>NW_027325365.1:7167904-17167904 GCF_036924035.1 Leuresthes tenuis | reverse complement strand
TCAACACCATCACACCGACACAGGTAAGAGGAAGCTGAAAAAATAAGGACGTGTCCAGGGAGGCAACCATGCTGCGTGACACGATGCCAGATTATGGTTTTGTGTTACTCTCACATGAGGAACGGAAGGACTCAAGGACGTTGATAAGTGTATTTTAGCTAAATATGCCAGGAACACAACAAATTCTTTTGATAAGAAGCAGGTTTGTATGTTGTGCACAGTTGCAGTAGCAATCCTTTTTATTTTCAGGGAATTCTTTCATTTGAATGACACTTTTACTGAATTCAGTTTAATGATACTGCGAACCCCAGTTTATTTATTTACTTTTCCATTTAATTTTCATACTTTTTTACTGATTTCATTTTTCGTTATATTTTATGTTCAATTATATTATGATTCGTAAACCCTGAATTTCTTAGTTAATTTTTTTTCTATCTTTATAGGCAGGTATCCTTGGCCTAAGGCTATACTCACTTTAACAATGATATAAATCAGACTATCTATAATATAATACTGTGAGGATGTCAGATCACACCATTAAATGATTCAAGCCCTCAACAGTTTTTCTTGGAAAAGCCTGGCATTGTGGCAGGTACTTTTTTTATTCTTTTTAATCATCTCGCTCTGATGTAATCATCCAGTCTCTAATATCATTATCTAATGCCCTTGTCTGACTTCCCTAAGAGAATAATTGATGCACTGCCAGTTCCTGGACAAGTGTGACAGCTGAACAGGCAAAGATGCTGTGGTTAGTGCGACGTGGCAATTGTTGCTACAAGGCTAAATCAGACTTGACACATTAGTCCATACACTTCACTTGATCCCTCTGGTCTTATCCTCAGATTTGCTCCTCAGCTGCCCCTCAGGATAAAGTTGTTATACAACTTTGCTCTCTGAAACACAGAGGAGATGTGTTATGAAAAACAGCCATGGATTAACACACTGACTACGTCCTCATAATTACCTAAAGCACACGTTGCTCTATCACAGATATGTAACATGTTTTTTTAAACTAAATTAATTTTGTAGCACATTGCCACTTAATACCCGACTTAATTAGGCCTCCCGGGTGTGTTGAGAGAGTTTTATAAATGAAGCTAGTGATTTTTTTTCACTTTGTGGTTTACTTCAGGGCTTCAACATTAAGAGTGTTGCTTCTCATGGCATGAAACTCAATGTTTGGGACATTGGAGGACAGAGGAAGATCAGGCCCTTCTGGAAAAAGTACCTGGAGAACACAGACCTCTTGGTGAGTCGTTTCATTTGAATCATTTTCGTATTTGAATTTCTCCTGAATTTGAAGAGTTGATGCTTAATGATCAGGAGAGTATTGCACTTTCTTTAAAACGATGTATTTGTAAAAACCTATATTTATGGGATATTTCTGTAGGAATGTGTCAGTTTTGTTCTCTGTTCCTGATTAACATTTTGACTCCTTCGTGAATCCTTCGTGAATTGATATGGAGATGGCAAAATGTCGAGACCAATAACTTTTCATCGATGACATTTCAAATTTACCCTCCAGTGAAGTGTGGTGTGATATCACTGTAATGTGTTTTGCCTTTCAGATTTACGTTATCGACAGCGCCGACAAGAAGCGGTTTGAGGAAACTGGACTGGTGAGATCAGAGAGACATTCTGACAGTACATCTGCATTCTGGGTTTTTCGCCACTTTAACACGTTGTCTTTTAAGACTTGCAAAAAGGCAACATCCAAAACACTCATTTAGGCTTTATTTTACTACTTGTTTGTTTATTGGACATACATATATGCAAATTAGCTCAAACCTAATGAGATGATACCTCAATAATTCAACATGAGATGTGAACAAAAGTGCAAAACAATTTAAAAAACGCATTTTCTTTATGTAAATAATCAACTGGGGAGCAGTTTTCTCTGTTAAACAGTGGGTTTTCTCATTTATACTATGGGACAAAAAAAATTCTTACATCAAACTTATCAGTGTTCATTATTCTGCAGGCTTTTACAGAAAGGGTCCCTGATATATCATTCACAGTCTGATTTATAGATTTCTTTATTTGTTTTATTCTATATAGTTTAGTTTCTTTCTGGCTGTTGGAGAAGAGTTTTTCTGATTTTATGGATTGGTTAAAGCTATCTAAAAATCAATCTCTTGACTTAAGTGGCTCTTATGAAATTTTAAACCTGGCTTTATACAGCGTTCAGAATCGTTTCTGGACATTTGCACAAAATCAGGGGATGATAGATTATACTTCATTTCTATAATGTAATATAACATTTCTGAAAACATAAAATACAAGATGTAATTGTTTTTTACATTGGTCATCGTCTGGGAAGTTTGTCTCATCGTTAAAGATCCTAAATCACAAATTTTATACCATAAGTGTCCCCTCGTAGTAGAGTTATGCCGTTTTGTTGATAACTAACACAAGGTGTTTGTGCAGGAGCTGTCCGAGCTGATTGAAGAGGAGAATTTAAAGGGCGTTCCAGTGCTCATCTTTGCTAATAAGCAGGATCTGGCCACATCGTCACCGGCCAGCGAGATTGCTGAAGGACTCAACCTGCATACGTACCGGGACCGCGAGTGGCAGATTCAGGCCTGCTCAGCTGTGTCTGGGGAGGGAGTTCAGGTCAGACCAAACACTGACTTATTTATATCCCCTGCAGCTCAAACTTAATTAGCCACATTAAGGTGCCTGTCTGTCTCTTTTAATGCTGTACAGCATTGTACTGAAAATCAGCTTGAATTGTTTTTCTTTAAGGTCTTTCATTTGCTTTGTTTGATGCTTTGCTTTCTATTGCCAGAATGTCTACACATATAAACTATTGCTTCTATTTTACCAACAGGATGGCATGAACTGGATTTGCAACAAAATTGTGAACAAAAAGAAGTGAAACATCATCCCAAACAAGAGTGACCAGAGCTAAACAAAGAACCTAAGAGACATAAGGGTCCCTTAGGATCCACATAAGGGATTTTAAAAATGTGTTTCAATTCTTTTGTCCTCGAAATATAAGCTTGTGTTCCCTTTATCTCAAGCGTCGTTGTCTGGTGAATGTATGTACTTTCTTAAGCAACTAAGATAAGTGAATAGCCATGCAATTGCAGTCTTGTCAAGTTACATAGACATCAGTTTTATGTGTTTCGCGTATGTGTATGTGTTTCAAGATTTTTGACAATAAAAAGATTAGTCGTTACTGTTTTCTTGTTTTCAGTTCAAATGCCACCATATGTGCAAATCCAGTTCCAAACAATATTAAATGTAATAAAAATAAAAACTGAGTGCAATGCTTTGCAAATCTCATAAAGTCATATTTCCTTCACAATATTTAGCATTTCATGATGCACTAATTATTTTCAATTGGTGAAACTTCTGGACTGTCTGCAAGCCAGTTCAGCATCCAGACTCTTCTGCGGTGAAGCAACGCTGTTGTAATTGACGTAGTACGTGGTTTATCATTGTCTTGCTGAAAATATGCAAGACTTTCTTTCATGAAAAAAGGTGTCGTCGAGATGGGAGTATGTTCTGAAACCTGTATACTCCGCTCAGCACTGATGGTGTCTTTCCAGATGTGCAAGCTGCCAGTTCATAGTTACTCATTCAACCCCATACCATCAGTGATGATGACTTTTTAAAATGAGCACCAATAACAAACTGGATCATACCTCTCCTCTTCAGTTTGGAGTATGTGATTTTCAAAAAGAATTTCACATTTCTAATCGTCTAACCACAAAACAGTTTTCAACATTGCTTCACTCCCTTTAAGACTAGCTTTCGCCCAGAGGAAAACAGCTGTGTTTCTGTATCATGTCCACATATGTCTTCTGCTTTGCATGATGGAGCTTTACCCTGCATTTGTGGAGGACATGGTGAACTGTGTTCACAGAAGGATTTCTGGAAATGTTTCTGAGCTCATGCAATGATTTTCATCACAGAATCATGCCTTTCTTTCAAGAAAGTCTGCCTCAGGGTCCAGAAATCTATTGTGCTCTTTTACACCCAGTCCTATGGTTGACCTGTTGCCAATTAACTTAATTAGCTATGACATGTTTATTGTGAATAAAATTTTGGTTTAGAGATTTTCATATCATTGACTTATGTTTTTATTTGCGTTGTAGACATGCGTTCCAACATTTCTGGATTAGGGGTTGTAATCTGATCTATTCACATGATCAGCATGTACAAATTAGACAGGTCGAGTAACGGTAAAATTGTGTGTAACAGACAGAAAACACAGGAATACTTCCTTGAGTGACATGAGTAACAATACCAAGCCGATCAGCCTCTGCTCAGCTGTCATCTTGCTTCATTTCCTCTCGGCAATGACGAGCTACTCACAACTGTATTGTGAGAAAAAGACAAACTGAACAGCAAGACTTCCAAATAAGAGAGTTTAGATTTACATAAGGCATGGCAGAACAAGGTAACAGAGAGAGTGAGAAAGAGAGACCGGCTCATTTTCAGCAGGGACACTTTTCCTCAAACGTTTTCTATGTTAATTCTGGGACTATTACATTGCATGCTGCCTGTCTGACAGCAGCTTGTCTGTTTGTAATCGTCGTTTTTCACTGAGACAATTTGCCACGTGACACATCTCACATCCAGCTGTGTCTGCTGTTTGTGCCTCCAGCAGAAATGCAAACGGTCTACTTTGTGTGAACAACTTGAAGGCAAAATCCTGCTTCAAAATCTGTTTTGAGATCTGCAAAAGGTTGTTAAAATCACTGATTTCAAGCTCTTCCTTGGTCAGCCCATCTCTCCAGGGACGGCAGCTATCAGAGACCCTCCAGGTTTTAAGGCCCACACATCCCTGGAATAATTTTTCTCCTGTTTGTCGTTTTTAACTGACCTTGGTACTTGCTAAGTCCTCCATTCAGGCTCCATTTTGACTCTGTACTATCTGCATTTTGACGTAACGGATCCCTTATTTCCATTGTCTGGAGCTGTAATTAACCACCTGAAAGCACTCTAAAATCATATGAGCTGCCAGGCTTTATTCTATGTTCTTTTCCACATCAAATTATGCAAATTAATTCTTTTCCCTGTTTGTCTGATATTTTTGGGTTCTTTTGAGAAAAAAAAAAAGATCCTTTTTGGGCTTTTTGTTAAATGTTGATTGAATTACTGAATATTAGATGAATAATTAAGTCATTTCTATGGCAACTAAAATTTGGACTAAGTCCCATTTTTGGGCTTCAACTTTGTTTGAGGGAGAACAGCAGGGGGTGCCGCAACCGATTATTCCTTGTGGAGAAGGGGGCTTTATTATAGTTAGAAAGAGACCAAGCGGCGTGTTTAGTCCTGCATTTCTGACCAACAGGTGGCTGTACTGGAAGGTTTGACCAGCCTCATAGCTGCCAAGGGGTCTCTATTTGCTATTTGCAAACAAGTGATTTGACCCATTCTAAACTCTATAAAATGTTTCTGGCATATCAGAACTCAGGTTAGGTAAATAATTTAATTCCTGCCAGTATATTCCACTAAATCATAGACTTAAATCATTTAAATAAATCCGCTGATTGGCCCACACTTTTGAGGCTTACTTCTATACACATTTCAAACTGATTCCTCTCCCACTGGTTTAAGAAAGAAAATCCAATATATTTTCATTTGTAGAGCCTAAAACACAACCTTAAGGTGATATGATGTCACTCCTGTGCTGGTGGCCCCTCAGCAACTGTTGCCATGGCAACCCCGCCTGTTATTCGCAGTCCTCCAGCCACTTTTCTTCTTCCTTCCAGCTCTCCCTCTCTTGCCCCCCATTTCTGTCATTTCCCCAAGCTTTGCTTACCAAAAGAAAGCCTTTGTCTGTTTCTCATGACAGCCAGCACAGCCTGCACAGCGACTGGACAGAAATACTGCAACAATACACTGCAGGTAAGGACAAAAAACAAAGAAAATTAAGCTCATTCTATGAGATACACAGCATGAAAATATGCTATTTGTGTGTTTGACAGGCCTAGTATTGAACATCTGATTTTGATGACTCAAAACCATTGTTTTATGCTAAAATTCACCACAAAAACATTATTTTGCTTTTAAAAACCATTTGAATGGTGTTTTAATATTGGGCATTTATAATGTATTATTGTGAACAAAAAGATAAAAGATGTTTTTCTTCCTCAGGAGGCAACTAAATTATCTTGACGCGGCCACATCTTGACGAGGAAACACACCCATCCATCATGCCAGCAGTCACCCACCTGGCCTCAGTGAAGACTCTGTTGCCAACCATTGTCGAAGCCACTCCAATGCCTCTCAACCTCCGGCTCACAACCACACTTCTCCCACAGGAGAAGCAGTACATGGAATTAAACGCCATTCTGACTGTCCTCATTTTTTGCATTGTGTGCCTCCTGCTCCTGCTGGCTTTCTTGTCGGTCATTTGTTTTCATTGCTCCATTGGTTCATCGCTTAAAGACCCACAAACAGCCAACAGATGTGGCCAAGATGCTGAGGACGCTACCTATAAGTGCAGCTCATCTGAAAACCAGTCAGTAGGGAACGTGTTTGACATATTAGACCGGGAAAAGTGATGTATGGTTATGGTTTAACTCCCATGTGATTTGATATTGATTTCTGACTGGAGCGAAGGAGAACAAGGCAATCACAACAGCTACAGTTACGACGTATTTTAAACTGAAATAAAATGGCACAAAAGATTGTCTTGTAAATTTTGTTTTCTTTTTGCAACATCAGAGTTAGGTAATCTGCAGAAAAACATGCATCCAAAGGATGAATCCAAGGAGAGTGACATTCAATAAAAATGTGTAAAGTGTATGGAAATATAAATATGTGAGTGAATGTAGATGTCTGACTATCAAGAAAAACAACAGCAAATAGATCCACACTGCGCTCAGCAGCCATCTCCATTTATTTTCGCTGAGCTGACAAATTATTTCATCGTGCCGTCAGCTGTGTTTTTGACTGATGCAGAACAATAAGTTGATGCATTCCAGATGAAGGATAGAGAGGAGAGCGACAGAGAGGAGTCAGAGTGAAGAAGACATCACATCAACATTGTGCAGCAGAACAAACAGTGCAGGAGTTTAAGGAGCTCGCGTCCCGCAAGGCCAAGCAGCAACAAACCCTTTTTAATACTAAAACATACAGTATCCGTCAATAGCATGAATACATCTGCAAATGGTCAAGTTTTGCAGCATAGATTTGGTTTAAATAAATTCTATTCATATGTTACTGTCAAGAAAAATTCTGAAGGTAAAAACATGATTTAACATGACATTCAATGTTCCAAATATGCTTTGGTTCTTCAAAATAGCCACCAGGACATTTTCGTTTTTTGAGGATATTCCCAAAGCAGCATTGTATCTGTTGGCTGTGTGATTCAAGCATTTCTATCAGATCAGGTGACAGGGCTGGTCCTGACATGACTGACAGCGTGCCATACTTCTCTTTGTTCTTCAAGCAGTTTTTGTGAAACTTAGAGGTGTGTGTGTGTGTGTGTGTGTGGTCATTTTCTGTGTGACAAAGTCAGGACATGTAGGACACGTTTTTGAAGGTATAGCATGACACACCAAGATGGAGTGATGTCCGTGTTGGATCAAGATCACCAACTCTTCCTGCAGCAAAACATCCCCAAACAACCACTGATCTGATCTGATGAACTGCGTTTTCATCTCCAGATGAGCAGTCTGTTGTGAAACAGTTTCTGTTTTTCTGTCACTCAGATGAGACACATAGAGACTTTTCCTCTGCCGGGGAAGTTGCCCTCATCCTCACTGCAGGGACAGTCAGAGTGAGGTGATGCTGAGTGAAATATGATGTCTCTTACAATGAAACTTCAATAAATTCATGTTTGAGCATTCTTTGTCACTAATATTAGTGTCAAATGACTTCTATAAAAGCTGCGATGTAAAGTTTTGGAAATTATTTTTGTGTTTCAAGTGTCTGCTCACTTGTAAAGTTAACAGAGATTTTAATGAGCTATTGAAATGATCTCAGTTAGCCCTGATGAGTTTTATAAGTAATTTAGCACACGTTTCAGCCATTAAAGTCTCGTTTATGCACAAACATGTCATCTGAGATAGTTTGGAGTAGCCGAACAGCAAATGTAACGTTCAAAAACTGCATGCTTGTGCGAGCCATGGAAACAGAAGTCCACACCCAATTCCCAATTATTTGGGACGTTGGATAAAATGTAATTAAGAACAGAATGCAATGATCAGGAAAAGACACAATTACATTACAAATTATATGAATTCAAGATAAACTAATATCGTTCATGAAGGACTAAAATGTGTCACTTTAAAAGTCTTGTGTGTTTTCAATGGTCTGATGTTAGACAAATTTAGGTTTGTGACATTTGGACATTTTATACTTTTGGGAATTTTAGGTTGAAGATATAAAGTACTAGCAATATCATCAGCTAGCAAACATTAGGGCGACATCACAGTCACATGGTTTATAAAACGGCACACATGGCAGTTTTTAGAGCAGTTGGAGCCACAGGATTCCCTGATGGAGTCTCTCGCCTGGGATTTGGGATAGAAAAGTTAGTTTTACTAACCTACAAACAAGTCAGCGAGTGTGAAAGAACACTAACGGCTAGCAAAGTCAGGAGGTATATGAACATGTTAAAAACGCTACGATCAGATATGCTTTTTCACCTCATAAACAGTTCTCTCCTGGTACTCCTCCAGCAAAAGGCCAGAATTCTCAATTCTACAATGATACGTGCAGATCGACTTGATTTCATCCTCATCCCCCCTGCTACCAGTGGGAAGACCTGGGGGCAGAGACAGAGGGAGCCTAAAGGAATCAGGACTGACAAATGTGACTATGAAGCAAATGAAACACTACAACATTCACACGTCTTAGTGGAATCTTTACAGATCCCTCCCCATGTGCTGTGACCTCAGGGCCTGAGATGGTAGCTTTATCAGTTTATCAGACCATTCCTAGCATTGTCCATTCTTCCTTTAAAAAAAAAAAGTCAATTTTAACATTCAGCTAAAAAAGGTGAATGTTAAAGGCCTAGTAAAAAAGACAGAAGAGAGTTTTTGGGTTTTTGTATAAAGAGACCCAACACAGAGGTAGCAAAAATATTCATTGACACAAGCTCAGAGGCACAATATTTCAAATGGAAGTCAAATGAAAGGATTTTCAATTCCCTGATGACAAATGAATCACTCTGGCTTTGTTGAGATTGGCACCTGTAATCAGCCACCTCAGAAACCTTCGGGAGTTACTCTGCTGGCATTATCACTGAACGTACAGCTACAAAGTCAGGCCTGACGATAAAGCAACAAATCAGCAATCAAATTGCAATTGCCAGCCATGAATACTAAGTGTACTGACTCCCTAGAGCCAAAACATTGTGAGTTTTTATTCTTTAAACTTTTGAAATTCAATAAGTATTTATCCTGACTGATTGCAGATAATAAAAACTGGGACAAACTTTCATCTTCACAAACTGAAGCCTCAGTTTTGGTCTCATGCAGACACTGTATAGAGTGCACATGACATGCATCTAGTCCCATATGTTTTAGCTGATGACTGATCATATGTTCATGCAATGTAGCAAATGCAGTGCTGCTATGCTGACAGTTTTGATCCTTGGCCTTGACGGTAATGATCCCCTTCCTCTGAAGATGTAGCTGCTTAAGGTGCTCGTAGGTGTCGCTGCTGAGCTGAATTTGCATCACCCGAATGAGATATATATGTATATATACCTATATCTCTTGTTTATGGCCCTTTGATGAGCCGATGAGGCATTATATCTCAGCTGTCATGGGTGTGACACTTAGTCTTCTCCAGAGTTGAAACCTGAAAGCTGAAACCACCCTGAATGCATCTCCAATGGTCTCAACCTGGAAAGCGCAGTGACTGCCACTCTTACCCAGCAGAGCCTGCATATATTAGGTGTATTACATATTGGAAAGATGCACAGAAAACTCAAAGATGCTGTGCTTCTCACTGAGCGTGTCCAACAATGTGTGCATGGTGCTGGGCATAAACAGCACCTGTGTGGGAGGGATGAGCCTGCAAGTAAATTCCACTACATCACTCACAGAGATCCTGTGAGAGAAGTGAAGGGAGGGTTGATCAGCAGACACACACATACACAGAGGAAGATGTCAGGGAATAATGGGACATCATTTGTGTGTATATATCTTTGCACCGACAAGAAAAACGCTTCATAGACACTGCAAGAAAGTCGCTTCATGTTTGAATGCAGAGGATATTAGATGGACATGTGCATGTGTTTGGGTGCTCAGTAACAATTCGAAAGAGTTCAAGAGAAAAAAAAAAGGCTCACTTTATCCTCTGTTAATGTAAGATAAAAACTTTGGATTTTTTTTTGGACACTTTCATCATTTTGGCTGCTACAGTCCATGCATGACTTAAAGTTTCAAATTAGATCTCATTATAGAATTCCTAACTCCCTCGTGCAGCTATATCATGCTTTTCTGACAGCTACTGCCTTCTCCCCTGTGATGTATTTGATCTTACTTTCTGCTAAAGTTAATTAGGGCCAATTAAAGTGAACCATATGAGGGAGGATTCCGTATATTTAAAAATATGAGTAAGGTTTGAGAAGATAATAAGAGAGGTGTTTCTCTCAAGAATCCTGTGTCAGACTTGATAATCCATTATGCAGCCTTTTTTACCGCTGTCTTAGGAATCATATGATCACCTATATGTTTACAGTTCAGTCGAGCTATGGTTATAGCTTAACTCTCCTTGTCCAAGCTTAGAAACACAGCAGGGGAATCGGTTTATTGGCCCAAGTATGTCTGTGGACTGTGTGAGAAATCATTTCAGACATTCTCCTGCTTCTAACTTCCTCTGTGGGAGATCATTTCAGATTCAAAGGTAGCCAACATTCACTGCACAGACGTCGTCTTTAACTTGTGTGAATGGTAATTTTGTCAGATGAAGCTGCCGTTATAAAAACAGCATTTCAACAGAGTAGAGAGGTGATCTTAAAAGTCTTTAGGCAGCCGGGAGTTTGCATAGTCTTAATGATTTGATTTTGAGTCGGAATTTATGATGCGTTTAGCCATCTGACTAAAGAAATGTAAAAAATATGTGAAGGAATTTGACTGTGATGATATATAGTTATGCTTGACTGTCTTTACAAAATGATGCATACAATTTTGGTTATTAGTAGTTGTTGTTGTTACTATTTCTGTATACTGGATGGGAACCGTGGAGCCTGTGGAGTGGCAGGGTGTGTTTGAGTCTAGTTGAGGGTGTACATGCAGGAGTGATTTGACCCCAAGTTGTGTACAGTGTCGGTCAGACTAACATGTTTACATGTAGTTTAAAAGTCTGGTTTTGTTTGGGCCCTGTGATGGACTGGCAACCTTTCCAGGATGTACCTCACCTCTCACCCAAAGATGGCTGGGATAGGCTCCAGCCCCCCCGCAACCCTACAGTTGTATAGAAAATGGATGGATGGATTTTGGTTTTGGATGGTAAACGCATTGATACATCAACTCTTCGTGTTCTTTTCCAGCCTGCTTGACTTCATTTTCAGTTTGTGTCTCTTGTATCTCCACTATGTGGACAAAAGTTGACCCAAGGCTGCTAATCTGAAAGAATAACCTCAAAGTGAGCTGATCGCACTCAGAAAAGGCACAGGCAACCTGTATGAGCCCTCCTTCCAGCTGCTCTGACTGTTCAAATGGAAGAAGTTAATCAATAGTTTAAACCCACTTTAATAGGCCACAAGGCAACTACGGGACCAATAAAATGATTAATGTTACTCACAAAAATGGTAGAAATGAGAGACTGTTATGATGGGCTATATTATTTTTAGATTGCTTCAGCTTCAATAATGCAAGCAGTGCAATGTGGCATTTAACATTTCAGTAGCTGGATCGATACAGGTATGAGGGCATTTTGCTTGCAAAACAAAATGTTTTCCAAGAGGAGGGAGATGTTTTGGTAATGCACTCGGTGGAAAACACTCTCAGTTGCAAATGGGTCCCCATTAGGCTCACAAGAGCTGCACTGTCTCATTACAAGCTAATTAGCAGCTCATTTCATGCATGGTAAGTGCTGCTAGAATGGGCCTCTGATTTGATTCACTGCCCAGGCTTTTATTTCCAGCTTCGTAATTCACTTTAGCTCTTGCTGTTTTTTTAGAATGTTCTACTTTTCAGCGGCAGCCTTTTAATAAAGATCTTTATCTGTGTATGTGTGCGTTCGTGAGTGGTGCCGTACACAGGGGTTCCCAGGAAGACGATGGGACTCCCACTCTGGCTTGAATCTTATTCATTCATGTCATCTGAGGCAGCGGCTCCCATCACCCCTGCTCTCCATTGCATTGGCCCACGTAAGAGCCTGAAAGAGGAGCAAGCAAATGCCAAGAGGACGAACATTTAGAGAGGTTTTTTAAGATTTCAGTAGGAGATAATTATGACACTGTGTTCCAAAGTCATCCTAATGGATTTAGCATTTCAAAATGAATAATTAATTTTCTAAGCAGCAGTTAGGTGAAAACATAAATACTACTCTCCCCTATCTGGGTGTCCTATAGGTAGCTCAGTGTGGAAGCTGATTGGCACGGTTTAGCTTAAGAAAACACCAGGGAAAAGCTGCCCTTGTTCAGTAAAATTAACAACAAATTCCTTACAGCAGTTTTTCCACTGGATTCATTTTTTGATGGTTTCTGCTGACCTTTTCATTATCCATATCTGGGAGGACAGTAGCCAGGCCCAAGCTTATGCACCACCAAATCCTAAAGAATTTGAACCAGTGAGCAGTAACTTGATTTAATTCTTGGTAATATGAAGAGGTTCACTCAAAATGCCTGTCTGAAGATGATGTTAAAGGGAGGATTTGTCTGAGATAAATGGGAAAAATGTCCTCCTCCTCCTCATCCTCATCCTCCTTCATGACAAAGTGGCAGGCTGAGTTGTTAAAGTTGTGCAGACACACAGACACGTACTTTTTTTAAGTTAAGCTGAAAGGAAGAATTTAACAGATCATTACTTTACTAAAAGCCTATAAAATCCAGCACTTCTTTGTAAGGGTTCACAAGCAAGAAGGTTTGGTAATCACTGGTTTGTTCTGTTTTTTCATGTCTTTCAGTCATAAAAGTCATTTGTTTTATTGCTAATTAAAGCAGTGAAAATTCACATAAAAAGAAAAGACTTGAGTAAATACTGCAAGAGTACTATTAGAATGAATATTGTAGAATGAAAGAAAAAAAAATAAAGTAACTGTGAACCGTATGGTGAGATGGGGACCATTTGCTCCGACATCACTTCCACACAGATCTCAGTGCCAGAACTGTTTCTCCAAACCCCTCAGCCGACCCATGGTGCAGTTTATGTAGCCCCTGCACTTGCTCCTTTGGGTTTCTGAGGTAGAGGATTTCATGTATCTCTAAAGAGATGAAGCATAGAGCTTTCAATTTGCTTTCCAACACTGTAGTCAATTCCCACCCCACCCCCCCCCCCCCCCCCCCACCCCCCCCGTCACAGACCTGCTGTGCAGGTTGACAGCAGTGGCAGACTCCTGCAGACAGAAAGATGGTTGGAAGCTGAACTTTGTATCTGCAGAGCAGTTATTTGTGTAGGTCGTGGAGGCCAATGTACATGCAGCCCTTTCTGTTTCTGTTTCTCAGATGACTGAGACACAAACAGAAAAACACAATTCATTCACGAACGTGTGCATACCTAATTAATAAGTTTAATCTGGCAAAAAAAGTCCCAGTTCTGACAGTTTTGAGTCTGATGTCTCTTGTCACCTCAGGGATCCTGTCGTAGCCATCGTTCCCTACAAACCCTGGATGTAGACACCCCAGGAGTTCCTCAGCTAATTGCAGAGTGAGCCTGTCACTCGAGTGACTGCCTTTGTGTTGTGTGGAATCATTCTGTTGCTGTACACCCGCAGAGTCATTTGAAAAAGAGATTTTTGATATCAGAACTGTAAATGTGAGAACAGAGGAAGGGGCTGCATGCAGGAACTAATGATGTCGTAAACATGATTATAATGTTATTTTATACATGGACACCTACAGAGTATCACGACTTACTGTCGACATTGTACCTGATGGGTGACAAAATAGTGCAATTTAACATCTGCTCACACTCCATGCAGCTTGTGTGTTACTCCTGTCTGGATTGAATCTCAAACTGAGAACTGTCAACACAGCTTCCCAGCTGACTGACTTCCAGCAGTCCCACCAAAGGCAATGAGAAAAGTTTGGAATGAAGACTTCTTCTGTTCTGCAAGATGAATTTCAATGCATTTGGCTCTCGATGTGAATAGACAGACTTAAGACAACTTAATATAGCTGCTTTTGCTTTCTCCTGCCCTCATCATCAGGGTATCATCTGATGGGCCAACGGGGCAAACCATTTTTAAAGTGGTCTTATAACATGAGACCTTCAGTCTGAGTAAGATTGAATCATCCTTCTGGCACCTGTCAGTGCTTTGTGATTGTGCAACACTCTCTATTTGACATAACGCACATTCTGAATAAAACCTCTGAAAGAGATAATGGAAGGTTGCTATTTGCGCTGATATTTCCTCTGCTAATTGTGCCTATAATGCATTACAGACACAGTAAGAAGACATTAAAAAGCAAAAACTTCCAAAACTGACACCAGACAATACATCAGATTTTGTAAGGAGCAAGGGACAGTTATTTAGAATCACATGATCAAGAACACATGAGAGATGACAGCAAGATCCAAGGAAAAATAGGTCTCCACCTTCTAGAACAACTAACGTGAATGTATTTTTCAATTACATCAAACATATTGGCCAACAACTAGGACTGGCAAACTACTGGGCAATTTCCCAGGATGCGCATTAAAGAGTGAAACTGGGTGCTGCTGTAAGTGAGTGTGAGATCTCAGGTCAACTTGACTGGATAAATAAAGTTTGGATGAAAACACAACAGTCTCCTCAGAAACAAAATAGGAGCAGTATCATTTTATGGCTTTTTTCCATGGACGAGGGAGGTCACAAACCAGTATCTTGCTTTTCGACTACAGCAATATGATAAATAATTATTGTGCTACAGAAGACCAATAACATGAAATCAAACATTCCTACACAGCCACAACTCCCACTTGTTTATTTTTGAATGTTCCTTCAAAAGTCAGTTGGTGCCGTCTCCAAGTTGCCTCCAAACTTCAACCTTGAAAGAGTGCCAGTTATGTTCAAAGTGCTGAGTGTGGGCTCCCATGTCAACAAAGTGCTTTTTATGGTGCACTGTGTGATGGTCAAACCCCGTATCTGTTTTTGCTTGCTTGTAATCTCACCCTTCAGTAGGGAAGATCTGTTAGCATCTTCTCTCACGTGCTGTGGCCAGCAGGGGATTGTCTCTGAAGTGGGCTCTCATCACCCACAGTGTCGATATTCTTGGTCTTTCCCCCCCCAACTCCGGTCAGCTTTTTTTTTGAGCGTGCTGTTTATTTCAAGAATAAAAAGCAATAAAATACAGTTTGTTCAAAAGTAAAAAAAAAATCAACTGAAAACACAAACTGACCTGTTTATCCATCAAACCACAGAACAACAAAGCATGACAACAGCTAAACGGTTTACCAAACTTCATCGCTTCAAGCAGCAATTAAAGAATTTTAACCCAGGTATTTCAGCTTCAGATGATTTTCAAAACCATTCTTGTCCAACTTACTGATGACAGGTGAATTATCCCAGCTTCTACAAGCCTGATAGGAAAAAGCTCTTTTTCCCAGCTCTAATTTGGGTTTTGGCAAGATGCAGTTTGTGCCGGCAGCTGCTCTGGTATAGACTGCGTCTCGCTTACAAATTGCATCTTGTTATAAACAGCACTTGGTTTCTTCTCATGACGTACATCACAACCTAGACGTAAAAGACATTTGTCTTTCATGACGTCTATGCCAGACAATCAATTAATTACGTGTTTAGCAAGTGTGCTGCCCCACGAAAAAAAAGAAAACTTTCAATCCTTTCTCTCCAGAACTAAGCACCATCATTTGTGTCTCAACGACAGTCTGGACAAGTTGTCTCTGGAGCTCCAGTTATTGATACTAAATAAATCTACAGAGAAAAACAGCTTTAAACGAGAGGCCTTTTAAAGCTTGGTTTTTTGTTTTGCTTTTATTAAGAGCATAAGGAGCTCTCGTGTAAGAAAATGTAGGTAAAAGAGCAATCAGATGTGTGGGAACACTTAAAACCTTGGCTCACCTTGGCGGATAAAAGCCTTAAACTGGGATTGCACCGATTTTCTTTTCTATTCTTATTTTAACTGCAGAGGAGGCTGTTTGAGCTCGCACACTTGCAGCAACATCCTGCCTCATTTTGTCACATATTCTCACCTGTCAAGGTGAATTGCTCAGTCTGTTTCTGTCTTTGGTGCGGTGCCTAACACGGCTTTTATGATAACTGTATCATTTTTTTCGTCACACACTTTCCTTGCCGAAAGCAAACCCTCCCTTATTAATCCTAACAGTTGTGGCATGGTATCATACAACTGCTAATACTCTAAAGCAGAGCTGTCAGAGTTTGATACTGTCACTCAGGTTTACGGGATATTATTTTCACAAACCTAAAATCAGCTGGGACACATTAGAGCAGCTCTCTGTGTGTCTTTATACCTGGTTGTTGTTACACTGGTAATTGTGTGCTCTGTAATTTAGGCCTATCACTAATGTCAATTGTGAAATGGGAGCTAAAAACATTATTGATTTATTAGTAAAAAGCAAATTGTGTACCTGTCATTATACTTTAAGCTTGCTACAGTAATCATGCCTAAGCACAGACCTAAATTTTATAAAATGTATTGTTGCGTAAAGCCTTAAACACAACCTTCATTGACAGAGATGCAGTTGTTCTGTTTCCTAGTATTTCCTACGTCACTGAATCATCAAGAGACACGCAGTAACTTAAAGTGTCTTGTGCAGTTTTAAGCAATAGTTCTGAAGAAACCAAAGTGGAAGTGAAACATTCATGTTCATCACAAAGACAGAGCTGCACGGAAGATTAACTGTTCTTGACGGCCACAAACTTCTCTGCTTTCTCTCTGCGAAGCAAAATGTATTTCTTTTCTTGACAAAGACTCTTTAGTAAACCTGAAATGGGCAGCAACTCCTCAGCGTTTCTCGTGTGCATCTGCAGATGATCATCTGTGACTCGGGATGACTTCACAATTTTTTTTCAGAGGCTGCAAGGCTTCCCGCTGAGAGATACTGGTGTTGCAGAGCAGGGCAGGTGCAAAATCAATATCTAATCACAGCAGGGGTAAAGAAAATGTTCTTCCCATCGGGCTCCTGCTAAGACCAGTGAATCAATTTGTGGGGAAAAAAGCCGCATGATAAAATCTCTCTTGCTTTCAAAAAGGGCAACCAAATATAAATTCAAAAGGTCGTTACTTACAGGGTGAAATGAAAGAGAAGAATTTATACAGAATACACAGCATGGGTTTCTCTCTAAATCAGTAAATGAATGAATGTACAAAGATACAAAAAAGAAAACATTCTACGTTACCCCACTGAATATCCGAAGGGTTTGTAATGCCCATAATGCAGAGCACTTTGGAAGAAAGGGATGTCAAAGGTCCCCCACAGTCAGAAAATGGAACAGCAACCTGCCACAGAGTTCAACTTCTGTCCCTAAACAAGGAAACACAGTCATGGCCTTCGATCACAACTACCTCAATCAATTTTAAAACCGGTCCCATGAAAGTGCTTGTGTTTGTGTTTGTGTGTCTGTGTTTGCTGGGGGGAAGTTGGATGCTTGGCCTCTAGTGCTGCTAACACACACACACACACACACACAGACAATTTTTATCATCAAAGAAGTCTTAGGTTAGCATGTAAATCTTTGTACTTGCCCCTTCCCCTTGATCGCTTTTTTATAACCCCACCCCACCCTCCCAAACACCCCCACAATCCATCCTCACTCTCTTACCCCTCGGCTAAAATAAACTCAGTGAGGTAAGCACTGAAGGCATCTTGAGATGAGTTTGATACAGACTGTTCCCTCTCTGCTGAGGAGTGTCAGAGTGGAGCGTGGAAGCATCTCAGCTCCACTGCTGGACAAACCACACAACCACCTAAACGAGCTCAAACAGACGGTAAACAGGAGGGTAGAATACAGGTAAGGAATGAGAGAATGTGTGGGGGGGTTTATAAGTACTGACATGAGGCAAT
Organism: Leuresthes tenuis; assembly: GCF_036924035.1. NCBI lineage: Eukaryota > Metazoa > Chordata > Actinopteri > Atheriniformes > Atherinopsidae > Leuresthes > Leuresthes tenuis. The sequence goes on along the minus strand of NW_027325365.1, from coordinate 17,149,800 downwards.
AACAGTAAACAAGGAAGCTTTCCATGTGTGAACATGCTGCAGAGTCATATATGAAATGGATTTGCTGTGGTGTGACTTCGAATTCATCTTACTTTTGTCACTAAATCTGATGCCGTTAAATGAGATTCGTGGAGGCTAATAACTTGTTAATGTAACACAAAATTTGCTTTGGAAAAAAATCTTATAATGATAATCAAAATGTGTGTCCATCAGAATTACACAATGATGCATTCAGGCCTGAGTGACTTGACTAAGCAGAGGATGTTGCAGGCTCAAGCCCTGTCGCAGGAAGCCAGAGGGGGTAAGTGTGTGTAGAATACACTGGTCTTGCTCCTGTATTGCAGCACAACTTATATATAAGTAGATAAGACAAGTAGTTTTCATTTACCATCAACTTCTATGCATTTAGACACACATTCCACTTGCCATATTGTGAGGTCACAGCTGGGTGTGTCAGAATAATGTGTCAGAATAATTTCAAAGTGTGTTGCTCTGCTGCTTGGAGACAACTGGATGGTGATACGCTGCAATCCCGGGAGTGCCAGTGTGCTACTGAAATTTCTCCAAACATTCCAGCAGGGACCATCCCAGCGGCACTGTTTGTTTCCAAGTGGTGTCTGCCAGATAATCTTTGAAACCAAGTCTCGTAAACTCAGCAAAATGTGACTCCCACTGCTGAATTTTTACACAGGCCGATCAAAGGAAGCTCCTCAAGGGGGGGCATATGCCCAGGCCGCTCCCATCACTTATCATGTGCAAGTAAAAAGGGCCAGCCGCTCTGACACAAGTCTTTCATCCAAAGATCCTATTTATATGCCCAGTTACCCATGCAACTCTGGAGCACAACAAACATTACACACCACTTGACATCATCTCGCGGCTATTTTAGACCCACCACCACGCTGTGCCATAACTTGAGAAGAGACCCTGAGCGAGAGCTGTGAAGATATTTAGTGATGCTGCACATGGTTTCGCTTTTTTATATCAGTCCTCCTCAGCTGTTTGATGTTGAAACAAGAAGAGCAGTGGAGACATTATGATTTGCCAGTGGTCCTCATTAGTATGTTACTTCTCTTTTTGCAATGTTGCACCTATCATCACCTTTGCACAGACATCAAAATCTCATGAAGAATTTATCCAGGGTTAGACTCCACGGCAAAAAGCACAAAAAGATGGTTTTCTCTCTGTTCTGGATTTTGGCCTAAAGGATACTACGTGTTATCAATCACCAAAGCACTTGCTCCTTTTGTCTGTTATGTTGTGCGAAAGGTTTTAGCCTGGGGAAGAAGATCAGTGTTCCCAAAGACGTGATGATCGAGGAGCTCAACCTTACGTCCAATCGAGGCTCTCGCATGTTTCAGGAGAGACAGAGAAGGGCAGAGAAGTTCACACTGGAGAACGCTGCCAATGGTCCTTACATCATGAATGTAAGGAACACAGAGATGTCGCATAGCTCGGGATGCCTCCCATGCAACCTCCATAAAATAAATTATGAGGCTACGATTTTGATACATCTTTAATAGAGACCCAAACAATACTGGCTTTTTGGGCATAGGATGCATCAGCCAGTGTACATTTATATGGGATGTAGGTGTTGTCACAAGAAGGGACAATAATGGGCGTACTGTTCATTAACTTATTCACACAAAAAAATTTAAACAACAAACTTGGGAGTCATTCCGCTGGACAAATATGAGATAACACGTTTTCTAATTTACCCCAGTTGATTTTTTTTCTGCATTATTTTCAGAAGAAAAAAACAAATCTGAACAGGTCAGCATACACATGTGTTTATATTGGCTGACTGACGTATTGCGCAGGCTCGAATCAATAGCAATTACAGCAGCATCTTGGAATGCTCCAGGTGCTATACATGCAGTTAATGTCCATTTGACTTTTCTCAGTGTCTCCTCTTTTTTTTCGCTTTTATTGAACTGCAACAGCCGCAAGACACACACTCCGCCCTATTTCTGAAACATCCAAATATCTGCATTAAAAGAAATGGAAAAATAAGTACTTAAATCTTTCCAGTTTTGCTTAGCTTATTCCTCATGATTATCTTTTTTTCGTCCAATAATGTGTGTCAATGGACATTTGCTTAAAGCGAAGTAGCAGAAGCTAAAAAGAACTCAACTTTTAGTCCGTTGTCAGGGTCAGTGTCGACACAAACACTGTATTCTGTGTTTCCTACAATACATTCACCCTTCAAATGTTGAAATGTGTAACTCTAGAGGACTTTCCATTTAATAAGGTGTGCGATGTCATTTGAGCAATAAATATATTCACAGAAACCTAACTCAGCATGTATCCTAGGTTCATCTGGAGGAAAATCCGCCCTCACAGATAGTGCTGGAGCCACAGGGCGGAAAAGAGAACCAGGCTTTCTCCATCCCTGGTAAGCACAGCCTGGTCATGAACCTTCAGAAGACTGTAGCAAAGAAGGGCAGTCCCGATGTCCTGGCTCCAGGTAAATGGTAACACGGTGAAGAAAGGACTGCCACAGACTGTCACAAGCCACAAGTAGCTCTCTGCCATGCGTAACGCTTGGGCAGTGCACAAGCACCGTTGCGCTCTTATCTGTCAGGGCTCAGCTTTCCAGTGGAAATGCAATGAGCGCATGTACTTGGTTCATTATACTCAGAGCCAGGGGACTTGGCAGTTTGTGGAGTGCAGCTATATGTGGACTTTGCTGAGAGCTGTTGCGTATTTTGCCTGGCTGAGGGTACTGCTTATAGTCTGACTGATGATGAACTAAGCCTTGTTTATAATCAGGGATTTACACCGAGATCTAATTACCGACATTCCTATTGTTGACAGGTGTGCCATCAACGCGATTTAGATGTCCGATTTATCTGTTCGTGCTGACATACGACTTGCTTTTTGTTTATTCATCTCGTGGCTTTTCATTTTATTACGCTTTTCAAATTTTGCAACTGCAAAAGCATTTCAAATTCTACCTAAATGCCTTCCACCTCACTCATAGTAAGAAGCTACGACAGCTTTCATCTACGACATTTTTTTTGTTTGTTTCGGTCAGGATATTCTGGCCCGCTGAAGGGGGTTCCTCACGAAAAGTTCAACACAACAGTAATCCCCAAATCCTACTGCTCCCCTTGGACGGAAGCTTTGGGAGACAGTGAAGAGCTCCTGAATGCCCTCAATGCCCAGCTGCCACAGATCCCACTAAGACTAGAGCCTGCTAACTACAGGTGCTTCAACAGGTAAATCAGACATTTCACTTCTCCAGCTGTTACTGAACCCATTCAAACAAATCACAGCTTATCAAATGGTGTCGCGTTTAAAGCGTGGGCACAGAAGCCCATCTACGTCAAAACAGACCCACAGATGACCTAACCGGGTTATCCATCATCTTTCCCCTCGGCTTCATTCCATGTTTCCACAGTTTGAAAACTAATCCGGTCTCTGGCTTGCACCTCCTTGGAGTGCAGCAGTGCAGGGGCTATTTTGAAGTCTGGCCCTTGACAGACGATCCACTGGTCCACAAGCTTTTCATAGCCCACGAGGCAGGTCACACACTTAAGGGAATCACCTTTCTCATAGCACATGGGAAACTGCGTCAAATTAGCCCGGTAGAACAAAGGTTAATCTTGGGCAGATGGAGAAGTGAATACTCCATGAAAGACGAGCTCTAAACTCTACCCAGTTAAAGCTGTCAGTCAAGCAGATTTTACAATCCAAACGGCAACTATACCTCTGGCGAAGGGATCCTCTTACGTCCTTTGGATTACTATGAAATTGCGTAGCCTTAAAGATGAACTCCAATGTTCAGGGCAGCAACACAGCAGAAAAGGAGGTGGAAGAATTAAAGCATTGCATGTAGTGTCCTCATTATGGTGAGGAGTGATATTATAGGATATGTCAGGATCATCAAACACAATGCTTACAGCCTGTGTACTAAGGACTTTTTGATTTCCCCTCAGATCTCCAAAGCCATTTGGGGGTGCTATAGCCAGCAAGAGGGTGATCCCAGTGATTGGATTCGAGGCAGTGGAGTCCCAGAACCTTCCTAGTGTGGCTCTGGACCGCATGTGCAGACGGCCCAACTTCAACAGAGCTCCCAAGGGATGGGGAACTGACTACAATCCTGAATCTAATGAACTATGAAAACAGGAGTTGAGAAGCTCAAGACTGAAGCGCAGAGCTCTTCTGCTAAAAAGATTATCCTTCTGTTGATTACGAGGAACTGCAGGAGAAGGGAAATACAACACTCTCGCATGATATATTAAAAGGTTTGTTACAGCTGAGTGTTTTGGCCAGTTGAGGCAGACTGACGGAATGAGTTATTTATACGCAGTCAGTGAAGTCCGGGAGAATGCCGCCACTGTATCATAAGCCCTCCATTTGTCATTTCCCTTCTTCAGTAACCAGAAAACAGAAATACCCCGACATATAGTGATGAATAAAACACAGACGGTCCAGCGACAAAACGGTCTTTTTAATGACAAAACATTCAAAGAAAGCAATACAATAACGCAAGTCATTATGCTGTGGAATATTAAGATTGTGTGAAAGAAAGGAAAAAAAAAAAGGTCAATGTAACCAAAAATTAACTAATTTAAAACATTTTTAAATGCTCCTCAGTATTCAGCTCCAAGCGATAATATGCACGATGAGACCAATACAAGTCTAGCCCAAAGGATTTGTTTGTATATGTACAATGGCTCCACAAGGCCCGGTCGCACTGGCCAGTAGTCTCATGTTTGAAGTCTTTTTCTGTCTTCCAAGTTCTGTTTACTTTCTAAATGCAAGTGGTGACAAACTCACCAGCTTTGAACAGACCGTGCTCGTTCAGTTCGTCTGCTGCGGGGCGGAATTAATAGGAAATAACCGAACCCTTCCAGGAGCAGTCGTTAGACCCACAGCAGCTTTTTTATGTGAACACATCTGAGCAGGTTTGTCACGTGGGGCTGAAAGACATCTAATAGCAGCGCGACTGCACTGTAGCAGCTATTCACCGTGACGCGAGCCGTGTGCAGCATGGGCGCCCATGCGCTGAGGATCCTGGGAGGGGTAGTGAATTGTCCCCGGAGGTCTCATTGTCATAGGTGGGGGCATAGGTGGTGCCATGGGACCCAAGGGGTGAAACATCGGGGGGCCAAAACCTGAAGACACAAGTATGTTTAGTATCCAACTTGGGCAGTTGCTCATTTTGGCATTGGTAAAAAGATCAACTGATCAAAAAAGGTTTTTACCTGGAGGAGGTGGGTTGATGCCTGGAGGTGGCGGCAGAGTAATATTCATGACAGCAGGAGAAGAGCTAGGGTCTAAGTTGAAGTAGTTTGCTGGAGCTTCTTCCTCTAGAGCTGGTGGTGGGGGCAGAGCTGGTACAAGGAAATAAAATTGGGGTTTTATTTTGCATGCCTTAATGCCTTTTGCCTTGATATTTTCTGCATGAAAAGAGGTTGAAGTGTTTTCAACAAAAGGATGAAAACTGTTCCGACAAATAATCGCATTGTAATCACATGTAGGCATTAAACTGCACTTTAAATAACACGTGTGCGACTGTCATTTTCTATGCACACAAACAGAAATTAAAGCCGCTCCTGTGCCCGCAGACTCACCTCCTGGAAGACCAGGTACAGGATCGAGTCTGGTACCCATCTCACTGACACCGTCCTTGACACCCTCCTTCCCTCTGGCTGCCTGAGACCTAGAAAAAAAAAAACACCATCTATGTTAGAAAACACTTCTTTACAGATCCCTAAAAGGTGTGCAGCAGCACAACATTATCAAGAAGAAACCTTTCTCTGAGTACTGCACAGCACGGCTCCGTGTTATGGTAAAACAATTCTACAGTAATGATCACCTTGTAAAAACACCGCAGTCACTAATTTACCGACACTTGTAACAGTGATGGTGGCTTAGCTTCGGGCTGTGGTCCCTGAACACCACCTGGCATTTAACAAGCAAATTACAGCACGTCCTTTTAAGTGGCTCTACTTGGTGGGGCAGCATGGGAGCGAAGAAGAGTCTTACCTTCCCCACTTGACAGTGAGCCGGCGTCCATTGATGATGAGTTTGTTGAAGGACTTTTCAGCAGCCATTTCCGCTGCCTGCCGTGTGGCGAACTGGATGAACGCACACTGCTGCCTTTGGACGATGGTAATGGTGCGAATTTCACCAAACTGATAGAAGTGACTCCTGCAGTAACACAAATACAGATGCTCGCTTGACCAAAAATAATCAAATGTGTCAAAATCAGGACACGATAGAAGCAAATTAAGTAAAAAAAAAATCTATGTCATCACTGGAAGTTGTAAAAGTTTGCAATAAAAGCCTTACTTGAGATCTCCATCTGTGACAGTATCTCCCAAACCTCCTATGTAGAGGGTGGAGATGGACTTGTCGTCTGGAGGGTCCAGACGGGGCATAGTTGAGGCCCGCTTCAGCAGCTTGTCAGCGACTGGGTCATTAATACCATAGAAACGATCCTTGATGTTCTGGTCAGCCAGAGGGTCATCGGGATCTGTAGGCTTCTCATGCCTGTGGATAACCAGAATAAATGACCACAGATGCAGGAATATAACAACCTCTTAAGCCAGAAGAAGATGCTAACGTCTCTTTCAAACATTATACGGATTACTTAAGCAATAAATATGAAATTAACGCATCTGGTGTACAGCATAATGCTAAATCCAAAGCACAACATCTGAATATAAGACACGGCATCAGCAGGCCATCGTGTTACTCACCTGTAAGGACACTCCTCCCCTCTCTTGCACTCTCCCTTCACCCAGAAGGAGCAGATATGCGGCCGATTCCTTTTGTAATATGGCGTGGTTCGGGCCAGTTTGAGCAACATATCACTCGAGCTAGTAGCCTTACCGAGCTGACCTACCGGCCGGGTGCCATCGGAATTTGCTATCTATAAAAAAAAAAAGCACAAAAAGGGTCATGGGTGAAACATGATATATCCAAGTTTTGCTTATGTTTGTCAGAGTTGAATCCTAACAGCAAAGCAACAATGCATGTTTCCATCTTAAACATTCTGATAAGCATATCTAAAATGCTAAAACAATTGAATCACATATTGTATGAGGGGATGCTAGGATTAGATGGCAAGTTGTACATCAAGCATACGTTATCACAGTTGAATAAAACTTGTATTGTGCAATTACTGCAAAGTAACCATACCTCTCTCTCCATGTTCTGTGTGTAGTACTCTTTATTCACATCTGACCTGGGAACCTCATCTTTGACAGAAAGCCCGGTGTCTCGGACCTGGATAGGCAAACCTGCCAAACACAAGATGTAAGAAGGTGGTTATATTCAGAGTTTTAAGCCAAGGGCCCATAAAATGTGCACTCAGGCCACATAAGGGGTGGGACAGTTGGAGACTCACCATACTCCAGGTCCAGAAGACATGTCTGACAAACATTTTTCATTTTGCTGCAAGTCTGACAGACTTCTGTCTTCTTGAAACGCATCCGTGTGCCCGGGCACCATCTGAACACGGTAAAGGGTCGAGCGCAGATCTGATGGGCAAGCATTGGCAAACGTTTTAAATGTTCTGAGAAGAAATATGTCCCATGCTCATTCTTCATTCTGTAAGGTACTATACAATTGGAAGTAAAAACCCACCTTGCATTCTTTCCCATACTTCTCTTTGGTCTGTAAAGCAAAATATGAACAGATTTACACCACTGTGGCAACTTCTATAAACTGCAAGCAAACGACTTTATTCACAGTGTCGACACAGGAACGCTCACTCACCATACGGATGTAAGGATTTTCTCCCAAACATGTCTGACACAGAATAGGAAAGTCCTGGAAAAGAAGGGAAAACAGATGCTCATAACTAAACCAAGCACCAAATCCGTTGCCTGTGCAACAGTCCCCTCTTTAAGTTCTCTGGAGGAGTAACTCCATTTCATCCTGTGCTTGGGCATCTTGGCAAATTTACATGTGTGAATACAGAGAGTGCTATCACACTAGCTCTCTCCCACTTTGCCATCTGCTGAAGGATGCTGTTTCAATCCAAGTGCAAGCTGCTGAATACGACCTTCCCTTAATCCATCCTTCTGACAGCATCAGCCAAACATCTAAATATAAGCAGCTCTTGAGGCTCAAACGTCAACTTCATATTCTAGGGTTACAAAGTTTTAAGTCTGGTGTATGCGGAAAACCAACGTTAGTCAAATGGTCTGTTGTGCTGAGATGCAAGAGAGGAACCTGATTTGTTGCCCTATATGGTAGGGATTCTGACTTTTAAAAGGGTCAATAATACCACCGCTCGATGCACATTTCTGACATTTTTTAGAAGTACATTTTCCACAAAACGGTAAATGGGCTAAATGATAAAATTGTAATGGCTGCCAGTTTGTCTTACATTTATACGATTCTGACGCTAAAGTTTAAGCTGACGTATTAGGTAAGCGCCTAAGGTCTTTTCCTAAAAGCGCCAAGCAGATAGGCTAACATTTTACTTAGCTACAACTTTATTATATATGTATTAATATATCCGGGACCATCCTACTCCTTAGCAATAAGTATTTACATTGTGGTATAACTATTTTATAGTTTAGCATTCATTACTAACATTATCACTTAACTATCATCATTTTTAGCCTGCTAGTGCTAGCCTTTATTAGCCAAACTAGCACAGCTCTTGTTTGGGTTGACAGAATTCGTCAAGAACCCGACATCCTAAATTATACCCATGATGTACGGCTTAAGTTTGATAAACTGACGATAATCCAATTCATTAGTTGTAGTACACGCCAACAGTGTGCCGAACTATGACTGCTGATGGATGCTAAACCAGGTAGCAAGCACGCTTCTACAATTAGCTTGCGCTAACTAGCGGAAGGCTAATCAGCTACCAAACGTGCCAAGCTGGCAGATTTTATTCCAATGTTGACTATCGGAATGTTACCAATACAGATTTTCATTCAGTTATAGACGTGGTTGTGCATTATACGATCGTGACTTTACGTACCGCGTCTTCCCAATTCTGTCTATTGTAGGTGTTGGATCCCAGGGAAGTCGCCATTTTGCAAAGTGTGAGCCAAGCGGGCCAAACAACGAACGCAAGAGGCGTAAACCCAGAATGCACCGCGGCACAGACCCAGGTTCCACCTTCGGGTGTCGCTCTGTTTCAAGAAACGATGAGGCTTACAAAATGATCATCACACAGTGTTAGATAGCTTTAAACTCCAGTCAGGAATTAACTGCAAATTACGTGACATTATTTATAATTAGAAACGTAATACGTCGAATTAGAAAATATGATCGAATTTGAGATATTGGAATTATTTAAAAATTAAATTAATCATAAATCTTCTTTATATCCCCCCCAAAAAACACTGTCACAAACGTGTAAGCATCACAAACAGTCCTGTTTTTCAATAGACACTGATACATTTTTTTGATATAATGAAAATACGTTTTTCATATCTAATAGTCTCAGTTTTTTTAAATGCCAGGTCTGTTTAGTGCCATGCAGCACTTTGGTTGACAGTTAAAGCATTTTATTTTGCAAACAGCACAAATACTGAGCAACAAACCAAAGAGCTGTATTATGGTAGCTCTGTGAGTTCATGTCATGTAAAAAGCTTTCATAATCACAAATTGCCTGGCATTAAGGATGTAATGAAAATGTAACAGATATCCACTGACATACAAACCACAGTCTAATTACTCTGGGCTGTTTATAGATGCTTGGCTGGTTAACCTGGTTACAGATTCTGGATTAGATATAATCTGTGACTGGCTCGCTCCCCCTGCAGCTATATAAAATGAATATAGGGCAGTGGTAAGTGAGCGCTTAAAGGAACTCTGCCATCTGCATCTTGAATGTACATTTCTGTGTTTGTGTTGCGATTTACTCATTTGCAGATGATAAACCACATTTGCGGCTAAACTGATTTAATATATAATCAGTCAATAGCAATATGATACTGTGCTGTCAAATAAGATCAATATTAGACTCTATTCGATGGATTTTGATATTTGGCTGTGAAGGCTTCTTTTCCTCCCAAACAGATGACGAATGCAAGTGCTTTCGTTCACCTGTTTGTGTGTGAGCGACTGACTGGCAGGTGTCCGGGAGCTTGTATAAGCTAATTGTGTTGTCCACTTACAGTTCATCCATCCACCTGGTCTGAATCAACTCAGTGTGTCTTTGTTGTGTGAAACTCGAATTAGTGTGGCAAAGGATATGGAAGATTATGGCAGGGGCATTAAACCCTGAATGTTTACTTAAGTTCTAAGAGAGGTTGTGGACTCAGAGGGAGAGATTACATACAGGCCTGGCATGCTGAGGAAGCTTTATTTTATTTTTATTTCATCTACATTTCCCCAATATTTTGGGAGATTTGTTCATTTTCTTTTCTTTCTTTTTTTTTGGTATAAATCAGTTGCTTACTCTGTGATCATGTTTTTTTTAAGGAAGCCATCAAATGGACATCTCTACTGGCCAGCACCTCTTGTTTTCTTTTTACAAGGAGGCAAACAGTCTGTGCCTTCCTCCCACTTAGTAGAACACGAAAGTTAACCCCATGGGCATCGTCTTCCTTAATGAGTCATGTGATCCTGTCTTCTTTATCATGTGACATGGATGAGACAACCGAAGCGGGTTTTGAAGAAAGGCTTTGTCCGGGATTTAGCCACTCCATAATCAAAGTCACCGACCTCATGAGTCACAAGGCTGGTAGATGTGTAGGTGTCCCGCTACATGTCAGAGACCCATTCATGAAATTACACTGGTGGCGACGATGGTTCCGGTGACATTTTTGGTGTCCTGAATGCCTGTTAGGAGCAGCCGTGGCCACAATCATCACTATGAATTGTGCAATTGTGTACCCCTATAATCCATATCCTCCCCAAGTTTCTGGAAGCCTTGAGTTGTGCATTTTCATTGCTTTTATATGGGGGTTATTGTGATTTCTGATCTACAAGGAGGTTTACAAACTGATTTAGACGTTTTTAAACGCTGCAGCAGGGCCTTGATGTGTAATATGTATGCTGTGGGGACAAAAATCGATCCCAACTGCCACCCCCCCCCCGGGCACATTTCATGAGAAACGGAAATCATTCAAAGTTTCAGGATAATTCCAACAGCCCCAAACAATCAAATTGCTACAAGAGTCGTCTCGGACAGGACGTCAAGGTTCTTGTAATCCCTGCACCGCAGAGCTCGGATGCAGATAAGCCCCCGCAGGAATATGTTCGCTCTTGAGGACCTCAGCATGCATGCATGCGTGCTCACATGAGACCAAAAAATGCGCCGCACTGGCGCCTCCTGACGACAGTTATGGGCTACTGCTGGTGCACAGAAAGATAGGGGGCTTTCTCACATTTCCAGATTTCTCCCAGCCGAGTCGACCGTTCGCCGCTTCCACATCACGGCCGACAGCAAACCGAGGCGACGACACGCGCCCAGCGTGCTTCAAACCCGCGTTCGGTCCAGCCAGCTCGTCCCAAATCCGCTCGGACAAGGTGAGTCCATCGACACAACGCGAGTCTGCTTGCGGTGTTTGTTTTGTTTTTTTGGCTTATGCTCGGTGCACGTCTGAGGAGCCCCGCCGCTCGGTCTCCCAGGCCGGGCTAGTGTTCGCCCGCCTGGCTCAGGCGGAGATGAGGCCAGTTTTTTTTCCCCCCCGGCCCTGACTCTCACCGTGGCTGGAAACATAAAGCACCGGCGGTATAGTTGAGGCTCGGTGCGGCTTTCAGCCCGCTTGGAAAGGCAGCGGAGAGGGGAAAGCTAGCGTTTTTGTTGACGCTGGGTCTGGTCGAAGTTTGTGCCCGGGATAGAGCTTGTGTCCCGCTGCTCTGCTTTGTGACTTAACGCCGGAATTCCTTTATGGAGTCCAGTCCCGTAATGCAGAACCCAGCCGAGCAACTTGTTTTTCTAACTTTATAGCAGCTGCAGCTTGTTGTCTCTCATCAAATGCTCGCCTCGAGTTAGTGTTAGGAATCCGACCCACGGCGTAGCCATATCCTCACCGTTACAACCTCTCGCAGTTAAAAGGACAAACGATACTGGGCTCGATTTACAATAAAAGGTTGACACCTAAATGGTTCTACCATCCAGTTGTGCAAGTCTGCACACGACAAAGCCTAAAATAGGCACGCGACGATTGCTTCAACACTATCTCATTTGCCTAAACGATTTCGTTGGATTTGACTTGATCATCAGCTGTGATGACAGGCTCTGTGTTGTGAGATGATGCATCAGATTTATTACGACCTGTAGGAGTCCCTTACTGGCTCACTATACACAAACATTCAACCTCGGGCTCATTTTTTTGGAGTAAAAATGCTCTTGTCGTGAGTTGAGCGTGTGTGAGAAGGGGGGGAACCATGCGGTATCTTGCAGACTGTGCCACGCGATTCCAGACTGAGTTGTCGAGAAAGTGGGACAGTTTCAACTGCAAAGATCTCATTTTAATGTTTAATTTCAGATTGCACCAGCCGGGCGGCGTCCTCCTGCAACACTGCACGAGGCTGCTTTGTTGCTCTTCGGTGGCGTAAAATGGAGCAAACGTCTGTCCCCACCAAGAGGAGAGTCTATTAGATACTATAAACACTTGACTCTGCTCTGAAGAAAGAAAGAAAAAAGAAAAAAAAAAGGAGGGAGAGGAAGGGGGGGGGGGGGGGGGGGGGCAGTCCAGACCTGCCTGAAATCTTTTTGCCTGGGGATGTGTGCAAGCGCACCCCTCAGTGAGTAAGAGATTACTGAAGTCGAATGAGTCACACTCAAAATGTATTTGGCAAAGTCACAAGGACTTTTCCCTGCGTTTTCCCCTCAGCTGCAGAACACATTTCTGCGACTGCAACATGCTGTCCTTCTGCTTTCATGAGATTTAGTTGACCAGTGCTTTGCATTATGGTTATTCCCAAGCCATGTGTTGTTTATCGCAGGCTCCACCCTGCGTTTGTGAGACCAAATATGAAAAAAAAAGGCTTATTCCATTTGGAGATTACATTTAAAAAAAAAAAAAAAGAGGACGGTTGCTGTCATTTGTTTGTCAAATTTGCAGAGAGCTGTATCTTAAGTTGCGTTCTGTTTTATCCCTGCCAACTGTTCCGCCTGCTTGTTTTGAACCTCCATCTGACTGCTCCCACTGGCTGCCAGACGTACTGTTGATCGAGTGCTTTCAGTTGATGAAGGCTGCCGCATCCATTTGATCAAATATCGGCCCTCTTCTCGCTTGCATGTACCTGCAGAACGGTGCAACGGGGTTACAACACCCACACACGGAGACTGATACCACATGTGTGGCTGCAGATGACAAATCACGCCACGGAGCACCGCTTGTTTTGGCTTTGTCATAATGAGGGGACAATCGCTTTGTGGGTTCAGGTTTTAGGACTGAAAAGGAAACAGAAAGTTGAGGGGGATTTTTGTCCATCAGGGCTTTGACTGCCTCTTCTGTATTCTCTCCATAGAGGCGGATGTCAACTTAATTGTGAGCAGTAACTCTACCATCACATTTAATGCTACACAGAGTAATTGTTGGGAGCTACAGGCCCCACAACACGCCAGCTCTTGTATTTTTCCATGTCAGTGCCCCTTGTAGGCACTCTCAGTGTGTGGGGAGCAGACCTCTCTTCAGAGTGTGGCTAAAGCCAAGCATCTTTCCAAAACTTGAGCCCCCACCCCAACCTTTTCTGCTGGGTAAAAGCGCAGCTTTGTGTCTCACTACTTCTCCCCGATGTTTGTTATTCATACGCTACTACTACACCACTTGCTCCACTAGACATTGGAATCTACAGTTGGAACTGCACCTAAGATATCCCGCTGTTTGACAGACAAACGCAGATATTTCCTCGTACAATGAAGCCTTTGGATTAAAAATGCTAGGATCCAAGAATGTCGCCTGTAAAGTAGGTTGTATCGGAGCCTCTCTGCCTTGAATGTGGACGCGGTGTTCTTTTGGCTTAAGCTGTGCTTTTGTAAGGGGTATTGGAGAGTAGGAGAAGAGTAAATACATTTCAAACAGCTCAGCAAAACCGAGTATTAGCAAATGATCCGATAGCATCTGTAATCCTCAGGAAAACCTGGAGAGTTGTTTTTGAATGGTGCTAGTCTCCATTAGACAGTTGGCAGGCACTGGGGGTGTCCACATGTGTGACTGGCTGGCTAGGCTAGCAGCACGGCTGAATGCTACAGTATGCAGGCAGATCAGATTACTGAACGATTAGCCATGGCCTCCTATCCGTGGCCCAGGGAAATGATTTTCCACTGTCATAATTCCTTGGACTGAATTACACAGACCAGCGACTCTCATATACTCTATACTATGGTTCTTAGTACTGCGTGGCAAAACTGTTGCTCTCTGGAGAGGTGAGATATGTTCTAACGTTGTTGCACCAGAGCACAAAATAGTTTTCTCATTTGGATTTTTAGCTGCGCTCCTGTGCATCTTTTTTTTTTCTTCTTACCCCCCCAACAAGCAACACACAGCGTCACCCAGCAACAACAGCGGATGAGCAAAGTTACATTAGAGCTCAAGCTACAACGCTAAGGAGGCAACAGGAGAACAGTCCCAGAACACAAGTGTCCTGCCATTATTAGACATACATCAGAGATGAGAGCACATGACAAATGGCCGATGAGGCGGTGTAAATCAAGCAGGCCTCTGGTGGAATTTTACTGACTGGAAACAGAGAGAGGGGGAGTGGGAGAGGCTAGTTGGCCAAGGTAGGTCCATGTTTCCAAGGTGCATACCCCCCCGAGGCAGGAATCCGATACATTCCACAGGCTCCTGTATCCAGACGAATAATGGTGACTGGGGGGTTAGCGTTTCATCAGGTGACACATCACTGGGACAGAAGTGTTGGGAAAGTAAGAGCTGTCATAGGCTCAGAGCTGGCCAGCTCTGGTTGCTTGGAGGATCAGAAAGTGTGCCAAGAGAGCAGGAGAGGTCATGTGAGATATGGATTTATCTCCTAGCAGAAGACAGCCGGGTTTTTTTTTTTTTTTTTTAATCTTTTTTTATAGCTGGTCATACTCACTCCCCTTCACCCCATATTAGATGGATCGGTTTTGCCATTTAAGGGACACTTTGATCCATAATAAGGTAAAATGAAATGACATAAAAGCTAAAAAGTTCACTTTTCTTCAGCATATTATACTCCCTGTGCGTTCTGATTGGACCCGCAGTTTCCTGTCCCTCATTTGTAGTTTTACAACTTCACCTGGTGATAGATCAACACCTCACATTTAGTTTTTCTGCTTTGAGTTGAGTTTTCAGAAACCTCTGCTCTGCCGCCTTTAGCTCAAAGGCTATTTTTGCTGCCAGAACACAGGACAAAAAAAAAAAAAAAAAAATGCCCTGTTTTATTTAGTGGTCAAAAAGCAAGCTGTCGGGTGTTAATGGACTTCACCTCAGCCATTCCGGCGGACCCTCGGGGTATTGCGCGTTCATGCGCTCGGCGAGGGAGCTCTCGGCACCGGCCTGTTAATGAAGCCATTTTCAGAGATGGAGAGATGCAGTAATGGGAACGCACCTCTTCACTGCTGGATATTCTAACCCCATTCTCATCGTAAGTGCTATCAGTCATCAAATATGATTAGATTTTTTTTTCTTTTCTTTTTTTTCCCTCCCACCTTTGTCCATTTAGCTGTTTGCACGGCTCTTTTTCAGACTCGTAGTAGCAGATATGTGTCTGTGTGTGTTGGGCCTGTCCGACACTGAGATGTACACGGCGGTTTTTTTGTGTTGTTTTTCATGCACAGAGAACAGAGATAATAAAACATTTACTGGTGGATGTGCAAATGTTTTCCTCAGTCTGTGTACAGTGGACTTTAAACTCACACCAGTGGATCCAAAGTTCAGTGATGTGAGCACAGGGGTAGGACAGGTGGCAGGGGAGGGGAGGGGTTTGTGTGTTTATCCAGTTGTCTGATGGCCTCAGCTGAGTGTGGCTGCACTGCAGATACCACACACGTGCTCCAACAGAAGCGCGTGCACCCTTGCTCATGCCTACCTCAAGCCGAATACACTGTCCAACAGATACAAACGTGAGGGGCGTGAGCCCTTTAGCTCATATTGCCGAAAGATGCGTTATGGAAAAAGTGCAGCGTTTTACGCTTCTGACGTAAAAGTTGTTGTGTTTATGTACGCAAGCGTACGTTCATCGTAGATCGTAAAGGTGTCCTCTTGTCATCAGCCGAGGTGATGATCAGCTCTGATATTCGGCAATTTTCAGGATTACCTGTGTTGTTTTTTTTTTAAACCGATTTAAATGTGACGAATAGATTATTTTAAAAAAATATGTGACTCTGGCTGTGAGGCTGCCAGGAGCTCCCTGTGCTTTTCGTTTTGAGATCAATGTGCAAAGGTTCTTTCTACCTTACTTCTGTAAAACATGAAGGCATTCGGTCTCCTTGCCTGCCGATAATATGTCTTGCTCCAGAAGGTTGTCTTTTTCATTTTTCTTTTTTTTTTAAACCTGATTGAGCATGATTGTTGAATGGCTGTTCGCCGTAGAAGTGAGTTAAACAAAAAAAAACAATCTAAGCTGCCAGTTTCTTATGAAGTTCAGCTGCTGTGAGTCAAGGCAGCAGAACGGCTTTTCACCTCGTAATATGAAACACGTGCTTTTACACTTGTTTTTTTTCTGGAAAATATTCTGGTCGGTAATGCATAAGAGATGCATTGCTGAGACGCAGAAACAAAAACAGTCACTGTTAAGGGGAGAACGTCCTGAAGTTAATAATTATTTAACCGCTCCGTCCTGCACACCGGACACGTGACGTTGGTCTCCGTGTGAATTTGGCCGTCAGCTGAGCGTGCGGGGACCGTCTACATTATGAAACATAAAAAAAGAAGAAGAAATATCAACCGCAAAAACACTCGATAAGCAAAAGGACACAACTTCTCTGTGAAAGAACAGACGCAAAACCGGTGGGAAAGACAAAGCCATTCAAAACACCGTCCCCCTGCTCAATGTTTTCAGTTTGTAGAAGCTAGCTAGGGTGAAGCAGCTAAAGCTAATATTTGCGAGTTAAGACGGTCAACCACCAGTGCAATTACTCAGTTTTTTTTCTTTTCTTGCAAAAATCACATAAACGACAGAGAATATAATCCATTGGTGGCCAACACGCCAACATGCTGGCTGCTACAGGTGAGCTTCAGGTGTAGGCAGTCAATAACAGAGGCTTCAGCCAATCACCTGCTCAGTATGGTTTTTATTGAAGCGCTTGACCTTGCAGATGGTTCTAGGTTACTAACCATCTGGTGCGTCAGGGCACAAATCTGGAGCCTCTGATATCCCTCATGTTAGAAAAAAACGAAAGAAAAAAAAAAAACGGGGGGATTTGTTGCACTACACTTTTAGTTTTCTTTTAATGAGAATTGTCCATTAAGCTGAAATATTTCATTATGAGATTAGTCTCAGTGAGACCAACAGAAGTCTTGGAATCTGGTGGCGCTTCGGAGTCATGGTTCAGTTACTGTACTGTACTTCACTGATAAAAGATGACATGTGTTTGTGTATGCTATCGGTTTTAAGTAGGAAAATTAACAAAGAGTGATATGAAAATCGGTAATCAGTGTAATGGTTGCCATTAATCTGTGTTTCCGGCAGTTTAGCTTATTGCAGAGGTCATAGCCTCGTGGCTTATATGTTTTCATCAAATAGCGTGGTACTGAGCTTGGTACTCGAGCGAGGCGAAATGCAGAGAGAAAATCGCAATCTGTACCTTTTTTTGAAAGGCGCAGTCAACAAAAGAGGTCTTCTGTACTAGATTCCAGTAACTGTACTTGGGTGTACGCGCCTGATGACGAGGAAGACTGTAATCTGCATCCTTACTCTGCAGTTTGTGGTGATCTGTGCTTGCTCTGTTTGACTGTTCTTCCTGAGGCCCAAACATTGCAGCTGTGACCTGCCGCTGTCTGGAAACCAATGCTCTGTGTTTACCAAGGCAGTTTGTTTGCAGCGCTGTGGTGATGAGTAGTGATACTCTCAAGAAAGCGGGGAGCAAACACCTACACAAGGTCACGCAAAGGTTTAATTTTTCCTTTGTTAGCCTGTGATGACAGAAACCATTGTACGATGGGACAGCAGCAGCACATGAAAGCAGGCAGGTCTGAGAGATGCTTCTCTTTTACAGTGTTATGTGTGAGAGTGCACCAGGCTGGGGTGTTATGGCATGACGCCTGGATCGAGTAGGATTCAGTATGGCATCTGGTGCTCATTGCCCCCGTTCTCCTCTTCTTTTCACCTCTCCCCTTACTCTTTGCCCTAAAGCAGACCAAACCACCACGGCGCGGCACGTCATCTGGTGTCCAGTCGGCATCCGTCTGTGATTGCATTAAACTCCACTGTAAACGAAGCATTGTGGCACGCAAGCAGGCATTAATGCTTCCAACCAGCTCACATCTAACCTAATTGTTGAATGGAAACCATAAGTGCTTGGCCAGATATGTGGGTAATCTCCGTTTCAGATCAGTGTGTTGTTTGGACAAAACTGATGACATACCTACTCTCCATTTTGAATTGCTGGAGTGGAAAGAATTGTAATGGTGCTGACCCCAGGTTGAGCCGCTGGCAGCTCCAGGTGCACCCCTCCAGTGATCCGCGGCGGTGCTGTGTCTGGCCAGCCTGCTGTCTCATCCATCCTGGGTGGTAGGGAGATGCCGGTGCCGGTCTCTGTGTGTGCAGGACAGGTGTTGGCAACCCACAGGTCAGCGCAGACACAGCGCAGGCCCAGACAGAAGGAAGTCTGGAGACGGGAAATGACAGCAGAATGAATGAGTTTTGTTTAGCCAGGTTTTAGCCACTTTCATCCAGGGGTGTCGCCTCGAATGGGGTCTGTTGTGACAGTCGAGCTTCTCCCGGCGGAACGTGCCACAGCGGCGAGCATTTGGTCCTTACAGAGGAGCTTGAAGGCTTTGTGGAGCTAAATTTAAAAGAACTTTAGTGGGCTGTGCAAGCCTGCAAACACAAACAGCACCCTACCCCCTCTGTGAAGTGTTAAGTGGCCGGATACGTGTGGTGAATGGGACACAGGTGTCTGGACCGAGCTGTGCGAGCCTGGCCAGAGGTCTGTTTGTTTTCTCTTGGTAATGGCCCCCAACTCTCTGCTGCAGCTCAAACCCAGCTCTTTGGCTCTCAATGGGCCGGGGTGTAGCCCCCACTTCTTCTCCAGCTGCAGGACTGAACTTAAGTAAAGAATCTAATAGCGATATTAACGACGACATCCCACAACACGGTGTTGTGGTTATACATTGAACAAGCTTGGTGGTTTTGAGATTCCTCTTTTCTTTTTCTTTTTTTTTCTCTTTTCTTTATCCCTTCATTGCCTCTGATCCTCCTGAGCAAATTTGAAGTCATTTGAAGTTGCCAAGGCTCTGGCTTTATAGTTGAGACCTCAAAGTGCTTATGTGACAGGTAGAGAAGAGCTGGAGGGGAGTAACGTGACTCGACCGTAATCCACAACCTCCCCCCCATCTCAACTGTCCATTCCCTCAATTCCCACTTTCCTCTCTTACAGAAGCTTCTGTGCTGACGTCACTCCACTAAGCTCCCCTTTGTTGAGTAATAGCCTAAAGGTGCACTATGGGGTTTGGCGAAAAAGGCGCTCACCCCCAACTCCAGTCCCCACTGCGCCTCCTGTGGGAGTGCAACAGAGTGAGGTAATGGGCTGTTAACCCCTCTGCCACCTCCAAGTTTGTGTGTCCTACCGTCAGCAGTGGCTACTATCTGCCACCCTGATCTGATTGTTTGAGTAACCCTGTGGCCTCCGCAGATGGCCCGGCCTCAGAGCTGGTTTCTGAAAAACCGCACAGTTGATATCTGGCCTACATAACAGTCTCCCAGCTCCTTACTCGCCCCGCCGCTCCCCCCTCAAACTCTGCTCTCATTTCTCTTAGCCACCCCCGGTGCCATTGTCTCTGACGCCTTCTCTTGAGTGCCCTGTTTTTTATTTCTTTATTTCTCTCATCTTTTTAAATTCTGGAATCTATTTCTTTTGCCCCCGGGCAGAGTGGGTGATGGTGAGAGACAGTGTAGCAAATTAAATTTTGTCTCCCTCCTTTTTTCTTTCCAATTTTCCTTCTCCCCATGGACTCGGGCATGGTGGAGCAGTGGAAGGAGAATTGGAGTGAAGAAAGCTGGAGGAAAAAGCCCATTTCCCATGCATTACTGTCTCTCTCCTCGGGGTCTACAGTCGAGTAACACCAACACCTCTATTGCTTTTTTTTTTTCCCCCCTTCCTTTCTCTTTAATTTTCTTTTTACTCGCCCCATCTCAGCACTGCTGCTCTTCATGCACGGCCTAACCTGAAGGTCTCTCTGCTCCTGCTACCACTGCCAACACAGTCTGACCCACTTTATTAGTTTGGCTCTAGTGAATCATTAATCGAGGTTATCTAACTGTTCCTGTAATGATTCTACTGTGACTCGTCTGTCAGAGACTTTCTGTGTTCGTAACCAGTTGAGCTGTACCTGCACGCCGCTTTCTCCACACATTTGTACTCTATCATAACATCTCTTTTGCAAAAAAAAAAAGAATGGGGAAATAGCATTGTTCCTCAAGCTAGGCTATATGTTTAATAGGTGCGTTGTGCACTGTAATATGTCATTGTGTCAGAGCACAATACGCGGACTAAGTGCCCTGAATGCAAATTAATCTTGTGGGATGGCAGCCGCTGAATAGAGTGTGGTTTTGGGGAGAGCAGGGGAGCGGAGGGAGGGACAGAAGGAGGGCTAATAGTGGCGACGGAGAAGAGAGAGGGAAAAGAGCATGTGAGGGTTGAGGAGGGGGGGGTTGTGGGATGTAGTCATAGTCAGGCCCATTCATCATGCAGTGCCTGCTGGGATGCGCTGGGGTCAGTCCCGCACAGCACAATTACTGCCTGTTCTGGTGTGTTGTGCTCGGCACCACTGTGTTCCGACTGTGTTCTGTTGTCTTTTGTTAGTTTCTCTCTCTTCTGGCTCTCGTCCCCCCCCCCCCCCACCCCGTTTGCATGTTTTCTTCTCTGCCGTGCTCCACTCTGTTTGCTTCTGTTCAGTGGCTCATCTCATCACTTATTTCCTCTGTTGCGTAATTTTTCTTTTTTTAACTTGCAGCTCAAGCAATCACTACAGGAGCTCTTTGAACCAAGCGTCTCAATTAGCGATGCATTTGTTGTCGCTAGTTTTTTTTTTTTTCTCCCTACTTTCGGTCTTTTAATGCTTTTCCTTTCCTTCTCTAAAGTTTCCTTTCGCTCCTCGCTGCATCATCCGCTGCTCGGCCCGCTTTCATCACAGCCACGACACTGATATATGCGATTGACAGGCCTGGTTACGGGGGAGTGAGATGCTCGTAAGCATGTTGTTTATCCTGCCTGCCTCCTGGAGTCTGCAGATGTTTCCAGAAAGCTGTAAATATCTGCTGTGTGCTCTAATGTCAGTTGACAGCATATCCGATCATGAGGCTATCTCTGCCTTCCTGTCCATGTCTGTTCTTGGTGCAGTGAAAGAGTTTCCCTGCCGGGGGGCCTTAAGGTTGTCTAAAGGTCTAAATGAAAACATCCCAGAATGTTCCAGCAACAACAACTTATGAAGACATCTTTGTTATCCAGACATCTTTGTTAAGATGCTGGAGTACTACGCGGCAGCACTGCAACATCTGCTTGTGTCTCTCTGCTGAAAACCAATGCATCGGAGTCTGCAAGGATTTGGCTTATAGATGGATCCATCCGACTGTGCTTTGAAGCCTTCTCTCGCGTATATTTAGATGTGAATATTGGGTGCTATGATAAAGAAGTCTTCATTAGGCTACTTTCTTCCAGGCTTGTTACATTTTATTTTTGATGACCTACTGTAGCCTTCAAATATGAGCGCACATAATGTTTTTTCTTAAATGGCTTAATGAAAAATAGCTCAATCTTTTATCGTCTTTTCAGTGGTGAAATGGAACCCCTGTAGATACGGCAATACCCGGTCTTTACCAAGTTAAATGTGACTGTGAAATGACTTCATTTTGAAGTTTTTAACTCTTGTTAGCAGTCGACATTTGAAACATTTGAAGGTTTGTCATTTCGTGGCAAGTGATGACTTTCTCTCAGGAGTTCAGCGAAGCCGTCTGAAATCTAACCCGACAGCACCGAGATTGTAAAGTCGTCCTAAAAACCCTCTTTGCTCTTTGCTCTAACATTTAGGCTGGCATCCATCCAGTGTTACTAAGTGTAGTAATGGAACACTTCAGTGTTACTGAAATGACCGATCTGTCCCTTACAGATTACTTGTTTTTATTATACAAATCCCATACAGACAGTTTTGAAATTCCGGAGCAGCTAGCTACATGCTCACAATAGTCTTGTATTTACTCATCGACTCCAGGACTCCAGGACTGGGGTTCAGACATGCTCCTGAAAAAAACTGTCAGACCATTCTTGAACGTAAACTGTAGACGGAGCATGATGCATTTTAGTTGGTTCCAGGTCAGTTTTTAGAGTTTTAATGATGGGGAATGATTGTTTTGTTTACATCTGAGTGACAAATGGGGTCTTGAAGTGGGGGCTCCATTAGTGCAGCCGAACGTATTTTATGATGCATACTGTTGGGTTTAGTGTAATCTTACGGAGCTCCTTTTTTTGGTCTCTAATCCTCACACGTAATTAACCTGCCACGAAATGACAAATACACAGTGTTCTGTTTAGAATTCTTTCTCATTTTCTTGGTATGAACAATTTGTAGATCAATATATTGTTTATTTTTTATGTTTTTTGGCTCGCTTCCAGGCATTTTTGTGTCGTCTGTGTAAAATGCTGTCCACTGAAAGAGAAACGGGAGAAAATACAGACGAACCCACGGCTCCCAGACGTTCACTTGCTCACTCAGGATGCATTGGGTGGTGGCTTGGCTGAGGGGAAAACTAATAGGAAGCCCAAAGATTGAAAGAATGACAAGTTATTGCCAAAGTATGCAACAGGACTGAACATCTGGAAGCTATTTTAAACAATGGATTGTCTTCAACATATCCAAGTCAGGCTGCTTTAATACTCCTCTCTCCTGACAACGTGGAAAACCTCATTTGGCAATTCTCTTATGCGATATTCACCTCGAGGCCTGTAACCGAACATTTTGCGTGTGGATTGTACGATAAGCATCTTAGGTTTAATAGTCATCCACTCTTAAACCATGCAGATTGTAATGCTATCCTCTTTTCAGACATGTCAGCTGTTGCCGGCTCTGGCCTAATGCTCTGGCCCTACCTTTTAAGGCTCATGAGTGCGTTTTGATAATGGGATGACATCCTGATACCACTGAGCTCGAGTCAACAGTGAGCCAAGTGATACCAAGAGGGGCTGTGTTCAGTTTGAAGTGGCATTGGAGCTCCTCTTTATAACCTCTGCTACCAACAATAAACCTGGCCATATTGTATTATCTGGGACGAGCTCTGCCCGCGTCCCATGGCGACATGGTTGCTAAGTACACCTGCTCAAGTGCCTCCCAGACCTGCAGACGCAGCATTCTGCCTGTCACCGAGTTGTCTTTTTGCCTGCCCTAATGAAGCTTGGGAGATGTGACGACATGCCTCGCATTTCACTCTTCACCTAATTGTGTTGATGTGGAGGCTGATATTAGCGTTGTGGTTGTTAATCTTCCCAGTGAGAGGAAATGGCGGAGTCATCGAGGGACACAACACGGGGTAATTAGACTTGTGTACGATTTCATGTTTGAGTGGAGAGGTGGGGCTGAACTGGCATCTGTCGAAAGGTCCCGATAAAAGAAAGAAAATGTGCCCCGCCCCCGCTCCTCTCCACTGTGGAGGTCGTTATTGATTAAACGGGTACTGAAAATGATTTCAAATTCGGGGCTTGGATGCTTGTCATGGGCTTGGAAAGCTGCACCGCTTGGTGACAGCATCCACATTCTGAAAAGGATCTCAATGGGAGAACTTTAGCGTTGATTACCACCTGGCAGGTTCCCTTCCTCCAGAGCGGTGGTTTGAAGTTGCGCTCATACTTTGCCCACCCGTACAATCCTTGCCTTTCTGACTTCGTCCTCTGCCAAAGGAGAGCTGTTGGTAGGTTCTGAAGCCTCTTGCTCTCAGTACGACTGAAGGCAAAGCTTCCACGCTTGTTACTGGAAAATCAGAGGTAATGAATTAGTGATAAAGGTTTTAAAGACAACACCATTAGAGGAGCTGTCAGGGCGAGGTGGGTGGCGTTTTCTTTTCAATTTGCAGAGCAGATCATTTGAAGTCCAAAGTAATAACAAAAAATTTTAAAAAATAAAAAAAATGGCATTGCAGCTATATTTCATTTTCTCATATCTTCCCTTTTCTACTTCTTCCTCTCTGCCTCTGGCTTCCAGTAACAGTTACATTAACCTCATCTCTGCTTCAGTATCCTCATGCGACCTGAAGTCATCTTTTTGTGAGAAGTGGTCAAATGTTGTGCAGCTCTGGGTCTTCAGCCTCGCTGCAGTTCTTAATGCATCACGGCTCCGTTGCTTGGGGGTGGGCGGATTTAATAATATATTAATATCATGTTGCGAGCTGTCACACCCCACTTGGGCTGAGAAGTACTTCGCCAGCAAAATTTTCTGCAAACTCATACTCTGGTAGCCGTTTTTTTTTTTTCCCCTTTCTCAGAGGCCGCCTCAGGCCCAGTTTGATTTTTATTTCAGATTCCAGCTCATTGCAGATGACATCCACACCCCAGTCATCCCCCCAACATTTACCGCCATCAGCACACAAAGTGCCTGTATTCATCTATCTGATAGAGGCACACCGACCTCTCGCCCTCATCTCTGTCAGTGGATGGAGCTCAGCCCTGGCTGTCACCTGAGGGATAAACTGTTTGATGGAAACTCACATCCTCTGAGGTATGAAGGGCAAATGTGGACCCTCCGTTGCCTCAGCTGTTTGGTCCCGTGCAGACTGGAAGGGGCACTGCATGTCTCCATCTCTGTTACTGGAGGAGTAACAGGGCCGGGCGAAGCATTTATTGTTCAAAAGGAGGCTTTCACGCCTCTTTAAATCCAAATTTAAAACCTCTGCGTGTCCCCCAAGAACCAATGAACAGAAAGCCAAACATGGGATATAATGAGCTACTGATGATCTTAAAGGTGACATTGAAATCAAATGCTGGCTTTATGAATAGGTGCATGTTTTACTGATACATACCCAGGTGATAAACTGTGGATTATAGAGTTGTAATGCAGCAGTTATCGGTCTTTTGTGTTCAAGACGGATTGAAGGAGCAGCTGATTATTGAAAATGAGCAGTTTCCAGCTTTCAGTTTGGCTACAGATGACAGGCTCTCCATGAGGTAAATTGTTTAGTCTTGTGTGCGCGCAGCTCGGATCGCCTTTCCTGAAGCATTCTGCTTTGCTGCAAACCACACGGAACAATAGTCTATGAGCAAAACTTTGTTACAAGCCATACAAGCCCTCAAGCGGAATTATTTGGACAGTAAGCTGCAACCTAATATTCATCAAACAAGTCGTCCTCTGAGCCGGACAAAGAACAGTGGCGTCTATGTGCAGCGGGTTGAGGCCGGCCACAAAGTACACCACTGGTTTTATTTGTTCAGAAACATTTCTGACAATAGCTTCAAAGGCTTTATTGTAGGATATGCTCGAGTGAATGGAAGGGCTGTGTTTGTTTCATTATCATTAACCGGTATTTGATCAGTCGACTGAAGAGAAAGTCCCAAAAGGCTTCCCAAATCCCGTCGATTATAGCTCCTGCAGAGAAAGAGCAAATCAGAATGAGAGCGGTTCAGAATAGGCAGATGAGAGAAAACGTCAGGAATCTGCTGTCGTGTTTCCTGGGTGTCTTTTTTTTTTTTTTAATTTCTGGCCTTGGCACAGAGAGACAAGACCAGAAAAAAAACAAGTAAAACGGCGATCTTTACTGCCCTTGCATGGCAGCGTAGCCAGCCAGTATATTGCATTTTGGATTATGAGTTTTTCCCAGACGTCTGTAAGTTTTATGTATAATCTGGTTTAATCATAAAGGACAGCACAGACGTCCCGGCTCCTGATTTAGAGCGACTGTCCCAGTGACCACCTCTGAACTCTCTGTGAACTGCCCCTATTGTTTTAGGAAAGCCTCTCTGCCTTCGTAGGGAGCAGTGACGGCGAGCAGAGCGACGGGACGGGAGAGCGAGCTGCGACAGCTGGACGGTGAGCATCGTCACTTCACCTTTCCGCAGCCTCACCCTTCCTGTGGACGCGGCTCTGACATCACCCTCGCATAATGGAATTCAACCTCCCTCCTCGTCCCTCCCTGCTCCCGTCAGCTGCTTTACTCTAATTAGATGAGGGTGATTTCAATAAAGTTAGTGCCGTCCTCACTCCATTAGTTATATTAACACTCGGATTCCAGCCCCGGAGTCTTCCATCTATCCTCCGCTTTGCACCGGAGGGGTGGGGTGGGGGGGCGGGGGGGCAGATCCTGCTTTTTTTTTCATGGATCTGTGTAACCTAGTTACTGAGGCCCAGCAGGGGAGGCCAATCAATTAATGAACAAAGAAGCCCGCTCACTGAGCAGCGGCGCAAGTCTGGGACTATAAACAGGGTGCTCCCTAAACATGGTTGCTGTCAGTTCAGTGCTCATCTGATGGATGTTGTTTTGCTTTGTTGTTTTTCGTGTACGTGTGCATGCTGCTTCAGAAGACTAATAAAGCCAGCGTATATTATTTGTTTTGAACGAACCACAAGGCGATATTTGAGTGACGAATATTGAGAGAGAGATCCCTGTAAGAGAGGGATGAATTAGATTTTTTTTTTTTTGGGACAACACATCACTATATTCCAATATTACTTCATGTTTTGAAGAAGGTAAATGGATCGTGTCATATTCCGTCTTGTGAAAGGACTGGAAACGAAGCCTTTCATGGGTTCTGCTTCTTACCTCGGCTAAAACGCGGAGTTAAACTAATATATTAGATGTGTGAACTCTGGCAACAGGTAGAGTTGGACAAACGAGCCTCTTCTTCTGCCCGTTTCATCCACCTGTGCTTGCTTTGTCTTTCACCACTTCCTCATCCTTCCCTTTTCTCAATACCTCTTTTCATCCCGGCAAAGCCCCCCCCCCTTAGTTCACCTTTTTTATCCCCTCCCGTCCCTCAGGTCCTCCCCTTATTCTTTTCTATCTTTGGTCTCTCTAGCCTCCCGGTCTCCCTGTCATCCCTTTTTCTTAATCCGGCCATTTGTCCCCAGTGTTCTCCTCCCTGGAGTTTCCAGCTCTTACTCCCTGTGTGTGAGATTAGAGAACAGGCTGTTGTAACAAGCTGTTGAATAATGTAAGCACAGGGCTATAGGCCAGGGTTTCAGTTAACCCTTTGATCTCCGCTCACACAGTGGGTTAGGTGGACACATCATAGATGACAGCTTGACAGCAGGGGGAAAGCGGCCCGAAGGCCTTTTTGCTTCTTTCAGCTCTTACCTAAAGGCTAAAGTTCCTCCATCCGGTATCATTGTCACCACCTTTGTAGGCAGGAACACATTAAGCGTCCATGGCCTTTTGTTATTCTAACATTGATGTATAATTAAAGGGTTAGCAAAGGCCGTGCTAAATAATTGATACCGGAGCAAAGATGTGGTAGCATTCTGAATCTTACTGCACTCCCTACAGTTACTTGCTGGGCAGATAAAAGATTTAGCAGTTTGCTTTCTTTTCTCTTCCGTCTCGCTCATGCTGCGGTGATTTAAAGTGGCACGGCGCTGAAGCGCCATTGTCATTATTTCGTTCGGCTATATTTCACCTTTTGTGCGTGCCGTTTGGCGTGAAAACGCGACTCCGCAGACCTTGGAGCGATCACAGTAAATCTTTAAGATGAGTCAAGTTGTAGAAGCGCTACCAATTTGTATCAATTAACTGACCAAGCCATGCGTTTCCATTTTTAAGAAAACCAAGAAGCATAGCCAGCACAGACGTTCTCATTAACTCTTTGTGATCAATACAGATTCCCTTCTCCTAAAGCGCTTCTAGTTAGTGCTTCAAGTCCTGAGGCTAGGGTGTATTGATCGGTCCAACTGATTGGAAGTTTCCCCTCAGGAGGTGAAGGATGGCTCTGGGACGAGTGTGTCTTGGCAAGAGTGGAGTCTTCGAGACTGGATCAGCTTTCCCCCTCGCACCCCCACTTCCGTCACCACACCTGTTAGAGCTAGCGGGGGGGTGGGGGGGGAACGTGCCACCAATCTGTGTGCCTGTGCAGATGGATTGTATGTGTGTGAGAGACGGCGTGGAAACGGCTTTTGCTCAGGAGAGCAAATGGCTGAGAGGCGTATCAAATGAGAAATGTGTTACATAGGGTTTGTGGTGACGGCGTGTGCCTGACTGGATCGGCGCTGGCAGCTGCTGGCCTGTTATGGATGGCGAGCAGGAGACGGATTTTAGGTTTTACAAGGCCGTGACACAATGTGACGATCAGGCAATGGGACCCATAGCCATCGCTGATCCTCATGAGCACATATATGGCAGCACTTGATCGCACACGAGCGCGTATATACATACACACCATTAAACCGTCAGGCGGAATGTGTGTGTATACGATGCTTGGCGGTGGCATTTAATCCATAACACTGACAGGCTGAACGGACGAGGAAATGCATTGCTCTCTTCCCACATAAACCCACTAACTTCTCTCTTTGTCCGGCACTACTTTGGCCCGTTTCCCTCTCAGAGGGAGATGGGTAAAATATTGTTTTGGTTTAAAAGTGTTCCAAGACATTCACCATGCATGTAGCCCTGTGAAAGATTGACCATGTGCACAGCCTCCGGCTCCCCCCTTCTGTAAGCCGATATCCATGTGTGTGTGTGTGTGTGGTGTCACAGTCGGATACACAGCAGCTGTAGAGGCGGCAGAGAAGAGGGGGAAATGGGAATAGCCAGCACAGTAGACAGAGCCCAGATAGACCTGTCAGCTCTGTGACACCCACGCATGCCTCACACTCCGGTCCAGGATGAGAGCAGAGGAAGCGTAAGCAGCTTGGCTGGGCACAGGTAGAGAGCGCTTCAGCAAGGAGCCCAAATTGAGTGTTCAGCAGCGGGCAAAGTTGAGACGAAAGCTATGAACGAGACGATGGTGAGCCGTGGCAGAGCTGTTTATTTAGAGAACTTTGGAAGACGTGTAAGAGGGGAGATTGAAGATCTGCCAAAGAAAAATGCCTCAAGCTCTTCACTCTCTGTCTTTATTTACTGCATAGTTGGTATGAATTTAGGTAAAGGTAAAAAACAACCAACATTTTGGGTTTTTTTCTTTCTAATCACCCGTGAGAACAGGTGTGTGTCTGCATGTATCGGGACTTCTCGCAAACTCATGAACGAGCTTTCCTTTTCAGTCGTGGCCGTTTAGGTCCAAAGCTGTTGGCCTTTGGTCGATTCTAAAGTTATCGACTCTAATGAACTTTCATCCAACAAAATACAGAATCTGTTGCCTGTTGCGTTTATGTGCTGACAATATTATGGGAGGGAAATCAATTCCAGCGAGCTGCTTGAGCTGGTTGTTGGTGAACTGCGGCCAATGCCTGCTTTGTGCCGTCACCCATCAGCCTGGCTTCTCAATCAGTCTGAGCCTTTGAGAAGCACTGCTTGCAGGCCTATCGTATAACTGCACGAAAGCTGCTTAGTTTCATGAATTGCAAGATTAGATGCCTTGGCTGAGTCTTGGTTGTATGAAGTTCTGGAGCCTGATTTGGCTACTTATACACAAAAACACTGCCACCTTAAATCGGTCACCATTGACTTTGTTTAAGAGGGCTGTCTTGTTGAAATTTGAATTTCCGCAGTCTTTGTTCTTGTTCAGAAGAGGTGCTTCAAGGTGAGGGAAAAGCTCCAAGCTGCGCTCAGATTTTTATGGTAGAGTTATGATGACACCTAACATAGCACTGACGGCCAAAGAGCTTCATTTTGCCCTCATCTGAAACCTATTTCAGCTCCAGATTGTCCATATGTCCTCTGGCAAACGCTACTTGAGATGTCATCAGCTTCTTTTCGCCTGTCTGCTTTAAAACTGACTGATGAATCACCCTTTCAGCAGCTGTTGAATGTACAGTCATGAAACCTTGTGGATTCTTGGCCTCTCGAGGTCCTTTAGTGCAGAGGTTGACAGGTTTTGTAGAGGGCCTTGAATACGCTGCTGTACAGCTTTTCTGACCTCTTTTAATGACTGAATTTACTGCACTACAGAGGACGATTTAGATGTGTTCTTGGTATTTTTTTTCTGTTGGTTATAATATAAATTTTTCCTACTATGAGGCATATATATATATATATATATATATATATATATATATATATATATATATATATATATATATATATTAGGGAATATTGGTGGTTGCAGATTTTTGCATCTTAATCACGTATTTCTCACCACTGAATACATCTGAAGACCGGCTGCTGCTATAAAATTGCATCCACTCTCGGTTTTCGGTTAATAAATCCTTGAAGACGCGTTTGGGGAAAAGTGGCCTGTAAAGGAGAGCGTGACTGCAGTTATTTTTTTTTAAAACCGCAGCTGTAGCACAAAGTATATAAGAGAGAGGAGAAAAGCTGGAGTTGAGGATCAGATTTATAATAGGATTCATGGCTGGGCCTATAACTTGGATTGTAATTGGAGTTATTGTGATAAGCCAGTCATGAGGTTGGTTGCTTGTTTGGGCACCTGTAGTTTCCTCCAGGCGTGTGGGGGTGGGGGCAGGTGTGAAATGTGTGCCGTCTGTTTATAGAAAACACACTGTATACAAATTTCTGCTGTTCCTGATAGTGCTTTGAAAGCATGCTGATGATCACGAGTGGGCTCTGCATGCAGGAAGAAAAATCCTATCCGTTTGATCTTGCAGGCAAAAATATGGGCAGCACAACAGAATCTCATTTCTCGTGTCAGCTTTTCTTCCGCACCGCGATATTCCCATGGGAACGCATTTCTGCTGCGCGAATCAGAGACAGATCAGTGCGGGCCGTTTCTTATCTGGACATGAAAGGAGAGGAGATGGAAGAGGGAGGTGAGAAACAGAGAGCAAGAGAAAGGGCTCCCCTGGGTTTGATAGTACCTGAATTTCACTTGCCAGGCTCTTGAATTGAGCTCATCATGAGTATTGTACCCACCCATTTGGCAGCTTTCGACATGTCCTCAACTCGGCCGTTTCCCCTCAGATAGATTGAATAGATCAGATGTTTATATTGTTTATGTGAGTGCCGCAGCCTGGGTTTCAGCACGCCTGGGGAATTTATTATTAGTTTGATTGTTTTCTTTTTATTTGTTTTTGGTCATCGACCCATTGTTACCATTTGATACTGTTCTGGTTCATGTCAGGTCAGAAAAGCTATTACCGCTGCAGGTGTGAGAGCCTTAATAAAGCTGTTGTGCTGAAGCCAGACCTGCTGCAGAGCCCCACGTGGGTTAATTTGACTGAATGCGTATTTGATTTGATTGGCAGACCCTTGCAGACGAGCACAGTTATCTCTACTTGCCTCTTCCTCCTCCTAAAGCCCCACAACTCCCACGCCGGCCCTGTTGCATTCACACCGACGCGCCTCATCCCCGAGCAGTTTGACGTTCACCTCTGAGTGATGCGTATTATCTGTCTGAGGAGGGGGACCATTACGAATCCTCCGTCCCAGCGGAGACATTGTGCTGTCCGCCATGCTCCCTTGTCCTTCAGTAGTGTCCTGAGATGACGGTGGATAAACAATAGAAACAAACAGTCACTCCCACCAGCATTGATCTGGCTCCTTTACCCCTCCCTGCTTTCACCACCAACGCCACATTGATTCCACCTACACTCAATTTATATAAAAGCCACCCCCCTCCCCCCCCACGCACACACACACACCTCCTTTTTTCACTTGGACTGACAAAAATGATAAATGGCCGACCCCTTCCCCCTGCTGCCACCACCTCCCTCTGCCTCGCTTTGGATGTCCGAGGCACTACAAGCCCCTATGATTTCTACTCTCAGAAATCCAATAGAGTGTGCTTATTTTTTATTTTTCTCTGTACTGTGCTTTTTTTATTTTATTTTTTTTAAGTTTTCTGAAGGAGTCTGGGGGTCCGCTCTATAATTTCCACACATAAACGCATCACTGCCGTAATTTCAGCCCTGCAGAACATCCATATTCATGATGTCTAATGATTTGCAAAGAAAAAAAAAATCAAAAATCAAAATGAAAGAAGTTGTAATTTATTTCGATGACTTGCACCGTAGGATTCACTCATCCTGCGGCTGCTTCCTAATAGTCTGCAATGTCACTCAAAGATGAAGTCATGTGCACAGTCTCCGAAGTGAGGTCAATTATTTCCGTCCATTTGGTTTAATCAGTGAATTCTCTTGTTATGTGATCATTATCTGGATAATTTGTCCACCGTGAATCAAATCAATTAGAGGGTAGTTAATTCAGACATCACTCTGCATGCAACAATGGTGCCACTGTCTGTCTTAAATGAGGTTCGTATTTTAATGGTGTGTCCTTTGCTGCCCACATCCAGTGTCCCCATGTCTGTAAATGGGGCACAGAGTGCCTATAGATAGATATACTGTGGTAGCAAGCTGCGGGTGGTTATGAGTGTGTGTGAGGGAAGGTTTGAGTGTGTGTGGAGCTGATCAAGGCAATCGACAAAGTTGGTTCCAGGGTTTCCACTCCAGTCTATTCTTCAGTGACCCCTTCTCCATTCCGTCTTCACCCAGAAACAGTTTTTCTATGTCTCCAGCAGCTCATCCATGCTGCTTCTCCCACGGTGAAAAAATCCATTTGACTCTTCCCGAGGCTCGTGGGTCCCTCTGTTCCTCTGCCTCCTTCTACTTTAGAGATCTAAAGTAGACTGCGGGTTTTGGTACCTACCTGAGATTAAAATAACTCAGCAGTGCCATGTATATTTTATTCCCAAGCCCGTATGATATCTGCATTCATGGGAGTCGAAGAGTAGGATCTCGCTATGTCACCTGTAGTATTCTAATACTGTTGTGGGGCAAACCTTTTTCTTTAATTACTGACGAATGAACTTTAGCTGTCTTCCCGCTCTGTTTATAATTGCTCTCAGGAAAAGATTGCTCTCCCTGGGTCTGTTTTTGATGACAATTCTTTCACTCTTTGTCCCATTACTGTGTCAAAGAATAACACTGCAATCATTTCAATTACGACAGCACTGGGATCGCCAACTTCAAGTAGGGCCTTGAGATGTAATTGGAGGGGCTGGGACGAGCTGAGGAAAGGCATTTTTTCCTCTGTGAAATTGCCTCAGTCTTGGGGACAGTAAATTGAGTTGCTGAAAAATGATGCGATAATTCAGCCGCATGGTTTGCTCAGATAAATTGCCTGAAAGTCACTTTCTGGAGAATTAGGAGGCAAAACTACATTTCCCTGCCGACGTCCGCTGTCCTTCACGCGGTGGCAAGAAATGAATTGATGAGACGCAGAGAGAGAGGGACAGATCTTTGCAGCTGAAATGTAACCGCCTGCATGCGCGTTCAGATTGGCTGAAGGGTGGGAGGCGGAAGCCAGAGTGGGGACACGGAGCCTCTTTCCACGCTATTTCACGGCCTAAGCCTTTAATCGCAGCACCCACAATGAATGCGCAAAATGGAATTCAAATTTCAGATTGATTGATTCTATATTGATGATTGCCAAGGCTGGCTTATAAGAAGGGAAGAAAATAAAACAATCTGTGACAGTGGCTTTTAAATGTAACCTCTTTAAGGAGCACGGTCCTTGCTCCTCTCATGTGCTTGTTGTCGCCTTAGATGTGCTTCAAAAGAAATGTGAAAA
This sequence comes from Leuresthes tenuis, assembly GCF_036924035.1. Classification (NCBI taxonomy): domain Eukaryota; kingdom Metazoa; phylum Chordata; class Actinopteri; order Atheriniformes; family Atherinopsidae; genus Leuresthes; species Leuresthes tenuis. The sequence goes on along the minus strand of NW_027325365.1, from coordinate 17,116,116 downwards.
TTCTTGCTTTTTGAAGTTTAATCTCCTGCAAGAAAGGGTAGGAGGCTGAATGCAAATGCCGAAATTTGCCTTAGCTTTGCTTCTCACGGCTCACGGTAGAAGCTAGTAGCTGTGAACAATCGGCACCTCGAAAAGGGAAGAAAAGTTTGTCGCCTTTAGTCTTCCAAAAGAGCAGAATTCCCCCTCTGAAAGCAGAACAGTGGGTAAGGATGGATACCATTTTAACCTCTTTGCTGATATATAGCTGGAAATGCTCTGTAGTCACTCTAATGTGTCTCATTTGTTAATCCCTTTGAGGCATCTCACACAGTGACAGAGCTGGTATAAGCACATTTGGTACTGTTTGCAGTGTCGAGATTAACAGGATTACAGTTCAGGGATTACATTTGCGTCTTTCTTCCCCATTTAACCTTGACCCATGCCCCCACTGAAACGCTTCATACGGTCAGACTTGACTTGTTTTTGTCTTTTTGTGTTTGCAAAAAAGCTCATGAACACCGTTAAGGGAATAAATACAAACAAGGAGACCCTCTAATGAGTCTCTTGGGTCGCTCTCTTTTGTGGTTGAGCCCCTTTGGTTTATCCACATCAATACACAGACTAAGACAGAAAAGTGACAACAGCAGCAGCCTTTTGATGAGTGTCCTATGGATTATTGCCCTTCCTTCTGTACAGTTTCCGTGCCTCTGAACACGACGTATCTGCAGCGTTTCCATGGAGAACGTGTGGTTGCCAAGGCCTGTGGCGACTGAACACAGAGGGTCATCGTTTATTTCTGTCAGTCAGCAGCAAGGGGACAGATTGGAGAGAGGAGCAGCGGGGGGGGCTGTGGAGGAGGCGGGCACTGTTGGGTCCTGAGGGGCTGCGAGGGTCCAGCTATCCTTTAAAAGTTTATTTGTCCAAAGGAGCTCCTCCGGGCAGTCTGACTTTGGTTGATGGTGTTAATGTACTGACTCTCCTCACAAATCCCTGGGCCACTTAGTCTTATTCACACTTTAAACAAAGTGCCACGGCAGCGCCAGGGAGGGAGCGAGGTGAAGTAGGGAACAGGAGGTGTGAGGAGGCTACATATGGCCAACCGCAGCGTTGTTTATCCCAAGAGTTGATACAGCTGAGGACCAGCCTCCGCTTCCCTTGCCCCTCTTCATCTCTCATTAATCTAGCAGTATGGTTCTGGCCTGCTTCCCGCGCAGTAAAGCAAGCAGGTCTGAGTGACCACCCACCCCGAAGAGAAGCATTAGCCTATCCTCCCGGCCGTCACCTGCTATTGTTTATGCCCCCAATACATTCTCTCGCCACCTTTCAGCTGCTGTAAAATAATGAGGGGAATATTTTAATTGAGGTTTTGAAAGCTTCGCGATTGATGGCAGCCCTTTAGGGGTGATTTATTTCTTTATTTTTTGTCTTTATTCTCCCACCATTCTGATTGGTTTCTTCAGGTTTTCCCGCTGCCTGTCCTCTCTTGCTGTCTCCCTTTCCTCTCGATCCTTTCATTTTGCTGCTCTTTTTTTTCCTTCTCCCCGGTCTGCCTGCCACCTCTATTTCGGGAGACTTCGAGTCCACGTGTGCAATTACATAGCTCATTTTCAGTCGGAGCTCCTTCCAACACTGAGAATGAAGAGGTTGGCTACCGGATACATGTTCGTCTACCCTCTTGTCTTTTATGCATGATTTAAGACTTTGGCATCTTTGGCCACCTGAAACACTCCTTTCTCTGCCAACCTTTTGGCTCTTCCTTACCTTACCAGTATAACTGCTGGCTATACCTCTCACTGGCTTGTGCAAAAAATGAAATATTCATGTCCTCTTCCCTCTTTGCATTTTTGTATCAATTATTTTGAGGAGATGAGAGCATTGAAGTGGGCATGGCTTCTCCTGAAGTATATGTAGCACAGCAAGTGGAAGATGTATTGGGTGAGATGGGTATGCTGACATAAGATCCATTAGCCATTATTCTGTTCGCTCAGCGCTGCATCCACATCATTGTCTAATGTATTATAATCTGTTTAGCCCGCTGCCGGTGCTTCACACTCAAGGCCCTGAGGTTTTTCCTTTTATTTAACCCAAGGCCGGCGCCGTGCTTCTCTCACACCCTCGTCCTCCCTTCCGTCAGCTGTAGCTCTCTGCATCTCAGTCTGAAGGTCAACCTCGGGAGGCGGTCATCTCTGCTGTGAATTGGGCAAGACGTGAGGCTTTCTGAGCCTCTGCTCTGTGTGTGTTTTGTCACCATTAAGTCTGCTCCCAAGTCGTGTCAGCGGGGTCATTAGAGTCACAGCAGAGCTTATTGTGTCCCCGCAGACGTTTGCCAAAGATAGGACGTCTCAAGTCTGAGTACTTATTAACAGAAAATATCAAGGTTTTTGTTGGGTTTTTTTCCCCCTCAAAGATCGCGGCAGTTTGGCGATACTTGTATTATGCTTGTTTTTAACATTTATTTAATGAATAGAAATGTATATTTGTGCATTTGGGTGCTTCTTGAGCATCTGCTGACATAAATCCTCTCCAGTATATGTCGCAGGAAGCTGTATGTCCGCTCACCTGATATTAGTTAATGGTATAATCGAACTCTCATAAAACATAAACACGAATTTGTCAGACTTTAGCTGAAAAGCTGATTTAATTTACATATCAGATAGTGGAGGAAGTGTGAAGTCTACCCTCCTCAGCTAGCAGTGGACTTTGTACTTGTACTTTGTACTTGTACTAAGTATTTTCTCATTGAGTTTGGCGGCTTTGTAATATCTGCCAATGATTATTAAAGATGTATCTCTACTTTAAGTGTTTAACCCTCTGGGATCTGAGCCGTAATGACCTCAGAGGGACTTGATGGCTCATTTCCTGTTGCTGCATCTAAATCAAGTTTTCTTACTGAAGTGGCTTCACAAGTTCTTTGGCCAAGAAGTCTAAAATAGGAAATGAGAATAAAGCTTCTGTGGCGTATTATAAGCTGTCACCGTGGTCTCGCCTCCTGCCTCCCTGTTTCCGGCGGGAGTCACTTCCTGTGGCTAATCATACTTTGACATGCCGTGGCACGAACCCCGGCTCCCTCACAAATGAACAAACAGGGTACCCGGGGGATGGCGAAGCGGCCAGGGCTGTTTGGTTTTTGTCTGCTCCGCTGTGATACATTCTCGGAACGCCCACTGTGTTTTCACGGCCTGTCTTTACATTACACTCTGCATCGCTGCGGCGAAAAAAAGTTGGACACGACTCAGAGAAAAAGAAGTGCCGCACTCGCCGGGAGATTTAAGGCGTCCTTAATCTTAGCCTGAAGGGTGCAGGGTGCAGAGATATTTGCCAGAATGATGGCCTTGATTACATTAAAGGGATACTCGGAGCCTGATTTTTATTTATTTATTATTTATTTAACACCCCCCCCCCCCCGTCACACTGTGTCTTCTTGAGTGATCACTTCAGTAATCAGAGGATTATCTTTAACAAATTCTGTTATGCTCAGGGTATCATGACCACTGTTCCATTTTAATGTTTTTCACCTTTAATTAAACCTTGGTTTACGGTGCAGCGAGCAAACCTCTGAATGGCATTATTACATCTCTTTTATGCCCATTTGTGTCTGAGTCTTGATGAGTTTGGTGGCCAGTGTCAAATGCCTTTTGTGTTGAGAAGGATTGTCCTCTAATGTGGTGCCCAAGGGCTTTATAAAGAAAAATCTGCGCTCCGCGAACGCTCTCCAGCCTAATGGTCAGAGGGTTTCCATGCAAAGGTAATGATGCTGTCTCATTTCTCTCACCAGCACTCTAAATGGAGAAAAGATGTTTTCCTAAGTGCCTATCTCACACCCCTCTCATGCCGCATCCTGGTCCTTTCACACTTGGCTTGATGGAAATAGACTAAAGGGCTGGAATATTATGTCGGGTCTCCAGAGGATACGGATATGTATATTGAGTGCACTGAGAGATATCGTCAGAGACGAAAGGTTCCTATTGTTGCCTTGCTTGTCTTTCACTGTTACCCACGCCCCTGCTCTTGAACTGCTTTCCTTCCGTGAGTTTGTTTTGTCTCGCTGCTGTGAGGGTTTTTAGGGAGAATGGAAGGCAGAGGTGCCCGCGGGTGATGGCTTCACTTGTATGAAGTCACACTGTTCCTCCGGACTGAATCTGGAATTAGCTTGCCCTAGAGCTTTGTTGTCACTCGCATTCTGCCCATTGATTGTGAGGAGGCTGCTTGAATAAGTGATTTTTTTTAAAAATCTTTTTGTTGTTGTTTGTTTTTTCATGTGTGTTTTAGTTTGCAGGCAGATATTAGGTGTGTGTGTGTGTGTGTAGGGGGAAATTGGCAGCTCTTACTTTGAGTAGGTGACTGCAAGGACTGCTTTATTGTGAACTTTTGGATTGTTAGCACCAGCAGTTTACACAAATCTCCCACACACTGCTTAACCCACACATCAAATGAATGCAATATGCCGTTTAGTCTATAGGAGCTGATGTCATGCTGCTATATTTTTAACATGGTTTTCTCTTTCTTTCTGTTCTGATAGGTCAGGAGGGTTTGATTCTGGGGGAATGATACTGCTGAGATGACCTGTGTGGCCTTGCCTTCCTCAAAGAGATTATTCTCCAATCAAACGACGGGGACAGACTCGGGAATGGATACGGTTGATAGGTTTGCGTGATGGGCAGGTGATGGAGTCTTCCATCATCTTTCTCACTCAGTGACTCGGTCTCCCAGCCCTCCCTTCGAGGCACAAGCGTGTACCAGCAGTCCAAGGCCCCCCATTTCTCTGCCATGGTGACATAAGCAGTGCGGCAACATGAGGGAGCGCCGACATGACCGTCTCATTACTTTCTTCAGCAGCCGCAGCAGCTGCTACGTCGATGTCGTTTGTTTTTAGCTCCATAACAACGGCGGCTGTGTTGTGAATAATTCCTACTCGCTTTTTTTCGACCCACACACCGAGAGAGACTGTCCCAAAGGCGTGTTGCTGGGCCGGTGGGGCGGAGCGGTGCGGCGAGAGACGATGCTGGGATGCGTGACACACCTCCGTCGGCTGGTCCGCCTCCTCCCACTGCAGACCTCCCTGCTCCTCCTCTTCCTCTTCTGCACCGTCAGCGTCTTCATCTTCTCATACTTCCTCTATGGCGTCAAGAGGGAGCCGGAGCCTTCAGGAGGGGGCGTGTCAGGAGCCGAGGGAGCCTCCGCCGACTCGTACGACCCAAGGGTCACTCCGTCCCGGCTGCTGCCTTTGCGGAGCGTCTCAGGGGGCCCCGGGTTGGATCCCACAGGGGCCAGGACAGATCCTGTGGTTCTGGTGTTTGTGGAAAGCCAGTATTCTCAACTGGGGCAGGAGATCGTGGCCATCCTGGAGTCTGGCCGGTTCAGGTACCGGACTGAGATCTCTCCTGGCAAAGGGGACATGCCCACACTAACAGACAAAGAGAGGGGGCGTTTCACACTTGTGATCTATGAGAACATTCTCAAGTATGTTAACTTGGACGCCTGGAACCGTGAGCTGCTGGACAAATACTGTGTGGAGTACGGAGTGGGCATCATTGGCTTCTTCAAGGTTAGGACAACACCACACTCCCTGTGCCTTCCTCCCTCCCTCCTCTCACTCACACCTTCTGCCCTGTCCATCTGGCTCCCCCGTCTCTAAGGAGATGGGATTTACAGAGTTGGAAACACATGCCTGGTTTAATGTCACTCAGTACCTCCGCACTCTTATGTTTCACTTCTGTTCCTTTCATGTCTGATTTCCTCTTTTGTTCTTCAATCTGGGCTCCTTAACTCTCCCAGAGTCTGTTAATCCCCATTTTTTTGTTTTTCTCTGCTTTTGTCTTAGTCTCTAGTTTTTCCAGTCATCCACCTCTTTCTCAAGTTCTGTCTCTTATTCCTCCTCTCCTTCCCTCTGTCGGTACTCCCTGAAGGCCCCTGATTGCCCAAGGCCAGTTTTCAGGTCTTATGGTTTTAATCACCGTATCTCAACCATGGAGAGGTTTTAGGAGTAAAAGTGCGGAGGCATGGATGGGCCCTGCAGGGTGGTGTAGATGAAGGCTACCCTTATGGGATTTACTACCTATTGAGAGAGAAGGAAGGAGAACAAGGATGTGAATGCCAATGACTCCTGTCACACAGCAGCGTTGCTGTGTTTGCGGAGCTTTATGCGACACAAACCAAACCCCTAAAGTTTGGCACAGTTTCGGTCCGTATTTATCAGCATGTAATGTACTTTATGTTAGCTGATGGATGACAACATATTTTTAAGGTAATTTACAAAACAGCTTCACAAGTGCAGGTATGATTTAAAAGGTTCTCTTAAGCACATCGCTGGGCAACAGTTTGTTTTTTTATTAACCAGCGTGAAAGGTTGCATATCAGATACATTCATTTTAACGGACTTTGGATCAGATCCTTCTTTGCTGCTCATTGATTTAACAGATTAGTTCTCCACTCAAGGCAGTTTTATTAAAATCTGATTCTGTATTTCAGAGGTCCGCTGCAGTGACAGATGTGTTATTCCTATTAAGGGGCTAAGAGACTCCAGCTGTAAGATGGAGGAAATTTTCTTCTGCTCCATTTCTATAATTGACTCGTGCATTTTTTATGTAGCATTAACCCTGCAGAGCCCTTCTACGTCTATTTGGGTTTCTGCTATTAGTGCTTTCTAAAGGTTTGTTATTAAGTTAAAACTGTTTATCAGTCGTAACCAAAGGCAAGAATAATATTCAAATGAAATCACTTGGTTTTAGCAGGGGTTCTCATACTTACCCCCACAGCAGGGGGACTCCAAGCTTTCAAATATTGTGAAAGTTGCAGTAGATAAACGTCAGTCATTTGGGGCCACCTGACAATCCGTTTCTGCATTTTGCTTATAATGCCGTCGCCACACAAGGTGGTAAAATTCAAAGTGCCCAAGTGCAAAGAAAAAGAAAACAAAAGAGAGAGAGAATCGGAGAACAAGAAGTTTAGTTGGGGAAGCTGCAATGAGTCCTCAGGAACCCTCAGTCTCTGCAGGAGTTTTTTTTTTTTTCATAAGGCTGCAAACTCAGAGCACAGCAGATTGAGCATAGCAGTTAGGAGCTGCGTCATGCCTTCACATCTGAGTAGACCTGACGTTCCTTATTTCACACATGACTGGAGAAATTGGAGAATTATATCCAACACATTGCAGTATTCATCACTGTGGTGGATGATGAATCCGTGTCGTTTCTCTCTGTGTCGATCAGGCCAATGAAAACAGTCTGCTCAGTGCACAGCTCAAAGGCTTCCCCCTCTTTCTTCACTCCAACTTGGGTCTGAAGGACTGCACAGTCAACCCCAAGTCCCCGCTTCTCTTCATCACTCGAGCCGGGCAGCCGCTGCCAGGTCCTCTCCCGGGCGACGACTGGACCGTGTTTCAGTCCAACCACTCTACATACGAGCCCGTGCTGCTGGCCAAGACCCAGTCAGCTGAGAGCGTGGCGTCGATGGGGCAGAACGCCGCTATGCTCCCGTCGGTGGTGCAGGACCTGGGGCTTCACGACGGTATCCAGAGGGTCCTGTTTGGCAACAATCTGGGCTTTTGGCTGCACAAGTTGGTGTTTGTGGACGCGGTGGCCTTCCTCACCGGGAAAAGGCTCTCGTTGTCCCTGGAGCGCTACATCCTCGTGGATATTGATGACATCTTTGTTGGCAAGGAGGGCACCCGAATGAAGGTGCCTGACGTGAAGGTGAGTTGGTGCACGTGTTTCACAATGAAGAAATATCAGGATAGAAATAGAAACCACTCGTCTGTTTATCAACCAATGTTTTCGATACCTTTTCCTATCATTAAAAGAAAACGCCCTCACACATAGCGTGTGCTATCCTCTCTGCCAGTCACGCAGAAACTCCTTCTTCTCGCTCCTCTTCTCCTTTTGAATGCATTCGTCCCAGCAGGCTGCTCAAAGCTGACAGGCCCCACCGCTCACGCTGTCACCGAAACTCCACTGCGATGAATATTTCAGGGGCCCAGAGACATACAAAGAATGTTGAAAAAGCTGCTCGCTTGGGTCGCCTCAGAGCAGAACAGACTCCCCTCACATGTGGAGGCGCTGGGTATAAGAAGGGTATAATAAAAAGTTATGGGAGAGACATCAAGCCCTCCTCGCTGGCAGCGCAACAGCAAGCTTTTAGAAACAAATCACACTTTGACAAGATGGAGAAATCTGAGAGTGAGGGGTTGTGTGTGTGTGTGTGTGTGTGTGTGTGTGTGTGTGTGTGAGAGTGCAGGGAGTCTCATTCAGTCATGGAGATCAAATGAAACAAACACCCGAATCAGAGGAGAGCAAAATATCAAACGGAATGATGGAGAGGAGCGAGGCAGCTGGGAGTGGAGGTTCTCTGTTTACTGAGAGAAACTTGCAGAGTGAAAGACGCAGGCGGCCACGCGGCGGCCCCTGCGTTCACGTTGCCTCATTATCTCATCCCGCAGCAGTTTGAGCGCATCATCCGTTGACTCGTTCTTCTTCTTCTTCTTCCCTCGCACTGTTTCAGGCCCTGCTGGAGACGCAGAGGGAGCTGCGCACCCACGTGCCCAACTTCACCTTCAACCTGGGCTTCTCAGGGAAATTCTTCCACGCTGGTAAGATGCGGCTCCTGTTACCGTCAGCTCAGAGAGGAACACGCACCAAAGTCAAACGCACTTTAAAAGTCTTTAAAGTTAATGTCACCGCTTCTTTTCTTCTCTGCCTGTGTTTTTATGCCATTACTCATTTTTCACATGCTTCACCCTACTACTTGAACTTTCTCCCCCTTCGTTTCGCTGACTTTCATTTCCTGTCTTTGTCACCGGTTCCATTTTTTACGTTTGCCTCTCCTCTGTCTTTCTCCATTTTTATCTCTTCAATTTCCTCTTACTCCCCCCCCCCCTAACTCCCCCTTCCCCCATCAACCCATCTGGTTTGCTTCACTCTCCTCTTTCCCTCCCATCTGATTGTCCTTGTCCTCCGTCATATCCAGGATCCGATGAGGAGGACAAAGGGGACGACCTGCTGCTTTCCTATGTGAAGGATTTCTGGTGGTTTCCTCACATGTGGAGCCACATGCAGCCCCATCTATTCCACAACCAGTCCGTGCTGGCCGAGCAGATGTTGCTCAACAAGAAATTTGCTATGGTGAGTCATCGGGGGGTAAAGATCACATCACAGCTTCGAGTGAACACTCCCAGCTTACTGTTTTGGTCTCGTATCGGGTCTTTCTGTAGTTTAATGAATTATGATGTGCAAGATTTTCATTTGATGGGCTCTAATCAAAATGGGATCTGTAAACCAGATATCCACACCACAGCAGGTGCACAGTCGAAGGAGTCGTTATGATGAGGGTTTGAGGTTCTAAATAGAATTCAAAGGTCATGTTTTGCTTCTCATTGCATTGTCAATGAAAGACCGTCATACACATTTATGAGGAACCTTCATAAGGGAAGTTTTATTCCTGGTAATAGTGTGGTATTAATACTGAAATTGGGTAGATGGTCAGTTGTTATTGACGATCAATACTGGAGCATAAATGGAAACCAGTTTTTCTGTTTATCTTTCATAGATTGTAAACGAAGGCTCGCATGTGGCCAACGTGCCGAGAAGACTTACGCAAGATGAGGACATTATTTAAAGGGCATCAACTTTATCAGTAGCCTGTGGAAATGTGACATTTTCATCGTTAGGTTTGCCCAAGCATCCGAAAGCCCATAGTATACTGATTAGTCCTGACTGGCCTCTTTAAGCCCCCCCCCCCCCTGTGAGGGCCCAGTGTTCTCTGTTTGCTCTTTTTCGATTGGTCTGAAATGACCGAATCAAAGGTAGTTTTGCCAGAGTAGCCACTATACAAAGACTCCGAACATGTATTTCATAGAGATGTCGTCATGTACAAAGAGGAGAGGTTCTGAAGCATTGTCTGTTCAAAAAGCAAAAAGTGTGTTCTGTTTAACTAATAATAACAAACTGATGAGTAATAATTCATTGTGCATCAGTATTTTTCTTGGTCGGATTAGTTCTTCTCATATGATACCAGCACTGACATAAGGACAGTGATGCTTTGACAGGGTTAAAATGGATTCAGTCAGGTTGACAGCCATGGCCATTTGACACGATGTTGACATTCAGTCACTCCTCCAAGCTTTGTAGGTCCACAAATAATTGTCTCCGATGCAACCTCGATCAAAAGATAAAATAAAGCGACAAAAAACAAAAGAAGATGAATTGAATATTTAATTTATTTTTTCCTGTGAATCTCACGTACTTATTTAGGCGGTGTGAATCTAGCTGAGGAATGTCAGACTCCACCAGTGGTTTCAGGAGACGAAAGAAGGAAAAAAAAAAAAAAAGGATTCTAATTTAGCATCCAAAGCACTTGACAGATGTTGAGGACTCATGCCCTTGTTTAAATCCTTTCCTTTCACTCGTGTAATCTCTCCTCCAGGAGCATGGCATCCCCACTAACATGGGCTACGCAGTGGCCCCTCACCACTCAGGCGTTTACCCTGTGCACATGCAACTGTACGACGCCTGGAAGAAGGTGTGGGGCATCAAGGTGACCAGCACGGAGGAATACCCGCACCTAAAGCCTGCTCGCTTTCGGAGGGGCTTCATCCACAGCGGCATTAGTGTAAGTCCACTTGTTTTTTTTTTTCCGTACTCGCAGGCATTCGGAAAGCCTCATTATTTTCTTACTTCTGGCCTGTTGCTGTCTGCTCTCTGCGGCCCATCCCCCCTCCTACATTATCTAGCCTCATCTCTCCATCTTTTGAATTTATTCCACAACCTTCTGGTCCTTACACACGTCTTTCTTTAGACTTTTCTCTGAAGACGACGAGCAGAGTTGCGCCAACAGATGTCCTGAAAAAGGCAGGCATCTCCTCTGTCCTGCTGGGTTTTTGTGCGGAGTGGGAACCGATAATGTAGTCAAGGGAAGCAGTCTTGCATGAGACACCTGTCTGGGTAGCGCTGCCTCGCAGGCCTCCGCAGCAAAACGAAGACTGACATCTCTGGCAGCAGCAAAGCAAGAGCATGCACATAACCAATCTCTGAAATGTCAACACCCAAAAAACTTTATTCAGCCTCGGTCTGTGCTGAATAACAGCGCTATAAGAGCAGAATTGAATTTGAATAGATTCCAGGGGTGCAGAATATGGAGAAGGAATTCTTATCCATTTCTTTCCGAGGTTGACCTTCAGCGCTGATAAGAAACAGTGCAGCCCCACAGTCCACTTCCTTTGTGGTGCTGGCGTTCAGCCGGCCTGTGTGGTCTCAGAGCTCTGTTCCTGTCCTTGAGATAGCGCCGTCTGAATGGACGGTCTCCGCTGCCGACTGATGATTGATATTCGGTTCCCCAGACACTCCAAACTGTAAATGCATTTCCATGAATTTCCATATAGACTCAGTGAATAAGAGGTTTGCTTTGGCTAGATGAGCTGCATAATATGAATGTTATTGAGAGCAAACAATGTGTGGGGTAACAGCCTGGAGTACTGACAGCTCCACTCTCAGCGGAGTGCTGATGAAGTGTTGTGTGAATGCTTTTCCTGTGATCCTTTCTATTTTTTCAAGTTTGTAATAAATATATATATATATATATATATCTTTTTGCTTTTACGGTTGGTGACTTTGTGTGTGTGTGTTTGTGTTGCAGGTGTTGCCCAGGCAGACATGTGGTCTTTTCACACACACCATTTTCTATAAAGACTACCCAGGCAGTCCGAATGAACTGGACAAGCTCATCAATGGAGGGGAACTCTTCCTCACTGTTCTGCTGAACCCTGTGAGTCAACTGCTCGCCCACATAGCCCAGCTTTTGTCTTGCACCCTTGGAAACCCATTTAGTTGGTGGTACAAATTGAAATTTAAACAAGGGCCATGACAATGACTTGTCACAGACTCACGCAGCGATGTGTGCGTCACGCTTCCTCCTTTTCTGACATCACCACCAAAGAGCCTTTTAATAGAGCCAAAATGCGATGTTGTAAATTGCTTGTACTTGTCAGCGTGTTTTGTTTGAGATCTTCCTCTGTATAGACTGCAGCTAAAAAAAGGTCCGGCTTCTTGTGTCCATTTTCCCTGCAAGTCGGTTCAAATTTACTGCCCGGGAATACAAAGGCAAATTCACTATCTGGCATCATTTTTTTCATGACAGATTAATCTCCCCATCTTTTAGATTTAATAAATGTAGAATTCAATTTAGAAAAATGTCAGTATGTAACAAAAATTGGAAATTCTCAGACCTCCTGATTTACTGTGATTTGATGAAAACATTCATTCATATTCAATTTATTTTAACGAATCTCGTTTTTACCACCCATGCTTTGTTTGCACATTTAAGTGAACTAGCCTCTCTTTAGTATACCTTACTCTTCGTCTTCTTTCCATCCATAGATCAGCATCTTCATGACCCACCTGTCCAACTACGGTAACGATCGCCTCGGCCTGTACACCTTCAAAAGCCTGATGATGTTTGTCAAGACGTGGACGAACCTGAAGATGCAGACGCTGCCGCCCATCCAGCTGGCTCAGAAGTACTTCTCCCTGTTCCCCTCCGAAAGAGATCCCCTCTGGCAGGTGAGATGAAGATAGTTTTTCTTCAATCTGCCTTTTTTCTTGATATGTTGAGGATGTATTTGCTAAACAAGCACATACAAATACACCTCACAATGCTTTGTCAATGGCTGCTGAGGGGTATCGTTATCAAGGGCTTACTGTTGCATCTGTAAAGCATTTGGTTCCGCCCGCCGTCTCTCTTACTTGGACTTGTATACGGTGAGCAGGATCTTTAAGACAACAAAGGATTTATTTCTGTGTTTCTGGCCGGCTGCAGGATCCTTGTGAGGACAAAAGGCACAAGGACATCTGGTCCAAGGAGAAAACATGTGACCGCTTTCCCAAACTGCTCGTCATTGGGCCTCAGAAGACTGGTAAGATGCAGTACTTTGACACCCTCTGCAGGACAGAGGTAAAAATGATTAGTCATTCAAAAGACGTGTCGCGCCATGAACGATGTGGCGATAACGTCGATAAGCTTTCTTTGGTTGCGACTGCTTTCAATATGTTTGGTGCGTTGCTTGTTGAAATAAGCTGTTTTTGGGTTTGTTTTGTTTTTTTTTAGATTAAGTTTATATTTGTGCAGGGAACACGTGTGTAAAATGCTACATATTTAAATTGCATATTAACATGTATGTACAATGTAAAAAAATTTCTTTTTCACTCTCTTCTCAGGGACAACCGCACTCTTCCTGTTTCTTGGCATGCACCCTGACCTGACCAGCAATTACCCCAGCAAGGAGACATTTGAGGAGATCCAGTTCTTCAACGGGCATAACTATCACAGAGGCATTGATTGGTAAGACACACCCACCCAATTTTTCTGTGCTCCAGCAGGAGGTAAATGAATGCTATAACAATATGAGGAATATATTTCATCTTCATATCTTGTTTTTTATTGGATTGTTCTGTTTTTCCTTTTTTCCGAATGTTTTAGGTGGAATATTGATATGTTTACTGCAAATTATTCCAGGATGAAATCCACTCTTTTTTCTTTTTTTTTTAAGAAAAGAGCCATTTAACGTTACCTGTTGCTTTAACTTATTTCGAGCTGCATTTGTGCTTGGCCTCCGCTCTGGAAAGGAACGCCACACCAAATGAACTTGAATCTTCCCCAAATGTTGTATAACTACGCAATGTTAGATGTTTTTTGTAAGTGAGGTGCCAAGCTGTTGTGTGTGTGTGTGTGTGTGTGTGTGTGGTTGATCATCACCCACACAGTGAACAGAGAAGTTATCCAGTTTGGGCAGCTCTGGCAGCTTGTAACATATTGATTTTTTGTGTGTGTGTGTGTTTGTTGTGTGTTTTTAGGTATATGGAATACTTCCCTCTTCCCTCCAACACCAGTTCAGACTACTACTTTGAGAAGAGTGCCAACTACTTTGATTCTGAGGTGGCTGCTCAGAGGGCTGCCGCTCTCCTGCCCAAAGCTAAGATCATCACCATCCTCATCAACCCAGCAGACAGAGCGTACTCTTGGTACCAGGTCTGTCACGGTCGGCAATAAATATCACACATCCTCAGTCAACGTCTGCATCTTTCATGCTAAGCTATCAAAGTCTTACTTTTTGTATACTTTTTTTTTCCCCCAACGCAGCATCAAAGAGCGCACGATGACCCGGTGGCATTAAAATACTCCTTCCGTGAAGTCATCACTGCTGGACGCGACGCTCCAGTCAGATTACGGGTCCTCCAGAATCGCTGTCTGGTGCCAGGCTGGTACGCCATCCACCTGGAGCGCTGGCTCAATTTCTACCACTCCAGCCAGGTATTATGGTTTTTTTTTCATATGTGTGTCAGAGGGCAATGTGCAATCAGTGAGCAAACACCAACTCTGAATATTTCTCAGCAACCCAGATCTCCTTAGGGTGAGATTTCAGGGTATAATGGGGTATAATTGAGATTCATGGCAACCAGTTGTTGCGGAGGTAAGGGAGGCTTATTCTCGCTTTTATATTCCTTACAGAGAGTATTTTAAATCCAGCTGACCTTGGTGGAAGAGAGGTCCCTTCTGGGACTCTCTCAAAGGAAAGAAATGAGCCCTTGGAGCTCCAAACTGTCCAAATTTGTTCCACTCTAAAAACTGCCCAGGAGGTCATCTTAACCCCTATAGAAAACCCCGCAGCAGTGAGTAAATCCCAGCGCCACAGCAGTTGCTAGGCAGGTTGAGCCTGCGGTGAGATGATGGGCAGGGCTCGGCTGATTTGGTGTATTGATTTGCACGCTAGATATTCCGTTTCTGCAGTTATGGATGGATTTCAATAGTTGAATTAGGTGGCAGAAGTGTGACCAGAAGAGGCCGTGCTCCTCTGGTGCTGCAGTGATGCCAGAATGGACCAGGTGTGCGTTCATTCTTGTGCTCTGTAAATGGCTGCACAGTGAGCGTGTTTCTGGCCCAACGAAAGCAACAAAAGTGCCCGGCCTTTCAGCTGTGCCGAGGCGAAGAAATAACACCAAGAACCGTGGCGTCAAAGAAAAGCGTTCCAAAATAAAACCACAAGAAGCACGAAGTGCCAGCTCGCAGCGAGCGGCGGGCGCTCGATGAAAAAGGTACAGTGTGGGCTGGATGTGAGGAGAGGCCTACTGCATGAATCAGACTTTTTGTCATCCAAAAACTATCTCAAACCATCATTACTCCACGGTTTCTGTTCTGTTTTAGTTTGCTATGGATTTAGGGGATTGGCTTGAAAGTCTGCAGCTCGCTCTTGGTTTATTTTTTGTCCAGCCTACCTGTGCAGGTTGTAAGTTATTTGTGTCGTTAAGATAAACTGTTCCAACATGCAGGTTTTAGTCCTGGTCTACCTACACTTATTAAAACCGCTGAAAAGGAATCTCTGGCATTGTTGATGCTGCATCAGCGGGAAGTAAAAATGACCCTGCGGCGTTTCTACGGGGTATTAAATGTTGGCTATTCTAAAGAAGGATTTTGACATGTTCTTGTCAAAAATGACAATTAGATTTCAACAACTTGGCTAATTAGGCACTCGATGTCTGAGCTATCCAACCCCCAGATGAAATCAATTACAAGGAAAGTCTCACACACATATTTATGTTTTGAGCCCTATAATCTACAGATAATTGACAATGTAATGGTGGGGAACAATGACTACTTATTATTTTTACTCCTAATTTGGTGTCATTGATCAGCTCAGCTCTGCACAGTTTCCTGGGAAAACTGTCAGCACTTTCTACAGTTTAACAGAGAGAGACGCACTCCGTTGTATTGCAGTTTTGCTATTTGACGCAATGAACAAGCTATTTATATTTATAGGCAAAGTTTACTATTCTGGTTTTTGCTCTAAAAGTAGATTTGTTTCCAACATTCAATACAGGTTTGGATAAATCGGATTTCACAATTATACCCCAATGAACAAAATATCACTGTAGATGCAGTGAAAAAAAGATAAATGAAAGGTAATGGTAATGTTTTTTTTGTTTTTTTTTTTGTTTTTTTTTTTAAATCTTGGAACACATTCGGTCTTTGGTTCCCAACCTGGTGTTCTTGCCTCCCTCGGGGACTATGTAAGGTTTTCACTGCACAGAGGTTGTCAAAGTTTGATTTGCGCATGTAGAAAAATCATTCCACACCTGCTGGTTTATCCAAACTCTGTGTGAGGGTGTAGCTTGTTAAACGCTGCCGTTGCACGTTCACGGTCTGTGGCAGATAATGACATTTTGAAATGGCGCGTCTGCAGCTCTGCACAAACATCTGACTAAAGAAAACGGCAAACTTCTAGCACACAATAACTCTTCGTAATGAGACCTGGAAACGGACGTCGGGGGCTCCGACTCAAATTCCTTCACAGTGAAATGTGAACCCACGGCGATTTCCACTGCATTCGAAGCAGTGTGCGCGCGCCTTCACACAGCAATTTACTCTGCATAAGAACACGCTTTGGGAGGAAATTAAGCCTCGTATTACTGATGGTGATGTGTGCTTTTCAAAGGGATCGTCGTATGTTTCCTCTTTCAAAGGTGTGGAACACCTCGGCCGTGATGATGAGCTCACTTTCTACAGGCTGATTCGGTGTCAAAGAAGTATTTTTAGGAGAACGCATTCAGAAAGTTTGGGTTTTTCAAAGGGCCCATCATGGATTAGGAAAAAGAAAAGCTTTTTTGTTTTGTTTTGTGGCTTTTACATGCACGGCTGCTCGCCTCCTGTTCTCATCGTTGGCTTTGTTGTTGTCTTCACCCAGCTGTTAGTTTTGGACGGACAGATGCTGAAGACTGAGCCTGCCTCCATCATGGATAAAATCCAGAAGTTTCTAGGCCTCGCCAACACCATCAATTATCACAAGATCTTAGCGTGAGTATCCCTCAGTCGCTTTGTTTAGTGACCGTTTAAATTTTGCAAGCCGATTCAGAGCTCGATTGATGCTGCGGCTTTGTTTTCTGGTTTGAAATGCAAAGCTAGATGTGAAGGACTTAATTATATCCACCAAGCAGCGTCGACTTTCTTGTTTTCTCACATTAACAATCAGCTACTGTGGAGCAGTTTTCCTGTAAAAGCTTTTGAGACTTTTTGTTCCAGCATGTTGGGTTTATTGCTTTTCATCAACATAAATGCAATATTCTATTCATAAAGAGTGTAAATGGTCTTTATTTATTTAGAGCTTTTCTCGCCATATTGACCACCCAAAGCACCGCACTTTACCAACCACATTCACCCGCTTTCAACCTGCTGCACATTTTACATGTTCTTAGAGTACGCTTTGGGTTGTAATATTCCGACATGAAAACGGAGAGCAAAACAAAGAAAAAGCAAGCTAAAACATATATGAAGTAGAGAGGGAATATATCAAACTGGTTAGCTTTTAGAATTCAGTTCTGAATTGAGTGAGGTTTTCTTTTGTAGTTCTCAGCGCATTCTTTTATTCTTTTATATGTCATGTGCAGGTTTGACCCCAAGAAAGGTTTCTGGTGTCAGCTGCTGGAGGGGGGAAAGACCAAGTGTTTGGGAAAGAGTAAAGGACGCAGATACGCTGACATGGACCCTGAGGTAAGATCATGCTCCTTTTGAAAGAAAGAGCCTTCATAATGAGTTTATTTTGCTATCGACAAGTTTCTTGAAGCTAATTTAATCCAACTGCTGGTCTCCTTCAGTCCCTGGAGTTCCTCAGGGAGTACTACAGGGATCACAACATTGAGCTGTCGAAGCTGCTCTACAGGATGGGTCAGCCGCTGCCCAGCTGGCTCCGAGAAGAGCTGGTCCACACCAGGTAGCAGCACCGCCGCAGGGGAAGGAAACGCCTCCACACACTGCACTGCTGCTCGACTCTGCAGGGGCTCACCGGCCAAGTGGCCTGAAATGTTGAAGATCCCAAGTTGTTTCGACAGATACTAAATCTGTTCAAGTTTGAGGATGGGATATCAAACTAGAACGAAAAAAAACCTTACTGATCTTCCAAAACAAAGCTACCCTGAAGGGCGTACGCATCACTGAAAGGACCCGCTGACGCACACGGGGGGAACCTCGGTGTTAATAATCACAGTTTCGTACTCCTTAATCAAACTTCCTCTCATCATGTGAACTTGTTGCTGGAAATTCAGGAAAGGAAAACGAACCTTGAGTTGTCCGCAGTATCAGTCCGGAAAGATGGGTGACAGGAATTGTAAACGCTTATCTCGTGCGACTCCGATTACAATGAGCGACATAATAGTGACTCAGCGGATGGCAGCCTGATGACGAGAGAAGCTTTGGTTCAAACTCTGGTTTTGATATAAGTGTTTGTATGAGAAGCGAGTGGGACATGTGCAGTAGACTCGGGCTGCATCTTGTAGCCTTACTCAATAAGCCTTGGTAGAATCTAGTTATTGCATTTACAAGTGCCAGGACAGAATCTTCTTCAAACTATCACCACGCGGACTTTTGAGGGTTCTTTTTTTAAACATTTTTGTCAACTTGTATGTTTTGTTTCCTTTACTTTGATTTAACGTTTCTTTGATGCTGATGGAAATGCAAATTTGTAGAATGTACCAAAACTAAACATCTTAGCTGTGTTGTTCTCACATAAGCAGGGTGTACAGTGCGGTTATGTATACTGTTTTTGGCTCGGCCTGCTCTTTGGTCAGTTTAATGACCAGTGAATGGGCTCAAGCAGGAACAGAAGGAATAGATGTTGAAAGCACAAAGGCGCTCCAGTGAGCGTCGATTCTGAACGTACAGGAAACTGGAAAGCACACTAACTAAATGGATCCTACTACAATCTGTGAAGAAGATCATAAGCTAGCTACTGTATGTTAATTGAGTACTCTGGTCCTGTCAATTCAGACGGTGTACATTTCAAAATCTGTTTTCAGCATTGGGGGTTATTGTCAAAAATGTATATTTTTTTGGGGTGGGGGGTGGTTTGTTTTTCTTTTCATTTAATATACTGGAGAAGTTTAAAATTGTGGGTATAAAGCTATAGGTTTAGGAAGTTCAGTCACCAGGCAAATCAACAGTCCGCCCGGTGACAACACAGGGACGTTTGGTTGTCAGTCAGCATTTTATCACTGCAACTAGATGTCAAGCGTAGATAACAAAAAGCTGCTCTTACTGCAATAGTTTTTGTATGTTCTGACGTAATAACAATGCACATGTTGGTTCATCATTTCCTGACTTTGAAATGTACATAATGCGAAACCCTCAGTAGACCTAAATTATTGAATGTGTTTGGGTTTACGCTCCATCAGTCCGTTGTCGTAGTGTGAAACGTCAGTGCTGCACTGAGGGCAGTTTGGGTTCTTTCATCATGCAGAGGTGTCGCTTAGACTTTTTCCTCTCGTGTCCTCTCACTGCCAACTGTTGTACAAAGGTACTGAGTCTCTGCATATAAAGTATTACGTGATAACGCATAACAGCAACGATGGTACTAATCTCCTGGACTGTATGATAAAGATTTGTAATTGTTGTCTATAATTTTTACAGTGTAACTAATATTGTCGGTGCTTTTTAATTTGCAAATAAAACACCACTGTATTTTTCAGTAGTTGGATGGTTTTTTTGCCTCCTTTTTCCATCACACTCTCTGCAGTAAGTCTTGGAAATATCCCAACGCTGACAAAGCTGTGTTTTTGGCTGTTTACCAAATGGTGTTCAGGCGGCACTCATGCAGTGAATATGGGTTTGAAGTGCTGATTCTCTGCTTTAATTTGAGGGTACTCTAGGGACTCCAGAATCAAGGAAAGGTTAGGTAATAATACCTCTGTGATCAGTAGATCCCCACACTTCAGGGATAAAATGTACTTGGACAATTGAGGTAAAATGTTTCATGGACAGGGAGTGGGCTGTTTGTTATTTTTAATATTATCAGAATTACTTTTGTAGTACAGGAAAAGTGCCTTAATTGTATCCAGCCAAGGAAACAACACTTCAGGAGGTTGATGAGTCATCATCCAAGTTCGCCATAAAGAGAAGACTTTGACAATCGCAGAGAATTCACTGTATCCTGAAAGCCATTCATGTTCTTTCACTTTAGAAATATCCAACAAACTGAAAATGACTCATGCCCATTGTCTGAAACACACGGCCTCATCTGTAAAACGCACTGAGGCAGCATGGCTGTCCGTGGAGCTGGGCCCCAAGTGTTCAACAGAGGACAAACAGCTAAGTTGGACGGTGTTGGGCTGTACAGATGGACGATGGCCCTAAACATACAGCGAAACCAACCCAGAAGTTTCTGAATAATCTGCAGCCATCAAATCAATGCTCTGAGCTAAAGCCAAGCTGCATTCCGCCTGCTGAAGACGAAACTAAGAGCAGAAAGGCCCACATAGAGATAAACGCAGCTTGGCAAAGCACCACAAAATAAGACAAAGGTTTGTCGATAAAGCATTTGAAACGTTTTATTTGTCACATTTGATGTTAAGCAGCTATAATCCCTACGAATCTGCACTTAACTGTATATACATTCTAGTACGTTTTTGTGTGTCTAGATATCGCCAGACCCAGCTATAATAATAGCATAACATGGAAAAACTGGTGCTGGTGTGCAGAGATTTCTGGAACCTGCTGGGGATTTTTGTCAGCCTTGTCATATTCTGTTTTTTTTTTTTTTGGTTTTCACTTCTCAGTGAGGTGCCCTTTGAGAAGCAGACCAACTTAATCCCTTAACACTGCGTGAAGCAAAGATCTTTTGAACAGCAAAAAAACTAACTTCAGATTCGATTTGAAAAAAATAATAATCATAATTATTTATCTCAATGTGAGACTTAAGAGAGAAGCTTTAGGCTATGTGCAGTACATGCATAATCATTTTGGGTCTTTTCTCAGGAAAAACACCCAAAAAATTTGTTCCATGAAGTAAACTAAAAGAATAAAGATTGTGTAGCTGCAGGTAAAAGCAATAAGGCGAAGAAAGGCATATTATTTGTCCACTTTCTTGTTTATTTTCCCTAATAATGAGCAAAAGGAGCAGACTGAAAAGTTGACCGTTTACAGCACTCAATTTATCTAGATGACAGATTGAAGCACTAAAATAATTCACTGAATAAACTGTCGTAAAAAAAACATAATAAAACATCAAATGATTCAAAAGAAAAAAATTAAACCACAACCTTAACCAACTCACATTTAGCCTGTTGTCTGCCTCTATCAACAAGTGATGATGTGAAATCTGACCAATCAGAGCTCACCCCGCTGATCCATCCCACAGCGTCTTTTAACTTTTTATATGGGACCTGTATGATGCTCCTTCCTTATTCCGAAGGTATATTATCTGGTGGACTTGGTGAGCTTTCCTTTAGTTTGTGTCTCTGAAGAAGCTGCTTCGAAGAGGAATGGATCACTCTGCAGATGATGCTCCCCTGGCCAGTGGAAGCCTGGCAGGCAGTGAGGAAACCCTCGTTCGCCGTGCAGTACCAAGAGGGTGAGGACAGTTACATTTTACTCACAATGCTCGCTGAGGGTACTTTTCTCACCAAGTTCAATTGAAATAAAATAACAATGATGATCATCAATAATAATCAGACTGAAAAGTTTTGATGGTTTTTTCTCCTTTTTTTGAAAGGAGATTGAAAGATAAAATTGAAAGATAAACTGTTTCTCTAATAATAACATTGTGTAGCTGAATTACCTGTAATATGTATGAACATAAGGATTAGCTTTATGGCATTTTAAAAGTCATGGTTATTTTTCATAGTCATTAGGATAACTTTGTAATAGGGAAAAATGTCTGCATAGCAACCAATGACGTTGTCATTCCTATTGGTTTATAATTTATGAAAAATGTCAGTTGTTAAATGATAATACAAAGCTTGCTATTTCGAAAACAACAATAGCTATGTGGTTCCTGTTTATGTCTTTAATAATGTCACACCTGATATTAGAAGTAACCTATGCGTCTTATTCAAATACACCTACCGGATATGCTGATATTGTTTACATATAGGTAATATAGTTTCTGTGACGTGATTTAAGGTCTCTATATAAAAATTATTTATGAAATAGTTAAAATACAGTTGATGTCGTCAAGAGTTAAATCATTTTACACATATCTTCGTATCTCAAATAGGTTTTGAATTAATTCTGCGTATACTTCCGCCTAACACCAGAAGGAGAGGTCTGCCTAGTAACTAGTGATGCACCCATGCTATTGGTTAAAGCAGCAGAAAAGGAGATAGGATTTTTAAATACATTTTTTAAATTAGTATTTTTTAATTAATTTCATAAACTCACAAGGTGTCAAAACAAGCAGTTTGAAAAATGTAAAAACAAAACAGGGATTTATTTAATCAGCTTTTAAAAAAAAGACAACATGGCAAAAAGGGGTATTTAAGTGACCAAATATTCGTACGTTAGTATAATCATCGGCTTGTATGAAAGCACATTTCTATTTTATTGCGATCTGTTGATGAGTTTTTTGTAATGTTTTCTCAGAGCACTCTCACTCACTGTCACTTTGTGAGAATCGCAAGGTAATAATAGAAACCACTTTGAAAAAGGTGAAAAAGCATACGAAGGTGATCCAGGATCGATGAGAATGGACAATAGAGAAAACAGCAGAGTAGTTGTGATGTTAAAAGTCGCTCACCCACCCGAAAACATAAGACCACGAGTCGGGTGTATAGGTCAAACTACCACAACTATCAAATCACCGTTGCTTTAAATACTCAAAACGCACAACTTTGGAAATCCCCTCAAGTCAACAAGTTTAATAAGAAAGAAGTTAGAATTCCAAGTAGTTTCTTTTTTTTCTATAATTCATTCACAATATTATCCCCACCCCCACCTGCAGACTTGTTAGTCCTTCTGCTGCTGTTTTATTTTCTGTAAGTGACCCCCTTTTTTTTGTGTGTGCGTGTTTTCTCTCTCGCAGGGGTTCCAACAGCCGTGCTCTGAAGATAGCCGGCCTGACCACACTGGCATGTCTGCTGCTGGCCAGCCAGGTCTTCACTGCTTACATGGTGTTTGATCAGAAGCAGCAGATCCACACACTTCAGAAGAGCTCTGAGAGAATGGGCAAACAGATGGCACGCTCCTCCCATGGTACATGGGGGGGCATCTTTTCACCCTGAGACAGAACTGTAGTACAATAAGGATGTTTCATTTAACAGTCGTCATCTGAGAGGAAGAGGGCTGGAGAGGGAAGTGAAAATTAGAATTAAAGAAGTTCTGTTTGTAAAGCTAGACAGAGAAATGAAAGTGTGGTGATTCGTGTGGAGTCTGAAACTGAAATCTTAATGTTGAGACTCCCAAGCAGTGACATTTGGAATTATCATAAGAAATGCTACATCCTTTATGTTTGTTTACCAAGAGCATAAAGGATGTAGAGAGAAGAAAATGCAGATTTTCCAATCAAAGTCATATGATTTAAATAGTTTTATTCGTAAGTTTAACTTTTCTAGTCATCTGCCTTAAGTCCAGGATATTTTTAAATGATTTATTTATGTTGTGTTATTGCTTTCAGATCTAATTTAAACTTTCAATTTGTTCCTGTGGGGCTCTATTCTTCCAGCTATATGCGTTAATCTAATGCAGTGTTTAGTTACTTTGCTGAGTCTCAACGGGACTGTTGTGTTCTTGCTGCTTTCCAGCCATGTCCCCAATGAAGATGGCCATGCCTATGAACAGCCTCCCACTGCTGAAGGACTTCACAGATGAGGATTCCGAGACATCCGAGACACCCTTGACAGTAAGTTTATGTTAACTGCTTGTAAAAAAAACCTCTTAGCTGTATCTGAAATGGCAGTGATTGTCTTTATTTCCGACTTATGATGAATGGCAAATGTTTAAATCAGTCCATACATAATAAAATGAAATGGAAATCTACACACTCTGAATGACTTCTCCCACCAGAAACTGCAGGACATTGCTGTTGTGAGTGTGGAGAAACAGCTGATGGATCTCATGCAGGTATGTTGCACTGCTGTGCTTCGTCATGTCGCTTATGTTTTTAGCTTGACGCTCTGCTGTCTCTAAAGCCCAAATGTGTTCTGAGCAGGTCAGTCTACCGCAGTTCAATGAGACCTTCCTGGCCAACCTGCAGAACCTGAAGCACCAGACCAATGAGAGCGAGTGGCAGGTAAAGCCTCACACACACTCATGAGCTAAACCGGGAAAGAATCAAACTGAATTATACCGCCAGCCATGTTTGTTTTAACATGTTTGCACTCCGCAGAGCTTTGAGTCCTGGATGCGTTATTGGCTGATCTTCCATATGGCCCAGCAGAAGCCTGCAGCCCCCACTCCTCAGCCAGGTTACTGCACCTTTCTTTCCTTTCGGTATTAAACCAGTGTGCTGAGCCAGATAGGGACTGTGATAATACATACTGATTTTCCTGAATTTCATTATCCAGTAGTGGGTCATTAAAGGCCCTGGGGCTATCATTTATAACTATAATAATATTAATGTCAGACAGAAAGAGTTGGAGGCTGGATTATAGTTCTTTTTGTACATATTTAATACAACAAAATGTACAATGTTTTAAAAAAGACTTTGCACAGCTTGGAATGGAGGTAAATATTCTGATCTCTGAACAGAGCTTTACTTGTCTACCTGAGTAAATAATTGACATCTTCAAAAATGATCCACATGTTGTTGACGATGTGGCATAATCACCTGCGTTTAAGAGCAAACGGAGCCCTCTTTAACTTCTCAAACTTTTGGATGTTCGAACAGCCTCTCTGATCAAGACCAAATGCCAGCTGGAGTCTGCACCTGGAGCCGGCAAGATCGGTTCCTACAAGCCTCAGTGTGACGAGCAGGGCCGCTACAAGCCCATGCAGTGCTGGCACGCCACTGGCTTCTGCTGGTGTGTCGATGAGTCTGGCAACCCCATCCAGGGCACCGCCCAGCGAGGCCGCCCTGACTGTCACAGAGGTAGAGGACACAGATGAAAGGGCTTAATCTTATCATGTGAGGCGGTCTCAAACGGTGACTCACTGACTCCTCTTTTCTTTCCCTGTTGGGTTTCTTTTAGGCGTACCTTTTCGTCGCATGATGGTTGCACCCCAGCTGATGCAGAAGACCATGAGCGAAGGTGAGTGAAGTCTTGTCATCTCGACATTTGCAGGATTTTTTTTTTTTGTTTGAAATACATGGTTTCCTTTTTCTGTTTTGTTTTACAGACGATTTGGCCAAAGCATGAGCCAAAGCACGAAACCAGATGTTTCTTTTCATTACCCAGCCTTTGCAGATGTGAAGCTGGTGATTTCAAACCCGACGCTGATCCGCGAACTGTAGCAGTTTAAATTCTCAATTAACTACTCCACATTTAATCTCTTGATTCTTGTAATTTTGCTGGCTGCTCACACTCTGGTGCTTTCAATATCTTTAATTTCTCTCCTTTGTAACAGATTCATTTTGGGTGTCTTCTTGTGATATACAATAAACACAATATACAAGTGTTTCAGTGAGTGGATTTCTGATGAAAGCTTAAAGGGCTGGTTCACCCAAACCAGAAGTTTGCAGGTTATTCAAAGTGAAGGGAACTCTGTTTCTTAAAAGAGGTTTTTTTTTTAAAGTGATGTAATAACTTCAAGCTTGACGAAGTCAAATTAGTTGAGCACCAGGGGAGTTGAGAGATTTACGATTTGGTTGAACCTATCTTTTAAGAGGATGTGAATATTTGAGAAAGTTGTTTTTCTAAGAAGGTGTTTGTGCTGTCAAGGCTAAATAAAGTTTAACTAACCACTCTTTGCATTGTTATACGTGTCCTGTTGCATAGTGAATAATTCAATGTAAACGGTTTTAACAGAATAATACTTGAATAAAACATGGTTAGATGCGGTGACAGTGTTTAGTTGGTCGTGTTTTTTTGTTTTGTTTTCAGTGAGATCGTTCTGTCTACACTGATTAAACCTCATGAGAAGTGTAGATTATTTTTCTGCCAAAAAGTCCTGGAGAATATTGACAGTCCTTTTTTGACTAACACTCTGGAAAGAATTCAACAGTTGTTAACAACTACAGCGCTAAACCTGAACTTCACCTGTTCCTCGTGGCCTCTTCATTGTTTGTATGCGTCTGGTCCTCGACTGTGTGGTTCCACTCTGCACTTCGTTGAGCTGCGTAATGTGCCGACATTTCAAGCAAGGTGCCAAAACTCAGGTCATGTACGTCAGTAGTGCAAACAGACCGGGTGGAATGGAGCCATAGAGTCAACAGGAAGACATGCACACAGCAGGAAGAGCAGCAAAAACAGTAGTGGAGACTCTTATAGTGGGCTGACATTAAGATAGCTTCAGCTTAACTATATCAGCAGACAGCAAATCATTTGTTAATACATTCCATCATTAGATAAACTTTGATCCTGAAAAGGTAACCAGCAGGTTAGACTACTTAGTTTTGTTCAGTATGAAGCACTGGCAGTCTCAGTGATTTTGAGATGTCATTCTCATCAATATAGTTCAGAAGTTGAAATATTCAGCCTTCGTTTCGAATCTTTTATTTTTTTTTCAAATGGTGAGTGGACTGCATTTATACCAGGCCTCTAAAGCCTTCTTGAACACTGACACACTCATAAGTACATCAGTGGCTTTTGTGAGGTTCAGCATAATGGTGAAGAACTCTTCAACATGTGGATGGGAGAAGCTGGAGGCGGTAATACCAACCCTCTTATGAGTGAACGACCTTTCTCCCTCTAAACCCTCACTCATAATAGTTTTTCGAGCATTGAAAAGAAAACTCCACATGTTCATGTTATTAAGAATGAAGGTACCTGAATCTAACTTGTTACCTGAATCATCCTCCATACATTTGATTCTTGTTCTCTGTCTGTTCCCACGTATGAGGCAGAAAGAAAATACGCAAAGCCGCCACAAAGTCCAATTAACAGGACGTGAACCCAAAACCACATTGCTCTGTCACAGCTGTTTGCTTAGACTTCAAAGTTGCAAGCAGGAGCTTCATTTCAGTAGTGAAGATCTGCCCGTTGAGATTACTGTAAGGAAGTCATTCATGCATGGAGGTCATGCACATCTTTTCACACATATCTTCCTCCTGGTAAGATCCGTGGAGTAAATGTGGTAACACCTTTATCAGAAAATCAGAAGTTAGATCCAGATCAGACATTTCACCTTCCAACTTGTTTTTAACAGCTTGTTTTTAACAGCTTGTTTTTATTGTTACATTTGCCTTAAAGTGTTTATTAAGCTCAACTCCCGGCCTTTCTGTATAGAGTTTGCATGTTCTCTCTGGGTACTCCGGCTTCCTCCCACCATCCAAAAACATGCATGTTAGGTTAACTGGTGACTCTAAAATTGTCCTTAGGAGTGAGTGTGAGCGTGCATGGTTGTTTGTCTTGTTTGTCTCTGTGTTTTTCTCTGTCTTGGTGCAGAATCCTTTAATAATTCTGTTTTTTTGCAGCTGACTGTGAAGTCAGCGCAAGCCATTTTACTCGACTCTTTCAGCAACACTGGGATTCGTGGGCAATAATATGATTTTTCACAATCAAAAAGTTCCATTTGTTATCGGATTTTGGAGCTCTGAGCAAACTGGAGCAGCTCTGTTGTTCCCTACGCAGGGAGGCACCCCTGTTAGGGTGAGACCATCATCTTCCAGGATGGTGCAGATGGTGTCGCTGCGGAAGACTTGCCTGTGAGTTTCTCTGTCACACACCAGCAGTGCAGCAGGGGGCTCAGATAATGAATTTGTCTCTGAAAACATGTCAAGTAGAGCTCTGGGACACAACACCACGAATAACATTGGACGTTTTTTAATTTTGTTATCTTTGCGGCAGACATCAGTCCAATTTTCTGGGCTTCCTATACAGGGGAGTAATGTTATTAATAAATAAAGTATTTAGTATTGTGGATCGATCAGGTTTAAGCATGAACAGAAGAATAAAACAAAGGAAACATCATGGGAACGCACAGCAGAGGAACAAGGTCCAAAAGCACAGGAGACACAAAATAACTGCATACAAATCCGTTTGTGTCTGTCTTTTTCGGTTTCTTTGTCAGTGCTTTTTAACTCTTATGTCTAATTTCACATCCCTTTGTGAATGTTTTGCCTTTCTACATATTCTTACATAGTATCTTTGCAGCTCTGTTTGCAAATTATTTGGTCATTCTGTGTGTCTTTGTATAATTTTGAGAGTATTTTATTCTTTTTAGCATTTCACTTTAGCTATTCATTTATTAATCGATTGATTACAAATACGTGAAACAAGATGTTCACAACCCGGCACGATATCTAACAGGTTTGTAAAGCATATAATCATAACAGGTAAAACATTCTAAATACTCATTATGTGTAATTGACATCAAGTACAATTTATTAGTGGTTGATCAAATGATTAGTTGAATAATAAAAACTCCCTTTTAAAGGATACCTTTGCAGACATTGGTATCATTGTGGGAAACAAAATGTGAAATCAGTTAAAGATAAATCAGTGTATTTTTTTTTTCTTTTGTGCATAGATACTTAGATAGATAGAGGTGGTGAAGATAAGTGTTTCTGTATCCATGCCACCATGACTTAAACAGAAGTTTCCAATAAATCTGTGGTAATCAGACTTACTTGTGATACTTGACCGGTGTTCAGTGTCTCCTTTTTAAATGATTTTACCCATCAATAAGCCCATTTGAGACATTTTTATCCATCTTTGTAACTGTACCCTGATCACTTGGACCGGTGAAAGTAGATTCTGGCTCATGAATAATTCAGCCCTGTGTAATTATATCCAGATGAGCCTGTGGCTGCGTTTGCTATACGCATTGAATGGCTACAATGAACATCAGCGCACCAGTAAGTATATATTTACACTACGCTATATACCTTTTTACATTAGTTAAGGTGCAGATAGAGGGATTTAAAAGAATGAAGACTGGTGTGTTTGAGCATATGATAATCCGTCACTGATCTCTATGCACTCACAGATATGTGGAGGAGCTCAGAGAGTAAGAGTGGGGGTTATTCTCCCGGCAAACTCAGGTGAAGCAAGTACAGAAATCTATACATTTGCAGTATTCTAAGCGATGATGTAATATATTTCTTACATGTCTCTCAATGCTCAGAGAGTACAGATTGTGTAGTTGTTGGCAAGGATGGACATGGAGTTGACTACAAATCTGCGAAGAACGAGGTAAAGCGTATTGCTTCAGACTGCAGTTCTTATCTGAAAACTTCCACTGCCAAAAAGTGATTTTATTTTTGTTCTAATTAGGACACAAAGTCCTTCGCATTTGACCAAGTTGTTACTGCTGACAACGTGGAGGTACAAAATAGCTTCTGACCTCTGATGCAGTTGTTCCATTTGAGCTGTGCTCCATTCTACCCAAACCTCTCTCCCTCTGTTCACCTCTACATGTTGTAACGCTTGGAACTGAGACCCTGACCTTAAATGTGCAGAGTCTCCACTCTGAGGTGCTGCAGCCTCTCGCTGGGTCCGTTTCGAGTGGGTATAATGGAACATTACTGATATGTGGAGTCAACACTGAAACGACCAGAGCGCCGACTGACCACAGTATCATCAGACAGGTGGAGCCCAAAGCCAAAATGCATCATACATCAGCAGGTTTTATGTTTTTGGCTTATTACTATTCTAAAACTCTGATTCTGTTTTTAGGTCTTGTCACATCTGTTTAGTTCTTTACCATCAGGAGGGACAGCAGAGCTCCTCATCTCTGTGTCATTTCTTCAGGTTTGTTTTCCTTGCTACTGGCACGGTTACAAATCATATCAGGCACGATATAATACAGGATAACATTTTGTGTTAGTTTTACCCAGATGGCAGCGCAGTGGATCTCCTGAGTCTCAACAAACAGACTTTACAATTTGTACCACATCCAGTCCTCGGAAGGTGTGTCGTAGTTTTCTAACTGACAATCCGAGACCCACTGAACAACATACGCACTTACTGAAATGCAGTATTTCCGGGACACTTACGCTTCATGTTTAGAGATACGTGACTGAAAAGTTGACTAAATGATTTCTCTTTTTCTCAGTCTTGTGGGAGGATTGTGTGAGGTATGTGTGTGTTCAGCAGAAGAAGCCTGTGCTCTGTATGAAAGATGCAGGGAGACAATGAACACCGGTGCTGGCTCCATTTCCAGCCGGTAGGTCAAATAAACCCCATGTCATCTAATCCATTAAAATCAACTAGTGTGAACTGATTTAATATGGCGATTAAAGCCAACTGTATTGCGATTACATGAGTGATTGGACTGTTGCGTAACGCATTTCTCCTCTGTGCCAGACGATGAGCTTGGTGCAGTGTTATTCAGCTTGCCCTCTCCTCAAACTTCTGAATGAACAAACACATTATCTGTTCACGCTGTGCGTTTCCCTCAGATGCAGTTCCCTGTTCTCACTGGCCGTTGAGTGGAAACTCAATCCGGAGCAGGTGGAGTCGGATGTCTGCTGCAGCAGATTGCAGCTGTTCAGCCTGGCAGGAGGAGCCAGCAGGACTGACCTCAGAGGGTCAGTGACATTGTCAGTAGGCTATCGGTTACACGAGCCAGAGAAACTAAAAATGATGCAATTTCCTAATGTTCAGCTGTCAACTGTTACACTCCGTCCAGGTTTACTAATCTAGTATGGCATAGTAGTCACGCCGGAAGCAGTGAAGCTCAGAACTCATTAGGGATTTGATAAAAGAACTCAAGCTATCCAAGCCGGTGACAAACCGTGTTACCGCTACGCTGGTCAACAGAGCAAAACATTTCGGTTAAACCTTAAAAAATGTTTCACTCTTTTTTTCCTTTATCGATACTGACAAGCTCCTCATCTCTTTCACATGCAACATTTTGAGAAAGTCCCGTCTCCACTCTTTTGATACGACTGACTTGGACATCCATGAGAACAAATAGAGGTGGAGGATGACGCTTATGAGACCCATCTGATGTAACATTTTCCATAACCATCTTTGACTGCTTTACTCTTGCTCAAGAATGGTTCGGTTCAAGCATTAAAAGCACCCTTGTTGGGTTAGAATCAATGTCTGTGGTTAAGTTGATCTCATGTGGATGGCAATAAATAAGTTGCCATCTCATGATTTCTATCTATGGGTTACATTTAGACAAACATTTATACTACATGTTCATTTTGTAATATAGTACACCTTATGTCAGATTAATAAGTTGTTACTATTCCTGAAACAAAAAAAAATTCAAATTATCAACATTCACAATCCTGCCTGGAGGTCAGGAGTTCAAGTGGAATTTATGCATCAGTCAAATGCTGTTCTTATCACAGTCATTTTGCTGAATTAAATCTGCAAATCAGCATCTCCTGAGTCTGTACGGCTAGTTAATCAAAGAGCAAGCAATTATTACTGTATGAACTGATTATAATGACAAACACAGCGACGCTGGAGAGGGGGGTAAGAGTCCAGCTGCTGCAGGCAGCTCTCACAGAGGAGGGACTGAAGGGTGGAGCTGTGAGAAGTAAATCTCAGCTGTGCCAATAAGCAACACGCATCACCTCATTTTCCAAGTGTACACCCGAAGATCAATGAGAAAACATGCATACCACTTTATTTATGGCATACCTTCCAGTGTAGATTTAATGTGAACGGATCTTGCCAATCAGTTCAAAATAAGGTGCGAGTTCGTTTAAAAAAAAGGGAAGAAAAAAAGACATCCTGAAAATGAAATATGAGCTTTTTTTTATTCAGCAATAGTAGTTTCCCCCTTTCTAGCAAGTGCAATTTTCAGTGTTCTTGGGTAAGTCTCTCTGAGATTTGCTGCCTTGGCCGTACAAAGTGAATCACTGGCACAAGGTCTGAGAAAGATGTATTGCCTATTGCACTGACAAACAACGACAGAATGACCGTCGTGAATCAAGACTATGCAGCTGCAGCATGAGCTCGCTGAGGGATGAAGCTCCTGGCCTGTCGCCCCCCCCCCTCCGAAAAGCTTGTCATTCTCACCTACAGTCTCCCAGCCATGTCAATCAGTTCAGACACTGACAAACATGCCTCTTTGAGGACTGGTATCTCCCAGTTTGAGATATGATCAGAAGGAGCGACTTTAGCCAATGACTTAGTGTTTCGTGATAGAAGTTGAGACTTCAAGGATATGAATCTAATGCAGCCAGAGATGTTTTGAAGATTTTTAGTGATGGATTGAAAGACTGACTCTTCAAGGAAGAACAAAGAAGCTGGACTTGAGTCACACAGGTGGACGCTGGGTTGAGGGTGACTCTTTTGAAATGCACTTAGAAGCAGTGGCACCGTAGCTTCAGGGTAAGCAATGTGCCGAGGTGTGTTTGAAAGGTTTTACTCTGCGTGTCATAGGTTAAAATAAGAGCTGTATTTGTTATGAAAGCAGTGACAAATGAACAATTGTGAGACAGAAGATGGAGCTGTGAGGAATTTAGAATTGTTCTATTCACTAGTAACGGTTGAATGTTTTCCAGAGTCAGCCCACTGGTGAAGGTTTTGGACCAAATGTCAAATTCTGCTGCTACCGGCAGCGACAACCTGCTCCCCCTCCTCCTTAGGGACGCCTTAACAGGAAATACCAGGACATTCGTCATCTACTGCATTAACCCTCAAAGTAGGAGCGCCTACCTAACAAAAGCAATGCATAAATGGCTGTTAAATTTACGTAAAAGTTACTCTGGTCACGTCCTCCTTACAGGTATTCTAGATGATGAGACACCTTGTGCTTTAGATTTGGCCCAGAGAGTGAGAGGATTGGAAACCAAAACCACCACTGGGTGCTGGAGTCCAAGGACGGCTGAGCGAGAGATTCGTGAAGGCATAACTGATTTACAAAACATGATCCTGTCACAGGGAGAAAGCGAGCCTCACAACATTTACAAGCTGGCTGAGCTCACTCAAAACCTGCAGGTAACTGACATCACGTGGAGCTCTCAGCCCGCGTTGCACGAGCTCTTTTTGAGCTCACGGCTGGAAATGTTATGTGATTTCTACAACAGATTGTGAAGAATAAGTCATGGGACAAGAGGAGGGAAGAGTCAAAGAAGATTAAAGAAAAAATGAAGGTTTGAGTCACTCGTTTAGCCCGGTGTCGCGCAATTATTGAGCCGTCTTTCACCTCAATATGAGAAACAAGACCCGTGTTTTGCTTGAACTCAGCAGAGCTGTAAATCCTCAAATAGCAATCAGCAGTTCTCTGGAGGGCATCTCATTGACCACAGAGCGGAAACAAGGAAATATCTCCAGGACCAGTTGAGACAGGAAATGGAACAACATATTAGAGGTAATATGCCAAGGTTCAAAAGTGTAATTTTGTCCACAGGGGCAGTGATGATCAGTATATTATGAGTGTCTCTAATATTCGCAGAAGGCAAAGGCAGCGTGGGGAAAGTCCAGGAGAGGGTAGTGAGAATCCAGCAGCTGAAAGAGGCTCTCAGGGAAGAGACACTGAGGAGTGGGGCCATCGCAGAGAAATCTCAGCTCTGTCAGCAGGTAACACTATAAACTTCATCTATTGCATACTGAGCGTTGCAGATTTGGATATGAAGCAGAGCAATACTTTTGTTGTTTTGTCTATATGCTTTGGATCATTGTCACGCTGCTGAAACTTTAGATCACATGATCACTTTAGTCTCCCAGTCCCTGCCACCAAGAAGCGCCCTGTGGCATTATGCTACCATCACCATGCTTAACTACAGGCATATTAGCCAGGTGATGAGCTAGCATTCCTACCTAGCATTCACCGGGCATACCTCTTGCTTTTTTGACCACCGAGTTCAATATTTTGCTCTTCCGATCAGGAAACTTTTGCCTCATGGCTTCCATTGAACAACTCTACCATGAAGGGCCTGGTTGGGGAGTGAAGGCGTCATTCGTCATTCTTCCATCTATGCAGACGACCGTAGAAGTTTGGTTATTGTGCATGTATTCGGTTTGGGAGTCCAAACATTTGTTTAACAATTTACGTGTTGTATCAGCGCATCAAGTATATGCCACTGGGTTCCTGAACACCCAAAGCCCAGGAAAAGTTGTATAACCTCACAGTGATTGATGGCTCATTACATTTTTATAGTGAAAGTCTGCAGTGAGCTCCTTTGACTTTGTGGCATAGTTTTGGTTTTTTTTCGTCTT
This sequence comes from Leuresthes tenuis, assembly GCF_036924035.1. Taxonomy (NCBI): domain Eukaryota; kingdom Metazoa; phylum Chordata; class Actinopteri; order Atheriniformes; family Atherinopsidae; genus Leuresthes; species Leuresthes tenuis. The sequence continues at coordinate 17,082,175 of NW_027325365.1, read as the reverse complement.
GACAAGCAGCACAAGAAAAAAAAAGTGTGCAATGGATGAAGGGTTTATACCGCATGTCTCTAGTCTGACTGCAGCTGTATTCATAAACCTTGATCTATTCGATATTAACGAAGGAAAATGGCTCGTCGGTGTATGTGATAGCTGGCTGGTAACATCTTCCTCAAGAGCCCAAAATACCAACCCTAAACGATAGAATCTTTATCTTTCATTAACTAATTTTCTTCCCAACGTTTTCTCCTCCAGATAACGAACAGTTAAGCTTCTTAAAAAATCCTCCTAGTTGTCTTAAAGGTTAAGATGTGTTATAAACAACGTCGTGGACAGACTATTTGATTAAATTCATAAGGAAATTCTTGCCCCTGTGAGCTGCTCTCTGTGGGAAGCTTTATGTTTGCAGCCCCTGGTTTGAGAACACTTTCACAGGGCTGAGTCAATAGTCTTTTTCAACATCCAAATAAGATTAATGTGTGCAAGAGTGGGCAACCCACACAAAGACATTCATTTTGCCAATTTAATGATTAGTCTCAGTTGGAATACAGTGAAGCACGGGAGCGGAGGAGGCAACTTAAGGAGGATCATGGGAGATTAATTCAGGAGGAGGTGGTGAAGATGGAGAGAGACTTGGCACAGGAGCAGCTACCGGTGAGCTAATGAGATACACCGTTGTTTAACATGCAGTGTGTGATCTATCTCAGATGTGAATGCTGAGTCAGGTTAAATCAGTGCAGGGTTGGATTTATCATGGGGGGGGACTTCATTTCAAAACTTAAATCTACTATTTTTTTTTTTTTTTTTCACGGTTTAATCGCGGGTTCCATCCATCGGCCTCTCAGACAGAAAGCCCTCAGAGAGAACTGCTGGTGCTGACCAGAGAGAGGCAGGTCCTGGTGATGCAGATAGAGGCCCTGCGTGCCGAGGCCCAGCAGGCTGAGAGAGACCTACAGGAGCAACATCACAGGCAGCAAACAGAGCTGCACTGTCTGAGGGAGGAGAGCCTGCAGGTGGGAGTTCACTGGGTTAGCGAGACATTTCAACCATTGCTGACCACCCACTTACCCTCATGTTTGATGAGGGGGTATAATAAAGGTGTCCATGAGGTCCTGATGGCTATTTAAAAGCGGCGCATTTCTCGGGTCATGCCATTAGATTATTCAGTTACATAGGAGGAGGCTTTTACGTGCACGTTCTACAACAATTAATCTTTCCCAAAGGATGGGATCTAAAACCGTGAGGCTTTACGGACTTGCTACATAAGACTGAGTATTTTTGCATGGCTGAAAAACAAAATAGCTAAAACTGTACAGTATAAAAGTCTTATTCTACATCGTTCCAACTAGGTAAATTTCTTGCGTAGAGCATTTTTAGCAGCAACATTTTAACTATCCGTTACACCGTGCTGCAGGTGTTCAGAGCGTTTCGTCAGGTGAGCGAGGAGCAGAGGAAGGCGTCAGAGGGCAGGTACAGAGGCGTGCTGCTGGAGGCTGTGCAGGATGCCATCTACCTGTCAGCTCAGAACCAGCAACTGCAGGCTGACAACGTGCAACTACGAAAAGGTCAGTGCATACAGCTTAGTTTCTCCTGATATAACAAACGTGCCATCCACTCTTACTCTCATCTCTTTTTCACAGCGCTGGGAGAGATCAAGGATACTCTAGCAGTGCGGGGTGACCCTATGGCTGAGCTGATGTCTCAGCAACAATGACTGATGTGCATCGTTAAATCTGTGCGTTGATCAAAAATCTTAAGAAGAAAAAAAAACAACACTTTTAACATTTTATTGTTCATTCACATGATGTGTAACACTTTGACTTTGTTCTTTGCGTGGTACAAAACAGAAAAACAGCAGCACTCATCGGAAATCTTTAAGTCGAGATATGAGGTTTACCTGTATCACCATACGGATTTACTGCAATGCTATGTAATAAGATTCAGATTTGTCAAATTAGGCATTAGCTGGCTGGTAACACTTTGGCTGGTATGGTTAACAGATCAAATACGTGTTGCATTCTGACTGAAGCAGTCCAGTCTCAGGAGAGAAGGCAGAAAAGCGTCTAAAAATTCATCTCAAAAACTACAATCAGACGGGCCGTATTGAGGACTCCTTTGAGGCTGAGCAGAACCTGCCATTCCTTTGAGGAATGTCCTACTATTTGTAATAAAGGTAAGCTGCCAGTCCAACCATACTAACAGGTACTAGGAAAAAAGGAGTGAGTTGCAAACCTAAGAAGAGCCAGGACAACAGAGCATTAACCAGCATGGAGGAGGAAATGACAAACAGCCTTGTGATCCCGCTGCCGTGCTTGAGAACCACAGACATCAGGAGCCCATTAACTGCTTGCCCTGCAATTATGACCCAAACCACCCCGGAGTAGCCTTCCAAAAAGCTCTTGTCATTTGTAACAAAGGAGAAAGAGGAGAGCCCATTGATGGCCACACCAAACACATAGAGGTAGAGATTCTGCACACTGAGGGGTAACTTCTGGCTCTTCAGCACCCTCTCTGTGTAAACTGCTGCTAGCCCTGACACACCGCAGTACACCAGCACAAGGAAAACCCCCCAAGCTGTGATATGAAGCCTGGAATCGTCCTTGGCCTCAGCCCCGTCAGGGTCCTCCAGCTCCAGGCTGCTGTAGCTGTGGCACAGCCCCGCGGCCATGAGGAGCCCCAGAGCCAACCACTGAGCAGGCCGCAGCCTCTGGCCCAGACAGAGGGAGTACAGCAGAGCCGTGGAGGCTATTTTAAGATTAGAGAGTATTTGGTATGAGCTTGGGTCCATGTAGGCCTGCATGAGAACAACCAGGTTGTTGTTGAGGGCGTAGAGTACGGCGGGGACTGCGTAGGGCGCCACCAGTAGTAGCCGTGGAGCGGCCTGCAGGGCTGACGTACCGCCGCTGAGCACAAGACTCAGCAGAGAGACGAAGAGTTTAGCCAACTCAATCATGACAACGCACGAGGAGGAACTGAACGGGACTTGACCGTCTACCTTGGTGAGGGTGATGAGCGGTGCATGAGAGCCGTAAATGAGGACCATCAGCCCCAAGAGGACACCCCATTTGATCCTCTGCACCCACCGTCTCTTAATTTGTGCCGGGGAACTGGGCCCCATATTCTGAATTCCAATCATCCTCAACGATAAACAATGAACACTTGATTTCTAGCAAAAGTGAATGCTTATTTCAGTGCAAAATACCCTCAATTCTTAACATGAATAATTAGAATTCTCTGCTATTTAAATACTAAATACATAATATTATCTGCATTTGTACTTTGGACTGAACAATAACTCTTCTGGGAATATCAGCAGGAAATACGGCCTTGTATCCCCACAAGCAATTCCAGGGTAGCTGCTCCAGGCAGCAAAAGTCATGTAACATAATCTAAAGAAATAAACCTTAAAATGTTGGAGGCACAGTGTCTTGCATGATGGGTTAACGATGGACAGATATAGTAACCCAGCAGTGGTAAATTGAACCCAAAACAAAAACAAAGGTTTGAAGAAAAAAAAAAAGAAAAGGCTCTCCTTGAGTCCAGAGTGAAATTCCAGTTAAAAGACTGTATCCATAATCCAGCCTAATTACAAATCCTGAATTCTGACATGTCTCGAGTCAGTTCTTCAGTCTGCCCAAATTACTTTGGTCCTTTTTTCAGGCCGTTCACGTACTCTTTAACTGTCCTTTCAATGTTGGGCACTTGGTAGTTCTGTGCTGCGTAAATACCCGTGACTGTTCCCAGCAGCACTCCCAGGAAGGCGGAGGAGCGCAGCTTGGCCACCACATAGCCGGCTAAAAAGCCCTTCAGAAACGGGGATCCTAGCACGGAGCCTCCCTGCAAGGACAATAAATGAAGAGAACAGCACGGCTTTTAAGCACAGAGAAAACTAGAAGGAAACCTGTCGATTTATCACATTTTCAATGACGTGACACCATATTGTCCACAATCTAATAACACGAAAATCATAGGACAGCATTTACAGGCAGAATAAACGCATGTAAATAAGCATAAACGTTTTAAAGTTACTACATATACATATTTGAGATGAATATATACATAGCTTATGACAAGGTTTCATCCACCATGTGAGAACATATTCGGGTAAAAAATTAAGAGGTATCGCCTTCCAAATCCTACCTGAGGGATTCCTGCGGACACCTCGCTCTCCACTCGCCTCTGGATCTCCTCCAACTGATTCTTGAGCTGCGTTAGATCTTTTAACTGTTTCAGAGGATCCTACAATGACAAGAACAGCGTATTAAACCCCTTGTTAGGAAACGGCACGACAAACTCCAACGTAAGAGTACGCCGTTGTACAAAAAGAGCCCGAGCTTACCAAAAGCAGTTCCCCCGAGAGCTTGGTTAGTTAACCGCTTACAACCGCACAGTGGAAGTTTCTGCCTTGCTGCTAGCAGCGGAGCACAAAGCGAGCATTCACATTCACGGCTCATTCTCTCGCCCTAATTTACTCTTAACCTTTAGTTAACCACTGCCGGGTGGAAACAACTTTTCAGACACTTCCAGCTGTTGCTGTCTTCTGACAAAACAACTGAAATCGATGTATTCAAAGCCAGAGACCAGAGTAAGTCACTCACCTTGTCATCCGCCATGTTTGCTCGGTGTGTGGATCAGCATTCGACTTGTAGGACTGAGCTGCTCGATTAGTTTGGTCCGATTTAACAAAGATAAATAAAAAATAAGAGGGGGGGCATACAACATAACGTTAGAGATTCTGGGTCAGTGTATGTTTTGGTCATTGGCTTTTCCGTTCAGAGGTACTGAAAAACAAACAAACAAAAAAAAAGCGAGCGTATATTTGATTTTCGTTTTATAATAAACTAAATAAATAAAATTTCCTTTGTAACTGTTGCTTTGTAAATGGAGTTAATGACCGTTTGTAAATGGATTGATTTGGGTAGTATTATTTGCAGAAAAAAAATAAAATTACTAAAATATTAATTTAAAAAAGAAAATGACCGTCTTTTCAGACCGGAAGTGGTGGTTCATGTGGGCGAATCACAGAGAGGCGCTGCGGTGGGAGGGACCTACGAGGTCAACGCGTTTGGTTGAGGCATGGAACGTGGAAATTTCTGCAGATGACATTTCTGCCTTTCTTTACCGTGTCAAACAATTTTTCTGAGTAGCGTTCCAGAGACATTTTTCTATGTAATATCAGTTCTTATAAAATGGTTAGTTAACATCCCTACCCAAACCATACTGTCTCTGACCTCCAACTAAAAGTAGTGTGCTGTCAGAGTCACATTTTCAAGGTCTATGAACCTGTAACAGCTACACCAAATGCTATTTATTGTTTTTTTGTTTGCTTTCAAAAGAATTTGTATGAGAATAAATCTTCGGTTGGGGGGTGAATTGGGTGACCCCTATATCAAACCACACATAAAATGGTTCAAGTTGGTTTGACCTCCAGCAGCTACAAAAGACATGCTGCTTGCACAGTGATGTTTCACTGGATGGTGTCAAACAGCATATCATCTAGAGGGTCCACCCCTGAAATCTCAATCTCATTATTCCAATACTAAACTAAATAAGTATTTTTCAAGCAGCACTTTTACTTTTAATATAACATGTTAACTTTGCTGTATTGCATATTCGGATTTTGCTCTTATTTGTAAGTACATTTTCTAATTGTTACAGTGGTTAAAACAGCCCAAGAAGACATAAAGCAATAAATGAAGGTTTTTCAGTTAAGTTTAAAAACACAATTTTGTAGCCATGAAACGATCTATAAATCTTTAAAAATGTTTATATTTAAAAAAATCTAAATAAACAGACACAACATACTGTATCTAATTATATCATCCACCAGTGCACATTAGTTTAAAAGATACAATCATGAGATCAGTGTGTTGAAACAAGTCTCACTAAAGCTGGTCTTTCTACACATTAGGATCTCTGGTTCTTCTTTTTTTAATGATTAAAACTGCTCTAAACAGAGAGTCAAATTAGATTAAGCATTTAAGTGCATTTTGATTAGGTCATTGTTTTCCATTCGAGAAATTACCCAACCTGCGTCCTGTTATACCACTTTAAAGCCACATAACACTTAATTCAATCAGACGCACTAAGAGGCAGCTGACTCAATTTTAGAAACTGCGCCGACCTATGGCCACACAAAAACACACACCACACTTTATGGCACGCAAGCGCTGTATTCACGTGTCAAAAACGTCTTCCATGATTGGCCACCGAATATCTATTACGACGTGTGATTGGTTGGATGACCATGGCAACAAACCGCCATATTTTTTTTTACTACACGACGAGTAACGAGCCTACTTTAGAGCATTTACAGACATTTACACCTCGTAAATTCTGTCGATAACACGACTCAAAGGCAACTTTCTGCATTATATACCACCAACGCCATGCCTGACTTCTTCAGTGGCTTCTAATGATTGTTCAGGGCAGTTTTTAGAGCCTCGGGCCATCGTGGGTAAGGCTTCAATAAGACGGCATTTCATTGGACACTGACTGACTGTGCAGGCAGTATTAACACATGCCATTAAACCTGCCTTTAAAGCAAGGAAGAACCAGAATTTTTTTTGACGTGCGAGTGTTGTGGTTTAGTTGCCTTGTGAGCGATAAGCAAAACGAGCTGGCAATGCTATTTTTCTGCTGGGCTTTATTCAGTCAATTGTTCTGTATTGTGTTGTATTTCTAAGTCATAGGCTTTACATGTATCTATTTTCGTCTCAGCTGAACATCGTGCATCATATAAACTATAAAGCACTTGATAAATCTTTAATTTTCATTAGCAGAGATGAGTGAACCTGCTGCATCATGCTATGTCATGCCTTACAGTTAAAACATTTAGTCTTGAGGTTATAACGTTATATGCATATTATGAAGCAACTACATCCATACCGTTGCATTAAGTTGCTATTTTTGTAGTTTCCCCCTTTTTAGGGATGGTGAAGCGGGAAATCATTACCCTTGCAATTACATAGCCGTTATTCAAGGTTCACACATGAACAGCAAACTAATCACATAATGTTTTTCGACTGTGTCTTAGATCCCTGCAAAACATGGACAAAGTGAAGCTGTTAGATGCTGTAAAAGTAACTGAAGAGGTGGAGAGCGACTACAGCCAGATGGAGGAGGCTGTTCCCAAAAAGAGGAAGAGTAAAGCTCAAGAAGACAGTGTTGAGAGGCCTAAGAAGCCCAGGTAGTGCGCATAACCTGAGGGGCTTTCAGGCTTGACTTGAACATGGATTCTCTCCATATTAATTCATTGTAATCTCCATTTTAATTGTAGATGTGGAATTGATTGTCTGTCCTAGGTCTGCCTACTTGCTGTACTACTTTGATGTTCACCAGATCATGCAACTTGGAACCCCAAATATGCCACAATCAGAGGTCAACAAACGAATCAGTGAGAGCTGGAAAAGACTCAGCGTGGCTGAGAAGAGCTATTACCTGGAGAGAGCCAAGTTGGAGAAGGAGGGTATAGATACCGTAAGCCACATTCTCATCTTTTTTTTTAATCTATAAAGAAATGCAAAATCATTTCAGCAGCACCCCAACCAAACTAGCTTGTAACATGTTTCAAAGATGAGTGTTTCATAAAAAAGTTTTGGAAAATCTCAAGAAGATACAAGAAAGACACATGTCCTTAATTAGTAGGACACATGTCCTGTATTCTATTCTAGATCATACATGCAAACTGTGCTTTCTGGTGACATGTCCACAGTACCCACAGAACAAGTAAAAAAAAGACAAAACAGAGCAGCTACCTGCTATTTAGCATTCTAACGGTACGATGTCTGTCAGTGCTTTTAGGACAAGGAGAATAAGACTCAAATTGTAACTTTGAAATTCACTCAGGTTGCTTTTCAAGTCTGTTTTTAACTATTTCTTAAAAGGGATGGTACAGATGACTTTGCAAACAAGCCACTGAAGATAATAGCTTATAGTCACATTGTGCAGTTATATTCGATACATTTTATTTTTTCCTGCAATTTTCAGATGAGCCTAAAACTTAATTACGGACTCTGTCCTTATGGCAGAGGTCAGCGACTACATGGGCCTGCCCTGCGGTTTTGTACATACACTCTGCATCATAATTCACACAATAAGCATCATGCTGTCATTGGTCACCAAGTAATAAATAAGAAGTTACAAAAAAAAAAAAAAAAGCTGAACCCATATCTTTGTAAACGGAGACATAATAATGTATATTCTGGCAAAGTGTTGCGTCAGTAGAAACAGCTTTACACAAACCATGGTGCCAAGCATCCAGCCAGAGCTGATATTTTCAGATTTGCCACGAAGCTTTGTTTGGGTCTGTTGAGCACTTGAGTGCCCTTTTTGTGATTATGCACTACTGAGTACTCACGTAGACAACTGAATGAATTCCCTTTGAGACAAATGCTCTTGGCTAATGTTACAATTGAATAAGTAATAATTAAGTGATCCATGAGACGACATTCTCACAGCAGAGACAAAACATCTATTTCTAAATGCACCTAAATGCTGTCCAGTTTGATTTTTTTTTTTTTTTTCAATTTTTCCATGGAAATCTATAAAGGATTATCTTGATTGTGTTTTTCCCCTCAGTCATCTCTCAGTCCCTGCAAACATCTGCCCGGCTTCCGTAAAATCTTACCCAGAGCCAGCTGCTTTCTCTTACCCAAAGGCAGCTCCACAAATCATCAGCCAGGAGGCTCTCAGACTGTGGTGAGCGTTGACTCTCTGGACATTTCCGTTGAAGGATGCTTGCCCTCAGTCTCCCTTACCCAGAAGTCCCAGTTCACTCCTCTCGGGATGGCTGGAGACGTGCATCTTTCTGAGCACCACATTGTTGCCGATCATGTAGCAGAGGAGACAGCAGTGGTGTCTTCGCCCGTGGCCCTTCAAGAAAGTGCAGCCTCTTCTTCATCCAAAACCTCCATTGACACCAGTTTCACTCAGGGCTGTGCTGACTTTACAGAAAATGGCTTCACACTGAAAGAACATGAGACCAAAGTTCCCAATAGTAGCTACAGTGGAGCGATGGCACAGCAGGCACAAGGGAACACTGCGCAGGTTGTAACCATCGTACCTTCTCAGGTAAGAATTGTTTGTCTTTCTCCTTGTACCGATACTGAAATTCAGGGTAAGGGCTCCAATTAAAAGTTAAAAACCTATACGGCTTGCCAGTTTAATCACCACGAAAGTTCTCCGCTTATTTCTCTCACTTTAGAACCTGCTGGAGTCCAAATCTGCGGCAGGTGTTGGCTCATTCTGCCCAATGATGATGATCTCTTTAGGAGCCAAATCAGAGCAAAGTGCCAAACCTTCATATAAAATGGTAAACAAACCACGGGTAGCATTAGAAGTTTTGATTAGGGGCATTAGAAACGTATCACCTTGTCTGTTTTTCTCTTTGCAGTCTGTGAAGACTTACACCAGGAGGGGTCGAGGGAGATGTCTAAATCCTGGATGTTCATTTATATATGTCACCCGCCACAAGCCTCCAACATGTCCTGAATGTGGGAGCCACTTGGGTGGAAAATGGATACCTGCTGTAAGTGTCAAACAATCCACTAATAACATCCAGTCATGTGCGTGGCTCAAGGCAATTGCTGTAATTGTGCATTATGTTAGGCAAAGAGGACGCAAGAGAAGGGGCCAACTTCCAAGCAGCTGCTGCAGACTGCTGAGACCAAGCATGATGAAAGCTGTCAAGCCACAACACCATCTGCACACGGGAGGAATGCTGATATTTGTATAACAAACACAAATGAGAGCAACAAGGAAAGGCAAGTTCAGCGGTGCTCCAGAAAGCAGGGTGCAGCTTCAGCTGGAACGCCACCAGAGGGCAGCAACGCCAAACCGCAAACTCAAACAAGGCAAGTCTGACCACCGGGCCTTTGTGACTGGTACACAGAACAAAGTCCTCATGTACATGCTGTTTATATCATATGCATTTGGCTTGAAATTCATTTAAAAAAAACACAATTGCTTGATTTATATTTGTTATTTTCTATATTTCACTTTCAAAGCTGTGATGATATTGGTATAGCTGCGTGTTGCAAACTATTTTGACTCGGCTTACTTTTGTTCCGTCATTAAAAAGACCCGCGAAAGACAATCCTAAAGGTGCCATGATTCTCAATCAAAACTTCAGCTCGCCTGTTGTGCAGAGGAGGCCCGTGAGACCCATCCTTCCTGCCCTTTATAACACAGGTGAAGTTCAAGGTGGAACCCAGAGAAAATGCTTTGTCAGTATCTGAAAATGAAACGCTGTTTCCACACGGATGTGCATTTTTTTTGCTTGTGTTTAGGTGGTGCTTTGATTCAGATCTTAACTGTCCCACCCGACAATGGAAAATTCCAGGATGTAAACCACAATAAGTCATCTCCAGGTACTGAGCATTGGAGTTTATTTCTTTAGACACTTTTTAAAAATTCTTTTTTTTTTACGAAATGTAAGTCTTAATTTTGTAGTCGGAAAATGCAGCTTGAGTTCACATTGGAGTCTGCGGAGCGCCTTTGTAGTACAGCGAGGAAGGGATGTGTGATCAGAGGTTTCTGCTCTCACCTCATGTGGTTGTCGTTCTTACCGCAGTGCCTCGAGAGAGTTTCTCGGGTCTCAAACCCAGCACTTTGAAGCAGCTCGGCCAGGCAGTCCCAGCAGCCGCAGCCAACCAGGTTGACACGTGCATTTAAACACAACAAAAAAAAAAACCCACGCACACAAATAGAAAATGATGATCAAGTGCAGTTTCCTCACTCTCTGCTTGCCTCTCTACAGGACTCTGCTGTCCTCGCAGGCAGAAGCCAGGCTGTGTCTTCACTGACTGACAGAGTCAACGTGGTGTCAGTCGTGCCTTTCAAACAACACCCGGTTTCCAGTTTTGTCAGTATACTTGCTGCTAATGCCGCAGATTTTTCTGTATTAGATCACGCTCCATGTTCAGTTTGGCATTTTTGTTGCCTGTGTGTCCTTTGTTGTCCAGTTTTTTGGGTGCTTATTGCTCTCGGTTGTTGTCTTAGGAGTTGGGTTTGTCCACAGCACGAGGCAAAGGTCGCTGTAAGAATCCAGCTTGTGACTATATGTATAAGAACAGACACAAACCTGCGGCGTGCCCAAAATGCGGCTGCGAGCTGACCCAGAAAAATACAAAAGCTACAAAGGTAAGAGGAACACACCTCATCCACGTTGCTTGAAGTGCAGATCCTGTCAGATTAGTTTTCAGCTGACCTCTTGATCCCTTTTATGAGCCTCAGCACAGCCACGGATCCCTGAGCCGCTGCCTCTATAGACTTGAGGCAGATGACTACAGGCCTTGAATGTCTTTGATGTTTTCTTTCTGAGGCTTTTAAACAAGCACGATTAAAGTCGTCATTTATGTTTTACTCCTCACTTACTTTGTGATATTGTTATGTCTGTTTTTTACACACTTTATCAATAAGAATATTTACACAAATCGTGCCCCTTCTATCTATCTCTCTGTTATTTGCACTTAAAAACTCTCTCCTCTGGCTCTAAATGTGGATAAACTGCATTATTACGTGGAATTATTAAATCTTATCAGTTGAACTGATCGGTTCTTTGTTTTTTTTTTTCAGTCGGAGTCTTTGCTGGACCCATATCAGGCCCTGAGCCCTGTGCAGAGGGACATCCAACGCCAGAGTACTGTGCAGCTACTTCGCAGCTCCCTGCAGATTCCTGAGAGCGAGACGGAGCTTCAGGAAACTCTTTCCCTCATCCAGGAGCTCAACAGTCTTAAAATTGTCTTTGTTCAAGCGGGCGAGCAGAAGCAGGAGAACGTCACAGAGACTGTGGTTGAATCTGGGTGGCCTCAGTTCTACGAATCGGTAGCTACTCACTGTGGCCTGTGTAACTACCCTTTGTTCAAAGGAGGGCAGAGGTGAGAGGAGTCTTCATGGCTTACTTGTTGTCTTGCTTGTTTCTTATTATTTCTGTTTTCTTTTTATTATGTCAGTGCTTTGGTAGAATGATTGTTTGCTATAAAGATATTGTACTGCTTGTGTATTGCAGCACTGTCGCAGGACAAGAGGACTGCTGGCTGCTGACTGAGACACTGATACAGACGGCTTCTGTCCAGCTCAAAGTTTGTCTCAACGTTCAGTGTTTGGCTCTGCACAGCTTCACCGACCTCCATCCAGGTAAACAGGCGCTTCCAGAAAACCACTGCCGGTCATCGAGCACTTCTCTGAATTAACCGTATCAAAAAATACGCTATTTGTGTGGGAACTACGTGTGTCGGAGATAAGCAACAAAAGCCTGGTCGGTTAGACCTCGCCGAGGCTAGGCTGGATCAGAAACCTGGGCAAAGTGGGAGGGATGTTTAGCTGTGAGTGCTGGTGTGGTCAGGTGGATCATTTTAGAAAGAAATCGAGAGCAGAATTCTTCTCAGTCGCTGACAGGACTTTAGTGCCTTTCCAAAAGGGGGCACCACAACCGCAAGAGATGAGTTTTACTTCCAATACAGATAGGATTCCAGTTCTGTAAGCTGTGCTTGTCCCTTCTGAACCTCATCCCTTGTAAAAGGCTCATTTATTGTTTACAAAACCTTCAACAACTTCTATACAAGTGTTGATAATTACCTGCCAAAGGATTTTTATTTTAAGATATGTACTCTTATACTTTATATACTTTAAATTGAGTAGTAGATATTTCAGATACAGCATCATTACACATTTTGGTATCAGAATACTATCAATGCTTTGGGATAACTACTATTAACAGCAGCTGTCACCAGTTTGTCTTCCTGTAACTTAGCATAAGAACTAATTGGGTGAATATTATCGTCTGCTGTTTAACTGATCAGACTTTATTTTTCCTTCAGTCTATGGTTACGGCAATGCTCTGTCACCGTATATTTTCTTGTCCCCATCAGGAGTTCCCGACGTTTCTTCCGGTATCTGTATCCATACATTCAGCTCTCGTGAATGCAGTACGAGAGGAAGGCCTTATTCAAATTTCTCCAAACGTGGCACAAAGTTTCTCTCAAACTGATGTGTCTGCTCAGTCTGACTAATCTGCGAGCGCATGTCTTATTTTCCTTTCTCCTGTCTATCTTCACAATAATACAGATGTTAGATCAGTTGCAGATCTTCCCAACTCTGTCCAGCGGTATTTTGGGCCATCAAAACGGCACTGATCTGGAAGCCACTAGACTGATTAGCATTTTGTCTTACAAGATGAAATGATGAAGCAACATTTTTTTATCCCAAAACTAAAACTAAAAACTAATTTTAACTGCTAAATGTTGTTTGGAGTGTCTCCGGTTTCTTTGTGAATCTGATTGCTCTTTCTCTGTCCATTCTTTGACAGGTTTGTTCAACATTGGGAACAGACTTTTAGTAAGTATTGACATGTTCCTGAAAATAAGGGCCAACATCAAGCTAGGCCATTCCCCCTCTCAGGCGGCCACGGCTTTACTCGACCACATCCCGAGTCATCCAGGTAGATACTGCCCCACACTCTCCTTGAATTCATTCTGCCAAGTCTCCAGCTCTTAAATGCTCATATGTTTCATTACAATCTGCCTCAGTCTGTCTTTTTGTTTCCTTGCACCAGTGCATTCACTTAGTTCCGAAGAATTATCGCAAATTCGAGAGCTTCTCCTGAGTGGTTACTGGGCCTTTGAGTGTCTGACAGTCAGAGATTACAACGACATGATCTGCGGCATTTGTGGTGTTGCTCCAAAGTTTGAGATTGCGCAGAGGGACACGAACAACGTCCTGGAGCTCAGGAACGTGGAGGTGACGGATTGTTGATAGACCTACTTTTGCAAACTTTAGAGAACTACGGTACATACTTGGAGCTTGTTGGGACGGGCCGCTTTATTCCATCCTGTGGTGATCTCTCTGCAGTTTACTTGGCCCGAATGTTCAGTCTCAGATGAGGTACATGTGGATGACTTCTGGCTGACCATGGAGAGTGAGGCCATTGAGCAAGCAGCTTTCCCAGCGGACATCCCAATCACACGGGTGGATGCTTCCATCATCGCTCCCTTCACACCCCCTCTGATGAGGAGTCCCACTGTTATTAACACGGAGAAGGACAAGCTCCTGTCACAGATACAGCCGCCTTCAGGTACGGACTTCCTTTAGATAACTGCTGAATTTCAAGCTTTTGCAGTCATTGAACCTGCGGCTGTTTCTAACACTGATAGATGGAGGGTTGCAAATATGAAAGCAAATTTGTGGAGAATATGTAAAACAGATAAATATGCCCGTGACTATCTTTGTTCCTTATGGGTCGATAACTGCGATATGATGATGCAAATGTCATGTACGTGTTCGTGGAATGGTTTACATTGACCGTGGCGACGTTTTTGTTCAAAATGTTCTCGTTGTTTTGTCAGTAGATCCATCAGTTTTGGTTCGACTCATTCATGATGGACAGCTGAGACTCGACAAGACTGAGGATCATAATGAGGAAGAGTTGAGAGAAATACTGAACCGCTGTGGGGCGAACACCACCCCAGGCTCCACCAAGGTGTGTGTGTGTGTGGAAGGGAGAAAAGTGGACCGTCGTGCTTCATGTGCCCTCAGCTTTTAACTGTTGTCTTAATGACTGTAGTGAAAATGATCACTGGTCATGCTCGCTCGAAAAGGACTGTTACAGTAAATGTGATAACACAAATCATCAAATCACATGATAAGTTGTTGGTATAAAAGCAGAAAATTCCCCATCTGCACCTCAGGGCTGGTAGACCCAGTGTCTTACGCAAGAGCGCCACTTTGCTTGTGAGCTTTAATTTTGTCGGAAATCTGTTTTTCCTGAATTATTACTCTAAGTTCTTGTTAATTCTACCTCTTTGTGTGATTTCCCTCGTCTCTGTGAGGCTTTGTGTTAATGAAATCATGCTCTCTGTGTCCCTCTGTGTTAGAATGAGCTGCTGGCCTCTCTGATCGACTTGTACAGCCATGTCCATAGCGGTGTCTCCACCGCCCCACAACCCCCTGCCCACCTCACTGCTGGCAAGCTGTCCAAGGTCTGCCCCCACAAGGTAAAAATGGCTGCCTTGCCATCGTATGCCTGGTAGCAGGAGGCACTGGACTCTGACTGTTGGGACAAGCTGGGCCATGTATTTGTATGGCAGTGTTTCTCACTTCTGCACCTGAGTGTTATTGTCTCTAAAGGATGTCCTAAACTGCTGAATTTTGCCTTTTTTTTTCTTTTTTTCCAGTGAAATTGTTGTAAATGTCCACAAATAATGTGGCAACGTGATTTGCCACCTAAGAGGCGTGCTTTTGCACGAGCTATTCAGATCTTAACACTTCCTTTTATTCCTCTCTCCTATGCTTGTCCGCAGGTGGTGTGCTCTTCAAAGTACTTAGTAAGAGGAGAGACGGCTCGAGATCACGTCGACCTGCTGCTGTCTTCTCGCTACTGGCCTCCGGTTTATGTTTGCGACTGTGCTCGTCGGGTGGCGCTTTGCACAGACCTGCAGTACCCAGAGCTGGCAACCCAGATGTGGGGCCGGAACCAAGGCTGTTTCTCCGACCCGTTTGAAAACCCAGAGGTGGGTAATCCTAACGTTTTTGGTTTTTTTTTTAACAAGGATTGAGAAGTGACATGGGAAATGGAAAAGGAGAAAATGTCACCTTCTGGCTGTGTTGAAAAGTTAAAAACGAGGATAAATTTTATTGAAATTACAGAGTTGTATTCGTCCTGCAAAGATCTGCATTGTAAAATGTAGTTATTCCCTGGATGGACCTGTCATTTCAACTGAAGGAAAAGCAAGTTTTAGTCTTAATGTTTTTAGTAAGTTAATTTGCAGGAAATTCCCGACTTCAGTGACTCTACAGTTCTGCAGCTCTTTTCTCAGACAGACCTTTTCTTTTTCAGTTCGTTTCATGTGCTGAGCTGCAGGATCAACCGTACAGCGCTGACTTGTCCTTGGTTGCAGAGAACCAGCCTGTCCATCCCATCACCAAATCCTGCTCACGTTGGCTGGTTTGTCCTCCGGAATCAGTCTCGGAGGTTCTAGCTCCAGAGCACCACTCCATGGTGCTTTGCAGAGAACTGGAGCCTTACTTAAGTCTGGTTGTGGAAGTGGTGACTGAGAAGGAGCAGACAGATCTCCCTGGCGACGAGTCCAGAGAAAAATCTGAGGACGGTTTGGCAACGAGCTGTACGGGCAAGCAAGCCATGGTTTTCAACAACACAGCTTATTATTACCTGTACAACCGTCTGGTGGATTTCCTCACCAGCAGAGACATTGTAGGCCAGCAGATCAACGAAGTTGTGAAGGCCTGCCAGCCTGGAGAGGTAGTGATCAGGGACGCTCTGTATCGACTGGGCGTGGCACAGATAAACACAGAGAAAGAAGAAGATGAAATAAAGGGGGTAGAGGAACAGACAGAGGTAGAAGGGACAGATACGCATGAAATAGTTCTGACGGAATAAAAAACCTTGGTGTTGACGGGCTGTAAAAATCCTGTGAATGAAAAGAGAGGAGACAGCTGTGAAGCACAAGATGGGGGCATAACAATAGACACAAGTGATATGAAAAGGATTTTAGGTGATATGATGCTAAGGTAACCCTCACATCAGTGAGGAAGCACAGTAAAGACGATATTTGACACGAAGCACTACTCTGTAGCATAAAAATAGCTAAAAGTCTAAAAGAATCTTTATTTCACAATGCAATTTATCATTGAATGTCATTTTTTCCTTGCATTTTAAACTCATATTTGCGTTAAACATCAATAAATGTAACTAAGGCTGATGCACACATTATATGAAAATGATCAGTGTTACATGACAGAAAAAACGACGCCATGATGTGTTTTTTTTCACCGGAGGAAATCAGCGGTTGGAAAAAAAAGAGTCAGTTTATGTACAGGTGATTTAAAGCCGGGTGCTTTTCTCTGGCTGAAATCAATGTGTAAAAGGTTTCTATTAACTCCTCTGCTTTAAGTCGAAATGTAAATCTTTACCCACAGTTGGTTTGGAGTATTTATTGCCTTCCTGTGTACTTTTTTTAACTCTGTTACCTCTCCTTTGCCACTTGCTGCCTTTTGTAGTGATATTTGCTTTTGAGAAGTGAGGATCTGAGGATATGTTGCACATATCAGATCACAGTGTGATGTTGGTCTTCGCTTTGATTTGCATTGTTACGCTCTGCGAGTTGCACTCATGTTTTAATTGGTGTGAATTGGAAGAAAATGATTACATTTGTTTGCATGAAGTACTTCAGGAAGATTCCCTTTTTTTCTTAAGTTTTGATATAAATTAAAATCCACGATGAACTTACTTGATCCTTATCAACTGTGGCTGCAGGGTTTTCTAAACAAACCCAGAGCATGAGGCTGCCACCACCATGCTTAACAATTGATGGACTGTTTGTGGGGTCGCGTGTTTGACCTTTTTCTCTGACAAATATGCCTCTGATCATTGTGGCCAAACACCTCAATCTCTGTTTGGTTCACTTGTTTTTTTTCACACGTTATAAGCTGCAGACCCCAGCAGAGCTTCAACCTGTGTCCCAGCAGTCTCTAGTAAAGGAAGACTTGTATTTAACGTACTTGGTTCCTAACCTTGTGCTGATGTACACAACGCACCATGCTGTCAGGGTAGTTGTTCACATAACTGCCTTAATACCATGCCGGTTACTGGAGGAGTTCACATTTAGATACCGGCAGAACTTCCAGATTTGCAAGACGTAAACTAAACGGTGACCATGACGACTATAACGACGGCTAGCATCTGGTTGGTGTTACGATCGCGGCACACAGAGCAAATCTGTTGGTGTTGTTCAAGGCGTCTGATTAAAAGATGACAGATTTCTGGTCACTTTTGCCGTAGACTTCCTCCATCAGTCACCTCGGCACGGCATCTTGTACACACATGGCAGACATTTCAGAGGGATACGCACGACCTGCATTCCAAACAAGCAATACCTAAAAGCGAGTATATTTTTCTTTCTTGAGTAGCTCTTGATCTCCCAAAGCACTTTCCCTTCAGCTGAGGCATGCAGGTAACAGCCTGAATGGGACCTCAGAACTTTGCAAACCTCTCAATAAGATGCATTGGCAGAGAAAGGAAAAAATGTATATTGCACATTTATTTGTTTTAATTAATTATTTAAAGTTCAAAATAGCCATGTCATTAACGTCAGTGATGAGGGTATGATAGCTCTCAATATTAACAGTATTTTTACAGTATTTTCTTCTAGAAAAGAGCATATTTATTAATTATATTCCAACTAGACTCTTCATCTTTGGGACAAAATGGTCAAACTGCCGTAAAACCTGCCTGAGAACTTCACAGTCATTGCACAAGCATTTTGGCTGGCAACTAATATGCTATTTATCTACTCCACGTAATTGTTATTGCTTGTGTAGACCTCACAGAACAGTGGCAAAGCTTAATCTTAAATGACAGCGACGTTTTTGTTTTATGACTGTTGCTCTGAGGTGGAGCAGCACAAATTCTGCAGGCTTCTACAAGCCATCTGACTTGAGTTTTCTTTCTGGCTTTATCAACATTTCCTGCCAGAATTCCTATCATTCTCATTCCAGTCAGAATACGAAGAGATTTCTCAGATATTGTCAACATCGTGGCTTTGCTTGGCAGAGGGCAAGATCCCCAGATGGTGGGACGAACTAATACCTCTGATGAGAAATTAAATATTAGACCTTTCTTCTTCTGCCGGCCGGCCGGCCAAACTTTTATTTTCTTCTTCTGTGGGAGAGGTCAGTCTCCACCACTCAGCGAATTGTGGAGAAGAAAGATTATCAGGATGCAGGATGTGGTCTTGATGATAATTAAGACAGGTAGCTAAAACAATCATCTTATCTGGGTGCTAATTAAGAGAGAAATAGTTTAAAACAATTAGTGTGTCTGGGTGATACGAATGGTTAATGCATATTGGAAAGTCTGTTGTTGGGGTTTCTTAAGCAGTCCTAAGAGACATGAAATTTACCACCACACTGGTCAAGTGCTTATTTTAGCATCAAACGTTACTTGAGGCAGAGGAGCCTTTGATACAGTAATACGCAGAAGGTACAATGATCTCCTTGTAGTTTAATTAAAAGTGTTTGTTGTTCACTCTGTCATAAAAGGAATATAATGTTGGGTCAGATGGCATTTTAAAAAGAGTTTCATGCCTTCAGAGGACACAGGGTTTTTCTATGTAGTGAGTTCATAAAAGTTAGTAACGAACAACCTTTTTGTTTTATAATTTTATGTTTTATTTGCTGCCGCTGAGACTTGCGGTTTCTGAAATAACCCAGGTTTTAGCATAAAGAGGCATCTAATTGGACATTTCTTTCCCCTCAAGCAAACCCTTTGTGCTCGTAAATTTAAGAGAGCTTAAATCCAATAATCCGTAAAAAGCACAGGGGGCTTCTGAGGTCGACTCTGTTTCAAAGTCCATAACATGACTGCTATCACTTTAGGTTGGTAGTTATTATGGAAAACGAGCCAGATGCAGTTTTTGTGACAACATATCTCTGTTTACTTACATTTTTTTACTTAATTTTACATACCTGGAAAATATCTTTGGAAGTGTAAGCGAGACTTATTAACAAGAAGCAGTATGACAAAGTCCAGGAATATTTGTTTGTGCCGTCACTAAGAAGATCATAAAAATGTCAAGTGATCTATTTTGGACACGCCACAGACAGTGAGACAAATCCATCCTGAGGTGTGAGTTAAACAGTTTTACACTGAGCAGCTGACGGAAAGAGCAAAAAAAGCACTGTGGTGACGGATCATCTTTACTGAAAATTGGTCATATGTCAGGTTTTTTTTTTTTACAAATAACAACTAAGATTTGTATGTAAAAAAGAAAATGTACCTCAGGAACCTGATAAAGATAAAGCAGTCATTCCCACCTGTGTAGCTGAGCTTAGCATTTTTCATGCTAAACTGGGCATTGATAAAGTCTAAATTCAGCATCCCAAGGCCCATAATGTCCGAAATTATGAATAGACAATGTCCACATCATGAGCCAGCATTTATAATGTTTAAGAACTTGCTTGATGCCTGTCCCTAGACAGTTTGCCCCCAAAAAGGACAGAATCAACTCAGAAGTTTTTTTTAATTTTATATTTCAGGCAATTATGTGAAACAACTAAGTTGATAATGTTGTGATGTTGTGAATGGGAATGTTGATAAATGTTGATAAATGTTTATTTTTCTGAAAGAATATGACTGAAGACTGAAGAATATGGAGTGATGAGTGAAACTTTCTGGTCCAGGAGTCTACAGGTGGATGCTGCGGCGGTGGAGAGGCAGAGAAAGCAGGCAGTAGACCGTCAGCAAGCACGAGGCAGAGAGAAAGTCCAGAGTTGGAGGGGTACCTTTGATAAAGCGGCATGTAGAGTGTGAGGCGGATCACGTGGGAGGCAGCTGAGTAGCTTGAGTTGCCTGCAACAACTAGCTCTCTGTCATCACTCCATTTCTGGCTCTGCCTGTGAGTTCGGCTGAAAATTCTCCACTCGACAATTTGAATATGTTTAACAAAACCTCAGTTGTTTGGGCTTGGGATGAATGAGTTCTGGCCAAACTTTTGCCGGGCCCGGCCCATTGCTGTGATTGTTGGTCCATGGTGGCACGTAATGGGTTTTGTTTTGGGCTTTTTTTCCCCCAACTTATCTGACACATTTGTAGTATTATATATAGTATTTGTAGGTGTCACTCTGGTGCTTTTACATTATGCAGACCAGCAAAAAATGTGTGCTTCAATTGTCCATGTCCAACAACTCGATAGATTGATAGATAGATAAGACTGAATAATTGAGCATACCTATTACAGACAATGTTCGTGAGGAAATTTACCAATATTCATAAAGAGTGATCGAAAAGTTAATGAGTTATGGCATAGTTTTCCTGAATCAGCCATTACATAGTTTTTTTCTTGTCTTACTATTTGACCGACCACGCTCTTTTATAATTTGTCTAGTTCGGCCTCAAATTGAAGCATGCCTAAGTTTGTGTCAACAGAAGCAAAAAAAGTAAATGTCACACTGCAGTTTTTGCTCATTATTAAATTAATTCATTTCCTCTGTTTATTCAGAGCATATTCAACTTCACTTGTGTGCAGAATGTCAGGTCAGTTAGAATGCAAGAGTGGGCTATCATAAATTACATTTTTAAAGGTCTTATGTACAGCTCACATTTTATTTGCTAAGTTTATTGTTTCTAGCGAAACAATTGTAAAGCTGTTTAAGACCAGCAGTGATAATAATCCCCAAAAAACTGAAGTGTTTGTGCACTAAATATGGTGAGCTGTCAAAAAGAGAGAGAAATGGTTTCAGTTGAAACGACACAAAGGGACAAAAAGCATTTAGACTCTTTGTCGCAGCATTATTACTTCCCTACACAGACTTCAGAGTTATGCAACATTCACTGATGGTGTGGGAAATCTTCCAGAGGAAATGCAGATTGGATGATTTCCAATACAAAACAGGAAGTTGGGAGGGAAGAACAGACAACAAAGAAAAGGTTTTGTCTTGCATTTCAGTTCTCCAGTATAGTATGAACTCTAAAATGCAATCTGGATTTTTAATGGTTAAGCTTTATTTAACAGCTTGGCAGTACTTCAGTGATTTGATTTTCTGCATTTGCATTGATTTCCACAAAAAAAAACAAAAAACACAACACCTACAGAAATATTGTTGTACTACAATCTACAAGATTTCAGTGAAAATAAAGGTAACTCTTGATTGTTTTTTTTTTAGATATGTGTATATATATATATATATATATATATATATATATACACACACAATTGGACATCTCACTTGTGTTTAATTCAGATGTAAGTACATGCGAAATACCTGAAATCCCACAAAACTGTGTTTTGTATCTCTAAGATAGCTACATATCTTCATACAAATCTTTGTACATTTGGCAGTGTCAGCTGACTGCTACATACAGGCATTGGGGAAGCTTACATCTTAACACTCATCTAACGCTACAAGAAAAGATAAGATTAAGTTGTGCCTCGCAAAAACAAACCAACAAAAAAGAGAAAAGAAAAGAAGAATTTTCACATTGTCCAACATTTTTCATCTGATCCAGGATGAATCCAAAGAGGTCCCTGTTCAGATCAGTAGCATTCCCTGCTCCTAAACCACGCTGAACGCCGGTAAATTAATTAGATCGAAGCAGAACAATCACATGTTGCTACCCAATGACAGCCACTGTAAGTATGTCGCAAGTAAAAGAGCTATGACTGAAGCACAGAGAGGGAAACAACACAGCCATTCTTCGCCTTCTCTACGGTTGCTTTAGCATCTTAAAGTCAGAAGAGAGGCGGGGGCACTTTAGATGTTCAGCTATAGGGATCAGAGAATGAAAACGAACTTCTGCTGAGCACGTAATGGCTTGAAAAGTTTGAATCCAGTGTTTGTGACTTTTGAGATGCTTCCTCTGACATACCACGCACACAAAAAAAAAAATGTGAAAAGGAAGTGATCCTGCTGACAAAACTGACTTAAATCTCCACAAACCACACTCTTGTGTGGCAATGAAAGGAAAAATAACAAACAACATCAAATACTTTGGATAATTAAGAACACCTTAAAAGAAGAGTCAACACATGAAATGGACAAATGAACTGTCCACTAGGGATAATATTTCGGATACAATACAGTTTGCTTGTGTGCTGCTTGTGTGCTTGTGTGGTTGTTGACATGTTTCCTCCTTTCATGTCTGCAGCCCGAGTAAGACGTGGCAATTTCTAGTCATGGTCTGCACACAGGCGGGTCACATGCTTTGCTGCAGCTGCTTGTCTGTCTGGAGACCAGGCACAGCAGGCGAAAAAATAGCTGAGAGAGCGACAGTCTGCAGTTCTGAGAAGTGCTTTGGTCACAAGCTACAGCTGCTCCCACTGTCCTGATGCTAATTGATGAGTGATTGATCGACTAACATTTTGCTGTTTAGGAATTTCAACAAAACTGATAGTTATTGGTCTTCATCAAAGGCTGCTCCTCTTCCTCTTGGTCACAAGACTGGTCACATGGGCCGTCGCAGCACTTTGGCTCGTCACACACTTCACCCTCTGTGACCTCCTGCTTCACATTCTGGTAGATTACCTGTGGAGAGGAATCATTAAGTGAGATTTGAACCAAATGTTTCCATGTTTCATCTGTGAAACAAGATGAAGCCATGCTAGACACACTGGCCCCTTTTTTAATCAGCTCTGATGTCCTTTTATAACAACACATAAAGAGACCGTAGCACAAAAAAGCCAATTCATTTAACTGGTTTGGCCACATAGCAAAATCTGTTCTTTCTCCCCTTCATAGTTTTATCAGGTCATCTTGCCTGAAGCATAATATGTTTTACTTGTTGGATAGATTTTGATGAAGCCAGACTGGCATTAGGAAATCCTCACCTGCCCCGGATCAGTTTGACCCCCAAGTAGTCTTTCAATCATCTGACTGATTTTGCTGAATGTCGGACGCTCTGTCGGCTCCAGATTCCAACACATCTTCATGATTGTGTACCTGACGCAAAACAAAATAAAATACATGAGGACTTCATATTACAAGGTGTCCACTAGATCATAACTACTCAAACTGTTCTGTCTACAGTGGGAAACTATCAAGCAAAATCAGACAAATAATGAGAGGCTTATAGAGGCTGTGATGCAGTTCGAAAAGAGAGAGTCGTTCATAAGAACCTCTGCCCCTCCAGTCTCATTTTGATGCCGTGAAATAGCAGTTACATGGCTTCCTAGCTTAGAGATCATGTGGCTAACAGGCAGAACTGAGGCCTGACTCACAGCAAGACAGCAGATGATTAGGCCCTGACTCAGATTCAGTCTCCTCCATTTCCACAGCACAGTTATTCCGGGTGGTGTGATAGCCATGCTAAATCAACACACACAGGGGCAGTGGACCCCTGAGACACTGGAAAAATCCACTTTCTTTAGATTCTCATTTCTTGAATTTTAAGTTTAGGCTTATTAGGTTTTGAGCTGAGCTTGATTGATCACCCAAAGTAAATTCAGTTAAAATCAGGAATAATGGAAGTGCTTCATGAGGCTACCTCATGTCCCATTAAATTCAGTGAGTTAGGCTTGAGGACAGCTGATGGGGAAAAAAAGAGTGTTTTGTTGAATTGCTATGAACATTTGGGCAGTTTGCTGTTTTATTTGTTTGGCGTTGGAGTTGACTCAAAACCAAACATGAACTCTAATGTTTTAGGTTAAAAGGTCACTGTAAGTTATTTCATTAGTTATTGTATGCATACCCACAATAATACTACCACAACCGCTCACAGTTCGATTAATTACTACCATGAACTTAATTGTAAAAAGCCTACTAACAGTAACTTGATGCTCCACTAAAACACAACTGATAATAAAAGTGGCATTTAGTGGGCACAAAGTCGGGGAAATGAAGTGAAAACGCTTCATGCTGCCAGCCTTACATTTCAGGGGGAGCAAAGTCTGGATGGGTCATCTGGTAACCACGCTTTACCATCTTGTAGAACCTGGAGTCCACAGCCATGCTCGGGTACGGACTTTTGCCTTTTAGAGAATAACATGTTGAAGTTTTGGAGGCAAGTCATAAAACAAATAAGTCAACGCAGGAGCGCTATGCATGTGTTCCCACCTAAAGAGAAGATCTCCCAGAGGAGGATGCCGTACGACCAGACGTCACTCTGGACAGTGTAGACACAGTCAAAAATGCTCTCTGGAGCCATCCACTTCACTGGCAGACGTGCCTTCACAAACAAACAAAAGTAGGGTTTACATTCTTCTACAACTCTTGTCAAAGAGGGTAAAAGCTGCTCTCTCATCTACTCACATTGCCCTTCACCACATAGTTGGAATCATTCATGATGTCCCGTGCCAGGCCAAAGTCACAAATCTTTGCCTCTCTGTGGTTGGTCAAGAGGACATTCCTAGCTGCAACGTCCCTGTGAATACACTGAACACACAGAGTCACACAGTTTGTGTCTGTTTGTCAAGTCACACATCGCAAAAATCTGATTAGTACATGTTCTAATATAGCATGAAAGGTTATGATGAAACACAATCTAAAACCATTACTACAAGTAAATGAATATGTAGAATGAAATGGGAAATACCCGAATGATTTCACACCCCTCATGCTTCATACTTAATCAAAAGTCATATATTTCCATGGAGTTAATGGAGGTACTTTTCTCTAACATCTTGCGTGCTTCTATGACCCTTCTTGGACCAACACAGCAGCTGCTGTTGAACATTGACACAGAAGTGTTTTGTTTTATGATTTAGAAGTTTGTATGTTTTTCCAGTAATATGGTTCCTTACATTTTTGGCAGCCAGAAAGTCAAGGCCCTGAGCTACTTGAAAGGAAAACCTCAGCAAGTCATCTATGTCCAGCGGCCAGTCACCAGTCTCCTCACACCCTGGGTCTACACAAGAAGCAGAAAAAAAATGATGTCCCTTGGTCAGGAAGAAAAAGTACAATGATTTAAAGCCTCTCAAGCTGTGGTGATGAGCTTACCTTGAGATGATTCTGTATTCGGCAGCTGGCTGGGTCTCATTTCCAGGTAGCTGCTCGAGGCCGCGCTAGAGATCCCACTGTCACTGTTAAACGATCAAACAGAAAAAAACAAAAACACAAATAGGTGTTGAATGGCACGGCAACAGAAATAGATCATGAGGGAACATTTCCTCTGCCGTTAAACTGCAGTTTTAATTGAATACCTTCGAATAAACTGCTTCTGAATGCCGATGTTCTTGTAGTCGTTCGAGTTCTCCCCAACGTCAGGCATATTCATAACAAAGTTAACAAACGTCTCTGCCTTCTGGCGAAGGAAGTTCAGCAAGTCACCGAGGCTGCAGTACTCAGTGATCACAAGCACTGGTCCTGATGAGGAAAAACACCATGTTATGGGGTTTGTATGCAAATGACTTTGTAAGCCTTGCTTATGCATGCACTCAATGAACTTTCCTGAACGTGATTTTAGCTTTCTGACCTCCATAGGTGCATGCACCAAGAAGATTGACAATGTTCTTGTGGTGTCCCAAGTGGCTCAGGATCTTCAGCTCAGACATCAGAGCCTCCCTCTCATCTGAATGGGCACTGGCTGCAGACACACAGCACACATTGTCACCAATCTTACGCCGGCATTGTGCTTCAGTCAGGTCAATTCTTTTTTGTTTGCTTTTTTTTTTATCATCTAATGATTTTAATTTGTTAGTCACCGGAATCAACAATGATCTGGGGGTTAAAGCAGATCTTACCTTTTAACATTTTCACAGCCACACGCAACTTATTGTCGTCTTTTCCCATACCATAAGCTGTGGCTTCAACAACTTTTCCAAATGCTCCCGCTCCCAGGATCTTCCCTGTTGGAAAAGGAGTTTTTAGTACCATAAAACCTATTAATCATAGTCACACTGCATATTTACTTAATGATTCAAATAGACTTTTAAATAAAGCATGTTTTAGACCTAGTTTGAGCTTGTCTCGGGGGAATTCCCACTTCTCATTGTAGGGCAGTTGAGTGGGGTCGATAAAGGTGTAGTTGTTGCCTTCTCTTGCTTCAATGATTTTCCAGCGGATCTCATACCTGGGTTTCTGAAAGGTAACATGCGAGAGAATGGCTTTGGTTTAAAGCAGGAAGTGCTACTGATATCTGAGTTCTAAAGTTAATTGTTTTGTTGTTCATCCATTTTACCTGCTTGTATTTGTAAAACAGGAACACCAGCAGCACGAGGAGAACTGCTAGAATTCCCGCTGCTCCAGTCAGGGTGGACGTAAAGAGCTTGTCTGTGCACAAAGAGGAAGATCAACATTGAAACACGGTTAAACTCTCATACACCGACTGAGTGACTTACAAGCCCTAAAGTGGACATGTGATCAGATCCTCACCAGAAACCTCCATGGCAAAGGTGTCACTGCTCACACCAACAATGTTAAAGGCTACGCATTCCACAGTCATCCTCTGACTGGAAAGCCCCACAGTGAGGACACTTTCCACTTCCACGGCCCCATACTCCTCCCTCTGGACCTCCACTGTTGGAGCCTGGAGAGGGATTGCCAACTGCAACCCAGTGGTGTTTTCATTGCATCTGCCCCATCACAACACACAAAGTCACAGAAAGGTACAAACAAACAAATACATGGATAAATTAATTAATAACTTGAAGTTACAGGAAATCTCTTACTGTAAATTTCTGCTCACATATATTCATACAATCTAATGTCCTCTGTGAAACTACTGCCCAGTTATCTAATTTTCCAATCAGCTGTACTTACGTGGGTCGAATTCCGAAACATTGATACCAGATGATTCTTGGAGCTGGATAACCAAATGAGGTGCAAGTCAATGTGGTAACATTTTCCCATCTCACCACAGCAACAGGTCTCTCTGTCAGTTCAAAGAAAAAAAGAGAGAAAGAAATGCTCAGCTTGGATAGAGTAGATTGAAACGCATGCTGAATCATTTAGTTATAGGATCATTCTAACAAATGTATATATTTATACATAGATACTTATATATTGTATTGATAGTGTTGCTTTTATTAAGTCACTCACGAAACATTTGGACTTGGAATGTGATGGATGCATTTGCCAAGTCGCTCCTGGCATAGAAGGTGTACTGGCCCTGCTCATGTACATTCATTCTCTTCAGCTGCAGGGTAGCATGGTACCTAAAAAAGACAATAATAAAAAAAGAAAAAGAGGAATGTCTACAGAATCAGAAGTGACTAATTCAGTGGAGTAAGTGCAGACAGTTCCTATGTATCATCGTCAAGCACCTCCTTAAATTAAAAACAGAACAGTACTCTTCCTTCTGGCAGTTCTGTGACCTGAGTGGAGATATGATGACCTTGATGTTCCTGGTCAAACTTATGCATAAATGCATAGACAGCATTTTTTGTATTTCTCTAAACCAGAGGAGCTTCCCCTTCCTGTAGTACAGTTATTTGCTTGCTCTTTCCTAATTGTGTAATGAGAGACTAAAGCAGTCTTTTCGCTGGTCTACCCCCTCTTTCGTCACCAAGCCTTTTCTTGCTACTGTACCTGTTGTTGTATCGGATGAACTTGTGCTCCTGTGTGGATGTGTTGGGAGATGTCGGTGTGTGCCATCTGTGCTCCGTAATATGAGGGTAGGCCTCGATGAGCACGCCAAGCTCCAGATCTTCTCCCTCATTTACTTCAACTGATAGACCTTGGTGGGCCAGTTTAGGGGACAGCTGAGGTGACAGCCTGATGTAGGGTTTGCCTGTTTGAAAGAGGATACAGACTTTGAGTTTTTCCTTCCTTTATGGGTGGTTAATACATTGAATGTTTTTCAATTTTTTTTAGTGGCATATGTGGCATTTCTTTTAGGCTTACCTACAACCAGCAGGTATGTGGTTGAACTGTTGACCCCAGCTTCATTAGTACCAACACAAGTGATATTTCCTGTGTCTGCAAGGTCCACAGCAGCAATGGTCAGTATGCTCTGTATGTCTAGGCGATTCTCTCCACTGGAGCGAACCCTCTCCTCTACCATCGGTTTCTGAGAAACAGAAAATTAAACTTGAACAATAAACCCAGATAACCGCCATAGTCAATCTTTAGAAAAGTGCATTGCACCTACCGATTTGGTGGTGTATCGCCATGTGACATTATAGTTGAAGTTAGGGTTGTGTGTTGTGCAGGGAATCTTGATCTCTTCCCCAACAATGCGCACATACTCATCCGTCTCTAAGAAGACATATGGAGGGAAACGAAGCTCTAGAGCAGGAGGAAAAATATGAGTGTTAAAGGAGAAGCATAGATCTTAAAGCAATTGTATGAAGGATTTTATGCATATTTTTTGCAGCCAAGTGGTCTCACTTTGAATGACGTTGATGGAAAAGGCCTTAGAGATCTTTTCCACTCCATTGACCTTGGCTGTGCAGACATAGTCAGCGTTGAAGCTTGGGTGAAGACTGTGGATGAGGATGCCGCGGTGCCTGTTGACGGTGAAGTTCATTCCTGGTGGCACAGTGGTGCCGTTGTCCATGCGGAGGCCCAGGTCTATGGCTGAAGGGTCGGTCAGCAGACAGGGCAGCAGGTAGTCCTCACCTTCTTTCTTCACCACCCGCAGGGTCGTGCTGCTGGTCCAGAACACACGGCTTGGATCTTAAAGAGGGAGAATAAATGAAACAAAGAACTAAAGCGAGATGTACCCAGAAGAAAGAATAGCCGTTATCAACAGTGATCCATCCAACCCACAGAATAATCTAATTTAGTCCAACCCACCTTTCACATACACATGCACTGAGGAGGTCAGGTGACGATATTGGGAGCCAGCAGTGTAAAAGCACTTGTACGTTCCAGTGAATTCTGCACTGGGACGTTCTACCTTAAAGCTGCGGACATTTCCACTGCTTTTGGACACATAGCGTCTATGTTTGGGCAGCCTGGTTTGCCAGTTTACTGGACCGTCACCCTCACACCTCAGATCCAGAAGGTTCCCAGGACTAACCACCACCTCAGAACCTCCCACCACTTTAGAGCTTAATTTGATCACTGGACGCCTCCATTCTGCTGAAAAGGAAGGGAAATACAAACAAATTGGGGCATTTTTCAGACTTTTTTCTTTCCTTTTTTTTCAGCAAGAAGAAACACAATCAATTCAAAATGTTGTTTCCACATCATCTCATCATCTCTATGATTTAGATTTGTTGTAAAAGTAATATCATGGAATTACTTACATTTATTACATTTTAGACTATTTTACTGTTGCATTTTTTTTGTTTTTAACACCAAAAAAAAAAAGACAAGACATACATACAAGAACATTAGGGAATCTGTGAGGGAGACATTGTGCAAAGGGACTCTAACCCTCAGGGAAAACAAGCTTTTGTGATGAACAATATTGTCTTTGATGACTTAAATGACGGTAATACATTTTGGGAACTCTTTGTTTGAGCTTGTTTTGCAATGTAATGTTTTTGAGGACGCCTTGTGTGAAAATTACTGACAGTGGAAAGACTGAAGGGTCTTTTCTGTTAACCTGAAGCTTTTTTATAACCTTCAGCAGAGGTTATAAAAGTTTCCATGAACCCTTCAGGACAGTGTGTTATGAATCCTGAAGCAGAACTGAGATTCCACGTTCAGCATATTTTCTATTCACCACAATGTATCTCAGAGAAGCTGGGAATGAGATTTGGTTTCATGCCAATCAGCAGTTCAGCTCTGAACCTTCTGAGTTTCTATAAACAGTTACTTTCCCCCTTGTTCAACTATACGAATAAACTAATCATCCAACCTTAAAATGACCCTAATTGTACCTCATAAACTGATCAAACAGCAAATTCGTTCAACCAGAATCAGACCAAACAATAGATGTCATCACATATTCAAATGCAATCTAAAAGGTCAGTGGGTGACACCAATATATGTGATGTTCACAGGAATGTAGGGGAAGGGTAGCAAAAGGAAAACATCTCAAGAATGGCCGTACAAACATCTCATGATGCTCTTGACAATTGCCATGCTCATTTGACACAGTGGTGTGTCAGATGTCTGCACTGACCATGAGAGTATGTCAGAAAAGGAGCAATGAAACTGTCACAGCCTTTGGCATTTTTAAAATATTTTCAGAGTATTAGTTAAGTAATCGGTTGAGTGTGGTGCAGTAAATAATGTCTAAATATTGTATTAAAATTTAATTCAAGTAACCTGACTTTTTACAGCTTTGCACAGACTTAACCCTGTACACTGTCAGACTTGTTACTCTCACAAGTCAGTTTGAATTTCAGAAAACTGTGTTGCTCATTTTTTCAGAATGTGGATTCCCATTTAGGTCTACAACATGTGACTACAAAAGCAAAAAGGAGAAAGAGAAAAATGCAACAGCCGTCATTTTTGCTGTCAGCGTTCGTCAGCTCTTACCTGAAGCTGCAGAGACAACAATCCCAAGCAGCAGAGTGAAGTAGGACTGCATCCTGGATCAACTCCAAACCTGCAGGTTGAAGAATAATACTCATGTGTGCTGCAAATCCCTCTTCATTTGATTTGTGGTGTCGGAGAGAAAAATGGAAGAAGTGCCTCAGAAGTTGTGCTATCACTCCATCCCCTCTTTTACTTCCCTTTTCTGACTGATCAGAGCAGTTTTTCCCTTGAGAGAGCATTTTGTGACTAAATAAGAAGTAACTGCATCTCAAAATGAATCTGAATTGTGCATTATGGAAGCTGTAGTAATTTATTTCAAATGTTCTCACCTGCAGATGTCTTCAGCTGAGCAGAAGTGGTAAATTAACTTCTCTGGCTTTGGACGTTCCCAGCATCCAGAGTGGACACAAGAGTCCCGTCTTCCCTTTCTCTGTCTCTGTCCTTATTCTCCTTTCTGCTTGTTTACAGTCTCCTCACCACGGAAGTCACACAGCAAACATCAGAGAGCAAGTGGTGGAGGGTGGAGGGAGCTGTGTGTGTGTAAGAAGGGGAGGCGGTGCAGCACATCACGCTCAACAAATTAATGAGCCAGTGCCAATTTGCCACACAAAGGCACACAACTCCCAATACATCTGTAGAGGTGAGAATAATTATGTGCATCGCTGCTGAATTGTGGTTGTCAGGCTTTTCTTTGGGCAGGTGGAAAAGGGAGGGAGAAATCTGAAAAAAGGCGTCATGCAAACACAGGAAGAAATACAAGAGTGTGTGTGAAAATGTCTACATGGGTAAATTTCTAATAGGATCTGTGGTAGGCAGGAACTCGGGTAAATTATAAAAAGATCATCAGAAAGAAGTGTTAGATAGTGGGAGACATACTTTTGATCAGTGATCCTATCAGAGTTTTTTTTTGGTTTATTAGCTGCTTAAGAATGTTTGAGCTGTCAAAAATAGTAAATGTGCAAAGAGCAGGGCTACTAAATTAACAAAAGCTCCCACATACCCTAAAACATGGTGATAATACACATTTATTGACACATTTACAGCATATAAAATGACACATATAAAAATACATTTGTAAACGTTAAGAAGAGCTTTGGTATCTTAGCTTGTGACAACAATGATCTTGTGCATTTTACACTGAGTTCTACAGAAAAAAAAGGTGTTATAGATGGTGAACTGAGTATTTAAAAAAAAAACACACAAAACACAATATAAGTGAATGTTACGCAAAGCAATAGAAGACACATAAGGCAGTCATGATTCTTCAGTACAGTAGACCTTCATTTGTAGCTGCAAGACAAAAGTCTGTCAGCACAAAGGCACTCATGTGTGCCACCTTGTGCTAAGGCAGTGATATGCTGCGTTCATTATTTACACTGGAGAGTCACCTGTCTTCACAGAAAAGGATCATTTAATTGCTGCAACAGTCTTGTAGTTATGCTTTAGTGGCTCTATCTTGTAGCGTTCTAACTTTCACAGAGTATAACTTTACATGAGTATCCACATTTTCTCTAAATAAAGTGCAAATCTGGCACAGAGCTATGAATTGAGACTACACAAAAGAGCAACGAAATTCAAAAGTCACACATGAAAACAACGCGGCCGATGATGCTACAGAGGAAGTACATCTCACTTCAAAACAGTGCATGTGGAAGGTCCAAAAAATGACATTTTACATTGCGTATAAAACTGTGAACGAGGCTGCTGATAGTACCCAAGGTAAGAAAAAAAGGTAAAATAATCATTTAATTCAGTTACAAACATTCTTATCGTTATTGATTCTTGTTTGGAGTGTTTTATTTTTTTCTGTTGTGTTATTGTTAAAATGTAAAAAAGGGAAGAAGAGCACCCGCTTTTCACAAATCTAACCTGCTTCTTGCCATAGTTAGATTTTAATTACCGGTATGGTTAGATTCATCTAAATATTCTCATGCTGTATCTCATAAGGCATTGTAGGCTAAACTGGCTAAACTGGAAAATACAGTAAACGCGTGCCTGCACAGTTACACTTTTTGTATCGGAATGTGAGGGGAGTACTGTTATCATATTGTAGCAAGCTTCCAAAAAAGCTATTCATTCATATTTACTCTTGGAATTTGTTTGTATTTGACAAAAACTCAAAGAAGGCACAATGTTTAAGTGTGAAAATACAAAAAACTGCCTTCTCAGTCTCAGTTTTGCTACATTTTAGTTTAGTCGTGTTCCCTTTTCCGCCCAGGAGAGCTCCGTTTCGCTCCTACATGTGGCTACAGGAAGCTGTCTTCTACCTCGGGCGTCCCTGAGGAGCCCAGCAGAGCGTCTCTCTCGCTGGTCTCCTCCAGCCGGTCCTCCTCTGGAAGAGTGTCAGCCGTGTCCTGGGACATGGAGTCGGTCTCTTCCTCCAGAGCCAGAGAGCTGAGGGCGGGGAGGAAAGATTTGAATTGAATGATAGCAGCTGATCAGCCAAAGGCTGAAAACACACTTGCCACAAATACAAGTCAGCTCTAACCACATCTACTGATATTTTGTAAAGGAAATCAGAATGTTGTTGGTGAATGTAGAGAGTTGCTAAAAGTTTTTTTTATGTGTGCTGGCACAAGGTGGATATTTCTTGTATAGATTTCAAGTTAATTCTTTCAGGTATATATAGGAAATCTTGTGTTGCCAAAATCTGCCAAAACTCAAAACACAAGCTTGGACCTATTCCTCCCACCCAAACTTGATGACAGATCTTTCAACACAAAAAAAAAAAACAAAACCTGTAAAAGTTGATTATGAATGATGAAAAAAAAACAGTTTGTGGATATATAAACTATCTTTAAGTTTTGCTGCCAAAAAAAGTATATTTGGAATTCAAAGATTTTGCTTGGCTACGTGTTTATATAAGCTATAAAAACACGGCTCCAAGTCGGTCCACATAATGCAACTACTGTCTCAGCTCAACATCTGGATGAGTGGGAGTGTGATGGAAAAAAAAAACTGTTCTTATTCAGCAAATACATATTCATCTTTCTTGCAGCCCCTGCATTTGGCACACATCTATGTAGCTTTGGCTCCATACCTCACAGGACTTTCTGATGGCATGTCAGTGAAAACCTCCTCCGGTTTGGGGTCTGGGATGGGAATGATGTACTCGTTGTACGAAGTAATGACTTCTTGCGTGTCTGCCTCTTGCCTGAGGTCTCCGGGCCTCAGGTTCTGGTTATAAGGGCCCAGGGGGGAGGAAGATAGGGTGATGGGAGCTGGAGAGCCAAATGCTGGGTTGGCGATCGGAAAGGGTGAAGACAGGCGGGGTTTGGTGCGGGCTACTGCAGGGTGGTCACTCTTCAGAAAGTTGTCATTCACTTGGTTGTATCTCTGTTTTTCAGGAAACAATAGTTTGATAATAAGCAGAGTGTGGTATGTTGATGGGCTTGTAAGTTGCAGAGAAATTACCAAAACAGAGAGGAAAACTTTGATTATTCATTCGTTAGAGACTTCATTCGAATTATTCATTATTCAAAACCTGCACTGAAATATATGTTTTTTCTCAGCTTCTGCAGATATTCAAGTCAGATTATATATATCTGTTTCAGTTAACCAAACAGGAGGGGTCTCCTGCTGGTGCCCAGAGTCACGACTAAACAAGGTGAGGCTGCGTTTCAGTTTTATGCTCTTAAAATCTGGAACAGTCTTTCAGAAGATGTGAAACAGGCCTCAACTCTGACAATGTTTAAATCCAGGCTGAAAACAGCTCTATTTAGCTGTGCAACTGAAAGCATTTTATCTGCACTTCGCTTTTAATTTAATACATTTTTTTTATGTTTTATGGAATGATTTTATTTGCCTTCTTGTGATTTTATGCATCTGTAAAAGCACTTTGAATTAGCTTGTGTACGAATTGTGGTCCACAAATAAACTTGCCTTGCCTTAATCAACCAACACTGACCAACACTGTCTTTGTTGGTCGTAACTAAGGCTAAATCCTTCTTATCACAGTCTGATTCTGAAAAGTTGTCTCATGACTATATTTGTAGACTTTTTGTTGCTTCGACCTGTTCCTGAGCACAATGTTTTGACTCCTCGTGTAGGAGGAGTATATATATATGCACCTTTGCTCAATAAGAACACTAAAATAGAGACTTTTTAAACTATTTGTGAAATAGAGAAATAATAATATCACACTGATATTATTAGAAAAGCTGATAACTTAGCCAACACATATCCTCCAGTTGAGTCCCATCAAATTTGTTGCATCAGAATTAAAAACTCCAAACACCACATCCATTTTACACACACACATTGGAGACCTTTGCAGACATTGGTTGCATTTCCAAAACAAATCCAGCCACACCCAAACAAGGTGGCATTTTAATATTTAGGGTGGTAAAGGTAGAACTACTTTTACCCTTGAGTTACCTTTCTGTTGAGAAGTTTCATTTGTAAGTGGATCTTATATTTCTGTTGTATATTTTGAAGTAAACCTGAACATTTCTTAGTAGTTTAAACTATCAGGTTGATTCACACGATCAAAAACTATTACATTTTCATTTGAATCTCGGTGAAGAAAGAGAATAAAAAGTACCATAAAAATGTGCATTTTAAACATAAATTGGGTACCTTCTTATAGCTCTCTGTCAGCATGTTTCCCACACTGTGGACCAGGAGGGAGAACTCAGGCCTTTTCTCAAACTTTTCATCCCAGCATTTCTTCATGATCTCATAACTACGACAAAAATAACACAAAATGAGCTTATCTCTTATCCTTCGTGTTAGGTAGAGGAGTTGTAAAGGCAACAAAAAGACAGGGAGACTCACACTTCATCAGAGGCGTGGGCAGGTTTGGACATTCGGTAGCCTCTCTTCAAAGCGCTGTAGAATAATTCATTCATGGGCAAATCTGGGTAGGGGGTTCCTCCTGCAGATCAATTTTCAAATAACTGAAAATCAGACACCTTGCACATGCAAGAAAGCTAGATTTAAATCTAAGGAAACTCTAACCTAGACTAAATGAATAAGATGAAGTCACAGAACAACATTTAACCTCAAATGTTTCCGATGATGAATATCTCCTTTTATTTCCTTTTCAACAAGACAGACACTAACTGATTATCAGAGCCATATTTGTTGTGCAATGCAGTTGGCTTCCTGACACAGATTTGAGAGAAAAATCGATCCAGAAAGTCCAAAAGAGAGTCAGCTTCAGCACAGAGAATCTTTATTCGTCACTCACAGAGGCTGGATTGTAAATTTGTTTTTCACAATTCGGGCTCATACTGCATACGCAACAAACTGTCTCCTTTGTTTTCATGGTGGCTTCAAAAAAAAAAAACATGGGAAGATTAAAAAAAAAGAAAGAAAAGAAAAGAAAAAAGCTTACAATACCCTGAGCACGGAAATGCTGATTTCAGGGCTTGACTGTGCCTAATAAGATTTTGACCTCGTATGGGTCTTCAAACAAATTGGTATGTACTTGCAGTCAGACACGGAATTTGAAATTTGCCACAGTTTTGAGAACTTTTGCTTGCAAGAGTGCTTGTGAGACTTCAAGAACTGATCAGAGGTCGAGAGGGTGAAACTACAGCTACAAGGGAAGAACCCCTGACACAGGATACATGCATCTCAGCTGAATTTGGTTTGTAGTGCTTAATGTCTGTGAATGTGTGTGATGGTAAGACTGACCCAGTGTGAAAATTTCCCAGAGAAGAATGCCGTATGACCACACATCGCTCAGGGTGGTGTACAAATTATGGAAAATACTTTCTGGTGCCATCCACTTCAGGGGCAGGAAGGTCTGAATGAGAGGAAACACACTTCATCTTAGATTAATAAAGAAATGTCACACAGTCAGCAGGGTTGATAGAGTCCAGATTACAATTATTTGGGACCATTGCATATCCCCTTAGTTCAAACTTGCAGCATATCACTTAGCTATGGTGCTTAGTTACAAAGTCATATTCATGATATTACATTCAGTAAGTTGCCACTTACGCTGCCTTTTGAGATATAGTTGGAATCATGCATGATATCTCTGGCCAGGCCAAAGTCACAAATCTTCACCAGCTTGCCTTCAGAGATCAACACATTCCTTGCAGCCAGGTCACGATGGACGCACTTTGGAATGAACATCAAAGTAAAATCAAACCATGCCTATCATCAAATGAATGCAGACCATGCTCCAGGCTTGAATCATTTCCCACGTGTTCTAAATATGTGAACAGAAAACTCTCTAAAGGCTTGAGTCAGCGGCAACATACATTCTTGGAGGCGAGGAACTCCATCCCCTTTGCCACCTGGTAGCTGAAGCCCAGAAGATCGTCATAGGTGAGACTGGGAGAGTCGCTGATCACCAGGTCTGGCCTGCTGCCACCTGAACAACATGACAAGATGAGACAACCACCAAGAGAGGAAGGGAAGGTGATGAGCATCTCATGAATGACGATTTAGTGTGTTTGCTTTAAAGGAATGCTCTCTTAAAGAATTGCGCTATTTCAAGTTAAATCGTACCTAGATATGGCACTTATGTTACTGGGTGCACTCACATAATCTTCTTCATACATTGTTATCTAACTTATCTGTGTTTCCTTTGTTCGTGCTTAATTATGCATGTTTATGCGAATGAATTATTCCCATTACTCTACAGTTTCTTCAAGAAAAGCACAAGTCTAACAGGCTCAAATCAAACCTTGTTCCTGATAGAGATCCTGCTGGTAGGGGGACTCATATGGAGAAGGCTGGATGTCTGCATATTTGATGGTGTCGATGTGCTCCTGCATGGGCACATAGATCGAGGGCTCATCTTTGCTCATGTCCATGTATCCTCCATCACTCTCACTTCCGAAGGACACATAGCTGTAAAGACACATTAAATTTGACCTAAATCCAAATGAGCATTTGCAATCCTTTATCATGTGAAACGTCTGAAAAATTTTCCCTCATGGGATCAGTCAAGTATATCAATCTGTCTTCAGCCGTGTCTTTGAATGCAATGAGATTTCAGCGAAAGACCCCCTACATTTTATAAAACACTCCTTTGTGCAGCCCTGAATGCATTTTCTCTGCTCCTCTCACCCTTTTCTCTGGCTGAGAGGGGTGCTTCCTCTTGAAATGAGGCAGCCATCATCTTGGTTCTTCTCAACGTAGTACTGCAGGAAGGTGTGCTTGTTCCTGTGCAGGTAGTCCACCAGGTCACCATACCGACAGTACTCTGTCACCAGGTAAAGAGGACCTGAGAACCAGAAGCAGTGAGGGAAAGGAAATCATTTTAGAGGATTTAAGAGCAATCTTAGTTTCTATGTCACCATATGACAGTTTCAATTCTATTAGGCACTGTTGCTTTTAAAAAATATATGAAAATCCACTGGTAGGATCCAAGAAGCTCCAGTGAAATATTTTTTAAGGGCCAGTACCAACTGTACCAGAAGAAGTTCTCAGAGACAAAGACATAGTTCTGAAGGCTAAATGAACCTTTGTGTGAGGGAGATGGATTGGAAATCAAGTCCAAATCTTGGTGGCAGTTTCTGGAAGATGCTTTATTCAAGCAGTGGTACAGGAAGAAGTCTCCAGCGTTTGAGAGGTGTCATGAAGTTTATCCAGGACAACGCTCCAGTGCATACTACACAAAATACCCTACTGCGTGTCCAACCAGCAAAGGCCAGAAAGATGACCAAACAATGAGCCGTCTCCCTTCTTTACCTGATTTAAATCCTGCTCAAAACTTGTGGTTTTCTCTAGAATATTAGATTTACTGTGAGGGAAGACAATACACCACTTTGAACAGCATTTGGTAGGCTGTAGTTGCCAGTTTCAGCTAAAGACGAACATGAACAGATCAAGAAATCTCTGCCATAGATAGCAGGGTAACTGAAAGAAGACTGGCTATGTTGGTCAGTAATTTCTCCTTACAGGCCAAAAAACATTCTTTTGTTGCCTTTTTGATGCCTGATAACACTGTACAATAACAGTTGCTAAATAACTTCTAAATTACCCTTTTATCAATTTAAAAAAATCAGAACAGTCTTGATTACACTATCATCCACTTAGTTTATATACGATGTTTGCTGCTGACTCAGATAAGGAAAACAGGAAAATCTGTAAAATTTTCACCATTAACCACTATAGGTCTTTAATCAATCTATGGGCATTTGATCTAAATACAATAAAGACAATTTCATGTTCAGAATATTTAACTAATTTACCGGTAGATTAAGAAGGGTTCTACACTGCATCTCTTTTGCAAAGGTAAGACTACTAACTGGACTTTAGACTTTAGTTTTTACACCGAAACCTCTGTCATCTGAACAGTTCAAGAGATACTGTAATCGGATAAATGCCTTATGTGATGTATGTCCAAAGATGAAGACTAAAGTATAAAGGATAGGACACTTGTTGCTTTTATAGCTTTTATAACCCAGACTAACACAGCTTCCCACCAAAAAGGTTCCCAATAATGACCTGGTCAATTGCTCACCATGTTTAGTGCAAGCTCCAAGTAAGTTGACAATATTGAGGTGAGGACCCAGGTGACTCATGATCTTCAGCTCTGACATCAGTGCCTGAGTCTCACTCCTCCTGGCTGTAGCTGGATGAGAACAGAGAGAAAGATGCATGAGAAAGATATGAGAACAGGGGGACTGGGAACACTGAAATCAGGACACGCTGTGTTTCCGCCAAACTGCTCAATGACCTGTGAGCTGAAACTTGAATCAGGCTGGCAACCAAACCAAAGCTCAGTGGGCCCTCTCAGCTCTCTGGGCTCACAGGAATATGGGACCGGTGTCACAATATTTGACAGCTTTGCAGGGGGGGGTCTCCTGCTGCTCAAACAAAGTATGCACATG
Organism: Leuresthes tenuis; assembly: GCF_036924035.1. NCBI lineage: Eukaryota > Metazoa > Chordata > Actinopteri > Atheriniformes > Atherinopsidae > Leuresthes > Leuresthes tenuis. The sequence continues at coordinate 17,042,567 of NW_027325365.1, read as the reverse complement.
GCTGTTGTCTGTGTTTTTACATCATGTGTCTTACATTTCAGCATTTTCACTGCCACTTTTGTGCTGGACTGGGTATGCGTGAGACCGTACGCAGTTGCCTCGACTACCCTGCCAAATGCTCCTGATCCAAGAGTGCGACCTGAAACACAAAGAAGGGCTCAGTGGGACAGAGTGTGAAAGGAGCACACACTAGACCTGAAAAGGTTGAAAGAACACTTCTCTTCATTATAATATCAGTGTGAGCAGTTTTCTACAGTGGAATAGATGCAAGAGGGTTTTGACAGATTATAAAGATAGCGATAACCATATTAATTATCTTGAGTTGAGGTGAGACTGAGCAAGTTTGGTGTCCTATTTTGTGGGAGAACAGCTGATAAATGACTGGATATCAGATGTAAAAATGTAAAAGGAGCTTAAAAGGGAACAGCGATTGAAGCCAGTAACACAAGTCTAACAAACTCATTTAGTATTCTGTTGTTGACTGCGCCCAGATGGCCCAAACCCTCCAAACCCTCCAAACCACCCACAGCACAAAACCCTCCTGGTGATGGCTCCGGTTTCAACTTTCAACTTCAAGAGTTTGTTTAGGCAGACAAAGGTGACTTATACGTAGTTGCAACTGAAAATCAAGAAAACACAGTTTGTCGAACCAAAAAGCTGGAAGACCACAAGACCTTAACAAATTCTTTAAAAACATTACCAACTGATCGAATATAAGAAAATACATTCAATTAAATGAATAATTCTAACCAAACCCACCAAGCAATGACAGATGCATGAATTAAAAGCATTTAGATATATAAACTGATGCATAAAAATGTATTATCACACATAACACAACTAAAATTAGAATAATGAAGCCTGATGGCATAATTTAAATGTGAATTTTGATCATGTAAATTTTGCGGGATGGCTACTTTTATCTATATTTTGTTGTCACTGTTGTCATCAATATGACACAAGCATTCAAAATATTCCTAACTGCTAAGCAGGTAAAAGATTACCTGAATTACAAAATGTATTAAGTTTAATATTAGATATTTCTTTAATGTTTTCTACAAGGTTCTATTTCTATTTCAATTTCGTATTTACTTATGGACTGAGTCTTCTCACAGCCTGCGTCTGCTTTATGAGCATCAATTACTACAATATTGATGATCGGAAGTTGCTAAAAAGAGTCCAGTAGTGCTGACTGTTCACACAAGGATTGAGGAATAAAAGAAAATATAAAGCTTTTGGATCACCTATCCTCTCCTAGCCATGATTGTGAATTAAAAATGGCACTAAAGCCTAAAATGGCTTAAAGCATGAAATCTGGTAAATGTTATTTTGGAGCTTAAAGTACCCAAACATTTAGATGGTTTCACTCTAATACTGTAGAAAACAAGCTATATACTTATCAAAGACAATGCTTCATCTTCAACTTTGTGCCTTTAGGGGATTTGGGTCATTTTCAACTCACTTATAGCACATATGTTTCCATTCGCTTTTCCATGTCTCTGTAACTGAATTTCTAAGGCTCGTTATAAAGTGTTCTGCTCACCAGTCAAAGTCATTTAGAGCACATATCACACATAGTTTTACTCAGTTGTTTGCATGAGGACTCACCCAGCACCAGGTTGTCTCGGGGCATCTCCCATGCCAGGTCATAGGGCAGGTGGATGGGGTCCACGTAGATGTACTCGTGCCCATCCTGGCTCACAGATTCTATCACCTTCCATCTGATCTCGTAGCGAGGTTTCTGACAACGCAGTTGGGGACAAACAAATCCCGCATGAGGAAAAACAAAATCCTTTTCATTCAACATATTTGTAATTACATATCAGAGTTTGTCTCACCTTCCTCCATACAGCAATGAGGATGATGACAGACATGATGAAGATGACCACTAAGGCCAGGACAGCGGCCAATACTGCCACCTGGGAGAACAGGGCTGCAACAGCCGTGAAGAAAGACCATGAACCATGGTACAGATAATCAGGTCATAAATCATACAGATAATATTCAACCGAGGCGTCTCACATAATCAAAAAACATAAATATTCATTTGACAATACATGGTTGACAATTGAGTTTTGAATTTGAGTTTTCAAATGAATACATCCTTGTGTATTTGCTTTTACTATCTTTGTGTTTTACTTTTTTAGCAGTGGTGTAATGTACATCTATACAGTGACAAAAAGTAAAGATACAGCACATTTGATTCATCATCTATAATTCCAACATTGATAGCACATGAACATACTTTTCAAAACATAGTCAAATTAAAAAAAATAAAAAAACAGCAAAATGGTCCATTCTTCAGGTGACACCTACTGCTGGACACCAGTTTGACGTCTCTTCTGTCTATGAGTCCTGCTTGGTTGGTGGTCTCACAGCGAACCGTGACCTGCTGAGGCTTGTGGAAGGTCACTTGGCTGTGCACCTGGCTGACTTTACGTGTCTCACTGTAGCTCACATTGGTCTGGATGGTCAGCTCTTCAGACTGTGGTATCAATGGCTGCCACGCCGCCGTCTGGTTGTTACACCTGCAGGAGGACATCAGATCAGTGAGAAGAAATCCCAACAGCTGCACCAGTGGAGAGAAAAGTCATTGCATATGTTCTAAATTTGAAAATGATATATTATTATGTAGGTATGGTCAGCCCCCTAGTGTTCCCTGTGCAGCAGTTCAGTGACTTACTTGAGCATGCTGTCACAGCTGTACCACTGTATGCTCGGGGCTGGGACCCCCTCGGCTACACAAGTCACCAAGTGTCTCTTCTGCGGGAGATGGTGGTCAGTCAGGTCTTTAATCTGAGAAGGTACTACACACAGAGGAGAGAGGCCATTATTCCTAATCTGCCTTCAGTTTTTTTTTAATTCCACACATACTTCTTTTACATTGGTAGACCTACATATATGAAAAGCAGAAAACACCTAGCATGCCAGGATCATTTTAAGTTTCTGAAAACATCCTCACACCTTGGACTTCCAGGTCAAAGATAACTTGCTTTGTGTCGTCTCCATTGGTTACGAGGACAGTGTAGAAGCCCCTCTGCTCCGTCCTCACCCTCACCAGGGTGAGAATGGTGACATACCTGAGGCAGAAAAAAATATGTTGAACAACATCAAAGGAATATCAAAGGTATATTTTAGTATTTTCCTCTTTCTCTCTCTCTCTCATATTCATTTTTAAGAGTTGTCGAATTTTCTTATCGGCAAATGTGTTCATTCAAATCAGGATTTATTCCTGCTATTTGTTTCCAGAGCTCGTCCTGAACTGAAGGGCATTTAAACATGTTTCTTCCATGTTTTTGCAATCAGCTTCAAAACTTTAATGAAGCAGATCTCAACTAATTAATTCAAAGCAACTCTATGTAACTTTGAAGTTGACACTTTGTTGATACCTTTCTGTATTTTGTGTAAATTTTGATATATTTTTTGTAACATGCCTGTTGTATTGTATTAACACGCGCTGTTAATGTGTGCCGTTGCTATCTTGTCCCCGAATTTCTTACAAAAGAGATTTTTAATCTTAATGGAATTTGTCCTGGTTAAAAAAAAGAAGGATAAATAATAACTTGTTGGCACTGTGTTTTATCTCGTCGACATAGGCGGAAATAAAAACTGATTTCTAGAGGTTCCAGGGAATTCGCTGTGATACTCTGGAAAGTTAGAAAAAGGCCTTGGACTTGTCTTTAAAGTGTGTTTTAGAAAATATTTTGCCACAACACAATATGTGGGTTGTTTTGACAGAAAATACTGTCTGCGGTTAATATTTCGCTTTGATCATTTAGATATTTATTGTGTGTTGAAAAATGTGAAAACAAAGTCTTCCAGTCAAGGCTTTGTTTGGCATCCGTTTGAAAGACATTGGTGAGTTGTGACAGGTATTTTGTGTTTATGGTTTGTGTGCGTTGAAAGATGGCATCCTTCCCTCTGGAGAGTATTGTATTTCTCTCTGCGGAGGCCTCATCTGGTGGTGACTGACACGAGCTAGATGCCTCTGGAGGCTGCCAGAGTATCCCAAGTCCTGTGCTAATTGTTAAAATATAACATGGTCTGTGTACCCAGTACCCAGCAGTTCTGTTGCATGTGTTGTGTTCTTAAGATCAGGAAACAGTTGGATGTTTTACCTTATTTCATGCTCTTGTCTGATTGTGATGGTTTTGTCTCCCTTGATGGTGGCGCCATCTTTGGTCCAGCGAACCTGAGGGGGAGGGTAGGCCTCAATCTCCACCCTCAGCTCCACGTTCTCTTGAAGCTTGGCGGAAATGCTTTGCTGTTGAGCAGGCTTCACATCCACAAAACCTTGCTCTAAAAGAAAAGCACAACATTGATATGATGTACAACTTGTCTAATACATTCAAACGTTAACAATGCAAGTGTGTAATAACTGATTCTTAGTATGCTTGAAGGTGTTGGCAAACAGCTGCCTTATGCTTTTCTAAAAGATGTAGAATAACATTCTCTACTTCATCTACATCTACCAGTACTAGATTTGGATTTGAAACAAGGTATCCCATATCACCAAAATCCAAATCGCACATCTGTTGTATAGAAGTATGGCTCAAAATATTAAATGAAATGAATGTTTTAGAATTACTGCTATAATATTTTTCTGATATCACCTGGTGAACGTGTACATTTGAACAGCATGACCTGTCACTGCGTGTCTGAACCATCACAGTAAGATATGGCATAATGATGTGTTAGTCCACCACAGAGAAGACTTGGACTTTGATTTTGTGTAAAAAAAAAAGAAAAACCCATGCACGTGTCGGTAATGGCATCTGCAATTGGCCTAAATGCACTGGGAAATTTTACAATATTGGATATGGTGAAAATCTGACATATTCACACGTCTAAAAGAGGCTGACATAGCATTTATTCTGACTTTTGTTTCTGACTGTCAGATGGACATAAAGCCAACATTCACTCCACTATGTTCAGAGGCTAAAGCAACAAAACAAAGACTATAGATTAACTATAGAGTTGCAGAAATCTGAGAATTTTTGTTGAGTAAGTTAACTAATTTAAATTTCCATATGAGTTCTCTTTTATCTTTGGGAGTAACTTTGATCAACAAATCCATCTAATGTGCTGCTTTAAGTGTTAAAGACAATGGATTGTCTTGTTGTTGTGCATTTTTGATATTCTACAGTCAGGGAGTATATGCCAAGTATGCACCACTAAAAACTGTCCTGGTCTCCCGTCTCCACAGAACACGGAGGTGCAAGTTATTCGAGGGTAACATAAACAGAACACACCTCACTGCAGATAGAGTAAGCATTCACAGACCCACAATGTCTGTAGTAGTGGTCAAGTGACAGAGCATAGAGGAGAGTTTCAGTTTCAGTATGTCGATTCCTGCTTTTACTGGCTCTCAGTCTGCAGTTGTAGGTTTCTGACTTACTGTGTGTTCAGGTTTAAAGTCAAATTCCAGTAACATAAACACTTATTCATTTGGAATCTAAATAGAACGTGGTTGTACCCCCTGATTTGAAGGTCTGTTTTTAACTCAGGGAGTCCACAGAGTGTCAAAGGTTTATTTCACACTTTCAACAGAAATAAATAAACCTGATTCTCTTCTCCTTTAAACATAGCTCCTCTCCCACATTAACTTGCCAAGGTAGATATAATAAGCGGTTTTCTCTCAGCCAGCGAAAGCACAATAATAATCTGCGCGGCATCAGTTTGTTTTAGTTTTGTGTGTGTCTAACCGAGCACAGTGATGTTGACGCTGGCAGAGGCCATCTGGTCTAGGACACCTTCGTGAACATGGCAGACGTAGTTTCCACTGTGGGCCACTGTGGCACGAGGGAAGATCACGTAGGAGCGCATGTTCATGGCGGACAGGACATCCGTCAACGGCTCGAACTCAACAAGCTTAAAGAGAGAAGGAAATTATGAGGATGTGACACCCTAAAGGAGATAGATGTTCTATCTGTGAGTATTCTCTTTAAACTGATGTTGTATTTAATGTGTCAATAGAGCCAGCAGAAGACAGCAGATAGGATCTTGACACATTGTTGGATGCATGCCAAAGATCACACGACCATTTCAACCTCAAAAATAAGATCAAACTGTCTCCTTAATAAACAGAAGCTGAAACAGATACAGAAGACGGTCCAAAATTTGAACCCGAGAACACAGTGTTGTTACATACTCAGATGTGCAGTGAGCACAGTTTGACAGAGTTTCACATCAAAACTGAGGTGTGTCTCTACATCTTGAGTCAATCTGGGCTTGATCATGAGGCAGAAGAGGGATCCCAAAGGGGAAGCTGAACAAAAGGGCTTGTTCTGCTCCACTCCTACTCACCTCCCTGTTGGGAATATCCCAAGAAAAAAACACCAGCTCCACTCCGTGTACCGTGCAGTTTACAGTCAGCGGTTCACCCTGCTTCAGGACCGTCTTTGAAGCATTGATGTAGGCGTCGATGGCCTCTGGGACTGGGATGAGAAGAGAGAGTGAGGGGGGGAAAGGAGGAAAGACAATGACTGATCATGTGATTTAACTAACTGATATGCTGAAAAGATAACCTAAAAACAAATCAATCATCAGTTTAGTTGTAAAAATAAACCCTGAAAACAATAATTGTATGTAATCAGACAGATGTTGAACACTGGCCCCTGTAGTTCAGTCTCTTTATAGTTCCACAAAAGTTCAAATATTCCAGAAATTTTTCTCTGCAAACAGTGTGTAGAGCTTTTTTTTAATGTCCAGTAATCACACTCTGAGAACAACAGTTCCGTCTTTTCCCTCAGATTTTTTTCTCCAGTCGAAATTAGGAAAAGAATTACACTTTTGGACTTTTTTTGTTGTTGTCTTGTTGCACTTTATATGAAACAGACTCATTAACTTTAGTGGTTTTGGTGTAGGCTGAGGCTATATCAAAGCCAAAATTGTGTTTTAGGTACTTTCTGAAATTTGGATTACTCATGACCGCAGAACTGTTTGTCAGGACACTTTTTGACCTGAACACTTACCAACAATGCTGAAGACGTAGAATGCCTGAGAGTGTTTCACCTCTCCATTCAGCTCTCCACGGCAAGCGTATGTCCTGTCCTCCAGCGGTGCCTTGTACCCCTCGCTGGGGACATACCACCCTTTGATGGGCATGTCAGTGTCCTTTTCATACAAGGTAACAGTAATGTTTGGGTTGGTGACCACGCAGGGAATGGTGCTTTCCTCGCTCGTCTTTGTTACCATGCCATGTGCGCTCTCTATAAACCACACCTCAGGATCTGGAACAAGTCATATGACTCATTTAATTAGATATCAGGCAACATATAAAATTGATCTTACAACAAATGAGGAATTTAAAAACAGACTTCACCTGGGACAAATACTGCCACCTCCTTGGTTTCCCCATTGAGTGCATCCACACACTGATACACACCAGTGTGCTTCCAGCTCACATTCCACAGAGTCAGAACACTGCTGGTGGCATCCCTTTGCTCAATTTGGTAACTTTGAATTTGCTCCATTTGAAAGTATGGCACGTCTTCACGTTTAAACTTCCACGTTGTCGATCCGGAGCCGGAGCAGATAAGGGTGATAGAGGAGCCTTCAGCCAGGACGAGCTCTTTGTCATCAGGTTTGATCTCCAGGCAGCACACATTAGTGCAGAGATAGAGCAAGGCTGCAGTTTGCACAACAAGGAACAAGGTCAACATGGGGCTCAAAGTGATGGCAGCATGAGGTCAGAGGTTAAAGCTTCAGCGTAAGTCAGATTATGTTCTATCTCTAATTGATGAAGGTTATGAGTTGTCTGGGGCAGATGAGTGGGAGGATAAAGATGCCACGTCAGTGACAGATGTATTCAAAATGACAGCGGTGTCTGAATGAAGCATCTGTCCTTTAGATCAAAGCACTGTTTTATCTCACAGGCTGGACAGCTAACCCAAAAAATGTGCTTTACTTATTAATGTTTTTTGTACACTGAGTATTGTTGACAATTCCGTTGTGAATACACAGAATTGAACCTCTAATCTTAATTAGAATTCCAGCTAATTTAGTAAAGACATAAATTGTGACCCCCTTCAGTTATTTAAAGTATGGTTTGGATATGTTGAAAAAAAAAAAAAAAAAAACAGTTTAGCAGTATTACTTTGATTTGACACTTTCTAGGCAGTCTGCCTAAGCTTGGGATGACACTGTTTTACTTTTAGATCTTTTTAAACATTTTCACTTTTCGTTGGCCGATTGTAACTTAATTCTCACCTGTAAATGTAACTGCCAGGTGGAGCACAGATGCCGTCACCCTCCTCATGGTGAATGCCTTCAGACCAGTTTGTCCTGCAAACAAACACATGAAATCGTGACATTTTTTAAATAAATCTGCCTCACGTTCAGTTTTAGCCAGTAGTTACAGAGGCACATAACTTTGTGGCCTCAATATGTTAAACAGACATCAGTCAAACTAAGCAAAACAACAGGAAGCTCTAATCTGTGTTCATTCCAAATGACACATAAGGCCACCAGAGTTTACATCTGTGCATGAGAGACGAGCTTCATATCATGATGGATTGACTCCTTCACTTAAGAACTCCAGTAGGTCAAGTTAAGAGAGAAAATTGGAACAGTCTGCTTCAACTGAAAATGGCATAAACTTGAGTTCTGCTTAAAGGAAACAAACATAAAGCATTTAGCTTGTTGTTGTGCTGCTTTCTTTTGTGGCTCCTGGCTGACACACAGAATCTGAGGTGCAGAAGCAGCTCGCTCTGGAGGTATTTGATGCCTCACTGCACCAGGACAGAGCAACAATGTCTGGCTCTTTTTGTTCCTGGTTCACCAGCGATCTGCCCACTAACAAACGGGTCACTGTGTGCGCCTTTGCAACACGCTCACTGGCAACAATGCTGCGTCCAAGCTATTCTAGAGCCATGCTGAGCCATTAATTGGTTTTGGTGTAAACAAAAGTGAAAATGAGGGCATTCACATAAGCCTCCGACAGGAGTGGACTTGCGGCTCTGAAAGGTTGCCATGGATTCCCAATACTTATGAGATATTATGTTGTACACAGACGCAAAACTGATTCAGCACCTACTGAGGTCAAAGTTGACCCGTGCTCACCTTGACTAACTTTCACTACTGCTGTTCAAGACCTGAAGGTTGTAGCTTCACAGCTCAGCAGAAGCCAGAGGAAATGATGGAAGAGGGGAGGGGCAGTTTGTTATGTTTGGGATATGGGGGGTTAAGGCCTGCAGCATGAAGACGTCTGGAAACAGTTAAGGATGGATCACAGGCCTGCGCGCAAGAGGGTGGGAAGGAGAAAGAGGGCGGAAGAATGAGTCTTGGGAAGAGCGAGGGTGGAGGAGGAAGAGAGGGAGTGGAAAAATTGTGAAATGTTTCTTGAAAAACCTTACCCCATTTAACATTTTTACAGGATATTGCACTTCAATTTTATTTTAAGACGGGTCTATTTTAAGACATTACGTAGCAAAACACATGTTGGAAAGTTAGAGACTATAGTGTTTATTAATCAATGAACAATATCTGTCAACATGACTGTATTATCAGAGTTTCAGATTTTGTCAATGGTTGCAAAAGAGGAAACATCTGATTAGTTTGGCAGTTCTCTAATAAATCCAGAGCCGGTTACTCAAACCAGATACACGTTGTCTTCCTAAATTAACCACATTTGGCACTTCCGCTCCCAAAACGAAAAGCTCAAAGTTCTCGAGCTGCTCCAAAAACATGACTGGATCATTTCCTCCCCCGCCTCCTGGTTCTAATAAAAAAAGGGGGTGAAGGAGACAGATAGATAGAGAGCAAGAGAGAGAAAGAGAGAGAGAGAGAGCTCATGCACATACACACTTAAATATTTTCACTGGCACAAAATCCACGTTACACACACATACTGCGCACACGGGCATACGCTGCATCACAACCATTACCTCCCCTTCTCAACATACACACAAACACACACGCGTCCACATAGAAACAGACCTCTCCCCCCTTTTTCCCTTTTTGTCACTGGTGTCTGCGTACAGTTCATGTTCCCACAGTATTACTCTGAAACTTTCCCAGGATCGCTGATACACTTGGGATCCTGCTGGTGATGACGGCCGGAGTGAAGGGGTCACCTCATCCCTGGGGGGCCCAGCAGCAAGCGACAAGGGTCCGTCCACTGAGGAAGCCATACATCAGAGCTCAATTGGAGCCAGTAACCTCAGTGTCAGTGATGAGGACTTTGAGCGACATCAGCCAAACGCAGCGACGCCAAAGGCATGTGCCATTTGGCAGCATGAAAACCAACAAATCATATTTCAAATGAACGCAATGTTCAAATGAACACTGTGTTTGATAAAAACAAGCCAAACTGCTGGGGTAAGAGCTACTGCAGGAGGTGCACTTACATCTGAGATCAAACGGCGAAAAACATTTGTTTCAGCAAAAATCCAGGAGTAGCAGTGTTTGAAATGGAAGTAAAAATGTTTATCTTCTGCAACATGATGAGGTTTCATGTTGACCAACGGGCAGTGGGGATATGACCAAAGTTTTTGAGAGAGCTGACCATAAGAGGGTGATTGTAAGATTGTGAGCCAAATGCAGCCAGAATATAAATGCTATGAGAGTTTGGAGAACAAACACTTGAAATGCAGGTTATCACAAGATTTAAAACAATAAAACAGAAACAGGAAAAGTGTAGTTTTGACATAAGATGGCACTTTGTGGTTGTTTTAAGATAAGTTTGCGCAAAGCTTTGTTCAGGTCACGGGGAACAAACAAAGTTATGGAGAGTAAAAATGGGTCATGACACTGGTGAATCTGCCAGTGTTTGCTTCCTGTGCCACAGTGATGCTTTAGCTTAAGCAACAGTGTCAACAGAGTCATTTACAATAAGAAGTGTCCACAAATAAAGTGGCTATCAGTTTGAAGAAGAGATCCTGTGAGGAACCATAGAAAATCTGAAAAACATTTCTCCAACCCAGATGTTTATTGTTGTCTTTATAGTCTTTGAAATGGGGCACTGCATTCCCGCAGTAATCTTGGAGGTCTGAGAAAAACAAACAGTCTTTATGTCAGCAATGGCACAGTAATCACCAGGAGGGATAAATTGTTATCACCCCCTATGAGTTTTCCCACAGATGCTGGGAATTTGGTGGCTGATTGACCTCTCCCAGTTTTCATAAACAACCCCGCTACACTCAAAGTGTCACCAGCTAACAAAAAATGCTAAAGTAGACCTCAGCGGGACACACGCAGCCCACGCTCAGCCTCAGGATGCAGTCAGAGTGTGTAATCCCACTCCTGGGATTAGCTACATTTAGTGTAGCTGCAAGTTTTCAGTTAAACATCTGGCAGTGATAACGCAGTCCTTGATAAGGTGGGAACTGCAGTCGGAACCACATTTGCAGCCAATTGTTTGCTTGAGTGTATCCCAAGGGGGAAAGCTTGCAATTGGGTAAAGAGGAAAAAGTGTAATCTATAACAGAAGAGAGAAAAATGTCCCAAAAGTCTCCAGGAGTGCAGCTGGAGAGTTCCAACTTCCTGCATGGGGAAATTTTCTGGCCTTGTGTGGGTGTGATACATTACTGACACAGCAGACCATCACAACCGCTAACCAAATACTTACAGAAAACAAGGATGCCGCAATGAGTGGAAGACCCACTGCAATGAAACATCTACAGAGAGAGAAACATCTTTAAATAACAAGCTGCACAGAAAAGTTGTAAACTCCCAATCAGGAGAAGAGAAAAGAAAAAAACAAGACCGGTGAAGCAAAACAAAGTGAACCGTACAATCAAAGACAAGAAAAGGCCAATTAAACCAATGACAAAGCATGACAAACCATCAAGACACCGCAAGAATACTGCACACTGCACCAGACAGTGGAAAGAACAGCAAAGGAAGCATTCAGACATATGGAATATACTTTATGGGACAGACCACATCAAAGCCAAGAGCACGACAGCAGAAAGAGTGCACATACGGTCTGACATCACAGACACTGATGTTTACTCTGCTGAAGTGTTCGGGAAGCTGAGATCTGCAAAACAAACATCCTCAATTTAACAATTAGAGCTCAGAAAAGACAGAATCTAATACTGTGTTCTCTGGGCTTTACTGACACTTTTTTAGGATATTTCATATCTTCATCTTGGCTACAGCACAGAAAAAAATCGACGTGCTATATTTGTCTTTCTTAGTTTTTGTTTGTAGAGGAACGACAGATTTTCACGACGCATCTCTGAACAGCATGACTTTGGCGAGCTCTGTGGGAAAAAAATGACCCAGTGTGTCTTTTTTAAACAAACCTCCTTTTTTATCACTCATCTTGGACTGACCATCCTCCCCCAGAGGAAAACCTTCTGGTCCCTCAGCAGCAGACCCGTAATGCACTGTTCCCACCCCAGGCGGCTGCAGCGTCCATCATGACTAAAACAGATACAATACATTGACAGAGCTATAATAATGACTGATATGCTGCAGGCCCAAGAAAAACCCAGCCATGGCCACTTCCTTGTCACAAACATGCTGTCAGAATATGTGAGCTACTGCTGGCAGAAAAAGCTTCAGAGGTCAGGTCATAATAAGTTTCAGACTGTAAAAGAAGACGTAAGACTGCAGACATTCCTATTTATATCAATGCAATGCAAAGCTGTTTGCTTTTACTTGGGTTAGTTGGAACACCCCTCATGCCATATGGGGCATTAAAAGTGACATCTATATACACATTTTTTTGTTTTGTTTTTGGAAACTTTGTGCCTGCTAAAACTAGTTCCAACCTTTCTCATTTACCTTATTCAATCATTCAAACTATGTTACGAAGTCAGGAATGTTTCCATTTGGAATAGCTTTGTTCTTCTCAGTAGCTCAGCTTGGCTCTGATAGTACAGATGCAGCCACTTGGATTGGCCAACTCCTTCATGCATTGCTAATTCCAAATCCAGCCCATTCTTTGCCTTGTCCTATGCGACATGGGAGACTCCCCACTTGCGATAAACTGGTCAGCTTTGAGGGAATATTCCCTAATGATTCTCTGAAAATCTTCAAAAACATTCACAAAGTGACCTTCAAAGACCCATTAGGGAACATTTCCTGTGGGGTTTGTGAAGGATCTACATAAATAACATTTACAGACTGTTCTTCAAAGGTAGCAAAAAAAGTGACTCCTTTAAGAAACCTTAAGAGAGGGTTCCCTCAACATGTCAATTCTCAAGGCACTTATCCAATTCCTAAAGTGAGTTTGAAATAAGAAAAATGATGTTATGTAAACCACACTACCTCTGCTCGCTTTTGTACTGTATGTTTTATTTGTATTGGTTCTTATTCTAATGTGAAGCTAAGGAATTCCAGCAGGTTGTCTACTGAACAAGGTTAGTAGTTGAATTGATTGTTCCTTAAGTCTGCGTTTCGAATAGTCTTTGGGCAAGATACTGATTTCCTGATTGGCCTGATAAAGTGAAGTATATTTATATATAAAAAAAATAAAAGCACTGTAATGAGAAAAAGTGGTGTGTTTATTTGTATTGGAGAGCAAAACACTTGGACTGGTTGATAAAATTAGAAAAGCTCTACACAAATGACTTTGCTGTCCAATAAAAACGTTTACCTTCAGATAATCTGGCACCAAGTAATATCATATTTCATCTCTCAGACTTATAAAAATGCAACAGACATCGGCGTCTAACTGACAGAAAAGAACTGGTGATAAGTCTTTTTCTCTCCTGGACAAAAAAAAAAAGTCATTCATCAGCCATGTCTTTCTGGAGATCACATCTTGGACAACATCTTAAAAGTACCCTATTAAAAATACAGTAAAGTGATACTAATGGAGTGAATGCACACCCCAAATTAGAGATAACATTTGGGGACACTTGTGCTTTGTCTTGACAGATGACTGCAGATGACAGATGTTTAAACATGTCTAAAAGAAGAACTATCACTTCATATTTTATATATATATATATATATATATATATATATATATATATATATATTGCTGATATGGAAACCCATTTAAAACAGTTTCCCACTCTCTCTGCAAATAAAAGTCCAATATTCCCTCAACCTTTAGGACTATTTCTACTCCCCGACTCACGCCAAAATATCTTGCAACTAGATACTAACATTCACCAGTCAGTTGATAACACTGTTTTTTTGCCATCTGGTGCTGAGGAGGTAGTGTTTTTGTTAAAAACATCAGCTTGCTGTGGTCAAAAACAAACCAGCACAGTGATGATGCAGGACAGAAAACCAAAATAACCACCAGAATAACAGCAAAATGGGATTATGCCCTGTGTTCACTACAAGCAACCCCTTCTCAAACAGCATGTTGTCAGTTTGCTTTTTTATCTAAAGTACTGATTTTTTAGCAAGCTTCAGACCCAAAATATATACATATTGTACACAACGAACTGTATTTCTCCACAGTAGAACCAAGTCTTTTAACAAGTTTAGAATATTTCCCAGTAGACAGGTCATTATTTGTTATGACAATAACTGTCTGACAGAAATAGTTTGTCAGGATTTGTGACTCTGTTGCACTGACCCCAAGTTAGATTTCACAGTTACACAGCTGGATACTGAACTTTAAAAGGCACTGTCACACAAAAATGCTTGTATGTTGTAACTTAAGAGGCTAAAGCTGCACTGAATCAATCTCAAGTTTGCATTATCAGCTCCAAACAAGATCTACTATCATCCCTGTTCGTAAATCTTGTGTCTTTTGGCTCCGTATTTGGATGGAGTGTGTGTGAGGTCTAATCTCAGAAACCAAAATGACTCTATCCTCATGCTGAAGAAACATATGTTTGGGAAACTGTGGATTTTGGTTTGCTCCCTTTCAAACAGAGCTGTAAATGCAGTTTCAGTTGTGGTGGGGGGATGTAAAATGCCTCTGACTGTAGACTGGCAGCTTTAGATGTGGCTACTGTTAAATATCAGTTTAATTGTCTCATTTTTGACTCACTTGGGAGCCTAAACGAACGTGTCAGTTCCCAGATATCTATCCCAGATAGAGATAATTTGTTTCCGTGCCAATTCAATTCAACTTCAATCTTTCACAGTTTTTCTTTTTTTTTCCTTTCTGTTTACACAAAAACAGAGGGCATTAGACCACAAACCTCATGAGAAATGAAGTACACCTACTCACACTTCCAGTCCTTCCAGGCGAACACACCCAAACCCACCAAAAAAAAAAGGAAGAAAAAGAAGTGAAACATCTGAATACAATTTGGACTGACTGGCTTTAAGTTCCATTTGTTGTCTTAAACAGCAAGAGGGGAGAAAGGTTGCATAATGGTGATAGAGATTCAGAAATCTTTGCGACAACTCATACAATTTGTCTTGAAAATGTTATCTCAAACATTAAGTATGAATATCTGATACAGTTTATATGAACGTTTCGCAACGTTAAGGTTGAATGAAGCTAAAGCAAGTTCAACAAAATTCAGCTTATTCTCTATTTTAAACCATGTAGAAAATTCTTATCTTGTAAAAGCTGCAGGCTGTTTTTCTTTGTCCTCCTTTCCCATTGCACTGTATCACCAGTTCCAACATGTTTGTGTTGGAGAGAACTGTGCAAACTCCAGAAAGAAAAGAATCTGATGGAGACCAAAGCTTCCTGTTGAGAATTTGTATTGATTCTTGTGCAATAAATTCAGAGAGTAGCTCATAGTGTCATCATAATATCAAAACCATACAGGCAGGGAAGACAGTCAAATCTTTCAAGTAGACTCCTTCGTTTCCTCCTGAAACTTGGTTTCAGATCACATTGATATAGGTCGGATATTATTGAAAATATTTATTTCCTTAGTTGCAGACAATTAAATGTATGCATGATAAACACGTGTCATCATAGAAAATATTAAAAGTAAAGGCGAGGCAGGGCAACAGCTTTAAACTTGTAAATGGACTTCAAATTAGAACTGATTTGCTTATTTCATACTTAACTTTTATCTAGCATAGAGAGTTTCAGCGGCACCCCAGGGCCTGTGTAACGTTATGACTAAATTAGAAGCTCTAAAGTTAATGTTTAAGAGGAAAATATCAACAATTATTATCTATTCATAAGGGTTTTTTCAGTAAAATAAAACAACCCGATAAATTGTCTTCAGATTCATATGTTACATAATCTTGATGCAACAGAAAACAATGTCTCATGTGACTCTGACATATAATAACCATCTAACTTTCACATTTGGGTACTAACTAACACAGCATGAATTACTTATTACTTGACATTTGCAACCAGAATTCAATAACTGCCTTTAAAGGTGCAATTCACTACCTAATAAAACCACTAGGTGTCATACTAGAGCGTATGAATTGCATTGCGAAACAAACAGAACAACCACTACATGTGAAACTTAATTCGGACTTCATCAAGCAGCTCGTTGACTCAGAATAACCAGAGCAAGGTTCACTCTGGTGTTATTCCTCTAACACTGTAATAGGAGGTGTTTTAATCAAAGAAAATGCTTCATTCCAACCAGCTTTCACTCAGAACTCATTACATACTGATGCTTGATCACGAATCAACGCAACAGGATGCTGTCTGAACACAAACCAAAGCATTGCTTTAGGACATGCTGGGTTTCCCAAATTAGTAACATTCTATTCAGCAAAGTTTTCCACAGTGAAATGTATGCAATCGTTAACCCCTAACCATGAGTTTCAAAATATTCAACGCTGTTATATCCCATAAAAAAACTAGCAATAGCAAATGTATCATAATGCAAAATACCCTTTCATAGATACATGATTAACTACTTATCAGTAAATATTTCATGTTGATGAGTTACCACACAGGGAGCATTTTTACATTGTACATTGCAAAGATGGAGATCATCAATTAGCACAATTAGAAATTTTCTTCATATACATTGACTAAAAAATTAACCATTTATTCACACCACAATGCAAAGGATTACTAGTACTCCTACTAGTAAGGTAATAGTAGTAAAGTACTACTAGGTAGTGTGAAATAGAAAATATACAAATAGGGTACCTCAATATTGTACTTAAGGACAGTAAATTAGCATATGCATTTAAGTTTTCCAAAACTGCATTCATATTTTAAAATGTCCTCTCTGCTAAGTGTGTGAAAATGACACCTTTCTTTGTATTTTGTGTGCAGTTTTCTTCTAAAGGTTGATATTATAACAAAAGGGGAAAAAAGATACAATAACACAAATGTCTCCTCAATGACTTGTCCTGCAGGAGTGGCTGTACTTCCTGACTGAGGACAAGATGCAGCTGCCTGTCAGCTCTGCCTGTGTGGGTGGGAGGGAAAGAAGGAGGTAACGAGTTGGAGGCCAGATGGATGGGCAGCTATACAGGATGCTTTATTGCAGCTCTGTTACGTGGTCTTCATTAAAGCTTAACGACTCCAGAATAGAGTCTAAGCACAGCACTAAGGAAGGAGTAGCATACAGAGGGGCCCAAGACTTATCCCCTGACAGAAAAAACAGCTCAGTTGAAAAATATGAATGACTTAAATGTGAATCACACAATAAGTGACCACCAGGAAATGAGTCAGAGAGCAGATACATTCATCAATCAGTGCATCAACAATCATGTGATAAGAGGTGTAACAGCTATAAATAAGTCTTTAAACTCAGTTTTTCTTCCAGATACAAACAGCATGACATTAGTTTTCAGTTGTGTGTTCAGCTCATGGAATTGAAGATAAATCACAAGAGGACAGAATGGGATCAGTGTGTTTCAAAACTCGCTGCCGAGTTCAAACTGTTACATATCTGCACTGCGGAACACATGTGAGCTGAATCAGACTGCTGGCATGTTTTCTGCATGGTCATAATGCGAAGCACATTTTCTCATAGCGGCTGGCATGCAGGGAGTCAGGAGAGCCAGGAAACAGCTGATGACGAAGGATTAGGCCCAGGCCAAGGGGAATGAAGCCGACTGGGCTGTGTAGAATCAGGGCAGTGGAGAGGAGCTGCGCTGCAGTACATACCAGCAGCCTGACGCACAGGGAGGAAAATCCCCACTGCCCAGGAGAGATATATAACTTTGATGAGTTTTTAAAACTGGGCTAAAAAGACGTGACGGATCAGTGTAGTTTTTTTTAAGTTAGTGTTGTGAAAAACTTAGCGAGAGAGAATCAGCTGATGGAAGAGGTGTGATATGAACGTAATATCATCTCATACCGTTAATGGTAGAAGTATGACATGTATGCAGTTTTCCAGCAGTTCATCTGCAAGAACAGTATTAGACAATAGCCTGGAAATATCCATGGAGCCGGAGAAGAACAAACACTTCAAACAAACTCCTATATGTAGAGGAGGAGAATAACATTCGCAAAACACATGCCAACTTTGTTTTGATAACAACTGATACTAATTTAGAAGCTCTCATTTTAAAAAGCATCCAGAAGATGGATGTGCGTTTAACCAGACTAACAAGACAACACAGCAGCCGCACATTACAGAGCTTTCAGGTGCAGAACACATGGTGGATTATAGTGCAAAGACATGCACGAAACATGTGTCTGAGCCACAAAGTATCTCACGTTACTACAACCTAATTCATACTGGGTATCAAAACCCTTTCCTGCGGTGAACGCAATGACTTGATTTAACAGATTGTTTATCTATCGATACACTGGCTCAAGAAAGATCTTCAAAAACGGGTGACGGAAGCATAAAGCCGCGTTCAATTTAAGATGGTACGTGTTATCACTGGAGAGAAATCCATCAACACTTAAAGAGGATGCTAGTGACAGTGACGGATGCCAGGTCTGATATGAACACTCGACCGTGAGCTCCTCCGTGTAGGTATGTGGAGAAGATTGATTTTGTGAGGGCCATTCTCAGGGGAGGACGGTCAGTTCACTCAGGGTGACTGAAGAGGGCTGTATAAACAAGCTCTTTAGCAGTGAAGCACAAAGTGGTGTGCATGCAAACAGGCTGTGCTATAAAACCCTGTGTGTGTGTGTGTGTGTGTGTGTGTGGGTGTGTGTGAGAGAGAGAGAGACACTGGGACACCTTGTCAAAGGTTTTCTCAAGAAGAACAAGAAGATAAACATTGTTAAAGTTGTTTTCTGTAAGGCGTGAAACAGTGTCTATGTACAGAGATGCAAGCCATCACAATGCTGCTGTTTGAACAGGTTCATCACACTCTGCCACATTGTAATGCTTGTGTGTACACATTCAAGTATGTGGGTAACGGACACCACCAACATTCACATAACCAGTTACTGGCAACAACATCATGCAATAAGATAAGAGTCGATGGTCGTTCTAAGCAACTTAAGTCTGACTGAATATAATGAATATATAAATCATTTGAATTCAACAAGTCATATGAGCCTCAGGTTCAGTGTTATCAGGATGAGGTGCATCCCCTCTGTGTCAGACATCTGTGAAATTTAATCTGTCACAGAGGTTTTCCCGTGCAGGCCGGGTGAACTTTAGCAACAGAACCTCCTCACATCTGCAGACAGCTGCCAAGCAGCCATGACTAACAGGAAAATTGCTGGCAGTGACAGAGACGTTACACCTCTTACCTTCAGACGAATCTTCTCTCTTTGTCAAAGAGAGTTGTAGACAAGCAGAGAGAAATCAGCCGGTCAGCTCTACAGGGGCTGCTGCTCCAAACGTACAGATCCGTCAGATGTTCAGAGTCTGAGGTTAATCTCTGATGTCCCAGGAGTCCGTTGGGAGGAGGTACCGCACTGAGCCCGGCTATTTGTTTAGTCAAATCACAACACCATGGGGGTCTCTCTCCTCTCTCACAAAAAAAAGCCAGCCCAGCACTCAAAAAGAGTAGAGTAAGTTCTAAAAGAATGTTCCCGGTGGAGACATGCAGACACACACTCCTTCCCTGACAGACTCACACAGAGCAGGGTGTCAGTGGTCCGGCCCAGCTGAAGCTGAGTGAGCAGAGAGGGAGAAGGGAGGGGGCAGTGAACAGAGCAGAGCAAAGCGCAACAGAGGCGAGTTTAGAGAAAATAAAAGAAGAGACAGAGGTAGAACACTTCAAAACACAGATCAGGTTCTGCTTGTTGTTCTTAGGTAGCAGCTCAGAGGTCCCAGGCTGGGGTGATTTGTTTATGAATGGAGAGGCAAGCCACTGGAGGTGAACTGAGACAGTCTCTATTGGCAACAGCAATCTGGACCGCGTCTAACCCTTCTATAAAACAACAAACACAATGGAAAGGAAGAGAAAGAGTGAGCAGTTGAGGCAGAAAAAAAAAAAGAAAAAAAAAGTTTTTGGCAAAGCTCGTGGGGGCCTGCTTTGGAAACAAACATGGAAGTCTCCGTTTCTCAGGAAAATAACTCCACTTATGTAATCACACAGAGAAAATTAGGTATAAAATTGCTTAAACACATGAAAACTTAAGCTTGACTGAATTTGTCTTTGTTACTTTTCTTGTATGATATCTAATGCATTTCTTTCTTCTTCTATGCCACATGAAATTCCTCCTACTGCCCCCCCCCCCCCCCCCCCCCCCCCCCGTCTCTTCTCTTAGCTCTTTCATCCTCTTTCTTTCAAAGACACGCATCGTGCACACATCACGTCCAAAATATTGGCTCTCTTCCTAATTTCATTCTTTCCCAGGATACGAGGGGATGAACCCCACAGCTGACGAAGGCCTTTTCTCTCTAACAAGTAGCTCGGGGTAGACACGGGGGAGAGGGATCAGGAGCTAAATTGGTCGGTAACATGTTCTCCTTTAATTGTGAGGGTAAATCTAAAAGCTCTGCTAGAAGTAATTAGAGAGTCAGTGCAGCCCCAGTTATTAGATAGGAGGGGAGCAACTCTACACAGGACCGTCACACCTCAATGTCTAATTCTTTCTGTGTGGTTAACACTTCCTGTTAATAAGTTTGCTCTAAATCCACCAGTTTAACTCCAAAATGTTGTGAAAATGTAGGCGCAATAATATTACAATAAACATGACAGACACATATGGGAAAACTCCACACACGATCATCTGTGATCTGTCTAAACATCCTGCGAACCACAGCGCAAAACAGGATACAGAAACTTTCATGCATTTTATTATCATGTATAATTTTAGCATGTTGTTACCATGGAGTGCGACAGAGATACCACAAAGGGGTTGTCTATTGCGCTATATTTGGGGGCTGTTCTTAGAGCAGCCCTTAACAAACTGGACCTCAAACTATTCTGCCATAACAATGCTGAGCCTTTCTGAGCATGCAAGGAGTGGTTTCTCTCACTGCTGATTTCATTTGACGCCATAATCAGAGTGTCACCAGTGTAACCACATTGCATGCTGTCGCAACTTTGTTTTTCCAATTGGTTTCAGATAAACCTTAAACTTATCTTGCTGTTGGAGAGAGGCAGAAAAGAGGGGGAGGGAGGAAGGAGCACGAAAGCATCGGCGTTGAGGCCTGGACCTGAACCAACTCACATCTGACAGATGAAGATAGATGAAGATGGATAAAGATGCTTTATCAGGAACCACTTCCATTTGGAGCTGTATTGATTATGGCTGTGAGAGTCAGCGGCTCCTCAGGGGTTGATCCAGATGTTCTCATTCAGGACTCGGGATCTCTGGCAGGCAAAAACAACAGCGACAGTCATTAACAGCTCCTCTCAAAAGCAATGCAACACAGCTCAAATAGCTTCACAGGGCAGGAATAGTTCCATTTATGACTGAAAAATGCAGTCCAATCATCACTAACTACTAATAAATCTTAATTCCATCCATCCATCCATTTTTTATACCCGCTTAATCTGTCGGTCAGGTTGCTGGAGCCTATCCCAGTGGTCATCCCAGACCATCACAGGGCCAGACAAAGACAAACAACCACACACACACTCACACTCACTCCTAAGGACAATTTGGTAGAGAAACCAATTAACCTAACGTGCATGTTTTTGGACGGTGGGAGGAAACCTCCTTAAGTTTTCAAGCAAAAATGACAAACATTCTCTTTCTCCAGCTTCTCCAGTGTAAAGACTTTACAGCTTATGATGGCATATGGACTAACTTTCAGGTTGTGTGGCGATTTTACCAATAAAAACTGAAAACATTTTTCTTATACTTATACTGTGCAAAGGGTTTTGTGTCACTGGATTTTATAAAACACTGACCACACAGTATAACCAGCGGTTGAAAGAGTATTCAGATCCTTTACTATTCTATCCTTTACTTTAGAAAATGTACCATATGTAAGTAAAAATACTGCATTACAAGTGAAGTCCATAATGAAAAAAGTCTACCTTAGGAAAGATACAATATTATTTGCAGCTAAATGTAATAAAAGTAGTACTGGTTTGGTTTCTCTGACTGATTTATATCTATTTTTCTATTTTTTGTACATTTATCAAATAATCAGTATGTAAGCAGCATGTTACTTGTGTGATTGTTTCGAGCCCACTGCAGTCCTGACACACCAGCATTTCTACACCTGTGTTTCAGTTCCTCACCAGTCAGTCTAAGCCTATTACAGTTAAACTTTACAGCTATTTGTGTCAAGTTGTCGTTGACCCTTTTTGTTTCTATTCTTTTTTTTTCTTTTTGGGAATTTCTTTAGGGGATTTATTTTCAACCTTTTTTGCACAGGTTTTGTGTGTTTGTGTTTCACCAGATTCCTATTCAACAAGTTATCCTGTCCGTGTCACACGTCATTTAAATAATGTAAAACCCTCGCTATGTTGTTGTTTTCAGGCTCTCTGTGGACTGTAATTGGTCTTAGAGGAAGTCTGTGGAGGGAGAAGAGGTTGATCACTTGTGAGAACACATGTGAGCTTAGACAACTTCTGAAAAGACATTAAAGGCCTGTTATTAGCCCGCCTTCATTGAGCTTTAATATGAGTCATTATGTTCATGCTGCACTGGTTAACCTGGACCTCTATAAATAGATCTTACCCATAAAGTAACCACTCATTTATGTGAATAGTGAAGATTTTTGTTGCCCAGCTCAATTTTTCCTTTTTTGGCACATATCAGCAGAGAGATGATGTCTGAATCTTTGAAGCTTGCGACTTTAGTACAAGTTTCAGGATAAAGCTCAGAAACTCCACATGCCTGTTTGTACAATATTGCGTTTCTTCACTCATTTTCTAAGTGCTTAAACCACACAATCATCAATTCTCAGCCAAGTCGTTTTATTGTTGCTGGGGTTTTTTTTAACTTAGTGTCCATCAACAATATCTTTCCAGCTTTTAATGGTATGTATGTGATGTTTATGTTGCACTTTTCTCAACGTGCAGGTCAGCAACGCTTTCATTTCCATTAATAAGAGCTGGCTTCTTGCTAACAGCTTGTGCAGTAATGACTGTTTTGACAATAATACGAGCATGAATCTTTAATGAATGTTTGTTAGACTCAGATGCACACAAACTCACAGACAAACTGAATGGATTTCAATATGTTCAGAGTCATTAGCGTGATGTTAACTGAGTATTGTCCTGTAAAGATGTGTTTAAACTTCATCTAAATCTTGTTAGGACAGTAAATGCAGTGCTGTTGAAGGACTCTGGACCTTGAACTGTAACTGCCTGTTTTCAGCTTTCTGCTGCCCTCGTGTGGATGCTTTAAAGCAGGGGCAATAAATCTTCTCACTTTCACTTTGCCTTTACTTCTTAAGATTAGATTTACCAATCAAGCTCATTGCAGTCTACAAGTGTACCACTGTAAAAGCCCAAGAAATTACAAAGCAAAACAACAAAATTCCTATTCCTATAATCCTGACAAAATATTGTGTAATAGTGTTACATTATCCTATGCTCAGTCTGTTTGTTCTGACAGAGCACGGAGAAAACGGGCTATGTTGCCACATCTAGACAAATAAATTAAACAGCTATTCTTGGGCCAAAGCTTGGTTTCTACTGAAGACAATTAGCTTGTGTTTGTTGTGGCAGCTTATGATTTACTATGATACATATATAAGACATTTTGCTTTTGTTTTGGATTTTTCTGAGCTTGTTTTATGTGTCACCCTGAAATGTAAAAAAGTAGTTTTGTGAAATAAAAAAAGGGTTCAGACAAACAAGCAGTCACTGTAAAAGTAGGCCTTGATGTAGGAAGAAAATATACAGGAAAGCTACTTGAAATAAACATTTTCCACCACAGCACACTCGTTTTTTTTTGTTTTTTTAATTTTTTAATTTACAGTTTAAGAGCTTTAATCACGAGTCGTGCATACACTGATTCACATTTCTCCACCTGACAAGACGGCTTTCTTAAAAAAAAAGATCCATAAGGGCGGACTGGGTAAATTGGGGTCATTGCCCTGACGTCGCCAAGACGAGTCAGGAAAAAAAAAATGACGTCATGCTGATACTTTTGAACTCCTTGGCAGTAAATCCATAAAGGTGTGTAGGCTTACTGCACAGGTAGCCAGGCTGTAGTAAGTCTTAACCTTAGACTGAGGTGAAAACAGAGCGCCATCAGATCTCTTACCGGGGCCTAACATGCATCAAGAGCTTTGATTGAACGAGGTCTACCTGAGAGTCACCCTACCTGTCGAACGAGGACACCGGAATGTACCCAAACGCTCAGTCGATGAGGCAACCGGCTCAGGCGCTGTCACTGAACAGCCAGTACATTCCGCCTGCGTATGACTTCACCGGTTACCACCATCATGTCTCGGGAGCCGTTGACCCGTCGACCAGCACCTGGAACCCCGTTTACACCCCCCGGGAGGAGTATCCGTTCCACTTCCCGGGGTCAAGCCCCAGCACCGGACAGGTGAGCTTCACCTCCTCAGAGCTGATCAGTGCGCCCTCAGCCGCTGCAGGGGGGTCGCTCCCCACCTACAACTTCCTCTCTGGACAGGACTCTTTCAGCTCCAGGAGGAGACCACCAGAGTCCACCAGACAAACAGTTTCAGGTAGGACTTTGATTAATTATAATTCACAGGAATACAGACACATTATAGGCGGTAATGTTTGATGCAGCTGTTCTAAATTCACCTTAAGATATATTTCCACATTAAACACCTTCTCCTTCTTTGATATAGAGTTATTATCTGATGTATTTTAAACATGCATCTACTGCCATATATCAGACACCTTAAATGTCAACAAGTTAGACTGACAGGAAAAGCGTGATCTTGATAACGCAAACTTTTAATCAGTAGGCTGACTTTTCAGTGCAGAATCCAAACTGTAGCAAATTGTTAGAATTAAAAACAGCAGATGGCCCAGTAGTAAAAGGCATTTTCCTAAACAGCAACAATGTCAACCCGTAGAGCCAGGCTAACCACACTTGTGCATTCATCAAGCTGTTAAACTCGCCCTTCCGGCAGCATGGATTGAGGTGTCAGTGCAAAACTAATAGTAGAGGCCATGACGTCTGCACTACTATTAGTACCGCTCCCCACCCTCTCTGTCCACTGGGTGGGTGCAAAGCGGTGACACACTCAATAGATAACACTGTCCATGCAGGAAATCAAGAGAAGTCAAACCAAATCTGCTTTAAAGGCAAACCCTCGAGCCTACATGTGTCCGTGTGTGCATGGGTCTGCCTCGATCAATGCTCTTACCTGGTCAAATTTTCTAATCAATAACTCTCACAGTGAGTATGTGTTTGTGCACACTTGTGTCAATGAATAGCTGCCTGTGTAAACACCTATGTAAACACTGCTCACCGTGATAAGGAGAAACACTGGCTCAAGACAGAGGGGAGTCTTCACATTCGTTATATTTAGCGTGATTAATAGAGTTGATGAGGATTTAAGTGGCGCCTGAACTTGAACATGGCTCCAGACATGTTTGACCACACTGCATGTGACTCACTGACACGTTAATTCCTGTTTGCAGTACAGGAAGGGAGGAAGACCTTATGAATACACTTTGAGGACTAACCCACCTAAAGTATTTACTTAATCATTTAAAATTGTGGGGTTTATTTTACTAATTGAGGATCGTTTTGTGTGGTTCAGGAGGGAAGACCCGCACTAAGGACAAATACAGGGTGGTGTACACTGACCACCAACGGCTGGAGCTGGAGAAAGAGTTTCAGTACAACCGCTACATCACCATGAGGAGGAAGTCCGAGCTATCATTGGCACTCGGCCTCTCAGAGAGACAGGTGAGAGGAGCGGTGTGCACGAAGGAAGGAGGAAGGTACCCGTTTGACACAAAAAAAATAGGTCAAACTAGGAACAATGTGACCAAAAAAGGCACGAGTGAATGTAAAAGAAAATAGGCTTCATCTGCTGAGAGAGATAGTGTCGCGCAGACCGTAAAAGACTGTGGCTGCAAAACTCTAATGTGTGATCTTCTCGGAAAAAAAGCATGTTTTATAATTAGTTTGTAAGACATCAAATACATTACTTCCTCTTTCAAAACATTTCCTGTTCCACTCTGGACCCAGACAGCTTTGCTCCTGAGATACTTTCTTAATTGTCATTCAAATGTCATTTTATATTCAATATTTATAGTCACATTAGAAAAACAAAGCTTGCCACTTAAATACAGCTGTTGGCACACACAGCGTTCCAAAACAGCTGTTAGAATTAAAAACAGTATGAAAATCAATTCAGGGCCATTTTTATTATGCCCAATTCACAACATGTCATCTCAAGGCACTTTGAAAAAGAGGAAAAACCCAATTAAATCCAGGTTTAATCCAATTGATTGTAAATCCAGATTCAGTTCATTACACAGCAGCTCAATCCAAATCTACCAAATTAATTACAAGTTATATTCACATAATGCCACAAACAAATACAAGAACACCAGGTTATACTGGCTGTGGGAAAGATGTACCTGTAAACACACACAGAGTAAAAAGTAAAGAGAGCAGGGTGAGGAGAGTTGCATCATGGGAAGTCCCCCAGCAGTCCAGGCCTACAGCAGCAACTCAACTCAGCCCTTTCTATAAGTGCGTAGTTAGGGGGTTGCAGCAATGATTTAGAAATCATTTTATGTAATAAGGGGCCCCTTATTAAACGTGTTAACGCTGCATTCACAAATACAATACAAAATTAAAACTCACCGTACACACCGTACAGCCTGAGGCCAAGAGGATAACTGATCCGTGCTCGCAGCCGTATAAATATGTTAACAGCACACAATTTAAAAGCCAGCACCTACAACAGTACGGTGGTGCTTAGCGCACATGGGTAACTTGCAACATTAACACCAAATGATATGATGACTAGTTTTTGGGCAACATCCAGTCGTATTTGTTAGGGAAGGACTCGTTTATTTCATCGAGACAATGCCATATTACATATTACAACAGCAAGGCTCAACAGTAAAAGAGTTCAGGAGCTAAACTCTCCAGACCGATCTCACACTGAACACATTGCGTGCATTATGAGATGAAAAGTAAAACCAAAATGTTTCATAATATGATGTGTTGTCTGTCCCATTTCAAGTACACAATGGGTTTAAATGATTTGTAGAGCAATGCATTCTGTTTTTAATGTACTTTTTCTTTTTTTGCACTGTGATATTTCTTTTGTATTATTCTCATTGTCTTGGTTAAATGGAATATTTTGACAGCCCACATTATCAGATCTTTATAAAGAGCTCAACAAACCACACAGGCACGTGGTCAATGACACAAGAAGCGCGAACGTTAAAATGCTCACTCTTGCTTTCGTGCACAACTGTGTGCAATACTTTAAGCACTGGAGTTTACTCAACATCATCAGAAAAAAAACAGGGTGGGGCAAGTAAAAGTTGCCATAAATTATAACAGTTTGCTTGGAATGATCTTCACTGTTAACATAATAAATGCGTTACAGATAGTCACCGGTCAGCACAGGGGGTTTTCAGTAATGTTTTATCCGCATCCGGCAAGAGTCCTGAACTGATGCGTTAAAGTTATCTCATGTTTGTGTGCTACAGGTGAAGATCTGGTTTCAGAACAGACGTGCCAAAGAGAGGAAGATCAACAGGAAAAAGCTGCAACACTCACAGCAGGCCTCCACAACAACTCCCACCCCACCTGAGCTGGGTGGACACACCGAGGCCCACCTTACCTCCAGCCCTACGACAAGCTCCAACATGGTGTCAAATGTAAAATCAGAGGAATACTAGCTGGATTTCATATGCAAGACTGAGACAACATTCAACGTGTAAATAGTGCTTCGTTTTAATAGGTTGTCCACACTGAAAAATCATCCACGTCAACATGGTGTTATAATGCTGCACATTCTGCTTTATACAATGTCAAGCTCTGCATGTTGCAGAGGTATCATCTAGTGAGCATTTACCAATTTCATGTGGTATTGTGGATTTTATTGTGTATCTACTTCCACTTTTTGCAGCATATTTCTGCCATTATTTCACAACTGTTAGCCAACAGCCATCACCCAACATTGCACTTACACTAGTAAGAAGAAAGGAGTTGTGTTTCTTTTTTGTCTCTGTTTGCTTCAGCTGCAAGCCAAAATGTATATTAACTATAAACAGGCTTCAGGGTTGTGCAGAAAATCACCCCTGATGTTTTGCTTTGTTTTATATTGGGGGATTAAAAATTGCTTTTCAGTTTACAGGAACTAAGGAAAGAGACTATTAGCTGAGCAAACTAAGTGAAATACAGAGGATCAAAAGCTATTATTTAGATGCTCTTTCTGTAAAAGTATTGATTCAGGATATTCCATGGCAATGGAGGATTCAAAAAGCCTAAACCAACAGTTTTGACATGAGATGAGGAAGTAGGATGTGTGGCATAAGGAGTGATGTGAATGTTCATAAATGTTTTTTTTTTTAAAGCAAGTACAGTTTGATTTGAGAGCACATTTGTCATGTGACATTTATTGTTAACATTTATCTTAGCACGACATGAAATCATTGGTGAAAATGTTCCACTTCAAACATGCTTTTATTCAGCCCACTGTGAGCAGTGCGTTTAGATACGACCCTGGGATAAGACAATCAGACTGCAGAGTTTAGCCACATCCTGAAGAACAGATGCAAGATTGCTCAACAAGTGACATGTGATGTTTAGTCGCTGTTAGCACTAAACACAGTCAGTGGTGTCATGAACCCGGAGAGTACTTTAAGTGGGAAAAGTCACTTTTTCTCTGGAGTCTTTGAGCTCACTGTCGGCAACCTTGATGTGAAATGTGATGTGGTTAAGTACAGATATAGAAATATATATATATATGTGTGAGAAAGGCAATTCTTTCTGATGCTTCAAAAAGAGGAAGAAGAAGTTTCAAGCAACGCCATGTAAATCTAGTTCCGCTGAAACAAGCTAATTCTAAAAAAACTTTTTCATCTTTTTTTCACAATATTAAACCACTGAACAATCAACTGTGTACAGTTCATGTGTTCATGCAATCCATGTCGGCCTGCTGCTTCCACAAACCCTTGAGTGTTTCAGGTGAAGTTCTGGCTGGTTGTGCTCTGTATATAATGTGTTTTTTCACATGCATCGTGCAGTGACGCTTTTTCTTTAGACATTTTGCTCATGGGGGTGTACTTTTCCGCTCATTAGTTTAGACCACAAACCGCAAGTCGGGAGACTGTCTGTCTCCAATTTAAAATAATCTTCAGCAACATTTGTACAGAAGAAAGCATCTAACTTCCCACCACTAATGAAGATTTACCATGATTATAAAGCAGTAAACTATTCAGCTAATATGTTTATATAATGAAGTTAAGACCTCGTCCATGTACTATAATTTCATAGATTAATGATTGTATTTAAAGATGAAGGGAATTAAACAAGCCCTCATTGTCTTCTTTCTTTGGTTATTGTGTGGATAAACTCTTTTAGCTGGATGCTATATTCATTTTCAAACTGGCATGCCTCAGGACTGAGGAATTTGCATTAGTCCCTGCTTTATGGTTTAATGGCTTTGGCATGGCATGGCAACATCACATGAATGTATCACGGCACAGATAAAACCACCTGGTTTTCATTAGGGAAAAGATACATGCGTAACTGCATTTCAGCCAGGCAAGAGCGAAGGAGCAACAGTGGAATTTCTTTGGATTTCTAATGTGCAAATATCAAAAGGTTCACATCTGACACAGAACTGAACAACTTGTCGTCCGTGTTAATACAGTAGTGTAGAAAGCAGTAGAGGCTGCATGATTCATAGAAGAAGAAATATCTCAGGTGGTTTTTAAGGTCACGTCAGCTGTCCAGGATCATAAACTCATTTTATGATGCTGTGAATCATTCGAATGGTTGTTAACCTTGAACCCCAAACTATCAAGCTCAACATCTACATTAACCTCTGTCGTTGATTAAGCCAACAGAAAGCAACTTTCACAGGTACAATTTGAGCACATGACCAGCGTATAAACAAAACCAATGATTTAAAAAGAAAAAAACTACTGTGTACGATTTCCTAAACACTGTAAGATGTGATGTGATGAAGCAGATGTACAGCAATTGTAGAATTTATGTAAGTAAACTGAACAGCCCCAAACTGAGTTTCTTAGAATATATTTGATACAGATAGGGTTTGTATAAAGGTAGTTTGTAAAGTGTCCTCAAGTGTCTCACAATGTGATACTGGGCTGAGAAAACGATATGTACCCTTCCCCAGGGTCAAAGGTTTGGCCAAATGCTGCCTGAACGAATCCACACCCACACCAAACAGCTGCCTTCAGATGATCCTATTATGCTTTGTCATGCATCCATTTACAGCCTCAACAAAAAAGGAAGTCTCCCAAATGTTAATTTTGAACAAGATTGTAAATGCAACCCAATGTGTCTTTGACTACAATGAGGCGTGAGCACAAAGAGTTTGAATGGGATTTACAATCCCTGTTTAAAAATGTTAGCAAAACTGATTAAAACTCAAAGAAAAACATAATGCAATGAATTGTAAATCTCTTAAACCAATGTTTTATTCACATTAGATGATAGAAGCTATGAGAAATGTTGAAAGTGGGACTTTCAGCAAGACAATGTTAAACCATTGATAGGTCAAGGTGCTGGACTGACCTGCCTGCAGTACAAACTGCACCAACTGAAACATCATGAAATGCAAAGAACTGTTGAGCGGTTAGAATCTTAAATCAAATTAAAAAAACAAACTGGTTTCCTCAGTTCCCAGACGTTTAAAGAAGAGAGAATGTTACACAGTGGTAAACATGGCCCCTTCCCAACTTTCTTGAGAAGATTAGCTCACATTTTTCATGAAGTATTCAAATGTCACAGTTTCAACATCTGACATGTTAACTATGCTTTAATGTAAATAAGATATATGTTCATAAGATTTGCAAATCTGTTAATGCTGTCTTTTTTCATCTTATTTTCATTTAGCAGACTCATGAATGTAGAATTTGTAAGACTTGATGTCTGTGTTCTTTCTCTCGTATCTGTAATGGGAAAATGTTGCAGGATGATCTAAACATGTCTGGGTGCGAGTGAGCAGAGCTGGAGTCAACGCTAAAACTGTTGCCTCAGTCTTACTGATAGCATGTTAGTTAAGATGGTGATGTGTTTTACTCAGGAAACTCTTTTTCAGGCAGATGATGATGCAGAGGAGATATCAAGACTGGAACAACAATTGAAACAATAAAACATTTGGATTTTTAACGTCTGTAGTCAGAGCAGTTACTGAACTCTTCGATGTGTGCTGCATGCACTAACATCCGATCTTTATTGTGCTTCAACAGCTACCTAAAATTTATTTGCACAAGTTTGCATCTTTAGCTTACAATTTGATGTATTTGTAGGAACTGTGTGCAGACAGTAAAACCTTTCCGAGTCATGAGGTTTGACAGCTTACAGCCATTGGTTAGTGCAAGATCAGCATCCCCTTCATCAAACTTTTCTATTCGCTTAAACTAACCAGACTAAAAAATGTCAGCCTGGTTTTTTTTCCCCATCAAGCTGCAACATCTAACAAATCTAACGTCTAAGACCAAAATGTTTTTACAACTGATCTATATCTGTATTTATCTATATCTGTATCTATCTGTTTACAGGAACCCACGTAAGTGTTAACCACAATGAAAATCATCAAACTAAATATAGAGAAGATCATTTTAGAGTGCTGCAGGAAGGCACTCATTGCCTCAGTATCTGAGGAGATCTTTAATGTTGTTCTCTCTTGAACTACAGGGATTGAATTTATAAGAAAATTTATTTTTTTCATGGAACACAAAAAGGGAAAATGCAAAGATGCAGTTTCAAATTTCATGTGCCAAAAATAATAAATAAATCAATTCTGTAATATGATGTAGCTGTTAGTGAAAAGGCCGTTTATCGTGTTCATATGTGAAAAAGCAAAACTATTTCATCCCACCTTCTGTGCCATTGTCAGCAGCACAGTCACAGCCCCTCAACTCACTCAAACTCATCGATCCACTGCTTGAAGAAAATGTTGAAAGTCAAATGTAACAGCCTTCTTTTTTAGCTTTGCTCTTCTAATGATTAATTCGTTTTGACAGACACCACACTCTGACATTAGGAAACAAAAAGCAGAAGTGATTACATCACGGAAACTTTTCTGCAGTTTATCTAACATCAGCAAAAGGAAGATCGAGTCGCCAGGTTTGACATGATCCCCCACACAGGCAGTGAAGCGTAACTAACTTGAACGTATTTGTGAAATACATCTACGTGTATACAACGTCCAAATTCAGAGACATCCGCTGAATAAATACATTTTAATCTAGATGAATTAAAATTTAAATAGTTCAACTTTATTGCTTGAAGACAGTCACTACAGAAAACAATTGATTGTCACTCTACAGAAAAGCATTATTTCAATTTTCATCTGTGTGTCGAGTTTGTCGTTATTTGACAATGAAACAGTGATATGAATTTAAATAACACATTAAAAAAAAGCTATTGCATTGTGTACGATAAAAAAGAAAAAAAAAAAATTCTTCAAACTGCTAAGACAGGGGTGGCTATGTTAAAACTAAATGTCACTTATTCTAAGAGCCGAGTGTGATATCAAGTTGTACAATGCAGTGAGAGTGAAAGTAAAAAACAACACAAGTATTTCTTTTTTATGCGACAGGCCTTCAGGCATATTTACATCCTCCCGCCCTCAACCTGGAGTCAGCAGTGCAGCTTCTGTAGCAGTGAACCCCTCCATTCACCTGCCTTTACAAACCTTTGCATACACACAATCATCTGCTGCTGATTCAGTCTGCTGAGGTCGCTCTGAAAACCTGACTTGGCCATACTCCACCTCCGCCTCGGCCCTCTGCTCCACACGCCTCCCCTGCCGCTGCACCATCCTCACATCTGCGTAGATTATGTCCTGGTCATCCTCTTCCTCTGCTGAAAAACATATTGTGAACGACTCTTTCGACATTTAGATGGGAAACTTGCAAAGTGGGGAAAGTGGAAAACAAAAGTTTTTGATTCTTACCTTTGTTGTTTTGTTTTTTCTTCTGAGCACAAATGGTTACTATGCCGACAACTAAGAGAATTACCAGCGCCGACAGCACACCCGCTATTATCGGCAACTGCTCTGTTTCAGAAACAAGAGACAAAGGACACATCTTTAAGTCTGCAAACACAGCATTTTATTTCAAATAAGAAAGAGTGAAACACACAAATGCATCATTTGCAGCGGAGTTAGTTTTCACTTACTAATGAACCAAGGCTCTTCTGTGCTTGGACTCACAGTTTGATTGGAGGATGTGTTAATAGTGGAGGGATTAACTGAATCTGTCTCCTTACCCACAGTTCTCTGTGTAACTGTTGTTGGGACTGTTGTTGCTGGTTCTATACACAGGCTGTTATTTTCTTTAAACACCCACTGTGATATGTGTGTCCCATTGGAAGTGCAGTTAATGAATATGAAGCCTTTGAACAAACAAAACAAGAATTTATACACAGAGTCATTATTATAATCAGAGTCATGAAGATCTTTTCATCACATCCTCACTCACCGCAGTTAGAAATGTTTTTCTCTTTGGAGACAGAACTGATGTGATTCCTGACTGAGCAGACCAGACGTCCTGACACGTGTTGTTTCAGAGTGATGATGTTAGTCTCTTTACTTCCAGAGAGGAGCTCAGTGTCTGTCAGAGTGTGTCCATCCAGAGTCCAGCTGTACTGAGGACTGTCCCCTCCCTCAGAGGAGCAGGACACATTCATCTGTCCCTGGGACAGACACTCAGAGACCAGCTGGACAGAGGACACAGGAGCTGGGAGAAACACACACGTGACTTTAAACATGATAACATGTTGGTTTTATAGATTTTACTGAAGAACAGAGAAGGCATCAAATACCAAAATATGAAGAAAATAACATGTATTATATAGATTATAAATTCAATCTCAGATTTAGGTCCATCAGTGTGACTTAATTTACTGGGTGGAAAAAAGTTGTTTACCTTCAACAGACAGTTTTAGAGTCCGACTCCCTGTCCCCTGTCCATTTGAATTAAAGAGTGCAAGTGTATATTCATCACTGTCAGTCCTTCTCAGGTCTTTGATCTTCAGTGTTCCATTATCGGGAGTGAAAGTAGATCTGCTCTCAATGGTATTAGTTATAATACTATTCTTTCTCCCATTTAATATTAATGATGTTCCCTTTTTCCACTCATATCTGGGTATTTCTGAAGCGTTGTCCATCAGATGCAGGACCACAGCTCCTCCCAAAGCTCCATAACACTGAGCTCCATCCTGTCTGCCATCACAGTAAGCTTTTACGCCTGTATTTTTTTTTTAAGAAAAGCGAAAATATCACCACTTTAGAGCATTATATTTCTTCCAGAGGTACCACAACAATGTTTAATGACATGCAAATATACACACATCACAGCAGGAAAACCACAAATGCAAATTATGAAGTTAGTTATCAAATTCTTTTCAGCTACTTCAGCTTCAGAGCTCTGCTGCTGAACTTCACTTACACGCTATCATGAGCAGCTCTCGCGCTTCAAACAGAAGCGGAGTGAAGTTTTTTTTTGCAACAACCGCACAAATAATAAATGTCTCTAAAGGCTTAAAACTGGCGTGTATCACATCCAGAAAAATTAGATACAAAAGACATAAAGCAGATATATTCATATTCAAGCAATGTTTTTTTCAAATTAAAAAGGGATAGTTAAGATATCTGAACATCAAACTATGACAGATTTTCATCCTGACATATTGTTACTCAGCATTATTATTGTTTATGTTTTTAATTGATTTGTCATAACTCTTTTAACTCACATGAAATACATAATTGTTTGAAACAGTTGTAAACTTTCGATCAATGTATGTATTGCATATTCCGAAAGTACTACACTGTTAAAAAAGTGAGTATATTCCCATTACTATTATTTTCTTTTTTTTGTATTCGTCCATTTTTTTTTTTGCAGAATTGTCCAAAGACAGAATTAAAGATTATAAGGAGAAGAGGAAGAAAGAGAACAGAAAAAGAGAAGCAACGTCGAGTTTCCAATATACCAGCTGCCTTACACCACTGATCTTCGGTTCATTTCTGACTTTAGTCAATATTCTTGATGAGTTTACTGCATAACATTTGATTAATTAATCAAATAAACAACCAACAAAGTGCCACATGAAAACAGCTTAACAACTCACCACGAGAGACTCCGAGCAACATCAGCAACACGACCACAGTTTCCATGTTTCCTCACGCCTTGCTGCTGCAGACCGTTTCAGCGGTTGACAGACTTTTTTTCTCCAAAGCAAACATGAGGTTCAGCTGTGAGCAGCTTGTAGTGAGTCGTATCAGCGATCTACCTCAGAGAACAAAATGTGGAAGCTTTGGCTTGGTAAATCATTGCTGTATTCATCTTTTTCTACGCAGGGAGGAGGAAAGGAAGTGATAACAGTTTACTTCCCCTTTTAGCCAACAGCAGAGGTCATGCATGTGTGATGGACTGAGAGGAGGAGATGGAAACAATCAAAATTCGTACCGAAAAGGGTTTTGAGACTAAAAACAGACATTTAAAAATACATCCATGCAGAGGCGTAAGGATGCTGAAACTTTGGAGGCTTAGCCTGATGAAGAAATCATTAGTTTCACACGATAGCTGCGCAATATTATAAGTTATTTATGAGTAAACTTTCTAAAAGATGTGAGACACTGTGCACTCTGTGAAGGGTGCCGTCAGGTGTGCAGAAGTATTCATGTGCTCGACCTTTTGCTGGCAGTACCTTTTCGGTTTTTGACTAACTCTGCTCATAACATGCTCTTCTATTGTATGCCAGGGACCAATTTTGCATTATTTCAAACTGAAATACCGCCGACTTTCTTATGCTCTCCTCTTCTTCACCTCTTGAGCTCTCTTGGTGCCTGCCTTCTCATCTCTTCTGCTCTATCCTGCTGCTCTACTCTCTCCCGTCTTGATCATTAAAGGGATGCAATAAGTATATACTGACCAACTTCTGGAAAATTGAAAAAAATTTTGCCATGATGGCCAAACACCCAATAATGCTCACAGTTTCAAATGGGCCGACAATCATAAGATTACAACACTAATGGATTCCAGCAAAAGCAATACATTCAGTCAGAATTCTATAGCCACAGTATGTATTACCGACTGCAATGTCAGCATTGAATTCTGGGTGTTAACCTCAGTTTCACCTATCATCATAAGCATATCTTGAATAAACAGATATACACATATCTTAATAAATATACCTATACAAATATACTCCAATAAGGGATTTTTTTTCATTAAAAAAAATCAACTCTAATCAGCCAGTAGACACATTTCTTTCCTGACGTTTACTGTAAATTATGACATCACTCGTACAGCAGCGACGTACAGCCGATGCATTTACTGCATATTATATCACTGGATATCAGCACCGAGTTTTAGGGCATAACTAGTCTTAGAAACTACATAATAATGGAATCAATGAAAATGTGTTGTTTTTGCTCTCCCTGATGTGCTCTGAACTCGATGCATAGCTGCGCCGCTCTGTCACTCTGTCTCACTGTGAGTCTGGTTCACAGGTATACGGGATATCGGGCTTAGATCATGATAAAAAAGAAAACTTTGAGAAGCGAGGTCTTCTTTTCATGCCCGAGCATGTACCTATCTGAGGCAGCCTCGCATCTCAGCTTGGAGGAGCGTTGTCCACCTCGCCTACCCTCCGCTTCACTGACTTCTCCATCCTTTTTCTTATTAAAAAGCTCCTGATATCCATGCTTTGCTTCAGCTAGTTGGCAACCAGACTGGACCAGAGGACCTGATGGATGGATGCAGTGGGGGGAAATTATCTGCTCTCACTGGTTCTGAGGAATAGAGTTGGTCGGCCAGAAAGAAGAAATAAGACAATTTAGCACTAGTCATAAACCAGAAGTGTAGTTTATGGGCAGATGGCACTAGACAAGTATTTCATCCAATCGCCTGCCAAGTACCGCACTTAATTAAAAAAAAAGAACTGTGCGCCTTTCCGAACAGTTCGCTTTTTAGATCCGGGATACTTAAAAAAGCATCCGGGGCTTACTGTCAGTTCCGCTGATAAATTAACCTATTTTTCACACACTGTTTCTGTAAGTTCGCTTTTTTCTTTAATAAACAACGACACCGTGGAATATGTCGCAGGTTGTTGTTCATGAGAGCTTGGATTTGCCTCATATCAAGAACTGATAATGTCCTGTTTCATGAAGCCTTAAAATCAAAAAGTTCAATATCGTATTCATATATATTGAGGTGACATAAAGAGCTTAAAGCATTTTGACACATCAGTATATATTTGATATATGCGATTGAAAAGGCTACAGTTAGTTCAAATGATTTTTAAAGACATAAACATCTAAAATAACGTGAAACTTTGTGTAGAGTCATACATTAGACTTACAATTTATTTCTATATCATCTTTATTCAACCAGGAAATAAAACTCTTGAGATTTTAAATCTCTTTTTTAAAGAGTGTCCCGGTTAAGATAGGCAGCAACTGAGGCCAGCAGTGATAAACACAACAATACACTAAAACAAAAATTAAATATGCATGAAAAAAAAAGATTATAGAGAAAGTATAAATGGTGCTAAGTAATTACAAATGTCACTAATACACCCCTAATGTCTAATCTTTTTTCAGAGAAAACCCAACCTC
Organism: Leuresthes tenuis; assembly: GCF_036924035.1. NCBI lineage: Eukaryota > Metazoa > Chordata > Actinopteri > Atheriniformes > Atherinopsidae > Leuresthes > Leuresthes tenuis. Next base: position 17,004,708 of record NW_027325365.1, on the reverse strand, counting down.
TTGCAGCTAATTTGCATTTATGATTAGCTCAAAGTCAGTTTAACACTTGAGTTTGCTTTTCTGATGGATTCCCACAGCGTCCAGCTACTTACAAAATGTGTACTTTTCACTTCCACACCTCATAAACTGTCAAAACAAATCTCCTAACAGAAACTTTGTGAGATGATTTCTTTACGTGACTGCTGGTTTGGCTCGCAGTTGTTCTGTGTATGGCAAAGAAAGCAGATTAACAACCTCAAAGTGTCATTTCAATTCCTCATAAGCAGCAGAAACTCACGAACAAGATGCTAAAATGTGTACACTACTGTGCAAAAGTCTAGAGTCGACCCTGGTTTTCCTTTTCCTGCCAGGACAACTGGGAACAGGTACAATGACTCTTCTGCAAACTTAAATGGAAATACAGTATATACAGTAAACAGAGTTCAAACAAGCTTGAGAGTCAACTTCAAAGTATAAAGAGCTTTATTCTTCAACGCAGCCTGAACCCTCTTAGACAAGCCTTCTGGGATTTTTTTCAGTAGTCTTCAGGAATAGTTCTCCGGGCTTCTTGAAGGACATTCCAAAGGTCTTCTCTGGACGTTGGCTGCCTTTTTTTCATTTCTCTGTCAAGGTGATCCCATCCTGCTTTGGGGGATTTTTCTATCTGAGTATGCTTTAATTGCATTGAGAGTGGGTTTGGGATCATTGTCATAGTGAATAGTGAAGAATTTGCAAATCAGTTGGTATTGCATGGTGGATCAAAATCCTTGTTTAACCCTTTTCGAAGACAATTTAAACTAAAAAATTACCAAATTTGGATTCATCACTCTATACAACCTGTTACCACTGATTTTCTATTCCAGTTCTTGTGTCATTTGGCATAGCTCAGCCTTTTCTTCTTGACAACCACCCTTCAATGGAAACCTTTTCTGATGAGGCTTCAATGAGCAGTAGATGGATCAGCTGAGGGATCAGACACATCCCTCATTTCCTGTCTTTGCTTAAACTTTTCCTTTTTCAGGCAACGTGCACCAGGAGATACAGACTCTTTAACATCCTGTAGGGGGTGTGCTGGGAGGTTTTCACTAATTGAGTTAGCATGTATCAAAAGTCTTGTCTGGTATTAGCATCTAGATCACATGATTTGGTTCAGGCTATCTTTCATCGTTTCATCAGCCTGATCAGAAAACATCATGGCCGCCAGTGGTGGAGAACCTGCTTCCTTGGGGGTAAGTAATCATATATTAGTCATACTTATTTTCAATAAAACAGCAATATAAATTCCTAAAAGTAATCCTGAGATACGTTTCCAGATTAGGGTTAGAAATTTGATCAATGTGCATCATTCAAAATTTTGTTTTAAACTGGAAGGCTTTCACATACTGTTCATTTGCCGTAGATAGTTTTTTCAACCTGTCAAACCTGTCAAATGTGCCAAATTTTCAGCTAAAAGCTCTTTGAGAATCCTCTTGTCGATGCAAACATGTTATTTCTTGTCTATCAAACTTTGTTAGTTTTGTCATTTTTTTGATGATGCAACAACAGACAATGGAACAAAATGTGTCTTTGTGACAGTCTGCTAATAATAAAAAGAGGCTACAGAAAGGCTTTAACATGGGTTCTTTGCTAAGTTGTCTGTCATGTGTAGCCTCAACGTTGGTTCATACCTTGAGTTAGGTGCCTTTTTTAACTGAACGATTCATGGGTCACTCTTAAGTGGCTTCACAAACAAACACTTCAGGACTGGACTGAAAATGGGTGAAAAAGCAGCCAATAAGCTAATAATAGCTTTGAAAAACACAGAAAGCCTGGACAACCAATGTTCAAGACCAATCTAAAGCAACACTGGAGAGGTTTAGGAAGAACCCTAAAACTGTGTGCGTCTGACTCGTTTTAAAGTACATTGAGTTTTGTTGTGCATATTCCTGGGCTTGAAACTGCCCAAGAGGGTAAGGGGCGCCTTGGGGCTGAGGATGTCTGGAATTTTCTTTAAATGTATATATTCAGACTCGTACTTCCCCACAGTGGTTTCACCCTTGCACTTTTTCTCTGTGACGTTCCTGTTTTGTAGCTCAGCTTTTTTTTTTACAACAGACCACTGCTTTCCAGCGTTGATCAATGGTTATAATGGTACCAATTTCATTAGTTTCCTATGAAATATTTGCATTTTTACAGAGAGAATTAAGCAGAAGAAACAGTCACACCTGCTGATGCTGACGACGAACTTCAAACTTTATTCGCCTCTCATCATTCAGCACAAGTACAGCCTGTGATGAAGCTCTTAGACTGTGGCCTTCTTAAACAGAGCCATGATAAATCACACTGCTGACTACTTAAAATACATGCAACACACAATTGAACCAAAGTAAAGCTTCTGCATTTTGGTGTTTTGACAGGTTTAACATAAATGTTGTTAACAAGGAAGCAAAGTAGCATTTGCAATCAGATAAGAGCAACACAAAACTATCACTCATAAAACCCAAGCGCCTGAAGCCTGTAAATACGATGCAAAAGTCATTTGATTAGGTGAAAATAAAACTGTGTTAGAGAAACCCAACATGTTCAATTCTTACAAAGATAAAATGCCCAGTTCCTCTATAAAAGCAAAAACATGTTTTCTCAAGAGGATCGTCCTGTTTCACACAGATTTCACACAGTAAAAGACACACTTTTTTTGAAGAAAAGTGAAAAGAAAATCATCACTTTAGAGCATTATATTTCTTCCAGAGGTACCACAACAATGTTTGAATCATATTATCATCCGTCATCAAGCACAAGAGTATCTTTGACCATCCCATAAAATAATGGGATCAAATTTCAAAAGGATTAAATATATAACCATAAGTTTGAACATGTAATTATGAGGAAAAAAACATGCTTTTTAAAATTCTTTAATACGTAGTTTGAAATTAATTTCAATCCAAATAAGCAGCAACACCTACTCAAAACGTGAGATTGCTAACAGGCAGTTCATCTTCTTTTGTCTCATGTGTTTTTTTTACAATGGTTTGTGTCTGTGACACGAAAGCAGTCCGATAACAGCCTGAAGCTCACTAAGTTTTTAGATGTCTTACCACAGGCCATTTTCTGAGACACTTTGCTGATCTTTATACAAAATTTTAAATGTTGAACATCAAAAGTATTTTGAGACCCAAAGACATCAACTTTTTTTTTTTTTCGTTTATTTTGTTTTCTGGGGAAATATGTATAAAATGATGAACGATACAATTTTGAGTTGAGGTTCAGCCATGAAAATATGACTTTTGCATATTTCACTCGGAGAGGGAAGGCATCGTGTAGTGGTAAGGAATGCCTCATATGGCATTGTATGCAGTTACAGTGATCATGGTCATGCTGAGCTATATGACAGTAAAATAAAATATGACAAACTATTCTGCACCACTTCTCCTAAAAGAAAAAAAAAGGATCTAAGTAAACAATATTTAGTAAAAACAAATCTCCATCAATTGTATCATTAAACATGCAAAACAAAATGACAGAAAGAAAATGATGACCAGCTCACCGTGAGAGACTCCGAGGAGCATCAACAGCACTCCAAAGACAGCTTCCATGTCTCTTTACTGTTTGGTTATCTGGCTGATAACTAGCATCTTTCACATAAATCTAACACTTAACTGTGTGAAATGTCTCTTGCGTTCAAAGAAGTACCCACGACGACCAACGTCTTGTGTCAACATCCTTTCTTCCTTATTTCTGTTTTGCTACACTGAGAGTTGAATAGAAAAAATAGTGTGAGAACAATAGACAACTGTTCTCGGTGAGTACATAAACGTATTTCATGCCAGAAATAAGGTCTAGGTTAAAAAAAAACCAGAGTTCCCCTTTAAAGACATAAAGACCTGGATGACTCAGAACAGTCTGCTTCTAAATTCAGACAAAACTGAAGTTGTTCTCTTTGGATCTGAGCGCTTCAGGGAGAAATTGTCTAGTTGTATAGTTACTTTAGATGGTATTTCCTTGGCTTCTAGTTCTACATTGAGGAACCTTGGAGTTATTTTTTACCAGAATTTATCATTTGACTCACTTTGCTCCCAAACTGCAGGTTTACTTGTTGCTCCCAGAGTTTCTAAAAGTAGAATGGGAGGCAGAGCCTTCAGTTATCAGGCCCCTCTCTTGTGAAATAAGCTGCCAGTAAATGTCCAGGGAGCAGACACCCTTTCCACTTTTAAGATTAGGCTTAACACTTTCCTTTTTGATAAAGCTTATAGTTAGGAATGGCTCAGGTGATCCTGAAACATCCCATAGTTAAGCTGCTATAGGCTTAGACTGCTGGGGGACCTCATCTGTCACACCTTTCCTCACTTTGCTCTCTTTTTCCCCCTGTTTAATTTCTCAAATGATATTATGTACATGTGACATTTTTGTGGTTATTAACTTGTGTTTCCCTGTTCCAACAGGTATCCTTTGAATGGTGTTATGGTGTTTTCCCCCCTCTTTTCTGTCCTCTCAAACCCCCCAGCTGGTCGAGGCGGATGGCTCCCCATCCTGAGTCTATACTGTTTTTTAATTGGCTCTACATGAATTAATTGGATTATTTTGAAATTAATTATTTGGATTTCATTGGATTGTGATCACAATGAATTGAATTTCAACTGGCTTGAATTGGACTATATTATTTAAATGCCTTGAGATTACATTTGTTGTAATTTGGCGCTATACAAATAAAACTGAATTGAATTGACAATAGTGTCCTCCTGCCCATTAATGAATTGATTAATTAATAAACTTATAAATCAAATAAAACACACTTGAAAATTCAAAATATAATAAAAAAAAAGAGAGAGAGGTCATCATAGGATTAAGCAAATGTCTGAAATGTGTCCGAGATTCATTCATTGATGTTTCTGTAATATCTAAAACAAATCATCTGGCATAAATTTAGCATTTATTAAAGTGAATTTTCAGAACAGAACTCAGAATCTTATTTTCAAAAAAGTCAACAAATATAACAAGCAGAACCAAAGTAAAAAAAAAAAAAATACACAAAAGATACATTTAGAATAAAAAGAAACCAACTACCTTTTTGAATGTGTGAGATTTCGATCTGATTTCATCATAAAGACAAATATCCACAGCTGATTTACAGTATCTGAAGTAGGTTTAATCCCTGAGGTTAACGTCAAACTGTATTTATTGACTATATTTGATGCCATCGCAGCAAACATGTTAAAATAGTAAATAAAACTTTGACTTTGTCTCATGTGAAACAGTTCAGTTATTCCCCTTGACAGACTTCTAGTAGCACCACCAATGGTCTGATCACCGTCTCTGTGTATTATTTACTGTTCAGTGTTTGCTGATCAGCAGCTGCCAGTAAAACCTTATCAAACATCCTAAACACATTTCTATATTGAACAGTGTGAAATGTCTCCTGTTAGCGAGCAGCCTCGGAGGACAAAGCTGTGTTCACATAGATGAAAAGGGAAGTAAGCTTAACATGGTGAATGCTAAGAAAAGAAGGACTGCATCACACAACCGCACACATACACACACACACCAATGTCTTTGTGTGACAGCTTCTGTGACAGAGAAAAAACCAAAAGATTAAGACATCGATTTAGACACTTTTTGTCTAAACAGATGCACTGGATCGTTGTAGAGAAGTGAAGAAACCTTTTTTGTATCTTAAGCATGGACTTGATTAGCAAAAGTTTAACTGAATAAACATTAAGACTGGCTACCTGGTCTCTGAAAAGTCCAGAACAAATGTTCCTTTTACATCCTTCGGTTTGCCTGATTTCCATGTTCATCACTGCCTGGAACAGTCACTTATTGTGATGCTGATAGTCGGCAGCAGAGGGAGCAAACACTCTAACACTCTGCAGTGGATGTTTGTACTTGTGTTCAAGTCTTCAGGGACCTTCTTGGTGTTCTTTGCTTAAGAATAAAGACTGTCCTAATAAATTCAATATATACAGCTATCAGTACTTCTTAAGTACAAAAATGTAGATAAAAGTTTTTTCCATCTCACAGTCCCTTTTTAACACATTCTGCTATAATATTGTGATAAATGTGATAGTTTATGTTTTTCTGTATTTATCTGGAAGCTGTTGTCTGCTGTTTTTCACTTTCATCGACCCGCTCAGCTGACGGGACAAATTAACACCAAAGTTACAGAGTAAAAACAATTAAAGAACCTGACATCGGTCCTTGACAAATGTACGAGCCATAAAGAAAGAAAAATATGCTTTTATTGCTCCACAGTGGTTTCACCCTCGTGCTTTTCCTCTCTGATGTTCCTGTTTTGTAGCTCAGCTATTTTGCCAACACACCACTACTTTCAAGCGTTGATCAATGGTTATAATGGTACAAATTGCATTAATTATAATTTCCTATAAATATTTGCATTTTTACAGAGAGAATTAACCAGAAGAAACAGTTATACCTGCTGATGCTGACGATGAACTTCAAGCTTCATTCGCCTCTCATCATTCAGCACAAGTACAGCCTGTGATGAAGCTGTTATACTGTGGCCTTCTTAAACAGATCAATGATAAATTACACTGCTGACTACTTTCAAATACACGCAACACACGATTGAACCAAAGTAAAGCTTCTGCGTTTCGGTGTTTGGACAAGTTTAACATAAATTAAATCTTAACAAGGCAGCAAAGTAGCATTTGCAACTATAATCAGATAAGAGCAACACAAAGCTATCACTCATAAAACCAAGCGCCTGAAGCCTGTAAATACGATGCAAAAGTCATTTGATTAGGTGAAAATAAACAGTGTTAAAGAAACCCAACATATGCAATTCTTATAAAGATAAGATAGTTCCTCTATAAAAGCAAAAACATTATGTTTTCTCAAGAGGATCATCCTGTTTCCAGCTTGATGAATGTTTGAGATTTCACACAGTTAAAGACACTGGTTGTTGGTTCAAGATGGAGAGCTTCTCATTTCAAGCATCAACACAGCGTTCTCTGGATTCACAGCAGAGCCTTCGGCTTTTTCATGTTTCTTTTTCTTCCAGATGAAAAAGAGAAAAATACCCATTAACAGAAGAATCACCACAAGTGCTCGCAAACCACAAATGAGCAGGGGGGAGGAATCTGTTCAGAGACACAAGAATAGCAACAGGTTAGAGCTGGATTATTTTTCACTTTAATTACTTGGTTAGTTTTTACTTACTGTAATAAAGATCTCCTGTGCTTGGACTCACAGTTTGATTGGAGGATGTGTTAATAGTGGAGGGATTAACTGAATCTGTCTCCTTACCCACAGTTCTCTGTGTAACTGTTGTTGGGACTGTTGTTGCTGGTTCTATACACAGGCTGTTATTTTCTTTAAACACCCACTGTGATATGTGTGTTCCATCGGAAGTGCAGTTAATGAATATGAAGCCTTTGAACAAACAAAACAAGAATTTATACACAGAGTCATTATTATAATCAGAGTCATGAAGATCTTTTCATCACATCCTCACTCACCGCAGTTAGAAATGTTTTTCTCTTTGGAGACAGAACTGATGTGATTCCTGACTGAGCAGACCAGACGTCCTGACACGTGTTGTTTCAGAGTGATGATGTTAGTCTCATTACTTCCAGAGAGGAGCTCAGTGTCTGTCAGTATGTGTCCATCCAAAGTCCAGCTGTACTGAGGACTGTCCCCTCCCTCAGAGGAGCAGGACACATTCATCTGTCCCTGGGACAGACACTCAGAGACCAGCTGGACAGAGGACACAGGAGCTGAGAGAAACACACATGTGACTTTAAACATGATAACATGTTGGTTTTATAGATTTCACTGAAGAACAGAGAAGGCACCAAATACCAAAATATGAAGAAAACAACATGTATTATATAGATTATAAATTCAATCTCAGATTTAGGTCCATCAGTGTGACTTAATTTACTGGGTGGAACAAAGTTGTTTACCTTCAACAGACAGTTTTAGAGTCCGACTCTCTGTCTCCTGTCCATTTGAATTAAAGAGTGTGAGTATATATTCATCACTGTCAGTTCTTCTCAGGTTATTGATCTTCAGTGTTCCATTACTGGGAATAAAGACAGATCTTCTCCCAATGTAATTAGTTACAATACTATTCTTTCTCCCATTGAATATTAATGATGTTCCCTTTTTCCACTGATATCTGGGTATTTCTGAGGCGTCGTTCATCAGATGCAGGACCACAGCTCCTCCCAAAGCTCCATAACACTGAGCTCCATCCTGTCTGCCATCACAGTAAGTTTTTACGCCTGCATTTTTTTTTAATAAGAAAAGTGAAAATATCACCACTTCACAATATATTTCTTCCAGAAAATCCTTATATGGCATTGTATGCAGTTACAGTGATCATGTTCATGCTGAGCTATATGACAGTATGAAAACTATTCTGCACCACTTCTCCTAAAAGAAAAAAAAAGGATCTAAGTAAACTACATTTAGTAAAAACAAATTTCCATCAATTGTATCATTAAACAGGCAAAACAAAATGACAGAAAGAAAATGATGACCAGCTCACCGTGAGAGACTCCGAGGAGCATCAACAGCACTCCAAAGACAGCTTCCATGTCTCTTTACTGTTCAGTTATCTGGCTGATAACTAGCATCTTTCACATAAATCTAACACTTAACTGTGTGAAATGTCTCAGCTTCGCTTCAGCTTCCATTTAAAGAAGTAACCACGAATGCTAATGTCTCGTGTCAACATCCTTTCTTCCTTATTTCTGTTTCGCTACGCTGAGAGTTGAATAGAAAATATAGTGTGAGATCAATAGAGCGTCCTCCTGCCCATTGATGAATTGATTAATTAATGAATAAACTGATTAATCAAATACAACACTGTCATGGCCTTCTTTTTCCATCTCACAGTCCCTTTTTAACACATTCTGCTATAATATTGTGACAAATGTGATAGTTTATGTTTTTCTGTAATTATCTGGAAGCTGTTGTCTGCTGTTTTTCACTTTCATCGACCCGCTCAACAGACAGGACAAATTAACAGCAAAGTTACAGAGTAAAAACAATTAAAGAACCTGACATCAGTCCCTGACAAGTGTGTGGGCCATAAACAATGAAAAATGTGCATTTACTGAACTAAGATAGTTTACCTGTAAACTGCTTATTTGTATTTCAGAAAAGAGTTTGTGTGTCCTCTCAGCAGGTTGTATCAATTTTCATAAGATACCAAGACGTTTGCACTAAAAATGCCCATTTCATACCCGTGACTCATTTTTGTAAGGCAACAACTAACAGTTGTTTTGTGTATATTTCAGTGTAAAGTGGTGAGTATGATAGTAAAGTCTCTACAAACCAGCAGCAGGAAATATCACATCAACCAATGAGTCAAAATGTTTTATTCAAAGCAAAAATGATACTCAGCATTTATCAAAAGTGCAAAAGTACAATCTGATTGTAGCCGATTCAACTGTTACTTGCAACAATAACTCAACAATCGGGCAACTAAATGAAAGCTTATAATGTAACAGGTACAGTTCAATGTGTGATGTTTACAAATGATGTTGATGTTGGGTGAAAAAGTTACTTTTTACCGTGGGAATAGAAAAATCAATGACATCTTTAAAAATTTGTGCATATGTCTGGAAAATGTCAAATGTTCACTACAAATTGAATGATTACAGGTATTGAAATACATCATTATAGTATATGAAAAGGAAAAACATGACCATTTAGAACATTTATATACATATAAAACCTTTGGTTGCCTACGAAATCATAGCATACAAGCTGCTTGTAAAGTCATATTCTGCTATAGACATTTCTTTTTTAAATATACAGCAAAAAAACACATCAGATTTAGTCTTAAATGTGAGTAGACCTTGAGACCTTCAGACCTGGAGCAGACCTACAGTCCAACAAAAGACACATTTAGGACTAAATCTGAAAGGTTTTTTTGCAACGAAGGAAAACACAGAGAAAAACACAACATTTTTCAACAATATCATTTTACAGCAAATAGCTTCTCATAACAGGAAGATTTGAAAGTTATCATAGACTCCACTCTAAGGGCAGCAGTGTATTGATAATTTGAGTTTGTTTAATCGGTTTGACCAAATCTAGTCTTTCTTCATGAATTTAATGATGTTAATAAAAGGAGGTTAAATGCATACACTATTATTGGGATAATCTTTTCTTGTTTGGCACTCACGTCTCAAGACACTAAGAGCAGACATCTGAAAACACATGAACAATCAGACAAACTCAAAAGAAACAGAAGAAAGCAAAGTAAAAACAACTCTGATTATTCTCTTATAATCTGTAAATTCACTGCAAACATCTCCTCATAAGAGGGCCGGGTATAGAGTAACCTCTGGTAAAAAAGCAGTGCAGTGATCATTTCTGTTGGTTCAGACATGAAAGCAGGTTACAATGCAGAGCCGCTATTCTGAGATGGCATTTTTCCTTGTAATGTTTACATGAGACTGAGCTGCTAAAATGTCAACACACTGAGGAGAGACATCTGAACACAGCTGTTATCAATCAGGCAAACTCCTCAGTTCAGTCACTGAAGAATCCTCTGATTTCTCAGTTCTGCGCGGTGCAGCCGACTCTTCAGCCTTCTCGTATTTGATCTTCTTCCACTTGAAATAGACGCCGATCCCAACAAATGAAACAACAGCAGCAACTGACAGCAAACCGCATGTGAGCAGGGAGTGATCTGTTCAGACAACATGTGACAGAAGACAGTTGCAAGACATTACAGTTAAAGATAAAAATGTTGAACAGAAAAGTCTATTTCAAGTGCTCCTATGATCTCAGTCTTGTTATAAGATACGAGTTATGGTTTCTCTATAAAAATTAGTATAATACACTGTTGAGATTAACATTGTTGTATTGGAATAAGCGAAAGACTGTGTCACTGTGTTATAAGGGTACTGCACCCCGGAACCTTGATCAATTAACCCAGGGACCCCCAGGAGCTCTTGGAGGTGTCACCCCCCCGGTTGTTCTGTGCTGCTACCTGTGAGATGCTACCTGTATATGGGTGCTGTTGCAGACGTTAAGTAAAGTCTATTAACCGTTCAAAGGGTGCGTGCATTATTAACCATCCAAGGTTATAACAAACTGCTGTCAAGAAAAGTGCATAATTCTACAGTTTTACCTCTACAGACAGATATAATCTGTTCTTTGGAGACAGAACTGATGTGATTCCTGACTGAGCAGACCAGACGTCCCGACACGTTTTGTTTCAGAGTGATGATGTTAGTCTCATTACTTCCAGAGAGGAGCTCAGTGTCTGTCAGTGTGTGTCCATCCAGAGTCCAGCTGTACTGAGGACTGTCCCCTCCCTCAGAGGAGCAGAACGCCCAAATCTGTCCCTGGGACAGACACTCAGAGACCAGCTGGACAGAGGACACTGGAGCTGGGAGAAACACACACGTGACTTTAAACATGATAACATGTTGGTTTTTATAGATTTTACTGAAGAACAGAGAAGGCACCAAATACCAAAATATGAAGAAAATAACATGTATTATATAGATTATAAATTCAATCTCAGATTTAGGTCCATCAGTGTGACTTAATTTACTGGGTGGAACAAAGTTGTTTACCTTCAACAGACAGTTTTAGAGTCTGACTCCCTGTCTCCTGTCCATTTGAATCAAAGAATGTAAGTGTATATTCATCACTGTCAGTCCTTCTCAGGTCATTGATCTTCAGTGTTCCATTATCGGGAATAAAGGCAGATCTGTTCCCAGTGGTATTAGTTATAATAATATTCCTTCTCCCATTGAATATTAATGATGTTCCCTTTTTCCACTCATATCTGGTTATTTCTGAAGCATCGTCCATCAGCTGCAGGACCACAGCTCCTCCCAAAGCTCCATAACACTGAGCTCCATCCTGTCTGCCATCACAGTAAGTTTCCACACCTGCAAATTTAGGAAAAAGGGTTGTTTTTAGCAACAAGTAAAATCATTTTACATTTGAGACTTTAATATCTAACATGATTACGGCCATCTCTTAACAATAGACAAATATAATAGGAAAACAGAAATAGTGTGTTTGCTTTAATTATGTCTTCATCAGACCTCCCTGTACAAACAGACATCTATCATCTGCAACTGAGCATCATGCAGATCTGTGATGAGAAAACAGAGTTCAACTAACAGCTACTTTTGCTGTATGACCCATTTCTCTCACAAAGGACTTTCTAACATCACAGCAGGAAAACTGCTGGAGCAAAATTTAGCATTCACTTGTAATTTTCTCTTTTTTCCAGCTGCTTCAGTTTCATGGCGCTGCTGCAGTTCCTGCTGCATCTGTCACACACACACACACACACACACTATTGTCAGGAGCAACTCTGACACTTTTTAAAGAGACACTCGGGACTGTTGTGGTTATTAATAACACTCACCCTATTCCATGAAAAGTAAAAATGTCAGTTTTTAGGTGTTTATGTTAAACAGTCATCAAATTCTGATAAATACATACGTACCTATAGAAACACACACATACATACATTAAAAAAAACAGAAAAAGTTCTAAGTATATTCAAACACATGATTCAAAATTATCTGCTTTCAGAATTTGTGCACAAATGTCTGAGAACCTCCAGCTGTAGTATTTTTCTAAAAAGAAAAACACAGTCTTGTAATAAATATGATTTAGCACAACTGATATACACCAGTTATTGAAAATAACTGATCTTGTGGTTTCATAAATTCATCAACAGAAATGTTTACCTACTTTAATGTAAACCTTTATATATTAAATCCTGTAGTCATATACAGTACACAGTGATTGTCTTTACTTTCAGTGCACGTTCACAAGGAGTTCATCTCAGAAATGTTCATAGTTATTAAAGGGAAAAAGAGATCAACCAATGTGCAAAAGTCATAAAGACAAAAAATATGGCAGCACAATGACAATAAGTTGATTTCTAGAGATATTATGATCACACTCTCCTCAAAGGTGGAGGTTCATTTACTGAGTGAAACATAACTACATCCATGAGCTATATAACATTTACAAGTTAATTTATTAAAAATGTTCTGGTCTAAGAATCTAAGACTTACTTCTATAAACATGAGTAAGGCCAACATGATGTGTTGGTGGATGACTGATAATGACTATATGGAGCTGCTCCTTCCTCAACCTACAGGCTGCACTGGCTTCAAGTGCCCACTGTAGTATGGAATTGTTCATTAATAAGAAACATTTATTGAAACAAACTAATAAAAAAAATCATTTGTGGGCAGTAAAAAGTATTTAATTGTTGTTCTTTCTTACCTCTACAGACAGATATAATCTGTTCTTTGGAGACAGAACTGATGTGATTCCTGACTGAGCAGACCAGACGTCCTGACACGTGCTGTTTCAGAGTGATGATGTTAGTCTCTTTACTTCCAGAGAGGAGCTCAGTGTCTGTCAGAGTGTGTCCATCCAGAGTCCAGCTGTACTGAGGACTGTCCCCTCCCTCAGAGGAGCAGGACACCTTCATCTGTCCCTGGGACAGACACTCAGAGACCAGCTGGACAGAGGACACAGGAGCTGAGAGAAACACACACGTGACTTTAAACATGATAACATGTTGGTTTTTATAGATTTTACTGAAGAACAGAGAAGGCATCAAATACCAAAATATGAAGAAAATAACATGTATTATATAGATTATAAATTCAATCTCAGATTTAGGTCCATCAGTGTGACTTCATTTACTGGGTGGAACAAAGTTGTTTACCTTGAACAAACAGCTGTAGAGTCCGACTCCCTGTCCCCTGTCCATCTGAATTAAAGAGTGTAAGTGTATATTCAGCACTGTCAGTCCTTCTCAGGTCATTGATCTTCAGTGTTCCATTATCGGGAGTGAAAGTAGATCTGCTCCCAATGGTATTAGTTATAATAATATTCCATCTCCCATTTAATATTACTGATGTTCCATTTATCCACTCATATCTGGGTATTTCTGAGGCGTCGTCCATCAGCTGCAGGACCACAGCTTCTCCCAAAGCTCCATAACACTGAGCTCCATCCTGTCTGCCATCACAGTAAGTTTCCACACCTGCAAATTTAGGAAAAATGGCTGTTTTTAGCAACAAGTAAAATCATTTTACATTTGAGAGTTTAAGATCTAACATGATTACGGTCATCTCTTAACAATAGACAAATATAATAGGAAAACAGAAATAGTGTGTTTGATTTAATTATGTCTTCATCAGACCTCCCTGTACAAACAGGCATCTATCATGTACAACTGAGCATCATGCAGATATGTGATGAGAAAACAGACACAAAAAAACAAAAAAAAAACAAACACACAACCACAAAAAGAACAAAGTGTCAAAAACCACGAATAGCATCGAAGCCCAGTTGCCTCATTCAGACTGGAAGTATCTATCAAAGTTTTAGTCTTATTCTATCTAGATTACACACTAGCTGTTCTAAATGATTTTACTCAAAACAGCCCAATAGAACAAACATAATTGCAATTGAAAAACATTCAGTGGTCTTTTCGTAAATGTCTAAGTTGATTTGAATCATTTGAATTAATTTCACTTCACAACACTTCATAAGATGTATGTGGATATGAATATGAACATGCAGACATCAATCTTGTGAATTTGGTGCACCGCACACTCATATGACAAATGAGAAAAGGGCATGGAAATATTTTATATTCTAGCTATGATTTTGATAAATAAAGTAAGAAATGTTAGATGCAATTCTTTTTAAAGTCAGCAGAAACAAGCTTCAGAGGAATCAATCCCTGTTTTAGGCTCCATAAACATTCCATTTGGCTGACACATTTCTAACAAAGATGCTTCTGGGTGAAGTTCAAACTGCGTAATCAGTCTTTGACTCCAGTAGGAAATGAACAGATACTTTTCCAGTAATGCACATAGTCTACGTCTATTTCATCTTTTCATTTTCTAAGAGAAGTGATCGGTTGGGAGGTGTTTTTCTGTGTATTTATCTCTTATCTTGAAGCCTAACTTGCTCTGGGGCATGTTAGTTATCCAAAGTAAATCACCATGGTGATACAACCTGGGAAGAAGTGAATAAGTTTCATGATACTGAAAATCCAGAGTTGAACCTGAGGTTACTTTAATAAGTCATCAGCACTGCTTCATTGTACAGGCCCCAGATTGTTCTGCATTTTTGTGAGACTGCCCGCAAGTTGCAGCAAATCGCTGCAACATTTACCCTTCAAGGAGACAAAATATGGAAAAAAAACCTCTTTTCTGTTCTCTGGTGGATCTATTAGGGTGTCTGAAGGCACCAAAAATTGTGAAACTTCCCCAAAACACAACTCTGGCACTTTTTTTTAGTTCCCCTTTGTTTAAAGTTCCTCATTCAGTGAGCCAATTTTCATTTCAAAAGAGTTGTCACTCCTGAAGTTCACTACACCTCCTCTGCAAAGCCTCGATTGCTCACATCCACCCCACTAGAATGGTGAAGCCAGCCTCCCTTGCATATGTCCTATTGCAGCTGTGCTAGTGAGCATCCATCTTGCATCTACCACCAGCCAGTGACCTCACCAAAACGCAGGGTTAATAATTAATAATTAATGTTAACAGACAAAGAGGTGTCAAAACAGTACTGAGGCACTATGCTTAAACCCCATTGGTGTCAGACACACCCCACAGTATATATTAGCTGTGCCCCAGTAAATCCGCATAGTAGTTTTAACCAGCTGTCAGTGACACAGTTGCTGTATAACTCATTTAATGTAAAAAGAGACAATGAAAATAAAGTTTTGGATCAAACCCTCGCTCTTTGCTCACTGAAGGACACACAAGCAACCCCCAGGTTCAGGTGAGAGAGTAAGATCAAAATCTGTCTGCATTTAACAAAACAACCTAATATTCAGTTAGAATAATGTTATTAATGGAAAATGAAACCTTAAAAATCCCTCCTGTCTTTCGCTTCTGTTTTTCTTTTCTCTGCCTGTTCATCCTCACCATCTCTCCTTCATAATTCACTGAACTATGATCTCCCTTAATTCAGTCCCACCTGGTTCTATCCTGCTCTTTCTTTTCTGGTGAGGGGTCTCTTGTCTGCCCGAGTCGGGACTGCGCTCCCTGTGGTCGTGGGCCAGGAGCCCTCTCAGTGTGGTCGGCCCCCCAACGAGGCTTTTTCCTTTTTCCATGTCTCTGTCTGATAGGTGCAGTGGATCTGAGCATGCGTGTTTGTGTGTGCTTCTTCTACTTCTTCTTTTTGCCTCTCCCTTTATTACAAATATCCTCAGCGCGTCGATCTCGCATAATTGATTTGGCACACGTTTTAAACCGGAAACCCTTCCTGACACAACCAATCTAATAAACTATATAATTAATCCATATCCATATTAACAACATTAATAACATTATTCTAAGTTAATATAAGGTTGTTTTCATAAATGCAGTCAGATTTTGATCTTACTCTCTCGCTTACTTAAAAAAAAAAAAAAAAAAAAAAAGCTTGTGTGTCCATCTATGGAAAGAAGCAAGACATTGGCAAGGAGTAAGGGTTTGATCCAAAACTTTAACTTATTGTCTCTTTTTACATTAAACGAGTGATACAGTAAAGTCCATCTTAATCAAAATAACACAGTGGCAGTTTTCTGCAGCTTAGCTGAGGAGCGTGCACACAGCTCAGGCAGAGCCAGAGACAACATTAACTTTTGGTGATGTCATAAACAGTGTGAGAACTCTGTCTCACGCCTGGCTTGCATTTCATGTTGTGCACCGCCCCAATATAGATACGTGTTTGCTCTTCTGTTCTGCTGACCGCCTGTTGCGCATCAACTACATCATGCACTCCTCCTCCACACAATCCGCAAGTCTGTACATAACCGAACAAAACAACTTACCTCATCTTTTATTTGAATGAAAGTGCATTATTTGCAATTATACATCTGTTAAATATATCTATACTGTGTATTAGTATCTTTGCGACACTATCCCTGACAGCCAGCTGGTTAAAACTTCTCTGTGAGTTTACACCGGGACATTGGTTTGACGCCTGTGGATCAGAACCTGTCTCATGCTCTATGAGACCAATGAGACCTCAGAAAATTGTGTCAAATAGTTGAATAAAAAAGGGTATAAAATGTTACATTTAAAAGTTACATTAAAGCGAGTATAACACAAATTCAGTTTTCACCACAAAATATTTGATGTGACGCAGACTACTAGCATCTGCAAATGAACTATCTTCTATTCAAATATGACAATAAAACACTTTTTCTGCAACACAGCTATGAGCTATCTTGAGAGCTAACAGAAGAACAGCAAGACAACAGAAATCAGAGAGAGCAGAACTAACAGAACAGAGTGGCATGTGAATAAAGTTGAACAATTCACCATTAGAAACTCCCAGTAGCAAGAACAGTCCAATCACAGCTTCCATGTCTCTTTGCTGTTTAGGTGTTAATCACCAGCTGCCAGAGAATTTCATCTAACACAATATGTGCGTGTGTTCTGCTCTTCACTGAGAAATGTTTCCCGGTCAGTCTTAGAAGAAAAGCTTTCACACTATATTAGGAGATGTTAGAAGAGGAAGTAATGTACTGTCAGTATTCTCTTCCTTCTTTACCTCGTCTAGATATATATGTATATATATATATAGAACGAATAATCTAAAGTGTAACAAAATATACATTGAAATGTATAATCCAGCCATATATGAACAGTTTTATGAGTAAAGTTATAACACAAGAGGAAAACTGACACCTACAACTCATAACATAGTAATATTATTGAAACTATATTACAACCATCTGTGAGAACTGCCAACACTGTCGTGTGGAATAAAGACTCTACTGGGCAAAGGTTCCTGTAGCGGCTGCCAGGGAACCCAAGGTTTGTGTGTGAGTGTGTGTGTGTGTGTGTCAGTCTGACCAATGAAGATGTACCTGAGCTCAGTTTTTTACACTAATTGTAGTCTCCCCCATGCATTTCTAATGTCCGGTCATTTTTGACAGGGAACATCAAGCGTGTACAAAAGCTAAACGAAACCCAAAATTGTGTGCAAATTATTTATTTATTTTGTGTATTTAAAGACTCTTTGTGGACAAAGACATATAATCTTATGTCAGTCTGAACAAATTAACTACCCTTTTCAGAGATAAAACTTTTAAATTTGACCAGAACACAACATGAGGGTGAAAGCGTTTTTATTAGTTTTTGTTACATTTACAGTTGTTGTACCCTCTTAGGCTTCAATTGGTCGCAAAGAGAGACGGATGCCTGCTTGCACACTCTTCTCTGTTCCAGCAGTTCGACCGCAGTCGTGGACCAGAGGTGCAACTGCACACCACTACAAGCACCCTGAGAGATACCTGTGAAAATTGTGGTGTGCCACATTTGAGTGCAGCTGCTCTCCGCCAGCTGAGACCCACCTCCATGACCACACAGCTCTGTCTGGTTTGACTGAAGGCTTCACTGACGCATGCGATGTGTGAAAAGTGTTTATTCTCTGATGAAGAAGATCAGTCATCATGTGTGGTTATCTTTACTTTGAAGCGAGGAATTCAATGATAAAAATACTGTGGTTTCAAAAGGCATAAAAACGGTGAGTGCCTCTGGTTTAGTATTCTTTCTCAAGTTTCTGATCAATTCTGTGTGACTTCCTATCAAGCTGTCAACATTTTATCGTCAGCCAGTACAGGAAACTAATTCATAAACAGACTTTCACTCCATACAATCTGTGATCTAAATCTTGCTTTCTTTGTCACTGGCTGGAGGGAGGCATTTGATCCTTTGTATCTTTGCACTAAAGGGAAAAATGAATTGTTTCATTTAACACGAAGTGCACACAGTGCTACTCAGTGCTTTACAAAAAACAATGATGAACGTGGTAAGAGGCATGCTATCCTATTTTCTCATGGATAATTTGGGAGAAAACAAAGTTGTGGAAGAGGTGCGCTCCGCACTGAAGTTTTCCCCTTGCCAATTAAAGAAGAAATACCAAATCAAAGATGGCCCTAGAGAGGTTATGTCTCAGGATTAGAACTGGATAACTGAGTGTACCTATTCCATCAGAAACAAGACACGTTCATTTGAAGGAGATGGATGGTATTTATGCTTTACTGACAAAAACAATTGTGTGTTTTGCGACTCGGATGCTAAAACAGTTGAACATCTGTTCTTTGGGAATCTTTTCAAGACTAAAATGCTGAAAACAAATTCTCAGTCACCCACTGTAGACTATAATGACACCATAACCTGGACTATGATGGATGAGGAGGAAAAATATGCGATGGACAATCATTTGATTTTTATTAGCGAATTATTTAGTTCACAGTAGATTTTTAAAAGCCAGGAGCATGTATTTCATCTTTTTGAATAAGTCAGGCCATTTTGAGAAGTGAGGGAAATCGGAAGTCTTTGGAAATAGAAAGTGCTGGTCATGTTTTATATATCTGTAACTTTTATATCCTAAGTCACATGAATAAACCTTCATCACCTTGGCAGATCGTGGTTGGTTTAAACAGGGCTAGCAAATGTTTTTCCTCCATTTCAGAGATAACACCTCACTTGCCGCTTGTCATAACTTTTTTCCGGTTGGTGCACCAGTGAAGAGACAAAGAGCAGACCCAATAAGCACATTTACATCACACCAGAAAAAGATTAAATTATTGTGCTAGTCTTACCAAAACCTTAATTTTTAAAATGCATTCAAACTTGTTAGTCTGACCAAAATACTATGAACCCACCCAGTACTGTTTACTCTCAACAGGACGTGAATGGACTGCGCATGTTCCAGTGCGCCATCTGTTTGCAAAAAACACAATAACCGAATTTCCAGTAAAGCTGCTCTCAATTCACGATTTTTCACGAACTTCAGAAAATGTGACTAAAAAAAAATCAACTGATTAAGAGAATGTGTAGGCTTGCTGTCACTTAAAGTCATTCGAGACTGTCACTCGGCTCCAATAGAATCCTGATTCTGAATATAATCTGTCAAAATCTCCATTCAAGTGGTTTAAAGACGTCCGTGCAGTGAATTCGGCTTTACTTGCATGTACAATGATTTTCCACAGAGAAAGTTAGAGGCAGCAGTCCGCAGCAGTCCACGGGGTCACAGCATTGGACATACCTGGATTTATAATTCAATAACACCCCCTTGCATGTAAACTGGGGCAAGAACAGCGGTCTAGTTAAATGTCCAGGTCATGCTGTAACAGTAGCTCTACTCGTCTACATTGACGGTGTACAATAGGCTACATATTGATTGGATGTATGTTATCATAAATGCACCTGTTGTAAAAAAGACTCATCTACAGATGCTCCACTTGAGTAATGTGTACATCCTTAATTCTTAATTCTCCTCCACTTAATTTTGACCAGTGAAGGGAAAAAAAAAGCAAGTCCTCTAATCAAAACAGCCATGCAGATAGTTTGTTCGTACCCTTAAAGACGACGCCATTAACCATTTCTCTCTAAGTAAACATTTGTACATTTGTAAGTCATGGATTACACACACAGAGTTGCTATGTTTATGAATGCAAATGAACACAGAAATGTGATGATATAACACAGCAGAGTAGCTGTACAAAAGCAACAAAAAAAAACACCAAATGAGTTATTTTCACAGATGAATATTTAATTGCATTGCCAACAAATCTGTGTTAACGATATAATTTGCCTCGGTACCTGGAGAGTATCATGGCAGAAAAATTAAACTGTATATTTTTACATTAGGCCTTTTACATTTTAAATGTTTGTTTTTTTGCCAAGTAAATGCTAATTGTATCACTTGAAGTCAATGAGTCAAACATGAGTTGCTGCTTCAGTAAACATAAAGCTCCTTCCAGAGCTACTACTCGTGCCTCTATTAGAGGTAGCAGGTAAAGCGTATAACACAGACAGGCATGTATCACAAAAGTCAAGTGAAAATCATAACACTGGTGTTGAATTGGGACATCTTTTCATTGACTCCCCCCTCGAGCTGCCCTCTGGGCTGCAGTCCTTGCAAAAACACTGAACACAATCAATCCCCTGCCTTTCCAGCCTGATCTGACAGAGATGTGCAGCTTTGGTCTACTGAGTTTGCTGTTTGAATTTGACTTGGCCATACTCCACCTCCTCCGTTTTCTCCACTCGCCTCTCCTGCCGCTGCACCACCCGGACGTCAGCGTACGTCAGTTCTTCGCCATTTTCTTCACCATTTTCTTCCTCTACTGAGGAGCAGGTAAGAGTGACATAACTTTAAATTAATAAATATGAACAATGAATTATCAGAGCAGTCGTTTCACATAATAACGGTAATATGCTGTAACTTTTCTTTCCATATTTTCACAGGATGCCAGGATAAAAGGTTTTGATTCATACCTTTGGGGGTTTGTTTTCTCCTCTTAACAAAGACGAATGCCAAGCCAACAGCTAAGAGAATCACAAGTACTGCGAGTACAATAGTTGTTGCAATTATTGCCGACTGGGCTGTTCGTAAAAAAAGAAGAAGAAGTAGATATTCATTGAGAAAAAGATTTTCAGTCTCTAATTAGAATAGAGAGTGATATCAGACACAAACACAATATGAAATTAATTTATTGATTATTAATAGAATGTAAGATTTGTGTCTGTTAATATGACTTAATTTAGCAAACTGAAAAAAAATGTTGATTTACCTTGAACAGACAGCTGTAGAGTCCGACTCGCTGTCATCTGTCCATCTGAATTAAAGAGTGTAAGTGTATATTCACCGCTGTCAGTCCTGTTTAGGTTACTGATTCTAAACGTTCCATTATCGGGAGTGAAGGTAGATCTGCTCCCAATGGTATTAGTTATAATACTATTCCTTCTCCCATTTAATATTAATGATGTTCCCTTTTTCCACTCATATCTGGGTATTTCTGAGGCGTCGTCCATCAGCTGCAGGACCATAGCTTCTCCCAAAGCTCCATAACACTGAGCTCCATCCTGTCTGCCATCACAGTAAGTTTCCACACCTGCAAGTTAAAAAACACAAAAATGATAAAGAGGAACTCCACTACTAAGCATATTCATTCTGACAGGGACCGCGGTCGAGTGAGTTTTCTGGGCGACCCTGTCTGTGTCAGATGAATCTTCGAGAAAAAGCTCATGTTTGCTCCCTCATTGTCACTCTGTCATGGCCTTTTGAAAGAAAAAAAAAGAAGTCCATTTGGTGTTTTATATCATTTAACTACCTCCCGAAGTTATGATAATAATAATATCATGCCGTTCATCCAAAATTGGAAAACATTTACACTACTTAATTTCTTGCAGAGAAGAACAGATTATAATAGATTTTCATGTATCTAATACATCTCTGTCGTTTATTTCAGGTGCATATTCAAATGGAAATGAACTCAGAATTTGCCATTGAGACATCCATCCATCCATCTTCTATACCCACTTAATCCAACTGTTGGGTCAAGGGGCAGCTGGAGACTCTCCCTGCAGTCATCGGGCAAGAGGCGGGACAGGTTTGGCAATCCATCACAAAGCCACAAGACAAACAACCACACACACTCACTCCTAGGGATGAATTTAGAGACACCAATTAATCTAACATGCACGTTTTTTGGACAGTGGGAGGAAGCCGGAGTACCCGGAGAGAACCCACGCATACACAGGGCATATGTGGTCGATCGAGAACATAACAGAGAACACACAGAAAGGCCCCAGCTGGGAGTTGAACCCAGAACACTCCCACTGTGAGGTGACGGTGCTAACCACCAGAAACAACAAATATAAGCAAATTAAAAACACCAAACACGACAAATCAATTAGAAAGAAAGCTTTTAAAGCTTTTAAAATATGAAATATGATAAAAGTTGAGGGTTTTGTGTCACTGCTGCAGATACAGTTGATAAAGAATTGATGAAATCCAACTTACCATGACAGACTGTCAGCAGCAACAGACCAACCACAGCTTCCATGTGTCTTCTCTGTCTGGCATTTATTGATCAGCAGCAGCCACAAAACCTTACATTGAACAGCACAGACGTGGATCCTCCAGTGAATAGAGTGAATGTTTCCTGTAGCTCAGATCACTGTGGGAAGAAGGTTGTGCTTTAACATGCAGAGAGTTGAAAAAAGGAAGTGAGAATAATGTTCTAAAGAAAGAGGGAACCTCATACGTTGTCTTCTTATGCGTGCAATAACCACGAAAGACAAAAAAGGACTCTATTTAAAAATGTTGTGGCAGTAAGAAACGCTTCACACGTCATTAAGCATGTTTGCAAGGCTTTAACCAACAGACCTTCCAAAATGGTGCGTAATGTCGCTGTCGTTACTTTTTAATTACATAAATATATATAAGCGTCATGTCAGCTTAGCATGTCACATTATTGAGCACACACTGTATTCACTACTTATTTCTATGTATCGAGTGACATTGAGATCCTTGCGGCACAGCCCAGATCACCCTGTTTTCACCACAGCTGCTAGCTGAACTGAAAAAGTATTATCAAGGCAAGATGAAAATTCAGTTGGTTTAACATTTGAATTAGAGTTGTGTGGGTTTTGTGTCTTTCTTATGGTGATTGTAATAAAAAGGGAGAGATTTCATGTCTCTTACACGTCGACTTTATCCATCAGCCCTTGTTTTGCATTTGCTTATTTTGCTTTAGTTTACCATCACCATTGTAACCTTGCTATACTATCCCAGGTTTGTTTGTGTTACCATTATGTTACAGTTATTTAAGATTATTTTTGCCTTCCTTTGTCCCCCTTCTTTCAGCAGTGGTGTTTGTGTGTGGGCAGCCCAGCACTTCCTGACTTCAGGTTTTAGTGACACCATAGATATATTTAGAGCTGGTTTCTTTTCCACATTGTTTGGTGACTATTTGAGTTTTTAATTAGCTTCTAAATGTTGTTGGATTTGCTTGAAATGATGTTACTGTATAAACTGACCTTTTGGGTCATTGCACAGTAAAAAGCAGAACGAGTGTGCATTCGATTGGGTATATAGGCGGTAAGATTTTGACTTAGGAGGTGATATGTTTTGAATGTGTTTTGCAGCTTCATTTTAGGCTGGAGTGTGTGTTTCTAAGTGTGTGATGGAGAGAACTGTAAATAAACTGCTCACCTCAAAGAAGTTTAAAGGCCTGCCTACCTTCCAGTTTTCTTAACCCTTGAGCTAGACAACTTTACACTGATTACTGAAAAGCAATGCTCAAAATATGCTTTAAAAAGTCCTTGGGAGAGACTCAAATTTCCTGTTTGTCCAAACTCAGTTCAACATTTAATGTCATCAGTCTCTTTAGATTTGTCACTCTGTGGAAAAATAACAAACTATCTGTTCTGTCTGCAACGAATGTGCCTCGGGGGTTTGTTTGCTTGTTTGTTTTTATGCCTCTTAAGCTTTTTTCATTTTTGCCGACTCACATGAAATTTTAGTCACTCTTCCAGAATATCACAAAATGTGAGTAATGATGACCGTAATTTATAAGGGGCTGTCATTTCCTCAAAATGTTGTACGTTGTAATGTGCAACTCCCCACAGTATCGTGTTCTGAGTGCAACAGTAAAGTCTCTATGAACCAACAGAGGGCAGCCTCACATCTGTTAATGTGAGCCGTGAAGATACATTTACAGAAAAACATTGTGCCCAGCAGTCAGGAGCAGCTTACTCAAAGTTAAAACATATAATGACTGCTTTTTTTAATTGGCATTTTTAAAAAAAAGCAAAAACAACTAAAGTAAAGCTTGTGCAATGCTTGGAAACATTTATGAAACAGATATTTCTTTCCAAGTAGAAGACAAAAAAAATTAACTGCATCATTCAGTCATACGAATGCAACTCGTCAAAAGCTCATTATAAAAAACATTTATCGGTATTATATCAAATATAACTGTGTAGCTTTATAAAATCCAAAATTCATGAAGATATAGTACATTTCTCTTTCTTATGACTTTTGGCGTGTCGGTGTCATAAAAATCATATTTTCCTTAAGATTGAAAAGATCTTTTTTTTAAACAAGAAAAGACTGATTATCCTCTTATAATGTGTAAATTCACTACAAATGTCCTCTAACAAGAGGTGCAGCCGACTCTTCAGCCTTCTCGTATTTAATCTTCTTCCACTTGAAATAGACGCAGATCCCAACAAATGAAACAACAGCAGCAACTGACAGCAAACCGCATGTGAGCAGGGAGTGATCTGTTCAGACAACATGTGACAGAAGACAGTTGACACCTGCCAAGGGAACTTCCCTTTGATAGCGTGAACAAAAGAAAATCTGCTGTGATACAAACATGTAGTGAGTGCTGTTGTTGTTCTGTCTTACCTCTACAGACAGATATAATCTGTTCTTTGGAGACAGAACTGACTGAGCAGACCAGACGTCCTGACACGTGTTGTTTCAGAGCGATGATGTTAGTCTCTTCACTTCCAAAGACGAGCTCAGTGTCTGTCAGTGTGTGTCCATCCAGAGTCCAGCTGTACTGAGGACTGTCTCCTCTCTCTGAGGAGCAGGACACCCAAATCTGTCCCTGGGACAAACACTCGGAGACCAGCTGGACAGAGGACACAGGAGCTGAGAGACACACACACAGAGAAAACCTTTGATAATATGACAGAATCTTGTTCATTTTGAACTGG
Organism: Leuresthes tenuis; assembly: GCF_036924035.1. NCBI lineage: Eukaryota > Metazoa > Chordata > Actinopteri > Atheriniformes > Atherinopsidae > Leuresthes > Leuresthes tenuis. The sequence goes on along the minus strand of NW_027325365.1, from coordinate 16,979,245 downwards.
TTATAATGAAAAAACAGACAGGGAGCAGAATACAGGTTGCTATGTGCAGATATATGAGATTGTCAACAGAAAGCAAGATTTCAGTTTACCAATTGAAGTCAAATTAAAGTCAGAGAACTGCATGGAAACGTGTTTTCTGTGTTAGGCAATAGTTGCTTATAACGTCCAACGAGAATGATGTTACTCTTAATTGTGGGCTTTGGCCAATGAACAGTTATTTAGTGATTTTCTGTTCAGAATTTTAGAACAGGAAAAACGCAGCAGGGTCAAATTTAAGGCAAGCAAAAGCCAACTCTGTCCCTAACACTATAATGTTCTAGATGTACTACAGTGCATTAACCTCTGGACATGGTTTTCCTTCAAACGTGTCTTGTAGTTGTGTACCTGACAACTAGCTAACTCATTTATCTTCTTCAATCGCAGAATATAATCTAGATTTTGCTCGGAGATGACACTCAGCGCTGCAGATGTCAGATCAGAACCAGATTTATGCTTGGTGGATTGAAGAGTCAAATAAAAAAAATCTCTCACCTCGATTCTTATGGAACTGTACGTGAGCACTTATTCGCTAAGTCTAAGAGCTGAAATTGAGTGAGTGAGTGTGAACGTGGATGGTTGTTTGTCTCATTTGCCTCTGTGCAGGCCTACAGCATCTCAGAGCAGAGAGCATCATCATTTTATCAGGATTTTGAATCCTAAATTTACATGCCTAATGATTGTTTTAATGAAAAATTGAGAGTGCTTATTTCTTTCCTCTTTAGTTTCCCTGCAGATATAAAAAAAACTAAAGTTACCTTGAATCAACAAGTGTAATGTCTGACTTCCAGTTTGCTGTCCATTGGAATTAAAGATTTCAAGTGTATAATCACCAGTATCAGTCCTGCTCAGGTTACTGATAGTAAATGTCCCATCACTGGCATTAAAGACAGATCTGTTGTGCATAGCATTTGATACACTGATATTCTTTCGGCCTTTGAGGTTCATTTGGGAAAACTTTTTCCACTCATATCTGGGTATTTCTGAGGCGTTGTCCAACAGCTGCAGGAACACAGCTCCTCCCAGAACTCCATAACACTGAGCTCCACCCTGTCTGCCATCACAGTAAGTTTCCACACCTGGAAAATTTAAAAACATGATTTAAGAATGAAACAAAATCAAGACCATTTCTAAAGTGTCTGCATCATGAAGGAGAATGAGAATTAGTTGTAGCAAATCCAAAGTGGTCATCCTTTTGTTATAGTAAAACCAGTAAATGGACAACTATTGGAAGTAATTCTATTGGAAGTAATTCTATACATACGTATAGCAACTTCTATCCAAGTTCACTTCCTGCACATAATTAGCAGCTTTTGGGATTTAAACTTAATGGAGTCTTACATGAATCTCATCTTCATGCCTTGTCTAATCACACAGTACTTTTACAAAGTGACCAAAGCCTTTCCTTGTGACTGTGTAATTATACAGTCCTTTGAACTGGGTTATAGGGTGAATACTTAATCCTATAACCCAGTTTATTTAATTGACAGGCACATCATTTGTTACTTAAGAGACAAACAGGTCACTAAAAATTCAAATAAAAACAAGAATAATAAAATCTACTTAGAAGAGTTGCATTAGTTTCACATTGCTGGAGTTAATATAGAAAATAATTCAGTGACTATAACTGATGTAATTTATGCAAAGCATTTTGTGTACAGCCCTTATCAACTTCAGCATTTGGCATGTGAATAAACTTCATCAACTCACCATGAGATATGTTTTATAGCATCACTAGCAGTCCAACCACAGCTTCCATGTCTTCTTCCAGCCGCTGCCAGACAACTCTGTGCAGGTACATCAAACACTGAACTGTCTGAAATGTCTTTTAGTGATCAGCCAACGAAAAAAAGTTGATAGTGTATGTGAAGAGGTGCAAAGGGAAGTGGCAAAAAGTGTCAAATGTTAGTGGCGAGTTAAAAAAAGGATCTATCTTTGACCTGTGCCCACAGACATGCAAAGTTGTGAAAAGCCTGCACAACACAGACAACATAAAAGTGGAGTACATGTAATAGATAACTACACTGCTTTACCTCTTCTTTTAACAACACATTAAGGTCAGTGTTACTGAACTGAAGAGAGGCATTTCTGTCATCTTGAAAGTGAAATTTATTCCAAGTTTCATTCTATATATGACTTCTACAGCTCAACAGTTGGAGCCTTGACTGCAGAACAAGCTGCAGTTGGAGTCCTGCCCTCACCACAGTCCATCCACCCCTCCAAACACAGTAAGGTGAGGGCTTCTACTTTTAGAAAGAATTATTGTTCATCTATTTTTATTAATAAATTCTTAATAGATTTTTATCTATTTTATTTCAAAGTTACCAATTAAAGAAGCTTTGAATATTTTCAGGTCCACATAAAACAGGTTAAAACAAATCATTCAGAATGCATTTAAACGATCTGAACAATAACTTGAATGCAGTGAGGTTGGACATATCTATCAGACGGAGCTCTTCACACTGCACAGCTTCTTACAGTCAAACACCTCACACATCCTCAGGAATCAGACCTTCCTTTTTACAAAACGATAAAGCAAACATCAGTTCATTATGTACACATGTGCCACATCTGTAAATAAGTAAATAAGCTGCGGGCAGTCAGATAAAGAATTGAAAACTTTTAAAGAAATTTAACACAGCTCTGCAAGGGAGGTAATCCAAATAACCTCTAAATAAGCATGTCTTAAGACAGAATAAGGCAGGACAAACTTAATCACACACTATGTATGCATTGTCATTGGAAATAAGCAACAGGCTGTGGTTGATGAACTGAAAATGAGTGTAAGGGGAAGCAAGGCAGGTGTTCGAAATGTCCACTCACTCACTCACAGTGTTCGCCATATAAACAAATATATTTAAAAAATACACAATTAAAGTTATCTGAAGTAAACAAGATGAAGGTATACGAATAGTGTAAAACACCATGATCGTTTGGAAATGACTACAGAAATATGAAACTATAAGACAGTCAAATTCTAAAAGTTTTCGTGTCATGTCGTCTTGCTTTGTGACCATTGGGACATTAAACTAAAAGTACTGTTAACAGAAGTTCCACGTGTAAAGTTAAATTAGCAATAAGATGTGCAGGAAGTGAAACAAAGTAAAAACAAATGTAACTGTCAACATACCACGCACGTATGCAGGTTTTTTTTCTCCACAAACTCTTCTTTTCTCTTCCTTACATCCAAGTTTAGACAGTCCCTGAAACTAACAAGGCTGGTTGCAAAGCCCATGTGTGCAATAAGTCAGATAAATGAGACACCTTTACAGTATAATGAAACAGGATTGGAGATGACTGAGAATTCAATTTCTGTAATGATAATTTATTTCAGTGTAAATCAGGAAACGATTGTGCCACAGTGAGGCTCACCAGTGTGTTTTTAATATATGAAAGGCTATGAAATAGAAGGGCTGGTTAAGAACAACTATGAATCAGCCTACACGGAGGACGTCCACACAACAACCACCCAGCCAAGACCAAAGAGATGATAACGGACTTCAGCAGATCCAAAAGGTCTGAACACTCCACCTTCTACACTGATGGAGACGAGGGTGGAGAGCTTCAAGTTTCTTTGGGTTCACATTACGGCTGACCTCACTTGCTCGACAAATATCTCACATCAAGAAGGCACAACTAAGTGTGTGCTTCCTCAGGAAGTTGTCATGTCCACCTCCCCCAACACTTGCTGATCAGATTCTACTGCTCCATCATCGAGAGCCTCCTGACCTGCTGCTGTACAGTGTGGAGGATAGGAAGGCCCTGCAGGGGTGGTGAGGGCAGCAGAGTGGAGGACTGAGACCACACAACCCAAGCTGACCGCTTGCTGCACTTTGTATTGTATTTAGGTTAATTGCTTCTTCTTTTTGTGCTGTACTTTTTATTTATTAATTATTATGCTGTCAAATGGAGAGCTGCTATCTAGTTATTCATTGTTCCTGCAACAGTGACAATAGAGAGCTATTCTTTAACTGTTTAGTTTATTTACAGAAACATTTCATTGTTTAAAACAGTCACAACAGGTCTAAAGGAAATTTAACGGCAATATTATATGTAACTGCACAACAAAATTCCTTTTCTAGCTCAGGACTACGATGCAACTTAACAAAAAAATTAAAAAATGGGAAATGACTGTGTTACTAAACCAACTTGATTAAAGCGTAACTAAAGTAGGTAACAAACATTTGAATTAAAATACGGAGTCCATTATGTTGGTTACAACCACCAGTTTTTTTATTGTCTTTTATTATCTAACAAATAGCAAATCAAATACATACAATGATTTACAACACATCATTCTTAAGTGACATGCTATTTTACCACAGCTGATAGCCAACACACGACTACCAAGATTAGGAGAATAACACAGAGAGTATCTTGTGTTTTGTTTTTTAAATCAGCATCTACAGTGACAAACACAGATGTTGCTTTTTGGCGTCCTGGGTTCAGTATCACACTGCTGATGATTGCCTTCAGCTGAAGTCCAGACTCAAGTCTCAATCCCCAGTTATACACCTCGGTCTGCACAAAACATAAAAAAAGGACTTTGATATTTCCATCAATATTTAAATCAACTGACTGGACAATGACAGTAAATGTTTGCTTTTCCTTCAAGCATAAACAGCATTACCTCGCTTTCTGTGGCGCATCACTTTCCTGCACACGCAGAAACACAACAGCGCAATTAGGAGCGCGCCACCAAGCGCTGCACAAACTAGGATCACGATAGAAGAATTGTCCTCTGAGGAGATTAATCACAATGATATCAGTGAAGTACATCAGAGACACGTATGAAGACTTTGACAAGAATGTGGTGCTGATGAAGTGTTGGCTACTATTTTAAAGAAAAAAAAATAACATATCTTTTTGTGACAAAGTGAATATCCCAGGCATAGCTCGGTGATTCATAAACTGAACCAAATAAAATCTTTTAGGAGCTGCAAGTTCACACTTCACCTTATGGTTGAGATTTCTCAAACTCAGTCAAGGTGAATTGTGAAATAGAATCAGTACGAGTGAAAGAAAAGAGACCGACACCCACATACTAAAAGCAACAGGAAAGCCACAGACAGTTCCTGTGTACCACACCCAACACACAGCTCCCATCAATGCTCAATAGCTTTCTGATTAACTTTAACAGAAAAGATAGCCCGTATGATCGTGAAAGTGATAAGATGAGGTACGTGTCTTAAAACTAACCTTTAACATCCAGGGAGAATTCCATCTTTTTCTTAGAGATCCCATCATGGTCATAGACATCTATGTTGTACTGACCCGAATCACTCCTCTCCAGATTGGTGATTTTGAGTGTCCCGATGTCAATTAAAAACTCTGTTCTGTTTCTGAAAGCAGTCGCTATATTCACCTTTTCGTTACTCATTGAGAACACCTTTATAGCTCCACTGGAAAGCAACTTTTTGCAGGACACCGAAAACGAGCTTGCATTGGTCATCAGTTGGATGTAGACGGATCCTCCGATAACAGGAGAGCATGGGGATGGGGTTTGGATCATATTACATTTCGTCTCAGCAAACAGTGAGAGCCCTAGGAAAGAAAAGAAAAAAAACATGTAAATAAGCAAACATCAGTTGCACTACGTTTTATCTCTTAATAACGACTGCCTTACCATGAGCTCCTCCCACAAAAAACACAAGTATAATAAATTTCTCCATATTCCTCTGTCATCGGGTTTTGCATATAAAAAAATCCTGAAAAATGATGACCTAAACTCTCTGTCTCATACTTAACATGTCATCTATCAAACACAGTTCATCAGTGCAATCTGGGCGGTCTAAAGCTCACTTCTTCATGCTTGCTGTCGCCACCGCCGCTTCTGCTGCTTCTCAATACTACACACTTCCTGCTTCTCAGCCCCTCCACCACCACAGGGTCCTCGTGAAGATATATTCATATATACTCAATATCTTCCACTTTAAACTTCAATTATATACACAATAAAAGTACAGAAACAGTCACATGTGAGTTGTCTGACTGCAATGATCTGCCATGAACGTCAGCTTCCATCCAGTCGTGCCAGATACTGCCAGAAACCAGTAAAGATGTGGCAAGACATTGTTGTGGTATTAGCAAAAAGGAAGGAAATGATTTCAACTCTCCATACTCACTTCTCCTTACAAACCGAAGTCTTTGAAAGCATACTGTTTCAAAGCAATTCTAAGAAATATCTGCAAAACCGAACCCAAAAACAAAAACATGTGACCCTCGTGTTTTGGTCATATTTTGCCACGGCATCTTTGATTTTCGTTCCTTTGTACTTGTAGATCTCATACCAAAATCTAGAAGTGAGATTTACAAAAATGCATGAATGTGAAAGCCGAGCAAACGAGGCCATTTATGGGTTTAAATGTGTCTTTGCTCTGCTGTGAATCTCATGGTAAAGTTTTCCTGTGTCAAAGAGGAGAGGTTTTTCTGTTTTCTGTTTTTTCTGTTTCTATTCAAAGAAGATGCTGGCTGATCATTTTCATTTCAAAGTACTGAACTTATCTTACCTAAGTACAGTATAACTTATTTTACCTAAATCCTCTACAAATTCTCTGATACTGAAATCATCCAATGAAGTTTCCTGTTAGATTTTATTTCATTGACTTTAGCAATTCCAATGCTTACAATCTATGTTAAGGTCTAAATATGCTTTGCTTTCAGCAAATATCTTTGTGTTCATTTACTAACATGTTATTACAAATCTAATGTTACAAACTTGAGGAAATAAAAAAGTTTAGTTTCTTGGTGGTTTAATGAGAAGAGGTCAAGTTGGCAACAGACCTTTCAAATGCTTAAATCAGCTGCTGTTGTGAGAGTACCTACTGTACAGGCACAAGAAGCACCGAATGGAAAAGCGCTGCCTGCAGAACAGTTCAATTTATCTATATAGCACCAAATCACAGCAAATTTCATCTCAGGGCCATTCAAAGATACAGTAAGCTATAATTAACTTAATTCCAAATTAGTCCAATTCATACAATGCCAGTTTTACAAAAAGAAAACCAACAGATTGCATTGTAATTTCTCCTCGATTCAATCCCCTGTCCTCTGTATGCATGAGACGAAAAAAAGAAAAATCACTTTTAACAGGAAGAAACCTCCAGCAGAACCTGGACAATATGACAATAACGTCACATGGTGAGTGAAGAGAGCAGAGTAAAGAAAAGTGCATCACTTGAGGTCCCACAGCAGTCTAGGCCTATAGCAGCATAACTATGGGATGTCTTAGGGTCACCTGAGCCATCCCTAACCATGAGCTTTATCAAAAAGGAAAGCTTTAAACCTAATCTTAAAAGCAGAGAGGGTGACAGCTTCCTGAACCCAAATTAAAATATGTAACATCAAATCTGAAAAATCTTGCAAAGAATAAAGCATTTTGTTGCAGCTCTTGGTATAAATGACATGGGAGAAGACGACCTGAGCAGTTTCCTTCTATCTTTAACATTTACTGTTAAAACCTGCTACTTAATGATGCCTAAAAATACCTGAGCCTCTCCTCAGATGGCTTTGGTCTAACGAGCTTTAGCAATCAATTCCAAAAACAGTTATATTGTTTGATTTGACCATAGAACAGTTCTGTTCTCTGAATCTTTTAATGACACAATGTACAAAGCAACCCAACTTTTCTGCAAATAGGTTTGTAAAACTTTTGCTTGTAGACTTGCAACATTTTGTAAAATGAGTCAGTAATATTCCATTGAGAGACATGTTTTTCCATTCAAAGAAAGGCAACTACAGCGCGGTAACTGCGGCTCAGTTTCACAGACAAATTGTACATTCAATAAAAGCCCATCTTGAAGTGTTTTGTCTAGAACTATTTTTGATCCAACAATTTTAATTTCAGTTGTGTTCTTTTTATATTCTGTTGGACATGATCCTTGTGTTGAGTCTTCTGAAAAATGACCTGCTTTTGGAAAGCTTAAGCTTCTTCTTCCAATCCAAGTTCTTTTTCACCCAAACACTGTTCCCGCTGTCCTCCTCCTCATCTCCCACCCAGGGACCCCAGGCACCTCCGTTAAGTTGAGGGTCAGCCAGTGGGTCCTCTGACGGGTACCTCACTGGTACCGCAGTTCGGTTGTACCACACCAGTCTGGCTAAGAGCTCTTTGACAACATCTGGTCTCTGCTCAGAAAGATCAAAACGTTCATATGGGTCCCCGGAGATGTTGAAAAGCCACAACGATTTGCTGGGTTTAGTGTGGCGCTCAAGGTTCCACCAGCTGTTGGGGAAACCTGGAAGAGTCTGTGGTGGGATCCAGTCTCCATAACCAGGGTCTCCTGTCAGGAGTTTCCAGTCTCCTGCTCGTATGGAGGCCTGAATGGCTGTATTCCAAATCCCAAATCCATTCTGCAGTGACCCACTGCCTACACGGTTATACAGAGGGTCAATGTTGTGGAGGATCTCCAGTCTGGGTGACTCCTTCCCATCACTGATTGCCTCCCAAACATTATACCCATCCAGCCCCTCAGTCAGAGACTCATTTCCACCTGCTAATCCCACTAGTGTCGGATACCAGTCAGTAATATGTACTAATGCTTTGCTCACCCTCCTCTTCTTCTGCAACAGAGGACTGTGAACAAAGCCCAGACCCCGGATGCCTCCCTCCCAGTAGGTGCCTTTACGCCCTCTAAGTGGCCAGTTACTGCCACCAGACAAAGGCTGACCGCCGTTGTCAGTGGAGAAAACAAGGACACTGTTCTGGTAGTATCCATATTTGCGGAGAGCATATGTTATGTTACGAACTGCCTCATCTACAACTGAAACCATTGCAGCATACTTCCTTCTAGGAACATTTTCTAGCCCACGATACGGGTAGATGTACTCTTTCGGAGACTGAAGAGGTGTGTGAACAGCTTGGAAGGAGAGGAAAATGAACAGCGGCTGAGACTGAGGATTGTGCTTTGCCAGGATTTTGCGAACTCTCTGCGTGTACAGATGGGTGGAGTATTTGCCCCTCTGACCCCAGGCCACCGACTCGTCTTCATGGAGGTCATAGCCGCATAGCCCTGGGCCATCACAAGAGTCATAGGTATAGTAGTTCACACTGCCCGTCAAGGAGCCGAAGTATGTGTCAAAACCACGGCGGGAGGGCAAACACTCCTTTTTGTAGAAACCCAGATGCCACTTCCCTACCATGTGGGTGGAGTAGCCGAGCTCCTGAAGCCTCTGAGGGAGGGTCACCTGGTCAAAGGGCAGGCAGTTTGGCTGGCGGGAACGGATAATCGAGTGCTGGAGACCAGTGTGAATTTGGTACCTGCAGAGTTCAACATAAAATAACAAGAAATAACCAACTAGTACAGAAAACATCAGTTAATCAAATTCAATATATTGAAAAATGAGGATAAAGTGACATGAGAAAAAACTAAGGTTGGAGTAGGGGGACCCTTCCCTAACCACTGTGTTTTTTAGATATGAAGATACCACAAATGTCAATGACAAAGGACTCCTCGTGTTTTCTTTCTGATACACGATGAAAGATTTACATTTGAATTTATTTACAACACCATCTTAAAAACACTCAGGATGTACTGAGTTTAAGGAAGATCAGTCTAAATAAAAACAGAATACAGTAGTAACCTGCAAATTATTCAAATCTATTTTTGATTTAAAGATAAAGTGCAAAAGCTACATATCAAAGCTCATCTTGAAGAATATGTACTCAGTACCATCAATGGGTATAAAACGAGCATCCCAGAGAGGCTGACCTTTGTGAACTGAATATCGAGGACATCACTCAGTGAATGACGCATGGGTAGATAGTTAAACAATTTAAGAATATCTCTCAGCTTAAAATTACAAAGAAATGTGAGAAATCCATCATCTACTATGGTCATTATTTTTGGCCTCTCTGGCAGCACCGCATTAAAACTGAGATGATTATGCAGTGAAATCATTGTGTGAACTCAATAATACTTCTGAAAACTACTGAACATAGTGAAGATTCGCCACTGCATTTTCATATGCAAGGTAAAACTACACTTTAAAGAATGAAAATCCTACGCGAACACGGTCCAGAATTACCCACTCCTCGTCTGATTCAAAGCTAATTCAGAGACGAATTGAGGTACAGAGACAAATTGAGGTAAAGTGGAAGCGTTGTGTGATCTGATAAGTCAAGATTTGAAATCTTTTTGGAAATCATAGGTGAACATAAGATTTGGAGCAATATATGCTGCAATCCAAACTTCTTTTTGAGGAAAGAGTTCAGTTGTATCAGCACGACAATACTGAACCACATTGTGCAGGTATTACCGTATAACTGCATGTCTCTGTACTAAAATAATCAAAGTGCTAAACTTGTCTCCCTTCAGCCTGACCTGCCCCCCACTGACAACATTTGGAACATTATGACACTATAAAGACAACAAAGTACTCATATATATCAACAAAAAATTTAAAATACATTTATTTCAAAACCACAGCAACTGATGTCCTCTGTTCCCAGGGTGTTGTTAAAAGATGAGCTGATGCAACAAAGCGGCACAGTTTAAACATCAAGTTTAGTTTAACAAATTTTAAATGCTTTCTTATCTACTTGATATTTTGTCTTTTTCTTTAGAAATTACATTATCATTATTATTTTTCATTATTATTATATTAAAATTATTATTGCGTCCAAATACAAAGCAAGAATTAACCCAAATCAGAGGACAAGAACTCTACCTGCCAGTGATGAACTGACTCCTGGATGGGGTGCAGATGGGCTGGATGTAATAATTCTCAAGCTTCACCCCATCTGCTGCAAGTTTATCCAGCACCGGTGTCTTGATGTCGGAATTGTGATATCCAATATCGTTGAAGCCCTGATCATCTGTCATTATGAAGATTATATGAGGAGGTTGGGGGACAGGAGACCTGTCAATGAAAGGGTGGTCATTCTCACTTTCCACCTGATTAGGGCTCATCGCATCCCAGGTCAGGTACCCGAGGCTGAGCAGGCTCATCATTGAGAAACCGGTCAGAGCTGTCGTTGCCATGGTTCCTGTGACCCTAGATTATCAATTTGCTAATATTTCGTATTTTGTTAAGCTCGTGGTAAAAAAGATTCACTCCTCAGATGTTGTGATTGACCCTTGGCGTTCTTGAGAGCCAGTTAAAGGATCCAAAACCAACACAAAGAAAAGCTACACCTCCATCCTCCCTGACTTTCCCAACTGCATCAGCCCCTTTGAAAGCATTTCGCTTTTCCTAGTGGTCTAATTAACCCCGCCCATTTGCCTCGCTGGCCCACTAAAATAACATCAGCCTCCCTCCTCCAAAAAGCACACACTGAAGTATTTCTACTGCATCCAGGTGTTGATGGTGAGTCTACATCTAACATTAGTGATACGAAATCTAAACATCATTCGGGCAAATTACTGATTTGATGACTGAGTTTCTGGCACATATTTTAATATGTGGCTTCATTCAGTGTTAAATGAGGCTTTAAAAGCCAAGCAATCCCATCGCGCACCCTCCTCTTCATCCACGTTTCTTTCTGGTAGTCTGATTTCAATTAGCCACGCTGCCAACTTTACAAATTGCATAGAAAAAAAAGACTTCCAGTCCTATTCCTGAAATTAGCCATGGTTGACAGAGGGTCTATAGAAAAAAATTCTCTCTCAAACAAACATGGTGTGTGGGGGAGATTTGAGTATCAAGGCGGCAGTGGGGCCCTGCAGCCACAACCACAGACACTGTTCCCCACTCTACTCCACAGAACTTGCAAACACTCACCCACTATTCCTTCTGTTTTATGAGTGCTGTAGACCTGAGGAGAGAGACAGAGCAGACTTCCCAGACTCTGATAACATCTCCAAGCAGGAGTCAAAGAGGTGCTTTACAAATCCAGCCAGAGGTCAACAGAAAGCAGCGGGACATTTCAGCCACTGCTACAGACAGGTATTGCTCCAAAGCATCTGGTCTGTGTAGACTGTCATCATGCTGAAGACTCTATTTGACTATATATCGAGAAACCCTGTAGAACTGTACGAGGTAGAATTTATATACATTTTCCTAATTGAAAAAGAGACAGTAGAACAAAAATATTATGGAACTGCTCATTTGTGAAAAAAGCCTCTGGTATTACATTGTAATTTGGATTTAAAAAATAAATGTCTACACAAGGGCTGGATGTAATTATTCTCAAAGACTACCTACACAAGTATAAATATGTAAATGAGTCTGCAGTTAAAACAGAGTGCCCCAACAAAAGAGTTGTCACGGTAAACAAGTAAAAGGATTTTCAATCTACTTCAAGAAGGTAATTCAACACAGAGTGTGGTGGAGTTTGGTTGTAACCCGTCAACTCTCCAATCTAAAATTTGGAGCAAGAATAAACATAAAGAGAGGTTGTGAAAAAGGAAACATAGAGGTAGATTAAGTCAGAAAACATGTTACAGATGTTGATGATACTGGAATTCTTGTTTGGTGCAGATCCAATGAAACACACAAAGATGACTGCCTGAAAAAAACTGATATTGCGTTGATGTCGGTTTGAGGATCATGGGAGATGGCAAGCATTACCTCTACAGTACACATACACATCTACATACACAGGTGGACATTGAATTTATGGACTGACATCCAAATGATGATGACTGAAAGGGCTGCACAGAACTGAACCATCGACCCTGCATTATTCCTTCCTATGACGACTTTTTAAGACGTGTAAATGACGTCTGGTTATGTGTGAAAACCCCCATATGAGTCATATTTCCCTCTTGCTGAAATGGGTAGTACTTTACCATACTAGATCGTGGGCCATAAAACATAATACATGGTATGAAAAAAACTACCTATATGCTGGTTTCATTCGGGTGACTTGATGAATTCTATCAAGATTATACAGCTCAGCCATTCGCTATCAATATTTTCTTTGTTCACAAAGCATGAGTGGACATAACCAGGAGTTAACATGACCTTAAGTGGGTGCAAGTTGAAATCTTGCAGGCAACAGATTAATTTCCCTATCTGATGCACACATTACATCCTGCCCACTGTGCCCTGACTTCTCACAGACTTAAAACACATAGGCATACAACTCTGTCTGTTGTTGAGAGACATCATTCATTCTTACATGAGCTGGATAATTTCCCCAATCTTTGCAGGTCTTAAGACCTCAGTGAAACCAGCAGTCTGAAGGAACCTTTCCCCTTGATGCTAAAAGGAAAAAGAGCAACACTCCGTGGGAGTGTTCTGCTCCTCATTTCCTGCGCAGGTTGTGATAATGAGAAAACAAGAAAACATTTTCAAAGTGCAGAAGCCAACAGAAGAACTTCAACACTGCAGAGTTACCAGTTGTGTATTTTAACCTCTCACTTAACATCTGTGTTTGTAGGGATGCGCCTCTATGTGGTCCAGTCTTTTTTTTTTGTATTTTCAAAATGAAATAACATAATTCTCAAGACGTATTTTATCCCCATTGTTTAATAAAGCTGATATGGTTTCATAATGGACCCAAACACTTTTTTTAAAATGTAAAGTCACTACTGACATTTTGCACTTTAAAACCCAAACCATAGCAGTACCTCAAGGTCACTGAGGTGAAACATGGTTTGCACAGGGGAAAAATCTGTTGAAGTCATGGGCTGGTAAACACACTGGAGGGTAAAACATCACACCTTGCAAATGTTGGTATTAGGACTTGCGGGCATGGAGGTCGTGGGCAAGCCAAAAGAAGTACGAGCATCCCCTAAAGGGCACAAATCTGTGGCCGAGCATGTTTGCCCAGCAGCTGAGGCGGCATCTTTGGAGCGGAGCTTCTGAGTTCTGAGGGAGAAAAAAAAGGACTGAGCTGCATCTGAAGTTTTATACCGTCATATTTGTTTATGTACTTTTCCTAGAGGCAGCGGTTTGGAGATCTGATAGCCTTCACAAAAATCCTGGCAAAACCCAAGGACGGTGCATAATTATCCTGAGTGAAGTTGGTATTGGTCATTAAAAGTTGGTTAAAGCCAGCTCAGAGGAAACAAAAAGAGCAGGACAGAGAGTCATTATTATCTCTGGGTGGCTTTTAGGCAACAAGGAATCTCTCAGTCTTTGAGCAGCCAAACTTATGAGATGTGACTCATAGGGTTTTCTGTTGGTCAGAGTTGTGACTGCTCGGCAGCTCAACAACAGCCCCACTCATGTCACACCACAAAGCAAACAGCACACATACAGTATTCAAACACTCACCCAAAAATTAACATATGCATTTGTCCACCCAGAGTTCACATTGCTCATTTGCTATTTCTTTTATGAATTGATATGAATCCAAAATAATTCCACAAAGAATTCAACCATTAACCAAGAATGCTGTCATGACAGTATTTACGGAAAAAGTGACCTTACAATGCACCTGGGACTCTTAAATGCTGAATAGACATAATGCTCGGAACTGTAATATATTTTCGTGGTTATTTATCTCTCTGCAGCTAAGAATAAAAAACATGCTAAGTGGTAGACATTTTTGTAAACCGCAGCTGTCTAATTCCAGCGACAATCGGATTCAAATTCAGTTAGAGGTCAGGTCAGATGTGTTCGAATTCTCTGCTTCACAAACCCCTCACTGAGAGTTGCTGTTGACACACAGCGGGAACTAAAGACTGCAGATCCCATTTTCTGAGTCTCATTCACTTCTTTTCATCTTTCCATGTCTTTCATTCTGTCATTAATGTAAATGTTCAGCTGGAGTTTTTCTGAGTGTACACTGTTGATAGCTACTTATCATGAAAACATTCATAAATTTTGTGAAAGGATCCTAAAAAATTGACGTCACTCGCATCTGAAGTTTGAAGACTTGCATTTTATATGTGAACATTTCCTGTTTTCTACATCTTAGTTAAAAGTGGATATATAAAGCAAAATCAAAGTCTGGTTTCGTTCAAGGGAACATTATTACTGTGAATACACTAAGTTGGTATGTGGTACCAAAGCTTGTGTTCACCTTTCATCTCTTCTCTAGTTTTATCTCAAGAGTAGGCTTCAATAAGATAAATCAGCTGCAGATGCTCATTTGTTTTATTCCTCAAGACTTGGATCAATCATCTCATAAACTCCTAATAAACAGAGCTTCCTCGTAAAGAGAAACATTCCCAACATCCTATGTTTACATACCGTTCTGAACAGGTTCTGAACCTGAACTGAAGTGTAATAATAACTTGTAAGGGGAGCTGAAGCTGGGGGGAGTTGCCGCCGCTGCCGCTCTGTGTTGGTCTGCACCAAATGTTAGCTTTGGCAAAAGGAATAAGTGCTGTTTCTGAGCATGGCTACACCCCTTCATGATGAACACTAACCCCTTTCTAATCAAGTCAGACCTGCCAGTAAACCTGAATATTACTCCACCTCTCACCCTAATTTCCTAATCCGAGTAAGACTGGATGGAAGCCAACTCTAAGCTTAAACCTTTACTTCAAGCATATTCAGCTTGTTGCCTCCTTATAATGTACCACAGTACCCCTGTTTCAGAGTTTGCATGATTTTTTTCCCTTCTTTTATCAAGCTTTAAGGAATAAATTTAGCACATTTAGCACATAAAGTGCCATTTTTAGGAACAGAGACACTTATCATTCTCTCTACATGTAGCTCAGTTAAAGATGACGATGCTCATGGGTTAAAAAAAAAGAGCTGTGATAAAATAATTTGGAAGAGAGCAGCAGAAGTTGAGATACAATGGCATTGAAGAACAGGCCTCTCAAAACAAATAACTATACAGGTAAGGTTTTCCCACAGCAGACAGGACCCAAGGCCGAGCAAAGAATCCCCCCTTAACCATGCAGTGCATGCTAGCAGTGTATAAGATACAAGCCAGGACAGGCTGCACACAGAACTATAGCTAAGAAGCTGAGATAGTCCAGAGGACCATCTGTATTAAGTACGGTTTAAGTTCCAACATCCTAATGGGAGACACAACCAAAAACAGCTGCAAAAATTAGATTTAGTAATCAACACTGACAGCAATATCAAAAAATAAAACAGAGTGAAACTGTTTGAGGAACTGCTCCAGTGAGTTTGAGCAGGTGTGAGTCTCTGATTGCACATGGTTTAAAATGTATCCAGCCGCAAGCCACAATCCCCGGCGTCAGTATATCAGCAGTGCAGGAAACAAAGCTTTGTACATGCTTGTCTAAAGAGTAGAATCACTGATTGCCTTCCTCTGGCAGTTATAACTTTCATGTAGCAGGCCCTATGAGCTCGTCGCTCACAGGTGATGAAGTCTCAGAGGCAGGACTTGAGTGCTGGGCTCAGAGACCGATGCAAGGTGTGTTTAACTTGGCTCTTGTGGGGCTGTAGCAGTACTTGGCCAGTAAGGCCAGACACAACACTTCGTTACAACCCTCCTGCAAGACCACCAAGGTGGACAACAGCAAGGAACTCATTGTAGAATCAGCATGGGGACTGTGTATGAGTGTGCTCGCTTATTTTGGTTTTACTTTGTCATTAGTTAAATCTCTTTGTCATTAGTTAAATCTAGTATAGTATAATATACCAAACAGTTTTTACTGCTGTACCAGTGCTGAAGGGCTGTGACACGCAAATGTCACTGGCAGCAGTTGAAGGTAATTTGACCACAGACTGAGCACAGATGTGAGCTGCTAAACATGTGGAATGTAAAGTAGATTTATTTTCTGTGAAACAGACTTCCATTTACAAGGACAAACTGTGCAAATATCCCCGTCATTTTAGTGCCTCGTGCCATCAAATCCGAGGGAAATGTTCAGTTTCTCTTTTCTTGCACACATCAAAAACAGCTGAAAACATTAGCTGTAGTGATCAACACTGACAGCAATATCGAGAAAAAGGAGCGTGAGAAGAGCAAGAAGTACCAGATGCAAAAGGAACAACTGGAACACACGCCGAGGGTGAAATCAAGAGTGGCTCCATTGATAATACCTACATTAGGGGTAATGACATTCAGACTGTCAGACAGCAGTTAAGGTCTCTCTGTCCAGATGAGTGCAGCCCAACAAATAACTATGATAATATGCAGAAATAATGCTTCTACTCAAAACTGGTAGAAAAGGATTGGTTGGGTAGATTCCGTCAAGCTCCCAAGAACCCATAACAAAAACTAAAGAATAAAACAGAGGGAAACTGTTTGAGGAACTGCTTCAGTGACCTTGTGCGGGTGTGAGTCTCTGATTGCACGTGTTTTAAAATGTATCCAGCCTCAAGCCACAATCCCCGGTGTCAGTATATCAGCAGTGCACTCATATCTTGCACACATGGATGTTTAGTTATTTAATCTTCTCTGCCACTGCTTCATCTCTGTTCCTCTGGTAACTTTAACTTTCACTGTTAAATACCAGTTTTGCACATTGGAGAATTCAATTCAGCATGTTTTTTGTTTTTTTTTGTAAAAGTTAGTTCGGAAAATATTACATTTCCCACAGCAAAAATAGTTTTTCCTCTGTTAAGACTTGGTGGTCTGTTACATCAACACTTGTAGAAAAGGAGCTCGTAACCAGCTCGTTAACTTGAACCGGTGGTATGTGAGTGTGTTTGTTGGGGGATGATGGGGTTGTAGAAGATGGCGAAATCAAGGTGGGTGAGACTCACTGAGCACTGACGTGGAGCTTGGAATACACTCACTCACTCACTCGCTCGCTTTCCTTTCCTGTTTTTTTTCCCTGATGAATGGAGCTCTTTCAGCGCCTTACCTTTTGCTTACTCTCCTCTAGTTTGACCCAAGGTTACACCACCAGTTCTCTTTGCCGGCAGGCTGCCGTGCCCAACTACCTTCAGTTTCCCCCCAAACCAATCAGTATAAACTAGGTCACATTTTTATCCAAACATCTGACAGACAGGATACTGACCTTCCTGGAGGCTCTCGGATTTGTCCATTTGATTAGATAGTTTGTGGATCGTGTGGATGAGGGATGTTTTTCTAATATGAAGAGATTGGAGAGGAGAGCTGAGTCGGCAAAACCTAAAGCCACAAGAGAAAGAGCTGAAATTGTACATGTGTGACAAAAAGAGTAGGTTCATTTTAAGTCTTGAAGGATAGTTTTATTTCCTCAAGCAAGTCAATTGTTTGTGTTGGCCTCCACCTTAGCATCGCTTTGTACTCCACAAATTTTCTCTATTAAATCTTGCATACTTGCTCTTTGAGAGGCCTTAAAACTGAGAAACGTAGCCTCTTAATATTACATTTAACAGAGTCACATTTACCCACTTGTACAGTCATCTTGAATGTGTTTGAAATGTGGAAAGCGCACTTCGGTGAAGCCACAAGAAACTCCTATAAGTGAATGATCCCTCACCAGCATATCACTTCACAAGTTTGTTGTCATACTGTATAAATCAAGGTATACAGGAGAAAAAACTAGATCAAGAATTTGAGAAAAAATTGCTTAAATGTTTTGATATTCCACTAAATTAACTCCAACATCTTGAAGAATCGACAAATGGCTGCCTGTCTTTTATTTACTTTGTTTAATTTAATAAAATAGAACATGTGTTTCATCTGTAAACATTTCTAGGACTGAAAATCTTATGCAAGTAAAAGTATTATAACCAAAATGTGCATCAAGCATTTAAAGGAAATGTACTCAGTGCAGAAAATTGTTTCTGTGATCTTTATACTGTTATATTATACAGTATGCGATTATCATCATTACCTGTGTATGAGAAGAATATTACTGTTGTCGTTAATTGAGGCGGAGCTTATTTTGAGCATTTTGTATCCAAATGCAACCATAGACCATGTGTATGATGGATTATCTGTTCAGTGGGTGTACCAGGAATTGATTGATTGTTGAAAATTATTAAAACATTTGAAAAATGAATGTAAAATTCTCTGAGATGATTAATCAAATAGTTACATTTGCTGTGGAAAAATACAAGTAAAACAAAGATTTTGTATCCTTATCAAAACATAAACTAACTAGCGACATTAAACCACATCTCAAATTTCCTTTGTGATGCAGGATGTGAAACGTAGGTAAAAATCTAGTAAAGTATTTATGAGCAGATTGAAAAATAAGGGCATGCAGAAGGAAAGGGTTGGTCTGAATGGCTCAGGTTATTTGCGCAACAGCGCCACAGTACTACAGCTCCCATGATGCATAGTAGCGGTAGAAGAAACTACATCCTGAGGTCAGAGTTCTGCGTGCGGGTTTCGGTTTAAGTAATTCTGTTCACCATGTGGCAAGGTTTAACACGAAAATACTGCTCTTCTTAGATTTGCGTGATTATTGATCGTACAGTCCGACTTTCGAGCATGTCTGTGAACGCATCAAAGCACGAGCTGAACCAGCTGATCTACCGCCATTTGAAGGAGCAGGGTTTGCATTCAGCGGCAGATGAGTTACTGAGCCACAGCCCACAGGTCAACACTGCCCACACACACAGACACACACTTCTGTATGCAGTGACTGACATATTGCTGGTTAACAACGTTATAACTTCTGAAGTCTTGTCTCATTGTTGCAAATCATGTATCAAATGGTCAACTATGTGACATCAGAGCTAAGCCCTGTTTCATATCAACAAAAATCTATTTTAAGTTTCATAAGCACGTCCTGGGTAGTAAAATGGTCTGTCAGTGTTATACCAAATTATTAAATATTTGTTTTGTTGTTATAACTGTTGCATTAATCTGTATGCTGCATTCAACTGCTGTAGATGTATAAAGTAGAGCTAACTATAACACTGAACCATGCTGCAAGAACAGCTCTGACCCATCCGGACAATAACTCGGGCCCTTCTTGTGGTTCTATCTTGTCTGGTACTATTATGTTGGCAGGGGCTCCTTTGGGCCCTGTGAGTTGCGTTATGGGGACATTTTGTACCTAGCACATTAGATGCCTGATTGGTTTGGCCTCGGGGTAATTTGGAGGCAGGTTTGGCGCCTTGGTCTGCAACAAATTGGGTTTAGAAGGGTGGTGTGCATCAGAGTAACGACACCAAGAACCCTTATCAGTAACACTTCATTATTATGAAATGATCAGTGTCGTTCCCAGCTGGTTTTAATGTTGTGGCTGATATCTCACTATTCTGTTGGGTAGTTTAACAGCTCTGCAGCATATTATATAAGCTCATCATCAGTTTATGTAATAATTTCATGCTGGAAAGTGAAACATTCTCATCCCATAACAGAGCCTTTAATCATTAAGTTTAATGGATAAAGTCAAAATCACCAGCTTTGGGGACGCATCCTTCCCCCCCAAACAGACCAAAATATTGAAATTTCAAAGAGCCAGTCCTCAAAATGATGCAGGTAACACGTTTATGCTAATATTCCTCCAGCTTTTCAGTTCTTGAAACAAATTCAAACAGAGGTATATTCAATCAAAAGCTTGACTGAACCTAAAAAGTCTGGTGTGGGAACTGTTCCATGAGCCTGTGCTTTGTGTTAAGATTAAAATGTTGTAACTGATTTTCACAAGGTTTGCTGTGCTCACAGTTTTTTTTGCTTTTTGCTTTCTTTTTCTGCAGGAGGAGACAAACACATCCGTTTCTTTATTTGACATCTACAAATCGTGGTTGAAGTAAGCATAAAATAGCATTCCGTCTCATTAAGTGAACATGTTCGTTTGTTCGGTTCGGCTAAAGTGGCTCAATTTAAACCATTGTTTTCATTCCTGTTAGTGACTCCAAAAAAAAAGGAGGAAGGACTCCAACTAAAGGTATAACCTGTTTGTTTGTGTTTGTGTTTTTTTCTGAAACTCACTAAAGTAGTTGAAAGTTGGCTCCACTGTTAGTACCACTGTTACATTCACTGACAGGAACCAGGAGTGCCGTCTATAGAGGATTTCTGGAGATTTCTTTCTTAAAGTGTAATTATATATGTTTGTGGCCACATGGATATGTTGCGTGATTGGTTATTTGGAGGCCAGCAGTGCAGTAAATAAGATGTACAGAAAGAGGTCACATTTTAATGCATACAGCAACGAATGCATCATTTTCTCCACCTATTTCACTGTTAAACTTATAAAAGGAAGTTTGATGCATATGTCTTGTGCTGCGGTCAGTAAACGTATATTCTGTGCAAACCTACTTCAGATAAAACTTTAGTGATGCATAAAACATGCTTTAAGGAGGGTTTTTCGACTATTTTTTGATAGTACTCGTGTCCATCTGTGGAATATCTCTTTTTTTAAGCTGTAGCAAATGCTGCACCAGTCACAAAAAGTCAAAAGCAAACCTCTTCCTGTCGGACCAAAGGTCAGAAGTATCAGTCATGCTTTATGCAGTAGTACTAACAGCAATCTCTCAGGCTGTAGGTAGAGGAGTGTTCAAATCTTTTTAAAACACTTCTTTCTCTTCTATGTCCAGGCAAACCTGCCACACCAAAGAAGACGAGTAAACCTGTAAAAAAGCCAGCATCTCAAAAAAAGGTTAGTTTTTTCTCTCTTTGTATTTCACACTTTGGCCTTTCCGAAACTTTACCAGGCGCCATTTACCCTCTTCTTTTGTCAGTCCGTTCCAGCTAAAAGGAGAAAAAGCACAGAAAAGGCTACAGTAAAGGCCAACAAAGCAAAGAAGCCAAAAACCCAAACATCAGACAAGGTTGCAGCTGATGGAGGCGACGATTCAGACTCTGACAGCAGTCTGGATGTGGAGAAGTGGAAGAAACTGGTCCAGCAGATGACAGGTAGGAGTGAGTGTGTTTTAAAAAGCAAAACAAAACAGTTTGAAGTGGGAAAAGGATGAGCTGGTGGGGGAGAATCATGATGATTCGTGATTTACACCAAGTTGAAGTTTAATTTAAAAACGTCTGAATTTCATCAACTGAAGCTCCGGGGCGAGAGGAGAAGTGAGCGTGGCATACAAGTGAGATTTTCATGTAGGAAAGCAACCAAATGCACAGGTGGAGATGTGGAAAATGCTGGAAATGATGAGAGATGAAACAGCAGGGGGGAAAGACAACCACAGGACAGGACAGCACTTTGAACAGGCTCGCCGTAGGAAAACAGTGATTTCATACCAACAGAGTTGTGTACTGTAGCTGTTCACCTGCCATAGATGTTCTCTTTGAAACATTTGTGCCTCCTTGCCCAGTTTTGCTTTGCTCTGTCTCCACAGAGAATGACATAGCCAAGATGGAAACCATCAATGCTCTGGACTCATCTCCACCCCAACCCAAGAAAAAGAGAGTCAGAAAACCACGGGCTGCGCCTCCTGCAAAAAAAGACGCCTCTGTTCAGCTGAATAATGGGACAGTTGAGAAGAATAACAAGGGGGAGGCAATGCAGACACCAACAAAGAAGAGTAAATCCAAGAAAAGCGGGCCAAAAAAGACTGAACTTTTATCGACCTCTGGCAGCTCGAGCCAAGAGCAAAACCTTAGCACTGTAGATGAAAAACCAGCAGCATCTACACTCTCACCTGCAAAACAGACTCAAACGATAGTGACCCCTGTAACTCCCAGTGAACAACCTACTGAGACTCTGTCTGAGCCCAAGAAAAAGAAGAAGAAAAAGAAAGACAAGGAGGCAAGTGAGGACAAGATGGAAAGGAATCTCAATGAGGCAGCTGACACTGGGAAAGAAGCTGTCGATGAACCTGTGGAGGGAAATAAAAAAACAGAAGGAGAGACAGAAGAAGACGCAATGGGTGAGAACAAAATTAATTGTGCCGTCATTTCAGAGTCCATTGAACAAGAAAAGAAACCCAAAAAGAAGAAAAGAAAGAAAACTGATGGTGAGGAAAATTCACTTCTCACAGCTGAAGATAAGAAGGTAAAAAAGAAGAAAACGATGCTCGATAGTGAGGGAAAACCAGAACAAGAAGCTGAAGAAATAAAGGAAAATACAGAGCAGACATTGGAGGATACAACTAAAGTTATGAGTGAGGACGAATCAGAGCACAATGCTGCAGAAAAGAAAGTAAAAAAGAAGAAAACGGTGCTCGATAGTGAGGGAAAACCAGAACAAGAAGCTGATGAAATAAAGGAAAATACAGAGCAGACATTGGAGGATACAACTAAAGTTATGAGTGAGGACGAATCAGAGCACAATGCTGAAGAAAAGAAAGTAAAAAAGAAGAAAAACAAAGCCAATAGCAAAAAGAATTTAGAGAACATAACTGAGGAAGTGACAGATAATATAGATCAACATGATGAGGAAAGCAAAGAAAGTCCTGAGCAAATTGTAGAAAAAAAGAAAACAAAGAAGAGGAAGAATGAGACTTTTGATGGTGAGGAAAATCCAGAGGAAGTGCTTATAGAAAAAAAAGCAAAAAAGAAGAAACAGGAGCATCCTGATGAAGACACTTCAGAGCCGATAGTCAAAAAGAAAAAGACAAAGAAGGACAAAGCTGATCACAATGAGGAGATTTCAGAGCCGAAAGCCAAGACATCGGAGGTCGATAGTGGGGAGGAAAAGCAGGAGCAGATTACTGAAGTGAAGAAGAAAAAGAAAAAGATTTCTGTTGAGACAGAATCCCTGCCTCCATCCAGTCTGGAGACAAGTCCTCCCAAAGAGAAGAAGAAAAGTGAGTAATTAACCCACTGTATACTTGGCAGAGTACGGTTTGGATGTATTTTATGTCAATTTATTTGCTTTTTCTTGTGATTTCCTCAGAGAAAAGCAAATTAAAATCAGACCAGCTCCTGGAAACACAACAGGAAATAGAAGCAGAAACTACAGCAACACAAGCCATCCAAACTACGCCAGGTGACACCCACAAAAAGGTATCCACAGATAGACCTACCACAGCTCGATACCGCGACTGTGATCGTTTTCAGTGCGGGTGAATGATAACTTTTTGCTTTTTCTTCCTGTGATCGTCTATAGAAAAAGAAGTCCTCCAAGAGCACAGAAGCGTGAAGACGTTTGGCCTGATTCAATCGAACCTCAGGACGAAGCCGCACATCATTTCGAATTATCCCGCCGTGGTTAGAAAGATAACGTAAAACTGCAAGAAGCGGGATTTCTTTTTTATTTCGATACAATTTTTATCTTTGTCATTTGTTCTATGTGCTGAGCCACAGCCGTCTTTTTCTACTTTCTTAAGTTATGGTGCCATTTTAATGGCGTGAAAGCGAGAGAAGAGTATGGTTGTTCAATGGAATGAATGCTCATGACATTCAGTAAGTGATTTAATTTACAAATGATTTTTTTAACACGTGATCTGTCATTTGCAAGAATTTGCCCTTTGAAACTCCTCAACTGGTGTACCTCTATGAACTCACATCTCAGATTGAGTGATTTCAATACTATAATCAAGTGAAAGACAAAGTCCTCTGTTCTCTGGCTTCAACTTTTTATTTACCACTGTCCCCTTTGTCTGGTATGTGGCACGGAACACAGATTTTGTGTAGAAAAAAGAACGTTAGCATTTTGAAGCTATATTGATGAAAAGTAACATGACAGTTATTTGAACTGAGGTTTGGTCAAAGTCTGTTTTTTAATACATGAAGTTTTATGCATTTGGTAGAACTTTCATATGTGGACTGTACATTGTGTTTTTGATACAAATTAAACTCTATAGTTTTTTTTTTGTTTTTTTTCTCATTAACTGAGTCCTCCCTCAGGTGCTGTGGACAGAACAAGGGGCAGAGCAATGCTTGAGCGTGACAAAGCGGTTTTTAACATTCCATACTGCCAAAAGTGTTCACTCCTCCATCCAAATGATTAAATTCAGGTGTGATAGGTTACCACATGTGCAACAAGTCAATTCGTGAAATTTCCTCCAAACTTCATGTGGCCTTCAGATTAGCTCAAGAACAGTGCATAGAGCGCTTCATGGAATTGGTTTCCATGGCCTAGCAGCTGCATCCACGTCATACATCGCCAAGTGCAATGCAAAGCGTTGGAAGAAGTGGTGTAAAGCACGCCGCCACTGGACTCTAGAACAGTGGAGACGCGTTCTCTGGAGTGACGAATCACGCTTCTCCATCTGGCAATCTGATGGACGAGTCTGGGTTTGGCGGTTGCCAGGAGAACCGTACTTGTCTGACTGCATTGTGCCAAGTGTAAAGTTTGGTGGAGGGGGGATTATGGTGTGGGGTTGTTTTTCAGGAGCTGAGCTTGGCCCCTTAGTTCCAGTGAAACAAATTCTGAATGCTTCAGCATACCAAGAGATTTTGGACAATTCCATGCTTCCAACTTTGTGGAAACAGTTTGGGGATGGCTCCTTCAACATGACTGTGCACCAGTGCACAAAGCAAGGTCTATAAAGACATGGATGAGCAAGTTTGGAATGGAGGAACTTAACTGGCCTGCACAGAGTCCTGACCTCAACCTGATGGAATACCTTTGGGACGAATTCGAGTGGAGACTGTGAGCCAGGCCTTCCAGTCCAACATCAGTGTTTGACCCCACATAAATGCACTTCTGGAAGAATGGTGAAAAATTCCCATAAACACACTCCAAGAAGAGTTGAAGCTGTTATAGATGCAAAGGATGGGCCGACATCATATTAAACCCTATATATGAAGAATGGGACGTCACTTCAGTTCATATGCGTGTAAAGGCGGATGAGCAAATACGTTTGGCAATATAGTGTATCTGCATATTGCAGATGACTGCTTTTCAGCTCAATCTCTTTAAAAAAACAGCTGTTGCTGTTTTTATACAAGCTTCATTCGGGATATCAGAAATTATATTGTTTACTTTGGCTGAGCTGAATTGCAGATGTCTGTCATATGGGCTTCAGAGACAGACCGACGTCAGAGGGTTGTGCTGGTTCGGTCCTCCAGATGGCGCTGCAGCAGCTCCTGAGAGTCAGACTTACAACGACGAAGAAGAGTTCAAACAGCTATGGACGGACATGGATGCTGTCAATGCTACAGTTTGTAGCCACACTTTCATTGTGAAATAATAACTGGCGTATTTACATGTCATATTGCAACTGGAAGTTCCTGCCAAATGTGGAGGTTAAACAAGGTTCGTCATAAAGCTGGTCGTCAAAACGACAGCTTGGAGGAGTTCAAGCTGAGGAGGCGAGAGCATGAGCGAGGTTGTTAACGTTGATACACACTGTTTTGGTTAACTTCTTTTTTTCTCTCTTTCTACATAACACCTTGTTATATTAATGTTACTCAGATACTGGTAATACATAAGCTGTTGTTGGTTTGTGACCTCTGAGTGACGACAAACTAGTGCCGGTTAGACTTCTATCTTCGCTTGTCAACGTTTAGTTGTTAACTGGTTGTGTTCAGTTAAACGAAGAGGGGTCCTGCAGATAAACTTTTAATGCTCATCTTTATTGTAAAATCAATGTCATTATGCCACTTTGGGTTGGTAATTGGGTTAGTCAATTCTTCAGCTGCTGTGTTTTCCTGTGGTTGAATACGTACTTAACAGTTAAGGAGGACTGGTTACTCTCAGATGATTAAAGGATCGAGTATGGGGGATATCTGTGTGTTATTTTAGCTCTGCGACAAGCCCGCAGAGACCGGCAGCTGGTGAGCAAGAGACTTCTTCTGAATGAAGAGGATGACACAGCCTCAGGAGAACAGGTGAGTGGCACGTTTTGTGGGGAGTTTTCAGTAAAATGAGAGCTCAACCCAACGTGCCAGTGTCCCTTTTCATCAGGATGTGGTCGGTTTGCTCCGCAAACTTCAGCACAGCGGGCCGGAGAAGGAAGTCCACCTGAGAGCCTTGAGTAAAGCTCTGCGTGACCCATCAGCGCAGCTCACCTTCCTCAAGTATGATAGTAATGTCTATGAACATGTCAAATGAGCTTAAACTATGTTTACCTCCGTTTCTCAGAAGTCATGTTTGCCTGTGACTCTCTTTCTGCTCAGGCAGGAGAACAGTATGCATCTGCTGGTCGGCCTCTTCACCGGATCTAATGCCCAGTGCCGCCTCCAGGCTGTTCGGTGTCTTCATGAGCTGTCTCACTCTCCCCATACCAGCGTGGCATCAGCCTGCCTCCCTGCCACTCCCTACCTGCTCACTTACCTGTCTGGCCAGAGCACCAAGTTCACAGTGAGTACTCAGTCATATCAGGCTGCTTTGTGTGCAATGCTAGCAGCTAACCATTGCACCATTTCTTTTTTTTTTTTTTTTTCTGTCCATATGTACACAGGAGCTGTGTCTCTACACACTTGGTAATATATGTCCAGACAGTGAGGTTGTAAAAGAGAAGCTCCTGGCCCAGGGAATCATACCAGCTCTGGCCAACTGCATAGAGGTAAGCTTAAAAAAAAGTGTTAAACAACTCGGTTTTAATAGGCAGATCTTCTTTTTAGGAATTGTGACACTTGATTAAAAGTCAAATTTCAAACATAGCTTGATTTTTGTTTGTCCGCCCAGAACCAGAGACATAACCTTGCAGTGGTGGAAGCTGTGGGCTTCACCCTCTCTCAGCTTCTCCAGACGAAAGATGCATCAGAGAAAGTCGCCCCGTAAGTATGCTCAGGGCATACCAGTCAATCTCTTTCTAACTGTCCCTTTTAAAAGGTTTTTTTTTTTGCAAGACCTCGCTGATAATAAACGGTGCTGTCGGTTGGGTTGTACTTTTCTCTGTGTCTGCAGGATGGTCCTGGCCTCTAGCTTACCTTCACACTTGTTATCAGTCCTGACTCCTGACCCAGACTTTGGCCTGGCTCCTGCCATTGAGTGTGCGTGGTGTTTGCACTACTTAACATGCAGGTTAGTGTTGTCGGAAAGAGCTCGTTATGTTTCATAACTTGTCACTTCTCCCTGTTGATACACTTCTCCTTGTCTTTCCTCTGCTTTTACCAGCTTTGGCGATCACAGGGAGCTCTTGGCCCAAGGGGCCCTGTCGCAGTGCAGTTCCCTGTTGGTGTCACTAGGTGGAGCTGTGGCCGAAGGAAACAAAGACCAAGGAGTGGAGCTGGTGGGGATCTTCTTGTTTTTCTCTAAACAAATACCAACCGAAGTCTTTCATCTTATTCTTCACCATGGCGATATCAATGGTAGCATATGATTTTAAAGAAATTTGAAATATTCTTTGAGACAAGACTGCCATCACTACTGATTTATGAGAAAAACCAAAAAAAAGAGAGGATAACACAATGTTGCAGACATTATTCATCGGTGCACTTTCATTGCTTATCGGTGTGGCACTTTGAAGGAATCCTCAACATCAGAGATATTATTTCAGGTTCTTACATCCCATAAATGGGTGTTTTAGGTAATGTTTACCCCCAAAAAAAGAATCTAATCCCAAATGACTGATTTGGCCTATTAAGTTTAGTTCTTTTGTTCTAATGACATTTTTCATCCAGATTTAATCATTTTATAGTGAAGACAGAATAATCTAAATTCTGAAGTAGTATTCTATGATATTCATTATGTGTAATCTTCATGTCATAGAAAAAGGGTTTTTTGTTGTTTGTTTTTTTTTTTTGCTCTTTCAGTGAATATGGATCATAAGAGCTTTTTTTTGTCCTCTGTAGCTTGTCTGTCCTCTGCTCAGGTGTGTTGGAAACCTCCTGTCCTCCTGCCCTGTTGAAGATCTCGGCCCTCAAGCGGGGGACGTCCACCTCGTTGTTGCCCTGTGTGCACTAGTTCAGGCCTACCTGCACACCCAGCCAGCCTTGGCCAGAGAGACGGCCTGGGTCCTCAACAACCTCACAGGTCCGACCCAAACGGTTGAGTCACCTTTGATCGCTCGCATGACTTTGTTCAGGATGTGGGACTGGAGACAGAGTTTAAGAACTGTTCGTACCACGCAGCTCTCTTTTTACACTTCATGATTGTTGTTGCTAAAGCATTTCTAGAATATTGTTTATTTACACATTTATTTAGATCTACATTATATTTAACTGTTGGTATGGGGGGGGGGGGGGGCTCTTTCTGTACACATCTGAGATTTGATGTGCTCTGCTGTGTCAGTGTTTTCTGCCGATGATGCGATGGGTCTGTTTATCTTTCCTACCACTCTCTGTTCCAGCTCACTCCACTGATTTCTGCTCTGCTCTCTTATCTCGCAACTTGGTGCCCGGACTGATCCGGCTTCTGCCTTTCTCTCACGGCATTAATACAATGGTAAGTGCAAACTGAAGCCACATGCTGATGTTTTGTGTTGAACTTTTGTCATAGTTACACATAATAATCAATACAGTTATCACTCTGCTATTCTCTGACTGAGCCTAAGGTGGTTTTTTTATGTTGTTGTTGTTTTTTTCTTTGCAATCTTCTGTTTTCCGTACACCCACCAAACAATGCGTCCCCGTCTCACTGATCTTTGCTGTCTTGTTACACTTAGATCCTCAGGATTTTAGCCAATATTGCCCACAAGAAGAAGGAGTTCTGCATGCTGCTGGCTCAGGCGGGATTGCTCTCTGCCCTCTGTGGCACTCTTAAAATGGCCGATCAGGAAATGGTGACCCTGAGTCTGGATGTCCTGTTCATGATGGTGGTTAGTAGTCCGCAGGTAAGCAGTGTCTCGTGACTGAATGAAACCAGTTGGCTTTGGCTTTACAGGACAATGAGGATTATTTTGTCTTCAGGTTGCAGAGGAGTTTGTGGGGCAGGGAGGGCTTTCACTTTTAGAAGCCGTCCAATACAACAGCGAAGGAGACATAAGGCGAAGGGCAACATATCTCCTGAAGCTGCACTCGCTGACCTAGCAACAACTCTTAATAGTAATGCTCATGTTTTTGTTGCTTTTACTTGTCTTTAAATTGTTGTTAGTGTATTTATTTAATCTGTTCCTGTAAAGCATTACAAGTGATTTATCAAAGCTATTGTGTTGCAGGTGGAAAATATGACTCGTCCCTGATCCAGCAAGAAGACGCACTGATGAAGATGCAGGGAAACTTGTTTACATTATGTCTGGTGTAGATTTTGTAATCTGTATGATGCTGACAGACAGAACTTTACATGTGATGAAATTAGTCTAATTGATTTATGTGGTAATTCTGTAAAGATGAAATGTTTTTTTTATTGCATACCAATGTCAAGCAATGAGAGTATTTTCTACTTTAAAATCAAAGGATGTATCGACTCAGCCTGGCCTCTGAAGCTGGAACATCACATACAGTGTTCCAGTACACAGTAACAGTGCTGATACAGAGAAGCCCTTTATCAGCACAATCAGATGAGAGGCTTTTATGCGACGAAGTGATCAGAATCAAGGTGATACGAATGCATCACTGTTTGGTTTTGTGTTGACAGGTTTTTTAGGAATCATGTATTTTTACCAGTAAAACATTGCCAGTGTAGTTTTGCTATGATTTTAATAAATTATTAAATATTTCTCTGAGTCTGAAGATTTTTTTATTTTTTTTAGAAAAAATATTACATATATTACATATATATTTATACATGAGAGAGAATTACATTAGAGTAGTTATTTGTGTTGTATATGACAAGTAACGTAGAAGGAGCAAGTATCCTTTAGATAACTAAAATCTCTTGGAGTTTATTCTGATCGATCACAAAGGTTTATGTCACTCCATTCCTCAAGGGGTTGTTGTCGAACGGTGCCTACACCACGCTTAAGACAATCCAGACTCTTTTCTCGTGTCGTTCAGCGACGGTGGAATGACCAACAGAGCACTACAAGAACAGGGGTGACCCTGTCTATCTTCAAGAAACCCTTGAAAAGACCCAGCTCTTCAGAAAGCATCTCCTACCTTAGCACTTACCCTGTACTTCCCTACTCCCTCCACTGCACTTCTATTTCTGTACTCATCCCCGTCACCTCCGGCTAGTGGTTTTCCTTCTATGTAGCCTTGACGTTAGCTTTAATGTTACATCCTCATTTGTAAGTCGCTTTGGATAAAAGCGTCTGCTCAATGCATAAACATAGACATTTTGTTTTAAGGTATAGTATGAAAAGAACAACTGAGTGAATGTGTAGAGAGATGATTATTTTTGTTGTGCAAAGGCAGGTTAAAGTTGAGGACAAATCCACTAATACTGTGTTTTTGTTTATATGATAAATGTTTAAACTAATACAGCAGTATGATTAAGAATATTTAATAAGGGGGAGAAATGGATTTTAGCCTGAAATACAAGCTGGAGCAGTTTAACAACTGCAGCTAAGTACTTTTCTCAGTGAATATGGATCATAAGAGCTTTTTTTTGTCCTCTGTAGCTTGTCTGTCCTCTGCTCAGGTGTGTTGGAAACCTCCCGTCCTCCTGCCCTGTTGAAGATCTCGGCACCCCGTTGTTGCCCTGTGTGCACTAGTTCAGGCCTACCTGCACACCCAGCCAGCCTCGGCCAGAGAGACGGCCTGGGTCCTCAACAACCTCACAGGTCCGACCCAAACGGTTGAGTCGCCTTTCATCTCTGTCCACTTGTTTATGAGAAGTAGAACGCAACAGGAAATGGACAAACATATCGGAAACCTCTTGGAATTTAATCTGATCAATGTCTTTTAAGGCATGATATGAAAAGAGCAAAAAGGTGAGGAATATCAATACAGTCCAATGATACTTCTTTGAACAGTTGTGATTTTAAAAAAATATGATTAAATTAAGATTGAATAAATTAAATGGGTTTTGGTCTGAAATACACATTAATTTTAATTATTTAATTTATTTCTATTTATATGCTTTTGCATATTTTTAATGCTTTTTCTGCTCCCCGCTTCAACGCTTTTATTTTATGTAAAGCACTTTGAATTGTTTTGTGCATGAAATGTGCTATACAAATAAATTTGACTTTGACTTCGGAGCAGCTCAACTACAGAAGCTGTCGGGACAGATGTGTGTGGCCTTGTTTATATTGTTTTTTTGACATGAACAGACTTTCTCCTTTTATATGCTCTCAGCTCTTACTGAGATTTGACTTTGACTTGGTGACCAACACTCACCCTCTTCTGTGGAACAGCTTCAGTCTGTGAATGTCTTGCACAACCTTAGGCTCCTCCTTTTAATGAAAAAAGAAGAGAAATCTCAGATTTCCACACTTCCTCTTTCAACACACGACATCCCCTTCCCATTACATTTCACACTGCTTCTCTTCGTGAAAATCCTTGTGAGTCTTTTCATGTTTTTATCAGCATAAATGCTTTCTTTGAGACTGTTTTTGCACTCTTGCATGTAGCAGTCAGCAGGCTTCTGCTGCACATCTATTCTGCTATTTAACAATCTGCCTTGTAGGTTCTCAAAATAACATCTGTGCTGTGAAGAGGAGAATATGTCTCTGGTTCTGTGAGTTCTTGCTCTCTCCACCCATAGCCAAACGCAACTGTGCATTAAACCTGCAATGGAGGACACTCAGTCAACAACAAGAGAGAGAACCACTGGAAATGATGGGAAACGGGAAGAAGACAACACGGCACTGATGGACAGTAAGCCACTGCACCGCTTTCTCCAAAGAGAGCCCAGAAGTCTTGGGGTAATACATCTACTTTCAGATAAATGTAAAGTAATTGGTCAGCTATAACTGCTGCGTAAGAGTACACACTTTCATCCATACTCTCTCTTCTCCCTCCCAGATTGTCATTCTGATGTGTGGCTGCGCTGAGGTGCTCATGGCATTTGTATTGG
This sequence comes from Leuresthes tenuis, assembly GCF_036924035.1. NCBI lineage: Eukaryota > Metazoa > Chordata > Actinopteri > Atheriniformes > Atherinopsidae > Leuresthes > Leuresthes tenuis. The sequence continues at coordinate 16,946,879 of NW_027325365.1, read as the reverse complement.
CTGGCGAAAACACTGACACTTCTTACAAAATCTATGTCCCCTTCTGGCAGGGAGCTCTGGTACATAACACTTTTCTGGCAAGATTTGCACTGACACAATGTACGTTTCATTTAGAACGAAACCGTTTTGCTGAAAATGATTGAAGTAGTTTCTTATTGCCTCTAAAAACTTTCAAAGCTAAGTGGATTAACTGAATGTTTCCTGCTGAAAAGCAAGTGAGAGGATAAATACCACCCTCTTGTGTCGAGATACAATTTTAGCAGGAAGGCCTGATATTTTTGCTTAGCACAAACATTGCAATAAGGAGAAATTCCTAGCCGAGCATCACAGTTAGCCAACCTCAAAGTAAGTGCTAAAAAACATATTGTTTCTATATGGAAGATACTGCATTCTACCTTGAAGATCGTGTTTTTTTTGCACAAATTGTAGAATTTGCCCTCTAATATCACATCTCTGTTAGTTTTTACTTATCATATCATAGTGATCGTCTATCTGTGAAGAAACATATAAAACAGCAACAGCGGGTAGCTCTGAATATGCTTAAGCCAGCTATTGTGTTCAGTACAAATGGGCTTTGGTGATTTCTTGAGTTGCCACTTTGATAAGTAGTTTCAGGATATGACTGCAAAGCTGGTGAACATTATGTGACAATCTAATTTTTTTGGTTGGTTTTTGTTTCAAGTTCCTTGTCTGTGGAATCCTGTCAATCTACACTGAGTTACATCCATCAAAGAGGATGGTAAGTCTGCTTGTTTTATCCTCTGGTTGTAGGACTTAACTTTTATTCCTAATACATAATCTTTCAAAATAGCCCCTCATTAACCTAAAATGAGCTTTAGCCACTGTACAGACAGCCTCACGTTTGACTCTAGATTACTCTGGCATACAGAGCTGGTTTTCACAAAGCATGGATTACTGTGCATTAGGCAAGGCAAGGCAGTTTATTTATGTTGCACATTTCATACACAGGTGCAATTCAAATGTTTATCATTATAGACATTATAAACATTTCCACTTTCGTCTCATCTGTTGGCATTGTGTTAACACCCCTGAATGTCCCACATCTGGTGAATTGGAATCTGGTCACCCTATTGCTCACACGTGTTGATGATCAATTTATAAATGCAGTTCATCAACAGCACCGCGTTGCTATTTACCTTGTTTCAACCATATGGAAGCAATAAAGGTGTATTTAGTTGTTCACACACTGATTCTACATTTTGGCACAGGTTTTGTGGTGTAAATGACACAGTGTGATATGTGTTCGTGTTCATATGAAGTTGTTTTTGACTGATTTCAACACCTGGTAAGGATCAGATGATTTTTTTTTATTATGTCCTGATGTAAAATCCTGAATTGAAACGGGGTGTGCTTTCTTTTAAATATGACTTAACATGTGGCTGAACTGCTCTTTCCCAGGTGACTGTGTGTCTGGCCATGTATGTGGTTACCCTCTTGGGAGTCATAGTCTCTTTTGGCTACAGGATACATTGCTTTGGCTTCTACATGTACCTCATGTACATGCATCATTACAGTAGTTATGAAAATCTGGAGATTTGGGACTATTTCCAGGTGGTGAGTTGTAACCCTTTTTTTTTTCTTTCTTTTAATAACTCAATGGAACAATGCAATTTCTCAAAAAAAAAAAAAAAAGGAATAACGCTCCCCTTAACTTTCTATTATAGGCACAGATTTTTGGCGTTGAAGTCATATTGTTCATATCCTCGCTGTGCGTGTCAGCAATTCTCATCTTCTTGTCTGTTGTTGCACGTTTTGCCCTAAAATCCACACACACTCAGGTAATTCATTTTTCTTTGTCACACTGTGGGAAACAGACTTTCTCTTTTAGGACATGCAGGGCAAAAACACAGCATCAGATCAAACACAGCAGAAAGTAAATTATTTCAAATAAGAAGCGAGAAAACCAAAAATCTTGCCTTTTTGGAACATGTTATTTTGATCTGTTGCGTTTGATGAAGCGCTGTGTTTTCAGATTGTTTGATTTTCAGATGTAAAATGTTGTTTTATCTTTTTGTGTCATCGTTGTGTTTTGTGTGATGTTCAGGCATTTCGTACCCGAAGGGTCATACTTAGAGGTACATTTGATCATCCTCCAAAGTTGTAAACGACCTACAAAACTACAGAAAGAATGAATTAAGACCAAAAATGAAGACATTAAAAAAAAATTACAATAGACAAAGCCTAAATTTATAACCATAAAAAGAAAAAAATCTAAGACACCCTGAAACGTCGGCAACCAGAAGAATTCTGGTCGCATTTGTCAGATTTGTCGGATTGTATGATTCAATGGCTTTGAGTTGCTCTTTATTTTACTTCCTTCTTGTCGTTTTCTTTCCTTTTCATCAGATCATTGTCCATCATATTCCCCCGCCACGGAGTGGCACAACGTCAAACTGAGAGCGACCCCTTTCAGTATTGATCTGTTTGAACTGACACTGTTTTCCCTGCCTTTTTTGTACCCTGTTTCTAAATGTTACACTGCCTCAGAGCAATGCATTGTTGATTGTTATGCTTTATGTATAGACTATCTGGAAAGGTTATTACTTTATCATGTGAGTTCAGGGGAATACAACTATCTCATTTATCTTTCCAGCAAGTTTTTGCTGTACGGATCATAGAAAATATAGCGATATAAGGTGCACATCAGATTTTATATTAAAATATATATATACACATTATGATTATGTAACATCACCCAATTTTATTAAAGTGGTTTACAATCTATTGTACCGGGGAGATACAAATAAGAATTTTCAGCTATCTCTGCTTTTTACTTACATGCTACATTTTAACACAAATATCTACACTTTCTACCCTTAAATTTTTCAAAGGAGGCTTGTTGCTTTTGTTTTCATTAATTTGAGGGAAATTATTGTTTCTTTCTTCTCACTGTACCATTTTCTGATATGCAAACCATCTTCAACCTCCATGGATTCCTCAGTGTATCTATCAGCACGAAAACATGTTACAGGCAAGATGGAGACTGATATGTAATGCTGCGTTCAATAGTTACTGTATTTCCAAGTTCCAAATGGGAAAAATTCCTGGGAAAATGTCAGAAGTATGATTTCTCGGTGGGAAACTTGGGTTTGTTAACCACATCATCTCTACTATGTGTCACTCACCGGAAACATAAAGCATGTGAAATCTTTAATTTGTTATTCTTGATTGAATAAAACATCAGACAAAGTACTGGCAGAGCTGCAGCAGTTAACTCATTTCTTGTAATGTACGTACTGATGGGAATTTGTTAATAATTCCAATTTCTAACTTTCCATTTCTAAGGTACATCATATGTGGCATAATTTCCATGAAATTGAGTCAGGAACTAGTGACGTGAAAAAAAATTAAACCAGAAAACACTGCAGATTATGCAGATTCAAGTTATTCCTCATCCACAGCCTTATTTTAGTTAACTGTTCAAAGTTGACAGCCGTAAAGAACAATTCTTTGTGAAGGACGTCAGGCAGGTATTCATCTTAGTATTCCATGTACCTCAGAAGTACCTTTCAGAGCCTTTACTTTTCACTTCTACTTAAGTAAACATCAACACTTATACCTTTATCAGTTTTTTTTAATGTTTTTTTTCGTTTTTGTTTCATATTTCAAAGTATATGAATTGCTACTTGATTAAAGATTTTGTGGGCTTTTGCAAAGAGGCCGGTCTGATGGATTTGTGTTTCCAGCTGTCAGATGTGTCCATTTCAGCTTAATTCAAACTGGACCTTGTCCACCATCATCTTGCCATTTCCTTAGTATTTGCATTCAGAATACCATTTATTGGATATGGATTGGTTTCTGGTCCAGCAAAGTCTTTATTAGCACACTATTTCACCCATTAATCCTCTACAATCAGCATATTAGCTTATCAATTCCATTTTTCATGTATTTTTCATCCTCAAACAGACTGCTTCTCTACATGAAAATATTGGTGGGTCCTTTCATTATTTCATTTACATAATTGCTTTCTTTGAGACTGAATTCACAGTACTGCTGACCTGTCCAGGATGTGTCCTGCCTCTCACTGACACAGTACCAAGTGTTGTGTCCCCTGTCATTTTATTATCTTGTTTTTAAATGTTGTATTTTGATATAAAAATTGACTGTTGAATCTGTGGATCATTTGTTCAGATCTTTTTCAAAATAAAATGAAAACACAAAATATTCCTTGTTTTTACAATGTTTCCAAAACTAAAATGGAAAAAAAAGAAACCATTTTCACCCTCTCAATTCTGGCCTCAAATCAAAATAATGGGAAAAAGGTTATGGCGTGCACTTAATGACATGTACAGTGGTGTTACAGCACATATCAGATTCTAAATGAAAGCCTCAAAGCAAACAACCATGATATCTTGGGAAAGATAGAACAGATTTTACTGAACGCCACCTCTAAAGTTAGTGTTAAATAAAGATTAATTTTTTTATTTTTATTTATTTATTTATTTATTTATTTTTTTTTTAAACGCCCACTGGTCTGTCATCATTTGGTTTGCAGATGTCTATCTTGAGTTAATTTAAACTGCGATATCAGATCCATATTCCTCCTGGGAGGTTTTTTTCTTTTTGAGTTTTTTGGCAGCATTTGATGTAATAAATACATATTCTTTGTTAAATAAAACTAAAGTAGCACTCTTGTTTAATTTCTATAGATACGGCTGCATTTTTGACAGTCTGAAGATCAATCTTGTGGCTCTGAAATAATGACAAACTTACAAGAATTGCAAGAACATCAAACAGTTTTGGTCTTAATTTATTTCATGTAATCAACTAGACAAACAGTAGCTTAACATTATGTTGGAAGTCCTCCGCTGGTATTGGTGGCTCATAAAAGAAGGACATCAAGGAGATGGATGTCATATTTGGTCCTTGTGCAGTTTATGTGTTCACAGTATTTAATAGACATAGCTGGCAGTGTACAGAGACTGCATGGAGGCCTGGTTAGCTGAGCCAGAGGGCTTGTACTCTCCTTTGGAAGCCAGGCCATTGATCTGAAGGGAGAAAAGAAGACGGGAAAAGTGTAAAGTCAAATGCAAGTGTTAATGATCAGCCACGTTACATGCGCCACATTAGTGCAAGACGGAACAGACAGAAAGCTTTTCAGAATCAATCATTTACCAGGCAGCATGAAGTTGGGTAATACAAGATAAGAATTATTTAAGGAGGCAGGACTGTGCACAGTCCACAGTAACAAAACTGTGGGAGTGAATAGCTTATTCATGTCCACTCGGTGATGAGCACTCGTGCCCTGTAAGGCTCACCTTGGCTCTGTTGCAGAAAACTTCCTGTGCAGCGGCCTTGTTGCCAGCTTTGCCCTGCCAGGCTGCGAGAGCAGAGGCCTGGAGTGCACGGCCATAAGAGAAGGTGAGCTTCCACGGGCGGTGGAGGGGCACCTGGTTTATGGCGTTGAGGTTGAGCGAGGCCTCCTCCTCACTCTGGCCTCCAGACAGGAAGCAGATGCCTGGAAAGATGCAAAGAGAATGCCACTTGTGCTAGAAACGAAAGAAACATCTCCATACACTTCTTTAAACCGATTTATCATAGGGAAAAGCTGAGTAAAAGATACTCACCAGGTACAGCAGCTGGGACAGTGCGCCTCAGAGCGGTCACAGTAGCCATGGCAACCTCCTGAGGGGTGTACTTCTTAGTGCAGGAGTGTCCAGCAGTGACCATGTTGGGCTTCAGCAGAGTTCCCTCCAGGTAGACGTGATGGTCAGACAGAGCCTTGTACACAGCAGCCAGGACCTAAAGATAAACAGGCAGGCGTATAAGTGGGCGTTCATCTCATGTAACGGGAAAATTCCCCACTTTCTGTGCTGTGTTTACCTTTTCTGTGACATACTGGCACCGCAGCAAGTCGTGGTCACCATCAGGCAGAATCTCTGGCTCCACAATTGGCACCAGGCCATTCTAGAGAAGACAAGGTTAAACAAATGAGTCACAGGTTTTATAGTCATTTGTAGACCTTGACGTAGGATAAAGGTGCAATACACACCTGTTGGCAGATACTGGCATATCTGGCAAGGACATTAGCGTTTTCTGCAATGGCGAGAGCTGACGGGCAACCGCCTGAGATCTTGAGCACACACCTCCACTTAGCAAAGTCACAGCCGTCCTTCTTATACTGGGCGCAGCGCTCCGACAGGCCGTCCAGACCTAAACAAGCCACACAATGTTTAGGTTTGCATCCTCTTAAAGAAAAGCAAATCTTTGTCAAGACTGGAATTTAATTCTGTGAAATTGGATTTTTTTTTTTTTTTACCCTGTGTGGTGGTCTCTCCGTCTGTTCCATTTAGACCAGCTGTGCCTTTGTCCACCTACATCAAAAAGCCAAAACCAAGTCAGCGTGATTCAAAAGTGTCAACATGTTTTATTCAAAAGTTCGTTTTGCAGCCTCCTCACCTTGATGCCAACAACAATCCCCTTCCCCTTGACGACTGCGGGGAAAAGCTTGCCGCTGTCTGATTTCTGATAGAGCGTCTCGTGGAAGAAGATGACCCCGCCCACGCAGTTGGCGATGGAGGGATCAGAGGAGAAAAGAAGGTCACGGAAGAAGCGACGGTTCTCCTCTGTGTTCTCCACATTGATTTTCTGCAGGCGCTTTGCCATGGTGCCTTGACAAGAGGAGCATGAGAATGTTCTTTCAGCTGCACACGGCAGTTACAATCAAATAATAACTGAGAGCGAGGCTCACCTGTTGATTCATCTGCAGCCAGGATTCCCTTTCCTGGAGCCACGATTCTCTGAGCAATGTCAGAGAGCTCCTTCTTCTGCTCCGGAGACAGGGATGGGAACTGGTGAGTCATCCTGATGGAGACAAAAAGAGTTATTTGACAAGCTTTAAAAAAAAATAAAAATAACAACTTCAGGTATGAGGAAATTGTAATCTTTTCCTATCCAACAAAATGAAATTCTGCCTCCAATATCCTGCTATTCTTGCTCCGCCACTGCAGTTAAATATTTGGCAGGCAGAGTTGAACTTTGGCCTTAAAAACAAATAAGATCTGACTTTCAGTGTGCAACACGAGTTTACAGCTCCCCTGAAGTTGTTTGACACAATGTTTTCTGCAGAAGAATGCATTGAGAAAAGCTTAAATTAAAATTTAGGAATTAAGACCTTTTTCATCATTTGAATGGAATAAATTATCATAAATTATGTGCATTTTTTTGCACAAAGCCATACGTTGAACACAGATCGCCATCAGAAGGAAACATACGAGAACATTTAATATACCACTCTGTCAGAATAAAACAGACACAGCAATGCAAACTGTAAAATAAACATCCCTATTAATCAGAAGCTCCGCGGACTCAATACCTCGAAAAAAAAATCTAGTTGCTGTCAAGTCCATTGTTGGACACTTTTCAACATGTGAAAGCCCTCACATACCAACAGGTTCTGCAGGAACCTGAAGCTTTGCAAACGTGCAAAAAACATTAAAACCCTTCTTACTTGAGAGTTTTGTCAAATAGCGACGACGCTAAAAGTTGCAGGCGGCCCAAGTTGACTCCTGGCGGCGATAAGAATGATGAACAAGACCGAGCGTTTGTGAAAAGCTGTTTTTATTGCCTGCTCCGTGCAGATGGGGGAGGTGCCGGTGATGTGGCGGGGGCGGGTGTCACCCTGGTAACGCAATTGGCCCGGTCAGACTCTCCGGGGCGGTTTTCATGGTGTTGCTTAGGTGTGTTTCTGTGGACTTTATAGTTTAGATCAAGATCTGAGATTGAAGTCTAAACAAGTAAGGTAACACAATGTTACTGAAAAATCGATCACACAAGTCCTGATACAGCCCCGCCCCCTCTGCGGGCTCCCGGAGAGCTTTCGCAGCACTTTGAGGCATGTTGAAATGTAAGAGGCCTGCTGCAATGTTGCAATTTGGGTTTCTGTTCTCCTTTAGTCCTGGTGAAACAGTTGGAATGCATTTGTTCACATTTATATATGAGAGCTGTTCCAGGATAGCTAAGATCTTGCTTTTATGAGCTCACAAGTCAATTCAAATATCTTTTTTTTCCTCACTGGTGAAACTCACATCTTGCTCAGAGTCATAAAGTATGTTTCCACCTTTCTTTACCTGAAACACGGCTTATTTGAGTTGTGCAAGTTATAGATATGGGTAGTCAGTAAGTTCTTTTAGTAAATTCTGCTTCTTCATTTTGCTAAAACATGCCTCATTAAACTTGTCTACATTTTACACCAAGAGGAACTTTCATTGTCTCCCATTTCATATCATTATAGTGAGGATCAGAATCAGGATAGTCGTACACAGAATATTCCATCAGTTTGATGTTGATCAGAGGCTGCTTTTCCACACGTAACTTTTGTGTATCCACTTCATGCGTCACACTCCTTGCCAAGCACGTCATGCATTGACAGTTTTCATATTGATCACTGAAACTGGACCAAAGCTTTTTGGGGGAGTTTGGGTTTTGGCACCCATCCATGACCGATCAGGGATCTTTGAACCCCCAGCCTGAGCTGTGTCTGTGACTGACAAGTAATGACAAGCCAGCTTTTGCACAACCTGGACTCTGCACCCTGCGCAATAACCCTATTGATATTACAGATCAGAGTCCAGTGTTGGTTTTTTACATAGATTTATGTCTAAAAAGAAGCAAGCAAGGACAACAATGCATGTTATCCAAAGAATGCCGCTTATCCCAACAAATATGTGGAAGTAACCAAAAAGATTGCACATGACAATTGTCGGTTTGGATGTTTTGGTGGATATAATGTGCCCAACAAGTTCCAAATCAACACTGCAGCAGTAAAAAGTGAGACTATGTCACCTTGATCAACGCTTTGTTAAGATTTTTGAGGGGAATTCTTCATGTGCATTACAAAGAAAATAATTTTAGAGTAAGAGCATAGTGTTTGGGATCTAGTAGATGCATATCATTATATTGCATCTATGATTTCCATTGGACCCAACAATGAAAGCTGCGGGGCAACTGCTACTGCAGCTTCAGATCTCCAGAAACCTAAAATCTTCAGGGGAAACCACTGACTTACAAAATAGGTCTTGCGTTATAATGTAATGCGGTGGCCTTATCACGTGGAAGAGTGCTGGACTTTGGTTAAACTCTATATCTAACAAATAATGCGATCGTGTTAACTAGTTAGAGAAATATCGGTGGTGTCTGCAGAATACAAAGGTGACATAATCTATTGTTTAAAGGGCAGTCTTTACTCCTCTTGAGGGGAACTCAGAGAACTTGTAACTCCTTTATGACTGTTGAACAGTTTTAAGCAAAAACTGCAAAAATAAAGAGTTGCACGCGCGCTGGTAAGTTTAAGGAAGTTTACTTTTGAAATAGTAATGGATGGACGCGTCTGTAAATCTGAGAAGGGTCTGAAGCATCAGAGTTCTGTTGGAAATATGGAACACATAGTTACACATTCACACCACAGACTTGCTGTTGTCCTGCAGAAATGTTAAGGTCACCGAAGCAGATCAACTACTTACCACTTCCTTTACCTGTCAGTGGTTTTATTGTTGTGGCTCATCAAGTGTACATGTGTAACTTACAGTATGTGGTTCAAACCGCTGTATTTGGTAATCCATATTATTAGCTCTTGCTAACATCATGATTTAGATACTTAGTTACAGCAGTAAAGTCGAAGAAGGGTGTTGACTCGTGTAATTCCCTCCGCAGCAACAGGGGGCGCACTGTCAGCTGGGGGTTGCCTCCACAAGAGCGTGAATACTTCCGTTTCCGAGAGGCACGGAGCCGCAACATCAACATTCACAGACAGATTGAGTTAAAAACTCTTAGCATTTAAATCGGTAAGATTTAGATGAGCTGTGGGCGTTGCAGACATAATAACAAAGCGACTGCTTTTCTCAACCGGCTCCAAATGAATCCACTTAGTATCTGGAGCTGGTGCTAGCTAATGGCTAATGTTAGCCCGTATGGTGACTGATTCATTCAGCCAGCTCTAGGTTTATTTTTGAAACACTGGAGTGTAACATATGGGAATACACATTAGGGAATACGATTAATTATATTTAGTTATATTTGAATCCCCACTCACTATCCGCTTTTTTTTCTCCCCCCCGGCTCTGTGTTTGTTTCAGGAGTCTGAGGATGTCGGGACAAAAGCGTCCTGCTGACTCCGGCGGAGCCTCGTCCTCCGGTGCGCCCCCAGAGAAGCGCAGGGAGAGGGAAGGAGAGGACGGAGGTTCCGGTGTCAGCAATGCGGCTGGAGGGAGCACCGCGGTGGAGACGGTCATCAAACTGGGAGGGGTGTCGAACTCAGTGAGCCTCTCTTCATTGTCCAGTCATATGTATCAGCCTTCATCACAGAAGTGCCAAGTCTTTTAGTTCCAGTTTTGGTTACACGTGATGAAATCTTTTTTTTTTTCAGGAAGAACAAGACATCAAAGCGCTCCAGACTAAGAATAGAAAGTTGGGAGAGTCTCTGGATCAAAGACAGGTGAATTTATTCTCCTATATGTATTTACAGACCCAGACACAAACGGTGAATGTTGCTCTTGTGCCTTTTTTTTTCTTTTTAACAGTCTAATAAAGTTTAATCTGTTCGCAGGTGATTGAGGATGAGCTGCGAGAGCGAATTGAGAGATTGGAGACCCGGCAGGCCACGGATGATGCCAGCCTGCTCATCCTCAACAGATACTGGAACCAGGTAAGCATTCGTACAAGGAAGCAGGAGATCAGCATTAACAGTTTCCATTTCTTTGAAGAACTGTAACTCCAAATGGGATGCAATGCCGAGGTGTCCGAGGATCTTCAAAAAGTCTGAAATGAAGACTTAGATTAATGTTTGAAAAGTCTTTTAAATGCTTCGCACAATGAAAATGAGAAAACATTGTTTCCAGGAGATGATTGGACACAAAAAAGTATTGAAAAGTCTTAAATGTTACTTTCCGTACCCTTCAGAAAACCAGTATGCTCTCTCTTTCAGTTTGATGAGAATATTCAGCTGATCATCAGGCGCTATGAACAAGCAAGCACCGAACCAGAGAAATCCCCATCGGTCGAGGGACGGAGTCTGAAGCCTGAAACTCCGGAACCTGATGGTGACTCCAACCAGGAGAGGCCCAAAGACCGAGGTAAAAACAGACCTGGCACAGGAAAGCAACCTCACCATGACATTTAACAGAATCTGAACTCAAAGCCAATTCCTCCTTTCCTGCGCTTATCAATCAGGCCACCAGGGAGAGACCTCTAATTCCTTCCTGGCCACGCTGGCGAGCAGCACCAGTGATGAGATGGAGGCAGAGCTCCAGGAGAGGGTGGAGTCCAGCCAGAAGCAGGCCAGTCGTGTGGTGGAGATCTACGAGAGTCTGAAGAGCACCGTGGACCAGCTCAAGGCAGAGGTGGACTCTGGTGGAGCTGGTGAGAGGAAACGTGTGAGAGTTTCTGTGACCGGCGGCAGCGTCGCAGTGGAGCAATATGAAATGAATCCGCTTTGCATCCACTACATACGGCATTCCTGCTTTTCGTTTCAGAGGGCAGTTTGTGGCAGGTCGCTTCCAAGCTGAACTCCCTGCTGACCAGTGAAAACGAGCAGCTTCAACAGCTGACGGAGGACCTCAAGCAGAAGCACAGTCACATGACCAGCGAGGTACGAATTCTACGTCCTCTGTCTCTGACACATAAAACACTTCTCTAGGACTATTTTTGTACCACATTGACGCCTGCTGTCGGTAAGAGAGCTTATGCATCTTTAATTATCTGCTCGTAGACATAAAGCAGTTCTTACAGTCAATCTTTTTTCTTCTTCTGTGTGTTCGTTTTATTGGGTCGGTCATCTCTTAGCGACGTTTGCTTTGCTGCAGCGTGACTGCTTTGGAAGTCTTCCTTTTCATGGGCTGTCCGTGTTTCCCTGTCCCCTGCAGTCCCGGTCTCTGGGTCGCGCCGCTAACAAAGCAGACCAGCGCGTCAGCGAGCTGCAGGCTCGCATCGAGGAGCTCCAGTGGGACATGGAGAAGATCCGTCGCCGAGAGAACAGACTGAACGCGCACCTGAGCGAGATACTGGAGAGGGTGAGCGGGCTGCTGTGCCGGGGTTTTTCTCAATGACTATGTTATGTTGCTATGAAACGTCTGTAGCAACACTTTTCTTCTCCCCAGGTTAACAGCAAAGGCTATAAAGTGTGCGGGGAGGCCAGCAGTGTGTGTGGAACCATCACTATTAACAAGAGAAAGGTTTGTCTGCTTTTTTTTTTTTCCTAATGAATGCAAAGTTTGCCGTTTGTTTAAGAGATGTTGCGGGATTTGAGACTCGGTTTGCGTGCCTTAGCTTTTGTGCTTCTCTCGGGACAGTTTGAGGAAATGAACAGCGAGTTGGAGGAGAACAGGGAGCTGGCGGACAACCGCCTCATCGAGCTGCAGAAGCTCGAGCAGGACCTGCAGAACGTTCAGCAGGACAACAACAGCATGAAGGTATTTCCATTAAACGCGGCACCGTTTCGACTCCAGTGCTCTGAATGGGACAATGTGCCACTTTGTGCCACAGTACATTTAAAGTTACTGTTGCCATGAGGCCACATGATATCACCAAACTACACACAATGGGCCTCGGAGAAATGAAAACCTGAGGCACCTTGAAACCAGGCCACAGACACACTTATGTTGAATGGGATAAGCCATGCATGAGCGACAACTCTTTTTTTTTTCTTGTCTCTCTAAACGTTTATCTGGTTTCGTGTTTGTTTTTTCTTCCCTCTCAGACGGAGCTGGTGAATCGAGCCGAGGGTCTGGTCAGAGAGACTTCAGAGTATCGCTGTCTGCAGTCGCAGTTTTCTGTGCTCTACAACGAGTCGCTGATCCTCAAGTCTCAATTAGACGAGACGCGCGCTCGCCTCAACACGACACGGACCGCGCGCCTTCGGCAGCTGGAGCACATGGAGGTGCGTTACTGTGGCGTTACTGCAGGCGTTACTGTGGCGTTACTGTGGCGTTACTGCAGGCATTACTGTGGCGTTACTGCGGCGTTACTGTGGCGTTACTGCGGCGTTACTGTGGCGTTACTGTGGCGTTACTGTGGCGTTACTGCAGGCGTTACTGTGGTGTTACTGCAGGCGTTACTGCAGGCGTTACTGCAGGCATTACTGTGGCGTTACTGTGGCGTTACTGCAGGCGTTACTGTGGCGTTACTGCAGGCATTACTGTGGCGTTACTGTGGCGTTGCTGTGGCGTTACTGTGGCGTTACTGCAGGCGTTACTGTGGCGTTACTGCAGGCGTTACTGCAGGCGTTACTGTGGCGTTACTGCAGGCATTACTGTGGCGTTACTGCAGGCGTTACTGTGGCGTTACTGCAGGCGTTACTGTGGCGTTACTGTGGCGTTACTGCAGGCGTTACTGCAGGCGTTACTGTGGCGTTACTGTGGCGTTACTGTGGCGTTACTGCAGGCATTACTGTGGCGTTACTGTGGCGTTACTGCAGGCGTTACTGCAGGCGTTACTGTGGCGTTACTGCAGGCGTTACTGTGGCGTTACTGCAGGCGTTACTGTGGCGTTACTGTGGCGTTACTGCAGGCGTTACTGCAGGCGTTACTGTGGCGTTACTGTGGCGTTACTGCAGGCGTTACTGCAGGCGTTACTGTGGCGTTACTGTGGCGTTACTGCAGGCGTTACTGCAGGCGTTACTGTGGCGTTACTGCAGGCATTACTGTGGCGTTACTGCGGCGTTACTGCAGGCGTTACTGTGGCGTTACTGTGGCGTTACTGCAGGCGTTACTGCAGGCGTTACTGTGGCGTTACTGTGGCGTTACTGTGGCGTTACTGCAGGCGTTACTGTGGCGTTACTGTGGCGTTACTGCAGGCGTTACTGTGGCGTTACTGCAGGCGTTACTGTGGCGTTACTGCAGGCGTTACTGTGGCGTTACTGCAGGCGTTACTGTGGCGTTACTGCAGGCGTTACTGCAGGCGTTACTGTGGCGTTACTGTGGCGTTACTGCAGGCGTTACTGCAGGCGTTACTGTGGCGTTACTGTGGCGTTGCTGTGGCGTTGCTGTGGCATTACTGCAGGCGTTACTGCAGGCGTTACTGCAGGCGTTACTGTGGCATTACTGCGGCGTTACTGTGGCGTTACTGCAGGCGTTACTGCAGGCGTTACTGTGGCATTACTGTGGCGTTACTGCGGCGTTACTGTGGCGTTACTGCAGGCGTTACTGTGGCGTTACTGCAGGTGTTACTGCAGGCATTACTGTGGCGTTACTGCAGGTGTTAATGTGGCGTTACTGTGGCGTTACTGCAGGCGTTACTGCAGGCGTTACTGCAGGCGTTACTGTGGCATTACTGCGGCGTTACTGCAGGCGTTACTGTGGCGTTACTGCAGGTGTTACTGTAGGCATTACTGTGGCGTTACTGCAGGTGTTAATGTGGCGTTACTGTGGCGTTACTGCAGGCGTTACTGCAGGCGTTACTGTGGCATTACTGCAGGCGTTACTGTGGCGTTACTGCAGGCGTTACTGCAGGCGTTACTGTGGCATTACTGTGGCGTTACTGCGGCGTTACTGTGGCGTTACTGCAGGCGTTACTGTGGCGTTACTGCAGGTGTTACTGCAGGCATTACTGTGGCGTTACTGCAGGTGTTAATGTGGCGTTACTGTGGCGTTACTGCAGGCGTTACTGCAGGCGTTACTGCAGGCGTTACTGTGGCATTACTGCGGCGTTACTGCAGGCGTTACTGTGGCGTTACTGCAGGTGTTACTGTAGGCATTACTGTGGCGTTACTGCAGGTGTTAATGTGGCGTTACTGTGGCGTTACTGCAGGCGTTACTGTGGCGTTACTGCAGGCGTTACTGCAGGCGTTACTGTGGCGTTACTGTGGCGTTACTGCAGGCGTTACTGCAGGCGTTACTGCAGGCGTTACTGTGGCGTTGCTGTGGCGTTGCTGTGGCGTTGCTGTGGCATTACTGCAGGCGTTACTGCAGGCGTTACTGCAGGCGTTACTGTGGCATTACTGTGGCGTTACTGTGGCGTTGCTGTGGCGTTGCTGTGGCGTTGCTGTGGCATTACTGCAGGCGTTACTGCAGGCGTTACTGCAGGCGTTACTGTGGCATTACTGCGGCGTTACTGTGGCGTTACTGCAGGCGTTACTGCAGGCGTTACTGTGGCGTTACTGCAGGTGTTACTGCAGGCATTACTGTGGCGTTACTGCAGGCGTTAATGTGGCGTTACTGTGGCGTTACTGCAGGCGTTACTGTGGCATTACTGCGGCGTTACTGTGGCGTTACTGCAGGCGTTACTGCAGGCGTTACTGTGGCGTTACTGCAGGTGTTACTGCAGGCATTACTGTGGCGTTACTGCAGGCGTTACTGTGGCGTTACTGCAGGCGTTACTGCAGGCATTACTGTGGCGTTACTGTGGCGTTGCTGTGGCGTTGCTGTGGCGTTGCTGTGGCATTACTGCAGGCGTTACTGCAGGCGTTACTGCAGGCGTTACTGTGGCATTACTGCGGCGTTACTGTGGCGTTACTGCAGGCGTTACTGCAGGCGTTACTGTGGCGTTACTGCAGGTGTTACTGCAGGCATTACTGTGGCGTTACTGCGGCGTCCGCGCGCCTGTCGGTATTTGTCTGGATCACCTTTTGCTCACTCTGAACCCCTCTGACTGCAGAACGATGAGGTGGCCCTGCAGAGGAAGGTTCGCACGGAAGTGTTTCAGCTGGAGGACACGCTGGCTCAGGTCAAGAAGGAGTACGAGATGCTGCGCATCGAGTTCGAACAGACGCTAGCTGCCAACGAGCAAGCAGGTTACCGACACACAGCCAATGTGCATCGTCTGTGTTGGAAGGCAGTAAAGGTTAGACTGATATCAGTGAGTCCCTCATCTCCTCACCCTCACTCCCTGCTTTTCTCTCAGGCCCTATCAACAGGGAGATGCGTCATCTGATAAGCACGCTGCAAACCCACAACCAGCAGCTGAAGGGAGAGGTGGTGAAGTACAAGTTGAGACTGAGAGAGACACAAGCTGAGCTCAACCAGGTGGGTGAGAGGGGGAGATGCAGAAAGATTTGGGCCGCCGCGTCTCGTTTTGGGGGAACTTTAATAGCTTTGAAGGTTACAGCGAGGCACTGAAAGACATCCGTTTGATGTGTAGGTCCGCGCCTTAAAGGGCAGCGCCATCCTCCAATCACAGTCCAGCACAGAGATGGACGTGAAGGACGAGACGACCTCTCCGTCAACCCCGGCTGTTTCTGGGGAACCCGTGGTCAAAACAGAGCCTGACAACGGCTCCTCCACACCGAGCAGCACTGGTAACTAAAAGCTTAACTCATCTTTGATTAAAATACGCTTAATTTCTTAATCTTTTACTGATACTTGCAAAGACACAACTGGATTATCACGACTGACAGTTTCCCGATTGTCTCTCTAAAGGCGCCTCGGTGAAAACGGAGCCTGGCGTAGAAACTGAGGTAGGCCTAAAGGAAGAGGAGAGGGAGGAGAAGAAAGAGAAGGAAGAGAAGAAAGAAAAGGACATTATGAAGAAAGAGGAGAAAGAGCGGGAGAAAGAGAAGGAAAAGGAAAGAGAGAAGCCCATCCGAAGCAGCGGGAGCAGCAGCAGCAGCGTGATAAAGGAGGAGAAGGAGAAGCCGGGGAGCAGCAGCCAGCCTGAGGAGTCAGCCGGGGAGCGGCTGTCTATGATCGGAGGGTCCAAGAGGAAGGAAATGGAGCAGCTGAAAATCGTCCGAGTAGAACTCAAGTATGTGTGGACATCTTAAACAGAGATTTTTAAACACATCTTGGCTTTATTGAAAATCTTTGGGATGTGCTGGACATTAAAAAAACCAAACAATGCTACAGCAAATGTGGGCTAAAGTTGGCCCAACCAAACAATAGTGTGCGTGTGAGCTTTTGGGGTTGGAATGTGTTGAAACATCAGTTCAGTTTCATTTGTTGTTGATGTTTTCTGTGGGTCAGTTGGAGGCTAAATGAGCCTCATTCTATCAATGGTCAGCGCTCTTATCTTAAGATGTAGCAGGCTAACAAAACTGATGCCACAGAGTTGTGCCGTAAAAAGACTGTCCTGTCTGCAGCTTCATCCTTCATAATCTTTTATTTTAAGGTTTTTCAAATGCACTTCCAAGGGTGTATTTTAGATGATGGTCGTATTTTGTCTTGTTTTTTTTTTTTTTTTTTACCCCTCTGAAATTCCTCCTGTATCTCCACAGGAAAGCTCAGGAATCCCAGAGGGAGATGAAGCTGCTACTGGACATGTACCGCTCCGCGCCCAAGGAGCAGAGGGACAAAGTTCAGCTCATGGCTGCAGAGAAGAAGGCCAAGTCAGAGGTGATATCATCGTTCCACAGCCAGCACTCAGACAATTAATGAGCAGAGCTGTGGAAGCGGAAAGAACCGTTCCCACAGGGCTTGTGTGGTGTTTCTCCTTTTAGATTTAGAACATAACCACAGATTTTTCGTCTTGTGCTGGTTTCAGGGAGAGGAGCTGTGGCAAAGGCTGAGGGAACTGGAGGAGAGAGAGAGGAGGGAAGGCAAGAAAATGGCTGATGAAGAGGCTCTAAGGAAGATCCGTTCCGTGGAGGAGCAGATTGACACCCTCAACAAGAAGTTGTCCATCGCAAAACAGGTGCGTTGGCTGTCCTTTTTGATTATGTTCACAAAGCCCCGCCCTTTTGTTCTCTAACACGCCCTCTTCGGTGCGCCAGGAGGAAGACGCACTTCTGAGCGAGATGGACGTGACAGGCCAGGCCTTTGAGGACATGCAGGAACAGAACATCCGGCTCATGCAGCAGCTCCGAGAAAAAGACGACGCCAACTTCAAGCTGATGAGCGAGCGAATCAAGTCCAACCAGATTCACAAACTTCTGAAAGAGGAGAAGGAGGAGCTCGCCGACCAGCTCCTGACTTTAAAAACTCAGGTGAGTCACCGGGCAGCTCCACAAAGTGCAGTCCCAGGAACAGGGGGCTTGGCAGCTGCCTCGTATCGTGTGTCGCTGACTTTGATTGCAAAAAGCATTACAATCAGTAAAAAAATAAAGATTAGTGATCACATTCCATTCAATTGTCTTTGAGTGAAGATCCTGTGAAAGATTATGTGGCAACCCTTACTGCTTACTGGCTGCGTTTAACGCAACTTTCTGTGACCGAGCAGGTCGACGCGCAGCTGCAGGTGGTGAGGAAGCTCGAGGAGAAGGAGCGCCTCCTGCAGGGCACCATCAACGCTGCAGAGCGAGAGCTGTCCCTGCGAACACAAGCGTTGGACATGAACAAACGCAAGGTGACGTACTGAGAAGCAACCATGAGCCGCACCTGCAGAGTCAAACTCATCCCAAACAGGGTCAAAATGCCGCGAGTCAAAGCAAAGACGACTCTCCTTGTCCCCGTAGGCTCAGGAATCTGCGCAGCTGTCAGAGGACTTGAGGAGTCAGCTGGAACAGGTTCAGCAGAGGCTCAAACTGGTCAGAGCGGAGGTCGTTGAGAACAGCATTTCCAGGGAAAAGGAGTCCTTCAACGCCCGGCGAGCTCAGGTAACTGGACACGCAGAAGGCCGGGCTTCAGAGTGCCTGTTAAAACATTTCAAATGCACTTACACTTCCAACACATGCCAGCGTTAAACATTTAAAAGATGTATTAATGTTGGCCCGAACATAGAGTTGAACATAACAGGCTGACACCACTGCTAACCTGAAACGTAAACAGCAAGTAAGTAAGAATTCAGCTATCTAGACTCCTTTGAAATACAAAACCAAAGAAGAAGAAAAAGAAAAAAAAAGAAAAAGAAAAAAACCTCCCCTCACCTAGGTGATAAATGTCTAAAGTTGACTGTGGAAGCTTCAGGAAGAACACAGTCCAGTCCAGAAAAAAGACGATGGTCTCTAACACTGTACGTGTCTGAGCTGAGTTCAGGACTGTATCCACTGCTGCAGTTCCGTTACCGAGACAACCGTAAGTGTGGCGAAGGGACTCCTTTCCCTCACAGCTGTTCATGTGTTTCAGGAGGACATCTCCAAACTAAGGAGAAAGATTGAGAAGGCCAAGAAACCGGCTGAGAAAATCAGCAGTGGAGACGATATCCTCAATGAAGAGATTAATGACTACAAGGTGGGTTTCAGGGGCACCAAACGGAAAAATGACTTCTGCCGGCTTTCATGTGACCCTCCGTTTGTGCACAGCATCAAGATGAATGTCTTTAAACTATTGTTTGTGCTCCAAAGATTCACATTTGTTAGCTTCCGTTGTGCTTTTCATGTTGCTCCTGCCTGCAGTTGGGCACTTTTGTTCATATAAATGATAACTTGACATTTTGGAAAATCTAGCATGAATTGACTAATATGTCACTTTCCAGAGGTAATAAAAGCTTGTTTTTACATACACACATGTATATATATATATATATATATATATATAGTGACACATCAGCTTTTTACAGGGGTTTAAAACTATTTTCACACACAAAGTAAAAGTAACTTCTATTGACTTGCAGTCCAGCACAAAACTGCATGTAAAAAAAAGTAGTTTTTGAACTACTTTTAGACTGTTTTTGTTATCTTCTGACAAGGTGTTTGTATCTTCATCTGTATCGTTGTAACAGTGTTTTCCAGTCACAAGGCCTGACTTCTGGCCTAGGTGTTTGCGTTCAGTCATTACAAACCAGTCAGCGTTGTCCCTTCCTTCCCCATCTCCCAGGCTCGTCTAACGTGTCCCTGCTGCAACTCTCGGGTGAAGGATGCTGTCCTCACAAAGTGCTTCCACGTCTTCTGCTTCGAGTGCGTGAAAACGCGCTACGACACCCGGCAGAGGAAGTGCCCCAAATGCAACGCCGCCTTCGGAGCAAACGACTTCCATCGCATTTACATCGGCTGAATCCACGGTCCCCTCCTCGCTCGGGACGACGAGGAAGCGGGTCAGCGAGATGAGCGGTGGTACAGACACTGCCCCGGAGCGAGACTCTGCACTGCACTCGTGCCAACTCCTCTCGCAGGATATTATTAGTGATGTCACATGATCATTTCAGTGATGCTCTGAGTGGAAGACTATTTGTTTCTTTTTTTAAAACAATGACTGAAGGGTCCCCCCCCCCCCCCCCCCCCCCCCCCCCCCCATCCAGTATCCGCTACATTATTAATGTTCTTTGGTGCAGAAAGAGTGGTTGCATCACATACTGAAGCTTACAGTGTGTGTGTGTGTGTGTGTGGGTGGGTGTGTTTTTGAAAACAGGCTATTAAAGCAGAATACAAAGAGAAAGGCAAGTGCAGTGAGAAAACAGCATTCCTAGAGTTGCAGAAGTTTATTTTATGTTGTGTGTGTGTGTGTGTGAATGTGATGAATGTGTTTATCTTTTTCTTAAATCTGAAATCCTCCTGTAATTTGCCTCTGAAATCTTTAATATCCTCTGGTTTGGTGCGGTATAATTGCTGGTTCTGCTAGTTATTAAACTGATCCTAAAAAAAAAAAAGTGTGCCGCCTCCGTTTTCTTTTAATTGTTGGTCAAGCCTCAAACTGCGGGAGTAATATTAACAACTGGCTTGGGTTATTAAACCACAAGTCCCAATGTGCAAGTCTCTGTTTATCCCTGTGCAACAGAGCACCCTCCTCCCCCTCCCTGAAGATCCAGACGTGTGGAAAGAGTCGTTAGAAACGCTGGAAGGAAGGGAGTAACAAGGCAGGGCTTTAAAAAAAAAAAAAAGAAAAAGAAAAAGGGGGTTGTGCAACATAATCCATCTCAGTAGTGCATTTGATGCCAGATCGGGGACAAAGGAGCACCAAACTTGCTCGGTGGGCAGCTCCGGGCTGAATAAGAGGCTTTAAGATACTCGTGCTCGCGGCGTCACCACGTTCCTCTTAAATCTCTCAAGGAAACGTGGATATTCTGCCTCCGCAGCTCCTTTATACGAACTTTTCCGTGCGCCTTCGCTGATGACTTTATATTTGGACTCCTGCTGCAAGCCTGTAACGGTTTTCTACCAAATATAGCCTCCGTTTAAGCTGGAGCGTCCTTGAGTAGCGAAACTGCATTTGATATTTGCGTCGCTGCCAAAGTTTATAATTAAATGCCGAGATCATTTTGATACTGAGTGGAATTTGCTGACCAACACGTTTTTATATAATTAGCTAATTGGATATTTGAGTTAGCCGGCGTTTTTTTTTTTCCTCTTTCTCCCATTTTGCTGTATTAGTGCATGTTGATTGAAACCTCCCAACAGGAGCCATTTTTAAGTCTGAATTTCCTGAACCTGCTCTGGGCCGCATCGTGGACCTGTGTGCACACATCTTGGCGCATATTTTTTTTCCCCCTTCCATTGTTCTCAAATCTAACCAGGACTGCTGCGTGCGTCTGGCTGCGGACGCGGTGCCATGGCTCGGGTGTTGATTACTGCCTGCTTGTTGGCTCTCGGTGTGGCGGTGGGCTGCGCTGGAGTTGAAGCTGAAGCTGGAGGCCAGCAGGCCAAAGCGGAGAGCCCACCGGTGGTCACTCTGCTCACCCTGATCACGGGGACCTGCCAGGAGATCCAGCGGTACGCGGAGTCAGTGTTGGGAGCCGGCGTCATACGGTCAGCTGCTGAGGTACAGAGAGGAGGTGCATCCCCGGATTATACTCTTTTTCTCTCTGCACCAGGAAGTGGATCTGCTCTCAATTCTTTCCTTTATTTCTTAATATTCTAACGTCACTGTTTGCTCTATTCTTGATCAATAACTGTACCTGATTACTAATTTTCAGCTCCAACCCTGTCACCTCTCTCCAACCTCATCACTTCGCCCTTCACACACATTCCTCTCCCCATGCTCCTCAACTTGTTAATCTTCCTCCTGATCCCCTCATCTTCTCTGCCCTCATTTCATGCATCCCCCCCTCGCCCATGCACACGCAAACACGTACATCTCTGTCTCCCTGCCTCCACCCTGCTGTGGCTCCCTTCTCAGAGTGCAGTGTTGTTTCTTGAGTCATTGCTTGGCCAGGAGAACGTCTATACAGTGGCCATGGTAAGAAACCCCCCCGGGTGTTTTCACCCTGCTACCCCTGGCATGGTCCCTTTAAAACAGAGTCCTCTCGTGGGGCTCCGTTTTGCCTTTGTCACATCTGTAGATCTAGCAGGAAGTAGGAGCATGACCATAGTGAAGCTGGCATCACATTAGTGATATTTGCATGGTAGGCCACAGTTCACTTGTAGAGATGAGATTTAGTAGATGTGTGTCGGTTACTGTGACTTAGATGCTGTCCGAATGCAAAATATGTGTGTGCACAGTCTTTGTCTTAAAAATGGTCTCTTTATGCAACCCCAAATTAGAATGAAAAGCCGCCCTCCGACTGAACTTGTCTATGCAAGATTTAAAACAGGCTAATAAGGTTATAAAAGAAAAAAAAACAAGTAATTTATTCTGCACATTTTATCAAAGCAAAAGTAAAACATCAGATCCTCACACTGCTCTAACGGTCCCCCGGTAGATTTAATGTAGCAGCAGCAACATTTCTTCAAGGACTTCATCAGATAACGTTACTCTGTTAACTTCACTGGAAACTGTCAGTGCGCCGAGTATGTTTTTGTGCATCTGCTTCGTCTCAGGTTTGTCTGAATATGAATATGAATTATTGTCTTTTCTGGGCCACTTTTCACTTTGTAATACTGCCGACGGCAGTCCTCACTGCAACGTCCATCATATGTAAACTGAGCCGGCTGAAAATTACCCGTACCGTTTTTAAGTTGCATCCACACACTGACACGGAGTGACAGATGCTCAAGTCTCACTCTGACACTGCACAGACCTCGTGTGTAAGCCTGTGTGTCGGGCAACAGGTGCAGATAAGATCCCCGTCCAACTGACTGGGCTAACCTTGACCTTGCTGGACAAGGCTGCACTATGTCTGAATGTTGTTGCTGCTTTTTTGTTTTTTCAATCTTTCATTTTGGGGGGAGGAGAGCGTTTGCACGGAGGGACTGTACAGGAATAGAGAGGGGTGCTTTCCAGCTGTCATCCACATGCACTGCTGTCTGTACAAGTCAACAATACAGCAGCTTTTCTACCGTGAGGTGTCTCACGGTCAGTTAGAGATCCCTGTTTAACGGGTTTGTGCAAAGTGCTGCTGTAAATGTCAGTTGCTCTGTTTGTAATCCAGCATAATAAATGACTCTGTAGCTGCCTGCACATTCTCATTTTTTGCCCCTGCATGATCAGAATGTTGTCTCTCTTCATTGTTGCCTTGTATGAAAAAGTATAACATGTCTCCACCCTTCCTCCACACCAAAATAGTTTTTGGAGACAGTGATCCGATTCGTGGCTGAAGGAGCTGCCAGTGGCCTGAATGTCATCGCCGTTTACGTCACAGAGATCCTCAGGGTCACAGGATTTGATGGTGGGTACCGGGGTGACCCCTGTCTGGGACTCAGACTCTGTTTAGACTGTTAAGGCTTTGCTGCACACTCTGCTTTTCCTTTGTGTCTGTGTCGCTCACCGAAAATCGCGCGCTGCAGTAGGAGAGAGTCTGTGGCAGAGCAAGTTTTAAGTGCAATTTGAAATATGCAGCCTTCCTCAGAGCAGTTTTTCTGCCACACCCTTTTAGGTGTGTTTACTTATCTTGCTTCCTCTCTAAGGCAGGCAGGTTTTGTCAAGCTTTATTCTACATGAAAAGACACCTAAGCTGGATTCCCTTTTCCCACAGTTGCACTGACATTGCCGCGCTTCACTCCGGAGGGCGTGACCGCCGTCGCCCAGTGGGGTCTGGTGGGCCTTATCGGTTACTGGGTGCTGACCATCGTCCTCCGTGTGCTGATTGGTGTGGCGAAGCAGGTGTTCTGGGTGGTGAAAACTGTCCTAGCACTCTGGCTTTTTGGACTGATCGTGACTGACAAGCACGCCACCGCAGACACCACTGCAGTTCGATTGGGCGGCCTGGTGCTGGCGTGCGTCCTGTTGACTCTGCTCACTTCTGACTCCGATAAGCCCTATGCAGTGGAGAACCGCCTGAACAGCCTGGAGGGCCGGCTGAAAGCAGTGGAGAAGAGGAAAGGAGAGTAGTGATGGTGGAGGCTGAGAAAGCGGTAACACTAATGATTTACTCATCTGTGAGAGATGTGGGAAATAAAGTATCTCTGGGATTTTTAATCAGAAATGCTCTTTTTGTTTGCCTCCTGACACGAGAAAACATATTCACAATGATAAACAACTGATAAGTACTGCATAATAAACATTATTTATGTATATATATATAAACTTTTTATATATGAATAAACTTTTTTCCGAAACCAGGCAGATAAAATAAGAGTAAGGCCAAACTGTGTGGACTTTTTAAGCATCAATATGCTCGTACGTTTGTTAGACCATCAGCCGTGTCATTAGTTTTATGAGTAATTCGATCAAAAACCAAAGAATTGGGTACATTTGGCTAGATCTGCTTAACAGACTGCATGGTTCATCATTCTTTAAGAACCATGCAATCTGTTGAGCGGTAATGGTTGAAGTTAAACCTTCCACCTGCTGGTGGCGCTCGAAGAACCGTCAGCTGCTCATGTAAGTTATGTTAGATTCACCTTGACTAAAGTGACCCACCAGTTGCCAGGCCATTCTGATCCTATATAACTTTTCCTCTGTGGGTGGAGGGATAGCTCAGTTAATCAAAGTGAACAAAAAACAAAAAAAAAAACAGCTGATATGATCCTCACAGCCAGCCTCATGTTACCTCATGTTTACACTCCTGCTGTTCGCTCAGCTGGGAGCTGAAGTGATCCTGTGGGTTCATACCGACAATCCTCTCGTCCCACGTGTGCTCCAACTAAGGGGCACAGCCTGACCTCTGAGCCAAAATTATTACGCCTGCTTGACTCCTGCAAACTCACCTCCCTCTTACATCGTGCTGTGATGGAGTGCCAAGTGGGCCAGATAGGAGTGACGACTCAGCATGTCACCAGTCTTCCTGCTTCATCACAGATAGCCAGGACAGTAAGACCATACACACTGTGTGTTTAGAATCATTATTAGGTGAAAACCTTCATCTTAAGATGAAATATTTGACCTAACATGTCTAATAATGAATTAAACAACGACAGTGTATGTAAAGTTGGAGCTTGAGCTCGTACAAATGAAAACACAAATCTGCGGCTCTTTGGGAAATTTTCTTCATCAGGTTTTTCTTGCCTCAACTTCACTGTTTTCCGAGACTCTCACCCCTCTCATAGTGTAGCTTTTGGCAACATCTTGAAACTGTTTCATGAGGAAAATCTAAAAGCTCACAACCCAGGGCAGTGGTTAATTGTTGGGGATCGACAGTGCCAGCTGCTTTCCTCACACATGGCTTACAACAAGTTCAATTTGGGACTTGTTTTCTTCTCGGTAACAATGCAATTTAGCTCAAAGTCTGTTAGCGTAAATAAGCAGCTCTTTGCTAACAGTTCACCACAATGACTTGTTTCCCACGGTGTAAAACCAAAATCCCGTTAACAAACAATGAAAATGTACCCGTGCTGTATCAACTTGTCTTGCAGACACATAATAAACGCATTTCAGTGACAGTACTATCATCGAACTTTAAATCCACACTGCTTGTGGTCAATCTGGTCATAAATCTGGTCAGAGATAACCAATTACATGTCTCCCAGAAATGAATATTCTCAGGTTGTTAGAAGCTAGTCATAAATCTGATACATGTTTTGATAACAAGTGCTGTGATGAAAACCGGGAGCCCAGCTGGAGATCTTAGTTTATAATTCACTAAAACAGTATACCTTCATTGTGTGGCCTATAAATGAAAGCATAGGGTGTTTAACTATTCCAGGATCACTCCACAGAGAACTGCTTATGGAAATGTATGACAATCAATAAGATCTGTGGCTGTGTCGTTTGTCTTTTCAACTCGCAAAAAGGCTCAGTCCTGCTGCAACTTCTGCTCTGTTGAGTCCTCTGGGAACTAGTTGGCATGTCAGGCAGGAATTTATGTGCTTGGATGAGCTTTTGGCCCCGAGGTGACGCAAGGGGGGTGGTGGTGCCTGTACTGGCTGTGAAGAGAGTTAAAAGTATGCTGTGTGCGGGGACATGACACTGTAGAACAAACACAAACCACATCTATGGGTGTTATAGTTTTTATTAATGTGACATTAAGTGTAAATACTGAAATACATTATTATTAATACATTGTATTTCATACAAATATTCATCACTCTTCCTTTTCTTATACGGCAGCCAGTTAGTGCCTAAACAAACTACCGTATTTACACAACAGTACACTGTGTCATGCATCCCATAACATTCAAATATGAGCAAATACAACAAAAACATTTGCCGACAGGTGTTGATAATAACGTATGATTATTCATTATTCTACCATCGTGTTTGGTGCAAATGTGAGTGTAAACTGTCGTCTACTGCTTGTGTTAGTGTGTGTGGAAAAAATGCAAATGTTTTTAATGTTGCATATGATATTAAAAGTAATGCACTTACGGCACAATGTCAACAGCAGTGCAGCGAGGAGGTGTTGCGGTATTTTATTGCCACTCTTCAAATATGCATGAGGAATTGGCAGTATATAAAAAAATCATAGAAACATATAAAGTGGGGTCCAAGACCAAATGGAAGAATATGTAACATTTTCATGATAACCTGTGATTAGGTAGTCTAAGGCTGTAGATACATTAAAAACACAGCTATGGCATGTTAAATACAGAAGAAACTCTTTACTATTTACAAGTCAAACAAATCAGTTGTTATTTCAAGCAAAGATGGGCTTTCTGAGAGTCAACTCATGACTAAAGGTTTCCAAGAAAGTACAGCAAAGAACTGCCCCACACTTTGCGGAGGCTGGTGGTGGACAATCGAGTAGAACCAAACATGACCAATTCATTTGGGCATCGATACATTAAGATTTGATGGCGAAGAAATAGAAAATCAGTCTCATAACTAATGGAAAAATGCAAAACAGATTCCAGTCAGAAAAAAGACTGTGTAGTGGTTATCTCAGAGGATTGGTAACGCCACACGCAGACGAATCATGGAGGATGGTAGAAAGCCCCATTTCCTGATGGACCTGAACATTCATAGAGGAGGCACTTGAAGACTGAGAAGGCCAAACACTCCTGATGTCACAACGAGCTCTTTGGGTCGTTGTCAGAGACGAGCTATCAAAGTCGATGTTTCTCCAACGCTACTGTCATTATGGGACATTTTTAAGAGATTCAACTCTTCACTCAATCATCAATTAAATAGATTTGTGTTCAACAACAACAAAAAAAAAAGTTGCATTCTTTTCTAAATAAAAACTAAATAGCTGTATTTTCACTAGTGGTCTCAAAATTGAGGAAGTCACTTGAGGGTGTGTGTGTGTGTGTGTGTGTGAGTGTGTCACACCCAAGCAGCTGATTATGTTTTTCCCTTTTAAGGTAATCCAATTTCAAATCCACATTTAGCAGCGTCAGTATCACACATAACCAGTTACGATGTAAACACATTGCAGAGGTAATCTGAAGTTGAAACATCAGAGCAAAAAAACAAAGACGCTTTCGTCAGCTTTTGGTGAGATAGTTACACTGTTGCCTGAAAACCTGCAACGTTTAGAGAAAATGTTCGCTCAGTATGAAATATGATTAAAAAAGTTCTTACCAACAGACTAATAAGGTAGGCATACATGATGAAGACATTCTTAACTTAGAGCTTCCTTTTTTTATTTTTAAATCATGGCTCTGAACCTGAGGTCTTTGGGTAAATGCTCTAACTGGCACATGTGACTTTGGAAGACTATAATTTTCTAAGTGACACTGACACTGATATAGAGTGTGGTCTTCACTTTTTCAGAGTTTGATGATCAAATACAATAAAAAAAAGAATAATTAAAAAAAAGAATGGAACACTAGCATTGTCCTGCATTGAAAAGGACAAAAGAATAGTGTCACATTTTGGGCAACACACTCCACATTCACTTTGAGTAGGGTGACGTAGTGCATAGCCAAACCGAACTGTGAGACTGTAGCTTCACTTTTCTAGAATGGTTTGCTGTGGAACATGATTTCACATGACTTTTGCTACAATTTCAAGTGTTGGGCAGGCTCATTGTCATGTTTTAAGACATCAGCCTTGTCCATATGGTGTGAAGGCACAGTTAGTAGCTGCTTAGCTTAACAAAAACACTAGAAACCCAGCTATCTTGTCACAGAACCAAGGTAACAAAATTGATCAATCTAAACTTTAAGAGATCCCTGATTAAAGTATTATGTCTAGTTATTTAATCCATAAAAACAAAGCATTAAACCTAATAGTGCTATTACCCAAAATGGTTTGCTATCTCTTTCATATTGCACTAATGACTGCATTTGCTCAAGTCTGTCAGAGGAAATTGAGTTTGTCTGAAGTATAAACATCAGAATGGGGGGTATCAGAGTTAAAGTTAATTCCCTTCACTTCAAACCGCGGCTCGTAGGGAGAGTACAGTAGGACAGTTGGAGAGTCTGCCCGCTCTGCCGGAGCTGAAACCTGAAGCGAAAAAAGACATCACCATCAGACATCACCATACATATATTCATGCTTTTGTTTTAAAGGTGTAGCACGGAGAACATTCATGCCAAAATGTTACCATAGTTTATAAGCATTAGATAGCATAGAATTTCTCACTTTATAGCATTAGATCGCCACTGTACTGCTATTAGCACAGCTTTATGAACATAAGCATATTAAGTGAACAAAATAAAAACCTGAGCAGGTTTAAACTTAGTTAACTGCAGTTCAATACAGCTTTGCAATAAATCCATCATTGTGAAAGCTTATAATGTTCTTATGTTGGAATTGTTTAAAAAAAACGATGGGGAAACAACTGTAGATGAAGGCGTTACGTTTTTCACACCTCATTTTCTGAAAAAGCGATCGATATATATGTGCGCTCATATATGCTACAGCACCATCTTCACACAAATCTTTCCGATAGAGTAACAACAAAAATTTAAACTCAGTAGCTTCACAGACCGGTGCTTTGTCAGGCTGAGTAAAACGACTTATCCAATGAGAATTGCAGAAAGTAGAAATAGTAAAGGTAGGGTACGGGACCATGTGTAATCACTCTAATAGGAGCAGTGGGTCATACCTCAGAATAAGCAGGCAGCAGTTCAATCTGAGGATTGTGTATCTGTGGAGTAAAAGAGTTTATATCAGAAGTGGTATGGTAATAAAATGGGCACAGAAGACATAGAAATAAAAGAAAAAAATAGAGCAGACTAACCAGTGGGCCAGTCAGAGTTTGAGAAGGCTGGGTGGGGTTGGGTGCCTCGGAGGACCCAGTATGTTGGTTTGGCCTCGGTCCAACAGGCTCGTGATCATACTGCAGATTGAATTAAACAGACCACTCTTACCAATATTGCACAATCACATACTCACACCAATTGTTAAGCAGCTTCAGGGGAGAACATGTTCACCTCCTGGTAATACTCAGAATGTTCAGCAGCAGCAGCATCATCGAATTCAGAGCCGTTCTTTTTTTTGGAGCTCTTTCCACAGCAGCAGTGCTTCAAACAACAGCTCAAAAGTGCAAAGAGGAAAGCTCCTCCTCCAGCCATTAGGTAGGATGAATTAAACTCTGAAGCTGAAAAAAAAAGAGATAATAATTACATTAGCAGATCAGCATGCCCGTCAAATCTGACACGATGACTGTCGACAATCATATTTGTGACTGAAAACTTGTGAATTTATTGTGTCAATGTAGGAATTAAGAAGCTATAGATAAAAGTAAATGAATGTAACATAAGTAAAAAGAGGAAACAGCTTAATGGATACTCCCATTGTGTCCAAAGTGGTCCATGAAAACAATGATGGAGAACAATAACACAGTAGTTTAGTGAGAACTTGTGAAACCCACAGGTTACTCACGCTTAATTTCCAGGGACACCCTCAGGGCCGTGTCGTCATTATTATCTCTGATCTCAAAGTGTCCCGCACATGACTCTTGGACAGCCTCATTTAAAATCCCACAAGGCTTTAAAAGCTGACTCCCAGCGCAACCACGCTGATTCGAATCGAGCAGCCTGCCATGACGAACTATCTGAGTCTCACGGTCACCTCCTTCTGGGAAGAAGTAAATGTTGCAGGAGTTCGGTGGCAGATCGAAAGTGAAGCGGAGTTGTTCACCAGGTGTCAGACTTAATGTCCTCGTGTTAGCTGGGAGAGGAGATATGAAAGAGAGCATCAACCAGGTAACATCATCTATTCCTGCACTACACAACAAAGCTGAATGCACCACAAAGTGACAACTAGAGAACAGATATGAACCAAAAAGCAGCAACTGAGACCGATTTTCTATGTTGTTTTTGTTTGAAGCAATTAAGAAATTAATTTGAGTGTTACACTGAGTTTATTGTACAATATTAAAAAAAAACAACTTAATTTCAACTAACTAACAAACTAGCTAAAAGTCAATAATACTGAAATAATCCCCAAAAGCAAAGCAAATTGCTTCTGCATCATAAATGACACAGAAATATATGATCTATAAGTTGATAACAATAAGGAGAACAAATGGTCAAAACTTAACCGGCGTAGTTTAACAGAGCAGTCCATGTGTGAGGGTGCAGTACCGTCCTCCACTGAGAGCGTGATTTTTACATTTTAGAGCAGGATTCTTTTGTTTTCAGGCTCAGATACTAAAATACTTTCCTTCAAAACTCTTCCCTTTCACCCAAAAGTCCCTGTTTGCATGAAAATACACTCAGTCTTCTTCTGTGCCGTTGTGAAACATGCGCCCTCAAACCCCCCCCCCCCCCTTTTTTTTTTTAACCCCCGAGATTGATATAAAAGCCTATCAAAAAATTCAAGCCAACAGAGTGCACGTGTACACCCTTGTATGTAGGTGCTCATCATTTTCTGTGTCAAGTGTGGTGCAAAAATACATAAGATGAACATACAGCTTCATGTCATTTTGGATTTAAAACAAACAAAAAAAAAAAGATCAAGCTGCTTCGATTGTCTTTAGATCAGTGTGGGGAGAGTACTAAAAAATGCTGTAGTACCATAATGACGATAAATAAACTCACTTTCCTGGTCTGGTGTTTAAATATATCTTGCTGACGTCCCTCAGCCGAAGCCTGTTAACCAAGAATAGTCTTGAGCGGATGTTGAGAGGGTAACGAGCGCATCCACAAATAGGACAGGACGGTGATGTCAGAGCCGTGTACGGCACTCTGTCGGCTGGAGAATTTTGGGTGGAAAATGTAACTCATGAGTACAAGTATCACGAGTACCCGGAAGAAGCCAGAGTCCAGGGAGAAGGTCTCAAACTGGAGGACAATGTAAGCAACAGTCAACCTGAGTGCAGGGACCCAGTGCTGGTGTGAAGCAAACTCTCTGAGAGCGAGGGCAGAATTTTTAGGAAGAGCCCTTTAAGCTCTTAGTATGAAAAAAACCCCAGAATCTTTCCTTCAAATTTAAACAAAGACAAAGAAACATTATTGATTAAAAAAAGATTTCAAAAATGAAATGACAAAATAACAATGTTTAACATATTGCATTGATGGTTCCTTTCTCAAAATATCTCAAATAAACAAAGGGCAAAGGCAGCTGACAAAACCAGGTGCGCATCACATGCTGTTCACATCAGCACTGCTTATGAGTAAAAGCTTGTTTAGTTCCTATGCAGAGGCCCCAGACAACTGGCAATACTCACACCAAAAAAAGCATCACATTCATATTCAGGAGCCTGTATACATTTAAAAATAATAATACAAATCTGTAGTCATAGGTGCTCCATGGTTTACAGGAGCTGAAAAAATTAACTTGAACCCAAAACTTTTCCCGACAACGTCAGCCACTGCACCAAAAAAATACCAAAGCATCATGGAGGGAAGTAAAATAAACTCAAACTTAAATGATACTCACCTACTACCTCAACTGTCTTCGTTGACAGAGGTGTCCAACCTCTGTCTCTTAGTATGTACTGGCCACTGTCCCTCTGGGTCACATTGTTTATCATATAGTAGCGGCCCACCATTCTCCGCCTGGCAGCCTCACTGGCCTCGGGGTCGTCTTGTTTCCACAGGATCGTGCTATTTGAGCTGTGCGTCGGCACGAACTCGATGAGCCGAACCGTTCTTTGTACTCTCATCCTGTGTCTGTTCCCATACTCCACCTCGGCATAAGTGTCGTAGGAGAGACCTAAGGATGAGAGAAAAATATTTGTGTTTTTTTGTGAACATCAGGGGGGATCCCATGCAAATTCAAACACCCAACTCGGCCAGATCACATTAGGGGTTATCTTGACAATAATGAAAAGAAAAAAGATCCCAAAAGCACAACTTAAAATCTGGAGTTTTAAAGTCACCAAAGAGGACCTAGTGTCAGCATTTTTGGGATCCTTTTTTTGCCTTACTAACCACTGAACTGTTTCACTGAAATGGGTCGAAACAAGGACAACGTGAAACGTAATAGTTGTCACAGAACGTTTAAGAGTAGTTCATTATTTACAACTGGAAAGAAGAGATCTTCAGCTTTTAAACTAGGTAGAGCCTAACCCAGCAAGCCACTGACCAGAGCTTCCTAAATATATCTTCTGAACTGACAAAACCCCAAACACTTTTCATGATATTTTTGATTATAGGCTATATTTGCCCCAAATAAAGATTATTTGTAATGCCTTTAAAGTTTTATGTGGAGAAGTGTGACAGTTCACAATCAGTTAAGTTTATTTATTCGCTAGCTAATTTCTTTGATACTTTCCACAATATGGCTGATGTGATATTATCAGGGTAAACCTGTGAAATCTAATTCAAACACAACATTTCCAGTACACAGCATGTCAGAGGACTCTTTATCTTTTGTTTTTGTTGGTATTTTAAAATGGCGAAGCTTCTACAAAATGCTCAGAAATGTGGGTGCTGGTGATGTAGTGGACTGCATTTAAACTGGCCACCGTTTCTATAACCATGAAACTAACACTGAGCTGGTACCTTGTGTGGGAAAAACAATATGACATAGTTCAATGTAGCACTTGGGAAGAAACGAACAAACACTAGAATTATATATTAAAAATTCCAGTAATTCCAGACTCCAGGAGCTCAGCTGTTAAGATGTGTTGACAAAGCTTAATACAGGTTTGGCTGGACACCAGAAACACAAATGTCTGACACAAAAACAGTGTCATTAGGAGTCTTCCTCAAACGCTTTCTAGACAAAATTGAAGTGGATGTTCAGTCTGAGACTGAACCTCACCGTGGCAACTGTTCTGGTGTTGTAAGTTTTTATCAGTTCGCGGGACAAAAACAAAGGTTGAGCTGTGTCAGCAATAATACTTCAGTTTCTCCAGAATTTCCACAGCCCAGTTATTAGTAAAGACAAACTGTGCACGGTGACCTAGAATAATGTAAGATGTGCATTTTATTTCTATTCTAGTTGCTGAGGTAATGGTCTGTTTTGTTGACAAAATCCGACTAACCAAATAAACAATGCTGCAAAAGCAAATATAATGAGATGGATAAATGTTTTCCATTAAAGGGAGTGGATATGGAGGGTGCAAAGGCATCAACTGAAAATGTACGCTTTTAAATGACCCACACCAAGGGTTACTTTAAACTGTTGTCAGTCCATACAGCAATATAAACCTACTTCATAACTAGTCTGGGCTTAGGGAAACGTAGTCTTTTGAGATGTCGAGCGTAAACGGGATAAAAATGTGTTTATTCTACTCACCCACACAAACACAGGCACTCAGGAAAAACAACCGCAACATCATGAGCGACTGTCCAAGACGCAAAACCACTCCAGCGTAAACCTGTACAAAAATGGCTCATCAGGTCTTTACTTCTGACATATTCAACATCAAGCAGCACTTAATATCTACACGGTGTCAGGGCAGAAGCTGCACAGCGCAGATATATCGCAATAAACCTTGACTGTTAAGGGTTTGTTGAAGGAAATGGAAGCTCTAACTGGTTGGCTCCATCCGAGAGGGCGTCTCCTCTGTGATCCTCGTGGTGCGTTTAAGAACCGTGTGGATCTCACCATTACCCCTGAACTTATTCATCTGTGTCCGTGGAGACACAGCTGTGTCAAGTCGAGGAAAAATAGGTGATTTTATAGTATCGTTGGAGTTTCCTCAGACAAAGTGTAAGAATGACTGTTGACATTTCAGTCTGACGGTACTGTGTTCTAAAAGATGTGGGTATTCATCTTCTTTTTTTTTCAGTTGTGGAGATTAGCAGTCAGGATATACTCCTCTACATAATTTTCTTGTTTATTTCTATAATTCTTTCTTAGCAACTGCAACCAGGGAAATAAAGTTTCACTATGATGTTACACAATTAATTATCCTTTCAATGCATTTTCACTTTCACGATACAACAAAAATGTAACACTACCCGGGATACTGCCACTCTGACTTTGGATTTATCATAAACAAACAAAAAAAAATCAGTTTCAAACGTTGTTTCCACTCTGCTTCTACGGCTAGAATAGAAGTGTTTTTTGAGTACTGTTTATGTAATTGTTACAGGTCACCAGAACCAGCATTATACGTGCAGTGACCTAACAGACTGTGTGACCAATCTGTTGTGTCTCTAAAATATTTGAATGCGTGGGTCAAAGTTTCCGGACTGATGTACACATTCTCCCCTCAAGCTTGCTTTTATAGATCGCAGTCGTTGCACGTGACTTTTGCTTTGTTCAGGTCCCATTCTGAAGATGTGTATGCTATAAATTAAGTTATCCATCCAAATGATTATCCATCACTACTTTTCATGGGTCTCCCGTCACTTGGAGTGAAGTGTAAACAGGAGGAAAAGACTAATTTGGTAACTTTGAATCTGGCCATTGCCAAAGTTTCATGAAATAAAACATCATCAAATGAACCAGCAATGAGACAACAATGACAGGACATATTAAGTATGAACTTGTGAGAAACATTATTTAAGATACTTCAGTGAACATGACACAACAGACAAATATACATATTCAGAGAACTGTTTTATGAACACATGTATAACTGGATGGATGTTTTCAGCAATGTAACAAGAGCACAATGTATGGTAATCATCATTTTGCGAGCATTGCAAAATTAGCACAAATACGGATACATTTAAACATTAAAAAGCTCAGACCAAACTCCCTTTCAGCGGATACACTCAAGAATTAATACATTTGTAACTAAACTGCAATTTACAATGCCCGTTGTTTCCACTCTGCTTCTAGCACAAGCCAATGAAACGATCAGTTAAGCTTTCACCGATAAGCAGAAACCCTTTCTTACAAATCAAGGCGCTCACACGTCTTCAGGAAAGTGGAGCTCATGTCAGAAACATCTAACATTTCAATTCATTTTATGACCACATGCCCAAAACAACACTTCGAACAGCCCAAGGAGCTCACGATAGAGAGTCCAGTTTAGACAGTGGCATCCATCACAACGGAAGTCACAGCGTAAAGTGGTGTAAGGAGCTGAAAGCAGAGGTATGAAAACAGCCACACACTGAGTAGTAGTAGTAGTCAAAAACGTAATCTGTTCTGACTTTGGTGTTTTTGCCAGTCGGAGAAAGGCCGTTATGTACATTATGCATTAGAAATAAGGCACAAATTGATGTCAACAATTTTTGAGCCCTTGCTTTAGAATAACTTTGATTATGGCAACTTTTTCTGGCATATTCATGTTCTCTTACCTGAGGAAAAGAGGATAAAAATAACAACACAAAATTGAAAGTAATTTCTAATACCTAAATAATTTCATGCAAAAACTTGGATTACTTTCGTAGATTACAATCACACCTGCTCTCTACCGTTTCACTCTCCACTACCACCTTACAGGCTATCTGAAGTTAACTGAAAAAGATTAAACAAGTTATAGTACAAGGATTGATCGTAATGCATTTCTTGCACGTTGAATATTGCAGGTATGAAACATTTAACCGTAACTCTGACCACGTGTCAACATAGTCCATTTATATAGTCATTTATGTCTGTAGAGCAACATTCAGCATGTTCCTTAAAGGAAGTTTAGTTTATCTGAGTTGTAAACATCACAGGAAGGTGTTTCTGAACTGAGGCAGGTAGCTGCAGGAGAGCCGAGTCCTTTCAGCTCAAACGTCGGCTCAGTGTCTGAGGAGAGAAAGTTGTAGCCCGATGAAGCGCCTGCTGCTGATCCAAGACCTGCCAGAGGTTTCACCTAGAGACAGCAGTTCAGCACAGGAAAGCAAACAAAAACCAAACAGAACAGAGAAATGTTTTAGTGAGCGTGGGGTAAAAAAACATCTGCATTGTCAAAAATCAGTCTTGCTTTTTGGACTCTCTGATTTTATGGATTTAGAAGGAATTCTGTTGTGTTTGTGTACCTCAGGCTGAGTCATCATGACATTTACTGGTGGGTGCATCTGCAAGGTAAAAAAAAAAAATAAATAAATAAATACACAAGGATGTGACCACAATTTTCACACTGCCCTATTGGAGATGAGGCCATTTTTGAACAAATATCTAATAATATGCCACTCGAACAATTTAGAACATCGGTTGAGTTCTGCCCACTTTCAGGCATTCGTATCTGTTTACTTTGCTCCAATAGTCTGTGCTCTCAAACTGCAAAATGACAACAAGGTGAGAAAGCGCATTTTTGTATGCATCTCACAGCCACTAGGTGAGCTGAAGGCGCCGATGCAACTGACTGAAGGGCACAGTTACATGGACAGCTGAGTTAAGCTACATGACAGCTCGAAATGCACATTTACTTACATCACTCTCCATGTCTCAGTATACAAACACGGGATTGGAATCGAGTTATTAACTCAGGTTTTTCTGTGTGGGAGACCAAGAGTCAAATCTTTGGGATTTTGGAGCATGCACAGAGCACCTCGGCTCATTTGAGTGTAGTCTAGAGTCACATCCAGGATGGATTTGATCCGCAACTGCATTATCTGGATGTGCGAGTCTGGTTTAGCAAAACTCGATTTGGTACAATTTTGGTCAGACCAATATGCGCACATGCATTTTAAAAGTCCAATTTTGGTCTGACGAACACAATTCGGTTTTTTTTCTAGCATCATGTAAACGGGCTTAATGAGAGGTGCCAGAATAATACAGAGTCCTCCACTCTCAGGGCCGTTCTGGCAGAATGCTGCAATGCTTTTTCTAAAAAAGTTACTGAATATGTTGCCATATGTTTTTTCTTTTGTTTGTTTTTTTTAAATAGCAGCAAAGTCTCCTAGTCAGCAACAATGAGAAGCAACTGTGAAAAGGCTTCATATCAACAAAATAAGTTTTGAATGGATTTTGATTTTGAGAAGCAGTATTGATTTAGATTCCTATCACTTAAATTTAAGACATATGCAGAATCAGTCTTTTACGACGCAGGAACAAAAGGAACAAAGAGAATACTGATGTGCACCAGTTATTTCCACTTCACTCTGTATCTTTGCCCCATCTTCTTTTCCATGACTTCTATTTAACACTCTAGTGCCCCCCATCACCCCATCCTTTAGACATCTCTTTATTGAACCTACCAGTGGCTCGTGGGTGGTAGCTGTGGATTCATGGTGAGGGTGCTGGTGAGGGAAAGATGAAGAATTTGGTGCATCTGGGTGTCTTGGGTATGTAGGTTGACTTACATCCTGGAATTGGAATATCAACATGAAAAAACAAGTGTAAAGTAAAGCGCTTGGTCCTAATCTCCATTTAAAGTAATACTTACATGATATATAGCAGGTGCTGCTGGCGTCTTAGCAGACCTGTTCTTGTTGCAGCACTTTTTTTTACGGCAGAAACAGCAAGAACAGAGAGTCACCAAAAGAACACCCCCGACACCAACAAGAAGACCAATAAATTCCAATGAAAAAGGCTCTGCGAGAAAACAGAGAAGTTCAATGAGTGGGTTATATAAGTTGGCCTCGCCAGTGGTTTTACTCTCATAAGAGAGAACGTAGCAATGCTTACCAGGGAGAAGGTTTATGGTCACAGCCAAGGCCAGGTTGCCATCTGGATCTCTGAACTCAACGATGCCAGAGTCCTTGCTTAGCACAGGATAGATTTCAATGCCACCTTCTGAATCAAAAATTCTCCTGACAAACCATAAATCTTCAATTGATTCGACCAGCACTCCGTCTCTCATTATTTCATGTTCTCCATCATTTGAAGTCTTCAAGGTCACAGTCCACGGGCCACCATGCGGAGGATACCCGATGTAGACCAGCTGATCCAATTCTACGTCACGGTGCCCGACGTTCTCTGTGGGACAAATTGGGATTGTATAAAAACATTTAATCTGGCGCCATGTAAACTCTCACGTGAAGCTCCCGGCATCACCTGTCACTTCCAGATATATCCTTGACTCCAGAGTGTTGTCTTTTTGTCTGAAGTTGTAGTGGCCACTGTCTGCCTGTGTAAGCAAATAGATACTCAACATGTTGTCCCTCACTTGTAATCTTTTTCCAGCGCTGGTCTTAGGGTTTGTGCGATTCCACAGAGTTATCGGCAGGTCCAGACTTTTGAGGGGAGTGAATTCCACAAATTCAACCTTTCTCTGTAACCTTTTCTCCCACGAATTTCCATAAATCTTTCTAACATGTAGAGCACAATCTGAAAATGCAAATTAAGGAGAACACATGATGGAATTAATGCACAAACTATGCGGTAAAGATTGAACTTATTTCCCCACTATTTTTCTTTACCCTTAACCATTCTTCCTCTTCACTCATGAATCATTGCTTCTTGCTTTCTGCTCTGTCATACTCTCATTTACCCGATTATGTTAACCTCATAAGACTACAGCCCCTGTGTGTTTGTGTCCCTGTTTACTGATAGTACACACGGACAATTTAAAATAATAATAAAAACATAATTACAAGAAAAAAAAAAACATAATTACAAGAAAAAAAAAACAAAGCAAACTAAGAAATTAACCAATATCAAGCAAGGATGGGTCATGGCTCACCACTCTTTGCCAAATTATCAGAGAATCATAGAACGCTCATAGAAGGACAGATTTTCATCAAGCAATGCCCTTCAGTTGAACTAATTTGCATAGTCTGCCTCAGGCTTTAGACTTTTGTAGAAATGCAACAGACCCACGGCTGAAAGGAACTTTTTTTAAGAAAAAAAAAAAAAAGAACGCAGCTGGTGCTGTTGGTAGCATGTGGATGCATGATACCTACATGCAACCATGATGGCAGTAACACCTTTAGACACTTTGGGTTTGCATTTGGTATTTTGTGTGTATTGCACAAGGCTAGCAGAGTAACATCTCACCCCTGACTTCCAATGTGAGCACATCATACAGTCTGTAACCATCGTAGGTGATTGCAAAAGTTCCATCATCTCTGTCAGTCAGGTCGGTATAATGAGCTATTAAATAGGAAACTTTGAGGCGCGGGTCCTTTGACTGGAAAGAGGAAAAAACAAACAAGTTTATTCAGGATGGAGAATACAGTCTCTTAAGTCTCAATCGCATGTGGTTAACGAGCTTTTAACAGATGCCACACTTTTGTCTTATCTAGTCGATCTGCCCACTCAGCTGGTGGTTGTAACAGAGGTAGAACGATCCCACCTTATGTGTGCTTAAACGCAGCACGCTGGCATCGCAGAATGCACCACTCTAACTAACCGTTAACTAACCGTTAACTAACGGTGCGGTTATGCCGGTGCGGCATAACTAAATCTATATAATCAGGCCACAGGATAGAACAATTCAACGCTGCTGTTCTGCAAACTGGCAGCTAACCCGAACCTAAAGTTTAAGCCATAAAATAAGTGAAATGAAAACATTTCAAATAAAAAATATCATACTGACGACACTCAAAGGGTGTTACTGTAACAATTACGGGTCACTTTTTCATTGTTTTCATTAAGTGGATTGATAAGTAACTTACTGACATTAAACATGTTACGTTAACCCTCATCTTTTTTCCCCCAGTGCTTCCCAATCTGTGGACCATAGTTTCCATACAGGTGCCTGAAGTTAACGTTTATGGATCCCTTTAGCGTGAGACGAGGCACCTCATCTTCTTCCAGTCTCATTTTGTGCATACACAGCAGTTATTGATAACGTCCTTGACCTAAAAAGGAAGTCAATAATAGCAGTGAAGTATAAATCACTGAACCAGAAACTGCTCACCTGCCCATTGTCCATCAAAACTTTCCTGGGTCCCCCGTTCTTTGGAGTGAAGTACATCGGTCCGAGGTAAAGAGGGGGCACGTATTGTTCCGGTAACTTTAGACTGTTGCCATAGCACTCCGATTCATGCGGTACATCAGAGGAGGAACCTTTTACAGGAAAAGATCAGAAAGGAAGTGTAATGTTTAAATAAAGTAACAAAGAAGATAAAGAAACTCACTTAACTTTTAAAAAGATATACAGATAGCAGTGAATGCTTTCAGAATTACTTAATGGATTAACTAAGTTTACAAAAAAAAAAGTTTAAAGAGGGGAAATGAAAAAAAATACAGCATCCCATCAACTCACTTTCAGGAACTATAGAACATTGCCTAAACTAGAAATTGAATATGCAGATGTAGACGTAAATTCCATCTAACTGAACTGAACTCATCAAATTCAGCTAATTTAAAGCTCATGTGTCTCTCTAACAGAACATCCTCAGCCACTCTGAACACTTAACTTCTCATCAACTCAGCTGTACATGTGCATATGAACAGTTTGTCTTCTTAACATTATATCGATTAGGTACAATTTTAGTTTAGAAGTTCAAGTCAAGCATGTTGTTTGTTTTTTTCCAGTTTAAGCCAATCTAAAAAATGATGTAATATATTTCATCTTGATACTGACAAAACATATGCAAATTTGACATCTAATATTGTCTTGACCATTATAACTGATTATACTCGGGTGTCAGTCAGAGATTGCTCGTTGTCTCCGGTCTCCAGACTAATTACCAGGACAAAATGATGAGAACACATCGCTCCCTGTGCTTAGATTTTGTATTGATTTTAAAATCTCACTATTCACATTCGAAGCCCTGCCTTAAAATACATCCCAGGCTTGAAGACCTGGTATGTGCCCTCCTGACCATTCAGATGCTGCCCTGCCACTATTCACAGATCAGTTTTTGACAAAGGGAGATCAGGCCTTTTTGCACTAGAGCGCCCATATTGTGAAACTCTTTACCCACTGAAGTCAAGCACACCAAGTCTTTTGCTACCTTCACGTCTTCCCTTAAATTTTTCCTCTTAGAGAAAGCCTTTGGCAATGTCTGATACACTTATTACACAATTTATCAGTGTGTTGGTGAATATCCATCTTACTCTGACCCACCTTGTCCCCTTCTAGCGAAGTACTGTTAATACATCACTATCATTTTTTTATTATCATTATCGTTTTAATGCCTACTGCTTTTCCCTGAAATCATAAATTTTTTAATGAGACATGTTGAGTAAAGCTCTGTGCGAGACTGGATCAGAGCACAGAATATTTTTGCTGCAGCACCCGCTTCAAATGCCAGTCTGGTAGGTAGTTTGTTTTCATGAGCTTAAACACACCCACACATGTCAGCAATGCAATTATAATTCCTACTTGGATCAAAAGCTGTATGCGAGATCACTCGCTCTAAAGGTCAAATGCAAAAGCTCTTTATGTTAAATGCTACTTGATACCTGTGGGCGTTGGCTCCAAAATATCTCTGACTAGAAAAGACCAGTAAAAAAAAAAATCAACTTCATGCTGTGACACGCTGCTAGCCATTTAGAGAAGGATTCCTCATAGAAGCGGATCTTATCCAATCAGCTTTTAGGCATCACTTTCCCTCCCTGCTACTTCTGACTTCACAAGAGACTAAGTCCCAAATGCTAAACTGAAGGCTTTGAAACATCAGTTTACAAACCAAAAGGTGACCACGTCCACTTCTCGTACATAAAGATCCTTCAAGATGAGACATGCATCTTGAAAACGTGGACAACTTTACACATAAGTGTGTGGCGGCTGCTGGTTTTGAAGCCAGGCTGTTGCAGTTGCTCTTCAACAACTGCACAGTCTCACACGATCATGGGAAACATCTGTCTCTCCTCAGATCCGAATGCTTCAGACGCCGGCTCGACATCTTGATTTAATTTGTGGGATTTGGAGGGTCCATTCTTTCCACCGAGTAAATGCTTTGTACTTGTAAAGCTGAATGAATTCATTCTAGAGTTCCTAACAATTGTAAACAAAATGTGAAGACTTTGTACATAGTGACGTAAGGGTTTGGAATTACATCTAAGAAGGTGTCTTCCTGTCCAGCTTTACTACAACTTTTTGCAGGGGTACCATATTAGAAAAGGGGCCACTGGTAAGCCAGTCTTGGAGTCGTGGCACATGCTGTCCCTGACATGGTCAGCTGATGCTCCAAAACAATATTACACTTGCACTTTCTTACAATCCAGTTTCTAGTGGCAGCGGCTGCTTTATTCTAGATGACAATCTGTCTGACTATCATAATTTCACACATAATCTTAGACCGAGACCCATCATATGTATATATTAGGTGTGTGTGTATGTGTGTTATATCACATGAATGGGATTGGGAAACTTCCTCTTAGTGTCTGACTGTAAGGCAGCTTCATCTTACTTGGTGATGTAGCAGGTGCTTGTATTCGCGACAAAATCTACAGCTACAGCTCTTGCTTTTTGTCTCCACCCCATGCTGTTAATGACTAACCTTGTCTTCTTTCTGAACCTGCAGTTTGCTAGGAAGCTAGACTTTCTGTTCCAAACTATCTTTTTGGGTTGTAACGATTGGAAAGTTGTTTGCACACCATAGTCTCTGCTGCTCTAAAATCACAAAAATGGTTTATATTGTTTATATACACATATATATGCATATATACACACACACATATATATATATATATATATATATAGATATATGAGTTTGTGTGTGTATATAAAACACTGTATATTCTGTCATATTAGCTGTCAGGTAAACAATTTTGTCAAGTAAACAATCAACATAGACAGTGAAGATGGGTTGTCAAATTGTTAAAAGTGAAATACTGTTCACAGTCGCAGAAATAGACAAATATTCTGTCACATGTTCAGTGGACTGTGTTGCACTCCTCGGGTTGTACTCACCAAGCTGGACAAAGGAAACTGTAAAAAGCACAAGGAACATTTCCTGCAGAGATAGAGGGGGGGGAAATGGAGTGAGGGGAGCGCTGATTTCAGTAACAACGTATCTATTACGCTTAAAACACATATTACGCTTATGTGTTTTAACCCTTGTCTCTCTCCACAGCGCAAGGCTAAAGCGTGCCACTGAACTACTACCCTTGTTTCAGTGGTTACAGACGAACGAATGTTATGAGCTTAAATGTGGATCCAAACACTGATCCACCATAAACTTGTTGGAAGCATCAGAATTCACGCCAAATCTCATCCGTATCAAAATGTTCGTGCGACCGCGAATCGTTTTTGAAATCACGAACAAGATTTTGAAAGAAAATGTTTCCAAAATGGATTCTACAGTTCGGCGTTTCTCTGTAATTAAATTAATC
Source organism: Leuresthes tenuis (assembly GCF_036924035.1). NCBI lineage: Eukaryota > Metazoa > Chordata > Actinopteri > Atheriniformes > Atherinopsidae > Leuresthes > Leuresthes tenuis. The sequence goes on along the minus strand of NW_027325365.1, from coordinate 16,903,524 downwards.
CGTGTTGTTTAGTTTAAACGAAAAGAGAGAGAGAGAGAGAGAGAGAGCAAAACAACATTTCCACAACTGCAGCTTTACCGAACTGAACGTCGAGCACCGACAGCGAAAGCACGAGATTGTAAAAGCCGATGAGATACTCACTGAGAAGTGGAGTGTCTTGTATGTTACGCTTGAGTTTGTGCATTGGCCTGAAATATGGGCGAGGCTCCAACTGGCTGTGCATACACATATGGAAGCGAATCTTGACCATAATTCAAATTAAAATGCATTTGCAGAAATGCTTTTTCATTTTAAGAATGGGGCTGCATTATTGGACTCATAAATGAAATTAGTAATCAATCATCCTATTTGCATTTTAATTTTCTTCTTCAAGAGTGCTCAATCTTTCACTTAATTAAAATGAAAAAGAACATTTAACTTTCAAAATATGCCCCAGCAAATAGATACCAAAATTCAATTTGAAATGTCAAATTTGAAAATTAAAATGCATCTGCAGAAATGCTTTTTCATTTTAAGAATGTGGTTGCATTATTAGACTCATAAATAAAATTAGTAATCAATCATTCCATTTGCTTTTGCATTTTCTTCTTAAAGACTGCACATTATTGCTTTTTCGTTTTCATGGTCTGCCCGCAAAGTCTTGCCCATTATTCAAAAACGAAAAAGCATTCTGAGCGGCGCAGCAGAGTGACGTCAGCTCTTCTTCAGCTCCCTGCTGACCGAGCTACCCATCTCGTTCGGTAGGGGGCGGTGTGCACATATTGCATTGCATTACATTACACTTACTATTACTTTTTCAATCATTCCATTTGCATTTGCATTTTCTTCTTAAAGACTGCACATTGTTGCTTTTTCGTTTTCATGGTCTGCCCGCAAAGTCTTGCCCATGATTCGAAAACGAAAAAGCATTCTGAGCGGCGCAGCAGAGTGACGTCGGCTCTTCTTCAGCTCCCTGCTGACTGAGCTACCCATCTCGTTCGGTAGGGGGCGGTGTGCACATATTGCATTACATTACACTACACTTACTATTACTTTTTCTGATTTGTGAAAACGCACAACAGGGATATTTTACTGCTTTTTTTGTATTCTGATCACCCTAAACGAGGTCCTGTATGGAAACTGAAATAGTTACTCTGCTCAAATCTGGATGGAATTATTCTAAAGAGGGTACAGACTCTTTAAGACACACTTTACTATTTGTGAAAACTTTATTTGGTCTTTGAAAATTCAAAAAGGTAATTTGAGCTTTCTTTCTTCTTTCTTTGTTTTTTTTTTTCATTTGGACCATCCAAAATCAGAACCTGTATGAAAAGAAAATTGGGCTTAATTATTCAGCACATGATATAAATGATATCAGACATAATTTATTCATAGTTTATTTGTGAAACCTTTCTTTGTCCCAACATTCACAGAAGTCCTCGCCTCTCCATGTTCATTTTAATTTCCATGAGGATCTCTTGTCTTTCGCTACATCGGAAAAAGAAAAAGTTCATGCATTTTACTTCAGAACTTCAGAAGGTGATCAGAATACAAAAAAGCAGTAATATGTCCCTGTTGTGCATTTTCACAAATCAGAAAAAGGTTTCACAAATCCCAAACAAGGTTTTAATTAATCTACAGCCTCTTTAGAATAATTCCATCCAGATTTGAGCAGAGTAACTATTTCAGTTTCCATACAGGACCTGGTTTAAGGTGATCAGAATACAAAAAAAGCAGTAAAATATCCCTGTTGTGCATTTTCACAAATCAGAAAAAGGTTTCACAAATCTCAAACAATGTTTTTATTAATCTACAGCCTCTTTAGAATGATTCCATCCAGATTTGAGCAGAGTAACTATTTCAGTTTCCATAAAGGACCTGGTTTAAGGTGATCAGAATACAAAAAAAGCAGTAAAATATCCCTGTTGTGCATTTTCACAAATCAGAAAAAGGTTTCACAAATCTCAAACAATGTTTTTATTAATCTACAGCCTCTTTAGAATGATTCCATCCAGATTTTAGCAGAGTAACTATTTTAGTTTCCATACAGGACATTTAGGACGATCAAAATGCAAAAAATGCAGTGAAATGGCCCTTTATGCCCATCTCTTTAATTTGCGAATCGGAAGCTGTGAATCGGATGCCAACTTCAGCGTCGTTTCATCAACACAGATTTTTTTTTTGTTTTAAAGTAGTGGGCTTTATTCTTCCAGATAAAGTTGCAGAGCATCCGCTCACTACCTTTACAAGTTATTTTGTCAACATCTGAGGAGATCGCTGCTTAAGCAGGCCTGGATGTACCCTCTGCTTTAGAGAGAGGACACATTTCTTTGGAGCCATGAATTAATTTTTTCTTTGTTATTTCTAAAGTTGAGGTGAAGTTTAGATGACATCTAATATTCTGTTTTTTTGTTTGTTTTTTTGTTCAAACTATCCCTAAGTGCAGACAGAGGTCAACACACAGTTCTTAACAGCCATTAGCTCACATTTACTCACATTTGAATCCCTTTGAGTGCCAGAGGGACTTGAGAGAAATCTTTTAGAAAAAGTGAGGATCATCAGCCCGTTGTCTGAAAATATATTCTTAATCTTGAGCTGATACATCTCTCAATTTACAATTTTTGATATGGTTGGCTAACAACTGTGTAGAAAGCAGAAAAAGATGTTCCATGTTTCAATATAAATCTCGGGGTTGTCCCTTTTTTAAAGTTTAACTGAGCTATTTCCATTTTTATTGAACTACAAAATAAACGTGCAGCCTCTTTCGCTGCCAGTGACGCAGATTTTGGTGTCACGTGAGTCGCGTTGCGTCAATGCTCATGCGCGCTCTGCGGACGACGCTCTCCTCTTCTGCACACAAACAGTAGTACATTTCCAGCGGTGGACTTATTTATTTAACCACATGCTGCAGGTGAGTGCAGACATTCGGACTTCGGAGTGTGCGATCATTTGTAGACCATCAACAACAACCGGGCCGGTTTTGTTTGTTTGTTTGTTTGTTTTTGTATCGCCGTGAGTTATGTCCCGAGGCGTGGAAACGTGTTGGACTCCTGAGTTGACGTGACATCACTGACATCTTGGTTGTCAGTGCTGTGTCATGGATGTTGGATGTGTGGTGGACTGCATATGTCTCTGCGCAGACCCAGCTGACGCTGATTTATGACCGCACGTTATGTTCCTACTCGGTTGTTTTCAGAAAAGGAGGCTGGGGATGGATGACAATTGTGTTTACAGATGAACCAATGATCTGCTCTGTTTTACAGGAGATGTCCTCCTACGTCCGCTTAATCGCTCTTTTGATCCTTCGGGTTTCTGCGGGTAAGATTTTGACACTTTGAGATGAATGCAAATCAAAGCAATTGGTATCCACTATTGCTTTATATAGGATTAGAAGATGTTTCATGATCTTACATCAGTTTGTTGCTTTTAATTTGACTACTCGTTGAAATTGATATCGCCCCCTAACTTGAGGCCCTTTTCTCTAAAGTCAGGGGTCAGAGTTGATTGGGGTGTCTGGATTTCTCTGAAACAAAAGTCAGGATAGATTAGATTAGATAGATCTGTCGGCCAGCGGGAAGCTTTTCTCATTGTTTTCATTTTTATTTTTTGAGGGGCAAAAGCTGACATTAGTGACCCAACTGAAGATCAGTCCAGAATAAAATGGCATTTAGAAAACAGAATATATATATTTTTTATAATTTTGTTGTTAACTCTAATACAAAGTGGTACCATGACATCCTCTCTGTTGTTCGCACTGTGCTGGAGAAGAAAGCTAATCATGTTAATTAAACTCCACCCACAGGTTTGGCTTTCCTCGGTAAGTTATCGGCTTAATTTCTTCACTCAAACATTGACCCAGTGAACATATTGAGGTCTCAAAAGTTTGCTGACATTCCTTTGCGCCCTGACAGATCAAAGGGAAAAAATCCAGACGGTGTGTGTTGGAAAGGAATTTCGCCTGCCGGTGGACTCGACATCTAGAATCGTGACTTTTACACCAAACTCTGATGCACCAAGACGAGTCCTGCTGGACAAAACCACCGTGAGTGCAAGTGTGTCTGCACTCGTTCTTGTGTTTGCTGTGTAAATGGATGGACTACACCCACCGTAATGTATAAGAAATATGGGCCTCTAGGAGAGGGAGGTACACAAGTTAAATGTCTTCAGAAATTAATACAAATGAGCCAATTTTATGTGAGCAAAATATTGTTATAAAATGGTCGATGTCACTTATGGGCTATGCTCAAACAGTTAATCTATTCATCTTTAATACATTCAGTCCACCAGTACCAGAGGCAGCTTTCCAGACCCACAGCATGATGGAACCAGTACCATGTTTTACTATAGGTAGTCTGAATTTCATCACCTTTGACCAAATAGATGCACTGCATTCCCTTCATTCTCTGCGTATCTCCTTAGCGACTCATGAATCGCGATCTCCATGGTGACGTTACAGACCAATGAAACTAGTCATCAAGTGTCTTCGGTGATTGAATTGATAGCCTTTAAAGCTGTAATGGTTTTTGTCATTAGCGTTTAGCATTTGAGATGCCATCAGACACCTCTCTTATCTTGTGAAATAGAAACTCGAAAGTTTGTTTTTAAACTTTAAATAAATAAATTGTTGGCTAATTCAGGGTAAGCAGAGGTGAGTCTTTGCTTTGGTTTGTTTGCTTTTTTTCCCCCATGTTTTTTTGCAGAACTAAACTAAATGAATCAGACCGGTGCCAATATACTACTATGTTCTTTGGTTGTTGTTCGATGACATCCAACCCTATCCTCATCCTCCCAAACAAACACCATTGCATTTGTTACAGAAGGCGTTCTAAGTTCCGTACTCATGATTCAGGGGTGCCATTTATTCTGAGCAGGACTGTATTTACTGTCCAACGGCAGGTGAAGGACCCACGGTTCGAGTGGACCAGAGATAAGACATTGGTCCTGAAAGAGGTGACTCCCAGTGATCAGGGACTCTATGCCAACAGACTGTCCTTTGGATTCACTTACGAGGCAGTTCATCTGGTTGTTTCAGGTGCGCCTGCTTCCTTGATTTCCTTAATCTAATCATCAAATTTGATTTCACTTTGAATTCATGCTTAATACCTTAAAACTGTTGCGAAGTAAACTCACAAACAAAAGTACTCATTGGCTTTCTGCTTCTTCCTCGTTCATTGCTTCAGAATGCATTAAGCCCTACCACAGAAACTATGGAGAGAACTTTGAGCACAGCATCCCTGAAAATGGCTCCCTGCTGGAGTTTACTCCTCGGGGTGCGCCGCCTGAGGCCATGCCAGTCGTGCTGTGGAATCGGACAAACCCTGAAACGGGCGACTTCGGCCGTGGGCGGCTGCTGCGGGGGGGGGGGAGTCTGGGTGGCGGAGAGGGTCACTCAAGCAGACCAAGGCAGCTACACTGTGAGAGATGTCAGTGGGAAGGTGCTGTCTCGCAGCACCCTCTCTGTCCGTGGTGGGTAGAGAGCTTTTAGAGGATGACTGACATTTACATTTCGGTGGTATGCTACTAGTGGTAATAACTCAATTTCCTCTTGTTCTCTCCATCTGCTGCCCATCTCATATTTTCACATTTCCTTCCTCTCCCACTACTCCCTTGATTCTGCACAACGATGCAGGGCGCTCCTTTAATGTTACCCACTTCACCAAGGAGTCTCTAAACCTACCCTTATTTCTCCCTGTCCATCATGCCCATCTCATTTTCACCCCTAGTCGATATCCTGACGAATCCTCCATTGGACATTTTGACCCCAGACCCCCACGTGGCCCCGTGCAGCTGATACACGAGGGCCAAATAACAGACCACGACTTGCGCTACAGAGGTATCATCTCTCTGATCAGGAACGGATCCATCCACCAGGTCGTCATCACAAGACTCACATCAAGGCACGATGGGCTGTATGAAGTCAAAGATGAGAATGGCAACCTGGTATCCTCCACCCACTTGCATATAATTGGTGAGTTGCATCACGTATTTGCCCTCATCTGAACTTGTGGCCTCACAGTTGCCACTCTTTTTAATGTCTGTCCTGTACATGTGTTTCTTATCTTTCCAGAGAGAAGGGGGGGTTCCTGGCGAGCTCTCTTTAAGTCTGTCACAGTCCCGTCTGGCATGTTTCTGTCACTGACTGGGTTATTCTTGTTCTTGAAGTACTACCAACGCATCACCAACTGCATCAGAACAAATCGCACGCCATCAGTCAACCCTCCAAGGGTTAACATCCAGGTAAAGAACACCAGCTTACAGTAATTCTAACATTTTGTGATGATTTTCATGCTCTGATGTTCCCAAATGACATCGATAGTGACATCTGTGCATTTTATATATATATATATTGTTTTAATTATTTTGTAAATACACTCGACACCCTTTTCTCCCATCAGTAACCTGTTTGTTTATTGTCCACTCTGTTCAGAGAAGCTGAAATGTTGGTACATTGGTACTAATGTTGGTACTAGAATAACCACATTCAGTCAAGTAGTTGGCTTTTTCCAACATATTATTGGATTTATTGAATAGCACCACACAGAAGATCGCATGTTCGATCACTCAGTCACTCAAAAGAAAAATGTAACGCTTTTAGTGAAAACTTTAGGTCCACTGAAGGTCATCATTTGTCTTATCACAAAGACGTTTTGTGACATTCGTTGGCCAAAAGCTTTCTAAAATGTTTCAAAATCCCTTTCAGTGGAATTCACGTCTGGATTTTTCTTGACTCGATCATTTCATAACCTTTGAGGTTGATCCACTGCTGGCACGCTTAGGATTATTACACTGTTATATGATCAGCTGCCACTTCAACTTTCAGTCATTCAGGCTTTACGTCATCTTCAAGCATGAGCTGATATAATGCTATATAAAGAAGACAAGTTGCACCTTTAGCCCCCTCTGGAGGTTCCGGTCTTTGACACAAATTAGAAATTAGAATTTGTGGGTTTGAAGGTGTGATAAATGTTTGATAAAACATTTAAAATTGAATGCATGGGATTTCCTACATTTATTTATCGACTGTAAGTCCCAAAGAAAACAATTTAGCAAAAGAAATACACATAAAAACCCTCATGATTTATGAATGAGAATTGTTTCTGTCTTTCCCATTTCCTTGGATCCTCTTTTTGATCAACAGAGATTTGCTGTAGTTCACTTTTATCAACAGACCAGACATTTGGCTCTAAAACAAGATGGTTTTGAACTTATAACCTTGGATCCAAAAGGGAATCATGCGACACTGCCAGTTAGAATGGATGTGTACTAAAGCCTACCTGATTGGATCGCAGAACTGGCGACACGTTCGAAATGTGTAGTTTTGCCGCAAGGTGATTGGTTTTGTGGCTCCTAAACCGCTGTGCTGAGTTTGTGTTTATATGTATTTGTGTGCTTGTCATTGCAGGACTACAGTCACTCTCCTCCACCTTCCACAGCCTACTCCTGTCACTCCGAGCAGCCTGGAACACCAAGAAAATGGACTCCACGAGCCAGTCCTGGTCACACTGTGAGACTGATTACCTGAATAAAAGCTGTTTAAACTGTTAAAACGAGCTAAGAGTGTGTGGGTGTAAGGTTTTGTTTGTATTTCCAGGGTTACACTCCTGTTAGGACTGGGACTCCGAGAGCAGAAAACCAAGAAGTGCAAAGACTGAGAGCTGGAAGCTCCCCGCCTCATAATTTAACCACTGAGGTGAAACAGTCCCACATTCCATTTGTAAGTGCTTTTATCTTCCACTCTAAGATAGTCTTAAAAATGATGCATCTTTGTGCCTTAATGGCAGGGCGTATCCAACGAGGAAGTGGACAGGACTTCCTTTCCAGTGCCAGGAGCTTCAGACTGCCTCCACTCCTCTGAGGATTGTGTTCAGTTCCAGATCAAGAAAGGTGGAGATGAGCAAAGGCGGAGCAAACCGCACGATTTCTTCTCCACGTTGCCGCTGAGCACGGACACCGCTGACTCCTGCAGCGTTTACACGTCGAAGAAACTGGACTTTTTATGAAATGGAAACAGAAATAAGGGAAAGAAGACGTTTAAGACATGGAAGGAATTACAGTAACGGATTCTAATGTGATGTTACGAAAAAGAGTGCAATTCAGTGCAATTTGCACAGGTTTTTTTTGTGTTTTTTTTGTAAAGCATGAATTGAGCATTAACCTTCCTTTTTCACATTACACCGACTGATGGTGCTTCTGATATCTCCCACTCCTACCTACCTCCAGACCCTCAGGACCAACATGATCTGCACTGTATCTGCTGAGTGTCCATGTTACTCGATCTCAAGTGTCACTAAGTGTCATGACTCTGAAGTCTGCAAAAGAGATTTTTTTAAGTACTTCACAGCAATATTGTGTTAACTGAAGTGCTCTTCAATTATGTTGAACTGAAGCAACAAGAACTTATGGTTTCAATCGACTGTCCTGCGGTTTGTTAAAGCAGATGTAGTGTATTTACCCTCAAGTCAATTGTATAATAGTTGTGTGACGTGAAACATGTTTCTCCAAGTATTGTAACTGCCTGTAAATATTTTAACTTTATCTAGAGGATATCACCAAATCTCTCCATCGACAAATATGGAAGTGTTGTCTGTCAAACAATAAAATGTATCTTTAACACACGATTAGATGAATACATTTTTATACAGTACTGTGCAAAGTCTTGACTCAGTCCTCCTTTATGCGTTGCAGTGACTGATTCAAATGTGCAAATATAAATGCAAATACAGCTTATTTGACAAAAACAATTTGCTTGAAAGTCGATGTTTGGTATGACCACCTTTATTCCTTAGCATAGACAAGCTTTCTTGTAGTTTCTTTAAGTAGTCCTGAAAAACAGTTCTCCAAGCGTCTTGAGGAAGGACATCCTAAAGCTCTTCTTTAGATGTTGGCCATCTTTTGTTCTGTTCTGTCAAGATTATCCCACACTGCTTCAATAATGCCGCTGCCTGGGCTCTGGGAGGATTCATCACTCCATTAAGCCTGTTGTCACTGATTTTCAGTGCCATTTTGCATACCTCTGCCCTTTCTCCATGTTTCCCTTCTTTAAGAATGGCTTCTTGACAAACACTCTAAAATGGAGAGCATTTCTCATGAGTCAACATTAATAACAGCTTGCAACTTCTTTTGTGTTACACTTATCCAGTTTCCCTCGAGTTAGGTGTCTTTTCGATGTTATACTAATTCATAGCTCGGTGTTAAGTATCATAACAAACATAAAATTGATTTCTCAAAAAAATGATTAATGTAAAAGGACTGAACTGAAAATGACTGAAAATTCAAAGAGTAGCTTTGAAAGACTTTCAGAAAGTCTGAAAAGCTATTGCTCAAGCCCATAGTGAAAGATAACAGGAAAGTCTAAGGGCCAGCACAGAACTTTTGCACGGTTCTGTATTTTTTCACTTCGGTCTGCCATCACTTTTTTCCACAGCGCAGCATTGTGTTCTCCGCGGTAGAGGGCAGTGCGGAAACACCAGTTCGAATTCTTATGTGGAAATACAGCGTAGAAGAAGAAGCAGCAGTTGCTTTTATAGCGGCAATGAAAGGACGTGTTACTTCCAATTTGAGCAAAACATAAGTCTGTAATAGCAGTTAGAAAAACCAGGTGCTACGCGACAATAAATTACTTTATAGAGGGAAGTGCTAGGACTGCGTTCGGAAGATGTCTTTGGTTTGTGCAAGTAAGTCAAGCTGAATTCATTGATATGACGGAGGCAGTATGTTAGCTAGGCACCGCGCTAATGCTACTAGCTAATGTAGCTAACGTTAACCTCCAAGCACTTCGCCTTCCATTTAAAATATCTACGTATCCTTATTTGTGACCATGATATCGTTGCTTTTTGGGGGAATTTCTAAGCTGTAACTGCACTTTTTCCAGTCTGTAACGAGGTACCGGAGCACCCGTGCATCTCCCCGGTGTCCAACCATGTGTTCGAGCGCCGATTGATCGAGAAGTACATCGCGGAGAATGGGACGGACCCCATGAACGGACAGCCCCTTTCTGAGGAGCAGCTCCTGGATATCAAAGGTAAACCATCAGCTTAATTCAAGAGATGCAATCTTTGTTTGTTTTTTTAATTTAGCTGTTCATGTGGTTTTGATTCAGAAGTCTGGAGTTTGGATTGCTTCACCGAGTATGAATGAACAATATTAAACTCAAATGTACTGTTACATTTTTTCAGTGATGAATTGAAGATTATTTGAAAGCATGGCAGCCAGTGGCAGATATGCTATGTTTTTTATTTGATAAACTATATACATCGCAAAAGTTAATAGACAAAACTGATCAACTTAAACAAATGTTTCACACTACTAGACCTGCATTGTCTCTGCCCTCCTTCATATATTTGTCTTTGGTACACTTATTTCAGACAAAAGTATCAATTTTCTAAATACTGGCAGGTGTTTAGAAGCATTGTTCCACAGCAGCTACACTGCATATCTCCTAATATACTCCTCTTTGGAAAAAGAAAATTAACTGATGCCGATTTCTTTCTGTTGGGCATATAGTTGGTCTGGTTATATATGTATGAATAATGTAGGAGAATATCATGGTCTGGCTAATCGGTAAGCAGTTCTGTCACCATGTATGACTTCCACCCCATTTCCTTATTTTAATTGTCCTTTAAATCTCGTAAAATCTCATCCATAAACAAAACAAGATTCAATGATGTTGGGAGGAAACAGTGAAAAATGGATGCAGTATTTCATGTGTCTGCCGCTTTTCCTCCTTGGCTGCTTGCCAACTTGTGTCACTTCATTGTGTTTAAAGCTTCACATGTGAAAAATGCTTGTTTACAAAAGCCTTTTTTTTCAGGTTTTCATTATAACTGATGATTAAGATAATCATAATGGCTGTGTGACATTGTGATCAAGCTAAACTATGACATAAGCTGAGACAGTTGGCGTATCCTTAAAACTGAGTTGTGTTGCAACCCTGAAGGTGACTTTGTTAAACTTGATGGGTTATCGAAAGTTGTTTGGTTTGGAAATAACCAACTTTTCTCTGTTTTAGTGACGCATCCTATTAGACCAAAGGCACCATCGGCAACAAGCATTCCAGCCATTCTCAAGTCCCTTCAGGATGAGTGGGTGAGTACTGTTAAACTGTTAACCCACAGGATAAAGGAGAAATCCACACGTCATAAACGTAATTGTTGTCCAAAATCTCTGCTGTCACTTTGACTGTTGTTTTTTCTTTGATAATATTGGCGTTTTACTCCAGCGTTCTTAACCATTGTTAACTGGAGCTGAATGTAGTAGTCCATTAAATGTGCAGACAACAATGTAATGACACTGAAACAGAAAAAAATCATTTATTGCTCTTATTTGTTTGTCTGGAATTATGGACCAGGTTGTTTTTTTTTTTTTTTCAGAGAGTTTGTACAGAGATTCTTAGTTGGGTATGTTTTAAACACTGAGGAAAGTGTCCTGACTCCTGTTTTCTCTTGTTTACTAGGATGCTGTTATGCTTCATAGCTTCACCTTGCGACAGCAGCTGCAGACCACTCGCCAAGAACTTTCCCACGCCCTTTATCAACATGATGCTGCCTGCAGAGTCATCGCTCGACTCAACAAAGAGGTCACTGCTGCCAGAGAAGGTGTGTAGACAGCGGTTTATATGTCTTGCCTGGAGGGATGTTTTTTTAGTTTTACCACATAAAAATTATTTTATGATCTTTTGATCAATTAAGCACCTTTTGCTTAACTTTTGTTTTTGTTCTGTTTTGCAGCTCTCGCCACACTTAAGCCTCAAGCTGGGCTGGTTGCCCCTCAAGCAGTTCCTACCTCTCAGCCATCAGTTGCAGTGAGTAACTTGCTACTTTCCTTTGAACCATTTTTAAACAGGCCAAAGAAGAAGTCAATAACACCTGGATCTAATGCATTAGAGTATATTTATCAGCTCCAGCCCCAATTGGCAGAGATGGGAACCCCACACCTGGCTGAACATGCTCATTTTCACTGATGATACAGGAGTCGGCTGTTCTCCCCATCATGAACGGTGGCATGTGTCACACATTCTGTAACAATAGCTGGCCCTTAGTTGTCTTTCCGGCAGTCATGGGCTTCTTGACTCTTGACGCTGACCTGGAGCGTGCTGCGCTAAGGGTGTGTTAGTTAAAGAGCAATAGCTGCAGGGGGTAGTGTATGTGTGAGATTGTCCATCTCTACAGGTGTCTGTGCGACACCTGAACCTGGAGCTATCCCTGTGGTGTCAGGTGTAATCTTCTCAGTAGCAATCCCTACTTTTAGGAAGAAAGCTGCAGTGAGTCTTGGTGTGAAGCCTTGGTATAAATGGCTCTGGTGCTGTGTTGATGTCAGAATTTGCTCACGCATAGACCGATGTTGAAAGCGTAGCTGCATAAACTAATCAGAGCTCTAACACAGCTTGTGGGATACAGTGGAATGCTATGCCTTGGTGTTGTTATTACTGCTTGTTTCCTGGCAGGTATGGAAAGTCTATGGACCGGTTCTGAAAACATTCTAGTCCCCAGACTCCTCCTGGCAGCGGGACAGAATTTAATTTGCTAATTTTAGCATGCGTACAAACACTTAAAAAGCATATTTGAACGCACTATTTCTGGTGTAAAAACAGTGCAGAACACTCATCACAAACGCCATCATGCTTCCCTCTAATAACAACCATCTTAAATTGTGCCCTCTGTGTTTCAGGGTGCTGGTGGAGAGCCTATGGAGATCAGTGAACAGGTGGGAATGACCCCAGAGATCATCCAGAAGGTAAGATTTTATTACTTTGAATTTTACCCCAAAGAATAATGATAATGATTCTGCTAAAACGCTTCTGTTTCATGAGCTTGACTTTATAGATGTTTAACTGTTTGGTTTTTTTTCATTTACAGCTCCAAGACAAAGCTACTATCCTCACCACAGAGAGAAAGAAGGTATTCAGTTGATTTAATTCAGGCTTGGTGATAACTTGTTGTTGTGCAAACGCCTACATTTTTGTGTACGGTATAATATAGTCTCACACTTATTTTATTTACCCAGAGAGGAAAAACTGTTCCAGAGGAGCTGGTCAGAGCTGAGGATCTCAGCAAATACCGCCAAGTGGCCTCCCATGCTGTAAGTATGGATGCTGTGTAATCAGGAGAGTGGTTGGCGTGAATGGTTTAATGTATGCGGTGTCAACAAACTGTCTCTTGTGTTTTCAGGGTCTTCACAGCGCCAGTGTGCCTGGTATTCTGGCTCTGGATGTGTGCCCATCAGACACCAACAAAGTGCTCACGGGTACATCGAGGTTACTTTTTATTTTATGCCTGATTTGTAGGCGTTCCAGACCACTAAGTAGATTCTGTCTTCCATCTTTGTTTTCGTCAAGGTGGAGCTGATAAGAATGTTGTGGTGTTTGACAAGAACGAGGAGCAGATTGTCGCAACTCTTAAGGGCCACACCAAGAAGGTCACCTCTGTCATTTACCATCCATCTCAGGTGACTTTTCCCCTATTTGGTCCATTTTTAAAAAAAAAAATTTTTATCTACTCATTTTTGACAGAACAGTGATATATCTTTATCTATATGCTGCCTTTTCCTTCTAGTCGGTGGTGTTCTCTGCTTCTCCCGACACCACCATCCGTGTGTGGTCTGTCACTGGAGGCAACTGTGTGCAGGTGGTGCGTGCCCACGAGGCAGGGGTCACTGGTCTCTCTCTGCACGCCACAGGAGACTACCTGCTCAGCTCCTCTGAGGATCAGGTATGTTTTCAGGCTTTCATTTCTGTCGTCACAACAAAAGCGAGGCTAACTCTGCTCAATCATTAACGTCACTGTATTTTATTCTGCAGTACTGGGCCTTTTCTGACATCCAGACCGGTAGAGTCCTCACCAAAGTTACTGATGAAAGTGCCGGCTGTGGTAAGTGACTGGGTGGTTACGTTTCTGTTTGATGGCCTGGATTTCTTGCTTGGTGGTAACGTTTCTGTTTGGACTCCACAGCTCTCACTTGCGCTCAGTTCCATCCCGATGGACTCATTTTTGGCACCGGTACCGCTGACTCTCAAATCAAGATTTGGGATCTGAAGGAGCGCACCAACGTGGCCAACTTCCCAGGCCACTCAGGACCTGTCACCTCCATTGCTTTCTCTGAAAACGGATACTATCTGGCCACAGGTGAGAAGTACTGTCTGCGTTTTCACACATTAGAGACAATTTGCCTGCTCATCTTAGACTTTAAAGTAGCTGGAAGGATGTTAGAAACTGCTCATACATCATGCTAAAATGTATGCTGGCTGACTTAAAAATCTTAAAATTCTATCATCGACTAAATGAATCAGAGACTCTGTGTATATTGTACATATGTCTTGTTATCATTAACATCTTGGCTGGGTGCTGTTCTCCAGGTGCCCAGGATAGCTCTCTGAAACTGTGGGATCTGAGGAAACTGAAGAACTTCAAGACCATCACTCTGGACAACAATTATGAGGTAAGAAATGCAGGGAGGTTTGTCAATGATGTAAACTGTTCTGCTGTCAAGAATCAACAAAAAGTTCACCAAAGGGCTTACATCAGTAACTCTGTAAACAATGGATTAAATGAAGTGCGTTCATATTTCTCGGGTGTTAATGTTAAATGTGTTGTGGTGTTTGTTTGTGTCTTCTTGGACTTTTCGCTGTAGTATTTCATGTGTGTTCAGGGAGTCAGAAAGTTAAAATGATTCCATTAAGTTCTCAGCATGCCATGTTTGATTTGATGTGACTCTATCCTGTCAATATTCCCACACAAGTAAGTACATAAGTACACAGTGTACTATGTGTAAATGTACTAACGGGCATCCAGAATGAGACGGTGCATGAGAGTGTTTACTTCAAGTGACAAACAATCATGTTAGCAAGTGAAAAGGTGCAGGCAGGTGTGTTGTTTTTAACTTTGGAATGACCCACATCAGCAAAGGGTTTTACTATGACGTGCATACAAGCCTGACTTTGTGTCCGCTGGCTCAACAAATCCTGAAGCTGTCAGAGACAGTCGGTACAATGATTACGATCTCAGGGTTTCCTCTTCAGGTGCTGTGCAAGCTCGCATAAAAAGGGCTTTTTTACATGTCGTACGATTCAATCCCCTGACACTTTCAGAAAGAGAACGAAAAAGGTTTGAAAATATAGAGCTCATTGCAAAAAAAAACAATTAAAACTGTAGAGGGATACAAGCAGGATGCCGTCAGTGGTGCAGATTAGCAAATTCATTCGTGCCTGCTGTTTATGATATGACAGCAAAAAGCTATTTAAAGCTTTTAACTTGATACAAAGGGCTGTTTTGATCTGACCCTTTCACATGAAAACATGGAAACAATACAAGTGGTTGACCAAATGAAAGTGAATTTTTTTGCTGACATGTATTGGTCTAAACTGATCCGTCAGATCTGATTTCAGCAGTACAGAAAGTCATACTTGTTCATCCGTGCAAGATAAAAGTCACTTTGGTTCCCATGGTGACACACTTTGGTGGCACAACTCTGGGCTCGGCAGGCTTGAATATTCAAAGTGTTCCTTCAGCTGAGAATCCGCATCGTGAGTTGTTAAATTGGACAATTGAAATCTGATTCGACATCTAAATGGTTATGCTGGCAGGATTTCGAATGATTGCTTTTACTATCAAAGGATAAATTGAGGCTCACGGATTCTTACGGAGTGGAAACATATTGTTTTTGTTTCAGGTGAAGTCCCTCGTGTTTGATCAGAGTGGCACCTACCTGGCTGTAGGAGGGTCTGACATCCGTGTCTACATCTGCAAGCAGTGGTCTGAGGTGCTCAACTTCACAGGTAAGGGAGGAAATGCTGGTCTCTCCTCAGGTATTCCTTTCAATATTTAAGTGAGGTGGCAGATTATTATTATTTTTTGTTTAATCCACCTTGATTTTTTTCTTTTCACTTTGTAGACCACACAGGATTGGTGACTGGAGTTGCCTTTGGAGAAAATGCCAAGTTCCTGACCTCTGCAGGAATGGACAGAAGTCTCAAATTTTATAGTTTGTAGAAAAGTAGAAATTCAGGATAAAGAGAGGAGGACAGCCGAGCCGAGGATGGACCGATCAGCCGCTCTCCCAGACGTCGTCATTTTTAGAAAAAAGAGAAGGGGGGGTGGGGGAGAAATCACTGTTATCTTTGCTTCTGTTAGTGTGTTAGCCCTCTTGTTCAGGAGACATATCACCTGAAATGATCTGGTATGGTAAGTATGACATGTCTGTTGGCTTTGTGAGTTTAAATTTTAAATGATGGGGAATGAGAGCAGAAGCCAGCGTGAAATTCCCGTACCGTTTGCCTGCAGTTATGATTTGATTGTAGTATTTTCCTTTTTTGTATTTTTTGGGGGGGTGGCTGGGAGTCTTCAGTTGCTTGTGATACAACTCTGCAGTGTACTCTGTCAAAAAGTATAATTGATCAACATCTACTTTGCTCCTTAATGTAGACCAGCTTTATCATTACAGTAACTTTAGGATGAAACGAGAATACATCTGTAGTGACCTACAGTAGAGTGGAAAATGAACAGGTGTCTGAGATTTTTTTTTTAAATTTTTTATTTCACTTCTGTTAAGAATTAGTCTTGTTTATCCTTTAAGTTTCATTTCTCATTTTCTTTGTTCCACTGAAACATGTCTCTTTGTCTCCCCAACTGTATATTCCTCATTACTTACTGTTGTACCTGTTGCACCCCTGCCTTTGAAGATAAAATAAAATATCTTTTTCAACTTACTTTTGTATTTGAATTCATTCACATACCACTAATGCAGTTAGATGTGTATTTCACTCAGCTTTGCCCACAATCATCTGTTTGGTTGGCAAAAGCATGCTCATGCTTCACTTTGATGTGTGAACATCATGGTGCAGACAG
This sequence comes from Leuresthes tenuis, assembly GCF_036924035.1. Classification (NCBI taxonomy): domain Eukaryota; kingdom Metazoa; phylum Chordata; class Actinopteri; order Atheriniformes; family Atherinopsidae; genus Leuresthes; species Leuresthes tenuis. The sequence continues at coordinate 16,886,707 of NW_027325365.1, read as the reverse complement.
ATGGTTGACTGCAGGATGTATTCATCTGAGTTGTTATAAGCTGGTTATGCTTCAGTGTCCAATAGCTCAAATGAAAACCTGAAACGTGTAATGAAACTAGGGTCTAAGTAGTCACACTTTTGTAATGTGAATGCAGCTCCGAGTCGATTTATCTTTATTCCATTGTCTCATGTTAGATTATCTTTTGTAATGCAAGATAAGAGTGACAAGAATTTGAACTATTTTTTTCAGTTAGCTGTCTATTGATTAATTGATCTCGTTAAGGATTTGCTTAGATAGTCATTTACAAGGTATTTTAAAATATCCTCAAAAGTCAGTTTAATTACAGCCGCTTTTGTGTGACAAACCAGCAACTCCGCATTTGATAGTGTGCTTAAACTAAGAGTTAAAGACTATCATGAACACCTCAGTAACGTTGATTTTTTTTTATCTTCCAACAGTCAACACCTAACGAAAGAGCTGCAGCTTGCCGCCATAACCGTAAACCTCGACCCCTCGTGGCCAAACGAGGGAACCGACGTCATCTATCACGTGAGAATGCAGTAACGTGACTCTCGCTAACGGGAAGTAAGCGACCGCGGGGGACAGAACTTCTTCTGAACCTTCCAAGCACGTCCACGGCTTTTCCCGGTCAGCAGTCGCCGGTCTGTCCGTCGGTACCGAGCTGGACCTCCTGAAAGCGAACGCTGAGGAATTTAGGAGGCAGACAGGTGAGATACCACACATTTAGCTTGGTTTTCTGCTCATTCTGGGCTTTCTCAATCTGTTTTCCACATCGACTGCTAATTGTCATGACATAATAAACGCTTGCGTTATGCGTTTTGACCCCTCAAACATGAAAGGTGCGATACGTTCATGTATTTACACATAGTCTGTTTCCTTTGCTTCGTTTAGCTGACATGGTGTGCCACTAAAAACGAAACATCTCAGTTCTGACGAAAAATGTTGACAAAGGCACTATGGAGATGAAACAGACAAGGACGTTACTTTTTCATGAAAATGCTAGTTTCTTTTTTTCCCCCCTCCCTAAACCCACTGTACTTTGGTGTATTTATGTGTCCATTGTGTCATGCTCCATCAGGCTTCCCAGTCAAATCACAAATTGTGTAACTCCGCACAGAAAGCTGCAGTTTATTAGGTTTCTATCAGATGATTTCTATCAAGGAGCTCAGTCTGGCTGTAATCTAGTTCAACAGCCTGCAAAATAACAATGAAGCTGAAGCAACAGTCAACATTTTTTTAAAGAAAAACAACAACAAAACAAAGTAAAAATCCATCTCTGAACAGCAAAGTTTTCTGCATGTGTGCATTTGTGTGTCCTTTTTTTGAGGATTTGAAAACCTTTATTAGAAATTTGTGAGAGTGCCACCCGGTAGGAGAATAGCATGCCTGTGAAAGAATGGAAATCCCACCTGATCATCTGGGCCACTGGGACGTTACGCTTCCCCTTTCTTTAGTTTCCACTGATGAACTTCTGCATTGTCTCTTTGAAGCTTTTCTCATTCAAAGTTGAAACGCAACAATGGGCCAAATTCAGCGTCTCTCCCTTCTGCCATTTCAAACATCTCTCATTCAACCTTAAGCTGCGGTACTTTGCTTTTATGGTCAATTTAGTCAAACGGAAAACGTTAACTCTTTTCCTCTGTGATGTGCAGGCAACCATGGGATCCATGTTTCGAAGCGAGGAGGTGTGCCTGGTGCAGCTGTTCCTCCAATCGGGCTCAGCCTACAATTGTGTCAGCGAGCTGGGAGAGCTGGGCCTGGTGGAGTTCAGAGACGTGAGTCATTTAAAGTCTTGTTTTCCCCCCGTGGTTCGACACCTTGTGGAGGGAAGCCCTCAGAATGATGAACTGTCTGGTGCCTTGAGTCAGTGAGAATTGGCGACATTTTCCTACGGTCTGCTTTTAATCAGATGAACATGAATAATCCCGATTTCCTCTTCCTCTTTCCTCTGCTCTGGTCTTTCAGTTAAATCCTAACGTAAATTCCTTCCAGAGGAAGTTTGTGGGTGAGGTCAGACGATGCGAGGAGCTTGAGAAGACTTTCAGTAAGTTATGGACTCATTTATCACTGTGCACATATCCATCCAGGTTCCCTCTTTACTCGTTTTATCCTCCTCCTCCTCCTGCTCTTTCTGACACTGTTTATCCGGCCTTCAGCCTTCCTGGAGCAGGAGATCAGCCGCTCCCTTTCCCCACCCTTGCAGTGTCCCCTCCCCCCTCCGTGCCCGATGCCTTCGGCCCCTCAGCCACGAGAACTCATCACCATAGAGGAGGAAAGTGAGAGGCTGGCCAGAGAGCTCAAAGAGGTGAAAACAAGGCCAAGATGATGAATGTTTAGAGCACCGTCAGACATGGATGAGCGCTTTTGGACTGATGGCGTGTGTCATGCGTACGTTTGTCATCAGGTGTCCAGAAACAGAGACAGCCTCCGGGCCCAGCTGACCCAGCTCTGTCAGTACAGAGGAGTCCTGACCAGAACTCACTCGCTTACAGCCTCACAGGTGATTAGAAGCTGCACATCTGCCGCAGCTTCGGCATCATGATAAGCTTTTCTTTAAAATGACTGAGCAGGATGAAACAAACCACAGATAAATCTTCCCGCAGGCACCGCCTCCTGTGCTGGAAAGCCAAGGCCTCTTTGATAACCGCCAAGATATCCACCTCAGGTCGATCTCATTGTCAGAAATTGGTATTTGATTTAAATTTCTCATGGGTTTTACTCTCATTTAACACGTTTTCCCGCATCTCCTCTTCCGCAGTTTTGTGGCAGGCGTGGTCCATCCTTGGAAGGTCCCCTCGTTTGAGCGGTTGCTATGGCGGGCGTGCCGTGGTTACATTATTGTGGATTTCAGAGAGATGGAGGACCGACTGGAGCACCCCGACACGGTGGGAGCTCGGAGACAGATGGGGATTGTGGTGGAAAGATTACTTTTGATCCGTCTTCTCTGATGGGTTTCTGCTTGCCCTTTGTTGGTTTTCAGGGGGAAATGGTGCAGTGGACGGTGTTCCTCATTTCCTTCTGGGGAGATCAGATCGGGCAGAAAGTCAAGAAGATATGCGATTGGTGGGGAAAATTTTATGCATTTTGTTTATTTCAGTGTAGTTCACACTGCCTTCTATTGAGCCTGAATTTCCTCCTCACAGCTTCCACACGCAGACATTTGCATACCCTGAGAGCCCCGCTGAGAGAGAGGAGATCCTACAGGGGCTTCAAGGCAGAATTGAAGACATCAAATCAGTGAGTGGGGTGTCCCTCTACTGAGGAGTGCCGTTTAGTTTCTACGTTCATGCAGTCTGCAGCTTTTATCTACAATAAATGCATTATGTTAAAACACTCTCCTCTTCCGCCTCCTTCTCCTGTGGGTGTTCAGGTGCTGTCTCAGACTGAATCCTTTCTGCAGCAGCTGTTGTTGCGCGCCGTGGTCATTCTGCCGCAGTGGAAGGTGCGGGTGCAGAAGTGCAAGGCCATCCAGATGGTGCTGAATCTCTGCAGCCCCTCTGTCACTGACAAATGCCTGATCGCCGAGGCCTGGTGTCCCACCGCCAAGCTGCCCGAGCTGCAGAGCGCCCTGAGGGAGGGAGGGGTGAGTTGACACCACCGCACACACAAACGGGTGCATACCTTTAGGACTCGGCATCAATCAGTAATGCTCTTTCTTCATCCGTCCTCAGAGGAAGAGTGGCAGTGGGGTTGACTCTTTCTACAACCGTCTGCCCTCCTCGACCCCTCCGCCCACTCAGTTTCCCCTCAACTCTTTCACAACTGGCTTCCAGAACATCGTGGATGCTTACGGAGTGGCCAGCTACCGCGAGGTCAATCCAGGTGCGTCAACAAAAGTCTGTCCACGGCAATTTACTTAAGTCTCAGAAGGCTTATCCATGCCAGCATTCTTAAGAGTCTTTAGTCACAAGTTTTCTCTCACTGCCTCTGCAGCTGTGTACACCATAATTACATTCCCCTTCCTGTTTGCCGTGATGTTTGGGGATGTGGGTCATGGTTTATTGATGTCTCTGGCTGCCCTCTGGATGGTCCTTGAGGAGAAGGACCCCAAACTCAGGAGCAATAACAATGAAGTAATTCACACTTTCGTCTTTTTAAAAAAAAAAAAATGTAATACATTCTGCATAAAAAGACCAAAAAAAACCCCTAAAACAATAGATCCAACTATTGTGACCACATTTTTTTTGGTGTTGGGTTGCAAATTATTTTAAGAGTGAAAACATGTAGGAGGGCGGAACACGGAACATTGAAGAGCCTCGTACCTCTGTGTTTCAGATCTGGAGGATGATGTTTGGAGGACGGTATCTGATTCTGCTGATGGGACTGTTCTCTGTCTACACCGGGGCCATTTACAACGAGTGCTTCAGCAGAGGCATCAATACCTTCAGCTCCGGGTGGAGCGTTGGCCCCATGTTTCAAAAGAACATATGGAAGTGAGGGACAGATCATACAGTCACGCTGGAAATTTATTGCACCCCTTTTTTTTTTGTCTTCCTTACATTCGTCTCATGTCTTTCAGTGCGTCAGTGCTGGAAGGAAACCAGTTCTTGTCCATGGATCCTGTTGTCCCTGGTGTATTTACCAGCCCCTATCCATTTGGAATTGATCCGGTATTGCCATTATATTCGTCTTCTTTTAATTAAAAGCGCACAAAATTGCTCCCGTTTCATTCTGCGTTCGCTGTTGTTAGGTTTGGGGCCTGGCTAACAACAAATTAACCTTCCTGAACTCGTACAAGATGAAGATGTCGGTCATCATCGGTGTCATTCACATGACTTTTGGAGTTTGCTTGTCATTCTTCAACTACTGGTAGGTGACCTCCACTGTTACTTCTTTTCATATTCACAGTTGGTTGCCTTCACTTGTCCTTATTGTCGTTGTTTTCTTCAGGCACTTTGGTCAGTTCAGCAGCGTGTTCTTTGTGCTGATCCCAGAGCTGTTCTTCATGCTGAGTCTCTTTGGCTACCTGGTGTTCATGGTGGTTTTTAAGTGGATTGCCTACACTCCTGCAGACTCCCAAAAGGCCCCCAGTATACTGATCCACTTCATAGACATGTTCCTCTTCACAGACAACCCAGACAATCCACCACTGTATCCGGGTCAGGTGTGTGCTTCTACATAACAGCGTGACATTTTCTACATGTCATAGCTTTTATACCGATGAATGCATTTTCTTACCGCCTGATAGGTTTTATTTGATTGTACACAAATAATATGAAAATCACCATCTTAAACAAAAACAACACTTAATCTACAATATCTTTTATAAAGTTTATTTAATAGGTGAAATCATGACACTGAAATGGTGATATTTGGTCAATGAAACGTCTGCTATTTGTGTTGTTTTGGCCATTTTTCGCGTACCAAGTTGCCATATGAAGTGCTCGGGGGTTTTATTTTCTGACAGTTTGGCATGTAGCTCCAACGCTGATGAGCAGAGACATCAGACGCCATGTCTATTACAAGCACATGAGCACAATGATACTCTTTTCAGATATCAAAATTGAACAGCATTCACAAGCAACAATAATGCAATTATTTCTCCATTTTTAAGTTGATATGTAATGTTGAGCAGTTTTAAGTTCCCGTGAGGTCATTTTCAGAAAGTGGAACTGAATTGAATGGGCAGACTACTTGTAAAAACAAGTGTTATTGTTAAATAAGTCTGTTTTCTGTAACTCTCCACTTGTAGCTTGTGGTGCAGAAGGTCCTGGTGGTACTGGCTCTGTGTTCTGTCCCGGTCCTCCTGCTGGGGAAGCCCACGTGGGAATACATCACATTCAAGAAAAGACGACGTCTCGTTGTGAGTCTGTGTTTGAGCAAACTTTTGTCCTGTTATCTCCTCCCGAGTTGCTTCTTCTGAAAGATGTTTAATTCTCTGCGGCGTCAGGATGAGGACAGACGTCCGCTGGTGGCCGACGACGGCTCCGTTAACACTCACCAGGGGGAGGTGGAGGGTGGAGCTGCGGACGAGGAGGTCTGGACAACCCTAATTGAATTCATTAAGCAGATTAAATCCGGTCAGAGATGCACTCGTGATTCTTGTTTAACGATTTGAACTGTGCTGCCGGTAGGAGTTCGACGCTGCAGATGTGTTCATGCATCAGGCCATCCACACCATAGAGTACTGCTTGGGCTGCATCTCCAACACAGCCTCTTATCTGCGACTCTGGGCCCTCAGTTTGGCTCACGCACGTTAGTCCTTACGCACACAAACACAATATCCCTCACACTCACATGATGCGCACACAAGGCTCCTCTAAAACCTCGACTCACTTATTCACACACTCATGACGCATGTTTCTTTTCCAACCGTTTGTGGTCCCCTGACTCCGAGTTATTTATGTCTCCACAGAGCTGTCGGAGGTGCTGTGGGTGATGGTCATGCGTCTTGCTTTGAAGTGGCAGGGCTATGTGGGATCTGCAATGCTTTTTGTCATTTTTGCCGCCTTTGCTGTGTTGACCGTCTCCATCCTTCTGGTGATGGAGGGACTCTCAGCTTTCCTGCACGCGCTACGTCTGCACTGGTAAGGATGAGGGGAGGAAGACCGAGAAAAAAATAAAGACAAAATCCTTTTCTATTTAGGTTTTATGCAGGCTGTTTTTGATTCTCTCCATTAGTACATTATTGCTTTAGATGAGATCTGGAGAAAAATAAAGATAAAACAAAAAGGTTGTGCAAGTCCATTGATTCTTCCAGAGATTTCAGAGGTCTCATGTCACAAATGCTATTTATTGGTCACGGCTGTGCACCCGTGTGTCTGTTGCGTATAACATGTTGACATATTGACACATGACATGTTACTTGTTTTATTGTGAGGTGTTTGTGATTAAAATGACGATCAGAGGGATTTGTTGAAGTTACTTTTAAAAAAAAAGAAAGAAAAAGAACACACATAATGAGTCGTGCTGAAGTTTGTGATTGTTAATCAAGATGGACTTTGCTTGTCTTTGTTACAGGGTGGAGTTTCAGAATAAGTTCTACAGTGGAACAGGCTACAAACTCAGCCCTTTCTCCTTCACATCTCTGATCAATGCTTCAACTGCTATATGATTGGCTAAATGATGGCCAAACAGTTAAATTAACTTATGTCTGTGTGTATCTAAACGATATTCTGTTGCCTGTAGGCCATGAAATGGTTTAATTAACTTGCACAATGATCATGATGAATGATACAGACTGTTATTTTTGCATTAGTAGAATGAGTCCCAGTACATTGGATTATGACTTTATTGGATGTAAAATCTACATTTGTATCCCCCTTTCTAATTTTTTTTAAAATCAGGTATTATGTACTGCTCTCTCGTTGCCCTTTCAGTAGTTCAAGAATTATTTGGTGATCATGTACTTTTCACCGTTTAAAATTTTATTATTCACACCAATTATATAAAAAAGGGAAAGTACATGTAATAATCAGTCAGTTTAAGGGAATGTGTGACTGTTGACTTGCTGAATGTTAAGTCCCGTAGAATCGTTCACATAGCAGAGAACGAAGCGAATGATTTTCCTGAGCCAAAGATACTCTCCTTCACTGTCATGTCTTCCAAACACAACACACCACAGGTATTTATTCACGGTTAAATGTTTCAAGTGCCTTACTGGAACTGTTTGTTTATGCATTATGTATTTTCACATGCCACTACTTTGTACCAAACCTTACAAAGGACATTTTCTGTCAGGTTTTTTTTTTTTTTTTTGCCAGGTTAAACTGTTAGATTGATCAAATTTGAATTGGAATTGAATAAATATGTTCTTGTTGAGTCTTATTATGTGAAGTAAATCACTGACCAGGTAGTTTAAAGGTTGCTTATCCACACTGTTTACGTGTCACATGTCTGTGACTAAGTGAGGAAATGATCAGTGACATAAAAAGTGTTGAATTTCTTTAGTCATGAGGGTTTAAAGAGTAAAAACCACAATGTCACAATAAACTACAAATAAGCATTCAGAATCTTACTCTGCAATACTGTACATATCACAAGAAAAGCAACTTAACAGACTGGTGTGCGGTTTATAGCACATCATTAGATTGTGTAACTAATCATTAATGTCACAAGGCTTTTGCTGTAGCTGACCGAATTAGAGCTCATTCTTACCCACTTAGTTATTCTCTAACAACAAATTGATTAGATTTTGATGTGATCACTGATAATACGATCATATGATACTTCGTTTGCTACGTTTTAATCTTCAGGGCAGTGGTTACAAAGATGTGGATTCAAATGAACCTGTGAAATTAATTTAAGTAGGAAGTTAAACTAGGAGTCTTGCACCAATACTTAAAATGATCAAGAAAAGCCTTGTTTAATGTGGTCATATTTTAAGACGATAGAGTTTTGCCCAAACTTGCACAAAATTGCTGCCAATCTTTTTTTTTATTTTTATTTTTAATGAAAACAGACTGTATGTAATGTTGTAAATACAAACACGATTCAAACAGTGCGGTAAAGCCAGAGGACGAGTAAGCGGATGAAATTTCGACGATGTTTCTGTCAGTGCGTCTTTTGAAGTAACACCAACTTGAACCGGATGTTATTGGAATGTCAAAGCTAGCGCTCATCGTGTCACGGTGATTTCTTATCAAACAGACCAACAGAGCTGATATGAATATATTACGGACACAAATCCTGATTAGATGTTAGCAGATAGAGTAAAGTTTAGTTTGTGACGTTGACACAGCTCGGGGGGGAGATGGCTTCGGGGGGAGTTTGTCGAAATGTTCGGCTGCTGTTAGGTCAAATTCAGCGATGTCGTCCTGTGGTGTCCGTCAACCAGACAGGTAAGTTACAAAGCGGTTGGCGTTATTGAAGTGGTAGACAGTAAACGGTTGTCTGTGCGTGTGCAGTACCTAACTGGTTGCTATTTGTGCCATGAACCATTGTCGTGGCAGCTCGGTGTATGAGCAACGCTGCCGCTCGGCCGGAGCCAAGCGCCAATGAAAACGAAGCCGTGAACCCGACCTTTGTGAACAGAAACCCCCGGAACCTGGAGCGGATGGCTCTGGCGGTGAAGGACCGGGGCTGGAAGACGACCTGGCCTCACCAGCAGTTCTACCACAGGTTCGAATGAAACTTCCCAAACCATCTGTTTCCATTTATGACTGGATCATGTAGAATAAATTATTTACTTTACGGCTGGTGTGCATCCTTTCCGCCGACTGCGTTATCTGTATTTTGGGATTAGCTCGCCTGGTAATGGCCATTTTGAGGAAAAAGACATAACTCTCTTCACCCTTTCGATCTGATTAAATTCCTGGATGCTTTTAAGATTGTGATTATGTTATGTGTATCCGTAGACATTTCTTTTGTTTGTTAGATCAAAGTGACACTATTTTAAGGAGCAAGTCTTTCTTTAAAAATGACATCAAAGGTCTTGTATGTTAAATGTACGTCACAGTCTTTTCACTTTGAACTGTTAGACAATTGTGACGAAGCTTAAAGGGAGATACTTAGTAAAACATGTACTGGAGAATGTCACAGCTGGGAAGATTTAAGTGCATTAAAAGTATCCAATTTTACACTTAAGTGCTGCGTTTGAGCACAAATGCTTTTCTGAAGTGTTTCCATCGTAACCGTCTTCCCATTGTGTGTCACTTCCTGCCTTTTCAGGTTGAAATTCTCTCGCAGCCAACACCATGTGACTGCAGAAGTGTTCTCCAGCAGTTCTCCTGTCCCGGTGCTTTCTTGTTCCACCAAAGAGTGGGCAGTGAAGAAGGAGTTGGCTTCCACACGCTGCGTGGCAGCGTGTCAGGCTGTGGGGGAGGTGCTGGCACATCGATGTCAACAGGCTGGCATCACCAGGATGGTGTATAAGGATATTCCCTGGACATACCGTTCAGATGCTGTGAGTATAGGCAGCAGGGACGGACAGATTTGCCATTTTTCTTTACAGCACCTGCTTAATTTTCATCTCTCCCTGTCTTGCAGGTTCAGGCTTTCAGGGCTGCAATGAAAGGGGGAGGAGTCACACTCAGTGAACCCAGGAGGAAATATGTCGACTCCTGAATTGGTGTGATCCGACACACCTGTTGTTTTGATAAATGTCCTCTAAATCCTTTGTTTCCCCATTCTGTCGCTGTACGAATATTTAGGTTACCAAGACTACAGTGAGCGACGACATAAAGGAAACGTGTACTTTATTTCTCGTGGATAAAGCGTCTCTGAAGCTAAGCTGTTCTCATCTGGTGTGTCATTTAATCAAAGAGACTAAATGGGTGGCGTACAATCATTTATTTTGAACTCAAAGTGCTTGTAAACAAGAGTGAGGTGCAGATGGCATACAGCTTAACACAACAGGGAAGAGACAAGTGAATACAGCTTTAAAAAAAAAAAAAAGAATTTTAACCACAGGCAGTGTGAACAGTGTGCGCTGTGGGATTATAAAGTGTCTGTTTTTGCTTTTAATGGTGAGCATGCAGGTTAAATGAATTAAGCTAAAACTTGGGTTTCCTGGACAAAAGAGTGACGCCAGCATGAAATGATGATTCGTATCAGCATCAAGTGAAGTCTGAGTTATTAACCAATTCATTCAAAGTCCACGTAGAAATACACAAAGAAAACCCTGAACAGTTTGCTCTCAAAGGCTGGTTCAAAAAGAAAAGAGGAAAAAAAAAAAAAAAACCCAACATGCACTCATCAGCAGTTCTGTGTTGACACATACACAATCTTAGGGTGTCACATTACCAAGCAATCAAACCAAAGTAAGAAACGGTACAAGAGGAATGCAATGTGTGGCCACCACCTCGTAATAAAAACATTAAAAACACCGTAGAGTCATATTTCATTCGCAGGTAGAAGGCACTCATGCAGGGTCCTGGTGTTAAATTAGAATAAAAATAAAGTGGATGTCACTGATTTTTACCATGACAACAAAACAGAAGTTTTTTTTTTTTTTTCATTTAAATATATTCACTGGCACATACTGTAGGAATACATGTTTTGGCAAATAGGCATGCGCCATAAAACTGGCCCCGATGTGGTCCATAATGCACAGCTTGGATACAGTGAAATCCTCTCATCTGGAGAACAACGAGCATTTTGTTGAGATAAAAGATATGAAGAGCTGGCAGTACAAAGCCTCACATTTACAGAGGAAAGTAAGAGAAGAGTTATTGCATAGATCTCTGCAGTGTTGGTAGGACGGCTACAGAAGGCAGGAGGGAACAAGGGACCGAACCATTTGTGTGAAGTAAGAGAGATTTTAACAGTTGGACAACCATCGTACGACGCTGCGTCGCCGTGACAATACTACAGCGAAATCAAAACCTTCAAAATGAGCCGTCAGTTGCACTTCTCACGAGCCGAGAAGTACAACGAAAAGCCGACAAAAATATCAATTCTACAACTTCGTTAGGGTGTATAAAAGCCTTGGCATGTGTCCTTCGGGTTTGGTCTCCTTCGGGTGCTCCTTTGTCGTCCCTCCTGTGCTCCCCTGCTCGTCCGTCTCTTTGATCTCTTTAGGGCTTGCTTTGACTGGCGTCCGGCAGGCTGCGTGGCTCAGGTGAAACATCCACACACGCTCTTTGATGGGTGAGACTGCGCCCGTGGCTACGCCTCCGCTGCCTTGGAGACCGCCTTGGACTGCCAGGCAGCTTTGAAAAGGACAGGAAAGCAGCAGAGTCAGTTAGGAGCCACTATTTTTAGATAGATTTCTCTCTTTATGCCAGAGACACAGACGGAAAAGCCCAAAGCGACGGGGATGACTTGCAACATAGGTATTTAAAACCTTTAGTCTGTGAAATGGAGCTGAGAAACATCCGATCATTAAAAGCTGTTAAATTACAATCAAATCCACATATGGGTTTATGTCTAGGAGACTAAAGAAAAGTCAACATGAAGTCTCTTTGAAATGAGTTTGAGACACAAGCTGCCGTCAAAGCACTTTGGCATTGATTCTACAAATCGCATATTTCTTCATTTAGTGACACAACAGTGCTTTTAGCAGGCTCTGGTGGTCATTTTTCCACTCATCCAACCTTTCATTTTTCCACTCTCCTCCATAAATTGTCCACTAACTGCTCGCATTATCACAGCTGTTTCATCAGGAGATTAAGGTGACACAGTGTCGTCAGCTCTGTTTAGGAGCTCGGCTCCTCTAAACAAACAGGGATGAGAGTTCCATTCCGGGGTCAGAGTTCAGCACACATCTCTATGATGACTTTGCACAGAAAACCATCTGGGAGCACCGTAGCACCATGTTGCATCAGGGGTTAAATATTCTTCAAAAGTTACCGTGAAAGAAAAAGAAAAAGAAAAAAAACCCAGCTGCAGTTAAACTTGCCAAGCACTGACCCGTAAGACGCAGCTTTAACAGTTATCCAGCTTTTCAAGTTTGCCGCTGGAGTTATTTTCCAACTAAATCCTTACTCAAGTTAATCCTGCGAGCTGTATGCAACTAAACCATAATAACAGAACATTAACCATGTGATACATTTGGTATTTGGGATCTGCTCCTTATTATTAAACCACACAAACGGCTCAGAACCTCCACACCTCTTACCCAGAATGGTTTCACTAATGTACATTCCCAGATACAATGCAGGGAAATTCCTACCTTTGTTTGACGCTATAAACAGAAACGGACTTTCATTAGTTTGGTTCTCTGGGGTCTCGGTGGTAACATCCGAGTATAATCTCACATTGAGAGACCTTTCCTTTTGCTTCCTTCATCTTTTTCCCCACAATTCTAGCTAAATATTTGGTGCTTTTGCTCCCTTCAGGTGGTTTTCATGCATCTTTTCCAGAACTTTCATGAATAGTTTCACCGTTATTTAGTCTGAGATCCTGTTCTATTTAGTCTTGCCAAATCCAGATGTTACAGCTTTTGATTTGCAGAGGTTTTGTTTGCCCATTAAATTAAAAGGGACATGCAAACTCTTCCCAGGGTTAATCTAAATTTCCTTCAATCCTAAATCCCTTTTTTTTGTGTGTGTGCAAAGTTAAACTGTGAAGAGAATGAAAGAGAGAGCTTCATCTACCTGATCATGTCCTTTATCCACATCATCCAGTTCACTAATGGACTGCATGAGGGAGAAGAGGTTCATCCTGCCACTGCGATTAACGTTCGGAGCGACCTTGAGATTAAAGGGAAAAAAAAAAGAAGCTTGAGATGAACTGTTTGTGTGTGAGAGAGAGATGGTAGAACAGGGTCAGACCGTCTGCTCACCTTTTCTGACTCGCTTACAGTGACGATGGGGCAGACTGCTGGTCCCGTCTGCTCTGGGGACTGGGCGATGTCAGAGTTGGGGACGGCCTCCTTAAATACCTGGGTGCGCGAAAGAGGTGAAGCGCTAAACATCGCAAAATCTGCAAGATTTAAAATGTCGGAAACATTTTGCTCGTGATGTAATCACCTCATGGTCTTCATCTGACATCGTCTTCTCATCCGCACTGCCTGAATCGTTTTCTTCTGGACTATCTACATCGTCCTCATCATCATCATCATCAACTCCCTCATCCTCCTCTTCTTCCTCTTCCCCTTCCTCCTGTGGCTTTTCTTCCTGTCCTCCTTTCGCCGTCCGCACCGACTTCTGTCTTTGGTCTCTCGACTTTCGCCTCCAGAGGGCGCTGTGACGCTGCTGGCTGCAAAGACGTATGAACGTACGTCACAATCCTTCCATGAGCCTTAATATCGCCAATCAAACACATCATCGAAACTCAAAAGCTGTTGGTTTCATGTCAGCTCTGCTTGCGTTACTCAGGAACTCACGAGCACTTTGTCATTTCATGTCAGTCCTTCATACAGCGTGAGGTCTCACCTTGCGTTGAGGATGCCGTTGTAGGTCTGCAGCTGCTTCATGAAGCCGTCGTTGGGCTTGATGATGGATCTGCGATCTCTGACGTAGGCCAGCGCCACATCCAGTGACCAGCGCTGCTGCTTCATGGCGTAAGCGATCACCGTGGAGGCAGATCGAGACACGCCCATCTTACAGTGCACCAGCACAGCCTGCCCACTCTTCCTGTAGCAACGAGGAGCCAGAGAGAAGCTCACTTTATCTTTTAGCGCACGTTCACGTAGCCACCAGCTCAACAGATTCACATCAATTATACTTTGAAACATTTCGCGGTGCAAAAAGCTGCTCATCCGTGAAACCTGCGAACTGCTGGATGATGTTCAGAGAAGATTCAGCACTGTGATTTACTTTGAGAGGATAAACTGGGCCCTCACTCAGAGTTTCTCTTTCAATAGTCCAGCTGAAAATACAGAAGCTTTCTTTTTCTGTTTCATGTTTCATGGGTAGTCATGTTTCAAAAGTCAGGCTGCATTTGTAGACTTGGGACAGATTTATGTTGAACAAATAAATGCTTAAGAGATTTCAGGAAGCACAACATGGATGCATTTTCATAAATTCCAGACTGTCTGACCAAACCCTATTTAGAGAGACTAGTTTAAGAGACGAGAACAAGATTTTTTAGAAGACAAAAAAATAAATCTGTATTTGAGAATGCTTTCTCCTCACCCAAGAACACAGAATAATCAACTTATTACTTTCAAAGTGTGTCCAAACACCTTGTGACAGGCCGTTTATCAAATTTCGTATGAGAGGTTCATAAAGGTCAATATGACGTCTCAGTGAAGTTGTAAACATGAAACGGATGGGACTGCCCCGCTGTGCAGAACCTCCAAACCGGTAAGTGAAGCTGTACGACGGAACCAGACATGACTGCTTCTCAACGATGACTCACAGCCGAGACTGAATGACAGATGATGTAACTACTGTTTGAAAGGCTTTACAGCAGTCCAAAGGTGTTTCCCTCACGATGACGCGAGCACCAGAAAATGACTGCTATCTTGACACGAAACCGTGTTGCATGAGCCGTCTGCGGTGAGGCTTAGTGCCTCGCCTTGGAAACGCGGTCAAGGGATTCTCTGTGGTTGAGGAGGTGAGTTGAACAGAGAAACATTCTGCCCCAGGGGAGGGCAAGTTCCTATGTTTTGTTCTGCTGCTGTTATGTTTTGATGCTCTGTATTGTTTGGGCTCCAGCCACACAATGCTAAATATCTCCATATCTATCCAACTCAGAGAGTTGTATCAACTGTATCATTTAATTCCAGGTAAAAAAAAGAAAAGAAAAGGGAGGTCGGGATATAGTGAACGCTGAATTTCAACCCTTTGCTTTTACAGACTGTCAGTCAAAAGGGCATTTCAGAGGGAGATTTAGTGTGTTTTGCATTCGGTAGTTACCTTCAACTGAAACTTAATAAAAACTGCACATTTGTAACAATTTCAGCACCTGTTAAAGGGGAACTCTGGCAAACCTGGACCTTACTTCTGGCATATCTTCCGAAAGGACGCCGACTTTCACCAAACTGTTCCCCTGTGAGTAGATGAACGTATTTCACGCCAGAAATAAGGTCTAGGTTTAAAATTAACCGAGTTCCCCTTTAAGGAGACATGCAAAACTGGAAAGGAAAACACACATTTAAGCCGTTTTCATACCTGCATCGCAGCCCTGACATTTGATCTGGAGGAGCTGCATGCGAGAAGCTTAAATGTCACACCGCTGAATCCAGACTTAAAGCAGAGTTTACCGAGCCAACTCCCGAGTAATAACTCTAGATAATGCTCAAGTGGGACCATGTGTTGGAAAGAGCAGGTAATCCTCCAGAAGGATCAATGGACAGTAATGTGAAGTATGACGTATGCTTGTATGTGTCAGACTATGCACTCTGGAGTTTAAGGATCTGTTTGTGTTTGTTGTTTCAGGTCTACCTCGCACTGTTGATGAAGTTATACGTGTCTGTCCAGTAGGGGAGCAGGTCGGTGGCCTCCACATCGTACACTCTGATGTTCATGTAAGCGAAGGCTTCTGGGAAAAAGTTGTCAATCTCCCTCGTCACATTCAGAATGTAGCCAACGCTGAAAGACATACAAGTGGCCCCGTATTACACATCTCACGAAAACAATGGAATGCAGAGATCAGTGGCAAAAACAAGCTGCAAAAAACAAAAAAAACCCACTGACTTGTTTTTCTGCAGTTCCTCAAAGTTAGCTGCGTTCCACTCAGAGCCCTGAAACCAGATAAAAAAAAGAAAGAAAGAGACGTTCAGGCACATGTTCAGGCGACAAGACGGAAAGGGCCTACAGAGCCGTCTTCCCTATCGCTGTCGACACATGGCCAACAAAGGGGAAGTAACAGTCATCTGACAACATTCTGATGAAAGAACACTTCCGTCACAATATAAACTACAGCAAAAGTAAGACTTTTTATGGGGGTAAACTAAAGCTTTTAACCGTGTTTGAAGCTGGACAATCACTCACCAGGTAAAGGTAGTCAAATATTTTGGAGGGCTTGTCCATCTGAGCCATGGTAACCAGGATCTCATTGTCAATGTACTCCTTGTAGGGTCTCATGTCAAAGCCTATCCTGGTCTCAAGGGCAGAGTGCACCTACAGCAGCACAAGAAAAAACAAATGATATAAAAAAAGATGCATTCTTCTATTGAGTAACACATTTTCTTTTTCTGACAGATCAATCTGCCTGTGCGTCTTACCATTTTAGACGTGAGATTGTCAAGGTCTTCGGTCCTCATGATGTCCCTCAGGTGCTCTTTGATCAGTCTTTCATTGGAAAATCTGTCTGCCGAGCTTCCCGTACGACACAAGTAAAGATTTAGTCAAAGCTGAATGTGCATAAGCAATGGAAAACAGGCACATTTCTTACCCCTTCTACATTTACAGCGGAGCACAGAAGCAAAATGTGACTGAAAAGTCAATCTAATGAAGCGGCACGCTTAATTGGTTGAATTCTGAGGCATTTATTTCACCTCTATTAACAACAGACATTGCTTCAGCTCCCTTGGCAACGAAAAGAAGAGGCCGTAAAACTGAGATTCACACAGACATGGTTCTGACCTTTGTCCATCACTGTCTCTGCGGACAGACTCCAAGTCATTCATGGCCTCCCACTCGTTGAGGCAGAAGCGATCAGAGTCAATTTGCTGGTTGTAGTGCTGGGCCCACTCCAGCCCACTGCCTGGGATCACAGCGGCCTTGACGGCCCGCTCGCAGCAGCCGTGCAGCACCTGCAACACTGACCTTACAGCGGTGGGGATGGGGGAAGGAAAGAGGGGAATGTCACTAGATCCAACTGAGCACGTTGAAATAAATCCTAAAGAGACCTGTTTGTACATGTCATTAGCTCTTTTTAGAGTTGTGTATATCTGTGGTTATCCATAAGCCTGACGGATTGTTGTGATGGTAATAACAAACCCTTCAAAGTGGGCGAGTAATGTGTTTAGTTGTGGGTCTGGCTGCAGGTTTCAAGTTGGTTCTTGGTTCTGAGCTCTGCGGGTGCAGGCAGGTAAAGAATTGCAAAAAATTGGAGCCAGGACTCCGAGTATGTCTGTCCACATAGAGATGATGTGTGCTAAGTGTTTTGCATGGAGTGGTGTGCTCGAATGCTCAGTGCCGCAGTATTTTAGTCTCTCTTTGGACAGAATAAGTGACAGGAAAATACGAAAGAGAAGGGTGCGACGTGCAGTGCATAGCCAGGAGTTGGGATGAAATCATGGCCTACCATGGCAACAACTCAGCTTCAAACCATGGGGCACACACTCTACCAAATGAGGTACCTCGGTTATATCAGTTTGAACACTCACCACATGGTCTGCATGGAAACCGGCTTAAAAATTCTGGTCTCCTCGGCTGAGGTCACGCTAAAACCACTGCAGAAAGAAAAAAAAAAGAGACAGAAATGAGAAGTCCAATTAAGCCCAGTGAAGAAAAGGGATAAAAAAGGAAGAAACACTACAGGACTACAGCATAGACATAAATTATTCAGTGTAAATTAGTAATAGTTCTTGTGAATTAAGTGCAGAATGTAAATGTGAGGATGGTGAGAAAAAAAAGCTAACACAGTCAGGGGTGTAAGGAGGGTGAGCATGCTGGTGTGACAAGGCAACTTATCAAAGCATCTTGCATGACACCCAGCATGTGACAGTGGATTAGTTAAGGCACAGCAAGCCTCTGCAAAGTCCCCACACCACGTCAGCCCCAACAATTTTAGCTTTCAGCGTTGCAGCGCTCTTTTCTGTGTTCTCTTCTGCGTATCAGCAGCTCAAAAGCTGCCTTTTAAACAAAAGCAGAGCTGGTTGATAACAATGCTCAGCTATCAAAACGCACACCACAGCTGAGCTGGACTGAACAGTGGTGTCCTACGTGAACTAATGCTGCACAACCTCATGGTGAACTCAATCGAGCTTTTAGTGGCTAAACTCACACGGACCTTCATATACGCAGACACAGGAAGGAAGCCATCCATCCTTTACTCACATTTTTACAAGGAAAACGCATGATCCCCATGCTTACGTAAAGGTCTGAGAGTGTAAGCGCGTGTGATTAATAGCAAATGATTCAACCCTATGAATAACACATTGTCTTTGGAAAGAATCCCAGGCATCAGGTTGCACAGTCTGTGCTGCAGCCTCAAACTCCTCACTACTGCTTTCAGTTCAATCCTGCATCGCTCTTCTTTTCTTTTTTTCTTTTCCTTTTAAAAGGAATCTTACCCATCTCCATCCAGGTACACCTGTGTGTCGCTCCATATGGGCAGAACCAGTCCAACGGTGCACTTATCACTGCAAAGAGACACAGGTGGAATGAGGGATCTCAAGCAGTTAAACCGATTGCTAAGTGAGTAGGATTCTTATCTTGTGTAGTCTTTGTGGAACAGTACACCGGCATCTTGGTTACACACACCTGTCTGGGCTGGGGAAATCCATGCCCAGCAGGATGCTCTCCTGTTTGTTGCCCAGTGTGGAGACGACTATCAGATACCTGACTCTGGCCGAGCTGACGGACTCCAACTGCACCGCCTAAAACACCGAGAAACAGACCATAAACCTCTCTGATCACTGACTGTTTTGTTTGGATTTCCTGGAAAAATCTAATCAGAGAAGAGAACGAATCTAAACGACGTCCACACCAGCACCATATCTGGTGCTTAATAATACAGATGACAGTTTAGTTGTGTGTTTGAGTGGGGTGCAGGAAATGAAAAGGACGACATATTAGGACGGGTTCATTTCACTACAGAGTCATTCTTCATGTAAATGCAGAGATATTTTCATATTTCTTTGAATACATGCTCAACAACACAAGACGTTCTCCGTGAACTTCTTTAAAAGCCACAGCTTTCCTTCTGCTACTTCACAAAATTCGTTTGACACAATTGCATGACGTCTAGCGAGTGGTTAGTTTGGTAACAAACAAAAAAAAAAAAGAAAGAAATGAACATCCTCAGCCTCACAGCATCACACTCAAAAGTTTTGTCCAGTCAGCTGACTAATCACAACAGAATCTGGAAGGGGGGGGGGACTTTAAGGAGGCAGGGGGTAAAACAGATCATCTCAGACAAAGAGTGACAAGAGGTGCTGCTGCAATTTATTTTTATATTAAAAAAATGCAACTCCATCCTATGAGACCCTCTAAATGAAACCATTAACCTGCAAATGAGCATAACTTGCAGCTCTTTTGTTAAAAAAAAAAAAAAAAAAACAACTTCTTCTTTCTTACAGTATGATCACTCATCTCGGAGTATCTGCGTCTACTCGGTAACAGCGTGGTACTCTGGGGCTGATGACTGTCACACAAACAATTATGATTAGTCATTTAACTGCCGTTGTCATTGTAAGAGCCAACTAATATCAGTAAATTTAGTAATAGCAACAAGTAATTCACCGAAACCCTTGGAGAAAAACAGTCATTTGTTGGTAATGAATACAGGAAGATAAATAGGAGAGCAGACAAGCATTTTCTTATTAGGCTATCAAAAGGAAATCTTCCCATTGGAGACAGGGGTACGAAGAGATGAGTGTGACAAAAAGGGTGCGATCTGCAAAGCTGTTTCAAGCAGCTTACAATTATTCAAAGATAATCGTGATTATCTGAAATAATTGCAATTACATGGTAAATTGTTGACGGTGGCAGACCTAGATACCAACACTCTTCCCATATCTGCGTGCACACAGATTAGCATTCATCAAGCTGCCGCCGAATGAAGGCAGCTGGTAGCACAAATGCTAAAATGTATAATCCCGACAGGGAAGTTAATGCTCGGTTGCATGACCAAGCCAGTTTGGGCACTAATAATCATCTTCTCCCGTGTACCAGATACATTCTTAGGAATTCTATAGTTTAAAAAAAAAAAAAAGAGAGAGAAGATTATTCATAACTGCTTTAATAAAAAATGCTGCTCGGACCCACATTAGAGTTACACCCCTTTACATGGGAAAGGTGTGTACTCCCAAGCCAAATTCTTTCCATGTGACATTTTTCAGGTTCAACTGATCTGACTGGCAACGTGTGTGTGGGCACGAGTCCTCACCAGCTTGATGGTATCTTCTGGTCTGAGCTGTTCAAACATGGCATGGAGGTGTTTGTGCCGCGCGTCTGGCGCTCCGCCGCTTTGCTTCACGGGAGAAGCGCTTTCGTGGAGATTCCCGCTTTCGCCATCCTCCAGCAGAAGGGCCGCCCCTTTTACGAGGGCAAAACTCTCCCTGGAGACAGACGCACAAGTCGGTTTCACGCCGCTGTCATCGAGAAACCCTTTATAGGAGCCAATCAAAACCACAATTCAAAGTTGACTCGGACGTACCTTTTCTGAAGTCTCCCTCGTCTTTGGAGGCTCTCATCCTTCGAGGGAAAATAAATCACAAGAAAACATCATGAAGATAAGGACAATGAATAACGCAGTGCCTCTGTTATGCCTGTTTGTCCTTGAGTTGTCTTTTTGTCAACAACCTTTTTTGTGTGCGTTTTTACAGATGGTAATCTGAGATGACACAGTTTTTGTTATGTGTTCCAATGTAAAACAGTGGACATGCACACATCCCAAAGAAGGGTCTGAGCAAATCCTCCAACTCTAACACACTAATTAAAAAAAAAAACCAAAAAAAAAAAAACCTTGCACACTGTTTCTGATGCTCTGAAGCATTGATGTTTTTTTCACTTACTAAAGAAAAACATATCGTGAGATTAGCACTCAGAGCACTCAGAAGCAGTGTTTGTGATGCTCTTTGTGTTGCACGTGTTCACACGAACATCACTGGAAATGTCCAGCAACTCCTTGGCTGACAAGTAGCAGAACTCAGATAAGATGCAGCAGTGACAGGACAAACACAAAAGAGTGCTGTGTTTGCATTTGGCAATGGAAGCTGGGGGGGGGGTGGGTTCAAACCGTACAGTGAGAATACAGAAGAAAAACGATAAGCAAGTAGAGGTAGCAGTGGAATGCGCACGAAGGGGTGAACATGGAAAGAAACTCAAGACAGTAACATTACCTTTTACGTAACTGACAAGTCCAGACAGAGTCAAGAGAAAGAAAAAAAAAAATGAAAGAGAAGCGGGCGGGAGCCAGGTGAGGAATGATGGGGGGGGGGTCGAAGAAGAAAAAAAGGAGAAAAAAAAACAAGTTAAGATAGTTGGGGGATTAGATTCTGTGACAAAATATGCAAAGAATGTGATTTAGGCCCACAATAAAGTCATTTATGGTTTAGTGGTGGATGATAAAGAACAGGAGAAAGCCAGACCTTCGGCATAATATCAAACTATTTTCATACTTGTGTGACAGAATGAGACTAGAGGAGACAGAGGCTGATGACAGTGTTTATAATGATTACATGTATGCTTTTAAGAGCTGGAACGAGCTTTTCAACAGACATTAGGCCATTCCCTTGCTGTGATGAGTGCAAACGGTGGCTAAGACACAATATCTGTGCGATTTCCTCTTAAGATTATCAATGATTTCACTTCCCCGGCAACAAAAGACAAAAAAAAGAAGAAGAAAACTGCCAGATCTGATGCTGACATCCACACAGGTACAGTCTCCTTACACAGGCCAAAACACACACCTCATGGAAAATCTTCTGATCTTTGTGACGTGAAAGTAAACAGCTTCATGCCATGGTGGTAACAACAAACAGAAAATAAGCCAGCGATTGAGGATACTCACTGGAGTGGTGGGGATAGATGGGATCCTATGCAAGGTCAACAGAGCCATTGCACAGCACAGGTCTGTCTCCACGCCACCTGTGATTTCTGGCAGGTTCAGACAGGTTCTGCAGGTTCCTCAACCCACAGCAAGCCGTGAGTGGCAGTTTTTCCTGGAAGTACAATGGATATTTGGGTAAGATTACATGCCATAAATAAGAGCCTAACGAGGTACGATGACAGGTACAGGAACATTCAAGGTACATTCAATTTCAAAGCTTCGTCAGTACTAAATTCAGCCAAAATGTACAATCGTATGCTAAAGCTTTGGGAATACCAGGGGAAATTTTGTGTTACTGTTAATAGGAACAGTTTTCTCTGTTTTCCACAGTTTCTGTGTGAAAAACGAAAGGGACCTGACGCAAAAAGTCTGAGCTAAAGGACAATTTTTTGTCAAATTTGATGTATATACATCACTCAAAGACGTATAAATGCTCAACTGCCACCTGCTGCCCACACCTCTGAAATCTAAAATAACTTAGGCCCACAAAGCAAAAGGAAACCATTAAGCTTTTTTTTTTATTCAGCTGTTTCCTCATTTTTTAAAGTCATTTAGAAATGGAGGTCAAGTTGAGGTTTGCAGGACTGAGAAACCATCAGAGAGCTCTACTTTACATCCACACCAGCACAAATACGACACTCGGGGAGGAATAATCAGAACAAAACCTATCCGGTGTCCTCACCACAAATGTATATTTGGAGGCAGACGGGTTTCGATATTTCATTCTAAGAGTAATGTCATCTGGCTTTGGGGTTGAGGCCATAATGTCCTCAGTGTCTGAAAATTCCCCAAAGAAGACCTCGTTTGTCTTTTTCCTGACACAAACATGTTCACAAGCGGTGATACTTGCTAAAGGGGAGTGTGACCATGCAGTATGACCAAATTTTTTGGTTTGGGGCCTTTTTTTTTTTTTTTTGTTACTTTCATGTTATTTTGAAACTATTAACGATGGGAATAAAACATATAAACTTGATGACGTGCAACGTAACCTATACTAAAAACAGTCTAAACTTTTGTCACATCTGCAACTGTAGCAATGAAATCTCATTACTGGATTTACACGTTTCTTGCATTAAACTGATAAGTGTATCCAGATATAATCAATAACTGGACCTTTTTTTGATTACCAGCACATATCCAGATCTTCAATATATATACAAAAAATATCCCATTCTGAGATGGACTCGCTTATACAACTCTCCCAACTCCCAACCGCACAGTTATTCAGAAAGACTAATTATAGACATTATACACCCCAAAAACAAGCACAACATTATTCAATCTGAATTTAAACAGAACAGTGGCGAAAAGAAAGCCCCATATAGTGAAAGCGAGATGAAATAATGACATTTTTTAAAATGCCTTTTTTAATTCAAGAGTAAGACTGATTGATAAGGGACGGTTTTGTGAATTAAATTAATATCGACAACAGTATCGATCAACAGCAATAAAGAATAGATTTACATATTGGTTTGCACAGCCACACACCCAAAGCCCAGTGAGGGTTTGTTCACCGACTGGACAGTGTGTTAACGCCTATTCTATATGACTGCGAATCGCTTCGGCTCGATGCCATCTGATAAAATACTGACTTGTTCACATGATTAACGGCTGAGAAATCATATAAAATGGTTTGATACTGAGCACTGTGCTAAAAAAAAATTAAAATAACACCGCGGTTGTTACAGCAACAAAAGACAAGCAAGAAATTGCAGCACGTTAAATGCAGACCGAGCTAACAAACGTAGTTGACGTTTATTGCTGCCGCTGCACGCTCAAAGGCAACAAGAATGCGTATGAGTCTAAAAAACATAAGCCAGTTTCCTACCTTTCCAGGATGGGCTCCCCACTCTAATTTCCTGTTTGGGTGCTGTTTAGCGTCTTCCGTACTGAGAGCTCCTTATTCCGCCCTCTGCAGCAGCCGAGGGTGAGGACTTCACCATGTACAGCGTAGCGGCTGCTGATCCACTGGGGCAGAACGGAGCGCGAGCTGGAGCGAGAGCAGGAGGGGACCGTGACGTCACACCGTCGCTAAAACTTTCGGCACGCAGTCTATAAAATAATTAACAGAGTCATTTCTCGGTGAAGCACGTTAATCATTGCGTTATATGTTAGATAAGCTAAAGGAAATCCCCGCGTACAAATCCCTCCCAATATAGAGTACAGTAGTATCAGGAAGTAATCAGAATAACAATCAGAGTTTTGAAGCCACACATAATTTTCTTTTGTTGATCAGTAGAAATGACGTCCCAATTGACATGTAGAGTAAGAGTAGCACTGCAGTTTTATTTGTGGTAATCACAAGATCATGTTGTAACCGCTTAAGTCCCGTGGATGAAAGCACTATCCCTGGGATGCACTACTCCCATCAGGGTAAAAGAACAAAAGTGATCACTCACCGTCACAATTTTGTACTGATTTTCAGTGACTTTTCCCTTTAACAGGGCTGTTAGTGGATCCAACTTTGACACCTAATTGACTGCCCCAGTACAAGGGTTAAGGTTGGTCAATGATCTTAATATTTTCTACATTAGCCCAGCTGCCATTCACTGACAAAATATTAAGATCATTTATTAAATTATAACGCTTCTTTAGGGCTGTACAATGTTGCAGTGGTTCTAACTGTTCCTGGATGAAATCAAGGTCAGGGGCCTCTTTATGTTAAGATTGCATGTTCTCCCGGTGTATAAGTGTGTTCTCTCCAAAAATTTGCACATTGGTGATTGTCAATTGTCCCTGCAAGTGAGGTGCATGGTTGTCTGTCTCTGTGTGGCAGCTGGGACAGGCTCCAGCCCCTGGAGAGCCTGAATGGGATCAAGCAGACATAGGAAATGGATGAAACGTTGCTTTACTAATGACTAACTAAATATTGTCATTGTCCTTCAACAACATACTTTTTTAATGATCTTGGATGAGTTGCAGAATGTAGAAGATGGTCAAAGTGGATCAAAATGAAGGATAAGCATAATGTTGTGAAACATTACTTTAATGTGTAAAGACATATGAATGTAGTTCATAACTCATTTGAGAAGGAATGAAACAGGCCTGCATAATCCGGTAGAATGTATATAAAATAATGTACAATTATGTTTTAAAATATTCGATTCTCAGGCTCATTCTTTCACTAATATTTTTTGCGTTCACATCCCCGTTAATCCATTATGACCAAAACAACAAAAGTTTTTAATATCTGTTGCAATTTTATGGTTTGAAAAGTCACGCATGCGTTATACGATCATGTTCGTCGACGTTTACGTCATTGTCCGCTCCTTACGTCTCTGCCTATTTAGAGTAATGTAAACATTCCTCATACTTGCAAGAATGTCTCCCAAGTTATAGAGGAAACAACTGAACGGCATAGAAACAAGTCTTATTGATCTTAAACTGATAGTTGATGGGCTTCAAATGAACCGATACGTTGTTCCCACATCGTGACAAACCAAACTTTCACCACGAAAGAAAACAGACATGACCAAGTAAACGCTTTTACCGTTGACATTGAACTAGACCTTTCACCAGGAGGGAACTCACTCCCTGAAGCGTCAAAACTCCACGCAGGCGCACTAATTTAAAAGCGACGACTACATCCGGTTTCTGCAGGAGCCTGTAAAGTGTGTAGTGCTCCTCACGAGTTCTGCAGACGTTGAAGGTTAATGGTGTGAGCTGCAAACGAACAGCGCTTTTCTGTCACATGAGTCTGTGAGATGAAAGCAGTCGGTGAACTCATGAAGGTTTTCATAACGAGGCGCATCCCGCACGAGGGGATGAAGATCCTGACAGCGGCTGGAGTGTACGAAGTATTTTCTGATGTCAACAAGAAAACTGTTGTTTCACGATGGCCAAGGAGCCTAATTAACTAGGAGCTGGCTGTTTTTCACACTGTACATCGACTCTTTCTTCTTTTCAGTTCCTCAGTGACACGGAAATCAGCTAATTTGGGGTTAAGAAAACATAAAGAGTAGTCCTTACTGGTCACACACAGCCAGATGTATCACACAGCCTGTATTGTATGTTTAGACACGTCACCTCGTGCGGCGCACTCATCTGTGTTTCCACGGTAACAGGTGTGAGGTGTCTCAGTGGGACTCGGATGAGCCTGTGCCCAGGACTGAGCTTCTCAAAGGGGTTCAGGGAGCTCAAGGTCTTCTGTGTCTGCTGTCTGACAAGATCGATGCGGAGGTTCTGGATGCTGCAGGTAACCATCCCTCCTGTCTCCCGGTGTCAGGACTTGGCTTTGCGTGGGACAATGTAGAGCTGTGATCCTTTTCTGCAACTTTGAAGTTACATTTTGGAAAGAGTCAGTGGCTCTTGAAAGCTGGAAAAACTTAGATTATTATTTCAAATGTAAAAACACAGAGAATTTGGGTTAACAAATGGAAGAAATATTACTCTTGATTGCTGACGTTACTGAGGAAAGCTATCCAGTTTTCAGTTTCTGCTGACATCTCCTTTTGCTGCAACATCTGCAGCATAATGTTTCCTGTAACTGTTGATCAGTCTGGCCTATTTCTGCACACGCAACTGCTTAAAAATCTGGGATCTGATTGGTTTTCCTCACAGAAACCGCTCACCTTAAAGGCCAGGACTTATGGACTTAGTCAGTCCTGGACAGTCTTGGCCCAGATGCAGCAAAGGCCAAAACCATCATAGTACCATCACCAGGTTTCACAGATAGGGTCAGGTGAAATACGGTGTTTTACTTTTTAAGTTTCCATATAACATACAGACATATTTTGTACAGATTTTTCACATTTATCTTATTCTCGCTCTCTTGTACAGATTCTTTCTTTTACGTTACTCTGAGAGATTTTAAACTCGGCTATTATGGTTTTCATGATGCTTTAAGAATATTTCCTTTTGTAGTTTGACGTAAACGATGATTTCCTCTAACATTTTGAACTGGAGCCCAGCTCGAAGGCCTGTCAGAGCAGCAATGTTCTGATCTGTCTCTGATTTCAGGGCCGAACCTGAAAGTTATCAGCACCATGTCCGTTGGCTTCGACCACATGGCTCTCGATGAGATCAAAAAACGGTGAGCTGCTCCGACGGCACAAAAAAAAGATCTTTCACTGGTAAGAGTACGTGTCACATCCCTTTCTCACTCCTGTTGCTGTGTGCTTTCGACAGCGGCATACGTGTTGGATACACTCCAGATGTCCTGACCGACGCCACTGCCGAGCTGACCGTGGCTCTGCTGCTGGCCACAGCTCGCCGCTTACCAGAGGGGGTGGAGGAGGTGAAAAAGTCAGTCTCACCGTTTGTTATTTGGGTTGTTTTGCAGGCGACTGCCTTACTTTAGTTAAACGACAGACTCTGCGTCTTCTTCTTTCTCTCAGCGGCGGCTGGAGCTCGTGGAAGCCTCTGTGGCTGTGCGGTTACGGTCTGTCAGGCAGCACTGTGGGAATCATTGGACTGGGGCGCATTGGTTGAGTCCACTGCTCTATTTTCTTTGGCAGCACAGCTTTATTACCTTCGAGCATATTCTAAGATCCGGTTGAGAGATCCTGCGTTGTCATATCAACCTTGTGGGGCTGCTGTTAAATGATTTCCTCCCGCAGTTTAAGACTTGCTTGTTGTCGCTTGTGTTCAGGTATGGCCATAGCTCAGAGGCTCATGCCCTTCGGAGTTAAGCGGCTGCTGTATTCTGGGAGGACGGCCAAAGCTCATGCTGCAGAAGTGAATGGAGAGTTTGGTAAGACAAAGCAGAGAAACCTGTGGTGAATAAGGGATGATAAAAAAGTGTAGGACCGGAGAGACTGTAATGTGAATGATACTGTCAGTTAAAAATGAAAATTTTTGCTTAGTAGATTTGCATATTTGACCATCTTTGTCTTCCCTTATGGGGTCTTCTGTCTCCTCTCTGTTGAACAGTTCCCCTGGACTCCCTCGTGTCTGAGAGCGACTTCATAGTCGTCACCTGCTCTCTTACACCAGAAACCCAGGGCCTGTGTAATGAGGCTTTCTTCAGCAAAATGAAAAAAACAGCAGTCTTCATCAACTCCAGCAGGTAGACATCTGGAACGGCGGATAAAAAATGGATTGGAAATCCACTCCTCTGTTCCCATTGTGTTTTTGGCATGTATACAGACCTTTTTTTTTTTTTCTAAATTGCATAAGGGTGGAGATGTGATGAGTTCTTTGCTTTAGGGGAGCTGTGGTGAACCAGGAGGATCTGTACAAGGCCTTGAGCACCGGACAGATCGCTGCAGCCGGACTGGATGTCACGACACCCGAGCCGCTTCCGACGAACCACCCGCTTCTGACACTAAAAAACTGCGGTGAGTGTAGAAGAAGCGTCACATGCGGACACGCGTTTCTCTCTCCTCACACGTGAAGCGTTTGCCTTTTTTTTTTAAAAAAAACTTCTTATTTTCTGTCCCATTTTTGTCTCGCGCAGTGGTTTTACCTCATATTGGCAGCGCCGAATACTCCACGAGGGGCGTCATGTCAACTTTGGCAGCTCGAAACCTTCTGGGAGGTTTGCAGGGCTCAGACATGCCGAGCGAGCTCAGCTTCTAGAAACCCAAGCACTGCGCCGGCCGTCTTCCTCCACTGCTGCACGGAGAACAGTAACCTAACGGAGGTTATGAAGAGAATAGTAGGAATACTAAAGTAGCTCAGACATACTCAGAAACCTGTTGAATCGGCATTAGATCACAGCTGTAATTTGACTCCATCCCACTTGATGCTGAGTTATATTCTTCACATAGAGTGCAGTTTGAGGACGGAAACACGGTTTTGTCATTTTGTGTATTTGAGATCTTGGAAATGAGACTAATGAGCTGACCATCAGCATGTTTTATTATGGGGTCTAACAAAACAGTCTCTTGTAGAAAATAGCATCAAACCTTCCTCCTGTAAATTTAAAACGACTCAAAAACAAACTCTGTGGCTGTAACTTATGTCTCCCATGTTAGGTGTGATGCTCACGGTCCACATTTGCATTAATATCAGCACTTTATATCGACGCCAGATCTGCGCGCAACACTCCAGTTCTGCAACAAAGATTGATTTTAAGAAGCATTCAAAGAGGACTGTGTGTTGTAGAAAACTGCTTTCTGATCAATAAACATGACTAAATGCATTTACTCTCATCACTTTTTACACAGGCTGTGTGGTATAATTCAACCTGTGCCTTTTATGCAATTAAAGCTCATTGACATCGCATCGGTGACATTTTATTGCTTTAATCGAAGGGCATGATGGAGAAGCGGGTCACAGCACGTTTGAGAACAGAAAAACACACGACTGACTTTGATTTCACGTGGGATTTAAAAACAAGAATAAGTCGTTTTTTGGTCAGTGAGTGATTCCGTCTTTCAGGTCTAACGTTAGAGCAGCGTGTCTGGAAAAGGCGGAGCGTCTTTCCAGTTCATGCAGGTGTTCTTTGAGTGCTTATAGAGGTGGGAGGACTGGCTGAAGCGTTTGCCACACTTTGGGCAGGGGTAGGGCTTTTCCCCCGTGTGGACACGTATGTGCTTCTTACAGTCGGTCAGGTTCATGAAGGTCTTGCAGCAGATCTTGCAGGCGTATTTCTTCTCCCCTTCCACCAGCAGCACGTGGTCCTCTGCCGCTGCTTTCTTGCATTTGGACAGAACGTCCTCTGAAGCTCTCGTCAGAGTCGGCCGATCTGCGACGTCTCCCGCTGATCCAGAAGAAGCATCGGTGGGGGTTTTTGATCCGGGCGGCACTTTGGGGGCAATGCGACGGAAAGTTGTTGCCCCGGAGGTTTTCCCAGCCTTGGAGGGCTGAACGAGGGAAGTGTCCAGACTGACACCTGGCCTGATACCACTTAAGAACCCTAAGGAGTTCTGGGTATGCTGGAGGATGATCGTATCACTAAAACCAGGGCTCTGAGTTGGGAGAAGCTGCTGCAGTGGGACGTTGGCTACTGGGAAAACGAGAGAGGATGAAGAATCGGAGGACTGGGCAGAAGAGATGCTTGCTTCCTCTGGCTTCTCCCGCTGTAGACCTGCATCTTCAGCAGCTGTCGGAGCATCGCTGGCCGCGGCTGCAGCCGTAGCAGCAGCTGTGAGGCTGGCTAGACTGTCTTCTTCTTCCAGAGCGTCCATGACACCGTCACTGCTGGAATTAAGGAAGCAGCAGAAGGCCAGCTCGGAAAGACTGTCCAGGCCTTCGCCATCTACCGTGTCCTCAACCAAAGCTCCAGCTTCTCTCTGTGCATCTGCGTGAAGATCTGTGCATAGTGGCGATTGTAAAGAGCCTCCATTGGCCTCTGCGTGGCCCGCTGCTGGCATCTTCTCATCATGTGCATCCAAACTGTCCGTGCAGTGTTGCAGTGGAGATGGAGGACAGTCGTTTGGTGACGTGTCCAAGTCGGGGGAATATGAGCTCAGATTTTCCTTCTTCACC
Source organism: Leuresthes tenuis (assembly GCF_036924035.1). Taxonomy (NCBI): domain Eukaryota; kingdom Metazoa; phylum Chordata; class Actinopteri; order Atheriniformes; family Atherinopsidae; genus Leuresthes; species Leuresthes tenuis. The sequence goes on along the minus strand of NW_027325365.1, from coordinate 16,856,338 downwards.
TCAATCGCTGCCATCTTTGGCTCGTCCACCTCTTCTTCTCCCACCTTCACTTTCAGCACAGTGTCTGCATCCTCCCCCTTCTCCCACACATGATGTAGTCCTTCTGCGCTACTGTCTGACTGGGTTGGCAGCTGAATTTCGTCAGATTCTCCCTGGTTTGCTTCATATTTCACCTCTTCCTCATCGTTGCCCTGGCTGTCCCAGAGCATGTCAGTGGTCTTTGGACATTCAGGGAATGACAGATCTCCTCCTTCCTCTGTGCTCCTCGTCACAGTCGGCGAACACTCCTTGTAGCTTTCTCCAGGCAGCCTGCTGATTCTCTTCCTCTCACCGTGGCTCTCCTCGTGTGACTTTCTCTTTAGCCTCGACGGCGATGCTGCATTCTGCACCGCTCTCCTCGCACTGTTGTCGTCATCTCCACCAGACTGACTCACCTCCAGTCCCAGCTCCTCTTTCCCAAGGTCCTCCTCCATGGCTGATGTGACCTGCTGCTGTGAACCGGCTGCTGTCTGGGAACACGGACTGTTCAGCTGCTGCTGCTGCACCGACCTCCAGCCTTTAGGCGCCGAGGCGGGAAAGTTTTTCCTGGACAGGTGCAGCTTGCAGGCCTTGACGACAGCGTTGAGGTGCAGATGCGACGCTGCCAACAGCACATCCATCACGTTCGAGGACCCCAGGGAGAGGGTGGAGGTGTAGATCATGTCCAGCAGGGTGGAGAAGGCCTCTGGGGTCACAACCTCTGGGTCTAGCTCCATCACACTGGGTCCTCCATCTCCACCAGCTCTTGAGCCCTCCTCAGAGCAGTCACTGGAGCTGAGCGAAGCCTTAAAGTGAGAACTGCTGGCTGCCAGGATGGAGCGGTGAGCCTGGAAGGTTTGGCCTCCGACTACCACCACACAGTCGCACAGCTGAGAGTGGAGACGCTGGTGGTTGAGTTGTTTGAAAATGTACTGGAAATGACCCGGGAAGTCCATCGCTCTCGGTGGAACTGGTGATTAAACGCTAAAGATGTTATATCGGAGCATCCGCTGCACCACAACACAAAAGCCCGCCTTACGTGAAACGGGAGCAGCGTCTAAAAACGCTCCACATCTCGCATGCTGCAATTTCCCTCAGACTGACTGACACTTTTCACTGCCGCCTACCTCCAGTGCAATGTTAGTTGAGCTTTGTCTGCTTTTGTCGGCTTTCCTACTGATGCTCTGGAGTATGGGCGGGCCTGGACCAACAATATCACCGAGGGATGCGGAGCAGCCGCGGGCTTTGTCTCCGAACAATAGAACCTGTGCCGGCACAGCTGCCTCCCTCCCGCTGTTGAAACTCACAGTTCATATCAAATTGCAGGTATCTCCAGTGTGATACTGTTACGGACACAGAAAGCTCACACAATCACCCGGTTTAGCATCCATTCCCGAAGCCTCCGTCACTGGTAAAGTGTCATCGATCTGCACAGTAATGCAACACCGCCCCCACGCGGTGGTCTTGGGGGAGTGCAACATCGATTTTCGAGAACAATATTGCAATTATTCCTGTGGTTTACACACAAATAAATTATTAAACGGGCCTACCAGGCACAGGTGCTAAAAGGCTTTCCCTGGTCTTAACCTTTAAATTTATTATACCAGAAAGAGAGATATGAAACGGAAGGGGCATAAAACAAACGCAAATTGAAGGAAAACAGCCATGAGAACAAAAGTAATTATCCAAACTATACAATGATGCAAGAAACTCAAATAGATGCCAAATGAGATGTAAAAAGATACAAAATCAACTAAACGGGACAACGACAACAGCTTCTTATGATGTGAATTGCATTTGTAAGATACTAAAGTTTGGGACAAAAAAAAATAAAAAATGCAGAGCTTATTTCCAGTTTAAGGTTGTTTCTGAATGCCTTAGTCTTTAGTTGTGAATAAGCACATTTGTGACCACAGCCGTTTTTAAAATCCGTTCACGTTCACCCAGTATTTCTTGCCAATATGTCAGCGAAAACGTTAGAACCATCATGCCTACAGACCAGCGAAAATGCAGCGTAAATGTCCTCTGCTGGCCTTGATAAATACCAGCGAGTAATGCAAAGCTGTTAAAAAGGTGCCTCAAGATAAAAAGAAATAAAATAACAAATGGAAATGCAATATTTTTAGAACATGTCCAAAGCACAAACGTTGAGAAACAGGACGGTCTCAAACCAACAAATTCAACAGTTTCATTTTATTGTGCGACACAGCTGGCAGACGAATGCTCCGATACAAACTCTGCATTTAACAATTATATTATGTTAAATTTAAAAAAAAAGACACATTGAAGTTTACAACTTAGCAAAAAAACAAAAACTGAAACTGAGAACAACTGGGATCTCCGGTGCAGTGACGGATAAACACCGGTCATTTCCCAGCACGGCGCTGTAACAGCCTGAGCCGGCTGCGTTTGGAGGTCCTCGCTGTTGCAGGAAGTTCTCAGAAGATGCAGGGGAGGACCAATGGAAGACCAGCTGCTCCGTTCATATGCTGTCCAGCTTCTTTAAGACGTATGGAGCTGTGAACACAGGGAACATGCGAAGGTAAGACCACATGAGCTGGTGGAGCAGCTTGCTTCTGCACCTGTTGCTTGGTGTCTTATAGATTAATTTACCTTTAATGGTCCCTGGAAGTGCTGGACAGTGTTCTTAGTTTATATTTATAACTCTGGGATAAAGTGTTAGTGATACCGAGGTTAAAAAAAAATTAAAAATTAAATAGTCAACAGCACTTCTTTTGGACAGCAGCTTCACACACAGCAGCTCGGAGGTGCAAAATACAACAAGTCAACATTTTAGGAAAACAATAAGATTTTGGTCCTGCAGTTGCTTCAGACCCAAAATATTTTCTATATTCCACCAAGTCAGCGCTTGAAATGAAAATTCTACCACAAGGTAAGCAGCTGGATAAGTTTCAAGGTGATGTAGCCTCATTTGTTATTCTTGTAGTCTTTTGTAAATGATTTCAATTTTGAGATCGTGCTCCCTTTATAACCTGATTATAACGCGCACGAGGCGACCAACGTAAATAAATGAATACATATAAATCAGAACTGTAAAAATCATCTGCATTATAGATATTTAGATAACTGCCAATGTCCTCTGCCTGTACTCACTGGCTCGGAGAAGAGCGATGTAAATGAGAAAGTTTCGTAGGGATGAGATGACGTCTTGACGCATTTTCTTCTTCATCTCCTCTGGGTCCATTTTAGGTCCAAGTCCCTCCAGCTTGAACATTGTATCTGTGGTTTCACTGGGTCGCTGCTCGTGCTAAAAATTAATCGGCCGTGGCTGTGTGTCGGTCGCATGGAAGAAATAATCTTCACCGGAAATGCGTCAGCTGGGATGAAAGATGGCGAGCACTGAGGGACATACCGCACCAGAACGCAACAAGGTAAAACATCTTATGTGGCATACGTTGATAACCATTTGTCAATGCAGCCACTCTCTTTTTGTGTTTTTGTGTTAATTTAATAGTGTTTAAAAAATACACCCTTTTAAAATCATATTTGAGTGTAGGTGTATTGCTAGCGTGATTTTTTTCTTCAGAATAATATTGGTTGTAGGCTATGTACTTTTAGTTTGACTACATATAATAAAGAAAATGTATGTTGAAAGTTTGGAAGTAGATATGCTTTCAGGTGTTCCTTTGGGTGGTAAAAGCACTTAAAAAAGTCTTGCCCATTTCATATCAATTATTCTACAGGTTAAAACGATATTAAAAGCAGAAACACATTTTTTATATTAAGGAAACAAATTTTTGTCACAACTGATTTGTGCCTTTTGAGCAAGGTCTCATTTGTATAAAAATAGGCTCTATTTGAACTTAAATGTAGTTGCCTAATTTGATTACAATTTGATTTTACATTGTGATTTTACATTGAGAAAATATGCACAATGAAACCATTTTCACACAGGTAGCAACACGGCATCCTTTTATAATTTGAGGTGATCTAGCAGATTGTCAAGGAAATAATTAAATTGGGCTCCAAAACCAGCTGGTGTAAGCAACAATTCCGTGAAAGGGTCTTTCGGAAATCTAGAAGTCTGCGGGCCTGAGGCAGAATGACACCTGTAAATAAATTAAGACGAATAAATATAAGATGTAACAAAATATTCTACAACATACGTCATAAACGTTTAATGAACTTGTGTGTATTCCCTAACTCAAGATGGTTTTATTTCCTCTGAAAAAAGAATTTATTCACTGACCTTGCGGAGGAGGGGTCCCCCCGGGCAGACAGAGAGATGGAGGCAGGGAGGAGAGACAGAGCAGAGGGAGGGGGCGGGTTATTTCTGAGCTCAGGGCCGCGGATTAGAGCAGAGAGCAGTCCCAATGCGATGACAGCATCCAGCATATAGCCAACGCCACCACCATCATCTGGCCCGGCCGGACGCCGCGGATCTTTCAGGAACGAATATCGGCCCGCCTGAAACCCTCCACACCCCTGATTTCTTTCCGTGGATAAACCCTCCAGACAGCCGCTCGTCTCATCCTCAGACCACGAGGTGAGTCTTGTCGTTATTTCCCGGTGTTATTGTCTGATGAAGGAGCGCCCTACTGGATACGGACGGAAATTTGGCTTGGCTCTGCCGCTCGTCCTCACGTTTATCACATCAAAATGAATAATTTCACTAATGGTCATTCCCACCCGGCCGGCTGGATACACCCGGGTCACCGTGTGAGGGAGATGGTGGAGAGATTTAAATCCGATTAAGATTATAATGGACGCAACAAAAACCCGAGCATTTTTTTCTTCTTTGTTTAGCCTCCTTAATGGCATGGCTGCGGCCACTGATCCAAGTTAGTGTTTGGTCAGTGTGTGGCAATTATTGATTATTTTACGGGCATTTATAAAGCACTTATGACCGACGCTTTACTTTTCCCATCCCCTGCTAATCAGGTTGTAAAGGAGGCTATGAATGAGATGGAACTGCAGAAATTCAACCGAGCTCTCAGCCGTATTTAAATCACATTCTCAAACACATGTCTTGTGCAGAAGGGCTGGAAATCCACGCTGCGCAGTGAAATCACCGTCACTGCCACAGATGGGTAATGCACGAACTAAATCCTGACGGATCAGGGGGATGCCAGGACTCTGACTAGTCCTGAGCACGCACATTATGAATGGGCGTAGGCGATGTGCAGCCACCACGGGACAGTCGTCTCCTCCTTTTTTTTTTTTTTGTTTTTGTTCTTTCTTTGATCGTATCCTTTGGCCAGCAGATAGCCTTCTTGCCTGCGCTCTTTCGGGCATGACAAGCGCAGCACAACTAGACCGGAACAATGCGTTTTGCTGTTCTGGGGCCTTCATTTAATGCATGACATGATACAGTGTGACCGCTCGTAGCCGTTCAGACGCGTGTGATCCAGATCAGCCCAACGCTGTGCGCTCACGTCGGCGTCGTTTTAACGCACCAGATGCTGATGTTTGACGTCCACGTGTGATTTTTGAACATTTTTTTTTCTGCTCTCATGAGAAAAAAAAACAAAACACGGATGGGCTGCTGATTGCTAGTGTTTTGCTGAGGCTCTTGCGTCCACAAGTGTGTGCATGCGTGTGTGTGTATGTATGTGCAGGCTGCCTGTGCTCTGCAGGCATTGTGCTGTGACTCAGGAATGTGTGCTACAACATGTGATGGGAGTAGTTCCGAGGTCATTCTGCCAAACGAAAATCACGACGGGCAGAACTCGCACATCAGGCCAGACTTGATGCTTACATGGCAGCAGTAGCCTCGATCTGCTCTGCTGACTGCTCCCCTGCCCCACTTACTGCAGCCAGCCAGCCATCATATCCCTTACTCTTCATCTTTAGTCTCAGCTCCCTGTTTGCAGAGATGCCAGGCTGGTGATGGCTACACCATCCTAATATTGAGAGGGGATCATTAGATCTGTCTGATCATTCTCCTTCATATTGATGCTGCTATTGGAAGGTGCTGACTGATCAAATTAATTAGGTAAATTAATAGGTCAGGGGTTACATCAGTGCATGGACTTAGTGATATTGAAATACTTTTGGGGTCTGCTTTTATCCCCTCAAATTTGACCAGTATTATCCCTGCAGAGGAAAAATCAGATGTGACCTCATTGAGGTGGCAGCCTCATGATGATGGCACAATTGACTGGCAGTGGTGCCATAATGTAGGCCAACTCTCTAGCAGATCCATCTTAAGAACCGAGAGCTTTTGTCTTAAAATCTTACAAAGCTTATAATGAGATTTGCCTTTCTTCGGTTGTGTGATATGCATTATCAAAGTCCTGCTGTATCTATATTATGTAAGTATTATTCCAGAGCCCAGTGGACTATTGCAGCTCCTGGCATACTCACTGCCCTCATATTACTTTTGCTTAAAGATAAGCCTTTATTGTGCAGTTTCTGAAGAATCGCAGAGTAAATAGAAATGGTCTCAGACAGCGAAAAGTGAGGCAGACGTTCCAGACTTGCACCATTCAAAGAGCTTCCTCAGACATCAAGACCTTTTCTTTGTCTATTCCTTTGTATGTGTCTCTTGTTGACAGTCAAAACTGTTGACAAAGATCTCTAACTTAACGCAGCGCGCTGAAAGACGCATTATTTAATAGTTCACAAGGGAACTCGAGCATTGCCAGGTCACCGATAAAAGGGGAATTGAAATGAGCAGCGCCGTGTGAGTCCTGTCTTCATAATGCTAATGGGATGACCTGACAGACTAGATAAAGAACAGAATATGTAATTATGTCTGGGAGACAGGTAGCAGGGAAATAGCCAGCTAAACGCAAGAAGCACGTACATGTTCAAAGACGACAACAGAAAGAGGATGAGACAAAACATGAAACACCAGCAAACGGCTGATATTTTGTAACATATAAACAACATTTATATGTGAAGAGATCAGGAGGCTCACCAGACAACATATTGTTCTGGTATATCGAATGTATGTTGAGATATTTTAGTGGCGTGTCACACTAAAGAAAAGAGTCAGAAGATTCAAGTGAGCAGATTCACCCCACTAACCTCTGAAAGCCTCACATCTCTGTGTTACATATGACAATGTACCTAGTACTGATTCTGAACATTTCAGTCTGTACCAAAGCGAAGGACTGGCAGACCATGGAGCCGCTGCTAGTATAGCTTTAAATACCACTAAGCAACCTAATGAAAAGCATCTGATTCTTCACGATTGCACAAAAAAACAGTTCCAACATAAGTTTGAATCTCGTCCACTCATGTGAATACATGTGCTCCCCTTGTTAACACTGTAAAGAGTAAATCATTAATCTGATAAAGATGCTTTACAATTGCTATGATTAACATGAAATTGATTGATTTAATTTCCTAGGGCTATGGTCATCTTATTAGCTTCCTGTCCAGAACCCTGACGCATTATTGCGGAAACTGTAAAAACCACAATAACTTAACAACAGTAAGGTCCTGAAATGCTTAAAATGCTTTGAATTAAAACAGTAACAAGCAGTAATGATGGTATATATTTAGATTTAAAAATCTTCACCTGAATTTTGAAGTGTTTTGTCAAGTATTAGAAGCCTTAAAACACTTTTAAATGTACAGCTCTTTCTGTATAAGTTTAACTGATGAGGACAAAGCCATGAATAAAAAGCAGAAAATAGTCATTCCTTTATCCTGTCGGACTATTGCGTGCTCCACTTGTTGCTGCATTTATGAAATCTTAAGCAGTTCAGCTGCTGCCCATAAACTTAAATCCCCCTCACCTCCAGCAAATCACATATTCACACATATTTCAGCCGAGTGTGCTGCAGTTGAGCTGGACGTTCCCAGAGGGTGTGTCCAATATTATTGGCAGCCACTGTGAGCTTCAATGAAAAGTTGAATTGCTGAAACAACCCCTGCTGCTGCCGCTATCCTGCGCCTCATGTGGTGCAGCTGTATCCGGTGTGTCGTCGTCAGCTTTTTTATGTTATTTGTAGGGTCTAAAAGTCAGGAGTTTGACTGTCTGTGTGAGGACTGGTAGGTTTGTGGGGACGAACGACTTCAAGACTTGGTTTTACGGTATGTGGCATTCACTTGTAATCGGTAAAGATGGGGTTTGGGGTAAAGGGGCTAAATGATTATGTTGTTGCAGAGTCCCTACTAAGATGGTATGACGAGCATGCTTGTGTGCGTGTTGGACAGATTGGGAGCAAGATGTTGATAGCAGCCAACTGATCCTCTGGAAATGAAAGCTGTTGCAGAGTGTAATAGGAAGACTTCTGGAGTCGAAGAACAATTGTGCAACGCTCCACTCGTTTATCATACAAAGGCCTATAAGCCGTGCACATGTCTGTGTGTTGGTTGCAGCATCATCAGAGTGATGAGAGTGAGGATTTCTAGGCAACAAGAAGCTACATTTATCCCAAACTGCCTCATCCTGCCAGTCAGACTGTCTTATCAGTGATTATAGGTTATGTGTAGAATCTGTATCTTGGCATCTTTCCTCCCGCTTCATGCCCTGATGTAACTTCTCATATCCATGTCTGTGCAGCTTGGTCTGAGCTGTTGCGGGCCCGGTCTGGGTCAGCAGTGCTAGTTGGACTTAAAACCATTTTCTGCGCAGCTGGCTGCGCAGGAACCACATGCTCAGTGCCACCTCAAAATCCCGTGAGGAGAGAGTGGAGCCCTTCTATGAAGTGCATGTGGGCTCATTCCAGGATTGAATAACTGACTGTTTTGCCAGAGACAGAGAGACATTGTGTGGTAAAATGAGCTGTGAGAGGGAGGGAGAGTGGGGGTTGGTTGTTGTCTCAGAGAAATGAGACAAACTTTGAAACAGCGGGACTGAGACAGGCTTCACTTCCCAACAGCGCTTATGGTCTGTTTTAGGTCTGAGAGGATGATGGAAGTTTTGTGTGTGGTGAGCCTGGGGACTTAAGGACCTAACTATTGAGAGCAGCATTTTCGATCCGCTATTTATTCAGATGAAGAGCAGACCCATAATCAGATTTCAGATAAACCGCTTTAGCTGTGTCAAATTTGAAACTAAGAGTGCTGTGACATCATAAGAAAACAGTTACTTCATTTAAAGCAAGCAAACAAAAAGATGGTGACAATGCTACAGTTTGACTTACTTTATTATCTATTTGGTTAACAGCTGTCCATTTATGGGTTTTGTTGCCTGGTTTTGTTTGGGCTCAGATGTCAGAGAAATGCATCACTGGCCTTTTTTCCCACTCCTCCTTCACCTCCCCCTGTAGACACTTGTTTTTTACTCTGTCTCCTGCAGCGTCACTCTCATTTCTTTGCCTCTGCCCTCTTCACCCTCTTTAAGATTCTCCCCTTTTCTCCCCCCTTCAATATCCTGTCCTTTCTCTCTTTTCTTTGCCTTGACCAATTCTCTTTTCTGTATTCCTGCCCCTTTTCTCAGCCCCTTTACAGTCCCCACCTCTCCAGTGCTGCAACCCCCACACGTCTCTGCTGAGTTTTCGCTCCTCCTGTGCTTCACTCCTCTTCTTGCCTGTGTTGGCAAAGTGGCAGAAGGAGGCGTTTGGAGGCTGAGCTAGCTGCATTAGCCCCATACATTATTCATGTGCCCTGCAGTCTGTATGTGTCTTGGTCTTGTGCTGGCTTTTGCCAGTGGGACACATGGGCCTTGTGAAAGAGCTCTGTGTGTGGGACACAAGGCCTGATGGAGGAGCTGCACGCAGATAGCACTATCATTTAATTGATATCTGTGTCCTGTAGCAGACGAAAGCCCCAAAAGAGGGGGAGTTTACTTCACAAATCAACATTCAAGTGTAAAATGAGGTTGTTTCCTCAGAGAAGAAGCCAGACTTTCAATAACAAAGCATAGCCCAAGAGTGTTTTCCTCCCCAAACTAGAGGCTGGCTAAGTTTTCCGCCATATCTGCTCTGATGCATATATGAAAGACTTGTCCTCTTTTACCATCATCCAAGATCTCTGTTTGCCTGGCAGCACTTCTCTCTCTGCCATATCAGGCTTTGCTCTTTGCTTATTAGAGTGTGCCCAGTAAGAACTTTTAACTGAACTGGGCTGTATGAAATTTTAATTTAGACAACCAGACAGAGATGGAGGGCCTCGTCTTCACAGAGCCGAGTGCTTTTGAGGCTGCGGAAGAGTAGCGAAAGACATTGGGTGAGAGGGAGAGAAAGAGAGCAAGAGAGCCTTTGGGACTGGAGGAGGGGCCTCTTGGAAAACCACAACCACATTGCTGCTTTGGGCTCACATCTGCTTTGCTTGACACACTTTGGTTTTAACACTGAAAACATCAACAGCTAGAGTGTAGCTCTGTTACTTAGAAATCGGTTAAAAATTCAAGTCGGATACAGACGATGCAGCTTAATCGGACCTCGCCTCATTCTAATTATAAACCGTGGACGTACACACTGTTTATAGGTTTTGACAGGTCTCAGTGACAGCCTTGTTCCACTCTGCACAGGTGGCCGTGCCAGATTGGGATTGGGCCCTGATGATCGCAGGGACCCCTCTCCAACACTTTTCGGCCAATCCTGGAGGGGTTACAGAGCTGATGCCTCAGAGGAGGAAGGGGCGTGTTTGTTCTGGAGTCCTGAAAGGGCAAGCTACATCTCGGTGAGTCACGCTTTCACAGTTTTTAAGTTGAAATGTGGATCAATGTGTGCTGCCTGCTTGAAATATCGCGGGTTTGTGTTGAGGTCCAGAAGTGTTCCAGATATTACATAATCTTTATGATTTTCAGTTCAGGGCCAGGTGACCACGAGCACACACTCAGCATTAATTTTTCTTTGCACCTGCTTATCTGGCAGCCTTAGTAAAGCTAAAAATGTTGGCTGTTGTTGAAATTGAAAGCTCAAATGCATACGGTATGCATGCATATAAGGAACGGCTGGTTGCTGCTGCTGCTGCTGCCCGCAGAGACTGTCATCGGAGACGACTACCTGACTCTGCAAGGACGGAGAAGGTTAGAAAACAGTAAGGAGAAAATGAGAAACAGACCAGAGAAAGAAGGGGAATAATGGCAAATATCACTGTCCAATTCAGTGCTGATTGTTGCACTTGAGCACAACACAAACACATCTGCACATCCATATGCTTGTAATCAGGCAGCAGTATAATTTATTTAAGTCTGTATTGGCAGTGAAAACGTTCTTTATGATCTACTGTTTACAGAGCAGATGTCAGGTTTTGTTTCTCCTGGTTGATTGAAGGGGGCGCATGTTTCAGTAATCGCACTCAATTCCTTGTGGGCAGCTGTCAACTCCACAGTCTTACTCAGCTGCCCTCATCCACATCAATCTGTTTCAATCCGGATAAGCAGGAGGTGCTAAAGTGACACCCTGACCAGTTCAGGTCCGTGCAGTATAAGGGCTTCTAATCCTCTTAAAGGACAGAACCCCACTGCATGCTTTACTACCACTGAGGGAGGCTAGTCAGGGCTGGCCTACAAACAGAGATCACTTCTACAGAGATGAGCTGATACCCTGCTGCTTTTGTTTAAATTCAGCTTCACTTGTACAAGCTCTGCTGGGCCTCATTTATTGATTGCTATGCAGTGTATATTGTTTGCCAAGTAAGTCAGAATGTAAAGAACAGTAAGGTAATTGCACAAAAATGACTCAGGCTCCCTTCGCTTATTGGATAAAGGTATGTTTTAAAATGCTGCAGATGACCAGAAAAAGGTTGGGCTTCTTTCACAAAAGTCTTGGCTTACACAAGCTTGCTCCATATTTCAAAGAGCTAAGCTGTTGGCCAAGTTTCCAGTGCATCGTTAGGTTTCTGGAGCACATCCATCATCATTAGCCATATTGATCAGGTCTGCATTGCTAGTCTTGCCATCCCTGCCTTTCTTATCAATAATATGGTCAAACTGTGCAGTGTAGCTATGAGTGGCAGAAGAAGTGCGCCATGGGACAGAAGAAAAGCAATATTTGCAGGAAAAAAACTAAATAAATGAATAAATCCAGCACGATCATAAAAAGGTATGTCACAGTTAGTTCACAACAACACAAATTCAATTCAGCAGTTCTGCGAGTTGTGCAGCCGTATGCCTACTGCAGAAGAAAAACAAACTTGTATCGTGTTCCATGTTTTGTAGAATAAATCTCAATAAAAGAAAATACGGCTTGTTATGGAATTATCGGGGGCTTGACAATCCTCTGTAGTTGCGGTAAATTGGTTGTCTGGCAGAAACAGAAAAGAGTCTAGAGGACTTGGAAGTGTTGACTTTTGTTTTGGATTCATTGCTGGCTAGCTTTGGCTCCCTCGGGGCCGACTGAGCCCTCCATGGTTTATTACGTCCTCACCACTCCCCTCTTCAAAGGGCAATCTAAGCAGAAAATACACAGCTGCAGAGTTGTAGCGAACGTGCAGATGGTTGCATATTGATGTCAAACTCTTTGTGAATCCTGTTATTGTGTGATGGTGCAGTTGTTGTCGGGTCATTTAGGCATGTGCTGTTGCTCATGCTGACAAAGCGCCACCCCCCCCCCCCCCCCTTCCCTCCCAGCCTTTCTTGCTTTTTTGCTTTCAGTTCACATATCTGATTATTCATCGGATACAAGGCAGGCAACATGTGCTGCATATAAAAGAAACAGAACAAACTGCATGCAAATGTAACTGGGGGGGGCACAATCCTGCACAGTCCAAAAAAAAAATAGAACTAAACTCCAAGCGGTTTCCAATTTATTTGATCCTTCCAAATCCTTTCATCTCCTTCCCACATGTGTTTTGCTTCTTTTCTGCGATGTCTGCAGCTCACATTTGTCTCTCTGTTTGTCGCTTCAGATAAATGGAGGAGAAGGAGCGATGTAGGAGCAGGTCTCCAGCCCGGCGGGCCAGCCGAGTGCAGCAGGTGGTGGGAACAATAATACGACGCACCCGAGAGTCCCTGAGCAGGTACAGAATGAGAGCAAGCATGCTGTTGAAAGTTCGGAGAGGAAGAAAAAAAAATGGCAGGGGTTTAACTCCATGTGAGTGGTCAGTAGGGTGAGACATAACTGCTGGTAACTGAAGAGAAGGGCGATTTAGGGAATTTTGTTTTGGAAAGCAAATTGAGTGGGGAGATAAAAATGGTTGCATTGCACAAAACAAGACAAAACAAATATGCCAGCTCCACATAAACTACAAATGACTTCTACACTGAAAGAATAAAGAAAACAACTTTATCCACTTCTAGGCTTTCTGCCAGATACTGTAGTGATGGAGAAATGTGCTGAAGGCACGTTTTTTTTGTCCAGTTTATTGAGGGAATGCACCTTTTCACCATTAGAATTGGCCCTAAAAAAGGAACAGAAATGCCATGAAACCAAGACAACAACTAAAGAAGTAAATACATTTCTTAACTTGATATAAACACACACAGCAGATCTCCTCCCCACACCCCTACAAGGAAGCACATAACGCATAGCTGAGTTCATATTCAAACCCTGACTGTCCGTCTCTTACACTCAAACACACCCCACAGGGAACCACAAATATGCGTTTCAACCTCTTGTTATCTGCTAAGTGGTTTCTCATTCTGAGCAAAGGACGTGTTGCAGAGGACACTCTGTAAACTCTCTCTGTTGGTTTATCCCGGGAAAGGTCTTGGCGTGTTATGACCAGTTGACCAGGACAGCTGCCCTCAGGGAGAGAAATGCTACAGATTTAAATGGAGCATGTACAGAAACCGTGCATTTCTATAACTTTTTCACAAGGTACAAAGAACGGAAATCAAATGTTGAAGCTTTTGGGAGCTGATGAGATCAGAGAACAGTTTCGGATTTTTAACTGTTTCAGGACTCAGTTGTTGTATTTTTCATTTCATATTGTGACAATTTGTTTAATTACAAAACAGGTCTGTGCAGCTGTGGGTCTACTTTAAAACCCTAGTTTTGAGCAGCATGTGTTGCTCTCAAAACCCCTATGTGTCATTCAGCATTAATGGTGCCTTCACAGATGTGCCCAACCCATGTCACGTGTGGTAATGCAGACTTTTTAACTGTTTTCTAATAACAGGAGAGACAGATGTCCCCCTCCTCTTTAGCCCAGAGGGAACAGCATCCATGATTTACAAGAAAAATACTTTTTTCTTTTTATTCATTTGTACAGTTTTTTTTTTATTGTTTTTTTTAACTTTGCTTCCATCTTAAATTTGAGTTACGGTGCAGAAAATGCCACATCATCTTTAGATTTTGCATGTATGTTTTTCTTTGGATGGTAGAGTTTTAGCTTGCATTTGCAGATGCATCAATGAGTTGTGTTCATTGACCGTGGTTTTCAAAAATGCTCCTGAACCCATGCAGTGATTTCCACTACTATTAGCGCAGCACCGCCCGAAGATCATGAGCATTCAATATTGCTTTTAATTTTTTTGTTGCCCTGTCCCTTGTATCCACGGCTTTCTTTGGATTCTCTGAATCTTTTAACAATTTATGAACTGTAGAGGGTGAAATCCCCAAGCTCTTTGCAATATTACACTGCAATATTACACTTACAATGTAATCTTTAAGTTATCTTTCACAAAGTGCTAAACCCCTTACGACCTTTACCTTTGAAAGTTTTGGCTTCTCCGGGATGCTCTTTCTACACTGACTTTTTGTCAGTATAAAACTTGTCGCCACCACTCACCCAGATTTTGAAAATGCTTTGTTTTTTTTTCCCATCAAATTGGAAACAAAAGCTCTCACGGAGGTCATCCTCCACCAAGATCAATGCTGTCTGTAATCAAAGTGTTCTGCCTTTAACCATGCTCCACATCTTCACCAGGTGTTCAAGAAAGTCAGCTTGGTAGTTTCTCTATAATACTTAAAAAGAAAGTAATGTAAAAACCGCATATCTTCCAAGACTGAAAAACTAATCTAGCAATTTGAAGATGTCACAGTGGGATCTGAGAAATCTCTATGGTCATTTTGAATATTTCTGAGATTTTACGAAACAATTACACCGCGTACGTTACTTGAGTGACTATTGTTGTTTACAGAACCTAAAGGTGTTCTAAAGCTTCAGAACAAAAAAAGTCTTCATACAAACACAAATCATGATTTATAGAACAAATATGAACTGCTTCCTGCTTTAAATCCACCTGAATGTATCTCTCGATCAGTCTCCGGTTAAATGACCTAAATTACCCTCTTTGACTTCCATAGAGAGCGGTTGCTAGGCGATGGGAGGTCACAGCGCTCCAACAGTCTATCCAATCAGAACTTCCAGGCCAAACTGACGCTGCAGATCACCAGAGACCCCGTCCTGGACAGTAGCACTGGACATGGCTTCACCCTCACCACACACGCACCCCTGCTGGTCAGGGACATCGCCACAGGTATGCAGAGTATACGCCTGGGTTGTTTGTGTGTTTGTCTACGTGGACGAATGTTTTTCTTTTCCTGCTTTTTCTCCAAATGGCCACCTAGCTTATGCAACCATGTGCCGCCTGCAGCAAGTCAGATTTACACACTCTTTTTGTCTCTTTCTCTCTGTCTCCGGCACACACACAGACACACACACACACTGACTCTCTCCTGGCATTCACCCTGGAAGGCTTTGTGCCAGAGAGGCCACAGAAACAACAGGGCCACCTGCTCATACTTTCTAAATTCAATCACTTTTCATTAAGGCCACTTTGATGGAAAGGGATTGGAGAGTGAAACGGGAAGATGCTGATCCATTACTTTCATGTCTGTCCTGTAAAATAAGCTATATAAGCCCAGAGGAGAGTCCCACCCTGCCATCCTCTCAGTAATTGCTTTCTGCTGCCAAAGAAGGATAGAAGTGAGAAAGTGAAAGGGAAGTGATAACAAAGGACAGCATCTAACAGTGAGAGGAGATGTCAGCGGGAGGACCCAGTGGGGAATAGACCAGAGTTAATGTGCAAATGTGGCCAAAGAGAGCAACGTAATGAGTATGAAAGTGTGGAGGCAGGGAGCAAAGATGGGTGACTCCTTTGAGGTGGGAGGAGTCAGAGAGGAGGTGAGTGCTAGTGGAAAGTGGTGGACGAGGAAGAATAGAAAAAGAAAAGAGAGGAGGAGATGGGACTTGACAAAGAAACACAAAGATCAGGATATTGGCAGAGCTGTCATGGAAGCTTGTCTGGAGGGTGTGTGTGTTGTGTGTCTGTCTTTCTCTGTGTGTGAACGTGTAAAACCCTGCAGAGCAGCATAGCGTGGCATCAGTGGGTCAAAAATCAGGGACAGGCAGGGCTTTGCCAGGCAGACATGCAGAGTGTGTGAAAAATATGCATACATGGGTGTATGTGTTTATGCACACAGTCTCTTGGTTGGTTTGCGTGTGTATACTACAGAGTAAGCTGAAACTGCTGTGCCTCAGTCGGGCGCGCTCTCTTGCCTGAAGACAAGTGAGTATAAATAACCAGAAAAAGCAGAGCAGAGCTGAGCTGGAAAAGACCCAGAATATCCGTAACCCCTCACATCCTGGAGAGCTCAGCAAAATGCTGTTGAGTCAGCCATGTTGAATAAGGATGTGTGCCATTCTGTGTGAGTGTGCCCCTTTGTTCCCACGTGTGCAGATGTTTTCATGCAAGCGCTCACTCTTTTCATCATGTAAATTTGAGTGTATGTGTGTGTGTGTGTGTGTGTGTGTGTGCGTTTAGAAAGCCCTGCTGATGGCATACTATACCCAGGAGACCAGGTGCTGCAGATCAATGATGCAGTGCTGGAAGATTTGAACGCAGAACAGGTGGAAAACGTCTTGAGGTGAGAAAAAAAAATCTACCTACCTATTTCCTAATTTGCTTTCCGTCTTGGAACCAGTACGCCTGGTCCATCCAGTGATTAAATAAACTGTCACGGTTGTTTTCTGGAGTACTTTTCTGAGTGTGAGGCTGATCCACCTGTACAGGTTTTTGTATGAGAGGCTCTGCAAGTTACATGAAGGCTCAGAGGAGAGAGTCCTTGCATGATAGCTGGACAAAAAAAAAATACATTAAAAAATGTTCATTTTCTTCTCCACCCAGGAACTTAGACGATTGCATCAATGTGACTATCCTGCGCCACATGACAGTGAGTACAAAGAGGACATTGACGATTCGGGCTCAGCACAAACGCACATAAAGTCATTACACCATCGTCAATTTGAACATAAGCTGCTTGTTTCCGAGCTTGTGACTGTAGTTTTGCATCTTCTGACAGGACTAACTGCCTTTACGCTGCTTCGAACTGTATAGTGATGTTTTGGTCATTTAAGTGTGTCAAGCATCCGCATGCACCTGCGCCTCACACTTTGTTGGTCTCAGGTTGAATCATGTCGTTACACAGTTTTGTGTTTGACAAGCATATCTGTGTGTTGCAGAATCCCAAGTCATCCATTATGTCGGCAGAGAAGAGAGCTCGTCTGAGGAGTAATCCAGTTAAAGTGCGCTTTGCAGAGGAGGTGGTGGTCAATGGGCATACTCAGGTTAGAAAGTCTTATCTGAAACAGAAACGTAGCTTCTTTTCACTGATCAATGACTCATTTTTGGATCCTTCACAGTTTTAGAACATTTTTACTCAATGTTATCATCCAAGCAGTCTGACAGCCTCGTTGCATTTCATCTATCCTCATTAGATACTGATCCCGACTAACCAAACCACTTACTTTTCGCCACCAGGGAAACTCTCTTCTCTTCCTGCCCAATGTCCTAAAAGTCTATCTAGAGAATGGGCAGACCAAGGCCTTCAAGTTCGACAATACCACCACTGTCAAGGTAAAAATATTTGTGTCTTCTGGGTTAACATGTTTGCTAATGCCACTGTGCTCTATGCATACCAAAGAGAATTTTACTGCCATTGATTTCAGCTCTACCAAGTGGAATAAGTCGTGCATCTGTCAAAATAAGCCACGTTAGAAAAAATAGAAAAATGAAAGAGCCTTAGTTGATGTCTTTAAGTCAGTTCACATAACTGTCCTTAGAAGATCCCTCTTACATGAAAGCAAACAGGAATGGATCTAGCTGTGAAAACTTAATTGGAACGAGGTGTATTTTGTAGACGAGCACACCTCGAGTTATATGTCTGCCTCAAAGGTGTCAAGTTCTTGTTCAAGAACAGCTTGTTCAAGTACAGCTTCTAAAGCTGTCAAATCTCAAATAGCTTTTCTCCTTCAGAGATTTTGTCTCCAAAGGAGGAAAATATATATGTAAAATTGAGAGGAAAAGTGTGTAGTGATTTCAAGCTGTTACATAATTACTTGGATTTTGTCATTAAGTCTAATTTGCAGCCAAACAGTGCATCTATTAAATCATTATGCTGAAATAACAGCCACATAAGACAGATATTCATATTCATGTTTGTTGTTTTTTTTTAATGACCATGCTGTTATTGTTACAACAGCGTTTGCATTTACATTTCAGTTTGAATTTCCAGCCAAAAAGAAGCTGAGGAGGGGAGAAAGATTTGTCCATCTGACATCAGCAGACTGTTTGTTTAAGGGGTCTGAACATGTTGGTTTTTCCTCATTCCAGGATATTGTTCTGACTCTGAAGGATAAACTCTCCATTCGGGCCATTGAGTACTTTGGTCTCGTGCTGGAGCAACAGTACAGCATCACCAAACTGCTCCTACTGCATGAGGATGAGCTCATACAGAAGGTGAGGCATGCACACAGAAGAACCCATATACAGTGGGAACACTGAGAAGAAGGATCACTTCAGCTCCAATTAAGTATTTCAACAAGTCTATCTTTTGTCTCCGCCAGGTGGTGCAGAAAAAAGACTCGCATGATTACAGATGTCTGTTCAGGGTTTGTTTCATCCCCAGAGACACCGTGGACCTGCTGCAGGATGACCCCTCGGCCTTTGAGTACCTATTTTTACAGGTCAGAGAAGCTTAACAGCACTGCTTTGTATTTGTCTCACTCTCTCTGTCCATGTTTGACACTCTTACAGCTCCTGAAGCTATTAAACAGACAGAGATGGTAAACAAGAACAAATGTTCATGCAGTGGGGGAAAAAAAAGTATTGCTCCCAAATGTCAAAGTTGTACTGAATGTTTGTCAGATGTTGATCTGGCAAAGTGCCAGATGGGCTTTTGTCTAAAAAAAACATTACGAAATAGATCTAAAATAGCTGACAGGATATGTCCGGTATCTTTCAGCTGCTTCTTTTTTTAATCTGATTGATTCAAAACTCTCCTAATCTGATATAGTGGGGCCTTATATCACCGTGGGAACATTTTGTGCTCCTTTTGAATAAATAGTAAACTTGAACATCGTCTTCGATTACGCTCAGTTTTCAGACTTTGTCATAAGAGCTTGAATGAGTGCAACTGGACTTCTTCTTGGAGAGGTTGCCCTTATTAAATAATAAGTTTGCTCTTATGATTATCATGACCTAGACGACTGAGGACCTTCATCGACATTTTGAGATTTTGTGGCGAACAAAAAAAAAAAAAAAGCCCATGCAAAGCCACACACAGTCTGTGCATATTTTCCCTGCACAATAAAGCAGCGGGAGTGCCACTTATGTCACGCTGATTTATTATTTTAAAAGCAGTCTCCGAGTCCTGCTGTGTTGGCTTCTGCTGGCAGTTCCCAGTGTTGGTTTGCTTAAAGATATTCATGTGGTGCAAATGTTTCCATTGTCTGCCATAAAGAACATGTTAGTAGAGAATACAAACTAAATTAAAAACATAGGGTGCTTTTTAGTTTACTGTGATAACTGTATGCACTTGACTCTGATTGAGTGTGTGTGTTTGCAGAGTGTTGGAGATGTACTGCAGGAGCGTTTTGCTGTCGAGATGAAGTGTAACACGGCTCTCCGTCTGGCTGCCCTGCACATGCACGAGAGACTAGACAGTTGTGGACAGACCAGGACGTCTATCAAGAGTATTACGTGAGTCATATGTTGGTTTCTGGGTCATTTTAGGGTGATTTTTAGGATCAACTGCTGACTGCTGCCCTCTATTGTGGCTTGTGTAACTTTATCCATTGTTGGGGCTGCAATTATTGAGATTTGTCTGGGATGAGGATGCTCACTAGTGCCTAACCTATTAATGTGATGGGAAAGTGTCTTTGTCCCATTACACGTATGTGAAAGTGTGTCAAAATGAATAAAAATAAGCATGACCCATTTCCCAAAAGACCCGGATGACACAATATCTACATTAGTGCATTCATAAATATTTTGTGTGCTGCAGATAATGATCAGTTACACAAATACTGGGGAGAGAGGTGTGGTCAGTTTTTTTGACATTTTACTAACACATAGACACAAGTGTGGTGAAAACATAAGCAGACAACTTCATGAATTACAAAAGAAGCTTTTCCTAATGTTTACTGTGGAGATTATATGCAAAAACCGACTATTCCCTCACAATTGTATTCCGACTGTTATCCGGGTTTTGATGACATTCAGAATAGTTTTTTCCTGGAACATAATACTTGTGATTAGTTGGACATTTAAGTAGCCTATCTAGTTTTCTGATTAAGGTATCTATTTTCTGCTGTCTCTGAAGTTCTAGCCATTTTAGAAACATCATCTTACCTCGCCAGCAGAGAATGTTCAGAAACTTGGATCAGGTGTATTGTAAACAGTATCCTGGTTTCTATCAGCTCTGGTGGTTTTCCGTAATATTCTTTTAGCAGAATAACATGTTTAACAACACATACTGGTATGCTTGTAACGAAGGTCTAATCAGAGTAACTCTCTAGTCTGTTAATTTTTTTTCCGCATGTAAAACTATGCTTGTGGGCCAGTGTTGGCTGTTTTGTGATAAAAGGTGTGGGGCACTGTAGTTGAGTTTTAGCTGGAAACCCGAGGCAACAGAGTTCCTTATTAGTGCGGTTTTTAATTCCTCTGTTTGTGGCATTGACAGGAAGGAGTTTGGCTTGGAGAGCTTCATCTCTCCTACGCTGCTGAGCAATATGAGGGAGAAGGACCTAAGGAAAGCCATCAGCTACCACCTCAAAAAGATCCAGTCCCTGCTAGAGCCACGCCAGAAGGTACATGAGGATTGACAGATGAGTGGAGGGAAGCACTAAGGGGCATTAAGAGACAGATAGTGACAGTTTAGTAGAGGCTTTGGGGTACTTTTTAGCTGAAGCTTACTGTGCTAATCTGTCAGAGGTTTAGAGTGGCAGAATGACAGAAGGTTGGGAGAAAGAAAATGATGGGTGGGATGGTAATTAAAAAGGGGATAGCAGTCTGGGGCTTAATTGTTTGAACTCCCTGAGGTTTTCTGTCTGTCCTGCTCTTACTGCAACTCTCATCTAACATGTCAATTCTGGTGTTCTAGGTAATATCGGCAGCTCAGGCTCGGTTGGCCTACCTCACTCAGCTTGGAGAGCTAATTTCATATGGCGGACGGTCTTACACGGCTACAATGATGGTAAGGATTAAGAGCCGAATGCTGTTTGCTGGGTTGATTTGCTGAAGCATACTAACTGTTTTATTGTATTTCTTTCCACTCTTTCATCTACTCTCAGCTTCAGGACAGGGAAGTGTTGGTCAGCTTGCTAGTTGGAGCCAAGTATGGAATGAGTCAAGTCATCAACCACAAGCTCAATGTGATCTCTACGCTGGTTGAGTTCAGCAGCATCAGCCGAGTGGAGCTGCTCTCTGAGTCAGACAAAGTCAGCCTGCTGCGCATCTCACTACATGACATGAAGGTATGAAAGACACAGGACACAAACACATGTTCATCGAGATGCGTGTAGACACTGAGACAGATACAGAAAATGAATATCCATTCACCACACTATTTATTCACTAAAGCTCATAATAGAGTAAATATAGGTCAAGCATTCTTACTCCAGTACAACAATATGCAGCCTAAGGGAGATTGTGGTAGCTATACAATGCTAATTCACTGACCCAAATGTAACTATCTCTCCCTCTTTCTCTCATTCCCTCTTACCCTCTGGCTTTAATCCCAATTACTTTACCTTATCTTCTACAATGCCCTATCCCTCTCAGCCATTTGCCTTACTGATGGACTCTCTGGCAGCCAAAGACTTAGGGTGTCTGCTGGGAGGCTACTGCAAACTCTTGGTGGATCCAAGTGTTAATGTCTTCCGTCTGGGGCGCCCGAAAGTGAGGGTGCACCGGATTCCTGCTGAAGAAGGTGTGTGTGGGAAGTTCGCCGTAATAGAGGGCGTGTGCTATGAGTCCCTATCAAGTGAGCAAAAACTGTTTCACTTAAAACAATCACTTTCTGGCTTTGACCTTTTGATAGAAACTTTTCACATAGCATGACGATGTTTGCAGCCAGTACGGGTACGAATAGAGAAAAACTGCCATTTAATATAATCAGAATGAAACGTGCTTCTCCTCTGCTAACGCATTCTTTGTTGTTTGTGCGTTAGGTTATGTATCTCGCTGCTGCAGTGACTCAGATGTCTCTACAGATGAGGATGATCCAATGGATTCTCAGAATTACAAATGCCCAGATCCAGCAAGTCAGGACTGGGAAGAGAGGAGGAGAGAGGAGGAAGTGAAGAGGAGGGAGGAAGAAAGGATGGAGAGAGAAGAGCACAAAGGCAAACAGGAAGTGAAGATAATCGTGACAACAGAAGGTAAGGAAAATGAGAGTGAAGTGGAAGAAGGAGCAACAGGAAGTGGTCTGCGTAAATTAGGTGTTATGGATCAAGAAATGAACCTGGAGACCGGCTGGTACCACACTGACCCACGGGTCACCAGCAGCTTCTCCAGCTTGTCCAGTGGTTCCTTGAGTGCTGCCCTGGAGGAGAACAGTGCCGGAGCCAAAGGCCTATCTTGCAAGGATGCTCCTCGTGGACCACGCACAGACGAGGATCTTCCGAGCTTGGATGTTCACCACCCCTACCTCCTGGAGCCAAAACGGCACCACGGTCCTGTACGGCCCACCAACCTGAATTACCGTGGCAATGACAACTCTTGCCTCTGTTTTGCTGAGCTATCCAAGGCTGATTTCCTGCCAAGCCCGCCTGGGGCTACAAGTGATGATGATGATGATGACGAGGAGGATGAGGATCTGGGAGTCCAGGAACTCAGACGCATTTCTAAGATCCCAAGTTCAAGAGATTTGAGAATGATTGACAGCACACCTTTTGAAAGATCGCCCATTAAAAGAAAGAAAAAGATCCCTCCGAAAGTCCCACTAAGGACAAGTTCAATTCCTGGAAACAAAGCAGGACAGGCTGAGCACCGCCTGTCTCAGGATGAGGAAGGTCTATTTCTGACTCCTTCACCCAACCCCAAACCTGCGCTCTTGGTGAAAGACAACGTCTCAGAGTCCGACGATGAGTTTTTTGATGCACATGAGAGATTTACTCCTCCAGTTCCTGATCTTTCAGGTTTGTTTGCACCATGTTAGATATATTTTTCTAGATTTAAATGCCACATGTGACAAAATTCAAACATCAGTGTGATTAAAAAGGGTGGGGAAATGTCTGCCAATTAAATGACACCTTTCTCTTTCCTTTTCTTTTCTTTCACAGATGCTGAGTTGGCTGACCGGCGAAATGCTAATCGTTTGAGTGGAACCTGGAATGGTCTTCCAGCTGTCCCCAGGAAAGAACCATCATCACCCCATGATAATAAAGCCCACTATAAAATCAAGAAAGAATCTGAGACAGTAAAAGGTCCCACAAATGAACTTGCCGGCCAACAACCCAGTCCCTCAAGGCCATCCCAGAAACCCGAAGTAAAGGTGAAACCACCGCTGGCACCGAAGCCCCAGGTGCTTCCCAAACCTCAGATTGTCCCTCCCAAGTCACCTCAGCATGGAAAATCATATGTCCAATGCAATGGGGATGCCTCAGGACGTTTGTCTTCTGAACTCCTGGAAATGGAGCCAGATACTATGGAGTTCAAGTCTGTCACATCTGGTGGATTACCACTGTCATCATCCCTGATCACAGCAGTGTGGTGTAGCAAGCAACCGCTAACAATCACAAATCCACAAGCTGAGGAAAAGATGAAAAGACAACAAAGCAGCCCAAAACAAAGAAATTATCTCTTGTGTGAGAATGGATCACACAATATTTTGAAAGACAAAGCTTACATTCCTGATGACAATGAACCTCTTAAGGTTGAGGAGAAAAACAATGGAAATGACCTAGAAAAAAAGGCAGTGAACTTATCCTCTATCTCTCGCTCTAATTCAGGGACAAAACCTGCTGTTCCTCCTCCTGTGCCCCCCAAGCCTACTACTCCCATCAGTTTTCACCCATTATCCCTACCCACTAGCTCTCCTGTCTCCCCCACTGATCCAAATCAAGGGATCTTTAAGGATGCAGCCAGTCCGCCAAATGGAATCCACCCGTGGGGCAGTCGTAATGGCAGCATCCAGTCAGGACCTAGGAGGGTCTCTCAGAGCCACGAGAGCCTATCACCGAAAAATCCAGATGCGCCACTCACCACCACCACCTCGCTTACCTCAACCAACTCTAAAGATGTTGGGGGACTAGAGACCAGAGAACCTGGAAAATCTGGTTCAGGGTCTGACCTGAGGACTAGCTCCTCCAGCCTGGGAGGCAGACTGCCAGCCTCTGCCCTGAGAGGGAAGATCCAGTCTTTACCTTGGTATATGACTCGTTCCCAAGAGATTCTAGGTACTCTAGACTATCCTTCCACAAGTTCCATCAATGGAGACACATCTGGCTTTGGCTCTGGTTTGTCTGTAGCAAGTGGTTTATCGGACTTAAACAAAACCCCTGTCAAGGATAAAGAAATAGTGGCCTTAAATTCAGAAAGTAAAGGGAGCATTCTAGATGATGGGGCTGAAGTTGTTATAGCAACCATCAAAGAGGCCCAGGAAGTAAGCTCACATATGAAAAAGGCTAATGGGACAAATGGCTCACACCCTAACCTTACTTTTAGAGAAAACAGTACATACAGTGGCAGTGTTTCATCAGAGCAGCCTCAGTCACGGCCTCATTCAGCGGTAGGGTTGGGAGGTGTGTCTAGCATGCAGATTGGAGGTGACTCACCAACGTCCTCAGCAGCAGACACGACTCCTCCACAGCAATACAGGGATGCTTGTGGCTGCCGCACCGTTTATGCCAATTGTTTCAGTGGAGACACTGAGGATGGTGTCAGCTTCGACGAGGAGCTCACAGTTTATGAGTTCTCTCGACGCATACGCCCTAAACCTGCCAGACCCGCACCTGCACCTTCTCCAACAACACCCTCTCCAAAACCCAACATTCTGTCATTGCTGAGGGACAACCCTCGTCCACTCTCTACTTTCTCCACTGCTTCCTCCGAACTCAGTCCTCTAGTTTCGTGTCCAGTTTCACCCACAACTTCCCTTGGTGGTTCTTTTCGTTCCCTCACAAACAAGAACTATGGGGGGCTGAAGGGAGGTTTTGCTTCTCTACGTCAAGATATAGATCAGCTTCTTCTGGTATTGGAGAGAGGGGCACTTGAGCAACCACAACATTATTCAAACTCTGATAACACAGAGATAAAAGTAGGACCTGATTTAAATCATAATGGAATTGAAGACGATACTACCCCAGCATCAAGCCTCAATTGCACTGGGATGAGCCCTGCCACCATGACAGAAGCTGAGAGGAATCTTCTCCAAGCAGAGGCTCGACGGTTGGCATCTGGGTGTCAGCGCGCCACACGTGTCGGCTGGGCACCTGATGAAGCACTACGTTCTTTGTCCAATAGCTTTAGTGCTCTGGTTCAGCTGTCAGCAGCCTGCCTGCGAACAAATCCCTGTCCTGGTTGTGACATCTGCCATAAAGCAAGTCTGGTTCACAGGGAAGAGGACGACGATGACCAGCAGGCCATGGACAAACTAAAGGAGATAGTGGGCCTATATCGGGAGTTTGTCGGGGCTGTCGAGACAGCTGGGACTGGTGCTGGGGTTGGAGGTAAGAGCGTGGGGCTCAGTGGGTCTGCACAGGGTCAGGGTCAAGGTGAGGGTGATGGGGTGAGGCTACTAGCCAAACGCTGCACTGTGCTCATCTCATCCGTGTTCGCTCTCACACAACTCTTCCGGACGCGCACGCCAGACACTGCGGACACACCTGGCCGTGTACCTCTTAACTTTTGACTTGTGAATTTCTACCAACTAATAAACCACTAACTTTGGAGACGAGACGAGGGGAAACAGCACAGAGCGATATGGTGTGTAACTCCTGTATTCTTGTACAGTAAGTGCCATGCACACCGCAGCACACACACAGCCACGTTACACATACTGACACCACACAGGATCTGAAAGAAGAGCGCAAACGATATTGCTCTGCCTCTCCGTGGACGCATATGGACTATGCATTTGTACATATGAATTTTATAATTATCTTATAATTCCCTTATTTTATGATACATTATTTGTATGTATGTATGTATGTAAGGACGGATTATACGTGTACGTATTTATGTATTTATTTTTACAATGTTTGCACCATGATCTGTGACGTGCAGGTCCCTGGTAAAAAAAACAACAAAAAAGGATGTCACTGGAAGTTTTATTACCCCTTTTTCTTTGAGACAGTATTACGTTACCTTTCGCTGCTTTAAAGATTTCTCCACTCCACAAGGTGTAATCTGTAAATTGTCATTTTCAAGTTTATTATTACAGTGCATTTACTGAAAAAAAAACAAAACAAAACAAACAAAAAAAATGCAGAAAATAAGTCTCTGTCACTCTTGTGAAATAGACTAATTAGCTGTTCTGTTTTATATGTGCGGGGTTTGCATCTTTTTATGGGATGTAGTTTTTCAACATTACAGGCACAGAATACAGGATACAAAACCACCAGAACACAGCAGGGAGAGCACTTTTGACTGTTACAGATTGCACCTTTTTCTGAGACACATAACCTCGTGTGAAGTGTTTTTCTACCCCTTCCCTGTCCGAGCTGACTTTGTGTGAATGCTTCTTGGAAACCATTACCCATTTGTATGCAGTATTACAACATTAATCTAGTTTTCATCCAAAGGACACCACATATATATATTTTCTGGGAATGTGTGAGTTGGGCCCAGGCAGCAGAACAGGGGACCTTATTTATGTAGTTGAAACGTTTCTGACTTGGCACAAAGGTGACTGTTAAACTCTGTCCAGATGTAGCAAATATCCAAAGTCTTAAAAACACTGAGCCACAACTGTTCCCTGCAACGGTCTCCTCTTTGGACACCGCTTTGCTGATAACATGCCAACGTACAGACGGATGGAGTGCTTCGTGCTGGGGTCTGATTTGTAGATACATCCGTGTCCTACCTTAGTTTATGGCTATGCAAACATAAACTCCTCCACCCAACCTCCCCCCACTTATGGCAGTTTGTTTCTTTATTTCACTTTATTGTGCGAACATTAAAAAAACAATGGCTGCATTATGTCTCTGGAGTATAATGGCTGCTCTCTTTGTTTGGAATGTTGGCTTTTTGTCTTGTTTCAGAAAAACTGCACCATGGATTGCAACGTTCTGCGAAGTTGCATGGCATTAGCATTTGTCAATATAAACCCTCCTGTCTATACTGATGTCTGTGAATTGCCAGTAAAAGGAATATTTTTCGCTCAATCGGTTTGCTAATGTACAGTGTTCACTAATCCGCTTGTTTTTTTCACAACGTATTGTCAGCTCACCTGACGGGGCACCTGATTTAAACATCTTACTTGAGCCACCTTTGACAGCAGAGAGGTAATAATGACATAACTAGAAAATTTCTGAAGAAATTTTGATGGGTGCCCAGCTGCTGCCCGTCTTCTGCCCGTCCACACACACACAGATGAGAGCTGAGAGCTACTAGTTGCCAGTCAAGCATTATATGATCATAATCCAGTCTTAAATATGAGATCCAGGCTTGTTCTGGTGAAATCTGCCTGCTTTAGACACATAAGGCCCGGTTGATCTGTTCAGAATAATGGAGAACATATGAGTGAATGCGCGCTATCGCGCGCATTTGTGTCGTCAGGGGCTGCCATGAAGCTGTTAATCTGTTCAGATTAATGGAAATTTATGAGTGAATGCGCGCTATCGCGCGCATTTGTCTCATCAGGGGCTGGCATGAACCTATTAATCTGTTCAGATTAATGAAAAACATGAGTTAGTGCGCGCTATCGCGCGCATTTGTCTCATCAGGGTCTGGCCTGAACCTATTAATCTGTTCAGATTAATGGAAATTTATGAGTTAGTGCGCGCTATCGCGCGCATTTGTGTCGTCAGGGGCTGCCATGAAGCTGTTAATCTGTTCAGATTAATGGAAATTTATGAGTGAATGCGCGCTATCGCGCGCATTTGTGTCGTCAGGGGCTGCCATGAAGCTGTTAATCTGTTCAGATTAATGGAAATTTATGAGTGAATGCGCGCTATCGCGCGCATTTGTGTCGTCAGGGGCTGCCATGAAGCTGTTAATCTGTTCAGATTAATGGAAATTTATGAGTGGATGCGCGCTATCGCGCGCATTTGTGTCGTCAGGGGCTGCCATGAAGCTGTTAATCTGTTCAGATTAATGGAAATGTATGAGTTAGTGCGCGCTATCGCGCGCATTTGTCTCATCAGGGGCTGGCCTGAACCTATTAATCTGTTCAGATTAATGGAAAACATGAGTTAGTGCGCGCTATCGCGCGCAGTTGTGTCGTCAGGGGCTGGCATGAACCTATTAATCTGTTCAGATTAATGGAAAACATGAGTTAGTGCGCGCTGTCGCGCGCATTTGTCTCATCAGGGTCTGGTCTGAACCTATTAATCTGTTCAGATTAATGAAAAACAAGATTTAGTGCGCGCTATCGCGCGCATTTGTGTCGTCAGGGGCTGCCATGAAGCTGTTAATCTGTTCAGATTAATGAAAAACATGAGTTAGTGCGCGCTATCGCGCGCATTTGTCTCATCAGGGTCTGGCCTGAACCTATTAATCTGTTCAGATTAATGGAAATTTATGAGTTAGTGCGCGCTATCGCGCGCATTTGTGTCGTCAGGGGCTGCCATGAAGCTGTTAATCTGTTCAGATTAATGGAAATTTATGAGTGAATGCGCGCTATCGCGCGCATTTGTGTCGTCAGGGGCTGCCATGAAGCTGTTAATCTGTTCAGATTAATGGAAAACATGAGTTAGTGCGCGCTGTCGCGCGCATTTGTCTCATCAGGGGCTGGCTTGAACCTGTTGATATGTTCTGAATAATGGAAAACATGAGTGAACACAGGCTGGCATAAAGCTTTTACAATAGGGCCGCCATGTTGTTTCAAAAGGCCTGAAATGTCTTTTTGAAAGGAGCTGGAGCTTTAAGAAAGAAAAGTAGCTGAATGGATTAGTTGAACATGCTCAAAAAGCTGAATATAGTGGAAATTTATCAGAAATCAAGTGATTAATAGTTAAAATGGCTTCAGTGTAATATACAGCAGGGAGTGGAAGAGTGATGTCATCAGTGATAGCAATGTTTGTCAACAGCTGCAGCTCTCTCCCTGTATAACCTGCAGAAATTGCATTTTGGATACTATGACCTCCTGTGAGAAAACCGGAAGAGCGAGGAAAATAATTTGAAGACCGTAAGAAGCAGAAGGCTTGGAGGAACGCAGCAATGTAGTTTTTATTTCAATGGAGTGAAAAAAATTTAAACGGCAGCAGGTTGAACACAGTTGAACCTGTCTCTGGCGTTCCACCAAATTTACATTGGATTTAGTGAGAGAAATTGAAAGGTTTCTCTCGCTTCAAGGCTCATAGCAGAAATTCTGTAAATGTGAGCTATTTAGTAGTTACATCAACTGAAAGAGGACAAGTGTACCTACAGTTTAAGGTATAATTTGTTTGTCTGCGTTAAACAGCATGAAAGTTAGAGGCATTTGTTTGAATATCAGAAAAAGTTAAAATGATCAGTCTGCCACTCTAATCTTCTCATTCATAAAAATCAAGAAGGAGCAAAAATGTTCATGTTTTTTAAACTGTCATATTTCAGAATTGGCTTAATATTTGAAAAAGCTGTATAATCACATAATAGCTGAATGTCTTGTGAACATTTTAAAGTTTGAATGATGTCTCTGTGATACCTTATGGCTGAGTTACTGCCCTCTAAAATAGGACAGTTTGGGGCTCGTTGAGTCTGGCCTCCTCATTAGTTGCTGTGGGCAACAGCTGCACGTGCCCACTGACAAATCTGCACCTCACTTTGTCCCCTTAAAATCATGGGGTTTTCATATTGAGGCAGAAATCTGGAACAAAACGCTCGCTGTTCAAAAAGTAGAAGTCGTATCCGAATAATTCTTTCACCGTGAGCGCCAGAAGGGACGGGGGAAGCCAGCGGTGTAATTTTTATTCTTCTAACCCCCGTGGCTCCTTTATTATGGCAGTTTTAAAATTATTTTTCCGACTGATTTCAGGCCTCGCCCGTTTTATAATGGGTTTTAATGTTCCCTCTCTGCGCTCAGAGGGGATTTGTGAGAAATCTGTGAGGCCCAGCTCAATGACAGTCACATTGGGTGAAAGACAACTAAAATACCTACGTTTTGATGTATAATTTATCCAGATCAGGCAGATATTTTGGACATGAGAGGCATTTGTTTGAAAAATAATTTTTTAAAGATTTTTAGAGTGACAGTTAGAGTGGAGGAGCCACAAAATGAGCTCCTCTGGACACCTAAAACGTAAACTGCCGTTGTGTCAAAGCCGTATAAGCTATTAAGAAGCCCTTTACACCAGTTAAAGCTGAGTCTTTCCTGTCACACACAAACTTTGAATGATGTGTGTGTGACCTTGTATGGCTGAGTTCAGAGGCCTCCAAGGGGATGCAGTTTTGGGCTCTTCGAGCCCAAAACTGCCTCGTTAAGGCCTTCTCCATTCATTTTCCCATTGACAATTTGCCCGCTTTTTCCCATTTATCCGCTATTCCGGTCGAGTAATGAGAGAGAAAAATACAAGCACACCTCTCCCGATCGGCGCGCACGCAGCCATGTATTTTTTATTTTAGTCGGACCAACGCTGCGGGACGAGTAGCGCGCCGAAAAACGGGCGGAAACGGAAGAATAATAAGTATGAGCAATAGTAATATGTGTGCCCTGCCTATGGCATGGGGCACCCATAATTAGTTAGCAGTTGCTTGTACAGATATGATAAGGGGATTAGCTGAAACAAGGACCGCTTAAATATTCAGAGAGAGCGAGCGAGGAGAGAAGTATTGTATTTAATCTTCCAACAAAATGCTGACTAAGAGGAATTTTGTGAAGGTGGTTATTTAAAAGAAGAAGGAAAAAAAAAA
Source organism: Leuresthes tenuis (assembly GCF_036924035.1). Taxonomy (NCBI): domain Eukaryota; kingdom Metazoa; phylum Chordata; class Actinopteri; order Atheriniformes; family Atherinopsidae; genus Leuresthes; species Leuresthes tenuis. The sequence goes on along the minus strand of NW_027325365.1, from coordinate 16,825,293 downwards.
AAAAGCAAGTCTCTTGTTTGAGACTGGAGCTAATGTCCATTAACTTTGTCCATCACAGCACTAACATCACGACATTCTGTGTGTCTCCTGTTTTTCATCAGGCGGGCCCTAACAACAAGGCGTCCCCGTGTCATCCATTTCTCTCTGAACGGTAAAATCACATGAGCAGAGTTTCATTATTTCATATCGAGAGAGAACATTTGCGTGTTTCTACATAAGCAGTCACTTTTCTGTATCTACGTACAACAAAGTCAATGTAACAACAAATGTATTGTTTTTGGGAATAAATGACACACTGACTTTAACGGCGCTGAGTTTGCTGAGTGTTTGGCTGTGCTGGAGCTGCGAATCGAGTCCAGTTTCATGGAACCACATCGCATACATCTAAACGACATCCTTTAATTTTGTGTCTTGTTTACGACCTCCTAAACCGTCTTCTGAGCTGGAGATTCTACAAAGAGCAGGGGGGAGAAAAAAAATATCAATTAAAATGTAAACGTCAGTTGTTTACACAGCCCTGCTGTTTGCACCGTCTCTGAACCTCTAATGCAGTTAATGAGGATTACGGTGGGATTTCTCTCTTCCGTGTTGAGCTGCTACACTACCACGAAGGCAGTGTTGATCTGTGAACTGGAGCCCCGCGTTTTTTTCCGCCAAGTTTGCATTTTCTCTCATGGTAATGTCTTTTAATGTACTTTGAAAGAAACCAGCAAGACTCGGTTAGACTTACACTCCCACTCCCATTATCGAAAACTAATTAAAAAAAAATAAGATTCCACCCTGGGTAAGACCCAGAGATTTGTAGGGGTGGGGGTGAAACTGTAAATACAGCAGCTCAATCCGAAGTGCCCTGTCAGATCTGTCCTTAATCTGATCTTTATCTGCAGCCTGACTTCTTGATGCAGTAATCTAGAGTAGTTCTCAGCAAAGCACCCCACACAAACACACACACAGTCTGGCAGTGTGGCCCTGCTGCGAGAGCAGTTTTTATGATGGAAAACAAAGTTATTACACTCATTGAGCTACATTCAGTGTTGCCGCCCTCCATCCATCATCAAGATTCGGTCTCAAGTCCATTAATCACCATCGCATCATTGTTCCGTGATGCCATCTGTGTAACGGACTGGTTGAGTATAGTTGGGGAAAGGGCAGGTCAGACACAGAACTCAGTGCAATACTCAATGAACACCGAGGCCCTGGCACAAAACGGACAACATCGAGTTTGGCAATGCATATCTGCCTCTGTTGAATAAGAAAAGTCCGAGTCATTTTCCATTCCTTTTGATGAATATAGGATTCTATTAGGATAACTGTCCACTCATTAGTCCCGATAAACTCCAACATAACACTTACTTGTGGCTTTATTGGATCCATTTGAAAAGATCTGCCGGTTTACCGTCTTTGACATTTTAAGAGCGAAACGGTGACTTGTGCTTCAATAAAAATGAGAAACGATGTTACCGGACATCGGAGTGGGAATCCCACTTTTAAAAATGGAAAACAAACCCTTGAGAAAGTCTTGTCATACGCAGCGGACTGAGCAGCAACGATGAAAAGCACTCAGGAAATAGGCCAAGTGGTCCATTTTATATGGCAGCTTGAGCTTTTTGTGCCACTGAACATTACCCTCTGTCCCCGTTCCCACTCAGTAGCATTACTCTTCAGTCTCTCAAGTGTCCAAGCAGCGTGCCTTTCCTCTTTGGGATGTTGCACACAGCTCGAGCTGCAGAGTGGTGACTGTGTCTACTCAAGCTTGAAATTTGAGCCCATTATGTCAACAGATGTTACAAACAGAGAGGAGCGCAAGCATGAGAGAAGGGGAAAATGTCACAGTGTGAACAGGGGGAAGAAGCAAATTACGTAAATTACATTAACCTTAAAAAATAAAGAAGCAAACACTCAGAAGTACTTTTGTTTTATAGTTGCTGAAAGTGCACTGGTCCAGATATAACAAAGCGAGCAAAAGGTGCATATAGAAATCACTGGATCTATTATTCATTGCAGTAGATGTTTTAGTGAAATACAACTTTGCTCTCTTCCAATAAATTTCTTCAAAAAAAAAAAAATCCAGACAAATCAGTGTGTTAGTTGTTTTACTGACAAATATAATCACTGAGTACTTGTTTAAACTCAAAGAACACACCCTGCCTGTGGCACTTCAGAGAATAAGTCAAAACAAACAGCTGAGAACATTTCAGGTATAAGAATCATGTGACAATAGAAACTTAAAAAAAAAAAAAAAAAAAAGAAAAGAAAAAAAATTCCTGACATTCTTATTTTTTGCATTTCCAAAAATAATGTAAATTACTCTGATTTGTACAATTTCATCGTCCTCATCTCTTCGGCGTGAGCTCAGAGGAAGTGGGGAGCAAAGCGTACAGAAAAATATAGTTGATCACTCTCTCCTTGAAAATTACTCTCAGGACCAGAAATAAAGAAAAAAAAACAAAAAAAAAAAACGGTCAAAAACAGTAAAATGTTTAAGTGGCAGACTATTAGCTTGACAGAGAGAGTGCTCTTGGTCTAACAAACAGATGACTACAGTCACCCAAAACACCACAGCACACAGAGCACATACAAAGAAAAAAAAAAAAAAAACCTACAACATCCTAACATAAGCGATCCTCGAGACTGTAAAAAAAAAACATGTTGAAGTTCTGATGTTCTCTCCCAGCTTTTTTTTTTTTTTTGTTGCTTTTTTCCTCTCTTTTTTTTTTGTACACAGAGCAAGCGAGGGCATTTGATTTGGACCCTGGCACATGTTTTGTGAAGGCTGAAGTGTGTCTCTTTGTTTTAACACTTTGACGACATTGAAAAGTAACAATGGCAGGCGGTTATCTTACACGGACTGTTGGCCCCTGTCAGAAGTGCAACTTCTCCGCTACCCCTCAGTTGTGGAGTCTGTCCCACTAACAATGCTGCGACTGCGTCGCCTTTACTTTGCAAATTCCCCTCTTTGGACCACTTCTATCCCTCCATATGGGTTTCCCTTTAAATGCGTTCTCTACCTCTTTCGATCTCAATTTCATCCCGTCAATTCCTCCTCTCAGAGGAGATTTAGCAGCAGCTCATAGGTGGCATTGATAATCCCCCAGGACAGAAGTGAACGGTGGTAGTTAAGATGAGCCCCTCTGAAGAGCATGGCGAGGCTGCTGCCCCTCTCTCGCCACACTGTTAACAACACCTGCCTGCACGGCTGGAAGGCTCCACCAACCTGAGACTGAGCTCGGGATTTGACCACATTCAATGGATAAAACATAATGCCAAGCGCTGCTCCCAACACTCCTCCACACACAAAATCATTAACCAAATGACCGGCTCTGTTAGTAGCCTCAGGCAGTTGCTCTTTAATGGGCCCTCGGAGCCCAAAGAAGAGCACATTGCTAGGGCCGTTACGGAGGAGTATGGGCACAAGACCACGGTAACACTCTCTGACGCCATACTCTGTCAGAAGTGTCCGGAAGGTGTGGGCTGTGTTGTTGAAGCGCCCGTGGTGCCGATGGTCTTGTAGGAGAGTCTGTACGCGCTCAAACGGTGTCAGGATGGCTTCTGCAGTTCCTGCTAATGCTGCAGCAAAGCTTCGTGTCACAATCTCTGGCACCCCGCTGCTACCTGCCTGCTCAAGTAACACTCTGGAGAAGTCCTCATACAGGCCGAACATGATGGCCACGGTAGTGCTCTTTTGGAGCAGCGGGGGCAGCAACCCCCGGTAAAGATTCCTCAGCCCATCCCTCTGGAGCTGTCGCACCGCCTCAATGGCCAATACACCGTGGAGCTGCTGGCGGAAAAGCACCTTCTGGATGGGGAAGGTCACCACAATATTGGTGAAGGCTGCAAGGGAACCACAGACATAATGCCTCCCTTGAGAGCTCAGACTGGTGCTCAGAGCCCCAGTGGGCAACAGGGAAGGGCCTCCTTTTTTCAGGGCAGCCTGGGGTTGAGGTGTCTGGGCTGACTCAGAGTCCATGGTGCTGACAGCCATGAGAGTGCACCATAGCCTGATCCTCCAGCATCACATTCAGCACCGCATACCACTGTAAAACACAAAGGTGGGAGAGGAAACATCAAATGCATGGTTTTACCGCCCCCTTTCAAATAAACTTGTTTCATCATTAGGTTAATCTCTTTGAGATAAGACACAATATATTGTCTGTCCTTTCAAATGAAACATCGAAGCAAAGTGAACCGTTACAAACGCCTGCCTTAAACTTGCACATACAGGCTGCCCCAACTGCCAGCTGATAAGGATTATTACACAACAGACTGATAAGTGTGGGCTTAGTCACAGAAAGGTCCAGCGTAACTTCTACAACATGTGCACTGTAAAATACCAAGCACCTTATATTTGGCATAATTAATGACTGTCAAACATAGTTTGTCAGTATGAAATAACCCAGAAGACCAATGCACCCGGTTAAATATGACAGTACTAACAAATAAGCTCCAGTTAAAGCAAGACTCTCTCAAAAGTGAATGTAGGACTCTAAATACATTCAGCATACCAAGCCAGTTGTCGAGGAATTATCTAAATATAGAACACAAGAGATAGTGGTGGCGAAACAGCCACAGTGTTTAAACCAAAATAATCAGACCAGTGATCTTTATGGACAGTTTCAGGTCATTATGACAAACCTGATTGATAAGTGGTTCCCGAGGTCTGCCAGGTTACTGTGAAATGGATTTATAATATATATATATACATATAGATTTTTTCAAAACAGCACTGGAAGGTATTAATCTGACAATGCACATTTCCTGTGATAATTGGTGTCATGATTTAACGCTATAAAAATGAATACTTACAGCATTTTCCCAGTTAATGAGATATTTTACTTTGAGCATGTCACACTTCCCAGCTTGTGACACTATAGTTTTAATTCTATGTCACATCTGCAGGCAATAGACACGTATTTTCCCCATTAAAAGGTAACTACATAAAGACAAGTACCTACATATTTGTGCAGGAGAGAACAGCCAGCTATTATGAAACAGCTGAATCTTTGGACCACACGCCCTCTATGTGCTACCTCCGTTGAACTCACTAGCTTGTCGCGTCACGTTTGTTCTCCTGTTATACTGAAAGTCCGAAGGGTCATACAGACACGAGGGCCACATCTTAGTTAGGAGAACATGAGAAATACTAGTCATCTTGCTGTCAGATCAGCTAACTGAGGGTGAAAAGTCATTGAGGTGGGAAAATTATCAACTAAAGAGCCACACACTGAAATGCTAGGCTACTAAGAAACCTCGGCTAGCTCACCACAGCTCGAGAATGCTTAATCGATAGCATTTAAAGCAGTTAAACATGTTTTCATTCAAGATACGTGGAAGTGGACTCGATACACCACCAGATAATAGCTACTAACTAAAACAAAAAAATAACTGTCTGCCTAGCATGCTAAGTTAGCATGACCAGAGTCAAAACGGACAGGCGCTTATTGATGACAGAAATTAAATAAAACGTCAGGAGGCCAAAAAAAAGCCTCACTGTTTAAGCCACACAAGTAATGAGCTCGTGAATGAGTATTTACCTGCGTTGTACAGCAGCCAGCAGCTGTCTTAACCCTGGACAGGTAGAGCTGTCTTTTACAGGGTAAACGGCCAATGCTGTAGGTCGTGTCTGACTGAAACTCCGGTAGCAGCAGGTGACAGCGACGCCTCATCCGCGCCTGCGCATTGTTGTAAATCTGAGACTGGATGGAGCCAGGAGCGAATTTAAATAGACGCTTTAGAATTGCAGACTCATTTACTTGAATTATGTGGTATAAATAATAGATAGTATAAATGAGTGAACAATCCCAAATGTGTCTGGCGTGAATAAAAAGAATAGTTCGTAAAAATGGAGCGACTTGCTACATAGACGTCGCCAACACGGCAGTACGTAAAGCAGGATACAGGCTCATTTTTACGACTGTGGCGTGATGTCATCATCTTAACGTTAGAACAAGTCGATAAATGAAGGCTTACGCGGCTTTGTTTAGTAAATTCACAAGGACTTTCTGTGGCTTTTAATGATCATTTTAAACGTGGTTGTCATATTTCTATAAGATGATTGAATAAGAGAATACCTTATAGGTTGATAGTTCTCGCGAAGATGGCACCTGAAACTCGGATAGCTAAAGCTAGCTAGCTAACGTTGTATGCGGCTTACAATATCATTATATTTTGCACACAATTGCTGTTTTATGTTGTACTCCTACAATTTCGCCTTAAGAGACTTAAGAGTTTAAAGGAACCGCATGCGTTAAATTATAGTCTGGGCTGCAGATGTGATTATTTCCTCCCCCTGTCGAGTTGGAAAAAAAACCCCAAAACAAATTAATGCGAAATGTCAGCGCAAAAAGACTGCGAGTTTTTGGTGAAAAGAGCCCGGGAGTTGGTCTCTGATGATCCCTGTGCGGCAAAAGCCTGGCTCATAACTGCCAGGACCCTTTACCCTGCAGATTTCAACATACAGGTAACAACAATTACCTGCCTTTGCTTCTTAATGACAGATGAGCCACATCAGATGTGGAAATTCCTCTGAACTTTACACTTTTATATCTCAGGTGTTTGTGGAGCTCTGTCGAGATTCCTTTAAATTTGGTGCACGTGTTTTTACAGTATGAAATGTACATCATTGAACGCAATGCAGAGAGGACAGCCTCGGCAGGGAGACTGCTCTATGACATGTGAGTTACAGCATCCTATGAGTGTTTATGTCGGGCACCTTGAGATGTAAGTCTGCTAACAGTTTAATATTTTGCATCCTTTAGGTTCATAAACTTTCCAGATCAGCCTATAGTTTGGCGTGAGATTAGTGTCATCACAGCGGCCCTGCGCAGTGACTCTCAGGATAAACATTCACAGTTCCTACGAGGTATGAGTTAACACAGCATTTCTCGGCAAGCCGTTTTGCTTGTTTTGGAAATCTGAAGAGTGCTTTTCTCGTCCAGGGCTTTTTGAGACGCTGCCTGGTCGAGTGCAATGTGAGATGCTGCTGAAAGCCACAGAGCAGTGTTTCAACACTTTGGAAAAGGCGGAGATGCTGTTGCTCCTTCTGAAGCGATTCCCAGAGTCTGTGGTCCAACACGGGGTATGTAATAACACCGTAGCTCGCGTGTCTTGAGATACGGATCCCTTGCAACTCTGTGAATGGTTACAATCCCCCTGCATTGGTAGGTCAACTTAGGAGAGACACTGTTGGAGGCAGAGGTATCGGAGAATGTGGAAACTCCTGTCAACTGCTTCAGAAAACTTTTTGGTCAGTGAATTTCAAACTTGAAATTAGTTGTATTAAAAACAAACAAACAAACAAACAAAAAAAGCCAATTGTTACCTCTGCCATTTTCACTCTTACAGTGTGTGACGTCCTTCCTTTGGTCATAAACAACATGGACATGCGCCTGCCAACAAGCCTCATGCAGAAATACATACTGAAAGCAGCTGAATTCTACATTGGTTATGTTACTCGTGGGCCCTCACCTGATATACAGATACAAGGTATGGTTGTTTTTTTTAGTCTAACCCAGTGTGATCACTTTAAATATCCACATTTCCTGTTCAGCACCTGCCTGACATTACTTACAGTTCCTTTGTTCTGTCTTTTAGGCTCCCAAGATGGCGGGACTTTGAAGTTGCCTGGCGTGTCCCGTGGCGCCCAGCGATATGTTATCGATGGCCTGTCAGAGAAATCGTCCGTGGTGGTAGAACCTTGGGAGAGGCTGCTCGATATCCTCGCTTTGGTCGGTGCACGCTGCGAGTGGCAGGGAGACAAGGGACAGAGGTCTGTCACACAGTCACTACTGATTTTTAGAGTTATTATACATAGGGCTACTTCTAAAAAAAGAGAGAAAACAGTTCATCGAGTCTAAAAAAAGCAAGTCGGTTCAAATTAATGGTCCTTTTTGTCAGGCTTTTGAATTGTGTGAGCACAGAAAAGAAAACACAAGAGTGACAACATTTATTGTGACTGATTTGATAGACTAAGACGTTTTAAAGGAGTATACTTGTTTACTTGTTTGTGTGTGTGTGTGTTCTGTAGGAGTTATGTGGACATGCTGCAGAGAGTGAAGGAGCTGTGTCGCTACCTGCCTGGTCTGGAAGGAGACACAAGGTCTCGCTGCTGCAGTCAGGTGGTCATCTGTGCTGCGCTCGTTCTCTTCCGCAGTGCCTTCCTCTACGTCTCAGCTGTACAGCCAGCACTGTTCCAGGGTCAGCCCCCCCCCCCCATCCATGCGAGCACACATAGTTCAGCTGTATGTCCACCTCGGCCTGGTTTCTCTGTTATGGATTAAAGTTTTTCCGTTAATGTTTCGCAGGGGTCAGTGCGATAAGTTCAGGGCCGTGGATCCTGGTAGAAGATCTGAGCTCGGTGTACGGCGATGTGGAGGTGGACAGAGGACCGGTGAAACATGCGCATAAGAAACGCAAACTGGCTGATGGGAGAGAGAAGACAATGGTGAGGACAGATTTGAAGTCTAAGTCTCTTGTTTAAGCTGTTTCCATGGCATTGTCGGTTACTTGTGTGTGTTATGGTAGAGCTCAGATGACGAAGAGGGTTTGGTGAAAGGCCGCGGTCGGCACATTTTAGTCAACAAGACTGAGATGCCCAGCTGGTCGGAGACTTTGGAGAGCTTCCGCACGGCAAGAGAAAGCTGGGACCTGCTTCACTCTCACGATGGTCTGGAAACTGGTAAGCGCCACCGAGGTTTGTTTGTGTTTTTTTTTTTGCATGCATCCAGTCATGCTGCCTCAGCACAAGATTAAAAAAGTTGAATCTTTTAAATGAACTTTGCTTGTTGATGTCTTAGAGTTCAAGAAGATCTGTGCCGCGTGGAAGACCGACGGCTGGCTGTGGTTCAGAATATTCCTTACTGACATGATTATGTACCAGGCAAGGGTCACTTTCACTTCTACTGTTTGTGGCAAAACGCCAGCGGTTCTTTTGTCTGTGGTTTTTACTGTAACTAAGTGCTTGCTCTACGAGAATTGATTGTTTCTCCCTGTGGTATTTTAAGGCATTGTCCTTAAAATAGCTATATAGATAAGTTGAACTGTGTTACCACAACTTGCTTACTCTGCACCTAGTCACATTTGAAACAGGATATTTGATTATGTAAGAGATTGAACGAAACTGCAAAGCAAAGCCCAGGATTTAGTAAAACATGCATTTTTTTTATTCAAAATGACTGACGCAAATAAAGGTTTCGAGACTTATAAAAAACAGGAAGCTGAAACGTCTCACTCGATACATCCATGGTCGTATGGTTTTCGAAATGTGTGCCTTACAAGTTGGCTTTGACTATGATTGTGTCTGTGGTTGTGTTCAGGGCCAGTATCGTAAAGCCCTCTCCAGTCTGCATCAGATGGCTGCCGTGCAGCAGCCTCAGCCGGGCCAGCAGAGCCCCTCAGGTCAGACCAGCCTGGAACACCACAGGGCTCTCATACAGCAGGCATCCTGCCACTACGCACTGGGAGAATACAGGGTACACAGAGATGCGCTGTGTTGTTTGCTGTTTTCTGATTTCCAAAAGGGAGACAATCACACCACATGGCCAGAAGGTGGTGTTGTAGTGTGTGTCTGTTGCTCTGCATTAAATGGGGGGAATTTTGACATGCTTAAAACATAAAATATAAAACATTTTCCTCATTCTGTTCTTTTGCAAACTGCAGTTATCAACCGTTTGTACCTAGTTTGTCAAAGCTCTACGGTTTCAGGACATGAAGCAGAATACTTCATGTTTGACAGATGTTCTGCCTTCCATAGTTTGGCTCCTAAATTATTTAAACAAAACAAAGACCTTGGATTAATAATTACTTATGAAAAATAAGTACACCCTGCTTGAGTTTATGGCATTTTGTGTAATCGTCCTGCCTTCATTGTGCCTGTTTATCAGATGGCCTGTGAGAAGCTGCTGGATGTCGTCGGTGGACTGATTCCCCCAAACACAGAACCATCAAAGGCCCCAGAAGATCAGAGTAGAGTCAAGACCAAAACTAGGAAGGGTAAACAAAATAAATCTGACCCGTATGGAAAACACTGACATTTGTCTTTCAGATTGATTAATACTGTGATGATTCTGTGCTTACTTGGTATTGTGAAATCAGGTGGACCGCAAGCTCAATTTAATGCAGCTTAAATAGTCATGAAAGACAAATGATGTTGTTATCCCAGCCTATAGAATAATGACAACTTCGGACATGTGATAGATGAATGTCTAACTGAGGTTTTGTTTGCTTTTGTCTTCACTAGGTAACGACCTGAGATTGCTTCCTTGTACGAACAAAGCTGTGTTACCGTTCTGCCTCCAGCTGATGCTCGCTTGCTTTAAGGTACTCCAACCAGCGAACACCGTGGAATGTTGCTGGAGTGTTTTACATGGAGTCCCTGCTTCTCTCTAACATTTTTTTCTAGAATTAAAGCCTCACTGAGGAACCTCTCTTTTTCTCCTTTTGGTCAATCAGCTCCGGGCTTTTGCAGACAATCGGGACGACCTGTCCCTCGGTCACGTGGTGGTGCTGCTGCAGTATGATTGGCCACAGGGCGAGATGCTGTTTTTAAAGGCAGTGGATAAAATCTGTCAGCAAGGCAGCTTCCAGTATGAGAATTTCTTCAACTACGTGACCAGTATCCTTTTCTGCAACTCCTCGCACAGCCTCAATACTGTCAGAGCTATTAATAGACATATTTGCATGTACAGTTAATCGACCCACAGTTCCCGTGTGCAGGATGTTTGTCTCCATTAGCTCCCGATTTATCTCAGACATTGACATGCTGGAGGAGTTTGCCTACCTGCGCACTCCAGAGGGGGGGAGAATTCAGCTGGAGCTGCTGCCCAATCAGGGAATGCTGATTAAGTAAGCAACCCCCTTTCAGAGCTTTTTTTTTTTTTTTTTTTTCAGTTGGCATGGTGACTGCACTCTCCCGTTCTGTTGGTGTGTTTTTTTAGGAGAGCAGTGCTATTTTACTGATAATCTGCATAGACTGTGGCCTGTGGGGGAAATTTCACTCAGAACTGAATGAACTGTTAATGGAGTGGGCCTTGTAAAAAGAAGGGGTTTATGGTTGGGGGAAAAAAATAAAATCTGACTCCTTGGATCATTGCTGTAGCAGTTAAGACACTTGAATGGAATCTCACTGACTGAGAGTTGTTGAATGTTGCTGTCCCTCAGGAACCCTAGCCCCGCCCTGGGGGTGGAGTTAAATACCCTTCTGCTACAAGGGGTGCAGACGATGGACAGGTACCCCAGGCCCCTCCTCCCACAGTCCCCATCCCGCCCACACCAGTCACCCTTCCTTCATTCCCAACTTCAAGGCTTGTCACCCCCCCCCCCTCCCCTCCCCCCAGTTTTAATTTGGGCCTGTCATTTTTTACATTGAGTTAGTTGTTCTTTGATTTCCTGTCGGCGTTTGTTTATTTGAGCCATTACTCCTCTTTCTGTGGTCATCGCTGTTGTTGTTCTGAGGATGATGTCGGTTTTCTTGTACAGTCGGTTTTCTTGTTTGCCTTTTCATAACACTTGATCTCATTTCATTTGTGGATATGTTTTATATGGTTTTAATTTGTTGTAATGTTACAAATGTTGTTTAGACTTGATTGGTTGATGTGTGTGTGTGAGGAAAATTAAAAACATGTTGTTCCATGAGTTTATTTTTACTCATGGATAGTTGACTTGAATGTAAGTCTCTGTTAATGACAGGCAGCTTATAGGACTATATTTCTCTGACCACGTTTATGTTGTGTTTATTTTTTCTATCCCTTCCTCTTGCAGACACCACACAGTCACTCGAGGAATCACCAAAGGAGTGAAGGAGGACTTTCGTCTGGCCATGGAGAGGCAGGTGTCGCGTTGTGGGGAAAACCTGCTCGGTGTGCTCCACCGGTTCTGCATTAATGAGAAAATAATCATCATTCAGTCCCTTCCGTGACACCTGGCCTGGAGCTTTTCCCTCTTTTATTGGCACAATTTTAATGCAGTTTTGACCCTAAAAGCCGGACACGTTTCCAGCCATAAAAGTATTCTCCTTGCCTTAAAATGTGGACATTTCTGTTCTGAAAGCTTGGGAAAACACTGGATATGTTGTGCTACAGTGTGTGTGTGTAGCTCTCTTCCTTATTAGAACAACATTAAAGGGGTTACCTGACTGTCATATGCTCAACTAGAACATTTCGTGATGTGATGTGTAGCGGCAGTCAGCATTGACAAAAGGATCAAATACACTTTTGATACTCTCTGGTGAAGTTTATTGTTTTTGTTGCAGTCTTGATCAAACAGTTAGTTTTTATGGATGTTTCCATTAAATGTCTCTTGAATGTTTAAATGGTCGGCATTTTGCGTCATTTTATAACATGCTAGCATTTTCAGATCATCATTTGCAAAATTTAAAATCGGGTTCTTTCGCAAAAAAAAAAAAAAAAGCAAAGCGAGTTCTAGAAGCAAGCAAGCCCCAGCAGGGCATCCAAGTGTTTTTTTTTTTTATTAATACCTTGTTTCTTTTTACAAACCTTCCACAATGTCCAATTCACACTTCCTCTGAAAGTCTGCCCACGCCTCAAAGTCACTCTTCTGTTTCTGTGACTGGTGCATTTGGCAGGTCAGCCTGTAGGGCAGCCCTGAGGTTAGCCCAAAAAAGCCTGTGCTTGGCTCTGTCCTGGGGCCATTCCAGAAAGGTGTTGCGGCTCATCATAGACTTGAGCTGATAGTACTTGGATGGGATCAAATATTGAGGCAGAGGCTCTAGCATCACGAGCACAATGCTGTCCGAGCCCAGAGAAAGGCGCTGGTGGCTGGCGAAGTACAGCTCGTAATGGCACCATTCGCTCTTAACGAAATGAGCAGAAAGCACAAACACACAGCGGCGGCTTTTCTCCACGCAGCTGATGATGTTATCCACTATTGTCTTTCCTGGCACAAAGCTTCTCTCATGATGGCAGACTCTGAGCCCTCCTGCAGGGCCTTCGAGGTTGGGAAGGAGAGAATTCTTCACCCAGTCTGCGTCATGCTGGCTGTAAGACACAAAAGCGTGAAACTCCACCCCCACGAGATCTTCAGGTCGAATGTGCTGCATTCTTGCACGATGTTTGGCTCTGGTCCACTGCCAGATCATACCCATGTACCAAAGAACGTCGCAACGATGGCACAGAAATACAACCGTGACAATCAGTGCCACAGCGGGGATCAAGATGGTGGCCGCTAGAACACTGACACTGCAGGAGACCTCTGGGATCCAGAAGCCTTTCAAGATGGTGTCCCTTACATCCTCTGGGTAGGTGCAGTAGTAGCTCGAAGGCCAACCCAACAATTCGATGCCGGAGTCTGTTTTCTTGTTTTCAGCCCTGGTTCCAAGGCTTATAAAGTCTCTCAGTATGCAGGTGCAGGTGAAGGGGTTGTGACTGACATCGAGGGTTTTCAGGTTGGGGCAAGTTTCCAACTTATTTACCGAGGGGGCATGGAGGGAGTTTGACCTGAGCAGAAGCTTGTTCAGGAGGGGGAAAGTATTGCACACTGGCAGGTCCCGCAGTCTGTTAAAATTCAGATTTAGAGAAGAAAGTTTTCTCAGTTCAAAGATGGATGGTGGTACCACGGTAATCTGGTTGTTCTGGAGGTCCAGTGTTTCTACTCCTTTTGGGAGGCATTTAAAAACCGTGTCTGTCAGACCACCGGAGGACATGTTCATAATGGTGATGTTTGGTGGCCACAGACACTCAGACAAACCGTCGTAAACAAGGGAGTTCAGGCTGAGGTCCAGGTGCTGCAGGGACATCATGTATTGCACACGTTTACTCAGCACGTGGACGTTCTTAATATTGTTACCTACTAGAAACAGTTTTGTCAAGTTAACGAGAGTCTTGCATTCAACTGTTTGGTCTTTCTTCACACTGGAGAACATTGAATCGGACAGAGCACAGTAGGAGAAGTCCAGCTCCATGACAGGACTCAGTTTCTCTGGGCATGTCATGTGTATGATTGCAGTGTACTGGATAGATATTTGCTTGACTGGGATGTTGATGAAAAAGTCATACATTGCCTCCTGAGAGAAGAAAAACGAGTTCACAACTCCCCGTCTGACCGTGAAGGACTTCATGTCAGATGTCTCTGTCACATGGGTGTCAAAATAAGGTGGTTTGTCTATGGCTACATCAGAGGAGCTTAGATGGGAAATAGAAGTGCGCAGTGCTGCATTCACAAATTCAGTTAAGTCTTTCCAGTAAATTCTTACTTTGCTGGTAAAAAGATGAGATGTGCGGATCTTTCTTTTCTCACCAAGCTGCATTATTAAGTTCTTGTAGCCTCCCGTCAAATTTTTAATCTCCACCTCAAGAAAGTGTGACAGAGCATCACCAAACAGATCCCTGAGCACACTTTGATCACCATTAAAGACTATCTGAAGCCTATGAGCGTCAACATCAATCAGGCTTCCTGCTTCATAGTCAAGTTGCTCCTCCAGGAAAAGGTTCATGCTTTGTAGTTTCACCTTTCCAATGTTTGCAAAATCACCCACGCTGATGTTTTCTGCTCCAAGTGCTAATCTCTTCAGTTTTACCAGGAAACTGAACTCGCTTCCCAATGTCATGTTAAGAAACCCGTTCCAGGCTAAGTTTAGCACCACGAGATTGCTCGCGTGCAGCAGGTACCGTTGAGCTGACAGGTTCTGGAGCCTGTTGTGTGACAGATCCAGAACCTCCAGGAGTGGCGTGTCGAGAAAGGTCTCGGCATCGATCAGCTCCAAACCGTTCCAGGAAACATTCAAGAACTTCAGGAGGGTGATGTTTTTGAAGTCTCCGTAGTGAAGCTGATGTATGCGGTTGCAGGCAAGGTTAACTGACTCAGCCGTCTGTGGCAGGTCTGTTGGGACAGAGGAGAGATTTCTGGATGAACGGTCTACGATGCTGTCGGAGGATGAAGCGCAGCTCTGTAGTCCCACCAACATGGCCGCAGCCCAGAGAACTGCAGTTGAGAGCCTCATTGTTTGCCTAGATATAGACAAGGAAATGGTACAGAATACACAACACTAGTGAAAAATATTAGCAGTAATTAATGCAGCCTTAAGGCAAGGCAAGGCAAGGCAAGTTTATTTGTATAGCACAATTCAACAACAAGGTGATTCAAAGTGCTTTACAGAGACATTAAAACAGAAGAAATAAAAAGCATGATTTAAAATTTAAACAAAAGAAGGAAATAAGAACAATAGATAAAATCAGAAAAAATTATATATATGAAAGATAAAATCAATAGTTAAAACATGATTCCGTTTTGAAACTCAAGCTTATTCAAATGCAGCTGAAAATAGGTGTGTCTTCAACCTGGACTTAAATATACTGAGTGTTTCAGCTGATCCGAGGCTTTCTGGGAGTTTGTTCCAGACATGTGGAGCATAGAAGCTGAATGCAGCTTCTCCATGTCTGGTTTTGACTCTGGGAATCGGATCCAGATGACCTGAGGGGTCTGGAAGGTTCATAGTGGGTCAGGAGGTCCTATTTTGGTCCTTGACCATTCAGAGCTTTATAGACCAGCTTTAGGTCTATAAAGTCAGTGAGACCAACTTTAAAGTCTATCCTCTGATGGACAGGCAGCCAGTGTAAAGACTTCAGAGCTGATGTGCTCCACTTTTTTTTTTTTTTTTTTTTTTAAAAATAAGGCTGCAATAAAACGACCAATCTGACCGTTACAATGTTCAGATATGTTGAAACAGCTTTTAAGCGGTGTCGATTCCACTTTATGATGATATTCAAGGTATCAGTTTGTGTTGGTTTTTCTACAGTATATTGCTATTAAATGGGGAAATGTTGCATTTAGCCCATCCTTGCTTATATAATGTAACAGACAAATTAGTGGGAGACAGACTGTAATGGACACACACGTAACATCAGAGCTTTCATGAGGGCACGAGCTATTGCAGGAAAGCTTTATTTGCTGCTGTTGCTAATAATATATTGGCAGCTGATTGTACATCTTTTACCTGATTAGAAAGTCTTATTTTCTCCCAGATCAGTTATTAGTAATGCATGCGTACGCACAAGTCAGTAAATTTAACTGCAAATATTTTCAACTGCTATCGTTGTTTTCATTGTCACATCATTTTAATGACTGAAATGACACAAATAACATTGTGTTTTAGAAAAAAACAAAACTTTTAAGCTTTAAAGCACATAAACGCGTCTGCAGAAAGCCTCATAATGAAAAGACAGCAAGAAAGGAGCACTGACCTTTAGTGAAGACAGATGTGCTTTTCAGCATATGCACTTCGTTCACTATCGTCACACAGCGTATGAAAATGCATCAGTTGCAAATCTCCAACATCGGAAGAACGATTAGAATTCAGTTGCTGAGGACAAATGCTAAAAAGGTAAAGCAATTAAGATTTTGTGTCAAATGACGAGCGTCTGCTGTCTGTTGCAGGTTCTGCCTCTCACTTTTTTAAAGCTGTTTCAGAAAAAGGCAAAAATGAGGGGAAACAGAAATGAAAGTGCGTCTGCTACCATTTTTGTTTATTCTGCATATACATCCTCTTTTCACTTCCCTTTATCAATCGTACAGAGTTTGATGCATGCTTCCATTCATGCTTCCTAATAGATGAGTAAAAGTACTCGAATCTGTCTTTAGTGATGACAGTGATTATCCATTAAATTTCTCCAGATAAAACGGTTGTTTTATTATTGGTAGGATTAGTGTTTATTGCTTCTTTTTGGATGCTTTAAGTTTAACTTTTTTTTATCTATTCAAACATGTTGCAACATCAGTTGCGTGAATCAGACGTCCGACACAGCTCACTGTTTCTGGGAAGACCTTCCTGTAGTATCATGATGACCCCACTGAGGCCACTTTGGGTGGTAAATGAACATTTTCCAGCGCATTTTACCTAACTCACCATTGCCTCGATGCAGAGTGTACCCTGGGTGACTGTTGTTTACTCTCGACTGCCATACAAACGTCTTTATTGAAGGATGATGAGAAATAGGTGTTTTGATGAGTTTGAAAGGTGATAAGAAAGCTTGGTCAAAGACAAGCATGTGTGCAGACAGATGGACTGTGACACACACACACACACTTCCCAGCAATGTTTTTACCCAGCCTCCTGCCTAGGGACACACACTGGAGCTAAATTGAATAAGCTCATATAACCTAGTGTTTTCTGTTCTCACCTGACATTGTTTGATCAAATCTTAAGAGAACACTGCAGATGTGCCCAGCTCTCCCTCACCGTGAGGTCGCAAAAAAAAAAAGGAAAGGAAGCAGCCCTCTGTTTAATTCATTCTTTCCCTCTTACACAATAAATGTGTTGAAAATGAAGACATATTTATCTGTATTATAAGATTTACACCAATTAACTCAACTGTAGTCAACAAACCTACGTCTTTACTATAAAAGGACTACAGTGTGAAGTACTTATGAAGCTAGGATCAGAGTGCAAGCTAATTATTGACACAAGAATGTTGTTTTACAGCAGCCACAATGTGCCTGTCAGCTTTATGAGTGTCTGTGTGTTCTCACAACAACAGTAACAGTCTTACATTTTGTGTAGTTGTGACTGTATTTTTTATTTTTTTTAATCGGTGACATAATCGAAGAGTGATGGAGCAATTTTGGAAATACAGTTGAAGATAATTCACTGGATCTTTCTAAGTATAGTAAGTCAAATGTGCATGGATCTGAATCAGCCTTTGTATGTGTGAGCATTGTTGTGGTAGGGAGGGGCTGAGTGAGAGCAGAAGGACACCAAGAGAGGGATAGGAAACACTAACCAGGTTGTCAGATGGACACTGCAGCACCTTGAGGATTCAAATATCCCTCTCTACTGGCTTTCATTATATCTCCCCCTTTCTTTTCAAACATTATGGATCTCTTGTCAACTGGAGGAGGATTTATCATGATTAAAAGAGCAGTTGACTGACACCTGTTATCCCCTAAAAGTGGATTTCTGAGACAAGGCGGACTCCTTCAGTATGGTGGGTCATCCTTCACCTCCCATGTGCCTCTTATTCTCCCTCTTGTTGGTGTTGCCTCTTTGGAACAAGGCAGCTTGTTCTCCTGGGGAGGGCAGGAGTATCTGGCAGCAGCCCAAGCTGAACCCCATCATCAATGATCAGTCTTTCCTTCATGACACCTTCCCCTCAGGATTTCTCTGGGGCTCAGGGACATCTGCTTTCCAAACAGAAGGAGCCTGGAACCAGGATGGGAAAGGTGCCTCTGTTTGGGACCATTTCACCCACTCCTCCATCAGTAGTAATTTAACCAGAGAAACTGCAAATGTGGCAAGTGACAGCTACAACCTCTGGAAAGAGGATATTGAGGCACTGGAATATCTAGGTGTAAGATCATACTCTTTCTCTCTTTCCTGGCCCAGGATTTTTCCAGATGGCATTGCCACAGGTGAGCCTAATGCAGCAGCTGTGGAGCATTACAGCTGCCTCATAAAGAGCCTTCTGGAAAAGAAAATTGAGCCCATTGTCACTCTGTATCACTCGGACTTGCCACACGTGCTCCAGGAGCAATATGGAGGATGGAAAAATGACACGTTGGTTGGACATTTTGAGGAGTATGCTTCGTTTTGTTTCCGCACATTTGGGAGTCACGTTAGGTTCTGGCTCACGATGCATAATCCATACCTGGTGGCTGTGCAGGGATATGGTACAGGCGTGCACGCTCCTGGACAGAAATTGGGTCTTAGCGGTTCTCTTGCAGTGGCCCACAACCTCATCCTGGTAAGTCCTACAGGGTCATTTAACAGGTTTTGTACAATTTCTACAATTGCCCATACAATCTGTGTGGGAACTTTGAACATCTACAGTTTTATCAGTTTATGATGGTCAGTTAATGTTTATATCTTTGAAATCACTGTGAGGTGACATGACAGTGACGCAAGCACAGACTGTACCGGTGTTGAATGATCCCATTAAATCCATAATATTTTACTGCATTCAACCAGTATGGCTTAATGCATAACCTCCGCGCTCACTTGTTATTTTATCTCCTTGATAACTCGTTGTCCATATTCATATTGACAGGTTTGTCATAAGTAAACACGGCACTTAAAAAGACACTGTGGTCAAAGTCCACCACATCAGCACTTTTGAGCTGGAGGGAAAGTGTGTGTGTCAGGAAGTCACAGAGATACGCCTCATTAATAATCACTTGTGTTTATGCACTCAAGCACAGATGGTAGGCTTACAGCTAACACTGTGTCGATGAAACGAGCAAATGGTGATTTGCTGCTGATTGATGAAAACTTTAGCAATGCCCATTACTTCTACCGGTTTTGTGGAATGTTTGAGCATATCTTGGTGCTACTGCCTTTATATATCCTATATATATAACATTCATAAAACATAACGCAGTTGTAAGCAGTTTGTAAAAGTCCCGTTTGATCTTTTTTACATTTTAACTTGTCAGACAAGAAAAACAACTTTCTGGTGTTATAATGTGTATATTGCATAATTATGATGATCTGACCCACATTAAAGTGTCCTGGTCGACCACTACAGTGTGACAGTGGGCCATGGTGCATTATACCAGTACCCTTAAAAGGAAGCAAATAAAAGAAATACAGCCAACGGTTATTTAATTGTTTACACAAATAGATACGTCATACAGAGACAGTCTTCAGTGAAACAATTTTCAGACGGTGGTTATGTTCTGTGAACAAGCAAGATCATATTGATGTGTCTGCTGCTATTTTCAGGCACACGCCAAAGCATGGCAGACCTACAACACTCACTTTCGGACATCTCAAAAGGGTAAAGTATCCATTGTTTTAGGTTCCCACTGGGTTGAGCCTCAAAGAGGCCAGGCCACAGCTGCCAATGATGCACTTTGTCAGCAGTCGATAGAAGCTGTTCTTGGCTGGTTTGCCAACCCCATCTTTGCTGAGGGGGACTATCCACTCTCTCTAAAAATGAAGCACGGAGATCTTATGCCCACATTCACTCCTGAGGAGAAGCTCTGGGTGCAGAAAACTGCAGATTTTTTTGCCCTGTCATTTGGACCCAACAATCTCCGTCTCGGGCGGAACCTGGCTCACTACGGCCAGACTATAACGCCGGACCTGCGACGCCTCTTAAGCTGGATAAAACTGGAGTATGGGAACCCCAGCGTGCTGGTGGCTGAGGGAGGCTGGTTCTCTGAAGCTAATGTGGGAAGGGAAGACACAGTGGCCATCTATCTGATGAAGAGTTTTATCAACCAAGTCTTGCAAGGTGAGATGCAAAGAGCTAAATGTTTATTAAAAAGGAGTAAAATCCCAATAAAACACAAACATAACTTCTTCTCTTTCTGTTATTTCTGTTACAGCCATCAAGCTTGATGGCGTGAAGGTGTTTGGTTACTCAGCCTGGTCATTAGTGGATGGTTTTGAATGGAATTATGGATACAGTATCAGACGAGGTCTTTTCTATATCGACTTTAACCAACCAAACAGAACCAGGATCCCTAAGACCACCGCTCAGTACTACAAGCATGTTGTCTCTGACAATGGTTTCCCAAGTGTTGAAACATCCATAGAGTTCAAAGGCCAATTTCCCTGCAAATTTCATTGGGGCATTGCAGACTCAACACTACACGTAAGAGGAAGGAGCTGACATGAGTTACTGAAGCAATTATTGTCTAAATCAATAGTTTTACACAATGTTTTGGTTTGTTTGTTCTTGCAGGTCCACTTCTACCCTTTCTCACCACAGTTTACTGACCCTCACCTGTACAGTTGGAACCTGACAGGAGACGGATCATTGCATCCTGTCTTAGGGGTGAAGCTCCAAACCAGACCAGCCCAGTGCACTGATTATTTGGCAATCCGTGGCCATCTTCGTCTGTTTGCATCCACTGGAGCCTCTCATTATCGCTTTGCTCTAAACTGGTCTCTGATTTTACCCCAGGGAAACCGCTCTCGTGTGAACACTGAGGCTTTAAGGTAGTAGTGCACAAACTCACAAACATGAACCAGCATTGTTCAAGTCCCCCAAAATGAACCTGAATTTGATTCATTTCAATTTAACATGATTCATTTTGTTGCTGAAACATAACATAACAGTAAATGTAAGTCCTCTGCCTTTATTTTACTCCATCTTTCTGTGTACAATCATTAATTACAATCTTTTTTTTTTTTTTAAGGTACTACCGCTGTGTGTTAACTGAGCTTAAGAAGCTGGACCTGGAGGCTGTGGTTATCATGTACTACCCAACACACAAAACTCCGAATTTGGGTTTGCCCGTGCCACTGCATGCTTCTGGGGGTTGGCTAAAGTACAGTACAGTGAAAGCTTTTCAGGAATATGCGGCACTTTGCTACGAGGAGCTTGGTGCTTGGGTTCGATATTGGATCACCATTAATGAGCCAAACAGACTCATAGACGTTTATTCCAATGGGATGGAGAAGCATCAAGCAGCTCATAACCTCCTTCTAGCTCATGCTAAAGCCTGGAGGTTATATGAGAGGGAATATTACAGTCAGCAGCAAGCCCTGGTATCCCTTGCACTGCATGCTGACTGGGCCAAACCTGCCAACCCCTTCCTAGAATCACATTCAGTAGCAGCAGAAAGATTCCTTCTGTTTGAACTTGGTCGCTTCTTAGACCCGCTGCTGGGGACCAGATATGAGGACAAGCAGAGTAAAGGGGACTACCCACATGAAATGAAGGCTTACCTTGAGGAGAGAACTCGAGTAATGGGCCTCTCTGGATCCCCTCTTCCTAGTTTTACTGAGGATGAGAGAGAGGAGCTGAGAGGGGCGTTGAGTTTTATTGCCCTAAACCATTTTACTACACGTTTAGTTTCTCCGTATCCCCACACACAAGCCAGTATTCAGGAGAAACCATCCCCGGATCATGACTGTTTTACACTCTCTGACCCCACTTGGCCCTCCTCCGGCCTGGGACAGGCTCTGGTACCCTGGGGCCTACGGAAGATGCTGAGATGGGTGAGCCGGAGATACGGTAGAGCTCTGCCTGTCATAGTTACAGGCAGTGGGATTGATGATCAGGCTCCTGTTCAGGATAAACTCAGGCAGCACTACATCCGGAGTTACATGCAGGAGGCACTCAAAGGTGGGGCACCCAGAATGCGTTGTGTAATCATAGCTGACTCACAGCCCTATAGGGAAAACAGGTTTAATGGTCTTATCACTTTCTATTACTTCCTATTATAAAATCCAGGCTTAATGAGAAACCACGAACATCATAAAATCATAAAAGAGAGAAGGGAAAAAAAAACAACAAAAGCAGCAGAGTTGATCGCGTTGTCTTCATTCTTTGCCCGTCATGCATTGCATGATTACTTTGACATGCAAGCATGTTCTTTTCTTACACATATCCTTGCAAGCAGTGTTTTCTAACTGGATGAAGAACAGAAACTTCAGTGTTGATGGTCACTTTTTTTAAACCTTTAACTTCTATTTCTTTTCAGCTTACCATCTTGACGCTGTCAACTTGCAGGGCTTCTACGTGTGGAAGCTTCAAGACCGGCACATCCCCCAATATGGCCTCTTCAGCTCAACCCAACACCAATCCCAAGCCAAGGCTTCCATTACTGTCTACAGAGAAATCATTACTCACAGTGGTTTTCCTAACAATTATACAATGAAGCTATGCAGGTTTAGTGATCGGCAGGAAAGTTGCTCCATTTGTGATTGGATGTTCAAGAACAAATTAATGCTAGTTTTTGGAGGCTGCCTCCTTGTAACAGCTGTTATGTTGGCTGCTCTTGTCATTTTTTTCATCACCACCAAGAGAAATGAAATACAAGGCAGAGGGAGACAGAAGGGCAGGGTGAAGCGGAGGAGACAAAAGGAAAGGGCACCGCTATGTTTGTGTCCTCCTACTGCCAAGTACTAACACTTGAAAAGATTGACTCATTAATTGGCTGAATTAATATTACAGGGAAGATACACAAGGTATACTTGTGCCTCGTCTGTTAATGTCTGTTTGCTGTTGTGAAATGTATGTGATCGGTTTTACCAAAAATCCCTGTTAAGAGACTGTGTCTCAGTCCCTTTTTGATCTGATGATAGAGATTTATAAATCTCTTTGTCTAAATTAACATAAAAAGCCACCAGATTAACTTTACACTGAAGGCACTTGCTTGCTCACATGTTTCTGTTTGACAAAAACCTGAAAACTGATGTGAGCTCGATAGTTTACTCCAAAGGAAAAGACAGGTTTTACCTTATTTGTGACCTTACATGGGATGTTCAGTACAGAGAAAATATGTCAATACCATTATTGGGTCATTGCAATAAAGTCAGTACTAACTATAGTTTGTCATTTAACGTTGGTATCATTTATGTTACACTACACCATGTAAGAAGTTTTAGTGGTCAGACATGTATTTTATTGGACTTTTGTCACAGACTGTCATTCTCCAACGATGGGACAATGATGCCATCTAGTGTCTCCATTTGGAGCTGGGATGACACACAGTGAAACATGAGTCTGTCTCTTCCTAAGAGTTGGAGGAATGTCAAAAACTACCTTATGCTCATGCGTCTGTAGTTATAAAGCATCACGACTACATGCCTGACTCCAGTTCAGCTAAGCATGAATAACAAAAGGATAGCTGATTCTCCGTATATTTGGATCGTTACATTTTGTTCTGTTAAGTCCTTATATAAGTACTTCTGGTTAGCGAAGTTTCTTTTAACCTGTCAATGTGTCTAAAAAGCATAAAACCCAGGAGCCTCCATCTTTGATTTGTGTGGACCATATGTGAGAGACACACATCTGTATTTACTGGGATCATGAGATGTAAACTGCCCCTTAGTCTTGTGTAATGGCAAGCAACCAAGTCTTCATGAGACTGCATGTGATGCACATAAGAAAACAGAAACCCCCCTTAGTCATCTTCATTTTAAAACGAAGAAGTAACATCATATAATGAATACATGCCACTGCAATATGTAAAACCCTGTTTGTGCTTGTGGTTGTTCAAGGATAAATTCCATCACCAATTGAAGAGTCAATAGTGTTTTTAATTGTGACACACCATCACCACCACCAAAAATAACAATAATAATGAAAATAATAATAATAATGATGATGATAAAAAATTGATTATTCATTATGAGCTGATCAACCAATGGGTGAAGGCGTTCGGTATGGCTCGGATCACATGACCCCCTCTCCTCCAGACTGCATGCAGTTTGGTATTAAAATGTTTTCTGTACCACCAACCATTGTGCTGCACATTTGACATGATAGATAGATGTTGAGCAATTTTAAGAGATTAAACTTCCCACTGCTAACGTGGAGTGACGGCAGAAACGGCGAACAAGGTTACAGCTGTTATATTTTTTTGAGTCTGTATCTAAAAAAGTAAGGACCTACTGTGGGCAGAACAAGCTAGCATTTGCTAACGGGTCGGACAGCGACGAGGCCCCAACCGGACGGTAACACTGGGGAACCATGGCCAACATCGCAGTTCAGAGGATAAAACGGGAATTCAAGGAAGTGCTTAAAAGCGAAGAGGTTGGTTATCATGTCTGCCGCTTCAAGTTGAGGCTATCATTTCTTCCATTTCTCTCGCTGAATGAGAGGTGCTTCGCAGGCTCAGCTGTTAGCTTGCTAGTCACTGATCTGCTAGCTTTAGCTAACTATCTGTCATGGCAGCCAATAATGTGTCACTCTGGAGAGATTAAGGCTAAGAAAGTCATTGTTGCTTGGACGCAGTTAATCACATTTGGAAAGTTTTGCAGTGATTAAACGAGCCTTGCATTACAACATTATTGGCTAACGTACCACGGTTGCTAAGCTAGCTGGGGGTAACCCTAGCAAAGATTTTATTTTTTTATTATCATCGTGTAGAAATAAATATATACTTATCCCACGTACCTCACTATGCATTCACTCACTTTAACCTACGTTAGAGGGCTTATTACATGTAGGTGTGTAAGTGTGCAACAAGTTCAGACTAACTTTTCCAAATGTTGCGGGAGGTGTCAGTTTATGCTGCATAGGCAGATTTGTGTTTGGCAGCATGCTAGCCTCAACACTCCGCAGTGTGTCTGCTGAAGTTGTAATTCCTCCTCTCTGCTCACTCTTCTAGACAAGCAAAAACCAGATAAAGGTAGACCTGGTGGATGAGAACTTCACAGAACTAAAAGGGGAGATAGCTGGGCCACCCGACACGCCATATGAAGGTGAGGAGCTCTTAAAGACACACCGCCTGCTCATCAATGCATGGTTGCATAATTTTGTTAATGTGGTATGGATTGTCCCTGACTTCAAGGATTCACCATCTGCTTAATTTAAAAAGCTTGTTGTTCCTCTATTTAGCATGTTTGAAATGTCCCTGTCACGGATCATGACTTGATATGTGTTTATGCTTTCAATTTGTACAGGAGGTAGATATCAACTAGAAATTAAAATTCCAGAGACGTATCCATTCAATCCACCTAAGGTGAGGATTTATTACAGTTTTGGCCAGGGATGCCTGTTCTCCTTGCAGTATATTTACCTCTGAACTTTTACTAACTGTGCAAATTCACAAAATGCTGTCTTTTTATTCATTTTTTTAATCATCTCAGGTGCGGTTTATCACAAAGATTTGGCATCCCAACATCAGCTCGGTCACAGGTGCAATATGTTTGGACATTCTTAAAGATCAGTGGTGAGTAAATCTGTGTGTTCTTTAGGCTCTTCATCCTTCCTCATACTTTCCTTTTTGTGAGACCGTATTTCCTTGATCACAGACGGACAGAAAATAAGATGGGAGTGCTTTGAAGTGAAATAGATCAGCGATTGGTATGATGATGTGAAAGACGTTTGTCGCGTAAAGTTCTGCACCTGTATGAAGCGGTTCAGGTGCAGGGGTCATGCTAAGAGAAATCTAAAAGCGCTCTTTTGTTGTAAGAGATTAAAACATGTTGTTATATGTTATATATATGTGATGTTGTGTATTACACAGCAACACTGTAAATAACCTGTAGTCCACCTCTGGTCCAGTAAGGAGAGACTGTGCATTATCGATAAGCTATTGTTTAACATAGTCTTTGATTGCATAATCTTTATGTTTAGCAGGCCTTAGCCTATATTAGTTTGGCCATAGCCTATTGCAATCACTGCAAAATGTCAGCAGCTGAGTGTCCACAGATTGTTTTCTTTTTTTTTTTTCTTTTAATCAAGCCCAGTAATTTATCTGGGTTTGTTAAAAGATTTGAAAATTGAAGGCTGGCTTCAGTTGGTTATGAAGGACAAACAAGTCCTGGTAAAGTGTGTCAGCCTGCAGCAACTCGTGTTACAGGGCAAGTAGCAGCAAGGTGGTCAGAAGGAATTAGTCCTTGTGGCTGAGGAAAGGAAATGGCAAAGTTTTGAGATATCTTCAGGAAAGGTAACACGAGCGGTGGATTTGTCTGAGGGTGCAGAGGAATGCAGAAAATCAACGCTGAATGTCACAAAAATATCCAAAGCCTTAGTAAAGCT
Organism: Leuresthes tenuis; assembly: GCF_036924035.1. Lineage (NCBI taxonomy): Eukaryota > Metazoa > Chordata > Actinopteri > Atheriniformes > Atherinopsidae > Leuresthes > Leuresthes tenuis. The sequence continues at coordinate 16,798,906 of NW_027325365.1, read as the reverse complement.
TTTAGGATGAGTTTTTATAATCGGGATTGTAAAGATACTTATAGAATCTAACTTATTGGATTTTTTTTTTTTCTCTGAAATCTCGCAGGAAATGAGTTGTCTCAAAAAGTACGTACAGCTGAATGGGAGTTGAGAGCTTTTAGCTTACAGTTGGAGTACAGAAAGGTTAGCATTTTAAAAATGTCATTGTTAACTTTATGATTTAAAAGTAGGGGGGGTGGACAAACACTGAAATGATGTCTAGTTGTGCAACAAAAGGATGAAAACACACACAGAAAGCACAGCGTCTGTCCAAAATCTCCCGTGAGCATTGGTTTGCATTAGGATCTGGTGACTGCGCAGGTCATAGTATAGTTGAGTTTTTTTTAGTTTAGTTTTTTTTACTCATGAACTCATTCAGTGACCCCTCATGACTTTTGGGCTGGAGTATTGCCCTGATGGAAGAGATCCCACTAGGGATGGAGTGATTTTCGATCAGATCGTGATCTTTTTTTCAAATGGCGATCTTTAAGGAGATCTTGAATTAATTCAATGCCGTAAGATGTTAAAGGAAAAAATCTCTAGAACTTGCTACTTGAAAATGTTTCTCATGGAGCAACATGTCTGCATACAGAGCCCTTTGATCTATGCAACTGAGGAGTGAATATTAAACTCAGTTACTCCCTGTTGCATCTTTTTTTTCCTTCACTTTTTCCGGAGATGTGCGCTGCGGAACGCGGGCTCTCTTTGTCTTCTCTGTTCTTCTTCTTCTTGCTTGCTTACCAAACACTTTTCTCTGCGCCACAAGTGGTGCTCTATATTATCTTTCTTTTTAGCCACAACAGAAATAATTTGTGCATAAATTTGAACAATAACTTTTCTTAAGTCGAGGCATCAGCGTGCGTAAATGAAATGCTCCTCACACAAATAACCAAACCAAAATAAAAATTTGAGCCACAGACACTTCTGTCTGTGCAGATGTGGCGCAAAACCTATATTTCTAAATAAATAATAGGCTGTAATAGGGATGGAGTGATTTTCGATTGGATCGACAGTAGCCAGGGTCCAATGACCTGAACACAGGGCCGATTTCACATCCCGAGATCACACTGGTCAGATTACATGTATCGTAGCTCAAAACTCAGTCGGCAACAGTTTAATTGGTTTGTAGTGTCCTTTCCCTCTTACGGGGACAAGTGGACCAGACCCATCCCATCACTGTAGGGTTTGACCATCCTCTTTCTGCACTCCCCTGAATATGGGATGACTCACCTCACCTTTTTCTCTTTTTTTTCCCACAACTTTGCAGATCAGTGCTTATGCTTATCGCACCACTGAACTCTCAAATGTTCATTCATCTTTGCAATGAGCGGATTATGCATTCTAACCCTCTAATAGCCCTCTTTATGTAATTATTCAATAGTTGTTGCCTGCTGTCTGATTATAGACGTATTCAGTCACCTGAGAAAGGGTTCTCTTTGAGTATTTTTTTTTCTTACATCTTACACAAGTGCATGAGCCACACAGCCACTAAATGTGATGCGTCGACTACAATTTCCAGCTCTTTTTCCTCCCCCCCGATGTTCTTCACGTGGATAATAATGCAGACGTCACTTTATTGAAATAATAGCGAGTCAATCACAGTTTTTGCCTGCGTCTCTTGCTCGAGCTATGAACCATTTCCCAGCGTCACTCAGTTTGTTCTTCATATTTTATAGAATCAAATGGGTCTTATTAGGAGGTTGATGGGATGGATTGCACCATGCTTTGCGGTTGCTTGTGCATTTGTGTCTCTGTGTTCATTTGATTGGTCAACCATGAAAATATGTCGTTTCAGGGCAGCAGCTATGACTCTGAGGACAGTCCTGTTGTCGTTACAAGCCTTACTGGCAGCTGCAGAACCAGATGATCCACAGGACGCAGTGGTAGCCAATCAGGTCGGTGTGCATGCATATCTATGTTGTTGTGTTTGAACTGTGACTTCCTGAACATGATGCACCTCCCGTAAACAGCCCTTTTTAAACAAAGCGGCTCCAGTGCTGGATCAGGGCTGGTGCAGGAGTCAGGTCTAAGCTGGTTCTGGCTAAGAACTGGTTAGATTTATCTTTTTTCTTTTTTCCCTACAGCCAGAAAGCCACCACAAAGCCATCGTCTTATCCAATACACGTTACCCTTCCCTTCCACTGTCTTCTGAATTTCTGTAGACAACCACAGTGCAGGGAGACGGTTTATCTTCATAAAAACAACAGATTAAAGATGTCTTGATGTCCCCCAGTCTAGTTTTTAAACAACTGGTGATATGAAAATATTAAATGGCTCAGTGGCTGCTTGCTTTAAAAATGTGCTCTTCTGGTGGCACCTTTAGCTTTTTCATGGGGAAAGCTTCTGGTTTTCCAATCAGAGTTCAGTCTGACTGCTGTTTACTGCAGACAAGAGAGTGGCTACTCATGAGTAATTCACACAACCCCACCTTAAAAAACAAAAAACAAATATCAGTTTAATGACCTGGATCATTTAACACAAAACAAATGCCCCTCTGATGTTAATGGGCATTGCAATTTATTGTTACCGTAAATGCATTTACATGAAACAGTTTGCCCTTTGTTGGCTTTTATTAATGAAAAGATTACCCCCCCCCCCTCTACTGAGTGTGTCATTACTCCCACAGGCAATCATTAATCATTGATTTAAGGTAAGTCATCCGTTGGCCAGCCCACACTTTAGCAAAACCTAAAGGAATGAATGAAAGAAAGTTATGTAAGGTTAGTTTTTGCTTGAATAGTTTCAACGGAAGTTTGTGTCTTTTAGCTTTTATAACTAAAACCCTTTTTGCACCAGAATTAGCATAAAGGTTTGAGTCTTTTACATGCAGATGCATTTCCACATACAAAGCAAATAATTCCATTCCCATAAGAGTCTTAATACCAATGGTTTATGATGATGGGAAATCCATCACAGCATCAAAGAGAGCTCGGCAGCTCTGAGATAAAAATGGCTTTCTGGCAGACTGTAGCTCTCGCAGTTCCTCTGGCTCTGAATACATCAGGATCCTCAATCCTGTAGAATTATGTAATTAGTCGTCTGATGTGATGGAAGTAATACCAAATTATGTAGATGAATCATAAGTGGACTGCCTCTAATGGATGTTAGGGTTGTTGTCATGAATATTTTTAGTTTCTGGAACAAATGCTGGGCCAATGTGATCTTTCACGTCCCGTTCCATTTTGAATCCGGGTCGTTCTAGTACCAGAAAATAGAGCCCCAAACCAAGTCTCTACAGCTCCATATGATCTAAATACAAATATGAAAGCTCGCTGTTGCTCGCTGAACCAATTTGACAGAAACTTAACGCTGCTTTTCACGTTTGTTGAACACACAGTACAAGCAGAATCCAGAGATGTTTAAACAGACGGCGAGACTCTGGTCTCATGTCTACGCAGGCGCTCCCGTCTCCAGTCCGGAGTACACACGCAAAATAGACAAACTCTGTGCCATGGGCTTCGAAAAAGTGAGTATCTGTGAACCTCTCCTCTTGCCAGCTGTGCAGTGCATTTTGTCTGCTGCAGATTGGAATTGTATTGACTATTTATTTAATTTTTTTTTCCCAGAATGCAGTAATAGTGGCATTGTCGTCAAAATCCTGGGATGTGGAGACGGCGACAGAGCTCCTGCTCAGTAACTGAGTTTGGACACCCTCTTCATCTTCCTCATGATAGTCATCTCTCTCTCCGCACACGCATCCTCTCCCCTCCAAACTCCCGCTGTCTGAAGGCGTCTCTTCCTCCATCACACCGTCTGTTCCTCACTGGACGCGCTCCCCGTCTTCTCCGAACCTTCTCCACCCCCCCCACCCCCCGGCGTGGTATCTTTCCTCTGCACTCGTCACCTCTGCTGTGCCGCACTCCAATCAACCGCTCTGTGAGCTCTTACCTCCGGTTTCTTTAAGCTCAGTCAACATTCCACTCTGTGCTACAATCAGACATGCAAACATCTCTCACCCACTTTGAAACAAATGCCAGACTTAAGACCCCGCCCATGTCTGTCAGTCTTATCTCCCAGCTTTTCTGGCTGTGTCCAAGAAGCAGCTGTCAGCGGCTTATCCTTGCCTATGCAGTGCATTTATTTTCATTTGTGTTGACCTTTTTTTTGTTGGGGAGAGTCGAGCCACTCGAGGGGGCTTTTTTTTTTTTTTTTTGGACCTGATCTGACACACTTATGGGGCCTGTTGTCTGAACAGGGATTAAGCCAAGTCATAAACTTTTAAATTGATGTCTTCAATAAACTTTTCTTTCTGTATTCAAAATCACACACGGCTACACCCCAAACCCTTTGAACTCGTTCGGTTAATGGTGTCCGGGGGAGTGTAAGACAAATCGGGTGCTCGATAGGGAAGTCATTAGTTTCCAGACGTGTCGGGTGCAGTGCTGATAACTCATCACATCTTGCTCGCAAAGTATTGCAGTGATGGCGTAGTGCATTTTTAGAAGAAGGAACCAAAAGAAAAAAGGAATCAAAGGAAAACCACATTTTTATCTTATTCATGCATGAATCGAACATATAATGCATTGCACTGTGCAGGTTGGCTTATTCCGTGTTGTGGGAACCAGCTGATTAAGGGTTTTAGAGATGTTCACACAGTAGCCATATGTGTCGTCATGCCTGGTTGTCGCCCGCCCCCCCCCCCCCCCCCCACCACCCGCCCAGCAGTCAACAAACGGCAGCTCCTGCAAGAGATCCCCCACGTTCACACCTGCTCCTCCATATTTTCTTCACCTGTCCTCCTCCTTCCTGTTGGCCTCCCAACAGGAGTACATTTTGATTATTGTTTTTTAAACCAAGAGAAAACAATCAAATGGGGGGAAAACCGACAAAAAACAGAAAAAAAAATAAAGGAAATCATGTTCGGCATTTACACAACCTGTGGCGAGTCTGGATGAGAATGGTTTGAAGAATCGCATCATAATTATTACACCAACAGATAAATATGTCAATGATTCATCTGTAAATAAAATATTAAAGTCTGTGTAAATTAATCTGTATTGTCCTCTTTGTTTTACCTGTCAAACATGCCCTTTGTTCTGGTGCTTTTGTCCCCCCAATCAACAACCCGGCGAAGCTGCTGGGCAAAAGCGTGCCAGTCAGTTTACTGAAGTCGTTCTTTTGAAAAAGATGAACCCCGCCACCGCATTGTTGATGGGTACAGAGCCTGTTTATCCTGCCTGTTTATTGTGTTGCAGCCAACAGTTGTTAACAAGCTTGTTGGGCTGAACATACATTTGAATAAAAGCAAGGTATGGCACGAAATGAATGAGATAAACAGAAATCTACCCAGCAGTGAGTTGCACTGCAGCGGTAATGGAACAAGTCATTTTAGATGAAAGATGTGACTGGCTTATGCATATTGGGTTTTCTTTATTGTCTGTCTTCTGTGCAGTAATGTTGCACTGCCGTCATATTTAGCTCCTGTTGGAGAGGTTAATCTGGAAGTGCAGTCATTCTCCTTGGGTTGAGAGAAGCAGAGCGTGCACGCTAACAGATGGCCTGCTTGGTAGCATATTGTGCCCTGTTGAGTCCATCCAAGAGGATGTGGCAGCAGACCCTCTACCCTGCTCCCTTTCACCAAACCTGGATAAATTAAAACCATGCGGAACTTATGCTCGGCAGAAAGCATGTAGTTGACAGAGTTACAGGATTTATGTGTACTGGCCTTAACCTGGGACACCTAAACTAGCCGGTGGTATCCAGCATGTCATTCTTGAACTGCTCTTCCCATCTGAAAAGGAATTCCTTCTAGTCAAAGCTGAGATTTTAAGCTCACGTTTGTTTCATGATTCGATCAGCCGATGGACGAGCACTCTTTTTGCTCAAAATATGCCACTTTTCTCAAGTTATATCGATTCCTGACGTCTTAATGTGTAGCCTGTTTTTGACAACATACGATTTTAGGGCATGGAGTGAGCAGCTACACTCAACCCCTTTCATGTCCTTAATCTTTATTGATTTGAATCTCTCCTAGAGCTTTGAGTCACCGAGCAAATTTCAATTTGTGCGGCGCGTTCAAAGACAAATCCGATATTCTCACCAAGCATGTTTTCAGCCCTGGGGTGGCCCAAACACGGAGGTTTTGAGTTGGTATTAAGTTCTGACACCCAATTATGTGCTCCTAAGCACAGAAAAAAGGGATAATTATCGTATGACCCAAAGTAATTGCAGTTTTTAAAGTCTTGAATGTTCTAAAACACGGACTAAGACTGTGGTCCTGTTATAAATGAGACGGATGACTTTTTGATCATTCAATTCAATTCAGTTGACAACAAATGTCACCTCAAGGCACTTCAAAGGTACTGTCCAATTACAATCCAATTAATCGCAATCCAATTGTAATCCAGTCAAATCAAATGAATTCAAACCCAATGAAGCAGATGAAAAAGTGATTATTTTGACGAATAAATTCCAGTTGAGTGGCTGATAAATAGAGAGATTGATTTTGTGTTTAACATATGTTGGCTGAGCAGAGCAGTGGTCCACCTGAGTGCATATTTGACAGGTGAAGAACCCTGGGTTTGGTGAGGCGATGATTCATGGGCATCCTGTTTCCCCTCCGTCTGCTGCTGCTATGTGATAGCCGGAGTTTTATTCCCTGCCTCAGTCAGCAGACTTGCTGCCTCCCCTGACAAGCAGCGAGAGTCGTGAGGACGGCCAGATGAGAGAGGACCCTGATATTTGCAACTGAGTTCAACTGGGGTTGAATGGGCATCATGTAGGTCTGACAGGGAAGTAAACCCAGGAGTGTTAGACTACTGCTTGAGGTTAACTCTAATTTCTCTCTTTGAGATACTCAGAAATCCTCAAGATGATTCCAATCATTTATTTGGCAATGCTGCTTCCTGAAGGTGAGTTGTTAGATATTTGGGAACATGTCTTTTTTCTTTCTTTTTTCTTGGTTTAATTTTTTTGTGAATTAAAACATTTTTAAGCTCATTAAAGATAAATGCAGTGAGTGTAATTGCCCTCAAACTGCATCGGCTTTGAAGTAAACTGCAGTTACGTAGATGTTGAATTTTTTATGGGTCTTTTAAACTATTTGGCTAAATTCTCTGTTTGTGTCAAATGTAAATGAAGTCTGCAAATGTATGATCTGTAGACCCAAAACTAAAATCATTATTTTTTTTTTTTTTTCAGTAGTTCCCTGATAAAATACAGAATGATTTAACAACAGAATGATTTACAAACTAAGTAGCAGTGTGAATTATAAACTGGAAAATAAAGAGGCCTTCTATTCCCCACTTTTTCCACTTAGCGGTTCACTGTGCGCCGGGTCAGTTTGCCCAGAAGCTCCTGAATGATCTCATGGACAATTACTCCAGCGCCTTGCGGCCTGTGGAGGACACAGACAGCGCCCTCAATGTCACATTACAAATCACCCTCTCTCAGATCAAAGACATGGTGGGTACAAGCCAGTGAATACCTAATCTACTGCTTATTACGGTAAGTAGCTAGTAATTCAAATATCAGATATTAACAACAAAAAAACCCCCAAAAAACTAATGTTTAGCTGGTCTTCTTAAAAGAGCTCTGACCACTAAGGCTGTGGAAAAAGAACACCTAAGGGTGTCCTGGAGGGTCTGGTATTGGGATGTTAGCAATAGCCCCCTTGGGTGCTGTGGGTTAGGGGGTGGTGTCTTTGTGGATTGTGCTTGCTTCCCAGAAATGCCGTCAGATCCCATCCGATTAATATCTAGGGAGTTTGGTGACCGGATGAATACCTCAGTCTCTTTGTCGTGTTCTCTAAGCCCTTCCCAAGCAGTTTTTGCAGGGTCCATTGCTGTCCTGAGGTGGAGAGCTGCTACATAAGACAGCTGCGGTAGGGAGGTCCGTGCAAATGTTTAAGATGCTGCCGTCAAAATAATACCCACACGAATGCCAGGATGCAGGTTTTCCCTGAACAGCATTGCTCTGTACCAAGATGAACAGAGTTACTCGCTTTACCTGCCAGTAATTTTATCATTGTGGCTGATCAGTTTAACTGAAGAAGTCTGAAAAAATTTAAATCATGTATGTACAATATATAGTACGCGAATACTGTTTTGAATTTACGTTTAGATTGTTTTTTCCAACCTTTTCTGTATGTACTATGAGCGCAGTCTGTCTTAATGTAACTCATTCATCAGTCACAGTGTCTTAAAGCTTGCTAGTTCTGGGATCTGATGGATTTACATTGGCCGGATGTAGCCAAACACAAGGAAAAGTAGATTATGATTCATATAGTATGAAACAAAGTTCCAGTGACAGTGTGATTACAACGTTACTGTACAAACCTGTACATGTGACCACACACACAAATGCACCTATATACATTCTACTGCACAAATAGAAAAAAATGACTGAACGAAAGCATTGAAAACTAAAGCAATACCTCATTAGGAATCACGCAAAAGCACTTTTATGAAAGGGCGTTTTCTAACGAGATTTAAAATAGGACAGAAATGTGGAGCTCCCGATCTCTGACAGATTGTTCCAGACTACTCGAGCCCTTTCAGAAAATACTCGGGGAAGTGCTGGAGGATCACAGGCTACACCCAGGCTCATGCGGGGTTAGGCGATCATCAGAATATTAAAAACCATGAAAATGAGCATTTTTCTTGCGTGTCGATGCAGTTTTTGAGCGTCTGTCTCTCCTAATGTTTATATAAATAACTGGTCAACCTTTAATTGTACAGAGTGGACCTTCTGTTATTCAGCTGGTTCAGGTTCCCGTTCAGGGTCAGTGCTGCGTAACCCCCGAGTGAATTACTACTCACATTGTGAACGTGTGTTTGCAGAAACAAAAACTGCTCTTCACCTGAATGTCAGTGTCATCCCGTCATGTGTGTTGTTGTCAGTTCGTCATGTTTGAGTAACCACGAATAAGAACCAGACAAAAAATGTGTGTGTGTGTGGCAGTGTCCTGTTACTTTAAGAAGTTATATGTACTTTGGTTATTGGCCCCCGCTCACCTGATATTGACAGGCTGGTCTGGATTTCAGCTGTTGTGATAATCTGGGGTGTTTGTGTCCAGGCAGCGCTGATGAGCAACTGAGAAGGAGAGTAGGAGGTCCTTTTAGTGGGCGCCTCATGTGTGTAGATAAACAGACGTATGCGACATTTCAAATGTCAAGAATTGTTATTGGCAGTCAGCTGATAATGACTGCAGAGTGTCTGACTTTTCAAATAGGGGGGGTCCTTTAAAAATCTCAGGAGATATTGAAAAATGAAGCCAGTCAGTGTCTATAAAGCAGAAGGATATACAAATATATCAAAGCACTTTGACTGTCTTAATGTCACCAACAAAAGGCCGTTAGGGCAGTCGAGACAAGATTTAGAAGCAAAAATACACCTTTTTACAAAAGTCAAAGTCATGCAGAGCAACTCCTGGATAAGTGATTGATTAGAAACAGCTGATGTTAAAACTTTGCTCTTTGTTTCGTGAAAATAATAAAAAAACAAGAATAAAAAATCAGGGCTTGATCAAACAGATCATCCTACCATCTGATAAACGTAGTCAGAGCCACATTGAACCCTGCAAAGAAAGAGAATCCACCACACACTGCTTCAGGAAATTCAGCTCAATCTTTTTTTTTGATTCACTGAAAGTCTGCGGGTAGATCCGGAACATCGCGGTGTTTGTCCGAGTGTGTTTGCAGATGCTTCAGTGTCATTGTAATGATTGTGACTGTTTGTGGGTGTGAAGGATGAGAGAAACCAGGTGCTGATTGCCTACCTGTGGATTAGGCAGACGTGGCACGATGCGTATCTGAGGTGGAATAAAGAAGACTATGATGGTCTGGAGATCATCCACATCCCCAGCAGTCTGGTGTGGAGGCCCGACCTCGTCCTCTATAACAAGTACGCCCGTACGTCGCCCAAAACATATTCCTTTTCAGACCTGTCTGTCCCAATTGAGAACAACGTGATTTGGGCAAACACTCTTGTTGGCTTGCGTTGACGAAACTTTATCAAAACACACGATGAAACTGCAGACAGACGCAGCATTGCACACTTACATCATGAAAAATGCCAAAAGTGTACAACTTTTTAAAAGTGTTAAGTTGCTCTCCTCCTCCAGAGCTGACGATGATTTCTCAGGGCCGATGGACACCAACGTGAAGCTGCGCTACAATGGAGAGATCACTTGGGATGCTCCCGCCATCACCAAAAGCTCCTGTGTTGTGGATGTCTCCTATTTTCCGTTTGACAGTCAGGAATGTAACCTCACATTTGGTTCCTGGACCTACAATGGCAACCAGGTACAGAAACACACTTGCATATATGCTAATTTACAAACAGAACATTTTAGGAAAGATTCTTTGTGGATTCACACATCTGTATAAGCCTTATGTGCCCTCATCTAACTCCAGGTGGACATCATAATGGGCATGGACAGCGGTGACCTATCAGACTTTGTGGAAAATGTGGAGTGGGAATGTCATGGGATGCCAGCCACCAAGAACGTCATAATGTACGGCTGTTGCTCAGACCCGTATCCAGACATCACCTACACAGTGCTCCTTCAGCGCCGCTCCTCCTTCTACATCTTCAACCTCCTCCTCCCCTGCTTTCTCATCTCCTTCTTGGCTCCTCTGGGTTTCTACCTGCCTGCAGACTCCGGGGAGAAGGTTTCCCTCGGGGTGACAGTTCTCCTGGCTCTCACAGTGTTCCAGCTCATGGTGGCTGAGAGCATGCCGCCTTCAGAGAGTGTGCCTCTTATTGGTAAGCAGGGTTTTGTTTAGCATGGAGCTAGAACCGAATATGATCTTAGTGGCATCTCTGACTTAAACTGTTCCTTTGTGTGCTTTTATTTATTGAAAGAGTGTCCAACTTCTATACCATCTGCTTATGTTACACAGGAAAGTACTATATTGCGACGATGACCATGGTCACGGCCTCCACAGCTCTGACCATTTTCATCATGAACATTCACTTCTGTGGAGCAGAAGCCAAACCAGTTCCCCACTGGGCAAAAGTCCTCATCATTGACTACATGTCCAAGATTTTTTTTGTTTATGAAGTGGGCGAGAACTGTGCCTCTGCCTCTTCTTCATCATCTCACTGCCTCCAGGATGATGTCCGTCACCAGCAGGTCAACCCCCACATTCATGCGAATGGTAAACCAGGGAGCCACTGCAGCCAAGAGGACCGGCAGAGTCACCAATACCCCAGACCTCAGCCTTCCAAGCTCCAACAGCAACGTAGAGTGAAAGTCCAGCAGCCCATTACAAGGAAGGAGGATTTCACACCTGGAAAGTATGAAGGCTCCAATGGTAAAATCGCTGTGAGTGACTGCTGTACGGAAGACCAGAAGGTTCCATGTTATCTAGATGATCAGAAGCTTCCCTGCTACCCTGAAGACAGGAAGCCTCCGCCTCACGGCCCCACTGTCACCTTTGGCCCGTGTGTGTTCTGCAGCAGCAACATTCCTAACGTGGACACCAAGCTGGTGCGGAACGTGGAGTATATTGCCAACTGTTTTCGAGAGCAGAGGGCCACATGTGCCAAGGGGGCAGAATGGAAGAAGATAGCAAAGGTGATGGACAGGTTCTTCATGTGGATTTTCTTCATCATGGTTTTCCTCATGAGCATCCTCATCATCGGCAAAGCAAAGTGATCGAGAAGTGATGCTGCGGATTCGTTTTATATTTGACTCGGTGAACACTTTTTGGTCAAATACAAACTGTTCGTTTTGTAAATGTGTTTTGATTTTAAACCTATTTGACCTTTCCTTTGTGGCTTTCTTTATTAGTCATTAGATGTAGTTTTGATTACAATTATTTGAAACTATACTAATAGCATTTACGGTCCTTGGCCATATATATACAACATGGCTGTATTCTTTTAAAAATAAATGTAATCAATCTGTAGCTTTCACCTGAACCTCAGCAAAATTGGACAAACGATGACAATATCTTCAGGCAATTAATGGAATCCATTCAGATATCCAGGCTTTAATTGTTCCGTTTCCTGCATTCTTGAAATAATTAATTAATCTATTACATGTCTGCCATCTGTAGCTAGTGTAGCCTGTTACTGGGTCTATCAATGGTGGCTTTGATGTGAGGGAAATTAATCATCTGACCACTGAATACATGTGAGGGGATCTGCTGTCGAGTTAAAATATGACCGGTGGAGACAACGCATGGGTTATTCACAACTTTGAAATCAGATGCCTGGGGGCTGAGATGCACAGCATCAGTGTGCGCTGGATCCACAGAATCATTTTTCTGTTCAAATCATCCAGTGAATAGTTTATGAGCGAGCTTTGTTTGTTGCACAGCCAGCGCGGTGAGGGCGTAAGGTAATATGGAGCATCAATTATGTAACACTCACTCTTACACCCCTCTCCTCTAAAACCCCCGGTACCTTTAACTTTGAAAGTCAAGTGAATGCGTTTGTGTATGTGTGAACACACAAAGGTGGGTAACAAAAAAAAAAAAAAAAGAGGGAGAAAATGAATGGCCTGAGGACAAAAGGAACAATTGAACAGTGAGAAGACGCAGATAGACAAAGATTGCTCATAAACAAGAGGTGGAACTCAGTCATTGATCAAGTCTTGTACTGTATTTCATTAAAGTTCTGATGTGTTTGCACCAAACTGAAACTTTGTTCTCACTCACAGTTTAGATGATGTACTTTTCACGTGTTAAATTTAGAAATACGATGCGTGTTCATTCAGACTCAGATTAATCAGCCTTAATGCAGATGCCAGACATGATGTCACATCAACCAGCAACAGTGAAATATTGATTTTTTTCTTTTTTTACAAAGGAATTATTCATGATGACTTCTTTTATGATGTGTAGTTAAATGCATTTCTCTGATTAAACCTCCATTCGTTGATGAAAGAATATTCTGGATTTGGGGTTTTTAAAATACAAAGTTAATGATTGCGTACGTAGTATATTCTATGTGAAAAGAGCAAAGCTATCAGTACTTCTCAATTTGAACCTTTACCTTGAAACTCAGCTCAATTAATTTATTCTCACGCAAATCTTATAAAAAAACCATCATTGTCAACATATTCCTTTGGGGTATTTGTTGAGTATTTTCAGCTCTGCTTTTTTTTTTTGTTCATCCTCATTGCAATATGAACTGGAGCAAAACTAGATGATGTCATTTAATGAATTTAGCATAAATGCTGCTTTAAAATCAACTTGTAATTTTTTTTTGTTCTGTAACATTGCTACATATCAGCTGATACAAATGATCAGACATATGTCCACATGAGTGTCTTATATTTTCCAGCATTATTCAAAAATAAATCACTTCAACCAAGAGTGAATACAACGGACAGAAAAGTCAAAATCGAAATAAAAGCCAGTGAGCCTTTTCTAAGCATTTATCTTGTGTCAGATTTGTATCCACGATGCCTCAATCTTACAGTAGTGGGCGCTCTTTTCTCACGCATCCATCTGATGCCCAAAGGCTTACTGTTTGAAGCTTCATGTGACACCTCAGGAGCACAAGATTAGCACTTCAGAGTTATTCCCAATGTCTTTTTATCCTTTAAAACGATCCTCCCACAACATCTAATTGCTCAGTAAAGAAATAAAAAGGTACTTGACGCCTATTCCTCTATATTTCTAGGTTATTCTGTGGCAGGGAAGACTAAATCTTATGTGCTTGCTTCAGTTTAATGATTAGATACAAAAGCTATTAATGACAGTGAGTCTGTAAGAAATGCTTGAAGAGTAGACATGCCTTCCTATTGTACTGTTGAGCCTCTCCACAGTGGGCTCTGCTCAGCAGAAGTCTGACAGAAATGGGGAGATGCTGCTTGTGTTCTCTTACCTCCTCTCCAATGTGATTGCAGGGCTAAAGCAGGAATGATGTGAACCCTGTAATTTACAACGTAGTAGCACACACACCGAGGAATATACCGATCGGGAAATTTCCAAGAGCCAGGTTGAAATCTAACTGGGCTGTATTGTCTTTTATCGCTTAGATTAGCACCCAAAATGGCAGCCTCACAGTGACGATACAAATTTTCATGGATTCGTTCTTTCGTTCACTCATTTTCAATACCCTTTTCATCCTAATCAGGGTTACAGGAGGGCTGGAGCCCATCCCAGCTGCCACCGTGAGAGAGGCAGGGTACGGCCCGGACGGATCGACAGTGACAAACAATCATGCACTCTCACACTCACATGATACAGCTATTTCACCAGCAATTAACCAGAGGTCAAAAGGAAGTGCTTTCACATGGTTTAATGCACCGATCGAGGCACCTTACATGTGTATGGAAGTTCCGCTGCACATAGTCCTTGACATTTCAAAGACTGCAGCATATTTATATGACACATTTACAGCCAAAGCACACAGGCATCTTACAGTGTTTATAGACATTAAAAATATCCTCAAACTTATTTGAAATGACTGGGAACGTGTGTTGCCTACAAATTCTGTACGAAGAGATTATGCTTCATTTCAGTGCACATTTCAAATGCGTTTTTTTTTTTTTTGGTAGTATTTGTATGCCAGAAAGTTTAGTTTGCTTATGTGCAGGGATTATGAGCCCTGCAGAAGTGAGACTGGGTGTCCTCATATTTTGTCACAGATTCAAAACAGTAAGCCCAACATGAACAGCTTAAGACATCTTTATCACCAGGCAGTTTGAGATTTGAAGTTACATAACTAATGGCATTATCACTCTAAAACAGAAAACACTCACATCTTCAAGGCTGTTATAAATAGTCTAAAGCACAATTAGATCAAACCTGTTGCAAATGAAGCACAACAATTGCTGCTGAGCAGCTGTAGCGCTGATGATAGAAAGAGTTGTCCACCAATTACAGGATTGGCATTTAGAGCCCTGACCCCCAAACAGTCCTTGAACAGTCCTTTGGGAAGATGCTGAAACCCAGTCACATTGCTGTTAAAATGCACTCAGTGGTGGATGAAGAACAGATCCTTTATTAAAAGTACCATTACCAAACTATGAAAATACTCCACCACAAGTAAAAGTCCTGCATCTGTACCCGTGCCTAAGTGCACATGCAAGTCTTATCAAGTAAAGATAGTCCCTGCTTGTGTTTCATTATTGCACATAATATTTTTAGATTAATCACTGCATTACTTAAGTAATGATTAAGACTAAGCTCATTTTGATGATTTCTGGATAGTTCAGAATAAATCAATGTGTCACATCCTGTAAGACCATCATGTTTATATCATTGCAATCGTGAGAACAATGTCTCACTAAAAACTAATCTTTCATAAGCGTAAAAAACAACAACAACAACAACAACCACAATTTCAGTTTTTTTTTGACAATGCTTGGTTTTAGCTTATACCAAATTTGAATTTCTTTACCTTTACGTACCAATGTGTAGCACCTGATCTTGCATGAAGATCGAGCTGATACCCAGGCTTCTCCACCAGAAATGCACTTTGACATTCATAACTATGTTTTTTATTTTATCTCATTGGTTTAGAATCACGTGAGGAAAATAGTATTCATGAATGGACTGGGAGGGATACCTTATGAGCCCCTGTCTCAAGCAAGGGTACAATGCAACTACAAAAGACGAATCAAACACTGGCTCTACAGCAGGCCTTTTTGCTGCTTTTTTTTTGGAAAGTATCCAGATGATTGCAATTTGCACACTGAATCTGTGAGCAGTTGTAGAGCATTCTCAACCTGTAAAGTAATATTCAATCACTGCAAACACTTAAGCCCATCAAGGTTGGAGATTTATGCCTTTCACTGCTCTGAAACAGTTCTGTTTATTTCCCCTTTGGGACAAATAATGTATTTTTTGTTCATTGAATCCCATTTTGTTTTTCAGCAAACTGCAATATGAACAGTAAATGAAGCTGTCAGAGAAATCCACTGCTTTTCTACAACATGTAGCACAGAAGCTGTGCGAAGCACAGGTACCTTGAGTTTATATAGCAAATGGGCGACAGCAGCATTTTCGCAGAGTTGCATGCAAGTTCAAGGACCTCCAGGATCATAATTTTATAGGACTATGAAGACGTCTAAATATTAGATCTTTGAGAGCAATCTGGAGATTTTAAAGGAGGGTAATTACGTATTTTCAAGTATATATAAATTGCGAAGAACTGGTAAATTGTGAGAGGGGAGGGATGCATGGAGAAACGGGACAGCAGAGCAGCTCGGTGTCACCTCCTTCGCACAGGGTCCAAATCTTTTTCCACACTCCCCTACATACAGAGAAACCTCTCTTCACGGGCTTCACTTTTAAAACAGGAGCAACCGTCCACCAGTGTTACATCAGCTTTCTGACACACTTAATGCTCTGTAAAAACTTTTTCGAGCTCACTGTGTTCTTGGTAGACAGAGGACGTCCAGCGGTAATGAGATTAACTCTTGATCCATGAAGAAGGGAACCTTGAAATTAGCACACAGTTACCATGGTGATGGAAGCACACAAATCCAAAGGGATCCGCGGAGTTGACGGACATCTGGTGAGTTTGTGTTTAAGGGGAAGTTCTGCGTCGCGTGTTTAAATGTCAACTTATGAGCAGATGTGAGTATATGTTTCTATGTTTTTTAAAAAATCTGAAAAAGAAACTCAAGGACTCAAAAAGGGCTTAGAATAAATATCCGTGGGGACGTCCCTTGTCCTATAACGGACAGTGGAATTTACTGACAGTTAAAACGGAGGATAAGAGGCAAACTGCAGCTACGTTAATACCGTTAAACTACCTTCACTGAAATATGGAGGATTACAGATAGCTTTCTGTATTTTTGGAAGGGAGAACGAGACACTTTTCTCAAATGGTAACTGGAATCACGCTGAAAACTTGCGTCTGCTCGATTAAATCAGTGCCCTGGTTAAGGGAAGCTAACTTCCACGAGGCAGCTGGCAAAGAAGTTTAGAATGGACCACTTCTTCACGTTGTCAAAGTCAAAAGTCAAATTTTATGCTGACCCTAGATTAGAGAGTGCACATTGTCTAGAATACGTATAATAAAACAAAGTTTGTATTTGCAGCTTTGACATTCTGTCTACAAAATAAATAAAAAAATGTCATTGCAATGATAAGGTTTCACCCAGAACTTCTTTAAGTCATTTTCCTCAGTTATGCATGTGTAATACACATAACACAACATAGCTGTTGTCAAGTGAAGTTTTTTTTTGTTTTTGTTGTTTGTCACAGATTAGTCTGAAAGCTTTACAATCAGCATGGTTTGAGAGTTACATGTCTTGACATTTTAATGGCGTGTTTTCAGGTGTCAGAGAGCGGAAACGTCTCTTAGAAAATGGTGAGAAATAAGAAAAACAGAGGGCATCACAATTCCACGTGCAAGACTAAAAAGGCTGGCTCCCAGGCTGCAAGTAGCAAAGATCTGATCCTGCATGAAGATCCGGCTGACAGTGATGCCGAGGCTTCACCCCCAGAGCCTCAGATCACCGGCAAACGTCAGCTGGGCTTCCCAGACAGAGTCTACCTGTTGGCATCGGTTATCTTCCAAAACCACCACCTGGAGAAGCCTGCTGCATACCAGTTGGTAAATTATGGCAAAAATAGAGGACTCCCGTTGCCTGAAGTCAAAGATAAGGAGATGCAGCCCACGGCTTACAAGCTGGCCTTCAATACACTTAAATGTAAGTTTGTAAGTAAGTGATAGCTCAGTGGTGCATGGATCTGTTGTGCCGCCATTCAATAACAATGTTACAACTTTTATCTTTCTTTCATTTTCTTTTTCAGCCTCACATATATTGTATATATCAGAACTCATGGTATGGTGGTTACAGTATAGAGTGTGGCCCTTCACTTGAAATTTTTGGAACTTTTGTTTGATCTTTTTATTGTTACGTTTTTCCCTGAAGCAGAATTTTCTAATTTCTTTTAAATGCTTTCTCACATTTAAATATAATCATCTCACACCCAAATACGTGGCAGATATTTAACAGTTTGTTGCAGGTGCATAACCTATCAGCTGCATTTTTAAATGGATCTGTGTGACACAGAGCAGTTTTAGAACAAATTTCACGGCTGTAGCTCTGTCTAAGGTCCAATCTGCCACCAGATACAACGTAGAGTCAGCCACTTTAAACTGCTTTTTGAGAAAAGAAATAGTACCAAAATCAAACAGATTACACTGAGAAAAGAATAAATGAAAAAAAGAACTAAAGTGCAAAAGGGTGTTTTGAGGGTGAGGACTCTTGGAAATAGTTTTTATTCATCTCAAAAACTTTAAATTGCACGTAAATCCTATTTAATTGCAAAGAGGATGAAACTGTCATTTCAACTGGTAATGAATAGCTTCATTGAAGTTAATTAACAGGTTGAATTGGGTATTGATAGATTGAAGAAGGACACGTGAAAGAGACTCACACACACACACACACACATAATGCTTGGATTCCCCCGCGGGAATTCTTTGTGATGCTACAAATCAATTTTACCCATAATCTGTTTACTGGGACAAGGGTGGGGTCCGAGTGACCGAAGTCACAGGGCTGTGTAATCACCATGGCGATAAGGGAGGGGACATGGGCTGACTGCCAGTGCAGAAAGCGAAGGGATCGATTTGGCATGTTCTCAGTGGATAGAGAGGTCAGGCAGGAGATACATCCTTGTCGCCATGAGGGATTTTGACCATCGTCACTATCTGTCCGCTGAGCCTGGACAAGCCTCAGACCTACATGTCCCTCAGTTGATGCAACTCACCTAAAAAAAAAACAGCCATCATCTCAAATTTGAGTATCTTGCTGTAGTAGCTTATATCAGTTTTACATCCGCAGGTACTTGCATTAGCAGGTGAAATTGACCAGACTGCCAAACATGATTAGAGATAATTTGTCTGTAATCGTTCGCTGTTCTTCACTGAAAGGATTCCTACATGCGCCCATCACCTCTTTGCTGTTTACCCAGAAAACAATTTTAATTAGAGCCTGTTTGGACCAAGAGTAAAAACTGAATTCCATCCTTATTCAGAGCTTATCTCAAAGACACATATTCTTCTGTTGTATCAGTTAGGGTGGTTCTTCTGTGTAATTCCTGTCCAGTGTGTCAGATAGTTCTTGGCTTTATTTGAATTATTTTGATCAGCTATGTTGTGCCATAAAAATTGAAGAGGCATACTTTTGAGTATTCCTTTTTATCCACTGGTTTATCTAATAGTATAATTTGCTTCTATAGAATATATATACATCAGGGTTGGGAACTTCTCAATAGAGTATAACATGCTAATTTTCTTTGTAATTGTGTTCCTGTTACAGAGTCATTATTGGAGACTCATGTATTTCGGTCACATGTTGGCATATTGCGTTTGCCGTGTGCAGACATGGGATGTCGATAAAGTGACACGGTCCCAAAGCCCGCTTTTGCACCTCCTCTTTTAACAAACAGACCGACTTCTGGTGGAGAAATTGATTCGCTGGTGACATGTATGCACACTGGCAGTCACACCTGCTGCACACGCACGGACACACATGTGTTATTTGTGCCATTGCCTTGCAGTGAGAGACTCAAAATTGAGTTGAAGTAAAAAAAAAAAATGCTTCGGCAGCAAAAACAAAACAAAACACGAAGAGCAAAATGCCAGTGAGCACCAGTATTGATCTTGTGATTATAACTCTTAATCTGCTCATGACACAAAAGTTGCTCAGTAAGCTCCTTGTTTGAGTTGAGGACACAGACTTGTCGGTTGTCAGTGATGATCTTAACGCTGATGTAGATTTGACATTTGCAAAAAAGCCAGAGCTAAAGGCACCCCAATGACAAATAAAAGCAGTTTTTTGGCCTTTTACTCTCTGCCCCTCCTTTATTCTTTGACCTCTATTCTCTCTATAAAACATATACATTTTTTTTTTATCACTCACCCAGAGGCAAATTGTGTTGTCAAGGTTTCATTCCTTGATCTCTAGAATAGTGTTCCCATAGCTTTTGCTGATGTTGAGATATGTAGAGTCACTTTTGAGCGAGTCTTTGTTGGTCGAAATTTACTTGACCTTGTCGCTCGCCATAAAATCTGCCCTCTTCTTCTCCTCTTTTCTTGCTTCCTTCTTTCTTTTCTAATGGCTGCCCCTCAGAGTATTTCTGCCTCATTGTCCTTTCTATCCAACTTGCCTGCCAGACTGTTGAATAACTGAGGCTGCTGGTGTCTGTGTCCAAAAGAGGAGGTCCTGTGGTCCACTTTTTTGATGCAGGACTTACAGCACGATAGGGAAAGACCACCTTTTTCGTCCTTGACCGCAGTCTGATCAGCTACAACTAGTCTGCCTCAGCAAATATTAAATTGTTAGATGGATTGACCATTTTAGCACAAAGGTGAATGTATAATTTACAGCAGGAACCTTTCTTAACTGGTCCTCTGTTAGATTAATGTGCAATTGGGTGTACTGATGCAGAACACTGTGAGTCAGAGTCCTGGCGACAGGATTCAGGTCCTCGCTAAGGATTTGTTTAACCACAGTCACTATCAGTCAACTGCTCATTGTTCAACTCTTGGATGGAAGCCACAAAACACACAAACTCATCATGAGCCCTGCAATGAATAGTACTCCTCTTGACCCTGGAGGACCCCCCCCCCACCCTTTTTTTTTTTGGTAAAGATTCATTTCGAGCGACTGTAGGTCATCACTGTCAGAGTTGGGAAATTCAGTATCATCCCTCAGGCAAAATCCAACGCTGTGTCTGCTGTGTAAAGATGTCTCCCGTGTGTGATTTATAGCTGAAGATTGTCTGTGTTTTACTCAAATTGCTGTATGTGATTTATCGCGTGTGGGCGACTATGACCTCCACAGACCCACCTGTCATGGCCACCACTGAGGTCTGGTTGGTAGTGTGCAGTGAATGTTTATCTGCTACGGGCTTATCTTTAAGACCTTCTGCCGTAATGGCCACAATTGAAAACCTTAGAAGCTATAAACACCACTGCTGATGTTGTATGCCTGTGTTTCCCCAATTAAAGATAAGCTCTATCACAGGAAAACATGTACAAGACTGTGCATGTGCATGTGGATGTACCCGCATGCACATATGTCTGTTTGCCCCGCCCTTTAGCAGGTGCGCTGTGTGAAGTTGGCTGGGACCCAAAAAGCAGTTTGGCACTATTTGCTGTGATAAGCTAACAGCAGTGTCTGTGGTTTCCACGGTGTCTCAGTGCACGGGGGCTGTCTGTGAGCATCCTATAGATGTCAGCCCCACATGTAATGTGCTCAGTGCACATTTTGATATTGAAATAGTCTTTTTTTTCACACTTACAGAAACACACGCATCTCATTCCCACCTTTGATTTGCTCTTCCACAGTGACAGAAAAAGGGGTTTTCCCAATCTCATTGGACACACATTTACATTAAAGAGGTTGTACTCTTCTTTTTTCTTTCCGCAAGCAAATGCTCCAACAGCAGAGTCACTTTGTTGGCAGCTCCTCTTTAATCCCAACATGTTAGACTGGATAGTGTTGCTGTCTCTCCATCGCCTGGGTCTCAAAATGGAATCTCAAAATCGGGAAGCCATCTGTTCACAGACAGGAATGACATTCATATATATGTATATATGTATTTATATTTATAATTTTAAAGGTATGGCTTTTCTAGTTTGAAAAGCAAAAGTAGATGTTCATTAATAGATGTTGCCTCAACTTAATTTCAATGTCATTATTTTTTTGGCGGGATTATTAAGACAAATGTTCTGGAGCAGGAAGCAAATAATTGATCAAATCTATGCGTGTAATATCAGTTTGAAAGAAGATCATAATTTAAGTCAACATATTAACACGCTCTTGTCTGATCAGACAAACACGCATGCCCTTTTCGCTGATTATGTTTTGATGTATCGTGTTTATCGCATCTAACGCCATTAACATCCTCAGTCCTACACTTTCACACACTCATTCATCACGGAGACGATAAATGAAAGAAAAGAGGCAAATGAAGAATCTGATTAGCTCTAATTAAACATCAAGTAAGCGTTTAATCATGGGAAATTAAACCCCTGATCTAACTGAATTGTCTTTTCAAAATGAAATCCCTATCATTTACTGAGCCTCTAGGAGCCTCTTAATATCTTTTTGCTCTTTTATTTTAGTCTTGCTCTCATCATCAGACGTGGGGTTTGTCCTTCACAGCACATATTTTACCAGTTAATGGATTGGAGTAATTCCTTGTTTCATTTCCTCCTGCCATAAATGAAAGAGCCTGGATTGTTGTCCTGGAATAATTTGATGCGGATAAAAAAAAGAAGATCATCATTATGCATCATCATTAGTCTCACGGCTATTTATTGAATTCCTCATCATTTCATCCCTCTGTCTAATCTTGCTTTACTTTGCATCTATACAGATCAAGAGGTGCTGGAGGACATCATGACTGACAGCTCCTTATATCGTGCTCAACCAATAGTAAGTGGGCTCCACAGGTGCAGTGTTTTTAATACAGCAGTCCTTTAAGAGAAGTAAATAAGTTTATTAGTTGATGTAAGTCGACATTATGTAAAAGAGAGGCACTTTTAACGAAATATCCCTCTGAGGTACCTTGCTGTCTTTGTGTGCATAGTTGACCTCACTGTTTTCATAAATGTGTAAATCTTTATGCTCCACACACACTCTTTGTCCTGTTCTCTTTGATTAGCAAAGGTAATATTGATGGATAACACTAGTGTGCTCCTTTCAACTCCCAGAACACCTTATTTCATTTGTATTCCCCACCCCAATCAATGATAAGCATTCCCTTTGGAGTAACACATAAAAAAGCAACTATGTGGCGGAGTACATCTGTCTGTCTTTCTCTATAAAGTGTTTTCTCCACCAGAACCCCCCCGTTAATTAGCGAAAGAATCAGAATTCTGTTACGACCCAGGGCCAGTGTTTTTTTTGAGGCATTTAATTGTATTCTTCAGGTTATACCCTACGTCTGTGCTACACCCGGCGTGCACAAGGTTATTACCGCGCCCTGCTGTCGTAAAATAAAGATTCCCAGCAGAGCTGTGAGACTACAGCCGTTAGCAAATAGAGGAACACCCTGCTACTTAAATCAGGAGGTATTCTCTGGGGGTAGATTGCCATGTACTTTTGCCCTACTTTTAACACCCCGCATAAAAAAGAATCTGTGGAAAGAGGGAGGGCTTCTGGAGATGTTTCTCCAACATTCGGGCTGGTGATAAAGCATGCACAGAATACAGAGCTACTGTGTGTCGAGCGAGCTGGTTGAGAAGAAGAGTAATGAAAACAGGAGGCGCTGAATGTGTGAACAGAAAACAGAGCCGTCATGGAGCATACCGATTGTAGACATCCAGCATCTACTTCACGGATGGCTTCAACTATACAGACACATTTATACTCACAGATTTGTGTTTGCTGTGCAATTCCTCACTTACACATAGATGCACTCTTACATTGAAGCCTTGTGAAATGTGGCCCTGGGTGAAATGAATAGCTCTCTCTATGTGTTGGTGGCAGGTCGTTACTCTGTGCCCCTCTTGCTAGACAATAAAGCCCGGACACAATGGGACAGTCTTTAGGACTCGCTCTCACCTTCTTTTATGCTGGCATCTATAAAGTTCAACCTTGATAGAGACAGGAGAAAGAGGTGAATGAGAAAGAGTAGGCCAGCTGTAAAAAAAGAGGCTCACGAGGGTATTGGAAAAAAAAGTCAAATGGAAAGACTAAGCTATAGATAGACGTTGAGCCTGAAGCATATTTGATCACAATGGAAAGTGAAAATGAAGCCTAAATCCCTCAGGAAACTGCCTCAGAGGTGATGTAAACTCTGGAAAGGCACCACATCAACACACTTAACACAGGTACAGTCCATGAATAAAATGGGCCAAAAGACTTTAAAGGTGCCTTTTGTTGAAATGACTGTCATGCGAGAAACTACGATTGCTTTTTATTACGTACCTCTTTAATACCTAATTATAATGAAGACGTATTATTGTCTTGATGAACAGCACTGCCAGCCTCTGTGACTGATTAGAAATCATCAAACCACCAAACTTCATGATGATTGGCTGGATAATGTGTGGGGTGGAGATAGCAAAAGTAAAATGATAAAAAAAAAAAAAAATGGATCAGTGAAAACAGATGTGAGTTGGGAAAAAAGTAATAAATTGACAAGATCAAAAAAATCAGTTGTGATATATTGATAGGGCCCAGTATTAACTCGTTATTTGTTATTTGCATCATAAAAAGGTTGATTTTCTAACTTTGGGAACAAGCACTTAAGGGTGGAAGTAGCAAATATTAGTAAAATGAAATGTATGTTTGCAAATTATTAATGGAAGGGATCAAATCTGACAATAGATTGACAAATTGTCTACTGATTTGATAGACGTGGTTGACATTTTATCTGAAGCATGCTAAAAAGCATGTTACCCATGTCAAACCCCCCCTCCTCCCCGGATTTTCTTTTTTATGGCTGGAAGTTACAAGAATTGTTAGCTGTAAACAATAAATGCCAATTGGATGCTGTAAATGATAGCTTCACAGCTCAGTACATTATCTGAGCAGCACAGCTCACAGTAAAATGTCGAGTTTATTAAATCAGATAACAAATGATGTCTTCCAATATTTGTAAGTATTTCTATTCCTTGTATTTTTTTTTTTAATTTCATTATTTTTTTGACACTCCGTCCCTTATGGGCACTTCCCTGAGACGATAAATGATGAATGATGCATTTAATCATGTTTTTATCATATCATGGCTGTTTTGATCAAACCCACTGTAAGTATTTCAAATGACTTCTCTCTGTTTTTCATTTTATATCTGTTTTCACAGCCCCACTTTTGAACTCGGATGCATTCATGCCACCTCCATATCTATCGTTTCACTTTCGTTACTTCCTCCCCTCACAGGATAAGTTTCACGATCTTGGCTTGATATGGGGACCAAGCCTGCAGTCCTCGCCATCATGTAATTCACTCCATGGCTCCAGCATTTTTACATTACGTACTGTTAATCGCACTGATCACACAAGGCTATGTCCAGAATATTTACATTAAGTTTGACCTATTTGTTATGCATCCTGTTTTTAACTAGAAATCCAGGCTGGTGCTATGTGCTAATACAATGAATTTCAAGTGAGACGTAACCCAACTGAATTTAACTATTTAACTATTCAATTTCATTGGCCAAGATTCGTATCAACATTAAGATAAGGATTTTTGATAAAGTGTCTTCAAGTCAGTTTCTGATGTAAAACATTGGCATGAGAGTTGACTAAACGAAGTAGAGATATTTACTACATGCAGTTTCCCCCTGTGGGACACTGTTGCCATGCAGCTCAGAGACTGGGAATTTTCCCACACTCAAGGCTTTAACCTTGGTAAAGGGCATGTGCAACTTGTGGTAGTGAGGGAGGATGGGAGAGGAGAAGTGAAGTGGCACAACCTGTCTCAGAAATCGACCTTTCCAAATTTGAAATTTGAAGCCTGTGGAATAAATGATAAGTGCTTGCTAATTCCTTGGCTGCAGCATAAACCCTTGTGGCATTCCGGCTTCTCACACATTAGCCCAGTGGTGAGGATGTGGCAAGCTGTTGCTGCCATGGAACACCATCTGCCGCTAATGTGGCTGGTGGCCTCCCACCCTCAGGCAAGGAAAGGTGGAGGAAGAGAGAGGGCATAGACACGGGAGCAGGAAGAAAGTAGCAAGTTAAAGAAGGCAAGATAATTATGTAAAAGAGGTAGAGGCATATCTCAGCCTTCCTCCTAGGTTTAATTAAATGGCAGAAGTGGGATCAAGGCAGGACAACCCCGAGCTATGAAAGAGGATGCATGCCAGTTTCTGCAAACTAGATACAAATTAGCCTCTAAGTACAGATGGTGATAACACAGCACGGTACCCCATAGTAAGAGTAAGATAGCGCTCTTTCAAAATCAAATGTAATGTGTTGTGGACTTTTGAGATGTAACCATTTAATAGATACAAGCTTGCAACACAGCCATGTTAGTAAAGGAATTAACCTTCTGAGCCGTAATGATGTCATGCGATCTGATCACGCCGGTGTGATCATAGACCTCAGAGGGTTAATGTCGAGCGGGCATGCGGCCTGTATCCCTGTCTCTGCTATGTTTCCCTGTTGGAAAGCAATTGTCTCCAATTAACTGTCTGTTTTGCTCTCACGGTTTAGCCACAAGATCAGATGAGCCTTGTCGCCGTCGCCCTCTTTGACTTCCAGGACAGGAGGTTCCTTCCACGGCAACGCTGTGGGAAGGAGGAGATCATACAGGAAGTTAGAGATGTGGAGAATTATCTCCTCAGGTACACCAGGATACACAAGAACACAAACAAAGGAAGGAAAGAAAAAAAGAGGAAGGAAGAACCCACTCACACAACTTGTGGTGGTAATATAGAGGGATTATGAATTCAGGCACTTGATAAAAAAAAAGAAGTTCTTTCTTTTGCTTGTGTTTTACAAAGGTTCAGAATCAAGCTGGCAGCCTCCCTTGCCCGCTACAGGATCAAACATGATCTCTTAACTATTGAGTCTATCTTGCCCGAGAGTGTTAGGAAGAAGCAAGAGAGGTCAATTAGCCTTCCTCTTTACGCATGGATCAACACGCTGAAGAGCAGGTCAGCTGAGCATACACAAACATAACAGATAACACAGACCTTTTCTTAAACACCCTCACATAACCACAGCAATACACTTAAAGCGTATGCACTTACATTTAAACACACTGCTTTAACTTGGGGTAGTGCTTGATGTTTTATGGACAAGGTGCCCAGCTGACAACCAATTAAATGAATAGACCGTGAGTATGTGTGTATGGGCGTGTGTGCGTTACGCCTTGTTGTGTATGAGTGTGTGTTAATGTGCGTTGCTGCACGCGCTCCGACAGACTGATTCAGTTTGGTGTAAATCCTGCTGCTGCGGACAGATTCAATCAGCAACACCTATCATCCAGCTCTGGGACTGTAAAGGTCACCTGTTGGGACAAATGGTGTGTCCTGTGTGTGCGAGTGTGTGCGTGCATATATATATTAATAGATTTTACAACACATATTACGATTAAAGTCTCTTAAAAGGTCAAATAGAAATTATACACACTATACACACTGTGTTGACAGCCTTACTCTTACCTCTCACCTTGTCCTCTTATCCCTCCTCTTGGACTTCCACTAATCTGCTGCTCTTGCTCCTCCTCTCCTATGCTTCCAGTCTCGATGAGGTCCAAAGTGTGCTGAGGAATGCGGGCTTCTCGCAGGTGAAATCGATCGGGCAGTTGGATGGCCAGACTTTCTGCCAGGATCCTCACTGTGCGGATACGCTTGTGTTCCCAGCTCAGCTGAAAGCTCAGCTCTGTTCCACCAAGCTTCTTAGTGACTACAAACTCATCGTCCAGGTATAAGCTGCACGGAAAGAGGAAGTTTCTGATAAGAGCCGTCTCCTCTCTGCAGACTTTAAAGTAGCTCAGCACCATCTATCTCCTATGATTGTTACTATTTCAACTCGGTGATGGACTTGCTCGTATTGATTCTAAGACTTAGGTCACTTACACCAGCTGAGATTAGTTTGACAAGATATAAATATTTCACTTCACTTCCTCTCATGTAGCTGCACTTCACTTTGGGCCATGAAAAATGATCTTTTTGGGGACCGAGGGGACAGTTTTATTATTAAACTGCTATCCCATAAAAGTCAAGCTGCTGTACAAACTGTTAGCAGCACACACTACAACAACATAATTCAATCTGAAGTTTTCTACATTTCCACATTCTATCAAATATTCAACACTGCCTATTTAATCTTCTCAATTTTTTTGTTATCTCCATCACTATATTTCTGTAAATTTTCCACTTTCGAATGTCCTTGTTTTTCTTTTCCTCCATTTTTCCCCCCTCTAAGTTTACATCTCTCTTTCCTGTGTGCTTTTTGTTGATCTGTATATCGATTCAATTCATCTCTCTATGAAACTAACTCAATGTGTCCGCAGGACAAGTCTTGCAGCCTGGGCCCGAATGCAGCATGCTCCCTGTTAGCAGATGTAGGAGATGTTCTCATGGTGGGCTGCTTCTCTGGCCTCACTGTCTCCCACGTGGCCTCCCTCATTGCACAGAAACATAAAGCCAACAACAACAACAACCAGCCGTCGGTGTATGTCTGTGTCAGCGACCACACAGATGCTCAGAGGGAGGAACTACAGCGAACCGTTTCCACCATCGGATGCAAAAGTAAGCTCAACATGGATGTGTCCACGAGAGTGTTACTTTCTTTTTCTTAGTTTGAGAGAAAAGAGGAGATGGAAGAAAGGGGAAACACATGTTATTATTTAATGATGTCATTTTCTGTGTTTTTGGTTGTTTTATATTCTATAATGGACAACACTTTTTTAAAAATGACTTAAAATGATTTTCCATGAAAATAACATTTCTAGGGACTTGTTTAGCTTAGCAAGGCTGTAAATAGATATTGTTTGCTGACATTGGTTGATGACTCAGCCAGTCATTAGATAGACATATATGGAAAAGGAACTGAGGTGTGATTTTTTTATGATTGGAAAAGCTACCCTGAGGCAAAGGATTTTTCTACGGAGAAGTTTCGTGGAACATTGTGAATAGAATGAAAGCACAGAGAAAACGTGTCACTGCTCATACTGCTTATCTTTCCATTGAATGTGTATGCTGCTTAGATGTGAAGCTGATACAGGAGGTCTTCCAGTCTTTGGACAGTGGCGATAAGCGGCTTCAAAAGGTGCGAGTTATCCTGTTGATCCCCAGGTGTTCTGTGTCTGCAGTCAGCAACCCCGTGGAGTTCATACTGCACGAAAATGGAGGTAGCAATATACAGAAAAGTCACAAACCATGGATGTAAAAGATAGATATTTGAGAAATCTATGCCACTTCCTGTTGTGTCCCGAACACATATTACACGCTTCATGTTAGAGTAGAAAATTGAGGATGTTGTGCATGCATAGTGGAAGACAAAGATAGTGTAAGCTTAGATTCTCTGAATGCAAATATCTCCTCTATATTCTTTCTATATTTTTGGTTGAGAAGAAGAGCATTGCTAGGGATGACAATTTCCATTTCCATTCATTCGACATGTGTGAAAGTAGCTTATATTACAGTTGTTTATGCACCTCACTGGAGACAACAGATCATCAAAGTGATACTCTGCTCTGCTGAAGCTTTGCCTCTTTCTCAGACACAGGCCTGCTGCAGGACTTATCCCGTGGCTCCATTGCCCACAGCAAACTGGAGTCTCTGGTTGCACAGCAGAGGAAAGATATTGATCATGCCTTGAAGTGTGAGTGTCCAACCACCTTCTCTCGTGTAGACATGCTCGGGCACACTCACACACTTGCACCACATCATCTGTCTTGAGTGTGCAGTCTCTCCCACTCTGACACAATGAGGCTTACTCTTCTAATTATCTAATCTCATATGCCGTTAGACTGAAGCCTGTGGTGTCCCTTGGAGATTGTCTGAGTTTTAATTAGGAATGCTAATGTTGCTTTCTGCTGGTCAGCTTCTGTCTTCCTTTCACATTTTAGGGAAGTGTTGTGTACATTCTGTCACACCGAACATGTCAGAGGGACCTGTTCTGTTGAGTGCCAGCAATTTTTGTTTAATACAGATGTTACAGCTCTGCTCTGCAGCCCGTCACTATCTTCTCTTTTCTGTTGTGTACTCAGCTTTTTCTGCTTTTCTGTTTAGTGTTAATTAGTATCCATGAGCTACGATCATTAGCCTCAGTTCATCTTGCCTGCTCCTCTGTCTATGTCTGACCTGGGTTTTGTTCATCAAGCAGGTGGAGTCTCGTTCGGTGGAAATATAAAGTGATTCCTTTTATCACACTGCTATTGATCGACCCTTGTCTATTTGGGTTGATCCTCGTCTATTTGTAAGGGTAGAGACTCTGTAATAGGACTGGTAATTAATGGTGGGTATGTATTGAGTGCTGTGATTCAGTTGAGTCGATGGTCTCATTTCAGTGTCTTCATTGAGGCACACGTTTAAACAAATGCTCGAACAGAGACACACCTCCAGAGCCTTTAATGTCAGTAATAGAGCAGCACACCCATCTCAGGATATCTGGACTTTTGCCTTAGATCTATCACATTCTTCTTTCAGTCTCTCTAGCCTTCAAATGTAACTTTACCTGTGCCACATCGAAGCATATTTGATTTATTATCAGCTGAGAGTTAATTTTTCCTGTCTATGGCTATAATTAGTGGGCAAGGAATAAAATCAAACCTCCAGTGGAAGTCAGTCTGCCAGCACCTTCGCAAATCTACAAGGCAGCAGCACTTGAATGAAATAAGTAATGAACATGCATAAAAAGTGTGAAGAAATTAATCTTCAGGAGTCTACTTTACTCAAGGGAGCGCTTAATATGGGGAAAAGCAGGGACTGAATAATTAAATTTAACAGTTATAATGGAAGAAACATTATTGACTGAACATGTTTTTTGTGCACAGTACCCATGGTTTTGGCAGTAGTGTACTCAACCTGTTCGTCATACCCAGAGGAGAATGTGGATGTGGTGAACAGAGCACTGCAGCAAACCAAAGCCTGCTCAGACATGGAGGGGGAACCAAAATTCAGGTAAATCTCTATGCCCTGGTGTGCACC
This sequence comes from Leuresthes tenuis, assembly GCF_036924035.1. NCBI lineage: Eukaryota > Metazoa > Chordata > Actinopteri > Atheriniformes > Atherinopsidae > Leuresthes > Leuresthes tenuis. The sequence goes on along the minus strand of NW_027325365.1, from coordinate 16,768,397 downwards.
TGCATCAGTCTGTTTGCCTTGCTGTCTGTCAGCCTTTCTGCATGTTTTTCTAGCTCCGCTTTGACAGGATTCTGTTCAAGCCTCAGCAAACCTCAGGCAGGAGCTGAAAGAGATTCAGTGAAAATATAATCAAACTTGATGCTTCATATCTTGAAATGGCCCCTGAAAATGATCTTCAGACAGTTCAGATTCTCATTTTTCCTTTTATTTTTTCCCTTTCTGTGTTTGTGCGGTTAAGTATTGAAGTCTTTTTGAAGTTTTACCAAGCCTGCGGATTTAAATGTAACAAGACTGACTCCTCTCTGCAGCAAGCTGGCCTGGTGTGCTGGCAGTGCTGCAGGCTAGTATAAATAAAGCACAAGTAGTATTATTGGTATGGATCACACTGGCTTTACACAGACATATGGCACTTGTGTGCATTTTAGAGCTGAAATAATAAAAGGGTTTGCCAATCCACAAGAAACAAATCTTCAAAAAGATTGATAATCACATAATCCTATGCTATTTATGAAGCGGTCACACAAAAAGATAGTTTAGTATTTGTCTTTTGTTTTCATATTTGTGAATTTTAAATCTGGAGGTTATTGATAGAGAGTTTGTGGTTTTGGACTATTATGCAGAGTACAGGCATGTACATTTAATATAATGTAGTTTGTTCATTTCTGATTTAGGCCAAGCCCCTCCCCTTTCAGCTCTGCTGATCACGGAGAGGCCACTGAGGAAACAGAGCCCTTCTTTGTAGTGGAAGCTTCTGAGCACAGCAACGGCTGCTTTCTGGCTGTTCTGAACAGAGAGGTAAGCATCACTTAAGCAGAAACCTCACAAACCAAGCAGAGGCTGCATATCTCCAACAATAGTGAAATAAGGAAATAAAAAGTCAAACTCTTTTCTATATGTATGGATCCTGTGGCAGTTAAGTACTTTGAAAATCCGATGCCTCTCCTCTACTGCTGCTTCTGTTTTTAGGAAATGCAGCCAAAGATATAAGTAAAGACAAACTTAACTCATTTAGCATCTCGTTCTGGCAAGATGTCTGATCCTAAAACTCTGGACCTAACTGTGTGCTGTACCGTTACGATGTCAGGGTGTGATATGGCTGAGGACCACACAACTTGTTCAGTCTGACACACAGGGATGGATTACCCTGAGGTGTTATATTTATGTCTGCTGAGAAACCCTCTTCCCCCGAGCCCTGAACAACACATCATAAGGTTAGCTTTTTCTTGGGGAAATCAAAAAAAAACAACACACCAGTCGATGCTCAAGGCCATCACCTTGCTGCAGGGGAGTGGCCACAGGAGGGGCCCTGCAGTGTGTGAGCTGTCTTTTTGATTTTTCTGTTGTCTGTGGCGCAGCACCTGCCATCTTGTTTTTGGCGTGGATGTGTGTGCTTTGGTTACTTTTTCTTGGGAAACACACTTGAGTGAGGATGACATATATTCAATCACTTAACCTCATAAGTGTGTGAAGTATGATAAAGGAGGTCCACTGTGCTGCCAGCTGTTTCAAAAACAGCCATTAGAAAACTGACCCCATTTTTATTATCAGCACAGTAGCATTGCTGGTATAGTTTTTCAACTTTTGACTTTGTGTCATCAAGGCAAACTGTCACCAGACACCAAGTGTAGAGGAAACAACCACAAAAGCCTATTTTTTTCAAGTCTTTAATGGGTGAGAAAATAAGGATGAGTGATGTCACCTTGGTGCCGCTTTAAAGAGTACTGTTAGAATCAGGAGATGGACTTGGATAATTAGTTTAGCTCTTTTTTTGTTGAATTTTGTGTGTCTTGTGTTAATTTTGTGTAGAATGTATGATTTTTATTAGAGTGAGACACTGCACAAGTGTGTTCGAGAGCATTTGCATTTATCGCCGCAGTTTCACGTCTGTCCGAACAGAGCTTCCTTATAATTTTCTCTCTCTTTAATGAGCACTCACAATTGGGACATGCTCTGGCTCTGCTGGGTTTTACAGTCACAGGCTTTCACATCTTATAAAAACCTTTATCTCAGTCTTTTATTTAAGCAAAATCCAGCCACTGCCAAATTCAGACTCACCCCTCTCTATTTGCCTACCCTGCCTTCCTCCTCTATCTGGAAGAGACACTGGATAGCTACAGGAGCTAAATCTAATTCGAACTGGCTACAACTGTGGTGTGATGCAGTGGATCTACGTCGCTGGTATAAGTGCATGGGAGAATCTCATCAAGTCTTTGTGATCGGTCTTCCCCACATCCTCATAATCCACAAAGTTTATGGCATTACCGCCTCACATTATGAGATCTGCTCTTATGCTTTTGATGCAAGTTATTAAGCCATCTTGCCCCCGGAGGGGGTGACAGAGCTCTCTTGCACTGTTGCGCCTGTTTCTCCCCAGCCATCCATCATGTTTTATACCTCCGCAGATAGGAATGAAAAGATAATCAAACTGCCGTAATGGTGTCTCAAACAGGATTTTTTTTCTCCCTGCCTCCAATAAACTTGGCTAATCAAAAGTTATTGTGGCACTCTGAAAAGCACCATAAAAAGAGCAATTATATAAGTGTTTGAATGCTATCGGCTGTCGTAGCTGTGCACAGTAAAGTTCTTTATGAGCCTCCCATACAGGAACAGCTGTGGACAATAACGACATTCCAGTGAGGTGTTTCTGGTCTTTTCATTTTCAAAGGAGGGAAAGTACATCACGGGCGGACCTACCTTTAAAAGACTCTTACTGACAAATAATGGCAACAGTAACAGGAAATTTAAAGCCCAATACTTTTCACTTTGGCTTTGCTTTCCTCTTTGTTTAGGGTGAGTTTTATTAATTTAGATGTTGCAGCCAGGATCTATTGGACGTAACGATTTTGGATGCAGGAGTTGAAAGGGAGTGGGCTCAGCTCCAGGAAATGCCGCGGCAGCTAAGTTTGGCAGAGTGTAGACGGAAATGGACGATTTACAGAGTATGGCACTGTTAGTTAGTGGCGATGGAGAAGAAGTGAGATTCACAGGGGTGAAGGGGAAGAAAGGGAGGCAAGGCAGAGTGTCTGTTGAATAATTCAGCGCCCCCTGTCTGTATGAGTTAGCATCAGTGATGTTCAGGGCGTCCACCAAAGACTGCAGAAGAGAGACGCCTCTAAAACAATATTTACTGGTGTGCATAGGGTCTATCGACACACACAGGTATGTGCAAAATGCACACATATGCACTTTTCATACTAAATGTATGCACATACATACCTGCGTAAACTAATTTACAGACATCTTAAGCAAACACGTGAAAAGATTTGCATTAAAGTGCAAGCAAGCACTCAAGAAGCAAAAACAAAATACACAAAAAAACTCACACAGGCTGCATGTCCCTGCAGTGTACACTGTTCTTGTGAATAATTCAAGCATTGAGGAGAGCAATGGGTTGCACTGTGGGCTGCTGCTGAGACAGCAGGTGACCCTGCAGCCAGCAGCAAGGACATGATGGATATTTCTCCTCGATAAACAATATATTTTCTATTATTACAATGGAAATTCCTTTAATATTAATGATTTTATTGTATAATGGGTCACCTGAACTCATCTGAAGCTTTAAGGGGTGGCTGTAGGTTTCAGTTTACATGCTTCATTGGCCAGTTCATGTTAGTTGTTAATGCCTTCAAGGAAAAAAAACCAAACAAGCATATTTTTTTGTCCTTTCAACAGCCCGAGCCAGTGATCCAAGAAGCACCCGAGGAAGTAATTGCCAGAGCAAATGCCAAAGGTATCCTGGACAGGATTGGCTTAAACCGCCTAACCAGAAAAGAGCACCATGGACACACCAACAGGATGAAAAAACCAGCCCATGCTTACAGCTCGCAGCCTCTGCTCTCGGTCTGTGTGCAAGGCAAACCCCATCAAACTAAGGGCAGCGACTGTGCGATTCCGTGTGGACATCAGTACTTTAAGGACTTGAAGCAGTCATCACAAGGTGTGTATGGACAATTCATTAAATTACATTAAATTCATTTGATGTAACAATGAACACATTCAGCCAATTCAAGGATGATTTTATTTCATGCTATGTATCACCATTTTAGTTCAAACATCCTGTTGTCTCTCCAACATCACTGTGTCCATCCTTCAGGGAAACCCAGAGCATTGCGCTTGCAGGCCTTAAAGAGCACTGCGTCCAGCTCCCTCTCCTTCTCCAAAGAAGAGTGCTCCACCTCCTCCTCCTCCTTCTCCAAAACAGAAAATGGCACATGCGTGAAAAGCATCACCTCTGTTTCCACCACCACTCCTCTACATCCTGCCTTCCCTCCCTCTTCCCCTTTGGCTCGAGTTGTACGTTCCCGTAGACCTCAACAGGAGGTGCTGAAGCCTGTGTTGCTTGTCCTGCCTCCTGTTCCCTTTCCTGCCTCTTTCCCACCCCGGCACAGTCGGACAGGTTTCAGCCCCAGCCTCAGCTTCAAGAGATGGAAGATACCTGCTCAAACTGTATCCCATGGCCAGTTCAAGGATACTATGGACAAATGGCGTCCTCTTTTTTGAACTCCAAAACAAATTCTTGCCTAAATAAAGTCAGTCACGTCTAAATCTAACACCAAAATGCATACAGTGTTATTAAACTGCCAAATCACACAGAGCATTCGATAGTAACGTCAGCTTAAATGCTTCTGGGTCTATTTTTGCTTGTCGTCATAAGTGTCCTTGTGTGCCATAGACAACAACCTTGCCACAGTCCCAATAAAGTCAAAGTGCATATATTTACAAGCTTGTCCAATGTCATTTTTACTTTGACCACATTCTGAGAAATTAAAGGACAGTCAAGAGGCTGCTTCTTTCTTTTTTTTTTTAGTTTTGGTAATGCATTTATTGTCACAACAGGTTACATTTACATGGTGTAGAGATGGTGACGAACAGAAATGAAACTATTTTTTTTTTTCACTCAGACTGCTTTCACAGAGTTCACATTGAGTGCAGGTGGTGGCCCCGAGCCATAGGAGCATTGTAGAAAGTTTGACAGAAGACATTTCTTTCTCTTTTTTCTTTTACTGCTACATGTGTGTATTCGTGTGTGTGCGTTCGGATTGTGAATGGGAGTACACTGGCTGGATTTTTCTGAGGATGGGAACAGTACAATTATTCCTTAGTGTAGGCCACACTTGATCTTTCCCGCACCGTCTCGGCTCGGCGAACAATTTTTGTGTCATGTTGTGCATATGGCCGCAAATGCTTCACATCTGCCAAAGTCAAAAACCTGGATGTGGAATTTCTTGCATCTGCATAAATCTTGGGTATGTGCATAAGAATTCCTGAGGAATTTGTTTAGTTTCAACACAAGCAGTTTAACATTCTCGAGCTTTTAAAATCAGGTTTTCCACATAGAAAAAAAAAAAAGTACAATCTTAAGCCTCAAAATACATTAAAAAGTAATTCACTTTCTTTTGCTGCTCAACCCGTTCTTTTAAGAAGTCAACGTAAAAACTGACTTACAATCCGTAATTGTATTATTGTATGTGGGGCAGTGTCCCCGTTGGGAAAAGGATCGGATTTTCTTGTGCCAGTGTAAATCCAGTCGAGGACAAAAGACGATGAGTTACGCTCAGAGCATCAATACATTTTTTTTTTGTGTGTTCATCAGTCTTCTTATCAAGATCCTTAACTCACCAACATTAAACATATCCCCATCAAACAAAAACATGCAAAATCAAACCCATTTATCTGTGGCCATCATCTCACCTCTCCCTCATACTTTATCTACAAGTTTTGTGCCCTTATTTCTTTCCACGTACAATCATTGACATACATGTTATTGTTACAGTCACTTCATTCATCGTGAAAGGAAATGTAGTCTTTCTAATTTGTCGTACATTGAAGGCATTAAAACATTTTTATGCCATTTGGTGGACAGCTGCAGGCTGATGACATGTCCTCTCTGTTTGATCTTGGATGATGTTTAATCCTCACGACAGCGAGACAACACCTTTTTTTTCTTTTTTTTTTTTGTCCTGGAAGGCTACTGTAGCTCATCCAGTCCACGAGTTCAGAAAGAAACAGAGATGGACAGAAAAAAATTAGTAAACCGTGAGTTGCTCCATGACCAGTCTGTGAACAGAAATGTGACATTTTTTTCTTCTGGATAATCCTGTCAGCAGAGTGTGTGATCAAGTAATCCATCTAGCGGCGAAATCCACAAACAGGAAGTGGGTTTCAGTTGAACAAAGCAGTGTTCAAAGGTCAAAGTTCTACCAGTGACACCAGGTCATTCCTTCACACCAAACAGGTGAGTTTTCATCTTCTTTGAATATCAGGCATATCTACCAGTTCCTCCTCTTTCCAGTTTTTGCAGTGATGTTTGTTATGTTGTATGTACATCATCGGTAACCATGGCTGGTACTGATTAGGTGTTGTTGTGGCGATTGTGTGGGTGGCTTCCAGGCTGGGGTGGGGTGCAGTGTTCAGTGGTGATGGTCATTGCTGGGGCAGTTCTGACGGCTGTTTCTTGGTTTTCAGAGTGTCTATGAGAGACTGGACGCTGCGTTTCACGCTGGTGGTCACCCGTCTGGTCACCGAGTCTGCAGAGGGAGAGGAAGAGGAGCTGGCACGCTGTGAGGGTGGCCGTGCTACCAGACACTTCTGGTATCGGAGCTGAGGAAGAAGAGGACAAGGTTATGTGAGTAAGTATCGGAGCATCCTAATAGCTGAATAGTTGAGTTGAGCTGAGGGCATGTGCTTCACATTTCCCCCCTCCCTCTTTGGTTCCTTGTATGATGAAAGGTATGATGAAAGCTACATCTAGCACAGCTCTGTAAGAACGTATCAAAATCCATCCTTACCACACAAGCTGCCTGCACAGCCTCAGAGACACAGCCTGCATTTGGGTCGCACCAGAACACATGGCACTGGAAATGCTGATTCCCAGTATCCATAATGAAGGCAAATGTATGCACATCCCGCCCCACGCCCATGAAGGACAAGAAACGGACACGGCACTCCACCAGCACCTCCTCGTCCTCCTCCTGCACAGCCATCAAAGAGGAAAATTAGAGCTCTAATAAGCTTTTCTATCTTTCTGATGAGCATATTCATATATTTTGATTATTTGTTAGTCTCCAGGATAGAAACAAATGTCCATGCCTTTTCTTTGATGACAGCCATGGTGGTGTCAGCAATACTCAGTATGACAGGAGTCCAGTCTTCTTTTCCTGTGGACGACAGGAGGTTTTCTATGGCCCCATTTATGATGTCCATACCTAGGGACAGAACAGGGGAGTCTGAAAGTGGACAGAGGAATCTACTACAGCATGCAGAAGAAGGTCTTGTGTGGACACAGTTTTAAGCTCAATTTTACCTATAGGGCGAGACACAGATGTCATACCCAGATACAGCACATGAAACTTCTGCACCAATTCGGTCTTTGGCATGGGAAACTCTGCAGAAATGAAAAAAATAAAACCCACATAAGAACACACACACACACACACACACACACAAATCACCCACAGGAAATTCTTAGCAGAGGACAACATCTAACACAACCTTTATAAATAATAGTCCACACATGATAATTGGCTTAAAGCAGAAAAATAAACAAACACTGGTGAATATTTTAATATTCTGTGCTGCTGCAGACATGATTAGGGCATGGAAAAAAAACAGAGGGCTGGATGATTTCTGAGCGGAAAGCCTGCTGTGCCAGTTTACACTACAGGCTGTAGGTAGAGAACACTGCATTACACAATGAAATGATCAAAGCTAACACCTGCATCCCAAATAGCACAGATGTTAACATCTTGCAACCCCCAGGAACTCACTATTGACACGATAGACAATTAGCTTTACAAGCTCAGGATGGTTTCTGGAAAGGCAAATTTTAAAACGCCAAAATGAGTTAATCATAGTGTACTGTTGTCAATCTGAGTGCGCTCAGAGACGAAATGATACAAAACCAACACAATGCTGAAAAAGACACACAACCCCACTCAAAATGTTGACATCAGCTACAGGCAAGCTGCTCTATTTCTCACTAGAATAGATTACAGGAGACAACTGCAGTCTTTGTGTTGGAGTTGTGGCATGTTTGCCGAGAATCATTTAAATTTCAGCACACAAATGCTTCAGAATAACAAAAAGGCAGACTGAAAAGCAGCGTTTTGCTGCCTCTTGGATTGAAAGTTTAATATTTTTTTGCCTTTTTTTATATCATATGACCACATTGGTGTAGTTTGACATTGTCAAAGGTGAGCTTCCTCGCACCCATCACCACATCCAACTGTGATATTACACTCAGAAAGCTGAGTACTCAGGTATGATTAGGACTCACCTTAACTCACAACTTCACATACATGTATATTGAGAATCAATGTTTTTCCAACATTGATTCAATTCTAAAGCAGAGCTCAGGCATCCCAGATGAAATGAAAAACATCAAGGCCATTATCTCAGTGCTGGCGTTCTCCCCAAATCAGGCTAATCTCCTCAAGTGTGTCCCAACGTAGGATCCAAATCTGCAGTAATTCAGTCGTAACTGTTTCCCGTTCACTGTAAAACCAACTCTAACCAACCTTTAGAGGTAATGGACTGGTCTGTCTACTGCAACGTTTTTTCTTTTCTATTTATGTCAATCCTATGAGTTCAAGCAAGTTACAGTCTTAAAAGATGCAAGGGATCTTTCAGTACAAGTTCTTTGATCCTGGGGTTGGGATGAGGGCTGTGGAACGCCACCCGTTGCCTCACAGAAACCCTAATTAGGTTGCAATGAGGTGACTGTCTCCGTAAGAGAGGAGCTGATGTGGTTCTTTTATATTCTGATACCCTGTGCTGCTTTCCACTTCACTCAGCAGATACGTACGGCAGAAGAGGCTATAGCTAAGTATGAATGGTGCTGGACCTTTTTTCCAATAATTACTTGGAACTGACAAAAACAAGCAGTGGGAATTAGCAAACAGGGATAACAGTGAAAAGAATTAGCGCTGTAATGAAATTACTGTGTGATTATTGAGCTAGCAGTTGTTCTGGAATCAGCATTATCTGAATGTAATTGAACCGACCACTGCTATCTTTTCTATTAATATTGGTTCGTGTCTGCTCCTGCGGTAGTACGATCATCTTTTAAAAACATAAAAGTGCTTTCAGATGTGGAAGAATTCTGTAATGGGACACAAGGGACCACAACAGGGGAGATACCACATGGCTGACAAATCCAGTCCTTACAAGGAACAACAGAGGAACAAGATTCAGAGAAATATGTTGTATAAGTCATGTTGTGGGGACAAAATCCATTTTAGCTATCACAGTGAGGAAACCTTTCCTGTTTGAGAGACAAAAAATGGTGAACATACGGTATATCTCCAGGAACTAAATGTCATTGTCATGTCCTCTGAGGTGATGGACATGCGACTGTGCATGTGTGTGTACGTGTGAGTGTGTGTGTGTGTACCTTGTAGGGGTACGTCAGAGCCGTTCTGGGAGGAGCTGCCAGCTGCGGCCTTGGCACTTTTTCTTTCAGCCATAATCTGAGTAAATGCACGGGGTGAGGAACAAAATAAAACAGAGTAAAGTGGTGGAAAACAGAGAAGAAACATAAAAGAAAGTGACCAGAACATGAATGGGGAGAAGACGAGAAAAAGTTTAGTTGAAAACAAAACTTCGGCCCATTCAGTGTCATGGATGTCATCGAGTGAGAGGCGGGGTACACCCAGGAGTCGCCAATCCACCAATCAAAACAACTAAATATAAATGTTTTCATACCCACTAAACTGTCACCCCCGCAGCTGCAGGGAAATCTGACTCATGAGCACATCGTCGCAAACATCATTCTGAATGGAAGCATGAGGGACTAGACTGTTCAGGTACATTTTATAACACATATTCTGCGGTTTCCCTGCCATTGAAGGGAAAGTAAGTGATAGAAACAACTGAAAAATTATTATAATTTCTGCTCAGAGTTTCTGTGCAGTTCTTTGGACTGCATCACTTTCATCATTTTGGCATCACCGACACAAAAATAATTTCAGGTAGTTATTGCCTGCATGAACAAATGACCCATGGACTCATTTTTATGGCAAGGACAGTCTTTATCATGTTGTCCATAAAATATGAAACATTACCTCTTCTGTCCTAGCAAAAAAAAAAAAATGAATAGATAAATAAAAGAAGAGGCTATGCCACTTTCTCTCTGCTTTCTTTCCCTCAGCTCTGGTGCTGCAGTATAAACACTCCTTAAAGAGAGCTGAATATTCTGCACGGCTCTTGCATCAGGCCTGAGCACTCTGTTCTTGCCACAGACACTTGATTAATTGTGGGTGTCATTAATCAAAGTCTATGGTGAGTCTGCAACTCTGCTCACAGGGGAACATGCAAGGCGACACATGCCCTCACACACACACAATGGACGCTTGTTCAATGTGCTGCACAGCTGCAAAACTCAGGTCACCAAGTTTCTCCCCTGCAGTAAAGAAAGAGCTGCCGCTGAGTTTGAAATAAGCAGTGTGAGGAGCAGTCATGGGCACGTGCACGTACACATACTGATATAGATGCAGCGAGCCACACTTTTCCTTCAGTTTGGGGTTAGAGTTAAAAGGAAATTATTAGGAACATTTTTTTTTTCTCTAAATGGGTCACCATGCCTCTCAGGGAGAAGATCTGTAGTTCCAGTATTCATTTTTTCCAAGGTCACTGCTGACCTGAGGACAACTAGTTTCTCTTTGTGTACAGAGGGATGTGTGCATATGTGTGTTTGAACAGCAAAGTGTCACTAAATAAGTAAACTGTGTCTCTAGGCTACAGGTTCTCCAATGCCAGTGTTCCACCGGTGGTCTTCATGTATTATTATATACAGCATACTGTCTATCTGGAAAAAACAGGCTTTTAGTTGGTCCTGTCGTAATAGTTTATAAATCAAGTCCACAATATCTTACAGGGGACTTATTTTAGTTAAAACAAATCACTAATGTAAAGCACTCAGTGATTTCCTATTACAGCTGTATGCTGTACTTCAGTTTTGGGAAATGTAGGACTTTTATACTAAACCCTGAAAGCTAACACTGACATTGATTTTGGCCAAAAAATCAGAGGGAATTTGAAATGATCTGCTTGCTTGTGTGGGGCTTGCCATTTCAGAAAGGTTTGGCCTTGCGGGCCAGTGTGGACAGTTTCTCAAAGAGTTTGAAATCACCAGATTCTGTAATGTTTCAGGGTGGATACGGGAAGAATCCAGTGAAAAAGAGGCCAAGTACATGTCAGCAGGAATACGTTGGCATTGATTTTGCCTTAACGTGGGTTTAGTTGAGGTTGTGAAAGAAATCATAATGTGTTACAGTGTCTGACGCTGCTCCACCACAGAACCTTACTGCAGCTAATAGCTGGTTGCTAAGAGAGTTCTTAGAACAACTCTAATAAATGAAGACCACTTTAACTCTATTTCAGCAGTTTGTGCTGCAGCATGTATCAATGATCACTTATCATGTACAGCAGCTGGAGTGGGAATGTGGTGAGTTCCACCTTTGTGTCTCTGAGACACTTTCCCTGCATGCACAGTATCTGTTCCTAAGGATGAGAGCTGCTTTCTCTTTGATAACAGAGGGGAATCCATCCGATACCTGCTGAGACATTTAATTCAAAATCCTAAAGTCTAACCTTGTGTTGGTGCAGAAGGAGAAGTGAAAATTATGTGGAAAATCCTGGGGAATCTCCAAAGATCTCTTTAGCTTTTTTCATGTTGCCCGTTTAAAGTGGGACTTTTAGTTTCTTTGTTGCAGATCTCTGTTCTGTTTGTAGAAAAATGACATTTTCAGCTGCTTCCATCCACCAGTGCAGTGTTTCTCACAACCACAGTGCAATTGTCTTGTTAATATGAATTATTACGGCTATGTGACATGTTGTTGACCATGCAAAGACTAATATATTATACCACACTTTATATATTGTCCAGTTCTGCCGGACAGCAAATATATCATACACAATGTGGATCTTTCAGTGACTTTCACTTGCATGTCTGAGTGAAACGTGAGGAATGTTAACAGAAGGTGACCCGTAGTGAATGACTGCAAGCCATTGCTCTAACAGACTGATGAAGCCATCAATGTTATGTATTACAAGTGTGAAAAGGGATTTTGCATGGTAGGTGGATTGAGGATTGAGAGTTAAAGCAGTCAAATCAATTCACCTGTAAGGGACAGCTGGGATGGCAGGACACTGTGCTCTAACCACTGTTGCTGATTCTGCAACGCTGGCTGGCAGTTTGAAAGCATGCAATGACAGTGTGGCCTAGCAAGGATGGCTTTTTTTCCCCAACAACATAGCGTGACTGCTGTTTGGAAAGGGCTTTTGGTTAATTCTCAGGGCACTTTCATTGAAAACTAAACATATAAACCTCATGGTGGCAAGTAAAGAAAAAGTGGGAAAATCACCAAATCTGCTCCTTTGGGAAAGATGAATATACAATCATGTGAAAACAAAAGAAAAGCCTGATTCAGTTATCATTTTTACAGAACCTGACATAATTGTCTGCTGATCACCAAGAGTTTTAGTAATTTAGGTAAATACAAACTCAGATGACGACACATAACAGCATTTCAATCCGCCTGAGGTCTGGACTCTAGCTTTTTTCAGCCCTTCTGGTGTAGATTCGTGGCTGTGTTTGGGATCATTGTCTTGTTGGGTGACCCAGTTTCAGTCAAGTTTTAGCTATCAGACTAGATTATTTTGGTGTACAGAGGACTCCGTGACTGCAAGGTGTCAAACATTTCCACTTTGGTCTCACCTGTGGAAAGGACACTGTCCCTGGAATCTTGTGGTTTGTTTTGATGCAACTTTGTAAACCATTGTTTATCAATAATACCTGTCATAAAGCAGATTCATTTTTAAAGAAACATCCCATTTCATAAAACTTTAGACATGAAAGAGGATGCACTTTCTTTTTTACATTACTGTACACATGCAAAATATAATCTCAATCTGTCAAGTAGCAGCTGAGAGTGGACCAAAGTGGTGGGCCAGCCAACAGACAAAGACAACATCTGGATGTCACCTCAAACAAAGACTTCGGCTGATGGTGAAGTTCTCTATTCTTCACAAACCAAAAGCACATGAGGTAATGTTTCTTGTCACCTTCAAAGTTCACACTGATGTGTCGAGATGTGTTTAAATTGAAAGAATTCTGAACCATCGCCAAATCGAAATTAAAACTCAAGTCTCATGTTTCAGAACAGGCTCTTTCCACATGAGCATCAGGAAGTTTTCTTAAATACCCCAAAATATCCCAGCTGGCTCGTATGAAAATGAACTTTGTCAAACTGAGGTGAAGACTCCTAGCAGCTCTCAGAAACAGTTAAATGGGATTAAGGTAACACTGAGAGTTTTCTATGGGTGGAGGAAGAAAGACGCTAAGTCCTCCATCCTGTGAGGTTTGTAATCAATAGTGGCTGTCTGGAAGAGCAAATCAGTTATTAACTGCAGGACATATATACTTGATAAACTTACTGATAACACTTAAAAAGTCCAGTGATGACTGAGATATGCTGCTGATGTGGGTGCCTTTTAAACACCTTCTCTCTCCTGTTTCATTGGTATTTACACTGTTGTTTTACTGCCTCGTGTCAATTTTCTAAGCAAAAAAATGACATTTTTGCTTCCGAACTTGAGCCGGCTGTCTTTGCGCTGGCTCTGTGCTGGTATGATTGATGACTCATTTGTTCATAATTCCCGCAGGGGTTAAAACCTTGTCACTTCGTACAAACACACCTAAAAGATTTTTTTATTAACCTGAATCTCTCCACATCACTGTAAAGGCTTTTGAAATGCCATGCTGTCTGTCACCAAGGCTTTTACCACTCAAGTGAAACCTTAAAATCTGAAAGTGAAAACTTATTTCTTGTTTTCAGTTTTGGCAAAATGTGTTTTATAATACGCATGTAAGAGTTTTGTCAAGTTACAGCATGAATGAAAAACAGCTATTGCTACCTGCACCGCCAGAGACAGACAACTTGGCTCGGTTTGTTTCAGAGCAGAAGATAAGCCCACTGATGAGTAGGCAGCAACAGTAATGACACCCACCTTGGAACAGATTTCGTGGAGACTTGTGGCGATGGCTGCAGCAGGGGTATCACATCTGAACACGTGGCACTTCAGCACTCGCGTGTTTTTGTCTCTGGCCACATAGGCAAAATCCCTAAAGCAATGGATGGTAGACAGGAATGATAACTCATCAACTTATAATGCACACAAAACATAAACTCAGTATTTATCTCAGTGCAGCTTCAGAGCAGGCAAATAAAACACTGTCTTAAAGGCGCCGTGTGCCAGAATCTTTATTTTCCCTCTGCAGCTCGGTGCTCTCCCAGCCTGTGATCTTATTTAAATTCAAATTTCAGGGAGTGTCTATCACAGGGTACTTTACATTTCCAACAGCACTCTAACATTTATGACTATATAAGGAAGGAAAATGTTTCACCTACTAATGTGTGGAAAAACATAACATAGTAATGAAAAATGAGGAAAAACCAAGAAACTATATGCTCATTGTTTCTCTTGTAAGGTCAGGTTTTCAGAATAGCAGATTGTACCTTGAACAAGAGTGCTTGTGTGTGTGAATAGGGGGAAAGTGAGAAAACATTAAGGTTAAAAGTATGCAGAATAATTGAATTTCCGTCTTATAACTCTAACTATCTATTCTGAATAAAACATTTTTCTATTCTATTATAATGTGATCTCATTCCACATATTGTATATGTGAAAGAATGGTTTTATCCATTTTAGTTTAGCACACAGAAAAATTCCTGTTTGCAAAAAGATAATAACTTTCCTCTTAAAGCCTGCAGATATTATTCATTGGGGGGCCACCTTTGAAAATTGTTGGATATTGTGATCAAACACTTCATAAATGGTTTCAGACATCTCCCAAAGGGTGCCATTGGCTTTGGAGGCAGTATGTAGATATGATTACCAATTTTTACTCTACATTTCCTTCAGCAAATTTTCTTGAGATTGGTCTCAATTTTGTTTTCATCTGTAGTTTCTGAGACCATCTTGACTATTTTCCCTTGCATTATTTCCCTCAGTGTTTAACCCATTTCATTCTCATTCTTCTCACCAAGAGCTGCTCTGCTGGAGAAGGTTTCCCACCTTTACTCCATTCTGTAAAAAAGCCACTGGTTCAATACAGGATAGTGCATCAATCCTTTGTCAAGTCTAGATATGAAAACTTCAAGCTGTAGCACAGTCTGGTTTAATGCTGTTGAAGCATACTGAAAGGACAAACCTACACTATTGTGTTAAGCCTTTTAAGGAATATTATTGACGTATAATAACAGCATGATGCATCAAAATCATTAATGATGCTGGGTCTCAACTAATTTACTGTATTTGCATTTGGAAAAAAAATTGGAATTTGGAATCTTACCAGAGAAAGGACAGTAATGTTTAATTGTTCACCTCGATTCAAACTATTGATGTTTATGTAACAGAGATGACAGAGATCTGCTCTACTACAACCAACATACAATGTTTTCCTAAACCAACTATGTGGCACTCTTGCCTAAACTTAACCAATCAGCAACTGAAAATAAAAAAGTGCTAAGCGCAATTAAAACACATTCCAACCACCTGGACGAACAACCTGTAATATATGCCATCTTTGCTGCCTCTGTGAACACTAATATATGTCATTACATGAGTACTTTCACACTTTGGCTCTTCTAAATGTGGCACGAACACATTTCCTGCTACTGACCACTGGGTCTATTCCACACTGATGCCACGGCGTGAGGAGGTGATTTGTTTTAAACATCAAGAGTCTGTCTCCTGCTCACTTCCAAATCATTCTCCTCACAGCTATTTGCATTTTTGATAATTATGGTAAATGATAACGCTGAAAACTTCCGAATGCAAATGTGTCCTCATGTTTGATGTTGTCTTCAACAACAAAGAACTTCCATTTCGTGCACAGAAAAACAAAAGACTGAAAAAATCATTAGCTACTCCAGATATTTCTTGGCTCACTGGTGTGATAATTAATGCACTAATTTATGGTGGAATCAGATTTTCACAGGAACATATGACTTAAGACCCCTTTGATATGACACATGTGCTATTAAATCATAAATATCTTTCTCTGTCTTGTCATTCCTGAGCCATAAATTGGGGTTTTCAACTTTGAGTTCAGTGACACACACACGCATGCATACATATATACAGGGGGTATGCAGATGTGTATCCCTGTGCCCGAGGAAGCTATATGCCAGGAGCATCGCAGCACGCCACATGGCAGAGAAAAATAAGGAAAGCGAGGGTGAGGCTGGGGGAGGAAACTCTGCTGAGAACGAGTGTGGGTGGCAGATGAAAAACATCTACATCTGGAAGTTAGGACACATGCACAAACACACACACACATACAGACCAACAAGATGAAAGATGCAGACATTTCTTCATCATTAACAAGTGAGACAAGCTGTAGAACAAAAGGTAGGTGGATGTGATTGCTGCCAGGACAGAAATGACAATAACTAATCAGACAGTTCAAAGAGGAAGAGGGGAGGGAGGGTATAAAGAGAAGCCAGCTGGATGGACGTGTCACCAGATGCACACAAACATCCATCACAAATACCAGAATAACCATAGACACAAACAGAAATATGGCAAACACAGCTGGCATTTATCACAGCAGGCTCTTTATGTTTATGAGTCCATTACCCAGGCCTGTCTTTTCTGCTTAATTGTGTGCTCACACACTTTGGGTCGATAATGCTCTCTGCCTGTGGCCAGGAAGGAAAGTGTGATAGGACACTTGACAGTGTGTTTGTGGTGTCCAGCGCACTTCGTTCAGGGACATTTGAGCAGTGCAACGCCAAGGCAGCATGAGTGGCCTTGCCTCGCATACCACAAATGATTCTTTTATGACTTTGGTACCCTCTCTGAGGGATCACAATGCTATAAAACAGCATGCAACTCTTAATAGGAAATAGCCTGTGGTCAGTCTGGCTCGATGATGATTTAACACCAGTAAGTTAGGCCTACGGTAGTTGCTGCTGCACTCCTGTAAAGCGCAAAAGTGACTCTAGGCGAAGCAAAACTACCGATTTGACGCCTGAAAAGACAGATGTGATTTCACACAGGGGTGGGAGTCCTGACATAACGAATATGAAAAACAATGGAAGAGCTAAATCATATTTAGAGCATGCCGCTAAGTGCAGTTACCTTTCTCTGTGTCCCGGGCAGCAGAAGGAGGAAGCAAGAAATCAGGGGGTAATTGAGGGGGATGGTGGTAAAAATGAGGAACAGATAGGGAGAGTGAGATAGGGAAGCCAAGAAAGAAAACATCAATACACATCAAACTGAGTCAGAAAATTTTTTTGTCAGAAAAACCTGTTAGGTTTGTGTATGTGCACTGGAGCTCAGTTCAGTGTACTTTTCAATTCAGTGTACTTTTCCTACATACCTACTTATGTACACCTTGTAACTGCAGCTACCTTTACCTCCTCACAATCTTCCTCATTCAACTCTTTTATCTCCCTCTCGCTTTCATCAGCTCTTTACGTCTCTCATTCATCTGTGCACCCACTTTGTTTTCTTTCCACAGAAAGAGAAAAAAAAAAAAAGAGATGCGACACAAAACGATTCATATCAGCACTGTAACTCATCACAGCTACATGTCTTATAGTCTTTGATACTCTATCATCAGGAACACCGCAAAAACTGTATAAAGAAAAGGAGGCTGATTCAAACATTGACTGCATTTGACTCTTTGATTATCTGCTTAGTAAGAGGCATTATGCATGTTTGTGGTAGTTGCTGGCAGGTATTTTCACACAAGGATCTTATCTTCAGAGCATCAGACTGTCCAACAGCACTCCAAACAGCCGATATTCCTGTACCAGCACACACTAGAACACACATGTCGAGAGACGTATGGAGACTACATCAAAACTTATAACTAAAAAGATCTCACTTGTCACATGTGAACGTGCCCACGCATGTTGTACCAATTGATTTTTTCAACTTTTCACTCTGCTTCTTTCTGCTCATTTTCAAATTCAGACTTTTGTTGAAATTGGATTTTGGTGTCAAAATTCTGAATGACTCAAAAGCTAATCTCCAATTACCTCAAAGTAACACTGCATACTGTATTTCTCCCTCTCCAATTCATTTTGCATGAATGAGACTGTGAAAGTGTTTCAAATTCCTTGTTACTCATGAAAGAACCACATCAGTCTAGAGCAGATCTTTTGAATGCCCTGCAGTGCTTTCATGATGGCACCATCCTTATTTGACTTTTACAGCGAGATTGATTGCTAAGTCAACCACATGTGGACATACATCTCTCGGTCCCCGTTCTGGCATTTCATCAACACTCAGCTTGTGGTACACTCACTTAACCCTGGCCAGGCTTATTTTCAACTTGAAGCTGCAAAGCCATCTTTTTGTGGCCTCAGGTCTGTGATCACTCATAGAAAATGTCAGTAAAGCCCGTCACACATATTACAACAGGCTACAGTGAAGATGGAGAGCAGAGGGGAAAGGGCTGACATTTACACAGTGCAGATTGTACCAAAAGCCAAAGGAAGTCAAGATGTTACGCATAGTCCTTTTGTGGAACCCTGGTATTTGAGTCTGGGAGGAAAATTTGCATTTCTCCCACTGTAATTTAGTCAGTTTTCCTAACAAGGGACCAGTTTTGTCATATAATATGTTCCTGTAGATTGTCCTGGATTCAACTTGCTGTCATGCCACCTTTACCTGTTGTTTGACTTCTTGAATCAAAAGCTGCAGGCAGTCCACTTGTTTACTCTTTCAATCATCCACGTTTTTTTGCTATATCAAAGACTCAATAAGGGACAAAGGCATATCTTACAAAGATATAATTCTGTATTTATATTTACTTCTGTCAACAAAACAAATGCCAGAATGTCTGCACCACAGTTGATGCAACAGACATAAGTCCAAATACTTCTTTATATTATAGGTTGGAATGGACATATCTACATCTTAATAACACAAGTTTGCAGAAGTGCATTTTCCACCCTACTAGTATGCAACTGCAGTTGCAATTATGCAATTATAATAAAGCTTATTCACACAAAACAGTCAAATGCACTAACCATTCCTCAAGGCAAGTAAAGCAAGTTTGGAGATTTTATTGAAAACATGTTAGACAGTAGTTGCTTAAAACAAAGATATATTTGTACTTAACTGTAGGGTTGGACTTTTTAACAGTATTTTCATTGATGTTCTGTTCAATTTTTTTAAGGCAGATCTGAGATCAGGTCTTAATGTTGCAGCAAATATGTACTTAAGGCAAGAAAAGGGCAACCCTGCCTCAAACACTATGTTGTAAATAAGCTTACATCTTCCAGCTAAGAATCTAGCAACTAGTTAACTGACTGTTCTGCCTTCATCACAGAAATAAATCTTTTCTGGATGTCAGAAATTTGTAGAAGTTGGTTTGCACACTTTAACTGGTAGTGGAATATCAGAGGAAGTACTGGATTCATTTTGTGAAGAACAAAGTTGAGACACAGCACTGGAGATTTCTGAGTAGCTATGCACCAGCTCAGAGAAGCAGCTTGATGCAAAGTGAATTAAAATGCAAAGTTAACGTTCTTGTACCACATTTATTAGGGGACTGTGTGTACACAACGTGGCTACATTTTGTGAAGAGCTAGCATCACACTTTAGTTAGAGGTGCAAAAACCCTCTAACTGCTGAGGTTACAATGTTATATACATACTCAGTTAATCAAAGTTAGAGGAGGCATATGTTCAGTGGATACATCGATTTTGATAGACACAGATAGTTGAAGACCACCACCAACACCCATCTCACTTTGCACTTGGCAGTTTTACAAACTTTCACCAGTGACAGCCGAGATTAATGAATGCACTGCTGCCACACTTTATCATGGCTGGACTGACTCTCTCCTTCTGCCATTAAGTTAATGGCATTAACACGCTCACGTTGGCTGATATCTCAGCTTCTTTGTAGGCGGGGCATGCTTGCAATGTGAATGTAAGTTGTGTATCTTAACAATGTTAATAACATAACTGGAAGGTAACATTTAATATATCCAGCATGTATTCGCATTTTTCTGCGATGCTACAAATTCAGAAACAATAGATGTTTCTGCTTTACTGTGGTTTTAATGCAACAATAGCCCCATGATTGCTGGAGCTCACATTATAAACAATCACTGACTGAGCAACAAGCAGCTATGAAGCAGCTAAGTGTTGAGACAGAATGAGAGAAAAAATAAGAGAAAGTTGTTGGCTCAATTTGGTGTTGTGTAGGCAATATAGATGCAGTTCAACCAACATATCAGGATAAATGACACATAGACCTCAGAGATGTCAAAGAAAAAATAAATCACAGAAGATGGTACAAAGATACAATCTTGAGACAGGAGAGTGATAAAGGCAGGGGGCCAGAAAGCCAAAATGAAAAGGTGGGCGTGAAGCAGAGAGGAATGGAAACAAGATGTGAGGGCTGAATGGTGGAGGAGGAGGTGGGGATTTAAAAAAAAAAAAAGAGAGGCAAAAAGAGGCACGAGATGAAAGGTATAAAAGCACGAAAGCAGAGAGATGAGTTAAAGCAACACTCCCAAAACCCATGCACTCTTTTTTTCTCTCTGTGCTTCAGATATTTCCAGAGCTCAATAAAGGTTGACTTGACTCACTACTACCAATCTCTCTTTGATCCTGATGGCTGTGTGGCAGGCTCGCCTGGAGAGGACGCGCGCAACTCTGATTAAATGAGGTCATGGCTGCAGATGTACGGGTGAACTGGGTTTGTGAAAGTTGCACAGAGCCGTCAGCGGGTTGCAGCTCTGACATCAGTCACCCGCCATCACGATACTGACAGCACCGAGTGTAGTAGTAGCATTACACAGCTGAAGGAGAATCACATACTTTAACCTGGCATAGGTTTGTTTTATTCAGTTATTCAGTCATTTCATATCTTTTAGGCTTGAATCTCATGTTTTTGTCCTTGAATGTATACTTCTCATTCATTTAATGACTAAATGTGTACTTATTCAAAGAGTGGGGAAAAAAAAACCTATAATGCAAAACACTGCAGACGACTGATGCACATGTCTTGTTCGGAAATTGATCTTTTTACCACCTTCACAATGGTTTACCCGATCATTATTCAATATGGAAATTTATTGCAGGTGTTTTAGTTGAAGCCATATCAAGATTAGATAGAGGTTGTAGCTATGATGATGTGTCTTATCAGATAAAGCTAAGACACATGTCAAAGGTGCATCCAAACTATAAAAGAGGCCTTTTATATTTTGTCAGTAGCTGTCGTGCACCTTAAGCCGAATAGCACCTGAATAATTTAGGCAAAGTGCTATTCCCACGACAGTAGTGTATCATTCGAATTCAAAACTTCATAGAGAACAGCTTTATAATGCATCTTCAAGTGATGCAGCAGTGTAATAAAACCAAACTATCCTACTCCTGTTGCAGTGAAAACAACGCCAAATGAAACTAGCTCAGACCTGCTCCAACGATCTTTCGTCTGCTCTGCAGCTACCAGGATCACTCAGTAGAGACTCATGTCTCCTCCAAACCATCTGTCACATGCACACAGAAGTGCACGGAGTGCTGTGGCATCACACAGACTTCAATTATCAAACAGCTTTACAGAGTTTCTGAGTAGCAAAGGCCACCATGATAATGCACTTACATATGCTAACTGTGCAGCCAAATGCTGATTTGAAATGCCTGAGGAGGAAGTTCCTGTGACCCTTCAGTCAGCAGAAAGTAGACGAGGAGGCGGTAAACACTAGGTGTGTGTGCAGTAAATGTGTGTGTATGCGATTGATTGCAGCTAAATGGCTTATTACTGAGAAGTCTTGTGATTCTGGCTAAGGGCCAGAGTGAATATGGATCTGATCCAATTTCTACACTGAAATGTGACAAGAGTGCCACACAGAAACAACAGCTGGATTACGATTTAGAGGAAAGCCCTTTCATCACGCTGTAAAGAGAATAACAGATCAACTGTCAGGTGTACTTATATGAAGCCACTCACAGCTGTGAAACTCTTTGTATGTTTGCTTTGTTTCAAACCTGATACAATGTGAAATAATCCTTGGCAGAGAAGCCCCACTGCAAAGATTAATATATGAGAACAATGGCCAAACCTAAAATGATATTCATGAAAACGATAAGAAGTTGGCAGAAATGGGCTCTCGAGTGTCCTTTTAAAGTGCAAAAATAGTGAATGAGTATTATTGCACTCATCAAGTCAAATTCCTTCTACAATTGCAGTCTGCATGTATGAGTTCAAAGGCCTTAAACACTGCAGTACACTGCTGCAAAGAAGAGGATATTTAAAAATGGGCCCCTGAGTGATAATAGTAGTGCTTCCAGAAAACACCATTTTGCATATTAGTAACGTTAAGTGTAGTTTATTGTAATGGAAAGTAGAATATGGTGATAAAAAAGGTAATAAATGTCAAACTTAAAACAGAATAAGGAGTCACAAAGTACACACTTTACAGAGTCATTAACAACTGTACAGAACTGCTGACAGAGAACAGCTTCGTGCCACTGCAGTCTTGATGCTATGCAATGCACACCTTCCAGTGTTTAGACTTGCTTATTGTTGGTTTGATATTCAACACTGGACTTATCAACGCTAAAAAATAATATCAACATGGAGAAGTCTCCAAATCACTTGCACTTGACATATTTCTTACACGTGTCTCTCCATATTTGATTGAGCTAATATTCATTGTTCTGTGTTCTCATTTCTACCTTCAGAGAGATAATCATAAATTTGGATGATATAAGTGAACCTGACTTAGATTGATCTGACTCTAATATGGTATAAAGATCCTTGTTTTGCAGAAAAACAAACAAAATAAACAAAAAAAAATCAAAGGATGAGAGAGTCGGGGACCTTGAGAACTACATCACTTCAGTTTGCAAGGTCATAAACAGGGAGCCTCACACATTAATGCGGATGTGAAACAGTATGATCTTTCATTTTTGTGTCCTGCTGTAAAACAAATCTTATTTTGACTGTGGAGGCAGCCAGCAAATTATACTGTCTTAACTCATTTGTAGTTCCTCACGCACCTCAACGCTATTAGCTAAGCCGAATAGTAATATGATGATTCTGGTGAAACCATCACAGGTGCGGTGAATTATTTCCCTGTTGCTTAATCCAAATGCAAAGTATTATCCGATTAGGTCACCCACTGTTGACTGAAGCACATGCTGAGTGATAAAGTTGGTGCAACTTTGCAAAGTGAGGCAATAATGTTTCATGACCAAAACAACAAATTTTCATTGTTTTTTGCTCTCTAAATTCACACTTTGAGGGGATTTTTTTCTTCTTGTAACTGTATTACTTTATTCAGGGAAATTCTGAGGTGTTTTTTTTGGATTAGTACCCCTTCCCCAGCTAAAGAGCTGAAGGAAATTAGTATCAATCGTCTTGTCTAAGAAACCAAATTAATCTATTTTCCAAAATCGCACTTTATTCTATCAATGCTAAGGTGGTATTTAATGAAGAGTCTTTGAAGAGGACTTTTGGACATAAATTATATCTAAACAAAAGTAACATCGGTAATACCTGTAATATCTATCATGTGACAGCTCAACATGGTCAGCCCCACTGCAACCTGGTCAATTCGTCAAGGCCCACAGCCATTAGGCCTAATGTAAAATGACTGCGTAATTACCTCTCAACACCGTAAACTTGTTTACTGCTCAAAGATGAGCAGCAAAATGAGCATTAGGGGCCAGAGGAGGCCCTCCTTGCATAACTGCTACCATGTGATACATATTCCCTGTCTCTCAACACACACTTACAGGCAGACAGGCACATCCATTATCACCAATATTGCTGGAAGCAAAGAAAAAAAAAAAAGCTAAATCAAGTTGATATTATGGCAAAATGTTTGTTTATGGTGGATTGAACAGCACAGGTTGCCGGCTGTGTAATTTAAGCAAATATCTCATGTGACTGCGTTTGACACATCCTCCGTACGGCTGCTTCTTTTGATGTGCAAAGTTGATGCTGAAAACATTGGTTTATTGAAAGGGAGAAACACGGCGTCAGTTTATGTTGATGCAGCTTTGTGACCCAGTTCCAAGCATTCGTTGTGGCAGAGAGGCAACCGAGAGAGGGAGGAGCAACATGCAGAGGAAGCGCACACAGCACCCGTGTCAAAACTCCTCGTATTTCATTACATATTTAAAAGCAGAGATAGATGGATAGGAGAGATTGAACGACATAGAGGATGTGTGTGGAGGAAAGAGAGATGAGGGTGGGCTGCAGAGGGAGAAAGTTGATGTCCTGCAGTTCCCTCTACTCTTGATCATTTATACATCACACTGCTGTGGAGTGTGTGTGTGTGTGTGTGTGTTTGCTCAGAAGCACCAATATTCTCCACTCAGACAAAGCTTCAGTGAGATGTCACTTCAGTGAGACGTCCCCATTCATGTATCTGACTAAAGTGTGTGTGAACGACGGGGAGTGTGGGTGAGCACAGGGACTCGGTGTCGCGTTTGTGTGGAGTTATTCTGAGGTCTACTCCAGTACAGTTTGGATCATACCGTTTCATGTAACCTAATTAGATGTATGTGCCATAAATCATGTTCCCTGCACATGTACAGTAAAGAAATGAGCAACCTGTCTCGGTCCCTACTGTGGATGTGCTAAATCCCTTAAAGGGCTGTTCGCTGACTTAAGTCACAAAAAAATACACTTTTTTTTTTAAAGAAACAGACAAATTGTCTCTTTTGTCTTTGGCTGGGTATCAGGTCTCAGTTCAGCATTATTTGAATAAGCTATTATGTTAATTTTCAGTTTTTATTTTGAAATAAAAGGAATTTAACCCTTAACAGATTTGATTTGACGGTATGAACCGGGAGAAATCATTCAAATTAATTTACCATCAAGCGTAGAATCAAGTGTTCCACTCACTCGTCCCTAACACAATGCAGAGCCAACACATCACTGATTTTCAAAAAGCCAAGCCGCAATTTTTTCTGTCCAACATTGGCAAATGTACCACAAAGTACTGAGTTCCTTTGTAACACCGGTGTAGATTTTTGCTGTCCAGGCAAAAGCCAGCCATGCTCACTCACTACAGTCAAGCCACCCCCTGTGACAAGGTCAATTGACCCTCATGGTGATGAGCAGATGAGCAATTGAAAATAGATTGAAAATCTAAATTCTTTTGTACTGGAGCTACATGGTGCTCCTGGCAAGATGCCGCCCTGAGCAGCAGCCCATGTCTCCCGTAATGTACCAGAGACCTATTAATGTTTAAAAAAAAAAGAAGAAAAAAGTAAAAAGAGTTTTATGAGTTGAATTATTCAGTTCCTAAATTATTCACTGACAGAGAGTTGTCATCGGTTTTGATAAGCTGATAATAGCTTAAGAGTCAAAGGAGAAAAAAAGCACATTTTTTTTGTCTTTGCCAGTTTTGAATTAGTGTCAGAAAAAAGTCAAAAGTTCAAAAGAACTTGTGAAAGAAAATGATCTCAAAATGAATAATTAAAAATCTTTAAATCTTTAAAATAATACATTTGAATTAGATTAGACAATGGTTTTGAAATAACTAAGAGGTGCTCGGCAATGATTCCTGTAAACAGCAAGGGGGCCCAGTGTCAAAAACCTCCAAGAAACTCTGAGTATTACAGTATTCAAATATATTCCTCGAAAACAGTGACCACTTAAGCTGCGGCAGCGTAAGGGTCCTTCTGTGTTCAGCCTTGCATGACCAGCAAGAATCAGCATCACCTCACGTCTGTGAATGCCACGGCTTGGGCTAGAGAAGGTTTTATCGGGAAGAGATTTATTGGCTGGTGGGTCGAGGGAGGGAATCTATGGGGAGAGCGGGAGGAGTAATCTGTCAGAAAGACAGGGATTATAGCAGGTGTGCACAATAATGCTAATGTAAGGCAGAAGAGAAAAGAAGTGTGAGGGGGAAGGATGAGATGTTTTTGAATTCTGTGTGTGTGAGTTCATGTTGACATTTGACTCTGAGCAGCTGACAATGAGGCAGCTGGGACACAACCCCTACCATCATAATGGCCCCTTACAGAATGAGGGTTTCTGGGAAGTTAGGTGGACACATCCTGACAAGAGGATGTGTGAGAGGAAGTGGGAGTGATGGATTGTGGGTAAATGGAAGGACCTGACGGGAAGGAGCAATGACTTGCAGCGAAAGAAAGACGCTGGTATAGGGCTCAAATCGGTGCAGGAGTGGGGAGGAAAGACCATCAATCACTCTGGCGTGTATCGAGTGAGTCTAGGTGTTGGGGCCCTGTCCCTGTGGGCCACCAGAGGGACATGTTGCATGTTAATTAAGGCTATGAGACCTTGACATCAGCAAACAAGCTGCAGTTTGAGCCGAACCCGCTCATACAAACTCAGTTTATTGATATACAAGGGAAGAGATCGCAGGAATGTCTTGAGCATTAGAAAATGTATGATACTTGAGGCTTGTGTATCTCTTCTCTTCTTCACTTCTCTTCTTCTCTATATGCCACAGCTGTCCACAGAAGGTCAGCAGCTGTGGGAAATAAGAGAGGACTGGAGGGAACAAGCAAGAGTCCCACTGCTGCCCACTAATGAATATGAAAGTAATGTGCAACGAGTGTGTATTTGTACAAGTGTGTTATTATGAGATTACACACATTAGTGAGAACAGGCAGCAAGAAAAGCACACATAGAGCAAGTCTACAGCATACAAAGAATCAGTAAATGTCTTGATCCTGAAAGGTGTCAAGTGCCAAGAACAAGAAGACAAGCAGAGATTTTAAATCTCAAGAGTTACTATTTCCTGTTCAAATAAAGGTTACATAGAGTGATATTTTTGAAAAAAGCAGAATCAGTTCCCCATGTAAATAATGCTACTCTGGCTTTTTGTTCTTCTCTCAGTGTTTTCTCCTCTCCCTCCATTGGGGAAACTCTACATATGCAGGAACATTCATCATGTACAAATGCATGAATTCACACATATATGCTCACATAAGCCCATCCAGGTGGCAACACAAGATGCACTGATCAAAAAATGTGAACATTTTTGCACAACAGAATACACACTCACATAATCCAAGTGCAATATCAAACAGCTCCAAACAGCCATGACACACACTTTGAAAAATACCTGCAACACATCGAGCCCGTTTAATCCTGTCTTTCTCAGTCCCTCCTGTGCTCACTTGATCTCTTTCTGCTTGGTTTCTCTTTTCCTATCTGAGTCTGAACATTCTTGCTCTTATCTCAGAAACTCTGGCTGAAATCCTGCTGCCGACAGCCTGTGTCCCCTCACCTGATGGCTAACCAGAGAGAGCCAGAGGGATGGCATGCACAGCTTGAAGTCAAACACACAGCAGGAGTCTAAAGCGTAAATGAGGCGAAAAACCCCCCCGAAACAAGCTGAAGTGAATTAATAAAAGCAGATCAGTGTTGTGTGGGAACAGAATAGTTAGAAAATTTGTAGAGAGGACAGAAAGGGGGATGTTGAGCAGTAATGGATGACTTGGAGAAGAGGGATGGATAGATAGAGAACAGAGGAATACTCACACAGGCAGACATCCTTGCGCTGATAGCGACAACTACTTCCTTGCCTCGTTAGCTCCACCACCATGGTGACATTGCTTCAGCCCCTTTGCTGCCGTTCCCCCAGGTAAACCTTTTCCTCGCTTGCCTCCTCTTTTTCTTCCTTTTCCTTTTCTTGATCCTCGAGGGCTTCTTTTCCCCTTCTCCTCTCCCTCTTTCTTTCCCCTCCCCCTGCTTCTCCTCCTCCCCTTCCCTCTGCTACACCTTTTCTTTCCCTTGCTTCCACTACAGTCTGCTTCCCTTGCCGTGCTTGCCTGGTCCGAAGAGTCTCCTGCAAGGTCCTGCTGTGCCCGCGCAGGGAAGCATGCCTCTCTCTGCACCGCACGCTTTCTTTCCTGCACTCTCCCTGTTAGTCTCGAGTCTCCTCTCTACTTTGTCCTCTCTCTCTTGCTTTGCTGAAACTGAAAAAAGGGGGTAAAAAAAAAAAAAAGGGGGGAAGGTTTCCCAGCGGCGGGACAAACAAAGAGAGGCAGAAAGAAGAAGCAAAGCTTTACAGCCAATGGCACAAGAGAGAGGCAGAAAGAGTGCTGGAGACAAAGAGTGGAAATAGCACAGGAGCATTACAGACAGAATGATGGGATAGAGAAGTGGGGGAAAACGCATGCACGCCCACTCACTCACTCAGTATCACATACACACACACACACACACACAGTGCTCCAAATATAGACCTATGACTTCATCAATTTAAGCCAACATACAGACACACACATGCAAACATGTGCACACGCAACCGGGCGTGAACGCAGTCAGACTTGCTGAGTGCTCCAGATATAGCTTCATGACTTCATCGAAGAGCAAACCCTCCTCTCCCATTGTCCCGCCTTGTTCAGGGGGACTGTTTCACATTTTCAATATTTTTATATTGAAACAAGCTAAAGGAGGGACAGAAGGAGTACACTTAGGACCAAACTGGGAATATTCCTCAGATAGACAGATAAAGGAGGAGACGGGCGTAGGAAAAAGAGATGATGGACAGAGCAAAAGGAGGAGTTGTCAGTTATGCATGATTTCAGAAAAATCCTCTGTCTATTGATTCTGTCATTTACACCAAGTATATTTCAAGACTGATCTTTCTCCTCTTATTTCTGGTAGTTTTTTGGTCGGCTATAAATCCTATGTTTTTCCAGCCAGTACTTCAATAATATGAAATAGGGATAGGACACTTGAGCATTGTGCAGTAGTTATTATTATTACTTTTTCCAAAAAGCAAGATTTTGGACACTAGTTGCAAGATCTACTCCCATTCAGGCCCAGATTGCTGTCAAAGCTCAAGTTCATCTCCAACAGCCGTCGGAGGTAGTTGAGGTCAGACTTCTTTGAAGACCAGTCAAATTATTTCAGGCTATGGCTGAAATATTTAATTTTTCTTTCCTTGGCTGTAATAAAAAAATGATTTCTAATTCAAGAGAGAGTCTAAAGTCTAAAATCACAGCAACAGTCTGAGACAGAATCATAAATTTAGTAAAAAAAAAATTGCAACACAAAGAGAATTTCATGAGTAAACCATGGAAACAGGAGCATACTGACAAAACAACCAGTTACATATTTAACAAACGGCACTCGGAAAGCACATCCAGTGCCAAGGTCAATGCCTTACTTAGCAATTTTAATAAAAACATGTATCAAGACCAAATCTTAATGAGTTCTTTATTAGCTCATATCGCAACTCTCAACCAGCTTTCATTAAATTTGACCTGGTAGTTTTTGCATAAGATGAACATACAGTCACACAAACAGACTGCATGCTACATTATCCAGAAAGAAAGAATAATCAGAAGATACAAATAATCTGACAGTACATAAGATAGTGGGAAGATCACAATAATACTTTGATGAAAAACATTAATTGTTTAGATTTACCCTTAATGCAATTATCATTCTTCAAACTGCAAACGTCAAGTCTGGACTAAAAGACTTTGATTATAGTGCACTCTAGTGTCAGGACCAAGCAATTCCAACCTCAGGAAAATTTTCAAATATATGTTTCAGATACAGCAAACACTCATTACAGTGAGACTGAGCTCTCTCAGAGCAAAATCAGACCGTAAATGAGTTGACGAGTTGTCAGCTTGGGAAAGTGTTTGCATGGCTGGGACAAAAAAATCTTAAAGACTTGATGCTGCCTGGGATGATGTGTACTCTACGAAAATTTAAAAAAAATCACTTCTCTTGCATGCGATACATCTGTTAAAAACAAAAATAGTTTGTTACATTTATTATTTCCTTGCTTTTTTGAGTCCAACGCGCGCATTTCAATATCTATAGTTCTCGCTTTTGTGAGAAATCCGATGAGATGATTTCCCAGGATGAAGAAACTTCTAGTTTTGTGTTACAGAGGTGGACACTAAATGCCTCTGATCTTCACTATGCTGTTTTACAACCAAAAATAATGAGCTTAAAACCAAAGAGAAGGAAGAACTACAGAGTTGAAAGGCTTGCTGGGGTAAGACGATAAAACAATGGAAGCTTTAATAATGTTATAAGAAGAGACAGAGATGCAGTGAGAGAAGAGAGGATAAGAAGGAGAGCTATCCTGAGCTGACCCTCCTCTTCTCTTTCTGCTACATGCTTTATCCATTACCGCAGAGAGAGACAGCCACTGAAAGTTTCTCACTCCTCTGAGACCGAAGAGGGCGGAGGGACTTTCTGTCTTTCTTTCTCACTCTTTATCTGCCTCCCACACACATCCAACTGATGTTGTGCTGCTGCTGCTGCTTGGGAGAAGTACAAAAATGAGAAAGAGAAGGAAAAGAGGGGGAAAAGGAGAGTAGGAGGGTGAGAGGAACGAGAGAGAGGGACAGAGAAAAACTACAGCAGCACTTAGAAGATGAGGAGAAGGACATGAGGAGAAAAATAAGAACATAAACAACAAGATAACAAGCACGGGCCGGTGAAGGGAGAGCAAACATTTTAACTCCATTTTCACCTGATTCCTTAACGGCTGGTTAGACATGTGAGGCCCAGATTGCAGACCACCATCACTGCTCTCATTTGTATGATCCTTGTGTGATACATCGCCAAAGAAAATCATCCTTAATAGTCTCTTAATAGCGGTTTAGCATTAATCTTAGATTACAGATATTCACAAGACTGACACAAAGGTTCTGTATGGTTGTAAAGCTACTTGCATGAAAAACAAATACGCAGACATGACTCATCCACACAAGGACATTAGCACTGAAGTTTCCAGATGTGTGAAGGTGTCTGAGTTTGCGCCGGTTGCTCTTTGGGTTGATGGAAGCCCAGAAGTGGCCCTATCAGCGAGGGCTTAGCCAACACCCTCCATTAGTAGCTGTGCTAGCCTCAGCACATTGTCAGCTCAATAGTGAAAGGTTAAGACCATGGGACCTTAGCAAATGACTGAAGGGCCGACACGTTGTCAGTAGGGAACTGAAGCGTTGAGCAATAAGAATAATCATGGTATTTTTAAATGCAGTTTGGAATAATAATGAGGCAAATTCCATTTTCAGCTGATTTGCTTAAACTCCTGATTCAGCTTCTAACTGCAGGAATGTCACATCTGCATTTTACAGTGTGTTTGCAGATTTACAGAATATGTGCTTGTTTGATCTGTGTGTTTGGTTCAGTTCCTGTTCGCATTTCATCTACAGCTACAAGTAACCAGGAAGGCCACAATCAAATTTGCACAAAATGCCGCAAAACTGACAACTCCGCTAGTAAGCTCTCAGTAAGCTCTGTTTATCTGCTAAAAGAGAAACTATTTCCTATTGCTATAACTGATTCTGAGGTACACTTTCGCCAATTGAATCGACTTTATGTGCCATCATGCTCAACATTCAGACTTCTGTCCTTACTGTAGCCCTAATATACCATCATCGTGAAGCTGAGGTGAAGGAGATAAATCACTTTTAGTTTTTTTGAGTTTTTGAGATTCACAGAGAGCCTCTCATGGTCATCGCACATCCCCAAACATGCTAAGAAAGCTCAAAGACAGCTGTACTTATTCAGAGAATCCAAAGGTTACTAAAACACAACAGACATCACACCCACAGCTGCACTCTGATGAGACTTACAAAAATATCTTCTGCTGTACCGACAGACTTCAGAGCAGTTTCTGTCCTCAGGCCGTGGGGCTGCTGAATCCATCCTCAAGGAAGACTTGATTATGCATTCAAAACTATTTTCAATCCCATTTCTGATTCATTTCACTGTACAGTCTTGTGTTTGGATCTTGAACAAGGCACCTTTGAAGAAAAGGGATATCTGTAAAGTCCTCCTACCTGTCATGGTCTCGTCCGACGCCCCAGACACGGATGCTGCTGATTGGCTGAGAGTGAAGCAAGCTGCGATCATCTGGATCAATCAAGGTTAACATGCGATCCTGAAGCACTAAAAGCATCCCTTTGCCCTGTAGAAAAACAAACAGGGACATACTTGAGCTGTGGTTCAAAAGCAGGACGGGGTTGTGGAATCATTAAATAATAGATTTGCAATAAAAGTTATTGAATAGAATAGAGAGTTTCAGTGTCATTGCACAGAAATACAACTAAATTAAGCTGCATCTCCAAATTGTGCTTATATATACTTGAAAATAATAAATATACAATAAACAAAAGGCCTGAAGTGCTGTTCCATTTTGCATTCACACACGCATGCGCACACACATGTTTTGTTGTGGAATTTGCCGATTGGTTTAACAAACTTAAGGCAGTTTATGAGTGTTTAGAGTTCTGATGGCCCTGGGAAAGAAGCTGTTTGTCATCCTGGCTGTGCGGGCTTTGATTGATTAATACGTTTGATTAATAAATTTCCTTCTGTCCCTCTACTTTAGCTTGGCCAATATAAGAGTGATGATAATATTAATTAGGGCAAATTCACATTTAGAGCAGGTGGGCTATACAGGACAAAGTGACTAATGGATGGATAAAAACGTTTAAGCTTTTCATTATCCTAACTTGTGATTCCTAACATCTTCTCCTCTCTCATTCCCCTTCTGCTATCATGAGGATCTATGAGCCCCTTAAATGCACCTCAGGGCGAAAAAGAACAAAAGGAGAAGGTGGTGCTTCTCTCACTTCCTTGCCAGAGGGAGCTGGGATGTGAAGAAGAGACACGAGAGAGGGAAGCAAGTTAAAAAGCAGATATAGTTTCATCTCTTCAGTACTGAGGCCCCCGAGGTGAAAAACACAACAAAAGACAAGGAGGAAAAATACAAGGACAACAAACAAAAACACAAAACATTGGAAAAAAAAAACTGAAACACTTTTCAGAGAGGGCAGCATTTTAGAAAATAAAACACGTAAAAAAGTTGTGGTTTTGTGATGTCATGTTTTCTTTAACAGTACTTCAGACTTCTGAAAAATACAAGCAAGAATCTTTAAATATCTGGAATCTCTTTAGATTTCTACCAGCCCGGAATAAAAATACGTCAACATCATATCTATAAGGTGCAGTCACAGATATGTTTCAAGTGAAAAATTCAATCATGCCTTTCTGGGGCATGAAGAATGTGGGAAGCCATGTTGTTGACACACTGACCTCTCCCCAGACTCCGGCTGAGTCCCGTATGTCCCTCCTGCAGTAGGACAGCTGTCTGATACAGTGGTGGACGGCCACGCTGCTCCTCCCCTCGCACAGGTCCTGTTCTGCCATCTCCACCCAGCCCAGAGATCGCACTGGAAATGACTGAGAGTGACACACACTTTGATTATCTCTGTATCCTTTCCTAAGCTCTCTCCTCCAAGTATCAATCAGTTGTTTTTTCATCGCAGGCCCTTGTGGGGTTTGACAATATTCATGAGGCCAAAATGTTAAGCCCTCCATTATTAAGGGGATTTTTGAGAGATGGTACTTGGTTTCATGGGTAGGGTTAGAATTAGGCTATGGGTAGGTTTACAGTAAAGTTTAGGATTAGACAATCAGCTGTGATGGTGAAGGTTAGGGTGAGGGGCTGAGGAATGTAAAGTATCCATGGTGAATCACCATAAGTTAGAAAAACTAGTTTGTGTGAGTGTGTGTTGGTACAGCCACTGTATTGTGTTGCTCATCATGTTCGCTCAATATTCTGAGTGATCATCTTTGTACAGGATTTACTGATGATGAGGTTTATTATAAAACCTGTCTGATGACCGTAACTGTTCATGTTTCCAGCCATATCATTGTTGATGGTTGCCATAATCCAAGATCTGACCACTTACTTTGGTGACTATAATCATATAATTAATAAAAAAATAAAATACAACAGACAATAACATGGATTGACAAGAAAATGTCAATTATATTTTTTGGTTTTGAGAAATCAATATGATGCAACATTTGCCTTTGTTTGCCTCCTCTTTGTGCACAAATTTGAGTGAACTGGACAATTTCCATTCAACTCCCATATTCCCGATCTTTGTTGTGGCCTCACTAAAATTATGTATTGCTCTGACAAAATATTTAGTCCCTTCATTCTTTTCTTCCCCTACGTTTATGTAGGACATGTAGCTTCTCCTTTCATGATCTTATTCATCTATCAGCTCCATCATTAATAGTGATCATGTCTCCTGTCTTCTGGCTATATGGTGTTCTTCCACAGGGGGGCAGCTGAAATAACAGTGTCTGTGAACAGCTCTGTTCACCATGTGACCGCTAAGTGGCACTGCAACAAAAAAAAAGAAGTAACCAGGAGAGGAAGTGAGGAGGTACATTGCATCATTGCAAACAAAGCCTGGTGACTCCCTTTTATTAACATTCAAAAGGTTCGCGGGAGGGCTGATCATCATCTTATAAATGTTGCCACTTAGTGATTTATACGTGGTATTCTGTGTTATGGAGGAATAAAAAGTTTTATTTTAATAATCAGTCCAAAGTCATGCAAAGCATAAAATACAAATAATGATGGTGGTGCAAGCTTAAGAGATCAAATGTAAATCTCACCATTCTGGCTTAAAATATTTTTCAATTTAACTAGTTGCTGAACCAAGATTTGAAGTAAATTCTCATTATGACCCCCTATACTGATTTTATCATAGAATTGCATGTAAGAGGCACAATATGCGAATGCAGGTCTGCCTGAGACCCCTAAAATCAGAGCCATTCAACACTGGTTCATTTCTTGCCAATGTAGTCTTTCACAGTGGAGTGAACCCCTTCCTGTATTTACTTCATATATGCATTTTTAATACTCACCATGTTACTGGTGAGTTTACAGTTAGCTTAAGTAGTTAAGGAACACTCCTTAACTACTTAATTAACTTAATTAACAAACTCCTCCTTGATTTTCTTTTTGCATAACACAACTTTTCCAGCCTTTTGGTCATCCTGTCCAAAGTTTTCAAAAACATATTGCTGGCAATCATACCAGTTTCAAGATTTGACATATACTTTAGACCCCTTGTCCGATGATGTTTTTATGCATTGTAGCTATGGGGTTACCATTGCCTCTGGATCAGAGAATGTGCTGTTGAGGTCCACTGTCTCCAGCTGGGCTGCAGGGCTACAGGGAAACATCAAGCATCATAAATAAAGTCAAGCTTTGAATATAGAAAAATATTCAATGTGTTAGGTGCTGCAACACTAACATGGTGGATAATTTGAAAAAAAAAAAAATGCATTAAAAATGCTTCTTATGTCTGCCTGTGAATCTTACTTGAGCTTAAGAGAGGCATAGCGGAGGGTAGCTCCTTCAAATGCTTTTAGACTCGGATCTGGATAGACCGGATAGTCCTTCAGCTCCTTGAGGAGAAGAGGCAGGCAGACAGTTACTTAGCGACTGGGGATATAACTAGTGGTGGTTAAAAAGTTTATATTCTGACATCAATCTTAAAAAAAACATTTTTGATCTTACAGTATTTACACTGCGATAATTGGAAAGGATACCACTTGTTTTAATTCAAATTGTGAAATTTTCATCTTTATCATATATGCACCGCATGACAAACACAAGCAGAGATTAGTGGCAGCTTCCATTTAAAAACTGCTGCCGTGACAACGGATATGTATTCACAGCATGATCAAATAATGCTTCCTAGATTTTGTAGCAACCTGACGCCACCAATGTCAATATTAATTAGAATATATACAGTGGACTGACTCTTGATTATTTGTGATGACAATTAACTTATTAAGGGGAATATAATGGTTTTAGGTTTTGATGTTAAAAACAAAATGATAAATGGCAAAACCAAAACAAGAGTTTTCCTTTAAATTTCATGTTAACATTCATGGCAATATTAGTAAATGAAACCCTTGAAATATGACAAAAACTTGAATGCACTTAAATACGTCATTTATCCTTTTTGGGATAAATTAAGTATTTTTTCATTTAATCTCATTTCATTTTCATGTCAGCAGGGGGAGACACTTTCAAGAAGAGAGCACGAAAAAAAAAAGGTGACCTACGGTGGCTGTGCAGGTGGTGGTGTTGAGAATTTGTCCAGGAGAAGTCATGACTTTGGAGGGTGTGGAGGGGGAGGATGAAGGGGAGGGGGAGGAGCCAGAGGGGGAGGGCACTGGCTCCACTGAGCTGTCGGATATCAGGCTGCTGGGGCGCTGTGAAAGAGAAAGACAGGTGAAAAAGGAAGACAGAAGGATGCAGGATGAGAGACACATGGAGAAGGTCAGAAAGACAGGATTCAGCAGGGATAACCAGCAGCCTCGATCTTTTACATAATGATGTTGAACCAATTTAACTCCAGTTCTAATGAGCTTTTTCAGAGCTTTAAGTTGCATCTCACTGTTCATCAGCAGCTCGAAATGAAAAAGAAATTCATGAGGAGAGCTGTAGATGTGTAAGTGTCTGTTACACAGAGCATTTACTTGTTGCCATGAATTAATGCAACATTTCTGTCTTTTTAAAGGACGAACACATCTGTTTGCTTACCACGGTAACGCAGTTATCGTTAATATTCAGCAGAATTAGAAAGTATATTCCCACAAGAATGACAATGCTGACATCAGACAATATTTTTTAAAGAGAGTCACTCTGTAGAACCTTGATATACTTTTTAGTCATAAACTTGAAGAGGACATGTAATGCTTTTTGGGGTTTTCCTTCCATTTGTTGTGCTACACAGCTTTTTATTCATGCTCTCTGTAAAAGGTCTGCAAAGTTACAAAGTCCACTCCTCTCCCTCAGAAAACACTACAGTTCTTCCTGAAAATTTCCCCCTCTCTCGTCTACATCACTGTGACACATTTTCACAATACTTCCCTAGTTTGGCAAACCTCAAAGACAGAACAGCTGGCTCAAAATCCACCAATTTTGACCTTTCAGCTGACCAATGAGAGCACACCATGCCATTTGAGAGAGGCTCTTTAACATAATAACATATTCTCTTGGGCAGAGGTGATAAAATGTGTTACAGCAATGTACATAAAGATGATAAGAACCACTGCAACAATAGGAACGTGTGAGAAACCTGTTTTACGTGACGAACATTTCAATGAGCATTCTATGGGCTTTTCAAATATAAACACCATTTGTTTTCACAACAAGGTGTGTTAGGTTTATAGGTCTTCTCACCTCATTCGGTAGCTTAAGCGACTCCTGTGTGTCCTTTTGTGTGTCATGCTCAGTGCCTGCCTCGTTGCTGGAGGGGTTGTGTTGGTTGCTGGAGGCAACAGGTCGGTCATACTGTGTAGTGCCGGTGGGAACATGCCAGAAATAGACTTCTGACGAGTCTGAGATCTCCCGCCAGCCTGGGGGTAGGTCCCCTTCAATCCATACATCTGCTGATGGTTGGCAGGGATACGTGGTTACACATAGTCTTCATGAGCGTATCACAAACATACATGATGTGCACAGGCAGGTTACGTAAAGACACATATGATCATGACATACACACAGACAAAATGCCACAAGCACAAATAAGGGTTGACAGGGTAAATTTCAGTGATGGTCAGTCTGTTCCTACTTAGTTTCTGTTGTCATAGCAACTCCTGGGCTCATCCCCTGTGGTAAGACCCAGTGGGCAACAATCTCTCCTCCTTCCTCTCTCTCATGGCCTCCTTACGCTTTATATTTCTCTGTACCCTCACATTGTCTAACTATCACTTCAACATACATGCCTGACAATCACTCATCTCTCATAAAACCACATCTGCTTCCTCTGCTTTCCTTTTCGTCTTTCCATTCACACCCTGTCCTCTGCAGTGTCCTATACTTCTCTCCATCATAATTACTCTCTGCACCATAAGGTTGCACATGGGAGCCTTAAAAGTTCCAGCAGTATTGCTGGAGTGATATACTTGCTTTAGAAAAGGCTTTTTGAAAAATGTCAGACAGTCTGTGGGAGACAGAAAGATAGAGCGATAGGGAATGGAAGGAGGGGGTAATGGAGATGTGATTAAAGGCTGACACACATATGCATGAAAAGAAAAAAGATCAGATAAAAGGATGAACACATAAATCCAACCTGTCTCCTGTGGAGTCTGTGGGGAGGGTGTTTCCTGGGACAGGGTGGTCCAGCTGGAGTCTTCATCTTCTGATGGAGTGTCAGGAGTCATATCCATTCTTAAGCCCACTTTAGGGAGACCACTCTCTGGCTCAGGATCTGGCAGGGGAGGAGGAGTCCGGGTCCGGATTGGGGTGTTTCTTTCTGTAGCTCGGGCTTGTTTAGGGGAAGATGGTGGGTACTGCTGCAAAAACTGGTTCTCGTTGTTGGGGTGCAGCTCCACTTTGATCACTCGGGGCTGAGAGCTTCGAGGGGGCTTTGCAGGACTACGTGGAGTAGCCTGAACTGGGGCACAGAGCTCCTCTCTGACCTTTGCTGGAACTTGGT
Source organism: Leuresthes tenuis (assembly GCF_036924035.1). Classification (NCBI taxonomy): domain Eukaryota; kingdom Metazoa; phylum Chordata; class Actinopteri; order Atheriniformes; family Atherinopsidae; genus Leuresthes; species Leuresthes tenuis. The sequence continues at coordinate 16,730,133 of NW_027325365.1, read as the reverse complement.
TCGGGGCAAGGTTGTGGTTATCTAGCACCCACTCCGGGCTGTTGGTAGAAGAGGAAGAGGTGGATGAAAGAGGGGCTTCAACCACCACTGGGAGCAGGGGTTGTCTTGGTGTTGGGGTGGGATCATCTTCCTCTTCGTCTTCCTCCACCACAGGCTTTACATCTTCCTTCTCCTCCTGGCAGGTCTGCATGCTGCTGTGCTTCTCCTCCTTCTGGCTCTCTATCTCTTTGGCAGGGCTGGCCTGCTCCTTCTCTGAGGAAGGCTGCTGCTTCTTATCTTCCTTTTCCTCTTTGTTTCCACAGCCGGAGTCCAGATCCCAGCCTTTGCCATGGTACTCCAAGAAGCTCTTGGTCCTTCTACGAAACGGAGGCAGCTGAGAGTTGTCTTTTCCAAACTCCAGCCAGTCTGAACTTGGATTATTGATGAGATCATTGTGAATTTTATCCACTGTATTGGCTCTGCTCAGCTCGAGCTGCTGGCTCTCAGCTCGTCTCTGCAGGTTGGCCCCATTCTTGGCCAGTTTGGGGTTAGTTGTGTTAAACAGTGAGGAGGAGGAGGAGGAGTAGAGGGCAGAGCTGGAGGAGGACTTTGTTGGGAGGCCCTTACCTCTGGTTATGGGTTGGTTTTTAAAGGACAAAGCCAGGTTGTCACTTATCCCCATGACGCTCCGCACACTGGTCATCGTGTACCTTTGACGACTCTTTGGTAAGGTGGCTGAACTTCCAGTTTCCATGGACTCCTTGATGACATCACGGCCAAGCATCTGGTTATATGATGAGCGAAGGCTGAGGGAAGTGGGAGGGGTGGTGGATGGACTGCTACGACTGGCAAGACCTCCAGTTGAGGGGGAGGAGCCAGAGCGTGAAAGGGGAGGGGTTTGTACCGACATCATGGCTGACTGGAAATACACCACAAGGATGGAGCTGATGGGAGAAGAGATTCTCAGTCAGAAGACATACAACAATCACCTAATAATGCAGCACAAGCCTGATTTATATGGTGTTTTATACAAGATTTGAAGAAGGCAAATCGGGTGACATCATCATATTTAAATTTGCATACATATATGCATACATTTTAAAGTTTCAAATGTCCAGCAATGTGCCCTCTTATCTGATGTCTTCACTGAAACATCTCACTAGCTGCAGCTCAACCAGCCTCAAAGGTGTTCAGCAAATCTCTCACTGGGGTGCAGATTCTTTTCCATCCTCACACCCTTTTACACATGAGGTGTCACTGTAGGTATAAAAGAAAACTGCATCAAAGTCATGAAGCTGGATCGCATTTGCATGATATTGGGAATGAGTCAGATCCTTGAGGTATTCAACCAGGACTGACTTTCAAAGCGTGAGCCGATGAGTAAGCTGGTCTGCTGGGAGGAGAAGTGGCAGCCAGCTCGTGCTAACTAGCTAGACGTATCTCTTTTATCTCTGGGTGGATCAGCTCTGTGATGCTGGAGGGAGCAACAAAGGGAGCGGCAGAAAATCATTCTGATCCAAAAATGTGACACAAATAGTATGTGGATTGCATCATAATAAATTAGGATACAGCCCTTTGGACAGCAGGTAGACTCACAAGCATTAGAATAGAACAAAATAGAATAGAAAATACTTAATTCATCCCCGGTGGGGGACTTTTTTTTTTTTCAAATTAATGTATAAACGTCCTCACACCAACTCACAAAAAAAAAAAAAAACATGCCTCACACTTTGCTGCAGTCATCATCAGCCTTTTTTCTCAGAGATATGGAAAACTCAAACCCAGCAGATTTCAAAGCATGATACGATCTTGGGAAAATACAGAGGCAGAATTTTATAGCGAGAAGAATCCCTGGACTCTGCACTTTGTCCATGCGGGGCCTCTATCCACTCTCCTCTACCTGGGTGGCAGTCATGTTGCCCCTGTCCCTGAGCCAGACAACAACCAGTTTGTGCTGAATGTGCCCTCATCCCCAGGCCTGTGACTCATGCAAGGTGACAACAGGTACAAACTACCTGCACTGAACTGTCCTGTCTCATCAGAATTACATTTTTCATCCATCAGGAGAGCTCATTTTCATTGTCATTCAAATGCAAATTGTATGACATCACCTTAATAGATGGCACTCTTGGTTTTAGGCTAAAATACTTTTACTAGAATCTTTTCAGGGACTTCAACAAAAGGACCAAAAGTCTTAAATGATCTAAATATTTTGGAGATATAAGTGAGCCACAGATCATACCTCTGAAGATGAAAATGAAGATGAGATTCACCCCCCCACCCCCCATTTCTAAAATCAATGGTGAAAAAACTTCCAAACAGTGATTAGAAAACAGTTTTTCAACTCCACATTTTGTCTGAGATACAGACAATCTGGATAATCGAGACAGAGATAACAGCCTTTTCTAACTCCCCACCTACAACACAGCCAGGTCTCTGCTAGTTGGGCAAACTGGGGCAGAGGGAGGATGCGGGGGGGAGTGTGGAGGAGAAAGGACGGTTATTAGAGGGAGAAAGCGAGGGGAATGACACAGCAGTTTGCAGGACAGTTGGACACAGCCAACACAAAGCAGTAGTTATGTACAATAAGTCTGTTGTGTAGCATAATAGCTGAGGTCACTCAGGAAGTGCACAAGATTTTACCAGCTGGTCAAAAAGAGCAGAAACATGCATCCTCGAGCCTCAGTCTAATAGTTTCTTATCCTATTGTTTGACTTGCTTGGGTGCACTGCCTTGCCTCTTGTAACAATTCACATCTTCAGTTAAACAATAAGTGAATTTCACATTAGTCATGAAAAATAATAAATAAAATAAAAGTTGTTGACAGACAAAATACAATGTCCCCTCTATTTCTGGAGCAAGATGTCAGAACAGGCTTCTTATCTGCTCTGGATGCTTAGAATACTTGCCCATTTTGCACACCTAGCTTAGAAACAAGCATTTCAGGTATTTTCTTATGACTTCAAATAAAATAAAAAATATGCTTTGCAGATTAGTCATTTGTCTATTTACAAATACTGGCAGAGATCTGAATGTGTCACAGTAAACCACAGGATCAATTTATAATGCACTTAACAGCAGCTCCTACTTCTGTTGGAAACGAATGCAACAGATGAAAGCAGAGGCAGAGGAGAAAATTAACTTGGAAAAGTCGATGATGTCATGGGTGGAGTATTCTAGCCTCGCGTTTCTTGCTGCCTCCATAAACTCCCTCGATAACATGCCAGAAACAGCTTTATCCTACCAAATCCGTCAAAACGCCAAGGATCCATAAGTGGAATTGGCATAATTGTGCAATACCTGTCTATATGTGAACAGACGCAGTAAATCTTTAGCATCCGGTACCTCTCCCTCCAGCCCCATCACCGCCGCACTGGGAGGGGAGCGCATCCCATCAAGAGCATCTATTTACATCCACTCACCGCTTCGTTCAGCTTCTGCGCCTCCCTTCGACAACACACAGGATAAAGTGAGCAGGGCCGAAGTCAAAGGCTGCTTTTAAGAGCCAGTCCGCCCGTACCTGCAGCCGGCCACCCGTATCAGATCACATCACAGCATTTGCCACCCTCCCTGCCCGCGGCTTGGTGCTCTCTGCTGGCGGCCGACTTACGCTTTTTCTCTGCGCCAGACTATCCCGGAGTGGCGCGGCGCTGTGGAGCGCTGAACCCAGTCGACCAATCAGAGCCACGGACGTAGGACGCTCGGATCACAGAGGAGACGCAACCATAATAAATCTACCGGTGTTATTTTGCAACTCAGGTAATGAAATCACACATCATCGGGCTGTTACGTCATGCAGTCGGCTGGTGACACATGGCTGGATTAGAGTGCCACACTGTAAGGATACCCGACTCTTAAACACAAAGGAACTTCCTGTTTTTGGTCAAAAACTAATAATATTCTCATAAGTATGGAAAGCATCGACATTACACTTTAGAACTGCTTGAATAACACGAGTGTAAATGCATTCCCTATTTCAACAAGAATGACAATGTGATCGACAGCTGTGTTGGACTATTTATTATTTTTAAAATGTGCACTTACAAGTACAACATCCTAACAATGCACGATAAGCAGTACTGACATGTCTGGTTAACAGGTTGGATGATAAAGTATGCAGTAATTCTGAAGTAGTTTTTATACTCTGAGAGACAGTTCTGGATCATTTAACTACAAAACAAACTGTAGGATTTGAAAAAAAGCCTGAATGTCAAGCACAGTTTCAGAGGTGTAAATCTAGCATTGTAGCTGTCAGGAGAAAAAACTATGACATAGTTCTTTTCATCATTAATTCTGCATTCATGTAAGAAAGGAGAAAATCCCCAACAAAGGCACCCAGATATTTTCCTTTAAAAACAAAACAAACAATAATGTAGTGTTTAAAAGCTAAACATGTAAAGCTTCCTCCATGATTCTACACAAAATACTGTCAAAGCTTGAGCCAAATATATTTTCAGACATAAAAAAAACAATATATCTGATCAACACACATAATTGACACAGTATAAAACCTTTTAACACTCACCCAGACACACAGTAAACACACCAACCTTTCCCTTTGATGAAACTACACGCATACTTTGAAATACATTCCTCAGTTTGGTTTGTGCTAGCATTTGCCATCTATCCTATCCCTACAGTCCACCGGCAGGCTCCTGTCTGTGTTGGATGGGGGTGGAGAGGTATGGTGGACGATGACGGCGGTGAACTCAGGTTCCCGGTGCTCCACGAATGAGGAATGAGAGGAAGAGTGGCGGGGTGATGACTGGCCAGAGAGAACAGTGGCTGCTGAAGGCGACTGTCCATCACAGAGAAGCACGGAGCTGAACGGATGGAGCGCATCACAGCGTCTCCTGCTGCAAAGAGAAAAAAATCAAAATATGACCCTTAATGAGCAACAAGTGCACAAAGGCAACAAAACACAAGTAGTTACCTTTGTTGTATGCGTTTTTTGTGGGTGTGAGTAAGCTCTTTGCTCGCTTGTTGCCGGCTTGAGCAGCACGTTTGTAGAATTTGACAGCTGTTTTCAAGTTCTGCTGAACCCCAAAGCCGCTCTCATAACACTGACCCAAGAACAGCAAGGCAGAGTCATCCTGAGAACCAAAACAAAACAAAAAAGTTCAAGGATATTCACATGGATCTGAGACGAGCTCATTGACAGAAGTCTGGAAGCATCTAGAAAAGCACTCACTCCACTCTCTGCTGCCATCTTCAGATACTGGACTGACTTGCAACCATATCTCACTGGATCTCGAGAGTAGACTGAGGCCAGGCAGATCTGCGCCTGAAGGAGGCAAACGGGAAGTGGTCTTGATTCAGAAAGGATGCACAAACATCAGTTCATAAGTGCGCTCAGGTGTAATACTTTCAGTCCACTCACTCTTAAAAGACAATAGTCACAAAAAGTCATAACGGTCGTTGCTACGAGACAATCAGAATGTGAAGGACAGCCGGGCTTCAGTCCTAGTGTCCACATACAAATCAATATGATCTGATACAGTTTCATTTCTGATGAGGGGAAACAACAAAATACTGTTTCTGTTGACCAGTTCTGTGATTTAACATTTTTTTCTGAATTTCTCAAACTAGAAAAACAGATTGATCAGGTTTATATACTGGGTTAAGAAATTCATTTAAAAAAAAACAAGCTTTTCTTCTATAAAACCAAATACAAATCTCAAAGAAACTATTATTTTCAGTGCTTCCTTAGGACTTTACTGTTATGTGCAACAGGCCTTTTGTCATAGCAGGAAAAGCACAGGTGTTACTAATAAAGATAACAATCCCTCTTAGCTGCAGCAGTGTGACAGAACGAGCGCGAACGCTTCCCTGAGCAGCAATACGCCTGTGCTGCTGCTCCTGTGACATGCACACATTTTTTTTCAAGTTTAAAAGACTAGTCTGTTGCTAGATTCTGAAGTAACTTTGAGAAAGGATAAGAAAACATTAAATTATCTTACTTACAATCAAATCTCAGTGTTTTCAGGAAGACTTAAGTGTTTACCTCAGTGAGCCCTGCTGCAGCAGCTTTTTCAAGCAAGCTAATGACTGTGTCCAACTCCTCCACGCTCTGGTGCCCCCTGCTGGCCAGGAGCAGCTTTGCATAACGATACTGAGCTTGTTTGTGGCCACTGGCTGCAGCCTGCCTGTAATAATGAAGAGCCTTGGAGAGAAAACAGAAGCTATTAAAAATAACTACATTAAAAAAAATAAATGGCCCAAAAACAAAAGTACTGTCAAGTCATTCAATAAAAGTTAATGTAAGCTATGGCGACAGTAGCTGCTTAAAGAAGCAATGCAAAGGGTGCAAAGTGAGATGAAAGGCTTGGTGAGCCACACCTCATCTGTTGGTCAGCTAAAGAGGTGTCACTTCAACTTGGTTCAACTTCTGAACTGAGCCAACAATGTGACGCATGCTGGATTTCAGCACGACGTTCACACAGATGGTTACAGGTGCAAACCCTAGCCATGTTTATGTGGACTACATCCAGTCTATCACCCTTTTTATGTTCTGCGGTCACTGAAAGAGCTCGTTGACCTTCGTGTCAATTGATGTCAGCTGAAGCAAAAATGAATGCGGCGGCCGTCTCACCTTCTCCTTGTCCTTGCCGACTCCTCTGCCTTTCTCGTAGCACACGGCCGTATTAAACTGCGCTTTATCGTAGCCGTGCTGCGCCGCAACCAGAAAGCAGGCGAAAGCTTCCTCGTAGTTCTCACTCTTTGCACTTTCTAGACCTGTTGGATAAAAAGGGAAATAAAAACGTTGGCCGCAAACACTGAAAAAAGCCCTCTGAAATGAAAGTGGGCTCCACTGCCGTGTCAACAAGTCATTACCGATGATGTTGAGGATAACGGGAACACTGGTCTCTCCCACTTGTCTGAGGTGAAGTGCTGCCTCTGCCAACCTCTCTTGATTTGAAAAGTTCTAGAAACACAAAATAATCAAAGTGGGCTGAAAAGTCAGTGAGTGCTATGTGTGGATACAGAAAAAATGCTGTATTCTTTGAAATAAAGTTCACCCTAAAATGAAAAAAAAAAGGCAGTTTCACCTCTTCATTTTTCTTCTCCGAGTTGTTTGCATCATTCTGCAGAGGACAGGCCGTGGACAGGAGTGATTCCTCTGAGAGTCGGGAAGGGAAAACGTTATCGTCACATTCCAACAACGAAACCCCCCCCCCCACTATTTTAAAACAATGTGATAACTATGGCTGGCGCAGAACAAACCATGTTCAGGTGAATATTGGAGCAGCGACTCCTGCTGGTGGTTAGAGACGGAGCTGTCAGCAGTCAGATGGTGCTGCTCGATGCTGGTAGCAGGACTGTTTGTGCTGCTGCTGCTGCTGCTGCTCTGGGCCGAGGGCTGATCTTCGTTCTGTCTCTCTGACACTCCCTGCAGACACAACACACTCCTTCCGCTGGGCAGGATATCACGTCTAGATACTGCAGAGAGCAGATATAAGAAGAACACGACAGGATTTTGATTCCGATTACAAAAAAAAGAAAGAAAGTGGTTTGGGGTTAAAATCAAGCCGACAGACATTTGTCTCAGTGGACGTATTGAAACCAACGACAAAATGCTGCCAGCAGGACTCACAAGTCTCCAGCAGGATGCGGTAGCCACACTTCTGCAGAGTTGAGGGAGCTGTCAGGGTTCCAGGATTCGGACTGGGCTCAGTGGCAGAAGAGAACCTGGAGTGGATTCTCCTGCAAATCTGCATGAACAGAACCGCCACTGCACCCTGTGGAGAAAGACAAACTCCACTATCACAAGATCGTCTCACATGAGCTACTCCTGGTGCTGGCACACAGCTTTGTGTCACACGGACCTGAGGCTTAGAGCTTTCTTTCAAAACAACACTCGGGAGGCAGTGGGCCAAGGCAACCGAAGGCTTTCAGTTTAAACTGGAGAACGGTTCAACAGAACCCGTTGCACATGATAGAGGCAGCAAGTGAGGAGGATGTTGCTGTCAATACTTATAGATTAGCTTTTAATGCAACTTTTGAGTTAACCAGCAAAAATAGACCCACAACAAGCTGAGTTCAGTGCAGAAAATCAAGCCTCCTGTGAGTCCATCAGGTCTGCAGAGTGCTCCTGGGTGACAGGATCATCTCAAGCAATACTGCTAGGATTGTTGACCATTTGGAAATATCAGTTTTTCCAATTCAAAGAATTGGAAGAGTCAGCCCACCCACCGGGATCAGTTTTCACTGTGAATACCACCTTGTTGGCTGTTATTCTGATTGCTGCACCCGCTGTTTTGTAGCCGGTGTTCACGTTTTTACAGAAAACCAGCTCTTCCCAGTAAAATACGACGAGGATTCAATAAGATAGAAACTGTGTGTGATCACTGGCGCTTTGTCTGCGTCCGCGCTCTCATACTCAGAGGTAACTGAGCTGCTTTTCTGTGCTCAGCTCTGCTGTACGTGCAGCTGGAGAACACTGCCAGACTATCAACTGAACTTTTGCCTTTAAGCTGGAGTAGTTAATGGTGAATTTTGGGTTATGTCCTTTTCCCCCTGATGAGGGAACGAGAGTCAAGAGGGCCATGGTCAGCGAGTCACAGTTTGCGACCGGGTTACGTATTTATATTTGGAAATGCAACAACACAAGACCTACCCATCCCACAGCATCCAGGGCTGAGTAACGTGGGAGCTCAGCATAACCAAACTGGAAGGTCCTCTGCCTCTTCCTCCTCTCCCCATCGTCCTCTCTCTGAGAACTGCAACAAAAAAAAAACAAAACCGTACAAGAACAGCCGTCTCCATTTCCAGTCTACTGTAAGAATATTCTGTTTAAGCCAGATGCATTTGCTTCTCTTCCCCTAACAAACACTTTTCACACACACACACACAAACACACACAAGAGATTCTGGATGATGCAACTAACTGAAAGGGAAGCAGCAAGGACCAAACAGGATTAAAGAGGGAGTAAATGAACTGGAAAGGACAGGGAATCTGGTGTTGCTGGCAGTTTAAGTCATCCAAATGGGACATCTTAGGCTTTTTCTTTTTAACATTTCTTTTGTCTGACACTCGAGGCTTTTTATTGTTTAGGCCACAGTTTGAACGGTGAAGAAGAAAGGATGGAGGTGTTGAAATACCTGTTGTCAGAGGACTGTCGCGTGTTGGAGAGGGCAGCAGAGCTGTTGATAACCTCATCTTCCACATGGTGGTTCTGGGACAATCGCAAAGTGTTGCTGCCATGATATCGATGCAGAACTGAGTGGTGGCAGGAGGTGGTTGGAGACAAGCAGAAGTAAATACGTTAAATGTACAGTCTCCAATTACAGGGACACTCAAATAGTCTGGTTTCATCAGAACTACAAAACGTAGCCTGTAATCTAAATTGCTAAGGATTTACTAAGTTATGGGCACGAAGAAAAAAAACAACCCCTTTTTTTTGTAGTGCTTGTATTAGCAATTGTATTATATCACTTCAATAATAGCTTTCTTTCAATTTACGAGGTAACGGAGCGTTGTGTCTGTTACACAGCTTTGCAGCTAAGCCATAAACAGGGATAGTTTAATATGAACAGGTCGAAAGCGGGCTGCGGCAGCCAAGTCTGTAACAGGAGCAAACTTCACTGGAGCAAAAATAAACCTGTCGATAGAGGCAGCTGAGGAGTTAAGACCTGAATCTACTTCATTCGCTTTAAACCATGCACTTCAGACAGCTACAATTTACCCATCGCTTGGGAAGAAGTCAAATAAGTCTATTTCACATCATTCAATAAATAAACAGTACATAGCAGGCGTAAAGCAGAGAACACCAGTCGTTTCTCTCACCTCTTCCAACGAAACCTTGAACTCTCCACATGGTTATTCCTGGGTTTTAACTACAGAGTTATCTGCAAAAATGCATGTTTACGTTATTAGCAGACGCAGTCCGGCCTCATGAAAAGACCACATCAGAGGACCACTGGAGGTGCTTTCCTCCAGCGGTTCGACAGGCGCTAAATAAGAACTGTCACGAGTTGAGTCGGACGAGGACCAACCCGGAAGCAGATCAGGTGACGTAATTGCCGAAGTTAGAGAAAGTGGTGATTGCCGTATCAATGCGCCCTCCAGTGGTGCTTCAGTGAAATACAGCTTTACAGCGCCAGACTAACCTTGACAGAGATAAGATGTGCCTCGCCAATCAAATTTTTGATCATTCATATGACATAATTTGGAAGGCACACATCCGTCCATGTAAGGTCTTACAGTTGAAAGCATATGGAAGCGAAAACCAGTTTGTCACTATCATTTCCTGATTTTTATAAATTTTTTGGAGGTCTTTGTGCTTGACTGATGGGAAAAAAATGAATCCTTGCTGAGATTAGACAGAAAAATATTGCTTTTTCAACTTGTGAAAATGACTGCTCTTAGGACAATTTGAATAAATACGATCTGTCTACAAATCTTTAAAGTATTCACAGTGTTATTGTTGCAAGGGCTATTAAACAGTATGGCTTTGTCAGATTAAAATGTGACAAAACCCTGAAAGTGGAGTAAAAAGGCTGCAGACCATGAAATAATTACACCTGTCCTTTTCTGCATAGTTAGAGAGTAAACAGTCTTGTAACTCGGGCAAAGAGGTAAGAAAGCATGTAGTACTTGAAGCATCACACTGAACAAGTTAACAAACATGTTTACTGTCAGCTCACCAGTCTGACCAGCCCTAATTCCACTGTAACACATAGACGTTTAAAAGCAGACCCACATGTAGAGATGCCAATGAGTGAATAAACAAGTGGACATTTCAATTTCTTTTTACAAATGTAAGAACAAACAACCCCCCCCCCCAATAAATGTGAAAGAATATATAATCAATTGAATGAGTTAGTCAAACTAAGTTTTTTTTTAAACGTTTGTTTTGAGGTCTGATTAAAAATCAGCTTGAACTTTATACATCTGTAGCACCTCCCTCACACATGACTCCTCTAAGGACACTTTAATGTTTGTTTCCAAGGAGAAGAGTGCCAACTCAGTGATGTGGTGAATAGGGAAAAAGAAGGGTGGTGTCGGATTCATTTATGGATTGAGGAGTTGATTTAGGAAACCCTTCGGGGCTCACCAGTCACTTTGCAGGACGGTTTGTCTTTTCTTTTCACTCCCCATTGATCAAACTTGTGACGCACGCCCCGACACTTTACTGGAACTGCACACTCTTCCAGTCAGATGGTGGGGCTTAACTGGGGGGCAAGAGGGAGGAGACGAGTGCTTGTGAAGTCAGTTCAAACTAAGAGTAATGAACCCCTTGCCCTGTTGCCATGGTGACACAGTCATCATGTCTTTCACTTATGGTCCTCCTCACGCAAATAGCCTGCAGTAGTTTGTGATGTTAGCAGGATCCCCGCTCTGCTGAATTATGTTTGCCTCAGGCAAGATTTATCAGAGCAGTATAGAAAACATCAAACTGAGCTGGAAACAAAGTCCCAGCAGCACTGATTAATTGAGCAGTTTGTTTTTACTTATGTTTCAGTCCGCGGTTACAACATACATTTCAGCAAATTTAAAAAGTAAGAAGCACTAAGCAATTTCTAAAATATGATCCTATTACTTTTGCACATTTTTACTATTTTTCTTTCACTGCAGTCTTATGGACTGCTTACTTATTCACAGGGAAATAGTGGCTAGTGAGAGCAAATGTAATAATCAAACCATGAGTGACTGGAGGAAGTGATGTCCAATAAGTACTTTCTAAAGTCAATACAATAGTTCTTCAGGATTTTTTAAAATTTATCTGATAGCTGTTGACTATGCATCTCATTCATTATAAATGTGCATTATAAATGATGAGCGAGTTACTTGAAATACTCCTCACTGTTGATGGTGTTCTCAAAAATAAATCAGGTGAATGCAAAGTTTTAAGATGAATACAAGTTTGGTAAAGAACGTCTCAGTATTCCCATATATTTCACAGGTTAAATTAAAAGAGCAGTGTAATGATTAAAGTAAATAAATAAAGAAAATATTCATGTAAAAAATGTGTAAATGTGTTTTTTCTTTGAACTACCAACTTACGATCAACTTGATTTATCTTGTGTGTCTTCAGATCATCAAGGGGCATTGAGGCCTTGCAGTTTTCCAGACATGTTCCAAAAATGTTGCATGCGAAACTGCAAATGTCCACAGCACTTACACTTGGTTTTCTTACAGAGATTTTCCAGGTGTTCACATTATAAGCAGTCCACAAAATCAGCGAGTCCTCTAATGCACAAACACAGCAGAAAATACTTTGGCATTTACAGTGAGACCTGATCCTTGGGGAGGCCTCCCTTGAAGAGACAGGACTTTAAATGGAGCACTTCAGACACAAGGTGACAGTAAAGCTCTACAGTAATGTACAGTTTGAGAAAATTGATACATATTTCTTATTATATAAAGGCTCTAGTAGTAATTTTACAGACCTATAAAAAATTGGTGCTTGGCTTTTTCTTGTGGATTCGTTCCCTCCACTCATAACTAAACAGACCAAAATGATGGAAATCACTGAATTGAAAATTTTAATAGAGGACTAGTTAGAGGTATATTCAATTCAGTTTCTTTTAAATAGCGCCAAATCACAAAAAAATGTCACATCTCAGAGATACAGCCCAATTCAAGCCAATAACAATTTAATTTTTTTGTAATATAATCATAATCCAATCCCTTCAAATTCATTAAATTCCAAATTAGTCCAATTCATACAGAGACAATAATAATAATAATAAGGCAACCTAGTCAAGGAAACTAACAGACTGCATCAAAACTTCCCTTGTATCCCATCCTCCATCACGGCCATGTACGAGAACCAGACTTAGGAAGGGCGGCGATCTGCCTCACCGGCTGGAGGTTGAGATGACAGGAAAGAGGGACAACAACCAACATAACACCAAGCCAGGGATACCTGCTGAGAAAGAGAAATACAAGTTAATGTAAAAAACAAAAATGTCATATAATAGTAATAGTAAAAGAGAGCAGAGTGAGGAGAGGGGCAGTCTAGTCCCAAAGCAGCATAACTATGGGATGGTTCAGGGTCACCTGAGCCACCCCTAACCATAAGCATTATATACTATAAGCTATAAAAGGACAGTTTTAAGCCTTATCTTAAAGGTAGAGACGGTGTCTGCTTCCTGAACCCAAACTGGCAGCTGGTTCCACAAGAGAGGGACCTGATAACTGCATGCTCTGCCTTCCTGTTCTGTAGAAACTATAAGTAAACCTACAGTCTGAGAGCGAGGTGCTCTGTTGGGAAAATACTGAACTGTGAGCTTTTTAAGATATGATGGAGTCATTAAGCGCTTTATATGTGAGGAGAACAATTTTAAATTCTATTCTGAATTTAACATAGAATCAATGAAGAGAAGGTAAAACTGGATAAATACGATCTCTCCTGTTAGCTCTCATCAGAACTCTGGCTGCAGCATTTTGGATCAGCTGGAGGCTTTTCGGAGAATTGTTGGGACAACCAATAATAAAGAATTACAGGTGTACAAACTTGAAGTAACAAAGTTTTTCTGCATCACTCTGAGACAGGATGTTCCTAATTTTAAAGAATATTACTAAGGTGAAAGGGGGCAGTAGAAACGTGTTTTACCTATGAGTCAAAGGACAGATCATGGTCAAATATAACTCCAAAGTTCCTCACTGTAGTACTAGAAGCCAAGAAAATGCCATCTAGTGTAACTATATAGCTTGATAGTTTTTTCTTGTAGTGCTCAGGTTCAATCACCTGATCAGCCAGATGTGACAGTAAGATTATACCGTTGCTGTCAACAACTGAGTCATGTCATAAATCTAATTGAAATATTCACAAAAAATCATTTCTCGATGGATTACCATTAATTGAATTTGTAGGAGTGGCTTGCAACATTTACTTCCTCATAGTATTTTGACATTCTTGTATAGGTACATCTGACTACGCTTATTGCTATACTTATAAAGGGTGTTTTTCTAAAATATTTATCCCAAGCAGTGTTGAAAACCCCACTCCCTGCTACAATACACCCCTCTGGTCCCCTTGGACCTCTGGAATCTCAATCCCTCTGCGTCCTTGTTTAGAGGAAGACAGGGGAGGGCAGACATGAACAGAGGTGCAGTGGATGGCTGTATGACCTGTCTGTTTTGTTAGCTGTGTGTGCTGCTGTGAGGATGGCTTTCATGATGTGTGTGCGTGTTTGGTTTGGTGAGATGTGATTCCCATCTTATCGTGGGCATTCACTATGTGTCCAGATAAACTTTGGATGTTGACCTGAGGACGGTTGGGGTCTGTTTGGAGCAAAATGATTCTCAGGACGGAGCAGACAAGGCTTGCTAAGTGTAAAGAAGTGACTGTCCTCAAGCATCCTTGTGATGAAAGCCACAGCAGCAAGTCCCTCAAACTTCAAACAGCTTGAAGAGACTGAGTAAGAGTTAGATTTGTGCACTAAATAAAGTAAAGGGGGCGGGGGATTGAAAGAAAAGGCACGGGGGTGTTTCTTGCCCCTCTCTCCCCTTTTTTCTTTCACTGCTGGTTTCCTTGGTCACACACATGCACAAACGCTTCTCACACACAAACACTGACGAAGGCTCAGTCCTGCTATGGCCACCACCACCACCACAGAGGAGAGCTCTGCAGTCTCTCCGGCCACCGTAGCACCCCAGCAGCCTGATTTGGAGACTAACATAGAACCCGACTCAGCAGCAACAGCAAAGACTGAGCCCAGCGAGGCCCGAAGTGAGAGGGAGGAAAAGGAGGATGAGGAAGGGGAGGAAGGAGGAGAAACTTCTGCAAAAGAGCAGAGTTTGGATCCAGAGTGGGTGGAAGAGAGGTTCAGGATCGACAGGAAGAAGCTTGAAACCATGTTGTATGGTGAGGTTTTCTCGTTACTCTTATCATGTTTATCCTCACATTCTGCCTTACAAGCTGCATTTTCAACAAGTTGTCCTTTCTGATGCCTATCATGAACTCCCTGTGTGCAGCCCTTATTAAAGCCTGTATGTTTGTGAGTACCTCAAGCTGGCTGCACCCTTGTTGCTCCCATCAGTAACTGCCATCCTCTGTTGTTGCTGTATCATTGTGATTTATGACCTGAGGTGGCTTTCACATTCAGAAGTCCTTTTCCCTATTATCATTCCTGTCTGGGAAGCAGAGGTAACTGCCTCTGTTAGTTATCGCTGCTTGGCAGGTTTATGACAAATACCTCCCTGGTGTCACAGGGGAAACTGTGTGCTGCTGCTGCCAATTATGTTTGCTCATGATGAGATGGTGCTTGAGTGAATTCAGCCCTGATAACTGTTGCTTGTTTTTAATGTTTCTTGCAGCTGGGACTGTGCTTTTGGGGCTGTTTGGACAGCCCTGGCCAGGCAGTAAACCTTGTTTCTCATCCCTTTCTCTAATAACCTGTCACGCCACATTTCAGACTTCACCCTGATTATTTTCACATTCTATTTTGGATTCACAGAAAGTATCACTGTTTTTTTGGAAGGTCTTTACGTCAACACCGATGTGATTAGCTGTCTCTAGCTAAATTTGTGGTCGTCTTCACGACCACCACCTTCTCGCTCCACCCCACACTGTTCTCTTCCCATTCCTCAGCTCCGGCCAGCGTAACCCATAGTGATGAGAGAGGGGAGGGGGAGTTAAAGGGGCTCCCCGTGAACCCTGTAAATGTCACCGTGGAGCAATGGCCTTTTAAAATGGCTTGTGTTCCCAGCATCCTCTTGTGTCACTCGCTTGGCAAATTTCAACCAAGTCAACATTTAAATGCTGTCTTTGCACACACTGTTGTAAACGGAACAATATAAAGCTGCTGACCAACACAGCCAGAGAGCTCACACTGCAGACTTAACATTTAATCTGTCTGTTGCTTTTGTTTATCTGCTGTTTGTCTTTCAGCTCCCAAGCAAGGAGACATTGAGACAGGAGAGGAATTTTTTGAGAGAGTGAGTAAAACTCCCTTTGAAACTCTTCATTCATAGACACACACAAAAAATAAACAACAAGGAGACTTTCATTTGCTCTCCTCTGTGATAATCAATGGTGCTTAAAGTCCTCAGTGAAAACATCTCTACAGCTACGGTTTCAGTATTTGTTTTATACTCTGCACTATGTCATTGCAGTTTTTATGAAGGTGATAATTGTAGCCTTTGAAATGCAAATGAGGCTTTGTATTCTCAGAAAGGAGAGATCTGCTGTGTGTCTGGATGCCTCTGCTCTGATCGTGCATATAATGATAGCAATTGCTTCACTTGTCACCTGCCTCCACAGGTGATGAAAGAAACTAACACTCAGGTGAAATGGCCATCCAAACTGAAGATAGGAGCCAAGTCAAAGAAAGGTGACTAAGTCGTCATACTTCATTCAAGCCACTGCTTGTTCTGTTGTCTTTTTCTGGTAACATTTTTACATCTCCACACAACTTCATTCACCTTTGCTCATTTATCATGCAAAGTTTGGAAAGTATGGAAAATGCTAATCAAAAGAAAATGCATTCAAGCCTAATGTTACTTAGACTATAAACCGTAGATATTTAATTAGTTTAATCAAGCTTTTTAAGATGTCCCTTCATTTCTGGCACGGAGAATGTCAGATGATGCTTGTCAGGTGTTATTTTGTCCCAAATATTCTGCAAACAAAGCTTAAGGTGGGCAGCAGCTCTGGGTTGGTGTTGTCATGTTTTTCCTTTCAGAATTTTTCACACCTTGTCTTTTACCTGCACCCTCTTCCTCCTCAGTCATGCCTTTGTAATTTGTACAGTGAGTGGTTTTGCATTGTCTCGTTAAAAAAAATGCAAGGATGTCCTTGGAAAAGATGTCATCTTGATGGCAGTTCCTCTGAAATCTCTGAATAAAATTTCCAGCACTAATGCTGCCATCACAAAATGTAAATGAGCTTTGCCAAGAATAGAATCCCATACTATTGAGCTGGTGAACTAGTGAGCCTGGCCTTTGGACTTACTCTTGATAACAGTCTGGATGACCCTGCCTGTGTTCATGTTTGGTCGCACACAGCATCAGTTTCAAAATTAGATCTTAAATACTGATAAGTCTGACAACAATACACTTATCACAGGGTGATTGTCTATTGCAGATGGGTCTGAGCAAGTCAACACCACCTCTGCACAAGGTTAGCACAGGGAATTTAACATCTATAAGATGTGCATTTTTTGCACAATAAAGTTGTTGAATGTTACCTTGTACTGAAGAGCTGAACAAAGATTTCCCACATATCTTGCCCACATGATCGCAACAGATACTGATCAATCATAGCTCTTGATGCTGTGTTGTCTTAGTGAATGGAGACTATGGGCGTCCAAGTTAGACTTCCAGTCTTTGTTTGAA
This sequence comes from Leuresthes tenuis, assembly GCF_036924035.1. Classification (NCBI taxonomy): domain Eukaryota; kingdom Metazoa; phylum Chordata; class Actinopteri; order Atheriniformes; family Atherinopsidae; genus Leuresthes; species Leuresthes tenuis. The sequence goes on along the minus strand of NW_027325365.1, from coordinate 16,712,867 downwards.
GAACATTGTTTTTAGATATTTCAATGATTTTTTACCAGATATTTGTTGACAAACTGGAGATCATCAGCTCATCTCTGCTCCTCAAAGACTCCGCAGGCTTTCCTGTGTGCTGCTTTGGCACCGAATCTTGATTACAATCACCTGTCGACATCACCTGTTTGAAACAACATCTTTTTTTTTGGCAACCTCATCACATCAAGTCTAACAGATGTTTTTAAAAAGGTGCGAAACGTAAAAATGGATGTACAATTCGTGAATGAGAGAAATATAAAAATATCTCCAGCTCATGCAGTCTGCCATGAAGCAAACGTCCCAATATTTTTATATGGAGTTTTAATACGGATAAAGGTTTGGCATCAATTCTTGTGTTTCCATCCAGATCCACATGTGAAGGTGGAAGGGAAGAGAGCCGATGTTTTGTCAGCCAAGAAGAAGATACTAGAAGTGTTGGAAACCAAGGTGAACTCGTCAAAAATGTGCAAATGAATGCATGCTTTCATTATTTGCATGGTGCTGATGTAAAAACAGCTACATTTCTTACATGGCTTCTGCACGCCAGAATGTATAAAGTCAAGCGTGTTTGTCTGTAAAAATGACACCAGCGTTTATATGAAAAGCAGGTGAACAAAGTGACTCTGAAAATGGACGTGGCCTACACAGAGCACTCCCACGTGATCGGAAAAGGTGGTGGTAACATCAAAAAGGTGATGGAGGTCACATCTTGTCACATCCACTTCCCTGACTCCAACCGCCACAACGCAGCAGGAGAGAAAAGCAACCAGGTAGCACAGCCACATTTAAATGAGCCACCAGCTGCTGCCTTTAGAGCATGCAGATTCAATTACATGATCTTTATTTGTCTTTCTTCTATCAGGTCTCCATTGCTGGGCCCATTGAAGGGGTGGAGGAAGCCAGGAGGAGGATCAGAGTGAGTGATGAATATGAGCATGGACTTTATTTGTCTGTCAGAACTGATGTTTCTTCATTACTCCTTTCTGTCATCTCTCATTGTCACACTCCAAGGACCTCCAGCCGATGTCTCTGACCTTTGATCTGCCGGTCAGTCTAGTGCCCCAGGCTCTGCCAGATGCAGGCTCACCCCTCATCCAGCAGGTCGTGCAGACTTTAGGGGTTAGTGTGAGCTTCAGAGCTGTGCCACCACAGCCTCAAGCCCAGGCCTCCTTTTACGGTAGCTGCTGCACCGTCTGGGGGCTGCAGGGCAACGCAGCTGCTGTCAAGGTCAGCATGAAAGATTTCAGAGACCACTCTAACCCAAACCACAGTTCACACACAGAAGATGAAGGTCCAGGTATCCTAGTATCATACGATATCATAACTACTTTCTGTATATCATTACCTAACAGAAGGCGACTAGCATCCTCATGGACCTCCTGCTTGGATCAGAGGCTACAGGAGGGGTAGTTAGCAGCCAGCTGGATGTCACCTCTCAGCAGCATCTCTTCCTGCTGGGTCAGAACGGAGCACACTTTCTGAGTGTTATGCACCAGACCCAGACCCAGATCATCCTGCCAGACCTCAGTGCTCCTCAAAGTCCTCCGTCACTGCTAATCCAGGGCAGTCCTGACGGAGTGTGTCTGGCTAGACAGCAGCTCATGGTACTGTGGGGCATTTGTGGTTTTTGTCTAAGTGCTATAAAACAAGTGTTTTTTATTTGATCAAAACACATTTTCATTCATATCTGTGTCCTTGTGATTTTGTACATCTATATACAGTATTTCCATCTTCTGTTAATAACAAAACGTTTCTTAATCTTTTTATTTCATATTCCATGTGGAATATGGTTGCACACTTCAGGACTGTCTGCCTGTGTGTTTGATGTTTGACATGCGTGAAGACGGTGAGGCAGATCCTTGTAAACTGGCTCAGATAATGCAAAACCTGGGAGTCTTCATTAGTGTCAAGCCCAAAGTGAAACAGACCAGCAAGGTACATGTTATTCACCTTGATTTGCTGCTTTTTGTTTGAGGCACCGTCTCAAAAGAAATGGTAATTTTGTTGTTTTGTTCCGTGTCACTTGCATGTATTTACAAGGACAATCTTGGACCGACCAATGGATTTTGTGATTTCCTATTTTATATGCACCAGGTTGAAATATTTACTGAAACATTTCCTGTAAACTCTCACTTTTCACTTTAAATTTGGTATGTAAATCTATTCTCCCCTGTAGATCCATGTGCTGCAGTGAGTTGAATACTGATGGAAACATCTGTGTTGATGTATATTTATCAGTCAGTGGTGGTGAAGGGTCTGGAAAGGAACATCTCCTGCCTTTATGAGGCCCGCCGTCTGCTTCTGGGACTGGATTCTTGTGAGACTGCCAATGTATCTGGAGTGAACCTTGACCTCTTGTTACCTGGCAGTGGGCTGACCAACTACTGGCTCAATATGCTGCTGCAGCAGCTTCGTCTCTCAGAGCAGGGTGAGCACACACATATATTGTGTGTAGATGCATTTCCTTTAAAAATGCACAAATTGTAAAGCTACAGCTGTATGTTTAGAATCTAAAAACAACACCCCTCCTTCCTTAATTTACTGACATGAGCTGGCTACATAAAGACTGCACCTAATTTACCTTGATTGGCTACAGTGGAACACTTTTGCCATCAGAATCATTTGAAGAATGTGATTTGTACTTGTTTTCATGCATTTAGATATGCACGCAGCAAAAACTCTCGATCAGGTGAGGTAGAGGAGTGCTTAGTGATGGCAAAAATTCTACATATCTTGGCATGTTAAACATTCTTGTAAATCGTTTAAATTTTTCCCCAAGCATTTCCACATAAAATCAGACAGAAGGAAACTGAGTTTTTGTTGACTATATTATCTCAAAACATACTCACATCATGTCTCCCCGCTTGCTGGTCAGGCTCTGCACTTGCTTCAGCTACAGAGGTGCTGGCTGGTACTAAGTTCCGACCCTCACCTCCACCAGGCCTCCCCTCTCCCACCGAGGAAGGCAGGGCAGGGCTGAAGGGAGCGGACAGTCGGCCACTGGAGAAGGTTGGTTCACTTTTAATATTCAAAATGCCTTCAAACAAAACACGCTGAATTCTGCCTGACAGAAAAATCTCCACAGAATCCAAAACTTTCTTCTGTCATTTTCCTCAGATTCTTGAGAATGAGGATCAGTCTGGTCAGTCAGAGGACGAGAGCTCTGAGGTCGCGCTGATGTCACCATCTGAGGTTTGCGAAGCAGTGAACAACAGCATCAGCAGATTGGTGTTGAACGGCCGGAGGGGGAGTCTCCAAAGTCCAGAAATCACCAAAGTGCTCTGCCAGGGTAGACGCCATTCGACAGGACAGGCACATACAATCAGGTAAGCATTCACAGATGTTTGTGTCACTTTCTGTTACAGACATTTCTTGATGGTCTTCCTTAACATTAAACAAAGGGTATCTGCATCAAAATGCTCGACCTTGTAGAGACCAAAATGTGGCATCCAGATGGAAGGTGAGTCATCAATGTGAAAAGATGTATCTGGTGAGAGGCTTGTTCGTTGGTAAAATTTTGTAAAGCTTTGCAATTCTAATAAACTATCTCCAATTAAATGTAATTGATATTTAATAAGCACAATGACACTGGCTTTGAAAAACTCCTACAGAATTGCTGCTGTTACTGTAATAAAATGATGATATCAGATGCTGTAAAAGCCATCAGACTTTCACTTAACCTTGTCTAAAGGTCTGTGTGTGCGTGTTTGATTGTGTGTGTCCTAAATGTGCCAGACTGAACTCAGAGGCTGAGGGAGGGAGAAGTGAGCGCAGAAGCAGCCTGAGGAGAGATATGACTCTTGCTGAGAGCGTTCACGCTGACTCATCCAAGGCTGAGGTGAAGAAAAAAGGAATTGCAGTTCTATATTTGCTTGTTTTCTTACAAAATCACACACTGTCTACTTGGTTTAGAGTCATTCTCAGTGGACAGACATTTAAATATCTCTGAGCCCTACAGGACGGCACATGAATGGTAGTTAGAAGGGGCAAGAATTCACTTTTATTGATTTTATGCCAAAATAAGTTGAAATAGCAGTAACATTTAATTTATACTTATATAACTTCACATCTCTGACTCTGATGGAATTTAAGTTTGCATATTGACTTTTATGTTTGTTTCCTTCTCCAATTATTTGTCCTTTTTCTTTCAAAGGCTACTGCAAGGAGGATTAACAAATTTACTTCCACAGCAGAAGGAAGTGTTGTTTCATGCAAGTGTTTGTTCCTGCTATAAATTAGGTTCCTGCTGGATATCCTGAGTAACAAAAGGAAAAAAAAATCAATTTCATGCATTATTTACCTTCTCTATTTGCTGTTTGTGCTTCGTAGGTTTATGACTACGAGAGGAAGAAACTGCTGGCAACCAGAGGTTAGATATCCGGAATGTTTAATATCACCTCTTGTGTTACAGTGCATTTAGAAACATTCTATCAGCCTGTTTATTGAGAATTTTCATATTACGTCGATGATCATATAAAATATTTGCCGTCAAAGTACGCATACCTCAGTCACATCTTGCTGAAAAATATTTAATGCCATATGATTAAGCTAGAACAAGTAGGAGGAAGGAGGCAACACTGCAGAGGCAGGGATATGATCGCAGGGGTCAATTTCAGCACTGCTCACTGCCAAGACAACTGATGAGGAGGACCTGTTTATGGGCTGCACTGTGCCAAAGTTATAATAGAGTAGCACTGGCACTCCCTCTTCATTCACAGGGGGTGGACACACAATGCAGACACCACACACATGGATTAAAACACCGTCACATACACGCAAGCGAGAGCTTCCTCATCCATCACGTAGAATGAGATACTCTGAGGAGATCTGAAGCCAAATGGTACCGAATTCCCTCAGTGTTGTTTTATAGGATTATGAATTAGCAGTTTGAATGGGCCATCTGCCTCACACAGTCATTAAAACACGCATATGCCAGAATACGAATGAGGTCTTTACTCACACGGATACACACTTGCATATATGAACAACATCCAGCATTAATAATTCTGTGGCTATTGCACTCTGTGTGAAGTGTTACTGTTTTTATCACACACTGACACATGGAGGAGACCCAGGGTTTCTCACCAGAGTGTGTATACCACTCTTTGCAATCTGAGTTGTCTGAGTGTGCGACATACTGGCAAAGAGTGACACTGGTTGTGAGTCATTATTCAACACATGAACTCAGCTTGTTTGATGCAGAATCTCAAGGAGGATGCGGATACGTGGGACTGCAAAGCATTTTAATCACTGATAATACGACTCAGTTTCACAAGAAAATGTGTAATAGGTTTGTGTACATGTCGAAAATATCGGAGTGTCACAATAAAGACCCAAAGGTTATGAGGAAGTAAGGTTTTTTTCATTGCCTACTGTTTTGTATAAGGAAGCGTTTGGGCCATATCATGAGAATCTGTAACTGTGTTATTATCAATACTTAAGCCTACCCATGTGTTTCTTTAAATTTCTTAATCCAAACCACATTTAGATCAATATTTCAACCTCATCATGTATATGTCATACCCAATTCTAACCAGCTGGGACCGACATAGTTGGAGAGTGAAGTAGAAAAGTGATAAGTTGTTGGACAACATCGTGATTCAATCTTGATTCAGTGCAGTACAGTGTAGCACCACTGTCGCCCCTCTCCTACATCCCTGTGTTTTTGAACAGAGATATATTCGCTGTCTCCTATCTGGGACATTTTCACGTAGTGAAAAACTTGAGCACACAACAATTTGTAAGGAAAAACAATGGCATGCAACTTTTTGAGGGCCTTGAAAATATTGTAATTTAAAAAAAAAATAATAATTTGGAATGTGAAATTTTCATGTGATGCAAATAGTGGTATGATATGATTTTGAAAGGCCTGAGTAGGAATACAATAATTTTGTAGCCCAGATTGTGATGTCATTTTACAACTGTTGAACCTTTATTGAGAAACAGCCATGTTTTGGAATTTAGATCAACTATTTCTGACTCTGGTGTGAGACTGTGCTGGAGAATATTAATATTTGAATCTGTCATGTTAACAGCAGTCAGTGCCATCATAAAATCCATACAAATTCGATTTAGTCATTTGAAAGGTATCCCACATTGACAAAGACAGACACCGTCACAGTCAGTTACACTTGATGTTTGTTAACATATAATGCCTCTGGTCTTGCTCCTGTGTATAAGTGTGTATTTCCCATCTTTGTGCCTGTATGTAATGTCAGCCATGCAGAGGAAGCCTGTGGTCACAGAGGTTCGGACACCCACAGACACTTGGAGTGGCCTTGGCTTCTCTAAGTCCATGCCAGCTGAGGCTGTCAAAGAGCTTCGCAACATCAGCCGACGCAACTACAAACCTTACCTCACCATCAGCAACAGTCTGCAACAGGTGCAAATGAGCTTCACGATAAATTCATCAAACTGAAAAAAAAAACCCAACAACTTTGAAACGATAATTTTGGTGCTTTTTCTGAATCTGCTGAATTCTGTCGAGACTATTTTTTGCTGTGCTTGCTTCATTGTGCTGCAGCCTAATTTATTTCTATCGCCCCCTAACAGTTTGGAAGCATTTATCTCACTGTGTGGTTAGCTTGCCAATTTGCACGCTCAATTACCTGGGGTCTGATACCATCGCCACAGTCAACACAGCCACTTCTCTGCAACCTGTATACCTGACTTGATTTTAGCTCATCTCTCTGGCTCTTTCCAAACCGTTTGAATGCTGGCTCCTTGACTGCCCACTTGCCAGAGAGGGGGAGGCAGACTCACTTCAGATAATAAGAACAGCCCACATTCCTCAGATGAATTAAATTGTCTTCTTAGATCCTGGGGACTGAGAGGAGTGAAAGACTGCTACTGTCGCATGTCGGCCCAAGGAGGCAAATAAGCAGGTTTAGAAATATGACGTGTTTTTTCTAATTAAATCTTGATATATGGATATTAGAGACTGTCACAACAAACCGATGTAGCGTATCGTGGAGGCGGTCATGGCCAGTAATTACATTCAAAGAAGATATGACCTCAAGCGTTCAAGCAAGCAGCTACATGTGAAGGGTAAAAGTAGAGTCAGTAATGGTATGGTCATGTAGTAAAAACAATCTATTTCAGCTCTAACCAAGTATATTATTATAGCATTATTGATAGAACGTGTGTTGCTCTTAATCTCACATCCCACAAAGGCCCAAGGGTTAAATCACAATGCTTTACTGCTCCATCCACCCCACTCCCCCCTCCTTACGATGACTTTGTGGCTTCTTAAATGAAAGACTCAAGGATTATGTCTGCTCTGATGTGGACACACTTATTTGAGTCATATTTCCCTTCCGCCAACTGTAGCGGGGTCCTTCAGGACGCCATTATGAGCTGTGAGTGGCATGAACAAATGACTCATGTAGCCTTTCAGTACCTGTTCGTTATTAGGTCCACACAGACATTAACAATTTTTTTAGCGCTAGTAGCAATTTGCCTTGTGAATTTTAGATTGAGCGGGGAGCTAAAAGGAGGGGATGGTGGCAAAAGAAGTAGAAAGTGTTGTAATCTTTAATGCCGTCTCTGTTTCTGTCACTACATTTAGTCTTGGGCAGCTCAGACAGGGAAGGTGTTTAATGGCAGCGACTCTGAGAACTGGAGAGACAGACGTGGATCCACATCCCTTCCTGTCTCCTCCTCCTCCCCTTCTTCTTCTCCATCCTCCCCTACCTCACCCCCACCTACGTTCGCTTCCTCCACCTCCTCCTTTCCTGCATTTGCATCCTCTGTGAACAGAAGCAGAAACGACGCACCCTGTAAGTCGTGCCTGTGTGTGCTTTTCAAACTTGACAAATCAGAGTTTGTTTTCCTTCACTCACCGTTACCTCTGAACTTTGATGTCTAGTGGAGAGCTTTGTGAACAGCAGCTACTTTGAAGGTGTGTGCTCGTCTAGAAGGGCCTCAACTTGCAGCCAACGGAGCCCCTCCCCTCTTATGACAGATGACTTGCCTGATCTGCTTAGTCAACTTGGCCTTATCAAGTACATTGATGTGTTTGAACAACAAGAGGTAAACACTTGCAAAGTTTCAGTGAAAACAACATCTATCACTTGATTCATCATTATGTGCAAATGCAGGACACTGATTTTGAAGATGGGTTGGCTGCACACATTTTTGATCTCCAGCCAAAATATCAATGCATTTGAAATGAGCATCATGATGCAACTGCTGTCTGTACTTACCCAGATTGACTACCAGACTTTCCTCACTCTGTCTGATGAAGACCTGAAAGAAGTTGGTGTCTCCACTTTCGGTGCCAGACGCAAGATGTTAATAGCAATCTCAGGTGAGAATCTGCTGTCCTGTGGCTCAAAGTGAAATCTGCTTCTCCATCTGCTAAGCTGCTCGGTTGTGTTTGCCTCATATCTTCAAATGATTTGTCTGTCCCCCCCGCCCAGACCTGAACAAAAGCAAGAGGAGGCTGTCGGATGCACCTGCTGTAAAGTCTGGCTATCTGGAAGGTGGTGCAAGTGGCAGACTTCCACGAATCATGGATGTGGAAGTTGCATCTCAAAGTAACCGCTGGTGAGAGGAGACAGCAACCAGCTCTGAGTTCTGAGTTACTAATGTGGAGAATGTAATTACACTATGAGAGGAGACAGCAACCGGCTCTGAGTTCTGAGTTGGTAATGTGGAGAATGTAATTACACTATGATGCTGACATCAGTGAAAAGTTCCGAACTGCTCTTTCTTTACAAGAAATAAATGTGTGATATAGCTCTGAAGAGCAGCAAAAATGATTAGATTTACAATCCCAATTCCAAAAAAGTTTGGACACTGCGTAAAATGCAAATAAAAACAGAGTGGAATAATTTGCCCAGTTCATAAATCAGTATTTTATTCACAAGAGAACATAGAAGAGATATCGATGTTGAGAGTTAGACATTTTACCACTTCATGAAAAAAGATGAGCGTCTATAGAATTGAATAGCATCACATGAGGAGACCAGTGGCTAGATCTTTTTAGTATTTTTTTGGAGATTGCTGGACCTCTGTCCATCTTCACTTCTGAGAGACTCTGCTTCTCTAAGATGCTCTTTTTAGTACCACTTACTCTTACTTTTTGTTACGCCTCCACAGTTTATTTTAGATGTGCCAGCTGCCATCAAATTCAATATGAGCTAATATTTTTCTTGAAAAAATGGAATGTCTCCCTTTCAGCATTTAATGTTTTACTTAAATACAGAAATACACGTTTATTTACATTTTACACAGCATTCCCAATTGTTTGGAATTGTGGTTGTGGATCCAGTGCCTTTAATCCACAGCCATAGCCCAAAGTTTTTTTTTTTTTAATGTAATTCAAGACAAGAAGGCATTCCTTTTCAAACCTGAAACTTCACACGAACACGTTGGATACACTTCTTTGTGGTGCCTTTCATTGGCATGATGTGCCTTTCTTATGCAAGTTAAGTTAACTACTACATTTATGCAATTGTAAATAGATTTTCACAAAAGAAAAATACATTTCGGTGTAATACAGATAAAATAAAAAATATATGGTTGAAGCTTATATATCAAGACTGTGTATGTGTGCTTTTATAAGTAGAAATTACAGAAGAGAAAAATGGTGAATGATATACAAAAAAAGGTCCACAGCCTGAATCATTGTAGAAGCAATGCAGTTATATGCTCAGTGGCTTAAACATGTGAGCCATCAAAACACAGATTAGCATGGAGTTCTCTGTAAAATTCTCATGTGGCGTGAACTGGTGCTCTGCTCACAGCTTGAAAAACACCACCAGAGGGCACTGGTGTCACATTTTACTCGTAAATACTTGTGGCACATGAAATAAATTGAATTAGTTTCAAAGTGGCACCAGCATTTTAATTCCTGGTGGGCCAGGTGGAGTTAGCTCTGAATTAGAAAATTTTAAATAAGTAAAAGATATGTGTTGGGTGTTTTCTGCCATTGACTTCACACTAGAATGTTTTATTTTAATTAATCAGTACTGCCAGAGATGTTTAATTTATCAGCTAGAGAATGCTCCCAACAAATGAGTGCTGTCAGAAAGAGCTCCCTGGCAATAATTAGCAAATTTGGAATCGTGTTGACTGGGCAACATGTGGAAATGAAAGATCCAAGATACCTCTGCCTGGGGGCACGAGGGGGTCTGATCTGTTCAGGGGTTCCACAAGCTAGTTGGCTCAGAGGCAGCCAAGCATGAAAGCGAGAGTGAGTGGAAGTCGTGGACTGTGACAGATTAGGGAGAGATGATCCCTACTTATTACAATGTCTCTGCCAATTACATAGGCAGGCTATAGACCAGTGATCCTTAAGTCTGGCCCTTGTGCTCTGGAGCACAGGTGGGTTTCCATCCTGACACGTAGTTAATTGCTCTCCCCTGGGGCCGCAAGTCTAAATCAGTTATCACACAGCTAGAATGAAAATACCTGGGAAAATGAGGGGTGCTCTGAACCTTGATGACTTTTGGAGGGCCACTTGGACTTTTTGCCTGCAAAGTGGCAGTCTGAGCACATGGCCAGACTCCATTTGCAGCTCGTCTTGGTTTTTCTGCTTTGGTACTGGACTTAACTGGTCAACATCTTAAAGTTGTAGAAGACACTCTGCATCTGTACATGATAGCTAAATATCTGAGCCAGAGAAGGAGAGCCATTGTTCAGGGTAAGGCATGGATCAGGACAGTGCATGACCACTGATACTGTCATTAATGTAACTTTAAGTATGAAACACCAAAGAGATAAGCATACAAAACAAAGTCATTAGTACCTTCCTTAAATGGTACTACAAGGGGCTAAACTTGCATTTACTTTGTGTCAGTTTTACCAAAATCAAAACAGACAGCACAAGTCTTCTGCAGTATAACATGCAACAAATATGATAGCCAGTGATCAGTGACGAGTCTGAAGTTGTTTTTGGTTTCTTAATACAATCTATTGATCTGTCAAATGATGAATTCAGCATCTCTTGTAAATTGCAACATTGTGGATTAAAGGAATATTTTACCATTATGAAAAAAAAAGTAAATTTTCTGCCAAGACTTAAAAAAGGAAATTGATTGAGATAATCGATTAAGCCAGACCTTCAAAACATTAATATGCCATCATGTTTAAAGCTCAGTAGCTAACTCGAAAAACTCTATAAAACTGAATAAGGGTAAAAACACACATGCATCTTAAAGGACAATAATAATCAAGAGAAGAAAACAAACTTCTATTGTTGCAAAAATCACAACCAATTACACTGAGCCCGACTTGCAAGCATCATCAGTCTCCATGGATACCATTGGTCAGTGGGGGGATCCACCCAGCAGGGAGGACATCTGTGGAAAATAAAGAAGCAAGTAATAGAGAAATGAAACACTGAAGTGCCCTGAGGACAAAACTAACCACACACTGCCCTCACTGTGATGAGGATGAAACTCAGTCCAGGAACGTTAGAGGGAGATTGGTGGAAAATAGACTGTCTGTGTTTGTGTGTGAGGACATCAGGGGTAGAAAATTAACACTGAATAATAGATATGTTACCAAATGAACTGCCATCAGGTGAAATATATGATTGCACAATATGGGATTATTTGAATGTGTCTGTTGTTTTTTCCTGACCTCGTGATACCTTGTCTGAAATATTAATGTGACTTCCTACTATTGTTTCCACTGATCTGAAAGCTACAAGAGTTAGTGATCTACTACAGACATTTAGATAGAGTCAGCCAAGCTGTTTTACCCGGGGGCAACAATAGGCTGGAAAAGTGAGTGGTACTAAAAAAGTGGTAGCAACATTTTTCACAGGTCAGTGACATGATTGGGTATAAAAAGAGCACCTTAGAGAGGCAGTGTCTCTTAGAGGTAAAGATGGGCAAGAGGTTCAGCAACTGGCAAAAATATTTTGGAGCAATTTCAAAATAGTGCACCTCAATTTAAACTTTGATTATTCCTCTGCTGTCCATATTATCATCAGAGGAGACAGAGAATATTGAGAAATCTCTGTGCACAAGGGACACAGCAGAAATCAATACTCTATGCCCATGATTTTCAGGCACCCTCATGGCACAGCATTAACCACAGTCATGATTCTACGTACCCACTGCATGGGAACTGGAACACTTTTAAAAATCATTGTCTGTCAACACAGTTCACTATGCTGTCCATAAATGCAGGTTAAAGCGTTATCGTGTAGATAAGCTTGTTAACAGTGCTAAGGTCTTAAACCTGTATCTCTTCTTGTATATGGGGGTGGGTATTAGTATCTATTTAACTGGCAATTTGGGCATCCTCCCATCCAGTATATATTTTTTTAAGCATGGCCATGCATTTTTCAGCAAGACAGTGTTAAACTGTATGCTGCATCTATCACAGCAGCTTGGCTTCACAGTAGAAGAGTCTGGGCAGCCCAGTTATTTCACCAGTCAGCTGTTGAGCAGCTAGAATCCTACATCAGACAAGATTGTGACAACATTCCCCTCCCAAAGGTCCAGCAACTGGTCCCTTCAGTTATCAGACATTTACAGACCATTGTTAAAGAAGGAGGGATGCTACACATTGGTAAACACGGCCCTGTTTCAAACTTTGAGACATTTTGCTACCATTAAATTTAAGCTAATATCCTGCATGAAATAATAAAACGTCTCACTTTCAATTTCAATAAAATGTTGATTTATGAGATTTGCAAATACTTTATTTCAGATTTTTTTTAAATAATTAATTAATCTAATTGATCTATTTATTTATTCTTAAATTGTCACAAGTTTAAAAAAATGTTTTTTTAAAAAAAAAATGAATCCAATACGGTGTGATATGCTGTGTTATACTTCTAAAAAAGAAAGCAGGACAAATGTGCAGATGTCCTGCTTGAAAAGTTAAAGAATGAGCCATTTTCCTGAAAACATTTATCAAGAAGCCTGATGACACAACAAGATAATACACTAGCCAGGGTCCCAGAACTGATGAGAGAACACCCTTCACAGCTCCATGAATAATTAATGCACATTGTTAAGTCAGTTGTCTGTTCTGTCTGACAGTGTCTGTTGTGGACTGCTGAATAGGCTTTTCCAAGCCAGAAGATTCAGTTGTCCTTTTAGCCTCTGATTGTTGGTACAGTGTGCTTTCAAAGTGCTGAACAGGCTATTTCAAGCTCGTAGGGTCAGCTGTCCCATTAGCCAGTGATACTACAAAAACACCCATTAAGTTTTTATGTTCTTTTTAGTCGCTGTGAGCGTTGTGATTCTCCTTTCTCAAAGGCATTGATAAGAGCATTCTTTTCACTGCTACCATTTATGTCTGCTTCTAACAGAGGATGCTGCTTTCTCAAGGTTGGAAAAGGTCAGAAATGATCTACCGCATAGAAATCCATTCTGCAGAAAGAAATACCAAAAAAAGAGAAACCAGTGTGAATGTGTTTGTGGTTCCTTGCTTCACAAGGGGTGTTTTGTCATTCATCATATTCTTATTATGAGATTGGTGAAATGAGATGAAATGTGTGAGGCTTGGGCTGAAAGTAGTTCATTGAGAGAACAAGAGACAAGGGGACACAGACCTGTAAGGTTCAAAAGACACTCAAAGTGCCACTTTACTTAAATTTTCAAAGTTACAAATAAAAGTTCACGTAGTTGACATGGTAAAGATCTCAATTTCAAATCACTGAACATATCCAATGTCGAAAGGCAGAGCAGAGTCTTGTCTCTGCTTGACGTCATATGTCCTCCCAGCTCAGGAGCAGCTTCCTCCTCTAGTGTCCGTGCACAGTCAAAAGGCCTCAGCAGCTTTACCGACCAATTAGCAAAAGAACAGCTGGCTGGGATGCCACAGATTTGCACTGTAGGCCATGCAATTAGCTTGACTACCCTGCTATCTCTCTGCAATGCAACTTGCTACCTCCTGAGATTGGGAGAAGAACCAAAAGGACACTAGACAGCATCAACATAGCAACATGTATTGTAGCAGCCAAATAGGCATCACTTTCTGATTTGAGATGCATAGAGCTGGACCTGGCCAGGTAAATCTCTCTTTTACAGATACACGATGAGAAACATGCAACAACAACGACAATACATCATTAATTTCAGTGCTTCCTGGGCTTTCTGGGACATTCAAGATCAACAATTAGTAAATTTACAATTCTCCATGGAATTACAGGGAGAGGGAGCATCTCAGAGCCTGAAACTGTGGCAGCATTCTATAGAGACATGGTTGAACACTGGAAGGAGCTTGATGGTGGGACACAAAACATAAGAACCTCTGATGGATCAACGGGAAAGAGAATCCACAATCAAGCCTCCTTCGAGGAATCATATTTACATCCAATACATCAAGCTAATGCAGCTGGGCTCACAGACTAACCAGAGACACTGTTATGGACATTCAGCAAAAGGAAAGAAAGAGAGGACAGATATAAAGGGAGCAGAAGAGATAATAGAGGGTTGTCAATGTTTGAAGGTGTTCAAGATTGAAGGTTTTGGGGAGAGTAGAGTAGTAGCAGGAAGTGGACAGATTGAGCAGAAATCTAACAGGCTGTCCTTTTTTCTGTCTGAAGAAAGAGCAGAACACTTGAAACTGAGCAAGTTTGTATGAGGTTCACTGAAGAGAGAGATTTAGATGAGGGGCGGGGATTACAAGAGCAGGTTCAGGAGCCAAAAGATGGATTGCTGCCAAGATAACTGGAGGAAGAGACATTGGAATGGCTTCAGATCTGTGCCGAGTTTACGGAGTTTCATGGTCAGATGATGGCAAAGTAAAATGGAGCAGAGCTACCAAATGTAGCCGATTTCATCATCCTTGTCCTCTTCCTCATCCTCGTCATCCTCTATGGTTCCTCGGGGGTGGATCCGGCCCCGTCTCTTCTTCTGCCGCCCACTCCGTCCGCTCTGCGATGGCTCGTCTTCCTGGTCATCGAGGAGAATGACTGCGCCACCGCTGCCAAAATCCCCTGATGTCTCCTGGTCCTCGTCTGCAGATAAATTTACCATAAACACAGACAAACGTATTAGAAACTTAAAACTATCCTTGAGTCAAGAACGGCAGGATAGATTCAGACATTTAGAATTATGCCTCAGCACAGAGGGATTTCTGCAGAGCAGAAATGTACGCTGCCATTTCCCTGGATTTGATGTTGTTGTTTAGAGCCAAACTGGGAGTTTCGCAACAAACACTTAATTAAAATTTAATTGGAGCAGCTTTTGCATCCACACAAAGATGAAATTCTGTTATAATCACATTTCTGAGCACCAACAAATGTGATTCGAATCTGATTTGCAAAAATCGTATTTAATGTTAACTTTTTGCCATCTAGACTTTACAAAATCAGTCTAGAAGCAACCTGCCAAATACAGATTTGAACTGTCATTCAGAACAAGGCCTAAAATGTGTTAGCATTTAGCTCCTCGTCCCAGTATGCATAAGCCACTACCAAGGCTGTAAATTCTTTAGGAGTCAATAGTTATAAATCAACTGAATGACCGACCAGTGCATTCTGCTCCTATTCGGACAATAATCAGCAAAACAAAAGAGGGGGTGAACAGCGTCCTGTTCATTTTTCCACTGTCCAAACACAGTGACGAGCCAAGGGGTTGCTTGTCAGCTCACTCGCTTCAGTGGTTTCTGACAAATGGTCGCTGAATACTGGAGCAACTGTAATCATATTGAGAACAGGAGATATTATACCAAGCTATTGCATTTTTGGGGACATGAATACAGAAAACCTTTAGAGTTAAATTGAAAATTGGCCACTTGCACATGTGTACAAATGTACTATGGTTGAGTGGCACATTTAGATGTCCTTGTGTTTGAGCTATTGAGTGGTGAGTTGTGGTGAAATGTGGGGAAAAGGGAAAACCCCAAGGTGCTCCAGCCTGAGGCTATTCTGACAGAGTTAGATGAGCTTGTTAGACAAGAGACAAAGGACTGCTGTTTTGCGTGGGGGTGTGTGTGTGTGTGTGTGTGAGACAGTGGTGGCTGGACACCATATCAATACTGTAAGCTGCTTTAGATGAGACTGGCATTGCAGTGAGCTGTAAGCTGTGCCTGTGAGTTTACCGTTTGATCGGTAATCAGTAAATCGACCTGTATTTTTTCTTGCTTATTATTGTCCATTTTTTCACAGTGAAATCTCTTAACAACTGACTTGCAGCAAAGTGCTGCTGTTGACATTTTTGTTATTTCCTTTGAATTTCTGCAGCTGCCTTGTAAAACATGATTTTGATATGTCAAACCACACCACTACCCATATTTCTGTTGAAATGCAATATTTGACTGCAGGTTTTGATTACTTTCTTCCTCAAGGTACGACTCAGCCCCTGCTATAAATTCATTTTTCCAACATATTTCGTCTGACATTGCTGTCTGCTGACAAGTGGGCAAACACTTCTACTTGAATTTCAAATGGAAGGTGTTTTATCAAATCTACCTAAGCAGGCTATCCGAAGCAGATGGAATCAGACATATCAGAGCCCGCAATCCTGGCTCCAGAGGCATGCCCAATAGTATGCATTTCTTAAATAATACGTGATCTGTAGAGACTGCTAAAGAAAAAGGCAGACGGAGAGATTTACTGAATGGAAAAGTACAGCAAATCTGCAAAATCCACTCACTGTGTGTCAATGGTAAGTTAGTTTTTGTGAGAAACTCCACAATTTGTTTCATCTTTAACAGATTGCAAAGTCAGAAAAAAGACAGACATCCAGTTGCTCGTCTGGATAAAAACACTAACACTGAGTGACAGTGAGGTAAATGAGAGCCAGTGGGGAAAACACGACACAACAAAGTCTGTTGTTCTGCTCCAAAAAACTTGATGTGTGCATGTGTTGTTCTGTTGTGTGTGGTCTCACCGCAGTTGGGGTTGCCCTGTTTTCTGGAGCCAGCAATTTCGTTGCCGTATTTGTCCACACACCAACACTGGCCAGTGCTGCCGTGACACTGGGTTGGTTTGTAGTAGCCCTCCTCTGTACAGCGCGGAATGTAAGAGCCTGGAGACAAAGTGAGGAAGATGGAAAGCAAGAGAATAAAGAAAAGGAGGAAAAGAGTTTAGGAAAGGTTAAGAGCATTATGTCGATAAAAAATGGGACATATAATCTGATCTCTGATCAGCAGAAGTAACATGCACATGCCCTGAAGCTACAACCAAAGTTCTTGTGTATTCACAGAGCGAGATCAACAGTCAATTACTGCTGTGAAGGTTGCAGGACAACAACCATACATCCTGCTTAAGAGGAAGCAGTCACTCTCAATAACACACAAACCCGCTCACAAACACACGCACACTTTTTTTTCTGTTACCTTCATTTGACCCAGTCCCAGCTCATTTTTCAAGCTGTTTCAATGTGAGCTGGAGCTCTGCCCAATCTGCCTGCTGGGAACAGGTGACTAGTGTCCAAAAATGCCTGGATGTGCGTTACAGTGGGGTTTTAAAGTCTATCATTCCCTTTTCCCATTTCAAGATATTGAAGAGAGCTGCCAGTACATGTCTGTTATCACCCAAGAGCTTCAAAATGAGAGAGTGACTGACAGCTGACACTTCTTCACACTGACCTATGAGGCTCTTTCTTCGACTCTGATTCTGGATCCTGCTCTTCTCAGTTTGACAAGGCAGTCCTGTAACAAGAGAAGATACATAGTGGGCTCATTAAAGCAGCTTTTTCTCTCCTCCATACAGCTGGAAACTGAACCAGCTCTCTCTCTCTCTCTGTCTTAGCATACTACAGTCACTCTGTAGCATAATGATTTCTTATCTCAGCCACCATTTCTTTACTTACCTTCATCAATCCTCCTAAATGAGCAATCTACAAGCACTCACAGAATATTTACAGTCTTTGTCTGCATCTATTAAATACCCTCCTCAGCCCATCATTACCTTTAAGCACCACGCACTTGTTTTACCCATCAGTTACAATTAATGCAACATTGCTGCCACAGGACCTTGAATCCTAAAGTAACTTTGAACGTCTCCCAACTTTGGTCTTTTTCTTTGGGTGATCATTGTGACAAAGCCAGTAAGATCTGAGGTTCCCTCTAAGCAGGGTTACACATACTGTGTTTCTTGCATCAGCTCTTAATGGCTTGATAACATTGGAATAAGGCTAAACTGAGGATGCAGTCATATTAGCACAGCTCAATAGCCAACATTTGCATCACTATTAGGAGGTGAAGACATCTAAAATAAATTTAAAGATTTCCCTTTAACTGAAAGATGAATGCATGGAGAAGAGGGATAATTGTTTTATTGCTTCTTTTTGCCTTGGCTGAGAATCTGTGGTTAGTTTCACAGGTATCCACTAACTACATCTTTAGTGAGTGGCCATAAATAAAGGAAATTAACTCTCTCAGAGTTCTCTGAGCAGGAGAACCATTGGGATACACTTGAGTTTGGAATATAGATTCGAACAACACACCATTTAGGATTTGTTTGACTGCTTAGAGTCAGACCTACTTTCTGAGGCTGTGCTCTTTTAGCCGATTTGCAGTTAATGATCGCTCTAGGGTTTTATGCCACAAGAATTTTCCCCTAAGTTATCGGTAATGTCCACAAGTCAATGGTGCGCCATGTCATTGACTGATGCTCAGCCGTCTTCACCTTCCTGCTGAACACCGTGGAGAGGTCCTGTCTACACAAGAGAAGAAAGAGATACAGATGCTTTTGGCTTTCCAACTGTGTGCGTAGTGACTCACGGCACACTCGTCAGGATTCAAGTGCTCATTAAAACTTGAATAACAGTTATTTACAGAAAATTCACTCTATATCCAGTTAATTTTTGATTGTGAGCATAAAAGAAGGGATTTCGTTTTCTTGTTTTTTCTTCTGTAATTTCTTCTACCATCTTTAAAATGATCTGTGAACTACTTTCTTGAGATGAGCCTAGTTAAAGCAAAGCAAACAGTCATTCCAAGCATGAGTGCAAGGATATAAAGACTCTGTGGAAGCAAGAGTTTTATTGCTATAAAACTCTTACTATGCAGTAAATGTCCCATCAAGTTTCCTTAATGAAGAACATCTTTTAAGAGATTCTGTGCAATCCTCTTAAGACCTTAAGGTTCTTTCTGCAATCGTCCCTGATTAGAGGAGCACTTTGTCTATCTGACGACTGTAGCTCAGGAGGAGGAGCAGTCGCCTGCCAATCACAGGGTTGGTGGCTCAAGTCCAGGTTTCTCTGGGCCACGTGTCAAAGTGTCCATGGGCTGAACACTGAACCCTACGTTGTCTACCGGTGTATGAATGTGTGTGAATGATTAAAACAGAAAGCACTGTGTAGTGTGCTGTATGATTGTGTGATCAGGGTAGCGTGAAAGTGCTTTGAGTGGTCAGATTGACTAGAAAAGCACTATACCAATACAGTCCATTTATTTTCATTGTTTTACAGGCTGTGTTTCCATATATGTCCTTGTACCAGTTTACTTGCACCGGTGCAGAATAAGCTTATTGACTGAAGTATTTCTGTGCATTAGGCCAGTGTGGAAAAACATTCAAGACATTCCGCTTCTTCTAACTTACTTTGCGGGAGATCATCATACATGTAAGGAGAGAGTAATTTCCTGTACAGACATTGTCTTTAAGTTACTTCACTGCTAATTTTGTCAGATGACACAGCGGCTGCGAGCAGAGAGACAGCCTGGAAATGCGTCAAGTGATAACAAGAAGACATGTAGTCTTAATGGGCTGATTATAAATTTCCATTTCTGTTGTGTTTAGCCATCTTGCATTAGAAACAGACAAATACATGAATGGCAGTAGATTTTTTGGGAATTTGGATGTATAAATATCAACTTATGCTTTACTGATTTAACAAAAACATGGAACTTTGGAGCATGTGCAGAGCGTCTCATCCCATTTGAGTCTAGTTGAGTCCATACATGCAGGATCTGCATGATCTGGATGCATTATGGACTTACATGTTTAAATGCATTTTAAAAGTTCAGTTTTAGCCAGACAAACACAATAATTAGATTTTTTTCCCCAAGTATCATATAATTCTCCTTACTGTCAAGCAAATTTTTTTCAAATTTTTCTAGTAAATATTCCCTCATAATAAAATTTTAACAAACTATGAAATCAACACATTGCCACAACTGTTTATACTTACATTTGAGGCACACCTGAATTCCTCCAGTTATCTTTTAAACAAGTGTTGCTGTGTTACAAAGCTAGACTGCCGGAATAGCAGTAGAAGTTAATAGAAGTTAAAAACAATTTCGGAAGGTTTCACAGTTTCCTGCTAAACTCATGATCTTTTCAATGTGTTTCAGCAGTCTTCTTCTATGAGGGCTGTGCCATCTGGGAGTCTCAAAAGCTCCTCTGTTGAAGGATTCATGAAATGCTTGTAGTGATTGGACCCGCTGGAAGATGAACACAGCTGCTCTGTAAGTATTAACTAGGTAAAAAAAAAAGACTGAGAAGAGTATGACCAGCTGAAACAACACCAAAGTGCACCAACTGCCAGCAGCAAAGCCCGCACTTTTGGCACATACGACTGTGCAAGAGGTCAATAAAAGCTATAATCGGCAAAGCTTTACGCATGGCTGTTATAAAACCAAGAAGGTCTCTAACTAGGCACAAAAAGCTCAGAAAATAGGAAAATAGAACTAAAGTGGTCATCTTTACAATGTATGAGACAAAAATGTAAAGAAGTCCTTAGGTTTAGTTCCTTAGGCGCATTGGAATTATTATTTCATGCCAGCAACTAGAGACTGCGTTTGTTCTATATAAATAAATGGAGCTGGGTTTTTTTTTAAGTGATCATTCCCATGAGTGAAATTATGGTTACATCAGAATGTTTACATATTCTCCACTGTACTTTAACTCTTCTTCAAAAAAGGCAAAAACATCTTCAAGTGAGCAAACCTGAAGATTTTTCAAATTTCACATTTTACAACCTCCTTTCTTAATGTAATACTTTTAAAAATGTATAACATTCTTATAACATTGATGAAAACACAAAAAAACACAATTTTTATCCCTGTATCTGTTCTATCTCTCCCTCACCTTCAGGCTTCTGGAAGCAGTAGCACCACTCGTTGTTAGAAAGCTTGCCGTCCTTGAAGGAGTCACAGGAGTTGAAGAGAGGCTTCATGCACAACTCGTACTTGTCCAAGTAGATGGCACTCAGCTCTGATTGGTCCAGCAGGAGGTCAAAGTTCATGTCGAGCTTGTTGAACATCCAGCCCAGCGAGTCCTTACAAATGGGCAAGATGCTGGTATCAAAGTCTAGTGAAGAAAAGAGAAGGAGAAGGAAAAAAAAAAGAAAAAGTTTTAGAGACACCAGAACACGTCCGGGTCAGTTACATTTTTTATTCCTTCTCAGTAGCACACTGCGATTTGAGTGTGTGTGAGCGTTGTCACTAGCAGAGCTGAGATGTGCTCAGACATGTTGACATCACAGAGAACAGAGCAGGGTCACTGTCAACAACAATGACAGCCCTCACGAGGACTGGGAAGTGTGTGTGTTCAAGAATGGATTTGAAATACACATCCATACATAGACAGACGCACGCATATCGTGGAGGGAAGTACTCACGTCCAGTCGTGGAGTCAAAGCTGTCAGAGGATTTGAAATCTCTGTTGGCATCGAGGTGGAGAACTCCAAACCAGTCCTTCAGTCTGGCAGCCAGACTGTGGAGCTCTGCATCAGTGCAACCTGCACATAAAACACGTAAATATGAAATAACGAGAAGAGGAGAAGCCCGTCAATCTGCGGCTCACATTAGTGAAAAAAGTTTGTTCTTGCTCTTCAAACTTTCATTTAATCTCTTTTGTGTACTTTTACTTTGTTTTCTTTGAATTGTTTTGCTCATTCTTCCTCTATACTTTGGCAAACACAGTGTGTGATAACACATTTTCAGGCGCTGCTGTCGCCACATGGTTACCATAGGAACCTCATCTGACATATACATATGCAAATACACTGCACACACACACAGTGGTTTCCTCGCATGCTGTCATTTCTGCCCATTTCCCATTTAAATGAATGATTTAAAAGTCTCACAGTCAAACACACTAAACACAAATAGACGAAGGTCTTTTTGAGACCAATGTCATTTTGCCATTAAAAGTAAAACAAACAGTAAGTGAAATAAATTAGGATGCAATTGCTGTGGTTTGTTCCCAGAACTCTCCATGCAATAATCCTGCTCCTTCTGCATGTAACCAACTTCAAAATCACTTAAAATTAAAGAAGCGGATCTCACTAAATCAATTCAATCTAAGTTTATTTGACTTTAAAGGGGAAAAATTTAAACGTATTTAATTTTGATTGATTTTCTTTAATCTTGGTATTTGTGACTGGTGGCATTTTTCTCTTCATTTATTGTCTTATTAAGACATCTTCATTTCATTTGTCATTTTTTTCATGCTTTTCCTAGTATCCGTATGTTTAGTGTGTTGTTATAGTGCTGTTGCTGCTGAGGACACGTTTGCAAAAACATCTTTGTTCTCACTGACGCTTGGTCGGACATAGCGTTTATATACTAAGAATAAATGGGTGTCCTGCAGCAAGAGACCCCTTGATTGTGGAATTTTCTTTCGATAAATCTATGCATTTGTATTTGTAAGCCCAATCACTCCATTAAACTCTATTTAACCAGAAAAAAAAGCACCAACACTACCGATCATGTTGATTCTTCTCTGTCATTGTGTCTGTACAGATCACCAAACGAACAATGCATTAATTGATCCTCTAATTTCAAGATATAAGCCAGAGGATAGAAAAATCGTCAATCATTCAGTCTTGTTGGACTGACAGGGTCTGCCTGCACCTCGAGCAGTGCCTCTTCCTGCCTCCCTCTAAGTCTGTCTGTCAATCTTCGTCTCTTCCACATGTGACTGCAATATTTTTTCTCATTCTGTTTCTTTTTAGGGTTTTATAAATGTGCCCTGAGGGCAAAAGTCATTTTCCACCTTGCACTGAGCCTGTCAATCCAGGCGCTCCGAGTTTGTCATGCAGCACAATGCAAAGGGTGGGAGGGGGGGGTTGGTAGAATTCATGCAGCATTTTTATTACAGACTTTTTGCAGTTTGCTGTGAAACATGCAAAGATTTGCAGAGTTTAAAGATGAATGCCTAAACACAAATGGGAAAAATATTATCCTGACAATGACATCTCATTCATGGATGCTTTTTAAAAAAAAATAATTTAAAAATGAAGAGAAAAGAGGCAAATATCATTCAGATTCTCCCTCTGGCTCATACAGACTCAGGCAAACACACACAATAACATGCAGGTATTTACGCTAACAGACAAGAACAGAGCTGACTGGATGCTGTGTGAAGAACCTGAATCACATCACACTGTAAGTGGATCAAGATGCTGCAGCATGACATCAAACAAGATACATACACGCTACACACAGGAGCATGTCGCGCACATTAAAGCACACACACCGAAGAGAAATTTTAAAAGCAGGTATTTCCACGAAGGGCTGATATGTTGTCATCTCACTCGTTACGAGGTTTTGTGTGTTTTTTTTTGCCCAAATATGCATACACAGTAGAAGGCACATATACACAGTATTTCTCAGCAACATTTTGGAATAGTATGTGTGTGCTTCCATAAAACAGTGGATGCCTGAGGTAACACAAGGGAGCTGGAGCAGAGGACAGGTAACATTTATCTTGCTGGCTATCTGTGTGACATTACCCAAGGAATTACAAGGTGGGCTGACTGTGTATGTGAGTTTGTGTGTGTGTGTCTGTTATAATCCTACAGGACCCTACAGATAACATTTCACATTTCAGA
This sequence comes from Leuresthes tenuis, assembly GCF_036924035.1. Lineage (NCBI taxonomy): Eukaryota > Metazoa > Chordata > Actinopteri > Atheriniformes > Atherinopsidae > Leuresthes > Leuresthes tenuis. Next base: position 16,689,156 of record NW_027325365.1, on the reverse strand, counting down.
GTGCTCTTCATTTCCCCGCTTTGGAGCAGGGAACAAAGAAAAAAAAACAAAACAACATTATCTAGCTTTACCTCCGTTTTAAAACGCTCCCACAGGCAGAACGACAGTTGGTGGCATGTTGCACGTTTTTACACTCACATCTCATCTCATCACATCATCCACACGTTTTTAATTAAATCTCCTCATCAGCTTTGAATCTGTTGATTTAATGGTCATTCGTTGCCTTTTTAGGAATTCTAGCTTATTCCACTCTATTTATTGTTGCTTATTATTGTCCAGTTTCTTTCCCTTCTCCAACTCTGTCAGTGTATTAGTTCCTAACCGCTTATCCCACCTGGCCGTACCTAATCCAGTTTCTGCCCTCGACTTAAAAAAACCATTTTGATAAGTCCCACTCTCCTATTTCTCTCACTTTAATTGCTTTGAATGCTTCATTTACCATTCCTCCTTGCCCACCCCACCAACAGACCCAGATATAAGTAATTTAAGTTATATACAGTACACTGCCTCTGCCCCTCTCCTCTTATTTAACCTTTCCCTTCCCCTGACTCTATTACTTCCTCCCTCACTTCTTCTGTAGTGAAGTCTGTTGGACTTTACACTTTGAACCAGACAGAGTCTCTCTGGACCCCTTTATCTTTTGTTCTCTGTGTGACTGAAATTGTTTCAGACAGAGTTGACTCCACTGTCTGTGTAAAGGGCCCTTTTGGAGGGCGCTGAGTCAAAGAGGAGAAGCTGAAAACATTCACACACTATTAGACACAACACACTGTAGTAAAATGGTCTATTATGTCATTTTACAATAAAAGCAAATAAGACGTAGCAGTGCAACATTAGGTTTGTTTTAACGCATTCTCCACGTGTTGCATTTATGCCAGTTTAAAAAAAATCACGATGTTGAATCAGCTCCTTGTTATGAATTGTATCAGTTGTCCTAAACCTGCCTAGGTTGCAATCTCTGCTTTTTTAAAACCTTTGTCGTATTATTATTGTTAAAGGATAGTTGCAGTTACTTTTCACGTTGTTAAGGAAGGGAACTTACTCATCAGTAATCATCTTTTTGGTCATTTCCAAATTAGGAATTTTCATAGGGATTCAAGGTGCAGCACTGATAAGAAATGCAATTGGTGCAACTGGTGAGAAAAATTCCTAGCAGTTCACCATGGTAACAACCAGTCAGGTATAACTGTTGTACAGTAAAAAACAAAGAGGAGGATAACTCTAAGAAGTTTGCTACTTCAATCATTCAGAGTCGCTTGGTTTCTGTTTATTGACTTCTGTTTTCTGATGCTGATTTAACTTGAGCCATTTCAAAATACAGTGAAGAAGGGGATAAAGAAAAAGACTGAGCAACCAGAAGCCTTGGGGTATGAAGATACCCAGCCCAAGTCCAACAGCAACATTTTCTCAAATCTTAAAACATTGATGTAGGTAAACCAAACAATTGCCCCTTGATTGTTCCAGATACACACGGGCACAGAGATACAGATGCACTGCTGTGTTAGATTTGACAGAGCTCAAACTGTAAACCATCAAAGCTGGTTTGACATCAAACCTTTCCTGTTGCATTTAAGTGGAAGTCGACAACCGGTCTTCAGAAAGCCAGACACAGACAGGCGTTTTCACCGTGAATCATAGCTTAGAGCCAAATATCAAAGAGTGAGCTCGGAATTATCTTCTCATCCTTCTTCCCTCATGTCTCATGCAGCACTTTCTTACCTCTGCTGTGTCTGCAAACTGAACTCTGCAGAAGTGAGCAGTCATAAAGCTTTACAAATCATCAGTTTTTACAAAAACAAACAGAAAATGCAGTAGAGCAAAACTGTAAAGTTGCACACAAGATAAAGACACATGGACCACAAGTCTGAAGACACACACTATCCTCTTGCCCGTTGGACAAAAAAGTAAGAAAGAAATATTTACAAAACCTGTGTACTAGCAAGCTAGAGTGATAAACTTTAACTTAAAAATATGGAATTCTCTGTGGTCTTGACATTCAAATGCCCAGAAATAACATGTTATGTGGTTGTGCTCCAGATAATAAATGCATTTAAACACAAACATTAATCTGGTGACTCTGGTGATCTCAGTTTTAAGGTAAATTACAGATACGAGCAGCTTCCATGGAGTCACTAGATCAGAAAATGAAAACAACTCAACATGGAAAAGACGTTAGCATTTTGAACACTTCAACATTAAAATAAACCGTGCTATGACCTTCAACAGGATCTTTACATCATAGATGGGGTTTTATTAATTTTTTTCTTCTTAACATTTTAGTGATTATACGTCTTGAATTACACAGGAGATCACGATTATCTAAATATTATCAAGATGAAGAGAAAATCAGTAGGAAAATCATCATTTTTCTGAGGAATAAATCAACAATTTGAACCTTGCATTTATGCTCTATATTTGGAAGAATATCTTTAAAAATATGCAGCTGAATCAGTTGCAATCAGCTTATGTGGATTGCCAAGTTCTGAATCTCAAACGATTTTAGTTTCTAATAAATCGTTTAATCTTTCCTTTCCAAGGAGTCCTCCTCTATCTAAACAAGCACCCCTTGCTACCCACCCGACCTTTCCCACTTTCAGCAGAGGGGGGTGCAGCGGTTGGAGGAGTTGTTGTTGCTGCTGTATGTGTAAGTGGGTGCTTAGCGTGGTGAGTATGCAGTGTTCAACCTCATGCTAAAGTTTCCCAGACAGTTATGTAGACGGATGAATGTAGGCTCCACTTGTATTGCCAAACAGCTGTATGTAATGTTGCTGCCTCTACAGAAAGAATAAAGATGAGGAATAACGTTAAGACAGCATCTTTCCCGTCACTTCACAATTCCAGCTCAAGCTCAAGCTGATGACACTTAGTTATCAGATCGATGCGAGCCGAGTAATCATAAACCGTTAAACCAGATGTCTCTATACAATGGTTAGGAGGCAAAAAGTCTGAAAATCTAACATCCTACGGGTGGTAGTAGATATCACATATCATATCTTTATGACCTCTGGAAATATGACTACTTAAAGTGCTTACTTTAATATGAAGGGTGACAGTCCATGTAACACTTTCCGGCATGAATCTGTTTTTATGCATTTACATATCACAACTACCTAGTTAGGGTCCTGGTTAGGTTTACTCCCTTTGAAAATGACACTACATATTTAGGTTTAGGAAAGGATAATTGTTTTCATGTTACAGGATGTCATTTTGTTGACTGTGACACATCAATATCAATTATGTTCACTAGTTTGCATCACTGCTCGTGAAATGTGCCTAAAAACTGGATAAATAGGTAAAACAAACCTATAATATGTATATATATATATATAATATGTATTATCTGATAACCAAGGCTTGGCAAATCTTCTAACCAAAATGACATCTTCCCCAGTTGAATAAATTATTTACGCATTCAAATGTCTGATAGACTTTCAGTTTGGATTCAAAAATCCAAACCCTAACCCTATTGTCCATGTTAGTATTCCTAATACAAGTAATTTGTTCCTGTTTAGTTGCCAATAGAAGGTGAATGAGTTACATATGATGTAAATCACTCCAGACAGGGTAAGGTCTTGAGATAAATGTGTCCTCCAGACGTCTTGATGTATAACGCCAAACATCAGCTGTCAGGCCTTGAAATCCTTAGTGGTCTCCTTTATTATCTATAAGTCATTAACTAAGTTTGGCCGATAAAAGAGAAAGAATCTCTAATTCCAGACATAGGAAAGGTGGGTGGTGATCACCTTGAGACTTCAGCAGCATGGCCTGATCAAATCAAGATGAAAGGAAGACGGAGAGGGAGAGGTTGCTGAGAGAGAATGATACTTTTAAACAAGGCAACAGAGGGAGAAAGAAAGGAACTGCAATAGTCAGATAAGAGATATGAGGAAGATAGAAGGTCAGATTCATTAAAAAGATACAAGGTTATGTCTGATTTTTCTGTGCCCCAAGCTATCAGCTTTCCAGAGCAATCTCACTGGCAGTGAGTTAAGGTTTGCCCAGATAATGATCAGTAATACACTGGGCGCTCAGACAGAGAGACAGCTAGAGATAGATACAAGGAAAAATGTAGACAGAGAAAAAAAAAAGTTTAACCTTAGGAGTGATACTATTTTTGCAACCTGTTCTCACTCCCAACCCCTCAGATATTGTGGACACACATCTTTGACACTGCATTTCAATGGGGTAGTCTGACAGACATAACTAGAAGGCTCTCAGTGTCTGAAACAGATATCATGCAACTGTTGCCAGATATTCCCTGAGGCATCCCCATCAAAGGAAACATCAACACGGTAACCCAGGAAAATAAAGAGGAATAGAGTAGTTTCTCAAGAAGATTTGTTGCTGAAACTTTAACAACTAGAAACTCAAAAAGAAAAATGTCGACAGTATAAATGAAACAATAATGTTCAACACCTGGCTTCCTCCAAATAAATCTTTGCCAGACATCAACACTTATCACCTGGTGTGTATATAGCGATGCTAACTGTTACTTTCCTCAATTCAATATGCACAGTGTCAGGGCTTTGAAGCTAAATGGAATTCAGCCTATTCATTATCAACCTTCTCCTCTGTTTGCATATTATGCGCTTTGTGCCTCTGAGACCTGGGTAAGTTGAGGAGAAGAGGAACATCCATGTTATTCAGACTCTGTGTGGTTCGTTCATTACTCCAATGAATTCTATTTCATTGATATCCTTCTAATAAAAAATGAAATACTTTCATTGTGTTTTGTATTCAAGGCAGTGTCAGAAACCAGATACAAGTGCAGCTTGTCAAGTGTTAATATTTGGTTTATTAAGCTGCTACCAGTGGCAGTTTTGCTGCCATATTACTGCAAGTGTGTTGAAACCTCTAATTATCAAAATTGGCTGTTATTATCGTGTGCAGGATATTATAGCTGTCACAAATTACTGCTGAAATGAAATGTTCTTGTTATTACTTTTTTCTTACTTGGCTGGTCATCTTTCAGGCCTGAAATACAGAATGTGAACGGGCCATATATCAAGACAGCCTCAATAAGATGAGCTAAAAATGCTCTATTGGCACTCCTAACACTTGCAAGCACTCTGGAGAAAATCCCTGAGCAACTGGCATGTGTTTGGAGAGGATAGGAAGTATGGAGGCAGAAGAGAGGAGAGCCCAGTCTGTCCTCCTCTGTGCTCTCTGTTGTAGCTGCAAGACAGAAATGCCAGAAAAAAAAAAAAATCTAATTTAGTTAGTGAATTTATCCCTTTTTGAGGCTCAAACAGCGCTCTTTGTTTAGTCAATGTCTTTGTTCCACAGTAGCTGACACAAAACTAAGTATTTTTACTTAGTTACCAAAGGAAAATATCCCAGACTGTAACCAGCACTGACGTGGGATTTTGCACATGATCACCTGCTGGTTCACTTTGTGCCAGCTCAAGTCAATGTTTTCTACAAGAAAGTGTTGATGTTTAGCATCACGACAGTGCTGCCTCAGGGGAGATGACAAATCAAATTACATCTCATTGCCTCTGTGTCAATATGCTAACCTTTCCCTAGCAATAAGAAAAACGTCCGTAATGGATTTTTAGCAAACAAATGAACAATCAACACAGTTAACTTCCATTTTCCAAAGTCTCTGTTTCAGACTATATTTTTTTACTTTGCGTCATCTATATGGGAACTGAATGGCCTTGTGAAAAAACAAAGAGGATGGTTGAGCTCTATTTGCAACAATGCATCTATTTTACAGTTCACTGAACAATGCTGAAAAGGGCACAAAAGGCAGAGAGAGTCAAAAAGTCGAGGTGGAGTGAACATTCTGCGAGATGAAGGGCCGGAGACATGTAATAGAGAGCAAATGAAAAGCAAACAGAGGCGGTGTGGTGTAGGAAAATATGTGACTGACAAACACACGTGTACCTCATAGGTCTGCATTACTCTCATAAAGGTTAGTGTTGTTGTAGAGAAAGTACTCGAAAAATTTTATTTGATGCATACGGCTCTGACGTCTTCAGATGGTGCAAAATGCTGCTGCACGTCTTTTAACTGGCACACGTGAATACGAGCATATTTCCCCCATTTTAGCCTCACTCCACTGGCTGCCCATACATTTTAGGATCAGTTTAAAATTATTTTATTTACTTATAAATCCCTCAATGGTCTCGCCCCATCCTAACTCTCCGAGCTGCTATAGCCTTATACACCCCCCCCACTCTTTCAGGTCAGCTGATCAGCTGCTCCCGAGTGTACCGAAAACAAAACGCAAGCTCAGAGGTGACCGTGCCTTTGCTGTGGAACGATCTGCCTCTCCACATCAGACAAGCTTCCTCTGTCTGTTTTTGAATCCTATCTTAAACACATCTCTTCTCCTTGGCTTTTGACACGATGTGCGATGTTGAATGTATCATCATTTTTGTTTATTTTAGTAATTTTAGTAATAGCTGTTTTATGTCTTTTAATCTATTCTTGTATTTTATTCTTTTAATTTTGTTTTTATTTTTCTGTACAGCACTTTGTTCCACTGTAGTTGTTTTAAAGTGCTTTATAAATAATATTGGATTGGATTGGATACGGCTCTGAATAGTCAAAAAACAAAAAAAGAAATCCACCCTGAATTCCAAATAAATTGTTTGCTGCTGCATGCTTCACATTTGCAACTATATCATTGTAAGAAATGAGTGAACAGCAGAAATGAGAAGGGCAGAAAGTGATTAATCTATAAAAGCTGCCTGATGGCTTTGTACATAGGTGTATGACTTGAAACAAATTCCCAACCAGTGACATTCATGGTTTGGAGCCCAACTATGTGGCTACTGGCAGAGTAGTAGCCACATAGTTTTTAGCTGCATGACGTTTTTAGCTGCATTAAAGTCCATTTAGATTTCTTAAATTAATAACCAACAGTGCCTGTTACTGTGTCACATTATGAAAAAAAAAAACAGTTGTATAAGACTAATATTAGTTTACTCATACAGATACACCAGATAGAGAAGTGAGTGGAGTTTTGCCCCGATGGCTCTGTGGTGTTTATCAAATAAACATAATTTAATACAGTTGCTTGAGTGTAAAAGGTTAAGCACCTCTTAATAGATAACAAGATGGCAACATTGAAGAGCATGGATCAAGCGTCAAATAGTGAGAAACAACATTAGGAAAGGATGTGTAACATTTCTGTTAGTTAATTTCCGGTAGTTTATGTATAAAGGTGACTGGAAATGCTTATTGGGAGAATGAAAATCTATGTGATAATTCTGGCACATTTGTACCAGAACCACAGGGTTGTGTCTGCCTGTGTTTATTTACTGTGCAGGACATTCAATCAGACAGTCTCTTCAAAGCCTAAATCCCAAAAAGGAATTTTGTATTATATTTCCAGCTAAAATTGAAACTATCTAACAATAACAAAATCGTGTAACCCTAACTGGTGGACATGATGAGAACTGGTTAACTACTTTGAACGTTAAAGAAAGGTGCCTCAAGAATTCCTATCTCGTCTCCTTCAGGAGACACCGTACCTTAAACGTGAGAATAGAATATTTTCCCACCAGTCCATATGGGAACAACATGCAAAGCAATGCACCATCCAAAATATCAGCTTTGCCAATTATGCATGAAATAAACAATTGCTTTCATATGGCAGAAAAAATTGTGATTGTGACAGAAATGGAGTTATTTACAGTACAATTCCATCTTCAATAGTATATCCTCGATTCTTTTCAATCAATGGCAAGAAAAGCACTCAGGAAATACAAATAACGATGATAAAGTGGTGCAACACTACATAAAGCAGTTACTAGAACAAGAAGAAACAAGTAAAAAATTATTCAAATTCAAGGGAACGTCTCAACATATAGGGTTATATAAAGTATATATATCTAGGGTTAGATAGGGTGTTACTCCACACCTAATCAGTAAACTGTGAATTATACCTCACTGACTAATGTGGGACAAACTTTGTTTTAGCCTCCTCAACAGCAGCTTTTCCGAGAACTGTACAATTTAGAGTGGCTATAACGAATCGGAACACATAATTCATGTTTTCCTCAGTCTGTCTAATGTGATGCCACTGATATCAACGTTTCAGTAATTAAAATCACTCAAACAGTCTGTCTTAATTTTCCCATGAAATGAACCAATTCATTTTTATAAAATGACAGCAATACCACTAGTAATTGAGTTTAAATGAACAGGGCTCTGTGAGCTCTTTGGCCTCAGCAAAGCCATTTAACACCGCAGTAAGGACATAAATGTCGCTTTAATTAGCTTAGCTCTGCCTGTCCAACATTTTACCTTTCGACTTTGCTTTTCAAATCCAGCTACCTTTCTTACACACAGATAACATCAGGTGTTTCTACTTGATATGATGATATCTAATTTCGGTAACAATACATTTCTGTTTGACAGTTGACCCACTTTACATATTTGTCTATGACATTGTGTCTCTTCCACTAATCTCCAACGTAAAAGCAGCATAGAAAAAATTATGCTGTTAAAATGATGTTTATGAAACTGCAGGTGCAGACGCAGGTGCTACGTAGACTAGAGATATTTACAACTCTGCTATGAATGGTCAAATCCTGCTTGACCCTGCGGCTATCGGTAAACACAGAGTAGTGATTGCACTTATCAAACGGCTGCAATCTGTTGACTGTTGCCATGGGAACAAAATATGACACATGCATTTTTTTTTTCCGTCACTTACTGCCATCCCCATCTGTTAAATGTTATGCCTTGCTGATCTAATGACAAACACGAACAGGGAGAGGATATGACAAACGCGCTGTTTATTAATCTTTGCCAGCTATAAATGTACAAACTTTTTGACCTGCTATTTGATCGATGGTCTTAGGACAAGTTGACTGAAAAGAACAGAGATACTCATGAAAAGAGTTGGGGGAAAAAATGATTCACACAAACTCATCAACACTGTTTGTTCCCAGGGCCAAGCTTTCAGTGAACCAAAAACATAATTACAGCTTTTACTGAACAAAGTGGGGAAGAGGAGGGTGGAGATTTGGGGGGGGAGAGGGGCGTTATGAACAGAGGTCCAATTCGTAAAACACTTCTCTCAAACTGCTTCCAATCTGAAAGTAATTTGAGTGTAAGATAATGAGAGAGCAGTCATTAATGAGCAGACACTTTACATTTATACTAGACACTGCTGATGAACCTTGGTATCTATAAAAATATACCTTAACCAGAGATATATTAGAATAGATGATAGACAGATAGATAGTTTTACAATAAATGCACTATAAAACCATTCCAACACTGCCCTGTTTGAAAGAGAGGAATTCTGTAACAATAACAATCCATCCTTTTCTGCGCTACTTTCCTTTAGATTGCATTTCTCTACCGGAATCCTTCCATCCATCTGCTGAAATCCTATTTTCATGACAAACAATGAGACACACACACTCACTCCATCACCAATCCCTGCTGCTGTCACAGAAGGGGTAGGGGTGATGGGATGAGAAGAAAATAACATGAGTAAGGGAAGAGATGACAGAAATGGGGATCGAAACACCTAGAATTACCAGGGAGTATGAGGGATAACTGGTGAAAGGGGTTGTGTGTGTTGTAAGTGAGTCACGGAGGTGTTTCCGAACCTGAAAATGGCTTAAATATAGATCAGCTTCCTCAGTCAACCCTTTGTGAGCACATCCCAATTTCACACTACCCGTAAAAACATTTACCTGAAATATCGATTAAAGCTTTCATATAATAACATGCAGTGAGACAAAGAGGACAAACCAAATCACTTTGGTACAATAAACAAAACTGGGACTACTGAGCAATAGGCCAAATCTATATAATTATAGTTGGAAGAGTATCTAGATATTGCAGCTGAAACTAAAATAAAACTACATTTATTTTTCTGCATCTATACATCATATAACATTACCACAGCCATAGTCTGCAGTAACAGCCAATTCCACAGTTGTTTTGCAGTACAGCACCATGCAGTGAACTGTTTATTATAGAAGAATAAGACAAGACTAACCCTTTGACAAACTAATAATCAAAAAAGGTTGTCAGCCTCTGCATGCTGGTGACTAGCCTTGCAATGCCGATGCCCAGCTGAGACATTAGCATGCTCAAAGGTGATAATCCCATACGTTGCAGACACATACCAGAATGTACTGGTCAAAGGAGTAGTCTCCTTAGCCTTCTCATTTGCCACTGTTGGGCACTCAGTTACCAGCACCACATAACTAGCTGACTTTGATAAAGATTTAGCCTCAAACTATTACAGTGTAGCCTCTACTGACAGTTCAGTAACACAGATTTTGTTCCTTTAACTGCAACGTGTCAGAGCCGAAAAGATGAGTGATTTGACCCAAATCTAGAAACACAGTTGTGTTTCTAACTAAAGAAAAACTATATAAACAAGAGGATCCAGTACTGACCAGCCTTCTCTGTAGTATGTGGTGGTTTGTTGAAGTCGTGACCGGGCAAGCAGGGGCACAGTCCATCACACCTGACGGAGATCGTCTTCCCAGATAAGCAGCTCTGGAACTCCAACTTGCACTGTAACAAAGTCAAAAATAAACATTCATAAATATATTTACATGTTGGTTTGCAGGTACATGCTGTTAAGTTGAAGACATTTGAATGTCTTCTATGGCTCTGAGAGGAAGAAAGATGGACAGAGTCATCAAGTCAGACACAAGTTTGAAACAACTCCCCCCCCCCGAGAGGATTTAACAAAGAAACACTTTTGAGGAGGTTTCATTGTAGGTTTCATAGTTTTTGGGACTGAATGCTGAAAAAGTCTGAATATTTTGTGCTTTGCAGAACTTTTTTGGTATAACATATTTAACATACATTGAAAGTATATTTGTAACCCAAACAAAGCCTTTTAGGGTTTTGAATAAAGATCCCACTCAAGGCTTTTGGAGGCAGTGCTTTGGTTTGATGCAATATGCTATGTCTGCATTAATTGCACAAGATGCTTAACAAGTCACGTTTCAATACATAGATACTAGACATCCCCACATACTTCAGTTGCAACTAACATTTTAAAACATTTGAAAAGCACCTACTCATTCTCCCAGACTGAAAATCAAGAATCCATAACAAAAGTCAAGCTTCCAGAAAACAGGTGTTTTTCTCTTCACATGTTTTCCCATTGCATGTGTTGTGTTGGGCTAGGAGAACTGGTTTGGAGAACTGGAGAAAACTACACTTGTACACGTACTCCATGAAATGTTTATTTACTGAGCATGTTGAAACTTTTCAGTTTTCAGCAGATGAATATGAAAGTTAGATTCTGAACTATTAGTTTACATGATGTAACAAAAACTTGACTTTGAACTTTTTCAGTTAAGCCGATTACAGAAAAAAAGTCTGCTGTAACAGGATCGGTGATTAATCTTTGATGAAACTGATTCGTCCATTTGGCAGCCATGCAGAGACACCATTAGATGCAAAGATGCCCTGTGATATGCTCTTATTCAATGCAGTACAAACCTAATGGAAACAAAAGTAAGCAAGATGGACAACTTGTGAATTAAATTTAGCAGTCTAAATCTTGTTTCAGGTAAGTGAGGGGTAAGAAATCGTTTGGAGTATTTGAGGTAAAAAAAAAAAATCCAATTACAAGACTCTTCCAAGAGGAATAATAAACACCGAAATGAGTTATGCAAATTCTGTTAGCTAGATGATGTCAGCATGATGCCATGACTGCGCATAAACATCTATACTCATATCATGCCTTACACAGGCAAAGCCTCATCCTGCAAGCTCTCTCATTTCCCAGGCTCTAATTCAAATCCATCATTTCCTCCCTGCCACTTCTTTGATAGCGCTGCTAATGTTGCTTAATGAAATTTGTTGACAAAGGATCAGCTCTCCATTCTGTTCACACCATACTGAATTAGCTGTCTGGAGGAGAGAGATGGAGGAAAAGAGAGAAAGTCTTGGAAATAGATGACCTCCCCTTGTCACTGTCAGCACAAAGAGAAGCCCCATGAATCTTTATGTTTGTCTTTCTCCAGGGGTTAATGTGGTTTTGATGAAACAGTATTTTAACACCTGACTTGGTTGAGTAAAAATAGGAGTAGAGAAAAGACAAGGGGAAAGAAGGGGAGCGGAGAAAAGATGATTTAGGAGGAGGGAAGTAATGGATTTAACTTAGTGGGCTGAGGCCTCTCAGGAGATAAGAGCACTGTCCTCTTAATAGGATATTGAGTGTGTGAGACTGTGTGTGTGTGGTTATGATGTAGGGGGCATGTAATGTAATAATAAAACATGAATAAGCTTGGACTGGCAGCTCACTGGTGAGCAGAGTTTAAGTCGGGCCACAGGGACCCATCACTCCACCAGCTAACCGAAGCCCTCCAACTAAATTACCACAGAGAGCAGAAGGATTTCCCAGTCTGCCCTCCTCCTTTTGTTCCTCTTCTTGTGTCTCCTTCAACACTCGTCCTCCTCCTCCTCCTCCTCAGCAGATTTTCAGCTCTCAGGACAGCAGGTCATTATGAAGGCTGATGTCTCGACTTCCTCAAAAACATGGGGCTGAATCATTCTTTGTCTGTCTCATACTTCTGTGTCAGAGTATTTTAAGTGTCAGAAACAAAGTGGCAAAGTAAGTCTTGAGGGAAGGTCTGGGAGGGTGATTAGGTCAACAATAAAATGCATTTTTAAAATTAATGTACCCACCGTGATGTGACATCGTATTCTGTTTTAAAGCCTATCTTAACTGGAAACATCTTGGTTATTTCAAACTGTGGATGTGATGGTGGCAACTTGCAATGACAGGGCAGCCACTCTCCAAAGCACACCCTGCTTTATTGTCTGTTTTACTTTAAATATGACTATGATTAACCAAATGAACATTACGCTGTATTAAAGAAGGCTTCAATAGTTATTGAGATTATAAACTAATGTATAAAAAGTTAACATAGATGTTCATTCAAGCTGAGGTTTGAAAATACTATTTATTTCTTGTTTCAGAAGGGGGCCACACATGAATTGATTTTTTCCATCTGGAACATCAAACATTTCCTAGCACTTGCACTATTTTCACTGCTTTCTCAACTGAAGAGAATCCTCGTTGCTACGTTTCATTGCAGCCATGGTGGCTGGGCAATGTTCCCTGCTGGTGAACAGCTATGTCTGACAGGTCTGCTGGTCTAATCCCAAAATGTCAACTACAGAACAGTAAAGATGGGGGAAAGGCCTGGAAAAATATGAAAACATATATAATTTTTACTTTGCAAAATTGATATGTTGACATTCAAAATCTCTTTTTAGAATATCTTAGCCAAGACAGACAGCAGCCCGTTGAGCATTTACACTGCTACATTATTGTAAACACGTAATTTACACACAGAAAAATTCATTATGTAAGCTAGCCAACAACAAAATGGACCCAGTTGATCCAACGTGAAGCCAGCCTACATGCAACAATGTTCGGCAACATGAATATTTTTTTTGGTTGAGAAAGTAGTGACAAATGGAAAACTGTCTGTTGAAAAAGTGTAATTTGTTGAGGTTGCAGTTGTTTTATGTAGAGAAAATCATTCATCGTCCCTGATTCCTGATTTCTGAATCTTTCAAACTGAGAGAGATCTGACTCCTGTCTACTGCAGGTGCAGTAAGACACCGACATTCATTGCTCATAAGTACTTCATACCACCTTACTTAAAAAAATGAAATGTTTCTTTAACAACTCAAATTCCTCTATGTCAACAAATCCAAACTTAAAGCTCACACATCAACTCAAGCCATTAAATTTTACCAAATAAAGTAACTTTTTTGTGTTTACAACAAACTTTCAGTATTGCATCATAAAAGAGCCTTTGTCTTTCAATGTGATTTGAAACTTTCTTTAGAAAGTAACAGACAAATAATGTCTCATATTAGAAGACCCTTGAAAGCCTTTGCTGTAGAGGGTTTGTTCAAACAATTATTGCTTTGTTTTGGAGGAGTAGCTGTGATCACATCCAGTTATTTTATTTCCTGCTGAGCTGAGTGATATAATTAATGTTTAGAAGTTTCACAGCACAGAAAAGACAAAAGGAAATGAAACCCTTTGTAAAAAAATAAAATAAAAAAAATGTTTTTCCTTCAGCCGCTATTAAACATTTCAAGCAATGTCCCATACAGAACAAGTGATAGCAGCTCAATCTAATAAGACCATTTTCCAGTCACAGTGTGACTCAGCTGTGTACGATATTGCCCATTTGAATGATTTCCTCCCTGCCAGGCAAACGAATGAAAACAAGGAAATTATGATGATACCAAAGCAAACGTCGCTTATAATCTACAGAGTGTTATATCAAGGGCTTAGCTTCACCTCTGTGTATGCCCTTTATGTCTGCCACCTGCTATCAATCGTCACTCACGTCATTCTAATTTTCCTAAAGGTTAAAAATACACTTTTCTCCTCTATCAGGAAATGGTGAATTTGTGTGTTACTCGGGGGTGGGGGGGATATATGCTGGAGGTAGAGGCTACGAAAGTCAGATAAAATTCTGAGGTGTCTGAGACCTTTATAAAACAGTCTTAAGATCATTTCCAGCTGATATGAAAACCTCTGAGGGTTTTCTCACTCCTTAGACATTAACCCAACAGACGACAAGAACAGCTCTGTTGAAATCAACACAGGAGAACATAGGGGAATGACACAGGAAGAAGGAGGAGAGTTAGAGAGAACTGGATGAATAGACATGCAAAAGAAAAAGAAGAGCATGGTTGGTTCCCCAACTGAAGCCATTTAAATATAACACTAACAAAAAAGAAAAGACAAATGTAAAATGGTTATCTCACCTTGGAGGAATAGGTGTGTCCATCAGAGCCACATACAGGAGTTGACTGAATGGCAGAGCACAGCTTACATTTTCCATGAGCTCCAGCTTCAAGTCTGTGCTTGTGGCCCACGCTGCCTTTCCTGGCTTTCACACTTTAAGGAGAGAAACAGAGGGAAATATGGAGCCCATGAATCTGAAACTTTTTCATTAAAGCACAGGCAATGTCACCAGCATGTGCATGAAAACATAAGGCAGAGATATTAGAGTGCTAGAGGCCAAAAGCTTTACAACATGTGCAGTATATTGCACAATACATTTTTGTGCGCCAGGGAAATTACTGTAATAACTTTACAGGCATTAAAAGTATCCAAACTAGCAAAATCGGTTCTCTGCTGAGCTGGAAGAGCTTCTGATTGTCAGGGTCAGATGAAGCGGATCCTGATTGGTCCAAGAGGTCTCTTCAGTAACCACTGTAATTATGTTTGATCCAAATCTCGCAGCAATTTTCTATCCAAGTGCTCTCATTGAACACCCTGCTGCCTCCAGATCCATCTAGCAGAAACAGAATTAGAGCCAAACAGACTCTTCAGAGGGAAACGAATGTGACAACAACAAATGACAAAAGTGAACATTAACCACCGAAGTGGAGATATTACAGTAATTTGTCTTTTTTGGGAATTCTTTAAAAACTGAAGAACACCAAGCGATAGATGATTTGCACGAAGCACAACTGGATCAGAATCATAAAAATATCCCACACACTGTACTGTGATAACATTTTTTTTCAATTATAGTTCCATGTACAGAAAAGTAACTAATAGCAATAATAATAATATCAATAATTTAATAATTTATTTATGTATAGGCGCTTTCAGGACACTCAAGGCCACTGTAGAAAAGACAAGATAAAAAAAAATCAATAAAGTGTAAAACATAATCAAAATAGTAAAATACAATAAATTAGGCCAAATGTTACAATTCCTTTTCCATCTTACAAAAATAAATGATATTTCAATAAATCGAGCTAAAAAATACAATGAATAAGGATGACACCTATTCTGTCCATTCAAATCCACTGCTGCTCCTACTGTCTATCCGCTTGAACTGTATGTATGTGAAGTGCAAATATGTCGTGAAAATTATTTTTCTGCCGAAGCAAGTGGAGGGAGAGATATTTGACCGTTTTAATTTCAACATAATAAATTGTCAGCAGGACTTTGCAAAATCTTCCAAGTCAAATTTTATCAAATTTGCTTGTGACTTGAAGGAAGGGCAAAGAAGAGCTAGATTAGAATTTGGTGGAAGGGTCACAAAACAGTGAAATACTGTTTTGGCCTTTGGTGGTAGACGTGCCCTCTGAGCAATAGTTTGAGTTGAGCATGGAGAGATTACTGAATGAATATACCTAGCTTATGCCAATGGATTCAAAACTTATAGGACCTTTGATGTTAGATGTAGCCTATAATTATCCCCAAGAAGGGCCATAAAACAACTATAATGACTACAAAAAAAATTTGGAATGCAAAATAGATGCGTTTCAACAAATGTGAGTCAAAACAACCATTCAGAAAAACAAAAAGGACAAATTTATAACGATGCGACACAAAATGACCAAAACTGGATGTGAAAGAGCTACATCGACACAGCTACTACCAAGAGACACCAAAAGGCTAAAACTGACTATGAAATTATACTAGACATCGGCAGGATACACAGCAGGAGTGACAAAATAGATACAATTTTTTGCTTTATCATTAGCGGTTATTTCTCTGGGTTTTTCAGTTATGAAATCTATGTCCTCATTAGGATGTGTGCGCCACCTTCATATGTGCCCATTTTCTTGTTGTTTCAAATCTAACCATTGATTTTTTGCTGATGGATGATCAATAGATATATTCACCTGAAACAGACAAAGTTTTCACCCTCCCTCCCTCACACATGCCTATACTGTACTTTGGCACCCTAATGTGAGTTTCCATGGTGCTTTCATCTGTAAAGTTTCTTATTCAACAGTGCTTCAACTCCCCCGCAGCAGGACAGAGATGCACTTAAATTAACACTGTGAACGTCCAATATTGGTTTTCCAAATTAAACCTTGCTGCTAATGTAGGTGGTCTAGCCTGTGGCGAAACATAATCACACAATACAGAAAGTCAGTTCTATTTGAAGAAGAAACTGCTTTGGATTTTTGTGTTGTTGGCCACTTAGCAGTGAAAAAAATGATTTGTTCATGCACTAAGGTAAAATACAAAAGTACTACAAGAGTGTGTATCTTTAACCAAAGAGAGGATATATATCATCCTGCTAAAAGCTTTACAACACCCTGTATTGGGGTATACATCCACTTTACTGTATAGTACCTCGATTTGTTTACAAATAACAAAAAAACCCCATCAAAAATATATACACACACATATATATACATATAGTAGCTTGCATATGTATTCAGCTCCCTAGCATTTTTATTATTTTGTTGCCTTACAAGCTGGAATTAAAATGGAAATGGATATGCAGGGTGTTTTATGATTCAATTTACATAACATGCCAACAACCCTGAGGATGCAAAATATGTGTTATTGTGAAGCAAACGAGGAATGATACAAAGAAAAGCAAAACAACTTGTGCAAGTATAACTATTTACCCCCCTACAGTCAGTAATCTATAAAGTCACCTTCCCTAAGTCTCTATGAGCTTGGCAACTCTTGCCACTGGGCTTTTTGCCCAGTCTACAAAGAAAAACTGCTCCAGCTCCTTCATGTTGGATGGGTTCTACTGGTGTACAGCAATCTTTAAGTCATGCCACAGATTCTCAATTGGATTGAGGTCTGGGGTTTGACTTGGCAATTCCAACACATTCGAACATTTCCCCTTAAACCACTCGAGTGTTGCTAAAGCAGCATCATCCTGCTGGAAGATGAAGCTTTGTTGCAGTCTCAAATCTCTGAAAGACTAAAAAGGTTTTCCTCCAAAATTTCCCTGTATTTACCATCCACCATTCCCCCATTCTTCACACTATGCTTTACTATGCTGATGGGATTCGTGGGTGATGACAAGTGTTGGGTTTCCACCAGACATGGCGTTTTTCCTTGATGGCCAAAAGTTTCAGTTTTAGTCTCATCTGACCAAAGAATCTTCTTCCATATTTCGGTAGCTCCAACACTGTGGAGTGTACACTTTATAGTGGTCCTATGGACACATACACCAAACTCCTCTGTGGAACTTTGCACCCCCTTCAGGGTGACTTTTGGTCTCTTTGTTGCTTCACTAAATATCCTTCTTGCCCAGTCTGTTAGCTTTATATGGATGGTCTTCTCTAAGCCCGTTATGGTGCAATATTCTTTCCACTTTGTGATAATACATTGAATGGTCCTCCATGGGATATAAATTAAGTTTTGGATTTAATTTTTTTGTCCCTGACCTGTTTGCAAAGCTTCTTGGTATTCCTGATGTCACTTGCTTAGAGATGTCTCTTAATTAGCGGTGCTGCAGACTGTGGAGCCTTTCACAACAGCTGTATATATACTGAAATCTACGGATATATATATTTATTGTTTAATTTCTACATGTACTCGCCCAATGGTAGCATGGATAGGCATTGAATTATTATATGTACATTTTTTTGTATATAACAAAGGAACCAAGCTTCACTGAATAATGCCAATGGGAAAATACAGATTCCAAGCAAATAATGTGACATATTAATTAATGCAACAGAAAGAAAGGGATTAAGACCAAGTCTGTTGGGAGTTAATGACTTGAGGAAATCAATTAAACCCAAGACAGAGAGTGAGTAAAAAAAACAACCAAAAACATTCAAATGTTTCCTTGGAGAAATGCTTCTGGAGCTGAAAAATTGAAAAACCTCAAAAGCCGGCAATGACTGAAAACACAAACAAATTGGGTGGTGACAGAGCAAACAGATAATGTGATTAAAATTAATTGGTGGGGAGAATATGTACAGTATGTGTACGTGTCTGTCTCAGTGAAGTACACTGGATTCCTAAATAGCCAAACAAAACGCAGTCTTTCTCATGCTTTTGCTTGATGTAATTAGTCTAACCTGCCCAAAGGTATTTAGTACAAGTTCAGCTTTTGCAAAGTATTTTTGACTAAAAGGTTTCAACTCCAACCTAATGATTACAATTTCATATATTTTTTCAGATTTGTTCTTATCCTTGTAATAAGGACACCAAAGTACTCTTTAACTTCTGAAAAACATCTTTATAGTTTTCATCAAATAAGAAACTGGATTTAATTAAAAGCCAGGGCTCTTGTAATGGCCGAGACTGAAAATAACAAGTTCACACAAACAAAGAGGACGGATGAAGACAGGCAGAGTGGGTGAAATGGAAAAAAACCCCAAAATTATTTAGGCTTTACTACTTTTATCTGATAAATTCAATGAAATAACCTTGCTGTTTTAAACATGTCATTGTACTGCATTAAGCATTTGTGAAAGTCGCCATTTGATTCTTTTTGACATCTTGTTTTGATTTGTTGATTGTATTCTCTTTTGCTCTGAGGTTGTCCTTTACATGTACAGACCCTGATTTCTGTATTTCTGCTATCAAGCTGCAGGATCAGCCTCTAAAACTGTATCTCAGTCCATTTCTAATCCTCACAACCAGTTGTTGAATATATCTGTCTGCTGCAAACAAAAAAAAGTAAATCATATTTTAACAGGACAGGGACAGGTTTGAATAAATTTACTATCAATTCATGTCCAAAAAGGGTACATATTACAACTGTCCTTCTGTAGTGGAAATCAGTGCATGTGCTCAGGAAAACCTCTGAAAGCTATTGTCTGTTTATCCAGTTTGTCATTGCATTAGGAAATGTAAATAGAGGCTCTCGCATGCAAAAAAAAACAACAGTAATATCGTCCCCTTCGACTTCCGGGTGATGATCCCGGGAAAAAATCTCAAGCAAGCTCAGAACGCTCGATCCAATCCACTCTCGTCTCCATGCACGTTCAGTGTACATTTGGATCGAGTTATCTCTGGGTCTTAATCCGATCGTGAGCAACCCGATCCGATCCGTTTTTTTGTCAGATTAAGGTGTCTACATGAATTTAATAACTCAGACTTACTGTAATTTAGCCATTAATCTGATCCGATGGCACTCATGTAACCCCACTGACTGAGACAAATTGAAAAACTACTCTAAGGAATCTAAGGAATCAAGATTTGAAATTTGACATTACAGCGACTCTTTCTTCTCACCTAAAGAGCAGAGGGACAATTTAGTTTGCCATCAGAGCACAGTTCAAAAACCAGTATCTGCGGTAGGTGCACATGAAATGGGTGACTTGTACATCTGAGAAGGCAACACTCATGCTGAACAGGTTTTGGAACAAAATAAGAACTTTTTCTGGGAAGTGCTAGCTTATTTTCAAAAGAGAAAGCATAATCATATTCTGCATTACACACACTATCATAGCATGCAGTAAAAGACTCCATATGGTGAATTATGACAGAAATAAAACAAAGAAAGCCTCAAAATGTTGAGCAGAAGATGAATACAACAAGAATGAGAAAACACAGAAAACTGTCACAATTCCCAGTTTGAAGACTGTTATGTAATGCATCACAGTGGTAACTTGATGCCATTCCTACTTATTTAAACATGTTGCGGACATCATGATGTCAAATTCATGCATATATCTTTCAAAAACAACACCATTTCTAAGTTTTTGGAAATAGCAATTTAATCTCAATGTCTATAACTGGTCTAAAACTTAAATTGGCTTCTCTTCCTCGGGCTCAAGCAGACTCTAAAAATGTATAATGTCACTAAGTAAAATGAGATCATGTGCACTAGCAAAAGAACAGATAATACATCACATATGGCCCACATAATCTAAAATGTAATGTCAGTAGTTTCTTACCTGTGGGCTGGTTGCTTGTGATTGGTGCAGATGGCAGTCTGGAAGTCGTGGCTGACACACACCTTATGAGGAGGACAGCGAACCCTCAGGCACGGGTCCTTGGTGGCATCTGGGCCTGAATCGAGACAGCAGGGACAAACTTTATACTGAAATTGAGGAAACTCAGTCGGCAAAACACACAGAGCAGGAGAATCAGCACAACGCAGTGCTGAAGTTGAGAGTTGATGCAGCGAAACATCAAGCTGTTCTCCTGGTTTCACAGCTGGCAGACTTTCTCTCTTCTACTAACTGAAGCTGGCAGAAAAATAATGAGCTGCAGCGAGAGATAGAGCAGAAGAACCGTAAAAGGTATGAAGTAAACGCTGGGCTTTCTGTGTTGTGAGCTGCTTAATGAGGGCTGTTCTATCTGAGCGTCGACCCCATCTTCTTCCAAATCAGTCTCCAGTGTGACATTATTGCCATGGCAGCCAGGCACAGCTGGCTGTTGTCCAAAATGACAAAACATGAAAGCAGTTCATTGACTCTGAGCATTGTGTCATTTTACACTAGGCTTTTATTTGACTGGCCGGAGAAAAGGCAGAGAAGGTGAAAAAGGAAAAAGGACGAGTTTTGAGTACTGTGGTCTATGTGGACTGTGGCACAGTGGTCATGTTGATTCTATACATTGAGTCATTTGATACTTATTAAAGACAGATGGAAGCCCTTACAATGAATAAAAGCAACTAAAATGACAATTCTACTGAAATCAGATCAAAGACAAAGTTTGAGAGATACTGTGAAAACCACATCGTGAATGGACGAAAAATTATCTCAAATAACAAGTTAATTGAGCCTGAGTACAGAGTTTATAGATCAAAGACCTGCGTTATGTACAAGTCATTACCATGTGACTGCTAACATCATAAAGCAAGAGTGGTCTTGTCTCCATTAGGAGCCTAATGGATTTTGCTTGAGCCACAGCTGGTGTCTGATGTGAACATCGACTTTGTTTCCAAACTGATCACACACCGCACTGCTGTTTACATACTAGTTTATCAGCATAAGATCAGCCAGAGACTCAGATATGAGATGATGTATAAAGTGTAGACATTCCATATCTGGAGCTGCGTGAGAATAGAAAAGATCTGTCTCTATCTTTGAGGAGAAGGAACGTACCCAAGAGCAAAGATTTAAAATAGCCTCAAGGGAAGAGATTCATAGTTCACTGTCCACATTTGTCATATTTGAGCCAGACATTTTCTCCTTACACACGCAAAATCCCATTCACAAGCCCCCCCCCCCCCCCCCCCCCCCCCCCCCCCCCGCATATTCCCCGAAAGCGGAGAGAGGATGGGTCCGTTGTGCAGTGTGCTTCCACTGCCTGCTGTTTTGGGCCTGTCTTCACCTCCATCTATCAGCACAGGAGGAAACCCATCTTATTTCACTTAGCTGCGAAGTGGCATCACTGCTCTGAGGAAATGAGAGATGAAAGGAACCGGGAGAAACTGAAAGCAGACAAACTGAGGAAAAACAAGAGGATCGTATCTGGTTAACGAAGGATTGAAGGTCAATTCAGGATTACTGTGTGAACTCCTATCAGACAAATTGGAAATCAAACACATTGACACAAATTAGCAACTCAGCGCAGACATTCAAATACATGGAGCAACTTCATGCAAATCATTTTCTCTTAAATGCTAATATGTGTTGGTCTCTAGAGACACTGAGAAATTATTTTCAGGTGGTATTTTTCATTTATAAATACCATTTAAAACATAAAAACAGAGAAGAAGAAAAGACCAGAAAAGAGGGAGGAGAAGAATAGTGAAAAGTGAAATTAAAAGGGAAATCAAGCAAAAGAGAAAGAAACACTAAAGGAGAAAGGAGAGGTGGAAACGACGGGATAAAAGAATGGATGGAGGTGGCAGGGAGGAGAAGCGAATGAGAAAGTGCTGGGTAAAGGAGAGTTTTATCCATCTATTTAAAGCTTGAGTGAGCAGCTCTGGTGGTTAAAGCAGCCAATCAATTGTAATGCAGGAGCACTGCAGCACAAGCTTGCCCCCTCTCTTTCACTTCTCTCAAAAGCAGTCTCTCATCTGCTTTCATTCACCTCTCATCTTTCTAATCTAAAGACTTTATTCTCAGTCCATATGAGTGTGAAGTCAATATGTGCAAGTAATAGAACCCTTTTGACTTAATTCCAAGTTGACAAGCAAAATCCCTCAGTCTAATGAACAGAGGTAAAAGATATGAGCGGGCCTCCTTTCAGGTGCACAAGTGGGGTCCCAGGAGCACAAGCACGCGTCCGATCCTACCAGTAACTGCTCAACCCGCTTGTCAGGTTGGCTTTAGAAAATGTAGGGGCGGGGAAAGAAGCTGGTGTGAAAAGCTTCATTGGTTACTTTTCAGTTAAGCGACACTTCTTGTTGTTTGACATACAAATATGTAGCATCATTATTGCGTTGTAAATGCAAAAAAAAAAATCGTAGATTCTATTTCAGGCAGTAGCACAACGCCTATCAGCGACATATCAACTAGCTTAGCACAACTGCTAAAACTGCCTGGTATAATTCATCGTTTAGAACTACTATTACAAGTCATGTTGGTGCTAGTACTACTACAACCTGAGCACTTCTTCTGTTTGACCAAACAGGAAACAGTTTACCAATACTTCTGTTACTACTGTTGGTATTCTGCATAATTACCACCAAAACTTGCTGGAGTCACATTCACATGATTGTGACTATTCGCAGGACAGTATTTAATTAAGAAAAAACACTGTGCCTAGTAGCTACAATAGGAAGACTGTGTGTGTTATTTGTAATGTTAGTTACTTTTTGTGAGAAGGGAAAACAGTTCTCCTCACACCACATTCCTAATTTGTGCAGTGATTGTCCTTGGATGTATATAAGGATGACAGATGGCCCTCAGGGAGCAGAGCCTCCAGTCTGAACAGGCGAGACAGATGGAAGGGTTGGCAGAGCGGTAGCTAAGGTTAGAGAGGGCAAACGACACCAGCAATCACTAACAAATAGACACAAATGTCTTATACTGGAAATCAAGCTGGCTGTGTTTATTTAGCTGTGATGATCATTTAAACGCTATTTTGTGTTGTAACAGCTTTATTTGTATTGTGTTTGATTTGCATATTCAAATAAACTATTTTTGGTTCCATTAGCATTTGTAGCTGAGTACACAGGTAACTGCCCTTTGATGGCAACTCTGTATGACTTTTACAATCTGCATTTCTGAATCTGTTGATTTGGACACAGCAGTTGTACATTTTACTGCTGTAAATATTCTTACTGTTGCTGAAATCCCAGCATCAACTCAGCTACCATTTGGTCAGATCTTCTTTTACATGCTGTGGGGGGTGATCAATATACTCCTTGGTTGGTAGCCCCAGCTCAAAGAGCACAGCGAGTACATAAAGGAAAACATATTCGCTGCTGAAATCAAATATTGCACTGAATCTTACTGAGAGAACTGAGATTCACTTGACTGAACGTGACGATCAAAGCCATCCTCCTTGAGCTCATGTACAAATGAAATACAGTATTTGTGTAAGGAATCCAAAAGCTCTAAAAATAGTAAGCAGCAGCATGTAAATATTTCTTGTTTTAATAAATGCCTCACGTAGATAACCATGTGCTTTTCTCATCCATCACATTTAATCCACTTACTATTGTAGAGAGGCATGAGAAGGACGAGAGCAACAAGGTACTATTAAGAAGAATTGTAGCAGTTACTATCATCATTCTGCATTTAGATAAATACCCCCCATACTCCACACTGTAGGGGGAATTTCATTGAGCAAAACTTTTGCACAAGGTCATCGCTTTGGTTTGGAATTTCTGTTGAGTGCATTTGTTGCTGTGTGCATCGCTTTTTGATGCAATGTGCAAACATGACAGTTTATTGTTGTCAATGGCAAAACAAGCTGATCTTTAAAAAAAGTTCCTAATGAAACCCTGAACATCAATAGGCGGTCTTCCTGCCATTTAATTGCTGCAACCTTTTAAACGAGGCCCATACAGTATACAGTAAATTAGCCTCCTCATTTGCTTTTGCTTTTTAGTCCCCTTTTCAACATTTTGTTCCTTAAGACAAAGGAAAAAGTGACTTGATAAATAGGGTGGTACAGTATGTAGTTTAAAACACTCCTCCTGTGTCCTTCAATGCTGGACTCAAGCCAGAATGAAGCACAGTGATAGGATAACAAAGTCCGAGTCTGCAAGCAATCGAAGCCAAATTGCCAATAAGCCCTGCAGAGAATAGACATTGACCTAAAATTAATTGCTGCAGAGCCGAACATGGGTCATTGGGGTGTGTTATTAACCTGTGTATATATACCCGTGTATGTACCTTTTTATCCATACTCTGCTCCATTGCCCAGCTACTTTTCCTGAGAGCAAATAAACAAGTCTGAAATTAAATAAACAACAACTGTTCCCAAAAGACAAATTTGGAACTGTTATTAGAAAAATGAGCTTTACTCTCAGACTGTGATAAACTAATTAAAAAGGTGTTCCTTCTCTTTTACCTGGAGGGGTTATGAAGGAACCCCAGATATGGAGAAAAACAGAGCTAAATGAAAAACAGATCAGTACAAGATTAAAATCTCCTTCACTCCCTGCTTTGTGAACGCTCCTCAGAGTCTTACTGTTTGACCTGGGAGAGGCATTAGAGCGAGGTGCCGTCAGAAAGGAATGATGGAGGGTTGAGAGCAAAGACAGGGCCTCTGGGAGGATGCGTTGATGGAGCTGATTCACCATCCAGAAAATTAATTATTGAAAGCATCTGCAAATCATATTATTGTGGATGCAGCCTTGAAATGGAGAAGCTAAACAGGCTCCTCCAGTTTGAATGTTGGAGAAGAAACCTCAGTGGCTCAAGGGAGAAAAATATCTGGAGGGAGACGCTATTGACTATTGCTTACAAGCTGAATATTCATCAGTGCCAAACAACCATTACACACACAGCAGCACATTCATACTCACACTGTATTGTGAAAATAACTGAAAGAGTATGCTTTGTGAAGCTGTTGCTGGCAGCGAAGCAATTTTAAAAGTACACCATGTAAGCAAATAATCAAGTAGTCTTTGAAGCGAGCTTCAAAGCAAAAAAGCAAAGATGCATTGAAAGGCGGCATCCCTACGTAAAAACATTCTTTTTGAGAGGAAGTTCGTAATTATCAGTCTAAACATAGTTAACCTGTGCTCCTTATTTTGTTTTTTTCTAACTTTAATCATCACTATAGAGAAGGTAGGGTACAAATGAAATGCATTAGCTTGGTTACAGAGAACATACTCACCATGATTACAACCAGTTGAAACCAGGCTGTAAGGTCTTCCCTGTGGCTAAAAAGCCAGTATACAAGAGTTAAATTACAAATGGTTTCATTTTTATTTCACCACTAGCCTAGCTGGAATTCAACTTTAATACTCATTCAAATTTTGCCCCATTTAGAGATATCCTCAAAAGCTCAGGAGGGAAATAAGGATAAGCGGATGCAAATTTTCAGTCTGGTCTTTCTCAGTCTGATGTCGGACCCCTGGAGTCCCAGAGATCAATGGAGAAGCTTTGGTCTTGAGCCGCAGTATTTACTGTACTGGTTAAAAATGGGGGGGTTGCAGGGTTTGGACAAAATAATGGAAACATCAAATCAAATCACAATTTTATTATTTAAAAAGAGTCAAACATATTTTTTGGCAGCACTTGATTCAATATGTTGATGAATAGAGTTTTGGGCAGCGGCTATGGAAATCTTAATTCCATTCCTGAAACAGAACTTATTCCACCAATTTAAGAGATGATAGCGGGGGGGAAACGGTTAATTACAGCTACGAAACACACATCATAGATGTTTGATAATTTCACCATCCGCTGGTTGTGGGGGCCAGTTCAAGTGTTACACATGACTGTGTACTCTGTGACATTTTTAACGTCTTTCGTTGAGTGCGTCGGTGCATTACATCATCCTAGAAGATGGTACAACATTTGGGAAATGCTGTTTGTACCACTGAGGGAGTTTGGTCATTCAAGAAAATTCCACTGATATGACCCAACAAATAATCACAAATAATAAAGGATCCCCTTTATGCTTTGTGCTTGGGGTCAGGCAATCAGGATCAAATACCTCTCTTTGTGTTCTTCATATATAAATTCATTCTAAACAAGGGAAAAGTGTGAAGGATGATTCTTCAGAGGATGACATTCTTTTGCTGGTCCACCTCCTTTGATCTTTGCAGCAATTCATGCAATAAATAGATTACTTTGAGCAGTCTCATAAGCTCTATAACATTACAGTCCATTTACCATCTATCAAGGCGTTAAAACTGCACAAAAGTCAGTGTTAGTGCTGCTGGGATTTCTGCTACAAGTTGTGCAGATGGCAAAGAGAAAGACGCCAGCAGTAGCTGAGATCAGGGCAATTGGCAGCCAGCACAACTCCAGATGTAGAACTAATATAGCTCCAAACACCTGACAAAGCACCTCTCCTTGAATATTGTATTTTGGCTGACAGGGCTCCATCTATTTCCTCTCCAAAAATCACATATTTTGACATATGTCAATGCATGTTAAGTTTTTCTGTCGTTACATGGAATAATTGATTCCTGCAGTTTTATGCAACATTAGGAGCAGTCATTTTTGTCTTCAGACAAAGACTGACATATTGGAGTTTCCTCTCTCCTGCCCAACCCCTGTACATGACATTTCAATGTAAAAGAAAAAGGATTACCACAATATGTTTCTATACCTAATCAAGTCGTTATGGTTACGTAACCCAACCAAAGTCCAGGTAAAAGAGAAAGTAAAAAGCAACACAATTTACAAAAAGGAGGTTTGAAAATCGCTGTCTCAAGGTGGTCCAGAACTTAAAACTTTCCCCACCAGCTGCTTTACAACCTTGTCGCTTGTTCATTAATAAACACTCCAGAAATTTGTTTGTTGCATTTGTTGAGGATGCCGGTGCAAAAGGACACCTTTTGTTTTCTAATGAAATAGCAGAGGCAAAATGCCAATATTTGACATCCTGGAAAGGAGAAATGGTGTTTATGAGCACATTCAGCTGCGTGTACATTTTGTTTCACTTTGCAAGGAGAAACTTTGCAGGATTTGATAGATTTTCTTTTACCCTCTTCTATAAACGTGAATAATGTCAAGTGGTATCTTTCTGTCTGCTTTAAAAAAGATCACAAGGCACTTAACTAACCAATGTGTCGCTGCCAGACAAGGAGTTTGTGTCAGTTCGACCTTTAGTCAGTTCCAGGCAGGTCATCGTGAAAGACCACAAGCTTCACTAACAGCATGAATCTTTAGCTCACAGATCTGACCTCTTGCCTCACCCTTCAGTGTCAGAGATAATTAAATGTTTTTGCACCATGTGGCGTTCATTAATCTTAAACTGAAGTGTTAGTTTGTGTGTGTGAGAGTAAACCTGAAGGAGTTGGATTAGCTCAATTTAGTCTCCTCTCTTGCTGTCAACCCATTTTCACAAATTCATTAATGTTACTGAAAGAAAATCCCACAAATATCTGTTGAAATACCCAAGCTCTTTATATTTCCATTTTAAAATGTTTTTACATAAAGCATGTAGTAATGTGACGGATTGGACCAAGACAAGACTTGATTAATGAGGATTTAAAAACTCTTTATATTTCATATCACAGAAAAAGGGAAAGCTGAATTTAACACATTAGTTCAGTAAGACTATCACACCACACACTGAGGTAGTCACAATGGAAGCACTGACACTCATTATTTGATAAGTACATAGCAGCGTACATCTAAATCTCCCGTTTTGCTCCCTATAAAGAGGAAATGAGTGAGGATTGTTTGCCATGGGACACATGAGCGTTTCACATCAGTTGCTTTACTTATTGCAGCAGATTTTTACATAAGATACTAAGATTTTGCAGGTTGAAAAACTCACTGCCACATTGTGCTTCAGAACAAAGGCCGTCACAGTGAATTTCAGGTTTCTATGTGAGAGCAACATTCGCACAAGTCTAGATGTCGTTTCACAATGTTGTTCAGATATTTATTTGAACTCACTCGCTTAAAATCACTAAAAAATAAGCCTATGAAGGCTTTCTCTTGCCACAGCTCAGATCGTTTTTGCAGATCTTCACATATTTTAGCAGAACTTTTGACAATTTAGATACTTAATATCATGGTTTCCTATGAGTCACCTTGTGTTCATACCACTCATGATTGAAGCAATAAATAGTACATTGCCAACAGGAGTAGTAGTTGTTTGTAGCTATAGTAGTTGTTAGTTTGCTTTTTTATGCCTTATAACTTCCTCTCTAGCTCTATACTCACAGCACCACTATGAGAGTGCTATCAGTTTTCTCCTCTTATTCTCAGTAAGAGATGAAATATGGGACTTTTCCAAAAATAGTTGATTATGAATATTACACTCTTGTTCTTTGTTTTCAGCTTCTTAACTTTGCAATTCAAATCAAGTGCATCATTTTTCCTCAATAACGCCTTTTAAAATCACCAGAAAGAGATTCAAAGCCAAATGTTGTTCAGATATTTAGCATATTTGAACTCACTCGCTTAAAATCACTAAAACATAAATCTATTTCTCTTGCCACAGCTCAGATCTTTTTTGCAGATCTTTACATATTTTAGGAGAACCTTTGACAGTTTAGATTTAACATCATGGTTTCCTATGACTCACCTTGTTGTTCATACCATATTCAATTTGACTGTAACGTGTTTCACTGGTTTTGTTATTGCCGAACAAATAAAACTAAATATGTTGGAGCTGTCGGTGTCCAATTTCAATTTGCATTTTAATTCAACTGGTTTCCCATTTGGTTTTCTATTTGCCAGCCCTATAATCTAAGCCACCCTGTGGATCTTTGTTGTTGCAAAACTAATCTTCCATGTAGTGTAACAAGCACCCTCAGCAGCTGTGACCTCAGCTTGCTGCCCATTTACACGCTCTTGATCAATAAATTAATCAAGCATCGATGTGAAATATCTTTGAAATATGATTCAGTTTCTATTGCTCTGCATTATGAGCTAATCAAAGTAAATGTGAAAATACATGCATCTACACGCATATATATTTTATGTTAGAACTGAGCAAGTTCCATCATGAAAGCGTGAAGACGTCAGCAAAAACTGATCAAAAGTACATTAATTAGATGCATTTTATTAATACTGCATTCTTCAGTTACACTTGTGGTCTTTTTGATTATAAAAGTAAAAATTATTTGCTGATGACATTTCTAATCTTGAACAAAACATTACAAAGTCTTATCCCACATTTGCAACAGTAGCTTAATTGGCTCTACTAAACTGCCTGCATAAACACCAGAACGCATATATCTCTACTGTCACAAACTACAAGCTCCACGTTAGCAATGGTGCCGGCTTTGATCATTCTTTATGACCGATGTGATCTATTTGATCAGACGAGAAGTTGTGCACTTGGTTATCTCTCTCCATGGTACAAACAATCAGAGACAGAGCTGTGGAACTAAGTGCTGATTTGTGTTACTGAGACAGCAGAGCAGAACATTTAAGCTCAACATTAAGCAATGCAATCTGTTGTGAAAACAGATTTAGCAACAAAAAACTTGAACAGCTCATTAAATCTGATCTTGTGGAACCGTCAGCTTGTGGACTATATAAGAAGTTGATTTGTGGTCATTCTATCCAAAAACATATAGCATACAACACAGTGATAGCTGTATTGACCAACTTTTAACCCGCACACATACAAACTAAGTGCTTTGAAGTGATTTGAGCCCACTCGACAGTATCTCGAGGGTGGATTTACATTTTTAACGCTCATTTGCAAAATTTAGATTTCATAATTCGGAGCAAAACACAGAAGCTATTTTTTCGACTGCCAATGGCCTTTGACTGGCTGCTTGGTTTGATCTCTTACATGCTTAATTTCATGTTCTACACTCCAGTCTAGTCTGTGCAGATGGTGATGTCAATGGAAGCAATATCAGCACTAATGATTGAAGCAATAAATAGTACATTGCCAACAGGAGTAGTAGTTGTATCTGTAGCTACAGTAGTTGTCAGTTTACTTTTTTTATGCTAAATGACTTATAACTTCCTATCTAGCACTACACTCACAACACAACTATGAGAGTGCTATCAGTTTTCTCCTCTTATTCTCAGTAAGAGAGGAAATATGGGATTTTTACAAAAATCCTCGATTATGAATATTACACTCTTGTTCTTTGTTTTCAGCTCCTTAACTTTGCAATTCAAATCAAGTGCATCATTTTCCCTCAATAACGCCTTTTAAAATCAGCAGAAAGAGATTCAAAGCCAAATCCGATGAAAGATCCGATCTTTTTTCAAATTTAAAAGGACTAATTATTGCAACATCTGTTCTTTCACACTCTCCCTGCAGTACAACATCCCACAAGGAAGTGAGCAAGATGTGGCAGAACCTGAGGGAGGAAGGAGAGTAGCCATATTTTACAAATATAAGGAGTTTGTCATCTTTGTCTGCAGGCTGTGACATTAACACTCAGAGATGAATAACTCCCTGAACTCATCCATCTGCTGTTTTTATAAACTCGGAAGACTTATTGTTTGAGGACTGACCATCAAGCATATGTTAAAAAAAAAAAAAGAGTAAAAAAGTGTGTGCATGAGTCAAAGCTTTGTTCAACTTTTGTCAATAAGCCCTTTATTCATTTTCTTTTCTCTCTTATCCTTCTCCTCATTATTGGATGGCTCTCTTATCTGTGGCTTATCCTCTCTTCAGGCAATCTCTCTCAAGTCCTCTATAGAAGTTGTGTCTATAAATCTTTGCATCTCCCTCTGCCTTCCTCCCCGAAGACTCTCTGATGGCACCGTCACTTTTGCATTCTGGCATTCAGCTGGAGGGTTCCTGCTACCATGGCAGGCCACCACTGGCTGCTCGCGTGGGAAGTTTATTTATCCTACTTTGCAATGATCATCTGAGGCTCTTTTGGCTCCGAAGCAAAAAGCCCAGAACCAAAACACGCACATGCGGTCTTCCCTCTATGCACGCTACTAGTGTGTAACTGCCTTGAAAAACAGCTTGTTCAGCACTGTTCACATACTGCAGTCCATTGAGCCACCTCTTTATTTTCCTGTGAGTTTATTGTTTATTTTGGCCCTGCCTTTGTAAATTGAAGGTGCAGGGCAGTAACAATTCACCGTGCACACTGTGGTCCTGTCTGCCAACATTCACCCTTTCTTAATGACTGTTGTTTGCCCAGTAGTTTCTCAGTGCTTCCTCTTCTCATCATTCCTTCTTTTCCCTCCTAGTTGCATAGACATTTAATAGCTTTGTTGATATAACTGGCTTCATCTTCTCATTAAATTAACAACATCTTCGGTGTCCCTGTGTGCATTTCCTTCCGCTGCATCTCAGCAGGTGACAGGTTGACTGTCATATAATTGACTGTGTATGCCTGAAATCACTGTTGCATGTATGAGTAGGTTTCAGATGATAATCCTATTTATGTGCTCAGACTCAACCCTGCAAGAGCTCAGCCCTCTGAAAGAGCGAGATAAGGACTGAGCTGAGGGTCGTGGATATCGAGTCACTTTTTATGATGTGGCCAACAAGCCATTAAAATCAGAGCTGTAAACAATGTTTAAAGAATGCCTAGAAAGCCAGTTGCAAATCCTTTGCACATTACACCGAAATGAGATATCTGTTTTCGCTCCAGATCACTCTCCATTTTACACACAGACCCGAGGTGCTCACAGTTGTTTGTAGTCCAATCTGTCTCTCTTCTTATCAGTTTCCCTCTTTCTAATTCTCTTAGCTCCTTCAGGCGCAGATCAAAGACAGTTTTATGAGACTGTATTAAGAGGCGGTGACAGAGTCGGGGTAGATTAAAGACGGACATATGAGCAATGCGAGCAGACAGACAGCATATCTGCAGAGCATTCAAGGTTTAGTGAATTGGAAAAAAGAGCTGACGAAATACATACAACGATGACAAACTCTGCTGGGAAAACACAATGTCATGTCTAATCAGGCTGATTGGCAATTTGGAAGCTCCAGATTTCCAAGGCTTTGTTTGCTGCTGGTGCGGCCAAAGCAAAGTACATCACAAATTACTTCGATTTCTGCTGCCAAACGGTCTCCATAGTAATCACTCATTTGTGTGCAAACTATTAGGACAAAGAGCAGCACTAAACACCTGAAAATTGTTAATCTAACTTGTATTGTTTCCTCTCTGTTGCCATCTGTATTGTGTTGTCTGCCTGTGTCTTAATGCCAGTTTGATTCTTCTGTGTCTTCTGGACCGGCTCTGATAATGAGTTTCTGCCTGGCATTTGCAATTCCCTCCCCCCCTTAGATTATGCATTGCAGTCACAAGCTCGCAACTCTGTTGGGCATGCCTGTATACAAGAGGCCAGATTCAAAAAGCCAGAATAATGATTCTAGCATTGGTCTTGCTAACGGCACAACTGTTATCTGCTGCCAAGGACTTTTCCTCCCCTTTGCCCTGGCTTAAATGCCGGCTCAGCGCAACTCTCAAAGCATTACTGAGGGGAATGAGCAAAAATTAACAGACATGCAGAAAGAAGTGGATAAAAGTTTGACTTTGAAAGAGGGCTGAACTGACCTGGAGGACATTAAACATTTTAGGTTTTTAACTGGTTGAAATCCAGGCTTGCACCAGATACAGATATAGGAGCCACAGAAAAGAAAAAACAAACGTGTTTGTGTTTGGATGAAATGTGTGTAACATGATGGAAAATGTAAAGTGTGTTATAGAAGTGCCAGAGAAGGTGTTTTTAAAAGTATATGACAGATGAATGTGTGATCCTCATACGGTCATGGCTGTAGCAAGCTATGGGCTTGAATTAATGGCAGAAAGAGTTTTTCTGTCTATTCTCCACCTCATGTGTCATTCAGGGTGCATTTGAGAGCATGTCTGCCCATATGTATTCACCCCACTGTTTCCTGACCTGTGGTTCTCAAGTAACAGTTTTTTCCAAGCAGTTCAATGAGACACCAAGAACCGAGGAGAAACAATCCTCTTATATTTCCCCTCCTCACTAAGCAAAAATCCTTTAAAAAAAACCCACTTATTTAGCCTTATTATTTCTGTTGCATATGGAAGTTTATTTCTTAATATGTCACAATGTTCAGCATGAACCAGGTTTGCTAAGTTGTGATTAACTTTATCCTTCCACAAAGATGGCACAATTAGGCTTCAGGTATCAGCAGCAATTACAACTTCAAGCGTTAATAAATGAGGCAGAAAATGCTACTGCAACCATTTTGATAACTGTTTTCGTCTTCTATTTGTTCTATGCGGGTTTGTGTCATGCTTTTTTAATTCACTCATTAACACAACACTCATATATTGCTTCACATTGCATATTTGCAATCTGCAGATGCAGCACTTTTTTCCTTTAGAGTCACACACCAGTGAACACAGTGGGTTTAATGTAGGGGTTCAGTGCCTGGCCCAAAGCCACTTAAACACATGGATGGGCTGGGAATCGCTCCAATAATGCCTCACCTGGAAGTTGACCACTGACCATCTGAGCCACTCAGCTTGGACATTTTCACCGGTTATTAAGTGACAGATGATAGAATAAATTTTAGATGCAGCCTAAGTCGATTGTTCTTGGAAGAAAAAAAATTGCTAAGAGAACCTCCAGATTATTGTGTAAATATATTCAGTGGTAGTTTTGCAGTATTGGGGTCATCTTCAGGTGCTGTGGTAAATGTTTTTTGGTCAAACGTTCTTAGTCTTGGGGTAGTTTGGGGAAGTTTTAGCAGACTATGAAAATACAAAAACAAAATATACTTTATGGCCTGTACAAAATCAATCAAGCAACATGTAGGTGGAGGTGGAAAAGTCGGCATGTTGTTGACAAAATTCCACGCAGGGCGAAAGAAACCGGTGGAACACATGAAAGAAAAGACATGAACACAATTACCCATGGGGACGTTGATGATAATAAGCAAAGATATTAAAATATTAATCAAATATGCATGAATACGGCCAACTTTTCATTCTCACAGGCCTTCTTTCTGTGTGTTTGTTTGTTTATGGCGCTGTGGTATGTTGATTCACAGTCACCCATTGTTAGTCATTACGCAATCTCCATCTGATAACCTCAATACGTCAAGAGTGATAGAAAACTTTGGAGAAACAATGAGCAGATACACAGGCTTGTGAAGTAAAGGGGTGTTGAGAGAAAGCTTGCCAGAAAGTATAAAGAACAAGTGAACCTGAACAGACAACATTGGGAAAATGGAGGTAAAGTTAAGGTAATGAAAAGAAAAATCAAAAGTAAGAAACTATGAACTATATTTCTGAATATATTGCTGCACACATAACATTTTCACATTTTAAGTTTGACTGCCAGTCTTCAAAAACACACAAAAAAGTGACTTTCTTTTAGTGCAGAAAATGATCTCTTTGAGGTTCTCATCCTTATTATATAAATACTGAACAAAGGAATGGTTTATATAACAAATGACAGATTGGGGAAAAAAAAAGCAAAAACCGTGCTGCATCAATAAAACTGCATTTAACCGCATTGCATCCCAGGCTGAAAGGGGTCCTAGTCACACAGAAAAAAAATCTTAAGAATGACTAAAATCAGGATAAGATAAGTGCACACATTTGGAAGACAGACACATGCAGTTCGTACGGTAGAAGCATCTACTTCTTTTAATGACGCTGAGAAAATGTTGTAAGCATGCGGTCACATGACACTGTTTGGCTCGTTCCAACCAGCTGAGGAAGATGGCCGAAATGAGGACCATTGTTTGCACAGTTTTGAAGGAGATCTTTATAAATGTACATCAAGGTTCTCACAGATTTCTCAAAGTCAACTTCAAGCACTTTTAAAGCAATTTTCAAGATGAATTATTAAGACTTTCTAGTATGTCACTGTGGAGTATCTGCATCTTTAAACAGTATATATGTACACGCAAATCAGTCATTTCCAATCCCTTCCTTTAAATGTTAATAGCTATAAAGAGACAAAATTATGCTTTATGACGGCCTTCTACACTGGCTGCCTCCACTGGTTGCTGATGTGGATACAGCTATGCAGCTTGAGGCAAAACAATCAGGCTCTATTGTGTTTCTTCACTAGTAAACTATCTAAGAAGATAGGAATTTATTACAAATGCATTGCAATTACTGTTCCAAACTATTTCAAGCACTATATCAAGATTGAAGCACTTTTCAAACCATGAACCCCTATAAGTCCTCTTATCGGGGCTTTTTTCTGTTGTTCCTTCCTTGACGCCCAATTACAAAGCAGACTGCTTTTCAGGTTGCAGTTCCAAGCCGTTGAAGATTCTTTTTATTCTGAAGCACAATGTGTTGTCTGCTCATGAAAGGTGCTAAAACACAGACTTACTTTTATGCATTCAGTCATGGTCACATCCTTTAAGGTACCTTTGAAACCCCTCCTTGAAGGTTTTACTGTGCATCTCGATTTTTTAGGCTGTATATCATAACTGTTACATTCTATATATAGTCCATCCTTGGACCCCTATTGTTCAATCTGTACATGCTGTCCATTAGGCCAGCTAATACACAGCTATAATGTGTCCTACCACAACTATGCAGATGACGCTCACATCTATGTGTCACTGACGGCAGGAGAACACGGGCCTGTGGATACATTGTGTCACTGCATCGAACAGATCAGTGTGTGGATGCCAAACAATTTTCTCCAGCTAAACTCAGACAAAACTAAAATCATTGTCTGTGGCCCACAGAAACAAGAAGAAAATGTTATCAGTCACCTTGAGACTCTCTCTCTAAAACCTAATAATCAAGTTAGAAATCTAGGGGTAATATTGGACTCAGACCTGAACTTTAACAGCCACATTAAATCAATAACATCAGCAGCTTTTTACCATCTACAAAAAAACATTGCCAGAATCAAAGAAATAGTGTCTAAACCAGACTTAGAAAGACTAATCCATGCGTTTGTCTCCAGCAGGTTAGACTACTGTAACGGCCTGCTCACTGGGCTCTAAACAGGCTGTAAGACAGCTGCAGTACATCCAGAATGCTGCTGCTCGAGTCCTGACTAGAACTAGGAAATATGACCACATCAGTCCACTGCTTAGGTCTTCCTGTGACTCAGAAAACAGACTTTCAAACAGCGCTGCTCGTGTACAAGTCTCTTCATCGTCTAGCGCCAAAGTACATCTCTGACATGTTAGAGCCATATGAACCAACTCGGACTCTGAGAACCTCAGGGAGGGGTCTCCTGCTGGTGCCCAGAGTCAGGACTAAACAAGGCGAGGCTGCGTTTCAGTTGTATCTTTTGAAAATCTGTCTTCCAGAGGATGTGAAACAGGCCTCAACTCTGACAATGTTTAAATCCAGGCTGAAAACAGTTATTTTTAGCTGTGCATATGACAACTGAAAGCAGCTGTAAAGCACTTTGAATTGGCTTGTGTACAGATTGTGCTCTACAAATAAACTTGCCTTGCCTATTCTATTTTATTCTGGCTGCTAGATGATTTGTGACAGGCATCCCGAAAGACATTCTGTCCTTCAACCAGGTTAATTAAGAATTTAATATCGAGTCACTTGTCTTCACAGGTAAGTTTCACAGAGGGGAGTAAGAAGACACCTATAGTAGCTGAGACAAGAGAGCCGTGTAAGCTCAGAATTTGAAAAATAATAAATAGAGCAAAAACAATGCTTTAGTGACTTAGAGCTTCTGTGTTTCCTTCCTTTTTGTTTTCTAGTGGGGTCAACCACTTTTAACATCTTCAAATCCATACTGAACTCGCTCAACTTATATATTCGGCGATTATATAAAAGCAGGATATTGTTGCAGAAAAAAAAGTCCTGTTTATAAAGAAAAACATTTTTTTGGATTTAAAATAAATCTTAAATAAACCTAAACACCACAAAAACCTACCAATCGACTGGTGAACCACATTAAACTTTAAGAAGTCTGAAATACTCATTTACCAGCAGTGGATTTAATTGCTCTGTATCACCAAGAAGCCATTTGTGATCCCACTGAATTCATTCATGCAGCTGAGGAAAGCATTAATTGCATAGTGATTGATCTGGGGACTGGATTTTCCCACTATCAACCCTCCTGCTTCCTGCTTGATCAGTCTCTAAGGGCAACCTCAGAGTGATTAATCGAACAGAAATCAGCAGCTGGTGATTGATGCCAGTATCCTTGCAAGTGTACTGGCTCCAAATCAAGTGCTGTTGTCACACTTATCAATATAATGTGGATTCTGACTATGTGCACACATACACACACACACACACACACACACACACACACACACACACACACACACAAATATACATAAAATCCTGTATGTATATATTTGTACACAAGTCATGATATTCACCAAACTAGAATCACCCTTTCTTGTCATCCTTAAGAAAATATTTAAGATTCTGCACACAGAACAGCATTTCTCTTCTGCCAATGATATCGTAATACTTGACTTTTGCTTTTAAGGCAGTCTGACTGTCTGACATATTGATTTTTTAGATTTAAAAAAGAAATGCTACTTGATTTTCTTTTGGAAAAACTAGCTTTTTGTACATCATGCATAATTTTGCAGTAGATGACTCATATTCAAATATGATACACTAAGTCAAAACAGCTCAGAGTCCAATGACTGCAGTAACAGCTGCGTGTTAATGGGACCAACTGGAGAAGCAAATCATACGCATGATATGAGCAAATGTCCCCAAAAGGGGACCTGATTGTTCGATTGAGTCCCATCACTTATTTGCTGTCTAATAGTTTTGCTGTCTATTACTCCCAGCTGTGGTGCTTCTGTGGGAGGGAGTGACTGCAGAGTGCGATCTTCAGCTCTGCAGAAGGGCAGGAACCATGTTGCAGCTGAAGTGCAGTGCTGCAGCAGAACCAAAATCACAAAAAAGAGGATTCAGATGGTTTTAGGGCTTATTTTACTTGCGCTGACTTTCCATACACCTAATTTCTCACTCAGCTCCCGTGCATTCTGACACACTACTGAAGTCACGCAAGTGAACAAGGTAGAATGAAAAGTTGTCTGTGAGGAGCTATTTTTTTTGTGAGGAGCTTAAGCAAATCACATTTGAAGCTCTGTCCTATGACTCCACTGTTGTGACAATATTGCAGATGTCAAAGTGATTAGTGATGTCTCATTAAGTCGCAGCATGTCTGAATAATCTGAGAAGCTCTAGCAGAGCGAAAAGCACAGCGATCAGAAGATGTATTAACAATGTTTGCTTCCTTGGACATGAATGTGAGATGTGACCTCTCATGCAGAATTTGGGCTTTTTATGCTTCAATGTCTTCTTACAAACTTTTGGAAAGCGGCAAGTTTAGTGTATTAGAATTTAGAAAAATAGGAAAACTACAGTATTTCTGCTAAACTAAACTTAACAAACAATTATCTATACCTACTTAATCCAATTCAGGGTCATCACATGGTCAAGACAGAGATGAGCAAGACAAACAACCATGCACGCCTACATATATGAACAATTTTAAAACTGCTAATTAACATCACGTGTATGTCTCTGAATGACAGGAGGAAGTCGGGGTACTTGGAGAGAACACAGGGAGAACATGAACACTCAGAAAAGCCCCAAATAGGATTGAAACCACAAAGCTTCTTGCTGTGAGGTGACAGTGCTAACCACCGTTCCACCATACAAAACCAATTTATAAACTTCTTGTTAAATTTTCTGCAATAGAAAAGTATAGAATTTTGCAATCCAATCTTTACACCTTTAATATCCATCTCAACCATTTGGTAGAGCGCATGTTTCACTGACAATACTCTGTCTTATTAAAGATATGATGTGTAATGCATGTATGTAATTTGCTTTTTCCTCAGAGCTGAAGTTAAAGGGTCAGAAGCTGCTCTCCAGAAAGCAGCTTTTCACATTTTGTTTTTGCTGTGCCAGAAATCTCGCATCAGCTTTATCTAAACACAACCAAAGTGTTTGATTGAGACAAACAACAAAAATGTGTCCTTTTAATGACTAACATGCAACCTCATTTGGATATAAAATCCGAATATTTCAGATGACCTGTAACACGAAAGAAAAAGAAAAGTACTGGACCTAATTATTCAGCTCCTAAGATACTCGTTCCATGGATTCATATTTGGTTTTGATTTCAGGATTATGATTTGCAGCATTTCTGACTTAATGACTGCACATGTGCAGTGTTGCTCTTGTGTGAGCGATCATTTAACGAGTGAATGTGGGCGAAATCACATCAGAGGTGCAGTCTTTAACGTTTGAATATGGTTATTTTGAAACAAAACGTGTCCGTTTTTAAATATTAAGTAAAGAAATTACATGAAATCATCATATTAATGTGAAACCCTCACAAGCTTTTTGTCAAGCTTTTTTTTTTTTACATCAAAGATATTCATATAAAAAAAAGCAAACAAAAATAACTGATTTATTTGTAATGTATCATGTAAATGTTGAGTTTTTGTCTCAGTTTGTGAGTATAATCACACAACAGGTCAGCTGCTGAATATCTTCAGATTAAAGTGAGTATCTTCTCCTTGTGGCTAAACTCAAGTCCTGTCAATTACATCCTAAATGAAGCACCTTGTTTTTGATCTTTGGCCGAACTCAGTGACAAAAACACCCCTCAATATCTGTTCTGGTGAAAGGTTTGGCCTTAAAGTAAATCAGACGACAGTTTTTACTGTGACTTTTTTTTTAGGAGTGGTAATTCTTTAAGAGGCTAAATTGGGCCATCTTCCTCATGGACTTTGGCACAAAGGATTTGTTCATACCTTCTTATGTATTCATTTGGTCCCTGGTTAGACGAATGATGCACTATATATCTTCAGTTTCCAGTCATCTTTGAGAGCAACTCCAGAATTCAACGCACTGAGGTGAGGCTGTTCTCATTAGACTCACTATCCACGAGGAGCTGGCCTAGATAAACCTGCTCAGCAAGTCTTTCCCCGAAGAGTTACAGTTGCTGTGCTAGATATGCAACACCAAGCCAGCAAAAAACTGAACAAGCTCAACAGCAGGAAGATTTAAAGTCTGATGTGTTATTAAAGGTTAAAAGGTCCAAACAATGACCCTAGATGCACCAGAGATATATCATGTTGCCAAAATGTAATCTTTTTCAGTACCTTTAGTTGAGGAATGTACTTTTTGTTATAAGTCACAACTGTTACTCAGCAAACTGCATCAAACTTCTGAATGTCATCTAGATAATCTGGTTTTCTGGTTGAAATCAGAATGTGCTTTGTCTAAGGACATAAAACAAGGCTTGTTTTTTTTAAAGAAAAAGCTTTAAATCAGGCATTTAAGGAAATAAGACACATTTTAGTTGACCCTTAGCTTCATACTCCTTGTTTCAGATGGACCTTACACTGATACTGCATAGAAATGTACAGATATCAGAAATAACATAACTCACCTTGGTCCAGAGACTTAGCAGGAGCCCAGCTTTTGAAGTAGTCATCCTAAGTAGACACACATGAAATTGAGTTATATAAGAAAATTAACCAAGCAAATACTACCATTGGATTACTTTGTAGAGCAGAGACTGCAGAGCAAGCTGTCCTAAATCCTCTTTACTTTTGTTCTTTCATACTCATATTTCGTAAAAAAATTGATGACTGCAGCAGAAAAGGAAAAGACCACGTCTGATATAAGCTTGTTTGGCCATTTAAAAATAGAGCACAAATATAGGTAAACACTGGGGAGCGAAAAAAGGTACAGTCTCTAAAGAGAAGAGGAACTAGGACAAAACATTTCATGCAAAGAATTTATGAATTTTAACTCCTAAAAACATGGGGAAGAGATTAGATTGTTATCTGAAGACAGGGGTAAGTAGTACTGTATTTATATTTGGCAGCTGTTGTGTCCATTACAGCTTGAATGTTGCAGTTTAGCATCACTTGTGTGTCACACCAGTTAAAGGTCTAACTAGTAAAACAGTCAACATATTGACAAAGCAGAGTATTTATAAAGGAACTGTTTCACTTGCAGAAAATTCAACAGCAGAAACAGATGTAGATTTCAATAGACAGCTCTGTGAGGTTAATAGTGTGTGACGCATGGCTGTTTTGTCAGAATGGAACACACAAGATATACTTAAACATCTTTTTTTTTATGTACATGATTTATGTTGTGAAAAGTAGCAGTTTAGGTCAAAGCTGGTTGCTCATCTTAATCCGTCTTTAAAGGCATACTTAGCATTGTGTTCCTTGTAAAATTCCAACATACGTGTATGCATACAAAAAAATAAATCCCTCTCAATCATCTCTCATGACCCAGTAGACAATGTCAGTGTTTAAAATGGAAAAAGTCCCAAGAAATGAAGAATAAAACGTGTGACGAACACACGCACACAGAGATGTGTAGAAGTGACTTCTGGAGCTCATGTATTACCCAGAGTGAACCTTAAGTGTGTCAGCAGGGACTGAGCCTGTGCTACTGATACAATCTGAACCAGGCAGAGCAGCCTGCTGGTTTTTAAAGTGGGATCTCTGTCTCCTTCATTAATGAATAAGAGAAAGAGGAGAGAGGGGAAGGAGGGGCGGATGAGTAAGGTGGATGGTAGGAGACCAAATATGAAACAGCTCTAGAAATTTGAACAGATGATCCACTCATCCAGTGCTTGTTCTGACAATAGCCAATATCTAAGCCATTACAAAATAATTTGAATTAAGGAGATAAAACATAATCATCTTCTCTCTTAGGCTCTAATTTGACTAATGCCACTACTTCTTTTTTTATTTTATATCCCTCTCCCTGCCCTGTTTCTTTAATACTATTTTTTACACCAAAAGCTGTTTGTTTTAAGGCTTTTTTAAAACACCAGTACAAGGGCAAGAGCAAGCCATTCCAATAACTTCCTTTTGCCACTAGTGGTGTGTTCACCCTCAGTGCACTGAGGGCTACAACATATACAGAGTTGTACTAGCTACAATTACCTCTGCGAGGATGAACCTGTAAGCTATAGCAACTGGAAAATAGAGAATTATAGAATATCAAACAGGCTGTGTTGGAACATAATTCCTGTCTGGGGTAATTAGGCTAGTTTACTATTTCTAACTAAATCCTAGTTTTCAGGCTGCACAGCAGAATTAAGAGTGGGCTGCCAGGCATCTTGCAGTCTGGTGAGATTGATTAAACTTGTCTCCCTTTGCTCCCGGAGTTGCTGCTCTCAGTTTCATAGCCTCTATCTGAAATATCATTGTCAGTAAACAGGAGTTTTCTGTAAAGACAAAATGAGCTGTGCACACTCTTGAATTTCTAAGCGCAGACCCTCCCCCCAATAAAAATTAGAGGCTGCACCTGGATGTTGTGTTGCAATCAATGGTGAATGCAGCCAGAGCCGATAAATACCCATGACTATGGGAGAGTATTTTGACATAGGAGTAAATTCAGATTAAATGCTTTCCATCAGCACAATGGTGAAAGATTAGTGGGAAGTAGCAAGTTTCCTGAGCGTAAAATGGGCTTCATAAAGTTATGGTTTCAGGTGGTGAACTTTGAAGAACAGTTCAGAATCCAATTCAGAGAACATTCAGCAGGTTGAGAATCTTTCGAGTGCCACGGATTTCAAATGAAACCAACAGGAATGGTGCATTATTTGCATTATTTTCATCAAAATGCACAAGCATGAGCTGCATGCGGGTTTTGGTTCCAAAATGGGTCCAAAACTACAGATTCAGCACATGGTAGTAGGATTTAAGGCGGATTAGTCGATTTTCCAAATAGAGAAATCACAGTTTTTTAAAAATATTTTTGCTTTTCTTTAGTATTTAATTTTTTTTAAATCATTAATTGCCACACCAAACTGTGACCCCCAGCCTGGAGTGAATAATTAAACAGTGAAATGTTTGTTCCAGATGTGCCAAAGCAAATCTGCTATCATTTTACTGTGAGGCTCCCTGCCATGGTTTGGCTTCAGCTGAAGGTACTTTTATTTGGACAGGGTCCTCCCCTGTTTAACAATGACCACATCCCCATTCACATGTCGGATGATGTTATACTCACAATTTCTTGACATCTAGCCTCTCTATTGGCCTAACTGGAAGCATAAAATCTTACTTGTCTGTTTGTACACCTTTGATGCAAATATCTATTTTCCATCAGGATGAAAGACATCGCAGTACTGTATTATTATTTATATATTATTTTTATTTCCTTGTTTTTGCAAGGCTACAATTACTCAACATTATCCAACAGACTGAATGATAATGAGAATGATAACTCAGAAACTTGTTGTGAAGTACAAAATATGAAATCTATAAAACGCCACAGCAAGAGTTTAATATGCTGAACTATACCATGCTATGCCTGACCAGACATCAAACGTGCCGTGCATATAGATTAGCATTAGCTCCCCAGCTCTTCGACTGTGCCTTTAAACAAGTGTCAGGCAAACACTGCAATGTCTGAGGTTTCCAGGAAAGTACTGTGGTGTGTTTCAAAATATCATTATCAAGTTAAAGAATCTTCGAGCATACTCACCTCTGCTTCCTTTAAATGATTGCAGATAGCAGAGAAGAATTGAGGAGAGAGATAAAGGGAAAAGAGAAAGAGAGAAAGGTCAGTAATTATGCTAGGTATGCTGTGTCTATCAGATCTATTGCAACTCTGCATTACTCATTCTGAATACTGAGCTCAACTCTAGAGATCAATTTAATGTGAATCTGATTCTGAAGATGGCAAAATACCACAAAACACACACACACACTTGCAGTCACAGCCATATGAGATAAGCTTATTTGATGTGGCATGTAATTTAAAA
Source organism: Leuresthes tenuis (assembly GCF_036924035.1). Classification (NCBI taxonomy): domain Eukaryota; kingdom Metazoa; phylum Chordata; class Actinopteri; order Atheriniformes; family Atherinopsidae; genus Leuresthes; species Leuresthes tenuis. Next base: position 16,644,813 of record NW_027325365.1, on the reverse strand, counting down.
CAAAAAGAGGGCAAACTGTACAGACAGAGTAGCAGCACAGCATAAAAGAAGGAGAGGGAAGAAAGAGAGGTGGTAGAGACCTGAAAGTTCAGCAAAAACCAGCGGAGAAAAGACTTATTGTGTTACTTGTCTTTTTATTACATAATAATGTGATGCAAAATGAGAAAAGAGGGCATCTAAACCTGTCAACTAGCCAAGAAGATGTAAACTGTAATAATCTTACTAATCTGCATCGAGAATGAGAATAAACCAGGCACAACAAAAGTCTACCACAGCTAGATTAGCAGATGTCCTGGCACATTGGCTTTACAGTATACTGGAATTTGTATTTGATGTTTTTGAATTGTCCTAAAGTAACACATTCTCATGCATTAAAACAGATGCACAGACAAAGAGGAGAGATTAAGATCAAGATCAGCAAACCCAACTTCTAATTGGCATCCTTTAATTGTATTCCTGTCATAAGTTGAAAATTCTGATTTCTGATTCAGGTTTCAGGTCATTGAATCCACCACTCTCCACCATTACAGCAACAAAACTTTGGTAAAAGTATCCCACATAAACAATAGTGCGTAACATAACATGCTAAAAACTTCAACAAAACAGAGTATAGCAGCAACACTAAGCCCTGCGATGGAGAATTACCAATGTGATTTTTTACAGGTGAATCAACCCATTGCCTGGCCATGGCATTCTGTGGTGCTGCGTTTTACCAACTTAAGTCAGTTCAGCACATGACTCGTAACGAGATTGTCCCTAAGCGCAACCGGATCCAACTGAACATGGCAGAATGACAGACATTGAGAATGTAGGACAAAACTGCCACTCATGTACTTTTCTACTTGTTCAGTATGAGGAGTCGAAGCTGTCTGTGTCAGTGTGAGCTCTCAGGCTAGATGTTGAATGCTCCCTTGTATGCTTCCATAGTTTCTTGTGTCCAGATTTACATTTGAAGGACAGATCTCAATTAATACACTCCCAGAGGAATAAAGGAGGTGGGTGAATTGTTCACTCCACAGTTTAAAAATAGTTGCTGTGAAAATAGCTCACGGTTCGGAAGTTTTTGAACTGTTTATCTGTCATGGGCATTTCATTAAGACTTCGGGAAAGTGTGTAAAAGTATGAAATAAGGGCATTATGTGTACCCTTTTTTAAAAATAAACAGAGTAAAAGAGTGAGTTCATCAGTAGTAATGCATTTTAGTTATAGTTGCCCAAGGCCTGCAAATCCTGTAGGCTTTGAAAACATTAAATGTTCTGTTTACCTTAATGTCTCTGCCGACAGTCTCCATGGAGCAGTGTTGCACAGAAAACAAATCATTCTGAGGCACATAGGGGTTTGTAATGTCAACCAATGTAAATAGGAATTCAATAGACTTGACAAGATGCCATTATAGATGTAAGGCTTTCCGTTTTAATCAGATTCTCTGTATTTTACCTTTTCTGTATTTTGTTTTACAACACTCAAAGCAACTTTTGACAGTGTTGGTTTACTGCCCAGCAATCCACAGAATATAACACAGTCTTTAAGGCCAGATCTGAACCAGACCCTGTGGGTGGAATGAATATATTCGTTTTGTGTCAGTTTTACCATCTGGACCGTTTGCAGTTTGTTTGCATTTTCTGCTGAGTTTGTTCCGACCTGCAGCTACAACCATATTGTGTGCACAATAGTATGTCATCTGTTACCATCAGACAACCACATTGAGAAGCAACATCCAACAGATGACACACAAAGAGTTTCTACTCTTTTCTATGAGTTGGTGTATCAAGTATTAAGTATCACAGTGTTGATACTAACCCTATTACTATTCTGTCTAAGTCACAGGTATGACCTTTCTTTGCAAAAGTCCCCTATTAATATTTCAGTGTGCTCATCTCTAAAGCATTCAGTGTCTGTTTAGCCCACTGCGACACTGCCCCCATGTCATTCAAACCTTTTAACTATATGACGAGGAGATAAAATGGTGCTGTTATTATCATATCATCTTTGATGGAGCTGGTGCTGCAACGTTCAGCAGTGAGTCCCAGTGAGCAAAGACTGTCTGCTCCAAGTTGAAAACACTCCACGGGAGCTTGTTGCCAAGCAAAATTTGGAACTATTGAATTATTGTTAGTCTTTTTAAGGGTTCGATTAAAAATCTATTTAAAAAGCAACACAATGGTAGTCAGTGGAAATGGGACTCCTTCATACAAAACCCTATGATGCCATTTTTGTAACAGTGGCTGTGTTTTAATTATGGTCAATTGCACGTTTGTACTCGAACACCTTTGCAATGAAGTGAGTGTTTCCATTTGACACTGCTGTTTAGCAGCTCGATGATCAAGTTAAACTAGGCTACAGTGTTCAGTCAGCCTGCCCAGGGGAATAAAAGAGGCAAGCGCTTCAGTGAGAAAACGGAGAAGGAATAGACAATAGGCAAACTGTAAGTGGTACACTGTGAGGCACAGAGAGAGACTTTCTTCTTTAAAACTTTTCTATACAACCAATCTATAAACATACACTGGTCAGCCATATCATTAACATCTGCCTAACACGTGGAGGTGAACAACTGTGTGTACGCACACAAGCAGAAGAGATAATACACATTATCATTATCATATAGAGTTCTATTTGCCTAAATCTCAATCATTATGAAATTACACGCACAAACTTGACTTCCATTTTTAGCTATGAATAGAAGCAGACACCACCATAAATAATAAATTGTTTATAGAAAAGACAATCTTCAGTAACAACAAAGAAGAAGTGCAATTTCTCAGAAACCGAGACACTTATTGTTGGGGAAGAGAAAAGGAAATCTGTTTCATTTAGAGGTCTCAGTTCTGGAATCAAAGACAGAATGAAAACAGCCTGAGTGGGGGAAAAAGTTACAGAAGAGATCAGCAAACAACCCTGCAGCTGTAAAAAAAATAAATGGTTGTATTACAAGCTAGAGGCAAACAAAAACACATCAGATTATACCAGGTCAGCATCTGGGTTTATGAGAGGATGGCCTGCAACTCCTGCTTTATGTGCTGTGGATGAACATATACCCGTCTATACTGGGTCATACAGTGGGATGATAAGGAGAGAGACACACAATGGATAATGATCTTTAACAGCCTCGAGAAGCCTTTGGGGTGGTTGTATCAATGGGAGAAAAGTGGTCATCTGCCAATCAGAAGGTTGGTGGTTCGATCCCTGGCTTCCCTTGAAACCCATGTCTAAGTGTCCTTGAACAAAATGCTAAAAACCAATACCTATACACAGTAGAATGAATAGCAAATATGTGCCTGTCTGTCTGTACCTATATGCTAATTAGCCATGTGCTGGTTACTTAAGTTAGAGATCTGTCAAGTTTCAAGACATCCCAACCGTCAGTGGACTCTACTTCGGCTCATTTCTTGTTTTAGATGGATTAACAATCATTTGAAAATATTTACTGAACTTGTGGGAACACAAGGATGTGGTGTCATATCCAGTAAACTTATCTCAACTGCTGACATCGCCTGCTGCTTGTGGTGCTGAAGTTATCAGGTAAGTGCAAGCTTTTTTGTTTATCTGATTTATTTACGTGTGTTTGAGGGTATGTGATCTGAAGTCTCAGTAGCTAAAGATAAGTGACTTGATATAACTAGAGTTTAAGGCTGCACGATACATCAACATTATTGATTATGCGATTACATTTGGGCAGCATACACTGGCGCACCACACCGTTTACATCCATTCCCAACACATCTTCCAAAGCATGGGAAATGACTAGTATGGTAAAGCTACCGCTTTCGATCATATTTGCAAGGTGTTGGCAATTTGTTTATGCACAGGACATAGCAATTAACTTAATTTCAATTCTATTTGCAATTATGGCCTTCAATGATCATGAAAACAAGATAATTGGCACAAGACGATTATTGTGCTGCATTCCATTTCCCACAAAGCTCCTTTTTTGCACATAAATACATCCCATCCCTCTCACAGTTGAGTCAACTTCACAGACAGAGAGTTTGTTAAGGAGCTGAAATAAAAAGTACCTTTGGATTGTAGAGGGTTACATCACGTGGCTTCACTGCAGGCCTTAAGGGCTCTCTGCTCCATTCAAAAATATTTATCAAATCATCATATCTGATTGGGCTTTATCATGAGCACCAATCCAAAAATGTAAGAAAAATATCTGCAGATAATGATCAATGATAAGTACCCAAACTAGGTTGTGACAGAAAATCACATCAAAACCGCCTCGCGATATTAATGGTCTTCTTAAAGTTGCATTAGAAAGGTTTTCCGACACCATCAGAAGCAGCCATCCTTACATGTGAACATTAACCTTGGCTGTGATTATTTATAGTGTCCCCAAATATATATAAATATAAAATAATATAATAAAGTATATTATAAATACAGGTAACTATGAATAAAATCAGAACAACATTACTGTAACTCTATCCATCTATCCATCCATCCAAGTTTCATACCTGCTTTATCCTATTCAGGATCTCAGGAGGGCTGAAGCCTATCCCCGTTGCCACAGGTCAAAAGGCGGGGTACACCGTGGACAGATTGACTGTTATTGCTGTAAAATAGTTTTCCAATTCACTGTATCAGGCTTCAGTTGTTGAAAAAATGTGTGAATACGTGGTCTGAAAAATGTGTGAGGTGCACATTTCACCTAATGACTAAAAATACTGATGACCCTTGTAGATTTATTGTAGGAAATGGCCACAATTGAATCAGTTCAGCAAATAATGGCAAAAGACTAAAAAAAAACCTCCAAACAAAACAAAGAAATAAAAAAACAGGCCCAAAAAAAGTAATCTGATGTATAAAATATTCTGATGAATATGATGAACATATGATATGTGAAGACAGAAAAATAAGGAATACAGGCTTGACTTGCTTATATGAGCTTAAGTACACACACTTATGAATCACTTTGTACATAAATACGGTTTTGTGTGTTTTTCTCGTTTATACAGTAGGCCCCCAGATCAGTTTCAGATAATGAGATTTTCAAGCGATTCATTTAGGCTATCTGCAGTCTGATCTCTGTTAAAGTGAGTCTCTAAGTTATTGTTCTGCTCATTTTTACGACAATCTTTTTGCCAGGATGGCTGCAAGCATTTTTTTTTTTCAGTGCTATGATTCATGGCTCTATTTTACTGTAAATTACTCACAGTGAGGTCAACAGTTTTTAAAGTAAGGATGTTAGTGGAAACCAGCAGGAGCTGAATGTAAATGTGACTGTAAAGCTGTTTGAATAAATACGCCAATTATTTTCTTTTTTCCGCAGATGATTTAAAGATTTCTCTGATGATCTTACAAGTAATCCTGCATGCTAAATCTCCTCTGATAGTAGGTCCCAGAGGAAGTCCTCGACTAGAAACGAGGGGGAGGGGGACAAAAAAAAAAAAAGCAATCCATAGGGTAGCTGAAGTGAGAATGGCTTCAGCCTGATCAGCTTCTCTCAGCAGAAATAACCCTCACTTCATTTGTATGTGTGTGTGTGTGGACTGATATAAGTGGGGAATTGTGAGATTGTGCAAATATTCAAATTAACATTAAAATGGGCAAAGCCAGACCTGTACTGCCGACTGAAGATGTCATAATCAGGGGATGAGGATGCAAATCTGGCCTCTCAGTGGAAACTAAACAGCATAAAAAAATTTCCGTTTACATTATACATTTTATTCATTGCATTGCCAAATTCCCCCCCGTACTCTCCATCTCCGTCTCTCCTTTCTCTCTTCTCCACAAAATCTTTGCTCTTCTCCTTAGGCTATGTTCTCTGATCTGATCAGCAGCCAGTGAAGCTGATATATGAGCTTTGTGAGCAGATAACACAACAGAGGAGAGAGTGGCTTTCAGAGATACACTTCCTCAGATTACTGTTGGGCTTCTGCAGAAGTGAGGAATGTTAAATAGGACTGGTGGGCGTAGTTTTGCAACATTTGTTTTACCTCAGAACTCAGGATTATATCTAATATAATAAATGCGCCTTTCAAAGAATGTCAGGATAACTTCTATTTGCATTTAATATAGCCTTTGCAAGAGCTGTTGAAGCCATTATGTTGACTGAAGGCAACAGGATTAAAGCTTATGAAGCCTCCATGGCCATTTCCATATGAGTAAGTGTTTAATATGGAAATTTCTAGACTGTCACACTCTTGACACATTATTTGGTTTAGTACTTTTCTGTGTGACTTGGAGTGTATCTTGATGTTTTGATCACACAGTGCCCAAATCAGCTATTTGAGGCCATTTTGTTTTGACATAAGTGAGTATAGGCTGATCTGTACCAGACTGTCTACAATGAGAATCTGCACCAAATCGGCATTGCCATTGCAGCTAATAACAGAATACATTTACACGCACAGTGAAAGCTGGTTAACCACAGTAGTAGCTGTCTACTTGATCAATTATAGGAAGTATTCCAAATAAATGTGGAGGCTGTCTAAGACCAGACTGAGATATCAAAGGTGTTTCAACCTCCACCGAGCAGATGTTGAAGTGCTATTTAATCCTAGTATCAAGTGCTATATATTAAAAAATCTACAAACACCTTGGGCTGTAATCACATACAAAACTTCAGCAATAGATTTATCAAATTCTACACAGGTTCTCTGTATCTTGACAGAAAGAGTTTCAAAAGGGAGTTTTTGGACATAGAAACATATTTACCAATAAACTCTGTTCTACATTCAACTGGGATTCATCCACCGTGGAGCAATAGGATACATAAGAGAATAACGTTAGGAATAGAGAGGAGCTATGCTGTAAAACAGAAAAAAAGCTAAACAAAGATGGGCCGACTGAGGGATTTTAAGAGACAACAGAGAAGGACTAAAGGAAAGAATAAAGGACAGGGACACAGAGGGAGGTGAAAGAGATCAGGAACACCAGCGAGAAGAAAGAAAAAGAGAAAACAAATTGAGATGGGAGTCTGTTTTACTGCTGTGAAGCTCTGCTGGTGGCTGTCAGTATTTGTATGTGCAGCCTTTAGACAAACAGGCAGCATCTCATTCATATGAAAGGATAGGTAACACTGAATATTACATGTGATGCTAAGGAGGTAAAGCAGCAGGCCCCTCCACATGCATTCGTGTACACCCACCCACACACACGCACACACACACACACACACACACAACAAGGCTAAAATTACTTGATCATTAGAACAATGATTTCTGCCCAGACAGTAAAGTTATGTAAGGATCTGGCAAAGCAGCAATAAGCATTCACAGCCAATCCAGCATGTCTCAACTGAGACAAACTGCTTCTTTTCTGCTTACTTCACCCCCATCTCCCGTTGGTTTTCTATTTTTAAAACTTCTCATTCATCAACTCTCTTCCCTTTTCCTCCTTTCTTTACTGCTGAACACATCCCCCAACATATCCAGAAAGTGAACAATGTCGGCTCAAAGCCGGCATAAAAAATTGTGCCTCCTCTTCATTCTGTCAGACATTAATGAGGGGAAAACTTCACTGAGAAGTCTGTTGTTTCTTTTTTACACTCTTTTGAATTATCTCCGTTATTCAATAGCTTTTCCCAACTGGCTTCCTTCCATTTTTAGTCCTATTTTCTGTCAGGATATTGAACGTAAATATCAAGCAATTACAAGGGGAGTGGTGGAAAATAGAAAGGGTGTTAGAAAAAAGAAAAGAAAAGAAGAGCATACTGAGTGCATGGGGGAAACTAGATTCAGTAGAAACAAAGGAAAAAAAGGGCAGGACAGAGGAAAATACTTAGAGCTCCAAGAAATAAGGCCTTTTTCTGCATATATACTGAGATAAATGCTGGTTTCATGTAGTTCATACAGAAGAAACAGAGTGACAGAGCAGAAATGACAGGAGAAATTAGTAGAATGAAAAAGGGTCATGATAGGTGAATGAGTTATATTTCTATTCAAAAGGCAAGGGAGTTATTTAAAACTTTTGCAATAATTCAAACAATAAAATGCGAATAAGCAGTTTCTTGATGGGAAATAATGAGTATTGAATAGTGCTCCGTCTCAGTTCAGAATTATACCTTACAAAGAAACCTCATGAAACTGTCAACTCTTTGTCAAAGTGGACATGAAGGCATTCCCCAGGAGATGACAAAAATGTTTGATTAATGGCATCTGTTAAGTAATGGTGACCTACTTTGAGCGGCCTCAGGTATTTTGCATACTGGCTCACTATCATAGCTTACAGGGACAATTCAATAGCACACACACACACACTATTCATCCACCTGACAAGCATTCTGGTCGTCTTACAGTGGCACTTTTGCCTTTCACTATTACAAACCAGTGCAGCACTTGGGCACGTATTGATGACAACAACCGAGTCTGACTCTTTCCTCCTTATTTATGCACCTGAAAAATCTCAAATTACCTCTATACATAAGATAAAAAATTTATTTTTCCCAGTTATTTTCTTTATAAAATAGAAATTTCACCTTCGATTTATGCCTGGTACAAGATTTCAAACTTTGTCAAGAAGTGTGGATGTTGGTGCGGCTGCACTGCTTAGTAAGTGAACGCATAAACAACGGACTGACTAGATGAGAAAATGGGACATGGATAAAGAGAAAAGAAGGTGAGCCTCATAAAAAAACAAAAAAACTTGGATTCAGACATCTTCTGCACACACCTTGGTCATGTTTGTAACTGTGTCACCTTTGGCTGACAGAGCAGCATTTCCTCACCATGTGAGCTTTTCAGCAGCTCCCAAGTGTACTGCACTGAGATCAACGTAGATCGTAGATCTAAGTCTTTTAGAGATTACAGGCCTGTGGACACAGTGTAACAAATGCCAGATAAGACAGCATGTCACTAGCTTAGCCCAGCACAGCTACAGGTCTGTATCCGCTGGTTGTTTGTTTTTGTCCACAGTGTTTGACCACCGATCAGTCAGTATATCAGAATAATGCGTTTCCAGTGTGGGTCCATGATTTTCTTATCAGTGAAGTGGGCTCCACTAGTGAGTGTGCAACCATAAGCTAGATGATGATAAACAGACTCTGCTGCTGCTGCTGCTGTGTGCTAACACCCAGTTACACCTCAGTAACTTCTCCTTGGTGTGAACTCCAAGTTAGAGCTGTTTCTTCTCTCTACTGCAGGAAAAAGAAAGATTTACACAAAACCTTGTTGTTTCCACCATTTCTACTCTACTGATTGATAGCTGTTGCCTCATTATCACATTTGCAAAAGGTGTGCATCTGCAGAGCAAAAATGGTAAAGAGTTTATTGCCCACCTGCTTCTGTTATGTTCAGTTAATTACCTCTTAATTCGAAACCTAAATCGTTTTTGTAAAAGTGAGGCAAAAGGTGATTTTTGTGAGGAACAGATGAAATCAGAGCTGTTAAACTGGTAAGTATGTTCAATTCAATTCACGACTGGGAACTTATTGTAATTGAAAGGCATATTGGTTGTAACTGCATCCACACATTTGCATTTATGAGCTGCAAGACGGCTTCTGCACGGCGGATAAAGGAAAACATACTGAAAATAAAAAAGCAAATGTCCACAACTGTTGAAAATGCATTCAGGTGACAGCTCATTTTTTCCTCTCTTGGTGAGAGTGTGTAGAGATCAGTTAAATCTCACAGTGAAAAAGCATAAAGTGTGGGGGAAATTATGCAAAAAAATGCATGGAAGGGATTGTGATACCAGGCTTATAGTTGTGAATCGTGGTCCTTGTTGTAGTTCCCACTCAGAATTCAAATACACAGATTTAAATTCCTTCGACAAAATTATTCATTTTTGTTTAAATACTTGTTGTTTAAATCTGACAGAATCCCTCAGCTCCTGTTGTTATCCCACAGTAGTGGAGCAGCGGTGGAGACGGGTCCAAGTGTTAAGCCAATCATATGCAGGCTCTCTTATCCGTCTACTCCATTGGCGAAACAAGAAAAGAGCTCAGGAGAACTGAGAGATGACTGTCCTTTCTTTGGTCCAAGTGCATTACACCGCTCTATTTAATCCGTTCCTCCTCCACCTCATTTCCTCTCGGTAAGACAGTAGAGTTTGCTCTTCCCTCAGCATGTTGGAGCTGTCCTGGGCCAGTCAGATGAGTCCTGTGTTCAGCATTTTCACACTTCTCTTTTATCTGCTCCTCGTCCTTCAGCTTTCTTTGCCTTTCTTACTGTTTGCCTGTCTGTAGCAGAGTAAATGCAAGAAAGTCCAGAAAAGGTCTGCAGGGACAAATCAGCGCAAACATACACTGCTTGTTTTTTTGCTTTTTTCAAACTAGAAAAGAAATGGAGACAAATAATCTCATCTTTCAGCTCTCACATTTAATTCTTTGGTGTTGATATGCTCGACGTGTGGAATTAAACTTTTGTTGGTTTCCACATTGTTTTGAAAAAAAAAAATGGTATGAGTCTAGATGTTTTTTTGCTGTGCTGGTTTTCTTGGAGGACTTACCTCAAAACTGTTTACATTAAAATAGCTCAGCCATAACAGAGCCAGTTCTTATTTAACTTACCCGGTTCAATGATTGTTGGAGCTTGTGTGAGATACATAATTCAAGAGTTTGAAGTCTTTGGACCACCGTGCATGAACGAAAACCTTGATAGTCACGCTGAAACTAAGAATGCTGGTTATATTTGTACACAGAACCCAAACAGACTGGAGTTTACATAGTGTTTGTGGATCTCAAGGAGACCAATAGCTAGATTTAAAGCAAAAACATATTTGCTTTAGTTTACCATTATGAGGTAAATGTTGATTGCACAGTGTAATCACAATAGAATGAGGACATTTAGATTCCTTCCCTAGAGGCCTCAATACAACTCACAACAGTACGTCTACCGCTGGGTATGAAAATTCTCCCAGGAAAATAAGGGCTTGATTTACCATGCAAAGAAAAAAGGAGAGCTTCTGCTTTTGCCAGTAGCAATAGTTAATTTTTCCCAGGTAGCTACCAGAGTAGCAGGGAACTCCAGCTGCTGTGGAGGGGTGGGAAAGTTGTCTGATTCCGTGACTTTAAATGTAGCTTTGCGATCACTGGGGTTTCAGTTTAAGGAGTAAGCTGGAGTTCAGTGTTCTTAGTTAATTGAAGTGATGCTTTGTCTATAGAACATCAAAGGAAAAATTTAATATATAATCATAATTTCATAGAACCAAAGATGATGCTAAGAAATTCTTTGTTGCAAACCCAAAGGAGATGGATGCCCAATGAACTGCCGATTTTAGCTTTAATGTTTTTTTTTCTTTTCTAACTGTCTTCAGGATAAAAACTAACCAAATTTAACAGATATAACTTTGATTTACAAACTATGCTTTAATTATGTGTGCGTGGTTTCGAGTGTGTGTTGCATTGGGCCCTCCAAACTTGAGCCGCAGCCAGAAAATCTCTACAACAGTACAAAGGGCTCGCCATGATTTCCATATTCATCATTAATGGCCACATCTTACTGCAAGAAAAAAGAAAAGAAAAAAAGGCCATGCAAAACCAATGTTCTGACCTACAGTAAGAGTTATGCGGCTGCAGCAACAATTTCCACGGCCGCTATTTCTCACAAACACACTTTCACATGCACACAAATTTTCTAATGTACAAATAGCAGTACTGTTCCCTGAGGGGGAAAAAAGAGTTTTAAAGTGCACCTGTTATGCTGATCTCTGGCACTGTATATTCATTCTAGGACCTTCAGAGTAGCTTTGCTGTTTTTTTTATTTGCACATGTTCGAGTCAGAGAGTGGACAGGACAAACATCTGAAGCAGAAATGATAACAGCAGAATGTTTCTGTTTCGTAAATACTAAGCTAGTTACTCGATTATTGTGGAATATTATATTATGTAAAAGACTTTTTACATTTTGCGCCACTAAGTTCATGAAAATGGTTTAAAATGCTGATTTATGTGTCTGCTGTCAGGAAATACTCAATTAAAAAGCAGTTCAAATGTTATTCTATTGTCACCAAATGGCTGTTCAGATTCTCTTCACCAGTCAGTTATATCTAGGAGTTTATTAAAGTCCATACTATTACTCAAGTAAAATGTTTTTTTCTTCTTTTTTATCAGAAACCACAGTTTAACGGTTTAAATTTTCTAGAAATATGTAATTATTTGATCACTGCATACTTGGATTCATCAGTTAAAGCTAATGCAACTGAACACATTGTGACATTACACATTACATATCATGGAGAATACAACCATCACAGGTTGTATTTAAACATACTGTTCATCTTCACCATTACATCTATAAACACTATAGGTAAACAGAGATCTATATGACAGCATGTTTGTTCAAAGTTTGCAGTAAAGGGAACTAAAACAAGTAACTGACACCACCACCATCTAACAAATACACACACGCGCACACAAACACACGCCTCAACAACCCGCAGCAGCCAGCAGCTAATTTCACACTGTCTCCAGGGAATTTAAAAGGCTTACTCAGGAACAGAGTCAGTGAGAGAAACAAAGGAAACAGAAGGAAAGGTGCTGATGTAGGAAAACAAAGAGGAGAATGAACAGAATATGTGAATGTAGGGTACAGTCCACGGTGAAGGAGAAAAAGGGAACAGCAATAAGGAGAAAGATGAAACAAACACAGATATGACATGAAGCAGGGAGGTTCATCTCCAGGTTAGCACCAGCTGACAGTCATCTTAGATGGAGCCTGCACAAATAATACAACAGATTCCTTACACCAGTGAGGATGAATACAGTGAGTTATTGTTCTGCCAACACTTTACAAGACTCCTTTCCATCATACTTCATTGTAGAACTGTATAGTTTCTGATGATAGAGTTTCACAGACTTCAATTTACATGAGATGCAAGTATCATATAATATTATAGTATAAAATATAAAATATAATAATCAATTACTGTAAATCAGTAACTTCAATAAGCTGTAATTATGGTCTGATTAAATGGATCAGTCTTCTGAAAATACAGCCAAATATGTATTTTTGTTTTTGTGTGTCTTCTTTGTATTTAAATTTGCAAAGTTTTTTATTCTTTTAAATTTAATCAAAACACAGGCAGACAATACCATTTAGAAATCAAAATCTGTAATCCCCCTGGGTTCTTGCTCAGGCAGCCCAGGTCACAGCCTGGAAAAAGCACTTGGAAACCGAAGAGGAATACAAAATGAATGATTAAGCCAAACTACACTCACTTAAGAAGGACATTCAACGTATCCTGACAACATACCAAGTAAACTAATGCGATTCAAGTTTTTTTTCCCATATTAAAGGAAAGGTCCAAAAGAACAGTCTCATCTTCAATGTCCCCTTAGTTGAGCAAGCATGGATGATGCAGTCTCAGCCATTGCATTCATCCAAAGTTTCTGATTTAGTTCAATAGTGTAGCCTGGGAATAACCTCCATACTGTCCATAAAAGTGACACCGAGGTCACTGACTTAGTCACCAAATTTAAAATATTGTCCGCATAACCTTGTGTCGTCTTGACTACCTTACACCTTCTAGTGTACTTATATATAGTGATAGTCCATTTTTCAGGTAATTTATACACAAGAAGGCTCAGAGAATCTCAAAATTCAAAAGTTTAGTTATCATGCATCCTTTGTCTCTTCTACTCCCTTCTACTTTGTCAAAGGCCTCATCAAAAGAAATAACAGCTTTTGACTCACTGTTGAATTGGCCCAACCACTTTCAAAGTGAAAATTGAAGATCCATTTTTCATAAAGTCTGCTTGATGAGAGTGAATAATGTAAGGTAGCGTATGTTGTGGGGGTTAAAGCAACCCTTTTGCTAATGTTTAAAATCCACACTGAGCTACTTTGTTGGATTTATTTTCATCTTGATCGCTTTCAGGAATGAAAGATGAAGACTTCATCAAATGTAAGTGCCACATTATTCTTTTCATAAAAGGTTGGAGTGAGAATGTCTCTGTATGGTACTTTATATTTGTTGCAAAAAGAAAGATGTCACAGATGAATTCCGAATTTTCCTTGGTGGGACAGCTTTCTAAATTGCAACTTCAATTTCAGTAACCTCAGATTTTTCTGCTTGATCACGGTGTAATTTAGGCCCATCAGTGTTAGAGGGGAACACTTTTCAAACCCTTTGATTATTATAACTGCTGCCAAGAACTGTCAAGGTCTATAAAACTTCTGCTGGTTCTGAATGCCCAGTTTACATCCTTTGTAGAAGTTAATTAACCATGTTAAATATCTTTAATAGTGTTTGACCTTTTCTTTTCCCTATAAAGTGAAATGAATGTCAAATGACTAGTTTTGGGCATCAAACATTAGTACTTTGTGGCACTGGTTAAAATTCACGTGTAGCATGTCATAAAAACCCCCATAAGAGCTGTTTTTAATTGATTGATATTTATGCCAAAATCAAAGAAAGAAGTCTCATAAACAGTCTCATCAACAGAGGCAGAAGAAGAAGACTTCCTGGTCACATAAGTAAATGCTGTCTTGTTTAGATCGGGAAAGAGGGCATACCAAGATAGCAGGTTCAACCATTCCATCCTGTTATGATTTCAGCTTGCACTTCTTTGACAATACAATGATCTGGTGCAATCATTACGAGAGATCGTATCAGAACATCTCTGCTATTTGACTGTATCGGGAATGTTTGAAATGACATGCAGAAAGTCCTGTCGGCTGACTAAAAAAAGAGCAACATAAGATTTAATGAGCCACCCTGAGAAAAGTCATCCCACTCATTGTTTGAGGGAAGCATCGTTTTACCTTCACACGTGGGACAAAGATCATATTTACTCATCCATAAATGCTGATATACTGTTTAGAACATCTAGGAAGCGTGGAATTTTTTTTATCTTTTAAATTTAAGTTTGACAGGAGTATATTTAATTTTAAATAACTATCACTGTCGTTTGGCTTTGAGAGTGCTCAAGTTGTTGGGAACATAGCCTCTGAATTTAGCTATCCTTCATTTTTATGCATGTGGACAACACAAACATGCATTTCATAATAATCAATTAGGTTTGTTCAGTCAATAAAGAGCGAAACGAGGGATGGTAAGGACGCAAATATAAGTGAGAGGAACATTAAGATCTTCTGTCTGTTTTAATCTAATATGAATAAATGAAATTACAAGTATATACAATAAGTTTATGGTAGAGTACCAACATCTCTCCTACCCAGCAATTAACCAACAGACGGAAATTTGCAGAAGATTTTATTGTCGGCTAAAGCTTAGTGGTCTATTCGACACAGCCTTACCTGTATAACCCATGTGCTAAAAATGCAACTTTTAACAGAAGATCAACACGTGTGGCGCAATTCTTTTTTATTTTGAATTCATCAAAAGAAGCACAGATACATGTGCATGGAAGAGCCCTGTAGAACACACATATTTATGTGTAATTTGCACTCTGAGTGACAATCATTTGTGAAATGGGTTGTACGCAGTCTGGTGCCATTTTCACTATCTGCATATAAATAGTCCTACAAATTGCTTCTGTGAAACAGACCCCTGGTTGTTAAATTTTGTTTTACCTTGAACCACCTGTGCCATCCATCGCTGTATTCATTCACATCTTTCACTGCTGCTCATAAAATGTGGAGATTGGATGCTATGTTTATATTTACACCCGGTGCTTTAACTGATACCGAGCCAGAGACCCCTTGTGGCCTTCTTTTTTTTCATTTGGTCTGTTGGTTACTTTTCTCTTTAATCAGCTAAATCAATTTGCTCACAAGTTATACTGGCAGTCACACACCATTCCTTAACGCTTTGTGTCATGTGTTTTTAATATTCTACTGTCGATATAATTAAAAACGTATCAATAATTCCTTCTAATAGTGACAAAATTCTGTGTTTAGTGGTTAGTTGGGATGGTCACATGAGGCTGGTTCCTGACTATCACGCTAGAGCTTGAATCACAATTTTTTTTTTTGTTCAACGATTAGGTGGGCGCACAAGCTTCATGTTTTTTTTTTTTACCTTTCACATGGCAGATATCCCTGATCTAGTGTGGTGTTGCATGTCTGTGCTGTCTTCATTATCCCCAACCAGCCGAGGCAGATTGATGCCCTCTCCGAGTTTGGTTGTGCCTGAGGCCTATTCCTGTTAAAGGGGAGTCTTTCCTTTCTGCTTTAACCCTCCATCCTATGTATGCTGAGGAGGCAAGATTGAATCAAATTAAAGTATTAATGCAATCTATTGGTTTCCTTGGCTAGACTACTTTTATGAATTTACAATATATTAATACATAATGGATGGGACTGATTTGGACAGTGTTTAATTGGATTTGTATTGTTTACTTCCTCACTTCGGTGGCCTGAGGTTACCTTTGATTTGAATTTGTGCTACATGAATAAAACAAACAGTGAATGGGAAAGGATCATTTTCTAGGTTAAACTACACCTTTCATATGACAATTTCATATGTCATCTATGTGACAAACATCCTCATTAACCTTCCTAAACAATAGGTGCAGTTGGAAAACAGTGGCTCTGTTCCAGTAGGATGCTGCCTCAAACAGCATATTCTGATTACCTTATCCCAAATAAAGGCATATTTGGAGTAAGCAATAATGGAGTTAAGCTATGTCGAGTATGCCAATCTAACATTATGTAGACATAAATACAGCTTAATCTCATTATTTTGTCTTACCTGAGTTTTAAATAATTTTGAGACACATACTGCTGCTATAGTAAGCAGGCTATAGACTCCAAAGATGTAAAGTCCGCTTATTATGAGCAAAAGTGGGGTTGATCTTTTTAAGAAAATCTTAGCTTGGTTTGTTTTCATAGACTGAGTTGCTCGTTCCTGTTAGAAGATCTGACAAGTCCATCTCTGGCAGACTTCAAGCAGAACATTTCCCTGCTTTAATGTGATATCGAGCAGGTTGTAAAGCAGACTGAATCTCGACTGACCTGCTTCCTGTCAGATGATAACAAATATTAAACCTCAGTAGCTGTGACACGGTATCTCTGCGAGCCTTTGATTGTTAAGCAGTCTGTTTATGTTAAAGATATCACACGGTAATGAACTACCTCAAAGCGTGGGTTGGCTTCAAAACCATAATTCTGGTCTTTAGAACCAACACAGTTCCGTTCTAAATGTGTGTGACAACAATGTTCTAGAGTGTTCTCGAACACTTACTTCACAGATAAATTCCAAACACAACTGGTAGATTACCAGCCAGTCCCTGTGCTCTAGTCTGAAAATGCATGTTGAAATTTGGCTGTCTCTCAGGTATATTCACTATATGGAATTTTACACACCCTCTAAGACAGAGATGGTGAACTTACTGGGGCAAGTAAAAGCTCTTACAGTTATCTCTATTCTGAACCACGATATGAGTCTAGTCAGCCATCTTTCAGTCGTGCTCCAGAGGAGGTGCTTTTACACGCACCATCACCTTGAGTCTCCCCAGCTGCTCCCTAGAAAATCTTTCTCTTCACCCAGCTGCCTACTTCTACTGCTTATTCACCATTTCAATGCCCCTTGAATCAGTAAACCCAGCCTTACTGCTTCTATGAAAATCAATCTTTCTAGGTATGTAATTATGAAATTGTTATAATTGGACTCGACACATTAGAGTCATGCTTAAGATACTGACAGATAGTGAGGCTTGAAGTAATCCACTCACTTAAAACAACAGTGACTCCTCTGAGGAGCACTCAGTCTTTATAGTCAATCTATGCTTAAAGCTCTTAACAAAACCTCTCTGGACTGAGACTTGGAAAAAGAGTGTTAAGAACTCTAGCGCCCCTCAGACACTCTTCCCATCATGCTGTTCAAACAGTAATTTGGTAAGGGTGATGGAGGGGCTTAATAACGTTTCCAGTAACCCTGTTGTAAATGCAGATTTGTTTTGGCTGAAGCCTTCTGAGTCACAAGCCACTCTGTGTGGTCCTTTGTGTTCAGAGAGCTGCTGTGCATAATGAAGGAAATCTCTATCCTTCACCCAGACAGACAGCTGGCTTGTCATTCTATACAAGGACTGAAACATGCTGTGTCGAACTGTCTGTCAGGTGGGCTATCTGTAGACACTTCATCAAATAAGATCTACAAAGAATGCATAATAAGACATGGTCTGCTGTTCATAGTTTTAATTTTGTAGGTTTTATGCCGTTCACCAATAGAGAAAAACAATTACAGACACAGTCTCAGCACTCATTGTCATTGCTGTCATGTTTTCCCATCTACAAGCAATCCTCCTTTAGTTTCTCTCCATGAAAGCCAGCTGACAACCTCAAATGCATCTATTTATCATGTCATCTTTTTCTTCCTTACATTCTTCATTTCTTCCCACCTCTTCCTAATTGCTGTTAAATGAGATTTGTGCTTCTGCATATTGAGGCAGCATTTAGCAGATTTTTTACACACTTGTTTTTCTCTACAGTGCTCTTCTTTTCTTCCGCAAATTGCTGTTCTGATTACAAGCCTTTACCCCTGCCCGTGTGTTTGTGTATTTATGTGAGCACATAAACAGTCTCTAGCCAAATGGACTTGTCGCTATTCACACCCAATTCACAATGCATCAAGTGTGAAACAAGAATATTTTCTCAGAAAGAGATGCTGTTGCTAACCGGTGCTCTGCAATTGATTTCCTGTTTCTGAATCACTTGTGTTGCACTGAGCAATTATCATGGGGTAGAGAGAATGAAAAGATGATACAACTCCAAAAAAAAAAAATTACAACCCCAAATGAAATAGCGATAAAGTACTTACTTGTTTAGTTCAATGCATTCTATGTTTATCCTGATTGATTTGATCTAAAAAGTTGAAACAGGGGCATTTGTTGCACCACCTCAACTTATCAGCACAGAGAACCAAGTGCAGTTGTTGAAGTTTTGAGTTTCAGTTGCTCAACAGTTGCAGCCTTAATCGTATTTTTAATTTCATATTGCACCAAATGTCTTCACGTGTTTGTGAAGACTGGACAAAGCATAGGCTGGTTTAAAAGCTCTGCTTTTGTAATAGCCTGTAAAAAGCCTTTCAAAAGGTTGTCTTCTAACTTGCAATACATGGAACTGCACATGCACTGATTTCACACATTTGCCACATTCAAATCTTTTTAGAAAAAGTCATCTATATTACAGATTACTACATTTTACTTTCTGACACAGTGCAGTCTCTGCAATCCACAATATAAGTACTATCTATTAATGTATCGGTGAAATTCTGTAGAAAAAAAAAACAACAATCGTGAATTTTGGCACATCTATCCCTATCCTGATTACAGCATTCCCATAGGAATGAGTGGATTTTCAGTTGACTCGAATAAAAACAAACAGGTTCTAGAAAAAGAGACATAAGTGTATATTTGCACCATTCCACATTTAATTTTGAGTCATTACAATAAGCCAGTGTGTAAACATTTAACAAGTCATACTAATGACAACAAGAGTTCGACATAAAGGCCTGACTCTTATATATCCCCGTCCTTAAAACAGGCCTGGTATCATAAGCAGTAAAAGTGCATAGTAGTCTTAGCCTCTATTTGAGGAAATAGAGTAATAAAAGATATCCCTGGGAAAAAAGGCTTTGTTTGGATGGTAGTATATGTTGCTCCAAATCCTGTATACATTGGTCAGCTTTAAAGGAGCCTAACACAGAGGCAAATATAAGTTGTCTATTCCACATGCGCTAATGCACAAGATGTTTCTTTTGTTCTATTTTAAACTGAACCTTGGTTCAAATAATGTTAAAATCAGTGCATTTTGGGTTTTTTTTTAGATATGGGGTAGTACAAGGTAATTGAAAACTACACAATGCACGCAATAGCTCACCAATCCAGCCATTTATATAATATTTTTTTCTTATTTAGTTCAAATTCCCTTCTTCTCTCCTCCAGCCCACAAAATCCATAGAGCAAATGAAAAATTGTGCCAGCAACAAGGCCTCAGTCGATAAACACTGTAATCACAAGTACAATCATCATCATTATCATCACAACAATTCTGTTCACAATAATCAGCATCACAATCTTAAAGCTGACAGGAATGCTAATTAAAATACTGACAGTAAAGTGGAAAGTAATTGAAATGAGAGTGAAGGTATTTATCTCCATTTTGACGATGTTGGATTTATTTATTTTTTTTCTTTGCTTAAATATTTATAAATGCGCCGATAGTCAGGGAGCCTGTTTCATATTTGTGTTAGCTGTTTGTTCGGAGCTCACCATCTGAGCATGATTGCAAGAATGTCCAGAGCAGAGAATATGTGTCAGAGCAGCTCAGGTAGCAGAGGAGACTAAATAGGGAGGAGATACAGGATGCATACTAAAAGAGTTGGGGAGTGAAATGTTGCTGAGAGAAAGGCAGGGGATGAGTTGGATATGCAGAATGAGGTTAAAGGTTGGGGTAGTAGTTTTGTCATACAGGTTTTCTATTATGAGGAAAAAGAGCTTACATACACAAAATTTATTTTACAGATGGTGTTCTTCTTATTGCCTAATGTTTTGGTATAATCTTTGTAATCTATTGCAGCTAATTTTGTTCTCTTGTTTTTCCTGTCAGTTAAGATTTTTGGCAGTTTCGAGTTTATGCTCTGCCCAGTCCCTATTCCTGGTCTGTAAGTCTGCCTCACGAACGGATCACCTGTGCTTAACCCACTAATATGCCTTTTGGATTTCAACTCTGCATCTGGGCCCTCCATCCTCATCTTATCTCCTCGGTGAGTCTGACCATGGTTAACTGCCTTGGGATCTACATTTATCAAGCTCTCAGTGTACTGGTGAAACTACTATAAGAGTTTATCATTGGCACATTCTGAGTGGGTGAGCGAGGGCCATAAATCTGTTCTGACTTTTTACTGACGATTCTGTCCTTTGAGGGGAAATTTCTGCTCACTTGGATGACATTTTGCGCTGAGCTGGGCAGCTTCCCACCACCTGAAACTCGGCCTGAACTGCCAAATCAGAGCTGCAATTTTCCCATCCGACTCTTATCTTTTTCAAGACCTTTCCATCACCACGGACAAGATGACAGCCAGGCCTGGCCAGACTGCCAAGTGTTACACAACCTACAGCTGACATACCCAAGCTCTTGGATCTCGACTACTGTAACTCCCCTCTAGCTGGGCTGCCAAAACCATCACTTCAGTCACACTCGTATATCAAACTTGCAGTGTGCCTGTTCTTAAGACTGCGTAAATTTGTAACCTAAGGTGGCAGCGTAAAGCACAATTCATTGCCCAGTTGAGTTGAGATAATTCATATGGGATTCAGCAACATAAGATTTAGAAGTTTAAGCCATCATTATGCAAGTAAGATTGCTTGAAAATGTTTTGACAAATCATAGTGCGTTTAAACACAAGAGAAAATGTAATAAAGAATCTGAATCAGTTTGCCAGATCCCAAGAAGTCACTGTATTTGTGAAAGATATTTGTTTAGGAATGAAAGGGAACTTTTCTTTATCTCTCTGGAGGACAACACATTCAGCTCTGTATGCAACAAGCTGATAATATGCATGATCATGCATTGATGCCTTCTTATAAATCAAAGGCACACTCAGTAAATCATGCATTAAGTTCACAGTTACTACAACCTTTGTGTAATTCATACACTTGCAAAAACAAAGAAAAAGAACATCTAACATCTCCTATAAACGACAACCATCTCTTTAGACCTATTAGTAACACTTAGAATAAAATCAGATAATAAGTTTGACAAAGTCCAAGAAGCACTCCACGCATGCCGAGAATGGTTGCCATGACAATAAGTTTATATTTCGTTATCTTATGCCACTGGAAAACAAAGAAGCAACACTTGCTGTTGGTGTCATGGATACTGTAACACATAAAAGCTAGATGTTATTTCTGCAAATACCGCTGATTAAAAAACTCTTTAGATTTACAGGAATATCAGTCTAATACTGCTGTGACCTTTCACCGATATGCTTTTCCACTTAGTGTACTGTACCAGACTGAACCCAATTCGCCATTCAAAATGAATAAAACTTTGCAACTTTCTTGTAGTGTGTCATTTTGCTTGATTGTGAAGTGACGTTTGGCATCACCCAAAGGACAGTTAACAAGACACAATGGAAGAAGAGGACTGCTTCATTTCATGAGGCTGTGCTGGAACCAAGGCTCATAACCATCATTCATTAAGCAATTTGAGTTTCTTATCTATTTATAGAGCTCACTGAACATTGGGAGCACAACACACATCATTGTCACACTTCACATTTAGGGAAGAGAAAACGCCACTTAATTAGAAAAAAAAAAAAAAGGACATTCAAAAACATTCACTAATTAGCCGACAAAGGCAACACTGAACAAGTCACTCAATTCTCTCATTTGACCGTGGGCTCTTCCCACAGCGCTTGTGAAACTCATCTTTCCATGTTTCTTCTGCATCCAAGAAAGCTGTTCACCTGACTGATTGTTTCTCTGCTCTCAGATCTAATATGATGGATGTGTTCCAGTGCTGTAGTTTTCCTTGTCGAAGAACATGGCAGCAGAAGAACAGTAAACAAATCAAAGTGGGGGTTCGCAGCAAGCCTCACACAAGGTCAGAGATCAAGGTAAATTTAAAACATAGTGTCCTCAAATAGCTCAGGAGTTATGACAGCAGGAACTGAATGATGATTTTGCTGTGCAAGACTGTAATTTCAAGACTCTTTTATTCACAGTGGGGATTTTATTCTCCATTTTCTATCCATTCTTTTCCATTTTTTGTTAATGTATGACTGAGGCAATACCCAATTCATTTGAAAATGAAGGACAGCAGAGGACACTAATATAGCACACATGCAGACGTCAGTGAAAGAGTATGATTAAATCATTTTTCCATCATAGCCCCAGGATCCCCAGCAACACAGTCCAAAGTGTTTTCATCACAGCGTGCATGTGAATCTAAAGATGATATAGACGCCTTAAAAGAGGAACACTCTGCATACATGTCTAATAAAGGAATATACTGAAGAATAAATCTGGAGAAGTAGGAAGAAACAGTTTTACATTTAATGAAGAGCAGCTCCAGATTTTATGGCGGAAAATGAACAAACTTAGAAGTCCATCTCTTGGTTTAGCAAAGACAAATGCCGCAGTTCATTGGATAAATGTTTAGACACACACGTAAAAACCTGGCTTTTAATGAACAATTTGAACTGAGGTGGGTGGACACTGAATTTATGCAAATCTGCAGCAAAATGCCATTTACTGCAGTTTTGCAACATATTGCTGTATTATTTGAGCGTGCAAAGACCCCCTCTTATTGCAAATGCAAGTGCAAAGAACAATTTTGTGCCAAAAGACACATCTTCAAAATTATTAAGAGTATGTTGTCCACTTTCACTCAGATTTCCATTTTGCCTCCAGTTCAGACTATGTAAAGGATCTCATTGAAATTAGCCATCAACTGGCAAGAAATTTAATTCAATTAAACCGTTTCAGTTTCTTTAGCACTTTATTTTCAGATAAGTTCTTTCAGTTGATAGAATACAATAGCAATTATACAACAAAGTGTTCTTCGATCTGCAATGTATTTGACCCTGCATGTGTATTTTAATAATTAATAACACAACATCACAGCAAAATATAAAAAAAGAAAGTCTTTACTTTCTGTAGGATTTTTCGTTTTTTTTCACAGTTAGAGTTTTTTCTTTTGCAATTTTAAGATTTAAGTGTGAAACGATGAGAAGAATAAAACAAGAAATCGACATCAGATGAGTATGCATCTTGGCCACCGTTGCAGGGAGTATTCATATTTTTAATAAAACATACCTTACTGTGTGCCCTCTGAATTAATATGTTCTGTCATGTAATAGGGAGGACCCCGTTCATGCAGAACTACTGCTAATATTGGAGTAGTTGCAAAGGTGGAATTATTGGCCACATGGAAAACTTAAAGTAACTGCTACTGCACATGTTAATCACTTAATTAAACAAGAAATACAGACAGAGTTAATATTGCACAAGCTAATGTAATTGTAGTTTCACTGCCTCCTGTAGAAGTTTTTCCGATGAGAGCCTGACCCGGCCTCTCCTCCCAGCTCATTAGAAAACTGTCTGCTGCAATTAAACGAGCTGGGCCCACGTGATCGGTGATTATATTGAAGCTCTAGCCAACTCCATCGCCTTATACTGCATCCCTCCTGCTTATAAATCGCTCATTGCTTAGAGTTTCAGGAATATATATTCACCAAGATTGTAAAAACTAACTGGTCACACCTTTTTGTTCGTGTGTATGTGTTATCTAATTAGGACCTTCTCTGGGACAATCATTGACCAGTCGTACGTATGGGGAACAAGAATTAGTCCTAAGGAGGCAGAGCATCATTTCTAAGGTTCTGGTTTTGGGTTAAAGCTAATGTAAGATTTTGGTTAGGGTTGGGTCGGGATTAAGGCATGATCCAGTAAAGGAAAAACTTAGACTTAGGGTGAGTGTTAGGCTATAAACATTTTATGGGAGTCAGCGTGACGTCCTCATAAAGCCTCACTTCGTTTCTCTGTGTGTGACTGAGAGAGAGGAAGACGGTAACAAAGCAGCAGGCTGGCTCAAAACACAAATCCAATACAGACTCTGTAGTGCAATCGAACAGATCAGAGAACCAGCTGTGTGAATGCCAATATGTACTTGATAGCTTGCATTATGGCTGCAAGTTTGTCACCTGTATGCATTTAGAGCACGAATGCACACACACTCTGTGCAGCTTGGTTGAGCAAAAACATAATTTGGGGAAAAAAATCCCTCAAGCAGTACAGCTGATTAAAATAAGTGGCATTTTCTCATTTACTTTATGAAAATGAATACTCCTTTCCCACTTTACATCAGATAAATTATTCATTACTTACTTACTTTTCACCCTGTTTTAATACTACCCCAGCAGTATATAACGATGGATACTGCAAAGATCCAGTGTCCACAGTAAGATCAATAAAACTGTACAATGTCTCACATCATCTTCCAATGAAAGTGACATCTGCAGCCTTAAAGCTGCTGTCCAATTTACTGCCATCGACTGGCAGACACACACACACACACACACACAACAGTCACGGCACTGAAACCACTGAAGGGTAAAGCCAGTAACACCGCTCATTTGTAACAATGCAGTGTTCTGCTGCCACATGACAATCACACGAATGTTACCACCTCCCTAAACTTCTTTCCACAAAGACCCCACCCAACAACCGTTTCTGTTCCTTTCCATCAGCATGAAATTTGTCATTTTTATTTCAAAATTGTCAAGCACTATTCTATAATACTCATTTACAGAAACCCAGAAAGACAAAGAAAGTTCCTGGGACGTGTGCTAATCAGGAATGTATCCAATCTAAGAGGAACATAACATGATAAAAAAAACACAAAAAAAACCCACTTATTTCTACAACTAATGACTTTGCTGGGTCTTCAGATGATGGAATTAAGCTGTCATCATCCAAACTTAAAAATAAAAAAAATCAGCTTGCAGAAATCACAGTCACTTTATTTTTCCTCAATGTATCTCTTTAAAGCTCATTTCCTAAACCATAAAGAAAGATTCCCATCCATTGTATCTACCAAGATCCTCGCCTTTTCATTTCTCTGTCACGATTCCTCCCTTACCTTATTGTCCTCTTCCTCTTTATCTCCACCCTGACCTCTCTACTCACTTTCCATTCCACTCATTTATGTCGGGCTGATGACACTCTGTCTGAGAACAGAGATTAGCAATGTGTTTGTTTGTCTCAGTGAGAGACTGGATTCATTTCTCACACTAATGACCTGGCTGGTCATTAATGGATGATAGCGGTAATGGAGCTGTCACTTTTCGTCTCTTTTCGGTTTGGTTGTTCTCGACTCCCTCAACCTCCAACTATGCTCTGCCAAATTACTAATAACACTCTCACAGGCCATGATTTTTAAAAAAAATATTATTAGAAGTATTACAGTTTGCGAATTTATTAGTAGACGCTTAGAGTCTTTCAGTTCTTGTTTTGTGGACTATCAATCTTCTCTCAAAAAAAGAAAAAGCTTTTAGTTCTCTGAGATTTTTAGGCTGTTTGACACAAACTGCTCTAAGTGTCATGATTTTCAGTGTTTAGGTTGAATTATGGCAAAAAAAACCTTCAGCCTGAATCTCTTGATGTAGTTTATTTTAGATTGGTAAGTTTATGATCAAAACCCTGTTGAAAAAATAAACTCTTTACCTACTAATTTGTTTTTTGGTTCCTCTACCAGTGACATGCTGCTTGGGTCACTGATCATATGTCAAACCCAGACCATGACTAACCCACCCATCTTGCCTTAAAAGTTTAAGAGATTTTTATCTCATTACACAAATATACAAATCATATTGAATAATAATTTCCCGACGACTACACTGAGGCGATGTTTGCATTGACGGAGAGATGGGCACACTCTACCATCAAAACATGTAGTTTATTAAACACAATAGGCAGATAAAATCAAAACCTCCAGTTGCAAACATAAAAGGGTATAAACACTTAACTTGTACAATTATGGTGATATTGGTCAGAGAAATACGGAATTAGGAGGCGGTGAGCATCAGTAATGACTTTCTCACATGATTTCCTCTCATTTCCACAAGGGAAATTGATGGAGGGACGCTAAAGTCTCTGAGAAAGCCTAAAAAAAGAAATCCAAAGCATCTCTAAACTACAAAATCACACAAAAATATCAATATCTCAAATAAATGTGAATATCTGTTGAAATGGACTGATCCATTGTTTTAGCAAGAAAAGCTGCTGCAAACAATAACTATGACTTAAAACTCTTAAGAGGGGTTCTTACCTCCCTCTGAGGATTTATTATTGCGTTCAATCATTTACAGATTAATGAGTCTAAATGTAAAATGTCACTGCTTTGTCCAAACTGAGGAAAACACTTTTCAAAAAGGCACACAAGGCAGGTCTTCATTAAATTCCAGTATCCACTGTAAGGAAATAACGAATGACAATATGTCAATTGTTGCAGATGATTATGGTATCTGCACTGTGCTTAATGTGTGTAGTGTAAGGTATACGTTGGTCTGAGCTAAAGTGACAAACACATCACCAAGTGGAAGCAGCAGAGCACAGGTGCACATAATCCACAGTTAACATGAAATGGGTTCTACATCAACAAAATGAGTCACAAGAGCTTTTGGATTCACTGCAGCAGCAGCAGCAGCAGCTCTAAGCCCGCATTTAATCATTGGTTAGGTCAAGTCTTATATCAGCAGGGAGAGTCAGGTTTGAGCGTATGGGGTGGGTGGGGTTTATTGCACAGCTCCAGAATAGAGAATATACTTCTATGGGCATAAACCAGAGATGTAAATATTCATAAGAATAACTAAAAGTGGCAATATAGAGACATTACTAAAATGATATCCCTGTTTCAATGACAGAAGAAATTATTATCACTTCGTTTTAGGATTATTGCTGAGAGTGTACTCAAGTTTCATGGAGCTCAGGACCTGCGTTGAACAGCTTCATCACTGCAGATAAGTTCAACTTGAAATCTGTGCTAAAAGAATATCTAATTTGGTATTCGGTAAAATAAGCAAAAATATTCATTGTTAGATCCTAACTAATATTGCCTATATCCAGAAATGAAAGCAATTAACAAGTTGCCTCACATGCAAATTAGTCACAGTCCCTCTGTAAAATCTCTTGTCTTGCCCTGTAAAACACCAGTATCACTCCTGCTGATGTGACAATTACAGTCAAACAGCATGACAAAAAAGAAAAAAAGAAAAGAAAACACCACATGGGTTGTTGGGAGCTTGTAGATTACGTTTCTTTAAAAAAAAAAAAACAGGTTCATTTGGAATAGGAGGGAATATCATAGTAAAAAAAATTTGACTAAAAAGCTGTTTTCGACCAAAAAATGCTATCAATACAAACATTAAAAACTGTTTAAGCAAGTACAGATGCTAACAGAAAGTTAACTAGAATTCTGACAAATGCCTGCAATGAGTCACCAGACAAAAGACTGATAGATTCTGAGACCAGGTTTTAATCAGTAACCAAAGTTTTATACATGCCCACCTTTTGAGAGAGAATCCTTCCGATTGTCAATGCAGCATAAGAAAGAAATGGGCAGCCATAATTTTGTAGAAACTGATGTGACTGCAGTGCTCTGCAACATGTGGCTTCAGATCCCGAGAAGGCAGACCCACCCTGCCTTCTTCATGAAACTCAGACATGTGAAAACTAATAATGGCTGTCAGTAATGGAAGCTCTTAGTGTAACAACTTTGTTCAGTTTGCTTGAATAGAGGCTTATATAACTCGTGTCACTTATCCTTCTTTAGAAATAAGAATGTTCTTTTGTACTGTTATATTTGTGTGCCTTCAATGAAGCAGAAGATGCTACCATTATACAACACTGTAGTTGTCATTTAATGTGTGCTCTGTAAGCATAGTATTATTGTTATAGTATACAATAACAGCTCACAAACTGGATAGCATCGATCCAGAATTTGAAGAAAATAAATGATTTTCATCCAATCCAAGTGTCACATTTACATGGTAGTCATTGAATTGTGACAATATTTTCAAAACTGCCCACAAAATTAATTCTGATGTTGTTTCTGAGTTTCTATCTGACCTGTTTTGCACAATGTAACACCTTAGCACCAATGTCTGACCCAACAAACAAAGAAAAAATGTTTTGTTGGTATTCTTAAAGGTATTGTCGAGTTTGTTTTATTCTGTGACCTCTGTAAGAGAATAAAAAAGTGAAGAGATTTGTTTACCAGTAGACAGATAGTCACATACTACACAGAGTTAAACACTGTCGGTGGGATATGTCATGTCACCCACATAAGGATTATCACACCCCATGCTGTTGTATGGTATTGTCCCAGCAGGGGTTCATCCTCACCTAAGTAGTTATATCAGTTGACTTTGCCAGTTAGCAGCGGGAAAACTAAGACGTTACAGTTTTTGCTATTTGTGGTGATATAAAACTGCAGTGAAATCAAATTCTACCCCGTTGAGACTCAAAGCAAAGCAGAAGAGCTATGTTAAATCTCAAGAGCCACGTGGGAGCCTGGAGGCTTATGCTGCGGTAACCATGGCTGTACCTGCTAAGACACATGCAGTGCAACCACACTCACACGCTCAAAGTCAACAAGGCATCAAGCCAGCAGTACACATCTTCAAGTGTTTGCCTCAGTGTTTGTGTGTCTGTGTGTGTGTGTGTAGCCTAAGGAAATGGCACAAATCCCTGCAGTCACAATTACTGTGCACACAAACCAGTAGACGTGCTGAACAGCACGCTCTGAAGAACACAGCATTAAGTTTTGTGCCACCTCACCAGTGCTGTATTTTACTGTTTGACAGCAGTCATGCGGACCTTTTTTCAGATGACACTATGATTAGAGCACAGCAAACATTTGTCTCTTTGTCACTCGCACAAACACTCCACAGTCAACAACACAATCAACGAACAAGAAGATACAAACTTACCTGTTGTAGCATCCGTGACAAAGGAGGATCGGATAAGACATGAAAAGAAGAGAACAAAATTAAGATTATAAACCGATGTGCTGCTGTTTGATTAGGACATGCACTCATTCACACACTCACACACACACACACAAAAGATAATATGCAGCAAATCTAAAAAAGGTTAATTTGTTAACACATAACCAGATCATATAACAGAACGTTAAAACAAACGTTTTATACACATGCTGCGCAACATTTTCTTTTTCACCTTCTCTGTTCTCACTCATGAATGATTAAAACTTAAAAATCCATGGTTATGGTTTAATATTAAGGCACATGTCTAGGTTCAAATGGTACAAAATATATGATAAAAGGTAAAAAAAACAACAGCCAAGGGATGCTTCACCATGTCACATGATACAACCATGGACTTGGACTCTACTACCTTTTGGAGATTCAAGATTCAAGAAGCTTTATTCAACCAGAGGGATAAAAAGATGTGGACAAACACACCCATAGCATGTTTTCTGGTGACAATGGGCTGCACGTAAGTAAAGTTATCTCCATTGCAAACTTTCAGCACATTACAATAACCAATTTCAGCAATGAAATTAAGCTAACTTTCTCACCATGACTAACATCACAGAGTAAATGGAAGAAAGCATTAATGAACCAGTTCTATGAGAAATCAGTTTTTTTTTCATTTCATTAAGTACCCTCAAACAGCAATGTTCAAAATGAATTACTGGAATTTAGATTTCAAATATGTGAAACTATAACAACAAAACATTAACACAAGAGATTGAACATTTCTTGACTCGTGTCCATTATAGTTTTTCTGACCTTGACTATATCAACCCTACTGTAAACTGGGGAAAAAACAACACCAAACTAACAGACTAACAAATGAGGCTGAAGCTGTGGTCGATTCCTGTAAAAAAAATGAATGAAACATGTGCATATACTGCACATGTTTACTTTAGTACTCTGTACCTTGAAATTGGAAATAAGATTCTTCTCAAGTAAAAATGTTTGGACAGTTTTAGCAAATGTCCCACAAAAGTCTTGGAAGTTGGCATCCTTTCAAAATGCTCTCTGCTAACTTGCAATATAGGCTGTGGCTCAGTGGTGAGGTGAAGGTTGGCGGTTCGAGTCTCACTCTCAACTGCTCAAAGATTGGTGAACTGACAGCTGGAGGGGTGGCAGTTCACCTCCTTGCCACGGCCGAGGTGATCCTTGACCAAGGCACCGTACCCCCATGCTCCCTGGGCGCTGTGAATGGCTGCCCACCGCTCCGGTGTATATAGCATCTGTCTACATGAGTGTGTGACCCTGTGCATGTTCATGCGAGTGTTCAACAGAATGGGCCAACCTGGATGGGTTTAATGCGGAGGAGTAATTTTGTGTATCTACATGACAATAAAGTCTTATTCTTAATATTTGCACTGTAATGGCACTGTAAAATTCACAATGAGCCTTACATTACACATATGCCACATTCAAATCTTTCAAAACTGTAATTAGAAAAAAGTAAATTGTATTAGAGATATACTAGAACATTTTATATTAGTCTTTTTTCTTTTTTTTATACAGCTTGTTTGTATCACATATACTACAGTGTATAAAAATGTGCAGTGTTATTTTTGTTAGACCCTGTAACATTACATTACATTGCCTCATATTCTGAGGCTTCTGGGTGTGTATTTTATGAGCATGACAAATTTCTGTATATGGCTGGGCATGTACAGGTTTCAGACAAAGGTTAGTTTTTATGACAGTGGCATTTCCCTCAATGCATGGGAAGCCAAAGAGCATCAAACTCTCTAAGAGTTAGATCTTTAAATTTAAAGTTAGATCCTAGGGTTGTTTTTGTGATATACAGCCTGTCTCTTAACCCAAGGAAGTGAAATAATTCAACATCAATACCATACTATTGTTCAGAAGCATCTTGAATGCCATATGGCCTCTCACACACATGCAGAACACAAACATAAGCGCACATAATGACAAAAAGCACTTTCATTGGAAGTGATCCACAGAAATTCTCACCCACTCTCTCTTTCTGAGCAGCCAGTCAGAGAAAGTCTGACTATGTCGGTGCTGAACATTTGATCTAAATGTCAGAGCTCTCACCATGACAAGCTGCAGTAATAAAGGAATAGCGCATACAAGTAAGGGTCATAAACTTTCTCATTGGAAAGTGTTTGTGCACAAGTGAGTGTGTGTAAAATGGGGGTAGAGAAAATCCATGTAGTTTACAGTGGGGTTGGTTACTTCAGATCCAACTTAAGACCATTAAAGTTAAATAAAATTTCAGTCTGATTACATCTTGTTAGGTTTATATATGTACCTCTCTGTGTTAGTATGGATCTTTATTTACATGTGTTCCAATTAACGCTCAATTGGTACTGGCTGCCACTTAAATGACTATATTTCTATGTTCTTGTATATATGCCACACATAAGTATACTGAGAACATTGTGTACATCCTTATCTATTGCACACTAAGTCTCACAAATAGGCTCATCCGTTTCCACCAACCTGCCCTTTTTTTTCAAACAGTCAAAATATTTATCAGTGATGCCATGCTACTGTTGTCTTTTGTCCAAAAGAACAATACAAACTTAACACAAATGTATACACAATAAAGTTTTTAACCCAATGAGCACTACATGTAGACTAAGCAACAACATTAGTAAAGCTTATACTGACAAAAGTATCAGTTACAGCTATTGCTGCAAGAGTAAGTGACAATGTTTATAACAGCATCCGCAAAAAACAAGCTGTGTTGTAATTTACAGAAAAAATTGAATGGTAATGCTGCATAATTTTTCATGGCAATCCCTACTGTGGAAAAAGAGAGCACTGATGTATATTGTACTGTTTTATGATACCTTTTAAACCAGCCGGCTTCATATTTTTTAACTCACAGTAGACACAGATGAAATGTATCTGTGATAAGCCAAGTTGAGCCTATGATACTGGTCCAACAATGTATCAGTCAGACTCTAATGCAGAGCGAATGAAAGGCTCTGACTAAACAAATCCCATAATTGCAGCTGTTAAAAAGGCGTTATCCACAGTGAAGCTGTGTCTGCCAGTATTGGCAGGAATGGACCAGTTTTATCTGTCAGTTCCAGATAAAAAAAAGCCCCCTGTGTTGATCAGCAACATCCCAGCACACCTTATTATCCAAAATCCATGAGGAAGTCAATGGGAATATGCCAAAGGCTTTGCCCTTCAAGGTTAGGAGTACACGCGCACACACACCCAGATGCACGAGCACAGGGAAGACAGAGAGAAGGGGGGTGGTTTAAAGAGACAGGCCTTATCCCATGTGGGCAGAGTGTGTGGCTCATTAAAATGTGATTGAAGCTGCAGCTCAGAGGCTGATTCAACGGAGTTTAATTAAGGCTGTCAAACAATTCATGTGTCATCCTCCAACATGCATATGCATGTATTCGTTTTCACACCCGAATCCATCTCACTCCGCCTTTGTCCTTTCTCATCTACTGAAGAGTAGATCAATCTCCCTTTATTCACCCTCATCACATGACTGGCCATTTGGTCTCATTATTAACCTCAGGTCTTTCCCCCACCCACCATAATTGGGACTGCTGATGTCAACACATAATGTGTGCCTGTATCACTACTCCAGTACAGGAGTAAAAGACGGAGGGAGGGGTGATGGAGTAAAGAAAATGAGATCTGTGAGTCCATCACTCTCATTGTTATTAGGTGGGAGGACTTTCAGTCATAAGAAAACAAGGTTTGCTGGACTGCAAAGCTCTCACTGCAGAGGCCAAGCTTCAGGCCATAGTCATTTCAGCATGAAAACAAATAAATAAAAATAATTAATCAAATACATTGCTTAAGAACTAAATCATCTACACAGTCTAGCATCTGCATGTACACATGGCTTTGTCCCCCAACAGAGATTAGGTGAATTGTGTGTCTGTGTATGCAATATGAATAACTTAAGTACATTTTTAGGAAGTAGTCACAGATAGGTAAAATATAGAGTTAAATATGTTTTAAATTACATCTGAAATAGGCAGAATCATTTTCAGATGCATTCAGTTCACTTTAATGACACACCATATATCTTCTTATGACACAATAACTTCTATTATTTGATTAGCAGTTAAAAGTATGTATCACAATTCAAATATGAGTTGGCAAAATAGTTCACCCATGATTCTTATTACCACAATCATGGACTGGTCCACAGTGCTCTCGTGTTTAACTGATTATACTTTCAATATGTCATTCTAGCTTATTGACCATGTGCTGATGTGTCAGGGATTTTAGAATAAAAAGAAGAGTGCTCAAAATGTGAATACTCAACCAAGGTCAGTATTGTATTTTGCAAATAAAAGACATTTAATGAGATCTTTCATTGCTCATGTCCAAAGTCTACACCAAATTTCAAAGACAGTTGACTGCACTATATAAGTAAATTGTTAAGCATAAACTGCTGGGAACTTGTAACGTTCTGTCTTAACCCGAGCAGCTTGCTTGAATTAAATAGTCGTGATTGAAGTTTCATCAGTATTTCTTCCTCCTTCTCCTGAATAAAGAATATTCCATAAGTATCTGTTCAATTGCTAACAGAAAGACAAACAAATAAACACACCAATAACAATGATCAGATAAGTCCCTCCCATCTCATCACCTTGACAGATGAAAGTCTGAAACCTGATAAGATGAAACTTGATAAGAGCAAATGCAAGACTGTAACATTTTTTTCCTGTAAAAGTAACTCTAGTAACCTAGTTTGGTTTAAATGTAGTGTCAGACTGTTAAATGGTTTCTCCATTTAAACTAGTTACAACTTGTGACACAAACCTCCTTTGTGTCACTAGTTGATCCTTTGCTGTCCTCACATGTAATTAATCAATCTGGATAATGACTTTGAATAAAACAAAACCTCATCAGATTCCAAATCCCAAAACATTAGCATGTCTGTTTTGTAAATTGTGTTACAAATTCATCAGAGGCTAAATAAAAAACAAAATTATACATTTAATATCAATGGCTGAGTCAGAGCGTGTCTACTGTACTGTACTAACAAGGTACCATTTTATAATTTCTGCTACATGTTATCACAACATCTGTCTTGCATAACAACTCCTCTCCTACTACATTTACATCATAAATCCTGTTGAAAATCATCAGACAAACTTTGGATAGAGGTTTCTTCTTCAAACATATACAATACATTCATGATGAAAAAAAAAAAAATTAAATAGCATATGACAGACAAAAACACCATCTGGTCTAAATCTGGTTTGTCAGGTCTTTCTGGGTTTGAAAGTCAGCCTAAAAACAGGACATCAAGCCAGCTGTTTCTTTGACAACATTGTGGAATCTGATTGGGCAGTGGTTTTATAGCACAAGAGAAAATGGAGGCAAAGTTGGCACTGAAAAGTGAGGACTATCCCTACAGCCAGCACCACTGACACGGGGATCAGCAGTAAACTACCGACCTCGACAGAACATTGTGTCCATTACAGTTTTATCCACTTGAACTTGAATTTTTTTTACCCTCAACAAAAAGCAGAGCTTAAAACACAATCACTCTGAAAGCACAATTGAACCAAAATGGAGGCTGACAGCAGTATGGAGCTGACCATGGTGCTGAAATGCAATGTCTGGATTACAGATGGAAGACACAGCTGGACTGGAGAACACATTTTTTCTCCTGCTACCATAAAAATAGCATACATTTTTTCACAATGATGTTAGCAGTAAAGCTCTATGATTACAATGATCAGGCAATCTTTTGGTTGACTGATTTTGAAGGGTGTGAGTACCACATTTAACAGTACATCCATGCTCAATGCCTCAGGAATGACAACAATAACTTTGATGACGCCTAAACATTTCAGCATAAACCCTTATCAGATCAAAATCTAAATTGTAAAATACTTTAATTGTTAGGCCAAATACTTCCCTAACTTCACCCAATCAACCATCTCTTGTAGTTTATGTTTCATGTTAATCATCAAATGTGAGGTGTAGCTTGACAGGGCTTATTTGACAGTGTTTACAGGTCTATTCTGAATAGTTCTCGTGGCTCACAGGCGACAAGGCATAAAGTAACACTGGATGCATGTAACAGCAGAAAATGAGCCAATGTGATATGTAACATGATCTCCATCTTTGACCACTAGTACATGAGAAAAAACAGTGTTTCATCAAAAAACCTAGTCTCTTGGCAGCAGTGTAGAAAATAAACTATTGCTGTCTCACTATAGGATTATTGACTGAACTGTCCAAAAATAAAATACAGAGAGCAAATCATTTTAAATGCAGTATTTATTCATTCCCTAAGGTCTCAACTTTTTGTTGAACAATGAAACAGCCTTGAAACTCTGTATTTGTCCTCTTAGCATTCTTATAATGAACATATATGCAGGACAAATACCATACAACAGAAATTTAGAGGAAGAAGACACATACAAAGAGGCCAAAGATTTAGAAAATGTACAACCAGAAAAGTTTAAAAATAATTATGTGATCAAATTACCAGAAAATATGAAGCACTCCATCTTTAATGGCCACATTTGAAAATCTGTTTACTTTCAAATCTATCATATAAGACAATCACTGTGATAATGATCAACTTTGAACTTTGTAATAATTGTTTCAAATGTAGATTTAAGAAAGGACACCTTAATTCCTCTAATGTTAACAAATTAAAACCTCTGTCAGGAAATACCATGTAAGTGTTTTTATGTTAATGTTTACGAATACGTTTTAGATAAGATAATGGAATTTGATCATACCCGAACAGTGACTGCTCCTTTAAAGAAGGCATTGCTGTGACCTTAACTCCTCCCAGTCTAAAATACAAATAGCTTAATTAAACTGTATGTCATCCTAAGAGGCTTGGATGTTTTATGACTCTACATGTAACCAAGAACTTACACAATGAGTTAAATAACATTGTATCACTAATTTGTAAGCAGTTAAATAAGTTTGAATGCATGTAGAGTAAGTTCACTTTGCAAACTTGCTCACAATTTGACAGTTTTTAAAATTTCAGTTGGGAGTTTGTCATTAGACAATCTAAGAAACAAGCAATGTGACACTTATATACAACAACACATACATGTTGAGTAAAAAAATAATTTTTAAAACATCCTGCTATATTATAATCTATAAAGTGATCTGGTATAGTATAAATAAAGGGCCTAAAGGCCAAAAAGGACAGATCTGCCATATCTTGGTGTCATCGTTTTCCACCCCTGCTCTGCTCCCCTCTTCTGTCTGTCTTTCTCTTAAGCATCACATGGGGTGTAGCTGCAGAAACCTCCTGAATTATTGAAGCAGACAAGACATTTCTCAAACCCATACACACAAACAGTAACTGTATCCTTGCCCTCAGGGGGAAAAACAAAATAATGACCAATTCAGTCTGACAAGGTTTTACAGGTTATCACCATAAGCGATAGAGGAGAGAAAGAGAGTTACAGTAAGAAGAGATGCTGACACATATCAAAAAGAGGACTGAGGACGTGTGAAAAACGAGAAGCACACAGTCGACGATTCATTCCCCATTGTAACACTCAGGTTGGAAACTCTACTTTCAAATATGTTCTGAGCAAGACTGCCCGCCTTGCAAATACACTCTAATGCATTACATAATTGATTAGACTTCCAGCAAAACATAATATGTAGCCAAACAACGTATTCCAAAGACTGATGTGTAATCTGAATCTTGTTCCTATGATTATCTGCATCAGCGATCACAATGGGCGAAGCAATGACTACGTTCATCATCTCAGTAACAACTGCTGTGATTACAGGGAACAAACAGAGGGATATACAATCAATCTTAGTTTGGAGTCAGTTTATAAATCACAAGATAAATCTCATTAGATGATAGTGGAAAAAAAAATGTAGGTCCAGAGTTTGACAGCAATGTATTGCGGGACATAAAAAGTGATGGAGAATGATAAAGTGACTTTGTGCTTACGATCCCTTTAATGAACCGTTTTTCTCACAACTAGTCTGTAGTTTAGACAGTTCGACATCGACACGAGTGACTGCAGTGGTTTCTTTATATTCAAACGAGCCAGAAAGATTGGTTAGAGCTGCTGTGACTGTCTCCAACTCCTGTCAGAAATATTCTGACACGTCTGCCAGAGAATTTATTTTGTACCCTGAAAATGAAGTTTGGCGATTTTCTGACTTAATTTCTTGCCCCACCAGCTGGCTGACATGTTTGTCTGAGAATGAAATAGCTTTACATCCACAGTGGCATTTCAGAGGTTTTGGAACTCGAGATAGTATAAAATGATCTCCAAAAGGTTATATAGTTTAAGAATAAACAATCTTTTCATCATTTTAAGAAGGTTTTGTGTCTGTTTTAAAGGGAATAAAATACAAGAAACGCAGCACAATGCAAATGTTTGGGAAACTGGAGAGATCTGAGCCCTATGAAAACATGTATCAAGGTCTTTTTTAATTAGTTTGCCTGAGCTATGGCTTGTTCAAAATCCTAATTAGGAAAAGTAAAGTGATGCAAATTTCAAAGCTTTGCAAGTCTTTGACTGCAAGATTCTTGTCCCTAAAATCCACACCAATGGGCTCTTCTAAGTCCGTCTATTAGGGCTTCCTCACCACAAATTTTCAAGTGGACGTCACAACAGGCCCAATGCATTTAGGAAAAAAAGTGTTCTGAGGATTAATAAGTCAATAATAATAAAGTCAAAATAGATATTTTTTTTTAGCCTATGTGAGCCCAGGGTTTGTAATCAAAGGGATAGAAGTCCAACTGTTAAACCTGCGGGTGGATTGAATGTGCTTTATTTTTGTCAGTGGTGCAAGGGACACCTCACTGTTATAGAGTTAAATGGATTAGATTAAACACCAGCAAATATATCATTCAAATAATCTGTGCATGGACCTAAAAAGCAGTGCTTGCAAGATGGTCCAAAAATCTCACAGAATAAGAATCTTTTTTTGGAGAATGAGTGAAAATGTATCAAAACAAGAGCTGCTACATAAAGCATTCACAAGCTGTGATACCCATCAAAGAGGTTTAACTAAGCAGTGACCTTGCATGGTGTTTGATCATGTGCCATTTTCCATATTGTTTGAAAATTTTAAAATTAGAAAATTAAAATGTTAAAAATATTTATATATCTAAGTTCACAACTTTGGGTTCATTCTCTACCTGCATAGTTGTTCATAGGTAACTGAGTTTTGATCAAAGATGCTCCAAATTTTGAGTGGCATGAAATTTTGGAATTGGAGTTCAATACCCTAACAGGCTCATTTTCCAATAGGTTCTGACAGGTGCCACTGTCTGGACGACATCAAACCATATTGGATGAAATCTGGAATAGATTAAAAAATTATGAGAAACAACATACACTACTTCAGTCAGTTCAGATTTCTCCCTCAAAATATGACACAGTCCAGTATTACTAAAATTAATCATAATTGTTGTAGAAAGGACATATATTTAATTCTCACAGGCTTTTTTATTTAATTTATCTGTTTATTCATTGATCTATTTGTTTGTTTTTTTTACGGAAAGGTATATCTATGGTCATAACAAAAAAGGAACAGTTTAAGGGAGGAAAAGCAGTGAATCATAAGAGCAGAGAACGGACATGAACCCAAGACCTAATACTCCCAAAACAACAGTGCAATTGCTTTGCCAACACTGACTTCACAGCTGGCAGAGTAACAAGCAGTCAAATAAGGCTGTTATGGCTCATCTCCTCTCATAGATTTAACCTATAAAATACATTACAGGAGGACAAATCAAACTCGCATTCATGAAGAAATGTGGAGGCTGCCAAGCCCCGAGGAAAAAACATCTGATTAAAAGGGTGAAGCAGAGCACAGCGGGAGTGACAGCAACATTAAAGCAACTGACAAAGAAAAACACTCAAAAACACATATGAAACAGTATTGTGACATAAATGTTTCTACATTTTTACTCTGGCACAAAGGTATGATCATTGGAATAATCTAGAAATGTTTTGTTTATGAATTTATTCAAAGTTTTTCCTAATTTGCAAGATATGAGGGGTTAAAACTCATTAGCATGACATATACACACACACACACGGATACCATCCCCCATGAAAACCAGCTCTCTCAGAAGTATGATGAGTGAAAATCCAACAGCATTATAGATGCACATGATGTTGACAGAGAGATGGCTATCTATCATCAATGTAAATTTTCACTGACAAGGAGATTGTTGTGACATATGGTAGAAATATACAGAGAACAGCTCTGCTGCATGCACAACAACAGCATAATAACAACATTTGTTACGTTGTGACTTTAGATTTAATCTGTTTTAGTGGTGAAACCATCAGTGGAATAACACATCTGATGATTTATAGAAAACATGTCAACAACAAAGTTTAATTTCAGCCAACTTAAATTTGAGGTTTTGCAGCTTTTCTCAGTTTAACAATTGAGACAATTATAAGCCTCTCCTTATCTGGTCCATCTCAAGACTCTGTTCACAGCATTGAGGATTTCCATTGTTTATACAAGAAATGTAATGCATAACTAAGATGAGATTTTTTTTGTTAAAAACATTGCAATCATTGTATCTCAGTTATGTTACTGTAGGCTAACTGTATTTGAGTGAAACTGCATCAACTTATCATGCATTATGTATGTCGCTTATTATCAGAAAGCCAAGACACAGATAACAGATTTGCTTTAATAAAGGGCAAACTTGATAAGGGATATTAAAACGAGACAAATAGTAACATGGCTTTTGAATGAGTCATTCATCTCTTACACCAGAATTGCATAATTTTGGCTAGTTAGTTTCATTATGCAGAGAAAAGCTTATACCGCAATTTTGAGAAGTCTTTATGTCTTTTTCCACATAAAACTGGATGTCAGGAAAGTTCCATTAACTTCAGTGTTGCTGAATATCAATAATGCCATTCAGTCTAGAATACTCAGATGTAGTTTTTGGTTGATGTCACTGATGCTGCAAGTTAACACAAATATCTGTATCAAGTTCCTTGACTTAATCTCGTAGTTATCAAGAAGCATCACAGTCATTGGGATTCATCCCACTTGGACCACCAACATTTAGACAATAGCTATTTATCCTTTATCTAGTAGCTTAAGTCGTGGACTAACAGCCACAGCAAGCCACAGA
The DNA here is from genome assembly GCF_036924035.1 of Leuresthes tenuis. Lineage (NCBI taxonomy): Eukaryota > Metazoa > Chordata > Actinopteri > Atheriniformes > Atherinopsidae > Leuresthes > Leuresthes tenuis. The sequence goes on along the minus strand of NW_027325365.1, from coordinate 16,604,393 downwards.
TCAACACTGCCATCCCTTCACTTACACCGTCAGAATGAACGATTATCACATCTATCTAACATTAGTATAAGGCGCATGGAAATATCTGATGAGATAAGAATTTCATTATTAGCTAAACATGGGCAGCACTGTTACACTGTCGACAATGTTGTGTTTTCATATGCCTTCCCATATAATATTGCCCTGAGTAAGATATCCAAATACAGAACTTGTGGCCGTTCTACTATGTTGGTAAGCAACAAATTATACGTCAAAAGACTCAACTTAGCAGGACAGCTTCATATCAGCACCCAGGAAGCTGACAGAAAGACGATCCACAGTTAAAAGAATGGAATTTGGAGGTGCAAAGCTGAATAAAAAAAGCAAACACATGATGTACTGATGATGGATTTCTCAACTGTCCCATCCCGCAGTCCCGTGTCTGTCCATCTGCTCTGCCCACAGCACTGATGGGCTTCACATTAAAGCTCCTCTTCATCCTGTCTCCCAACATCTTTTTCATCCCATTTCCTTTTTTGTTATATGCAGCCAAAATTACTGGCAATCTTTTAGCTCCCCTGCTTTTTCCTTCTCTTTCATGTACCCTACAGCATGTGGGCACACACACTTGCACATACACTCCTCACAACCTATTTGTCCTGGTTGTAAGGGGCAGCAATCTTTGTCTTGTCATGGTTAAAATATCCTCCAATGTTTTTTTGTGCGTTTGCGTTTCCATCTGCACAGCTTTTCAGACACGTATTGATTATATAAAATCTCCAATCTGGGTCACCCCTCCCTGTAAATTTAGTGATTGATCTCTCCAAGATGGCGGATGGGCCCCTGTGTGTATATGTTTGTGGATCGATATGCAGACACATCAGCAAGTCAGACATAAGCTAATTTTACAAAGTTTAAGGAGGTACTACATGACATGGCAAAGCACAGTCACAGCTAGAACATGCATCCTCCTTCAGATAAGCAACTGGAATCTGATTTTGTAAATTTGAAATCAGTGAAAAGAAATATGCACGCAGGAGGAGAGCATAGAAAAAGTGATCAGATGAAAGAAGCAGAAAGCATGAGACAAGGTTGAATTTGAAGCACACTGTTTCATCTGGAATTAGTGGAATTTAAACAAGAGCAGGAAGAGCAATTGGAGAGATGGAGAAATGCATCAAAAGAAGGTGCAGGGGCAGCTAAGGACAAGGAAAAATGAATGGAGAAAGGAGAAGGAATGAGAACCGAGCTGCAAAACTGAAAGAAATCCTGTATGTGTAGTTAGTATTTATATACAGGGTTTGGGTGTGGGAAGGGAGGGTGGGATGAAGGTGACTCTGGGGGGTGCTTCTTTGACCCCCACCCCCCAGCCTTTAAAACCCATCCAATCAAAGCATGTAACACAGACGCTAGGGCACAGCCTAGATACTCTGAAAACAGCAATTTAATTGATGCTGAGGTGTACTGCAGGTGTGAATGTGTTCACTGTGAGGCAGAAGGGGACTGAAAAAGGACATGCATGCTCAGCAAAACCTTTTCTACATAAATGCCAGGGGAAAAAACATGTCAAACAAGCCGTTAGGCCAGCCAACTTTGAAATGAAAATGAAAGTGTCACTTCAGGTGCTTCTATTGCAGATAAACACATAATAACACACAATTTTCTTTTCCACAGAGGGGAGACACAGCCAAAGTCTTTGACTGGCAGCTCCTAAGAGACTGTCGTCTAAGAAATTGGAGTACTGCTGATAAAAGACGACGACATTTCATTCTCACCACGATAATGAGCCGAGACAAGCAACTCTAAAGCTCAACATTCTCTTTGTTATTTCACAATATTTTCTATATCCCACCAGTTTCATCAGCTAATGAACAGACAGTCTGGTAATATATAGCAGACATTTAGTGTCCCAAACAAATGTGAGTTGGTGCATTTCCCTATGCTTGAAAGCGTAAACGCAAAGCTTCTTCGAAGAGAAACAAACAAGAGGATCAGACGTTTTTCCACTTGTTGAGGATAACGATGACACTGGCAGAGAGGTGATTACAGAGTTGTGATTCAGGAGTAAAAGAAAAAATTTGAGATATCTCTCAAATGTTGTCTAAACATTCACAAGAGGAAGAATTTGTCAAGAAAATGTCAAGGTTAATGCTAGTAAATCAAAGATTTTTTTGTCTGTAAGAGTAACAGACCATTTGCGGTGAAAGTGCATGTCAAAAACGGATTAGTTTGACCTACGGCATGCACTATTTGACCTGTCAATATATCCTTTGTAACTACAGAAATGGTGGACACTATATCAAGCAAAGCCGTCCTGAGCATTCAGTCATGACATGAACGCATCTGGTATTATGTACTAATATTTCGGGTCCTACTTCACAGACAGCAAGCTGGCTAAAAAAGACTGTTTCTCATCTTTGCAAAGAATCTGCCATCTATAGCGGCAACACATTTGCGGATACACATGCTAGCTTCGTGTCAAAGTTAGACAGGTAAGGAAATAGACAAAATGAAGCATTAAGTGTTTCATCTCACACAGTTAAAAATAGTAGTTGAAGTAATTAAAGTAGTAGAGCCTCACCAGAGGTTCTTAAACAAGGATATCGACCTCTGTGAGCTCTGAATGCATGCTCTCATTGAGCCGCACTTGACCCCAAATGAATTAAATATACAGTAAAAATGAAAGGTGATACTATGAATCTGATTCTGATGCTTTAATTCACCTTTTCAAAAGTAGATATTTGAACACTGATCGGTGGAAAAAAATTATCTTATTCATTGAACACATTCAAATTCATTCAGTCTAACTGCATGTCATATTAAAATGTGCTAATAGTAGAATAGTAGAAAAAAGTTGTATCCCTATCAGACAGTAATGCTTACTGTAAATTTACCTGACAACAATAACACAAATTAAAGAAAGTCAAGAACTGACCCAAACTGGCCCTCAGCATACAGTGAGGGAGTTTTCAAACTGCTGTTATCCAATCTGTGAACAAACACCGACATTGTTTTGCTGATTGCCTCCTGTTTTCCAACTTTGCCTCTGAAGAGACTAAGCCATCAATTTATTCCTCTTTCCACTGCAGAAATCGCTTTACATTTAATATATAAAGGTGGACGGGGTGAAGTAATCAGCAATTTAATTCAGGTTAAATGAAAGACTATAGTCATCTCCTGAACTTGTCCTTTTAACACCAGTTAGGGCAAGATATGGGCTACATTTTCTTTTTGAAAAGAACATCTACCAGCAGTCTGCAGACAGTATGAATACTGTTGTCTCCATGCCATCTAAACCAGCCTAGTTTAGCCTTTGATGCTCTGAGGCTGAAGTTATGTTACTAGATTTTCATTTGCTGGTAAGATTTTCTTTAGTGTTTTGCTGTTAGTTCCCTGAATGTTCCAGCTGGACTGAACATATTCACTCGTGTCCTCTCCTGATCAGAACTCTTTGATCAAGCCAGCCACATACAGCAGCTGCAGGCTTACAACAAAGTTGACCCTGTTTGAAAAAGAAACACATTTGAAGTCAATGCTGCATACAAATGCATGTGTATTCTCTGCAGCTATTTTATTTACATAAAAGCTTGTGACAAATAATATCATTATTGTAACCTAGGGAAACCTTATATACAGTTTGCATATACAACAACAAAGTGATTTGGCAAGAGAGGAACAATGGAGGTTCATCAAATTCAAGGGTGAAGAACAGATTTTACTTGATCAATAAAGTTGTTGTAGGTTAGAACAAGCTGATTGAAATCATTCATGCACACATCAAACATAAAAGGTACTACATTAAAAAAAATAAAAAATTAAGGCAGGTTTCAATGAGACAAACACTGTTACGCAACTATTAATTTGGACAATTTAGTCAGCAAACCTTTCCAGGCACACATCCATTCCACAAATGTGTCCTTTCGTCGATACAAACTAGCCTAAATTGCTTTGTGCAAACCATATTACACAAGCACTATATATATATATATATATATATATATATATATATATATATATATATATTTTTTTTTTTAAATGTGTCAAAATGACAAAATGTGATGATGAAAAGGCACCTTTTCGATATTTCTACTGCATTTCCTCCTTCAGTGAAACAGCACAGAATTAAAACAGTCTCTACCTTTGCATTACACTTCTCTTCTTACACATTACATTTCTGTGGTTAGCAATACAACCAGACAAAATAATTAATCAAATGCTGTTTTTCTTAACCGAACCTGAACTTTGACTCTTTGTTTATACTATTGCACCGGCTTTCCTGCCAGAAAATGGACACTGATGTATTATGCAAGAGGGAGCAAGTGGCTCATCAATGGGGACACAAAGTGAAACATGGCAGGCAGAGAGGAGCAGCAGGGGGAGGAGTCATGGGAGAGGTCGGAGAGAGAAGGAAGGGGAGACAAAGAGGGCTGCAGCTGAGGAAGCACAGGGTCATTTGCAGTTCTGCAGACGGGGCAAGAGTATGAGATAAAGAGGGGAATATGAAAGAAAAATGTGTAGTTGTTTACTCCATGATATAAATAGAGGAAGGGGAGGCATATTACAGAGAGACATTACATGCTGATATGAACTGCAGCCATGATTCACATGTAAAGGCTAATGAAGGATTAACGTGGTGGAGAAATTCACTGCAAAACAGTTTTTGTTACGGAGCTCATTTGACACTTGATACCCACGTGATATACAGCTTAATATATATGAGGAATCATCTTTACTGGACCTCCCTGTCCAACTCTCTTCCTTCACAGCTACTTGACAGTCTGAGTAATGATGACTCTAATTTCAAAGTCTGGTGTATTTTATGACATACAGTTCTATCTGCCAAAGGTGTTAATGCAGTACCATTAAACTAAAAGACATATCTATGGGTCCATCACCTTGTCCAACACTTTATTTTTTATTTATTTTTCACCCTTTGGAATATTTCTTTATTTTACAAAATATAAAAAGGTAAACATAAAATACATTTTTACTTATTGCACATTTTCTAATGTTCACTGCCTATAAATAACTCCTTGTTGTAAAAAGGTGTATGTGTACTATTAAACTACTTGGTGTTTCACATAAAACTGGCATAACAATGAGAGAAAAAGACAATTAACTCATCACTGGTGATTTTTTTTATATACATTTATTTGTCAACCACCATTACGTGATTGTGACTGCCCAAATCATGGACCAGTCAAACAGTATGTTCTTAAATCTCCAGTTCTGACTGATTTGACCAACACTGTCAAATATTTCTCAAAATTGTTAACTTTCATTTGGGACTGCTAGGAATACATGTGGCTTTTCGACTGGTCACACTAAGACTCATGTGTTTCATCACATGAGAATCATATTCAGAAAAGAATATACTATAAAAAGGGATGACCAAAATATCAGAGAAAGTTAAACTACACTATTGCTATGTAATGTCAAGCAATTCCATTTTCCCCACATACAGCATAAAAATGTCTGTCTATATTTCAGTCTCATGTAAATTAATTCCCCTTTAATGCAATCATAAAGAAATTGGCCCAAGATTATATTTTCATTCATGTAATCTTTCTGTGATCTCTAAATGGAGCTACTGTGAAGCAAAAATATAATCTAATGTTCATCCGACATTAAAAATTCATCACCTCCTATAATTCCTATAGTTGATGCTGATGCAAATGAGTTTGCATGTCAGATATTGCAATAATCTATTTTGTGTCAAATGACTATAAAATACAACTAAACTGCATTTTTGTGTCACTATGTGCGCATGTGCCCAAGTAAGTCTAAAAACAAAGATCCCCCACAACATATGAATATCCACATTTAATCTCCTGGTTGAGAATAATAGTAGTTTCAAATTCACAAAAGCACATTTTCTTATTATGTTACTACTTTGCCTGTGTTATTTAAGATATTGGTTCCAGAGAGGAGAGAAATCACTCAGAAATAATGTAGACAGACAGAAGATGCAGTGGCACAAACAACGGTCAGTGTTGCAGGAGACAAATTACAACCAGCAGGTTCCCTTATGTGATAGGTCAGACATCCCACACACAGCGACACAAACACATGCATAACAGCTACAGCCGCCCCTGTGTCTGTGTGGCAGCATTGCTTGAAATGTTAAGCAAAAAAGTCTCAGCCTTTTCCTCCATCTAATGCACCTCCTCTCCCTGCCTTTTCCTCCTTCTTCTCCTCTCCTATCCCGTCTTTCAGGACAACTGACAGTTTGCCATTAACAGGTTTCATTTGTTCAGGGGACCACAGAGCGGCATAAAGAGTGAGCAGCAGACAAACACACACCTCGGGAAGCAGAGCTCCAGCCGAGAGAAAACAGTCATGGCCATCTCTCACATCACAGCTCCTGTACTGTGGAGGAACGGCCAGCTCTAATAAGGCCGAAGTTAGTCTGCTGGAATGTCTGGGGAACATGTCAGCAGGCAGTGAAGGACATCATAATGCTAAGAAAATGGGATCACTACTGTCACCATCAGTGTGAAAATGACAGGAGTTATCTAGTCCAGGACTGTAGTTACTCCTCAGATAAGGCCTGCAGAAGTCTTGCAGTCAATTTTTTTTTCTGCACGAGACAGCAGAGAAAAACACAATTTTGTCATAATCCCTCAAAAACATTGTGGCACACATAAACAGTTTTTTTTTGCTTTTTCAGTTTGTAAATTATTCAAGACAGTGTAGGGTGTATCTTAACCCTTTTAGGTGTCCCCTAAGAGTTGGTTTCAATATAAATCTTCTTTGGAAATGTACAGTATGATCACTTTGTGCCGATATAACAGACACAACATCAGCAGAACAAAGATTTGGTCATGTTCTGGATATGTTAGACACATGGGATACTCTAACTGCCACATAAGAAGCTTCAAAGTGTCATATTGTCTGGCAACACTGCATGTAATCTGTTAAAGATTCAGAGAATCTGAAGAAATGCTGTATGTATGAGACATGGACAAAAAACATTGAATGGCCATGATATTAGTGGCCCTCAGGCAGTAAAGCTTTACAAATAGACATGATTATGCTATGGAAATCATTGCATGGAACAGCAATACTTCTGACTACCACTGTGAGTGAACATAGTTTGCTGCTGGATCCATAAATGCAAGGTAAAATTCTACTATAAAAAAAACAAAACAGAAAAAGCAAACCACACACACAACAACAAAAACATTTCAATAAGATCCCAAAACACACCTGAACTCTCTGGGCTTTTAGTTTCCAGAAAAACAAGAGCCAGTCTTTAATTTTTTTTTCCATTTTCAATTCATGTTATTCGTCCAAAGTCAGTAATCTTGGAAAGTGATAAGACAAGATACACACACTACTTTGCAGCACTGTGTGATTCAAACAGTATATACACAGGACCCACAAAGGCATCTCCCTTATTTGGGTGAGAGCTCATTAATGTAAGACAGACTAAAAATCATGGATGCCACATCCTCACCATCTGGCTTGTTACAATTCATAAGGCTGCATCTGTGATGGTATAGTGGTACATTAGAGCACATCGCAAGCTTAACTAACATATCTGTGAAAGCACCATCAGTGCTAAATAATATACACACATATACATATATATGTATGCATATGGCAGCATATGCTGCTAGTTAGTATTTTTCATGGAAAACCTTGCTTATTTCAGCAAGACTAACTATGTACTACACATACCATAATAGCATGGGTCCGTAGTAAAAATAGTTGAACTTTAAATTTAACTCCTGGAGACTAGAGGCACTGTCCCCCACTAACATCATATGGAGCATAAAGAATAATTGAGAAAACCCAAACTGCTGAGTAATGTATCAAATCTACATCAAGCCAGAATGGGGAGACATTTCACCGTGTAAACAACAGAAATTGGTCTCCCGAGTTCCCAAATGCTTATAGTGTTGGTGAAAGTAGGGGTGATGCTACACAGCAGTAAATATTTACCTGCTTCAGCTGTTCTGAAACATGTTGCCAGCATATAGTTCTAAACAAAAAAAAAACTATAACACTTCTCAGTTTCAACAACTGTCCTGTGAAATTTAGTTGAAAAAAATGATCAAATTTATGTCTGAAATTCTTGAAGACACAAGTTGCTGTGACTTGCCATCACAAATATAGAATGATACACATCTAAGTCACACACAAGCATTTATGCATTGTATGTTCATAACCCAGCTCCTGTTCACATCTACACCTTAGACTGTGCGAGAAATAATTAAATAGACATGTCCTCTTAAGTAAACTAAAAATGCAGAAATACCAAACATAAAACTAGAAGGTGTATTTTTTTGCATTTCCAGTTATTATACATAATAATGAGCCTTGCATTCATCACATTTGATTCTGTCTGAAGCGGATGATAAATTATACATGATAAAAGCCTGATGTTGTGTTATGTGGCTGCTTGAGATGGACTCAAATGTAAACATGTCATGACGACAACTCTGGTAAGAAAAATCAGGCAATTCAGGGGGGAAACAACTCAGTCAGTCAGACCATAGGAGAATTATTCCACCATGTGTAGCAGTGTAATGTTGTTTGTCTAAGAGTCTGAGTGGCTTTCAACCAGGGTTTCAACCTGCTGAGTTTCTACAAGGTGGATTATGCCTGCTGGCAAGTGTTCAAGTACTCACTGGGTGCATCAAGGGCGTAGTGTGCTCTCACATACACATTCATTAGCAAAGATAGTCGCACACGCGCACATTTAGGCATAATGTTGCTAATAAAGATGCTAATTTTACCTATATATTGTGTTTCTCAGTGCAACTTACATCTCTGAATCTGTTCCAGGATCTGTCCTTGTTGTACTGGGCCACAGTACCCAGCCATTTCTCGTTACTGTTACCAGAGACCGCTGATTCTCTGCTCAGCAAGAGAGCCACGACAGGTAGCAGAAAGAAAAGCATCTTCTGAAAGCAAAGAGACAGAGAGAAGAGGAGGGTAAGCAGAGTCCTTCTGACAGAGAAACAGATGCAGAGGAGCGGAGGGTTCTGCAAAGAGTGATGAAGAGAAAAGTGAGATGGAGCACTTTACAAAACTCTCACTTAGACTGTCACAATGGAACATTTGACTGCAAAACGACACTCTTGTTTATGACTAGGTGCAGAGTGATCATTTTATCAAAACTGCTGACCTTTCTCCTAATCGGATTATAAACATGGGAGAGTTGTCACCGCGGCAGATGGGGCAAGGCGAAGCGATTAACTCACGAGCTCCACCAATTTAAAAAGCAATTACCAGCGTCAACACAATTGCTGCCCCTATGGAGCTTTGTCTTGGCTTCTACCTTCATTCTCCGACACTCCACAGAGGCACCCAAAGTCGGCGATAGTTTGCTTAGATGTTAAATTTATTTATTTTAGGTAAACGGTCAGTAACGCTGCTCTACCTACCTGGGATAGTTCGTTGGTGTCCAATTCTGACACACCGGGAAAAAATAAGTCCACTTAGGGCAGCGGGCACTCCGTTAACGCCCGACTGCTTGTAGAACTGACGGCAAAAAGGGAACAGCGAGGACGAGCTAGCGCACCGGGAGCGCTTTCTCCTCCTCCTCGGTCATCAGACACCGCCCCCTCTGCTTCTCTTTCTCTCTCTCCCCGCCACTAACCGTGTCATTGATTTTCAGCCGGGGATTTTTTTTTCCTGTTCACACCAGCGAACTGGCAGGATTAAGGAGCCTTGTCAAAGCTTTGTTCTGCGTGTACAAACATAAAAATCAGTTTAGTTACGCTCATCTATTGTGCAATTTCAACTCAATAACAATTAACCCACATAGAGTACAAAATCAGCATAGGTTATAATGGTTTTCCAACAGAGGATGGGTTTATTTGCTGAAGGTAGCACGTTTTAGCACCATGGACAGAGGCAGAACATATTAAACACTTATTTTCTTATCAAATGACCGCTCATAAATAGACCATATAACTGGGGCGTTCATTCTAGGGGAATAAGAGATACATATTTAAATATTGATTATTTGACCCTTTACTTTGTCTGGCTCTACGTTTGTGGTGCGTAAGAGTGATGAAAACCTCTCCTTAATCTGTTCAAGCCTGTTAACTTGTTTTGGGGAGATTGGAAGTCAGACACTTGGTGAGGCTGTTTATCCTCGGATTCATGCGAAAGATTTTATTAATTGATCTATTCTGTCTTGTTTCAGTTTTCCTTAATAACACATAAAATAGGCTACTTTCATGGATATGTAGTTGATAACAGCAGTTAAAAAATTGACCTAAGCTTGAAAATGCAGGCCTGTCAGATTTAAATATACTTTAATTTTCTTATTTTATGATTTATGTCTAAAGTCAAGGTTTAAAGAAAGTGAAAAAAGAATGACCACTGCCAGAAAGAAAAGGTATACACACTAGTGTGCTGCAGCATTGGAGTGTGAGATCACATCCAAATGTGCATCACAATTATCCATCCATCCATCCATCCATCTCCTTCATCTTATTCAGGGTCACATAGGGCTAGAACAAATCTCAGCTGTCTCTGGTTGAGAGGCAGAGTGCAACCTGGGCCAGCTGTCAGTCCATCTAATAAAGACAAACAACCATTCAAGGAATTTTTATTGTCATTCCAGTTCGAATTTATATGAGAAGGAACCAAATGTGGACCAACCAAACTCTGGACTCGATAATTGCCACTAAACAGACATTTGTAAGGTGCAAACAATAAATATATCAAATCTAACAAGATAAATTAGAAGAAAACTGAAATATTTAAAAAAGAAGTAATAGATAATATTACTAAACTAAAAACAGTGAGGGAAAGAATACAATATAACTAGCTGATGTTACTATGGTAAACAGAAACTAAACAAAAACATAGTAGATCACATACACTCTTACATTAATTTCTACAGCAAGTCTAAAATCACAAATCTACAAAACTTACATGTCTTTGGACTGTGGCTGAAAACTGAAGCACCAAGAGAAAACATTCGCAGGCACAGTGAGAACATGGAAACTCCACACAGAGAAACCTTATTTCTGTTGGGTGATGCGTCAAAGGACTTCACTACCATAATGTCTCATGTTTGTCCAGAGGTTAATGCCAAAAAAGCTGAGAAAAAATGCACAATGGTTTTCATGTGAACAGATTGCAATCATGCTGGTCTTTTGATGCCTTCCTGCCATATTTAATCTGCATAATGAATCTGAAACATCAGAGATTGTTTTGTCACGGTTCACTTGGTTCAGCTCTAAAAAGCACTCACTAATATAACAAAAAAAAAAAAAACTAAGACCATTGTAGTTTTTAGTGCTACAGTCCATTTGGATCATTGCCTTTATAAACGGAATTAAATAATGTTTTCTAAGGATATCTCAACTTCATAGTCCTCACTTCTTAGTTGGGAGAGCACAGCTTCTTGCTAAAACCAAGATATTTTCCTGTGAGTCATTATAAGCCTCTACTGAGCAGGAATAATGGCAACAGGGCAGTGAACTAAAAAGATAAAAAAAGGAAAATAAAGACATCAGAAAAAAGGAAAATATAACAGATTTAGTTGTTTTTTTACATTTAAAGCTGCTGAATTTTAACTGTTATGGCAAATTATTTTGCTTTGCTTTTATACCTACAAACATGTTTGCATCACAATATCTTAATAAGAGTGCTACTCTTACAGCCCATTAAGCCATATGGGAATTTATGTGTCATAACTCCAGAACATTTTATTTCCTTATGTGGCAACAATTTAGAAAAGAAGAGAACAAAAAGAACAAAAGAGTCCTTCTGTTACTGTTATGTCACACACAATAGCCATGTCAGCATTATAAAGTTAAAGGTTAGAGATGAAGATCTGCATAACACAAAATAACACATGAATCTGCAAACACTTCTCTCAGTGTGCCATCTTGTACCACAGAGTACTGTCAAGTGTGACGCGTTAAATTAGAAAGGCCTATAAGCAGCTTATAAGCTAAATGATTATGAGACACTTGAGTGTGACATTTAGGAGCTCTTAGAATACATTTATATGCAGTGTATGTTAACAGCTATGCAGCTTGATATCCTGACATTTGCAGTAAATCTGGATAAAGTTGGAAATGAGGTCAGGCATTAGCTTCAACTGTCGAACGCTCATTTAAATGTCCTATACTTTTCTTAAAATGTGGCCTTTTAGTTCTCTTTCAGAGACTTTACACCAATAAAGACATATTTGCTCCAAGCAAAATATGTTTACAGTGCAGTTGATCATTCAGTGTAAGAAAGGTTCTTTTCTAGTTTAGCAATAGTACTGACGTTAGTAACAGCTTTATTTTCAGAAAATGGAGCTATCTGAAATGCAATGCACAGATGCAGCACAGTGATAATTTCTCTGCAGTTTAAATAACAAAACACACGGATGTGTTATTGTGAACAATGGAAATGTGAGGACTTTTACTAAGCACATTCTTTCAACCATCGAGAAAAATGCCTCTGCACCCGATGTATCCTCAATTTTTATGCGTGGGTGTTTAACACCAGATGCAATATACAATACATTTATCATTTTTGGGCATCTGCTCACTGATGCTTTGTTGTTTTAACAGTCTGAACTGAATTCCACCTCTCTTTGTTTCCAGCAAAGGCCCACTTCAGTCAGATTTTCTCATGATTTCCTTTCATTTATCTTTTTTTTCTTCTTTTTCTAAACCCTGTCCTCCAAGGGGGGTTCTGGCAGATCGACCACAGGAGTTGCTGCAGGGAAGCCAATTTTCGATAATAAAGATCAAAGACTACGAGACATGGCATAAGGGAGAAGGGAGGGTCCCAAGAGTAAGTCTACCATGGTGCATCCTTCACATTTCAAGTGCAGACAGTGAAAAGGAATTGTGTAGTGTGTATTGGAGGAAAACAAAAGTGATTAAACAAGACTAAAGTTATGTGGATGAGTGTGTGCACGATGTGGGTGAGGTAGAGACAACTGAGAGAGAAGTAAAAGGGCACAAGTGTGGGGACGATGTTTGAAAGTGAGCGGTGGACTGTGATGGACTGTGTCTTAATGAGCTTTGTGTCTGTAACTTGTGCATGAGAACTTGAGTTTCACTTGAGTGGCTCCACAGAAAGGTTCTGTTTGTCTGCCTTAACATGGGCCATGATCGTAAGCAACATTATCCTTTGAGATGTTACCTGTCTGGGCTATCCCAATGTGCAAAGCGCCAAAATGTGGCAAAATTGAACATTTCTGTCACGGAACAATTCACATTTCTGCATGATGCCCTTGGGGGCATTTATAAATCCAATTACACTTTCGACTTTCCACATGGGATGAAAAGAGAAAAGTCACATAGCATGAAACACACCAGCAAATGGGATTAAGAGTGTAAATGTCTTAGTCTCCCAATAGATGTTTTTAATATGCAGTATACATACCCCGATCAGTTCCTCATCAAGGACTTCAGTGACAGTAAACTGAGTATATGTCATGCACAGCCTAAAAACAGAATGAATTTAGCATCCAAATAATAATGAGATAATGTTCGGTATGTTAACACATTGAAATATCACAGATACAAAAAGACTCTTTTAGAAACAACCCCCAGTCAGCTTTGATGTTCTTCTCTGTCATTTGGGTACGATTGGATTTATATGTAATCTTCTTCAAAGCAAAGAGCTGGGTGGCGCTTGTTGTTTTTTCATCTAATATAATTTTCATCAATGTGTTAAGTTAGTTTGTCCAAACTTGGGAAGATCTGAATAATCACAGAATGTGTTTCTTGTGCTGAAAGTTAAAATAATAAAAAAAGAAAATTCAAATATGCCCCTGAATAAATTGATCAAGAGTGGACACATTCCTATTTTACATACTGTCAGCCAGAGTTAATTCCTCCCCACTGAGAAATCTTTGGAAAGTGTAACTATGGCAACACTTTAACACTCTATTAAACAGGTCAACTTATATTACTTTGAGTTAATTAAGAATTTTTGTTTTTTGACAAAGCTTATAGTGAGAGATGGCTCATGTGGCACTGAAAAATAACACAGTGATGTTGCTATATGCTTGGACTGCTGGGGGACGTCCCAGGATGCACCTTTACTCACTTTGCTTTCTTTGCTCTCCATGTACATATCACACTGTTTATGTCATTAACTAATGGTACTTGTTTTCCCCTCTTTCCTGTCCTCTCATACCCAACCGGTTGAGGCAGATGGCTCCCTGAGCCCTTCACTGAGCCTGGCTCTGCCAGAGGTTTTTTCCTGTTAAAAAGGAGTTTTTTCTTTGCACTGTCGCCTTGTGCACGCTCAGGACAGGAGATTGGATGAAATAGAACTTTCTGTGCAATCTGTTGATTTCCTTAGCTAGGCTACTCTTTTTTAATTGGATGTGACTATATGAATGTGACTAATTTTGGAATCTAATTAATTCAATTGGATTATGATTGTATCGCAGTTAATTGGATTCTAATTAGCTTTAACTGGAGTTTATCTTTCAGGTGCCTTATATAAATATAAATAAAACTGAATTTAATTGAATTTAATAAAATACAAATCTGTCACAAAGTGCCACAGTGACATTTAAACTTCAGATAACCAGCTTTCCACCTTCTCCTATGTTTCAGAATAAGCCTACAATGATATAGTAATAACAGTGTACACTGTCCCAAGTGATTGTGCATGTTACACTTGTGGCTGAGTTTGTTTTGGACCTAATTTTTGTTTGGATTTTTTAAACTGCTTCTCAAACTACTCAAACTACTAGCTCAAAGTTCACAAATATCCAAAAGTGGTATAATATGATCTTGGCCTGTAAATGCTAAACTTTCCCCAAACTACCCAAATATTTATCAGAATTTTATGCACTGCAGATGTCAAAAGATCTACAGTTATTTTCAATTTTGCATTGACGAATATTTCTTTTCAACTGACTGATGACTCTCTGATGTGTAAGGCGACGTGATGTGTTGTGTTGACGTGATCTGATGTGTTACCCTTTCTTGCTTGGAAAAATTAAGCCTTTGGTGGATGCTTCTCGACACCCTCACCTACCAAATTATTCTGCTAATTGTACAATCTGTGCTTTTACACATGCATTCTGCAAACTTTTCTGACTTTATTTGCCTCTCACAATTTTTTGAGTGTGTTTCTGGGATCAAATTCAAGATTTTTTTTTTCTTATTCAAAATTCTTACCTCTGTTATAATTTAATTTCAGATACAAAGTGTTTGATTTTGAATTCCCATCTAGAGTTGGATATTATTTTACTTGTGTCGAATAAACAATTGGTATGTCAGGCAGCACTTCCACTTCGCTGGCTGAATCCTAAATGCATCTTTTTGGAATATCAATGCACTTTCAGTCACATATAAGAATTTTGCCTTTCAGATTGACTCTCTCAGTGAGAGGCAGATTAATAGACGGAGAGGGAAAAACGTCTTCTTAATTGTCAGTCAGTCCTTGTCAAGATAAACTTTTTTGAAGGATTGACTGATTTATTCAGCTGTAGATGAGCTTTGCAACGTGTTCACAAAGAGAACAGGTCTGAAGCAGTTGGGGGTGCTGTTTTCAGACAATAATTGAATGATATTTAGCCTGGGATTACAGTATGTGTGGACATGCTTAAACATTTAGGATCTTTTGTTTGTCTTTTTTTGTCTACAGTATTGATCCAAGATTGCTGAATGCATGATAAAGCTTTAATATCTTTTTTCCTGTTTATGCTTGTGCAGACAGTTTATTTACTTACTTTAAAAAATACACACACAACAAATTGTTGACTACAACTCTGCACAAAAGCAATCTTTTTTAACAAATTTAGATTTAAAGATAGGTAGAGAAAGATGGAGGCTGTCCAAAGAGCTGTCTTTGGAGCAGCTGGATCAACAAAGGAGCAACAGGTCTGATGAATATGCTAGTGCCAGTTGTTCAAGTGCAGCATGTTACATATACAGTCACACACCACACCATATGACTACTCCAAAAAACAAAACTGCAGGTAAAAATTTTGTGCTCATATATCTGTCTACAATGTTCAAGGATGATAAAATGAACTGGATCAGTGGGTTTTATTGGTGTTCTCTGTGCAGCCATGGTCTAATTATCTTTCATGGCTTCAACTGTCCTATAATAAGGCTCATCTCTTTCCTCCTACTCAGGCACAGCCACAAGCCCACCACTTCAGTCAGTTGTAAAATTCCTGTATTGCTGCTGCAAATGTATCTCACAAGATACAAGGTGGTAATAACCAAGGGTGTGTCTAACTTTTTTTTTTTTGCTCTTTGGAAAATCTTCTATAAGCAGAAAATAACAAGAATGATTTGGTCACCAACGGCACAAGACATTTTAAACTAAAAAACTAACTTTCGCCAAGGAATTCATACGTGCATCTCTTACAGTTTCTTTGTCGAACCACCTTTACAATTGACATGTTGTCCTTTATTTACGAAGTCCAAAACACTTAAAGCATTTTATAACACAGTCTGAAAAATGAAATGGGACACAGAAGCACAGCATTTCTAGAATGGTAAAAAAAAATCTAATAGCATCACTAACACAGCGAAAATTCAGTGGTTTTCAAATTCAAATAAGTAATAACAAGGAGGATATTTCTCAGCACCAGAGCAGGTAATAGTAACACATCCGTCGGTGGAATTCCTTTGTCTCTCTGGTAAGAGATTCCGAAAGATTCAGTAGTCAGACTACTGACTGCCTGAGTCACAAAACCTTAGTGACCTTGCATGTAGCCTCTTCCCTGCTACCCAGGAGGAAGACCCAGCAGTGTTCGGTGCATTGCTGCAATGCAGTGGAGCTGTGCTTCTGTTCAAGTCCTCTCGCACAGTGGACTGCTGTAAAAAGATAACCCCTTGGTGCCATTGCTGGTTTATAACACTAAACTGTTCTCCTTTGTGTCCTCTGAGATGCTAGAATATTTAACTACAATACACAGATCTTTAGAATAATGAACATAACACCAGATTGTAAGGCTATTACAGCATCTGAATATCTTCAAGCTTTTATGTTCTGTATCAGCAGGACAGCTCTTATTAATGATATTTCCTTATTCATAACAAACCTCCATGTCCTTGACCACATCCTCACTGTCTGCCTCACTGTCTGTTTTGCGTTGGCCTTGCTAAAGAACAAGATTATGTCATACTTTATTATGAGTGAACAAACACTTACCTCTGCTTGATGAGTGCTTCTTGGGAGCTTTTCTTTCTCCACTGATTGGTCTTCTGGGGCGTCTTAGATTATCATCATCTATTTGTGGCAGTATCAAAGACTCTTTATAAAGGTGAACCAGATATTTTCAAAGATATATTTTCTGTGTCTTCACCAAGAGGCACATATTTTGTATTATGTTGCCTTTGCTCAACCATCACTGGCTCAGTGCAGCTGATGGTGCTCCATTGTTGAATTCCCTAAAGAATAACGGTATATCACAAGTTTTTCTTTTTTTTTTCTGTGGCAGATCTTTTGTCCTTTGACTCCTATTAGGAGAAAAGCCAGACAATGGTCAGTCAAGCCTCCTCTTCAGCCATCGGCTCTATGTTAAAGTACTCTTCTCCCTGCAGAGCGTTGTTAAAATGACCTTCCACACAGACCTAATTTCTTTTTAGGAGACATTTATTTTTTTCACTCTTGACATTCACACATTTGTAGCCACCTTTAGTAGCCAGCGAACATACCCTAACACAAAAACTAGAGCTAGAGGGTGAGAGAACCAGAACTTGGATTTGTTAAAAAAACATGATTAATAATTGTAAAAACATTTTTATAAAAAAAAAATAATGATAATATCACCAAGTAGCACCTCCCAAGTACACTGTAAATTGTTTTGCATCCATTTGTGCATCTGATTAGTTTCTGATTCACAATCAGTTTTTCCTTTGTTTTCAAAACTGAGATTTTTTTAAGTCTGAGGTGAACATAACAATCATTTTTCATCTAGTTCAAGTGCTCAGGTAAAGTAGTTCTGAGGAAATAACTGTTAATAACTGTTTTTCCTCAATAGAAAGTTAAATATTAAGTTAAATATAAAGAGTGTCCAATTATGTATTTGGTGTTGATAGTAAAACAGCAATATTCTATCCAAAATCCCTCAAAATCAATCAAAAAGTGCTGTCACCTTTCTGTTTATGAGGAGAGGCTCACTGTCTCAGATTTTAAAAGGCCCTGCTTTAAAGTGTGTCCCTTTTCAGCACCAAGGACAAATCTTTAACTCAGTTGTAACTGGTGTAAAACCCATCACACAGCAAACACTTTCATGATTTTGTCTTCCTCTGGAAATGTACGACACATCACAAGGAGAAAAATCAAACCACAGATTTTGAGCAGTTTGGAAAGTAAATTGAAATCAATTTGCTAGGTTTTCTGGAAATGGGTTTGCAAATGTATATTTAATACTCCTGATAATGCCCATTGCATAAAGAAGGGAATCTTTTGTTTTTCCATTTACATTTCGCAGCTTCAGGAAAGAAAGAGAAAAAACTGACACTGAAGATAAAGGACATTTTGAATAATTTCTCTTTGAAATCTATAAAATTTCCTTTTTGTTTTCATGTTCATTTAATGTTATTTTGTTATTTCACTCTTATGCTTTGCCACAAACAGCTGAGCTACACAGTAAATTAAGCTTCCTCTAAATGTTCACAATTCAAACAAAGAGTGTTGTCATTTCTATTAAAGGACATGCCAATCAGTTTGTAAATAATATCGGATTCCAGGGCATTGCACAGCAATGTTTGGTAGAGCCAATTTATTCCTCTGTTTATGTTTGTGTCATGATTTGTTCTATGAAGTCCTTATCTTAAAAAAATAAGCCCACAGGCGACATAAAGAGTCTCTTTGCATTCTCATCTCATTTGTGTACAGCGGCATTAAAATAAAGCAAAAATAGCCCAGAGGGTCATTTGAATTACTGTCATATATTGGAACACACTCTGGAGGATGCTGGTGTCCTGTGACAAAAGAATATTTCCAAACTCTCAGCTGTTTGCCCACTTTATGACAAGAAAATAGTCATAAGTTGATAAAGCATTTTAACAAGCATGTTTTCAAACAGAGCATGAGACATTTGAATCTAACAGAGTATTGCATCTGGACATTAACTATTTAACACAATATTTTCTCCCACTTCCGTGGGTGGCCTGATTGGTGGGCTTACTTGATCTGATGTAGCATTTAGCTTCTTGTATCTCTTGCACCTCACAGAAATCCTGGTAAATAAGAAGCACTGAACTTGATGTACAGATTTAGGTTGGTAGATTATATTAGATGGTCTTTATAGGATGGCATTTTACTTTTTTGTAAAGAATTGCTTGAAATGTTCTCTAAAGTATCTAGCTGGAAAACTGTCATTTACAGTTATGGCAATTAAACATTTGTTCTTTTATTTTTCTTTACAATTTTGCACATTCTTGCAACAACACTGAACTAACATTGATAGTGTTTGTAGATGGCATTTCAGAATTCCTTCACTCTTCTCTCAAATATACCTTTCCTTCCCTTTCAGCTTGATTTATTAAGTCACTCCTTTGGTCAAGTCATCACATTTTTAGCTCACAACTATTTTCAAGGCTACTTAAGCTTTTCTCACACTTCTTTCTGAACCTGTAGCTGACTTAGTTTTTCCTATAGGCTTATCATCCAGTCTGTCATCCTCCTTATTACTCCTCTCATGCTTTATTTACCCATGTCTGGTACGCTTTTAGTTCACATCACTCGCTTTCCCATCTTCTGACTTTATACTAAATCTACTTCTCAGTCTTTAAACTGAGAAGATTTTGCATCATGGTTCAATCTGATTTTCACAGCCACCTCCTGTCTGTTTCTCCCAATGTGACCTAAATTGTTTTAGACAGGCATGACACAGATGCGTGTGCCTGAGGTCTCTTTGTTGGTAAAACGTTCAGAAATTTTCAGAACTATGTATTGAGGGGTATAAAGACAGAGGGGTGCAACAAAATCAGAAGACATTTGAGACATGTAAACACAATCACAGCATTTTGAGGGTCAGTGGAGAAAGCACTGGGTGGTAAAGTTCTAAAAGATGAATTATGCTTTTATTAAAATAGATTAGATTAGATTGGAAAATGTCCTTGATTGGTGGGAAGCTCAGTTGATTCTTAGATTATTTGGAAACTATCACACAGATTAGCCTCACAAGAACTTCAAACATTAAACTTCTTCAGGCCAATAATCAATTGTTTAATTAGTATAATTTACCTATAAGCACAAACTTTTAACAGAAATGGAGCAATAACTGACAAGGTGACAAATAGTTCCAGAAATGGATCTGTTATGCTCTATAAATTCCATGTGTGTTGGCCAGATTTAGAGGCACTGATTAAATCTACCATGGGCTCTGATTTAGATCTTCCATATTCTCTTATCACATGAAAAGAAATAACTCGCTGCACGATATAACAAAAGAATGGGGTGTGAAATGTAATCTTTTACCACAGCAGCCACCTGTGACGATGCCTCTTTCTTACATTCATAGGTTTCTGCAGAGAAACCAATGAATCCCAGGTGAGGAGAGATGAGAGAAAAGTAAAGCAAAACAAACTAAACAAAGCCAGGGGTGCCAGGTTGGCAGATTATCAGCATCTGCTAACTTCAAAACAACATGTGTGGCTTAAAAAACACACACAGTAATGAATGTGTAAGTAAAAAAAAACTGCTAGAACAAGGATAAACAAGTGCATCTGTATCTGAGGATTAGTTCACAGCAGACTGTGGTGCATAGTAAGTCACTTTACTCCCATACTGATAATGAGAATAGTTGCTGTGCACTTGTAATTTCTATGACACGTGATATGTCCTCATTTTGCTTTAAAAAAATTGCAATTACGCAAAAGAAAAAATGTTTGAAAGATATATTTGTTCATACTTCATGAATCATCTGACATCTCGTCACCTTATGGTGTAGTGCATAGTGTCCGAAACTCTCTCCACTTTTATCACAAACTCACTGATCTAACTTCTTTATTTCTCTTTTTGAATGACTGAAGGGAATTAACTTAAAAATAAGTATTTCACATAGCATGTGTTGGTAGATTTATTCAAGTAAATAGTCTTCAATCACCGATTTGAGATGTGTGGAGTATCATAATCATCTTTTCAGAGAGATGGAGAAATTTGTAAAACTGGGGGAGAATGATACGAATAGATTAACACATCACAGCGAACTACCTGAGTTAAAACTCAGCTTCTCACTTTTAGAAATTTAGACTTTTTATGTTAGCTGAGAATAAAATGCCAGGCTTTTGAAATTAAACTGTTCTCACTTGTAAGTCATTTTGGATAAAAGCATCTGCAAAATGATTAAATGTAATACAGTTAAAAAGCAATATTGCTACTAAAGCAATCAGTGATTTAAATATGATCCACATAAGAGCATCAAACACAATACAAAATGAAGCAGGGACTCAGCCTCCAGTCAGCACTCTTCTGCGGAGGAATTTGCGACTCAAATTAAATAAAGTTTCCAGCCATACGTGGAGCAGCCAGAACAGCAGGAACTATACAACAAGTCTGAAAAGTCACCGCTGCTCATGGGATTTTGGGATAATAGGGTCAGGTTGTATCCGTTCCCTGTCATATCAGGGGATAGTCTTACAGAAGCCTCAAAAGTTCTTTTTCACAAGTTTGCTCATTCAACTTCACTGAACAGATGGGAAATCTGAATTGTGCCGATGACGTTTTTGACCTTGTTACGATTTTCTTTAAACAAAGTCTGGTGTGTTTTAAGCAGCTAATAAATGCTCATTAGTGACAGTGCGTCAGATCTTTCAAAATTAGGCCTGAATATGTGACAAAAATTGAATATATTGGTTGATGTTGGAAAATCTAGTATTTACAGTAAACAGATCTAATAGAGTTTATTTTTTACTGACTTTAAACATGCAATTTTTTCTCCACCTTGCACTCTATATATGCTAGTCTGACAGGCAGCATTAAATCTTAAAGTCTCCCGAGCTGTGGTAAGTGTTTTAAACAACTGTTTCTGTATCTAATGTGATTTAAGTTAACAAGAGTAGCTGCAACATGACATTGTTCACTTGATTATCTTCTTCAGGTAAAAACTGTACGACCGCTCAAAGAAATAAAGTCTTCACATTTACAGAACACAAATTATATAGGTTAGCCAATACAGAAAGAAAAGGAAGCTTAAAATACTCAATACCCCTCACTTAATGATCAAGTTGAAGGACTTAAATCTGTGGTACTGTTACCAAGGACAGCAAGTCGGATTTTTATCCAAACTGAATGAACTACCATTTTTCAACGGGCTCTCAAAAAGATGTTTATTTTATTATTATCATTATTCATACTTCCATTGTAAATGGGAATTATCAAGGACAAGGTCTCTTCCGTTGACCCCCAAACGGTAGGAGTAAATGAGTCTTTATTTGCAGAGTTGTTGCTGTTATTTATCTTATATCAGATGCTGAGTCTCATTAATGCAACAGAGTCATTCTCATATCCCATGCCACCCTTTAAATTTGTAAGAATCTAATTATTTTTTATCCATCCTTATTCAATTTAGTAAGACAAGAATCAATGCTCCCACTGAGGCTCCAGCCAGCTGGTTTTAGTTTTCTGTTATAATTATGAAGAATTTGTGTTGTGGTTGGTATTTTAGTTCATGTATGTGAATAAAATTACCTTTCTTATATTTTTAGTTTTGATTGCTGGTAGTATTATTTCAATAAACTTATTTTCTTATTCAAATCTACTGTCTCTGCTTCCTCGGTCCCGAACTGTGTTCTTGTCCACCCACTCTTTGACACATATGCAAAAAGGAGAAAAGAATGCGGCTGTGGCAACAGCGAAAGATTGTTTTGGTAATTATAATGATAATTCTGTCAAACTTTTCTGCAATTAATCTCAGATTAAAATAATTTGTGTCATGTACAATGCTCTTTCTAAACAATTGATTGAGAACTGCTGATGCATGGCAAGTACAGAGCAAAAAGTGAGTAATTAAATAAAAGAAATGGACAATATGGATGCAATCATACAGCAAGCATAAAGTAGGAATTTTAAACGAACGTCAGTATTTTTGGTCTGATGTAGCTCAGGTTTTTGTTGTCAAGTTATGACAATGACTTATATTGGCTCTGATTGCAAATTCACAGGGTAAATTCTGGTGTCTGCCAGTTTCAGCCAGTTATCATGAGCTTAATCTGTTGTCTTGGTCAGATATGTTCTTTATGACAAGCTACTATGTTCATTTATAAACAAATGCCGCAAGCCAAACAGAAGTATAATCCATTTGTTTTTATAAGTTTTATGATTTGCCTTATGATTTGTGCTGAGGCTCTGCACTTTTCTCAGCTTTTTCATTTTTCTCTGTCTTTGCTTTCCTTTTTTTAGATGTTTACACCAGAGACAAAGGGCATCATTTCCTGTTATTTATCATGAGAGCCACAGAAGGTACAGCACTGGCAGGTTTACTGTCATTCTGCCTCCACCATGGGAAAAGTTGCAACAGTGCAAACCATAGAACTACCATAGAACACATAGAACTAATCAATAATTAAAGGGACAGACCAAACTATGAAAGCTGCAGTTGTCTAGGCTGAACTCAAACCTTCCCCCTGGTCTGCAGACCAAAATCGGGTGCTATCTAGTGCATCAGAAAAAATAGCTGCAGAGACAATTGTTGTTAGGTTGTGTGTCTTTGCGACAACGGTGCAGCTTTATTTTTGTTCTAAAGACTGAATCCTGCTCTGTTCTCACACTGGAGACTGGAATTTTAAATTTGCAGTCAGGTAACTTTTCCTCCATGGAAGTCATCAGGAGAGCAGCCTCTTGCTACAACCTGTGAAAAAGTGAATATGAACCATCCAACCCCGCCCACATTCGAGTATTATATCCATACTTTTGAGGCCATGCCAACATGCCAACTAACCCCTAACCCTGCCTGTGCCAAGTCATATTGGATGTGTGCAAAGCTGGATTTGGTCAGGGTTGGATGGTCCAAACTCAGATTGTAGCCAGATATACATGCATTACTAGACTCACTGAATGTAGGGTCCCTCGATTCTGCAAGCACTGGCTTCACTGGGAGTAAATGCTGCAGAATGCACTCCCTGTACATCAAAGGTGCCACTGCACCATTTTAGTGATCACAGACACACTCCAGGCCTCCAGTCAGTAGCTCTTCAAAGTGTCGTAAGTACCTGGATGGTAAGATGTGCAGAGTATGTCATAGTCAAGGCCACAATATTCAAATAGATGTTTTTAAGATTTTTGGATTACTGCAGAGAAGTAAGGAAAAAAAGGGCACTGCCATGTTCCACCTTTAAGTTTCTATGGTACCCCCTTTTGGGTTTCTCAATCAAAGTTTATTTGACTGGCCAAGAGGAGAGGATGAGGGGAGGTGCTATCATAAGACACCTTATGTTAATCATGTTCAATGTATATGCATACTCTTGTGGTTGTAAGAGCAAGTATGTTACACTTATGACACTGATGCTCAAAAAGAACGTTTTAGCCCTAATCGCGATTATTTTTAACACTATCCAAGTAGTCTTGATTTATAACCCAAGCCAAGTGACAACAATTTGTTTTATTGTGTTGCGTTAACATGTAACCATGCCAACCAGCATCCATGACAGAGACAACCTTCCATGCTCACACTCACTCCTAGGGTCAATTATCAGTTGCCAATTGTTTTTGGATGGTGGGAGGAAGCTGGAGCACCTGGAGAGAACCCACACAAACACGGGGAGAACATGCAGCTGGCATTTAAACCAGGAACCCTAATGCTGTGAGATGATGGTGCTAACCACCACATCACCGTGTAGCCCGGTTGTTTTTTAAGTTTAACCTATTAATTATGTTGCCTACATACAACCAAGAAGTGACAAAAGTGTTTTCTGTAAAGTGTCATTTTACTGATGGAATGTATGTTGGTCTTGATCTCAAGACAAAGACTCACAGTTAAAAGCAAAGCGCTTTATTGCTCCTTCCACCACCCAGTCTATCTCCTAATGACAGCTAATTGGCTTCTTAAACCATAAACTGCAGAATAACATCAACTCAGATGTAGACACATTCACATGAGTTGTATTCCCCCTCTGCTGCTTGTGGGAGCAGTACTTTACAGGATGCCATTAAAAAAATGACCTTGTTGACTGATTTGGAAAACTTTTTTGGTTGTGAGATTTTTAACATAAAGTAAAAAAAAAGGTTTTGTATGAATTGTAGTATTATAATTTCGGTCTGTCATATAATTTCATGGCACAAGGATTTGGTAATGTGAGCAAGTTATTTCCATTTTAGCAATAATCTTTCATTCACAAAATTATATATGTTAACAAAATGAAAGAAAATGTTCAATTGTTTTCTATTAATACAAAATGGAAATACTATTATCAGAAGAGAACATTTGCAAGCCACACCCAGGCTTTCCCTACTTTGTACAGTAATCTAATTGCACTCCTCTGTTCTCTGGTGAATGTGGAGCAAGAACTTGTGTGGAAAAAATCCAATTACAAATTCTTCTGAGTACTTTACTGAAAATCAAAATGTTTTATGTAAATGTAAAATGTTAAATGGCTTGGGACAAGTGTGGGATTGTGCACATGCACACTACCATACATACATTAGCCATTCTGCTTCTTCAGCAACTTACGTATTAATCTGATGTCATCATTTCTTTCCTGTCACCTCTTTGGTAGCGCCAGAAATCTTTTATCATGAAATTGTTGACAAAAGGAATGGCATTCTGTCCTGCTTTTAACTTCCCATATTAACTGGATAGAGAGGAAGGGGATGAACGCTCACAGACCCAAAGTAGAAGAGTGAAAAAGGGAGAAGATGAGAAAGAAGAAAAGGGAAGAAAAAACTTGTTTTGTACTGAGGGACTGGCAGCAGATAAACAGTAGATATGTAACACAGAATAAAGGAGAGGGTGAGTAAAGTTGGCAGGAAAAGGTTTAGAGGAATGAATGAAGTTGAATATTGGAATGATTTCAAAATGACTTCTGTGTAGCGCCAGTGGTATATATATCACGGTTCATTATGGAGCAAGTGTCTCCTATATACAGTGAACAAAAACTAAGAACTAAATAGTGGGAGAATGAATGAATGAGTGGGAAATTTGAACACAGCCCGAGGCAGCAGAGAGGCCTGTCTGGATGCATGCACTTGTATATGCACTTGTATGCACTTGCATATGAAGGTATGTGTTGTAGTCCAGAATGTACTGGGAGAACATGCAAACCCCACAGAAACCCCAAGTCAAGATTCTAACCAGGAACTTTCTGGCTGTGAGGTCACAATGCTGAACACTGCACCACCATGCAGTTCATGACCAAATATAAGAAATGTTCATTTTCTGACATACACTTGCGCTTCTATCTAGTTGAACTGCATTGAGTAACTCTTTCTAATTCAATATTTGTTAAAACGCTCACTTCCTTTTAAGCTGTTGTATGACATGCTCTCTACCTGTTAACAAAACTACTGAGTTTGGTTTATTAGGTTTATGATTATCCCAGTTCTCTATATTTCACACATGTTAGTAAGAAGGACTAAATAACATCTTAAAGAGTGAATTGTATTAGCTTTTTTCTGTCTCTGTTACATTTGTTGCACTATAACATGAACTTACGGGTGAATTATATTCCCCGTTTGTCTATTTCGTTGGACAGAGGGCTTTTTATGTTTTATAATCTATGCAAACTTGTCTGTTGAATTTGGCAGAAGTTAATTTCCTTTTATCACAGGATTTAGGTGTGAAACATAAATTTGGTGTGAAAAGTGCAACTCCAATCTCTAGGATGTTTCAGTAAAAGTCCAGCTATTAAAATTAGGCAGACAGTTTTCAGCACACTGTGCAACAGATGAGTCTAAACTGGGAGCAGATCGTTGTGTGAGAGCCAGTCCCACTGAATAATCCATCAAACAGAGCTGCTCCAACTCCATCTAAATTCATTTACTGTCTGTCTTATAGGTTTTCCTTTTATCAGTTTATCTTTTTTTAGACTTTTTGGAACTGCTCATAATATTTTTTTCAGTTTAACATGAACATGCGTGTATCCTTCTTTTTTGAACAAGTACAAAAGAAGAATAGCTACTAAGAACAACTCTGTCCTTACAAATACCTCCACCATGTGTAGTCATTAACAGTATTCAGAATTCCTTTGGCAATCAGCTTCAGGGGGATCAAGAACCAAATTCAGCTGTCTCTCTGTAACTGCTTGACTCACAAGCTCTAATCACATGGCTTTGCACCTGACTAAATCTGCTCTTTATCTACACTGGCAAGAGAAACTGAAAGTCCATCCAAAAGCTTGCACTTGCCTTAGGTCATCATCCTGCTGTTTCCAAGTAGGAGTCTCTGAATAGCTGCTCAGTGCTGGCCTGAATATCCTGTGGTGGTGGTTCCACCTACAGACACCAGGCTTTGGCAATACAATAGTCTGCCAACAAGTTTAATTTAAACATATTAGTACTCTGAATAGAATTAATTTGCCTGAAGCAATTTGATTTTCAAAGTTTGATTCTGTTGTGCATAGAGACCCTTGTACATAAACCCTTATCATGAATCATAGAGTCAATTGTTAGTGCCATGTTGTTCCTTATGTGCAAAAGGTGGAGAGGTGGATGGATCCAACAGATCAGTCCCCTAACCCACCATTTTATAAATGATGAGTCATTTCCAACATATGTGTCCATATATTTGATAGAGTTTTTATGAATGCGAGTGTTCTCTTTTTACATAAAAATCATATTGAGACAAAATATGTGCTCTATAGTTAAACCTGCTTTGCATTGTTACATGTACAACTTCATAATGAAGAAAAAGCAGAAATAAAAAAGCAGCAAAAATCACAGATCAAAATAGAATTTTGACAAATTTGTTTTATTTTTCAGCAGATTTATATTGACAAAAAATGTGTGCGACTGGATTCTATACGCTACATAAAATCATTCATTTTATGTTCCCCTTTTTTTGTATCTGAGTCCGTGCTTGACCCTCTGCAAGCTTCCCCTTTTCGCGCTTTGACTTCACCAAAAGTACTCTCTGGCTTGACCAGATGTCCCAAACTCTTATCTTTGGTACTTTTTGTGACCCCTGGTACTTTCCACCTTCCAACTGTAACGCAGCACAACCTTTTATGCAGTGTCACCATTTCAGACAGAGATTCATTTTATATCCTTTATAATTCCCACAAAGAAACTTATTTCTGATCATGGTTAACTTATGATTTATTTAAAATGATTAACTTTAAACTGTTAACTCAAAATCACACAATATCTAGACATGATCAACTTCCCCTTGATCTAACTTATCATTAATACTGGTATTTCTATAACGCTCAGCCTTGGGTTAATACAGCAAAATTACACTATTAAAACCTCATCAAATTGCTTTGCTACTTTCTCAACTCCCTTCCTTTCTGTTCTTATCTACAGTGTGTATGAGGGGATCTCAATCTTCTTGACAGATAATAAATAGCATTTCTAAACCCCCCACCCAAAAAAGAAACAGCAACAAACAGTTGATCCCCATCCTAAATATTGCTGTATACTATTTCATGAATGCTAATAATATCTCAATTTTGTAAGATTGAATTACAACAGTTACACAAAATATATGACAAGTCTACATACACATTAAATGTGTATAGTATTACAGCCTAATTTACCTAATTTAAAGCCTACTTTGCACATGATACATTATCAGAAAATAACAGCCCCCTTAAAATGTACATTGCACATCTTCATGATAAAACTAGCATTAAAAAAATTATGATTGACAACCACACCATCAAGCTTGAATTTATTATAGTACAAGTCCTAATTGGTACATGATTTCTTAACCCAACCTAGAAAATGTGAAATAGTTTCTTGTAGTATAGTCAGAATTTTTTATTTGGTATATCATCCTGTTTGTGTATTGACACTGAAATCCTTAAGCCTCCTTCCCAGTATTGCTGCGATGATGTCTTTGGTGAAAAATATTAATCCTTTGATCATAATGGACACCAGTGAAAAATGCCTAATTGTTGTTGACTTAAACTCACCAAAACTTTTTGAATAAATATAACCTTTGGGTTATATCAGTTCCATACTCTGTCACTCCAGCTCACTTTCTTGTTGAACTGAGGGGATAGATGAGATCATGTTTTTTAGCTCATCCAACAGTTCTTGCAGTTTGTCTGCTGCCTCCCTCACTGATTGAACAAATCTCATGATCTCAGATCTGATTTGATTTCTTTTTGGTGCAAGCATCAGTGATGCTTTTGCTTCCCTTGCTTTCTTAATTTCAGTCATCTCTTTTGCATCCATGGCAATGAAGAAGATATCTGCTGCTATGAATAAACCAGAAAGTACACCTGTTGCTACCTCTGCAACACGCACTGCCCTGGATGCTTGTGCAGCAACTCTGCCAATGCTCATGACCCCAACAAGTCTGACAAGTTCAGTAATGCCACTTAGACCTTTTCCTGCCCTAAGGCCAAGCCTTTTGATGTTTTCCCCTGTTAAGTTGCTGTCAGTGTCACATACTTGTGGATATTTGCTGATGGTTTGTAAGCTGTAGCTAATCTCCTGGAGCCAGGTGACAACTGCATTAATTTTCTGTTGAAACTCTTTAATGATAGTGTGAACAGCTTTGCGATCAGAGGACTGGTTGACCATATTTGTGATGTTTGAGGCACCAGCAGTGACTGCACCTACTGCACCCACTCCCACACCGACACCAGTGACAATAAGAGAGGCTCCCAAAGTGAAAGGAGACAGTATAAGGCCCACAATGGATGTAATCCCTCCCACTGCTCCAATCACTCCTCCTGCCAGACTTCCGATGGTGGTTTTCTCATGAATACGTTCCAAACCATCAGCCAGAGTCCTCAGTATGTACAGCTTGTGCTGGAGTTCTTCTGTTGTTGTTTTGCACTTTCATAAAAAAAAAAGAAAAAAAGGTGATTTCATCAGAATAAACATATGTGCCAAGTAAATATTTTCATAAAAAACAAATAAACAAAAACTAGACTGAAACCTCTTTAGCAAATGTGCTTGTCTTCAGCTGAGATATGTGTGTGCATGCATTAATGTTAACCATGTTAAATAGAACCAAATTATCATGTTTTTCTTTTTTGAATTCCAAGTAAAGCAATCCAGCAATTTGCATGGAAAAATGTTAAATCGGTTAGACATTAGTTGACCACTAGACCTCAGCAATGCTCACACAGAGAGGCCCAGATCTATCGAAGGTGTGGTCGACAACAGGAGATACAATAAACGGACTAAACCTCTTATCTGTAGCCTATCAGATGTCGTGTTCTTCACAAGTAGTGTAGATGCAACATTTAGAATTGGTCTGAGACACTTTTCTTACCCGTGGTTTATTAATAAAAATAATTACCACAAATAACAAAAAATTTGTTTGTATTCATTAGTTTAGACATAAGTTAAGAGCAATTAGTTAGGGTAGTTGATTTCCCTGTTAAAGACAAGATAGAAGAAATATTGAGTCCTATGCTAAAATCTGACTGAAGAAAAGGTGTTTTCTGAGATAGTAAGTTAAATATTGTACTATTGGAAATGTCATACCTTTGTTGTGAGACAGTTTATAACAATTGGACGCGCCAAGATCTCACTGGCTGTTGGTCTTGCTTGAGCATCTCTTTGCAGTATATCGGTCAACAGTTGACGAAGCTTCGGTGAGAAGTTATCTGGGAGAGATGGGTAAGGACCACTAATTATCTTTGGCATGAGCTTGATTGTCTCTGCGGAGAACTGTAAAAGAGGATCATAAATACCACTTAGAGCAAGATTTTATACATTTTCAAAGCAAATTTTGAAGCAAACACTACAGCACAATTTCCTTATTTTTCCATCACTTTATTAAAGCCAAATGATGGATTTTCGTACCCTATAATTCCTGCTTCAAACAGAAGGGACAGAGTCTGCTTGCTTAACAAACATATGGTAGTGCAGACTGGGCCATTTTAAGAAAAGCAAAAAGTAAAAAGAACTCTATTCAAGCAAAAAAAAGCTTCTCACTTCACCAGTGAGGGCTGAATAACTAGAAAAAAACAAACACAACCAAAAACTAGACTAAAAATGCTTGTAAACTTGTTAGTTTGATCGAAATAGTACAAAATCAAGCTTCTGAAAACTGAACAAACACACCCAGATTTTAAGTTCTAAAGTTAGTAAAAAATGGGTAATTAAGTAAAATGTAATGTCTATCTACAGCTGACTTTCCAACAAGGCTGCTCTCATTCATACATGTCCAGTTTCTTTTGTCAGACAGCTAAACACATCAGAAATTGTGAGTGAATTAACAGGCCATAAAGACTAGACTTCAATTTGTGGTTGCTTAATGCATTTCCAGACTGTTGCCCAGATTAAAAAAATTCCAGCGTAATGAAAATAAATAGGAAAATATGTCTATATTGATCAGATTCATCTGCAACTTACCACTGACTTTTTGGTACAGAGCTCAAAGAGTATGCATCCCACTGCCCAGACATCACTAAAAGTAAATGATATGTTAGAAGGTTAACAGCAATAGCAAATTAGGATTTTGATCACAAGGCAAAAGAAAACAACAAAAAAAAACAACAAAATGAATTGGCATATGAATTAAAAAAATAGCATAATTTTAATGTGGATGAGAAAAATAGAATAAATATAATACACTGACATTTGCTGAAAGCATTGTACAGTCATACATTCCACACAATTATCTCTATTTCTGTTTTTACACAAAACATACAGAAGCTTCATTGTTGGTTGAAATGTGGCAAAGCAGCTCACCAGTTTTAAGTGATCCTAATTAAAATTGAGCTTTTACAATTTTGTAGTCTTTTCCATTTAAGTTAAATTCAAGTTTTGAAAGAAAAAAAATGGCTTACCTTTTTGCATCGTATTTCCCCTCTGTGAAAACTTCGGGTGCCAAGTAATTTATTGGTCGATTTGAATTCATGTTTAACATGCTTTTTGAACTATAAAAGAGAATGAATGAATGAATGAATGAAGCAATGAATCAGATTAATTTCAACCCCTCATCACAACAAAATGCAAAGCTACACACATCAGATTAAATAAGAATTCTGCACAATGGCTTAAGATCAGTCATTTTTATTTGTTAGGATATCTAACAAGTTGAAAAACTGCAGTGGAGTCCTAATTATTGTGCTTTTGCAAGAAGTTTTAATTTTTTTTTTCTTTTCCATTGTGGAACCTGACTTTTTTATGTCAGTTATATTTACAGTTACATAATATGTGTATAAAACCAAGATTGCAGACCCTCATAAACAGAGCCACAAGTAAATAGTTGCTGACACAAAATGCCTAAATGGAAATAAAGAACTGGTGAACTGCTCCTTTAATCAGCCCCTCCTTTCCCCCGAGCAAGTGCAGCTGTGTGGTGGAGAAAATACAAATGTAGGCAGTGCAAAGGGAAGCAGTTTGGGAGGAATGGTAACTGCACAGTTTGTCTTTTTATCTGATGAGTAAAGAAAGACTTTATCACCCGAGCTGGTTCTCTATTGCTAATTGTATGTTGTTAAGTTTAAGTTGAACAGACTTCTTCTGTATGGCCTGTTGTGCAGGTCAAGTTTCGTTCCCCTTTTTCTCCTCTGAACCTAGAACTGGCCCAATAGCTTCTAATTCTCTGTTTTGAAGTGGACATATTAAACATGTATATAAAACCATAGAGGGTACATACAGTATATGGTACATGTTATCGTGAATCAGAGACATTTAGTCAACTATATTGTAATAATTGAACATAATTGTAACCCTAAAGTATACAACTGATTACTAAAGGTAGAACTGACTATGACTATGTTGAGGCTGTCTACCCTTACAAACAGAATGATGTTCAATCAAGAGACTGTGGGGGCTTTGCTAAAACATTTAGCTGGTGTTACCAAGGATTGTTAATGGTCGATTTCTGATTGTGACAGACATAGCTGCACATAAACTGCACATTACCTTTCATGGATAGTTCCAAATCCGCCCAAACACAATATTCCAAATTCTGTCAGAAATATGTTGTAAAGAAAGAGAAAAGATACAAATGCAATTTAATTTTATGAATAAAATCAAGTTAAAAATGAATACAGTTCCAATTACTGTTTCAAAATGTACTTGTACTTTGGCCAGTCCAAAAGTAGTTTATTTGTTATAATTAAGACAAAATAAATCATGACATAAATGTCACAATGATTTATTATGAAATAAAGTTTTGTATATTTTCAGTGTTTCTTTAATCCATGCAGTACCTTTGGCGTCAGATCTTTATGAAGCAAACCTTTGTCATGAATGGTTCGCAGAGCAATACAGATCTCAACAATACAGCTCAGTACCTAGAAAACAAATTTTAGCACAATTGCAGGAATTTCCCTTCATTGAGATCAAAAGTGAAACATCATGCACAGAATTAACTTCAGAATATTTTTGCATCTCAGTCCCTTACCTCAGACTCTTCTTGCATGCTCTCTGTCTTTTGAGCAAGGGTCCCTCCCTGACACTGATCCATCACGACATAGTACATATTTTGACTTTCATCTTTATAACAAATTGAAAGAAAAATCTGTTAGTACCTCTGAGCTCATTGATAGTAAAACTTATCTTTGCAGCAAATTTCATTTGCCAGGTGGAAGCTCAGTGTGCCTGTTGGGAATTATTCACCAAAAATGTGCTGATGCTGAAGTTAAATATATTGATTTGGTTTATTTGTTTCAGGATTTATTTTACAGGCGTATTTATTGACTTAATTTAAATATCTTATTTATTCAATGGGCTTAACTTTTCTTATTCAATATTGATTCAAATAAAAATTGATAAAAGTTCGACCTGCAGATTTTGCTATTCACAAAGTATATAAATAATACTTTATGCAGGTGCGTGTTTGACAAGTTGCCTGTAAATATTATGAGGCATAACAAAGAAAACCAGTGGAGCAAGTTAGCATTCTAAACAGAGCAACTAGAGATGATTTTTTTCTTTTCCACACTGTACCATTGTGTACCATAGAGCATGCCCAATGCTACAGTGTATTGTAAAAGGTGACAGAAACATTGATGTTATGCATATTTGATTGTTTCAATTTAAATGTATTCCTCTTAAAAGGAACAATATACTTTCATCAATATCTAAACAAGTTAAATGTAAATGTTACCTAAAAGGTTAATTTTCATTGGCAGTCCCTTTGCCAGTCCCTTTGCTGAGAGATCCAGATTGACAGAGTCCTATTTAATACTCCAGTTTTCAAGTATTTGAAGTATTAAAAATATTAGCAATCATTAGCTGATACTAGTAACACACCAGCTCAGTTTTTCACTGGTCCTCATCACACTGCAAATAAATTTCTCTCTTATAGATATCCTCAGTGTTGAAACTCCTGTGGGGATCCATAGTTCTTTTTCATTTTTTTCTATCTTGGATGCTCTCCCTCATCCTCCATCAATGCCAAACTGTGTTTTGTTAAGTTGTACAAAACTTCTATATTAAAATCACTGTAAATATATTATATTTTTGTTCATATATTTTGTCTGAAACCCAGTTCTTATTAAATGTTCCTACACTTTAAAGTCGGTGTTAAACAAATAAAAGCATGATATATGTGATGGTTAATGGTTTCAAAAGACACAACAGACCAAAATCTATGTTGTACCAAATTATGGAGTTAGACAGGTCAACAGCTTTTCATTGATTTTCTTTACTCAAGACTTGTAGACTGGTCTGAAATTAGGCTCTATGACACAGTGGAGTAGTACTTAAGGCCAGCAAAGGTCAGCCCCACCTCCAGATGCCTGAGCCACTGTCAAAGTTGAGTATTACCTCTAAAATCAGCTGCATTTTTCACCTGGTAATTTTTAAACATTCACAAGTTGCAGCTGGATGAAGGGATGCTGTCAGTTTATCATAAAATCGCTGCCCTCTACCTCTGCCTCCATTGCATTGACTCTGGCCAAGACCTCAGTGCATCACAGGAGGACATAACGACCTTGTGAATGTAGGTTACAGAATCTGATAATGTATGGAATGTAATCCAAAGATTTTCAAAATATTTAATATCTGCATTCGGCACTGGGGATTTCACATCTGTTGACTTTGGTTTAATTAAAACAAATTTGGCTCCTTTTGTCCAGTTAGGATACTTATTTTGAACTGGTCTGAGAACTGTCAGTTGTTGTTTTCAGTGGACAAGCACCAGCATCTTTTTTTCATGATTTTAAAATTTGATTTCAATAAAAGCTGATGGGCTGGGTGGTAAATTAACACATTTTTTTGTCTAATGTGACAGATTCTGATATGACGTCACTGGGGTTGTTAATCTGCTAGTTGCGCTTGTTGTACATTCAATTGTCTATTCAAAACATTATCAAATTAAGAATTATTTACACGTTATTGTAATAAATTACTAAAAATAGGTCAGCTTTCTATTTTGTAGTACTTTTTGAAAAATATTACTGATCATTCAAATAAGAGGAAGTGGTTATCCAACTGAGTCAGGAACAGCATCTTTCAGAAAGTCAGCAAAGTGTCAGTGAACAAGTTCCTTAATTCCAGAATTACTCACCAAATTTGTGCTGATGTCATGCTGATGCTGATGTTAAATATATTGATTTGGTTTATTTGTTTCAGGATTTATTTTACAGGCCAATTTATTGACTTAATTCAAATATCTTATTTATTCAATGGGCTTAACTTTTCTTATTCAATATTGATTCAAATGAAAATCGATAAAAGTTCGACCTGCAGATTTTGCTATTCACAAAGTATATAAATAATACTTTATGCAGGTGCGTGTTTGACAAGTTGCCTGTAAATATTATGAGGCATAACAAAGAAAACCAGTGGAGCAAGTTAGCATTCTAAACAGAGCAACTAGAGATGATTTCTTTCTTTTCCACACTGTACCATTTACAATACACTGTACCATTGGTGCCCAATGCTACAGTGTATTGTAAAAGGTGACAGAAACATTGTTGTTATGCATATTTGATTGTTTCAATTTAAATGTATACTTCTTAAAAGGAACACTATACTTTAATCAATATCTAAACTAAGTTAAATGTAAATGTTACCTAAAAGGTTAATTTTCATTGGCAGTCCCTTTGCCAGATGTTAGCAGATAGTTTGTCTATTTTGTCTGTTTTGCTATCTTTGTCACTGTCAATACTGTGTGAATGCAGATTCTACAAACACCATCATTTGTGGACACAGAGTTCTAAGTGTTTCTGTCCTAACAGAACTAGCTTTCCTGCCTGGGTCCATTCCATGTAGTTGAAGAAGCTGGACTTTTCATCACTCTTCTGTAACCACAAATCATGTGTGATGCTTAACTTTACACAAGATGATTATGAACCTGGAGATTTACTAAGAGTTCCAGATAGGTTTTAGTAGCCAGAATTGTGCAAGCTTGAACGCGTATGGCATTTCATGAGTACATCAGCACATCCGCTTGAGCATGGAAAACAGCCTTTAAGGACATTGGTGTATAAGATTTGATGATTAAGAGTGCTGAGAGATCCAGCTTGACAGTCCTATTTAATACTCCAGTTTTTAAGTATTTGAAGTATTAATAATATTATCAATCATTAGCTGATACTGGTAACATACCAGCTCTAATGTGACAGATTCTGACATGACGTCACCGGCGCTTGTTGCGCTTGTTGTACATTCAGTTCAGTTGTATTCAATTGTCTATTCAAAACATTATGAAATTAAGAATTATTTACAAATTATTGTGATAAATCCCTAAAAATAGGTCAACTTTCTGTTCAACAGTACTTTTTGAAAATGATTACTTATCATCTGTCACAAATCTCTTCAATTTGCCCACTTTATTTTGTAAAAACAGATATGTCATTCGATTGCAAACTCAGGTTAACATAAAACCCAATACAGTTTTTCTAAACTTACCAGTGAAGGAGTTCTTGCAATTCACAATATGTGGATGATTTATGTCCTTGAAGATGTTCATCTCTGACTGAAAGTTGCTTTCATTAGTCCTCTGTTAAAGACATGGCAATCATTAGAATAGCTTGGCATGGTTGTCTGACACCAATGCCAAGAGAGGCACTGTGATGGTCAACCTCAGGCCTGTAGTATTCTTGACACGAAATAGACAAAATTAACAAACGATTCAAACCAGTCAGAAGGCTTCTTGCAAAACTGCAGGCTAAAGTTCCAGTGAGAAATACAATCTGTTTGATTTATTCAATTAATTCAAATTTTCTTTGTATAATGATCATGCAAAAATGATGCAGGAAAAACAATGTACATTTTTGTCACAGTTATGCAAGGAAAATAAATCTTATCCTAGTTATTTACATATATTATATGTTAACGATTAAGCTAAACTCTTCTCTTACCTGACTTAGTGGGATCGTCTTAATGACAAACAAATCTTCTCCCTTCCTGGCAATGAAAAAATTTAGAAAATTTTCTTTTGATGCAACAAAGCCATTTTTCCTGAGTGTGCTCTGTTCTTTCCCCATGTTTGTTATGTCCTAATGACAAAATAAAAATGAAAAAAAATCACAGCAGCAAAAAAAACTTTTAGAAGCAATTTATGTGAAAACTGTTCTTCTAACAGCAGGGTGGAACTTTATAACAGTAGAAAATGGAAAGTGAAACCAAACAATTCTGTCAGTCAAGGGAGTGGCAAGTTTCATGTTACAGCTAACAGCAATGGGCCATGATCAGCAGGGTTTGTAAAATTTTGCATTTGCAAAAGAGTGAGTATATTAAAAAAGTCCTTAGTTCTGTTATAACACCAAAAAAAACCTGAAATATTGTAATATATTGTAAAATAAAATTAAACTAGAAAAAGCTGTTCCTGCGAAACAGCAGTGAGAATGCTGATGAAGTCGAATGGGGATAGCTGACAATGCTAAAAAAGTGGAAAATCTTTCAATTGCTGAAAAACCAGTTGCTGAAGTCTTGGTTGAATGAATTTGAAGTATAAATGCTAATAGTGATTTATGATTTAAACCTATTGGAAAGACAGAAGATTTGATGACAGGGACAAAAGATTTTTCATATTTCAAAATCGACAACATATTTCAAAAAGCTTACCCATTTTGTAATAACTGAATGTCTTGTGAGTCGTTTAAACTTTGAATGGTGTCTCTAGCTGAAAGTATGTAGCACTAGTTAGGTTGATAAGAGTTCAAATTTCTCCTAAATGTGCCTAAAATTTGAATAAAATGTTAAATATTATAAAAAAGTATAAAAGTTAGAAACATCAAAAGTCAAAGCCGTAATCTCCTGAAAGAAGAGAGCATTTTGAGATCAAAATAGTTGAAATCGATATAAGTATGTGGAAGAAGTTCAGTTGAAAAGCGGAGAAAAAGCTGAAATTTGTCAGGAACTTGTGATATGTTTTGTTCTGAAGTCTGTTTTTGTCTTGTCATTTCCTGCTTTATTTTGAAATATTAACTTCCCTCTCGTTTCAGGTACTTTGCCCTTCCTCTTGTGTCAAATGTCTGATTGTCTGCCCTGATCCCTAAGTGTTTCCATCTGTTCCCCATGCTCCCTCATGTGTTCAAAATGTGTTCGCTCTGTCCTGTGCCAGTGTGTCGCAACTCTTGTGTTCTTCACCCTCACGTTCTTCACCCTTGCACCTTGAAACCCTCGTGTTATTTCCAAGCCTTGAATCCCAGAGCCTGTAGTCGAGTCACCCTCCTGCAGAGTCTTTTGTTTGTAATCGTTTCCATAGTTGTACTACTAGTTTAAGTAATTTTCCTAGCCTGATTTTCGTTCCTCCGTTTTTGGAGAGATTTTTGGTTGTTAAACTTTATGTCCGCCTCACTAGGAGAGCGAGAGAGTTAATTTGTAATCTTTAATAGCCTTTCTGTTTTCCTCCTAGAGTGGAGAGAGCTTTGTTTGTTCATTTTCATAGCCGCAGTCTCCTCATGTGTAGTTATTGAGGAGAGCGCATCAGGAGTTTCACAGCCATTGATTTGCTCTGTTCAGGAACTTCTCCAGTGGTTGTGTTCCAATAAAACACCTTGTTCTGAAACTCCCTGCATCTGTGTCCTGTGTTCATCTGGGCCTTGACAAAATTTCAATAGAATTTGAATAAAAATCTAAATATTTTAAAAAGTATAAAAGTTAGAAACACCAAAAGTCAAAGCTGGAATCACCTGAAAGAGGTGAACATTTTGAGACCAATTTAGTTGAAATCGGAGTAAGTATGCAGATGTAGTTTGGTTGAAAAGAGGAGAAAATTT
This sequence comes from Leuresthes tenuis, assembly GCF_036924035.1. Lineage (NCBI taxonomy): Eukaryota > Metazoa > Chordata > Actinopteri > Atheriniformes > Atherinopsidae > Leuresthes > Leuresthes tenuis. The sequence continues at coordinate 16,565,259 of NW_027325365.1, read as the reverse complement.
TTTAATTTGTTCATGTTTTTGAAACCGTTAGATTTCAATATTTGCTTAATATTTGAAAAAGCTGCACCAATTGGTAAAAGCTGAATGTCTTGTGACCTGTTTAACGTTTAAATGGTGTCTCTAGCTGAAAATCTGCAGAAACAGTTAGGTTGGAAGTAGGTGAAAGTTTTTGAAGAATTGAAAACACTTTCCATTCATTTGAATGAGGAAAAATGTTGAATAGTTTATAAAGTATAAAAGTTATAAACACCAAAAGTCAAAGCATAAATCTCCTTAAGGAGCTGAACGGTTTGATATCAAAATGGTAGAAATCAGTGAAAGATTGCAGGAGTAGTTAGGTTGAAAGGAGGACAAAGAGTTGAAATTTGTTCACGTTATATTTCAATATTGGCTTAATATTTGAAAAAGCTGCATCAATTGGTAACAGTTGAATGTCTTTTGACCCATTTAAAGTTTGAATGACGTTATTAAATGTGAATCGACAAAGATGTCCCGTCAAACTTAAATTTTTTTCCAAGATAGATATTTTCACACTTTGTATAAAAGAAACAATCTTTGATATATTTCAACAGTAAATTCTGGTGAGTATTTTAATTTATCTGTCGAAAGATATGTCTGACTTTTGCCAGGGCTTTTTCTCCATGGAAAAGTGTTCAGACAAATTGAAATAATTTAATATCCATCCATCCATTTTCTATACCTGCCTAATCTGTTGATCAGGTTGTGGGGAGGGGGGGGCTAGAGCCCATCCCAGCGGTCATCAGGCAAGAGGCAGGGTACACCCTGGACAGGTCACACCCTGGACAGGTCACTAGTCTATCACAGAGCCAAACAAGATCACACACTTAAGGACAATTTGGAGACACCAATTAACCTAACATGCATGTTTTTGGATGGTGGGTGGAAGCCAGAATACCCAGAGAAAACCCACGCATACACGGGGCACAACCACCTACCACTAACCACTGCTAATCACCACACCACCGTGGTGGGCAAAATTTACATCCATCAATGAAGGTGATGTCTGTGGGTTGAATACTTTTACTTGATACCAGAAACAAAAGTACTAAAAGCATTGGGCAAAAAAGATAAAAATAGATAAATCAATGATGCAGTTTTTTTCTTCTGTGTGTTTGATTACAAATAGTTCATTTCCATTCCATCTGGCTAACTGTGCTGATCCCCCATTTCCCCTCCCTCTCATGCCAAACATCAAGTACACACATAAATTCAAATTATATTGGGACACATGCCAACTCACATCATGGATACCACAGGAGGGTGCATACATACATACATACACATACACATACACACATACACATATATATATATATATATATACAAAAGAACAATGGAGTTTCTGATGTGGGACAGAGGAAACCAGGAACCATCAAGCTCCATTTATCGGCATGTACCTTTGTATTTCTCTCCAGAATTGCTCCATTCATCTGCTGAAACCTGATTTTCATGACAAACCAGAGACACAGACTCCTTCCATCACTGCTACCAGACAATATAAAAGGAGAGAAAGAAAAGATCGCAGAATGGAGAATAATAGTCCAGGCTGGTAAAGATAATGGTGGTAGCAGAAATGGTGGCAGTGGCTTCTGGTTCCAGTAGCGATTTGGCTAAGCCCTGGTACTCAGGTCACAGCCTCTCTGAACAGCAGATAATAGAGGTCTTTGTGATTTCTACAAAAACTTGACATTAAACATTAATGTCATGAGATGTACCACTGGAGGAGAACTAACGAACTGATGTCCAGAGGAAAACTGGAGCTTATGAAGCAGGAGACACTGGATCAGCCATAGGTGAAGGAGATGAGGAAATCACCACCAACTCCCATGTCCACCAAGCACAGGGACAGACAGACAAACACAGAGAGGATCATGAGATATATGCTCCCTACTTGATAAGAACCAATTTGAGTGTAGTTTATTAGCATTATAATTACCACATCTCTCTATCTTTAACATACATTAGATAGAACTACTGAATAACATCTTTACATCTGTTTTTTTTCAATCTTAGTTACAAAGTTACACAAGAACATGAACTAAAGGTTGTATTTGTAATAATAATTTTTACTCCCATTTTGTCCATTGTGGAATCCAAGAGCTTATTTTGTCTTATGATAGGGCCGACAGTTTTCAGCCCACTGTGCAACACATGAGTCTAAACAGATAACTGGGAGAAGACCGTTGTGAGAGCCAGTCCCATTGAAGAATACGTCAAACAGAGCTGCTCCAACTTCGTCTAAATTAATTTACGGTCTGTCTTATAGGTTTTCCTTTGATTAGTTTATCTATCCTCTCACCAAAGTTTTCTTCAGTTTAACATGGGCATGCATGTTTCCTTTAATGTAAAAAAGAAGAACAGCTACTTAGTAAAAGTCTGTGTCAAATATCTCCACCCTGTGTAATTAACAGTATTCAGAATTCCTTTGGCAATCAGCTTCAGAGGATCAAGAACCAAATTCAGCTGTCTCTCTGTAACTGCTTGACTCACAAGCTCTAATCACATGGCTTTGCACCTGACTAAACCTGCTCTTTATCCACACTGGCAAGAGAAACTGCAAGTCCATCCAAAAGCTTGCACTTGCCTTAGGTCATCATCCTGCTGTTTCTAAGTAGGAGTCCCAGAATAGCTGCTCAGTGCTGGCCTGAATATCCTGTGGTGGTGGTTCCACCTACAGACACCAGGCTTTGGCAATATAATAGTCCGCCAACAAGTTTAATTTAAACGTATTAGTACTCTGAATAAAATTAATTTACCTGAAGCAATCTGATTTTATATTGAAACAACCCTTTTTTTTACCCATTATCTTATATATTTGTTGATGTTCACCAATGGTTCAATACGCCCAGTTAAAACCAACAACTGCCTCCTCACCATCACCAAACTGAAACAGCACATTTTCATTCTAGATTATTCAACTGCTGATTTTACCCAACTGATATTTTTACTTATTCACCTGCAGTTCTGTTGTGCATAGAGACCCTTGTACATAAACCCTAATCATGAATCATAGAGTCAATTGTTTGTGCCATGTTGTTCCTTATGTGCAAAAAGTGGAGATGTGAATGGATTCAACAGATCAGTCCCACCATTTTATAAATTTCCAACATATGTGTCCATATATTTGACAGTATTTTTATGAATGCGAGTGTTCTCTTTTTACATAAAAATCATATTGAGACAAAATATGTGCTCTATAGTTAAACCTGCTTTGCACTGTTACATGTACAACTTGATAATGAAGAAAAAGCAGAAATAAAAAGCAATAAAACAGATCAAAATAGTCATAGAATTTTGACAAATTTGTTTTATTTTTCAGCAGACTTATATTGACAATGTGTGCGACTGGATTCTATACGCTACATAAAATCATTCATTTTATGTTCCCCTTTTTTTGTATCTGAGTCCGTGCTTGACCCTCTGCAACCTTCCCCTTTTCGCGCTTTGACTTCACCAAAAGTACTCTCTGGCTTGACCAGATGTCCCAAACTCTTATCTTTGGTACTTTCTGTGACCCCTGGTACTTTCCACCTTCCAACTGTAACGCAGCACAACCTTTTATGCAGTGACACCATTTCAGACAGAGATTCATTTTATATCCTTTATAATTCCCACGAAGATACTTATTTCTGATCATGGTTAACTTATAATGATTTATTTAAAATGATTAACTTTAAACTGTTAACTCAAAATCACACAATATCTAGACATGATCAACTTCCCCTTGATCTAACTTATCATTAATACTGGTATTTCTATAACGCTCAGCCTTGGGTTAATACAGCAAAATTACACTATTAAAACCTTATAAAATTGTTTTGCTACTTTCTCAACTCCCTTCTTATCTGTTCTTATCTACAATGTGTACGAGGGGATCTCAATCTTCTCGACAGATAATAAATAGCATTTCTCCACCACCCCCCCCAAAAAAAGAAACAGAAACAAACAGTTGATCCCCATCCTAAATATCTATTTCATGAATGCTAATAAAATCTCAATTTTGTAAAATTGAATTACAACAGCTACACAAAATATATGACAAGTCTACATACACGTTAAATGTGTATAGTATTACAGCCTAATTTACGTAATTTAAAGCCTACTTTGCACATGATACATTATCAGAAAATAACAGCCCCCTGAAATTAAACATTGCACATATTGAAGACAAAACAAGCATAAAAAAATATGATTGACAACCACACCATCAAGCTTGAATTTATTATAGTACAAGTCCTAATTGGTACATGATTTCTCCTAATTTCAACCCAGCCTAGAAAATATGGAATTTTTTATTTGGTATATCATCCTGTTTATGTATATTGACGCAGAAATCCTTAAGCCTCTTTCCCAGTATTTCTACAATGATGTCTTTGGTGAAAAATTGACTTAAACTCACCAAAACTCTTTTGGATAAATATAACCTTTGGGTTACATTAGTTCCATACTCTGCCACTCCAGCTCACTTTCTTGTTGAACTGAGGGGATAGATGATATCATGTTTTTTAGCTCATCCAACAGTACTTGCAGTTTGTCTGCTGCCTCCCTCACTGATTGGACAAATCTCATGATCTCAGATTTGATTTGAGCTCTTTTTGGTGAGGACTGATCCTGAGGCTCCGATTCAACACGTACAGGTGTTCTGTCAGCAATGCGTAACTCCTCCATCATTGAGCTGGACAATAGTGCAGATTTGTCAGAGGTTGACACAGTGTCACCAATTTCAGACTCTGACCTGGGTGAGGTTGGACCTCTCTCCTCTGCTTCCCTTGCTTTCTTAATTTCATGAATCTCTTTTGCATCCATGGCAATGAAGAAGATATCTACTGCTATGAATAAACCAGAAAGTACACCTGTTGCTACCTCTGCAACACGCACTGCCCTGGATGCTTGTGCAGCAACTCTGCCAATGCTCACGACGCTAGTTAGTCTGACAAGTTCAGCAATGCCACCTACACCTTTTCCTGCCCTAAGGCCAAGCCTTTTGATGTTTTCCCCTGTTAAGTTGCTGTCAGTGTCACATACTTGTGGATATTTGCTGATGGTTTGTAAGCTGTAGCTAATCTCCTGGAGCCAGGTGACAACTGCATTAATTTTCTGTTGAAACTCTTTAATGATAGTGTGAACAGCTTTGCGATCAGAGGACTGGTTGACCATATTTGTGATGTTTGAGGCACCAGCAGTGACTGCACCTACTGCACCCACTCCCACACCGACACCAGTGACAATAAGAGAGGCTCCCAAAGTGAAAGGAGCCAATATAAGCCCCACAATGGATGTAATCCCTCCCACTGCTCCAATCACTCCTCCTGCCAGACTTCCGATGGTGGTGTTCTCATGAATACGTTCCAAACCATCAGCCAGAGTCCTTAGCATGTCCAGCTTGTTATGGAGTTCATCTGCTGTTATTTTACACTTAAAAAAAAAAAGTGGTCTTTTTAAAAAAGTGATTTCATCAGAATAAACAGATGTGCCAAGAAAATATTTTCATAAAAAACTAATTCAAAAACTTGACTAAAACCTCTTTAGCAAATTTGCTTGTCTTCAGCGGAGACATGTGTGTGCATGCATTATGTTAACAGTGTTAGTGCTGTGAAAATAGAACGAAACTACCATGTTTTTCTTTTTTGAATTCCAAGTAAAGCAATCAATGAAAGCAGAAAAATGTTAGATCTGTTAGACATTAGTTGACCACTATGCCAATGCTCACGCAGAGAGGCCCAGATCTGTTGAAGGTGTGGTCGACAACAGGAGATACGATAAACGGACTAAACCTCTTATCTGTAGCCTATCAGATGTCCTGTTCTTCACAAGTAGTGTAGATGCAGCATTTAGAATCGGTCTAAGACACTTTTCTTACCCGTGGTTTATTAAAAAAAAATTCCCACAAATAACAAATGATTTTTTTGTCTTCATTAGTTTAGATAGAAGTTAAGAGCAATTAGTTGGAGTAGGGTGGCCGTGGCTCAATTACATGCCGCCACTCCATCATAGGCCTCAAATTGTCGGAATGGCGACACTGAATTTTCTATAAAACATCCAGTCATTCCGACACTTTTTTCCGCATATGGTCGGAATGGCGGTATGTTTTAATTTCTATAAACATCCCGCCATACCGACAAATTCTTTAATAGGCTATTAAAGCCTTTTTTTTGGAGGAACTCCACAACCTCGCAAACCAACCAAGTTATCATCAAAATCCCCTGAAATTTCAAATATCAAGATACAGGTATTAATGCAAATCGGGCGAGTCTGAAACATTTTGAGTAGGCAGAAATACAGTGTCAGTGACCTCCCACAGCAACCAGCTGGAGCGGAGCTCTCCACAGTGCCCATGCGTCTTTTGCATGCTGGCATCATATGGAACATTAATAATGGCAATTGCAGACATCAATGACGGCTCACCTGTGTTGGACGTCCCGGTGCTCCAAATAAAACTAATTTCATATATTAAAATGTATTATAATTTTTTTTATTAGTTTTAAATCAATAAGTGTTTTTCTATGTTTGTTGCTCCTGTTTGTATAATAAACTATTTGAATATCATTACTTTGCTTTTGGAACGCGTTTTGAAAATTACCACGGACTTATGACATTGCCAGGATCTGACGGTATCCGACACACCTACATGACAGCTGTTACATGCACACACCAGATTTATAGTGAATAGTAACAACACAGCCCTTATGTATGGAGCCTGAGTACCATCATCTTTTATCTTTATTTTTTAAATCCGAAATAAGCCCACATCCACCTGATACTCCCCTCTGACTGTAGATTTGATCCTTAAATTATCATTCATTTTATATCATTCAAACTTCACAAGCTTTGAAGAATAACAGGCAGAGAGAGGGGGAGAGGTTTTGACAGAAAGAAGGGACTGTTAGCTGTTGAATAACACTCATTTCCTTATATGGAAAGCCTTTTCAGAATGGTGGGACGTTTGCATGTCGGAATCACGGGATGTCAGAATGGATGTTGCCGCTCTCCGTGGCTCAGTGATTAGAGTGGGTCATCCAATAACCGGTTGGCGGTTCGATTCCTACTCTCACCACTCAACAATTGGTGAAACTGACAGCTGGAGGGGTGTCAATCCACCTCCTTGCCACTGCCGAGGTGCCCTTGAACAAGGGCACCGTAACCCCATGCTCCCTGGGTGCTGTAATTGGCTGCCCACTGCTCTAGTGTATGGCATTTGTCTCTATGAGTCTGTGACCCTGTGCACGTTCATGTGTGTGTTCAACAGGTGCCACCCTGAATGGGTTAAAAGCGGAAGACAACTTTCATGTATTCCCTGTACATGACAATAAATTTGATCTTAAATGTGATCTTAATCTTAATCTAGTTGATTTCCCTGTTAAAGACATTATGGAAGAATTATTAAATCCTATGCTAACAGCTGCCTGGAGAAAAGGTGTTTTCTGAGATAGCAAGTTAAATATTGTACTGTTGGAAATGTCATACCTTTGTTGTGAGACACTTTATAACAATTGGACGTGCCAAGATCTCACTGGCTGTTGGTCTTGCTTGAGCATCTCTTTTCAGTATATCGGTCAACAGCTCACAAAGCTCTGGTGAGAAGTTATCTGGGAGAGATGGGTAAGGACCACTAATTATCTTTGGCATGAGCTTGACTGCAGTCTCTGCAGAGAACTGTAAAAGAAGATCATAAATACCACTTAGAGCAAGATTTTATACATTTTCAAAGCAAATTTTGAAGCAAACACTACAGCACAATTTCCTTATTTTTCCATCACTTTATTAAAGCCAAATGATGGATTTTCGTACCCTATAATTCCTGCTTCAAACAGAAGGGACAGAGTCTGCTTGCTTAACAAACACATGGTAGTTCAGACTGGGCCATTTTACACACATCTCCACTTAGAAAAGTAAAGTAAAAAGAACTCTATTCAAGCAAAGAAAAGCTTCTCACTTCACCCGTGAGGGCTGAATAACTAGAAAAAAAACAACAAATGTGTTACCACAACCAAAACTAGACTCTAGAACTAAAATGCTTGTAAACTTGTTAGTTTGATCGAAACAGTACAAAATCAAGCTTCTGAAAACTGAACAAACACACCTAGATTTTAGGTTCTAAAGTTAGTAAAAAATAGTAAAATATCAGTGTCTATCTACAGCTGACTTTCCAACAAGGCTGCTCTCATTCATACATGTCCAGTTTATTTTGTCAGACAGCTAAACACATCAGAAATTGTGAGTGAAAATTAGTCTATAAAGACTAGACTTCAATTTGTGGTTGCTTAAAGTATTTCAAGAAAAAATATCGTAAAATAAGTCTATTTACTGTATTTGATCAGATTCACCTGCAACTTACCGCTGACTTTTTGGTACAGAGCTCAAAGAGTATGCATCCCACTGCCCAGACATCACTAAAAGTAAAGAATATGTTAGAAGGTTAACAGCAATAGCAAATTAGGATTTTGATCACAAAGCAAAAGAAAACAACAAAAAACTGGCATATGAATAAAAAGAATAGCATAATTTGAATGTGAATGAGAAAAATAGAATAAATATAATACACTGACATTTGCTGAAAGCATTGTACAGTCATACATTCCACACAATTACCTCTGTTTCTGTTTTTACACAAAACATACAGAAGCTTCATTGTTTGGTTGAAATGTGGCAAAGCAGCTCATAATTTCCGGGACTTTATTTACTACAAAACATGAAAAACCCACACTTGTTGCATGTTAGTGTTGCTCTTTTCTATTCCAAATAATGTTACTGACCGGTTTTAACTGATTCTAGTTAAAATTGAGCGTTTATTAAGTTAAATTCAAGTTATGAAAGAAAAAAAATGGCTTACCTTTTTGCATCGTATTTCCCCTCTGTGAAGACTTCGGGTGCCAAGTAATTTATTGGTCGATTTGAATTCGTGTTTGACGTGCTTTTTGAACTGGACAAGAGAAATACAGCAATGAATCAGATTAATTTCAACCCCTCATCACAACAAAATGCAGAGCTACACACATAAGATAAAATAAGAATTCTGCACAATGACTTAAGATCAGTTTTTTATTTGTTAGGATATCTGACAAGTTGGCAAACTGCTGTAGAGTCCTAATTATTGTGCTTTTGCAAGAAGTTGTTTTTGTTTCACATTGTTGGCATAGGGAAAGAGTTAGTTATATCTACAGTTACATAATACGTGTATAAAACCAAGATTTCAGACACTCATAAACAGAACCACGAGTAAAGACACAAGATACCTAAATGGAAATAAAAAACAGTTCATGACTTTTTTTATAAAAAAAAATATTAAAATCATTTGTTTTTGTTGCTCCTTAAATCTGGCCCTCCTTTCCCCTAGCAAGTGTGTGGTGGGGGGAAAAACAGACATAGGCAGTGCAAAGAGATGCAGTTTGGGAGGAATGGTAACTGCACAGTTTAATTTTATCTGATGAATAGAGAAAGAGTTTTGGGTTACACGTGCACGGTTAGGGCAGAACCTGATGAACATGACCAAGAGAAAACCAAAAAGATACCGCAGCAGTTGGATTGACAGCAATGAGGTTTAGCCTTCAGAACACTCCATTACCCCTCTGCCTGCGGGAGGATGGTGGATAATTGCTATTTCATAATGAACTTGAATGGTTCTGACCTTTATGGAGTAAATATTTAATTGAACTGAGATTCATTTGACCACTAGGCCTCAACAATGCATACGCAGAGAGGCCTAGATCTGTCGAGGGTGTGGTCGACAACTGAAGATACAATAAACAGACTAAACCTCTTATCTGTGTCATGATATTGAATTGTTTAAAAGTAAATGTTGAAACTTGAGTGTTTATTTTGGGCACTGTGAGGACATTAAAGGGTTGTTGCACCCACATTTACTAGAGACAAAGTGATCAAAAAGACCAGAAAAACTAGTTTAGAGCACAATGCAAAATTAGGAAATGACAACAGCCAACGAAAACATTTTGATTTTAAATTTTTGAGGTTTTTGATTTTAAATTTTTGAGGTTACAAGTGTATAAAAACTTGACATTGCTGTGAAAGTGTGTTGTATGCTTGTTTATGTGTGTAAACTACCGGCTCTATAATTTCACAGTTTTGGTTTCCTTATCATAAAATGCACCGCCGCTCTTCTGAACCTGGAACTGGCCCAATAGCTTGCTGAACAAAACTGCAGCACTAAAGTATACAACTGATTACAATAGGTGGAATTGACTGAAAAGCAGAGTTGAGTTGTATTTCTTTTAGTTATTCCATGACTATATTGAGACTGTCTACCCTTACAAACAGAATGATGTTCAGTCAAGAGTGTGGGGGCTTTGCTAAAACAGTAAGTGTCATGTTTTGGAGGTGGCGGCAAGGGAGGACCCTGATGCGGACACGGGTCAGGAGCCAGGAGGAAACTTAAACGGTTTATTTATAATAGAAATCAAAATCACAGTTGGAAATACCAAAAAATGTAGCCAAAAAAACCCCACAACACCTAAGGAAACATAACAAAAAGCAGACTGTACATTACGTGGACCAGCAACCAGAGAAATGGGGGAAACCATGGTTTGCTATGACAGCAGATCTGACAATGACTGAATGACAACCGTGAGCTTAAATGCAAAGGAGGATGATTAGTGAGTGAAAATAGTTGAGGGAAACAAAAGTGAAGTGAGTGGAGCTGACGACTGGATAGAGGGAACAGAGGAAAGGTGAGGAAATGGCAAGGCTAACCAAGAGACCAAACAGACTAACCAGAAAAAGCACATGGATCGTGACATTAAGCTGGTGTTACTAAGGATTGTTAATGGTCGATTTCTAATTGTGACGAACATAGCTGCACATAAACTGCACAATACCCTTCATGGATAGTTCCGAATCCGCCCAAACACAATATTCCAAATTCTGTCAGGAATATGTTCTGAAGAAAGAGAAAATATACAAATGTAATTTAATCCTATGAATAAAACAAATTCAAATGACTATTTTTTTCAATATGTACTTGTACATCAGCCAGTCCAAAAGTAGTTTACTAATTATAATTAAGAAAAATAAATCATGACACAAATGTCAATGATTTATTATGAAATAAAGTTTTGTATGTTTTCAGTGTTTGTTTAATCCATGCAGTACCTTTGGCGTCAGATCTTTATGAAGCAAACCTTCTTCATGTATGGTTCGCAGAGCAATACAGATCTCAACAATCCAGCTCAGTACCTAGAAAAAAAATTATAGTACAATTGCAATTGTAATTGCAAGAATTTCCCTTAATTTGGGATCAACAATGAAATGTCATGCGATATTTCACAGAATTAACTTTTGCACATCAGTCCCTTACCTCAGACTCCAGAGGCTTTATTCTTATATTCTGAGCAAGGGTCCCTCCCTGACAGTGATCCATCACTACATAATACATCCTCCCACTTGTATCTTTATGACAAATAAAAGAAAAAAAAATGTGTTAGTTTTTCCAAAAAAGTGTGTTCAGTGTGGGAAAACCCTCACCCCACCTAAAAAGGTTTCAAATTAGTCTCTGAGTTCATTAATAATGAATCTTATTTCAGGTGTGTTTGTTGAGAATTAGGAATTTATCTTTTTTGCATCTACTATAAATTGTGGATAAGCTGCATCAATTCAATAACTCTATTTATGTTGACAAGCTACACAGCGTCAGTCATTCAAGAAAGTTTTTAGAATACAGAATTATGAGAATTCAGTGGATTCGACCTAAAAGAAAGCAGAGTTGAAGTCAGTTAGTTTGTACAAACAGGCCTGTCTGTTAACAACAAACTCAGGTTAGCATAAAAACCTGATGTAAGTCTCTGAAACCTTACCAGTGAAAGACTTCTCGCAACTCACAATATGTGGATGACTTATTTCCTTGAGTTTGTTCATCTCTAACTCAAAGTTAGATTGATTGGTGTTCTGTTAAAAACATGACAAACATTAGAATAGCTTGGCATCACTGCCTAACACTCGCTGATGGAACAGTTCACATTCTGTTGTAAACTACACATAACGAGTACATTAAAGCTACTGAATATTTATTTCCTTAATATTACCACATAACATTTATTTTGATAACAATGTGATGACAGAAAACTGTTAACAAAGTTAGAAAATCACAATGTAAACAAACTAAAGGTTGCTTTTTCTAGACAAATCCCTATTATCCTTTGTCTAATACTGCAGGAGTAAAACAGAAAACATCTCATAAAATCTTAAGTAAGCATATGATACCAAACAGTAGCTGCTCTACTACAACATTCAAAGCAGTGTTTTGTACAAGGTTGGCACATGTAGCCAAGCTGCTGGGAGGCATCTCGCTCAGCAAAAATATATCATTATTGTTCTCTATGCAAACCATTTTGTAAATGGTACCACTCACAATTAAAATTGCCACCTTTCATGTGGGTGACCTGGGTTCAAATCCCCTGCATGAAAGGTATTACCTCCAGTAGGGGTCCTTAGGCAAGGCCCCCTTACCCTATCTGCCTACCTGTAAGTCGCTTTGCATATGCATAAACATAAACACATAATCTCGTCTCATGTTATTCATCTTAGTGATTAGTAGATAGACGGGTAAATGTGGTAAAGAGGAAAACACAGAAATAGGCACTGTGATGGTCAATCTAGGACCTGTGTTATGAAGCAGGTTCAACATATCCAGGTTATCATGAGGTGATCTGTCTTATCAACTCTAAAACAGGTCAGGTATTCTGAGGATCTGGATATGAGCTCTCATGCAAAACATGTAGTGATGGCATCAGGTGACGGATCACAGTCTATAATTCTAGCAGACTGAAAAGCAACACAACTGCTGCAGCAAACCAGGAAAGAAAGCTGACAAAAAAGGAATAATGAATGTCTACATCTGACAGTGTGAATGCATAAATCAGTAAGCTGATCAAGTTCATTCATCATCATTAAAGCTCGATTCAGTCATATTTTGCCACATTTAACACTGTTCTAAATGCTCTTTTCACCAAAGTTAAATGGACAAACATGAAAGTGATCCAAACCAGTTGTCAGGATTTGTGGTGCGAGGGGAGGACCCAGATAGAGACTTTAAAAAAAAAAAAGCAGATTTAGCAACAAAAAGCACAAGGCAAGAACAAAGGACACGGCTGAGCCGGTTATCAAAAATCTTAAACTGTGAAAAAACAAAACAAGGGGCAAAAACCTGACCTGACAAGACTGTGAAAAAACATGGCTTGAAAGGTAAGGTGAGGAATCTGCCATGAGTTGAGTGAACCTGGAAACTAAGTACTGTGGGGAGGTGATTAGTGACGAGGTGCAGCTGTGGAACAGAAACAGGTGGCTTGAGTGAAACTAAACGTGATGGGAAAAAACATGACAAGAAATGAATCAATACCTTAAAACAAGACAAAACATAACTGAAAACGTGACACCAGTCAGTAGGCTTCTTGTAAATGATAGGTTCAAAAGTTTATTTTCTGTCATCCAGGCTCTAAAATGCTAAACAAAATGGTTTCATTTGTATCGTGACTTTCATTCATTTTATAAGACATTATAAGATGTAACTGCATATGATTATGAACATAAAGATTTATTTGATGTAATTTTGCTGTATTGATAGACTGTACATTCATAGTGTACAGTATGAGAAAAAGGGAAGAAATCTTCAGAATATAGATCCACCCATCCATCTTTTGCCAGTTACCCAGGTCTGGGGCAACAGTCTAAGCAGAAATCCCCAGACCTCCCTCTACTCAGCCACCTCCTCCAGTTCTTTTGGGGGAACACTGAGTTGTTCTCAAGCCAACCAAGAAATATATTCTTTTCAGAAGGCGTAAGTCTGCCACAAGGCCTTCTCGCAGTGAGACATGTCCGAAAGCAGAAATAAGGAAAGTACCCTGACCAGATGCCCAAATCACCTTAGCAGGCTGAGTCTGAGTGAGGAAGCTTCTTTCTGACGCTTGTATTCACAATCTCATTCTATAAGTCACTGCCTGCAGCCCATCACCATAAGTAAGGGTTGGAATGTAGAACGTAAGTAAATGGACAACCTTGCCTTGACTCATCTCTCTCTTCACAGCAACAGGCCACCTGTCAGTCTCCAGCTCCTTTCTACCAAGCTCATGAAGAACACCCCAAGATACTTACAATCCTCCACTTGAGGAAGTGACTCTTCCCATATCTGGAGTGGGCAATTGACCCTTTTCTTACAGAGGACTATAACCTCTGACATGGAGGTGCTAATTCCCATCCCTGCTGTTTCACACTCAGCTACAAATGGCCCCAGTGCCTGCTGGAAGTTTCCACTCCATGACACAACAGGAAATAAATTGAATTTAAAAAGCCATGAAATAAAAGTGGCGCTCCAAATTAAAAGTTTCCCAAAATACGTAAAAGTGGCATTACAAAATAAAAGTGTTGTGTAATAAAGAAAAATGCTATGATGAAATAAAAGTATCATGAAAAAAATTAGTTGGCCATTTAAAAATTTCAGTTTATCGATTCATTTTGCATTGAATTCATTGGAATATATATGTAATTCATCGGACAATTATTATTTTCAGTACTTATTTATATATTCAAATTTTAATGAAATGGCTCTCCATCATTATTTACCTAAATTCTGTATAAATAATAAAGCTAAACTCTTTACTTACATAGTTTAGTGGGATCATCTTTATGACAAACAAATCGTCACCTTTCTTGGCTTCAATAAAAGTTTCAGTTTCTTTTGTTGTAATATATCCTTCTCTTGCAAGTGTGCTCTGTTCTTTCCCCATGTTTGTGATTTCCTAAGGAAAAAGAAAAAAGGTTATATCAGCAGAAAGGTATTGAACAAATAAGCAAAACATTATCGGAGCTGTTAAAGTGAAAAATAGTTCTTTACACACCCAGATGCTGAACTCATACGCGATCCAAAGTCAGTGACTGTTTCAGACTAAACGCAGGGTAGAATTTATACAGTAGAAATGGAAAGTAAAACTAAACTGAGGATTACAGCAATGGGGAAACAGGTGGATCATGTTACAGCAAGAACTCCATGATTTTGAATATGCAAATGAGTGACTGCTTTAATATGTACTCAGTTCTCTTATAAAACCCCAAAAAGATGACTCGATATAAAAACTTTAGTAGATTACCAGCAAAGATGAATTGCAGATCATCTCGTCAAACTTCACCCAGTTTAGAAAAATATATATTTTTACACTTTGTAAAAACAAAAATATCTGAACTAGTACAGTAGTCAATTAATACATTTGAATAAAAATCAAAAGTATTTTAATTTTACACACATGCATTTTGTCATATGGCAGACTCGATGGTCAAATTTTGCTAATATTTGAAAACTTATTGTATTTTAAACTTAAGGGGTTTTGATTATCCCATTGTCTAATTCTTATTTTTCTTTATAGTCACTCTTCCCCAAGAACTTGATATTGTTGCTGAATTTTTCTTGGAAAGAAATGCTTATTTCTGTAGATTCTCTATTCATTTTACAGCTGAAGCATCAAACTTTGTGAGCAGTTAATATTTGTCTTTCAGATTGCTTAAGATTGTTTTACTCATACCCCTCTCTACCTAAAATTTCCATTACACTTGTTTTTATTGCTATCATTTTGAACAAGTTTTAATGTTATATATTCCAGTGATCGGAGGTCATTAATTATCACCTCTATAGTATTGAAATTTATCTTGGCGCATAGCAAGACCTATTTTATTTCAATCTCCCCAGTAAGTTTAATTTCACAATAAATAAGTTTTTCTGCTGTGGATTTCCAATTTTCTTCTCTTTATATTTTGTTGTTGAATGTCAGGGTTATTAAAGACAATAGTAAAAGGAAAGCTCTTGTTCTGATGCCACCCATATATTATGAGAAGAAACACATTCTAATGAGCTGGAAAATAAATTCTGGAGATCTCAACAGGGTAACATAATATATTTCAGCTATCGGACAGTCCACTCAGCTGGGGTATTCATTTTTTAATTAAGTTTTCTTCTAAATTTAAGGAAGGTAGTCTTTAAACAGTACCCTCCACTAATGGCCCTGGATTATTATTGTAGCTAAACAAGAAAACGCTATTTTCAATATCTGTATATTATATATATGTAAATGTTTATATGTATATTTATATTATATATAAATATAACATTTTCAGAATTGACTGGCTAAAAAGATGTCTCGGTAATCCAGAATCCAGAGAAGTCTCTGACAAGGACACACCCACCTTCTGAAGACTGTTTCTGATCTGTTGAACAGGCTTTTCAGGATTTCTCTTTATCATAGTGAAGATCCTTCTTTCATCAGCAGTGGAGGTCATTCTTGGCCAACAGTCCCTTTGCGTTTAGAGGGCTCGTTGGTGCATTCTTTCTTCTGAATGATATTCCAGACAGCTGATATTGATAAACCGAATGTTTATCTGTTGTCTCTAACCGATGGTTTTATTGTTGATCTTCAGCCTCATGATAGCCTCCCTGACTTTCATTGGCACAGCTTCTCTCCTCACATTAAACATTGAAATTACAGACTCCAAATTGTAGAGGGAAGAATAGGTATCACATGATTGTAGAGAGCATGGCGGAAGGCAGATATGTTTCTGTGAGTGTGAAAGGTATGCATGTCTGTCAAGCTTTTCATTGTTAGAATGCACTTTTGTCTTTCCATCTCTTTTGTTTCTCTGATGTTTATCTGTTACTCTGAACACTGTTATCATGTTTTCACTTGTGGATATTGTAAGGGCTATTCTGAGTCAACAATGTTAACATTTTCACTGCTAGAATATAATTATTTTTAATTTATTTATTGTTTCATGTACAAAGAGTATCTGGACGGAAGCTTCCCAGCATTCAATGTGACAGTGTTTCTGAATCAATGGTTGAGTTTGAGTGTGTTCTGAGATACTTAAAAGTGCTATTTTTTGTACAGTAGTCAGTGTTGAGTTGTTTCATACCTGTTTTTTTAGATCATTGTCAGTTTTATGATATCGTAGATAAAGTATTCATCAAGTTAGTGACCCCTCCGTCATATTCTGTCTATTTGAGTAAGGCTGGGGTGTCAAATAAAAAGAGCATTTAAAATAAATTTGTTTTTTAACACCTCATCTTGTCATTGTCTCACCCCACTCAAGCTTGCCACATCATTATAGAGGGCAGGGGTGGAGGCGGATATATTTCTGTGAAAATGAAAGGTAAGTATGCATGTCTGTCCAACTTCATTGTCAGAATGTTCTTTTGTCATGGCATCTCTTCTGTGTCTCTGATATTTATCTATCACCCAAAAAACACTGTTTTCATGTTTGTAACTACTGCACCCTGCACTAACCCTTGACCTGATAGAAAGCTGCTCTCTTTGAAAATGGTGAGGTTTCACAAAGCTCATATGCCCACAATGCTGTTTGTTTTTCTATACCTTAATTTACATTTGATGACATATAGACAAATATTTAGGTTAATAAGTAATTGATTTTGCTATGCACTTTTCGCTGTTTTTCATTTGCTTTGACATCCAGTAATATGTGAATAACTTCACATATTTTATTTTACACTTAAGGGGTTTTGATTATCCCATTGTCTGATTCTTATTTTTCTTTATAGTCACTCTTCCCCAACAACATGATATTTTTGCTGATTTTTTCTTGGAAAGAAATGCTTATTTCTGTAGATTCTCTATTCATTTTACAGCTGAAGCATCAAACTTTGTGAGCAGTTAATATTTGTCTTTCAGATTGCTTAAGATTGTTTTACTCATACCCCTCTCTACCTAAAATTTCCATTACACTTGTTTTTATTGCTCTCATTTTGAACATGTTTTAATGTTATATATTCCAGTGATCCGAGGTCATTAATTATCACCTCTATAGTAGTGAAATTTATCTCGGCGCATAGCAAGACCTATTTTATTTCAATCTCCCCAGTAAGTTTAATTTCACAATAAATAAGTTTTTCTGCTGTGGATTTCAAATTTTCTTCTCTTTATATTTTGTTGTTGAATGTCAGGGTTATTAAAGACAATAGTAAAAGGAAAGCTCTTGTTCTGATGCCACCCATATATTATGAGAAGAAACACATTCTAATGAGCTGGAAAATAAATTCTGGAGATCTCAACAGGGTAACATAATCTATTTCAGCTATCGGACAGTCCACTCAGCTGGGGTATTCATTTTTTAATTAAGTTTTCTTCTAAATTTAAGGAAGGTAGTCTTTAAACAGTACCCTCCACTAATGGCCCTGGATTATTATTGTAGCTAAACAAGAAAATACTATTTTCAATATCTGTATATCATATATATGTAAATGTTTATATGTATATTTATATTATATATAAATATAACATTTTCAGAATTGACTGGCTAAAAAGATGTCGTGGTAATCCAGAATCTATTTGGTACTTTATTCTAAATCATATCTCTAACCAAATTTGGAGGCCTTTCTTTTCTTATATCTTGCAATTTAGTGTCAAGCAAACTATCAATTAAGATTTCTAAGTTTCATCAGCAGACTTTTCTCATCTTGAAGCTGGCTTTTGTCCACAACTTGTCTTCACGTAAATCTCCTCGTTGGAATAACTGCAATATACTTTATACAATATACATTTTTCCAGAATTTTGCAGGTTCCTTCCAGGACTTTTTTACAGACTGTAATGTGGCAATCATGTCTTTGTGACTAACTATGGGTTTGCGTCTTGGAGTGTAGCCTCTGTATTTCCATTCATCAAGTCTTTCGTGGAGAGAAGTCTCTGACAAGGACACACCCACCTTCTGAAGACTGTTTCTGATCTGTTGAACAGGCTTTTCAGGATTTCTCTTTATCATAGTGAAGATCCTTCTTTCATCAGCAGTGGAGGTCATTCTTGGCCAACAGTCCCTTTGCGTTTAGAGGGCTTGTTGGTGCATTCTTTCTTCTGAATGATGTTGCAGACAGCTGATATTGATAAGCTGAATGTTTATCTATTGTCTCTAACCGATGGTTTTATTGTTGATCTTCAGCCTCATGATAGCCTCCCTGACTTTCATTGGCACAGCTTCTCTCCTCACATTAAACATTGAAATTACAGACTCTAAATTGTAGAGGGAAGAATAGGTATCTTATCCCTGCATTAATCAAGCAATGGAACACACCTGAGAACATTATGATGCTCTGAAATAAGGGGGAATTGTGTATAAATGTATAAAACTATGTATTAAATGTATGAAAATGACTTGGACCGTGTCCTTTGATCTTGTCTAAATGGTTTGATTTAAAATTTTACACGAGAAACAGAGGGGTAGCTCAAAGAAAAATGGGACTTTATCCCAAACAGTATGTATGGCATATATAGACTTCTGTACAATATCTATAACTCCATGAAATGTTCATGCACTATATATTTTATATATTGCATTATATATCGCATTGTTAGTATCTACTCCACCAGCCCACCAGCTCCTTACTCACTGTATATGTTGTGTTTATTTAATTTTCTACTTATTTTAAGTAATTTCTGTAAATGTATTGGATTTTTCCAAATGACATCTGCTTATACTTGTACAATGATAATAAATGCATATTTAGCTATCTACGCTACTGTTGTCTTCCCATTTGTTTGTAAATTGCATAAACTCAAAAAAGCTTTTTAAAAAAAACAAAAAAAACAGTGCTCTTTAAAAAATATTTATTTCCTCATCATTGTCTCAAGCACGCCCCATGATTGTAGAGAGCAAGGCAGATATTTTTCTGTGAGTGTGAAAGGTATGCATGTCTGTCAAGCTTTTCATTGTTAGAATGCACTTTTGTCTTTCCATCTCTTTTGTTTCTCTGATATTTATCTGTTACTCTGAACACTGTTATCATGTTTTCACTTGTGGAGATTGTAAGGGCTATTCTGAGTCAACAATGTTAACATTTTCACTGCTAGAATATAATTATTTTTAATTTATTTATTGTTTCATGTACAAAGAGTATCTGGACGGAGGCTTCCCAGCATTCAATGTGACAGTGTTTCTAAATCAATGGTTGAGTTTGAGTGTGTTCTGAAATACTTAAAAGTGCTATTTTTTGTACAGTAGTCAGTGTTGAGTTGTTTCATACCTGTTTTGTCAGATTTGAAAATTCCCAATGTTCCTCCACATAGATTTCTTTGAAAATGAAAGCTATATAAGTCTGTCAGTCTTTTGGATTCTCGGATGTTGCTGACACTGCTATCGCGTTTTCACTATTTGTGATTGTAAGGCCTATTCTTTGACAACAATTTTAACACTTTCACTGGATATGAATGCAGCACAATTCACTATATAACTTTATTAGTAATTTATTTACATCTCTACATAAGTGACATCAATACATTTTATTTTAGTTTTGACTTATTTTAATAATGGGGACCAGATCCATAGAATTGTTATTTCTCAACTAAAACTGTGGGTATGTACAAAGTCAGTAATGTGAATATGTCTTCTTTGCACCAAATTTATAGTGCCAGGTTCAGTTCATAAATCTTAATTGTCATGAAACTATATGCATATGCACAAACCTGAGCTCCACTCCTTTTTGTTAACCATGAATGAAGACTTAATTTAATTGTTAATTTGCAAATAAAGCATGTTGCACCACAATCAGAACAGCAAAGCAGAAGTGAAGTCTAACCAAGTATAAAACTAACACACTGATCAATAGGAATAGGTAGAGAAAAATAAGCCAATTTTATTCAGTGGTTACAGTTTTGTAACCACGAAGAGAACTAAATCCACAGAGCTGGGAAAAAACAGGAATGAGGAATTCTGTAAGTTCAGAGCAAAGGTAGAAGGTATAGGTAAAATAATAATGATAACAATGAAGTCAAAGTAAGTAAATCTCATGTCACCTACTTTTACCAAATTAGCCAAATGCATTCAAAAGTGAATTAATGTATATTCATTCAACCTGAATCAGATTTATAATCACGTTTAAGAGATCCAAATTTGATGACTAGACACATGGTATTTTTTTTGTTAATTTGCTTTTTGGAAATAGTCATTCAATTCACTGAGTAAATCTATCACAGGTTTTTAAATTAAATTCACGTTTCATTCACTTAAGAAAAGGGATCATGTTAACGTAGCAGACAGTGGGACGACATCATCGATGCTTACTCACTCCGGTAAGGACGTCCATCGTACTTAAAGTTGTCGTCCATGTCGTCAAAATCTGATAAATATCCTGCCATGTTGCACAAAACTAGCAGTAGCAAACTCCTTGTGAAGTTAGTCGACTGTCACAGAGCACAGAGTGAAAGAGCTGTGCTGCAGCAGCGCGTATTGATGACGTCATCCCAGTAGACGCGTGTGTATAAAACCCCCGAAAAGCCCCCGATAGCCCCCAATAACAACAACAGCTCTGAACTAACAGTGCATATTACGCATTCATTCGTGAATCATTCGTCTTAAAGTATTGGTGAAATAAAGACAGATAATGCCTTATTTAGAGGCTGTATTATCAATGCTTTGTTCTCTCCTGTTATATGGATATACGCGGATCTCGAGTAATCTGCCGACTTTCACCAAACTGTTATCGGTGAGTAGATGAACGTATTTTATGCCAGAAATAAGGTCCAGGTTTTAAAAAAAAAAAACGAACTTCCCCTTTAAGATCTGTTCACGCCAATATCTACATTTCATTGTTCAAAATTATTTATGAATATCTGAGTCAAACTTTTCATTTGCTTTTACTGCACTTGTTGTACTCTCAGAAAAAAAAGAACATTAACGCTTTGTACGCTTCCTTTACTTTTCTGATTGAGCACTCAAACTCACATATAACTGTTTATCTTGCTATTTAAAGAAAAGTATGTTCGTTCAGTCCAGTTTCACAGAAAAAACTTGAATGCTTCTGGAACTGGAAGCTATGTATTTGTGCTTATCTGTGGGTTTGTCATCCAGCACAACTTTAAAAGTAATGTATTTTAGCAGGACATCTGGCTCATGTGACCAGCCCCTTTTGTGTGGTTAGCTGAGGGGAGATATTCAGCAGCTAGTGATACAGGGAAATAATATTTTAATGTGATACAGGGTCAGTGTTAATCCAAGCCATGATATTTTCCCTAAACTTTACCACCTAATTTTGAATGAAATAACCTTAACTGTCTTGTTTTTAATGGCTAACCTTAACCAAGTACTTGATTAAGTAGTTGTAATGCCGAAAACAGTGACTGAATGCAGAAACAACTTTTTTAATAGTTACTTGAAGGCATCAGTATGACAGGGCTTGATCTGAACTCTCCCACTTGGCAGTCAGGTGGGTAGAAAGCACAGAAACAAGCAAAAATCGGGTCTGTGGACATGAACCAATAGATTAAAGTCATATCACTGCATCTTGTTTTGCACTGAGACTGAGGTTGTCCATTAATGCACAAATGAACAGTTTATCCTTTTGTAAATTGTGCACATTGGACAACAGAAAATCAATTTAAGCACACAGGCTGATATACATTTTCTTATAAAAGAAGGTCTTGGTGTTTGTGTATCTGGAGGTCACTGCAGATTGAAATTAGATAAAATAAAAAAAAACACAAATAGTGATAATGCAACTAATTCAAAAGTCACTTTGCAACAAATAGTTGGAAAAATAGTTGAAGGATTGGAACTAAGTAATTCATTTATTTAATTTATCTTTTTGTGTTGTGTCACATTCACACACCTACTCACTCACTTATCTACATATCTAGAGAGTCGGGGTGATGACTTACTTGATAAGTGCCTGAAAAAGAAGGGATACAGAGACAGGCATGCACATACATGTTTGATAGAAAATAAAGGTTACTGTACCATGTGACTGCTGTTAGGTATTTAGTCAAAGATAATGAAAAAACAGCAAAAATGCAGCTGTTATTTGTGAGAATCAAACACACATGTTTTTGGATTAAATACTAGTGTATACATGTCAGCAGCTTTATGCAGCATTTGGTTGATGAGGTAAAAGTCAAGTTCAAAAAAGCATTTTCAGATGTGCATTCCATATAATCACTTTTTTCCACTCATTAAACATCAAAATCATCTTCAGTATTGCAGTATCACCTACCACAATATGTTCATTTGCTTGACTCAGGGAAACATTTTATTATTTCCTACATTTTCTGCGATTGAGCTATATAATGACAGTTGCCCTGGCCTACACATCACCTTAGCAAAGCAGCTCAGAACATGTTTAGGTACTAAACAGTACTGCCTGGAGGTCATACATTTTCCTCTTAATAGTATTATCCTCAGCACCTTCATTATCACTGTGTGTTGCTGTGGAACACAGTGGTCTGCAGCTAGTGTCTGAAAGATTAACGGTGATTCAGCTGGAAGAGGAACCAGCTGCAGATAGGTTGTAAAAGAGCTGACTGGCTCACTCCTGGCTGCTCAAATGAGCTGTAAAACCACAGCCTGTTTGGTCTCACACAGGTGATCCAGATACATTGCTCCAGATATTAGATAAGTAAGCACACAAACACATGGTGCAAAATACACAATGGTTCATGTGATCTGGACTGATATAAAGTCACAGATGTTTACTTGGGATTGCCAGGTGCCACAGTTAGAGGTGTGTAAAATAAAGGAACAGACCTCTTATTGATTGCATCCACACAATGCTTATACCTTTTTTTCTGACCATCACGGATGCCAAAGGAACTACCAGGAAAAGACTTGGAACCAAGACAGATTCTACACCCTGATTCCTTCAAGAAAGCCACATTTTGTCTTGGCTGGATGTGGGTCTGCTTTATTGCCCCATTGCTGGGCTGAACAGTCTTGCTTCGGGCTTTAAAGGGCATTCGGATTTATTGCCTTTAAAGAGACATAATACGACCATCAGCAAGTTTGCTGATTCAGAGCAAATGGCCTCTGTTTCTTCAGCACACTGCAGATGTATAGTGTAATATTTTGTGTATTGTTTTGTGTTTGATGAGTCTTTGTTTCCTTGAGCACTGCAGGTGAATAAATACAAGAAAGGGCCTTTCGCTTGATTAGCAATACTTAATAACTTAATAAAGCCACCACCTTGAGCACCTTGGCGAGACCTTTCCACTTAGGCTCTGTTTTTCCCCACTGCAACAATGCCCTTTATGATTGCCAGACTTGCTCACATATTGTACTCAAACCTTGCTGAATTGATCTATTTTTTCTTTTTACAAATCAAGTTACATTGTGTATTATTATATATGTCACTTAAGGTTCTCATTGAGATCAAGAGCTTCACTTTGATACCACTTACCACATTGTACAAAATATAATAATTAAAAAAAAAAAACAGTAATTAAGAAAATGAGTAATTGGTAGTAATTAATAATTTTCTATGGAGCCACATTAGCATCTAATGGTCAGTAGCACAGAGTAGTTAAGTCTTAAATTGTGTATTATATATCTAATATAATAGTATATATTATTATATATTATGTATATATATTATGTATTATGGATTATATATATAATATAATAATATATATAATACTCAAAATAATAAGTGTTGTCACTGTTGTTTGTTTTGTTCTACATCTTACCAAAGTACTTTGTTTTCAGCACTCTCTGGACAAAAATCTGTGTTAAGACAAAATAATGGAGAAACATAGTTTTCTTTGTTTTTTTCAAACCTTATAACACTAGAATTAAAATTTCTGTCGTCTAAGCCCAGAACAAGAGCCATGGAATTTTCAAGAATATCGGCTAATCAATCAATAAATCTTTATTTCTAAAGCATTTTTCATACAAAGAAAAGATGATAAATAAACTGCTTTATATAGCCAATAAAATATAAATGTAAAAAAAACGCCACTTTAACCATCCCATTCCCCAAACCACAAGTCCCACATAGACATACACACACATGCACACTTATACACACAGAATGATGTGCTCTAAAACCGTTCTTTACTCTCATTGACAGTGTTAGGGAAAGAAGAACACTGGAAGTTTGAATAAAAAAAGAGTAAAATTGGATAAGATATCAAAATTAAAAATAAAAAATGGAATAGAAAAGATTGTATAAAAAAAACATAGGTTAAATATTAAAACAAATTCACCCTATTGGCTAAAAGCTGAGCTTAAACCCATATCATGACCCCGCCTTCATGAATCAAACTTGGTAGCTGTCAGAAAACTTGAAGATTGCAGAAAGGAAAAAAGTGACCTAATGGGGAAAAGTTTTTTTTTGTTTGTTTTTCGTCTGCTCCTTTGGCATCCATCTTTTTGTTACTCGTCTTCCATGTCCTTTGTTTTCGTTGCAGATTTTAACCTCCGCTGCTGTATTTGAAGTGACTTCACCCCACCAGAGTTAGCTTATTTGACTAAACAAACCAACTACAACTCAAACACTGAAATGAACGTACCTACAATATTATTTCTATTTATGATGTGACATCTTCTGACATCAACCAGATGCTGTGTCCTTGATGATGAGACACCCAGCAGAGGAAGCGAAACCAACTTTCTAGGCACACTGAAGGCCCACAAACCCAACGAGGAGACATCTCACCACCTTAGGCAGCGGGACCTGAGACGTGAGCACTCGGGACACAGCTACGCATGACCCGTGGCAGTAAAAAGCAGTTTGATAAGTGAGAGATCCAAGTATTCCAGGGAGATTACAACCCAAACTAATATGCAATCTCTGTTGTCGTTGGAGGTGATATGCAGTGGTCTCATGATGATAATCAGTTACTTAAAAAAATGATCATCCATTAACCTATGTATGCAGTGAGTAGAATTACAACCCAGCTTTAGCTTCATTCTCTTGCCCATTACCCAAAACCACAGGTTGTTCCCTGTAGTACAATACAAAGTCCATCTGCATTTAAGTTATTACCACACACACTTTTCCTGTTTGTACTTAAGGTTCATGTTTTTGGTTAATGATTTCAAATTACTCCAAAAGAGATGACAATCCTAACTTTTCATCAACCAAAAAAACAGAGATGAGGAAGTACATCTGAAGTACCAAAGCTGCCATCTTTTTACATAAGCTTCAAGTTCAAGACTAACACTTGTGCAGTTTTTGTCATGGCATGAGCTGGAGGACACATCCTACAGTACAAATAAACTCATCCATAATTTATTTTTTTGTTTTTTATTTTTTCAACTCCTCAAATGATGTTTTGTTCATTCGGCCTCCATCTACACGACTCTGGTTTGTTTTGGTTTTTACACGATGGCGGCAGTGTCATGTTGACCGACATGTCTTTCTATGCTACAATCTTAGTGGTTAGTTACCAGATGTAGGTTGCAGCTACAGTCACCCTGCAGGATGATCATAATGATGTTGTAAATGACTATTACAACAGAGGTGTTTAAACTTCCCGATGTACGACTACATTGTGTTAGCCATGATCAAAGTTTTCATTTGGATTCTTTCACAGTTTTCATGTTATACAACTGAAACTCAGTATTAAATCTTTTCAGTAGGGAAAACATAACAAGACAGCTATGTACTAAGTCCCAGCTACATTTATCACCATATTCACCACTCTGGGTGCAAGCAGGTAGCAACAGTCACTGTGAGGCCAAGAGGGGCAGCTTCTAAGCTTTAAATACCCAGAGCTGTGCAGGGATTCCCTGATTCAGCCAATAGTAACAGGGATGATACATTGATCGACACACTGATCTGATTCACCAAACATTTAACAAGTATATTTATGTTTGTTCCTATTTTTCATTTTATTTGCCATTATCTTTTAGCATGGCTGTGAAAGATGTGAAATGAGTTTTCTGTATTACCAAAATCAGACCATTAACCAGCATCTATGCCGTTTTTGGTCATTGCTGTGGTTTTATGGCCTATGAATTAAATCCCTACCAAGTATGAAATAAGCAGTCCCAGCAAACAAGCTGCTGTGTGTTTCGTAAGCACAGAAGTTAAAACAAGCAACAGTTGGATGGCAAATTCTGTCAAAAGCAATGGCACAGGTATTTTCTTTGGTGTTTGCTGCACACAAAAAGAAAGAAAATTGAAAGAAAATATTTTATTTTATTTGTTTTTCCAGGCAAATGTGTACATCCTTGAAGTACTAAGATTAATCAATAACCTCAGCAGCAAAGTTCGTACAGACAGCTTGGCGCAAAGACAGTTTCTGAATTGATACGAAGAGTTTTACCCACCTGCTTGACCCTAGACCTTGAGTAAATGCCACTTCAGTACTTCCCTCACAGTTTTGTGATTTATTTTTTTTGTGGGCGACAAATTTGTTCCAACTCCAGGTTAATGACATTTTCCCAAACACTGGGAAAGCCTCAACAGGAAAATATTTCCTTTCCCCTCTTCGCATGTCATAACGGCAGTCGTTGTATCGGGGTGACAGCCATTCCCTGTTTTTGACAAGCATCACAGGCAACAACGTAATGAGACGTGAAGGGAGAGCAGCAATGCTTGCACAAATGTTTGCAAGTCAAACAATATCAATCACAGTCCGCTCCTTGTGCCTGACTGTTTCTTTTTGTGTGGGTTGTTGTACTCAGCTGCTGCATCTCTCAGGGATAAATCCCAGAATGACTCGATAGACTCAGAGCTGCATAGGAAAGATGAACATGCAGAGAAAAAGCATGAAGCATGACCAATGTATGTATCTCTTGCTGGTCATCCAGCTTATATTTGGATTGAGGGATTCATCTAAGAGTGATATGAGCATTGTAATTGGGGATATAAAAAACTCTCTCACGCTTCTTGTGGATGGTAGTCTTCCTTCAATCTCTGGTCCTACCAGAGCCCTGGCAGCTGTATGTTAGCTGTTCCTAGAACTGCGCTCTTTTGGACAGAGATCTCTGATGTTGTTCATGGGATCTACTGGAGCCACTCTCCCAGTTTGGGGGTCACCGCTCCGATTACCAGGTTGACCAGATTAACAAGTTGTATGTCAGGTCTTGAGGAACCAGGACATACTGATGGTAATTTGGCTACTGGAACAAGACATTCAAGTAATAGGTTTGTGTGTGAGTGTGTGTGTGCTTTTATAGGTTCCATGCCTTTTATAGGTATCATACCTTGTGAGTTTTAAATTCCATGCTACTTCTCAAGGGTTATGTGGAGAGGTAAGTGGAGATTGAGTGATGAAATGAAACCCAGACTGAGTTCCAGAGAAGAGGTGAATTACAGTCAGAAAATTCCAGCTGTGACATTTTCACCCTGAGATTACAGTACTCACTGCTGCCAGACAGTGCAGTTTGTGTTTTTTAGGTTTTTTTGCTTTGGGAAAGTTGAGAAAGGAGAAAGTTAACAATGAAGTCCAATGGGAATGTTAGTAAAAAATATTTAAGTCAATACTCGCAAATATGTTCAATTAATTAATGATCATAATAAACTATTCATTAATAATGATTATTTAATATAATAAGTGAATATAAGATGTATTATAATAATTAATATTAACTAACTGATTAATAATTTCAATAATTCAATTGTTGAATAAATAACAATTGAAGAAGACAAGCAATACTGAAATATTAATACGTATTTTACTCATACTCAGAATGTGAAATGTTAGAATGTTGCATTTTCTCAGAAGTCAAGTCAAGATTGAAAAAAGATATTAAACAAAGTTAAGTTAAACTGCATTACACTGAATGAACAAACACAGTCAGTCAGAAACCATAAATGTTAGAGGGAACTTCCATTCACATCAATACATAACGCTGTGTTAAGAAAGTTGGGGAAAAAATGGGAAATAAAGACAATGTATCATTAAAATCCTGGATTTAACAGAGATCATTGCAAACTAACATCTGCTAAACCACCATGATTATTTTTTAACCTTAATCAAGTGGTTTTGCTTGGTAATTAACCCTAACCGAGCATGTTATTACTTAAACCCAGCCATGAAGTGACAAAAATGTTTTTTTTTAAGTCTATACACACATGTATACATGTATACATATATTAATGTATATCTGAGTGTGTGTGTCTCATTGAAGCAGCAAACGTAGTCTGTACTGTGAACTCTGATTCCCAGTAAAATCCAAGTCTACAAGCAATTTGTGATGATCTGCCAAAGTGACAGGGAAGTTGAGAAAAATCAAATATCCTCCTTGATTTGAGTTTCAGTGTGCTACAAGTATTGATCAGGTGCAACCCAGTTCACATGAATACTCATGGTCTATGTTTTAGTCAAGGCTGTGTCCCTGAAGAGGGCTGAACAAATCCTGTACCGATACAGATGTAGCTACTTTCACCTCCCTGATACAGGAAGCAAATATCATACAGTGGAATAACAGCACATAGTGTTTCCGGTTTATGTAGTATCTAACGAAAGAGCTGATGGGAAAAACAAGAAAAAAATACTTTTTTTCCTAGTCTCTGAATGTTTACTGTTATATTATTGCAATTGAGGGTAATGTTCTAATCATTATAGGAGCCAGTCCTTGCTATATATTTGTGTTTTATTTAGGAGTCAGACTATGAAGGGGAGTATCCTTGTTTAGGGAAATGAAAAGCAGTTAAGGCTGATTTGTGAAAAGTGTTGCTGATGTGAAGTGAGGAATACATTTTCTTGACCATGATCCGTGCCTTGCCTCAGATTGCTTTTTGTTTGGTTTGTTTTGCTTCTACATTGACTAGTCTGTGGGGTGTAATACTTGCTGAAGATCACCAAGCGTTGAACTCAATCTTCATAATAAATCTACTATGAATATGATCATGGAAAAACTGCATTTTGTTTTGAAGAAACAAACAACTTGTTGTGTCAAACATCTGACACTAACACACACACACACACACACTCTTAGCTACATTTAGCACAAAGGTGATGAACTGCACTGAGAAACACAGCAAGAAAACAGTGATGCAACAACAGCTGTGACCTTCCTTTTAGATGCACCGGCAAGTGAAAGAACAACGCTTGGTGCCAAGTCTGCTGTTGTAATGTGTCATTTTTATTTAAAGCAAGGCAAGCCTTCCATTATCCCAAAGTAATTTAATCATTTCAGTGATTTAGATGGTAACTGTCCTGAACTCTTGTAAATAAGATTACGAGCTAACCTTTAAGGCAGCTAATATTTTCAAATAAAGCCTCTCATCTCAATTTGTAATGTCTATGTTTTATCATAATTATCTGTATGACAAGACTTTTTTTGACAATGTTTCTTTACTTTGTTTTGTACTGGGTGGTTTCAGTCAAAGAATTGCTTATTTTCACGAAGGATGTCACGATTATACCTGTCTGTGGTTTTCTGGTGGTTTCTGAGTCATATGTTGGGCTTAGCAGGCTGCAGAGCTTCTGGCCGGCTCCTGCTATCACACCTATGCTCCATCTAGCCTCATCAGGAGTTATTCTTAAGGATCTACAGGAGCAGACAGTCTTCACCAGAGTGTTTATATCCTCTGCGTGGTAATCAGGTCCACCTTTGAAAGTTTCTAAGTTATGTCTAAGAGTATTCTTACCTGCGTCTCCTTGTGCTTCTTAGTTTTTTTCCTTTTTTCCTAGAAGCAAGGATCTGTCCTGTGTTCCTGCTCCATCTGTTTCCCTTGTGCCAGTTCCAGTGGACAGTCTCCTTTGGATAACTCATCTCAGCTACCTAGCTACCTGCCAGCTCACCCGCCTATGTCTCCAGTATCAACTCACCACAGCCAGTGCCTCAAGGTGGCAACTGCCATCTGTAATAGTAAGGAGAAACCATTTAGATATCTTGCCATATTGGATAATTCTCTGAATTCACTTATGAACACCAAACAGGAAATAACTCACTTCTCCTCTCTCTTAGAGACTCTTACCTCTCGCCTGGACATCCTCCCCGATCCTCAGCCTCACCTTATCATTTAAAATAAACAAATGTTTACACAACTCTGCTTCCTTGGTGTTCTACTTTAGAGTCCTGCTCTTTGTGGCTCTACGAGCTGTGACAAAGGATCCTGGTTATACTGTACGTGGGCATTAATACACAGTTACACTGGGAAGCAGCCCAGCAGAAACACAGTGAGATCTGAGTAGTGCCAGAGAGGTTAGGGCTTTAATTAACGGCCTTGCTCAAGAGTTGTACAGAGGTTTATTTTTTTTAATTGTATTCTCATGCTAGTCCAGGAATTTAATTAATGCATGGAAGGAATACTTGGACTTATTTTATGTGTCACATAGGATTTCCAGCCCTTTAAGAATTAGAGTAGATCAGCATCTGCAGTCTTTTTTTTTGTTTCTGCACACACTGTAGCTGTATCAAAGAATCACACCTTGACCACTTCAACACTCTCTTAAAGCAGTCATGACAAAGAAAGTGTACACTTTGGTGATATGTTTATTATATATTTCCTCCGGCTGAATGAGACAGTGACTTCCACCATAGGCAAAATAATGTTACATGTAGGCTTTCAGTGGTTTTCAGCTGAATAGGCTGGTGAATGGACAGTGAACATCTGTAGGTGATGTGTAAATGACTTTTACTGGTGAAATAGAAGAAAAAGGTTGCCTGTCTAAGCTATTTTTTCACTTCCCTTGAACGGTTTTTTACTTCTGACTTTCTACACCCTTCTCAACTTCCATCTCTTACAGGTTATGCTTCCATCAAGCTGCCGTTTTTGTATGCACTTTTGATTAAAACATAAAAATAACTAAATGGCAATTAGTCTTAATTTGAGAAATCTGTAAATACAGGAAAACACGTTTTTATGCTTGGCAGAGTTTGAAAAGCTGTTATACATACAAATATATCTATGAAAAATGGTATATCAATAAAAGCAAAGCAAAAAACATTCAGCAAATAAATGAACATGTAATTACGCTTTGGCTTCATTGGCACAAAAATGTCTGTAATCCTTTTGCTCTTTCCTCTGTAACAACAGTCAATGGAATTCTGTACATGTTCACATTTTATTTAGAAGATTTCAGAAATTCTGTTGAAATTTTTTAAAACATTTTGACCGACTCCCAACCACAGTCCTAACATGAGCCATAAGATGGTATTTTTCACTGAACCATCTGGGAACTGGTCGTAGACACTGTTGGAATAGATCAAGCAGTTTTTATATTTGCGTTGCAAACTAAACTATTAAGTGAGCAGAACTTGTCCGTACTTTTGTGTTGAAACGACAAACTGGAGGTTGGAGCCTTGCAAGATGTTTTTCGCCATATTACTACAAGTATCCAGGTAATTCTGAAAGAAAAAAAGTGAATCTGTATCTCTGTTTTTCCTCTGTATACAGCCAATCCTGTGATCTTTCTTCTTCAGCCACATTTAAAAAAAAAATAAAAAGCTTAAAATTTGCTTGACAAGTTCATGGAAACCCAGCTAATGAGTTGCACTGTTTAAACATTGTCAAGGAAAGAAGGTGCACTATATGTTGAGAATAATGACGCATCTACCTTACTGTTTGTGTGTGATACTCTTTTCTTTTTTTAGGATTATATGCTTAATTGCCTGCTTGCACAGAAATCACTGACTCTAAAGCTCTGTTTGTCCCCTGTAGTGTATGTTTACCGAGTCTCCTGATAAGAATTAGATAGCATCATCTTTTATCAGCTGTCATGTCTTTGCAGAGCTCTGACAGTCTCTCAGGGGCTGTCATTTAACTTTTCATCTGTAACTTTTTTCTGTTGTGTGCTTGCGTGTATGGAGAAAACCTTGTATGTTGTTTTGCATTTAACCAAAAGGAGATTTTTGGCATATTTAAAAGCTAACCTTTCCCCTAAGTGGTTTCATACTTAAATATTTAATGGATGAACAGCATGTTTATATTAGTAGTAATTCTCTACTCCAGTGCTTTGCATCAATGCAGCCCTGAGTCACACTGAGACTAACAATCTATGGCAGATATAAGAAGGGTGTATTAATTATGACCTGTAGAGGATATGCATCAGGATATGCCTTTTTCAGTTTGACAAGTTTAGATACCAATTATTGTACTTACAAACCTGTGCAAGAGTCTGATAAGGAATTAGCATTTTAATTGTGATGCTGGAACATTAAAGAGAAAATTAGATCAGATGATGCTAAACAACAGGGAATACATGTCTTCAGAGGGGATAATCTAACAGCCAGGGAGCATTTACCTGACAAGGTAGCTGAAATCTCACCAGATCACATTAATATCCAGCTTGCTAGTCTTGGAGTTATGGGTTTGTGGTTGTGCCACAGTGCCTCTGATTAGGAACTACTGGAAACTACAGGCTTGTTTGAAGTGTGACACTAGACTGCTGGTTCATCCTGTTAGCTGTCAAGTGATTTGTTTTCAAGGGTCACTTTCCAGATTCCAAGGATGACTTTTCAGGTGGTTCTATGTGGTAAACCAGGTGGTATGTCATGTCAATGAAAGCGATGAGAGCAAAAGAAAACATGGCGGCTCATCACCGCACTGTGTCAAAGTAAACTGACAAATGAGCTCACTGCTTGAAGCTTTCATAGTTTAAGGGCTGCAAGCAATAAGTAACTTCCCTAAAAAAAATCATGTCCAGTGTTGACATGTTCTGGGGTTTATTTTGTCATTCAGCCTAGGATATTTCTCGATTGGAGTTTGCATATCGTCCTTGAGCCTTCACCGGTTTTCTCCTGGCGCTTGAGTTTCTCCCATAGTTCAAAGAGTACAAGCACATGTAGGCTGATTTTATGTATAACTCTAAATTACCTTTAGGTAGGATTTTTAATGTGAATGGTTGTTCTTTGATTGGCCCTGTGGTTGTGGTATGGGTGGTAAATTGCCTCACAAAACCTTATAATAACTACTGTTACATTTTCTCAGTGTATGCCCCTTTCTGTACAATACGGTGAGGAATTTCATGTGATGTCAAAATAACAAGAAATAGAGCTCGATTCCATGAGTCATTTATCATCATTACTTTTTAAAACAGTGCTGACATCGTGTAGCTTCTAGCAGACCTTGTTGCATCCCTCTCATAATGTAATTTATTCCGGAAAGATGACAGTAAGTTATAATTGAAAAATCTTCATTATGCTAATAATGACAGGCACACCGTTCCTGTGGTATGTGGGATTCCTGCAGTCATTTTAACTGAAGTGATGGTAATTCATATCAAGACGTGTTCAGCATTACAGTTATTGCAGATAACTGTTTAAAGTCACGTACTTGTCCAAAGAATAGGTAAAGGAAATCAATCTGCACCAGCCAGCAGGGTAGCTGTGTAGACGGCTGATTTGATTAAAACAAATCGTACCATCACTATAGTGGTTTTGTGAATAATGGTGGTGCAGGCTAAGTACTGAAGACATGTGTGCATGTGCAAGGGAACAAATAGAGGAAAATTATCCCATTAAATTGAGGAAGGATTTGGCTTTGCTACCCCACATTTTGTTATTCTAAAAAATACATTTGCTTGGCTCCATGGTAAGGTTATGCTTTTGAGGTATCTATAATTAACAATAATTTTACTCCTCTTAGCAACAGACAAAAGCATATATTGCAAAAGAAACTCAGAGTTTGTAGCTGTTTTTCAGTCTATTTAGCTTAAGATAATGATTATAATGATAATAATGATAGAAAAAATACAGATCCTAGGAAAACAGAGTTGATCAGATAATGACTACGACTTTGCTGAAACACCTTCTAACGTTACATTGCTGACTAAGTAAGTTTCAGCTATGTAGACGTTTGTAAAGAAACTGAATTATAACTACTCCGTTATGAGTAATGTGGGCAGCCAGGGTCACCAGTTGTCAAACACTGATCGCAAGACTCACAGAGGCCTCAAACACCTTCGGCAAAAAATCATGTAAACAATACCTTGTTTACCTTGAACTGTCAATATAATACATTTCAAATATAAAAAAGTATTCTGAAGTACTGTTAATGTAATATGTTAAATGCTAATAAATAAAACGGCAAATTATGCAAAAATTATTGAATAGAAGTTACATAGAATAAATACATTTCCAGCTTTGATTTCAAACTGCATTAATTTAAGCTTCAATTATCATTTTTATTATTATTTACTTTGTCTCTCAGTTTAATTGAAATACATTTAATTTTTTTTCTTTGTTCATTTCATTGCTGTATTGATTTTTCTAATATTTTCCATTACATTTTATTAATTTATTCATTCCCTCCAAATCATTTATTCATTCATTCTATTTTGATATTACTATACATCAGGGTAATCAATTTTATTTATCTATGTATTTACTTCTCTGTCATTTTCCCCTTGCTTTTTCTCCCCCAAGCCCCTTTATTGACACGTTTTCTTTTTACATTTCCATTGCCATTACATTTTCCACTTCTTTATGCAAATGAGGGAGGCGGGCTTTTAGAGTGTGTCATGGGAGGCCTTTTTCTCATCATAGCCACAGAGACTGGAAGAGGGGAAGGCTAACAGCGCTAGTGTCTACTTTAACTTGCAGTGAGAACAACGGCATAAATGCAGTTTGTCGCACAGTCTACATTTTTGTTCAAACTTCATAAACAACTGCTATATTTAAGCAGACCAATCAGTGACCAAGAAAACTCAAGCTTCTGTTAAATGAATAAGCAATCTGTATTTTAAGTTTATCTATGACTATTTTGCCACTTTCTGCTTCAGGAACCATCTTCTGAAATACGATTTGTGCAGCCCATTTTAAACCAATAGGTGAAAAGCTGAGCCCAAGACATAAACAAACAACATTTGAGGCATGCAGTGTATGTCCTGCAGTCTCTGTTACAAGGATGTTAGTAATAGCTCCTTTGAGCCTTGTGGGTTGTGGTGTGGGGAGCTTGTGAATTGGGCTTGCTTCACACAGATGGCTTCTGATCTCATCAGACTGACATTTTGAGAGAACCTTGATTTCAAAGAAAGAGAAATAATGACAACAGTATGTAGACAGCATACACTTTTGAGAATAGCAATTATTTATCATGAACAAAAGAGAAGTAATTTTAAAACAAAATTGATTCACACTGATAATATAGTGTAATGCCCCGAAGACAGTGAAAGACTCTGTTTTTGTAAGCAGTGTAATTTTCAGGTTTGCATTATCATTTAAAACTTAACTACGTATATATGTGCTTGTATGTGCATGTTTTTGTGAGTAATATTAATATACTGTTTGTTTTGTATGTAACTGTAAATGTGCAGTGCAATAAATACCAAGCACTGTCGAACTGAAGTAGAGTCTGAAATGCATTAGCAGCTGTCTGCCCATATCCACCAGTGAGTCCTTTATATAGTGAACGCTATAAATTGGGTGAGTGACAGAGTCAATAAGTGGACAATACAAACACTATAGGGAGTGTGTGGGGTGTATAGCCAGGCTTGTAACACAAAAATCCAAAAGAACCTTGGTTTTGCCTGTAAAGTTCTACAACAGTTTGCACACTGACCTCTGATTCAAGTTCACCATTAATCCCTCTTGTGGATGACATTCGGAAGCAGCCTTTCTTAGCTTTTCTGACAGAATTCAGCTGCCATGGTTGTGTCTTCTTCTACTCTTTTTTCTTTTAAAATGTTCTTTCTCTTCTTACCTCCTACAATGTCCCCTTTTACCTATTTGTCTGTATTTTCAGTTCTGCGTCCTGTCTGGCTCTCTTTGTCCTTCTGAAGTATGTGTTCTCTTAAACCATGTCAGCTTGAATTGGTCATTATCTGCTTTTATCCCTTGAGGGGGAAAGCGTTCAGGTTTCTTGCAGCTATTTTAGAGTGTGTGTGCATTATTTGTGTCTGCTGCAGTAAGGCAGAAAGAAAAAAATCTGTTATTTTGTGTTGTTCCTGGGTGTGTTGGAGGAAACAGTAAGAGAAAGTCATGAAGACAAAGAATAAAAGTGACATGGAGGTTTAGGGGAAAGAAAAGTGAGGTGGACATTAGGTAAACAGACAGATGTGCCAAATATAACCTTAATCATAATCTTAATCTTGGTTCAAAATTTTTGAGTGTTTCCTTTTGAGTGTTGATAGTAGAAAAGTTCATATGAGGCTGAACTTACAAAGAAAATCCAGGTTATCTAAATGTGGAGTGTTATGATTTAGGTCACTGCTGAGCTGTATTTTATGTTGGTGTACAATGCAAATTCATCAGCTTTCCTGTTGCTACAACTCACAATGACTTTGACATTATAGAGCCAGATAACATTTTGATCAAAACTTCAAGAAAATGTATGTCAGTTGTTGGCAGTTTTGATTTTTAATGGCAAAGCACTTTCATTAGTCTACAACAACAAAACTGCGTACTCTCCTGCTAGCTCACCACCTAAGTGAGGCAACAAAGGCACTATATAAGAGCCAGCAAACATCAGGTTTGAACATAGTTTAATGGCCTGCTGTTCGGCAGCAACACCAGGTCCACTGGGTTCACAATGATCAGGCAAGATAGTAAGGTTTATTTGCTACAAGTGAGATTACGTTTGTTTGTTAGAGGTCCCATGGCATGCTTTTCCATTTAAGCCATATCTGGCTTATCTGCAGTGGTACAATAATGTATTGGCACCTTAAATGTCTCACAAAAGCTGAAAAAAAAAGTATACTCATGCCACTTTTTGTTTGTTTTTTTTGCTGTAGAGATAATGTGTTTTTGGTTTTGAGGGCAAGTTGATCACCTTCAGCTTCCCTGAAGACCCAGTAATCTTAAATTAGTGCCTGAACCGCAAGCGGTGAGTAAGCTATTTTATATGTCTCTGTTTTGTTAGACGTATGAAGAGATTTTAGTACAAACATCATGGTTACACTGAGTAAAAAGGCAGCTAAGTGGGGTAATGGTACTTTGTGTTAACGCAAGACTCAAAACAACTGAATGACATGCTGGACATTGTGGATTGTCATACTTAAAAACATAGTGTGTTTCTCAAATATGTTCTTGTTTATGTGTTCTCTTAGCTTCCTTGCCAGAAACTGCAGTAGTGTATGTCTACTGTCATTCCCTTTCCCGCCTTCTCAGCAAACCTTAAAGAAGTCCACTAATCAGAAGACACTTTCGCCAGCTCCTCTCTTTTTTAGCAGGAGGCTTCACACAAGTAAAAGCTCTCCCTCATTCTGGACAAACAAGAAACTATTGGAGGTTTGCAGTGTGCAAAGCTCCTTTAGAGGTGCCCAAGATTAAGATAACAGATAACTGGAAAGTATCATGTCATGTTCACTTTAAAAGAAAAGGACAACCCCATGTTTTTGTTTGTCTGCATCAGATCAATGAGGATGTTTAAATCCTCACTAAGACCTTATTTACATATTGTGGAACTGTGTCTGTATGTTGCTTTACTTAACAGTCTATTTAATGCAGATTTACTGTCTCTTCTGCTTTATACCCTTTACCTCTAACTGTACCAGAGAACCTGTATTGAGCTATAAACAATATGCATGTGTTTGCATGCAAGTGTTGCTGACTGTGCAAGCTGTGTTTGTGTCAGAGGTAAATTGCTTTGCCCCCTTTTGGTGTAGAAAGCAGCACAAGGGAGATAAAATATTCAAAGCTGCTGTCCTGTGTGCTTGCATGCATTGCTTTGTTTGTAAGAGAGTGGCTGCTGGAAGCGACACAGTGAAACCGCTTGTGATTTTAGTTCCTAACCACCAGATACACACGAACACACATCAGCACACAGTGGCTAGTCAACCCTCTGGTTGTGTCTAAATCGCGAAACTGTCTTCATTACTAAGAGAGCAACAGAAAAATCAAGAGTTCTGATTGGGCTGCTGAATCTATCATAACCCCCACCCCCGACCCCGCCACCCCCCCCCCACCAATCCCGGGGGGTGATGTGTACTTCTAATTAAAGCTGTAAATCAAAATGTAATTTCTACAAGTCTTTCTTTTCTCTCGACACTACTCCATTCGACTCTGTTCTGCTGAACACTCCACTCTCCAACCACAGCTCACAAAACTGCAAAAGTCAACATGCCATCCTAAATGAAAGGGAGACGAATCGAAATGTCACCATGCTACCTTGTTTGACTTTTAATTGTCATGTGTTCATTGTATTTATCTTTTTTTATCATTATGAATTGCTTTGAAAAACTGGTCATTTCAAATCTCCCGCTCAGTTTTGACCCTCAGTTTGCCTACAGAACCAATAGGTTCACAGAAGACACAATCACCTCAGCTCTCCATGTTGCTCTGTCCCACCTGGAGCGGCAGGGGAGCTACGCACGGCTTCTCTTCGTGGACTTCAGCTCTGCGTTTGATACCATCCTCCCCAACAGACTGGTGACCAAACTGTCAGACCTGGGAATATCCGACTCCATCTTCCTTTGGATCAAAGACTTCCTCTCTGACCGCTCCCAGAGGGTGAAGGTAGGCCACCACATCTCCACAGCCCTCAGCATGAACATCGACTCCCCTCAGGGATGTGTGCTGAGCCCCCTACATTACACCCTCTAAACTCACAACTGCACCCCTGCCCACTCCAACAACACCATCATCAAGTACGACGATACCACTATTGTGGGGCGCATCTCGGGGGAAAACAGGTGGAGAGGGTGACAGACTTCTGCTATCTGGGTGTCCACATAGAGGAGGACTTCACCTGGAGCATCAACACCACGGCCACCATCAAAAGGCACAACAGAGACTGTACTTCCTGAGAGTACTCAGGAGTAACTTCCTCAAT
Source organism: Leuresthes tenuis (assembly GCF_036924035.1). NCBI lineage: Eukaryota > Metazoa > Chordata > Actinopteri > Atheriniformes > Atherinopsidae > Leuresthes > Leuresthes tenuis. Next base: position 16,525,870 of record NW_027325365.1, on the reverse strand, counting down.
CAAAAACTGCTGGTGTCCTTCTATCGGTGCTCCATAGAGAGTATCCTGACTTACTGTATGTGTGTGTGGTTCACCAGCTGCACAGTGGCAGAGGAAAGCGCTCCAGACGGTTGTCAACACGGCTCAAAAAATCATCGGTTGCCCTCTCCCCACCCTGGAAAATCTGTACAGTTCCCGCTGCCTCAGGAGGGCTACCAATATTCTCAGGGACTCATCCCACCCAGGCCATTTGTACTTTCAACTGCTCCCCTCGGGCAGACGTTTCATGTCACTGAAAGCATGGACAAACAGGCTAAAAAACAGTTTTTATACTAAAGCCATAACTTCACTAAATACAGCTAAAATATGAGTTTCTTGTCTCTCTCTTACCAACCACTATTAATGAGTCGTGTAATACTGCAAAATGTTTTTCTTTTATGTTGATTGTATGTTGTCTCGCATTTTTTTTGTTATTTATTAATAATGCACTTTAAAGGGATTGTGCTTTTTTAATTTTGTTGTACTTGTACAATGACAATAAAGACATTCTAATTCTAAATCTAATTCTTAGCTGTTATCCTGGTTTTTGGGATATATTATGCTTATCCATCTGAACTTCATCACCTTCATTTTAACATAGGTTTGAAATTGAGAGAGGCTGGATTATTTTCCCGCCTGACACTTAAAGCTTTCTGATTTGCCATTGTTGTGTTAGCAAGATATAGAAATTTGACAATGCGTACAACATGAATGGTGAGAGGATTTTGATGACAATAGTCATTCTTGTGGATGTGACTGAGTAACGCAGCAAATGAGCTTTGGCATCAGTGCCTTCAATCTGGCAGCAGCAATATTTGATGTTCAAGGTAAAAACAGTTTTAAGCAACATAATACACACCAGGATTATGGAGGAATAGCAGTGGAGAGAGTTGAGGGGTAGTCTTTGAGGCCTTGGCTTTTCCTAACTAACTTTGGCTTTAGCACAGAGCACAGTTCTCTTCTCTGGTGAGTCCTGAATGAGAAAGCTGTTCTAGTTTCGCTCTGGGTCATTGTTTGGTTTATTGAGTCAAACAAAGGTGGATCAATTTTGGTACAGACTGTATAAAATATTTGAATAAAGCCACAATGCCTTCATCCACTGGCTCGAGGCATTAGGTTTAGAAGCTTCAAATTCATGGATTTACATGCCGCTATCTTGCTGATATGAAACTTGAAGGTAGATCCGATTGATGACTTAGAGAACTAGGCACTTCTATCAGATAGCAGCTTGTGGATCACAACATAACTTATATTCTGTCCTGTGAGATATGACATGTAATTCAAAATGTAATTAGTAAGTCCATTTACAAATGGAATGTTTGCAAACACAAGAGTCACCCCTGCTGACCATTTTATAGAATACAAGCTCAAGGCACTTTATATTTGAAAAAAAGAGGCAACACAGCTAAGTCACACAAGAAAATGTATAATGCATACAGTTGTCCATTTGCACAATACATAGTGCAGTCACAATCCGGTGTTGTAAATAACGAGGCAGAAACATATTCCTGGGCTGTTGTTTTCTGACAGGAAGTTCTTATTTGACAAGACAGGAATATATCAATATAAAGATTTGCAAGTCATAACCATGGCAGTGTATTTTGGTAACAGTAATTGTGGTTTTTTTTGTATTATATAGATCTAACCACATACTTTAACCCTTAACAATAATATATGAGAGTGCAGTACTCAGCTCTTCCCACCATCCTCTTTGACCTCAGAAGCAGAAAGTGGACATCCTCATGCAGAAAAAAAGTATGAAGTATGAAGATGTTGACATTGACGTGTTAACGAATTGACACATAAGTTGTATCTGTGTAGGGAGCAGAGTAAGAAAGTCTTACATTGTTCAGTTTTTGAGCCTTCTTTCTTTCTTCCAGAGCCAATTCCTTTATTTGCTCCGAAATGTAAATTTGATTTGCAGCCAGATGCATAATGACATCCATTATGACACAAAACATACAATGGAGATAAATCAGAAAACAGAGCACCTATTAAAACATGCTGAGATTAATTTTCCACAGAAAATTACAGTACGATGATGAAAGTGCTCTGAATGCACAAACAAGGACAAATAAACTAGAGAAAAAAAATCAGCCAATTCCATCGATTAAAAAAAAATTCCAAAAAGAAAAACGTCTGTATCTTCCCCTCTTCCTTTTGTCTCCTGTTTGTTTTGCCCTGTACTTTTCATAAGACGTGACTTGCTGGGCGGCCTGGTGATTACTGATTCCACTCACCTGTGGCTTGTCATCCCTGCAGCAGTTTATCTGTCCTTGCTCTCCACTCTTCACCAGTATGTCAGTTTTACTGTCATGGTACCTAGCAGGCCTACAATCTGTCTCATTGTCATTGAAGCCTTTGAAACTTGATGTGATTTAGTTCTGCCTCTCTCAAGTTGCTCTCAATGTCAGTTCCCACCCATATCCCCCATTCCACCATACAATTTACTTGGATGTTCAAAGCCCAGGATCTGTTAGCCAGGAAGCAAGGAAAAACAGCTGCATCTGTAACCTCCAGTTAGTCACTGTTTGCATCTTCCAAGAAAGGGAACATTATTCAGCACAGTAAGAAATATTGTGTTGACTTACCTTTTTTGATTCAATCATTAATCTGTGGCAAGTACTTACCTCCAGCCCTGCGGTCTTCTGTTTAAGCTTTAAGGAATCTGTTTCACTTTCCTTTCATCTCTTATCTCCATTTTAAGGGCAATTTCTTGTTGAACTTAACATTGCCAGATTTAAGTATAACAAATATATAGTTAAAGTAGTACAAAAAAAGAAAAACACATTAAGGCTTAAAATGCACACTTTCTCTATTTTCACCATGATGTCAAAAATACACTACAGCACACCTAAAGCCTTCCAGTCTGATGTCAAAGTGTTGTGACATATCAGCAGCATATTTTGTACCTGGGATTAGGTCAGGCTCAGTAATTTACTCTGAATTGCAGGTGACAGACAGGTGGGATAAACATAAATTTTTTTATTTTGGAAGTTTTATCTTAATACCACAATGACTAAAAATAGAAAATGAATAAAGGAAGTATATGCATAAATGGGATATTTAGGCTACTATCCACTTTCAAGTAAAATCACAGGGTCGACCCTTAACCAGACACTCACCATTTGGTGGGTCTGCATTGGCCAAATCGATGTCCATCTGCTCCTGGCTTCCAACTTACATCGTCTAATTTGCTCCATATCTAGCATGAAGCAAGTTCTGCCTTCTCGCCCATTCTTCGAGCAGCATGTTTTGTGCTCTTCACCTCCAGGCCCGGAGCTGACAGCAATTGCCATTCCGATTTGGCAGGGAAGCCTCTACAACCTATTTGTGCTCTTAGCCAAAGGCTTATCTGATTTTAACCATTCCACCTGCCTTCAATTTTCCCCTTGAAACAAATTTATTTTGGATATACATTTTGTACAGATGTTATTGCTTAGTAATGTATAATAGTCATGATATACTGTATATGTTTGGATTTTCCCAGCACAGGTACAATACTTCTGAGCAGCTGAAATTAAAGCATCACACACGGAACTCTTGAGTGTCACTTAAGCTGTGCATTTACTGGTGTATAACTTTTTTTGTTCAGTTTTTACTAAACCTTGGTTCCCACTGACGCTCAAGCCAAAGTTTGACTGACTTTCACATTTCATTTCTCCCTTCCATGGAGTCTTTGTAGTTTCAGTTCACCACTTTCATTTTTATCAGTTCGGTCAAAAGGATTTGCAACATACTAAAAGTCTTTGTTAAACTATTTAAAGTTTCTTTAATGTTTAGAATTCACTGAGGTTCTCACAGTGCAATGAAGCTACATCACATGTAGCAGTCTGACCCTTTGATCTCACAGCAATAACAGCTTGTCTTCCATAGAACATAGCTGCAACAAAGAAGCCACAGTGCACTCACTATTCATCATTGGTCTTTCCCTTGTCAACTGTCTTGATAATTCCACATGTAACCTGAGACTTGTTATTTTGTGTCTTAAGGAGAATGTGTTTGATATTGCAGACTATAATGGGATTACCTAGTGTCAAAAAATAACTGACACTATGAGTGTCAGCCCTGCTGGGTAAGTGGAATATGAATGCACAGACTGTATAATATTAGTCGAACAGGTTTGGACAAAAAGCTGAAAATGTCATCAGTAACAACTGTAACAGGAAGATACAATAATGTAGAACATAATACTCAAAGTAGATTATGGTGTATGCTTCTTTATTAAATGGAGTGCATGCTGTATATTTTGTGACATTTTTACTTTTGAATGTGGGATATGGATCTGCTGTTGTGCTGTGTGCACTGTTTATCTTGAGCACTTCATCATTAAGTGATTAAGTTCAGAGAAGCAAAAAAAAAGACAAGTGGAATATTTGCATGGTTGTATGTTAATGTCTGATTTTATTTCACCTCAGAGTTGTGTTTGATATTTGTTTAAGTCATTTTTCTTGTGGAAGTAACTGAATTCCACACTTCCGCATTTTCAAATTTATGAACTTGCGCCATTTTCCATTATGTTTATTCCATTCATCTTGCTTGGACAAAGGCAAACATTGTGAGGGGTTTCTCTCGGCTCAGAAATAATTTTCTGTGTTTCCAAGTGGATTAATCCAGAAAAAAATAAGAGAATTAATGTCAACGGTCATATGCCTGACGTGTTGAGCTCTGACTCCATCGTTTACAACAGTGACATTTTTTACATTTTTTTTTTATCATAGCATAAAATGCTACGCACAAATCATCATAGCATAAAACTCCTAGTGGATAACTTTCATTGCACAACCTGTGAGTATTTTTTTATCGTGTTGTTGTGGTACCTTTGCTTCAACAAAGCTTCTGAATATTTATTTTACTACTGAGAAAGTAGGTCTGTCGGGGAGAGTAAGCTAATTAACTGGTGCTGCATAGCACTTTCACTGTCTGATGACTGACTTTTGCTCAGTCTGTGAACTCAAACATCATGTTCTATGAAATTTATAGTTCTTGATAATAAAAAAAAAGGCTGCTTATCGCTGTGATCCCTCTAGTTTGAAAGCATGGAACAAACTTACATAAGTTTGAAAGGAACTGGAGAAGGTTTTGAGCAACATGATTAAAAAACTCATCAATCAACATTACATGTACTCGCAAGGACAGGCGCAACCGATCAGAATCCTGGATAAGGTCAGTTGACCAATCACAAAAATAGATCACCCTAATTGAAATATACTGGGTCGTGATGCAGAAGAAACGGCACCTTTCAAATGATTTTGGCCCGTGGTTGCTGCTGTTTGTACAGCTTAGTGTCAGTTTATCTGAGCAACATGCATACATGTTACATGCACACACACAATCTTGATTAAGCCTTTGACAGTGGAAAAAGCCTTTGACAGTGGATCACAGCTATCTGTTTTCTGTGTTGAATCCTTTTGGTTTTGAAACAGTTCCATTGAAACATTTCTGCTCCTTGAAAGACTTGAAGGCATCGAGGTAGGTAGAGCAGGCTCCACTCCAAGATGAAGCTGCCAGTCATTGTACAAACTGCCTATTGAGAAATGGGCAGCAGACCTCCAATGAAGGATTGTACATGGTGCCAAAGCTACAAACAGAGACAAGGCAGATGTTGATCCCAATCACTTGGGGAATTGTATATTTTGTAATAAAATTCAATTTAAATTCAAACTCTGGTACATTTAGTTGTACACTGCTCAAGGTTAAAAGGAATGTTTGATATGTTAACTGACTGGTGTCTCAGATTGGGAGAGGTGTTTTCTTTCCCCTTGTTTGTGTATGGTCCAAGGTATTTTGCAAGGAAGAAGCATGTTAACCAACTTGTCAATCGAATTGTTGCTACAGCTAAACTTGCCATGTAGTTGACACCAAAAAATTCTTCTGAATCTGTTGGTCGTGTCGATGTTTCAGGGATTGTTGAAATCTCGACTAAAGGTTGAAAATGGGGACTTGTTTTTTTGCTGTTTAATCTATTGTGTGTTATACTTTTAAATGTTTTGTTAAAAAGGGTTAATAAAGGATACTTTACTTTTTTATTAAGTCTCTTCTCTTCTCTCTTTCCAGAGGTGGTGGGAAGGGAGAGGTGGTGAGTGTGGTTTGGATCTGTTTTATGTGCATGATCAGGTAAGTGTTTTTATATTTTTCTCACAAGGAGTGACTTTAAAAAGAATTATTGTGCTTTGAGAGTTGTATCATTTATGCTAGAGGATGTCAACCTCTGACTATCTGTTGTGGTGCTTACCTGGTCCCATCTGATAAGACAGTAAGTGTGGAATAGGTGTTGTTAGCTGTTGGAGAACAAGTTGGATATGGCAGTCTTCTTTATGCAGCTAGAATGAATAACTTTTGTTGTTTCTGTAAGAGGTGGCTTATGAAAGCAAACTGATAGAGAAAGGCATGTTCAGTAGGGATCTCTCAATTGGGCAGCTGACGGATGAAAAAACATATAATGAGCAGATTACAGTGGGTGCATGGCGGCAGGCAAGCTCCCATGCTCCTGGCAGTTCATTCTTGTAGAAAGAGAGCCGACCATGGCACCATCTGTGCCAGCTAAGTTGTTTTCTGCACTTACGACTGATGCAGCCTTGTCTTTAAAAGCATTCTGTTTAACATAGGGGTTGGAGCTTTGCAGGCAGTAACCCAGGAAAATGATATTTTGATGTGATGCAGTATCACAGTGTCAGTTTTAGTGTCAGTGTTAGTGTAAGCTATGGTGTTTTCTCAACTTAACCATCTAATTATTGATACATGAATTCAGTAGTCTGTAATGCGTAAAACAACAACAAAACGGTAAATCAAAGCTTGAGGAAACACAGAACAAATGCAAAAGGTGATATTTCAAAGTAAAGATATTTCAAGGAATCGATGGTCAGGATGGAATTCGATATTGACTCTCCCACTAGGCAGGCGGGGGTGTGATTCTCCACTGTGAAAGTTCTTTTAACAGCTTACAAGCTTTAAATTCCCCATCAGTTAGTTAGAACTGAAGAAGCTTATTGGATGAGAAGTGAAACATCTTCAAGAACCAAGAAAGATAACGCAGTTGCCTTTATTCTAGCGCCAAGGTTTATGACGTCTGTTAACGTCCTGCAGTGATGCGTTGGCTTTGACGCATTAGATTGTGTTGTTATTGCAAAAAACACTTCACTCTAAATGAGAGAGGCCTGAGGTACAGAGTCAAGGAAATCAAAATCAACAAGATAAACATTATGATTTTCTGCAGATCTTTGTTTTTTCAATTTACTATTAGGCGATGAGCAGCAAACTGAAAGGCTGCTTTAAACCCTCACAAAGCTTGTAAAGCTTTGCAAAACAATCATGCACATATATATTTGCATTTAGCACCGATACTGACCTGAACTCTATTCTATGCTGTATATCAGTGTTGGCACACTAAGTCGAAACAACCATCATTCAAAATGAAGCCAAAATGAGTTTTTCATGAAAAAGCAATAAGAGTGAGAACAAGGTGGTACATTTTTCATGAGCAAGCTCTCACGACCACTACATATTCATTGTACTCAAATTTCTCTTTAACCAAAGGAACAGAAGTGATGGGCTTTGTTTGTTTGTTGATTAGGCTAAGATATTAGAGATACTCTTGTTGAATGTTAAGTCAGAGAAGGCTTGATATGGTTTAAAGTGAGATTGATTTTTTTTTTACCCTACCTGGAGACCTTTTTTCATGACGGTACAATTTGTTTTGGTGACATTAATATTTGTAAGTAGCTGTGTTGGCATTGTCTTCTACCCTCCTCATTTGTATCTAATCTTCAAGACTTCTAGTGTTTTGCACAAATAATATAATTGTTAGGATCTGTGGGTTTTTTCTTTTCATTTTCCTCTTCTTTTCTTCACCTCTGATCCTTCCTTCCACGAGCATGGCTCCCTGAGTGGCTCATTGCTTATCTGACTCACCTGTGACTGGACTGATTACCTCCTGCTCATAGGCCTGGGTCTGCTCTCCAGTCGGCGTCACTTAATCTACTTTCATGTGGTATCTTGTGGTCTGTTTGTCCTCTGTGTTCCCAGGAATTACCTGTACCTGTTTTGGATTTCTTCCTGTCGAGTTTCTACAGTTCTGAATCAAGCAGCTTAGAGCCAGGAAGTAACCCTAACCCTCGCCTGTAAATTCACCCGTCAGCTTTCTCTCCACAGACCACCTTGTTCCCTTTCACAGTTGTATAAAACATCTCAGCCTTTTGGACTTAGAACTAGCACAATCTTTATTACTTTGTAAATAAACCATTTTACTCCTGTCTTTTTTTCTGTTCGTCTCTGCTTAAGGGTGCTGACATCTTAACAAACTGTAACAATAAACAGTTCTTTCAGGAAGACACATGCACACACACACATTTTTGTTTGGTGTAAAATCTTTTTTGAGCTGTGCGCACATAAAAAAATGTTGACTGAAACCTGGAAAGGGGACAGAAGAGAACATTTTTCTCCTTCTATAAAGTGTGTCTTGAGGTTGTCCATGTATTATTACTTGTACATAAATTCATAAATTTTGCAGTGCTCTGTATTTCAAAGCAAATTCCATTTTGGACTGTTTTGTGCCTCTCTTGTGAACACAAGTGATACTAATGCACTAAAAGTTGAGTACTATTTATTAGTAATGTCTGAAAGTAATAGAAGGCTTTGTTTCTTAGCTTTTTGAGTCCTTTTTGCTGTACACGGGCACAATCAGTGACTGATTTGAACAGAAAAGTTTCCCCTTTATGATCATATCATAAAGCTAATGGTCTAGTGGCTATTAGTATGATTTATTTGGCACATCAGCTCTCTAAAATCAGTAGGCTACTATCAGTAGTAACCTGTGCTTCACAAAGCTTAATTCAAGGTGAATCAGACTTTTGTGACATCTGAAAATGTTATAAAGCCCCTTTGTTGTCCCAAGAAGATCATTACAGGTACAGCAGAGAAGTACTTCAAGTTATTATTTGAATCTATAGAAAACCTCAGGTACTTTTCTTTTTAATATTAACATCTCTGAGGTTTAGGCAGATTGCTTCAGATTCTGAAATTAAATCTATGCAAATGCGAAATGGATAAAGCAAGCTTCCGTAATGAATGACTAAAGTTGAATATTTTAAACAAACTACTCATCTCTGCTTTCTAAACACCAGTTGAGTCAGTCTCACTTCAATGAAGTATGTAACAAGGTGTCTCTGGTGCTTGGCTGAAAGACATGACAGACTCAAAGCTGGAATTGGGATTCAAATCTGAGCACAGGAAGGCAAACAGATTTTCACTTCTGATGTCATCAGTAATTTCCTTTGCAAAATGACTGCACAATCATTTTGCAACCAGGAGAACATTTTAGAAGGTAATGAGTTGTTTTTTCCCCTCTCCTACTGAGCTCACCTTGTGATGCATCAGAATGGTATCCAACACACTACCGGCACTCGACTCAACAGCCGATCAGACCGAAGATAAGCCGATGGGAAGAGTGGAAGTTTGTATTCTCAAGAGGGCTCATTAGTTTCCTCATATTGCGGGTTGAGAGACTGAAACGCTGTGGGATTTATGTTATTTTCTGTTGTGGTGACTGGACAGAGTTAATGGGAAGCAACAACATTCCTTTGATTATGGTCATAAAACTAGGAACAAATAATTATAATAGTAATTATGAAAAGACTTGTGAATAATTCATTATCATAAGTATTAGAGTTCATATATAATGTCAATAGTGTGCATATTCCGTACAGAATTCCATTGTCAAAAACATTCCAAAGTAGTAGTTGTAAGAAAATATTAATAAAAAGATGAAAGTTTCTTTTGAACATACTGTATGTGTAATAATGAATGAAAGCATAAGAAAAAACTATTTTTAGACTATTCTTTCCGGTAATATCTTATGAAAAAGAATATTTTAGCCTGCACATGAGCTCACACTCCTACGTAAAACTGCTTGTGCCTTACAACTACACGTAGTGTGCACATATGGGACCAAATTAGTTAAAAACTACTTTTTCCTGTCTTTAAATGGAATAATTCACCAATAAAATGCAGAACTCCATGTGTGTGTGTGTGTGTGTGTGTGTGTGCTCTTGTTTTTCCATCTTCTTAAGGTCCATAAATGAGGAACCCACTATTCATGTGAGGTCCAAAGTGTTTTGTGGGGATCAAATGGTGGGTCCCACATGTTTAAAGGGATTGTTGAGGGTAAAGCATGGTGTTATAGTTAGAATTATTTTTAGCTCATGCAGAACTCCATGTGTGTGTGTGTGTGTGTGTGTGTGTGTGTGTGTGTGTGTGTGTGTGTGTGTGTGTGTGTGAGCTCTTGTTTTTCCATCTTCTGAAGGTCCATAAATGAGGAACCCACTATTCATGTGGGGTCCAAAGTGTTTTGTGGGGATCAAATGGTGGGTCCCACATGTTTAAAGGGATTGTTAAGGGTAAAGCATGGTGTTATAGTTAGAATTATTTTTAGCTCATGCAGAACTCCATGTGTGTGTGTGTGTGTGTGTGTGAGCTCTTGTTTTTCTATCTTCTGAAGGTCCATAAATGAGGAACCCACTATTCATGTGGGGTCCAAAGTGTTTTGTGGGGATCAAATGGTGGGTCCCACATGTTTAAAGGGATTGTTGAGAGTAAAGAATGGTGTTATCGTTAGAATAATTTTTAGTTCATGGTTAGGGTTAAGCATTAAGCTGTGATGGTCACGATGAGGGGCAATGGACTGAAAGCAATTGGACTGCAATTGGACTGCAGCAATTTTTACAGTTTGGTATAGACTATTTTTTGTAGCTTTCATGCTACAAATAGGGTACTGTGTGCACTCTCAGATGGTTTAACATGCTTCAAGGGTTATTGAGTGTAATTTGTTTCCACGTGTACAGGTAGAGGTAGCTTGAAGCTATAGGACAGACTTCAAATAAGAGACAAACCGCACAAGAGCTGCACACTCCAATACCAGTTGACCTAAAAAGAGCATTGAATTTTGTCTTTGAAAGCAAAAATATTGTGTGGTCTTCCTGTAAGATTTTGACCAAAGCATGTCTAAGAACTTTCATTTAGACCTCAAGAAAATTTGTCAACCCGCATTTGTCTCCTACATATATTACATCTCATTGTACTATTATCTCAAATATAATAATCTTTTATTTTGCTAGTTCTTACTTTCTTTCCCAACTTTCTTTCACAAACTCTTAGCTTCCTCAAAGACATTGTGAAATGAGATCACAGCTGCTGTGTGTCGGAGACTTGAACTTGTGAATGTCTTGAATTGGAATTAGTCTTTGATATCTTTGCTCTTTGATCAGTGTTAATGTGGGTGCTGTGCTCTTTCTTTTGCTGTGTTGTTGTTTACACAATATCTAGTCAACAACAAACTGCATCTTCTATGTTTTCCAGCTGCAGAGTGGCAACAATCTTTAATGAAGGAAACAGGCATCCAAAGTTGAAACGTACTCCTTGTGTTGACAAAGATAAAGTTGGGGTTATTAACTGAAGCAAATTAAATCAGAATACTTTTGCATCTCTTAATCCAGGGACAGAGTTGGAATATGTCTGAAAGAAATGATTTTAGGTGCTACATTTAAAGGTGGATCAGGGGTCCAATAGCCAACATTTCAGGCCCGGCTTTGATGAAACTACAATGAGAAGATGATGCAACTCTTTAGCTGGGTCTGCATCATTCTTGTCAAACACTGTTCACATAGCTTGGTTGCTTTCTCACATTCAGCCTGTTACTGTGCAGCGTGACAACTCCTATTCCCTTGGGCTTACGGGAGACAGGACGCGGTGAAGAATCCTTGATTTGTTTAGTGCCTTCCGCAGGATTCAAGCAAACAAGGCTATTAATACATGGACACATACACAAATACAGCAGCCAATATCCAATGTACATTTACTTGTATTTGTGCTTTAATTGAATTTTTCTTGACCACACAAAAAGCGCTCTTTATTCACTATCTCCAACAAGTCTCAGGAACATTTTAAATAAAATTAGCATATTAATTCAGTTTGATGTCACACCTCCGAACTCACACTGTTCTGTAAACAAAATATATGAGCCCTGGGGGAAGGAATAATGGAGAATTGCAGCTGCTGCTGTGCAAACACACCGCACACAGACTTTCTGTATATTTTTTTCCCACTACCACTATACAACCTTATACACCAGACAATTTCTTTGTGAAAAAACAACCAAACAAATGGTTGGAGTGAATGGCCGTAGCTCACAGATGAGACTGTCACCATGGGCTTGTCAGCTGCTTGCATGGCATCTCCCATGAACTTCTCGAGTATGTATATAAGAGTGCTTCCTCCATTTAGTTAGCACTATGGTTTTGTATTCTATAGCATCCCAAACAAAATCGTGTATATTTTGGTACCTGCTAATTGATTATTGAAATATTCTCTGAAATGAGTGGCATAAATGCAGAACCAAATGCTAAGTTATGTGGCCTTGTGTGAAGCTTCATCAGCACCTCAGCAGCACATGTAATATTTAGTGCAACATCTATGTATTCATATAAATCAGACAGTGCCTGTCAAAGATGTAAATATAAATACTGGATAGGATCCAGATGAGCTCCACTGCAGGAGAGCAAATTCCATCTCTTATTAACTTTTCCTCCTCCCATTTTAACATATGTCTGCTCTTCCTCTTCACTTCTTCTCTACTCTGTCAGTCCGTTTCTTTTCTGCTGTGTATAAATTTTAATTTTCTCTTTCTCTTGCTCATAAGTTCTTCAATGTCTTCTTCTTCCATCATTCTTATTCTCGTCATCATTCCTCCTCGCATTCTCCCACTGTTCTCACCTTTCTGAGAATTTCAATTACATCTGTTGTCCAACTGTAGAACCTCTAGGCCTTCTCAAATGTGCCTTTTAAGCCTGATATATCTGTATTGTGCACTGGTGTCATGTGTGAAAGTACAGAGGCAGCATGAGTGGTTAGAGTTGACCCACCACTGATGAGTCGGCAAGGGAGAGTGTAATGGATACAAAATGGGCCCATCCCTCTGTGTGTTTACACACATCTAGCTGGCATCGTTGAACTCGCCTCTCCCGTCACTCAGCTGATTGCGTGACACTGGCTTGATAAGTGTAAGCACACACACGATGAAGCACTGAGCTATCTCTGTCTGGTAAGTGTGAATTACTCAAGAGTAATTACCACCCACATTGTGGTGGGTTAACAAGGTTTTTGTGTTGATAAGGCACAGTTTATACTGTATATAAGAATGGCCGCTAGCAAATGGGGAAAATACGGGGATCAAAAGACAAAATTTCCTCCATATATTGCTATCTTAAGACAGTGAAAGGATTTGAGTACACTTTGAGTAAGTGTTGTTTAATAGGGGGCATTAGCCCCTGGTTAAGTTTCCCAAAGCAAACTGATCTCCGGGAAGGGGTCAAAATAAGAGCACTTTAAAGACCTTAATGGAATGACAACAGACTATGTGAGTCATATGTACCAGATCAGAAAAGTCGAATCTGTGTTGTTATATACATAATATACTCCTTTTTGGCACTTGTAGCGTTTATTGGAAAGTTACTTGACAGGTAATGAGGGCAGAGAGATGGGGAGGTCATGTAGCAAGGGGTCCTGAGCCAGGACTTTCTGCCTCTGCATAAGGGACACCTGCTCAACCAGTTGAACTAACTGACATCTGATGGTGTCATTTTCCTAATAGTTAAAACCCTACTAAGACTGCAGCAAGTCAGGCACACCTCAAGTGTTGGTACCTACAAGTACAACTCTGCCTTGATGTCATAATTTGCTCAAGCAATAATCAGAAAAGCAAGCATAATCCTGCCTTTGAGTTCTTCATAAAAAGCTGTTTGTCATTATGAAATCTCTTGTATCTAATGCATTCCCAGCTTCCATGTACTCAGGATTTGGCCCAAGGTCTGCCTGCCCATCCTTCCGCTCTTCATTTGCCTGAACTGCCAAGCAGACGGAGTTTTTCTTTGCTTTTGACAAGTTCTTCTACAGGTCAGCCTAGAATCTGAAAACTGCTTTTCATCCAGAAATGTGTTTTTTATCCAGGGGTATAAATCTGGTCAGCCTCATGCTCACGCGGTTACGTTTCTTGAAATAAAATGCCTGCAACTGTATACATAGATTTGCACATTGCTTGTAAATTACTTGCAAAATTGGTCACTCCTGCCCCTTTTGGGTTGCAGCCTGATGCAAGTTTTTCCTGGTTTGTAATTTTTTTTTCTTTTCAATACTATCTCCTTACTTCCATCTTTGCTTCTGTTGATCATAACTATGGCCTCTGTTGTCAGTAGAAAGCTTTCTAACTTGAATGTCAAGAAATGCTGCGTATGGGGAATGCAAAAATAAATCAAGCAAATAGGCAAACTGAAAAGTTTTGAAAAGTTTGTTGTAATCAGTGCAGCAAAAGCACAGATTGTGCCTTATTTGTTCAACACGCAGACATTTCCATGCACCACAATGCAATCTGAGTGGCAGAAATTCAGCTGGAGAGTCAGTGTACTTTGCTTTCAGTTGCTAATGTCGCCTTGAGCTGCTCGCCTAAAGGAGAAATGAAAAATAAAAAAATTAAAAAAGAATGCTGACTCAGGTGACATGCAAACGCTGACTCCCCAGAACATGTGAAAGCATTTAGAATAAAGATAGAAAACAGGCAAAGGAAGAAATAAGTGGAAAAAAGATACATACACATGTAGACATCAATCTTATTGCCGTAGCTGATTTCCCATGCAAAACAGTTTAGATCACACAACCCTTTGTTCCTCCAGTTTTATGTCTACCTTATGTCTAATTTTGAAAGTGTTTTATTACCTTGTGTGTTTCTCTTGGTTTTGTTCTGTGTTTATCTGTTTAACATTTTTTTTTTTACTTCTGCTGCTTACCCTAATACTCTGTTCCCACCATGCACACATGTTTGCTATAATCTATCACTTGGCCAATTATCATATTCCCTAGTTTTGTGGTTGCTGTTTGCCAGATTTTTGTAGTTCCTTTTTTTTTTTCCTCAGTCCAATCCAGTCATTTGGGAAATGCTAATACTCAATTTACCATGCAGTCTTTTTAAAGAAATGAAGAGAGACAATACCTTGTTAATATCTGAAAGAGCAGCTGCAGCTTGAGACAGTGGCAGCTAAACATGAATAAAAGCTCCAATTATACTTTGCTCTTGGCAGCAAATTCAAGCAGGTGCTCAAGCCTTGGTTTCTATTTTCTTTAATAACATTTTCCTAACTGCCCTAACTAGCAGTTTTCCTCTTTTTGCTCTTTCAGGTGTGTATAACTGTGATGCCATGCAGGGGAACATTTCCATGCAACACCAGGGAGCGTAATGATTTGAAAGGATAGGCTTTCTATCATTGTGTTTGTCATACAGCAATAGATTAGCTGAGAGATGATTGTTGCCTCATCAGTTCCATCAGACAGAGAAGCTCAACACCTTCCTCAGATCTGATATACATCCCATATGCCATTATCAATGAGGACTTTCTTGTCCTTCTCTTCATATCCCTCCATCTCTCCCTTGTCTTAAACAATTATGTCAAGTGGGTCTTTTTATAAGTTACCAGTTCAGTGTTATCTTGCTTTGATAAGTACGTTGAAATTCACTGCAGGATCCTACCAAACCTAATAATTCTCTCTTGTGGATGTTGTCACAAGGCTTTCTGAAAAGCAGCAAAGCTGTAGCTCATTTAAACTCAGTGCAAGCTTGAGCAAATGCCACAAAGAAAGAGAGAAAAACTTTATGAGATTCCACATCTCAAGTGGCAAAGAAATCTGTGATCCCGTGGTGCTGAATTTAAATTTATTGACAAAGCCCATCTTTCTTGAAAAATTTACATAGAAATATGCAACATATGGTCAGAAATACAAAATGTATTTCATTTTAGGAAAGACTTTACACTTTATATGCACACTGGTAGTTTTCTGTCAATAAGCCAAAAGAAACCACAAAGTAACTAAAATCTCTAAAGGTGACTTCAGGCCATTCATGTTGTCCTTTTCATTTACTCATGATTGATGGAAGCTTTAGGTATACTATCAAACCACCCATTTACAGCAGTATATTTTGCTGAACATTTCCATATTTCACCTGTCCAAGGTTTACACCACCTTTCGCCAGATGAGTGCTGGGATAGGCTCCAGCCCCCCGACAACCCGACCGACGGATTAAGCGGGTATAGAAAACGGATGGATGGATGAATTTCCATATTTCTGTCAATGTTTAGTGATGTAGGCTCGCTCTGAACCTTAAGTACAAATACAATCGCAGTTGAACCTGCAGAAGAAAAGTAGTAGGAGGAGCAGCATGAGGTGAATAACCCTAATTACATTTCTTTTTGCCTGCTTATTGGACAGTTTGGTTGGTGACTGAGTTGTCACTGTCCAATGTGGTTTAACTGTGAAGACTAGGCCAAACTTCACACAACTTTAGAGTCACATCTAGCATGGCATCTTCAAGCTTTGACTTTTACATGCAGTTTATTGTTATCTTTCTGTGAACAAGAGTGCTTCTTCTTTCTGCTTACTATCTTTGTGTGATTTCACACTGCTTATTTAGTAAATAATCTATTAAATACAAATCTTTTCTACATGCAAATATTCCTTTATTCAGACATACAGACTTCTTCAGGATTTCTTAGGCACATTTATTTCACAGGTGACAAAGTTTAAGTTGAAACTACAATCTCTGGAATAATTTGTGAACATTAACTTAGAAGTTCAAAATCTATGAGCCCATTTAAGAGCTGTGTGTGAATGGAACAACGCTGCTTTAGAATTAAAACCCTGAATAAGAATTTTAATCCATGCCGTTTGACTAACCATCATTTTATTTTCTATGTAGATTTTGAGGCAATGCACGTCATATAGATATATAAATACTTTGAATGTTTTTCTATCTACAAAATGTCTTACTGATTTCCAGATTTGCAAAATGGATTGATAATTGATGGTTTCGCTGAGAAGTGCTTCAGTCTGTTTCTAAAGTAATTGCCCAAAACACAATTCCCTTATTTTAGTACAATTTCTGATAGAACTCTCATTTAGTCAGATTGTAATGTCTCAATGAATTGCACTCCTCACTTTCATAAAGGTTAATTAAGTCTAACACTTTCAGCTGGAAGTTAAATAAGATGGAGAGAAGCCTTAAGGGAGAACAGTTACAAACCTCACATGTAAATACAGAGAGCGGAAAGAGATATACCAATTAAAGTAAACATCAATGGAGGTCATTTTGTTTGACAATTGTCTTTGTGATGCAAGAATTTAAGTTAGTATGAAAGTGTGTCAAGTGCAATTTTGTGTGTTTTTCTTGGCATGTTTGTTTTTCTCTTCTTTTCTCAGGTTCTGTCAGGCTTGACAGCTAGGTCACAATATGTTTCAGCCTAACAGTTTATCTTTGTCCCTCCGTCCAATACTCTTTTATTATCATTTTCGTTTATGCCATATTTTCTCTTAACACAGAAAGTGTAAAAGCAGCAAAGAAACGGAGGCAAAATTTTTATGGATTCCCTTGTGGTGTGCTTGCTTATTAGTATAGAGACGCTATGTTTTCTTGAAATTTAGGGCAAAAACAACTGCAAAGCACAAGACACAATGTAACAGACTACTGAAATAATGACGAAAATAGAATATATGAAATGTATGAACAGGAACACAACGAAGAGCAACAGTGAAAATATGCAGTAAAGTTTGAGCATTTCTATTTTTCATGCAAATATGAGTGGGTTTTATTTCAGACAGCATCACTGTGGATCTTTATAAACCAGCTCTTGCAGGCACTACTAGCATATAGTTAGCATTCCTTCTAGTAAATATAGATACCTTTTAAAAATAACCTTTCCTTTCGATATTATAGAACTGTTGAAATCATTTTCAGTAGGAAATACACGTGTTTACACTTCACAGCTACCAAAGTGGATTTCAAAGATGTACCAACTCCACATCTTGTCTAATCACTTTTGATTGGTCAGTGATTATGTGCCTGATTTGTTGTGTACTCATGCCAAGTGGGTATTTTACGCCTAAATATCAGCTGCATATATTCGTGGGTGCATGAGTTGGCGTGCTCAGGTTTTAATCTACAAAAACTAATTACAAGTACATAACAACTCCTTCAACCTCTCGTGATGTCCTTTATACAATGACGCACTTTAATAAGGGATAATTGCTACATTGCTGTGCAACTCCTCTGTGATTTCAATCATTGCGATTTATATGATTGGCCTATTAAGTCTATTGAAATTACAAGCTCCACTGTACAATAGCCTTACATTCCAGGGAAAATGTACTGCTCAAAGTTTGCTTTATTAATGCACAGAAGGCTAGAGTGTGATTTAGCAATGTGAGTCATACTGGAGTGTTAGAGATACTTTGCTAAACTTGACTTAGTTTTACCAGTGGTTCCCCTATAGATCATGTTGAAAGGTAAATAAGCGATACTTCAGTTAATGTGGCACTCCCCCTGAGGAAGAGCTTTTACTGACACCTGCTTGCTGTTTCTGGACACCTACACAACCTTTGTTGAACACAGTCCTTTTATATCTAAGGCAGCTGCTTATCTTATGGAACTAGTTCTCCTGCAGCGGTTGACACGTTTCAACTCACAACGAGCCACTGATGAAACGGGTAGCTTCTCATTGCAACAGCAATGTTAGAAAAAACATTTTGTGACTTTATCTCAGAAGGGACAAATTATTGTTCTGCATCAAACAGGCAAAGTAATTAAGGAGATTGCTGAAAATACTAAAAGTATGTTAACAACTGTCCTATGAATTATGAAAACCTGGAATGACAATAACTGACCTAAAACTAGTGGCAAGAAAAGATTTTTTACATTGAAGAGGATTGACATATTAACTGCCATCATCTATTATCATCTATTCACTTCGTAACTGAGAGACCTTATACAGGACAAATCATGCAGGGGGATCCTTATCTGCTTTGTTTAAGCTCAACATTATATTTGTCACATTCCTCTGAATGTGACAAATGCCCCACATTACAATTTGAATTATTGCATGAAGGAAAGTTAATTTATGTTTAATAAGAAAAATAATCATTTGCAGTTTATTGAACAAACAGAGCTATAGGCTAGAGTCTGTTCTCCAAGAGTTTGTCCCACCAACAGCTGTCTCTCTCTTTTGATGCAGGGTATGTTGTGGCCCAACACGTTTTGTGATTAATTCTGACTTCCCTTGTTTTAAGCCCTGCGGTGATCAGTAAATTGTCAACAATAGCGTGCTTAAAAGGGGAAATTCTCTTCCACTGTTTCTTTTGAAAAAATGGTTTCAGTCTTGTTTGTGTAGGAGTCTTAATTACTTTTTCTCCCCATTACTGTTCTAGCTAATGTGGATAACCTCGCTGCCATTGTAGTTTTCTGTTCAGGGCAATTTATTAAACTTCCTGCAGCTTAGTTGCAAGAGTTTGTCTTTTTAGTTTTCTTACATGGAGATGACACTGCATAGTCCTTTTTTTTGTTCTCTCACTTTTGATTTAAAAAAAAAAACGTTTTTTTTTTTATTGATCATTTTTTAGATTTTCTTTTGTTTTTCCTCAGAATCAGCTTATTCAATGAACGTTTAATCATAGCTTCAGAGTATTTATGTTTTTACAGCTTCCTATGATATCTGACATTAAAGATTTTCTGGTATGTATTAATCAGTAACAAACCACACTCAGATACTTTACCTTAAAGATACAATCACAGCTTGTAGAAATGATCTGTTGTGCTTTCATACCATCATATCTCGTTAAGGAGGTTTGGCTGTTATTTCTATTTTCTCTCTTTTTTTTATTCAGGTCTATTCCTCCATGAGCAACATTATCCTCGAGTTCCTCTTTTATCATCTTTTTCCAAGCAGTTTCTGAATAAATGATTTGACTTCATCCAACTTAGACACATGTTAGCCTGCTCAGTTCATTAATTTTATTGATAAATGTGATGTTTGAACTCATGGTGAATTGCATTGCAGTAAAAGTTTGCACATATTTTTCATTATGTTTGTTTGCTTTTTATTGCTTTCATCTACGCGAGCCCAGCTCTGTGTTTCGATCGGGGTTCCAGGCCGGGTGTTCCAGTCTTATTGTGTCACAGTTTTTGTATTTCAGTCCCAGTTTTACTTTTTTAGTCATTGGTTTCCAGTATTTGCATCACAGCCTTTCTTTGTTTGTTCCAGTCTTTATGTTTCGGTTTGTATTTTCCAATCTTCATGTTCCAGAGCCTGTGTGTGATCGAATAGTCAAAACGTGACCTCCTATTCCCTTTTCCTTAGCTCTTTGCCTTGACCTTAATGAAAAATGTTGGAGGGTTTAGTAAAGATGGTTGGAAAAGTTCTTAAGGCTCCTGGGAAAGACAACTATGTTGCAAGGAGAATTAGACCACACTTCACTAAACTGCAGCACTGAAATTACAGCAGTTCAATAAATTTTATCCAAAACTTTAGAAACTTCCTCTACTGTTCTTCCTAAGTAAAATGGACTCTCTGCTTCTGTGTGTGTCTTCCAGTGTTTGTGTTCCAGTTTTAGTGTTTCACTATTTCTGTTTTGTTTGTTGTGTTTCAAAAACTGTCTGTTTATGAGTGTTCCTGTATTTGTGTTACAGTTGTTGTGGTCCAATTTATTTACTTTTTTATGTTCCATATTTGTTTAATTTAGTGTGATCCACAACTATTGCAATTTCCATTCAATGCTTTCTGTTCCAGACTTGATGCTCCAGCCTTTGGACTTCATTTGTGTGTTCCAGTCTGTTTTTCCGAGCGTTTGTGTGCCCAGTTGTATGTTCCAATCTCTGTCAGTCTGTCTGTTTCATTCTTTGTGTTTCACCTGTCAAGTGTATATTTTTTTGCTTTCAATTTTGTTGTCACCAGCCTTTGTATTCCAGAGCTTGTGTCAGCTTGGTGTTCCGGTCTTTGTGTTTCAGACTGTAAATTACAATTGGTGCGTTCAAGTCTATTTGTATCAGTCTTTGTGTGTTTGTTTTCCAGTTTGTCCACTGCAGTCTGCAGTCAGACTTTCTATTTCATTCTGTGTCTCCTCTATTGTATTCAGGTTTGTGTGTTTCAATGTTTACATTCAAGTCTTTGCGTTTCAGTCTCTGTTGTTCAGTTTCTGTATTCCAGTCTTTATATTCCAGTGCATTTTTCTTCATGTCTGTTAGCATCTTTGTCTTAATTTCTTTGTGTTTCAGTCTTTGTGTTCCAATATATGTGTCACAGTGTTGTAGAGTGTAACCTTCTTTATGTTCATGTCTTCATTACTCTTTGTTACTGTGTTCCAGTCTTCGAGTTTAACTCTTTCTTTGCACATCTGTGTATTCCGGTCTTTGTGTTGAAATATATGTGTCTTCCAGCTTTTGTGTTTCACTCTATGCTCCAGATTTTATGTTTGAATTCTGTGTTTTCCAGAATTTTTGTTACAGTCTTTGTGTTCCAGCATGATGTAAGTTCCCTGTTTTTCCTGCATCCATATCATTGTCACAGTTTATGTTTTGATTACTGTTATGATCAGGCTTTGTCACAGTTTATGTTTTGATAATCTTGTTCCAGGTCTTTGTCGTGTTTTTAGATTCAGTTTCTGGTCACTTAGTCTCACTCATGTCACCTGTTTCATTGTCATCAGCTGCACGTCATCACTAATCACTCCCTCCTCATGTAGTTTTATGGTTCACTCATGTTCATCGCAGAATCCTCACCTACCCTTCATGCCACAGTCACAGAAGTTAAGTCTGGTTTTGCCTCATTGCCTCAAGTTATTTATTCCATAGCCTTGTTTTTCCTTTTGTTCTTGCTCCCCTTTTTGTTAATAAATCTTGTTATATTTGAAAGAACTGCATCTGGGTCCTACCTTTCCCCACCGTCTCTGACAGTCATTCAGTTGTTTTATCTCAGTTATTGGGTTGCTGTCTTTTTATCCACTCCACTCTTTTTATTTGAGTCTGTCTATCCTGTCTTTTCTATGGTCTTTGTTTTGCCTTCTGTGTTTTCCAGTCTGTGTGATTCAGTCTTCTTTGATGCATTCTGTTTCCTACAGCCTTTTTTTTTTTTTTTTTTTAGCAGTCCTGAAATTGCAGATGAAATTTTTGTGTTAAAGTATTTCTGTTCCACTTTTTATTGCAGTGTATGTTTGTTCCAGTCTTTGTATTACAATCCTTTCGTGTGTGTGTGCGTGTATGTGTGCTGAGGAAGCACTAAGGTAGCAGGCATCTCTAAGGTCATTCTGAGACTTCCAGACTGGCCAATTTTCCTTGTGGGTGGTTTAACCAGACATTTGCTGATATGTTATGAGATTCTTTGGATTCTTATGTTCACCACCTCGGTTTTCCTCTCAATTGACCCTAGATCAACAAGCAAGGTTGTTCATATTCTACAATTAAATAGAAATGCTTAAATTTTTTTCAACATGTTGAAAACTGATTTATATTTAGAATAATAATTTCTTTCCGCTCTTTCTCCACATTTATCATATTTCTATTAAGTCTCTGTTAAAATACAGTTAAATTGAACTTATACAGAGAGATTTAAAAATTATCAATACTTTGGTGACAACTTTACAACTTAAGTGACAACTTGGTTAATGTTTTTTCTGGTCCTGGTCCCCACGCATGTTCTAGCAGGACAGGACATGACTGATATTGTCCCAATTGGTAGAATATGTAGCAAAAGTAGCAGTTCTAGGTAATATGTTTGCTCTTCGCCATGGCAAGTTTATTCAGCTGCCCTTGTATTAAGGTTATCAGGGCTTTGTAATGGTGCTTGTAACCTGTATTACTAAGCCCATTCAAAATATACACACACACATTTTTTATATCTTGAATATTTTGACCTTGTGTAGGGACTGGATAGTGGTGACACTGTTGCCTCAAAGCAGGAAGGTTCCTGGTTTGAATTTATGCTGCAGCTTTTCTGTGTGGGTTTAGCATGTTCTCCACCTGCATGCACAGATTCTCTGCAGGCCATTTGGCTCCCCCCCACCATCCCACCTATGATGAACTGGCTATCTGTCCGTGCACTCAACCTCCAGCTCTATGACGGCCGGAATAATCTTTAGCCTCCTGGTGACCCTGAAATGGATTAGGCAAGTATATATGGGTGGATGGATGGGTGGAACAATAGTGTTGATTTACTAGCGGTTGAAAAATTGTGGTTTTTGACCATGCACTGCTGATTCCACCGACAATAGCTGGCTCATAAACCAGCACCATTAGCTAGAAATGGGATGTCTGGTTACAGCCTTCTAAGAGTGAGGTCTCGTTTTATCTGTCTAATGCACATGTAATTACAAGCGTGTGTAGAAGACATAATATGATACACAGTCCATTCATTGATCAACATTTGACAGTAAAGTAATCAGCTATGCATCAGCAAAATCAAAAATAGAACATAAGTCAATAAGGAAGAATGTAACTGCTCAGTAGCAATCTAGGTGAATATAGGTGTTAAATACAGATTAAGTAGATTCTTGAGTGTGTCTGTACAATCGAATTTGTGTCAATGTGTATGTTTTCTCTACAGGTACTATAAGGAGGAACAAGTCTGAGGTGAAGATCATAGCAGCTTCAGGCAAAGAGATACTCAGACAGTCTCTGCTTCAGTGTGCGTGACACAAAGTGAGACCACTCTATGATGAGAAAATTGTGTAAGAGAATGGACACAGAAAGCGAGTGAAAAAAATTTAGAGTAAAAATAGAGGGATTTTCAGAAATAAAATTCACTGTACTGAGTGGCTTAGCAACAAACTGTGACCCTGTCACATCTCTGAAATACTATTTTGTTTCCCACTTTTCTCTGCCTCCCCTTTTCCTTCTATTTCAGTTTTTATGCGGCCACCAAGTCCTTGGGGTAAAGAAAAAAAAAGAGGAAGAAAGATCCATCAGTGCCTGCTAAAAAGCCTTTCTGCCTCATAAATAAAAGAGCTGGATGAATTAGGAAATTAAATCACTTTCGGTTGTTAATGTCACTGCCTGCAGACAGACAAGAAATACACTGAGTGTTTGGTCATTCTGTGTCCCCCTGGGGTTCTGACAGCACTTCACTGTCACAGCATGATATGTATTTTAGAAAAAAGGGTCTTGAAAGGTACATGACACTACGCTTTGTATTTTGAAGCATACATTTATTTATTTTTTTGTTAATTAGCCAATCATTCCCTGCCCCTTATGAGCTGCATTTGAGTTGTAAAAATGGTGCCTTTGACATATACATACTAACATTTGTTCGACTTTAATTAGAAATTGCCTCACATATATCACTTGCATGTTCAGGACAGTAGACTAGATTAAAGAAAATATTCAATGTGATCTATTGATTTCCTTGGCCTGGCAACTTTTCATGAATTGGCATTTTATTACTGGATTGACCATGACTGTATCTTAAAAGTATCTTAACATAACTGTGAACTGGTGCTACATGATTAAAAATAATTAGAACTGAATTTAGCTGAGAGTACATTAATAAAACTAGGACGAATAGTTTTGTTCTACATTGGAATTTTAAAATCTTCGTCACCAGTCTGACCAAAATACTCTTTAATAGCTGTTCTAATGTTTTCTCCTTGTAAATTATATTGTATCTTAATTTTCAGCCATGAAAATAAGATGTTTTGTTTTGTTTTCATCAAATCAGTATTATCAATCACTTTGAGCTATCATTGATTATTCTATAACAATGATTAGTGATGATTTAATCAGTAAAAATGAAGGAAAGATGGCTGCTACTGGATCATATGATAAAACAGAGGCTGTCTGTCTCTGTGCTATAACTGTGATGGTTAAACCTTTAGGGTGTACCTCGTCTCTTGCCTATTATCAACAGGTACATGCTCGTGAAAGCAACTGAACTTGTTCTACAGTGAGGTTGCTTTGTTTTTTGGTATACAGAATGCTATTTAAAGAACCATAACCCTTAATGTGTCAGAAATGTTTAAGATGTGACAATGGAAAAAGAGATAACTTTGCCTACTATCTGAAACAGAGATAGTGTGCTGTTGCTAATACAGACACAAGGATCAAAGCTATCCCCTTCGGTAATAAGAGCTATTTCAGGTTTAGCTCCAAAACTAACATCAATTTGTGATGCGTGCTGACATGAAAAGGTGTAGCTTGGCACACATTTAAATGTTTAGTCTTGGCACACATTTAAATGTTTAGTTTTGGCACACATTTAAATGTTTAGTCAATGAAAAATCTCAGTAATACGGCATATGATTTACAGTAACATGTTATTATAAAGACCTACATATAAAGACCTACTCTGTTTCTTGCGACAGTCCTCCTTCAAAAAAATGGCACCGTGGGTTATTCCTTTAAGCAAGTACAGTGACCCATCGGGGTGTTTCGATCTGAAGTCAAGCATCGGATTGGGTTTCTGATAAATGCTTGGTTAATAGGTCTTGACCTTGAGTACGCCTAAACGTCTGATATCTGTTGTTTTACATCAGCTGTATGCAGCTCCCCTAAATAGGTGTGGCAAGAGCTTGTCACCATGTCTGCTTGTTGGAAATATCTTAAAGTGGAAACACAACAGCAAACAGTCAATGTGAAGTACTTACTGTACTGTAGAATTTGAGTATTTCTAAGCACTCTGTCTTTTTTAAAATGCATTTATTTAACCTTTATTTAACCAGGAAAAACCTCAGAGATTAAGAGTGTCCTGACCAAGAGCAGCAGTACATTAAACAGTTTCAGACAAACACATACACAGAAAATGTGAAAATAGAACTAAATTCATTAAAAAACACAGAATCAGGTCAAAATTAAAATTTCTCATGAGAGAAAAAATTTAGTGCATCAGTCAAAACATCTGCAGCCAGATGTGTCCGCCTCCAAGTCACTCAACAACCTCTCAAAAGAGTCCAATGAAAACAGATTTTTAAGTTTCAGGTATTTTTGTAGTTTATTCCAAATAAATGGAGCTGCAAAGCTGAATGCCTTTGTTTTTTTTCCCAGTTCAGTTCTGACTGTCGGAAGAGACAGTAAAAAAAGATCCTGAGACTTATCGATTAAAATACAGCAACAGCTTGAGCGTTTGCTTGAATTGCGGTAAAAATTTCTGAAATGTGAGTTACTTTGCAGAAAACTCTGAAAGGGGTATTTTGGTATTTTTGTTGTATAAAGTAGCCAAAGCTATATAATTAGTCAGTGGACAGCAATCAGAGTGCTCTCACTTTGGAGAAACAGGGAGGGGGGCTGATTGGGAAGCTAAGCTAAGAACTATCTCAAACAAGAGAAAGAAGAAGAATGAATTTTTGCTATCAGAAGCACCTCAAACATCATGAAATGAAATTCAAAGCAAACACTAAATTGTGTTTAATTATTGTGTATGTCAACAACTTCACTGATGGGATAGGCTCCTCTGCTTTCCGGAATTATGTAAGGCAGGTAAAAAAAGATGTGTAGAAGACGTGTAGAACATATAGACTAACATATTTTGCGATTGATAGTGTGTCTTAGTTATTAGCGTTTGGCTTCAGTCAGTGGTGCTCTGTGTGTAATAACTTGTTAATATCTTTAATGAATATTAATAACTGTCCCTGGATACTTAATCCTGGTCAATATTTGCTAATAACTAATCTAATTTGTCCCTAGAAGTCAGTGTGCATGGCTGTCTCTGCGTGGCCCTGTGATGGACCGGCAACACATCCAGGGTGTGCACGACCTCTCGTCTGATCGTAGCTGCCCCCCTTTCTTACCATTTAAGCTTGTTTTCATTACTGCGCTGCACAGCCACTGAGGTTTCAAGCATATACATGGCATTGATTTTAATAACTTTAATGTACTTATAGTGTATAGTTGTAGCTATAGCTGCAGTCAGCAGCAGTTCTATAGTTAAGGTGATTTGATGATTTTAGCTGAATAAGAATTTACATAATGGTTTGATATAAATTTCATGTTTGTTAATTAACGTTATTGTCATTTACATTGTGTTTAAAAAAAAGGGGGTAACTAATGTACAAAAAGCAGACCTATAGTTTTGTTGTTGTTGGGGTTAGGTCAGTCTTTAGTTACGCACGATGAGCCAACAGAGGGCAACATGTTACTACTAAAACAAAAGGAACAAGTACGAAGCTACACGCTGTGGTAACGTCTATAAAGAAGAGATTAAAGTAAAGAGCATTTCGGACAGATGTGTTTCCTTTTAACCACTGTAAGTTAAATGTGACCAATGGCGTATGTAAGTTTGTGTTTCTATGTGTTTACAGGATAACATGTCTGCTAATGTGCTAGCCGATGTGTGTTATTCTACATATATTTCGTGAAACGCAATTATTGCAAGACTTGTCTTGGACAACTATACAGTTGTGACAGATAGTCTGTATGTCTTGATTTACCAATATACATGGTTAAAAATAGCTGAAAATGCCTCAGTAGACAAATCTGACACTTGAATTCTTGCACTTTAATTAATCAATTTAAGAAGTAAGAATCCAGAAATCATTCTTGGTGAAACCTCAAAATCTCTAGTGTACAAAGAACAATTATTTATCAATTTGATATATTTTGCCAGGTACAAAAAGTTTGGCTGAAAACAACAGCAGCCCTTTTATTGCTTCATCTTATCTAATTTGCCCAAATGGTTTGACAATTCTCTCCATTTGTTTCTCTGCAATGCCTCTGTTTCTCCCTGGTTATTATGATTCGATGGATAGATGAGATACAAATCATATAAATGCTGGCAACCGCTAGCATTACCTGCAGGCAACTTTTGTGTGTGTGTGTGTGTTATGTTATATATGCATCACAAACCAGACGGGAACCAGTGAAATAAACTATTGTGTTGCCTTCTTATATGTTTATTGAGTGGAAGAATATCAGGCTGAGCACACCCATATAGCACTAGAGTGTTTGCTTAGCTGCAGGAATATATAGTACAAAGATATGCGTCAAAGAATGCAAGACACAACTCTTGTTTCAAAATAGTTGGGCACTGTAGAATATAACCAAAAGCAGAGAAGATGACTCTTTAAGTTATAATAATGAATGAGACAATAGGCAAATAATTCAACAATTTAAGAATAATATTTCTTCACATCGAAATGAGAATTATTGTAATTAATCATCTACAGAACTTAACATTAAAATATTCAAAATCCATAGGCAAGCTTACACACAAGGGACAAGGCTTAAAACTCTATTATATTAAATATATATAAATTAAATGGCTGTGATCCTAATGTTGCCCAGGCAGCATTATACTACAAAATGTCTGAAAACCATTGTCAGAGAATACAGTTTAATGCAATAATGAATCTTAAAAACTCGACCTGCAGATGAAAAAAGACACATAAACAAAATCCAGGAATTCTACAGCTATGTTCAGTTTTTGGGTAACAAATAAAAATGTCAAAAGCTTTTTGTACTACATGATTCTTTGGATCAAAAGGAAGAGGGAATATGTGGCTTGCTATCAGCACGAAGTTTAAAACAACCATGATGACATAGGATTTCACAAGATGTGAATAACTAATTTCTGAAGTCAACGTTAAAGATACATGTTTTGGAGTTTGCCATCCTGTTGATGACTTTCAGATTGTAAAACAACATCATAGCTCTGTAGTAAAGGAGTCCTAGAGGTACAATGGCCTTCATGCACACCTATTACACAGTGAAAGAACTTGGTACATTATTATCCTACATTATTTAGGTGCTCAGGAAGTTTCACCAATCTACCCTCAACAACTTTAGACCCGTTGCTGTCCCACATAATGAAAGTCCTGGATAGACATGGTTCACTGTAGACAGAGAACATGCTTCAAGGACGCCATCCTCTACCTTCTTCAAAGAACCCACTTACATGTTGACAAAACAGGCAGCAATGTGAGGATCATGTTCTTTTATTTCATCAGAGCTTTTAATGCAGTTGAGCCTTGACTGTCATGTGACTGTCATGTGACTGTTGTGTGACGTGTTAACTAACTGACAAACAGGCCATAGTTTGTGATACTTAAGGGTTGTGTATCTGAGAAGGTGGTCAGCAGAACAGGAGTACCACGTAGACTGTATTCCCATTGTTTCTCTTCATGCTAAACACCTCAGACTGCCAGGATAACAGATAAGTCCTGTCATCTCCAGAAATACTCATATGACTCTATATTTGATTGGTATATTAGTGGTGGACAAGAGGCTCAGATGGAATTGGAACAGGGAATTGGTTTACCAATTTGTGGAATGATGTGGGAACAATCACCTCGCTGTAACAGTAGTAATTGTAGAATGGCCCTTTAAGACAGACTTTGTTCTCCACCATTTATGATGTCAGTGAGCATGCAGCAGATTGGGAGGCACCATCATGGACATTTTCAGAGCTTCTGGCTTTTAGGAGGACCAGGAAAATGCCAAACACCATTTTAGTGCTCAGAAAAGAGGTGCAAGTGATGGAGTACAATAGCTACCGAGGTGTTCACCTAAAACAAATCGGAAATACCACACCAAGAGTGTGTACAAGAAAGGCAAGGGCAGATTCTACTTTTCAAGAAGCTTAGGTTCTTTAGTATTTCCAGGAAGATATTGCACATATTCCTTAAGTCTGTGGTGGAGAGTACAAAATGCTTTGCAGCCATCTGTTGGGGTAGCATCATCAAAGCCAGAGACTCAAAAAAACTTAACAAATTGGTAGAGAAGGCTGACTCTGTGTTGGGGACAGCTCTGAAGCTCATTGAGCTTATTGTAAAAAGACGAATGTTGCAAAAGCTGCTCAACTTAGTGGACAACACTGCACATCCTCTACATAACATAGTGATCAAACAACAAAGTATGTTCAGAGTTAGTTAGTTCACATTATTATTAGCATTATTACTATCAGTGGTGACCCCAAATTAATGAGCTACAGAAACCCTGCACTGTATGGTGTAGGATACTGTGATATAGTCTTGCTTTGGATAAAACTGTTGGTTTGAAGCTGTACCTGGCATCTGTGAGCGTGTATTTTTATTTCTTACTGAAGCTATAACATTTATCAGGGTTAAATTGGATAGGTTGTTTTTGTATTTTCAGTGAAGTGGGGTTTGAATGGTTACAACCATTTGCATTAAATCTTTATTGACATTTTAATCTTTAGACATCTTCTTTTTTTGTCAGAAGTAGGATAATTGCATTATTTTTGCCATTTTGTTATATCCTTTGGACCAGTCTATAATATCCAATATATTGTTATTTCACTTGACAGATCAGTGTCTCGATCAAAATACTGCACAGTGTTAAGATTGTTAAAATGTTTAAAGCCATTAGCAATCAAGCACAGTGTATTTCCTCAAACCTTATTTATGCAGCCTATGGCAGAGTCTTTAAAGTTTACAGTACAGATTATTTGCTCTTGGCTCCACTTTTCGTGTTGGAGAATACAATTCTTGAGGTCGAGGTTAAAGGACATGAATGCCAAAAGCAGAAATACAACTTCCTACACAATAGTGTGCCTCTCTGTGATTGCGGATGTCGATTTTATGCCTGGAGGGAAACACTGAGAGGAGCAAGTGTGATACTTTAAATAATGGAGGTAGGAAAGGCCATTCATTCAATGTTCAAGCTGTCTTTTGTCTAACCTTGACATCTGATGTCTTTTGTAGCATCATGAACTCAAGAGGGCTACTCTATTACAACTCTGAGTAAATCAGAATTTTTGTCACAAAGACTGTTCTGCAGCCTCCTTCACAAAGACAGTGTTGTTCTGTTTCCATTGTTCAGTCTTTGTAAGAGATATTATATCATGTCATCACTTGATTGTCTGGTCTGGATTAAGTTTTGATTTCTGTTCTTGCTTGAAAATAGCTC
The DNA here is from genome assembly GCF_036924035.1 of Leuresthes tenuis. Classification (NCBI taxonomy): domain Eukaryota; kingdom Metazoa; phylum Chordata; class Actinopteri; order Atheriniformes; family Atherinopsidae; genus Leuresthes; species Leuresthes tenuis. Next base: position 16,495,143 of record NW_027325365.1, on the reverse strand, counting down.
AATGACATCACCCTAAATCCTGCATTTAGATTTTTCATTGTGTTACCTTGTGAAATAAGTGCACTTGACTGTGTGACAAATTGTGTTCTTGAGTGCTGAACATAAATTAAATTTATACCTGAGGGGGGAATAAAAAAAGAGTAAAGAAAAAATGTTGTTATACCAGTAATGTGCATTGCTCTAGACTGTAAACTGAGGATTCATTCTCTGCTAAATTTGTCTTTGGTAATGTTTTATAGTTTCAGTAAAGATATGTAAAGCATAAAAATGAAGTGGCCATTACTGGAAAAATACATGACTTTTAAAAGTCATGATGAATGGTACTAAGATATATAAATAGATAAAGTATGGTGCTGCCTCACTTGCATAATATCATGCTTTCCAACTGGTAGGATGATAAAGGTAGCTGTGAAATCAGTATGTAAATGAACTGTCACTCAAATTAAGATTTGCAAAACAGATCTTGTATGTGCTTTATCGGCAAACTTAGATGATATTCCAACATATTGTATATTTATCTTAAATGATACAATCTGCGGAGCAAAGCACACCTTTTTGTCTTTTTCTTTGCTTAGGCTAAGACACGTCTGCTGAGAGAACAGCGGATTTGAGGAAAACTGAAGGACGAAGGTTACATCAGATATGCCAATGTTAATAATAGCTATAAAGAAAAAAGTACAACAGGCAAGAGCCTTTCCCTAGCCACTCCCTGCCTCAACACAAACAGAACAAGTCTGCTTAAAGATGAGCAAAACATGCTCATAGTTAAAGTCCTGCTCCCTGTTATAGAATAAAATAAAATAAGTTCCAGTTAGTGGAATGTCATCTTGGGGCTGCCGCTGCAAGGCCCTCCAAGAAAATGTCTACATTTTTCATTTGTAAAAACTACCTTGGAAATTCATGAAGTCAACAGAATTATGCTACAATGGGTGAAGTGTGGTTTGTGGGTTTACTTGAACAGAGTTTGTCTAGACCTCAAGACGGTGAGTCAGTCCACTGAGCCAGAATGGACTAAATTTTCCTCTCTATCCTTGAGTGGCGTCATTCTATGATAATTCTTCTAATATCTACACTTTTTGCGATTTTATTTTATTTTTCCCTCTAGTCTGTTCTCTGCCTCTTTTTATCCTACATTCTTTTTTCCCCTTATTTTCCTCACTTCATTCCATCCCTCATTTTGTTTACTCTCTTTTACTCCTTCAAAAACACACGGAGCATCTTCACTTATCTATCAAACAAACACTAAAAGTGTCCCTTATTTAATCTTCTCCTAAAATAGCTTTTTATAGCAGAACCATGAGCACAAAATCGTTATCCAGAAGCCATTACTATGCTTCTAACTGACAAAAACAGCGGAACAAATTTTACCATTGGATAGCAATGATGATCCTCTCATTGTTAAACTATGGATTTGGGTTTCAGGTGATAAACACATAGTAGATCATTCATTCATCATCCGAAACCACTCCAGATTTTCTGAGAGTGCATTACATGTTCAATCATCGAAAGTAAGGACCTCAACTACACACAGTTACAGAAGTAAAAAACAACAATGAATAGGGTAAACTAACTGTGGATAAAGTTAATTGTGGAAATCTTGTTTATTGGAGGTAAGCTAAGTCAGAGGAGGGTTTTAAGAAAAAAATTCTAGGGGAGAAATATAAATTATATTTCCATTCCAGCAATATCGTGCGTTACAAGTGGACATATAAATGGATTAATCAACTGCTAATTTGCAGGTTTTTTTGGCAAAATTGATAGGAATAAGCAAGGCAATTTTAAATCATATAGAGATATTTTTTGGTAGCCCGGTGTTATTTGCCTGTGGTTCAAAAATGTTAAATACAGTGGGTGGGCATGATAATGTCACTGTCCTCTTGCACTGCACTGAAATGGCATCAACATATGAAAGGATCTACTGAAAAGAAGAAGCTTGTCATGCAGTTTACAGAAGTGGACAAAAAGTGTTCCTTGAATTAGGTACAATAACTGTTTACTTTGAATGAATGTAGACAGACTCACAGATTCTCTGGGTTTCAACAGACTTAAACTTTTTTTTTTCATGTATATTAAACATTAATTAAAGTTTTTTTGTTGACGATTTTTGGACTGTCATTTGATATTCTAAACACACATCTTATTGTTTACTGGCAGATTGATCATCAAAACTAACATTCGTGTTGAACTGGGATAATAGTCCTGAGCATATACAGACTATGCTTTGACCAACTAGTTAATCATGATTTCCTGATGACTTGACCTTACACAATCTTACACACATAACCTTCACTTATCCAAGGTCAGTATATGGAGGCAAGCCCAGATATCCCATCTCCTGGTGAAACTGTCCAGCTCCTGCTGGGGGTATTACAAACTGTTCCCATCCCAATATAGATATATAATCCCCCAAGCAAATTCTGCGTCTGCCCCGAGGTCGCCTCCCAACTGGATCACAAGACTTCCTAATCAGATGCCCAAGCCACCTCAGCTGACTGCTCTCAGTCCAAGTTCCTTGTGGATGCTTTAGCTTCTCATCTCATCACTATGGCAGTAGTAGTAGTAGTAGAAGTAGTAAGTTGAAAGCTTTGCCTTTTTTTTCTTGAGCTAAGCTCCCTCTCCACTACAAGGGACTGGTGCAAGCTTCTCGTTCCTGCTGATGAAGCCCTAATTTATCTGTCCAGCTCTACGTCCATCCTATCATCACTCATGAAATATATCCTGAGATGCTTGAGTGAAAGACGCACCCCTGACCTGACAAGAGCATTCCATCCATTTCCATTTGGAAACACTGGTCTCACATTTTGAGAAGCTGACTTTCATCCCAGCCACTTCACTCTGGGTTGTATGCTGTTTCAGGGAGTGCATGGGTTGAGGAGGCTAACAGAACTACATCATCTGCAAATAGCACAAATACAACAATAAGGTTTGCAAACCAGATACCCTTATCTCCCTGACTATGCCTCGAGATCCTGTCCATGAACACTCCAAAAAAGACAGATAATAAAGGTAATAAGGGGCAGCCCTGGCAAAGTCTAACATGCACCGTAAAAGAGCTTGACTTTCCAAAGAAGAAACGGATACAGCTTTTGCTTTGATTATACAAATACAAACAGACAATACCCCGCAGCAGTGACCTCGGTACCCTGTATTCCTGCAGCATCGATTACAGAATCTATCTAAAGAGCAAGGTTGTGAGCCTTCACTAAGCCCACAAAACACGTATAGAATGGATGTGAAAGTAACGACTTAATAATTACATGAGCTAATAATGCTTTCTTTCCTTAATGTTTTATCCCGACAAGGAAATCGGACTTGATCTGAATTGACCTTTGATTTTTTTACTATTCAGAAGTTAGAAACTGTTCCATAGCCTGGTGAGCAGTGGCAAGGCCCTGCTCCCTCCCACAAAACTACGATTTCCTAAATGTCATTAAATGCACTTCACATCTTTATAGTATCAAGACAAAGATAAACATCTGTGAAAAATTGGCAGTAGAAGCAGCAGTTCTTCTCATTAGCTGCTAAAAAAAATGAACAAAACACAGAACAATGGCGTGGCAGAGAAGACGAGTCTTTATCGAGTCAATACTGTTTTGGTCCATAGTTTCCTCCCTTCCCTTTTGTATAGCTTCCGCTTTTCCCTGTATTATTGTCTGCTTTCGCTTGTTTGTCCCTGTCTTTCTGCAGAAGTGACTACATGTGGTGCAGTAAATGCTGATCATTTCTACCTGTGGCTCATTTATCTGCTGCTGCTTAAAAAATATGTGGTCTGCTGTCCACTCACTGCCAATTTGTCGGTTGCTTCTTTGCTGTAACATTTCTCTGTTTCAGAAAAAGGAATTCACACATACTTGGACCAGTTACCTTCTTTCTCACCTTGTTGCAACTACTGCCACTCAATGCTACAGCCACAAGCCTGGGGAAGACAGAAAACTTCATGTAGGTCACTCCAAGCACCCCAAAATTATCTGTTTGAATATAGGTGTAAATCAATGGAAGAGAAAAGAGTCATGTCTCTCTGTGTAATTTTGACCAAAGCAAAAAACAATCATTTTATTAAGTGCTCAGCATCTTGAATTTCAGGATAAGAATTTTGAATGTTTTGATTTGTCTGACAACAATACAGTTTTCCACCTTTAATTCAGTCCATTTTAAATTAGCTTTGGCCCAGAGAAAACAACAGCGTTTGTGGATTATATCCGTCATATATACCTTGTTCTTTCAATGATAGAGTTTTAACCAACATTCATCATAGTGGGATGTCCATGACAGAATCATGCCTGTTTTTAATGCTGTGCCACTATAGGGATCATCCAATACTCTCTGAATCTTTTAATGATAATATGTACTGTAGATGATGGAAAATTTAGTGTTCACAAATTAATCTTGAAAAGTTTCTGAAAGGTTTGCTATTGCTGCAATCAAAGTCAAAATAATTAATGTCTTTCATGCATTGGTCAAAGCTGTCAGTTTCAACATTCAATATGTTTTCTACATTATTGTGTTCTGTTTTTAATCATATTTTACATTTTCCCATATTTTGGAATTAAGCTTGAATGTGTGTTGAAATGCTTGAGAAGTTGTTTTTTTAATTTAATTTTTTTTTTTTTATGAATGGTCCTTTTTTTGATATTCTTTCTTTATATTCAAACATTTAAACTCATAATCCATACTGAATAGAATAGTATTTACTAACAAGTAGGAGTAGGAAAAGGTACTGGCCATGCTGTCAAAGTAAAATAACATACTGTAATTAACTTTAAAAGGAAAAAAGACACATTTAACATCACAGTACCAGAGAAAATATGGCTTTCTACTGTAGTACGCCACAGCCCTTACTACACATGTGAGTCTATTAAATGATAAGTCATTTTGGGATAAAACTCCACCTTTCACACACTGTGCTAGCAGTTTTAACATTTATTACTAAACCTGCAGTCAGGACTCATAAGCTGTCTCTCTAAGGCCCTATTCTAGAATATGACGTGCACAGCTCTGACAAAGATATTGAATAATGGCAACAAGGCCGTAACTACCATAAAGGACACCGAGGTCGTGTCCTCTGTATTTATTTATTTATTTTTGCTTAAATTGTGGAGATTTTATATTTGAAGAGCCAAGTGTAGCACGACTGTTTAATAAAACGGTGGCTCAGTTTGGACATACGTGTGTGTGTCATCAACAACAGGCACTGTCTATGGTAACTACCTCACACAAGTCGGACTTTGATGTTACCGCTACCGTTAGTGAGTCAGTGAGTCACACCAGTCACTGGAAGAGGAGCACATCAAGCTAAAAATGTAGGTGGAGAGCAGTTTAAGTGGTAGATGACTGTGAGAAAAAAATGCATTTTAATGTGGAGATATTTTTATTGCAGCCCAGCGTACTACTCGAATGGCAAGGAAACATGAATCAAAAGGCGCATTCGGACAGAGAGTTCTAAGAACGCAGTTCTAAGAACTGTCCACCTCAAATTTAGTTATAAGGACTGCCCTTCCCCAGGGGAACTGTTTCATTTTGCATTCGCACATAAGTCTGGGACCTTGGTCGGGACTGATGTGATGCAACCGTCTGCAACAGTGATGTGTTACTGTAGCGCCACACTCAACAATAAAACCTGCAAAAAGTAAGGAGAGAAGAAAACAACACCAAGAAGCTAACATGGAGAGCGAGGAGGCCACCGTGTTTATGGTCTGCATGACGGTAATATTAATCATGGACGATCACATCAGGCGTCTAAGATCGAGGCTGGAAGAGCACACAGCGAGAGTCAGGAGACGAAGAATCGAGTGGCAGGCGATACTTCTTCGTTTCACGAAGGAAAGAAGGAGAGCAGAGCGCCGCAGACAGAGGAGAAGACGTGTAAATTTAACCTATTAAACATGCGCCGGTTGTGTCCGTGTCGTATGAGTAAACATTTCAGACAAGGGCCGTAGCTACCAAACACCTACGTCAAATGTGTTCCTATGGAACCCAGAAAAGACCCTGCCTCAGACAAGGAGCTAAAATGGTCATAGGAACTGAGGGCCGTGGTCCCTAGTTCCTGTATGTCCGAATGCGCGAAAAAATGGCTTAGTTCCTGAAAAGGTTATAGGAACTGCAAAAGGTTCCTACAGTGGGAATGCGCCTAAAGTTTCATTTTGGTTAACTCCGTCAGTACCGGTCATCACTCAATTTCCACCGGTTGAGTCAACATTCATTTTGCAATTGAAATGTCAGCAATGTCTTCGTTTGAAAATTAAATGTTTATTCAGTGTTGATTTATCGATGTTGGATGCTGAACCTGTTTTATATTTCTGCCGGATGCCGGAGTACAATGCAGCAACACTGCACAGAGCAGATCGTGTGGGACAGGAAGTCGTGCACAGAAACAAAATAAAACACCTGGTTAATTTTCAAAATAATAATAATAATGAATAATTTTCTGTGGTAACTTGCCCTTACTTCATGAGTCACCATAATGGTCCTTCAAAAAGCCTCAGAATGCCCCATTTTTTCCTCAAATTTCAAAATCTCCGCACCGCTCTCAAGGTTTTTTAAGCTTTCTGACACATCTGAATACATGATGTGGAAATGGTGTATTGTTTTCATTTCTATCAGTTTAATATTTGACTGTGTTTATAGATTCAAGAGTTTCATTTGTCACATACATAATCATATATAGTACAATGTGCAGTGAAATTGTCTTTTTACCTGCTACCAAGAATTAAGGATATAAATAGGTAGAATAAAAAAGACCTTGGCACAATAATTCCACACAAAATAAGAAAATAAGAAAAATGCTTCAGTAAAAATGTGTTGAGTGTAAAAATGTACAATATTAACAATATTATAGACGTTAGCATTAAGGTGCAGGTGAGTGAGATAGTCCAGTTTTTTATATTCTTCACTAAAGGAAAACAGGATAGGGAGGCTGAGCCAAACCAAGCTCATCTTTGGGCCAAGCAGCAAGAAGAGGAGCAGTGATAGAGGGAGAGCAGGTACTATAAAAGGAAGAGGCTATGCCAGACCTGTATACGTTTTAAAAGTCAGATGTATAATGCATGATAATTGAAGTATTGTGAAAGATTATAATAGAAATGTGTTCAAAAGCTGGTTTTCCTTAACAAGAGTGAACAGATTAGGCACTATCATCAACATGATAGTGTAATAGGGCTTGGGTATCTATTTTAAATACTGAAGGAAATATGAAGCATTTGTATATATTATCCCTCTGTACCAGGACAGTTCATTCCTTTTTATTCCTAATCCATGACTTGATGAAATTCCAAGTCATTTGATGAGGCTGATGTTCTCTGATAACAAACAAAACAAATAAACCTAAAAGTCATTATGATGTTGTTTGTGTTCCTTTAAGACTGGCCAGATTTAAATAATGGAATTAAAAAAAATTCCAGGGGAGCATGACCCTGAACCCGACTAGAAGTTCTGACTCATGACCTCAGTATTGTTTGGGCCCTGCGTATGGCCCTGAATGGCAAAGAAAAAGGAAAAAGGCTGAGACATACACATGTATTACTTTGTGACTGTGCCACACTCTCTGAGTCTCTTTACCCATATTAAATCAATGACAGTGTTTTAGATGTTATCAGGCTTAGGATAGAGGAGCTTCAAATCACTGAGCAGCAATAGCTAGTGTAAATAATAGAAGTAATGGAAAACTATATTTTCTGTCTAATAACCAAAATGCTTTATGTTGACTTTATACATTCTCAAATTCTTCAAAAATCAGATATAATAGATCTACTTCACTCTAAGTGGGTGTTTTGCTGGATACCCAGAAAATATCAGCCCAGTCTTTCCAGAAACTGCAGTGTCCAATGCATAGTAGTTCCACAATATATGGCTGTAAATTGTGAGATGGTAACTTATCACTTAGTGTTATTTTTCTGTCAAGTTGTGTTTGTGTGGTATGACGGAAATAGTGGCCCATGGATATAAAAATGTGTAAACTGTGTCAGCAATTTCTTTAAACACTAGCAATTCATGATAATTCTAACTCTCTACTTATAATTTCTACCCCTAATCACTGGTGGGTGAAGGGTCAGCAGAAAAATTAAAAAATTGTGAGTATGTGGAAAGTTCGTGGAAAAGTACACTAACAGTTGAAAACATCATGCATAAAAGAGTCTGAAAAGATAAATCTTATTAAATTACTTGCTAAATCTCCCAGGCTTGTTGTTTAGCAACTACCATAATACCCTCCTTTCTTTTTAAAACTGTGTGTAGCCAAGCCAAAACTAGAGAGACAATCATTAATTTTCCGTGCCCGTTTATCTTGTTATGGGTCACAGGGGTGCTGGAGCCAATCCCAGTACCATCAAGAGAGAGGCAGGGTACCACCTGGACAGGCTGCCAGGGCCAACACAGAGAGAAAGAATCATATACATGCACGGTCAACTTAGAATCAGCACTTAATTAACCTTAACATGAATGTTTCTTTGACTTTGGAAAGAAGCTGTGGTAGTGGAAGAGTATATCTTTTCACACAAAACGGACAGAGATTCAAAGCAGGAATCTTTTATGCTGTGAGTCAACAGTGCTATCTACCACACCACCATGCTGCTCTGTTTGAAAACCTGGTACATGAATGTTGCTGTTTCACATCAACAAAAATGCCTGAGGGAGGCCTGTAGAGCAGAACAAAGACACGCACACATATGTCAATCATTCTAAAATGGAAACATAATACATACATGCTTGTAATTGTATAGCCTAAGCACATGCCTGGTTTGGGTCTGCTTTACGGTGACTCCAAAACGTTAGAACCTCATCTGGACGAAGCTGTTGTTCTTTGGGTCCCCAGGAATTGAATTTTTACATATGACATAATGGATATCAGACTAATAATTGTGAAAAAGTAGACATTAACATTTAGAGATTTTTTTCAGTCATTCGTGAGATACTTAGTTTTTCTTTCATTACATTAAACAAAACTGCTTTTCAAGTAAAGCTTTTTGTTATACGCCCCGTTTCACTGGGTACTTTTGAATGATCCATGTGCTGGATTTATTTGAATTAATTCTATTCCCTATTAGCGCTGACATTTATCTAACAAATTACAAGGGCTATAACTCTATCCCCTAATTTATTGAGGCTTTAAGCATTCAACTGTTTGATTTCATTTAATTTGACTGAGCTTTAATTACAGAACAAAGGAGGGCTCTGGAGGGGTATCACCGACAGAATTTCAACAGCAATTGTATGTTTTGACTCAACAGCTAAGTTCCCTACAATAGTTAAGGCATTTATTCAAATTTCCTAAACATTTATAAACTACTTGATTTACAGTCATTGTGGAAAAAGCTGGTCTTTTCTCATTCATACATAGATGTAAAATGGGATGTACTTTGGTATACATTATGCTGAATATCATTATATTTGATACCCCTCTTCATCAATACTCTCCTCAGTCTTAGTGATGCCGCCTCAACCCATCGAAACTGGGAGGCCAAAATGAACAACCGTAGCCTCCAAGCATCAGAGATACTAGGTGAATTTTAGGATATACTAAGCTTTTTTACCATGCAGATTTGAAATACTCACACATTTGCATTTTTACAAGTGTGGTTAGAATTCCTGGCACTCTCCTAATACGAAGCACCAACTTTTATACTGATTGATTTTCATATCGATTGCTTGACTATCCCCAGTTTAGTTGTCTTCATTTAGTTCCAAAAAAACAAAAAAACAACAAAAAAAGCCTCACAGGCACTCAATATTTAGTGTTCAGATGATCCGTGAATGATGGTTTCATTGCCTAAATTGCTATTTTTTCCAGTTTCATTTTCTAAATTAAAGTGAAACAGCCTTTTTAAAAATTAGTCAATAAGCATTGATATTATTCTCAGCTGTAGGACTGCCAGATATGATGCAGTAGAAATTAAGCAAAAGAAAATTTGCCACAGTAGTGCTGAACAGCCACTCCATTAAACGTGCAGAGACAGCAGAGACATAGACCTTCATAGTGGAAAGTGGTAATATGTAGAATCATGTCCCTCTGCACACTGAAGTAATAACATGCTAATAAGATTCAGCCAGACATAGTGCCTGCGGTCCAATGGACAACTGCCAAAGGGGGCCAGTTGAGTCCAGTTTCTCTGACTAGAGAGTTTCTGCTGCACTTCTGTGCTCTCCTCTCCTTAATATAGTGATGTAGATGGAAAAGAAGTTGTGCGACTGTTAAATACCACCCTTGTCACTTCAGAAGTGGACTCATGTCATGACTTTAACTCAAGTGATGGACAATGAGGAGGTGGCAGGGGGTTGTTAGAATAATTGTATTGTTAGAATCAAATTGTACTCACGACTGAAAAAAGGCTAATTTAGACTTCCTTTTCCAGACGAAAAAATTGATAACTTTTCCACTTTAAACATTTGTTTTTCTTTTTCAGAAATTGAGTGTATAATTGCACCCATGAAGTAAAATTAGAATGTATTTGAAGTACCAGTTGTCTAATGTGATTGAGTTACTGTGCTTTAAACTAACATGCTTGATTATTGCTCTTCTGTGGATCCGTCAAGCAAGATGAGATGTCCTTTGCAGTATTCCCCTCTAAATCTCAATTCTTTTTAAAAACGTCTCTCTTGCTCTGCTCCTGCCACCCTCTCCTTCTAAATTCAAGGCTCTTATAGATTAATATAGATAGTTTCCAATGAACTTTTTCAGTCTAAATCTGAAGCAGTCAAACTATCACTACCTCTTTGTCACCTCCATTATTTCCTTCCACCTTGTTTCTCCTCTAACATTGTCTGCTTTTTTTCCTCCTTTTCCGTCCTCTCACATGTTATTTCATATCTGTCTTATGACTCCTGTTCTTATCAATTATGCTGACTTCACTGTACAGCTGCCAGCCTACAAGACCCAATTATTATGACAATCCCCTCATCACTGAGGACACAGCAGTATGGTGCATTACTCCTCAGCTCCCTTAAATCATCCTCTCTGCTTGTCTCTCTTCTGTTCATCCTCCAGTTAAGTGGAGCAGCTCCCGATTGAACCCCTTAGCAACTGTCATCTTTTGCTTGCTCTGCCTTCAATTTTCTGTTCAGGCAGCGTTAAAACAGTTAATCAAAACCACATTAATGCACCGAGACAGACCCAGAGATACTCCAGAAAAGAGTTTGGAGGCATTTGGAGAACTAAACTGATGATAGTCACTCCTCTGCTCTACTTTTCTCATGTTCGTAAATAAATGTAAAAGTGTTTGCTGCTGAGTCTCCCCACCACTCCTCACTCTTTTCCACTGTGACATAAATCGTTGTAGGAGTTGGGTTTCATTAAAACTGTATTAATCCCCCAGAGAGATACCGACAAAGATGTGCCAGTAACTTAGAGAGGTCATCCATCTCCTGGATATCTCTCACTTTTTCTCTCCCTTCTCAGATAGATAATTGAATATGCTCTGAGGGGGACACAGAGCTGTTCCTTTGCTTGATTTCATTAAGCAACATCAGCAGCATTATCAGACATGAGTGGAAAGAAATAGGTTGGAGGTGGAGGGAAATAGGTTTGAATCAGAAAATGAGAAAATAAGTAATCCATGCGAATTGATTGCATAGTCTCAAACTAAGTTTGCATGATTCCTCTTGCAGGGACCGCTGTGATATTATTACTTTACAATAAGTTATCCCACACTTATTTCAGAAGCAAATGAGGAATGCTATTAAAGTGTAATGTGAGGTAGTTCTGTTTTCTTTGTTACTTTACACAGAGATCAGATAATTCATCTTTATAGTGCATATGTGGATATTGACTGTCTACACATCAAATCTTGACAGGTCTTTTATCTACCAATTGGTTGTTAAGTTTGAAAATGTATCTAGTAGATCAAGAAATATTTGTTACAGTTTGTCAGAAGTATATAGTTGAAGGACCCAAATCCAGACCAGCAGATGACCGGAGATCGAAGGAAACTGCACTCAGAAATACATGAAAACTAAACTGGAGATAACCAAAATGCTACCAAAACATCAGAAGAACAAGACTGATCCAAATTAAAAGGAAACATGTAACAAGAAACAAATCATTAGATAGTAATGGCGAGGCTCTGACAAGGACTATTGGAAATAAAATAGGGAGCTTAAATACAGAGGAGAATTGATTATTGAATGGAGAATAGCTGAGACAATTAATACAGGTTAGTAGTGGAGCTAATGACCTAAACATGAAGACTGAAGAAAGTAAGTTCATGAAGAAACCGAAAAGAACTGAGAAGAGTGAGAAGAACAAAGACAAACCTTGAATGCAACTGTAAAAGACACCTAAAGACTAGACTGAAACAGTGCAGAAACCTGAAAACAAACTTATAGCTCATCACCTTAAACAAACTGAGCTAAAACCAAATCTAACTAAGAGCAACAATAGAGAGCAACCAAGGAGACTATGAATAGAAAAGACTAATCAAGACAAGAGAAATGCACGCGGAAGCTTATAAAAATAAATGACTAAATAACGGATAAAACAAAAACACAGAAAAAACCAAGACCGGAAAAGCTGAACCAAAGTCCAAAATCCACAAACCCCAATAATATTAAGACCACCTGTAAATCAACTGTCGTGGGCTGATAGACTTTTCTATAGTGTTTGTGGGAACTCACAAACAGAATGCAACTTGCCGATGATGACGTTCCTTTACCGTCATCAGAGCATACCTGTCCAGTGGGTTGGGATGAAAGCCAGGACTTCAAAGTCAGAAGCTAACATAATTCTTCAGTCAGTTTGCCTCCAAGAATGCTGAAATTGCTTTCAACAGTACGGCTGTCTGATTTCACCCATAACTGACATTCAGTTTGTTAGAACAATATTTTGGGCTGTTTCAGTATATCGACCTGTGAGACATGAAATGCAAGTGAAGCGCTGAGTCCAATTCAAGAAACACAGTAATGTTTTTTGTTTGAAGGCTTTCTATATTCCAAAATACTCTACGACATTCAAAATACATGTTTTTTGGCTATCAAACTGAACACAAATCACTCATTGTATCTTTTTGTTGTGCTGATCGTGAGTTAAACAGATATGGAGGACAACTTTTTTTTAACATTTTGATGTAGTTATAGCAGCTCCAGTCACTGCCTCACACTCTGTGAGCTGTAGATAGAATGAATCAACTGATGCTGTGCAGAGCTGAACAGCCACTGTAGTGATGAGACGGTTTATTCCCGAGTGAGTCATTGCTCTGAGCAGTAGCACTGATTGTTGAACGATTGCTTCAGCAGCATCCGCCGCAGCTTACTTTGATGTTTAAGGACAGTGGTGTTGTGACAGCACATGCTGACTTCACATCTGGGTCCCTTTCTCCTTGTATGGATAACTGAGTTACAGAGGAGTTTGCTGACAGTTTGTAAAACACACAGGAAATTCTGTTCCCTGAAGCAAGCGTTGGTCTGTCATGTTACTGGAGCAGCAGCAGCACAAATTCTCAAAGTTGCATGTTTTGTCAGAGTTTAAGCCTCTTTCATGTCAAAAACATATTCAGTTGTCCCTAATAGTAAAACAAGTGCAGCCGTCTATTATTTCATGGTAAAGATTTTCATATAGGTGCACCAATATTAGCTGCTCTATTCACATTGGCTTAATAAGCATCATATGCAAACTTAGCACTGTGGAAATGTCAGGGTCTGGTTCTAGTTGATGCTGGAATTAACTCTATTAACTAAGGTCTGGAGAATACATGTAAATTTAACACATCTGTAAATTATTCTTGGGTTGTACTGTGTCCTCTCATTTAAGCCATGCTACAGTGTAGCACATTGTGTCGCCCATTAACTTTTGATTTGGCCGATGGCCAATAAAATCATGGAAAACATGAATAAACACAATTAAGCTGCTCGAGTTATTGCTTACTTTTGTATGTTCAGGGTTACTGTTAAAAAGATGATGGTTCAACATAGTGAACTCTATGAAGATATCTCTGTGGATATGTCTCATCAAAGATTAAAAAAAAAAACATAATGATACATATTGTCACAGGATTTTATACTTGGACGTGTTTTTAAATACTAAACTGCATTTCAGTCCTTTCTGTCACATAATTCCTCGTAATGATGTCAGCACATACAAAGACTTAGCCAGGAAAATCCATGAAACAAAAGAGAAATGGTCAAGTAGATGAGTTTAGCCACTGCAGTCTACAAGGTGGGATGGAGAGATAGAACTATGGCTGATATTAAAATAGATGTTCTGACCTTAAACCAAAGGAGGAAATGCAGACATAACACCTAGTTAATGAATCCCTAACACCTTTAATTGATAATTCTTCTAAGACTGTTCACAAATCTAATTTAAAGTTCACCAGTGTTCACATGCATCTCAAGCTGTGACACATTTACAGCATGAGAATCACACTTTTCAGGCCTTCTCTTTGATTATCGAGAAAATTATTTCCATGTCAAAGGAAGAGTTTATAAATATAAGCTACTTAATATTTCTGCTTTGTAAATGACGCCCATTGACTGTGGGAGTTCATGAAGGGATTGAATGAGTGAGAAAATGAGAGAAGATTCTGTATATCCAGAACTTGGACTGTTTCAGTGTCATGTTTTTTTTCTGCTTCTGCTCTTGCCAGTGTGCTTTCTTGGCTGTGAGCACTTCACATATTTGTTTAAAAAGTCCAATTCAGTTGAATTTCAGACTGGTAAGCTTGATGTGTGGTATTAAAACTTATTAAGTTAATTGCTCTTTCCTTTCATATTGGTCCCGGGTATTGCTCCATACCTTTTTGCCTGACTAAATAAACTTTTCAGTCTTGTTTCTCTCCTTATTTCTATAACCTACTCTAACATTTCATTTTCAACTCTTTACAGTGGCTCTTTATGTTTTTGTCAGTTTTCTACATTACTCTGATGTGGGAGGTGATGCGCCTCCATTAATCCTCCTACCCATCTGCACTGATAAAACAACATTTTAGGATGAATGTCAGCCAGGCATAAAGAACTTTTATGCCATGCAGGATGATGTTCACTAAGACATTCACTTTTTTAGCTCAGCAACTAACTTTCTAGCTATTTCAGACCTTCTCTTCCTATATGACAGACTAGTGGATGCTGGGATAACAGAGCTGCTTTTAAACTCTCTCAGATCTTTTCTCCTACCAGCTCAGTGCAATGGGACTTATGCTGTTGTTAAGGTGGATGGAGGGAGACAAACAGTCTTCTTATAAAAGCATGTACCCCTTACCAGAAAATCTTTCTACACACAAGGGATGCTCCTGCACTTTACAGGGAAGAAAGTATTTAGGGGTTTCATTCTTCAAAGATTTTTCCTGAGTTTTATTTTCTAGTTTATCCCAGAAGGTCAGGTAATATAAGTTGTGAACAGAGCCAGATGCTCAAAGTTTTATCCATTAAGTGGAAATCTTAGAGGGTCTCATGAGAGCGTCTGTTTTTTTTTTATCCTAGATAGGCCAATAAAATGGTGTATAACTCTCCCGCTCTGAACAAACAATTATATTAGCAATAAATTGGTCTCAGCATTTCAAAAATAAGCATAATTGCTGCTGTAAAATGTTTGTTTCTATCCTTCAAACTGTTAGTGGTGCTTATATGAAATAATGATGACATAACAGTCTTCCGATTTTTACAGTTAATTAGATGTTCAAACTGAAGCTGCAAAGGTGAATGGGTTTCTTCATCGGCTCACAACAGCCAGAAGAAACTCGACATTCACATAGCAAAGTCAACCACAGAATGGGCTTAATCCCCAGACTAAATTAAATTTGTCCTTGCAACATTGTCTGACAGCAGCACCGAGCTCACAGGAGGACGGATTATGTTCCTGCTCTCCACTGCTTTTCCTCCTCTCAAATCTCTCTGCTGTCTTCTAATGGAGTGTCTTTGAACCTGCGTAATTAAACATTTGTCTCAACTGATGCAGAGACATGCCATTCATCTTGATCCCACACATGCACTCACAGTTGCTCTCATTATCAAGTTTTAACAAATATCTGAACCAGTTGTTTTATTTAAAAGCTGTACTTTTGAAGAACTAAATAAGCATTTAAACTGAAATACATTTTGGTTATTATTACTGGATGTCCAAAAAGAAAAGAAACACAGTCTCAATCCCATCTGGGTACATACTGATGCTTTGAGTCAGTTTTCTATGTATAATGTAGCCATTTACAGTCACTTTATGTAGCACAGGAAACTGTTGTCAGTTATCCTTCTGCAGACATAAGTGATGCATTTGCTCCTCCAATAGTTAAAGACAGGAAGGACAGGAAAACATCATTCTAAAGTGCTGGGTTGACAACAAGTAATACAGGTTGTGTCAGGAGATTGGAGGATAGAAGTGAGGCAGACATCTGGCTTCGGAGGAAGGGAATTGGGTTAAGGGTCCAAACTTGAGACTGCTGCTTTGCACTTTCATCCATCCATCCATTTTCTATACCCGCTTCTATACCGTCGGTCGGGTCGCGGGGGGGCTGGAGCCTATACCAGCGGTCATCGGGCGAGAGGCGGGGTACACCCTGGACAGGTCGCCAGACCATCACAGGGCCAGACAAAGACAAACGAGACAAACAACCACACACACGCTCACTCTTCAAGTACAATTTTAGAGACGCCAATTAACCTAAAATGCATGTTTTTGGACGTGGGAGGAAGCTGGAGTACCTACACATACACAGAGAGAACATGCAAACTCCACACAAAGAGGCCCCAGCTGGGAGTTGAACCTGGAACCCTCTCACTGTGAGTGGGTTCCTTTCAATCACAGCACTACTTTGATATGCATTAAAAGTACTTGGTTAAGGTCAGGCATAAGAAATAATTGGATAATGTTTAAAATTTATACTATTTGGTTAACAACATAGTTACACATGAATAGACTGTATGTTTAATAAAGTCAATTTCTTTTAAAAAGCGAAAAGCAGTTTTTGCCATACTACTTCGAAACCAAAGAGTGATTCTCAAAAAAGAAGATGGAATGATACAATGATACAAGGTTATATGCATGTGGAAATATTGTCATGGTAATGTATTCACTCTGTGTGCCTTCAACAAATCGCGAGTTGCTCAGAGCTGCTGGATAACCTGATGCTCCCAGAGGTAGTCCAGTTCCTGGAATTAGATGCAGATATAAGAAGCAAGGCAAAATATGAAGTCACAGCACTATGTGTTTCATTCAAGCTGTCTAGAATCTTGCTCACCGCAGAAGCTCCATGAGGAAGTCATGTTCCCAGCTCTCTAGCTCGGTGCTCCTGAAGCTAGTGGTTTATATAGTTAGCTGTCATTCAATGGGGAGCAAAGCGTCTCATTGCTTCCCACAGCTCATCAAGTTTGATGGGTCCTTGTTAGGCCTTGCTTCTATAGTGTTCTCCCTCTGGCCTGTAAAAAGTTATTTTCAGCTAGGTAGCTTTACAGTTCATCTGCTCCTCATAGCACATTCAAAAAGCTTTACAGACCTGCCCAGCAGGTAGTCAGGATTGGTTGGTATTGGTTCCTCCAAATAGTCTGATGCAATACCATTTAAACTGTGCTGAGTCTAATAAGGGCAGTCTGATCTTGCTGTTCTGAGACTTTCGATGGTGCAGATTCAAAGCAATTCATTCAACAGAAATGGTCAAAACAGGAAGGTGTCAAAACACCATTCTTATGGAAGGAAAACAGGAAGAAAAGTCTAAGGAATGTAAATTGAAACAAGAACTCGACAAAAAAGCAGTGGGAACAGATATTACGAAGTGATGAATCCTCATCAGAGCGTGGATCTCAACATATTTGAAGCCTGCATTAATTATTTTGAGGCTTCTCTTCAATAAGCCTGGAGAACATTTCCTGAAGACTACAAGAAAGCTTGTCTAATTGGATTCTGGCTATATTGAAGAATGAAGATGGTCATAACAAATAGTGACTCAAGAATTCTGCAAATTGTTGCTGTTTTAATCTTATATACTGTATTTCCATGGATGTATGTATGCATACATGTTTCAATAAGGATTGCACCTATTTGAAGATATGAATAATTGAGAGGTGGCTCAAGTCATTTCTATACATTTAACACTTTTTCTTTTCCAGTTTACAGCATTAAATAATGTTTGAAATGGTTAGGGTAAGCATTCAGGGTAAGCTATCAATCCCCAACAACTTTAGATTTGAAATATACAGAGTGAACAAGGTAATTCTTGAAACATTAATGCTGCAACGTTACAGTAGCTTTGAAGGTATTTTTTTCAAAAGATTCAAATCAATTGTCTTTTGCTGTATCATTTGGCTTCTTTAAAGAATGTCCTCACAAGAGGACATTTATACTGAGCTAACTACCCGTTTTGGTATACAGGATAAAGTTTAGTTTTAAGAGATCTTCCTTAGTTATGTTACTTTGTTGTCATGACAACCTTATAAGGATAACACAGTAGGCAAAAAAGATAAAGCAGCATTCAGAACTTCACCTGTGCTTCCTTGTCATTGCAAGTTGATCACTGTGTTTTCTTTATTAACAGAATATTCTGTATTGACAACTAAAAAAGGTAAGGGATTAGGGAGAAGAGGAGTGAGGACATAAGAGGAAAGTCCACTAAATGAAGAGCTTGTGAAAATGATGGATGTTGGCACTCAGGAAGATGTATTTGACACTGTTGATCCACTGTTGAGTTCCCATGACAATAACTGTCAACTTCTCAGTTTTCACATCTCTGTGTCACTTCTGTTGGAGAACAGCGGGGCAGCACACCAAAAATTGGAACATATCTATTAGAAAGACATGAACTCTGCTTTTACTGTTAGCTGTACAGTCATTGTGGTGCTAACTAGTGGGTTTTCTTATTAGATGGTATGACTTTGACTGCAAATAATCTTTGTTTCTCCTCATTTCCTTCTTTGCATTAATTTGTGTTTTTATTTTTATATTATTCAAATTATGAATGTTCCCTCTGTTTTAACAGGCAATACAGGGTTAGTTCATTGCCAGTGGACAATCTTTTGTGCTCTTCTAAATCCATGTGTGACTTCAAACATTTGTCCCTCTATATCTCTTTTAATTGCATTTATGGTCTTTATGATTGTGTGTTCACCAGTTTGCCAGAAGGAGGCATTCCATGAAACAGTGTGTGTGTGTTGACAATGCTTTTATGTGTGTTGGGAAAGACAGCAGCTGGGTTTTGTCTGCTCTGTTCTCCAGGAGTCTGAATCAATCTGAGGCTTCAGACATGAAAGACACAAGGAGGTGAGAGGGTGGAGGAGACAGGTGGAAACAGCAAGACAGGAAGCAAAAAAGGAAAGAAGGCAATTTCCAGTATAAACCAGTCTTTCATATCTGACCTGCAGCTGGTCGATTGATTTTCCCGTGAGAAACTTACTGTCTGTCTGTCCCTCTTGGGAGATACAAGACATATGCCCCAGCGCTTATATATAGCAACAGACTCGCAAAATTGTCGATATATAAAATAAAAAGGTTTTGACAATTAATGGAAACTTAGACTTTTCTGTGAAACTATAAATACACTTTGGCCCCAGGTTACAATTACAAAACACTATTTATATCTATAAAGCTAAGACATCAGGTTGGCTATAGAAATGCAATTCACCAGACAGAATTCAGATATTAGCCTTGCCTTGTGACGTTAAATTAACTAAATTACCATGAGCTATAAGCTAGCAGTAAAGCTGAAGAGTAGCAATGTCACTCATACAATTATATAACCAGTTCTTGATGCATTTGGGAAATGAAAGACTTCTATCTTTGGCAACTGCATCTGGATCTCAATTTTCATTTTCTTAAAAAAAGCTAAATCTAACATTCTGGCTCATTCTAGGATGAAACTTCAGGTCTCATTTGTTTTTCTAAAGCCTTCCTATCATGCTGCTTAAAGTTTAAAATGTCAGATATGTGGGATATGTCTTGTGATAATTCATGGTTCCAGTGTAATAATGGGCCTAACAGGTCGCAGTTACACTAAACTCAGTGATTTCAAAATTTCTCTCAGTGTCATTTTTCAAGACTACATAATAGTTTGGTGACTTCACAGCAAATGTTCCTGGTTTGAATCCCACCTGGGGCCTTTCTATGCAGAGTTTGCATGTTCCGTCTGTGCATCTATGGGTTCACTTCCTCCCACTGTCCAAAAACATGCATGTTTGGTTAATTGGTGATTCTAAATTGTCCCAAGGAGTGAATGTGAGTGTGTATGGTTCTTTATGACATTTGTCTCTGTGTGGCGCTGTGATGAACTGGTTACCCATCCTTTGTACTTTGCCTCTCGCCCAATGACAGCTGGGATAGGCTCCAGTCCCCTGCGACCCTGAATTGGATGAAGCATGTACAGAAAATAGATGGATGGATGTCATGGACTATACACTCTTTTTACAGTGTACATCTCAGACTACCAGTACAGCTCAGAGTCCTGTCTTCTCCAGAAATACTCTGATGACTCTGCAGTTGTTGGGTGTATCAGTGGTGGACAAGACGCTCAGTGCAGGAAACTGGTCAATCACTTTGTAGCACGGTGTGGAAACATTTACCTCATCAAACAAAACAAAATAGGTTATTGTGGATTTTAGGAGGACCAGGAATAAGCTAAACACTGTCTTCATTCAAGATAAGGAGGTGGAAGTGGTTTATGAATATAGATACCTGGGAGTCTACCTGGACAGCAGACTGAACTGGCCTCAAAGAAACTGGACAAATTGATAAAGAAGTATGGCTCTGTGCAGGGGACTGCTCTGGAGCCCCTGGACCTCATAGAAAAAAGAGGAATGCCGCACAAGTTAATGAACATAACAATCAACACTGACCACACTCTACATAACACTGTGTTGAAGCAAAGGAGTATGATCATTATGAGGCTTCATCAACTATGTAACATGGACAGATACAGAAAGTCCTTTCTACCAATAACAATTCATAATGAAAATCAATGTGGTTTTTTTTTGGTGATATAATTTCCCTTTGGGATAAAAAAAGTATGTTTTTGATTTGATTTAATTTAATTTGAATAAATTCCCTTTTGTCTGGATCCGACAATGTCTAATTGATTTCTTACATTACAGGAGTCACTGTATATATTTGTATCTATAGACAAGAGATTTGTCTGTACACAATCCCTTTTGCTTACAGGGTCTGTTTTTGTGTGGCTATGTGTTTGTTGAAAACTCATCTCTCAGAGTGTGATAAGATCCTGTAGAAAATCCAGTTCAGTGCTCAAAGCTGAGTTTATCACGCCTCTAAATCTGATTTAACACATAAGATATTTGGAGCACATAACACATTCTGATGTCATGTTTGCTGCTTTCTTTGCATTTTCTATTCAAGTTTGGTTGGAAACATTTGAACGTGACTGTAGAGATGTTTTCACTTTTGGGTTCACAAGACTGTATGTGCTGTCAACATAATGGTTATTTTTGCTTGTGATCTGGCAGCAGCAGCGTATCACATAAAATGTACCTCTGTTGTAGTCCTTTTATCTAAACTGCTGAGTGGCACTCTAACTAGTTGAAACATTGCTTAAAACACCAAAGTCAAACAACTGTAAAAACAAGCTGGGTGATTTAGACAGTGGCAGAGCATTCGGCAGCTTATGTTTTACAATGTTGAAATTAATGTTTTTGTCTATGCAGTCTAGTGACTGTGAAGAGAGAGATAGAACCTGTGCTTGCTAACATACAGCGTTGAAAATATTCTGAATACAGCTTTTAAAAGATCTTAAAGGATCATTTATACACTTCTGGCCTGATGTAATTTTTGAATGCAGCATCCCCCTCACTCATGGGATTATGAAGGTTATTTTATTCTATTTTATTCCATTCTATTCTATTCACTGTACAGCTTATTGATGATTTATTACGTAATTAGCTATGATCTTATGTTTGATGTGTGCTCAGGTGTTGTGTATTTTAATACTGCAGAATTCTTACTAAAGATATCCCCCCAACAATGGCTTTAAAAGAACTCCTTGAATCTATGAGAGTAGGGGTACAAGAAAACTCACTGATGGACCACACAACAACTAACCTCGGAACGGAAACAATGACGAACCAAATGACCAGCACAGCAAATGAAGGACAAACAGGATACAAGCTTTAAAGCTGTGTCTGTGGTTGTGCCTGGTAGAGCATAGCAAGGGGTCCCGCATTGACTACTTCATCAGAGGTCGGGTAAATCAGTCAGGTGAATTCCAGTGGCAGGAAAAGCACCACAGTCTACAAGGTATCAGAACCTCAGTCAAACCTCAACTAAGTGCAACACCACCAATTCTAGAAAGCCCAGAGCTAATCCAGCCACCGGCAGGAAAATATAGGAAGATTGATGGAAGAAAGCCTAAGATCATCTGGCCTAAATCATGCCAAAATAAAGAATGGTCAGCCATTAACTCAGACTTTGTCCAGCTACTAGAAGGTCCGAAAGGAGATGTGCAAAGGAAATCAGAAAAGATCCTCTATACTTATGGTGCAGAGAGATTCGGGACAAGACACGAGTATTCAAGGACACCAAAACAACCCCCAGCACAACCCAAATCCAGAAGGCAGAAACAGATCAATAGACTTGTAAAAGAACCAAGAAGCTTGAGGAAACAGTGGAAGAGAGCTACAAAAATTGAAAGAAAGGGTCTTGCGGCACTGCAGTGTGATCTCAAGCAATGTCTTGCAACATTACGGGAAGCAAAAAGTTTGAGAAAGCAATGGAAAAAGAAGGAGCGATCAAGAACCTCTTTGGGCAAAGAGAAATCTGGAACCTGCACAGTACCTGTAAGGGAACTGGAACAGTAACTGAGGAAGAATTTTTCTGACAGACAGAGACACACACCAAATACCATTTCAGCTGACATGCCACCAATTCTACCACCAGAGCATCAGATGTACAAAAGGCCGTCAACGCTGAATGAAGCTGAGAACACAATAAAGTGGGGAAGATCAGCATCTGCCCCTGGACCAAATGTCATTCCATATAGATTTTGTAAGAACACACTGGACTTCTTAAGGTACCTTTAGAAACTAATGGTTGTGGCCTAGAAAACCCTAGTTATCCCACAAGTGTAGCAAAGAGCAGGAGTGATCCTTATTCCCAAAAAAGAAAACTTCTCAAACATCGACCAGTTCCGCTAGATTAATCTGCTGAAACATGGAACGAAAAATATTTTTCAGTGTAGTGGACTGTTGACATTCCTGATGAACAACATCTATATTTATTCCTAGGTGCAGAGATAAGGAATAAGTGGTATGGAAGTACTGTTTGTCAACAGTCGCAGCCAGCCGAAAAAGGAAAGAAAAATCTGCATGTTGGACAATGTACTTGTTGCGCAATTAGGGTATCATGATAGGCTGTTGGAGGGGAGCTGTTGACCAATGGCACTCACCTCCCACCAATCAGGGCATACAGGTATGACCTGATGATAGTTATAACAACAAATGCATGCACCAAACGCCTATTGGATAAGCTGCAGGAGAACACCAGTTATGCACAAATGGCATTCAAACCCAACAAATTCCATAGCATCTCCATCATCAAAGGCCAGGTTGGAGAAGCCTATAAAAAAGCCTGGGACTGTTGATCACAAAGACTCCAAACAGCAAATTAGGCAAAATACTTTCAGTGACCTTAAAAGGATCAACAGCACTGCTCTACCTGAGAAACTGAAGCTGTGGTGCTTCAAATTTGGTTTGCTGCCCCATCTCATGTTGCCGCTTACCATCTATGAGATCATGCTGTCCCATGCCAAAAGATTGGAGAGACAGATGAATGAGTGCACAGGTCAGGAAAATGGCTTGGTTTACAAAGATGCCTTAGCAGTGAAGGGCTGTATGGGAATGGAGTCCTCTCCCTACCATTTCTGTCAACACTTCTGTCTCCAGGCAACACATTCCCAGGTCTGAAGCCTATACAGGGCCTTCCCCAGATGAGGTTGTTCTGTGATAAATGGCCAAAACACCCAATGAGGCTAGGGTACACAACCAGTAATGTGTCACTGGGGAACTGAGTGGGCACCATTTAAACACCCCAACTCCAAGGAAGGTATTCCACAAATGAAAAATTGATTGAACTGACTGTTCTTATTCTTCTCCCCTCTCTTCCCACGAAGAGTGGAAATGGAGGAGGTGTTCAGCCCAGTCTGGGGGGGGGGTATGTAGCTAGATCTGGCCCCTCTCCCTGACTTTGCCTTCCTCACCCTCTCTCTCTCCTCTCTACCACTATTGCTCACTTCTATTCTACCCTTTTTTCTCATTTAAACACCATAAAAACAGTCAAACACATATCCATACATTAGGGATTTGAAAGTCCAAGTCCTGGTAGTAGAAATAACTCATCACTGACTGAAAAACTGAGGTAAACATAGATGATGGAATGAATGATGGGTGTGTTATTTTAAAGTGCAACTTCAAAGAAAATTTTGTCTGGCTTGTTAGATTTACACTAACATGTGTAAGGGGGAAAAAGCCAAAATCAATTATCTAGGGTCAGACTGACTCTGGAGTTCTCAAATTTCACAAATATATAAATGAATAAAAAACATTTAACATTGATAAAGGAGGAGATACGATACTAAAGTCTGATGATAAAACAACCAATAATAATTATCCATCCATTTTCTCATTTTGTAGTTAATTATCAAAATTAATATTTAGCCCACTTTATATTTAGCTGGTGTGTCAGATAGATAAACCTATCCCTAGTGAGAGTTGGATGGTCACTGCTCAGTCACTCCAAAGAGAAATGAGTGGGAGTACAGAGAAGAGGCATTTGATTGTGGAGACTTAGAGGAGAGGCCATCAAATGAGGACATAAGAAAAAGAAATGATTTAAATGATTTAAGAGAGTGGGAAAGGCATTGTTAGGATAAGTGGAATCTACTGATGTGCAGTAGATGGACAGTTGGCACAGAGATAAAAAAGAGAGTGGAATATGGATGGAAATGAATGAGTTTAAATTGGTAGCAGTGGAATGAAAGCAGCACATTGACTACCGGTCACAGAGGAAAGAAACACTGGATGTGAGAAAAGAACGACAGCCAATAAATGAAAGAAAACCACCAAAGTGGTGTGTATTTGCAAAAGGGTAAATGTTTCAGATCCAGCTCTGCCTGAGGAAGACTGATATTTAGGGGATGAAGGCAGATAAGGTTTAGCTGTTAGGATTATGTTCTTTCTTTCCCTGTGCCAGACCGGGGGAAATGAAGAACTCAGAAAATGTTATTGCTCTACAACTGCCAAAGGTTTTTTTTACACACGCACGCACACACGCACGCACGCACGCACGCATGCACACACACACACACACACACACACACACACAACCACTGGAACAGGTTTAATTTAGGTGGAAATGTTATTTTGAATCATCAGCCATACAGTTTTTCATTGTTCTGGTGTGCTTGTAGTCGTCACATCATTGTATGTTAGAGATTCTGGGACTTGCTTTCTCAAATCCAATCTGAAAACCTCTTTTGTGTTTTTATTTAATTTTCGTTTCGTTTTGGAGGAGTCACGTTTCAGGAGATTTGGGATCAACCATATTTTGATATGCTTGATATATGACTTCAGCTGCTCAGTAGCTTGTGATCTCCATTATCTCCATTATGTCACCTGGACACGTTTAAAACAGATCTGTCATGTTGGTAATTGTGATCTGATGAGAAACAGAAAATTCTATCACATTGCCTTAGTTCTTCTTACAGTAAGGAGTTTAGACTGTCTGGATGATGTTTACCCTTTTTTTATATTAATTTCCACTTCAGAATCGCATCACTGGGTTAAATGCAGTGACAGAGCCTGAATAACATTTTCTATCAGTCATTTAATAGTGGTTTTCAGCCTTGTCTCTTCTGTGCAGATAGTTCTGTGGACTCTCTAAATCATGAATGATACTGCACAGTGGATAATGACACACCCATTTTCTATACATTTTACATTGATAGTTGTTCTTAATTTGTTAAGCTGTTTGCTTCGATCCTCGTGCTCTGGGCTTCTTTTTTTATACCCAACCATATTACTGACATGTTGACATTTTCAATGATTTTAAATCCATTTAAATGTTTTTGTTTTTTGCTTTTTTGACATGAGAGTGCAGAAATTCACAAATTCAAAAAAGGTGGGAACAAAGTTCGACCTCCTGCTGCACCATCCAATTGCATCTCTTCAAGGATGGCAAACTCTTTTAGCAAGTGGTGCTACTGGCTACCCCAAAAGCCCGGGGTTAAGGAAGGAAAGGACATATCAAGGAAGCAGACTGAGTTGAGTAAAGACTGGCGAGATAACTGATAACCAGGCATGTGTTGTGGCCTCCAGCAGCTGGCAGCGGATGGAAGCCATAATGAAAAATTAAAGCCATAGACTTGATGCATCTGCAGGTCAGATTCAGAGAAACGCAAGGGGTGCTACAGTTTTTCAGAATATTGATGTTCAAAGTAGTAGTGAGATTGATGAAATGGGTTATATACTAAAGAAGGAGTACAGGTGTCAAAACTGAGAGCAGGGAGGAAAGGGGAATGACAGAGAGATGACTTGAGACTTTGTGACAAGGGCATGAGGAGAGAGGAAGAAGGGGGAGAGGAGTGTGGAAAGTCAGATTGATGCAGGTTGTAAAAACAATGAACAGGTTTCTACAATAAAGAAGAATATCTTGCCTGACTTCAAGCTTGCAGCCAAGACATGTTGTTTTGGGCTGATGTGAGTTTTACACTGGCAGCTAAAAACAGTCTTCAGGTGTGACGGTAGTCAACAATGGAAACCATTGAAGAGGTTTGAGTTGATGCTGGTACCATCAGTTACATTAGAACTAGAGAGTAGCATTTCATTGAAATAAGAACCAAGAATAACACTTGAATTTTCACACTGGAGAATATGCCTTCACGTCTTTTTAAAATGATCTCAAACAATAGTTTGATTTTACCAACGGTTTGATGCTGGGCTGTGACAGACAGTAATAGGAGGTATTTTCTGAAAGTAACTTTTTCCAAACAAGTCGGAGCAACTTTTTCCCAGGACAAATCATCTGTGTGTCTCTTAGCTGCACTTGTCATTGCTTGGCTGGAGAGGTTTATTGCCCTTGTCGCTGAATCTTTCTTTCATCATTGGCACTTTGATCTAGATGGTGTGCTGTGCGATTTTCTTTCTCAGCTACTGGACACAGGCTGTTGAGACTTTTTTTAATATCGAAACCTTGAGAGCATCACAGTAACAAGTGCATTCAGAGAAACACATTAACAGTTGGACAAAATTATACTACATATGATAATAAATTTTGCCATCAAACATCAAAACCTGAAAAATTGAACTGATTAAAATGACATGTTTTTGCCATGCTTTTAATGTTATTTTTAACATAAAGAAACTATCCCATTAGAGACATTATCATCTCCCTAAGTGCATTATCTTGAATTACGATAATCCAAAGACATTTACTTTGACCTTTTTTCTAAATTTTTGCAAAGGCACATCTCAATTTAAGAACCAGCCACATAAAAGCAAGCAGCAGAAAATGCTCTCATCTCTTGGCTTTTGAATAATGGCCACATAAAAGACACAGCGGCAGCAGCTGACAGTCAGAGAGGATATAAAATCTTAATGAGGGCTGTTTGTAGAAGAGTTTGGTATCTGTGGTCTGTGCCCTCAGAACCTCAGTGGTTGACCGCTTACGTAACTTAAACTTTGATTCAAAGGTCTGGTCTTCTGAAGTTTTCTTCCTCTTTTTCTTCTTCTTATTAGATTTTTTATTCATCTTTTCATCCCTTACTTTTTAAAGGATATGTATATAGGGGGCTGAGGAAACTTAACGTTGTGATGATAAAAACAAAATGTGTTTGAGTTCTTGCTTGATACAATATTTCAGCTTCTCAGTACTTCAGCCTCCTCTGTTATATCTTTCCATTTCTCTCCCCGTCTTATCACACTTCGGGGATGTGTAACCTCAGTAAACCGAGAGGCCTGTTGGAGAAGTGCGCTGTCTAAAGGCTCTTATACACAAAATGGACATAAAGAACCAGCAGTGACAAAGTGCTGCTGTGTCTCTTCACATCATCTTGGGCAAAAAAACTACAGCTTTCAACAAAGCACAAAGCCAGCTAGAACAAACAATCAGCACCTGTGTGCAAGAGGACATTCTTTTGCGGTGCTGAAGAGAGCAGTGGTCTGTATATTACTCAATAGGGTAAGACTCCTGTGACAATCCTTCATTTATAATCCCTCCAACCACTGAAAGCCGTTGCCAAACTTTTTGCAATTACGGAGAAATATTACTTTTGATTAATGATCTATTTGCCCAAATACAGAGTAGTGAACCCCGCCCCAGCTTTCCCTCTGAAAAGCTCAGTGTGTCTTGGATTCTCTTTTCATGCCCAGTCATTGCGCAGTTCATAATTAGTGTATTAACTTGTAGGGTGTGCAGCAACTCTTTTTTTAAATGAAATGTTGGTGGCTTAGCGTCACACTGAGCATGTGAGTTCCAAAACATAACAAGAACTGGCAGATACATTCTGCAAGCTGCCTTTATATTTTTTTCAGTTTGATATTACATTTAAATGATTTGCAAATCATTGCAGTGTGTCCTTCTCAACAGTTTACACAGCATGAACCTTAGAAGTGTCACTCAATGTATGTTACAAAAATGCAAAATAGCTATTCAAAAATAGATGTATAAACATGTAAAGTGATGTAGAAGTACTAATCATTGGGAACGACACATTTCAGTGTTTAATATCACTACATTGTCATTGAGCACATAGCATAATTTCAATGCCTGTACTCTAACTTGTACAAGCAAGATATATGGACCTTTTTACAACTTTACGGTACACTTTATAAAAGTAACATTTTGTTGCTGCTACTTTAATAACAGAAGGTAACTTTTTTCTTTTCCTTTCTGCAGTAAGTATTGCGCTGCCCCATTAAATATCTATGGAAATGATAGAGTATCTGTATCTAAGTACATCTTGTCAAATGCGATGCCTGAGTACAACTTCGATTCAATTCTACACATTGATGTGAACAAAAAAAAAAAGACCCTCAAAAGAAAATCCTCTTGTCTACCTTTGTCGACATGGGTGAGGTGACTTATACATGCAGCCTGGTCTTGACTCAACCAGCTGACACGCTCTATCCACACTCCTGAACCACTGAAACCCTTTAATACGGGCCTATACTGCACGTATCTGCAGGATTAATAAGCACTGCCAGTCTACCATATTATGAAATTAGAGTTAGCAGTCATACAATGACGTACCACCAAGGTGAAGGTTTTGATGTTTAATTTTTATTTAGAATTAGTCAGATAAGAGTTGAGTCAAATCTTTGTTTTGTCAAATGAACTGTCTGTTTAATGATAATGTGGCACAGAAAGCACAAATAAGGTAGATTATCTAGCTGTCTATTACCTGATTATCTGTGACATCTTGTTGTGTCAAAAAATCGTGGAACGTAATAAAGCAAGCAACAGCTGTGTCCCAAGCCATGATCCAGTCCAGATCCTCCTGGATAGCAGAGCCTCAGCCCTCTCTGTTTAATAAAAAAAATGAAGTAAAACGAGTGATAGTCTTTTCTTTTTCCCTTTAGAGGATAAATGTTGTTTTTGAGAGTCTTTGAAGACCCTCAGAATGTCAGTCTGTGTTTCTAAATGAACATCTGGGTTTTTCAGGGTCAGTTAAGTTTACAAGCAAAAAGTAGGGACTGTGACCCAAATATAACTTAATACATTCTGGAGCTCTGTCTCGCTCCAGAGTGTGTAACTACTACATTGGCCCACAGTCCAAAATCCAGCAGTTTCACCGTAGAAGTTTAAAATCTTTGATAAAAACAAAAAAAAAAGACTTTCTGGGTTTCAAAATCATTAAATCATTGCACACCTCAGTTTTGCATTACATGAAACTGTGACAAAAGTGATACTGCACTACTATAACATGTCCAGATTTGCTTATAAGGAGATAGGACAGGTTGGAAGTAGAAGTTGTGTTACACTGTTAGCTTTCACGCCATAGACAAATTAAAACTATCCTCCAAATTCAGTGCCTGTATTGTGACATGATCACATTTTGATATATGCAAATGTTCTAAAAACTAAAAAAAGACTAAACAGATGAGGGGTACATACACGGACGCCTGGATTTCAGTACTACGCCTACTCTGCCTATTCGTGAAACTAGTCTACCAGTTGTTTTTTTTCTTTGACATATGTCATCAAAGGTCCAAGAGACTTTGGCATCTCTGTGCATGCTGAAAAATTCACTTATCCTATACATCTTGTCTCTTGATGCAAGCTTAGATTTCTTACAAGATGCAGCACCAAATTGATGGGGTAAAAATAGAGTGGCTCAGTCTTATGTTGACTTCATGTCTTCTAATTTGTGATTTTAACTTTTTTAGTTTGACAAAAGAGGACCTACCTACCCAACATGTCAGTGAATGGGCACACTGGCAGTTTTAAGCTCCCCCATCAAGGTGAGGATGCCCCAGGCCTTACAAGTGTGGCAGCTAGTTGAGATTTTTGCAGCAGAACGAGTTGTTTCAATCTTTGACAGCTCAATCATAAGTATAAAAACGCTACAGTTGTATGCAAACAGTAGACATTGAAGCGGAATCTTTCTTCTAGTTTTA
Organism: Leuresthes tenuis; assembly: GCF_036924035.1. Classification (NCBI taxonomy): domain Eukaryota; kingdom Metazoa; phylum Chordata; class Actinopteri; order Atheriniformes; family Atherinopsidae; genus Leuresthes; species Leuresthes tenuis. Next base: position 16,464,630 of record NW_027325365.1, on the reverse strand, counting down.
TCGTGTTCTTTTATCTAATCTACCAGACTGTAATGCCTTTTGCACTCAATTGTGAAAAGGATTGAGCACTAAGAATAACCACAGATATCCACAAGCATCACATTTTTGTAATTCTCTTCAAGTTTCGTGTGAGTGTTACATCTACTCAAGCTTTAGCTTTTGTTTCTAGCAGTAGTTTATTATGAGCTCTGTTGTCAGGTCATGCTGCTTTTAGTTGGTGAAAAAATTAGGTCTGCTGATGCTGAAAAGGTACAATGTATTCGATGCTCAAAATGTGGAAAAACTCTTCATGCTGTGGTTTCTTGTATCTCATTCCTACCATCTATAAAGTTTTGCCTTTCAGTGAATTGAAGCTTACCCAGTTTTGTTTTGTCTGAGCTTTTTTCTCCAGAGCACAGCCTTGTCCCTCTGGGTGATATAACCAGTCAGACAGAACACACAGACAGCTTCTCCCTCTCACTGGGACCTTCAATTGTTACTGACCAGTGAAGACACTTTGGCACAACATCTGCTCTATTGTTCTTTGTCGAAACTTTCCTATCTCTTTTTCTTTTCTCTTACCCTCCCTCGTTCCACGAGTGCTTCTCTCTTTTATTAACTTTCTGAGCAGACCAGAGGAAAACACAAACACACGCAGAGTCAGTTAATCACCCTCAGGTTTCTACAATGAAAAATTTTAGTCATGTATAAGTAATTAGAAAAATGCTAAATTACATTGCCTTGGACCTTGGCTTTGATTTAATCTGTGTGTGTGTGTGAGAGTGAGTGTATGTCTATGTACATGTCAGTACATGTGTGTTCAGCAGACAAACTGATGAAATTTGGAGACTGTTCCTCTCCCCAAAATGTATTTTATGCAGATGGCTGGGAATAACGTTCAAAGAATGTGCACTATCTAGTGGTCATAAGCACAACTGCATGTGAAGGGTAAACATGGCATCTTTTTCTATAAGGTTGTGTGGTAAAAATGATGTATTCTAGACTTAATCATGACTGTTTTTTAATCTAGTAGTTCTAATTTCAGTGGTTCTGATTTCCTACCCTAACCAAATGATGTTATTGTCCAAAACCAATCAGAAAAGAAACTTTGCAGTGAAACATTTTGTGTTGAGTCTGTGAGGGGGATGGTTGCGTTGTCAAAAGAATGCATTTCAGCTCTAACCGTGATGCTTTTCTAAAAGCCTACCCAGGATATGTTATTGTCCCAACCCAACTGCACAGTGACAAAAGGGTTTTTGTAAAGTATTGCCAAGTTGTGACAGAATATCACCCAGAAGAGATGAAGCAATTGTCATGTCTGGATGTCAAACTCCCATATTTGAAATGGTAAATGGACTGTACTTGTATAGCGCTTTTCTGACCGCTCAAAGCACTTCTAACACTACAAGTGTGAAAGTGAAAGTGCTGTATGTAATGTAATGCCCAAGCCTGTTCCTTCCTCCTTAGAAAGAATTGTGGCTTGTTAATGGACTTGACAGTGATGTTTGCTCCAATACTGAGAGGCTCATATACCTATAGGGGTGGTAGTTCAGAGGATGCTATTATGGATCAGGTTCCCTTGAATATGGCACATGAAGGCACATGAAAATACATGAAAAAAATCCCTTTAAGAGCTCTGACTGAAAAAAAACACAGGTCTAGATTTACCCTCCCCATTCTGTATCCTGCCTTTTCTTTGATGGTAATATCAATCTTTTGCCATTTTTACAGATTTCTCTTCACGTTTTAGCATGAAATCTCCTTTTTGTGTTTCCACAGACAGTCTTTTCCTTAATGAGCTTCGCTGCTGTCACAGTAACACAAGGAGACATTTATGATTTAAAAGACTTTGCAAGCGTTGCTCACAGGGCAGCCTCAACCGTCATTGTGGACAAAAATGTACCCCCCATTAATATAATGTGCGAAACTATTCAAAGCATACATCACATAACTCCAGAGTCCATAGCTCTGTTAGCACCTCTATTATTTTCTGTCTATCTCTGTGACAGCCAAATACCACAAATACATTTTTTTAAAAACAAGATATCTTTTTATAGCTGGTAGAAACAGCAATTTGGAGGAATAATTCAACAAGCAGAACAACTCTTGTAATGCTTATTTGGACATCAAACTATTGTTGTGGAACAGGATCTGCAGTTATTCTGCAGTGTCATTTGTTCTTTACATATGAATTGATAAACCAAGTAAATGTAGGAGGAATGAAGTAACTTATTCAACAAAGCTCTTGCAAGAAAACTTTTCCAGAAAACGAGGTGTCTGAGTGTTTTTTTGTGTGTGTGTGTGTCGGTGGCTCTGAGTGAGACAAATGGAAAGAGACATGTAGGTAGAAAATAATTGATGAGGCTGGAAAAATATCTTGTGCCAACCTGGGAAGAGACCACAGATACCTGACACTGCAATTTTGGTATGTGGGCGTGTGATTCAGTGGTAAATGGCTCCAGTTGTCACTAGTCTGAGGAGCATCTGTGGAGAAAAAAATAGGAAATAACTGATATGCTTTCTTTGTCTATGTTACAGTGACCCTGAGAGCTCAGCACACAAAAACAATGAAGTGGAAAAATCCCATGGAACTTAAGTTCTCACCAATTTACCAGAACAGACATTTTTAGGAGATCTCCAGAAGAAATTGTTTGCCAAAATCAAATTTACTAACATATGTCCAGTGTCATGAATGACATTCTGCTAGTTCATTAAGCTTGTTTCACATTACAGAATCTGAAGGAAGCTAACAATCTGTGTCTATAAATGTTTAATCTGAATTGACATGAGAAGGTTAGTGTGGTTGTAGCACTTAGAGTCGTATTAGTCGGACATGTTAACCTGTCGGTTCACCCATAGTCCGGACAAATAAAACACTTCAGTTCCTGCAGCACAAGATATCCATCACCTTGTCACAACAACTCAAAGTTGCGTGTTCAGCCAGGTGGGAAGGGTCACTGCTGCCTCCGGACAGGGGTTTACACTGACGGAAGTGTCAGACGTTTCTACTACCCCGCAGGCTGATTCATTTTTTTTATTTTTATCTTATTTTATGTCAAGGACAGGTTCATGTCCAAGTATTAGTCGGTTTGTGTCTATGCATATCAGCAAAAGAATGAGAATCAATGAGAATAGATTTTACTTCAGTTTGACTTCACATGCTTGCATGGTTTCCACTGGATTTCACACTAACATCTGGTGTCCCCACGTACTTGTAGATAATCAAACAATTTCCATTTCTTATAGCTGATATTTTTAAATTTTTAATTTTCTAAATTTAATTTTTAAAACACAGTTTGTTTTTCTATCTGTAGCTTTTTTAAACGATGTCCTTTCACATAGCTGCAGAAAATTTATATGTAAACACTGTCTGTATGTGATGTCTGCTGTATTGCTCTGAACAATGTTCAATTTCTGTTAGTATGCTGTAAGTGTAATATAATTTAGTCAATGATTATATCAATTCGTATGTGCTCTTTGAATGGAGACACTGAGTATGGCCACTTCATCCATCCAGCCTTGCTCTACTTTCTATTGCTTCAGGCTGCTGGATCCACAAGGGGCAGCAGTTCAAGCAGAAGTGCCCAGACCTCACCTCCCTCTGCCACCTATAGCCTAACTCTTCCTGGTGGTTTACAGAGGGATTTCTAATTTATCCCCAAGATACAATCTTTCTATCCTCTCCTGGATTTCCCCCATGGTCTTCTAGTCAGACGTGCTCAAAGCATCTTACTATGAGGAGTCCAGGAGGCATCCAAAACAGATTCCACTTTACCTCAATATAATATTCAGTACTTTGAAAACTTCATGTCATCCTGGCCACTTTCATTCACTAATGAATACTTGTTAGATGGTGTTGATGGCCACCAGTGGATTTCCATGCTCAGTCATCACATCCTACTAAAACTGTTTTAAAGAGAGATGTAGAGAAGTGTGAAGGGAGAAACAAGACCCTCAGCATTGCCTTGTCTGGATGGAATTAGTATGACATCCATCCATCCATTTTCTATATCTGCTTAACTGTTGGTCAGGTCGCAGGGGGCTGGAGCCTATCCCAGCAGTCATAGGGCGAGAGGCGGGGTACAACCTGGACAGGTCGCCAGTCCATCACAGGGCTAGTATGACATCATTAGTACTATACATGAGATCCACTGCTCACAGACAAACAAATGGAGCGCTGACCTCAGGTTTCAATGTTCAGGTGTGTTTGAGATGATAGATAATTGAATTGTAAGAGAAGTGTCAGTGGTCTATCGCACATGTGCTCTCACAGCTTCATCAGCTTGATAAATTCAATAATTACATGTTAATCAACTGCATTCCTCTAATCTGAGAGTATTTCTACCTCAATTTTCATTTCAAATTCTAATGAAAAGTATAAAACTGACGGAGCATCCAAAACAGCAGAAAAAATCATTTTAATTTTGCATCAGTTAAGGTTACAGCAAGGGTAATCAATGCCAGCCAGTAGAAATGTTGAAGCTCTACACTGACTTAATTGCTAAGGACATGGGTTCAAAGAGTTGTCGATTGATTTGTCTTGTTTTTTCATCGGTGATCTTTATTTCTTCCTACATATCTTGACAGTGTTATTATTATCTCATTGTCACCACTTCATGGCATCTGGGCATCCAGGGACATCTTCACCGAAAAGAAAAAAGAATAACAAGATTAAAACATTTGACAAACTTTACATGAGGTGCTCTGCCATTGTTTTGAGTTAGTTCAAATGTGTAGAACATAACAGATGACAGCTGACACAACAAAGGACTCAGTCGGTCCGCGTGGGTGCAAGCTGCGGAATTTCTGTCAAATTAGATTAGGATGGCAGCCATAAATAAAGCACCATGATGACAACGCAGCTGACAGCAGCGAAGTAGTGTGCTCACAAAGGTGACGCAAGGTCAATTCATTCAAGTGTGAATGAACTGTCACATTTCACCACACAAACAGATTTTCACTAACTGAAGACAGGGCTTGTTTGACAGATTTTCCAGTAAGGATCAGACATAGTTCAGGCTGTGTTCACAGCAAAAATGACTAGAAGTTATTAGAATAACAACATTTCCATATCTGAACTCATATTGATAAGATCAAAATGTATGTACATAGAAGTACTTAGTTTATTTGCTTAGCTCTGTAGTGCTTAATCAGATAGTATATTCATACATTTGATGATGGTGTATAACTAATGCATCATTTTCCACATCTTTACAATTTTGCTTTTAAAACTTATATTCATTATTTTATACAATTGAAATATATATAAATATTATTTCATCTAGTGTTCAGACCTCCCACTCAGTTATTGATCAGAGAAAGTCTTCTAATCAACATAGTCTCAGGGTTTGTTAGGGATGATCATACAAGTTTGTTGTACCTTTCCTGCAGAAATGTCTCCCATTCACACTGGCAGAAATGTTTAAGCTTAACCAGGCTGGAACAGCAGCACACAGCCATTTGTGGGTCGTTTCAAAGCTTTCCCCTGAAATTACTCATGTGATTTATTAGCTCTTTCTCTTGCAAACCTTATATACAACTTGACATCGTGAGCACACTGGAAAGAGGTTTTCATTTAGCATTACTCTGTAATTGTCAGTATCTATGTCTTTCTTGGCTTGTCTTCCAGCTTTTTGTCACAGACAAAAACATCCCCTTAAAAGGGGGGGTTATTGAGGTGAAGCTGAGAACCTGGTTTCTTCCACAAATGCCTTTGGGAAAGTGGCTAAAGACTTCAATCTTAGTTTCCTATAGATCAGAGGATTTTGGTTCCTATATTCTGGGAGTTAAGATAGTTGTTTCCTAGCTCAGAAAGAAAAAGAATTCTAACCTTTTTTTTTTTAATGGAGCGATTTCACTTCTGCATTTAACCCATCTGTAATTTTTGAACACACACTACTTGCAACACACATCAGAAGAAGGTAAACACACAGCTGGAGCGGTGGTCAGTTGCAGTTGCAGCAGCCCGAATAATAACAGGGGGTTGGTTTTCCTGCAGGACGGGGAAACAAACCAGCCTTCCTCTGATCATCACTACTCCTCTAATCGTGAAAACACTGCTTTTTGTCTGGCTACCCAAAAAGTATCTGTGGCCAGACGTTATTAAATCTCTTCGTGACACAAAATCTCTTCAGTTGGATTGTAATGGAGGCTGCTCTTTGGCTCTTTCAGTGCTGGAGACTGAAAGATATATCCTTGTGTATCCTTCACTAGATCTGTGCCTTGACACAGTCTCATCTCACAGGTCTGCTGACAATTCTCTTGACCTCATGGGTTGGTTTTTATTCTGTCACACACCAACAGCTGTGGAACCTTATATAAACAGTTGGGTGCCTTGTCAACAATGTGCATTTCATGGACACTCAGGATGTAGGATGCTGAGAGGATCTTAATACTTTATTATACTTATTATATTTCTTCTAAAACTCCCCAAAAGTCTGTTGTCATTTTGGATAAGTGAGGTAAGAATGAAAAGGGGGAAAAAATAAACAAATTCTATTTCTAGATGAGTCAGACATCTTGCACAGATTGTGGAAAACTTGAAAGAGTCTTGTATTTTTCCACATACTCTACCACCAACGCACATACAAACACGCGAGTGAGTGGGTGGTAGAGGGTAAAGAGTACAGTGCATTAACAAAGAGGGTAATGCATATTAGCTGTTTGGCCTATAACCTGAGTGTCTCTGGAGATTTTCTGCTCTCCCTGGTTACATTGGTAGTCAGGAGTATGTATTTTCTGGTGCATATACTTTTGAAGAAGCTATTTTAATGAAAAATGTGCAAGTTTGCCCAAGTTAGTATACATAGTGATACCTTAATTCAATGTGTTTGTTTAATAGACCAGCATAAATCCTATAAATTGATTTTGATTTTGTACCATGGGTCCAATGCTTTTGATACAAAATTCTTACATTTAGGGAATACTTTCAAATCTGATGCCATGAATAGTTTTGATTAACATGAAGATAACAGAGCAGCAGAAAAGAAAAAAAACTAAACTATATGTTTCTGGGGTGTTTTTACCTTATGAGACAGCTAGGTACTCCACAAGAGCACCCACCTCGCAAGATTTCAATCTATGTCATTTGTGACAAAGGCACTGTAGTTTGGACCACTCAGCATCTGGTAATGGCAGACATTTAGTTTTAGGTGAGTCAACAATGGCAGCCCCTAAAATTGGTGTAGCTCCTGTTGAAATGTCTCCTTTGTAAGAACTGGAGAGTATTTCTTCGCTGTAGAAAGAGCAAAGAACAATCCTGAAAGCTAATTTGGTGGAAAATGATTTTTTGCCCTTTTGTGAACTGCCTTACTTTGCACCTGTTCAGTTCACAGCTTTATTGTTATGAAATACAGCACACAACAGAGAAAGGCATGTGATTTGAAAGCTGAGTGATGAACCCCACCCATATGTGCGAGGACATTATCCTTCCTCTCCACTCAGGCAGCCATTTGGATTAAATAACCGACTAAACTAAAACCTCAATAGATGGACTAACGTGTGGAGCAAAATAGAGTCAGAAACTGTGACTGAAGGACCTGGTTTGAAAGAAGTGCACAGTTTGAATAAAAGAGAGAAAGGGCAGGTGGCATAGAGTTGGAATGGTTGTCTCTGAGAAGCCCACCTCCCAGGAGGGAGTTTTTGCCAAGTCAGGAGGCCACTTCTGTGGATGGAGCAGCAGCATGATTAGGTGCTGGGATGGTGCTACCATGCAGTTGTTGTGAACCTGCGAATCAGCAGAAGGACTCAGGACTACAGTTGATCTTTTTTCTTTTTCTTTTTTTTTACTGAAGATGACTGAAAATTTGCCTTTGTATTTTGAAAATTTTAATTTTACCCTTAATGACTCGGAGCGATTTTAGAACAGTTTCAACTGTGGGCAGCAGTGGATGCCTTAAAGGCTAACTGGAAGCAGTTTCACCGAGAGATCAATGGTTATTCAGTGTTCTATTTGATCACATTTCTTGGTGTTTTAAAACTACAAAGGGATTCTAAATAGAGTATAAAGTTAAATGAACTGTACTTGTGTAGCTCTTCAGGTTCAGCTGACCCCTCAAAGTGCTTTCACTCTACATGCCACATTCACCCATTCACTCACACACTCATATAGCACATCTTAGTCCATATTTGCATTCACACACATTCATACAGGATGGATGCATCAGTAGGCAACCTGGGGTTCAGTGTCTTGCCCGAGAATGCTTTGACATGTATCCCAGTGAAGCTGGGAGTTGGCAACGGCTCTTCCTCCTGAGCTACAGCCAGTTGCAGCAGGTTATAAAGAAAGGACCTCGAGTGGGTTGTAAGGGAGGGGTAGAAGTAGAAGGGGGTGAACCTGGGACATGAGAAGGTCCCAGTGAGTCCTCTGGAGTGAGTGGGTCCATCAATGAAACACTAAAGAAGGAACGTGTACTCTGTTACTTTGCTATTACTTAGGGTAAATATAGTTTTCAGATTGTTTTTTGTATTATTTAGGGTACCTAAATGAAAATGCTATCAAAATGTCACTTTATTGTCAACAATAAAACATTATTTTCTATTAATCATTTTTTTTAAAATGTTTTAATACAAAATCCTTCTTTTTTTTTTTTTTATCTTTGTAGCACAAAAGCTTCAGGCAACCACAATGTGAATCATGAGACATACAGTAGACACACATAAAGAAATTAGTCTTATGAAGAGAAGCTGTGGAATAGCAGAAAGTTTGCTCTTTTAGCAAAGTATTCTGTAATTACTTTCATTAATTCATAGGATTTGAATGCACAATGATGTATACAAGGTCAGGAATTAAAGGAACAAATTAATTATAAAGGAATTATAAGCCTTGGCATATTCCACTCAAGTTGAAATTACAGCAGGATCTAATAGTCCATGACCACAACACTGTAAAATGTAAAACTATATGAAAATATTATGATTCAGAAACGTTTAAAACCACTACGCGTTTTCACATGTCACAGGTAATAAAAAGTTACATGTGTCATGTATCAGTTTTATGTCTTTGCGGCCAACTTTAGGGAATATATGTGTGTGTCGTCATACAAAGTCATAATGATAATAATGAATGTTGTGCAAATAAAAACATTTTTCTTCATTATTTTTTTGTGCTTCAACATACAGTATGAACCAGACTCGAAATGACGCTGAGTTTTGCACCTTTTACGATCACAATATCAATTTCTTCTGCCCGCTGACCTCGTTCCTTCCAACAGCACCACAGCACACTTCTAAATTATTTGTAGTCCCACTGAGGTACACTGCTTTGAAAGCCAGGCTGTATGTCACAAACAAAATGCACACTAAGTGTCCATCAACCCAAAGACAGTGGTTTTACTTAGTATGATGTTTTACCACCAGACTTGGGCCAACAGCTTAATGTTGTTTCAGAATAACTCCTGCTAACATTACAACTTCTATAGAAGGTCTGTGCATTCAACCTGATAGGTTGAACTATTCTGAGAAGCAGATCGCATGGCAGGTTAGCGCACCTCTGCCGGTGCATGCTGATCCATTCATGTATCTGAGCATCATGTATTCATGTATTCAGTGTCCCTTCAAGTTCAGTCTAGTGTCATTCTTCAAGTGTCGTTGTTAAAACTGATCTACTGCTTCAGATACCGTCAGCTTAATGGAAAGAATAGATAGTTGCTAAAACTATATACATTTTCAGGATAATTAAAGTCTTATCAGGAAAAATGTGTTCTTTTCAGACCACGTGCAAACAGAATACTGCAGGGTAACAAATACATCTGAATGGAGGCCTAATGAGAGAAGGTGAGATGTAATGAAGTTCTCATAGTAGAATTTCTCTTCATTTGTACTTGGACTGAAGCTTTCTTACTGATGTTACAAATTAAATTGTTAAGTACTTATTCCCCCAGTAACAGCAAATCATGACTGTCTTTGTTTTTTAATAATTTCTTGACTCTGATTTCTTACTCTCTGTATGGTGCAGATCTCTACGGTTACATTATGGAAGGACTCATTCTTGTCTCTGCTGAGAGCACAGGAAGACTGTGAGACCAGCAGAGCTGAAGGAGATGATGGATGACTAGAATGATGATGGTCTGACCTTAGGTCTCCTGGTATTCTTTCTATCAGATTATTTGAATTACAGACTGTAATCATATTTTTTCTTATTTCCACTAAATGTGCACATGTGCATAGTAGCCATCAGTACAAATGGAAACTATAAAACAGCCTTTAGTCTTAGACATGCAGTCGATAGACTTAAATTTGGCATCATTTATTCCAGGAATTTTAGGTCTAAGGAGCTCATTAGTCTTTACTCAAATAAAACATAGTGACAGTGTGATTATTTTTAGCTGTAAACATATAGCCTATAGTCGTATGCATATTCAAATATATATCGCACAGTAGCACCAACTCCCCACGATTTGGGTTGAGTCGTCAGCACATTCCATGTTTGCTCCTCTTGTGGAAAAGGACTTCTATGTTGTCCAATAGAAATATATTTGTATTGATTCAAATAGATTTAGTCTGATGGACATGCATCAGCACAAGAAAGACAAACTCACTCTTTCTTTGTCTGTCCATTACCTTCTCATAATTTTTCATTTTGTTTCATAATCCTCATGCACAGAAAAGTGTGAGTTGGGTTTATGATAATACTTCTCAGCACTTTGTCTGCTCAACAGTGAAGGTATGCAAACATCAGAGTCAAAATTTCACTGCAATCCTCAGAGCAAGCTTCTGCGTTTGAGTTCCATCTTTGTTTTGTTCATACCTGAGAGATGTTATGGAAGCACCACAGCTGTACAAATGATGTGTGAGAACTGGAGCAGAGTGCTGAGTCTTTCAGCAGTGGTGCCAAACGCCTCACTGGGAAACTCAATTCATCATCTTCTAGCCACTAGCCACTAGCTTACCTCATATATAAAGTCTAAGTTAACCTAAAGTGGTTCAGTGCCCATAACAAATGCTCTCCAGGACAACTCTGAGTTAAATTAACACATCTCTGCCTTAAATTCTGCTTTTTTTGTGCATGATCTTCTCCACCAAAATGTATTTTTCAAAAAAATCGCTTCCAACCTTTGTAAAATTACAAGCACACATACGCAAGCAGAGGAACGCCTAATTAAATTGGCTAACACTCTCCATCGGCAGCACTCTACACTCTCTGTGATTTTTTTTCCAAGAGTTTAGTCACACTTGCCTATGTTTGCAGGGAAGGAATCGTGTCACAACTATTTGGTTCAGTAACTTATAGCTGTCTATGCATTAATGCGGTATTATTCTGCCTTCACTCATTATGTTCTGACTTTATTTTGATGCGGCAATCTACGTGTCTCTCAGATATTCCTAATCTTCCTTCCTTTATTGCTTTCTCACTATCTTTTCACCCATATGTGTTTAGTCTCTCCCCCCACTTCTCCATCTCTTGCCACTTTTTCTTCCCACTCTCAGCAGTCTACTCTCCATTTCATGCAGCCACTAGCAGCAGGATTTTAGTAGTGTTAGGCTATTTAATAGACATGCTTGCTTATCTGTAGCTCATAACTCTACCTCATCTCCAGAGCCTGATGCGAGGATTGTTTTAAGTCTCCATGTTACAAGGCTAGGAAACAACCTTGTCTTTCACATCTTAAATGAAAACAGCACCAAGTCTGAGTTTGAATAGTTTGTGTGTAAAAAAGATCATTTTATTTATTTAGTTTTTTTGTTGTTAGTTAGTTTTGTTTTTGTAGTATTTATGAACAATAGAAAAACACATTAACATTGTTTGAGATCTGCCTTATCTTCTGAAGTGTTTACACATTACTCACTCCTGGGGTCCCACTGTCCTGCATGTTGTAGATATTTCCCAGCTCCAACACATGATCTTCATCAACTTTTTCATCATTTTGTTGATGAGTCATTCATTTAAGCCAGCTGAACATCTAAAACGTGCATGAAGGTTAAAACCTCCAAAGGATTATGTGAAAAACAATAAAGAACTATGGAACCTTGCTTTCTGGTATTCTTATTTTGGTACTAGGCTGATGTACCAGATGTTTTGTTTCCAAACTCCAGTTAGTTTATTATAAAGTACAATCTAGGAAGTCATCTATGGAAAAGGCTGGGCACTTTCAACATATAACCATCAGATGACTGGATGAGGCTTCAATCAAAAGCAAACTTCAACAAATCAATAGACACTTCCCCATGAAGCCAGTAAGAGATTAGTTGATGCCACTACTAACTGCGCTCATAAAAACCCTGCCTGCAGCTGCAAGAAAAAAAAACACAGTTTGGTCCATGAATTTGTGTTTTTGTCCATCAGTATCCAGGCAACTGAAATCCCCACTCACTTTAACAGTCAATGTAAAACCCTATTTCTCCTGTGTACACTTTTTTGTTTTCTTCAGTGTACGTTTTCTCCATCTGCTTATCTCACTTCCCGTTATAGCTCTCCTTTCCCCTTTCATCGTTTTCAGTGTATAAGTATCCCTTTGCTCCATTTTCCAAGCTGACCTATCTTTCCTCCACATCAGACTCTTTTTTTTTTTTCAATAACTTTCCTATAGCCTCCTGGGATGTATCAGATCACAAAATAGTCCCTTCGTACATAGTATGGAGATAAAAGGGAGCGAAAGGAAGAAGGAGGAGAAGGAATTAGTTCCTGGAAAGGCTGCAGGGCCATGAATAAAACAAGTTGATGTTTTCCTTCACAAATGGTGCAGGTGTGAGTTGAGGAATATAAAATATGTGAGTCACTGTTTTTTTTTTTATCACATACAGCTTAGAAACAAGGATTTTATACAGAACTGTCTCTTTTTATTTGATTATGGCTGCTTGAACTAAAAAAAAAAAAGAAGGTATATTGCTACTACTCATAGTGTGTTTAATCTGAATGTTCACATCCATACGAATACTCATACATATAGCTGGCATGATCCCTCACAGCAGCCATCCAGCAGTTTTAACTTTTTATTGCATTTGGGGTCTGTATTTGCAAGAAGACATCATCACTCACAGTGTTGACTTCCATCTACGTCTTGAAAACATCCATTATTCAAACCTGCTTTATCCTATTAAGGGTTAGGAGGCCAGAGTAACCGGGGTACACATCACAAGTCCTTCACAGGGCAAACACATCAGACCTCATGTGCTCATATACATACACCTTATATATACACCTTCAATCAGTTCAAAATCTGCATTAAATCTGATGTTCATGTCTTGTAAGTGTGGTAGAAAACCAAAGCACCCAAGAAAAATCCACTTAGGCACCCAGAGAAAATGAACATGTACCACAGAAAAGGCCACAAACATTCACTCTTACTCTGAGGTGACAGTTTTAACCACTGTTCCACTCACACACCCACTCTGGCATCACAGTTCTGAAAATAAACAAAAGTCTAAACAGTACCATCATGTTATGATGATCAGTTATTTTGCTCTGCACTGATAAATCTATCTCTCTCCAAAGTCTAACTACAGTGTTTATATTTGAATGCAGTAGTATGACCAACATCTACAAGAAGAGACCTCATTTGTGTAGAGGCGCATTCTTTAACCTACTTAGTGCCATTTGTAGTTCACAGTTATTTCTCCCAATTGGCCTTTTAAGCATAAAGAGTGCATACACACATATATGTGTGAGTGTGTTATTAACACTATCTATCTCAGAGCTCAGAGGCAATGTGAGCCAGCAATCATTAAAGTTTCAGCATAGCAACATTCTGATTTTCTTTTGTACCCCCCAACAGACACACACCCACACAATGCCTCAAACGCTCACAATTTCTTTAAACACTTAAAGGTTCAAGCGTCTTAGCTTTTTATTCAGTGTTCCTTCATATCATTTTTCTCCCTTAAACTTCAAAGAAGTTGTTAACCATTTGGAGGCAGGAATGATATGATTGACAGTCATTACCCCAGTTTGACCTGCGGCAACTGATGATTATTTGCCTCTTTTGATATTTGCATATCCTCTAGTTTTGTTGCATGTGTTTGTTGTTTTCTGTTTTTTACTCATGTAACATGAATGTATGTAAATTATGTGTACACTGTTGTTTAATAAGTGCTGATCAAGCTGCTGCTTGTCTAAGAGATGTGCATTCTGAAGAGCTCCAGTTACTTGTATGAATAAAGTTAAATAAAGTGTAGAATCAATTACCAAAGGTGTTTTGCAACAAGATTCATAAGACCCAAAATGAAAGTTGATCACATGGCTCCATCGGTCTATACTACTCAAAATTCAGTTTGCACAATCAAGGTGAAGTCCATCAATAAAATCTGTTGCTGATTACGTAAGGTAGGTGTGGCTTAATGCAATTAATTAAACATAATGTTTTCTGAACACATTACCCTGCAAACGTAAAGATGAATTCACAAAGGAATCACTGACACACACTAATCAGCAGCACAGGAGGACCCACTATAAGCCAGCCAATGGCAGTCGCAGGAGTGATGCATTGTCAAGCTGTTGTCAAGTGACCACGTGCTGTGTGCTGGAAAGAAGTGTCATATAGACACTTATAGACATATATACAAGTGAACTGTACCTAATTAATTCCAAAGGTTAATTGTCATTTGGACTTTCAACTTTCAATATCAACTGTTTTTAAGATAAAATAAATACTTAGTTTTGAAATGAAGACCTCGATCCCTTTTCCTCTCATATTTAGCTGTAGCCACTGGTTTTGTTCATGTCTTTTTCCACCCAATTTGTTTTCAGCCATGTAGTGATGCCAAACTGATGTCTGGAAGTGGAGGTTTTATACTGTTTTATTTTAGGTAACATTACAGAAAAAAAAGATATAAAAAAAAACATAGGGAACAACATAAGATATGACAAAACATACAATAAAGTGCTTTGTCGAGCCTAAACAAGGTTAAATGGTACTACATAAGTGTTGAACATTGAATCTGTTAAAGCAATGGCATTCAATGGCATTTCTCTCTTTTCCATTAATGTTTTTCACCTTTCATTCAGACATTTTTAAGAAAGTGATGGAAAATGTCAGTGTAGATGCATGTATATACTGTGAGGTACAATTCTGTATAATGAGTTTTTTCACTACATGCTGTAACTTTATAACTATTCATAGAAGCATGCCAAGCATGAAGTGGTTTTGTCAAACTTAGCTATAATGGATGGAAGCAGGTTAGAATATGGCTTTTCTGTCTGTCTAAGTTTATTGAACAATCAGTGTTTTACTTGCACCAGTTTAATTGCACCACTATAACAGTGTAGCTGTTATCAACTGAAGAAAGCTATGATATTTATCTGCATCACCTGAGGACACCATCAATGCTGTTTTTCAGATGAGAAGCCACCCACACCATCAAATCAACTCTACGATCTTCTGGAGTTACAGTCTTCCCATAAGAACATTTTGTTTATTCAGAATTCATATCAACTGTACAAACAATGGGCCTTGTATTGAAAGTGCAGTTAAAAATCGATGGTTTGCTCTGCAAAAAATGGTCAGACAGAGTCAAATGAAATAAGTGCTAATGAAAAAAACACTTTGCTGCTGCTAATTATCATAAGTAAAGCCGTGAAGAAGGAAGGTTTGGACAGTGCTGCTCTTTGCTTGTTCATTTATCAAAGCCAATTTGTCAGTTTCCTCAGAGCAGCTTATATATATCAAATTAAATCACCTCTGACGTCTGCTCACCTCTGAGGCTGCTGCAGTTCAGACCTGTAGAAAGTTTAAATGTCAAAATCAGGCATGTTTCCATTAAAGAGGTGTTTCAATTTGTTTGTGTGAGGTACAGATGAATGGTCAGTGTTTTACCTGCAGTATACAGTGGTCAGTGTCGGTAAGACACTAATTAGTTAGAAATACTACAGACAAAACCACCTGAAAAGACAAAACAATCTTTTTAACTAGTTTTAAGTGAAAGAAATTGGGCAAGGTTGTGGATTTTAAAGGGGACGTCATGCTGTAAGTGATGGCTTACGGCTCATTACATAGTTAGAATTAACACAGTAGTAGCATCTTAAAGGAAATAGCACTGTGAGGAAGATGACACAAACAAAATCCAGAATCCAGTCTTTAGAAATTTGTTTCAGTTGTGTATGTTGTGATTACATATTGTTTATTTTCTTGGAGCAGAACCAGCTCTTGTGAGCACTCAAGTGAGGAAAAAGCTCAGTCTCAAGCCTCTTGTCAAGAGATTCTATGTTAGATCTTTCTCAAAAAACAAAGTTTTAGAAATGGCTAATAAAACTTCAAGATAGTGTAAAAACATTTTCGCAAAGCTTAAAAATGACATTTTTCACCTAAAAATGTAAAACGTTGATGGAATCACAACCACTGAGGCCACAAAATACTGATAGCTAAAAATGTTTGGTATCTGATTGGACCATAGTCATTTCATCCTGACTATTCTAAACAAAATCAATCTATTGATAATATCAGGGATATATTTGGGTGTTATCTTTTGATCATGTGAGTTTGCAATGCACCTACATATTACACAGTCCACACTATGTATGAACAAAATATTTTACAATATGTGAAGATGCTTTTTTCCAATCATGCACGCTATACATCCCCAGTATTTGCAAGTGATTTCAGTGTAAATGCAGACAGTTTGTGAGGTTAATGAAATGTCTTTTTGCAGCAGATCATATTTCAATCCAGCTTCTCCGCAGCTGTGCGAGCCAGGCAGTGTGAAATTCCGTCATCTAGCTGATCAAATCCGTGCAGTCACACCTGCAAATCAAATCTCCTTATTAACTGTACCATGAAGACAGCAAATGAGCTACTACTAAATGGCTCATACGAGTCTATCACTTAATAGAGACAGAAGACTTAAATTTTCCCCGGTGTCCCAGCACTCCATGTCCAGCTGATACAACAGCTGTTGCTAGAATTCAACGTTACCTGCAGAAACACTGGATACATCACTTGGACCATCTGGCTTCAACAAATCAGTGGCAAAATTAAATGATTGAAGTTCTGTCTTAGCGTGAACACAGAGCACACTGAGTACCCAATAAACTCACCATAGGCTAGAACCAACTTTCTTTTCCTAAGGAATTTAGGTTGGGAATTGGCTTTGAATATCATTCCCATTCTTTACAGAACAATAAAGAGCATCCTGTGGACTAATTAATTTAACTCTGAATGTCTCAGCTAATATACATATACTGTTTGGAATCTTAGCACTTTATTTCAACATGACCTAACTAAGCTGATAAATCTTGTATGTTGTGTTAAACCGGTAATTCATTAATGTAATTTCATTCTATTTTTTCTGCCAAGTACATTCAGAGTTCATTATCTGTGAGTTAATCTCAATAACACTTGCAGCAAAGACACAAAGAGCAGGCCTATATATATCTGTGTCTGGTGTTTGATCATTTTTTATGTCTAGTTCTCGTTCCAACATAAATTAACACCAGATACCAAACACATCATTTATTGTGATAATGTGCTTTATCCTGTCTGCAGACTTTTGAGGGAGCAAAATGAAATACTCATTCATACTTGTGAAAGAGGTGCAATAAAAAAGATAAGATCACAAATGACAGTTTTATAATCCTTAAATCTCTTTGAAGGGTGTGAATGACATCAGGGCGAGAGAGGCAACGTTAACGCTTTTGAAATGAGGGTATGTAAATATCAATGGGGTTCTTGCAAAATAGAGGTCATACATCAAACTTTGTGGAATAATGAGAGTAGACATAACCACGATGATCATGTCAAATAGTGGCTGAGAAAGCTGTAACAGGCTGTTGCAGGGCTGCTGCAGTCCTGTGCTAGATCAGAAATGAGAAGTAAACTGATTCTATGATTAAAGATCAGTCAACTCTGTATGCTGTTTACTTTCTATAATGCTGTGCAACATTGAGAAGTTATTGCATATAGTTATATGTGGCCCAGATTGGAGCTATAAATGACTCTGCAAAGGAAGTTCTGTTTCTATGATCACGAGTCTGTTAGCAGTATTATACAAGAACCATTTTCATGTTAGCTGGTGCAGCAACAATAAAGAAAGAGACCATTACCTCGGATTTGGACAAGCCATTTTAAAATGAACCAAATGATATACATTTCTGCAATAACGATTTTTTTTCGAATCATCTTTTACAGTCATATTTCATTGCTCTTTGAGATTTTAATCCATCCCAGCGAATCAAGATCTAAAGCAAGCCACTAAAAGGCAAATTAGGTTATACCTTGGAAACCCCTTGATCCTGCAAATGCAAATTTGGACTGCAGTGACATTTACCAAGATAAAGCTCAACAATTCTTCGCTGAATGAGTACAAGGAGTGTGGATGAATCAATGCATAGAATTTTCCTACTACAATACAATAGCATTGGACTAGCCACTAGCTAGCTAACTGTTCTGCCTGCATCAGAAAATAGCATTTTTTCTGGATGCAGAAATTTGCAGAACTTGGCAGCTGTCTACTGCACCTAAATATTGACAGCAAGACAAACTGGATACATTTTGCGAAGAGTGAAAATTTGAAGCAGCACCATTGTCGAAAAAATCTTATTTATGTTCAGTTGATTGAGGAGTCATGTTAAAATCTCATATTATGATTATAATGGGCTCTATGTGCACATATTTACTGGAGTTACAAAGCTCAGATACATTTTAAAAAGAGCCATTAATGCACCATGGAGGTGAGAGGGCTGCGCACCTACTCAGAGAATCAAAGTTTAAGAAGTAACTGCTGTCAGTAGATACTCAGTAGTCTGATTTTGTGCATTCCAAACCTAATATTTCATCTGATAGTTTTGGAACTGGGCTGCACGGTGGTGTGGTTGTTAGTGCCGTCGCCTCACAGCAAGAGGCTTCCTGGTCCAAATCGGCTGAGTCCTTTCTGAGTGGAGTTTGCATGTTTTCCCTGTGTATATGTAGTTTCTCTCCGGGTATTCCAGCTTCCTCCCACCATCTACGAACATGCATGCCAGGTTAATTGGTGACTCTAAATTGTCCCTAGGAGTGAATGTGATTGTGCATGGTTGTTTGTCTCGTTTGTCTCTGTGTGGCCCTGTGATGGACTGACGACCTGTCCAGGGTCTACCCTTTCTCTCGCCCAATGACTGCTGGGATAAGCTCCAGTCCCCTGCGACCCTGAATTGGATGAAGCGTGTACAGAAAATAGATGGATGGATGTCATGGACTATACACTCTTTTTACAGTGTACATCTCAAACTACCCCCCCGCAACCCTGAGTTGGATTAAGAGAGTAAACAAAATGGGTGGATGGACAGTTTTAGAATTTTTTTTTCAAACCCCTCATTAAAGTCCATAAAGGTGTAATGTATAGGACCCTCCCCGAAAGTGCCAGGTTGGAAATACAACTCATATAACTGTGCCCACATTAAAGAAGATCTTTCAGTTGTGAAGCCACAAAATCCTCGTCGAGGAAGGAGGGGTGGTCCTCACTTTTTGAAGAAGCAGGTCAGTCTTGAAGAAAACCAAAAACTCTTCCATAATGAGGTGAGAGACTGTTAACATCACATCAGAAACCATTACTTCGAGTTATTGCTGCTAAAGGTGGTTCAACAAACTTGGCTTAATTTTTGTTAAATAAGTCTCCAATTTATTGCATCAAATGTTGTTATTGATCCAATGTTTCATTTACGTAATTCTAAGACCTGTAAGGAACATATAATGTTTGTAATCACCAAATCTCTGACAGAGTTTGCCAGTAACTCATTATTATCATTATCAATAAATCAGTGCACATTAAAATTGTAAAGTAAAATCAGCCATCAACAAGTTCAATTTAGGAAAGAGATTATACAAAAGTGAGCATTACTCATATTTCAGAGAATATTTTCTTCTTTTAAGACAGCCAAAGCAAAACATCAGTTATTCAAAATAACGAGCCTTTGAAGACCCACTCATTTGGCATAACACATCCTGCTTGTAGCTGTGTGTGGTTAGTCAGGACAAATTTGAAGCAGAGGGAAGATGTAGGAAGGACAGTACAGGAGGCGGCCTTTCTTCTCTCCTAAACTGTCTCTCATTCTCTGTTGCCTCCTCTTTCAGTCTGTCTAATTGGCCCTTGGTGTATTTGGAATCATGTGACACACATCAAATAAGGCTATCTGGCTTCTGCAAGTAGTGATGTGTGCACCTGTGTGTGCTTGTATGTCCAGGAGTGCAGTGCTACCACCCGGTTCCCATTATATGTACCTGTAAGTCTACTTATTTCCAAAATAAATAGCAGGGTGGTGTAATACATCTGTCAAACATCAACTCGGAACATATAAATACAATAACAATGCGGGTTTGCAAAATTAAGAACATCATGTGAATTGGCTGTTTACAGTTTTGACGGATGTCTCATTCACCCAGAAAATAATAGGAGAATGATAATTTGTCATTGTCTAATTGATCATGGGATCAGGCTGTTCTCAGTGATGGTTTCAGTTAGACCCCATGCAACATCAATTTTTATCAGTTAATTTGATCTTAGTATTTTTGATCTCCACAATTATCTTTACAAAAGCAGCAATGCAGAAACCGCAAATAACGACCTGCCAAAGGGAAAAATATTCAAGAGCTTTTTTATGCTGTAGGCTCAAAAGAAAAGCTGTGAAAAATAATACTGTGAATATTTTTCATTGGCGAGTTAACTTCATACAAACTGCAGTCATAAGAAAAAAAGACCTAAGCCAAATCAATTATTTGTGTAATTACTCCTTCTCTTTCAAACAGTGTCATTTCTCCAGAAAAAAAAACAAAAACTTGACAATCCAGGTAAATCTGGGTTGATTGATTGTTCCAATTATCATGAAAAAGTGCATCTGAGAATTGAGATTGTTTCTGTTGCCTTTGTCTCCTCTTGTAGTCTCTGCTGATTCTTTGATGTTGTCACATTCTAACAATTTATCAGTCTTTTGTTCAGACCCTTATGTATGACCCACAGTTGAGTTTAGATAATAAGTTCACATGGTTATGGTTAGAAATTCCAACAACAGGGAGAAAACAAATGTAGTCAGAGCAAAAATTTAATTCTCGATTCAACGCCAATGCCATATTCATGGCCTCTGTTTTGTTGCTTGTCTTGATGATATTATCTAACAAAAGAACATGTCACAGTAGCACTTTTGTCTCTCTGGGATTATGTTCACAAAATACAACTGTACTCTCAGGCAGAGAAATTAAAAAAAGACCTTTTTTTAAGGTCAGAAAAGAACTATGGTTACAGCTTCCATATATTCTTTCCATTTTGCCACCATTACTTAAGCTTAATATGTTTGACACTACATGTGCAATTGTTGTCACAACCTTAGCTACTGAACATTTTTGAATTGAATTGAATCAATTTGGATTTTGAATAACTTGATTGAATCCCAATTTGGCTTGAATTGGACTGTATCTTTGAAGTGTCTTGAGATGATTTGGCACTTTCTAAATAAAAGTGAATTGAACTGCACTTATAGGTCATTACCTACATGGACAAACAAATGATCCATTGTTGTTTTTAAGAGGAGGACCGTCTCTGATGTTGGGATGAAGTCTCCATGGTCACTGTTTTATTTGTTACAGGCACACCTCGTTCTTCTTGCAGCTGTAGATGGTTCCTCATGATTACTTGACTGGATGTCTTATAGTCTAATAGTGCTGCATTGTAGGAAATATCTCAAACATCTAAACAGAATAAAAAATTACACCACAGATCTGTAACTATGTATCTATGTATATATATATTTACATATATATGTGTGTATGTGTGTTATTTCTCTTCTTCTGTTGTGTTTGAAGTTACCAACATTCATGAAAAGAATATAATCGTGACCATTTCTTCGTCTGCTCTGTAAATTAGAGGAGATTTAAGCAGATTTAAGCAAGTATTTGACTACTGTAATAAAACCACATAAAACTAATGTTTATACACTCCAGGCATTTACTTTAATGCTCTGTATCGTGTCAAACGGGAAATGCACACTATTACAATGGCAGTATGTTCATCCATGTAATGTTAATCATCAGAGATTGAAATGTTAATTATAATCTTATCATTATCATTGCTGCCTCACAGATGAAGCCTCAGTTATGCACCGCAGTTCCGTTTCAGTCTAAGTTGGTTTGTCAGGTTTTGGTCAGTTTTTGCCAGTTTCACACAGAAGTCTTGGAAGTTTTCAGCCTCTCAATATGCTGTCTGCTATCATACAATACATGGCATTGTAATATATACAATAAGTATTATGTTGCACATACAAAAGGATTCATTAATTACAAGTCTTCATGTAATCATCTCAGCTGTGTTTTATCGCTGATGCCTGGTTGGCAAGAAAATACATGCAAAATCATTTTTCTTACTTGAAATTTAGTTTTTTGGCATTCATGTTATGTTTTCTTTCAGCCATAGTTATTTTCTTTAACATCACTCGGTCTGCTAAACATTTATACAAATCTTATCTATATCTTAATGGGATAATGGATCATTTACATATTCAAACATTTTCTCATGGCAATGATTAAAACTTATGCCTGTTCATAGATATTTATTTTTCTATCTAGACTTTTTTCAATAAAGATAATCCCTTTTGCATTAAAATGTATTAGATGTAGATCTATGCTTTTGCCTCACATACTAAGATCTGGGAATATGTAAATTAGCCCTAAATTGAAATAGTTTTCTGTCATTCTAACCAGCTTCATCATCACTTCCTGTGTTGTTAAAAAGTCCTTTCTCCTCTATGCATTTCGGTTAGTTTATCACCCTGTGTTTGCGTCACATCTGTTCTGAGTTCTTTTGATTACCCCACTGTTCTAGTGCTAATATACACATCTGTTTGCTCTTTATTTTCCTTGAATAGATACTCACGTGTTTTCAGTCCCTCCTCATTGGATTGTCTGTGTTTGCTGTGATGACCTTTTCCCTGTCTTCTATAAGGTTTGATCTGAGCTTGTTCCTGCATTTTGCCTTGACTATGACATTGTTGTTCTTCGTATCCTGTTATACCTATTGCCTTTTGTATACTATGTAATCAAAAAAAAAATTGAGAATTACAATAATTGCTGTCAGAAATCTGTCAGAAATCTTCAAGCCTGTCAGAAATCTTCAAGCCTGAAATATCCAATTCAGAAGCATCCTCACAAACAAACCAAAAATTTTCATTCCTATTTAAATTCTGTAGGCTTTTAATCATTGGTTTCAGTCCATATTCAGGTTCATGGAACATATTTTCTTCTTATATTAACATTATTATTTGTGATCTATAAGCAGCATTTCTGATGTTCCAACATAAAATACAATCTGAGATGTCATTAAAGCCCAGAACATTTGCAGAAATTATAGAGGTATTTGTCCAAGTTGAATGCTTCTTTGAGCCATCAATACCACAAAATAGTCTGTATCCATTAGTTTCTAGTGAACACAAGTCCATCCATTCCAGAAAATCTATTCATGAGGAAAGCTACAATCCAAAACTCCAAAGACTTCTAAAACTTTTATTTCACCAGTAATAATGCTCAAATGTGATGCAGTTACATTCTTCACTTTACTGCAGAGCCTTTCACAGTTTTCTCAGGTTAACAAGCAGGTCCACAACATTTTAGGACATCGCAGTTTTTATCTCTGGTGCAACTAAAGCATGTAATATTGGATCAATAATGGGAGGCTAAAGCAAATGTAATGTTGCTTCCTGCTGTGACAATTATTACTTTCTAAAGCTGCTAAAAGCTGTTGCTGCCAGTACAACTATGTATGAGTATACATGTATTCAGAACCTGAATAAGTGCAATGTTTGTCTTGCGGGGTTTTACGTGTCCCAAGGGTGTTATACATGTATATGAAAATTACATGTTGCTTAGAAGAGTGCTACAGAAAGGACGAGATAATGTATGAGGCAAGAGACAGACAAAATGAAAGCTTTACAAAGAGAGGTGGGAAGGTAGAAGAAAAAAAAAAGAAAAGTGAAAAACGCAGCACCACAAAGTAGCAACCTCTGCAGAGCTAGAACTGGGGACTGGCTGAGCTGTTGTGTTGTGTCTCAGTGGGGGTGAGAGCTTTTTCACAAGGTTCAAACCAGCTGAGCTACTGTGATAAATTAGGGCGCCTTTAGCTGTGGGTAATGATTTGTATCCAGTGTGGGTGATAAAGCAGCTCCTCTGCTAAAGCATGTGCCTGCCAGCTTCCTCAAAAACAAAACAGTGGTTTTTGACTTTGACACAGGATTCTGCCTAAATGTTTTCTTTGCTTGTGGCAAAAACAGCTGTCAAGTAACTACCCTACAGTATACATGCATATTTGTGTGTGTATGTGCTGAATGACTGAGAAAGTATTTCAACATAGAAAATTTCATATTCATATAATTTGATACATACATTGTTACTCAAGTTGTCTTCTCTGTGACTATTAACTGAGAAAAACAGACAAACCAAATCATGTCAGCTGACTATAACTTATTCTGTAGGTGTATCATTTAGACAGTGTCACTGATCCTAATAATAACAGAGAATGGGAAGGTATTTCATGGCATGTTGCATGTGGGGACTGAAGCGCCATCTTGTTAGGACACCCTCTGTTGTCTACTTCTGCTACCGTGGTTCCCTGATTTAAAAGTTGTCCAGAACAATTCAATCCGATGTGCAAAAGAAAAAAATGGAAAAATGGAAAATAAAAAAGACTGGTAAAAATTAAATGGCAATGCCATTAAACAATATTTAGTAGTATTTAGTAATTATCCATATGGTTTGGCAGCACAAAATTACTGGCTGTGATGCCCCCACATTCCTGTACATTGTACCTTTTTTGGGCTGAGTGGATGTATTCTGTATGTATTCTATATGGTTTACATACATGTGTAAATGAAAAAAACAATATGTGGGAAGTCCTAATTAATTTTCAGTAGATGTACTTATTCCGTCAACTATTGCATCTTTTCCTGAACCCAACAAAGTAGTTTTGATGTTTTAAGTTAACCGAACAACTGAAAAATAAAGTAAAAAACAAATGAAAATGGCATGATGAATATTAAGGAGATAGATAAATGAGGAAGTGATCCCAAACTGTTCCTGAGCTCAAATCTAGTGACTAAGTTTAGTGGCTTACTCCTCGTCTTGTTAGGGCTTTCTTGTTTTCTCTCTACTTGTCAGGTTGGTCATTCAGACAAGCCTGTGAAAGCGACAGAGAGCCACTGTGTGATATTTAGCATTTGTACAATATGGGATAGTAAACTAAATGTTTACTATACTATACTATAATGTCACTAAAGTTCTCATGGAGTCACAGTTTGTCAAAACAGAAGGTCATGATGTCATAAAATTGCAACCAAATCTATTTGCTAAGAACTCTACATTGTGCAGTTGTTGGGTAAACTTAAAATCACAATTTCTCAGCATGCCTAACTTATCGAACAATCAGTGTTATTCTCCTGGTGGTTTAATTGCAATAAAGTTAAATAGTTGTTTTTTTTTATCACAAAAACAATAACTTTTCCTTTACCTGAGGACACCGTCTCTGCTCTAACTGCTGTTTGTCAGATGATAACAGACAAACAGCTGTTTGTGCAACATGGCACAACACTCCATAAGCCTGCAGAGTTCCAGTTTTCTCATATAAGGATAACAAGCACACTGTAAAATCAAATGTATATAAATATAGATATAATTAAACAGAGCAGAAGCTATGGCTGCAACACAAACACATTTAAGTCGACTTTTGCCTTGTTCTTTTGGCTCAGTCATGAAAAAAAGACTAGGTGCTGCAGCTAATTATCATAGGTCAAAGAATGTTGTTAAAAATGATAATGATAATGATGATAATGATACATCTTACTGGGTCCAACCAATCCAGATCATCATCACAAAAAGTTATAGAAAAGAACCTGAGAGGTCATTCAAACATGTCAAAAGCGCACTCAGCTACCACCAGATCAATGGAAAGCACTGCTTGTCTGAAAGGGGCTTCTGTTAGAGGTTTATTATTCATTTATTCTATTTAGAATTTTTATCAAGGCTAATCACGGAGATAGCGTATCTTCATAGCAGCTGACGTAACAATTTTGTGCCGTTGTACCACTTTGGAAGCACGTGCTCTCATTCAAATCTAAAATTACATCTGTTGCACATACAACATGCAGCTGTGATACGCACTTGAAATATTTTTAGTGCACACACATCCTCTGGTCGTGCACCAGTTTGATTGCAATAACGCCAACAACCTTTGAGGAGGAAGAAGGAAAAAAAAACCTAAAGCTACATTAAATGGAGGGTTGCTGTGTTGATGGGTTGGAATAATTTTCAGAGCACAACCCTCCAAGATTTACTTGTACAGCTAATTGCGGATGACAGATGAAGAGAGGCTAGCCGGCTTGTGGGTGTAATTGGAGGCTAATTCTCTGTGATTTGTCTCAACTCAGTGAGACAGATCAGTGGTCTGGTGAGGGGAGATAATCAGGTGAACAAATCACTGTAGTCTGTCTCTAAATTCTTTTTGAACTGGTGGACCTGATAAGCCATGCTGATTACAGATGAGAGCAGCACAACATAACTCCATGCTGCATCATTGACTTTTTAATTATTATGTCCTGTGATGCACTGTGCACGGTGGGCAGGATGTTCTTGTTTGATCAATCATTTGTTTTCTGCAGTGTGGAATCCTTTTTTACACTTCTACTGTGTTTTAACTTTGTAATGCTTGGATTAGATTTTTTCTTGCAGCATGGTTTGTTGATACATGACATACATACATCAATTCGTATAAACCTGTTGACTTTTAACTCCTCAGGGTCTTGTTCTGCTTTTTGGGTCCCACTCTGCCCCGTGACACTGGGTTACTCTTGTGTTTGAAAGCTGTTATACTAATACTACTGGGTTGAGTTTCAAAAGTTCATAAAACTAACAGAAAGAAAATTGACATGTATTGGCAGTAATTCTGAACTCTAGATCTGCAACTCTGCAAAAAAAAAAAAATGCTGAGTTGCTCTATAAACTTTGGTTCTGTGAGTAGAAGCACAGCATGTCCACAGTTCGGTGTTGGCACTTCCCAAAATGAAAATTTCAGCTTCACTCTTCACGATTTTTTCTTGCAATTTAAGTAGACAGCCCAAGTTCTTAAAAATGTGGTAGCCAGAGAAGATGTGTTTCCATGATGAAGACAGAAGACACAGCTAGTTAGTTGCTAGTCCAAGGCTAAAGCATTTTAGTAGGTCTAGTCATAATAGTTGGATCATTTCTAATAATCAGAGCTTGGGTCAACTTTGCTTGCCTTATATTTTCAATCCCAATGCTTCATGGAATTAAATTTTAGATCTGCCCTAAAAATTCTGAGCAGAAAATCGACAAACAGGTTAACATCTCTACTCCACAATTAACTAGCATATTATCGTCAGTCTTTTAATATTTTAAATGTGTATTTTCAAACACGTACATTTCCATGTAAATCTCTGAATTTGCTTTACTCTGACTTAAATCATCAAAGTCGGACCAGCATCTTTTTGTTCATGAACATTGAGGTGACACATATCTGTGGGTCCCAGAAATATCAAAAGCCGTCAATTCAGTTGGCCTAATCACCTGATTGCTCGTCACTTTAACGCCACTCAAATTCCACGCAAATTGACAATCTCAATCCCTAAATAGATTGATAAAAAAGATCAATAAATAGAAATGAATAAATAGACAAATAAATGAATCAATAAAGGTCATAAAGGTCAAAATATTGATATCTTTTCTCACCGATTGGCTAAACTCCAACCTCCAATGGGAGGTTACACTTTGTTTTGAATAATGGTAACTAGCAGCATAAATATTTTTCTTGATTTTTTTGTGATTCAGATAGATAGATAGATAGATAGATAGATAGATAGATAGATAGATAGATAGATAGATAGATAGATAGATAGATAGATAGATAGATAGATAGATAGATAGATAGATAGATAGATAGATAGATAGATAGATAGATAGATAGATAGATAGATAGATAGATAGATTGATTAAAATTTACTGAAAAGCTTTATTTCTAGTCTGCAGAGAAGTATGAAATTTTAACTTTCACAATGGTATATAGTTCTCTGTAATCAGTTACATTGTCACGGCACTGTTGAAAGCCATTGTGTTGTCATGGTAATGGTCTCCAGGCCAATTCGCTTGATTTGCCATTCAGCTAAAGGTGCCTGTAGCAACGTCAGCTAGTCATTTGTGTGTGGGTGTGTTCATATGCATGTTTTTGACAGTCTGTTTAATGAACGTAATACTTCATACAATGAGGCATTGTAGCTCGAGCAAGCATGCCCCACCCAAGTGCACACTGAGAAACAGAGAGATGAAGCGCTGGATCAGAGTTGTAGTTTTTTTGGCGCTTGTATGCGTAACTGATGATAGATAAGGTTTTCATAGCTTAGCTGTAACAATATTATCACAGGATTGATCAGAACAGCCACAGAGCAGAGAATCCCCTTTTCTGAGCTTCCCAAGGAATGTCATGGGTCAAAAGGACTCACACAGAATCACTGTTTGTCATGTGCTTATTCATATAAAAAGCTTGCACAGGCAAAAAAAAACATCAAATACAAATGTAGCTGCTCTCACTCGATGCCTCTGAGGTGTGACTGACTGCAGCAATTCAGGCTGAGGCAGCTGCCTTGTATCCATTAAAGTGTCAGCTGTGCCTTGACATTTACTACATTTCCCATTTACAGGAAGTCAAACAGACTTATTAAAAAGAATCTCAAACACGCTTTGCAAAAATGGAAATATGCTATACTGTATAAAAGTCAGTGTCATCTGTAATATAAGCCAGAACAAATATACAGTGAGGGGATGTGAGGAAGAGGCCTACAAAGCAAATCAGAGTTGACCTGTCAGCAGCTTTTTTTAATATTTTTTCCTATCAGGATGCCCAGCAGACTTGTGAGGTTATGATTGTAATGTATTATCTAGTGAAGGCAGTCAACAAGAGGATTGCAAATGGTAGACAGTTTCCCATTATCGCAGCTGGTCCAGAGAAACACAGGAGAGTCAAACTGGCACAGATATTAGACCACAGCTAGCGGTATACAGAAAAATGAGAAAGTCTTGCCTTATTACAGTCATTATGAGGTACAGTTTATACTTCCCATACAACCAGCAGTCATCTCATTGTCCAGTCACATTCTTACTCAGACGCTGTCGTTGGTGTCAGGTGAAAATGGTCAAAATGATGTGTCAGTTTGATTAATAACAGAGACAAAACATTGCTGTATTATAGAACTACAAATTGTAGTGCTCTTTGATTTAATTCTAATCATAACTTTGAATGATAAAATTTGTGATTAGTGTAGTAAAATTTCCTTGCTACAACGCATTACATCACAATCCTTGACAAACCCATACCACATCTATATATATGACACAAATTCTTCAAAGAAACTAAACAATATTATATATAAATATGTAATAAAATATTGAGTTTTCTGCTGTTGTGTTTTCATTAACTGACCAGCATAAATTTGATCTCTATAAAATGTGTGAAATAACCATGTTAACCATAACCATTCAACAAAGCAGTAAGTGATGGTGACATATTGAAATTGCATGGCGGCACCAGGCACAGCAGAAAGCAAATAAGTGGATTTCTCTCTTACTTAAGGACTGAGACAGTCCACCTTTGGGGAGTGTGTTTGGAGAGAGGAGCAGAGGCAAGTCTTGAAACAAAGAGAGTATGAGTGGAAATATTGCTCAATTCATCCTTGTTTTTAGGATATTGTTACTTTGCTTTCAGCCTGTGTCGAGTTAGACTAGAAACCACAAGGTTGAGGCACCAAAAGTTTTATCAAAGTAAGAAAATTAATCAGGAAAACACTCTGGACAGCTAAACCTTACACTCAGAAAAATGACTGAAGACACATTTAATTTACTTGGTAAATAAACTAAAAATGTATGCAAAATGTTGTGGTTTTCTTTTCTTAAGCAATTCTCCTGTACAAGATTTATTTGTTCAAGTTGAGTCAACATATGTCGTGATTAAACTTATTTACTAAACCTGGGTCTCAATACATTCACCAAGACCCACCTAAGCAACACAAACAAAATACTTAATAAAACATGATTAAATTCAGGTTCTTCCAACTTTTTTATCAATTCAAAATGTTTTTTTGTTTGTTTAAGTGTATCTTGGGGAAAAAAAAAAGAAAAAAAGAACCTGAGCAAGGACATACTTTTGAGATTACCCTGAACCTTCAATATGGGTCCAGCAGTGCCGAATATTTGTGACTGGAAATGATTCAGTGGTGTATTTCTGCATTTTTGTCTCAGTCTTCTCAGTTTAATTTGCTCAATAGCTTATAAAAAAAATCCCTTTTAAGCTCTCCTAAAGTTGTTACTGCGTGAAAATACACCCTTCAAACTCAGAAATTCATGCTGCTTCAATTAACTCGGGAGACAGTGTGCACTCCAAGCTGTGACTGAGCAAGCTTCCGAATGAATGAGTAGAAAAGAGCTGACTCGAAATTATGACAAGAAGCGGGTGAATCTGAAATCTGAAATTGTTAATCTGATAGGGTTTGCTGCAGTTACACTCCAAGGCACAAATAGAACAATCTGTAGAAATGAGTTAAAGTAGCTCAAGTACTTCCTGCTTTGACTACTTTGTAGACAGCTGAACAGTGTGGCGGTCCTAACACCCTGACCAGGAGGAGTGACACACTCCAACATACTTAATTTGCCTAAACTACTCTACACCCAATACCTCATACCAATTCAAATGTCCTCTCGCTGAATTCATTTACTGAGTCTTGAGTCTTTTAAGTTTTGTGCTGTTGGTCAAAATTCACCTTTTGTGAGAAAATGTCTGAACTTTTCACAGAAGCTGTGCTATCATTGCAACTTGTTGCCCTGGTAACAGGCTGGCCAGAAAGACTTGAAGTAAATATGACTTTTTCATACTCTACAGTCAGTGGAGGAGAAGCTTGTCACTTTCTAAGCACAATGTTAAAAAGCTGTTTTTATTATAGATCTTATGTTATGATCTTATGTAACTCCATACCTAGCTCACTTAAAT
This sequence comes from Leuresthes tenuis, assembly GCF_036924035.1. Taxonomy (NCBI): domain Eukaryota; kingdom Metazoa; phylum Chordata; class Actinopteri; order Atheriniformes; family Atherinopsidae; genus Leuresthes; species Leuresthes tenuis. The sequence goes on along the minus strand of NW_027325365.1, from coordinate 16,433,727 downwards.
CCTGTCTTGAAGATCTATAATTTCCTTTCCATGGTTTCACCAAGGTGTCATGGAGCTGATAAAGAGAGAGGAAAAACAATCCTGAGTCTCATAATCATTATCAGACTGGAAGTGCTATAATAATACATCAGTTTACAGCTTGTTGTACAGGCGTTACATTTGTTTAGTTTAAATGGCTCATAAACAAAAATATAATTTTAAAACCAGTACCGCAATATCACTTAATATTTAGATTATCCCTCGAGAGTGTAATTTCAAACATCTGTTAACACTGCAAAACAAGAGCCAGACACAGGCTCTCATGCACATCCCATCACTATTTCATACATGTAATCAGTGAGATGGAATCTGCTGAGAAAAGAACACAAACAATGGAAAGAAGAGAGAGAGAAAAACAAAACAATAAGGCATTGTGTACTGAGCAAGCAGAGTGCTCATGGGAGATAAAGTCAATTAAATTCTTATCAACCCAAAAGGACACTGCATTTGAGAGTGCCATGCATCTTTGTCTGTCTTGAATGTGGTCAGGGGCCAGAGACAGAGCAAAAGCTACTTGTAAATAGTAACTGCTATGCACTTGCTATTTAAACAGGAGCTGTGAGTCAATAGAGCTCTGACCCCAGTGTAGCAAAATAATGAACAGGCTATTTAAAGAGGCAGATAAACAACACACAAATACAGGATAAAGGAAAAATGGCTTGTGAGTGTTGGGAATGCAGGTCTTGTTTGTTAGATGCTAAAAAACCAAACAATGAGGTGAATAATAGAGTTCCTAAAGGAGTGGAAGCTGACTTCTACTTGTGACACATAGATTTTTCAGTCAGTTTTGTGTATAAGATTGGAGGCAGCCCAGAAGCCATGCACCATCTCTGGAGGAGAACTTATGCCTGCTGCCAGAACAGCTTCCAGGTCACACCGCTGTGCCTTAATTAGCACGGGGCTGAGTTTAAGCATGGTGTCTAGCTGTGTTAAACTCCCACAGTAAAGGAACATTAAATCTGTGCCAAAGAATCCACCTCTCACTACACTGGTATTGTGTTTTTCTGCCAATGATGAGTATTATGTTAATCAAGGATGCACTGTAGATTATTGCTTTGGGACATCTCAGAGAGACAGAGGGAGTGTTTATCTCACATAGTCAGGAAGATGCAGGCTTTTGTCAGGCGTTGCAAAAAAAGGTATTGTTTACCTTCATTATAGAGCCAAAGCAATAAATCAATCCAAACTATTACAGACATGTGAATGTCTCCCTTGAACTTTTCAAGATTTCAAAGTATATACATATGTCAATACTTTTAATATACATCTTGTAAAAACTTTATAGATCATGGAGATAGTCGTCTGTAGCTTTGTTAATAATAATAGAAAATTAATATAATTTGACTTGAAACGCTTCTACTGCTCATTTCATCAAAAATATTCAAATTAAAACTGGACTGACAAATAAAGTCCTCTCTTCTTCTTCCTTCCTTTCATCTAAAGTTTTCTTCTGGGATTTTTTCTGTGATAACACAGATTTCCGTACTGTTTTTGGATGCTTTGCTGTTGGAATAACTTCTCCTGATAACTGATGATTTTTTGCAAATGCTGATACATAACCATGGCAACAGGAAAGTTGTCAACCTGTTGGAGCAGCTAACTGAGCATCCCAAAGCCCAGCTCATGCCTGGAAAAGGACCCCCAAAATCACGAGGGAACGGAGTGCAGAGAAAGGTGAAAGAGGGTTAAACCATTTCTTCCCTTGGTCATCATGGGAGGTGTGGGATCCCTGATTGGTGGAATGGACAAGATTGGACCCCTGATGAAGACACAGCAGGAATATAAGAAAGGCGATTTTCATTGAGACATGGCTGCTGAGCCAGCTCTGGCGCCTCTCTACTCGGCTTTGGGACTGTGCAGGCGTGCGAGGTCAGACTGCACATGGAGAGATGTTGAACCAGCTGCGAGTTCATGTCCATGTTGTCTACAGAGAAAGTCCACCTGTGTAACCGGTCAATGCTGTGTGACTTTGTGTGCTACGTTGTTGGCAAACTATAAAAACACCCCAGCCCGTTGATGGGAAGATTTGAGAAGAGTTCTACCCCACATACCTCTCTGCTACACTTCAACTTTCTACATGTTTGTCAGCTGATTTTTATTTAATTTCATTATTTAGCTATATCGATAGCATTTCTTTATCAATAATGAACACCTTTTGGGATAAATAAAGTATTATTGAATTGAACTGCACTGAACTGAACTGAATTGAAGTAAATTAAATCTTCAGTTTACCACATTACTAACATAACAGTATCATTGTAGCACATCTGTCTGGCGACTTGTGTTTTTGTCGGCCTATGCAACTCATCATTACCTGACATTTTTAGCCCAGCTGTGTGTAATTTGTGAAAATTTTTCTCCACGACTGCATCATCCCAAGTGCTTCTATGCGCTTTTAAAGAAATTCCGTACACTCAGGGGTACTCAGTATGCTGGTTTTGGCGCTCTTACCACTAACTTGAAAAAAGCGCCTCACTGGTATCCAATCGAGGAAATGAGTCCTGGTTCGGCCTTGATGCCTCCTTCTGGTAGGACAAGTCTGAAACACCTTCCTTGGGAGGCATCCAGAATGTAGAAGACCAGATGCTTTATCACCTCAACATGCTACTTTTGATGTGGAGGAGCACTCACTCCTGAATGACTAAGGTCCTCACTCTATGACTAAGTACGAGTCCAGCCACCCACCAGAGGAAGCTCATTTCTGCCACTTGTATTCACAAGCCAATTTTTTCAGTCACTGTCTTCAACTCATGACCAAAATATAGGGTTGGAGTGTAGATTGACCAGTAAGAGACGCTGCTCAGTCTTGCGGTCAATCTTCCTTACTGTTCTACCTCCCATAAAGAACAAGACCCCGGGATACTTAAACACCTCAACTTCAGGCACCGACTCACACAGCCTGGACCCTCCACCTCTAGCTGGCAAGGGACCATCCCAGCTGCTTCACACTGCAAACTTCCTCCCAAACTGCAATAGTCTCCTGTTGATGAAACTAACAGGACCACATCCACCTTAACAAGCAAATTAGTCTGTTCTGTTGGCTTCTTTTGTAAGGTATAACGTTTCTCTGTGTTAGCTAGTTGATTTTTCTTTTAGCATTTCTTAGTGCATAAACACCGAGATGCATCAAGCAGAAGAAACACCTAAATTATACCATGATTCTTACATTAGATTCATGATTTTGGGTTATCAGAACTGGCTAATAATCTGCTGAGCCTAATAGATTATTAATGGTCAGGAGGGGACCAAGAAACAACAAGTCAACCCACAAAGAAGCAGTGATAGTTTTGTTGGTAAAAGGCATATTAACTGATCAAATTTAGATAGAATGGTGTCGCAATAATCTGAGAGCATTTATCATCACCGGCTCAGATCAACATTTACAGGAACACAACACTAAGAGACAGTGCTCTGTTTGGGGCTGCAGGAGTGGACGCAACTGATTTTTGGAAACACAGATTTACCAACCATAATTTCATACATGGAGGCTCTGGAACTGACAGCCACAGCTTGTGAACAAAAAAAAAGATGAGATTGATCTTATTTTTTATGAAAGCACAATAGTTGTCAGTTTCTGAGACTTACTTATTTCTTTTTGAAGTCAGTATTCTGTCGCAGCGAGATTTGAAGAATAGCCATTCTCAAAGCTGACAGATATAAACCTTGTACTTTTCTCCATGTATAAGCATGACAAACACACACTCAAATGCACCAAGATTACCCTGCTTCAGGCATCTGTCAGACATTAGATACAGACTTGCAGCTTTAGCTGGGAGGAATCTCATAAATGGTGAAAGCAACGAGTGCGTCAGCCTTTATTGGCCTCCCAGAATAGAAGAGACACTACATAGATTTTCAAAAAAGTGGGTTCATATCGAGGTGGTCGAGGGTGAGGAATTCTTGAATCCTTCCCTCTGAAACTGTGTTTAATTTCATTGCATTGAATAATGTCACACTGGTGTGAATGTAGATTTCACTAATAGTATACACTATTGTTAACTGAACAATCATTGATCATTACTGTAAATTACATTTTAGTTGATTACATTATACAAAATAACTTTGAATTAATAAATTAAACAACTTCCAACAAGGCTTTTTAGAAAAATAGGGAAAACAGCACAGAATATATGCCATTAGAATTGTAATTTAATTTCTTTATGACCACTGGAAAAGACTTGTGCAAGGTTAGAAAAACAATGTATTTATCCATTAATTTGCTCTGTCTTATGAACACATGGAAAGTGACAAATTTGGTTAATTTTGTATGCTGTTCCTGACAGCTGTAGACAGAAATCACACACGGAAGTTTGATATTTATGATCTGCAGGCTGCCATCTATCATCTTGACTTGTCCCACTGTGTGTGGGGTTTTTTTTGTTTTTACTGTCATATAACTGCGTGAGGTAAACTATGACAGGGAGTATAGCTTGTCAAAACAAAAACGTCAAAAAAGAAAAGGAAAGAAAAAAAACTTAGCTTTTAATATACAAAATATTAGAGGCAGTGCTGCATTAGGAAACCCTCCAAAAGCTTGTTGTGTAAGAAAATTGCCCAGAAGAAAGAGATGTGGTGAGAATTTATGTGGTGGGGAAGTAAATCAAACTCTGTGTGGGTAAACCCTTGGAACAGTACAGCTTTATGCAATTTAGATTTCCTTTATTTTACTCGTGATGGTGGTTGATTAAGCAATTTATGTAGATGGCTATGGAGGGTATTGTTCTCAAAAAGTTCAGCTATTAACACTAATAGTTATCTTTTGACTGAAGGTTGGACGTATTTTTTACTGTCCATTCCAAGTTTAATTCCACACTTGAATAAGTCTGTTTAAATAGCCACCATTAGAGGACAGTTTATCAAGACATCGTCTTAGATTTTGTCCCACTGATTGTGACGTTAAAAGAAATTATTGATTAAAGAACATATTTCAGGAACAGCAATTTATGAGTGGCTTTAAATCAACAACATTGCACCGACGGAATATGCCTGTGCTCTCTGTGCCTACTTCTGTGCCATTGATGTTAATATGCACTGCAATGGATTGTGAGTTAAGAAGGTTAGTGGTTCCACCTTTTTGTACATAAAAGCAATCATTTGATCCAGTAAAAAGCTTTCTCTCCATCCTCTCTTCTGACTGTAGGCACCTTTCAACACAAGGTTCAAAGGTGAGATCTAAAGGCTTTGTGATAAGCTTAATCATTTAATATACAGATGATGACCCTGATGTATTATACAATAAAGTCATTACACTGATATTATGCTTTTAGTGCTTTTAGTGAGTGTGCCATTCCAAAACTGCGTTACAAAACATACTCACAGTCACAGCTATTAGGGAAAACCCATATTCTCTCCCCAAGCAGTATTTCTCTAGTCAAATGAAAGACATTCTTTCCTTCATTGGCATCCAGTCAAATAATTGAGCATTTTTTTTATAGCCACAGGGATGAAAACACTGTGTTGACATGTTCAATACTTGATTTGTTGAACACAGAATTTCTTCTGTTTTTTCATCCACCTCTCTCCATCCTTTCTCTCTCACATCACTCACTCTGGAGCCTTTCATGAACTTAACACTCGGACCAGAATGTTCACAAAGTCGAGTCAGATCTAATCTCCCCCTGAACATTCTTTAGATCGTCTGTAGCCCACTGGGTACAGGGAAACAGTGTTTGGTTTTGATAAAAGCCTTTGGGAAGTGGTGGTTAAAACCCTATTATTTGATTGATACCAGGAGTTGGAGTCAGGGGAAAACACACAGCAGCATTTAGTCTTCACCATATAACACAGAAAAAATAAAAGGTCAGCTAAAGTGGCCTCACACTCGACAATCTGAATGTCATCTGAATGTCTGACTCTAAGGGTGCTTTTTGAAAAGATAAAATCGTGACAATTCATTTAATATGCCTAGTTCTGCAGGAAGTTGAAGGCCATCTTCTCTCTGAGAGGGCTGTCTGGTCCTCGGTTTACCTTTACGGTCCGATCACTGCAGACCTCAGTCCAGTATGAGTTGGAAGAGTGTTTCATCTTCATCCTCCTCTCTCAGTTTGAGCTGTGATGTTTTCTTTCTTTATTCTTCCAGTTTGATGTATTATTCCAACTAAAAAGAGAAAGATTAGTTCATCTTAGTGGCCTAAAAATCAGGTTCGGTAATGCAACAGTCTGAGTCGGTGAAAAAAGTTTTTCATGGGTAAATCACTTCCACTGATGTTAATCATCTGTACTGATTTACAGAGTGATTGGACCATGATGAAAGCTTCAATTTCTTTGTACTAGTTTAAAATAAGTCTGGTATACAGAAAGCGCATGATTGACAGATGCAATCATAATGCATCAAACCGATCTAGATTGAGCTGCTTAATGTAACAAAAAATATACATCTGAGCAGAGAGCAGAAAGTCCTAGAATACTGTTAGCAGGCTGAACAAAAGGAAACAAAAGTGTGCCTTCATTAAAACAGAACTGTTTGTCTGTCAAACCGAGTTTAGTTGTGCTTGTGGCACATATCGCTGTTAAATGGGATGGCCGCTTTAATGCGTTCACAGCTGACAGGTACAGTGGGATGAATGCAGATGTATGAAGGATAATGCTCAGATTAATCTACAAGCATCAACAGAAAATTGGTCATTTATCGCAGATAGAGTGTGAAAGAGCTTCAAAAGGCTGAGTCAATCATCTGATCTCAGTGTAACTGAGCGTTCATTGAGCTGACGAGCAGGCCAAGGACAGAGTCACCAAACAGGAGCTGAGGGCGGCTGTGGTAATGACCTGATAATCATCATAAAACTAATGCTCTCGACTCTGGGCAATCACTGATGGGCATAGAATTTGACATGACTTAATACAAACATGATTCACACTTTATGTGAATCAGTCTAATTACTATACAAGCCCTATAGTGTGGATAGAAATGTATTTTAATTTCAGCTGAATGTTCCAACAGCCCAAGTTATTACCTGAGCTACAGATAGACTGGAGGGTGAGTGGCAGTTCATTTATTCATTTTTATTCCTACTTTTTTAATTAATTACTTTCAATCTCCTGTCCTTCAGCAGAGCTACTTTAAAAACCAAAACCCTTTTAACTTATGCTGAAATACATAAACTTATGTTATGCACTTTCCTGTGCCTAAAACTGCCCTAGAGCACCCAAGGGAAGAGATACAGCAGTGAAATTTTTGTCAGCTGATGCCATGTTTGGGGCATCTTCAACATAATAACATAACACCCCATTGTAGAGGGAGCCTCTAGCGTTACTTCACTGGTGGTCATTACTAGTCTTTGAGTTTCACATCCCTGCTGCATTAACTGTAAAACTAGCTGAGAACCATTTTGTTACAAACTCTGTCAGAGGTTGTGATACAAGCTTGTAAAAGATCGTATGTAATAAATTGGCATGTACAACAAAAGCGGATGTCAAAAGAGATGATTTTTTTAACGACAAAGATGATAGGAATTATTTTTCTCTATTATTTTCAGTGCTTGCTCGTTCGAACTGTGAACTGGCTGCAGTACATGAAGTGTAAGGTTGAGGGTGGCAGAGTCGATCAATATATTATAACTGATAGGGTCATTACTGAGCCAGTCCTGCTCACTGTAGTTCAAAATGGATTAAACTCTTCACTCTGTTAGTGATCATTCATCAAACTCACTTCCTTCACATCCTTCTCTCTCATCCTCTGCTTCTGTCTTTACCCCTCTGACCCCTTCTGTCATCTCCATCTCTTATCAGGCACTTCTTCTTCCCTGTCTTCCCTTTTTGTGGTTAAGTCATGCTGTCATTTCTCCAGTCAGCTTCCTTTACTTTTCCTACTTTGAGGTCGTGTCTTTGCCTCTGTGATTGTGCAGGTCTTTGTTAATGCATTATCTTTAACTCATCCTGTCTTTGCTCTTTTTTAGCTTTTCTGACAGTGAAACTCAAGTTGATCAGATAATATTGAGCACTAATAGACAATCAATTTTCAATTCTATGAGCCAAAACTTTTGCGTGTGTGTGTGTGTGTTGCAGATAATTTTGTAATTCTATAGAGTTCTGTGTATGTCACAAAAAAATGTGTATAAATTAAACATGGACATCATTGTTGTACGTTTGTGGGTCTAGTTTACCATCTTTTACCCCCCAATACTTTTCCATGTTATCTTTTGAACTCCCCATGGGAAAATCCTAATACCTATTGACCTGAACTAGACATTCCCATAAAATGAGTGACGCAGAGCTGCAATTTAGAAAACTAATGTTTCTAATGAATTATCTTATAGTTGGTTTAAATGCAGGGTCCAAAGTTTCAGAAGGTGAGAAACAGGGAGTGGGATCAAGGAAGTTTAATCATATGATTTAAGGGGAATAACCTGGCATGGAACAACAAGCACAATGTGTTCTCAGATTAGGAACTAGTTACTGTTTACATCACACACCTGCTGTGGCTCAAAAACAACGTATTAGAGGCCTAATGAAGACAGCGACACTCTCTTCTTACAGTTTCCTGCTACATGTTAATAATCTGTGTACACTGACTGGTTCAATGTCCAAACTGTAATTAGTCTCCAAGACATTAAGACACTTCTTTCTCTATGAGAAAAATATTAAATTTATAATCAAATTTAAGTGAAAACATTTGAAAAAACAACGTGTTTTTTGTGTAGGAGCTTTGCAAGGTAGGAAAAAACTGATCATATTGGGGTATATGTCTTTCATCAAGGACATCCTGTAGTTTTTTCTTATTGCTTTTAGAGGGCATCTGTACAAGCAACAGTGTATATGAGACTAGAGACAAGGGTTTTAAGGAATAGCAGAGCCTATTCGTGAACAGGCACAGGTTTTTTTTAAACTGAAGGCAGAGTTTAGTGAGACAGCCGTACAGTATCTGATCGGGAAAAAATTGAATTCTGGTCTTAACACAAAGAAGAGTTCTAGAAGTATTCGCTTGCCTTTTTCCAGTCACCAGAGTAAAATGTTGCCATTTTTCAGCTAAAGACACCACAGGGAAATACAATTTCAACATTTCTCAGATATGGGTTAGATCTCTTGACGGTTTCAAATCTCACACCAAAATAAAAAAAAATCAAAAATGCCCCACAAAACCACTGGTTTAGCATTAGTTGAAGCCTAAGTCTGTGAAGAATGTTTAACCAGGACACAGACCTGAACCTGGGCCCATAAACACATGGATAATAAAGTAACAGATTTCAAAGGCCATGACTTTAGGCTCACCACTGGAACTTCCAACACCTGTAATTCTCAAGTCTAGGCTTCAAAACAGGACTCTGCATTCCAATGGGTGACATCGAAGTGACTACTGTCATATTTCCCACACATCTCTGATTATAACGGTTACATCCCTCCTTCATCTACGCCCCGGTCATTGTTTGTTTTACCGTCGCTGTCTACCTCCTAGATTTCCTCCACCTGCAGTTGTTTCCTGTTCTTCTGTCTGAAAATGAATCTGTGTTATTACTCCGATGCAAAATTACTTTGTGCTCTTAAACTATTTGCCAGCCGTGTCCTAGTGCCAAAATTATATCATCACCATGGAGACTAAAATAGAGTTGGTAATAAATCCTTAGAAAAAAGGCCATCTGTAGTTTTTCACCCCGCCGAAAAGCATCATACACATCCTCATTGTCCAGGTTTCTGTGTTTTTTGGGGGGAATTTGAAATTGAACATTTACATTTAGCAGTTGCACTGCATGTTTTTTGTTTTTCTTTTAAGTTGTTTAAGCCCTTTTCTTGTGAGACATTCAGAAGAAATAAAAACAATATATGGCAAGAAAAAAATAACAAAAAGAATCCATGGTAACAATATATTTGTTTAAGAAAAAAAAACTAAAATAAGACAACATTATTAATAATGAATATGAGACTTGACCTCGTCCGATCTCGGAAGCCAAGCAGGCTTGGTTCTGGTTAATAGTTAGTGGTTTTAGTGTGGTGGTTAGCACCGTCACCTCACAGCCAGAGGGTTCCTGGTTCAAGTCCCAGCTGGGGTCTTTCTGTGTGGAGTTTGCATGTTTGAATATGAGACTTAGTTTATCATTTGTATCCTGTCAACCAAAGGTCAAGTTGGCATTAGCAAGGATTGAGGCTTCAGGTCATCCTAACAAATAGTGTGTGCATAAAACTTTTTGAATCTTTTAAATTCAATAAAGATGTCTTCTGTTTAAGTGCACAAGTAACATAGGCTGTGATGTGCTGTGCGTTATCTAAAAGGATTATTTATTCTATGCAGGATTGTTTTTAGCTTCTTTCTGCCCCCTGGTGGTCAGAATTACACATAACATTGGGAACTGAGCAACCACAGAGAGTTATTGTTTCCCCTCTGTTTCTCTTTCAGTGTGAAACCAATTAAACGTATCATCTGCGATAAACACAAAATACTAACTGTATGTTGAACAAACATACACTCTAAGTTCAGATTCAGCATTTTTATCTCACAGCCGCGCTAGTCCTTTAAAAGATAGGATTTCCCTCTTGCCCCGTTTACTGTAGTCTCAAGCTAATATCATTTGGTTTATCTATGTGTTTTCTTATCCTGAACAAAAGTTCTCATTTTCATTCTTTGATGCCACGTGTAGTATTTTCTTGTCCCTCCTTGCTTATATCATCTCCACAAGAAGAGAAACATTTACAGATGTTTTAGATGTTTAAGGCACAGAAAAATATATCTCCCATGTGCTCCTCTCGGCTTTTCATGAGAAATAACAGGTATTAATACATCAAAGCAATCCTGACAAACAAAGTTCACCTGAATAAGAAAAATGTAGGTGTTTCTCTTCTGTTTTTCTGAAATATGCATGCATGTTTATTCGTGTTTTTTCACACTGGCAAAACTTGTTGGCAACATCTCACATGGAGAATATATCAGTTTTCATTACTCTTCTCAGAGGGATTTTGTAATTGGATTTTTTTTTCTAACGAGTCCAAACAACAGCTTACACCCTCTCTTATGAAATTAGATTTATACTGTTAAATTACATTCTGATGTAGCCCATCTTGCTTTTTGCTGTGCATTAGGTTTGTGCTGTGCTGAGTAATAGCTTGTCAGTTAACATCTCCGCGACTAATGGTGTGTCTATGGCTGCCTAATGAACGCATCTGTTTACTGAAGATAGATACCATCTCAGCACGTCGTTTCCTACCTCTTGTCTCTGAGGACTCAAATGTGAAAAGTGTTACATGGCTGTGTATGATGTTGCTAGACAAAGCTATTCAAAATTCCTTGTTATTGATGCCGATGATGCGAACTTAAGGTTCTTTGCATGTTTTCACAATGTGAGTTGGACTGCCTCTCAATGGAAACCTGAGATTTTAAATGGTTATAATCTAAACTAACTGCCACAAAAGACTGAGGCTTCCCGGAGGATGTCTGCTTGAAAAACAAAGTATTTAGATAGAAGTAAGTTTAATACTTTGTTTTGATGTATTTCTTACCATTATGCTGCTTATGTGAACCTGTGGTGGTTTGTGAGTTTTTGTGTTTGGCTTTGTTTTTTTTTTGGTTTCTTGGTTTACTTTTTGCACTTTATTGCCCTGCTTCCTGTTTTATTTTGTAGAGTTTACCATCTACTCTGTTATGTTTACTTCCTGTGTCGCACCAAGTTTCCCCGCACCTGCCATTCAATTTTAATTTATTCCTGGTTTTCTACTAATTTTTGGATCATTTTCATGTTGCATGTAGTTCTTTCCCCTGTTGCTACTCTTGTCAGTTGTCTCTGTGCTCTCATTTTTTATTTATTTTTTTGTTATTTAAAGCATCTAGACTATCTATGAAGCCTTCGCCTCTTCCTATAGTCCTGCATTAAGGTCCACCTTTGCCTTTGACTGGATTAAAGAGGGTAGGGGAATTGGACAGATAGATGGAGTTGAGAGACACAGAAATGATTCTCAGTCTAAATACACCTGAACTCAAGTATGTTTAAAAGCTGAAGTTAAAAAAATTTCATCCACATTAAATAAAAACAGACACAAGAATGTGCATTCAACTTTCTAGAGCTAATCGGTTTCGATATATGAGTGCAGCAGCTCAGGCAAATGCAACAGCAATGTTCAGCACTGGATGAAAGTTCTCTCACCATTTTTCATCAATAACCAACCCAACATGTAAAAGGTCCTGTTAGCGAGGTTAGCACCAGTGCAGTCTTGGTTAGGTCTGCAGCTGCCATGTAAACAAAGGGGTGCATGTTCTGGTGTTCAACCATGAAGACAGAGGTGCACAAGTTAGCTGGATTGAGGGAAAAATCTTCCTCTTTCTCCAAAAAGTTCAGTTTCACTGCTCAAAATCCCATCTGCATGTGGACTATATGTGCAAATGTATAGATAAATCTGTGGTTATCACAATATCCATGTTTGTGTGTACAGGGTCTGATATGTAAGTCTTTTAATCAAGAGAGTCACCCTTTATTAATCTGAGTGAACAGATAGCCTGCTGCATAAGGACACAAGTGTGAGATGTAGAGAAGAGAGGGAAGCACATTCAGGGGGGTAGTTCTCAGCTATGATCCTGCCTTTTATATCTGACTTGAGGCTCAGATCAATAGTGTGTGTTTGATGAGAATTACACTGTCTTCCTGCTCGTCTGTTTACTACAGCTGCCTCCTGAGTGCAGTTCAAGTCCTGAGACACACAAAGAAATGTCTTCAGACATCCTCATGACTCAGTCTATAGGCAGATTTAATCTCTTTCCCTGTTTCTATTTCCTGGCTTTTTACTTCTCTCGTCATGAATAATGAAAGAGAAGAAAGGGAAACTTTCTTTAAAATCATCAGGTGGTGAGGACTCAGCTCGAATTTCAATTGAGGTCTGTACTTTATTGTTTGCTTGTTGTTTTTAATGTGCAGCTTCGGGTTTAAAATGGGATCAAACCTTAGTTTTCCAGGTCAAAGTCATCAGATAACCGAAATCGGAGAATACGTGAGAATAGTTGGATTCTTGAATTTCCCATTTTCCCATCCTCATTTCGCTCCACGACTCTATTCATATCCAAATGGTGACTCGTCCTCTGCATGAAAGGCAGACAGATTACCCACAAATCTAAAATCGTAAAGTTGAATTGCCAGACCTTCCCTTTCTTTATCCTGTTTCATGAAAGCGCTCTCACATACAGTGCTCTTCATTTTCATTCATCTCCTTTACTTTGAGCATGTAAAGGATTCTAAAAGTTTTAAGATCCAATAGGAATGCCTTACGTTGCTGTATATTTTATGATTATAGTGTGATCAGGTATAAGGCAGATTATGCTGTGTTATATGTATATTTGTTCATAGTAAACCTGTAGAATAATGCCATGTGTAGAGCTCTAAATGAATTGCTCCAGGGTACAGTACTTTGAAGTCTAACACCAACATGTTTTAAATATCTCCAGAAACATGTGGAATAGGTGCAGTGACAAAACTAGGTTTCTACAACTTTAACAAGCTTGAAAGTCAATATTTGGCTCTTCACCTTTATTCTTCAACACAGACTGAACCCTCTTAGACAAGCCATCTTGTAATTTCTTTAAGTAGTCTTCAGGAATAGTTCTCCAGGCTTCTTGAAGGACATCCCAAAGCTCTTCTTTGAATGTTTTCTGCCTTTTGTTCCCTTTTCTGTCAAGATGATCCCACAATGCTCAATGCTTGAGAATGTTGAGGAAGATTCATCCCTCCATAAGACCTTTTGCTACTGATTTTCAGTCTAGTTCTTGTGTCATTTGGCAGACCTGAGCCTTTTTGTCCCTGTTCTCCCTCTTTAAGAATGACTTCTTGACAGCCAACATCCCATGGAGACCATTTCTAATGAGCCTTCAGCAAATACTAGACGGATTTAATGAAGGGTCAGATGCATCCCTCAGGCCCTGTGTCAGGTCTTTCTCGTTTTTTTTTCACTTCCAGATACTGCTCACATGCTGTAGACAGTTTTCAGCCCTGTCGCTTCATATTTTACCCTCCATTCGTCAAGTTTCTTCAAAATATTTAAGGACACACTGTAGCCATGCTAATATATGGCAATATTTCAGCTAACAGCTTTTTGGGAATCACCTTGTTTGTGAAAAAAAAATACATTTTATGTCTGTCAAACTGTGTTACTTTTGATCTGAACTCAAGATTAAATGTGATTAATATGTGTGTGCCGATTCTGAGAATGAGTGAGAAAGCAGCCAATACCAAAAGAAACATTTTGAAGGACCTTCAGAATGTCTTGAGAAATATTGCATTAAAGACCACTTTAAAATATCATAAGTCTGGCTGCTTGGAAGCTACATATAAAGAAAAGAGGGGTATATATCAATATTTCCCACATCACAGTACATTTTATTCAGCTAAAAGTTGGACTGAACAACAATATCTTTAAGTGTATGACTACAACAACATAATTTATTATGATGCCGTAATCATCAGTGAGTCAAAGTCTTGACAGTGCTGCATAATTGGGTTGATTTTCTTTAGTTTTTTTTCAAAGGCCTCTTGTTATAATCTTGATTTGCCACAAATATTTAATGACACTTTTTTAGTTTATGTGTTGGCCTATTTAGGATTGATGTGTTTATGATGCCTAATAGATGTATGGCGCTGTACTATTCTCTTTCTGTTGCAGGATCATCCAGGATGTTTCATGCAGGATGACCTTAACAAGGGCAAATGCTCCCCTTCACAGGGGGCCCTCCACTGAAGGGCTCTCATAACCATTAAACCCTTCTGTGATCTCAAAGTACAAGTGTTCTTCATGTAATTTCTGCGGAACAGCTTCGATTTGTGTTGTGTGTCAGACGCTGACATACTTAAGCTGGCCCATGCCTGCTGCTCAGCTGACAAAAAGTTAACTGGACATTTTGTCTCTGTAGATCTTGTCCCTTTGTGTTTCTACCAGTGTGCGAATGTTTTCTACCCCAGCTTTCTGACTCACTTCCCATCAAGAGGACTTCCATCACATGCAGCAGCGCTGTGCCTGTCCAAAACAATTTGGGTCACACCAAGTCGAAGAGAAAGAGGGTCCTTTTGAGACTCATTGTGGACTACTCGCCAAATCCTAAAGAGGCTGGAGAGAGGATGGAAGCAGGAGAATTAGAGAAGTGTCAGTGTCAACAAATTGCAGCAAAGTAACCAAGTTTAGAGAGAAAGACTATATTAAACTGAACAAGACAGACACCCAGTTTTTGAGATTTTTTTTGTCTGTATAGCTTTTTTTTTAGTTTTTATGTAAATAATGTAAATAATTATAGAGAATTTTTTTCTTGTTCTGATTTTGTTTCATATAATCCAACTCTCGCTGTATTGTTCCACTGATGTATTGAGAAGATGGAGTGATCATTTGACATTTGCTCAGAGACCAAGGTAACACTTCTCCAGTGTGGCAAAACACCTCCACAGCTCATTTGAGCTTAGTGAGACTATCATTTGTTTATCAAACAGGAAAATGATCCAGGACCCACCTCCTCTCTTTGCAAGGGTTATTTGGCAAAACAAAAATAAAAGAGTGTTGACATCGGAGGCCCTGACCTTCAAAATTGCCTGACCTCAACCCTACTGAGCTTGTTTAGAATGAGTACTCTGCATATCTGTAAAACTAAAACCTCATGAAGCTTGCTGTGAGAATAAAGAGAGTTCATGACTGCACTCAAAACAAAAGGCTATGAGATATTACCTACAGTATATTTTGTTTCAACACTTGTTTTGCTTACAACAAACAGAAATATCTCATTTAATTTCTTTGACATCTTCAGCATTGATGTATACGTTGCAGTGTAATTTGTATGGCTTGAGCAATTGTCTGCCTGTATCCCACCAGTGGGTGCTGTTCGTTATGCTACTGTGTCTTCTTGTCTTCTCTCTCAGCAATGATTTCAGAGAGAAATGAAAATATGAGATGTGTGCATAAAGAAGCTGAAATAACCAAATGAGAAATCCTTGGTTCCGTTGCAACATTAAATTGTCTGCTATGTACGAAGGCTCAGCTACTTTATGCCACTTTCTGAAATATTTCTGCATAGGATACACATTTGATTCATTGCTCTTAGCTCCACCTGAAGCTTTCTCACTTCTTTACTCTTCAAGTTGAAGTTATGAAATTGGAAAATTTTTTGTAAAAGCACGTTTTAAGGGAACAATTTCCGTCTCAAAGAGGAAAGATTATGTGAGGAAGCATAGTCTTGTATGATTAAAAGGACCCAGTGTCTTCTTTCTCTCACTATCTCTTGTCAAGTCAATCTCCGGTGTATTTTCATGTTTGGACGACCTGTCTGCCTGACTTTTTATCCTGAACACAACAGTAAATATTTACCTGCCTGCAACATCCCAGCTGGTAATGAGCTGTCCATGTGTTAAAAATGAATAAATACTAAGAGAAACATGGAAAATGCTGAAAATGTTAATCTTGCCAATTGATTTTCTTCGTGATGAGTGACTTACTGCAAGAAAACCAGTGTAAACTCTGTGATATGGTGTTCCTTTTAGTATAGGAAACATACTGCTGCCTTTGTCTTTAAAGAATACAATTACATTTTGTAACCTAGCTGGCCAGAATGTACTGTTAAAAGGATAATAATAAGAAGATATTTAACTGGGATCCATGGAAACAGCACACAAGCGTGATTGCTTCCTACATAATCCTTCTTTGAGTTTTTTCTTTTTTAATTGCCAGAAAAAGTAGTCTGCCTGCCCTAGAATAGGACTCTTATGTGCTTTTAAGTTTGTGAGTCACCAAATGGCCAAATGGATACAAGACTGAAAAGTTTATTTTTTAACCTAAAAATGACATTTTCTGTCATTAGCTTTAGAAATAATGTTTTACCACTTAGTTCCCACACTGTATGTGAATTTCACGCGTTAATGCTCAACAAATCATTACATGTTAGGTGTGTTAATAGCTTTTATAATTTAACACCAGCATCTTGCTATGGAATGTATGGAATCAGTGGGCTAACATTCAACAAGGTAGACAATCATTTTTGTCTTGAACATTTGATATGAAGTCCCATCATATCATAACTTTATTCCATTAGTTTAGAAATGTCTCTGAAATTTTGTCGTTTGCCAATAATGAAATTTTCGATATATCTTCAAGAGGTTTTTTTAAGATGTTCCTCATATGTAAGCATTTATGGAGCAATGCGGGTTATCTATTAGCATCTTAATGAGTGGCAGCTGGCATACGCTCCAGGTACCATACAACCCTGAATTGGATGAATCAGGTGTAGAAAATGGTTTGATGGATGGATCTTTACAAGTTGAGTCATTAAACAGCATGTCACTGTGTGTGGGATAAATAGCATGTGTTGCATGGCTGCTGTCACGTACTCTTTCACATTGAAGTGATGCTGAACGGATCTTTAGGGAGTTTTAAATCCTTCCCGGTGTGTAGTTTCTCGTTTGCAGATCATTCAAAAGTCTATGTGTGTGATTTATGTTTAAAGTGCAGGTTGAACACAGGGGGATGGTTAGTTGCATGCAACGTTTTGTGTATATAACTAACATCAATTCAGCAGCAGAATAACTAAAACCAAAAGACATATTTGCATCACCTTAAACAAAAGCAAATCTTCTGCGTAAGATTACTGTTTAGCAGTCTTATGTTTTGCAGCATGTACTGTACGTCTTTCAGCTAATCACCTTGTGTAACCTCTTTTCTCTTTTTTTTCTTGTTCACATTGTTATTTGTAGTAATCATCCCAGTTTTCTACAATGCCTTATTTCATTGGCTCCAGTGTTTGATGCTGTGCAAGGTTTATTTGTGGTTTTCTCAGGTCACTTCACTGATGTCTTCTCTTCCTGTCCGGTAACAGGTTGATGTGGCTGTTATTTTTCAAAGTGAAAGTCCTGTTCTTGGGAGTCCCAACAGCTATGGTTTCAAATCAGTTTTCTTATTTAAATGAATCTACATGTTTCTGTTGCCGAAGTAATCTTGTGTAAGATGTGAAATATAATCAATTGCTTTATCGTATTGTCGAATTGTTTTTATGAAACATCACTGCTTCCCCTAAAGCTAGATTTCTCTCTTGGTCCAGTGTGGATGCATTTTTTTGTCTACTTTTTCGTCACAGTTCTGAAATTCAGATTAAATTATGCTGTTGGTGCCCCATGCCGATTGTTTAGCATCTTCAGTTTAGCTAAAACAGTCCATATGCCAGCAGAAATCACATTAGGTGCACACACACACACATGCAGAGAGAAATTCAGCTGCAGTTTGAAATGCCAAACTCACAAACAGGGCACACCTTTTCTTTTTACTTTTTATATGATAAATATCAGTTGGGATTTTTAAGGAGACCTTAGAACAAAATAAAAAGACACTAAGATAAATTCATATATGACTGATTATCCCCATTATCATCCTTCAAAGTAACTTTGCCTCACCAGGCACGCCTTTGTCTTAATCTAATTCACCGTATTAAAACCATTGAACTGATAATGGCCTTTCTGTAGTCAATTTGATTAATGCAGCTCAAAGAAAATCAATTTTCCACCATCTTCCCCCCCCCCCCCCTGTTTCATCCCCTCCTCCCATCCTCCATTTCCAATCAGTATATCTGTGGAGTTATCATAGTGGTGGCTTTAATGATTTCATCCAGATTTAAAGCTGTGCTGCTTGGATGATGTCATGGATGACTGTATACACTTAATTCGTAAGTATGATCATTTGATTTTCTTCGGAAATGACAACCGAGACTGATATTGCTTTCTAAGATTCCAAAATACACCACTGAATTTGTTCTCTTTGAGTTGTATGTTGATCTTGAACTTTGAAATAACAACTTCCATCCATTCACTTTCTGCATCTGCTTTATCCTGTTCAGGGTTGAGAAGGGCAGGAACCAAAACAAGCTATACTCTGAACAGGTTGACACAAAGGATCATGCAAGCCCCTCTTACATCTTAGACTAATTGAGAATCACCACTTAAAACCTGATATGCCTTTCTTTGAACTGATCAAATCTGTGTATGCACTGAAAAGAACATGCAAACTCCACACGAAAAAGCCCCAGCTGATCAAAAGATTGTCTGCTTATTGTACTAAGAGACTAATTAACCCAATCATAGTGAAAAAAAACTGTGATATTTATTCACGCAGAAGGCTTTGATAAAATAGAAATTCTAAAACAGCTGCATTTGACACCTATACACACAGGCATAAGTTAGCCACAACATTAACATCACCAGCTGAGTTTCCAGGGATTTTTCTGATTTGCATTAAGAAGACATGAATAACAAAATTTGAAACAATAAAATTAAAAGCACATCTTTAAAAGAAACTTCCACTTATTCGAAGTAGAGTTTAAATGCTCGCCTTATGTGGTTTTAGCCTTTTTCAAAGAAGACTTGATCTGCACTAGGGAAATGGTAACAATTTTGTGAATACCATCTCACATGGCAAAGATTAAAATGAAATGACTCACCAGCTGTTTCCAGGCAGTCAGAGCACTGTCTGTTTTGGAGAGGCAGGGAGGAATTCTCATAAGGGAACCAAGCTAAGGGCTACCGAGGGGAAGGACAACTCAAACCTCTAAAATGTTATTGCAGTTCAGCGAATGCTACCTTGTAGTTTTTTCTACAACGCGTCACTATTGCATCAGACTGTTGTCTCATTTGTCAAAATATTGGAATGATTACTACTGATAACTGTCGTATTTATTTTAATGCATGTCTTTATGTTGGCATTCAATCATTCAATATGAATTGCAGAAGAAAATACAATAACAATTTTTAAAAAGCTGTCAAATTGATTGGATTATCTGATAACCTCTCCTTGGAAAATGACTGGTGGCACCCAGGCTTTGTGAGCTTGTTGTGTTGAGCACCACTTAGCCTTATCCCCTATAGACTGTATTTACCCAAACATTGTTTGCTTAGACACTTTTGCTTATCTTGAGAATTCATTAGTCTACTTAACAGTGACAGAAAGAGTTTTAAAGTCTAACTTTTACTGAAAAACACATTAAACTCCATACTCCCTGAGGCGTGAAAGACAATTGGATTATGCCCTGGGTCAGACAGTGGTGTATGCAGGCCAGCTGGTCCATATTACCTTTGGGTTTAACCCCTTTCCAATGCATCATTAAGATTGACTGTGTGTCCTGGCCTCTAAATTGAGGTTATTGGTCTTAATCCACTGCTCCGATAAACTTCTAATAGCTTACACTGTGTGGACATGAAGCATGCCTCGCTGTGTGCCTCAGAAGAACTCATTTATATTTATGACAAACTTGACTCTCTATTCCTGATTAATCCACTTAATATTAGGACGGGTATCCGTAAATCTCCTTCCCTCTCTGTGGTAAGCAGAAAGAGTGCCTGGGATATGACAAGAATGACAAATCAGTGATTTGTTGAATTTAGAAAAAAAAAAACGCTTGCTAAAAAACACCCCCTCTACTATCTGTGCACTTGTTAAGAAGTTAAAAACTTAAAGAGGCACCGCAGATGGCTGGCAGAGACTAATATATGTACATTCTCACAGCCATACAGCTCATCTTAAGATGATTGGTTTAAGTCATAAGAAAGCTATTGAAGTGCTGATGATTATGATCCTCTCTTTCACTTGGGATGATAGGGAAAGGAAGCCTGGAAGACGGACACATAAGGAGAGACAGATTAGCTAGTCAACAGAAAATAAGTGATGCCTAATTCCCTCTGAAGAGTTTTAAGGTTTCTGTATGTTGTGAGCTGGAATGTATGCATTAAGTAGCAGATGTTTTCATAGAAGGAGATACATCAGGGCTTCAGCATGTCAGTGACAGCAAGGTTACAAGAGTCATAGAAACATAGAAAATGTTTCAGTTTCCAACCGCCTCTTTCTGCAAGAGCCTGATTGGATGTGTCCTCACTTTCACTGTGAGTGTATCCAAGTCACATAACTTAATGATGACGTGCAAGACTGTGCCCTTGAATAGCCCTGAGAATCCCTCCTCCCACCTTCTCTTATCTATCTTCAACTCAACTTAAGCAGATGGCCACAGAATGGAAATAGGGCCCCAATGAACCTAGTTGCATCTGTTTTGGGTCACTCTCCACATGCAGTAAGTCTCTCACACATCTGCTTGCCTGCCACGGCACACACGCAGATGTCCCTGTGACAGCAGAGAGTAATAGACTCTCTCACTATGACATCATTGCGTGGAAGGGTATAAAAGGTCTCTCCTCATACAGCACAAAGCACATAATGATGTTTTATTGAACACTGTGGCTGTGCATGAAAAATATAGCAGTTATGAATAAATTAATTATCATTGATGAAGCTGATTTTGTGGGTGCAATAAATGACCCATCATCCGCTGTGCTAAACTCCAACTCTATATTTTTAATTTAGAAAGTTAAAGCCGCTTATAGTGTTCTTGGATAATTACTTTGTTTGAAATTAGTGTTCTAAAAGAGAAATAATTAGTCTTAAAAAACGCAAACAGACACTAAACTCTGCCACTAAAATGTATCACCCCACTCGAATACTGTATGGTTGAGACAACAAGTGTGAGTACTCAATTACCGTTTAATTTAGGGGTTGTAGACTTGAGTGTTTAACCATGGTGACTTATTCGAATTGAGAATTTAAAACTAATTTTTTTTGCAATGGAAAAGCTGTTCAGGACCAGGACATTAAACCTGAAACAATGTCAGATGAAAGATAAAAGCATTGAGACAAAAACGTACACTAAAATATATGTAGAGTTCAGGTGAATCAGTACTTGCTCACTGAAAAATGGAGTTGATGTCAAAGTCATAGACATATAGCAGGAAAACAAATGTGTAAATTTAGATATTCACATCAGTATCCACAGTGTACACGAAGAAAAAGAGCAAACAACGACAAAGTACAGACTGTTTAAAAGTTTTGAACTCTTATTTATTATAGGCAAAACAGTCTTAAACCATTGGCTACCACGATCTAGGTAACTTGTTGATTTATGTTACAGATTTATCCAAATAGCCTGCACTTAACGTGGGATTGAGATATTGTAATTTCTATAAACCAGTCTGAGGATCGCCATAAAAATCAAACTGAAACTTGTGGCAAAATACAATAGCAAGAGATAGGTGAAACATTAACAACCCTGGTATTTTTGCTGCTTTAATAACAGCTATCATGATAAGAAAAAGGTTTTAATAGTTTGGTGTATGTAAAACAGGGGGACTTGCAACTTGTCCACCTTCTGTGCTCATGCTCATTTGCGACAACCAGGTGAAATGAGGAATAGCTACCCTGCCAAGGGGAGCTTCCATTCACAGCACAGCAAGCACCATCCATTTCCAGGCGACAGATCATTACAGCTCTTATGGTCGACAGACGGTGATGAATTGGCACTGATAAAAGCTTTAGAAAATTTTTGAGGCAGGCAGATGCACAAACTGCTTTATCATATTTTGTCCATGGTGTAGCCACCCTGAGAGTGCCAAACACCCCCCCCCCCCCCCCCCCCCAGCAAACACACATCATCAGAGATTCAGCATACTGCAGGGATCATCTTTGAGCTTGTTGCTTTTTGCTCAAACAGATGTTTGTTCTGATGGAAACAGTCACACTTCACTAAAGACACTGAGTGATATCTACCATATGGCAACCTAATAATGTCTAACAAACAACATGCCAAAATTAAGATGCAAACAAGAGAAGACCTGTTTCTAAATGTTCCACTGAGGCAGAAGCTCAAGGAATATGATGTACTGTTTCTGCTAACATTAATAACTGAGATGCCATAGAAGCAATACATTTTTCTGCTAACCAATGCTGGCATCTAGTGGTCTAAATATGTGCTGGCCTTGGTATCCTGTCATTGGTCCATGTAAAGATAAACATGTGGGTTGCCCTTGTGTAGGTCTTGCATGATACAGTAATTCTAGACCTACTGTCATGTGTCTCTTAGCTTTCACTGACATACCATATTGACAGAATCTTTCTTTGAACATATCTTTGTTACCCGTTCATATAAACAGCGGGAAATTTAAATTCAAATATTTAAAAGTGAGTAAGTTGGAGGATATATTTCTATAACTTGTGAAAGCTCATACTTACTTCAGTTTCGCTTTTACATTTTTCAGCTTAATCTACAATGTCAGTGAAATACACTGATATGTTCCCGTCACACAGGAACTGTGGTAGAGCCACTTATTATTCATTGAATATGACCACGGCCGCCTCAACAATTATTATAATTGTTCTGACGCAACTAACTACGCTTTCACTGTACTCACAATATAATCTAAGGCTTACAAGTAGCTCATCCATTATCTCACCCAGTAATCTGTATCTGTGTTATCAACCTCAACAACATAATAAAACTGGATTACTGAGCAGCCTGATGTGATGACACCATGTGATTTTTTTTCTGTGGGGAATGCAACAGATTACATGCATATTACGTAAATGGGATGATGTAACTTCTAAACTATGAAAGTTGATTATTTCAAACCCCTGTAATTAAACGTAATCTGTGGATTACTCGCATCTGCACTGGCGAGGCAATGTTACAAATGTACCATAGTGAGTCATTTAAAGAGTGGTGTCAAAAGTATATCAACAAACAAGTGCTGCTGTGAAAGCTTCATGTATGTGTATTTAAATTGTAAACAAAACTCCTAATCTCCTGAGTTCCATTTGGTTCATATTCTGAAATAAAATTAAAATTAATTTGAATTGTTTTTATTTCAGTTTTGTCTTGTCCATACTTAAACCAGTCCTTTAAAAAAAATAGAAAAAGAAAGGACTGCTGACAGTTTAATGCAGTAGGCTAGGTGTAGGGGGCACACAAGGCATTATGATAAAGAGTGCATCAAAGGTGCATCATTCATTTTTATTATTATGAACTGTCCTGAGACCATTGTCTGCCAAATATCGTAAGGGTGGGTTAATGTTTTTTGATCACCTGCCCTCAGTTTTCTGGCTTATTAAAGTGAAATGTGGAGTGTTACGTCTATGGTCACATCTTTTGAGAATTTCTCAAAAATAACCAGAAAATACTGTGCTTTGCTAGGCTATACCATCATGTATATTGTGCTCTGAAAAGCAGACAAGATTCCTTAAACACCCGACTCAGAAACACAAGTGCAGTAATTCTACTTGTGACTCTGCACTTCTTCTGACACATAAAGCATAACAATTATAATTACTTGTTCCGTAGGAAATATTGTTTGTTTGTTTTTTAAACAAAGTGCCCAGATGACTGTGAACTGCCTCTAACCTGTGCTTGTAACACGTCAGACAGTAAGTGAGCTCTCTTTTATAAGGAAGTAAGTGGAGAGTTAAACTAGAGGTAAATAATTGGTCTCAAAGACTGATCTTGTGTGTGACTAAAAGTCCTCCTTTTTTGTCTTCGAACTCCTTGCACGTGTTTTGTAAAAGAAAAGAAAAGGAAAGCAAAATCGAAAAGAAATGGTCAATGGCAATTTAATTAATCTAAAGATCTTCATGAGAAAAAAATACTTTAGCTAAATTACAAAAAGCAACATCTAATATATCTGTAATATGTTGATTTTGCGCAACTGCTCGTGTCTCACAAAATAAACTTCAAGTCCCATAATTCACACTTCCGGACAAACTCCCAACTTTGGTGATGCGTTTGGATCTTGTCCAATTGCTTTTTCGATTTCTTTTGATTGGCATAGCAGTGGGGCTTTGTCATTGGTTTCTATGTGGTTTCCAGGAAGTGAACGCCACAATTCTAACCACCTCCCACATGTGATCTTCTGTCGATAGCACCACGCGTAGCGTGTGAGGGAGAGAGAAACCGGTCGGGAAAGCAACGTCATTCCTCGGACCACCGACTCGACGTAACGCAACAGATAGAGAGCGGAGTGGAGCGGCGTTGTCCGAGGCAGGTAAAGTAAGGCCCAGTCTGTACCGATATACTAAACGTCTAAAATGCTGGAAGTTGGTTTCCAGGGGAACACGAAGTAAGTAGGTCGAATTAGATAAGAACACGGTGGACGCTAGGGCCTGGTAGACTACAGGCCTGTTATTCTCCCCGCTCTGTACTTACAGAGACAACCCGAGTGGAGTCTTTCTTTTTCGGTTAGTCTAGTTCCCAGTACTGGTCAGGTGCCATAACGGACACCGCGCCAGTAGTTTGGAGAGGTACCTAGTCCTGCCAGTTTAACCAAAAGTGTCAGCTTAACGAGACTGTGTGTATTAGTCGGTCTGTTTTCAGGGCAGCTCACTGCATGCTTTGCTCTTTTTATTTCACGTTTTTTCAGGTGCTGAAGCGATTACAGCAGAAAGATGGCGGACGACCCCAGCGCGGCGGACAGGAACGTGGAGATATGGAAAATCAAGAAGCTGATCAAAAGTTTGGAAGCTGCCCGTGGGTAAGCGATCTATGTTGGCTCCATATAGATGTGATGATTCTGCCGAATGCACCTTAGTGTATGGTTACGGTTGGCGGGGTAAATGTGGAACGCCGCAACAGCTGGAGATGGGATAAGTGGGGCCGAATTTGGGAGTGGTTAGCATAGCTAACTTAGCGCACTGTAGCTTTAACTGCTATTTGTTAGCTGATTGCTAAGAGCTAACTGCAGTCACATTGAAGATCCAGGGGTCAGACACATCGTGTTGAGATTGTAGAGTGTTTTTTTCACGTCTGTGTGCTACCACTGACATCGCGGAGGATTTTGTCCAGTTCCATTTAAGGTGTATAGTTAGGACCGGTGATGCTAGCCGTGTTGCTAATGCAACTTGCTAACAGACGTCATCTCTTGAGAGAGGCCGCCATGGGTGTTTAACAAAAACGCATAAGGATTAGAAAGGTCGGCTATCTCACAGTTTGGCTTCCATTCGTTTTTACGACACATTTCTCAACTTTAACCCAGCTTTATCGTGTCGTTCGACCCAGAGCTTATTTGAAAGAACTGAATTCCCTGAAGAGTCCAGTGTGTTGGTCACCTCATGGCAACCGATCACCCCAGTGTTACTTTAAAGGTTGATTCGATCAGAACGGACGGTTGAAAACAGTTCCACGTCGTATGTTATCCAGACAGGGCAATTGTGGGCCTCTTAATGTACCAGATTCGGCATTTGAAATAAGCATGCTGGTAACACCGGTGTGCTGCTTGCTCTGCGACAGCTTTCCGTCTAGTATTGCGCAGAATTTGCTGTCCTATGCCCCAACGCCTGCCATGTCACACACAGTTGACTATTTGCCCTACATTCATTGAGCTGTTGCTACCTGCCTGTGTGTGTTTCTATTCAGTGTCAGGTCGTGCTGGTGTGCTATGTCTTTTATCAGGTCGTGATCGGGAGAGACAAGTGTGGTACTGAAACTCAGTCCTTGGGTTCAAGGGCAGATATTATGTAGAGTGGAACTGAAATACAACTCTGATTGTCCCTCAACCTTTCAGACCTTGTAGAGGTGATATTTTATCAGGAAGGTAGTGTTTACAAAGTCAGAATAAGACATGGGACGATCATGGAGGTAATGGGTAGCAGAAGGTCAGGTAGAAGTTGCAATGATCAGAGTTCCTGCTGTCAGTCGAGTTTGATGTTGTGCATTCTATCCCATGATGCCATGGCATGTGTGTAAGCATACATGCATACAACTGCTACCTTTAAATCTTCACTTTCTCTTCACAGTAATGGCACCAGTATGATCTCGCTGATCATCCCTCCAAAGGACCAGATATCCAGAGTGGCCAAGATGTTGGCTGATGAGTTCGGCACCGCTTCCAACATCAAGAGTCGAGTTAACAGGCTCTCTGTTCTCGGGGCCATCACCTCTGTACAGCAAAGACTAAAACTCTACAACAAGGGTATGTGTTAAAGTATATTAAAGAAAAATATACACCATTTTATTTCTTTTTTTTTTTTTTTTTTCATAGAAAAAATTTTATGGTGGAAATGTGGTTCGTTTCCATCAGCATACCTCAACATCAAAGACTGTTCAGAGGTCACAGGCACAGAGTATTCTCTTCAGCACCGGTCTGGCTCTAAGTACTGCATCGTATGCCATGTCTAGCTGTTTCTTAAGAGAACAAAAACACCATGCATGGTCTATACATTGGGATTAAAGCTTACCAATTTGTCTGTTGGTCTCTTTGTCTTTTTGCCAGTGCCACCCAATGGTTTAGTTGTGTATTGTGGCACCATTGTGACAGAGGAAGGCAAGGAGAAGAAAGTCAATATCGACTTTGAGCCTTTTAAGCCAATCAACACCTCTCTGTACCTCTGTGACAACAAGTTCCACACCGAGGTGAGGGATTTCACTTGGTTTCTTGTACATATGTTTTTCCGTCTGAGGGAATTCTCACGGTGTGAGCTTGTCCTTTAATGTCCTTTATTATACTTACTCTTTTTCACACTCCTCATTCTTCCTTCTTCCTTCACTACCCACTAACACAGGCATTGACGGCCTTGCTCTCTGACGACAGTAAGTTTGGCTTCATTGTGATCGACGGTAGTGGGGCACTGTTTGGCACACTGCAGGGCAACACCAGGGAGGTGCTGCACAAGTTCACTGTGGACCTACCCAAGAAGCACGGTACTGACCCACAGTGACGCAGTTTTTTTCTGTATTCATGTTCACGGCAGGGAGAATTTATCTAATTTGTACGAACGTGAAGCCTTCAGATTTGGCAGTTGGCAGATGTGTAAATATTGTGTCTGTTTTTTTTTCTTTTTCTCTTTTCAGGCAGAGGAGGACAATCTGCTCTGCGTTTTGCTCGACTGAGAATGGAGAAAAGACACAACTATGTGAGAAAAGTAGCTGAGACAGCCGTCCAGCTCTTTGTGTCCAATGACAAAGTTAATGTGGCGGGAATGGTCTTGGCTGGTTCAGCTGATTTCAAGACTGAACTCAGCCAGTCAGACATGTTTGACCCAGTAAGTCTGTTCTTGTAAAACGCACTTCTTACAAAGTACAACATATCGGTCATTTATAAATGCTTACCACTTAGTTCAGTAACCAGACTAATGGGCAATGTTGAAGTCGTCTCTATACATGAAACACTTCTCACTGTGGAGACATTCCCAAACATGGAAGCTCGATCAATTTAAGATAGTTATTACAGAGATCTTAATTGCTTGAACTTTACTAATGAGAAGAAGTTATTCATGTGTGCTCTTAAGTACTTTAATACTCTTGTGTGCAGTGGACGGGGATCTTCTGCCTTTGTTGCATACTGAAGTTGTGCATTCGTTTGTTTTCCTCAGAGATTACAGGCCAAGGTTCTGAAGCTGGTTGATATCTCCTATGGAGGAGAGAATGGTTTCAACCAGGCTATTGAGCTCTCAGCAGAGGTTCTCTCGAATGTCAAGTTCATCCAGGAGAAGAAGCTTATAGGTGAGGCCTCTTTTTGATGCTGTTTTATGGTGTTCTCGTAACTATTAACAAATGCATTTGTTTTACAGATGTTTCCTACTTGTTTCTTTTTTAGGGCGGTACTTTGATGAGATCAGTCAGGACACCGGAAAATACTGCTTTGGAGTGGAGGACACACTCAAAGCCTTGGAAATGGGAGCAGTGGAGATCCTCATAGTCTATGAGAACTTAGACACCATGCGTTATGTTCTACGTGTGCATGGGGCTGAAAGCAATGGAGCAGAGAATGGTACAAAAAATAGTTTCTACCATCCAAATACAAGACGATCCTTATGATTTTGTGATTGCAGAATATTCATGTTTCTTCTTTAATCTTCAGACGAGAAGACTTTGTACTTGACGCCAGAGCAAGAGAAAGACAAGTCTCACTTCACGGACAAGGAAGTGAGTACTAAAAAGAATAGACATACGTCTGTGACTTGAAGTCGCGCTGAACTGACTCGAATTGTGTTTAATTTGTTAGACGGGGCAGGAGCATGAGCTGATCGAGAGCATGCCGCTGCTGGAGTGGTTTGCAAACAACTACAAGAAATTTGGAGCCACGCTGGAAATAGTAACAGACAAGAGCCAGGAAGGGTCCCAGTTTGTCAAGGGCTTTGGAGGCATTGGGGGTGAGCACACAGTTGTTTACAAAAGGATTTATGATGCTGAGGTGGCACGTCTGTTCAAATTGAAGTTGGTAGGTGTGGTGGATATGTGAGGCCAAGGGATTTATTGAAGTTCTGTGAGGAGATTACTCACTAATTGTCCTCATAAGGACAACCAGGCTCTCCTGTTTGTCTCCAAAATGTACAGCTGGCGATGGAAAGTTAATTATATCTAATGTCTTTATAGTATTCAGAGAAAGAAGGTGTCCTCCCAACAGAGTTTCTTGAACATTCCTTCCTCCGTAAAAATAAAGTATCGTTGGTCTTTTGTAATTACATGCCTGAAAAGCTGTTCTCATACAAGCCAGAGCCGTTCCAGAGGGGCTGCATGGGAGAAGGAGGAGGCCCACAACATTGTAACCCGTTTACTTGAAAAGATGACCCAGACATTTGTGAATGCAACATTGCTGCTCTGTAGTATTTCAGGCTGTGAGAGGGTATACTCTGGTTTTACAATGGTGCGATTTTTATAATCATAAAACCATGTCTGCTTGTCTTCTTCAATTTCTCTGGTGTTCAAGTGTGACATTTCCATGAGATACAGACGAGTGGATCACTTGGGGATTAGCTTTACACATATTATTCATTTAGTGCTGCCACTAGCTTGCCAAACACAACACAAGTCATCATATTACACCAGTTTAATCACCTTTGTGTTCCACAGGTATCTTGCGGTACAGGGTGGATTTCCAGGGCATGGAGTACCAAGGAGAGGACGACGAGTTCTTTGATTTGGATGACTACTAGGTAGTCTTGGACTGATATTGGGAGAAAAAAAGAAAAGAAAGGAATGAATGAAGAAATAAGGAAAGAAAAATGCCACCTCTCTTGCTGCAAGCGAGGGGGGCAACTGTGTTGATCATATATATGACAGACACACCTTCAAATTTATCTGTTGCATACACAAACTTGCAAATACATCTGTAGACACAACAAAATGCATCACACAGGCTGAAGAGGAGTGAGATTTTCTTTCATCCAGAGAGGGAGAAAGCCCTTCCTGAATAAATCCCTGCCTTAGAGTGCTGGTTCCTTCCCCTAGTTGGATTGGACTCGACTCATTTTGGTTCATATTTTTTCTCCTCCTCCCCTCCATTTTGAATGAACACAACAGCAAGTTCCCAGATTTCTCGCTGCCCCTAACCCAGTCTGAAGATGAACTTTGGACTCGTTCCTCACATAAAGAAAATATATTTTCCTTTCTTGCCTCATCATGTCCCTGCCCTCTCTTTCTCCCCTCTTTGTTTTCTCTTTCTCTCTCTCGTTTTCCTTTTTTTTTTTGCATTTCATTTTTTTACTGGTAACTGCTGCTGTTGTATTTTATGAGAGTGGGGGATTTTTTTTACCTGGGTTTCTGTAGAGAAAGGGGGACAAAGTATTAAATTTGAACTGCTGAAAACCATTGCTACCTCCTCATCTGCTGTGGTCTCAAATCCTGTGCTGTGTCTGATATGTTCCTGAAAAACTTTTAATCTGGTGACCTGACATCGGTTGAGTTAGTCTAGATAGTCCTGTGGGGGTGTGTGTGTGTGTGTGTGGGTGGAGAGAATATGTATGCCTTAATTTGGAGTCGGACAATTTCATGAGCCACATCATTCCAAAACTGAATTCATCCTAAATTGTGTAAGATGCTATAGAATCATATGTCTTTGGTAGAAGTATTAACGTGTATCCCCCTGGCCTTGATCTACACTACTCTGAGATGCAATTTAAATTCACAAGTGTCCTGAATACCATATCTCATGTGTGACAGTGACTTCATTTGTGAGCTTTAGCTGACTTTCATTTCTTTCTTTTTTCTTTTAAGTTGAATCAGAACTTTATTCAAAAGCTAGATTTCAGTGCATTCCTATAAATGGAGCTTGACCTACTCCTTGGCACCACTTGCATAGATTAGTTAAATGAAACGGGTGTTTTCGTGAATTTTTTTGTATTCATTTATTCCTTGCGGGGAAGTGGAGAAAATTGTTGAAGTATCCATCAGTGGTCTTTCCACATTTCAAGCTCAATGTAAATATTGAGTTTTTAATAGAAGTTCTTGGATTTACTGTCGCCGTGGATAATCCCTTTGCTTATTCATATGACATGACTCGAGTAGGTTTCTGAAATTTCAACATCCTCTGACATTACACTGATGACTTGGGGAATTATGAATGACTATCTGCTTAAGAGCATCAGACTCCGTATATAGGCCTTAGAGTTGTGCATGTATTACAGACATAAAAACTGTGCTGATTAGTTTTTTTTTTTTACCCCCCCTCCAAATGCGTGCTGTATTTAAAGGAGAGCAGTAACAAAGGTAAAGAGCTATGTTAACTTGAGTTATGTCTTAGCACCTGTCTCAGAACAAAGCATGGTAATGCAATCCTAGGTTTTACTCTGTAAAGTTCTTGCATCAGTAACTTTTGAATTACCCCTGTGCTTATTCACTTGAAACATGCATGGCCCTTTAGTAGGTTTCAAAATGCAGATTTGAATGAAAATGCCATATTACAAAGCAATAGCTGCGCTGCACCGAAGGTTCTCATCACATCATCTGTTACTATTTTATTAGGCTGGGTTTAAATTGTCCAAGCATGTTTCAGTGGCCAGCATCCTGCAGCATTTCATAGCAACGCTATGCGGATGATTGATTTTGCCTTAGTGTACTCCTCTTCAGGATAGCAACAGCATCTTCATCCATTTGCCTTTTTGTTTGGGGGAGTCACCGGGGAAAGCCTTAGTAGCACGGTAAGCCAATCAATAAAAACCAAAGCACCAAGCCACACCTCCTTAGATAGAATCTGTCCAATCAACGCTCCTCTATTATTGTATGGGCGTTCCCATCCCCCATCCACCCTTTGACACTGCCCTACCAAAGCCGTGTGGTTGTGCGAAGTGAATGACGTCTCTGAATTTGCGGGCCGCCGACGCAGGGCTGGGTTTCCATTTTCATAGCGAGTTTCGGGGGGGATCGTCAACATGGAGCCGGAGATGGAGGACAAGACGGTGGAACTGATGGTAAGATCTGTTTCAGTATTGTACTCTGACCGTCCGAAGCGACCTCTGACAGCCTTTTATTAGGGAAAGCGCCGAAGCTCGGTTCGACGACAGGAATGAGCTGAGGCGGCTTGTCGGGAGAGGTGGAGGAGAAAGGAGGAGGAGGGGGGGACCAGAAATCAGAGGGAGGGCCTGAAAATATCTTTTATCTTGTTAAGAATGCTCAACACATCGGTCTCATTGACAAACACAAAAATATGTATATGATTATACGGAAAGTCATACATATTGGTAGGGGCAGAATGGCTAAATAATGCGGAAATGAATAGGTTTATACACGGTCGTCGGCCGACAGACAGCCGAGGATTCTTGGGGTAGCGTTTACTGCGGTGACGCTGCGCCACTTTAACAGGGCCCTGTCTGATCTCAGCTAGCCGTCCTGCTAACACTGGCTAGGAGTCGATGAACCACGTACATTTACTTGTAACAATATGTTATACTATGTAGTTTATGGGTCCGCGTCTTACACGGTGATAAGTGTGAGGAGCACTCAAACGTACGTCACAATACAACGAATAGTAGTGAAAATCCTAACGGTGTGCTGCCTGTCTGTTTATCTTTCTAAAGTGCGTAGAAGGAAGTATTGCTTTTTCATTCACACACCGATACTGCGATTAGCGAGCATTAGCACGTAGCTAGCGTGCTAAATATGCTACCTACTCGATAGACATTTCCTTACCGAAACAGACAATTGGTCACACCAGTAGACGGGTTTTTGTTTTGTGACAGTAATACCCACTACCATCATAATGCCAGTGTGCCTTTTAGACAGTCTGATTCAGTCAACGAAAGAGCAGTTCTCTTTTACATTAGTTGTTGTGTGTCGATAAGCAAGCCAACTAGGCTAATGTTAGCTTGCCAGCAGCTAACATTAACATTACAGGGGTCACAGTGATCGGAAAGAAGGGGTAGTTGCGATAATTCACGAATGCTTGTGTTTTATTTTTTACACGGAACTCACATATTGAATGATTTAATGTCAATGTTGAAAGTTATGGTCATTCCAGACACAGAGCACGGTACGTGTATCGGTTTCCTCTGACAAGCAAACTTGGTGTTGTTAACCATCTCTTAAATGTCAATTTAGGCCTAGAAAATAATATGGGATTGTGTTTGGTAACAATTGTGAACCAGTCCTGTCACGTTGAACCCAAGTTTTCCCGAGAGAGATGCTTATTTACTCCTCCGAAATGGTTGCATGTCCACGGCCTGTAGGTGTCTATAAAAAGTGATTAATAATCATTGACCTACAATTGGATATAAACACAGAGTCATCCAATAGATCATGCGATCACTGGACTTAACTAAATGGTTAAAAACAATTAGATTTAAAAAAAGGGCTTTAAGGGGGGGGCCTTAAATCACTAGATAAAAACAGACATGTCAAAGTAATATGAGAACATCCATCTATCCAATCTAGGCTAAAGTCATTTAAAAACAAAAATTATGAAAGTGTTGATACAGCCAAGAAATATTAGATTATGATAAATAAAAATTAGTCTAACCAAATCGTGTAATTGGTTAATGTTAAGATATGAAGCCAGATGCCTGCCGCCCTCCTAATTCTCTTGATTTACACAGGATAAAATGGCTTAAGGGTGTCGAGTCTGCCTTCACATGTGTAGACCAAAAGATTTCAACCCCTCAGGAAAAAAAAAACTTCTGACGTATGAGTTGTGTTTGTGTGTTTAGTTTGATTTGATTTATGTTTTTGTCCCAGTGTTCTTCACTAACCACTCATGAGAGTGGGGATGGCAGAACAGTGGGTGGGGTTTCTGTCAAAACAAGAGTGTCAGTAATTGACAATTCCATTGCCCCTCCCTGTCCTCTACCTATCCCCACTGAATTCATGTCTAATAATGCTTCTGTGTGTATGTTTATCAGTCTGTATCTTGTGTGTGAAGGAGTGTGTGTTCCTGCGCTCACTGTGCAAATGTGTGTAGCTCTAATACTGGTTTTTCCCCTCACTATCCCCCACCTCCTTCCCTCTTTTTCTCTCCACACTTTTGGTGGTTACACACTCGCCTCCTCTTTAATCTCCAACCAAACTTTGTTAATTTATCCATTAATTTTGTATTCTTACACAAAACCACGCTCCACTCCTCCTGTTCCTCGACAACACCCCACCACTTCCGTCCATCCATTGACCCACCCATTCTCGCACCCTTTTGATTTCTCCCAACTCCCCTCATCGACCTCCCTCTTCTTTTTCTTTACTTTCCATCTCTGGTCTCTCGCTCTTACTTTTCTTGTCCTCCCTCACCTTGTCCACTTCGTTCTCCCTTCCTCTCTCTCTTTCACACAGTGCTCTGTGCCTCGCTCTCTCTGGCTGGGCTGCTCCTCGGTGGCTGAGAGTTTGTGTGCACTCAGGTGCCTGCAGAGCATCCCCTCCACCCGGGCTCACAACCAGGTTCTGCCTCTCTCCTCTTAATTCTGCTGCTCCTCCTCCTCTCCCTTCCTCCCTCGCCATCTCCTCACCCTTCAATTTTCTTTGCCCACTCCACACACCTCCTCATACCACCTTGGTGCTGATGGCACCCACTCACCCCCATCTCACCCTCCTACCTCCTCACCTTCCGTTATCCTTTCCTTCCTGTTGGAAGTGCTCGACTCTTTGGGTTCTTCTCTGGTGCATCCTCAAACCCTTTCTGCTAGAAGCGCAATTTTTAGCTGTCCAAAGTAGAACTTCTTTTAAATCCTGTCAAAGAGATTACAGCAACTGTAATACTTTAAAAGTCAGCAAGTGTGGCTTGTAATGAAAACTGCACACTTATACACACTGATAAGACTGAGAAGAACACAATTTCCTAAACACTGACATGGTAATGGAGGAAGGATGCAGGATCTACCAGAGAATAACCATGCACTGAGGAGTAATGTTCTCTCCTCTTCTACCTGGAGGTGTGAGGGCCGAGGTGGGGGGTCTTCAAGCTCTGAGAGGCTACATGCTTGCTTGCCTGCTTGCCTGGCCAAACCTGGTCTGTCTGTCTGTCCTTTTTAATTCTTTCTTCTGCTCTGCATGATCACCAACACTGGCAAGACCATTCTGGCTTTGTGTCCTGTCTGCTTTGGTCTCGGATCTTTTGTTTGTGCGGTTGTATTCACAGCAACCACCAATCTGTTCTGGTAGTTTTGCCCAACTTCCACACTTGGCAGCAATACAACACAAGGATAAATGCACTCCACAAATCAGAAATACCTTTTGCTTTGTGCTTCAAAACACCAAGTTCACCAAATGCACCTTTTCGGCCTCTGAAGAAGCAGTAAAATTTGGGCTGTTATATCTGGAAAAACCCTTTTAATTTCAATTTCTTGCCAACATTACAATTTTCGTAGCAGAGCTGTAGTTCAGTCATTACCTGTACAGATGTACCATAGCAGTGAATCTCTCTCAGGTAAAGCCCTTGTGTGTCACACTTCCCTAAATTGAATTGTGAATAAATAGGAAGAAGAAAACGAGGGGGGTGGGTTGCATTGTTGCCTTTCAGATGGAGCTTTACTCTGAAAGGTTCGTGTTGTTCTGTGTAACATGTAAGAGAGAGCCCACATGGTTAAAGCAAATCCAAAGTTGATAAAAATGTTACTATGACGAATGCAAACACGACTGTCCCAAAAGACTAACCAATGTAAATATGTCCTTAGTCCTCAATCAAACATGATGTTGGCAAGATCGTGACACTGTCTATGGCTTCCAAATAAGCATAAATTCTCTAAACAAAACCCAGAGGTTGACCATAAAAGTTAGATTGAGATGAAAAACAATATCAGTTAGTTGTTCAGTGTGATTGGGTAATCATCACCCCATTTGTGTTCAAATGATTCATTTCTCCAAAGCATGTTTGTCATCCATTTGCACAGGACTCGGGTCACTGTGAGACCAAAGACATGGTAGAGATGGGTGGGGTCGGGTTTCTATTTGTTCCTTTTTATTTTTTCTTTCTTTCTTTCTCCTACCCTCTGTAGATGCTCTATGACCACTATCTGTTCCATTACTGTCAGGCCTGAGCTGGTGCCAGTGACATACCCAAGATTTTGCTCTTTAATTTCCTGTCCAGACTACTTAGCTCATATCGCAGACAAGAAAGCAGATAGATTCCTCTTGTTGAGGTGCTCCAGTTTACTTCACTCCATATGTGTGTGTATGCACGGCTGTTTGTGCGCGCACGCCTCAGAGTTCTCGGTGGTTACCCTTCCTTGGCTGTTGTTGTGGCACTCTTGCGTCAAGCGCTGTGCACACTGCTGCCCCGGCTCTTAGTGGCCTTCTACAGAATCAATTAGAAGGGAAACACTAACCCGTGCCTTTCTCTTTGTTTTGTGTCCTTCAATAGAATACGCCAGGGATGGAGTCACAGAACCTCATGGACGATCTGTCGCCAAAGAAGAATACAGTTCTCAAAGTGCGTGTTCGGTGACATTGTTTATGTGTTTCATTTCAAAGGATCGACATTTGTAAATTGTTTGAACTCGAATGTAAATTTTCCATCAGCAAGCCCTGTGCTGGAGTGGGAACCCTTTACCGGCCTGAGGAGAAACGGATATTTAACTAATCTGTTTTTATTCCTGATCTTTACAGCTTAGTAATGGTCCTGGTGTGGTTTCTCGCAAGCGTCCATCAGAAGGGAACTACGAGAAGGAGAAGGAACACTGCATCGCCCTGTTTGACCAGTGGTCAGAGGCCGACCAGGTGGAGTTTGTCGAGCGCCTGATTTCCCGTATGTGCCACTACCAGCACGGCCACATCAACTCCTACCTCAAACCCATGCTGCAGAGGGATTTCATCACTGCATTGCCAGGTACACGCAGATCAATGCGCAAATCCAACTTTTTATGACTTGTAGTCCCTGGTGGTGTCATTGCTGCCATGAGTGCAATATGATAAATACAGAAGATATATTAATTAATTGTCCTAATTCGCAGATAAAAAATATGCCGCACAAAGGTGGACGCCGGTGTTCCTCATTTGATCTTTTTGCATGAGTCTTTTCCATGCCGATGGATTCACTGATAAGCTTTGGAAAATAAAAGGAAAAGGGGAAGGCCTTTTGGTTCACATACTTAGCTCTCGTCTCCCTCTTTTTTAGCCCAAGGCTTGGATCACATAGCAGAGAACATCCTGTCTTTCCTGGACGCACGCTCGCTGTGCTCAGCAGAGCTGGTGTGTAAAGAGTGGCAAAGGGTCATCTCCGAGGGTATGCTGTGGAAGAAGCTCATTGAACGTATGGTCCGAACCGACCCGCTTTGGAAAGGCCTGTCTGAGAGACACCAATGGTGAGGATGAACGCGCACATTGAGGGTATCATTGAACTGTTTGCGTCTTTTGCGTTTGTCTCTCCCCCGGCTACTTGTGGATGAAGAAAAAGTTGCAAGTGGTGTACCTTTTTTTAGTCTGTTAAAGGTGAAAGAGATCCCACGGGGTGCAAAGCAGTTGCCATCGTCATGTTTAGCTTGTTTTTGTTTCTTTTCTCCGTCCTCAGGGAGAAATATCTGTTCAAGAACCGCACATCAGAAGTCCCACCCAACTCTTACTATCACTCCCTTTATCCTAAGATCATCCAAGACATAGAGGTAAGAGGCAACAGCTAAACTGGCTTTGTATTAGCAGGTCAGTTTATTTCTTCCATAACTTCTTAGACGTGCAAATCCTTGTTGGATTTGGTGCTTTACAGCCTTTTATTAGAAGTACCGGTGAGCAGAAAACACAACAGACACTCATTGCCGCAAGAGATTATTTCCTTTTCTTATTTGCAAAGAATTGATTTTTCTCCAGTGTCTCTGGGTTTTCATTTAGACTTTAATGCCATACCGTTGGGTCTCAAAACACTGGAGAAGAAGCACCTCTGTGCTTCCGGCTGTGGGACTCACATTATTGCTCCATTCCTCAGGTGTGAGGCTATTTCCTCCACTGACGGCGCTCTCTCTGAGCTTGAAAGGTGGAGACTTGAATAAACTCTGGGTAACGACCTCTCTGTCTGAGAGTATGGTGACCACCCCACAGGGAGAGGCTGGGTGCATCTCACCCGAAGGCAGGGGTGCACAGATGGGCGTAGCAAAACTGCTTGGAGGGTGGGTGGGGGGACTTTATTCCAGTCGCTCTTTAAGAAAAGAGTCCTGTCTGGCTGGAATCTTTGCTGCTATCGGATGAATAAACTAGCTTTTGCATCTAATCTGTTACTTTTCTTTCTCTCGCACACCAGACATTCATTTTATTTTCACACAGAAGGTTGAATAAATGATCTGGATCGTATACAGGTCTCTTTCACCTCAAATGGCTTGCAGTGATTTGATATTTTTCTCCATCTTCTCTTTTAAAAATGCAGAGCTGTCTTTGAATGTCTCTCGTCTCATTTGTCTCTCGCGATTCCTCCACAGACTATTGAGGCTAATTGGCGATGCGGCAGACACAACTTGCAGAGGATTCAGTGTCGCTCGGAAAACAGTAAAGGGGTTTACTGTCTCCAGTACGACGATGACAAGATTATCAGTGGCCTTAGGGACAACTCCATCAAGGTATTTGTTTTTCGGTTATTATACAAGTACGACCGTCTGAGATGATAAGGCTTAGGATTTTGTTTTCAGCTGTATTTTCTTTTCTTTCTCTATATTGAAGGTTGCAATATTAGATGGGGTATAATTGCTTATACACTGATATCAAATCACTGCTGTTCTCATTCTCCAGTAAGCTGCACTTCAAAACAGGACTTTCTTCCTATGGTCAATGACTTCTGCTTTGTTTGACAGCAAAGCTGCGGAACTGCTTTTGCACCTTGCTCAGTGTAACTTCATGTAACTAACGGATGAAACGAGTGCAAATGTACAGTATTGGTTGACATTTTCAAAGTGTTGAGCTTGTTCATTTGGCGTACAATTGGTTCCCATCGCACTTCATCAGTCTGCATTTTTCAGACATGGTAACTCGATCCTTTTTCCAAAATGCCCCCAGAGGATTATCTCTTCCCATCAGAACAGATTTTGTTAATCACAGCCTCAGCACAATTTGGGTGGGGGGGGGTGGAGTTAGTGTTCAAATAAAGAATCAAGGAAAGCAGGTCAATGCTTATTAAGGGGCAACGACATAGCCAGTTTGCTTTTTTTAAATGGTAGCATAGCCAAAATATTAGATATTACCTGTGTTTTTCCATTTTTATTTATTTTTGGTTTGATGATTTAATAACCCCCACTATCGCTTAATATCTACTGTTTCTATCAGTATGATGCATGCATTTGAGCTCTATGTTGCTATCATATTTCTGTAAGCTTCCCAGCAGTTAAACATAACTCTGCATAAATCAGTCTGCCCCTCTGGTCCAAACTGACACGTTGAAGTAATTGACATTGATCAAATTGGTGTGTTTTAGCACCACCAACGAATAAAAGCCCAAATGACTGCAAGTACTTCCCTGTGTGAGAGACGTGCATGTTTCCGTGAAGCCTTTGTTTGTGTGTTTGCGAGCTGAATTTTCTTGTGGCTCAGAGTGGCTTATCATCTTATTGTGTGTATGTGTGTGTGTGTGTGTGTGTGTGTGGCGCTGGGCTGACTCGGCAGACACTGAGACAAAGTACAAGTGAATTGGAGAATAAAGGGGCCCAGCTACAGACTAGTTGTGTGTTCCATTTATCTGTCTGGCCTGGGAAGAAGAAAAGATGATGAAGCGAAGCCATGGATGGTGGGAGGAGAAGCAGATTTGTCTTATTGTGATGGGGGGGGGGGGGGAGGCTGACGCACACCAAGGGAACAGCTGAATGGCTTTCTGTACGCACAGTGCTCTGCACAGCAGTAGGGAAATGGGGCATGAACAGCACATGGGCATTGCCGTGAGAATGGGCCATTCTTAGCATGACCCATATATGCATCCTTTTGAAAATCACGTCCTCTGCCAACGTGTCCCTCTGCTGCACTCATCTTCCCCTTTCTTTTCTCTCTTTTTTTTTTTCTGATTCTCAGATCTGGGACAAGCAGACACTGGAATGTCTGAAGATACTGACCGGTCACACAGGCTCAGTACTATGTCTCCAGTATGATGAGAGGGTCATCGTCACCGGGTCTTCTGACTCGACTGTCAGGTATGATACACGTCTTGGAACAAAATAGGCAAAGTGTGTTTTAGTCTCGGACCAAATGCTTGAAATGATCCCCGCATGTTCGTTCCACTGAAACTGGTGGATGGATTGGGTTTACCCACAACCACAAAGGAACTGGACAGTGCAGTGGTATCATTGCCACCTTCCGTGTGGGAGACCCCTGCATGAAAGGTACTGCCTCCAGTAGGGGTCCTTAGGATAAAATCTTTGGATATGAGCGTCTGCCAAATGCAAAAACATAAACAACCATGCTTCAAATCGCACCTCCTTTTTTTTTTTTTCTAGGTTGAGAAGCAATTTATTTGAATTTGCTTTGATTAACTTTACCAATACAAAACAACAGGATCGTCACAAACTCTGGTTATGAGATCTATTACCCGTATGATTGACTTTAAAGGTCCAATGTGTGGGATGTAGCGACGTATAGCATCATAAAATGTAGACTGCAACCAACCGAAGGCCACCCACCTCCACAACCTCTCCAAAAGTGCCGGACAAACCGAGGTGTCTCTGAAAACTGCTTAAAGCCCGCTCCAGAGCGTGGGTTCCGTTTGTCACATGGCGCTGGAACTGTACAACCGAGAGACTCGAATCCAGTGTGTTTCCCATTCAAACGGTGTTATGGTTACAGCAGTTCCACAGCTATGGCAGAAAAGGATTTGAATTGCTCTTGGTAAATGATGAGGTTGATATTTTTCAATAGAATAACTCATCCCCGGAGGGCATCTTCAAGTGGTTTCAAATTCTATTTAATTCACTGTAAATTCGAGACACAACCATGTTGTGGTGTCAGGGCTCTATATCTTCTATACAAAGAAAGATGGAGAAACAAGTGGTGAAGACTCCATAAACTGGCTTTAGGGCAAAAACTATTTGGCTACTTAAAGGTATTATAGGGTTTTTACATGTTCCTATAAAGTATACCTTCCTATCCGTTACTGCATAAAGCTTGTTAGGATTTTTTTAAATGCTCTAAATAACTGGTGTACAGTATATTACATTGCCCATTGTGTGTTTAGGTATGATGTGCTTCCTGTTGGTCAGCCCCCTAATTTACAGTTGGTTCCCACCAAACTTAGAGCTGCATCCCACCGCCTGTCTGTCAGTAACTACTTTATACATCCGTCGTAATATAACCAAGCGTTGATGTTTGTTCATTCACAAAGAGTCCCATTCACTGCTGTAACTGGAGATAATAGGAGATGTTTTAGTGCAGATATTTAAAGGCCTGGCTTGTGTGGATACTTTGACACTTGCTTGGCTACTGCACACAGAAGCTCCAGATTAATTCTCTTATTACTTCACACTTCAGGCGTACTCACTGGGTGGTATCCAAGGAAAATATGACTTCACTTCCTTAGCAACAGCTTGACGGGCACTTTGTTTGTAGGTTTAGCGGTCAGCTTTTCCAATGTGTTTTGCATTTGACTCTCAGTGCCCAGCAGTGTAGTTCACTGACAAACACCTGCGTGTGTGTGTGTGTGTGTGTGACTGTGCACATGCGGCACGTGTGAAATATGATTTTCTCTCCATTGTAGAACCAACAAACAGAATTCTGTCTCGTTCTCCACTGTCTTCCTTTTTCCCTTTGCTCCTATTGCCCGTCTTTTCCATGCCATCTTGTTTTCTACCGTTCCTTCTACCGCCCCATCTCATTTTTTCCTTTTTCCTGGCCCGTTCCTGCTATCGTTTTCCTCTTCTCTCTTTGCAATTTCTTCCCTCTTTGTTTCACACACCTCCCCGCTCCCTTAACATCACCCATTTTCCCCTCTCGCCCCATCTCATCTTCTCAACTGTTGTCACCTTTGTCCTCAACATTTGGCCATGCTGACGACTGTCCCAACTTCTATACATTTAACTCCTTATGTGCTCCTTCCTCTCCTTCTCCTCAGAGTGTGGGAGGTGACGACGGGTGAGGTACTGAACACGCTGATCCACCACAACGAGGCAGTTCTTCACCTGCGTTTTGCGAATGGTCTGATGGTCACCTGCTCCAAGGACCGTTCAATTGCAGTCTGGGACATGGCCTCGCCAACTGACATTAGCCTACGTCGCGTCCTTGTGGGACACCGGGCCGCTGTCAATGTGGTTGACTTTGACGACAAATACATTGTGTCCGCCTCAGGGGACCGCACAATCAAGGTGAGCTGGTGAAGTTGTCGCTCCGTGTTTCTTCAGCTGTTCGTGAATAGACCATGAATCATGAATAAATATATATATACATGCACACCACTGACTTAAAAGCCCATGTACCTTGATGGCAGCCCTGCTTTACACTGCGTTGCCTCTCTGCAGGTATGGAGCACCAGCACCTGCGAGTTTGTGCGCACTCTAAATGGTCATAAGCGGGGAATTGCCTGTCTACAGTACAGAGATCGTCTGGTAGTCAGCGGCTCGTCCGACAACACAATCAGGTATGTGTGTGGGACCTGAGCGCAGTAAACCTTCACGGTGGTCTGCGCAGTTGCTGTTATCTGTTGAAGAATTTACTTTCTGAGAAGGTTTTGCAGTTTTATTTACAATTTGACACGAATATGAGTGTCGTATCAGATTATTACTATGAACTTTGTCCAAAATAAACCAGAAAGAATTCCCATTGACAATATACAGTATTGGCAGAGTCTATTTATAAAAAATAAAATAAAAACATGACAGCAAACCCATCATTAAAATTTGACATTGAGTTATTTTATGTTCCGCCTGTTACACGTTAAAGTACAAGAAAGCAGAGAAATTCTGTAACCACGACTGCACGAAAAGTTCAGCCTCACTTAAATGGTGGTGAGAAAGCCACCAGATGGACAGATAAACCAAAAATACACAAGTCCCGGTTTCTGCCATCAGTGCAGCACCTACTGAAATGTGATCACTTTGTTATTACAATGTAACATGTAATAACATGTAATAATGCATACGTTTTGAGTGTGACGGTACCGTCGGCTCGGCTCTCTCTCTCTGCTGTTGTGTCCAAATTTGATTGAAAAGCTCAAAGAACGAAAAATGGATCATGTCATTAAAGATATTAAGTTCAGGAATTTCAGTGTAATCCTGCTTCGAAGTGTCATTGCTCACAGTGATATCTGAACGCAAATCAACAATCTGAATATTTGCGGGGTCTTTTTTTGCTTTTGGGATGTTTACAAAGGCTTCTTTTCCCGTAGGTTATGGGACATAGAGTGTGGGGCGTGTTTGCGAGTGCTGGAAGGTCACGAGGAGCTGGTGCGCTGCATTCGCTTTGACAACAAAAGGATTGTCAGCGGCGCCTACGACGGGTGAGTGTTGTGCACACGCAATTCGGAGCGCGAGACTGGATTTGGTTTCTGATGTTCTCTTGTGCCGCGTCTCTCTGTGCAGCAAGATAAAGGTGTGGGACCTGCAGGCAGCGCTGGACCCCCGCGCCCCTGCCAGCACGTTATGTCTGCGCACTCTAGTGGTAAGTTTGACCCTTTTGTGCGTCTCCTTGTGACAGCTGGTGCTAAGAGATGGATGCGTTTGCCGGGTTTTTATAAACTCGAGGCTTCTCATCTATACTGTAGTGTGTGTGAAACTCATTTATCACCGTTGACACAAAGTGTTTTTTTTTTTTTTTACATGGACCCTGAGATGCTAGTTTGTACATTCCAATAAATAAATATGATCTAATACAGTCTAATAAAAACTGCTTGAGGTTCAGCAGTTTTTTAAAGCTTATTTTCTGTGGTCCTTTTGTATAAAACTCTAAACGCAGATCCAAACTGTTTTGCTCTACGCGGGGACTTCCCTGTTGCCTCTCTCTCATATTGGTCGTCTAGTTTGCCGTACGAGACACTGTGTGCTAAGAGTGTTTTCCTGTGTGTTGTTATCAGGAGCACTCTGGCCGTGTGTTCCGCCTGCAGTTTGATGAGTTTCAGATCATCAGCAGCTCTCACGACGACACCATTCTGATCTGGGACTTTCTGAACGTCTCAACCAACGGCCAGCCAGAGGGACGATCTCCTTCCCGCACCTACACTTACATTTCTAGATAGCAGGTACCCAGATTCTCTTTTGAAAACAGGACTTTTCATAGTTGTGTAAATCACGTCACTGCTAAGCAGACGTGTGTGTGTGTATGTGTGTGTGTGTGTGTGGGACTGAGGACTCCTTTGCTTTTTCCCTGCAGGTGGCGGCATCCAACACACCCTTTCTTGGAGGAAACCCAGGGCTGATTGGTTGATGGGTGCATCTGTCGTGCAAAGGAGCCCATCTTATCTCCTTCCTCCTTGTCATCTCTCTGTCCATCTCCCGCTCAGCCCCCCCCCCCCCCCCCCCCCACACTTCCCCGCCCGTTCTGACAGACTCTAAGCTTGTGCCCATTGCCTGCCAGTACAGTGACATACACACAGATCAACACTGAGGATTCCCTACTACAGACCCAACGCAACTCTCCCAAGAAGTTCACCTTCTTCTACTAATTTATGTTTTGTAAAGTACACTAATGACAGTATTAACGTAGCCCTTATATAAGCCACAGACTCCCTTTTTGTCCCCTTGATACAAACTTAAAGCAGCTTCTGCTCCTCAGTTTTTAACCCCTAACAAAACAGGTTTCCACAGATATGAATCGCTTAGATATATATTTATATA
Source organism: Leuresthes tenuis (assembly GCF_036924035.1). Lineage (NCBI taxonomy): Eukaryota > Metazoa > Chordata > Actinopteri > Atheriniformes > Atherinopsidae > Leuresthes > Leuresthes tenuis. Next base: position 16,389,057 of record NW_027325365.1, on the reverse strand, counting down.
TATTACACAGATGCACACATACACAGTGGCACAGTTGGACAGAGGATGACCAGAGCTGTGATGTGGGAGACAGAGACTCTTTACTCAGCTCTAGGAAACAAGGGAAGGACGGGAGATGGAGGGAGCGAACGAAAGAGAAATGTGTTGGGGAATAACCCCCCCCCCCCCCGCTCTATCTCACTTCTTCTCGCTCCTCCTCGTCTCTCTCTCCATCCCCCCCACCCCCTCGCTCCCCCCCTCCCCCCAGAGATGCACACTCGCTTGGAATTTGGGGGCACACACACTCAAAAAGGTGTGTGTTTGCGTATATGGACTTGTGAAATGGCAGAACAGAGCAGAAGCATCAGACATGCATGTGAGGTTGCCGTGGATACAGCGTCCTGGTACACCTCTGCTTTTTTTTTTCTCTTTAACTCTTTCTTACTGTTTTTTTTTATTACTGTTATTTTCTAATTTTATTTGAGTATTTTGGTTCTTAGTACAAAAATCATACTACTAAGCCTAGTCCTTACCTCTCTCTCTCTCTTTCTTACCGTCTTTTCCCTCGTTTTTTTTTTCTTCTTACTTCAACCCATGTTCATCTGTCCCTTTCACGCCATCTTTCTCTCCGATCATCTACGTGCTTGCTTTGGTTATGAGAGAAGCTGGAATTCAAGAGCTCAAATTTAGCTGTAAACGGAGTTGTCTTGTCAAATTGTGTTGTATATTAAAAATGATTTTTTAAAGAAGAAAATGACCTTATTGTGAATAAAGTACTTGACAGTGGTGGAGTGTTGAGCCAACTATAACATGAATGAGTGTCTAAGTGTCTTATCTGTTCGTGTCTGTGTGCATGTGTGAGCGGATTTGTGTGGTGTGCCTCGCCCATGTGACGCAGCTTGCCTTTAAATCTGTCCTGTTATTCTTTAAACAATATGGGGAACAAGCACCTGTTGATGACCGACAGTTGAAATATTGATACTTGTGATTCTTTTCCTTTTTTTTTTTTTTTTTTTTGTGTGTGTGTGTGTGTGTGTGACATTCCCAGATGTTCCCAAGGGGCAAAACAAAACCTCTCAAAATGTGGTCTCACTCCCTGATCTCTGACTGAGAGAACAGTGTGGAAGAGCTGATGGATTGTGACGTCGTAAAGGTTCAAAATACCTCATCGCAACGTGTATTTCTCTATGTATGTTGAGTAGGTAGTTATATTTGTTTCACCACACTTTCCAAAAATAGTTTGGCTGTTGTGATCATCACCCCGGCGCAGTTATATTAGATGATATATTAGTCCCGATAGCAAAAGCTACAACAAAGTTTGAAATAAATCCACATCTGTTATATGCAGGGGTCGACTGGACTTTAGCCTATTAGTCTATTAGACTGGTATAGAGCAAAATCTTACTGTTTTGACTGTAACTCTATTTATTTAATTTTTTTTTACAATGTAGACATGTTTGTTTTTAAGGAGAGATTTTGGTGATCCTCATTTGTGTGACAACGTTGCTGCTGTTCTGCAAATGGCCACTAGATGGAAGTATAAACTCACTTTCTCTTGCTGTGCAATCTGTTTATGAGGCTTTGGCTCCGACTGTTGGGTTGGAGCTTGGTGTCTAAACAACCTGTTACAGAAAATCACATGCACGCTCTTGTAAACACTGTCGCTGTGATGGGGGGATGTGTATTTGAAATGATTTAAGTCGTACATTTTATAGCAAAGCTCTGTGTTATACAGTTGAGTTTACATGACTTTTGTCCAATTATTCTGCACTGTGTATTCTTCAGAAGAATGAGGCGGGGGGTTGGTTTTTCAACATTTCTAGGTTTAGTTTTCTATAGTAGAATGTTTCGAATTCTGGGAATAAGTTATGTGGGATGGATTTGTGCTTGGTGGAGCACCATTAATATATGATATGTGTATGTGTTGGATATGGGTGTGTGTGCTTCCTCTGGGTCTGTGGGATTCTGGCCCATAATTCCTGCAGCTCTCAGGTCACAGCTCCGTTCTCACGCACATATTTGGCATTCCTTCCCCGACATGATTACCATACACCTTCCACTCTGGGTTTGGCTACGCAGAATATTTCCATCATTCCCGAGTTGAACTGAAGCAACGTTCCAGAAATGAACAACTCACCCCAGCACCACCACCCCCTACTCACTCTTCTTTAGCCCACACCCGGTTTCCCTCCCACCTCAATGTCTCCTCCTTATACCGTCCCCCACCCCCTCCAGCGCAGATCTCGCTGGCTTGCAATCTGAATCTTCTGGTACAACCTTTTTTCCCCCTGAGTCAGCTGTTTGTGTCTGCCGACATGATTGGGTCATTTGGCAGCGACATCTCTTCAGTGACCTCCTGCTAGGATAGGGAAGGAAGGGGAGGGATGAGGGATAAGAGCACGAGAGATGAGAAGGAGAAGCAGCTATAAAACTAAGTCTCACTACTGCACATTTCCCCTCGACCGTTCTGTTTGACCCACCATGCTGTATATCGATGGCAAATGTTTTCAGCTTGGAGGTGAGAGGTAGTTGCCGCACAGTAACTGACGCTTTCACGAGGTAAATATTAACCTTGTGTTTCCAGCGCTATTTAATTGCTGCACGTGTTGACGTGCTCCATGAAAACCGGAGTTTTTGTTCAACAGTGGCCTTCAAATGTTTGCACTTTGAAAGAATTGCTGTTCATAAATTCACTCCCACACCTGCTCTGAGACGCAAAGTGAAGTTCATACCAATGCTTGGAATTCTGCCACTGGCCTCTGGTATTTGCTCAGAGGACCTTGATTCATGTATTATGCAGCTTTCTGATAATTTGATCGTGAGCACGGAACACTAGGAATATTTTTGTCAAAATGGTAATATACAGTTAATGTCTATAGAAGCTGGGCCTTATAACTAAATTTAATCACGATTAAGTATATTTGTACAGTACTGTGCAAATGTCTTTAAATTTTGCTGCCACTAAGCCAAACATTCTTGTAATCTTTTAAAATGGTATTGAGCAACGGTTCTCCTGGCTTTCTGGAGTTTTCTCTTAAGAAATTGGACTGATGGAAAACTTTTTTTGTCTCTTTGTTAAACCACTTAACTCCGACCATGATCCCCGATCAGTCAAGCATAAAAGGCACCTCACTCAAAGGATGAAATAGTGTTGTGTCTACACCTAACAGACAGTTAGGATAGCAAGAACCAACTTTTAAGTTGCACATCTGTTACCATCAGCCAGACATAAAGGTATATTTGTCACCATTTCTTTAGTTTCCTTTACAGAAAAAAGCCAAAGATCTGTTTTGCCCCAACAAGAACATTCCCAAAGAGCTATGAGCTGAATACTTATCTCAGCATGGTGTGCAGTGGAGGAAAAAAAGTGATTTCCCCAAAAAAGTCCAACAAAGTGCAGGGTGCACAAGACCTGCATCAAACCATTGAGTTGACCCATCTACTCTTCACTGATGCCTCATAATAAATGGTCTCCATGGAAGGGTGGCTGTCAAGAAGTCGTTCTTAAAGAAGGAAAATGCAGAGAAAAGGATGAGGTATGCCTAATGACACAAGACGGGGACTGAAAATCATCAGTAACGGGTCTAATGGAGGGATGCATCCTCCCCAGAGCCCGGACCTCAACATTATTGAAGCAGTGTGGAATCATGCTGACAGAGAACGGAACAAAAGGCAGCCAACATCCAAAGAAGAGCTTGGAAATGTCCTTCAAGAAGCCTGCAGAACTATTCCTTAAGACTGCTTAGAAAAATGACAGAAAGCATCTCTAAGAGGGTTAGGCTGCATTGAAGAATAAAGGCGCTCGTACCAAATATTGACTTTCGAGGATGTTTAAATTGTACAAATTGTTTCTGCCTTATATACTGTATACTTTCCATTTATGTTTGCAACGGTTTCAATTTATCGCGGCAACGGTTTCCTGTTTGCTCGGCAGTATATATAAAAAAATGAGAGCTGGCTCTAGACTTCTGCACAGTACTGTATGTAAAAAATCTCTTGTAAATCTGAATGTGAAGTTGGTTATCAAGTGAATCTAATGGTGAAGAAATTAGTGGACATTAACAGAAAAATCCTGAAAACCTAGTATTGCCATCAGTTAGTCCTGTTCACTTAATCACAAGAAGGCCCACATACATCCAAAACAATGAGAGATAATAAAGGGATAAATATTTAGATTCATAAACCGATCAGCATTTCATATAATATCATCATATTGCTCAGAGCTAATGCCCATTAGAATTTCCCGGAGATCTTGAGGCTGCCTGTTTTGATTTTTCAGCCGTCCAAAACCAAAAGATGGTAAATTCACAATGATATAAAGCAACCAAACCCTCATACTTCAGAAGCTGGAACTAGCCAATGTTTGGCTGAATAAATGGTTTGTTTGTTCGCCTGAAAAAAAAACAAAACAAAGAACAGCTGACCACGGCAGAAGCATCTGCACACTTGAATGTCTTCCAAACATCAGCAAGAAAACAGAAACGAATCAGCGATGAAGCAGTTCAAAAAAGCCGCGAGACACAGAAAATGTTTCTGTAAGGTTTACTGAGTCGAGAAAGACTGCTGCACACAGAGCTGAAATAAATAAATGAAATAATTTTATCGTAATAATTATAGTAACCATCATAGTAAGATTGCTTATTTAGGGTTTCTGTCTTCTTTTATATATATAATATATATATATATAACTTTCAATAAATTGTTCCCTTTAATATTTTTCTCCTGTGTGTATGCTTGAGACTTTGGTTTGTTCCACTGAATGTCCTGGTAGCAGCACTCTGTATCCACGGTATCGCACAGGAGCATCGTCCCCTGGGTCGTTTCTATAGCAATGCTATTAGAGAAGGCACCCTCCCCGCTGGGCTCCCCCCTGCACTCATCACCCTCTGCACCTAAAAGCTTAGGGTGTAGTGTCCTCCAGGGAGACAGGGCATGAGGAGGAATCATAAGGTAGGTTTCCAGTTGTCTTTGGTTGCCACTGGTTTGGTTTCTGGTGAGTTGTTGGCTGATTTTGGTGCAGCTTGGTTTTTATACATTCCAGTTCCTAAAGCTTCAGTCCCTGCGGTGAGTTGTCACGGGTTCGTGTGGGGACTATATGGTCCCTTTTCAGAGTCCCTCGTGATCTATCTGCACTAACACACACACACACACACACTCACACTCACATGGCATACATTTCCTTGTCGTCCTCTTCTTACAAACTTGCATTTATTCAGTGTCATTCACTCTAATCTTCCCTCATTCGTCCTTCTATCCATCCACCTTGCCATTCATTCAACAATCTCACAAGTTCCCAACAATTTAGCAGTGAGACAGATAAGTGCGTCACATGTCAACAGTCCATTATATGTCCATTGCCTCTGTGCAGATCACTCTATTTTTCTGTCCACTTGATCGTTTCCCTTTATTCATCTCCCTGCTTTCCCTTTATCCGTTGGCTAAGCACCCACTCCCTTGTTCAGTTTCTCCCACACGTCTTCACTCTGTATGGTCCAGTTGTAATCCCATGCTTGACAATGTCCAGCTGGTCCAGAACAGGAGACATGAAGGCCTGATGGTTTCTGTAGTTGTGGAATCAAGGCCTTTGTAGAGCCTGGGACTCTGGCTGGCGTTCAGGTTCTCTGTCACTATTTCTGGCCGCTGAAGGAAAGCAGACCAGGTCCAAAGAGCTTCCAGCACTGATTGAGTTATCGTCCAGTAGGTGCAGTAAAGGAACAAAAGAGAAACTGAGAGAAATGATCACTAACTAGGGGCTTGTAGTGGCAAATTAGGATGCGTAAAGCTAAACCCCATGAATGATTCATCAAGTTTCTGGTCAATATTTGTCCCAACAAAGGGAGACGATCAGTCGTGTGTGACATAAGAGATGACTGGGTTAGCCATTGGCAGGCTCAAGGAGCACAAGTCAGTGGGTGCTAGCATTAGACACTACTAGCGGGGCCCAGTAGTGCGCACCCGCTTGACCCGCTTGCTGACGGTAGTAAAGCGGAAGGGGGTGGTGAGGTCAGGCTGCTCCCCAGGTGGGAAGCGCTTCATGAAGTGTACATCCTGCTGGTTGGGGAGTGTGTTGGGGCCGCGACGAGGACGCCCTCTTTTAGTGAAGCCGACATACCAGCCTGCGTAGCGCGCTGACATCAGAGCTGTGTAGTGGTTTTCCAGAACCTTTTCCACAAAGACACAGTCAGCGCTTCGGTTACTGGCCTTCTAAGAGAGCAGAGAAACCACAGGTAAACACACAGACAGACACAAAGAGACGCCGGTCAGGGAATTGTGAAAATAAAATCTATTCCTTTTATGGGTGTCTAAAAAAAAGAGAAGTCTCACCTTTCCTACCAGCTTGCCGCGGCGGTTCATGCACAGGTAGAAATTGGTTTCTTTGCCCCGGATTCTCACCTGGCTACCAAAGGTATCTGCCTCCACTACGAGCTGGGCTTGTGAAGGGACAGACAGAGGGACAGACAGACATTAGAGCCACAGGTAATGTGGATAAATCAAATATATATTTGTATGTAGTTGGATTTCAAAGGCTTGTTGGTTTGTACCGCAAAAATTTTAAGACAGAAAGATAAAGATATCCCAATCGTAGGTCGTGTGGAGTAACAGGTTGCCTGAGGTTGCTCTCACGATCACAAAGAACAATGTTTAAGCTTACACTGAGAGATCCAGCTGCCAAGAAGTGTCACGCTAATAGCCCAGATTACCAGCCAGCATTAAATTTAAACAAGCTCTTTTCAACCAGATAAGGCATAGAGGCTTAGTCCTAGTTTTAGGATTCATAGTTGCTATTAACTGTGCTGATAAATCACAGACAGATGTAAATGTCTCTGGTTGGACAGATGGTTGTCAGATAAGGCTGATCACACACATGGATGTGAGGCCGCTGACCGCAAATGGGCCTTGTAAAAAAAGATAACAGCCAAGAGAAGAGGGAGCATGGTGGGCTGAGGGGAGCGGGAGAACACTTAAACTGAGCATCTGTGATCCCGTTGTTTTAAGGTGTGTGCGTGTGCTCCTGTACCCCTGTGTGTTTCAGTGTGAGTATGTGTGCAGGTGCAGGGTGCATGTTCATCCTTCCAGGCAGTGCCACTTCACTAACTACACATCTTTAGACGAGCTTGTGCCTGTTTAAAAATAAATCCCTAAAACGGTTCCTACATGACCTTAGTCAACAAAGGGGTCAGGAGAAATCAATACCTCCCTCCCTCTTGCCCTCTTCATCTCTCTTCCCCCAACTCTCCTCTCATCTCCCGTCTGCTCCGATGCTTCACATGTATACCGTTGTTTCATTTTTCTCCACTCTTGGTTCCTATACACGATATACATTGTAGTCAGTTTTAAGTAATGTTTTTAGTAAATGTTTAATCTTTAAGATAGTCTATGTAAAAAAAAATTATAAAGAAAAGACCAACTTCTGTGGCTGTGATGTCATGTTTAGTGTGAAATGGCCTGTGAGTGACCTGACATGCTCATAAATGGAAAGGATGTGCTGGGCCACACAGAAATATAAAGCTTTGTGGCTTGGCTTTCCTCTCCCCATTGATTCTGTGTGGCTTCAGAATTGGTTAGCCATCATTACAGAATGAGGAAGGAGAGGATGTGGGGGATGGACAGAAAGAGTGTTCGAGGACGGATAGAGGGAGGGAAAGTAAGCCTGCTGTTTTAAATCCAGAGGAGACAACAGGAAGGATGAAAAATCAATGAAAGGATCGATGAAAGAGATGAGTTTCTAACACTCGGTCCAACACTCTACCTGCCAGGCTTCTTCCTCTAACTCACTCTTTTCACAAACACCTTTTCTCTCTTTCTCTGTCTTTTGCTTTCTTGTGAATCATTGAGTCAGCAGCCAGTCGATGAGGTCTTTGTACTCCCAAGACAAGCTCCACTGCCCCTCTGTCAAAGCCTGGGGAGGCCCTGTGTGTGTGCTTTTGTGAGCGTGCCTGCACTGTTGCATTCGGTCTCCATTCAAGCATACACTTGGTCAACCTTTAAGTCTTTGTAGCCATTGGATAGTGTGAGCGTGCATGTACGTGCAAGTTAGCATCACATTGAAAATGCATGCGTTGGTCTGGTTTCTGCTGAGGGTGTGTGTTTGTGTGTGTCTTACCATATTTGTCTCCATCTTCTCCTTTGGCGCTGATCTTGCGTCCCAGCACCTGGACGTGCTTGCCACTGGTGCGGCTGTAGAGCTGGTAGACTCGGTGGTGTCTCCGACTCATGGTGTCTCGCACCTGCGTCTGGTTCTCCACATGCACGCTGAAGTTTACTCCATCCACACCAAGTACCTGCTGGAACACCCACAAACATGTCCAAGTTTAGCTGAGAATGTTGAACATATTCGAAGAACTGCACATAAAACAAATATACAGTTGGTCTTTTATGCTGCTCAATCACTCCTTGTCATGCATGCCGACTCTCACCTGCAATGGATTGCACATCACCAGCAACATCTGGATACATCTGGAGAAAGTAGAAACAGATGAGTTTAGAAAAATTGAACGCTGGAAGAGTTGGGAATGACACCACCATTTCCATCTCTTTCTTCCCCGCCGTTTTCTCTGTTCAACATCTCGTTTCCTTCTTCGGTGATTACTCACACTGCTGGCACAGCAACTTGACATACAGAGAGGCAGATGTCCAGGAATCGTCTGACAGACAACACCCAGAGCAGTGTTTATAGTAACGCCACCAGCCTTCTGTTCAAACCCACTTTCTGACCCGTCTGTGACTTTAGCCACACCAAAATCTGGCCTGCAAATGACCTGATTGGACCGTAGCGGATTGGCAAACATGCCGAGACAAGTAGAACACGCTTTGGTTGGGACATCTGAGGAAGTGGGTTGGTTCATTTGGCAACTCTGTGTATGTAGACAGCTGGGCTGGACTACAGGTGTACACTCGGCTGTGATGTGGCTTCTGTGAGCTGCAGACTGTGTTTACATTCAGAGATGGTATGAATAAGAGAGAACATGAGCTACCAGGACATGTGCAGAGATGATTTATGAAAAGATACATTTGTGGTGATATAGCATGCTAAATTATTGAGCATTGTCCATATGAAAAGATGAAACAGTGCATGATTTCCTATTAATTGTTCATCGAGTTGAACTTTAAGGTACATTTTCGAAGGAAACAGCTGGTTATAGTTACAATTAAAATTCCTCTTACTCCATCACATTGCTTAATTGAGGTGCAGACCTTGACCTTGGATGTATCACACATTATTTACAGCTTTAGTAAGGGAGTGATTGTGTTGCAAAATCTACTTTGGCAGTCCTTGAACAGCTCTGAATTAGTGACTGAACACTTGATGAAGTTCAGAACCAAGTGTGTGGGCTGAAAAGCAATTCAATGAATTTTGTCTTTCCCCACCTCATCTTTTGCTATCTTTCCACATGCCTCTTCTCTCTATTTCTCTGACTTGCAGTCCTCCCTTTTGCTCCTCGAACTTATCTCTCCCTCCTCATCTTTCTGTCCACTCTACCTCTCTCCTATCGTTCTCTGCCTCCAATCTGCCTTTATGTTTAGGGTTAGCGAGGCGACTCCTCCGCACTGTCACGGGCACGCACACAGATGTGCAGATGTGTGCAGTGTGAATTTGTGTATACAGGAGAAGCAAGCAGCTGTCAGCTGGGCCCGAGCAAAGACATGCTGAGAGAGGAAGATAGCACAGAGAAGAGAAAGGTAGACTGAAAGGTACACAACGGCACAACGAGAGAGCAGGCCAGAGGAAAGTGATGCAAGAATCAATAGAAGGAAGATGAAGCCAAAGGGGGCTGACAGAGAATGAAAGAGGCGGGAGATAAAATCTGAAAGAACAGGAAGATACACAGATGTGAAGTGGAGTAAGGTCTAAAAAACACAGAGGTTACACGAAGAAAAAGCAGTAAAATGAGTAACATAGGTGTTAGCACAGAGTGTAGAGTGACATGAGAAGTAGACAAAAAGACAAACAATGGGAATTGGAGGTGCTCAACTCATGCACATTCTGAAACTTGTCTCTGCCTCCTGACTTATACATTTGTGCTATCGCAACCTTCTAGTTTCCGTTCTCTTTCCCCTACCCTGTCCCAACATTTCTCTCCCATAGCTGCTGTGTTGGCTCCTGACTCATCCTAATAGATGCAGACATCCTGGGAAATGCAGCAGAGCGTTGGCCCTAACATTTTGCCTGCGCAGCCGAAAAAACACGAGCGCCTGTGCATTGTGAGGACTCTCAGCTGTTAAAACACCACGACTGCACTGCTGCCGAGGACGCTGTAGGAAAAGTGCCTCAGCACTGGATTCCCCCACTCCCACAAAAACCACAGACACTCCATATTATGCCAGCCACAGAGGGAAAAAGAAGGAGAGAGGAAAGAGGGAGACGGGATCAGTTGGTGGTGGGGGGAGGGATGAGAAAACGAGAAAATAAGAGAGTGCAGAATAAAATTCGGGGAAAGTAAAGACAGAAGGTGGTATGGAGAAAGGGAAAGCCCGGTGTGCCCGGGCTAGCTGCCAAAACAAGCAACCATCTGACATCATAAACCTGCGTCCCAACAGATCAACCATATGGAGGCTGTGGTTAGACAAGCAGGCCTCAGCGCAGAGGACTGGGCACTAGCGTGGAGTGAGAGCGGTCGACCTGTGGGACTCAGCACAGAGCAGCGGTTTCAGCCATGTGTAACAGTGGTTAACGTGGTAGGCCAACACTGAAGCGGTGGGTTTCAGCACACTGCAAGAGGTTCAAATGTTCCGCAGCATGCCTTGTTTTAGAACACTGCTTAGGCTAGTGGGGGTGTGAGCAATATCAAGGCCTGTGATGAAGCAATGGTTAGAAAAGCAAAGGGCTTAGATGTGGAAATGTGGCTTTAGTTGAAGAGCAGTAACAGGTTGTTGTACCTAAAAACCATCAGATTTTCTGACTTACTGAAAACTTGTGAGCAAGTGGTAAACTGGCATTTGGAGGAAGGGCAGTGGCTATGGTAAGACCGATGGGTGAGATGGAAATGAATGGAGTAGGGATGATTGGCTCAGGTAGACCTAAAGTAAAAGCAGCAGACTAAAGAGTGAGAGAGCTCCTCTTCGAATGCAGCCAGGGGAGCCATCATTCATCAGTTATTAATTCATACTTTTTATCTGAGCAAGTATTTTTGGAAAAAATGGGTATGGGCAAGACAGGAGTACGGATGTAGACAGTTAGGTGAGTAAGTGGAGAGTGGGTGAGCGAGACGAAGAGAGAGAAAGGCAGGGAGAGACAAGCAGCAGCACACACCCTGTCCAGGTTGTGTGAGGAATGAGAGGTATCTGGAGATGACTGCCATCTGGGAGAAGTACAGCCGACACAAAGGAAGAAAAATAAATCCCTTGGCTTTTAACAAGACACACCTCAAATGGGCAAACTCAAGCCCCCTGAGTCTGTATCCTCCTCCCTTAGATTTGCTCTTGGCACTTTATCATTTTCCTATCCCACTAGATAAAGCCTGTGATATTTGACTCAACATCTGAAATATTTTCAATAGGAAAAAAACATTTTCTTGGCGATGGGAAAATGGTCTTTTCTGGGCCATCCCAGAAGTAAGTGCAGATGGTGATGGAGATGTTTATGGCAGGTTTTATGAGTAACAGGGCCCTGACTCTGACCCATTGACCCTGAACTGTCAGCCAATCAAAACAGGGCCTTTCATGGCATGTTTTCTATGGGGACTGATGAGGAGTGATGTAATCTTAAGACATTGCAACCTCCCCGTCTATCGACTTAATCTGTAGCTTCGACTATCCAAAAAACTTTTAGCTGAGCAGAAAGTCAGGACTTGGATAGAAAAATAAGATTAATACATGAAAAAGTGATTTAAGTAACTTACAAGACGGTCAGCGTGGAAAGAAGGGACCACATTGCTTCCCCCCTCCACTATGGAACTTGTCCCAGAGACAGTCTCCTCGCTCGGCCAGAGCCAGTCCGACAGTTCGGAGAGTTCCCTTCTGTGTTTTGAATCCGGTGGATGTTGTGCAGAGTCAATGAGTTAGCGGCCACTCCTGTTGGCATCGGCGGCGATGGGCCCCGGTTTCCCCGGTGAGGGCAAGGAGGTGTGTGAAGCCGGGGTAACTGTGTCACCCTGACCGCCGGGCAACCTTTAACTGATGCCCAGAACGGTGGAGGGACTGATGGGCGGGGGAGCAAAGGGTTAGGACTTAAAACGCTGACGCTGCGCGTACCCGACAAGAAGAGGAACAGGTGAAAGCGCGCTCACGCGTCACAGATAGCCAATACCAGTCGACCTTGCTGACCCCCAGAGTGATGCTTGGCCCCGCGAACAGATGTGGCGCGTGCGTAATCCAATGCGTAACGTTTCAGTGCGACAGCAGGCTTTTGTTTTCCCCAAATGAATGATATACTTTGTGATAAAGGAGTGTTTATCCTGACACAGGCCGGAGCAGGAGGCAGGTTTAGTCCAAGCAGTACGTGGTCAAAAGCTGGTGAAGGTGGGCTACCTGGGTTGGCTGATGGACCAAACGGCGACCTGGAGAAGGGGTCTCTGCGGGCGCAGGATAGTGCAAGACTGCCTCGGTCATGTCTGCGCCCCCACGCTTTCTCAACGGGTCTGTTGCTCAGGTGACACCGGCAAACAGTGTTTGACAGTGAGGGTGATGAGGTCCCGGAGCGGTCCAGCTCAGAGGGGTATGTGGAGACTGCTGAATGAGAATACGAGGGGAAAATAAAGGGGATAGAAAGACGAGGGAGGGAGGGGTGACTGGAGAGGTTGGGAACAGCTGTGACTGGGTGGCGGACTCAGCCACCCGCGACACGGCGAAGAAATGACAGCCGCACTTTGCACCTGATTATCCGGACTTCCCCGCTTTCCTCAGCCGCTGGTTACCGCCTGGCTGCAGCAGTCCTCCCTGCGCCCTCTCGACACAATACCTGCCAAATCACAGCACGATGACATCACCTCTAAAATGCTTGAAGGGGGAAAATGCAATCCGATCTTTTTATTTATTTTTTTAAACGTAGAAAGTTTAGTCAGTTTCTCTGAAGGGGGAAAAACACCCGAGTCTCCTCGTTCCGAGAAAAAAAAAAATCAACTCGGCCATGCAAGAGGAGTGGAGCTCGTCAGTTTGTGAAGAAATAAAAGTTAAGGCAAAACGTGTTTACTCAAAATCACGCTGACAGATTGACTCCCCGAGCAGAACCTGCACCGTCCCGTTCCCCATGTAAATGCCTCCCTGTTTCATTCAGACACCAGAGAAGAAAACGCAAGAGAGAACGCAAAAAGAACCCAGCCGTGCGCTTTTATCCACTTCACTGGTATTATGCAGATCCTTCTCCCTTTCAAAAATTCCAAGGTTTCTTTTTTTTTTTTTTTTAGAAAAAAAAAGCTCTTCTCGAGGGGGGCTGCACAGGAGAGGCGCGTCGGCAGGCACAGACCTCACTCCAAGAAAAACCAGAACAAGATTTTAACAGACGCGGATCAATCCTCCCCCCCGCCTCTCCTCCCTCCTACCTCCTTCTCCCTCTCTCTCTCTTTCTCCCTCTCCCACACACGCACAAACGCGTGCACACTTATTGGATCAAAATGGGATTAGTCGGTCGCGATGCGATGCTGACCAAAAATACACCCGAAAAATATCCATTTTAACAAGTGTTCAGTTCAACGTGAAAACATCTGGTAATGAGGTCGGATAATTTCACTTGTTTATAATGCAAACCGACTTGTTTCAGCAATTGCATGGAGTCAGGCACTTTTTTGTGGACTGTTGTCTGCTTATTCTGCCTTGTTTCAGCCAGTGTTTGTGGTAATTCCTGAAACAAGTAAAATTAACTGGAAACAATGAGAATGATGTCATGGTACCGGGAGTAAGTCACGTTCCAGAGAGGAAAAAAGAAATGAAAGTGCAATTCAGAACAAATGGCTTCTTGGGAGCGTTTCTAGACGAAAGAGAAACTGAAATGCTACTTAAAGATCTTCATAACGTCTGAACGCAAACACCTGGCTTTGTCAGGTGAACATTTGTCTTAGAACCGAACGGACGTCTTGCCCCCCTTTATCTCTTCTAAAGATAACCTCACCCCTGGAGCCTTTGTGGCCCCAGCATCAGGATCGAAGGTAAAAAAAAAAAAAAAAAGTGGAGGGCAGCGCTCCCCCTCTTCTTGGCTTTTGCACACACGCGCTCGCACATACACACCCTTGTCAGTCGCCGCGCTTTCAAGCGATGTATTTTGACTCCCCCTTTCATAACTTTTAAGTTAAACCTTAAGAGGGAAAAATGAAAAGGAGAATGAGAGACAGTCGAGAGGGCGGTATGTAAGCACGGACACGGATCCAAAACGAACATTTCTCAGGGATTTCGGCAGCAACGCCCGCTCTGCACTCCCAAAACTCCCTCTCACCGCCGCACAACCGCAGACGGTCAGCCAAGCCAACATAACACTCCTGCCATACCTTTCATTCACACACGCACAAACTCACGCACACGCATACACGCACGTGCACAGCGAAAGAATAAATCGGTCCGTTTGTGAATGTGTGTTTAATAGAAGTGGGAGGGTGTTGGCCTCCTACATTAGGGACAGTTATCTTGGCTCCAATTTTAGGCTTATTCTTTTCAACATTGTACTTTTAAATCAGACACCTACACACACATACACACACGCACACACACACACAGACTTCTGCAACTGGACAGAGTTGAGCAGGGCTTGGTAGGGGCACTGTGGTTGAATGCCTTTCCAGTCATGCTCCATAGACAAGACCCTGGCCTTCCTTTCCACTACTGGCTCTCTCCATCTTTGCACCTGTGTCTGGGTGCTTTTTCACTGCTCACCACAATGCTGCAAGGGACACAAGTGTAAATGTTGTGGAGAGGGATTTGAACCACATTCTGGTGATGAGGTATGGGTCCGTCTGGTACTCTTAAGCCCAGATGGAAGGGTTCAGAATGAGGACAGCAGCACATCTTGGAATTAGAAATAGCTCTAGACTATAGGGTTATCAGTAGCAGAAGATGTAAACAAAGTAAAAGATTTTAGAGCATGATCTTGATACTGAGATAAACTTACCCCCTTTTAAATCCATGACATTTATTTAATACAAGCATTCTTCTTAGTTAATAGACATCTGGCCCAGGAGCATGAACTCACATTGAGATCAAAATGTACAAAGAAAACAACCAGTAAATTAAAGACTGAGTGCCTGTTCAGTAAAGGGCATACATGCAGTAAATTTTCTCATTGTCAGTTCTCTGATTGGCCATGTGTTCGCCTGAAGGTAAAATGGGATGCAAATGTTACCTTCCATAAACTCTAAAACAACAAAGTTAGGAAAAGTGCATAGTAAACCAACTATGCCTTTTCTTCTTCTTCTTTCTTTCTTTCCTTCCATCACATCACTCTTTCTTCCATTCATTTTCTGTCCCCCCTATCGGTCTTTTTAATCTCGCGGCTGTTTTTTATCTGCTCCCTCTGTCCCTCCCTCTGTTTGCAGCCAGCATATTGATTGCTCAAGTCTTTGCCTCTGCAGCTCCTGCCTATTGATCTTCAGTTTGGGGGTGTGTGTGCACACATGCACACACGTCCACGAACTTGCACGCACAAACATCTTCACATGCATGGATGTGCCCCTTCCCATTTCTCCATTCCTCCAAACCATTTCACTTTCATGCAGGATAACTGTGCCAGTCAAATGTGCACAAACACTCAGAAGTGACAAGCACAGCATGTCACTATATACATCTTTTATTTTCTTTCTGCATATAGCCTCTGTTGTGTTGAATAGACTTGGCATTGATGGAGGTTATGCCTTTGTGCTCCTCTCTCGACTCATTAAAGGGAATGAGACCAACGTGTGTGTGTGTGTGTATGCGTTGGTGTGTGTCCGGAGCCCTGTATCTGCCGTAGGTCCCTCTCTCTCTTCGTATTTCTTTCTTTTTGACTGGGCCTGCAGGCTTCTTCTTCCAGGGAGCTGGGTCAATATGGCCATTCTGTCTAGCAATTAACATTGATCAGTGCTCGTCAATACCGTCAGCACCCAGACAAAGACCCAGGGTGCATTGCGTGTGCGTGCCCTTTCTCTATCACAGTCCAACAAATCCCCAAACAGCACTCTCATTATAGGAGGGCATTATGGGCTGACCTTAAGGTCATCATGCAGGACTCTATGTTATGGTTGACTGGAGTACAACTTAACGCAGAGCTCAAAGTGCTCTGAGCTGCGGTCCAGTTGTTGACTCATTAAAGCGGTTGTGCATGGAGGTGTGGGTAAGATGTCAAGTTTAGATATGGCTTGCTTTTAAATGTAGTCAAAGGCAAGTTGGCAGACAGACAATATCATCCCCTGCTGTGCACTCCGAAGTGTTTGACATTTTGAAAAACTTAAATAACCTAAATGTAATCCATCATTCTGGTGACATGATGTTGAGATTTTGAGTTCTTAGATGTATCAAGTCCAGTGGATTGTGTCCAATTAGCTTTGTCTATAAGGTATGGCCTGTATATGTTTGCATGGGAGGAGGGACGAGGGAGGCAAGTCTGCATGCACTTGGGATCTCTGGAAGGAAAGTACGACTGGTGGCTTTGATTAATACCTGCAGACAAGGACCCTAAACTTCACATCAGATGTTGAGATGTCAGCCTAACACTGGTTTCTGGGATAGATATCCCTACTCACTTAATCACGAGCCAAGTTTAAACTGTTCCCCAATGTGTAAATGTATGAGACACTTAATAAAAGGCCTTTGATGACAGGGGGGCCCATGTGAAGTCAAAGAATGTGTACAGTGTGCTGGGCTTTGAAATGAGAACCTGTTCGCCACTTGTCCGCGTCAGTGAGATGAGAGAATCAACAGCTGCAGCTAAGTGAGACCAGGAATTAATTAGCGGAGAGCGATGGTGAGCCATGGTTGAGATGAAGAGAAAAGCAAAATATTGCTTTTATTAGTGGCAGTGTTGGTGGTGCACAGCCTGCTCCCTTCTCTCGCTTAGCAAGATTAATCTAGTGAATATGAACGTTTACTCTGCACTATCCCAGAATCCATTGCAGCTGTTGTCTCTATACATAGCCCAGCTGAAGCACTGGAATAACTTTACTTTGACACTTTCTAGTTGGAAGGTTTGATGCTGCTTTGGACACGTGTCAGGGTAATTATTCATGCAATCTAGGCTGTCATCATTGGCCCAAATCCTGGTTTTGCCCTCATAATCATCCTCCGCAGGGTACACCTGTACGCATAGCAGGACAAACAGAACGATTTCAAAATGTAATTTATTCTGTGGCTTCAGAAGTTGATTGTCATTTTTGTAGGAGAGGTTTACTAAAGTGCTCAATAATTAAAAACATCTGCTCTTTTCATATTAACCAAGCGCATAATACTTCCCCAACATCCAAAAATATATGCAATCCAGCAGCAACGCTGTCTCATCTTTGCCTCTGTGCCATCTGGCAAGGCCATTTGTTGAAGTTTGAACATTTTGCTTCGATGAAGTAGTATGTTAAAATCATAAAGACATCAAACTTGGAAGGCCGCATCTTTATGCACCTGGTTAATAAATCAATATCATCAGGAACTCATGACAGAGCCTCATGACCAGGGCCAACTCTTCAAGACATTCTGAACATCCCAGTAAAATTAAAGCAGAGACAGACATGAATTTCATCAACAACAGGGACAATCTGAGTATCATATTTGACATTTAGATGTACAAAACTCAAGACAGATGCTACAACATTACAGGGTGAACACCAAAAAACCCTGTTTGTTATAGATTAGCAGCAGGCGTGGCTCTGCAGTCTGTGTGACACTGATTGGTGGGGGCTGTTTTGTGAGCTGTGAGAATGTGTACAAGTTAATTGCTTTTGACCAATGAGGTTGTACATAAATATGCAATGCTCAGTGACTGGGTAGATGTTTGTTTAATTATGGTCCTTGTGGTTGTGTGTGTTTGGTTGAGTGAGTGTGTCATGACCCTCAGTGATAGACTGTGCACAGCTGAGCATGTGGGGTTTGTGGCTCCAGTGTCAATGGTTAGTGGGTATATGCAAAAGATTTTGTTGACAAGGTTATGCACAAAGTTGGATTTGTGTGTGTTTTGTGTCGGATGTGTGAGAGTTGTCCTGTGCTCTGTGAGCACTGTGATGTGAATTGCAGCTGTGGTTTGTGTTGGAAGCTGCCGTTTTTGTTTTTGTTTTTTTTCTTCTTCCTGTTTCATGTTCAGGCTCTCAGCTATGGAATCCATGAGCATGGTAACCTTCACTCATGTAATCTTCTCTGCTCATCTCTACCACACCCCCCTCTCCCCCTCCTTCCCAGTAAGTGCCCTTTACTCCTCCATCCTCTTATGTGCTCCCTTTTGTGCTGCTTCTGCTCCTTCTCTCCACGTCCGGCTCTCCCATTCTGTTTTTTTTTTTTCCCTCTTCCTGCCCCTTTAGCCTTGCCACCGGGCAGAGGAGGAACTGTAATGTTTATGAAACCCTTTAATGTGCTATGTAATTACCCTGGCAACACCTCCCATCATTACTCATGCCAATAAAGCACCACCGAATTGACATGTCAGAGCAAAAAAGCAAGGGAAAGAAGAAAGTAAGAGTGGGAGAGGGGGCACAGCACAAACTTTCCATCATTCATCTCCTTTCTCCATTAATCTTTTTTTCTTGTCTTTCTTCAGTCCACATTTGTTCATTTTTTGTTTTGTTGTTTCTTTCATTCTTTCCATTCACGTTTCCTTCCTCTCCCTCTGCATCCCCTTCTTTCTGACAAACTGACTTCTGCCAGATGCCCAGGTGGTGGTCAATTACTGCACAACTCCTCTTGGAATAACAAAAGCATTCTTAAACTTGCTGCTCTGTGCCTATTTTAGGAAGACTTCTTTGCATGTTGGAAACTGAGTGAATGGGCAAGAAAGAGAGCAAATTATAAAGAATAACACTTACTGTTTGAGTGTAAATGAGGATGTATTAAACAGGCTGGCAGCTGCAGGAGCAGACATGAATGGTGCATTCCTAAAACAAATTTTTGTGAAAATGGCAGAAATGTTTGTTGACTCTTAAAATTCCATATGCATTTAACCTTTACAGTACACCCACCAATTCTAGTCCTCCAGAGACAACTGAAGCCCTGGGCCTTCTTATGCTAGCACATGCTAAGACCCCTAGCTTTTCCCTACTTACACAATGCAGAAACCTGACTTGTGGAACTTCACTTCAGGCTCTTCCTGCAACACGTTTGGCCCACCTTCTTTTCATTTAGAGCCATTGCCTCTTATTCTTCCTCTGCCCTGGCATAATCCTCATTTGTAAGACAAATATTATAACAAATTAAGCAGCAAAACAATGGGTGGGTGTCTGCCTGACGTCAGCCTGCATTTCATTAGCAATCGCTAGGCTAACACGTTCCATATGGAGGAGCCTGCAGGGTAGCCCCCTGCTGCCCAGTTCCAGCGTGGCCCAGCCCAGCATGGCCTAGCATGGCCTAGCCCCCCCCCACACACACACACATACACTAAGTCGAGCCCCAGTTCGGACCCCCATTTGGGCCCCTGCCATTATGTCATCTTTAATTTGGACTTGTCACACATCACCTGACACCTACCCCCGTCATGCTGTAACCTTTTGTCCCGCTGGAACGAAAAAGTTCTCCGAAGGATTTCTCCCTCTCCCATTCGCCTGTTGTTTCATTCTCCCTTTTCTTCTTATTCTTCTTCTTTTCTGTCAGTCTTTTCCCCTCACACACACTCTCTCTCTGTTGGTGTATGTCACCCTTGCCTTCTCTTGACTCAGCCTCTAATTTAGCTTAAACCCACCTGCCTTTCCCCTCTGTCCTCTGTCATTCAAACCTAACTTTGATGTGTTTGGGAGTATGTGTCTGTATTAAATAAAATTAAACAACCAGGGGAATTACAAAGGGTTCTGATGACACCTCTGCCCAGTCACCCACAGCCCTTTTTTCTTAGACCCCCAACAAACGAGTTGAATGACAGTGACATATAGGAAGTGACAGTCAGAGGGGAAGCAATGTATTTTGGAAAGAGCTAAATTATGGGACATGACGGGAATATGGAGTGGGACTGGCGTGTTGGACAGAGCTGTGGACCTCTGGGTAGCGGCGGGGCTGTGGTGATGTCTCTTGTGATGGAAATATGGAATGTGATGGAACTCTGGAATTTGATGGAGGAGGAAGATGAAAAGAGCAGAGATGGAGAAAGAAACCCAGAGGAAAAAGATTAGAGGAGACATGCAGATAAGAAAAGATTAATGATAATGAGGAGTTTATGCCTTCGATGCGTACTGAAACAAAGATGTATTTCATGTGTTGTCTGTGTAATTTCTCATGTGTGCCGGTACTTGTGAGGACTGCCTGTATGCATGTGTGTATGAAACCTATCTAACCTGTGCATGGTTGTGTGCGCAGGTTGCATTGCACATCCATATGAGTGTTTGGGGGTTTCTGGTAGCTGTCCCTCATCACTGCTCTGTTCCCTTGGGCTCCTGCTCTTGGCTTCACTGTTTTGGTCTGCTGAATGTTTTATATTTGGCTCTTGTTCTATTCTATTCTATCTATTCTATTCTATTCTATTCTATTCTATTCTATTCTATTCTATTCTATTCTATTCTATTGCTGAGAGTAAGTCACTCTGAAACACTTGTAAAAGGCTTATAGTGCACTTTATGGTGCAGATAAAAATTTTTTCTCTTTGGTTTGAAAGTCAAAGCTGGATTGATGTTGGATTGAATTGCAGCCACGATAAATTACTTTTGAATGCCCTATTTCTATATAATTCAGGTCATAACTCCCTGTTGCTTCTGCACTAAAAACATTGAATGAATCACGTAGTGACAGCTGGTAGACAACCACCTGGGTGAATTATTTTCTTCAGTTCAGTAGCCTTTATTCAGCTTAGTTGGAGGGAAATAAATCTTATTATGTAGAAACACTTTTAGACCCTAATGATCTGGTGAGAACTGCACTGACTGCAGTGAAAGTAAACTTTAGAGACAATAAATACTCAAACGGCTCCATATTAGATTGACAACTGAACAGAAAACAGAGAGAGAACAGAAAAACTCATATGTAATACAACTACATCTGAATATGAATTAATTTGTGTTATCCAGAGCTGTGAAAATATCAACATACATCCCGATTTAGGAAATCTTACAAATAAAAATGCTTCCATAAAAGACCCCTGTTAGCTGAAGACTTTTATGAGTGTTAAAAAAGACAGCCTTCATGGTTGTCAGATTTAAACCCATATGAAACTAAGTGTGAGCTTTTGGTGCATTCTGTTCCACTATAAGGAAAAAAAAACAGTTGAGAAAAAGAGAGTGGCCTTCATCCCATCAGTAGAGTTCAGAGACTTAAACAGTCTGTTCTAGGGCCGACTCTGGAATCTTTCATTTCTCACTGGTTTTTACATTTAACATTTGCCTTCCACTATTTTATATTTTTCAACGTATATTATTTATTGGTTATTCCCTTTGTCTCAAAACAGTTATTCTACGTGGAGAGTAAAAGGCAATAACCATGTAACTACTGTACACAGTACTGAGTGAACATTTTTCGGCTGCATCATTGTTGGATGAAATACTTGAAACATCATCATCTACATACCCATTGGAAACAAGCATGGCAGATTATAATAACTGCAAAATGTAATTTGGTAGAAAAGAAAATAATAATGATGAACTCAATTAACTGGATTCCCAACCAGTCTCATGGCAAAATGTGAAATAGTCATAAAAACGTATTCACTCATTCTGTCTTTAGTTCCATTTTTTTTTGTGTGTGCTAATGAACACAAAAATAATCCCACAGAAGAATGCAGTGTTACAGCATTTCATCAGATATACATGAATCAATTTTTAGTTCACATTCAGGGACTTTTGGTGGTCAGAAAGTTTGGAGCATGGTGCTACTCACAAGACTGCCAAGTTTAAGATCCAAGGTTGAGTCCAATCCTCACCACTTTCAAGTAACTTTACTTTAAAATGTGATTTTTGCTTTTACTCTCTGTCTTGACAGATTACACACAACTTGGTTAAGGTTAAATATTAAACACAACATGATTAAGGTTAGGAAAACATCATGGTTTGCATTAAGACAGACACGGTCCTTTTCCTGGATTACAGACTTCTGAGTCCCACCCTTTTGCTAAACACACAAAACACACTTGACACATGGACCAGATGTCCAAATGAGAAAAGGAAATGTTTTCAAGTAAACTTTTCTATTACATGACTATTTCATGTTTTGCTATAAAACCTGGCTGTTTTTAAAAAAGAGCAGTGATTCTCAAATTGGCTTTGAATTCTATTTAATTGCAGACAATAAGAATTATTTATGTATTCTTTTTCATGTTTTGTTAAGTCAACTTAGTCTAATTTACTACACATTTTGGTCATTGTCATTCCAAATAGGTGATATCGGCAGGTGATGCAACAGAAATATTCCCAAAAGGCTGAGTCTTTGAAGATCAACAATGAGTAGAGGACCTTCGATTTGACAGAAACAGATTAAAAAAAACAACTGAAATTTAAAAACAACCAAGAAAGATTGGAAATGATCTGTAGATTTCGCCTTCTATGGTGCAGAATTATCAGTATATGAAGGAATTATGAGAAATTTCAGTGTGTAAAAGGCAAGGTTGCAAAACTTGTATACCCAAGATCTCTTATCCCTTAGGCAGCATTGCATTCGAGAATCATCATTTATCAATAGCTGATACGACCATGGGGCTGCATGGTGGTGTGGTGGTTAGCACCATCACAGCGAGAGGGTTCTAGGTTAAATTCCCAACTTGGGCCTTTCTGTGTGGAGTTTGTCTGTTCTCCCTGTATATGCGTGGGTTCTCTCCGGGTACTCTGGCTTCCTCTGTCTAACAACATGCATGTTTAGGAGTAAGTGCATGGTTGTTTGTCTCTATGTGGCCCTGTGATGGTCTGGCGACCTGTCCAGGGTGTACCCCACCTCTCGCCCGATGACCCTAAAATTGGATTAAGCGGGTATAGAAAATGGATATAACCATGTTGCATAAGGGATTACTGTGTAAAACGTTTGTCAAGTACAACACTTTTGAGTTACATTCACATTCAAATACCACTTCAAATTTTATCACGAAGAAAAAAGCTAAATGTTAAACTTGTCCAGAGGCAGCGTCCACTTCTTCTTGTTCGGCAGCATCTGCGATGGACCATCACACAGTGCAAAGATGTACTGTGGTCTCACAAATCAGTATTTAGGATACCATGGTCCTGTCTTTGGTCCTGACCAAAGACAGTTGACCTTCCAGACTATTATCAGCAGCAAGTCCAAAAGCCTGGCTCTGTAATAGTACGAGGTTGCATCAGTGCTCTTGGCAAAGCTAATTAAACCTCTGTGATGGCAGCACTTACACAGAAAAGTTAACTAACATATGTTGATTTCAAGAAGACATTTTTTTTCCTGGGACAACAAGACAATGCAAAACCACAATGTGATAGTAGATATCATTTCAAGGTAGTAACAGATTTACTGCCCCATTGGAATGTGCTACAGGCCTGAAATGGTTTAAAATGTATTTACACCAGCAAAGTACATAGAGTTAATGAGACAAACCACACAATATCTTTGGTTCATACTTTCTGCAACTGAACACAATTCTAAGTGAATTTAAGATATTAAGCATTCCGCTTGATCTTATGGAGCTAGAAAGAAAATGTGACACATCTCAAATGTTCTTTTTCAGCTAAAACATCCATCCAGGATAAACTGCATCAATTTCAACTAACTTTTCACACAACATGAGTCATAGGGTTTGTTGGGAGCTGTCTTCATCTTGTAGCAAGCCATGATTTTGGAGTTTTGTCCTTAGGGTCTAAAATAGTTCAGGTGTTCAGATGGACAGTGAATTCATAAGTTTTTTCTGCTTCATTTCTATTCTGCAGTGAAACAGCAGATGTAGCACTGCACTTCTGTTCTCAGCCAATAACTGTCACATTATGTGAGCTGTACTTTCAGCGCACAGCTAAAATCACAATGCTCGCACATTCAAAGTAGTGAGGCTGGCTTATAAAATGACAGTGGTGGAGTGGTAAATACCAGAGTGACAACATCAGACGTTTGTTTAGTGAATTTGGAGTGTCTGGTTGCAGAGTATGCTCAGTAGCAGAGTGTTTTCAGTGGCTGTGTCCTGTATATGTGCGTGTGTGTGTTTGAAAGTAGGTTTGACCATACGAGTGCAGTGTGTACTGTATCTGCACATGCATGTTTGCAAATTAAATCAGTAGCTTCTGTCCAATTGCATTCGTGAGTGTGTGAAAGTGCGCGCGCTTTGGCTCTCTGTGGGGTTGTCGGTTTTTCATGCTGGTTGGAAGTTTATGATCAGTATTTTCCGGCTTGCATGACTTAGCGTGTGAAAATCCATTCACACCCAACACAAACACACACATACACACACGTACATGCACACAAACACACAGAGTTATGGTGTGGATCTTGATGATATTCCATGTTGTGTCCTTTACTGTATGGTAGTCTTGGTAGCGGTGCAGTGTTGGGGGAGTCAGGGAGTGTATTTGTAAGTGCAGCTGCATGTCAGTGTGTGTGGAATGAGTGTAAAAGACATCAGACACCACCATTAATGGGCTTAATCAATGACAGATGAAATTCCTGTTGTTTTTCTCACCGCAGCACTGCCTGCTCCAATAGAAACAAGGCACAGAATGTGCAAAGAGACTGAGGTTGGAAATCTCACTTATAGTCTCAGCTACCATAAACCTACACACTAATACACACACATGCATAAATTCACAACTCTTGTGAGCAAAAGGTTCCAAATTGTTCTTAACCTGCTTGCATTTTGCTCTGCCACACAGTTCACGAATTGCAAGAAATATGCATGTTACAAATAAACTATGCATGCACTGGTAACACACATGTCCACACACTCACTCACACACAATCTTGCCAAAGTCCTTTCTGTGCTCCAGCTGGGGACCCAGCTGCAGTGATGTCATTGCTTGCTGCCACTTTGCTGATTGTGACTCTTATTGAAAGCAGAGCACTTTGATTCAGTTTCAAGAGTGGTCACTGTGCACAGGCGTGCGCATGAATACACGCAATACACGAGCACTAAAATAGATTGCACAAATTATGCACATAGACACAAGCACACACGCCCACTTTCGGCTCACACCATCAGGATATTTCAAGTGCACGTGTGCATACACGGACACACAAGGCGCTTACAGGTTAGATCATAGCGGCCACATCACTTTCACAGCACTTTTCCAAAGTAGACCAACAGATTGAATACTCTGGAGTTGCGATATAAGACAGGGTGAAAGTGGAGGAAAGCAGGAAGATTGTGCCCCTGAAGACTTGATCCTGACAAAAAGAGAGAGAAAAAGAAAGGAGAAGGGGACGCAGCATTGACAGTTTGCTTTGAGAGCAGAGATAAGAAAGATTAAGTTACGCAATGAGGGAATGTTCTTTGCTTCTCCAAGCTATCCCCAAATATATCCATCTCCCTCACACATGTAAATTTGTCCACACAAACAGCTACCACACAGCATGCTGACAAAGTAATCTCATAAATGCGCCCAGATTTAGCTACAGACATACACAGAACAAACAGTCTTTGCCTGGAATTTTATTTATTTATTTTGAAACCATCAAGATTTTATATCAAACATCATTCTCCCCTTAACCTCCCCATCATCACACACTGACACAATCAGCAACAAGGCTCTCTGAAAGTTCTGCCAATGTAAAAAGCTGCAAACATATGAGAACAGGCCTGAACAGTTTCCCCACATTATGGTCCATCTGGAAGTGTACCAGCAACCCCCCCCCCCCCCCCCCCCCCCCCCCCCCCCCCCCTGCGCTAGTGTTTGCTCGGTGTCCTCACTGCTAGTGGCGCAATTTCAAGTTCTCAACCCTCTGTCAGCTCCTCCACCAGATCCCTCTGCCCATTCATGTCCCCGAACCCCATTCGTTTTGAGTTTCTCTAAACCTTTTCGCCTTGTCCCCTTCACCGTCCCCCTTTCGCTGCCTTCCCCCTACCCCACCCTCCACCTACTCCTCCTCCTCTCTCTGCCTTGTATACACTCGTCTGTTGGCATGTCCTCTGTCTTTCCAGCCTTTGAAGGCTTTTCAGGCTGCTAATAAAAGACAGGTCCCCACCACAACAAAAGGGCTCAGCGCTGCCTTTGAATAAACTGTTTATTTCGCTTTTATTTTTTTTTTCTCTCCCATCACACACCCAGCCGCCCCCCACCCCCCTCCACCCCTGTGTATGTTTTTTTCACTCTTGGCTAAGAGAGAAATATGTGCACTTGCTATGTTTTTTTTCCATGTGATCACAATGCTCTGGAACAGATTAACAGAAGACAGAGGAGGGAGAGACAGGGATGAAAAGGAGCAGGAGAGGGAGCAGAAAATGAGAGCAGGTAACTGTGGCAACTTTGGCCCTCAGACTAGACAGGCTGCCTCTGTACAGTATATGTGTATCTGTCAGTCCGTTGGTCAGTCTGGCCGTTTGTATCCTTGTGCTGACTTACACCATGTTGCATTTTGGGACACATGCTCGCCTCCCATCTCAGCATCTTATCTTCTGTGCACTACAGCACACTCCTACAGGCACCTGTAGTCTGCACTCTGGGGTAAACTCCCTAAACCACATTAGGCCTGTGTACACTGGCAACACCTGGCTTTCCCCAGCGGGATTCAAATAAACATCTTGTTGAAGAGAGACTTGTTTTGTTGGATAAACTGGAACAACCTAGCTTTGAATCTGAGCGTAATCCACCACATCCAGGGGAATCACGTCAAAGTAAAGTTGACAATTTGTCCTGTTTACATGTGTTGAAATATTTCTCTGGCTCGGAAGGACTTGTTAGACCGATTTGAAAAGGCTTATTTTCCCCCCAAATGTAAATAAGTTCTCAGTTTGTTGGATCTGGACCCAATGTGGCCCTGAAAGCTGGAAAGACACTCTGCTACTGAACGAAGCCCCGACAGCTGGGCCAGGAGCAAGTTGGGTAGGGGAGAGTGCTCGCTCCAAGAGACCTGGACAAACACATGCCTGAAAATATTTAAATGCTTGAGGTGAACCATTAGTTCGTCCCATCAGATACTTACACAACCTGAACATCAATGAAAATCACCTGGAAGATAAGTTTTATTAAGCACTTAATATGTATTTTCAGGAGTGTGGAGTGAATTCAGATACTCTCTTGCCCGGGTTTGTTTCCCTGCTTGTTGCTGCCCAACCCACACAAGCCACAGCCAGACTGTAACACAACCAAACGCTGCATTGGACCAAACCACAGCTCCCTACTCCACATCCACGAGCAAGCCCCCCTCCTTCTCTCTCAACCTGTAGCTCTCATACTTTTCTTGTTCGACCACCGCTGCTCCCTCTGTTCCCTTCTGTTGTTCGACTACCTTTCGTCTTCCTACTCCCTGCTCTGTTCTGCTCTTTGACTCTTTCTGTTCTTTTTTTCCTGGTACTGGCAGGCCGTGTTGCCGCAGCCCCAGAGCTCAAAGTAAATAAATGGTCATTTTTCGGCCTCTTTCTCTTGGAAGAAGAATAACAGCGGGACAAGCATGTGTGTAGTGTCAAGTGTATAACTATGTGTGTGTGTGGATTCATGTGCCAGTGTGTACATAACTGTGTATGTATGTGTGTATGAGGCAGCAAACCACAGGCTTATTGGAGCTATTAGAGAGCTGGCTGAGCGGCACAGCATAGCAGCACCAGATGGGCAACCAGTAGACTCACAGTACACACACACACTGCACATGTACATAAACACACTTTACACACAGACACATGGTGCATATTAATGCTGACAGACTGACAGAAGGAATATTAATACCTACAATGCACACATGTGCATAAACAGACTTTGAAATGTATGCAAACAAATTGATTACACACGCATACACTTGCACACAGCTGGCATCCACAGCTGCCACACGCTCGCCCCGTGACACTCCTGATGAATGATGGACGGCGTGAGAGTGAGGATGGATGACACAAAAGAGCATCTCTTCATCTCTGTCACTCAGTTAATCCCTCTCTCCTCTCATCCATTACATCACTCTATCTCTCGCCAATCCCCCGCCCCCAGCCTTCATTTTGCTGTGTGCGTCAGTCGCTTACTCTTTCCCATCTCCGTTTTCCTACTTTACTTTCTAAGATCCATTTCTTTTTCTCTCCTTCCCCTATTCCCAGTTTCTCTTGTTTGGTATTACATTAGAAAAAAAAATCTGGTTTGTGTACAACCCTAATTCCAAAATGTAAGTAAAATGTAAATAAAAACATCTCATAAACTGATATTTCATTCATAATTGAACATAAAAAACATTAACTATTGAAAGTGAGACATTTTGTCAATTTATAAAAGAAATGTTATGTATTATGTTATATATGATGGCAGCAATTTGTCTCAAAAAAGTTGGGAAGGGGTCTGTAAACATGGGGGAACTGAGGATGCTGGCCCTTTGTGAGATGAATGTTGTCCCATGCTTTTGTCTGGTAGAGGATTCTCATTGTCCTGGGTCTTGAGTTTCTTTGTCCAGCACCTGGACTCATGGAAGTCATGTAGTTGTAACAAATTCAGCATGTGGCTCAGCATTGTCTTGCTGATATATGCAAATCCATCCCTGAAAATGACATCACCTAAATGGGAGCATATGTTGTTCTAAACCCTGTTTATACCTTTCAGAATTGATGGTGCCTTTCCAGATGTGCAAGCTGCCAATTCTATAGGCACCAATGCACCCCATTACCATCAGAGAGGCAACATCCACAACTTCCAAAAAGAAATTAAGACTTTGATTTGTCTGACCTCAGAATAGTTTTCGTCTTTGCCTAATATCCTTTTGATGATACTATGTACTGTAGATGATGCTTTGCAGTTTTAGACAGAATAACATTATCATTATCAACTGATTCACAATTGCAGTTGCATCTTTTTTTTTTGGATTGGGGGTTGTAAAAAGCACATGAATTACCAACCATATATAAGTATAGTCTGTAAACTAACTGTAAAACTGTAACATTGGTAAAACCCTGTTTCCACTAAATCTTTCACACAAACTTGAAAAATGTAAATGAAAACAGGTTGCAAATCGTTTGGAAATAATTCAAACTTGAAAAATAGAACTCGAAGTGTTCCTGAGATCCTGAGTTCATTAATTAAGTATTTCTATTCTAATGCAGTGTAGTCTGAGAACCCAAGAGTCACAGTAGAAAGTATTTTCATGCCTTGTCCCAAGAACACAGAGATTTCTCCAGGTTCTTTGAAAACTCAAAGTGCAAATAAAGCAAAGTCAAACGTTTAAATGTTGATGCATGCAGCAAGACGCAGCGCAGTAGGTCTTTAAAGGGGAAGTTGTTGTTTTTTAAACCTTGACCTTATTTCCAGCATAAAATATGTTCATCTACTCACTGATAACAGTTTGGTGAGAGTCTGCGTTCTTCGGAAGATATTTAGATTACTCGAGATCCATATACTGGGAGAGAACAGGGCATAGACAATACAGTCTCTAAATAAGGCATTATCTGTCTTCCAATACTTTCACCAATACTTTAAGACGAATGACTGAATGAATATGTACTATTGCACTGTTAGTTCATAGCTGCCATGTTGTTGTTTCACCAAACTGTTTTCGGTTAGTAAATGAACGTATTTTATGGGCATCAGCATTCATGCAGTTGCCAAATTTTGTCTATTTGCATTAGTTTTATGGAAACTTTAAAGCATAAGTGTATGATAATACAGCTTAATTTCCAATCAAGCTGCTCCCATTCACATATTTTTTACTTTTCTAGACAGACAGCTAAATGCATAAAAAATTGTGATTGAAAATCAGCCCATTAAGATGATTTCAACTTCACTAATAGCATTTCAAGTCTGTCACTCTGCTCTAAAAAAAATCCTGATTTTTATTACAGTGAAATCTGATAAATTCAACTATTTAAGTCATTTAAAGACAACGTCTGTGCAGTGAACCCAGCTATACTTACATGTACAATGATCTCCTACAAAGATAATTAGAAGCAGCAGAATGTCTTGAATATTTTCTAACACAATCCACACCGTTGCAATAACTCAGTAACTTGTGTTCGGTTCCTGACATGGTGGTGCAGTTAAATGGCCCAGTTCGACGAAACTGTGCATGTAACCATGTTGAGATAGATAGAGAGTTAGGGGATCACTGTGCCACATATACTTTCATCTACCATGTGACAAACTCTGAACGCATATTAATTTCTGATTTACTTTGACTTTATTGATATCAATTACCATAGATGATAGATTCCCTAATCTCTTTGAAATTTTACACAAAGCAAATTATTTTCAATTGTTGAACTGTTTGCCCACTCAGACCAATAGGATGATGAACCTTTTTACCTTTGGCACAATCAAGCTGTCTGGGAAGCGCCTATTTTACAAAACATGTTACTGACTACTTATCAGTCAACAGAATTAGCTGTGAGATATCCAATTACATGATTTCTTTGTTACCATTACACAACTTTCAGTTTTTTTATTATTAATTAATTTATTTATTTAATGTTGAACATTTGATTTACATAAAAGTGAAATACTCAATTATATCCACAATGTTCAGCACTTGGAAAAATCATACATTCAACTGAAACTTAAAAGCATCTCTCCAGTCTCGTTCTTGCTGTGTGTTGATATCACAACCTGTTATTTTCAGCCTACAGCATGGTTGTTAAAGCCATATTTCTCAGAAGAAAAATCATTAATTCAGTTGCTATAACTCTGTACTCTATACCCTGTCCACAAATCTCATTTAATCCAATTGTTTTTAATCCACAAAAATATAATAGCTCCTAGTTATTTTCTTTCCAGAAGTCACAGCAGCTCGTCTAGAATTTCTTATTTTCCCTGCTATGTTCCTCTTCTATCTCCCTCTTGGCCAGCAGGAATTTACTACTCGCCCCAGTGTTACCCCAGCAGTTCTCCCATTTGTCATCCATCAGGCCCGTCAAAGTTATTGGAACATTGCAGTTGTGCTTCCCGTGGCGTGGATGCGGCCGGCGGGCACGTTCTTGGGGTTGCAGTAAAACAAGCGTCTAATGACACCCCCTGTAACCACAGCAAAGGGGGGTGCGCGTCACCAGTGCTAACCCAGGAAATGTTTTGGTTGGCCACAGGGTAATTGGGACTGTCCCATGTAATTTGGGCAGAGAGACAGGCAAGTTTGGCCAGGACTCCTGCACTTGTCTCTCCCTGGATGTTGGTCAACCACACTGCACCACATACACAATAAAAGGATGGAAATATGGAGGAGATAGGGTATATATAAGATTGGAGTTAATGAAATTAGAAGAGCTAGTAGAGACAGAATATTGAGAGCATGAATGTAAACAAACCCGTGAAAAAAAGGCAGAGAGAAACTTGAGAAATTGACTGTCCGTATTAGCAGTTTATGTTTGTGCATGGGTATGTATGTGTATACTCTTAAAAGAGTGTCACAGCGAGAGTAGAGAAAGTGAAGAGTGGCGTGTGTATGGTGGGCATTATTTTTCCCTAGGCAGGTTCTCCTACGCTGAGGCAGATGGAAAATAGGAAAGGGGAGCAGGGGGAAATTCAGCTTAGTCAGGTCTTCTGGTCCAGTAGTGTACTCATCGCAGTGTGTGTGAGTGTGTGTTCTCTCCGTCTGTCAGGTCCTCTTCACAAGCACCGCTCACTTTAAGTGGGACAGACAGCTTGAAGACTAAAGAGTTCTCTGTATGCTGGCCTGAAACCACAGGTGTGTGTTTGTGCACATGCACACTTGTATCTACTGAGTGTGTGTAAATTGAATGTATTTCTGTTTTGATGTGAGCAGGTTCAAATGCAGTGGGTATGCATTTGTGTACATTTGTAGATGTCTGTGTGGCGTGTGTGTGTGCATAACATGAACGTCTCTTGGTTATAAGGTGTTTCAGTGTGTGTGGGAAACAGACAGCATGTGTGTGTGCTTATGTGTTAGAGTTAAACCTCACTAAACACATAACTGTGCGCTGAAAGTGTGTGTAATGTCTCTCTCTGTGTTTGTGATGGCTGCTGTGTTATACCTGTCTGTCTGTTCAGATTTTTTTGGTATTAGTGGAATTAGACGGCTTGTTCCGCATGTTCTCTGCATGTGTGTGTGCTCTGTCTGTGTTTCCTTCACCCGCTTATGTGTGTTTGCATGCACAAGCAGAAGTATGTCTGCTAGCAGCATGAGTTTGAATGTGAATGAGCGTGCATTGAGAAATGCGCAAGAATGTGTGTGTTTCAGGCTTTGGGGTCACAAGCAGGTCTTCATCTCCTGCGACCAGACCAGACAATGAGGAGGGAAGCGGCTTGGTGTGGAGCAGACTGCAGCGATGTGCTGTGTAGCAGTCTCCAATCTGGGACATGGCCTTGGGCTGCAACTAAATGAAAAATGAAACAGTGCTGCAGTGGGGCCTTAAATGTTTGTAAATCGGAGACTGACTAAATCGTGCTAAACATAAAAACACACACATAGCAGACTTTCAGAAGATTCCCAGCAGAGAAGCCCCCTCATGACCTGCTTTCCTGGTCTGGTTCTGGCCCAAATCCAAACCTGGTGAGGTACATACAGCAAAGGCAACTTCTCCACAAATGGTCTCAGTTTATTTACCTTTGCCTTGTTTTCACAATCAATCAGAGTTAAGCAGAAGCAGAACATATGACCGCAATTGAATGCATTTTTAACGTCAATAAACAACATATTTAGCAAGTGTTGTTGTTCTTTACCCAGAATCTTGCGTAACAGTAATATATTTAACAAAGCACAGATGCTGTATTAGCCTGAAGACATCTGCGTTACAGAGGGAGAAAGACAAGGAGCCAGACTTTTTGAGAACGTCCCTGCGTTTCATTTAGCCACAAAACACACAACCTTGTCTTGCTAGGGCCAAAGGCTGGCTGAGCTCGAAACCCACTTTGACCTTTCTTGGGACAAAGCTGACCTATTAAGGTGGTATCAGGTTTTCTTTGTGACACTTGCGCTGTGTTCTCCACATGTGGCTTGTGAGGGGATATGAAGTAATACACGAATAAACTTAAGTGAAACCACCGGGGAGTCAGAGAGGAGGAGGTGTAAAATTTGTTGAAACAAGAGATGAGGAGAGACACATTGGGAGAGATATACAGAGTTAGAGTCAAAAAGGGGTGAAATGAGAGAAAGATGATCCTGTCATAAACAGGGGGAGTGTGAGGTGCGCAAGAGACCAATAGAATTTTAAGCCTTTTGTGCAGCGGTTGAGGTTAGGAGTTGTTCAATTCAGGAAGGACTCTCCAAAACAGTTCCAGTATTCCTGCACCAGCAGCACACAACGCCAAAACCTCTGCACAGCTGGGAAAGTCCACTCTGACTCATTTGTGGACTTCATTCAAAGCCTATGCGTCCACAGATGCAGAAATTCTGCTGCCGTTAAAATAAGAATGGAATAATGAAATATGACACAATGCAGTTCTTGCTCTCCTTCAAAAAAAAAAAAATTGGAAATCTTTATTGGTGTGATTGTTGTAAAGCACAATCCCATCAAAAGTTGTTGTAATGAAAGAAAAATAAAAAACGATTGCATGCTCCCAGTCCCACATAGTTTTTTTGTAGAATAGGTTCAAACACCAAAATAACTGGATTGGTGGTGCAATGATTGCTATGACTTTTCTCAGTCATATGAGAAAACTGAAAAAAAAAATTCAACTCAAAACGAATGCGAGAGCGAGCGACACTGTGGTGTGGTGGTTGGCACTTTGACCTCACTGCAAGAGGGTCCTGATTCGAATCCTGGCTGGGGCCTTTCTGTGTGGAGTTTGCTTGTTCATTGGAGAGACAATTATCACCTTTGGCCACCATCGTTTTGGTGCAAATATGGCAATTTGCCTCTTCTATGTTATTGGCATTCCTAGTTTTTAGTTGGACTTCAAACCAAGGTGTGACCACAGTGATAGAGGGCATCGGGACAAAAATCCGATATTTCTGTTGTTGCACAAAGTCAGTCTTGTCTGACCCTGAATCGATTGCCATTTAAATTGGATTTCAAATTTGAAGCAATTTAAAAATCTTACATTGATGGCTAAGCCTAACACCAAATTCATTTTAAGCACAGCAGCAAATTTAGCCAAGATCCGATTTTTCCTGATAGCTGAAGTGGCCTTGAGATGGGGCATATTCACTCCCTGCAAAAAGTCAAAATACCAATAACATTTCCCTACAATTATTCATGTGACTGAAAAGCATTCCGATAGTTTGTCCATTCATTCATTTTCTCAGGCAAAAAGAGACACTGGTTTAAGTAGTACTGGAAGCAAAACGGGCAAAAGGAAACAGCAGTAATAGCTTGGATACATTATGTGGCTTTGCTATCCACAGATGATGCTTATGTGCATTCCAGTCCATCTTTCCATTCATTCATCCATTCGTTCATCTGTCCATCCATCCATGCTCTCCCCTGTCTCCTTTACTCCTCACTTTGCACTCTGATCCCTCCCTCCTGCTCCCTTATTCTCTGTGCTCTTCCTCTTTCATCTCAGGCCAGACATGCCCAACTGTAGCCAATTAGCATTTTTCTCCCTCTCCTTTTCTTTTTCTACCCCCTTCCCCTCCGTTTTAGCCCTCTCTTCTCTCCTCTCTCTGTTTGTTGTGTAAATTAGATTTAGGGGCTCGAGACAGATTTTGTAC
The DNA here is from genome assembly GCF_036924035.1 of Leuresthes tenuis. Lineage (NCBI taxonomy): Eukaryota > Metazoa > Chordata > Actinopteri > Atheriniformes > Atherinopsidae > Leuresthes > Leuresthes tenuis. The sequence continues at coordinate 16,354,410 of NW_027325365.1, read as the reverse complement.
TGTTTAAGTTCTCTCTTTCTTCTGGTTTCTCTCTCTCGCTTAACATGAATAAACCTGCTGGCAATTAAACATTTATGGAACTGGCATGCCCCCATTTATCCCGTCTCACTCCATCTTTTCTCTTCCCCGCCCTCTCTCGCAATCCATTCACCTCTAACCTGCTTTTATCTCACTCTGTCACTCTGTCTTTCTTCTCGCATTTTCACTGTGACACTCACATTTTCTCCTGCCTCCTCACCTTTCAACACCTGCTATACAGGTTGCGCGGTCCCTCTGTCCTCGGCGTCCACATCTCTTTCTCTCTCTGGGTGGAATAGGGGACTGATTAGTAAGAACACATTCAGATTTTCCTTCCATGTGTTGTGCCAGTGAAACGCCCGTGTGCCCGCAGCATTTAGGACAACTGTGCCAGGGAAGAAGTAGTGCTGGAGTTTGTGTGTGTATTACTGTGTACATGTAGGCATGCATGACAGTTTGTGCCTTCAGTATCAGAGACATCAGGGTTAAAAAGCGACATTTGAGCACTCACAGCCTAAAGCAGGAACTGTGTAACATTGTGCAATGTGTGTGGTAGTTGAGCGTGTGTGCATGGATATCGTGTGTTGTCGTAGTGATTATGGAAGATGATGCGCACATGCGAACACACTTACAAAGCACAGATGTTTGTGTACCAATAGTGGTTCATCAAGGTGTGTGTACATGTGTGTGCATCTTTATATGCCATATGTTTTCAGTCGTGGGAACTCTAATTCTGTTCTTGCAGCCCAGATGTGTTGCATGATGCTATGAAACCTGAACCCCCCCACCACTACCAACACCAACTAGAGCAGCCCCCTCTCCTTGCTTGTCCTCCAAACCCGCCCAGAACTCTGTGTTAAGACACATGTGGAAACAATTCAGTCAATGCCCTGAGCAGGGTAGCCCTCACACACACAAACAGACGCATGCACACACTCCACTCCCACATGCACATACACAAGATACACACTCATTTCATGCTCACCCCTTACATATACTATGCGCAGACTTACTCACGCCCAGCATATGCTCACATGTTACTCTCATCTGTCCCCTGTTGAGGTGCTCATTGCTTGGCATTTGACAGTGTGTTAACTCTGCTGTGATCCTAAACTGCTATCAGGTTGTCTACACTCAATCAGTAAGTCATGTGTATCCCCTGGATTTCTCTGGCTTTATGGAGGATGTGAGCAGGGGGCTATGCTTTCAGAACAATACGTGCAAAAGGAGATTTCTGGGGATGTTGTAACATTGTAATGGTAGCCAGTAGAGTCATGTTAGCTTGTTTGTAATACCTCATAGATACATTTGTAAGACCTAATAACTGCATTTATAAAACCTGACATAAATGTTTTTAATAATGGAAAACTATTTCTAAAATGGTTCATCATTTTAGCATCATGAATACTAAGCCTATACTTAGTGCTGTCAAGCAATTATATGTTTTTTAGTTGAAATGAATAATGATTCATTTGTAAAACTAGTTCAGGTGAGGAGCTGGGGCCTTTCTGTGTGCATGTGTGGGATCTCTCTGGTTGCTCCGGCTTCCTCCCACAATCCAAAAACATGTACGTCAGATTAATTGGTGACTCTAAATTGACCATAGGAGTGAGTGGAAGTGTCCATTGTTGTTTGTCTCTGTGTGGCCCTGTGAAGGACTGGTGACCTGTTCATGGTGTACCCCGTCTCTTGCCCAATGACAGCTGGGATAGACTCTGCCCCCTTGGGATCCTTTGAAAATGAATGGATAGTTTAGGTGATAGACATGATGCATTGCTGGAGTTCTACAATATTCTTTATTAATATTTATACAAGGACATCTGATCATGTGTGAGGATTTCCAACAATGTATATACAGTATTTGAATTGGTAGGCATGTTTTATGAGTACAGCTGCCAAAGCTAACAAGATATGTTAAACTGTCCAAATGAAAAAAAGGACCATTTATGTTAGTGATTCATGATGTAAAGTTGAATTGTTGATCCACAATATTTCATCTGGTGTTGGTGATGCAAGTCACTATTGTTTACCTGTCACCATAAGAATTAAGAAATGAAAGTGAGTCCATACTCTTTGGATAAGTGAGTTTGCATATCACTGGAGTTCATCAAGCCTGTGATAATAGATGTCAGCCAAACATTCATCACCATCAGCATTAAATCTGGTAACGCCTCAGAGCACACTTGACAGTTATGTCATGAAGCAGCTGGATTCTTGGAAAGTTTAAGTGTGATCCTGATCATGAAAGAATCTTTTTCCAACACCAAATCTTGGACCTATAAGTGTCCCATACCAGCAGCAACAGTAGGTTTAAGGTGCAACGACATTTAAGCAAGGGTGGCTTCTTTTCTGCTCGTGATTGACTGTGTATCCAGTCAATTGAATTTTTTTTAAAGTCCCTGCTCTTTTGGAAATGGTTTATTTTGGGTCGAGATTTCCCAGATGACTCTGTTCAACAAACTAATAAACTAATTAAAACAAGAAATGTTTAAAAACACTTTTGTTAAACCTTTAAATTTATATATTTTTAATGTGCTCACAATATGTTCTAGGTGTGACCTTCACTGAAGTACTGGGTAAAAAAGAAACAAACAACTACGGTGCATTGAAAGAAAACTGTGTGAGTTAAAACTAAAATAAGTGTAGTGTCGTAGTATTGTATTTATTAGTATAAATACTAATATTGAAGATAACCATAACATGAAAAATTTTATTTTGATGTAGCCCTGGCTGAAATCATACAGATCAGCGTACAAAAAGAATAATAAACAAAAAAACAGTTTATGATATTACAAGGGTTAATATGTAGTTCATAAAAGGTTTTAAAATCATGTGTTTAACAAGATAATTTATTTACAGTGAAGAGTTCAATAAATAAAAGGATTTCATGTTCATTTATTGAGCAGGAGAAGGCAAGAGTTTGGTTGATTAAAAAAGGAGCATGCTGTTTTTTAAACTTGTTTTAAAAATCTAATGTTAGTCACCTTATTTCCATATTGCCTTTGGTTGTTGATAGAGACAGAGAGAGAGGTTTCCTGCCATGGATGGACTCTGCTGTTTTTCATCTGTGATTGCCTTCGCTGCCATGTGCTACCTGCTCAACTGTGACCGCTATTGTCCACCTGTGATCGCTATTGTCCCGTTTCCCTGCTACCCAAACTAACAAACTAATTGTATTTGTGAGTACTAACTGAACTAATGTGCATGTGCTTTTTATTTGTTGCTCAGTGTTGAGGGAAGCGGCCATAACAGTTTTAGGCCTCACCGCCCCCGAATTTCGAAACAGGCCTGCAACAGGGTGAAATACCATTCTTCAAGTTTAATATTGAGAAGTGAATGTGTGTGGGCCCACCTGTGTACATGCAGTCATTTTTACATTGTCTTTATTTCATTTAATTTCTTAATATAGAATGACTGGCTTTTATTTTATTTTATTTTTACAAATAAATACTTGTTGAGGGACAATTTAGTTTTGAATACAGTTGCAGTGGTCCTTATTAATTTCATCAGAAGGTATTTCTAAAATTTGAATTTGTGGAAGCAAGCCGGATGAATAGGCTTCAGTTATTTTCAGAAGGTAGTGGTTTACATACAGTGCAAAAACAAACTCAGGCTCAGTCTCACTGTACTGCACACTCTACCTTTTATCATAGCTTCACGGGACCTGGGTTACATTGATATTGTGTTAATTAGAAGCATATATCATGGGAAAGCCAGTGTCAGTTTATTCCTGGTTGACACTGATATTGTTGACAGTGAATCCTAAAACTAGTTGCCACTCGTCATTAATTGCCAGGGAAAAGAGATAAAACGGAAGTAAAAAGCTCCTCAATAACCATTGTTAGTCACTCCTTAGAACCAGTGTCTGTCTGCCATATAAAATTATATTGGAGACGATATCAGACAGGAACAGTGTGCTCTGTCTGCACATTATCCCTGCAGTTCTTCCATTAAAACTAAGTAATGTTGGCTGTCTGCTGTTTGAGCTGATCAACAGTTACCACCAAAGGGAGTAATACCATTTACCTGATCATCCACCTTTCAAGCCATCTTCCTGCGGATTTCACTATGTAGAGAAAGTTGCAAGAAGTCTGCTATCTCTAAAAAAGAAAATGTTGCATTTAAATTTGGCTTTGTTGTTATAGCCAAGTTATCAGAGCGTTGGACTTTACAGTTCAATTGAATTCAGTTAAACTGAGGTTTAAACACCAAATTACAACAAATGTCATCTCATGGCACAAAATATTGTTTTCCATCTGTCCAGATTATTTGTTAGGAAATGTAAAAAGAGTGAGAGGGAGCCTGTGTTCCAGGTCACTAAGTACAAATGGATAGTATATGGATAGTATATGTCATAATGAAGCCATCACTAAATCATTGGCTTCCTCATAGCTGATGATATGAAGGCCTTAAGAAATTTAGAAATGAGAGGGCAGGGTTTAAAGAACAGATAGTACCGTTGAACTAAAACATGCTGCACACAAGGGATATTGTTTCAGTTGAAACTGTGCTCATGATTGAGCTTTATGGATCCTTTATTTAACAGTTTACCTGTTTACCTTTTCACTACCGATAAAGTATGATTCTACTTTATGCTCTTCCAAAAAAAACTGTTGTAGAGTTATGGTTAACATCTCTCTGACATAGTAACAGCCATGTAAACTAAAGTAACAGTAATATAAACTAAACTACCTGAAAACTGCAACCTTTGCAGATCTGAAGCTTTTACCGTTGACCTAGAGATCTTTGGTCTAAACATTTCTAATATCACCTTGCTTTTAGCCTCTAAGTTGCTTTTGCTAACTAGCTCCTCAGTGATGAGGCTCAACCCTATTCATACATGTGAGGCAGTTACGAAAATAGCATTTGTATGAAGCATAATGTGCCTTTATTGCACCTGGCATGGAAATCTTTAATTTAGACAGATTTTCAACAAATACAAAATTAAAGTAATTTGCAGCTAATTTGCAATCAACTATGCAACATACAGTATTACTTGATTTGTACACTGAATTGATGACTCTCATTTATAAAATTGTAATTGCAAGAGCATATCCCAAATGCCATTTGGCAAGAGGTGGTGTACGAACTGGACAGATCACCAGTCCATCACAGGGCCACACAGGGTGACACAATGACAAACAGCCATGCACACTTATACTCACTCTTAGGGATAATTACCAGCACCAATCAAACTAACATGCATATTGCTGGATGGTGGGAGGAAGCCAGAGCACCCGGAGAGAACCAGCAAGGGGAGAGTGTACAAATCTGACAGAGAAAGGCCCCAGCCGGCAATCGAAACAGGAGCCCTATTGTTGTGAGGCGATAGTTGCCTAGCACCACACGACCATGCAACCTCAGCATCCACCTTTTTGAAGGTAGTATGATGATGAAATTTAACTGAAAATATTTAACTGGATTTGATCCATTTGAGAGAATGATAACTCTGTCTTCAGGTCCGATACTTCTTTCTGTGCATGTGACAATATTTTAAAGAGGTCTTCAGTTCTGAGGTCACAGCTTTTGGCTGGTTGTGTGCTGGACCGTGTTTCATTACATTAACTATGACCTCAATGTCAATATCATAATTTGTACTGGGCTGTTGTATTGATTTGCCTTAACCCACTGAAACACAGATATACTCAAATGTTGCATTGTGTCTTTATGTGTAAGATTTCAAAGGTGGATAGAAAAGCCATATAGTGTGCATGGATTCATTGATAAATAATCAACACTATCAATAACTATCATATGCCTAAATGTAATTTCACACATGCTAAAAGTAAACAATGATCTCGTTTGAATACATGTAAACACAGTTATGTGTGACAACTGTGTAAAACCTACAATTTAACTTTTACGTGGAAATGCTGAATGATGATTGATGCAAACCAATTTTTACAACCAATGAAAACGGAGGCCATGGCCTTCAGAGAGATAGAAATACAGGTTGTCAACAAACGTAACTCGGACGTTCTGAAAAAGATGGGTGTAGCCCACTGTGTCAAAAATGAAGCCAGTGTGGGAGTTCACAAAGCCTGCATTTTATGTAAAGGCCAGCAGAGGGCAACGCCAAAGATTGCAAAAACACATCTAATGGTTCCAGGCTGCACAGTGATGGGGCGGTTAATACAGTGGCCACACAACAGGAAGGTTCCTGGTTCCTATCTTGGCTGGAGCCTTTCTGTGTGGAAGTGACATTATCTCCCCATGTGTGGGTGAGTTCTTTCTGGGTACACCTGCTGCCTCCAAAAAAGATGCATGTGAGGTTATTTGGTCATTCTGAGCTGACCTTGAATGAGTTTGAGTATACACGGTTATTTGTCTCTGGGTTGGCCCTGCAATAAACTGGCAACCTGTCCAGGGAGTACCCCTTCTGCTCGATGGTAGCTGGAATTTGCTATAGCCCCGGGCTGAACAGGATTAAGCAGGTATGGAAAATGGGGAGATGGATCTCTTGGTTCAGAACTAAATGGGGAAATGACTCTTCCTTTTACTTATTTTGTTATCTGAGTGAACATTTTCTGAATTAATTTATGGTCCTAACCAGTTGGAACATACAACCGGTTGAATAACTGGTTGAGTGTTGTGGGAATTCTTTTCAAATTTCTTTAGTGGCACAAATGTCACTAAATTGTATCATGCGCGTTATGCACTGTCAAACTGTTGTTTTGGTGCCTTACATTTGAAGCAGGCAGTTAAAATGTCTTAGATGGAAACTAACTACCAGCCTTGATCTTAAAATCCAACATGATTCTTTTGTGTATATTAAGTAGTGAAAGTAAAATATTGTTTCTTATTACTTTTGTCTACATATATTTTTTAAAATCAGTTGCACAAATAATACTGTCCTATTCTAACTATGAACATGTTGCAACAGTGTTTATACGTTAAAACTTGTCTGTTATCAACTAGTACTGGAAATGTTTAGAAGAAAAGAATAGAAGAAAATAGAAAAGATACTTTTTTTGTCACTTCCATTTCCACAACAATGAAAATGAGGTGCATCCTCCACAGTGTACAAAAAAAGTAGATATAAAGACAGTAAAAAAGCTGTAAAATAGATGAATTGACAATAGTAAAACAGTTAAATGGCACCTTGTGGCATTCCACCAATTGCACATCTGTCCCTTATGTCGCTGAAAAAGAAAACAGTCTTAGTGCATTACTCATTATTTAGGGCAGTCATTGGCTTTGGATAAAAACTGGTTTGTTTTTATAATCCTGTATCTTCTGCCTGAGAGCACAAGCTGAAGCAGACAGTGCCGTAAGAATGTTTTTTGCTTTTCTGAGACAATGGGAACCGTAGAGTTCTTCCAAGGTGGGGAGAGGGTAGCAGAGAGGTGAAGGAGAGTCTATGTTGAGCCTTCTTTGTCCACTCCATGGTAGTGGCATCCCAGGTCAGGTCATCTTTAACCTGAGCACCAGGAAACCGAAATGTCAAGACCCTCTCCACACTGTCCCTGTTAATGTAGTGTGGGTGAATGTTGGTTTTATTTTTTCCTGAAGTTTACTACCAGTTCCTTGGACTTCAAGGTGTTAAGGACCAGGTTATTGTCCCTGCACCACCTGGCCAGATCCTCCACCTTGTTGCTGTAAGCCGCCTTATCTCCACCAGAGATGAATCTGACCACCATAGTGTTGTCTCTAAACTTCACTGGTTTTGTTGGGGTGGGCTGCTAGCATGCAGCCCTGAGAAGAGCCAGTGCTTAGGCTGAGAGCTGTAGAGGTGTGGTGGCCTACCCTCACCCTCTGGGAGCAACCTGACAGGAAGTCCAGGATCCAGTAGCAGATGGATATTTAGAAAGCCAGGTCTGTCAGCTTGGACAGCGGCCTGTGGGGAAAGATGGTGTTGAATGCCAAGCTGAAATCCACAAAGAGCAGCCTTGCATAGCTCCCCCGCTGCTCCAGGTGGGTCAAGGCACCATGGAGAGCTGTGGAAATATCGTCTTTCATGGATCTATTGGCTCTGTAGGCAAACTGGTGTGTGTCCAGAGCTGGTGGCTGGCTGGCAAAAATGTAACTCCACCAGAGTTTCTCAAAGCACTTCATCACAATGAGTGTTAGTGCAACTGGATGGTAGTCATTGAAACTGTCTGTGATGGTCTTTTTCAACAGGTGGGGCTTTCCTTGGGTTCACCGCTCTCAGCGTGCGCCTTACCTCAGACTCCTCTATCTCTACAATTAAATTGTAACTCAGGCAAGCTGTTTAGTAGCACTAACGCGCACACACTCACACACACACACTAAATGAATAAATAAGTTAATAAATAAATAAAGATAGTGATGGGTGTAGTTTTCCTGTGTGGCGCTTAATCATAAGCTAACAGCCTACAATGGTACTTAGTCATCAAAACATTGAAAACGTCTGGTTTAAGATTCAACATCTATTTAATGCCACAGTAAACATCCCAAAAAGGCACCTAGATACAAAGATGTACACTCATAAAAAATATTTTTTGTCTGACTTCCTGTGCTACAAAACATTTGGGGTGCAGTTTTATTTCCAACATGTTAGTACATTTTGCAATATGAAATAAACATGGACTAGTCCATCACAGAGCAAATGCAGAGATAAACAAGAGAAACAACAATGCATACTAACGCTAACTCCTAGGGTCAATTTAGAGACACCAATTAACCTAACATGCATGGTGGAAGGAAGCTGGAGTACCCAAAAAGAAAAGAGGGAATGTGTAAATGCTAAATTGACTGTGTTTTTATTAATGCATTTTTCTAGTCTAGTTTCCCACTCAAAGCTCTTTCACACAACACGCCACATTCAAACAGCAATTTTAGGCTATATAGTGTTACAGGTTACATTGTTCTTTTTCTCTATCACACACATTCCCACACTGATAGATTGCAGCAGAGGCAACGTGCGGTTCAGTGTCATGCTCAAGGACACTTTGACATGTGGTCCAGGGAAGTTGGGAATTGAACCAAGAAAGAGCAGTCATCAGTCGTGTGTGTGTGTATATACGTGTTTTTCTATAACCATAAGGTCCAAAAATGAAGAGCCCACTGTACTTGTGTCTTCTGGGGATCAAGTGATGGGCCCCACACGTTAAAAGAATTTTTGATGGACAAAACTTGGTTTCATGATTGGGGTTTCAATTGAATTATGGTTGGATTTATGCTAAAAAGGTTAGGGTTAGGTGTTTAGCTGTTAGGGTTAGGGAGGGAATACATTATGCCAATTGTGAATCACCACAAAGATAGAAAAACAAGTTTTTGTGTGTGTGTGTGTGTGTGTGTGTGTGTCAGGTCAGGAAAGAGCAGAGGCTGGGTTGTTTTTGATGTAGCCAAAGTGGAGAAACAAGCCCATTTTGGTAATTTAATATTTCACTGCCTTCACATCTGGAGCTGCATGTAAAAATGGAAAATAGAGGGGTGGGATATGAGACTGACATGGAGAGAGGGAGGAATAAAAGAGGAGAGAAAAAATACACCCTCTTCTCCAGCACACACATATCCAGCCTTCACTCACTCCCAACACTCGCACTACGACCACACGCTTTTCTGCACGCACGCTTTTTACACTAACACAGGATGCATACTTGCTGCATGGACATATACTTCTTGTCTTTCATTTTTAGTTCTTTTCCCCCAATCAGTGCTCCCTTTTCTAAACAGACACACACATGCACACACAACTCTGGAGTGACTGGTGTTGTAAGTTGGCGTGAGCGTGTAGGTGATCTGGGTGTGATTACTGCTTGGCTCTCCGACAGCTCTGATGATGACATTCAGTGCTTTGAGCTCCTCTGGCCTGGGCCTGTTCCAAACACAACCAGGCAGTACACATTCTACCTCACAACCATCCATACATGTGGCCTAGATACAACTTTAACTCACACTCTGTGTACGAGAATATGAACGTAAGGGTGACAGTGTCAGCTTCTCTGTCTCAGTGTCTACAGAGACATTAGTGTTCTGTTGTTTCCAGCCTTTAGAGCTTGTGTCTAAGTGCAACCTGCTCTTGAGTTAGCTTTTCAAATCTCTTCAATCTGTCTGTGTTGTCACTGCCTCAGTCTGTATTCCATTTGCTCCAAGTGTCTGTTTGCCTCATTTAAATGCCAAGCTCAGAGAGCAGCTGTGTGTTGGATCGTTGCTATCAAGACAGAGTCAACATATGTACACACACTCACTCACACACACACACACGCACGCACATTACTCTCTCAGTTGTGGGGCTTCATGCCCAGATTGTGTTAATCCTTACTGTCCTCCACACATTTCTCTACACCCATCAACGTCAAAGCTGCTTTGATGAAGACACACACACACGCATACTACTCTCCATCATTATCATTGTTTCAGCTGGAGAAGAGTCAGCGCTTTTGTTTGTAATTACAGGGGTTTGAAGTGAGAGGGAAGGATTTTCAAGAGGAGAGAAGTGGATGGATGGAAAAGAAGAAGAAAAAAGGAAAGATCAGGTCAGAAAAAAACACACCAGCATGTCTGTGACATATTAGTCACATTTTACCGTAATTGTTGTTCGACCCCATCCCACACTTGTAAAAAAAGAAGAAAAAGAAATACTCTGGGAATGTGCTTTGCGGTGGATGGCTTCCAAGGTTTTGTCTGGTGTGTTCAGCACAAAGGGCAGAAGGAGCTTTGTGGCTGGCTGGTATGGCTTTAAAAACATTACAGCTAACGGTAGAAGCCTGTTACGCTTCCTAAGCCCAGGGCCTCAGTTAGGATTGACCCCATCAAAGCAGAATAGATTGTGCCATTTGTAGATGTACTAAAGAGTCTTCAGCTGTAGTATTTCAGTTTCCCTGAAATCTAAATGAATCCCCTCAGTGCAAAGCCAAAGATAAAGGAAACATGGGACCAGTTTGGTTCCCCTCCATCTGGACATGTGGTGATAAGCCAACGTGAAGATCTTAAAGACAGAGAAACCAATTGATTGAGGGAGTTATTGATTTGCCAACAATCCTGTCGATTTACCAACAAAAAGAAAAAGCTTTTTCCTCGGAAGAGTGGGCTTGTTTGACTGAGGTGGAGATGTGTTCAACAGCAACACTGCTGAATGATGACAGGCACGTGGCACTCTGCAGCATCCACACAGCTTGCTGCAATCCCTCAGGGTTCATAAAACATAAGCTTCGTTAAAGCCAGCGCCCCCACTGTGGCAAGCAAGCCAAGTTCACAGTTCAGGGAGCAGGGTCATCATGAGTAAAATCACAGGAAGGGAGACTTACTGTAGTAAATAATACCTCTCCATCTTTTCACTAATCCTCCTAATTAGTGCACTCTTGAGCTTGTCTATCTGTTTCACCTCTTTGATCCTCTGTTTCTTCCATTAGTCGCTGACTCCTTTGCCTTCTTCAAAACACATATATCATGCAATGTTTTGGAAAGTAAGCATTGCTTTCACTTTTTTTTGTGCTTGAACATATTTCAGTGGGATGGCTGGAGCATATGCACAAAACACACTTGCATACATCAGCCCATGCAAATCCTTTCAAACTTGTGGGGCTTGGGGAGGTGTGTGACCCATGTGCGTCCTCTCCTGACTCCCGGTGTTGCCCAACAGGGAGTGTTTGTGTGGTATCCAAGGGCAACAGCTAGAGAAGGTGGGGGAGGCTGATGTAGAGTTGCGGGGCTGCAGCCACAGATTCTGCTTGAGTTTGTTTGCATGTCTGATTGCTTTATGTGTGAGTGTGTTTGCAGAGGACGCAGGTGGGCTTATGTGCGATGTCACAGAGTGGTTGTGTTTGTGTATCGTCGTGTATGTACGCATATTTATGCATGCATGCGTATGCCAGAGCAGTGTGTGGAAAGTGTTGTTCTCAACAAGCTAACTGTTACTGACATGCACACGCTGACTACTGGAGTCAAAAAGTTAAATGCACTCTATGCTCTTTTCTCTCCCTAGAGGCTCCCTCTTTCTGCCTCCCTAACTTTCTCTCCTCCCATTTTTATTTTCTATATTTTTCTCTCTGTCATATTCATGCTTTTTCTCTCTCCCTGACGATTTCTTTCTTTCGCTCCCTCCTCCCTCCATCTCTGATGATTTTAGCAGAGGTGTGACTCATTGGGCACCGAGCCACAACATCAGGTATTGAGGGGAGGGCGGGGATAAGGTGGGGAGTAAGAAAGAGAAAAGGAGAAAATGAGAGGGGGAAGGCAAGTTGTTTTAAAAGTGGAGAGGTATAGTATGAAGGGTGGTGGTGTGGGGGGTCAGAGATATGCAAAATGGAGTGGAATGTGCAAGAGGAAAAGAGTGAGAGTGGAAGAGGGAGACTGGGGAGTGGGAGGGGTGTGCAGCCAGCACAAGGAAAACATAAAAAAGGAGGGAAATGAATAATTTCTGCAAACAGTTTCCGTCACGATTAAAGTTTTTTTTTTCCTGACTTGCATGTTTTCTTGATTACTGCTCATGTTTTGCCCATGCAGCAAACTCTGTGAACTGACCAATGTGTTTATGTGCAAACCTGATCATGGGCCCACCTCTATTCACGAATTTCAAGTAGCGGATTGCCAAGGGGGTCGTTAATACAAGCTCACATCCCAGTATTATAAACCTTAAGGGAGTAGAGAGGTGAATGAAGAAGGGATGGTTGGAAAAATGGTGTAGAGAATGAAGGTCATCAGGAAGAGGGGTAATACTGGCACAAAAGACACAGAGTGGTGTAATTATGAGGATTTAGTACAGAGAGTTACACAGGCACATTCATGTTCATACAGCTTGTCAGTCAACTGTTTTTGCGGCCCCTGAGGCAGGGGTTCTCCACTCTCATCTTTGCCTTGGCACTCGCCCACATACGCACACAATCTTGGCTGATGTAACGGACATTCTGTGCACTTTCATGTGATGACACATTGTACTGACTGATTCTGTTTGATATGTCTGAAAGATCAGGTCACCCTGAGAACACACACTCGTGCACACGCAACCCCAAACAAACACGCTTATTTGACCACTGACTTCTGTCCTCAGTAGACACTGGGTTTGTGCCAGAGCCCCTTCTGTCTCCTCTCTGTTTCCCATCTCGCTTCCTTTTTTCCTTCCTCATGTTTTTTTTTGCTTCTCTCTAATCTCAGATAATCTTGCTGACAATAAGGAGAAAATGGTAAACATTACATGATGAAACCAATGTATTGTTTCTCCTATCTATGCCAAACGTTCCCCTGAGGTTACTTGTAATGTTTCAGGTGTGACCTGGTTCAACTCTCTATTGCCACTCTCAACATTGCCCCCTCTGACCTTTTTCTCTTGTCAACACAACACTTGAAAAACAAAAAAGAAAAAAAAAGGGGGGGGGGGGGGCTGCTGCTGCTGTTTTTCTGTTTACTTTGGCCAGAACACAAGGAGGAATAAGTGAACAAACAGAGCATTGGTATACCATATGTAAGGATACATCAGTGTATTTCACTTCATAAAAATTGCCCTTGTAGTTTACTTGCAAGTAAAAGTGTGAGGCTGTTATAACATCTTGGCGTGCATATGCACATTATGACTGATTAGAAACAGTCTTGATCCATCCAGGGTATTTCAGCAGTGGTGACAGAGGCATTGAAGAGATCAAAGTCATCCTGATAGATTGCTATCGCCACTCCCACCTGTTCCCTCTGGAATTTCCTCTCTTCCCAGCATGTGTGCATGCGTGTGCATGTCTGTTATGTCTATCACACTGTTTGTGTTTCTGCATGTGTGCCTGAGTTTGCATCTGTTACCAAGTGGATGTGAACCTAAATGCCAGTGTGCGTGCATATGTTTCTGTGTGTGTGTGTAGTCTGTTTCAACACGTCTGCAACTTGCGGGAATCTTATAATCTGGAAGTGGAATATGTGCTCATGTCTGTGTCTGTCTAGCCCTGCTCCACCTCGCTTCTTTTCGTCTTTTCTCGGTCCCTCATTCTTTGACAGCGCTAATAAGTTTTGTGGATCAAGTTACACTGTTGATGCATGCCAACTTTAGCTCGTACTACTTTTCTCCAATTCGGCCGGTGTCTTCTTTCTTTTTCCCAAAATGCGATTTCCCACCAGTAGAAAGTTTCTCAGGAACATGAGGATACACACACTGAGACAAGTGGGACACAGTCCATGCATGCACTGTCTCTGTAGGCCTCTCAGTTTGCTGACATTTTCCATTTTTGCGCATATAAAGTAATAATAATAATATTAGTGGGTGTGACAGAGCAAGGGTCCATTCACTACCACTGCCAGCCTCCTATAAATATCCCCCTTCTTCTGGGGAATCCGAGAAGCAGCAGAGACCTTCAGTTTACACAGCTGAGGAGCATGTGGACGAAAACCTCCATTCTCCCTCTTTTTTCCTCCCTCTTCTTCCCCCTATCCCTGGTCTTCACTTTCCTATCACATCCCTACTTAGTCTGCTACTGGATGTCTTTAACATTTTTCTGTTGGCTTTCTTTGTCCTCTCTTATCTCCTCTCACCTGCCTTCCACCCTCATAATTTCTTGCTCACATCTCTACGTCTTACATGACCTCACTCCCACATCTCTCATTTTCTGTTTGTCTTCTCTGATAGATATCGTGCTGAAACACTGGACAAAGTTCAGCAGGTTATTATGGAAACTGTAGAGTGATGGGGTGAACTTAATTGCAGATGGAAGTCACCCTCCTTTTCATCACATCTCTGTATTTTGCTGCATCCGCGCTGGCTTCCCTTTGACTTCTGTTCACCTCAGACCCCAACGCATACACACCCATGCACACGCACGCACACATCTGCTGAAGTAATCAAAATAATTTTAAAACATTGTCATTTATCTGACAAACATGCACACATAATATCAAAGGTGATTCATACAGGCACACACAGGCACACAAACACCTTTAACAAACACCTTTAAAGCAGATTTACATACCTCATTAGAGCATGTGTTTATATCTGTATAGAACACAGACATAAAATGTGGAAAACGTACCTCGGTCTGTGTTTTATTAGTCTCCAGCTCCTCCTAGTGGACATTCTGTGTCAACATGAAAATCTCTGAAAAGGGATACGTCATTCCAATCCCTCTCGAGAGTGTCACCAAATCCCTCCGTTTCACCTGTGTGCTACCCGAGTACGTGGAAGAAATGTGTGCATTGGCAGAAAGTGTCATACAGCCATGTCCAGTTATGGCACTGAGGTAAATTGAAGGAGATGAATATAATAAAAGCTTTTTCTAACAGATAAGATTTTCAATAAGATTTTCATATTATTGAGATTCACTGATCTGCTATTGAATATCACTCATCTTTTTGCGCATCACAGTTCTAAAGCAGACCAAAACGAGCTGTTGGTCAGTTCTGAGTCACCGCACACCACGTGATCTGGAGCGTGTGCTCATTCAGGAAGACAAGCACTGTCCCCACACGTCAGCTCCACAACTTTTGAGATCTCAAATGACTTATCATACAATTATTTCTGGATTTGCTCTGTATTTATTCAACATGTTTAGTTTGACTCGTAACGTTGCCTCTTCGTGGCTTGAATCGCTAAAGGAGAAGTGAAACCAACCCTGAACACGTCCGTATACAGAAAGAGCTTTAAAAGGAAGTTGTAAGCCAGTGTTCTTTGCATCGGTTTAGCTCAGTGGTTACTTCTTACACTGAACGTTTCTGTCTTACGGTCCGCGGACTATAAGGTTCAACCACGGGCGCTGTCCGATGTTTTTTTGTTTTTTCACCGTCATACTACTGTAAAAGGATTATTAATCCAAAGAGGGTGAAAAAACTTGTGCGGGTGGAGAAATTACAATTTGTAGCCTATATAAACACCACAAATTCTCATTTGACTTTTGCCTTGGATAAAAAAGTCAGAATCTAAGTTATATTAGTTAGAAAAAAAGAATAAATGACCTCTAAAACCAATTTCCACTGTTCAAATTGCGATTTATTTGCCTATCACATGCACATAGTATGTTGTGATTTAACAGCAGCCCAGACATGCAACGCTATATCCAGTAGAAGTCGCTATATAACTGTTTATTCATGTTATAACAAGTGGCGTTCTTGTGGTTTTTAGTGGTTCTTCAAGTTTACCATGATTTAAAACGACATATAACTCACATTATCAAATGGAAAATGAAAAAACATATGTGCCGAAATGTTTTTGCAGTTGAATAACTGGATATAATGTATCTTAACTATTTTACCGTGAGGACTAATGTTTAATCAAGTTAAAATGGTAAAAAATAAAAAATAAAATAAAAAAAGCAAACTAAAGCAAACAAACAAAAAACAACATTAGCAATGAAGATAGTGGGTGGCACTGTGAAATGACGGAACAACAACCGTAAATAACGTCCCAAAAAAGGCTGTTGATGAGAGACATATTGACGTCCGATCGTTTGTTTTTGAGTAGTGCTAATCATTGGTGGCTGAAATGTAGATAAATGTCCAGCAGATGGCGCCAGAAGCTCACAGATTAAGAGTTGAAAAAAAAAACAAAATAAAGAAAACTCACCTAATAAACATTGGTCCTTGAAGGGGTGCCAACTTTAAAAACTTAAATGACTTATCCTGACAAGCAGCTTGCTCCATTAGCAAAGTGTTTGTGTTTTTTTGGCTGGAAGCAATCATGAGAAGTACATTCTGGGAGAAAACCTCAGATTCTGTGTTTGACATAATCTAAAAGCCTGCACCTGGAATAACTGTTTCCCACCTGTATCTATGGCAACGCTCAATTTATGTGAACAAGGGAAATTCAGAGAAAAAAACCTTATGTTCCATGTGCATCAGAACTTTATGAAGTCTGTTTTTTCAGTTGCAAAAGAAAAACTTTTCTAAAAGACATCACAAGGAAGACTGTAGTCTGAAACACATTTGTGTTAAACTCAATGTTTAGTGTTTAATTAGTCCATTTATGAATATGACACTTTCATGTTGTCTTGGTGCAAGACTACCTTTCCCTTGAAATTCTATCCACAGACAGATGTCCGTCAAAATTCACTGGGAGTTTTCTGATTTTATTGATTCAGCAATAAAGCAAGCCATCCTGGCCCAGATAGTGGAAACTGGCTCAAATCATGATGCTACCTTCATTTTTAAAAAATCTCAAATCGATGCCCAACAGTCTTCTGGCTCCTCCCCTTGATCTTCAGCAAACTGCAAACAGACATCAATGTCCTTTTAAGAGGTCAGCAGCTTTCTCCTTGCCTGAGATAAACACCATTGTTCTCCCGACAGAGGACTCACGGACATGAACGTTGGTCAGTGTGCATTGGTAATGCAACAACAACCTGAATTACAACGTGTCTGCAAAAATGTTGGGAAATCATTTCGATCCCCCTCTAATCCACATGGGTTACTGAATCAAACAATTAACTTGATTGCATATAAGCCTCAAGTAAAAACTGTGTGACCTCACCATTGTGGCCTTCTTTGCAGTGGTTGTTATGTAGATAAATGTCCATTAGATGGCGCCATAGGATCATAAATTAATATGGAAAAACTTTAATAAATGAATATTGGACCCTGATGGAGGACAAAGTGACAACAGTAGACTTGTTGTTCAGATGAATCGGCCATATCTGCTCAAACAACAACAAGCTCAAAATGTTTATTCTTTTAAACGTATTCATCATTTTGTTTCCCTTTCTGGAAGGTGGACTTCAATTCTGTGATGATCATAGTCTAGATTAGTTGTAACATTATCACCTTTTATCCGCCCTTATTCTCACTGTTAATTTATGTTGTTGGCCCAGGACTATGCCCCATGCTCAAGTCGTATGTATCAATGTTTATGTGTGAATTTCACAGTTTAAAATGTACCAACAAGAATTGTATGTGATAAGATATTATATTCATTGCAAGCCAAGTTTTCCAAAGACATGATGGTGAAGTGTGCATCATAACTGTTTTCAGAACTTTTTTGCAGCCACACATGAATTGGTTGTCAACAATCAATTTATTCATATGACATATTCTTTGTATCTGTGACACGGGTGACGGGGACGACTGCAAAGAAATGATTTGTTCTTAAGTCATGCCTCCTTGTTGCTTTCAGTGATCTGCACATTTTCTTTGTCTTACTGCTGCAGTCCTCCTGAGCATGAGCTAAGAGGAATTTCAGCCCACTCATCCGCACAACACAGCTTCGACTCTGGGATGTTGCTGTTTCCTCACGTGATCTGCTCGCTTCAAGTCTTTCTGTGTATCCATTGGATTAAAGTCAGGACTGTGATTTGGCCGTTAAGAAAAAAAGAACAACTTTCTTCTTCAAACATTCTTAGCAGAACAACTTGGATGCTTATTTGTTGTCTTGGTTATTGTCTGTCTTTCTCTTGAGAGTTTGTTCACACACAAATGTCAAGATATCTTCTGTCAGAATTCCGTTGTATGATTCAGAATTTTTTTCATCAGTGATAGTAAGCTGTCCTGGCCCAGATGCAAGAAAACAGGCAGTGCCACACATATAATAATTCTTGTATTTCTTGTTAAAACCAAAAAGTTCTATTTTGGTGCCATCAGTCCACAAAATGTTTTTTTTTTCCCAGGAGTTTTCTGACTCCTGCCTTTGATCTGCAGCAAACCACCAGCAATATACTTTTTGGAGCGCAATGGTCTTCATCCTTGCAGCCCGAAAAAGACCTGGGTTCTCCTGAGAGAGGAGTCATGAACATTAACATTAGCCAATGTGAGCAGTTTAGTTGCTTTGAAGTTATCCTGAGGTCCTTGATCCTACACAACCATGCTATGAAGCTCAGTCTTTTATAGTTCCCTCTTCAATAAATAGCTCACACCTGAATATATCTCATTGATTGAAACCACTTGACTCTTAACTTTGCTTTCAATTTAAGTGCTAATCCCAAATACGCATGCAGCGGCTCACTTGATTGAATGATAAATGATGAAGTAACATTCTCTTTATACTACTTCATCTGAGGATGTTTTAGGTCACATTTACGCATAAATGTAAAAAAAATATAAAGCACAAAAACAATGTGCCACCACTACATAAATGGACACGGTAGAGAATCAGATTCCAAATAATTTGTCAGGTAAGCTAAATGAAAAATCTTTTAAAAATGTTTTGATTATGGTATCTTGTTCAGCAACGCAGCAGAGCCAATTGCTGCGCTAAATTTCTACAGTTCAGCAGAGTCTCCAGGAGATGGCGCCATTAAATCACCGAAAATAAGAGCTTCAGTTTTCCCCGCTCGTTCATATCATGGGCCAAAAGAAAAGCAGCCCACCAGTTTCAAGATGGAAACATTTGTACAAAAAAAAAATAACTTTTTCATTTTGAGGGTGCCAAAGAGAAGCGTTTATGAGTTCATAGAAACGGTCCTTTCCCGTCCCTTTTGCAGCCCCCCGTCGCCATATCATCCCCCGACACTCTTCAGGAAGTGCAATGACGGGTCACGGTCAGGTGGCTGTTGAGCGGCAGTTCAGAGAAAGTAATGACTGTCTTCCTGTCGGACAATGGGGGTGAGCAAGGCGATAGGGCGGATGAGAGCAGCTTAATGCTCCGTGTAATGCATGTTAATGTAACATGCACCGAGGGAGCGCCGGTCGGAGTGCTGTGGGATTATTTATCACAAAACATTTGTATTCTTCCGTCGGAGAACGGTTGATCCCGGATAGCTGCACACTAATCCTTCACTCCGTTAATTAAAAAGAAGGGGAAAGCAATGGAACTGGTGGTGGGGATTTTTTTCTTCTTTTTCCAGAAATGTAATCATTTCTGGAGAAGCTTAACCATCTGCTTGAGGTTAAGTCTACAAGCAGATTGTGTTTTCTGCTTATTTAAACCTGGGGATTTTAGTTTTTTCTCTTTTTTTGTCCTGAAAAGGGGGAGGGTGTGGCATTTCGGGACTGCTGGAGAGATGGGTTAGAACTTTTGTTGCCAAGTAAATGATAAGTGACGTTTTTCTGCAACTTCTTCCAAATGACGGTGCACGCTGAGAGCAACAGGGCTACTTTTCTTTTAGAATAAAAAAGCATTTTAAAATGCCAAACTAAACACGAATTACACAGAAACTACGTTCCTTCCCTGATGATTAATTGTTTTCCCATTTGACTGAGGGAGAAATATCATAAACAACCGCTAATTCAAAGTGGAAGCATCCCCGATAGCACTGTTTGATTTGATTTCTTTTGAGCTGAAAAGATCACAGCAAGATAAGACATCAGCATTGCTTTGTTTTTCCAATCACTTTCATAGAGGACAAGTCACCATTCCAATTTCCAACAGAGGATGCAGTCCTCGGGTTTTAGGGGCAATTTGATGGAAAATGTGTCATCTAGAATAAAAGAAAAATGCTGCCCATAAGGAAGCAGAAATATTTGTTTCTCTGTTCTCTCATCTTTTTTCCACCCTCTTTTTAGTAGCTAACAAGCTCAACGCTGCCCGAGGGCCAAGGCTGTGTCGTCAGTCCCAAGAAGAGACTTTCACATTTCAATCCACAGTTTCACATTAGGATGCCGCTCGTGTCTTTCTGGAGACGAACTCAAATTCACAAAGGCATCCTTTAATTCCCCCTCACTCTTCCTTTCGCACTCTGTGTCATTCACTGGTTGTCTAACTGACCAGGATAAACAGAGAAAAGATTAGATCTGGGCAAACACGTGCCGCGCCCATAAAAGGCTTCTCAGTCTTATCATATGAAAAACGATAGTGGTAGTACTTTCATCCATTGGCGTCACTTATAATCTGATTTTAGCATTCTAAAATTTTCTCAGCATACATGTGCACCTTTTTTCGCCTCCAATGGTGTAAACACATCACCTATTATCTGGGATATTCACCTAATCCGAACTATAAAACCTGATTAGAGAACAAGTGTGATTGAATCTTTATGACATTGCTTTTATGTTGATTATGTTGATACATGTTCAGGTCTACTTAAGTGAATTAAAGTCGTGTAATGCATATTTGTATGGGAGTGTTGTCCATCCATGATTGTCAGTGTAATCATTTTAAGCTCCACAAAGTAGCTCACACTGATTTGAATGTTGATTAAAAATGAATACTCTGACCTATCAAAGATTCTTTTTGTAAAAGCCCATTTCGTCTGTGATGATTAATGAATGGGACTGTTTTGCAGTGCGGGCATTCATCTTCAAAGGGCTCTAATTAAAAAGCATTATTAAGTCCCTGGAGCCTGCTGGTAGTGGCCACTGGACCATTTGAGGCAAAGCCAATGAGAGCTTTGTGGAGCATAGTGGAACCCCGGAGTTTATTCTTTTCTACAGCTATAATGGGGTTATATCAAAACTTGGTTCAATCATGTTAGCTATCACCGTCACCCTTTCAGACATTGTGGACACCAAGACAAAACATTATCCGATCTCCTCTGGTAAATTCAGCCTAGAAAGCGACACCCACGACACAGTTAGTATCCTAATCCAAATCTGGCTCTGACGTCTGGTGTCAAATTTACACCCTCACGTCTCTTCAATGGGTCAGACGAACAGACATGGGGATGTGAAAGGGTTAAACGTCTACAGTAATTAGAGTCGCACTTCGCGTCGGCGTCCTCCAATACGGAGCAGCGAGAATCAACGTCCACCCCCTCCACCTCGCCTTTTCTTTCTCTGTCAAACACTCACACACATACCCATCCTCTCCCTCTCTCTCTGTCTGTCTGTCTGTCTGTCTCTCTCTCTCTCGCACACACACACACGCCTCCCCACCAGCTCCTCCGAGTGCCTAATACACTGGAAAATCAAAGCGCGAGCCTCCTCCGTTCACACATCATCAGTGTTGCGCGCGGGGCACAACAGAGAGAAAGGAGCCTTCGCTCTCCTCTCCCTCCCTGCTTTCTCATCGTCAGTATTCTGTAAAGTTATCCACACACACAGATGTGACAAATTTACATCTGAAGATTTTATTTTCTAACTTGGGACAAGCCCCCTCCTGTTTTTACTTTGTAGCTGTACGGCTGAATGGCTTTTGAGGAGAAAGATGTCTGGGTGAGGTGATTTTACGCACACTGCTGAAATGGATCACAGACTCTCCAGAGGCAGCTGGGTACCGGTGACTGGTCTAGTTATATGTCTGCTTTTTTGTGCGTGTGTTGTGGATTTGGTTCTTGCACAAATTCGATACTCAATTCCCGAAGAGCTGGAACATGGAGCTTTTGTGGGCAACATCGCAGAGGACCTGGGTCTGGATGTGGCCAGACTGTCAGCCCGTCGGTTTCGTATTGTCTCCGGCGCAAAGAAGCAGTATTTAGAAGTGAACTTGGAAAATGGTATTCTCTTCGTGAACGAAAAGATAGACAGAGAAGAGCTGTGTGAACGAAGTCCAAACTGCTTTCTGCACTTACAAGTGGTCATTGAAAACCCCTTAGAGCTGTATAGGGTGGAAGTTGAGATTTTAGATGTAAACGACAACTCGCCCAGTTTCCCATGGAGTGAGTTTAACCTTGACATCACGGAATCTGCCGCACCCGGTTCCCGTTTCCCGTTAGAGAGCGCACAGGACCAGGACGTGGGTACCAACTCTCTGCGCTCCTACCAGCTGAGCGCAAACGAGCACTTCCTATTGAATATCCAGACGCGCAATGATGGAAGCAAGTTTGCTGAGCTCGTGCTGGACACCCCACTGGACCGGGAACAGCAGAAAAAGCACGAAATGGTTCTTACTGCCTATGACGGAGGATCACCGGAGCGCTCCGGGACAGCGTTGATAACTATTACAGTGCTAGATGCCAATGATAACGTGCCTGTGTTTGACCGCTCTGTTTACCGGGCGAGCATGGTGGAAAACTCACCTAGGGGGACACTGGTGCTGAAACTGAACGCCACGGACTTGGACGAAGGCTCGAACGGGGAGGTTACTTATGCTTTTAGCGGGCACGCACCTCTAAAGGTGCGTGAGCTGTTCAGCGTTGACCCGTACATGGGTGAAATCCGAGTCAAGGGCGTTGTGGACTATGAGAAAGCCAGTGTGTATGAGTTGTATGTACAAGCAAAAGACAGGGGACCCTCGGCTGTGGCGGTGCACAGTAAAGTATTGGTAGACATCCTAGATGTGAATGACAATGCGCCCGAAGTCATCCTCACATCTGTATCCACACCTGTCCAAGAAGACGCCCAGCCGGGCACGGTGATAGCTGTGATCAGCGTCATGGACCGGGACTCGGGAGAGAATGGGAACGTGGACTGCCAGATTCCGAACAACGTCCCCTTTCAGCTCCATTCATCTTTCAAAAACTATTATACTCTGGTGACGAGCGAATTCCTGGACAGAGAAACGGTGTCTGAGTACAACATAACTCTCACAGCGCGAGACTTGGGCTCTCCTTCGCTATCCACCAGGAAAACAATCCTTGTTCAAGTGTCTGACATTAACGACAACCCCCCGCGGTTCTCCCAACCTTCATACACAGTTTATGTGACCGAGAACAATGCCCCCGGCGCTTCCATTTGCTCTGTCTCTGCTTTTGACCCTGATTCTAACCAGAACGCCTATCTGTCTTATTCTATTCTCGAGGGTCAGATTCAGGGCATGCCCGTGTCCACTTATGTCTCAATCAACTCCGACAACGGCAATATCTACGCTCTGCGCTCTTTCGATTATGAGCAACTTAGAAACTTTCAGATTCTGGTACAGGCACAGGACGCTGGTTTTCCCCCTCTCGCCAGCAATGTCACAGTCAACGTCTTTGTCTTGGACCAAAACGACAACGCACCTGTTATTATATCCCCGCTGCCCAAAAACGGCACCGTGGCCACAGAGGTAGTTCCACGGTCAATAGACGCCGGGTATCTGGTTACAAAAATAACGGCGTTAGACGCAGACGCAGGACAGAACTCAAGGCTGTCCTACCAGGTGGTGCAGGCGACAGACCCGGGGCTGTTCAGTGTCGCTCTGTACACAGGGGAAATCAGGACTATTCGCCGCTTAGTTGAAAAAGACACAACAAGGCAAAGACTTGTAATATTAGTCAAGGACAACGGACAACCACCGCTTTCCGCCACCGTCTCCATTGTTCTGACAGTGGTAGACAGCGTACCCGAGTCGCTGTCAGATTTCGGAGACCTCACACTCAGCCCACAGCCCCCCTCCAACCTCGCCCTCTACTTGATCGTGTCACTGAGCACGATATCCTTGATATTCCTGGTGGCTATTATCGTGCTGGCCGCGGTCAAGTGCTACAAGGACAGAGAGACCCACAGCGGGTATAACCTGCACCCTTTAGCCTGCTGCTGTTGCGGTGGGTTTCAGCCAGAACCACCACCGGAGGTGTTAAAAAAATCTAATCTCAACCTGCAGATTTCATCTGCGGCCAAAGTGCCCACAAACTGTATGGAGGTGAACGGAAATAGCAGTCTCTCTCAGTCATATTGTTATAAAGTATGTCTGACCCCCGAATCAGCCAAAAGTGACTTTATGTTTCTGAAGCCGTGCAGCCCTAGCAGCACACCGAGGAACAACGAGGCGAAGAGCGCGGAAAATTCATGGAACGCTCACAGCCGGAGCGCATCTGTAAACAACGGAGCAACTACTCCCAGCGAGGTATAGTCAATTCAGATAATAGAATAAGACCTGGGAGGGGGTGTTGTCCTTTTCAACTGGCATACTCTGTCAAAAATAACGTCAAAAGACGTTAGTAAGAATCTATGACACTATGACATTATGACATTATATCCCATGAAGGTCAAATCACGCATGCCACACAGGTTTAAAGTCAAGTTAAAGAAAACTGAGTTGAGTCATTCTTTTCACCCTTTTCATAGTGTTACACACTATGTCATTTGAATATATTAAGATAATAATTCATCTTCATTGTGATGCCTGTGGTAATGTTTTGCACCCGGGGAATGAAATGAGACGACGTGAGATTACAATTTAATTGACTTGTTAATGAAAGTGTAGAGCCTCATCTTGCGAGGAGCATTTGATGTGCGCAGACCATGTCTTGCAATGAAGTGAGATGTCAGTTACTGTGTGAGAGAAAGGAGAAATGCAGATAAAGCTACCCTCTGCTTCAGTCTTGGTAACAATTCAAGCGTTTAACAATAATGTACCAAGCTGTTGTAATAGATTATGACCTGCGTGAATAATCCTGCAGGGTCACTGCCGTATACTTGGGATGAGATTGAGCGCATACCTGCTTACAGCACATTCACCTGAGTTTGAAAAAGAACGCAAGGTTATATACGTGACACTGAATATAAGTGGTTTGGATTCAGACAAGTCTTGTTGCCTAGCCGGTTTTGCCACACGCCTTCTTGCACTTGAACTAACAATATAGGACAGATAACCTCACTAACTATGCCTCAAGGGCACAAGCACGACCGTATCGCTCCACTACACATACTATGTAGCGTGTTCACAAGGGGGTTGGGGAGGTTGTCAATTATTGATGAGAAATGGCACATGGCCGGTTTTGGAGAGACGAGGGAGGACATTGTTGTGGGGAGGGGGCAAGGAGAAGGAAGAGGGGGTGCAAGGACAAGGCTGGACTGAGACGTGGACAGCCTGTAGATCGGCCCCGGCGTTGTCCTCTAAATGTGAGGAGAGAGGGAGGGAGAGATGAGGCTTCATGTTTGCCGAGCGAGGGAGGGGAAGAGGAGGGCTGTAATCGAAGAAGAGGGAGGGAAGGAGACAATGAAAGAGGGCATTTACAGTGGCAGGATGTCTACACGGGTGTTTTCTAATAGGCGGAGCGGGACACCGTGAATATGCTGATGTTCGTCTCCGCGCTTTTCCTCAAAACGCAGAGGGACAAATCAGTCAGAGCCCTCTTACCAGACTCCACCAGGCAAAGTGAGAAATGTCACTGGTACAAACACCTCTGGCCACAAGAGGGATTTCGAGGTCACGCTGATTGTTCCGCCTGTGGGTATGCTCCTTCAGGAGAATGTGTCCTTCCTCCTATTAATTGGCTCCTCTAATTCACCCGGATTCCCTCAGCGTGTACTCTTGAGTCCTCGTGAGGTCGTCAATGACATATAGAAGACAAATCACAGAGAAACTATGTGAGCATTATGTAAAGCAAGTTCACATGCCTGCTTAGGTTGATGGATAGAAGGTGAAAAGGGAAATTAAGGACACATTCAGTCATGAAAAACAACGCAGGGCAGGTACATGAATGAGTGCCATGTTTCGCTATATAAATGCACCTACAACTGCAAGGACTGCAAACTTTTCAATGCTTTCTCTGAGACTTTTAATTAAAAACCTTGCTCGAGGAGCATCAGGCAAGTATTAACGTAAAATGATGCATAAAATCCACGAAACAATGACGTGTGTAATTTTCTTAATTTTCTCCCCAGCACGGTTTCCTTTGATGATTAAAATCATGTTTCGTTTCATCCCGGTGGGGTTCTAATTGGTTTTGTGCGTATTTAGCGAGGGAAGTATTTTGAATACCGAATGTAATAATACGCTTGCATCGCATCCTCACTGTTAACAACTTTGGATGAATTAATAGAGCGTAGAATCGATACTCTGAGCAGCTTATCCAGAATAAATATCACTCGGGCGCCCTCCTTCACCCTTCCCGCTGTGCAACAGAGGATAAAAGCAAAACTTAGAAACAGGCGAGTCGTAGCTGAAGGCTTCTCCTCCAATGTGTGTTCTGACAAAATTCCACAAGGCGGCAGCCACGATCCACCAGAAAAGAGTCTCCAGGTCAAGACACACACAATGGACTGCTCCTCTCAGTTTCCACTGACCCTTATGACATAGGAGGGCACCGTAAACAGACGTCGTTTGTCAGCAAATCTGGTATTAACTAAACATGGTCTAAAAGGAAAACATTTCTGAAAATAGGGAGGTTCTTTACTTATTAGATGGAATTTTAATCGGGGTAATTGTAGTCAAATTTTGATTAAGGCGTACTTGTCTTTTTCCCACAGCTGAAGCAGCCAAATACAGACTGGACTCTCACAAAGAATCAAAACTCTTCCATCAAAAGGTATCATGCTCAAATAATGAGCTGGATTGAACAGAGTCTTTAAATGCATCACCACATTATCATATTTAGAAAGATTGGATTTTCATGAATATAAAATGCTTTCTTTCCTTTTTTTGCAGTTACAACTCTATCAACATGGATGGCACCTTAATGCGGAAGGCCATGCATGCAGACCCAGACAACTATGTCACTTCCATGACACCTGGGCAGTACTGGACCTGGGGGTCTCATATGAAAGGCATGAAAGGTAAGATTCGATGCGCCTCAAGCAACTTTCATCAAAACTATACACATTCACAATTACAACTGTTTATGTTCACCTATACTACAGTATTTTTCTTCTTCTCCTAATTGATATTATTTATCAATCTTTTACTAATCTTCTTCTCCTAATTGTTATTATTTATAAGACAGCCCCCATCCATGCCATCAAGAACAACATGAGGGTTATTATGTGCACCATTAGTTTCTCTTTTTACTGCAGACCTCTTCTTTAGCTCCGTGTAATTGTTTATTGTCATTTTTGCAAACAAAACAAAAAATGGGCCGCAATTTCCACAAGTGTTATGCAAATGTCAATAGCCCTGTCGTGGTAAGGTCAGTAGTGTATAATAAGTTGCTGCCTCTGCCATCCTGTGTCCTCATAGACTATAAGATGTCTCCTTCACCCAGTGGGCTCCCCTCTCGCCCTTGGACTCCTCGGTGCACACCTCCTCCCCAACAACAGCAGCCACCGATCCCCTCCCACCCACACCCCCATCCACCACCTGACTACCACCACAATGTGTACATCCCTGGAACTCCATCAGGCTTTTGTACCCTGCGGCCCACTGCACAGCGAAGTGAGCTGGATGTTCACAACTCCTTCTCCACTTTTGGCAAAAAGCGACGCCTTCAGATGTCCCCACAGGGAGAGGCGGCAATGATAAACAATGACTTGTACAATGACTGACTTTGCAGTGACTGCCCAAATCGATGACTGAAATGATGCTTAACCTCATATGTACAACAAAAGGAGAGACGATTCATGACATAAAGAAATTAGCGTATGATTGATAAGTGGTATATAAAATAGGGAGGATCAGCAGTCCCAGAAGGAGAAGAGTCTGATGGATGTGATGTATGTGACATGCCACTGCAACATTATCTATATGTGTCTGTTATTATTATCATTACTTCAATTATTACTATGATTATGATTATTATTTAGACAATCAAACCGGAGCAGCACTTCCATCCAAAATGTTTTGAAAAGCATAAGTGGACATTAATTTTGCACATTCTTATGAATTTATACTTTTGGTTTTATGAAAAGAAAAGCTCTTTTTTATGTTTATTTGCTGACAAAGCTTGTGTAAATATGACAAATATTATGTAAATGTATATGCAAGCTGCACTATGAAGCAGGCCACTGTAATGATGGGTGATTTTTTTTTTCCCACACATGTACTGTATACATTTATGAAAATAAAGTATTTTTTTCACCTGGTCTTTTCTACGTCTCTTAAGCACGCATGTGTGACCTGCTGAAATCCATATGACTCAAAGTTTGACTCAGCTCATGCAACCACTGACTCACACAATCTGCATACATAAATCTTTTGGATTAAGTTTCAAAGATCTAGATTTAATGAGCTTGAGTCAATTATTTGGGTTGAAAAAGTTCTGCAGCTACTCTTACAATGGTGGAAAGCTTTCTGCCTTCGTAAGCTGTTTTCCACGGTGAGGAATAAACATAGTAAAATGCTAACATATGCTAATTGGAGTGCTTGCATTTCCATTTGCCCGCAGAGAATACTGGGGTTCATTAACTGAACAAACACAACCTCCTCTCTCGAAATATCACTTTAATTAAGACTACGAACATGAATACAAGTGTCAGGGGAAGTGGGGGATCAACTCCAAATGCCACACCTGAATAAAAACTACAGGGGCCTGTGGCTTCTCTCCCTCTCTGCCCTTTTATATCTTGGGGAATTAGTTTCTACCAGCAACAGATGAGAACGGGCCACTGGCCAGAAATGAGCAGGGTAATTAGGTCATACCATGGCTTGAATTAAAAATAATTTTGTTAATAAGGGAACCAGTGTCCACAGAGACCACGGGGGGAGGGGGGCAGGCAAACCTTCTCTGCAGTAAGGTGATCCACTGGGATGACTGAAGGGGCAGCCATATTTAGGTCAGCATTGCTTTTTTTTTTCCAGAAGAGTGAAAAACTGCACAGTTTAAACAGGAGTATAACAGATTTCTTGTACAACTAAAAAACGAAAGACACACACACACACACACACACATATATATATATATATATATATATATATATATATGTGTACATAAACAGTTCAATGGCTGAAAATATAGGCACACTTATCTTTTTGCTTATTTAAACTCTCTGGATGGTGAAAATAATTAAATGTCTCTGGGAAAGTAAACGTCATAAAAGATATCACACATTCTGAAACTTGTCACATCCCTTTGTCCAAGTCATTCGCACTGGGAGCTGTCCTATGACGTGGTGCTGAAATGATGGTGACAGTCGTCTTTTCAATGTATGCAATGTATAAGGTCACCCACCAGAGGGCGCACTAAACGGTACTCAATACATACTGATAAGTAGGAGTACACCACACAACACTGCACACACACACAATCAAATGTTTTCTTTGTTTTTTTTTCTGTCAGGCCAGCAGTGGATGAAGTAATAATATAATTTAAAGCTTCAGCAAAACAAAAAAAAAAAGCTACAAAACCAAAATTAAGAAAATGCTTTGAACAAATGAGAGTGCTGAGACAGAGGTCATAATTAAACTACTTGAATAATTAAAATACTCTTGGCCATATTAATCTATAATAATGTGTCTTATTCTTATTCTTTTTCTGTAAATTAACAAGTAACATCAATTATATACATACGTGTATGTGTGTGTGTGTGTGTGTGTGTGTATGTATACATATGTGAGTAGTACTTTAACAAGCACAGTATTTCAGCATGAAATATAGGGTGGTTTTAAAATGAAATTCTTAAGTACGTAAGTATCTTCACTTACTCTTACTTAAACGTAACTTTACAATTAACATTCCGTTATGGTTTGGGGCTCAGATTAGTTATAAAGTGTCCTTTTTTGTCGAGAGAGCATATTTGTGACAAATTTTAAACCCTTTAAAAATATACATAGAGTAAATATGTTTAAATTAATCAATACATTTAAACATAAGTATTTAATAGGCATGTTTTGTGACCTCAGATTAGTAATTTGCTTACACGGAAGTCACGTGCGCAGAACTGAAGCGCGACTTTGTCATCAATATCTCTTACAAACAATTAGAACACCTTTTTATAAGAAGCTGCACAATACTTTGTGACGTTGGCTTGGTTCAACATTTATCCAGCAGATGGCATCGTTGAGTAGGAATCACTTAATGCCAGACAACGAATAGTGGAATTGGAGTCATTTTCAACATTTATAACATTCAGTTGTGGAGTTGAGACATGTAAATCAGAACAATATCACAAAAAAGAGACTATGGCTGAAAGCCTTTGGAGGGAACAACAGCAAAGACAAAAGAGAAAAAGAGGGAAGCAAGAGAGGCAGAGAAACCCATGTCCCTTTCTTTTTTCTTTGTGTTCCAAACCATGAAACAGACATAAAACAGACTGAAAAAACACACAACCAGTGTAATTTACTGTATAATCTTTAGATTAAGTTTGTGTTTCTTAATGAGTACCAAATTGTGAAAGAAAATAAAGTTCCTATTGTTTGAATGAAATCCTACAGACGGCTCTCTCTTATTCCTTCTGTAAGACATGGTTGTGTGAATGCTCCTATAGCCGCTAAAGATAGTTTCATAAAACTCTGGCTATTTAGCTTGTTGCCATGTAACAGAATTGATTTGGGAACAATTAGCTGACCCATAAGAATTTGATGTGTGATATTGTCAGAGTTCAAGAACGGTCACCATAAGGAAATATAAATCTTGCTGTTAAAGATTTTGATTAATTATGGATAGATCTGACTTGGAATTGTTGAAGGTTTTACTGAAATCTGATGAAAGAGTAAATTATAGATATCGGTCCGTGTCAAAGAATTTATCAAAGGTTCTATTACTCATATCAATGATACATAGCCATAGACAACATAATATTATGGCTCCTTCTAGCAAAAATTGCAAAAAAAAAAAAAAAATTAAAAGTTTGAATGTTAGATATATATAAAAATATTTATATTTGTTAATGACCTCACTGATCATTGACTGACCGGGCAGTATTTAGCTTTCTATTTATACTGAGCCCTGTATAAGAAGGCTATTTTTCTTTTTTGGTTTACAGTTATCAAACAAGAAGATGCTATATACTCTCATGTTACGGTTTCATCAAAATCAAATACACTTAACAGTGGCAAAGATTATGTTGACGTAAAATTATTATAGTACACATTAAACCTAGATCACTATATTATCCCTCAAATCAATGCTATTTTTAATGCTATTAATTATTCTGAGCAATGAAACAGCATTTTGTTGTCCTTATATTTAGTTTATTATTATTATTATTATTATTATTATTTAGTAATAATAACAGTTTCTCTCTCTTCTCTAATTGTTTGACAAGTTGCTTATGAACAATGCATTTTTGTGCAACATGTATGTGTAAAAATACATGCCCATTACAAATAATAAGTTTCTTAGCTTGCTAAATTCATTTAGCCAAATTTCAACAATTTCTGTGTATTCCAGCTTTGATATAAGGTCATCCTATATGTGCCTCATCTGGTCAAAATGGCCGAAAACATTGAGGTTCATAGTTGAGGAGAAGGATTTGAATATCACTGTAAACCTTTTGTTTAAAAAAATGAAAAATTAAGTCAGCCCTACTGACAATAGAGAGCAACATATATAATGAATACAGTACAAAGATTAGGTTTGACATGTTAATGAGCATGAGCCAATAACTGGTACACATGTAGTTAACTTGTGGCTGAAGTTGCAAAAATGACAACCAGTTTCCCAAATGTTGTCTATATGGATTAGTTATTTACATTTTTTAGATTATATATACAGAATATATGTGTGTGTATCTTACATAGATAATGAACAATATTAGATCTTTGACTTGAGAGTGTCTAAATGAACAACTGCATATGGATGAGAAGCTGAAAATCGGAAATGCTCTAAAAATGAAGGACAGTTGATCACTTTGTCAGAGATTCACGTGTTATGAATAGGAAGCACGACATTTTGTGACAGGGATCTGTGTCAGCATGCAGAACCCTGGTTAGGGAAGTCTGACTAAACAAAGACAACGACACAAGTGGACCCCAATGCATGTCACTGCCCTGTGAGGTTAAGCCACAAAGCTGATTAAAAAAGAATCACAACATTACTGTATGTGCAGTGTTAGTCACATGGTGTCACTGTTGACCACTGAAGCATAATGCAGCTCTTCTCTCGAAATCATGACACACCTCTTTGGGTGTGTAGTACCCACAGCTTTCTGGATAACATGCTTTGTATTCTCAAGCTAACACTAGTCTTATTTTTTCCCACATTTTTTATAATTATCTATTTTTCAAAACTTTAAAATTAATAGAAGATTTCAGACTCCGAAACAAATCTATATTTCCCATGCAGAAGAAAGGATGACATTTTGGGTCGCTGTCTTTGTCTTGGCTGCAGTGTGGCCCAGCGCTTTGTGTGTGACACGGTACTCCATAGCCGAGGAGATGGAAATGGGCTCTGTTGTGGCTAATCTAGCTGCGGATTTGGGACTTGAACCTGGAGGTTTGTCACAACGAGAGGTAAAGCTCGATATTTTCACCAACAGAAAATATCTAGATTTTAACAAAAAGACAGGAGAACTTTACATTGTGGAAAAAATGGACAGGGAATATCTTTGTCCGGCAAAGCCCTCATCCTGCTTTTTAAAGCTTGATTTCATCATAGAAAGCCCCTTACGCATCTTCAATATTGAGCTTGGAATAACAGATATCAATGATAACGCTCCACATTTTCGACGAGACCGCGTAGAGCTCGACGTTTCAGAGTCCGCAACACCAGGAGAAAGGTTCTCTCTGCCAAATGCTGTAGATCCAGATGTTGGTATCAATACAATTAAAACATACAAACTCAGTGCCAGCGGACATTTCACCATTGAAATTCAGACCGGCAGTGACGGCACTCAGTATGTGGACTTGGTACTGACCAAATCTTTAGACAGAGAGGAGAATGCTGTTCATAATTTAATATTGACTGCTGTGGATGGAGGTGTCCCTGTGCGCTCCGGCACTGCCAATATTATAGTTAGAGTGCAGGACACAAATGACAATCCTCCTCGGTTTGACAAGCAGACTTTCACGATTAACATGACAGAAAACACGCCGATAGGAACATTGGTGATTAAGCTTAACGCTACAGATCTTGACGAGGGTCAGAATTCAGAGATACTGTACTCATTCACTCTGTACACGTCAGAAAAAACACAAGGGGTTTTTGCACTGAATCCTAACACTGGGGAAATAACCGTCAAGGGAACTATAGATTATGAAGACATGAAATTTTATGAGATGCATATTGAGGCCAGAGATAAAGGGACACCCCCCCTGCTGGGGCATTGTAAAGTAGTCATTCACGTGACAGATATGAATGATAATTATCCAGAAATAATTATACAGTCTGTGAAAAACACGGTAGCTGAAAATATACCAGTAGGAAGTGTAATTGCGCTAGTAGGAATAAGTGATATAGATACTGGAGATAATGGAAAAGTCAGTTTATCGATACACCAGTCTATGCCTTTTATGCTTAACAAATCATCAGATAGACCCGCACATTACAAGCTCGTAGTGTCCGAGTGCTTGGATCGTGAAACTGTTCCTGAGTATGACGTCATATTGGTTGTGACAGATGCAGGCACACCCCCATTGTCTGATAATGAAACAGTAACAGTGCATCTATTAGATGTTAATGATAACGCGCCACAGTTTGCTCAGTCATTCTATACAATACGTGTGATGGAGAATAATGCACCTGGGGCCTTGCTCAGCTCACTCACTGCGTTTGACCCTGACCTCCATGAAAACCAGTATCTAGTTTACTTCATCATAGAGAAAGAGATCGCCAACACCTCCATGTCCATGTTGTTCTCCATCAATCCAGAGAATGGTAATCTGTACGCACTGAAAACTTTTGACTATGAGATTGAGAGGGAGTTTCTTTTCCACATCGAGGCCAGAGACTCTGGCTCTCCTCCACTCAGCAGTAACGTGACCGTCCACATCATTATTGTGGACCAGAATGACAACGTTCCAGTGATTGTCTCTCCGTGGCGTGCGCACGGCTCGCTGGTGGAGGAAAAGATCCCCAGATCCACTGATAAAGGCTCCCTAGTTGCCAAGGTGATAGCCTTAGACACAGACTCTGTGCACAACTCTCGGATTACCTACCAGTTTCTCCAGGTGACTGATGCCACCTTGTTCAGTCTGGACCAATACAACGGAGAGATCCGGACTATGAGGATGTTCAGTTACAAAGATTCACGCCACCACAGACTGGTTGTTGTGGCCAAGGACAACGGGGAGCCTGCTCTCTCTGCTACAATCACCATCAAGCTGTCCACAATGGAGACTGTCATGAAGGCCTACTCTGACATGACTGAGGTTCCTCTGGAATATGACATCTTTTCAGATCTGAACCTGTATTTGGTCATCGGTCTGGGCTCTGTGTCATTTCTCCTGCTGATCACCATATTGGTCACCATCGTGATCAAGTGTCAGAACCCCAAACCCAGCAAAGCGGCTCCTCCCAGCAGGAACAGTGTAATCAGTGAGAGGAACTCCACCATTGCAGACTCCACTCTGGTCTCCAACGATGCCTACTGGTACAGTCTGTTTCTAGCAGAGACCAGGAAAGGAAAGATGGTGGTTAGACAGCCTATGCCAAAAGGCTCCAGATACATCGTGTCCAGTTTACCAAGAGGGACAGGACTGACTGACACCAGTGACTCAGCAGCTTCTACCCTGCAGGTATGATTCCAATGCATACTTTTGCTTTTAGATGTATCATTCGTGTGCAGTATATTAGGCTCTATCTACTTTTACACCGTTGAATTTTTCATCGCTGGGGCTTGTTAAAATGAAAATATTTTTCAATACCACGAAAGTGGAAGTCCAATTGAAAGAAAAATCCCATTTCAGAGGTGTACTGTTTACATCAGTTCAAAGGGTCAGTTGAAAATCTTATAGGTGTCGCTATTCAGTCGCTTATATGGTCGTCCATCAACATTGTGACAGAATCTCACTGTTTTCGGGGCTCATGAAGAAACAACCGGACAGCTCCGTTGTGCGGAAAACTACTGCGAAAACAAGCAAGCCCATTTTACTGCTGTCTGATCAATCAAAATGTTATTCTTGGGATAAAGGACGTCACAAAAACAATCTTAATCAACGGAAACGTTTATTATACCGATCGATGCGTTGCAAACCCCATACACAACAATCGGTCCCGTTCCAACAATGGAGACAAGGAAAAGGTATGTTTCGTTCGTTCTGCTTATTCATTTCTCGTTTGTAAGCAACATATCAACCTCCGTTACCCATTATTCCATACCCGAGGAAATGAAAGAAGGATCAGCCGTTGCAAACCTCGCTAACGACCTCAGTTTGGATGTTAAAACACTAAATCAGAGGAAGATGCGTCTTGACATCATCGCAAACAAAAAATATCTGAATGTGAACAAAGAGACTGGTGAGCTGTACGTTGTGGAGAAAATTGACAGAGAACACATTTGTCCAACAAAATCATCAGCGTCTTGTTATCTAAGATTGGAGGTAATACTAGAAAACCCTTTACGAATTTTCAACATAGAGATAGAAATTTTGGACATGAACGACAACGCCCCACAATTTCGAAGAGAAGCCATTCATTTAGACATATCGGAAGCGACGCCCAAAGGAGAGAGATTTTCTCTTAGTAATGCAGTGGACCCTGATGTCGGATCGAACTCAGTTAAAACATATCATCTCAGTGAAAGCCAATATTTTAACATTGAGGTTCAGACTGGAAGAGAAGGCTCTAAGTTCGCTGATTTAATCCTGACAAAGATTTTAGATCGAGAGCAGCAGGCTGTTCATAATTTAATACTGACAGCTGTAGATGGAGGAACCCCTGCTCGATCTGGCACTGCCAGCATTATTGTTCATGTCTTGGACACAAATGATAATTCTCCTGCTTTTGAAAAAGTCAACCTTAGTGTAAAAATAATGGAAAATTCTCCTATTGGAAGCCTTGTTATTGATCTTAATGCAACAGACTCAGATGAAGGGTCAAATTCTGATATATCGTATTCCTACAGTTTATATACATCAGAAAAAACACAAGAAACTTTTAATCTGAATCCTAAAACAGGTGAACTTACTGTCAAAGGAATGTTGAACTATGAAGATTTCAGAATTTACGATATGGAAGTTATAGCAACAGACAAAGGAGCCAACAGTTTATCAGGACAATGTACCATCAAGATTGTAGTTGAAGACATGAATGACAACCACCCAGAAATATCTATTAAATCCTTTCAGAGTCCAGTCAGTGAAAACATAGAGTTAGACACAGTGATAGCTGTAGTTAGTGTCAGTGATAAAGACTCAGGCGATAATGGAGTGGTTGATCTTCATATTCCACATCATATGCCTTTCAAACTGAGGGAGTCCTCTGATAACTATTATGAATTAGTGGTGTCAGAGCCATTAGACCGTGAGAAGGTCCCAGAATATGACATCACTTTCACTGTCACAGACAGAGGTTCTCCTCCTTTATCTGACAATGAAACTATGACTTTAGAGCTGCTGGATGTTAATGACAATGTTCCACAGTTCGCTCAGTCATTTTATACAATACGTATGATGGAGAATAATGCACCTGGGGCCTTGCTCAGCTCACTCACTGCGTTTGACCCTGACCTCCATGAAAACCAGTATCTAGTTTACTTCATCATAGAGAAAGAGATCGCCAACACCTCCATGTCCATGTTGTTTTCCATCAATCCAGAGAACGGTAATCTGTACGCACTGAAAACTTTTGACTATGAGATTGAGACAGAGTTTATTTTCCACATCGAGGCCAGAGACTCTGGCTCTCCTCCACTCAGCAGTAACGTGACCGTCCACATCATTATTGTGGACCAGAATGACAACGCTCCAGTGATTGTTTCTCCGTGGCGTGCGCAGGGGTCGCTGGTGGAGGAAAAGATCCCCAGATCCACTGATAAAGGCTCTCTGGTTACCAAGGTGATAGCCTTAGACACAGACTCTGTGCACAACTCTCGGATTACCTACCAGTTTCTCCAGGTGACTGATGCCACCTTGTTCAGTCTGGATCAATACAACGGAGAGATTCGGACTATGAGGATGTTCAGTTACAAAGATTCGCGTCACCACAGACTGGTTGTTGTGGCCAAGGACAACGGGGAGCCTGCTCTCTCTGCTACAATCACCATCAAGCTGTCCACAATGGAGACTGTCATGAAGGCTTACTCTGACATGACTGAGGTTCCTCTGGAATATGACATCTTTTCAGATCTGAACCTGTATTTGGTCATCGGTCTGGGCTCTGTGTCATTTCTCCTGCTGATCACCATATTGGTCACCATCGTGATCAAGTGTCAGAACCCCAAACCCAGCAAAGCAGCTCCTCCCAGCAGGAACAGTGTGATCAGTGAGAGGAACTCCACCATTGCAGACTCCACTCTGGTTTCCAACGATGCCTACTGGTACAGTCTGTTTCTAGCAGAGACCAGGAAAGGAAAGATGGTGGTTAGACAGCCTATGCCAAAAGGCTCCAGATACATCGTGTCCAGTTTACCAAGAGGGACAGGACTGACTGACACCAGTGACTCAGCAGCTTCTACCCTGCAGGTATGGATCCAATGAATAATGTTTTTTGTATTTCAAGTAACAACTTAACTTCATTTGTAAATATCTCCTTAGTTGGTTAAGCATTACAATTTATGTGCCAACCCAGTCTTAATAAACAAATAAAAATTCATGACCAAAAATTCATTTTGTAACAGTTTACAGTTCAGATACATCGGTTATCATGCCTTAATGGGGGACTTAATCCATGAAAACAAGTAGAAAATGTTTTGGAGACCTGGCATATTCTCATTAATGGAAATTAGTTAATGCACAACTAAATCCAAAAACAATATTTTCACAAGTTAACACCTACAATCATCAATATGTCTTTGGTGGTTTAATGAAAATCATCAGAAATTCTTCATGATCAAGAGTATTGTTCATTGGATGTGCTATAGACTATTCTGTCATGACGGTAAATGATAATTTCCAGAGAACCTACCGTCTTTATATTTGCTATCAATTTTGTCATTTGTGTCAGTCATTTCCGTCATTTCATGAATACAACTGAACCTCTTGTTCATTGAAATATGGTAAAAAGAAAAAATACTAATTAAAATCAAATCGCAATTTTGAACTACGCTTTAATTGGTTGTTAATTAGTTGGGAAAAAGAGTTTATCTTGATAATTGTATTTCACAAAGTATAATCCAAAAGCTCCGAGATTAGTGCAGTGAAGACAGTTATTGCTAACTTTGCTGACAATGTCATTTTTATGTTCAAGTATGCGTAATCCTGTTTCTGTTAATGTCTAATATGTTGTGCATTTGGTCAAAATCAACTTTCTTTATTTAAGTTTTTGTAAATTTATTGACACGGAGATGGAACAGTAACAATTTGAAATCGTAGATCCATACATAAACTCTTAAATTATGAGGTAAGAGTACTCAACATTTATTCTGACGAATGTTTTGGTCATAAACAAAGCTTTAACACATGGTGACAAAATAAAAAAATAGATCTTTGGAAAAAAGCTTTTAAAAATCTATTGACTGTATGTTTTAAGATTAAAACAGGTCAAAACTTTACCAGAAGCACCACAAACACGAGTAAGTTAACAGGAAGAGACGTTCAATTCTGGCATTTGGATTTTTTGTGAATGTAGAGTAACTCTGAACTGTAAGGCCTAATTCTTTAAAAAAAAAAACAGTTAAAAATATATAATGATTTATCATTTTAAGTGAAGTTTAAAGACTAAGTGAATTTCTTAGGGGTGGCGCTGTTTTATTAGTAAAATGCCAGCTGATGAACACCATCATCGTGACCCGCTGTCATTGGGGCTCTTTGGAAAATAGAAGACAGCTCCATGGTGCTGAAACTCCGCTCCAACAAACAATGTTTTTTTTAATAACTGAGTGATGCAAATCTATCAGAATATGCAGGGGAATAAGAGTGTCACAAGAAAATACGCTGATTCTGTAAATGTGTCTGACGTTAACTGAGGTGTGACTCGAACATATGGGTTCCGTTGTAACAATGGAGTCGTTGCAAAGGTACGTGATGCTCGCGATTCTTATATTTTTTACATTGGTTCAAAAC
Organism: Leuresthes tenuis; assembly: GCF_036924035.1. Taxonomy (NCBI): domain Eukaryota; kingdom Metazoa; phylum Chordata; class Actinopteri; order Atheriniformes; family Atherinopsidae; genus Leuresthes; species Leuresthes tenuis. Next base: position 16,315,103 of record NW_027325365.1, on the reverse strand, counting down.
ATATCTGCCACAGTGGCTCATTATTCCATCCCCGAAGAAATGAAAGAAGGATCTGTTGTGGCCAACCTGGCTGCCGATCTCAGCCTGGATGTTAAAAAACTGAACGAGAGGAAGATGCGGCTTGACATTGTTGCGAACAAGAAATATCTGGATGTGAACAAAGAGACGGGGGAGCTATACATTCTTGAGAAGATAGACAGGGAATACATTTGCACGACCAAGTCGTCGATATCTTGTTATCTGAGACTAGAAGTCATATTAGAAAACCCAGTGCGAATTTTCAATATTGAAGTTGAAATTCTGGACATGAACGACAACGCCCCACAATTTCGAAGAGACACCATAAACCTAGACTTATCGGAAGCGACGCCAAAAGGAGAGAGATTTTCTCTCAGTAATGCAGTCGATCCTGATGTTGGAAGCAACTCAGTTAAAACATATCATTTGAGTGAAAGTGAATATTTTAACATTCAAGTCCAGACTGGAAGAGATGGGTCTAAATTTGCTGATTTAATATTGAAAAAGACTTTAGATCGGGAGCAGCAGGCTGTTCATAATTTAATACTAACAGCTGTTGATGGAGGAAGCCCTGCTCGTTCAGGAACCGCCAGCGTTATTGTTCGTGTTTTGGACACGAATGATAACTCACCTACATTTGACAAAGCAATTTATAATGTTAAAATAATGGAAAATTCTCCTATTGGAAGCCTTGTTATTGATGTCAATGCAACGGACTTAGATGATGGCTCGAATTCTTATGTAACATACTCATATAGTTTATATACATCAGAAAAAACACAAGAAACTTTTAATCTGAACCCTAAAACAGGTGAAATTACGGTCAAAGGAATGTTGAACTATGAAGATTTCAGGATTTATGATATGGAAGTTATAGCAACAGACAAAGGAGCCAACAGTTTATCAGGACAATGTACCATCAAGATTGTAGTTGAAGACATGAATGACAACCACCCAGAAATATCTATTAAATCATTTCAGAGTCCAGTCAGTGAAAACATAGAGTTAGACACAGTGATAGCTGTAGTTAGTGTCAGTGATAAAGACTCAGGTGACAATGGAGTGGTTGATCTTCATATTCCACATCATATGCCTTTCAAACTGAGGGAGTCCTCTGATAACTATTATGAATTAGTGGTGTCAGAGCCATTAGACCGTGAGAAGGTCCCAGAATATGACATCACTTTCACTGTTACAGACAGAGGTTCTCCTCCTTTATCTGACAATGAAACTATGACTTTAGAGCTGCTGGATGTTAATGACAATGTTCCACAGTTCGGTCAGTCATTTTATACTATACGTGTGATGGAGAATAACGCACCTGGGGCCTTGCTCAGCTCACTCACTGCGTTTGACCCTGATCTCCATGAAAACCAGTATCTAGTTTACTTCATCATAGAGAAAGAGATCGCCAACACCTCCATGTCCATGTTGTTCTCCATCAACCCAGAAAACGGTAATCTGTACGCACTGAAAACTTTTGACTATGAGATCGAGACAGAGTTTCTTTTCCACATTGAGGCCAGAGACTCTGGCTCTCCTCCACTCAGCAGTAATGTGACCGTCCGCATCATTATTGTTGACCAGAATGACAACGCTCCAGTGATTGTCTCTCCATGGCGTGCACAGGGGTCGCTGGTGGAGGAAAAGATCCCCAGATCCACTGATAAAGGCTCTCTGGTTGCCAAGGTGATAGCCTTAGACACAGACTCTGTGCACAACTCTCGGATTACCTACCAGTTTCTCCAGGTGACTGATGCCACCTTGTTCAGTCTGGACCAATACAACGGAGAGATCCGGACTATGAGGATGTTCAGTTACAAAGATTCGCGCCACCACAGACTGGTTGTTGTGGCCAAGGACAACGGAGAGCCTGCTCTCTCTGCTACAGTCACCATCAAGCTGTCCACAATGGAGACTGTCATGAAGGCCTATTCTGACATGACTGAGGTTCCTCTGGAGTATGACATCTTTTCAGATCTGAACCTGTATTTGGTCATCGGTCTGGGCTCTGTGTCATTTCTCCTGCTGATCACCATATTGGTCACCATCGTGATCAAGTGTCAGAACCCCAAACCCAGCAAAGCAGCTCCTCCCAGCAGGAACAGTGTAATCAGTGAGAGGAACTCCACCATTGCAGACTCCACTCTGGTCTCCAACGATGCCTACTGGTACAGTCTGTTTCTAGCAGAGACCAGGAAAGGAAAGATGGTGGTTAGACAGCCTATGCCAAAAGGCTCCAGATACATTGTGTCCAGTTTACCAAGAGGGACAGGACTGACTGACACCAGTGACTCAGCAGCTTCCACTTTGCAGGTAGGGATCAGATTAACAATGACCTTTTAATTAATCATTAATCATTAACCCTTGTGTGATGTTCATATTGTTGTTACTCAGCCAGTGTTTGTGGGTCTGATGGACCCGTTGCATTTTGTGGCTTTTAATGCCTCACAATCAAACACTTTTATGTTAAAATACTGAACAGATGTTTACTTTATCCCAATTACAAGCAGTATAAACAATATATATGGTTAAAATTTGCCCTTTACCTTTGTTAGGTCATGTTTATAACTTATTATTTAAAACATAAAGAAAATCAATCAAAATCAAGACATTAAAATTTACAAGTGAAGCAAGGTTTTTCAAAACTACTGACTTTTATTTCTTTGAACTTGAAATTTAACCCATTCAGGTGCACAACACATGAACACAGAGTAAACATATCAGTCAAGACAACACATCAGCCCCATAGAACACATGGCCTTTAGCCACTAGCCTATACAACACATGAGGGGCAGAGCTTTACTGTATGTGTGTTGCAGATATACTTTTTGCACTTGATGCATGTATATTTCCTAAATGTGTTTTCCTGTCCATCTTGGGTACACACACTTCGCACAGCTTCTTCTTGTTGTACTGCAACAGCATCACACACTTACTTCAGGCTCTGCAGATTGTGGTTCTGTAGGTTGGGTGGACAGGGCACCAGCATTCTCCTCCTGAATCCTCCTCACCATGGCTGCCGAGGCTGGGGTTCTGGGGACATGTTTTCTTCTCTCGATTTGTGGTCTCACTAATGCCTTTCCCAGATCCTCAAGAAAGAGTCGTCTTTTCTGGAGCTTCACTCGTTTCCACTCTGGGTTCAGTGCCATCCAAATGACAAAGGCATTATACGCTAAGACGTCCAACATGTCAAAGAATATCACCAGTGGCCAGCGTAGAGTCCTCCGTTTGCAGCTGTAGGCCGTCACCAGCTTGTCCATGTTGTCTACCCCTCCTTTTGTGGCATTATAACGTTTATGTTTATGTATTTAGCAGATGCTTTTATCCAAAGCAACTTACAAATGAAGATATAAGCCATCATATAATCCATGATGGTCTCTGGTTTGTGATGCTCCTGGTCACAGATTCTTCCATCCCTGTGCAGTGTACTCATGAGTACCACATTCTTGCCTTTCTTTGGCACATAGGATACCAGGGATGTGTCAGCCGTGTATGCAAACTTGGAAGACTTGACAGGCCTTTTCTTTGAAGTCAGCAGTTGAGGTGGGAGCTCTGACCTCTTTTTCCTTATTGTTCCCACCATGGTCAGCTTCCTCTTCAGGAGCTCATGTCCCAGTTTGTGCGAGGTAAAAAAATTGTTGCATGTGATGTTGTGTCCACTGAGTCCCTGAGACATGTCGAGGACAACTCTCATTCCTTGGTTTTTCTTGGGGGCTCCTCCATCAGGTTTCCCTGTGTAGACTTGTAAGTTCCAAGCATACGAGGAAGTGGCATCACAGGCAGCCCAGATCTTTATACCATACTTTGCAAGTTTAGATCTTATATACTGCCGAAAGGGGCAGCAGCCCCTAAATGGCATCAGTGTATGTGTGTGTGTGTGTGTGTGTGTGTGTGTGTGTGGTACACAGAACATCAATTTCCACACTTCTATTAGCCCCGGGTCCAGTGGACCCGGACATCTTATATGTAATAGAAATGTGTAGGGGGGGTGTATGGTGTGTGGTATTTAAATGTGTATACGGATATATGTTCTTCACGGAAAATGAGCCAAAGTCTGTGAGTCTCAGTTTGAAAAATTGATTAATTGTATAATTTTTCTTTTAATAAAAAATGAAAACGGGTCCCACAGACCCGAACACCACACAAGGGTTAATCATTATTCTGCTAAATGGAATGCATTTATTTGCTTATTTTGTGTATTACAATATTTCGTTATTGACTATAAATGCACAATTACTTTAACAACACCCAGAATATTTTCTCTTGAAAACCATATTTACTTTGCATTTTAGGGAAGACATATGCAAAAGAAAACCTTTTTATGTACTACTCAACTGCTAAAATCTTGGATTATAAGTGTTCCAATATTACTTTAAATGTAGTCGGGGAAAAAGGCTAAATAAACACTTAGATGCCTTATTTACTGCGATCGGTTTACTGGACATCTATCATAATTAGCACAGATCATATTACGCGAAATGAGAGATAATTATGGTACAGAAAGGTAAATAGAAAGAAAAAGGAAGTCACTATATCACTAATCAACTTGAGTTACATGGTGATATTGTATCGTTGCCATTGTTCCCCGTCAAATTATCCAAATGAAATGCAAATAATTTGACCATCCTTCTGTTGAAAGTTTTTGTTTTTCCTGGTTTCCTTCTCATAGTTTTACCAAGAAATCTACATATTAGTGGTATTTAATAAACTAATTTCGTTGCAATCATGATTCCGAAGGTTTATACTGTTTACTTAATGTACACACGATCCATAATGTCACATATTGCTTTAAAATCTTTGGCAAAAAAAAGAAAAATCTTCACTTTTACATGGTTAAATACAAAATGTCACAGCAGATACTTACAAACCAAAATAACTTTTTAATTTATGAAACTGCCGGAAGATATTTAATCGTGAAATAGTTTTCACTTGAAATTATTCATTATTTTCATTGGAACGACCTTGATAATAACGAAAAGTAGCACTGGGAATCTGAATGGTGGCGCTGTTTTGTTTGCAAAAGTCAAGACAATGAACGTCATGACAGGGTTGCCTTGTCATCACAGCTTATTCCTGCAAATACTGGACAGATCCGTGGTACTGAAACGCCATTCCGAAAATGGGACTGTGCATTTTTTCTCTGTCGTATTCCCAGGATTAATTTTTTGTCGCATCGTTTGGATAAATAATTTTACGTAGGGAAACATCTATAAAAGTACAAACCACTGTTTAATAATTTGAACTGCTGTTGTCCTGCACACAAAAATGAGTCCACATGCAACAAAGGAGTCTTGGGCAAGGTATGTGCTATTCCTTATTGTTTTAACCTTCGTTCGCAACGCGTCGACCTCAGTGACTCATTACTCCATCCCCGAAGAGATGAAAGAAGGATCGGTTGTCGCTAATCTCGCAAGTGATCTCAGTCTGGACGTCACAACACTGAAAAAAAGAAAGATGCGCCTTGATATAATCGCCAACAAAAAATATTTGGATGTGAACAAAGAGACTGGTGAGCTTTATGTTGTTGAAAAGATTGACAGAGAACATATATGCACAACTAAATGGTCATCGTCATGCTATCTAAAACTTGAAGTAACACTAGAAAACCCATTGCGGATCTTTAACATAGAATTAGAAGTATTAGACATGAACGACAACGCCCCACAATTTCGAAGAGACGCCATACATTTAGATATATCTGAAGCGACGATAAGCGGAGACAGATTTTCTCTAAGTAATGCAGTTGATCCTGATGTTGGGTCAAACTCAGTTAAAACGTATCATCTGAGTAAAAGTGATTTTTTTAACATTGAGCTTCAGACTGGACGAGATGGGTCCAAGTTCGCCGAATTAATCCTGACAAAGAAACTAGATCGGGAGCAGCAGGCTGTTCATAATTTGATACTGACAGCTGTAGATGGAGGAACCCCTGCTCGATCTGGTACTGTTAGCATTATTGTTCATGTTTTGGACACAAATGACAATTCACCTACATTTGACAAAGCCATTTATAATGTAAGCGTAATGGAAAATGTTCCTTTTGGGAATCTTGTCATCGATCTTAATGCAACAGACTCAGACGAAGGCTCAAATTCTGATATATCGTATTCCTACAGTTTATATACATCAGAAAAAACACAAGAAACTTTTAATCTGAATCCTAAAACAGGTGAAATCACTGTCAAAGGAATGTTGAACTATGAAGATTTCAGGATTTATGATATGGAAGTTATAGCAACAGACAAAGGAGCAAATAGTTTATCAGGACAATGTACCATCAAGATTCTAGTTGAAGACATGAATGACAACCACCCAGAAATATCTATTAAATCATTTCAGAGTCCAGTCAGTGAAAACATAGAGTTAGACTCAGTGATAGCTGTAGTTAGTGTCAGTGATAAAGACTCAGGTGACAATGGAGTGGTTGATCTTCATATTCCACATAATATGCCTTTCAAACTGAGGGAGTCCTCTGATAACTATTATGAATTAGTGGTGTCAGAGCCATTGGACCGTGAGAAGGTCCCAGAATATGACATCACTTTCACTGTCACAGACAGAGGTTCTCCTCCTTTATCTGACAATGAAACTATGACTTTAGAGCTGCTGGATGTTAACGACAATGTTCCACAGTTCGCTCAGTCATTTTATACAATACGTGTGATGGAGAATAACGCACCTGGGGCCTTGCTCAGCTCACTCACTGCGTTTGACCCTGACCTCCATGAAAACCAATATCTAGTTTACTTCATCATAGAGAAAGAGATCGCCAACACCTCCATGTCCATGTTGTTCTCCATCAATCCAGAGAACGGTAATCTGTATGCACTGAAAACCTTTGACTATGAGATTGAGACGGAGTTTCTTTTCCACATCGAGGCCAGAGACTCTGGCTCTCCTCCACTCAGCAGTAACTTGACAGTCCACATAATTATCGTGGACCAGAATGACAACGCTCCAGTGATTGTTTCTCCGTGGCGTGCGCATGGCTCGCTGGTGGAGGAAAAAATCCCCAGATCCACTGATAAAGGCTCCCTGGTTGCCAAGGTGATAGCCTTAGACACAGACTCTGTGCACAACTCTCGGATTACCTACCAGTTTCTCCAGGTGACTGATGCCACCTTGTTCAGTCTGGACCAATACAACGGAGAGATCCGGACTATGAGGATGTTCAGTTACAAAGATTCGCGCCACCACAGACTGGTTGTTGTTGCTAAGGACAACGGAGAGCCTGCTCTCTCTGCTACAATCACCATCAAGCTGTCCACAATGGAGACTGTCATGAAGGCCTACTCTGACATGACTGAGGTTGCTCTGGAATATGACATCTTTTCAGATCTGAACCTGTATTTGGTCATCGGACTGGGCTCGGTGTCATTTCTCCTGCTGATCACCATATTGGTCACCATCGTGATCAAGTGTCAGAACCCCAAACCCAGCAAAGCGGCTCCTCCCAGCAGGAATAGTGTGATCAGTGAGAGAAACTCCACCATTGCAGACTCCACTCTGGTCTCCAACGATGCCTACTGGTACAGTCTGTTTCTAGCAGAGACCAGGAAAGGAAAGATGGTGGTTAGACAGCCTATGCCAAAAGGCTCCAGATACATCGTGTCCAGTTTACCAAGAGGGACAGGACTGACTGACACCAGTGACTCAGCAGCTTCCACTCTTCAGGTATAGTATTAAGTTGCACTTTCTTATCTTTTACACGAATTAGCAATTTATTTGTACGTTGTGCACTTTTTATTTGACAAGTATTTATCACTAATTTGAATTGACTTGTTCAGTCTTAATGGATCTGTCATCAGTTTAATTATTCGAGTTGCAGTTCGAGATAGTTCATATGGCTATAACCTACATTGACTGCAAAATCAAGCAATTTTCAGAGTGGCGCTGTTGACCTGATAAAATACCATTCCACAAGCGCCATGACAGTGACGGTCTGTTCGTGGGAAATTTTCAGCACAAAGGAAGAAAAGGACAACTGCGTGACACTGAAACGAATTCTAATCATAAGCAACACTCGTGGGGTGTTACTGGTCGAAATCTCTCGATTTGAATCTCAAAAATATCACATGACCAAGGAGTTTAGTTAAATTTTTTATATCAGCGAATAATTTATTGATTGAGAAGGGTTCAATGTCGAGCACGAATGGAGGAATACGGTCCGTTTTAACAATGAAAGGGCAAAAAAGGTACGTGTCGTTAGTTCTTCTGTTTTTTTTCGTTCAGTATGCATCTACTTCAGTTAGTCATTACTCCATACCAGAGGAAATGAAAGAGGGATCTGTGATAACCAACCTTGCTACCGATCTAAGCCTGGACATTAAAACACTGAATGAGAGGAAGATGCGGGTTGACATCATCGCTAATAAAAAATACCTGGATGTGAACAAAGAGACTGGAGAGCTTTACATTGTTGAAAAAATTGACAGAGAACATATATGCAACACAAAGACGTCCTGTTATGTAAAACTTGAGGTAATATTGGATAACCCGGTTCGGATTTTTAATATCGAAGTTGAAATTCAAGACATGAACGACAACGCCCCAAAATTTCGAAGAGAAGTTATACATTTAGATATATCAGAAGCGACACAAAGAGGAGAGAGATTTTCACTAAGTAATGCAGTTGATGCTGATGTTGGAACTAACTCAGTTAAAACGTATCATCTGAGTGAAAGCCAATATTTTAACATTGAGGTTCAGACTGGAAGAGATGGGTCCAAGTTCGCTGATTTAATCCTGAATAAGAAACTAGACCGGGAGCAGCAGGCTGTTCATAATTTGATATTGACAGCTGTAGATGGAGGAACCCCTGCTCGTTCTGGCACTGCCAGCGTTATTGTTCGTGTTTTGGACACAAATGATAACTCACCTACATTTGACAAATCAATTTATAATGTTAAAATAATGGAAAATTCTCCTATTGGAAGCCTTGTTATTGATCTTAATGCAACAGACTTAGATGATGGGTCAAATTCTGATGTAACATACTCATATAGTTTATATACATCAGAAAAAACACAAGAAACTTTTAATCTGAATTCTAAATCAGGTGAAATTACTATCAAAGGAATGTTGAACTATGAAGATTTCAGGATTTATGATATGGAAGTTATAGCAACAGACAAAGGAGCCAACAGTTTATCAGGACAATGTACTATCAAGATTCTAGTTGAAGACATGAATGACAACCACCCAGAAATATCTATTAAATCATTTCAGAGTCCAGTCAGTGAAAACATAGAGTTAGACACAGTGATAGCTGTAGTTAGTGTCAGTGATAAAGACTCAGGTGACAATGGAGTGGTTGATCTTCATATTCCACATCAGATGCCTTTTAAACTGAGGGAGTCCTCTGATAACTATTATGAATTAGTGGTGTCAGAGCCATTAGACCGTGAGAAGGTCCCAGAATATGACATCACTTTCACTGTCACAGACAGAGGTTCTCCTCCTTTATCTGACAATGAAACTATGACTTTAGAGCTGCTGGATGTTAATGACAATGTTCCACAGTTCGCTCAGTCATTTTATACAATACGTGTGATGGAGAATAACGCACCTGGGGCCTTGCTCAGCTCACTCACTGCGTTTGACCCAGACCTCCATGAAAACCAGTATCTAGTTTATTTCATCATAGAGAAAGAGATCGCCAACACCTCCATGTCCATGTTGTTCTCCATCAACCCAGAGAACGGTAATCTATACGCACTGAAAACTTTTGACTATGAGATTGAGACGGAGTTTCTTTTCCACATCGAGGCCAGAGACTCTGGCTCTCCTCCACTCAGCAGTAACGTGACCGTCCACATTATTATTGTGGACCAGAATGACAACGCTCCCGTGATTGTTTCTCCATGGCGTGCGCATGGCTCGCTGGTGGAGGAAAAGATCCCTAGATCCACTGATAAAGGCTCTCTGGTTGCCAAGGTGATAGCCTTAGACACAGATTCTGTGCACAACTCTCGGATTACCTACCAGTTTCTCCAGGTGACTGATGCCACCTTGTTCAGTCTGGACCAATACAACGGGGAGATCCGGACTATGAGGATGTTCAGCTACAAAGATTCGCGCCACCACAGACTGGTTGTTGTTGCCAAGGACAACGGGGAGCCTGCTCTCTCTGCTACAGTCACCATCAAGCTGTCCACAATGGAGACTGTCATGAAGGCCTACTCTGACATGACTGAGGTTCCTCTGGAGTATGACATCTTTTCAGATCTGAACCTGTATTTGGTCATCGGTCTGGGCTCTGTGTCATTTCTCCTTCTGATCACCATATTGGTCACCATCGTGATCAAGTGTCAGAACCCCAAACCCAGCAAAGCGGCTCCTCCCAGCAGGAACAGTGTGATCAGTGAGAGGAACTCCACTATTGCAGACTCTACTCTGGTCTCCAACGATGCCTACTGGTACAGTCTGTTTCTAGCAGAGACCAGGAAAGGAAAGATGGTGGTTAGACAGCCTATGCCAAAAGGCTCCAGATACATTGTGTCCAGTTTACCAAGAGGGACAGGACTGACTGACACCAGTGACTCAGCAGCTTCTACTCTACAGGTGAGAGACCTTTGTCCATCCAACATCTTCCTATGCCTTAACACAACATCTGGGCTCCTTTTTTAAAAAGATATTCCTATAACCAAATGTTGTTCTACGTAATGTGAAAGTTTTTCTAAAATGCTTTCAATTTTAACAAATACCTATATTCAACGAAAATATTATTTTTTTTACGTAAGTGAGAAACTTTTGACATGTTTTGCATGTTAATTGTCAATTTTCAGTTTGAAAAGTTTAAAAGAATTATAAAGTGAGCTGTATAACTCAAACATTTAATTCATTTTAAAAAAATCTTCTATATGTATTTTTGTCAAGACCATCCTATTTCACAAACTTCTTGAGACCATCACAATATTACTCTCAGTGTACGAGGGTGGGAGGGATCTACGAATTTATCGAATTTAAATACTAATTGCAGCAATCAGTTATTCAGGTGGTTATATCTAAAAAGTTAAAACTTCGTCTATTTCATTAAGAAAGAAAACTACTGCTACTACTCCTAATAATAATAATAATAGTCATCGAAACATTTTTTTTATTAACGACTGTTTAACTTTTGGACGAGTGGCGCTGTTCACCCGAAAAAACACTGACCCACACTGTCCGTGATCGTGCGTCATTGTAAAAACGATGGAGGTCCTCTAAGTCGGACAGCTCCGTGGTGGTGATTCTCAAACTTGAAGGAGTGGAGGATTATTTCAATCTCTTAGGCATCAAAAGTATTTCAGATAAGCGTTTAACGTAAAGAGTGTATAGAAATCGTAAAGATTAAGGTGTATACAATAAAAGCATACACTACGTCAAAAAAGGGCTGTTGAGTAGCGGTGAAGAGAACAATCGTGCAGCCCAATGTAACAATGCCGTCGAAGAAAAGGTATGTGGCGTTTGCTATTCTCTTTTCTTTCGTCGATTATGTAACTGCTTCAGTCACTCATTATCCGATACCCGAGGAAATGAAAGAAGGATCAGTCGTTGCAAACCTCGCAACCGATCTCACCCTGGACGTAAAAACACTGAGTAAGAGGAAGATGCGCCTTGACATCATCGCAAACAAAAAATATCTGGACGTGAACAAAGAGACTGGTGAGCTGTACGTTGTTGAGAAGATTGACAGAGAACATCTGTGTACAAAAACACTCACGCAGTGCTACTTGAAAATGGAAGTTATACTTGAAAATCCCTTGAGAATTTTTAACATAGAACTAGAGATTTTGGATATTAACGACAACGCCCCGCAATTTCGACGGGATGCCATTCATTTAGACATATCTGAGTCCACGCCCACCGGTGAAAGATTTTCACTGAGCAATGCGGTTGACCCTGACGTTGGAAGCAATTCGGTGAAAACATACCGTTTAGGTGAAAGTGAACACTTTACTATTGAAATTCAGACTGGAAGAGATGGGTCTAAGTTTGCTGATTTGATCCTGAATAAGAAATTAGACCGGGAGCAGCAGGCAGTTCATAATTTAATATTAACCGCTGTGGATGGAGGAACCCCTGCTCGTTCTGGTACTGCCAGCGTTGTTGTTCATGTTCTTGATACTAATGACAACTCACCTACATTTGACAAATCAATTTATAATGTTAAAATAATGGAAAATTCTCCTATTGGAAGCCTTATTATTGATCTTAATGCAACAGACTTAGATGATGGGTCAAATTCTGATGTTACATACTCATATAGTTTATATACATCAGAAAAAACACAAGAAACTTTTAATTTGAATCCTAAAACAGGTGAGATTACTGTCAAAGGAATGTTGAACTATGAAGATTTCAGGATTTATGATATGGAAGTTATAGCAACAGACAAAGGAGCAAATAGTTTATCAGGACAATGTACTATCAAGATTCTAGTTGAAGACATGAATGACAACCATCCAGAAATATCTATTAAATCATTTCAGAGTCCAGTCAGTGAAAACATAGAGTTAGACTCAGTGATAGCTGTAGTTAGTGTCAGTGATAAAGACTCAGGTGACAATGGAGTGGTTGATCTTCATATTCCACATCATATGCCTTTCAAACTGAGGGAGTCCTCTGATAACTATTATGAATTAGTGGTGTCAGAGCCATTAGACCGTGAGAAGGTCCCAGAATATGACATCACTTTCACTGTGACAGACAGAGGTTCACCTCCTTTATCTGACAATGAAACTATGACTTTAGAGTTGCTAGATGTTAATGACAATGTTCCACAGTTTGCTCAGTCATTTTATACAATACGTGTTTTGGAGAATAACGCACCTGGGGCCTTGCTCAGCTCACTCACTGCGTTCGACCCAGACCTCCATGAAAACCAGTATCTAGTTTACTTCATCATAGAGAAAGAGATCGCCAACACCTCCATGTCCATGTTGTTCTCCATCAACCCAGAGAACGGTAATCTGTACGCACTGAAAACTTTTGACTATGAGATTGAGACAGAGTTTCTTTTCCACATTGAGGCCAGAGACTCTGGCTCTCCTCCACTCAGCAGTAACGTGACCGTCCACATCATTATTGTGGACCAGAATGACAACGCTCCAGTGATTGTTTCTCCGTGGCGTGCGCATGGCTCGCTGGTGGAGGAAAAGATCCCCAGATCCACTGATAAAGGCTCTCTTGTTGCCAAGGTGATAGCCTTAGACACAGACTCTGTGCACAACTCTCGGATTACCTACCAGTTTCTCCAGGTGACTGATGCCACCTTGTTCAGTCTGGACCAATACAACGGAGAGATCCGGACTATGAGGATGTTCAGTTACAAAGATTCACGTCACCACAGACTAGTTGTTGTTGCCAAGGACAACGGAGACCCTGCTCTCTCTGCTACAGTCACCATCAAGCTGTCCACTATGGAGACTGTCATGAAGGCCTATTCTGACATGACTGAGGTTCCTCTGGAATATGACATCTTTTCAGATCTGAACCTGTATTTGGTCATCGGTCTGGGCTCTGTGTCATTTCTCCTGCTGATCACCATATTGGTCACCATCGTGATCAAGTGTCAGAACCCCAAACCCAGCAAAGCGGCTCCACCCAGCAGGAACAGTGTGATCAGTGACAGGAACTCCACCATTGCAGACTCCACTCTGGTCTCCAACGATGCCTACTGGTACAGTCTGTTTCTAGCAGAGACCAGAAAAGGAAAGATGGTGGTTAGACAACCTATGCCAAAAGGCTCCAGATACATCGTGTCCAGTTTACCAAGAGGGACAGGAGTGACTGACACCAGTGAGTCAGCAGCTTCCACTCTACAGGTATTATTGTAGTTAATAAACTATATTTTATCTGTCTACTATCTCTAGAGCACTGGGTTATCTCTTCGATTTTAATTGCAGAAATTTTAAATTGGTTTAATATGATTATACTTGCCCATAGGGTAAGTAAATATGACTATTGTTATAACCAACAGTGTACTTTATATAAACTGACAAATAATATAAAACTGGCATTCTAATATATAGAATGTTTTACACGGTAAAAGCCGGGAGGTGAAGTTGACAGAGTGGCGCTGTTTCGTTAATAAAATACCAACCCCATAATGTTATGAGAGCAAATCATTGTTGTCCTGGCGCATTGGGATATGACTGGATAGTTTCGGAGTGCTGAAGCTCCAACGCGAAGACACGCTCGCGCCTTTAACTGGCGAACCATCATCGGTGTTGTCTCTGTCGAAATATTTCTGGGATCCATTCACGTACAAGGAAATCAAATTTACCGGGGACGTATCGTTACCTATTCAACGTGCTCTATTCTCGTTCTAAAAAAAAAAAATATCTGTTTGTAACAATGGAGTCTCGGAAAAGGTACGCAATTCTTGTCATTTTTGTGTTTTTTTCTTTAGTACGAAATATATCTAACTCCGTTGCTCATTATTCTATACCAGAGGAAATGAAAGAAGGATCTGTTGTGGCAAACCTCGCTGCCGATCTCAGCCTTGATGTTAAAACACTGAATCAGCGGAAGATGCGTCTTGATATTATTGCTAACAAGAAATATCTGGACGTGAACAAAGAGACTGGTGAGCTTTATGTTGTTGAAAAGATCGATAGGGAATATCTCTGCACAAAAATGCTGACATCATGCTATTTGAGAATGGAAGTAACACTAGAAAATCCTTTAAGAATATTTAACATTGAGCTGGAGATTTTGGATATGAACGACAATGCACCACAGTTTCGAAGAGACGCCATACATTTAGACATATCTGAGTCCACGCCTATTGGGGAAAGATTCTCACTGAGTAACGCAGTTGACCACGATGTTGGAAGCAATTCAGTGAAAACGTACTATTTAAGTGACAGTGACCATTTTATGATTGAAGTTCAGACGGCAAGAGACGGGTCTAAATTTGCTGATTTAATCCTGAATAAGAAACTAGACCGGGAGCAGCAGGCTGTTCATAATTTGATATTGACAGCTGTAGATGGAGGAACCCCTGCTCGTTCTGGCACTGCCAGCATTATTGTTCGTGTTTTGGACACGAATGACAACTCACCTACATTTGACAAATCAATTTATAATGTTAAAATAATGGAAAATTCTCCTATTGGAAGCCTTGTTATTGATCTTAATGCAACAGACCTCGATGATGGATCAAATTCTGATGTAACATACTCATATAGTTTATATACATCAGAAAAAACACAAGAAACTTTTAATCTGAATCCTAAAACAGGTGAAATTACGGTCAAAGGAATGTTGAACTATGAAGATTTCAGGATATATGATATGGAAGTTATAGCAACAGACAAAGGAGCCAACAGTTTATCAGGACAATGTACCATCAAGATTCTAGTTGAAGACATGAATGACAACCATCCAGAAATATCTATTAAATCATTTCAGAGTCCAGTCAGTGAAAACATAGAGTTAGACACAGTGATAGCTGTAGTTAGTCTCAGTGATAAAGACTCAGGTGACAATGGAGTGGTTGATCTTCATATTCCACATCATATGCCTTTCAAACTGAGGGAGTCCTCTGATAACTATTATGAATTAGTGGTGTCAGAGCCATTAGACCGTGAGAAGGTCCCAGAATATGACATCACTTTCACTGTGACAGACAGAGGTTCACCTCCTTTATCTGACAATGAAACTATGACTTTAGAGTTGCTAGATGTTAATGACAATGTTCCACAGTTTGCTCAGTCATTTTATACAATACGTGTTTTGGAGAATAACGCACCTGGGGCCTTGCTCAGCTCACTCACTGCGTTCGACCCAGACCTCCATGAAAACCAGTATCTAGTTTACTTCATCATAGAGAAAGAGATCGCCAACACCTCCATGTCCATGTTGTTCTCCATCAACC
Source organism: Leuresthes tenuis (assembly GCF_036924035.1). Classification (NCBI taxonomy): domain Eukaryota; kingdom Metazoa; phylum Chordata; class Actinopteri; order Atheriniformes; family Atherinopsidae; genus Leuresthes; species Leuresthes tenuis. The sequence continues at coordinate 16,299,217 of NW_027325365.1, read as the reverse complement.
CAGAGAACGGTAATCTGTACGCACTGAAGACTTTTGATTATGAGATCGAGACAGAGTTTCTTTTCCACATTGAGGCCAGAGACTCTGGCTCTCCTCCACTCAGCAGTAACGTGACCGTCCACATAATTATTGTTGACCAGAATGACAACGCTCCAGTAATTGTTTCTCCGTGGCGTGCGCATGGCTCGCTGGTGGAGGAAAAGATCCCTAGATCCACTGATAAAGGCTCTCTGGTTGCCAAGGTGATAGCCTTAGACACAGACTCTGTGCACAACTCTCGGATTACCTACCAGTTTCTCCAGGTGACTGATGCCACCTTGTTCAGTCTGGACCAATACAACGGAGAGATCCGGACTATGAGGATGTTCAGTTACAAAGATTCACGTCACCACAGACTAGTTGTTGTTGCCAAGGACAACGGGGAGCCTGCTCTCTCTGCTACAGTCACCATCAAGCTGTCCACAATGGAAACTGTCATGAAGGCCTACTCTGACATGACTGAGGTTCCTCTGGAGTATGACATCTTTTCAGATCTGAACCTGTATTTGGTCATCGGTCTGGGCTCTGTGTCATTTCTCCTGCTGATCACCATATTGGTCACCATCGTGATCAAGTGTCAGAACCCCAAACCCAGCAAAGCGGCTCCTCCCAGCAGGAATAGTGTGATCAGTGAGAGGAACTCCACCATTGCAGACTCCACTCTGGTTTCCAACGATGCCTACTGGTACAGTCTGTTTTTAGCAGAGACCAGGAAAGGAAAGATGGTGGTTAGACAGCCTATGCCAAAAGGCTCCAGATACATTGTGTCCAGTTTACCAAGAGGGACAGGACTGACTGACACCAGTGACTCAGCAGCTTCTACTCTGCAGGTATGAGACACTTCCATTGATAAAACACCTTCATAAGGTGTAATACCATATCTGAGTTCTTCGATTTATTTATATACAACGTAATATATAAACCAGTGTTGCACTCCTGAATTTACAAACCTTTGTCGAATATGTTTGCGTTTGTCTAAAAACACACATGTACAACACATGTGTGTATAAAAGGCTTTAGTTGTCTTTTTCATATGTCCTTTCATTTTTTAATTTTTTTTAAGTTAAAAGGATATTATGTTAAATTTTATCTTATTCAGCTTTATATATTAATTTGCCATTGTCTTTTATAGATTTTAATGACAAAGCATCACAAATAATTATGACAACCAGAGAACTTAGAAGAATACACAAAAATATTCACAAGATAAAACAAAATAAGCAAATTTAAATATGCCTACAACTCAAACAACCTCGTTGTGAGAGAAGAAAAATATCCTGAAAAAAATCGCAAAAAGTAACCAGATAATGTTTTTTCAAAAAGATAAACTTTGAGAAAGTAGAATACTGTACTAGATGTTATGAGTCTAGGAGACCCCTGAATTAAAACAATGAAAGATATTTCGACAGTCATCTATCTTAACATTTTGACCACCTGCCTACTTTAGATCCCACACCCCTTTTTTTGTAGCCAAATCAGCAAGGATCAGTCAGGGGAGGCACACAGAACATCTCAAGGTAACATCATGTTAGCAACAGGAGTTTTTGGCCCCTTGGTTTGTTGGGTCCATTCTTTGTGGATTAGGCTTTCTTTCCACAGATGATGTCAGATCCCACCAGGTTGATATTTGGGGAGTTTGGAGGCTGTATGTAACCTTCAGACAAACTGATATGTACTTTGAGACCTTATCAAGCAGTTTTTTGTGGGGCCCACTGCTGTCTTGCTGAGAAGGCTTCGACTGTAATAAACGAGTGCTGTTGCTTATGGGAGAGTATGACAGGTGTGTGAAATTATTTAGGTAGGTAAGGAGTATTAAAGTTAAATCCAAGTGAACAGAATGCTGGTTTCTCTGAGTAATAAATTTAATTGTAACTGGATGAGCAGTGTTACTCACTTTACCTGTCAGTGGTTTTAATGTTGTGGCAGATCGGTTGTATATAATAAACAGTGATGAGATGGTCGCTTTCAAGCACACTGAGGCACTGTTCCCCAGCCCGACATGCAATCATGACGTGACAATCGCCATGATAGCGTTCATTAGAGTGAAATGAAGAGGATGTGGAGTGAACAGCTCCTGGTTCTGAATGCATTCGATTTTGTAAGATGGCTCAGCTTGCTTAAACATCTTTTTCGGGGAATTTACCTTATGCCTTGGTTTTGGTCAGAATCCTACATGAAAAGATTTTAAATTACTGAAGAAAACAAATATCTGAGGCAAAAATGGAGGGTTTTATCTGCTCTGGACACTGGGCAAGGTATGTCTCGACAATTCTTCTCTTCGTTGTTACTCTGAATTCTACTTCCGCTGTAACACACTATTCTGTTCCCGAAGAACTCGAAGAAGGCTCTGTTGTTGCAAATCTCGCTGCGGATTTGGGACTCGACGTGAAGACATTAGTCGAACGGAAAATGCGTTTAGACATCATTGGCAATAGGAAATACCTGGATGTGAACAAAGAAACGGGGGAGCTGTACATTGTTGAGCGAATAGACAGGGAGTCTCTCTGTCCCGCAAAGACATCATGTTATGTGAAAATGGAAGCAATAATCGAAAACCCTAAACGGATATTTTACATCGAATTAGAGATAATGGATATAAATGACAACGCCCCACACTTCAGAAGAGATACGATAGATTTAGATATTTCAGAAGCTACACAGGCCGGTGAACGTTTTTCTGTCAGCAATGCAGTTGATCCAGACGTGGGTTCTAACTCCGTGAAAACATACCAGTTGAGCGAAAGTGATTACTTCACAATAGAAATTCAAACGGGGAGAGATGGGTCAAAATTTGCTGACTTGATATTGAAAAAAACGTTAAACCGAGAGCAGCGAGCTGTTCATTATCTAATACTTACAGCTTTAGATGGTGGTATGCCGACTCGTTCTGGTACAGCTAGTATAATTGTTAATGTTCTGGATACAAATGACAACGTCCCTTCATTTGAACGAGAGAGTTACCAAATGAGTGTATTAGAAAATTCTCCAATTGGAAGTCTGGTCATTGATCTCAATGCGACAGATTTAGACCAGGGTACAAATTCAGAGTTAATATATTCATATAGTTTGTATACATCGGAAAAAACGCAAGAAACGTTTAATTTAAATCCCACTACTGGTGAGATAACTGTAAAAGGTTTGTTAAATTACGAAGATGTCAGGATTTATGATATGGAAGTAATAGCAACCGATAAAGGTATCAGTGCATTATCAGGACAGTGTAAAATTAAGATTGTCGTTGAGGACATGAATGACAACCATCCAAAAGTTTCGATAAAATCATTTCAGAGTCCAGTCAGTGAAAACATAGAGTTAGACACAGTGATAGCTGTAGTTAGTGTCAGTGATAAAGACTCAGGTGACAATGGAGTGGTTGATCTTCATATTCCACATCATATGCCTTTCAAACTGAGGGAGTCCTCTGATAACTATTATGAATTAGTGGTGTCAGAGCCATTAGACCGTGAGAAGGTCCCAGAATATGACATCACTTTCACTGTCACAGACAGAGGTTCTCCTCCTTTATCTGACAATGAAACTATGACTTTAGAGCTGCTGGATGTTAATGACAATGTTCCACAGTTCGCTCAGTCATTTTATAGAATACGTGTGATGGAAAATAACGCACCCGGGGCCTTGCTCAGCTCACTCACTGCGTTTGACCCTGACCTCCATGAAAACCAGTATCTAGTTTACTTCATCATAGAGAAAGAGATCGCCAACACCTCCATGTCCATGTTGTTCTCCATCAATCCAGAGAACGGTAATCTGTACGCACTGAAAACTTTTGACTATGAGATCGAGACAGAGTTTCTTTTTCACATCGAGGCCAGAGACTCTGGCTCTCCTCCACTCAGCAGTAACGTGACCGTCCGCATCATTATTGTGGACCAGAATGACAACGCTCCAATGATTGTCTCTCCATGGCGTGCGCACGGCTCGTTGGTGGAGGAAAAGATCCCCAGATCCACTGATAAAGGCTCTTTGGTTGCCAAGGTGATAGCCTTAGACACAGACTCTGTGCACAACTCTCGGATTACCTACCAGTTTCTCCAGGTGACTGATGCCACCTTGTTCAGTCTGGACCAATACAACGGAGAGATCCGGACTATGAGGATGTTCAGTTACAAAGATTCACGCCACCACAGACTGGTTGTTGTTGCTAAGGACAACGGAGAGCCTGCTCTCTCTGCTACAGTCACCATCAAGCTGTCCACAATGGAGACTGTCATGAAGGCCTACTCTGACATGACTGAGGTTCCTCTGGAGTATGACATCTTTTCAGATCTGAACCTGTATTTGGTCATCGGTCTGGGCTCTGTGTCATTTCTCCTGCTGATCACCATATTGGTCACCATCGTGATCAAGTGTCAGAACCCTAAACCCAGTAAAGCGGCTCCTCCCAGCAGGAACAGTGTAATCAGTGAGAGGAACTCCACCATTGCAGACTCCACTCTGGTCTCCAACGATGCCTACTGGTACAGTCTGTTTCTAGCAGAGACCAGGAAAGGAAAGATGGTGGTTAGACAGCCTATGCCAAAAGGCTCCAGATACATCGTGTCCAGTTTACCAAGAGGGACAGGACTGACTGACACCAGTGACTCAGCAGCTTCTACTTTACAGGTATGGGAGACGTGTTACGGACTCCTGTGTTTTTCTTCACAATGTTCATAAAAGACACAAATTTCAAGTAGGTTTGCCAATGACATCTTTTGATGTTCAAACTGTATTATTTTCAGAAATTATTTAACTAGTGTGCCAAGCAAAAATGTAAAAACAATCTTTATAACTAAAAAAAAGCATTTATGAACTATTGCTAAAAAGTAGTTGAAGTTATTGCCTTATTATTTCATTTTCAATTTCAGATATATTGTTTTGCTTTAGCAAAAATATTTGACAATGTCTTCATTTCAAGACAACGGGAAACTGCGGGAACTGCATCACTTCCTTCAACATATTTGATTAGTATTACTGATACTTTGGAGCGTCAAAGTCAAACTTAAATGCAAAGGTTTCCAAAATACTGTTCTAATTGTAAGTCATTGAAATAGATTTACAACCATAAACAACTACATTCAAGCAGTGATGTTCACAAACAGTACAATAAAGGATAGAACATGTAATTTTCCTTCTTTCGTAAACCACAAGCAAAAACCAACGTTCAACAAAAATCAAATATTTAGTGGAAGAATTTATCAAAACAACATACAATTATTTAACTTTTACGAGGTGCCAATGACTTTAAAAAAAATAGTCATGTCGCTGCTCCCCACAAAAACTCCCTCTCAGTTGAAGTCATCGTTGTAAGGACAGTTCATTGGAGGCTGGGTAGGCAGACATATTCCCGGCAAATCTCCACCGATAACATTCAAAATTGTTTTTCTTCGAAGAAGCTCCGTGCCCTTCATCACAGAATATAAGAAGTACTTACATTTGCATTTTTGCGTATCAAAATTCAAGAGGTTATACAAGGAATTTATTTTTTGTACTCCATGGCTCGCCTTATTGTTCACTTTTCCTGGAAGGGGTATGTCTCAGTATTTCTCTGTCTCTCTGCCATGATGGACTCGGTATCTGCAGTCACCCATTATTCTATACCGGAGGAAATGGATGAAGGCTCTGTCGTTGCGAATGTAGCAACTGATTTAGGATTAGATGTGAGGAGCCTGAGTAAGAGAAAAATTCGCGTGGACGTCGTACGCAACAAAAAATATATTGATATTAACAAAGACACCGGAGAGCTGTTTATTTTGGAAAGGATAGACAGAGAGTTTTTATGTCCCCTGAAGACAACTACGTCCTGCTTTCTTAAATTAGATGCTACTATTGAAAATCCGATACGTATGTTTAACATTGAGGTGGAAATTCTGGATATTAATGATAACGCTCCGCATTTTCGAAGGGGAACAATGGATTTGGACATCTCAGAATCAAGCCCCGTTGGAGAGAGGTTTTCACTGAACAATGCCGCAGACCCAGATGTTGGAACAAATTCTGTGAAAAATTACCATCTTAGCGCAAGTGAACACTTCTCCATTGAAATTCAGACCGGGAGAGATGGGACGAAGTTTGCTGACTTGGTTCTAAAAAAAGCTTTAGACAGAGAGCAGCATGCTGTTCATAATCTAATTCTCACTGCTGTGGACGGTGGAGTTCCCACACGCACAGGTACAGCAAGCATCATTGTCCGCGTGCTTGATGTGAACGACAACGCCCCTTCATTTGATAAAGACAAGTACGATATAGATGTCATGGAAAACTCTCCAATTGGTAGTCTAGTCATCAAACTAAATGCTACTGACTTAGATGAAGGGACAAATTCTGATATTGTTTATTCATATAGTTTGTACACGTCAGAAAGAACACAAAATATGTTCAACTTGAATCCAGAAAATGGTGAAATCAGAGTGAAGGAGATGATAAATTATGAAGATTTTAAACTGTATGAGATGGAGGTTATAGCCAGTGATAAGGGCCCTAACTCTTTATCTGGACAATGCAAACTAACAATACAGGTGACTGATATGAATGACAATCATCCAGAAATTTCCATCAAATCTTTTCAAAGTCCAGTAAAAGAAAATGTGGCCACAGACACAGTGATAGCTGTAGTTAGTGTCAGTGATAAAGACTCAGGTGACAATGGAGTGGTTGATCTTCATATTCCACATCATATGCCTTTCAAACTGAGGGAGTCCTCTGATAACTATTATGAATTAGTGGTGTCAGAGCCATTAGACCGTGAGAAGGTCCCAGAATATGACATCACTTTCACTGTCACAGACAGAGGTTCTCCTCCTTTATCTGACAATGAAACTATGACTTTAGAGCTACTGGATGTTAATGACAATGTTCCACAGTTTGCTCAGTCATTTTATACAATACGTGTGATGGAGAATAACGCACCTGGGGCCTTGCTCAGCTCACTCACTGCGTTTGACCCTGACCTCCATGAAAACCAGTATCTAGTTTACTTCATCATAGAGAAAGAGATCGCCAACACTTCCATGTCCATGTTGTTCTCCATCAACCCAGAGAACGGTAATCTGTACGCACTGAAAACTTTTGACTATGAGATCGAGACAGAGTTTCTTTTCCACATTGAGGCCAGAGACTCTGGCTCTCCTCCACTCAGCAGTAACGTGACCGTCCGCATCATTATTGTTGACCAGAATGACAACGCTCCAGTGATTGTCTCTCCGTGGCGTGCGCACGGATCGCTAGTGGAGGAAAAGATCCCCAGATCCACTGATAAAGGCTCTCTGGTTGCCAAGGTGATAGCCTTAGACACAGACTCTGTGCACAACTCTCGGATTACCTACCAGTTTCTCCAGGTGACTGATGCCACCTTGTTCAGTCTGGACCAATACAACGGAGAGATCCGGACTATGAGGATGTTCAGTTACAAAGATTCACGCCACCACAGACTGGTTGTTGTTGCCAAGGACAACGGAGAGCCTGCTCTCTCTGCTACAGTCACCATCAAGCTGTCCACTATGGAGACTGTCATGAAGGCCTACTCTGATATGACTGAGGTTCCTCTGGAGTATGACATCTTTTCAGATCTGAACCTGTATTTGGTCATCGGTCTGGGCTCTGTGTCATTTCTCCTGCTGATCACCATATTGGTCACCATCGTGATCAAGTGTCAGAACCCCAAACCCAGCAAAGCGGCTCCTCCCAGCAGGAACAGTGTGATCAGTGAGAGGAACTCCACTATTGCAGACTCCACTCTGGTCTCCAACGATGCCTACTGGTACAGTCTGTTTCTAGCAGAGACCAGGAAAGGAAAGATGGTGGTTAGACAGCCTATGCCAAAAGGCTCCAGATACATTGTGTCCAGTTTACCAAGAGGGACAGGACTGACTGACACCAGTGACTCAGCAGCTTCTACCCTACAGGTAATGGAGAAATAAACACCACAAGATAAGTGTATTCACCCATTTAAAATAGCTTGTAAATGAAAAGTAATAATACAAAAATTACCTCTCTATAGTACCATTATTTATCATTTTACAAAAGATTGATCACAGTAATTACCACGGACACACAGTTACTAAAATAGAAATAAATAAAACATAGATAATTTAAACACTATTGAATCCACAAGTAATTTCGATTTCTTCTGATTATATAAGCATCAGTGTAAAATTACTTGAGAAGACATCAAACTCCTCAGTGTCAAAAACCCAAACCTTTAAGTTTATGCCATCTACATCAGTCCGTCATGGCCAGAAATGGAAAATACTTTCAATAGGAACTGAAATAAGTGGCATGATCAGTGCATTTTGTTATTGAAACATAACATTGATATGTTTATGTGGAAATCAGAGTTTCTGTGACATCTCAGAGTGTGCAAAAACAATGACTTTGTCAATCCCTTTCAACTATTTCCAAAATAACTAAAGAAAATTCATAATTTTACCTGTTCCTCAGCACACAACTCTTAGATTATTCTCTGCAAAAAGGTGTAGGATTGAGTTGGATTAATGATGTGTTCACATTCTTTCGTGAAATGAGATCACAGTTAATGTGTTCAGCTCAGACTGAGTTCAGCATGTTTAACATGAACAAAGCCATGGTGACTACATGAGTAAGTTCTGACATTGAAGTACAGAAGCAAAAGAATGATGATATGTGGTAGAAACACTGCAAAAAGTTGTGGAGACTACATTTATAGGGGTTAGCTATGCTTTTGGATATACCAAAACACTGGCTAATTAGACAGCTCACGGTCTGCAGCAGGCTGGGAGTGAATCAATATTTCTGTATGACAGTGATTCAAATCACATTGCTAACATCACAAAGATATTCTAAAGAGGAAAAAATGACAGCTGTGACCTATCTACATATGTCACCCCGCAGCCGAATTCAACACAGCACCTTCGGTGTGTTTTAGTGAGCTATATGACCGCACTAGTAAAATAAAGGTTAAAAAGCTTTCTCTGAAAAATAATAAAAGATATTTAGAGATTTGAGCAACACTGTTCTCCTTCGTGCTGAAGAGACTTCAGTTTGTCATCAAAACATCAAGTTGGACATACAATGTACTGGAAAAGATTAATTTCAGTTCTGGAAAGTGTGCTTGATTTTGTTGCTCAGAGTTTCTACCTTTGGGTTTGTATATTCAATATATCTAAATCGTTTTAAGCTGTACATAATGACATATCCCATCCAGGTCAACTTGGGGTTAGGGAGTTACTTCAAGGTGATAACATTTTGACTCATTTCAGATTTGAGTGATGTTACAAAGGTTTGTACTAATTTTTGTTGTGCACTTCTTCCATTTAGCATGTGCAACACAGACCTGTGACTATCAATTAAGAATCAAGTGACCACAGCCAATATATAGTGCTGCTGAGAATCATTCTACTTTCAGTGATGGTGAATTTGGGCTTTTTACTTCACTTTTAAAAGGCATTTATGTATTAAATGTTTAAGAAAATAAAAATAAAAGAAAAACACTTTTAAAATGAAGGCAGCACTGCAAGTAAGAATGGAATTGTCCATATTAACACTGTGTAAGGTGGACTTTTTAGAAGTTGCTGTTAGCTAGTTTTTCATTAAATATTCATGTATTTTTATGAACATTTAATACGAATTTTCATTATTTCTATTTTTACCTTTCCTAAATAGATTTTTATTGTTATTTGAGCCCAGATTTATTTCCAGCCATCATTCTTCCAGTTTAGGAAAGATAAATGCACAAACAGGGTTTTGTCAGGGAACTTTTAATACAAAGTTACAATAAACAGACGTAAATCACCTACTTGCTCACACACATAACCACACCCACAACAGAGACAGTTTTTACGCCATCCCTCTCACCGCTGCCTTTACGCACAGTTTACTCCGTGCGCATAAAGTAGGAAGGAAAGCGGAGGGGCTGACAAAAACTACACTGTAATAAACAGATACAGTCTGTACCACCAGTGACTAAAACAAGTAGTACATTTATAAGGAAATAAAAGTATTGAATGAGTGACTGATATTTACGTCCCATTCCAACAATGCAAACGCCAGCAGATGATTTATTTCTCCTTTGTTGAACGGTTATACTAATCCACTCACTCTCTACGAATTTTTTAAATACAATTTTGTCTGTTTTGAAAAGTTAAAAAAATGCTATTTTCACCACTAACGTCCGGAAAAGTACGTTTCTTTATGACGTCATCGTTATCGCGATAGCTTCCGCTGAGTAAGAGACAGTGGTCTTGTTAACTGCACGTTATTACTGATGAGGAAACGTACAACTGAACTGTCCCCGTTTCGAATTTGCGAACAACAAAAAGGCGATTCGTTCTCGTTTTCGTACACACCATCACGTCAGAATCCGCACGATAACACAACCTATGAGGCAACTATCCACGATGGGGTACGTTTGTCTATTTCTCTGTCTGTCTGCCACCCTAAACTCGGTATCTACTGTCACCCATTATTCTGTTCCTGAAGAAATGGAGGAGGGATCTGTCGTTGCAAATTTAGCGTCTGATTTGGGCTTAGATGTGCGGACTCTGAAGACAAGGAAAATGCGCGTGGACGTTGTTGCCAATAAGAAATATCTCGACATCAACAAAGACACCGGAGAGCTGTTTATTTTGGAAAGGATTGACAGGGAGTCCCTGTGCCCATCGAAGACAACTACGTCCTGCTTTCTTAAATTAGATGCTACAATTGAAAATCCAATACGTATGTTTAATATTGAGGTGGAAATAACGGACATTAATGACAACGCTCCCCACTTTCGAAGAGGAACAATGCATTTGGACATCTCCGAGTCAAGCTCCGTTGGAGAGAGATTTTCACTGAATAATGCTGCAGACCCAGATGTTGGAACAAATTCTGTGAAAGATTACCACCTCAGCTCAAGTAGTCACTTTGAACTCGAAATTCAGACCGGGAGAGATGGATCAAAGTTTGCTGACTTGGTTCTAAAAAAAGCTTTAGACAGAGAGCAGCAGGCTGTTCATAATCTAATTCTCACTGCTGTGGACGGTGGAGTTCCCACGCGCACAGGTACAGCGAGCATCATTGTCCGCGTGCTTGATGTGAACGACAACGCCCCTTCATTTGATAAAGACAAGTACGATATAGATGTCATGGAAAACTCTCCAATTGGTAGTCTAGTCATCAAACTAAATGCTACTGACTTAGATGAAGGGGCAAATTCTGATATTGTTTATTCATATAGTTTGTACACGTCAGAAAGAACACAAAATATGTTCAACTTGAATCCAGAAAATGGTGAAATCAGAGTGAAGGAGATGATAAATTATGAAGATTTTAAACTGTATGAGATGGAGGTTATAGCCAGTGATAAGGGCCCTAACTCTTTATCTGGACAATGCAAACTAACAATACAGGTGACTGATATGAATGACAATCATCCAGAAATTTCCATCAAATCCTTTCAAAGTCCAGTAAAAGAAACTGTGGCCACAGACACAGTGATAGCTGTAGTTAGTGTCAGTGATAAAGACTCAGGTGACAATGGAGTGGTTGATCTTCATATTCCACATCATATGCCTTTCAAACTGAGGGAGTCCTCTGATAACTATTATGAATTAGTGGTGTCACAGCCATTAGACCGTGAGAAGGTCCCAGAATATGACATCACTTTCACTGTCACAGACAGAGGTTCTCCTCCTTTATCTGACAATGAAACTATGACTTTAGAGCTACTGGATGTTAATGACAATGTTCCACAGTTCGCTCAGTCATTTTATACAATACGTGTGATGGAGAATAATGCACCTGGGGCCTTGCTCAGCTCACTCACTGCGTTTGACCCAGACCTCTATGAAAACCAGTATCTAGTTTACTTCATCATAGAGAAAGAGATCGCCAACACCTCCATGTCCATGTTGTTCTCCATCAACCCAGAGAACGGTAATCTGTACGCACTGAAAACTTTTGACTATGAGATCGAGACAGAGTTTCTTTTCCACATTGAGGCCAGAGACTCTGGCTCTCCTCCACTCAGCAGTAACGTAACCGTCCGCATCATTATTGTGGACCAGAATGACAACGCTCCAGTGATTGTTTCTCCGTGGCGTGCGCAGGGGTCGCTGGTGGAGGAAAAGATCCCCAGATCCACTGATAAAGGCTCTCTGGTTGCCAAGGTGATAGCCTTAGACACAGACTCTGTCCACAACTCTCGGATTACCTACCAGTTTCTCCAGGTGACTGATGCCACCTTGTTCAGTCTGGACCAATACAACGGAGAGATCCGGACTATGAGGATGTTCAGTTACAAAGATTCACGCCACCACAGACTGGTTGTTGTTGCCAAGGACAACGGAGAGCCTGCTCTCTCTGCTACAGTCACCATCAAGCTGTCCACTATGGAGACTGTCATGAAGGCCTACTCTGATATGACTGAGGTTCCTCTGGAGTATGACATCTTTTCAGATCTGAACCTGTATTTGGTCATCGGTCTGGGCTCTGTGTCATTTCTCCTGCTGATCACCATATTGGTCACCATCGTGATCAAGTGTCAGAACCCCAAACCCAGCAAAGCGGCTCCTCCCAGCAGGAACAGTGTGATCAGTGAGAGGAACTCCACTATTGCAGACTCCACTCTGGTCTCCAACGATGCCTACTGGTACAGTCTGTTTCTAGCAGAGACCAGGAAAGGAAAGATGGTGGTTAGACAGCCTATGCCAAAAGGCTCCAGATACATTGTGTCCAGTTTACCAAGAGGGACAGGACTGACTGACACCAGTGACTCAGCAGCTTCCACTCTTCAGGTACAAATTACTAAGAACTTATGTTTGGTGAAAAAGAAATGTAGAATATCCACATTCAACATTTAGCTTCAGAATACTTTCAGTGTCTTCAGTTCTGCTCTTAGTTTACTTGAGAGGCATTTCCAGTGCACAAAACTAATATTATTTAGAAAAGTAAAACATATAAACAAGCTCAACAAGTCTCTGCAAAAAAAAAAAGATAAAAAAAAAGTTATGGAAAAACTCTACAGAATATAAATCCACATACGTAATGCTTGACTTTGTTTTACACTAGTAGTCCTTCTACGTTTCATGTGTGTGTGGATGTGTGGGTTGTTTAGAGAATTGCTGACTATTAAACACCCTTAACGACAAAGTATCCTGTCATCTAGACTCACTGTAAAGCTGTAAAAACACTGGTGCATTTTGTTTGACTCTTTTTTGTTCACAGATATTCTCTGAAAATGTAATTAGCCCAATAATATTGCTGCCTTCACTGTTCAACTGTTCTGTTCAGCAGAAAAGTCAACAGTTGGTCGTACTTTGTCATGACAATTTATTCAACTGTATGTAAACATAAAGTAAAATCATCACTGAAATAACAAAACTAATCTCTAATAGTAAACATCGTACATAAAGAAAATAAAAAAGAGTGGTTCAGCCTTTTTTTTTTCTTTAAATATGCTTGGCTAACTTTTTCAACTGAAACTGCCTCAGAAACATGTATGTGTGGCATGCATATGTGTGAAATGTTCATGTTTGGAAAAAAAAAAAAAAAACAGCACACACAAAATTTTACATTTTGGAAATGTGTATGGACTTTTGCTATCTATCTATCTATCTATCTATCTATCTATCTATCTATCTATCTATCTATCTATCTATCTATCTATCTATCTATCTATCTATCTATCTATCTATCTATCTATCTATCTATCTATCTATCTATCTATCTATCTATCTATCTATCTATCTATCTATCTATCTATCTATCTATCTATCTATCTATCTATCTATCTATCTATCTATCTATCTATCTATCTATTTTTTTCATAATTAAAATTTCATTCATAGCGCCTCCACATCAACTCTGTAATGCTATGTCCTGACCATTAAACTGCTTGTTTTTGTTTTCTTCCCCCACTAAAGTACCCTAAATGAGGAAAGTCAGCTCAGCAGCTGGAGGTATGCAGAGTCCTCGCCCGAGATAACCTTTAATGGATTATATTGCAGACCTTTAGTGTTTAACTGTTTCCTGTGTTTGTTTTCTAAGTTGATGTTTATTATGATTATTATTTTGTCTTGTTTCATTTCTCTTGTAGAAGGAGATTATTTTTAATTGCAAAGCCTCTCACATTTGACATCACATGCAGTTTTGCCAGGTCTTCTATTAATTCGTCCTGCTTCTATGTGGTTAGCTGTTACTGACATTACAGTCTCAACCTTAAAAAATAACAAAAAACTGACTGTACAATCTAAATAGCACACTGTTAACACCACATTTGTCAGTATTTCAGGATAATGACCCTTCCCCAAATGTTTTTGAACATTTTTGATAGTTGCTTCAACATAAAGCCATAATGAGGTTGAATGACTTGATAGCTGATAAGTTGTGGTCTTGCAGACAGTTGAGCAAATATGGTGATTTATATTGAGTAGTATCAAAACAGCATTCCTGTCCTAGTGACTGCTTTTGGTGAAAAGAATGTATGAAGATTAATCTGAGCCAAAGTCTGTATCCAAGGCTCTGATAAAATTCTTCTGTTGTTCATAATGTCAGCATTTTCTGGCTTTGCTTATCACAATCTGGCCTTTGCTCTTAATGTGAAGAAAATATTTGTCTTGAATTGAATCACCATGTTCTCAAAAGGATGCAGTGCATGTAAATATTAATCTGTGTTCATCCCCTTACTGACCCTTCACTTCTATATTAGGACTATAAGCTATCTTTGAACGTTAGTAAGTAAGTAAGACTGTGCTGTTTCTGTCCTCTTCACAGAATGACACTTCTGAACATGAATAACAGCGTTTCCTTTAGTTTGAATTGTGACCTAATTCTCTGTGCAGGACAGGCGCAAAGAGAAACCAGTCACCCAGTTACCTAGCAACTACTCTCCTTCACATAATTTTCAAGCATGGTATTCATTTATAGACCTGCCACATCCCCAATACATGTTCAAGGACCTGCCCAGTCCTACCACCCACTCTCTCTGTCCTCTGCCTGAAGCCCCTGTCTGAGCGACAGACGTCGGCTGCATGAGAAATGTCAGTTTGGCCAGTCACAAGGCTCTCAGTGTTCTGGTTCATTTCTTTGTTTAATTCTTGTCTCATTTGCAGGCATCCACCACCAGCAGCAGCAGTTCCACATGAGGCAGCACCTCCAGCTGTGTACAGTATTGACGCTAACAGGAAGAGCTTCTTGGAAGAAAGGAGGAACTTTCTATCAAAAACCACCCCCACAATGATCCTGTTCAGTCTGGTCCTGGTTCCTCCATCTATGTGTAACTGTCATGCTATTACACCAATTAACTGCGGTAACAAATTAACAAACAAGATCTTACCCCTTTAGTTGTTCAAGCAGGTGACCAGCTGATCAACAACCCCTCTATGTCGAGTCATTGTGCATGATGAGACTGCATGGCTTCAATTACATTTCAAGACTGCAGTGCAAAAGATTTTGAGAGGAAACGTTCAAATAAGCACCACTGCACTGAATATATAAAGAAGCAACAACAAGGACTCTGAAGAGTGGACAAAAAAAATGCGTAAATGCCTTTTGCAGACATTTTTCCTCTCTGAAAAAGGAACACATGTAGGATATTACATGTTTAACCCTATGCTCTTTGTCTTGCTCCATAACAGCATTGATGTATGATATAAGTAACCTAAGGATAAAAACAGCACAATTAACTAAATGTCAAAAAAGCACCAACCCACAATTAAAAAAAAAAAAGGAAAAGAAGCTAAATGGAATCAGTATTTTATAAGTGTGTTAGCTTTTAGTAGTTTTGCTTTGTACTTGACTTTGTGTTTTGTAAGTGAGGTATATGAATGAGAGCCAAGTACATCAAACATACAAGTGGATAAGAGTGGGGCTTTAGTCATCTTGCCTTTCAGTTGTTTCTGCATGAAATAATCAAAGTGCTTTGATAGCGTTAGATATTTTACGACATTAAACATATCCTTTTTCTGCTATTAAGACTAGTGTTTCTTATCTTTTAGCACTACATGTAAGACTACATTTTAATGGAACCAGAAGGAAGAACTGCAATGTTTAGTCTCAGTATCTCTTCCTGTGTTCAGCATTAACAACAGAATGACAATTTTATGGAATCACAAAGTTAAGTTTACTATCAGGTGAAACTGAAATCTACAGTGTGCTTGTACGTGTTGTCCATTTGGACACTGCTGGAGAGTGATTCTTAGAGTTTGAACGGAACACAAGTGAACACAGTGAGTCTTTCAGAACAGACTGATGTGTCTTCATGATAACTGTATATACTCTACAAACACCAATATGTACTATCACTTTTTATTTTTGAATCTGGATTCACTGGATGTTTCTTATTTCTTCTACAACTGTAACTTTTTGAAAATTCAGAATTAAACATGAACATTTATCGCATACTTTACAATATCAAAGCAACTTAACTGTGCTTGTGTATATTGCTGACTGCTGTATGTGTCATATCCAACACATAATGAGAGACAGATATAACTGACATATAATTCATAGTATGTTTGTCTGTAAAATGCCTTTCATTTTCAGTATCAGTGCTTTTGCAACTCTTCTATGTGAACAAAATGATGTGCCATCTGAATCATGATTTAATCTCTATGTGAAAGAATCTCACAGTCATGTAGTCAAACTTATTAGCACAGCTCACACTGCATTTGTTGTAACAAGTTGTAATGTCCTGCAGCCAAACATATACAATAAGTGTACAGTTTTACTTACATGGTGCAATGTTTTGTCAGCTGTGTACTGTTGGTTGATTGTATGCTATGGTCTGGTCTGTAAGAACTATTAAATACAAAAACAAATTCAATGATGACCACGTTTTCTAAGTACTGTATCAAATGTATAATATTTCTTCAGGATACCAGCACTGTTTTATAAGGAGTTTTTATTCTGGGGCATGTCAGAGGAAACATGTGTTGACTAATTAATAGATAAGATCAAAGGATCTTGATAATTTAAAGTTAATCCGAACTTGTGATGACATTGTTAATGTGTCATTGTTAAAGGCCTTCTTCTCTTTATTATTATTTATGTTCTTAACTTTTCATGCTAGTTACCCAACTGACTTAAATTTCACCGAAGCAACTTTTTAGTTCAACTGATGTTGATGTCTCATTTCTAAGATTGTATTTATATGTACAGTACAAATAACAAAAGAACAAACTGGTTTGATTGGCTTTGCTGATGAAGTGACTTTGTAGAACTTAGGTATATAAATAGTTCAGGTTGTAGCTCATATACAGAACTGGCTCAGGAGGGATTGCACTACAAGCTTGCATTACATGACAAAATTGTTATATGCAACATGTAAAGATTGTTCTGGTATGTTGCGTTTTAACACGGTCCACTCTCTAAACAAGGTTCCCCCAAGGATCAGCTCTAAAATGTAGGCCAGAATATCTAAATGCCAAAGTGCACCTTACACAAACAGCTTGTATTCAATGTTTGTAAGGTCATCCGCCCACTTTCACACCCACTTTATCCTAATTAAGGTTGTGGGAGGGCTCAAGCCCATTGAGAGGTGTGGTACACCCGGGACAGTCCATTGTAAGTGGTTTACATTTACATTTAGTCATTCAGCAGATGCTTTTATCCAAAGCGACTTTGAGATGAGGAACGATATTCAAGCTTCATCAACAAGAAACCTTGGCCTTCTCTTTAAATGTTAAATCTATCTAAATATCAAGTAAAACAAGGAGAGAAGTGCAAAGTACCTGCTGGTTAGGTGTGTTACATTGTTACAGATGTTAGAAGAGGTGCTGTTTCTGCATGTAAATGCTCACTTGCATAAATACCCAGGAAGAATTTTTTTTAAATGAATAGAAATTAAATGAATAATAAAATAATAAAACAATGAAGAAAAAAGTGTTCCCCTACTGACATTTGTACAGTGCTGAGGGTTACTTACAACATCTGTTTGTGATTTTCCATACATATTTTTTACCACACATACACATAGAGACTGGAGTTTGTCAGCACAAACAATGTTTTCAAGCATATTCCCTTCTTGTCAAATTCAATTGTCACTGTTTGTGTTGTAATCCACAAAATGGATGAACTTATGATTTGCTTCCAGGCCAAACCCTTATTATAGTTTCAGATATGGCTGCTCAGACACAGTTTGGTGTGGGGACATAATAGATATGATAACAAATACAAAGGCAGGAGCAAAAATGTGAAGTGACAAAGAAAAGGAAAAGTAAGTTATGTGTCAAAAAAGATCTTCCATCTAAAGTTACACTGCTTACATGCAGTGTAGTATTGCTTCAAATGAAAATCACTCTGTTGTATTACGTTCGTTAAAATATAACTTATAAATTTGAATGGAAAGTTGTAGTAACAATAAAATAATGTATATGATAAGTGCAGAATATCATGAAGGTAAGTTTATAAAGAATTCAGAAAAAATAACTCATATCGTTTGAGCATACATAATCACTCACTGATTATTAATAATCATATTTATAATCATAGTTATTACAACTGTAATTATCAACTATCAACTCTTCATCAACTTTACCTAGAGGTCTGTGAGGTCATCTTTGCGTGCTTTCCCAGGACAAGAAGCATTCTGTCTTAACTGTACTGTATGACAATATTGCAGCAGCATTGCAATTCATGAAATATTTTGATGAAGTGGTAACACCTACATCAGAGTTTAAGGTTTACCAGCCTACCAGAGATACCAGTTTACCTAATTTTGTTCAGACAATGTTTTATTTTATGTTAACATTTCTTTCTGTTGTTGTTTTACCAGTATAGCATCAGAGGTGCTAACCACTGTTTCCCCCACTTTTAGTTTTTGGGGTGTTCTAATCAATTCTATGGGCCTTTTTCTTTGTTTGTTTGAGACATTTGGCTGTACTAAGGAGGCGGATTAATTGGGAGAGTAGTGTTTTTGCGTGTGTTTCGCTATGTTGTGAATTGCCATTATTTTGGTGTTTTCTTTTCTTTTTTACTTTACTTTTTTCATGTATGGTGCTAGTTTAGCCTGCTACTTATTTCTCTACCACAGCCTCCATAGCAATGCCAGATGGTCTCTCTTTGTTTGTTTTTGTGTGGTCCATGTCTTTGTTGGTCTGCTAAACATATCTTAATGGAAATATTGTTCCTCTCCTCTTTGGGATAACAAGCATTTACACTGCCAATTTAACCTTCAAAAGCATTTTGTTTTATTGTAAATGGAATTTCAATTTTTTTTTATTATAGTGGTCCCTTGTTCCAGTTTATTCTGTGGTTTCGAGGTTTAATATCATTCGGTCACACTTGGTTAAAAGCATTTGGGTTGGGGGTCATCTATTTAGTCTTTTTCAGTACAAATCTTTGTAATATATTTTTTTATTTATCTATTAAAACATTTAGTATCCTTAAAGGTTTCAGAGTTAAAAGGGTTCAGTTCAGTTCAGTTCGGTTCCAGTTCAGTTCAAGCAAGTTTTTCTTCCAAACAAAGCAATAAAATGGTTTGAAATAAAATGTTTTACTTTAAGAAAGATATTACATGTTTTGTGTCAAAGCAGCAAAGACCCTTCCACGTGGAAGGATCCTAAGAAGTTTGCAGCAATACTTCTTTCAAGTGTGATGGTAGTGGAATCTGCCTCCGGTAAGTTCCCCTTCTGTACCATCAGTACCAATCCCAGTGAGCGCATACACCATGTCCTTTTTATACTGCACAAAAACACAAAGCTAAATGTAAAGGGAAGGACCAAACACATTATTTCTTATCTCAAATTACGGTCTATAATTGTCATCGACTGGAAACTATGAATATGATGCAGTAATACTTAGCATATGAATATACATTATATAACAATATAAAAAGAGTAGCTTTGGTTAAGTATTTACACTGTTTTACATATAGCATTTATTTGCATCTCCTCCCTGCAGTGACAGTGTGTGCTCACATGACCTCATCTCCCCTAACAGATGGGGTTATGTGAGCACACACTGTCAGTTAGACAGAAAGGTTGAGTCTTTTTAATTTATTATCCTTCAAATTTATAATTTGGGTGACACACTTAACATATACATTTTTTTTTAGTTTTAAAGAGATGAAGGGCTGGTTTGGCAAGAAAAACCTTCAAATAAAAACAAGAGCTAAATTAGCTCCCTATCATATCACCACAAAGGGGATATTTATAGTGCTTGTCTGCTGACAGACTAACAGATGCGTGACACAGCAATGCAGCAGTGTATAACAAAAAGACGAGAGCAGCCACCAGTCGACACACAAACCACCAACAACACATCTGTGTATTTCTATTCAGGCGTTTTCATTCCTAGGCAAATAGAAATATTATAACAAATGATTTATAACAAAGCTTTTAATTTCCTTAACAAGCATTATCCTGTTTGCAATACACGTCTTCACCTGCATTAACCTCATCAAAAAATTATTCTTTTTAAATTAATATGATTGTGAACGGGGAAACGTATTTTATAGTTTAGAAAAGCAATCGTGTTAAGATTCAATTGCTTTATCGAACTGCAGACTTCACAGCTCCTACATCGCTCTCCCCCCTGCTTTCCTTTGCGCCTGCTTGTCTTCAGCACCACGGCCAGCAACCTGCCTTGCGGAGCAACGTTGCCATGGCAACGTGCCCCCGGTTCACTGGAGCATTGTCTGTAATTTGATATTCTGACAAGCCCCCCTCCCCCCTCACAGTGCAGCATCCACATCTTGTAGACATCGAATTATAATCATCGGCAAAAATACTATCGCCATCCCTGTCTAATAATTATTTGTTTGAAAAAAGTGCTTTGAAATGGCCTGGTAGCGTTGCTGCAGCATGGGTGAATATAGACAGATTCACAAAATGGGAGGGGGCCATGCAGCATGCGGTAGCGCTTGCGCACTCACACGAACAGGCTTGGCCTAAATCCAGAACCAATACGCTGCAGAGGCAAGTGGGAGGGGTGAGAAGATATGAGCATGCATGTAGGTCACCTTGTTTAAAAATAGATGGTAGTATCATAATTATATATTTCTGTGGTTTTTTTTTCTTGTCATCATATATCCTGTATTTCTCAAACGCTACTAAATTATTGTAAGAATGGATCCAAGAAGAATACGGCAAAATGACGTATGAACAATGTGCAGGACACGAGAGGGCTCATCATAGCTACACTACCTGGTTTAATCCATACGATGTCGCTGTTCACCTCTGAAAAAGGATGAAGACTGTGGGAGTGTGCTGAGCTGACTACAGGGTGTGAGCAGCAAGAACGTTCATGTGACAGTCAGCGACACAATGTTATACGTACCTGTAAAAAGAAGAACCCAACATTATTTGGAGTAGTTTTTCTGAAAATAACTGTCAGAAAAAGGAAAAAGAACAAGAGAGAATGTCCAGCGATAACACGTTTTCATAGCAATAAAATGTAGGAGACATTTCAGTCACCGTACAGCATATAAACTGAAAATTCTCCTTTTTTTCTCGAACAGAACTATACTAGTTGTAAGTACGAAATGAAGGTTGCTCAGAAATAAAGGCACACTAACTTTTAAATGGTCTACCCACGTTAGGAATTGTTGGAAGAAATAAAACGTGTAATTACAGTCTCAACTAGTGGCATGAAATGTTTCAATATTAAAGTTCAATTATTATCTTGATTTTGAAAACAGAAAATGAAAACAAACATATGATGTAAATGAAAAAAACAACAAGTAAATCTTGTAATAGGACATTTTGGGAGTGGGGCCTAATATTCGGACATATGGTAATTTCTGTTATATTTTTTGTACTTATCAAGGTTTGTTTAAAACAATATTTCACATACATAGTACCAATAATTGAATTGTTCCTGGTAACGGTACTACTTCTACTCAGAGTGACGGTTACCTAAATGCAGAGGTGGAGCAGTGTTACAATAAACCCACACACGCAAAACTGGAGGGAAAGATTTGTCCCTGTAGAATCGCAGCAGTGACAATGGGTGGCGCTGTTAGATTATAGATCTCTGCAGTGATGTGAGTGAGGGGACATCTTCCCTACATGTGTGTTCAGTAGAAATTCAAAGAAAGAGGTTAAAGAACGGATTAAAATACCATCCCTCTCTTTCGGCAAGAATGATCGTCCACGCTGACATTTACTGTTCATTTTTACCAAGAAGAAACTGACAATCTCACAATATTTATTGAAGAATTTCAGACGGTCAATTAAAAGGCTTTTTTTTCCAAACAATGGGGATGATGGACACCAAAAGACAGTGGATGAATGTATGGATTTCTTTTTACCTTGCGCTGTTTATTGTAACGAAATTGGAAGGAATTTCGGCTCAAATACGGTATTCCGTCCAGGAGGAATTAAAACCAGGGACGGCAGTGGGAAATGTAGCAAAAGACCTTGGGCTAGATCTCGGGAAACTGATGGACAGGAACCTTCGTGTCGTGTCAGGAACAAAGCAGGATTTGTTTAAGGTAAATTCGAGAGATGGAGTTTTATTCGTGAATCAGAGAGTAGATAGAGAGGAGCTATGTGCAAAAACCATTCCATGCGTCACAAATCTGAAAGCTGTTGTTGAAAACCCCCTCGAAATGCATCAAATAATTGTGGAGATTATGGATGTGAACGACAATTCGCCGAAATTCCCTGAAGAAAACTACACAATGGAGGTTCTGGAGTCCGCCGTAGTTGGGTCTAGATTTCAGATGGAAGGAGCACATGACTTGGATGTCGATTTGAATTCCATATATTCATACAAACTAAACCATAACCAGTATTTCCGGTTGGAAACTGAGGAGTTTGGGGAGGAAGGGAAGGTTCCCTTCTTAGCATTACAGCGACCTTTAGACAGAGAACACACTGCTCAACACTGGCTACTACTAACAGCTACAGATGGGGGAAAACCATCAAAATCAGGTACTATAAATGTCACTGTCATAGTGTCTGACGTCAATGACAACTCGCCTGTGTGTGATAAGCAAAAATACATAATAACAATCAAGGAAAACGCACCTGCTGGGACTTTTCTGTTGACGGTAAATGCATCTGACTCAGATGAGGGGTTGAACGGTGAGATTGAATATTCTTTGAGGAGTAAACTAAGAGGGCTCTCACCTGACCTGTTTGATCTGAATAGTAAAACGGGGAAACTAACATTGAAAGATTGCCTTGATTACGAGGATAAGCAGGTTTACGAGATTAAGGTACTGGCTGCGGATAAAGGCGTCGTGTCTCTTTCCACACACTGCAACGTGGTTGTCAGAGTGGAAGACGTGAATGATAACAACCCCGAAATAGACATTACATCCCTATCAAGTCGCATTCCAGAGAATGCACCCCCTGGGACTGTGGTGGCCTTGATGGGAGTGACGGATCTAGACTCAGGTGTGAACGGACAAGTGGTGTGTAGTGTGCCACGTGATTTACCTTTCGACTTAAAGCCATCACCTGACGGACAGTCATACTCTTTGGTCACCAAGGACTACCTGGATAAGGAAAAAACGCATATGTATAACATTACAATAACAGCAAAGGATTTAGGAAGCCCTGCACTGTCATCTACGAAGGTGATACAGGTAGATGTGCTAGATGTTAACGATAATAGTCCTTTGTTCACTGAAAGCCCGTATACTTTTCATATACCTGAAAATAACAAAGCAGGGATGTCAATTTTTTCAGTGAGTGCGAGCGATGCTGATGGAGGTGACAATGCAATAGTTATTTATTCACTTGATCGCAAGAATTCTGGATCCACTATAGCTTCGTTTTTAAATATAAACGAAGCAAATGGCACAATTTTAGCGTTGAAAAGTTTCGACTTTGAAACCTTAAAAACGTTCCAGTTCCACGTTGTTGCCACAGATTCTGGAAGCCCATCACTAAGCAGCAACGTCACAGTGAACGTGTTCATTCTGGATCAGAACGACAACGCTCCAGTCATACTGTATCCAGTCAGCTCCAACGGTTCTGCTGAAGGTGTGGAGGAGATTCCCCGGAATGTCAACGCAGGACACTTAGTGACTAAAGTCAGAGCATATGACGCTGATATAGGATATAACGGCTGGTTGCTGTTTTCACTGCAGGAAGTTACTGACCACAGTCTCTTTGGTTTGGACCGCTATACAGGACAGATCAGAACACATCGCTCATTCACAGAGACAGACGAGGCTGAGCATAAACTGGTCATACTGGTCAAAGACAATGGGAACGTTTCACTCTCAGCAACAGCTACTGTGATTGTCAAACTTGTAGAGCCCAAAGAGGCTTTTGCAGTTTCTGATGTTAAAAGTGCAGCAAAAGTAGACGAAGAGGACAATGTGACTTTATACCTGATGATAACTTTGGGCTCAGTTTCACTTCTTTTTCTAATCAGTATCATCGTGCTGATTGCAATGCAGTGTTCAAAATCCACAGACTACACTTCTAAATATCTACAAGAGACTAATTATGATGGAACACTGTGTCACAGCATCCAGTACAGATCTGGAGACAAACGGTACATGTTGGTTGGACCCAGAATGAGTATAGGATCTACTATTGTTCCTGGCAGCCATGCAAATACACTTGTGCTGCCTGATAGGAGAAGAACATCTGAAGAGGTAACTGTTTTTCTTTCTCTTTTTAAATTTCACATAGGCTTTCTTACAACATGAATTTGATGTATAAATGATATGATATGCGGTTTTGACTCTGCCGGTGTAAATTCCTCTGTCCATGGTTCTGAAATGTTGTGTTGTGGGTATTGTGCACAAAAATGAATGTTCTTTCTTTCTTTCTTTCTTTCTTTCTTTCTTTCTTTCTTTCTTTCTTTCTTTCTTTCTTTCTTTCTTTCTTTCTTTCTTTCTTTCTTTCTTTCTTTCTTTCTTTCTTTTCTTTCTTTCTTTCTTTCTTTCTTTCTTTCTTTCTTTCTTTCTTTCTTTCTTTCTTTCTTTCTTTCTTTCTTTCTTTCTTTCTTTCTTTCTTTCTTTCTTTCTTTCTTTCTAGTGAATAGAAACTTTGCTTAAAACAATGGTCATTGTACCTACGGGTGTTCTTTCTCATTCCCTCATGCTTATAGTTTTATTGAAAGCGATTTAAACATTTATTAGTTTTAATTGTTCTCCGAAGCATATCTACGTTCGGCCTTCTGTTCTGCCTTACTTACTTTACATTCTATGAAAAATTTTAAAAAGTTGGAAAGAAGATAATGAAGATAAAGTCAGGTGTTATAAAAACAAATTGGTGCTATAGATGAATCCCAGTAATTGGCAATGTGACACAGGTCACGTTGTATATGAATTTCCACCACTTATTTAAAAACGTTTTAAGTACAACATTTGTTCTGTGTTGGATCTGTCTGGGAATAACACAACCAAGTCACGCACGGGGGCTGTAGCGATGTACAAGTAGAGCGTAGCTGACCAGCTGGAGGAGTCAGATCTAATTTCCTCCACAGAATAAAAAATTTGCTAAAGTGCTGGCAGAATGGAAGAGTGAAAAAAAGCTTGTGGTTTCCTATCGTACTGTAGTCCCGTTACCTCTTGGTGTCAGTGTGACCTAGACAATGGTTGTGTGCGTCATTTTTGTACAAGCCCTGCCCATCTCTTGATCATATTTTTGACGAAGGTGGTGTAATGATGGAAAACAAATCGCAGGCTCTGTCAGACAAGGTGTGCATGAAACTGCTTCTACGTGAGAGTCGGGGACTGTTCTAATTTGACTGGCTCCATGAACAACTGCATCATTACATTTGCTTTAAAAAAATTGTCAAATATTTTTTACGCAATGGGGGAACAAGGACAAAGGCGCCGAGTGAAATGCTGGTGGGTCGCCGGGATTTTGTTGATGTGTTTTGAGGAACATATTTTAGCTCAGTTAAGATACTCTGTTCCAGAAAAACTTCAAGTCGGATCATCTATTGGAAATATTGCCAAGGATTTGGGGCTTGACATCAGCACTTTGACAAGCAGGAGATTTCGTATTGTTTCGGGCCTATATCATGCTTTGTTTCAGTTAAATCAGAACAATGGAGTGTTGTATGTCGGACAAATTATGGACCGCGAAGAGCTCTGTGATGGAACAAATGTTTGTCTGATAAACCTGAAAATTGTAGTTGAAAGCCCACTGGAAATACATTATATTGGAGTGGAAATAATCGATGTTAATGACCATTCACCGACTTTTCCTGAGAACGAGCAGCGACTGGAAATAGCAGAAAATGCCCCTCCAGGTACTCGTTTCCAAATCCATGCAGCCAGAGATCCCGATGTTGGTGTGAACTCAGTTCGACTTTATAAGTTAAATCAAAATGATAATTTTGATATTGAAGTCAGAGACAGTGAAGAGGACAAAATACCATTTTTAGTGCTTAAAAAACCTATAGATAGAGAGGAAAAAAACGAGCATTGTTTAGTGTTAACGGCTGTTGATGGAGGGAGTCCATCCAAATCTGGATCCCTTAACTTGACGATCATTGTACTGGATGTGAATGACAATCGGCCTGTGTTCAGCAAAGATGTATATACTGTTTCATTAAAGGAAAATGCCTCTAGAGGAACTCTTTTAATCAAATTAAACGCTACAGACTTAGATGAAGGTTCTAACAGTGACATTGAATATACCTTTGGTAAAACACAAAAGAAAAAAGTGCACGATTTATTTGAATTAAACAGCGTCACTGGTGAGATTCGTGTCAAAGGGAAGGTGGACTATGAAGAGACTGAAGTTTACAGATTAGATCTGCAGGCTTCAGATAAAGGGCAGCCACCTTGGACAGCCGAAAGTAGAGTTGTGATAAAGATAAAAGACGTGAACGATAATAAACCAGACATTGAAATAACTTCCTTGTCCAGCATAATCCCCGAGGATTCAAAACCTGGCACTGTCATCTCACTAATCAGTATCACAGACAGAGATTCAGGACTTAATGGAAAAGTTATTTGTAAGATTTCGGAAGATGTTCCATTTGATTTGACACCATCTATAGAGGAAAACGTGTACTCTCTTGTCACAAAGGGGCGTTTAGATAGGGAAACCATGTCATATTATGACATAACATTAACGGCCACTGACCATGGTGAACCTCAACTTTCAGCAGTGAAAAAAATAAGCATTCAGGTGTCAGATGTAAATGACAATGCACCAGTATTCAGTAAAAATCCACTGGAACTTTACTTGATGGAAAATAACACACCAGGGGCAGCAATTTTTGCTGTAAGTGCGACTGACAGTGATCTGAATGAAAACGCAGTAATAACATACCACTTAGTGAGAGGTGATGGTACAGGGGGTGACATGACATCTTTCCTTAATGTCAACTCAGAAAACGGACGAATATCTGCGCTGAAAAGTTTCGACTTTGAAACACTGAAAACGTTTCAGTTCCACGTTGTTGCCACAGATTCTGGAACTCCGTCACTGAGCAGCAACGTCACAGTAAACGTGTTCATTCTGGATCAGAACGACAACGCTCCAGTCATCCTGTATCCAGTCAGCTCCAACGGTTCTGCCGAAGGTGTGGAGGAGATTCCCCGGAATGTGAACGCAGGACACTTAGTGACTAAAGTCAGAGCCTATGACGCTGATATAGGATATAACGGCTGGTTGCTGTTTTCACTGCAGGAAGTTACTGACCACAGTCTCTTTGGTTTGGACCGCTATACAGGACAGATCAGAACACATCGCTCATTCACAGAGACAGACGAGGCTGAGCATAAACTGGTCATACTGGTCAAAGACAATGGGAACGTTTCACTCTCAGCAACAGCTACTGTGATTGTCAAACTTGTGGAGCCCAAAGAAGCTTTTGCAGCTTCTGACGTTAAAAGTGCAGCAAAAGTAGATGAAGATGACAATGTGACTTTATACCTGATGATAACTTTGGGCTCAGTTTCACTTCTTTTTCTAATCAGTATCATCGTGCTGATTGCAATGCAGTGCTCAAAATCCACAGACTATACTTCTAAATATCTACAAGAGACTAATTATGATGGAACACTGTGTCACAGCATCCAGTACAGATCTGGAGACAAACGGTACATGTTGGTTGGACCCAGAATGAGTATAGGATCTACTATTGTCCCTGGTAGCCATGCAAATACACTAGTGCTTCCGGACAGGAGGAAAGCATCTGAAGAGGTAAGGGTTTTTTGTCTTCACCTGATTTTCAGTAGAGTTTCTGTTCAACAGTTAACTTAATTACTTAACAACTGGTATGTTACACGTACACATACACACTCCACATAAAAGTAATCTAAGAAACCTATTTTGTATTACCATACTAGTATGTAATGAATTGGTAGTTAAGAATGTTCCCATTAATTATATAATATAACTAACGTACCTTAACACAACTTTTAGAAAATAACGTTGTCCATTATATTCAATCTAGACTTGGATATAACCTGCAAGTCACATTTATATAATAGAGTTTAACACACACTTCAACAATGCTTCATTGTCATCCACTGATAATTGAATAGTAACATGTCACCCAAGTAATGCAGACATGATGTTCACTGTTAACATAAGATTTGTGGAGGTGTGAAGGTTGTGGAGTCTTTTAATTGATCGTCATACTGCAATTTAAAAAAGGAAAATAGTGGTCTAATACGATGGTAATCGTATAACTGCAAAAAGTGGTAAACGAGGTCCTCTGTCTGAAAACAAGATTGTGTTGCTTTTTATGTCGTGGTTTGCCTAAAAGTAGATCACGGTGTGTCAAGCCCACAAGGTGTCAGTATCCTATCAGGATATTTTAATTGTGTTATAGCGTTGGCCCTGCCCCTTCCATAGAGGTTTTGTGGAGATAAAGCCAACAGAGAAGAGTCGGAACCTTACGAAGCAAGGCGTGTGATTGTTATGAATACTCAAGAAATGTGGGACATGATTCAAATAGAATATTTTGCGATTTAGAAAACTTAATTTCCTGCAAGGATCTTTTTGTGGATATGTTATTGAAAATACAAACCGGAACGATGGGAGCAGGACGACAAAGACGACAAATGCAGTCCTCGTGGGTATTTCTCATTTTTTCTGTGATGCTCGGATGCATGGAGCGGATATCAGCCCAGATAAAATATTCAATTCCAGAAGAAGTAAATGCGGGATTTGTCGTTGGTAACGTTGCCAAAGATCTTGGGTTGGACATAATTTCATTGAAGGAAAGGCAATTTCGAATTGTTTCGGTGGCTGATGATGTTCAGTTTGAGGTAAATCAGAACAATGGTGTCTTATATGTGCATAAGATTATCGACAGAGAGGAGCTCTGTGAAAGCAATTCTCCATGTTTGATTAACCTAAAAATGGTAGCTGAGAAACCCATCGAAATACATTATGTAGGAGTGGAAATTATTGACGTCAATGACAATTCACCCAGTTTTCAAGAAGGAGAGAAGATATTAGAAATGTATGAGTCCACTCCTTCAGGCAAACGTTTCCAGCTACCAACTGCCCGTGATCCAGATGTTGTCTTTAATACCGTGCGTGCGTACAAGTTGAACCTTAATGAACATTTCAGTTTACAAATTCGAGAGAGAGGAGAGGACAAGATACCATTCATAGTGATTCAGAAGTCTCTGGATCGGGAAAAACAACATGAGCACAAATTGATTCTGACAGCAGTTGACGGTGGAAATCCTCCGAGATCTGGGACTCTTAATGTCACAGTTATAGTCCTCGATTCAAATGATAACCATCCCACATTCAGCCAAGAAGTTTATTCCGTAACAATACCTGAAAATGTAGACGTGGATACCAGTGTCATTAAGGTCAATGCAACTGATCTGGATGACGGTGTGAACGGAGATATTGAATATTTGTTTGGTGGAGAACTTGATCCAAAATTATATGACATGTTTAGCTTAGATAAAGACACTGGTGAAATTCGAGTAAAGGGAGAAATTGATTTCGAAAAGGCTGACATATATAAGTTGGATGTCCACGCAATAGACAAAGGACAACCTCCGATGAGTACTGACTGCAGGGTGATCATCAGGGTGCTGGACAAAAACGACAACAAACCTGAAATAGAAGTAACATCCCTCTCACGACTTGTATCAGAAGACTCAAAACCTGGAACTGTGGTTTCTTTAATCAGTGTCACAGATCAAGACTCAGCTTTAAACGGTAAAGTAATTTGTAGTCTTACAGATAATGTACCATTTGAATTAAAACCGTCGTTTCAAGATAATATGTACTCATTGGTTGTAAAACAACGTTTGGATCGAGAATCCGTTTCGCATTATGACATCACGATGACAGCTGCAGACTGTGGTCAACCTCCTCTGTCCACATTCAAAACTCTGAGTATTGATGTATCAGATGTGAATGATAATGTACCAGAGTTTTTATACAATCCTCTTGAACTTTATCTGACAGAAAATAACATCCCCGGAAACCCGATATTTTCTGTTTCTGCTTCGGATAAAGACTTGACAGAAAATGCGGCTTTAACTTATCAAATCATTAGGCAGGGGAACGGTAATTTGGAAACTGCGGCATGGTTGAATATTAATGCGGAAAATGGACAAATATCCGCTCTGAAAAGTTTTGACTTTGAAACACTGAAAACGTTCCAGTTCCACGTTGTTGCCACAGATTCTGGAACTCCGTCACTGAGCAGCAACGTCACAGTAAACGTGTTCATTCTGGATCAGAACGACAACGCTCCAGTCATCCTGTATCCAGTCAGCTCCAACGGTTCTGCTGAAGGTGTGGAGGAGATTCCCCGGAATGTCAACGCAGGACACTTGGTGACTAAAGTCAGAGCCTATGACGCTGATATAGGATATAACGGCTGGTTGCTGTTTTCACTGCAGGAAGTTACTGACCACAGTCTCTTTGGTTTGGACCGCTATACAGGACAGATCAGAACACATCGCTCATTCACAGAGACAGACGAGGCTGAGCATAAACTGGTCATACTGGTCAAAGACAATGGGAACGTTTCACTCTCAGCAACAGCTACTGTGATTGTCAAACTTGTGGAGCCCAAAGAGGCTTTTGCAGTTTCTGATGTTAAAAGTGCAGCAAAAGTAGACGAAGAGGACAATGTGACTTTATACCTGATGATAACTTTGGGCTCAGTTTCACTTCTTTTTCTCATCAGTATCATCGTGCTGATTGCAATGCAGTGTTCAAAATCCACAGACTGTACTTCTAAATATCTACAAGAGACAAATTATGATGGAACACTGTGTCACAGCATCCAGTACAGATCTGGAGACAAACGGTACATGTTGGTTGGACCCAGAATGAGTATAGGATCTACCATCATGCCGGGCAGTAATGCCAACACTTTGATATTACCTGACAGAAGGCAGACATCTGTAGAGGTAAGGGCTTGAAAATATATCTGCATATGTCGATATGTATTTCTCCATATGGGATGCATGGTTAATGTTTTATTTTCTGACTCATAAACAGTATAAAGCATTAAACCTCCAGAATACTACCAAACAGCCTAAACCATTCTTGACCAAATTGCAGATCTAATCAAGGGGATTATAATATTTAGGCTGTACGTAGTCAGTCTCGTGTATATTCTCATACACAATGCTCTTTGATTTTTTAAGTATTTCCATAAAAAGAGATGTAGTTATACAAGTTAGTTATGCAAAAGGCTTAATTTTGCCTTTTGTTATGTCTACAACGTCTGTATCACTGACAAATTTTCTTCATATGTCATAATACTTCTCACTTTCAAGCTCTTTATATGCATGGCTTTGCAACATTTGAAATAGATAGTATAATTTGTCTTTTCTTTCTTGACAATGGTGATTATTGTTGCTTTGAATTTGCTTTGAAGTTACATATCCCACAATAAACAAGTAATTTCCAAGGTTAGGATTAAGTTTAAAGGTTAGATTTGACATTTTGTTTCTGTTGAACCATATGACCGTGAAACTTTGGTCAGGTAAAATGTTTGGTTAAAATTGTTTTGAGTGAATGTAATTTGGAATAGATTTTCCTCATCCTTTTCATTTATCTTTTTATTTTCTTCCTTTTTTTGGTCACACAGACCTCACAACAAAATCAAATTGAACTAAATTAGATTTAATCTAATTAACGTTTCTTAAATTTTCTGAATTACAAACAAACTAATCCTTCATTGTAACTAACAACATGAGGTAGCGATCTATGTGTGGGTGTAGGAGTAAACCCAACAAAGAAGGCTGTGTTACTTCAAAGATGGATTTATTCAAGTAAACAGAAATAGAGTTGAAAATTTGACAACACCAACCTTTCATTAACATTTTTAACTTGAACATGAGAGCTCTCTAACGACAGTAAACATAATGCACTCACAGGAGCTGTCCGTTCAACAAGGCGTCACCAAAAAGGAGAGAAAGTAAATCAGTACTGTTGATCAATATGATATTTTGGCTCCAATCTACTACGAAAAAACGACATCATTACTTATTTCGCAATTTCAATAATTTTGTAAACATAAATTTGAATTAGTGAGGAATGCGTTGATTTGCGGTTTTGTGCTAGTTGATTACTTGCATTTCAGTCTGACTTGATAAATAACACAAGAGTACATGTCTTCCTTCGCAAATGCAGAAGTAAATGTCAAGAAATTGTACTTTTATTATAAAATTCCTCACTTTATCGAGCAACTATATGGATGCATCACAATCCTAGAGTACTTTTCTTGTCTATTTCCAGTGTGCCTCTTGGATTCCTTTATATAGGTCCCACTCGTAACTTATGCATTGCTTCTATTATTTCCTTATTTTTGGAGCCCGCTGCTCACATTTATACCACTAGTGGTATTCAGCAGAAAGTATGATATATCATAGTTGTCTAAATCAAATAGTAATTTAAGCATAAATGTCACACTTCATTTAATCATTTATTCATTTATCATTGGAAACCTTTTCTGTTTCACGTTTGAAAGTCTTTTCAAAACACTGAGAATCTCCAGGGCTAAAATCTCCGTTTGTCAGGCGTGACCAAATTTCTGTGGTCTCCCTTCATCCAGGGTTGGCGAACACAATTCATCTGAAGACATTTGACGCATATTTTGATTGGAACAAAAAATAAACAACTTGATCATTTTATCATTTTTAAGAAAACAAACTATATGGGATTCAATTTGTCATTTGTTTAATAAGAAACTTTGTATTTAAAACTTTGTCCATATGAAATAGCCTCTGGGTGTCAGTATTACACTGAGAAACTGAACGACACTTTGTCCATCCCCTGACAAACCTTTTCTTTGCCTTTGAAAGAAGCAGCCATTGGAAATGATTTAGTCTCCCGATTGCATCATGTTGTGCGATTCGTGAATTCACAACTCACAATGGAATCCATAGTCAATTATATCAATTGATGTGGCTCTCTTGTTGGATAATGATGGAGACCGAAATAAAAAGTGGAAGAAGGAATTTCTTCTGGTTTGCTTTGTCTTTGGCGTTTCTGCTTTTTGACGGGAAACAGGCTTTGGCCGAAACAAGATACTCTGTTGCAGAAGAGGTGAGGGTTGGAACTGTCGTGGGAAATGTTGCCAAGGACCTTGGCCTTGATATCACCTTTCTGACTAACCGACGGTTCCGTGTTGTGTCTGAAACTGAAAAAGCATTTTTTGATGTTAACCCGGACAGTGGCGATCTTTGTGTTCTGAAGAAAATCGACAGAGAGGAGCTTTGTCAGGGAGGTGGTGCATGTCTAATAGAGCTGAAGATCATAGTGGAAAACCCTCTGGATATACACTATGTGGTTGTGGAAATTACCGATGTCAACGATCATTCACCTAGTTTTTCTGAAAAAGAGCAGACGTTTGAAATATTTGAGCAAACACTACCAGGGAGGCGATTCCAGCTGCACACTGCGCGTGATCCAGATGCTGGAATAAACTCTATTCGTGCCTACACATTAACATCAAACGATCACTTTGAAATAGATATTCGCCACAGCGATGATGACAAAATACCGTTTCTGGTGCTGAAGAAGACGTTAGATAGAGAGCAAAGAAGCAAGCACTTTCTGTTTGTCACAGCTGTTGATGGAGGTAAACCTCCAAGATCGGGTTCACTGAATGTTTCCATTGTTGTTCTTGATAGTAATGATAATCGTCCAACATTTAGCCGAGAGACTTATAACATTGAATTACAAGAAAATGTTCCAGTTGGTACAATAATATATAAAATGAATGCCTCGGATCCAGATGAAGGTTCCAATAGCGAAATTGAATACAATCTTGGAAAAACTCTTAAGAAAAAAGTCTACGATATATTTGAGCTTGATAGAAAAAGCGGGGAGATAAGTGTAAAAGGAATAGTGGACTATGAGGAAAACGACGTTTATAAACTAGACATTGAGGCATCAGACAAAGGAACGCCCCCATTAACGGGCGAATGTAGAGTTATCATAAAGATAAAAGACGTAAATGATAATCCACCAGATATTGAAATCACATCATTGTCAAATACAGTGTCGGAAGATTCAAAGCCTGGCACATTGATTTCTCTCATCAGTGTGCGAGACAAAGACGCAGGTGTCAACGGAAAAATCATTTTAAGCATAACTCCAGACAGCCCATTTGAATTGAAGCCATCCTACAAAGAGAATGTATATTCAGTTGTAACGAATACATTTTTAGATCGAGAGGAGGTGTCTCAATATGAAATAACGATACAAGCAATTGACTGTGGTGAGCCTCCTTTGTCTACTTATAAAACTCTGAGAATTGATATTTCAGATGTAAATGACAACAGTCCACACTTCTCCCAAAGCCCGTTATACGTTTACCTCGCAGAAAATAACGTTGCTGGAGAATCAATATTCTCTGTAAGCGCAACAGACAATGATTTGAATGACAATGCAGCAGTTTCATACTATATTCTAAGAGAAGGGAACCAAAATAACATAATGTCCTTCCTAAATGTAAATTCAGAAAATGGACGAATATCTGCGCTGAAAAGTTTTGACTTTGAAACACTGAAAACGTTCCAGTTCCACGTTGTTGCCACAGATTCTGGAACTCCTCCACTGAGCAGCAACGTCACAGTGAAAGTGTTCATTCTGGATCAGAACGACAACGCTCCAGTCATCCTGTATCCAGTCAGCTCCAACGGTTCTGCCGAAGGTGTGGAGGAGATTCCCCGGAATGTCAACGCAGGACACTTGGTGACTAAAGTCAGAGCCTATGACGCTGATATAGGATATAACGGCTGGTTGCTGTTTTCACTGCAGGAAGTTACTGACCACAGTCTCTTTGGTTTGGACCGCTATACAGGACAGATCAGAACACATCGCTCATTCACAGAGACAGACGAGGCTGAGCATAAACTGGTCATACTGGTCAAAGACAATGGGAACGTTTCACTCTCAGCAACAGCTACTGTGATTGTCAAACTTGTAGAGCCCAAAGAGGCTTTTGCAGCTTCTGATGTGAAAAGTGAAGGCAAAGTAGACGACGAGGACAATGTGACTTTATAC
Source organism: Leuresthes tenuis (assembly GCF_036924035.1). Lineage (NCBI taxonomy): Eukaryota > Metazoa > Chordata > Actinopteri > Atheriniformes > Atherinopsidae > Leuresthes > Leuresthes tenuis. Next base: position 16,263,842 of record NW_027325365.1, on the reverse strand, counting down.
CTGATGATAACTTTGGGCTCAGTTTCTCTTCTTTTTCTCATCAGTATCATCGTGCTGATTGCAATGCAGTGTTCAAAATCCACAGACTATACTTCTAAATATCTACAAGAGACTAATTATGATGGGACACTGTGTCACAGCATCCAGTACAGATCTGGAGACAAACGGTACATGTTGGTTGGACCCAGAATGAGTATAGGATCTACTATAGTCCCTGGCAGCCATGCAAATACACTCATGCTACCTGACAGGAGAAAAACATCTGAAGAGGTAAGCATGATTCATAACTCATATATGGTTTGCTATTTTTCTTTTCCCTACGCTTTGTCTGAATGGAATGCGCTGTGTTCATAAAACAACGTTTTTCCTTTTTTTATTTTTAACAAAAAGAGTTCAACCACGTGGTTCTCACCAAAGTCTTTGTGTTGCTTCATGTTTACCTGGAACTTGAACTCTTACAAACACTCTTATTTTATACCACTGTTTATGATACTGGTAGCTGTGGTGATTCTGGTCATGATGATGATTTTTATGTTGAGATTTATCCGCTACTAACTTAGTAAAATAAGCGAAAGCCCTTCTTCATTATGGCACTTTTAAAAACAGACGTTGCCGAATCTAGAAGATTTTGTTGCTGTCCATGGTTCTGGAAGGTTTCAGCAGATATAGCAGTTTATCATAATAAACCGTATAAAATATGCCTTTGACCTACAAAGTAGCTATCAAAGTCTTCAGTGGTCACTGACGAGTCTGCTGAGTAACAACTGAAATAATATCTATTTGTTTTATCTGCTCTTATTTTGGTTTTATCTTAGCAGACGCGCTTTGCGTACTGACAGTTAAATTTGTTGTGGAATATCTCATGGGATAAACTGTTTTACTTACTGTCGATGATTCTGATCAGTTGAATAGTTTATCGTATTCATTTTTCTTATTTCATGTAAGTTATAAGAATTCGGTGATCCACTAGGTGTCAGTGTTACACTGAGGAACAAGTAAAGCATTGGTTAAAACAGACTCTTCCCATTATAACGGATTTTTTCAGTTCGACGACAAAGAATACCATTGTTTTGGATTTGACCTGCGTCATCTCTGCGTGCGGTGGTTTTCTGGAATTTGATCTCAGGAAAATTGGAGGTATTTCAAGCAGAGAGCAGTTGTAGACGCCATTTTCAATTATTATGCCATCAAAGACAAAGGATAAAAAGGCAAAATGATGTCTTGCTCTCAAACTCTGTTCTTTTATTTGCTCTTTTGCTACGGAGACCTGATTTTAGCCCAATTAAAATACTCGACTTCAGAAGAAGTAAAAGTGGGAGCCTTTATTGGAAATGTTGCCAAGGATCTTGGTCTCGATGTCAGTACACTGATGAACAGGCGTTTTCGTATTGTTTCTGGATCTCAGGACGCACTGTTGGAGGTAAACCCGAACAACGGGGTTTTGTATGTTCATAAGAAAATTGACCGTGAAAAGCTGTGCGACAGAAATGGTGCCTGTTTATTAGATCTAAAAATTGTTGTTGAAAATCCACTCGAAGTCCATTATGTTACAGTGGACATATTAGATGCTAACGACCATGCACCGAGTTTTGCCGAGGAAGAAAAGGTGATAGAAATAGCTGAAACGACCGTGGCAGGTGCACGATTTCAATTGCCCGGTGCCCGTGATCCAGATATAGGAATAAATTCTGTCCAGCGTTATAAACTAAGTCAGAACGATAAATTTCATCTGGAAATTCGAGATAGGGGGGAGGACAAAATCCCTTTCCTAGTGCTACAAAGACAGTTAGACAGAGAACAGAAGACAAACCACAGCTTGATTTTAAGCGCTATAGATGGAGGAACACCTCCAAAATCAGCTAATCTAAATCTCACTGTAAGGGTTCTTGATAACAATGATAACAGGCCAATTTTTTCTCAAGAGGTTTATTCTGTTACATTGCAAGAAAATGTTGCAATAAATACGATTATAATAAACATCCAAGCAAGTGATCTAGACGAGGGAACTAATGGGGATGTGGAGTATGCTTTTGGGGGTGATATAATTCCCAGTGTTTTGCAACTATTCAGTCTGGAAAGACATAAAGGAGAAATAAGAGTTAATGGAGAAATTGACTATGAGACGGCCAATGTTTACAAGTTAGACGTTCAAGCTTCTGACAAAGGTCAACCTCCGATGACAACTGACTGCAGAGTCATTATAAAGATTCAAGATGTAAATGATAATAAGCCAGAAATAGAGGTAACATCACTGTCCAGCACAGTGCCAGAAGATTCAAAGCAAGGGGCCGTCGTTGCTCTTATAAGTGTTAGAGACAGTGATTCTGGTTTAAATGGGAAAGTTGTATGTCGTTTGACAAAAAATGTACCATTTGAATTAAAATCATCATTTAAAGATAACATGTATTCCTTAGTAACAAAAGAAACATTGGACAGGGAGAATGTGTCACATTATGACATTTCAATAACAGCTACAGACTGTGGTGACCCACCTCTTTCCACATTCAAAACTTTGAGTATTCAAGTGTCAGATGTAAACGATAACTCTCCAGAGTTCTCTCACAGTCCATTTGAATTATATTTGACAGAAAACAACGTTCCTGCCTCATCGATATTTTCTGTGAGTGCATTTGACAAAGATTTAAATGACAACGCTGCTGTGTCCTATCGTATACTTAAAGGAGAGGGCAGTCATAATGACATGGCATCTTTTTTGAATATAAATGCTGACAACGGACAAATATCTGCGCTGAAAAGTTTTGACTTTGAAACACTGAAAACGTTCCAGTTCCACGTTGTTGCCACAGATTCTGGAACTCCGTCACTGAGCAGCAACGTCACAGTGAACGTGTTCATTCTGGATCAGAACGACAACGCTCCAGTCATCCTGTATCCAGTCAGCTCCAACGGTTCTGCTGAAGGTGTGGAGGAGATTCCCCGAAATGTGAACGCAGGACACTTAGTGACTAAAGTCAGAGCCTATGACGCTGATATAGGATATAACGGCTGGTTGCTGTTTTCACTGCAGGAAGTTACTGACCACAGTCTCTTTGGTTTGGATCGCTATACAGGACAGATCAGAACACATCGCTCATTCACAGAGACAGACGAGGCTGAGCATAAACTGGTCATACTGGTCAAAGACAATGGAAACGTTTCACTTTCAGCAACAGCTACTGTGATTGTCAAACTTGTGGAGCCCAAAGAGGCTTTTGCAGCTTCTGATGTTAAAAGTGCGGCAAAAGTAGGTGAAGAGGACAATGTGACTTTATACCTGATGATAACTTTGGGCTCAGTTTCACTTCTTTTTCTCATCAGTATCATCGTGCTGATTGCAATGCAGTGCTCAAAATCCACAGACTATACTTCTAAATATCTACAAGAGACTAATTATGATGGAACACTGTGTCACAGCATCCAGTACAGATCTGGAGACAAACGGTACATGTTGGTTGGACCCAGAATGAGTATAGGATCTACAATTGTTCCTGGCAGTCATGCAAATACACTCATGCTCCCTGACAGGAGGAAAACATCTGAAGAGGTAAGGCATGTTTTTCAAAAGCCTTGGATTTCTTATTAAACCATTAAGTATTTCTGTATGGCCATCCCCTGTATACTATATACTCAACAGTCGCTGTAACTGATTGCTTGGCATTAGAAAGTAGAAGAAGAGTTGTCTGGAAACCTTGTTTTTTTTAGTTCAGTCAGGATTTTTTTGTGTCTCTGAAAGCTGTTCAGTAGTGTGTCTTGGGCACACAAATTTGTAACAGGTAGAGTTCATTGTGTATTTATTTGCAAACACAGCAGTGTTTTGGCTTCAGTGTGACCACTGTCCTTGGTGCTGAAAAAAAAACATGTCTTCACAAGTAACAGGACATTCAAAAATGTGTTATTTGTGCTCAGTATTGACCACTGGGTGTCACTAACGGAGAACTTTTAATTATTCTGTCCCTCCCTTCACAACCCTTTCTTTGTCATCTCAGCGGAACAGCACATTTGAATCAAAAACGCCAGCCGATAAAAAAATACGTTCTTCCAGCTGTAAATATTCAAAACACAAAGGACTTTCATAATCGTTAATGATATTGATGTGGCTCGTGTGAGTATATCTGTTGTTGAATAACGATGGACAACAATGCAAAAATTCCAAGAAGGAAATGCTCCTCGTTTGCATTATATTTGGCTCTACTGCTTTTCTCAGGGCAAGACGCATCGGCTCAAATAAGATACTCTATTCCAGAGGAGGTAAAAGAAGAAAGTGTTGTTGGAAATGTTGCGAAGGATCTTGGCCTTGACATCACATCATTGCTTGATCGACGGTACTGTGTTGTATCTGGAAGTAAGGACCCTATTTTTGAAGTAAATCAGAATAATGGAGCATTGTACGTCAGCAGTCACATTGACAGAGAGGAGCTCTGTCAAGGAAGCGGTGCTTGTCTGGTGGAGTTAAAAATCCTTGTTGAAAATCCTTTAGAAATACACTACGTTGTTGTAGAAATTACTGATGTCAATGATCATTCCCCTACTTTCTCTGAAAAAGAGCAGACGTTTGAAATTGCAGAACAAACACTACCGGGAAAGAGATTTCAGTTGCACAATGCTCGTGATCCCGATTTTGGAATTAATTCTATTCGCACCTACACTTTAACGCCAAATGAATATTTTGAAATCAATATCCGTCAAAGTGATGCAGGAAAGATACCATTTTTAGTCCTGAAGAAATCGTTAGATAGAGAACAAAAGAACAAACACACATTACTGGTTACAGCAGTTGATGGAGGTAAACCTCCAAGATCAGGTACTCTAAATGTTTCTATTGTTGTTCTCGACAGCAATGACAATCGCCCTATATTTACACAAGATAATTACCAGCTGTCGATAAAAGAAAACATTCCTTTCGGTACATCAGTGTTTAGAATGAATGCGACAGATCTCGATGAAAATACTAATGGTGAAGTCGAGTACAAGCTTGGAAAAACCTTGTCACGGACAGTTTATGATATATTTGAACTGGACAAATTAACTGGAGACATTATCGTAAAAGGTCAAGTAGACTACGAAGAAAACGACGTCTATGAACTGGATATTGAGGCATCGGATAAAGGTACGCCTCCATTAACGGGTGAGTGTCGAGTAACAATTAAAATCATTGACGTCAACGATAATCCACCAGAAATAGAAATCACATCATTGTCCAAAACAGTATCTGAAGACTCAAAGCCTGGGACAGTCATTTCGCTAATTAGTTTGGCGGATAAAGATTCTGGTGTAAATGGAAAAATAATATCAACCATTACCAATGAGGTACCTTTCGAATTGAAGCCATCCTATAAAGAAAACACTTATTCAGTTGTTACGATGGACAGTTTAGATCGAGAGGAAGATTCAAGTTATGAAATAACGATAAAGGCCACTGACTGTGGTGAGCCTCCTTTATCTACTTATAAAACTCTGAGCATCGAGATTTCAGATGTAAATGACAACAGTCCTCACATCTCTCAAAGCCCGTTATACGTTTACCTTACAGAAAATAACGTTGCAGGAAAGTCAATCTTCTCTGTAAGCGCAACAGATAATGATTTGAATGACAATGCAGCGGTTTCATACCATATTGTAAGAGAAAGGAATGAAATCGACATCATGTCTTTCCTAAATATAAATTCTGACAATGGACAAATATCTGCGTTGAAGAGTTTCGACTTTGAAACACTGAAAACGTTCCAGTTCCACGTTGTTGCCACAGATTCTGGAACTCCGTCAATGAGCAGCAACGTCACAGTGAACGTGTTCATTCTGGATCAGAACGACAACGCTCCAGTCATCCTGTATCCAGTCAGCTCCAACGGTTCTGCTGAAGGTGTGGAGGAGATTCCCCGCAATGTGAACGCAGGACACTTGGTGACTAAGGTCAGAGCCTATGACGCTGATATAGGATACAATGGCTGGTTGCTGTTTTCACTGCAGGAAGTTACTGACCACAGTCTCTTTGGTTTGGATCGCTATACAGGACAGATCAGAACACATCGCTCATTCACAGAGACAGACGAGGCTGAGCATAAACTGGTCATCCTGGTCAAAGACAATGGGAATGTTTCACTTTCAGCAACAGCTACTGTGATTGTCAAACTTGTGGAGCCCAAAGAGGCTTTTGCAGCTTCTGATGTTAAAAGTGCAGCAAAAGTAGACGAAGATGACAATGTGACTTTATACCTGATGATAACTTTGGGCTCAGTTTCACTTCTTTTTCTCATCAGTATCATCGTGCTGATTGCAATGCAGTGTTCAAAATCCACGGACTACACTTCTAAATATCTCCAAGAGACTAATTATGATGGAACACTGTGTCACAGCATCCAGTACAGATCTGGTGAAAAACGGTACATGTTGGTTGGACCCAGAATGAGTATAGGATCCACTATTGTTCCTGGCAGCCATGCAAATACAGTAGTGCTACCTGACAGGAGGCGTCCATCGGGGGAGGTAAGACTTTAAGAGCAACATTTTATAGAAATATGTTCTTCTTTAATGACTGTAATTGATTTTGCATAGAGAACAGAGACAAAAACAACTCACAAAACTAACAAACAAAGAAAACTATGTGTGCTGTGTGGGTAGTATGTCTGAAACACGGAGATCTCAGAATAAGCTGGTTTAATAGTGTCGCACCTTTTCTGTTCACTGAGACGTATGCGTTGACTGTTCTGTTTTAACACTTTAATCTTTTTGTTAATAAAAGGAAAGGCTTAGAAGTATTAATAACCACTGTCCATGAAGCTGAAAAGAAAATACGAACTGATTTCTATCTTTATACAAATAATGAATAGTATGTTAACCTTCTCGTGAGTCAGCAGCGTCTATATCTGAACCATGAAAGTCCTAAAGTGCTATTGTCTGAAAAGGAGATGCGAGAGAAAGAGAAAAGATAAAGAAGTTGAACTTTCATGAAAAACATTGTTTTTCTTTCTTTTTGGATAATTTTGCCTTTGTGGTGGAGTTTTCCCATAATAATTACCTCTTGGTGTCACTATTACACCGTCGGAAAACCACAGACCACACTGTCCCTCCCCTTTAAAGGCTATTGTTTCCTACTGAGCAGGACAAGCAAGGTTTTATTCCTGCACGAGCCGATGGACGGACGCTTTGCGTTTTTTGAATATGTGATACAAAATAACTTAAAAATTAATGATCGTTTCTCGAAGTAAGGGCCTGCTGTGTCTATGTGTTGTTGGATAACGATGGAGAATGCTACAGAAGCACGTGCGAGGACCTCCTTCTGGTTTGCTTTTCATTTGGCCTTACAGCTGCTTTGCGGGAAACAGGTTTTTGCTCAGATACGGTACTCTGTTCCAGAAGAGGTAAAAGACGGAACTGTTGTTGGAATGATTGCTAAAGATCTTGGGCTTGATATCACCTCTTTGACTGACCGACGTTTCCGTGTTGTATCTGGAACCAAGGACGCTTTTTTTGAGGTAAACCAGAACAATGGGGCTCTCTATGTTCACAAGAAAATCGACAGAGAGGAGCTCTGTCAAGGAAGTGGCACATGTCTGATGGAGCTTAAAATTCTTGTTGAAAACCCGTTGGAAATGCATTATGTGATTGTGGAAATTACTGATGTTAATGACCACTCCCCTCGTTTTCCTGAAAAACAGCAGCTATTTGAAATAGCTGAACAAACGTTGCCAGGAAGGCGATTCCAGCTGCACACTGCTCGTGACCCCGATGCAGGAATTAACTCCATTCGCACCTACACACTGACGTCAAACGAACACTTTGAAATAGATATTCGCCAAAGCGATGACGACAAAATACCGTTTTTAGTGCTGAAAAAGTCATTAGACAGAGAGCAAAAATACAAACATTCGTTAGTGGTAACAGCAGTAGATGGAGGTAAACCTCCAAAATCAGGGAGACTAAATGTTTCCATTGTTGTTCTTGACAGTAATGACAACCGTCCGATGTTTAGTCAGGAGATGTACGAAATTATACTCCTAGAAAACGTTCCAGTTGGTACTGTAGTACTTAAAATGAATGCGAGTGATCCGGATGACGGCACAAATGGAAAGATTGAATACAGTCTGGGAAAAACGTTAAAACGAAATGTGTATGAGACTTTTGCATTGGACAAAGTAACTGGAGAAATTAGAATCAAAGGAGTAGTGGATTATGAAGAATATGACGTTTATAAACTTGATGTTGAAGCATCCGACAAAGGAGCACCCCCTCTGACGGGAGAGTGTCGGGTCATCATAAAAATAAAAGATGTAAATGACAATCCACCAGAGATTGAAATCACATCACTGTCAAATACAGTGTCTGAAGATTCCAAATCTGGAACTGTTATTTCACTTCTGAGTGTGACAGATAAAGATTCTGGAGTCAATGGAAATATAATTGCAACCTTATTCTCTAACGGGCCTTTTGAATTAAACCCATCATACAAAGCAAACATATATTCAGTTGTCACTAAAGGTCTGTTAGATAGAGAAGACACGTCTCATTTTGAAATGACAATAAAAGCCACTGACTGCGGAGAGCCACCCTTATCCACTTCCAAAACTCTAAGTATTCAGATCTCTGACGTAAATGATAACAGTCCACAATTTTCCCAGAGTCAATTAAACTTTTACCTTACAGAAAATAACGTTGCTGGAACGTCAGTATTCTCTGTAAGCGCAACGGATGGAGACGTGAACGAAAATGCAGCTATTACCTATCATATCGTGAGAGAAGGGAGGCCAAACGAGATAATGTCTTTCCTGAACGTGAACTCTGATAACGGGCAAATATCCGCTCTGAAAAGTTTTGACTTTGAAACACTGAAAACGTTCCAGTTCCACGTTGTTGCCACAGATTCTGGAACTCCTCCACTGAGCAGCAACGTCACAGTGAACGTGTTCATTCTGGATCAGAACGACAACGCTCCAGTCATCCTGTATCCAGTCAGCTCCAACGGTTCTGCTGAAGGTGTCGAGGAGATTCCCCGCAATGTGAACGCAGGACATTTGGTGACTAAAGTCAGAGCCTATGACGCTGATATAGGATATAATGGCTGGTTGCTGTTTTCACTGCAGGAAGTTACTGACCACAGTCTCTTTGGTTTGGATCGCTATACAGGACAGATCAGAACACATCGCTCATTCACAGAGACAGACGAGGCTGAGCATAAACTGGTCATACTGGTCAAAGACAATGGGAATGTTTCACTTTCAGCAACAGCTACTGTGATTGTCAAACTTGTGGAGCCCAAAGAGGCTTTTGCAGCTTCTGATGTTAAAAGTGCAGCAAAAGTAGACGAAGAGGACAATGTGACTTTATACCTGATGATAACTTTGGGCTCAGTTTCACTTCTTTTTCTCATCAGTATCATCGTGCTGATTGCAATGCAGTGCTCAAAATCCACAGACTATACTTCTAAATATCTACAAGAGACCAATTATGATGGAACACTGTGTCACAGCATCCAGTACAGATCTGGAGACAAAAGGTACATGTTGGTTGGACCCAGGATGAGTATAGGATCCACTATTGTTTCTGGCAGCCAAGCAAATACACTTGTTCTCCCTGACAGGAGGCATGCTTCTGCAGAGGTAAGACCTTAAGAACTAAGCTTTCTTGAATTATGTTCTCATTTCGTTTCTGTAATATATTTAGCAAGAAAACGAGTCACAAAAATGGTTTAAATGAAACTCATATATGCTAAGCAGCATGAGGAGAAAAATGCCTCCTTTCATTAAACAGAAAACTTTTACCATGATGCTTTATCGGCAGATCATGGAAGACACAGAAGAGGAGACAACAATTTCTACAACTTAAACTTTTCATTATAATATATTCTAAAGTACACATTTTCAAGAGCCAAGTAAACACTTTAAAATGAACTAGAATATACCTTACACATCGTTTTTCACACACTCTCTGTAACCATAGTCACATAACAAAACACAGACACCTTTTCTCATAATATAGAAGACCCAGCTTCAAGTCCTTATCTTTCATCAATAGTGCAGTGTTGCCAAGTTTTAACATTCGTTTTTACTCATTTTCTCAGAAGCTGAGAGACTAGACTATGATAACATTTTGATCACACAATCTCTGTCAAAAGTTAAACAGTCGACAAAAGTCTGCACACTAATGAATGCAAAAGAGAACATGAAATCACAAATGCCTCAAAGGATTCTGCGTAATATTATGCTAAACTGTTTATATGGGTATACGTTTATTAACTATATTTCATGTAAAACACAACATTGCAGGTATATGTTTAAGTTTGAAGCATGCATTGACTTTTCAGTTTTAGCATTAAACTATGTTTGATATTGGAAGGAAAACCTAATGAGTGTTTGTGTTTGTTGTCCATGTGTCTGAAAGGAATGTCGAAGCAGATTTATATACTTCGAGGTCAGCAGCTTCTTTCACTGAAGTTCTATCAAAGTGAAAAGCAATTTTTAGTTTCGGTTTTTTGAATAGCAGTATGGAGAAGGCAAATTGTATGGAAAAATAGAGCTTTTATTAAACGACTTATTGTACTGAGGAAAGTTTTCTTCAACACTGTAATGGGACACGTGACTTGTAACTGAAGAATTTCTGTTGCAATTTTGCTCTCGCAACTCTTACAGCTGTAAAATTGCTCTCTCAGTCGAGGTGATGCATGTGCGGAGATAAACCTTAAAGATGTTTCATCATATGCTTAACTTTCATCCAGTTAAAATGAATTTGGCAACCCATTTCCTTACTGTTGATATTATGTTTGGGTCTGGAGCATCTTGCAACGAGCTCGATTTGGAAGCACAGATTGACAGAACCGTAAATGACGAAAATATCTCACTCTTCATGGTGCTGAATAACATCGTCTTTACCTTTTCCAAGAAAAAATCATTTGAAAAGTTGACACACTCTTATTTTAAAAAGTTAGGCGTGATATTTCTTAAGGACACTGAGCAAAACAGTCTTAAAGTGTTACAAATTTAGAATAAAAGATAAGTCATCAAGCAACCATAATCTTCTTGAAAGATTTTTCGAACTTAACTATCCTGAACGCTCCTGTTACATCTCCTGAGATAGTATTAAATAATGTGCTTTGATAAGTTATAAATCGTATACAATTTTGTCCTCTTGGTGTCACTACAAGATAAGGAGCCCCCAATGGTCCCTCCCCCGCCGAAGCTATTGTTTGGTGGTTCACAACAGAGGGCACACTCAATATAAAACAGGGTGTCGGAAGAGACTGCGTGGTAATCGGACCTGGTAATTCAACCTGCGATAATAAAGAGACGCAAGTGTATGTGTGTGGTTGGAAAACAATGGAGAGAAAAATGCGATTTCGATCAAGTAGCTACGGTTGGTTTGCTTTTCATTTGACTCTATTGATTGTTTTCGGAGAGCAGGCTGTGGCTGAATTGAGGTACTCTATTCCGGAGGAGGTAAAAGCTGGAACTGTTGTGGGAAATGTTGCCAAGGATCTTGGACTGGACAAAGCGTCTTTAATTGACCGACGGTTCCGGGTCGTGTCTGGATCAAAGAACGTCTTTTTCGAGGTAAATTCTAATAATGGTGCCTTAGAGGTTTCTAAAAAAATCGACAGAGAAGAGCTATGCCACGGAAATGGAGCATGCTTAACCGAATTGAAAATTCTTGTTGAAAATCCTTTGGAAATGCATCATATTATTGTAGAAATTACAGATGTAAATGATCACTCTCCCAGTTTTTCTGAAAAGGAACAGACGTTTGAAATAGCAGAACATTCATCTCCAGGAACACGATTCCAGTTACACGCGGCCCGTGATCCCGATGCTGGAATAAATGCTATAAACACTTACACATTAACGTCAAACGATTACTTTGATGTTGATATAAGCCAAAGCGACGAGGACAAAGTACCATTTTTAGTTTTAAAAAAGTCACTAGACAGAGAACACAATAAAAAACACTTGCTGATTGTAACAGCAGTTGATGGAGGTAAACCTCCAAGATCGGGGACACTAAACGTTTCCATCATTGTTCTTGATAGTAATGATAACCGCCCAAGGTTCAGTCAGGATATTTACCAAATTGAAATAAAAGAAAACGCCTCGATAGGCACGACTGTAACTAAAGTGAATGCATTAGATCCGGATGAAGGAACTAATGGAGAAATTGAGTACAGCCTAAGCAAAACATTAGCACGTAAAGTTTATGAGATATTTAATTTAGATGGCGTAACAGGGCGAATTACATTAAAAGAGGCGCTGGATTATGAAGATTCAGAAACGTATAAACTAGACGTTCAAGCATCTGACAAAGGGCAACCTCCACTGGCAGGAAGGTGCAGACTAATTATAAAGATAAAAGACGTAAATGATAATGCCCCAGAAATAGAAGTCACATCATTGTCAAAAACTGTGTTTGAAGATTCCAAACCTGGAACAGTGATTTCACTGATCAGTGTAACGGATAAAGACTCAGGTGTTAATGGAAAAATCAATGTACACATAACCGATTATGTACCTTTTGAACTGAAGCCTTCTTATAAGGAGAACATCTATTCTGTTGTCACCAAAGACTTTCTTGATAGAGAACGGGAGCAAAAATATGAACTAACTATTGAAGCCACAGACTGGGGTGAACCTCCTTTATCTGCTTTTAAAACTATTAGCATTCAGATCTCTGATGTAAATGACAACAGTCCACAATTCTCCCAAAGCCCACTATATTATTACCTTCCTGAAAATAACGTGGCTGGAATGTCTATATTCTCTGTAAGTGCAAAAGACATCGATGTGAGCGAAAATGCAGCCATTACCTATCACATTCTCAGAGAGAATAATGTAGCGACATTTTTAAACGTGAATTCTGACAATGGACAAATATCTGCGTTGAAGAGTTTCGACTTTGAAACACTGAAAACGTTCCAGTTCCACGTTGTTGCCACGGATTCTGGAACTCCTCCACTGAGCAGCAACGTCACAGTGAACGTGTTCATTCTGGATCAGAACGACAACGCTCCAGTCATACTGTATCCAGTCAGCTCCAACGGTTCTGCTGAAGGTGTGGAGGAGATTCCTCGCAATGTGAACGCAGGACACTTGGTGACTAAAGTCAGAGCCTATGACGCTGATATAGGATATAACGGCTGGTTGCTGTTTTCACTGCAGGAAGTTACTGACCACAGTCTCTTTGGTTTGGACCGCTATACAGGACAGATCAGAACACATCGCTCATTCACAGAGACAGACGAGGCTGAGCATAAACTGGTCATACTGGTCAAAGACAACGGGAACGTTTCACTCTCAGCAACAGCTACTGTGATTGTCAAACTTGTGGAGCCCAAAGAGGCTTTTGCAGCTTCTGATGTTAAAAGTGCAGCAAAAGTAGACGAAGAGGACAATGTGACTTTATACCTGATGATAACTTTGGGCTCAGTTTCACTTCTTTTTCTCATCAGTATCATCGTGCTGATTGCAATGCAGTGCTCAAAATCCACAGACTATACTTCGAAATATCTACAAGAGACTAATTATGATGGAACACTGTGTCACAGCATCCAGTACAGATCTGGAGACAAACGGTACATGTTGGTTGGACCCAGAATGAGTATAGGATCTACTATTGTTCCTGGCAGCCATGCAAATACACTAGTGCTCCCTGACAGGAGGAAAGCATCCGAAGAGGTGAGTAAATAGTTATATATTTCTGCTTATTGGCTAAAACTCAAGAATTACTTTGTGGCTTCAAACTTGAAAGTGAAAACCACCATATAAAACAGAAACACTAAAAACGACTTTGTAATTCAATATAAATTAACTTCTCTTATCAATTGGACTATGTCAATGTGAGTAAATCGTGTGGTTTAGTTTTTACTTCAGTTTTCGCCAATTAAATGCCTGCGGTCTTGTGCGTCATTGTAAAGATTAAGCATCTCTTTCTCCAGATGCGGCAGGGACTTACCAAGACTTTCCAACAGAAAAGATACATGTTGTTCCGTTTTACATAATATAATGTGAACATCCTAGATTCAAGAAAAAATTTAACAAATAGCTATTGACTGTTATTCAACAAATTTCTTTAGAAGCATCTATTCAATAACTTCACTTAAATCAACTTATACGCGCTATTAAAAGAATACGGGACATTTGCAGTATTCATTGAGATACAACTTATATCTTATTTTAACCTACATTGTCTACATAACTTCCGAAATAGTCCACTGATTAGTTTGGTCATTACTCCTCAGTAATGATGGCGAATTCCGATCTTGACAGGACTCACGTGAAAACATATCTTTTCAATAGACTTAAATAAACATGCGTAGTGACAGTTGAGGGTGATGAAATGCACTATCAACGGTATTCAGGAGGTGGCAGTACCCTATCATTATAACGCCTGATAGAGTCTCAGCTAGTCTTCGGGTTGCATGAGTCCACCTACTCATTCTGATTAGATAGCATTAAGCTGACAGGTTTGGAAAAAGCGAATAACGACTGTTCTTTTAATTTAATAAGAAATATATTCCTGGGAGAAGTGACTGCATATGCTGCTGAGATAGCAAAACAAACATAATGTGTGGATAGTAATGGACGCATTTGGTTTATTTTCTACAGCGCACAATATGAATCAAAGAGGACGGGGTTCGTGGCGACAACGATCGCTTGTTCTCGGCGTTTTGTTCTTGTTCATATTTGTCAGAGCAGCCACAGGACAACTAAGATACACGATATCAGAGGAGCTCAAAGAAGGAAGCTTTGTTGGGAATATAGCCAAGGATTTAGGAATAGCCTTGAATGTGATGAAGCAGAGGGGATTTCGTATTATGTCCGGCTCTACTGAACCTCTTTTTAAGGTAAATGAGAACGACGGAGCCCTGTATTCTCACCATCAAATAGACCGAGAGCATGTATGTAAAGATAGCAATGCATGTTTAATTAACCTCAAAACTGTTCTTGACAACCCACTAGAAATACATTATGTGACGGTGGAAATAGTGGATTTGAACGACCACTCTCCTATTTTTCCTAGTAAAACAAAAAGGCTAGAGATATCAGAGGCTGCTTTGCCAGGGGCACAGTATCAGTTACAAAATGCTTATGATCCCGATGCTGGCACAAACTCTGTCCAACAGTATAGAATCAGTCAAAATGACCATTTTCGTTTAGAGGTTAAAGATCGTGGGAGAGATGGTAAAACTCCGATTTTGCAGTTACAGAGACAGTTAGACAGAGAGGCCAAAAGTAGACATAAACTGGTACTGACGGCAATAGATGGTGGAACGCCTCCGAAGACGGGCACAGTTGAAATATATGTGGATGTACTGGATGTTAATGACAACATGCCTGTATTCATCAAAGATGGATATTCAGCTGTGCTTGAAGAAAACGCGCCAGTTGGCACAACAGTCATGCAAGTAAATGCAACAGACTTGGATGAAGGTTCCAATGGGGAGGTAGTTTATACATTTGGCAGTGATGTAAAAGACAAAATTCGACAGCTCTTCGATATAGACTTGTTTACTGGGGAGATAATCGTTACGGGACATGTCGACTTTGAGGAACAGGACAGTTATGACTTTGATATCCAGGCCTCTGATAAGGGAAGTATTCCTTTTAGAACTTATAAAAGTGTTATTATCAAAATAGGTGATAAAAATGACAACCCCCCTGACATAGAAGTGGCATCCCTGTCAAATGCAATTTCAGAGGACTCCAGACCAGGAACAACAGTAGCGCTCATCAGCATTACAGACTTGGACTCTGGCATAAATGGCAAGATAACCAGTTTTGTAACTGAAGACAGTCCTTTTACATTAACTCCATCAATCCAAGATAATATGTTCGCCGTGGTCACTAAGTCACAGCTGGACAGAGAAGAACAATCAAGGTATGATATTACAATAATAGCCAAGGACGCAGGTGAACCATCACTAAAATCCAAAAAGACAATAAGTGTACATGTGTCAGATATGAATGACAACAGACCCGAGTTTTTGGTAAGCCCGTACGCATTCTATATCACTGAAAATAATCCAGCAGGAGCATCAATGTTTTCTGTACGGGCATCTGATCGTGATGAAGGAGATAATGCCCTTATTTCGTATCATGTTCTCATGAATAGAGGCCATGAAAATAAAGTAACATCATTTCTTAATATCAATTCTGAAAATGGAGACATTGTGGCCCTGAAAAGTTTCGACTTTGAAACTCTGAAAACGTTCCAGTTCCACGTTGTTGCCAAAGATTCTGGAACTCCTCCACTAAGCAGCAACGTCACAGTGAACGTGTTCATTCTGGATCAGAACGACAACGCTCCAGTCATCCTGTATCCAATCAACTCCAACGGTTCTGCTGAAGGTGTGGAGGAGATTCCCCGCAATGTGAACGCAGGACACGTGGTGACTAAAGTCAGAGCCTATGACGCTGATATAGGATATAACGGCTGGTTGCTGTTTTCACTGCAGGAAGTTACTGACCACAGTCTCTTTGGTTTGGACCGCTATACAGGACAGATCAGAACACATCGCTCATTCACAGAGACAGACGAGGCTGAGCATAAACTGGTCATACTGGTCAAAGACAATGGGAACGTTTCACTCTCAGCAACAGCTACTGTGACTGTCAAACTTGTGGAGCCCAAAGAGGCTTTTGCAGCTTCTGATGTTAAAAGTGCAGCAAAAGTAGATGAAGAGGACAATGTGACTTTATACCTGATGATAACTTTGGGCTCAGTTTCACTTCTTTTTCTCATCAGTATCATCGTGCTGATTGCAATGCAGTGCTCAAAATCCGCAGACTATTCTTCTAAATATCTGCAAGAGACTAATTATGATGGAACACTTTGTCACAGCATCCAGTACAGATCTGGAGACAAACGGTACATGTTGGTTGGACCCAGAATGAGTATAGGATCTACTATTGTTCCTGGCAGCCATGCAAATACACTGGTCCTACCTGACAGGAGATGTACTTCTGAAGTGGTAAGATAAATAACTCAACTGTTGCAATTTTTTCTGTGCTGAATAGTATGTGTACATATACACACCAGTTATGATTTATTCTGTCTTGGCTTTGTGAACGTACTCATAAGTTAAAATGTTGTGTGTCTAAGAATATTTTATGCAACGTTTTCCATTTTTTATTTGAGGGATGGAATTGAGAACTGGCCTTATTCATAATATAAGCACAATTTGTTTACTTTATAGCTTTTTGGTAATCACACACATAAGATAATACAAACTCAATGTAACTGCAGCAGACTGATATTCTTTCCCAAAAACAGCCCCTCCGCACTTCACATATAACTTTCAATAAGGATTTTATTTTATTTTGTTTATGTTTTTTCAGTTTTCTTAAACTGTTTACAGTACAAAAATGGCTAATAATATAGGTTCAGAATGTATTATCTGTGTTGATATCTCAGTTTTACTTTGCAGTTTGAATATTAACTAGACACCCTTACCACTGGGATGTTTAACTTTGCCTTTACTATTTAAATTACAAGATTCTGAGCCGCTTAGCATGAAAGGAAGTCTTAATATATCTTATTTGAGTGTTGTTCAATTCAATCTGATAGTTGTGCCAGGATACTTTATTCTTCATCAAAATTATATTTTTGTTCCCAATTTTTAATTTATATGCACGTGGTCTACTTCTCTACTTGCAGCTTTGATTCCTTGTTGTCACTGTCTGTGGTGCTGAAACTTTCTTAGGCAAGTCCCTCCCATTATTCCTTTGGGAAGTAGAGACTCTGTAACTTTGCGATTCGCATATTAGCTTTAGTTGTAAATGAATAGTGCTACCATAGATTACTGAATTGGTATATACGTTCAAGTTTGCTTTGGAAGCAATAACGTGTTGAAGCGGTTGTTGAATTTTTTTTCTTCTTCACAGATTTAATTTTAGATAGGCTGTATGTTACTATATTTCAAGGAAATTACTGTAGTGTTATGGTCCGTCACTTGGTGTCAGTAAAATGACAAATAATGCTGTCATAGGCTTTCGTCATATCCACGAGATCCACCCCCGTCCTTTCATGTCATTAGAGGAGAACCATTTGCTGTGATTGCGGTTCGAATTCCCAACATTTCTGTAAAATACCCTTTCCGTTTCAGAATAGATGGATTGTTATAGTCAATGTGTTGGGGGAATTATTAGTGGATATATGTGAAAATCTCTTTGAAAAGGGCTGAAATTGAAACGATTCAACTTCACGTAATGGAACAAAGGCTTTGTCAAACCTGCAGCGTGCGGACAAAATGGATTGTAAATGTTATGGTTCTGGTTCCGTTTTGGAGCATTGTTTCGGGACAATTAAGATATTCCATCTCCGAGGAAGTTCAAGAAGGAACTGTTGTTGGAAATATCGCGAAGGATTTAGGTTTTGATAAGACCACGCTGAAAGAGAGGGGGGTCCGTATTGTATACGGTTCCACAGAGCCTCCTTTCACAGTAAATCAAGAGGATGGTATCATGTATGTGAATCGAAAACTAGACAGAGAGGAAGTCTGCGACC
The DNA here is from genome assembly GCF_036924035.1 of Leuresthes tenuis. Taxonomy (NCBI): domain Eukaryota; kingdom Metazoa; phylum Chordata; class Actinopteri; order Atheriniformes; family Atherinopsidae; genus Leuresthes; species Leuresthes tenuis. Next base: position 16,245,359 of record NW_027325365.1, on the reverse strand, counting down.
GCAGTAAGGTTTGTGTGATCGACATAAAGACCGTGTTAGAAAACCCGCTGGAGGTCCATTATGTTACTGTGGAGATTCTGGATGTAAATGACCACGCACCAAGCTTCCCAGAAAGAGAAAACCAGATAGAGATTTCTGAATCTGCATTATCTGGAGCAAGATTTCAGTTGCAAGCTGCGCGTGATGCTGACATTGGTTTATTATCAGTTCAGCAATACAAGTTGAGTCACAATGAACATTTTCGTTTAGAAGTAAAAGATCGTGGTGAGGATCGTAAAACACCCAGTTTAGTTCTTCAAAAACCCCTTGATAGAGAGTCAGCCAAGACCCACAAATTACTTCTGACAGCCTTTGATGGCGGTAAACCACCAAGATCTGGTAACATGACAATAATTGTTAATGTTTCCGATGTAAATGATAATCCCCCGGTTTTCAATCAGGAGTCATATACCGCACAAGTGAGGGAAAATTCTCCTGTTGGTACGACTGTGATACAAGTAAATGCAACTGATTTAGATGAAGGCTCAAATGGGGAGGTTGTATATTCATTTGGTAATGATGTGGACGCACGGGTACGCGCGCGTTTTGACTTAAACCCCGATACTGGATTCATCACCGTGGCAGGATACATAGATTTCGAAGAAAGTGGCAGATATGAAATAGATATCCAAGCGTCTGACAGAGGTGCAGCAATTCTAAAGACAGATAAAGTCGTAATAATCAATGTTATTGACGTAAATGACAATGCACCAGAGATTGAAGTCACATCTTTTTCACGTGCCCTCCCAGAAGATTCAAAACCAGAAACGACCGTGGCCTTGATTAGTGTAAAAGATGCAGACTCTGGGCTCAACGGAAAAGTGCTCTGCTATATAAGCCAAGAGCTCCCATTTATGCTTACTCAAGCTTTACAGAACAACATGTATTCTCTTGTTACTAAAAATATGTTGGACAGAGAACGGCAATCAAAATATAATGTATTAATTGTCGCTAAAGACACGGGTGAACCATCATTAACATCAGAGAAAAGCATAACAATTTTTGTGTCCGATGTGAATGATAATAGCCCAAAGTTCTCACAAAACCCATACACTTTCTACATCACAGAAAATAACATCCCTGGGGAGACTATTTTATCCGTTACAGCTCAAGATCATGATGATGGTAATAATGCTCTTATTTCATATCAGATTTTGAGGGAATGGGGGGGAGAAAATCTTTTTGCGTCTTTTCTAAATGTTAACTCTGAGACCGGAGACATTGTGGCGCTGAAAAGTTTCAACTTTGAAGCACTGAAAACGTTCCAGTTCCACGTTGTTGCCAAAGATTCTGGAACTCCGTCATTGAGCGGCAACGTTACAGTGAATGTGTTCATTCTGGATCAGAACGACAACGCTCCAGTCATCCTGTATCCACTCAGCTCCAACGGCTCTGCTGAAGGTGTGGAGGAGATTCCCCGCAATGTGAATGCAGGACACCTGGTGACTAAAGTCAGAGCCTATGATGCCGATATAGGATATAACGGCTGGTTGCTGTTTTCACTGCAGGAAGTTACTGACCACAGTCTCTTTGGTTTGGACCGCTATACAGGACAGATCAGAACACATCGCTCATTCACAGAGACAGACGAGGCTGAGCATAAACTGATCATACTGGTCAAAGACAATGGGAACGTTTCACTCTCAGCAACAGCTACTGTGACTGTCAAACTTGTGGAGCCCAAAGAGGCTTTTGCAGCTTCTGATGTTAAAAGTGCAGCAAAAGTAGACGAAGAGGACAATGTGACTTTATACCTGATGATAACTTTGGGCTCAGTTTCACTTCTTTTTCTCATCAGTATCATCGTGCTGATTGCAATGCAGTGCTCAAAATCCACAGACTATACTTCTAAATATCTCCAAGAGACTAATTATGATGGGACACTGTGTCACAGCATCCAGTACAGATCTGGAGACAAACGGTACATGTTGGTTGGACCCAGAATGAGTATAGGATCTACTATTGCTCCTGGCAGCCATGGAAATACACTGGTCCTACCTGACAGGAGATGCACTTCTGAAGTGGTAAGATAAGCATCTTAACTCTTCTTTGAAAGTTTTTAGAGCTCAACACAATGTTTTCACGAGCTCACGATAGCAAATATTGTGTATTCTTAATTCAGAAATGTAAAGTATTATGGTTTGTATTTTCCGAATTTCAACGGCCATCGATCATGTACAACTGTCCTAATTTGTGACAATCGCTCCAAAAATAACTCTTGGGACAGAATTATTGGAAATAAAAGTCTCTTCTCCATATTACATGAGACATTTAACGGTGAAGTTAACTACATCTTGCTGGTTGATTAATTGTTGGTACCAACCATGTCCCCGCTGCACAATATTATTACAGATGGGAAATGTCTGTACATCTCTGAATTGTATCGACGGTCTATATAAAATAGAAGCGACTCTATACTGAAGATAATGAGCTTTGATTATTTGTATCATAATTACGGGAGTCTAACTCGAGAGGTGTATGTTTGATAGGATGTCTAATTTCAATAGGTTGCACGCGAAATTAATAGCGTGGCTCAGATTTAAGTTGTCGGTGCTGAAACAGTCTCTGTGAAGTCCATTTACCTTCAATGGTAAAATGTGACACTGATTTGAATCTCATATTGCATTTCGTAATATAAAGAAGAATGCTATGTACAGTCATTTCTCTGAACTGAATTGATTTTGTTGATTTATGATCTTGGGATGGCTCAGATTCTTCTGTCCTTGGCTTTAATTGATATAGCAGATCAATAACTGATTAAAATAATTGCCTGCACGTGTCCACTTTTTATACATTTAGCAATTGTTTGAAAACCTAGATTGTAATGAGACTATCTATCACATGGTGTCAGTATAATGACAAATAATGTATTCTCCTTTTCCCATGATATAAGCTAGACCCATCCCCTTCCTCTAAAATTGTTACAGGGGCAGTCGTTTGCAAGCTGGTCCGCTCGAACATACAATCTAGACGTTAATCAACATCTCTGTCGGTGAAAGTTGGGATTGTGATACTAAATAAGGTGGGGGCAATCATCTTTAGGAAACTATTTAGGGATATCTATTTGAAAACTCTTTTTATTTTTTTTTTATTCACGTAATGGAACAAAGACTGCATCTAACATGGAGAGCACGGACGCAATGGATCATATTGATAATATTTCTGGTTCCGTTTTGGGGAAGCGTTGAAGGACAATTAAGATATTCCATCCCAGAAGAAGTTCAAGAAGGAACTGTAGTTGGAAATATTGCGAAGGATTTAGGTCTTGATAAGACCACGCTGAAAGAGAGGGGGGTCCGTATTGTCTACGGCTCCACAGATCCTCCTTTCACAGTAAATCAAAATGATGGTATGATGTATGTGAATGGAAAACTGGACAGAGAGGAAGTCTGCGACCGCAGTAAGGTTTGTGTGATCGACATAAAGACCGTGTTAGAAAACCCGCTGGAGGTCCATTATGTCACTGTGGAGATTCTGGATGTAAATGACCACGCGCCAAGTTTCCCAGACAGAGAAAAATTATTGGAGATTTCCGAATCTGCATTGCCAGGGGCAAGATTTCAATTGAAAGCTGCGCGTGATGCTGATAGTGGGTCGTTTTCGGTTCAGCAGTACAAATTGAGTCACAATGAACATTTTCGTTTAGAAGTAAAAGATCGTGGTGAGGATCGTAAAACACCCAGTTTAGTTCTTCAAAAACCTCTTGATAGAGAGTCATTCAAGACCCATGTTTTGTTTTTAACAGCCTTTGATGGAGATAAACCTCCCAAATCTGGTAACATGACAATAATTGTTAATGTTTCCGATGTAAATGATAATCCTCCATTTTTTAGTCAAGAGTCATATAGTGTACATTTAAAAGAAAATTCTCCTGTTGGTACGACTGTGATCCATGTAAATGCCACTGATTTAGACGAAGGCTCAAATGGGGAGGTTGTATATTCATTTGGTAATGATGTGGATGCACAGACAAGTGAACTTTTTCATGTAAATCCATTTAATGGAATCATCACTGTGTTGAGATCCATAGATTTCGAAGAGAGCGACACATATGAAATAGATATCCAGGCGTCTGACAGAGGAGCAGCAACATTATCCACAGAAAAAACAGTTGTTATAAATATTGTTGATGTAAACGACAATGCACCACAGATTGAAGTCACATCTTTTTCACATGCGTTGCCCGAAAATTCAAAACCAGGTACCACAGTGGCCTTAATAAGTGTGAAAGATTTAGACTCTGATCTAAATGGAAAAGTGTTGTGCTACATAGGCCAAGAGCTCCCTTTTACAATAATTCCATCTTTACAAAAGAACATGTATTCACTGGTAACTAAACAGGTTTTGGACAGAGAACAGAAATCCCAATATGAAGTGATAATTTTTGCTAAAGACATGGGTGAACCATCCTTATCATCGGAGAAAAGTATCACAATTGTTGTTTCTGACGTAAATGATAATAGCCCCAAGTTCTCACAGAACCCATACACTTTCTACATCACAGAAAATAACATCCCAGGAGAAACTGTTTTATCAGTGACAGCCAATGATCACGACGACGGTAGCAATGCTCTTATTTCATATCAGATTTTAAGAGAAAAGGGAAGAGAAAACCCTCTTGTGTCCTTTCTAAATATAAACTCTGAAAATGGTGATATTGTGGCCCTGAAAGGTTTTGACTACGAAGCAATGAAAACGTTCCAGTTCCAAGTTGTTGCCACAGATTCTGGAACTCCATCACTAAGCAGCAACGTCACAGTGAACGTGTTCATTCTGGATCAGAACGACAACGCTCCAGTCATCCTGTATCCAGTCAGCTCCAACGGTTCTGCTGAGGGTGTGGAGGAGATTCCCCGCAATGTGAACGCAGGACACTTAGTGACTAAGGTCAGAGCCTATGACGCTGATATAGGATATAACGGCTGGTTGCTGTTTTCACTGCAGGAAGTTACTGACCACAGTCTCTTTGGTTTGGACCGCTATACAGGACAGATCAGAACACATCGCTCATTCACAGAGACAGACGAGGCTGAGCATAAACTGGTCATACTGGTCAAAGACAATGGGAACGTTTCACTCTCAGCAACAGCTACTGTGATTGTCAAACTTGTGGAGCCCAAAGAGGCTTTTGCAGCTTCTGATGTTAAAAGTGCAGCAAAAGTAGACGAAGAGGACAATGTGACTTTATACCTGATGATAACTTTGGGCTCAGTTTCACTTCTTTTTCTCATCAGTATCATCGTGCTGATTGCAATGCAGTGCTCAAAATCCACAGACTATACTTCTAAATATCTGCAAGAGACTAATTATGATGGAACACTGTGTCACAGCATCCAGTACAGATCTGGAGACAAACGGTACATGTTGGTTGGACCCAGAATGAGTATAGGATCTACTATTGTTCCTGGCAGCCATGCAAATACACTGGTCCTACCTGACAGGAGATGTATTTCTGAGGAGGTAAGATGAGTTCCATGCTAAATATTAGGCATAGATATCCACATCAGTTTTTTTTTATTTATTCTTAAGAATTTGTCTGTCAATTACTTCAGTCTCTTGCTTATTTGTTAAATATTGTGGTAGTTAATAATGTGGTGCAGTCTTTTTTTATTTGTATTTTAGAGATTGAATTGAGGAATGAGTATATTAATAATGAAATCACAATTATTTTGCTTTGTGGTTACCAATTTACCACATACAATATTTGGAAATGACTATGACTGCATTAACAAAATCTTATTTCCAAGAAACGGGTCCTTCGTACTTTTCAAAAAACGTTTCAATATTTTTTTTTTGGGGGGGGGTTGTTGTTTGTTTTTCTTATTAGACAATTATCAGTACACAGCTGTAGTAAAGAATACACATATTAGATAACTTATTTGTGTTCATATTTGATGTTTACTCTGCAACTTGAGTGTGAACTACAACTAATATAGTTACAACTGGGAGTTTTCTTGTCCTTTTACCAGTTACATCATAACATTGAATGCCTTAATCTGATGATATTACATACAGTGTTGACATCTCATAGCAGATTCTTTGTTTAACTAAGTTGTAGTATTTGAGCTGAAATACTTTTTTTATTTGATCTGTCTGATAAATGTTCACATTTTATACTTTAAGGAATATGCTGTTCACTGCAGATTTTCACTGTCTCTGGTGCTAAAAAACACCCCCAGGCAAGGCCCCCTAGTTCATCCTTTGCGAAGTTGCGACCTTGTGATTTGAATAACAGCTTTAAGGAAAGAGTGTCCTCACAGAATGTTACGTGAATGTCTATGTTGATCTGTGGCTCAACTCTGCTTTTCAAGCATTAGCACGATGGGTAAGCTTTTTTTTAAGTTAGAGCAATAATTTATGTGGCAAAGTTCTGTTTGTAAAACAAATTGAGGCAGTGTTTCAACACTGTTACTGTCGTATGATTGCCGGTCACTTGGTGTCAGTACATTGACGTATAATGCATTCACCGCTTTTCGTCATATCCACCAGACCCACCCCCTTGCTCTTAGATCATTACAAGAGGAACCTTTACTGTGCCTGCAGATGAAATTCCCAATATACAACATTTGTTGGGGGGAATGAACCTCTATGTTGGATATTGGTTGCACTGTGAAAACAAATGTGGATGACTACTTCTACTTCAGTGAATGTTTTTTGAAAAAGAAGTTTTAGTTCAAACGTTTCACAAATAACGTAATGGAACAAAGGATTTGTCAAAGATGGAGAAAGCGGAGAGCATGGATTGCAATCATGATATTTCTGGTTTCGTGTTGGAGCTGCATTTCAGCACAATTAAGATATTCCATCCCTGAAGAAGTTCAAGAAGGAACTGTTGTCGGGAATATTGCAAAAGATTTAGGTCTTGATAAGACCACGCTGAAAGAGAGGGGGGTCCGTATCGCCTATGGGTCCACAGATCCTCCTTTCACAGTAAACCAAGAGGATGGTATAATGTATGTGAATGGAAAACTGGACAGAGAGGAAGTCTGCGACCGCAGTAAGGTTTGTGTGATCGACATAAAGACCGTGTTAGAAAACCCGCTGGAGGTCCATTATGTTACTGTGGAGATTCTGGATGTAAATGACCACGCACCAAGGTTCCCAGAAAAAGAAAGCGTGCTAGAAATATTTGAATCCGCATTACTAGGAGCAAAATTTCAGTTACAGGCTGCGCGTGATGCTGATAGTGGGTCATTTTCTGTTCAGCAATACAAATTAAGTCACAATGAACATTTTCGTTTAGAAGTAAAAGATCGTGAGAATCGTAAAACACCAAGTTTAGTTCTTCAAAAACCTCTTGATAGAGAATCCCTCAAGAGCCATGTATTGATTTTAACAGCCTTTGATGGTGGTAAGCCTCCTAAATGTGGTAACATGACAATAATTGTTAATGTTTCCGATGTAAATGATAACCCCCCAGTTTTCAGTCAGGAGTCATATACTGCACAAATGAGGGAAAATTCTCCTGTTGGTACGACTGTGATCCAAGTGAATGCAACTGATTTGGATGGAGGCTCAAATGGGGAGGTTGTATATTCATTTGGTAATGATGTGGATGCAAGAGCACGTACACGTTTTGATTTAAACCCCGATAGTGGAGTCATCACTGTGGCAGGGCCCATAGATTACGAAGAAAGTGGCAGATATGAAATTGATATTCAGGCGTCTGATAGAGGGGCAGTACCAATGACGACAGACAAAACCGTCATTATTGATATTCTTGACATAAATGACAATACGCCACAGATTGAAGTTACATCTTTTTCACGTGCGATACCAGAAGATTCAAAACCAGGAACAACAGTTGCGTTGATTAGTGTAAAAGACTATGATTCTGGTCTCAACGGAAAAGTGTCGTGTTACATAAGGCACGACCTCCCATTTTTGCTTTCTCCATCTTTACAAAATAACATGTATTCCCTGGTAACTAAACAGGTTTTGGACAGAGAACAGAAATCCCAATATGAAGTGATCATTATCGCTAAAGACACGGGCGAACCATCCTTATCATCGGAGAAAAGTATCACAATTGTTGTTTCCGACGTGAATGATAACAGCCCCAAGTTCTCACAGAACCCATACACTTTCTACATCACAGAAAATAACATTCCAGGAGAAACTGTTTTATCAGTGACAGCCAATGATCACGACGACGGTAGTAATGCTCTTATTTCATATATGATTTTAAGGGAAAGAGGAGGGAAAAATGTATTTTCATCCTTTCTAAGTATTAATTCTGAAAATGGTGATATTGTGGCCTTGAAAAGTTTTGATTTCGAAACAATGAAAACGTTCGAGTTCCACGTTGTTGCCACAGATTGTGGAACTCCTCCACTGAGCAGCAACGTCACAGTGAATGTGTTCATTCTGGATCAGAACGACAACGCTCCAGTCATCCTGTATCCAGTCAGCTCCAACGGTTCTGCTGAAGGTGTGGAGGAGATTCCCCGAAATGTCAACGCAGGACACTTGGTGACTAAAGTCAGAGCCTATGACGCTGATATAGGATATAACGGCTGGTTGCTGTTTTCACTGCAGGAAGTTACTGACCACAGTCTCTTTGGTTTGGATCGCTATACAGGACAGATCAGAACACATCGCTCATTCACAGAGACAGACGAGGCTGAGCATAAACTGGTCATACTGGTCAAAGACAATGGGAACGTTTCACTCTCAGCAACAGCTACTGTGATTGTCAAACTTGTGGAGCCCAAAGAGGCTTTTGCAGCTTCTGATGTTAAAAGTGCAGCAAAAGTAGACGAAGAGGACAATGTGACTTTATACCTGATGATAACTTTGGGCTCAGTTTCACTTCTTTTTCTCATCAGTATCATCGTGCTGATTGCAATGCAGTGCTCAAAATCCACAGACTATACTTCTAAATATCTACAAGAGACTAATTATGATGGAACACTGTGTCACAGCATCCAGTACAGATCTGGAGACAAACGGTACATGTTAGTTGGACCCAGAATGAGTATAGGATCCACTATTGTTCCTGGCAGTCATGCAAATACACTGGTCCTACCTGACAGGCGACATACATCTGGAGAGGTAAGGTGATTTTTGCTAGTATTTATGTATTTATTTTTCGATGATGGGAGAAGGTTGTTTGAATCTTAAGTGATCGTTTGTATTGTATCTCTAACAGGAGACAGGTTTTTATATTTGGATGCTTTTCAGCAAATTTTACTGTCCTTGGTGCTTGGTCCTCTTACTGACTTTTGTCTTGATAATTCAAATAGCCTCTTAAGTGTTGTCTGAATATATATATACTTCTTAGATCGATGCTAATATTTCGGATGTGATACCATTGTTGGTTTAAGATTTTTCATTTCATTCATTAGTTTTAATTTCTTTCTTACCTGTATTTTTCTCGAAATAATTTTCATATTAAATCCTATATTTGTATCCTATGCATGTTTATGGCACATTATCTGTTCATATCATTTACATAGATAAATAAATCATATAAATGATAAGCAGCAATGACTTAATTGTTTAAAATGCAAAACAAAGAAGACAGCATTGTAAATATTCCTCAAATCCGTTCCTCTCAAACAAGCTCTGTTTTGACTTCATGACATCAGTGTGGAAATATATTAATTTTGTTCCAAATGAACTGCTAAAACACTGCTAAAATGTGTGCAAATACCATTGTCAACGCTTGGTGTCAGTGAAGCTCATACATTCCGTGCATTTGTAGCACGTCACGCCACCAGCGATACCAAAGCCCTTACATTTTTGTCAAACAGCAAACGGGGAAGCAATTTGTATCAACAACTGCGGTTTATTGTGAGACATTTCTCCAAAAATATATGTTGGATCGGGTTCAAGACCACAAGGTGCATTCTGTATTTTAATCTACGACGTATTTGTTGGACTATTCTTTTTTTTATCTTTATGTCATGGAACAAAGAAGAGGCAAAGCTTGGAATGAGAGACGATGCGTCTTTGCCTTCATAATTGTTCTGGACGTTTTATGGAGAGGAGCTTTGGCACAGATCAGATATTCCATATCCGAGGAGGTTCAAGATGGAACTCTCGTTGGCAATATAGCTAAGGATTTGGGACTAGATAAGAGTTCCCTTAAAGATAGAGGATATCGTATTGTTGCAGGCTCAACCGAACCTCTGTTTGAGGTTAATCAAAACGATGGCATCCTGTATCTGAAAAGGATAATAGACAGGGAGGGGGTATGCGAAAGGAGCAGTCCATGCTTGATCAACCTGAAAACCGTGCTAGAAAACCCACTGGAGATACACTATGTGTCAGTTGAAATACTCGATGTAAATGATAACTCGCCCGTTTTTCAAGAGAAAGAGAAAAGGCTTGAAATTTCAGAGTCGGCTCTGCCAGGAGCGAGATTTCAGTTACAAGCTGCGCGCGACGCCGATGTTGGCCAGTTTTCTATCCAGCAATATAAACTCAGTCATAACGAACATTTCAGGGTTGAAGTCAAGGATCGAGGTGAAGACCGGAAAGTACCGTTTTTGGTTCTGCAGAAGCAGTTAGATAGGGAAACAGCAGGGGAACATAAGCTGCGTCTAACAGCTGTTGATGGGGGGAAACCGGCAAAGTCTGGAAATATAGAAATAACTGTGAATGTACTTGATGTTAATGACAACTCCCCGGTGTTTACCGAGGAGCTTTATACTGCAACGCTTAAAGAAAATGTTGCGGTTGGCACTGGTGTCATACGGGTAAATGCAACAGATTTAGACTTAGGAGCAAACGGTGAAATAGTATATTCATTTGGTAAAGAAGTCGATTCAAAATTAATGGAGCTCTTCACTATTGATAAAAACACTGGTGAAATTAAAATAACAGGTCAAATAGATTTTGAGAAAGGCAAAAGTTATGAAATTGACATTCAGGCTTCCGATAAAGGACCAGTTCCTCTAACGAGTGATAAAAGTGTAATACTCACTGTTATCGATGTTAATGACAACGCACCTGTGATAGAAGTGACATCTTTTTCTAGCTCCATTAGAGAAGATTCTAAGATAGGAACGACAGTGGCCCTCATTAGCGTCAGTGATTTAGACTCTGGTATCAATGGAAACGTTATTTGTACAATTAAACAAGATATCCCTTTTACTTTATCTCCATCATTACAAGAACATATTTATGCTGTTGTAACCAAGTCACAGTTAGATAGAGAAGTAATTTCTCAATATGATGTGACAATTGTAGCAAAAGATACAGGTGACCCTGCATTTTTAACTGAAAAAACTATAAGCGTTATTGTGTCCGATGTTAATGACAATAGTCCAGAGTTTTCATCAAGCCCTTATATATTTTATTTGACTGAAAATAATAGTCCTGGGGCCTCTGTATTTTCAGTAATAGCTCATGATCGTGACGATAGTGACAATGCCCTAATTGTATACCATATTTTGAGAGATGCAACTAGAGAAACCAAATTGTCCTCATTTTTAAACATTAACTCTGAAACCGGAGACATCGTGGCATTAAAAAGTTTCGACTTTGAAGCAATGAAAACGTTCCAGTTCCACGTTGTTGCAACAGATTCTGGAACTCCTCCACTGAGCAACAATGTCACAGTGAATGTGTTCATTCTGGATCAGAACGACAACGCTCCAGTCATCCTGTATCCAGTCAGCTCCAACGGTTCTGCTGAAGGTGTGGAGGAGATTCCCCGGAATGTCAACGCAGGACATTTGGTGACTAAAGTCAGAGCCTATGACGCTGATATAGGATACAATGGCTGGTTACTGTTTTCACTGCAGGAAGTTACTGACCACAGTCTCTTTGGTTTGGACCGCTATACAGGACAGATCAGAACACATCGCTCATTCACAGAGACAGACGAGGCTGAGCATAAACTGGTCATCCTGGTCAAAGACAATGGGAACGTTTCACTCTCAGCAACAGCTACTGTGACTGTCAAACTTGTGGAGCCCAAAGAGGCTTTTGCAGCTTCTGATGTTAAAAGTGCAGCAAAAGTAGACGAAGAGGACAATGTCACTTTATACCTGATGATAACTTTGGGCTCAGTTTCACTTCTTTTTCTCATCAGTATCATTGTGCTGATTGCAATGCAGTGCTCAAAATCCACAGACTATACTTCTAAATATCTGCAAGAGACTAATTATGATGGAACACTGTGTCACAGCATCCAGTACAGATCTGGAGACAAACGGTACATGCTGGTTGGACCCAGAATGAGTATAGGATCTACTGTAGTCCCTGGCAGCCATGCAAATACACTGGTCCTACCTGACAGGAGGAAAACATCAGAGGGGGTAAGGCATATTCAAAAGAGCTTTTGTTTAATTTTTCAGACAATTGGGACTATATTCATATAAAAAAAAAAAATGTGACACCACATGCTTGTAACCAATAACTAGATCAAAACTTTCTTTCGGCAATTATTCTATATATAAACAGTGAAACATGTATTGTACTTTCCAAGTTGTTCTTATTTTGACATTTAAAGTCCAGTAATGGAACCCTTTCCTAATCGCTAATTTTGGATAAACAAAGTCATTCCTCAAACAAAGAAGAACTGTCAGATTTTCAGTACATCAGAGTTCTGACTAAGAGCATTCTTGGTAAAGCACTTTCGAGAATAAGATATTACATCTTGGGAAGATACAATTACTTCACCAGATGTGGCAACGCAGAAGTGAAGTTAGTGACGACAACTGTCAGCAGTGCCATGGATGTTTGCTCCACGTTTGAGGATGTGTTAATTTGTCTTAAGTGATAAATCCCACTCGAGTGACTTCAGCTATTTAAAATCATGTGACTCCATCAGCAAAGTAGCCATTTAATTTCACAATGTATAAAACCGAGAGATACAATGTTGAACATTAACGGTGAATGAATGTGACAACATTTCTTGTAGCAGAAACAGCGGTGGTTTACAGAGCTGTATCGATTTAAGAAGATTTTGCAACATAATGTGACTCTAGCTTCAATTGTATCCTCTTCTTCATTAGCACTATACTGACAATCTCAATACAATGCCTCAAAATCGGAGGCTCCCAAAAATGTGCATGACACATGGGAAGATAGGACATTGATATATCATCCAGTACTCCTGAAAACAAGGAATAGATGTTAGTTTGACCCAGAATAAATATAACTCTTATAGTTTTCAACAGCAAACTCAGTGAACATGTCATCCTTAAGACAAGAAAACACAAGTTACAGGTGACCTTACACGATTCAGTTAAATCTATGAGGTGACTTATTGTGTTTGTTGATGATGTATATATATATTATCCATTAGTGAGCATGTGCAACACAAAGGTGTGATAATGCCCTCAGGAACAAAGAAAAATAAATAAATAGAGCCTTGCGCTTGTTGCACCTGGTGCTGAAAATGTTTGGCGTAATTATCTGATAGTATAGCTATGAAATGTTTATTTTTAAAAATGATGATAACAGACAGCAAATTATATTTATTCCTGCTGTGTACAATATTAAAACTATACTTAATTATCTTTCATTAGTTGTCTTTTAAGTATTGTGGACTTATGAGAAGTCTAAGGGTCATTTGTGCTCCCTTTGAACCCAACTAACTGCCCCTTATCGATGGGTAAAAACAAACTATCAAATGTCACATAGTATGGTCGTGTTTCTGCAGTAAGACAGAAAGTCGCATGGTGTCAGTGTAATGTAAAAAGTCATCCTTATCCCAGCTTGTATTCATTCCTTTTTTGGATCCACCTCTTTATTAACGTCCCCGCTCCAAACACTGCATAGTCGTGTCTGTGCGTGTGTTGTGGAAACGATCAGTTTGTTCCAATTTTGCAAATATAGGAAGTGACTGACTGCCTCCACAGAGTGCTGGATTCCGTCTTTACAGAGGATTTTTGTTCTGTTAGGTGGTTTGCTGATATCTCTTGGACTGAATATGGAACAAAGGAAACGTGTGTCAGGAAGGGTGCGAGAATATCTGCTCAGATGCGTGGTTACTGTGATTTTATTGAGTGTGGCCTCAGCGCAATTAAGATATTCGATCTCCGAGGAAGTTAACGAAGGAACTATGGTTGGAAACATAGCAAAGGATATGGGAATAGATAAAACCACACTAAGAGACAGAAAATATCGGATTGTTTCTAGTGACTCGGAACCCCTCTTCCACGTAAATCAAAATGACGGTATCCTTTATGTGAACCGAAAGATCGACAGAGAAGAGGTGTGTTCGCAGAGCAGTGTGTGTGTGATTAATGTGAAAACTGTCCTGGAAAACCCACTGGAAGTTCATTACCTCAGGGTGGAGGTACTGGATATAAATGACCATTCTCCCAGCTTCCAGGAGAATGAGACCACGTTGGAGATTTCTGAGTCCGTTTTACCTGGAGCACGATTTCAGTTAAGAGCCTCGCGGGATCAAGACAGTGGTCATTTCTCCGTGCAACAGTATAAACTCAGCCCAAATGATCACTTCCGTTTAGAAGTGAAAGATAAAGGGGACGATGGAAAAATACCAATATTGGTAGTCCAAAAATCTTTAGACAGAGAAACTGCAGGGAGTCACTCACTGATACTGACTGCATTGGATGGAGGTAAACCTCCAAAATCTGGTAATATGAATATTCAAATAAATGTTTTGGATGTAAACGATAACACACCGATTTTCTCGAAAGATGTTTATTCTGTCACGGTGAATGAAAATGCCCCCGTTGGTACAACAGTTGTAGTGGTGAACGCAACGGATTTAGATGACGGTCCAAACGGAGATGTAATTTATTCATTCAGTAAGAGCACAAATCAGAATATTTTAAACTTGTTTGGTATCAATTCAGTAACAGGTGAAATAACTGTTGAAAATATAATAGACTACGAAAAAAGGGAAAAATATGAAATAGAAATCCAAGCATCCGATAGAGGACTTGCTCCGCTTACAACTGAAAAAAGTGTGATTATTAAGATAGTGGACGTGAATGATAACGCACCAGAGATTGAGGTGACTTCATTTTCTAATTCAGTTCCTGAAGATTCCAGACCTGGAACTACAGTTGCTTTAATCAGTGTGAATGACTTGGACTCTGGTCACAATGGAAAGGTAATTTGCTTAATAGATGAAAATGTTCCATTTACTTTATCGTCATCCTTACAAGATAAATTGTATTCATTAGTGACGAAATACCCCCTTGACAAAGAGAAACAGTCTCATTATGACCTGACAATAACTGCAAAAGATGCAGGTCAACCTCCGTTATCATCTATAAAGACAATAAGTGTTGTGGTATCAGATGTGAATGACAACAGTCCAGGGTTTTCACTCAGCCCATATACTTTCTATGTCACTGAGGGTAATGATCCAGGAGCTTCAGTGTTTTCTGTTAAAGCTTTTGATCGGGATGAGAAGAACAACGCTCTTATATCCTATCATATTGTCAGAGATGGGAGCAAGAATAATAAATTAGCTTCATTTCTAAACATAAACTCTGAAACTGGAGACATTGTGGCGCTAAAAAGTTTTGACTTTGAAACACTGAAAACGTTCCAGTTCCACGTTGTTGCTACAGATTCTGGAACTCCTCCACTGAGCAGCAACGTCACAGTGAATGTGTTCATTCTGGATCAGAACGACAACGCTCCAGTCATCCTGTATCCAGTCAGCTCCAACGGTTCTGCTGAAGGTGTGGAAGAGATTCCCCGGAATGTGAACGCAGGACACTTGGTGACGAAAGTCAGAGCCTATGACGCTGATATAGGATATAACGGCTGGTTGCTGTTTTCACTGCAGGAAGTTACTGACCACAGTCTCTTTGGTTTGGACCGCTATACAGGACAGATCAGAACACATCGCTCATTCACAGAGACAGACGAGGCTGAGCATAAACTGGTCATACTGGTCAAAGACAATGGGAATGTTTCACTCTCAGCAACAGCTACTGTGATTGTCAAACTTGTGGAGCCCAAAGAGGCTTTTGCAGCTTCTGATAATAAAAGTGCAGCCAAAGTAGACGAAGAGGACAATGTGACTTTATACCTGATGATAACTTTGGGCTCAGTTTCACTTCTTTTTCTCATCAGTATCATTGTGCTGATTGCAATGCAGTGCTCAAAATCCACAGACTATACTTCGAAATATCTGCAAGAGACTAATTATGATGGAACACTGTGTCACAGCATCCAGTACAGATCTGGAGACAAACGGTACATGTTGGTTGGACCCAGAATGAGTATAGGATCTACTATTGCCCCTGGCAGCCATGCAAATACACTGGTGCTACCTGACAGGAGGAAAACAGTGGACGGGGTAAGGCATATTCAAATCCTCCCTCTTTCACCCTATAATCATTTACATAAATCTTTAATATTTTTTTTTTTACTTGCGCGGTTACCACTCTGTTGTGTAAACTATTGATGAAGGGAGTAATGTCTCAACATAAAATCAAATTTTTGGTTCCATCTCCACAAAAATAGAATGAATTGACTTTTATACACAATGAGTTACTCACTTAATTTTATATTGTGTCGTGAAAAATTCAGTTCCATAGTGAATAACATTTAAACAACATATTGGCAACTAAACAGCACTCAGTTTTAATCACTGTGTTTGGTGTTAAAAGGCTTTATCTGCAGTATCCTACACTAAACCTCCCGCAATAATTCTAACATGAAAAAAGAAATAGCACTACGTCTTTGTCTGAATCTGTGCAGTTCATTCATAGCAAGTAAGATTTGCACCAGTTACAAATAACCTTGAGCAAATTTCGAGGGTTTTTTATTAATTTATTTTTAGATATGTTTATAAAGAAACGTTTTACTTCATATCTAAGAAAGAGACCAGATCGCCACCATTTTCTAACCTTTACAACCAGCAGCGAAATATTTGACAATGTATCTAATCGGTTAAAACCCACTCTCATTTTCTTTCATTGTGACATTTGGTCGCATGGTGTCAGTGCGATATTAAAAGTCAGCAGAACACTGCGTTGTCGTCACTGAGTTGTGGTTCCACCTTTTTATATAATTTTCACATGCGTGTTAACACAGCCTGTTCTCATCTCTGTGTTGTCTCTTGAATACATTGTTTCCAACAACCTTTCTTGTTAGGAAAAGATGGACTATTCTAATTCAGGAATGTCAGTGACTTTTTTTACAGTGTAGGTGCTGCCTTTGTTATGGAATACTGATTACTTCGGAAATGACCATGGAACAAAGAAGATGCAAGCAACGGAAAGCGCGAGGATATTTAGCGAGATGTGTGGTTACTGTGGTTTTGTTGAGTGTGGCATCAGCTGAATTGAGATATTCGATCTCCGAGGAAGTTAACGAAGGAAGCCTGATTGGGAATATCGCAAAGGACCTTGGGTTAGATAAAAACGCACTGAAAGACAGGAAGTATCGGATCGTTTCCAGTGGTGCGGAACCCCCTTTCAATGTAAATCAAAATGATGGCATTCTGTATGTTAGCCGAAAGATCGACAGAGAAGATATGTGTGCGCAGAGCAGGACCTGTGTGATAAATGTGAAAACTGTGCTAGAAAACCCATTGGAAGTTCATTATGTTGAGGTGGAGATTATGGATATTAATGACCATTCACCCGCTTTCCCCGAGAAAGACCATGCTTTGGAGATTTCTGAGTCAGTGTTACCCGGCGCACGATTTCAGTTAAAACCCGCACGAGATCGAGACGGAGGTCGTTTCTCTGTGCAGCAATATAAACTCAGCCCCAACGATTACTTCCGACTGGAGGTAAAAGAAAAACGAGATGATATCAAAATACCAATACTGGTTGTTCAAAAATCTTTAGACAGGGAAACTGCAGGGAGTCACTCATTGATACTGACGGCCCTGGATGGAGGTAAACCTCCAAAATCTGGTAACATGAATATTCTCGTTAAAGTTTTGGATGTAAACGACAATGTACCAGTTTTCTCGAAAGATGCTTATTCTGTCACGCTCAGTGAAAATGCTGCCGTAGGAACAACAGTCATACAGGTGAATGCCACCGATTTAGATGAAGGCCCAAACGGAGATGTAATATATTCATTTAGCAACAGCATGAATCAAAATATTCTAAACTTGTTCGATATAAGTTCATTAACGGGTGATATAATTGTTCAAGGCTTAATAGATTATGAGGTGAAAGATGAATATGAAATAGAAATCCAGGCATCTGATAAAGGTATTGCTCCTCTAACAACAGAGAAAAGCGTGATTATTAAGATAATTGACGTGAATGATAACGCACCAGAGATTGAGGTGACTTCATTTTCCAGTTCAGTCCCTGAAGATTCCAGACCTGGAACTACAGTTGCTCTAGTCAGTGTAAATGATCTGGACTCTGGTCTGAATGGAAAAGTTATCTGCAATGTAAATGAAGATGTTCCATTCATCTTATCACCTTCTTTAAAAGACAAAATGTTTTCACTCGTGACAAAATCTCCACTGGACAGAGAGAAGCAGTCTCATTATGACCTGACAATAACTGCAAAAGATGCAGGTCAACCTCCGTTATCATCTATAAAGACAATAAGTGTTGTGGTATCAGATGTGAATGACAACAGTCCAGAGTTTTCACTCAGCCCGTATACTTTCTATGTCACTGAGGGTAACGATCCGGGAGCTTCAGTGTTTTCTGTTAAAGCTTTTGATCGTGATGAGAACAACAATGCTCTTATATCCTATCATATTGTTAGAGATGGAAGCGAGAATAATAAATTAGCTTCATTTTTAAATATAAACTCTGAAACTGGAGACATTGTGGCGCTGAAAAGTTTTGACTTTGAAGCAATGAAAACCTTCAAGTTCCACATTATTGCCACAGATTCTGGAACTCCTCCACTGAGCAGCAACGTCACAGTGAACGTGTTCATTCTGGATCAGAACGACAACGCTCCAGTCATCCTGTATCCAGTCAGCTCCAACGGTTCTGCTGAAGGTGTGGAGGAGATTCCCAGCAATGTGAACGCAGGACACTTGGTGACTAAAGTCAGAGCCTATGACGCTGATATAGGATACAATGGCTGGTTGCTGTTTTCACTGCAGGAAGTTACTGACCACAGTCTCTTTGGTTTGGACCGCTATACAGGACAGATCAGAACACATCGCTCATTCACAGAGACAGACGAGGCTGAGCATAAACTGGTCATACTGGTCAAAGACAATGGGAACGTTTCACTCTCAGCAACAGCTACTGTGATCATCAAACTTGTGGAGCCCAAAGAGGCTTTTGCAGCTTCTGATGTTAAAAGTGCAGCCAAAGTAGACGAAGAGGACAATGTGACTTTATACCTGATGATAACTTTGGGCTCAGTTTCTCTTCTTTTTCTCATCAGTATCATCGTGCTGATTGCAATGCAGTGCTCAAAATCCACAGACTATACTTCGAAATATCTGCAAGAGACTAATTATGATGGAACACTGTGTCACAGCATCCAGTACAGATCTGGAGACAAACGGTACATGTTGGTTGGACCCAGAATGAGTATAGGATCTACTATAGTCCCTGGCAGCCATGCAAATACACTAGTGCAACCTGATAGAAGACATGCTTCTGAAGAGGTAAGACATTGCTATAAGTGGTTTTGTCATTTTTATATATCAGATAATAACATTAATTTCAAAGAATTGTGGGGCTGCATGCTTTTGACCAGTGGTCACTGGGCAGCATACTAAGCAATAAGACACAATTTCCAGAATTTATTGAAAAGTGAAATTCTTTTAATTTTTCTTTCCTTTCTTCTACCTTAATCTAGAACATATAAAAGCATAATTTTTAAGGCATAAACATTGCCTTCAGAAAAGTCATTTTAACAGCATGTAATTGGTAAAACAGACCAGTGCTCATCTGAGGTACATTGTCAACACACCTAAAATGTCATACAATCTAAAAAGGTAGCTTGGTAGCAGTAAAGTTCGTGACCGTCGCTGTCCATGGTCCTGAGCTCTTCTGCTCCCATTTTCTCAGATTACTTCATAACCTATAGCTGATGAGTTAAACCAAAGTGACTTTATCTGACTTAATTTGAATTAAAGATGTTCAATCACACGAAGCTAAAGAGAAGGTTCATTACAATGTCCATATCATGGTCAGTCATAAACTGCATTTAACCTTCAACATAATGCTTTCATAAAGCAAATACATTGTCAGACATTGAATACATAAATTATGTTGCGTTTACTTGAGGTTTAAAATCATTAATGAACCAGAAATTTGGTACATGAATTGTTTTATTTCAAGCAATAGTCACCATACTCAGCTGTATATTCTAGTTGCAAAAACTTTCCGTGGTGCTGTTATTCATTTGTTTCTTGAAAGCCGTTCAATGTTAAAAATGGTTCAGCTATGTCATTCCTGGAGTTTATTCTTAAAAAATGACCTCATATTTACAAATATTATATAAAATCTTCAAAATACGTTAAAGAGCTCAGTTTCATGATATTTAATTTGGGGAAATCTTGAATTCTTAATTCAGCTGAGAAGAAAATGACCCATATTAGTCTTTTAAGCATCTTGAGTATGTGTGGTCAGAGGTTTTGCGGTCAGTAGCCAAACATTTACTTTATCTAAAGAAATTCAATCTTTTGACATTTTGTGCAGAGCGATATTTGGTCGCATGGTGTCAGTGCGATATTAAAAGTAAGCAGCACACAATGGTATCATCATTACGTTGTGGTTCCACCTCGTGATAACATTCTCACTTCACTATTAGCTCAGCCTCGTCTGTTCTTGTTTCTGTCTTTGTGAATACCTGCATTGTAATCATATTTGCTATTCAATAGGGGAAGGAAAGCTCACGTTCAGAGAGGTCCCAAATCCTACTTTTCTATCTATTTTTTTTTATTTGTGATGGAAAACTGATTATTCCGGAATTGACGATGGAACAAAGAAGATGCAAGCATTGTAGTGCGCGAGGATATCAAGTCATATGTCTGGTTGCTGTGCTTTTGAGTAATGTTGCCTCAGCGCAATTAAGATACTCGATCTCCGAGGAAATTAATGAAGGATCCTTCGTTGGAAATATAGCAAAGGACTTGGGATTAGAGAAAAGGACACTGAAAGAACGGAAATATAGGATTGTATCAAGTGATGCGGAGCCCCTCTTTCGCCTTAATCAAAACGATGGCATCCTGTATGTGAGCCGAAAGGTCGACAGAGAAGAGGTGTGTGCGCAGATTAGCACGTGTGTGATAAATGTTAAAACTATTTTAGAAAACCCATTGGAAATCCATTATGTTGAAGTGGAAGTTATAGATGTTAATGACCATTCGCCGTCATTTACCGAAACAAATAAAAGACTGGAGATTTCAGAATCAGCGTTACCTGGAGCCCGATTTCAGCTGAAAGCGGCACGGGATTCTGATAGTGGTCATTTATCCGTGCAACAGTATAAACTCAGCCCAAACGATCACTTCCGTTTGGAAGTGAAAGATAAAGGAGACGATGGTAAGATACCGATATTGGTAGTCCAAAAATCTTTAGACAGGGAAAATGCAGGGAGTCACTCATTGATACTGACGGTCCTGGATGGAGGTAAACCTCCAAAATCCGGTAATATGAATATTCTCGTTAACGTTTTGGACATCAACGATAACGCGCCAATTTTCTATAAAGATGTTTATTCTGTGACACTAAATGAAAATGCTCCCGTAGGAACAACAGTCATACAGGTGAACGCCACCGATTTAGATGACGGTCCAAACGGAGATGTAATATATTCATTTAGCAACAGTGTTAATCAAAATATATTAAATATTTTCGATATTAATCTATTAACAGGAGAGCTAACTGTTAAAGATTTAATAGACTACGAGGAGAAGGACAGATATGAAATTGAAATTGAGGCATCTGATAAAGGTATTGCTCCTCTCACAACAGAAAAAAGCGTGATTATTAAGATAGTTGATGTGAATGATAACGCACCAGAGATTGAGGTGACTTCATTTTCCAGTTCAGTCCCTGAAGATTCCAGACCAGGAACTACAGTTGCTCTAATCAGTGTAAATGATCTGGACTCTGGTCTGAATGGAAAAGTTATCTGCAATGTAAATGAAGATGTTCCATTCATCTTATCACCTTCTTTAAAAGACAAAATGTTTTCACTCGTGACAAAATCTCCACTGGACAGAGAGAAGCAGTCTCATTATGACCTGACAATAACTGCAAAAGATGCAGGTCAACCTCCGTTATCATCTATAAAGACAATAAGTATTGTGGTATCAGATGTGAATGACAACAGCCCAGAGTTTTCACTCAGCCCGTATACTTTCTATGTCACTGAGGGTAACGATCCGGGAGCTTCAGTGTTTTCTGTTAAAGCTTTTGATCGTGATGAGAACAACAATGCTCTTATATCCTATCATATTGTTAGAGATGGAAGCGAGAATAATAAATTAGCTTCATTTTTAAATATAAACTCTGAAACTGGAGACATTGTGGCGCTGAAAAGTTTTGACTTTGAAACACTGAAAACGTTCCAGTTCCACATTGTTGCCACAGATTCTGGAACTCCTCCACTGAGCAGCAACGTCACAGTGAATGTGTTCATTCTGGATCAGAACGACAACGCTCCAGTCATCCTGTATCCAGTCAGCTCCAACGGTTCTGCTGAAGGTGTGGAGGAGATTCCCCGAAATGTCAACGCAGGACACTTGGTGACTAAAGTCAGAGCCTATGATGCTGATATAGGATATAATGGCTGGTTGCTGTTTTCATTGCAGGAAGTTACTGACCACAGTCTCTTTGGTTTGGACCGCTATACAGGACAGATCAGAACACATCGCTCATTCACAGAGACAGACGAGGCTGAGCATAAACTGGTCATACTGGTCAAAGACAATGGGAATATTTCACTCTCAGCAACAGCTACTGTGATTGTCAAACTTGTGGAGCCCAAAGAGGCTTTTGCAGCTTCTGATGTTAAAAGTGCAGCCAAAGTAGACGAAGAGGACAATGTGACTTTATATCTGATGATAACTTTGGGCTCAGTTTCACTTCTTTTTCTCATCAGTATCATTGTGCTGATTGCAATGCAGTGCTCAAAATCCACAGACTATACTTCTAAATATCTACAAGAGACCAATTATGATGGAACACTGTGTCACAGCATCCAGTACAGATCTGGAGACAAACGGTACATGTTGGTTGGACCCAGAATGAGTATAGGATCCACTATTGTTCCTGGCAGCCATGCAAATACACTTGTGCTACCTGATAGAAGACATGCTTCTGAAGAGGTAAGGCATTTTTGTCTACAGCTGGTTTTCAGTGGCAGTGTTGTGCATTTCTGTTAAATAGTCAGCATAGTTGTCTAACTCCTAGTATGTTTGCATATGCTTGGTCTTGTGTAGAGTAACACTTAATTGTCAACATTCCTCACAGTAATACACTTTGTATTATGATGACTCATCTTAATAACACCTTTCCACTTTGTTCTTATATTTTAATATCAAATTGACAACAGGGTTTTACTTCTGAAATGTATTTCAGTATAATTTTCCAGTACTGTTAGCTGTCCATGGTGCTGATTTCTGCTCATATCTCAACTCATAGAAGATGCACATCAAACGTCAGATAAACAAAAGAAAAAATATTTTTTAACCCTCAAACAGTTTTGGAGAGTTTTACTGTCATATTTTAATCACCTTTAATATGATATTCTCAAAGCCGATAGCACATTAAGTAAAGATTTGTCCTTATACGTAACATAATAAATTCATAATCTCAACTCAAAGTCTCAAAGTAAATTAACATAAAACATTATCATTTTAGCTTAAAACGCTTACGGAAACATGGAAGTAATTGCAGTGATAGACGCGATCGCATGGTGTCAGTGTGCTGGTAAAATAACGACTTCAGCTTTTTCTTTTTCTGTTTTGGTTCCACCTACTTATCGCACGCTCAGTTCAGTACAAGGACAGAATCACTAGATGGTTTGCTGCGTCCTCCATATTCCTCCGGAAATTAATAATATTTGAGAGAGGTTCCACCTTTGTACGTTGGTATGTTGATTAATTTCTTAGGACACTATCACTGATTCCAGGAGGAATTGATATATTTTGTCTTGATTATGGAACAAAGAGGATGCCAGGCAACGCCGATGAGAGGAAGGTGGGTTGGGTGCGTTGTCACTGTGCTTCTTTGGAGTGTAGTCTCGGCGCAACTAAGATATTCAGTTTCTGAGGAAGTTAAGGAAGGAACTGTGGTTGGAAATATAGCAAAAGATCTGGGATTAGATAAAAGTACACTGACAGACAGGAAATATCGGATCGTTACCAATGCGGCGTCCCCCATTTTTCATGTGGACCAGAAGGATGGCATCTTATATATTAGCCGAAAGATCGACAGAGAAGAGGTTTGCGAGAGGACTAGCACGTGTGTGATGGATATAAAAACTGTTTTGGAAAACCCATTGGAGGTTCACTACGTTGCTATAGAGGTGCTGGATATTAATGATCATGCTCCCACTTTCCCGGAGAAAGAGATAACATTGGAGATTTCGGAGTCTTTGTCACCCGGAGCACGATTTCCATTACACCCTGCTCGAGATCCAGACGGAGGTCTATTTTCTATTCAGCAATATAAACTTAGCGCAAATGACCATTTTCGATTAGATGTTAAAGACACAGGAGAAGACGGTAAAATACCTGTACTGATTATTCAAAAATCTTTAGATCGAGAAGTATCAGGAAGTCACGTATTAGCACTGACAGCGCTGGATGGAGATAATCCTCCAAAATCAGGCCAAGTTAATATTTTGATAAATGTTATTGATGTAAATGACAATGCACCCGTATTCTCTAAAGATGTTTACTCAGTGATACTCGTGGAAAATTCTCCACTTGGTACAACAGTTGTTAAAGTAAATGCAACAGATTTAGATGATGGACGGAATGGAGAAATAGTTTACTCTTTTAGCAATAGTGTGAATCGTAAATTCTTTAAGCTTTTTGAAATCAATGCATTAACAGGTGATATAACTGTGAAAGGTTTAATAGATTACGAGGAAAAAGACAAGTATCAAATTGAAATTCAAGCATCAGACAAAGGCCTGGCTCCTCAATCAACACAAAAAAGTGTCAACATTAAGATAGTTGACGTAAATGACAACGCACCACAGATTGAGGTTACATCATTTTCTAGCTCAATTCTTGAAGATTCAAGAATTGGAACAACAGTTGCTCTTATCAGTGTAAATGACTTAGACTCTGATCTTAATGGAAAAGTTATTTGCACATTGAATGAGGATGGTCTTTTTACTTTATCATCATCTTTACAGAACAACATGTATTCTTTAGTGACCAGATGCTCACTGGACAGAGAGCAGCAGTCACACTATATCCTAACTGTAGTTGCCAAAGATGCTGGTCATCCTTCACTGACATCAGAAAAGACAATAACTGTCCTGGTATCAGATGTCAATGACAACAGCCCAGAGTTTTCACTCAGCCCGTATACTTTCTATGTCACTGAGGGTAACGATCCAGGAACTTCAGTGTTTTCTGTTAAAGCTTTAGATCAGGATGAGAACAACAATGCTCTTATATCCTACCATATTGTCAGAGATGGAAGCGAGAATAATAAATTAGCTTCATTTTTAAATATCAACTCAGAAACTGGAGACATTGTGGCATTAAAAAGTTTCGACTTTGAAACACTGAAAACGTTCCAGTTCCACGTTGTTGCCACAGATTCTGGAATTCCGTCACTGAGCAGCAACGTTACAGTGAACGTGTTCATTCTGGATCAGAACGACAACGCTCCAGTCATCCTGTATCCAGTCAGCTCCAACGGCTCTGCTGAAGGTGTGGAGGAGATTCCCCGAAATGTCAACGCAGGGCACTTGGTGACTAAAGTCAGAGCCTATGACGCTGATATAGGATATAACGGCTGGTTGCTGTTTTCACTGCAGGAAGTTACTGATCACAGTCTTTTTGGTTTGGACCGCTATACAGGACAGATCAGAACACATCGCTCATTCACAGAGACAGACGAGGCTGAGCATAAACTGGTCATACTGGTCAAAGACAATGGGAATATTTCACTTTCAGCAACAGCTACTGTGATTGTCAAACTTGTAGAGCCCAAAGAGGCTTTTGCAGCTTCTGATGTTAAAAGTGCAGCCAAAGTAGACGAAGAGGACAATGTGACTTTATACCTGATGATAACTTTGGGCTCAGTTTCACTGCTTTTTCTCATCAGTATCATCGTGCTGATTGCAATGCAGTGCTCAAAATCCACAGACTATACTTCTAAATATCTCCAAGAGACTAATTATGATGGAACACTGTGCCACAGCATCCAGTACAGATCTGGAGACAAACGGTACATGTTGGTTGGACCCAGAATGAGTATAGGATCTACTATAGTCCCTGGCAGCCATGCAAATACACTGGTCCTACCTGACAGGAGAGGGACACTGGAAGAGGTAAGAAAATATGTCACAAATGAAAAAGTTGATTTTATGGAATGCTTTTATTCACTGCCTACATTAGTTTCGAATGATCCAGTCAATATCGTATACTGCAAGTCCACTTTTTATCATCAGTATTATTTATTGTGTCTATGATATTTTCAATATACTTTTTCATTCTTTTTTGCATCCTTCATATGTTATTGCAACCTTGAAATACTGAAAACGCAATAAAAACATATCTCTGATGATGTACCTGCATTGTAACGTCGGCTCGCATGGTGTCAGTACTTGTATAAATATAGGACTGTCGGTACAATGTCCTTTGGAGCTATTTCACGATAGGGTGCAATTGTGCTGTGCAGAGTGATAGATTCAGATCCATTATTCTTCAGCAACTCCTTTATCAACATTTTCTCTCACATCCATTAATTGTTCTTTTATGTCAAAATGCGTGATATGATGTAGAGTGGCGTTGGGAATCTGAGCTACTGATTCGTCGTGCTTTTGTCATTCTTCAAACTCAATATGGCACGGAGAGGACGCAGTGCATTGTTGGAGTGTCTGCTCGTTCTTATTGTTTCTTTGGGTCATACTTTTAATCTTATTTCGGCACAGCTGCGATACTCCATACCCGAGGAGCTTACGGTGGGTTCTGTCGTTGGGAATATCGCTAAAGATTTAGGGGTGGAACCGAGCGCTTTGAATACCAGAGGATTTCGCATCGTTTCTGGATCCGCTGAACCCCTGTTTCAACTCAATAATAATGGTATCTTACTCGTCATCCGAAAAATAGACCGAGAGGAGGTGTGTGAACGCACCACTACTTGCATTATCAACATAAAGACTGTGTTGGAGAATCCATTAGAAGTGCACTATGTCGGCATTGATGTTTTAGATTTAAACGACCACTCTCCTACTTTCTCCGAAAACGAAACTCATTTAGAGATATCAGAATCTGCTTTATCCGGGGCACGGTTTCAACTACAAGCCGCCCGTGATGAAGACAGTGGCATGTTCTCTGTTCAACAGTATAAACTGAGTCAAAATGAGCATTTTCGATTGGAGATAAAAGATAGAGGAGAAGATGGTAAAATTCCCGTTCTGTATTTGCATAGACCGCTGGACAAAGAGACTGCAAGAACTCATAGATTACTGCTCACAGCTGTTGATGGAGGAAAGCCTCCTAGATCAGGAACAATGGACATTGTTGTTAATGTTTTGGATGTGAATGACAATATGCCAGTATTTTCCAAAGAATCATATACTGCAGTGATTAATGAGAATTCTCCTATTGGCACAACCATCATACAAGTAAATGCTACAGATTTAGACGATGGTCTCAATGGGGAGGTGGTTTATTCCTTTGGAAATAATGTAAATAACAAATTACCCAAACTTTTTGAAGTTGATGCTAATACAGGAGAAATCATTGTCAAAGGGCTTTTAGATTTTGAAACCAAAGACAGATATGAAATTGATATAATGGCTTCTGATAAAGGATCAGCCCCCTTGGCGACAGAAAAGAGTGTTATCATAACTATTGTTGACCTGAATGACAACACACCTGAGATTGAGGTGACATCTTTTTCAAGTGCAATTCCGGAAGACTCAAAACCTGGACGGACAGTAGCATTGATCAGTGTGAGTGATAAGGATTCTGGCGTGAATGGCAAGATTATCTGTTCTATAAGCAACGATGTACCTTTTAAATTAACACCTTCATTACGAGAAAATATGTACTCTATAGTTACTAAATCTCTTCTTGATAGGGAGTATAAGTCCAAGTATGATGTAACAGTAATAGCAAAAGATGCTGGTGAACAATCTTTGACATCTCAGAGAACAATAAGTGTAACAGTATCGGATGTGAATGACAACATTCCAGAGTTTTCAATTAATCCATTTACTTTTTATGTTACTGAGAACAATGCTGCAGGGGCCTCTTTATTTTCTGTGAGTGCTACTGACTTCGATGAGGGTGAAAATGCAGTTGTATCATATTCCATCCCAAGAAATCGAGATGAAAACAAAATATTCACATCATTTCTAAACATAAATTCTGAAACCGGAGACATTGTGGCGTTGAAGAGTTTCGACTTTGAAACCCTGAAAACGTTCCAGTTCCACGTTGTTGCCACAGATTCTGGAACTCCTCCACTGAACAGCAACGTCACAGTGAACGTGTTCATTCTGGATCAGAACGACAACGCTCCAGTCATCCTCTATCCAGTCAACTCCAACGGTTCTGCTGAAGGTGTGGAGGAAATTCCCCGCAATGTCAACGCAGGACACTTGGTGACTAAAGTCAGAGCTTATGACGCTGATATAGGATATAACGGCTGGTTGCTGTTTTCACTGCAGGAAGTTACTGACCACAGTCTCTTTGGTTTGGACCGCTATACAGGACAGATCAGAACACATCGCTCATTCACAGAGACAGACGAGGCTGAGCATAAACTGGTCATACTGGTCAAAGACAATGGGAATATTTCACTTTCAGCAACAGCTACTGTGATTGTCAAACTTGTAGAGCCCAAAGAGGCTTTTGCAGCTTCTGATGTTAAAAGTGCAGCCAAAGTAGACGAAGAGGACAATGTGACTTTATACCTGATGATAACTTTGGGCTCAGTTTCACTTCTTTTTCTCATCAGTATCATTGTGCTGATTGCAATGCAGTGTTCAAAATCCACTGACTATACTTCTAAATATCTGCAAGAGACTAATTATGATGGAACACTGTGTCACAGCATCCAGTACAGATCTGGAGACAAACGGTACATGTTGGTTGGACCCAGAATGAGTATAGGATCCACTATTGTTCCTGGCAGCCATGCAAATACGCTAGTGCTTCCTGACAGGAGGCATGCTTCTGCAGAGGTAAGGGTGACCATATTATTTCCAGTTCTAGTATGAATGCTAATGATTAAAGAGACACAGTGATAAAACTGCATAAGCTACTAAATCTTTTTAAATTGTAATATTTGGATGGACATGGCCAAAAAGTATATGAAATGCATTATTCAGAGTAATATGGACATTTTTGTTGACGAGACAACTGAGTTAAGTTGGCATTTTACAGGTGGATGTAGAGTTGGGTCTAACAGAGTAGAGACTATTAACTGAAGAGCAAATTGATCTGCAGTTTCTGTGTTATTGTGATGCCTTAACACTGTGCTGTCATTCGTATGTCAAGTTAGTCATAATACAGAGGTCACACTGCTGGAAAATAATGACCTTTCCTTTTCATCTAAAAAAGGCACAGCTATAATGTTTTTCCCCAAACAAATGTGATTTTTTCTGTACTGACAGAAGACTATCAACAAACTATTTTTGAACGTATATCAAATCCATCTATTTCAGGCCATATGTCGTTGTGCGTAGGTCATAAACTTGCTTTCTAACTTTCACTTACTTGTGCTTTTATATTAAGTACAGAAAGGTTAAGCCTTTTTTATATTTAAATAGGCACAATCAATTTAAGCTCCAGGCTTATGTGTAAGCTTAAACCATCAAGTCTAACTTGAAAGCAACACCAAGATTGATAATTTTTCTAATATTTACATTATATGAGCACAGCATTGTAAACATCTCGTGTTTACATGCTGGTTAGGAATATTTGCATTATTTTTGTTTTGGATATCTAAATAATTTTATACTTTATTTCCTCTCTGACTGTGATATCCTGCGTTAGGGTTACATTTCTAAAAGTTGAAAGACGTACTTAATGTCTTTGCATTCTGATGTAGTTGAGGTGATTCAACAAGCTGTGAATGGTTAATACAGGCAGTGGGTCAGAGCCAGCTTGTGGCGGGTGTGCAGTGAATCACAATGTACTGTCAGTAAGGCGGGGCTGGGATACTATACCTCAACAGAAGTCTCAGTTCAATACAGAATTGAGCAGCAAGCTATGCATAATTTTCATTTGATAGGCTGTTTTTTCTTTGGCATTGAAAATCAGTCGATGATAGTATGTACATGCAGTATACTATACACAAGCTTCAGAGTGTGTGATCCCCTTTGACTCACTGAAAAATAGGTCATATATTATCACATGTGTGAAGGTCTGCAAGCGAAATTTCTGAGCTTATTCTCCATTGAACATTGTGCGTTGCCCATAGCAACACACTGGGAGATCCTCCTCTCGTAGTCTACTGGTTTCCACAGACTAGTTTACACTCCTCAGTCTTAGCAACAGCAGCAGAAGACGATGAACGAGGGAGGGAGGTGCAGAGGGAGCAGTGAAGGAGGGGGAGGGGAAGTGGATTTGGTACAGCTCATCTATAAACATGTCAAAATATTTAATTAAAGTGGGTTTATTTAGGTACAAACGCATGGATTACCTTGATGAAATAACCCACATAAACCAGGCAGCTGTTAGTGCAGATAGTGAAGTGATAGAAAAGGTGGGAACAGATCAACTTCTAATTAGATATTGTATTTTATTGAGATAATCTTTTTTTTTTTCTCAAGCAACTAGGTCAAGCTTAGAATTCCAACCAAGAAGACAAATGACAGAAACAATTTATTCTTTGACATTTAAAATGTGATGTTCATAACTGATGGCAATATTTTGACACACTTATAGTAAAAGAAAGCAGAGTGCCTGAGTGGAGTACACATGCAGCAAGACGAAAGATTAATAACAGATATGGAGTGAAACACGAGAAAGAGAGGCTGAACACACATTCTCAGCAGTTCTATTGTCTAATTTCACTCTCTAATAGATAGTAATAACTGACTCTGTGTGCATGCATGAATATTTAACGTACGTGCATTTGTGTGTGTACTAGATGAAAACTGTATGAGGCATCATATGTGTTGCAGTGCCGCAGCGACGTTAAGCTGTGCCTGGACAGCAGATGCCCAGAAAAGATGGAATTAAAAACGAGTGCATGTAATGAAACTAACATTCATTGTGATTTGCGTGGATCACTTTGTTTCTTTCCAGTGAAAACTGTGAGCTGATCATGTTTCTCTGTCTGAATTAGGCCATTTTATTAGTCCATTTTATATGCTCCTGCCATGGTTTGTTTGCCTGTATTGCTAGAAGAAGATAAATCAGATGGGTAGAATAGTGGAATTGCAGCCAGGTACATTGACAATTCATGCGGGTTGATCTGCGTAACTCACTAAAGAATATTTTAAAGGCTGCCCTACCATTTGCAACTGATCTTTATTTTGAGGGATGTGGGTGTGAACCTGTACCTCAATAAATCCTATTCAGTGTAAAAAAAAAAGCGGGTCAACATATTTGAAGGATGTGTTACATTTATGAAAATGAAAGCCACTTAAAAAAAAGGAGGAAACTAAATATAAGTTGCCATTTTCAAATATTACTGCAACATAGAAATGTCAAAATCTTGAGTGAAGTCAAATTCATTCAAGTCTGTGGTGAACTTTTTTCAGGTTTATGAACAACATGAACAGTAGCAGTATTTAAAGAAATGGCTGTTTTTTTTCTTCCTTATATTTTAAGATTAGATAATTTTTTCTGAATATCAGCCAGACGTCTGTCTTTCAGCCCCACTTTCTTCATTGCACTGATCTCAACTTTTGGGTCCAAGCGTATTCCTGACTAAACTCCTAATTGTTCTCCCCGTATAAATTGGGAACGTACAGGTCACAAGCCTTTAGTTTAAGCTGATAAGAGACTAAGAAAGCACAGGTGTATAAGTTTGTCATTCTTAAAACTTGCTCAAGTAACTTTTTTAATGCTCAGTATCTCTCATAGATCAACCGTAAGACTAAAACTACAGCAAAGTTAAATAAAAATCAAGAACAATTAATAGTTAAGATCCCTGAAGCGTTAAACTTTGTGTATAACTGTGAGGAGTTTGAGAGAATTTACCTTATTTAATGTCAAAGCTCCTTCACATTAATAAGCTTTAAACTTTGTTTCTGATAAACTCTTAATCATCATGCTTTATTCTTTCTACCTTTGCTACCCAACCTGTTTTCTTTATCCAAGCAATTCACCCCTTTAAACACATTTTATATAAATCTCTAAAATGTGTTGTCTCCTTGTATTTCACAATCCATTTCTGCAAACTTTATATCCTTCCTCTACTTTGTTAGATACAAATGTTGATGAAGATGTTGGACTATGACATTCATTACAGTACTCACTGCTCTAGCTATATGCTCGGTTCTGCTCCATGCAGTAGGCTGCACATCCTCCCTCTGTTTTTACAGCTTCTTTCTGTTTTTCTGTTTCCTTTCCTGCCATACTGATTTTACTCTTCCCCTCCCCCATCCTACTCTTGGCCTCCTTTTCCCACTTTCATGTGTCTGTGTTTCGTTTCCTCCTTCATATGCTGCCCTTCTCTTTGCTTTTCTGACTGTCTGCCTGCTTTCGGCTCCCTCTGTCATTCTGCCGCATGTTTTTTTAGCTCTGTGCTTCTGTGCCTCACGCCTGTAGGGTTGCAGCCGATGATGCAGAATGTGCTGTTGTGTGTCAGTAGGGCACTTTCTCTCTTATTCCTTCAGCTTTGTCTGAGCATGGCGCTACTCACATTGAGGTCAGCAGCAATGACGGTAATCAAATTTACACACAGAGCTGTACAATGAAAACAGCCATGTTCACTCATCACACGCACACTTGTGCTCATAGACACACGTGCAACAACACATGGCACTTACTCACATATGTCTAATCCTCTTTATTGAAAGGCACTTTCACAGTGGAAAGGTGGATAGAAGGAAAGAAGGAGAACAAGCAAATGGAGTACAACTACACTTGTTTGGTTACATGATGTATCTCCGAGACAAATGAAGACATCTCCTGTGTAAAAATTCCAACAATCACGGCCAAATTCCAAAATTAAGTATCCTAAAAAAATAAGAATTAGAAATATCATAAATATTTTTTCCAATATAAAACTTTCTGGCAAGTAACCCATTATGCACCACAAGCTTTATGAGGATGAGAGTTGTACCCATCAGCATCCCTCGTACTTAACACACATCTTGCATCCAATATAAATCTTTCACCACAGAGAAGTGACTTGTTGAGAAAACCTCACAAACACGTTTAACTCATCAGTGATCTTCATCACTGGTTGTTTAATAACATCTGCAATAACCTGTGTAATGCTCCAGTTAATTATAGCAAGTATAATTTTTTTTCTTGACCAATACTACATTAAATGCATGCTTTACTGTTCTAGGAAAAGAAAATATTTCCATCTATCTGTGTCATTCCGTAAGCCTATAGACTTTTTTCCACTATCCGTTTCAGATTACAGTTCCTATAAACTTTACCTAAATTGTTTAACTCACTGAAGTAAGGCACTCATTTCTGTTCATTTCTGCTTTGTTATCCCACAACCAAGTACCTTTAAAACACTGATAAAGCTGGATTTTAAAGTTACATAGTAAGTTATATATTCAATATTTGTTGATAACTTTTCACTCCTTTGTAACTTTACAAAAAATAAAGTGTATGCCAGGATAGGCCTACTGCTGAATACTTCTTAGCTTAGGAATAAACTGTTTGATCAGACTTTTTTTCTGCACTTTTGGCAGAACTCATGTAATGCACAATGTTATTATTTATTGTACATTACAAATGCATTTCTCTTTTAAGAGCAATGTCCTGTCATTTGTTCTTCACTGGTTATCATCACTTAGGCTGATTTTCCTTTTTCTTAAATCAACAACTTCACATTCACCAGTTTGACTGGAGAATTACTTTTCACTGTAGCAGTTACTTTGATGTGGCTCTGTAGAGGAAGTGAAGTGAAGTATATTTAACTCTGGGTATTGAATATTACATTGGCATTGTGTGAAACAAATGGATCAATTCATGTAAACTGCATCCTGTCCATATGTTGCCGACAGTTACAATGTGTTTGTTGTCCAGGCTGATATTGTATGAACTCTCTCTCTGTGTCTCTGTCCTAGCAAGTGTTTGTATCAGCATTTCCTCTCTGCAGACACTCAGGTGTTAGTGAATCAGGAGGTTGTTATTGTGAATGTCAGCAAGCACTGCTGCAGTGCAGCTTATAGGGTATTTCATCAATAAGCTGTTTTCTCATCTCTTTGTGGTACTGTACTTTTAATTTAACCTGACAACATTTGAACATATATATATATCAAGCCACACTGTACAATAATTTACTCTGATTCTTGTATGCAAAGCCTTAATCCAATAATTATGTTTCCCTCTCTGTATTGAATAACATTTACAGCATACTCTCCATGTATACAGTATATAAAACATATTTGTGTATTTCATAGTAAGGCTATGGGACAAGAACGTTACATTTTCACTACTTTATGTTACTGTTGCAAACTTCGAGTACATGGGGCAAAATACATTACATACTATATATAAGGTTTGTAATTGGCCTAAGCTGCTCTCTACTCTCCAGTATTTGGGTCACACTTGGTAGTTTTTGTGTTGATAAAGACAAATTAGAGTATATACTACAGCTTTGTTCAGCACACAAGGCCCCAAAACAGCTTGAGTGTTCTAAAAATTTGCATTTCACTAATGTCTTGGATTTCCAGTGTTGTGGGAGTAGGTCTGATCCTTTCTCCTCTCCACCATACAGTTATATAAGCTGTCAGTTTCATTATCTCTCAGTTCATTGACTCATGGCCGTGATGATGAGTGCTATACATTGAAAAATTGCTGAGTTGTAACAGACTAGAATTTGCTGGTAATATTATAGTAATTCAAAATCCATGATGTGTAATAAGAGCTTACCTTAGGATTCCATCGGGATGATGTGTTAACTTGTTTTGTTTTAGTAGTCACAGTAGTGATATTCACACAATAACATACTACAAAGCATGCATACCTAGCATATATCTGTCTTTCTGTCTTAGTAAACTGTGCTTGATTCCTTGTTAAGTTCAAGCAGTGTTTGTTTTTCTTTTTTTTTAATTAACAGAGATCAGAACAGATGCAGGTCTGCAGAGCTGTTGTTTAGCATCAATGCCCATACGGCCACAACATCTGCTGCTGTGCTCAGCTCATCACTGCATGCCTGGAGGATTGAACTGACTGATGGGTCAACACGTGGCTACATGCCAGACAGCCGGAAATTAAGAACAAAACTAGTGAATCCACCACTGGTTGTTGTTGCTTACCTAAATCTAGACCCTGAGATCAAGATCTTGGCATCTAGACGTAGGGAATGGTGTTGTGCTCTCTAATTTGAAGTATGTCTAAACAAGTGAAGGAAATCCAGAGTGGGCTGTTTGGACATCAGATGCTGCCTTGATAAGAGGATTGCCCTCTTATGCCAGTATCCTTGCACTGTTCACTGTGGGGGTAAATAGGGTAAATGACCACAAATGCCATATACTTGTCTGATTGATACTGAATGTTGTGTTTATTTCTGACCATACGTGCATGGGATCAGATGCTGGCTGTTAGTGGGATCCAGGCTTTAGCTACAGGGTTCCTCTTCCCTTCCTCTGGCTATTTGCCTTGCCTGCTGCTCCCGTTACACATCTTGAGCAACTGTTTAGCCCTGTTCTCAATAAGACTAGTCTTTTCTCATGCATTTGTTGTTTGGGTTTTTTAAATAATAACGCTGATTACTGCAACTTTATTTGTGCTGGTGAATTATTTAATGAAACCACAAAACGTCATATTTACTTTTACTTTTTAATGCTTTATATTGAGGAGTGCCACAATTCTACTACAGATATTTTATCCTATTTCCTGCTGTGTGTGGATGTGAGGATTTTTTGTTGCCAACTGTACCCTACTCTCATCCCATTCTCTCCCCAGATTTTCTGTCTATCTTTTCACCATTCACTGTTCAATGCAGGCAAAAAATTTTTTTAAATACTTTGCTGCTATAAAACTCATTTGTTGCTATGATAATGAAACCAAAATCTGTTATTCTTGTTTTAGTATGTTTTATTATTCCACTCATTTATGTCAGAACTGTAACCTGATTTCAACTAACCATAAATAAAGAGTAGTAGCACACTTGATCATGGATCAAGCGTATGATGGCCAGTGGGGGATGGAGTTGTGTTAGTCTGATTTAAAAAATGACTGAACAAGTGAGGGAAATCCAAAGTGGGCTGTTTGTGCATCAGACGCTGCTTTGATCAGAGTTTTGCACTCTTATGTCTGTATCCTTGCACTGTTCACTGTGGGGGTGAATGGAGTAGATTGCCTCAAATGCCACATATACTATATACTATAACTGGTCATTCTAAATTGACACAGTGAGTGTGAGCATCCATGGTTGTTTTTCTTGTTTGTCTCTGTGTGGCCCTGTGATGGTCTGGTGATCCGTCCAGGGTGGACTCAGCCTGTCAACCGATGGCATGTGGAATAGGCTCCAGTACCCCCAACAACCCTGAATTTGATTAATAAAAAATTGATTGATTGATTGATTGATGCATCTATTTTATTCAAAATAATATCTTACTTTAAAAATGTCACATAGTACATATCTTATGAATATAATAGGCTCAGCATGCATAACTATCAATAAACAACATTTTAGAATAGCTTAGAATGGGGTCATAAAGCAACAAGACATAATAAAACAAACTATATTGTGAATTTGTTAATCAGTTATTGTCTTTCTTCTCTTTACTTTGTTCACATTTTAGCTGAGTTCAGGGATTACAAGGAGTGTTTACAACATAACTTTATTAAACTATTAGAAAACTGGTTGTTTTATCATACACTATTTTTTTTGTACAGAAATATATTTCAATGGTCTGTAATATCTCAAGACGACACAGGGCTCTTAGGTAGTCTATTTGATCATATTGCATTGATTGGAGCTATGTGTATGAGGTGAGGAAGATAATATCATCAGCGATTAAAACTACAAACAGGACATTTTGTCCTCATTTTTAAAATGAACCGAACTCCATCTGACTCGTTCTGGTCATCTTTCAGAATGTGAACCAGTGAACTGCTCTGTACATCGGATGAGTCATCTCATCCCACAGCCTTTCATTTCACAAAGTTGGTCTGCTGTATTTATTTTTAGGTCTGTCCTAAAAATGAATCAGGAATGTGGCCTTTTTGTGTTAATGCTATTATTCTTAAATGGTATCAAGCAGATCACAGCTTAAGTGATGCTCTGTCGTCACATGAATTTGTGCATGTGTGTTTTTATGTATGTGATGATTGTTGTTGGTTCATTTTTCCCCTACTTCTCGCCATCTTATCTGGTATGTGCAGTGTATGAATAAAACAAAGAGGCATGTGTGTGGAAGACGAGGGCTAATGCTGTGAGCCTGACTCATATCCCACTCTCTCCTCCCACCGACTGTCTCTCTCTTTTCCCCTGCCTTTGTTCTCCTTATCACTATCCCACTTTTCTCAACCTTATGTGCTTCTCAGCTACCTATTTCAGTTTATTTCCTTTGCAAGTTAGGTTATCCAATCCTTGTCTTATTCTTAATATCTCTTCTTTCTTATCTTTACACAAAGAATCGCTTTCTGTGATTTTCTTCACCCCCTCCTCCTCCTACGCATGCTGACATCCTGTGGCTGATACTCTTTTATTATGCCCCCTCCTGTCGCTTTGTACAACTGCAAGCTCATAGGAAATAGTTCACACATTTCTGGGCCTGGTTTACTTTCTTCCTTGTTCTCTCTAAGCTTATCTTATTGTAGCCTGCTGTTCTCTTTGGTTTGGTTAGTAATCATTATTGGAATACATAGCGTTGCCCTTCTTGTTTTTAAGCCATCACATACTATCCTCTCTCTTGTCTGTTGTGACCATAGAGACAGCCTCATCTCTCCACTTTTTTTTTTCCTTCAAACATTAGTGGAGACCAGAGCAGAGTGTGACAAAGCATCTTTCTGAAGGATAATTAAACATAGTTTGGCTTCTTACAGCTTCAGACCTGGCACTAAAAACACTAAATATTAATAGTCGTGGTGCCTTTTTTTGTATATATGCATGTGTGTATCTGTATTACAAAATTATAACATTTTCTCACACTGAAATGTTTATGATATTCAACATAAAAATAAAATGCTGAATTTTGTTTTTTCCTGGTTCTTGTATGTGTCTGCAGTTCACTTTGAAAACTGACAAGAATCATTGTCTGATCGCAGCATCATTTTTGCTTGTTAACTGAAAGACCACAATGTCCTTTTCATAAGAATAGAAAGAATTAGAATTATGTATTTATTGGAGCTTTTGAAGGCTCAGACAGTTTGTGTTTCCATGTGATGGGATGCAACTTGCACCTTACATACTATGAATTGTTGCATAAACTAAATGTTTCTGTCTAATTTAAATATAGAACTCTGTGACTAATACCATAGTCCTGATGTCAGTGTGTCAGTTTCTTGTGTATGAATGTGCATTTACGAACGGTACACAAGTCAATTATGGTGACCGTGATCACTGTTAGTTCCGTTTTCAGGGTAAATACAGCATTTTACCTTGACAGTTTTATTACTTTTGAGACCAAACATAATTGTACAGCTAACTGTGCAAAACACCTTATTGATAACTACTTACTTTGAAAAGTAAAAAACATTATTTGCACTTCTTTTCTTTAACAGATGCACCAGGATGATTAGAACTCCATGCTTTTTACTTGTGTACTTTTTTCTGTGTGTGTGTGTCCTTTCCTCATGTACAGCAGCAAATTACCTACAGCTCTCATCTTGATGCATCCCTGTTAGTGTGTCATCTGTCGCAGTGTTTAGTTCACCAGGATTCAACAGCAGATACTGAGATTCAGTATTGTGTGATGCATCGAACAGATTTGTACACCAAATCTAATTTCTCCACATTAGATTCTGGGTTATATAAACTGTGTATCTTATAATGGATAATAAAATTAAAATCTTCTTAATGTGACTAACAGGTGTTGAGCAGAGTCAACTAAGACATAGGTTTGAAAGCAAAAAAAACAGGAGTTTTGTCTGCTTGTTTACGGATTACAGTAAATGAAGACATTGCAATAATTGTGCCAATTTCCCCCTAAGCCTTTGGTTCATTTCTATTTTTTGGCTTGATTCTAACTCGCCTTGCATTGTCCTCTGCTCTGAACTGAAAAAACAAGTTATGTTGATTCATTCATTTAGTCATTCATTTTTTTCCATACTCAGGGTCACACAGGCAGCAGCCTGTAGGCCAGCTGTGCAGCAGCAAGTTGTGCAGATGGTGCATGTTATAGAACAAGGATATAATGTGAGAAAAAGCAATGAAAAATTTTCAGCATTCAGCAACCAGTAGAATAGAAAATACCAGCACCTAATGAAACCCCTCAGTGGATAAAATCTGATCAACATACAGTATCAGATCCTCACATAGGTGGCTCTTTACTTATAATGCATTACCTCTGTTTCTTCAGGTGTTAAACAGGGAATTCCTGTCCAAGTATTCTCTATTCTCTCACTGCTGTCAGTTAAAAGTGATAATTATACTGAGTTGCTCCTCTAATGCGATTAGGTGGAATCATCTGATTGATGCCATGAGGCTAAATTTTTACAGGCATGTACAGTTAGGTAGAGTGCGACTCACCCTTGTATTGGTGCTGCATGTTATTGTTCACATTGTTTTCCTTTTTTGTTTTGTATTTGGTTTGACCTTTTCTGTTATTTGTGTGTTCAATGTTACAGTTTAATTTGTGTTGTTAAAATTGCATGAGCTTAAAAGACTGCATCTTTGAATTAGTTATTTTCTGCGTTCCATTTACGATACCAAATCATTTATATAGTTAAGCTGATTAAGATGAATGTTAATTAAGCTTTATGGTCTGTGGGAGGCTGTAGTTTGAAATGGTATGTTCAAGGGTAAATAGCTGGACTTGAGAGTGAGGCGTATCAAATGGGGCAGACTCAAAATCAGTAATACTGAAGATGAACACATCTCTTATCAGTATGAGAACCACTAACCAGTCTATTAGAGGGAACACCTACAAATGTTGCACCTATTTCCTTCTTATCTTTCATTAGACATGATACCCATTTATATGTTTAAGTTTTGATGCAGACGAGTGTGGAAGATGGTGGGTGCTATTCTCGGAAAGCAGTAGCCCAAGCTTAAGTGATTGGTCTGCAAGTCATTATTTTATAAATAGTGATGTTGCTTCAGTGTAGAAAATAGAACAACCTGACAAAGTCATTCCAGCCGCTTCCAACATGAGAGTCTCTGCAGGCCAGAACTGTCTTCTATTATTCATTCTTTTTTTTTTAATATTCGTTTTAAGAAATAGGCCATGCCCCAGCACAGCCGGTTTGCACCTGCAATGCACTTTACATCCAGCATTGGCTGCTGTATATTCTAAACTGCATTACCAGAGACATTACAGAAGCCTAGTATATATGTTCTAAGGATTGTAAAATATAAAAGTTACACTATAGCTAAGATAAGCAATGCATTAAAGAAGTTGTTTGTGTACATGTAAAATACTGGTATGTGCAAGTACTGTATTAAATACTAAACATTCTACAAGATATTTCTGTCGCAGCTGACAGATTTTTCTCCATGACTTTCCTTCTTTGTTTTGATGTGTATTAACTGGATAGCAATGTGCAGGTATTGTTAGATTCAGTACAGCAACAGTACATCTGCTTTCCCATCTGAGACAGTTTTAATTTCTGCAGGCAAAAGAAATGTGTAGCAGACATCAAAGCTGCTTGTGTAACTATAACACTGATATAATTTCTGAAGTGTGTGAGAGTGTTAATCTAATATAAAGCTTTCATATCCTCGCCTGCTTCTGTCTGTATGTGTGGAAGCTGAGAACAAAGAAAAGGGTTAAAAGGCTCCACCTTGTGGCAAAAAAGTGTAAATTACCTGCTGCTTCTTATGTCGGTTTGTGTGACAATATATTCAGTTACCCAGCATTTTGCCAGTGTATATGTGATAATCTATTGCCTAGTATTTTTATTGAGCCTCTTTGTCAGTATTGATTCATAGATAGCTGGTCTTGTCCCATTTTCCACTGTGTCCAATTTAAGCCAAACACAATACACACCCTCCGCCCTGTTGAACTGTTTGCTTGACAAATCTAGGTTATCCATCCCTCCCTATAAAGCGAGATTTATTCTTAATCCCACCAAAAAGTGTTTGTTTCAGGCTGTTTCAGTAAGGGACAGAAAGAGGGGGAAAGGAGATAGTGTGTACAGGGAGTGTGTTTGTTTGTTATATCCAGTGTTTTAATAAAATGGATGAATGTGCACAATAATAATATATCAATATATTTGCAATATTTTTTGTCAGTATCAAGTGTACTTTGAGTTCTCATTCATTTGTATAGGTGTAATGAAGACAAAAATAGCTCTGTCCTTGACATAAATACTGAGTGCTTATGTGTGTGGTTGGGTGCGGTGGTGTAAGCAGCAGGGAGTGGCATTGACAGGGGCCGCATATGTGTCGCCATGGATACAAGAGGGGAATTGTGAATCAATTATGGGTGCTCATTGTGAAAGACTAGATCTATCAGATGGACACTGTCCTTTGTCTCTAGGCACAATATTTAGCCAATCAGAGAGTCCTTTAGATTGCAGCTGTCCAATCAGATCTTTGTTTCTTTTTCCGTTACAAAATCTTATTATACATCCTTTTTTATTGACTGTTTTTACTGATAATCTGTTGCTGCAAAGTAAATCTGCTCTGTCTGCTATTGCCACCCGTTGTCAGGATTATATGTTTTACATTTTTCATAGAATCCTAACGATAAGATATGAGTGAATTAAATTCATGCACTCACTATTTTTCATCTGCCTTCTTTTGTTTCTTGCTATCACCTCTTTCTTACAACTACATGTGAGGCAAGCAGACCCTGATGAGTCTGGTCTGCATCTCCACACTGAGATCCTGCCATGTATGTCATACACATGCTTACTACTAATTGAATTCACCAGGAGAGTTCTTACATAGCACCCCGTCTCTCCTGGGTTTTATAAACAAAAGGCAGTGTACTCTACTAATCACTTGTACACAGACACTATTTTACAAATGTTCTTATTCTCATTAGGGGCAGTGGCTGGTGTTGGTGCATTGACAGAGGCTAAAACATCTAATATAATTGTAAAAAAGAAAAAAAGGGTGAGAAAGAAAAAAGTATGTTAGAATGTACCAACATATTTGAGGAATACTGGTAATGTAGAATTATTTTCTTATTAAAAATTGGTATTCAACTCTTCTATCCCCTTAATAAAGCAGTGACAGCTCATGACATTTGCAGGAACAACAACACTGCATTAACAGCATGCTCCTGCCTGTTGTTTTACAGTAGAGTAACTAATTATATGATTTTGAGGCATAGTGCCATTACTTTCCATATGAGTGAACACTATTCACCACTGCATTGGTGTTCCTCTCTGGGGTGTGTGCATGTGTGTGAGTTTGGGCATAATCCACTGTGTCCTGGTTTTCATCTTGTTCTGGCTCATGTTTTCTTGGACCCACTTCTGTCCTACTTACTTCAGAAACCAAAGGAGGCAAATGCAGATTTGGCAATGAATGTTTAAGTATTATTTGGATAAAACACTAGAAGCGACTCATCTTTTTCTGCCTCATTTTCTCTTTCTTTTTCTTCATGTTTATCATGAATGATCATGAAATGGAATTATTAATGTAGATGTGAAAATGATTCATTTGTAGACTCATTTGTTTCCTCTTCATTCTTTTTTTATTTTACTTAATTTAGGCCCGTCTGCAGTTTTCTTTTTATGTTGTATGAACATAGTATTTCACTTCCTATTCTCTACTCATTCTACTAAGCGAATCTCTATTGGTAGTGTGCATCTGCTTTCGAGCTGTCGTCTAACTCACACTGTTACCAATATCCACTGCTGGACAAGCCATGTCACAGCTGATATTCAGAGAATGTGGACTTATGAGTTATGGTCAGACCAAGCAATAAAATATGAACAATAAGCACAATAAAATACCAGCGCAAAGGTAGAGAGTAAAATATATGCAAAATTAGTACATTGCTCTCTTGTGTCATGATGAGCTCTAATTAATATAAAACAGCAGAGTGACGTCAGTGTCTCGTCACATGAAGCAGGATGCAATGTGCAGACAGCAGGGATAGGGATGTGGGGGGAGGAGGTCTCTGCAGTCATAGCTCAGAGTAGATGCAGTGGGTTGGGCATGGCAAAATGCAAAGGTCAGGTTCTCTAAGGGGCTGTGGGGGAGGAGAGAAGCAGGCTCTACTGCTAAAGTGCTGTCCAAGTGAACGTAGAGTAGAGCAGTACCAGTGTACAAGTAGTGTACAAGCAGCACAACAGCATCCATGTACAGCCTGAATTGATATACATTAGAGTATGGTTTGTGTCTGCTGTGGTTTGTTTTATACCTGTCACAAACATGTGATCAAATTCATTCAGTAAGATGGAAAAAAAATCATCAGAGTGTGCAGCAGAAAATGAGTGGAAATAGATGCAACAGCTAATAATTCACTTTTTATACTTCCCATGTGTTGTGAAAGCTACACCCACAAGCTTTTGCATTGGTGAGTGTGTCTTTGTGCCCACATGCATCCTTGTCTATGCCAAAAATGGAGTTGCTATGGTGACAAGAGAGCAGTACATAAGGAGAGAGGAAATAGAGAAGAGGAGAAATCGCCTTGTAGCATGTTCAGATAGCACCCTTCCCCCTGTCTACTCATACTCGGACAATAATTTCAATAAACACCCTTAAAACACACACTGACTCAGTATGCACATGACTGGTC
Organism: Leuresthes tenuis; assembly: GCF_036924035.1. Lineage (NCBI taxonomy): Eukaryota > Metazoa > Chordata > Actinopteri > Atheriniformes > Atherinopsidae > Leuresthes > Leuresthes tenuis. The sequence goes on along the minus strand of NW_027325365.1, from coordinate 16,201,319 downwards.
TATGCAAAGGATTATGAAGAAATCATCAGATAGAAGCAGCACATAGGTTAATTATGTTTCTATTTATGGTGGAAGCCTTTTAATAATGCAGTGAAAACGCCTTAAACATGCTGTCGGCTACTTCCGCCCCTGCAGCCCCCTCCCTTCTGGTACAACGCTCTGCTTTTTCTCCCCCTTTGATCAGACTGCCCATGGCGTTTCCTACAGTTTCTCCTTCAACCTATATGTGGAAGGTGAACAGCAGACAAAGAAGCAAGTAGACAGGCACACATGTACTTAACCACTAGTTTTACTATGCTCATCTTCCCATGCTCAGGGAGCACATATTGTGTATTTTTCTAAACTATTATTTATTCAATATTAATTATTCACTAAATTCAATGATCATATCTTCAGGGAAAGTTATTTTAATCAGTGTATACATGGGGTATGTGGGGGTGGGGGGTGGGGGTGGGGGGGGGTGCTTTACTCTGCATTTGATTTCTGCATGGGCATATAAAAAGGGTATTTGTTAATTATTTTTGTTTCTAAGTTTTTAATTGGAAATGTAGACAACACAGTTTTGTTTAAGATTTTTCTTTTAAGAATTGTTAAAGTTTCATTACATGCATGTCTTGTTCATTTTACCTAAAACAAAAATGAGCTAGGACAACATGTCAGCAGGCCACAAAGCCAAATATATAGTAAGATGTATATTTCTTAAACACTAATTCTCCTTATAGTACAGAGTAAACTGTAGCATCTGTCTCTTTCATGTTGATTTTTTTTAATAGAAAGAAAATCCAGACTGAAATCCTGAAAGGTTGGTGCAGTATAGACTTTGACCTACAAATCCATGAATCACTGAATTTCATAATGCGTCGTCTAGGTACGATGGATCAGGTGGTCTGTGTGTGTGTTCATATGTATGTAAATAATCTTCATCTGCATTTAAGTCTGTGATGCTTACTGTATATACAATTTTATCACATACATTAGGTAAATTGAGCACATAGGTTATCCATTGTAGGACATTATTGTTATTGCATTTGGGAGTTTACAGATGGCTGTAGCTGTGAGATGATTATTACTATTTTCAAATTAAATCATGTTTTTTTTTTCTGAATGGAAATAGGACATGAGTTTCTGAATCCGGGGCATAATCCTGGGATTACAAATGAGGGAACGTTTATGAGTGCATGACTGCTGTCTGTCTGGACATGAAGAAAAACAGCAAAAAAAATAAATAAACCCATGGATTTGTACCTCATATATTCATGACTGCTGTAGAACAGTAAGGCTTGGTTAAATGTACTATAATTTTTGCTCCTAAGGCAAAAAGGAAAAAGAAACAGATAGAGAAGGAGAAGTGATGCAGGAAGAACGCAGATTTTGGTATTTTGGGACCCTGATGATCTCATACAAAAAATAAAAAATGGATGGTGGATGAAATTCTTCTTGGGCAAGGAATGGGTAATAATCTTTTAAAGAAAACGGTGGTGCGGACTGCACATTGGTTTCAGTGCATATATTCTCAAAGACATGTCAGAAAGTTAGAATTTCTCTCAACCAAAAGACCATTTTAATTTCACCAAAGTAAATAGTTTGTGAACAGTCCACAGAACCTTTCAAATTACAATCTCAGCTAAAGGAATAGACAAGGAGTTGGTTAGAATTGTGGAAAGAAGTAGAGAAAGAAGTTGTTTGTGCGCCGTTGTTCAGTATGATAATAAAGGAGTCAGCATACATCATGATACACACTGCTGTGCGCTGTCCATGATTTTTAAAAAGAAGGTCCACCAGGTCTCTAGTTTGTGTTTGACTTTCCAAAAGCACATTTTTGATGTGATTCAATTACTGCTGGGGAGTATATGGTCACTGTTCTCTGCACATTGGCTGTTTCTCCACGTAGTGTCGTTGTTGCTCCATTATGGACAGCTCTGATCTTCGATACGACGAGGCCCCTCCCGTTTTCAGGCAACAACATCATCTCCCTAGTCTTTGTTTTAAATGATATGGAGGATGGTGGCGCAAAGACGGAATATTGCAATCATAAAGCCCAATCAGTTTTATTTCTTATATTCTGTCTAAAAAGTCTATCTAGATTTGAAACTAATTACTATTCCTTGTTCATATTGGATAGAAATGTATTCGGCTTGTAGATGGAGCTCTTTCAGGATATATTTGTGGCTTTTTCTACTAGAATGTTGCTTGCAAACAGCGGCTGGGCAGCTCTCCTATTCCATTTCTGAGGAGGTAACCCCAGGTACTCCAGTTGGAAATATCGCAAAGGACCTAAACCTGAACACACAAGATTTGGAATCCCGTTTGTTTCAGATTGTCTCCGGATCAAAGAAGAAATTCTTCGAGGTAAATCTGAAGACTGGTGTTCTGTATGTCAGTGAAAGAATAGACAGAGAGGAGCTTTGCTCTGAGGAAAATAAATGCCCAGTCAGCGTCGAAGCTGTAATAAATAACCCTTTAAAGCTTTATCGCATTGACGTGGACATTTTAGATGTAAACGACAATGCTCCGTTGTTTTCCACGAAGGAGCAAAATTTGTACATAGCAGAGAGTACATTACCAGGAGTGAAATTCGCATTATCTGAAGCAACTGATGCAGATGTGGGGAGAAATGGTATTAGCACTTATAAATTAAGCCAGGATGAACATTTTTCTTTGGCAGTGCACAAAGCAGGTGACAGTGTGTCTGCTGAATTAGTGCTGCAAAAAGCATTAGACAGAGAAAAGCAGCCCGTGATAACCATGACACTGACCGCTGTAGATGGTGGGAGTCCAGCTAAATCAGGCACCTCCAAGCTCGTTATCAATGTGTTAGACATTAACGATAACATTCCTATCTTTAGTGAGTCGCTGTATAAAACAAAAATTACGGAAAACACACCACTCGGCACAACAGTAATCGCTGTAAACGCTACCGATGCAGATGAGGGCCTAAACAGTGAGATTGTTTATGCGTTGAGAAGCAAAGATCAAGATCATGTGCTGGATATCTTTGAAATTGAACACCAGACAGGGGTGATTAAAGTAAAGGGTAATATAGACTTTGAAGAGAGAAAGGCTTTTGAGATACGTGTCGAGGCCAGTGACAAAGGGCAGCCTCCGATGTCTGCTCACTGTAAGGTTCTGGTAGAAGTAGGGGACTTAAATGATAACGCTCCTGAAGTCACTGTAACGTCATTACATAACACAGTGAAGGAAGATGCAATTAAAGGTACCGTAGTTGCTCTTGTGTCAGTCCTCGATAAAGATGGTGGAAAAAACGGGGACGTGAATGTCCAAATTCAAAAAGGGGTTCCATTCAAGCTTGAAACAAACTACAAAAATTACTACTCTTTGTTAGTTGACGGGCCCTTAGATAGGGAGAGTGTTTCAAACTACGACGTCACTATTGTTGGTAATGATAAAGGAAACCCGCCTCTCTCCAGCACAAGTGTAGTTTCTATACTTGTTTCTGATGTAAATGATAACGCACCGCTGTTCCCAGAGTCAACCATAAATGTATACGTGAAAGAGAACAGTGCAGAAGGAACAGTGATGAAACGAGTAACTGCAACTGATGCCGATACTGATCAGAATAGCCAAGTGACCTACTCATTCTTACAAAGTAAAAGTAACACATTGTTGTCATCTACACTTGTGAACATCAACTCGCAAACTGGAGAAATAGTCAGTCTGCAGTCTTTTAACTTTGAGGAATTGAAAACGTTTCAGTTTAAAGTTCAGGCCACAGACTCTGGTGTTCCTCCGCTTAGCAGCAACGTCACCGTCAACGTTTTTATTCTGGATGAGAATGACAACAGTCCCACGATTCTAGCTCCTTATTCTGAGCACGGCTCCGTTAACAGTGAGAGCATCCCCTACTCTGCTGAAGCGGGATACTTTGTGGCAAAGATCAGGGCTGTGGACGCAGACTCTGGATACAATGCGTTGCTTTCTCATCACCTGTCTGAGCCCAAAGGAAACAACCTGTTCAGGATCGGAACCAGCACCGGGGAAATCAGGACTAAGAGGAGAATGAGCGACAATGACCTGAAAACTCACCCCTTGGTGGTGCTGGTTTCTGATAACGGAGAACCTTCTCTGTCAGCTACTGTGTCTATTGATGTGGTGGTGGTTGAAAGCACAGCTGACATCCAGACTCAGTTCAGACATGTTCCTATAAAAGAGGACAGCTTCTCTGATCTGAACCTGTATCTGCTGATCGCCATCGTGTCGGTGTCAGTGATTTTTCTGCTGAGTCTCATCAGTTTAATAGCTGTCAGATGCCACAGGACAGACGGCAGTTTCAGCAGGTACAGCGCTCCAATGATCACCACCCACCCTGACGGGAGCTGGTCTTATTCTAAAGCTACTCAGCAGTATGACGTGTGTTTCAGCTCAGACACATTGAAGAGTGACGTAGTGGTTTTCCCCGCACCGTTTCCACCTGTAGATGGAGAACTGATCAGTATTAACGGAGGAGACACTTTTACCAGGACCCAGACTTTACCTAATAAAGAAAAGGTAAGTTGTTTTTACTTTTTTAGGAAAAAGGTTGCTTAAAAATTGTGATTTCAATTTCTCCCTACATGTGAAGTGAACAAAAAAAGTTTCGATAAGTACATTTGACAGCGTGTGACGGCCTAAGAAATTATACATAACGAGTACTTGGCCTTGTCCATGGTGTTGAAATAAGCTCAATGGCGTGTTTTGGCGGTCTGGAGGTTGAACGAGTAAATCAGTTCAGTTGTTTTAAGTATTTGTATTTGTATTTGGAAAAGCGTGTAATTGTTTTTTAACATTCAAAATTTTATTCTCGCCTGACTCCTGACTCAAGCTTTGAATAGCCTGATTAAATTACGGCACTAATAGGAGAAAACAACAGGACTTCTTTGTTGTTGTTTTATAAGATTATTTTTCATCTCTTGTATAACAATTTACTGTGTGTGGTGAATGTAGTTATTTCGAATGACCACATGGGGACATTATAGACCATCACATTTTGATGTTTGGTAGGATACTTGAAGCCCCTCCCAGACTCAGAGGATGGCGTTTGGAAGGGCTTTGTTACAAAGAGTCGCAGTGTGAGGATGAATCGTGCAGTCTCTATTTTGCCTATTGGCCTTTAAAAAACAAATGTTCTGAATTCTTCTACTTCCCGTTCACCAAGAATACCAAGAGGAATACTGGAGATTATTATTTACATTATCTGTTATAGAATTGGATACTGACATGTCGAAGCGAAGGATATGCTGTCCTTCTGGGATTTATTTCGTTATTGTTCTTCTGGAATGCTGCTGGGAATTTGTATATGGACAACTCTCTTACTCAATATCGGAGGAGGTAAACCTGGGGACTCCTGTTGGAAATCTCGCTAAAGATCTGAATATTAACCTGAATGACTTGGAGGCACGTATGTTTCAAATTGTTAGCGGATCAAAGAGAAAATACTTTGATATAAATTTGAGAACGGGTAGTCTTTATGTCAATGAGAGAATCGACCGAGAGGAGCTCTGTGGTAATGCTGCAAAATGCACTGTTAATGTAGAAGCTGTGATAAACAATCCACTTAAACTGTATCGTTTAGAGATAAATGTCGTGGATATAAATGATAATGCACCACATTTTCCAGAGAAAATGCAGTCTATTAACATCGCAGAAAGTACTATGCCGGGAGGGAAATTTGGATTTGTAGGAGCATCGGATCTGGATGTTGGGAGGAATGGTGTCAGTACGTACAGGCTGAGTGCAAATGACTATTTTTCTTTAGAGATCCACAAAGGGGGAGACAGTGTGTCGGCTGAACTTGTGCTCCAGAAAGCTTTAGACAGAGAAAAACAAGCGATCATAAAACTTACGGTCACTGCCGTTGATGGTGGAAACCCATCCAAATCAGGGACATCACAGATTGTTATCAATGTTTTAGACAATAATGACAATGCCCCGGTATTCAGTAGTTCATTATATAAGAAACGCATATCTGAAAACATTGCTGTAGGTAACACAGTTATAGTTCTAAATGCAACAGACGTAGATGACGGCATTAATGCTGAAATAGAATACTCATTAAGGAGTAAAGGGCAAGATCGCGTTTTAAGTCTGTTTAAAATTGATTATAAAACGGGTGCAATTACAGTCAAAGGCAAGATAGACTATGAAGAAAACCCTGCGTTTGAGATTCATGCTCAGGCAAGCGACAAAGGCCAGCCTCCAATGTCTGCTCACTGTAAAGTGCTGGTAGAGGTAATGGACCTAAATGACAACGCTCCTGAGATTACTGTAACGTCACTGCTAACAACAGTGAAAGAGGATGTACAAGCAGGTACAGCCGTTGCTCTTGTCTCTGTACTTGATAAAGATAATGGGGAAAACGGGGCAATAAAAGTTGTCATCGCAAATGAGAACCCCTTTAAACTGGACACTAATTATAAGAATTATTATTCATTAGTAGTTAACGGTCCGCTTGACAGAGAGACTATGAATGAGTATAACATTACTATAGTAGCAACCGATGAGGGGACTCCTGCTCTTTTCAGCACTAGCATAGTTAATATTCAAGTTTCTGATGTCAATGACAACCCGCCTTGCTTCTCCGAGCAACTACTTAATGTTTATGTAAGAGAAAACAGTCCGGTGGGAGAAGTTATAAAAAGCGTGTCCGCAGTTGATGTAGATATCGATAGAAATAGCCAAGTGAGCTATTCATTTTTAAAAAGTAACAGTGATACACTACAGTCGTCTACAATGGTAAACATCAACTCAGAGACTGGAGATATAGTCAGTCTGCAGTCTTTTAACTACGAGGAGTTAAAAACGTTTCAGTTTAAAGTTCAGGCCACAGACTCTGGTGTTCCTCCGCTTAGCAGCAACGTCACCGTCAACGTTTTTATTCTGGATGAGAATGACAACAGTCCCACGATTCTAGCTCCTTATTCTGAGCACGGTTCCGTTAACAGTGAGAGCATCCCCTACTCTGCTGAAGCGGGATACTTTGTGGCAAAGGTCAGGGCTGTGGACGTAGACTCTGGATATAATGCGCTGCTTTCTTATCACCTCTCCGAGCCCAAAGGAAACAACCTGTTCAGGATCGGAACCAGCACCGGGGAAATCAGGACTAAGAGGAGAATGAGCGACAATGACCTGAAAACTCACCCCTTGGTGGTGCTGGTTTCTGATAACGGAGAACCTTCTCTGTCAGCTACTGTGTCTGTGGATGTGGTGGTGGTTGAAAGCACAGCTGACATCCAGACTCAGTTCAGACATGTTCCTATAAAGGAGGACAGCTTCTCTGATCTGAACCTATATCTGCTGATCGCCATCGTGTCGGTGTCAGTGATCTTTCTGCTGAGTCTCATCAGTTTAATAGCTGTCAGATGTCACAGGACAGATGGCAGTTTCAGCAGGTACAGCGCTCCAATGATCACCACCCATCCTGACGGGAGCTGGTCTTATTCTAAAGCTACTCAGCAGTATGACGTGTGCTTCAGCTCAGACACACTGAAGAGTGACGTAGTGGTTTTCCCCGCACCGTTTCCACCTGTAGATGGAGAACTGATCAGTATTAACGGAGGAGACACTTTTACCAGAACTCAGACTTTACCCAACAAAGAAAAGGTAAGAAACCTAGAGTATCAAATGCCTCACAATTATGTAATTTCATTTTCGATAACCGAGAGATGTCCATCAGTATATATTTTCATTGTATAGTAAGTGTAATTTCAATTCAACAACATAACACATTGCACAGATATATGTTTTACACCTCTAGAATAGTATTAGAATAGAGGATAAACCTGCACATTAGCCAGAATAATCCCACAATTTGAAATTGCTTGGCATCTGAAACTCAGCTGGAAAGTATATACCGTTGTCCATGGTGCTGAAAATAAGGGCTTTAGTATTTGATGTGCTGTCTGGTAGGAAACGCGGGTTTATTTTTGTCTGGCACGGTTACATTTATTAACTGTTCAATAATGTTGGTTTAACTGCATATAGGGGAGGGTTTTACAATAGCTTATTTCATAATTGGCCCTTTTAATCTTTCGAAGATAGAGGAAAGTAGGTCAAATTAATATTTACGTTCCATGGACTATTTCAGCTGTATTTGTTTATTTATCTGTTTATTTATTCACTGGGTGGAGTCAGGGAATGAGGGGTGGTGCTAAATACTGGCTCTTGTCTAAGTCATGTTATTGGTTTGTGTTGCTTTGCAGTAATTCGGCAAGTAAAGTTTCACTGTGAAAAGTTTAAAAAGAATAAGATAAAATTAGATACAGTAAGATAAAGTAAAAGTTAATAGAGTGAGACACTCGGGAAAAAAGTAGGATTGTGATTAATGTCGTTCATTTTTTAACTTAGATAAAACACAATTATCAAGGCAGTATCATTTCTGTTTAGTTGTTTTTCAAATCCAAATGTGAATTGCATCTGTTTAACATTACCACACGGTGACACCAAAGACCATGGCATCTTTTACACAGCACAAGACTCCTCCCAAAACAGAGGATGGTTATTTTTTCTGTGCTTTGTTAGACGGAGACCGAGGACTGGAGAGAAAACGAGCATTCATAGTCCCTATTAAATGAGAGCAGTGGATGTCGGCTGTTTCATATATTTATTATTATCTCCATGTTGAAACCGGTCTAGGATTTATGCACTCTTGGGTTGGATATAATAATGTATATCGCAAGAAGAAGGAGCCCAATTTGGACTTGTATTGTGGTCATGCTGCTGATTTACGGTTTGGGAACGGTGTCTGGACAGCTCTCGTACGCCGTCACGGAGGAGGTAAATCCAGGGACTTCGGTTGGAAATATCGCCAAGGATTTAAATATCAATGTCCAAGATTTAGAGTCCCGCGAGTTCAAGATTGTTAGTGGATCAAAAAGGAAATATTTTGACGTTAATCTAAAAACGGGGTTTCTTTACGTTAATGAAAGAATAGATAGGGAAGAGCTTTGTGCGAAGGCTACAAAATGCTCTGTAAGTATAGAGGCCGTGATCAACGACCCTCTGAAGCTTTACCGTTTGGAGATAACAATAAAAGATATAAATGACAATACACCTATGTTCTCCGAACAATTGCAGTCAATTGATGTCCCTGAAAATACTTTACCGGGAGTCAAATTTGGATTGATAGAAGCATCAGATTTGGATGTTGGAAAGAACGGTGTTAATACATACAAGCTAAGCAACAACGATCACTTTTCATTAGAAATTCACAAAGGGGGAGACAGTGTGTCTGCCGATCTAGTGCTGCAAAAGGCATTAGACCGAGAGCAAGACTCTGTTATAAAACTCACACTGAGTGCAGTAGACGGAGGAAACCCAACAAAGTCAGGGACCTCACAAATAATTATTAACGTTCTGGATACCAATGACAACCATCCTGTTTTCAGTAGATCCTTGTACAAAATCCAGATCCCTGAAAACTTGCCAACAGGGTCTACTATTATCACTCTGAATGCAACAGACGCAGACGTTGATTTAAACAGTGATATAGAATATTCACTGAGAAAGAAAGGTCAGGATCATGTTTTAGATCATTTTCAAATTGAATCTAAAACAGGTGCAATTTTGACCAAAGGTGTGATAGACTATGAAGAAAATCCTGCTTTTGAGATTCATGCACAGGCAAGTGACAAAGGCCAGCCTCCAATGTCTGCTCACTGTAAAGTGCTGGTAGAGGTAATGGACCTGAATGACAACGCTCCTGAGATTACTGTAACGTCACTGTTAACAACAGTGAAAGAGGATGCACAAGCAGGTACAGCCGTTGCTCTTGTCTCTGCACTTGATAAAGATAATGGGGAAAACGGGGCAATAAAAGTTGTCATTGTAAATGAGACCCCCTTTAAACTGGACACTAATTATAAGAATTATTATTCATTAGTAGTTAACGGTCCGCTTGACAGAGAGAATATGAATGCGTATAACATTACTATAGTAGCAACCGATGAGGGGACTCCTGCTCTTTTCAGCACTAGCATAGTTAATATTCAAGTTTCTGATGTCAATGACAACCCGCCGTGCTTCACCGAGCAACTACTTAATGTTTATGTAAAAGAAAACAGTCCGGTGGGAGAAGTTATAAAAAGCGTGTCCGCAGTTGATGTAGATATCGATAGAAATAGTCAAGTGAGCTATTCATTTTTAAAAAGTAACAGTGATACACTACAGTCGTCTACAATGGTAAACATCAACTCAGAGACTGGAGATATAGTCAGTCTGCAGTCTTTTAACTACGAGGAGTTAAAAACGTTTCAGTTTAAAGTTCAGGCCACAGACTCTGGTGTTCCTCCGCTTAGCAGCAACGTCACCGTCAACGTTTTTATTCTGGATGAGAATGACAACAGTCCCACTATTCTAGCTCCTTATTCTGAACACGGTTCCGTTAACAGTGAGAGCATCCCCTACTCTGCTGAAGCGGGATACTTTGTGGCAAAGGTCAGGGCTGTGGACGTAGACTCTGGATATAATGCGCTGCTTTCTTATCACCTCTCCGAGCCCAAAGGAAACAACCTGTTCAGGATCGGAACCAGCACCGGGGAAATCAGGACTAAGAGGAGAATGAGCGACAATGACCTGAAAACTCACCCCGTGGTGGTGCTGGTTTCTGATAACGGAGAACCTTCTCTGTCAGCTACTGTGTCTATTGATGTGGTGGTGGTTGAAAGCACAGCTGACATCCAGACTCAGTTCAGACATGTTCCTATAATGGAGGACAGCTTCTCTGATCTGAACCTGTATCTGCTGATCGCCATTGTGTCGGTGTCAGTGATTTTTCTGCTGAGTCTCATCAGTTTAATAGCTGTCAGATGCCACAGGACAGACGGCAGTTTCAGTAGGTACAGCGCCCCAATGATCACCACCCACCCTGACGGGAGCTGGTCTTACTCTAAAGCTACTCAGCAGTATGACGTGTGTTTCAGCTCAGACACACTGAAGAGTGACGTAGTGGTTTTCCCCGCACCGTTTCCACCTGTAGATGGAGAACTGATCAGTATTAACGGAGGAGACACTTTTACCAGAACTCAGACTTTACCCAACAAAGAAAAGGTAAGGTTATATTGGCTTCATGATTTGAAGAATGCTATTACCTAAATAACACAATATAAATTTAATGTGAATTATTTGCAATCACTTGATCATTTTGGTGTCAGCCTTTCATAAATAATGTGGATTACCGGTCATTAACTTCATGACGTTTTCTTACTTAGTACTATATGAGAAACCATCAGTGGTGCAGAACCCCATCACTGATTAAGTGATTGATTACATGAAAATGATTGATTCTACTTCTAATATACGGTATTTGTAATGGTGATAAGGGAATTCCATTCTTTTGCTGACTTATGACAAGATTCGTTCTGTATTTGCATATTTCAAATATATATATCAGCAAATTAACTACATATAAAGTTTCTGTATCCATTGGAAAAAAAATTCAGGTATGAATTAAACTTTTGAAATGTAACTCTCTTACTGGCTGGTTTTGGGCATTGGGGTTAACAAAATTATGCTTTTCGAATGTAAGTTATTTTCAGAAGACCTGTACCTGAATCTCTGCCACTCCTGAAAGGGCTTATGTTGTTCAAAAGGAAAATATTTCAACTTAAACCACTTCCATGGGGACATGTGTTGCTGGATGTTGTGTGAGACGCAGTATAATTTGGCTCAAGGTTAGAAGAAAAAATAATGAGTTAAAGAATAGGAAAAAATATTCGTATGTTGATGTTGAATGTAGTTGTTGCAGTTGTCCGCGTGGGGACATTGTAGACCATCACATTCGGTATTACTCATCAGTGAACGGGGGCTCCTCCCAGATTTAGAGAACGATGACGTTTCACAAGCCAAAGAGACAAAGAGATTTGAGGGCGAAGAGCAGCGTTGTGACGACGATTTTCTCACTATAGAGTACCTATGTCTCAAATCATTACTTTCTATCGCTGTTATCAAAAGAATCTATCTTTATGAATTTTATTTTTGCTTATAATTATGCTTAAACTGGACCAATGGAGCACTGTTTGGATTTATCTTGTCTTTGTGCTGCTGGATTGTTGTTGGGAAACGGTATTGGGACAGCTCTCATACTCCGTCTCAGAAGAGGTGAATCTGGGGACTGTTGTCGGGAATATCGCCAAAGATCTGAACATCAATATCGAAGACCTGGAAAGTCGTATGTTTCAGGTCGTTGCTGGATCAAAGAGGAAATATTTCGAGGTAAATCTAAAGACTGGCGTTCTCTACGTTAATGAAAGAATAGATCGGGAGGAACTCTGCGCTGGTGAACGAAAATGTGCATTTACTGTAGAGGCAATTATTAATAATCCACTGAAACTGTACCGTATTGAAATTACGGTATTAGATGTGAATGATAATTCTCCATCCTTTATCAGCACGTTACAATTAATGAACATCAGCGAAAACACAGCAGCAGGGACAAAATTTCCCATGCAACCAGCCTACGATGCAGACGTTGGAAAGAATACTGTTAATACCTACAAGCTTAGTCAGAATGAGCATTTCTCTCTCGAAACACACAAAGGAGAGAGTCTAATTCCCGAACTGGTACTTCGAAAGACTTTAGACAGAGAAAAACAGTCTCTGATTCGACTCATATTGACTGCTATTGATGGAGGAACACCTGATAAATCTGGCACTATGACTATAATAGTAAACGTGCTTGACAATAATGACAATGCTCCTGTATTCACTCAAACACTGTATAAAGCCAGAGTGCATGAGAATGTTAAGTTGGGCACATCCATAATAACATTAAATGCTTCTGATTTAGACGAAGGCTCCAATGGACAGGTAAAATATTCCTTCAGTGAAGTCGGTCGAGGGAAACAATCTGATGTGTTTGCTATAGATGAAAAAACTGGAACTGTAACCAATAAAAAGAATATTGATTTTGAAGAGAACAATGCTTTTGAGATTCGAGTTCAGGCCAGTGATGGTGCTTCCTCTCCTCTTACCTCACATTCAAAATTATTGATTGAAGTTTTAGATGTTAATGACAATGGACCTGAAATTACAGTTACATCACTGTTGAACACTGTGAAAGAGGATTCGTCCATTGGCACTGCTATTGCTCTTGTTTCAGTGTTCGATAAAGATGGAGGTAAAAATGGGATGGTGAGATGTAAAATATCCAATGATGTTCCCTTTAAATTAGAATCTAACTATAAAAATTACTATTCGTTGGTTGTGGACGGTCCTCTTGACCGAGAGACTGCGCCTCAATACAATATAAGCATCACTGCAACAGATGAGGGCAATCCACCTCTCTCCAGCACGAGCATCATTCATGTACACGTCTCTGACATAAATGATAATAAACCTCATTTCACAGAAGACACAATCAATGTCTTCATGAAAGAAAACAGTCCAATAGGAACTGTTATAAAAACAGTGTCAGCAGGTGATGAAGACACTGATAGAAATGGTCGCGTGAGCTATTCATTCTTACACGAAAACAGTAAATTGCTCTCACTTTCTACAATGGTAAACATCAACTCAGAGACTGGAGATATAGTCAGTCTACAGTCTTTTAACTATGAGGAGTTAAAGACGTTTCAGTTTAAAGTTCAAGCCACAGACTCTGGTGTTCCTCCGCTCAGCAGCAACGTGACCGTCAACGTTTTTATTCTGGATGAGAATGACAACAGTCCCACGATTCTAGCTCCTTATTCTGAGCACGGTTCCGTTAACAGTGAGAGCATCCCCTACTCTGCTGAAGCGGGATACTTTGTAGCAAAGATCAGGGCTGTGGACGCAGACTCTGGATACAATGCGCTGCTTTCTTATCACCTCTCCGAGCCCAAAGGAAACAACCTGTTCAGGATCGGAACCAGCACCGGGGAAATCAGGACTAAGAGGAGAATGAACGACAATGACCTGAAAACTCACCCCTTGGTGGTGCTGATTTCTGATAACGGAGAACCTTCGCTGTCAGCTACTGTGTCTATTGATGTGGTGGTGGTTGAAAGCACAGCTGACATCCAGACTCAGTTCAGACATGTTCCTATAAAGGAGGACAGCTTCTCTGATCTGAACCTGTATCTGCTGATCGCCATTGTATCGGTGTCAGTGATCTTTCTGCTGAGTCTCATCAGTTTAATAGCTGTCAGATGCCACAGGACAGATGGTAGTTTCAGCAGGTACAGCGCCCCAATGATCACCACCCACCCTGACGGGAGCTGGTCTTACTCTAAAGCTACTCAGCAGTATGATGTGTGCTTCAGCTCAGACACACTGAAGAGTGACGTAGTGGTTTTCCCCGCATCGTTTCCACCTGTAGATGGAGAACTGATCAGTATTAACGGAGGAGACACTTTTACCAGAACTCAGACTTTACCAAATAAGGAAAAGGTAAGGCAACAGTACGTTTCGTATTTGTGCTTGATTTTTGCTAGTTGTTCATTTTGAGATTATAACTGACTGCGAAGTTGATGCCACTTCAAGCATTTCTTTAAGTTAAGTTAAATTTAAGAAGAAGCTCTTGTATTTGTTTGTTCTTTAGCTGTGTTGTTGCAGTCTCCCTTCTTTTGCCTACTGACAACTCGCAACATATTTATAACACCCTTCAAAACTAGACCAAGACATCCGAGCTTTAGCAACACTGAACACTTTTACTGTTCAATAATACTGTCTCTTATTCTTCTTTTTCTCATGAGTTTTTGGTAAACATTATATATTTTTTTAAACTTTTCTTCTTCGAGTGACATTTTTTCTGCTTTTACTGTTTGAGCACTGCCTCACCTCTAAATTCAAACGTTTTCCTATTGAACGTTATAGTAGCTCTCCAAGGTGCTACTTAACCAACAGCATGCAGAGTGTGGTGATGTGTTGCACTATTTCTTTACATTTTATTTTTATTCTGTCGTTATTTAGTTGATAATAGTTCGTAGATTAATCCAAATGTAACCACTTTGCTACAAATGTCTAAAATAATGTCAGTTAGTGTTCGTGTTTGTGTATTTTGGTCATAGCAACGATGTGTTGTACTGTACGCAGACTGATTTGTAGTGTTAGATGTTCGCATCTTCTCACAGTTCCTTTGTGGACACGTGGTACTCATTTTCAAGAGACTTTTCAATTACCGTGTGGGGTGTACTCTTTTCACAGTAATCTTTTTAGTTTTACTCAAAAACCTATCATTTGAATATATCAGCAAGAGTTTGTGTTTTTTAGTCATATAGAGTGAAAATAATGGGCCGCTTACTTATGTTGGTAGGTTTCAATAAAAATTTTAAACATGTTAGTCAATCACAGAAACAGTAGCATTGTGAATTACGTATGTCAAACGTCACCAGATTATTTTCCAATTTAAAATATTTTGCTTATAACTCAAAGTGACATTTGTCATGCTGTTTCTGTTTTAAATATATATTTAAATATTTTAGTGATAGAGCGTTTGTGTCTTTCTGTTTTTCCCTCGTTTGTATTGTGATTACAAGAGAAGTTCAAAAGAGAGCGCTGTAGACCATAACATCATGGCAAACGTGAACAGGCCCATCCCTGATTGAAAACGTGATGTTGCATTGGGCTCTGACACAAAGAGATGCAGAATGTTAGAGAGAAAGCTGAGACATGAGCCACACAGTGTACAATTTTGAAGAAAAGGGAACGTAGCCTCCGTCAATACTGGATATCCACTGGGCCTTATATGCGGGTTTCACATCGGACTGGATTATGTCATCACTTCATAGAAATAATGTGTTGGCATTCGTGTTATTTGTGCTGTTGGATTGTTATTGGGAAACGGTGTCCGGGCAGCTCTCCTACTCTATATCAGAGGAAGTGAATCCAGGGACCTCTGTAGGAAACATAGCCAAGGATCTAAACCTGGGTGTCCCTGAGCTGGAGGCTCGCATGTTCCAAATTGTAACAGGATCAAAGAAAAAACATGTTGAGGTAAATCTAAAGACGGGGCTTCTCTTCGTCAGCGATAGAATAGACAGAGAGGAGCTCTGTGCAAAGGCAACGAAATGTACAATTAGCGTCGAGGCTGTGATAAATGCTCCATTAAAGCTTTATCGTTTGGACATTAATATTATAGATGTAAATGACAATTATCCAGTTTTCAGTACTAATTCGCAAAGTATAGAAATAGCTGAAAGCACGTTACCCGGGACAAAATTTCTTGTGTTATCAGCCTATGATGCCGATGTAGAAAAAAATGATATCAGTACCTACAAGCTAAGTACGAATGATCATTTTTCCTTAGCAGTGAACAAAGGAGAGAGAGTGTCTGCTGAACTGGTCCTTCAGAAACCCTTAGACCGAGAAAAACAGGCTGTAATTAGACTAACATTGACTGCTGTAGATGGCGGAACACCTCCGAAAACCGGAACATCACAGTTAATAATCAGTGTTTTGGACAATAACGATAACGTTCCGATATTTTCCAAACCACTTTATAAAACAAGCGTTACTGAAAATGCACCACTTGGGTCTTCAGTAATAGGAGTAACGGCAACAGACAATGATGAAGGACCAAACGGAGAGATTTCATATTCACTTAGCAGCCAAGATCAAGATCATGTTTTGAACATTTTTCAAGTTGATGAACAAACTGGATTATTGACAGTTAAAGGAAACATTGACTTTGAACAGCACCCCGCTTTTGAAATCCGCGTGCAGGCCAGTGACAAAGGCTCTCCTCAAATGACATCACAGTGCAAGATACTAATAGAAGTGCTGGATGTAAATGACAATGCGCCTGAGATATCTATAACTACGCTCATTACCACAGTACAGGAAGATGTAAAATTGGGCACGGCAATTGCACTTGTGTCAGTGCTGGACCGAGATGGAGGTAAAAATGGAATAGTTAACTGTGAAGTTAGCAATGGCAGTCCATTTAAATTGGAAACAAACTATAAAAATTATTATTCGTTGGTCATAGATGGGCAGCTAGATAGAGAGAGTGGCTCATATTATAATGTCACCATCACAGCAATAGATGAAGGAATTCCTGCTCTCAGAAGCACAAGAGATTTTACTGTTCATATTTCCGATGTCAATGACAACTCTCCTCGCTTTTCAGACAACGTGTTTAATGTTTATTTAAAAGAAAACAGTCTAGTTGGAGGTGTTTTAAAAACGTTATCAGCGCTTGATATAGATATTGATCAGAATGCCCGTGTGAGCTATTCAATTGCCGAAAGTAAGAGTGATTCGCTCCCACTCTCTACGATGGTAAACATAAACTCGGAGACTGGAGATATAGTCAGTCTTCAGTCTTTTAACTATGAAGAGTTAAAAACGTTTCAGTTTAAAGTTCAGGCCACAGACTCTGGTGTTCCTCCGCTCAGCAGCAACGTGACCGTCAACGTTTTTATTCTGGATGAGAATGACAACAGTCCCACGATTCTAGCTCCTTATTCTGAGCACGGCTCCGTTAACAGCGAAAACATCCCCTACTCTGCTGAAGCGGGATACTTTGTGGCAAAGATCAGGGCTGTGGACGCAGACTCTGGATACAATGCGCTGCTTTCTTATCACCTCTCCGAGCCCAAAGGAAACAACCTGTTCAGGATCGGAACCAGCACCGGGGAAATCAGGACTAAGAGGAGAATGAGCGACAATGACCTGAAAACTCACCCCTTGGTGGTGCTGGTTTCCGATAACGGAGAACCTTCGTTGTCAGCTACTGTGTCTATTGATGTGGTGGTGGTTGAAAGCACAGCTGACATCCAGACTGAGTTCAGACATGTTCCTAGAAAGGAGGACAGCTTCTCTGATCTGAACATGTATCTGCTGATCGCCATCGTGTCGGTATCAGTGATTTTTCTGCTGAGTCTCATCTGTTTAATAGCTGTCAGATGCCACAGGACAGACGGCAGTTTCAGTAGGTACAGCGCCCCAATGATCACCACCCACCCTGACGGGAGCTGGTCTTACTCTAAAGCTACTCAGCAGTATGACGTTTGTTTCAGCTCAGACACATTGAAGAGTGACGTAGTGGTTTTCCCCGCACCGTTTCCACCTGTAGATGGAGAACTGATCAGTATTAACGGAGGAGACACTTTTACCAGAACTCAAACTTTACCAAATAAAGAAAAGGTGAGTCAATTTATGTTTTTTACACATTCCTTCTCGATCTTGATATCTGTGTCGGCTGTCCTATCAGGCTCAATGGCCATCATCTAATATTTCAAGCAATGAAAAATATAAATTACATGATAATCATATAGCCTCTTTGAAAAGAAAGAAAAGTCATTTGCCATTTTAGATTAAAACACAACTGATCAGCTATGCTCGCACGAGTTTCTGCCAACATAAGAAAATGTTATGTGGTTTGGTGTATAACTTATGCAGTGCTTACGAAGACAAGCTGTGGTGGTGTTCTACTTGTCATTTGTGAAACTGAACATATATGGGTTTGAAAAAACATTTTTTCTAGACCTATCGAGTGTTTTGCTAATGAGTGCATCTTACTGATATATATCTATTATCATTTTTGTTGTTGTTAAATTACAGATATTGTGTTTATTTCAAAATTAAGCCACTCTCCGTGGTACTTATATGAGAACCACTTAGCTTAAATTAACTCGTAATAGACATTGCAATGAAGTTTAGATTTCACATGTTTTAAAGCAATTACTGTCGGGTATGAATCAGATGAAAATATCACTCATGCCGTTTCAGCAGATCCTGTGTCGTGCAGTTATTTGAAATCACCACAAGGCGACATTGTTGACCATGACTTGACAACGTCTATTTCCGTGTTCGCGCTCCTCCCAGAGAAAAATTAATACAGCTTTGTAACAAAGAGAGTGAAGCGAGTGGTTAGACCACGACAGCAGTCGTTCTTATCCCATCTCAAAAGAAACAAATTCCCTTTCTTCGTCTGGATTGTTTCAAAGGAATTTTCGGATGTGAATATTTGCTGCATCTTTGATGGAAGTAATTATGCATTTACCGACTATCAAATGCTCTGCCTGGATGTATTTAATGTTTCTGATACTGGATCATTGCTGTGATGAAGCGACTGGGCAACTCTCTTATTCGGTCCCTGAGGAGGTGACCATGGGAACGATGGTTGGAAATATTGCCAAGGATTTGCAGATAAAGGTTCAGGACTTGGAGTCCCGTATGTTTAGGATTGTTGCTGGATCTAAGAGAAAATATTTCGAGGTAAATACGAAAACTGGAATTCTCTACGTCAACGAAAGAATCGACAGAGAGGAGCTCTGTGCGAAAGCCATGGAATGTACAGTAAATGTGGAAGCTGTGATAACTGAACCTCTAAAGCTTTACCGTATAGAAATGAATATTATTGATGTCAACGATAATTTCCCGTATTTCATTGCAAAATCACAAAGGATAGACATTGCTGAAAGCACACTGCCGGGGATAAAATTTCCACTGCTACAGGCCTACGATGCAGACGTGGGAAAGAATGGCATAAACACATACAAGCTCAGCTCAAATGAACATTTTTCATTAGCCATAAGTAAATCGGGAGAGAGTATTTCCACAGAATTAGTGTTACAAAAAGCCTTGGACAGAGAAAAGGAGCCGTTGATTACGCTTATTTTAACAGCCTTAGACAATGGAAATCCACCAAAGTCTGGGACCTCAGATATCATAATCAATGTTTTAGACAATAATGATAACACGCCAGTGTTTGCAAAGTCATTGTACAAAACTCGTATCTCTGAAAATGTGCCAATTGGTACCACTCTGTTGACTTTAAATGCGACAGACGCAGACGAGGGAACAAACAAAGAAATCGTATATACACTGAGCACGAAGGAGCAGGACCAGGTATTGCACATTTTTAAACTTGACCCAAACAGCGGCGTTTTGACAGTTGAACGAAATGTGGATTTTGAAGAACATCCAGCTTTTGAGATTCGTGCACAAGCCAGTGACAAAGGGCAGCCACCGATGTCTACTCATTGTAAGGTTCTTGTAGAAGTGGTGGACTTAAACGATAATTCCCCTCAGATAACGGTGACGTCACTATTAAACACAGTAAAGGAGGATGCTAAAGTAGGTACAGCCGTAGCACTTGTTTCAGTCTTGGACAAAGATGGTGGTAAAAATGGAGAAGTGCATTGTACAATAGATGATAATGCGCCCTTTAAATTGGAAACCAACTATAAGAACTATTATTCACTGGTGGTTGACGGTCCCCTGGACCGTGAGAGCATATCTAGCCATAACGTCACCATAACAGCAACTGATGGTGGTAACCCCTCACTCTCCAGCACAAGTATTATTACTATTTACATTTCAGATATCAATGATAATGTACCCCACTTCTTATCACCAGACATTAATGTTTATATAAAAGAAAACAGCCAAGTAGGAACAGCTCTTAAAACTGTGTCAGGAGTTGATGCAGACATCCATGAAAATGGAAAGGTAACCTATTCACTTTTAAAAAGCAACAAAAACTCATTACCATTATCTACAATGATAAACATCAACTCTGAGACTGGAGATATAGTCAGTCTTCAGTCTTTTAACTATGAGGAGTTAAAAACGTTTCAGTTTAAAGTTCAGGCCACAGACTCTGGTGTCCCTCCGCTCAGCAGCAACGTGACCGTCAACGTTTTTGTTCTGGATGAGAATGACAACAGTCCCACGATTCTAGCTCCTTATTCTGAGCACGGGTCCGTTAACAGTGAGAGCATCCCCTACTCTGCTGAAGCGGGATACTTTGTGGCAAAGATCAGGGCTGTGGACGCAGACTCTGGATACAATGCGCTGCTTTCTTATCACCTCTCCGAGCCCAAAGGAAACAACCTGTTCAGGATTGGAACCAGCACCGGAGAAATCAGAACTAAGAGGAGAATGAGCGACAATGACCTGAAAACTCACCCCTTGGTGGTGCTGGTTTCTGATAATGGAGAACCTTCTCTGTCAGCTACTGTGTCTGTTGATGTGGTGGTGGTTGAAAGCACAGCTGACATCCAGACTCAGTTCAGACATGTTCCTAAAAAGGAGGACAGCTTCTCTGATCTGAACCTGTATCTGCTAATTGCCATCGTGTCGGTGTCAGTGATCTTTCTGCTGAGTCTCATCGGTTTAATAGCTGTCAGATGTCATAGGACAGACGGCAGTTTCAGCAGGTACAGCGCCCCAATGATCACCACCCACCCTGACGGGAGCTGGTCTTACTCTAAAGCTACTCAGCAGTATGACGTGTGTTTCAGCTCAGACACACTGAAGAGTGACGTAGTGGTTTTCCCCGCACCGTTTCCACCTGTTGATGCAGAACTGATCAGTATTAACGGAGGAGACACTTTTAACAGGACTCAGACTTTACCAAATAAAGAAAAGGTAAGAGCGATCAGACAAGACTGAAAGTTAACACCCTGAGCACTATATGATACAGTATATCGATCTCTTTTTGGAGGGCTTTCTGTTGTAATTAAAAGGAAATTCATATCTGTGCTTACTTATCTGGTGATGTGGGTTCAGGTGATCTTACCTGTTGCATTGTATTCATTCATTCATTTATTGGTGGTTTGTATGACTGTCCGATGTGAATCCAAATTGATCTGCTGATTTGAGCCACTGTCCCCCGTTCTGAACGCACGTTTTTAAATGACTTCGTTACAGTCCTGAACTTGATTTTGTTTACAGTATTTGTTACAAGTATTAATCCCATAATGAGAATAAGAAAAAAGAAAACATTTACTTGAACACGATATGTTCAGAAAGATGCGGAGTGTGTGATGATTTTACAACGTTTTAAAAGTTGTAGCAATACAGATGTGCAGCATACATACATATATAGGACAATCGAACAGAAATCCTAAAAATTATTAGAAGTTATATGATATCGAGGTGGTATATATTCATGGATTTAGAATTGAGGGTTTTTTTCCCCGGTTCAAAATGGATATATCTATAATCTTGAACAGAGGTTCTTCAATATATGGTCCACTTAAAACAGAGGAATTCATGTAGAACTACTTTTACAAATCGGAATATATCTCCATAAGACTATGTATCAAATATGTATAAAGATTTTATTATTTTTTTGTTTGTTTGTTTTTCGAAACTCTTAAAGCAGGTATTAATTAATTTCCTTCTCTGTTAGTTTAAAGAAAAATATGACTTTCTGGAATAAAAATATGATCACAAATTTTTGCAAAACATGAAAATCGCGACGACAGTATATTTCTTAAGAATCAGGAAAGATACTTTAAGGTAGATACATGTAAACGTGTTTGTATGTGTGATCATGACTGTAGTTCTTGCAAGCGTCCACACGAGGACAATGTAGACCATCACATCTGAACTTATTTTATGGTGTTTACGGGCTCCTCCCAGATTCAGAGGATGATGATGTTTCTCGTATGGTTTAAACAAAGAGACGGAGAGGCGGAAAGAGAAGAACGTGAGGGTGATTCTTGGATGGCAAAGAAGATAAATTACTTGTTTAGAGAAAATACCTCCTCTTTTGTGACGCTACGGAACACATTTTGCGTGTGGAATTATGCATCTTTCGGGAAGATCGAGCTCTTTGTGGATTTATTTTGTCATTATGCTGCTGGATTGCTGTTGGGAAATGGTATTGGGACAGCTCTCATACTCCGTCTCAGAAGAGGTGAATCTGGGGACTGTTGTCGGGAATATCGCCAAAGATCTGAACATCAACATCCAAGACCTGGAATCCCGCATGTTTCAGGTCGTTGCTGGATCAAAGAGGAAATATTTCGAGGTAAATCTAAAGACTGGCGTCCTCTACGTTAATGAAATAATAGATCGGGAGGAACTCTGCGCTGGTGAACCAAAATGTTCACTGACTGTTGAAGCTGTCATTAATAATCCACTGAAACTGTACCGTATTGAAATTATTATTTTAGATGTAAATGACAATTCCCCAATTTTTCTTAGCACGTCCCAGGTGATCAACGTTAGTGAAAGTACATCAGCAGGGACAAAATTTCCACTGCACCAGGCCCATGATACAGACGTTGGAAAAAATTCAGTAAATGCTTACAAGCTTAGTCAAAATGAATACTTCTCTCTCGAAACACACAAAGGAGAGAGTCTAATTCCCGAACTGGTACTTCGAAAAGCTTTAGACAGAGAAAAACAGTCTCTGATTCAACTCATATTGACTGCTATTGATGGAGGAACACCTGATAAATCTGGCACTATGACTATAATAGTAAACGTGCTTGACATTAATGACAATGCTCCTGTATTCACTCAAACACTGTATAAAGCCAGTGTGTGTGAAAATGTTAAGTTGGGCACATCCATAATAACATTAAATGCTTCTGATTTAGATGAAGGCCTCAATGGACAGGTAAAATATTCATTCAGTGAAGTGGGTCGACGGAAACAAACTGATGTTTTTGCTATAGATGAAAAAACTGGAACTATAATAAATAAAAAGAATATTGACTTTGAAGAGAACAATGCTTTTGAGATTCGAGTTCAAGCCAGGGATGGAGCATCATCTCCCATGACTTCACATGCAAAACTGTTGATTGAAGTTTTAGATGTTAATGACAATGCACCTGAAATTACAGTTACATCACTGTTAAACACTGTGAAAGAGGACGCGTCCATTGGCACTGCGATTGCTCTTGTTTCAGTGTTCGATAAAGATGGAGGTAAAAATGGGATGGTGAGATGTAAAATATCCAATGATGTTCCCTTTAAATTAGAATCGAATTATAAAAATTACTATTCATTGGTTGTGGACGGTCCTCTTGACCGAGAGACTGCGCCTCAATACAATATAAGCATCACTGCAACAGATGAGGGCAATCCACCTCTCTCCAGCACGAGCATCATTCATGTACACGTCTCTGACATAAATGATAATAAACCTAATTTCACAGAAGACACAATCAATGTCTTCATGAAAGAAAACAGTCCAGTAGGAACTGTTCTAAAAACAGTGTCAGCAGGTGATGAAGACACTGATAGAAATGGTCGCGTGAGCTATTCATTCTTACACGAAAACCGTAAATCGCCGCAACTCTCTCCAATGGTAAACATCAACTCAGAGACTGGAGAAATAGTCAGTCTGCAGTCTTTTAACTTTGAGGAGTTAAAAACGTTTCAGTTTAAAGTTCAGGCCACAGACTCTGGTGTTCCTCCGCTCAGCAGCAACGTGACCGTCAACGTCTTTATTCTGGATGAGAATGACAACAGTCCCACGATTCTTGCTCCTTATTCTGAGCACGGCTCCGTTAACAGTGAGAGCATCCCCTACTCCGCTGAAGCGGGATACTTTGTGGCAAAGATCAGGGCTGTGGACGCAGACTCTGGATACAATGCGCTGCTTTCTTATCACCTGTCTGAGCCCAAAGGAAACAACTTGTTCAGGATAGGAACCAGCACCGGGGAAATCAGGACTAAGAGGAGAATGAGCGACAATGACCTGAAAACTCACCCCTTGGTGGTGCTGGTTTCCGATAATGGAGAACCTTCTCTGTCAGCTACTGTGTCTATTGATGTGGTGGTGGTTGAAAGCACAGCTGACATCCAGACTCAGTTCAGACATGTTCCTATAAAGGAGGACAGCTTCTCTGATCTGAACCTGTATCTGCTGATTGCCATCGTGTCGGTGTCAGTGATCTTTCTGCTGAGTCTCATTAGTTTAATAGCTGTCAGATGCCACAGGACAGACGGCAGTTTCAACAGGTACAGCGCCCCAATGATCACCACCCATCCTGACGGGAGCTGGTCTTACTCTAAAGCTACTCAGCAGTATGACGTGTGCTTCAGCTCAGACACACTGAAGAGTGACGTAGTAGTTTTCCCCGCACCGTTTCCACCTGTAGATGGAGAACTGATCAGTATTAACGGAGGAGATACTTTTACCAGAACTCAGACATTACCAAATAAAGAAAAGGTAAGGAGGCGGTTGAATTAATAATTCCTTTCCGGCATATTTTCATCTTGTTAAGTATTTATGCAATGATGTGGTTTTATTTTTGTTCCATGAAAAAATAATTTTAGTTTTGCAATTGTCAAGGGTTTTGCGAGGTATTTACGCAAACTCCGCTTTTGACTAAAGTAATATGAATTATAAGTATTCCAAGATGCACAGTAAGTTGCACAATATTTTATGCCATAACCCGTTTGTGTATTTTGTTCGTCTTTGTCTGATTTAATTTCACCACTACTTATCCGCATGCGTGAGTTGCTCTCCGTGGTTCTGAACTCGTCTTCAGGAGCATGTATTTTTTACCCTTAACAACACTGCATTTAAGTAAGCAGTGTTTATGAAAACATTTAAGAACGGTCAAAATATGATCAATCTTTTTTTTCAACTCTTTATAAATTTCATATATAACCGCTGTAGTTACCTTTTTCATTTGCTAAAAAATCCTCCTATATTTAAGGGATCCATATGTATGTTTGAGGGTGTTTTTTTCTTTACATAAAAGCTATTCTTTAGGATATTCAAGTAATATAATGTTCATTCTTGTATAGAGTTGAACAAATATATCGGCATATTCTCAATTTCTGACGTCGTAATTTTAATCTCATCATTTCAAGTAAAATTTACAATGTACAGTTTATTCGTTTATACTTGCATTATGGATGACGAGGCATGTGCAACTTCTTGAAAATGCCCACATGAGGACACTGTAGACCATCGCATTTGGACCTTCTGTTTCGTAGTTCTGGGCTCCTCCCAGATTCAGCAGATGATGCATCTGTGCTTTGTAACAAAGAGATGTCGGACGACGGAGAACGGTTGTCCGTTTGGTTGCAAATACTTCAAGATATAAATCTGGAATAATCATTCGCAGATTTTCATCACATCTTACATATTTTCGTGTTTTATCCTCGTAAGCGTTTTCTTAGTTTATCACTATGCATTTGTCGGAAAGGACAAACGTGTGGATATATTTCTTATTTCTGATGCTGGATTGTTTTTGGGGAACGGTCTTTGGGCAGCTTACTTACTCCGTTTCAGAGGAAGCAAGTATCGGGACTGTTGTCGGAAATATTGCAAAAGACTTAAACATCAATGTTCAGGATTTGGAGCCTCGCATGTTTCAGATCGTGGCTGGATCAAAGAAAAAATATTTCGAGGTAAACCTAAAGACTGGTGTTATCTTCGTTAATGAGAGAATAGACCGAGAAGGGCTTTGCAGTGATGAAACAAAATGTTCACTAAGTATAGAAGCTGTTATAAATAACCCTTTAAAACTGTATCGTATTGAAATGGTTATCTTGGATGTGAACGATAACTCCCCGTTATTTCTTAGCAACTCCCAGACAATTAACATAACAGAGAACACAGCAACGGGGGCAAAATTTCTCCTGAAACGAGCTCGAGATGCAGACGTAGGAAGAAATTCAATAAATACCTACAAGCTTAGTCAAAATGAACACTTTTCTCTGGCTGTACATAAAGGAGACAGTGTAACTGTCGAATTGGTCCTTCAGAAAGTTTTAGACAGAGAAAAACAGCCTCTGATTCAACTCACATTGACTGCAATAGATGGAGGAACACCAGCGAAATCAGGAAGTATGACAATTACAGTCAACGTGTTAGATATTAACGACAATCCTCCTGTTTTTAGCCAATCACTGTATAAAGCAAGTGTATATGAGAACGTTAAGATTGGAACACCAATAATAACCTTGAATGCTACTGATCTCGATGCAGATCAGAATGGAAAAATATCTTATTCTTTTATTGAAATAGACCAGGGGAAACACAGTGACGTGTTTGATATAGATGGGAAAACTGGAACTGTAACAAATAAAAAGAATATAGATTTTGAACAGAATAATGCTTTTGAGATTAGAGTTCAGGCCAGTGATGGAGCATCATCACCCATGACTTCACATGCAAAACTACTGATTGAAGTTTTAGATGTTAATGATAATGCACCTGAAATTACAGTTACATCACTGTTAAACACTGTGAAAGAGGACGCGTCCATTGGCACTGCTATTGCTCTTGTTTCAGTGTTTGATAAAGATGGAGGAAAAAATGGGATGGTGAACTGTAAAATTTCAAATGATGCCCCCTTCAAATTAGAATCGAATTATAAAAATTACTATTCATTGGTTGTGGACGGTCCTCTTGACCGAGAGAATGTGCCTCAATACAATATAAGCATCACTGCAACAGATGAGGGCAGTCCACCTCTCTCCAGCACGAATATTATCCATATACACGTCTCTGACGTAAATGATAACAAACCTCATTTCACAGAAGACACAATCAATGTATTCATGAAGGAAAACAGTCCAATAGGAAATATTATAAAAACAGTGTCAGCAGTTGATACAGACACTGATAGAAATGGTCACGTGAGCTTTTCGTTTTTACACGATGACAGTAAATCGCCGCAACTCTCTACAATGGTAAACATCAACTCAGAGACTGGAGAAATAGTCAGCCTGCAGTCTTTTAACTTTGAGGAATTTAAAACGTTTCAGTTTAAAGTTCAGGCCACAGACTCTGGTGTTCCTCCTCTCAGCAGCAACGTCACCGTCAACGTTTTTATTCTGGATGAGAATGACAACAGTCCCACTATTCTAGCTCCTTATTCTGAGCACGGTTCCGTTAACAGTGAGAGCATCCCCTACTCTGCTGAAGCGGGATACTTTGTGGCAAAGATCAGGGCTGTGGACGCAGACTCTGGATACAATGCGCTGCTTTCTTATCACCTGTCTGAGCCCAAAGGAAACAACTTGTTCAGGATCGGAACCAGCACCGGGGAAATCAGGACTAAGAGGAGAATGAGCGACAATGACCTGAAAACTCACCCCTTGGTGGTGCTGGTTTCTGATAACGGAGAACCTTCTCTGTCAGCTACTGTGTCTATTGATGTGGTGGTGGTTGAAAGCACAGCTGACATCCAGACTCAGTTCAGACATGTTCCTATAATGGAGGACACCTTCTCTGATCTGAACCTGTATCTGTTGATCGCCATTGTATCGGTGTCAGTCATCTTTCTGCTGAGTCTCATCAGTTTAATAGCTGTCAGATGCCACAGGACAGACGGCAGTTTCAGCAGGTACAGCGCCCCAATGATCACCACCCACCCTGACGGGAGCTGGTCTTACTCTAAAGCTACTCAGCAGTATGACGTGTGTTTCAGCTCAGACACACTGAAGAGTGACGTAGTAGTTTTCCCCGCACCGTTTCCACCTGTAGATGGAGAACTGATCAGTATTAACGGAGGAGATACTTTTACCAGAACTCAGACTTTGCCTAATAAAGAAAAGGTAAGAAGATAACTTGTCTTGTTAAGATGCATCAACTTATATCTACACTTCTTTAATGGGTTTGTATGTTTGCATAAAACAAGAGATTTCCCGTCTACATTTTTTCCTCGTCAAAACTTTTTTGTAGTTTTTGTATAATTTCCATTTCTCACACAAACACTTAATCTCACTTCACATCCGTTAAAAATACAATGGATATTCGTGTGTGATTTTGATTTTTGCAAATACTTATTGTTTTTCCTATTTTTGGATACAATCAATTAGATTGAAATCATATCGATAAAAATGTTATCCGCTACGTTCTTCTTTGGTAATGCAAAAAGTGTGCTTTTGTGGTTCTAAATTAAATATCTGGATTTAAGTTCAGCATGTATCAGATATTTTAAAAATGCCTAAAAAAGATTAAATACATTTTTCAAACAACCATGTATAGGTTTCAAAGGCCGAATACAACTTATCTTGCTGATGAATACTAAACTTATTTAAATACCTGATACATTTAATGTTTTGCTTGAATCCTATTGTACTAGCTTGTACTAATTATTATCTATCTCCTTGCCTCAAGTGTTCTGAAAATCAGGCTGTTACATCATATTGATACTCTATCCGTGGCCCAGAAATATATAGCGAGTGATCTTACACTGTTAAGTTGCGAGGGTCTGGCAATTTTCTTAAAACGTTGTCTTCATTATAAATATATTGATCTGTTGAATTGAAACAAAAAGCATTGCTTCACTGAGCTTTCAATGTGTTGTAATAACTTCAAATGTCCATAAGGCGACAGTCTAGACCGTGACACCGCCAGCATGTTGTTGATACAAGAAGCCCCTCCCACGTTAAAAGCGTAACCATTTTTTTCCGGGCCTTTGTTTGATTGAGACGCAGTGCGATGTGGAGAGGATTTATGGAAGACCGATCTTTAATTTCATACACCAAAATATTTTTTTTGCTCCCCAATACTTGAGATTTTGCAAGTCATCACTGGTATATATGTTTTGTAATCGTTGCATGGAATTATGCATCTGCTGGGAAGAAAGACCGACATGAGTTTTTTTCTGGTGCTTTTTGTCCTGGAGTACAACTGTGGACTGGCATTCGGGCAGCTTTTCTACTCAGTTTCAGAGGAGGTAAACCTGGGGACTTCTGTTGGTAATCTCGCCAAAGACCTGAACCTTAATGTACAGGATTTGGAATCACGTATGTTTCAAATTGTATCTGGATCAAAGAGAAAATATTTCGATGTGAATTTAAAGTCAGGTTTTCTCTACGTTAGTGAGAGAATTGACAGAGAGGAGCTGTGTGCAAGAGCAACAAAATGCACTATAAACGTGGAGGCTGTGATTAATAACCCGCTGAAGCTTCATCGTATTGAAGTAAACATTACCGACGTTAATGATAACCCCCCGTCTTTCACTGCAAAATCACAAACTATCGATATAGCTGAGAGCATATTGCCTGGAGCTCCATTCCCCGTGCTGTCTGCTTACGATGCTGATGTGGGGAAAAATGGTATTAACACATACAAGCTTAAACCGAATGAATATTTTTCTTTAGTGGTACACAAAGGTGACAGTGTGTCAGCAGAGTTGGTTCTTCAGAAAGCACTAGATCGCGAAAAACAGGCTTCAGTTAAACTCACACTGACCGCTTTAGACGGGGGGACACCAGTTAAATCAGGCACGTCAGAAATCATCATAAATATCTTGGATATGAACGACAACATTCCGACATTTACTAAAACACTGTACAAAACAAGCATAACAGAAAATGCATCCGTTGGCACGAAAGTGATAACAGTGACCGCAAATGACGCAGACGAGGGGACAAACAAAGACATTGTATATTTACTGAATTCGAAAGATCAGGATCACGTCTTAGAAATCTTTGAAATTGATTCTGGGACAGGAACAATAACAGTTCAAGGAACAATCGACTTTGAAATAGATTCTGCGTTTGAGATTCGTGTGCAAGCCACTGACAAAGGTCAGCCTCCATTAACAGCACAATGTAAAGTGCTTGTTGAAGTGGTGGACCTAAATGATAATGAGCCTGACATCACAGTGACGTCACTGATCAATACCGTAAAAGAGGACGCTGAAATTGGCACCGCAATTGCACTTGTTTCAATTCGTGACAGAGATGGGGCAAAAAACGGTGAAGTCAACTGTTATATTTTGGATTCAGTGCCCTTTAAATTGGAGACAAATTATAAAAACTATTACTCTTTGGTTATAGGTGATGCTCTCGATAGGGAAAAAAAATCTCATTATAACATTACTATTAAAGCTACAGATGAAGGACGCCCTCCTCTCTCCAGTACAAGCCAAGTAATAATTCAGGTTTCTGATGTGAATGACAATGCACCTAGGTTTTCTGAGGCTGTAATGAACATGTATGTGAATGAAAACAGTCCAGCAGGCACAGTTTTGAAAGCAGTAACTGCAACTGACACTGATGCCAGTGAAAATGGTCACGTGACCTATTCCTTAATCAGTAAGAATAATTTGGTCCCGTTCTCTACATTGATTAACGTAAACTCTGAGACTGGTGATATAGTCAGCTTACAATCTTTCAACTTTGAGGAATTGAAAACGTTTCAGTTTAAAGTTCAGGCCACAGACTCTGGTGTTCCTCCGCTCAGCAGCAATGTCACCGTCAACGTTTTTATTCTGGATGAGAATGACAACAGTCCCACGATTCTAGCTCCTTATTCTGAGCACCGCTCCGTTAACAGTGAAAGCATCCCCTACTCTGCCGAAGCGGGATACTTTGTGGCAAAGGTCAGGGCTGTGGACGCAGACTCTGGATATAATGCGCTGCTTTCTTATCACCTGTCTGAGCCCAAAGGAAACAACCTGTTCGGGATCGGAACCAGCACCGGGGAAATCAGGACTAAGAGGAGAATGAGCGACAATGACCTGAAAACTCACCCCTTGGTGGTGCTGGTTTCTGATAACGGGGAACCTTCGCTGTCAGCTACTGTGTCTGTTGATGTGGTGGTGGTTGAAAGCACAGCTGACATCCAGACTCAGTTCAGACATGTTCCTATAAAGGAGGACAGCTTCTCTGATCTGAACCTGTATCTGCTGATCGCCATCGTGTCGGTGTCAGTGATCTTTCTGCTGAGTCTCATCAGTTTAATAGCTGTCAGATGCCACAGGACAGATAGCAGTTTCAGCAGGTACAGCGCTCCAATGATCACCACCCACCCTGACGGGAGCTGGTCTTACTCTAAAGCTACTCAGCAGTATGACGTGTGTTTCAGCTCAGACACACTGAAGAGTGACGTAATGGTTTTCCCCGCACCGTTTCCACCTGTAGATGGAGAACTGATCAGTATTAACGGAGGAGACACTTTTACCAGAACTCAGACTTTGCCTAACAAAGAAAAGGTAAGGCTACAGTACGTCTCACATTTGCGCTTAATTTCTGCTGGTTATCGATTGTGACATGGCACTTGACTGTTAAGTTTTAGCCATTTACAAAGATATTTCTTTGTAACAGGCTGACTTACATTAAGGCAGTAACTATTGTAGCTGTTTATTGGTATTCTTTGTTGCTGCAGTTTCCCCTCTTTTGACAACAGACCACTAATCTGGATGTATGTGTCGCTGACCTTGGTGCTGAATGCAAGTTTTTGACATTTTTTTTGGCTGTAATCCTCCACACATATGCAAAGTATACTGGTAAATCCCTGTACCTTTGATAATATAGACTGTATTCACCGACGCATAATATTTGTAAGTACACATGTATTTAAATTGAAAATGGTGTCTTGGGAAATGTCCACCAACATCATCGGCTCTTATACAAAAACTCGAAGATTTGGTAACATAATGCAACCTTTTTCACTTGAGAAA
Organism: Leuresthes tenuis; assembly: GCF_036924035.1. Lineage (NCBI taxonomy): Eukaryota > Metazoa > Chordata > Actinopteri > Atheriniformes > Atherinopsidae > Leuresthes > Leuresthes tenuis. Next base: position 16,169,280 of record NW_027325365.1, on the reverse strand, counting down.
CAGTTTGGTCATATTCAGGCTTAATGATGGTGTATTTCACTTGTTTTAAGTCCAGCTCACTGATTCTGGTGTTGAAAATTTTCTGATATTAATGTTGACTTGGATAATGAGCCCTCGTGTAACAGCAGATTCTGCACTACATCAGCCCTGTCCTCAGCATTATGGTTATTTTAAATGTATGCAAACCACTGTAAGGATTTAAGGATTGTGATTTTTTTTGTATTGTCGAGGTTTCTGGTGGAGTGTTTTAGAGTTGTTGACAACGTCTGCAGTTTCCCCAAATTACCACGTAGCGACGCTATAGACCGTGACACAGAAAGGATGACGCTCCTCCCAGTGTACAAACGGGGAGACTGTGATTTTCTTCACAAAGAGACAAGGGAAGAGGCGCAATGGCATTATCGAGTACACGTTTCCTAAAGCAATAATTTCGTCTTGAATTTTGTCACATCTCATCACTACATGGCAGAAGCAAAATAGTGGATTTATACTTCGACCTTTTTCAACGGAATTATGTCTTCCTCGAACTGCTGGAGGTCCGCTATCACATATTTTGTGCTCGTGCTGTTGGATTGTCACTTGGAAGCGGCGTCGGCACAGCTCTTCTATTCAGTATCGGAGGAGGTAAAGCCAGGGACTAATGTAGGTAATATTGCCAAGGATATAAACCTTGGTGTTCAGGAGTTAGAGTCCCGTTTGTTTCAGATTGTTGCATCTAAAAATAAATACTTCGAGGTAAATCTAAAGACCGGATTTCTGTATGTTAATGAGAGGTTAGACCGAGAGGAGCTTTGTGCAGATGAACCCAAATGTACTGTTAGCGTGGAGGCTGTGATAAACAACCCATTGAAGCTTTACCGTGTGGAGGTTGAAATTAAAGACGTCAATGACCATTACCCTACTTTTAATACAAAATTACAAATTCTAGACATTGCAGAAAACACCTTGTCCGGATTTAGATTTGCTTTATCCGAGGCAAGTGATGCCGATGTGGGTAAAAATGGTGTTAATGCCTATAAGCTTAGTCCAAATGAATATTTCAGTCTTGTTACACAAAAAAGAGGGGATAGCATATCTCCAGAGTTAGTGCTGCAGAAAGCCTTAGATCGTGAGAAAAAGTCAAACATACAACTCTTGTTAACTGCCGTAGATGGTGGATCACCGCCAAATTCGGGTACATCAGAAATTGAAATAAATGTATTAGACAACAATGATAACGCACCATTGTTCAGCAGTAGTCTTTACAAGATTAAAACCTTGGAAAATGTCCCGGTTGGAACGAAAGTTTTCACCTTAAATGCTACAGATGCTGATGAAGGAACAAACAGTGAAATAGTGTATTCTCTGAGGAGTAAGGATCAGGATCATATTTTAGATATCTTCAAAATTGATTCTGAAACTGGAGTCATTTCAGTGAAAGGCAAAATTGACTATGAGGAGAGAAAAGCTTTTGAGATCCGAGCAGAGGCTAGAGACAAAGGCCAGCCCCCTATGTCCGCACATAGCAAAGTGCTGGTTGAAGTAATAGATGTAAATGACAACGCTCCTGAAATCACTGTGACCAAACTGCTCAATACCGTAAATGAAGACGCTGTTGTCGGTACTGCTATTGCACTCGTATCTGTTTTAGATAAAGACAGTGGTAAAAATGGTGAAGTGAAATGTGAAATCTTAAATACAGTCCCATTCAAACTGGAGACAAATTACAAAAACTATTACTCCTTAGTTGTTCGAGGACATTTAGACAGAGAAGTCACTCCCCAGTACAATGTAACAATATTAGCTACCGATGAAGGAAGCCCTCCCCTTTGGAACAGCAGTATTATTACTGTTTATCTTGCTGATATAAATGACAACGCACCTTATTTCACAACATCTCTTGTCGACATTTTTGTGAAAGAAAACAGTAAAGTTGGAACAGTTATTAAATCAGTGACTGCAGTTGATGATGATATCAGCAACAATGGTCAGGTGAGCTATTCATTTTTAGACACCAACAGTAAATATCTGTCCCTCCCTACAATGATAAACATCAACTCAGAGACTGGAGATATAGTCAGTCTGCAGTCTTTTAACTATGAGGAGTTGAAAACATTTCAGTTTAAAGTTCAGGCCACAGACTCTGGTGTTCCTCCTCTCAGCAGCAATGTGACCGTCAACGTTTTTATTCTGGATGAGAATGACAACAGTCCCACGATTCTAGCTCCTTATTCTGAGCACGGCTCCGTTAACAGTGAGAGCATCCCCTACTCTGCTGAAGCGGGATACTTTGTGGCAAAGGTCAGGGCTGTGGACGCAGACTCTGGATATAATGCGCTGCTTTCTTATCACCTGTCTGAGCCCAAAGGAAACAACCTGTTCAGGATCGGAACCAGCACCGGGGAAATCAGGACTAAGAGGAGAATGAGCGACAATGACCTGAAAACTCACCCCTTGGTGGTGCTGGTTTCTGATAACGGAGAACCTTCTCTGTCAGCTACTGTGTCTATTGATGTGGTGGTGGTTGAAAGCACAGCTGACATCCAGACTCAGTTCAGACATGTTCCTATAATGGAGGACACCTTCTCTGATCTGAACCTGTATCTGTTGATCGCCATTGTATCGGTGTCAGTCATCTTTCTGCTGAGTCTCATCAGTTTAATAGCTGTCAGATGCCACAGGACAGACGGCAGTTTCAGCAGGTACACCGCCCCAATGATCACCACCCACCCTGACGGGAGCTGGTCTTACTCTAAAGCTACTCAGCAGTATGACGTGTGTTTCAGCTCAGACACACTGAAGAGTGACGTAGTAGTTTTCCCCGCACCGTTTCCACCTGTAGATGGAGAACTGATCAGTATTAATGGAGGAGACACTTTTACCAGAACTCAGACTTTGCCAAATCAAGAAAAGGTAAGAAATACCCATCTGTTGGTCTGTGGATAAACAAGTATTTACATTTTACTTCTGCTCGGCGTTTAGAACTCATATCTGCTGCATTTTTTCGACAATATGTCAGCAACTAAATTATTATTATTGTTGTTGTTATTATTATTGTTAACTAAACTGTATTTTTTATTACTAACAATTTTTCATTATTATATTAATCAATTTAGGGTGACTCGAACCCTCACTTGTTCTCTCTCTGGCAAAAAAGCTGAATTGTAATTGGTTTGTTTGTGCTTTTGGAAATGTTGGCAATTTATGAGTATTAAGTCTGTTTACAGTATCTGCGAGCTACAAAGAAAACAATCAACAGAAGTGAGATGGCTTAGCCGGTTTTTACTGTATCTAGATAGAAGAAGGACAGCAGTGGCAACACACTGGGCGGTCCTTAAGCCGCTCTCCACGGTGCTGAAAGCAAATATTTGCCTGTGTTGGGAATTGGGTGCTATTCCTGCTTCTTCTACTGTGAAGTACAGCCTTGTCTCGTCATATTCTTCATCTAAGTGTTGAGCTGACTGACATTTTACAAAGGCCAAGTAAAACAATTATAAAAAGAGATGAGATAATACATAATTAGAGACATTTATTGAATAGCATTTTGTACACACAAAAGTACATTCGATGAGCAGTGTATTCCTTGAGAAGGAGTCCCTGAAAATAATACTTTGGCTATCAGATCATTCGATATTAACGAATTCGTTTTTCTGTGGTAATTTATCATAAACACCATTACCTCTCTTATGGGTTGTCTTTCTGTCTACAAAAATGTCACGAGATGTCGCTCGAGACCACGCAAAATTTGTCTGCCCGATGCTTGGAAACTCCTCCTTTGGTCATGACGATAAGCCAAAACGTCATCAACTCGTACTGCTTTGTGAAAACACCACACAGAGGGGGAGACTTTAAAGGGTCGGGATTGTTCGGCAGAATGGACATATGGAAATCACGTTTTTAATTTTCTTTTTGCGGAAAGGAAAAGAGGCACAATCCAAGATTTCTCACTTGTACCAGAACAGCGATGGCTGCACGGAGACAATGGAATAATATTGGGGCTCTGGTTCTCACTCTTCTTTGTCTCTTCGAAAGATCCGTGGCTCAGATATCATATATGATTTCTGAAGAGGTGGACATAGGTACAGCGGTGGGTAATCTTGCAAAGGATTTAAATCTCAGTGTGCAGCAGCTCCAATCCACGAGTCTTCATGTAACATCTGGGTATAAAAGGCAGTATTTTGACATCAATCGTGAATCTGGAGTACTTTTCGTTAGTGACAGGATAGACCGGGAGGAGCTTTGTCCTAATGTGGCAAAGTGCTCTTTAAATATAGAGGCAGTATTAAGTAATCCTCGAAGCCTCCATCGAGTTGAGGTTGTAATTAACGATGTTAATGACAATGCTCCAGCTTTTCTGGAAGAAATATGTACTGTTGATATATATGAGTCTTCATATGCCGGGGAAAGGTATCCACTCCCGTTAGCTCATGACGCAGACGTTGGTGTTAACTCGGTGAGGACTTATACACTTAACACAAATGAATATTTTTCTTTAGATATACAACGCAATGGTGACCAGAGCGTGTCTGCTGAATTAGTACTTCAGAAAGCATTGGATAGAGAGAAACAGGCACTTTTTCAGCACATTCTGACAGCGATTGATGGAGGAAAGCCCCCTAAATCAGGCACTTTACAGATAAATGTTAATGTTCTGGATGTAAATGACAATTCACCTCTTTTCAGTAAATCACTTTACAAGGTACATGTGGTTGAAAATGCAAGTAATGGCACAACCTTATTAGCACTCACAGCTAATGATTTAGACGAAGGTGTAAATGGACAAATCGTATACTCTTTTACTGAGAGAGGACGTTTTAATCCGGAGGACAAATTTTCCCTGAATGATGAGACTGGAGAAATTACAGTGAAATGCTGTATTGATTATGAGGAAAACCAAGCGTTTGAGATTCGTGTTCAAGCAAGAGATAAAGGCAATCCTCCCCGCAGTGCACATAGCAAGGTTTTAGTCGAAGTTATTGATGTTAATGACAATGCTCCAGAAATCTCGGTGTCATCACTTATGAGTCCAGTGAAAGAGGACACTGAAAAAGGCACCGCCGTTGCTATGCTTACTATCACCGACAAAGACGGGGGTAAAAACGGTTTTACAAACTGTAAGGTGATAGGTTCTGTGCCATTTAAATTAAAATCTAACTATAAAACGTATCATTCTTTGCTGGTTGATGGGCCGCTTGACAGAGAGAATATTTCCCGGTTTGATATATCAATTGTAGCTACAGATGAAGGAACGCCTGTTCTATCGAGCACGAGTGTAATCACTATTCAGATTTCAGATGTAAATGACAATCCTCCTCGTTTCGTGGATTCTTACATTAATGTTTCTGTGAAAGAGAATACCCCAATTGGAACTACTATTCACAAACTAAACACATTCGATCCTGATTTATATGAAAACGCCAAGTCAACTTATCATTTACTAAACAGCTCTCCCAAGACGACACATATTAATTCAATGGTAACAGTTAACTCAGAGACGGGAGATGTAGTCAGTCTGCAGGCTTTTAACTTTGAGGAATTGAAAACGTTTCAGTTTAAAGCTCAGGCCACAGACTCTGGTGTTCCTCCGCTCAGCAGCAACGTGACCGTCAACGTTTTTATTCTGGATGAGAATGACAACAGTCCCACGATTCTAGCTCCTTATTCTGAGCACGGCTCCGTTAACAGTGAGAGCATCCCCTACTCTGCCGAAGCGGGATACTTTGTGGCAAAGATCAGGGCTGTGGACGCAGACTCTGGATATAATGCGCTGCTTTCTTATCACCTGTCTGAGCCCAAAGGAAACAACCTGTTCAGGATCGGAACCAGCACCGGGGAAATCAGGACTAAGAGGAGAATGAGCGACAATGACCTCAAAACTCACCCCTTGGTGGTGCTGGTTTCTGATAACGGAGAACCTTCTCTGTCAGCTACTGTGTCTATTGATGTGGTGGTGGTTGAAAGCACAGCTGACATCAAGACTCAGTTCAGACATGTTCCTATAAAGGAGGACAGCTTCTCTGATCTGAACTTGTATCTACTGATCGCCATTGTATCGGTGTCAGTCATCTTTCTGATGAGTCTCATCAGTTTAACAGCTGCCAGATGCCACAGGACAGATAGCAGTTTCAGTAGGTACAGCGCCCCAATGATCACCACCCACCCTGACGGGAGCTGGTCTTACTCTAAAGCTACTCAGCAGTATGACGTGTGTTTCAGCTCAGACACACTGAAGAGTGACGTAGTGGTTTTCCCCGCATCGTTTCCACCTGTTGATGGAGAACTGATCAGTATTAACGGAGGGGACACTTTTACCAGAACTCAGACTTTACCAAATAAAGAAAAGGTAAGACCAATCAAAGCGTTCCCAACTTTTCTCGTCGTGTTATTACAGTCTTGAATCTTCACAAAAAAATGTTATGCTGGGTTAATTCGGTTAGATATGTTTAAGATGTTTACACCTAATTATTTACATATTTGTGTTTATTGGTGACTATCTTTCTGTCATTACATGTTCAGCACTCCACATTTGTATTGTGACTTCAAGAGTGACAATATTTGATCTGCGTTTGTGCTTTCCTTACTCTTACTTTAGTCTAACCCTTGATTCGTTAGCTGAGTCACGTGGGATAAAGCATAAAAAAAATCACGGACATTGATGTTAAAGTGTGCAGAAGAGTCAATTGCTGCAGACCGAATTATCCGTCTCTATCCTACAGTTTATTAGCGATAAGACTGACGTATCCACCGCCTATCGAAAACTCATGTAACACTATCAAAGACAAATGGAAAACTTGAGTTTTCATATCTGCTGTAATGTAACCTATCTGTTCAAATATGTGCGATTTTTACAAAGCAATAGAGAAGTAAGATGGGTCAAGTGATTTGTTTTTCTAGTCTAGTTTGTCTCTGTTAATTAACAGTGAAAAAAACGTTTATGAATCCTTAGATTGACAATCTCTTTTAGGTGGGAGTGCACACTAACACACACATACATTATATGTGTCAACTGTGAAAAGTAACGAAAAATTAGGCTTGTGCTGTTTTCCAGTAAAAAAATGACAAGCTGTGGGAACATATGTCCACGTGGTGGCACTAAAGGCCGTGACACTGAGAGATGTTGTATTTCACGCTCCTCCCAGTTTTTAAACGGGTTGACTCTCCGGGCTTTGTCACACAGACAGAGAAAATGGACGAATGAAGCTGCTGTTCTCCCGATTTACAGCATACACATTTGAAGGGGTCTGAAATTGTACTTCAATTCCTGTAGAAATCCCGACAGGGTGGACCTTTGAAGGATCTGCGTTCGAACGCATGCATGGAAATATGCCTGTACCGATCAGGACGCCTTTTGTTTCATATTTGGTGCTTCTGCTTTTGGAGTGTTTCTGGGAAGCAGTTTCGGGTCAGCTCTCTTACTCTGTGTTAGAGGAGGTAAATCTTGGAACTTCGGTCGGAAATATCGCCAAAGATCTAAGGCTTAATCCTCAGGATTTGGAATCTCGCATGTTTCAGATTGTTAGCGGGTCCAAGAGAAAATACTTTGAGGTAAACGTAAAAACTGGTGTGCTCTATGTTAATGAGGAAATAGACAGAGAGGAGCTATGTGGAAAGTCCCCGCAATGCACAGTCAGTGTAGAAGCCGTGATAAATAATCCTTTGAAGCTGCATCGCATAGAAATAAACATACTTGATGTAAACGACAACGACCCATTGTTCACGGAAAGGTCTCAAACTGTAAACATAGCGGAGAATACTCTGCCTGGAAAGAAAATTGCTTTGTCTGAGGCTGTCGATGCAGATGTAGGTAAGAATGCTGTTAATTCTTTTAAACTAACACCAAATGAATATTTTTCTCTAACTACTATCAAAGGAGGAGACGGTGTGTCTGCTGAGCTAGTATTACAGAAAACGCTGGATCGAGAGAGACAGCCTGTGATTAATCTCACTGTGTCTGCTATAGATGGAGGTACTCCACCGAGATCCGGTACGTCACGGGTCATTATACACGTTTTAGATATAAACGATAATCCTCCTGTGTTCAGTAACCCACTGTACAAAACACAATTGTTTGAAAACACCCCGAGCGGGACAAGTGTGATTACACTGAATGCAACTGACGCAGACGAAGGTACAAATGGTGAGATACTTTATACCCTGAGAAGTAAAGGGCAGGATCGTATATTAGAGATTTTTCACATTGATCCTGTCACGGGCGCGATAATAGTCAAAACTAATGTTGATCACGAGGAACAGACGGCGTTCGAGATACGTGTCGAGGCAAGTGATAAAGGCCAGCCTCCGATGTCAGCCCATTGTAAAGTGTTGGTTGAAGTAATCGATGTAAATGACAATGCTCCAGAGATCACTGTGACGTCACTTCTCAGTACAGTAAAAGAGGATGCCAAAGTGGGTACTGCTATTGCACTTGTCTCAGTTCGAGACCGTGATGGCGGTAAAAATGCCGAAGTGAAGTGTAAAATCTTACACGAGGTACCATTTAAACTAGAGACGAATTATAAAAACTATTACTCTTTAGTTGTTGACGGGGCTCTTGACAGAGAAATTACCTCGAAATACAACGTCACACTTACAGCCACTGATGAAGGAAGTCCTCCACTCTTGCACACTACTGTTGTTACTGTTCACGTTTCTGATTTAAACGACAACTCACCTCTTTTCTCAGAACCTGTGATTAGCGTTTACTTAAAGGAAAATAGCAAAGTTGGTACCGTTATTAGAACTGTATATGCCTTTGATGCAGACTTCGAGCAGAATCGCTATGTAAAATATTATTTTTTAGACAGCAGCAGTGACCAAGTGCCAATGTCTACAATGGTACACATAAATTCAGAGACTGGAGATATTGTCAACCTGCAGTCATTTAACTATGAGGAGTTAAAGACGTTTCAGTTTAAAGTTCAGGCCACAGACTCTGGTGTTCCTCCGCTCAGCAGCAACGTGACGGTCAACGTTTTTATTCTGGATGAGAATGACAACAGTCCCACGATTCTAGCTCCTTATTCTGAGCACGGCTCCGTTAACAGTGAGAGCATCCCCTACTCTGCTGAAGCGGGATACTTTGTGGCAAAGATCAGGGCTGTGGACGCAGACTCTGGATACAATGCACTGCTTTCTTATCACCTGTCTGAGCCCAAAGGAAACAACCTGTTCAGGATCGGAACCAGCACCGGGGAAATCAGAACTAAAAGGAGAATGAGCGACAATGACCTGAAAACTCACCCCTTGGTGGTGCTGGTTTCTGATAACGGAGAACCTTCGCTGTCAGCTACTGTGTCTATTGATGTGGTGGTGGTTGAAAGCACAGCTGACATCCAGACTCAGTTCAGACATGTTCCTATAAAGGAGGACAGCTTCTCTGATCTGAACCTGTATCTGCTGATCGCCATTGTATCGGTGTCAGTGATCTTTCTGCTGAGTCTCATCAGTTTAATAGCTGTCAGATGCCACAGGACAGACGGCAGTTTCAGCAGGTACAGCGCCCCAATGATCACCACCCACCCGGACGGGAGCTGGTCTTACTCTAAAGCTACTCAGCAGTATGACGTGTGTTTCAGCTCAGACACACTGAAGAGTGACGTAGTGGTTTTACCTGCACCGTTTCCACCTGTAGATGGAGAACTGATCAGTATTAACGGAGGGGACACTTTTACCAGGACCCAGACTTTACCTAATAAAGAAAAGGTGAGTTGTCAACCTACCACTGAATTTCAAGAATTGAAAAGTGCTTTGAGGGGTACAACTTATCAGCTTTTATTTCAACACTGATATCTTTCTCTGTAAGCCATAATTTAAACTTATTTTGTGTCAGTTTATCAGCACACGTTATGAAACGAAGTTAGGCATAAACGTGTCTGACGTGATGCATTTTATAAATTAAGGGGAAGCGTGCGGCTTTACGTGGGCAAGCTTTACAATAACCCCTGTGTTTTAAAGACTGATACTTCAAAAAAATAATGGTTTTGCAAGTGTAACTATCGTAATAATTTTAGCGAATACCGTTTGAGATTGAACATCTCGAATCTTTAGAAATTCGACTGCTTCATTTGAAAGGCGCTATCCATGGTACTGACACATCGATTTGCTTTAATTTATTTGGGAAGTTCGTCTCCTGTGGTTTTTGTCAATTGTTATTGCGCTTGAAATAGCTTTTTGGTGGGGCTCTACTCTGGAACCATCATTACATATTCTGCACTGAATGATTATCTGCTTTGTACAGCATGTTGTTGTCTATTCTGTAACAAAAAAGGAAAGAAAGCAACAACTGGTAGTATCGATCTTCAACTGTGTGCTATACGTTTGTATGGTATTTAACAACAGAAAGTAATTAATTACGTTTTGTTCATATAAACAATTTGCTGTTGCCTATACAAGGAACACAAGATGTCGCTCGAGACCGCACCATTTTCCGGTGCCCATGAATGACCTGAAACTCCTCCTCCTCATGTGATACAGTCACTGTGTTTCGTCGTGATCTGGCTTAGTAAACCGAAATGTCATGAAAGGATGTTCTCCACATTTCGAGAGCTCGGACATATTTTTGAGCTTTTCTCTGTTTTGTAAATGAATTGTGTTTTTTTTTTTGCCTGGATTTCCTTTGTTGAAAAAAAAGAAAAAAGATGAGTCGAGAATATTATAGATATACGGAATACATGCTGTTCGCCATTATTCTTTGTCTATCTGACTGGTGTTCAGCTCAGATTTCCTACTCTGTCTCAGAGGAAGTGGTAAAGGGCACACTGGTTGGGAACATTGCAAAGGATTTACACATTAATGCACAGCAACTGGAGGAACGAGGATTTCGGATTGTATCGGGATACAGTAAGGCATATTTCGAGGCAAATTTGAGAACTGGAGCTTTGCTTGTAAATGACAGGATAGACCGCGAAGAGCTCTGTCCTAATGTACCAAAGTGTTATTTAAATATAGAGGGACTCCTTGGAAATCCCATGAATATTTATCGTATTGAAGTGAGTATTCTTGACATTAATGACAACGCACCAACATTTCTCGAGCAAATCCATGTGTTTAATATCTCCGAATCATCCTCAACCGGTGAGAGGTATCCGCTCCCAGCAGCTCATGATGCAGACACTGGCAGTAATTCAGTGAAAACCTTTAAATTAAGTCCAAATGAGCATTTCTCCATAGATGTAAGTAGCGGTCAAGACAGTGTGTCTGCTGAGTTAGTGCTGCAGAAAGCTTTAGACAGAGAAAAACAACCCTCTGTCAAGCTAATTTTAACTGCTGTAGATGGAGGAAAACCTCCAAGGTCTGGCACTATGCAAATTCTTATAAGTGTTATTGACGTAAATGACAACACGCCTTCATTCAGTAAGCCGCTTCACAAAGTACGTGTGAGAGAAAATGTGCCTGTAGGTACAACAATACTTAAATTAAACGCAACCGATTTAGACGAGGGTTCAAATTCAGATATCAGATATTTTTTGATGAGAGGAGGAAGTGTGGACTCTCCAGGAAGATTTAATGTTATACCTGAGAGCGGTGAAATCGTTGTGAAGTCTAATTTGGATTACGAAGAAAACAACGCATATGAATTGAGAGTACGTGCAGCAGACCAAGGCGCGTCCCCCCGCAGTGGTTATTCTAAAGTCCTGGTCGAGGTGGTTGATGTTAATGACAATGCACCAGATATTTCAATAACTTCGATGTTAAGTCATGTCAAGGAAAGTGCTGAAATTGGAACAGTAGTTGCACTCGTAACTGTGACTGACAAAGATGGAGGGCAGAATGGCCTCACCAACTGTAAAATTGAAGACTCAATCCCTTTTAAATTAACGTCAAATTACAAAAACTATTACTCATTGATAGTTGACGGTCTTATTGACAGAGAGAGGGCACCACAGTACAACATAACTATTACTGCTGTCGATGAGGGTAGTCCAACTCTCTCTAGCACTGCTGTAATCAGTGTGAACATTTCTGATATTAATGACAATACACCGAGTTTCCCGGAAGATAATATGAATGTTTATATAAAAGAGAACAGTAAAGTAGGAAATACAATCACAAAGGCAACCGCACAGGATGCAGACACAAATGAAAATGCCAAATTGACTTATTCATTAATTGATTATAATCGCCAACACATTACAATTTCAACTGTTTTAAATATAAACTCAGAGACTGGAGAAATTATAAATTTGCAGTCTTTTAACTACGAAGAGATAAAAACATTCCAGTTTAAAGTTCAGGCCACAGACTCTGGTGTTCCTCCACTCAGCAGCAACGTGACTGTCAACGTTTTTATTCTGGATGAGAATGACAACAGTCCCACGATTCTAGCTCCTTATTCTGAGCACGGCTCCGTTAACAGTGAGAGCATCCCCTACTCTGCCGAAGCGGGATACTTTGTGGCAAAGGTCAGGGCTGTGGACGCAGACTCTGGATACAATGCGCTGCTTTCTTATCACCTGTCTGAGCCCAAAGGAAACAACCTGTTCAGGATCGGAACCAGCACCGGGGAAATCAGGACTAAGAGGAGAATGAGCGACAATGACCTGAAAACTCACCCCTTGGTGGTGCTGGTTTCTGATAACGGAGAACCTTCTCTGTCAGCTACTGTGTCTGTTGATGTGGTGGTGGTTGAAAGCACAGCTGACATCCAGACTCAGTTCAGACATGTTCCTATAAAGGAGGACAGCTTCTCTGATCTGAACCTGTATCTGCTGATCGCCATCGTGTCGGTGTCAGTGATCTTTCTGCTGAGTCTCATCAGTTTAATAGCTGTCAGATGCCACAGGACAGACGGCAGTTTCAACAGGTACAGCGCCCCAATGATCACCACCCACCCTGACGGGAGCTGGTCTTACTCTAAAGCTACTCAGCAGTATGACGTGTGCTTCAGCTCAGACACACTGAAGAGTGATGTAGTGGTTTTCCCCGCACCGTTTCCACCTGTAGATGGAGAACTGATCAGTATTAATGGAGGAGACACTTTTACCAGGACCCAGACTTTACCCAACAAAGAAAAGGTATGTGTTTAAGGTCACTTGATGGCTTTCAGCTTAAAAATAACACGATAAAAAAAATTGAAATAAGAAAACTTCGTTCCACATAATCCAGTATGTACATATGTATGTACTGGATAATATGGACCGACAAGGAATTCCAACACAATTTCATGTCAGCAAAAAACTCAGCTAACAATCATACAACAGAATAGGACAATGAACCACCAACCAATTACAGACGCCAAGACTGGCAAAAGATTAAACTCTAAACACAATGTGGTTTCTGAATGCACATCACTCTCCATCAACGGTTATGCTTAAATTTGTATAATCTTTGGAATGTTTCCGAGAGTTCAGAATCAATGCGTTGTGTACTTTTTTTTTTTAATAAGACTTATTTAAGTTTTTCCTCGGGGACAAGTGAATGAGGGATTCGTTTATTTTTCATATAAAGACTGAGCTATAATTTCATGAAATTGAGTTGACTTCTCTTCCTGAAAACAGTGCATCACTGTGATATAATTGTGGCTCATTAACCTACAAAAGCCTGTATCCAACAGCACCCCCGACAACAATGAACTATTAAATAGACATGTAAATATTGTGTACCTAATGTAATACCAACAACTAAAACAAAAAATAAAAAAAATAATTATTAAGTCCCATCTATTTTATTGACATTATCTTTGTAATGCTGAGCTAGGTGTAATTCGGATTTATAAGGACTTGCCTTGGGTTGACCACATGGTGTTGCTCGAGACCATGGATACTCTTATTACAGGCTTTGTCTAAAACGCCTCCCTGCAGGGCTGAACTAAAACCGTCATTGGCTATCCGTTTAGATAGACTGTGGTTTTGCTGTGGCAAGAAGGATTCACGCTCTGTTGTTTATGACGGATATGCTATATACATTTAAGTAAACTGGTCTGTAGGGATTTGGTCTGAACTGTTCAACATGAGAGACGAGGAACGTGCTTGGATTTATTTTGTTGTGCTGATTTGTCTCTGTGAATGCTCTGCTTCGCAATTGTCTTACTCCATTTTCGAGGAGGTGAACAAAGGCACCGTGGTGGGGAATATCGCAAAGGATTTGAACTTGAATTTACAAGAGGTGGAAACCAGAGATTTACGTATTGTTTCGACTAACAGTAAGAATTATTTTAACGTGGATTTGCGGACCGGGAGCATCTTTGTTAACGAAAGAATAGACAAAGAAGAGATTTGTCCCAACACGGCACTATGCTCCCTAAAAATACAGGCTGTTTTGAGCAACCCAATGGCTGTACACCGGATTGACGTAAATGTTTTAGATATAAACGATAACTCACCGGAGTTCGTTGAACAGTTGTACCTATTAAACATCTCTGAATCAATGTATCCAGGAGAACGCTATCTCCTGCCAATAGCAGAAGATGCAGATACAGGCAGCAACTCAGTTAAGAGCTACAAGCTTAGTCACACTGAGCATTTCTCCCTTGATGTACAGAGTGGCGGTGAGCACGGTGTCTCCGCAGAGCTGGTACTTAAGAAAGCCTTAGATCGAGAGAAACAGCCAGTGCTTAAACTGATTCTGAACGCTTTAGATGGAGGGAAACCAGTTAGATCTGGTACATTACAGATAAATGTAAATGTAATAGATGCCAATGATAACACACCACTGTTTAGCAAATCTCTGTATAAAGCACAAGTAAGTGAAAATACCTCACAAGGAACAGTGGTAACCAAGTTAAACGCAACAGATTTAGATGAAGGCATGAATGGCAAAATCTTGTATTCCTTTATCAAACGAGGTAACTCTGACCCATCAAATATTTTCAATCTTAATTCAGAAACGGGACAAATAACGGTGAAAGGCAATTTAGATTATGAAGAAACGTCTGCTTATGAGGTCAGAGTTCAAGCAATAGATCAAGGAGTCTCTCCACGTAGTTCCCATGCTAAACTTCTGATAGAAGTAATTGATGTGAATGACAATCCGCCCGAAATATCTGTGACATCCCTGATGACGCCAATAACAGAAAACGCAGAATTGGGAACAATAGTTGCTTTACTTACAGTGAGTGATAAAGATGGGGGAGGCAACGGTTTCATCAATTGTAAGGTAGTTGGATCCGCTCCCTTTAAACTAAAGTCCAGCTACAAACATGACTATTCATTAGTTGTTAATGGCCCACTGGACAGAGAAAACACTCCCATTTACAACGTCACCATTTCAGCTACAGATGAAGGAAGTCCACCTCTGTCCAGCATCAGGATCATCACAGTTCATGTTGCTGATGTCAATGATAACGCCCCTCTGTTTATGGAGCCCGTGATCAATGTTTATGTCAAAGAAAACAGCCCAGTGGGCTTACTAATACATAATATAAAAGCCTTTGATCCTGATCAAGATAGCAATGCAAAGGTTACTTACAAACTGTTAGACGACTCCCAAAAAAATATTCAAATTTCATCTGTCTTGAATATAAACTCGGAGACCGGTGATATAGTCACTCTGAAGTCTTTTAACTATGAGGAGTTAAAAACATTTCAGTTTAAAGTTCAAGCCACAGACTCTGGTGTTCCTCCGCTCAACAGCAACGTGACGGTGAATGTTTTAATCCTTGATGAAAACGACAATAATCCCACGATTCTAGCTCCTTATTCTGAGCACGGCTCCGTTAACAGTGAGAGCATCCCCTACTCTGCTGAAGCGGGGTCCTTTGTGGCAAAGATCAGGGCTGTGGACGCAGACTCTGGATACAATGCGTTGCTTTCTTACCACCTGTCTGAGCCCAAAGGAAACAACCTGTTCAGGATCGGAACCAGCACCGGGGAAATCAGGACTAAGAGGAGAATGAGCGACAATGACCTCAAAACTCACCCCTTGGTGGTGCTGGTTTCTGATAACGGAGAACCTTCTCTGTCAGCTACTGTGTCTATTGATGTGGTGGTGGTTGAAAGCACAGCTGACATCCAGACTCAGTTCAGACATGTTCCTATAAAGGAGGACAGCTTCTCTGATCTGAACCTGTATCTGCTGATCGCCATCGTGTCGGTGTCAGTGATCTTTCTGCTGAGTCTCATCAGTTTAATAGCTGTCAGATGCCACAGGACAGAAGGCAGTTTCAGCAGGTACAGCGCCCCAATGATCACCACCCACCCTGACGGGAGCTGGTCTTACTCTAAAGCTACTCAGCAGTATGACGTGTGTTTCAGCTCAGACACACTGAAGAGTGACGTAGTGGTTTTCCCCACACCGTTCCCACCTGTAGATGGAGAACTGATCAGTATTAACGGAGGAGACACTTTTACCAGAACTCAGACTTTACCCAACAAAGAAAAGGTAGGAAATTTGTGTTAAATTCTTAATGCTTGTTACATGAACGAATTTACGTTTATGGCTCGATGGTACTTAAAGAAAGGGATATATTTTGGACCGCAATTTGTGCCGCTCGTTTGATATATAAATCAGTCCTAAACAGTCAATTTGTTATGATATGATATTCATACAATTAATCGCATGTCAAGGTGTTGGACATCAACTTTGTGACAACATCTGCTGTCTTTATGGTCTTTGAAAGACTCTAGTTGAGTAAAAACTACAGTTGATTACCATATATATGAGTTACCACCTGGCTTAAAACAAACAAACAAAACACGTATAACGATTTCTGGAATAAAAAAAATTAAATTCTTGCCTTCTAGAAACTAAAGTGGCTATTTCAGTCCCTGAAATGTTTAGCTTAATCAAGTCAACCCCCCCCCCCCCCCCCCCCCTTCCTCTCCCAAGTTTTTTTTCTTCATTTTTCCTCTTTATAAAATAGTAGACGCAGTTATGTATTTAATTTATAATGTTTTAAAATATGGTTATGTGTTACCTTTTATTAGTATTTGCTTACTGGTCACTGTCCACATGATGTCGCAGGAGACCATGCATTTTAGTGTATTTACATTTTCAAAACTCCACCTCCTTGCTTGGGGGGGGGGGAATGAAATCTTCATCGGCCATTAGCACACCCGTGGACGGTGGTGGAAGGATCAGTACAGGAGCTTTCTGATAACACCTTCGCTTTCGTTGGAAATATATTTACCGTGGATAGATGATCACTTAGGTTCAACTCTTTGGGTTGATCGATAATGTATACGCGACGAGAAAAGGAGTACGTCTGGATTGACATCATCATTTTTCTTTGTCTTTGTGACTGGTCTGCTTCGCAGTTATCTTATTCCATACCGGAGGAGGTGAACAAAGGCACCGTAGTGGGTAATATCGCAAAGGACTTGAATCTCAATATACAAGAACTAAACAGCAGAGACCTGCGTGTTGTTTCAAGTGACAGTAAGAAATTCTTTGACGTGAATTTGCGGACCGGAAACCTTTTTGTTGAAGAGAGGATAGATAGAGAGGAGCTTTGCCCGCTCGTGGCTAAATGCTCGTTAAAAGTGCAAGCTCTTTTAAGTGATCCAATGACAGCATATCGCATAGAGGTGACTATTGTAGACGTAAACGACAATTCGCCTGCTTTCATTGAAAAAAAGTATTCCCTAAATATTTCAGAATCATCCTTAACGGGAGAGCGCTATCTTCTCCCAGTAGCAATAGATGCAGACATAGGAAGCAACTCTGTAAAGAGCTACAAGCTGAGTCAAAATGAGCATTTTTCTCTTGACGTGCAAAGCGGCGGAGAACACGGGGTGTCTGCCGAGTTAGTGTTAGAAAAAGCGCTGGACCGAGAGAAACAGTCTGTGATAGCACTTCTGCTGACGGCTATAGATGGAGGTAAACCCTCTAGAACAGGGTCATTACAAATATATGTAAATGTAATAGATGTTAATGATAATATACCTATTTTTAGCAAATCGCTTTATAAAGTGCGTGTCATAGAAAATGCAACTCCTGCAACACTTGTTATTAGGTTGAATGCAACTGACTTAGACGAAGGCATAAATGGCAAGATCCTTTATTCCTTCATCAAAAGGGGAAATGTTGATCCATCAAATATGTTTTATCTAAATGCAGAAACAGGAGAAATGACTGTTAAAGGTAATGTAGATTATGAGGAGACGTCTGCTTATGAAGTTAGAGTTCAAGCAATGGATCAAGGAGTCTCTCCTCGTAGTGCGCATGCTAAACTTCTGATAGAGATAATCGATGTTAATGACAATGCCCCAGAGATAACTGTGACGTCATTGTTAACACCCATAAATGAAGGTGCAGAACTGGGGACAATAGTTGCTTTTATTACAGTGAGTGACAAAGATGGTGGAACTAATGGTGTGACCAAATGCAGCGTAGTTGGAGCCGCTCCGTTTAAACTTAAATCCAATTATAAAAACGACTATTCACTGGTAGTAGATGGATCACTTGATAGGGAAAACACTTCTCTTTACAATGTCACCATTTCAGCTACAGATGAAGGAAGTCCACCTCTGTCCAGCATCAGGATCATCACAGTTCATGTTGCTGATGTCAATGATAACGCCCCTCTGTTTATGGAGCCTGTGATCAATGTTTATGTCAAAGAAAACAGCCCAGTGGGTTTACTAATACATACTATAAAAGCCTCTGATCCTGATCAAGATAGCAATGCAAAGGTTACTTACAAACTGTTAGACAGCTCCCAAAAAAATATTCCAATTTCATCTGTTTTGAATATAAACTCAGAGACTGGTGATATAGTCAGTCTGCAGTCTTTTAACTATGAGGAGTTAAAAACATTTCAGTTTAAAGTTCAAGCCACAGACTCTGGTGTTCCTCCTCTCAGCACCAATGTGACGGTGAATGTTTTAATCCTCGATGAAAACGACAATAATCCCACGATTCTAGCTCCGTATTCTGAGCACGGCTCCGTTAACAGTGAAAGCATCCCCTACTCTGCTGAAGCGGGATACTTTGTGGCAAAGATCAGGGCTGTGGACACAGACTCTGGATACAATGCGCTGCTTTCTTACCACCTGTCTGAGCCCAAAGGAAACAACCTGTTCAGGATCGGAACCAGCACCGGGGAAATCAGGACTAAGAGGAGAATGAGCGACAATGACCTGAAAACTCACCCCTTGGTGGTGCTGGTTTCTGATAACGGAGAACCTTCTCTGTCAGCTACTGTGTCTGTTGATGTGGTGGTGGTTGAAAGCACAGCTGACATCCAGACTCAGTTCAGACATGTTCCTATAAAGGAGGACAGCTTCTCTGATCTGAATCTGTATCTGCTGATCGCCATCGTGTCGGTGTCAGTGATCTTTCTGCTGAGTCTCATCAGTTTAATAGCTGTCAGATGCCACAGGACAGACGGCAGTTTCAGCAGGTACAGCGCCCCAATGATCACCACCCACCCTGACGGGAGCTGGTCTTACTCTAAAGCTACTCAGCAGTATGACGTGTGTTTCAGCTCAGACACACTGAAGAGTGACGTAGTGGTTTTCCCAGCACCGTTCCCACCTGTAGATGGAGAACTGATCAGTATTAACGGAGGAGACACTTTTACCAGAACTCAGACTTTACCCAACAAAGAAAAGGTAGGCTATGTTTGACAGTGAACGTTTTAATATTCAACTTGAGACTTAAAAATGTGTCAAATGAAAAACATTTATTATTGGTTTCAGTCTATGTTCATTAGACTCTCAAGGCAAATGTGAATGTCAGAGATCATAATACTGATAAGATATTTAAGGAACTCATTGTTTGTGTTGTGTCACATTTGTCACATGGTAGTAAAGAAACAAAATTGAGCTTTTGTATTAACACCCCTCCCTTAAGTAGTTTTTTGTTTTTCTTTTCTAAATCACCACCATTTATGGACATTAGACTTCTTTATTTCAAGCTTAAAAATAGCTATAAGCTATCAGAGACTGTGCTCAATTGCATGACCTTGCTTAAGTTAAATAGCGTAATCAAAACACAAGAGCAACACAACACTGTACTGCAAAGCAAATTATATTAATATATACACACATATGTATATGTATTAATAAGAAGGCTAGTCATCTCAGTATCTAGTAGATACTGTAGGCTAGTAGTAGAAAATAGGAGCAGATAAAAATCAGTTTCAAGCTGTAAGAGAAATATTCAGAAATGTTGAATTCATAGCTTTTTTTTACATTAAGCGGTTTCTCCTGAACCTGCTCTCCTTTAAAATTGTCATTCATAAAAGTTCCTTCAACCTGGCAACTCAGAATTTTTTCTGAGAAAGTGTTCGTCTTGTTGATAAATATGAAGTTATTTCAATATTCGTCTCTTAAACATGTCAACTTGATCAGAAAACAATTTGAATATTTCAACATGGTGCCACTCCGTGGTGCTCTCCGTGGTACTGAAGTGAGATAAAAATAAATAAATAAATAAAGTATGTTTCCTGTCCCTTTTATGGAAGCTTTTTGATGAAACATAGACAGGTTTCTGCATAACCATTCTTGTAAATTTAAAAGGAAATTCGGTAGTACACAGTCAGACTAAAATTAAATGATATATTACATATATTTTTAAGTAGGGTGCCCAGTTATTAACATATCCATGGCTTGCTGCATGCTGAATGTTGTTCTCTTTTTTTAAATACTTCATACTTGTGTTTCCAAATCCATAGGCTATGTGGGCAACTTTTTTGTTTTGTTTTGTTTTATTATTTACTTTGTATTAAATGGCGGCCAATCAACTCCAGAGTATTTACTACTTTATTTACAATATTTTTTTGCAACTTACTTAATTATATGTTGGTGGGATGAATTAACCACACGATGTCACTGGAGACCATAGGTATAAATATCTTTATATGTTTAAACTCCTCCTCCGTGCACGGTGAAAAAATGACGGGTCATCAACCATTATAGTTTCCTGGATATTCGGACAGCACTGTGTGGAGAGGAGAAGAAGCTGAAACAAGATACACTTGAAAGCATAATTTGTACTGGATCTAAATGGTCTTTTGGATTCGGCTTCTTTTGCCTTATCAAAGATGTTTATGCGACGACTAAACGGACACGTCTGGATTGATTTTTTTGCGCTTCTTTGTCTTTGTGACTGGTCTGCTTCGCAGTTATCCTATTCAATTTCTGAGGAGGTGAACAAAGGCACGATAGTGGGGAACATTGCAAAGGATTTAAGCTTGAATGTACGAGAACTGGGGACCAGGGATCTGCGTATTGTTTCAAGTTTCAGTAAGACATATTTTGACGTGAATTTGCAAACTGGGGACCTCTTTGTTACTGAGAGAATAGACAGAGAAGAGCTTTGCCCGCATTTGGTAAAATGCCCCGTCAAAATTCAAGCTGCTTTAAATAATCCAATGAATGTACACCGCATTGAGGTAAACATTCTTGATATTAATGATAACTCACCCTCCTTTATTGACCAGTGGCATGTATTAAACATCTCGGAATCACTGTCACCGGGAGAGCGCTATCCTCTCCCAGTCGCAGTAGATGCAGACATTGGGAACAACGCAGTGAAGAGCTACAAGCTGAGTCAAAATGAACACTTCTCGCTCGATGTGCAAAGTGGCGGAGAACACGGGGTGTCTGCTGAGTTGGTGTTACAGAAGGTTTTAAACAGAGAAAAAGAACCTGTAATCGGACTTATTTTGACGGCAGTAGATGGAGGTAAACCGCCAAGATCAGGAACACTGCAGTTAATCGTCAATATCATTGATGTCAATGACAATACGCCCGTATTCAGTAAGTCCCTTTATAAAGCACGCATCCCAGAAAATGCTACACCTGGAACATTTGTTATCAGGTTAAATGCAACAGATTTGGACGAAGGCATAAACAGTAAGATTCAGTATTTCTTTATCAAAAGAGGAAATATTGACCCAACAATGTTTTTTAATCTAAACTCAGAAACGGGAGAAATAACTGTGAGATGTAGACCAGATTATGAAGAGACGCGTGCTTACGAAATTAGAGTTCAAGCAATGGATCAAGGTGCCTCTCCTCGTAGTGCGCATGCGAAACTGCTGATAGAGATAATCGACGTGAATGACAATGCCCCAGAAATGTCTGTGACGTCACTGATGACACCTGTAAATGAAGGTGCAGAAATGGGAACAATTGTTGCGTTTATTACAGTGAGTGATAAAGATGGAGGGAACAACGGCGTGACAAAATGCAGTGTAGTTGGATCCGTTCCATTTAAATTGAAATCCAACTATAAAAATGACTATTCATTAGTTGTAGATGGACCACTGGACAGAGAACACACTTCTTTTTATAACGTCACCATTTTAGCTACCGATGAAGGAAGCCCACCTCTGTCCAGCATCAGGATCATCACAGTTCATGTTGCTGATGTCAATGATAACGCCCCTCTGTTTATGGAGCCTGTAATCAATGTTTATGTCAAAGAAAATATCCCAGTGGGCTCACGAATACATACTATAATAGCCTTTGATCCTGATCAAGATAGCAATGCAAAGGTTACTTACAAACTGTTAGACAGTTATAAAAAAAAAATTCCAATTTCATCTGTTCTAAACATAAATTCCGAGACTGGAGAAATAGTCAGTCTGCAGTCTTTTAACTTTGAGGAGTTCAAGACGTTTCAGTTTAAAGTTCAGGCCACAGACTCTGGTGTCCCTCCGCTCAGCAGCAATGTGACAGTCAACGTTTTTATTCTGGATGAGAATGACAACAGTCCCACGATTCTAGCTCCTTATTCTGAGCACGGCTCCGTTAACAGTGAAAGCATCCCCTACTCTGCTGAAGCGGGCTACTTTGTGGCAAAGATCAGGGCTGTGGACGCAGACTCTGGATACAATGCGCTGCTTTCTTATCACCTGTCTGAGCCCAAAGGAAACAACCTGTTCAGGATCGGAACCAGCACCGGAGAAATCAGGACTAAGAGGAGAATGAGCGACAATGACCTGAAAACTCACCCCTTGGTGGTGCTGGTTTCTGATAACGGAGAACCTTCTCTGTCAGCTACTGTGTCTATTGATGTGGTGGTGGTTGAAAGCACAGCTGACATCCAGACTCAGTTCAGACATGTTCCTATAAAGGAGGACAGCTTCTCTGATCTGAACCTGTATCTGCTGATCGCCATCGTGTCGGTGTCAGTGATTTTTCTGCTGAGTCTCATCAGTTTAATAGCTGTCAGATGCCACAGGACAGACGGCAGTTTTAATAGGTACAGTACCCCAATGATCACCACCCACCCTGACGGGAGCTGGTCTTACTCGAAAGCTACTCAACAGTATGACGTGTGCTTCAGCTCAGACACACTGAAGAGTGACGTAGTGGTTTTCCCCGCACCGTTTCCACCTGTAGATGGAGAACTGATCAGTATTAACGGAGGAGACACTTTTACCAGAACTCAGACTTTACCCAACAAAGAAAAGGTGAGTTTTCTTCTCAAGGCAATTTGCAGAGTAAAAGGCCATCTCCAAACTCAGCTTCCATGTCACTGTGTCTTTTGAAAAGTAGATCTACTTGCCGGTCACCAAATAGTGTCTCTTGTAGTTACTAAATTTAATTCAAAACATGACAAAATTAACAAAACTAAAAATCTACCAAGTTTCGATTAAACTAAATAATAAACGAGAACACAAAAAGTGAACTTATCATGGATGCTATCAACCAGTGACATTGTAAGGTGCTTTTTAAGGTTGTGAAAATTATGTCAAAGAAAGAGGCATTGTCTTTTTCTTATCCAAAAACTCTGACATCAAAGATCTGATAATTTCTTGTTGCTGTTCTTTTCAGTCTTTTCTGATTGTCATTTATTTTCTTTCTGTATTGATTTATTAATTTATTCAAAGGAGCTATTGAAAAAAAACAATCTATTGGTCTATTATGATTCGTTACTCAGAGATGTATTCTTATAATAGAGCATTGTTCAAGGAAAGTTTTTTTTTCCCCCATTTATAGCAATAACTACTGTTTGCTTTTTCTTATCACAGTCCTTTTGGGAAAGTTATTCATTCGTTGGTGTAATGACAACTTTACAATTGGCTTAAGTGGACATAGTATATTTAAAATAGCATGATGCAGTTTTGTACTCATTTTACTATGAGACACAGGGCGTGATATTCAATTTTTAAACCATTTTCATATTCAAGTTGTAACACGTGGGGTCGCTGATGACCACATGTTTTATGAGCTTGATATTTTAGGTCTCCTCCTTACGTGAGGAAGGGTGGTAGACTACGTGTGCTTTGTGAGAGTGAAACAAATGGCAAAAGAAACCCGAGGACCCGAATGGTTGGAAATAACAATATCGTCTCATCGAGTGGGGTTTGGTGGATGAAAATGACTTGCTTCGTGTCAATGTGTTTGAAATCCTCCATGGGGAGCAAAAAGAACAAGGGGATTCTCTGTTTGTTTCTCATTCTGGTTTTACCCGAATGGTCTGCTGCTCAGATATCCTACTCCGTTACGGAGGAGGTGGACAAAGGGACTGTCGTCGGGAACCTGGCAAAGGATTTTAATGTCAACGTTTGGGACCTGCATACAAGGAATCTAAATATTGTGTCAGGATACAGTAAGAAATATTTCGAGGCTAATTTGAAAACGGGAGATCTGTATGTTACTGACAGGATAGATCGGGAGGATCTTTGTCCTAACACGGTTAAATGCACATTAAATTTAGAGGCCATACTAAGTAATCCTATGGTGCTCCGACGCATTGAGGTGGCGATTGCCGATTTAAATGACAACGCACCTACATTCTTTGAAAAGTTATTTACACTTAATATCTCTGAATCTTCTCCCACAGGAGAACGTTACTTGCTTCCTCTGGCTGTTGATGCAGATATAGGCAGTAATTCAGTAAAGACTTATAGGCTTAATCCAAATGAATATTTCTCTGTTGATGTACAGAGTGATGGTGAACATAGTGCTTCTGCTGAATTAGTGCTATTGAAAGCTTTGGATCGAGAAGAACAGGCTGTTGTTAAGTTAACGCTGACGGCTTTAGATGGGGGCAAACCTACTAAAACTGGAACCGTGCAAATAAACATTAATGTTCAAGATGCCAATGATAACTCACCGTTGTTCAGCAAGAGTCTATACAAAGCACGTGTGAAGGAAAATTCTCCCTCCGGATCTTTGGTTATTAAGCTTAATGCCACGGATTTAGACGAAGGGGACAACGGGAAGGTAATTTACTCTTTTGTCAAACGAGCCAACTTCAATCCTGCCGATGTGTTTTTCATAAATGCAGAGACTGGTGAGATAACTGTTAAAGGGAATTTAGATTACGAAGCACAATCTGCCTATGAAATTCATGTTGAAGCCACAGACAAAGGTGCGTCTTCTCGAAGAGCAAATGGAAAGCTTCTGGTAGAGGTTGTCGACGTAAATGACAATGCCCCAGAAATTGTAGTGACGTCACTCATGAACGACGTTAGAGAAGATGCCAATATGGGAAGCGTTGTTGCTTTAATAACCGTGACTGATAAAGATGGAGGGAAAAATGGTCAGACTCGTTGTACACTTGTTGGTTCTTCACCTTTCAAACTAAATTCGAATTATAAGAATTATTATTCATTAATTGTGGATGGAACGCTTGATCGTGAAGTGCGCTCTTTTTACAATATCACAATAACCGCTAATGATGAAGGTTCCCCGCCTCTTTCCACTAACAGTGTTATTAATGTGGAGATTTCTGATGTCAATGACAATAAGCCTCGTTTCCTTGAACCCGTAGTTAATATCTATGTAAGAGAAAACAACCCTGTTGGAACTCGTATCTATACGATTAGTGCTATCGATCCTGATACAAACGAAAACGCCCGAGTTAAATATTCATTAGAAAGTAATTCGAAAAACATTCACATAACTTCATTTATAAACATAAACTCAGAGACTGGAGAGATTCTAAGTCTGCAGTCTTTTAACTACGAGGAGTTAAAAACATTTCAGTTTAAAGTTCAGGCCACAGACTCTGGTGTTCCTCCACTCAGCAGCAACGTTACGGTAAATGTTTTAATCCTCGATGAGAATGACAACAGTCCCACGATTCTAGCTCCTTATTCTGAGCACGGCTCCGTTAACAGTGAGAGCATCCCCTACTCTGCTGAAGCGGGATACTTTGTGGCAAAGGTCAGGGCTGTGGACGCAGACTCTGGATACAATGCATTGCTTTCTTACCACCTGTCTGAGCCCAAAGGAAACAACCTGTTCAGGATCGGAACCAGCACCGGGGAAATCAGGACTAAGAGGAGAATGAGCGACAATGACCTGAAAACTCACCCCTTGGTGGTGCTGGTTTCTGATAACGGAGAACCTTCTCTGTCAGCTACTGTGTCTATTGATGTGGTGGTGGTTGAAAGCACAGCTGACATCCAGACTCAGTTCAGACATGTTCCTATAAAGGAGGACAGCTTCTCTGATCTGAACCTGTATCTGCTGATCGCCATCGTGTCGGTGTCAGTGATCTTTCTGCTGAGTCTCATCAGTTTAATAGCTGTCAGATGTCACAGGGCAGACGGCAGTTTCAGCAGGTACAGCGCCCCAATGATCACCACCCACCCGGACGGGAGCTGGTCTTACTCGAAAGCTACTCAGCAGTATGACGTGTGCTTCAGCTCAGACACACTGAAGAGTGACGTAGTGGTTTTCCCAGCACCGTTTCCACCAGTAGATGGAGAACTGATCAGTATTAACGGAGGAGATACTTTCACACGGACTCAGACATTACCCAACAAAGAAAAGGTGAGCTGATCGTGACCTATATAAATTTGGAGATATCTGTTGATAAGCCCGTGGCTGTTTCTGTTTTTTAAAGCCTTCTTAGCAGAGCAGATTATACATTTTCGACATTTGGTGACGTATTCTCATAGATGTTTAGGCAAAACTAAATTATCTGTAATGCAAGATATGGCAAAATTTCTTTAAGGCAGGCTTCAAAACAGTTGATGAATTATTTAAAGCACAAAAATCAAAAGAGAGTATAGTAAAATGGACAACTGACTCGGACGTTGTCCATGGTGCTGAATGGTGGTAAGTTATTGCGTGTACAAAGGTCGTTTAGCTTAATATCATTCAGTTTTTACGGTCTTTATATAAACATCAAACAATGCATTGAGCAACGTTCCTATAATTGACTACATAACTTCAAAAATCTTAATGTCTTTATACATTTGGACCAACAGCTGGTGTCGCTGGAGACCATAAGCACCCGTCTTTTTTTCTCCAATTCTCTTTTTTAGACTCCTCCTCTTGTGTGAAGCATCAGTAGTCGAATGCTTTGTCAGATATTCCAACTGGTCACTGAACAGAGAGGGCTCCGTTTACTAATAACCTCAAATGTGGACATGTTAAACTATTAAATATATCGTATTGCGTGGCAGAAATGGGACGTGGAAGACAAAGAGGCACAATATGGATACAGTTCATACATATGCTTTATTTGTGTGGTGCGTCTGCAGCGCAGCTCTTTTACTCCGTTTCCGAGGAGGTTGACAAAGGAACGATGGTGGGAAATATCGTTAAGGACTTACAAATTAACATGAACGAAATGGAAAAACGGGATTTACGAATCGTCTCTGGGAATTCTAAGAAATATTTTGATGTGGATTTAAAAACTGGCACTCTATATGTTTGCGATAGGATAGATCGTGAAGAGCTCTGTCCAAATACGGCTAAGTGTCGCCTTAACATAGAAGCAATACTTAGCAACCCGATGCATCTCCATCGTATAGAGGTACAGATCACTGATATCAACGATAATGCTCCATCCTTTCGCGAAAACGAGATGACTTTGAATATTTCGGAATCTTCTTTTACCGGGGAGAGGTATTTACTTCCGATGGCAAACGACGCAGACACGGGGAGTAACTCGGTCAAAAGCTACAAGCTGAGTCCAAATGAATATTTCTCACTGGATGTGCAGAGCAGCGGACAGCACAGTGAGTCTGCTGAATTAGTGCTGCAGAAATCTTTAGACAGAGAGAAAAAGTCTGTTATACACCTGATTTTAACTGCTCTGGACGGAGGAAAACCTGCAAAATCAGGGACTTTGAAAATAATTGTACATGTTATGGACGTAAATGACAATACTCCATTATTCACTCAATCCCTGTATAAGGCGCAGGTAACTGAAAACGCTCCATTTCAAACTACCATCGTAATTGTAACTGCTTCAGATTTAGATGAGGGAATAAATAGTGAAATAGTGTATTCGTTTATTGAAAGGGGAAATTTCAACCCTGAAGCTTTGTTCTCAATAAACCCCAACACTGGGGAAATAACTGTGATAGGAAAGATAGATTATGAAGAAAATACAGCCTATGATATTCGTATACAGGCAAGAGATAAAGGGACACCTTCACGTAGTGTGCATGGTAAATTGTTAGTCGAAGTAATTGATGTTAATGACAATATCCCTGAAATCCTCGTTACATCTCTGATGAGCCCAGTTAAAGAGGATGCTGACGTAAGTACAGTTGTCGCTCTGGTTACTGTGACAGACAAAGATGGGGGCAGCAATGGTCTCACCAGTGCTAAAGTTCTTGGGTTGCTTCCTTTTACACTCAAGCTAAACTATAATAATTATTACTCATTAACTGTTGATGGACCTCTTGACAGAGAAAATATTTCTAAATATAATGTTACCATTATAGCCACTGATGAAGGCATTCCACCTCTCTCCAGTACTTGTGTTATTCCTGTTCACATTTCTGATGTGAATGACAATATCCCTTCATTTTCAGAGCCTAACATTAATATATATGTGAAAGAGAATAGTGCAGTTGGAGCTAAGCTCTTCATCATAACTGCATTAGACCCAGATATAGGGGAAAATGCTAAAGTAACATATTCACTATTAGGTGGATTTTCAAAACATATTCCAATAACATCTGTTTTGAATATAAACTCGGAGACTGGAGAAATAGTCAGCCTGCAGTCTTTTAACTTTGAGGAGTTAAAAACGTTTCAGTTTAAAGTTCAGGCCACAGACTCTGGTGTTCCTCCGCTCAGCAGCAACGTGACCATCAACATTTTTATTCTGGATGAGAATGACAACAGTCCCACGATTCTAGCTCCGTATTCTGAGCACGGCTCCGTTAACAGTGAGAGCATCCCCTACTCTGCTGAAGCGGGATACTTTGTGGCAAAGATCAGGGCTGTGGACGCAGACTCTGGATATAATGCATTGCTTTCTTATCACCTGTCTGAGCCCAAAGGAAACAACTTGTTCAGGATAGGAACCAGCACCGGGGAAATCAGGACTAAGAGGAGAATGAGCGACAATGACCTGAAAACTCACCCCTTGGTGGTGCTGGTTTCCGATAACGGAGAACATTCTCTGTCAGCTACTGTGTCTATTGATGTGGTGGTGGTTGAAAGCACAGCTGACATCCAGACTCAGTTCAGACATGTTCCTATAATGGAGGACACCTTCTCTGATCTGAACCTGTATCTGTTGATCGCCATTGTATCGGTGTCAGTCATCTTTCTGCTGAGTCTCATCAGTTTAATAGCTGTCAGATGCCACAGGGCAGACGGCAGTTTCAGCAGGTACAGCGCCCCAATGATCACCACCCACCCTGACGGGAGCTGGTCTTACTCTAAAGCTACTCAGCAGTATGACGTGTGTTTCAACTCAGACACACTGAAGAGTGACGTAGTGGTTTTCCCAGCACCGTTCCCACCTGTAGATGGAGAACTGATCAGTATTAACGGAGGAGACACTTTTACCAGAACTCAGACTTTACCCAACAAAGAAAAGGTATGGCCGGTAGCACATATTATGCAGAAATGTTAACAATTTAATGTTTTAATTCCTCAAATAATATCCAATAGAAACTATTTTTATAATGATGACAATGGAAACAAATCCTTTATTTGAATATACTGTTTTCAGCAGTTGTGTTGCTGTATGCTTATCCTTGTTATGTTTTTTAAGATATGTGAAACTGGAATAGTCACACATTAACTTACTGTATTATACTTTCTGTCCTTTGTGGCCCGTTTTTTGAATTACATTAATATTTACTTATGGTATGAAACATCACGCACTAACTTTTATATTTCTAGCATCTGGCTTATCCTTCTTGACTTAAGTGTCATTAAAGCTTCCACCTATTTGAAGGCTATGTTGACCACGTCGTTTATCTCTCAGTTGATTGTCGGGCACAAGGTTTTACCACAATTCTGATTTAATAACTTGTTCAATTTATTTTGAACTTTTCTTGTTTCTCACTTTAACATTGCCACAAGATGTCACTAACAACTCACACGTTGAAACACGTAATGCTCCTCCCTTTACAGAAGGTTTGTAAGTCTTTGTTTGCATAGCAGAGTAGTACACTATACTGAGGGGCTTGGATCTGGATGCATCATAACTGAACGATGTCACAGCGGGAGTGATTTTTTTCCCCGATTAATTAGTTTGACAGGCTTTCAGCAGAATGCGACAACGAATGACTTTCTCGCGATGGATTTATCATTTCTTCCCTGTATTTCACATACTGAGTGTCGCAACGGCACAGATTGTGTATTCTGTTACAGAGGAATCGAGCCCGGGTACCACTGTTGGAAATTTAGCAAAGGATTTACATTTAGATGTCCAAGAACTGGAAAGCCGTGGTTTTCAGATTTCAGGACCTAATAAGAGGTATTTTGAAGTGAACGTTAAGACTGGACTTTTTTTGGTAAAAGACAGAATAGACCGAGAGGAGCTCTGCTCTCGAAATGTGAAGTGTTCACTGGAAGTGGAAGCCATTGTGAAGTCTCCCTTGAATCTGTATCGCTTTGAGGTTAAAATTGTGGATATAAATGACAACACACCGTCTTTTCGGATACCGGAGATTGTTTTGAATGTGTCCGAGTCAGCTTCTCCTGGTGAAAAATTCGCTCTGCCAAAGGCATTTGATGCAGATGTCGGAAGTTACGCGGTTATGGGCTATAAGCTGAGCCAAAATGAACATTTCACGCTGGATGTGCAGAATGGTGGAGAGTCGACAATGTCTGTCGAAATGTCACTGCACAAACCTTTAGACCGGGAGAAACAGCCGGTTATTAAATTAACGTTGACAGCTACAGATGCAGGAAAACCTCCTAAATCAGGCACGTTACTCATTACTGTTAATGTGCAAGACGTGAATGATAATATTCCAGTATTTGACAGGCTCCTGTACAAAGCAAAAGTGCTTGAAAACACGCCGTCAGGTACGACCGTAATTTCTGTGCATGCTCGAGATTTAGATGAGGGTATTAATGGAGAAATAGAGTATTCATTTATTAACCAAGATAACGATAACAATGTTGATACATTTGCAATTAATCTCTTAACGGGAGACATTACGGTAAATGGTGAACTGGACCACGAAAAAAACAGTGCAGTTGAAATTAGGGTTCAAGCAAAAGACAAAGGACAAAGTCCAAGAGCGTCCCATTGTAAAGTACTCATTGAAATCAGAGATGTCAACGACAATGTACCGGATATATCAGTGACATCTTTAGTAAATATGGTGAGGGAGGATGCACCTCCAGACACAATGGTTGGACTTATAACGGTGAAAGATTACGACGCAGATAAAAATGGAGTTGTTCAAGTCAGAATAGTTGATTCTGTACCATTTGCAATTAAAAACACGTATAAGAATCATTACTCCTTAGTTATAGATAGAGCCTTAGACAGAGAACAAGCTGCTCAATATAATGTAACAATAACAGCAACTGACGGAGGGATACCGCCCCTCTCCAGTACCAGCGTTATTACAGTACACATTTCTGATGTCAACGACAACTCACCTCGTTTTAAAGAACCTGTGATGAATATTTTCGTGAAAGAGAACGGTCCAGTAGATGCTGTTATCTATACCATGACTGCAGATGATCCTGACATCGACGAAAATGCCAAGGTAACTTTTTCCATAATTAACGATAATCATAAAAGTAATCAAATTGCATCGGTGATCAACATAAACTCGGAGACTGGAGACATAGTCAGCCTGCAGTCTTTTAACTATGAGGAGTTAAAAACGTTTCAGTTTAAAGTTCAGGCCACAGACTCTGGTGTTCCTCCTCTCAGCAGCAACGTGACAGTCAACGTTTTTATTCTGGATGAGAATGACAACAGTCCCACGATTCTAGCTCCTTATTCTGAGCATGGCTCCGTTAACAGTGAGAGCATCCCCTACTCTGCTGAAGCGGGATACTTTGTGGCAAAGATCAGGGCTGTGGACACAGACTCTGGATACAATGCGCTGCTTTCTTATCACCTGTCTGAGCCCAAAGGAAACAACCTGTTCAGGATAGGAACCAGCACCGGGGAAATCAGGACTAAGAGGAGAATGAGCGACAATGACCTGAAAACTCACCCCTTGGTGGTGCTGGTTTCTGATAACGGAGAACCTTCTCTGTCAGCTACTGTGTCTATTGATGTGGTGGTGGTTGAAAGCACAGCTGACATCCAGACTCAGTTCAGACATGTTCCTATAAAGGAGGACAGCTTCTCTGATCTGAACTTGTATCTGCTGATTGCCATTGTGTCGGTGTCAGTGATCTTTCTGCTGAGTCTCATCAGTTTAATAGCTGTCAGATGCCACAGGACAGACGGCAGTTTCAGCAGGTACAGCGCCCCAATGATCACCACCCACCCTGACGGGAGCTGGTCTTACTCTAAAGCTACTCAGCAGTATGACGTGTGCTTCAGCTCAGACACACTGAAGAGTGACGTAGTGGTTTTCCCCGCACCGTTTCCACCTGTAGATGGAGAACTGATCAGTATTAACGGAGGAGACACTTTTACCAGAACTCAGACTTTACCAAATAAAGAAAAGGTAAGACTTAATGATTTTAAGTGATTTAATAGGCAACAAGTTATTGATCTTTCATACACACCCTCTCCTTTAGGATCAAAATAGCTTCTTCTGGTGGTCTGTCTGATGATAGCCTCTCTATCTGCTTGAGTGTGGTATAAGCACTGTCCACGGTACTGAAATCTTACTTTCAGTAGTAAATGGTGTTTCTCATGTTCTGTTTAAAGCAACACAGTACAAAAAAAGCTGGGTAGAGTAGCTTAAAAATTTATAGGAAAGTTATATTCATTACTTAACATCAATATACGATATATTAGTAAATATATGATAAATTAATAAATGTACTATGAAATTGAATCCTTTATATCAACTTCAATTTAAAGAAATATAACGTGGAAAGTTACACAATGGTGGAGAACCATCTATATTTCTGTAGGATGTTGGGTTCATTGCACAAAGCTGTGCAGAGGCTTTATTTACCTCTTCCCTGCCCGGTGTGAAATGATGCTCTGGTGGCCGTGTACTTACGTTCTGTGCAGTCTGACTGTCGCTGTGTAGAAACGCACAACTTTCTTCACCATCCAGCTGCGTTGCTTGTGAACGTCTTGCACGTCCAACTTTCACGCTATTTTCATAAAACACACGGAGATTAATTTCATACTGCTCTTTGCTAGCTTAAGCACAGGAAGTTGGTGTTAAAAGTCACCTAAAATCGCCAACAACAGTATTAAATTGGCATTTTAAAAATTGCCACCAGTGACAACAATCCATAGACTTGAAAAGGAGTCCTTTGTTGTTATAGAAGTTGTAGACGCAGTAGCTTGCGGCCCTTTAATGGGAAATGTTTGTTAGCCAAGGTGGATTCACGGCAGTTAGTCGAAATTACTCATTTAGATAACATTCTTTATTCAGTTGTAGATACTCTACTGTCTCCATTAAACAGGATAACTAAATACTCCGTTTCAGTGTTTTGACGACATCCATATGACACTAAAGCGCGACCGAACGTGGTTCATTAATCTCGAGTTTTAGTTTCTATCAAAGCAGATTGTCTGGAAGTGGACTCCTTAATGTTTAAGCAGTATGAAGCAAAGTTTGTTGCACGGTTGCTATGCAGAGGTTGGGAGAAGTTTGGGGAACTGAACGATCGTGATGTCCATGGCCCATAAATTTGCTGAAGAGACAAGCTTACCTGAGAAATTGAAAGTCATAGCAGCTAAAAGATAACACTCATCCGTGTGTTAATGTGACGAAAACTATTTGGTCTCTTTTTTTGCGCGCCATGGTTAACTTCTTCTCTAAGCAGTTGTCAACAGCAGTCGACTCTGTACTGCCTCCCGTGGCTCAGTGCTAAATTGCAAATTTGCTTGGTTTCCTCTAAATTACTTTGACTTCATCGTGGGCTGTACTGTTTCCAAATTTTGTTTTGTTTGATTTTTCTCCTCTTTCATAGTTTCAAATGTTTCTAAGAACTCAAATTCCAATTTTATGCTTGTATTATTTTGAAAAACCCACATAGCCAACGTTTGTCGGGACAGTAAGCTCATGGTTAGTTTTAAAAACCACAAAGACAGATTTAATGTCCGACTACTTTATGACATGCAATTTTTCATTTTAGCTGGTACTCTAAAATGTGAAGGAAACCAAACCATGATTGTGGATGTGTTTGGAGTATAGAGCTAAGTTTGAATGTTTAGTTGATGGGATGAAAATGTATATGTTTGGATGTTTTGTATTTTTTCTGATTGCCTAGTATTTTTTTTCTTATCTTTTTCCCATTCCAGCGGTTGACTGCTTGATTGCTTTGTTACTAAAAAATGAACTGTTGTACTGGGACTAAAAGGTCCCCTAACACCTTCATCTATAACACAAAAACATTTTAAAAACTTTTGTCTAATAGATACTAGTCAGAAGGCATTTGTAGTTTACTTTGTTCTCTGTGTGTGCATGCTGTTAGTTCATATTCCTATTTGCATGTTTTATTTTTTGGGAGATTTGTACATATATGTAAGCAAGTTGCAACATAAATTGTTTGATCTTGTTCACTGTCATGTGAATTGAACCATCCATTTAACACTATTTACCTTTTTACATGTTTGTCCTGCTTAGTGAAAATACCTGTTTTGACAATTATATTCATAAAGTAAAGCAGGCAGATGGAATATACCAAATACACTTTACACAATATAATGAACTTTCCACATACAGTGATAAAGCTAGAGTACAGAAGCTTGAATCCAGAAAAAATTGATATCACCCACACAATTAAGAAAATAGACCTGATTAGCCTAATTTAGGGAAAACATGCATGATCGGCATGTGTAGCTTTTAATTCTCTTAGGTTTGGAGCTTGATGATATTGCCCTGCTCATAAACTCCATGCTCTATTTCAGTTGGCTGTATCTCATGAGATATTCATCAGCTGCTCTTGAGTAACACGTCATCTTTCCTTTTCTTCACTACAGGAGCTTTAAATCATCTGCTGTTTGCTATATGTAAATGTGCTTTTTACCTAAATCAATCATTTATACTTGCACTTAGATCACAGATATATAGGCAACCATCTGATTAACGTGGTTCCCATGTTTAAAGTATGTTTATCATTATATTGTTTTACATTTTCAGCATCCTCGTGGTCTTCTGCAACCTACGTTCACAAATATGTTTTCTCTATATCATTAAGATATAAACATAAAAAATGTCATGATATTCAATTCAAGTCTTTATTCTGTCACCTCTTCCATGCTGCCAGATTTCTTCCCCTCCCCCTACTATTCACGCTGCTGGAGAAGGGGAGCAGCTGAAGGAACTAACAGGAAATTAGCTCCATCTCTGTAGACGTGTAAGCTATCAGTCTTGACGCTGTAAACACGATTTAATATATGTATCATTTTTAATGAGTAAACAGAACCGTGTCAAGTCAAGTGGGCTTTGGTAAAGAAGATCGCTTTGTATTTAAATTAAATAGTGTTGTGCATGGGCCGACATTCGTTTGATATGTTATTACTGCTGGTGGGCTCTGTTCAAATAATGCCGGTGATGCTCAGTAGCACACTGTGTTGCGGTGGATCCATGATGCTTTGAGTCACTCAGACGCTATGACCTCATTTCAGGGAGTGGTTCAGCTTAAACAAACGTGGCCTGATCTGTCAAAATCTGGTCGTTTGATTGAGTCTGTGTGAAGAGGAGTAAACCAAAGCTCTGTGCTTTCCCTGAAAGACTTATGATATTGCGAGGGATGTGGTTATTTTAAGTGGGTCAACGAGGGATTTAGACATGTCACCACGCAATATGCGTCATATGACTGAAACTGTATTTGTTAAGTCATTTTTTGTCTGATATAGTTTATGCACTGTATCGGCTATGCACAAGTTTTGAATACTGTGGCTCCTACAACAATGCTTGGAGCTGTCTGTTCGTAGAAGTGGTTCAGTATGTGTATGCTGCAGCTCTCTGTTAGTGGAGCAGAATGGGGGAGGGGCAGGTAATTTTCCGCTACTCTTTGCAGCAGCAGCAGCAGGGAGCTTCCGTTCCAATCGAGGTATCAGCTCAGTTCGGCTCAGCTCTCCCTCCCGCTCCGCTCTGCGGCTGGGCGGGGCCGACAACACCTAGCGTCAATCGCCGCTAAACCGGCTGAACGATGGAAAGGGCTGGGCTGGATGAGGAACAGAGGCTTTTAAACACGCAGCAATCAGAACATCGTGTGTCTGTCTTTTACTGTAGCCTACATTTTTATGATGCACAAGGCCGTGTGTGTGGACATTTGTTGTT
The DNA here is from genome assembly GCF_036924035.1 of Leuresthes tenuis. Classification (NCBI taxonomy): domain Eukaryota; kingdom Metazoa; phylum Chordata; class Actinopteri; order Atheriniformes; family Atherinopsidae; genus Leuresthes; species Leuresthes tenuis. The sequence goes on along the minus strand of NW_027325365.1, from coordinate 16,132,856 downwards.
GTTTTGAGACTGAAGAATTGTTATACTAATGATATCACCGACCCTACATATTTACAAATTATTGAATAGCATTACCTTTTCAATAACCACCCAGCATAAAATGACTACTAATGGGTCTCGTGTATAATAACATCTTCTAACTCTGTCTTGCCTCCATATGGTGCGATTTTACAATATATCACTGTAGTTCTGATGCAGAGGCTTAAACTGCAAGTCATATTGATTGAATACATAGATGGGTTCATCAGCGCGACCAGAGGCATGACGAAGAAATGTACTCAACACAGTTTAAACACATGGCGATAGATCGACAAACAGGACATGAGATTCATTTGGTGTTCCTCTTTATTTCTCCGTGACTGTTACACTCATCTCATGCACTTCCTGTTTTCCTCCTCAACAAGGGTGTGTCCTTTGTGTGAGAGTGAGGATAGTGCTCCTATCTATGGTTTCCATGGAGACTGTTCTGAGCTGTAATGAAATGATGAACCAGCCTGTATCCAGGGAGCTGCCAGTAGGTACCTGCCCCCACTTAGACATCCACCCAGCATGTGTTGTATGGATTCAAACTGGAAGCAAGTGGGGTGGACGCAGTGAGGGATGGGAGAAATGCAAAGAGAGACACAGAGACAAAGACCCAAAATAAAGCTGTGAAGCATCATCAGCAGAAATGTTTAGTTAGACCATGTAAAAAGAAAATAAGCAAAGCAAATGAGAAAATAGAGTGTGAGATTAAGAGATGAGTTCCAAAATGGAAAACGATTTTAGAGAAATTCACAAATGTAGCAGTATAAGCTCAAACCTATAAGGGATGAGTTTGTGAGAAAAAAGCAGGACTTTGTGAGGATGAGCTAGACTAAAAATGTGTTAAATACATACCCTGCAGCTGAGTGAGAACATCATAGGCTGACAATTGGTCAAAGATAAAGAAAGAAACTTATCATCATCCCTCCCCTATTTCCACCAACAGTCCATCCATGCGCCTTCTTAGTGGTATTGGAATGTTTTTGCAGTCAAAGGATTAGCTTTGTCATGCTCAGAACCACGGGTCCCATCCTGTCTCATCCGGCAGGGATACAAAGCCAGAGCATCCTAAGAGGGGAGTATCCAAAGCAGGCCTGCAATTCCTGATAGCTTTGTTCGGTGCCACAACAAGAATCTGTTTGATTCATATACTGGCTGAATCGGGACAACGGAGGAGTTGTTTAACCCTTCTTGTGTCCCACTGGGATGGATTTGTGATAGTTTTTGTTCTCTCGTGCCCTTTATATTTGAAAGAATGGTAAACATGGGATCAGAACAAACATTTCCAGATAAAGCCTTCTACAGCCGCTTACTGTGTTCACCTAAGTAAGAGGATTGTGGTTACCATTTTGTTCTGTAGATTTCAGAATGAAGAAGTTGTTCTTCATCGAAGGGGTATGAAAACTATCGTTTGTTTATAGCATGATATCCAGTGTACCATTCACCAGAATTCTTTTGCTAAAACACTTTGTCAGCATTTCTGTAAATCAGCAAATTTCTTTATTATACTTGACAGAGACTGACAGTAGCATATTGCAACTGGCTCAAAAATTGCAACATAAGGAGGAACATGAGACTGAGTTGAATGCAAACTGGGAAACAAGTCTCATATGCAGCAGATTGAGAGTGGGGGCAGAGCAGAAGCCACTTATACACCCTCTGCATACATCTTCACACAGGTGCTTCTGTCTGATTATTGAGCTAAAACAAAGAGCAGATGCAGCCCAAGCAATCAAAGGACATTGAGGGATTTATTATTTTTACCTAGGATTTGGTGTGGAGTTGTTTTGTCCACTGTATACCTTTTTGATTTTTTTATTCTTAAATGTGAAGCATGGTATGTGTGGTTAATCTATAGGTTTATTTTGAGAATTACACATATAAATCTCGCTTATTCCGACTGCAGAGAGGGTTACTGTATACAATCTGCTTGCTTTATGTAGTATTCTATCTTAGGTCACCTCTGGAGGGTGCCTTGCCTTTGTCTTGCTTTGTCCATTGTGACCTCTGTGCTGGAAATGATAAAGAAAATGACTGCCGCTGCAGTCTGATGTCTGTGCCCCTCCTCTCTCAGTCTCTTTCTCCCTCTCAAACACACACACACTGATAGATGGGATTATGCTTTAGTGCCTTGGCTTAATGAGAAAGCCTGGGAGGATGGGTTGTGAGCTGAGGAACACATGTGTAACCCTTGTATTACCAATTTATTCCAATAGAGGGACCAGTTTCACTGTCTCTTTCACCTCTCCCTCCTGCTACTGAGGGCCTCTCCCACTGACAGGATTAACTTTGTAGTTCTATTGGCATTGACATTTATTTTATATTATTTTATTTATACATGGCTCCTGATATAGCTGGCTTTAGACTTCCTCTGAAAATACTCTTGCAGTCATACTTTTTTTGGTAACATGTACAGACCTAGTTGAACATGTTTCCATGGAGGAAATATGTATAGTTCATTCATTATCGGGTATGACCACAACAAATAGAACCTGGTAAAATACTTTTGTAGTGCCTCTTTTTTGTTGTGATGATGAGTTTACTGCCTGCAGCTATTTACTCTGTTAATTCATCTGTCATCCTTATGATCTGATATGAGGAAACATTTTTGTTTTCATTGTAACCTGAAAAACAATGCAGTTTTCACACTAAACAGAATGGTATTAACATGAAATGTTATGACATTTTCAGTTTAGTAGCAGCAATTTGAATATTTTGAGCCTGCAGTCTTTAATGATTGAAGTTAAAATGCTATTTTCCTTTTTTCTTCCTTCCCTTCTCTCTCTGTATTCTGGATAACCTCTAAGAGGCGACATGCTCCCATTACCTGCAGTCTGTGCATGTTTATCAAAGCTCTTGGCTGATTCTGCCTGTTCCCTGGCATTTTAAAAATCCTCTGACATTCATTCACACACAATAATTTTGTCCTCAGATAGCATTTTTATTGTGCTTTACATAATGTGTATGAATGCACGGGCCTACGGGCACAACTGCCCTTTAAGTTTGCATGACTGCTTCTTTTTGTCTGTGCTGACTGGTGGAATGATGTGAGGAGTACAACTTCTCGATAATAATGACCTGTTTCTCTAGATCACTTTTTAGCTCTGATTCACTTAAATGGGGGATTCCACAGTAGAGTCTCTCAAAGGAATTGATATAAATGGCTTTTAGAGTGGCTGCTTACAGTATTAATGAGGTTGGAGAGAATGTTATTAATATAGTGGCCATACTGCATAATTGATGAAATGGGGGCTGTTCATATTCTGGTAGAATGAACAGAGTGTAAGTTTTTTAAATCTGAATTATCTTTCCTATTCATATCTGTCATATGCTTACATTTATAAAGCAGCTGCCTTTGTCTCAACAACTTTTTCAGTGTGCAAATTTCATCAGCACTCATTTTGAGTTAAGAGCTCAGTATGCCCTTCAGCCAGTGCTCAGCTGGAACGGCAGCTGGCTGAAAGAGACACAGCTGGCCAAAGTCTAGGGCAGATTGAGAAAAATGACAATAGGGATGGAGAACAGGTACAGGTACAAAAATACTAAATATAATAGAACATGAACACAAATTAGCCAATTAGCTCTAAAATCAGCATTTGTTGAAGCGAGACAAGCATCTGTCTACAGGTTGAATATTGTTGATGGCTTTATCTGCAGCTCTCCTGAGTGAAAAGTGAAGTAACCTACAGCTCAGAGGTATGTAATTAATACTGGAACAGATGGGTGAATTTGAAGAAGGTACAGGCATTAGAGAGTTGTAAGAAAGCCTATAATATACATGGGAAAAGAAGAGGAAGATGGTGGGTGAGGGTGGGAGAGGGGAAAGAGAGAGACAAATAGAAAAAGGTCAAATGTAATCCAGTTTGCGTTTGTTGTGGCCCAGGTAGATGTTGCCTGTCTTTTTGTTTGTATCACTGCCAAACATGGAGGTTCAAATACCCACTGGGAAAATCTGCTAAATGTCAGGGTTAGTGTTGCAGACATGCTCGTGAACCCATCTGAAACTGCCATAGTTGAAAGAAACCACACGAGGAAACCAACACCGCTCAGTTGGATGATAACGAAACAACAGAAATAAAGACGGATATAAAATCTAATTAAAGCTTTAAAACATTACATATTTCTATTATATTCTTAGAATTTGGCTAATCTGTGTTAAATAGGATTTCAGTTTAAAAACATATGGCTGCTTTATCAGTTCCTCATTTTTCCACATCGTCTTTGCTGCCTTTGAGTGAGAAGAGTCAAATCGTATAACCCATCCTCTAGCAGCACCCTAGTGAGTCACTCTGTTCTCCTCATCTCTCGGGATGCCAAGTCATTGCCGTGGGCATATCGGGCGTGGGTGAGAGTGGCAGAGCAGTGGAAAAGGTAAAAAATGTGTGGGTGGTAGACATTCATCTTGGCTGTGGTAAAGCAAAAGGATTCAGGGTTTCACAAAGCCACTTCTCCACACCACATAACTTCTGTGTACTGTCTATAAGTCACATCATCAGAGTTTAAATGGTGTCACCTTTCTCGTGGTATGTTTGTCTTTTCAGATGGTAAATACTGGCATACTTGAAAGCTTTCATCAGGATCCTTATCATAAATTTAAGAGTAAAGAATCTACACTCCTCTAATTAAACTGTTTTGTCTGTTACGTTTGCGAGGTATCATTCAGATAACTTGAATTCATTTTAGAGCAGTATTTGATCATACATATCAACAACATACCGTGTCCTTAAGTAATGAGGAGGAGACTCAAGCAGGATGGTTTGGCTTTCACTGTCATCAATTGCTACAAGTACTCCCTCTGTTACATAGTTACACTAACCACATAACAAATATGCATAATGTGCAATTCGTCTTGTGATTTCAAACAAAATCATCAACAGGCTGTTAATGGAGGCTGATTCATGTAGCTTTGGACTTCTATATCTTGGACTATGTTATGTTAATTGAGTAGTTAACGATATAGCTGAGATAAATATTATATTTTCATAGGCTACTATTGTGTGACTGCACTGCATGTGGTTGCTGTAAATAAATCTGTGTGTTGGTTTATGCCAGTCAGCAGAGTCCAGCATAGTGGTTTGCCAGATGTAGAATGGGGTCACATCTGGAGCATCTTGTCTGTGACCTGGTTAACGTCATCAGTGAACATCGTGACATCGGAGTTTTAGGGAGAATGAACAAGTAGTGGATTCTACAAAACAGCAGCATCGGCGTCCAAAAGGAGTTAATGTGCAAAATATCATCGGCTGTCATTGTAAAACAGGTGATCACAGAGAAGCAGAAAAATTTAGCAAATGTATGCCTACATAAGTCCTTGGAGTGTCAGCACTTTCCATCCAAGAAGGAACAAGACGAAACGGCAAGGTTTACTTTACTTTTCGTTTAATGTGGTGTCAAAAAGCAAGTAGGCTGTGTCATCTTATGTTTAAAAATATATTCAAAATGGATGAAAATCATATACTCTGGTCATGGAGAGACTGTGCTCCGTTACCACTTCGAGTGGAGCTGTTTCACAGTTGGGCTATATTTCTCTTTCTTGTAGTCTGTTTGAAAATATAGTCTGTATGCATTTGGTTTTCTGTTTGACTTGATCGCTCTCGAGTGACTGCTGGTTGGCATTAGGAAAGAAATCTTATCGACGGGGTGGTTCATAAATCAGTTTTACATAACACAATGAAAAGGGCGGTGGCACTGACAAGGAAATTGGGAAAACAATTGTTTTAATTTGCTCGATATAAGTGTACGGGTCTCACTCGCGGCTCCACACGACGTCTAGATATGTCGAAAGAAAGGCTACATTAATGAGGCTTGAGTGATTTCGATGTTTGGGGATTTAATTTTATTAGATGTTGCTCGATCGGAGGTGCTGAAATGCAGCCAGCATAATTTGAGCGAGTGGCTCGCCCTCCCCCTTTGCCCACAGACAGCATCACCACATCGCAGGCAGAGAGAAAGAGAGAGAAAGAGAGAGAAAGAGGGAGAGAGAGAGAGAGAGAGAGAGAGAGAGAGAGAGAGAGAGAGAGAGAGAGAGAGAGAGAGAGAGACCAATAGCAGCATCTGAGGAAAAGAGTCAGCCACGCTAGAGATAGATTAATAACATCTACCAGACAGACAAAGGCAAACATGGATGCACTGGAAAACATTTCTCTTACACAGGTATCAGAGAGGATGCGGAGTTCACCCTGCACGTAGTCGGAATTATGCACGGACTATTTACCTGTTTTTAATGAGGCGGGTGGGTACCCGCAGCAAGCTGAAAAGGCGGAAAGATTTCTTCGACCCATCTGCAAATTCTGTCTGCCAGCGATGGCTGTGACAGTGCGATGGTGTTACAGTGTTAAGGAGAATGTGCCTTTTTCTTTATATTTGGTTATATTTGTGCTCAGTGGCCTTTCAAATGCACAAATTCGATACGCCATTCCGGAGGAGCAAGAGAATGGGGCTCTAGTCGGTGACATTGTCCGGGATTTGGGTATGGATCTAAGAAAACTTTCCACCCGACGCATCAGAATCACATCGGACAGCGGACGGAGATATTTCACCATAAACCACAAAACTGGAAAGCTTGTGGTGAGTGACCGCATTGATCGAGAGACAGTTTGTGAATTCAGTGGCACCTGTTCACACAATCTGGAGGTGGTATTAGAAAATCCACTCGAGGTGCACAACGTAGAGGTGGAGATTTTGGACGTGAACGATAACGCACCTCAGTTCCCGCGAGATGAATATCAACTTGAGGTGTCAGAGTCTGCTCTCACCGGGTCGCGGTTTCACATCGAGGGAGCCCAAGATGCAGATGACGGCTCCAACTCCGTGAAGCAGTACCGGCTCAGTCCAAACGACCACCTCACTCTGGACTCAATTAAACCCTTTTCCAATAATAAACACATCGAGCTCATTCTCAAAAAGCCCTTTGACCGGGAGCAGATGCCCTCTCATCAGCTTATCCTGAAAGCGGTGGATGGAGGCACTCCACAGCGAACTGGCACAGCCAAAATCAATGTCCGAATCCTTGATGCCAATGATAATGTGCCTGCATTTGACAGCTCAGTGTACAAAATAAAACTGTCTGAAAACTCTCCAAAGGGGGCACTTGTGATCAAGTTGAATGCAACAGATCCTGATGAGGGCTCAAATGGAGAAGTATTTTACTCTTTTAGTAGTTACACACCAGAAAGAGTCAGACAGATGTTTTCCATGGACACAAACACAGGGGCAATTAGGGTGACAAATAATATAGACTATGAGGAGACCAACTCATATGAAATGTACATACAAGCAATGGACAAGGGTCTAGCCCCCGTGGCAGTGCACTGTAAAGTAGTTGTAGAAGTCTTGGATGTCAACGACAACATTCCTGAGATTGTACTGTCTTCACTCTCCAGTCCTGTGCGTGAAGATGCCCGGGCTGACACAGTGGTGGCATTGATTAGTGTGAATGATCGTGACTCTGGACAAAACAAACAAGTAACCCTAGAGATCATGCCCCATTTGCCTTTTAAGATCAAGTCCTTCCGAAACCACTACACAATTGTCACATCTGCTTTTCTGGACCGGGAAACCATCCCATCCTACAATGTCACTGTTAATGCTGTGGATGGAGGAACTCCAGCCCTGTCATCTCAAATGACTTTTAAAGTAGATGTCGCTGACGTTAATGATAACCCACCTCGTTTTGAGCAGACTTCATATACTGTTTATATCACAGAGAACAATGCTCCTGGTGCATCTCTATGTGTTGTCAAGGCTACAGACGCTGATGCTGCAGAAAACGCACGTATCACCTATACTGTCCTCAATGACAACAACCATGGTATACCTGTGGCCAGCTACGTTAGCATCAAACCTAACACAGGCGAGGCATATGCCCTGAGAGCCTTCGACTTTGAAAAGCTGCAAGAGTTTCATTTTCAGGTTAAAGCCCAGGACAACGGTGTGCCTCCCCTCAGCCGTGTAGCCACAGTGTATGTTTACATTATGGATCAGAATGATCATGTGCCCAGGATTGTTTACCCACCTGCCAATGGCAGCCGCACAACAGAGACACTCATGAAAAATGCTGAAGCAGGAATGTTAGTTAGCAAGGTGATAGCATGGGATGGTGATGCAGGGCAGAATGCTTGGCTGTTTTATGTCCAGACCAACACAGACCATGATCTGTTTAAAGTGCATGAGTACACAGGTGAGATCCGCACCACAAGGCGTATCATTGAAGATAACTCCACCACCTTCACTCTGACTGTCCTGGTGCGGGACAGTGGCCTACCACCACTCTCCTCTACAGCAACCATCCATGTGCACGTAATGGAGCTGCCTCCAAAGTTAGCTCCTGACCCCAAGCGCATTATCAGGCCTGACAGTCCCCTAATGTTTTCCACAGTTACTTTGTACCTTATCATTGCCTTATGTGCCACAACATTTGTATTCCTCGTCACTATCTTTGTTCTGGCTATTGTGCGTTGCCATGCCTACTGCACCCAGCCTGGCTCCTGCTCTCCATGTTGCATATCCAAGAAGAGTATGCCAGAGGGAGGCACATCCGCAGGTGGTGGTGGAGCAAGAGCAACAAGTGGAGCTGGTGCAGGAGGTGGGACAGGTGGAGGGCAGCCAAACAGTAATATGGCCCTGCGCCGTGACCTCAAAGTGGAACCGCATTATATTGAAGTGCGGGGAAATGGGTCTTTGACTAAAACATACTGTTACAAGACATGTTTGACTGCAACATCAGGAAGTGACACTTTTATGTTCTACAACACGGGCCGGCCTCACAGTGGCACCTGGGGCTCAGGCTACGTCACCAGTCACAGTGGACAGAGCCAAATATTTGTGCGGCGTCTCAGTATGCCAGATGCAAGTGCCATTCAGGTGTGTGTCTGGTCTGATTTTTTTAGTTATTTTACATAGCCTCAGTAAATGACACAAAAGAAACAAGATATAGAAGGATTTATTAGATTTATTATTCTGCAGTTTGATATTTCATCATATTATCATTTTGCATTTTGCATTTTCTATGTGAAAATCAAGAGGCATGCACAGGCAAGCATGGGCTCTGGGTTGTGTGATTGTTTTTAGTGGGTTGGTGTGCATATTGTACATACTCTACTCTTATTTTCTATTCAGAACAATCTGGCAGATTTTTGTACCTGCTCATCTATGACCCTACACAGCTTGTGTTATTGTCTGTGGTGAGCTGTATTCCACAATATGCAAGTCCAGCAGGTTCAGAGGGCAGTGGGTGGTCATCTCTAGAGATTGTCTTGGAATTAACGTGAATTTGCCTGCTACAAGGGCCACCAGTCCCACTGCACCAAAATATCCTCTTCTGGTCACGTACTTCTCGAGTACTGAACAGAAACACAGACTTTAGGAATTGTTGAAGAATGCACAAATGAGGCAAATATTGTGTCTGAGTTTCATTTAGATTAGAGTCTTGTTCATAGTTTTAATTAAATTTTTAGTAGATAACTGTTGATGGAAAATATTCATGCATTTAATTGCATAATTTATGATTAAAGTAAAAAAAATCAATATGGGTAGCACAAAACATACATTTGTTTTGTTTTTATTGTGTTTGGCCCACAGCCTTTGTGAGTCTGTTAGTGCAGTGATGAAAAGGGTAGAGGAGGGGAAAATGACAACAAAAGGAATTTAAAAATGAAAATAAAATATGTTACTGTTTATCGTGCTGCTATTACTTGACCCGTTCCTCATTAAATGCCAGTCGTGTTTGTGCTTGCCATGTAATTAAATGGCAGTGATGTGGTTCTCAGCACTGTGCATGGATTGGCTGCCTAAAAGCAGATGAGGCGGGGGATAAAAGGTGATTGGACACGGTGTCGATGGTGGAGGTCTGAGCACTGTATCCATGCAAGAAGTGTTCACAAAAGAAAAGGCAAGAATAAAAGAAAAGGGCAGGCTAAACATAAAGCCCTCTTTTTAAGTATCTTCATTTGTACTACCATCTGATGAATTAATGCACGAAAAACCCATGGGGATTTCTATGTATAGATTTTTTCTTCTTCAACTAATTTATTCCACCTAGACCCCCCTTTTTTGTTGTTTATATTTACTATGTGAAATTGCAATATTTCACCTTTCTGTCTTCCCTTGGGTATATACTAAACTGTGAACATATTTTTTTCCAGATGCTTTTATTTAATGTGTGTATGGTCTTGTGTGTGATTTCATTTACCCCATAAACACCATACGGCCAAGCAGACTAGACTCCCTTTGGCCACTACTGTGCAGCAACTGAAGAAACAAAGCTGTTTAGTCCCATTTGTGAATAATCTGGTCATATTTTGAATGGGTTGTTTATATCTGTTCCTTGTGCATGAAGTAATATGTAAAGAAACTTTACTTCAGCTTTGTGTTTAATGCCTCACTAACACCTCTTTCCTTTCTCGATACCATTGATCCATGATTGCTTTTTGATGAGTGATTGTCTTCATATAATCAAGTTTCACTCTCAGTCTGGATAGATGCTGCGGTGATCTGTTTTTCTGTAGACATTCTGTTCTCTTTGAATGACTCCAGGAGTAATACCAGGCTTCTCTCATTAAGACCAAATATTGGATTTCAAGCGTGATAAATGTCCACTGCACACTCATAGAGGTCAATGCAGCTTCAGCAGCTAGTGAACATCTGTCAAATTTGAAAGGAAATGAGATTGCAAATGGGTCTCTTATGAACTGCATGGTCTAGCAGGGAAAATTACGTGTCCTCAGTCAGGTTAGTTTAGTTCTCTGAAGGTTGAGACTTGAGAAAATACATTTCATCTTTGTTATGTGGTCAGGTTTACAGCCCATTGTGCTTCAAATTGAGCAATATTTTAGGGGAGAATTTTGACCACTAATCTTCATTCATCTAACTAATATTGTTTAAAATGTAATCCTTATGTATTGGTCAGAACACAGAAGTTGAAGACTAATTTTAGGATGTCTTTAAGAAATTGCATTCCAGACGGGTTGTGTGTCCCTTTGTATCCTTTGGTTATAGAGCTGTCTGAGTCTTGACGCTGAGTGAGTTAATTTGATCCCAGTCACCCCTCCCCCATCTGTTTTCCACCTGTGACCTTCACTGAACTGAGATGGCAGAGGGTGGAGAGAAAAATGTAAACTGTCCTCTTCACAGTTGCCATGGTGAAATGTGTCACACTGATTTGGGGATGTGCCAGTGAAACTCAAGGTTTTGAGTAGCATGAAGAGGATATAATGGGAAACTGAACAGTTCAGAAAATGAGGTTGTGAATACACAGAAGAAGTAAAACAAGGAGCAAAAGGTGTTGATAAAGAAAACATGGAAGATAAACAGCATTAAAATCTAATGCATATAATATACTGTTATGTTTATCTATTTTTTTTTATCATAATAAACACTTTATAAAGGGTTTAGAGAGACTAACAACATTATGTTAGCCACACCCAAATTTGATTTGGACCTGTCATCAATATATCCTGCAATGTGAATTTTAAGGTCTTGGTCTGGTAATGGGCTGTGGCTCAACCAAACATTTGAGGAAACAATCTCTGGTTGGGTAGCTTCAGATCTATTGTGTCACTGTCCTGGGGTCAGATTACTGCAGTGCTAAAATTTCCAATGTCATTATAATTTTAAGGTCAGAGACTGCGGAAGGGAGGGAGGGGGTGATGGTATGGTGATGGAAGAGATGTGTGCACCTACGAGGTTTGATCCATCACACTTTTGTTTTTTTCCAAAGCCAGGTACAAACTGTCTCTGCCATGATAATGTCTATGAAGCTGAGTTTGTGTGTTATTTTGTGAGTGTGAGCTGCACATGTTCACAGTTCACAGAAACAGTTCACACAATAACTTATTAATGAGATAGTATTGGCTTAGTTGTACTTAAGACTCAATTCCACTCATTCTCTCTTGCAGCCCAAGGTGCCAAATACGGACTGGAGATACTCAGCCTCCCTGAGAGCAGGAGGCGTAATGCAAAGGTGAGCTTAACAATTTTTTTTCTCTTTTTTTGCCACTAATCATATTTCACGAGTTCTTGTCATTATATCCACTAGTCCTCTCATAAGATCAAATAAATCTCATACCAGTTTTTGAGTGATCTTAGGACACACACCCTTCATTAAAGCTAAACAAAATTTCAGTAAACTTCTTACAAAGTTTAATTTATCCCCAAACACAAATACACAGTGGATGCTGGCAATTTTATTGACATACTATTGAATAATACATAAAAAGCTTTAGCATGCCATTAACTCTTCATCACGAGGCCTGTTTTTTCCTACCTCCTGTCTGGAATGACATACAAAATAAATTGAGTACATCTTCACAGCTACAAGGGCTGCATTTATAATCTTGTTCTTCAAAAAAAAAAAGCTAAGTCATGTGAGATTTCTACAGCGGTGTCAGAATCGGGATATATCTTACTGGACCAGAGTAAATTCACCTTGCACACAACAGAAAACAATTATTTTGGCCTAAATTGGATCTGAATCATTGGGTAGTGGCCTGATTAATCTAAGAATTAGTTAAGAAACATATGATGAGTAAAAAAAGTAGTTTTCATCGGTTTCAGAGCTGTTTTAACACCAGTATGTCAAAGAACCAGCAAATGTGCCATTTATGCACATTTTGGCACCATATGTGCCATTTGACCTTTTAGAAGTACTAGACTTGAAAACTGATTATATTTCACTAATTTATCAAATTTCTTATTAATTTCATCCAAATATAAATATTGTTTACTCATTTTGACCAAGACCTCTATACATTCTACCTAGCTCAAGCGTAAAAGTGTGACGAGGCTGAAAATCACTGAGTCGTTACACAGTTAAATATATCGGCAATCATTTGGTCGATTTTGGTTATTGACACCTTTATTGACCAATCAGAATTAAGAAAATCGGGGGAGAACTCCCAGATTCACCTTAGAAACATCAATAGCGATCCATAAATCAGTTAACCCAAAGATCACAGGAAGCCAGCATACTTCACTCTAAAAACCCTTCCGTCTGTTAGTAGAAAAAAACAGGACTTTCGGGATTCATTTCAAACTGATATAGCGTCAAAGAAGCAGATATTAGCAGCGTTTTTACAAGCTGGAATATAACTTTTGACCACAAAATAGCAAAGGTAAGACAGACTATGCTTTTTTGCTACGCTTTGGCTGCTTGATCGCAGAGTTTTCATCACAAAGTGATGAAACAGACGTATTTGTAATCAGCAGCACGACACACGACACCTTGTTTGTGTGGTTGAAGTGGTGGAAATACAAAGTGGATATTCGCTGTTTTCGTGTTTTTGTTACATGCCAATATAATTGCTTGGGGTTCAAATTGTGTTTTGTATGGGTGGCAATACTATTGACTGAGTTTATCCCGTTATGATTCGTGGTTCGTAGAGTGCGCGAAGAATGTCTGTACGGCCCGCATCTCACACAGCCATCTCCTCGTGACGAGGAGTGTAAAAGTAATTAAATCTTATGAACATAGAGTAACATGAAAGCAAAAGATTATGCAAAGTTAGGTCAGAAATTATCAGGAGCTGGAATTTATATTTATTTAAAAAGATTTAAGACCCATGTCCCACTAGCTTTTTGGTTGATTTTAACTTTATTAAACAGTTGACATGTGGCTTTTGAGAAAACTAAAAAGTCAACTGTTTAGTTTCAAACAGCCTGTTGTTCCCTAAATATTTAATTAAAAAAAGGACAAGTGCTCGTGATATAGTTTTGTTTGATTAAAAAAAATGTTGGGTATGGATATTGGACACAATCTAATCCACTCTTGACCCAGCATTTGCAATACAACTGTTTAGTTCAGTAAACAACATTAGCATGGACATAATTTGGAGTGCCCCATTACTGTTCATTAGGCAAAATGTTTACATTTCTTCAAAGATGTACCCATCTTTGTACTACAGACATAATTAGATAAGACATTTTGATTAATTGATAGGCCTTTTCCTGTAGAGATGTTTTGGCATCATCTTTCCAGCAGCCTTTGTTCAGCTGTGGTAGCAGTACTTAAGAAGAAGAGATGGGCCTTACCTCTGTCATTTGTAAGGAATTATTAGCATTTGCCAACTGATCATTTCAATTATTTTGATTCTAGAAGTTAATTGAATAAATGGTAAAATGGTCTATATTTGATTAAATCTTCTGTTTTTTATCTACTAGAATTTAGATAACTGAATATAAGTGAATGTGAAATATGAGAGCAGGGAAGTGCACGTGGAAATGGCTTTCTCAGTGTTTCCATAGACAGATGGAGAACAGACAGGAGGGAATAGTAAACAGAGAGGGGGTCAGTCATGTATGAAGGACAGGCCCTCAGAAGGAAAGGTGGCCTATCAGGGACAAAGAGATAGCTGTATGACCACATCAATGATTCCATTACCCAGAAGACTCAAGGGTATATCCCGCTGTGGGACCAAATCAAGGGTCATTCTAAAGAGATGGCACCATAATTACAAATTGTATAAGGTTTAATGAGGCAGGTGGGTTATCTCTATCTAGTCATCATCATGTTTAATCTTTTCACATCTTTGAGATAGCTGGCATCAGTAAGATGATATAAAAAACATTTGTTGTCCCTATGCCATACAAAACACAACTTTATCTTTTAGTAAAAATGTAAAATAAGTTCAGTCTGACGGATCTCCAGTGTTCCATTAAAACATCTCTGTGTGCTCATCTATTTACATAATGACATAATCAGGGCTTGAATTAGATATTTTGGATGCCACTCCCAAACATATCTTATGACTGTGAACTATTTCCTTTCTATTAATCTTTCAAGAAATGCTGAACTATTAGCTCTCCTATTAGTGTTTTAAGAGTATATAGAAATTAGTTTATGTTGGCCTTCTGACTCAAAAAGAAATTAGAAAGCAATTATATAGAATATTGACGAGAACGTATAGGGTTACAGGAGAGAATGACATGACGAATGAGAAGGAATCACTGTCATTAGCTGAACAGTGTTTCATCAGTCAAATATTTTTAATTGATTTTTAATAACTGTGCCCTGATTGTACCGGTGCTTAGCAGCGCTTAAAATGTCCTCCATAACCAAATCATGTCTCATCACTCAGTTGTTTAAGATAGAGATTCATATTTATTTAACAGTCTTTACCATGATTAACCATAGACTTGTGACTTTCTCATAAAATTTCTGTCTTCACCCTGAGGTTGCAGTTAATATTTTTGATAGGGCAATAGTACTTAAAAGTTTTAAAGATATAAAACAATTACTCATGCCTCAGAAGCACACAATTAGTTAATGTAGACCTCCTTAATTAGGTTTTAACTGCTAGCTATCAAAATGAGTAGCAGATAATAGAGGAAACATTTGCATTAAAGAAAGAAAATAAATTTTCAGGTCATCACAGAGAATTATAGTGATTTTAGCAATTTGCATAGGTTTATATGTTTCAGTGTGAAGTACATCTTGTTTTATTTTAATCTGGTGCTAAATCTGTGCAGTTTGAAGGAAACGTTTAAGTATATTGTAAGTGCTCATGGCTGGGTTTTGATATTTGTATGTTTCTGATAAACTGACCCTCAAAGCGAGGCTCTGCAATGCTTAAATGTCAGTGACCATTTTACAAAGGCAGAAGGTTGACTTATCATTTGAACCATGCAATGTAATAATTCTAAAGATGAAGCAGTGACGAGAGAGTGTTATGTCCCGACTCGGGTTAACCAAGACACAACATGAAAATGACCTTTCTTCCTCAGGTCTCAAGTAGGCACAGAGACAAAGTTAAGACGTACCAGCAATGAAGCTTTGGTTGTAGCAGCATTTCCGTTGCAGATGTTTAATACTGCAGAGAAAGTGGTGTTTTTCAGTCACATGGTGGGTGCTGAAATATCACAGAGCAAGAGTGTGAGAAAAAAAAATGTGAGAACGACCATCTGTGATCCAGAATCCAAAGGGTGCCAGGGAAATGTATCTTCAATACTTTAATTCTAATCTGGACATTCTTTTTTTTTTTTACCGGGACTGCATCAACCAGAATCGTCAGTTTGAATTTGGAATATTGTGTTTTATGAGAAGAATATGGAGATTATGATGTTGGACATATGGTCCATTTTAGTCCCATGAATGAGTCATAATCTAGAAATAGCAAAGAACAAAGTGATGTTATTGGATACCAGCTGTTGTGCAGTTTAATTCAACACATCATAAATCTGTATTTACTGCATGTTTAAGAAGACATATCTTGTGTTTAACATGTTGATTTGGGTCTTTTGTATTTCAGTTCGGTGCACATGGAAGAATCCTCAGTCATGCAAGGAGCCCAGGGCGTCCTGGTTCAGAACTGGCCTACTGCATCCAGTGCTGCTGGTAAGAATCGGTCATGCTTTCCTAATATAAATTGAGCACAATAATTTAAGCACTGGTTGTGGCAGAGGACACATGGCACACATTGACCTAGTCTTATCTTGAGGGGCTAAAACTGTGATTACCATTCATTATTTGGGTTTAATAACACTGCATCCAACACATTCCATGGCACAATTTCAGACAAGATAAGCTAAAGCTACACCATATCAGAACTATATATTCCTAAAGACCTTATTAAACCACAAAAGAGAAATGTTACATATCAACTACAAGATCACACTAACCCATTCTTACCACTTCCCAGTGCTGAGGGGAAAGGAAATAACATGTGCTACGTAGGTGGAGATGGATATCTCTGCTCTCTGTAGCAGTAAGAGAGGCAACACAGAAAAAGAGAAGAAGAAAGAGCGAATGAAAGAGAGACAGTAGTTACTTTATGAGCACTTTATGAGTTACTTTTGTAGAATAAATATTTATGGATGTATAAACAGCTGATCCTCAGAGGACAAAAAGAAAATGCATTACAGGGGAATAATAACAGCTCTTTGATACAAAAAAATCTGGAAGATAAAGTTTTGGGGTGGGCTAAGATGAAGATCAGTGCCCAAAATTTTAGATATTTGCAATCCTATTTTTTTTTCAATATATTTTTGATCAATAGATAATCATGAATCTGAATCTGTGCATTATTTTAAACATGGAACATTTGAATGTTGCTTAAGTGTGATCGATTTTAATGTAACTATCATGGACTAATCATGAGTGTTCATTTCATTTCAATTTCAATATCAAATGCACAGTGTTTAAGTATTCTATTGAAATCTCTTTTGCACTGATTGGATTGGGTCTCATTGTCTGCTTTAAGGTAAGGGCCAATGTAAAACAAAGTTTTTAAAACATCTCAGCCTTGAGATTTGTTGATGAGAAATAAGACACTTCAAGGCTGACAATGCCTTCACCCCAAGGGCTCTCCCTTACCAATGTAAAAAAACCACTAAATTAAGTCATGAGTTTTGGAAGAATGGTGTTCATTCCCTACAATTGAGCTCCAGAGGCATTATATGTTGGCCTTCCACTTGAATAAGACACTTTGTATGATAGTCCTTCCTTCTCATTCTTCATGTCATTCTCTCCTGTAACCATATACTCTCTCATCAATATTCTGTATAATTGCTTTGTATAGTTTTCCTGTCATTTGTCACCCATCTATCATCTTTTACAGGCAATGCAATGTAAATGTCACAGCATTTGATAACATATCAGTCATAACATACCATAAAGATTTATGTCCAAACATGTACAGTGTTTGCCCCTGTTGCGGCATTTAGCTGTTAACTTTTCTCATACTGACACGAAAGTGGGGTCTACAAAGGTCAAGAAGAAAATGGAATGGAAAGTAAAGAGGCTTGACAGAAAAAGGCGAGAGAATGGTCACATGTGCAAAAATACTGGAGCAAGAGAACATGTGTCATTCAGTTTAGATAAAGAGGTGATTTGATATATTTAAGAACATTGAGCTGGCCAGGCCTGGTGTCGTTTTTAGACAGGAGGCAGTGGGCTAGGCATGCAGACAAACTACCCACACAGGAACTACTGTCTCTTCCTATCCACACTCGCACACACGCTGCCTCCTCCGCTCTACCATCGATTTCTTGCCTTGGCTGAGGACTTGCAGCCTGCAGGCACTTCAAAACATGAGGAATTGGAGAGAAAGATATATGGACAGAAAGACAGAGGGAGATAACAGAACTGACAATAGTTACATCCTTAGGGTGGGTTAGTGGCAATGAGATCTGCTTGTGGGGATTTAAGGTGATCTCATCTAGCTGTGACTTGTAGGGACAACACTCTGCATGCTCTTACCTTGCTTTGCCTGTGTCCCCTCTTAATCTCACTCTTGACCAGGTTAAAGTAGAAATAATAGCCCCAAGCTACATTAGCTTCATGATTAATTTAAGGGTTATACAGTGAAAATATTTGGTCAAAAGTGTCAGATAATATGAAAACATCTACTTCTAAAGGCTGACTTCCAAGAGACTAATTTATGCTCTGACATACAAGTTTATTCTTTTTATCATATCTCACAAATGAGAGAAATTGATGCAAGGTTACATGCTTGATCATTGTGCATCACAGGCTGTTCTATTTATAACTAAATCATCTTCTTTGTTAGGCAAGCTCTGGTCTTTAGGTTGGTTTCATCGAAGGAATTATTTCAGCCTGGATGCAGTAGCTACAGGGTGCTGTCTCTTCACTGTGAGACACAGACAGCTGACAACGCCCATGTTTCTTCCCCTCTTATTTAGAATGTGCTGGTTTTAGTTTGTGTGTCAGTGTTGCTGCTCTGTGTTTTATATGTATGTGTTTTGTGTGTGTGTTTGGTCTGTCTGCTTTGTGTGTTCCTCCTGCTGTGACAGATGGCACACAGCCCACGCCCAGATTAACAGACCCGCATTAGTGAAATCAGGGTTCTGCTTGGTGTCTAACTCACTCTTCCTATCTGTTCCTTACTCCTTGTGTCTTTGCCTTCTGTGTCCCTCTAAGATCACTTGCTTAAACAAGAGCACATAGGGATTCGCAAAGAATGAGGAATTATGTAGATTTGGAAGACAAGGGCATAAAGAGAGGAAGAAGGGCGATTAATTGCTTTCATGACAAAAGATTTAGAAGAAACGAGACAATAAGAAATACTGCACAAGCAAGGGAGTGTTTGGAAGGAAGTGACAGTGACTAAATAAGAGTGCTTGACTGAAAAAAAGTCTGCAAAGGAAACGGGGGGTTGCATGAGGTGGCTGTTGCTAGGGGAGAGTGGTGAGACTAGACAGTGTGAGTGGAGTGGAAGGGAGAAAAAGCTTCCAGCATTATTCTCCATCAGCATAAGCACTGTCACCATGACTTCTACCAATGTCCTACTGCTTCACAGGAAGATGTTGTTTCCATGGCAACCATTCATGGCCCCTGGTATTGGCAGGAGAGGGAGGACATTGGGGGGAGGTGTTATATATAAGGGGGTGCAAACATATGGTGTAGGAAAAGAGGCACTAAAATAAGGGAGACAGGGTAAATGAAAACGAAACAGTAGCATTACATTAAACACAAGATAAAGGGATGCGAAATGCATGTTCAAGTGCAAACGATGAAATTGAGTAGGAGGCAGTGAGTTAAATAAGCAGGAGACATGTTTGGAAAGTGAGAGTTAGTGGTGAGAGTTGTTAAAGGAGGAAGATAACAGAGGAGTGAATAACGGAAGGAGAGTGACCTACATTCACTAAGGGCGGTGGTTTACTGCAGAGGTGGAAGTAGGTTTACAGTTTTCTGTATCATCCTAAAGCTTATGCAAACACATACTAAAATATTCAGCATACAGAGAGGTGCAGAGAAAGGCAGTTTTGATTAGGTGGTTAACAGTAATCAACTGCAACAGACCTTGGTGCAGGATTTGGGCTGTATTTTGTACCTTTAACTCAAATCTCACTGTGCATTTAGGACCCATACCTCATTATTTCGCATTTACTTTGTCAGTTTAATCAGGAAGGAGTTGTAAATTTGGATGTGTTAATTCTGATTAATTTCTTCTAGCAATAAAAGGATAAAAAAATTTGTGAAGAAGTTAAAGATGGGTGCAGTCAAATTCAAGACATCGTGTCATGATAAGTTCAGTCATGATCTTTAAGTTAAGTTAATATAATAAGTAAATTATTTAGGCTCAATCATATAGGTAAGAAAGAACAGTATAGAAGTGATCTGAGACATTTTAACTGTTTTTCAATGTCTCCACCCCATTTGTTTCCTATTCTTGACACAGTCATTTTCTTTCCTTTTTTTTCACTCTGTTGTTTAGTTCAATCTTTGCTGTTGCCTTTGAATATCTTGCCAGTTCTCTCACTTTTTCTCTCTCGGAGTATAAATCAGTCTATTCTCTCAGCATCAACGCATACTGATATATTCTGTACATGCAGACACAAACTCTCACTAGCAAAATTCATGAGGATATTTATAATTTTAAATCCTCTCACAGGGTACTGATTGTATCCACCACATGCCGCATGATCTAGCTGGGAGCAGATAACAAGGTGCTCGGTGTAGTATGAAACCTAAACAGGAACACACACACATGTGTATATTGAATTTAAAACTTTTCTGAAGGCCTGCTACCAGCCATCAGTGTTGTATTTTTTACCGTCAACTATGTCTCTGTTTGATTACTGTTGGCAGATTCAGGAGTATATGGTAATTTATGCGGGCACTCGATTGTATTCTTCTATCACCACATAAGCGTTGCAGTGGAAACATGGACGAATAAGAATTAGATTTCTGAGTAGACAGCAACATCATGTATTGCTTTCATCTGAATGTTCACATGCACACGCACTGCACAACACAATACAGCAGATGCAGGTGCCATCTTAGAAAGGGTGTGGTCCCACCACAGGGTTTTGGAGTGCGGTAAGAGTCACAACTTGGGGATCTTTTAATCTTTTTACCCCTGTCCTCAATTTTTGAGATGAGCATCGTGTTTTATATCTTCGTCCTTGCTTTTTCTGGCACCTCTTCTTCCTCCTCCTCCTCCTCCTCTACTTCAGTTTGTTATGTAACGCTGCACTGCACTCCACTCCACTGTGCTTCTGCCCAACTGGCTGAAGATAGTGCAAGACAAGTGGATGAATAAAGCAGACATGGCAAAATGGAGCTTGGGTGATTTAAGTGACTGTGAAAACCTCTGAAGGCACAAGGGGGGCAAAGGGACTTTCACCCACACAGAGAAGCAGGGCTGAAGACTCCAGAAATAAAACTCAGAAGAACATACAGAAAACGTCATATCCTGTAATACAATGTTATTGATTATTGTATCTCTTTAGCATCCCATACACAAGGCAGCGGGGTTAAAATGATGCAGGTTGCCGATGTATTGTGAGAGGCAACAGCCATGAAACAGATAACCATCAGGATCTCTTATGTGCCTGGTAGTTATCATTGATGGACAAACTGTTTAATACCCAAGCACATTAGTGTTGCCATAAACTTTGATAGGCATGATTAGGACTCGCGTAAATAACTGAGAGGGATGGGTGTTGGCTGATTGCATTTTCACACTTGATTAGAAGAAAGGTCAGAGAAAATGAGAGGTAGAAGGAAAGGGTTTGGGGGGGGGGGTGCAGGAAAAGAGGTTTTGCAGGAGGAAAGGAGATGAGACAAGGGAGGGATTTTTGCTCTGCAACAACTATCAACAATTTAAGAAGCAGTGATGTGGTGATCAGTGTTTGAAGAGGTGATTTTTGTCACCATCCCGAAATAAGAGATGCAAAGAATAGGCAAAAAGTAAAAGCGGAGAGTTATCACACATGAAGAGCTGTGTGGAGGTAAATACAGAAGGAACAGATGTGCAGTTTATTTCTATGGTCAAATTTATATCACTATTCATCAATGTAGTCAGTCAATTTCTTTCTAAGTTTACAATGAACCACCTATAGTTACATTTTGACTTGCACTAGAGTTGAATACAATCTATCTACAGTGCTGCCCAAAATCTCACCTTTTTATTTAAATCCAGCATAAGATGTTGTCCATTTCCATAAGTGTTATTCACTGCTTTACTGTTTTCCATTTGTCTGCACTTTGCATGACTCATCATTCTCCAGGGTATTGTTTTGCTTTTTAAATGTAAGTTTGCATATAGGCCCCACTGTCTCATCAAGTTATCACATTGGCTTTCGGCAGGTAATATCACAGAGACAAGACAGGATTTTTCAGAGGAAAGCACAGCCAACATTCCAGTATTCCATGTTCTTATTCAGTGTTTTTGTGCTGATTTTCCTCTATCTCTGCTTTTCTATTGCGAATATAGAATCAGTTCCATGCCTCTGCTTGGGGAGTCAGATGAGGACTCTGTAAATGAATGTGACTTTTACTGTCTCATTGTCTGAATTTAGCCTGTCCTGTCCTAATCTTCTCAGTCCCTTTGTCAAACGATCTGTACTCTCTGCAACTCTTGCAGCTTTGTTGTCACAGTCAATGAAATCTTCAGAGATTTTCAGAGTTAATTGGTGATTCTAAATCCTAAACTAACCGTAGGAGTGAGTGTGACTATGCGTGATTTTTTTTCTTTTGTTGTGTCTCATTTCTTGGTGTGTTGGTCCTATGATGAATGGGTGACCGGTCCAAGGTGTACCCCGCCTCTTTCCCAATGGCAGAGCTCTGGGGCAGACTCCTGTCCTTCACCTCTCATGATCCTGAATTGGATAAAGCTGGTATAGAAAATGGTTGGGTGAATGGATTTTGGGGAGCATCAAAATTAAATAATTCTGTATGGTAGCTAAACATAGTAATTGGAACTAAACACATTGATGACACATCAGGCTACAAGGCTTTGATTATTAAATAATTTGATGATCACTTTCTTAATGAAGGGCTTGGTCTAGAAAATTCCAGAAAGAAAAAGAGTGAAGAAATAGATATACAGACTCCTAAAGCCCAACATAATGTTTGAAAATAGCTTGTCCAGTCAACTGTCCAAAATAAATTGAATTCAGTGTTTTTAAACATCAGTGAATGTGCAGATTGAATTATAATATATAAAGTGATATGAATGTTTTTTTATTTGAACTTGCAAAATGACCAAAATAAGCAATCCAATGTCAAAACAATTGTCCTTTAACTTACACTTTATCTTTACCTAACAATTTCACCTCTAACCTGAAAGGTATTCTTGAAACTCACGACTTTAGTAATGGCATAAAGAGCTACTGTGTCTTTCATCTTTGGTAATTTCCCTGCACAAAGAAGAGCTTAAAAGCAGTGCGTGATTATAATTGATTCAGAATATATACCACGGCGGGAAACATTATGTTTACTGTGGATTTATTTCATAAATGGATCTCACTGATATTTGGTTATTAAAATAGTATAATTTGGAAGCAAAAACAAGAGGAATGTGCACAATTTAAGTTAAGAGCACGGACAAACATTCAATATAAATGGAAGTTGTTCAGAATATTCATCGTCTTGTACCTGTGTAATTTTGCCATGAATCACTGATAAAATGCAAGCACATCAGCTTTGAGACTTGTGTTTTGTTTCTGTGATGACAGCTGTATATAAGTCAATCCCAACTGACCACTGGTCTTTCACCAATATCGTTTTAGATTGTTGATTAACTTTATAAACTGATTCACTGTCTTCAGGTTGTAGGTTTTGGATTCACAGACTTAGCACTCATAATTTTCGTTCTTTTTTCGAGAAGAGAGTTCTTGTTATATTCTACCTCATCAAAGAGCCCGATGAGGTAGCTGAGCTAGTTGGACTGGTTCACGAGACTTTTTGATCATTATTCTGTCATCAACACACATTTGTTAATAATCACCCAAACATCAGTAGCTTGATATCAAACATGAAACAGGCATGTGTTTTCAGAGCAAATTTTAAGATGTATTTTCTGCAAAAATTCCAACTTTTCTTTTTCCTGCTGTAGGAACTTCCAATGTGTAACCACTTTGATCTTTCAACTCTCAACTCAAATACAAAGGAAAAAATATTTCAAGATTAGTAATTTACCAAACAGTTAGACTGTGTGTTGTGCTGGTTATAGCACTGCCACCCTAATAAGAACCTTTATGTCCAACTCTATATCCATATATAGTATGACTTTAAGAAAATTCAATTTCGAATTGCACTGTAGTGTACAACCTGAGGCTTGGTGAGTAATACTAGAGTAAAATAATATTAGAGGCTGCTATATTTGCACTGGGTTCTGCATCAGGTCCGGTTTCTTTTACAAGACACTGTTCCTTCTGGTTGGTTGGAGCCGTGTTCAGTTAATCTCCCTTTTGGTAAGAGCTCAGAAATGGAGTTGGAGAAGTAAAGGAAATATATGAGGCAAGTGTGGCAAGTAGGTCACTGCTATGAGGAGAGAACCAAAGTGACTGTATTTCATGGTATTGTCATTTGAACACTGACACATTCCAACACAGTAAAGTGTAGGGCGGCTGTAGCTCAGGAGGAAGAGCAGTCGCCCACCAATCGGATACATGTCGAAGCGTCCTTGGGCAAGACGCTGAACCCCATGTTGCCCCCCCAGTGTATCATTATGATTAGAAAGTATGATTAGAAAGCACGTAGTTATGTGTATCTTAAGACGTGCTGTATGAGTATGTCTGAGTGGGGTGAATGCGGCATGTAGTGAAGCGCTTTGAGTGGTCAGTTAGACTAGAAAAGCGCTATACAAGTACAAGTCCATTTACCATTTAAAGTAAGGATTTGATCAATATTTAGGGTATGGTCATGTTGGTTTTCCATGCCTTCTTAAACACAGGTAATACTTGCAAAGGATAAAATAATGGTGTATTTGCAATAGAATGTCCCTTTTCTTTAATTTAATATGCAGTAGCTAATTACAATTCTAGATTGTTTCTTACAGGCATGTTGCATAAGCTTCAAAATTGCAACTCAGTGTTAAGATTTGTTCATATTATGCTCTAAGACAAAAAATCCAAATGTTGTGATTTTGAATTTTTAAAAACCTATTAGTTTGAAGCAAATTAATTGGAAAAATATTTAATTATCCATCTCTTATTTTTTCTTTCAGAAGGTGAAGGAGGAGAAGTTTCACCCCCTATGGGTGCCGGCGTTGACAGCAACAGCTGGCACTTCCGCTACGGTCCAGGTGGCCCTGGTGCACCCCCACAGCACCTGAAGCCTGGTGAGGTTCCCCCAGAAGCATTCATCATCCCTGGCTCCCCTGCCATAATATCCATCAGACAGAACCAGGGAGGAGAGGACGACAAGAGCGATTTTATCACCTTTGGAAAGAAAGAAGAGGCCAAGAAGAAAAAGAAGAAGAAGAAGGAGAAGAAAGACAAGAAGGATAAGGGAAAGGATGATGATGAGTAGAGGAACAGAAAGTGAAAATAGGGAAAAAGAAAGGGGTGTTGCTAAAACAGAGGTACCAACCAAAGTTCACTGGGAAAAAATGCAAATTTTCATTAACTATTTAATTTATTACCAATTATCACTGACATTTTAAAGCTCTCTTTCTTGGGATCCTGGCCTTACCAAAATATATTTTACTCTCTGTTACATCCTGAGGAAATATTGATCTTGCCTTTATATGATAAGTGATACAATATTCAATAAAATTATTGATTTTTCTCCACTCCCCAATGTGCCTATACACTCTGAGTCAACTCATGTCATCCTTTAAAGAGAGGAATTACCAAACTTTCCCTTGTCTAAAATTTTACTCCCTTAACCCACTGGACATGTTGGCACCTCTGTCTTATCCCTTCCCCGATTCCAATGTGTAAACCATTCTCTCATCAAGGAGACCAATACTTTGTACAAGAAAAACAAAAAGCTGTGCCAGCCAAGGAAAAGAAGAAACATGATAGACTGACACTGGTGTGTGCAGTCTGAAGCTGGACACACTCTACTTGTAAATAGCACAGGCAAGAGTCACTAAAACTAAGGCTAATATGACACTGCTGCAGACTCCACTGGTAATTACCAACAGTGTTCCCTGAAATCTCAATGAAACCACATGCACACATGCATGCTTACACATTCAAACATGCAAACACAAACTTCTTAGCCATGACAAAGTGGACACTGAGAGCACTTGAGGCCTAGAAAGAGGGAGATGAATATAACATAGGAGAGAATAAACTGGCAAAAAGAAATGTGCTCTTTGTCCTGCACCTGTCACCTCTGAGGCGCAAATTACATCAACTCTCTCAGGATGGAGGCGGCATCCTTTGCAATCACTCTGTTTGTGCTCACTGCATTGAAATGACTCAAGGAGCTTCATCTGCTGCCTGAACCCGAGATGAGGAATACAGAGACCACCAGAAAGGAGAAAAGATAAGAAGATACCTCACATTCTTCTGAGGATCACCGAGTGGAGAGTTCAGCCTTGCTGGCTGGAGACTCAGCAATCAGACAGTGGACTCTGATGAAACCTCACAGAACATTAGGAGAGATTTTGATATCACCTCTTCTCCCCGTGCTGCAGCAAAAGCCTAATGCTTTCTGCTTTGAATGTTTGGTAGCAACCAGTCCTTACCTAGTACCTTGAGTTTACAAATGCTCACCTACTTGTGTTTGCCCCAAGCTGCCATGAGCAGTCTTCTCCTCAAACCACTTTTTCCCACTTGTTAGCCATCTTGCCTCTTTACATAACAGTAATGTTTGTGAATCTGTTCTTCTATTTTTTTTTAATGAGATTCATTATTACACGGTCTAGCGTTTTTTTGGGTTTTTTTTAAATTTCATTTTCCTTCAAAGCTTTAACTACTTTATGCTTTACATGCCCACCTTCATTTACCCTCAGGCACTGCCCCTAAGCCCTGCTCTGACGCCTGCTCAGGATCAGTCCTGGGAATGGCCTGCTCTGAACATTGTGGTGTGCTGAGAACAGCATGGAGTAATGTGGATGAGGCCTGGAGAGGCCCATCTGGAGGCCTGTGGTCTGAATCCTTATCAGATGTTTCTCAATTGTAAAATGGTTCAGTGCTTTTAACTTGTGAATACTACAGTATGTGGTTTATTTCCTGTTAGTAGCCACTGATGAGAGGGGACTAGGTGGGATGAGGCGAATTACAGGGTTTGTAAAGAACTGGGATAAAGGTGCCATGGGCTGGCCCTATTGCCTCCATGTACAAGAGAAGAAATGTTCTCCAACTTGATTGTTTAGGAACATTGAGTCACATATTAGCTTCTATGTACGCTGTAAATGTAGCGTAGATGTTTCATAGATTGTCTTTACATTAGTATCTAAAACTTGAGAAAACATGGGCATCTGGGGATTACATCCCAGAGCTTTATCCCACCAACCCTCTCTCAGGAGGTTTAGAAAAAGGTTTTGCCTCAAGGCCTGCTTCTGTTGGTTTTCCTCCTCTTGCCTGTAACTTGTTGCCACGTCCCCAGAGTTTTGCGGCTCAGTATGACGTCACTCCATTAAGTGGCTGCTGCATGTACTGCTCTAAGGAAACACATACTATATAGAGAAATATATATAGAGATAGATGGCTATGATTTTATTATTTTGTATTCTCATTTTTCTTCATTACTCACACAGGAGATATTTGTATGTACTGCTGTCTCTGCCAAACATCTATGTACTACAATCTTCACGTTCCACAGATGTTGTATGGCATCCACTGAACCTCTTTAGATATTTGTAAATGCTATAGTGTGATACCTTTCAACGCAAGTTTATTATTTTTATTTTACCAGCAATGGATTTGCTTTAAAGAACAAGCAAAGCAAGAAAAATAACAAAAAAAGAAAAAAATATCACTTTGTGTCTGGCTTTGACATGATGATCTAACACTGTATTATTGTAACTGAATTATGTATGATCCTATGAAGAGCTAACACTTCCCTCTCACTCTTATAAAAAAAAAGAACAAAAAAAAAATCCTGTGTAAAAAAACAAAAGAAATAAAACAAACAAAAAAAAAGTATATGTTAGTGTATGCTTGTGTTTAGTGAGCGTTCATGCTGTCATTCTTTCCCAATGTATGGTGGTGAAATATGGTGGCGATGTGCTATCCTAACCGGATCAGCAGAGATCTGTTGTAAAACCTTTTTTATGTACACCCTCTCATCAACTGTGATAGTGGAGTAGTGAATTTAATTTCTCTCATTTATTTTCTGCCTTTTTATTTTACCTACATGGTTACAGTGGTAATGTGTTTGGTTTATAAATCACAAATAAAGTTTTCTTTCTTAAAAATATATTTGAATTATTTTTTGTCTTTGACAGCTTTGTATGACACTGTATGTGTTGGCCTTGTGTTTTTCTGTGTGCCATTCACAGCATTTAAATTTTAGTTTTTAACTGGAATTGGTTGAATTGAGAAACCCTATCAAACCCAAAAAGAAAAAAAAAGTTGCATAATGACTCAATATTATTTTTTGTCATTAGTTTTTGGTAATTACAAAGCAGTCATAGTGTACAGTTATCTCTATGGGCAGGGATAATTTGAAGTAAGATTATAATTCAATAAACATTGACTTTTTCTTTTAGTTCTCAGTTTATCTATATATATATGTTTAAGTTTATCTGTAGTGAATGACATAATTTTCACTGAAAGGTAACTTGATGTAATAAAACCATAACTATACATCAAAATTGTACTTGCTTTCCCAAACAGCACAAAAAATGCATTAGTCAGAGGCAAAGAGTAAAAATCATCTCACAAGGAAGGAATGACAAACTGTGTGTTGGCTGCTCTCCTCTATCAGACATCTTTTTGTTTTAACTATCAAGCTGCCAGAAATCATTGCTCCCTCAGAAGATGAAAGACTGATGATCTGCATAGCTTGGCCTGTCCTCACTGAAAGCCTGGTCACAGATGGTCAAAAAGGTCCCATGGGAAAAGAAGCTTCCACAATAATTTGATAGAGTGGTAGATTTATTGTGTACCAATGGTTACATTGCTTGGAAAAACAAACAAAAAAAACACACACACACACAATAGAGATACATAATTCATGATGATCTGGATAAGATAAAGCATTGATAATAAATATGTTTATCTGGTCATCTACTCTGGCAGGTAGTTTCATAGTTTCCTGTAACGCAATTTAAACCTGTTTAAACCACACAGATTTCCAGTTTTGTTATACAGTGACAGGGTGGATGAGCTTGGTATACAGAGGCTTCTCTTGAAAAAGATAAAGTCAAAGAACTCTCGACTAAAGTTTTGGCATTTATCTTTTCTGCAGAGACGGAGACAAAAGTTTGAGTTCACATTGAAATGACTGCACACAACATCTTTTCACTCTCCTGTTTTCTCCACTCTTGGAGAAAAAAAAACGTTTCCATGGTTACAGCTATTTGGAGAATAGTTTCTATAGCAACAGAATTATATACTTAGCAAACACAGGGGAGTTGAAACAGGGCTCCCAGGATGGGGTCATGGGTGTGTCTGTGGCATACAGCACTGAAAACACATCACTGTGGATGCTAATTTGACTATGCAACACCACAAACTGACTCAAACTTCTTACTGACATTTGATTGTTATGAACCATTAAAAAAAGGTGACACTGGGGGATTTTTAAATTTACAAGATTTTTAGATATAATTTGAACGAAATAATTTCATGTTTTCAAAGTGAAAATAATTTGATAATTTACGATCTGCATGAACAACTTCACATTTGTTGCTGAGAGTCATGCTGAGATAACATGATACTGCCATGGACGCGATATCGTGAGATCACGCGAGATCTCAAATCAGCGGGAAAATCAATGAAGCAAAATACGGAAGATGGCAGCACCGCGCGCTTATTTTGACAAGGTAAGATGGGACGTGTTATATGTCTCAATGGGAATTATATCATGTGCACAAAGTCACCATCATTTTGTCCATGTCTTCCAGTGGTATTTGTTCACTGTTATTTGTTTGTTTATTTATTTGTTTAAGACAGTTTATGCAGTGTTAACTAACAAACACATGTAAGTGGGACAATATTACTAATGTCGTTAGCGAACGTAACCATTATGGGCTGACATGACAGGGGAAAACAGAAACGCATAGCCTCTTCAGTTAAAGGTCTTGTGATTAACCTAACACATATACATAGCCAGTTTGGCTGTACCCGAAAGAATGTATTATATATAGGGTTGCCAACCCTCCCTTGAAAAACGGAATCGTTCCGTATTTAGAAACAGTTGGCAACCCTAATCATCATGTTTTACTTCTCATTTTATCATGAACCAAATGTTTTGAAATGGTGAAAGGTCTGGACCACAGATAGGCCAGTTAATCAAATTCAAAATGAGCTAATACTTTTCTTAAGATAACACCTGCTCTCATTTGAAATAGTTTGTCTGCTTTCCTCTATTTTTTTTTTTTTTGTAAATAAAGTATGGGAGAGTTGCAAATCCTTGCATTCTGTTTTTATTTACAATTAACAAATATCCCAGTTTCTTTTTTTGGGTTTTCTTTATAAAGTCGGCTATTGCATGATTAAATTAAAACACAAAATAGTAAATATTTGTAAAATAATAAAGACTTATGTCTGACATATGTTTAAAAATGCTGACTATCCCAGAAGGATTAACATGCAGTATATCGGTAGTTAAAAATGGTCTAACCCACACTGCTGGTTTGGTGAGATGTTTTTCCTTTTTATTTTTTCCTGATCTGCTTAGTGAGGCTGATGCTGTGAAGCGCTGTGACTATTGAAATCAGAAGAGAATGCATCTTCAAAGGTCTTTGTGTATACCTGAGTGAAAATCCATCCAGAGAAACTGTTGAAGGATTACCTGTTATGTTAATTTACCTGTTACTTCACCAAGGATATGACCAAAGTCTCAGTGGATTTTTTTTGTGCATTCCATTTCTGTCTTGGGTTTTTTGTAAACTGATATATGTATGCGTTTGGATTCCTATCGAACATATGAACATAAGTGAAAAATCATTCTTTATTATTTCTATTTATATATTTGTTTTCTTTTTGTTTATAGGATGTTGATAAAACTACCACTTCTGCCATAGCGGAGACACTCTTTGGAATTTGTGTCGTTTGACCAGAAGCTGCAACAACAGCGTTTTGATTGTTCTACAATGCATGGAAGTGATGGGTGAGTTGGGCAATGTAGGTTTTAGAGTTGCAGTGTTGCTTTGTTATATCTATGCAGTAAATCTGAGCTATATATATATATATATATATATATATTTCCAAAAGTATTCTCTCACCCATAAGTGAATACTTTGTGTCACTAAGACAGCTGAATCATCATTAAGTTGGTTTGACCCTAGTACATTAAATTGGAATAACAGAATTGCATAATGTTGAAATAAAACAAAATAATCATGTGAAAATCCTTTCCATGAGTTTTTAATGTTCATTCAAATACTTAATTTTTGAGTGAACAGTTCCATGTTTAAGAAAAAAGAAAAAGAAGAAAAGTGCTTAAAACAAATAACAATAAACACCCACATGCTCTAAATGCCTGTAGTTACATATTCCCATGAGCATTTACAAAATGTTTACTGGTGGTTCTGAATTTTAGCTAACTTTAGAAATACCAACAAATTAACAAACAAGCTGGTTGACTCGGTGTTAAGAAAGTAGCCTGCAGTGTTTGGTCTGCACAGCAGCGGATCCCTGCCTAATGAATATGGATATTTACTATGGCAGAGTGAATAGAAAGTGAAGCTGTGGGCCTTTGTCCTCCTGCTCTTTATGTTTTGGCCAGGACAGACACAAATGTAAATTGTTCAAAGACAACATAAACACAGACTGCACAATATTATGCAGAGCATGGGTCCATTTCCGCAATTGCAATAAGGAGTGAACTATAACAGATGAAGGCCAAATAGGAGAATATACAGTAATTTGATTATGAGAAATATGATAAAATATAAAACCATGATAGAATGTCTTAAGTGCATCTTATATTATTGTGAAGGGTGAAGGGTGAATGTGTTTGTGTCAGTGCTTCAGTTGGCTGGAAATGTTGCCCACTGCTGTGACTCAGCAAAACCACCATCCTGCCGACAAAGGCAAAATGGAGTGAGTTGAATGAAGATGGTGAGATTAATGCGCACAATAATATTGGCCTGTGGCAAAAAATGCATTACACATTTCACTGCAGAGACAATCTGTGTGAGGGGTGAAGTTGCAAGAGAGTGAATAAAACAGGATGAGACGGGAGGTTGAAAATTATGCAGTCATGATTCAAACAAATTAGCTTGTTTTAGCTGACTTACTAGTGGCTAAAATATCAATTGAAGCCAAGGGTAATCTTTACTTTGATAGTGTTTTATGGAGGTCATCTTTCTTTTCCTTTTCAGTTCTTGGGGCGACTTTTCATTTAAATTTATAATGCAATTTCTGCTTTTTTCTTTTTATATATGTATGTGTAGACCATATGTGTATGAAAAGATATTGTTATTTTTAATGTAACTTAGTTGACTCCACCCAGGGAATACAGAGGAATAAGAATCCACCTTTAGTTAAGAGGGAAAACCATATAACACATGCTACCGCCTCAAACTTTGCTTAGAGCATGGTGATGGACATCTGAAGAACAAGGCTAGAATTGGTTTCCAATCACTGTTATCAGCATCTCCATCTGTAGTATAAATATCAATATAATATATACTCGTGTGTGTGTGTGTGTCTATATCTATATGAGAAGGAAGTATTCTTAAAAAAAATCAACACTTAATAGACTCAAAAGCAGAGAGCATTCCCTCCCCACTATGAAATGGGGGGTAGACCAGAACTGTTGGAGTACATGAACTACGATGCAGAGCACACAGGACGTGGACATTTCCTTGGTCAATGTTTGAAAAGCTCTCCCATATAGCTCTTTCGGTTAGTTGAATCTACCAAGAACACTGACCTAGATTACCTTGTTTTGATAATATCAGAGATTTTGGAAACCGTTAACAGTGATGTGAATGATAAAAGACTTTGTATGAAATGCTTTTAATGACAAGCACACTGCCTCAGTCATTCATTCCTATTTGCTACACTTGCTGTATCCACAGGAGTCCTAAGCAAAAGGCGCCATCTCCTGGTTAAGATATTACAGCACTTTGGATCATATTGCAACAAGCCAGTTAGAAAAGTTGTTTGAAGAAGTCATATAATTCAATATATAATATTTTTCTTAAATATTTACTCTTTTTTTCTTTTTTTTCAGTTTTTGTCTTTGCTTTATAGAAATATTTTAACTGTAAGTCAGTAAAGAAAAGAGAACCGTAAATATCTCCATTTCTTTTTCCTGTGGTGCGCATTGTATCAAAAAGAACATTGAATGAACGAAGGATTTGTGCATGTAATATTGTGTGACTAGTTTTGTAGCAGGTTTCACCAGTTTCACCAGTTTCACAGAATAAAATTCATAATAATAAGAAGAATTGAAAGGATAGTATGTATGTGTGTCGATTGTGAGATTAAGCTGGAGCACATGGAGGCACACAGACACAGGGGGAACGTGCAAAAACCATACTCATGGTATTCTACACATTCTCTCATTCCCACAGTTCTGACCACTCATGACTGTGATTTAGAACCACTGTCATAACATAGTCCTAGCTCCAACATACTGTCTGTCTGGCAAATTGTCAGCCACTCCACATTAATTACATAAAACTATTCATATTGGGAGTTTTGATTAAAAGCAATCCTCTATCATTTAGGAAACAACAATCATGCTTGAGGTAAGGCAGAGTACTAAAGACAGGGACCATCTTTTTAAATAAGAGTATGAGAGTGGGCATACTCGAACAGTCGGGTAATATTTTACACTCAAAAGTTGAAATGCAAAATATATCATTGACATGGAATTGTAACATTCAAATACTCCATTTTGACATTGCCAGAAAGCGGTAGTAATGAAGGTTAATCTTTGGTCAGTCATTAAAATGGCTCTGTCTTAATGATTTGCAATGTATAGACTACAGTGAAAATAAAACTTTTCCCAGTTTTTTTTCTTCTGTAACATTTATTTTCTCACTCCCGTTTAAAAGTTAGATTTGTCTGTCCAGAAACGATTGGCAGAGCTGCCAATTTCAACTGATTTCAGCAAATAAACGGACTTGATAAGTCTTCACCATGGTAGCCTATAGGAGAACAGAAATGGTAAGAGGGGGGATTTTGCCTTTCAGATTAACTTTGGAAGTAAAAAGTTTCAATATATATTCACAGCTTTGTTTGACAAATGTGAAAAACTATGTTAGTCAGACAACTTGGTAACATTTCTTCAGCATTCCTTCAAGAAAGTTGACACAAAAAAAACATTTTGGTTTTTGCTTCTCATAAAGTAAAACCAATCCAGAAGGACACAACATCTGCAGAGAGGATGGAGACTCAAAAATGTGTTGCATCTAAGAGGATAGGTGTGTTTACTTGTCTGCAATCACTACTTTACAATCTATTAAGATTAGACAACATTTTATTTTGTTTTGTTTTACCTTTTTTCCCACCTGTAGTTTAAGAGAAACTTGCACTTTGAACTGTCCAAATTGCTTTGTTAATTGGTTGTTAATTTGCACCATGGCCCATATATCATAACTACAAAGTAATTTTTGAACAATCAAATTAAATCTGATGTCATATTTCCCTCCTCAGATTTCTGTAAATCTCGACAGAAAACTAGTGGATCATTTAGATCATATTGATGAAGCCTTTCTCATTATTTTTCGGTGAAAGTTAGATTTTTGTTTTATGTCTAAAGGAAGATAAAATGTCCATAAATTTATTCACAAGGAAAGAAACATGAAATTGTTTCACGATCATTTAGAATTATGACAAGTACTGATGTGACACTGCCAAAGTATAACATTACCATACAGCATTACACATTTTTTTTACAGTCCGCAATTCAAATATCACTCCTGAATCGGCTGATTTGTGTGTTGTTGATGATGAAACAGTAGCTGAGATAATGTTTGCTGTGGCTTTAGCTAAACTGCTGAGTCATGACATTTACCATTAAGGGAAGAAAGCTGGAGAGTGGTTGTTATTGTTAGACAAAGGGTAGGGTTGGGATATGGATGTATTGTTTTTAATTGGGATACAGGAGAAAAGTTTGACCCGAGAAGTACACTGAAGCATACATAAATGTATTCTGGCTTTCAAGTTTCGCACAGGGTGAGAGATTTGTTGGGGAACTGAATAAAGGCATTACCATGAAAAAGCTGCTGACCAGAAGATGAGTAGCTGAAAGGCTAAAAGTTGATGAAAATCCAGTTACAGGCTTCAGTACCAAGCATACCAAAGGTAAACAGGTTTTGATAGTGTCCGTCAGAGAGTAGTGACTACAGAGTAAATAAAGTAGAAAAAAAACATTGAACTTTTGTAACTTAACTTCTGTAACATTACATACATAAGGGTCATAATAAGGACATGCTCAGACTTTCATACATTTGTTATATCCTGTGATATTTAACAACTTAATTGAAGAATACAAGCTTTTGCCCCAAACAGGCAATTTAGAGTTCCTAAATGTATAGGTATTTTAGTTTAAAGAGTTCTTTTAAACATCAGATGGTTTGGCTGCTTTAGTGGGGTTATTGTGTTAGTCTATAGGGGGCAGGTTCTGGTAAGCAAGAAGAATATGTGGAATAGTGTGAATTTTGTCATGAAATTTTATATTTCTCTTTGAAAACAACCTATCATGAGAACATTTTTTTTAATGAGATTAAAATGAGGATTTGTTTTGTGTTTGTGAAGATTAGGTGTGACCTTGTGGACTATGACTTTTCTTGTATTGCTGAATGCATTTTATAATTTATATTGATTTCATTTTATTAGATTGGCCGTGCTTCATTTTGTTATTGAGGACATTTTAAAAGGCAATTCAAATAAAATATTGATATAAAAGCAAATAATGATTTATGTTTTAATTGTAAGGAGGGATGTTGGTGACTGGAAAGACAAAGCAGGAATACACAAAAGTGTTCTGTGATGATGAAACGTTAAAAACTATGTTTTACAGTTCTGTGAGCTTGTTCAGACACTCTTGTTGTTTTTTAAATCTTTTTATTTCAGTGTGGTTTTTGATGCCACCAATGAAGTTTGTGATAATGGGAAATTGCATTCTGAAAGAGCTTATGAGACTGACAGAGACCAAATTTTACACTTGGGTGTTTGAACAGGCCCACCTCTTCTATAAAAGTACTGTTGTCTCTGTCCATGGTCCTGAAACCACCTATTAGAAAGCTTCAAATCAGTATGAAGAATTTTATATTATTTTGCTTTTGATGTATAATTACAATTGAACTTTTCGGAGCTTAAGTTCTAATAAAGTCTTTTAGGTTTTTATTTTATTCTCAGCTACTTTATACAGGTGAAAATATCACAAAAATATTTACCACAACCATTTTTTGTAATATGTGGATAAAAATGTGGTTGCACTTTACCAGTAATTCTGAATATGAAATTAAATATATAATGCTTAATATTTATTGAAATGCTTTATATTTTATCCAAAATGACTGACAATTTGACAACAAAAAAGAAGGCTCTATTTTTTATTTATTTAATTTTGAAAATCTTTCCCAAGGAAACTGAACCAGCAATCGTTCGACTGAAGGACAGCCACTGTATTTTCTGAACTACAGCCTCCCAATTGTGTACACTGGACATGATGTCAATAAAGTATTTGAAATGTACACACTGAAATAGTATTCATTAAATAATATTCATAGTTGGAAGATCCATGGTTTACATAAGCTTCTGATCGCCTGAATGTAGATTAGGAGGAGGCATGTTTAGACTTGAGAATACTGTGGTTGTAAGTAATAAAAAGAGACTCATGGTGTCGCTGTGGGCCAGTACAAAGGCAGAAAAGACATCTCCACCCACTGTTACTGCCTTAATGTTAGGTGCATTTTTCTCAGTAGAATACATTCATTCCACGAATTTCATTGCTTTTTCTACTGCTGGGATTTTTGCTCTTATATAGAACACAGGTTTTGTCCTGGAACCTAATTTGGACAAACCGTGGAAATAATATCTTTTCCGACGATGGGAGACAAAGGATTTTCAGCACTTTGTCTGATCCTCTGCTTTGCTTCCATTATTGTTACACTAAACCTCGTGAAAGGAGATCTGAGTTATTTTTTTCCAGAGGAGCTGAAACGAGATTCTGTTATTGGAAATATAGCCAAGGATCTTGGACTTGATTTGAGGACGTTATCTTCCCGGAAATCTCGTCTAGATTATGAGGGAACTCGGAAGCGCTACTGTGGTATTAACATGAGTACCGGGGATTTAATTACATCGGAGATAATCGACAGAGAAAGAGAGACGAAGATATAAATATAAATGTTTTCGCTATTGATCCGAAAACAGGGGAAATTCGAGCAACTGGTAAGATTGACTTTGAAGAAATGGGTTCTTTCGAAATGAGAGTTGAAGCTAAAGATGGCTTAGGTCTAACCTCTTACACCAAAGTTGTGATTGATATTATCGATGTGAATGATAACGCTCCAGTGATCTATTTAAAATCTTTGTCTAACCCCATACCTGAGAACGTGTCACCTGGTACAGAGGTTGGCATCATTAATGTGCAGGACAGAGACTCTGAGAATAACCAACAGGTCCGCTGCTTCATTCAGCAAAGCGTCCCTTTTAAGTTGATTCCGTCAATTAAAAACTATTATTCTCTGGTGACCACAGGACAGCTGGACCGTGAACTAGTGTCTGATTACAACATTACAATCACTGCCACTGATGAGGGCTCTCCACCTCTTTCCTCCTCTAAAACTGTTCAGTTATCTGTAGCTGACGTCAACGACAACCCACCTGTGTTTGAGGAACAGTCCTACAGCGCATATGTGAGTGAAAATAACAAACCTGGCTCCACTTTATGTTCCGTCACTGCTCGAGACCCCGACTGGAGACAGAACGGTACAGTGATTTATTCTCTGTTACCTGGTGAGGTGAACGGTGCCCCGGTGTCCTCCTATCTGTCTGTTAACGGAGACACGGGGGTGATCCACGCTGTGAGGTCGTTCGATTATGAACAATTCAGGAGTTTTAAAGTCCACGTGATGGCCAGAGACAACGGTTCTCCTCCTCTCAGCAGCAACGTGAGCGTCAGTGTGTTCATATCGGATGTGAATGACAACTCTCCACAGATACTGTACCCCGCCCCTGAGGGCAGCTCCTTCATGACCGAGCTGGCTCTCTGGTGTCCAAAGTGATAGCGGTGGACACGGACTCCGGACAGAACGCCTGGCTTTCCTATCATATAGTCAAATCCGGGACTTTTCAGTATTGGTCTCTACAGCGGAGAGATCAGGACACAGCGGGACATTTCTGAATCTGACAGCATGAAACAGAACCTTATTGTGTCAGTGAAAGATAACGGACAGCCCTCTCTGTCTGCCACCTGTGCCATGTATTTACTTATTTCTGATAACTTGGCTGAGGTGCCAGAACTGAAGGATATTTCTTATGATGAGAAGAACTCCAAACTGACCTCTTACCTGATAATTGCGCTGGTGTCTGTGTCCACCTTCTTTCTTACCTTCATCATCATCATCCTGGGTGTGAGGTTTTGTCGCAGGAGAAAGCCCAGACTGTTGTTTGATGGAGCAGTTGCCATCCCCAGCGCTTATCTCCCTCCTAATTACGCAGATGTTGACGGCACAGGAACTTTACGCAGCACTTACAATTATGACGCCTACCTGACAACAGGCTCCAGAACCAGTGACTTTAAGTTTGTATCATCTTACAATGACAACACGCTGCCTGCTGACCAGACTCTGAAGAAAAGTCCAACAGACTTTACTGATCCCTTTGAAGATTTGGAAACATCTGAAGAGGTATGACACTAAAATGCTTTCTCCAGCTAATTTATTTCACTGTTACACGGAGCTTTATTAATTTCTAGATGACTGTAATTTTGTTAAATCTTAAAACTCCCACGGGATTGTTTAATTTGGTATTCTGATTTTTATTTCTCGCTAATTATTCAGTCACACTCATCAAGTAATATATATGTAACTCCATATTTACTTAAGTGGTACTATTTCACTATTTAAGAAAATAAAATGATTCACTTTGTGTTAGTTCAATCAGACCGACCATGGCCAGCACAGAAAATACACATACTTTTTTTCCAGTTTAATCTTGACAATGGTTTTTTTGCCTCAGCGATTGCAACACATGGTCGTTTATTTAATAACGAGGGGCATAGAAGTGCCGTGCTCGTTTCAACCCAAGAGTTTTTTTTTTCTTCTGCCGTGTCAAATCACAAGGTCCCTGTCCATGGTGCTGAAACACTGATCAGGAGCTCGGGTGCAACTGAACACAAACTTTCTCCGTAATGAAGCTATGATACAGTGTGAAACTTTTGTTCATTTTCCATACCGGCTTAATCCAATTAATGTTTGGCTGGAGGGTGGGAGCAATTCCGTTGTTGTTGGGTGAGAAGCGGGGTACACCCTGACCAGGTCACAAGTCTATGATGGTGCCAACACCGAGGCAACAGTACGAACTACCACAATATCGTGGAGCCCGTTATAAATGAGTTAGTGAAGATTACAGTTGTTTTCAACGTGTACTTTTTTTTATGTCAGGGGCTCAAATAGGATACAGTAATATCTCTATCCATCACTCACTAACTGTTAAACAGCATGAAGACATTTTGGTAAAAGTAACATATGACGA
Organism: Leuresthes tenuis; assembly: GCF_036924035.1. Classification (NCBI taxonomy): domain Eukaryota; kingdom Metazoa; phylum Chordata; class Actinopteri; order Atheriniformes; family Atherinopsidae; genus Leuresthes; species Leuresthes tenuis. Next base: position 16,093,361 of record NW_027325365.1, on the reverse strand, counting down.
TGCTCCGTGGTTCACAAACATGAATTCCTTTTTTTAGCTTTTGCAGTATCGCCTTGATTTTACTGAGCATATCACATTGGACATATAGTAAGTCTTTAAAACGACATCTGTTGATGATAAATTTTGGATATTTAAACGTTGCTTAGAACATGTAATTGCATACTGGTGTAAAGCCTAAAAAATGACTCACGGTGCCGCTGTTGGCTTACAGAAATATAAGTAGAAAAATTGCACTACTCCACCCACGACTGCATAGACCAGTCGTGCTGATTTCCCAAAGAGGTGGTTGAATTTCCGAACATTTAAGATCTGTTGCAATACTGGGGAAGCTTTGACTATTGCTCATTTGTAGCAAATGCTGTTTGGTTGCTCCAAACCGTGTTTTGTCTTAATCAGCTGAGGAGCTTTATCCGTCCAAATGGGAGACAAAAGATATTCAACGCTTCGTCGAACTCTTTGTTTTGCTTCCTTTATTTTGACGCTGCACCTCGCTAAAGGCGATCTGAGTTATTCTTTCCCAGAAGAAATGAAACGGGAGTCTGTTGTTGGAAATATAGCCAAGGATTTTGGTGTTGATCTGAAGACCTTATCTTTCAGAAAAGCCCGTGTGAATTATGAGGAAACTCGAAAGCGCTACTGTGGCATTAACATGAATACCGGGGATTTAATTACGTCGGAGAGAATCGACAGAGAAAGCCTTTGTGGAAAGAAACCATCGTGTATCATGACAGTAGATCTGGTGTTAGAAAATCCTTTAGAGCTTCATCGTGTTAGTCTTCATATCCAGGATGTGAACGACAACTCACCAAAATTCAGAGAAAATTCAATTGAAATGGAAATAAGAGAGTCGGCTGATAAAGGTAATCGCTTCTCGATCGAGGAGGCCCATGACGCAGATATAGGTCAAAATGCTGTTCAACGGTATATCTTGCGAAAAAATGACAACTTTATTCTCGCGGTTGACAGCAACAAGGTTGAACTGGTTCTGGAAAATAAACTCGATCGGGAAAAGCAAAAAGAGATGGATCTACTTCTCACAGCTCTAGATGGTGGATCTCCTCAGAGATCAGGTACCGTAGTCATCCACGTCACTGTGCTGGATGCTAATGATAACGCCCCAGTGTTTAGTCAGGACGTTTATAAAGCCAGTCTGCCAGAAAACTGTCCTCCAGATACAATAGTGATTCAAGTTAGTGCTACTGACGCAGATGAAGGCGTGAATGGCGATGTGACATTTCAGTTTGGTCATGTATCTGATGACGATGTAAATGTTTTCGCTATTGATCCGAAAACAGGGGAAATTCGAGCAACTGGTGTGATTGATTATGAAGAAATTAGTTATTTTGAAATGAGAGTACAAGCTAAAGACGGTTTAGGACTAACCTCTTACACGAAATTGTTAATAGATGTGACTGATGTAAATGATAATTCGCCATCAATTTACCTCAACTCCCTTTATCATGTAGTACCTGAGAACGTGTCGCCTGGTACAGAGGTGGGCATCATTAACGTGCAGGACAGAGACTCTGACAGAAACGGGAAGGTCCGCTGCTTCATTCAGCAAAACGCCCCTTTCAAGTTGATTCCGTCAATTAAAAATTATTATTCTCTGGTGACCACAGGACAGCTGGACCGGGAACTAGTAACTGATTACAACATTACAATCACTGCCACTGATGAGGGCTCTCCACCTCTGTCCTCCTCTAAAACTGTTCAGTTATCTGTAGCTGACATCAACGACAACCCACCTGCGTTTGAGGAACAGTCCTACAGCGCATATGTGAGTGAAAATAACAAACCTGGCTCCACTTTATGTTCCGTTACTGCTCGAGACCCCGACTGGAGACAGAACGGTACAGTGATTTATTCTCTGTTACCTGGTGAGGTGAACGGTGCCCCGGTGTCCTCCTATCTGTCTGTTAACGGAGACACGGGGGTGATCCACGCTGTGAGGTCGTTTGATTATGAACAGTTCAGGAGTTTTAAAGTCCACGTGATGGCCAGAGACAACGGTTCTCCTCCTCTCAGCAGCAATGTGAGCGTCAGTGTGTTCATATCGGATGTGAATGACAACTCTCCTCAGATACTGTACCCCGCCCCTGAGGGCAGCTCCTTCATGACCGAGCTGGTCCCCAAAGCTGCTCATGGAGGCTCTCTGGTGTCCAAAGTGATAGCGGTGGACGCGGACTCCGGACAGAACGCCTGGCTGTCCTATCATATAGCAAAATCCACTGATCCGGGACTTTTCAGTATTGGCCTCCACAGCGGAGAGATCAGGACACAGCGGGGCATTTCCGAATCTGACAGTATGAAACAGAACCTTATTGTGTCAGTGAAAGATAACGGACAGCCCTCTCTGTCTGCCACCTGTGCCATGTATTTACTTATTTCTGATAACTTGGCTGAGGTGCCAGAACTGAAGGATATTTCTTATGATGAGAAGAACTCCAAACTGACCTCTTACCTGATCATCGCGCTGGTGTCTGTGTCCACCTTCTTTCTGACCTTCATCATCATCATCCTGGGTGTGAGGTTTTGTCGCAGGAGAAAGCCCAGGCTGTTGTTTGATGGAGCAGTTGCCATCCCCAGCGCTTATCTCCCTCCTAATTACGCCGATGTTGACGGCACAGGAACTTTACGCAGCACTTACAATTATGACGCCTACCTGACAACAGGCTCCAGAACCAGTGACTTTAAGTTTGTATCATCTTACAATGACAACACGCTGCCTGCTGACCAGACCCTGAAGAAAATTCCATCAGACTTTACTGATCCCTTTGAAGATTTGGAAGCATCTGAAGAGGTAGGAGAAGTTCGACACACCTCACAGTAGACGCTTGGCTTTTCAGCAATATTAACTGTCTTTGTGATTGGAATGTATTGATATCATCAGCTCCAAAAGGTTTTGGTGTTGTCTTTGTAAAATGTGTTCTCACAGTTGCTCATTTCGTCTTGATAATGAAGCTTTTTGCACATAGCTGCCATTTTGCCTATATTTTATGATACCATTTGACCTTCAAACATTTTAAAATCAGTGACAACAAGTGACCTGCTTCTGAGTGTTCCTTTCAACAACTAAAATTTAGTTCTGAATAGATTCTTGCGAAGCTTTACTATGTCTGTTTCAACGCTGTTCTCAGTCATTACTAAGTGTAAAACACCTCCACCAGTTAATTTAAAAAATAAGCTTATATTCCTTAGTTTGCCTGACATTATGGGTCTGCTGGTTTAACGTCAATTATATAGTAGTATTTTTGATTGTGAAACTGTTTTTGCTTGTCTGGGCAACGGTAACGATGGTCATTTTTTCAAAGCTTTCAGCGGCGCCTCATGTCATGGTATCTGTCCGTGGTTCTGAAACACACCACAGGGGTTCAAGTGCAACTCTAGATGTTTTAAGTTTTTTAGCGATGCAATGTCAGTTTTGATAATTCAATGACTGTATATGTTGTGAAAGATATTGATTCTTGTTCTTCACCCTTAACCGTAATGTGCTGTCCTGATGTAAAACATTAATACGCAGTTTGACGTATTATGGTATGAAAATTGTAAATAGTAATCATTCTTTCTAAGGATTTCTCCTGCTTTCCAAGGCATTAGCAGTGTACAGTTGTTGTTATAGTCATCAAATTTCAGAATCATCGCGGCTTGAAAGGTGCTAGAACAAACATAACATATCGTGTTAAGTCGAAACATGAAAAAGTATATTTCATTTAGCTCAAACGTTCAAGGTTGATCAATTCGTATACATTTCACATATAATTGATCACAGGGATTGTATCACATGCTATTTCGATAAAAAAAAAGAAAAGAAAAATAAACCTATGAAGAGTGGATGTTGTCTTCATGTCTTTTGGGATTGTCCTCGGAAACAAAATTCTATAAATTCAACTGTGAACATTAAAAGTGACTCAGGGTGTCGCTAGTGATCAGCACAACGATAACGCTCACCTCTCCACCCACTGCTTCATAGTCAGCAGCAGCTTCGATAGAGATGAGCTTAAATTTCAGATCATTTAAGACCGTGAACATTAACGGTGTTTGACAAATGTCTACATTTGGAGACATTTAATTTTTTCCCAACAAGGCACTAAAGTTACAAAAATCCGAGCACGTTTATAAACCCAGATGGGAGACAAAGGATTTTCAGCGCTCCGTCTGAGCCTCTGCTTTATTTTCCTTGTTGATCCAATTCATCTCGTGAAAGGAGATCTGAGTTATTCCTTTCCAGAGGAGTTGAAACGAGATTCTGTTATTGGAAATATAGCCAAGGATCTCGGGCTTGATTTGAGGACGTTATCTTCCCGGAAAGCTCGTCTTGATTATGAAGGAACTCGGAAGCGCTACTGTGGTATAAACATGAATACCGGGGATTTAATTACGTCGGAGAGAATCGACAGAGAAAACATTTGTGGAAAGAAACCCTCGTGTCTCATGACAGTAGATCTGGTGTTAGAAAATCCTTTAGAGCTTCATCGTGTTAGTCTTCATATCCAGGATGTGAACGACAACTCACCAAAATTCAGAGAAAATTTAATTGAAATGGAAATCAGAGAATCGGCAGACAAGGACACCCGCTTCTCGATCATGGAGGCCCATGACGCAGATATAGGTCAAAATGCTGTCCAAAGATACATGTTAGAAAAGAACCACCATTTTATTCTTGTTTTTGACAGCAGCAAGGTTGAACTGGTTCTGGAGAATACACTTGATCGAGAAAAGCAAAAAGAGATAGATCTAATTCTGACAGCTTTGGATGGTGGATCTCCTCACAGATCAGGTACCGTAGTCATCCACGTCACTGTGCTGGATGCTAATGATAACGCCCCAGTGTTTAGTCAGGACGTTTATAAAGCCAGTCTGGCTGAAAACTCTCCTCCAGATACAATAGTGATTCAAGTTAGTGCTACTGATGCAGATGAAGGTGTGAATGGAGATGTGACATATGACTTTGGTCATGTTTCTGACGAAGATGTAAATGTTTTCGCTATTGATCCGAGAACAGGGGAAATTCGAGTAACTGGTGTGATTGATTATGAAGAAATTAGTTCGTTTGAAATGAGAGTACAAGCTAAAGACGGTTTAGGACTAGCTTCTTATGCCAAGGTGTTTATTGATGTCACGGATATGAATGATAACGCTCCAGTGATCTATTTAAAATCTTTGTCTAACCCCATACCTGAGAACGTGTCACCTGGTACAGAGGTGGGCATCATTAACGTGCAGGACAGAGACTCTGAGAATAACCGACAGGTCCACTGCTCCATTCAGCAAAGCGTCCCTTTCAATTTGATTCCTTCAATTAAAAACTATTATTCTCTGGTGACCACAGGACAGCTTGACCGTGAACTAGTGACTGATTACAATATTACAATCACTGCCACTGATGAGGGCTCTCCACCTCTGTCCTCCTCTAAAACTGTTCAGTTATCTGTAGCTGATATCAACGATAACCCACCTGTGTTTGAGGAACAGTCCTACAGCGCATATGTGAGTGAAAATAACAAACCTGGCTCCACGTTATGTTCCGTTAGTGCTCGAGACCCCGACTGGAGACAGAACGGTACAGTGATTTATTCTCTGTTACCTGGTGAGGTGAACGGTGCCCCGGTGTCCTCCTATCTGTCTGTTAACGGAGACACGGGGGTGATCCACGCTGTGAGGTCGTTTGATTATGAACAGTTCAGGAGTTTTAAAGTCCACGTGATGGCCAGAGACAACGGTTCTCCTCCTCTCAGCAGTAACGTGAGCGTCAGTGTGTTCATATCGGATGTGAATGACAACTCTCCTCAGATACTGTACCCCGCCCCGGAGGGCAGCTCCTTCATGACCGAGCTGGTCCCCAAAGCTGCACACGGAGGCTCTCTGGTGTCCAAAGTGATAGCGGTGGACGCGGACTCCGGACAGAACGCCTGGCTTTCCTATCATATAGTCAAATCCACTGATCCGGGACTTTTCAGTATTGGTCTCCACAGCGGAGAGATCAGGACACAGCGGGACATTTCCGAATCTGACAGCATGAAACAGAACCTTATTGTGTCAGTGAAAGATAACGGACAGCCCTCTCTGTCTGCCACCTGTGCCATGTATTTACTTATTTCTGATAACTTGGCTGAGGTGCCAGAACTGAAGGATATTTCTTATGATGAGAAGAACTCCAAACTGACCTCTTACCTGATCATCGCGCTGGTGTCTGTGTCCACCTTCTTTCTGACCTTCATCATCATTATCCTGGGTGTGAGGTTTTGTCGCAGGAGAAAGCCCAGACTGTTGTTTGATGGAGCAGTTGCCATCCCCAGCGCTTATCTCCCTCCTAATTACGCCGATGTTGACGGCACAGGAACTTTACGCAGCACTTACAATTATGACGCCTACCTGACAACAGGCTCCAGAACCAGTGACTTTAAGTTTGTATCATCTTACAATGACAACACGCTGCCTGCTGACCAGACTCTGAAGAAAAGTCCATCAGACTTTACTGATCCCTTTGAAGATTTGGAAGCATCTGAAGAGGTAGGAGACCATTCCATCTGCCTGTTTTTCCATCTAGTTTTTCAGTGTCTCTCCATGTGCCTCTCAATATCAAAACAGTTTTTTTTTCCTTTTTTTAAATCAAACTTTTGCTTTTGAATTCAGCTTGAGTTTTTAATTTATCGTCAACTATACTTCACTTAATATTTTGCAAGGATAACAATTCTCCATTATGTTAGACATTATCGTTTCTTTTCCATTTCTTGAGATCACCTCATTTTTCAAACTTTCTTTTCAATATGACTTCGTGAGGAGTCCTGTTTCATAATCAGGTAAAAAAATGCTTATTAGATCTTTGTTGAATCTAATCATAAACTATCTGCCTGAGAACACGGTTCGTATCCAACCAAGACACTTGTTAAAATTCGTAGCAAAAATTAACATTACGTGTCTACAACCTTAAAGTCTTGTTAGATTCTGAAGGGATCTGCACTTGGTGCTGAAAAAGTCCATCTGCACATAAACGCAAGTTTTATTGGGGAAGTAATTTTTTCCTCCCTCTGCGGTTACGTTTTCAGATTTAACCCAATCTCAGCATCTTGCTATTCTTTTTGTTCCTATAAGTGTAATAATGAAAGAGTATTCAGCACCGATTAATCTTTTGAATTGCTGTATTTGAGCGGACTGTCTCGGAACACTGTGATCTCTTACAGTTTGATTTTAAGGTATGTTCTTCCATATATAGAGTATTTTACTAAAACATTTGGTGACTTTTAGGTACATCGTGGTGTAGTTTTTTAAATATAGGTAATTGTTTTTCTTTTATAACTAACTTGTAAATATGACTTTTTCTTTATTGAGGTATATTTAATCCTATCAGTGTATAAACATAAAATTCGACTCAAGATGTCGCTATTGGCTGATAGAAAATTATCTTTGACCACTCCACCCACCATTGCTTCCTAGATTTCAGTTGAAATACCCAGAGAACAAGTGGAATTCATGTATGAGATCTGATTCCTTCTCAGTACTAACCGTTGGATCACCTAACTGTTTTTATAGTGTTTCTTTGCATTGAACAGCATTGAATACAGTTTGGTGCCTTTTTTTGGACATGATGGGAAACAAAGGATTTTCAGCGCTTGGTCCAATCTTCTTCGTTGCTTTGTTTGCTGGAACGATCGGCCCAGTTTGTGGGGATCTGAGTTATTCTCTCCCGGAAGAGATTAAACAGGAGTCTGTTATTGGAAATATAGCCAAGGATCTTGGTGTTGATATGAGGACTCTATCTTCAAGGCAAGCCCGTGTTGATGTTCAGGGCACTCGAAAAAGGTATTGTGACATAAAGCTGAATACCGGAGATTTAATTACAGTGGAGAGAATCGACAGAGAAAGCTTTTGTGGCAAGAAACCCTCGTGTGTTTTGAATGTAGACTTAGTACTTGAAAATCCTTTAGAGCTTCATCGTGTTAGTCTTCATATCCAGGATGTGAACGATAACTCGCCCCAGTTCAATGATAATTTCATAACGATGGAAATAAGCGAGTCAGCAGACAGAGGTAATCGCTTCTCGATCGACGAGGCCCATGACGCAGACATAGGTCAAAATGCAGTCCAAAGATACATCCTACAAAAGAATGATAATTTTATTCTCGTGGCTGAAAACAATAAAGTTGAACTGGTTCTAGAAAATAAACTTGATCGAGAAAAGCAAAAAGAGATGGATCTACTTCTCACAGCTCTTGATGGTGGATCTCCTCAGAGATCAGGTACCGTAGTCATCCACGTCACTGTGCTGGATGCTAATGATAACGCCCCAGTGTTCAGTCAGGCCGTTTATAAAGCCAGTCTGCCTGAAAACTCTCCTCCAGATACAATAGTGATTAAAGTTAGTGCTACTGACGCAGATGAAGGAGTGAATGGAGATGTAACATATCAGTTTGGTCACGTACCTGATAACGATGTAAATGTTTTCGCTATTGATTCCAAATCAGGAGACATTAAAATAACTGGTGTGATTGATTATGAAGAAATTAATTCGTTTGAAATGAGAGTGAAAGCCAAAGATGGTTTAGGACTAACCTCGTATGCAAAAGTTATGATAGATATCACTGATGTGAATGATAATGCTCCAGTGATCTATTTCAAATCTTTGTCTAACCCCATACCTGAGAACGTGTCAGTTGGTACAGAGGTGGGCATCATTAACGTGCAGGATAGAGACTCTGATAGAAACGGGCAGGTCCGCTCCTTCATTCAGCAAAGCGTCCCCTTTAAGTTGGTTCCTTCAATCAAAAACTATTATTCTCTGGTGACCACAGGACAGCTGGACCGGGAACTAGTGTCTGATTACAACATTACAATCACTGCCACTGATGAGGGCTCTCCACCTCTGTCCTCCTCTAAAACTGTTCAGTTATCTGTAGCTGATATCAACGATAACCCACCTGTGTTTGAGGAACAGTCCTACAGCGCATATGTGAGTGAAAATAACAAACCTGGCTCCACTTTATGTTCCGTTACTGCTCGAGACCCCGACTGGAGACAAAACGGTACAGTGATTTATTCTCTGTTACCTGGTGAGGTGAACGGTGCCCCGGTGTCCTCCTATCTGTCTGTTAACGGAGACACGGGGGTGATCCACGCTGTGAGGTCGTTTGATTATGAACAATTCAGGAGTTTTAAAGTCCACGTGATGGCCAGAGACAACGGTTCTCCTCCTCTCAGCAGCAACGTGAGCGTCAGTGTGTTCATATCGGATGTGAATGACAACTCTCCTCAGATACTGTACCCCGCCCCGGAGGGCAGCTCCTTCATGACCGAGCTGGTCCCCAAAGCTGCACACGGAGGCTCTCTGGTGTCCAAAGTGATAGCGGTGGACGCGGACTCCGGACAGAACGCCTGGCTGTCCTATCATATAGTCAAATCCACTGATCCGGGACTTTTCAGCATTGGTCTCCACAGCGGAGAGATCAGGACACAGCGGGACATTTCCGAATCTGACAGCATGAAACAGAACCTTATTGTGTCAGTGAAAGATAACGGACAGCCCTCTCTGTCTGCCACCTGTGCCATGTATTTACTTATTTCTGATAACTTGGCTGAGGTGCCAGAACTGAAGGATATTTCTTATGATGAGAAGAACTCCAAACTGACCTCTTACCTGATCGTCGCTCTGGTGTCTGTGTCCACCTTCTTTCTGACCTTCATCATCATCATCCTGGGTGTGAGGTTTTGTCGCAGGAGAAAGCCCAGACTGTTGTTTGATGGAGCAGTTGCCATCCCCAGCGCTTATCTCCCTCCTAATTACGCCGACGTTGACGGCACAGGGACTTTACGCAGCACTTACAATTATGACGCCTACCTGACAACAGGCTCCAGAACCAGTGACTTTAAGTTTGTATCATCTTACAATGACAACACGCTGCCTGCTGACCGGACTCTGAAGAAAAGTCCAACAGACTTTGCTGAAGTTTTTGGAGTGTCTGATGAATATCCAGAGGTAGGAACATTCAAGATTAATTTCTGATCTTTTTTTACATGTCAGTATTACACATAAGAGATATTTTAAAAAATATCAGAAATTCCTTTGTTATGCAAGTTTTCCTGCTCTATTTTGCATAGCAATGGTTTTAGACATAGCTATATGTCAAGGCCCTTGAAGATTGTATGTGTTGTATATAATAAGTCCTTTTGAGGTATGAGGATTGAAAATGGTTTTTTGAACACAAATAAAGATACAATTACAGTGATTAGGTGGTTGAAGTTATAATCTAATCAACCAAATAACATTAATGTATCAAACATCTAATTACACAATTTTTGATTGAATGTAAGATACTATGACTTTGCTTATCAGAAAGTGACAAATGCATCTGATGCCAAATATAAACAACACTGGGACTAAATTCTATTCATTTCACGATTTTAGATAGCTAAAGAGAAGGCTTAGCTAACAGATAAGTCCCAAAATTGTACAATCAGTTTTGACTGTTTTTCTTAATGCAAAGTATATAACACAAGTCTCACATGAATTAACACGATACTGTTTAAACACCCTGACGTCATTTTTATATGGAATCCTTTTCTTAATCTATTATTTGCACTTTTAAATATTTCACATACAACCTGAAAAATAAATAATGAACAAACAAACAGTCTTTAGCTGCTCGAGCTAACTGGCTCTTCCTCAGTTTAGTTTAGTCTCTACCCTGTACCTATCCTATCCACATGAGTCATATGCTTACACTGAATAATGTTTTTAGGTAGACTGACAGTGTGCAGTCCATTGGTTTCTAACATCAGTTTAAGATAATTCCTTTCCATGGAGATGTTTTGTGTGCATAAATGCAGGTCCTCATTGTGATGATAATTTACAAGATTCACTAACTTATTCTGCACTCTCACACATGATTTATTTGAACTTTTTCATTTTTATGCCGAGTAAAGATTTGAATTCCTGTTATGTTGTGATACTGCATTTCTTAGTAATTTTCTTTCTTTTTTTTGTATTTAAGCCCTGGCATGAAGTTTGTAGTTTTTACACCTTACTTATGCAATTGCACCAATTTCTTTCTGCAGTACTTTAAATATATATATATACTCACTTCTCATTGTTTCTGGCCTTTCAAGTTGTATGCTGGAGTTACATGGATCTACATCAAGGTTTTTTGTTGTCATAGTTTTTTCTTGTAATATTTCCATATTAAAAGTGGCTGAGCTTGGCTGAAAATTGTTTCTTTTTTACGAAGAGGAGCTCAGCTCAAGCTAGCTTTATTTGTATTGCACTTTCCAAACACAAATCCATCTCAAAAGCAAACATTGCAATAAATCAATACAGAAAAATTCAAAGTATGAAGGAATTATTTAAAAAAACCTCTGGAACTACGACCAGATGAATAAAATACATAGCAGTGTAACCTGGAAGTTAGAAAATATAGTGGCTTTTTGTTCAACTGATTGGTAGTTTTTTTTTCAAATAAATAACGGATGTTGTCGTCTATTTCTGCACCTAAATCTTTGTTACAATTCACGGACTTAAATACTTCTGGCTTTTTCATTTTGCACACTGATCACTGTCAATATACACTCAAATGAAGTATGAAAACAATAGCATTGTATACAGGATAAGGGTGATTTTTCAGCTGCACAAATGACACTAAACTCTAAGTGTCGCTGTTCACCAGCAGAGGAAACACATCCACCCTTTACTCGTGCTTTTTTTTACCATAAACTAGACCTTCTCCTTATCAGACTATGCGCTGGGATGGGCTTTTACTTATTTTTTGCTGAATAACTGACAACGTCGTCTTGACCGCACCTTTTTGGAACGGACATATTTGTCAGCATTCAGCAGTTTTGGATAGTCTGTTTTTGTTTTTAATTGTCTCATTATGGAACACAATAGACGTTCGATGCCTGGTCTGCTGTATAGCTTTGCTTTCTTTCTTCAGTTGGTTCACATCGGCTATGGCGATTTAAGCTATTCTATTCCTGAGGAAATGAAACCGGGATCTGTCATTGGAAATATAGCAAGAGACCTCGGACTGAGTGTGGAGAAATTGTCTGCTCGAAAGGCCCGTATTGACAGCGAGCTGAACCGTAAGCGATACTGTGACATAAAGATTAACAATGGAGATTTGATTGTTGCTGAGAGGATTGACAGAGAGGCGCTTTGTGGCGAGAAGGCCTCTTGTCTTATCAAATCTGAAATCATCTTAGAGGCTCCACTTGAGTTACACCGCATTGTACTACAAATACACGATATTAATGATAATCCACCACTTTTTGCTAAAGATGAAATCAAAATAGAAATCAATGAATTGGCTGTAAAAGGATCCCGATTCCGTTTATTGGAGGCGCACGATCAAGACATTGGGCAAAACGCTTTGCAAAGCTATGAGTTGCAGATGAACAGTTATTTAGAGCTGAGAACTCAATCAAAAAAAGATGGAGGGATGTTTGCAGAACTTGTGTTGGTCAAGGAATTGGACCGCGAGGAAGAGCAGCAACTTAGACTACTTGTAAGTGCACTAGATGGAGGTATCCCTAAAAGAACCGGTACTGCTACTGTGCACGTGACTGTCCTGGATGCGAATGATAACTCTCCAGTTTTTAATCAGGCTGTGTATGAGGCTGTTATCCCTGAAAACGCTCCTCTAGATACTGTAGTGATTAAAGTGACTGCTAGTGATGCAGATGCGGGTTTAAATGGTGACGTGACTTATGAGATAAGTCGTATATCAGAAGGTGGCAGAAGAGTATTTGCTTTAAATCATACCACCGGAGAAATAAAAGTAATAGGACATTTAGACTTTGAAGAAGAGTCAGTTTACGAAATGCGTGTGGATGCCAAAGACGGATATGGTCTCAGTTCAGACTCAAAAGTGATAATTGAGTTATCTGATGTTAATGATAACCCACCTGGAATTAGCATGAAATCAATGAATAACCCCATACCTGAGAATGTCTCACCTGGTACTGAGGTGGGAATCATTAACGTGCAGGACAGAGACTTTGAGATAAACGGACAAGTCCGCTGCTCCATCCAACAGGGCGTTCCTTTTAAGTTGGTTTCTTCTATTAAAAATTATTATTCTCTGGTGACCACAGGACAGCTTGACCGTGAACTAGTGACTGATTACAATATTACAATCACTGCCACTGATGAGGGCTCTCCACCTCTGTCCTCCTCTAAAACTGTTCAGTTATCTGTAGCTGACATCAACGACAACCCACCTGTGTTTGAGGAACAGTCCTACAGCGCATATGTGAGTGAAAATAACAAACCTGGCTCCACTTTATGTTCCGTTACTGCTCGAGACCCCGACTGGAGACAGAACGGTACAGTGATTTATTCTCTGTTACCTGGTGAGGTGAACGGTGCCCCGGTGTCCTCCTATCTGTCTGTTAACGGAGACACGGGGGTGATCCACGCTGTGAGGTCATTTGATTATGAACAGTTCAGGAGTTTTAAAGTCCACGTGATGGCCAGAGACAACGGTTCTCCTCCTCTCAGCAGCAACGTGAGCGTCAGTGTGTTCATATCGGATGTGAATGACAACTCTCCTCAGATACTGTACCCCGCCCCCGAGGGCAGCTCCTTCATGACCGAGCTGGTCCCCAAAGCTGCTCATGGAGGCTCTCTGGTGTCCAAAGTGATAGCGGTGGACGCGGACTCCGGACAGAACGCCTGGCTGTCCTATCATATAGTCAAATCCACTGATCCGGGACTTTTCAGTATTGGTCTCCACAGCGGAGAGATCAGGACACAGCGGGACATTTCCGAATCTGACAGCATGAAACAGAACCTTATTGTGTCAGTGAAAGATAACGGACAGCCCTCTCTGTCTGCCACCTGTGCCATGTATTTACTTATTTCTGATAACTTGGCTGAGGTGCCAGAACTGAAGGATATATCTTATGATGAGAAGAACTCCAAACTGACCTCTTACCTGATCATCGCGCTGGTGTCTGTGTCCACCTTCTTTCTGACCTTCATCATCATCATCCTGGGTGTGAGGTTTTGTCGCAGGAGAAAGCCCAGACTGTTGTTTGATGGAGCAGTTGCCATCCCCAGCGCTTATCTCCCTCCTAATTACGCCGATGTTGACGGCACAGGAACTTTACGCAGCACTTATAATTATGACGCCTACCTGACAACAGGCTCCAGAACCAGTGACTTTAAGTTCGTATCATCTTACAATGACAACACGCTGCCTGCTGACCAGACTCTGAAGAAAAGTCCAAGTGACTTTGATAAAATGTTCAGCATGTCAGACGAGTCTCCAAAGGTAGGCCGTATATTTATTGTATTCAAGTGAAGGTGGATTTGTAGCGATATAGCAGTGCATTTGAAACTGTCCTTTTGGGCATGAGATAATCTGAACCATGGCTTGTTATATTCTTTTTCAAATATTTGCATTCCATTGTTTTCTATCGTCTTTAGTGAGATTAACGTGATTTGTAGATCCGATATGTTTTATTGGCTGTCTTACCAATACTCCATTAACGTAGAAATTTCTTTGATCATATTTTCTATGACCGAACTTCGCACGATTTTTGTAGGCTTACTTAGAATAAATAGACATCTGACCAAGGAAGTCTTGGCTGACAATATGGCATTCAGAGAGTACATTGGAATAGTATACACAACAATACTAATTTCAATGAAAAAACAACAGCTGATTTAATATCCAAGATATATTTAAAATTGTACTGTTCAGACAAATGTATCCATTTATTTACATTTAAAAAAAAAAACATTTTTAAAATGTAAATAAAACACCATTACAGTTCAGGAGGCCACCGTTTTGATCATTTCAATTTATACTTACCATGAATTATTAATTGTTATACTTGCAAATTAAAAGTAGCAGTTTCCTTGTCTGGAAGGTGTTTTTTATTAGAATCACAGGGTAAAACAACCTGTACATAACTTAAAAAAATTAATTTGTGAATGTATGTGTGGATAGATGAGTGAATGAATAGAGTATAATTTTGATAAATTTCGGTCTATTTTGGTTTTCAGCTCTGATATGTTTCAAATGTTCCTAACTGTTGGAGATTACAGTGCTTGTTAAAAAAGGTGAACATTTTCATCGTCATATGCATTAAAAACAAGTCATGGTAGAAATGATATGGAATACAGAGAAAACTTGACGGATAAATTTGATTTGATACCCATATATCAGTTAATTTTAACAATTGTCCCTTAACTTTTGTCTTGCACGTCTTTTTTTCCCTTAAAATAATAAAGCTATGTGAGTGCCTGATCAATATTCTAATTCAAGTTCTACTTTAATTATTGCTCAGTTAATTCTATGGGGTTTCATTATGTCTTTGGATGGAGATGCATGTATATCTCTGTCAGACTAAGTTTTTCAACGATGAATGTGATAAAGGTGGAAAATATGTGGACGTTTTCTAAAACGCTGTCCATGGTGCTTAACGATGTTCATTTGTGCGCTTATTAACTACATTTAGAAAAATCCAAAGAAAACCATTTTATTTGCAACTTTACAAAACAAAACGTTACACTATTGGTCATCTGAGCACCTGGTACAGTATTAGCTATTCATTTTTTTTATTTGTAATTTCTCAAATAAACTCATGGCGTCGCTGCTCACTTGCAGATATGAAAACGTTATTTTTTCCACCCACTAAAAATTGGACTACATCCACATCAACCAGACCTTTCATTGTTGAGGGAGCGGTGTTGGCTGTTTGTATTTTACCGTTTCAGTCTATATTCCCCAGTGGAGAAGATATTTTTTTCATTTGTATCAAATTTTGAAGGAAACGATGCACTTGGTAGCCCAAATGCTACTGAGTTTTCTCTGCAGCATTGCTCTTTTTGCCCACATCGCCACTGCAGACCTCAGCTATCCTATTCCGGAGGAGATGAGGCCCGGATCTATAGTGGGAAATATTGCCAAGGATCTTGGACTGGAAATATGGACATTTCTCACTCGTAAAGCTCGGATTGACATCGAGGACGTCTATCGGCATTATTGTGATATTGATATGAAAACGGGAAATTTTGTCATCAAGGAAAGAATAGACAGAGAGGAGCTGTGCGGAGAGAAAATTTCGTGTTCGCTTAAATTTGAATTAGTCTTAGAGGGCCCCCTTGAGCTGCATCGCATTTCATTGCTCATCCAAGATGTAAATGATAATTCACCCGTTTTTCCAAAAGATGCCATTAAATTAGAAATACGAGAGTCTGCCTATAAAGGTGCGCGTTATCGTGTGAACGAAGCACATGATCTCGACATTGGGCAGAATACGGTCAAACAATACAGTTTACAAAGGAATGAAAATTTTATTTTATCTGTTAAAGACGATGCTGATGGATCTAAGAACATCGAGTTGGTGTTGGACAAAGAGCTTGATCGCGAAAAGGAGCATGACTTAAATTTCGCACTGACTGCAGTCGATGGTGGAAATCCACAGAGATCAGGAAGCGTCAACATACATGTGACTGTTCTGGATGCTAATGATAACTCGCCTGTGTTTGATCAGCTGGTTTACAAAGCTAGTTTACCAGAAAATTCCCCTCTTGATACTGTAGTATTAACTGTCAGTGCCACTGATGCAGACGAAGGAGTAAATGGAGAGGTAACATATGAATTTAGTCGTATCTCAGAAAGAGCTAAAAGGGTTTTCTCGTTGAACAGTCAAACTGGAGAAATAAAAGTGATAGGGGCACTTGATTACGAGAGCAATTCTAAATATGAAATGCGCATTGATGCAAAAGATGGTTATGGACTTTCATCTGATTCCAAAGTAATGATTGATATTGCAGATGTGAATGACAACGCTCCGGTGATTTTTATGAAATCTCTGATTAATATAGTGGTAGAGAACGTGTCACCTGGTACAGAGGTGGGCATCATTAACGTGCAGGACAGAGACTCTGAAAATAACGGACACGTCCGCTGCTCAATTCAACAAAACGTCCCCTTTAAGTTGGTTCCTTCTATTAAAAACTATTATTCTCTGGTGACCACAGGACAGCTGGACCGGGAACTAGTGTCTGATTACAACATTACAATCACTGCCACTGATGAGGGCTCTCCACCTCTGTCCTCCTCTAAAACTGTTCAGTTATCTGTTGCTGACATCAACGACAACCCACCTGTGTTTGAGGAACAGTCCTACAGCGCATATGTGAGTGAAAATAACAAACCTGGCTCCACTTTATGTTCCGTTACTGCTCGAGACTCCGACTGGAGACAGAACGGTACAGTGATTTATTCTCTGTTACCTGGTGAGGTGAACGGTGCCCCGGTGTCCTCCTATCTGTCTGTTAACGGAGACACGGGGGTGATCCACGCTGTGAGGTCGTTTGATTATGAACAGTTCAGGAGTTTTAAAGTCCACGTGAGTGCCAGAGACAACGGTTCCCCTCCTCTCAGCAGCAACGTGAGCGTCAGTGTGTTCATATCGGATGTGAATGACAACTCTCCTCAGATACTGTACCCCGCCCCGGAGGGCAGCTCCTTCATGACCGAGCTGGTCCCCAAAGCTGCACACGGAGGCTCTCTGGTGTCCAAAGTGATAGCGGTGGACGCGGACTCCGGACAGAACGCCTGGCTGTCCTATCATATAGTCAAATCCACTGATCCGGAACTTTTCAGTATTGGTCTCCACAGCGGAGAGATCAGGACACAGCGGGACATTTCTGAGTCTGACAGCATGAAACAGAACCTTATTGTGTCAGTGAAAGATAACGGACAGCCCTCTCTGTCTGCCACCTGTGCCATGTATTTACTTATTTCTGATAACTTGGCTGAGGTGCCAGAACTGAAGGATATTTCTTATGATGAGAAGAACTCCAAACTGACCTCTTACCTGATCATCGCGCTGGTGTCTGTGTCCACCTTCTTTCTGACCTTTATCATCATCATCCTGGGTGTGAGGTTTTGTCGCAGGAGAAAGCCCAGACTGTTGTTTGATGGAGCAGTTGCCATCCCCAGCGCTTATCTCCCTCCAAATTACGCTGATGTTGACGGCACAGGAACTTTACGCAGCACTTACAATTATGACGCGTACCTGACAACAGGATCCAGAACCAGTGACTTTAAGTTTGTATCATCTTACAATGACGACACGCTGCCTGCTGACCAGACTCTGAAGAAAAGTCCACCAGACTTTGCTGAAGTGTTTGGACAGCTAGATGATTCTTCAGAGGTACGAACAATATAATGTCTATTGACTCAAAGATGCACTGTCTTTAGGTATTTTGATTATTTTAATGTTAAGAAAACAGAGAACCCAAATCTTCAATTTAGCTGAGGATTTTATTATTTTTCAAATTATGTTTGACAAAGCTTTTTGCTATCAGAATTGACCTGACGATGTTGCTTTTTAATATGACCACTCTGAGGCGAGCATGTAACGCTAAGGGTTTAGGGAATCCTGAAAGCTTAAAAAGTTCCCACTACATACATTTAATGGACAATGTGAACTTCTAGCAGTAATGTTTTTTATTTTTATTTTTTATTTTATTTTTTTAAACTTGCTGGCTATATTTAAACGTTTATAGAGGACAATGGAGTGTATACAGGGCGTACACATTTTGTGCTTCTTTGAGAACACTTTTTTAAAGTATCGCCACATTTAAAACGTCAGAGCATTTCACTGCCATCATCACTCAATTATTTTATTGTTATTATATTCGTCTTTTTTAAAAACGTGCATTATAGACTAATTTCCACGAAAGTGTAGCATTCACAAATTATCACAGCACCTGCATCTATAACCAGACCGAGGGAACTCAGATCTTCTCACTGAACAGTCTTGTCTTGCTTCTTCTTGCTCTTCTAAAATAATCATCATTTGTGATTGGACTTAGAATCTGTCTTTCAGTACATGCCACAATTTCATAGGGTTGGCTTCAAATGCTTACATTTAATATCGAAAATAGTCTAAAATGCTGCATATTCTTCTATGACAAAAAAGTTGGGTGCTTTGCAAGCTGCCTGCTATACTTCAACATTATACATGACAACCTTCTTAAGAGTCTCTGAATTCAACCAGGTGGAAAACCATCAGTGGATCTACCTCTCTTACATCTTCGTCTGTGGCAGTAAATGTATTTATATTTGAGGACATAATGAAAGCAGGCATTTAAAATAATTGTAGAATCCTTTAACATAAACATGTTCACAATACTTGGATTTTGGCTTTTAGTGTTGATTGAATCCTCTAATTTGGTTTTACGTGTTAGGCCAGTTTTTGATTTCTAGAATTTCCGCCCATTTTTAACGATCCAGTGAGTTGCATAGTGTTATAATAGTTGTGGTTATATCCTCTGTTCGTGCTTGTATTTGACATTTGTAATTCTCCAGTTTGTCTCATAGTGTCGCTGCTCACTTGCAGATGGCAGTTCGTTTCCCCCACCCATTGCAAGAAGACCAAGTCTTAAAACCAGAGCTACCTCTGTTGAAGGAACATCGTAGCTGACTTTTACGATTATAACTAAAATTTAAAAGCAGCAACGACACATTGTATCCATATTTTTGTGTGTGTGAGAAATAATGGAGTTTAAACAGAAATCAATGCTCAGTTTTGCCTTCAGCATTGCTCTTTTTGCCCACATCGCCACTGCAGACCTCAGCTATCCTATTCCGGAGGAGATGAGGCCCGGATCTATTGTGGAAAATATTGCCAAGGATCTTGGACTGGAAGTATGGACATTTCTCACTCGTAAAGCTCGGATTGATACCGAGGACGTCTATCGGCATTATTGTGATGTTGATATGAAAACGGGAAATTTAGTCATCAAGGAAAGAATAGACAGAGAGGAGCTGTGCGGAGAGAAAATTTCGTGTTTTATTACATTTGACTTAGTCTTAGAGGCCCCCCTTGAGTTACATCGCATTTCATTGCTCGTCCAGGACGTAAATGATAATTCACCCGTCTTCCCAAAAGATGCAAATAGATTGGAAATAAGTGAATCCGCTATAAAAGGTGCCCGTTATCGTCTCAACGAAGCACACGATCTAGACATTGGGCAGAATACGGTCAAACAATATAGTTTACAAAGGAATGAACATTTTGTTTTATCTGTTAAAGAAGATGCTGATGGATCTAAGAACATCGAGTTGGTGTTGGACAAAGAGCTTGATCGCGAAAAGGAGCATGACTTAAATTTCGCACTGACTGCTGTCGATGGTGGAAATCCACAGAGATCAGGAAGCGTCAACATACATGTGACTGTTCTGGATGCTAATGATAACTCGCCTGTGTTTGATCAGCTGGTTTACAAAGCTAGTTTACCAGAAAAATCCCCTCTTGATACTGTAGTATTAACTGTCAGAGCCACTGATGCAGACGAAGGAGTAAATGGAGAGGTAACATATGAATTTAGTCGTATCTCAGAAAGAGCTAAAAGGGTTTTCTCGTTGAACAGTAAAACTGGAGAAATAAAAGTGATAGGGGCACTTGATTACGAGAGTATTTCTAAATATGAAATGCGCATTGATGCAAAAGATGGTTATGGACTTTCATCTGATTCCAAAGTAATGATTGATATTACAGATGTGAATGATAACGCTCCGGTGATTTTTATGAAAACTCTGTTGAATCTAGTGGCAGAGAACGTGTCACCTGGTACAGAGGTGGGCATCATTAACGTGCAGGACAGAGACTCTGAGAATAACCGACAGGTTCGCTGCTCCATTCAGGAAAAGGTCCCTTTTAAGTTGGTTCCTTCTATTAAAAACTATTATTCTCTGGTGACCACAGGACAGCTGGACCGTGAACTAGTGTCTGAATACAACATTACAATCACTGCCACTGATGAGGGCTCTCCACCTCTGTCCTCCTCTGAAACTGTCCAGTTATCTGTAGCTGACATTAACGACAACCCACCTGTGTTTGAGGAACAGTCCTACAGCGCATATGTGAGTGAAAATAACAAACCTGGCTCCACTTTATGTTCCGTTACTGCTCGAGACCCCGACTGGAGACAGAACGGTACAGTGATTTATTCTCTGTTACCTGGTGAGGTGAACGGTGCCCCGGTGTCCTCCTATCTGTCTGTTAACGGAGACACGGGGGTGATCCACGCTGTGAGGTCGTTTGATTATGAACAGTTCAGGAGTTTTAAAGTCCACGTGATGGCCAGAGACAACGGTTCTCCTCCTCTCAGCAGCAACGTGAGCGTCAGTGTGTTCATATCGGATGTGAATGACAACTCTCCTCAGATACTGTACCCCGCACCGGAGGGCAGCTCCTTCATGACCGAGCTGGTCCCCAAAGCTGCACACGGAGACTCTCTGGTGTCCAAAGTGATAGCGGTGGACGCGGACTCCGGACAGAACGCCTGGCTGTCCTATCATATAGTCAAATCCACTGATCCGGGACTTTTCAGTATTGGTCTCCACAGCGGAGAGATCAGGACACAGCGGGACATTTCCGAATCTGACAGCATGAAACAGAACCTTATTGTGTCAGTGAAAGATAACGGACAGCCCTCTCTGTCTGCCACCTGTGCCATGTATTTACTTATTTCTGATAACTTGGCTGAGGTGCCAGAACTGAAGGATATTTCTTATGATGAGAAGAACTCCAAACTGACCTCTTACCTGATCATCGCGCTGGTGTCTGTGTCCACCTTCTTTCTGACCTTCATCATCATCATCCTGGGTGTGAGGTTTTGTCGCAGGAGAAAGCCCAGACTGTTGTTTGATGGAGCAGTTGCCATCCCCAGCGCTTATCTCCCTCCTAATTACGCAGATGTTGACGGCACAGGAACTTTACGCAGCACTTACAATTATGACGCGTACCTGACAACAGGATCCAGAACCAGTGACTTTAAGTTTGTATCATCTTACAATGACAACACGCTGCCCGCTGACCAGACTCTGAAGAAAAGTCCAACAGACTTTCTTGAGCCTTTTTGCGATTCTGATGATTCTTCTCAGGTAAGATCAGAGACACATGTCAACATTTTCGAGTCTATCACAAACCTGATGATTAAGTAAAAACCCAACACGGTCATGCATTCCTTTGAAATACATCTCACCAACTGCTAAACTATCGTTGAAAATCTGCTTTGTTTATGGCTTTTATTTTGGGAAGTTCTTGATTTCAAGATACAGATTTGTTGCAATTGCATTATGCTACTTGCCTGAAGGAATTAATCAAGGTATGACAGAGACTTTAAGAGAACTAAAAAGGAAGGTAAATTTGAAAAAAAACCGCAGTTGTAAAATGTTTCTTACACGTTATTACTGACCTTTTATATTGTTTTTGGTGATCATCACCTTTAAAGTCTAAATATAACAACAAACATAAAAACTGATGCATTCTCCATGTGCCCTTATCATGTATTTTTGCCCGTTATGTTTTTTTTCTTTTCCCATCTTAAATTTAAAGTTATACGCTTAATAAAGGACTGAGAATGTTAGTTAAATCTTATAAAATACCCCCTTTTCACATCTTATTCAGATCCACAGTTACTCTATAAAACCAATGAAATCGTCTTTTTCTTTCAACCACTCTTGGCAAAGTCAAACATAGTATTTAGGTAATTATATATATATATTTACAAATGTTTTGAATCCTCACCCCCCCATCTCCCTTATATATCTAATGTTCTATTTGAGTTTTTTTGTCATTCATTTTTCATAGCAAATTAAGAAATATCTAAATGACCTGGGTAACACATAACAAGCCATGGTAAAATATTATTTTCCTCATTGTCCACAAAGTAATTGTCAATTAAATAATTTATTGAGTAATTTCAGTTATTTTCTTTTTTAATCAATACGTTGCATCCTTACTCTCATTTCCTGTCAGCATGAATTCTTCTCATTTGTTAATGTTGGAAATTAGTCAGCTGCCTGTGGCATTTTAGCGATAATCTTGGAATATATGGTCTTGTTCAAATGGATATAGCCCACATAATATTATTTGTTGCAACTCCTCTTCATCTAGTAATTTGGTTATTACGTGTGTTAAGTCTCTTGAATATTAGCAATTTGTCTTATTTGAACAATACTGAAATAGACAAAATCCCTGTTTTTCTTCTTTCCATCTTATGCTAAACTGGTCCTGTCCAAAGTGACATTCTCAGGAATATAATTTGTTAATAGTGCTGCGCTCCAAGTTTATTGCGTTATGTGTCAACTGTGGCTAATCTCTTTTTTCATTTTGCTTCACATTCATAACCTGATTCACTTATTAATTCTGTTTCTATTATGAAAACAGTTTTTACACCCTGAGATAATGTGAGCTCACTGACTAAGATGAACAGTATTTTTTTGTAATTTATCTGTCTTGTAGTCAAAACGATTGTTATTCTTGAAGTGTTCGCGAGCATCATGCGTTCAAGGCTCCCCTGATTCTTCTGAACAGACTCTGTCCATGGTGCTGAACACACGAAAGGACAGCAGTTTGGAGCTATGGTGGTTCACGTTTCTGCTCACATTCTCTTTATATTTTATATGTATATGTGGCTTTTAAAAGTAATATAAATGGAAGTAATTTGTTGCTATATTTTTGGAAGATAATCTTGAAAGTTGTACTCGTTTGTTTTAAATCCATTGTTTGTATGGGTGTCAATGGATCACAGTTCGATAATGATAATATTAGGATACAATTTTTCTCTTGGGGAAAAACAAATTGAGAAAAATGCTTCTAGCTAGCAGGTTAAAGGGAAAAGTATACATATTTAATATGCCACGGCGTTACTGTGTGCTTTTTTTCTCTAATATGGAAGTAGAAAACGTCTATGGCAATGCACGTGCTCTATTCTAAATAAGCACACCGTGTCGCTGTCTACTAGACTATCTTAAACAGCAAAAACATTGCACTGCTTTCTAGCATAATGTCTCCACCCATTGTCCCCTAGCTTCGTGTTGGACGGAGCCATGGATTCGCAATGCTGATTTCTCTCTTTGGATATGTTTGATATCATCTATTATATCTCAGTTGTGTTTCTGAGCTTAATTGAACACTATTAGAATTATATTTCTTGACGGATATATGTAATTTTGAATGATGGAGATTTACGGATTGTCTAAGCTTGGCCTTTGTACCCTCTTCGTCGCATTCATACTTTCGGTGCAATCCGTGCGCGCTGAGGTGAGCTATTCTATCGCAGAGGAGATGAAACCTGGAACGGTCATTGGAAATATAGCTAAAGATCTTGGTCTGGATATTAACACTCTGTCAACCCGAAAGGCCCGTATTGATCTCGAGGGAAATAATGAGCGATTTTGTATTGTCAATTTGAGAACGGGAGATCTGACTGTTGCTGAGCAGCTTGACAGAGAGAGTCTTTGTGGCATGAAACCATCGTGTATTTTAATCCAAGAACTTGTACTGGAGAATCCATTAGAACTGCATCGTATAAACCTTCATATTCAAGATATAAATGACAACTCTCCGCAATTTACAAGAGATTTGATTAGAATGGAAATAAGTGAGTCTGCAGAGAAGGGTACTCGTTTCCTAATAGAGGAAGCTCATGACGCGGATATTGGTAAAAATTCGGTTCAGGAATATATTTTGCAAAAGAATGAACATTTCATTCTAATAATCGATGGGAGCAAAGTAGAACTTGCGCTTGACCGTAAACTCGACAGGGAAACACAGCAAGAGATCAACTTGTGTCTAACAGCTATTGATGGTGGTTCTCCACAGAGATCAGGTACTGTATTAATACAAGTTACTGTACTGGATGCTAATGATAACAGTCCAGTTTTCAGCCAGGTTGTATATAAAGCCAGTTTAACTGAAAATTCTCCTCCAAATACCCTAGTGGTTACGGTGAGTGCTTTTGATGCAGATGAAGGGGTAAATGGTGAGGTGACGTATGACTTTGGTCATGTTTCAGAGACCGACGAAAATGTGTTTTCTATCGACAGTAAAACTGGAGAAATGAGGGTGATTGATATCACAGACTTTGAGAAGAAAAAGTCATTTGAACTGCGAGTGATGGCAAAAGACGGACTTGGTCTAAGTTCATACGCTAAGGTTTACATAGACCTAATTGATGAAAACGATAACGCCCCTGTAGTATACTTAAAATCATTGTCTAACGCCATACCCGAAGACTTGTCACCTGGTACAGAGGTGGGCATCATTAACGTGCAGGACAGAGACTCTGAAAATAACGGACAGGTCCGCTGTTCTATCCAGCAAGGCTTCCCTTTCAAGTTGGTTCCTTCTATTAAAAACTATTATTCTCTGGTGACCACAGGACAGCTGGACCGGGAACTAGTGTCTGATTACAACATAACAATCACTGCCACTGATGAGGGCTCTCCACCTCTGTCCTCCTCTAAAACTGTTCAGTTATCTGTAGCTGACGTCAACGACAACCCACCTGTGTTTGAGGAACAGTCCTACAGCGCATATGTGAGTGAAAATAACAAACCTGGCTCCACTTTATGTTCCGTTACTGCTCGAGACCCCGACTGGAGACAGAACGGTACAGTGATTTATTCTCTGTTACCTGGTGAGGTGAACGGTGCCCCGGTGTCCTCCTATCTGTCTGTTAACGGAGACACGGGGGTGATCCACGCTGTGAGGTCGTTTGATTATGAACAGTTCAGGAGTTTTAAAGTCCACGTGATGGCCAGAGACAACGGTTCTCCTCCTCTCAGCAGCAACGTGAGCGTCAGTGTGTTCATATCGGATGCGAATGACAACTCTCCTCAGATGCTGTACCCCGCCCCGGAGGGCAGCTCCTTCATGACTGAGTTGGTCCCCAAAGCTGCACACGGAGGCTCTCTGGTGTCCAAAGTGATAGCGGTGGACGCGGACTCCGGACAGAACGCCTGGCTGTCCTATCATATAGTCAAATCCACTGATCCGGGACTTTTCAGTATTGGTCTCCACAGCGGAGAGATCAGGACACAACGGGACATTTCCGAATCTGACAGCATGAAACAGAACCTTATTGTGTCAGTGAAAGATAACGGACAGCCCTCTCTGTCTGCCACCTGTGCCATGTATTTGCTTATTTCTGATAACTTGGCTGAGGTGCCAGAACTGAAGGATATTTCTTATGATGAGAAGAACTCCAAACTGACCTCTTACCTGATCATCGCGCTGGTGTCTGTGTCCACCTTCTTTCTGACCTTCATCATCATCATCCTGGGTGTGAGGTTTTGTCGCAGGGGAAAGCCCAGACTGTTGTTTGATGGAGCAGTTGCCATCCCCAGCGCTTATCTCCCTCCTAATTACGCAGATGTTGACGGCACAGGAACTTTACGCAGCACTTACAATTATGACGCATACCTGACAACAGGATCCAGAACCAGTGACTTTAAGTTTGTATCATCTTACAATGACAACACGCTGCCCGCTGACCAGACTCTGAAGAAAAGTCCAACTGACTTCCTCGAGGCTTTTGGTGATTCTGACGATTCTTCCCAGGTAAGAGTAAAATGACCTGAACACTCATATAACAGTTCACAGGGTAGAATTGACAACAAGAGATTTGGGAATTAAAACTCTTGCCTCTGATCAAACCGAGAGAACGTCTATCACTTAGGTAAAGATTTCACTTTGCCTTCCAAGAAAATACTTTGATCTGCTCTCAGACCACACGTTCCGAATCACTGTCAGAGATTTTCTCCTTTTGCATGTTGTTATCACAGCAAAGAAGAACACTGTTCTCATAGAATGATTTAATGTAAGATTTCAAAGTTTTCGGTTTTTTTACAGAACTTTTAATATTTTAATATAATCTCCGTGTACACTAATACACCAGTTAATTCAACATAATTTTGATTATCAGCAGAGAAGATCTTAGGTTTTTCCATAGTCACACTGCACAATTTCCTAATTTGATATTTTTCTCCTCTTTTTATCTTTATAGTTCGTCAAACAATACTTGGTTGTACATAAAACGATTATCACCTTTCTTTCCGCATCATTTATTTCTAATATTGGTTTTGTTGTTTGAATTACTGTTTCACAAATAAAGAACTGAGACGAACGTATTTACTGACAGTATTTGGAAAACGTTCTGCTTGGAAGTACGACAAAAAAAAACAAGTTTTGCTGTGCAGTTTGATCGATCAATATGAAAATTAAATCTACACATAATTGTTTTCAGTTATGGTACAGTGCAGATGAAATCTGTATGTTTTGGATACTTTTTGTGGTAACGTTGTGATAATTGGCACTGCTTGGTAAGTTTTTTCTTTTTCATTTGTTCAAAGGCACAATTTTAATCTGTTTAGATGAAGTTTCAATAACTGTGGACCCAACACAACATGTAACAGTAACCTCTGGAAAGGCTTACAGATGCGAGAAACGGATCACATTCATTACTTAAGGTGTCAAATCATATGTGCTTTACCTCTGTTTACCTTTCTGAGATGGGGTCCCTTTTGATCATCCATGCTGCATTTTGTGGACGAATTGATGAGGTGATTTAATTCTGCAATCTAACGTGCGTGCTGTGAGTGTCGCTGTCTACCAATTGAAAACTGATATCGGTTCAGTGTGACACCCTCAAGCGTCTCCACCCTCAGTTTTCGTGCTCATTGTTTGTCACAACATTGTTCGGTATGCATTGCTAACAGCTGTACATTGCTTCTTAGTTTGTATTTACGAGTAATGCAAATTACGTCTTTATTTTTTATGCTGTTTGACCATTGAAGGATGGCATATAACAGAATAGCAGTGAACCTTCCGTGCAGCTTGCTGTTTCTGCTCTTTGGATTACATTTATCTTGTGGTGACGTAGGGTATTCTTTTCCTGAAGAAATTAAACCTGGATCAGTGATTGGAAACCTAGCAAAGGATCTTGGGCTTCAAGTAAGCAGACTTGCACATCGGAGGCCTCGAATTGTTGTCGAAGGAAACCGTAAGCGATATTGTGAAATAAAAGCTGATACTGGAGAACTGGTCGTTGCTGAGCAAATTGACCGGGAGGAAATGTGTGGAGCGAAGCTTTCATGTAATTTGAATTGTGAATTGATACTCGAAGACCCTCTCGAATCGTACCGGATATCTTTACAGATTCTGGATGTAAATGACAATCCGCCAGTTTTTGTGAAAGATAGTGTTAAACTTGAGATACGGGAATCAGCTCCCAGAGGTTCACGCTACAGAATAAATGCAGCACGCGATGCAGACATCGGACAAAATGCTGTTCAAAATTATATCTTAGAGAAAAACAATAATTTTGCTCTGAATGTCCTGACAAATTCAGTTGGTTCAAAGTACAGTGAATTAGTTTTAGACAAAGAACTTGATCGTGAAGAACAGCAGGAGGTGTCTTTGTTGCTGACAGCCGTGGATGGTGGCAGTCCTCGGAGATCAGGCTCCACAGTAATAAAAATCACAGTACTAGATGCTAATGATAATGCCCCAGTGTTCAGTCAGGCTGTTTATAAAGCCACTTTGCCTGAAAATTCGCTGATAGACACTGTGGTAGTGACTGTGAGTGCCACTGATGCAGATGAAGGAGAAAATGGAAAAGTAACATATGAATTCAGTGCTATAAGTGACATTGCGAAACAGATATTCTCTTTAAATGAACGCACAGGAGAAATTACAATAATGAAAAATGTTGACTACGAAGAGGAATCAAAATTTGAAATGTTAGTTGAAGGGAAAGATGGCTATGGTCTGTCCACAGAGGCAAAGATAGTAATAGATATAACTGACGTGAATGACAATGCTCCAGTTATACAGATTAATTCTTTAACGAATCCCATAACCGAAAGCGTGTCAGCAGGTACGGAAGTTGGCATCATCCATTTGCAGGACGAAGACTCAGGCACAAACCGACAAGTTCGCTGCTCTCTTCAGCAGGGTGTCCCTTTTAAACTGGTTCCATCTATTAAAAACTATTATTCTCTGGTGACCACAGGACAGCTGGACCGGGAACTAGTGTCTGATTACAACATTACAATCACTGCCACTGATGAGGGCTCTCCACCTCTGTCCTCCTCTAAAACTGTTCATTTATCTGTAGCTGACGTCAATGACAACCCACCTGTGTTTGAGGAACAGTCCTACAGCGCATATGTGAGTGAAAATAACAAACCTGGCTCCACTTTATGTTCCGTTACTGCTCGAGACCCCGACTGGAGACAGAACGGTACAGTGATTTATTCTCTGTTACCTGGTGAGGTGAACGGTGCCCCGGTGTCCTCCTATCTGTCTGTTAACGGAGACACGGGGGTGATCCACGCTGTGAGGTCGTTTGATTATGAACAGTTCAGGAGTTTTAAAGTCCACGTGATGGCCAGAGATAACGGTTCTCCTCCTCTCAGCAGCAACGTGAGCGTCAGTGTGTTCATATCGGATGTGAATGACAACTCTCCTCAGATACTGTACCCCGCCCCTGAGGGCAGCTCCTTCATGACCGAGCTGGTCCCCAAAGCTGCACACGGAGGCTCTCTGGTGTCCAAAGTGATAGCGGTGGACGCGGACTCCGGACAGAATTCCTGGCTGTCCTATCATATAGTCAAATCCACTGATCCGGGACTTTTCAGTATTGGTCTCCACAGCGGAGAGATCAGGACACAGCGGGACATTTCTGAATCTGACAGCATGAAACAGAACCTTATTGTGTCAGTGAAAGATAAAGGACAGCCCTCTCTGTCTGCCACCTGTGCCATGTATTTACTAATTTCTGATAACTTGGCTGAGGTGCCAGAACTGAAGGATATTTCTTATGATGAGAAGAACTCCAAACTGACCTCTTACCTGATCATCGCGCTGGTGTCTGTGTCCACCTTCTTTCTGACCTTCATCATCATCATCCTGGGTGTGAGGTTTTGTCGCAGGAGAAAGCCCAGACTGTTGTTTGATGGAGCAGTTGCCATCCCCAGCGCTTATCTCCCTCCTAATTACGCCGATGTTGACGGCACAGGAACTTTACGCAGCACTTACAATTATGACGCCTACCTGACAACAGGATCCAGAACCAGTGACTTTAAGTTTGTATCATCTTACAATGACAACACGCTGCCTGCTGACCAGACTCTGAAGAAAAGTCCAACAGACTTTGCTGAAGTGTTTGGAGATCATGATAGTTTCCCTGAGGTAGGCAAGAGTCTTGTTTTATCTATCTAACCTACTGTTCAACCTGATTAGGTGTCGTAAGTTTGGATTTTTTTGTACTGACATAGCTCTTTTTTTATCTCATTAAAGTTAAAATTGATCATTTTGAAAGAACAGTTGGAGTTGCATCACATGATTGTTGGACAACATGTCGAGGTTTATGTCATATTATGCGATTTTTCTTTTTTACCAATCATTTGAATATGTTCTGAAACTGGATCCAACTTTAACCGAAATAGTTTGCTCCCCTCATTTTTCCAGAGAGTTAAGAATGTAACAATAGCAAAGTAAAGTTTTTTTTTTGTGAATGTATTATGTTTTACATGATATTCACTTTCTCTGTCCATGTTGCTGAGTATTCACAGTTTTTTAACTTACTTTCAGAGGAATTTTAGCACTGAAATCCTTATGTTAAGATGTCAAACATGATGCCAAATTATCATAGTTCAGTGAAAAAAATGACCATTTTTTATTTAGTTTAATTCGTCTGACTTTTCTGAGTACCCATTTTAGAGTATGTCACATGTCATTCAATTTAAACTTTGATAAACTGATATAACTTTAAAAACTACTTTCACCTCAGTGTTCAAAGTAATTGCCAGCTATTAGAGTTTCTACACCATAGTATCAGAACATTTAAACAAAGTTTATTTCTTTTTTTCCCCTGCCTCCTCAAAATCGAAATGTTTTTTGTCATTGCATTATTTCTCTTCTTTTGTTGTTTTTGAGGACTTTCAATAAGTTCACCTTTTTCTCTGTCCTTGGTGCTGATGCTTGTGTTTAATTTTGTAGTCTCTTTTGATGGCAATTTTTTCCTTTCTTTGATGCATCGTTTTTGAAACATCAGTATCTTCAGATTATAGTTGAACTTTTACATTTGTTTTACTGAGTGTCCGAAACTCTTTCATCCAATTCACATGTTGATACTATAAAAAGTAAAGAGAAAACTTACTTACGTGAAATATGTAAAAACATAGGTTTCTCTGAGTAAAGTTATGTTTACATTTATTATCAACTGGACTTAATGTTATTTTCTTGATCTTACATGTACGATCCAATTCAGTCATTTTTTAAATGTCAAAATAGTAAATTTAATAAAAACAAACACACATCACCAAAGGTATGTGGTTACTTTGATAAGATAATGTCTATTTATTAATTGTTATCATTTAGAGTTTCTTGGTATATTCAGGTCGTCTATAGAAGAAGTTGGAGGCAGTAATTTTGTTTTTGCATGTGTCTTGACTGATATCTTGGAGCACAAGTCATCATAGAGTGAGAGAGCAAGAAATGTGGGTGTACTGATAGAGTGGGTGCAAGTTTTTATTTTGTTTAAGTACATGGAGTGCAGCATGTAAAAATACAATTTCTAAATGGTAACTATTGTCAGAGTTTAGTCAGTTATGTTGACTTTCTTTGTGCGAAATCTGTAAGTCAGTGGAGAAGCATACATTGCTTCCTCATCGTTAAAACATAGACATGAATAATTTCGGTGTTTTTTTTAAAAAAAAAGAATAAGACGAATAGCAAATCATCTGCTAATTGTCAAAGGAGGCTGTCGACATTTCTGAGAAACTGTTATATATCATTTATACTCATGGTGTCAGTATAGACCAGCTTAGGAGTCAAAATTTCAGCAAGCTTTGCACACGAGTCATCATTTGGATAGACCGCTCCTATCCTGTCTTAAAACCTTCCGACAAAGGTTTAGAGAACAAACACATTGAGTTTAACTCGGATTGTATCATTTTCAACCAAAGTATTCCATATCGTTCATTTTTCAAAGATGATGCGTGGATGGTGTCTTTTTCAAAGCTGCGGCTTTGTATTTTTCTTTGTTGTGCTGCCCTTCGCATTCGGAGACCTGAGCTATTCTGTACAAGAGGAGCTGAAGCACGGATCTATTATTGGGAATATTGCCAAGGATCTCGGACTGGACGTTGGGAAACTGTCTGCTCGTAAAGCTCGTGTTGACATGGAAGGAAAAGACAAACAACATTGTGGAATTAACCTTAGAAGCGGAGATTTATTTGTTGCAGGGAGAATAGATAGAGAGGAGCACTGCGCAGAAAAGCCAACATGTGTTCTAAAATTCAACTTACTGTTAGAAAATCCTTTGGAGCTACACCGACTGTCTCTGCTGGTGCAGGATATAAACGACAATGCACCAATCTTCCAAAAGGATATCGTGAAGCTTGAAATCAGTGAATCAGCCCACAAAGGAGCTAGGTATCGTATTAATGCAGCACATGATACAGACATCGGCCAGAACGCCGTCCAAAGCTACATTTTGCAACAAAACCCACACTTTGTGTTCAGTATTCAGACAACGACTGCTGGACGTAAATATGTGGAGCTGGTTTTGAATAAGGAGTTAGACCGAGAGGAACAGAAGGAGCTGAAATTATTGCTCACAGCTGTAGATGGTGGTTCACCTCAGAGATCCGGGACTGTGGTGATCCACGTCATAGTGCTTGATGCTAATGATAACGCCCCTGCTTTTACCGAGGCTGTATACACAGCTAGGTTACCGGAAAACTCACCTTTGAACACTCCAGTGCTAACAGTAAGTGCATCAGATGCAGACGAAGGTATAAATGGAGAAGTTTCATATGAATTCAGCCAAGTTCCTGAGAAATCACGAAAGCTTTTTTCTCTCAATCAGCAAACTGGAACAATAATTGTAACAGGTGACATAGATTATGAAGAAGGATCAAAATATGAGATGGTGATAGAAGCAAAAGATGGTTATGGCCTCTCTTCTGAAGCAAATTTGATTATAGACATCACTGACGTAAATGACAATGCCCCACTCATCTATTTAAACTCGCTGTCTAACCTCATACCTGAGAATATGTCACCTGGTGCAGAGGTTGGCATCATTAATGTGCAGGACAGAGACTCTGAGAATAACCAACAGGTCCGCTGCTCCATTCAACAAAACGTCCCTTTTAAGTTGGTTCCATCTATTAAAAACTATTATTCTCTGGTGACGACAGGACAGCTGGACCGTGAACTAGTGTCTGATTACAACATTACAATCACTGCCACTGATGAGGGCTCTCCACCTCTGTCCTCCTCTAAAACTGTTCAGTTATCTGTAGCTGACATCAACGACAACCCACCTGTGTTTGAGGAACAGTCCTACAGCGCATATGTGAGTGAAAATAACAAACCTGGCTCCACTTTATGTTCCGTTACTGCTCGAGACCTCGACTGGAGACAGAACGGTACAGTGATTTATTCTCTGTTACCTGGTGAGGTAAACGGCGCCACGGTGTCCTCCTATCTGTCTGTTAACGGAGACACGGGGGTGATCCACGCTGTGAGGACGTTTGATTATGAACAGTTCAGGAGTTTTAAAGTCCACGTGATGGCCAGAGACAACGGTTCTCCTCCTCTCAGCAGCAACGTGAGCGTCAGTGTGTTCATATCGGATGTGAATGACAACTCTCCTCAGATACTGTACCCCGCCCCGGAGGGCAGCTCCTTCATGACCGAGCTGGTCCCCAAAGCTGCACACGGAGGCTCTCTGGTGTCCAAGGTGATAGCGGTGGACGCGGACTCCGGACAGAACGCCTGGCTGTCCTATCATATAGTCAAATCCACTGATCCGGGACTTTTCAGTATTGGTCTCCACAGCGGAGAGATCAGGACACAGCGGGACATTTCTGCATCTGACAGCATGAAACAGAACCTTATTGTATCAGTGAAAGATAACGGACAGCCCTCTCTGTCTGCCACCTGTGCCATGTATTTACTTATTTCTGATAACTTGGCTGAGGTGCCAGAACTGAAGGATATTTCTTATGATGAGAAAAACTCCAAACTGACCTCTTACCTGATCATCGCGCTGGTGTCTGTGTCCACCTTCTTTCTGACCTTCATCATCATCATCCTGGGTGTGAGGTTTTGTCGCAGGAGAAAGCCCAGACTGTTGTTTGATGGAGCAATTGCCATCCCCAGCACTTATCTCCCTCCTAATTACGCCGATGTTGACGGCACAGGAACTTTACGCAGTACTTATAATTATGATGCCTACCTGACAACAGGATCCAGAACCAGTGACTTTAAGTTTGTATCATCTTACAATGACAACACGCTTCCCGCTGACCAGACTCTGAAGAAAAGTCCAACAGACTTTGCTGAAGTGTTTGGAGATGTTGATAGTTTCACTGAGGTAGGCAACAGTCTTGTTTTACATTATTAGTTATCTTGAATTGATGTTTTCTGGCACTGACATAGCTCCCCTTTATCTCATTGAAGTTAAAATTGAGAGTTTTCAAAGAATAGTTGGAATCACATCACATGACTGTTGGACAACATGTGGAAGGTTTACATGTCACATTATGCGACTTTGAAACAATCTTTCAAATATGTTCTGAAACCGGATCCACCTTTAACAAAAATAGTTTACTGCCCCCTGTTTTCCAAATAGTCAAAATGTGACAATGGCAAAGTATTCACAAAAAAGGACATTTTAGGAATCTTACCAAACAGTTTTATTCTTGCAAATGATCTATATTTTATTACATCCCTTTTCTCTGTCCATGGTGCTGACTATTCACAGGTTTTGAACTTACTTCCAGATGAATTATGGCACTGAAATCCTTGTGTAACTATGTCAAACATAATGAAAAAATTCCATTGACCAGGAAAAAAGATCACCATGTTTGAACAAGAATATTGCTTTAGCCTCTTACTTACTCCGTTTTTACTGAAGAGTCTTTTGTTTAGAACTCAATTCAATTCCACTTCTTGCAGTTATTTTATCACAACAATTTAGAGACTTTGTTTTGCTTGCATCCTTGGGATCGCTGCTCACGTATACTTTTATTTTAAATTTGTGAAGACTAATGGTACTTTAGATTAGTCCAAACATGTTCAACCTAAATACTTCTCATCAGTCATTTTGTCTTTTTTAGTTGGGAAGGTCTATTAAATATCTTGGTAATTATATATATATACAGATTGAATACCTATTATACATTATGTCATATACATTTAATTCAATTTGAACTCACATTAACTGATATGACTTTAAAAACTACTTTAACTTCAGTGTAGTGATGCTTTTATTTATTCAGTTTTGAAAGTATTTGTCAGAGAGTAGAGATCATACGTCATAGTATCAGAACATTTGAACGATGTTTGTCTTTTTTTTATTTAATTGTTTTTTTATACGCCTCCTCAAAACGAAACTATTTGTTGAGATAACATCATTGCTCTCTCTCTTTGTAGTTTTTGAGGACTTTCAATAAGTTCAGGTTCGTCTCTGTCCTTGGTGCTGAAGCTTTTGTTGCATTTTTTTAGTCTCTGTTGATGGCAACTTGTTCCTTTCTTTGATGCATAATTTTTTTTGTAAACGTCAGCAGTTTCAGATTATACTTTTACTTTTACATTTGTTTTGCTGAGTGTCCGAAAGTATTTAATCCAACTCACATTTTTGATACCATAAAAAATAAACACAATACTTACTTTAGTGTGTAAAAAACAAATGTTTCTCTGAGTAAAATTATGTTTACATTTATTATTGTCTGGACTTGATATAATTTTCTTAATCTTATAGGAACGATCCAATTTAGTCCTTGTTGTTAATGTTAAAAACAATCAACAACTAAATAAGTATACACATCACCAAAGGCAGGTGTTTACGTTGATAAGCTAATGTCTATTTATCAAATGTTGTTATCTAGAGTTTTTTTCAGATCCTCTATAGATGAAGTTGGAGGGAGTTATTCCGTTTTTGCATTTTCTTGACTGATATTTTGAATCACAATTCATCATATATAGAGACCGAGAAATCTGGGTGTACTGATTGTTTAAGTATTTGGCGTGCAGCATGTACGACTACAAACAATAAATGGTAACTATTGTCAAAGTTTAGTCAATTATGTTGACTTTATTTGTAAGAAATCTGTAAGTAAGTGTGGAAGGATTTATTGTTTACTAATCGTTAAAAGTCATACGCGAATGATTTCAGCTGTCATCTTCCTTTTAAGACGAATAGCACATCATCTGCTAATACTCAAAAGAAAACGTGAACATTTCTGAGAAACTGTTATATATAATTTATACTCATGGTGTCAGTATAGACCAGCTTAGGAGTCAAAATTTCAGCAAGCTTTGCACACGAGTCATCATTTGGATAGACCGCTCCTGTCCTGTCTTAAAACCTGCCGACAAAGGTTTAGAGAGCAAACACATTGGGTTTATAACGGATTGTATCATTTTCAACCAAAGTATTCCATATCGTTCATTGTTCAAAGATGATGCGTGGATGGTGTATTTTCCAAAGCTGCGGCTTTGTATTTTTCTTTGTTGTGCTGCCCTTTGCGTACGGAGACCTGATCTATTCTGTACAAGAGGAGCTGAAGCACGGATCTATTATTGGAAATATTGCCAAGGATCTCGGACTGGATGTGGGGAAACTGTCTGCTCGTAAAGCTCGTGTTGACATGGAAGAAAAAGACAAACAATATTGTGGAATTAACCTCAGAAGCGGAGATTTATTTGTTGCAGGGAGAATAGATAGAGAGGAGCACTGCGCAGAAAAGCCTACATGTGTTCTAAAATTCAACTTACTGTTAGAAAATCCTTTGGAGCTACACCGACTGTCTCTGCAGGTGCAGGATATAAACGACAATGCACCAATCTTCCAAAAGGATATAGTGAAGCTCGAGATCAGGGAATCAGCCGTTAAAGGAGCTAGGTATCGTATTAATGCAGGACATGATGCAGACCTCGGCCAGAACGCAGTCCAAAGCTACATTTTGCAACAAAATCCACACTTTGTGTTCAGTATTCAGACAACGACTTCTGGACGTAAATATGGGGAGTTGGTTTTGAATAAAGAGTTAGACCGAGAGGAGCAGAAGGAGCTGAAATTATTGCTCACAGCTGTTGATGGTGGTTCACCTCAGAGATCTGGGAATGTGGTGATCCACGTCATAGTGCTTGATGCTAATGATAACGCCCCTGTTTTTACCGAGGCTGTATACACAGCTAGGTTACCGGAAAACTCACATTTGAACACTCCAGTGCTAACAGTGAGTGCAACAGATGCAGACGAAGGTATAAATGGAGAAGTTACATATGAATTCAGCCAAGTTCCTGAGAAATCACGAAAGCTTTTTTCACTCGATCAGAAAACTGGAACAATAATTGTAACAGGTGACATAGATTATGAAGAAGGATCAAAATATGAAATAATGATTGAAGCAAAAGATGGTTATGGTCTCTCTTCGGAAGCAAAAGTGATAATAGACATCACTGACGTAAATGACAATGCTCCACTTATATATTTAAAATCTCTGTCTAACCTGATATCTGAGGACGTGTCACCTGGTACAGAGGTTGGCATCATTAATGTGCAGGACAGAGACTCTGAGAATAACAAACAGGTCCGCTGCTCCATTCAACAAAACGTCCCTTTTAAGTTGGTTCCATCTATTAAAAACTATTACTCTTTGGTGACCACAGGACAGCTGGACCGTGAACTCGTGTCTGATTACAACATCACAATCACTGCCACTGATGAGGGCTCTCCACCTCTGTCCTCCTCTAAAACTGTTCAGTTATCTGTAGCTGACATCAATGACAACCCACCTGTGTTTGAGGAACAGTCCTACAGCGCATATGTGAGTGAAAATAACAAACCTGGCTCCACTTTATGTTCCGTTACTGCTCGAGACCCCGACTGGAGACAAAACGGTACAGTGATTTATTCTCTGTTACCTGGTGAGGTGAACGGTGCCCCGGTGTCCTCCTATCTGTCTGTTAACGGAGACACGGGGGTGATCCACGCTGTGAGGTCGTTTGATTATGAACAGTTCAGGAGTTTTAAAGTCCACGTGATGGCCAGAGACAACGGTTCTCCTCCTCTCAGCAGCAACGTGAGCGTCAGTGTGTTCATATCGGATGTGAATGACAACTCTCCTCAGATACTGTACCCCGCCCCTGAGGGCAGCTCCTTCATGACCGAGCTGGTCCCCAAAGCTGCACACGGAGGCTCTCTGGTGTCCAAAGTGATAGCGGTGGACGCGGACTCCGGACAGAACGCGTGGCTGTCCTTTCATATAGTCAAATCCACTGATCCGGGACTTTTCAGTATTGGTCTCCACAGTGGAGAGATCAGGACACAGCGGGACATTTATGAATCTGACAGCATGAAACAGAACCTTATTGTGTCAGTGAAAGATAACGGACAGCCCTCTCTGTCTGCCACCTGTGCCATGTATTTGCTTATTTCTGATAACTTGGCTGAGGTGCCAGAACTGAAGGATATTTCTTATAATGAGAAGAACTCCAAACTGACCTCTTACCTGATCATCGCGCTGGTGTCTGTGTCCACCTTCTTTCTGACCTTCATCATCATCATCCTGGGTGTGCGGTTTTGTCGCAGGAGAAAGCCTAGACTGTTGTTTGATGGAGCAGTTGCCATCCCCAGCGCTTATCTCCCTCCTAATTACGCCGATGTTGACGGCACAGGAACTTTACGCAGCACTTACAATTATGACGCCTACCTGACAACAGGCTCCAGAACCAGTGACTTTAAGTTTGTATCATCTTACAATGACAACACGCTGCCTGCTGACCAGACTCTGAAGAAAAGTCCAACAGACTTTGCTGAAGTGTTTGGAGATGATGATAGTTTCCCTGAGGTAGGCAAGAGTCTTGTTTTATCTATCTAACCTACTGTTCAACCTGATTAGGTGTCGTAAGTTTGGATTTTTTTGTACTGACATAGCTCCTTTTTTTATCTCATTAAAGTTAAAATTGATAATTTTGAAAGAACTGTTGGAGTTGCATCACATGATTGTTGGACAACATGTCGAGGTTTATGTCATATTATGCGATTTTTCTTTTTTACCAATCATTTGAATATGTTCTGAAACTGGATCCAACTTTAACCGAAATAGTTTGCTCCCCTCATTTTTCCAGAGAGTTAAGAATGTAAAAATAGCAAAGTAAAGTTTTTTTTGTGAATGTATTATGTTTTACATGACATCCACTTTCTCTGTCCATGTTGCTCAGTATTCACAGTTTTTTTAACTTACTTTCAGAGGAATTTTAGCACTGAAATCCTTATGTTAAGATGTCAAACATGATGCCAAATTATCATAGTTCAGTGAAAAAAATGACCATTTTTTATTTAGTTTAATTCGTCTGACTTTTCTGAGTACCCATTTTAGAGTATGTCACATGTCATTCAATTTAAACTTTGATAAACTGATATAACTTTAAAAACTACTTTCACCTCAGTGTAGTAATGCTTTAAGTTTTTATGTTTTCAAAGTAATTGCCAGCTATTAGAGTTTCTACTCCATAGTATCAGAACATTTAAACAAAATTTATTTCTTTTTTCCCCTGCCTCCTCAAAAGCGAAATGTTTGTTGTCATTGCATTATTTCTCTTCCTTTGTTGTTTTTGAGGACTTTCAATAAGTTCACGTTTTTCTCTGTCCTTGGTGCTGAAGCTTGTGTTTAATTTTGTAGTCTCTTTTGATGGCAATTTTTTCCTTTCTTTGATGCATCGTTTTTGAAACATCAGTATCTTCAGATTATAGTTGAACTTTTACATTTGTTTTACTGAGTGTCCGAAACTCTTTCATCCAATTCACATGTTGATACTATAAAAAGTAAAGAGAAAACTTACTTACGTGAAATATGTAAAAACATAGGTTTCTCTGAGTAAAGTTATGTTTACATTTATTATCAACTGGACTTAATGTTATTTTCTTGATCTTACATGTACGATCCAATTCAGTCATTTTTTAAATGTCAAAATAGTAAATTTAATAAAAACAAACACACATCACCAAAGGTATGTGGTTACTTTGATAAGATAATGTCTATTTATTAATTGTTATCATTTAGAGTTTCTTGGTATATTCAGGTCGTCTATAGAAGAAGTTGGAGGCAGTAATGTCGTTTTTGCATGTTTCTTGTCTGATATCTTGGAGCACAAGTCATCATAGAGTGAGAGAGCAAGAAATGTGGGTGTACTGATAGAGTGGGTGCAAGTTTTTATTTTGTTTAAGTACATGGTGTGCAGCATGTAAAAATACAATTTCTAAATGGTAACTATTGTCAGAGTTTAGTCAGTTATGTTGACTTTCTTTGTGCGAAATCTGTAAGTCAGTGGAGAAGGATACATTGCTTCGTCATCGTTAAAACACAGACATGAATAATTTCGGTGTTTTTAAAAAAAAAAAATAATAAGACGAATAGCAAATCATCTGCTAATTGTCAAAGGAGGCTTTCGACATTTCTGAGAAATTGTTATATATCATTTATACTCATGGTGTCAGTATAGACCAGCTTAGGAGTACAAATTTCAGCCAGCTTTGCACACGAGTCATCATTTGGATAGACCGCTCCTATCCTGTCTTAAAACCTGCCGACAAAGGTTTGGAGAACAAACACATTGAGTTTAAAACGGATTGTATCATTTTCAACCAAAGTATTCCATATCGTTCATTTTTCAAAGATGATGCGTGGATGGTGTCTTTTTCAAAGCTGCGGCTTTGTATTTTTCTTTGTTGTGCTGCCCTTTGCGTACGGAGACCTGAGCTATTCTGTACAAGAGGAGCTGAAGCACGGATCTATTATTGGAAATATTGCCAAGGATCTCGGACTGGACGTGGGGAAACTGTCTGCTCGTAAAGCTCGTGTTGACATGGAAGGAAAAGACAAACAAAATTGTGGAATTAACCTTAGAAGCGGGGATTTATTTGTTGCAGGGAGAATAGATAGAGAGGAGCACTGCGCAGAAAAGCCAACATGTGTTCTAAAATTCGACTTACTGTTAGAAAATCCTTTGGAGCTACACCGACTGTCTCTGAAGGTGCAGGATATAAACGACAATGCACCAATCTTTCAAAAGGATATCGTGAAGCTTGAAATCAGTGAATCAGCCGACAAAGGAGCTAGGTATCGTATTAATGCAGCACATGATGCAGACATCGGCCAGAACGCCGTCCAAAGCTACATTTTGCAACAAAACCCACACTTTGTGTTCAGTATTCAGACAACGACTTCTGGACGTAAATATGGGGAGTTGGTTTTGAATAAGGAGTTAGACCGAGAGGAGCAGAAGGAGCTGAAATTATTGCTCACAGCTGTAGATGGTGGTTCACCTCAGAGATCCGGGACTGTGGTGATCCACGTCATAGTGCTTGATGCTAATGATAACGCCCCTGCTTTTACCGAGGCTGTATACACAGCTAGGTTACCGGAAAACTCACCTTTGAACACTCCAGTGCTAACAGTAAGTGCATCAGATGCAGACGAAGGTATAAATGGAGAAGTTTCATATGAATTCAGCCAAGTTCCTGAGAAATCACGAAAGCTTTTTTCTCTCAATCAGAAAACTGGAACAATAATTGTAACAGGTGACATAGATTATGAAGAAGGATCAAAATATGAGATGGTGATAGAAGCAAAAGATGGTTATGGCCTCTCTTCTGAAGCAAATTTGATTATAGTAATCACTGACGTAAATGACAATGCCCCACTCATCTATTTAAAATCTCTGTCTAACCTCATACCTGAGAATGTATCACCTGGTACAGAAGTTGGCATCATTAACGTGCAGGACAGAGACTCTGAGAATAACCAACAGGTCCGCTGCTCCATTCAGCAAAGCGTCCCTTTTAAGTTGGTTCCTTCTATTAAAAACTATTATTCTCTGATGACCACAGGACAGCTGGACCGGGAACTAGTGTCTGATTACAACATTACAATCACTGCCACTGATGAGGGCTCTCCACCTCTGTCCTCCTCTAAAACTGTTCAGTTATCTGTAGCTGACGTCAACG
Source organism: Leuresthes tenuis (assembly GCF_036924035.1). Lineage (NCBI taxonomy): Eukaryota > Metazoa > Chordata > Actinopteri > Atheriniformes > Atherinopsidae > Leuresthes > Leuresthes tenuis. The sequence goes on along the minus strand of NW_027325365.1, from coordinate 16,051,519 downwards.
ACAACCCACCTGTGTTTGAGGAACAGTCCTACAGCGCATATGTGAGTGAAAATAACAAACCTGGCTCCACTTTATGTTCCGTTACTGCTCGAGACCCCGACTGGAGACAAAACGGTACAGTGATTTATTCTCTGTTACCTGGTGAGGTGAACGGTGCCCCGGTGTCCTCCTATCTGTCTGTTAACGGAGACACGGGGGTGATCCACGCTGTGAGGTCGTTTGATTATGAACAGTTCAGGAGTTTTAAAGTCCACGTGATGGCCAGAGACAACGGTTCTCCTCCTCTCAGCAGCAACGTGAGCGTCAGTGTGTTCATATCGGATGTGAATGACAACTCTCCTCAGATACTGTACCCCGCCCCTGAGGGCAGCTCCTTCATGACCGAGCTGGTCCCCAAAGCTGCACATGGAGGCTCTCTGGTGTCCAAAGTGATAGCGGTGGACGCGGACTCCGGACAGAACGCCTGGCTGTCCTATCATATAGTCAAATCCACTGATCCGGGACTTTTCAGTATTGGTCTCCACAGCGGAGAGATCAGGACACAGCGGGACATTTCCGAATCTGACAGCATGAAACAGAACCTTATTGTGTCAGTGAAAGATAATGGACAGCCCTCTCTGTCTGCCACCTGTGCCATGTATTTGCTTATTTCTGATAACTTGGCTGAGGTGCCAGAACTGAAGGATATTTCTTATGATGAGAAGAACTCCAAACTGACCTCTTACCTGATCATCGCGCTGGTGTCTGTGTCCACCTTCTTTCTGACCTTCATCATCATCATCCTGGGTGTGAGATTTTGTCGCAGGAGAAAGCCTAGACTGTTGTTTGATGGAACAGTTGCCATCCCCAGCGCTTATCTCCCTCCTAATTACGCAGATGTTGACGGCACAGGAACTTTACGCAGTACTTATAATTATGATGCCTATCTGACAACAGGCTCCAGAACCAGTGACTTTAAGTTTGTATCATCTTACAATGACAACACGCTTCCCGCTGACCAGACTCTGAAGAAAAGTCCAACAGACTTTGCTGAAGTGTTTGGAGATGTTGATAGTTTCACTGAGGTAGGCAACAGTCTTGTTTTACATTATTAGTTATCTTGAATTGATGTTTTCTGGCACTGACATAGATCCCTTTATCTCATTGAAGTTAAAATTGAGAGTTTTCACAGAATAGTTGGAGTCACATCACATGACTGTTGGACAACATGTGGAAGGTTTACATGTCACATTATGCGACTTTGAAACAATCTTTCAAATATGTTCTGAAACCGGATCCACCTTTAACAAAAATAGTTTACTGCCCCCTGTTTTCCAAATAGTCAAAATGTGACAATGGCAAAGTATTCACAAAAAAAGGCCATTTTAGGAATCTTACCAAACAGTTTTATTCTCGCAAATGATCTATATTTTATTACATCCCTTTTCTCTGTCCATGGTGCTGACTATTCACAGGTTTTGAACTTACTTCCAGATGAATTATGGCACTGAAATCCTTGTGTAACGATGTCAAACATAATGAAAAATTTCCATTGACCAGGAAAAAAGATCACCATGTTTGAACAAGAATATTGCTTTACCCTCTTACTTTCTCCGTTTTTACCGAAAAGAGTCTTATGTGGAGAACTTAATTAAATTCCACTTCTTACAGTTATTTTATCACAACAATTTGGAGACTTTGTTTTGCTTGCATCCTTGGGATCGCTGCTCATGTATAATTTCATTTTAAATTCGTGAAGACTAATGGTACTTTAGATTATTCCAAACATGTTCAACCTAAATACTTCTCATTAGTCATTTTTAGTTTGACAGGCCTATTAAATATCTTGATAATTTTCCATATATATATATTGAATACCTATTTTACATTATGTCATATACATTTCATTCAATTTGAACTCACATTAACTGATATTACTTTAAAAACTATTTTAACTTCAGTCTAGTGATGCTTTTATTTATTTATTCAGTTTTTAAAGTATTTGCCAGATAGTAGAGATCCTACGTCATAGTATCAGAACATTTAAACGATGTTTGTCTTTTTTTTTACTCCTCCTCAAAACGAAACTATTTGTTGAGATAGCATCATTGCTCTCTCGCTCTGTGGTTTGTGGGGACTTTCAATAAATTCAGGTTCGTCTCTGTCCTTGGTGCTGAAGCTTTTGTTAATTTTTTTTAGTCTCTGTTGATGGCAACTTGTTCCTTTCTATGATGCATCGTTTTTTTTAAACGTCAGCAGTTTCAGATTATGCTTTTACTTTTACATTTGTTTTACTGAGTGTCCGGAAGTTTTTAATCCAATTCACATTTTGATACTATAAACAAAATAAACACAACACTTGCTTAAGTGTGTAAAAAACAAATGTTTCTCTGAGTAAAATTATGTTTACATTTATTATTATCTGGACTTGATATACCTTTCTTAATCTTATATGAACGATCCAATTTAGTCCTTGTTTTTTATGTTAAAATCAATCAATTAAATAAGTATACACATCACCAAAGGCATGTGTTTACGTTGATAAACTAATGTCTATTTGTCAACTGTTGTTGTCTAGAGTTTTTTTTCAGGTCCTCTATAGATGAAGTTGGAGGCAGTTATTCCGTTTTTGCATTTTCTTAACTGATATTTTGAATCACAATTCATCATATATAGAGACCGAGAAATGTGGGTGTACTGATTGTTTAAGTATTTGGCGTGCAGCATGTAAGACTACAAATAATAAATGGTAACTATTGTCAAAGTTTAGTCAGTTATGTTGACTTTCTTTGTAAGGAATCTGTAAGTCAGTGTGGAAGGATTTATTGTTTACTAATCGTTAAAACACATACGCGAATGATTTCAGCTGTCATCTCTCTTTTAAGACGAATAGCAAATCATCTGCTAATACTGAAAGGAGACTGTGAGTGTTTCTGAGAAACTGTTATATATCATTTATACTCATGGTGTCAGTATCGACCAGCATAGGAGTCAAAATTTCAGCAAGCTTTGCACACGAGTCATCATTTGGATAGACCGCTCCTATCCTGTCTTAAAACCTGCCGACAAAGGTTTAGAGAGCAAAACATTGAGTTTAAAACGTATTGTATCATTTTAAACCAATATCTCATTGTTCAAAGATGATGCGTGGATGTTGTCTTTTCCAAAGCTGTGGCTTTGTATTTTTCTTTGTTGTGCTGCCCTTCGCATACGGAGACCTGAGCTATTCCGTACAAGAGGAGCTGAAGCACGGATCTGTTATTGGAAATAAACAGATTAATATTGTAGAGAGTCTACTGGTAAAGGAGCTAGGTATCGTATAAATGCAGCACATGACGCAGATATCGGCCAGAATGCCATTCAAAGCTACATTTTGCAACAAAACCCACACTTTATGTTCAGTATTCAGACCTCGAGTTCTGGTAGTAAATATGGGGAGCTGGTTTTGAATAAGGAGTTAGACCGAGAGGAGCAGAAGGAGCTGAAATTATTGCTCACAGCTGTAGATGGTGGTTCACCTCAGAGATCCGGGTCTGTGGTGATCCACGTCATTGTGCTTGATGCTAATGATAACTCCCCTGTTTTTACCGAGGCTGTATACACAGCAAGGTTACCGGAAAACTCACCTTTAAACACTCCAGTGCTAACAGTAAGTGCAACAGATGCAGACGAAGGTATAAATGGAGAAGTTATCTATGAATTTAGCAGACTTTCTGACAAATCAAAATCAATCTTTTCACTCGACCAGAAAACAGGAGCAATAATTGTAACAGGTGACATAGATTATGAAGAAGGATCAAAATACGAAATAATGATAGAAGCAAAAGATGGTTATGGCCTCTCTTCTGAAGCAAAGGTGATTATAGACATCACTGACATAAATGACAATGCTCCACTTATCTATTTAAAATCTCTGTCTAACCTGATATCTGAGAATGCATCACCTGGTACAGAAGTTGGCATCATTAATGTGCAGGACAGAGACTCTGAGAAAAACCGACAGGTTCACTGCTCCATTCATCAAAGCGTCCCATTTAAGTTGGTTCCTTCAATCAAAAACTATTATTCTCTGGTGACCACAGGACAGCTGGACCGTGAACTAGTGTCTGATTACAACATTACAATCACTGCCACTGATGAGGGCTCTCCACCTCTGTCCTCCTCTAAAACTGTTCAGTTATCTGTAGCTGACGTCAACGACAACCCACCTGTGTTTGAGGAACAGTCCTACAGCGCATATGTGAGTGAAAATAACAAACCTGGCTCCACTTTATGTTCCGTTACTGCTCAAGACCCCGACTGGAGACAAAACGGTACAGTGATTTATTCTCTGTTACCTGGTGAGGTGAACGGTGCCCCGGTGTCCTCCTATCTGTCTGTTAACGGAGACACGGGGGTGATCCACGCTGTGAGGTCGTTTGATTATGAACAGTTCAGGAGTTTTAAAGTCCACGTGATGGCCAGAGACAACGGTTCTCCTCCTCTCAGCAGCAACGTGAGCGTCAGTGTGTTCATATCGGATGTGAATGACAACTCTCCTCAGATACTGTACCCCGCCCCGGAGGGCAGCTCCTTCATGACCGAGCTGGTCCCCAAAGCTGCACATGGAGGCTCTCTGGTGTCCAAAGTGATAGCGGTGGACGCGGACTCCGGACAGAACGCCTGGCTGTCCTATCATATAGTCAAATCCACTGATCCGGGACTTTTCAGTATTGGTCTCCACAGCGGAGAGATCAGGACACAGCGGGACATTTCCGAATCTGACAGCATGAAACAGAACCTTATTGTGTCAGTGAAAGATAACGGACAGTCCTCTCTGTCTGCCACCTGTGCCATGTATTTACTAATTTCTGATAACTTGGCTGAGGTGCCAGAACTGAAGGATATTTCTTATGATGAGAAGAACTCCAAACTGACCTCTTACCTGATCATTGCGCTGGTGTCTGTGTCCACCTTCTTTCTGACCTTCATCATCATCATCCTGGGTGTGAGGTTTTGTCGCAGGAGAAAGCCCAGACTGTTGTTTGATGGAGCAGTTGCCATCCCCAGCGCTTATCTCCCTCCTAATTACGCAGATGTTGACGGCACAGGAACTTTACGCAGCACTTACAATTATGACGCCTACCTGACAACAGGATCCAGAACCAGTGACTTTAAGTTTGTATCATCTTACAATGACAACACGCTGCCTGCTGACCAGACTCTGAAGAAAAGTCCAACAGACTTTGATGATGCATTTGTTCATAGTGATGTTTCTCCTGAGGTAGGCCACCCTCATGTTGTGAATACAACTATTTTAATTTAGTTATTCAAATTAGATTTGGTTTTCTACAGCCTTAGAAGATAGCCTATTTAACACTTATCTGATATCTTTTATTCATTCCATCTCTTTCCAAATTGCAGTAGGTCATATGGTATATGCTAACTGTTGTCAGTTTAGGTCATCTCAACATATGATGTTAAGATATTTTTGTCAGCCTGGAATTACTTCAGCCTTACTTGGTAAACTTATAGGCTTTTTGTTTAAAATATCCTTGTCAAAATCCGTTTTATCTATCACAATATAACTTTTAAAATCAATAATCCTACATTTTCCATATACCCTGCACGGGTTCCAAAGTAATGGACTCTACTGTACGAAACGACTATTTACTGAAAAGAATCCATACCGATTTGCTTGGATGGGATTATCAGAGCTAAAATTTGACTCAAATCGCTTAAGAGTGTTTTTTATATAAAAATATTTTAACATATTTCACATTGCGGTTATTGTGAAAAGCTTTGCAGGGTTCACAGTGACAAAGATATCATGAGTTTTAGATGTTAAATTAAAATTCTAACTGAATTTTCAGTCTAAGCAAAATAAAACGTTGCATTGAACCTCACCATATCAACATCAACCGCCACTCAAAAATCATAGACAGTTTTCTGACTGTACAGACACTCAGAGCTTAACCGATAATAAACCCCCAAATACTTAAATTTAGTTTAAATTGACCAGTAATTAAGAAAGGGACCGAGACAGGAATTTTCAGCAATCCCATCTCAATTATTCCAGAGGATTGTCTAGTCTAGTTTTCAAAATGTTGTTACATTATTTTTTCATAGTTTGTCTTCAAGTTAGATTGATTTGGAATGTCAGTGTATTGGTAAATGTTACCCAAGACTATTACTTAAATTTGTCGTTGATGTAAGATTAATTTCATTATGTAATACTCAAAGAAATTCAGATGCATTACTTGAAATTAAGCTTAAGCTATGCATATAAAAAACTTCAATCTCTAAAGCATCTGCATACCGACACAACACCCTCACTTTTATACAAGCACATGAATGACAGCAAATTCAATGCCAGATCTGCAAAGAAGAAATATGTTAAAATTCTTTAACTCTGACTTACTGCACAACAATGTTAAAAAAAAAAAGAATAGATAGATTAGCAAATGATATAGTGCATATTATTATAGCTGCCTATGGTTTTTAAAGGTGTGTTTTCAGTGTGGTAAAGCTATATCTGTTCATCGGTCCTGAAGTGCACGCTTTGATGGTTTTGTGTTCTTTCCCTGAGGGGAGATGTTAAAACAGTTCATGAGCAGGTTGAAATGGGTGTTGTAAGAGATATCACACCCTGCCCACATGGTGTATTCCAGCTTACAACAAGAGTTGTCGATGTCTTATGTGACAGAGAGGTGGGGGCTTGAAATCTGCAGGGCATATTTTTTTTTACGCTTTGCAACACATTTGTGTTACCCACAGAGCTCTTGACGTACATGCAAAGATCCCACGACTAAGAATGCTCTCAATGGGTCTATTGCAGGAAGACATCAATGGTTCTTGTGATAAGTTGACTTTGAGAGTTCTCAAAAAGGACAATCTGTTTTGTGCCTTGACCATAGACTTTATAGAGTTTTACTGGACTTTGCAACCATTGATCTTGTGAAACATCTTCTTGTCGTACAATTAGATTTGAGATATTAAATACTGATTTAGTAGTGAATGCTTTCCAACTATGTGTTCACTTCAGAAACATTGTATGGCTCTCTTTGTTTACATATTATCAAAAGCTTGGTAACTTCTTTACAACTCACTGTGAGGCAGAGGGGTCATGCTACTCTCCCCTTAAGCCTGTATATGAGATGGTTGATACTGAATGCTGTGCAGTGTGTGCTATCAGTTTTTAACCTCACTTTTTTCAGTATAGGTTCATGGCATGATCATTTCTCACTTTTGCACTTTGAATTAATATTCCTGTATGTTGTATTTCAGTTGTAATAGTCATGCTTTTTTATAAAAAAAAAAAGAAAAATTCAATTAGAGCTTTGAGTTGTTGAGGTGTGTATTTTGCTGTATTAGAAACACATTTGCTTCAAAGAAAGACTGAAAATAAATACATGGAGATAAAGTACTCTGTCATCAAATAACATTAGGAGCTCGACACACTCTGGAATATATAAGATAATCACAACCCGTTTGGCCATTTAATGAGATAAAGCTGTCCATTATCCAGATGTTGTTATTATCTAAAGATAAATAAAAAAATTGAATGAAACAGAAAAAAAAATTCATATCTTCACGCAGCCTGTGAAATTGTCAGCTTGTTTGAGTCAGCACTGTTGTAACTTGTTGTAACTCTTGGTGTCACTGTACACCAAGAAATCCTCAAAGTGTCTGTCGCTTCATCCATTCTTTTCTATCATTACCAGGCGTCATTGTGTTGTGGCGTGTCTCAGGGTAAAGGACGCCACAACAAGCCAACATTGTGATTATATTTTGGTAGTTCACCACAACGAATGAAGTAATCTTTTCAATAATTGACCAGAAAATGATGGAAGTCTGGCCGATCATGACGAATACATTTTGCAAAGGATTTTCTGTGAATGGCTTTTGTGTTTTGCTTTTTTTCGGCCTACAATTTGCGAACGGAGACGTGAGCTACTCCATCGCAGAGGAGATGAAACAAGGGTCTGTGATAGGAAATATTGCCAAAGATCTTGGTCTGGCTAGTGCTACTCTTGCTTCACGTAAAGCTCGAATTGACACCGACAAGAATGATAAAAGGTATTGTGATATTAACCTCAGCACTGGAGATTTGATTGTTACTGACAGGATCGACCGGGAAAGTTTCTGTGGAAAAAAGGCGAATTGTGTTTTAAAAGAGGAGTTGGTTCTGGAAAACCCTCTGGAGCTTCAGCGCATCAGTATCCACGTGCAAGATATAAACGACAACGCCCCGGAGTTTAGCGAGGAATTGATTTCATTTGAAATTAGAGAATCAGCGGTCAAAGGAGCGAAATTCTTACTGACAGAAGCCCGTGATGCAGATATCGGCGCAAATGCTGTGCAACGCTATGATTTACAGAAAAATGAACATTTCACCATTAATGTAAATACTGATGTTAGTGGACGAAAACATTCCGAATTGGTGTTGGTGAGAGAGTTAGATCGAGAGCAAGAGCAAGAATTACATTTAGTACTAATAGCTCGAGATGGTGGCTCTCCACAGAGATCAGGTACTGCGATCATCCACGTCACTGTGCTGGATGCTAACGATAACGCCCCTTTGTTCAGTCAGGACGTTTATGAAGCCAGTCTGCCTGAAAACTCTCGTTTAGATACTGTGGTGGTTACAGTGAGCGCAACTGATGCAGACGCTGGACCCAATGGGGACATTACATATAATTTTGATCATATGTCTGATGACCATTTCTCTCTGTTCTCACTTGATCATAAAACCGGAGAGATAAAAATCATCGCCTCCATAGACTATGAAACGGATAGTTCCATTGAACTGCGAATACGGGCAAAAGACTTGCCAGGTCTTACCTCATATTGTACAGTAGTTATAGAGGTAACGGATGTCAATGACAACTCACCTATAATTAGTTTGAAATCATTGTATAGCCCCATACCCGAGGACATGTCACCTGGTACAGAGGTGGGCATAATCAATGTCCAGGACAGAGACTCTGAAAATAACGGACTTGTCCGCTGCTCCATTCAGCAAAACGTCCCTTTTAAGTTGCTTCCTTCTATTAAAAACTATTATTCTCTGGTAACCACAGGACAGCTGGACCGTGAACGAGTGACTGATTACAACATTACAATCACTGCCACTGATGAGGGCTCTCCACCTCTGTCCTCCTCTAAAACTGTTCATTTATCTGTAGCTGACATCAATGATAACCCACCTGTGTTTGAGGAACAGTCCTACAGCGCATATGTGAGTGAAAATAACAAACCTGGCTCCACTTTATGTTCCGTTACTGCTCGAGACCCCGACTGGAGACAAAACGGTACAGTGATTTATTCTCTGTTACCTGGTGAGGTGAACGGTGCCCCGGTGTCCTCCTATCTGTCTGTTAACGGAGACACGGGGGTGATCCACGCTGTGAGGTCGTTTGATTATGAACAGTTCAGGAGTTTTAAAGTCCACGTGATGGCCAGAGACAACGGTTCTCCTCCTCTCAGCAGCAACGTGAGCGTCAGTGTGTTCATATCGGATGTGAATGACAACTCACCTCAGATACTGTACCCCGCCCCTGAGGGCAGCTCCTTCATGACCGAGCTGGTCCCCAAAGCTGCTCATGGAGGCTCTCTGGTGTCCAAAGTGATAGCGGTGGACGCGGACTCCGGACAGAACGCCTGGCTGTCCTATCATATAGTCAAATCCACTGATCCGGGACTTTTCAGTATTGGTCTCCACAGCGGAGAGATCAGGACACAGCGGGACATTTCCGAATCTGACAGCATAAAACAGAACCTTATTGTGTCAGTGAAAGATAACGGACAGCCCTCTCTGTCTGCCACCTGTGCCATGTATTTACTTATTTCTGATAACTTGGCTGAGGTGCCAGAACTGAAGGATATTTCTTATGATGAGAAGAACTCCAAACTGACCTCTTACCTGATCATCGCGCTGGTGTCTGTGTCCACCTTCTTTCTGACCTTCATCATCATCATCCTGGGTGTGAGGTTTTGTCGCAGGAGAAAGCCCAGACTGTTGTTTGATGGAGCAGTTGCCATCCCCAGCGCTTATCTCCCTCCTAATTACGCAGATGTTGACGGCACAGGAACTTTACGCAGTACTTATAATTATGATGCCTACCTGACAACAGGATCCAGAACCAGTGACTTTAAGTTTGTATCATCTTACAATGACAACACGCTTGCCGCTGACCAGACTCTGAAGAAAAGTCCAACAGACTTTGCTGAAGTGTTTGGAGATGTTGATAGTTTCACTGAGGTAGGCAACAGTCTTGTTTTACATTATTATTTATCTTGAATTGATGTTTTCTGGCACTGATATGGCTCACCTTTATCTCATTGAAGTTAAAATTGAGAGTTTTCAAAGAATAGTTGGAGTCACATCACATGACTGTTGGACAACATGTGGAAGGTTTACATGTCCCATTATGCGACTTTGAAACAATCTTTCAAATATGTTCTGAAACCGGATCCACCTTTAACAAAAATAGTTTACTGCCCCCTGTTTTCCAAATAGTCAAAATGTGACAATGGCAAAGTATTCACAAAAAAAGGCCATTTTAGGAATCTTACCAAACAGTTTTATTCTCGGAAATGATCTCTATTTTATTACATCCCCTTTCTCTGTCCATGGTGCTGACTATTCACAGGTTTTGAACTTACTTCCAGATGAATTATGGCACTGAAATCCTTGTGTAACGATGTCAAACATAATGAAAAATTTCTATTGACCAGGAAAAAAGATCACCCTCTTACTTTCTCCGTTTTTACTGAAAAGAGTCTTATGTGGAGAACTTAATTAAATTCCACTTCTTACAGTTATTTTATCACAACAATTTGGAGACTTTGTTTTGCTTGCATCCTTGGGATCGCTGCTCATGTATAATTTCATTTTAAATTCGTGAAGACTAATGGTACTTTAGATTAGTCCAAACATGTTCAACCTAAATACTTCTCATTAGTCATTTTTAGTTTGGCAGGCCAATTAAATATCTTGATAATTTTCTATATATATATATATATTGAATATCTATTTTACATTATGTCATATACATTTCATTCAATTTGAACTCACATTAACTGATATGACTTTAAAAACTATTTTAACTTCAGTCTAGTGATGTTTTTATTTATTTATTCAGTTTTTAAAGTATTTGCCAGATAGTAGAGATCCTACGTCATAGTATCAGAACATTTAAACGATGTTTGTCTTTTTTTTTTACGCCTCCTCAAAACGAAACTATTTATTGAGATAGCATCATTGCTCTCTCGCTCTGTGATTTGTGGGGACGTTCAATAAATTCAGGTTCGTCTCTGTCCTTGGTGCTGAAGCTTTTGTTATTTTTTTTTAGTCTCTGTTGATGGCAACTTGTTCCTTTCTATGATGCATCGTTTTTTTAAACGTCAGCAGTTTCAGATTATACTTTTACTTTTACATTTGTTTTACTGAGTGTCCGAAAGTCTTTAATCCAATTCACATTTTGATACTATAAACAAAATAAACACAACACTTGCTTAAGTGTGTGAAAAACAAATGTTTCTCTGAGTAAAATTATGTTTACATTTATTATTATCTGGACTTGATATACTTTTCTTAATCTTATATGAACGATCCAATTTAGTCCTTGTTTTTTATGTTAAAATCAATCAATTAAATAAGTATACACATCACCAAAGGCATGTGTTTACGTTGATAAACTAATGTCTATTTGTCAACTGTTGTTGTCTAGAGTTTTTTTTTCAGGTCCTCTATAGATGAAGTTAGAGGCAGTTATTCCGTTTTTGCATTTTCTTGACTGATATTTTGAATCACAATTCATCATATATAGAGACCGAGAAATGTGGGTGTACTGATTGTTTAAGTATTTGGCATGCAGCATGTAAGACTACAAATAATAAATGGTAACTATTGTCAAAGTTTAGTCAGTTATGTTGACTTTATTTGTAAGAAATCTGTAAGTCAGTGTGGAAGGATTTATTGTTTACTAATCGTTAAAACACATACGCGAATGATTTCAGCTGTCATCTCTCTTTTAAGACGAATAGCAAATCATCTGCTAATACTGAAAGGAGACTGTGAGTGTTTCTGAGAAACTGTTATATATCATTTATACTCATGGTGTCAGTATCGACCAGCATAGGAGTCAAAATTTCAGCAAGCTTTGCACACGAGTCATCATTTGGATAGACCGCTCCTATCCTGTCTTAAAACCTGCCGACAAAGGTTTAGAGAGCAAAACATTGAGTTTAAAACGTATTGTATCATTTTAAACCAATATCTCATTGTTCAAAGATGATGCGTGGATGTTGTCTTTTCCAAAGCTGTGGCTTTGTATTTTTCTTTGTTGTGCTGCCCTTCGCATACGGAGACCTGAGCTATTCCGTACAAGAGGAGCTGAAGCACGGATCTGTTATTGGAAATATTGCCAAGGATCTCGGACTGGACGTGGGGAAACTGTCTGCTCGTAAAGCTCGTGTTGACATGGAAGGAAAAGACAAACAATATTGTGGAATTAACCTTAGAAGCGGAGATTTATTTGTTGCAGGGAGAATAGATAGAGAGGAGCACTGCGCAGAAAAGCCTACATGTGTTCTAAAATTCGACTTACTGTTAGAAAATCCTTTGGAGCTACACCGACTGTCTCTGCAGGTGCAGGATATAAACGACAATGCACCAATCTTCCAAAAGGATATAGTTAAGCTAGAAATTAGAGAGTCTACTGGTAAAGGAGCTAGGTATCGTATAAATGCAGCACATGACGCAGATATCGGCCAGAATGCCATTCAAAGCTACATTTTGCAACAAAACCCACACTTTATGTTCAGTATTCAGACCTCGAGTTCTGGTAGTAAATATGGGGAGCTGGTTTTGAATAAGGAGTTAGACCGAGAGGAGCAGAAGGAGCTGAAATTATTGCTCACAGCTGTAGATGGTGGTTCACCTCAGAGATCCGGGTCTGTGGTGATCCACGTCATTGTGCTTGATGCTAATGATAACTCCCCTGTTTTTACCGAGGCTGTATACACAGCAAGGTTACCGGAAAACTCACCTTTAAACACTCCAGTGCTAACAGTAAGTGCAACAGATGCAGACGAAGGTATAAATGGAGAAGTTATCTATGAATTTAGCCGACTTTCTGACAAATCAAAATCAATTTTTTCACTCGACCAGAAAACAGGAGCAATAATTGTAACAGGTGACATAGATTATGAAGAAGGATCAAAATACGAAATAATGATAGAAGCAAAAGATGGTTATGGCCTCTCTTCTGAAGCAAAAGTGATTATAGACATCACTGACATAAATGACAATGCTCCACTTATCTATTTAAAATCTCTGTCTAACCTGATATCTGAGAATGCATCACCTGGTACAGAAGTTGGCATCATTAATGTGCAGGACAGAGACTCTGAGAAAAACCGACAGGTTCACTGCTCCATTCATCAAAGCGTCCCCTTTAAGTTGGTTCCTTCAATCAAAAACTATTATTCTCTGGTGACCACAGGACAGCTGGACCGTGAACTAGTGTCTGATTACAACATTACAATCACTGCCACTGATGAGGGCTCTCCACCTCTGTCCTCCTCTAAAACTGTTCAGTTATCTGTAGCTGACGTCAACGACAACCCACCTGTGTTTGAGGAACAGTCCTACAGCGCATATGTGAGTGAAAATAACAAACCTGGCTCCACTTTATGTTCCGTTACTGCTCGAGACCCCGACTGGAGACAAAACGGTACAGTGATTTATTCTCTGTTACCTGGTGAGGTGAACGGTGCCCCGGTGTCCTCCTATCTGTCTGTTAACGGAGACACGGGGGTGATCCACGCTGTGAGGTCGTTTGATTATGAACAGTTCAGGAGTTTTAAAGTCCACGTGATGGCCAGAGACAACGGTTCTCCTCCTCTCAGCAGCAACGTGAGCGTCAGTGTGTTCATATCGGATGTGAATGACAACTCTCCTCAGATACTGTACCCCGCCCCGGAGGGCAGCTCCTTCATGACCGAGCTGGTCCCCAAAGCTGCACATGGAGGCTCTCTGGTGTCCAAAGTGATAGCGGTGGACGCGGACTCCGGACAGAACGCCTGGCTGTCCTATCATATAGTCAAATCCACTGATCCGGGACTTTTCAGTATTGGTCTCCACAGCGGAGAGATCAGGACACAGCGGGACATTTCCGAATCTGACAGCATGAAACAGAACCTTATTGTGTCAGTGAAAGATAACGGACAGCCCTCTCTGTCTGCCACCTGTGCCATGTATTTGCTTATTTCTGATAACTTGGCTGAGGTGCCAGAACTGAAGGATATTTCTTATGATGAGAAGAACTCCAAACTGACCTCTTACCTGATCATCGCGCTGGTGTCTGTGTCCACCTTCTTTCTGACCTTCATCATCATCATCCTGGGTGTGAGGTTTTGTCGCAGGAGGAAGCCCAGATTGTTGTTTGATGGAGCAGTTGCCATCCCCAGCGCTTATCTCCCTCCTAATTACGCCGATGTTGACGGCACAGGAACTTTACGCAGCACTTACAATTATGACGCTTACCTGACAACAGGATCCAGAACCAGTGACTTCAAGTTTGTATCATCTTACAATGACAGCACGCTGCCTGCTGACCTTACCCTGAAGAAAAGTCCATCAGACTTTGCTGAAGTGTTTGGAGATCATGATAGTTTCCCTGAGGTAGGCATCAGTCCTGTTTTACCTTTTTACTTCAACATGGTAAGATTACTTTAGTTTGAGTTTTCCTTGACTGACATAGCTCCTTGTTATCTCATTAAACTTAAAATTGGGTTTTGAGAGAACAGTTGGAGTCACACATATGACTCTAACATTTACAAGGTTTTGTATTATGTGACGTTGTACCAGTCATCTGAATGGTTCAAGTTTCTGTTCTGAAACTGGATCCAACTTTAACTGAAATAGTTCCCCCCTGTTTGCTGTTGTTACAGTTTTAACTCATTGGAAAAATATGAAGTTAAATAAGTTGCGATTAATATCAGTTTACTCAAACGTAATTTAAAGAATCATACCAAATATTTTTTTCTCTTGCATGTACTATATTTTGCATTTCTTCCACTTTCTCTGTCCATGATGCTGACTTTCACAGGTTTTGAACATACTTTCAGATAAATTATGTGATATGTTGTCAAACATAATATTGCATTTTAATAGATCCTAAAATAGATGTCATTTTTTCATCTAGTTTTTTTTTTTTTTTTTGTCTGACCTTTCAACAAGAATATTATTTTTGACTCTTATCTTCTATTCTTTAACTGAAAGCGTCTTTTTTGGAGACCTCATTTTGAAACTAATTCTTACTGTCATTGTATCAGAGCAATTTGGAGTCTCTGTTTAGCTTTTTTTTACGAGTCTTGTATCCCTGGAATTGCTGCTCATGTATTATTTTCTTTTAAATGTATAAATCTTAATCCTTTTTTAGATTAACATTGTTTGCAGTAGTTCACATATCGCATCTCCTTTCGACAGACTTAAATCAAAAGGTTCTTCTTTTTTTTTACATCGATTTCTATTTGTTGGTTTCTTTCTTTGATAGATGTCCGAGTGTTTTATGATAGTCATATCATACTTTACATTAGGAAATACATCCACCTCAGCATGATCATCTTTAAACAACAACTTTATAAATGTAGTGTAATCTTGGAAGTTATTCAGCCTATTGATGCTTTTCTATTAAACGTTGCAGTTTAAATTCTATTAACATTTTAGAAATTGTTCATCACTGTCAACATGATTTAACATGTTCCAAATGTTAAAGTCGTGAAATATGCACTAAAGCAACAGTTCATTCCATTTATAAAACTATATTTATTTTTCCCTATTGCCACTGATTTTTACCTGATTTTGAGTAATTGTTTGATATTAAGATTTATGAAACAAGTCAGAATTCATGTAAAAATACTTTCAGCCTCGGCAAACTTTACATTGTGCTGAATTTTAGGATTCAGTATTTAACCGTGTTTCCTCACATTGAGAAAGTTTTAGGCTTTAACCATAATCTGTTGGTTGTAAGGAGTTGTCATTTTGCCTGCAGATTTTTACATGGGTATTCCATCTTCTCTGAAAGCTTGAAACTTTGTTGCTTCTTACTGTTCATTCACCCTGGGGTGGGCTTTTATTTTCTCCACTTTGGGAGATATATTAAAGAAATGTTGTAATTGGTGTGAACATAATTTAACCTGTAATTCACTTTTTGTTTGTGTTTTATTATACATATAATCCAGTGGCCTTGTTGTAACTTAACAAATACTCATGGTGTCAGTGTATACCAGCAAACGAGAAGGGATGGTCATTCTCCTCCTTGTGCGTCAGCGAATTCAAAGCTTCATTTTCCTGTTGTATTTCAGTTGTCTAAAGCGCCTCGTGTCTGAATGTCATGGGACATTTATTCAGTTTATTGAAAGGAATACACTGTTGATATATTTGATCTTCTCAGTTATCGGGTTACTCTACATGTTTTCTTTGTTGCACCAATAATGGGTTACGGAGTATTTGCAGTGCACTGCGGCCTTGCTTTTATTTTTATCTCCCTGCATTCCGTCAATGGAGACATGAGCTACTCTGTTCCGGAGGAGATGACAAAAGGATCCGTAATTGGGAATATCGCTAAAGATCTAGGACTTGAAGTGAGTAGATTATCAGCTCGCAAGGCCCGTATTGATACAGAGGATAACAGCGTTCAGTACTGCGGCGTTAATCTTATCACTGGAGAGTTGATTGTTCAAGAAAGGATTGACAGAGAAGGTCTTTGTGAGAAAAAACCGTCATGTGTTATCAAACAGGAGGTCGTGCTGGAAAATCCTTTAGAGCTTCATCGCATCAATATTCGCGTTCAAGACCTCAACGATAACTCCCCACAGTTCAAAGAGGAATCACTGAAATTAGAAATTCGGGAATCAGCAGTTAAAGGTGCAAGTTTTCTTCTCGATGAGGCACACGACGCAGACATCGGAGATAATGCTGTTCAGGGCTACTTACTCCAACAAAATGACTATTTCAAATTAAATGTTAAGACAAAAGGCATTGGACGAAAATATGGTGAATTAGTGTTAGAAAAAGAATTAGACAGAGAGGAGAAAAGAGAAATTACGTTGTTGCTCACCGCAATTGATGGTGGATCTCCTCAGAAATCCGGCACTGTAGTCATCCACGTAACTGTCCTGGATGCTAATGATAATGTACCAGTGTTCAGTCAGACTGTCTATAAAGCGAATCTGCCCGAAAACTCTCCTGTAGACACTGTTGTTCTTACTGTGAGTGCCACTGATGCAGATGAAGGGGTAAATGGTGATGTTACTTATGGGTTTGACCATGTTTCAGATGAAAACCAAGTGTTTACTTTGAATCCCAAAACGGGAGACGTTAAAGTGGCGGGACCTATTGATTATGAAAAGAAATCGTCCTACGAAATACAAATCAGCGCTAAAGATGGTTTGGGATTGGCGTCATATGCAACTTTATTAATTGAGGTTATGGATATGAATGACAACCCCCCAGTTGTATTTCTAAAATCACTGACTAACCCCATACCTGAAAACGTATTACCCGGTACAGAGGTGGGCATCATTAATGTGCAGGACAGAGACTCTGGGAATAACCGACAGGTTCGCTGCTCCATTCAGCAAAACGTCCCTTTTCAGTTGGTTCCTTCTATTAAAAACTATTATTCTCTGGTGACGACAGGACAGCTAGACCGGGAACTAGTGTCTGATTACAACATTACAATCACTGCCACTGATGAGGGCTCTCCACCTCTGTCCTCCTCTAAAACTGTTCAGTTATCTGTTGCTGACGTCAACGACAACCCACCTGTGTTTGAAGAACAGTCCTACAGCGCATATGTGAGTGAAAATAACAAACCTGGCTCCACTTTATGTTCCGTTACTGCTCGAGACCCCGACTGGAGACAGAACGGTACAGTGATTTATTCTCTGTTACCTGGTGAGGTGAACGGTGCCCCGTTGTCCTCCTATCTGTCTGTTAACGGAGACACGGGGGTGATCCACGCTGTGAGGTCGTTTGATTATGAACAGTTCAGGAGATTTAAAGTCCACGTGATGGCCAGAGACAACGGTTCTCCTCCTCTCAGCAGCAACGTGAGCGTCAGTGTGTTCATATCGGATGTGAATGACAACTCTCCTCAGATACTGTACCCCGCCCCGGAGGGCAGCTCCTTCATGACCGAGCTGGTCCCCAAAGCTGCTCATGGAGGCTCTCTGGTGTCCAAAGTGATAGCAGTGGACGCGGACTCTGGACAGAACGCCTGGCTGTCCTATCATATAGTCAAATCCACTGATCCGGGACTTTTCAGTATTGGCCTCCACAGCGGAGAGATCAGGACACAGCGGGACATTTCCGAATCTGACAGCATGAAACAGAACCTTATTGTGTCAGTGAAAGATAACGGACAGCCCTCTCTGTCTGCCACCTGTGCCATGTATTTACTTATTTCTGATAACTTGGCTGAGGTGCCAGAACTAAAGGATATATCTTATGATGAGAAGAACTCCAAACTGACCTCTTACCTGATCATCGCGCTGGTGTCTGTGTCCACCTTCTTTCTGACCTTCATCATCATCATCCTGGGTGTGAGGTTTTGTCGCAGGAGAAAGCCCAGACTGTTGTTTGATGGAGCAGTTGCCATCCCCAGCGCTTATCTCCCTCCTAATTACGCAGATGTTGACGGCACAGGGACTTTACGCAGCACTTACAATTATGACGCGTACCTGACAACAGGATCCAGAACCAGTGACTTTAAGTTTGTATCATCTTACAATGACAACACGCTGCCTGCTGACCAGACTCTGAAGAAAAGTCCAACAGACTTTGATGATGTGTTTGGAGACTTAAAGGTTTCGCCACAGGTATGAGTAGTTTGTGTATATCTTATATCTTTTTTTTATCATAAAAGCTTAAAAGTGCAGCCAGTTCTAAATGAAAAGATCTGGCATGCCTATATAAAAATATGCTTCCCTTTACATGCTATCTGCAAGTCATCCACATCAACTTCCTTTTGGAATGGTTTGTGTGAGGGTTACTTTAAGTAAACATTCTCCATTACACTACAACTTTCAAAAACTTTAATTTTAGCTATTGTAACTATTATATTTTCCCTCCCTGCTTTGAGCATATATAGTTATTTATATATATCATGAAGAAGATGGTGTCATACATGCTTCTCTTTTGGTCTTTTATTGATATTTTGAAAGGAAACAATTCAGTACTTTGTTTTTCCAGTATAATTTTCAAATGTTTTCCTGGAAGCTTCAGGGTGACATTTTTATTATTGATACATGATGATATGTTCTTTAATTGTTGGCCTGATGAGACAATCCAAGGTTTTTTGGGAGGTACTATATCTATATTATCTTCATGATAGAAACATTAACAGTAATACAGTTTGCAGAGACTGAACATACCTATTCTCAGTAGTTCATGGTCAACGATGAATGCAAGCCTACATGAAATCATGTCACACATAAGTGATTTCATTTAATTAGCTTGATTTAACAATGCTCCAAAATGTCTAATATGCCTGGAAAGTGAGACGCTCAGTTCAGGTGCCCTTATCAATGAAAAAAAGTCCACATCTGCTATTCTTTTTTCTTAGAAAGTATTAACGTTTGTTTGGCTCCATTAGTTTGTTTCAGTATGGATCATATACGAAGATGGGATATGATGCGTGACATCTTTGAAAATGGAAAGTTTCTTTACCTAGTCGGGATATTTTGAATGTGGTCCTGGTGTCCATCATTAGGGTTGGCAAAATAATTACAAATGTTCAAACATGTTTCACTCGTGTAATGATAAACTGAAGTTTCATTGTCTCTTCTATCAGTCCTCATATCCATCTTTCACTTACATCAACATTTCTCTGGCATCATTATGATGAGTCTTTTTTGTTTGTTTTGTATTTGTTTTCTTCACCTTCCTCAGTGAAAGTCTTGTATTAGTTATCCCAATTATGGACTCATTGAAGCAATTTTGAGACTGTTTCTTGTCGTCTGAGACTGCCAAGATGTTGGTCTTCAGACAACTCTTCTGATGGTTGTACTTTTTGTTCCTTTTTTTTGCTTATTTGGGAAGTGTACTGTAGTTGCCTTTCCATCTGTCACTGAAGAAGGCTTAATGATCATCTGACAGCATGGTCACTTTTGATCAACCTGATCTTACTTTGGATACAACTAAGCCAGTTTTCAGCCAAGCTAGTTTTTTGGCTTTCCATGCACTGACCTCTTAGAAGACTACCAGGAGACCCTGTTTTTGCTTAGAATGAAAATTACTTGACATACTTTAAACAATACATGTGATACTAACATCCCCTCTTGCTCAATAAGACATAATACTCTGTTATAAACTCAGAGAACAGCCACAGGTAGACAATGGCTGTAAATGGGTCTATGTGAAAAAGGCCCTTGAATATGCAGTCAAACCCTTCTGAGTATCACCTGAACAATGCTTCAATGGAAAATATATAATTTGAGGATTTCTTAGCCTTTTTTACAAATGAGTTGACATGGTCAGTTCCACTGAGGTGCTTTAGTTTGATTCCTTACTGAATCTCAGAAGTCCCTTCTTCATTTCACATGTCAAACTGTCATGTGATTTATGTTTTCTTCAATGCTAAAGTTTCTGAATATTTCTTGAACTACATGGTAACATTTTGAATTAACAATGTGGTCACAGACATTTTGACCAGTGTGTCGACGTTGTATGGTCAATGAAGAAATGAAATTCTGAAAGAGTCGATTGAGCTGTTGTTATGGAATAGCTTTACTTCTGTTTTTTTTTTTTTTAAATGACACCACTTTTGTCCACTCTTTTTGGCCATGCACAGCATACTCTAACTGACTTTTGCTCTTCGAGGTAGTTGTCTAATCTTAGTTTGAAGTAGATATCCATGCAGGTAATTATCTGTTTGTGTCTTTATATTGACATTAGTTTATCTAATGAAGTTGCTTATTTGCAATGTCGCCAGTGTGTGTGCAAACTTCCCATTTGTTATTCAACAAAGGAATCCTGACTCTGCATTTAGACAAATTAAACAAACAAACAAATAAACAAGTAAATTGGAAATAAATCTTTCTTTTTATCTGTAAATAGAGTCAGCTGAGGTTGTAATGCTGGGTTTTATGTCTTTTTCAACAGGCGTAGTGTTCTACTAAGGTGAAACAACTCCAGTCATCAGGAATCACTTTACTGTAGAACTGATAATAGTAGTATGTCCTTTTCTGATGTTCCTATAGCATTGTTGCTCCCTGATTTTTTTCCTTGCACTTGTTGTTGAAATTAATGACCAGAACAGTTTTTAAGTTAGAATTTAAACAAGTTTAAAACTGTGAATTTAATGCAGGTATTCAGTGCTGCAATGGGTAAAATCAAATGTTTGGAAACATAAAACAAAACTAAAAGGAAACAGGCTGCTGGGACTGCTTTACTAAAAAAACATTGAAATGTTAGAATTTCTACTCAACAGACATGCCTCTTAAGTTATGATGCATCAAACTCAATATTACAGTAATCTATAGAAACCTGTAACACCAAATGAGTAAAAATCAGTCATGGAATTTATTTAGATAAAAAATTATGGAAGGAAAGACAGTATTTTCTTTTTATATGTTTTAAATTCACTGTTTGAAGCTTGATTTTTGAGATGTGTTTGTTGTTGTGTAACTCAACTCACGGTGTCGCCATACACCAGCCTTAAGTGATTTAGTCCCTTTATCCTTTGTGGACTGATAGTCTTTTACGCCCATTTGCTGTTTTGGGTAACGGAGAATTGGTGCTGAATTGTTGTTACTCCTAGTTTTATGTGCTTCACTCATGCTTTTTTTAGTTAAGTCTTGAATCAGTAGGGGGCTTCTTTTTTTTTTATAAGTCTGGATTTTAAAATGGTCGCGTTTCAGAGATTCTATTTCTTGCTTTTGCTGCACGTCGCTTATGGAGACGTGAGCTATTCTTTCCCAGAGGAGATGAAACGAGGATCATTGATTGGAAATATTGCCAAGGACCTCGGGATGGAAATGGGTGCGCTGTCCACGAGGAAAGCCCGCATTGACACCGACGGGACTGATAAACGTTACTGTGACATAAACCTGAATAACGGGGAGCTGGTTGTGGCCGGAAGGATTGACCGTGAGGGGCTTTGTGGCGAAAAGGCTTCGTGCATCCTAAAACACGAGCTTGTTTTGGAGAATCCTCTCGAGCTCCATCGTGTCAACCTTCAAATTCAAGATATTAATGACAACTCCCCACAGTTTAAGGACAAATTGATCAAAATAGAAATGCAGGAGTCGGCAGTGAGGGGAGCTCGTTTTGTGATAGAGGAAGCGCACGATGCGGATGTAGGACAGAATTCCGTTCAGCAGTACAGCCTTAAAAAGAACGAAAAGTTTGTTCTGGCTGTTAATGGAAACACGATAGAGCTTGTTCTTGATAAAGAGCTTGACCGTGAGAAACAAAACGAAATGAATTTGCTCCTGACAGCTCTAGATGGTGGATCTCCTCAGAGATCAGGTACAGTAGTCATCCACGTCACTGTGCTGGATGCTAATGATAACGCCCCAGTGTTCAGTCAGGTCGTTTATAAAGCCAGTCTGCCTGAAAACTCTCCTTTAGATACTGTGGTGGTTACAGTGAGCGCAGCTGATGCAGATGAGGGAATCAATGGAGATGTGACTTATGACTTCGGACATGTTTCTGAAGAAGTTATGAAGATATTCAGTATTGACAGTAAATTAGGCGAAATAAGAGTTATTAGTGCTGTTGACTTTGAAACTACAACATCATATGAAATACGCGTTAAAGCAAAAGATGGGTTGGGCCTGTCATCTTATGCTAAGGTAATCATTTCTATCACTGATATAAATGACAATGCTCCTGGAGTCAGCCTGAAATCTCTGACCAACCCCATACCAGAAAACACACCACCTGGTACAGAGGTTGGCATCATTAATGTGCAGGACAGAGACTCTGAGAAGAACCGACAGGTTCGCTGCTCCATTCAGCAAAACGTTCCTTTTAAGTTGATTCCATCTATTAAAAACTATTACTCCTTGGTAACCACAGGACAGCTGGACCGTGAACTAGTGTCTGATTACAACATTACAATCACTGCCATTGATGAGGGCTCTCCACCTCTGTCCTCCTCTAAAACTGTTCAGTTATCTGTAGCTGACGTCAACGACAACCCACCTGTGTTTGAGGAACAGTCCTACAGCGCATATGTGAGTGAAAATAACAAACCTGGCTCCACTTTATGTTCCGTTACTGCTCGAGACCCCGACTGGAGACAAAACGGTACAGTGATTTATTCTCTGTTACCTGGTGAGGTGAACGGTGCCCCGGTGTCCTCCTATCTGTCTGTTAACGGAGACACGGGGGTGATCCACGCTGTGAGGTCGTTTGATTATGAACAATTCAGGAGTTTTAAAGTCCACGTGATGGCCAGAGACAACGGTTCTCCTCCTCTCAGCAGCAACGTGAGCGTCAGTGTGTTCATATCGGATGTGAATGACAACTCTCCTCAGATACTGTACCCCGCCCCGGAGGGCAGCTCCTTCATGACCGAGCTGGTCCCCAAAGCTGCTCATGGAGGCTCTCTGGTGTCCAAAGTGATAGCGGTGGACGCGGACTCCGGACAGAACGCCTGGCTGTCCTATCATATAGTCAAATCCACTGATCCGGGTCTTTTCAGTATTGGTGTCCACAGCGGAGAGATCAGGACACAGCGGGACATTTCTGAATCTGACAGCATGAAACAGAACCTTATTGTGTCAGTGAAAGATAACGGACAGCCCTCTCTGTCTGCCACCTGTGCCATGTATTTACTTATTTCTGATAACTTGGCTGAGGTGCCAGAACTTAAGGATATTTCTTATGATGAGAAGAACTCCAAACTGACCTCTTACCTGATCATCGCGCTGGTGTCTGTGTCCACCTTCTTTCTGACCTTCATCATCATCATCCTGGGTGTGAGGTTTTGTCGCAGGAGAAAGCCCAGACTGTTGTTTGATGGAGCAGTTGCCATTCCCAGCGCTTATCTCCCTCCAAATTACGCAGATGTTGACGGCACAGGAACTTTACGCAGCACTTACAATTATGACGCCTACCTGACAACAGGATCCAGAACCAGTGACTTTAAGTTTGTATCATCTTACAATGACAACACGCTGCCTGCTGACCAGACTCTGAAGAAAAGCCCAACAGACTTTGCTGAAGTGTTTGGAGATGTTGATAGTTTCCCTGAGGTAGGCAACTGTTTTGTTTTACCTCTTTAACATACTTCAGCATCGTTAAATTATTTAGTAAGGGTTTTCCTTGACTGACATAGCTCCTTGTTATTTATTGAAGTTTAAATTGGGTGTGTTGAGAGAACAGTTCGTCACATCACATGACTCTAGAACTTGTGGAAGTTTTCATGTCATATTTTGTGACTTTGTACCAGTCCTTTGAATGGTTTAAGTTTCTGCTCCTAAACTGAATCCAACCTTAACTGAAACAGTTTCCCCTGTTCGCTGTCTCTTTTTTTGCTATTGTTAAATTTGAACTCAAATGAAAAAATTAAGTGAAATTAATTGCGATGAATGTCTTTTCAAAAATGTCATGTTATGAATCTTACCGAACAGTTTTTTTTCTCTTGCATAGAATATCCTTTGCAATATTTCACTTTCTCTGTCCATGGTGATGACTATTCACATGGTTTAACTTACTTTCAGGAGAATTATCTGACATGATTTCAAACATAATGCCACATTTGAATAGATGTGTTAAAATATGACCCTTTTTTAGTTTTTTTTTTGTCTTACCTTTCAACAATAATATTCTTTTTTTTCACTTATCTTCATCAATTTCACAGAAAGAGTCTTATGTTGAGACCTCATTTTAACTCTACATCTTACTTATATTGGATCAGAGCAATTTGGAATTTCTGTTTAGCTTTGTTTTATGAGTCTTGCATCCCCGGGATTGCTGCTCATGTATTATTTTCTTTTACATTCATGAATCTTAATCCTATTTTAGATTTACATTATTTGCAGTATTGCACATATCGTATCTCCTTTAGACAGATTTCAATCAAAAGGGGTCCTTTCTTTCTACATAGATTTCGATTTGTCTATTTCCTTTTTTGATAGATGTCTGAGTATTTTATGATAGTCATATTATACTTTACATTAGGAAATACATGCACCTCAGCATGATCATCTTTAAACAACTTTATAAATGTAGTGTAATCTTGGATGTTATTCAGCCTATTGATGCTTTTCTATTCAACGTTGCAGTTTAAATTCTCGTAACATTTTAGAAATTGTTCATCACTATCAACATGACTTTACATGTTCCAAATGTTAAAGTGGTGAAATATGCACTAATGCAACAGTTCATACCAGTTGTAGACTATATTTATGTTATCTCATTGCTAATGATTTTTACTTGATTATCAATAGTTCTTTGATTTTAAAATGATTGAAACAAGTCAGAATTCATGTAAAAATTCTTTCAGCCCAACAAGCTTTGCATTGTTCTGAATTTTAGGATTCAGTATTTAACCGTGTTTCCTCACATTGAGAAAGTTCTCGGCTTTAACCATAATCTGTTGGTTGTAAGGAGTTGTCATTTTGCCTGCAGAGATTTACATGGGTATTCCATCTTCTCCCAAAGTTTGAAATTTTGTTGTCTCTTTCTCTTTGTTCACCCTGGGGTTGACTTTTGTTTCCTCACTTTGGGAGATGTATTTAAGAAATGTTTTAATTTTTCTGAACACAATTTAACTTTTAATTCATGTTTTGTTTGTGTTTCATTATACATATAATCCCGTGGCCTTGTTGTAACTTAACAAATACTCATGGTGTCAGTGTATACCAGCAAACGAGAAGGGATGGTCATTCTCCTCCTTGTGCGTCAGCGAATTCAAAGCTTCATTTTCCTGTTGTATTTCAGTTGTCTAAAGCGCCTCGTGTCTGACTGCGATGTGACACTTTTTTAAGTTTATTGGAACGAATAAGGAATACACTTTTGATATATTTAATTAACTCAGTAATCGGTTTATTGTGCATGTTTTCTTTGTTGCACTAATAATGGGTTACGGAGTATTTGCAGTTCACTGCGGTCTTGCTTTTATTTTTATCTCCCTTCATTCCGTCAATGGAGACGTGAGCTACTCTGTTCCGGAGGAGATGAAAAAAGGATCCGTAATTGGGAATATTGCTAAAGATCTGGGACTTGAAGTAAGTAGATTGTCAGCTCGCAAGGCCCGTATTGATACAGATGATGACAGTGTTCAGTACTGCGGCGTTAATCTTATCACTGGAGAGTTGATTGTTCAAGAAAGAATTGACAGAGAAGGTCTTTGTGCGAAAAAACCGTCATGTGTTATCAAACAGGAGGTCGTGCTGGAAAATCCTTTAGAGCTTCACCGCATCAATATTCGTGTTCAAGACATCAACGATAACTCACCACAGTTCAAAGAGGAATCACTGAAATTAGAAATTCGGGAATCAGCAGATAAAGGAGCAAGTTTTCTTCTCGATGAGGCGCACGACGCAGACATCGGAGATAATGCTGTTCAGGGCTACTTACTCCAACAAAATGACTATTTCAAATTAAATGTTAAAACAAAAGGCATTGGACGAAAATATGGTGAATTAGTGTTGGAAAAAGAATTAGACAGAGAGGAGAAAAGAGAAATTACGTTGTTGCTCACCGCAATTGATGGTGGATCTCCTCAGAAATCCGGCACTGTAGTCATCCACGTAACTGTCCTGGATGCTAATGATAATGTACCAGTGTTCAGTCAGACTGTCTATAAAGCGAATCTGCCCGAAAACTCTCCTGTAGACACTGTTGTTCTTACTGTGAGTGCCACTGATGCAGATGAAGGGGTAAATGGTGATGTTACTTATGGGTTTGACCATGTTTCAGATGAAAACCAAGTGTTTACTCTGAATCCCAAAACAGGAGAAGTTAACGTGGCGGGACCTATTGATTTTGAAAAGGAATCCTCCTACGAAATACAAATCAGCGCCAAAGATGGTTTGGGATTGGCGTCATATGCAACTTTATTAATTGAGGTCATGGATATGAATGACAACCCCCCAGTTGTATTTCTAAAATCACTGACTGACCCCATACCTGAGAACTTATCACCCGGTACAGAGGTGGGCATCATTAATGTGCAGGACAGAGACTCTGGGAATAACCGAAAAGTTCGTTGCTCGATTCAGCAAAACGTCCCTTTTAAGTTGGTTCCTTCTATTAAAAACTATTATTCTCTGGTGACGACAGGGCAGCTGGACCGGGAACTAGTGTCTGATTACAACATTACAATAACTGTCACTGATGAGGGCTCTCCACCTCTGTCCTCCTCTAAAACTGTTCAGTTATCTGTAGCTGATATCAACGACAACCCACCTGTATTTGAGGAACAGTCCTACAGTGCATATGTGAGTGAAAATAACAAACCTGGCTCCACTCTATGTTCCGTTACTGCTCGAGACCCCGACTGGAGACAGAACGGTACAGTGATTTATTCTCTGTTACCTGGTGAGGTGAACGGTGCCCCGGTGTCCTCCTATCTGTCTGTTAACGGAGACACAGGGGTGATCCACGCTGTGAGGTCGTTTGATTATGAACAGTTCAGGAGTTTTAAAGTCCACGTGATGGCCAGAGACAACGGTTCTCCTCCTCTCAGCAGCAACGTGAGCGTCAGTGTGTTCATATCGGATGTGAATGACAACTCACCTCAGATACTGTACCCCGCGCCGGAGGGCAGCTCCTTCATGACCGAGCTGGTCCCCAAAGCTGCACACGGAGGCTCTCTGGTGTCCAAAGTGATAGCGGTGGACGCGGACTCCGGACAGAACGCCTGGCTGTCCTATCATATAGTCAAATCCACTGATCCGGGACTTTTCAGTATTGGTCTCCACAGCGGAGAGATCAGGACACAGCGGGACATTTCCGAATCTGACAGCATGAAACAGAACCTTATTGTGTCAGTGAAAGATAACGGACAGCCCTCTCTGTCTGCCACCTGTGCCATGTATTTGCTTATTTCTGATAACTTGGCTGAGGTGCCAGAACTGAAGGATATTTCTTATGATGAGAAGAACTCCAAACTGACCTCTTACCTGATCATCGCGCTGGTGTCTGTGTCCACCTTCTTTCTGACCTTCATCATCATCATCCTGGGTGTGAGGTTTTGTCGCAGGAGAAAGCCCAGACTGTTGTTTGATGGAGCGGTTGCCATCCCCAGCGCTTATCTCCCTCCTAATTACGCCGATGTTGACGGCACAGGAACTTTACGCAGCACTTACAATTATGACGCCTACCTGACAACAGGATCCAGAACCAGTGACTTTAAGTTTGTATCATCTTACAATGACAACACGCTGCCTGCTGACCAGACTCTGAAGAAAAGTCCATCAGACTTTGATGATGTGTTTGGAGACTTAAAGGTTTCGCCACAGGTATGAGTAGTTTTTGTATATCTTATATCTTTTTTTTTTATCATAAAAGCTTAAAAGTGCAGCCAGTTCTAAATTAAAAGATCTGACATGCCTATATAAAAATATGCTTCCCTTTACATTCTATCTGGACGTGATCCACATCAACTTCCTTTTGGAATGGTTTGTGTGAGGGTTACTTGAAGTAAACATTCTCCATTACACTACAACTTACATTTTAGCTATTTTAACTACTATATTTTCCCTCCCTGATTTGAGCATATTTAGCTATTCAGATATTTCCTGAAGAAGATGATATTATACATGCTTCTCTTTTGGTCATTTCTTGATATTGTGAAAGGAAAAAATTTCACTACTTGGTTTCCAGTATCATTTTCCTATGTCTTCCTGGAATCTTCAGGGCGACATTTTTATTGTTGGTACATAATGATATGTTCTTTAATTATTGGCCTGAATAGACAATTCAAGGTTTTTAGGGAGGTATTATATCTATATTATCTTCATGATAGAAACATTAACAGTAATACAGTTTACAGAGACTGAACATACCTAATCTTAGTAGTTCATGGTCAACGTTGAATGCAAGCCTACATGAAATAATATCACACATAAATGATTTCTTTTAATTAGCTTGATTTAACAATGCTCCAAAAAGCCTAATATGCCTTGAAAATGAGACGCCCTCAGTTTTCAGGTGCCCATATCAAGGAAAAAAGTCCACATCTGCTCTTCTTTTGTCTTATAAAGTATTAACGTTTGTTTGGCTCCATTAGTTTGTTGCAGAACGGATCATATACTAAGATGGGATATGATGCGTGACATCTTTAAAAATGGAAAGTTTCTTTACCTAGTCGGGATATTTTCAATTTGGTGCTGGTGTCCATCATTAGGGTTGGCAAAACAATTACAAATGTTCAAACATGTTTCACTCGTGTAATGATAAACTGAAGTTTCATTGTCTCTTCTATCAGTCCTCATATCCATGTTTCACTTACATCAACATTTCTCTGGCATCATTATGATGAGTCTTTTTTGTTTGTTTTGTATTTGTTTTCTTCACCTTCCTCAGTGAAAGTCTTGTATTAGTTATCCCAATTATGGACTCATTGAAGCAATTTTGAGACTGTTTCTTGTCGTCTGAGACTGCCAAGATGTTGGTCTTCAGACAACTCTTCTGATGGTTGTACTTTTTGTTCCTTTTTTTGCTTATTTGGGAAGTGTACTGTAGTTGCCTTTCCATCTGTCACTGAAGAAGGCTTAATGATCATCTGACAGCATGGTCACTTTTGATCAACCTGATCTTACTTTGGATACAACTAAGCCAGTTTTCAGCCAAGCTAGTTTTTAGGCTTTCCATGCACTGATCTCTTTGAAGCCTACCAGGAGACCCTTGTTTTGCTTAGAATGAAAATTACTTGACATACTTTAACCAATACATGTGATAGTAACATCCCCTCTTGCGCAATAAGACATAATACTCTGCTATAAACTCAGAGAACAGCCACAGGTAGACAATGGCTGTAAATGGGTCTATGTGAAAAAGGCCCTTGAATATGCAGTCAAACCCTTCTGAGTATCACCTGAATGATGCTTCAATGGAAAAATATATAATTTGAGGATTTCTTAGCCTTTTTTACAAATGAGTTGACATGGTCACTTCCACTGATGGGCTTTAGTTTGATTCCTTACTGAATCTCAGAAGTCCCTTCTTCATTTCACATGTCAAACTGTCATGTGATTTATGTTTTCTTCAAAGCTACTGATCCTGATTATTTCTTGGACTACATGGTAACATTTTGAATTAACAATGTGGTCACAGACATTTTGACCACAGTGTGTAGACGTTGTATGATCAATGAAGAAATTAAATTCTGAAAGAGTCGATTGAGCTGTTGTTATGGAATAGCTTTACTTCTGTTTTTTTTTTTTTAAATGACACCACTTTTGTCCACTCTTTTTGGCCATGCACAGCATACTCTAACTGGCTTTTGCTCTTTGAGCTTGTTGTCTGATCTTAGTTTGAAGTAGATATCCATGCAAGTAATTATCTCTCTTCAGTCTTTATATTGACATTAGTTTTTCAAATCAAGTTGCTTATTTGCAATGTCGCCAGTGTGTGTGTGAACTTCCCGTGTGGGAGTTTTTCAACAGAGGAATCCTGACTCTGCATTTAGACAAAATAAACAAACAAACAAATAAACAAGTAAATTGGAAAGAAATCTTTCTTTTTATCTGTAAATAGAGTCAGCTGAGGTGGTTATGCTGGGTTTTATGTCTTTTTCAACAAGCGTGGTGTTCTCAGGTGAAACAACCCCAGTCATCAGGAATCACTTTACTGTGGAAGTGTTAACAGTAGTATGTCCTTTTCTGATGTTGCTATAGCATTGTTGCTCTCTGATTTTTTTCCTTGCACTTGTTGTTGAAATTAATGACCAGAACAGTTTTTAAGTTAGAATTTAAACAAGTTTAAAACTGTGAATTTAATGCAGGTCTTCAGTCCTGTAATGGGTAAAATCAAATGTTTGGAAACATAAAACAAAACTAAAAGGCAACAGGCTGCTGGGACTGCTTTACTAAAAAATCATTGTAATGTTAGAATTTCTACTCTACAGACATGCATCTTAACTTATGATGCATCAAACTCAATATTACAGTAAATTATAGAAACCTGTAACACCAAATGAGTGAAAATCAGTCATGGAATTTATTTACATTAAAAAATAATTGAAGGGAAGACAGTATTTTCTTTTAATATGTTTTAAATTCACAGTTTGAAGCTTGATTTTTGAGATGTGTTTGTTGTTGTGTAACTGAACTCACGGTGTCGCCATACACCAGCCTTAAGTGATTTAGTCCCTTTATCCTTTGTGGACTGATAGTCTTTTACGCCCATTTGCTGTTCTGGGTAACGGAGAATTGGTGCTGAATTGTTGTTACTCTTAGTTTTATGTGCTTCAATCATGCTTTTTTAGTTAAGTCTTTAATGCGTACGGGGATTCTTTTTTTTTTATAAGGCTGGATTTTAAAATGGTCGCGTTTCAGAGATTCTATTTCTTGCTTTTGCTGCACTTCGCTTATGGGGATGTGAGCTATTCTTTCCCAGAGGAGATGAAACGAGGATCAGTGATTGGAAATATTGCCAAGGATCTCGGGATGGAAATGGGTGCACTGTCCACGAGGAAAGCCCGCATTGACACTGATGGGACTGATAAACGTTACTGTGACATAAACCTGAATAACGGGGAGCTGGTTGTGGCCGGAAGGATTGACCGTGAGGGGCTTTGTGGCGAAAAGGCTTCGTGCATCCTAAAACACGAGCTTGTTTTGGAGAATCCTCTCGAGCTCCATCGTGTCAACCTTCAAATTCAAGATATTAATGACAACTCCCCACAGTTTAAGGACAAATTGATCCAAATAGAAATGCAGGAGTCGGCAGACAGGGGAGCTCGTTTTGTGATAGAGGAGGCGCACGATGCGGATGTAGGACAGAATTCCGTTCAGCAGTACAGCCTTAAAAAGAACGAAAAGTTTGTTCTGGCTGTTAATGGAAACACGATAGAGCTTGTTCTTGATAAAGAGCTTGACCGTGAGAAACAAAACGAAATTAATTTGGTCCTTACAGCTCTAGATGGTGGATCTCCTCAGAGATCAGGTACAGTAGTCATCCACGTCACTGTGCTGGATGCTAATGATAACGCCCCAGTGTTCAGTCAGGCCGTTTATAAAGCCAGTCTGCCTGAAAACTCTCCTTTAGATACTGTGGTGGTTACAGTGAGCGCAGCTGATGCAGATGAGGGAATCAATGGAGATGTGACTTATGACTTTGGACATGTTTCTGAAGAAGTTATGAAGATATTCAGCATTGACAGTAAAATAGGCGAAATAAGAGTTATTGGTGCTGTTGACTTTGAAACTACAACATCATATGAAATACGCGTTAAAGCAAAAGATGGGTTGGGCCTGTCATCTTATGCTAAGGTAATCATTTCTATCACTGATATAAATGACAATGCTCCTGGAGTCAGCCTGAAATCTTTGACCAACCCCATACCAGAAAACACACCACCTGGTACAGAGGTGGGCATCATTAATGTGCAGGACAGAGACTCTGAGAAGAACCGACAGGTTCGCTGCTCCATTCAGCAAAACGTTCCTTTTCAGTTGGTTCCTTCTATTAAAAACTATTATTCTTTGGTGACCACAGGACAGCTGGACCGTGAACTAGTGTCTGATTACAACATTACAATCACTGCCACTGATGAGGGCTCTCCACCTCTGTCCTCCTCTAAAACAGTTCAGTTATCTGTAGCTGACATCAACGATAACCCACCTGTGTTTGAGGAACAGTCCTACAGCGCATATGTCAGTGAAAATAACAAACCTGGCTCCACTTTATGTTCCGTTACTGCTCGAGACCCCGACTGGAGACAAAACGGTTCAGTGATTTATTCTCTGTTACCCGGTGAGGTGAACGGTGCCCCGGTGTCCTCCTATCTGTCTGTTAACGGAGACACGGGGGTGATCCACGCTGTGAGGTCGTTTGATTATGAACAGTTCAGGAGTTTTAAAGTCCACGTGATGGCCAGAGACAACGGTTCTCCTCCTCTCAGCAGCAACGTGAGCGTCAGTGTGTTCATATCGGATTTGAATGACAACTCTCCACAGGTACTGTACCCCGCCCCTGAGGGCAGCTCCTTCATGACCGAGCTGGTCCCCAAAGCTGCACATGGAGGCTCTCTGGTGTCCAAAGTGATAGCGGTGGACGCGGACTCCGGACAGAACGCCTGGCTGTCCTATCATATAGTCAAATCCACTGATCCGGGACTTTTCAGTATTGGTCTCCACAGCGGAGAGATCAGGACACAGCGGGACATTTCCGAATCTGACAGCATGAAACAGAACCTTATTGTGTCAGTGAAAGATAACGGACAGCCCTCTCTGTCTGCCACCTGTGCCATGTATTTACTTATTTCTGATAACTTGGCTGAGGTGCCAGAACTGAAGGATATTTCTTATGATGAGAAGAACTCCAAACTGACCTCTTACCTGATCATTGCGCTTGTGTCTGTGTCCACCTTCTTTCTGACCTTCATCATCATCATCCTGGGTGTGAGGTTTTGTCGCAGGAGAAAGCCCAGACTGTTGTTTGATGGAGCAGTTGCCATCCCCAGTGCTTATCTCCCTCCAAATTACGCAGATGTTGACGGCACAGGAACTTTACGCAGCACTTACAATTATGACGCCTACCTGACAACAGGCTCCAGAACCAGTGACTTTAAATTTGTATCATCTTACAATGACAACACGCTGCCTGCTGACCAGACTCTGAAGAAAAGTCCAACAGACTTTGCTGAAGTGTTTGGAGATGTTGATAGTTTCCCTGAGGTAGGCAACTGTCTTGTTTTACCTCTTTACCATACTTCAGCATCTTTAAATTATTTAGTAAGAGTTTTCCTTGACTGATATAGCTCCTTGTTATTTATTGAAGTTAAAATTGGGTGTGTTGAGAGAACAGTTCGTCACATCACTTGACTCTAGAACTTGTGGAAGTTTTCGTGTCATGTTTTGTGAATTTGGACCAGTCCTTTGAATGGTTTAAGTTTCTGCTCCTAAACTGAATCCAACTTTAACTCAAACAGTTCCCCCTGTTTGCTTTCTCTTTTTTTGCTACTGTTATATTTTAACTCAATGGAAAAAATTAAGTGAAATTAATTGCGATGAATGTCTTTTTTAAAATGTCAATTTATGAATTTTACCGAACAGTTTTTTTTTCTCTTGCTTATAATATCTTTTGCATTACTTCCACTTTCTCTGTCCATGGTGATGACTATTCACATGGTTTAACTTACTTTCAGGAGAATTATCTGACATGATTTCAAACATAATACCACATTTGAATAGATGTGTTTAAAGATGACCCTTTTTTAGTTATGTTTTTTTTGTCTGACCTTTCAACAAGAATAGTATTATTGTCTCTTATCTTCTCCACTTTCACTGAAAGAGTCTTATGTGGAGACCTCATTTTAAAACTACTTCTTACTTTCATTGTATCAGAGCAATTTGGAGTCTCTGTTTAGCTTTGCTTTATGAGTCTTGCATCCCTGGGATTGCTGCTCATGTATTATTTTCTTTTAAATGCATGAATCTTAATCCTATTTTAGATTTACATTATTTGCAGTATTGCACATATCGTATCTTCTTTAGACAGATTTCAGTCAAAAGGGGTCCTTTCTTTCTACATAGATTTCTATTCGTCTGTTTCCTTTTTTGATAGATGTTCGAGTGTTTTATAATAGTCATATTATACTTTACATTAGGAAATACATCCACCTTAGCACGATCATCTTTAAACAACTTTATAAATGTAGTGTAATCTTGGAAGTTATTCAGCCTATTGATGCTTTTCCATTAAACGTTGCAGTTTAAATTCTCGTAACATTTTAGAAATTGTTCATCACTGTTAACATGACTTAACATGTTCCAAATGTTAAAGTCGTAAAATATGCACTAAAGCAACAGTTCATACCAGTCGTAAAACTATATTTATGTTATCTCATTGCTCATGATTTTTACTTGATTATCAATAGTTCTTTGATTTTAAAATGATTGAAACAAGTCAGAATTCATGTAAAAATTATTTCAGTCTCGACAAGCTTTGCATGTGCTGAATTTTAGGATTCAGTATTTAACCGTGTTTCCTCACATTGAGAAAGTTTTAGGCTTTAACCATAATCTGTTGGTTGTAAGGAGTTGTCATTTTGCCTGCAGAGATTTACATGGGTATTCCATCTTCTCCCAAAGCTTGAAACTTTGTTTTCTCTTTCTCTTTGTTCACCCTGGGGTGGACTTTTGTTTCCTCACTTTGGGAGATGTATTTAAGAAATGTTGTAATTTTTCTGAACACAATTTAACTTTTAATTCACGTTTTGTTTGTGTTTCAGTATACATATAATCCTGTGGCCTTGTTGTAACTTAACAAATACTCATGGTGTCAGTGTATACCAGCAAACGAGAAGGGATGGTCATTCTCCTCCTTGTGCGTCAGCGAATTCAAAGCTTCATTTCCCTGTTGTATTTCAGTTGTCTAAAGCGCCTCGTGTCTGACTGCGATGTGACATTTTTTTCAGTTTATTGGAAGGAATAAGGAATACACTGTTGATATATTTAATTAAGTCAGTTGTCGAATTAGTGTGCATGTTTCCTTTGTTGCACCAATAATGGGTTACGGAGTATTTGCAGTGCCCTGCGGTCTTGCTTTTATTTTTATCTCCCTTCATTCCGTCAATGGAGACGTGAGCTACTCTGTTCCGGAGGAGATGAAAAAAGGATCCGTAATTGGGAATATTGCTAAAGATCTGGGACTTGAAGTGAGTAGATTGTCAGCTCGCAAGGCCCGTATTGATACAGAGGATGACAGCGTTCAGTACTGCGGCGTTAATCTTATCACTGGAGAGTTGATTGTTCAAGAAAGGATTGACAGAGAAGGTCTTTGTGCGAAAAAACCGTCATGTGTTATCAAACAGGAGGTTGTGCTGGAAAATCCTTTAGAGCTTCACCGCGTCAATATTCGTGTTCAAGACATCAACGACAACTCCCCACAGTTCAAAGAGGAATCACTCAAATTAGAAATTCAGGAATCAGCAGTTAAAGGAGCAAGTTTTCTTCTCGATGAGGCGCACGACGCAGACATCGGAGATAATGCTGTTCAGGGCTACTTACTCCAACAAAATGACTATTTCAAATTAAATGTTAAGACAAAAGGCATTGGACGAAAATATGGTGAATTAGTGTTGGAAAAAGAATTAGACAGAGAGGAGAAAAGAGAAATTACGTTGTTGCTCACCGCAATTGATGGTGGATCTCCTCAGAAATCCGGCACTGTAGTCATCCACGTAACTGTCCTGGATGCTAATGATAATGTACCAATGTTCAGTCAGACTGTCTATAAAGCGAATCTGCCCGAAAACTCTCCTGTAGACACTGTTGTTCTTACTGTGAGTGCCACTGACGAAGATGAGGGGGTAAATGGTGATGTTACTTATGGGTTTGACCATGTTTCAGATGAAAACCAAGTATTTACTCTGAATCCCAAAACAGGAGAAGTTAACGTGGCAGGACCTATTGATTTTGAAAAGGAGTCTTCCTACGAAATACAAATCAGCGCTAAAGATGGTTTGGGATTGGCGTCATATGCAACTTTATTAATTGAGGTTATGGATATGAATGACAACCCCCCAGTTGTATTTCTAAAATCACTGACTAACCCCATACCTGAGAACTTATCACCCGGTACAGAGGTGGGCATTATTAATGTGCAAGACAGAGACTCTGGGAATAACCGAAAAGTCCGTTGCTCCATTCAGCAAAACGTCCCTTTTAAGTTGGTTCCTTCTATTAAAAACTATTATTCTCTGGTGACGACAGGACAGCTGGACCGGGAACTAGTGTCTGATTACAACATTACAATCACTGCCACTGATGAGGGTTCTCCACCTCTGTCCTCCTCTAAAACTGTTCAGTTATCTGTAGCTGACGTCAACGACAACCCACCTGTGTTTGAGGAACAGTCCTACGGCGCATATGTGAGTGAAAATAACAAACCTGGCTCCACTTTATGTTCCGTTACTGCTCGAGACCCTGACTGGAGACAAAACGGTACAGTGATTTATTCTCTGTTACCTGGTGAGGTGAACGGTGCCCCGGTGTCCTCCTATCTGTCTGTTAACGGAGACACGGGGGTGATCCACGCTGTGAGGTCGTTTGATTATGAACAGTTCAGGAGTTTTAAAGTCCACGTGATGGCCAGAGACAACGGTTCTCCTCCTCTCAGCAGCAACGTGAGCGTCAGTGTGTTCATATCGGATGTGAATGACAACTCTCCTCAGATACTGTACCCCGCCCCTGAGGGCAGCTCCTTCATGACCGAGCTGGTCCCCAAAGCTGCACATGGAGGCTCTCTGGTGTCCAAAGTGATAGCGGTGGACGCGGACTCCGGACAGAACGCCTGGCTGTCCTATCATATAGTCAAATCCACTGATCCGGGACTTTTCAGTATTGGTCTCCACAGCGGAGAGATCAGGACACAGCGGGACATTTCCGAATCTGACAGCATGAAACAGAACCTTATTGTGTCAGTGAAAGATAACGGACAGCCCTCTCTGTCTGCCACCTGTGCCATGTATTTACTTATTTCTGATAACTTGGCTGAGGTGCCAGAACTGAAGGATATTTCTTATGATGAGAAGAACTCCAAACTGACCTCTTACCTGATCATCGCGCTGGTGTCTGTGTCCACCTTCTTTCTGACCTTCATCATCATCATCCTGGGTGTGAGGTTTTGTCGCAGGAGAAAGCCCAGACTGTTGTTTGATGGAGCAGTTGCCATCCCCAGCGCTTATCTCCCTCCTAATTACGCAGATGTTGACGGCACAGGAACTTTACGCAGTACTTATAATTATGATGCCTACCTGACAACAGGATCCAGAACCAGTGACTTTAAGTTTGTATCATCTTACAATGACAACACGCTTGCCGCTGACCAGACTCTGAAGAAAAGTCCAACAGACTTTGCTGAAGTGTTTGGAGATGTTGATAGTTTCACTGAGGTAGGCAACAGTCTTGTTTTACATTATTAGTTATCTTGAATTGATGTTTTCTGGCACTGACATAGCTCCCCTTTATCTCATTGAAGTTAAAATTGAGAGTTTTCACAGAATAGTTGGAGTCACATCACATGACTGTTGGACAACATGTGGAAGGTTTACATGTCACATTATGCGACTTTGAAACAATCTTTCAAATATGTTCTGAAACCGGATCCACCTTTAACAAAAATAGTTTACTGCCCCCTGTTTTCCAAATAGTCAAAATGTGACAATGGCAAAGTATTCACAAAAAAGGCCATTTTAGGAATCTTACCAAACAGTTTTATTCTTGCAAATGATCTCTTTTTTTTATTACATCCCTTTTCTCTGTCCACGGTGCTGACTATTCACAGGTTTTGAACTTACTTCCAGATGAATTATGGCACTGAAATCCTTGTGTAACTATGTCAAACATAATGAAAAAATTCCATTGACCAGGAAAAAAGATCACCATGTTTGAACAAGAATATTGCTTTAGCCTCTTACTTACTCCGTTTTTACTGAAGAGTCTTTTGTGCAGAACTCAATTCAATTCCACTTCTTACAGTTATTTTATCACAACAATTTGGAGACTTTGTTTTGCTTGCATCCTTGGGATTGCTGCTCATGTATAATTTTATTTTAAATTTGTGAAGACTAATGGTACTTTAGATTAGTCCAAACATGTTCAACCTAAATACTTCTCATCAGTCATTTTGTCATTTTTAGTTGGGAAGGTCTATTAAATATCTTGGTAATTATATGTATATATATATACAGATTGAATACCTATTATACATTATGTCATATACATTTAATTCAATTTGAACTCACATTAAATGATATGACTTTAAAAACTACTTTAACTTCAGTGTAGTGATGCTTTTATTTATTCAGTTTTGAAAGTATTTTTCAGATAGTAGAGATCATACGTCATAGTATCAGAACATTTGAACGATGTTTGTCTTTTTTTTATTTATTTGTTTTTTATACGCCTCCTCAAAACGAAACTATTTGTTGAGATAACATCATTGCTCTCTCTCTTTGTAGTTTTTGAGGACTTTCAATAAGTTCATGTTCGTCTCTGTCCTTGGTGCTGAAGCTTTTGTTGCATTTTTTTAGTCTCTGTTGATGGCAACTTGTTCCTTTCCTTGATGCATAATTTTTTTTGTAAACGTCAGCAGTTTCAGATTATACTTTTACTTTTACATTTGTTCTGCTGAGTGTCCGAAAGTCTTTAATCCAACTCACATTTTTGATACTATAAAAAATAAACATAACACTTACTTAAGTGTGTAAAAAACAAATGTTTCTCTGAGTAAAATTATGTTTACATTTATTATTATCTGGACTTGATATAATTTTCTTAATCTTGTAGGAACGATCCAATTTAGTCCTTGTTGTTTATGTTAAAATCAATCAACAAGTAAATAAGTATACACATCACAAAAGGTAGGTGTTTACGTTGATAAGCTAATGTCTATTTATCAAATGTTGTTATCTAGAGTTTTTTTCAGGTCCTCTATAGATGAAGTTGGAGGCAGTTATTCCGTTTTTGCATTTTCTTGACTGATATTTTGAATCACAATTCATCATATATAGAGACCGAGAAATCTGGGTGTACTGATTGTTTAAGTATTTGGCGTGCAGCATGTAAGAGTACAAATGATAAATGGTAACTATTGTCAAAGTTTAGTCAAGTATGTTGACTTTATTTGTAAGAAATCTGTAAGTAAGTGTGGAGGGATTTATTGTTTACTAATCGTTAAAAGTCATACGCGAATAATTTCAGCTGCCATCTTCCTTTTAAGACGAATAGCACATCATCTGCTAATACTCAAAAGAGAACGTGAACATTTCTGAGAAACTGTTATATATAATTTATACTCATGGTGTCAGTATAGACCAGCTTAGGAGTCAAAATTTCAGCAAGCTTTGCACACGAGTCATCATTTGGATAGACCGCTCCTGTCCTGTCTTAAAACCTGCCGACAAAGGTTTAGATAGCAAACACATTGAGTTTAAAACGGATTGTATAATTTTCAACCAAAGTATTCCATATCGTCCATTGTTCAAAGATGATGCGTGGATGGTGTATTTTCCAAAGCTGCGGCTTTGTATTTTTCTTTGTTGTGCTGCCCTTTGCGTACGGAGACCTGAGCTATTCTGTACAAGAGGAGCTGAAGCACGGATCTATTATTGGAAATATTGCCAAGGATCTCGGACTGGATGTGGGGAAACTGTCTGCTCGTAAAGCTCGTGTTGACATGGAAGAAAAAGACAAACAATATTGTGGAATTAACCTCAGAAGCGGAGATTTATTTGTCGCAGGGAGAATAGATAGAGAGGAGCACTGCGCAGAAAAGCCTACATGTGTTCTAAAATTCGACTTACTGTTAGAAAATCCTTTGGAGCTACACCGACTGTCTCTGCAGGTGCAGGACATAAACGACAATGCCCCAATCTTCCAAAAGGATATAGTGAAGCTAGAAATTACAGAGTCTACTGGGAAAGGAGCTAGGTATCGTATAAATGCAGCACATGACGCAGACATCGGCCAAAATGCCATTCAAAGCTACATTTTGCAACAAAACCCACACTTTGTGTTCAGTATTCAGACCTCGAGTTCTGGTAGTAAATATGGGGAGCTGGTATTGAATAAGGAGTTAGACCGAGAGGAGCAGAAGGAGCTGAAATTATTGCTCACAGCTGTAGATGGTGGTTCACCTCAGAGATCCGGGACTGTGGTGATCCACGTCATAGTGCTTGATGCTAATGATAACGCCCCTGTTTTTACCGAGGCTGTATACACGGCGAGGTTACCGGAAAACTCACCTTTGAACACTCCAGTGCTAACAGTGAGTGCATCAGATGTAGACGAAGGTATAAATGGAGAAGTTACGTATGAATTTAGCCGACTTTCTGATAAATCAAAATCAATTTTTTCACTCTACCCGAAAACAGGAGCAATAATTGTAACAGGTGACATAGATTATGAAGAAGGATCAAAATATGAAATAATGATAGAAGCAAAAGATAGTTATGGCCTCTCTTCGGAAGCAAAAGTGATAATAGACATCACTGATGTAAATGACAATGCTCCACTTATATATGTAAAATCTCTGTCTAACCTGATATCTGAGAATGTATCACCTGGTACAGAAGTTGGCATCATTAATGTGCAGGACAGAGACTCTGGGAATAACCGACAGGTTCGCTGCTCCATTCAGCAAAACGTCCCTTTTAAGTTGGTTCCTTCTATTAAAAACTATTATTCTTTCGTGACCACAGGACAGCTGGACCGTGAACTAGTGTCTGATTACAACATTACAATCACCGCCACTGATGAGGGCTCTCCACCTCTGTCCTCCTCTAAAACTGTTCAGTTATCTGTTGCTGACATCAACGACAACCCACCTGTGTTTGAGGAACAGTCCTACAGCGCATATGTGAGTGAAAATAACAAACCTGGCTCCACTTTATGTTCCGTTACTGCTCGAGACCCCGACTGGAGACAGAACGGTACAGTGATTTATTCTCTGTTACCTGGTGAGGTGAACGGTGCCCCGGTGTCCTCCTATCTGTCTGTTAACGGAGACACGGGGGTGATCCACGCTGTGAGGTCGTTTGATTATGAACAGTTCAGGAGTTTTAAAGTCCACGTGATGGCCAGAGACAACGGTTCTCCTCCTCTCAGCAGCAACGTGAGCGTCAGTGTGTTCATATCGGATGTGAATGACAACTCTCCTCAGATACTGTACCCCGCCCCTGAGGGCAGCTCCTTCATGACCGAGCTGGTCCCCAAAGCTGCACATGGAGGCTCTCTGGTGTCCAAAGTGATAGCGGTGGACGCGGACTCCGGACAGAACGCCTGGCTGTCCTATCATATAGTCAAATCCACTGATCCGGGACTTTTCAGTATTGGTCTCCACAGCGGAGAGATCAGGACACAGCGGGACATTTCTGAATCTGACAGCATGAAACAGAACCTTATTGTGTCAGTGAAAGATAACGGACAGCCCTCTCTGTCTGCCACCTGTGCCATGTATTTACTTATTTCTGATAACTTGGCTGAGGTGCCAGAACTGAAGGATATATCTTATGATGAGAAGAACTCCAAACTGACCTCTTACCTGATCATCGCGCTGGTGTCTGTGTCCACCTTCTTTCTGACCTTCATCATCATCATCCTGGGTGTGAGGTTTTGTCGCAGGAGAAAGCCCAGACTGTTGTTTGATGGAGCAGTTGCCATCCCCAGCGCTTATCTCCCTCCTAATTACGCAGATGTTGACGGCACAGGAACTTTACGCAGCACTTACAATTATGACGCCTACCTGACAACAGGATCCAGAACCAGTGACTTTAAGTTTGTATCATCTTACAATGACAACACGCTGCCTGCTGACCAGACCCTGAAGAAAAGTCCATCAGACTTTGATGATGTGTTTGGAGATTTAAAGGTTTCACCACAGGTATGAGTAGTTTGTGTATGTCTTATATCCTTTTTATCATAAAAGCTTAAACCTGCAGCCAGTCCTTTTAGGTGTTATAGTTTTACATTAAAATATTTGACATGCCTATATAAAAATATGCTTCCCTTTACATTCTATCTGGACGTGATCCACATCAACTTCCTTTTGGAATGATTTTTTTGAGGATTACTTTAAGTAAACATTCCAAATTACACTACAACTTCCAAATCTTCAATTTGATCTATTTTAACTACTATATTTTCCCTCCCTGATTTGAGCATATTCAGTTATTCTGATATTTCCTGAAGAAGATGATATTATACATGCTTCTCTTTTGGTCATTTCTTGATATTGTGAAAGGAAAAAAATTAACTACTTTGGTTTCCAATATCATTTTCCTATGT
Source organism: Leuresthes tenuis (assembly GCF_036924035.1). Classification (NCBI taxonomy): domain Eukaryota; kingdom Metazoa; phylum Chordata; class Actinopteri; order Atheriniformes; family Atherinopsidae; genus Leuresthes; species Leuresthes tenuis. Next base: position 16,008,571 of record NW_027325365.1, on the reverse strand, counting down.
TTTCCTGGAAGCTTCAGGGCGACATTTTTATTGTTGGTACATAATTATATGTTCTTTAATTATTGGCCTGAATAGACAATCCAAGGTTTTTAGGGAGGTATTATATCTATATTATCTTCATGATAGAAACATTAACAGTAATACAGTTTGCAGAGACTGAACATACCTAATCTCAGTAGTTCATGGTCAACGTTGAATGCAAGCCTACATGAAATCATATCACACATAAATGATTTCATTTAATTAGCTTGATTTAACAATGCTCCAAAATGTCTAATATGCCTGGAAAGTGAGACGCTCAGTTCAGGTGCCCTTATCAATGAAAAAAAGTCCACATCTGCTATTCTTTTTTCTTAGAAAGTATTAACGTTTGTTTGGCTCCATTAGTTTGTTTCAGTATGGATCATATACGAAGATGGGATATGATGCGTGACATCTTTGAAAATGGAAAGTTTCTTTACCTAGTCGGGATATTTTGAATGTGGTCCTGGTGTCCATCATTAGGGTTGGCAAAATAATTACAAATGTTCAAACATGTTTCACTCGTGTAATGATAAACTGAAGTTTCATTGTCTCTTCTATCAGTCCTCATATCCATCTTTCACTTACATCAACATTTCTCTGGCATCGTTATGATGAGTCTTTTTTGTTTGTTTTGTATTTCTTTTCTTCACCTTCCTCAGTGAAAGTCTTGTATTAGTTAACCCAATTATGGACTCATTGAAGCAATTTTGAGACTGCTTTCTGTCGTCTGAGATTGCCAAGATGTTGGTCTTCAGACAACTCTTCTGATGTTTGTACTTTTTGTTCCTTTTTTATTCTCTTGCTCATTTGGGAAGTGTACTGTAGTTGCCTTTTCATCTGTCACTGAAGAAGGCTTAATGATCATCTGACAGCATGGTCACTTTTGATCAACCTGATCTTACTTTGGATACAACTAAGCCAGTTTTCAGCCAAGCTAGTTTTTTGGCTTTCCATGCACTGACCTCTTAGAAGACTACCAGGAGACCCTTGTTTTGCTTAGAATGAAAATTACTTGACAATCTTTGACCAATACATGTGATACTAACATCCCCTCTTGCACAATAAGAAATAATACTCTCTTATAAACTCTGAGAACAGCCATATTTAATAGGTAGACAATGGCTGTAAATGGGTCTATGTGAAAAAGGCCCTTGAACATGCAGTCAAACCCTTCTGAGTATCACCTGAACGATGCTTCAATGGAAAATATATAATTTGAGGATTTCTTAGCCTTTTTTACAAATGAGTTGACATGGTCACTTCCACTGATGGGCTTTAGTTTGATTCCTTACTGAATCTCAGAAGTCCCTTCTTCATTTCACATGTCAAACTGTCACGTGATTTATGTTTTCTTCAAAGCTACAGATCATGATTATTTCTTGGACTACATGGTAACATTTTGAATTAACAATGTGGTCACAGACATTTTGCACACAGTGTGTAGACGTTGTATGGTCAATGAAGAAATTAAATTCTGAAAGATTCGATTGAGCTGTTGTTATGGAATAGCTTTACTCTGTTTTTTTTTTTTTAAATGACACCACTTTTGTCCACTCTTTTTGGCCATGCACAGCATACTCTAACTGACTTTTGCTCTTCGAGGTAGTTGTCTAATCTTAGTTTGAAGTAGATATCCATGCAGGTAATTATCTGTTTGTGTCTTTATATTGACATTAGTTTTTCAAATCAAGTTGCTTATTTGCAATGTCGCCAGTGTGTGTGTGAACTTCCCGTGTGGGAGTTTTTCAACAGAGGAATCCTGACTCTGCATTTAGACAAAATAAACAAACAAACAAATAAACAAGTAAATTGGAAAGAAATCTTTCTTTTTATCTGTAAATAGAGTCAGATGAGGTTGTTATGCTGGGTTTTATGTCTTTTTCAACAAGCGTGGTGTTCTCAGGTGAAACAACCCCAGTCATCAGGAATCACTTTACTGTGGAAGTGTTAACAGTAGTATGTCCTTTTCTGATGTTGCTATAGCATTGTTGCTCTCTGATTTTTTTCCTTGCACTTGTTGTTGAAATTAATGACCAGAACAGTATTTAAGTTAGAATTTAAACAAGTTTAAAACTGTGAATTTAATGCAGGTCTTCAGTCCTGTAATGGGTAAAATCAAATGTTTGGAAACATAAAACAAAACTAAAAGGCAACAGGCTGCTGGGACTGCTTTACTAAAAAATCATTGTAATGTTAGAGTTTCTACTCTACAGACATGCATCTTAACTTATGATGCATCAAACTCAATATTACAGTAAATTATAGAAACATGTAACACCAAATGAGTGAAAATCAGTCATGGAATTTATTTAGATTAAAAAATAATTGAAGGGAAGACAGTATTTTCTTTTAATATGTTTTAAATTCACAGTTTGAAGCTTGATTTTTGAGATGTGTTTGTTGTTGTGTAACTGAACTCACGGTGTCGCCATACACCAGCCTTAAGTGATTTAGTCCCTTTATCCTTTGTGGACTGATAGTCTTTTACGCCCATTTGCTGTTCTGGGTAACGGAGAATTGGTGCTGAATTGTTGTTACTCTTAGTTTTATGTGTTTCACTCATGCTTTTTTAGTTAAGTCTTTAATGCGTACGGGGATTCTTTTTTTATATAAGGCTGGATTTTAAAATGGTCGTGTTTCAGAGATTCTATTTCTTGCTTTTGCTGCACTTCGCTTATGGGGGTGTGAGCTATTCTTTCCCAGAGGAGATGAAACGAGGATCAGTGATTGGAAATATTGCCAAGGATCTCGGGATGGAAATGGGTGCACTGTCCTCGAGGAAAGCCCGCATTGACACCGACGGGACTGATAAACGTTTCTGTGACATAAACCTGAATAACGGGGAGCTGGTTGTGGCCGGAAGGATTGACCGTGAGGGGCTTTGTGGCGAAAAGGCTTCGTGCATCCTAAAACACGAGCTTGTTTTGGAGAATCCTCTCGAGCTCCATCGTGTCAACCTTCAAATTCAAGATATTAATGACAACTCGCCACAGTTTAAGGACAAATTGATCAAAATAGAAATGCGGGAATCATCAGTCAGGGGAGCTCGTTTTGTGATAGAGGAGGCGCACGATGCGGATGTAGGACAGAATTCAGTTCAACAGTACAGCCTTAAAAAGAACGAAAATTTCATTCTGGCTGTTAATGGAAACACGATAGAGCTTGTTCTTGATAAAGAGCTTGACCGTGAGAAACAAAACGAAATTAATTTGGTCCTTACAGCTCTAGATGGTGGATCTCCTCAGAGATCAGGTACAGTAGTCGTCCACGTCACTGTGCTGGATGCTAATGATAACGCCCCAGTGTTCAGTCAGGCCGTTTATAAAGCCAGTCTGCCTGAAAACTCTCCATTAGATAATGTGGTGGTTACAGTGAGCGCAGCTGATGCAGATGAGGGAATTAATGGAGATGTGACTTATGACTTCGGACATGTTTCTGAAGAAGTTATGAAGATATTCAGTATTGACAGTAAAATAGGCGAAATAAGAGTTATTGGTGCTGTTGACTTTGAAACTACAACATCATATGAAATACGCGTTAAAGCAAAAGATGGGTTGGGCCTGTCATCTTATGCTAAGGTAATCATTTCTATCACTGATATAAATGACAATGCTCCTGGAGTCAGCCTGAAATCTTTGTCCAACCCCATACCAGAAAACACACCACCTGGTACAGAGGTGGGCATCATTAATGTGCAGGACAGAGACTCTGAGAAGAACCGACAGGTTCGCTGCTCCATTCAGCAAAACGTTCCTTTTAAGTTGGTTCCTTCTATTAAAAACTATTATTCTTTGGTGACCACAGGACAGCTGGACCGTGAACTAGTGTCTGATTACAACATTACAATCACTGCCACTGATGAGGGCTCTCCACCTCTGTCCTCCTTTAAAACTGTTCAGTTATCTGTAGCTGACATCAACGATAACCCACCTGTGTTTGAGGAACAGTCCTACAGCGCATATGTGAGTGAAAATAACAAACCTGGCTCCACTTTATGTTCCGTTACTGCTCGAGACCCCGACTGGAGACAGAACGGTACAGTGATTTATTCTCTGTTACCTGGTGAGGTGAACGGTGCCCCGGTGTCCTCCTATCTGTCTGTTAACGGAGACACGGGGGTGATCCACGCTGTGAGGTCGTTTGATTATGAACAGTTCAGGAGTTTTAAAGTCCACGTGATGGCCAGAGACAATGGTTCTCCTCCTCTCAGCAGCAACGTGAGCGTCAGTGTGTTCATATCGGATGTGAATGACAACTCTCCTCAGATACTGTACCCCGCCCCTGAGGGCAGCTCCTTCATGACCGAGCTGGTCCCCAAAGCTGCTCATGGAGGCTCTCTGGTGTCCAAAGTGATAGCGGTGGACGCGGACTCCGGACAGAACGCCTGGCTGTCCTATCATATAGCAAAATCCACTGATCCGGGACTTTTCAGTATTGGTCTCCACAGCGGAGAGATCAGGACACAGCGGGACATTTCCGAATCTGACAGCATGAAACAGAACCTTATTGTGTCAGTGAAAGATAACGGACAGCCCTCTCTGTCTGCCACCTGTGCCATGTATTTACTTATTTCTGATAACTTGGCTGAGGTGCCAGAACTGAAGGATATTTCTTATGATGAGAAGAACTCCAAACTGACCTCATACCTGATCATTGCGCTGGTGTCTGTGTCCACCTTCTTTCTGACCTTCATCATCATCATCCTGGGTGTGAGGTTTTGTCGCAGGAGAAAGCCCAGACTGTTGTTTGATGGAGCAGTTGCCATCCCCAGCGCTTATCTCCCTCCTAATTACGCAGATGTTGACGGCACAGGAACTTTACGCAGCACTTACAATTATGACGCCTACCTGACAACAGGATCCAGAACCAGTGACTTTAAGTTTGTATCATCTTACAATGACAACACGCTGCCTGCTGACCAGACTCTGAAGAAAAGTCCGACAGACTTTGCTGAAGTGTTTGGAGAACTTGAAAAGTCTGAGGTATGAATGCATACAAACAATTTGTCAAACGTCGCATAAAACCTTAAACATTTAATCATATATATATGCACAAAAAAATTAAAGTATATATATATATTTTTTAATTGCATCTTTTGATAAATTTTAATTTGGTATTATTTTATTAGCAGTTGTATTTGCTTTCTCTTTTCTGTCTGTATTAATGAACTGGTGTAGTTTAGTCTATGAACCTTTTTTAGCGCCTAAAATATATTTGATTCCAATCCAATTTTATTTTTAAATTAGTACATGAACTCCGATTTATTAGAATCTTTTTAAGTGAAATTTAACTGCTCTCTACATATTCAATTACATTTTATTCACACTTCTCCTCCCTGCTGTTTGATTCCAAATACATGGCTTGAAGGAGATTTCGATGATCACAAAGTAATTATCCATTTAAAGTTTATGTTATGTTTATGCATTTAGCAGACGTTTTTATCCAAAGCGACTTACAGGTAGACATGTAGGGTAAGGGGGTCTTGCCTAAGGACTCCTAGTGGAGGTAGTACCTTTCATGCAGGGGATTCGAACTCAGGTCTCCCAAATGGAAGGTGGCAATCATACCACTACACTATCCAGTGAAATTTGCTACTTTAACTTTTTACAAATTGCACTTTGTGTTTGAATCAAATTTCTTGAAGTCTGAAATTTGACTTCTAAATTAAAATTTTATGACTTTGAGGGTTGGATGCCAGTTTATTTTAGTGATGACATTAACAGGTTTTACCACTGCAAACTATAGACTTTTACACGATTCTTTTCTTTTTGGAAGAGCATCCTAGACAATCACTATGAGTATTACAGGAATGTCTGCTGACCTTTTTTTCATAATAGTGTATATGATGTTCATTATGACACTCGAGCTAAAGGTTTGTGGCAAACTTAATCTCTTTTCCATTGATCTTTTCTGTTAAATAAACATAAAAACGACCAAAAGTATCCAATTCTTTTATAGTCACATCTTTCATTATACACTTGCAACACCTTGAGACTTTTAATGAAGAAGTATTTTGAAATTAGATTTGTCACACATCCCTAATTCCTCTTTGAGAAAGTGGCTTTGGTGAAGTACAGTCTTTATGGAACTTCAGAGAGAAGTGGCTGCCATATGAAGGCAACTAAGTTTGTACGGTTTTCTTATTGTTAAGCCTTATTGGTTTTTCTCCAGACCAATTTTCATATCAGACCTGAAGAATGCAAGGCTGGTCCCCTGGTTGATCGTCTTTGATACTGAGTGTTGAATTTATCATTTTGTGTGTTTAACGAGGCCTGGGTCTGTGTGGAGAGACCACTTTGATTGTTTGGAGCACTATACTTTGGGAGAAAAAAATAGCATGTCTAATGGACATTTTTGCAGTTAATATGACACGTTTTGAGTTAAGTTTTGTCTTGTTTTCAGGTTTTTTTCCCCTGTCACATTAAGTTTCACTCAAGTCCCCTGTTTCTGTTCACAGCTGCACTCCATAACCAATCACCTCCCTACAGTATTTAGTTTCCAGGTTTCCCTCAGTCATTGCAAAATCTTCACCTCGCTTCCCATGGTCCATGTCTTGTTTGCTCACGCTTTGTCAGGTCAGGTTTTGCCTCACAGTCTCGTCTTGTTTTCGGTTAACCACAGTCTTGTCTTGTCTTGTTTTGTTTTATTTCCACAGTTAAGAGTTTTGATACCTGGCACAGCCGCGCTTTTTGTTCTTGCCTTGTCTTTTGTTAATAAATCAAGTTTGCTTTTTGAGTTCTGCATCTGGGTCCTCCTTACGACACCACACATCTGACATAATATGATAGCTCAGTCATACAGTTACTTAATAAAGTTTACTTTTGTCATGGCATTATGAATTATGTACATAAGATATATCCTATTATTTATTAATTTTATCTTATTTGTTCTGGATTGACCTGGTTTTCAGTGGTAGGTGTCTTCTATTTGTCTAAGGCTTTGCCTTTCATTATTTTAAGTGTTCAGCTGATGGCAAATTGAGCTTCTTTTGTCCTGTTGATGCACTCCTGGACTGCGATGGCTTAATTGGTAGAATTAAGTTTTTTCCATCTATTCAAAAGTGTAAACTAATGATCAGTCAACCTTTACTCTTCAGGCAAAGTCTGAAATTACTTATATGAACATATTATCTGTAGATCGTGTTAGACAAAAATATTGTTGTTTTATCTTGGTTGGTGGAATCTTCTTTTGTATAATATGCCACCATATTTGCATGACATTTTCCTGTGAAAAGGAGATAACTTCATTTCACCCTTGAATCACAACATCATTGAGTCATCTGTTTGTCAGGTTTGTTTCTTATTTTCCTCTCTGAAGTATGGCCACCTTTTCTAATAGAATCATGCACATGAATTTTCATGGTTTGCAAGATTTCAAACCAATGCTTGTGTTTGAGGCATTTGCATTAAAACATGCAAGGTTTTGGATCTAAAATGATTTATCTTACAAAATGTGTAAAAGTATTTAGGAGACATGGGTCTAAGTTGAGCATCTTCTTTGCAGCAGTGGTGATAAATGTAAGTATAGGAGATTAACTGACTTAGGGAAATGTGAATAATTAATTTTGGACCATAATTATAGCAACTAGCTGTTGCTACTTGTTAGTAGTTAAGATAGTATACAATAATATCTGTTTTGTTTTAATACAAAAACATATACAGTAGATCCAACATTGTGAAAACATTTATAATGTCACTTTTCCTTGGGAATAGAAGCAGGTGAGGCTTAACAAGAGCTCAGGTTGACTAGTTGAAAAAAGTAACTCAGAACAGCAGGTAAGGACTTAATTTTTAGGGGGGGAAATATTTACACATATTAGAAACTACTCCACCAGAGAGTCACATAGATTACACGGCACCAATAAAACTTATAGTCAGCATCACCTTTATTTTCATTATTACAAATGAGGCATGAACTTTGATATAAATCAATATGTTGCACAATCCTGTTCGGATGTCCAGATTAAATCATCATGGAGAACTGTAGATCTAAATATTGAGCTACGTGTACGTCACAAGGCGTTCTAAGTTTTGTACAACAAAGAAAGTAGAGACCGAGAGTTGGTTGTTTTCCTAGTAATGACTGGGTGTTTTTGTTGAATACAACTCACGGTGGCGCTGTACACCAGCCTTAAATGTATCAAATACACCAGTTTGTGCTGGAGACACGCATTCTTCTGCTCTTAAATACGGATAACTACACAGGACGCGCAGTTGCTTTACCTGATATGTGGTTAGCTACATATTCTTATTATTTTTTTTAACCTGTTAATATTTCATCGTTGATTATGGATTCAAATATTTCCTTTGTTCAGACGTGTGGATTTTCTTTGCTCATTTTTTGGTTTCACGTCGCATATGGAGACGTGAGCTATTCTTTCCCAGAGGAGATGAAACGAGGATCAGTGATTGGAAATATTGCAAAGGATGTTGGGTTGCAAACTAGCGCTCTGTCCGCAAGGAGAGCCCGCATTGACACCGACGGGACTGATAAACGTTACTGTGACATAAACCTGAATAACGGGGAGCTGGTTGTGGCCGGAAGGATTGACCGTGAGGGGCTTTGTGGCGAAAAAGCTTCGTGCATCCTAAAACACGAGCTTGTTTTGGAGAATCCTCTCGAGCTCCATCGTGTCAACCTTCAAATTCAAGATATCAACGACAACTCCCCACAGTTTAAGGACGACTTGATCAAAATAGAAATCCATGAGTCTGCAGTCAGGGGAGCTCGCTTTGTGATAGAGGAAGCGCAAGATGCGGATGTAGGACAGAATTCAGTTCAGCAGTACAGCCTTAAAAAGAACGATAATTTCATTCTGGCTGTTAATAGAAACACGATAGAGCTTGTTCTTGACAAAGAGCTTGACCGTGAGAAACAACACGAAATGAATTTGCTCCTTACAGCTCTAGATGGTGGATCTCCTCAGAGATCAGGTACAGTAGACATCCACGTCACTGTGCTGGATGCTAATGATAACGCCCCAGTGTTCAGTCAGGCCGTTTATAAAGCCAGTCTGCCAGAAAACTCTCATTTAGATACTGTGGTGGTTACAGTGAGCGCAGCTGATGCAGATGAGGGAATCAATGGAGATGTGACTTATGACTTTGGACATGTTTCTGAAGAAGTTATGAAGATATTCAGTATTGACAGTAAAATAGGCGAAATAAGAGTTATTGGTGCTGTTGACTTTGAAACTACAACATCATATGAAATACGCGTTAAAGCAAAAGATGGTTTTGGGCTTTCATCTTATGCTAAGGTTATTGTTTCTATTACTGATGTGAATGACAACGCTCCTGTGGTCAGCCTGAAATCTCTGACCAACCCCATACCAGAAAACACACCACCTGGTACAGAGGTGGGCATCATTAATGTGCAGGACAGAGACTCTGAGAAGAACCGACAGGTTCACTGCTCCATTCAGCAAAACGTTCCTTTTAAGTTGGTTCCTTCTATTAAAAACTATTATTCTCTGGTGACGACAGGACAGCTGGACCGGGAACTAGTGTCTGATTACAACATTACAATCACCGCCACCGATGCGGGCTCTCCACCTCTGTCCTCCTCTAAAACTGTTCAGTTATCTGTAGCTGACATCAACGATAACCCACCTGTATTTGAGGAACAGTCCTACAGCGCATATGTGAGTGAAAATAACAAACCTGGCTCCACTTTATGTTCCGTTACTGCTCGAGACCCCGACTGGAGACAAAACGGTACAGTGATTTATTCTCTGTTACCTGGTGAGGTGAACGGTGCCCCGGTGTCCTCTTATCTGTCTGTTAACGGAGATACGGGGGTGATCCATGCTGTGAGGTCGTTTGATTATGAACAGTTCAGGAGTTTTAAAGTTCACGTGATGGCCAGAGACAACGGTTCTCCTCCTCTCAGCAGCAACGTGAGCGTCAGTGTGTTCATATCGGATGTGAATGACAACTCTCCTCAGATACTGTACCCCGCCCCTGAGGGCAGCTCCTTCATGACCGAGCTGGTCCCCAAAGCTGCACATGGAGGCTCTCTGGTGTCCAAAGTGATAGCGGTGGACGCGGACTCCGGACAGAACGCCTGGCTGTCCTACCATATAGTCAAATCCACTGATCCGGGACTTTTCAGTATTGGTCTCCACAGCGGAGAGATCAGGACACAGCGGGACATTTCTGAATCTGACAGCATGAAACAGAACCTTATTGTGTCAGTGAAAGATAACGGACAGCCCTCTCTGTCTGCCACCTGTGTCATGTATTTACTTATTTCTGATAACTTGGCTGAGGTGCCAGAACTGAAGGATATTTCTTATGATGAGAAGAACTCCAAACTGACCTCTTACCTGATCATCGCGCTGGTGTCTGTGTCCACCTTCTTTCTGACCTTCATCATCATTATCCTGGGTGTGAGGTTTTGTCGCAGGAGAAAGCCCAGATTGTTGTTTGATGGAGCAGTTGCCATCCCCAGCGCTTATCTCCCTCCAAATTACGCAGATGTTGACGGCACGGGAACTTTACGCAGCACTTATAATTATGACGCCTACCTGACAACAGGCTCCAGAACCAGTGACTTTAAGTTTGTATCATCTTACAATGACAACACGCTGCCTGCTGACCAGACTCTGAAGAAAAGTCCAACAGACTTTGCTGAAGTGTTTGGAGATCTCGAAGGGTCTGAGGTATGAATGCACGTTACAAAAAAATCGTAATACATCCTTAGAATTACTTAAGTAAAATAAATAGTGTTTTATGTCCATCATTAGACTAGATTTAATTTTGCTGCGATACTTACTTGTCTTGTACTAATATCTTTGTTCTTGTTTTGATCGATGTTTTTTATTTAAGAAGATTGCCTTACCTATTTGAAAGTTTTTAATACCATTGCAACTGTTGTATCCTCATTTTTAGTTGACCATTAGTTTATTAAACCATTTTTCTTAATCTTGTTTTAATTTGAGGACATACATTCTTGTTTTTTATTTGTCTCTCATTATTATATCTTAAAAATAACTAGAATAAATGCAACAAATGAATCAGGTTACCACTGACACTTTGACAATATGAATTATGGCTTCTTTGTGTCGGATAAGATGGATTATCAAGAGTTCAATATTACTGAACTCAGTTAATGACCTTTTATTGATTCTTCATGTCTTTGTAACACTTTTAGAGGTTATTTCACTTCTGAAGTGCTACAACAACGCTTGAGTTGTTAAAATGCATCCATTATATGACGAGATGCAATTTCAATTTAGAAAGCAAACATCAACTCCTGACATTTGTGCTTTTATGTCTTGCATCAAACCCTGCAACCTTGTACTCGTGTCTGGCAAAGTTAAAAATTGAGCTTCATGACGCCGCTTCTTTAGCATAAAAAAGGCACATAATCTTGTGCATTTATTTATGCTACTTTGTGAAGAGTGACCGCCATATAATCAAATCTTAATGTCCATATTTTTATACCTCAGAAATGTACATTATAACACTATCTCATTAATCAAGTCAGATACTTTGAATGAACACAGAGACACATTGGTTCTTCAGTTGATGTTATCACCGAGGATTTGGCATTTTATTCAAGGTCATTACACTTTTATTGGTGTGTTTGACTCGACTTTTAAGTTTAGCTCTTTCACTGTGTGATCTGATCCTTATTGTAAAGTGCAGATTTACGAGTGTTTCATCGTTCAACTATTTTTAATTTTTTTTTGTGTGACAGAAATTATTTGACTCATTTCATGATGGATACCAGTCAATCCCATATGTAATTTGAATCAGTCTGCATTTTCACACTGAATATCCTGGCTTGGTTTTGTGTTGTAGATTGATTAAGTTTTCTTGAGTTGTAACTGATTGAATATCAGTCAACTCATTCATGAAGATACAGTTAATTATGTTAAACTGAGTGTTTATATCCAGCAGTGTTTCCAGTTGTGATTTTGATAATCACTGTTTTGTTTTGTTTTTTTAATCTACAGATTTACTTATTTTAAAGTGACGGTTTTACGTACTAGATTCTTATCTGGTTTGTTTGTGTATTATGCATTTTTATTATATTTTAGTAAGGGCTCATTCTATTGCACCTGCTGTTATCTTGCTGCTAAACACAGATGGTTTCCTAACTGCCTATTCATTTGATGGTAGAGAGAGGCTATTTCCCATTAATGTTTATCTTCTTTTTAGAATAGTGCACAATCTGATTCAATCAGTCTTTAATTGAATGTGGCACAACTAGTTGTAATGACCTCAAATCACCAAGGTGTTTCTAAATCTGCATCATTGGACTACTATAATTGGTTGTCCTACACTAAGATATTCATCAAGAGTTGTGGTATTTTGGTCATAAAGGAGAATGTGCAACATGTGTGCATTAGATTTTCTGTTAAAAAGAAAAAACAAGGAGACTGTCTCACTCTGCTTTAACATCAGTGCATGTTCCAATCTCTGAATCTATTTAACAGCCTTCCTCTTGCAAATTATCAACAGAATATAAATTCTACCGGAGTACAACAGTGCAAGAGGATCTCACTTCACACATGAATCTGAGTATGTGCTCAAGGCTTTTGCTTTAAAATATGCAAGATAATGGATCTCCCAGTGTTCTCCTTAAAATAATTGCAAACAAGTCAGACTGATGCTCAGTATATGTTCTTGTCTCAGTTTAATTTTGTAAACTTGTTGATGTCTGCAGTACAATCAAATATGTAATGACTTAAAACCACACGTGATTCAGCTCAGAGCACAGCTAAAGTTGTCAAAAAAGAATTAACACAGTCTTATAGGTGTATATTTAGACTTGAACAATAAGTACAAGTCATAAGAGAAAGTCTTAACTTTCTACTTTTAGTCCTCAAGATACAATCCACCAGGATCATCAATACAGCAATTCACAAAACAATTATTATTCTGGCCTTTAAAAGCAAGCAGCTGAGTTGACCTTGGATGTGCACTGTAAAAACAGTCACACATAAGAACAGACTTCATACATCCTGACAGAGAATAAGAAAACAAAGATACCGGGATTACTTTGTTGTCCCAAAGTATCACATGAAGTGCCAGACAGCAATTTATCCAGGTTAACTGAATGTTTGATAGATGAAGTGATATGACTGTGTGATCATCCAGTGAAGAAAGAAGTCTTCAACAGATCTCAACAGCTTGTAAATGAGAAAAAAAAAATCATACAGTGACATTCATGAGGAAAATGCAGGCTGTTTACAATAAATAACAAATGTAATGCCTTAAATTAAATATCAGTGTTTTATGCAACGTTTAAAACCATGTGATCCGTTTTGAATTTGCAGATAATTACAGATGTAAACAATGCTTAGATGTTGAAATACGATTAGTGGGTACATTTAAAATTTCTTACAGTTTCCTGCTGTTGGTGTTATGTGGAATTTAACTCGCGGTGGCGCTGTACACCAGCCTTTAGATGTATTGAATCTTCTAGCCAGTGCTGTATGATACGAGTTGTTGTGCTCTTTCGTCGAAATTCGGATAACCACCCCGGGTTTGCAGTTCATGTCCGTGTTATGTTGTTAACGCCATCATTTCATTAACCTGCTGCTATTTAATGGTTAATTATGGATTCGAAAATCATCTTTTTTCAGACGTGTGTGATTTACTTCTTCTTTTTTTGGTCACACGTTGCATATGGAGACATGAGCTATTCTTTCTCAGAGGAGATGAAAAGAGGATCAGTGATTGGAAATATTGCCAAGGATCTTGGGTTGCAAACGCGTGCGCTGTCCACCAGAAGAGCCCGCATTGACACCGATGGGACTGATAAACGCTTCTGTGACATAAACCTGAATAACGGGGAGCTGGTTGTGGCCGGAAGGATTGACCGTGAGGGGCTTTGTGGCGAAAAGGCTTCGTGCATCCTAAAACACGAGCTTGTGCTGGAGAATCCTCTTGAGCTCCATCGTGTCAACCTTCAAATTCAAGATATTAATGACAACTCCCCACAATTTAACGAAGAACTGATCAAAATAGAAATCCAGGAGTCGGCAGACAGGGGAGCTCGTTTTGTGATAGAGGAGGCGCACGATGCGGATGTAGGACAGAATTCAGTTCAATTGTACAGCCTTAAAAAGAACGAACATTTCATTCTGGCTGTTAATGGAAACACGATAGAGCTTGTTCTTGATAAAGAGCTTGACCGTGAGAAACAACACGAAATTAATTTGCTCCTGACAGCTCTAGATGGTGGATCTCCTCAGAGATCAGGTACCGTAGTCATCCACGTCACTGTGCTGGATGCTAATGATAACGCCCCAGTGTTCAGTCAGGCCGTTTATAAAGCCAGTCTGCCTGAAAACTCTCCTTTAGATACTGTGGTGGTTACAGTGAGCGCAGCTGATGCAGATCAGGGAATCAATGGAGATGTGACTTATGACTTTGGACATGTTAACGAAGATGTGAAGAAGATATTTAGTATTGACCGTAAAATAGGCGAAATAAGAGTTATTGGTGCTGTTGACTTTGAAACTACAACATCATATGAAATACGCGTTAAAGCAAAGGATGGGTTGGGTCTCTCATCGTATGCTAAGGTAATCATTTCTATCACTGATGGGAATGACAACGCTCCTGTAGTCAGCCTGAAATCTCTGACCAACCCCATACCAGAAAACACACCACCTGGTACAGAGGTGGGCATCATTAATGTGCAGGACAGAGACTCTGAGAAGAACCGACAGGTTCGCTGCTCCATTCAGCAAAACGTCCCTTTTAAATTGATTCCTTCGATCAAAAACTATTATTCTCTGGTGACCACAGGACAGCTGGACCGTGAACTAGTGTCTGATTACAACATTTCAATCACTGCCACTGATGAAGGCTCTCCACCTCTGTCCTCCTCTAAAACTGTTCAGTTATCTGTAGCTGACATCAACGATAACCCACCTGTGTTTGAGGAACAGTCCTACAGTGCATATGTGAGTGAAAATAACAAACCTGGCTCCACTTTATGTTCCGTTACTGCTCGAGACCCCGACTGGAGACAAAACGGTACAGTGATTTATTCTCTGTCACCTGGTGAGGTGAACGGTGCCCCGGTGTCCTCCTATCTGTCTGTTAACGGAGACACGGGGGTGATCCACGCTGTGAGGTCGTTTGATTATGAACAGTTCAGGAGTTTTAAAGTTCACGTGATGGCCAGAGACAACGGTTCTCCTCCTCTCAGCAGCAACGTGAGCGTCAGTGTGTTCATATCGGATGTGAATGACAACTCTCCTCAGATACTGTACCCCGCTCCGGAGGGCAGCTCCTTCATGACCGAGCTGGTCCCCAAAGCTGCACATGGAGGCTCTCTGGTGTCTAAAGTGATAGCGGTGGACGCGGACTCCGGACAGAACGCCTGGCTGTCCTATCATATAGTCAAATCCACTGATCCGGGACTTTTCAGTATTGGTCTCCACAGCGGAGAGATCAGGACACAGCGGGACATTTCCGAATCTGACAGCATGAAACAGAACCTTATTGTGTCAGTGAAAGATAACGGACAGCCCTCTCTGTCTGCTACCTGTGCCATGTATTTACTTATTTCTGATAACTTGGCTGAGGTGCCAGAACTGAAGGATATTTCTTATGATGAGAAGAACTCCAAACTGACCTCTTACCTGATCATCGCGCTGGTGTCTGTGTCCACCTTCTTTCTGACCTTCATCATCATCATCCTGGGTGTGAGGTTTTGTCGCAGGAGAAAGCCCAGACTGTTGTTTGATGGAGCAGTTGCCATCCCCAGCGCTTATCTCCCTCCTAATTACGCAGATGTTGACGGCACAGGAACTTTACGCAGCACTTACAATTATGACGCCTACCTGACAACAGGCTCCAGAACCAGTGACTTTAAGTTTGTATCATCTTACAATGACAACACGCTGCCTGCTGACCAGACTCTGAAGAAAAGTCCAACAGACTTTGCTGAAGTGTTTGGAGATCTCGAAGGGTCTGAGGTATGAATGCACGTTACAAAAAAATCGTAATACATCCTTAGAATTACTTAAGTAAAATAAATAGTGTTTTATGTCCATCATTAGACTAGATTTAATTTTGCTGCGATACTTACTTGTCTTGTACTAATATCTTTGTTCTTGTTTTGATCGATGTTTTTTTATTTAAGAAGATTTCCTTACCTATTTGAAAGTTTTTAATACCATTGCCACTGTTGTATTCTCATTTTTAGTTTACCATTAGTTTATTAAACCATTTTTCTTAATCTTGTTTTAATTTGAGGACATACATTCTTGTTTTTTATTTTTCTCTCATTATTATATCTTAAAAATAACTAGAATAAATGCATGCAACAAATGAATCAGGTTACCACTGACATTTTGACAATATGAATTATGGCTTCTTTGTGTCGGATAAGATGGATTATCAAGAGTTCAATATTACTGAACTCAAGTAATAACTTTTTATTGATTCTTCGTGTGTTTGCAAGACTTTTAGAGGTTATTTCACTTCTGAAGTGCTACAACAACGCTTGAGTTGTTAAAATGCATCCATTATATGACGAGATGCAATTTCAATTTAGAAAGCAAACATCAACTCCTGACATTTGTGCTTTTATGTCTTGCATCAAACCCTGCAACCTCGTACTCGTGTCTGGCAATGTTAAAAATTGAGCTTCATGACGCCGCTTCTTTAGCATAAAAAGGCACATAATCTTGTGCATTTATTTATGCTACTTTGTGAAGAGTGACCGCCATATAATCAAATCTTAATGTCCATATTTTTATACCTCAGAAATGTACATTATAACACTATCTCATTAATCAAGTCAGATACTTTGAATGAACACAGAGACACATGGGTTCTTCAGTTGATGTCATCACCGAGGATTTGGCATTTTATTCAATGTCATTACACTTTTATAGCAGGTGTGTTTGACTCGACTTTTAAGTTTAGCTCTTTCACTGTGTGATCTGATCCTGATTGTAAAGTGCAGATTTACGAGTGTTTCATCTTTCAATTTTTAAAAAAAATTTTTGTTTGACACAAATTATTTGACTCATTACATGACGGATACCAGTCAGTCTCATATGTAATTTGAACCAGTCTGCATTTTCACACTGAATATCCTGGCTTGGTTTTGTGCTGTAGAATGATTAAGTTTTCTTGAGTTGTAACTGATTGAATATCAGTCAACTCATTTATGAAGATACAGTTAATTATGTTAAAATGAGTGTTTATATCCAGCAGTGTTTCTCGTTGTGATTTTGATAATCACTGTTTTGTTTTTGTTTTTTAATCTACAGATTGACTTGTTTTAAAGTGACAGGTTTTACGTACTAGATTCTTATCTGGTTTGTTTGTGTATTATATATTTTTATTATATTCTAATAAGGGCTCATTCTATTGCACCTGCTGTTATCTTGCTGATAAACACAGATGGTTTCCTAACTGCCTATTCATTTGATGGTAGAGGGAGGCTATTTCCCATTAATGTTTCTCTTCTTTTTAGAATAGTGCACAATCGGATTCAATCAGTCTTTAATTGAATGTGGCACAACTAGTTGTAATGACTTCAAATCACCAAGGTATTTCTAAATCTGCATCATTGAACTACTGTAATTGGTTGTCCTACACTAAGATATTCATCAAGAGTTGTGGTATTTTGGTCATAAAGGAGAATGTACAACATGTGTGCATTAGATTTTCTGGTAAAAAGAAAAAAAACTAATAAAAAAAAAACAAGGAGACTGTCTCACTCTGCTTTAACATCAGTGCATGTTCCAATCTCTGAATCTATTTAACAGCCTTGCTCTTGCAAATTATCAACAGAATATAAATTTTACCGGAGTACAACAGTGCAAGAGGATCTCACTTCACACATGAATCTGAGTATGTGCTTGAGGCTTTTGCTTTAAAATATGCAAGATAATGGATCTCCCAGTGTTCTCCTTAAAATAATTGCAAACAAGTCAGACTGATGCTCAGTATATGTTCTTGTCCCAGTTTAATTTTATAAACTCGTTGATGTCTGCAGTACAATCAAATATGTAATGACTTAAAAACATACGTGATTCAGCTCAGAGCACAGCTAAAGTTGTCAAAAAAGGATTAACACAGTCTTACAGTACAGGTATATATTTAGACTTGAACAATAAGTAGAAGTCATAAGAGAAAGTCTTAACTTTCTACTTTTAGTCCTCAAGATACAATCCACCAGGATCATCAATACAGCAATTCACAAAACAATTATTATTCTGGCCTTCAAAAGCAAGCAGCTGAGTTGACCTTGGATGTGCACTGTAAAAACAGTCACACATAAGTACAGACTTCATACATCCTGACAGAGAATAAGAAAACAAAGATACCGGGATTACTTTGTTGTCCCAAAGTATCACATGAAGTGCCAGACAGCAATTTATCCAGGTTAACTGAATGTTTGATAGATGAAGTGATATGACTGTGTGATCATCCAGTGAAGAAAGAAGTCTTCAACAGATCTCAACAGCTTGTAAATGAGAAAAAAAAAATCATACAGTGACATTCATGAGGAAAATGCAGGCTGTTTACAATAAATAACAAATGTAATGCCTTAAATTAAATATCAGTGTTTTATGCAACGTTTAAAACCATGTGATCCGTTTTGAATTTGCAGATAATTACAGATGTAAACAATGCTTAGATGTTGAAATACGATTAGTGGGTACATTTAAAATTTCTTACAGTTTCCTGCTGTTGGTGTTATGTGGAATTTAACTCGCGGTGGCGCTGTACACCAGCCTTTAGATGTATTGAATCTTCTAGCCAGTGCTGTATGATACGAGTTGTTGTGCTCTTTCGTCGAAATTCGGATAACCACCCCGGGTTTGCAGTTCATGTCCGTGTTATGTTGTTAACGCCATAATTTCATTAACCTGCTGCTATTTCATGGTTAATTATGGATTCGAAAATCATCTTTTTTCAGACGTGTGTGATTTACTTCTTCTTTTTTTGGTCACACGTCGCATATGGAGACATGAGCTATTCTTTCTCAGAGGAGATGAAAAGAGGATCAGTGATTGGAAATGTTGCCAAGGATCTTGGGTTGCAAACGCGTGCGCTGTCCACCAGAAGAGCCCGCATTGACACCGATGGGACTGATAAACGCTTCTGTGACATAAACCTGAATAACGGGGAGCTGGTTGTGGCCGGAAGGATTGACCGTGAGGGGCTTTGTGGCGAAAAAGCTTCGTGCATCCTAAAACACGAGCTTGTGCTGGAGAATCCTCTCGAGCTCCATCGTGTCAACCTTCAAATTCAAGATATTAATGACAACTCCCCACAATTTAACGAAGAACTGATCAAAATAGAAATCCGGGAGTCGGCAGTGAGGGGAGCTCGTTTTGTGATAGAGGAGGCGCACGATGCGGATGTAGGACAGAATTCAGTTCAATTGTACAGCCTTAAAAAGAACGAACATTTCATTCTGGCTGTTAATGGAAACACGATAGAGCTTGTTCTTGACAAAGAGCTTGACCGTGAGAAACAACACGAAATTAATTTGTTCCTGACAGCTCTAGATGGAGGATCTCCTCAGAGATCAGGTACAGTAGTCATCCACGTCACTGTGCTGGATGCTAATGATAACGCCCCAGTGTTCAGTCAGGCCGTTTATAAAGCCAGTCTGCCAGAAAACTCTCATTTAGATACTGTGGTGGTTACAGTGAGCGCAGCTGATGCAGATGAGGGAATCAATGGAGATGTGACTTATGACTTCGGACATGTTAACGAAGATGTGAAGAAGATATTTAGTATTGACCGTAAAATAGGCGAAATAAGAGTTATTTGTGCTGTTGACTTTGAAACTACAACATCATATGAAATACGCGTTAAAGCAAAGGATGGGTTGGGTCTCTCGTCTTATGCTAAGGTTATCATTTCTATCACTGATGTGAATGACAACGCTCCTGTGGTCAGCCTGAAATCTCTGACCAACCCCATACCAGAAAACACACCACCTGGTACAGAGGTTGGCATCATTAATGTGCAGGACAGAGACTCTGAGAAGAACCGACAGGTTCGCTGCTCCATTCAGCAAAACGTCCCTTTTAAGTTGGTTCCATCTATCAAAAACTATTATTCTTTGATAACCACAGGACAGCTGGACCGTGAACTAGTGTCTGATTACAACATTACAATCACTGCCACTGATGAGGGCTCTCCACCTCTGTCCTCCTCTAAAACTGTTAATTTATCTGTAGCTGACATCAATGACAACCCACCTGTGTTTGAGGAACAGTCCTACAGCGCATATGTGAGTGAAAATAACAAACCTGGCTCCACTTTATGTTCCATTACTGCTCGAGACCCCGACTGGAGACAGAACGGTACAGTGATTTATTCTCTGTTACCTGGTGAGGTGAACGGTGCCCCGGTGTCCTCCTATCTGTCTGTTAACGGAGACACGGGGGTGATCCACGCTGTGAGGTCGTTTGATTACGAACAGTTCAGGAGTTTTAAAGTCCACGTGATGGCCAGAGACAACGGTTCTCCTCCTCTCAGCAGCAACGTGAGCGTCAGTGTGTTCATATCGGATGTGAATGACAACTCTCCTCAGATACTGTACCCCGCCCCTGAGGGCAGCTCCTTCATGACCGAGCTGGTCCCCAAAGCTGCACACGGAGGCTCTCTGGTGTCCAAAGTTATAGCGGTGGACACGGACTCCGGACAGAACGCCTGGCTGTCCTATCATATAGTCAAATCCACTGATCCGGGACTTTTCAGTATTGGTCTCCACAGCGGAGAGATCAGGACACAGCGGGACATTTCTGAATCTGACAGCATGAAACAGAACCTTATTGTGTCAGTGAAAGATAACGGACAGCCCTCTCTGTCTGCCACCTGTGCCATGTATTTACTTATTTCTGATAACTTGGCTGAGGTGCCAGAACTGAAGGATATTTCTTATGATGAGAAGAACTCCAAACTGACCTCTTACCTGATCATCGCGCTGGTGTCTGTGTCCACCTTCTTTCTGACCTTCATCATCATTATCCTGGGTGTGAGGTTTTGTCGCAGGAGAAAGCCCAGACTGTTGTTTGATGGAGCAGTTGCCATCCCCAGCGCTTATCTCCCTCCTAATTACGCAGATGTTGACGGCACAGGAACTTTACGCAGCACTTACAATTATGACGCCTACCTGACAACAGGATCCAGAACCAGTGACTTTAAGTTTGTATCATCTTACAATGACAACACGCTGCCCGCTGACCAGACTCTGAAGAAAAGTCCATCAGACTTTGCTGAAGTGTTCAGTGACTTTAGTGGATCTCCTGAGGTAGGCACGTGTCTCATTTAATTTATACAATCGGTTTGAAACGTCTTGTATAATTTCTACTACACACCCCTCTTCACACACATATGTGTAACCTTTTCTTTTTGTTCTTCTGAGTACTTTCTGCTTTAACTGAGGAATGACTGACTCCTCTGACTTGCATCGCTGTCCTTGGTTCTGAACACAGCTAGTTCCATTGACTTAAGTTTTTTAATCTACTGTCTATTCATATATTTCAAACCCCCCACCGGATATGCTTTGATTTACAGTTTTATTCTTCATTACTCATCTATGTTATTTCTGTATTTACTTCAATCTTTTCATTTTGAACGTGCCTCTTCTCAAAGATGGGGTTGCAGGCGCCTTTTTTGATGAGAGCTCAAGTGACTTCCATAAATTTAAAGTTGTGGCACTGTGTTGGATTAGAAAAAAACAAACGAGAAAGAAGAGCGTGTTCATAGGAAATGTTGAAACATACTTTTTTTTACTTGTCTTTTTCTAACAATGCAATACACAACACCCATTTCCATGTTTCGGTCTTGTGTGCTCTGTTTAGCAAGAGGAAATAAATTAAATTAAACTTAATAATCCTTTTTACAATATTTGCATTTCTTGATTGTATGAAAGTGAGATGAGATCACATGAAATTTGATGGAGACTGGCCAGACTTGGATAAGAAAAATATGTTTGTTACTTTTCTTATCTAATATGTAGTCTCATAACAAAATTGTTATTGGCCTAACTTATTTAGTCACGTTGTTCAAAATTATATGTATTCGAAAAGAAAAAAAAATAAGAATGTTGCAATAATGCTCCTAGTCTCTTGGTGACGCTCTTCTATAAAGCCTGAGTCATGGATGCTCTTGTCTCACCCCTTTCTGTGTCAGTGGAACTAGAGAAATGGGTTAGAGCTGAGAGCTGTGCATGCGTGCGCATTTGTGCCAGTGAGTATGATAAAGAGAAGAGGAGAGGCTGTGTGTCTGTGTGAGCGAGTGAGTCAGAGAGAGAAAGTAGTGGTGAAATGGGAATAGAGAGAGAGGAATTCAAGCTGACAGCATCCCTAATAGAGCATGATTAACTCAGCAAGTGAAAGCAGGGAACTGTTCGTTTGCTGCTGCGTATTTATTAGTTTAACAATTTCGCTATAATGTCGAGATTACATTTGTTTCTCAGACCATGTTTGATAAGAGACCAGCGATTAGACTTAAAGTGTTTGGTGCATTTTCTATTATTTACTCGGATTTTGGGTCCATCATTTGGAGAAGTCCGATATATTCTTCCAGAGGAGATGCAGAGGGGCTCAGTTATCGGGAATCTTGCGCGGGATTTAGGGCTGGAAGTGGCGGGGCTTGATGGTCGTCGAGCCCGGATTGTTGCCGAAGGAACCAGTCAGCTTTGTGAACTGCACACCTCTTCGGGCAATCTTTTGATCAGCCAACGGATAGACCGGGAGGAACTGTGTGCGCAAGTTTCCGTTTGCATCCGACAGTTTCAGCTTCTACTTGAGGATCCACTTCAAGCATTCAGCTTAGTTTTGGACATTGCGGATATAAACGACAATAGTCCAGTGTTTGCTGCACGAGAGATAAAATTAGATTTAGTGGAATCTACAGTTCTGGGGAGACGCTTTCCATTAGAGAGCGCGTATGACCCCGATCTGGGCACGAACTCTGTACAGGAATATAAATTGAGCCAGAATGATCATTTTTCTCTTGAAATGAGCACGCAAATAAATGGCAATTCTTATCCAGAGCTAGTTCTTAAAAAGCCCCTGGACCGAGAAGCAAAAGCTGAACATGTGCTGAAAATCAGTGGACTTGACGGGGGGAATCCAGTCAGATCAGGAACTGCCTCTATCTACATCAGCGTTTTGGATGCCAATGACAATGTCCCAGTTTTTAGTCAACGAGTTTACAAAACCTCTGTGCCAGAGAACTCACCCATAGGGACTATCATAACAACCCTTAATGCTACAGACTTTGACGAAGGTGTCTATGGAGAGATAACATACTCTTTCAGTCACCTGTCAGACAAGATGGGGGGAGTTATTGAAATCAACGCTCAGAGTGGAGAAGTTCGGGTGGCAGGTGTTATTGACTATGAAGAGGCCAGCTCGCACGAGCTGGATGTTCAGGCTAAAGACGGTGGTGGTCAAACATCTCACTGTAAACTTATAATTGATGTCGTTGATGTGAACGATAATAGACCTGTGATAGAAATAAAGTCAGCCTCTGCTAACGTGGCTGAGGACTCAAAACCAGGAACTATGGTTGCGCTGATTAATATCTATGACCTGGACACCAGCAGCAGTGGACGAGTCACGTGTTCAATCTCAGACAATGTTCCATTTAAATTAGTATCAGAAGTAAAAAACTATTACATGTTAGTTACTGATGGAATTCTAGATAGAGAAATCCAACGTGAGTATAACATTACAATTGCTGCCACTGACGCAGGCTCTCCTCAACTCTCTAGTGTACAAATTATATCAATCGTAGTTAATGATGTCAATGATAGCCCACCGACTTTTACCCATACGGAGTACAATGCTAACATTTTGGAGAACCAGCCAGTTGGCACGTTTGTAATCAAAGTCACAGCACAGGACATTGATGACGGATCTAATGCAAAGATATTATATCACATATCTAATGACACAAACTTAGAATTGCCGTCTTTCCTCACAATCAACTCAGATACAGGGGAGCTTTTTACGTCGCGCCAGTTTGATTACGAACAGTCAGTTCACTTCAAAATTAAGATGACAGCTCGAGATGGAGGTAAGCCTCCACGTTCCACTACCTGTACTATAAATGTTTTTATAAAGGATGAAAATGACAACGTACCTGTTATCCTATATCCTGTCCAGACTTCCGGGTATATTGCCGAGGATATGGTGCCAATTGAAGCTCCCAGAGGTTACCTAGTTACTAAGGTAGTTGCTGTCGACGCCGACTCTGGTCATAACGCCTGGCTTTCCTACAGAATAATTAAAGCTACGCAGACCAACCTGTTTATGGCAGATCTGCATACAGGAGAAATCAGAACTCTGCGAACATTTATGGAGAACGATGAACCTAAACAAACTCTTATCGTTTTGGTAACTGATAACGGGCGTGAATCTCTCTCGGCCACAGCCACAGTCAGTATAATGCTTGGTGACGGGCTGCCTATTTTAAGCGAACTTTTTGAGTTTAAAGATGAGTCACAGGACAGAGATAATTTAACGCTTTATCTAATTATCGCTCTGTCGACCGTCTCCTTTCTTTTCATCCTATTAATCAGTGGGGTCTGTTATTTTAAACATTGCCGGCATGGTTATGTTTATCGTTCAACCACAGCTAGTCTACCCGTTTTCCCCACAACATACTGTCCCTCTGGTTTTACAGATTTTAGCCATTGTGGGACTTTGCTGAAAGATGATAGATATGACCCTTTCTTGACCACTGGCTCGTGGAGAGGTGACTTTCGTTTTGGATCAAATACAGACACTGACACACTTAAGAAAAGAAGTGCAGCCTATCAAAAAAACACACTGAGGCGCCTCAGTACTGACAGAGCCACTCTGAAGGTGATGGCAGGTCCACCACATCCTTGTTATGTCGTCAAATGAGTCACAGTCATAACATCTGTTGTAAAAGAAAGAAAAAAATCTAATGAGTTTGTTCTACACTTTCTGACAATTTTGTTTGAACTATGTTGGTTTCACTCATGCTTCTATAATAAGAATAGATATATTGTACATGCCTGTGTTTGAAATCCCATTTTATTCCATTACTGAAGTAGGAATGTATAAATATATTAATAGTTTTCTTCAAATGGCGTCATCCTCATCTCTCCACGACCTGGCCTGAATACAAATGGCAATGTTAACCTTGTAAATAGTGCCATATTTGGCATATTTTCAGCCATAGTAAGCTATTAGAAAGGAATTTTTGACTTACCATAAATTGCCTGTCTACATATATTTCGCATGTAACTTTTTGTAAGACTGCAAATATTTGCACCATGTAGTAATATATATATTCATTGTGCTGTCTGTTTTCATTCTTCTACTCTGCCAGAATAAGTAGTATAAACTGATTTAGTTTATTATCAGTATCAGAATTAGTATGTCTCTCATTCAAAAACTGAAACATTTTTTTGTTTTGGAGGATTATATAATCTTGTAATTTGTGTTGGCCCAGTTTATGTATCATGCACTCAAGGAGCATTGTTGACATGTCTGACTTCTCTGTTCTTTACAGTATCTCCTGAGCATGATTTAGTTGCAGAAATAAGCTGTTAGTATTTAACTGTGACTGGTAAATCTGCCTCTATAATTTTGTGTATGAACAGGTTTGCTATTTCATTTAATACTTTTTATAGTTTTAACCTTTCTATCATTAGTTGGGAATTTTAAAATGTTTTCGCAGATTTCATGTTGTCGTTTGGATGTTATCTATCTTGCTGCAAAATTAATCTACCTATGGATATAAATAAAGCATGTAACCTAAGCCAAGTTTTGGTGATTTTATGTTTGTTAAGCTGAGATAAAAGCTGAGATAAAAGCTTTTAAATTTATGCCATGAATCCAGCCCATGAATTTTAAACCCGTAAACATAATAACATTGTAAAGATTTTTATTTTTTATTTCCTTTTATGTCACTTAAATGCACTCCTTACAAAAATGGGGAGCATTTCACATGTCTTTTCTCTTTTTGGCAGATGACATGTGAAATGTTGAAACTTGAGGCAGAGATAGGGTGAATTCGAAATGTCAAAACACACCTAACAATAGACAATTTATATTTAATCTTAGTAAATGAGTATGTCTCGTGTAGAATGCAGCCAAAGCAGCATTGCCCTCTTTAAAAGTACATTTAGATTTAATTACAGGTCAAATGCAGAAATTGGAAAATAAATATGCACTCTGTATAATTTTTTTGTGATTATTTTGCATTTATTCTGAATTATTGTGGTTGAATGTGAAATAATAATAAACTATAAATGTTTTTCTAAGGCATTCATAATATTTCCAAATGTGAAAGATGTTGCATCTGAGGTTGTAGTGTTGAATATTTGTAATACTTGACAAAAGAGGTAATTTCAAATCTTCAGATATGGTATGAAATACTTGCTCTGTGGTGTGATGGTTAGCACTGGTCCAAAGGGTCCTGATTTCCCAGTCCAAAGACAAACATATTAGGCTGATTGGTGATTGTGAATGTATGTGTGTGATCAATGAAAAAGCACCGTGTAGCCTTTAACACTGTATAGACTAATAAGTGCTGTATGAGTGTGTACATGTGTGTGTGCAAATTGGTGAATGTGGTTTGTCATATAAAAGCTCTTTGAGTTGTCAACTTGACTAGAAAAGTGCTGTATACAGTTAATTTACCTGAGTCAGTGGTTGACACAACACTGTTACAGCTAAAAAGTAAGACATTTTAAAAAAGAAAGATGGTTTGGTCATCATCTTAGTTAATCAGGCTGCGTAACAGATGTCTTAATGATATACTCATGCAAGCGTCAACAGCAGGGTTACAAAAGCTTGTCACTTTTAAGCTTATATTAACAAAAGAAAACAACATATTGTAATTTAATTGTGAAAAATAATTGACCACAGGTCAGAACTCATCAGGTTATTGGTTAGAGACTGTCATATTGGTTAGAGACATGTAAAATGTCTGCATACGCATATTCCCTCAATTCACTGTGACTGTGTCATGGTTGTAAAGCAGATGGGTTTTGTTACGAAAATCTCCCTTCTGTATACATGTGTGTTCCTGTTTCTGTAGCTCCAGGCCCATTTGTGCTCTTAATTTAAGCCATGGTAGGATAACAAGTGAAAGCTTTGCTTCATTTTTGTTTATTGCTATCTAGGTCACAACAGCACTGCTCTAAGTACTGCGGTTGGCAGTGCTAGAGACTGCACACCAGCTTAACAGCCCAGATGTTTTGTTTTTTCTTTTTAAATACATTTAATTAATGCAAGTGCCACATACTTTCCAGTGTTTCGGATGTTTTCCCTTGTTTTATTTACAGGAGTATTAATTAGATGGATAAAATAACCACTGAAACATTCATTGAAAGTGCTTTCAACTTAACTTCTTTTTAAGACAATGTTTTTCACTATGCACTCGTTGCCTTGCCTCTTGAGATTCCAAAGAAATATTATTACATTCAATACTTATTTGGTTATTAAGTTGAACATTTGTTTAAGCTGATAACCAATATAATTAACTGAGTGCTGGTAAGATAGGTGCAGTTTAGGGCAATGACATGTTTAAAGACCAGAGAAAGTTTGTGCCTAATACATTACTTTGGCAATGGCAATGATCTGATAACACTGAACAAATCCTCTGAGCAGCCAGCCCCGGTTCCAGTCCTGGCCCGGTGGCCCTTTGCTGCAAGAAAAAAAAAGAACTGCTTTATGCACCTGATGAACTTTTATAACTTGGATACATACTGTATTTATTACATCTAAGGCTTTGTTGATGTTTGGTGCAGTTACAGACCATCCCAGCATGTATTTCACATGAGAAATTACTGATTTCATAATTTGATTTGTCTTTATACGAATGTGATGCAAAAATTAAATAAGATGATTCATCTTGTTTTTCAGGATTGATACTAACTTTGTTTTGTTTTTGTCTTTACCCTCTGTGCTCACCGTGGATGGAACTTTCATTTTTTGGATCTAACAGGTAAGATAATTTCCGTTTCCCTTGCTCTTCAATTCTAACACAATACTTTTAGCCATTACAGTTACCATATTCAGTAACCACAAACAGCACACAAACTCTATCCCCGTTTTTCTCTATCTATATTTTCACCTCACCGAAAATTGTATTGACATCAGCCATGTAACATTTTGCATATGAGTGTTTATAACTTGAGCCCAACTATAACCATAAAAGTCATGTCAAGATTCTTGAGTCTTGTAACAAAGGCAACTGCACTGCTCTTATTAGTCTGTGCAGTGTGGTTCTTCCCCAGGCTTCATACCACATGATTATTAGTATTCCTGGCTGCCTCTGTGCAGCCTAAATAATGCAGATTCATGATGCAAATTCATGATGCACAGACTATATCTCTTTGCAGTAACATATGAATACGTGTGTGAACAGCGGAACGATGCAAGACAATTCCATGACCCATTGAAAAACAACTATAGATGCGTATGCTGCATAGAGAGGAAATATACTGCAGTGAAAATGAGCAGCAATCATTCATGCATGTGGATGTGTGTAGTGGTGCTTTAGATGTTGGTTCCACTGCTGAAATGTAGGTCACTAGACTCATCAGTTAGATCGAATGGGGGGAGTAGATTATCTATTTATCTGTGAGACTGTCTCTGTTTTTATATCCATCCATCTATTTGCAGACAGGAACCCAAATGTTTCTTTACTCTGTTTACATGTAGGTCCACAATTAGTATGTCTTATCAAATAAATCTTATCAAATAAACATTTGGTACAATTGTTTGTTATAATTTAGAAGACACTTAATGGTCATCTGTGTGGCTTCCTCCTTGTGTAATACATTGCTAATCGAATTGATTTGAGGTGGGCTGATATCATAGTGACAAATGTACTGCATAACTGTGTAATGAAAAAAAGTTATAATTTGTATTTATATGGTAATATCAGTCTTTGCATCTTCTCTTATACATTTGACTATATACGTCAGAGAAGTGGAGCAGAGTGAGGACGTTGTTCCACACACTGACTGTTGGTGGTACTGTTGCCTAAGCAGACTAATTGTGTAACGTTGGTCTTATCACAAAAAACTAAGACGCCACCCTCTTTACAAGAAAAATGCGAGGGTTGTGCACATATATCTATGAGGCACTAGACGAAATAGTGGATTTTTTTAGACTAAATACCTATTTTAAAGAGTATATGGTGAATATTAAGAGGACTTCCCTCCTTGAAAAGACAACTGTACTGTTTTGAAATGGGTTATCTGAGGAGCAGGGACACCCCGCTGGATTGGAAAATCTCCATTTTGCTTTTCTGCCTTGTTGCTGCGGTCAGTGGACAAATTCGCTATTCTATACCGGAGGAGATGAGGAAAGGACTTTTTGTCGGAGACGTTGCAAAAGACTTGGGCTTAGATGTGAAAAGGTTGGTGTCTGGTCTGGCTCGGCTAGTTATAGATGATGAAAACCAATATGTCACGCTGAATCAGAACAAAGGGCACATCGTTGTCAATGAAAGAATTGACAGAGAAAAGCTATGCGCCAAGAAATCTCCGTGCAGCTTTAGTCTAGAAATTGTCCTTGAAGATCCACTCGAATTGTTTTCTATTACAATTGAAATACAAGATATAAATGATCATGCTCCAGCTTTTCCCAAAAAAGAAATTAATTTAGAAATTAGTGAATCAACGCCCACTGGGACTGTATTCTTGCTTGATGGCGCATCTGATCCCGATGTGGGAATAAACTCACTGCAGAGTTACTCTTTAAAGGCAAATGATCATTTTGTTCTCAAACAGCATACGCGATCAGATGGAAGTAAATATGCCGAATTGATGCTTCAGAGTGGTTTGGACCGCGAGAAACAAAGTCGGCACACGCTTATATTGACAGCTGTTGATGGTGGAGAACCGCAGAAGTCCGGAACAGCAAAGATTCATGTTTCAGTTCTGGACGCAAATGACAACGCGCCCGTTTTCACGCAGACCTTGTATAAAGCAACCGTTTTTGAAAATATTTTGGGAGGCACAGTTATCGCCAGAGTCAGTGCTGTAGATGCGGACCAAGGATACAATGGTAACGTAACTTATTCCTTCACCCACTTGGAAGATGATTCCTCTTGTCCCTTTGAAATAAATTCTTACACTGGGGAGATAAAACTCACCGGTGAGCTCGATTACGAGGTTTCTCCGAGTTATGAAATAAACCTTCAGGCAAAAGATCCATGGGGAGTGGTTGGTGTAAGCAAATTTATAATCGAGATAGCAGATGTGAATGACAACAGCCCAGTAATCACAATGGCCTCATATTCGGGAAAAATTTCCGAAGATTCTCCTCCTGGCACAGTTGTGGGTTTGATAAGTGTCCAAGATAAAGACGCAGGGAAAAATGGACAGGTGCATTTGACTATAGATGAAAATGTCCCGTTTAAAATCAAATCTTCCCTCAGAAATTATTTTACCCTCGTTACGGAGCAAATGCTCGACCGTGAGAAGTTTTCGAAATACAATATCACTGTAATTGCCACTGATGAGGGCTTCCCTGCCTTATCAAGCGTAAAGGTGATTGTTTTACAAGTTACTGATATTAATGACAACGCACCAGCTTTTAGCCAAACTGTTTACAACACTCAGGTGATGGAAAACAATTCCCCAGGTGTCGCTCTGATGCAAATTCAGGCATCGGATCGAGATCAGGGTCAGAATGCACGTGTTTCATATTTTCTTATTGACAAGGAAGTTAATGGAAATCCAATCTCTTCATATTTCTCAGTTAAGACAGAAAGTGGAGTAATTCAGTCTTTGCGTTCACTTGACTATGAACAAGTAAAAGAGTACATAATACAAGTTAAAGCGCAGGATGGAGGCTCGCCACCACAAAGCAGTAACACAACAGTTATTGTACGTGTTCAGGACCAGAACGATAACCCGCCTCAGGTTCTGTACCCAGTCCAGACTGGTGGCTCTGTGGTGGCTGAAATGGTGCCTCGTTCAGCAGATGTGGGCTATCTGGTCACTAAAGTGGTGGCTGTTGATGTGGACTCTGGACAGAATGCCTGGCTCTCCTATAAACTGCAGAAAACCACAGACAGGGCGCTGTTTGAAGTGGGCTTACAGAATGGAGAAATAAGAACTATCCGCCAAGTCACTGATAAAGATGCTGTGAAACAAAGACTGACTGTTATAGTGGAGGACAACGGGCAGCCCTCTCGTTCAGCTACAGTCATTGTTAACGTGGCGGTGGCGGACAGCTTCCCTGAAGTGCTGTCGGAGTTCACTGACTTTACACACGACAAGGAGTACAATGACAACCTGACTTTTTACTTAGTGTTGGCTCTGGCTGTAGTTTCCTTCCTCTTCATCACGTGTTTAGTGGTTATTATATCAGTGAAAATCTACAGATGGAGACAGTCTCGCATCCTGTATCACTCCAGCCTCCCTGTGATTCCATATTATCCGCCACGTTACTCAGACACTTTGGGGACAGGGACTCTCCCTCACGTGTACAATTATGAGGTGTGCAGGACGACTGACTCCAGAAAGAGTGACTGTAAGTTCGGCACAGTTGGTAGTCAGAACGTGCTGATAATGGACCCGAGTTCTACAGGAACGATGCAGCGGATACAGAGTGAGAAGAACATCCTGGATGAACCAGACTCTCCTCTAGAGGTTAGTTAGGCTAATTTGCTTTCTATGTATACTTATACTGTACACATGTTTGTTTAACTCTTTTGCTGCACATAATCTTACTCTTTTTTTAAAATTAGTATTTCCTCTTTCTTTGATATTCCACTATGACATGGTACCATGGATAGACAGTTGCTCTATCAGCAAAACACTTAGGAGGTGTAGCAATGGCTTTCAAACATTATGCCAAAAGAACACAGATGCATCTTACACGTTGAAAATGCATTGCATGTGCTTTCCATCATTTAAATAGGCTAATCAGTGAGTTTTATAGGTTACTACATTAATGAGCATGAATAAATATTAATAATGATAGCCATAGCTTATGTTGTAGCTTCTGCAATGGTTATGTAAAAAACAAACAAACATTGCTCTGCAGGGATGTCAGGATGATGTCAGAGTGAGATTGTCAGCTCTGTCGCTTATTCGCTGTCCATGGTTCTGAAGTACTGATTTACCCCGAGTTGCTTTTCACTGTTTTCTTTTAATGTTTTGAGGTCTACTTTAGAAAGACCTTTCTTAAAGCTATTAAAATTTTAAACTTAATTCTTAATATATTAATGATAATAAGTGTTCTTTTTGCTCACAACTTATCCCTCAAAGTTTTAGTCTTTTCCTTCTGCAAAAGTGGGTCTATTATTTACCTATAATTTATTTTAAAATGTATAATTCTGTTTTCTTTCTAATTGCTTTTGTTTTGTGAACAAGCATTCAATAGAAAAATATCCTACACATCGGTCTTGACTTTGTTATTTGTTATTCATTTCTCAAAACGACATATCTGAAAGTGACCCCTGTGTTTAATTTAACGTTTTCTTGGCAAGTATGCTGTCACTTTTAAGAACATCATTAAAGCACCTAATTAATACTGTTAGATATTTGGTCACATAAGTTCCTTATTTTTGCCTCTAAGAGACGCTGTTCCCTGGTAAATCAATTATGTTGTGCATTTTGTGTCAGACCTGTTCCCTCCCTCATCACTGCATGTTACGTCAGCAGAAGATGTGCGTTTCAATTGTGCTGCTTCTCAACGAAATATATGAGCTTTAGACTTATAATACCAATACAAATTAAGCTGGGATATATACCTCTTCTTCGCTGAATTGAAAGATCCAGTTAGTTTCTCGGTTTGGACGAACGAATTGTTTTTACATGGAATTTAACGAACAACGCCGAGACAGAAGGAGAAGATGGCGAATACAAGGCGTTGTGAAGCTGTTCCTTTTTCAGTTTCTTTTTCTTTATCAAGTGGGGGCACAGATCCGGTACTCAATCCCAGAGGAACTGAAGACAGGATCCCTTGTTGGTAACGTCGCACAAGATCTAGGTTTGGATTTAACAAGGCTGCGTTCTGGTCGGGCCCGAATCGTGACTGGAGAAAATATCCAGTACACCCAACTAAAGACAGACAAAGGGACATTAGTTGTCAACGAGAGAATAGACAGGGAGCAGCTCTGTGGTGAGGTTACACCGTGTAGCTTTACTTTTGAGATTTTATTGGAAAAGCCGATGGAGTTGCACCCTGTAACGATAGAAGTGCTGGATGTTAACGACAACGCTCCCACTTTTGAAAACAGTCATTTGGCATTTGAAATCAGCGAATCTGCGGCGCTCGGCTCCCGTTTTGTTTTAGAGAGTGCGGACGATGCTGATGTTGGACAAAACGGACTACAGAACTACATTTTAACTCCGAATGATAATTTTGTTTTGAAACAACATGTTAATGCTGACGGAAGTAAATATGCTGAAATGGTTATTCAAAAACATTTAGACAGAGAGCAACAGCCACGCCTGTCTCTGAAACTGTTGGCCGTGGACGGTGGCAACCCACAGAAATCTGGTACAGTAAATATAGATATAAACATTCTGGATGCTAATGATAATGCTCCTGTGTTTAATCAAACCATCTATAAGGTGACAGTGTTTGAGAATGCGCCAAAAGGCACTTACGTTGTCACTGTGAATGCAAGTGACATAGACAGTGGTTCAAATGGACAAGTAACATACTACTTTTCAAAATCAAAAGCAGGGATATCAGATTTGTTTGACATGGATGAAGCTACAGGAAGAATATATGTGACGAAAGAAATTGATTTTGAAAAAGACAGAAAAATTGAGTTTCGGGTTGAAGCTAAGGATCAGGGAGGACTGACGGACTCAAGTAAGGTAGAAATAGAAGTCATAGATATAAATGATAATGCTCCGGTCATTAACGTAATGTCTTTCACTAGTCCCGTATCAGAAGACTCCCATATTGGTACCACAGTTGGCATAATTAATGTTAAAGATCTTGACTCGGGTGAAAATGGACAAGTAAGGTGCAGAATAGAAGGTAATGTTCCTTTCAAAATTAAATCAAATGTCAGAAATTATTATGCATTGATAACTGATGCTGCATTGGACCGTGAAATTATTTCAGAGTTTAACATCACCGTTATTGCCTCAGACGCAGGATCTCCTCCCCTCTCAACAAAAAGAACATTCAATTTAAAGGTTTCAGATGTTAATGATAACGCTCCAGTTTTTCCACGAACTATTTATAGTGCTTTAATAACAGAAAATAACTCTCCTGGTCTCTCTGTATTACCTATTAAAGCAAAAGACCCCGATGAAAACCAGAACGCCCGTGTTTCCTACATTTTGGAGGAATGTGAGATTAGTGGGTCTCCAATATCTGAGTATGTTTCCGTGAATGCAGAAAACGGCGTCATTCGTGCAGTTCGCTCTTTTGACTACGAGCAGATCAAAGAGTTGATGTTCATTGTCAAAGCGCAGGACGGAGGCTCTCCTCCACTCAGTAGCAATGTGACTGTGAAAATACTGATCCAGGACCAGAACGACAATCCCCCTCAGGTTTTGTACCCAGTCCAGACTGGTGGCTCTGTGGTGGCTGAAATGGTGCCTCGTTCAGCAGATGTGGGCTATCTGGTCACTAAAGTGGTGGCTGTTGATGTGGACTCTGGACAGAATGCCTGGCTCTCCTATAAACTGCAGAAAGCCACAGACAGGGCGTTGTTTGAAGTGGGCTTACAGAATGGAGAAATAAGAACTATCCGCCAAGTCACTGATAAAGATGCAGTGAAACAAAGACTGACTGTTATAGTGGAGGACAACGGGCAGCCCTCTCGTTCAGCTACAGTCATTGTTAACGTGGCGGTGGCGGACAGCTTCCCTGAAGTGCTGTCGGAGTTCACTGACTTTACACTCGACAAGGAGTACAATGACAACCTGACTTTTTACTTAGTGTTGGCTCTGGCTGTAGTTTCCTTCCTCTTCATCACGTGTTTAGTGGTTATTATATCAGTGAAAATCTACAGATGGAGACAGTCTCGCATCCTGTATCACTCCAGCCTCCCTGTGATTCCATATTATCCACCACGTTACTCAGACACTTTGGGGACAGGGACACTCCCTCACGTGTACAATTACGAGGTGTGCAGGACGACTGACTCCAGAAAGAGTGACTGTAAGTTCGGCACAGTTGGTAGTCAGAACGTGCTGATAATGGACCCCAGTTCTACAGGAACGATGCAGCGGATACAGAGTGAGAAGAACATCCTCGATGAACCAGACTCTCCTTTAGAGGTCAGCTGAAATTTGACTCTTTTTGTCTATTTCTTTATTGTGTATTATCACTTTCACTTGTTAGATTTTGATTCACTGATTTGATTATCAGTGTCACCACATTCCTTATTTCTACAGTATTCAATAGCGCCATTCCCCCTTTCACAATGCAAGTCAAAAATAAATTTTTACATAGACGTTTTGCATGTGAACATTTTTATAGTGTTTTTCTCAGGTTTTTCGCTTAATCTTTATGAGCCAATATTATGAGCAACAATCCATCCATCCATTTATATGCCCGCTTAATCCGTCAGTCTAATTAAATAAATCTTCCTGTTGTATGTAGTAACTTACTAATTTTGGTGTAAATCCTGGTCAAATCACAGGGAAACAGGTGTGAAATTTGTGATATGTTGTTGTTCTTGTCATATTAGCGAAATGACTATTATTGCAACATGTTAAGAACTTTAATCGATAAATAAACGGATACACAGGAAGTCATTCGTAAGAGATTTCAAAGTAGAAATGTATTGATTTTGATTCACGCTATGAATGATATCATATAAGCTTTTTATTATTTCCACCTTTGAGACTCTAAGGGACGCTGTTGGACAGCAAAATATATTTTTTCTCTTTCGTCGTCATTCGGTCCATCCCCAGACCGAGCATAGCCGACTCTGCAGAATGTTCTCTGTGTTTTGTCGAGGTTGCAGCCAGTGCGGTGTCACAGACTTGCTTTTTCAAGATTGAGGACGTTTAATTTTTTATATCTCAACAAGAAACGGATATACCAGGATTTGTTTTACATACAGATGAACAAATTACACTAATTTCCTTCAATTTATTTTTGTAATGGCGATTGTGAGACGTCTCATCAACATATCTTTAAGATGGCGACTATCGTGTGGACTACAGTCGCAAATACGATTCCTTGTGTTGCTGCTTCATATAGTTTTCATGGTAGACTGCCAGATTCGCTACTCTATTCCAGAAGAGATGAAGAGAGGTTCTGTCATCGGTAATGTAGCGCAAGATCTTGGCTTGGACCTGCAAAGACTCCGCTCTGGGCGGGCCCGTATCGTGACCGGAGAGGACGTTCACTACACAGAGCTCATGGCAGACAAAGGGGTTTTAGTAGTGAATGAGCGAATAGACAGAGAGCAGCTTTGTGGAGACGTAACGCCGTGCAGCTTTAGCTTTGAGGTGATTTTAGAAAACCCAATTGATCTTCACAGAATAACTGTTGAGGTTTTGGACATAAACGACCACGCTCCCATTTTTCAAAATAATGAAAAAGCAATCAGTTTTGAAATTAGCGAATCAGCTGCAGTTGGAGTAAAATTTCCGTTGCAGAGCGCGGATGATTTAGATGTAGGTCAAAACGCGTTGCAAGGTTACATTTTATCACCAAACGAGAATTTTATTTTGAAGCAACATGCGAATCCAGACGGAAGCAAACATGTTGAAATGGTGCTCCAGAAACCTTTAGACAGAGAAGAACGTCCTCGTTTGTCTTTAAAGTTAATTGCAGTTGACGGAGGGAAACCCCAGAGGTCTGGTTCAGTAGATATAAATATAATTATTCTAGATGCCAACGACAATATTCCAATTTTTAACCAGTCAGTGTACAAAACGTCTGTACTGGAAAATGTCATGAAAGGTACAACTGTTATTACTGTAAATGCCACGGATTCTGACAGTGGTTCAAACGGACTGATTAGTTACAGTTTGTCTAACATAAAAGGAAGTGCAGCAGATATATTCACTATTGATGAAATCACTGGCACAATTTTTGTGTCTGGACTGATAAATTTTGAAAAAGAAAGAAAGTATGATATTAGAGTAGAGGCAAAGGACCAGGGGGGTTTAATTGGGACCAGTAAAGTTATAGTTGAGGTCATTGATGTCAATGATAATGCACCAGTTATAAATGTCATGTCGTTTTCAAGCCCAGTGCCAGAGGATGCCCCTCCTGGTACAACTATAGCTGTTTTCAATGTAAAGGATGCAGATTTTGATAGAAATGGGCAAATAAAATGTTATGTTGATGTGAAATTTCCTTTTAAAATTGAGTCCTCTCTATCAAACTATTATAATTTGGTCTCAGATCAGAACTTTGATAGAGAATCCGTATCAGAATATAATGTAACAATAATGGCCACTGATTTTGGGTCTCCTCCTCTATCTAGTACAAGACAATTACATATTAAAATCTCTGACATCAATGACAATGCTCCATTATTTGTTAAAAACACCTATTCTGCCTCTATCATGGAGAATAATTCACCTGGATTTTCCATATTTCGTGTTAGTGCTCAGGACTCTGATTGGAATCAAAACGCCAGAATCTCATATCTTTTAGAGGACACACGGGTCAGTGGAGGTCCAGTTTCTACTTATGTATCTTTAAACTCTGAAAGTGGAATTATTTCTGCCGTGCGCTCTTTTGATTATGAACAACTTAAAGAACTCAACCTTATAATCAAAGCTCAGGATGGAGGCTCTCCTCCACTCAGCAGCAATGTGACTGTGAAAATACTGATCCAGGACCAGAACGACAATCCCCCTCAGGTTCTGTACCCAGTCCAGACTGGTGGCTCAGTGGTGGCTGAAATGGTGCCTCGTTCAGCAGATGTGGGCTATCTGGTCACTAAAGTGGTGGCTGTTGATGTGGACTCTGGACAGAATGCCTGGCTCTCCTATAAACTGCAGAAAGCCACAGACAGGGCGCTGTTTGAAGTGGGCTTACAGAATGGAGAAATAAGAACTATCCGTCAAGTCACTGATAAAGATGCTGTGAAACAAAGACTGACTGTTATAGTGGAGGACAACGGGCAGCCCTCTCGTTCAGCTACAGTCATTGTTAACGTGGCGGTGGCGGACAGCTTCCCTGAAGTGCTGTCGGAGTTCACTGACTTTACACTCGACAAGGAGTACAATGACAACCTGACTTTTTACTTAGTGTTGGCTCTGGCTGTAGTTTCCTTCCTCTTCATCACATGTTTAGTGGTTATTATATCAGTGAAAATCTACAGATGGAGACAGTCTCGCATCCTGTATCATTCCAGCCTCCCTGTGATTCCATATTATCCACCACGTTACTCAGACACTTTGGGGACAGGGACTCTCCCTCACGTGTACAATTACGAGGTGTGCAGGACGACTGACTCCAGAAAGAGTGACTATAAGTTCGGCACCGTTGGTAGTCAGAACGTGCTGATAATGGACCCCAGTTCTACAGGGACAATGCAGCGGATACAGAGTGAGAAGAACATCCTGGATGAACCAGACTCACCTCTTGAGGTGAGTCAAATTGTTAAGTTCCAACGTTGTGCAGGTGGTTTTTCTTGTGTATTCTGCTGAATTGACAGTTATAGCCAATTTTAGGCCAATGGAAAGCATTTGACCATCCCTTACTTGATAAGATAAATGCACATATTAAAACTTGAAGAAAATGGTATTAAACTTTTATTTTTTGTCAAAGTATGCTTAATTTGTAAAAGTACATTTTCTAAGTTGTCGGTGACTTTTATTCTTGTAACATCACAACTTATATGGAGTGATTTAATGTCTATAAATTAACACTGAAAGGAAAGACAAATATATACGTCATTTAATATTCTATTTTTAATTAAAATCCTACCGCCAGGACTGCCATTCAGTACTAACCTGTATCATCCGTGTCTTGGCATTATTTTTTAAATCCACTTGTTTTCCTCAGCAGTCCATAAACTGCATATTTTAACTTGTTTGAGTTAGAGGTCAAATGTTGTGGCCGAACGCATATTTTTGGATGTACTTATCATACCAGCCTTTAGCTTAAGTCAGGAGTGGATTATTTTGTTTTCAAATTTATTTTTCTGTTAAATATGATGTGGTTATATTTGTACTTTCTTATGAATATTCAAAATACAATATATCAATTAGTTTCCCGGACGACTGTGAATTTACATGGTACTACTGATTCTGGACTGTAAGGGACGCTATTGGTCAGTCCAAAGTATTGCCTAAAACCCTCCCACACCTCGCCTTCACTTTGCGCCTTGCCCATTAAGGGAATAGGTTATACTTTACAGTATATGTCTTGAAAGCTAAATACAGACATCTCCATTCAGATTTATACGACAAAACTTGGAAGGCAGCACCATTTATATTTAGTGGCATGTTCAGTTTAATTTTTATCATAGGTTTCGTGTTTGGATCATAGTGGACCTCTTTTTTTTCCGTTTTTCCTTCGTAATGGCATGTGGATTGCGACGCTGCTCTCAGTGCGTGAAATGGCGTTTTGGCTGCGGACAGAGTTGGCTGCTTCTTTTTTTCCTTTTCTGTATTTGTCGTTTTGCCACCGGACATATCAGATATTCGATACCAGAAGAGATGAAAAAAGGCTCCTATATCGGAAATGTTGCACAGGACCTTGGCGTGGATCTGAAAAGACTCCTTTCTGGTCGGGCCCGTATCGTGACCGGGGAGAACATCCAGTACATTGAGCTGAAGGCAGACAAAGGGATTTTAGTGGTGAAAGAAAGAATCGACCGGGAGCAGCTTTGCGGTGACTCAACGCCCTGTAGTTTCAGTTTTGAAATGATATTAGAAAATCCGATGGAGCTTCATCAAATTACGATTGAAATAACAGATATAAATGATCATTCACCAACGTTCAAAAGAAATGTTATCAAGTTTGAAATCAGTGAATCAGCGAATACTGGCGCTCGTTTCTCACTTAGCAGTGCCGAAGACTCAGATGTGGATATCAACGGACTCAGGGAATACTTTTTAAC
The DNA here is from genome assembly GCF_036924035.1 of Leuresthes tenuis. Taxonomy (NCBI): domain Eukaryota; kingdom Metazoa; phylum Chordata; class Actinopteri; order Atheriniformes; family Atherinopsidae; genus Leuresthes; species Leuresthes tenuis. The sequence goes on along the minus strand of NW_027325365.1, from coordinate 15,968,573 downwards.
TGAGAATGATCATTTTGTTCTTAAACAACACTCAAATGCAGATGGAAAGAAATACGCCGAGATGGTGCTTCAGAAGCCATTAGACAGAGAGGCAAACCCCAATCTGTCTTTAAAGTTAATAGCTGTGGACGGTGGAACTCCTCAGAGATCTGGTACAGTAAATATAGATATCACAGTTCTTGATGTAAATGATAATGCACCTGTATTTAATCAGTCTGTGTACAAAGTGACAATCTTAGAAAACTCACCGAGAGGAACTAAAGTTGCCACAGTCAATGCTAGTGACGCAGATATCGAGTCAAACAGTATTGTAACGTATTATTTTTCAGATCTCAACAGTGCTCTTTGTGATTCGTTTAAGATTGATGAAGGGAGTGGTGTCATTTCGATTGTAGGTCCAATTGACTATGAAAAAGACAAAAAGTATGAACTTAGAATTGATGCAAAAGATCAAGGAGGTTTAACTGATTCAAGTAAAGTGATTATTGAAGTGATTGATGTGAATGACAACGTCCCTCTCATAAGCGTAATGTCATTCACTAGTCCAGTGTCAGAGGACTCTCCCCCTGGAACAACTATTGGTATTATTAATGTGAAAGACCTCGACTCAGGTGATAACGGACAAGTTACTTGTAGAATAGAACAAAATGCGCCTTTCAAGATCAAATCGAATCTAAGAAATTACTATTCTTTGGTTACTGATTCTGCATTAGATCGTGAAAGAGCTTCAGAATATAACATAACTGTTGTCGCAACAGACGCTGGGATGCCTCCTCTTTCAGCTAGAAGAACCTTTCAGTTAAAGATATCTGATATCAATGATAATGCTCCGGTGTTTCCACAAAGTGTTTATAACGCTTTTATCTTGGAAAATAACGCTGCAGGTGTTTCTGTTCTCACAGTAAGGGCTAAGGATTCTGATGAAAATCAAAACGCCCACATTTCTTATATTCTTGAGGACTCAAATATCGCTGGATCCCCACTTTCTGACTATGTTTCTGTAAATGCAGAAAGTGGAGTCGTTCACGTGGTACGCTCAATGGATTATGAACAAATTAAGCAGCTACTTTTCATTATCAAAGCTCAGGATGGAGGCTCTCCTCCATTCAGTAGCAATGTGACTGTGAAAATACTGATCCAGGACCAGAACGATAACCCCCCTCAGGTTCTGTACCCAGTCCAGACTGGTGGCTCTGTGGTGGCTGAAATGGTGCCTCATTCAGCAGATGTGGGCTATCTGGTCACTAAAGTGGTGGCTGTTGATGTGGACTCTGGACAGAATGCCTGGCTCTCCTATAAACTGCAGAAAGCCACAGACAGGGCGCTGTTTGAAGTGGGCTTACAGAATGGAGAAATAAGAACTATCCGTCAAGTCACTGATAAAGATGCTGTGAAACAAAGACTGACTGTTATAGTGGAGGACAACGGGCAGCCCTCTCGTTCAGCTACAGTCATTGTTAACGTGGCTGTGGCGGACAGCTTCCCTGAAGTGCTGTCGGAGTTCACTGACTTTACACACGACAAGGAGTACAATGACAACCTGACTTTTTACTTGGTGTTGGCTCTGGCTGTAGTTTCCTTCCTCTTCATCACGTGTTTAGTGGTTATTATATCAGTGAAAATCTACAGATGGAGACAGTCTCGCATCCTGTATCACTCCAGCCTCCCTGTGATTCCATATTATCCACCACGTTACTCAGACACTTTGGGGACAGGGACTCTCCCTCACGTGTACAATTACGAAGTGTGCAGGACGACTGACTCCAGAAAGAGTGACTGTAAGTTCGGCACAGTTGGTAGTCAGAACGTGCTGATAATGGACCCCAGTTCTACAGCAACGATGCAGCGGATACATAGTGAGAAGAACATCCTGGATGAACCAGACTCTCCTCTAGAAGTGAGTTAAATTTTTAAGCGTTATGAATTTGTTTTTTGTTTTTTCCGTAAAGAGCAACATTCAGTGTTTGGAAGCTTCTCTTTCAGTATGAAAGAAAGCACCATTGTTTGATGTGATAGGAAATATTTTTATATTCTTATTGATTTTCTCAACTTGAATTTAAACCATTTTCTTTGCATTTTATTCTTCATTACTAATGTTCTTTCTTGAGTCATATGTTGTTTTGAGCTAGTGATTTGTTTCAAAGTGGACCGATAACTAAGCAGTTTTTGCTTGATGCTCTTTTTCTGAGTCCACAATCCTATTAGTTTCCTACTCCTTGCTGTTCATGCTTAAATGATCCGTTCTCGACTAATCGACTCATGATTTGTTGATATATATGGCTTCGTTAATATTCTATACATCCATCCGCCCGTTTTCGTCCTCTTATCCGATATCGAGTCGCGGGGACAACAGGTCCAGGAAAGAGACCCAGACAATCATCTCCCCAGCTACACTCTCGAGCTCCTCCTCGGGGATCCCGAGGGGTTCCCGGGCCATAAGAGAATTGAAATTTAAATTATGTTCAATTTTTTTTTACATCTGCTATACTTTTTTTATTTTCTTTCTCTCTATTATTGCTTCTTGTTTTCTCAGGGATATCACTTCATACAAAATTAGTCAAATGTTGCTCTCTAGAATAAATTCAGAATTGGTAAAAGCCCAAGATATGTTGCTACGTAAAGCTGTTTTTGTTACGTTTTCTGATGTCCATGTATTGTTCATCCGACGTCGTCTTTTCAACAGAAATAAATTGTAACAGCTGGTAATTATAGATCCCTTTTCACACATGCTAAATACTGCGCCTGTAATTGGTGGTGAAAGTTCAGGTTTTGGACTCTAAGTGACGCTATTGGTCAGGAAAACCAGATTTGTATTAACAGTTAGGCTCTCCCTCCCTCAGACTTACTTTGTCTTTACAGTGGTGACAAGGCTCTCTGCCGAATGACGGGATTCTTTTTTAAGCAGGCTTTCTTTGTAATATAGAAGGACCAAGTTGTTTTCTTGCGCAGGGCATTTTACGGTGGACTAAACGCCTGTTTATTTTCTTCAAATGAAGGCACATCATTTGCCGAAATTTGACTGCGACATGGAAAGCCGAGTCGAATTGTACCATGGAAATGTAAGATGGCGAATGGCCTCAGTAGTGCGAAGGAAATTAACATATCTTATTTTGTTTGTTTCACTTACCGATCGAATTGCTGGTCAGATACGCTATTCCATCCCAGAAGAAATGAAAAGGGGTTCTGTTATTGGAAATATATCCCAAGATCTCGGTCTGGATCTGAGAAGGCTTCGTTCGGGCCGTGCTCGTATAGTGAGTGGAGAAAACATCCAATACACAGAGCTAAGTACGGACAAAGGGACTCTCGTCGTGAATGAGAGACTTGACCGAGAACAGCTTTGTGGAGACGTGACACCGTGCAGCCGCAGCTTCGAAATAATTTTAGAGAATCCAATCGAACTACATCGTGTCACTGTCGAGATTGTAGATATTAATGACCATGCTCCTTTCTTTCCTAATAAAGACATCCATTTTGAAATGAGTGAATCCGCGACAATAGGAGCCAAATTTCCAATTGAAAGCGCGGTTGATCCTGATGTTGGACTAAACGCATTACAAAATTACATTCTATCTCCGAATAATTACTTCATTTTGAAACAACATACGAATCCGGACGGCAATAAATACGCTGAATTGGTTCTCCAGAGGCCACTAGACAGAGAGGAAAACCCTAGCCTCCCTCTGAAGGTAATAGGTGAAGACGGCGGAAGCCCACGGAGATCTGGAACAGTTAATATAAACGTAGCTATTCTGGACGCAAACGACAATGCACCAGTGTTCAACCAGTCAGTTTACAGGGCTGTAGTTGTGGAAAATGCGCCAAAAGGCACTTACGTTACAAGAGTTAACGCCACTGATGCGGATATTGGCAGCAACGGGGAAGTCATTTTCAGCTTTTCAAAAATAAAAGGTAGCACAGTTGATATATTTAATATCGAGGAAAACACAGGTGTCATATCTGTTGGTGGACTTGTTGACTATGAAAAAGAGAAGAAATACGAGCTTAGATTAGAGGCAAGAGATAGAGGAGGTTTGACTGGGACAAGTAAAGTAATAATTGATATTAGTGATGTCAATGACAATGTTCCAGTTATTAATATCATGTCATTTACCAACACTGTATCAGAGGATGCACCTCTTGGAGCGACAATAGCTGTTATAAATGTCAAAGACGCTGATTCTGAAAAAAATGGACAAATAAAATGTACTATAGATAAAACGCTTCCATTCAGGATCCAGTCATCATTAACAAGCTACTATAATTTGGTGTCAGATCAGCATTTCGATAGGGAGACCACACCTGAATACGAAATTACAATAACAGCAGCAGATTCGGGCTCTCCACCTCTTTCTAGCTCTGTCACATTACAATTGAAGATGTCTGACATAAATGACAATGACCCATTGTTTGATCAAAACTCATATTCTGTCTACATAGAAGAGAACAATTCACCTGGAATGTTGATCACAAATGTGAGAGCAAAAGATTCTGATTGTAATCAAAATGCAAGAATATCATATTTTTTGGAACACACGCACATTGGTGGGAACCCAGTGTCGAACTATGTGTCTGTAAACACTGAAACTGGTGTTTTACATGCAGTTCGTTCATTTGATTATGAACAACTTAAAGAACTCAACCTTATAATCAAAGCTCAGGATGGAGGCTCTCCTCCACTCAGCAGCAATGTGAGTGTGAAAATACTGATCCAGGACCAGAACGATAACCCCCCTCAGGTTCTTTACCCAGTCCAGACTAGTGGCTCAGTGGTGGCTGAAATGGTGCCTCGTTCAGCAGATGTGGGCTATCTGGTCACTAAAGTGGTGGCTGTTGATGTGGACTCTGGACAGAATGCCTGGCTCTCCTATAAACTGCAGAAAGCCACAGACAGGGCGCTGTTTGAAGTGGGCTTACAGAATGGAGAAATAAGAACTATCCGCCAAGTCACTGATAAAGATGCAGTGAAACAAAGACTGACTGTTATAGTGGAGGACAACGGGCAGCCCTCTCGTTCAGCTACAGTCATTGTTAACGTGGCGGTGGCGGACAGCTTCCCTGAAGTGCTGTCGGAGTTCACTGACTTTACACACGACAAGGAGTACAATGACAACCTGACTTTTTACTTAGTGTTGGCTCTGGCTGTAGTTTCCTTCCTCTTCATCACGTGTTTAGTGGTTATTATATCAGTGAAAATCTACAGATGGAGACAGTCTCGCATCTTGTATCACTCCAGCCTCCCTGTGATTCCATATTATCCACCACGTTACTCAGACACTTTGGGAACAGGGACTCTCCCTCATGTGTACAATTACGAGGTGTGCAGGACGACTGACTCCAGAAAGAGTGACTGTAAGTTCGGCACAGTTGGTAGTCAGAACGTGCTGATAATGGACCCCAGTTCTACAGCAACGATGCAGCGGATACACAATGAGAAGAACATCCTGGATGAACCAGACTCTCCTTTAGAGGTGAGTTAAATGGTGTAGCTTTGCGTTTTTTTCTTGTTATTTATTTTTGTCTTTCTAATCGGATTGGCAGAGATTGTTTGTGTTACGCGTAACATTTTTCAGAACCACGGATAGCATCTTACTTTGCATAACTTAAAACAACACATTATTGTTTTTATTTATTCTTAGTTGCTGCTCTGGTGTTTCCTTATTCACACATGAATTGCTTCATCTTAGTTATATTTTTGTCAAAGGGGAAGGATTCCTTATAAGTGTCTTGTAATGTGTAAGATTTGCCAAACTCCATCTTTTATCTCCATACTATCTTAATGTTTACGAAATCATTCATCATATTTTGGCATATAAGTTAATATGTAATGATACTTAACTCTTGAACAAACAGTTATCAGACAGCCGTTCTTTAATGTCAACTTTGGTGAATTTAAACAGTCATCGTCTCGTGTCTTTTTTTTAAAAGTAGATGTGGTTCTGTGAGTTACAGCAGCACCTTTGTGTCGCTGTCCATGGTGCTACAACAGTCGACTGACTACACAAAATTTCTTTAAGCCTTTTATAAAGATGTCTTTTTAAACATAAAGATAATGAGTAAGATGAAAGCCAAAATGTGAGCGTTGAAGACACATTAAAATTAAATACAGACTTATTGTTCCTTTTGAAAATATTGTTTTATTGTTTACATTAATTTTCTTATTAGTTTACTGAGTAGTTCATCATCAGTATCTCACTATGAGGTAGTTTTGGTGTTAAATGCGTGAAAGCTGAATAAAATTTTACTTTGAGCACCGCTGTTGTTACATCTCTGACTTGCTGCCGAACGGATGGAGCAGTGGTCCAACCACTTAAAGCCATTTACTGCTGAGCTGGTAATAAAGGGCGACGCTCAGATTCCTCAAAGCTTAAAGTCTGAAATATCACTGACTTTATACATGACAAGGAGTACAATGACAACCTGAGTTTTTACTTAGTGTTGGCTCTGGCTGTAGTTTCCTTCCTCTTCATGACGTGTTTAGTGGTTATTATATCAGTGAAAATCTACAGATGGAGACAGTCTCGCATCTTGTATCACTCCAGCCTCCCTGTGATTCCATATTATCCACCACGTTACTCAGACACTTTGGGGACAGGGACTCTCCCTCACGTGTACAATTACGAGATGTGCAGGACGACTGACTCCAGAAAGAGTGACTGTAAGTTCGGCACAGTTGGTAGTCATAACTTGCTGATAATGGACCCCAGTTCTACAGGAACGATGCAGCAGACCCAGAGTCAGAAGAGCATCCTGATTGAGTTTTGCTTCATGTTTTCGTCACTATTTGTCTTTCTCTATGTAATCGGATTGACAGAGATTGTTCGTGTGACGCGTAACCTTTTTTAGATCCACAGATAGTATCTTATTTTGCATCACTTGAAAACAACACGTTATTGCTTTTATTTATTCTTAGTTCGTGCTCTGGTGTTTCCTGATTCCACACGTGTTGCTTCATCGTAGTTATGTTTTTTTGTCACAGTGGAAGGATTCATCGTTAGTTTTTTGTAATCTGTCAGATTTGCTAAACTGTCTTTTATTTCCACACTATCTTAAAGTTAACAAAAGAATTTATCACATTGTGACATGCAAGTCGATATGTAATGACAGATTACACTTGAACAAACAATTATTAGAAAGCTTTTCTTCAATGCCATTTTGGTGAATCAAATCAGTCATCCTCTGTCTCTTTCTATTTAGGTTGATGCAGCACTGTGAGTTGCAGCAGCACATTTCTGTCGCTGTCCATGGTGCTGCAACAGTCATATGACTATAAAGAAAATTCCTTTAAGCCTTTTATAAATAGGTCATTTAAAATTAATGAGTAAAACAAAAGCCACATTGAAAACACATTAACATCAAATACAGTCTTGTTGTTGCTTTTGAAAATGTCGTTTTAATGTGTACATTATTTTATTTTTATTTTTGTAGTTTACTCAGTAGTTCATCATCAGTATCTCACTATGAGGTAGTTTTGGTGTTAAATTAGTGAAAGTTGTATGAAATTTGACTTTGTTGAACACACTCTGTTCATTGTATTGACATATTCCTGCATTTATTGAATACTTGGAGCCCTAAACTGTTGTATTTGTTTTGATTTGGGAGTCAACACTGTACACAACCTCTTAAAACAGCAGTGAAACACTTCATTCTATCATGTACACTGCATACGTTACCGTGGATGGGCTCTGAGCGCCGCTGTTGATACATCATTGACTTACTGCCGAACGGACGGAGCAGTGGTCCAACCCCTTAAAGCCATATAATACTGAGCTGGTAAGAAAGACGACGGTCAGATCCGTGAAGACTTAAAGTCTGAAATACCTCGTTTAATATCTATAGTGTTAATAAGAATTCCCTCTCACTTTATGGATTTACTCACATCTGTATTGCATTGACAAGGATTACTGATTCTGCATCTTTGGATTGATGATGACTTGCTTCGCTTTCAGAGGACCATGGCAAGCGCTGGTTGTTATTCTTTGTCTTTGGAATATCAACTCGGTGACTGGTCAGGCTCGATATTCCATACCGGAGGAGCAGACTGAGGGTTCTTTTGTCGGAAACATTGCAAAAGATTTAGGATTGGATGTGACGAGACTCATATCAGGTAAAGCACGTATTATTACAAAGGGGAGCCGGCAGTACGTCGATTTAAACCGAGACAAAGGCACCCTTGTTATTAAAGAGCGAATCGATAGAGAAGAACTGTGTGGAAAGACGACGCCCTGTAGCTTTGGCTTCGAGGTCATTTTAGAACATCCTATCCAGCTTTATCGAGTTACAGTGGAGGTGACAGACATTAATGACAACAGCCCATCCTTCCCAAAAGATGAAATTAACTTGAAAATAGTTGAAAGCGCTGCACCTGGAACTCGCTTCTCACTTGAGAGCGCAGATGACCCCGATGTTGGTATCAATGATATAAAGAAATACATACTTAAACCATCAGACAATTTTAAATTAGAGGTAAAAAACCAGCCCGATGGAGGCAAATTTATCGAAATGGTTTTGGAAAATCCTTTGGACCGAGAGAAAGAGGAGACTCGCACACTCGTTCTGATTGCTTCAGATGGAGGTGAGCCACATAGATCAGGGACTGTGCGTATTCATATAACAGTGCTGGATGCTAACGATAATGCGCCGGTTTGCAACCAGCCAGTTTATAAAGTAGATGTCAAAGAGAATTCTCCTGAAGGAACAGTAGTCACCACGGTTAGCGCAAGTGACGCAGATAAAGGAGTCAATGGGGACATAACATTTTCAATAGCTCATGTTGCCAAAGAGGCGAAGCAGCTGTTTGACGTAAATATTAAAACCGGAGAGATTAAAGTTGTAGGCAAACTAGACTTTGAAAAATCCAAGTCATATCAGCTAAACGTTCAGGCTAGTGACCATGGAGGATTCACTGATACGTGTAAAGTTATCGTTCAAGTAATTGATGAGAACGACAACGTTCCCACAATACAACTCATGTCATTTTCCAACTCGATATCAGAAGATTCTCCCCCAGGTACAACTATAGCTGTTATTAACGTAGATGATGAAGACTCTGATAGTCACGGTATCGTCAAGTGCTCCATCAACTCCGACGTACCGTTTAAAATTGAATCTTCATTAACAGGGTATTACACCATTGTAACAGAGAGCGTCTTAGACAGAGAGAGCATTGCTGAATATAATATCACCATTACGGTGTCTGACCAAGGCTCTCCGCCTCTGTCTAGCAGTAAAAGCATCAATGTGAAAGTATCAGACGTGAATGACAGCCCACCCAGATTTTCTAAATCAGATTATAGTATGACTATACCAGAAAACAACGCTCCTGGATTTTCTATGTTTTCTCTCAGTGCTAGTGATGCCGATTGGGGACAAAACGCTCGAGTGTCTTACTTTGTGGAGGAAACACAAATTAATGGTATGGCTGCTTCGTTGTTGGTATCAGTGAATTCAGAGAATGGTGTCATCAATGCAGTGAGATCGCTGGATTATGAGCAGATCAAATGGTTTGAGTTTAACGTAACTGCTCGCGATGCTGGATCCCCTCCTCTTAGTTCGGTGGCTGCAGTTAGAGTAATAGTGCAGGACCAGAACGATAACACACCTCAGGTTCTGTACCCAGTCCAGACTGGTGGCTCTGTGGTGGCTGAAATGGTGCCTCGTTCAGCAGATGTGGGCTATCTGGTCACTAAAGTGGTGGCTGTTGATGTGGACTCTGGACAGAATGCCTGGCTCTCCTATAAACTGCAGAAAGCCAATGACAGGGTGCTGTTTGAAGTGGGCTTACAGAATGGAGAAATAAGAACTATCCGCCAAGTCACCGATAAAGATGCTGTGAAACAAAGACTGACCGTTATAGTGGAGGACAACGGGCAGCCCTCTCGTTCAGCTACAGTCATTGTTAACGTGGTGGTGGCGGACAGCTTCCCTGAAGTGCTGTCGGAGTTCACTGACTTTACACACGACAAGGAGTACAATGAAAACCTGACTTTTTACTTAGTGTTGGCTCTGGCTGTAGTTTCCTTCCTCTTCATCACCTGTTTAGTGGTTATTATATCAGTGAAAATCTACAGATGGAGACAGTCTCGCATCCTGTATCACTCCAGCCTCCCTGTGATTCCATATTATCCACCACGTTACTCAGACACTTTGGGGACAGGGACTCTCCCTCACGTGTACAATTACGAGGTGTGCAGGACGACTGACTCCAGAAAGAGTGACTGTAAGTTCGGCACAGTTGGTAGTCAGAACGTGCTGATAATGGACCCCAGTTCTACAGGAACGATGCAGCGGATACAGAGTGAGAAGAACATCCTGGATGAACCAGATTCTCCTTTAGAGGTTTGTCAACCTGAAGTCATGATGTAATGGCATTCGTTTTATAAACATCCACAGTGTTTTTGAGTTCTCTACATGTCAGCCACACAGTCCATATTCTATCTTTAAAAAATATATCTTTATTTAAACTTTTTCTATTTTTCCCCACTTTCCAACTCAGTAAATTAATTTCTCTTTGAAAACTATCACATCATTTAATGAAAACGTGTTTTATCTCGAAATTTGTGAGTATTGGTTTACATTAATTTATAGAGGGAAATATACACTTATTGAACCAGACTGTCCTGTATATTTCAGTTTTTGTTATATCTACTCCACAAACGTATGATATGTAAGTGATTATTGATATTGGCTAATGCCCTCACTCGTCTTTAAGCATTATCCCACTTTTTTCCCCATTGGTGTCACCCACCAGTTTAATGACATGTCACTTTCCGTAAGTTTGTGATTAAAAATGAGCTCCATAAAAGATCTTCTTTTTGATGCTTCTGCCAGCCTGTATTTCTGTCCACATTGAATTTTGTGTGTGCCTGTTGGGGTCAGAGAATTATTGCTGCTCGGTTCAATTTTACTAAACGGCAACATAGTATTGATACTACAACACGGGTTTCTGTTAGATATTAAAGCTGCACTGTATTTTGTTATCCCACATTATCTTTGGTAATCACGCGTGGCATTCAGAAGAACTGTATTTTTTTATTTTTAATGTAAAACTTTTAAGCGTGCAGTGAAACAACAGATTAATCATACTATTTCGATAGATGTACGAAGTCCTTTTTTTTACCCCTTAGTGAAGCACTTGTTATTTTCATGTCAGACTTCAAGGGTCGCTGTTGATCTTCACAGATAATGTGAAGCTTTTAAAATGCAGTGACACCTCCTCTTCACATCCTAATATACTGCGGTGGAGCAGGGCAGTCGGTCTTTATTTTCATCAATAATTCCCAAGCGGATTTATCTCTTGTAACCGGGTGGATTATAAATGCATAAAGGAGGAACAAAAATGGATATTTAGAAGGCTTTTTTCGACATATATTTAATTGGAATTGGACCCATTGATTTCGCAATATGTATATCACCAGCAGGAAACACACGGTAAAATGTCTACTACGGACCATCATACTTGTTTTTTTGATCGAGGCAACAGTTTCCCAGATCCGCTACTCAGTCCCTGAGGAGATGAGAAAAGGCTCGTTTGTTGGAAATGTAGCTGAGGATTTGGGTGTCGACTCTAAAAGACTGAAATCAGGTGGTGCCCGAATTGTTAGCAGTGATAGCAGCGAGTATATAAGGCTGGATGAAGACAAAGGGACTCTCGTCATCGGTGAAAGGATAGATAGAGAGCAGCTTTGCGGACAGACGTCGCCCTGCAGTTTGAATTTTGAAATGATTTTGACCAATCCAATGCAACTACATAGCGTTGTAGTGGAAGTAGTAGATGTTAATGATAATGCACCCGCGTTTCATGAGAAGGAAATGCATGTAGAAATCTTAGAATCAGCTCTACCTGGGACCGAAATATTACAAGTGAGTGCAACAGACCCTGATGTTGGCATCAACGCTTTGCACGACTATGCATTAAACCCAACAAGACATTTTAATATTAAAGTTTTCTCCAGTCCAAACGGTCATAAATATGCCCAGCTGTATCTTTCTGGTGCTTTAGATCGAGAAAAAGAGGGGAAGCTCCTTCTAACGTTGACGGCTGTGGACGGGGGTGAACCACAACGATCAGGTACACTAAAAATACATGTAACAGTCCGGGACACAAATGACAATGCTCCCGTTTTTACACAACCAATTTTCAAGGCTTCCGTTAAAGAAAATGTTCCAACAGGAACATTAGTGGTGAGCTTGAGCGCTACTGACGCAGATGAAGGAATGAATGGACGTGTTACATACCACCTTAATCGCATGTCTAGTAATATTGCTGAGATATTCCAACTGGATGAAAACAGCGGCCATTTAACTGTGAACGGTATGATTGATTATGAAGAAAATAAATTATATGAGATTGGCGTACTGGCAAAAGATCAAGGTGGACAAAGCACGTCCACAAATGTAATAATTGAAGTGATTGATGTAAATGACAATGCACCTTTAATAACGCTGACCTCGTTTTCTTATACCATCGCTGAAGATTCTCCTGTTGGAACGACCGTAGCTATCATAAACGTTAAAGATCTAGATTCAGGCAAAAATGGCAAAGTAGACTGTTCAGTTAATGCAAATATCCCGTTTACAGTCCACTCATCTCTAAAGAATTACTACACTCTTATCACAAACGGTGTCCTTGACAGAGAGCATAACCCAGATTATAACATAACTTTCAAGGCTGTTGACGAAGGCAGTCCACACCTCTCAACAAACAAAACAATAACTCTTAGAGTTTCTGATGTCAACGATAATGCTCCTGTATTTGAACACAGTTATTATGAAGCTAATATCATGGAGAATAACGCACCAGGGATATCTGTGTTTTCTGTGACAGCGCATGATGCTGATTCAGGACAAAATGCACGAATATCTTACCTGCTTGTTGAGACTCACGTAAATGGTAACCCCATATCCACTTATTTTTCTGTAAATGCAGAAAATGGAGTTATACATGCAATTCGGTCATTTGACTATGAACAAATTAAAACCGTACATATTTGCGTTAAAGGACAAGATGGAGGTTCCCCGCCCTTAACCAGCAATACCACGGTAAAACTAAATATTCTAGATCAGAACGATAACCCCCCTCAGGTTCTGTACCCAGTCCAGACTGGTGGCTCTGTGGTGGCTGAAATGGTGCCTCGTTCCGCAGATGTGGGCTATCTGGTCACCAAAGTGGTGGCTGTTGATGTGGACTCTGGACAGAATGCCTGGCTCTCCTATAAACTACAGAAAGCCACAGACAGGGCGCTGTTTGAAGTGGGCTTACAGAATGGAGAAATAAGAACTATCCGCCAAGTCACTGATAAAGATGCTGTGAAACAAAGACTGACTGTTATAGTGGAGGACAACGGGCAGCCCTCTCGTTCAGCTACAGTCATTGTTAACGTGGTGGTGGCGGACAGCTTCCCTGAAGTGCTGTCGGAGTTCACTGACTTTACACACGACAAGGAGTACAATGAAAACCTGACTTTTTACTTAGTGTTGGCTCTGGCTGTAGTTTCCTTCCTCTTCATCACGTGTTTAGTGGTTATTATATCAGTGAAAATCTACAGATGGAGACAGTCTCGCATCTTGTATCACTCCAGCCTCCCTGTGATTCCATATTATCCACCACGTTACTCAGACACTTTGGGGACAGGGACTCTCCCTCATGTATACAATTACGAGGTGTGCAGGACGACTGACTCCAGAAAGAGTGACTGTAAGTTCGGCACAGTTGATAGTCAGAACGTGCTGATAATGGACCCCAGTTCTACAGCAACGATGCAGCGGATACAGAGTGAGAAGAACATCCTGGATGAACCAGACTCTCCTCTCGAGGTGAGGACATTGATTCATTGATTTCCATCACAAATCAAAATTTGTTATTTTTGGAACTGTGACAATAGAGTTTCTATAGGGCTCATGTTTAACTATTTCAGAAGGACAATTTATGATATAAGAAAGACACTGATTTTAAATTAAATTCCCTTTTTCACCACCTGCTTAAGTCAGTGTGCTTCGGTTGGTGATTTTGCATTACAGTATTTGATTGTTTTGTATTATCGTTTGCCAAAGCTCGTATACATATTTCACCTTTAAGGCTTTCTACTATATTTTAAACTAAAATCGAAATACTGATGTGTGAACGTCTTTTGTTTAAAGCCAAAACACAAAAGTATATGGTAAATTGAATTATATTCACTACTTTATTCGTGATATTCATCCTATGAACAGTGAGGGACGCTGTTGGTCAGTAAAACAAGTAGTTTGGAGTTATAGGGTAGAGGCAGAGCCTTTTTTTATCTGTATAGCTGGTTTAAAACACAGACGGTGTACTTCTCAAGAACGATTGGCCCGTGGAGATATTTAAAGCAAAAACTTCAAACTAGACGGATTACTTTTTCTTGCTCTATTTTGATTTTGTAAAGGAAGCATTTGGTTTGCTCTTTTCCTCTTTTTGCAATGGCGCTTGAAAATTTGCTTCCGTCGGGTGAAAAATGGCGTTTGTGTTGCAGGTCAGTACGTTGGTTCCCCCTGTTGCTGTGGTGTTTCATTTACGTCGTTTCAGGCCAGATAAGATATACGATTCCAGAGGAGATGAAAAAAGGATCACTTATTGGCAACGTAGCTCAAGATCTCGGATTGGATGTGCAAAGGCTTCGCTCTGGCCGTGCCCGTATCGTGGCCAGACAAAGCATCTCGTATATCGAGTTGAAAACAGACAAAGGCATTTTAGTCGTGAACGAGAGGATAGACAGAGAAAAGCTTTGTGGAGAAGAAACACCGTGCAGCTTCAGCTTTGAGGTTATTTTAGAAAATCCCATGGAGCTGCACCGAGTCACAGTGGAAATAACTGACATTAATGACAACTCCCCGATGTTCAGAAAGGAAGAAATTAAATTTGAAATAAGCGAATCTGTAGCACTAGGATCACGCTTCTTATTAGCCACTGCCGAGGATGCAGACGTGGGCAGCAATGGCTTACAGAAATACATACTAACTACAAATGAAATATTTGGTTTGAAGCAACACTCAAATCAAGATGGTCGAAAATATGCCGAAATGATTCTACAAAAACCGTTAGATCGAGAAAGTGAGCCAAGAATATTTCTGAAGCTCATGGCCGTTGATGGTGGGTCTCCGCCTAGATCTGGAACAGTAAATATAGATATTACTGTGCTTGACGCAAATGATAATTCTCCTATTTTTAACCAGTCTTTCTACAGAGCTGCTGTTTCGGAAAATGCATTGAAAGGCACCTATGTTACGACAGTAAATGCAAGTGACGCAGATATTGGATCAAACGGCCTCATCGCTTATAGATTTTCAAACATGAAAGAACAACTCACTGAAATGTTTGATTTAGATGGAGTGACGGGGATGATAACGCTCATAGGCCAGGTAGATTATGAAAAAGACAAGAAATATGAAATTATGGTTGAAGCTGTAGATCAAGGTGGCCTGACAGATTCAAGTAAGGTTCAAATTGAGATCTTAGACGTCAACGATAACGCACCTATGATTAACGTGATGTCATTTTCCAGCCCTGTGCCAGAGGATTCTCCTCCTGGTACCACAGTGGCAATAATTAATGTAATTGACGCAGACTCAGACCGAAATGGGCAGATTACTTGTACAACTGACCGCATCCTCCCATTTAGAATAAAATCGACATTAACTAATTATTATGCATTAATAACAGATTCCTCGTTTGACAGGGAGATTGTACCAGAGTATAACATTACTGTACGAGCTACAGATTCCGGATCACCACCACTCTCAAACACGGCAGTATTGCGTCTGAAAATCTCGGATGTAAATGACAATGCTCCATTATTTGATAAAATAAGATACGTTGGTCATGTTGAAGAAAACAATCCCCCTGGAATGTCTATATTTTCTGTCACAGCACGGGACAGCGATTGGAATCAGAATTCTAGAATATCATACTTTCTCGAAGACATACAAATCAACGGTAGCCCAACGTCGTCTTATGTCTCCATAAACAGTGAAACAGGAGTTGTTCACGCAGTGTGTTCATTTGACTTTGAGCAAATAAAACAACTCCAGTTGTTAGTAAAGGCGCAGGATGGAGGCTCTCCTCCACTCAGCAGCAATGTGACTGTGAAAATACTGATTCAGGACCAAAACGACAATCCCCCTCAGGTTCTGTACCCAGTCCAGACTGGTGGCTCTGTGGTAGCTGAAATGGTGCCTCGTTCAGCAGATGTGGGCTATCTGGTCACTAAAGTGGTGGCTGTTGATGTGGACTCTGGACAGAATGCCTGGCTCTCCTATAAACTGCAGAAAGCCACAGACAGGGCGCTGTTTGAAGTGGGCTTACAGAATGGAGAAATAAGAACTATCCGCCAAGTCACTGATAAAGATGCTGTGAAACAAAGACTGACTGTTATAGTGGAGGACAACGGGCAGCCCTCTCGTTCAGCTACAGTCATTGTTAACGTGGCGGTGGCGGACAGCTTCCCTGAAGTGCTGTCGGAGTTCACTGACTTTACACACGACAAGGAGTACAATGACAACCTGACTTTTTACTTAGTGTTGGCTCTGGCTGTAGTTTCCTTCCTCTTCATCACGTGTTTAGTGGTTATTATATCAGTGAAAATCTACAGATGGAGACAGTCTCGCATCCTCTATCACTCCAGCCTCCCTGTGATTCCATATTATCCGCCACGTTACTCAGACACTTTGGGGACAGGGACTCTCCCTCACGTGTACAATTACGAGGTGTGCAGGACGACTGACTCCAGAAAGAGTGACTGTAAGTTCGGCACAGTTGGTAGTCAGAACGTGCTGATAATGGACCCCAGTTCAGCAGGAACGATGCAGCGGATACAGAATGAGAAGAACATCCTGGATGAACCAGACTCTCCTTTAGAGGTTAGTCGATTCCTCTCTGTGTTCTTGTTTTTTTTTTGTCTTTATCTGACTTTAATTCACTTTGTTCAGCTGTTGGGTGTTTGACCCTAATTTCAGCACCATGGACAGTGACTCACTTTCCCTCTCAACATTTTTGTATTTCGAATTCCCAAAACCCAGCAGACATTTGATGTTGTACAGTATTCCACATGACCATTTTATACGTGGTTGCATTGTGTATTTTATAAAACAGGTAACTCGTGTGTTTTATGGTACTATAAATACTAAAAAATACCGATTTAAAAAAGGCCCCTCTTCTCTTTCAGAAGATTGTTTTCTAGAATATACTTTGTTTCACTTGTATCTAATGCTTTTCATAAACATCTATACCAGCTATGTTTCGAGTGGCAAAACGCTGCTGTTTATTTCATTCAAAATAGCTGTATTCAATGATTCCCCTTAATTCTATTGTGCTTTCTTCGACACTTCTCCAAATCAGTGTATTTTGTTTGCAATTTAATTAGGTGTGCAATGTATGCGATGTTTGGGTTGATATATTCTGCATATTGATTTTTCGTGGCAACTTATATTTATTTTCTTTCGAGTGGAATCACACTTAAGACAACATAATATCAATTGTGTTTTAAATCAAATTCCTAAATCACGGTTCCCTCTTCCTTTTGGACTCTAAGGGACGCTGTTGATCAGGAAAACGGTGGCTAGTGTTATTATGACCGTGACAGAGGAGAGAAAGAGGAGATCGAGGAGGTTGGAAACAGTTTTCTCATACTCGAAGGCGTTAGATGGAAATTCAGTCGCATAGAACATTTATGACGACAGTTGAACAGTATCAGCATACAGAGATACAGAACTATTTAATTTCACCTTTAATTTTCGTGTGTGATTAGATGATTCACAGCTAGATTTAGGATTTTAGTCCTTAAAGAATGGATATACGCAATCACCGATGTAGAAAATGGCTGCTGTGGTGGACGCAAATCTTGCAACTGTTCCTTTTACTCTTGATGATTTCCAACATCAGCGGTCAAATCCGTTACTCGATACCAGAAGAAATGAAGAAAGGTTCCCTTATCGGTAACATCGCACAGGACCTTGGTTTGGATATGAAAAGGCTCCGTTCTGGTCGGGCCCGCATCGTAAGTGGAGAAAGCAGTCAGTACATCGAGCTGAAGGAAGACAAAGGGATTTTAGTTGTCAATGAGAGAATAGACCGAGAGGAGCTATGTGGGGAGGTAACACCGTGCAGCTTCTCCTTTGAAATAATTTTAGAAAATCCTATCGAACTGCACAGAGTAACAGTTGAGATATTAGACGTAAATGACCATGCGCCAACCTTCAAAAATAGAGTAATACATTTAGAAATTAGTGAATCTGCAACAATAGGATCCCATTTCGACTTAGAAAGCGCTTACGACCCTGACTCGGGGATTCACAGCTTGCAGAGTTATGTTCTTTCCCCTAATGACAACTTTGTTTTGAAACAGCATTCTAACGCCGATGGAATTAGGTTCGCTGTAATGATTTTACAGAAGCCATTAGACAGAGAGTTAAATCCACACCTCACTTTAAAACTAATAGCAGTAGACGGAGGAACTCCACAACGATCCGGTACAGTAAATATTGACGTCATTGTTCTTGATGTCAATGATAATCCACCTGTTTTTAATCAATCGATATACAAAGCTACCGTGGCAGAAAACGCCCCCATAGGTGCGTATATAACAACTGTAAATGCTTCAGATGTTGACAGTGGTTCCCATGGCTTAGTGACATACAGTTTTTCCAATGTGAAAGGAAAACCTTCGGGAAAATTTGAAGTTGATAGTTTGTCTGGAAAAATAACTGTAAAAGATAATATTGATTACGAAAAAGACAAAAAGTATGAAATAAGAGTGATCGCCAAAGACCAAGGTGGCCTCAGTGACGCAACCAAAGTTGTTGTTGAGGTTGTTGACATAAATGATAATGCACCTCTTATAAATATAATGTCTTTCTCCAGCATGATTTCAGAGGATGTTTCTCCTGGTACAACCATAGCTGTTTTTAATGTTAAAGACGCAGACTCTGACAGAAACGGACAGATAATTTGTTCAATTGATTCTAATCTTCCCTTCAAAATCCAGTCTTCCTTGACGGAATATTACAATTTGCTCTCAGATGTAGCTTTTGATCGTGAAACGAAGCCGGAATACAATATAACAATAACAGCAACGGATTCAGGTTCACCCCCGCTTTCCACAACAGCTACTTTACACCTAAGAATTGCCGACGTAAACGATAATGCTCCAGTCTTTACCAAACCAAATTATTCAGCCTATGTCGTTGAAAATAATACGCCCGGAATGTCAATATTTGCTGTTGGTGCACGAGATTCTGACTGGAATCAAAATGCAAGAATATCGTATTTTATTGAAGACAGGGAGGTCAGTGGTAGCCCAGTTTCGACATATGTGTCCATAAACTCTGAAAGTGGAATAATACACGCAGTGCGCTCATTTGATTACGAACAGATTAAGCAGCTTGATTTTACTGTTAGAGCGCAGGATGGAGGCTCTTCTCCACTCAGCAGCAATGTGACTGTGAAAATACTGATCCAGGACCAGAACGATAACCCCCCTCAGGTTCTGTACCCAGTCCAGACTGGTGGCTCAGTGGTGGCTGAAATGGTGCCTCGTTCAGCAGATGTGGGCTATCTGGTCACTAAAGTGGTGGCTGTTGATGTGGACTCTGGACAGAATGCCTGGCTCTCCTATAAACTACAGAAAGCCACAGACAGGGCGCTGTTTGAAGTGGGCTTACAGAATGGAGAAATAAGAACTATCCGTCAAGTCACTGATAAAGATGCTGTGAAACAAAGACTGACTGTTATAGTGGAGGACAACGGGCAGCCCTCTCGTTCAGCTACAGTCATTGTTAACGTGGCGGTGGCGGACAGCTTCCCTGAAGTGCTGTCGGAGTTCACTGACTTTACACACGACAAGGAGTACAATGACAACCTGACTTTTTACTTAGTGTTGGCTCTGGCTGTAGTTTCCTTCCTCTTCATCACGTGTTTAGTGGTTATTATATCAGTGAAAATCTACAGATGGAGACAGTCTCGCATCTTGTATCACTCCAGCCTCCCTGTGATTCCATATTATCCACCACGTTACTCAGACACTTTGGGGACAGGGACTCTCCCTCATGTGTACAATTACGAGGTGTGCAGGACGACTGACTCCAGAAAGAGTGACTGTAAGTTCGGCACAGTTGGTAGTCAGAACGTGCTGATAATGGACCCCAGTTCTACAGGAACGATGCAGCGGATACAGAGTGAGAAGAACATCCTAGATGAACCAGACTCTCCTTTAGAGGTTTGTTTTGGGATTTTATAAAGCTCTGTGAATGTGCAATGCAATTTTATTAACATACATATACATTTTAGCTCTCTTTCCAAATAATATGCTATAATATACATATATTTGAATTACTCACATTTTGCCGTAATTATTCTGCAAGGTTTCAAAATCGAACATATGCTCATTGAGTGACCAAACTAATATATCCTCAACATAACACATGTAAGTGAAAAAAACAACAACAACTTATGTTTGAAAAACAATAATATTGTAAGCCATCGATATATTTATTTCCCCATAACATATTAACGTTGCTTCTTGTTCCTGGCTGGTATGTTCTGTTTCTGTTGGCACAATAGGTGACATATCTATTATGCCATATGAGTTTTTTGTAATCCTGTATTGTTTCTTCTTTTCCCATGACTGGCTCATTCGTGATTCTCTGTGTGTTGAACCTAAAGTCATAAGCAACATAAAACATAAACGTATATTTGACATGTGCACCAGGTAATTTGACGTTTTGGAACATCTACAAACACTTTCCAGTGTTATCCAGTCAGTCCCAAGAATGTCAATTCAAAATAAAATCACTCTAATGTGTAGTTCAGTCCATCCAACTCACAGGGACGCTGTTGACCAGTCAGCTGAGATATCAAAGCTCTTTGCATCTGTACAGTACCTCCCCCATCCCCTCGAAATGTTAGGGAGAAGGAACAGAGAAAAGGCACAATTGCGAACGAGTATTCGACCAAATACGGAGATACCTGGTGATTTCAGGACTGCCTTTGGGGCCGCTATTTTTTATGGCTTTTTTCATGTTTTGAAAGAAGGGAATACGGATTCCATATCACTATTTTGTGGACGGGGAATTGTCAGAGAACAATGACACGGCGAGTAGATCTCCTGTTGTTTCTCGTTGTTGTCTCAGTTAGCTCAGTTTCTGGCCAGGTCAGTTACACCATTCCTGAGGAAATGGTGATTGGCTCTTTGGTCGGCAATATTGCACAAGATTTGGGTTTGGACGTGCAACGGTTGAAAGCAGGGAAAGCGCGTATATATACCGGAGAGGGCACAGAGTATATCGAGTTAAATAAAGAAAGAGGACTCCTTATAGTCAAAGACCGGATTGACAGAGAAGCGCTCTGTGGACAGACGACGCCCTGCGCTCTTGATTTTCAAATCATTTTGGAGAATCCTATGCAGTTTTACAGCATTACTGTTGAGATTACCGATATTAACGACAATGCTCCAGGTTTTAAAAACCGTGAAATGAAATTTGATATCAGTGAACTGGCTCAGACAGGCTCGAAATTCGTTTTAGAAAAGGCTGCTGACGATGATGTGGGTATCAATGGACTCCAGGGCTATTCGTTGAGTTTAAGTGAAATATTTATTTTAAATCCCTACAGAATGGGGAGCAGTCGAAATGTTGAAATGGTTTTAAAGAAGCCCCTCGACCGAGAAAAACAGGATCTAGTGTCTTTAGTATTGACTTCTGTAGATGGTGGCAACCCACAGCTTTCTGGAACCATTCAAATTTCTGTGAATGTGCTGGATGCAAATGACAATGCACCAGTTTGTTCTCAAGCAGAGTTTAAGACGAATGTGAAAGAAAATTCGTTGAAAGGAGCTGTTCTGACAACTGTGAGCGCATCTGATGCAGATGAAGGTCAGCATGGGCACATTCAATATTCAATTTCTAATGTTCCAAAGGGAGCTTTAGACTTATTTGATATAGATGAAGAAAGTGGGGTGTTCAAATTAGTGGGAAGACTTGATTATGAAAAATTTCAGCATTATGAGATAGATGTTCAAGCATCAGATGAAGGCGGAAACACGGATGTATGTAAAGTCATAATTCATGTGTTAGACACAAACGATAACCCACCATCCATTAATATCATGTCAACATCATCCACTGTATTGGAGGATGTTAAACCAGGCACTGTTCTAACCATGATGAACATTCAGGATCCAGATTCAAATGAAAATGGCAAAGTTCACTGCAGTTTAGATGACCGTGTTCATTTCAAAATCAAGTCATCTTCAAATAATTTTTTCACTTTAGTGACAGACAGTGAATTAGACAGAGAAATTGATTTTGAATATAACATCACAGTGACCTGTTCTGATGAGGGAGTGCCCTCCCTCTCCAGCAGCGTCACTCTCACCTTACAGATCTCTGATGTGAATGACAACGTGCCTGTCTTCGAGAGGAACTCATATGAGGCCTACATTGTAGAAAACAACACACCAGGTCTCTCTATATTCACAGTGAAAGCCATAGATGCTGACTGGAACCAGAATGCCCGTGTTTCTTACATACTGGAGGACTCCTCTGTTAACGGAGTGCCAGTCTCCTCGTATGTGTCCGTTAGTGCTGATAGTGGAGTCGTCCATGCAGTGCGCTCTTTTGATTACGAGCAGATCAAAGATTTCCAGTTCCGCGTCAAAGCACAGGACGGAGGCTCTCCTCCGCTCAGTAACAATGCAACTGTGAAAATACTGATCCAGGACCAGAACGATAACCCCCCTCAGGTTCTGTACCCAGTCCAGACTGGTGGCTCTGTGGTGGCTGAAATGGTGCCTCGTTCAGCAGATGTGGGCTATCTGGTCACTAAAGTGGTGGCTGTTGATGTGGACTCTGGACAGAATGCCTGGCTCTCCTATAAACTGCAGAAAGCTACAGACAGGGCACTGTTTGAAGTGGGCTTACAGAATGGAGAAATAAGAACTATCCGCCAAGTCACTGATAAAGATGCTGTGAAACAAAGACTGACTGTTATAGTGGAGGACAACGGGCAGCCCTCTCGTTCAGCTACAGTCATTGTTAACGTGGCGGTGGCGGACAGCTTCCCTGAAGTGCTGTCGGAGTTCACTGACTTTACACACGACAAGGAGTACAATGACAACCTGACTTTTTACTTAGTGTTGGCTCTGGCTGTAGTTTCCTTCCTCTTCATCACGTGTTTAGTGGTTATTATATCAGTGAAAATCTACAGATGGAGACAGTCTCGCATCCTGTATCACTCCAGCCTCCCTGTGATTCCATATTATCCACCACGTTACTCAGACACTTTGGGAACAGGGACTCTCCCTCACGTGTACAATTACGAGGTGTGCAGGACGACTGACTCCAGAAAGAGTGACTGTAAGTTCGGCACAGTTGGTAGTCAGAACGTGCTGATAATGGACCCCAGTTCTACAGGGACAATGCAGCGGATACAGAGTGAGAAGAACATCCTGGATGAACCAGACTCTCCTGTAGAGGTGAGGCTTTTGTGATACTATTTTCAGTGATTGTTGCGCTTGTGCTTTTATGGGGATCTTACTTCTCAATAGGTACCCTTTGGCGTTCACACAAGACTTCTGAACCTTTAGGGATTTTCAAAACCAGAGCTGAAGAACTGTCATGTGAATGACCTATCATTCATTCATTGTGAAACAGAATTGTGGTATTTTGATGAAACTGATTAACTGTTTAACAGTTAATTTAATGGCATACTGCTTTCTTTTACCATTTCCTCTATAAATTAGAATATTATACCATTAATTGTCATGCAGGATATTTCATCACTGATAGGGCACCCCATAAAGTGACTAAAGCATTCATGACTATTTGTCTGTGTTTGTATATCTGTGTTTTTATATGAAATAGAATATATTATTTTTCCAGAAACAATATAAATTTTGTCCAAACGTAATTTTGACCTAAAATTTCATTTTTTAATCAGAAACCTTTTCTTATTTTTAAAATTCACCTCTCAAGATTGATTTTAAGGTAGTAATATCTTGGTTATGTGATACTGGCTTTATGATGTGCCTAGATTTTTGTAATACGTCACAGTGAGCTCCTGGGGCCGCTGTTGGTTAATGTGTGATGGCTGTTGGGCACACTTCTGCTGTACCGCCTTCATGATCTACTTCTTTCCTTCAAATCAGAGGACAGCAGACACGCAGTGAGAGTATTTGATGGACATTCACACGGCGAGCTGCTATAGAATGTAATTAACTCATCCCGTTAAATCGTTGTATATACGGAGGACGTTGGTAGAAATCTGCCTGAAAAGGACAATAAGAGTAACAGGATTTACGTTTCTCCGGTATTGCCGACAGAACAATGAGGCGGCGAGTGCTTTTGTTTTTCTCATTTATTTATTTGTCAACGGTGACCGGGCAGGTCAGCTACTCCATTCCCGAGGAAACGCCAAAAGGATCATTAATCGGTGACATTGCTCAAGACTTAGGTTTGGACAAAAAAAGACTGAGCGCAGGGAAAGCGCGGATTTTTGCAGGAGACAACGCAGAGTATATCGAGCTGAACAGAGAACGCGGAGTGCTCCTTGTTAAGGAAAAAATAGACAGAGAGCTGCATTGTGGACAGACGACGCCCTGCGCTTTGCATTTTCAGGTTATATTGGAGAACCCCATGGAATTGTACACAGTTGTCGTGGAAATAACTGACATCAATGACAACACCCCAGTTTTTGAGAAATCTGACATGAAATTTAAGATAAGTGAGTCTGCTGTGATGGGAGCAAAATTTCTGTTGGAGAGAGCGATAGATCCCGATGTTGGCATGAACGCACTTCAGAGGTATTTTCTAACAAAAACTGATCACTTTGTTTTAGAGCTGAAAGATCAGCCCGACGGGGAAAAGACAGTTGAAATGGTTTTGCAAAATCCTCTTGACAGAGAAAAACAAGAGGAAATATTTTTAGTGTTAACTGCGGTCGATGGGGGAGAACCAACGCTAACTGGCACGGCACAAATACACGTTACAGTGCTTGATGCTAATGACAATGCACCTGCTTTTACAAAACCACATTATAAAGCTACGATATCTGAAGACACAGTTAAAGGGACAGTAATAACGACGGTCAGTGCTTCTGATGCAGATAAAGGATCTAATTCCAACATAATGTACTCCATTTCCAACACCATTGCAGATGTGCGAGACATGTTTGAAATTAATCGTTTAAATGGTGATTTGATCTTGAAAAGTTTTGTGGATTATGAAAAGGCACGTTACTACCAAATACATGTGCAAGCAAGTGATGAAGGGGGACTAACGGATTCGTGTAAGGTAACAGTTGAGGTGATTGATATTAATGATAACAAACCACTTATTAACATAATGTCACAGACAGCTGTGATTCCAGAGGACTCTAAACTAGCAACAGTTGTAACCATGGTAAATGTTCAGGATATAGATTCTGGAGAAAATGGGAAAGTTCACTGCGCCATTAATGAGCATATTCCTTTTACATTAAAGTCAACATCTAGTAGTTTTTTCAACATAGTGACAGACAGTGAATTAGACAGAGAGAAAGACTCAGAGTATAACATCACAGTGACCTGCTCTGATGAGGGAGTGCCCTCCCTCTCCAGTAGCATCACTCTCACCTTACAGATCTCTGATGTGAATGACAACGTGCCTGTCTTTGAGAGGAGCTCATATGAGGCCTACATTGTAGAAAACAACACACCAGGTCTCTCTATATTCACTGTGAAAGCCACAGACGCTGACTGGAACCAGAATGCCCGTGTTTCTTACATACTGGAGGACTCCTCTGTTAACGGAGTGCCAGTCTCCTCGTATGTGTCCGTTAGTGCTGATAGTGGAGTCGTCCATGCAGTGCGCTCTTTTGACTACGAGCAGATCAAAGATTTCCAGTTCCGCGTCAAAGCGCAGGATGGAGGCTCTCCTCCACTCAGCAGCAATGTGACTGTGAAAATACTGATCCAGGACCAGAACGATAACCCCCCTCAGGTTCTGTACCCAGTCCAGACTGGTGGCTCTGTGGTGGCTGAAATGGTGCCTCGTTCAGCAGATGTGGGCTATCTGGTCACTAAAGTGGTGGCTGTTGATGTGGACTCTGGACAGAATGCCTGGCTCTCCTATAAACTGCAGAAAACCACAGACAGGGCGTTGTTTGAAGTGGGCTTACAGAATGGAGAAATAAGAACTATCCGCCAAGTCAATGATAAAGATGCTGTGAAACAAAGACTGATTGTTATAGTGGAGGACAACGGGCAGCCCTCTCGTTCAGCTACAGTCATTGTTAACGTGGCGGTGGCGGACAGCTTCCCTGAAGTGCTGTCGGAGTTCACCAACTTTACAATCGACAAGGAGTACAATGACAACCTGACTTTTTACTTAGTGTTGGCTCTGGCTGTAGTTTCCTTCCTCTTCATCACGTGTTTAGTGGTTATTATATCAGTGAAAATCTACAGATGGAGACAGTCTCGCATTCTGTATCACTCCAGCCTCCCTGTGATTCCATATTATCCACCACGTTACTCAGACACTTTGGGGACAGGGACTCTCCCTCACGTGTACAATTACGAGGTGTGCAGGACGACTGACTCCAGAAAGAGTGACTGTAAGTTCGGCACAGTTGGTAGTCAGAACGTGCTGATTATGGACCCCAGTTCTACAGCAACGATGCAGCGGATACAGAGTGAGAAGAACATCCTGGATGAAGACTCTCCTCTAGAGGTTAGTTAGGCTAATTTTCTTTCCATATAGGCTATACGTATATGTGCCTGTTTATTTAGCTCCTTTGCTACACATAATCTCACTCATATTTCATTTTTTTTTTTCTTCAACATTGAACTATGACATGGTACCAATGATAGACAGTTGCTCTATCAGCAAAACACTTTGGAGGTAATTTTCCAGGAGATGTTATGTTTTATTTGTTATTTTTTGTTTTGTCAATTAGCCCAGAGAACAACTTTTCAGTATTTAAAGTGTCATCTTACTGACTTTGGCACAACCTCTTTGATTTTTATTTCTAAGTGGTTGCTGTTTCAGCACCATGGACAGCTCAACTTTAATGAACGAGCCAAAAAGTGAATATAAATGAAAAATGTTGCATTTTCAGGATTTTGCATGTATTTTATCTCTTTTCGTTCATCTCTATCTCTCCAATTTCCTTTCTGTGATTATGTGATTTTGCGTATAGTTGTGTGTTTCACACACCTTGTTACATCAACGTTTCACAGCTCAGTTTCTTTCCACAACTTTCAAAAACTTGTTTCTGAGAAGTAACATTGTTCAATGTTATATATACATTGTTTACATTAATTCCAAAATACACAGTAGAATCTGAAAAAAAAGACTGTTTTTTATATTTTTTTTAATTAGCACGTTGGCCAGTTAGAGTGATGAACATGTCTCTCTAGTGCACTAAGAATTTTATATCTTGTAGATTATTCAAGTTGTTATCCATTTATTATAAATTTTAGTTTAGTGCCTACATTTATGGGCATGTAGATGCGTTGTTATTTTATGCAGGCACTTTTTCCTCTCTCTTTTATATATTTTGTTGGCGTTATATTTTTGCTCGAACCAGTTTATATTTTCTAGTTCTCTTATGAAAATTTAAAGTTTTTTTTTTGTGATTGTTATTATGTGATGTGACATGATATTATTTTTATTTTCTAAGAATCATTATCGTTATTGCCATCGTCAGATACCGCGCAGCTCACTTCAGTGAACAGAGAGGGACGCTGTTTGCCATCAACTTGCTGAGCAGGGATTTGTTGCAGTTCCTCCCCTGTACGTCAGAGTATTGCATAGGGAAAGAGAGACTGGTAGAGGGAACAGTTGGGATTGGCATGAAACGCAGGCGCCAGGACTGCACATTGGGATTCCTTTGTTTCACATTTTAGGATCACTGTCAATTTTTGGACGGTATACTTTTATGTATTAATCAAACTCGGATCCAGAGTCGAAGTCGTGGAGGATTTTCTGATTTTCTTCAAATACGTTTTAATAGGAACGATGAGATGGCAAGTGTTGTTGATTTTCTCAGTTTTCTCTCTCAGTATTGTGCGCGGGCAAGTCAGCTACGCCATTCCTGAAGAAATGGAAAAAGGCTCTGTAGTAGGAAATGTAGCCCACGATTTAGGTTTAGGAGTTGACCGACTGGAGTCCGGTAAAGCTCGCATTTACACTGGTAATACCGACGAATATGTAGTGCTGAAGCGCGAGAGAGGGGAGCTTCTTATTAAAGACAGAATAGACAGAGAAGCGCTGTGCGGTCAAACAATGCCCTGCGCCCTTCATTTTCAAATGATCCTTGAAAACCCAATGGAGTTTTACACGGTGACTATTGAGGTCATTGATATAAACGACAACCCTCCCAAATTTGAGAGAGATGAGATCAAATATGAGATAAGTGAATCAGCTCTTACTGGAGCTCGATTTGTCTTAGAAAAAGCCATCGACGATGACGTTGGTGTTAATAGTTTGAACAGCTACACCTTAAAACCCAGTGAAAATTTCGTTTTGAAAACCATCAACCGAGGGGATGGCACAAAACATGTCGAGATGGTTTTACAGACACCATTAGACCGAGAGAAAAATGAGAATTTATCTCTAATACTAACCGCTCTTGATGGGGGTGAACCACAGCTCTCAGGGACAATGCAGATAATCATAACTGTGTTAGACGTAAATGACAATGCACCTGTTTGTTCAAAAGCAGAATATAAAGCAAGTGTTACGGAGAACGCCCCTGTTGGCACTGTTGTGACTACCGTGACAGCTACTGACAGAGATAAAGGAAACAATGGAAAGATAACATTCGCTATTCCAAAATCTGCATCAGCGAATCTCTTTCAAATTGACGCTGAAAACGGAATAGTGACGTTGAATGGAAATGTAGATTATGAGAAAAGGAGACTTTACGAATTAGATATTCAGGTGTCAGATCAAGGAGGCTTGTCAGACGCATGTAAAGTAATTGTGGACGTGACAGATACAAATGATAACCCTCCATCCATCAACGTTATGTCTAAGTCAAACGCATTGTCCGAGAACATGAGCCCTGGAACGGTTGTAACAATACTTAATATACAAGATCCCGACTCAAAAGATAACGGCAAAGTCACGTGTGTTTTAAGTGAAAATGCCCATTTTACCATTAAATCAACAACCAACAATTTCTTTACTGTTATTACAGACAGTGGTTTAGACAGAGAGACAGATTCTCAATATAACATCACAGTGACCTGCTCTGATGAGGGAGTGCCCTCCCTCTCCAGCAGCGTCACTCTCACCTTACAGATCTCTGATGTGAATGACAACGCACCTGTCTTTGAGAGGAGCTCATATGAGGCCTACATTGTAGAAAACAACACACCAGGTCTCTCTATATTCACTGTGAAAGCCACAGACGCTGACTGGAACCAGAATGCCCGTGTTTCTTACATACTGGAGGACTCCTCTGTTAACGGAGTGCCAGTCTCCTCATATGTGTCCGTTAGTGCTGATAGTGGAGTCATCCATGCAGTGCGCTCTTTTGACTACGAGCAGATCAAAGATTTCCAGTTCCGCGTCAAAGCTCAGGATGGAGGCTCTCCTCCACTCAGCAGCAATGTGACTGTGAAAATACTGATCCAGGACCAGAACGACAATCCCCCTCAGGTTTTGTACCCAGTCCAGACTGGTGGCTCTGTGGTGGCTGAAATGGTGCCTCGTTCAGCAGATGTGGGCTATCTGGTCACTAAAGTGGTGGCTGTTGATGTGGACTCTGGACAGAATGCCTGGCTCTCCTATAAACTGCAGAAAACCACAGACAGGGCGTTGTTTGAAGTGGGCTTACAGAATGGAGAAATAAGAACTATCCGCCAAGTCACTGATAAAGATGCTGTGAAACAAAGACTGACTGTTATAGTGGGGGACAACGGGCAGCCCTCTCGTTCAGCTACAGTCCTTGTTAACGTGGCGGTGGCGGACAGCTTCCCTGAAGTGCTGTCGGAGTTCACTGACTTTACACACGACAAGGAGTACAATGACAACCTGACTTTTTACTTAGTGTTGGCTCTGGCTGTAGTTTCCTTCCTCTTCATCACGTGTTTAGTGGTTATTATATCAGTGAAAATCTACAGATGGAGACAGTCTCGCATCCTGTATCACTCCAGCCTCCCGGTGATTCCATATTATCCACCACGTTACTCAGACACTTTGGGGACAGGGACTCTCCCTCACGTGTACAATTACGAGGTGTGCAGGACGACTGATTCCCGAAAGAGTGACTGTAAGTTCGGCACAGTTGGTAGTCAGAACGTGCTGATAATGGACCCCAGTTCTACAGGAACGATGCAGCGGATACAGAGTGAGAAGAACATCCTGGATGAACCAGACTCTCCTTTAGAGGTTAGAGTGTTTTAATACCACATAAGTATATTTTGAAATCTGAAAATGCAGTTAAATGTTTTTTAGCTTTCCTTGTTTACCATTTTAAAAGATTTTTCTTTTTGAGTCGTGGTGTGTGCTCTGTATAATTATTTAAAGAGCAAACCCTTAATAATATATATATATATATATATATATATATGTGTGTATTTCTATTTCACATTATAAGTTTGAACACGAATAGTGCAGCAGTAACTACAATGTTTACTGCTTTTGCTACCAGTATCGCTACTACCATGAACAATGCTAATTGTGATACTTTTTCTAAATCCACAAATAAGGATCATGGTTGCAGTAACTATTGTCATAATTGGTGTTGGTGGTGTACAAACGTGTTCTATAAATAGTTGTAGAATCGTAATGATAGCTATGCTGATATAGCTACAATTGAGTAGTAAACTAATGACCTGCGGAGTGTGAATATAATAGCCGTTGTGGTTCACTCAGTGATAATTTGTTTGCAAAAAAACTGCAATGTTTCACACTGACTATTCAAGTTCAGTTTCCTTTATGTTTTCCTCTCTGGAGGTCACAGTCGCAATGGCTGTCATTTACAGAGGTCTCTGTTTTCCAAGCTGAAAGTCCCATTCCAGTCGCTGAACTGGATTTAATATCCTCCAAACCCCTAACACGCCCCTTTTACACTTGCGAGCTCTGATTACAGCACTGTATTATTTTTTACCTGTCTTTTTAAACATTACATTTTGATCTACTTCTTAGTCGTGATTAATACTTAACATATTTTTCTTCAGTCGTTTATAAACGTATACAAAATGTTTCAAAAGGCTCATGTTTTAAATTGAGTACTTCCTGAGTTTATTTTCACTTTACTGTCTGCAGTTTTATAGTTTGGACTCTTAGGGCCGCTGTTGACCAGAATGTTTATATCTGAGTTCATGTTTGTAAGCCCGCCACCCATATATTATATCCACATAGTACAGAGAGAACACGACAGAAGACGATCGGACATATTTCAAAGAGGAGCATTATTGAAAAAGAGAGACAATGTTTCATATCTTCGAAAGATTTTCAACCAGTAAATAGGTTACGACACTGCCAATTTGAGAGTGGGGCTACAATTTTAGTGGTATGTGTGATAAGGAATTTACTGGAACCTCATCGGACAAAACAATGAATCGGCAAGTACTGTTTTTCATCTTTCTCTTTTGGATTCAAACAGCCGTCACTCAGGTGAGCTACTCCATCCCAGAGGAAATGCCAAAAGGATCTTTAGTTGGAAATATAGTCCAGGATTTAGGTTTAGAAATTAAACGTTTGATAGCAGGCAAAGCAAGGATCTATAGCAGGAGCAGCGAAGAGTACGTCGAGCTGAACAGAGAAAGAGGCGTCCTCCTCGTCAAGAAGAGAATCGACAGAGAAGCGCTGTGTACAGAGACTGCGCTTTGTGCTTTACATTTTCAGATCATTTTGGAGAATCCGATGGAATTTTACAGCGTGACAGTCCAGATTACAGATATCAACGATAATTCACCTGCTTTTGAAAAAAATGAAATGAAATTCAGAATTAGTGAGTCAGCAGCCACGGGTGCGAAATTTGTGCTGGAAAGGGCTGTGGATCTTGATGTTGGTATCAATGATCTTCAGGGCTACGTATTAAAACCAACTGATCATTTTGGTCTTAAAGTCCACAGTAACACTAACGGTAATAAAAACGTTGAGATGGTGTTACAGAAGCCTTTAGACCGAGAGAAGCAGGATCAGATATCTCTCGTATTAACGGCTGTAGATGGAGGAGAGCCGCAGATGTCAGGAACAATGCTGATTGTCATCACAGTCTTAGACGCTAATGATAATGCTCCTGTTTTTACACAACAAACATATAAAGCTACAGTTATAGAAAATTCTCCCAAAGGAACAGTTGTTGCAACTGTTACTGCATCAGATGCAGATCAAGGTTCAAATAGTAAATTAACATATTCAATAACAAACACTTTGGACAATATCAGGCGGTTGTTTCAAGTAAATAATGAAAATGGACAGATTTCATTAACTGACGATATTGACTTTGAGAAATCAAGACATTTTCAAATAAATCTACTTGCTAGTGATGAGGGAGGACTCACAGACTCTTGTAAGTTGATTGTCGATGTGCAAGATATAAATGACAACAAACCCGGAATAAACATAATGTCAAAGTCAAATGTGATATCAGAGGATGCTAAACTCAGTACAGTCGTTACAATGATAAATATTGAGGACTTGGACTCAGGAGAAAATGGAAACGTTGAATGCTTTATTAATGAAAATATACCATTTATATTAAAATCGTCAACAAATCATTTCTATAGCCTCGTGACAGATAGTGATTTGGACAGAGAGAAAGCCTCAGAATATAACATCACAGTGACCTGCTCTGATGAGGGAGTGCCCTCCCTCTCCAGCAGCGTCACTCTCACCTTGCAGATCTCTGATGTGAATGACAACTCGCCTGTCTTTGAGAGGAGCTCATATGAGGCCTACATTGTAGAAAACAACACACCAGGTCTCTCTATATTCACTGTGAAAGCCACAGACGCTGACTGGAACCAGAATGCCCGTGTTGCTTACATACTGGAGGACTCCTCTGTTAACGGAGTGCCAGTCTCCTCGTATGTGTCCGTTAGTGCTGATAGTGGAGTCATCCATGCAGTGCGCTCTTTTGACTACGAGCAGATCAAAGATTTCCAGTTCCGCATCAAAGCGCAGGATGGAGGCTCTCCTCCACTCAGCAGCAATGTGACTGTGAAAATACTGATCCAGGACCAGAACGATAACCCCCCTCAGGTTCTGTACCCAGTCCAGACTGGTGGCTCTGTGGTGGCTGAAATGGTGCCTCGTTCAGCAGATGTGGGCTATCTGGTCACTAAAGTGGTGGCTGTTGATGTGGACTCTGGACAGAATGCCTGGCTCTCCTATAAACTGCAGAAAGCCACAGACAGGGCGTTGTTTGAAGTGGGCTTACAGAATGGAGAAATAAGAACTATCCGCCAAGTCACTGATAAAGATGCTGTGAAACAAAGACTGAATGTTATAGTGGAGGACAACGGGCAGCCCTCTCGTTCAGCTACAGTCATTGTTAACGTGTTGGTGGCGGACAGCTTCCCTGATGTGCTGTCGGAGTTCACTGACTTTACACACGACAAGGAGTACAATGACAACCTGACTTTTTACTTAGTGTTGGCTCTGGCTGTAGTTTCCTTCCTCTTCATCACGTGTTTAGTGGTTATTATATCAGTGAAAATCTACAGATGGAGACAGTCTCGCATCTTGTATCACTCCAGCCTCCCTGTGATTCCATATTATCCACCACGTTACTCAGACACTTTGGGGACAGGGACTCTCCCTCATGTGTACAATTACGAGGTGTGCAGGACGACTGACTCCAGAAAGAGTGACTGTAAGTTCGGCACAGTTGGTAGTCAGAACGTGCTGATAATGGACCCCAGTTCTACAGGAACAATGCAACGGATACAGAGTGAGAAGAACATCCTGGATGAACCAGACTCTCCTCTAGAGGTTAGAAGGATTTTTTTTTTTTTTTTACTGTTGTTGATTCTTTGATTAAAAAATATATAACTTAAACTTCTTTGGTTAAGTACAGTAATCACCATGAGAGCTTCAATTATTGAAATACGCTTGTTGCTATGCTTGTACAGGGTTCTTTTTATATGTATTAGAGTTCAAACAAGATCGTTTACAGACATTTTGCTTTTAATTAACACCAAAACTTCTTCCCTATATAATTTCTTCCTAACAACAACAAAAATTATGATTATTTGAAATTATTATCAATAGTAGATGAAAAATTCTATTTATTATTGTGCACATAACACAACTTGTAGCTGTAACATATCCTTTAAGGACATATTTTCTTTGAATGTGTTTGTTTTTATCCAAATATATGTTATACAGCTCTTTGATAGTATATTTGTCTTCTTACTTTTGATTCCCGTTGACTTCTCCTTGACCATAGACAGCGAAGTATTTAGTACTTTTTGTTATAGCATCATATTTAACCCATCTCCCAGGTGCTTTTTCCATAGTTTCAAAATGGTAATTTTATTTTTGATTACTTAACAGTCTGTTTATAATATCCGTTATTCAGGAAAGCCTTTTCCCATGCTAGTTCTGCCTTCCCAGTCTTTCATTTAGTGGTTCTTATTTAGCATGACCTTATGTGCACCTGCAAGATCTGATTAAGGATAATTTTGTCGTTTCTCATTCGCTCTTCTTTTTGCTGTTTATGTTAAATAGGATCTATGTCTTATATGTTGGTGCATTCAGTATATTTCCTGAGTAGATTATTCTTACCTGTTCCCCAAGAATTGAGTTTGAGATGCTGTTCTGCAGTTATATGATGTGGACTCTTAGGGCCGCTGTTGACCAGAGTGTTGCTGACTGAGTGCATGTTAGAGGCAGCACCTCCTTTGTAACATCGACATAATTCAGATGGAACTCGGTCGACAACGATCGGCAAATGCTGGCGAGGACGGTTATTTAAACAGGGAAAGGAAATATTTCTACATATGAGTGATTTGCTTCCAATGAATGGTTTTTGGTGATTATTTTGCACCTTGACACTGGAATATAAGCAGAATCCGTTTCATGGAATACAAACAGGCCGCGAGCCTCGTCGGGGAAATATTGAACAGAACAATGAATCGGCAAGTACTGTTTTTGTTCTTTTTCCTCTTGCCCCACTTCGTCTTGACTCAGGTTAGCTACTCTATTCCCGAGGAAATGCCAAAAGGTTTTCTGGTGGGAAATATAGCACAGGATTTAGGTTTGGAAATTAAACGTCTGATATCAGGAAAAGCAAGGATCTATAGCAGGAGCAGCGAAGAGTACGTCGACCTGAACAGAGAGAAAGGAGTCCTCCTTGTCAAGAAGAGAATTGACAGAGAAGCGCTGTGTACAGAGACTGCGCTTTGTGCTTTCAATATTCAGATCATTTTAGAGAATCCGATGGAATTCTACAGTGTTACAGTCCAGGTCACAGATATCAATGATAACGCACCAACTTTCGTAAAAAGTGAGATGACATTCAAAATTAGCGAATCAGCTACAATGGGGGCTAAATTTGTGCTGGAAAGCGCAGAAGATCTTGATGTTGGAATGAATGGGGTACAAAAGTACGAATTAAAACCATCAGACAACTTTGGTCTGAAACTGCACAATAATGCTAATGGTAATAAGAATGTTGAGATGGTGTTACAAAAGCATTTAGACCGAGAGAAACAAGATCAGATATCTCTCGTGTTAACGGCTGTAGATGGAGGAGAGCCGCAGATGTCAGGAACAATGCTGATTGTCATCACAGTCTTAGACGCTAATGATAATGCTCCTGTTTTTACACAGCAAACATACAAAGCTACAGTTACAGAGAATTCACCCAACGGCACAATCGTTACTACTGTTATAGCCTCAGATGCAGATGACGGTTCAAACAGTAAATTAACATATTCAATAACAAACATATTGGGAAATGTCAGAAACATGTTTGAAGTTAACAAGGAAAATGGTGATGTCGTTTTAATTGGAAACATGGACTATGAAAGGTCAAAACAGTTTCAAATCAATATCGGTGCAAGTGACGAAGGAGGACTTACGGATTCTTGTAAATTAATAGTTGATGTGCAGGATGTAAATGACAACAGACCTGAAATAAACATAATGTCGAAGTCAAATGTGATATCAGAGGATGCTAAACTCAGTACAGTCGTTACAATGATAAATATTGAAGACTTGGACTCAGGAGAAAACGGTAATGTCAATTGCTTTATCAGCGAAACCATACCATTCACATTAAAATCATCAACAAATAATTTCTATACGCTCGTGACAGAAAGTGATTTGGACAGAGAGAGAGCTTCAGTGTATAACATCACAGTGACCTGCTCTGATGAGGGAGTGCCCTCCCTCTCCAGCAACGTCACTCTCACCTTACAGATCTCTGATGTGAATGACAACGCGCCTGTCTTTGAGAGGAGCTCATATGAGGCCTACATTGTAGAAAACAACACACCAGGTCTCTCTATATTCACTTTGAAAGCCACAGACGCTGACTGGAACCAGAATGCCCGTGTTTCTTACATACTGGAGGACTCCTCTGTTAATGGAGTGCCAGTCTCCTCATATGTGTCCGTTAGTGCTGATAGTGGAGTCATCCATTCAGTGCGCTCTTTTGACTACGAGCAGATCAAAGATTTCCAGTTCCGCGTCAAAGCTCAGGATGGAGGCTCTCCTCCACTCAGCAGCAATGTGACTGTGAAAATACTGATCCAGGACCAGAACGATAACCCCCCTCAGGTTCTGTACCCAGTCCAGACTGGTGGCTCTGTGGTGGCTGAAATGGTGCCTCGTTCAGCAGATGTGGGCTATCTGGTCACTAAAGTGGTGGCTGTTGATGTGGACTCTGGACAGAATGCCTGGCTCTCCTATAAACTGCAGAAAGCCACAGACAGGGCGCTGTTTGAAGTGGGCTTACAGAATGGAGAAATAAGAACTATCCGCCAAGTCACTGATAAAGATGCAGTGAAACAAAGACTGACTGTTATAGTGGAGGACAACGGGCAGCCCTCTCGTTCAGCTACAGTCATTGTTAACGTGGCGGTGGCGGACAGCTTCCCTGAAGTGCTGTCGGAGTTCACTGACTTTACACATGACAAGGAGTACAATGACAACCTGACTTTTTACTTAGTGTTGGCTCTGGCTGTAGTCTCCTTCCTCTTCATCACGTGTTTAGTGGTTATTATATCAGTGAAAATCTACAGATGGAGACAGTCTCGCATCTTGTATCACTCCAGTCTCCCTGTGATTCCATATTATCCACCGCGTTACTCAGACACTTTGGGGACAGGAACTCTCCCTCACGTGTACAATTACGAGGTGTGCAGGACGACTGACTCCAGAAAGAGTGACTGTAAGTTTGGCACAGTTGGTAGTCAGAACGTGCTGATAATGGACCCCAGTTCTACAGGGACAATGCAGCGGATACAGAGTGAGAAGAACATCCTGGATGAACCAGACTCTCCTCTAGAGGTTAGAAGGATTTATTTTACCTTTTTTATTGTTGTTAATACTTTACATTATTATTGATCATACTCAGACCTGTTTGTTTAGGTACAGCAACATACATAGGGCCCGGAATCATTTTAATAGCCTTTTTTGCGCTTCAGGGACATGGTTCTGTACCATATACATATACATATATATATATATATTGCATCATTGCATCACAAACTGACAACACCGTACAAAATGTAAGAGAAATCCTTATTGTGGGCTTTTCTTGGCATCACTACTTTGACCATAAACCGTCTTTTCTAAAATGGATAGATAACCTCTTCAAACTTGGAGTACTCAACGTTTTTACTGCTTTTTTACTTTTTGTAAATTAGTTATTTTTGATTTGACAACTTTTTTGGTCTTTCCTTTTTTAATTTTTTGCTGTTCGTTTATAAATAATCATCCATGGAAGTATTAAATGCATGGAAAATTTATACAGTTTGTTAAACGTTTTGTTGTGCATTAGCAATATCACATTTCTATTTCAACAGCAATATTTTAGTCTTTGATGTCGCTCCAGGGTGAAGGTAACCAGCAATACTTTCGTGACCTTTCAAATGTGATCGTCTTTCCTTTTTTTTTTAGTAACTGTCCCTTTTCCCACAGTTGCCATACATATTTAGTGAAACCCTTGAATTTGGAGCCTAGTTCAAATTCCTCTGGATAAAAGCTCTTGTGATCGTCAGTTTTGTCAGCCTAAAGACTCATCTCAAAGCCTCAGACAACAAGTTATCTAGCATCACTTTTTTTTCCATTTCCTTGCCACATACTTTTGTTACCCTCCTACCAATTGGTTGTTATTTTCTGGCTTTTATGTTTTACACAATCAACAGTTAAATTTATGGAATCGCCACACTTGAGGGATATTCTTTCAACCTTTTTATTTTGTATGAAAATAAACAACACATGACACACACACAAATAAAATAAAATTGATAGCTGAACCTTCTTGCTTAATAAAAAATCAATTTAAGTAAAAGGTCAATTTAAGTGTTGTAGCTTAAATTGGGAGCAAGTACAAACAAAAATGTGATGGTTGTAAATGGGGAATGTATAGGTCGACCAAGAAAAATGTTAAAGCCAAACATA
Source organism: Leuresthes tenuis (assembly GCF_036924035.1). Classification (NCBI taxonomy): domain Eukaryota; kingdom Metazoa; phylum Chordata; class Actinopteri; order Atheriniformes; family Atherinopsidae; genus Leuresthes; species Leuresthes tenuis. Next base: position 15,929,993 of record NW_027325365.1, on the reverse strand, counting down.
AACCATCACTAACACCAAAACAGAAGAAAACAAACTCATATTGGGATAAAGAGAATAACTAATGGATGACGTTTGACTGGTTGAAAATTATATTCAGAGTTCAGTCACCAATCTTCATTGGGTAAAGAGATGATGTTAGAAATTTTTGTTTGGTGTAGGTCCAATGAATCATATAAAGATCATTAACCTGAAGAAAACAAACAAAATCCCACCAACATTAATAACATGAGGTTGATGTCAGGGAAAGGATGAGGGAAGATGGCAGTCATTACCTCTACAGTAAATGCACAGACGGACTCAGAAGTTTTGGACACTTTTCTCATTCCATCAACTGAAAGGAGGTTGGGTGGTGCTGAGGTTATTCATTTCAGGATGATAAGGCATCTTATTCAAGAGGAAGGAATGTTCATTTTTTCCTGAGGAAAGATATATAAGCTCAATGACATTAACAGTCTTGATCTCAGTTTGATTGAAAATGTATGCAGGAAATAGAGTAAAAAGGTCCATGACAAGGCTACATCCAACAAAGATGATCTGTTAACTGCTTTTCAAGGAAGTTGGAACCTGAATGATGAAGTCTACTGTCTTTACTCAATGAAGTCCATGCCTCAAAGAATATAAACTGTCAAAAATGCTAGAGGAGGTGCAAATAGGTAAAAAGTTCTTTAAAAAAGATAATGAATAAATTGCTTATAATTTTATATATTTTTAAGCACAATTGAGTGATTATATATTGTTTTACTTTAACTTTATGTAAAAAAGGCAATAAATTAAAAAAATGTATCAATCTTTTTTATGTATATTTCACAAAGCCATATTTATCATCTGTTAGATCAAACTTTTTGGTCATATCTGTGTTGTTTGTTTTATTTATCTTTACAATATTAAAATGTTGTATGACCAACGTTCAAGGTTAGTGATCACATATTTTTGCCAGAGTTGATATTATTATTCAGAAGTTGTCTGAGTTTTACTTGAGGTGAAAAAAATAGATAAAACTGTATGTAGCATTACAAACTGCACTATATGAGTGACTTTCATCTTCTTATTTTTTATTTGTTTGCTCTTAGGCTTTCCAAACAGAAAGCCCTAGCAGAATAATCCATGATGGTTTTCTGCAGTTTTATGTCGTGAACTCTTAGGGCCGCTGTTGACCAGGGTGTTGATGACTGAGAGCAGGACTTTAGCAGCGCCTCCCATGTAACGTCGACATAATGAAGACAGAGCATGAAGAGAAACATCTGACGTTCTGGATAAATAGAATATTGGCAAATTAAACAGTTAAGTTGAAGCTTATTCTTTCTGTGATTTGGAATAAACTTCTCTCAAACTGATCACCGACCCTGGAATGGATTTCAGTTCAAACAGCCGGTTTGGGGATTCTAGCTGAGAAAATACTCGAGTAGAACAATGAAAGGAAAATCGCTGTTGTGTTTTGCCCTCCTTTTCTTCGGCTCTGTTACTGGACAAATCACCTATACGATGCCAGAGGAAATGCAGAAAGGGTCATTAGTTGGTAACATAGCACAGGATTTAGGTTTAGAAACCAAGCGTTTGATTTCTGGTAAAGCTAGAATTTATACTCGGGAAAGCGGAGAGTACATCGAGTTGAACAGAGAAAGAGGAGTCCTCCTTGTTAAAGAAAGGATCGACAGAGAGACGCTCTGCAAACAAACGACGCCGTGCGCTTTACATTTTCAGATTATACTGGAGAATCCTATGGAATTTTACACTGTCACAGTACAGATCATGGATATTAATGATAATGCACCAACCTTCGAGGGAGAAAAAATTGAATTTAGAATTAGCGAGTCAGCGGTCATCGGGGCAAAATTTGTGCTGGAAAGAGCTGTGGATTCTGATGTTGGAACGAATGATCTTCAAAGGTATGAATTAAAACCAAAGGACAATTTTGAATTGAAGCTGCATAGTAATGCTGATGGAAATAAGAATGTGGAGTTGGTGTTACAGAGGCCTTTAGACCGTGAGAAACAAGATCAGATATCCCTCGTGTTAACGGCTGTAGATGGAGGAGAGCCGCAGATGTCAGGAACAATGCTGATTGTCATAACAGTCTTAGACGTTAATGATAATGCTCCTGTTTTTACACAGAAAACATACAAAGCTACAGTTACAGAGAATTCACCTACAGGCACCGTTGTTGCTACTGTTACTGCATCAGATGCAGATCAAGATACTAACGGGAAGATAACATATTCCATAACAAACACGTTAGACGATATCAGGAAAGTCTTCCAGATAAATAAGGAAAACGGTGCAGTCACTTTAATTGGAAACGTTGACTTTGAGGAGTCACGTAGTTTTCTTGTACATTTGCGTGCCAGTGATGACGGAGGACTCACAGACTCGTGTAAGTTAATTGTTGATGTGCAGGATATAAACGACAATATACCTGAAATTAATATAATGTCGAAATCAAACGTAATATCAGAGGATGCCAAACATAATACAGTTGTAACAATGATAAATGTTGAGGACAAGGACACAAGAAACAATGGTAAAGTTACTTGTTTTATGAGCGAAAATATGCCTTTCATGTTAAAATCATCAACAAATAATTTCTATAGCCTTGTGACAGACAATGATTTGGACAGAGAGAGAGCCTCAGAGTATAACATCACAGTGACCTGCTCTGATGAGGGAGTGCCCTCCCTCTCCAGCAGCGTCACTCTCACCTTACAGATCTCTGATGTGAATGACAACGCGCCTGTCTTTGAGAGGAGCTCATATGAGGCCTACATTGTAGAAAACAACACACCAGGTTTCTCTATATTCACTGTGAAAGCCACAGACGCTGACTGGAACCAGAATGCCCGTGTTGCTTACATACTGGAGGACTCCTCTGTTAACGGAGTGCCAGTCTCCTCGTATGTGTCCGTTAGTCCTGATAGTGGAGTCATCCATGCAGTGCGCTCTTTCGACTATGAGCAGATCAAAGATTTCCAGTTCCGTGTCAAAGCTCAGGATGGAGGCTCTCCTCCACTCAGCAGCAATGTGACTGTGAAAATACTGATCCAGGACCAGAACGATAACCCCCCTCAGATTCTGTACCCAGTCCAGACTGGTGGCTCTGTGGTGGCTGAAATGGTGCCTCGTTCAGCAGATGTGGGCTATCTGGTCACTAAAGTGGTGGCTGTTGATGTGGACTCTGGACAGAATGCCTGGCTCTCCTATAAACTACAGAAAGCCACAGACAGGGCGCTGTTTGAAGTGGGCTTACAGAATGGAGAAATAAGAACTATCCGCCAAGTCACTGATAAAGATGCTGTGAAACAAAGACTGAATGTTATAGTGGAGGACAACGGGCAGCCCTCTCGTTCAGCTACAGTCATTGTTAACGTGGTGGTGGCGGACACCTTCCCTGAAGTGCTGTCGGAGTTCACTGACTTTACACATGACAAGGAGTACAATGACAACCTGACTTTTTACTTAGTGTTGGCTCTGGCTGTAGTTTCCTTCCTCTTCATCACCTGTTTAGTGGTTATTATATCAGTGAAAATCTACAGATGGAGACAGTCTCGCATCCTGTATCACTCCAGCCTCCCTGTGATTCCATATTATCCACCGCGTTACTCAGACACTTTGGGGACAGGGACTCTCCCTCACGTGTACAATTACGAGGTGTGCAGGACGACTGACTCCAGAAAGAGTGACTGTAAGTTCGGCACAGTTGGTAGTCAGAACGTGTTGATAATGGACCCCAGTTCTACAGGAACGATGCAGCGGATACAGAGTGAGAAGAACATCCTGGACGAACCAGACTCTCCTCTTGAGGTTTGTCTGCTATATCTTGTTTTAGACATACCATTGCTCTTTTTTTTCTGTGTATGTCTTGTGATTTAACATCTAAAAAAAAAAAAGAACAAGTTGTCATAGCATTTTTAAAGGTTACCAAAAGGTTAACTCTACAGAAAATGTTTTTTCATTTTTTAGTGACAAATACACAGTCCTATTTTTTGCTTTTTACTTTTCCATATTCATCAAATCCTCAGTGAAGATTTTTCACGAGCCCTCTCCCACATTTTTTTTCATGACATTATATTATCGACATGTTATGTGTGAGTCATTTAAAAAAAATGTCGTTCAAAATGTTGGCACACTCTGTGAAACATGACCGAGAAAAAGACCATGGTTGTCTTTTCAGGACATTGGACAGAGATACTTTAAGGCTCCTCTTTTTTTATTCCTACCTTTTAAGTTTGCATTTTGAAATCCATGTGCATTTGAAGGTTTTTACAAGCATTGCTTGAAGATTTTGACTTATATCGTAATTTGCTTTTTCACTGCAGCAGCACTATGTTTTGAAATCAAATTGTCTGAATATTTTACACTTTTCTATAAATTTAAATCAGTCATTCTCGGACTTCGGAAAATTTGGTTTGAAGAATGCCCCTATTGTTTATCAATGAGTTTATAAATCCTGCATTTATAAAATCTTCAAGTCGAAATTTCCCCAATTTTAAATTAAGTTTCCTGGCATGAGATTCCTTAAAGATGGTTTCTGTACTTTCCCTACGTGGACTCTAAGGGCCGCTGTTGACCAGACTCCAATCAGAGACAAGGTTTGCAGCAACACCTCCCCTGTAACGTCGACATAAAGAAAGACGACAACGGGGGAAAAGGCCAGCTTCAGTCATCCACATTTGGAATTAAGACGTTGATATTTGAGCTCTTTTTGGATTATGCAAACTTTACGTTAAGGATTCATATTGGTGTGGAGATCAGTTTTAAAGGTTATACACGTAAGGACTTCAGCTTTGAAAATAATTGGATAGAACAATGAGAAGGCAAGTAACATTGTTCATTCCTGTCCTTTTCCTCGGCTCGGTGCTCGGGCAGGTCAGCTACAATATTCCCGAGGAGATGGCGAAAGGATCTTTGGTCGGTAACATAGCCCATGACTTGGGTTTACAAATTAAACGTTTAGCATCTGGGAAAGCTCGCATCTTTACTAGAGAGAGCAACGTGTACATCGAGCTGAACAGAGAAAGAGGAGTCCTCCTTGTTAAAGAAAGAATCGACAGAGAGGCGCTGTGTAAACAGACGACGCCGTGTGCTTTACATTTTCAGATTATACTGGAGAATCCTATGGAATTTTACACTGTCACAGTACAGATCATGGATATTAATGATAATGCACCAACATTTGAAAAGAATGAAATGAGATTTAAAATTAGTGAGTCAGCGGTCATCGGGGCAAAATTTGTGCTGGAACGAGCTGTCGATCTTGATGTTGGAATTAATGATCTTAGGAGCTATCAATTAAAACCAACAGACAATTTTGCTCTCAAACTGCACAGTAACACTGGTGGCAATAAGAACGTTGAAATGGTGTTACAGAAGCCTTTAGACCGAGAGAAACAGGATCAGATATCTCTCGTGTTAACGGCTGTAGATGGAGGAGAGCCGCAGATGTCAGGAACAATGCTGATTTTCATCACAGTCTTAGACGTTAATGATAATGCTCCTGTTTTTACACAACAAACATACAAAGCTACAGTTAAAGAGAATTCACGTACAGGCACTGTTGTTTCTACTGTTACTGCATCAGATGCAGATCAAGATACTAACGGGAAGATAACATATTCAATAACAAATACCTTAGATGATGTCAGAAACGTATTTCATGTAAATGAGGAAAAAGGCGAAGTAACTTTAATCGGGAATATTGATTTTGAACAGTCAAGAAACTATCAAATACATTTACTCGCTAGTGATGAGGGGGGACTCACCGATTCTTGTAAATTAATTGTTGATGTTCAGGACATAAATGACAACAGTCCTGAAATTAAGATTATGTCAAAGTCCACTGTGATATCAGAGAATGCCGACTTAAACACGGTTGTTACAATGATAAGCATAGAGGACAAAGACTCAGGCCAAAACGGGAATGTTGAATGTTTAATCAATGGAAATATACCTTTTACTTTAAAAACATCACCAACAACCAACTTCTATAGCTTAGTGACAGACAATGATTTAGACAGAGAGAGAGCCTCAGAGTATAACATCACAGTGACCTGCTCTGATGAGGGAGTGCCCTCCCTCTCCAGCAGCGTCACTCTCACCTTACAGATTTCTGATGTGAATGACAATGCGCCTGTCTTTGAGAGGAGCTCATATGAGGCCTACATTGTAGAAAACAACACACCAGGTCTCTCTATATTCACTGTGAAAGCCACAGACGCTGACTGGAACCAGAATGCCCGTGTTTCTTACATACTGGTGGACTCCTCTGTTAACGGAGTGCCAGTCTCCTCGTATGTGTCCGTTAGTGCTGATAGTGGAGTCATCCATGCAGTGCGCTCTTTTGACTATGAGCAGATCAAAGATTTCCATTTCCACGTCAAAGCTCAGGATGGAGGCTCTACTCCACTCAGTAACAATGTGACTGTGAAAATACTGATCCAGGACCAGAACGATAACCCCCCTCAAGTTCTATACCCAGTACAGACTGGTGGCTCTGTGGTGGCTGAAATGGTGCCTCGTTCAGCAGATGTGGGCTATCTGGTCACTAAAGTGGTGGCTGTTGATGTGGACTCTGGACAGAATGCCTGGCTCTCCTATAAACTGCAGAAAGCCACAGACAGGGCGCTGTTTGAAGTGGGCTTACAGAATGGAGAAATAAGAACTATCCGCCAAGTCACTGATAAAGATGCTGTGAAACAAAGACTGACTGTTATAGTGGAGGACAACGGGCAGCCCTCTCGTTCAGCTACAGTCATTGTTAACGTGGCGGTGGCGGACAGCTTCCCTGATGTGCTGTCGGAGTTCACTGACTTTACACATGACAAGGAGTACAATGACAACCTGACTTTTTACTTGGTGTTGGCTCTGGCTGTAGTTTCCTTCCTCTTCATAACGTGTTTAGTGGTTATTATATCAGTGAAAATCTACAGATGGAGACAGTCTCGCATCCTGTATCACTCCAGCCTCCCTGTGATTCCATATTATCCGCCACGTTACTCAGACACTTTGGGGACAGGGACTCTCCCACACGTGTACAATTACGAGGTGTGCAGGACGACTGACTCCAGAAAGAGTGATTGTAAGTTTGGCACCGTTGGTAGTCAGAACGTGCTGATAATGGACCCCAGTTCTACAGGAACGATGCAGCGGATACAGAGTGAGAAGAACATCCTGGATGAACCAGACTCTCCTTTAGAGGTTAGATTATTTTCATATTGTTTGGTAATATATTTATATATATATTTCTATATACATGGTAACATGCAACTCTAAGAGTTTAATAAGCCACGCCCCATTCACCCATGTAACGACTTTTGTAAATTCCCTTCCCTCTGAAATACAAGCACTAGCGATAATGGAATTTTCACTTTAAAGTGCAAGTTGCTGCTTTGTATTATCAAGCACATAATTGGTAATGTTGACTTTAATTGTGTATTGAATTTCACAAATATCTTTGTTCATAACTTGTGTAATCGTTGTAGCATTTGAGGCAGAAAATTAGGTTTTTCCTCAGTTTACGTACTCCGGTACCATGGACAGCGACAATGATAGGAATAGCTGACAGTTCCAAATTGCCAAGATAAACTTTTAAGGGTTCTGTCTCACAGTCTTTGAATGTAGAATTTCCAGTTTGGTAAAGTCATCTTGATTCTTCTTGATGATTAGTATTCGTAATGTCGTCTTCCTTACATATTTAAACAGACAGAACTCCGATGTCTTACATTTTGTCGCTGTGCAATCGGCTGATCTTACGTAATCTACTCTTGCTTTCCTATATGTCAACTTCCCCGAGAAGCTTTCCTTTTTCTTCTTTCTTTTTTTTTTTGTCAAGGATTTTAACATATAATTGTATGTGACTGCGTGCTCAATCATTAAAAGATAAATATATGTGACAGGGTTAAATAATTAAACAATCATATAATTTGCATATATGATTGTGTCTTCTTCGACAAATTGTTCGCTGATATTCGTGGTTAATCAGATTCTGTCAATTTCAGAACACTGGACAGCGACACCATTTCCATTTACTTTTGCTTTCCCCTCAACTGATTGAGTCGATTTTCTAAAGGTCCAGAGAAAACTGATGTGCCGTTACTGATATTTAAGAGGGTGTGTCTGTTTTTTTCTCTTTTCTCTTTCTTTTGTCTTTGCATTCACGTACGTTGTTGTGTCATTATAGATATTACCGAGTAGAAACCTTCATATTTACAAATTTACATTGAATTGGCTACAAAATGTGTGCCATGTTGTATGTCTGAGGATGATCTGTTATATTTGGAACTACATTAATCTATTGTCACAGTCTCAACGATCTTTCAAATCACTTTTCGTGTGGTCCTCTGTAGAGAGAGTCCCTTCAGCAGGATTTCTGCAATTTTCTGCTATGAACTCTTAGGGCCGCTGTTGACCAGACTTTCGACGACTGACAGTACATTTGTTACAGCGCCTCCCTTCTAACGTCGACATAATACAGAAAAACGAGGACAAGAAAGAAAGGCTGTTCCTTCAATGACAATATATAGAGAAAGATATAGCGACGTTTAAATTTTCCTGTTGTGTGGACCGTATGGGCACTGAATGAATTCACTCCGGAATCGTTATCAGTTTTATGGAATATAAAAACACTGAACCTCACCGAAAATAATCGGATAGAACAATGACAAGGCAAGTAACGCTGTTTATTTCTCTCATCTCCCTCAGCTCGGTGCTCGGGCAGGTCAGCTACACTATTCCGGAGGAAATGGTCAAAGGCGCTTTAGTCGGTAACATAGCTCATGATTTAGGTTTAGAAAGAAAGCGTTTGATCTCTGGTAAAGCCCGAATTTATACTCGGGACAGCGGAGAGTACATCGAGTTGAACAGAGAAAGAGGAGTCCTCCTTGTTAAAGAAATTATTGACAGAGAGGCGCTCTGCAAACAGACGACGCCGTGTGCTCTACATTTTCAGATTATACTGGAGAATCCTATGGAATTTTACACTGTCACTGTCCAGATTGAGGATATCAACGATAATGCTCCAACCTTTAAAAAAAGGGAAATCGTTTTCAAGATCAGCGAGTCAGCCGTCATCGGGGCAAAATTTGTGCTAGAACGAGCTGTGGATCTTGATGTTGGACTTAATGGTGTTAATGGATATGAATTAAAACCATCAGACAACTTTGCTCTTAAGCTGCATGGTAGCGATGATGGCAAAAAGAATGTTGAAATGATTTTACAAAAGCCTTTAGATCGTGAGAAACAAGATCAGATATCTCTCGTGTTAACGGCTGTAGATGGAGGAGAGCCGCAGATGTCAGGAACAATACTGATTGTCATCACAGTCTTAGACGTTAATGATAATGCTCCTGTTTTTACACAACAAACATACAAAGCTACAGTTACAGAAAATGCACCTACAGGCACCGTTGTTGCTACTGTTACTGCATCGGATGCAGATCAAGGTACGAACAGTAAAATTACATATTCAATCACGAATGCAGTTGATGAGGACAGGAACATATTTCAGATAAATAAGGAAAATGGGGAGGTTACTTTAATTGGTAATATTGATTTTGAACAGTCCCGGGTCTATCAAATACATTTACTCGCTAGTGATGAGGGAGGACTCACTGATTCGTCAAAATTGTTTGTTGATGTTCAGGATACGAATGATAACAAGCCTGAAATCAACATTATGTCAAAATCAACAGTGATATCAGAAAATTCTGAACTTAATACAGTCATTACTATGATAAATATTGAAGACAAGGACTCTGGAGAAAATGGGAAGGTAAATTGTTATGTCAGCGAAAATATACCATTCACGTTAAAATCATCAACAAATAATTTCTTTAGCCTCGTAACAGAGAGTGATTTAGACAGAGAGAGAGCCTCAGCGTATAACATCACAGTGACCTGCTCTGATGAGGGAGTGCCCTCCCTCTCAAGCAGCGTCACTCTCACCTTAGAGATCTCTGATGTGAATGACAACGCACCTGTCTTTGAGAGGAGCTCATATGAGGCCTACATTGTAGAAAACAACACACCAGGTCTCTCTATATTCACAGTGAAAGCCACAGACGCTGACTGGAACCAGAATGCCCGTGTTTCTTACATACTGGAGGACTCCTCTGTTAACGGAGTGCCAGTCTCCTCGTATGTGTCCGTTAGTGCTGATAGTGGAGTCATCCATGCAGTGCGCTCTTTTGACTACGAGCAGATCAAAGATTTCCAGCTACGTGTCAAAGCTCAGGATGGAGGCTCTCCTCCACTCAGCAGCAATGTGACTGTGAAAATACTGATCCAGGACCAGAACGATAACCCCCCTCAGGTTCTGTACCCAGTCCAGACCGGTGGCTCTGTGGTGGCTGAAATGGTGCCTCGTTCGGCAGATGTGGGCTATCTGGTCACTAAAGTGGTGGCTGTTGATGTGGACTCTGGACAGAATGCCTGGCTCTCCTATAAACTGCAGAAAGCCACAGACAGGGCGCTGTTTGAAGTGGGCTTACAAAATGGAGAAATAAGAACTATCCGCCAAGTCACTGATAAAGATGCTGTGAAACAAAGACTGACTGTTACAGTGGAGGACAACGGGCAGCCCTCTCGTTCAGCTACAGTCATTGTTAACGTGGCGGTGGCGGACAGCTTCCCTGAAGTGCTGTCGGAGTTCACTGACTTTACACACGACAAGGAGTACAATGACAACCTGACTTTTTACTTAGTGTTGGCTCTGGCTGTAGTTTCCTTCCTCTTCATCACGTGTTTAGTGGTTACTATATCAGTGAAAATCTACAGATGGAGACAGTCTCGCATCCTGTATCACTCCAGCCTCCCTGTGATTCCATATTATCCACCGCGTTACTCAGACACTTTGGGGACAGGAACTCTCCCACACGTGTACAATTATGATACATGCAGGACGACTGACTCCAGAAAGAGTGACTGTAAGTTCGGCACAGTTGGTAGTCATAACGTGCTGATAATGGACCCCAGTTCTACAGAAACGATGCAGCGGATACATAGTGAGAAGAACATCCTGGATGGTCCAGACTCTCCTCTAGAGGTGAGTTCTTCCCCTTAAACGTCATAAAATTGTTTTTTTTTTTTTTTTGTTTGAACAAAATAACTGTTCTTAATCAATTTGTCGGCGTTTAAATGTCGTTAACCTGCTGAATCCGCGCCTTTCAGCACTGCAGACAGCCTCATCCCTCATGTGCTCGATACATGATTCATGTCATATTTTTTAGTTATTCTATACTTTTTGACACACAAATACTCTCCTGACTTCTTCTTTAGCTATGTACTAGCGTGTTCCCTCCTCCCTGCTACTTTATATGTAACTTTGGATTCACTTTAATTGGTCGGTTTTTATTTGTTGATCGTTTACTGATTTAATCTCAAACGTGATTCCAGTAGTTACTCTTCCAATAAAACTCACATGTAGTGGACATATTGAGATACACCTATCTTTTTTTCTTTTTTATTCTTCCTCCATTACAGCAATTTAACTTTGAATCATGCTCAATATTGTTATTATATTCAACACACTGAATGAACAGAATTCCCCTGTGCAGTATCTCGTTCTGCACTCTTAGGGACGCTGTCGACCAATGTGTCATACTTTCATTGCAGATTTCACAGCGCCTCCCTGATCCCAGATCATTTACATACGCAGGAAGAAAGGTCGACACAATGCTCTCTCCCAGTTGCTGAGAACACTGTAAAACGGAATTGGATTTCAAAATATCTTGTCCGCCATTTCATTTGATATTACTTCATTTTCACTTCGTCAATCTATGGAATAAGTCTCTTATATCTGCATTTATTTTGATTCGTCGTGAAAACTGAAAACCGCCGACCGAAACAATGGGATGGCAAGTACCAGTGTTTTTCTCCACTCTCTCCCTCTTGTACGTACACGGGCAGGTCAGTTATTCTGTTCCAGAGGAAATGTCAAAAGGATCGTTAGTCGGTAACATAGCACAAGACTTAGGTTTAGACATAAAGCGGCTGAAAACAGGAAAAGCTCGCTTGCATGTTGGAAACAACGCTGAATACATTCGGTTGGATAAAGAAAAGGGGCTGCTTCTCATGAAAGAAAAGATGGACAGAGAGGCATTGTGCAAACAAGTGACACCTTGTGCATTGCATTTTCAAATGATTTTGGAAAACCCCATTGAGTTTTATCGCGTTACATTAGAAATAACTGATATCAACGACAACGCCCCTATATTTAAAATGGATAATGTGGTATTTGAGATAAGCGAATCGGCTGTAAGAGGCTCAAAATTTATACTTGAGAAAGCCTTAGATGCTGATGTTGGAATTAATGGGCTCAAAAGCTACTCCCTTAATCCAACGGATAATTTTGCACTAAAACTCACTGATAACCATGATGGGGGGAAAGAAGTGGAGATGGTTTTGGAGAAACCTCTCGATCGGGAGAAAGATGAGCGGCTGATTCTGACACTAACGGCCGTCGACGGAGGAGAGCCTCAACTGTCAGGGACAGTGCAAATTCATATAAATGTATTAGATGTGAATGACAATGCTCCAGTTTTTACACAACCAACATACAAAAGTAGTTTAATGGAAAATTCCCCGAAAGGAACCTCTTTACTGACTGTAACAGCTACCGATTTAGATAAAGGAATAAATGGTTTCCTAACGTATTCCATATCAAATAACAATGATGGTATTTCGGATTTGTTTGATATAGACGAGACAAGTGGAGAGATACGTTTGATTGGCAACGTGGATTATGAAACATCAAAACATTACCAACTAAATATCAAAGCAAAAGATCACGGTGGGCTAAGTGACTCCTGTAAAATTATATTTGATATAACAGATGTGAATGATAATAATCCAGTTATAGATTTAATGTCAACAACTCAATCTATACCTGAAGATTCCAACTTAGGAACTGTTGTGGCTGTTATGCACGTGCATGATGCTGATTCAGAAAACAACGGGTTGATTAAGTGTTTTTTGAGTAACAATGCCCCTTTTGATATTGAAAATACGTCGAATGGTTTCTATAGCATATTAACAAATACAGAATTGGACAGAGAAAGAGCCTTGGTGTATAACATCACAGTGACCTGCTCTGATGAGGGAGTGCCCTCCCTCTCCAACAGCGTCACCCTCACCATACAAATCTCTGATGTGAATGACAACGCACCTGTCTTTGAGAGGAGCTCATATGAGGCCTACATTGTAGAAAACAACACACCGGGTCTCTCGATATTTACAGTGAAAGCCACAGACGCTGACTGGAACCAGAATGCCCGTGTTTCTTACATACTGGAGGACTCCTCTGTTAACGGAGTGCAAGTCTCCTCGTATGTGTCCGTTAGTGCTGATAGTGGAGTCATCAATGCAGTGCGCTCCTTTGACTACGAGCAGATCAAAGATTTCCAGTTCCGTGTTAAAGCTCAGGATGGAGGCTCTCCTCCACTCAGCAGCAATGTGACTGTGAAAATACTGATCCAGGACCAGAATGATAACCCACCTCAGGTTCTGTACCCAGTCCAGACTGGTGGCTCTGTGGTGGCTGAAATGGTGCCTCGTTCAGCAGATGTGGGCTATCTGGTCACTAAAGTGGTGGCTGTTGATGTGGACTCTGGACAGAATGCCTGGCTCTCCTATAAACTGCAGAAAACCACAGACAGGGCGCTGTTTGAAGTGGGTTTACAGAATGGAGAAATAAGAACTATCCGCCAAGTCACTGATAAAGATGCTGTGAAACAAAGACTGACTGTTATAGTGGAGGACAACGGGCAGCCCTCTCGTTCAGCTACAGTCATTGTTAACGTGGCGGTGGCGGACAGCTTTCCTGAAGTGCTGTTGGAGTTCACTGACTTTACACATGACAAGGAGTACAATGACAACCTGACTTTTTACTTAGTGTTGGCTCTGGCTGTAGTTTCCTTCCTCTTCATCACGTGTTTAGTGGTTATTATATCAGTGAAAATCTACAGATGGAGACAGTCTCGCATCCTGTATCACTCCAGCCTCCCTGTGATTCCATATTATCCACCACGTTACTCAGACACTTTGGGGACAGGGACTCTCCCACACGTGTACAATTACGAGGTGTGCAGGACGACTGACTCCAGAAAGAGTGACTGTAAGTTCGGCACAGTTGGTAGTCAGAGCGTGCTGATAATGGACCCCAGTTCTACAGGAACGATGCAGCGGATACAGAGTGAGAAGAACATCCTGGATGAACCAGACTCTCCTTTGGAGGTTAGAAATTTTCTTCTAAGTTTATGTTAAACCGCTTTATAGGTACTTGTCTTCTTGATGAAAACATAAATTCAGCACCTCGGACAGAGACAATGTAGTTCCAGTGGTCACACTCTCTCTCTCTCTCTCTCTCTCTCTATCTCTCTCTCTCTCTCTCTCCCTCTCTCTGTTATTCCTTTAGAATTTTTTTTTTTTTTTTTTGGGGGGGGGGGTGGTGGTGGTGGTGGTGGTGTCGTTACATTTTCTTTGTCATGATTATGGTGGTGATTTTTTTTTTTAGATAAGCGGCTTGTGATTTCAAATATTAATCTTTAAATTTGTCTTTCGTACAAAGACTTTATACTCCGAGAGTATTTCAGATTTGAATAGAGTTAACATTTCTTGTAGTTTTAGTTTTTGGACTCAATGGGCCGCTGTTGATCAACGTGCTGCAGTTGTAGGCAGGGTTTGAAACTCATACTACCAAGTCATGTTGTTTTTTAGAGAAAGAAAGAGACAGTGCTACTGACGGACATAAAATCCCGTACATGGAGGACTTTCATTCTCCCGTTTTCCTTCTCTGCCTCTGGATTTTATCGATGTCCATTTGACGGTTTATATCCAAACGGGATTTGTTCGTTCTTGTTATTGTACTGAGATAAGATCATTTTTGTGGCACAGTGTAAACCGTGGATAGAACAATGGCACGGCAAGTATTGTTTTTCGTCTTGATCTCCTCTATTGGTTCAGTTCTCGGACAAGTCAGCTACTCTATTCCAGAGGAAATGGTAAAAGGATCTGTTGTGGGCAATATCGCTCGGGATTTCGGTTTAGATGTAAAAAGACTAAAATCGGGTAAAGCCCGTATCTTTACCAGCGACAGCGGAGAATACATCGAGCTCAACAGAGAGCGAGGAGTCCTCCTTGTGAAAGAGAGAATCGACAGAGAGTCGCTTTGCAGACAGACGACGCCTTGTGCTTTACATTTGCAAATTATTTTAGAAAACCCGATGGAGCTTTTCCGACTAACAGTAGAGATAACCGACATAAATGACAACAGTCCCACTTTCAAAAATGTTGAGAAACGTTTTGAAATAAGTGAATCTGCTATTACGGGGTCTAAATTTGTGTTAGAGAGAGCAGTTGATTTAGACATTGGCAAAAATGGTCTGAAAAATTACAGCTTGAAACCTATGGATAATTTTGTACTAAAAATAGAAAGTCAGGCGGATGGTAATAAGAAGGTTGAAATGGTTTTACACAAGCCTTTGGATCGAGAAAAAGAGGAGCAGATATCGTTGTTGTTAAAAGCTGTAGATGGGGGAGATCCTCAAATGTCTGGTACTGTGAAGATTTATGTGACAGTGCTCGATGCAAACGACAACGCTCCAGTTTTTACGCAGTCGGTTTATAAGGCGGCCATAGCGGAAAATTCTCAGAGAGGGACAATAGTGACAACAGTGAGTGCATCTGATGCAGATAAAGGAACAAATGGGAAAATATCTTATGCAGTGTCTACTACCATGGACAGTGTGTCTGATATATTTACAGTCAATGAAAACGGTGAAGTAATGTTAGTAGGTGAAGTGGATTTTGAAAGAGCCAAATATTACCAAATAGATATTGAAGCTACAGACACTGGAGGTCTTTCTGATTCTACCAAGATTATAGTTGATGTTATTGATATCAATGATAATAAGCCTGTAATCAATATATTGTCAAAATCTGGGTTTATACCAGAAAACTCTGAACATAATACAGT
This sequence comes from Leuresthes tenuis, assembly GCF_036924035.1. Classification (NCBI taxonomy): domain Eukaryota; kingdom Metazoa; phylum Chordata; class Actinopteri; order Atheriniformes; family Atherinopsidae; genus Leuresthes; species Leuresthes tenuis. The sequence continues at coordinate 15,914,032 of NW_027325365.1, read as the reverse complement.
AATAGCTATGTTTAGTGTTCTTGACCCAGATTCAAGTAAAAATGGTAAGGTAATCTGCAGAATAAATGAAAATGTACCATTTAGAATCGTAACTTCTTCAAATGATTTCTATAGCCTGGTAACAGACAGTGATTTAGACAGAGAAAGAGCCTCTGAATATAACATCACAGTGACTTGTTCTGATGAGGGAGTGCCCTCCCTCTCCAGCAACGTCACTCTCACCTTACAGATCTCTGATGTGAATGACAACGCACCTGTCTTTGACAGGAGCTCATATGAGGCCTACATTGTAGAAAACAACACACCAGGTCTCTCTATATTCACTGTGAAAGCCACAGACGCTGACTGGAACCAGAATGCACGTGTTTCTTACATACTGGAGGACTCCTCTGTTAACGGAGTGCCAGTCTCCTCGTATGTGTCCGTTAGTGCTGATAGTGGAGTCATCAATGCAGTGCGCTCCTTTGACTACGAGCAGATCAAAGATTTCCAGTTCCGAGTCAAAGCACAGGATGGAGGCTCTCCTCCACTCAGCAGCAATGTGACTGTGAAAATACTGATCCAGGACCAGAACGATAACCCCCCTCAGGTTCTGTACCCAGTCCAGACTGGTGGCTCTGTGGTGGCTGAAATGGTGCCTCGTTCAGCAGATGTGGGCTATCTGGTCACTAAAGTGGTGGCTGTTGATGTGGACTCTGGACAGAATGCCTGGCTCTCCTATAAACTGCAGAAAGCCACAGACAGGGCGCTGTTTGAAGTGGGCTTACAGAATGGAGAAATAAGAACTATCCGCCAAGTCACTGATAAAGATGCTGTGAAACAAAGACTGACTGTTATAGTGGAGGACAACGGGCAGCCCTCTCGTTCAGCTACAGTCATTGTTAACGTGGCGGTGGCGGACAGCTTCCCTGAAGTGCTGTCGGAGTTCACTGACTTTACACACGACAAGGAGTACAATGACAACCTGACTTTTTACTTAGTGTTGGCTCTGGCTGTAGTTTCCTTCCTCTTCATCACGTGTTTAGTGGTTATTATATCAGTGAAAATCTACAGATGGAGACAGTCTCGCATCCTGTATCACTCCAGCCTCCCTGTGATTCCATATTATCCACCGCGTTACTCAGACACTTTGGGAACAGGGACTCTCCCTCACGTGTATAATTACGAGGTGTGCAGGACGACTGACTCCAGAAAGAGTGACTGTAAGTTCGGCACAGTTGGTAGTCAGAACGTGCTGATAATGGACCCCAGTTCTACAGGAACGATGCAGCGGATACAGAGTGAGAAGAACATCCTGGATGAGCCAGACTCTCCATTAGAGGTTTGAAAACTTTAAGATTAATTGACACTTGGAAGAAAACAAATCACTGTCTGGTACACATATGCTGTCTTTGTGATCTGCTACCTCCATAGTTTAATAGAAGCACATTTTATAGTAACATGCATGTCATCATATTAAGTGGAATGGTCTGTAGCATCGAAAATTTGGAACTTTCATATTGCACACCCAGAACAGTCATATTTCCATATGGTTCTAAAGTGAACATGATAAAATAATTACTAAATGATAACATTTCCTCATTTTAAAACTTTCCAGTTACTAATACGCATCCTGTATCAACAATTTTTGTGTCGTTGCCCCCTGTTTCATAAGATATTTAGAGAATGAACCACCTTATCTATTACTTATTGACAGATATTTTTACCACAGCTTTTGTAATTGCTGATATGTCTACTTGCACAGCCCATAATAAGTCAATATGATGGTTTAAGTTGTATGCAGTGGCGTGAATGTGTACAAACTAAATGTCAACATCTTCTTTTTTTCTGGCATAAAATCTTCTTACTTTCTGTTCAAGACCATTTGCAAAGCTGTTGGATTTGGTTGAGGCGACATAATGCTTGCATACCAGTCTATTGCTCATCTACACTGGCAACATTTATATAGCATCAGTCAGACCTTAAAAAAAGATGTCTTGTGGAAGCTAAGCTTCTGATTCGGCTGGCATCTATAATTCTAAACTACATACAAAATCTAACCCACATTCATAATAGTAAATCTATCTTAGTGTTCAAATACACTTATAGCATACATTCTCGTACATACACTTTGTGAAGTGACTTTGGATTCGTAACATTTAATAAATCCATCCATTTTCTATACCCACTTAATCTGTCGATCTGGACGCGAGGGGTGCTGGAGCCTATCCCAGTGGTCATTTGGCACAAGGTAGGGTAGACCCTGGATAGGTCGCCAATCCATCACCGTAAATTGGAAACACTTTTTCCTTTTATATCTTCAGGGTATACGTGAAAGTTTCTTAGCAATCTGAGATTTTTTTTCTAAGTATTATTATTATTTGCAAAACGATAACCTTAGTTTGTCCATCTTTTTAATTGCTTTAGTTCTACTTGATTCATTCTGATTGTGTCCTACTTTTCGGTTCCGTTGTTCTGCATATATTATCACTATAAGAGGTTTCACTATACACAGATGGACAATGGTGTGAACTCATAAGTGCAACCATTGAAAACAAATGTCTTTGTCATTTCAGACCCCAATTTACTTTCTGTATATACAGTGAGTGTATAATGTCTGCATTTCTTTTACTATTTCAGGGCCTTGAAATTTGATATTATCTTTCCAGGAAACATTTTGTTTTCTTCCGTAAAAACTTGGTGGATGACCAGGCTTACCTGTCACCTATGAACTTTTGTACCACTGAACAAGAATCATAACACTTCAGATTGTGATCTGAAGGATGCAAATTTGTTTTTTCCAACTTAAGGCCTACTTATTAAATCTCAGTTGCTTTTTATAGTAAGCAAATGCTTTTAGTAGTAACATTTAATGGCTCGATTCTTGTCTTTACCTCAGAATTATGTTTATATGTTGCAAAAGAATATGCATGTTTTTTTGTTTGTTTTTGCTTTTTCCCCCCTTTTTTCTCAGTTGTCAGTTATTCTTAACTAACCAAAGGTAATACAGGGAAACGTCAGTCAAACTTCAGTCATTTATTTGTTGGGAAGACAATAATTACCTCTCTTAACGTTTTGATTCCTATTTTTTTTATTAATGTTTTGCTAGGTTTTATTTCTTAAATATTCACAGATGATTTAACTATTTATTAACTTTTCATCGTATCTAGTTTGAAGTGTCAAGATAGATACAGAGTTAAACAAAATATAGAAAAATCAACAAGTAAAACTTTAAAATAAAAAATAAAAAATGATCTCATTGTAACTGTGTTATTCTATTAGATTATTACTTATGTATTATACAATTCGCCTAGAAAGTGATACATTGCTCTGTAGTCACACAAGTGTTTGAATAACGACTTAAAGTCCTGGTTTTACTTCCTATTGAGCCTCTTGCATCTTGTGGGTTTTCTGCAGTGCACGAGTAAGGACTCTCAGGGCCGCTGTTGGCTAATGTAGAGCTTTTCTCCTGTATATTACGCATTAAACAGGGAAGGCAACACACATTTAGCACAGAAGACTCGGCGAGGAGGACCGCAGATATCTTAACTGCGATTCATATTTGTCTGGATCGGGAAATATATAGATTATCAACTTAAATCTGGAGCATTTTTAACAAAGGAAACTCGACCCCTTGGATAAAAATCGTTTTGTACCTTCAGTGTTTGGCGAGGATCAAATATCGGGCAGAACAATGAGCTGGCAAGTATCGTTGTTTCTCTCGATCTTTTCCTTCAGCTCGGTGGTCGGCCAAGTCACCTACTCCATTCCCGAGGAAATGTCAAAAGGCTCTGTAGTTGGTAATATAGCACAGGATCTAGGGATAGGTGTGAAAAGATTGAAATCCGGTAAAGCTCGCATATATACAGAGGACGATGAGGATCACGTAGAGCTGAATATAGACAGAGGAGTCCTGCTCGTCAAAGATAGAATCGACAGAGAGGCGCTCTGCGGACAGACAACACCTTGTGCTTTACATCTACAGATTACACTGGAAGACCCGATAGAATTCTATACAGTTACAGTCGAAATTAATGATATTAATGACAATATACCCAGCTTCAAAAAGGATGAAATGAAATTTAGGATCAGTGAGTCGGCTGTGATTGGAGCAAAATTTGTGCTAGAGAGGGCTATGGATCTGGATGTTGGTGTGAATGGATTGCAGACTTATTCCCTAAAACCTACAGAAAACTTTAAATTAAAACTTCACAACCAGCAAGACGGGAGTAAAAAGGTGGAGATGGTTTTGCAAAAGCATCTGGACAGAGAGGCACAAGAGCACATATCTTTAACTCTCACTGCTACTGATGGCGGCGAGCCTCGGCTGTCGGGAACAATGCGAGTGGAAATATCTGTGCTCGATGTTAATGATAATGCCCCAGTGTTTACGCAGGAAGACTATAAGGTTACTATCATGGAGACTGCTCCAAAAGGTGCAATTTTGAGTACTGTTAGTGCTGTAGATGCAGATGAAGGCTCCAATGGGAAAGTGCTGTATTCAATAACAAATACGTTAGATGATGTGCCCGTGATGTTTCACATTGCTGAAGACAGCGGCATTGTAACTTTAACTGGAAACCTTGATTATGAAAAGGCACAGATGTATGAAATACACGTACAAGCCAGTGATGATGGAGGACTAACGGATTCGTGTAAGATTATTGTTGAGGTGACCGATACAAACGATAACCATCCATCTATTAATATAATGTCTAAAACAAATTCTATATCGGAAAATTCAAAACCAGGAACCGTGGTAACTATATTTAATGTTCAAGATCCCGACTCTAGAGAAAATGGTAAAGTTGCCTGTAATATCGAAGAACATTTTCCTTTTGTGATTAAAGCAACTTCAAAAAAAATTTTTAGCTTATTGACAGAGAGTGATTTAGACAGAGAGATGGCCTCAGAGTATAACATCACAGTGACCTGCTCTGATGAGGGAGTGCCCTCCCTCTCCTGCAGCGTCACTCTCACCTTACAGATCTCTGATGTGAATGACAACGCGCCTGTCTTTGAGAGGGGCTCATATGAGGCCTACATTGTAGAAAACAACACACCAGGTCTCTCTATATTCACAGTGAAAGCCACAGACGCTGACTGGAACCAGAATGCCCGTGTTTCTTACATACTGGAGGACTCCTCTGTTAACGGAGTGCCAGTCTCCTCGTATGTGTCCGTTAGTGCTGATAGTGGAGTCATCCATGCAGTGCGCTCTTTTGACTACGAGCAGATCAAAGATTTCCAGTTCCGAGTCAAAGCACAGGATGGAGGCTCTCCTCCACTCAGTAACAATGTGACTGTGAAAATACTGATCCAGGACCAGAACGATAACCCCCCTCAGGTTCTGTACCCAGTCCAGACTGGTGGCTCTGTGGTGGCTGAAATGGTGCCTCGTTCAGCAGATGTGGGCTATCTGGTCACTAAAGTGGTGGCTGTTGATGTGGACTCTGGACAGAATGCCTGGCTCTCCTATAAACTGCAGAAAGCCACAGAAAGGGCGCTGTTTGAAGTGGGCTTACAGAATGGAGAAATAAGAACTATCCGCCAAGTCACTGATAAAGATGCTGTGAAACAAAGACTTACTGTTATAGTGGAGGACAACGGGCAGCCCTCTCGTTCAGCTACAGTCATTGTTAACGTGGTGGTGGCGGACAGCTTCCCTGAAGTGCTGTTGGAGTTCACTGACTTTACACACGACAAGGAGTACAATGACAACCTGACTTTTTACTTATTGTTGGCTCTGGCTGTAGTTTCCTTCCTCTTCATCACGTGTTTAGTGGTTATTATATCAGTGAAAATCTACAGATGGAGACAGTCTCGCATCCTGTATCACTCCAGCCTCCCTGTGATTCCATATTATCCACCACGTTACTCAGACACTTTGGGGACAGGGACTCTCCCTCACGTGTACAATTACGAGGTGTGCAGGACGACTGACTCCAGAAAGAGTGACTGTAAGTTCGGCACAGTTGGTAGTCAGAACGTGCTGATAATGGACCCAAGTTCTACAGGAACGATGCAGCGGATACAAAGTGAGAAGAACATCCTGGATGAACCAGACTCTCCTTTAGAGGTTAGAAATCTTTAACTTTCACTTTTGGTAATGCAGTTCACGATACTGAAACTCATTTTATCTTTCTGTTAGATGTAGCTTCCATCGAGGTTCCAAAAGAGTTAATATATGGTGGGCTGGAAAGAATATTAAAAATGCCGAATGTCCTCCATTCAGAACTATGGACAGTGACACATACCACGACTAAATTCAGCTTGTACCAATCTACTGTATGTGTGCTGCATTAATACTTTTTTTTGTCTTCATCTCTTCAACTAGCATCCGTTAAATTAAGATACTTTGTTGTCATACATGATTAGAATGGTCACATTGGTTGTTCAGTAATTATCAAAGAATACAGAATGATACATGCAGATATGTTGAAACGACCAATGTGCTCAGCTTTCAGATCAGCTTTGTTAGATTGGGACTTTACACATAACTCATAATCTCTGATACTGATTGTTGTAATGTTTTACTTCAACTCAAAGGGTCGCTGTTGGCAAGCATGTTCCTGTTCAACTAGATGTTATTTTTTCAAATCTCTTTCTGTGCACTACCCCTTCCGATAATTTGTTAGACAGGGCAAGATAAATCAGTCCGCCTTCATCAGGAGATCTTGGTATAACTGAACACATCTTTTACGTCTTATGCTTGGAGTGGAATCGAATGTTTCTTTACCTTTACACTGCTTTCATCGGGAATATTTGCGTTTTGTAATCCTACGGGAAAGGATTTGAGATCGGACAGAACAATGAGATGGCAAGTACTGTGTTTTCTCCCGTTCCTATATGTGAGCTACGTGCTCGGCCAGGTTAGCTACACGATCCCCGAGGAGATGTCCAAAGGCTCTGTAGTTGGCAACATAGCTCATGATTTGGGTCTAGATCTTAAAAGGCTGAAATCGGGTAAAGCTCGTGTCTACACTGGAGGCAGCCCAGAATACATCGGGCTGAATAGAGAAAAGGGAGTTCTCCTTGTCAAAGAGAAAATAGACAGAGAGGCTTTGTGTGGAGAGACGACACCGTGCGCTTTACATTTTCAGTTAATTCTGGAAAATCCTATGGAACTGTTTCGTGTAACAGTGGAGATTACTGACATAAACGACAATACCCCCAGTTTTACAAATCATGAAAAACGCTTTGAAATTAGCGAATCCGCTGTAGTAGGTTCGAAATTCATCTTAGAGAAAGCAATGGATGCGGACATAGGAATAAATGGTTTACAACAGTACTTACTTATGCCAACTGATAACTTTATATTAAAACTAGAAAATCAAGCAGACGGAAGTAAAAAGGTAGAGATGGTTTTACAGAAGCCTCTGGATCGAGAGAAGCAGGAATATATGTCACTGTTGTTAACCGCTGTAGATGGGGGGGAGCCGCAGATGTCAGGGACTATGCAGATAATTGTCAATGTATTAGATGCAAATGACAACGCTCCGACATTTGCCAAATCGTTGTACAGAGCCAAAATATTGGAAAATTCTCCTAAGGGCACCAGTGTAACGACTGTAAGTGCATCTGATAAGGACATTGGCTTGAACGGAAAAATATCATATCTGATATCTACAAGCAAACGACTTTTGTCTGAACTGTTCTATATCAATTCCGAAACTGGGGAAATTATTGTCGTTGGTGAAATAGATTTCGAAAAGGCAAATGCTTATCAAATGGATATTGAAGTTGTAGATAGCGGTGGGCTATCTGATTCAACAAAGGTAATGGTTGATGTTATTGATATTAATGACAACAGTCCTGAAATAAACATAGTTTCTAAATCAGAGTCCATATCCGAGGACGCGTCAACAAATACTGTTATTGCTATGTTAAGCATAAACGATCCAGACTCGGAGAATAACGGAAAGGTTTATTGTAAAATAGATGATGCCATTCCCTTCACAATTCAAACTACGTCAAATGGGTTTTACACCTTAGTTACACAGATCGCTTTAGACAGAGAGCTCGCTTCTCAGTATAACATCACAGTTACCTGCTCTGATGAGGGAGTGCCCTCCCTCTCCAGCAGCGTCACTCTCACCTTGCAGATCTCTGATGTGAATGACAACTCGCCTGTCTTTGAGAGGAGCTCATATGAGGCCTACATTGTAGAAAACAACACACCAGGTCTCTCTATATTCACTGTGAAAGCCACAGACGCTGACTGGATCCAAAATGCCCGTGTTTCTTACATACTGGAGGACTCCTCTGTTAACGGAGTGCCAGTCTCCTCGTATGTGTCCGTTAGTGCTGATAGTGGAGTCATCCATGCAGTGCGCTCTTTTGACTACGAGCAGATCAAAGATTTCCAGTTCCGCGTCAAAGCGCAGGATGGAGGCTCTCCTCCACTCAGCAGCAATGTGACTGTGAAAATACTGATCCAGGACCAGAACGATAACCCCCCTCAGGTTCTGTACCCAGTCCAGACTGCTGGCTCTGTGGTGGCTGAAATGGTGCCTCGTTCAGCAGATGTGGGCTATCTGGTCACTAAAGTGGTGGCTGTTGATGTGGACTCTGGACAGAATGCCTGGCTCTCCTATAAACTGCAGAAAGCCACAGACAGGGCGCTGTTTGAAGTGGGCTTACAGAATGGAGAAATAAGAACTATCCGCCAAGTCACTGATAAAGATGCTGTGAAACAAAGACTGACTGTTATAGTGGAGGACAACGGGCAGCCCTCTCGTTCAGCTACAGTCATTGTTAACGTGGCGGTGGCAGACAGCTTCCCTGAAGTGCTGTCGGAGTTCACCGACTTTACACACGACAAGGAGTACAATGACAACCTGACTTTTTACTTAGTGTTGGCTCTGGCTGTAGTTTCCTTCCTCTTCATCACGTGTTTAGTGGTTATTATATCGGTGAAAATCTACAGATGGAGACAGTCTCGCATCCTGTATCACTCCAGCCTCCCTGTGATTCCATATTATCCACCACGTTACTCAGACACTTTGGGGACAGGGACTCTCCCTCACGTGTACAATTACGAGGTGTGCAGGACGACTGACTCCAGAAAGAGTGACTGTAAGTTCGGTACCGTTGGTAGTCAGAACGTGCTGATAATGGACCCCAGTTCTACAGGGACAATGCAGCGGATACAGAGTGAGAAGAACATCCTGGATGAACCAGACTCACCTCTCGAGGTTAGTTATTTGAAATAAAGTTACTCTAGTAATATTCTAATTTCATTGCAACTGATGCGCTGTACATCGCGCCAGGAAACACAAGTCTGCAGTCAGCACCATGGATAGAGACACTAATGTTCGGCATGATATCTATCTATATATCTGTCTGCCTGCCTGTCTGTCTGTCTGTCTGTCTATCTATAGTGACGTGATTATATTTTGAATTCATTATTCATGCATACATCAAAATAACCTTTCCAATGGTTTGACATGAAATGCAATGTATTATTTAGCATTTCACCGTATCATTTAAGTTCGGTCTGACCTCCTTTCGAAAGTTTTATGTAAATTATTTCATTGGGATCATTTTCCTGATACATATAAAACTGTATTCCCTTATATTTATTTATTTTTTTTTTTTTACACAGTGATTTATGTAGTTTATTATTGTGTACTCTTAGGGCCGCTGTTGGCCAGGGTGTTGCTATTTCAAAGCAGATTTAAGGCAAACCCTCTCCGTCATTATGATACCGTAGAAAGACGGATATGGTGTTAAAACGTGGGAGTACTCTTAAAGAATGACCGTGCTTCAATATATCTTTTTTTTTACCGATGAGGATGATTATGGAATAACACCAGTTTCTCATTGAATAAGATGGACATCCTATAACTGTGAAGCTTTATTCGTCGTTTTGAATTTCGCGAGGAAAATGTCGATCCAAACAATGAGACGGCAAGTGTTGTTTTCTTTCGTCCTTCATATCAGTGCAGTGCTTGGGCAAGTCAGCTTCTCCATTCCTGAGGAGATGCCAAGCGGTAGTGTAGTTGGCAACATTTCTCATGATTTGGGTTTAAATTTAAAACGACTCAAATCTGGTCGAGCCCGTGTTTATGCAAGCGACAGTGCTGGATACATCGAGCTAAATAAAGAACGCGGAGTCCTCCTCATCAAAGACAGAATAGACAGAGAAGCCATATGCCGACAGACAACGCCTTGTGCATTACATTTCCAGATCATTTTGGAGAACCCCATGGAGTTTAACAGTGTCACGGTCGAGATTACAGATATTAATGACAATCCTCCTACCTTTGAAAAGGAGGAAGTCAGTTTCAAAATCAGTGAATCTGCTGTAATCGGAGGAAAATTTGTATTAGACAGAGCAATAGATCTTGATGTCGGAAAAAATGGTCATCTAAGATACGAACTGACACCTACAGACAATTTTGTTCTTAAACGGGACAGTCACGGCGATGGAACGGAAAAAACTGAAATGATTTTACAGAAGCCTCTTGACAGAGAAAAGGAAGGGTTCCTAGCTTTAGTTTTAACAGCATTTGACGGAGGAGAGCCGCAAAAGTCAGGAACTATTCGAATTTTCATAACGGTGTTAGATGTCAATGACAACGCGCCTGTTTTTACACAGTCGACATACACAGCTACTGTTTTTGAAAATGTACCGAAAGGAACGCTTGTCACCAGTGTTAGTGCTTCAGATGCAGATGACGGTGCGAATGGTAGAATAAAGTATTCAATAACCAACAGTTTAGATCAAGCTCATACACTGTTTCGGATAAACGAGGAAAGTGGAGAAATTCAAATAATCGGGAGTATTGATTATGAAAATGCACGTAATTACCGCATTAACATACGTGCAAGTGATGATGGTGGACTTACAGATTCATGTAAAGTGATAGTTGAAGTGCTAGATATGAACGACAACAAACCAGCAATTGATGTAATGTCAAAATCAAATGTGATACCTGAGCATTCTAAACTAAATACTGTTGTAGCAATGATGAACGTTCAAGACCCAGATTCAAATGAAAATGGTAAAGTCAACTGTTTTATCAACGAAAATACTCCTTTGACTATTTTGTCGACTTCTAATCATTTCTACAGCTTAGTAACAGACAGTGAATTAGACAGAGAGAGAGCCTCAGTGTATAACATCACAGTGACCTGTTATGATGAGGGAGTGCCCTCTCTCTCCAGCAGCGTCAATCTCACCTTACAGATCTCCGATGTGAATGACAACGCGCCTGTCTTTGAGAGGAGCTCATATGAGGCCTACATTGTAGAAAACAACACACCGGGTCTATCTATATTCACAGTGAAAGCCACAGACGCTGACTGGAACCAGAATTCCCGTGTTTCTTACATACTGGAGGACTCTTCTGTTAACGGAGTGCCAGTCTCCTCGTATGTGTCCGTTAGTGCTGATAGTGGAGTCGTCCATGCAGTGCGCTCTTTTGACTACGAGCAGATCAAAGATTTCCAGCTACGTGTCAAAGCTCAGGATGGAGGCTCTCCTCCACTCAGCAGCAATGTGACTGTGAAAATACTGATCCAGGACCAGAACGATAACCCCCCTCAGGTTCTGTACCCAGTCCAGACTGGTGGCTCTGTGGTGGCTGAAATGGTGCCTCGTTCAGCAGATGTGGGCTATCTGGTCACTAAAGTGGTGGCTGTTGATGTGGACTCTGGACAGAATGCCTGGCTCTCCTATAAACTGCAGAAAGCCACAGACAGGGCGCTGTTTGAAGTGGGCTTACAAAATGGAGAAATAAGAACTATCCGCCAAGTCACTGATAAAGATGCTGTGAAACAAAGACTGACTGTTACAGTGGAGGACAACGGGCAGCCCTCTCGTTCAGCTACAGTCATTGTTAACGTGGCGGTGGCGGACAGCTTCCCTGAAGTGCTGTCGGAGTTCACTGACTTTACACACGACAAGGAGTACAATGACAACCTGACTTTTTACTTAGTGTTGGCTCTGGCTGTAGTTTCCTTCCTCTTCATCACGTGTTTAGTGGTTATTATATCAGTGAAAATCTACAGATGGAGACAGTCTCGCATCCTGTATCACTCCAGCCTCCCTGTGATTCCATATTATCCACCACGTTACTCAGACACTTTGGGAACAGGGACTCTCCCTCACGTGTACAATTACGAGGTGTGCAGGACGACTGACTCCAGAAAGAGTGACTGTAAGTTCGGCACCGTTGGTAGTCAGAACGTGCTGATAATGGACCCCAGTTCTACAGGAACGATGCAGCGGATACAGAGTGAGAAGAACATCCTGGATGAACCAGACTCTCCTCTAGAGGTTAGTCGTATGGGTTAGGGTGTTGTTGCATGTTTCATAACATAAACAATTTCGATTAATCGCTTAATGTAGGTGTCTTTTCAACACCTTGGACAGCGACAAATAAAGAACATTTATACATTCTAACCTTATAATCAACGCAACTGAATTATTCTTTGTTCATTAAAAAATGGGAAATTATTTCTACCCTGCATATTCACTTTCTATTTTTTCTATATGTTTTGGTTTTTTACACCTTTCTTATTCCAGTTTCATGTCACTAGATTCCTATATCTTTTTTTTATTCAAATTGCAGATAGGTGGTGTGATAGGTGTTATGTTCTCATTTTTTTTATTGGAATTTACATGTCGTTATGTCTGTGTCCTGATGTACTTTCACAAATTGAACTCATTGGGCCGCTGTTGCCCAGTGTTTTGAAGTGCAGAGTTGCTTTTGTAACACGACATCCCTGTTGTCCTCATGACATGTTACCAGTGAAGCGCTCGAATACGTAGAAGCAGACATCGGAGATCAGATTTATCCATGGACAGCTCAAAATGGAATTCTATTTTCAGTTTTTGGATTAAAACCTTCTGCCTAATTTTTTTAATTTTCACTTCATAGGATTTTACTCATAAAACGTTATAAATCACGGTAGCTGTGGTGTGGCAGCGCATCAAACAAAACAATGAAACGGCAAGTACTGGTAATTTCTATTCTATCCCTCAGTTATGTGATCAGTCAGGTTACCTATTCAGTTCCAGAAGAAATGCCAAAAGGTTCCTTGATCGGCAATATAGCACAGGATTTAGGTTTAGATGTAAAACGTCTTCGATCAGGAAAAGCTCGTCTTTACACGGGAGACAGCGCTCAATTTATTGAGCTGAATAGAGAGAGAGGAGTCCTCCTCATAAAAGAACAAATAGACCGCGAAGCTCTATGCAGACAGACAACGCCTTGTGCTTTACATTTCCAAATCACACTAGAGAACCCACTTGAATTATTCCCCGTAACCGTTGAAATTACTGACATCAATGATAACGCTCCGGTATTCCAAAAGGATGAGAGGGTGTTTGAAATAAGCGAGTCTGCAGTCATCGGCTCTAAGTTTATGTTAGAGAAAGCGATTGACCCCGATATTGGACTGAATGGTCTTCAGAGATACACTCTTAAACCCAGTGACAATTTTGAGCTTAAATCTCATGCTCAGTCTGATGGCAGCAAAAAGGTAGAAATGATTTTACAAAAACAACTGGATCGAGAGACACGAGAACACCTATCCTTAGTATTGATGGCGGAAGATGGAGGAGAACCCCAAATGACGGGAACAATGAAAATTTACGTTACTGTACTAGATGTAAACGACAATGCACCTGTTTTTAGCAAAGCTGTTTACAAAGCAAGCATTTCTGAAAACTCAATAGTAGGCACACTTGTTACAAAGGTGACTGCCTCTGATGCAGATAAAGGATCAAATGGAAAAGTGACATACGCCATCCAAAATAACATGGATACAGTTTCAAAGCTATTTCACATTAACAGTGAGGGTGATGTCATACTAGGTGGACCAATGGACTATGAAAAAGAAAAAACGTACAACCTCGATATAGAAGCAATCGATCTCGGCGGGCTCTCTGATTCCAGTAAGATCATAATTGATGTAGTTGACATAAACGACAATAGCCCTACTGTAAATATGATATCAGCTTCAGGCTCAGTACCAGAAGATGCAGCCCTCAGGACAGTCATAGCGTTAATGAGTGTCAATGACCCAGATTCGGAAAATAATGGCAAGGTTAATTGTGTAATAAATGAAAATATCCCATTTGAAATTAAATTTACATCAAATCATTTTTATAGCTTAGTAACAGACAGTAATTTAGACAGAGAGAGAGACCCAGTGTATAATATCACAGTGACTTGCTCTGATGAGGGAGTGCCCTCCCTCTCCAGCAGCGTCACTCTCACCTTACAGATTTCTGATGTGAATGACAACGCGCCTGTCTTTGAGAGGAGCTCATATGAGGCCTACATTGTAGAAAACAACACACCAGGTCTCTCTATATTCACTGTGAAAGCCACAGACGCTGACTGGAACCAGAATGCCCGTGTTTCTTACATACTGGAGGACTCCTCTGTTAATGGAGTGCCAGTCTCCTCATATGTGTCCGTTAGTGCTGATAGTGGAGTCATCCATGCAGTGCGCTCTTTTGACTACGAGCAGATCAAAGATTTCCAGTTCCGCGTCAAAGCTCAGGATGGAGGCTCTCCTCCACTCAGCAGCAATGTGACTGTGAAAATACTGATCCAGGACCAGAACGATAACCCCCCTCAGGTTCTGTACCCAGTCCAGACTGGTGGCTCAGTGGTGGCTGAAATGGTGCCTCGTTCAGCAGATGTGGGCTATCTGGTCACTAAAGTGGTGGCTGTTGATGTGGACTCTGGACAGAATGCCTGGCTCTCCTATAAACTGCAGAAAGCTACAGACAGGGCGCTGTTTGAAGTGGGCTTACAGAATGGAGAAATAAGAACTATCCGCCAAGTCACTGATAAAGATGCTGTGAAACAAAGACTGACTGTGATAGTGGAGGACAACGGGCAGCCCTCTCGTTCAGCTACAGTCATTGTTAACGTGGCGGTGGCGGACAGCTTCCCTGAAGTGCTGTCGGAGTTCACTGACTTTACACACGACAAGGAGTACAATGACAACCTGACTTTTTACTTAGTGTTGGCTCTGGCTATAGTTTCCTTCCTCTTCATCACGTGTTTAGTGGTTATTATATCAGTGAAAATCTACAGATGGAGACAGTCTCGCATCCTGTATCACTCCAGCCTCCCTGTGATTCCATATTATCCACCACGTTACTCAGAAACTTTGGGAACAGGGACTCTCCCTCACGTGTACAATTACGAGGTGTGCAGGACGACTGACTCCAGAAAGAGTGACTGTAAGTTCGGCACAGTTGGTAGTCAGAACGTGCTGATAATGGACCCCAGTTCTACAGCAACGATGCAGCGGATACAGAGTGAGAAGAACATCCTGGATGAACCAGACTCTCCTCTAGAGGTTAGAGTGTTCCAATAAAACCTTTTACTACTTTGCTTTTTGTAACTCTGTTGTGCTTTAAATTTCTGCCCCTTGGTAAAGCTGACCTATTCCCTTTCAGCACCAAGGATAGAGAAAGGTTAAATGAAAAGACACAACAATATTTCGCCATTTATATACATGAAATTTCCACCTATTTTCTTTTCTTCAGCATTTCTGAAACTGCATGCGCGATGAAAAAAAAGTCACTGTATTCAACGAGTTATTATGCACGCTTAGAATTCTAAAATGGAGGGGTTCGGTCCTTCTAAATTTTTACAAATCATATTTTTCTTTCTCTCTCTCTTTCTTTCTTTTTATTTTTTTACATTTTTCCTGCAGTTTGGTATTTTGGACTCTTAGGGACGCTATAGTCCAGCATGTTACTATGCAAGAGTTTATTGTTGTCTGTGCCAGCCATCTTTGAACACTAACGATGAGAGGAGCATATACTGTAGCAAACGACATGATGCTGTCGTGACTACACCTCGCTCGGACTATTATTTTAAAGTTCTTTTCATAGGAATATGCATTGACGTTTGTTGTGCTATGTCACTGTTAGAAATGATTCTAACAAACTGCGTTGTTGCCTTTCACCTTTTATCGAGGAGAACAATGATACGGCAAGTACTGTTTTTCATCCCGTTCCTTTTTACCAGTCCTGTGCTCGGGCAAATTAGCTACTCTATGAACGAAGAAATGCCTTTAGGCTCCGTAGTTGGAAGGATAGCAGAGGATTTGGGTGTAGGTGTAGAGAGACTAAAGTCACGAAAGGCTCGTGTCTTTTTTGGCGATAGCAGAGAATATATTGAGCTTAACAAAGACAGGGGAGTCCTCCTGATCAAAGAAAGAATAGACCGAGAGGCGTTTTGTGGCCAAACTATGCCGTGTGCACTGCACTTCCAAATAATCCTCGAAAAGCCCGTTGAATTTTACAGGATAATGGTTGAGATCGTAGACATAAATGATAACTCTCCCGTATTTGAGAAAGGCGATGTTCAGTTTAAAATAAGCGAGTCTGCAGTCATCGGGTCAAAATTTGATTTAGAAGGGGCGGTGGATTTAGACGTTGGTGTCAATGGTTTACAAACATACATGTTGGAACCCAAGGATAATTTTGCTCTAAAACTGCACAGTCAATCAGACGGCTCCAGGAATGTTGAGATGATTTTAAAACAACCTCTTGACAGAGAGAAAACCGAGCATTTGTCCTTAGTGTTAACGGCAGTAGATGGGGGAGAGCCGCAGATGTCTGGAACAATGCAGATTTTCATAACAGTGTTAGATGCCAACGATAATGCACCCGTTTTCACAAAGTCCGTCTATAAAGCCACGGTTGAAGAAAATTCCCAAAAAGGCACAGTTGTCACCTCAGTTAGTGCATCAGATGCTGACCATGGATCGAATGGGAAAATAAAATATTCGATCAGAAACACTTTAGATGACGTCAGGCATTTGTTTGAGGTAAATGAAAACACTGGCGAGATTCGATTAATTGGAAATGTTGACTATGAGAAGTCAAGAAATTATCAAATAAATGTACGTGCAAGTGACGATGGAGGATTAACGGACACATGCAAAGTAACAGTCGATATTATAGATGTAAATGATAACAATCCCCTTATTAATGTAATGTCCGAAACAAATACTATTTCTGAGGATGTACAAAGCCACACGGTCATAACAATTATTAATACTCAAGACATGGATGACGGTGAGAATGGCAAAGTTAAATGCGCAATGAGTGAAAATATTCCCTTTTCATTGAAGTCAACGGAAAATAATTTCTACAGCCTTATAACAGACAGTGATTTAGACAGAGAGAAAGCCTCGGATTATAACATCACAGTGACCTGCTCTGATGAGGGAGTGCCCTCCCTCTCCAGCAGCGTTACTCTCACCTTACAGATCTCTGATGTGAATGACAACGCGCCTGTCTTTGAGAGGAGCTCATATGAGGGCTACATTGTAGAAAACAACACACCAGGTCTATCTATATTCACAGTGAAAGCCACAGACGCTGACTGGAACCAGAATGCCCGTGTTTCTTACATACTGGAGGACTCCTCTGTTAACGGAGTGCCAGTCTCCTCATATGTGTCCGTTAGTGCTGATAGTGGAGACATCCATGCAGTGCGCTCCTTTGATTACGAGCAGATCAAAGATTTCCAGTTCTGCGTCAAAGCGCAGGATGGAGGCTCTCCTCCACTCAGCAGCAATGTGACTGTGAAAATACTGATCCAGGACCAGAACGATAACCCCCCTCAGGTTCTGTACCCAGTCCAGACTGGTGGCTCTGTGGTGGCTGAAATGGTGCCTCGTTCAGCAGATGTGGGCTATCTGGTCACTAAAGTGGTGGCTGTTGATGTGGACTCTGGACAGAATGCCTGGCTCTCCTATAAACTGCAGAAAGCCACAGACAGGGCGCTGTTTGAAGTGGGCTTACAGAATGGAGAAATAAGAACTATCCGCCAAGTCACTGATAAAGATGCTGTGAAACAAAGACTGACTGTTATAGTGGAGGACAACGGGCAGCCCTCTCGTTCAGCTACAGTCATTGTTAACGTGGCGGTGGCGGACAGCTTCCCTGAAGTTCTGTCGGAGTTCACTGACTTTACACACGACAAGGAGTACAATGACAACCTGACTTTTTACTTAGTGTTGGCTCTGGCTGTAGTTTCCTTCCTCTTCATCACGTGTTTAGTGGTTATTATATCAGTGAAAATCTACAGATGGAGACAGTCTCGCATCCTGTATCACTCCAGCCTCCCTGTGATTCCATATTATCCACCACGTTACTCAGACACTTTGGGGACAGGGACTCTCCCTCATGTGTACAATTACGAGGTGTGCAGGACGACTGACTCCAGAAAGAGTGACTGTAAGTTCGGCACAGTTGGTAGTCAGAACGTGCTGATAATGGACCCCAGTTCTACAGGAACGATGCAGCGGATACAGAGTGAGAAGAGCATCATGGATGAACTGGACTCTCCTTTAGAGGTTAGAGTGCTGCAAATCTGATACATTCATACATTTATTTTACACTCAGCGTTACTTTTTACATGCTATATACTTTCAGTACCTTGGGTAGAGAAAGCACACCCTCATTTGATTATTAATAGTTCTTTCTATATTTTCTTCTAATACTTTTCCTTGACCTCAACAGTTTTTTAATGTATTCATTTGTTTTTTGGTCACATAGTTACGAAGCTTTCTAGTCAACCATTATTTTTATATTTATCTGGTATAATTGTTAAAAATTTTCTGACGATTTTTCCGGTTAAACAGAGAGCGTCCTTTACGTTTACTGTTTGGTATCATATTCTCCAGTTGTAGATTGAAAGAAATGTGTATTTTGAGACTCTTACTCTGCAGTTTCATTATTTGAACTCAGTGGGCCGCTGTTGACCAGCACCACGGAGTTTAAAATCATATATAGAGGAAGGCATCTCATGCTCTCTCACAGTGGCGACGAACTCCAGAGAATAACATACAGTCAGCTGTGGATGAAACCGTGGTTAAGGGATATTTTAAGTCGGAATTAACCTTCCGTCAAAAGTTGCTTCAACAGAGTCCTCTGCGTGTTTGAGTTGGGTCAGTAACGCAGAGTGCAAAAAGAAGACTACGACGCTATTTTTGGTTCGACGGATTTGCCTGAAAGAACAATGAAACGGCAAGTAGGATTGTTGTTCTCGGTCCTCTCTTTGCACTCTGTGCTCAGTCAGGTCAGCTACTCCATTCCGGAAGAAATGGCCAAAGGCTCATTGATTGGTAACATTGCTCAAGATCTAGGTTTGGATCTTAAACGATTACAAGCAGGTAAAGCTCGTATCCACACGGGAGACAATACAGAGTACATTCAGCTTAAGAGGGAAAAGGGGCTCCTCATCATCAAAGAAAAAATGGACCGTGAAGCTCTCTGTGGTCAGACGACGCCTTGTGCTTCACATTTTCAAATTGTGTTAGAGAACCCGATAGAAATCTTCTCGGTTACTGTCGAAATCACAGATATTAATGATAACGCTCCTGCATTCGAAAAGGAAGAAGGAAGGTTTGAAATAAGCGAGTCTGCAGTCATCGGCTCTAAATTCATGCTGGAAAAAGCAATAGATCCAGATATAGGTTTGAACGGTCTTCAGAGCTATACACTGAAGCCAAATGACAATTTTCTTCTTAAATTACACAGCCAGTCTGATGGCGGTAAAAAGATTGAGATGATTTTACAGAAACCTCTCGACAGAGAGAATCAGGAGTTTGCATCGTTGTTATTAACGGCTGTAGATGGAGGTGAGCCGCAGCGGTCTGGGACTATGCAAATTCATATTACAGTATTAGACGCTAATGACAATGCTCCTGTTTTTACTCAAAACGTTTACAAAGCGGCTGTTAAAGAGAACTCAGTCAAAGGAACACTCATTACCAAAGTGAGTGCCTCTGATGCAGACAAAGGCTCCAATGGAGAGGTGACCTACGTCATCGGAAAGAGCATGAGGGCTTTGTCAAAATTATTCAACATTACTAAAGACGGTCATCTTATATTAAATGGACCTGTTGATTATGAAAAATACAAAAAATATGAAATTGATGTAGAGGCAGTGGACCAAGGAGGTCTATCTGATTCCAGCAAAGTGATTATTGATGTGGGTGACGTTAATGACAACAGTCCAGTTGTGAATATGATTTCTTCATCAAATTCAATAGGAGAAGATTCGCTTTCAAACACAGTGGTAGCTGTAATGAGTGTAAACGATCCTGATTCTGACGAAAACGGGAAAGTCCGATGTGCAATAAATAAAAATGTGCCATTTCTGATTACTTCTACATCCAGTAATCTTTATAGCGTAGTGACAAACACTGATTTAGACAGAGAGAGAGCCTCTGGATATAACATCACAGTTACCTGCTCTGATGAGGGAGTGCCCTCCCTCTCCAGCAGCGTCACACTCACCTTACAGATCTCTGATGTGAATGACAACGCGCCTGTCTTTGAGAGGACCTCATATGAGGGCTACATTGTAGAAAACAACACACCAGGTCTCTCTATATTCACAGTGAAAGCCACAGACGCTGACTGGAACCAGAACGCCCGTGTTTCTTACATACTGGAGGACTCCTCTGTTAACGGAGTGCCAGTCTCCTCGTATGTGTCCGTTAGTGCTGATAGTGGAGTCATCCATGCAGTGCGCTCTTTTGACTACGAGCAGATCAAAGATTTCCAGTTCCGCATCAAAGCTCAGGATGGAGGCTCTCCTCCACTCAGCAGCAATGTGACTGTGAAAATACTGATCCAGGACCAGAACGATAACCCCCCTCAGGTTCTGTACCCAGTCCAGACTGGTGGCTCAGTGGTGGCTGAAATGGTGCCTCGTTCAGCAGATGTGGGCTATCTGGTCACTAAAGTGGTGGCTGTTGATGTGGACTCTGGACAGAATGCCTGGCTCTCCTATAAACTGCAGAAAGCCACAGATAGGGCGCTGTTTGAAGTGGGCTTACAGAATGGAGAAATAAGAACTATCCGCCAAGTCACTGATAAAGATGCTGTGAAACAAAGACTGACTGTTATAGTGGAGGACAACGGGCAGCCCTCTCGTTCAGCTACAGTCATTGTTAACGTGGCGGTGGCAGACAGCTTCCCTGAAGTGCTGTCGGAGTTCACCGACTTTACACACGACAAGGAGTACAATGACAACCTGACTTTTTACTTAGTGTTGGCTCTGGCTGTAGTTTCCTTCCTCTTCATCACGTGTTTAGTGGTTATTATATCAGTGAAAATCTACAGATGGAGACAGTCTCGCATCCTGTATCACTCCAGCCTCCCTGTGATTCCATATTATCCACCACGTTACTCAGACACTTTGGGGACAGGGACTCTCCCACACACGTACAATTACGAGGTGTGCAGGACGACCGACTCCAGACAGAGTGACTATAAGTTTGGCACAGTTGGTAGTCAGAACGTGCTGATAATGGACCCCAGTTCTACAGGGACAATGCAGCGGATACAGAGTGAGAAGAACATCCTGGATGAACCAGACTCTCCTCTTGAGGTTAGAGTGCTACTGTTCTGATGAAACATACCTTTATAATGATTACTATGTTTTTTTCTGCTTTACATTCAAACCTCTTATTATTTGTGAGTCTAAAATTGTTCAGTCAACTACAAGAAAATACGGGCAAAAAGTTTTGTGGTTTTCTTTTTAGTTTGTTTTTATTTTCAGAACCTTGGAGAGCAATATGGGACAATATAACGCGTATTTTTAGTGTGACAGAAAGTAGTCATTGTACATCCACATGTTTTCAGCCTTACTACACTTTGTTAAATTAAGAAAAGTATTTAGATGAGGCCCCATTCAATTGAACATCAGTTATTTATTTCACGTATATCTTCCTTTATTTATAAAACACATATTCTGCAGTTTTTGTTTTTGAACTCAGTGGGCCGCTGTTGTCTTCTCTGTTGCAGCTGTAGTATATTAAAAGCAGTAACGCCTTTCCATGTCGATGTAGCAGACATGGGAGGCAGCCACTGACTGCTTTGTCTTCGTTTTATGAAGGGGATATACACGACATACTCGCACAGTTGTCTTTCTTTTACCTCAATTTCTGGGATTGTTATTCTTCATATGTTGCTTAAATTGCCGTCCTTTCTTGAAACTGACTTCAAGGAGGTTGTTTTTCTTCTTCTTTTTTTGCTTTAGCGGAGGTTTTATCAAACAATGAGACGGCAAGTACTTATTTTTGTTTGTCTTCTTTCTTTTAGTTCAGTCTTCGGGCAAGTCAGCTATTCTGTTCCGGAGGAAATGGCGAAAGGATTTTTAGTTGGTAATATAGCTCAGGATTTAGGCTTGAATGTTAAACGACTAAAGTTTCGCAACGGTCGTGTTTATTCTAGTGATAGCAGCGAATACATCGAGCTGGATACCGAAAGAGGGCTCCTCCTTGTAAAAGAAAGAATAGATAGGGAGGCGCTCTGCGGTGATACAACACCGTGCGCTTTGCATTTTCAGATTGTGTTGGAGAACCCTATGGAATTTTACAGCGTAACAGTTGAAATTACCGATATCAACGACAATGCACCAACTTTTGAAAAAAACGAAATAAAATTCACAATTAGCGAGTCTGCAGTTATTGGAGCGAAATTTGATTTAGAAAGAGCTATGGATTTGGATGTAGGGACTAACACTCTCCAAAGTTATGTGCTCAAGCCCAGTGATAATTTTTTACTCAAGCTGCACAACCAGGCAGACGGTACAAAGAACGTTGAAATGGTTTTGCAAAAACCCCTGGACAGAGAGAAAAATGAGTTCGTTTCGTTGGTACTGACGGCTGTAGATGGAGGAGAGCCACTGATGTCAGGAACAATGCAGGTCCTCATTACAGTGTTGGATGCGAATGATAATGCTCCTATTTTTAGTCAGGCGGTATACAAGGGCACTGTTGCTGAAAATGCCGCAAAAAGCACAATTGTCACTTCGGTTAGAGCGTCAGATGCTGATCATGGTTTGAATGGTATGATTACATACTCGATAACAAATACTATGGATGAAGTCAGACATATGTTTGAAGTAAACGAGAAAAACGGTGAAGTGCGATTGATTGGTCGTTTGGATTATGAAAAGAAAAAACATTTCCAGATCAATGTGCGCGCAAGAGATAATGGAGGATTATCGGATTCCTGCAAGGTGATCGTCGATGTAATTGATATTAATGACAACAACCCAACAATTAATATTATGTCTAAATCGACTGTTATATCAGAGAGTGCAAGCCCCAGTACAGTCGTGACAATGATCAACATCCAAGACCCAGACTCGGGCGAAAACGGGGAAGTTCAATGTGTTATAAATGACAATAATCCTTTCGTATTGAAATCTACCTCAAAACGTTTTTATAGCTTAGTAACAGACAGTGATTTAGACAGAGAGAGAGCCGCAGTGTATAACATCACAGTGACCTGCTCTGATGAGGGAGTGCCCTCCCTCTCCAGCAGCGTCACTCTCACCTTACAGATCTCTGATGTGAATGACAACGCACCTGTCTTTGAGAGGAGCTCATATGAGGCCTACATTGTAGAAAACAACACACCAGGTCTCTCTATATTCACAGTGAAAGCCACAGACGCTGACTGGAACCAGAATGCCCGTGTTTCTTACATACTGGAGGACTCCTCTATTAACGGAGTGCCAGTCTCCTCGTATGTGTCCGTTAGTGCTGATAGTGGAGTCATCCATGCAGTGCGCTCTTTTGACTACGAGCAGATCAAAGATTTCCAGTTCCACGTCAAAGCGCAAGATGGAGGCTCCCCTCCACTCAGTAACAATGTGACTGTGAAAATACTGATCCAGGACCAGAACGATAACCCCCCTCAGGTTCTGTACCCAGTCCAGACTGGTGGCTCTGTGGTGGCTGAAATGGTGCCTCGTTCAGCAGATGTGGGCTATCTGGTCACTAAAGTGGTGGCTGTTGATGTGGACTCTGGACAGAATGCCTGGCTGTCCTATAAACTGCAGAAAGCCATAGACAGGGCGCTGTTTGAAGTGGGCTTACAGAATGGAGAAATAAGAACTATCCGCCAAGTCACTGATAAAGATGCTGTGAAACAAAGACTGACTGTTATAGTGGAGGACAACGGGCAGCCCTCTCGTTCAGCTACAGTCATTGTTAACGTGGTGGTGGCGGACAGCTTCCCTGAAGTTCTGTCGGAGTTCACTGACTTTACACACGACAAGGAGTACAATGACAACCTGACTTTTTACTTAGTGTTGGCTCTGGCTGTAGTTTCCTTCCTCTTCATCACGTGTTTAGTGGTTATTATATCAGTGAAAATCTACAGATGGAGACAGTCTCGCATCCTGTATCACTCCAGCCTCCCTGTGATTCCATATTATCCACCACGTTACTCAGACACTTTGGGGACAGGGACTCTCCCTCACGTGTACAATTACGAGGTGTGCAGGACAACTGACTCCAGAAAGAGTGACTGTAAGTTCGGCACAGTTGGTAGTCAGAACGTGCTGATAATGGACCCCAGTTCTACAGGAACAATGCAGCGGATACAGAGTGAGAAGAACTTCCTGGATGAACCAGACTCTCCTTTAGAGGTTGGTTATTTTGGGAAACACCTTTCGGGGTTTTTTCTTTCAATTATTTATTTTCCATTTTTAAACTGTGTGTAATATTAGGTTGATACTTGCCATTCATTAATAGTTCACAGTGAGAACCATTGGCAGAGACAATCCTTGTAATCTAAAACTAATTCCACCGTTTCATATTTAGTTGAAAATAGCCATTGTAATTCCCCGCCTTCAGTTGACTTCCAAGTCTCAGCACCAGGGATAGCTCCAGGCGTAAAACAGTGACTGTTGAAACCGTCATCTTCTTGCTTTGTTCTTCTCTGTTCGTGTGTTTTTCATATGGGGCATTTTAACGCTTTTTTTCCACGCACTTGAGGAAATAGCTTTCCCCCTTATCTAACTAACACTATCGCCTCATTATTTATCGATGCTTTTGGTTCATCACGTTCAGGTCGATCTCTTTTTATACATTTATTTTTTGTCTAAGTCATAGTTTTAAGTGTTCCTCCTGTAATTTTGGTTTTGAACTCAGAGGGACGCTGTTGACCATTAAGTATTGGTTTTATAGCTGTTAGCTTTGTGGTACCACCCATAATCTCCATGTTTTAGAGAGACGCGAGACAGTATGATCCAATAAAAGACTCATGGAAGGATGTAAAAGAACTCAGGACGTTAGACCGCACTTTTTTCCCTTTTTCTGGATTTTTGAACATCTGTTTGGAGAACGGATCTGTAATAAATATAGGTGTAGCCTAATTGGGCATAAAGTGTTTCATGGGCAGATTTATAGACAATGATTGACATCACAATGAGACGGCAAGTACTATTGTTTATTTCGGTCCTTTTTCTCAGCTCTGTAGTTGGACAGGTCAGCTACTCTATTCCCGAGGAAATGACAATAGGCTCTTTTGTTGGTAATATCGCACAGGATTTAGGATTAGATGTCAAAAGACTGAAATCGGGCAGGGCTCAGGTTTTCACTAGAGACAGCACTGCGTATGTCGAGTTAAACAGAGAACGGGGGATTCTTCTCCTTAAAGAAAGGATAGACAGAGAGGCGCTTTGTGCACAAATGACGCCCTGCGCTTTGCATTTCCAGATTTTATTAGAAGACCCGATGGAATTTTACAGCATTACTATTGAAATAACAGATATAAACGATAACCCTCCGACTTTCATCACGAA
Organism: Leuresthes tenuis; assembly: GCF_036924035.1. NCBI lineage: Eukaryota > Metazoa > Chordata > Actinopteri > Atheriniformes > Atherinopsidae > Leuresthes > Leuresthes tenuis. The sequence continues at coordinate 15,888,443 of NW_027325365.1, read as the reverse complement.
CGGGGCACAATTTAATATAAGCGAGTCTACGCTTCCTGGCACAACATTCACATTAGACAGGGCGACCGATCTTGATGTGGGCAAAAACAGTTTAAAGACATATGTGCTAAAACCAACTGATACGTTTTCTCTTAAAATTAATAATCAAGGGTATATTAGTAAAAATGTTGAAATGGTGTTGAATGCACCGTTAGACAGAGAGAAAAATGAACACTTGTCTTTGGTTCTGACGGCAGTGGATGGGGGAGAGCCGCAGATGACAGGAACAATGCAAATTATCGTCAACGTTTTGGATGCTAATGATAATGCCCCTGTTTTCACACAGACGATTTATAAAGCGTTCATCAATGAAAATGCCCCAACAGGTACACTTGTAGCGACAGTTACTGCAACAGATGCAGATGAGGGCTCTAATGGCAGAGTAACTTATTCAATTTCAACGATGCTAGATCAAGCACGCGGGATGTTTGAAATAAATAAAGCTAGTGGCGAAGTCACTTTGAGTAGAAAGACTGATTACGAGAAGGCCAGAAATTTCCAGATCGATATTCGAGCCAGTGATAATGGTGGTCTAACTGGATCATGTAAACTGATTGTTGATGTTTTAGACGTGAATGATAACAGTCCTGATATTCATATTATGTCTAAATCAAATGTGATTTCAGAAGATGCAAAACCTAACACTGTTGTAACAATGATTAATGTTGAGGATGCAGATTCATCTGAAAATGGTAAAGTCCACTGCGTCATCGATGCCAATTATTACTTCATTTTAAAGTCCGCATCAGAAAAGTTCTACAGTTTGATGACAGATAGCGAATTGGATCGAGAGAGCGCCTCAGAGTATAACATTACAGTGACCTGCGCTGATGAGGGAGTGCCCTCCCTCTCCAGCAGCGTCACTCTCACCTTACAGATCGCTGATGTGAATGATAACGCGCCTGTCTTTGAGAGGAGCTCATACGAGGGCTACATTGTAGAAAACAACACACCAGGTCTCTCTATATTCACTTTGAAAGCCACAGACGCTGACTGGAACCAGAATGCCCGTGTTTCTTACATACTGGAGGACTCCTCTGTTAACGGTGTGCCAGTCTCCTCATATGTGTCCGTTAGTGCTGATAGTGGAGTCATCCATGCAGTGCGCTCCTTTGACTACGAGCAGATCAAAGATTTCCAGTTCCGTGTCAAAGTGCAGGATGGAGGCTCTCCTCCACTCGGCAGCAATGTGACTGTGAAAATACTGATCCAGGACCAGAACGATAACCCCCCTCAGGTTCTGTACCCAGTCCAGAGTGGTGGCTCTGTGGTGGCTGAAATGGTGCCTCGTTCAGCAGATGTGGGCTATCTGGTCACTAAAGTGGTGGCTGTTGATGTGGACTCTGGACAGAATGCCTGGCTCTCCTATAAACTGCAGAAAGCCACAGACAGGGCGCTGTTTGAAGTGGGCTTACAGAATGGAGAAATAAGAACTATCCGCCAAGTCACTGATAAAGATGCTGTGAAACAAAGACTGACTGTTATAGTGGAGGACAACGGGCAGCCCTCTCGTTCAGCTACAGTCATTGTTAACGTGGCGGTGGCGGACAGCTTCCCTGAAGTGCTGTCGGAGTTCACTGACTTTACACACGACAAGGAGTACAATGACAACCTGACTTTTTACTTAGTGTTGGCTCTGGCTGTAGTTTCCTTCCTCTTCATCACGTGTTTAGTGGTTATTATATCAGTGAAAATCTACAGATGGAGACAGTCTCGCATCCTGTATCACTCCAGCCTCCCTGTGATTCCATATTATCCGCCACGTTACTCAGACACTTTGGGGACAGGGACTCTCCCTCACGTTTACAATTACGAGGTGTGCCGGACGACTGACTCCAGAAAGAGTGACTGTAAGTTCGGCACAGTTGGTAGTCAGAACGTGCTGATAATGGACCCCAGTTCTACAGGAACGATGCAGCGGATACAGAGTGAGAAGAACATCCTCGATGAACCAGACTCTCCTTTAGAGGTTAGCATTTTCAAATGATCTCAACACAAATTATCATCAGGTTAAATAATTGGCAATAATTATGGTGGCCTTGCCTCAGTTAGAGTCGCCATCCCTATGGTGGAAGTTTGCCTAGCTCCTCCACATGCTGAAGTTTCCTTGTGTAAGTCAGTCAGAAAAAAAATCTCATCACTCTCTGATCTCCTCATCGGTGTGTGGTTTTCCAGAAAAAAAGCGCTGCATTTATGATGTGCTGAAAGTATAATAAGAATTGTTTTATAAGGTTGTAATAATGGTCGAAAGAGAAATAATCTGTAAAGCCTTTTTTGGAACCTAAAACAAAATTAAAAACGTCCGTATAATTGTTTACCATTACATTGCTGTAATATTTTCAGCACCCTGGATAGAGACTTGATTTAACATCTTTTGTTCACAAGTGTCCCCTATCTTGGACATTACATTTCTGTGTCGTGCCATTTGTCAGGCAGTGTCTGCAAATGTTCCTCAGTTTTTCCGTCATTGTGTTTTTGAAGTACTATTAAGCGATGTTGCTTCATATTGATTCAAAAGTTTGATTGTTATTTTTAACATAAACTGCAATGTATTTTTCCACCTTTCGCGTGCACCTTTTCTTCATCAACTCAGAGTGCCGCTGTTGGCCAGTCTGTCTTTGATTCACTGCAGACTATTGGTACCTCCCATCACGTCTTTATTTTAGAGGGAGAAAGAGAAAGAAGCAAGTCACACCGTCTGGAATTTACTCGACATACTGGATTTAGTAACCTTTTGTTCTGGGCGGAATAAACCCTAAAACTCGCACTGACTTAAATTCTTCAAGACAAATGTACAGAAGTTATATGTGGTTCACAGTTGGATGGCGTCGGATAGAACAATGAGAGGGCAAGTACTGTTGTTTTTCTCGGTCCTCTCTCTCAGCCCGGTGCTCGGACAGGTCAGCTATTCCATTCCTGAGGAAATGACTAAAGGTTCTTTAGTTGGTAACATGGCTAAAGATTTTGGCTTAGATGTTAAAAGACTTCAGGCAGGTAAAGCTCGCATTTTTACTCCAGATAGTGGCGATTATATTGAGCTGAATAAAGAAAGAGGAGTCCTCCTCATCCAAAACAGGATAGACAGAGAAGCGCTTTGTGGACAAATGACGCCATGCGCTTTGCATTTTCAGATTATATTAGAGAATCCGATGGAGTTTTACGGTGTTACTGTCGAGATTACAGATGTTAATGATAATCCACCATCTTTCGAAAAGGCGGATGTCAAATTTAAAATTAGCGAATCCGCTCTCCGTGGGGCTAAATTCATATTAGATCGAGCCGTTGATCTTGATGTTGGTGTAAATGGTTTGCAAACCTATAAACTCGAACCGATAGAGAATTTTGTAATTAAATTACACGATCAAGCAGATGGGACAAAAAACGTTGAAATGATATTAGAGAAACCTCTTGACAGAGAAAAACACGAACACTTGTCTTTGGTTCTGACGGCAGTTGATGGGGGAGAGCCGCAGATGACGGGAACAATGCAAATCCTGATAACTGTTTTAGACGTTAATGACAACGCTCCTGTTTTTACACAGTCTGTTTATAAAGCTTCTATAAGAGAAAATTCTCCGGTAGGAACAGTTGTGATGTCAGTTACTGCAACAGATGCAGACGAGGGGTCTAATGGTAGAATAACTTATTCTATGTCTAGTATATTAGATAATGCTCGTGGATTATTTGAAATAAATCATGAAAGGGGTGAAATTCGGATTCAGGGAAATGTTGACTATGAAAAAGCTCGAACATTTCAGATTAATATTCGGGCAAGTGATGAAGGGGGACTAGTTGACTCGTGTAAAGTGATGATTGACGTCATTGACATTAATGACAATAACCCCAACATCCATATTATGTCTAAATCAAATATTATATCAGAAAATGCTAAACCCGGTACTGTTGTAACAATGATTCATATTCAAGACGCAGATTCGGGTGAAAACGGAAAAGTCCAGTGCAACATGAATGATGAAATCCATTTTGTGATGAAGTCTTCAACTGGTGATTTTTATAGCTTAGTAACAGACGGTGAATTAGACAGAGAGAGCGCCTCAGAGTATAACATTACAGTGACCTGCTTTGATGAGGGAGTACCTTCCCTCTCCAGCAGCGTCACTCTTACCTTACAGATCTCTGATGTGAATGACAACGCGCCTGTCTTTGAGAGGACCTCATATGAGGCCTACATTGTAGAAAACAACACACCAGGTCTCTCTATATTCACAGTGAAAGCCATAGATGCTGACTGGAACCAGAATGCCCGTGTTTCTTACATACTGGAGGACTCCTCTGTTAACGGAGTGCCAGTCTCCTCATATCTGTCCGTTAGTGCTGATAGTGGAGTCATCCATGCAGTGCGCTCCTTTGACTACGAGCAGATCAAAGATTTCCAGTTCCGCGTCAAAGCACAGGATGGAGGCTCTCCTCCACTCAGCAGCAATGTGACTGTGAAAATACTGATCCAGGACCAGAACGATAACCCCCCTCAGGTTCTGTACCCAGTCCAGACTGGTGGCTCTGTGGTGGCTGAAATGGTGCCTCGTTCAGCAGATGTGGGCTATCTGGTCACTAAAGTGGTGGCTGTTGATGTGGACTCTGGACAGAATGCCTGGCTCTCCTATAAACTGCAGAAAGCCACAGACAGGGCGTTGTTTGAAGTGGGCTTACAGAATGGAGAAATAAGAACTATCCGCCAAGTCACTGATAAAGATGCTGTGAAACAAAGACTGACTGTTATAGTGGAGGACAACGGGCAGCCCTCTCGTTCAGCTACAGTCATTGTTAACGTGGCGGTGGCAGACAGCTTCCCTGAAGTGCTGTCGGAGTTCACTGACTTTACACACGACAAGGAGTACAATGACAACCTGACTTTTTACTTAGTGTTGGCTCTGGCTGTAGTTTCCTTCCTCTTCATCACGTGTTTAGTGGTTATTATATCAGTGAAAATCTACAGATGGAGACAGTCTCGCATCCTGTATCACTCCAGCCTCCCTGTGATTCCATATTATCCGCCACGTTACTCAGACACCTTGGGGACAGGGACTCTCCCTCACGTGTACAATTACGAGGTGTGCAGGACGACTGACTCCAGAAAGAGTGACTGTAAGTTCGGCACAGTTGGTAGTCAGAACGTGCTGATAATGGACCCCAGTTCTACAGGAACGATGCAGCGGATACAGAGTGAGAAGAGCATCCTGGATGAACCAGACTCTCCTTTAGAGGTTGGTTATTTGGAGCTCAATTCAGCAGTATGTATTGTTCTCTATACCTATAGTACAGGTCTATTTCACTACTCGTGTTAGCACCCTGGACAGAGGCTCTGGTATTATTATCCTTTTTTCTTTCTTTTTTGTATCGCTTTTGCTGTGTCCAGTGGTTATATCTATCTGTCTGTCATTTCATTGTTTGCACTTTCCTTTTACGTCTGTAAGTGCCGCTGTTGGTTAGTGTAAAGAAAAGAACGCTATCCTCCCTCCCATTTTTTTCTTACAGCTGGGCTGACAAAGACAGCTACTCAGTGCCGAGTAATGAACTCATGATCAAACATTGGTTTGGATTGTATCCCCCCTGGTTTGTTTTCAACTCGGATTTTGCAAAGGTTATTGTCAAGATGGCTGTTCTTTACTGTTTAACCAAAAGGATAATTATTTCATGGTGGCCGTTGCTTCTCTGCATCTGTGTAGCAGAAATGGCTGTCGGTCAGCTCCGGTATTCAATACCTGAAGAGATGGCGACGGGCTCGGTTGTCGGGAATATAATTCAGGATCTTGGCTTGGACATTAAACGACTGAAATCTGGGCGGGCTAGAATTTTTACCGAGGATGGCAGTGAGTACGTTGGTCTGAATGCAGAAAAAGGAACTTTGGTCGTGGCTCAAAGAATAGACAGAGAAGAACTGTGTAAGCAAGTGTCTCCCTGCTCTCTTCATTTCCAAATTATTCTAGAACATCCAATGGAGCTGCATAGAATAGATATAGAGATTACAGATATAAATGATAACGCTCCGTTTTTTTCCAAGAAAGAATACAATTTTCAGATTAGCGAATCTGCCTCACCAGGGGCTCGCTATTTACTTGAGAGTGCCAGAGATCCCGATGTAGCTCAAAACACGATTCAGACATACAAACTTACACCTACTGATCATTTCAAGTTAAACATTGTATCTCGGTCTGATGGAACAAAATATATTGAAATGGTTCTTCACACATCGCTCGACAGAGAAAATCAAGAGGAGCATAAATTAACTTTAACAGCATTTGACGGTGGTAATCCTCAGAAATCCGGTTCTGTCAAAATAAATGTGGTTGTTATGGATGCAAATGACAATGCGCCTGTATTCAGTCAGTCTGTTTACAGGGTTACCGTTCCTGAAAATGCATCACAAGGTACAGTGGTTTTGAGAGTTAGTGCCACCGACAATGATAAGGGAGCAAACGAAGAGGTGATGTATTCATTTTCACAGCATACCAATAGTGCATCATCGCTGTTTAATATAGATTCCAATACCGGAGAAATTACTGTAACTGGTGTTTTAGATTACGAAAAAGCTAAACATTATGAAATAGATATTGAGGCTACAGACAAAGGGGGGCTAACAGACGCAAGCAAGGTACTAATTGAGGTGAGTGACCTGAATGATAATGCACCTGTCATAAGCATAATTTCTCTCTCTAATCCCATACCTGAGGATTCGGCTATAAACACAGTCATAGCAATGATCAACATCAAAGACTTGGACTCGGGTAAAAATGGCCAAGTTCGTTGTTTTATAAGCCGAGATTTGCCTTTTAAAATCAAATCATCAACGACAAATTTTTTTAGCCTGATATCTGACGATGTCTTGGACCGAGAAATTGTGCCTGATTATAATATAACAATAACAGCAATAGATGAGGGTTCCCCACCTTATTCCACAAACAAGACTATAAATCTAAGAATATCAGACATAAATGACAACGCCCCAGTGTTCCAACAAAATTCTTTGACAGCTTCTATCACGGAAAATAATTCACCTGGCATGTCAATCCTGTGCGTTAAAGCCAGTGACATAGACTATGGGAACAATGCACGCATTTCTTATTTCCTTGATGACATCCAACTGAATGGGATGCCTGCCTCATCTTATTTTTCCATCAATGCAGAGACTGGAGAGATACTTGCAGTGCGCTCTTTTGACTACGAGCAAACAAAAGAGTTCCTCATTCGCGTCAAAGCTCAGGATGGAGGCTCTCCTCCACTCAGCAGCAATGTGACTGTGAAAATACTGATCCAGGACCAGAACGATAACCCCCCTCAGGTTCTGTACCCAGTCCAGACTGGTGGCTCAGTGGTGGCTGAAATGGTGCCTCGTTCAGCAGATGTGGGCTATCTGGTCACTAAAGTGGTGGCTGTTGATGTGGACTCTGGACAGAATGCCTGGCTCTCCTATAAACTGCAGAAAGCCACAGACAGGGCGCTGTTTGAAGCGGGCTTACAGAATGGAGAAATAAGAACTATCCGCCAAGTCACTGATAAAGATGCTGTGAAACAAAGACTGACTGTTATAGTGGAGGACAACGGGCAGCCTTCTCGTTCAGCTACAGTCATTGTTAACGTGGCGGTGGCGGACAGCTTCCCTGAAGTGCTGTCGGAGTTCACTGACTTTACACACGACAAGGAGTACAATGACAACCTGACTTTTTACTTAGTGTTGGCTCTGGCTGTAGTTTCCTTCCTCTTCATCACGTGTTTAGTGGTTATTATATCAGTGAAAATCTACAGATGGAAACAAGAACGCTTGTTTTACAAATCCAGTGGAAATCTTCCTGTAATTCCGTATTATCCGCCCCTTTACGCAGACGCAGGAGGTACTGGCACATTGAAGCAGGGCTTCAGTTATGAAGTATATGGAACTACTAACTCTCGGATGAGTGATGTGAAATGTTCTGGGCCCTTCAGTCAAAGCACTCTGAGTGTTGACCATAGTGCTTCCAAGACACTTCCAAGGCTTAAAACAGAGTCAGAGAATGTGCTCATAGAGGTGAGGATAGCGCCTATACACTATATGTACAGTATATTGTTTTAATGTTTTTTTTTTAGCCACTCATTACTTCAAATCATTTCAATCATTTTGGCTGTCAGTGAAAGACATTGCCACAACAGAATTAATCAATATGTATTTAGCTTCTTTAGATAATTTTTGTAGCTGAATTATAGGATATAGGCAGTGTGGGTGACAAGATGAACCAATGTATGTAATAGTTGTGGGGAAAATGCACGTTTACTTAAACATATTTTTCTGTTACTGCCCTGGCAACCATTGGATTTTTAACCGCAACAAGTTCATGACCCTTACATTCTGATTTCAGTTTTATTAAAAAAGACTCTGAGAAATAAGATAATGTCACTTAGGTACTGTTCTGGTTCTTTTTCTTTTCCTTTTCAGTTTTCAAAAAACATGTTTTTTTGTCTCCCTCATTTGGGAAGAAACTGCAAATTCTCTGACACCATTGTTTTTGTTTTTTGTCACATGCACATTTTTGACAGCATAGGACACGGATGTTTGTAAAGAGGCTTCATTTATATTTACCTGTGTTGTCTTAAATAGTTTTTAAAAGCTAAAGTGTAACACAAACTTTATTTTGCTCTTTGACATTAAAGCCACCTCTATTTTTCCACTTTAATTAAATTTTTCATTCATCATGATAATAATGTCATGGTGTTTACCCCTATTTGAGAAGAGTAAAAAAGAGGGTGAAGCTTCAGTGACACAAAAAAAAACATTCTGGGCTTTAACCATGCTGAAGCTTTGCTGCAGATCAGGCTCATAATGAGACACACAACCACACAGTGCAGTAGTTTAGATCAGATTGTTATCAGTGACCTAATTCCCTTCGTAACACCATGCAGTCATAGTTACAGGGCTGCATTTACACAGAAAAGAAAGGATGGAGCTCCTTTTTTTACTACAACAAAGCCAATTAATCCAAATCAGTAAATAAAATGCAAAGAATAGTATAATATTTATGATTCAATGTTAAAAGTAGGGTAAAAAAAAAAAGACATGGAAACAGTCACTATGCGGATCATGGGGAGATTGAGAACGAGGTAGAAAAACTGTGATGGAGAGGAGGAGAGAGGCAGCGGGGGAGGGGAAGAGGCACGTGGTAGCCAGCATAGTCTCACCATCCCTGTGCAGCATTTGTGTTGCTGATGCACAGCAGCCATTTTGATCCTCAGCACTCTTTGTGTGCCGAAAAAGGTTGAAATTAGGGAAGTCTTGTGTGCGAAACAGTGATGTTAGGCAATATTTTCCACCTGCACTGTAACAGACACGGATAGATTGAGATGTCTTGTGATAAAGTATGAAAGAATGAAAGCAAGATATAACAAGTGTAGCAGAGTAACATTTGGTATGTAACAGACAACCAGAGGATGTCAGACAGGACAGAGGCTGTGTGAACAGAAAAATAAATATAAAAATGCAGTCACGCAATATCTGACCTAGAATGTATTGAAATCTAGCTGTTTAGAAATGCAGTGGGGAAAAAAAATAATCCTCATATAAATACAGCAACTGACCTTCTGTTGTGTTTTGGTATTTACTGAATATGAAAACTTTATGTTGTCTTTTAAAGTAAGGGTGTGGCTGACTCAGTGCTAATAACATTGTTTGTATTATAATATGATGATGAATCTTTTTTTGTTGAGCCACATTTGTTGAAATTACACTTTAGATCTACAGTTAAGGCTTTATTGAAACCTCTGTAGTTTCGCACATTAGTGATGACTAAATACTGGTAAGTTCTGTTTGAGGATATTCCTTCTGTAGTGAGGTTAGCTCTTTTTTTTCAGTTTTAGAAGTTGTTGTACCAACAACTAGTCTGCATGTCGTGGTAGCTCCTGGTGCTAAATGTATGTCAGCAGTAGGTCACGGGATGTGCATGAGAAAACAGAAGTCGACAAACTACAAAGCTAAAACCCAGTTTAATTGCGGTAACCCCCATATCTGCCGGAAGCAGTCTGCTGTAATTATCAGACCACAAATGTGCAGTTTTACCTGTTTCAGCTGTGTTTAAAACACTGTGACTCATTTTCTCCGGTTTATAGCAGTGATGGTTTTTGCTCTGCCATAAATTAATTTCACCACAGTGTCACCGTAGGGGTCAAAGCTCTCAGAAACTTCTTTGTTACCAACTAAACAGTTCAGGCTGTTTATACTTTATATTGTATCATGTCAATGAGATGCTTCATCTTTCACATCTTTTAAGAAACCAGCATTGTCAACATTGTTCATTTTGAGTCCTACTTAATCCTACAAACATTAGTTTGTTAGACTTTCTGTTGAGTATAATCGGACACAGATGCTCCTGGTTCCCACAGGCCAAAGTTGTTAAGCGTTCAGTTCAGTTAAGTTAAATGTCTGGTTCCTCCAGCCAAGCTGTCTGTTGAGCAGATGTGTGCACATGTTTATGCCTGTGGGGCTCATAAGCACATTGTACACTTTGTTTGAGGATGTGGTGAATACTGTAAGCTTTCATTTTATGTTTGTTTACAAGATGGCTCTCATATCTAGATAATAGGGCTATGAGCGTGATTTCAGTACGTAACAATATGTAAACAGCTCCCATGCATGATATTCTCTAAATGTGGTGATTGCTGCTATCTTTGTCCCCTGAGACTGCTGTTTTGTTGTCTGATACAGATGTATATTCAAACTTGCACAGGACCCGGTCATGATTTTAGAGAGTGTCTTTGTGCTTTAAGCCTCAAGCACCTCTTCAGCAAGTTTTCGCCGGTTTCAAGGGCCATACCTTCACATGTTTGTGATTGTGCAGCTCTGACTCAAATTTCTTGTATTCTTTAATTATTTTATATTGATGACTATACATCTCATTTGAGCACAGTGTTTATTTGAAACTGAATAGAGAACAGGCATGTAGTATAATCATATTTGCCTTTTTCCCCATACCATGATAACATGAGGTAAACTATTAAGAGTTCACAAAAGATGTTGGTGATGCTGTATTTCATTATCTTTGAGAAATAATACTGTTGATTACCTGGAGTTTTTTGGGGTATTATTATATGTCTGTGTGTTTATGTTTTCTAAAATTTCAACTACAGTAAAGTTCCAGCCTTAAAAGATTTATGCGATTCAAAGGAACAACCAGGTTTTGCAATCATTGCAGTAAAAAAATTGTGTATTATTCTCGTATCATATTGTGTTTCAGTTCATGAGATTTTATCTCATATTTGCATCCAAGCAAAGTTATTAGATGAATATCTGTTTACTCGTAGTAAACATGTTAGATTGTGGCGCAGACTTGGATGACTACTATTCATCATTCAGTCTTCATTTCCAACAGTCCTCCTTTTTCCTCCTGATCTCATTTTCTGCATCCCTCCCCTCCCCCTCTCCAGCTGCACCACTCTGCTGCAGAGGAAGAAAGACACAGAGAAAAGGGCAGAGGATGATTGCTCAATGTAGGGCATTTTGTCCTGTCTATAAAAAGAAATTATACACCATGTGGTGTCGTTTCATCTCTGTGTTGAGCACCAAGAAAAAATATCTCCTTTACAGACATTTATCAGGAAAATATTTGGTAACCAGTAGTCTATACATATGTATTTTGTTTGAGCATATTCTCAGAGAACATTTGTCTGAGCATCAGCTCATGTTTTCATCTGTCATCTTCTTTGTCTTCCATCTTGTTTTTGTAATTCTTTTTTCGATCAGCCTAACCAGCTTGCAGGAAACATGATGGGATGAAAGCACTGGAGGTGGGATGTGGTACCATAGCAACAAGCTGACTCACAGGCAGGGCTGTACCATTTTTATGAAGCCACTGGGGGTCAGCAGTCGATTCAGCCTTTGATGTGTGATAACTCCATGTATTTGTTGATTTTGAGAGGACAGAAAACACCCCTGTGTTGGGCGAGGATAGTGCAGTGTCCTCAGACCTGGGGTGTCTGTTAGAGAGAAGGGAGGAGGGAGATCATGGCTGCTTGTGATATTTTTTTCTTATATGTATGCACTGATGTTTACTTTCCCCTTGTTCCAGCAAACCACCGTTCATGTGAGATAAGTGTTTTGTCAAAAATAACTCACATCTTCTTAAAACCACCTTTTCTGTCATATGAAGCAGTAATATTTTGGTTTCCTTTTATGATTTATTTGTTTCATTGCTCTTGTTTGTGATCAGTTTTGTATACATAAGCACCATTATTATCATATTTGTCTGGAAGATATAGGTTATATTGTGTGTATTGTCATGTACACAGCTGTATAGTCTGATCAAAATCACCCTATTCTTTGCTTTACCCTCACAAAGACACTTATGCACACATCAGCTGTGACAAACATTGAGCCACAGTGCAAACTCTCATTAATATGGCATGTTTTTTTTCTGGGGCATCGCCTCTAGGCCCCCTGCTGTTGCTTTGAGGGTAGTGGTTTTGTGCAGCAGTACAGTGTTTTGGTTGTGATTCATACATTGGTGGTATATTTAGTGTTTTAAATTTCCCTCTGTAGTGATCAGGTTACTTAAGTTGTTGTATGCCATCAATGCATGTCAAGTTTGTACTTGTCTGAAGTGATAGAGGACTGTTCATCTCTGCTGCATGGCATTATTTAACACATGCAACGTTACTGGACATACTTTCTCAGTTAGGTTGTTACAGTGACTTGGGAAACTTGATTGTGTAATATAATTTTTTCTGTCTTTGTCAATAGTTTTTATCGCTCTTTGACTTCCTGTTTTCCTTTTTAGGAAAATATTAATATTTGGTCCTTTTTTTTTCTTTTGCATTTTGTCATTGTCATGTGTCATCAGAAGCATAGCAGAGCTAAAACAAAGTTCATATTAAAGCTCCATTCTAGTACATTCATATGAATCTCACTCACATGTACATACTCAGTGCTTGATGTTTCAGATTCTTTAACCTGGATTGTTTCAGTTTTTCATTCTTCAAAGTTATATCCCATTCTCTGTTTATTAACATTATTAAGAAATTGTTCCTTATTATATATTATTATAGAAATTAGCTTCATTCTTTTGTATTCATTTGCTTTTTCTCTGCTCTTTTCTTTTTATCAAACTGCACATATCTTTTCACATGGTTAACTGTACACAATGACTTTGTGTGTGTAAACATATTGAGAGACACATTTTCCAAAATTAATCAAAATAAACATAAATAACATATGTGAAGAACAACAGACATTTAAATTCACAATCTGATGAGATTTTCACGGTAAGTATGCTGATTGCTGTGCTTCCCAAAGCCCAACTCTATATCCTGACCACCAGTCTAACTGACTTCCTTTCCCTCTTTTTTTTCTCTTTCATGTGTCCCCTTTGCTGCATGGTGCTGTTCCTGTTTCCTCCCTGACTCATGTTAAATCCCGACTCACCAAATAAGGTAAGAAATAGTATTTGTCTACATTCTTCACATTATTACCAACAAACACAAACAATTGTTAAAGACTTGTATGATTCTACAAGGAAGTACATATCACTGAGGCACTGACAGCTGCACATCCACCTCTAGATCATCATACAGTCACGTAAATCAAACACAAACAGTGTTCAAAACCGCAGATTGAGTGAAACATTTAATGTGATTTTTCACAAGCGGCGCATCTAGTCACATACAAAACATATAGCACCGCTAAAGATTGTTTCAGTCAGGCACTGATGGAAGCATAATTTGGTAACAAGTCATGTGTGACAATGTGTTTGGCTTGATGCTGAAAACATGATGGGATTTTTGTCTGGTGTGTTATAGTACACTGGGTTCCACTGATTATCATATGGACATAATTTGCTATATATTCTGTAGATATGAAAACTGATAGCTCCTTTATAGATACACAGTTTTGCAGAGGGCCCAAGTATGGTGCTTCACATTTGAACTTCTTATTAGTGTAAGTTGGACAGCTCTTCCTACTAACAGGCTTATGTGGTTTAAGCAACGTATTAGTAGGGAACACCAGCTGGTAAAACAATTTGAAGTAAGAGAGATTATACTGTCTTGTACTGCACTGTATATGGGTTTAGTAAATCAGAAAGTATTGTACAAAAATCTTGCTATTCAGCAATTAAACTAAGAACACAGGACAGGAAAAAACACTGGTCATGTGAAACCCATAATAACATAATAAGGATAATAAGGATTAACATATACTTGAAGAAGCTGTATATCTTGTGTAGGCCAACATTACCCCCTAACATAGCTCATTTTAAACACAAACCTCTGTGTGTTGCTTTTTTTGTTATCACCTTCCGTCAGCTTGCTACAGATACATGTTCATTCAAAGCTATTTTTATGTTGAGCAGTTATTGGCAGAAGATAAGGGACTTTTATACCGGTATCTTTACAAGTCCCAATATTTTTCAAAGTGTGCAGGGCCACCTACGTCCTCTCTGGTGTATGTTAGGATTGACTTGAACTTGCACAGGACCAGATGCATATTGACGAGTTACAAAGCTGTGCTGTAGCTCCGCGACTTACAAAGAATGTATGCTGTGTGTTTTTTTAGATGGAATTATGAGAGAAAAAATGTACATTTGAATTGATTAGCATTTGAACCAACAGCAAAGTATATAATTCAAAATGAATGAAAACATAATTTGAAAAAAACATATAATGAAATGAAAAAGAAACAGACTTGCTAAATTGAATCCACATTATTGAATACATCCAAACAGCATAACATTAATATTATTGTATACTTCAAATATGCTCAGACTATTTATTGCAAGTGTAGCAATAGATTTGCGTGTTATTTCACTGTTACTATAGTCATGCCCTGTGTTTATAGCCATATAACTAATTGGTATGTGCTACTGGTGTAAATGAATGAATGAGTGAATACACAAATGAATGAATGAATAGTTTTGGTAGGCAGAAAGCCAGCATCAAGTTTCAAGGTTTCTTTTACCTGTCTGTAGTCTACAGTGAGCCTGTTAGATGCTGTCTCTGCAGCAGCATGCAGCAGCAGCAGTTGGCCGCCTGTGTGGCGCTGTCCACACTGGTGGTGCTGAAAGCAGCTCCAGTCCTCTCCTTCTCTTTGTCTCTCATGCATAGCTCTCCACATCTCCCTCTGTCGCCCACCTCTATATTAAGATCAAATTACACATATTGGAAGTTTATCTTATTCTTCAAATCACTTAACTTATGTGTACTGTGCTTCTTACAATATTTTAGGCCTTTCGAATGTTGGTCATATGTAAAAAAGCTTGCTTTTATCCTTGAATCCGTGTCATATCTATTGTCACTGAAGGGATATCACAACATATGGGGCACCGTTTTGCGGAATAAAAAAGGTTCATGAAGTAGTATCTGCCCTAAATAAAATTGAAAAAAAAAACATTCTAATATGTGTGTGAATTTGTGTGAATAATGCTTTTTGTTTGTTTGTGTATGTGTTAAAGAAGAGATTGGGCAGGCTGGCTGTTCTTGCATGTTTGTCAAACGCCTCTTATGCCATGTGCGCTCCCCCGCCCTTTTTACTTGCTCCACAGACCTCCATACGGGTATTTTACGTAGGTCGCTGTCACAGTTCTTTTTCTGAGGTCTGTGCAGAGTTGTGTAGACGTAATGACGTCTACAGGCTGCACTGGCATTGTGTGACCACAGGAAGGCAACGAAGAGCCTTGTCTGCCACACAGCCATATGCATGCACGCAGGTGCATACAGGAGAGAAGATAGATGGATAACCACAAAACATTACATAAATTATATTAAACTAAGCATTAATTGAATTGCTTCAATAACATTATACTCATGTATCTACTATCTAAAGCTATTATAGATGATTAATGTTGAAAATTGTCCTAATGTTGAAATTTAATTTGCAGATATTTCAGATATAGTTGAAGATAGCGGGGTGACTGTTCAATATATATTTGATAATTATATGTCACATGGTATCATTATAATCAGTGTAGTTTTATTCAATATTTCCACATCAACAGTCTCTAGACGTTCAGTGACGCCATGGTTGGTCGAAATCACTATTCTCTGTGCACCAATGACGTTCAGGGTTGTACAAAGAGATCTAGTCTCTGAGTGAGCCGCATTAGCCTCGTTACCGTTACAATCCTGTGCACAGGAAGGGAGGAATGCACATGCAGACGCAAAGCATGCATTTTACTGTTTCATTTCAGGATTCATCTACATTGGATTGTAAACTGTGTAGACTTCAGTTAGAAGGTCGGGACTGGAGTGAAACAATATGGGATTTGAGAAACGTGGAATAATGTGGAACAAACTGCCGACATGGCAGGTGTTTTTGTGGTTGCATCATTTCTTTTTCTTGTGGAGTACAATAGACGCACAGATTCGCTACAGCATCCCAGAAGAACTGAAACAGGGATCTGTGGTTGGAAATATAGCCAAAGACTTGGGGTTGGTTGTACCTGAACTGTATCGGCGTAAATTGCGGATAACCTCTGAGGCTGGTAAGCAGTATTTCAATGTGGACCTGGGTAAAGGAGAACTGCTGGTGACTGATAGAATAGATAGAGAGGATCTGTGTGGACAAAGACCGTCGTGTTTGTTGCCTTTGGAATTGGTGATAGATGACCCTCTGCAGCTGCATAGAATAGAAATTGAAATACAGGACACAAACGACAATTCTCCCAGCTTCCTCAATAAAGAAAAAGTGGTGAAAATTGCAGAGCTTGTAAACGCAGGAGCGCGATTTCCTTTAGAGAGTGCCCAGGATCTTGATGTTGGAATTAATTCTATTCGCTCTTATCTTATAAGCAAAAATGATCATTTTAAACTAACTGTTAAAAACTTGAAAGACGGGAGAAAAATCCCTGAATTGGTACTTGAAAAACCCCTTGACCGAGAAAATGTACCTGTGCATAACCTCATCATCACCGCTATAGATGGAGGAGATCCGGTGCGCTCAGGGACTTCTGAAATTACAGTTATTGTGCTCGACAACAATGATAATGCACCACAGTTTGAAAGACAACTATATGAGGTCAGTGTCAGCGAAAAGGCAACACTTGGAACTGAAATACTGCGCGTTAAAGCAAGTGATGCAGATGAGGGACTAAATGGAGAAATTGAATATTTATTTGCAGAGCAAACTCCAGATCTAATTTTATCGTTTTTTTACATTGAACCTTCCACTGGAACTGTAATTGTTAGAGGCATTTTAGATCATGAAAATAACTCTTTACATAGATTTGATGTAATTGCAAAAGACAAAGGAAATCCTGAGATGGATGGACATTGTGGCGTCGAAATCAAAGTAGTTGACGTTAACGATAATGTTCCTGAAATAATTGTTACGTCTTTAACAACGCCTGTTGCAGAAGATTCTGCAGTCGGTACCGTTATTGCACTGATAAGCGCAAAAGACCCAGACTCGGGTGAAAATGGCAAGGTTACATTGACTGTTTCTCCTAAATCCCCTTTCAAATTGAATCCATCGGTCTCTAACCATTATTCATTAGTAACGAACGGACCACTTGACCGTGAAAAAAATGACGAATATACTGTGAAGATAAGTGCAATCGATTCTGGAAAACCTTCGTTAACGAGTGAAAAAACTGTAGTTGTTAAACTGTTAGATGTAAATGATAATCCACCAGTTTTCTCCCAAGCTTCTTATATTGTTTATGTTAAAGAAAATCATGCTCCGGGGAAAATTTTGTGCTCAGTATCAGCATCTGACCTGGATTCTGGTGAAAACGCTAAGATCTCTTACGCCATACTGGACTCTAAAGTGCAGGACGTTTCTGTCTCATCGTATGTTTACATTAACTCAGATAACGGAAGCATCTACAGCATGCACTCCTTTGACTATGAGAAACTGAAGGTGTTCCAGATTCAGGTTCAGGCAAGGGACCACGGCTCTCCGTCTCTCAACAGCAACGCCACCGTCCATGTTTTTATCCTGGACCAGAACGACAATGCCCCCGCTGTTATTTACCCCTCCTCCGCTGCCATGGGCTCACTCTCTCATCAAAGGATGCCCCGATCTGCTAAAGCCGGTCACCTGGTTACTAAGGTGACGGCCGTGGACGCTGACTCGGGCCATAACGCCTGGATCTCCTACAGACTGGCGGAGGCCACAGACGCCTCTTTGTTCACTGTCAATCTGTACACAGGGGAGGTGAGGACTAAACGCGCTGTGTCCGAGCAGGACGATTCCTCTCAGAGGCTGTTGATAGAGATCAAGGACGACGGGGAACCGGTCCAGTCCTCCACCGTCACGGTGTCCATCCTGTTGGAGGACGGTCTCCATGAGCCCATCTTAGACCTCCGACACAAAGTGTCCGAGCCCAGCAAGAAAACAGGGAGAATCACCCTTTATTTGATTCTCTCTCTGGCCTCGGTGTCCGTGCTGTCTCTGGTGACTTTTCTCATCTTAGCGGTGAAATGCATCAGGAACAGCAGCAGCAGTAGCGGGAGCTGCTGCATGAGACGGAGCGACTGTGATGATTACAAGAACCCCAACAGAAACCTGCAGATTCAGCTCAACACTGATGGACCTATAAAGTATGTGGAGGTCCTGGGAGGAGACATGATGTCTCAGAGTCAGTCCTTCAGGTCCTGCATGTCTCCGATGTCAGAGTACAGTGACTTCACTTTGATTAAACCCAGCAGCACCACAGACTTTAAGGAGGTGATCAGTGTCCTGGATGCGTCATTACCCGACAGCACCTGGACCTTTGAGAGTCAGCAGGTGAGCAGATAGTGAAATGATTATCTATGTGTTTATTTTATTAAGACTATCTCAGTTTTCTTTAGTTGCTTCTCAACCAAAGTGTTTGAACTGGCATAAAACACATCATTCATGATTATATTTTTTCCTCTTTGGAATAAATTTTCTTTTCTGGTGATTTGTGACACAAAAGCTCTCTCTCTCTTTCTTCCTCTTTCTTTCTTTCTTACTTCTCTCTCTCTCTCTCTCTCTCTCTCTCCCTCTCTCTCTAAATATACATATTTGTTCATTTGTGTACAACATGTTCACAAACATATAATAAAACATACTTTTGCCAACGGAGAGGGTCATGAAGAGAACAGAGGCAGGGATTTTTAAGGTGTCGATCATCGTCTTCCTTATTGGATGATAGGGTTGATGCTCTAGACCAATAGGAGTCAGAACTGTGCAAAGCAATCTCGTCCCTGCCCCCATTCAACCTTGGTGCTGTTAACACTCACAATGCATAGAGCTAGAGGAGGGAGCGCGCAATGAGCTGTTTATTACAAAATGAGGATTTAATTTTTTGGCTTATATTCATGCTCAGCAGCTTTTGAGAAAAAATCTGTGAGAATCATACCAATGAGGATGGGGTTCAGATTTTCTCTATACGCTATGTCGATTGGAATTAACATGTTATAGCGGACCAAGGATGACAAAGAGAAGAGGATACAGAGACTGGATATGGCAGGCGCTTTGGTGGCATCATTTCTTTATCTTGTGGAATACAATAGAGGGACAGACTCGTTATACCATCCAGGAGGAATTGAAACGGGGCTTTGTGGTTGGAAATCTTGCCAAAGATCTGGGGCTGGGACTGTCTGAAATATTTGAACGCAAACTACGTGTCGCATCTGAGACTGGTGAGCAGTATTTCAGTGTGGAAGCGGGGAAGGGTGAGCTGGTGGTGAATGACAGAATAGACAGAGAGGCTTTATGTGGACAAAGCCCCAGCTGCGTGTTACCTCTTCAGATTGTAATTGAAGACCCACTACAACTTTTCCGAGTGGAGGTTGAAATTCAAGATATTAATGATAATCCACCCAAGTTTTCGTCTAATTATGTCAAACTGGAGATCGCCGAATCTACAGTTAGTGGGTCTCATTTTCCTTTAGAGAGTGCCTTAGACCCAGATGTTGGCAGTAATTCATTGAAGTCATATACTCTCAGTAAAGACGACTGTTTCAGTATAAGAGTCAAGGAAGTTGCTGGTGGAAGAAAAGTCCCTGAATTAATTTTAGCAAAAGTTTTAGACCGAGAGAAAAAAGCTGTTCACAAGCTTCTTTTGACTGCTCTAGATGGAGGTAACCCTATAAGATCAGGGACTGCTCAAATAACTATTACAGTCCTTGACAATAACGATAACATTCCAGCTTTTGATAAAACGATCTATAAAGTCTCTGTTGGTGAGAATGCTGGAGAGGGTGCGTTAATAGTACAAACAAAAGCTACAGACGTGGATGATGGTCAAAACGGAGAGATTGAATTCTCCTTTGGAGCCCACACATCAGAAGCTGTGCTCTCTATCTTCACGATTGATCCTTTATCTGGAAAAATATTTCTTAAAGGAAAATTAGATTTTGAAACGGCCTCTAATTATGAATTTGACATTAGTGCAAAAGATAAAGGCAGTCCGAGAATGGAAGGACATTGCACTGTGCATGTTGACGTTTTAGATGTCAACGATAATGCCCCTGAAATAATGCTCACCTCTCATCCAAAGCCACTGCGCGAGGACTCACCTAACGGCACTGTAGTGGCTTTGATCAGCGCCCGAGACCTTGACACCGGTGATAATGGAAAAGTCACGTTACATCTCCCTAAAAAATCTAATTTTGCCCTGAAACCTTCGTTTTCCCGAAACTATGCACTTGTTACCAATGGTGTTTTAGATCGTGAAAATGTATCTAAATATAACATCGAGATAACAGCCACTGATTCTGGCTCTCCGCCTCTTTCGAGTAAAAAAACTATACCTGTCAGCATTGCTGACGTGAATGACAACCCTCCGATGTTTAGTCAATCCTCTTATAATGTTTATCTAAAAGAGAACGGAGTTCCAGGTTCTATATTGTTCTCGGTGTCAGCATCTGACCTGGATTCTGGTGAAAACGCTAAGATCTCTTACGCCATACTGGACTCTAAAGTGCAGGACGTTTCTGTCTCATCGTATGTTTACATTAACTCAGATAACGGAAGCATCTACAGCATGCACTCATTTGACTATGAGAAACTGAAGGTGTTTCAGATTCAGGTTCAGGCAAAGGACCAGGGCTCTCCGTCTCTCAGCAGCAACGCCACCGTCCATGTTTTTATCCTGGACCAGAACGACAATGCCCCCGCTGTTATTTACCCCTCCTCCGCTGCCATGGGCTCACTCTCTCATCAGAGGATGCCCCGATCCGCTAAAGCCGGTAACCTGGTTACTAAGGTGACGGCCGTGGACGCTGACTCGGGCCATAACGCCTGGATCTCCTACAGACTGGCGGAGGCCACAGACGCCTCTTTGTTCACTGTCAATCTGTACACAGGGGAGGTGAGGACTAAACGCGCTGTGTCCGAGCAGGACGATTCCTCTCAGAGGCTGCTGATAGAGATCAAGGACGACGGGGAACCGGTCCAGTCCTCCACCGTCACGGTGTCCATCCTGCTTGAGGACGGTCTCCATGAGCCCATCTTAGACCTCCGACACAAAGTGTCCGAGCCCAGCAAGAAAACTGGGAGAATCACCCTTTATTTGATTCTCTCTTTGGCCTCGGTGTCCGTGCTGTCTCTGGTGACTTTTCTCATCTTAGCGGTGAAATGCATCAGGAACAGCAGCAGCAGCGGTAGCTGCTGCATGAGACGGAGCGACTGTGATGATTACAAGAACCCCAACAGAAACCTGCAGATTCAACTCAACACTGATGGACCTATAAAGTATGTGGAGGTCCTGGGAGGAGACATGATGTCTCAGAGTCAGTCCTTCAGGTCCTGTATGTCTCCGATGTCAGAGTACAGTGACTTCACTTTGATTAAACCCAGCAGCACCACAGACTTTAAGGAGGTGATCAGTGTCATGGATGCGTCATTACCCGACAGCACCTGGACCTTTGAGAGCCAGCAGGTGAGCAGATTAGAAGCACTGGTTTTAATAATCTAATACAGGAGATGATAAATCAAAACATATTTAAATAAAATGTAAAATAATCTCTCTCTTTAAATATATATGATTGATGTTTGAAATACACTGTTCAATGTTTTAATGACCCTTTTGAAGTGTACCTTTTGAAATTTTATTTGTTTCTTCTCTCAGAAAATCCCTTTTAATGAACAACGTACATGCTTTGCAATATGTACAATACTTGTGTATTTTTCCATAGTTTTTGCGTTAAAGATACGGTTCAGCACCATGAGATTGGACAGTGACATGCAGCCATCGTTGCGTTACCTTTAAACAATTCTGTCTTATTCAATCAGTATAGTAAAACTGTCAGTATGAACAGGTAATACATATGTATTATATTACATATTTCTGTAACGAAAAACATTAATTAATTTCATAATCTGAATTTGTTTGAAGCACCTACTGAAAAGTTGTTTTTACTTGATTTTTGTCAAAATGGCAGTATTTCATAAGATGTTAATCTTAGTGTTGTAAGTAATTGTCAACCTGACTAAGAGCTCCGCAGATGTATATAATCTGCCACTTTAAGAGTGTCGATCTGGTTCTCTCTCATTGGTTGCTGGGGAGGAATGCTGAGCACCAATAGGATAGAGAACTGTACAAAGCAATCTACTCCCTGCCCCCATGCAGCTACAGCGAGGTAATAGAGTGACAAGAGCTTGAGAAGAGAGAGCAATGTGCTCATATGCTTTACCAGTTAAACGCATATTTTTAGCTAATAGCAATGCTCAAAAATCGTAATCTTTGATTGGACGGAGGATTATTTCCTACTGTCATGGGAAGCAACGTTACTGTAAATAGTACCTTGATGGAAATTAATTCAACATAGTGTACTAACGATGACAAAGAGAAGAGGATACCGAGACTGGAGATGGCTGGCTCTTTGGTGGCATCATTTCTTTCTCCTGTGGAGTACAATAGAAGGACAGACTCGTTACAGCATCCCAGAGGAATTAAAACAAGGCTCTGTTGTTGGAAACCTTGCAAAAGATCTGGGTTTGGGACTATCTGAAATGTTTGACCGTAGGTTGCGTGTCGCCTCTGAGGCTGGTAAGCAGTATTTCAGTGTGGATGCGGGGAAGGGCGAGCTGGTAGTGAATGACAGAATAGACAGAGAGGCTTTATGCGGACAAAGCCCCAGCTGTGTGCTACCTCTCCAAGTTGTTGTTGAAAATCCTTTACAATCTCATCGAATAGAAGTGGAAATAAGAGATATAAATGACAATTTCCCGAGTTTTCTCACAAAGGAGATTAACCTTAAAATACCCGAATCAGTTGGTCTTGGAAAACGCTTTCCTTTAGAAAAAGCAGAGGACCCTGATGTTGGAAGTAATTCTTTGAAAACGTATTCTCTGAGCAAAAACGATCATTTTTCGTTGAAATTTAAAGACTCAAAGAATGGCAAACCTGTCCCAGAATTGGTGTTGGAGAAGCCGTTAGATCGAGAAAAGATTGCTCTACATCAGCTGCTGCTGACAGCATTAGATGGAGGAACCCCAGTCACGTCGGGAACCTGTAAGATCAAAATTGTTGTACTTGACAACAATGACAATTTTCCAGTATTCACTGAAAATGAGTACAAGGTTTCTTTAAAGGAGAACAGCACCAAAGACACATTTGTGATCAAATTGACAGCAACAGATGCCGATGATGGTCTTAATGGTGTAGTTAAATATTCCTTTGGTTCTCGCACTCCAGAGTCTGTGTTGTCAACATTTAAAATCAATGATATAACTGGAGAAATTGTATTAAATGGGCCGCTAGATTATGAGAGTAATAAGTCATATCTTATCGATATAATTGCTAAAGACGAAGGGATTCCCGAAATGGAGGGTGACTGCCGTTTACAGGTTGATTTAGAGGACATAAATGATAATTCTCCGGAGATTGTGCTCACTTCAAAACCCAGTCCTGTTCGCGAAGACTCACCGAGTGGAACAGTTGTGGCTTTGATTAGTGCTCGAGACCTTGACTCTGGTGATAACGGCAAAGTCACGTTACATCTACCAAAAGGTTCTCCTTTCACTCTGAAACCTTCGTTTTCAAACAGTTACGAACTGCTCACCAACGGTGCATTAGACCAAGAGAAATTCTCAGAATATAATGTAGAAATAACAGCTATAGATTCAGGCTCCCCTCGCCTATCTAGTAAAAAGATAATACCTGTCAGCATCATTGATGTGAATGACAACCCTCCGCTGTTCAGTCAATCCTCTTATAATGTTTATCTAAAAGAGAACGGGGTACCAGGGTCTATACTGTATTCAGTGTCAGCATCTGACCTGGATTCTGGTGAAAACGCAAAGATATCTTACTCCATACTGGACTCTAGAGTGCAGGACGTTTCTGTCTCATCGTATGTTTACATTAACTCAGATAACGGAAGCATCTACAGCATGCACTCCTTTGACTATGAGAAACTGAAGGTGTTTCAGATTCAGGTTCAGGCAAAGGATCAGGGCTCTCCGTCTCTCAGCAGCAACGCCACCGTCCATGTTTTTATCCTGGACCAGAACGACAATGCCCCCGCTGTTATTTACCCCTCCTCCGCTGCCATGGGCTCCCTCTCTCATCAGAGGATGCCCCGATCTGCTAAAGCGGGTCACCTGGTTACTAAGGTGACGGCCGTGGACGCTGACTCGGGCCATAACGCCTGGATCTCCTACAGACTAGCGGAGGCCACAGACGCCTCTTTGTTCACTGTCAGTCTGTACACAGGGGAGGTGAGGACTAAACGCGCTGTGTCCGAGCAGGACGATTCCTCTCAGAGGCTGCTGATAGAGATCAAGGACGACGGGGAACCAGTCCAGTCCTCCACCGTCACGGTGTCCATCCTGCTGGAGGACGGTCTCCATGAGCCCATCTTAGACCTCCGACACAAAGTGTCCGAGCCCAGCAAGAAAACTGGGAGAATCACCCTTTATTTGATTCTCTCTCTGGCCTCGGTGTCCGTGCTGTCTCTGGTGACTTTTGTCATCTTAGCGGTGAAATGCATCAGGAACAGCAGCAGCAGCGGAAGCTGCTGCATGAGACGGAGCGACTGTGATGATTACAAGAACCCCAACAGAAACCTGCAGATTCAGCTCAACACTGATGGACCTATAAAGTACGTGGAGGTCCTGGGAGGAGACATGATGTCTCAGAGTCAGTCCTTCAGGTCCTGCATGTCTCCGATGTCAGAGTACAGTGACTTCACTTTGATTAAACCCAGCAGCACCACAGACTTTAAGGAGGTGATCAGTGTCCTGGATGCGTCATTACCCGACAGCACCTGGACCTTTGAGAGCCAGCAGGTGAGAAGAGAGTGAAATGATTATCAAAGTTTGAATTGATTATATGTTTCACAACGAAAGTGCTTGTACCTATATGATCATATTTCCGATTTTTATTTTTTTTACTTCAGTACAAATCTGCTGTTTTCTGTCACACCAACTCTCTCTCTCTCTCTCTCTCTCTCTCTATATATATATATATATATATATATATATATATATATTTTTTTTTTTTTTTTTAATTCATATTTCATATTTCTTCGTATCTCAGCGTTAATTAAATCCACACACATATTTCACAAACACCTGACTAAATTGATAGAGTGGTGTGGTAACTTGGTGTGCAGATATTTTAGCACATATTGATGAATTTAACCTGTGGCTCACAGCTAAACGAAAATATGCGGTGCTTTGACGTCACTTCACTTTTCATAGAATAAATTAGACTTCTGTACTGTTGTGTTATCTTACATGTATCCGGAAGATTGATTTGAACGAGGAATACCTAAGAAGCCAATGCTTTTTTCACAACAAATGAATGACTTATATTCTTTTTATTTTATTTTATTTACAATGTTATTGTTCTTAAAGTTGATCTTAATGTATTTAGAGGAGCTCATATCTGTATTTTGTAGGATCTCATTGACAAGTACCTCTGTGCAATTTCTTTAATCTTGAATTGCGCCTGTATGGCAGACACACTTATCTTATTGGGTGAACGGTGGATGCTATGTGCCAGTAGCGTTGTGACTTGTAAAAGAGATCTACTCCCTCCCCCATCTATCCTCACCACTGTCGTCAGTATATTGCTTTGAGCCCGACATGAGAGGAGGGTGGCTTTGAACAGGCGGATTTAATCGTGTACATTCGAATTACGTCTCGCGATGCGTAACAATGGACTTTCTTGGAGTGCGACAATGTTCTCATCGAAGGATTTTGATATTAGTCTGTTTAGTCTATGATATTTTCGTGGGAAATAACGTGTTATAACGGTGCGGGATGACAAAGAGGATGGGACACCGAGACTGGAGATGGCTGGCTCTTTGGTGGCATAATTTCTTTCTCTTGTGGAGTACAATAGACGGACAGACTCGTTATAGCGTCCCAGAGGAGCTGGAACCAGGCTCTCTGGTTGGGAATCTTGGCAAAGATCTGGGTTTGGGATTATCAGACATTTTTGACCGTAAACTGCGTGTCGCTTCTGAGGCTGGTAAGCAGTATTTTAGTGTGGATGCGGGAAAGGGCGAGCTGGTGGTGAATGATAGAATAGACAGAGAGGCTTTATGCGGACAAAGCCCCAGCTGCGTGTTACCTCTTCAGGTGGTAATAGAGAACCCGCTACAGTTACATCGGATAGAAGTTGACATAAAAGACGTAAATGACAACGCTCCTACTTTTCTCAAAAGTGATCATGTAATAGAAATAGCTGAATCAACCGTTGTAGGTGTTCGTTTTCCTTTGGAGATGGCAGATGATCCCGATGTTGGGAGTAATGGATTAAAGACTTACACACTGAGCAAAGATGACTGTTTCACTCTCAAAGTCAAAGAAATTGAAAATGGAAGAAAAGTGCCCGAGTTGGTTTTAAATAAATCTCTGGATCGAGAGAAGAAAGCAGTTCACAATTTATTTCTTACTGCTATGGATGGAGGTAATCCTGTCAAGAGTGGGACTTCAAAAATAACGGTAACTGTACTTGATATCAACGACAATGTTCCGCTATTCGAAAAAAGTTATTATAAGACCGTTGTTCAAGAAAATAGTGCAAACGGTTCTTTTGTAATTGCAACAAAAGCAACAGACATTGATGAGGGTCAAAATAGTGAAATAGAATATTCTCTTGGTGTACACACACCACCATCAGTTCTGGCTTTATTTCATATAGATGCTGTAACTGGAGATTTATATTTGAAACACCAATTAGACCACGAAACTCAAACCTCATATCGAATTGACATTAGTGCAACAGATAAAGGTTTTCCTAAAATGGAAGGTCGCTGTACTGTCCAGGTGGATGTCTTAGACGTGAACGATAACGCCCCAGAGATTATACTTACCTCAGCACCCTCCTCTGTGCCCGAAGACTCTCGCAGTGGAACAGTTGTGGCTTTGCTCAGCGTCCGAGATCTTGATACTGCTGATAATGGCAAAATAAATTTGCAGCTTCCCAAGGGTTCCCCCTTTACTTTGAAACCGTCTTTTTCTAATAACTATGCATTGGTTACAAAAGGTTCTTTAGACCGGGAGAGTTTCTCAGAGTACAGCATCGACATAACAGCCACTGATTCTGGCTCTCCGCCTCTTTCGAGTAAGAAAACAATACCTGTCAAAATTACTGATGTAAATGACAACCCTCCGATGTTTAGTCAGTCCTCTTATAATGTTTATCTAAAAGAGAACGGAGTTCCAGGTTCTATACTGTACTCGGTGTCAGCATCTGACCAGGATTCTGGTGAAAACGCTAAGATCTCTTACGCCATACTGGACTCTAAAGTGCAGGACGTTTCTGTCTCATCGTATGTTTACATTAACTCAGATAACGGAAGCATCTACAGCATGCACTCCTTCGACTATGAGAAACTGAAGGTGTTTCAGATTCAGGTTCAGGCAAAGGACCAGGGCTCTCCGTCTCTCAGCAGCAACACCACCGTCCATGTTTTTATCCTGGACCAGAACGACAATGCCCCCGCTGTTATTTACCCCTCCTCCGCTGCCATGGGCTCACTCTCTCATCAGAGGATGCCCCGATCTGCTAAAGCGGGTCACCTGGTTACTAAGGTGACGGCCGTGGACGCTGACTCGGGCCATAACGCCTGGATCTCCTACAGACTGGCGGAGGCCACAGACGCCTCTTTGTTCACTGTCAATCTGTACACAGGGGAGGTGAGGACTAAACGCGCTGTGTCCGAGCAGGACGATTCCTCTCAGAGGCTGCTGATAGAGATCAAGGACGACGGGGAACCAGTCCAGTCCTCCACCGTCACGGTGTCCATCCTGCTGGAGGACGGTCTCCATGAGCCCATCTTAGACCTCCGACACAAAGTGTCCGAGCCCAGCAAGAAAACTGGGAGAATCACCCTTTATTTGATTCTCTCTCTGGCCTCGGTGTCCGTGCTGTCTCTGGTGACTTTTCTCATCTTAGCGGTGAAATGCATCAGGAACAGCAGCAGTAGCGGGAGCTGCTGCATGAGACGGAGCGACTGTGATGATTACAAGAACCCAAACAGAAACCTGCAGATTCAGCTCAACACTGATGGACCTATAAAGTACGTGGAGGTCCTGGGAGGAGACATGATGTCTCAGAGTCAGTCCTTCAGGTCCTGCATGTCTCCGATGTCAGAGTACAGTGACTTCACTTTGATTAAACCCAGCAGCACCACAGACTTTAAGGAGGTGATCAGTGTCCTAGATGCGTCTTTACCAGACAGTACCTGGACCTTTGAGAGCCAGCAGGTGAGCAGATGACCTTTTACTTTAAAATTGCTTTTATGTGATATATTCGAACAATATACTGTGATGTTAGGTCGTCGTCTGTTCGGGTTTATTGCTAAGATCCCAACAAGTCCTATAACTGAAACGGTCATGTTGATGGTTTAGTTTTTGCTTGTATGAGCCCGGTATGCATAGCAGTATCATGTGGGTTCCTCGGTATTTTATGTTGTCTCTTTAAACCTGCATTTAGTGCAGGCATATTCCTTCAATCATACCTCCAAGTTTCATAGATAAAAGATACATGTTCTCCAAAATAAGAAAAAAAAACTGGATGATTACCTAAACAAAACATAATAGTGTGTTACTTTAGTCAAAAGTAATTATTTTTTAATTTAGCGTAAACTTTACCCTTTATTGCCTTGAAATAACGGATTATTTAAAAAGAAACAAAATCTTAGAACAACTTTATTGCGTTCGTGAGCATTATTTTTTGCGAATGCTCATTACTGTTGATTGTATGATTTACATAATGTGTCAGCAACAAAACTGTGAAATCAGAAGAATGGCATGGCTCTTAAATTCAGCTGATATACACTGCACTGCATCTGTGATAAATTCTCTTATGAATAGCTGTGTGAGATCGCTGTCTGCTTCCTATTGGGTGTAGGTGGTAGTTTCTGTCCTCCAATAGCAGACAGAACTGTACAAAGAGATCTAGCCCCTCCCCCGTGCTGCCCCAGCAACATAAACGTTGACAATGCAACGAGCTGGAGCACGGTGTGATGCGCTCCTTTCTTGGACCTGAGAATAAATCTCTTTTTTGATACATAGATGTCAGACATGAACGAATATGCTTCATATGTTTTCATGACTCCACTTAATACTCATTTGAACTGGATATTAACTTTGATTTTCTGGATGGGAAATATCGTATAGTAACGGATAAAGGAATGAGAAAGAGGATGGGATACAGAGACTGGAGATGGCTGGCTCTTTGGTGGCATCATTTCTTTCTTTTGTGGACTACAACAGACGGACAGACTCGTTACAGCATCCCAGAAGAACTAAAACAGGGATCTGTGGCAGGAAATATAGCAAAAGATTTGGGCTTATCATTATCAGATATTTTTGACCGCAAGCTGCGTGTCGCTTCTGAGGCTGGTGATCAGTTTTTCAGTGTGGATGCGGGGAAGGGCGAGCTGCTGGTGAATGATAGAATAGACCGAGAGGCTTTATGCGGACAAAGCCCCAGCTGTGTGTTGCCTTTACAGATATTTCTTGAAAACCCTCTAAATTTGTATCGACTTGAGGTAGAAATTAAAGACATAAATGATAATTCGCCCAAGTTTCATACGAAAGAAATGTCTTTGAAAATTGCAGAAACGGCAGCAGTAGGAACTCGTTTTTCTTTGGAGAGTGCAGAGGATTTGGACGTTGGAGGTAATTCGGTGAGGTCGTACACTTTGACAAGAAACGATTGTTTTACACTGAAAATGAAAGAGGTTGAGGATGGCAAATCAGTCCCTGAGCTAGTGTTAGAGAAGCATCTTGATCGAGAGAAGAAAGCAGTTCATCAGCTGCTACTAACTGCATTAGATGGAGGAAACCCGGTAATGTCTGGTACCTCGCAAATTACGGTTACTGTGCTTGATGTAAACGACAATTTCCCAGTATTTGAGAAAAATATGTATAAAGTGTCGTTACATGAGAATTCCGCAAAAGGTCATTTTGTCATAAGAATTGCAGCAACTGATGCTGACGAAGGACCAAACGGAGAAGTTGAATTTTCTTTTGGTTCGCGGACAAGTGATTCTGTGTTATCTATATTTGAAATAAAACCATTAACTGGAGAAATATATTTGAAAGGAGACTTGGATTATGAAAAAAACTCTTCCTTTAAAATAGAAATAACTGCAAAAGATAAGGGCGTTCCTGAAATGCAAAGTCACTGTCGTCTACAGGTAGATGTTATAGATGTTAATGACAACATGCCAGAAATTGTCCTCACCTCCGAACCGCAGCCTGTGCGTGAGGACGCACCAAGTGGTACTGTGGTGGCTTTGCTCAATGCACGTGATGCTGACTCTGGTAATAACAGCAAAGTCACGCTTCAACTACCCAAAGGTTCTCCTTTCACCCTAAAACCATCTTTTTCAAATAACTATGCGCTGGTTACCAGCGGCTCATTAGACCGAGAGAGATTTTCAGAGTATAATATAGAAATAACAGCCACTGACTCAGGCTCTCCTCCATTGTCCAGTAAAAAAAATATACCAGTTACTATCATTGATGTGAATGACAATGCTCCAGCATTCACTCAGAAAAGTTACAATGTTTATCTAAAAGAGAACGGAGTTCCAGGTTCTATATTGTACTCAGTGTCAGCATCTGACCTGGATTCTGGTGAAAACGCAAAGATATCTTACTCCATACTGGACTCTAAAGTGCAGGACGTTTCTGTCTCATCGTATGTTTACATTAACTCAGATAACGGAAGCATCTACAGCATGCACTCCTTTGACTATGAGAAACTGAAGGTGTTTCAGATTCAGGTTCAGGCAAAGGACCAGGGCTCTCCGTCTCTCAGCAGCAACGCCACCGTCAACGTTTTTATCCTGGACCAGAACGACAATGCCCCCGCTGTTATTTACCCCTCCTCCGCTGCCATGGGCTCACTCTCTCATCAGAGGATGCCCCGATCTGCTAAAGCGGGTCACCTGGTTACTAAGGTGACGGCCGTGGACGCTGACTCGGGTCATAACGCCTGGATCTCCTACAGACTGGCGGAGGCCACAGACACCTCTTTGTTCACTGTCAGTCTGTACACAGGGGAGGTGAGGACTAAACGCGCTGTGTCCGAGCAGGACGATTCCTCTCAGAGGATGCTGATAGAGATCAAGGACGACGGGGAACCGGTCCAGTCCTCCACCGTCACGGTGTCCATCCTGTTGGAGGACGGTCTCCATGAGCCCATCTTAGACCTCCGACACAAAGTGTCCGAGCCCAGCAAGAAAACTGGGAGAATCACCCTTTATTTGATTCTCTCTCTGGCCTCAGTGTCCGTGCTGTCTCTGGTAACTTTTCTCATCTTAGCGGTGAAATGCATCAGGAACAGCAGCAGCAGCGGGAGCTGCTGCATGAGACGGAGCGACTGTGATGATTACAAGAACCCAAACAGAAACCTGCAGATTCAGCTCAACACTGATGGACCTATAAAGTACGTGGAGGTCCTGGGAGGAGACATGATGTCTCAGAGTCAGTCCTTCAGGTCCTGCATGTCTCCGATGTCAGAGTACAGTGACTTCACTTTGATTAAACCCAGCAGCACCACAGACTTTAAGGAGGTGATCAGTGTCCTGGATGCGTCTTTACCAGACAGTACCTGGACCTTTGAGAGCCAGCAGGTGAGCAGATGAACCAAACAAATAGCAATCTTCTGGTTAGTTTAATGTTCTTATATGTTTCAAATGCTTAACACACATCTGATCATGTATGGAATTGTGTTTTCATTTAGCACAAATTATAATAATCGATAATAATCAATTTCTGATATTTTGTTTTTTTTATTGTGTTCCTTAAACACGTTGTTTACCGTCCCGGTTTTATGTCATTTACTATTACACACATCTTTTCATGTTATTTTTCTCTTAAGTTCAACTGGTCTTGTCAAATTGTTGGATTTTCCAGACATAAACGACTGGCAGGGCTTCTTTTATTTTCAGCACCAAAGAGCTAGACAGCGACAGCTTCAACCATTTTTCTGGTAACAAGGCCAAACTCCTTTCAATAACTACATTCTTTTTTTTTATTCAAACAACAAAAATATCGAGAAGGTTTAAATAAACTAAAACATAGACGCCTCTTGTATTTTTTTTTAAAAATGACAGCGTATTTTATTGTCATAGAAAATATTTTTGATGCATAAATGCTGGTATAATTTCTTTCAGTCTCCGTGGACTGAACTAGACTCTTTCAATCGCAGCTGTGTCTTTAAGAGCTCTCCTCGCTTCCTCTCACTGGATGGTAGAGATGGAAATTGTGCACCAATTAAACGTAGAGCTGTACAAAGAGATCTAGTCCCTCCCCCATGAAACCGCAGAGTAGCTCATCCTTCCACTGTACAGAGTATGGCGAAAAGAAACGATGCTCCTAACAGATTTAAAACAAACCCCCCAAAAAGTGCATTTTTTTCAGATGAGCGGATTTTGGATATTTGCTTTGGATTAATGCTTTATGACCATGGATGGCAAATTTATCTTTTTTGATTACCTCTCTGGGAAATAAATACACCGGATCCGGTATGACAAAGACAATAGGATACCGAGACTGGAGATGGCTGGCTCTTTGGTGGCATTATTTCTTTCTCTTATGGAGTACAATAGAAGGACAGACTCGTTACAGCATCCCAGAGGAACTAAAACAAGACTCTGTGGTTGGAAATCTTGCCAAAGATCTGGGTTTGTCTTTATCCGAGATTTTTGACCGTAAGCTGCGGGTTGCCTCTGAGGCTGGTGAGCAGTATTTCAGTGTTGATGCGGGGAAGGGCGATCTGGTGGTGAACGACAGAATAGACAGAGAGGCTTTATGCGGACAAAGCGCCAGCTGTGTGTTGACTCTGCAAGTGGTGATTGATAAACCGTTACAGTTGCACCGAGTAGAAGTGGAAATACAAGATATTAATGATAATTATCCCAGATTTCCTTCGGCAGAAAAAATATTACAAATAGCAGAGTCGACAGCGGCAGGGACGCGTTTTCCTTTGGAGACAGCGCAAGATCTTGATGTTGGGATCAATTCAGTGAGATCGTATACTCTGAGTAAAGACGACTTTTTCAGTTTGAAGGTAAAAGATGTTTCAGGTGGAAGGAGAGTTCCAGAGTTGGTCTTATCTAAATTCCTCGACAGAGAGAAAAAAAATACTCATAAACTTACACTAACAGCGATAGATGGAGGAAACCCAGTAAAGTCGGGGACCTCCCAGATAACCATTAATGTGTTAGATAATAATGACAACATCCCTTTGTTTGAGAAAAATGTTTACACAGTCTCCATAAACGAGAATAGTGTAAAAGGCACATCTATCCTTAAACTGACAGCCAAAGATGCTGATGAAGGTCTAAATGGTGAAATTGAATATTCATTTGGATCGCACACAGCAGACACTGTCCTCTCTGTGTTTAAAATAGATTCAACAACCGGAGAAATGCATCTAATAGGCAAATTAGACTACGAAACTAATTCTAATTTTGAAATAGACATTTCTGCTACAGACAAAGGAACTCCGAGAATGGAGGGACATTGTACTGTCCACGTGGAAGTGTTAGATGTCAACGATAATTCTCCTAATATATTTCTGACATCTCAACCAAACTCAGTACCTGAAAATGCACCAACTGGTACTGTAGTTGCTTTAATCAGTGCTCGAGACCTTGACTCTGGCGATAACGGTAAAGTCACCTTACAGCTTCCCAAAGGTTCTCCTTTTAAACTGAAACCATCTTTTTCTGATAATTACGCGCTGATTACCAGCGGTGTTTTAGACAGAGAGAAATCCCCAGAGTATAATGTTGAAATAACAGCTACCGATGTAGGTTCTCCCCCTCTGTCAACTAAAAAGACGATTAATGTCACAATTACTGATGTAAACGACAATCCACCTGTATTTACTCAGACCACATATACCGTGTATTTAAAAGAGAATGGAATACCAGGCTCTATACTGTACTCAGTGTCAGCATCTGACCTGGATTCTGGTGAAAACGCTAAGATCTCTTACTCCATACTGGACTCTAAAGTGCAGGACGTTTCTGTCTCATCGTATGTTTACATTAACTCAGATAACGGAAGCATCTACAGCATGCACTCCTTTGACTATGAGAAACTGAAGGTGTTTCAGATTCAGGTTCAGGCAAAGGACCAGGGCTCTCCGTCTCTCAGCAGCAACGCCACCGTCAACGTTTTTATCCTGGACCAGAACGACAATGCCCCCGCTGTTATTTACCCCTCCTCCGCTGCCATGGGCTCACTCTCTCATCAGAGGATGCCCCGATCTGCTAAAGCGGGTCACCTGGTTACTAAGGTGACGGCCGTGGACGCTGACTCGGGCCATAACGCCTGGATCTCCTACAGACTGGCGGAGGCCACAGACACCTCTTTGTTCACTGTCAGTCTGTACACAGGGGAGGTGAGGACTAAACGCGCTGTGTCCGAGCAGGACGATTCCTCTCAGAGGCTGCTGATAGAGATCAAGGACGACGGGGAACCGGTCCAGTCCTCCACCGTCACGGTGTCCATCCTGTTGGAGGACGGTCTCCATGAGCCCATCTTAGACCTCCGACACAAAGTGTCCGAGCCCAGCAAGAAAACTGGGAGAATCACCCTTTATTTGATTCTCTCTCTGGCCTCAGTGTCCGTGCTGTCTCTGGTGACTTTTCTCATCTTAGCGGTGAAATGCATCAGGAACAGCAGCAGCAGCGGGAGCTGCTGCATGAGACGGAGCGACTGTGATGATTACAAGAACCCCAACAGAAACCTGCAGATTCAACTCAACACTGATGGACCAATAAAGTACGTGGAGGTCCTGGGAGGAGACATGATGTCTCAGAGTCAGTCCTTCAGGTCCTGCATGTCTCCGATGTCAGAGTACAGTGACTTCACTTTGATTAAACCCAGCAGCACCACAGACTTTAAGGAGGTGATCAGTGTCCTAGATGCGTCTTTACCAGACAGTACCTGGACCTTTGAGAGCCAGCAGGTGAGCAAGAAAAATAAGAATCTATATAATTTGGTTTGGTCTATATTGGCATTAAAGAATAATTTTTGTATAAGTGTTGCATGTCAACATTCCAGTGAGCAATAAGGAGGATCTGATCTTTTTCCCAAATTTCTCTCGTATGGGCAGCTTCAAATATCTAATTTGAAGAAGAAAAAAACATAAAATTATTTTATTTTTCAAGTATATTTGTCCAGGTGATAACCAATACTGTCTAATTTATGTCAGTACTTATAATTGATATTTAATCCCGCAAAGCAGTTGATGTTTAAACACAAGCGCTCTGTGTCTACAGTGAAGTTATGAATGTGCGTGTTTCATTGTTTTATGCAACTTTAGGTGATACTAATTTATTTCATTTGAATCTATTTTTATTTGAGTTAATCATGGTATTTTAATATCAATGTGAAGGGGAAAAAACATTTGAATTTACTTATTTGAGAGTTTGCAGATATAACATTTTATTAATTAGACTATGTTTGACTCTAACATACTGTATCATAGGAAACTGAGTTGTGTTTTAAAACATATTTTGCAATCCTTTTTTTTACTTAGATGTGAGCAATACTTTTCACTATATCAACTCAATAATAAGCTTATCAGTACCCAATACAAATAAGATTTTCAGTTGTTTTTTGCTTGCAAATATATGTCAACTTGCTCTCATGTCTTGCACTTGTACGCATATTACATTTTTTGATCGCACAAGCCTGACTTCCCTTTTGTCATATTTGTTCTAACACAGAGAAGGGTGCATATACTTCAACAGGGATGTTAGAGCCCTGATTGGTCAGGATATATACGCTGTGAACCAATAGCATTTGCAACTGTACAAAGAGATCTACTCCATCCCCCACTCAACCTCGCTGCAGTTGGTGAGAGAGACTACAGAGCTGGAAAGGACAAGCCATCATTCGGAAATGTCCACAATTTAGATCCTTGTTGTTATCATGCATTATTTTATTCATTGTAATGGAATATTCGTTCTGGAATTGGAATTTGTGTTGGGCCGGATGTGTGAACAATTAATCGATGGGATATAACGTGTATTAAAGGATTTGGGATGACAAAGAGAATCGGATACCGAGACTGGAGATGGCTGGCTCTTTGGTGGCATCATTTCTTTCTCTTATGGAGTACAATAGAAGGACAGACTCGTTACAGCATCCCAGAGGAATTAAAACAGGGATCTGTAGTAGGAAGTCTTGCCAAAGATCTGGGTTTGTCTTTATCCGAGATTTTTGACCGTAAGCTACGTGTCGCCTCTGAGGCTGGTAAGCAGTATTTCAGTGTGGATGCGGGGAAGGGCGAGCTGGTGGTGAATGACAGAATAGACAGAGAGACTTTATGCGGACAAAGCGCCAGCTGTGTGTTACCTCTCCAAGTATTCATAGAAAACCCTCTGCATCTTTATCGAATAGAGGTGGAGATAAGAGACGTCAATGACAATTCCCCCAGTTTTCTTAGCAAAGAAAAAAACTTGAAAATTGCGGAATTGACAGCGGTGGGTGCGCGCTACCCTTTGGAGACCGCGCAGGACCTTGATGCAGGTAGTAATTCAGTAAAATCTTACAGCCTTAGCCAAGATGAATGTTTTAGTTTGAAAATTAAAGACTTGGCTAATGGGAAAAAAGTCCCAGAGCTTGTATTAGAAAAAGCACTTGACAGAGAAAAACAAAAGCTTCATCAGTTACTATTGACAGCGTCTGATGGAGGCAACCCTGTCAAAACTGGAACATCAAAGATTATAGTGACCGTCTTAGACAACAATGACAATGTTCCTACTTTCAAAAAAGCGTTATATAAAATAACTTTGCCTGAAAATAGTCCAAGTGGCTTCATGCTTGCAAAAATAGAAGCAACTGACCCCGATGAGGGCATGAATGGAGAAATTGAATATTCATTTGCTGACCATACACCGGACTATTTGCTGTCTATATTTCAGATCAACTCGGCAACAGGAGAAATTTTCCTCAGAGGACAATTAGATTATGAAAAAGATGCGACTCATGAAATAGAAATTACCGCAAAAGATAAAGGTGTTCCTGAAATGGAGGGTCATTGTCGTGTTCAAGTGGAGGTGATAGATATAAATGATAATGCTCCGGAAATTGTTCTAACTTCAAAACCGAGTCCAATACCTGAAGACGCACCGAGCGGCACAGTTGTGGCTTTGCTTACAGCTCGAGACCTTGACTCTGGTGATAACGGTAAAGTCACCTTACAGCTTCCCAAAGGTTCTCCTTTTAAACTGAAACCCTCTTTTTTTGATAATTACGCACTGGTTACAAGCGGTGCTTTAGACAGAGAGAGCTCCTCAGAGTATAACGTTGAAATAACAGCTACTGATGTAGGTTCTCCCCCTCTGTCAACTAAAAAGACGATTAATGTCACAATTACTGATGTAAACGACAATCCACCTGTATTTACTCAGACCACATATACCGTGTATTTAAAAGAGAATGGAATACCAGGCTCTATACTTTACTCAGTGTCAGCATCTGACCTGGATTCTGGTGAAAACGCTAAGATCTCTTACTCCATACTGGACTCTAAAGTGCAGGACGTTTCTGTCTCATCGTATGTTTACATTAACTCAGATAACGGAAGCATCTACAGCATGCACTCCTTTGACTATGAGAAACTGAAGGTGTTTCAGATTCAGGTTCAGGCAAAGGACCAGGGCTCTCCGTCTCTCAACAGCAACGCCACCGTCCATGTTTTTATCCTGGACCAGAACGACAATGCCCCCGCTGTTATTTACCCCTCCTCCGCTGCCATGGGCTCACTCTCTCATCAGAGGATGCCCCGATCTGCTAAAGCAGGTCACCTGGTTACTAAGGTGACGGCCGTGGACGCTGACTCGGGCCATAACGCCTGGATCTCCTACAGACTGGCGGAGGCCACAGACGCCTCTTTGTTCACTGTCAATCTGTACACAGGGGAGGTGAGGACTAAACGCGCTGTGTCCGAGCAGGACGATTCCTCTCAGAGGCTGCTGATAGAGATCAAGGACGACGGGGAACCGGTCCAGTCCTCCACCGTCACGGTGTCCATCCTGCTGGAGGACGGTCTCCATGAGCCCATCTTAGACCTCCGACAAAAAGTGTCCGAGCCCAGCAAGAAAACTGGGAGAATCACTCTTTATTTGATTCTCTCTCTGGCCTCGGTGTCCGTGCTGTCTCTGGTGACTTTTCTCATCTTAGCGGTGAAATGCATCAGGAACAGCAGCAGTAGCGGTAGCTGCTGCATGAGACGGAGCGACTGTGATGATTACAAGAACCCAAACAGAAACCTGCAAATTCAGCTCAACACTGATGGACCTATAAAGTACGTGGAGGTCCTGGGAGGAGACATGATGTCTCAGAGTCAGTCCTTCAGGTCCTGCATGTCTCCGATGTCAGAGTACAGTGACTTCACTTTGATTAAACCCAGCAGCACCACAGACTTTAAGGAGGTGATCAGTGTCCTGGATGCGTCATTACCCGACAGCACCTGGACCTTTGAGAGCCAGCAGGTAAGCAGAGATCCACATTAAAACCAGCTTTCATAAAAACACAGGATCGTTTTTTCATTGCTGAATAAAGAATCGACACTTCTGCTTTTCTTTGAGGAAATCAACATAGCAAGAAAATTCAACATATACTATACAATCAGAAATGTGTATTGACACATTTGAAAAACAAATTTTGATTTATATGCAAACGGAAACTTATTTCATATTTGTTTAACTCTGATATATTTAGTCCCCCAAGGTTTTCTGTTATATTAGTACGTATTGTGAGTTTGTTTTCGAGCTGAGTGCTTCAGCACTGCAGTTTTGGACAGCGACGGTGAATCATGAGGGGCTGAGGGCACGCTGATCGTTTAGATTGATCGTTTTGTTGGTATTTATTTATAAATGAATGAATGGATGACTCTCTGAACGATTTTTACCTTATTTCATCTCTTTATTTTAATTCTCTAAATTTACTGACCTTAATAAATGACAAAGCTTACTCACAAATAATATAGATAGAAATGCATTAAAATAGTTTGGTCTGGGTAAATAGTATAACCACTCAAATGTATTCTATATCAACACGAATCTATCTTATAATGTAAAGAAAATGATTAAATACAGCCTAGTTGTTTATTTAATATTCACGCAAGTCAGTGGAGAATAACATGGAGTCTGTAGTATTTTGTTTTATCATATCGTAAAAATAAAAATAAAAGGTTAATATGTCTGTGGTGCTATTGCCCAGTTTCCTTCTCATTGGATGTCAGAGAGGGATGCTGAGCACCAATCCCATGCAGAACTGTACAAAGAGATCTAGTCCCTCCCCCACGCAGCTTCAGCATTCACAATGCTCGGAGTGTGAGAATAGTAGGTAAATGGTTCATTTACTTGGAGTACAATGTTTTATCTTAATCTAATCTTTGATCATGACTCGTTATCCTTCTAACTGGATATGTTGCGCTCTTATGATATGGATTTTGGATTTGTGATCTTTGTTCACGTGGAATGGAAATAAAATGAAATCGGGGATGACAAAGAGAAAAGGATACAGAGACTGGAGATGGCTGGCTCTTTGGTGGCATCATTTCTTTCTCCTGTGGAATACAATAGAGGGGCAGACTCGTTACAGCATCCAGGAGGAGTTGAAACGGGGCTCTGTGGTAGGAAATCTTGCCAAAGATCTGGGTTTGGGACTGTCAGACATTTTTGACCGTAAATTACACCTCGCTTCTGAGGCTGGTGAGCAGTATTTCAGTGTGGATGCGGGGAAGGGCGAGCTGGTAGTGAATGACAGAATAGACAGAGAGGCTTTATGCGGACAAAGCGCCAGCTGTGTGTTACCTCTCCAAGTCGTTATTGAGGACCCGCTACAGTTACACCGAATTGAAGTTGAAATACGAGATATTAATGATAATTCTCCAAGTTTCCTTTCCAGTGAAATATCTTTGAATATAGCCGAATCAGCAGCAGTTGGCACGCGTTTTCCTTTGGAGAGCGCAGCGGATCCCGACGTCGGAAGTAACTCACTCAAATCTTACACAATCAGTAAAAATGAGTGTTGCTCCCTTAAAATAAAAGAAATTGAGGGTGGGAAGATTGTTCCAGAACTTGTCTTAGAAAAGTCTCTGGATCGAGAGAAAAAGTCTGTTCACCAAATATTACTCACAGCTTTAGATGGCGGGAATCCTGTAAGATCCGGAACAACGCAAATAAGCGTAAACGTTCTTGACATTAATGATAACTTCCCAGTGTTTGAGAAAAACCTCTACAAAGTATCCCTGGGTGAAACAAGCAAAAAGGGAGCTATTGTTATCAAACCCAAAGCTGCAGATGCGGATGAAGGTTTAAATGGCGAAATTGAATTCTCATTTGGCTCGCGGACTCCATCTTCTGTGTTGACAGTCTTCGATATTAACTCTTTAACAGGTGAAATCTCCCTGAAGGGGGAGTTAGACTATGAAACCATCAAGTCATATGACATTGATGTAACTGCTAAAGATAAAGGCAGTCCTCAAATGGATGGTCACTGTCGTGTGCAGATTGAGATTATTGATTTTAATGACAACGTTCCTGAAATAGTTTTCACTTCACAGCCTAAACCTGTCCGCGAGGACGCACCAAGTGGAACTGTAGTTGCATTGATCAGTGCGCGAGACCTCGACTCCAG
This sequence comes from Leuresthes tenuis, assembly GCF_036924035.1. NCBI lineage: Eukaryota > Metazoa > Chordata > Actinopteri > Atheriniformes > Atherinopsidae > Leuresthes > Leuresthes tenuis. Next base: position 15,847,378 of record NW_027325365.1, on the reverse strand, counting down.
TGATAATGGCAAAGTAACGTTACAGCTCACCAAGGGCTCCCCTTTTACTCTGAAACCTTCCTTTTCTAATAACTATGCACTGGTAACCAGCGGTGCTTTAGACAGAGAGAGCTCCTCTCAATATAACATCGAGATAACAGCGACTGACTCTGGCTCTCCGCCTCTTTCGAGTAAGAAAACTATTCCTGTCAGCATTACTGATGTAAATGACAACCCTCCGATGTTTAGTCAACCCTCTTATAATGTTTATCTAAAAGAGAACGGGGTACCAGGGTCTATACTGTACTCAGTGTCAGCATCTGACCTGGATTCTGGTGAAAACGCAAAGATCTCTTACTCCATACTGGACTCTAAAGTGCAGGACGTTTCTGTCTCATCGTATGTTTACATTAACTCAGATAACGGAAGCATCTACAGCATGCACTCCTTCGACTATGAGAAACTGAAGGTGTTTCAGATTCAGATTCAGGCAAGGGACCAGGGCTCTCCGTCTCTCAGCAGCAACACCACCGTCCGTGTTTTTATCCTGGACCAGAACGACAATGCCCCCGCTGTTATTTACCCCTCCTCCGCTGCCATGGGCTCACTCTCTCATCAGAGGATGCCCCGATCTGCTAAAGCGGGTCACCTGGTTACTAAGGTGACGGCCGTGGACGCTGACTCGGGCCATAACGCCTGGATCTCCTACAGACTGGCGGAGGCCACAGATGCCTCTTTGTTCACTGTCAGTCTGTACACAGGGGAGGTGAGGACTAAACGCGCTGTGTCCGAGCAGGACGAATCCTCTCAGAGGCTGCTGATAGAGATCAAGGACGACGGGGAACCGGTCCAGTCCTCCACCGTCACGGTGTCCGTCCTGCTGGAGGACGGTCTCCATGAGCCCATCTTAGACCTCCGACACAAAGTGTCCGAGCCCAGCAAGAAAACTGGGAGAATCACCCTTTATTTGATTCTCTCTTTGGCCTCGGTGTCCGTGCTGTCTCTGGTGACTTTTCTCATCTTAGCGGTGAAATGCATCAGGAACAGCAGCAGCAGCGGTAGCTGCTGCATGAGACGGAGCGACTGTGATGATTACAAGAACCCCAACAGAAACCTGCAGATTCAACTCAACACTGATGGACCAATAAAGTACGTGGAGGTCCTGGGAGGAGACATGATGTCTCAGAGTCAGTCCTTCAGGTCCTGCATGTCTCCGATGTCAGAGTACAGTGACTTCACTTTGATTAAACCCAGCAGCACCACAGACTTTAAGGAGGTGATCAGTGTCCTGGATGCGTCTTTACCAGACAGCACCTGGACCTTTGAGAGCCAGCAGGTGAGCAGAAACTAGAAACGCCGTGGGGAATCTTACTCTTTAAATTAAAGTAATTTATAGGATTAATTTAACTTACTTTTAAAGAGACTTTTTCTTGCTTAACTATAGGTAATGTTCTTTTTCCTTGATAGCTGATCAGTGTTGCATTACCTGTGTAACAGAACACGTTTTCTTTTTCAGTCTTATTGTTTATAAAATGGCTATCATGATAAAAATGTATTTTGGACTTCTGGAAAAATAAACGCTTTTTTATCCACTACATTAGAAAATATAATAATAATAATAATCATCATCATCATATAGATTATAATATAATATGATGCATTTCTTAGTTGTACAATTAAAATAATCAGTTGTCTTACTTTTTTTATATCCAGCCATCTGCCGTTTTACTTTGCATTTCAGTGTTATCCCTCCATATTCCTTGTCTATTATTTTGAATATTTTCATATCAGTTGATATTTTCATCTCAGCTATTTCAACTTGGACTTTTCATGCTGATTCCATTGCCAGCATCTTCAGATGGTGTTATTTTGGTATCTGGTAAGATGCTTTGTGTTATTATGATCCTGACATAACATAACATAACATAACATAACATATAACATATAACATATAACATATAACATATAACATATAACATAACATATTGATGTAAACCCAATCTTGGGGTAAAGGCAGTTTGGAAACAATGCCCCCATGCGGAAACAAAGAGCACTGCTTTAAGTGGCTTTTGCACCGCACCAGGAGCAGCGTTCATGGGGAGAGCTTATTGGGAGCACTGGGTGGTTCTTTTTTGCAGCTTTATACAGTTAACAGACCTCTTCCATGTTCTTGTCTGTTGTGCAAAACGGAATTTTGCCTTGTCTTGCTAAACACCCTTTGTTGAGTTTTTCATCTGTCACTGTCCTCTCAAACTTTTAAGACGTGTTACTGGTTGGTTGAAACTCCTCTCAGTGGAACAGCAACACTGAAAAGTTTGTGTGTGCGTGTCTCTGTGAAGTGTGGCAGCACTGGTCCAACCCTGTCTTCCAATGAGAGGGAAGGCCTCTGCGCTCTCTCCCCGCCCATGAAGGGAGTGAGGTGGAGGACACAGAGCGAGGAGTTTAGTGGAGTCAGAAAATACTTTGATTTTCGTCCTTGTTTTTTTTCTTTAAACTCGGCCGTCATGATCATATCAAAGCTTCCTATCGCTTTGCTTTTAGAGTGGAAATGTTTACATCGAGTCGTATAGCCTCGTTCTAACACTACTATGGATACGTTACGGTGAAATAAGAAGTCAGAAATTTTCCCGATCCTCGGAGCGCGGCACAATGGACTCCAGACAGAGGAAGCGCTCTGGAGGAGGGAGGCTGTGGAGGATTTATTTCTATCTGGCCTGCGTCTCCTCTGCGTCCGCTCAGTTCAGCTATTCCGTATCGGAGGAACTAAGTCCGGGCTCTGTCGTTGGGAACATCGCTAAAGATTTGAGTCTCACTGCTCAGCGGATTATCCAAAGGAGGTTACGGGTGGTCTCGGAGTCATCGGTGGAGTATTTCGAGGTAAAGCAAGCGAGCGGCGATTTGGTTATTAAACAAAAAATTGACAGAGAACAGTTGTGTGAACGGAGTTCGACATGTTCGCTGCCCCTCCAACTACTTCTGGATGATCCATTAGAGATTTATCGCATCGTTGTGGACGTTCTGGATGTGAATGACAACGCACCGCAGTTCTCGACCAGCAACATTTCTTTGGAGGTATCAGAGGCAGCCGCGCCAGGGACACGGTTCCGTTTGGAGAGCGCACACGATCCAGACGTGGGTACCAACTCCTTACGCACTTACCATGTGGCTGCCAATGACTTTTTCATTTTGAATGTGCAAACTAAAAGTGACGGCAGCAAGTTTCCAGAGCTAGTGGTGGATAAACCTTTGGACAGGGAGACACAGGCCTCGTTTCGCCTGTTGCTCACTGCTGTGGATGGGGGTCAGCCAGAGAAATCTGGCTCAACTCTTTTGCTCATTAAAATTCTGGACGTAAATGACAATGCACCGGTCTTTGATGAGACAGTAAAGAAAGTTATGCTTTTAGAAAATGTTGCACGAGGCACTTTAGTAACGAAATTAAACGCCACGGATGCTGATTCGGGTAACAACGGTGAAATATCATTCCTGTTTAGTAAATACACACCGGAACGTGTTAACCAGCTTTTCAGCGTTGATTCTAAAAGCGGGGAGATCCGCGTTAAGGGCGATGTGGATTACGAGAAGGCCGCTGCATATCACATCACAGTACAGGCCAGAGATGGTGGCTCTCCCGCGATGGAGGGTTCCTGTAATGTCATAGTGGACATCATTGATGTGAATGACAATGCACCAGAGGTGACGCTGACGTCATTGACCAGCACCATTAGAGAAGACTCAGCACCAGAGGCTGTGGTAGCTCTCATAAGTGCACGGGACCTGGACTCTGGTGTGAATGGACAGGTCACATTGAGTATCCCACCAGGCCTGCCATTCAAACTGAATTCAGCTTTTGACATGCATTACAGTCTCATCACAGCTGGTAAACTGGACCGTGAGACTATCCCAGAGTATACAGTGGTCATCAAGGCCACTGATGCTGGCTCCCCTCCCCTTTCATCCCAAACCACCTTCGTGGTGAACCTCTCAGATGTAAATGACAATGCCCCCACATTCTCTCAGCCTTCATATTCTGTGGACATCCCAGAGAACAATGCCCCCACCTCCCCCATTGCTGCAGTTTCTGCCACTGATCCAGACCTTGGTGAAAATGCTCACATCTCCTATTCCATCCTTCCCAGCATGGTTCAGGGCTCATCTATATCATCGTATGTGTACATTAACCCAGAGAGTGGCCACATCTACAGCATGCGCTCCCTGGATCATGAGCAGCTCAATGCTTTTCGTATCGAGGTTCAGGCCCGGGATGCTGGGGTTCCCTCAAGGACAACAAATGCCACTGTGCATGTGTTTGTGGTAGATGTCAACGACAATGCACCAGTTATTGTTCACCCATCCTACCCTAAAGACAAAATATTGCAGCTCACTGTGCCACCATCTGCTGGCCCAGGGTACCTCATAAATAAACTGGTTGGGGTGGATGCAGACAGTGGGCACAATGCATGGTTGTTTTATTCAATTGCTCCTGGACCAAATGCTGGCATGTTTCGTATTGGGGCCCACTCTGGGGAGCTCCGCACAGCTCGGAAGTGGGCCGAGGAGGAAGTTGACTCAACCTATGACATAATGGTCATCATCCAGGATAATGGTGACCCACCAAAGTCCTGCTCTGTGAACATTACAGTAATGGTGGATGAGAAGGGCACAGCTGAAGATGCTCCTGTAAACCCTCGCCACAACCACTTTTATCACCGCACAGGGATGTCAGATATCACTTTGTATCTCATCATCTCTCTAGCCTGTGTGTCGGCTGTGTCCTTCATCACATTTGTTGTTCTCATGGTGCGCTGTTTAAGGCACCGTGACCCAGTGCTGGGAGGCTCTGAATGCTGCTGCTACGGTCGCCACAGGTCCAGTCGCTACCATCAGAGACCAAGTAAAGACCTGCACCTGCAGCTCAACACTGATGGACCCATACGATACATGGAGGTTGTGGGGGGTCCCCAGGAGCCACATACACGCACCTATAGGCCGTGCTACTCCACTATATCTAGCCGAAGTGACTTTGTATTTATGAAGACACCCATGCTGAGTCACAACAACACACTCAACATGACACTCAGCAGGAAGCACCTTATGAGCCCAGCCAGTGAGGTGAGGGTTAACAGGGACAGGAAGTGTTGCGCTGTTGGGATAAGACCAACATGGTGTTTCAGTCTAAATGAATGTTAATGGATTTTGGAAATCTTTAGATCTATAAAAATGATGTTTTGATAATGTTATTCTATACCCACAAAGAAAATATAGTTAAGTGACACTGTTTTTGTTTTGACTCCGGACAGTGAAAAGTATTTTATCTGAAACTCCACTTGCTTACCTGAAAGATCCCTTTATATTCTTTGTTGATCTACTAGACAGGTTTAGGCAGTAGAAAAGAGCTTAATATTTATTCTTACCCCAGGCTAGGAAATGCGGTCACTATCAGTAACAAGAGAGAGCTTTCTTTATGGACAAGAAAGGTGCAAATACAGATTTGTGAAGAGGACAGAAGATGGTTGAAAGTAGTTGAAATGTCAAAGGAAAAGGAAAAGAGGAAACATTAGTACTTAACAGATGGTGAGGAGGAGACATCCAGATGAAAATGGGTCCTGCAGAGTTGACTCAATGAAATGGCTGGGAGATAGAGAGGAACAGGATGACAGAAGGAGAGATGGGAAGGAGGGTGAAGGAGAGGAAAATGGTAAGAGTGGTGGAGGGCGAGAGCCAAAGAATAAAGCAGTAGCTGCAAAACAGGAATTCATGGGGTCGTTGGCCTGACCCCTGACTTCCTGTTGTCCTCTGAACTTTGCTGATTGGTTCCAGGACTCACACATGTGAGGCTGTTCTTGCTGTATCAGATTTGTGCAGCCATTTGTAATTGTCATCTATAGAGCTGACTTTTTCTGTTTTTAGGTCTAAGATTTCAGTGAAAGATAGCCAGATACTGACTGCATGTATAAGACACACAGACAGCCCGTTCAGTGGTTCAATGCATAGAAAGTGCTGGCAGGGATAGAAAATGGCTGACATTGCTTTCATGAATGTGATTCACTTTTGTGATATTCAATGGGGAAAAAGAGGCTTTGTCATCTTTTTTTCCAGTTATCAGGATTTATCTTGTCAGTTTGATAAAAAAAAGTCTATGTTTATGGGTTGTTATGGTTTCTGGGGTACTCCCTTTATGATATTTACCTTTCACTCTATATAACATACATACATTTTCTTTTTTTATGCAACTTTGTGCTACAAAGACTGCTCTGAGTGGTGTTGTCCCTGAGGGCAGCAGGGTGCCATCTGTCTCGCTGTTGTAGTGACACGTGTGCAATGAGGACAGCAGTGGAAAAGAGTTAGAGGGATAGCTAACTGGAAAGGAAGGACTGCTTTATGCATGTATGACACAGTGACAGAAGGCACAAGCTGTAAAGGTTTTAGAGCAGCAGCCACTACTACGGGTGTTTATGGGCTTGTGTGCATGAGATTATGCATATAAAACATCAGGCACGAGGAGCCCTCTAGTAGTGTGTAATTTTAGCAGGACTCAGGGGAATTAGTGTCTTCCCACTGTCCCTCTTTGTATCATCTATTCATCTGCAGGATACTGCTTTGGCGCACACTATTCAACCATGTTTGAACACAGAAAGTTTGGGGGGGGGGCACTCTTTTAGAGCGTGGTGTGAGTTTGATTCTTCCATTTCTTCAGTGAATTATTTGTCTCAGGATCTGAATATTCTCATGGCTCCTAGTCGTCTATATCTTTTATTATGGATGTTAAAGCTGCACATGTAATAAACTGGCTAAGAGTGGTCCAGTGAGACTGTAGTCAAGGGACATTTCAATGATGAATTTTGTTTGTTTCTTCTTCTTTTCTTCACTTTCAAAAAATAACGTGTAGGTGCTAATCGTAACCTTTATGAAGATTTCTAGCGAAATGGACTCAACATTTTAGAGATTAAATATCTCATTTATCTCATAATCATTGCCAAGACAATCGCTTCGCTGTGTAAAGGTTAAAAAGCTGTAGTGTGTATGTGTGGGCTATAAATGATCACAGCAACTAAACAGAATCTTTTCGCCAGATGCTGTCCAGCTCTGGTTATTTTTCACCAATACCAGTGTTGCACATGTTTCAAAACAAAGAGCAAGGCAGACTTGCATAACTGTAGGAAGTCTGTGTATGTGCGGTATTTTTCACTCTTATGTTCGAGAGTGAAAAAGGGATGACATTATACTTTTATACACCTGGATAAACTTTAGTGTATCATGATAGAGAAGTGGTTAACCAGTAAACCAGATGTGTTCTTGTAAAGTTCCCACTCACATGCGTACAAATATCCTGGATGGTACCCAGATGTGCCCATGTGCTGATCAGTCAAGATTATACCCCTGATAAATCCAGCTCTATACATCAGTCTTTCAACTGACATATATCATGGTGTATCACAGTCAGGCTGTAATTTTCCTCAGAGCTCTTTGAATCAAGTGAAAATGTGTAGGAAGCAGACGGATGACTTTTAAAGCTTCCAGGTTAGTGTGACTGCCTTTGTGTTGGTTAAGAATTTAGGTCCACAGAGCTGTAATCCCACCAGCCACCTCTTCATTGGCAGAGTGTGCCTGACTAGTCTGACCTTCCCTCTTAGCCTTGGAAAAACATATGCTTTGAAAACACAACATCTTGTGCAATTTGAAATATGATGATGGCTGGATCTGAAGTCATTTAGATTTTAATCCTTTAAACATTTTAAGCCTTTAAACCTGTGTTAACTGCTACCTTTACTGCCATAAGAACTTAACTCCAACAAGACCCAAAATACGACTTCTTACATGTTCATTGCATTCATATGTTTATTAAATGTCTGCCTGCACCATCTTGACCACAACGAAGCATACTGTGACCTTAGATACGGTGTAGTACTAAAGTTTGCAGTGGAGTGCAGTATCCCAGCAGATTATGTTCTACTTTCCTTCACTCACACAGTGAGATCTGACCTCAGAGCCGACAAGCATGTGTCTGAATGTGTGGTGAGAACGAGTCACTCAGCTGGAATGCTGGGCCTCTTTCTGTGGATGTTTGCCTCTACACTGTGCTCATCTTATTCTCTTCCTACAACTCAGACAGACCCCACCACCACCACACATCTCTCAGTCCATTTATAGACTATAAACATCGACCGAGCTCTACTTTATAGCAGGATAATATCTGAGCTGAGATTCTCATTGATGGGTGTTTCAGGTTGTAATGATAGCAACTTGTTGATTCTGGTATTGCAGTTTGGACACCACAGCAGTCCTGACTTTATCTGACTGTTTTTCTTCCTGGGAGCTACACGGCCATTACTGAAAATTGACCCTTTTGAAAGCAACACTGATAATGAATCCTCTAATATCTATTTTCAATCAGTACAACATGCATTACAGTGCCATCCAGTTATTGTTTTACGGAATGGCCACTGATTCTATGTATAGTTCAATTTCTTCTTCATTCTTTACAGGTCCTTTACTTGTATTTAGAAAAAAATAATACTCTGTTCCCCCTTTCACATTTTCACAAACTCTCTTGTCTTTCTGTAAATGTATTAATTTACCTGTATTCAGGTAACAGATCCTGTTATTTTTATGTAGAAATTTTTGGTGGATTGTGTCAATCAGTTTTCTCTCCTGCTCACTTGTTTCTTTCCATCATTCCCTCGGGTAGGACAACTCTTTTAATAATGCAGCACATCTTGCTGCTGGCCTCTCTCTCCAGAGAGCTCTTGTGTCGATTAGGCAGCAGAATCTGGAGCCAAGCCAGGGTTCTATTCACCGCATCACTGCACAACAAGAGAGCTCAAGAGAGAGGGTAAGAGCTAGAGAGATGGAAAAGACATGGTAACAGGGCCAGTGAGGTAGAGATGGACAGGAGTGCAGTGAGCTTGAAGACATTAATAGAGAGTAGCAGGAACGTACAGAGCGGAAAGAGGCTTTTTCACTTCTAAGTGACTAACATAGCCATTTTTCCTTTAAGTTTTGTTTTTGACTTACAAACATCCAACATCTGCATCTATACTCAGGGTAATTTATCAGTCCGCCCCTTAAACAGTGTCCTCGTTTTGTCTTAACTATAAAATTTTAAATTATGATCTGCTTTTTTTTACTGCAGTGTCATCCACTGAGATAAACCTTAGGACATCTCGCTCATCTCTGGCTACGTTGCTGCACTTTTCTGTTTTTCAGCTCAGTGATCACTTAACTGTTCATCTCGTTCTCTTTTTCATACCATCTACCTTATTGTTTTCAATATTTAGTCCAGTTTATTTAAGCAGTGCGCGAGTTTGTGTGCAAGTAGCATTTTATGCCCCATAGTTTTTAAAACATAGATGGCTGAACATACAGATATTAGTGGCCCCCTTTGTTAAGCCTTACTGTGAAGCTGGAAAAGGGTCTCTAAATCATAACAAAAGGATATACACAGACATTGTCACACCAGCACAAGCATACATCTTACAAAACATCTCGCTATTGCTGCAGTGAAACATCCACTTCATGTTGCATCTTCTGTTCTCTTCACAGCAAAAGCCTCCCAACAATGACTGGCGCTTTACACAGGGACAGAGACCTGGACCAAGCGGGTGAGTCAACAGAGACACGCTTGCACACACTGACAAAATGTCCAATGATATCAACACCATGTTCTCGCTCATTGTAAAGACAAAAGAGTGAGAAAGGACGAGGGGGGGAAAAACAAGAGGGAAGTGCTGCAACCATAACAACCCGCTGCCTGCATGGTGCTGATTGTAAAGTACTGATGAGATTAGAGTCTTTTTTCTGACTTTGATTTAAAGCATAGTATTGATAGTGGTCACATTTCATGTGAATGACGCTGCTCGGTGCATTCAGATTTCCGATTCATCCTCCTGAACAAGCATCTCTGCCTGTTTCCAGGCTGCTTTTTAAAATGGCTGCCACAGCTTCCACTCCCCTCCCCCTTCCATGCTGTTCCTTTCCTCTCTGCGCCTGTGCACCATCACTCAGTACTGCTGATGAAGGACAGTGACCAGAGCTGGAGGGGGGATGGGATAGTGTGTTTATCCATCTTGCTCTCTCTTTCTATTCCTCCATCATGACTTGTTACTTGATATTAAACTGTTGACACGCCTGTTAAGCGGCAGCAGATTAATTGTGTTTTTCTATTTCTTTTGTGTGGTCTAATGAGAATGCGTGTTGCTATTTGTCCATGTTGTTTGGGCAACAATAGATTGTGTGCAGTGGGACTTTTTCAGATAGTGATTGCACATCATGTTCTGTGTGTTAAAGCTTCTCCCTGAATCAGCGGCTGTGGTTAAAAGCTCTACTGTCAGGACATAGGACAATGTAGTTTTAGAGGACCACTAGGACATAATGCATCTTAAAAAGATAGAACAATGTCTTCAAAAGTCTTGAATTGTATGCCAGACTCAACACATTTCCCTCTGAGATATCTCAGAACTGTCCTTCTCTTTAAACTTATCCCCAACCCTCAGGCAAATACACAGTGGTTTTTTTCAGGCTGTATAACCTGTTGTGTTTTTAGTCCCCACATGCCATACGGTACACACATACGATGGACGCCGAAGAGTGGGACAAGGTACTAATTTAGACCTAGACACTGTATGGTCACTTTCTGCCCTTTGCAGCGGATCAGAGTTTATTTTGTGAATTTGTCCCTCCACGGCTAAGGGCAGAGAGTGACTGAATTTCTTTAGCTAGTGCAGTGCATTTGAGTGCTGTGCTGTGTGTAGATGTACCTAACCCATAGCTTCTGTTAGTCTCCCTAAAAGTTTGATGGGGTTTGTTGTTGATCGATGTGCTTAGGCCACAATGCCTGCTGTGGCGTAGAAAGGACTGTGATGCGTTTGTGTGCAGTGTTTTGTAGACTTGCTCTGCCTTGTATGTGTGCTATACATATAGTCGTTATAGTCTGAGAGCTCCTCTTTCCTCGCTCACCATAAAGTGTTGCCTTTGATATGTGTCTGTGATGGTTGTAGCTCAACACCACCACATGCAGGCTTTTCATTTGATTTATGAACTGGAGGACAATGAAAAGATCTGTCTTATGATCGATTTCTAAAAATAAATGTCTGTAAGTCCCTTCGTGAAATTAGACTGTTGAGATCAGTATGCAGATGGGACAGATGTTGGCATGTATGCCATGTGACTGGAGGAATGGGCTTAAATTGAGTTTGAAGTTAATGTCATGAAGACTCCAGAGGAGCCATCCTTAGAGATAGAACACGTTGTGAGGTTGCAGGGGAAAAAAACGACAGTCTGGTCAAGGACATCCCTCTGGTCCACAGTGTGCAATCTTGCCTACAGGAAGTGATAATCCAGACCAGAGGAAGCGCTCTATAAAACCACAGGATGTGATAAGCACAAAGAGACGCTAATTTAGCTTAAATGAAGCATTCCCTTTTATCTTAAGTTGTGTGAGGAGACACAAAATGGCTGCCCTGACTGCGCTTTTCCTCAGCCTGTTTCTCATTGGCTGCCTGGCACAAAACTTACATGTTTCACTCCCTCAGTCTCTCTCTGGCACTGAACTGAGAACTACTTCAGAGTTTTGGCAGTACAATCTGGCAACCTGCTCGTCAACAGGGCCTAGTTTTTGTGTTGGAATTCCTTTTTTCACTTTGTCTTAATGTGTCCTTTACTTTCTTTTAATTCCCTGGAGCAGACCAATTTGTCTGTGGGTCTTTTAATTGGTTTAGAGTAGAAAAGAGATTTCCTGTTGACATCCTGTGTGTTTAACACACTGTCTACTTTGCAAAGGTTTTAAGCACTGAAGGTGATAAGAAGATTAGAATAGAAGTAATGCCTTCTGTATTTTTTCCGTTCACTTACCCATTTTGACAAATTGGTTTTGAGACAACAGCTGTTATTCTTAGTACTTGCAGGAGAGACTTCACCAAAGCTTTTTATTTTTAAAACCAACTCAGGATCTTTTTGTTTCTTGAGGTATCCACAAACTGACTCTATGTTCAGGGCTCTGTTTGGGCGGTACCATCTGATGCAGGGCTCATTCTTTTTCTTGCAGCCACAGAAGATAGTCCTATATAATGCTGGCTGTACAATTAGGGTCAGTGTTGCACCACAGAGTGACTTACAGACTGATGACACTATCATGGATTTAGTCTTTTCACATACACTTTTTTTTTTATCTCATTTGTGATTAACCCTTTATCCATGGTCATCCACTAAGAGCTCTCAGGTGATTTATAGACCAACACAGAAGAATAACCAGCATGTTGCACACACAGTTTAGAAGGCTGACTGTCTGTTATTTCTACTCTATGCAGCTGAAGAAGTACCCAACTTGTTAATATAGTGGCTTTACATGACTTTACATACTTGTGCAACACTTCTAAATTGGTTCAATTATATCTGCTGATTTAGTGTACCAAATGGAAGCAGATAACATACTGCAGTTTTGCTACCTTGACCATCTAAAAATCAAAAGATGGATCTTTATGTGCACTTTTACATAAGCAAGAGAGGCAGGATTAAAGCTTTGTGACCTAGTTGTCAGTTGTAAAGCTTAAGTTGGTGTGCCACACGTGTGGAAGCAAGTTGGAGAGCATTCTGTAGAATGTCTGCTTTCTCTTTTGTTAGCTCCACATGCAAATTGCAGACTGTAAATACAAAAGGCTTTGAAGGTGAAGCTTACCCAGATGGAAATGTTCAGTGCTCGCTGAGCGCTGCATGTGTGACTGTGCAGACAGCTATTTCCTCTAAAGGTGGAATCATTAAATATTTAATCAGAATTACTAGACGGCTCAGTGCTCATGGTCATACTGGTGAGTGTGTGAATGTTGTACAATGAATGTGCCAATACACTTGCAGCTGAGTACAGATGTGTTTGTTCATGCCTTAATGCGAGTGTGCGTTTGTTTGAGACGCGCCCTGCTTTGTAAACTATACATTCTCCTTGTTCTTCTTGCTAAGTCCACCATCAGCTGCTTTGCTTTTAAATCATAAACCACCAACTGTCAGGACAGGGAGCTAAACACACACACACACTCACATCCACACTATAGAGGACAATCTTCCAATTACTTACAGTAGTTATTTTCCCATTCTTCTCACAGGGCAACTGGAGGACCTGAGGTTGCCATGGGAACTGGCCCCTGGCCCCAGCCTCCAACTGAAGCTGAGCAGCTCCAGGCCCTGATGGCTGCAGCTAACGGTGAGTCCTACACCTATTCATCTTTCTTTCCATCAGTTTGTTCTCCCTCTTCCTAACACATTTATTTCTCCTCATGAGCACAGAGGTGCGTGGGAAGGGGTGATTTGTGTAGCTTCCTGTTTGGTTGAAGGCCAACTAGCCAGACTGTTCATTGATAAATCCCTTTCTGTCCACATTGATGTTTCCATGTAGTGGACATTAGCTAATAAGTACTATGGACCCAACTGACTGCAGTTTCTCCACAGTACAGTTAATGTGTTGCATTTGCAAACATAAGAGATGTGTGTTTCCACTGTACACACACCTCACATGCTCAGTGTTTTATTATAAGCAGAGCTAAAGGAACACTACGAACCGACATGATTTCCATGTTCCACACTATGTGCTTTTATTCTGGAGCTGCACTAAGAGTCTGGCAGACAAATAAGCATACACACAGTGAGTCACCATCAGGCTGCAACTGCAAAAGGCTTTGTAATCGCATGGAAAAGTACTCCTAATGTTGGCTAAAAGCAGGCTGAGCAAGACCAAAGAGTAAAGATGGAGGGAGAAACTTGACAAGCTTAATTGCCAAACAGACTTAAGTCATTGTTTCCAGTGTTATTCCAACACATCGTATCTCCCTCCATACACACATCGCTCCCCTATTGGATACCACTCAGGATTTTGTGTGGAATTTTTCCACTGCGGAGAAAACCAAGACCGAGACAAACGTCTGTGTCCAGAGTATGACTGCAGTCTTCATGTCAGCACTAGGTTGACTAGAATGAACAGTTGGAGCCGACAGGGATGAAAAAACAAATAGAGACTGTGATAACCACCGAAGGTCATCTCCCCTCGCTACTGAACATCACTGTTGATGGGCACGATGCAACAATTAGGGGGAAATTTTGTTGTCCGTGTCTGTTTTGCTCTTTGAAACCCAGAACAGTTTGCTTGACATATTTCATATGTATGTGTGTGTTTAAATAGGTTGACAGAAGCTACAGGATGGGGGAGGGAGAGCTTGTGTCTCTAGCTCTGCAATGCAGGGGCTGTGGGAGAATTATGAGCTGAGCAGCTACGTCATGCTCACACAGACACAGGGCATGCTCGATAGAGACCCAGAAACACATTCAAGCACGCTCTGGAGACACCCCTGCACACATCCTTTGTAGCAGCTCTTCTGTCTCTTTTGTTCTATTGTTTTTCCACACATATCCTCAGTTTAAAGTTCAGTTCACTGCAACTTTGAGCTGGATTTTATTCTGATGTTCACACTGTATCCCCCTCCAATGAGGCACCTCATCTCTTATTGTAGCTTTGAAACGAAACAACCGGTTTAATCTCCTTGTCTGACCCACTTTCATTTCACCCTTTTGGTGTAACACTGTCACACTAAAACTTTCCACTTGCCTAACACGTTTCACTTCCTCCTCTCCTCTCCACTCCTTCCTCACCCCTCATCCCCCCACTCTGTCTCTCTTCCCCCCAGAAGTGAGTGAGGCTACGGCCACCCTTGGGCCCGGCACCATGGGTCTGAGCACCCGCTACAGCCCCCAGTTTACCCTGCAGCATGTGCCCGACTACCGCCAGAACGTCTACATCCCCGGAAGCACGGCCACCCTCACCTCCAACCCCCAGCAGCAGCAGGCCACGGCCCAGCAGGCCACCCAGCAGGCGCTGCCCCCGCCTCAGGCCTCGGCCCAGCCTGAGCCCCCAAAGGCCGCCCAGACCCCTGCTTCTAAGAAGAAGTCTACTAAGAAGGAGAAGAAGTAGATCTGGATGGAGAGAGGCGAAGAGATGATAAAGCCGGCCTGATGTGATGAAAAATTCAACCCCCCACCCCCCACCATTAGGTATCTCACTGCTCTGATGTCACTCATGATGGCCAAATATTGACATCAAGTCACTTTGTTCACATGGACGTTGTTTGTGGTTCTTTTGAAGTGTCTTCAAAGAATCCGAATGTGCTGAAGGCTGTTAGTGTTACTAACCTGTGCTGTGCTAAAGGTCAAGTATTGTTCACGTAATCTTTGTTGGTAGATAATTTGGTAGGGAATGGGGGGTTACAGGTTTTTTCTTTTTCATTTTTCTTTAAAACAAAACAAAACAAAACAAAAAAAAAAATCAAATGAACTTGGACAAAGAGATTCAGTGTAAGGAACCTTGCTGGGATGACAAGGCTATACGCAGTGATGTATTCAGAGATGAAATGTTAATGTCTTTCATGTTGGATTTATTGTGCACTTTCCCCAAGGAGGGAAGTCAGCTAATGTAAAGTACGCTAGTCACCATCCATTAGATTCCTCTATAAGATCAGCCTTGCAGGGTCATAAAGCGTAAGGCAGTTATTTGACAGGTGTTACAAACTCTTCTGCATGCTCATTAAGGTTCAAAACACATAATAGTTTAGAGTTGCAAACTATGCATTGCAAAAGCAACGAGGAGGACATCCTAAGACTACTCTCCTCCCTCCAATCGCAGGTCAACAGAATGCACATGTAGCATTTAATTGACACAAAATGAGAATTACTTTTGTAATCATAGTTTAAAAAAAAAAAAAAAGATGAGAATTGAATCTGATATTTTTTATGATCTGAGCATGCACCCAGAGGAAGAGCTGGCAGGGGGTGGGGGCAGCATGGCACTGTGTCACAAGCCATACTGTTCATAGAGGTGGTTTTACAGCAGAGACAACACCTTCAGATGGGGAGTAACGTGTCCCGCCGCCCTGCACCCGCTGCCCACCCCTCCTCACACCCAGCTCGTGCCCTTCCCTAACCTGCTACCCCACGATGAGAGCCAAACTAAGAGAAATGCACTGTCTGTATTCTGAAGATGAGATGATGTTGGGGTTGTAATCACTTCCGTCTGTAGGGAAACATGTAGACGTGGTTAACTTAAGTGCTTAGGAGTTTCTAGACACTTTGTAAGCCTCTAGGGCCTTGATGGAGCTTTCCCTTTCACTTTCCTGAGGTGCTGAAGAAACTTCTTGATGTGACACAATAACGTGTTTTTTTTTTCTTTGGGAAATAATGATTCAATAGCGTAGAGGAGTTGTTTGTATAAGATTTGAAGTCTTTACGTTGCCGTCCATCTGTCTGTCAGGCCCCTTGCCAATTAAAACTGCATGATAAAAAGGCAGCTTGCAGGCTTGGTCGAGGGGAGTGGAAGGCGATGCGGTGAGAGGTACATGGACTGAGGTGGCAACATTGTATCAGCCAGGGGGTGGGAAACAACCTTGGCTCTACCACTGAATGTACAGAGGAACCACTGTTGACCTACCCACCCTCTAAACTTTACCTAATGCACTGACCTAGGAAGAGGTCAACAGAGCCAAGCACAGTCATTCTTGTTAGTGAGGAGAAGCCACTCACACACCCTTTGAATTCTCTCCTCCATTGAAATCAATGGGAAACCTCTCCGATGCTCTCTGCCTCTCACCTCTCTGCATCCACTCCTCTGTTCTGTGAGGCTCCTCCCCGCTGTAAATAAACACAAGTCCTGTTGATGGTATGAGCCAGGTGCTTGTATAGCAGGGACCACGTCCAACATTCTAAAAGCAAAAGTCCCTCTCAGCAAGGCGTGGCTTACTACTGGAATGTGTTGCATTTTGTTTTTAAAAAAAAAACAAAAAAAACAACAAAACCACAGTTTGAAAAAAAAAAAACAACAAAAAAAAATCAACATTGAATAAGAATTTGACATGTTCCTCACCAGTTTGTGTTGCAATGTAGTAACAAAGCACCATGGAAGCCAACTAACTCTTCATTGTAAATAATTGAATTAAAGATAACTTTAGATAAGTAAACAAAGTGACACACGTAGACTAGTTAACTTGTGGTATGTGTTGCGCATATTTTTGTGTTTATTTTCTCTCTATCTTTTATCACCCTGTAAAGAAACAAAACAAAAAAAATATGGAAATATTTCTATCCTTCTGTAACCTCCTAATGTTCTTTTGCGGTGATTTTATCTTGTGCATTTGTGAAAGAATGCCTCTCATTCTCTTTCTGTCCATATGAACAAATGATTATAAATATTATATATGTGTAAGTCCGTCCGCTGCTGAATTAATACTACTCTATCCTGCTGTATTATCTTTCTTATCAAATGCTTAGCCCCCTCCCACGCTACACCCCTGTGTTACTCTCTTATTTTTATGCTAATATTTATATTGCTGTTTTATTTTCTCTTGAACACTGACATTTCAAATAAAAAGAAATCATAAAAAAAATACTTACATGTGTTGTGTGTTTTAATCCTAACATGTTTACACAGGCTACAGCTTGAGTGTGTTAACTCTGCATATTATTAATCCCATTTTTTAATGAAACTCACCTGTGAAATATAACAGCTGAAAGATGGCGCGTGCTTTGCATCAAAAACCTATAGCCCTCTCATATTATCCCAGAAACCTTTGTTTAGTCACTTGTTTGTTTTCATTGCCAGTTAGAGGGACAAACCAGCCAGGAAAAAATAATCGGGATGTTTTGATTAAATTATGGACTGAGCAAAATTCCATTAAATCAAACAGCAGTTCACATGAAAAATGGGATACATTAATCATTGTCTTGGTTCCAGTCTGTTCAAACAGGGATCCTGGACTATATCTCTCCAGTATTTGTTACTAGCTGTATAGTGTGTGCAACCTGTCATTTTGGCCAAGATAAATCTCCCAGGAAATATACGAAAAGACCTGTTGTTATAGTTCTTTTTGTGCCATAGTTTGGTCGATAGACATTTCACAAAACATCACCACAGAATGCTAAAGAACAGAAAATCTGTCAGAAAGCAGTGAGGAAGAGTAAAATATCTAAACTCACTGTATGGCTTTTGTCAGAGCCACGTATTCTTCATCTTCCCCATAAAAGATTTGGGGGCCACCATAGGGATAATAGTAGCCTGCTCTGGCTCTTGGAGTCGTTCTTACACAATAACATATAACCCTATAAATAGCCCATGAGACGTCACAGAGCAAAACAAAAGAAGCAGACTTTAAGTCACTGCTGCAGATGTTGGGGGATGGAACGAGGGACTGGGAAGCTGAAGAGAAGATGTGTGTGTGGTTCATGAACTGGGCATGATGTCCATGGAAAACCAACTAATGCAGGTTTTATTTTTTATCTTAAGATTTGTGCCTCAGGATTACACAAGACCAGCAGCTTCAGTATGAGACTTCTCAGAGCTCTCCTGCAGGGAAAAAAAACAGATGAAATGCTTTACTCAGTTTTGAGTATGGCACAGCAGAACCTTCAACGTCAATCCCTGCAGACTCAAACTCAAAATGGGCGACCACTCTCACCCTTCACTCCATATGATGCATGGTTGCCACGGCAACTGTCAGTCCGTGCACTGGATGCTTTTTCTCTCTTCTACACATCTTCATTACAAATCTATGAAGTGGCCATCACTGGCTGCTGCTCAGGGCCTGGCAGAGCAGAGCAACCCACAGGAAGGAAAAACATATTCAGTCATTAGTCAAACCTGGCAACACAGACAGACATATGCAGGAAACATGGCAGTGTATCCAACACAGAAACAAGTGGATGAGTCAGAAGTTATCAAGCACTGTGGGTTTGTCACAGTTTGGAGAGCCACAGTATGAGCGCCCATTTGAGAACTGATCTAATTCTGTAAACAGTGGAAGGAAACTAAAGTGTTACTCATAGAAGTGCATAATGCATCTACTATTAGGATTCAAAATAGCTTCATGATAACTTATTCAGCTGAGGTTTATCATCCTCTGACTCACAGAGACTCCTACTGTCCCTAAGAGTCACCCATGTCCACAAGAGAAGACCCAACATAATTGGAGGAGTGTTATACTGGTATTGTCCCCTTTATGCCCTCCTATCGCACTTAATTAAGCACATTCCTGCTGATTATACATTCAGAGTCAAAGACGGGCAAGAAAACCTCAAACTGGGGATGTATAGCAGGGTTGGCCAAAGAAAAGGACAGCAGCAGACTGGAAGCTGACAATGATCGCCTGTGTGTGGTAATAACATGATTCAGACAGGCGGGACACAAGACAGAATAGCAGACATCATCACTTCCTGAATGAGATGTGTACATGCAAACAGGCATGTGAAAGGCCACAGGCACACTTAAACTCTCTGAGGTAATGAGACGTCAGACAAGCCCACAGACGAGCTGAGGAGCAAATTTCCTGAAAAACCTGGTAATCAAATATTCCTCAATTTTCATTCCAATGCTGGGGTAGCAAGAGAAGCTTCTTCTCTTCCATTTCAGTGTGTGAGCTGGGAACAAGGATCTAGTTTCAGACGAGGGAGGATCTGATCAGTGGGAGAAGAGAGGAGAGCAGGATGTGACGTTATGGGGTGCTGGTGGCGGGACAGGAAGTCTGTTTCCGCGCTTGTTTCTTAAGCTTAAGTTGTGAATTGAAAATAACAAGCCCCCCCCCTCCCTTCCTCCTCCACCGACTTCCTCTCTTCTTCTTTCCCCCTCATCCCCTCCTTCCCTCATCCTGCAGCTGTCTCTGGGTCGCCACATGTTGGAGGACAGAGCCCCGCTTTGTGGACATGTACACTCAAAACAAATCCAGGACAAATACCAGCTTAATCTGGACTTTAGCGGCAAATCACAATGGAATGAAACATATGAAGACACACTTAATGAAGATTAGAAATTAAAGTTTCATAGACCTAGAAATAGAGAGCAGTAGGTTAATGTGATTTGTTCTCATGCATTACAGAGCAAAGGAGACCAATGTTCTTTGGATGGATGTACTTTTTAAAAATTAACAGGAGAGAGATAGAGGGAGGGTAAAAACCTCTGTTTCTGTTGGCATACTCAGCCAGCTCTAAAAATACTCCCTGACAGTCCTGCATGCCATCAAATAGCATTCACTGATTAGAAAAGGGTGAACACACATTCCACTCACTTTTATTCTTTAAGATCATCTTTAAGACTCACTAAACACACAATAATCAACAACCTTCTTGCTCAATTCCCCAAAAAAGTATTTTTCATTTGTTATTTCAGCTGACAGGAATGTGCCCATGAGGCTGAGTTAACAGGGAGTCGAGTGGTCTTTGGGTTTAAAAATAAGAGAAGACCATTGAGAAGGAGCAGTGGAGCACTGGAGCTTAAACGTTGCTACGGCTAACACTATCCTGATTTAAAGAGACACAGTAATGTGCTGGCTGCTGGCTCGGCTAAATCACAGAGATGGAGCTGTAGCAGTGTGGAAGAAGAACACAATGCTCCCTTTCAAAGCTGCAAACCCTTTTTTCTCTCCATCTGAAAAGCCCCCTCTCTACTCTTTCTCTCACTCCCTCTCGCCTCATCTCCTTTGCCAAGAGCTCTTTGCGCCTGTTTTCTCAGCTGGGAGGATGGAACTCAGACAGGAGGGAGACTGGAAGACAGGAATGAAGCTGGGAATGACAGGCAGTGGGACAGAGAGGGGTGAATTCAGACTGGTGGAGAAATGGGGTTAACTGCTTCATTGAAAAGTAGCAAGAGAAGATGAGAACTGCATCAAGGTGAGGGTCAAAGTGCACGCCACCATCAGTGGCAGTAGAGTCATGTGACATGGTCACAGTAAACAGAAAAACTGAATATAAGCAATTCCACAGAAGAATGTTTTTGTCTTTAGGAGATCAAAAGCCTCCATCTGGTGCATCGTGGTTTGAGGGCATCCCCTACCCCCACCCTGCCTCTATATACACTCTCCAACACACACACACACACACACACACACACAATGAAAACAACATTCAAGCATAACCCCAATCCCTCAAGCCCTACACCCCATAAACAGCCCCCACACATATGCAGCTACCACACCCCCAGCACAGTGTAGAATATCTAATCCACTGCCTCCACCACTGCGGTTGTCATGGTTACGGAAAATTCCAGAATTCAGTGATGAAAGAAGGAACTGGATTCAGAGAGGAAGCCAAAAAAATAACACATGTTGGGAAGGAACCAATAACCATCAATATGTCCTTAAATATTACCCCTAGAGAGGTGTGTGCATGTGTGTGTGAGAGAGAGAGTCAAAATCACAGTTGTGCCCCATGTATTAGAGTCTGTACATGCCGAAGCACAAGCTGAGGCAGTGAGTGTGAATGAGTGTGTGTGTGTGTTTCCAAAGGTCGGGCACGGCGTGAATGTGCAGCCCCTCAAACATGCAGACACTGACACAGAGTCACGTCGGCAGCTCAGCACCATGGTGACAGGTGTTGCCGCGGAAAAGGTGCAGCTGCTGCACGGATATTTCAGGCTAACAAGCGTGCTCCATCAAGCAACTCCCCACCCCTTGTCACTCCTCTGAGCCGACACAGCCGTGCCTGATATCTGGAAGCAAGAGTGCAAACTCTGGCAGGAGTCCATCTTAAAATATTCATCTGTCTTTACACTGGATTCTTATTTAAAATGGATGTTTGATAAGAGCTATTGATGATATTCAAAAGAAGATAACATTTTGAAAATCGTTAGAAAAGCAGAACTCACTAAATTATCCATCTCTGTAATTACCAAAACAACCAATCTCTGATGCAGGGTAGGGTTGCCTACATTAGGATAATGTTTTCAAGGCCCTTTTTTAACAGGCAGCAGTCCTTCATCACAGACAACACACATATTCAGTGTCTGTACAAATGAGTAACAACTTGCACAAAAAGATGAAAATAACCCACTTGTTGTTGATTCTTCTTCAATTCTGATTGCCATGAAGATGTGAGAGAACATTCGTGCAGCAGTTTGTGTGGAATTACAAGAAAAGAAATCAGGAGGGAGTCAGTTTGCACATTAATGTCAAGCAGCAGTCATGAAGTTGAATCTTGAAAAATTCCAAATGTCTGCGGAATGAGCAGACTTCCCACCAAAATGTAAATCCACAAGAAAGGGAAAACAGCTTTGAGCAGTCAGAGCCAAGCAGAACACACATGTATTCGCAAACATGCATAGCAGGAATTTATGAGAAAGTTGCATATTTGTGAAACACTGGGGAATATAAAACTGAGACTGAACAGATTAAATTAACAAGGGGGACCAGGGGAATATTTCAAGAGTCATATCTCATGTTCTGACAGTGATTTGAATGTCAGCAGAACTGCAGGGACAAAAAGGACGCTGTTGAATGCCAAGACCACTGGGACAGGTGTTAAACCCATCAGCAGTGGAAGAGTCTCAGGAAATAAGAGGAATAATAATATCAGACAAACCAAAGGTTTACACTGACTGCTGTACCACAGAAAAGAAAACAAGAAAAAAAGGCATGCAGGGGAAAAGGTACACACATCTACTGATAAGGGGGGTGATTCTGGTAAAAATGATGCAAATGTCACAGATTTTAAGAGAAAGTCATATGAAAGCTTTGAATTAGTGATGAGAGCATGGACACGTTTGTTCTACTTTCTGTGCTTCTGACGCAGTGCAGTCACATTGTGCACAACTTCTCAAGTCAGCTCATTGTCTCATTTGGATATCTGCATGAATCATGACCAGCCTGTTTGCATGAATGTGTGTCTGTGTGTGCATCGGGCAGAGAAAACAACCCTCCAAGAGGATTCATTATAAAACACCGCAGGATATTGTGAGAAATGAGGAGAAAGGAGAAGGAGGGAGGAGAGAGGAAAAACCAGATCCAGTGCCCTAATTCACTGTTCTCATGGTACGTCACTCTTCATCCCTCCCTACACCCCTCAGTGTCTTTGTTCTCTGTCTCACATCTAGTTTTTTTCCTGCAATTTTTTTTCAGTGCACAAAACTCTTTTACTTGTTCAAAATCCTCTTATCCCCTCATTCTTTTGTTATCGTCTCTGCCTCCATTTCCTTGTCTCTCCTTTGTTAGCCCAAATAAGCAGACTTTGCTTGAAATAAAATGAAGGTTTGTCAGTCTCCCTTTGTGACCTCGCCTTTCCTCCATTCATCTCTTCCTTTGCTCCTCTCCTCTTTTCATGACCTCTCAGTTTTTTCATCCAACAGGCCAGTGGAAGTCCAGAGAGCAGCTAATGTCACTCATCCCGTCTGTGTCCATAAAGCTCAAATATTCATGTGCCCGCTACGCGCCATGCAACAACAGATGATGTCGGCTAGTGGAAGACTCCCAGTTTCCATGGCAACCTTCCCCATCCATTTCCCCTCCCCTCCTTGCCTGACTCAGTTGAGTAGTATAGGGAGGGCGGACACTTCCCTGGAAACATGTTGCAAGCAAGGCAGACATGTTGGCATCCCAGGGAGTAGATCACCAGGACATGAGAGAGCAGGAAGTGGGGAAGGGGAGGAAAAGGACAAACTACAAGCGATTCAGGTAAAGGAAAGCAGAAGACAAAAGGGAAAAGGCAGAGGTTTAGTGGTTATGCATCAAAAGACAAAACAATAAACATCTGTCCACAGATGTCGACTCCAAGACGAGTCCCCCCCCCCCCGTCCTTTGTTCTTCCTCAGCCCTCTCACATATAGAGAAGCAGCCCATCACACTGACTGTAAGCTGCTTACTATAATGCAGCTGCACAAAGGCTTCTAATATGTCTCCTTTACCCCCCAGTCTGCCTGAGAGTGCATTATGGATCAGAATGTGGCAGACTGCCCCCTGCCCTCATGTTCTTCTTTCTTCTCTGAACCTTTCCTTTCTGCAGAACTACATCTCCACATTTGATTTAAATGGAGCTCTTGACCCATCTGTCCTTTATGCTATCACCACTGAAGTGTATTTCAGCCTGACTGCATGCTCAGCTGTAACGGTCCTCCATCTCTCTTCACTTGTTGTTTACAGGCCTGATCTTTTCTCCTCGTCGCCTCTGCTCTGTCATTACATTATGCCTGACTGAGCATCATCGGCGGTGTTTATTGCCCTCTGTCAAAGATGCACTGCCATTTTCAGCTGCAGCTTTGTGCCCATATCTGTGATCTCTCTCCGTTTACGTGACACAAAGAAGCCGAAGGAAAGTAGAGAGGAGGTGAGGGTTGAAAAGGAATGAAATAAGAAGAAAAAGAAGAGACAGAGACATGGAAGAGGAAACGGTGAGTTAGAGCAGGGAGAGGTGAAGAAAGCACATGAGACAGGCAGGGAGGGGAAAAATCAAGGAAATCGGGTGATATTTGCCAGCAGGAGGTAAGTGTAACCATGGTTACCAGTCAAAGGAGTGATGTCATTGCCTCTAATAGGTGGCTGGCATAATGGTGGCCTTTTTCAGGAGTCTTTCTTCACCCTGAGCAGCTTGTCTGATGTCAGGAGCAGAATGGGGTCAAACACGTACATCAGTTCGTGAATTTGAAGTTTTTTGCTTAATAATTAGTCTTCATATATAGTCAATGCATTGTCTTTAGGAGTATTAGGGTGTGGAAATCATTCAATCAACTCAGAGAGTTGATCAATCAACACTCATAAACAGAGATAGTATAGTTGTGTCTCTGAAGCTTCCCTCTTGCTCTTTCATATTCATCACACACAGAACAGCAGGACTGCAGTGATGAATCTCCTTCTGCATTTCTTTTTTTTGTGCAAATGTATTCATGTTTTAGCTTGAAAACTGCAGCAAACAAAAGGGATAACTTGCAGGTTTGAATGAGTTGAACTTTCTGCCATTTTAAACTGCTGCTGCAGTCAACAATCCAAACTGGTCACGCTGCACCAGTCAAGCTGGATTCAATTATTTGTAATATTCTATGATAAATGACTCAGGCAGTATACTGATTTTTTTTAAAACGATTTAACTTCATCCCTAAAGAAAAGCATGTGTCCATGTGCTGATTTGCGATCACAAAAGTGAACATGAACGATATGACAACAGCTCAAAGGTCCACATGAATAAACTTTAAAAAGAGAGAGACCGACAACAACAAAAAGTTGAAAGCATCTCAGCTTGGATCCCACTAAAGAGAAAGATCGGTGTGCGGTTTGAGGACTGTGAGCAGAAATGTTGTAAGATGTTCAACTTCGTTGTGTCGGCAGTTTGACCTCTAAATGTCACCGCTGATGTAAACTTGTTATCTTCACCTCACGCCGACCCTCTTGAGACGGGCACAGACACACACACACACCAAAGGAAGACATGTAAGTCCAACACACACACACCACACCCACAAATCCACTGCACTCAGAGGAAATCAGACTGCTGCAGGCTCAGCTAATGTAGGTCAATTGACTGACATCTCCTGTACCTCCACCAATATGTATGGACATATAGGGGGCAGACGGGAGAGGCAGCAGCACACACACATTTAAAATCACTCTATAAACTAAGGAACTCTCTTGATTTTAATTGCCTCTACCACAATAACACAAAAATGTAACCAGCTACAACAAAAGCATACTATCTGGTGCATGTAAACATAAACCTACAGTAAACAAATAGTACGATCTCATGAAATGGGTCAGGGGCTTAAACCGTGTGATTAGAGCCTGACTGGTTCCAACAGATGCAGCAGCCCTGAGGGTTTCCATGACAATAACAGCATAATTTACACTTCTTCACATTGAGTTTTTGTTTCACAAAGGCTGTCTGTCTGCACAAATCTCTTTTTCTCTGCCCTACAGAAGCAAGTGCTTATCTCAGGCCAAGAAAGGTCCTCAGGACCAAACCACATCATCAAAAACCAGGACAGAAGAGCACTGTGAGGTTTGGATCTTGAGGGGAAGGAAAATGCATCTTTACGGTCTTTTTTCAAACCACAAACGTTTGGTATTAGCAACACAACATCGCCGCTATTTCACCAATGCAGCACAAACTCCTTTAGAATAAATTTGTCTTTGACTTTTTCAAATTCTATTTTAGCTACTAACTGCTAACTAAAAAGAGCAGAAAGATTTCCATCTGCTGATTCCGACACGTGACTGCACACTTGGGTGTCAATTTTACACAAACATTATCCACTGACTCACAATGCAGGCCGATTCTGGTCACATTAGCACATTGTCAGAACCGTCAACAACCTTAGGAGCCACGCCTGGCACTCAGCATGGCTGTGGGTCATCAACTTCTCATAAGCTGTGCGTGCTTGCTATCAAATGTCAAGTTTATTGTGTCCACGCCGCTAGAGTCCACTTGGCTACCGACATCTGCACCAGCACAAAAGTTTATTTCAGCATCAAACAATCCACTCACATCCCTACCATTAGTCTGCCTGTGTGCAAGTGAGAAAAAGGGACAGAGACAGAGAGCACTGTGAGCATGCATGTGTGCTTATTGATATTCTGTTTGCATCAGCCTTCATCACAGCGTGCACAGCAGACAGACTCTCCTCTCTCTCGGCACCCGCTCATACTTGGGGGAGACATGAATCCTCCAGAGAAATGATGATCTGCTAGGATGAGCCATGGCATTGTGGATTAGGAACAGAAAAGGCTCCAACGTGAAAATCGTGGGTGGTTGAAGCATTTGTGTGTATTTCTGTGTGTTTGAGTGTGGTAGAGATGTTGTGGTTTAAAGGGAATTTCAGTGGAGGAAGAGGGGGATGCTTCAAAACTGAAATAGGGGTCGCAAAAAGATGCACTGGCGCTTACAGGTCGTGAAGAAGCTGTGTTTTTCGTAGTTTTATCATGTCAGCTGACAGCAGAGGACAAACGCTAGTTCGCTTTATTGCTATTGCAAGTGACAATGATGAGGTAAACTCTAAAACTCTTAAAAACCAACAGGGAAGCGCTTCAGACTTGGAGATTTTGTTACAACTCAGTCAGATTTTAGGTAAATGCATGATGTCAGCAAAGGAAATATGAATAAATAAAAATTGAATGTGGGATTAATCTTTGCTAAAGAACAAGAGAGGATGCCTGGCTGTGATTCACACTGCTTACAGCTACTGTTTATCTCCACAGTGGACACAGAAAGTATTCCAGTACCCCCTGCTATCTGTTTAAAAATAGTCAGCAAAGTGAACTTAAAAATTCCACTATTTGGAGCACCCTGCAACCTCATCAATGCAGATGGAACTCTCACATTTCAATGGTCTCCCAGTCCTATGTAACAGTTGTCCTGTCGCAATTACAGCACTGAAACCTAATGTTAACAGATCCACAGCTAAGTTAGCCAAATCAATGTTAGCACAGCTTGCTAATATAGTTGATATCTGTTATAGACAACTTAAGTTGCACAGCGTTACAAATAGAGGAATTTTGTGAGTTTCTTTTGTTGAAGTTTCGTGTGCAGGGAGATGGGAGTACTGCTTCTGTTCGCTGTGGATCGAAACACAGCTAATTTACGTGACTAAATACCTGAATCAGTCCACTTACGGTGCAATTAGAACACACTCTCTGATTAACACTGAGAGCATGTATTGTGGGCAGATGAACATACATTCCTTTTGCTTATATGAAGTCCAGTATTTTTCCCATGAACCTGGCTAAGGCTACCGGTGAATACATACTCCTGACAGTAAAGTATAAAAGTATGAATGTGATGATTTTGGGCCCACAGTTGGTACCAAAATACTGGCGTATACATGTCTAAATTATTCCAACTCCTCACTCCTGCTTTACCGTAAGAAGAGACTTCTGTCTTAAATGGTCAAATAAAAGCCCAACTTTTCTCCAAAATTCAACACAGCCTGTTTCAGATAGTAGACAACTTTCTTTTCAAAAGCCCCATCTGCTTTTTAATGGGATTTAATGCTTACATTGTCCATCTATGGTCAATGTCTTCAGGCCTTGTGCACACAGCAGTGTGCTTGTGCACAGCCAGGCATCAAAGTCCTTTTCACAACATGACAGTCACATAAGTTAATGCTGACGTGCATAAAGATGTGCATTCAGCTGAAACATCATTTGGTTTCAGAGGAAGACATGCTTCACTTCCACATGAACACACTGACAAATAAGAGACAAACGGCGGACAAAGAGGCATAAAAATCAGATGAACAGCAGATGTAATCATAAAAAAAAGAGATGGGTGAATGAAGCCAAAAGGAAACAAGCAGAGACACTGAGAGGGAACAAATAATGAGTTACAAAATGGTCACAATGATGGAATTGCTTCGAAGTCAGAGAGAGAAACAGACTGATATAATGAAGCAAGTCAACAGAAAAATAAATGGACACCATGATAAGTCAGAGGGACAGATGAGACAGGGAGACTGGTTTGTCTGAGGGTGACCACCAGGAGCACAATTATGATGAAGATGTCACTCAGAAGCGTGATGCCACAGCCAATCGGTTGACACTCCTTGGCCCATGTTAATTGACTGTTAATCGTGTATCACATGCAGAGTGTTATACAAACAGCTGAGTAATTCAATCAAGGGGATATGATTAAGATATGATGACCGATGCAGGGAGATGAAACAGACAAGATACAGACCAATATGCAGGAGTGTGAATTTATGCACTCACTTGAAGGCAAATTCAAAGTAATGCAAATGAGCACAGACACCCATATTCATTCAACATTCAAATGCCCGCACATACAAACGCTGTCATTCAAAAATGTCCTTTGTGCTTTCATCAACAGTCACTAAAACCCAGGTTTTCTGGAGTTTAAATGCCACATTCATGCATATTTCTTCCCCCAAGCAGCAGGAACACTGAGAAATGTCCAATCTAAACAACACAGTTCTTAGAAATGGAGACAGAGCGAGTGAGTGGAGCTGTGGAGTTTACAGCCAAGTTAAAGACAAACGAAACACATTTATTTCAGAGCCCTGGCATGGTGATGCTAATAGCAGCCAAAGAAATGCAAACACACACACATACAGAGAGGAGCTCCTGGGTCAGAGTGTTTCATCAAGAAGGGATGAGGAACTAGCAGGGGGCATAATACAGGAAGTAAAAGATAACACATTCTGTGTATGAAAATTCACCGTTTTCTCTTCCTCACAGCTAAGGTCACATCCCTCCTTCCATAACTCTCTCCTTCCTCCAGGAGGCAGAGGGGTGGCAGATATGCTCCGAGGTTCCCTTTGCTACCTGGAGACCGACAGCCTCTCTCATTCAGCCAATCGGCGGCTGTGAAAAACAGCCTTCTGCTTCTCCATTGGTCCGCCGCTCCCGGGAGCCCATTCCTCTATCAATAGCCGTGTCATTGTGTCGTCTGGCAATGCTGAAGCCAATTATACTGCTCCCTTTCTTTGTTCAGATCTCTTTTCTCCAGCAGTACCCCTTCACACTTATAAGGGCATGGATACACACACACACACATACACAGGCTGACACACGCATACAAATCTCCCCCGACTCCCCAGAATGTCACAACAAGAGAAAGAGGGAGTCTGGGAATCAAGAGGACCTGAAACTCATAGTAATGAGAGACAAGTACAGATCCAATAACAATCAAGTGCATATCCCCACACTGACTAAAAGAAAAAAAAACTCTAATATAATAATTATTTCCAATTTATCACTTGATTTTAGTTGCATCATTCAGTCATTCTTGGATGGCTAAAAATACCACTCGTGTGCATACTGTTCACCATCAACATTTGCTGTTGTTTCCCGTTAGACACACAATTCAGTTTTATTTATTTACCACAATATCTTAGTAGCATCTGAATATAAATTCTTCTTTTAAGATTTACAAGCAATAAAAATACACATTGTATTATGTTTCCTCCGATTTGTTCCAAACGTATTTGCAACATCCCAGAAATCCCAGCAACAGCAGGAGAACTTCTGATAACACTGATTCAAGAGCATTTAGTGATTTGATGACCGATGCTAATTCGATGTGAACTTACAACTCCTGTTTCTTTGAGAGTGTTAACTACCGATGGTGCTGACCAAAACTAAATGCTAAAAACCGCAGTTTCTCGAATGACCACTTGGGGTAAATCCTCACAGAGGTTTAAAGCTAATGAATAAATATATATATATACAGCCTGGTTTAAAGAAATTAAAAGTTTTGGGATAGAAACAGTTTGAGGGTTGGATTTGCATATTATTTATCCATTTAAAAGAGGATTAATGAAGACCCATCATACTGTGTCAGTTTAGGGGTCAGATGAGTCACCCAATGAAAAGCCTCCTCCAGTTCTTGCTTAGACCAAAATGAAGCCCTAAGATGGTGAAATGCTGAACTCAAGGCTTAGAAATGGCAGACTACAGTTCTCTAGAGAACGCAACAATGAGATAACTTTGTATCTCGTAACTGGTTGCATGCACATGAAATTTAGTTTCCAAAACCCAGCGTCATGCCATAAACTCATTCCGTGCTTTGCTGCTCCAAAAATGTCAAACTGTGACCACGCACTTTGTGCCTGTGTTCACGGCAGCTGACCTGAGCACTGTGTGCTCACGGCTTGCACAAACACGAGTGTGTACACGTGTCACAACACAAGACAAACCCACCTGAAAAAGCACCTGTAGGCTACATGTACTCATGCAAATGAGCCAAACAAACAACCGAGAGGAAGCGCACACAGCAGGCACGAGTCCAGAACACACACAGTCAGGTCGTCTGTTCTCTCCCGCTCCCACAAGGCTGTCAGCGGGAGCAAAGTCCGCAGCTTTTTAATCTGGAGACCTTCGCTTTTGTTTGTCAGTTAATCACTTCATCATGGCCAACTTCCCCTCCCATTTATCCAGTTTGTTTCAGCTTTCCATCTCCTTTCATCTGCCCTTCTATACATTCATCGTGTCATTCACTCTCGGACTCCCCCCCCCACCCTCGATCTCTATTCCAAACTTTTACTGCAACTCAAGCGCTCTTCTTCAGATTATGTCGACATGTTGCTGTATTTACACACCATGTAGGAAACCTGTTCGGAAGTCTTTTTTTTTCCCCCTGTGGAGGATTTCAAAAGCTCATCCTGTCCTGACATTCTTCTCCACCCCTCTCAGGACAACACACTTGTGCTGTAATGATTTCATTCAGAAGCAGATCATATTACCCACAGTGGACATGCAGTTTAGAAGCTCAACTCTGCATACAGGCAACGTATAAACTTAAATCCCTACAAGGTGTCGTGTTTCTCTGCAGATGGAAAAAGGCTAGAAGTCCACTTGATGAGGTGGAGGCCCTGAGGTCATGGAGGTTTCCTACAGAACTTTCACCAAGGAGATTTTTATTTTTTGAGGGCGGTGGGGGTGTAAAATGAATATATAGGGTGAAAAAAAAAAAAAAAAAAACTTTCATTTCAACAAGCCAACCACATTAGAAGGCTCCATTTTGACCCCATGGAATACGACGAATAAACATACACAATCAGAATCTCACATCTTTTGTTTTCACTCTACACAAAGTTAACTTTAACACACATTGATGCTGTAACACAAAGGCGTGTATCACTTTACCTTAAAACATCTAAAAGGGTTTCACTGCAACTAACTGAATACTTCTCAATTCACTCCTCCCTTCCCCTCCAAGCGTGGCCAGGACCTACAGAGATTTGTCCTCCTTGGGCTTCTGTACGGACATGGTGCTACACATGCAGCTTCTGTGGAAGAGCTTCTGTGGCTTGTAGTAGTTTCACATCAAAGAGAACCTCAATTTTGATTACTTTAATTCACTATTTGATGCTGTTGTTTAATAAAAGTTTTTATTGGTTCCACATAAAACAGCACAACCTGTTATTTCCTCCGTCTGCCTGTATATTGGTGAGTAACACAAAAGAAAAAAAAAAGCAGGTCCTTTGGGTCCTGAAGGTAAACGGATGAAGGCATTTCAGGCATTAAAAAAAAAAAAGAAGAGCCATTGCAACAGCCAAAGAAAGCTTTCTGAGGTGCAGTTTTATCACTGCGAGACAAATAATTTCAACAAGCCTGTGATTTGATGAACACGTGAAGAATGAAAAGCAGGACTGTGCTTCAATTAGGATCAGATGTGTAAGAATAACTGCCTCTTTGTGCGCTCCAAGAGATGGGAAGAGTGACAAAGGCCCAGGCGCGGATACAAAGAAATCATGGGAAAATATTTACCGTCTTCTTTAGTGTCGAGCCGGAGCCAATCCTGCCCTGTGGCTCCTGTGTGTGTGAGAGCCAAACGGAAGGTCATAAAGGATGAAAGGAAGCTGTGGCTTTCTGCTTAAATGAACAGAGCCAGCTAATGAGGTGAAAGGACTGCAGGTGAGGCCTGCATCGAGGAGTGCTATGAGAGAAGGAAGCCCAGGTCTCCGTGCGTTTGACCTGAAATGACTTCCAGAAACGGAACTCATTATTTTCTGAAAGACGCAGCATGTAGCAGATGCTCCGTTTAAAGTATAAAACAAGGTCATTTCATGCTGTTTAGTTCCTTTCCTTAAATTCACGAGCAAGAACACAAAAAGAATTTCCTTTGAAAGTGATCACAACTGCTGAATGCTTCCAAACTATGCTAACAATGACGCACTTTAGCGATAAACTTTTTCTTCAAACTTATTGCCTAATAAAAATCACGGACGGAATCTGGCCTTACTAAGACGGCAGAATTTATCATCTCCACTAGCAAACACTGACTTTTACGCAAAGAGAGCAATAGTTCATCTTTTCAGGTCGATTTAAATGGTCAGCACCAACTGTGAATGCAGGACAAGATTGATACGTTTTCTCTTTGTCTCGCATAAAAAGCAGATGTGCAGGTTTCTGTCTGAATGAGCTGCGGCCAAAAGGAACATCCTGTCGGTAAATTATTTAGAAGATGTGGAAGGAAAGACGCTCAAAGACATGTACCCAACATAGCAAAGCAGAGAAGGAAGTATGTGCAGCTATTTTAGCAAATGTGCATTTGTGTAGCCGTTATGATGAACGTTTTTGTACGAGAATGAATCTCCCAAAAAAGTTGGGACACTTTAAAATGGAAAGAAAAACAGACTGCAATGATTTCCAAATCTGATAAACCAATACATCAAAGTGAGGATGTGGAGACATCTCCGAGCATAAAGGAAGGGATGTTGGATGTAAATGATCTTTGGGCCCTCAGGCAGAGAAAAACAGCCAAGATTCAGAAATCCCTGCATGTGCCGAGGAACACGGGAGCCAATCAGGGCCAGTTAAAGGAGTGTCCAACAGAAATGCAGAGAAGGGGCAAAAATAGAAATAAAACAGCACAAGTCGTAAACAGCTTTCCACATTTTAGTGTGCGGACACACACGCACATTTACAGAAGAGGCATCATTCTGAATACTGGCAATCGATGTTGGAAAATGTCTCTGGAAACTCTGCAGTCATGGAAAATCCTGTGATTTATCAATAAAAATGACCAATTCCACTGTTTATTCATTCTTCTGCTTCTTTTTGGCTATAACATGACAGAATCGCAGACTGCAGCGACTGGCTGGTGTTTCCCCACACACTGTGTTTACATTAGAGCGAGAGGAGAGGAGAGGAGAGGAGAGGAGAGGAGAGGAGAGGAGAGGAGAGGAGAGGAGAGGAGAGGAGAGGAGAGGAGAGGAGAGGAGAGGAGAGGAGAGGAGAGGAGAGGAGAGGAGAGGAGAGGAGAGGAGAGGAGAGGAGAGGAGAGGAGAGGAGAGGAGAGGAGAGGAGAGGAGAGG
Organism: Leuresthes tenuis; assembly: GCF_036924035.1. NCBI lineage: Eukaryota > Metazoa > Chordata > Actinopteri > Atheriniformes > Atherinopsidae > Leuresthes > Leuresthes tenuis. The sequence goes on along the minus strand of NW_027325365.1, from coordinate 15,813,858 downwards.
AGAGGAGAACCACGAAGAAACAGGCTTCCAAATAACTTTACTTTGGCAAAAACACGGGGATGTTAAAGAGATACGACATGACCCAAGAATGACCCTGTAACAACATGACATTAGTTAAGACATCTTTAATGGTTCGGTGTAACAAACACAGCGACTCTGTGCATTATTCTGTATCTGTAAAGCAATGTTTGAAAGAAAAAAAACAACAAAAAACTCTAAAACAATCTCCATTCAAATACATTAAAATTATCATAAAAATCCACATAGAAAACAATCTCTTAAAAAGGAAAAACCATTATTGAACAAAAGGAATAACTCAAATCAGGACAAATATTCCAGTGATACTTTGATATCCTTTCCAGCAGCGACCTGCCTCTCTTTCACTTCCACTATCTGGCTCACAATCACCCGGTGACGTCTGCCTGAGCTCACAGGAAGGATATCGCAGACATAAGACAGCATTGGTGTCTGTGAAACACAACCATGACAAACCATGTGCAAGGTGCAGCATTTTGCTGGTAAGTTCACTTATTCTCAGTGTTTCTAGGTTAAAAGGAAGCACCAGCACGTGGTCAGAAAAAAAAGGGCTTTTAAACTGTCAATGCTTCCCTGTGATGGTGTTTAAGTGCCACTCCTAAAAAAATATTTCTATTAATGGGAGATGAAAAATCAGTGCTCTCGTTTGACATTCAATCAGCAGCCTCATCAAGCACCGATGGCTGGTACATCCTGGGACTCTCTGGGAAGCTGGGTGCACGCCGCACTGCTGGATTTGCATAGGAATGATTATTGCATGGAGCAGCTGACATCACCTCTCATACTTCCTGTCAGATATTACACCGCAGCATCATGGCAACATGTATGCTGATGGTTGCAAAACACAAATAGAAGCAAGGCCAGACATTCAGAGGCTGCTGTTGCAGTTCTGTGGGAGGGAGAGTGGGTGAGCAAACACACACACTTCTCTCAGCAGTTTCTGGGCTATTTTCCAGTGTGCTATATTCTCAGCAGAAAGACCACAATGCTATCATTTCTGACAGCATGGTTGGTACCATACAGTAATTACAGATGGCAATGCACACGCACTCAAACTTACACGCAGAAAGTCGATTGTGTGCACAAAACTAAATATAGGCAGCTAATTTCACTCAGATTTCACATACACAAAAACACACAGGCATGTAAACTGCCAGGCTACAGTATAGTTGTTTGGAAACACCCTTTTTTTTTGGTTGGACTCTCCCATCCTAATTTACTTCCCCATCGGGTGTACGAGAATAATTCTGCTCCCCAAGGAAAGAAGGTTTTCCACATATGACTTCTGAGGTTTGATAAGAAAACTTAAGACCAGTTTATGGTGTAAATGTTCCCCATTCTTCTATAAAATGTAAAACTAGATTCACCAGCGAATTAAATCCCTTCTCAGTAATAATAATAAAAAAAAAAAAACCCTGAAACACAAACCAAGGTGATGAGTGCTGTTAATAAGGTGGTCCACAAGCCTGGATGACAGGCTGGGCGACACAAGAGTGAAATGATAACACTGGTCTTCGATTGGTTGGCACGTTTTTTTCCATTGTGTACAGCAAAATGATTACAAACCGTAGTAAACAGTATCTAAAAGAAACAAACAAACCACGACGTTATATCTCATCTGTTTGAAGACAAAAACGGAGGAAGCACGAAGTGGGCGCGGCTTAAATATCCAGAGAGCACACTGAACCACCAGTGAGATTTGCCAGATTCCAGACATTCCCGGTCAAAGTTTGGGAATGACCAAAAAACTAAAGAAAACAGTGTGGCTCCCTCCTGAGTAGATCTTTGGAATAGTGCCCTTTTTATGAGTGATAGGTAAATGATGCATGAAGACAAACTGTGACATACAAAAAGACAAGAACATTTATGTGCATATGCTGAAGAAAGCAATTAAATCCTTATGACATTGGCAAAGCTCCAAATGTTGGTGGGAGCCACAAAGCACTTGAGGCTGAGGTGAGAGCCGTGCCCTCACACTCCCATCGCCATCCTACACTATCCTAAAAGAAGGTCCTCTTCATGACAAGCATAGAAAACTGCGGTAAACAAAAGTCTATGTGATATTGGCCCCTGGAATGCCTTAGAATAATATATCTGTGTTGAGTAGCACTGACTGTGAGGAAAATCTTTCTACCTTGAAACCTAATTTGACCGAGAGTGAGCAGCATCCAGCAGCTCCTCTAAGGACTCTGCTCTCTCCTGTTTAGGCTCCTCCTTCTCCGACTTTGCCTTCGCCTTACTCAACGAAGGCGTCTCTTCCTGCATCAGCTCTTTGGCCAGGATGTTGGTCACTGCTTGACCGGCTCGTCGGTTGTTACCTGAGGAAGAAAAGACCCAAAATGAGACAAACACACAAAGACAGCACGATAAATCAACCCATGCAGATGTGTCGGTGCCATGCAAGAAGGAAATTCTAAAAACAAAACAAGTCATTTAGTCAAACCTCACCGCATCACCAGCCGTATACTTAACATGTTCAACTGCAAATATAAAGCTTCAATGAGTTAACATAACGGCCACGAGGCAGCACACACACACACCAGTGTAACACAACACACACTATAGGTAAAGAACCTTCTTCTGGGGATAATAAAACACATGTGCATGCTCTGCCACAAATGGATGGGTGGTGTGACCCCGTATGTCTGGATTAGCACAATATCTGGAGCAACTCGATTGTCAGATTAAAGTCACTGATCTTTATGAATAGGAGAAAAATGAGGAAAGAAAATAGGACGCGAGAGACTTAGGGGGCAGAGAAAGTGGGACTGATGAGATGAAGGAATGGAGATAATGAGTGTAACAGCAAGAAGGGACAGAAAGGGGTGAGGCAGAGGGTGAGGCACCATGGAGAGCTGGATGATTCACACTGTGGGAAGATTAAAGACAGAGCGATGAATGACACTGAGACGGAGGGAGAGACTAAGTCAGAAAAGGAATAAGCTGTGAGGAATGACAAGAGAATGACAGAAATAAGCTGTAAAATGTATCATGAGTCACAGAGGAAGCAGTGAGGGGATGAGGTGCATGGAGATGCAAAGTGTGACGGATTGTGCCCCGAGGATGCTGCTGCTGCTGCTAGTCCTCTACCTGCTTATCGTTATTTCCTCTCCTCCTCCTCCCACACACAGCAGCATTATCACTTTTTCTCTCCTATTCCTCACCACTCTTTACTCTCCTGCGTAGGAGGACAGCTGTGCAGCAGCAGCAGCCATTTTGAATTATATAGGTCAGTGGGAGCTTGTGCTTGTGTGTTTGCTGTTATTTTATGCCTGGTGTACATTCAGGGCTCTTCACTCCTCAAGCTAAAGATACGTTATAAGAACAGGACAAACCTGTTAGAGAGATAGAGAAAAAAAACACAGTAAACCAACACAAACGCACATGCAAATGAGCCTTGATAACACAACAAACCAAGACTTGTCGCATGATTCAGAGGGTCAGAAAACACACAAAACGCACACAGAGATTTACCGAGCAGGTTTCCAGAATCAGCTGTGATAAAGACACAATCGAGTCTACAGAAAGAGAGGAGAGGGGAGATTTGTAGATTCAGGACTGAGTTCACAGCAGCTTTTCTGCAGTGGGATGTAATCTGAGTCTGAGCTGAACTGATCAGTTCCACAGCAGAGGTATCAAACCATCACTCTATGAGAGACAGATTTCCTCTTCATGAGCCCAACAGTCAGTGACAAGTTATCCCTCCATCTATTTTTGTCCCTCAAACCTCTCTCACTTATCAACTTACTAATTAGATATTATGCAAACGACCCAAAAACCTGGAGAGACGGCGTGAGTCACAGTGGGCATTATTATATGTGTATGTGCACTATGTAAAGCTTGTCCTACAAACTCAAACCTGCAGAGAATAGCTCCTCTCCTCTCTCATCCTCCTCCACTCCCTCTGGAGAGAGAAGACAGAGGGGGGAGAGGCAGGAGGATCAGAGGAGTTTGCATGGGAAAAAGATGGATTTGAACTGAAACCTGAACATTAAAGTAAAAAAAAATAAAAGGATAAGCAAATCCTCTCTTTAAAACACAGTTAAAATGTCACTGGGTTTCTCTGTAAAATATGGTGAGGCCTTGGCATTAGTCTGAAAAGCCTTTGATGTGTACAAATAAAACTCAACTGGAACGAAAAGATACAATCTTCAGCTTCCGGCGGAATAACATGATCAAACTGACATGTTTGCTAACTCACATTAGCAGATTAACTTATTTTTCAATACAGAAAATGATGTAAACGCCACGTAACGAGAAATATTCAGTTTGAACTGTCATGGAAAACCAAAATCTGTTATTGAATTTCTCATGCAACCGTGGAAAAGGCTGTGAAAGTTTTTTTTTTTTTAGAGCATCTTTTAGACAAGGAGAAGAGGCTGATAAAAACAGATGAAGCAAGCGACAGAGCAAATCTGAATGAAAAAAACTAAGTCAGATACTGAAACATTTTGAAAAGAAGTGAGTGTTTAGCTGTGACATAAACCCCTTGAGGAATGCTGTTCCAAACTCGAGTTCTCAGTCTCAATTAGAGGAGTATAAAGAGTGTATTTTGGCATCTGATTGTTTGGGGCTTTATAGACAAGAAGGGGACTTTGAACAGAGTTGCAGTAGTTCGAAGTGTGATGATGTTCTAGTTGCTGGTAGGATAATAGCAGGGTGTGTTTTAGCTGTGTTTTCCCAAGTGAAATAGTTGTACTGGACTACTGACTTAAGAGGTTTATCAGATTTCAACTGGCAGTCGAAAACACCACCTATAATTAGACTGAAATAAATTCAGTGACATTCAGCTGCTGATATCAGAATTACTGATTTTGAAATGTGAAAAGCAGAGACATGCGAGAGGTCTCCAGGCTTCATGGAAAAGTAAAGCTGTGTAGCGTAAGTATACCAATCATAAAACACGCAACTGAATATAAAGCCTGCTGGTGATAGTTCTGGATCTCAGCCTCTCTGCGGCTTCACTCGTGACCTTTTTGTTTCACTTCTTCTCTTAAAACCCATCCAAGTGGAGCACAGAAACCAATTCAGTGCCCCTCCACCACGTGGCACTGCAAACAGGAAAATCTCAGCATGTATGTTGAGTACAATTACTAGCTCTGATGGTGGCTAAACCATCCATGCACTTGGCATGAACACCAGTGGCTGCAGCACTGAGAAGCTGCTTATAGGGGCCGACTGTTGATGGTCCGTTTACTCCAGAGTGAGTGTGTTTGCATTCTGTAGGGTGGCTCGTAGCCCTCTGTGTAGTGGAAAAAAAAAATCATCTGTAACACATTACTCTCCAGAAGTAATGACTACCTGATGAAGGTAGGAACCCTTTGTTGTACAGTGTGTTGTTGCCCTTATAGGAGGAAAAACAGACAGAGAGAAAATTGAAAGAATTTACCAACAAACACGTGTGAAGATGAGAAGTACTCAGGAAATATTATTCATCAGATATTAGAACAATCTTATAGACATCAGATCTATATCTGACCAGTGAGCAGCTGCCTATATGCGTTCTGTTTATTGTACAGAGCCTGTAGCAGAGCCAAAGTCACATGACAACATGATGACGAGTCCACAATGGAGATAATAGTGTATTTGCAGATGTAGACAGACCCTCCAAATGCCTCCCACATAGCAGGGACTCATATCGCCCTCTTGAGGCTACAGTGAGCAGCACAGTGGTGCTCTACAGCAGAGGATTGTGGGAAATAGTGATGTCACCGAGCAGCTCTCCTGGCTGGTTGTCTGTAGGACAGTACTGATGTAAAAGCATGGAGCTGCTGAAACTGGGGGGGTGGGGGGGGCGTGTGGATGGACTGTGTCGTATGCGACTTCACTACTGTTTCAGTTATGCTTTGATTGCTTAGAGCTCTCCTTGAGGTCTTAATGATGATGATTTTTTTGTGTGACTGTATATATTGAGTTTCAGTGTTTGTGAACATCTGTGAAAGCACAGGTCCTCTGAGGGTGTTGTTTTCCATTTCTCTACAAGCAGACTGTCTGCAGGGCCGGCGTGTGCCTCTGTTGTTGCTATGCTCTTTAACTCTCCCTCTCTCTTGTAATTGGTGCTTTGTCAACTAGTTGCCTCTGTGATTGGTTGTTCCAGGAAGGGTCATGACCCAGCAGATGGATCTATAGAGTGTGTTTAGGCACATCATTCCTACACTTAAATTACTCGCACACAAAACACAAAATTGTCTGTATATTCACAAAATTAAAGTTAGAAACGGATCATAGACTGTGAAGCTGATAGTGTTGGATGCAAGGTTATTCATCCTCTGGAAGGACCTATGCATCGGTTTGGTTTCATGTATTGGTATGCAAACATCCATGTGTGCCTTTGTATTGGCACGCAAGCATCTGGCGTGTGTGCTTTGTGTTTAAGAGGGTGGTGGTAGACAGACGGAGGGTAGGACAGCTGAGGATCCCCCATGAGGCCTGTTCATTCCATACAAGCACAGGCGCACACACACACACTGTGAGCTGAGGTACAGGTCAAAGGTGAGGAGATATATGGCCCTCGCAGCCTCGTGGCAACCCATTCAGTCACACTGCTGTGACACAATGAGCACGGCAACACACTCAGTAGGTCGTCTTTTATCCAAGTAGTGACGTTTGCAGTCACTGCAGCTGTGAGGGGAGGAAAGAAAGAGGAGGGGACCCTCACATAAAGAAGGTTATTAAATACACAATAGTGATAAATGGTCCCCCAGACAAAAACAATAAAAAGGTACTATAATTACTCAAAAAAGGTTAGTGTTTTATTACTTCTATCTATTTATCTTTCTTCTGTCCTAAATGCAGATGACTACTCTAAAGTCACCCACTTCAACTAACTTGATCTGGAATTTGACTCATGACAACATTACAGAAGGAGAGCTCACTCAGTGATTTGGCAGAAAAAAAACCAAAACAATCTCAAATCTTGCCCTAATGTGTATATTAAAAGGAGCAGATTTGTCAGCTGTACATAGGTGTGAAAGCATGCTGGCTTTGAACCTCACTCTCAAGCAGCAACAGAGTGCAAAGATGACTGGAAATGTTATGCCTGTGTTATCATTCCACTTCTTGAACAATGACGGGCAACTTCTCACCTCACCTTCGAGCATAAAGTGCTGAAATGATTCCACTAATCTCTTAAACACCAGTTGTCCAGGCCAAATGTTTACACTGCTCCATGGCCGAGTGTTTCACACCTCTCTTAGGAGCTTTCAGCAGTAGACAGACGTGACGATACTCAGCTGCTACTCCTGTGGACAGTGTATTCTGACACCTTTACATCATTGTCTGAATCAGGGTTTTAAGCAACTTGTGCTGCAGTAGCTCGTATGCGAGGTTGGATCGCACAACCATCTTTGGTCCCTGATGTGCATCAGTGAGCCCTGGGGACAGATCATCGTGTCTCTGGTTAATCAGTTGTCCTTCCTTATTTCTCTTTTGGTAGACACCGACTGCTGTAGACAGAACAACCAAAGATGTTCTGACCCAGCCATCACAATCTGGCCCTATTGATATAGCTGAGATCTTAACACTCCAACACATCAACTTTAAGAAGTGACTGCTCAGAGGCTGCCTGATACACCCCTTGGCCGAGTGCCATTGTAACAACACAGACTGGACTACCAACTCCCTTTCTCAGTGGTTTTGATGCTGTCACTGACATATGTGCAACAAAACTTTGGATATAAAGAAGCACATGTTGAGCAGCAACATCCCTCTATGACACTGAAAAAATGATAACACTCAACTGGATTATGCTGCACCAAATTCCAACATATGCCTTAGCGTTGATGCACCCTCATACCGTCACAGACACCGGCTTTTGCAGCCTGTACAGATAACAATCAGAATGGTCTTTCTCCCCTCTGAACCAAAAGTCCCTTTGTGCCAAAAGCAGGTGAAACATTGACACAGAACAAGTGTCCACTGTCTCTTACATTTCTGAATAAGGAGTCAGGCTGTGCTGAGTGACAGTTTTTCAACTTACTTCTGAGTCATTGTGGCTTTATTGATGATGGAGGCACAACGGTTTCTAATGCAGTAGTTTTGGTCTTTGCCTTTACGCGGCGAGATGTCCCCAGACTTGATTCACCTTTAGACATTTTTTATGCACTGTTGGTGTGGAAAGACCAAAGTTCTTTACAATTTAGCAGTGAGAAATATGACTCTCTGATGGACTTTGGCACAAACTGCACACACAGCCCACCCTTGCTTGGAAACAGTATTCGTTTGGTGGACGCTCCTTTTAGAACACATATTGACCCGGTCATGTGTCACATATTATTCAGATGAGCGCATCTTTTAGAATGGTTTACTTTGATATTTCATGAACTTTTCTGTCCTCCTTTGCCAATTTCCCAACTTGCTGTCATCAAATTCTAGATGTGTCTACACTTTTTTAAAATTTTCTTTATAAATACGCTGGTCAGGGAGCCGTCTTAGTTAAATAAATGTTCATTGGTATTGCTGCAATAAGAACTAATTTCCGAAATTTTCTGGAAATGAGGTTTGTAAAAAAGTAATTACATTGAGATATCAAGCAGTTTAATGCAGACTGGGATCGTTCAAATGAATGTGCGTTGGGAGTTTTTTGACTCATTAGATGGCGTCTGATTGTTAATTACTCTGTGTGCAACAGGCTAATTCACATACGCCTCCCAAGCCAGGACTAATGCACACTACTTTCTCACCTGTGTCATGTGTGAAAGTACAAAGGCGGCATGGTAGATCAAATACATTCTGCTGCCAATACGCCTCTGAGTCAGCAAGGGAGGTTGTAACAGAGTCTATGTATGGAAGGGAGCCGCCTTTGTAGAACACGCCACTCAAACCGACAAACTTAGCTGATTCCACGATGCCGCTTGTTGTGTGTTCACAAAAACTGAAGCAGGGTTGAGCCGCCTCTAATCTTGCAGTTGTGACTCACAGAGGAACAGCAGCAGGCTAAAGAGGAAGTCTATTTTCCTCTATAAGCTACAAACGGTATATGAACAGGGCTACTGGTTTCAATTAATAGTGCTTCAACTGCAGCGATCAAAATGCTTTTGATCATCATCTGGTTTAAATCCCTCCCTGGTGACTGTCATGTCACATCATGCGAGGTTGGGAAAGATGACAAATCTCATCTGACCAAAACTATTCGCTATCAATTCTCAGTCTCAGATCTCTCAACCTCAGAAATAACCCTCAGCATTAATAATACTCTCCATGTGTACATGATCTGGATATATGAATGTTTTTATCCTGCTAAACAAGTCCACCCGTCGCCTGAATGGTGCCAGATATTTATCAAAATGAACCAGAGTCAGGATGTGCTGCCTCCTACTTCAGCTCCACTAAATTAAGCCCTCCGACTCAACCACAGTCACACACACACACGCGTGTGCATACAAACAACAGGACTTTTGGCCTCTCCTGACTGTAAGAACCAAAGAGGATGACAGGAGAGGAGCAGCCTTTAAACCTCAGGGGAAAAAAATACAAACTTCAAACCAACATGGCCCAAACAGCGTGGCTTCACACCCTTTACACTGACCACGGAAAACCCTGAACTTTGGCAAAAGGAACACAGAGATAACACTGTGGTGTAGGAGAGAAGACGGGCAGGCATGTAGCAGGGATGTGATGCATAAAGCATCGGCTTTCCTACCACATTCAAGTATGTGCGGTAAGGAAAAAGCCATTTCTCCCCGTTTCTCTCACACACGATCAGGTATTTCCTGTTACGAGTGTGGGGTGGCCAAAAAGTATTATGGACGACTGAATCTGCCCTACATTGGGCTACATTCTTTCATCTCGGCTTTTGGTTCTCCCCCCCAGTTACCCCCTCACTGTTTCAGATAGTTTAAGCCTGAGCTGTTTGTTAGTTAAGGGTTTTCCTCACTAAGGGCCACGGCAGCAGTTTCACTGCAGTTGCAGAATCACACTCAGTGATCTTTTTAAAATCCATTTATCAATTAAATAACAAAAAGAGAAGGACTTCAAATAAAAAAAAAAAGAGACTAAAAGGAGGAAAGAAAACAGTGCAGTCTACCTTCTGTCTCTGAACTACTCCACTCTGGAGCCCCGCTTCACATCTGGTTTCTATTAAGGGAGGGATTGGGTTGCACACACTCTTCCACAACCTTTCTTATGTGCAAATGGAGAACCCACACAAGAATGCATGTGAATAAACACACACAGGGTCTCTCTCGCTTTCTCACTTCCAATTATTGGGCATGGGACACTTTCCTACTAACACCAGGAATCATGTTACAAAGTTATTGCCCTAACAGCTCGCATACTCACTTTACTTTTCATGGTCCTACCAGGAGGCCATATCATAGACAAAACGTGCTGTGTGTAATGGAGTGTACACAGGAAACGGAGAACAGAGCAAATGTGCAAAGCTTCAAATGAATCAATTAAAAGTGAAAGATGAATGAGACTGAGGGATGCTGTTGTTAATGAATATACAGTATTTTGGGAAGAAATACACTGAAAATCCATTCCAGACAAATTCACAGAGCAGAATATATATAGATATCTATCATACTTCCACTATGAGTAACTGGTGGTTTGTGGGACTCTTTAGCTCTTACTAAAGCCAAGATTTGTTGTTCAGTGTGGAATGCTTGAATGCTTCTTATTTTCTTCCAACTATAAACACTTGTGACATGTTATATGCTTTTCTCAATCACCGATCCCATTTTGATCTGCCTACATGTACTGTTTGATCCACCTTGTACATTGAAATTTCTCTTACTCTTTCCTATTCCATGACCACACCCTGGTCAGTTGTTCCTCTCAGTATCTCACTGTCCACACCCACTCATGCCACCCTCTTTTGTTGTTGTTGTGCCAGCCTTTGATGGCATTGGCTTTGCTCCCAGTAACCACAGACCAAAAATAACGCCACAGCTCAAAGCCTCTGATGCATTCAACAGAGATGAAAAACCATAAACAAATCTGTAGAGACAGAGTGGAAGAGGGAGAAGGAATAAATACGTCTCATGTGCTACATGTGTTTCTGTCTAGAAGGCATAACACACATGTGTAAGAAAAAACTGACATCTGTAACTGAAGTGAGACATGAAAGTTTAAAACATCTGCATGTTTTGGGAGGATTTACTGCTCTGCTTCTGTAGGAGTACCTGCTTGCCGTGGTCCTCTCTTTCTCCTGAAAGCAGCACCGGACTGCAGCGCCTCCAGCAGGCCATCCATGATACCGGTCTCATCACCCTCTGTGAAAGGCATCAAAGCAAAATGTCAGCAATGCATCAACAAACATCAACATGTGGAGTCACATTTAAACTTCTGTTTATAACACAACACAACACACACACACCATGTCATCTGAATAACCCTATTATCATATTTATCACCAGTCTGACATTATTTTCTTTCCCAACAGCAAAGGAGGTATTGGAAGTTAAACTAAATTCAGAAGCTATCCTTACCTCTGATTTGCCAGCACACACACACACACACACACACACACAAAGTGAGGATATATACTGACACGTGGCCAAGTTGACAACTTAACTACATTAACCTACATAAGCAGTGACCCAGTTTAGCTACGGTCAATGCTCAGGGCGAGACGAGAATTGAACTTAAAGAAGGTAACCTCTTTAACACACAAACACACATCATTTGGAAAGACACACCCATGGAAACCGAGCACTAAAAAAAACAATCAAATGAGTAATTGTGGATTATACTTAGATGGGCACTGACTGGAAATGTATCTCGAGTCTCTGGATGTTTGCTCGTACAGTTTGTACGGCTGGTCTCTGAGTATGTTTCTGTTTACATCTAGATTCTCTGCACAGCCTCAGCATCTGATCACCATAAACAGAAAGGTGTTCCAGACCAAGTGGGATACCCAGTGTTGTCATGACTACGCAGTGGGCAGGATTCAGTGGCACAACTCAGCACTTAGGCAGATGGTTTTAATTATTCCCTTTTTGAACCCGAATAGAGACAGAGGGGTCTGGAAAGGGGGCAGTAGGGCCGGGGGTTAAAGGTTTATGCCATCACCTTCCCAACCCCCAAACACAAACAGCACATGTTCTGCTCACACACACACAAACACACACACACACTACATTTAATCCTGCAGTAAGCCATGAAACAGATGGCATGTGGTCTCGCCTGTCATGTCTGAGAAAGTCTCTGACACACTCCCCAAGCCTTTCATGGCTCACATACACCTCTCAATGTTCATACACTAGAACTGCACAAACAGACCAGAATAATGAGACGACATGGGTTTTTCCTCTTCCGGCGAAACACATTTGGCATTTTTCCAGTAACACTAATCACACGGATGGCTTAAAACACCGGTGGAAGCACTACAAACACACAAGCCTATATTAGAAAATGTACTAGAGGCGGTAGACGGACCAAACAATGAACGAGCTGTGCACTAAACAGTCATTTTTATCCAAGTGAAAACCAGACTAAATCGGAAAATTCCTTGAGGCTATGTTCTCTGTAGTATACACAATCAGCTCTGGAGTGTTTTTGTGCAGTTGTTGCTGATGGCAAATCTTTTAAATGAAGCTTTCACGCAAAAGGAAGTCCTACAAAGTTCTCGTTTGCAAGAAATAACAAGGCTACTGTGGATAAACTTTCACTTGCTGGAGATCATGTGCCAATGGTTGCTTTCTGTGGTGTTACTACAGAAGCAGTGTGTGGAAAAACAGTGCAGTATCACTGCTTTCATAGCAATTAAGAGGATGATGCTCTTAAAATGCATTTCATTAACTTATAATCAGTAAGTAATCACCTCTCTAACAGCAGAGGTTTGGTGGTCTGAACATTCAGGTGTAAGTTGACACAATGCTAGGTAGAAAAGACAGCAGCAGGGATCTTAGGGAGTTCACTGTTGCCGTCCATCAACTTGGGGAGAATTATAAAAGCATTTCCAAACTGTTTGGAGTCCATCACTCTAAAGAAAAAGATTTTTCACAAGTGAAAGAGTTGCCAACCTTCCCTGGACTGGGAGTTCACTTTGAACAAACAAGACCAAAGTGGAGACAACTGGTCATAATGAACTCCACCTCAGCTGAGAAATATACAGAAACAGCAGCTGATCAGCACAAACACCTCATACCAACTGTCAAGCACGGTGGTGGAGGGGTGATGATCTGGGCTGGGCTGTTTTACTGCCACAGGACCCGGACACTTTGCGGTCCTTGAGTTGATCATGAATTCTCTGTATAGCAGAGTCAAATGTGAAGCCACCTGTCTGATAGCGAAAGCTTGGGCAAAATGTGGTAATTTAACAGGACAAATGATCCCAAACACAGCAGCAAATCTATGACAGCATTTCAGAAAAATAAATGACTGAAGGTGTTGCAATGGTTCAGTCAAAGTCCAGACCTCAACCTGACTGACAGGCTGTGGCGAGACCTTAAGTGAGCTGTTAAGTTACTGCGGCTAAAAGTGGCTCCACAAGCTACTAAATCATGGTTTAGTTTTTCACAGACTGCTTCTGCGTAATATTTTTTAAACGAATGACAGTGTTGTTCTAAGACTGAGTGGGGGAAAAGTAATCTCTGTTATCGTGTCCAGATATGAATAACCTTAGGTTTGAAAGATGGGGAGTACTTTCTGTTTCACTTATTAATTTGGACAACCAATCAATAATGAAAAAAAACACAAACAGTGGGAGTAAAATTAGACTTAACTGTGAGTAGAACAGACAGACACACAGGCGTCACACACACAAATAGAATAGTGCATGGCACAAACAGCAAAGCACTAACTGCTGCACCTAAGAAGATGAGACGGATTAATTAGTGCAATAGCATTAGATGTTGAGCTTTTAAAGTTGTCCACACAGAGCTGATCTACCTTAATGCTCACACAGACACGTGGAACACACCAACTCACAAAGAGAGACAGATGGCACACAATCTTGTGTGGGGCGATAGCTCCCCTGCTGGATGTTCACACAATAATATGTTAGAATATGAATGGAAAAAAAACAATTCAAGGGAGAGGAGAAACGGCAAAAACAGAAACATAATATATGAAAGAGAAACGGTGAGTGGGGCTCTGTGGGCAGGACTTTTATTTCTCTAATGTGCCATTATTCTATCTCTCTTTAACAGTTGCCTGGTGTGAGACATCAGGCTACGCAGGCTTATCCCATTTCATCCTCTTATACTCGTGCCTTTCTCCTCCTCTTACCCCCTTTTCTATAAGACCACAACACAGTCTAATCCACGACAGAGCATCTGCTGCCTTACTCTCTTCCACCCCCTCCCCTCCCCCACACAATTCTCCCACTTGCTTCTTCTGTGGAGCATGAGCACTCCCAGTGGCAGTTCCCATACCAGCATCTGGAGGTGCTTAAATCACACATGCACACGCCCTTTAACACAAAGATGAGAACACAGCCTCACAAACTCTATTACAGACACCACTGACACCTAGCTGTGGAGATGAGGCATAGTAGCTGTCCTTAGATAGGCTTCTCACAGCCAGAATTGGATTTCTTAGTTCAGAATTGGGCTGCATTTGTCAGATCTAATTAGGGTAAACATCTCACTTGATCACAGATGGTGAATGTGAACTTTTCATCATGACAGAGGACTCAGAACCTAATATTTTATGGGAGCTAAATAACAGCAAGTAAAAACACAATGATTAAATAACTGAAATGTGCAATGAGAAATAACCTTCAAGGCTCTCAGAAGAATGAGCCATTCACAGTAACAACCATCACATGCTTAAAACATGTGCACACTTCACAGAGTCTGACTCAGGCAGGAATGACGAGGTCACAAACTGCAAACACACAGTGACCTTCCAGGGTTTGATAAATACACGTGATTCATTGGATTCATGAGATAGTAAGAGTATGTGGAGGATGGACAGAGTGGTGAGAGATAGAAAAAAAAAAAAAAAAGGGAAGCAGGAGGATGTTAATGTGCAAAAGAACACCTGCTGAAAACACGCTTTGTTTAACAGCCTTTCAGCATGAGGGTTATAAACAAATACTGGACAAAGACCAGGTCTGTGTATGCCAGATTTGTGTGTAGGTGGATTCAAATAGGGGTGTTGAATGACTCCAGGCTACAGTCAAATATGCCACCTGTATGTAAATGATCTCTATCCAACAAACTCACACACGCACGCACGCAAACCTCGAAGCACTCTTAAGTTCCATATGTGCATGCCTCCAGAGGCTGAACATGAAATTCAACTAGTTTATACTGCCTGCCACAAACGCTTCATACTTTCAACACAGATACAAAATCTCCCGAGTGGGGCCTCGGTTTCTTTTAAATGCCTTTTACGTGAGGAGGGAGAGAGAGAGAGAGAGAGTGGGAGTGAGGGAATAAAAGCGAGAAAGAGAGAAGAGGAGATGCCAGCTGGAACATGTACCAATGGGAGAAAGGCCAAAATGACTTTTTGTAAAACTTTCACAAAACGCACACACACACACTTTTCAGCAAACACAATGTTTCTCCAACACATGGGCACAGCAAAACAGAAACAGTCGCAAGAAAAGATCATTTGTAACATAAGCACACATGGAATGCACTGAGGCTGAGGAAAACTTTGACCATGGAACAGTGGAGTCTCTGGAGAACCCAAGTGGAGCCAGAGAAAGGAGGAATGCACTGAAAGTAGGTCACGGTCTGAGGGAAAAGGGGGGAAAAAATGTCTGTGTGCATAAATGTGTGTCTGGAAGGCAGGATTTGAGTGCAAACTCGGCGTATACGGGGATGAGAAAGTAGTCAGGGATATAAATTACATTGGACAATATGCTACAGGCCTTTCTGTATGAAATCGTCTCAAATTAGACGAGGGAATATGCATTTGCCGATAAAGAGAATAAAGCGTTTTTCTCAGTTCCCTTTTCTGAAGAAAGAAAAAAGAAAGTCCCCCATTCTCCAGAGGCGTGAAAAGAGGTCAAGCGGTTTATTGCATACATCTTCCTTGTTTCCAGTTTATGTGAAGCTTCATTGATACCAGCTTACTTCAGAGCAGGTCATCAACATTAGATTAACTGTGGTCTATAAATACTGATGGGCTGATCTTTCACACACACACACACAAATATTCCACTGAAGAGTGGACTCTGACTGCCCCCAACAGGAGTCTGAGGGAAATACAAAGTGAGGCACGTAAAGGGAAGGTTTTTTCCTGCCACACAAAGGTAAAGAGAGGCAACTGTGACCTGCGTTGATGTCCAGCAGCTGGCTCTTCTTGCGTTTCTCCTCCTTCTCCTTCTCTGCTTTTTCTCTTGCCAGCTTGGCCCTCTTGATCTTTTCTTCAGACTCCTTCCTCTTCTGATTATCTTTCACTGCTTGCTGTGGGTAGAAGAGGTGGGGAAATAAGAAAACATCTTGGTGTTTGGAGTATGAAAGGGATTCATAATGAACGTGACGGATTTCTGCACATGTTCAAAAGCAGAAATCTGCTTTGTTGCAGGTAAAACAAGTCATCACACCCCACCCAAAACAGCCCACTGACTTATAAAAACTGACACTGTCAGTGGAGCCACTTTCATTATTATGGCAATACAAACAGGTGTACAGGCACCTGCTTTTTTCATCTTGTACATTTAATTTCCAACTGTTTTCCCCACTCAACTCAAGCTGTGTGTTTATCCTTGTTTACGATGTGGAAAGATATATTTCAGGGTGACCAGGAAGCACTGAAAGCATGATCACATCTTCATTCGTTCACTCACATCACATACAAACAAACGCACAGGAGAACACACCTGGAACATGTTTTTAAAGGTGTTCAGGTCTCCGAAGAATTCCTCCACAGACATTTTCCTTGGGTCAAAGACAAAATATTCTCCCAGATCATTGTAATGCTTCTCCATGTTCTTGTGCATCAAATCCAGCTTCTCATACTGTTCATGGGCCTGGGTCACAAAACTGTAATGACGTGTTGTTAAGGTACATAGAACTTGTACTGTATCTTTGTATTTAACATTTCCCAAAAACAGTTTTCATCAAGAAAAAGCAGTAAGTGGATAAAGAGGATATAGACATCTTTTCCACAAAGAGGTCGTTGTCATTTTGTGGAGGAGGGAAAGTTTCCAGATCTTTCTCCAAGTTCTTGATGTGACGGCCCATGAGTTCCAGATTCTTCTGAAGTGTCTCTGCAGAAACTGCCAAAAGACAAGAAGAAGAACGTTAACGTCGCTGCAAGTCTACATACAAGACATGAAACTGCAAAAAAGATAGCAAACAGATGATGGATATCCTGTTATCTATGTATGTACGTCTTTTGTGTACATTTCCATGGGAAAAGTTGGGCTGTACAGTTGCGTAACGGTTGTTCATGTTTGTTTCCTGACTTGAGAAGACACTCTTGTACAAGAGATTCTAAATTCCAGGTGTAATGGATGGACTGTACAATGCAATAGATGCTGTATACCTCTGCTGGCCTTTTCCACGTGAATGAGCTCATCGGGAAAGCTCATGATTTCGGGATACTTCTCCTGGCACACATCGGCAAGAAAATGGAGCAGCGTCTGCTTCAGATCAGCTGATTTGGTGTCACGCAGCTGATGGAAAGAAGAATTGATTTTAAAAATGGAAACGGCAGTCAGACAAACATTACATCATGTCTGCATGTACTGTGTCTCACTAATCTGTCAATGTTGACCTTTCAGAGTGTCTATCGGGATGCAACATAACTCGCATATATATCTGAATCTTTTTTTTTTTCATTATGAAAATCATACAAAAACATGTGAGAGACAATCTAAAATGCTGCTATTGATAAACTAGCTCTGTGTGCTATTATTTCCATTTAACGAGTCATATGTTATGTGAATCTGAAGCCAGGCAGGACCGGCCCTGGCTACTGAAAAAGCTGTAAGTCACCTTGCACAGGTATGATATTGAGAAGCCGAATGCATTTCCATTGCGGGAGCCAGAATTCATATAGTTTCCAACAAGGAGGGTGATCTGCAGCAGCTTGGAGAAGTTCTCACTTTTCCTGAGCTCCTCACAGGCCGCTGTCACAGACACCACATCTGGCTTGATGTTGTTCAGCTGCTCCTCAAACTGCATCTTGAACTGGATGGCTTGAAGCCGGGGCATCAACCGCTTCACGCTGGACATCTGGAGAAACAAGAGGATGGAGGATTGTAGATTTTGTGTGTGCGTGAGGGGGATTTCATCCATTACTCACACTTCCACGTTGCCAGTGTTTAACAACAAGAGGACAGTCTGTGTCTAACACACTGACAGCAATGCAACTATCAACATTTTCTACACCTCATTTGATGTCACACCAATTTGCCTGCAAACTTTGTGATTACTCATCCTCCAGTTATCTTAGAAATGTAACTACATTTCCATCTAAATACATGTGCATGCCAACATAATCTGTTATTTAGCAAAAAGTTCCACTTGTACTGTACAGTGACTATTGGCTTATTCTTAGCATTAATTTCAGGGTAATCACTTCAACAATGAAGTTTTTTAAGGAGTGTTTCAGCTGCTGTTTGACAGATGATAGCATAATCTAATATGTCTGCAGTCAATTCCAAGAGTAGCTTGCGATATGCTGTCAAAAGGAACTCTTGACAAAGATATATTCTATTCATGGTTATGGTCCTTTGTGCAATTTGAGCACCTGAAAAATATGCTTTTGGCAGAAAGCACAACTCAACGACTTACTGCACCTACACAGAACCGTGATCAGACTTATTCAGTCTTCTTACCACTACTCCAAATTGCTCAGCCTCGGCCAAATCATCGTATTCATCCTTCATCTCTCCCAGAATGCTCAGCTGCTCTGGTGCAGGCAGTTGTTTGATCAGGTTCTACGTGGAATAAACGGGAACATTTTCATTACAGACAGGATCAGGAGACATTCGTATGAGTCTAAAGCGACTATTTCACCCAGACACTGTCCGCATAAAAAAAGACTTCCTGACCCTTTAAACGAATATCCATGAATGATACCTCCTTCGATGAAAAGTGCAAAAATCATGGGTTCCTACGTAACTGATCAATGTCATATTGTGCAATAAATTTGTATGTACAATTTGTAAAAAACAATGTAAAAAACTTTATGTAAAATAAAGGTTCAATGAAATGAAACAAAATGCCCCACTGCTGAGGGACCCAGCAAAGGAGCTGAGACTGTAATCCTTTATAGAGTAAAGGTCAAGTTAACAGTGTCCTGTAAAATAATAGAACAAAGGCAGAACTTGTTCTGTGTGCTCTGATCTGAATGTGGTACCTGAATCAACGACTCAGTGAGGATCTTGTCATTGACCTGCAGGACGGCATTTTTGATCTCTTCGTAAGGGAGACGGAACGACCCCAGGAAGATGGCTGCGTGAACCAAAGAGAATCAACAGCAGAACTCACTAGAACCCGCTTCATTGTTCAAATGTCAAAGTGTAGCTTATACCCACAAAAAGCAACATGACAGAGATGCTGCTATCGGTTAAGTTGACTTACAGAGGTTCTGTGAAGATTTGCCGTCAAGAACCTTCAGCTCTTTCACTTTCTTCTTCTGCACCTGCTTCTTTTCATCTCCACCGTCCTGCTCTTTTTTAGCTGGTGAGGAGGACAGAGAGGATTGTGGTAATTATTAAAAGAAAAAAAAAACCTTGTAAGCACTCTTAATTTTACTTTTGCCTTTCTTAACGCAAGGAGACTGGTGCGCTTAGACAAGACAAAGTTGTTAAAAAGAGAAACAGTCGGGAAATTAGTGGGCTTTCGCAACACCGAAAAGCATCCCGAAGGTGTGGTTCGAGGGCCTATGTGATGCTATAACAACTGACAGCCTCGGCACAGCTTCTACTTTTCTCACCCGCGCCAACTGTATGATGTCACGTAGGTGTTGGGATTTTTCTATGAGCAGCCTTGGGTTAGACCGAACTAACAAGAAATGACTGTAAAACTGGGGGAAATGTGTCACTGGTGAGTGTGGAGCTTTTTAAATACGGACGGACGTTTTTTAACTGTGAGGCATTTTGGGACTGCATTTAACTCCTGCGTGTGCATTAACACTCCATCTGATCACAGACACACACACACAAGTAGGACAAAAACATTTCGCATTAACTTGCTCTGACAAGGTCAGGATTGTGACTGTAAGGATGTGTCAGACTGTGGGGGTGTGCGTGCACTAGATGAGAATTAGGAGTGAAAGATGAATAATCACATGGTTTGACAATATAATAGCTCGCTGTATCCAGGAACATTAGGTCTAAGGTTAGCAGAGTTTTGAATGTCACAGTTGTTTTCTAGTTTCTGTCAATATTATCAAACCACTCAGTTCATCTCCTGTAAATAATGATCCAGGCTGAAATGAAAGGACAGACAAATATGTCAGATACACAGCTGACATATTTCTCAAAATTACTGTACAGTACGAGAAAAAGAAAACATTATCAGCCAGTACATCGGCTTCTTTACAGCTCTGTGGGTTTCTGTATGACAATCTGAAAGATGACCGGTGTAAGTTTCATCTAAATGTTAGACTTTTATCAGTCTCCCTGTGACCTCGTCCTTGCCACGTCTTCACAAAGACGAGACGGCAACAAGAAGCGAGGAGAAAATGTCTGAACGAAAGCCAACAACAGCGCTGGTGTGGCATATGGACTGAGTAGGTTGTACTTTTCTCACAGCGAATCAAATGAAATTCAAATCAGAGTCAGAGCAGCCGGCCCGTAAAGACCTGATGTCACGACATCAGCCCCTAAAACCAACAGCTGGACGACAACAGATGAGGTTATCTGCACCGAGGCTACTCTGTATCGTGTAAAACAAAGATGATACGGACGCAGACTCAGTCTCGCCTGCTTAATCAACACAGGTTGTTAAATCACCTAAGCCCCAGATTTCTATCCTGCATACGTGGCCTTATTTCTTCACTTCCTCGCAGCCATTTGTTACACAGAGTTAAAAATGGTCTCATTCCAACAGCAGCACTGCAAATGTTATCTACACGCACACAGAGACAGACAGACAGACAGACCACAACAGCATAACAACTCATCCATTCATCTGCTGACCCTCCATATGTCCAGTCAAACAGTGCTTTGTCTTGATGAGAGATGCCAGCCAGCTGGACAGTCTGTTAACGAGCCCCTGCAGCTAATGAGGGCCTCATCTCTTCATTTAGCCACATACATACACACAGAACAGCCCCTGAGTGGACCCTCGAGTCACATTTCTCTTCAGTATCAGCTTCACCCTTATAAATTCTGGACGATTGGGAGATTTTCGACTGTTTTTATAAAGGTTCGTTATATATAAAGGATACTCTGTTACATGCATCATCACCACAAATAGCACTATTGTGTCTCCGACACTTTGTCAACAGCTCCTGCTGAGAGCAGGAAACTAAAGGAGGAAGCCAGCCACATGCACACACGGGGCAGGAAAATCTATCCGGACATTCGAGAGGAAACAACAGTAACATCTCTGCACAAACACATTCTAAACTATTCTCAGCTACGAGGGAAAGAACAAAGCAAGTAACAAGCTGAGAAAAATACACATCTCCACATAGAACCACCTAAAATTATCCACAGCTTCCAGAGGACATCCTGGGAAGCTTTCACCTCTATAGACAGGTCAAAGAGATCTACAAGCATTTATTACAACAGTAAATATCTAAATGCCCCTACAACCAACATATATGAATCAGCAAACCTGCAAGACAAGCACACATACTACAGAACAGATGAACATCTAATCTGGATCACTTCTAATCTCTCAGAGAGCCAATCCAGTTAGTGTGGGACAGGACTGGTGACCTACTGGAAGCTTCGTGTCAGGAGGTCAGTGTGTATGTGTGTCTCAGAGAGACATGAAGCCAGTGAGGACGGATGCGTGCCCCAGCCAATAGAAGCAGATGTAGCTTTGCTGACATCATAGCTGATTCATAAAATGGGGGCTGGTGTGCGGAGTGTAAAATGGCTGCTCTGTGGTTTCCACATGCAGTTGGTGCTTTTCATTTATGAGCCGATGGCACCTCTAGTGGTGGTTATAGACTGCTGCATCCTGTTATACTTCGTCACTGTGGGGGAGGAAAGGAGATGAGAGAAGCAGAGCACACATGTTTCACCAGACTCAAACACACTAAAAAAAAAACACACGCAAGCACATGAACACACTTGTGGAGTGCTGACATCTCAGCGTCCACATGTTTTAATGTCTCAGCTGTCTTTTTGTAATATGGTCACACAAAGAGGGCCCATTTCTGGAAACAAACCAGCCCCTCACACACACACACACACACACACGCAATCCTCTTTTCCTGGAACACCTCCCCCTCGTCTCCCCAACAGCTGCTTGGCACTGAGAGATGATGAGAAAAAAAAGTGTGTGTGTGCGTATGTGCGCACACACACACACGCACACACACACACACACCAGTGTGTCATGACAAGAAATTCTTCCATTCCCAACTTCTGTTTTTAATTAAGTGGAGAGACCAAAAAAAAAAAAAGCAGAAAGTTGGAAGAAGAGAGGAAGTGAAGGAGGGGTCAATAGAATCACGAGGAGCCAAATCATGCTGAGGTTTTTGTCAATATGTTACTAAGTATCTGTGTGTGTGTGTCTGCACAAAGAGGAGTCTGTTTATCAGTCAGCAGACCTGAGTGTGTCCTTCACCCCCCCTACATTCCCATTCCCTCACTCCTTAAAAGGACAAAATGTGTAGTGGAGATGGTAGCCTTAGAGGATGTAGCAAAAAAAACAAAAAGAAAGAGAGACGGAGAGAGGAGCAAAAGAATGAGTTGGTTAAAAATAGGGAGGCAAACAAACGTTTTCATCTCTGGCCACTCTGAACTTCAGCTTCAACTGAAAGAATAGTTTCATCCCCCTCTCAGAAAGCATGCCTTTTTCTCTTTACCATTGCTTTTTTCAGTCTTTTCATGTGACCTATTCATCCCGCCATCACCACTCCCTGTTTGTGGATGGCTGCAGTTTATTTTTAACACACTAAAAGCTTTCAGATGATGTGCTCCATTGTAGATTTCTAACATCAAGAGAGTTTTCCATGGGCCCTCTAGTGGCAGAATAGAAGAACAGCAACTTAACTCAACTTTATATAACTTCAAACTAACTTTTTCCACTCAGCTGTCCAAGGCTGGGGATTGTCTTCACAAGAATAGAGGAGGGGGTGTTAGGTTTCCACACCAATATATCTGAGTTGAAAAGTTCTCTGGAAAAAGTGGCTGAATTAACTTCAGAGAAAGAACTGCTCACACAAACAAATCTTCTGCCAACCTCTAACTTGAAGCAAGTATTTCAGACAAACAGAAGAAGAACAGCTCGTGTTTTTTATTTGGAAAAGTTTACTTCAGGAACCTTAAACTCTTACCACTAAGAGAAATCAGACAAAGAAGGAAATGAAAAGGTGGGGGTGCATAAAGTTCTTTGTGTAAAAGTAAACAGAAGGCCAAAACTATGGCAGACAGAAGGACAGCTGTTGCCTCGGTCCCTTTAAACTTTAAATGTCCAACATTCTGTCATAGAATAACAGAACGTGTTACAATGTAAGTGTTTGACAGAAGAAGAATAAGGGGGTTTCCACGGTAACCTTGGGTCTGAAAGAGCCCCTTCATCCTGTTTTTCACTGTGAAAGGAAACGAGGAGAAAAGATTCCTGACTCACACTCCATGTGTGTGTGTGTTTGCACGTGCGTGTGCATGCGATTGTGTGAAAAGGACCAGATGGCAGGGTGGGGCAGGGAGGAGGGGGGACGGGGGCAGGATATGGGAGGGCCAGAATGCAGGGGGAGGGCATATGGGAGGGGCTAAAACCGTGCTCACTTGCGCTCCCCTGGTGCATGAACAATGTAACTGCAGCTGAAATGATTTTTTAACTGATCCAAGTCAGAAATATCACAACTTATTTGCTTTAAAAGCACTTAAAAGGTAAAAATTTACACCCAAAATAATCAAGAAAAATCTGATTGACTGATTTAAGTTGATAATCCCTTTTTATCTGCTGGCTGTAAGTAAGTATCTTTAGAGAAAAATAGAAAATGAAATCACATTTCTAAATTCTGACTTGCACAATATTGAAACTAGCAAAACAAGTAATCTTTTCATCTGGAAATGTTTGCATGGATGTTCAAAGCATATTCTTCCATCTGACATTCTTCCATAGTTAAGAATATTGATCAGTACTTCAGCACATTTAAGTGGATTCATTTAAGTTTTTCATAGTGTAATTCAACCTTTGTCATATCATCTACTCAGATTATTTTGTTGATGTCTGGAGAAAATAACATTTTAATACATTAAAAAACTAAGATTTATAGATTAATTATAATCTATAAAGTTCAAATATAGGTTCTATAAATCTATAGGTTCAAATATTCAGCTGCAGACATGTTTAAAGTTTTCATTTTGAAAAAAAAAAAATACATTGTCAATACCTACTTCAAAAGACAATTTATGTCCCCATTCTCCTAAAAGTAATGTATATGATATGCAGTAAGGAGGCACAAAGTGTGGGCTCCCTCAGTGGAGCAACTGTTCATGTATGGAGTCACAGTGCCCTCCACTGGTGGAACCGCTGAACTGCAGCTGCGATACGCTGTGATACCTTCATGCTCCATCTCAGAACCCATCCAGGTTGTGTGTAGGTGAAAGACGGACGGAAAAAAAGTTTAAAAAACAACTGTGTTTATGCATATGTCGTGCTGTAGGGCGCACAAAGGCGTGCGGTGTGGTCACTGAGTGTGTGCTTGTGCCAGTGTTGTTCTCTCAGGGCCAATCTGACCTCTCTGTGCTCTTCATGCCATGAAGGTCTTCAGCGATGACGCACACATGGCACGTAGCAGCATCGCTGATGAGATACACACTCGCACAGCGTATGCTGCCTGCATTGCTGATAAGGTGCGCCACAGTCGACACAGCATTACCTTGAACTCGAATTCGCACTTGCTGAAACCACACAAACAGCCAATAAATCCCCATAGCAAATAACAGAGGACACGGAGCCCCACAGTGCACAGGCACGTGCGCAGAGGGAGAGGTGAGCTGCTTTGGTGTGCTTATTAAATCAGTCCTATATCAGCCAGTCTCCTTGGGACATCAGAAAAGATTTACTACAGCAATTACACTGGCTAATTACAAGGAGGAGAGAGGAAAGGAGTGTGGGAGAGCTACAGAGTGTGGAGGGGAGGAGAAAATCAAATGAAAAGGAGCGAAAGCAAATAAAGGTGTGAAAACTGAGACCATGAGAGAGCAAATAAAGGGAAGAGACGGAGAGAAGTTTTAAGGACAAAGATGATGAGCTCGTGACCTTGAGCCACCTGCAACACCTGAGCCTTTAATGCGGTACAGAGACGACACAAAAGCTTCACTGTTCAGACACACAACAAGCTGCGTGCGTCCTGTTGACGAAGTGAGCGACTCACTGAGTGTGTGAGTAGTTTCTCTGTGGCACTACGATGTTTGTTATTCAGAGTGTGAATGCCCTTGATACTGAACTGGCCTTCACAGCTCCCTCTACGGAGAGCAGAGTGAATTACACCAATAACCCGGCTCTCAGCTATCAATCAACGCTGATCCTCGTTCCTCAAGTTGTGGAAGGCACACAGTGACATTTATAGACACTGTTCACATCTGTGTGCATTTTACTGACGAATGAGATTATCATTCTTACAGGCTCACACTGAATGTGACCTCTAAGAGTAGCAAATACGAACCAACGATAATTTCATTCCTTCCATTAGATAAATTGGATTCACATTCCATAAAATCATGGAACCTTCATTTAGTCAGGAACTTAGATTCAGGCCCTACAGCTGAATGTTCCTCTGTGTCCAATGTCACTTGACTTCTTAATGCATCAGAATTTCCCTGCCAGCCAAATGCAGTGTCCGACCCGACTGCTTCTCTGACTTTGCACATAAATGCCGAGTCTCATTTACATTGGCAGAGAAACGAAAACTTAAAAATTGAGTTCCCATCTCAATTAAAAAGTTAGATGAACTCTTAACACAAATGTAACCCATGAGGCACATTGTGCCCTGGGCAAAAATGATTAGGTACCGCACTCCTGTCAGCTCTCAAATATTCATTACTACCTTATGGAGAGATAGCAGAGAGAGAGCGAGTGGGAGCAAGAAGAGACAGAGAGACACTTTATGAATACAAGTAGCTCTGACTTATGCAAAGGGGGTTAAAAAACAAACCAAAGAAAGGACAGAGAGAAATGGAGGTCTACACGGTGTCACGTCATGGAGGACAGTTAAAAGTACGTCACAGCACTGGTGCGTCCTCTCATCCCGTTAATCCCTCAGTTTCCGTCCTCTCATCTCCAACCATCCATCCTTTCACTCGTCTTTATCTCTGCTTCAGTGATGAGAACAAAGGAAAGCACTCAATCATTTGCCCATCCTCGCCGCCCCCCCCCCTCTTCCCTTTCTCTTGGTTACCTCAGGCAAAGCTCACAGGCCTGATTAGCAACTGTGACTTGACCGCATGGTGGAAAGATTGGCACACATGCACTTACGCACATACGAGCATGATACACAAATGTGGCAAGGAGGGGGACAAGGGCC
Source organism: Leuresthes tenuis (assembly GCF_036924035.1). NCBI lineage: Eukaryota > Metazoa > Chordata > Actinopteri > Atheriniformes > Atherinopsidae > Leuresthes > Leuresthes tenuis. Next base: position 15,787,311 of record NW_027325365.1, on the reverse strand, counting down.
AGTTTTGCTAGGTCTGATTATCCCTTGAGCGAGTCGCAGTGAGGGGGCTGGGAGGAAATGGGGAATTTTGCCTTTTTTCCATTTTTTTTTAATGTCAGCTATTACCCGCAGGACACACTCATACATACATACATACATACATACATAGACACTTGAGTGTTTGACTGGAGGCAAAAAGGTCTGGCAGTTTTCTGGTGATGTCACCAGCAAACACCATGAAGCCAAGGAAATGCAGAAAGGAGGCAGACACAGATGAGACGAGGGCAAAACTGCAAGGGGCAAGAATAAAGAGACACGGCGCTGTATCGTAACTGGAATGCAAATAAAGAGAAGAAGAATGAGAGCAACAACTCCTGTGATTAACAGCGACAAACAAAGTTTTCAGACACTTTCAATCTTTACATAATGCATTACTTTGTAGACCTAATTTTAAATGGAGGAAATTTCCATTTTTGCCCTTCAGCCTGCCTCCCAAACCTAATAATAATATATATATATATATTTTAATATGTGTTCATTTATAATAAATGGAAAATCTCTCATTCATCTACAAAGCAGTGAGCAGTGAGATTCTTTTAGACGCAACTCCATCAGCAACTATAGCTTTGAGTCATCTCTGTTAAGTCTCCAGATTTTCCACATTTCGATTTGGTTGCTTTGTTGCTTTTTATTTGGCAGATCCTTAAAAGCTCCATCAGACTGGAGGGCGAGTCTATAAACCGCCATCTTCAGGTGTCTCCACAGATGCCCTCTCCCCTAGTCTCATTTCACGTAGCCTTTATAGCGGGCGTTTCTCAATGACCCCTCTGCATTTGGAGGGTGTCTTTGTTTCCCCCATTTGGAGCTGCCTGTCTGGCCTTGCACTGACGAGCACTCCCAAGCAATGCCTCTTCACTGCAGAGACATCATTAGCCAGAAGATGAGCCGTGCCTGCTATCTGCCAGATACAGAGCCTGAAAGAGTGGCGTTTTGGCCTCTCCACACCAGAAAATCTCTCATGCTTTCAGAATTCTTTAAATATAACTTGGCAAAGTTCTAAACATCATGTATGCCTTTTTTTCATGAGTGGTTTCTATCTAGCTACTAAAAGCCTCTGTGATAAAGTGCTGCGAGATGATAGTCCTTGTGGCAGGTTGGAAAATCTATGTAGAGGACTTCTAAAGTGCTGTTAGAGTGACTGTCGACTTATTGGAGACCTCTTTGACAGAGGCCCTGAGGATCTGTCCAGAGGATCTGTTCCTCAGTTCGGCTGTCGGGCCAACTGTTATTAAGAGTCCTCGTAGTTCCAAACTTCTTCCAGCTCACAGCGAGTGCGGCCACTGTGCCTCCTGGCAATAACTCAAAGATTTAGAAATGATTTCACACTCCAGCCTTAATCTATTCCTGTGCCACAAATCTATAACGGGGGTCCACAGAGTTTTCTAGGATTTGATTTCCATCCAGCATGAGTGTAAGTGAGTTTTACAATCTTATATACACAGGTATGCGCTTTTCCTAACAAAGCCGAGTTAAATTTCCCAGACGTTGACTGGAATCAAGTTTTAGACATATGAAGAGTAATTCAAGCAAGCAGGATGCTGCTGATCACATTTTGGAGAGCGCAGAAAAAAAAAAACCATTTACTTTAGCTTTTCAGGACTGAGAGTCGACCGGTGGACAAACTGTATTTACGTCAAATCTTAACCAAATAAAGCGTGTACAATTTTTGTTTCTAAATCAAACTTACAGCTTTGAATCCCTTAAAAACTGCAGAAACTTTGATTCATATTCAGATAAAGCTTTGCATCCCCGTGTGAGAACTTTGTGAAAACTACCGTAGGTATCTGAAATACATCAAAAGCAAGAGATGGTAGTCAAACTGAGCAGCTGGAGGGGACGACAACCAAGATCTGGCAACCTGCACTTCTACGTGGGAACCTGGGGAAAAGTCCATCTCATCATAGATCCACTGGGATACGGCAGGCTTTCCAGTTTGTGAAATCAGTTTTAACCCCTTCCCTAAAGAGAGGGAGAAGCCCCTAACCCTGAAAAAAAAAAAAAAAATAAACAAGAGAAATAGATATTCAAACAGAGAGACAGACATGCAAATCCTCTTCTAGAACATCTGTCTGCTGGCCTCTCACAGGAATTGGCTGTAGTTGATGCTAAACAAAAAGACACACACACACACACACATAACCAAACACAAAAACAAAAACACAGTTTACACAAAAGTACACACCTAATCCCTCCATGTGCTTAGCGAGCCATCAGGGGACGTGTTGCCAATCAGACTGCTATGTGAGGTTGGGCGAATGAAAACAATCAAGAAAGCACACACAATATGGCTCAGAGAATGTGCCTATGTGCACAAGTGTTTGCTTGACTGACTTCAGACCAGCCTCTGTGCTCACCTAATGCATTCCTAGAGGGAGTGGATGGATGGATGGATGTGTGTGAGGAGAGATCTTCTCGGTCCTCTGTAAGTAAAAGTGACTGATAGCAAGCATGGCGTACTCAGGGAAAAGCGCCAAGGTTTTAGGGCTCAACACACCTTGTTGCGCCGAACTAAAGCCTCAGCAAAATGAAAATTATGTAAGGATCATCTTTTGTGCTGCCCAGCTCCCCGTGTTTTAAACCTCATCTCAGTGTGATTTGTTTTCTTTTATTCAGAGCACACAGTCTCTACCATGGCAACAATGATATGCTTTCAAAATAGTAGCTTAATTGACTGCAGGACACAGTGGTAAAAAAACAACAGAATTTGCCTGACAGGAGTTTAATACGATCCTCTTGAAAACCCTATAAAATAAAGAGACAGTTCTACCTGTTGTCTATACAGTGGCCTGACATGTGTGTGTATGTCTAGCAAACTATCGCTCCTCTCTCCGTCTTGTCTCTTCTCACGGCTCAGTGAGTGTGTCAGTTTGCGTTCGCCCTCTTTCAGAAGCTACTGAGAGATGGCAGCACCATTAAAATTTAACCCACTATCTCACCACTCGCAACACAACGACAAGAAAGGGCGAGAGAACAGCAAAGACACTCAGGCAGGCGTTCGCTGATAGACAGGAATGTATCTAACCGCGGACACGGGCGCGCACAGCCACACGCGCGCTCAGTCCTAAGGAATCAGTCAGATGCGATAGCGAAAGATGGGGAGCGATGGAGCGAAAGATCCAACACAGATGGAAAGTAAAGAATAAGATGGAGCAGATTACCGCTTGAAAAGCCCACGCATGCACACACACGTGCGATGAGGCGGCTCTGGAAATGAGTGGCATCAATTCAGCAGGGAAAATGGAGACTGTGTACAGGCCTTATGTTGTATCAGTTTGCACTTTGTAGTACCTCGCTCCAAATTCACATTTCCAGTTTTGCTATTAGTTTCTCACACATCAGCTCGGGCTTCTCATTCCCTCTCAAGTAATCCCTCTTTTGTTTTTCCTCCCCTCTCTCTCTAAATCCATCACTCTTTCAAGTTCAATATTTTTGGGAGCGTGGCTTTTCTGTCCTCTCTGTCTCTTTGGTCTTTCCAACAGTTTTTCCCTCTCTTGTTATGTTCTTGTCTTTTCCTGCCCCAGTGGAGTGTGGGATAGCAGGCAGTGCTGGGAGGCCTATGCGTCTCTTAATTAAGAAGCAAGGCGGAACGAGGCCACAGTTAACAAGGGCACACACACACACACACACGCACGCACAGACAGACACTTGCACTGCTTTGCTTTTAGGGACCTGCATTGTCTACAAACCCAAGCTCTAAAGTTAACACCAATCTAGTTCTAGTTTAAACCTCCAACAAAAATCAATTCCTCAAACTTGAGGAAAACAGAAAAAGCAATAACACCTCATTTTCCAAAACCACCTTCATCCATAAGGCCCATAATTCAAATTCTGCCTCACACCAGAACTCCCTTTAACAAGCACTGAGAAACGGAGCGCCGCTGAAGACGGTCCTGCGCCGGTTTCTCCCTCCCATACACACGCACCAAATTCCCTCCTCTTTCACACATCACAACACCTAATCAGAAGATGAGGACCTGGGTTGAAATCTGCAGGGCTAGGACTCAATCAGCTACTGCAATCAGACACAGGACCGGCACAATCACCCTCATTCTTTCACACACAGACACGCAAGAAGACACACTCATGAGCCCTGTGCTGACGGACGAGAGGAAGGCCATGATATTACTCAGTCTACCTCATCACCCCTGAAACCAACACACATATGCGTGCACACGCGCCGCAGACTGAGAAGGCAGGGTGGAAGTAGCTATTTTGAGAGCACGTGCGTCCATTCTCTGCGAAGGTGACTTTGGGCCGGCTCCAGCAGTAATTGGGTACACATACCAGTGGCTTTTTCTTCCTATTCCCACATTTGCTCCAAAGCCTCATTGGCCCCCTTCTCTCCCTCCCACCAAGCTCCCAGTCTTCGCCTCAGTTCAGCCCCTGAACATGATTACATTTGCGACATGAGTGAGGAGTGAACGGAGGGAACGGGAACGAAGAAAAATTGAGAGACAAAGATGATTGACTTGAAAAACAAAGTGGGCAGAAAACGGCTGTAGCACTGGGAGAAAAAGAGACAAATGTGGAGACACACTACATACGTAAACATATGTCCCCTGCGAACGACTCACACACACACATATATATCATTTACTCAGCAGGGGAACAAGGCAGCGGAGAAATACATGAAATGTCACTCAGACTGTCACCCTGATCTTTTCAGTCGAGACGCAAACAGACACACGCACACACAGTGCAACGGCCATCTCATTTCCTCAGACGAGTGACATTCTCTTTCGCTCTTTTTTAGTCTCTCCTTCTGCTCTAGTCACTGTGGTGATAAAATTAGCATTCCTTTCTTTCCTCTCCTTCTTACTCCCTCGATGCGTGGACAAGAGGTGAGGACCACAGGGAAGGCAAAAAGGAGAGACGGAGAGGAGCAAGAAGGAAGATGGAAACAAAAAAAAAAGAGACATTAAGAGACAGAAGAGAAAGCCTGAGAGAGTTGAGAGGATAATAAACAAACAGGGAGCAGAGTGTGACAGGCAGGGAGGGAAAAGGCATTCTACGGCAAAGATAGCGAGATGCAATGGGAGGAAAAGAGGAAAAGAAGAATTCATGTTGTGGACAAGATGCAGACTAGTGGGGAGAGTAAATGAGGGGGAGAAATATCCCCTCAAGGGATTCATGTCACCATGACAACCCTCTCCTCTGCTGTCCAGCTTCACAAACTCTGGCTTTCTTTGGTGGACCTCAGCGTGGACAAACTATCTGCTTACCACCTCGGCCCAATCATCGGACTCATTTTTAATCTGAAATTACGTGTGGAACACCGAGGATACTCAAGGTTCACGGCCCGACACTTGGAAAGTCCAGGTGCCGCTTATATTGTTTTCTCGGTGCCCGTCAGCACGTGCACAAACCCATTTGTGTGCATGTTTTTTCCACAGAGAGGGCAAAGGGCCCACAGAGTATAATTAAAGCCAGAGACGCAGACACAGCCCTTGCAAGCACTGCAGCAAGAACTTTATGGAGAGAAGAAAACAAAAAGAGGAGGTGAGGGGGGGGAAAAAACCTGACCTTTAAAGCGCAGAGTGAGACAGACAAACTGAGATGAGAAAGGTGTAACGGAAGATGGGATGGTGGGAGGTAGAATGAATAAGATAATGCTGAACCGAATGCGGCAAAGAAAGAAAAGTGAAAGAGCAAGAAAGGAAATATTACTGGACTGCGATGTTGGCAGGGGAGGGCCGGTGGGAAGGACAGAGGAGGAGAGGGGCAAAGAGGGAGAGAGACGGAGAGAAAGAGAAGGAACAGGAGAATTATAATCAGAAGTCTGAAGAACAAAATAATAAGGCTGCCTGACAGCAAATGTCAGCTCAGGGAGGGAAGAAGATGGAGGGAGTAACGGAGAGGGAGGCAAAGATTCAAGAGGAGAGAAAGAAATGGGAGAGAAAAAAAAAGAGAAGACAAGAAACATCAAGGATGAGACACGTGGGGTTGGAGTGATGGAGACACTTCCCCATCAGTGCTCTCTCCACAAGGAAGGGAATACAATCTTTCTGATGCTAAGAAGCAACACATCACCAGGAAAAATATTCCCCATCTCCCACTGGAGGGAAAAGGATCTGCCAGGTCAGGCGGGTGAATCCTCATAAGAGAGTGTATACGTGTGTGGGTATACTTGTGTGCTGCAGCACTAACACATCCACTGCCGGGCTGCGAAATGTTGCCCTTGAGTCAACCTTGACTGCTTTTTCGCTCAGATTCAGCTAAGCTGCTTCAATTCAATTCAAAAGCCTTCTATTTTTCCTCTTCTATGACTCAACGGTGAAATAGGAGCCTGATGGGCTTTTAGAATGCTTGCAATACTTTTGACTTAGTTCAGCCTTTGTTCCAGATGTGGAGGATCATAAAAAAAAAAAAGAGAGAAAACAGACCAATAAAAGTGACAAATATCCTCAATAAAAAGGAAAAATGGTTTCTAAAATGCATTCCAGTTTTTCAGTCATCATAGTTGGTTTGATAACAGTTTTTGCTTTATCTCAGAAAACAACTATTGTTAAGAGCTAATAAGTTTTAAAGGTCCAGGACAGAAAGATGCTTCAACAGATATCTTCACTCACAAGGAGCTGGCGTTTTATACAGCAGTCGTTAGACTGGAAAGGACTCAAAGACGAAAGGAGAATGCATTCCCACGAATTTAAACTTCTACAGAGCATGATGCCGAGGTCACTTTCACGCCATCTTACTCATTTGGACTCCAACAGTTGCAGCACATGCTGTGGACAGACCCAATTCCTGAACAAATACGCTCCACAAACTAAGCTGTACGATCAAAAGCGGAGAACCGCAAAAACTCAAAAGACTGCGAACGTTTCAGATGGTAAAAAATAAAGAAAACAACCATAAAATGTACAGGAACTAGCGCTCAACATGTGGCTGGCTTCAGTATTTCTGTGTGAACTCCCCACTTCAGGAGGGCTGATTAAAACTCCAACACAAACTCGACACGTACTTTAAGTTAACACAGCATGTTTGCTTCATAAAACTGGGACAGCAGCTGGACAGCTTTCAAAGCCAACCCTACTGGCATGCATACTGAAATTCATCAAAGCCCTCACATTACAGGCCGAGCGGGGTCAACGGGCACCTTCACATCCCTACTGGAAATGTCTCTCTAAACTGTAACAGTGAAATTTTATCTGAGCAGTGACTGACCTTTGGCAACGGTCTTTAAAATTCAAAACAGTCAACGGTGTCAAAAAAGCGAGGCCAACAGCAGCACTGAATGAGATAATATGCATAATGTCAGGGTGAAGAACGTGAGTGAAGAGAATCTTAATAGAAAAATCAAACTTTAATGAGTTGAACAGTTCTTTCTAGCCAACATGAGGTCAGTGGTGGGGAGGTGGGGAGGTGTGAAGTTATTCAAAGTAAAAAATAAAAAAACTACATTTACCTACAGTCAGATGTTATGCAGCACTGAGATTCACTCTGACGGATTGATGAAGCATCAGATTTCTTTCAGCATGGCTATACCTGTTGAATTCAGTTATTTAAAAGCTTTTTTGTTACACGATGAACTGCGTTAATTCTCACTCATCATTCTTGGCCACTGTCATCTAACTGGCTGCCTCGTGCCATTTGTACATGGGTAAATAGCAGCTGAACAAATGGCCAAAAGGCAGTAAAGGCTACAAAGCTGCAACCGCCGAGATCCGTCTATTCCTGGCTGCCACCACCCGGGCCAGATTAGAAATAACATACACTGCATCTGCCTTTTAAACTACACTGACAGTATGGAACAGACAAACACGCGTGTGGGCATTGCACGCCATTACATCACCGTTAGAATTGCACGAATAACGTTTCGCTAATTTCTAAAACCTGCTTAGACTCCAACTTAAGAGCCGTAAAAATGAGGAGCATCTAGATATAACAGCAGAGAACAACGGACCTCGCTGGAAACATAAGGATGTGAACTACAGTACATTCAACCACGATTGGAAATCTAGACAATTATCAAAACATCTTCTGGGACAGTACAAAAGATTTTCCTCTATAAGGTCAAAAAGAAAGCTGTCCCTCCATTTCTCCATGAACCACAGTTTCGCCATCACACCTCAACCGTCTTCCGCTGTGAGGACATCTTCCCAATCATTTGCTCTCCCACTCGCTCCCTCGCTGCACCTAGTGAGTAATGGCAGGAGCAAAGGATAGTGGCAGAGAGCTATAAAAGTGTAATTTGCTCCATTTTCCTTTGGAAACCAAATTCACTTTCTGTCCTGCATTACAATCTGTTAACATTCAGATGGCCAGCACTGCAGACAGCACATTACCCGCCTACACTCGCTACTAATGACCCTCACACGGACTCCACACACACACACAAAAGCGAGGACAGCAAGGACACGTAGTTATGAGCGTATAAAGAGTGTTCACGCGAACGCTGCACACACAAACACTGAGATTCAGGTCATAATGGATTGAAAAAGGGCAAAAAGGGGATGAAACTATAGGGATGAAAGAATGCTTCTCTGAATTAAATTGAATAACTTCACAATTCAATTCTTTCTCCTGAAAAAGGGCAATCTCAACTGCCCCCATAATTCTTTCTATTATTCTACTGCTCTGAAAGTCTTGCTCATGTTTTTTTTTCTTGCATTTTCTTCCTTTCCTTCTCCTCTCTTTGTACACCTCCCAAACCTGTTCCCTTACTCGGCCCCACTTGTGTCCTTCCGCACTTCCTCCAATGCCCGTTTCTCTCCTTCCCTCACTCGTTCGCCAATTCTCTCCCACACTCTCATTATCCCACCCTCAGAGCAATCCTTTCTCTTTTCTCCATCCCTATCCTCCATTTCCACCACTCCTCTCTCAGGGAGCTAATAGCCTCCTCCTTTGTTCTTGGAGAACAGCAGGGAACAATGGCGGAGTGGGGCTTGTCGTTGTGGCAACAGGCAGGAGACAAGAGAGGGGAGGGAGGGAGGGAGACAAAGAAGAAAGGGAGAGAGAGAAAGAGCAGGCACAGAGGGGATGCTGGTTGTTAGCTGGGCGGCAGGGAAGCGAGCGCCGGCTAATTACACTCGTTTCTATGCACACCGCAATTAAACTCTGATGCACACACACACACCGTCCACGCTCAGAATACCCACTGCCAGCCACACATACTTTCTCTTCAACATCAGAGAGAAAGTGCGAGTAAGAGAAGAGGTGGCAGAAAGGCAGAGGGGGGTGGGGTGGGGGGGCAATGACAAGAAAAGAGGCTATTTTAAAATCAATGCGACTGTTCTTTCACAGCGAAAGTTCATTAAACTTCCAGCTAAAATACAATCAGCTTCATCCAGTCTATTTAAATACTGCGAGTTGACATTAAAGTATAAGATGACTCAGTGACCCAATCACACACGTGCTGTTGGCACCCATCTCTCTCATCGGTTGCATTCTTGCTGCTCTGCATCTACCGTCAGTTCATCTTTATCCTTTTAATCAGCTCATCTGGAGCCATCTCTCCACAGGATGACTTTTCTCTCTCCAGAGATGCCGAGCTTAAACTCCACACAAATTAACAAAGTGAGGCCAGGCTGAGATGAAATGCGAGGAAGAAAGTAAAGGAGAGACATGGGGAGACTTCCATCCAGGTCACACCAGCCTGTGGGGTAAAACCCAGCATCTCAAACACCCCTCCGTCTATCTATCCATGCCCCAACATGCTTTTCCATTAACACACATCTCCTCTCAACATGTGTTCCACACGGCCGCCTGTCACTTTATTATTCATGCAGTTTAATGCACGTCCGAAGCATGCACACACTTTAGTGTTGGAAGTTCGTGTTAAAGAGCATGAGAATCAGCGGCCACATCTCTAAAAACCAGCTGATGCGTTTGTCACATTCAGCCTTTGGTGTTGACAGTGAAAAAGCAAAGAATGTGCATGCGTGTGCCCCCAGTCATACCAATATGCACACAAAAAGCACAACTTCGCACAGCAGCACAAACACACACGCGCGCAAATTCATGCTGCCAATGAGGCAGATGAGGAGTGAAAGGAGTCACATTAAACAGGCAAACTTGTCCTGTTTCGCTTTCATAGCCTGAGTCCATTTTCATAATGCATTAAAACCACCGCTGAGAAGAGGGGAGGGGGGGGCATGGGGAGAAGAGGGGAAAAATGAGAGGAGGGTAGAGGGATGGAGACAGAGGGAAATGGAAAAGAAACATTGTGAAAGTAATCTAAAACTGCTGGATGTATGGCTGTGTGAGGAAACAAGATACGGTTGAAGGAAGTAAGAAAAGAGCTCGTCTCCGAGGCAAGATATGGGAATGGAAAGTGTCTGATAGAGACACAGACAGATTAGGGAGGTGGATAAAAGAAGATGGGAAGCACTGATAAAACAAGTAAGGATGACAGCAAGAGATGAGGAGATTATTTAGTCATGTACTTTGATTGTGAGCGTTATGAATGCATGTGGGTTTCTTCATGTGTGTATCTGGGTGTGTGTGTGTGTGTGTGTGTGTGTGTGTGTGTGTGTGTGTGTGTGTGTGTGTGTGTGTTTACAAAGTGGCAAGGGGCAGAAGGTTCTCTGTTTCAGCACCAGCAGGCTGATGAGAGTTTGGGGCCAAATAGCCTAAAGGCAAAACTGGCCTTGTTAGTTCTCTTTTTTTTTTTTTTCTTCCTCTCCCCTAACACACACACACACACACACACACACACACACACGCGCGCGCACAAACTCAAATGTAACTCAAATAGATCTATGAAAACACTTACAAGCTGCATAACAAATGAAAGTGTTTCAGTTAAAATATTTACAGCAAACTTCCACTCGTTTTATGAATAATTTATGGTAATGACATCACAATTTCATTAAATACATTCTGAAGCCCTACAAGAAATTGCCTGACCAACAGATACTTAATGAGCATCTGTGTGTTCTGAAATGTTTAAAAGCCTCTGGATCACAGTTTTTACTTTATTATAGAATGGTGTGATTCCTGTAATGTAAAACCATTTGTAATACTGGTTCTCAAGCAGAGAATCAAGAGCCTGCACAGAAGAGTTTAGATACATGTGTCAGGCGGCCTTAGTGTTTGATTTCAATGTAACTGCAGGCCAAAGCTTTGAAAAGCCAAGACTATTTCAGTTGGAACTTCTTTAATTCTGTACGGGATGAATGCAGCTTGCAAGAGTTTCAAACCTGCGCAAACTTCATATTTCATCACAGCAAGCACCACGCATGCATGCTTCCTGCTTAACCAAATTTAAACTAAACTAAAACAATTACATTACAAGAAGTTTCCCTGAGAGAGATTTAGAGAGAAGCTTCAACACAAAATCCTCAGCAGAAATGTACCATTAGTTCAGATTTTCAGAGAGCCTCTGAAATGCTGTGACCACACAGCACCCAACTCTTAACGTTTTCCTTCAAAGAAAGCACGGCAACAAAAAAAATAGACGGCGAACACCTCAGGTGCATGTCTGGCAGAGGACTGAGGATGCAGTGCAATCTACTGTCAACTAACCCTCAATCGAATCTACAGAGATGAGCTGGAACAAACGATTATCCGCTTGTCGGTGAGGGAAGAGTTAAAGAACCAGTTGAATAGAGGCTGTGATATCCAAAAGCCCATCTCCTCCAAGTCACTGGCGTGAAGGCTATCTCACATGCACCTGACAGAGACAGAGTGCTGCCAATAGCGCCGGAGGGAACATGTGAGAAGGAAGGTGGCAGACAGCGAGAAAGAAGCAGGGGAAGACAGCTGAAGAATGCAGACAAAGAGCACATAAATCACAGGCATGGAAATATGGGAGTAATGGATAATGCTGAGCGCAGTGGCAACAGCACGACTGACACCAAGTCTTTTACTGCCAGGGTGGACTCAAATGTTTGTCCTAGGAGAGAGCAGAGAGGCAGCATTGTGTGTTTGTGAGTTGAGAGGATTGATGACGAAGCGAAGCAGTGTGTGCTGAAAGATTAATCAGCCATTAATAAAAGCAATATCATTACTGTCTGCCTAAGGAGGTATCAACACACACCTCAACAGTTCTGGCAGGGAGACTCGCACAGAAAATTACAGTCAAGCAGACATAAACAGCAGCATCCCTCATGCTGTACTCTCACTGTTTTAACTTTGTCCTCATTTCCCTCCTGCTCACCCTGCCAATTTTACTCTTTTTTTTTTACGGCCTTTCATCTATGAATCCGTCTTTAAAGTCATTGTGTAAGATTAATCAGAGTATGAGCATACGTCCGTGAATGAGCAGCAGGACGGCTGGAAGAGGGAAAATAGAGGAGGAATGAAAGCATTCTCTCAAGGACACAGGTAAGCTGCTCAGCTCGGGTCTGAAAGCAGAGCTACTTCACACAGCCGAGATGTAGTGACTTGAGTCAAGCAACTGTAAGTGCCGCACCTCCCCAGACGCACTGTTCATCGCTGAAGAAAGGACGAGTGAAAAATGGGAAGCCAGACGCAAAATGGACATCCAGAGAGGCACACCTGAATGCTGAAGCCATCTTGAAAGAGTAGCTGAGCTATAGAAACCTCTCATCTTTCTCTCTTTGACAAAGCCGGGCTGGCAGGATGAAAGCGATGAAAGAAAGCCTACACGAGACCTTTAAAGACCAGATAATGGTGGCACAGAACACAGGAAAGAGGAGAGGAGAGGAGTGAAAAAGTTATTTCATGGGTGTTCACATACGAAGTGAAAGGAACTGAGGGGAGGAAAAGAAGCGCGAGGATGGCTGAAGAGTCGGAGAGGGTAATAAGCAACAAGGAGGATAATAAGTAGAGAGGAGTGAGAAAGTGAGGAGGGGAAACTGAATGAGAAAGTAATACAGTTAAAAACTTTTCTTTCTTAGTTCGGAATAATCTGTGGCCTACATATCCACTCAAACAGTGTGAAATATGTGTTTATGAGCGAGTGTGCAAGCATGTGAATGGATCACGCACTGATAACATTACACTCCTTAAATCCTAATTAATCCTTCTAAACTGGATTATAGCACAGAGCATGACCAGACCAGGATTCCACGTTGTGCCCTGACGACTGTGCGCGCGCACGCGTGTCCCTGTGTATGTGTGTCATGTCACTTTGCTGTTTTTCAGCTCGAGGTCCCATAAGGCCGGCCTGTCCTCAGTTACATGATGCTGGGAAATGAAGCTGACAGTCTGTGGTCCCCTATGACAAAAACACACGTTCCCTTACACTCCTTCTCCCATACATACATTAGGCCTCGTACGCACACAGGCAAACACACACACAGAAATGCCACTCCCTCGATTACAGGTCTCAAAATGCCCATGAATTATTGTGGTGAGCGGCAAGAACTTCAAGCATTGCTTTTCTAAGCGAGGACACAGGGGGGTATGTGCCTCTAACAGACACCGGTCCACAGATGCTAACATTTAGCTTTATTAGTTTAGCAACGGTGCCACACAGACTGTCCCATGTGATGGATTCTGCGTTACACTGCAGTCTGAAACAATGATGAATTCAAATGACATGCCCTTGTTCTTTGTAAATGAGCTTTAAAAAAAAGTGTCTTTTACAGACAAAAAGCTTTCATTTAGTTTCACTGCACTTTTCTCTTTTTTTTCAAAAGAAAGATGAGCTACATGAAAGTAGAATGCCTGGGTAGTATCAAGAGGAAATGCTGAAAAACAAACAACGCTCCTCTTTTCTTTAGATGAAGAAGTGGTGACAGCAGCACAATACACAAATGCGAGTTTGACAAACATTACACAAGACGTCCAACAAATTCTATACGGCGACATGAAGCTGCTATGAAGTCTGGACAGGTCCAGAAACTTCTGTCAACCCTCCATTTCCACACAGTCTCCATGCTTTAAAAAGAAGAAAGGTAAGAAAACAAACACTGCTACACATACATAAAGAAATAAGCTGCACTACTTTGTCTCAGCAGTCGCTTCAAAATGTTCGGAACCTAAAACTCTAATCTAATAAACCTCGTTTCTGATGTGTGTTGCACAGTGTTTATGGCCATTAGCTCCTAACCCTGTAACAGTCGCATCATTTGGCATTACAGTTGTTTGCTGTTCCAATTATGAGTTGTTTTATACTAACAGATCACTTTTATTAGATTTTTCACACGAGCAGAGGTGATATCTTAGTATCTTCAGGACCAAGCATAAAAGCACGCGTATAAAAGAGTTCAGAGAAATCCATCATCAGATTTCTTGTCATTTACAAACTGAATGTCAAAACAATAGAATCTGAACCTGTTGAAGTTAGTAAACTGGAACTGGATTTATATTCACCATCTTTATCTAACCAGGTAATAAAAACGCTTGACATTTCAAATTCCTTTTCCTGCCTACTTGGCTCCATCTAAAAGAAATCTAACAACACTTAGATCGCAGTATGATTCAATCCAACGTTCAAATCTTGCCGTGTCTGTTCTAGTGTTGCCATCTCTGTGTTCATCAAACCATTTCGGCTACAGAGACTATTCGGAAGGCACAGAAAGTGAAGTAGTGTGATGGTTGGATGGGAAGGGGGTCACAGAGGAAAAGAGATGTGTGTGTGGTTAGTAGTGGTTATTGGTGGGGGATTAGCATGCTTTCATGCGTTCTACGCTTCACTGGAACACCACAGGGCTTGTTGATGCCTCTAAGTGCTACGAAGCATTAACCAGACAACCTCTAAGGAGGCCCTGAGGCACAGCCTGTGTGCTGGTTGACCGCTAACCGTGGAGTTAAGTACGGTTTCTGAAATAACCTGTTTGGAGAGGAGAGAAAGTTAAGGGGACTGGAGAGAGTCAGTGGGAAACCAAATACCGTTAAGAGTTTAGCATAAAACTGTTTGTTGTGACACGATTCATCCCAGGGACAGAATTACAGCAAACAACACAAAGTATAATGGAAAGATTAAAAGGCAGAGAGCAGTCTTCATCCATCCCGTCTGTTCGCTCACATGCTGAATGCTGTGGGGTGCACACCATGATCAGGTAGATCAGAGTCATCTCTTCAGGAGAGAACTCAGAGCTACTATCAACTAGTTGAGCAGCCAGGGAGCAACATGTCATCATGGCCGACCTGAATACCTCAACTCTGCACCCGGTGAACTTATTTCACCTCTCCTCAGTCCCATGCTCCCACAACTAACTTAGTTCAGTTTCCTCTCTTTACTCGACTCCATCTCTTCAATCACCGCGGTTGCCTCGCGTCTCCTCCCTTTTTGATCATCTGTCATTCCCTCCCTCTGTGCTCTTTTCAATCGTATACAGATTACTCCTGCCTCCATTCGTCCTTCTCCTGGCCTCATTCATTCTGGGCTTTTCTCCTTCACTCCACCTTCAATAATGCCATCCGTCTTCTCATCCACCAAGCCAAGATTAGCCTCCATCCATCTGCATGACCAAAACCTCAGCTTTTCAATCATGCCCGTCTCTTCTAAATGTCACATTAATGCCATCCAGAACGCACTCAATCACTTTTAGAAATAAATAAGACCTGAGTATTAAACTTTACTGTTAATAAATGCTGATCTCGACTTCATTTGCAGAATGCAGGTGGGAATCCATTACCATCAGCAACCAGCGTTTGTTTTTGCCCGCTTTTTTCCTTTCTTCTTTTGACAAACAAGGCTGTGGCTTTCATGTTTGGTTCCTGTTGCTGGCTTCAGTCCAGCAGCATGCTCACCATCAATCCAGCTCATACAAAGTGGACTTTCCACCTGCGGCAGCAAGTTTTTTTTGTTTTTTTTTAAAGAATCTTTCTTGGGTTACCCAACGACAGTGTTTTCACCTAAAAAGCTCAAGTGTTGCATCACATTCTTTCACAGTGGAACAAAAGGAAGCTGTGCGTTTCTAGTTCAACACAGAGTTGTTAAAACTATATTTCTAATAATTCTAGTTTCACAAGAAACCCGTTTCTGTAACCAGACTTAAAGTTTTCTTTTCAGATTCATTACAAGATCTGCCTGTCTCTTTTGCAGTGTTATGCCACCATCATCTTTTAGGCAGAGAACCAAAACCTATGAGGGGGAAAAAAAAAAAAAAAAAAAAAAAACTTCAGATCAGAAATCAACATGGAAGTTTGAAATCACAAACTCTCTGGACTGTTCAAAAACTTTCCAGCGTAGACTAAGAAAACTCTGAGGACTCCTAAAAAGTCTCGAGTGTATCGCTCCATTAAACCCAAACAGACATCAGTTGCTGCTGAAGCTACATGTACGCACAACAAGTCCTGAACGGCTCAGCTTGCTCAACACACAACACGTCGGCTCAGCAGATAAGACATTTCTGAGCAGAATACACTCAGAACAAAGGCAGAGACGGTACACATGCAAAATACGTGCCTCGCATTAGTTATGTGTCACGTGCTGTTCCTGAAACAAAATCTCAACTCAACTGTCACTTCTTGAAGACCTCCTTGGGATTACTTTTTGCCATGACTGCACACAAAGGCTGCAGTGTGTCCACAGTGATATTTCATTTTCATGCCTCCAGAGAGACAGGCAGATTTTGGGTTAAGGAAGAATGGCTCCGTTGCTGAGAACCCAAAACAAGCTGGGAAATGATTAAAACATTTAATAGGGTTTTAGGCACTCCTCAGGCTTTGTTCAAGCTGAGATAGAATTTTGGAAGGTTTCAGATAAAGTCCGACTCCAATTTAGAAGCCAAGTCAAGCTTTACGGTCCTTCTGAAATGGTGAAACTTCAAAGCGCTCTCTCAGATCAATACATTACGCAGTAACTCGTTTCAGACAGTGACAAGTGACTCATCTGCCTTTTCTCTCACACTCTCTTTTACTGTTAGTCTCCAATGCCCTGCTACCATCACCCTGATTTGCCAGTCTCAGTTTCACCCTGTAGTTAATCTGCTGGGTGGAGTGATGAGCGCTTGGGGAACCAGTGCGAGGAAGATGAAGGAGATGAAGGAACAGGGGAATGAGAGGAGGGGGAAAGGAATAGGGAATGAGAGATGGCCATGCATTATTGAGCATACAGAGTAGAGTTTTTAGGGGATAAATGTGAAAGCCTGTTTAGGGACAACCATTTCCCTTCTGCCTCCCCCGCCTTCTTCCTTCCTTCAATCCTTGCCCTCCCTCCAACTTTCTTTTCCCCACGAGGATAGCTGCATCTCTTATTCAGTGGGGAAGTTTAAAAATTCAAAGCCAGGAAGGAGGAGGTGGATGGGGAGAAGGAAAGAGAGTACCTGAAAATGGTCAAAATGAAGGAATGTCTTTAGGGAGTTTTCTCAAGTGCTAATCTGGAGAGCTCCTCGTGTTGATTAGGCGTGTGCATACGTGTGATGATGGCTGTGTGGGTGGGGTGCTGCTCGTAGTGAGGGAGCATGAGGGCAGGGAGGTAGATGAATAGAACTGGAGAGGGACAGGATGTAGCTGTACACTTTCATGCAGTACAGTGTTGTGCATCACACGGCATGGTGAAAAATTAAGGAGCCTCCGGGGCAAAGCAGAGCCCACGTTTCACAGAACATGACAAATGCAGATCTTGAGTAATGGAGCCAGAGCTTCCGCATGCAAATATACACACAGAAACAGGCGGCTATGAACACAAAGGCCATCGGAGCGAGCGCACCAAGAAGCATAAACATACGCATTCTAGAATTACACACACGTAAAAAAGCATGCATAAAAGTCCATTTTGTTGGTGTAGAATTTCTAAATAATCTCCCGAACAAAATCAAACGCATACATTACGCCGTCACATGATTACTGGTAGCAAATTAAGGTCAGAAAGTGGAGCATGGCCCAGCCCACCGAGACTTGTAAATACCACTGGTGTCTGGTGTAAATGCCACTGGGTTATCCATTTTACACACGGCCTCCACAGCCTGAGACCAGGGGGCATGTTCCACCTGCAGATGGGACTATAAAAGCTTACAGAATACCCAGAGCTCACATACAACCTGGCGAGGCACCAAACTACATACGCATGTATCCATGAATAAATAAGAAACTGTGTACCGTAGCAGTGTGTGCACAATGTGGGTGAAATTAATAGTTTTAATAAGTTTGGCTGTGTGAGAACCCTGTGGACATGGTCTGAGCCATTAACACAACAGTCTAATAGCTTTGTAGCACCCTAATAACTCACTACGTAGCCAACATCAAGTCAGTGGCAGCCTTAAGGCTACTGTTAAACAATTGGACCGAGCTGTGAGAATTAGATTTTTTTGGAGGACATTTTCACATTCCTCCGTTGTTGCTATCCATCTTTCCTTTTCTTTTTCCAGTTTACAATTTGGTTTACCCGCGTTCACAACCACAGTTCCTTCTGTTTCCATCCCTCATTCATTATTTAATCTTATAAGAACCTCTTTATCAGGCACAGGCAGGAGAAGAGAGATGAAGAAATCAGGAGAGAAAAGGGGAGAAGAAGGAGAGAGATGTGGCTTAATGCTCATATCTTAACTTCATCTTTGAAGTTGTTGCTCTTTACCCTCCCTGTTTTTTAAACCCATGCTATCAGTGACATCAAAGTGGGCCAAGTCTCCAGCGTGTGTGTGTGTGCGTGTCTGCCCTCAGGGATAGGTAGCTAATACTGAAAATAAAGTAAACAGAGAGGGAGTCCCGGACGTTCATCAGAGACTGCAACGACAATCTACTCTTTCCTCATTGAAGCCCTCCATCTCTTTTTTTTTCTCTTGACAACCATGCTCTCGAAACATAGACAGCATAATAATGACTCCTGTTCCTTCCCATATAATCACAATCTAAATCTAAGCACTTTTAACCCTCACTTTGACACCTCAGATATGTAAACACAAAAATGTGCGCCCACACTAGAGCCTAAATATATAAGAAAAGGAGAGGGAGGAGAAAATAGGAGTATGCTGCTGTGACCAAGAGGAGCAAAACCTGAGACACGAGTGGGTGGAAGGATTGTAGGTGTGCATGCATATTCCTTCATCCCCACCTCTTTCCATTTGGTTCTCGTTTTCTTTCCTCTTAGCCTGGGTGAAAGGAGACAGAATCACAAACACTGGAGGTACTTAGCATCTGTAACAAGCTTTTGAACTCATCAACCAATCCCTCATTTAAAAACACACACTCAGAGATTACAAACAGAACAAGTTCACATCCCTTCCCATCAGCTCCTGCTCTCCTGTCACATAACCAGGGCCATTTAAACATTAATGGTATTGGGATGAGAGACTGGGTCGCTGGCAGGCTGGCTAACCGTGGCTGCTTGGGAAAGAAGCCGAATGAAGCAAAGAGGGCCTATTCCGTCTAAAAACAGGATAATCTTTAGGAAAGAGAATAGGCAGCCGGGAGATTAGGCACATACAGCAGTAATGCTGCTGCATGAACACACTTAGCTCATTTGCATGTAAAACAGTGGAGAGAGAGAGAGATGTAACAAGGGAGAGATGAAGGGGGGAATGGAATGAAGAGAGGGAGCAGGACAAAAGCATGAGTGTGTGTGCGTGTGTGTGTGTGTGTGTGTGAGGACACTTACATGTGTATGGGTAAGTGTATGCTTCCGTCTGAGCATATGAGAGCTGTTGCAGTTGGCAGTGAGAACCAATGCGAGCGCGCACAGATGTGTTTGAACCTGATAAGACCTGATGAATAAACAGTGTTTTGCGGCTGTTCCATGAGCATGAAGAGATGGTGAATGAGGGAACGCTTGCTATTGCCGAACTGAGGATACCCGCCGAGGCTTAGAGAGCGAGCAAAGCCAGCCTAATGCACCGCTACTGTTGAGGGCTTAAGAGGTATAGTTCGGATTTAAACTTAAGCAGTGGTAGACATAAACACTTAAATATACACTGAAATACACAATGCTAAACAAATCCTAGGAACATCCCATCTCTCATTTGCATGTCATAGCTACTTATTAAAAAGCTAGTCCATATTCATTCTTTATATAGGATACATGGAGCATTCTGTAAGCAATATTTAAGAAAAGCCTTTCAAATTGCAGCTATGAGTGGAGTGGAAGCACTTTATCTGCCAAGAGGGGAAAAACAATCCTGAGCTACGCAAACCTTTGCGTCACCTTCAGCATCCACTGCATGGTTTGAAGAGCTGAAACAGTTCCGAGTGAAAGTCTGTGCCATGCTAGAAACCTTGGGCAGTGACAGTATGAGTTACGCAGCTAAATGATCATTTTGCAGTCCAATATGGTTCAACTCTAATTTAAATGGACCTATGGCCATGAAACATCCAAAGACCTGCTGGATTGCCAGTGCCTGGTGTGTCTCTTCTAGGCCACTGTAGTGACCTGACAGTGCAAACTGACCGAGGACAACAAGAAGGACTCAGCGTATTTAGATGAGTGAGTGACATTCAGACTCAGGAGGCGCACTGCCAAACTATCAAGAAATAGGACAACTCTGGAAAAAAAAAGAAAAAAAAAAAGAAAAAGATTTGACTGCAAGCGAGAGAATGGACAGCAGTCAGTTTATTTAACTAACAGGAGCAACAGCAGAGCCTCCTGCAGGATGGGTCTTATTTTATTTTACACTTGTGTTGGGGACCAATGGAAATGAAGCAACCAGCTAACTGCTCCCTCTTGAGAAGCCTTTGTACCTCTCTCTCTGTGACTGTACTGGCCTCCCTGTTCTCCAAATGACAATTTCTACCCACAGCGGTTCTGACTGTTCTGACATCAAGATGGCTACATCCACTTCTTATTTATACTTAGTGCCTTAATCGTGGGGGTCATCATGTATCTGCTCTGAAATCACATTTGGGCCCTGTCTGAGGAACTGGAAACACAGCCGGGGAAATGCATGTCTAGACATCCACTTAGCTTGATGCCCCTCAGAATTCATTTTACAAAAGAATGATCTAGACATTTATACTTGTGTTAAATAGGACCAACTACACACAGAGCCATAGTAATGCTGTCCTGTGAAAACTGATGGAGAAAATGTGGAATACAGCAATAAGAAGAACGATTATAATAGGAAAGAAAAAGTTGAATTCCTGCTCTTTAGACATCATTTGTGACCCACACATTAACCTGCTTCCTTCTCTGCGGTCCGAGTCTGAACACTGCATGATTTATTATAGAAATTACTGGAGTCTATGCAAATACACACAGAAAAATCATAGAAAAGGTCAAACGCATTAAACAAAAGCTTTTTAAAGCCAACACAAATTTAGTACATCACCACATGGCAACACAGGTGAGGACACAATCTTTTTACCAAGTGACAACTTACTCGGCTAATAAATCAAGCAAAGGCTGAAGTGCCTGAAGTGAAAACTACAGTTCCTTCAATGACCATCTGAGGCTGGCCCCAAAAGTGAGTCTTTCCCCCATAGACCCTCGTGTTAAAACACCCAACTTTCAAACAGAAAGGAATACGTTCACAGCCAGGAGCATAAAAAGGATTAATATACTGAACATTTTCTACTAATGACAGATCAGAAGTTGAGCTAAGAAACCAGCGGGTGACGTAATGGGGGCTCCACCCACCTTTTTTATACAGCAGGGGCTTAATAGAGTAGCCCTCGTTTAATCATTGAAAAAGATTTAGCACACACACACACACATATACACACACATACATATGTATTTCACATTAGCTGCTGCTGTGGTAACACTGGAAGACACATTCTGTGGTTCTAGAGAAGATGTTACTCTGTTTCAGCAGAGTTTAAAAACACAAAAGAGGATTGTTGAAACAGCTAAAACTGGGTTACGAACCGTTCAATGCGTTATTCTAAACGGAGGACCGTGGTGAACCATCATCTTCGTGGACGAAATTTGGTTGTGGGAAAATCTTGTATGAGCGAGGTCACAAAACATCTGGCGAATTCAAATCATAGAAGAAAAGAAAAAAACCCTACAGAGCCACTCACAGCAGTGTGTGACAGAAAGGAAGAACGTTGTCCACAGCCTTCCATACAAGCCTGTGGGGGCAGCGTTATGATCTTCAGTTGCTCCATCAAGATTGTGAGAGATTGGTTCGGGGAGCATGAGACGTTATTTTCCACACATTGGCCACCAAAGATGCCCCACTGAGAATCTTTGTGACGGGTTGTAGAAGATGTAATACAGCCTCGTGACTTTCCCCATCAACACATGACCTTAGTGAAAACCCAATACAACTTTGGACGGAGAAGAAAGCTGCAATCAAAGCAAAAGGTGGTGTTTTTCTTCTTTTCTTTTCCATGGCCTGGAAGTCTAATTCAGTCTCAGATCAAGTCTACAAAAACATGAACTTATCTATAACTAAGCAACTAAATTTCAACAAAATCTTGTAAGCCATAAAAAGAAAAGGGCCATAAGAGAGAACTAAACTGCATTATTTTCACTTGACATGTTGCCAACAAGAGAGTAAATCTGTGGGGACAATATTTCACGCTGTTGACATTTTTATAACACTCCAGCAATCAGACTGCTGTAAATAACGGTGACAGAAAAGTAGGAGAGTGCCTTACTTATATGACTAACATTGAAATTTTCTTTCTCTGAACTAGTATGCTGGAACAAAAACAAGTTGCAATGTGCATTTAAAAAAAAAAAAAAGACCTAATCAACAGTAGACCATATTTCTCCGTGTTTTTCTTTTATACTACTAATACATCACATCTCCCATCCCTTTCACTGATTGCTCTGCAGCCCTTGTGAGGCCCCAGGCAAGCATTCATGCAAACACATACATACACAGCAGGTACTTTCATGCTGATTGGTGGCTCATTAAGGTGAGAAGTGAATGGAGCAGACCTAAGAGGGGAGGAGAGACGGAGAAAAAAAAACTAAATAGGTATATATATATATTCACACAGACCAACACACACCTAGAGAGAACACAATCACACCTACAGAGAGGCAAATTGATTTTGTCAGAACACAGGGAGATCAAAAGGCTCATTATAATTGGTCTCTAAATGTGGTGAGCTCACTCACCCACTTTCTCAAGCACGTACACCAGCATACAGGCTCCACCACTGCACCAACAAACATCAATTCCCCTCCAACAATTGTGTTTTTAATTCATAGGAAGTGAATGCAATACAGGGGAGTGCTGCTGCATGTGGAGGTGTGTTATGCGGTGATCACAAAGGGCCACCTTAGGGTGGAAGGATCTCCACAAAAAAAAAAAAAAACGGAATTGAGGGCAACGTACTATAACAGAGCACAGGAAGCACAGCAATACACAGAAGAGGGAATGGTGTAAAGGCTGGAGAATTGGGATATGAAAATGATCCTCCCATTATGAGGATTAATAACTATATATGCTCCTGGCCCTTTTCTCTCCCGAATCAAATTAATCACCACCGCTCCCCCAAGCCCAGCCTTTCCCTATGCTCACTCTGCTTTTATTTCACCCACCTCCACCCTCCCCTCCCCGTCCCTCGCTCCTGCTAATTGGCCTATCGGAGGTGCCGACTTCAAAAGGCACCTGCTATCAAACAGAGTATGCAAAAGTTAAAAAGGACAGCTCAGAATGTGTATGACCGTGCTCGATGAGCAGTACATGTTCCACGGCGATCTGCAGGAAAAGCCCCCGTGAATACTGATCGGCCATTATTATTCATTAGCATTATTTCAAGACGGTCAACAGTGAGAAACATAAACCACTTCAAAGTGAGGAGCTAAAAACAGAACTTCAAGGAAAATGTGGAGATAAGCTCGCCGCCTAAAATCTTTTACACTAATCCTTTAATAGATTCCCATAGCAAATCTAAACAATGAGTCTGTTTAGTTACAAAATCCTAATGAGAAAAACAACATGTCTGACTGTGTAAAGGAGTGATAATATAGCAGCAGAATGTGGCTCATTATTTCAGTTTCCTCTTAACCAGGCTGAACTCAACCACAATCAAACCTTCAATTACATAACTACACTGCAACATGCAGTCTTATTAATACTATAGTGTCACATATATTCTCTATTATTATGATAATATCATACATGACACCCAACATATCAAATGTAGCATCACCAAACATCTAAGTAAGTACTCTGGCCCACATATCTGACATAATATTCCCAGTCGACTCACAGGAGTGCTTCTACATTCTCACTAATAAGACCAAATAACCAAGGAAACAAGAATAGTTGGTTTAAATCTGGTATAGATGCAAATGGATCCATTAAATGAATTACAGTGCACTGGACACACCAGTTAATAAGATAATTCCAACCATCTGAAATTACAGAAGCCATTTATAGCAGCTTGTATTTAGCAGTGGAACTCAGTTGGGGGACCTCCCTACCCGAGCCTTCAGCAGAAAGCATCCCATAACAGTACAAACTGTTAGGACAGGCGCAGTTTGAAAAAGAGAAGCTGTGGTAGAGACGGGCTGCGGCTGCGAGGTGATTTGCAGTTAAGGCAGCTGAGGTAGGCAGGCTAATGTGGTTTAAGCACGGCGATCCGTGAGATTTACCAAGTGAATGCATCCAAAGGAAACAGCTGATCAATCAGCTGATGTGCGCTGGCTCTGATATCAACGGATGTACCAAGATGTCAGCTGGAGCTAGGCTTTGTGGCCTGCCTCTAGTACTACTTTGATGGATATAATCTGTGCTGATGGGGCAAAAATCCATCTTAGTATGGCAAAAGTTTCACTCACATAACCTAACATATAAAAGTGAGGGTTCCAATCATAACTAACTATTCAGTTCCTGGAGAGGAGAGCAAGGCAAGCTGATGTTTCGATACAAACGTACAGAGCAAGAAACAAGCGAATGCATAAAGAGCAAACGCTCAGGTAGATATTCAGATGTTATGTGGGAAAGTGTTGAATTGCATATTAAGAGCCGAGTGCACCCAGAGGGTTTCCGTCCCACCATCAGTCCTCTGCTTGGTCAGAGGGCAACAACTCTGACCTCTGAGCACACCACCCTGCAGCGCGTCTGTTTTCAGTGTGGGTAATGCCTGCTTGACAATCCAGCTGCTGAGCGACTGATGAAGAGGCAGAGGGAGGGTCAGAGTAGGTCATCGGCGTCTTGATGTGAAGTCGGTTTGTTTCTGAAGGGGATTGTGGAATGAACAGGAAGAGCACAAATGTGCGAAGATTTAAAGCGAGCTCCCAGGGATGAGAGTTCAGAGGAGCGATGCACCACTCGGGGGAATGCATCAGGCCTTGAGTGATGTTTGAAAGACAACATAAAGGTTCACTCTGCATGACCAGAACTAGTGTGAACCAAGTCACTGCATGATCACACAATCGTGAATACACACAGCAGCCACAGTGGAGATTAAAGCACAAATGCTCACACACACACAGATGAAATCCTAATGCTTACACAACAGCTCAGTAAAATCCTAAAGAATCTTTTATTCACAACTGCGAAATTTCAGCAGATTTAAAAACACACACCAGGGAAATCAACAACATCCACCCCTTCCCGCCCAACCCCACCCTATCCTCATCCACAAAGGCAGACGTACAGACAGGTGTGGGGCTATGAAAAGGCCACGGCGTCTTTATACACAGAACTCAGAAAAGGTTATTAGACATCATCCAGAACAGGCGGCTGTCTCAGCCAATAAAAAGAGGAGGTGCAGGTGCAGGGGCCAAAGGGAGCGGAGGAGGGTCGAATCGTGAAGTGGCAGGCGGATGTTCGGATTTGATACACTGGTGAATGCAGATGGGACAGCTGCCAACCCTGACATTTAACTGACATCAAGAGCTAGCATCAGCTATGTGTGCCTGCACGCTACTGTTTATGTATATGACCTGCACAGCACCGTGCACGGGCACAGCGCTGTGCACGGCCGTGTGTGTGTGTGTCTATGTGATGCGACTGAAACTAAAGGTCAGATGAAATCACATACACACTCAAAGTTCCTGGTGTCCTGGTTATGATTTGAATATGGAGTAGTTTGAGCAGAAGGCTGTGGCACTGGGACAAGGTGATAGAGGTGGACAGGTGTGTGTGTGTGTGTGTATATAAACACCCGTGTGTCAGCGCTTTGTGATAGGACAGCAGGTGGCTAGTCAAAGGACATCAGTGACCTTCTCCTTATCCATTCCTATACCCTCCTCTCTTTGTCTATTCCCCCCCAATCCATCTCCTAACCTGTTGGGGAGAGCTCTGTCTCGGCACAAGTCATGAGCACATTGGAAATGTGAGCCACCAGGTGTGAGTGGATAATTCATGAACTCTTGAGAGAGGCTGTTTTGACACAACATTTCTGAATAATGTAAATGCGCAGCGTTTCCCCCCAAGGAGAAGTAGAAGAGACGGTGTGACGAGGCTAGACGAGATGCGTTTGAAGAAAAATAAATAAACAGATCAATGGAAGTGAGGTGTTCTTACCCTTAGAGGCTGGTGGAGTCGTAGCAAAGGGTTGAAAGTCATCCAGGACAGAAGGGAGGGAGGCGGAAAAGAGGCAAAAAATAAACAAAAATACTTTTCGTGACTTATATAGACTAATATATAATATAGATTATAGACTTATATAATAATAATAATCCACAATCCACTCACACTTGGTCTGTGAGGAGAAGGTTAGGGTGAGTTTGGCAAAAAGTTCATTGTTTTCAAATGCCTCCTCTTTGGCCTTGACCCAAAAACTTCTCTCAGACAGGTCCTCCGATCCGATCTAAGACAGAGAAAGGGTAGTGTGTGCAGACAGTGGAGGACACGAGGGGACAAAATAAACAGCAATGAGACGAATGCCATCTGGTAGGTAATTGATTCATTAAAATGGACTCAATTTCCCAAAAATGGTCATCTGTGCACCTGCCAAACAATGAGACAAGCAGATAGAGAGATTCGGCAGAACGACAGGAGTTGGCAAAGAGTAGGACGGTACAAAGAGAGGAAGAGGATGGACGAGGGCACAAAGAAGAAAGCAAGAGAAGTCATTCTCTCTCATTTTTGCACACCATAAAGGGAGCTTGAGTTGTACACTGAAAAGTTCCTCTTTTTTCTTTTCCACCCTTATTTGTATGCTCTCACACAAGTCACAATTAACTTTGCACATTTAGGAGGGTTTTTTTTTTCTTCACTTTCTGAATGTTCTTATCGAGGGGAAAGAGAATGAGAGGGAAGGAAACCCAGAGCGAATGAGAAAGCAGTGGTAGTAAATTTAGAGATATCAGGCCTTTCATTACGGACAAAGCCTCAGGGATGGGTGTAGGACGGAACAGACAGAGAGTACGGGAAGGAAATGTGATATGGGGATGAGCTGAAGGAGCGAAAAAGAACGCAAGAGAGCATGCAAGAGGATGAGACCAAGCCAGGGAGGAAAAAAAAAAAGTTAATTTAAATTACAAAAGAATACCATCCTTTCTAGCAGCAATTTAATTATCTTCCAGTGGTGCAGTTAAAAGAAGAAGGCTTATTAAAACGCAATTTCTGTGACATCCTCGTCAAACCCTCGCACCAGCCCAACAAAGAGAGAGGAAGAGAGAAAGAGAGAGGCTAAATGCTGATGAAGTCTGCTTTAGCCATTAACCAGTAGCTTTAGGCTAAAGAAAGACAGAGAGACGTTTTGATGTTTTAACCATCACAGATGAGAGGGAGGAGAAGAACATGAAGCGCATAGGCATGGGATCCACGTATGCGTTCAAGTCACTTTAAGTCAAAATCTCCCTGTCAAAGCCCCGTTTTACATTTCTTTCATACTAGTGCACGCACAAAAGCACACCTCGAGCTTTTCCAGGTAGTCTTTGAAGCGCCACAGGACACTAAAATGATAAAGTGTTGGTATAACATCTGCTTGTTTTTACACAAGCAGCCTGTGTGATAATGGGAGCCTCAGATATATAGTTCTTTATAACACCAAGTGTCCATCTGGCATCACGTCCAATGACCATCAAGACTTCTTCAATCGCCTGGTCTTATTCTACCAAACATCTGTGGCAGGAGGTGCCCACCATTAGCCAAAATGATCTAACCTACAGGTTAAAAAGCATTCAGAATAAATTAATGATTGCATACACCAGATGAATCCTCCATATCCACAGCAGGACTCACCTTACTCCAGTTTGCTCTCTTCAGTTGGACCTCAGGCTTGTATTCCTTCTTAGGTTGGAGCCCAAAAGGTAGTGAAGGTGGTGCAGGGGCACCCCAGCCTCCCATTCCAAAGCCTGGCGGTGGTGGAGGAGCACCTGGACCCCCAGGTGGTGGCGGTGGTGGTGGAGGTCCCATACCTGGTAAGGGTGGAGGCGGTGGAGGTCCTGGCATGCCAGGGAGGGGCGGAGGCGGTGGAGGTCCTGGCATGCCAGGGAGGGGCGGAGGCGGTGGAGGTCCTGGCATGCCAGGGAGGGGCGGAGGCGGTGGAGGTCCTGGCATGCCAGGGAGGGGTGGGGGTGGTGGAGGTCCTGGCATGCCAGGGAGGGGTGGGGGTGGTGGAGGTCCTGGCACAGTAGATGGGGAAAAAACGCAAGCATGACCTGGTAACGGAGGGGGTGGGGGTGGAGGGGGCATACCTGCATTCTGGCCAGGGAGGGGTGGGGCAGGTGGAGGAGGGGCTAAACCAGGTGTAGGCACAGGGACAGTAACTGTGACAACCTTAGTTTTGGCCTCTTCCAGATCCTTTGACAGCTTTTCAATCTGCAGGGACACAAGTATGCAGAAAGCATCACACATACTAAATAAATATAGAGCAACATCTAGTATTTTTGAACAGATACTACTCCCTCATCTACTTGGCAAAATAATTTCCTCTGAATATAGATGCCAACTGAAGAAAGGAAGAACAAAAGAGGGGACCAAGTGATTAGAGGCTGGGAAAGATGGAGCTGTGGAAGAGATGGAGAGAGAAAGTAATAACAGGGGGGAACTAAGTCCACCGAGGAATTTAAAAGAAAACATTTTAAAGAGGGCAGTCTTAATCTAGAAGCGAGACTGAGATAAATGTTTCATTTCCACACTAAAATACTGATTAGTTTTTACATCTAAAGGCGCCAACTTTTGAGAAAGCTGTCCAAATCATCATTATCGTCGCACATTAAATTCAGTCCGCTAATAAGAGACCCATATAAATATACTTACTACATACAATTTGGAGTGAATATTTGTGGAGGAGCGTATTTTCTCCTCATATTTCCATGTACATCAAATAAAAAAGTGCCATTCTTATAGTGCATCTATGTGCGTGAATCAGTCTGTGTGCAGCAGTGGAACAAAACAGTTTGAGTCATTTCCTCAGACTCTGAAAAGAAGACGGTAACGGACCGATAGAGCCTCCGAGGCAGGCTTTCTTAGTGAGGCGGCACATAGAGAGTTTTGGGCACAGCATCATACACAGGGACCCTGAGAGATCTCTACATGTGAAGAAATCCTCGATGGGCAAGGCCTCAAACACAGAAAGCGAGCCATCTTCGTATGAGAAGCTTGTTTGATGCTTGGCTCGTGTTGTTGATGCTTTGGACAACTGTGTGCGTTTGTTCGGGGCTTTTGTGTGGCCAGAGGACGGCTCTTGCTGGCATCGTGAAGCTCATTTTTGAAGAGCTCCAGCTGACAGGAACATCTTTATGAGGTTATGAGCACACGGGCACGGAGACAGACTGTTCTGGGTCACTTGGAGTGTTTGTGTGTTCGGTGTCACTGTAAGGCAGAGTCCAGCTGGTGTGGCAGCAGGACACCGACAGCCAAACAATCCTCCTCTTTGCCTCCCAACTATACGAGTGCACACACAAACACTGCGTGTGTATCTTGGCCTTAAAATATGTTCGTCCCGGCTCCATCTTCTCCTTCCTTTAGTCTCTCCCACTTTCCATTATTTATTGAGATTCCTAATCTCTAGAGGTTTTGACTCAGACTCAAAATGTGTGTTATTTTCCCTCTTTTCATGGGCTTCTGTCTTTATGTGGGTATTCCTTGATGCTGAGCATCTCTGTAGACTTTCTATGCTGTGTCGGTTTAAGCCTTGCAATATCTTTCCTCTCGAAGTGAAGCAATTTTCTTTGTATTAGTTTGCAGGATATTAGACAACAATAATTCAATTACCCAACCCAGTCCTCATCGATTATGTCCAAATGCTGTGCTTCTCTTATATTGGCAGCGCCGTGAGGTATTGATGGAATACTGAATAAAGTTTGTTGGAGCTGGTCAATTGGCCACAAAGATTTCTAGAAGTGGCGGCACGGAGTTGGTTAAAGTCGATTTCATTTCTATGAAAAAGTTTTAGAGAGAAGCTGTCACATTTGGCTTATTGAGCCAATACTGCGCAGTAAAACCACTCAAACAGCTTCTTTTTTTTTTTTTTAATTAAAAAGAAAGACTGAAGGGTGTGTGTGTGTGTGTGTGTGTGTGTGTGTGTGTGTGTGTACCTGCTTTTGCAAAGCACTAAGCTGCTGCTGTAGTCCCTGGTTCTCCTTTTCTTGCTCCTGCTTGGAAGAGGCCAGCTGTTCCTTGTCTCGGCTCAGGTCCTGCACCTTCTGTTCATAATCACCCTCCAGTTTCTTCAGCTCCACCTGCAGCTCGTGGCGCGATGTCAACTCTGCATCCAGCTGATACACATTTAAAGCGTCATAGTTGGAGACAGATTTCGTTTTCACTTATCTTGGAGGTGTGATCATGAAAGTGGTTAAATGTGTTCGATCAGATTTCACAGCTACACTCAGAAATGGTCCCATTTGTTCCCAGACTGCACAGGAACCATCAGAAAACAAATACAGAAATAAAACAAAACCAGAAGATAGCGCGGTATATTGTCAGGCTGACAAATGAAAGCAAAGCTACGTAAAGATAAAGGGGCAATGTCACAAGATTATTGTTAAGGGTTAAAGGACGAAATCTTCAAAGCTGATAAAACTTTAAAAGCTATTCATTTAAAGGATCACTAAGGAGAATACAGAAACGGGTTTCTAGAGTAAAACATGGGACCAAAATGTGCCGGCAGTCAGGAGCTTTCAGGATTCCTCTTGAAGAGGCAGCAGCCATATCTGGATGACCTGTTGAGGCCATTTATAGCAGTCTAGTGCTTTCTGTTCCATTGTATAATTCACACTGCAAATTAGTGTCAATTATAGAATGAGGATGCTTCAGCGCATTTGTCTAAGCTCCCTTTTCTCAATACTTATTCAGTCTTTACCTTCAAAAGCATTTTACCCGCATTTCAGTTTTCTCATTCCCTGTGCAAAAATGGATCCTACAAAACTTGACAAGCGGCATCGGCGCATTTAAACAGATGAATGTATGAACACAGCTGCTTAATTTGCAGAGAGCAGATCTGTTACTCTCGCTGTCAGTGGCCTGACAGCCTTATCCCTAATTCCTGCCAAAGGGACTGCTTGCAATTACCCCCTCATGCACAACAAGCAATATGATGTGTGTGGTCAGTGAAAATGAATCCCAATGTCCTCGTGGAGCGGGCGGCTGTGTAAATGTCTGTGCTTTCAGAGGATACGGTGCCACTGTGTGTTTTTGTGTGTGCATGAATGAAGGCTAGTTTCAGCTCGCTTTTTGCAATTATCCTGTCACTGGGACAGAGACATCAGGCTGGCAGCCCACCACAATCAAGGCATTTACCCCCCCGTGTGAATGTGTCCATGTGTGTGTGAGCACTTGTCTGTCTGCTGGCTGTCAGATGTGTGTATACTCGTTTTCTAAGTCATCCTCCCGTTCCTCTCTTTTACTAATTTGGCATCCAGTGTCAGCCTGACAATGGTCAATCAGAATTTCGTGACAATGCCAACGTGCCCCGTGTGTGTTGAGGGAAATATTGGCTTTTACAATGTATGATTTATATTTGTGTCTACATCCCTTCAATGGCTTGTGTTCCTCTGGGCTGACACCATGTGGCGCTGGCTCAAGTGTGTGCATAGATTATTGTCAGTTAAATGAATTTGTGTGCATTTCACCTTCTTCTCCATCTCAGCGGCTTTCGCCTCACTGGCTTCCACTTTGGTCTTGTCCACCATATTGTCTGCAGACAAAAAAAAAAAAAAAACAGAAGAGAGGAAACGAGAAAGTGTGGGGGGGTGGTGAGATAAATAAAGGTTTTGACAACACACCTGCACATGTCTGGCCATGAAGCCATGCTACTTTTTCAAGCTGGCACATGCTATGTGTATTCACAGAAATTGAAAAACAGCTGCACACGCGCTCACAGTGCAGGCTTCCCATCTGTCATCCTGTTTTTCCCTTATCACACTACTCGCAGCCGGGATCGATGAGACGATTGTGGAGGCATCTCATTGCAATAGGATGCTTTGTGTCGCATGCCGTTTCTACATATCATTAACTTTCAAGCTTTCCGTACACACGCCTTTGTTTCCCTGCTTATGTGACAGAGGTGAAGACACACCGATCTGCCTTTATGCAAGATGAATCGCATGTCTGGGAGTAATGTCGTATCAGATATTCTGCTTGGCAAAGGCAAAGGGTGAGAAGAGCACAGAATGACCAACAGGATACTTTTACAGAATAATTGCAGGGTCAACAGGTGGCTCAGCGCTGAAGGGCTTACCAAGCATGTGCAATGAAAGCGCTAATTGATATGAAGATGAATGCCAAAATGTCACTGGATCAAAGACGGCTTATTATAATGCCGGGAGGGGGGGGGGGGGGGCAGATAGCAAAGACAGAAGAGTGTAAGAAGATAAAAAAGAAAATGCTAAAATAGCATCAACTGATAAGTGAAAAGTGAACCAGAAAGATTGTGAAGATAAAAAGCGTGAATCTGCCGTAAGAGAAGCAGAACCTTTTCTGCAGGTCCACAAAAGCGCACTGAAAATATGCACAGACACGTTTTGCCAACTGAAAGAACATCCCAATAATATGCAATTTCAGTGTGTATTTGTGGATAAGTTTATGTGGTTATGGGATGTGTAATGGATTTGGAGATGGGGGGGGGGGGGGGGGGGTCTGTCATGGTGGCTGGGCTAAATGGGACAAACTTTGAAAAGAGAGCATTAAGGGAGACTGAGATTCAGCACAGTTTATTTCCCCCACATTCAGAGTTCAAAGAAAAACACTAAATAATGCATGCAGGGCAGAATTGGGCTGCTTTCCACCCATAATAACTCTGGCGGCTTTAAAAGAGGCCAGCCAGCCTGCGCGCGTGTGTCAGGACGTATTTAGAAACAGTACAATTAGGGCCTCGTGCAGTGAGCAACGGAGACCTGCCATAAAGAGCATCAAACTCATGAGACATGGCCCGCACCTGCATTCTTCTGTGGGTTAGTTTCCCCCTGCTGCAACACCTTTTTGTTGTCAGATTAAGGTCTGTGTCGAACCATGTCTGCATCTTCCATAAACCGACAATCTGACATTAGTACCCACTTCAAACTGTGATTGACCAGCTGTGCAACCAGCACAAGCATTTTGTTCAGTGGCTCTTTTTTCATTTGTGTTGGTGGAGCTTTTTGTGGCTAAACCAAGTGGAAAATGTCTCCCTTAACATTCATATCCCCTAAATCTCTCTAATAACAACAACAACAAAAAAGAGGATAGATTCTCTTTCATTGTGGCTATTTGGATCAGGAATAAACACACTTGGTAGCAAGTGCAGTTTCGACAGATAACAAACCAGACCGAATACATTTCTGATTCTGCATCTGGGCAGGATTGTGTGTCTAATATCTGTGTCACAGGCTGCTCAGAGATACTTTCAGACAAATAACTCTGGAATTGTTGATTTTGTGGGGAAAAAAAGCAAGAAAAAAAAAAAAATCCTGTTAAAATTCAGTTAACCCATGATATGTGATCTACTCTGACCTGAGGCACAATGACTCCTCTCTGGCTCCACCTTGTGGTTAGATTGAGATTAAACAGCTAAAAAATAACCAAAAAAAAACAATGACAAAATCTTATAAGGGGCTCCCTTATCCTGGCATCAATACTGACGCTTTGTACCGTATGTCAAATATGGTGGAATGTTTTCTCTCAAACAGCATTGATCAATGGTGTGGCCCACGTGCATTTTGCTTTGGTATTAAAAGACTAAAGAGGAGGTGGTGATGAGCTGGAAGTTAAAAAGCACAAAGAGCAAAAAGAGTTTTGTGTTTGATGTTTTCTGACAACTCACCTATCAGGGCTTCGATGTTAAGATCGAGGTTACGACACTTGAAGTCGGGATCTGCCCCATTCTTGTGAAGTACAACTTGTGCGACACACTCGTCTATAAACCTGTAGTACTGAGGCCTGCGAACGAGGGAGAGATGCATTTATTAAGGGATTTGGGAACAAAATTGCTCAGAAATGGAGAAAGATGGAGCGATGAGATGTGAAGGAAGGAGAGTTGCAGCAGAGATTCCACTGCAACCCTCGAAAAAAAGAAAGTGAGGAACTCTTTACAGCGTACCGTGTTGACAGAACGTGCAATTTACAAAGGTCTAAGTGGTTAACGACACCAGCTTTAAACCTACCGGTTTATAACTAATTTGGCACGCGCCAGGAGTGCAGGAACAGAATGACAACGACGTTTGTTTGCCACTAGAAATGTGTGAACACAAATGCTCGGCCACTTTGTCGTCGAAGCCAAGATTGGCTGCCTGCGTGAGCATAACGGTTTGAGCTTCTTGTCACAAAGATTGATTGTGTGCAACTGCTTTAGCGAGAGCAAGCTGGTTTGTGTCCAGTGCAAAATGTCTGATCAGGCCAACTTCACACAGACACTCAATTTTGGAGGCGTCTTATTCCCTGACCCCATTACATGCTGCCAGAGTCAAAAACTCGATACTTTATTTATTCTGTCTCCTTCCATCCCTGGTCTGGTCTCTGCCTTTGTCTAACGCTTATTTCACTCCTTCACTTTACTTCAGGCTTTTTAGTTTTTATTCTTTTCCGTCCTCTCAAAGCTGATTTATCCGTGGAGCGAGAGAGACATCTAGTGTACCTCTGGAAAATGAAGTCAAAGCAAAACAGATGTGTTCAGCTTCATCTTAAATCTGGTACATTTGTATCATCTAGACTGCATTCACTTTAGACACAAGTATGAAAGGAAAAAGTCACTGGTGGGCCTGAGGCAATATACATTTTGAAAAGCTGTAAAATGAGCACAGAGATCTCATGGCATTCTTATAGCATTCTTAGATCTCTTGGGTCAGTGCACTACTAACTGTAGATTCCATGTGTGATCTCATAAAGCCCCTTTGAGCCTCTTGAGACTGAAACCAATCATGAATTAAAAAAAAAAAAAAAGAGAGCAGCAGGTACTCTATGCAGCAATTCAAGTCGACTCTCAATTTTCTCTGTATTATTGTCTCGTCCCTCCACCTCCCTTCTCTTTTCATCTCATTATTAACAAAGATGTACTTTCTGCCACTCTAAAGCCCTCTCTGTGACCCTGTACTTCCTGTAGCCCCCCCCCCCCTTTGCGTTCTCCAGGATCACCTCGACAGAAAAAGCAGAATAGAGGGGAAGGAGGCACTGAAGAGATGGAGGGGTGCTTATAAACCTACGATTCCCATCTTCACAATGTATTCCTCAAACTGTGTTAAAAACAAGCCACGATTTCCTATTAGCATAAGACAGCATTATTCTGTCTTTTTCCATCCACTACTTTAACATAAACTGTAAGGCTTTTGGAGGACACAGAGAGCCACATTAACATTCATCTTCTGATAAGGGTGGATGGTGCTCAATTCTATTAAAATGAAACGGAAATTCTTTGTAGTTAATTCAACAGCGTCGCGGTGGTGCTCTGGAAAACAAACAGCAAATGCAGGAAATGGCTAAGAGGAGGGAGATGTGACGAGAATTGAAGAACGGGAAGAAACTGTTTTTTCTGAAGCCCTTTACTCTTAGTTATATTGCCATTTTTATCGCAGCCTCACCCCGTCCACCTAGGAATATTGCGATGTATTATCTGTGTGATTTGTGACTTTATGTGGTGATATGATCAAACATGGGCTTTGCTCTTTCTTTTCATTTAGAAACAGTGATTCAGAAAGCACAGCGACTAGCCTCATTCTCCATTTAATTCAGCCATCAATAAAAGGGGGGTGGGCACAGCCATATCTGGCATATGCTTTGGTTTTGAGAGGAATCATGCAGACCACATCGTTAGGAACATGGCTCATGTTAAAGGTAAACAGCATCTTAAAAATAAACTCAAGAATAGGGACAAGTAGTCCAACATCTCAAAGATATGAAGGAAGGAACGGCAGAAAGAAATAATGATTGCTATTATGAAAGTTGCACGTTAAAGATTGTTTTGTTTTTACCCTCTCGAGGTGTTAAATTTACAAACTGCGACTAAATAAAATCCATCTGTGCAGTAAACAACTGTGGAGTGATGCTAATGTCTTGTTCCTCTAGAATAAAGTAACATAATACGGTGGCTGTGTTGTATGATAGCAGCGCTGCACAACAGGGCTGTCAATCCAAGTAGATTATACTGTAAGAGTCAGAACATGTACGAGTGGGTGCATGTGCGTGTGCATGTGCACGTGCGTGTGCACGTGCGTGTGCGTGTGCGTGTGCGTGTGCGCTACCTGGCCAAATAGTCATTGCGGATCAGTAGCAGGTGCTGCATCAGGGACAGGAAGTGACTTTCAGCCTTGGAGTCCTTCACTGTGTTGACCAAGATGTCAAACACTTCCCTCACATCACTGAAGCCAATCCAGTTAAAGATTAATTACCCAAATGAAAAGAAGAGCTTAACACGGATATTAGACATTCCAGCAACAATGAGCAATAAATCCTCCTGAACTACGGACAGATGAATGAGACACAAATATGATGTAGGTTTGAGTTTAAAGTGATTGTTTTTACTTTTTCATTCATTTACTGAAAACTTCTGGTTTCACTGGCTGTTTGCTTGTGTTTAAGAACCAAACGGGTATAATGTTAAGGCCGTTTCCCCAACATGTTGACAAAGAGCCTTCATGCTGTGTCTGAGACGGCGGCGGCCCCGACAGAGACGGCCCCGACAGAGACGGCGGCGGGCCCGACGGAGACAGCAGCATGCGACACGAGGCAGAAGATTTCGGCTGGGAAGGTAAATTTCCAAAAGCCGTGCTGCCATTTGCTCAGTCGGTTCAGTTGGGACCTACATGGTTTAAATGTTTTGCCTATAAATGCAGACATTATAGTCTGAAGAAATACAGAAAAAGATCAACTTGGAGCAACTTGATTTTTCAAACAGTTGCCGACTTAAAATTCTTTCGTTTTTTTCCATGCGATTTATTCAAATTATTCATTCTGAGCAATGAATTTTAAACCTGCGTTTATGCAACAGCTAATTAAGAGGGAATAAAGAATTCTATCACTAGCAGATTTCTTTTTTTGTTCAGATTTGTTATTGGCGAGTCCACAGACAGGATGGTGCTGTTAAAAACAGACATTACATAAGGAAAGTCTTTTTTTGTGGCATGCTGCAATAGAATTGTATTCAGAATATGTCTAAGAAACACCGTGTGAAGCACAACGCTGCCTGTGTTCGCCTGGGAGACACCCGGTGCTGAAATCTATAACTGCACATTAAAAGCAAGAAGAAGAAGTAAAAGAAATTAGTCGATTCTTTGTTGTTGTTGTTTTTTTTGTTCGTTTACGACACAGTGATGTTTCCTCTAAACCGGTTAATCATTACTGCCATATGAATGCAAGCCGACCACATCCTCATTTACATATGAAGACATCCTTTCTGTCCCATCCATAAAATGGTGCCTTTGTCCAACCATGACAAAATAATTGTATGATATCTATCGGAAGAGATGATATGCGGGGGAAAAGCACGGCTGCCCCACACTGCAGCTCTGACCAATACAGCAACAGTAACCTGAAGCATCGAGTTCAGATTCTAGTGTCGCTGTGAACCTCTTCCAACGGCCTCTAACGCACTTGAATATATTCATAATAAAGGAATATATTTCAGACTTGCTACAGCAAACACTTCTGGTGCGTGGATGCTTTTTAATACAACTCAGGAGTAGCTTGTACCTACAAATTTAAGTTGGCAAGTATAAAGGAAAAGTATGTGCACAATATCCGTGGAACAGGGAAAATGATAAAGGGCCAGAAGAAATTACTGCATAACCAGGTGAACAGACGCTGGGAAGGAATTAGACCGACAGCTTCAACAGAAAAACATTTGTGGTTATTGAAAGGATATTCCATTTCCAAGCGGATGTCGTCGAGCCGTGTTTTGAGGTCCTCGGAATCATCTTCAGCCTGCTCATCGAACACCGTCAGCTGCACCCTCAGCTCTTCATTTTCTATTGTCCGCACCTCCTACAGCGAACAGGCAGAGAAATGGAAAGGTTCAGGGAAGAAGTGTCGCTGCAACAGCTGAGAGAAAGTTTTCTGCGGTGCGAGTTTGTGAATGCATCCCGAAGACATCAAGACACAAAGAGCAACGTGTACCAACTGTATTTGGTCACTTTGGAGGAGTAGTTATTGTTCCTTACCCTCAGCAGTTCTCTAAGTCCCAATCTTAGCAGTTCAGAGCGAATATGAATTCTGAAGTCCAGTTCTTCTCCCCGGCTTATTAAGGCGTTAATTAGCTGCATGCAGCCGTTCTGTCAAAAACACATTCGAGGGTCAGCTTCACAAGTCTAACCAACTGGGTTCATCTCTGTGGTTATTTGTCAAGCAGACACACAAACCTTAAGAGCAATGTTGTGAATGCCCATGCCGGCAAGGAGAGGCTGAAACCTCTCAATGTCCCTTTTTTCTGCCTCCTCCGTAATTGCCTCCAAAACGCGCTCGTGACTGCAAAAAGTAGACATCGATGCACGTCGTATGAAATTGAACGACATGAAAGAAGTTGATGAAAATTTACCATTTTAAAAAAAGCATGTAGCTGTTACTATTGTTACGACAGGGTTTAACACTGATTAGTAGGCTTAAGTTAAAAGCTTAAAACAAGGCTAAGAGTTGGTTGTCAAAGTCCATTCGGCTTAACGACAAGTCAATCATTTCAGCAGTTCTCACAGGTTTTCAGAGTGTTCCAAAATGGAGATGGCAGAGAGCAGCTTGACGGCATCCACCATCATGTTTGGTACCCTTGGGTTGATGGCTTTAACCAGGAGAGGAATTCCCTCTTCAGAGTCCAACATGGATTTCAGGCCATACTAACAAAAACAAAGCAGAGTTATTTAGAATTTCCTGTCAACAGACACAAGATGAATCTATAGTGATCCCATCCAGATGACTACCTTTAAAAAGACAAAGTATCTACATCACACAGCATGACTGCATATTACAGGAGTCAACAGGTGTTATTTGGCCTGCTGCTACCATTTTTCTTGAAATAGTAAAAACATACCACTTTCAAAACATTATTTATTTTCAATCATGAATAAAGTATCAAATAATAATAATAATAAACTAATTATTCACAAATTCTAAGACAGACATCAGCTGAAAAGAACATTTTTGCATCAATTTCCCAGGTTTTCTTTTCTGCTACAAAAACACGAAGCTTTGCTTCTACCTTTCGCGTGTTCAACTTTCATCAAACAGACCAAAACTAATCAGATCTATTAACTTTACAGGTGAAGATGGAAAGTAGTGAAGAACATCGTCTCTTTGAAACCAGATCATTTATCAAAGTACACTGATTGACATGGATGCAACTGAAGTGCACAAAACAATAAAAGGTGATCAGCTCTCACTGCACTGAACTGATCAAAGCTGGTAACACTCGGTTAATACCGCCACCTAGTGGAGGAACCACTGCATTACAGCAGATACAGAAAATGCAGTAGAATCTGTGTCTGGTGTCATCACCAACTTAAATGCGTCCAGTAACTATGTGCTGGCGTGGAACAGGTATTCTAATGCACCCAAAGAATTAGTCGAGCTACTAACCTTGTTGTTCATAAAAGCTTTCAGGCAGCGAATAATCTCATGTTGACATTTAACTCCCATTGGCCTAGTGTGTGGATCAGAGACAAAACGGACACAAAGACATTCAAAATACATCAACCACCACCACAACTGACCACTTTAATGTCTGATGTTACTGTGACTTACTGGTACTCATCTTTCTCCTCCTGTAGTCTTTTGAGCATACTCAGAAGCAGAGCCAGGCCCTCGTCTCCAAAGTTCTGCACCCAGCTGGGAGTGAGAACATGATTAACACGCCATTCATTTTCTTTTTGTCATTTCATGTCACAGAATCTTTTCATCTCTGATTTGCAACAGTTACACAGATCACCTCCTTTACAGGCACATGTTGACATCAATCTGACTTGGGTGAAATAAAAAAATCTGAATCACATATTAACACTTTTCTTCACTGAAGTAAAGTAGTACTTAAAGTAGTACAAATTTGACCCTCTTAGAAACAGTTTCTACAGATAGCGAAGGTATAGCTGGTAACTTAAAAGGTAATTATTCATGATTATTAAATCTCCATGTTAGATCAGATTTAGATGCCTTCGAACCTTTATGAGACCTTCAGATCTGGGCACGACTCGGTCAAAGAAATAAACCTTAATTTGCTCTGTTCAATTCTCTTCAAGTCATTTGTTTGTGGATTTGCTAAACTGCTGAGGAACACTATCAGACAAACAGCCAAATTATATTCACTTAGATACAACAAGAGAGCCCTTTTTGCATCGACTATCTGCTCGTGGGCTCAACTTTCGATGCAGGAAAGTCGAGCCCAGTCTCGTTTTAAATGTGTGACACCTGCAGATTATTTTCCAGCACTGGGTTGATTTAGTAAAGGTTTTTTTTAATCCCATCCTGTAGTCAGGACCATTCATGACTTGTGAAGACCTGATGGAGCTCTTCAGTTGTTCTCATGTTGAAAATTAATACTTTAACAGCGAAGAAAACATCACAGATTTGATTAAGGCAGCTTCCATCACTCAATTCTAAATGGGACTCTAATCACTGGCCCAATCAGAAACCTCTTTTCATGCATTTCAAAGTGTCAAAAATGTAGGGAGAAATACTTTTTCCACGTCACAGAGCTTTATTCATCAAAATGATGAAGATGGAAACAAAAATCCCCCAAAATGTTTGTCAAGCATCACATTTACATAAGGACTGAGTGTTCATTGAAGTCATGTCTTTGTGATGTACTTATTCCTTTATCATTACTATATATAGTCTTATGTTCAGTTTTTACAGGTATTGTAAGTAAAAGAATGGATATTACAATTAAGAACCAAGTCCCTGATGTAATTAATTAATGTTAACAACTGTTTTAACTAAAACGACTCAGATCACATCCAAAGAGAAGGTGGTTAAGTTCTCCAACCAACATTTGTCAACTGATTAACCAGAATAATGGAATAGAGCAGCATGTGAGAGCTAAGAACAGCTCACGGCACCACAGTATGCCAGCGGTTCTGTTATGGCCCGAGCATGAGCGGCAGCTAGGAGAACTGATACCGTGTCGTCCACTGATGAGTTTGCTGCTAAAGGAGAGAACAGGACAAATGCAGAGAGGTACAGTAACGTTCTGTTCTCCGATTCAGCTAAACGCATCAAGGCACACTGGACAACAACCACCACAGAAACACCACCAAAGCGCTTCTCCAGTGGTCCTTGACTGCATGAGTCAATTACCTGACCTCCGCCTGACTGAGCTGTCCTGCAGTGGGCAGAGAACCACAATAAAGGCAGAAAAGCACTCACAACAAACTGAAGGCTGCCTGAGAGGGCATCACCGCTGAAGATTCAGAGAGGCTGGTCAAGTCTGCGAGCCAAAGACTTGAGGCAATCGACTTCAAAGGAGTCGCAACAACATTTGAAAAACAACCACTGACTTCATGTACACTTTACCAACTAGTTCTGAACCTCCACACATTAGGCACTATTTGTTATTAATACATCTTCCACACAGCTTTTTGATAAGCAAACGAATACTGAGACTCTTGTAACATCAAAATTTCAAATTGAAACTCCAAGAACGGAAAAAAAGTGGCCCGATATCTAATGTGTGTGCAGTACCTGACGGGGTTGTTATTGAGCGAGACCCGCAGGGACTCCAGACAGCCCAGCAGCTGTGTGTCTCGGTAGGCTGCCTTCAGCTCCTGGATGTAGATCATGGCTGACTTGGAGCTCTCCTTCTGGTCTTGACCCTGATGGGCAAACAAACACCGCCAAATCACTCAGAGTTCTGCATTTACATTTCCCTTCTAACTGGATGCTACTCAAGCCATTTTCCCCTGAAAGCATATCAGTAAAGTACCGAGGGGCAAAGGTCGAGCGTTATTTCAAATCTTGGTGAACAGAACCCAAAGGCACTGGATTTTTCTCTAACTAGGCTTATTTTACAGTTAGTTAACTGCATTCGCAACCATCTGTGTTTTCTCCCTTTGAACTACATGCTTCTCAAGATGATTAAATCGCACCTGTTGCTTTTTAAATATTACTCATGCACCAGAATAACAGCTAGATCTACCCGGAAGGGGAATACTTCTTCTGATTCAACTGAAACCTTTGGTACGGAATACGTTTCTTTCTAAAACAATAAGACTACATCTGTTACTAAAAGAAATCATTAAATCATTGGCCAGGAGGTTGTTCGGATTAGGGCAGTTATCTTTTAAAGTTAAATGTTTTCCAACTTGTTCTGTTTAAATATGCATATTAGGCATGTATGCACTGATTTGCAGATGTGATCAATAAATAAGACTCAAATAAACTCCTAACTAGGTGTTTGTTTTTTCAGTACTAACAGCTTTGGAGGTGTGGAGGTACTGGGACACCATCTCTCGTTTGATGATGATGTCTTTCTCTCTTAAAGGCTGCTGCTTTTCCTCATTCAGGTTCATATCCACCTAGAGACAAAACAGGAGGGCGGAAAGAAGAAAAGAGGCCAGTTAGTTAGTTCTACAGCATTTTGAGACCATGAGATGGCATAAAATCTGTGTACTTCAGCAAAAAAAAAAAAAACATCTAAAAAATGTAATCCATATCTTTTACAGAACAGTAAAAGACTTGGAACAGACTTACATGTGCTTCCATTTAAAAAACACATGTAAGTCGAAGGTAAAACAGATTGTCTCTTAAGGTATGAGGCTTGGCATGAAGGGCCTTTCATCAGCAAGTTTAATTAGTTACCTGTGAGAGGAATATACCAAATTTCCCACATTTTTCAAGCAAGATTATCAAACTTATGTGGTTCCTTCACAAGCTGCTTCTCTCACACACTTCTGCTGTCGGTCTTACCAGCATCTGCTCAAAGAGTTCCAGGACATATTCATCAGAGTGATCATTCAGCATGGCAGCCTGAGCGCCGATCTCGTAGCTGGCAGCTGAGGAATGTCGATGACTTGGAATCTGGCCAGACTTCTCCTTGTCCTTGTCCTTTTTCATTCTGATGCTCGTGAAACGCTCCAGCTGGATTAGTGGACAATATGAAATGAGTTAGAGGAAAGAAATAATACAGAACAAGAGTTTAGAACAATGTTGAGTGTCCACTGTAAAAAATCTTAATTTGTGGATATTAAATCAGCCCCTTTCAGACAGCCATTCTTTTCCCAAATTCATCTGAATGAATTCTAACATGTCTATATCAAATATGAACATGCACCCTGATCACTGTTCACTGTTCAGTTCAAAGTCCCTTTGGCAATCATGAACCAACGATAGCAGTACAGAAAAAGGGAAGCGTACTTATTGATCACAGTAATGTTATATCTTTAACTAATGAACTAACAACCGATTAAATCTGCTCTCAGTTAACAAAAACCTACAAAAGCTGTATGAAGAAGTATCTCCAAATGTCATCTATGCCAGCTTTGTGGTCGGATAAATAAACATCTGCTACGTTAAACAAAAGGAGTG
This sequence comes from Leuresthes tenuis, assembly GCF_036924035.1. Taxonomy (NCBI): domain Eukaryota; kingdom Metazoa; phylum Chordata; class Actinopteri; order Atheriniformes; family Atherinopsidae; genus Leuresthes; species Leuresthes tenuis. The sequence goes on along the minus strand of NW_027325365.1, from coordinate 15,743,773 downwards.
AAACAGAAAAAAAAAAAACAACAACTGAAAAATCAAACTAAAGTAAACTCCAGAAACGGAGCTGAGCCACTAAATGCATAATACTTATCAAGCTTATGAGAATAACAAGGCCTTTAAAATCTCAGTGTTGTTGTTTATTAGAGCAAAAGATAATTACCCCCCCTCACCACCAATTCAAACTAAAGCCGACCTCTCTACCGCTGCTCTACAAAGTGCCAAATACAGCTTCTACAAACAGCTCGTTTTGTCACAGCTTTTTTGGAGGCCCTGAATTAAGCAATAAGAATGACTGAATGACACAAAGCCATCGCTGTTAGAGCTTAACAAAGCCGGCAATGTAATACTTTGCATGTGTCTGAAAAGGGCCAAGAACTCCACAAGGAGACGTCTTTAAACTAAATGTGATAGATGTTAAGGGTTTAGACACATTTTGGCGACAAAGCCACACAAAGTCAACATGGAGTACGCATAAAAAGAGACAGAACATGAGACTGCTATTAAAAAAGCATGTGGGACTTCCTTTCTGACTGAACTGCTCATACATGCATTAAGTAATCACACTGTTTAGAACACATGGAAACCGTTGATGCACATAACCTTGGCACGGATGATATAACGATCCCCCATAATAATTCCTACAAAACAATCTGCAGGTGAAGGTTATCATGTGCCAAACCTTTGATGCCATCACTGTACTTGTGAAAACATACTTAAGTGCTGCAAGAAACAAACCGCAGACACTCGACAGCAAGTGTGTTATGACGAGTTAGGCTTCTGACAGACATGTTAGTTTCATGTAAAACCATTACAACAGATTGTTGAGTCAAGCACACAGTTGCTCAACAGCAAACCTACCTCATCAGGAAACAGCCGTTTCAGCTTCTGTGGAACGGGAACAAAAGGTAGGGTGGGGGTAAAAAATAAAAAAAAAAAAAAATCAAGGGGGAGGAGAGGGAGACAAATAAAGAATCCATTAAACAGAAATTATTTATGACAGGCAAACTAAGGAAATTATCCAGAGTTCATGAATGATTCACAGTAGAACAGAGTGGGAAACACCCATTAAATTACCAGGAAAACATCATTCAATTTTTCATTTGGGATTAGCATGGCTTTATGAGTAAGTACATTCTTAGAAGAGGTTATAAGCGGGGAAGGTTGTAATTGATTCATTTGCAGAGCACAATTATATCTTGAGAGGGACAAATAGCCACTAGATGGCAGGCTACACCCAATAATAGGTCTGTGGGAAGCTCAAAGCAACCCAGCGTTTAACTGGAAGGTCCAAGCAAAGCACTCTCTCCAACAGAATGTCCAAGTTATCATTAGCTTTATACAGAGGAATAAAAGCACGAGGAAGACTTAAGGCTGAAAAGATTTCCAATGTTGAGCTTCCTTTTGTATAGTAAGACCTGCGTTTCTGCCAAGAGTGTGTTTGTGTGTTCCAGGTTTTACTCGTGTTGTCGGAGCCCAAGTCTGTCGAGTGAATTTCCCAATTCGGTGTTGAGTTCTTATTAGAAATCTCATGAAAATGTTAGGATGAACACGTGCTTTATGCTGAAGTTAAGTAGTAATCATGGTCAGGTTTAGAGTAAGTGTTCGGGAAATCAGTGGAAGTCAATGTGACGTAGACCACATGAATGTGTGTGTGTGTGCCATGGAAACAGACTGCTTCAAATGAACACAACAGAAAGAAATGAATACAGGCACTGCTGGAAACAACCTGCTGCACTTGTTCACTTTCTTCTGAAAATACATTTCTATAAAACCTTTAGAATGTAAATGTTGTGTAACTTGCAATGTCCATCTAACAATACATGTCTTACACCTACATTTAAGTGGGCTGTAACTCAGTGAGCTTCCACAGCTGGTCAAGTGCTATGGACAATAGTCTGAAGTGGAACACTGAGGTAAAAGGGAATGAGGATTTAGGGGATGAAAAAGAAGACTGTGATTATAGGGAGAAGAGTCCAGAGAGGGAGGTTTGCAGTTTCCCAGCTGCCATTAAATAACAGACCCATGACTGATAACTAAAATGAACGCAGTGCCAGAAAAGCAAATGCTGTGGTGCTATTCTCCCCACAGAACGGAAACACACAGCTGACAGTACGCAGAGGGGATTCTGGGTAATCGTATGGGGAGCTGAGAACAAGTGTGGAAGACGGCTATAAAGACAGAGGGGGGGGGAGGAGAAACCCCACTGAATTTAACAAACTGTAAAGTTCCGCTTTGCAGACCACAAATACAGTTAAGACGCACACTCGCAGACTAACTTTGAGCCTGGATTGTCAACGGTGAAACTGGCCTCCACCGGATATCAACATTCAGAATTCGCCACCATGGCTCAATTAAAAACAAAAATGCAAACAATATCTATATTGCTTCTTGGATAATTCTTTTTTTTTTTTTTTACGTGAATCATATTAGAAAGAACTTTAAAAGTATCTTTGACTCCTTGTTAAATTACAATTAAAGAGATGAAAAATACGTGTTATACGCTGAGGTGCTGGCGCCACTCTGTGGGGAATGCTCTCTCCCGTTAACTCTGTTTAACACCATTGTTGCCAGGTCAGATTTTGTTTTACTAAAAACTGTCAAATCCAGTTGAGAAGAAAAGAGATGGAGGGCAAGACAAAAAGGTGACAGAAGAGTGACTTTCATCAGGAGTAACAATCTGCTAATAAACAAGCCGGTATTGTGCCGCCGATGACATCATCTCTGTCACGCAGACCCATTTAGACTCCTGCATACTTGAAGGAGCACCGAGAACAATGCCTATGTAAAGCTAAATGTCACAGAATTGGTTTCACAATGTTCCAGCAATAGCCCGTTTCTTACCTTGTGTTGCCAACAAGCACGATTTTGATAAATATGTATAAGGTTAGCAGACAAATCTGGGGCAGGGGTAACTCAGCAGCAGACTGAAACTGTCACCAGTTCTGCTAAATTTATGTTACAGTAGAGGAGTTCAGGTAAAACAGTCGTTATACCAAACAGAGGAAGCCTTGCATCATTTTTGTTTGGTTTGTTCCACCATTAGACACTTATTCAGCTGCGACTTTCTCCTCTGCGGGGTAGTGATGTACAACAGTCCCGCCTTTAACAGGTGGAATAAAAAATGGCTTGTGTCTGCATTTCTTCCAAGTAAAGTTGTTCTATTCAACACCGCTGGGCTTTGAGTATCCTTCCTAGTACAGGTTGAGTTCATTTTAAATAACATTCATAGTCTGGAGCAGAAGCAAGCCAACAATCAAGCTTTCTGTGTTCAGTCTGCTGGAAGGATGTGAGAAACAAACCGAGGGATTCCTGCCATTCCACACAAGCAGGCCATGTCTTTGGAAATGCCCGCATCTATGTTCATTAAGAAAAAAAACAAACAAAAAAAAAAACATACCAGCCTGATAAGGCAAAGACCAGAGTAAACATGAATATTTGACTTAGCAAGAATGACCCCAATACACACACCTTTATAACCGACCGTTTGCATCCTCATTCATCTCGATCTTTGGCACAGCCGACTTAAAATGCAATGCGTACAAGGCCGCATTTGCATCTACGTCAGCCAGTCTAAGAGAAACAGCTTTCACAAACGTTGGCATTTCTCATTTGAAAAACAAAGTAGGTTTCACCACAGAGTGACTAAATATCCATCGAATAGCCTGCAGCAAAGAAACAAGTTTCCCTGAAATCATTTGATTAACAACTACATGTGTCATCAGAAAGTAAACCTGGATGATGCCAAAGACGACAACAAGGTGAGATATTACACCAAATGTTGCTTTATGATCTCATGTCGGATGGAAAAGCAGCCATGCAGGCGCACCTACAGTAACTGTACAGTGACCAGCAACATCATACGAGCCCCATTGCGTGGGGAATCTACTGTAATGGGGTTGGAATCATTTTGCTGAAGGGAACATGTTGTACAGCCCCGTAGCCAACAGCGTAAACAAGAAGGGCAGGAAAAAGCGCTTTCGGCATGTCTGCCTCTGGTACCAGGTCAGCTGAGGAGAGCTGAATGTGATTATGTGTTTGGCTTACGACAGCAACATGATGTGTCAGTAACACATTGCTACTGATTTGTCTCTGTGTGTGCACCATCACTCTGCATATATATGTAGCAGAGGGATGAGAACCATTATGTAAATCGGCAAAAAGGGCAACGACGCAGTATGAAAATGACAGAGAGGAGAATGGCCCCTTTCACAGGGAAATGAGTGAAGTACCTACAGTTCTGTCAGAGGACTATTACGAATTTATACACGCTAGGTTAAGGGTGGGGGTTTCTGATGGATATAGGGAATGTGGAAAGAACATCATATGCCCATTTAGTGTAGGGAAGGGAACACTGAAAAGAATACAGTGTGTGATTTTTCAAATGCTAGTGAAAGAAAAGTGAAATGTCCAACAGAGGTTTGGGTTAACATCAAACTAACGAACCACTGACAGTGTCAGTCATCGTAGCTCAGAAGATAGGAGGCTAACACTACTTATGTTGCATTTTTACAGCAGTGTGTGCAGGTCAACTTTCTCTACATACACAACGCCATTTATACTGCAATGGTAGCTCAAATCTGACATTTCTGAAAGCCATGTCTGATTTTTCTGCAATTAAAATGCTGCCCAAGTTGAACCGTTTGTTTGGAATTTAAATGACTCGGTACGTCATCCACATCCAACAGAAACTCGATTACAGCGCTGTGATGGAGCCAGTCAGAGGTGTGAAGGTGAGGCGTTGCACCACATACTGTAAATATGTACATAGCTGAACAGGAAGACAAAAAATGTGAGCCAAGTTGCCACAAAACCTTATGTCACTGTGCACTTTGTCACAGGTGACGGGCAGATAGCATCTCATGTGTTCCAAACAAGAACGATGACTGAGGGATTATTTTGCTCATAACAGGAGAATCAAACCTGGAACCTCTTGCTGTGAGGCGACAGCACTAACCACAACACCAACTGATTTAATCTATTATGCTGTATTATTCTATTATAAGCATGCTACTAAAGGCACAGCCCTCTGAGTCATGATCAAATCATGAGGTCCCCAGAGATTGTCATTCTCTTTGAATGTTTGTTGTCCTTTTTTCAGGGGGCTGGTTCGGGATGTTGTTAACAAGAGGCCAGTCCTGGGAAGCAGGATGAGTGACGTAGCGAGCTAAACTTAGGTTCAGGCTAACAGAGTCGTTTTGGTTTTGACACCTGCAACAGCAACCACCTCCCAACCAATCAATGCTCTTCAAGAAAAAAAGAAGATTTAAGACATCAGTGCGTGGCCGCTGAGGGAATCTATTAACGTTAAAGACCGACTACGATGTTTAACAATCTCTGAGAAGATTCTTCCTGAGAGATATGTCAGCAGAAGAGAATATTTAGAATAAAAACAAATTGATTTGGAACAAAAATTATTTTGAAATATATTAAATCCAACTAAAAAAATCACTTTATTTTAACTTTAACATCAACTTATTCACAACAGTAACTCTTATGAATTTATTTACAGTTGGGTTGAGTTAAACCAGATTAACTAAATATATCCTGGATATGTTGAGGCCCCTGGTGACCTGCCAGGCCAACACAACTGTATGGGAAACTCTCCGGCCTGCTCTTAAGCAAGCAACTCCAGCCGTCTAGCAGCGATGGTCCAATCTTCCTCCTGCTGTTTGGATTCAGCAACTCACTGTTTTAAATCCCTTTCACCTCAGTTTCCAGTACCTGAACCCATAGAGAGCATCTTCATGACTCCAGCTTGAGCCTTTATATAAACGGTGTTTATCCTGTTCCAACATCCATGCAAGCAAGGGAGGTAATGGGGGGAAAAAACAAACAAAATCACTCACACACAGATCAAATATTTCAAATATCTGCCTAAAAACATATTCAGGCTTTCCAGGCACAGACCAATAAGTCCTGCAGGTAGAGTTTCTATACAATTCAAAACAATCCCCTCACCACTGATATGTAGGTGCATTTTTAAAAAAATAAAAAAGTAGGGGAGGGTTGTACAGAAAGCTGTTAAGAAGTGCTATAGTGTGGGTGTGGTGTTAATAGTGTTGACCGCACCAAGTTTATATTGCTCACAACGTTACCATGGTTACATTCTCAGCGTACATGGGGAAGCAATACTTAGAAAGGCACACCCAGACACAGTTTCCCACATAGCAAAGCAGGAAATTACCAACCACCCTGATGAATTACATCAGTAATAGTTTTGTGGCAATCGATTCTTTACCAAAGGAGCACTTTTTAATGTCCCTCCTGCTTCATGAACCCACAAACTTTACAGTTTTGCACTAATGTGGCTATGTGTCGGCTCACTGGCTCACTGCAAAGCAAACCAGTTCTGAGGAGGTTCCAGGGCTGCTCCAGCTCCAAACTGGAGATGGCTGCAGACCAGCACCAGGTTCAACATCAGTTAAAAGAGCGACCTTACTGCCATGTCTTAAGGACTTAAAAGCAAGTAATTTCTTTACATTTTTTTCCCCATTTCTGGTGTTGTTGGATGACTTCAGACAAAAAGTGCAAGAAAAAAAAAAAAGAGTTAGATGAACATAAATAAGTTGCATATTGCCAGCAACAAAAAAAAACAAAACTGTAGCATGAATTCATGAATTTGCTTCACAAACGTAATTAAATGCAGTAATGGTAACAAAAAGTAAGACCAGAAAAAAAAAAAAAAAAAAAAAACTACCTTCAAAATGATCCCTGATCACAAGCCGACTCAAACTAAAGCAACAAACCCGAAAAAAGTAAGAAAAACATAAGAGAAAGGGATGATCTGTTGGGGAATAGAAATGCAACCTAATGGAGAAGTGAGTCAAATGGTTTGTCCGATACAGGTGACACTGAGAAGGGTTACTACTGCCTACACTGCCAAAGGTGCAGCAAGCTCAGCCCTGGACAAGGAGACCCAGTCCTGAGGAGGGGAGCAGTGACGACAGTTCCTTCAGCCAAGTGCACACGACAAGACTGAAAGTGTTGTTTGATCTTTTCTTTCTTGCAAACTGCAACAAATTACACCAGTAACGTAATGTCACTGATTTTCTTTTTCCTTCTGCCTTGGCAGAGGTATGCGTTATCAGACCGATCTTGACCGAGTACTTGGGGTAACATTCAAGTTTTTCTTTTCCCCAACCAAAGTGCATTATGCAACAGACGTTGTTTGAAGTTTGACGATTAACAAAGTTGGAGCTCATTTTAGTCTGCGACGCTGTAATGCTTCCAAACAAGCCGAGCCTTTGCAAGCCGACTGGTTTCATGTCTGCACGCTTCACTAACCTCTACCTCCTTCACACTTCTTAGTTATTCATATGCACAATAAAAAAAAAAAAGCTGAATCTGCTGAGCATCAGTTAGCACATCTGACAGTTCTGCCTCACTCACAGCACAAGTTCACATTCTGTTCACAAATCTCAAACTTTCACCTTTATCTCATCACAAGAACTGCAGACAAATACCTGGACTGAAACTAATTACGTTTGCATACCAATGCACAGTATAACCACGCAGCACCGCTCCCACCTCTGAGTCTCTCTTTTAAGGCAATCTGTCTCTCCATATGAGCAGAGAATTTTTAGGTGGTTTCATTGGGTCGTGTTGATACAGAGAGCTGTCTGGAGATAAGCTGTAATCTCTCAAGGAAAGACAGACAGTCACTGACAAGATTGACACTGTAATCCCAACTAAACTGCCCCCACACATGACACAGGTAACACACACAGAGCTGAGAGCAGTCATATCCGTTCGGATCAGTCGCTCATCTGTCTATCCAGTTTTGTGCTGACTGTTCAAAGGGTAGAGAGCTAAGTAGCTTTATTTGCCAGAAACTTCCCTGAAAGAAGCTTCTTCATCCGATTGGCTTTTAGAATTGAAGGGGAAATAAATTATGACACAGCGAGGCCTAATCCAGCTATGACTGAAAGACCAAAATATCTGTTGTGGTAAAAATGAGACAAGGTCATATGTTATTACTACAAAATACTGAGCTACCAGCAGGGAAGAGGATGGAAGGCATGCAGGGGGGAGTGGACCCGACAGGAGGCGCTAAAGCAGGACTGAGACTGAAATCACATTATCCTCCCAAACTGTTGCAGCAAATAATTGTTTTGTACATCTTTACTCCGCTTTTTTGCTGTCGAGCTACGTGCAGCTCGTCTATTTAGCCGCTCTTTCTCCGTCTTTAACCTCCACGCGTTCATGCTACGTTGGACAGATGCACGCTTCAGCTTCAACTTCTGAGCCTTTTAAATTCTTTTTTTTTTTTCTCCATAAGAAAACACCTCGTGAAAAATATAGCAACTTCAGGCTTCCCTCTCTCGCTGCCGGCCAGGCAGACAAAAGGAGGAGCGTGTGCCAGAAAATATATGGCGACAATGTTACCAAATTCATCAGACTTAGCCGCAGTCTGCAGAGTGAGGACAGCAGCCTGGCTGCGTATGCAATTCTATAGTCCGATCAAGACTGATGTATACAGAAAATAATAATGTGATAATATTGTTGTCTTATTGCCCAGCACTACTTTAAAATAATGACTATTTGATTCCAGTGTAAGAGCTGTAAAGCTGATTTTTTTTAACTACTGCTATCCAAGCCATGGAAAACTAAAGGGAGCAATATTTGACTCTTATAACACCAGGATTCCAAATCTAATAAAGTACTTTTTAAAAAAACGACTCTCAAAAAGTAAAGAAAATGACTTTCAGAAAAAGTTAATAAGCCTATTGGGCAGATGTTTAGCAGCTGTAACACTGATGCCTCAGAAAATAACCATCCAGTGAAGCCCTCTGAATCATAAATTTTGCATCAGCTTTTCAAAAATTCAACACAAGACATTCTGAGGAGGTCTACTGGCAGCTTATGAAGCAGCATAACACGGCAAGTTTGAACTCAGCGTGAACAAAAAAGTTAATTAGTGATCGAGTGGTGTGCTCATTAGAAAACTCATCAGAAAAGCAACAAAATTGAAGGCAGCTGACCACGTGAAAAGAGAAACATGTTCTATAGAGCTATTTTATTCACGAATCAGCATAAAAGCCCTTTCACAACTTACTTCACCCCATTTCTAAGTTTAGATCCATACAGGAATAAAGGTATAGGTCCTAAAGGGGACTATAAGGGGTTGATGTGAAAAGTTTGATGTTTCAAACCCACCCATTTAGGTCGATAATAAAAGCTTGCTCTTTCTCCTGAGAAAGGCTCAACATATTTACTAGCCCAGTGGTACCTCTTTGCACAATTTATGGAAAGGGAGAATGAGAGCGATAAGAAATAATAGGTACAAATAAGGAAGCATCCTGTTCACTACTTTTTGCACAACTTCCTGTTACAGACTGCAGAATTTGAGAAATAATATAAGAGCGTGGAAACACTGACATATTTGAACGCGAGTATTTGACTTATAAAACAGGAAGTAGAATCAAACAGTTTGAATTGACTGAACGCTGGGTTTTCTGAACAGTTTCAACACTAAATGTATAAGTTGCTTTTGAATAACAGCCTATTTATTACTTTAACCTGAAGTGACTTCACAACTTTGAAGGGCCCTGGCATGGCTGTAGATTCAAGTGACTGTGACAAATATCCAATAAGCACTGGTTGAGGCAACTTCTGTGTGGAAGCATGACAAAGAATGACACACGGAAACCGCTAAGCTCTGTTTCACTGACAGCCTCCCTTTATGGCTCTAAAAAAAAAAGACCGGTAGACCGGAAGACTTTAGTAAAGTCAATAAAATGGCCAGCTGCTCTGTTCTATGTGGCAGGATTAGGACTTTTAGGGTAAAAATACATTGTGCTAGATGTGGAAACATCAGCGGATAAAATTGCAAAACCAACAATACATCCCACCTATCATCAAGCTACAGTGGCAGCAAAAAAAAAAAAACAACAGGAAAAGCTGATCTTAATCAGTCATTTACATTAGTTCCTTTTGGGCTACTGCTGTAATATGGCAGAGAGGAGAGGAGAGGCAAGACAGACGACCCACGTAAACTCCTTGTTCTAATATGACGATTTTCACTCTGCGCAACAATATAATCAGGTATGTTATATTCTAATCCACAAACAGATCGCCCTAAATGTCTGACGCTGGAACAAACGAATATAAAGCATCTGAACATGAGGTTAGATGTCAGTTATCACGTTTACAGACGGGCATTCAAGCATTCAGGTCGGCCCTAAAGACACGCTGCGGGCAGAAAGTCTAAACAAGCCTAATGGCTTTAGTGATTACCGACCGGTTGGCCTTTGATGCACTGGATGGAAAATTACAAGATTTTTGTGGACGTGATAATATTCTAGCACCAACATCATTACACAGACCCACTGACCAGTTATCAGTGATGTGGCTCAAAAGCAAGCATAAAGGGAAAAGGGTTCGGTTTGTACATCACACATCTACTTTGAAAGTGGGCATATTATACAGTCTCTTACTGGTAATGATTTCTTATTTGAAGAGTTATGGCATTCAAATGCTGTGACACCATCAAAAAAAAGAAAAAAGGATAAGACAATCCAGTAATGCTCCATCATAAGACTAACATCTGTAAACTCGAGCAGTCAATGAAATGTAAATGCCTTCAAAACAAGTCCAACATTTTCATCACCAATTAAAATTAACAGCTGTAGCCGACGGTGTGATTTCTGCTGTAAAATGAACAAAGTATCATTACCTTTATTTCCCTCCCATTTGAATAAACTTTATAAGAATTCTCAGTCAAGCGGCACCTTGTGCCTGCCAGCTATGAATCACAGCTTAACAAGGAGGCACGAAGTAGAAGGTTTCGCATTCCCATGGAAGCTGTTTAAAATGTGCAGTATGACTGAGAGCAGCTAACATTATTATTCAACAAAATAACACCTTGCTTTTCGAGATTTTAAGGGGAATCGCGCTCGCATGCTGTAGCTGACAGAGAACTTGAACAGCCACAACATTCGAGGTGGAACCTGCTCTAAAACAATGATTGTGCTTCGACTTTGCTACTGTTTACAGCTATTCTATCAGTAACTGGGAGTGTGATAAGACTCACCCTGTACATGGGGAGTTCCCGTGTAACCTACCATTACACCTTCAGAAAGTGTGTCTCGATGTATGTGGTCCAACAACAGAAGCTCGCGAACAAACATAACTGGAAAAGTTTGATTTGAAAAAAAATAATAATAACAAGGACCAGACAACCATCAAGGTGAATGTGCGGCTCTATTCTTAGAATGGAATTTCAAAGCTGTCGTTCAGATCTTCAGTGCCATCAGACCGATTTATTGTTCGCCCGGCACAACTCGTTTGTCCTTGTTTCTGAGTTTTAAAGACCAACAACACGTCTGCTGCAGGGGTCACACACACACTACAGAGCTGTTCGCCACACTTGACCCCACAACTGGAAATATATCAAAAAGCATCAAACTGTGCTTCAGGGAAGCTTGTTACTCTTCAGACTTTATGATGATACACACATAAGAGGAGAGGGGAAAAAAGAAGTTTAGATGTATAGATGGTAAATGTTGCACCGCTGCCATATGAATATTAACAGCTGCTTACAACAGGGCCAACATGTCTGGACTGCTTGAACAAGACTTGAATTTCATGGGAGGTGTTGCCAAAATAACCTAATGTGCGATTTATAGTGCTTTACACTGCAACTATGTTTTTAGAATAAGCTCAGTAACTTAAGCCTCATGCCATCTCTAACTTGTTATTATCACTGACTACACCCAGCAACCAATCAGCCTTCCTTAATCTCCTTTTCTGAATTTCTATTTCATGGCTTCTCTCCCAGTTTCCCTTCCCAGTCTCTGCTCACTGGTGGCTAAGTTGCTTTCCTTCCACTGCTTTTCACTCTAAAATACCATCATTCATTCTGAGCCAAGCAGCCTCTACCGCCATAAGTCACTTAACGACTCTGGTTTCATGTTGGCAAAAAGGCCTTCGACTATTCAGCTCTCATTATGCGCTTCTTGCGCTGAGCTGAACACATCAGAACTGTGCGTCTGATCTGAGCCTTGGGGAGTTTTTTTGGGCAGATGTGTGTAAAAACAAAGCAACTTTTAATCTTCTTCTTCTTTTCTCCGAGCACTTGAGTCAGACTGAAGAGTTGTGACCCAAATGGCTTCATTTGTGACGGTATGGTAGACCGAGCTTTTGCTGAGGTGGTTCCCCCAGGATGTGAGTGCACAGCCGCACAAAGTCACAGGCAAGCACAAGCTGTCTCGCTTGAAAGAAGATGTGCTCATCTTTGCAATTAAAGACTGTTGACGGCATTCATCTTCAAATGACTCCTACAGAGCACGACACCACCTCCCTTTGGTCAGCATGAAACAGCCACAGTGGCATAACTGCTGACAGCCAGACGACAGCTTTACCAGAGCAGGCCTTGCTTGGAAGGGCTCTTATAAACCAACCCAACACCAAGATGCTGCCTGCTGTGTCAGCTCAAGTCTCTGGGAAAACACAACAGCTCCTGAACACACTGCAAAGACAGCCTCCAACTGCAGACTCCGGAGTGATGTGTGCTCAAGATGATGCGACTCTAAATCATTCAGTTTCAAAGTTCAGTTTCATCCAAGGTGCTTCTGGCAGAGTTACAGGCAGTTCAAATATGGAAACACTCACAAACCTGCATTTCCGTTTAAACTAACATAATTTTGATTGTTTTTGCACATTAATGGCTTTATGAAACATTCAGCTTCATGAACCGAAAACTAAAACAGCTAAAGTCACGTTAACTTATTAGAGAGTTCATTTACTATGCTGAATAGCCAATCAGAGGAATCTCTCTCTCAACAGTGATTTAACATGCTAAATTGTTTGGGGGGGGGGAGCCCCATTCAACAGCGAAAAGAAGAGCGAGACAGTCGGTCGAAGACGGCTACAGATGCTCCAGATGTTCCCAACATCCGAATGGCGGCTTGGTGTGTAAGAGCCCTAAGTAAACCGATGCCAAACCCCGTTCTGCAAGACAGGTGAACATCACCATTTAAAACTGCAGCAATTCGTCTCTGTAGTTTCCAAACGCTGATCGAGTGTTGGTAAGAGGAAGTGATGTTGAATTAAAAAAGAAAAAAGAAACAAAAAAAAAAAAAAACTGTTGAGATAAGTTGACAGCTTCAAATACAGTTTCACCAGGTTTTATATCATCTTTATGCTGATTAAAACAGGATTGAAATAACGTGCTTATTTTGTTGAATTGTGTTTTGTTTTGTGTTCCTTGTTCATTGGCTTAGCTGCAGCACGTCTTTTTGATCTTAATGTGACACACTGTGCTGGAAGCAGAGTGACTGGTGAATAAATATTGTAAATATTGCCGAGCTACGGCAGAAAATTACAGCCATCTCTTTAATTGTACTAAGAGAGATGCTTTCAGCGTCCGTGAGCACGTGGTGTTACTAATTTGATGTACACTGATGAGTGTCCCTTTATAGCGCTGGTTTGCAACAGTTGCTCCGAGTAAGTGACCATCTTTCTTTTTTCTTTTTTATTAAAAAAAGAAGAGCCTTGTGGTGATTGCCAGAACTAAGATTCAAGAGGCTTTATTTATCCCGAGGGAAATCGCTGCGCAACAGTTATGGAACAAGGGAGAAAGTACTAAATAAAATACAATAAAATAGACAAATAAGATCAAATAAAGCTAACATAAAATAAGTAACTGAGTACAATATGTGCAAATAGCAGCCTCAATAAAGAAAACAGTTTGTATAAGCAACAAGGAGGACCAGACACTAATGTTAGCAGGCCAAGTGTTAGAGGTGTTAGAACAAAGGAATGATTTATGTGATGATGGCAACTTCCTCCATCTGTGTTATAAATTCTATGCACAAGCAAATATGCTGGCACACAAATGTCATGTGTATTCGGATTATATTAAGATAGCCCTTCTTAGAGCTTATTGTACTCATTTGTATACAGCTCCACGAGGAACTTCATTATGTACAAATCTATGGCTAAAATGCTTGAATCTCAAATTTCTGAAATAAACAAGAGGCTGGTCAAACTTTTCTGGCACGACAGCGGCCCGTGGAGGAAAGATGCTACCTTGGACGCAGCAAAAACCAGACACCCAGAGTCAAAATCTGCTATCTAGAATTCCCCTTTTATTCCAAACAACTGTCCAAGGCAGTGATCCTTAGCTAATCCTCACTGTGGCTGCCTGCAGGGTTGAGCCAACATGCATGTTTGTGTCAACAGTATTCATGGATGCTGATCCGCTCTGTCTCTCAGGAACCTGAAGAACACAGATGGCTCCGTAGGGAGTCCGGCTAAACTGACCTGCTTTTGGTTTCCCAAAAAAATACGTGGGTTACGTTCAGCTACTGATGCCCATAAACATACTGAATCATGTTATTCTCTCCTGTCAAACACGGCCGCAGGTTATGTTTGCCAATGTGTGAACTCGGAGACACACAAACAGATACACACATTCTGGCTTATTGACTTGCTTATAGACAGCAGGGGAGCATTACACAAATCCAGTGCGTTTTTGTTTTGTAGAGCTGCACTTTAATCATAAGAGTTAGTATGGTGGGGGTGTACAATGCACTCGGTGGTGATGAGGCAGAATATCATATTCATTTCAGTCAGATCAAACAGAAAAATAACCCTTTATCATAAATTATGCTGGCCAAACTAAGCTGAAGTTATTCCAACCGCGTTTTAATACAGAAATCCATCTTTCCTTAAATTTCCTCCAAAAAGACAGCCCCACCAAGATCATTTTTCATGAGAATTCCAAATAAAAAGCTGCGTGTTAACGGTAAACACAGAAGTGTGCTGTGACCCTCGTCCTATTCTTACTGTTATGATGGGACGGGGGTGAAAAGAGAAAGACGATGAAAAATACGTGACATGGGAAAAAGGAGCTGAGAGCTGACGTCCCTCTGTGTTGCTCCAGTTTTGTACCTTTGTTCAAACTATTACACAGTGTGATAAAACAGGTGCCCACCTCAGATTCCATAAGATGCTGAATCAACCCAAGACATGCCTCAGACTAAGGTGAGCAGCACATGCAGGTGTGCAACCGCACTGCAATTGCTTTCGGTGTATGACTAATGTTTACTGACAGTACAACTGAATGCCGTGTGCACATTAACAGTCAAAGTATTTTGCTATTCAGAGAAATACTTTAACCATATCTAATTTTTTTAAACTGGATGCTCTTTAAAAAAAAAAAAAGCACAAATATTCAGCAACATCTCAACTCAACATCTCCTTGCAAAGCTGCTGTTGTGGTAGAAATGATGCACATACACCAGGGTTCAAACCTGGCCTCCAAACAAAGTCCAAACAAAGTCCAAATAACTGCCTGGCATTCATTCAAATAAACCTAACCCTCAACCAGCACTGACATTAAACTGTTCTCCACTAAGTGCCTGGGTATTCATTAACAACATTTGTGTTGTGGAATAAAGTTTGTGTTCAGTCCCATCATAGAGTGGTTCGTTTCGTCTGTGGTTACCTTTTGCCACCGTGCTCAATATCAGTTTTCACCTGTTGCGAGACGTGGCCAAGGGGTTAAATTACACAAGAGTTTGCCCTGGCTGAGGGTGAACATCGTCACCGTGTTGACTCTGCTGCCATTCTGACACGAACCTGAATCATACACGCCGACAACTGCCAAGTTTGATTAAGTCATCTACAGACAATGTAAGCCACACCTTTCCACGCAAGATTAGTCCATTGATTCGACGCAGCGCTTTCTGGAAGCCTTCACTTCGCCACAGCGACCTGAGAGTGTCAAAGTCGTGTTTTGACCTGCTGAACTTGGGCAGGAATGTAAAAAACTTGAGGCTTAATGCAGAACTTACAGACGCTTGCATGTACTCTGACCTGAATCATGAATACTACAGAGGACTATCCGAGTTCTGTGGACAGCTGGTGAGCAGCTTAGGGGGGGGTGACATTAATTACAGGTATGGTGTCAGTTTTGTGCTTCGTAGCTTCACTTGAAACTTGAGAGGATGACAACCTAACACACAGTGAGTGGGGTTCAGTGCAAACACCTTTTGGGCCCAAACTGTACTGCAAAGTTTCAACTGATAGAGGCAACTCAAGCCGAGCCAGTGAGATACTCACAAATTTCTTTTTCCCATCTCCATCCTCGTTGCTCTTCTTTGATTTCTTGTCCTTCTTGGGACCGGCAGCTGAGGCAGAATTACCGGTGGGTTGATCCATATTAATAAGTTAATCCGTTTCCTTGAATTGGTCGTCCAAATAAACACGTGCAGTGGTTAATCTCCTCGCTTCCAGCACAAAAGTGGCGTTCCCAAACTCGCGAATAAATGCGAGTTCCCCGGGGCCTTTGCTAGTGCCTTGTGTAGCTAGCCTCAATTAGCACCGTATTGCTAATAAATTGGTGGAAGCCCATACAAGCCCCTCGCAAAGCCGCCTGTCTGAATCACTGGAGGGAGGGAAATTCAAAGCACAACCCCGAGACGTCGGCACAACAAGTACGAAAACAACCTGTTGCGACTGTGGAATACCACCGGGGCCGCAACTCCACAACTTCCCACACGTAACACAACTTGAAGGTTTAACAATGTGAATATTAGCCCCGAAAATGCACGCTTCAAAACGAGCAGCCGTTAGCTTTAGCCGAGCTAGCTCGTCGGCTCCAGTAATGTAGGTAAAGCGGAGGAAAAAACGCCTCTGTCCACTTCCACAAGTTGCTTCGGCGACAAAAACACGAGCGACGACCTGGTGTTACAGGTGACTCGAGTCAACGGCGTGTCCAAAATTAGTTTCCATGACTTCTTCAAGTTTAGTTAACTTTTTAACCCCTGGTTGACAACGGGGAAGCGACTGCTCTCTAACAGTTGAGGAGTCTTCCTGTTCTTCTGACAGTGTTGGGTGGGGAGGAGCCCGGGCCCTGCCGCTGCACCTGAGATGATTAACTGACAGCTCATCGAGGAGGGCTCCAAGACACAGGCATTATTGTCCAAGTTTGCACCAAGGCTCACCTTTGGGAAGTTTATGTCGCCTCACTTGTAAATACTTGCCATGTAGAGCTACACAGTGGATTGTGCGTCTCAATCTAGAGTTTAAAATGCACAAAGATGAGACGAAAAACAGAGTGCAGAACCCTTAAAGAGAGTCATTTAAGATGTCAGACGAGGAGCTAAAGTGTAGAACAGCCACCACACAGCACAGGCCTGTGGGACTGCCGGCTTCTGCTTGGTACCACTGTACTGGAAATAGGAAAAGTAGCTTTACAGTTGAATAAGTTCCGGGGAGACAAAGTCTCCTGAGGCAATTTAAGTATTGTTTTATTAACTTCATATAGCATATAAACCCAACAACAGAGGATGTTTTTCCCCTCAGGGTTAGGATAGGGTTAATTAGTGTGATCTCCCCCTTCAGCCACTGTTTCTCTCATCACACATCAGAGTTCTATCTCCACATGGCTCAAAGTATGGCAGAGGCCACAGCACATTTAGTCAGTCTTTGATATTGCACACTGCCTGATGATACACAGAGGATTCACCTTACCTTGCAGTTCTGAAAGGGGAATAATTAACTGCGTTCACTTAGTCATGATTATTCCTAAAATGTGGTTAATTGTCAGCAACTTTCCTCGTGCTGCTTGATTGTCAGCCTCTGTGGAGTGCAGGTGCTTTTTTTTTTGTTTTGTTCTTGTTTTGTTTTGTTAACACGATTTCGCAACATTTCTGTTTTGAGACCTGAACTCTTTTTATGCGTTGTGTGTGTGTTTGTGTGTGTGTAGGTTCTCCCTTCCTGCTGTGGTATCAGCCCTTACCCACTTTGCACTGCAACCATGCCGTGCATGTAAATAACGTGACCTAGAGCTCCCCCAAGTGGTCAAATTGTAAACAGCAGGCGCTGCTGTGTCACCAGTAATAGGCAGCGGTTATGGTGTAACCTTTTAGGTTAAAAAGTGGCATTTTGATTCACTTTGATTTGTAAAACCTTTTTTTTCTTTTTTTGGTTGTTGTTGTTCATTTTTATGAATAAAAGTAAAAGTAATATTTTAAAATCATTTTGCAATGTCTCTCAACGTGTCAAGGAATTTCTTGGTCCTTTGCATATAATGTCCTCAAAACAAAATTGCTTTTTTGGTCATCCGTCATAAGTCCAACAGTTGGCACATATTTTGTCTCCTGTTTGAATTGTGTTATTTCAGGGCGTCACAAATCCAGAAATTTAATTTGACCGCAAATAAAAATGATCCACATTTTGTTTTGCTCGCTGCTGTAGAATTAAACATCCCACATCGTCTCGCTGAGGACACAATGATTACTTGTGAGAATTTTTGAATGCAGTTTCCCTTGTCTGGGGTAATTTCAAGCAACCCGTAGGTCGCACAGCACATGAAGTCCGAGGGCTCCTTTTTGTCTCAGACATACACAAACTTTTGAGCACAAATGTACTCTTCCTGTCACACACGCACTCACACAGCCACCGGTACAGGATTACAGAGATAGGCTCATTTGATCTGTCTTGGTATGTGAGAGATGTATTCCAACAACAAGATTGGAGAGGATTTCCACACCACCGGTGGCTCTGAAAAAAAGAGTTTGCTTTATCGCACAGGACGTGTCATACTTTAGCCTCCAGTCTCCATTCTCCGGGATTGGAGGTGCTGACGCTATAAATTGTTGGAGAAAGGTTAATTAAAAGGGAACGTGCTTGATATGGCACATATAAACACCTCTACGGATGCATTAAATAATAAACACCTGGCTTATCACATCAGAAAATGCAGCACCACCTTCGGCGTTGATATTCATTTAGATGTACACACGCAGAAAGACCTCAGAGAACATTTCAATATCTTTATGCAGTAATACAGTCCCTACAACCTGTCAATCAATCATTTTACAACTGACAAAAGACTGGAAATCCGACTCTGGTTGTTCTTACAAGACAAGACAGTCACGTCACAGCCTTACAAAATATCCTATATACAGACAGGGACTGCACTTTCTGTGTTGACATGTGCTGTAGTGAGTCATGTTTTCATGAGGAAAAACAGAACCAGGTACTAGTACTGTGATTCAAACCTCAGGCGCCAGGTCAGATTTGTAAGCAGTTAGATGAGTTAACGAGAACACTGGAATAAATATGTTTCCGGTTTGGTGGGAGCGCAGGTGGCTCATGGCAGATGATGGATTGTTGCACATTTCAGTCAGTATTTAGACTTCCAGAAAGTACGGGGCCATGAGTTGCTAATTAAATCTGGAATAGCTCTGTTATTTTCCCACCTGCCGGAGCACTCTGGAATGCTTTTCTGCTTTGTGTGGAGGATGTGATAAATGCTGGCAACATGTGCCCAATATCAGATTCCAGGCTGTAGATCCAAGCCCTTCTCCTGCTGTGTGCCATTAGTTCAGGGGGACACTTTAACCCTCCAACTAGAGTCTCACTAAATTCCAGAGGTTTTTCCTGGGAAGGGTGGGGGGTTACTTGTAGGAGGTCCGGGCCTCTCTCAGTGACCTGTCATATGGCATGGAGGCGAAGAAAGAGTTCCGCAGCTGGCAATTGATGAAGAACACAATAAGAAGCACCAGCAAGAAAAGCAGTAGGCACATGATTATGTAAGTGATCAGGTCCGGTTTGTGGAGCTCCCCCTCCCGGAGCCCTCTGCCCGCAGTGGGTCTCAGAAGTGCGGCCACGCTCACCGAGCCGCCATGGGAGGCGTTCAGGGAGGAGGGGGCGTGCGTGGTGGACTGGGCCATTAGCGCCAGGTCGAAATCAGAGGCGTCGGTGGAGTTGAGGAGGATCTGCCTCAGCATGGCGCCCCGCGGGCTCACCGGCTGGAGAAGGAAAACACAGGGAGAGGGTTATTAGGGCAACCGACCCCCTGTTTGTTCGGGTTACTCGAATTATAAAAAAAAAAAAAAAAGAAACAGTCAGGAGCACAGACTGCTTGACAAACATGTGAGGCAAATTGCTCCGTTGGGGTCTTTGTAGTCTCTGAGGGACTACTGTTATCCACTGAATCAGTTATATGCATTCAAAATAGGCCATCTAATGTTTGACAAGGTCACTGACACACACAGTACTACCACTCAGTACACCACAGTCACTGCTGAGTGGTCTACAAGCTGGAGACTCCCTTTAATCGGGGCCAATAAACCATATGGTAATATGATTCTACTCTTTGCTTTACTTACTTTGATGTGAGCTGAGAAGAGTTCCGCGGGTGATCTGGAAAAGTCAAATTCTCGGCTCCGCATTCCTCAGCGTCCCCAGTTTTGTCTGCTCCAGCGCCACCAAGGACGCGCCGCGAGGAAACAGCGGACAACCTGCGTCCACTGTCTCTGACAGGTACGAGCGCACCGTCTCCCGTCACATCAGATATAGTCAAATCCACGTGTGAGCGCAGAGCTGGGTTCCAAAACAAAACATTACCGTTTTCCACTGGATGGCTTTTACATCCAAATCTTGCTACGCGCGTTTGTATACGCAGCCTTTTGATGAGAAGCTACTACAACAGTATCCGGATGACTTTTGGGTCTGGCAGAGGTGGGGGAGTTCAGCGACGCTCGCCGGTGCGCACACATGTAGCCCGTGCGTCGTGGTGCGCTACACAACAAGACCGCTTGCGCGCAGAGGACTCAGAAGCGGTCCATGTAGTCCGACCATTTGATTGCCTTTTTTGTCCAGTAAATGATCTATCCATGTTCATTCGATACTATTCCAACGGGCTGCCCTTAAGAGTTAATCGATCAAGTGTCACTAAAACGAAATGAAAGAAGGAATTAATGGAGAACAAAACACATCAGCGCACCAGGTCGTGAAAAGCTTCCCACCTTCTCCCAGGGTTGCACGTGTATGACAGACAGAAGGGAGGGGAGGGGAGAGAAGGAGAAAATTGCAGATCAGGAGAGGGTAAGGAGGAGGCTATCTATCTATCCGTCTATCTATCTGTCCGTCTGTCTGTCTATCCATCTATCTATCTATCTATCTATCTATCTATCTATCTATCTATCTATCTATCTATCTATCTATCTATCTATCTATCTATCTATCTATCTATCTATCTATCTATCTATCTATCTATCTATCTATCTATCTATCTATCTATCTATCTATCTATCTATCTATCTATCTATCTATCTATCTATCTATCTATCTATCTATCTCATGAAGGCCCATTCTCGGAGAGATGACAGAAAGCCCATTCCCCACACTGGTCCATTTCTGGGCCAGTGTGGGGAATGTCTCACACTGAAGTGATGAGAGAACAAGAAACAGGTGTGAGATTAGTGAGAGTGTGCATGAACTCAAAACGGTGATTAAACTGCAGAATAGTTCTACCTGGTAGTAGGTCACTGCGGGGTTTTTTAATATGTGATTTATCTGAAGTGTTCAACTTAGAAAAAATGGACTGCACATTTCTCAAATCAGGTTTGACTGAAGTCTGTTCAGTCTTGAGGAAGGCGTGTTTGGAGCATAGGTACGTTTGTAATATACATTATACACTGCTGCTATACAGACCTACTGAAATAAGGGTGCTAAGGCTGGAGACTGGGAGACAGTTTGCTCATACATGATGTTTCTGACATGAGTGTGCATACAAGGGGCCAGCTCTTACAAGAGCTATGGTGATCTGTTTCTTATTCATCTGCACCTGCTCTGTCTCAGCAGAATGCCGGGTGGGCATAGAGAGCAAGGGCAGAGGGACACACATGCTCACTATTCAACATGATAATCAAATCCTAAACTATAGAATCACTTTGTGCTCATCGACACAAACGTGCGCCATTGGTGGGCAGCAAGCTAGTCTACAAATAGCAGACTTGCATTGACTTGCAGTGACTTGCAGTGTTCCTCAGTGCCCTGTATCAACTTTGTATTAACCAACACAGAGGATTAGAGTTGACCGAAGATTGGTGGAATCTGCCACATGTGAAATCTGAAAACAGTCTGAAGCGTTGTTTGCATATGTGGAGGAACAACAGTAATTGTGATGGGTAAGACGATTACGGCCTAATCCCGTCTCTCTTTATTATTCTATGTTTTTTTTTCTCATTATCTTCGCTTTTACCCTTGAAAGAGAATACTTGTCTTTTAAAAGTATGTTCACATCTCCTAACTTTTACTTGGTTGTTGTAATCATATTGGAATTTTGCATTTAGTCAAATTGCACATGTTTTGGTTAATGTGTGCAAAAAAAGTTGGTCTGTCTACAGTTTTACATAATAAACGCGTAGAACTGACAGTTCATGGAACTGGTTGAGTTGACTCTCAACAGAATGTTTAAGCATGTCACAATTCTGAACCTTTCTTTCAATGTTTTAGTCATGCAAAATGATCCATGATAATGAACCAGAAATCTCTTTACCAGGGAGGACAAGAAACAACCACAGTCCTATTTTTGTAAATGGCACTGTGCCATGATACAACTGACAAACCAGACCAAACCAATATTACAGTCTGAGAATGGTGTTTACATACGTATTCTACAAAATGGACCCTGTAACACCCAATCCTTTTATTTACTCTTTACAGTGACCTCACAACAGAGCAGGAGATAGATTCAGTTGGACCAGATTTCATTAGTTGGAGCGGTCACTGTGTGGGATAATGTCGACCTGCAGTGAACCAACATTCTTAAGGTTTGCGGTGCACAAAAATATAACAATGGAGTTGTTTCCATCATATTTACCATTCCTGAATCTATTAGAAGATTTCTCTCCATTACAATGGTGGAAAAGATTCACACAACAGGTGACCCTGTTAGATGCATGAACACAGCTTGTTAGGATATCACAGGACAATCGTTAAAAGGGTTGGTTGTGTTTCTGCCAGGTGTTTTTTTCCCCCTGGTACAAAGCTGGGAAAACATCAGATGTATTGTTAAGAAATATCTGGTCAAAGCAACCGGATCTCATGACGGAACATGAAATAGCTACAATGATTCACAGTGTGAAACGTGGCTGAAATTGGTACAGTTTCCCTGCTACATTGTCCCTAAATTGTTCTCCACATGGATACAGCTTAAGTTTCGATTCGCTAACATTATTGTGCTGCCTCTCCATGACAAATCTGTCATTTTGTACAAAAAAAGAATGGAAAAAAAAGTGAAAAGATTCATACATGAACACATTTGCAAAGGCTGTCAATATGGATAAAACATGTAAACATTTGAAATGGTATGGCTCCACCACAAAACAGTTCTTCATTTTGCTCACCAACAAGCACAGTAACTTGGTTTTAAAGCATATGTTGATACCTTTTTGAAAGCATGCGGTGGAGTTTTGATGTCTCATTAAACGGATGTTTCAAGTTTAAAGAATGTTCTGTCTGTTTCAGCAGATAAGCCAAAGTGACAGAAAAAAAACCCCTCCTGCCTTTTGAAAGTGGCGCTCTGCTTACCTCCTTGCCACAGATTGCCGTCCTCATTCACATGTTACACATGCATACAGGAGATCTGTTCTAATCTTGTCAAAATCTTTGCTATCAATAAGTGGACAGTGTTAAATTTGCAAAGCTGCGAGCCTGGACATAAATGCTCATAGTCTGGTGACGTGGTTTAGTTGAAAAGAGAAGAAGACAGGGAGGTGGACAGAGGTTTTTAGTGCACCGTGACATGGATGGTATGTTGACTGATGCCTTGCTTTGTGGCTAATTGGAATAGTTATCAGCTTTTATTCAAAAGCTGTAACTTATTACAAAGGAATTTCAATTAGGAAAATGGAATCGTAATTCTCCACGAGCGCAAACATTATAAAGAGGCTCAGCTCTGCGGAGGCTGCGTCTCCCTCCTGAAATCATGTCAAACTTCTGTTCATTAAGCAATGGCGCCGCTTCTTCTGTGTATTTGTTCATCTGTTCTCCCCTCCGGGTCATTTGCCACACAGGCTCTGTGCATCACAGTTTTTAATATCGTGCGCCCCTTGTCTTCTGGTTGCCTCTAATTCCTTCTTCGACCATCTCACAGTTGTGTGGTCTTGTTGCACAAACTTTTCTTTGTGCCTCTCCCTTCCCTTTTCTCCCTTTTTTGTCTCTCTGCACCCCTTACTGTTTCTTAATCCTTCTAATCCATAAAAGAAGGCAAAAAAGACAACCCAGAGTGAGAGATGAGAGAAAAAAAGTTTACATATTTTTTTCTTACTTTGATAATGTTGTTTTACTTGCAGGAAAAAGAGAGACAGAAAAGTGCTTGAAAGAAGCTTAATGTTGCCAATGGTGGGACATAAGCAAAGTAAATGGCAAGCAGTGCGAGTCAGGGGGGATTATATATGCGAAGCCTAGACACAGCAGCCACACCACACTGTCTGTCTTTCATTTAAACACAGTGATAGCACACGCAATGACAGGAACTCCTCTGCACAGTCAGCTAACCGGAGAATTGGGTCTGCTCACGAGTTGCTACTTTGTTAGTCTTATTTTCCTCCCTCCTGGAGGAGACAGGATCAGTGCTTATGAAATCTTCATTCAAAGCATTTTGCCATGTTTTGCATCATTAAGCTTCAGTCACCTCAAATTATGCCAAGTCAAGTGAGGGCAAATGAAAGAGCACTACCAAAAGAGGTAATCTCTCGTCGCAGCAGTGATTTACTCAGCCGTCACGGCTAATTCCCTTGAGGTAAATTGCTTTAGTCTGTGGAGTTTTGTTTATTTTGCTTCATCACAGAGTAACATTGTTTTCTTGCTTTCCTCAGCACGAGCTTCACAGAGCTCAGGAGTCATTCACCACGCAGGCAAAAATCAAACAGTTACCCTAAAGTAATGTTTAGAGCCTATCCATCTGCTTCAGTGGCTTCCAAAGCCCCAAATCATGAATGATCAATAATTCTAAACAACATTAAAAAAAATCTTCATTTGTGTGCTGAGATACTCACAGAGCTGCACATGATTTCTGATAACAGCGATATTCCAAGATAGACTCTCTAGTCACACAAAAGACAGATTGTAAGAACACTTCCATGTGCGTGTGCTTCCATTTGCACGAGCAAACACACGTATAAGAGAAACCTGACATGTATAAACCACAATCTGGAATACACACACTTCCCTACACAATTGAATAAACACAGAGAGAGAAAGACAAAAAGAGAGAAAGCAGGCAGGCAGTCCCACAACACAGACAATATAATGACTAATGGCTATACCAGCACCGAGGAGTCTTTTGTCTCTTATGTCAATGCGCTCCCGTTATCAGCCGGACTGATTTCCAAATAATCTTAAAGAAACAAAGACTGCGACGTGCAAATGTCTCTCCTCTCTCACTTTCTGTAATTGTGCTAATTTATTTCAACCCATCTTCTCTTTAACCTCTGTGAAAAAAAAATCATCTGTACAATTAGCCACTTTGTTTTTTTTTCACAGAACAGCAAACACTGCTGCTCTTGTTAGAAAAGACTAAAAGGAGAAACATTTACTTTCTTTCACAGAATGAAATTACATAAAAATGAGTAGAAGCTTTCATGTCATGCATTTGCACTGGAAGATGGGCATTTTGATTCATACATAGTGATGGACAGAATTATTGGCACACCTGAAGATTAAGCACAGGATTCTGAAACTCTATAGAACTTAATGCAAATGAACCAATATTTGTCATTGCAGAATATATTAAAAAAATCAATCAGCTACTGCACAACAAAAAAAACTGAGGACCCTTGAATATAATGACATAAAAATAGAGACATAAAACGTATAAACAACACAATAATTGTCAACCTGGATTAATACAAATTAGTTACTCCAAAACTGACAGACAACAGAGCTGTCTCACCATATAAAAAAAGGCTTTTAAAACACGTTAAAAGATGTTAAAAGATATTCAAGACCAAAGATGACATATGAAAATGTTATTAGACATATGAAACGTTATTAGTACAGGTTCTACTAACATAAAACTGACTGCCTTGGAAAATTACCACTCAGTAGATGTTAAGGCCCTCAGGCTAACCTGAGGCAAGATGGAGTGGAGGTTTCGGCCTGGAACACTAAACCAAATGGGGCCCCATGAGCTTGATGGCGAAATGGGGATAGTTCTGAAAAGCACACATCCAAATAAAAAATGGATGGTTGCAAAGGAAAAGATGGACTGTTTAAAAAGTGTCCAGCACTTTACTGTTTTGTGAAGCCGACGTACAGCTGAACATGTAACTGCATCCATGTTGTCAGACATTTCTCCAGAGTCTGCAGACAACATGGAGTGAAGCTGTGTCAATAAATAACAACCTAAAAGGTCAATTTCAAGCATGTTGGGCTCATTTTATCTCAAGAAAAACTTTCAAATGTACTCAATACTGTTTTTTGTGTAAAGTTGAACATTTATCTTATGTTAAACAAATTTGTCTCAGATCCTAATGACGGTCAACTGGCATGAACAAGCAAAATAGCCTCAGTCTTTAAATGCCAGAACAGTATTTTAAAGTGTGATCTGAAGGGCAAAAGAACAAGCCGAAGATGCTGAGACTCAGCAAGCTTTTCCATTTCCCTCTTTTTAATCTGAATTTCAAATGTGAGTCATTCGGGGAAGGTTGTGTTGAGAATCAGTGAAGAAGGTCTGACGAGGGAAGGGAGGGGGCGCCCCTGGTAAGTGGATGCTTATCAGAGTGTGGGATGGGTCCTTGGTTCAGTAGCCACACGACAGAGCAGAGGCTCACCCCCAAAGCCTGAGACTTCAAAACAAAGAAACAGATCAACAGCGAGGATAGGGAAAATAAAGGAGGTGGTGTGCAAAAGAAGGGTGGAACAGAGGGAGAGGAGGCAGGATGAGGGTCGCAAACAGATGGGAAATAACAACTGGTGTTGCTAACAGACACACTTTAGTCTCTGTTCCCCACCATGAGTATGCATATGTGTATGTGTGTGTGCGAGATTCACTCAAAACTATGGTGACAGAAATTGGAAGAACCAAATAAACACAATAATGTGACTTGAAGTTATTTGAAAATAATTCAGATGAAAAACAATTCAGTTTTATTCATATAATGCCAATTCACAACAAAAGTAATCTCAAGGCACTTTAAAGATACAGTCCAATTCAATCCAATGATAATCAAATTCATTAGGATCCAAATCAGTCCAATTCAAATCAGTGCCAATTCATGAAAAAGCTGCAGAGTTTAGAAAACCAGTGGACTGCATCAAATCTTTCTTTTCGATTCAGTCCCACGTCCCGAGCACGCTCGAGGCGACAGTGGAGAGGAGAGAAACCTCCAGCGGAACTCGACTCAGAAGGGGTGTCATCTGGCTCAACCAGAACAGAGATCAAACAAAAGTAACAGAAAGCTGAAGAGATACTCAGACCAACACAAATGCACAACAGAGGAAAAACACTGATGAAAAAGGAAAAAGAACAACGAGGCAGGCAAGTGAGACAAGGTGAAAGCAAAACAAAACCAAACACAAAAGTGACAAAGGAGGGGAACAGGGAGTCAGAAGATTAATGCTGGTGCGACAGCTACAGCTAGCCCATAAAAGGGAAACTATGTTGAACATACATAAATAAACGGAGGGGAAATATTGCCTTATATTACAAGCAGCAGTGCTGTGATTGTTAACATGACTTCCTCTCTATGTCTCACTCATTCTCTTTATTCACACACTGCTCTCACAGAGAATGAATGAGAGAATGTTTACAATCCAGAAAATATTCTGGTACAGCTCTCCATATCTGTTGATCAGATCACTGCTGTCAGTAATACTCAGACAGAGATGCCCACGTAGACATACAGGAACACTAATGAACACAATCGTGACAACTTGCGGACTTCCACAGCTGAATGTGCATATGTTGTGAAACTCAAATTTGATCAGAAATCTGTCAGATCGTTGCTTGTTCTGACGTAAGACTTTGAAAAACTGTATAACCCGGTCTCAAAATAAGATTAGAGATTAGAAGATTAGAACAGAATTCAATTATTTTGAAATCTGTGGAACCTTATGCTTAACCGAAAATACAAAAACAACAGAATGCCAAGTAAGATATGCTGTTCTGGCAACAATGACAGGTTAAGATGGACTTTACTGCCTCAAGTCAAGTCGACATATTTCATATATATTGATATGTTTTAATTATTTTAGGTGAACCAACAGATCAAATTTGGTATTTCATTAGGCTGCCTCGCAAACAAAAAAAGCATCAGTTTTCCCACTCTGATAATTGGTCAGAGATGCTGCTCTGCAAACCTCCACAAGTCAAAACTGCATTATTTAGTACTTTGTTCTAGGCCTCAGAAAGGGTGGATACACAGGATTATGTGACCCTGAAATAACCAAAATGCTTTTTTCTGTTTTTTTCTTTAAATTTGAGGATGAGAATGATGACATCCGGTAGGTGGGTGGGTGGGTAGGGAATCATCCAATTACATGGATACTCATTTATCTGGCATTCATGGCTGAATACACTCTGATTTCTTAGTGTGGCTGCTCATGCACCTCAGGGGCTGACTAAGCCACCTGGAGAACCTGTCAGAGTTGTCACATCAAACCCTCCATCCATCTTGAACCAGGACAGGGGGGGGCTTTGAGGGATTTCTAAATATTTTGCAAATCTTTTATTTTTTATGGCTTCCCAACAGCCCGATCCTCTCGTCCTCTATCGCTACTGTGACTGCTCCAGAAATGAGATATTGGCATTTCACCAAATTCAGGGATTCATAATAGAAATCTCACTACTATGGACTTGTGATTGATTTTACTGGCTGTTGTGTCAGTGAAGCACACACCCACACATTGAAGTGGTTATGTTTTCTAAATGCAACAAAAACGTAAGTCAGTAAATTATTCATTTGTTTGAATTTCTATTTGATAGCCACGCAATAAAAAATAACTTATTTAAAGTGTCGTCACTGACCATCTCTATTGTCTTTAGAGCATATACATAATTCTGATGGCAGAAGAAAAAGTTGAGATAAAGAGAGAGCTAAAGTTGAATTTAAAAAAAAAAAAATGTAAACGAGTGCATGATACAATCAAAGATTAATCTGGTGACAGGTGAGGGTGCCAGCATTGGGTATAAAATGAGCATCCACCAAATGCCTAATCTTTGTGCCAACTCTAGAGAATCATCAGTTAAAAATGTACATTTATCAATACAAAACTACAAATAATTTTACACATAGAATCTTCGTGATGATGTGAAAAGATTTAGGGAGTCTGAGGAAATCTCTGTGCATCAAGACTAAGGCCAGAAACTACTGTTTTATGTCCATGACAGTCAAGTTTTCAGGCAGGTCTGCATGAGAAACCGTCCTGCTGGGACAATACCAGATCTTATTTTACATGACTTACAACAACCTGACTTCATAGAAAACAGAGTGTTGGTGCTTCACAGACATGCCTGCAGTCCAGGTCATGCGAGTGAAAATGTACAGCATATTTTAGGGAGAAGAATCAGCTAACAACGACCATGGACTGTTGAGCAGGTGTAATGTAAAAAAGAACGGGTTGTGTAACACATAAGTAAACATGCCACTAACTTTTTTGAGTGTGTTGCTGGCTTCAAATTTCAGATTTTGCTCCTATTTTCTAAGTTTAAAAAAGTTGCTCAGGGAAAACATTAAACAGAATTTCCTTTGTTCTTGTGTCTGTTAAAGGTTCAAATAAATGCACAAAGTACATATGTTTCCTTTTAGAAAATGTCCCACCTTTTCTGGAAATTTCTGGTTTGTAAAACTGTGACAGTGCGTAGACAGTGTTCTTACGACTTGAACAAAGTCCCCGTCTTTAGTGATAAATGAGGATGTTAGAATGAGAGAGCTTACTGCTCTGAAGCTGTTCTTTAGTTGGTTCAAGAGGGTTTTCTTGATGAAAGCACCTCCAGAGGGCTTTCTAAGATTAGAATGTGATGATAGATCGATGCCTTCGATGGGAGCTGCACCTGTATTTGTGTGTGTAAACAAGTCATTCTTGAACCACAAAGAGACATTTGTGTCTGTGTTACAGCCTTTGTTAACATATTAGAATAAGCTAATGCCTTTGTATACAAGCAAGTTAACACTTACTATTTCAATATTCAATATAACTAGTGTGTCACCCTGGATGTATATGAGATTGTGTCTAAGCCCACCCTGTGTATTCAAACTTCTACAAGTATAGCAGCAAGGTTTAAGCTTGTTTATATAAGGATGATTTTACATTTTCTTTTCCAGCGATGGAGCTAGAGAGAGAGGACTGTCTCCTTCAAATCATTGAAATCCCTGTTGTTCAGGGGCAGGAGGTCACATCGCTCACTGCTCGGCCCCAAGAGAGAGAGAAACAGAGAAAGACAGATGGAAGGGGAGAGGGAAGGAGGATAAGGGGGAGGAGAGGAGGAGAACTGCTTCCCCGCCTCAGGCCTCTGGGACAAATTATACCAGAGAGGGGATGTCAGTAATGCTGTGCTGCTCTAAAACACCCGTGCATGTGCACAGAGACACACACAGACAGATACACAAAAGTCTCTCAGGTCTTGGATGCAAGCAAACAAGCCAATGTTAGCTTACAGGGGACACACAACTGAGCATAAACAGATTCCATGAAATAATATCTCCTGATTAAAAGAAGTAAACCAGAGAGACATGCTCATCCCTCACAGATGCGCAAATATAGATTGAGTGAGTGCATTACTGAGTCATGCCTCAAAGGCCAAAACTCATATCAAAGGTCTAAGGGAGAGCGCTGAAGGAAGTGAGATAAGAAAATTTCTTGGGAACTTCCAGAAGCACATGTCCCTCGGACTGGTTTTATTACCTCAGGGATAGTTCAATAAGGGTCTCGGCAGCTGTTTGTGTGTGTTGTACAGCATTTCTATACAGAGTGAAATAGCATTTTTTTTCACTGTGTTTTGGTATTTTTGCCTTACTGGTCTGCATGTAAAGTGAATGATGAAGAGGAGAGAGGAAGAGTGGAGAATACAGAAAGAAGGGAAGAGGCGGACATAACAAGGCTGAATAAAGTCCTATTTACGCTTTTGTTTGTGAGAAGCAGCGACTGGCAGCATTTTTTCAACAAACATTTTGACAGAGACGTCTCATTTCTGGCAGAGGATTAAAAATCTTCTCCAAGAAGACTGAGTAAAAACCCTGACTTTATTTTAATGTGTGCGCATAAAACAGGTTTTCTTAATTACCCTAATCCATGTCACATACAAACAAACAGTGTTCCTTCACTTACAAATGACATTATTTGCACAAACCAGGGTTTCCCGAACAAAAAAAAAGGGACGATAGGGACACCACAAACCTGATGAGATTTTAAAACATGACCATGAAAGGCAAGGCTGAGTGACAATAAATGTATGTTGGTATCCGATTGCAGGCAAGACAATATAAGTGAGCCTTTCAGTGACAGCCTGAGACATTGCAGAGAACGCGTTGAGTGAACTTTATAGAGGAGCTGAGGTCTAATAAACATCTGGACATATGTTGGAACACAATGTTTACAGTGCTGCTTTATGGGCAGCTTTCAGGATTTGTCTGTTTAGCACCAAGTGTGTCGGTATGGTCGACACACAACTGCGAAACTGCTTACACATGAACATGCACGCTGAGAATTATCCACTCAGGAGCTCCTCAGCTTTTAAACCCTCTCAAAATTAAACATTTATTTTTTTTGTGTGCGTGTAGCATGGCCGTATGCTTTTGTTTTGCTGGGAATTTGGTGTTGTTTCAGGGATATGTTTTGGAGGGCTGCATACATCATGACAAACATCAGAAGGGCAACCAGAGAGAGCAGACCACCACCACTTATAGTATTCACTCACTTTTTTTGGATTTCAGTCTGTAATATAACCAGATTTTTTAAAAAGATTGTATGTAAAAAAAAAATATATATATATATATATATATATATATATATATATATATATAAAGTCCAAATTGCTGAAATGAAATTATTAGAGAAGTATTTTAAAAATATAGATAATAAAAAATATTTACAATGATACAAATATGTATTCGCCTCAACTAAAGTCAGTACTTCGTAGAGTCACCTTTTTGCAGTAATCATAGCTGCTACTCTCCAGGGATATGTCTTGGCACATCGAGCCACTGGGATTTTTTCCCATTCCTTAATGTAAAACTGCTCCAGCTCCTTCAACGTGTTTGGGGAGTCTCCTACATGCCTTTTGATGAACTCTAAGCATGCTGTCAAATGTTTTACTCTAAGCAATGTTCTTTTCTGGCAACTCTTCAATAAAGTCCAACTATGTGAAGTGCACAAATTATAGTGGTCCCGTGGACAGACGCACCAGTGTTCACTGTGGGCTTTTTCCAGTTCTTTCAGAGTTACCTTTGGTCTCTTTATTGCCTCTCTGATCATTAACCTCCTCGCCCAGTCTCTGAGTTTCATGTGGGCAGCCCCCCAGGCTGGTTTGTTGTGGTGCCATATTTTTCCCATTTTGATTAGCTGGTACTCTGTGAAATTTTCAAAGTTTCAAATGTATTTTATAACCCAACCTGGATTTGTTCTTCTTTAAATCTTTGTCCCCGATCTGTTTGGTCTTTGTAGTGTTGCCTGCTTGGTGGCATTGCAGACTCACCTTCCAGAACGAGCGTTTACATAACGAGATCTTGCTTGACTCATACACAGACATACTCAAAATTTGTTCCTCAGTTCTTTTAGGGTTAATGCGTCGCAGAGCATGAACCGCGCATCACGAAGAGGAATGTTCATTGGACAGTTTGGCATCCCTAAAATGACAGATCTGCAAATATGTAACAAAACAACATATTCAACAGTGATTCTTCACCTTGTTTTTGATTAATGGGCAAGTGCATGTGTGTGCATGAAGAACAAGACAGCAGTACAGACCTGGATTCTTGATGCCTACTGTGCGGAAGACCCTGTTTGTGCTGTGGGAGACATTTTGCTTGCAAGACTTGGATCAACTTGGCATGGTAAAATCCTTTCTTGTCCAGGATAACAATGCCTCCATTCATCAGGCATGGGAGGGTCACTGAAAGGTTTAATGAGGGGAAATGATCTCAATCAACCCTTTTGTAGAGTTGCAGACACTTGTGGAATCAATGCCAAGGCACTGTAAAGTGATTGTGGCAGTTGGTAGTAGCCCAAGAGACCTCACAAGGACTCTTTGCTTGTTGTTTCTTTAATTTCCTAAGCCGTCCGCAAGTTGGTTTATGCAACTTGTGCTATGTTACATGTAATCAATTTCAAACACTGTCAGTGCAGACAATTAGAATTTCCAACCAGCATGTATACGTTGAAACCACTACTGTGTTCTGTGGCTGTTTATTTTCACTCTATTGCGGGTAATAGCCATGTTCGTCAACAGTGCAAAAAATGTAGCAGTGTCACATTAAAGGCTTTAAAATTGTGAGACGGACACATTCTGTGTTGTGCATTGTTTTTATGAGGTAGTGCTCAAGCAACACTGACTTTTTGTAATTTGTAAATCTGATCACGTATTTCTTTTGCTGAATCCTAACAATGTCTGTGCTAAATCTTTCACTCTAATCGTTAATTTTCAATACCTAAACTTAGCCTGTTGGGAGTTATGTAAAAAAAATAAGAGTAAGTGACAAAAAAAAAAAAAAAAGACAAGAAATGTTGGTCAGATTGGGCTCAAACTCATGACAGTCCACAGTGGACCAGCAAAACTGCTTTATCTTTGTATTTATTACTGTAGAAAAGCACTGCTTTATATGCATTATAGATTTAATGTTATTGTATGGGTACTGCGTGCTGCTGAAATGTTCTGAATGAACACTTCAGCGACCTGTCTGGTTTTGCTTTAGCACTTGTCACCCACGATCAGCACATGCTGAGACAAACCCTAATTACTTTGACTAATTAGATTTCCAGCACAATTGTACAAAGTGAATCAGTCACAAGCCAAGCAGTTTAGAATGTTCTCTGTTTAATCTAAGGAAATATGACAATATACAGTACAAGATTTTGGTTTCCTCAATATTTCTTGTGTACAAGTTAAAAATACAGTATTTCAGGTAGTCTGTCTTTGTAGGAATCATACGACCTTCAGTGGGAGTTTTTTCTTTGTCTTTTCTGCACATGAAAAATCATCATCAGCTCTCACACATAATGCAAATAAACTTGAAGTCCCACTACTTATAAAAAAAAATCTAAAAAAATCTTGGCTCTAAAAAACATTTGAGTATATAGTAAAAAAAACAAAAAAACAAACCAACATGATGTGTAAAAATACATACTTGAATGATTTAAAACCATCAAATGAAAATGATGACACTCTGATGATGCCAATAAGTATACATGGGCCTGCTACACATACTGGTGAGGGTAGGATTTTAACTCTAGAAGCTTTTTCCTATTTTAGATTTTTTTTTATTACTATATAAATATATGGCATTATTTAGGTTACACATCTCACTGTCTTGCAAGCAGATATTTTTCTGTAAAGGATAGAGATTCTACATCAACAAAACTTTTTTAGTCCATCAAAACAAATGACACCCCTCTAAATGTGGCTCGGCTGAGCTTTCCCTATGGACGTTAATGACATTTGATTGCATGCACACAAAAACAGAATACAGATGTTGGGGTGTTCAAGCTTTGAATGTTTAATTTTTGATCTCATCCAGTTTCTTTTAAAAGAGATGGAAAGGACTGTCGAGATACGTTTGAATTTACTGGGGGAAAAAAGATGAGGTGGAGGATTCTTTTTGATTAGTTCATTTGATTTTAAAATAGTGTCTCACTGACATACTTTCACTCCAGTTGTAAATGTCTGACAAGATTGTGGAAAGGCTCTCTATGTCTATGTTTCTGAGAATTGTTGCAGGATAATATTTTAGGGAGCTGCCTTGGAAAGAATAGGATAATGCTACAGAACTGTAACAGAAAATGTTACACACACACACACACACAATGCTCTAAGCTCACATAGTGTGGCAACAGCTTTAATAGCTTCACAGGAAATGATCATTCTTCCAGTCTGCTGCTGATATTGTGTGCTACATGGACAGCTGTGTGGCTTCCTCAGCTCCTTAGCACACAGGACATAACTGTCAAGTACATCATGGCTCCAGGTCCGTGTTACTTTCCTAAACCCCTCTCACAATCAATTATAAGCAGCAATGTTATAAGGCAGCTTGTTTTAAATTTTGCCATCAAAATGTCTTTGATGGCAATTTTTGCAAGCTTCTAACGAGGGACCTGCTGTAGCTGACTGTACTGAATGGCAGGCTGTCAGACACTGGCAAACACCCACTGACTTGGGGGGCAAGCTAGCAGTTGAGATTGCAGATTTCCTGTTGTAGAGCAAGATAGCTGGTTTGTTTAAAGTCAATAAACTGCCTTAAATTGGGTCATTACAATACCATTTGCACCCCCGGTAAAATACTTCCAAACACTATTTCACAGGACAGCTTTGCTTGCTAGTGTTCAGCATTTTCATAGCAATCTAGCTAACAACATTGGTTTATTTTGATTAGAGGTTACTTGGGCATCCATTAGGTCATGCTGATACTAAAGCTTCCTCTGCTGGATCACAAGGCATACTACTTCTGACTATACAAAAGGTTATGTTTGATATTTTAATTTTTAATCATATATCCTTGTTATAGTCTTAAAAGTGTCTCCCTTAACCAAAGTTTATTGATATTAAATTGAATTTAGATCAGTCATGGATCGATTTAGTTTATTTTAAACAAAGGTACAATCGGTGTGGGGCTAATCAACATTGCACCTGGTTAAGTGAAAGTATCAACAATTAGCCACGTTGGCGGATATCTTCTTTAGTAATAACTCTATAGAGAACCCTGAATCCATGGTCGTGATAGAGAGAGCTATGATTTGAGCTCAAAATTTGTCATTTGCACAAGATAGGACAGCAGTTATCTGTATAAAAGCGAATGTAAGGTTAGAGTTTCCATGTCATACTGACTTTATGATAAATGCTAGCCTTAAACATACACTAGTTGTGTGGATGGGAGCTGAAAATGTCACTTTTCTACACGTTTCAGCTTGTTGAAAAAGGACTCGCAAGGTTCTTATCAAAATGAACGTCATCATCATGAGTTTGCTGGCGCCATTGCCGTCCCTTTGCTGACTGCTGCAGGCCTGCGACCTGTTTCAGACAGAGAGAGGAAGACGCAGCCACACCTATTATTCAAACCTTGTACATCCACCATTGCAAATGCCAGTGTTCGCCGATGCATTCATTTGACTGCATGCAGCTCAGACTTGTTCCTTGTTGAAGTCGTTAAAGTCTCACATAGTTACATAAAAGCACCGAGATTCTCATTCAGAATTGGCTGACACCTTTAGTTGACATTAGATTAATGGAGAAAAGCTGCATGTCTGAAAGGAGCTTTATAAAAACATCATATCAGATGCAAGTACAACTAATCTTTCTTTTCCCATTTATAACTGCTCAGGGTTGTAACACCGCAGCAGTTTAGTGGTTACCAGTCAATGCATTAATTTTCTGTATGGGTCTGATAGCAAGGACTTTCGTGCCTATGCATACTTTTTACCGCAATACATATTAATGAATGTATATACATGAAAACCCCACAGTTTCCTTTGAGTATTACTTGCTTTCAAATCCAATGGTTAATGTGGCTGATACCATAAGCCAGCATCATCTGTAGCACCCTTTTTGTATCTACATCTGTATCTTGACTGGTGTCGATAGCCTGTCCAAGTCTTCCACACAACTAAAAAGATCTAATTTCTTATTGGCAGAGGAACCATTGATCCATGCACGTACATATCAGTCAAATTCCAAGTAAAATCTTTATACAGCAGTATGCTAACAAAGTCTCAAAAGAAAAAAAAAAAAAACAAGACCATAAAGTGACTCCATACAGCTTCTGTAGAGGACTCCCACTTTTTTGACAAATCTCTTTAAACTTAAATAGTTTCCCACATCTCACAAAGGCCCTTGCTTCACCTCAGCTCTAAACTCCTGGACTTCCTGAACACAACTCCTCGGGCACACATCCCTTTTTCAGTCATCATTTCAGAAGACAGGTGCAGTGAAGAGAACATCCACAGCAGTGATGTGGATCAAGTTAGTTCAGTGTTTAAAAATGCACATCACTTAAAATTCTAAGAAAATGAGTGTTGGTATATTTTGGTGTTTCTAAGTGACTTGAGAGGATACTGTTAGATTTTTTATTTTTTTGCAATTTCTTTAATACCTCTCACATTTCCTGTTTCATCTGACAACCTATCATATGTTGTGCATTGCTGATGGAAGTACATTAATTAGATAGCCTGGTTAAAGGGGTTTGCATTAACCACTTTTTTTTTTTTTTGACAAAATGAAGACACAGAAGCCAAGCCAGCTGTTCCTGTGAGACTAATGGTGGGGCTTTCTGAGATATCTTGCTTATCTGTCGCAGTCCCCCTCCAGATTCTCTCTGTGTCATCCCCTCGCTGGGTTTCCCTCTTCCCTCTCAACTTGAAGATACACTGATTTCTCCTGGCAGTGGAACTGGGGGGTTCAATGTTGCACTGCATCACTCTTGTGCCCTGTGGTGTCTCTTTGTATCTCCTCATTCTTCTGTTCTCGTGTTCATCTATCTTCCTCTGCCTTCCTCTCGGCGTATGAGCCTCTCTCTTCTTCTTCTTCTTCTTCTTCATCCTCACTCCCTGAAGACATTGCCTTTAATTTGAATTTAGCTGACAACAGAAAGCCTCTCCAGCTTTGTTTACTTCAACTCTGAATATTTAACTCACGTTTGGTGGTAGTCTTCTTTTACATGGTCTGTACATACAGAGCATTTGTGTTTTGTCCTGAGCCAGCAGGAGGCAGAGGCTTGAGGTGTAGAAACTGGGCAGAGTGAAAATTACTCTGCCCAGTTTCTACACCTCACGCCTCTGCTACTGTACTCTCCATTCATCTGCCCAGTCTCATAAACATCCTGCTTCCCCAGTGTCTTTTCCCTCCCTCTTCTTCAATTGAGGTCATAAAAATACCTGGCCTGATCCTGCTTTCTGCTCCCACCCCCTCCTCATGTCACCCTCTTTCACATCTTCATCTCCCTCTTCCCACCCCCCCACTCTTTCAAGGCCTGTCAATGTCTCATGGTGTTCTTGCCAAACTTGTCGCCAAGCTGCTGGATGAGCAGAGCCAGCTCTCCAGCAGCCTGGGACTTCTCCTCCAGGAGCTCATAGCGGAGGCTGGAAATATCTTGCTTGATCTCCTTCAGCTCGCCTACAACACAGACACAAAAATATAAAAAGAGGAACAGAGTGAATGAACAGCAATCCGGATTGCATGAGCAAATAAAGATATGAGAGCAGGTCAGAGCGTACAATGTTTATCTTCATCACCCTTAGAAGTTTATCCTATATTGATAAAGGCTGAATTAATCAGTTTTTCCTCATTAATCTGCACATAGTTCTTCACGAAGCGAGAGCAATGAGTTTTTTGTTTTTGCTTTTTCAAATAGAAGAAATGCCACATATACATTATATCCTTCACTCAGAACTTGATTAAAGTACAGCTGGCAGCCTCAGGTATTCTTGGGAGTGATCCTACAAGCTTGAAGCACCATTCCTTTGGAAGCTTCTCCTACGCTTACTGTCTGAAACTTTAACCTCAGCCAGGTTGGACTGGAAGCATCAGTGAAGAGCAATTTTCAGTTCTCACAGGAGAAACAAGTCTTCCATATGAGAAGCTCACACAGGTTGTTTGTTCATACTCTTCAACACGACTTAAAATGGCGCCTTGCATAGTACCACCACGACAAGGGGCAGGAGGGATATATGATGTATTTGAGCATTGCCACATCAGAGCAGATGTCATTCTCAACTCTTCTGTTTAACCCGACCACAAAGTCTTCATAAGGATCAGGGACGGGGTTGGATGGAGTACTTGTATTATGTGAGATTGAGACCAATGTGTTCTGTCAATAACCTGACAACGCTTTACTAAAACAGTTTTGTCAACATTTGTAACATTACTTAGGTACAGTTAGAAAATGATTGGGATTAGAGCTGAATATATTATTTTTACAATGCAACTGTAACTACAAACAACCAGTAAAATGGCATAAACAATGGATGACAAAATATTGTCCCTTTTTGTAAAATAGCATCACTGTTTAGGGTTATGATCAGCCTGCATGGCCAAACATCACATGGGAACATTTGAGGGAGGAGGACCTCACAGCAGGAGGGTTCCAGGTTTGAATCCCGGTTGGGGCCTTTCTGTGTGGAGTTGGCATGTTCTCCCCGTGTATACATGGGTTCTCTCCGGGTACTCTGGCTTCCTTCCACCCAAAACATGCATGTTAGGTTTATTGGTGATTCTAAATTGTTCGGAGGAGTGAGTGTGAGCTGGTTGATGGTTGTTCGTCTTGTTCGTCTCTGTGTGGCCGTGTGATGAACTGGCGACCTGTTCAGGGTGTACCCCGCCTCTCACCCAATGACAGCTGGGATAGGCTCCAGCAATTGTGACCACTAGGTTGTTTGTAACCCTTTACTGTGTATCCAAATGTTGGAAGTTTATCGGGGATTTGTAACTTCCTAAATGGCAAAATTAAGGAGGTTACTGCGCTTTTGGAGACTTTTACGACTGCAGAAATGCTCTCTCATGCTTCACACAGTCCTTCAATCCTTCACACTTTCTGGTTTTGCAAACTTGCTTTTCAATCTGATTTACACGGACAGGTATGTGGCTTCCTTATTGTGTTAGGGTTCACACACTGTTTTTGCATTTTGTTGAATAAAAAACTGACACGGTATAATACATGTTGTTCATCTGTGGTTGAACTCAGCTAATTTTAAGACCTGGGACCTTTTCATTATGCCCTGATACGTAAAAACCTCAGAATTAAAAGAGGGTGTACTGTTTGACATGAGTGGAAAACACAAAAGATTTCAGCATGATTTGTTTACTCCAACCACCTGTTTTAGCTTAGTCATTGTGTAGAATTTAATTCATTTCACACACATTACTTCCCACCTGTTTATTGTGCATATATACCATACAACTGTGAGTATATAAAGTCACATTTAGAATGTGGCTCATTGGAAAAGGAGATCTTACCCTCATTGACTTCATCGCTCTCTTTGTCCACTTGAGCTTTCAGCACATAACGTTTAATCAGGCGTTTCATGATATTCTACAAGGAGAGGAAAGACAAAGCTTGAGTCCAAAGGACATGACAAGGTGATGTGACAATGGATGCAGTATTTATTCGGAAACCAAACTCTCTCAACACATTATCGAGACAAACACAAATGAAGCTGACAGCAGTATACAGCTGCATTTAATCTTTTTGATAATGTGTGAAATATTGAGTATTGATTTACGACTGGCAGTGCTACAGCTACTGCCAAGGCTCCAGCAGTCAGCCTCTGCAGGTAAACTCTCGCCACACAAACACCGCACTTACACATCTCCAATCAAGTGACATGTCACTGATGTGTGCGCTTAGGTGTGAGTGTGTGTTTGATGTTCATAAAACCCCTGAGAAGGAGAGGTTTTAGGAAAAAAAAAAGAGTTCAGTGAACCTGTGAGGGATGGTAGATTTCCCTGAGGAAAAGGGAAAGAGCATTGCCTTCTCCTCCTCAGTGATACACTTTGAGCTCATGTACTGAGTTCCTTGCCCTCAATCTCCCTCAAAGACCTCATTAGAGGAAATCTCAGCTTTACTCTGTTGCTTTTCTTCTCTTTTTGCCACCTTCTTTCAGCCTCTGCCCCTTCCATTGAAGCTAGTTAAATTCCTCCCTCACATTTCCTTACCCCTGTCATCATCTTCCTTCCAACTCCCTCGTTTCCCCTGTGCTTATACCTTTCTTATATATTTATCAGCTTCTTTGTCTCTCTTTATATTGCTCCTCTTAATTGCATCAAATTTCCGATTTCTTTCTGTCCTACCCTCACTCTCCTCACTCTATCCACCTTTTGCATCC
The DNA here is from genome assembly GCF_036924035.1 of Leuresthes tenuis. NCBI lineage: Eukaryota > Metazoa > Chordata > Actinopteri > Atheriniformes > Atherinopsidae > Leuresthes > Leuresthes tenuis. Next base: position 15,703,006 of record NW_027325365.1, on the reverse strand, counting down.
CGCTTTCAATTCTCTTGCAGTCTTACCTGATATCTGGTGGGGTGTTTTCGAGATTTTCTCTGGATGAACTCTTCTCCTGGTCGTGCATAAGAGAAGCGTTCATCCTGCAAGGGTAAAGCACAGACACAGACAGCTGAGTGAAATAAAAGCATTTGAGTGTTAAAGAAGATCAAAGTGTCAAAGGAGGCAACACACTGTTGAAAGCAAAACAACAGTGAAAGACAGGGCTTGATGTTTGCGACTCGTGCTTTGATGGCTTCAAAAAGATTCGACAGCATCATTTAGCCCGAGTGAATCTTTGTTAACCGATTTCAAGATGCCGTCCACGTCCGTGGTCGCGCTTTCTAGCATGTGTGTCATTTCAACATGGCAGTGTGAAAAAGGGTTTTAACTCTAGTGTGGACATACACAACCAGCTGCTACTTACTACAGTGTAAGCGCTAAAGCTGCATAGTTCTGGAAAGATGTCAATATGCCGTCGGAGTCAGTTCATGTAAAAATTTGTAGCAAAAAGGGCATGAAAAACAACATCTGACACCGAAAGAAGAAACTGACAAAGGCTTTAAAACATTAAAACAGTTAAAGCTGTGACTTCACAAATCAACATCTCTTTGGTGTGCATTGATTTTTCTTTAAACGCACATGATGTTTTTAGAGTTCATTGTATTGTATCTATGCCTTTCATGTATGGTGTCCACAATTGTTGGAGGTCATGCAACTGTTGGTTATTCCAACTTCCGCATAAAGCCACAGTGTTTGTATTGATTTTTCCAAGAGACCAGATTGCAATCCTCTAAGCCTAATTTGTATTCTTGAATAAACATGTTCACTGTCAGTTTTTGTTAGGCTGAAATATTATTTGACAAATCCAAAAAGTCTTTGCTCTTTGGCAACTAATTCACTGTCCAAACTGATGTGAACAAACAGCAGAGGGCGAAGAACATTAGCAATTCTCTGCATGAAGAAACACATCCATACCAATAAAAGTGCACTGCAAGCATATGAACTTGTTACTTACTGACTTTATTATGAATCCAACATATGAACACTCACCACAGGCGTAGTATTTTTTTTTTATTAACTATATGTACATATACCAGTCATTAAAACAGACTTTCTCATCTTCATTAACAAATATGGCCTTAAAAACAGCCACAGCCAGCCTCACTTTTCTCAAATGGTGGTCGCACACGCACCCGAGGAATTGAATCTCTGGCTCAGAAAAACGACGCTCTTATCTCTAAATCTCACTTGACATTCTCAACGTTGTACTGTCTAATGTGAGCTTATGCATCGATCGCCCTGCCACACGTGCTCGCCTCTGCCTCGCTTAAACTGTCAGAGCCGCAGAGAACTTTAGAGGCAGCAGGGCATGTCTTATTTTGTTCCTGTCCGAAACCTGCCCGGGCATTTGAACAGTGCAATGGCTTGGCTATCAGCTCAGCTGATGGCAGCCATTTCTGCTGGAGGATCAGTCGGAGGTAATGCCTGTGGACGAGACCATGGCAAAGACTGATTCTGAATGAAATTTTCCTTCATGTAATGCATTTTGTCATTACCGACATCTAATAGAGCGGGGCAGCCTGCGAGATGGAGGAAGTGTAGAACTGAACAAAGCTTCAGTTGCGTCCCTAGCTTGCAGTGGGCTTATCTTATATATCCCCGTAAAGCCATCCGATCCCATTCTACATTTAACACCATCTGGAGATTGTTTTGGGTGCAACTATATCCTTTCCCATTGAACTGATTATAACTGAAGCCACATAATAAACCACAAAATTAGCCAAGAAGGAAAAATTTGTCTATGACTGCTCAATCACTGCAGCAAAATTCTCCCTAAAAGAATAAAATGGAAAAACTTTTGAGAGATTTTTTTGTTTTAGAATGATTCTATAGGAGAAACAACAGGTTGCTCGACCAGACCTCAGACGAATAAAGCAGAAGCATGGATGGGAGATGGGAGAGGAATCACTGACCTTGGCTTGTGAGTTGATCATGCCCATCTCCACCTCTTTGTTTTGGCGACGTCCGTTGGCCTTGCAGAGGCGTATCAGGCAGGACTTGCTGCGAAGGACCAGGTAGTAGAAGGACTTGGGGCTGGGAACCAGGTTGAAGGGGGCAGGCAGGGTGCGGCCCTCATCAAAGTAGGAGAGCCACAACTTGGCACGAGCAAACTTCCACTCCACGTCGGCATCTTCCTGCAAGAGACAAACAAGCAGAGGCAGAGGGTGTCTCTGGTGGCTGATGAAGACAAAAAAAACCTCCAACCTCAACCTCCAGAGGACGGATCAACATTTCAGCTCAGTCAATAAAGACGTCAGGAAATAAACAACAGAATATCAGCAGCAAATCAAAATGCTTGAATGATCAATCTTTAACGATCCCCTTTTTGACATCACTGACATCATACCCTTTCTCTATTGACTGCCCACGTACCTCTATCTCCTGGTACGAGCTGTTGATCATGGCAATGAGCATGTTGAGAAGGACAACCACCATGGTGACATTGTAGACTCCATACAGCACGTAGCCAATGTTCTCTATGAACTTATGGTCGTATTTCAGCACCACCGAGATCACTTCAGACAGCCCGAAGATCGACCAGAAGAGAGTCTTGAAGCTCTCCTCCACTCTGCGAGAGAGGAGACCGAGAGGAATCAATCCATGACAGCAGCTACACATATACTGTAAAACAGTTAGCTGCTAACCATCACACATATGAAAACATGTGATGTGCATTCTAATGCTGTAGGATTTATGAGGTGGCACTGATGAAATACTTGCTGAGCCATGTCCAATTCGAAGCCTTCATCCCATTACTGTCTTTATCACACACATGCCACCACACTCACCTACAGCACACACACACACACACAGCACCATACTGCACATACACAGAACTGAAAAAGCAGACACTGACTCAACTGCAGCATTTAAGAGATCGTTTGGTTTATAGAACTCAGTTCATTAAGTCTTTGCCCTATGACGACCTCTGTGCAGAGCAGACACAACAGTTAATAGAAACCCATTAAAAGTTTATCCGACTTCAAATTCACATATATGTGATCTTTCGGGGGGCTTAATCTTAAAAGGTAGAACACATTTAGACCCAAGGTTCATTACATCCTGCACATTTTCAAAAATTCAGTTCAACGTCACTGTGACTTAAATTTCTCACCTCTGTGGCTGAAATATGGGCTGTTCTTAATCTTCACTTTTCTTCTGACATTTAGGAGTGATAAATCAAGCACTGCTATTGCTGGAGTTAAAAAACGCAGCTTGCTTTTGCTCTACAGTGAAGTGACCTAAAAAGTGTTTGTGTGTCAGAGGGTTGAGAAAGAAGAACCAGAGGCAAGGTAAAACAACAAAAAGACAGCATGACCTGTAAACATTGACATTCAGGAACATTCTTTTTTAACATTCTATGAGTGGCAAGCACAGGTTTCAGATGACAGTCACAGTGGGTGGGAGGAGTGGGCTTATTGGACTGCTGAAGGGGCTGGAGGTGAGAAGAAACCGTGGGGAGAGAAGATCTGTAGATTTTGGGGTATTGAGCTTTTTTCCAAATAAACTTTATCCAGACGCAGTTTCATTGGCATGCAGAAAGCTAGGTGATGGTACAAAGGGAGAAAAAAAAAAAACTCTTCTCACATGCATAAAAAGACAGAGGCAGACAGAAACACACCCAGGGGGACAGATTCTCCTCTCTTCTCTATTTCACACACATGAAAACAGAGACCCCTCTGGGTGCTTCAACATTTTAACCTTGCAAGAAGAAAGAAAAAAAAAAAACATCTCTTTAATCCTCACATTAGATCTGTGAGTTTGTCTGTGTGTGTTCTTTCTTTTGGACTAAGATCCAGGAAATTTAAGAATATGCTCTGTCACAGTCTAACACTTGAAAAGAAACACCTTGTATGAAACCCAGTAATTCTACATCATGTTTTGCACTGACCAACCTGTTCATTGCTCATTAGAAACCCCTCATTTTAACAGACTGGACTCTCTCTTGATATGCAGCCACTTTGTGGCTTTTCACTGATTCTTAATTGTAAACATGTAAACTCTGTGCACCTAACTTTGTTCTGATAACTAAATATATTGTTAAGATCCTGAAAACGGTTCAGAAAGGGACATTATCTTTTAAAACTATGTCTGCATTTCTTAATATACTCAGTTCTGTCACTGATTGGTGCTGCTGCTGTTGGAGACAAACTGTTTCTGTAATTACGGTTATTTCTGTGGAGGGTCTAGTGGCGATAGAGGCCATGCACCTATGTGTTTGGGTTGTCATGACTGTGGTGTTATATATGTAATGTTTGTAGCAGAAATTACATGCAAAGGTTGTGCATGCACAGTACAGAGTGATGACAGTAGAGTAGTCACAGATACAAACACAAAACCAGTGATCCAACTGCAAGGTTTCTGAAGAAAGACTCAACAATACATATACTCTCATTTTCATTGCATGGTTTGGCTCGGCTTATTTAAACGGGGCTTCCTTTGTGGATACTTCTGAGCAGTTTTCTAATATCACCACAGTTGAAATTTTTAAGAGAGATGAGACAGTACTAGCAGACCATTCAGCTAAGAATCCATTAAGAAGAGTTGAGCTGCACCACGCAGTGGAATTGAGGCATAAATTTGTCTCGGCTTGGTGTTTTAAAAGGACCAATGAGAATTGCATACATTCTGTGGAGAGTTACATCATTGCTTCTCTCTGTAGTAAGGTTTATTTGTTGAAATGAATATCATTAGAAAAAAAATACAAAGTAGAAATCCCAAACTTAATGCAAACGTTATTTAGAAGGAAAGCCAAAATAGTGCAGAAAAAAATGAACACAATTCTGTGTCATAAACTGTAAAATGCTGATGCTTGAAGGGATATTTAATTTGTTTTGAAGTGGGTGAAGTACGTCAGTGCTTAAAGTTACTCAGAGGGGAACCATAAGAGGAACTAATTTTTTTTTTTGAAGCAGTACAAGCTGTAATGGGAAATTTACTCTGCATTGTCACTGCATAGGACAGATGTTTATTCTGTCAGTACCTTTTCTCCACCACAGAATGTTCATATAGCCACACCGTGTGGAAACAGGGATCTTGTTACATTGACCCAGTCTAGCTTAGTTTAACTGGTCTCAGCTTCCTCTCAAACTCCTTTGAAAATGTTGAGGTTTGGGTTGCTTTAGCTGGTCTGAGAAGCTTTTAACTTAGCTCCCCCATCCTGAAACCTCTTAATGTCCAAACTGAGAGTGCTTGGACTGCTGTCTGCTTCAGGTGGGACTGTCCACTGTCTACTCATAAGCACTTCACTCAACTCGACTTCAAAGGAAACCCAATATCACTTTAAATTCTCATTTACTTACAAGGTCCTCCACAATCATACATTTTTCTGCCAAAATATAGGAGCACTGGTCATTTTACTTTGGAGATTTCTGTTTCTTTTTCAGTTTTAATCATTAGCTTGAAGTCACTGGAACTCTTGAAGGTGATATTATTATTATTATTATATTAGTCTGAACTGGCGACCTGTCCAGGGTGTACCCCGCCTTTCGCCCGATGACTGCTGGGATAGGCTCCAGCCCCTCCGACCGACGGATTGACAGTATAGGAAATGGATGGATATTAATCTGATTTAAGCTAAATTTGAATCAGATGATGAAAGCTGCAGATATATAACATATAACACAATATAACTCAGCTGGCCAAATGAGAAAGATTAGAAAGGTTTTAATCCAATAGGGCACTGAAAGTGTGTGTACGTAAACACATTACAAGCATTTATGGTAGTTCTTAAGCAGATTCCCTCTGTGTCTTGGCCTGACAGGCTATTGTTGTGACACTCGCAACAACAGAAGAGAAAGGCTGTTTCCAGTTGTATCAAATCCCAACTCACTATTCATATCACAAAAATTCAGAAGCCTATCGTGCAAGGAGCCAACAAATGTAACTTTGTTTTTTTGGCTCCCCTTGAAGACCAGTTTCATTGAGATTTCTCTCTTTTAGTCATTTCTCATCACTTATCTGGAGCTTGTTGTACAAGATCAGGAAAACCATTCAAGTGGCTTACACAATTGAAAAAAAAGGGCAATTGTGTCTTGATTATGTTATATTCCATTTAAATCAGATTATTCCTCAAATTAGTCTCCAGGCTGATTTAGATTTTCCTCTTCTCAAATTGTAAATGTGGATAATGATGAAGAATTTTGTATTCAACAATAAAGTGCCATTAAACCAGACATTTACAGGAACCTACACACAAACACACACACAATTAGAATAACACAGCCACCGAATGGCATGACTATTCATAGTTACTGTTCATCTGTTTCCTTAGGCAGATGGTTAGTTTGATATAAAGCAACTTCCAAAAATGTGACATTTATGTGTTGGCGGACAGAGAGCTGGATATGAACCCCTCCATACAGTCAATCATGATAGAGCATAGACTTGAGCAGTTTTTCTCTTATCTAAGCCGTTCACAGAACTTACACAAGTACCAGTTATGTAATACATATTTAAAATGGAGACTTTCATCTTTAATTTGAAGATAATCACATCTAGATTGGAGGTCACCGCTCTTTAACTGCAGTACTTTGCCACAAACTATTTGCAGTGAATGACAGCTGGAGATCTGAAACCCATGAACATCAACAAAGAAAAGTTTTCATCCTGTGTGATGCCTTGTCAGGCCGGCAGCTGTCCTCAATTTTTGTTTCTGCCTTGGGTTTGGTCTGCAGCAAGGAAAGTAAAACTCTCGCGAGTTGGGATAAAGTGACTGAGTCTGCCATTGCAGAATACCACGCTTTTTAATTTCTCTATTTAACCTTCAAAAACTGCAGTATTGCTGTATGTTTTGTCCATCCGAACTGCGAGGCACCATCCAATTAACTTTGCTGCATTTAGCTTAATCCGAGCAGACAGCATGTCCCTGTACACTTCAGGATTCATCCAGCTGCTTCTGTCTTCTGTCACATAATCAATTAACACCAGCGATACAACACTACTGGAAGCCAAGCCTGCCAAAACCATCAAGTGTTTTGCAGGTGATGCATACTTTTTTTTGCACACTACACTTACTCATCCTACCATTCTTGGTTCAGGTTGATCCTGAAAAATTCGACTTGTGAACTCCTCTGAATTCTGAATGACTTTTTTAAAAAATGAAAAAAAAAAAAAGTCTAATCTTACTTTTCTGATGTATTCTCTTTATGGTAGAATTCGATGTTCCAAACCGTTGATCTGGCCACTCTTACTGTTCTCACTGTGCCCGTAAAGGATCAGTGAGAGCTACGTTGACCACATGTTGTGGGTTCACAGAAACAGCGTGCTAACACAAATGCCACACAAATCTGGATCCTTCACCTTTCTAACTGATGAAGAGATCACGAGGGACAAACCCATTTATGAAAAAGCTTTTAGGTTAACAGCCACGCACCTCTGGTCCCTCGGTAAAGAGGGCTCTGCATATTAATAAGCTGCATTTTCTGCAGTCTTCCTTCAATTTTGATGTAATTATCCTCAAATTAAAACGGATAGTTTGCACTTTTGAGCAGATATTATATGAATGGAACCAGTAGTTGTGGTAACAGCTGAAAAAACAAGATGAATCAATGTCCAAACAAATACAGATTTAACATTTTCTACTGTATGGGGCCTCACACATCACTTCTATCTGTACAGCTCATATAATGCGGATAAAATATAAAGGAACGTATATGAGAGCTGAGGTTCTTCTTTCATACTGGATGATATTTGTGCACTGGCAGCGATTGTTGCTGGGCCTCAGGATTTGTTTTCCTTACCTTGTTTTCATGTTATTTAATTTACTGAAAACTATGTGAGATGCTTCTCAGGGAGGAAGTGCAATTATAGAAATTCTAAAATGTATCCCTGGAGATAAACAGCAATGACAAATTTATATTTATGTAATGTCAGTTAAGGTAGTGGTTATGTGTGTATTATACAATAAGCCATTACAGAGATGGATGAGATGCCTGGTAACCAGGATAATGGTGGATTTATTATTTTTTTTAGATTGATTCAATTTAATCTTGTGCGTGTGTGTGTTTTAAGGTCATATTTAAACAGGAGCCAGTGATCTGATAAGCAGCATGCCATTATTTGTCATTGACAGAGCCTTCCCCAAAAGGCTGCATGAAACAGTAATGTTGTTCAAAGAGCAAAAAATTACATTTGCTTTCATTCAGTTCCTGGAGACCTGCCCTGTCTTTAGCTTGGATAGCCCCCCCACCAGCCCCAAGATACTGACTGTAGAGAACTGATGGTGTTTCTGACGCTTTGTCTCCACCACAATCATGCCGCGCACACCATGTGTATGTCTGTGTGTGGGAGACTGGTGACTCACCACAGCTCTGCAGGAGTAGACCAAACCTAATCATCAACAGGCCCAAATCAACCTCTTCCCCTCAGTGACGAGCTCACATACCCTTTCCTCATGCTTTATGTCTAGCTCCTCTCTGTGCTGCTATCATCTCCGTCTGTCTGCTCTATGCTATATACCCATTTCCTCATCATATTCCCATAGCTTATACTGCTTTCTCCATTTTGCTCTCACTCCCTAATGCTCATCCCAACAGCTTTTAGCCATTTCTGTCACTATAATTTTAATTCCTACACTCTTTCATTTAGGTTATTTCTCCGTCTGAAACAGTCATTTTCTTTTTTTTAATCTGCAGCAAAGTTCCCATGCAGTTTAAATGTAAACAACAGGTAAATGTAAATATGGCCTCTGTGAACAGTTGTAACCGACACACTGCTCTTCATTCAACTGCACATCACCCTTTAGCAAGATATCAAATTCTGCTGTTCTCCTCTCCAGCCGACAGCTAGTCAGGCAAGCAAATATCAATGAAGCATATTTAAATATTAAACAGAATTTAACTCTATCTGTTGCACAAAATGAGCTGTCACCATGGTGACCGCAGGGAAGGGGCCTTGCCCACCTCGGTTTTTAATGAACGAATAAACTCGGCTCCCAAGAGATGCCTGGGTGTGCCTGTTTGATAGAGAGGGAGAAAAGTGGGAGGGATGGAGAACAAAAATTGATGTGCGCTCCTGTTTATGCGTTTTTTTTTGTCTACACAAAGTGGGGAAAAACGAGAATGAACAAAAAGGAGGCTTGTGCGATGTATGTGTATGTTAAGGCAAACTGCAGGGGGGGGGGGGAATCTTATTAAGCAGGGAATATGGCACCACAAGATGGGCAATTATAGTGTTTTAATAGAAAGAATAGAACAAGACATCAACTTCTCTTTCATTTGCCTGCTTGCCTGCAGTTTTCTCTCTCTGTGTTGGTTGGTATTGTCTTCTCATAAGTGTCAGGATTGTTTTGATCTAAATAAGAGTTTGGTAATTAGATTTTGGCTGCAACAGCTTGGCTGATGAGGTATGGTTTTAGTTCGTTCATACCTTGGAGGGATGAAGGGAAAAGCAAAACTGATTCTTACTCACAACTAACATCTCTGTTGTGTTCGAGCTGGTGATATCATTAGATCTGTTCTGCTCTTCAAAGCATTTGAGCAAGATTTCTTTGCTTTAACAGGCTCAACAAAACCTTAAACTTCAGTCTTAGAAAATAGGTATCAAATGAGGGGTCATCTGCTTCCTTTCCTTCAACTCTGTGTGCTTAAAATGTGATAAAATGCCATTTTTGATGTGGTATTCAATGCTTCTTCTGCAAATATTGCACCAACAGTGTCCAATCTATTTCAAAAAGAACAATTACATATTTGTTGGAAGAATCGTAAGTAAATTAATTAATGTTAAAACTCAATACCTTTTCAGTTCCCGGTGTATATTTTGAGGATTACAATTGGACATTTGACTGATTAAACTTTAAAGGCATCTTGTGACAAAATAAATTCTAAATGACCATCTCTGTGCTTTACTACACATATTTGGGGGTTTGACGTAATTACCAACTCAAAAATCACCCCGTTCCTTTGTCTGAGGCTGCCTAAGTTGGAAAATATCTCCGTCAGCCTTTTAGATTTGCACCTGATATCACTGCTGGAGCTCAGAACAAAATGATCTGTCCTCTCCATTTTTATCTCCACCCACTGCTTGTTTTTGGTCCAATTTTTTTCCTTGCATGCATCGGACCTGCCAGAAGAATGAAGCAGGAATGACACACTAACTGATCTCTGGTCAGCTGCTCAGAGGAGCACTTGTTGTTCCCGTCACCCCAGAAATAAGAACTCCCAGTGGATAGACTTTACTTTGGAGAAGAAGAAAACTTATGGAATCACCAGAATTGGAAGATGTTCATTCAACTTATTTTATATTCTGAAAGATATATATATATATATATATATATATATATATATATATATATGTATATAAAACGAGAACAGCTAATTAATTAATTCACCAGCTAAACATTCAGGCTTGGTAAAATTGACCTGAAAATGAAAGTAACTTTTTACAGTCTTTATTAAGATGAAGTAGAGAAAGACAGTATCACAGACAATAAAGTCTTGCAGCTCTTCTGGCTTTGATGAGCGCTTAAATTCTTTGTGGACTTCACAAATGACACAACAGTGTTCTTCATCAATAAGGCTCCATCTTTCTTGTACCATGGTTTACAGATCAGCTTTGCAGGATGGACCATTTTTTTTATCATTTGCAATTTTCACAATAGACTTTCAATTGGATTGAGGACTGTTTGTTGGCCATGTCATTGAGCTGTTGTCTTTCCTGAAAGGAAGTTTGAACAGTGGTGCGATGCCTAATCATCTTGAAAAATTACCTCAGCATCATCAGCCTGCCTCTTGATTGGTAGAATGATAAAAAAGTGTCCAAAATTTTAATATCCACTTGTGCATTTACTGTACAGGTAATGACTAGCATCTTCCCTGGTCCTTTGCCTGAAATCAACCTCATATAATCAATTTGCTTGTTTTCTTCAGGCACTCATCTTCATATGTTTCATTGGAGCTGATTTAAGCAACGGTTCCAGCATAATCGTCCAATGCAGATTGATGATTTGTCGCTGAATATCCCTTTCATCTAATCATCCACAGTCCATGACTGCTTCTCTTCTGCCCGCCGCACCTTGTTTTCTTCTGTTTACGTGTTAGTGAAGGTATGTGTTTGTCTTTTCTGTATATCAGCCCCGTTTCCTTCAGTCAGTTTCCTACAGTTCAGTCACACACATAGACTTTTGTTTCTTCCAATTTGTTTTTCATTTCTATTGTCGCGCATGTCCTACATGTCAAGACTTTGAGTTTTCAGTCCTGACACTTTGCTGTTGTCCTTGGCCAACTCATATAAATCTTATACAACCTTGACATTATGCTCCATACATTTTCCTCTACTTCATCTGAAAGAAAAACTGCAAAATAACAACAATTTCATGAGAAATTTGTTGGCATGTCTTACAAAACCAGAAGAATATGAGAAATAATCTGGCAAGATCCACAATATTATCATACCATTACTTGGCTAATTGAATACTTTAATGTGAAGTCTGTTTAATGGCAACAATGCTGTGTGAGCTGCAGCCTCTATCCAGTCATCCTGTCACTCTTTCTTTAACCCACAGAGCATCCATGAATACCATGCTGGTCGCTGCTTATGGGGGCCCAAAAAAGCTCAGCGACAGCACGACACATCAGAGTCATCTGGAGTTGAGTGAAATGACAGAATAATTCAGTACTTGGTAGCAAGTTTGATGGATCATCTGCTATTCGCTAACTTTGAACCTAGTAGTTCAAAGAAACTGAGCTGAAGTGAATCCCACTTACAGAGAGCACAAATGTGTGCAGTAAACTGTCAGTGACACTGATGTGTCAGTGGAAAACTGTGCCAGAAAAGATCCACACCCTGCGGAAGAGCTGGGTACAGTCAGGGGGCAGAGTGAGCACTGGTTCAGTTCAGCCTCTTATTATGGGCTGCTCTGAACTGGGTTGTTTCGACTGTGCTTGTTTATCTCCTCTCCGGGGTATTTTGACCAAGGTCTGACAGTCTCTGTGATAAATATCAATGTAATAATCAATTTTGTAACTTGTGTTTCAATTAGCAGCAATACCCCCAGTGCAAAACAGAATTTGCAGCAAATAAACTAATTTTCTGTATCTCCTGCTGGATACGTACAGGTTTCATTTGGCAACATAATGCATTCAATTTGCACTTTGTTCAGTGGCACCATTGAAACACAGCATGTCTGAACAGGGTTTGTGTTAATAATCTATTTTCTCTGTTGAGAATGTAAATCACTAATAGGGAATAGTGTCAGAAAATGAGCTAGAGACAGGATAGTGCTTTTTTCAGCTGACTTAAGTTGCGACCATAATCATAACCGCCACCGAAGCAGGTTTGTTGTGCAGCACAAGTTACCATGGAGATCTAGCCCAGGTTAAAAAAGCGCCAGTGCTGTAATACTAAAATCTGTTTTTTTAGGCCCTGCCTACCTCAATTAATCATTAGTCAGACTTTGAAGTGCACTCTTAAGATCATTATGTCTGCCAGACAATTTCCCTAAGCCTTTTTTAAACTTTACTAAAGTTTCATGTTTTATTTTATCTGAAAACCTCTTTAGTTATTTTACTCTCATTTCCAGGCTGTGCAGCTTTCATCTCATCATCAAATGTATGTTTAAGACTCCATTTACAGAATATTTGTTTCAGCTTTCATTAGTTTATTTTTTATTTGGGTTTCATTATTCTTCATTAGGAATAAAGAATAAAAAAAACTATATTTACACGTGTAAACATGCTTCTCAGAGCTTTTTGACAATTACAGAGTACAATTTGATGAGAACAACAACATGCAGAAACAACTATAGTTTGATACAGGCTCGTTTAGCCTTAAATTCAAACACAAGAGTGAGGGGCTTCTGCATTTACTCTTATCTTTCTTTAAATAAAATCCAGTTATATATTTTATTTCTTACTGAAATAATATATATACAATTTGTGAAAGCAACCAGCAAAGCATCGAGATATAAATAGATTTTTATGTGGTGCAGCTTTGTGTCATTTGTTTGGATTCTTTGCTTCAGTCGGTTTGGACGAGTGATTTTTCGAGCCACATCCAACAGAGAAAAATAACCCCAATTCTGAAAAAGTTAGGACACTGAGTAAAATGTGAATAAAAAAAAGAATGATTTGTAAATCTTATAAACCAATATATCATTCACAATTAAACATAATGTGAACAAAGTGAGACATTTTATTATTTGGTGAAAAAAAACTCTGATCTGTTGGGACTGTGGTACTGAAAGGCTAATTGGTACAAAATGTAACTATTACTTTAAGTGTCTACAGTTTAGTAACATTTTCAGGTATAAAAAGAACACCTTTGAGAGGCAAAGTCTCCAATAAGTAAATAAGGTAGGGTTTTCAGCAAGCTCCAAAAGAAAACATTAAACTGCAAAGATTTAGAATGTTCTATCATACTCTACAGTCCACAAGATCAAAAATCGATTGGAGGCTTGTGCAGGGCCCTGAGGCGGCACTGCATTCAAAATAATCACTGTATGGACTCAGGAACGCCTCCTGAATACAGTTCATTGTGCCATACACAAATGCAGTTTAAACTTCATCATGTTAAGAAGGAGACAAATGTGAACATGATCGTAAAACACCGTCATCTTCTCTGGACCAAAGGCAATTGAAAACGGACTGAGGCAGTGGAACACTGTTCTCACAAAGAAAGAGACCATCTAAGCTTGTTATCAGAACTTAGTTCCAAGGCCTTCATCTCTGATGGTATAGGGGTGCATTAGTGTCTATGGAACAAGGAACTTTTCATCGGGAAAGGCACCATCAATACCAAACACTATATACAGGTTTGAGAGCAGCATATGCTCTCATCAAGCCTTGCATATTTCAGCGAGACAGTGCAAAAAAAACCCAAACATATTGCATCTATTACAACAGGATGACTTTGTAGTAGAAAAGTCCAGGTGCTGGACTAGCCTGCCTGCAGTCCAGAACTTTCACTAATGAAATAACTAATGTATCATGAAATGCAAAATAAGATCAAGAAAAAACAACTATCGAGCAGCAAGAATCCTCTATGAGACAAGAACAGAACAACATTCCTTTGTGAAAGTTTCAGCAACCACTCTCCTCAGTTCCCAGATTTGTACAGACTGGTGTAAAAAGAATTGGGGCAAAAAAGTAAAACATAAAATAGGACCTTCAGTCCTGCATTCAAACTCCAATGTCCTAGCTGACAGGTCTGTGTTGGTTCTTTTTAATTCTCTCAAACTATTTCTGCCACGCTTCCTTCAAAAAGTCATATCACCTCCAACTTAGACATTTTTTGCATTCAAAATAGTAGAGGAAGAAACTAATAAAGTTTCTCACAGTTTAAAATTGAATAAAGGTCAGATCAGCAAAATCTTGTTTATCTTTCTTACACAAGCTATATTGATTATTGATTGATAGTTTCACTTCATATTTTCTTTGGTCATCTGTCCCCCAATCTAGTGGATATGAGTCCCCCACCACTTATATGGACAGGGGAATAAAATTCATATCCATAGATCTTATGTTAAATGATGACCTTAGTGCTCTTCAAAGCAGAATCTGTCTCATCAAGCAAGCACAAAATCAGATAGTTGACATAATTTGTCATAAAAATGGAGGAAAATACTGAAAAATGCTCAAAATTGGGACAAACTTTAAAACAAATAGTCTGTACACTGACATTTGAAATCCTGTACAGGTCATACCACGTGAATAATTTATCTTTCTGTTACTTTTGTACATGATCTCGCTGTGTCTTTCTGAATAGTAAAGGCTGAACATGACACCTTTGTCTTTCCTTAAGAGCTAATAGATTCTCTCCTTTGTTCACACTTTCAGAACTCTCACCCACCTCTTATCCTTCCTTCAGACACTGTCTCTTTCTCCAAGATCCCGGTGTCCCCTCCAGGTTATATTTCTTTTCAGCACGCTAGATTCTTTTTCACGCTCCGTTTTCTCTCTTCCTCCACAGCCTTTCAGTCTTGACTTTACTTTCGTATTTCTGCCTACATCTTACTCTTTATATTTCTATATGCCATCCTTTCCTCTTCCCAACTCCTCTCTTTGGCTTGCTTTTCGTTCCTGCCTCCTCTGTCGACTCCAGTTTCATTAGATAAAATAACTTCACTTCAGTCACAAATTTGTCAACACTTATTGTGCTGCAGTAGGTGCATGTTTTACTGGTGTGCAAATAACTTAAAAAAATAGACTAATATGAATTAAAATGGAAGCATGTGGCACATAATAGGTTAAGTGAACAAATAAATGTGCAAACTGCTTGCATCCAGATTTCTTCCCACCTTTTCAAATGTTTATGCTTAAATCTGTTCTAATCCTGTGAGGATGTGCGTCTGCCTATTGCTCAGCCTGCATGACCTTCTCTTATTCTCCACCATTCTCTCTCCCCTCTTCTTCCTCCTTTGTCTATGAAATCTGGCAGGTCTCCTGCATTTTGCCTGAACAAAGAGCCGGGCCAAAAACACCCTCCTCTGCATCACTCCCTCCAGTTCCCTTCTCATCCGTCATCCCTTCCATCCTCCTCTGTCTTCCTCCTCCTCTTCCCAATTCACTTTATCTCCTCACTTTATGGCACCTGATGACTCTGCTGTATTTCTTCTGTTTTACTTCGGCATCAACAACATTCACATTTACAGTTCTTTAAAGATGCTTAAGGCCCTGCTGGGTCCTCTTCTTTTACTCTGTCTCCAAAAAAGGCACAGCTTCAACTTTTTCCCACTTCCTTTCACCCATCCATACTTTTTCTGATTCCCATTCTCTCCAACTCTTTCTGCGCAGTGTTGTCATGCACGGCGGACTGGAACATAGAGATGGATCCAGTCCTCCACCAGCACTGTCCAAATCAAAATCCAGATAAGTGTGTCTGTGAAGGAATTGACCTGAACACATATGGTTTCTTCGACCAATTAAGCAATTGTGATAGCATTTGCAAACACAAGCAGTGAGGAACAACAGCGATGTATGTGTGCCTGCTTACGTGTATTTTTACATGTGAGAAGAACACTGCGTGGGCACCCAACAAAGAGCATCTGGTGTGTCTGATTTTAAGTATGCGAGTCAGAAGTGTATTCACGCCTGTGGGGTTTGGGTATGCGTGTGGCTCAGTTTTCATTAAGCCCTATCAAGCTGTGCACTCATGTGTGTGAATTTTCGCTAGTGTGAGTGTCAGAGTAAAATCCTCAGCCTCACTCCTCTATCACAAACTGCCCTCCTTTCTTTCACTTCTTTCCCTCCATCACCCAGCCTGAGTGGTCCCTCCTGGGGTATCATTACATCCTCCACCTGGCACCCTCCTCATCGAATCAGAGCTATCAGACCAGTCTGTTCTTCTGCCCTCCATCAAATGAGTCCTGTCAAACATCTAACGTCACAAAATTCACACACACACACTTACACACAAACAGGGAACTGAGCATAGGCATATGTTCTCTACAGGGACACAAGGGACGAAGGAGATAGAGGGCACATTGTCGCACAGCACAAGAACAACTGTTATTACCAGACATAACAAATGTGGCAGTCTCGGTAGTGAAATTTACCAGTGAATTAAACCCCCAGACAACCAAACAAAAGATAAAACATCACCACAGTCATCACATTAACATGCAGCAAAATGCTTGATTAAATTTCAACAGAAAAAATGTAAACACAGGACAAATGATAAGAACTCCCTATCTGCACACTTGATTCCAGGCATTTGCTCAGGCATTTTACTGAGTGAGATTTAATGCCAGAGTGACCCCTGGTGGTGAAACTATCAACAACAGAACTCCAGGTTTTTGCCAAGTTCAAAACACACAGCTCTCGCAAACAGATGCTGCTGCTGAATGTGTCAGAGGCTTGTTTAGAGGAAGAAATAAAGCTCCCCTTTCTCTCCACACTGTGATAAGAAACACAGTGGTTTCATTTTTTTTCCGTGTTCACACTGATTTCTTTAAAATCAGCCTTGATGCTGATCTCCAAAGCAGAGGGGAGAGAGCGGATCATACACTTGCAATGGAAACGACTGTGATGGCTGCTATTGATAAAGCACTTCCATCTGTAGAGGCAAGGGTCTTTTTCTGTGCCTGGTCTTTGCTTTGTGAGAAGTCTTCATTATGTCAGACTGTTGGATTCTGACCACAATTTCTCTGATAGCCTATTTCAGCTCCATCAGACTCTGTTTCTGCACATCTATCTGTGCTCCTGCCAGTTACCTCTCTGCTAAGTCTGTCTGCTCATCACGTTGTCTGGATATTTGGCTCCATGCGGGTAGTCAAGCAGAACTCACAGCCTCACTGCACTGAGGCTCAGCAAAGGAGCTACTGTATCTCATCAGGTGGGAACCTCCTTTCATCAGTGTTTCGTCTAGTTGGGCCCACGACACCTCCAGGAGGCTAGACAGTGATCACTGGCGTCCCAGAGTCACTCCTCAAATGCCAGCCATCACTGCTCCTCACAGCACAACAACCATCTTTTTTTCCACAACCACAAGCTACCCCAGCCTCTTACCAACTGCACACAGCGGGATCCCCATCATAGCGGGATGGGGATTCAAACCCTGGTTCGGGTAGGGGGTAATGAAAGTATAGAGAGTGCCAGAGGTGGAAGCAGGACAAGACACACTTGCAGATTCAGCAGACAAACTCACCTAAACAGTCCTACAATCACTAAAAAATGCCAGCAAAAACAAGGCCATACAGGCCAACTCACCTAAAATGGCCGTCTGGTTTCAAAAGGCTCACATGGGCCACATCCTCCACTTAAATATATCCTGGATTTCTTCCTTGCTTCTTCAAAGACTCTGTTTACCCTAAGTGACCCCCCTGCTGTGCCCCCTATTGCTTCTTCTAATCCAAATCCACTGACTGGACTTGACTGCCTCATCTGACACTTCCTTCACTATTTTCCTCACACTCTGTTCACTTATACCCAACTCCCTCAACAATGAGACAACAGGCTTTTTGTTGAGGGAGTTGGGTGTATATTCACAGCACAGCACTGAGTGTGTCAGCATGAGAGAGTAGATGCCTCATCACACATAAACTTAGAAATTATGTCCAGGGTATATATACAGTAATGTGCAAAAGTCTGTAGCCACCCCTTATTTCTTTATATTTTGCTTCTAGAAGCCATACTTTCTTGTAATCTTTTAAAGTTGTCTTGTTGTCAATAAGTTCTGCTTTCTGAAGGACTTTGAAAGTTTTTCTTTGGCTATTGCTTCCTTTTTCCCTGACTTTAGTCTTGTCCTTGTACATGACCAATGTCAGAGGACAATGTTTTTTAAGCAACACAATATTTTCCCATGAATCATTCAAAGCACTTCTCAACTCAGGGAATTGACTCAGTGTTGCGTCTACACATAACAAAAAACCTTAGCAAAGAATCTACTTTAAATACTATCTTTAGGCTCATTGTTGCTATCAGTTTGTCATAAAGACATCGGTGTGTTGCGAAGATGATAATTGGATGGGATACAATAAGTTTGTGGGTCTAAACTCTGAAACTCTGCATCAGATTACTCCAAACCAATTACTCCAGATCAGCAAAACATCACGGACAGCACAGCTACTCACTTCTCTTGACATACAAAAAGAAAATACAAAGAAATACAAAGACATACAAAGAATCATTATATGCCACTAAATACGGATATTAGATCTGGAAAGGTTATGAAAAAAAAGCAAAACAACGTCCATGGTCTGCTGCAACTTCAAAGGGTGAAATATGTTCAAGAAAAAACTGTTTCAACAAAAGAACAGCATGTTACAGCGGAATTACAAATTGAGCAGCCATACTGTAATGTCATCTATTAAAGTCTGTGGATATCTTCTTCTGAGAAAATGAGCAATCAGATGTGACAAGAAGAAATTTCAGAGAGTGTTTTCTCTCCAAGTTGAGTGATAACAAGCAGACAGATCCTGTCAGCAGCCCAAGATTGATAACATTGCAACAAATATCCGACAAAGACGTTGCCAGTTGGATTGCAGCTGATAAGAAAGGATGGACAGTCTGAGATGTGGATAAGGTATCACTGAGGTAAAGTCTGATGTGTCTGAGTAGCTGATTGCTTTAAAAACAGCCTGATACTTTAAGATATATGATATCCCATCAACAGCTCGTCTGCATAAATGTTAAAATAATAGTCTTACGATAATCACCATTTGCTCTTGTGAATGATATTCAAGAAAAACAAGTTTGTTTATGTGCTGCTGTGAAAATTAGGTTTTAGATCAGTGGCATTCTTCAGTACTTGAATAAGTGAAGTAAACAGGGATGCTTTGCTACAAGCAGAAAACTGCAGGAGCTACAACATGGTGTTTCAAAATTCTTCCTTACGGCATATTCCTTGGGCGTGTGGTCGGAGCGTTCTCATTGATGGAAACCTTTCTGCATCCTCAGCAGGTATCTCAGGGTCACCAGCATTATGGGTAAAAAGGTTGCGTGCCATCCTTTACGGAAAGACACTGATATTGTGTGACTGCAGCGCTTTAACATGGGAAATGCACTTACAGCAGTGTTGCTGACAATATCTTTGCAAGTTTGAAACCTCAAATGCGGCAGCCTGTCTCACTCGATCTGTCTGCCAGACTACTTAAAACAGAACATGCACCTCCAGGAAGAAACTGTCAGAGTGGAGAAGAGGAGGTGTGCATGTGCTAAGTCAATATTGTGGGAAGATACACATCACTGTCAACTCTCTTGCGTTAGATTGTGGTCAATAACCCTGTCTGTGTCTATCCTGTCTCTGCTTTATCAAACGAGGAGCAAGGCCAAGTGCCACTCAGACGCCTACAGCAAAGCCAACTACTTCAAAGACTGTGTCAAAACATCCAAAAAGCTTCCTTTACGGCCTTAATACTTTCAAATCCATGATGATATATATTTTGAAATGGATGGATTACAGAAAAAAAGAGAAGAGAGATGAGATTTTCCAGAGATTTTTACACCACAGGCCTGGACATTTTACCAACACTAATCCATATCCCTGAGCTCTGATGCTAAATGCTACTATCGTCTCATGCTGAAAGTTAAATCAGAATAGACAGTAAAATCAACACAAAGTAGTGATATGTAAATGGCTATTTGCAATCTTGTTAAATGTGTGAAACGAAACCACATTTTACAATTATTATACAGTATAGATCTTACTAAGTGAACCTTTGTCCTTATTAGATTTAGCCAAATAGCCTGATTGCCAGCATTAGGGCTAAGGGAAGATTAAAGTTCGATCTCTGCCACTGATAGAGCACCATGCATTTAATGAACACAGAAAACAATCTCATCCGAGACTTCATGTGACCATTACTATTGTTCCTGGGGGATATCCAAGTTGCTCGGTCTTATCTAGCAGTAAAACGAAGTAGGTCCAGAGCAAACACCCCTGAAATAACAGGGAAACTAGTCTGAAGTCATAAACATGTTCCGATGTTCGCTGCCTGATCACACAGCTATACATCCATCCTGTACACAATGAACCATTCTCACAGCAGGGCTTAACTCACGTGGTGAAGGCAGGATTGTACTTGGCTCCCAGGTAGTACGAGTAAAGGTTGAACATGCCAATCATGAAGGCCACAAACACCATGATGAAGATGACCATGAACTTGAAGATGTCTTTGACTGTGCGCCCCAGTGAAATCTGCAATGGGCCAAAGCTCTCATTGGCTGGCAGTATGTAGGCGATGCGTGAGAAACTCAGCACCACAGCGATGGCATACAGGCCTTCTGAGATGATCTGGGGGTCAGATGGGCGCCACTTGTTCCTGGCTGGAGGAAGAGGAGAAAGATCTTTATGTATGTTCAAAATTTAATTGGATCTTACACCTTTCTTTTCATCCTTCTGTTATTGCCTAGAAACATATAAAAGTGTGTTATAAATCATTTGTTGAATGGGGTTAAATAGAGTTGCACATTTTGTACAGTGCACATTTAATTTGAAGCACACAAACACATCACTTACTCTACGGATTCCTTTTGGTTAAAGTAAACTTTATGTCTCAGTGGCAAATAAATATTCAGAGATGTTGTCATACAGCATAATCATGGCTTTTAGGAACATAAGCTTGTGAGACGGCACAGTAAGAGGATGGATTAAGTGAGGATGGAAATAGGAAAGCCAGGCAAGAAGTTGGAGATAGGGGGAGCAGCAGGAGGGAGAGCCAGCGAGGATGAGCTGGTTGGACTGCAAAGAAAGGATATGAAGGGTGCTCAAGAAGTAGAGAGGTAAGAACAGAGGCACTTGTGTAGGAAAGGATGGTTAAACTAGTCTGAAAAATAATTTAAACAGACAAATTATGTTGATAGCTCAAATTTGCAATTTTGTTATTTCTGTTAAGTACCTTCAAACACTTTTTTTGTATTTCCTGATGTGTCATGACTAAAACTAACCACCAGGGAGCAGCACTGATGAGGCTTCCATTCATGTACCACTAAGACATGTGCAGCCTGTGTCAGGTTTTATTTTTACACATAGATTTTGTGGTTCTGGTCGCTGCATGTATGCTTACTGCTCAGGAATTGAATACTTCAATCAATATTTCCCTCTACTCTTTGCTTAGACATACTTTCTTTTTTGCTGCATATACATGTGACAGCCATACGTCACTTACACTACGTCATTTATGAGCATGCTTGCAGTCACCCAAACTCAAGATTACAAACACAATGCCCACATTACGCTATCTTACTCTATATTGCTTGTCCCACAAGCCAAACAAAGCTATGCGTAACTGACCCAGTGCAACACGCTGCCAAATATATTGTCTGTCGCTGGCAGGAGGTACATTGAATGTGTAGATGGTATGTTAATGTGACCAAGGACGTCAGAACATCAAAAACGCATTTTGATACAAGGTCTAGAGCCAGCTGAGGGTCTGAGGTATTCATGACACTTTTCTCAAATAATTTTCAATACTCTTGTGATTTGAAGCTAGTTATCAGTTAAAGATGTACCATAACAGTGAAGAAACCTTTACATTTGACCATAGAGTCGAAAATTGCCTTTTCTAGGGAGGGTGGGGGGGTGGGGGTTGATCAATAAGAGAAGAGCCATTGCTGTAGAATCAGGCATTAATTCTATTAAACATCAGAAGGACCTGATGGTTATCATTAAGAGTGATAACGACAAAGCTGAGTAAACAAAGAAGAGACCACCAACAGGAGGAGCTCTGATTCTGCCCAAGATATTTTTCAGACATGCAGGAGACAAAACATTCCCATACCTTTAAACACATGCAATACTGCTAACATTACTGTCATTTCTAACACGTTTCTCCGAAAAAAAAAGGTTTACCGTAAGTGAAGTAAGCCACTTCGTCTGGTAGTGAGGCGTTGCTGAGGTCGTCATCCGGTACATGCATGTCTACATACTGCTGGGCTTTGGATGCCTTTAGGAAAGCCATGAAGCGGGCTGTGAAAGATGCCACGAAGATGGACAACATGCCGAAGTCTAGAACATTCCAGAGGTGCATGATGTACTCTCTGGGGCCATCGCTCCAGATCTCCTTGCATTCTGACCAAATCATGCCTGAAAGAAGGAAGAGGGCACATACGGGACAGTCAGGATTTAAACAACCAAAAAAAAAAAAAAATGCAGAAAGATGAGGAGACTTAAGCGCTCATGCAATTATTAGCAGACTTATGCATGTACATACAGCATAAGCACACAAAGAAGCATGTAAATGAACACATAGTGGCAGTAAAGCTTCTTATTTAAACTGAAGAAATCAGAGATATGTCGCTTTTGAGTAAGGTGCATATAAACACACACTGACTCTCTCTCTCTCAAACGCACATACACAGAGTTGAAAGCCTACTTTCTCCTGTGGAATCAGTCTGCCCTTCACCATTTGGAGCCAGTTGGGGCTAGATTTCTCGGTGACAAGGCATCCTGATCAGAATCATAACTGGGCATGCCAGAGGATTTACAATTATGCAGTCTAACTAAGGCACCAGTCACTGTACACACACACACACACACACACGCACATCCCTGCGACATAGTTACACAAACAGCTGCAGCCAAAAATGTCAGTTATGGGGATACGAATGACACCATTTCACATAGATAAATAAAAGCAGAACCACACATACACCAACATACAGAAGCCACACACATAAAAACGGGATCTTGTTATTGGTGTGTTAATGGTTGAAAGAGCATCAGCAGAAGGAAGCAGCTGAGGTCTGACATAAATGGCCATGGGCTATTTATCCATCGGAGTTTGTCTTCATTTGTCACCCCCCCTCTATCTTCCTGTTTTCTCATACTTCTTGTGTGCCACATACTCCACACCCATCTATCCCCCTCAGCCACTCCTTTCCTTCAATTTCCTTTTCTCTTTATTTCTCTGTATAATATTTCCTAAGCAACAGATCTCAAGCTCCAAACTGTCCCCTGGCTTATCACCGAGGTTCAGCATGGCCACTGCTTTAAGAAATTTGGCTTAATCCATGCTGGAGGTAACCTCGGTTTGATCTTCGGAAGATGAAAGAGTATGTTTTGTTGTAATACTATATCCTTGGCTTTCATCCACTTGGTTGATATGCTGTAATGTAAAACTTTAATTATGCCTCATATCAAAGGTGTGCAAAGGTGTGCTCTGACCCTCTGCAGAATCTGTACTCATTTACAGAGGGTGCGCTTTTTAAAACCTTTGTAGTGGTATAACAAACTTCTCTTGCATGCATTTTTCTGTAATATAGAGGACTTTTGTCAAATGTAAATGCAAACGACTAAAGTGCAAAAAGTACAAAGGTAACATGTGAAACCATTTTCGTTTTGAATTAGATGCTGGTTACATTTTTTTAAAAATTTGTCAAGGAACTCTTTTTCACTGAGTTGCATCACCTCTTCAGAATGTTGTGAGTATTTTGGAACCGAGAAGACCAGTTTCTGTTCTGAGTTATTGTCCCAGTAGTTGCTTGACATAATATTTCAGCTGCTCAACTTTGTAACAAATAGGCATGGCAGTTCAGTACATGAGATCATAGTGTGTGCCGATTAGTATTTTTCTGAGATGATGAAGGCCTTCACTGAAAAAGCACAATTTGGAAAGCAACTTTTGTACTTAAAAAACTACGAGCATTGGTAATTGTTAATGCTCCCCAAAAGTGCAAATCGTCCCGGCCATGTGGACCAATTCCCTCCTTATACCATTGCACCTTATGTGTGTATGATTTGTGTGACAAGGCAACTCACCCAACACCCACTTCATGATCAACATCTCTGTCCAGGAGAACTGGGTGGTTTTGACCCTAAACACCTGTCGTGGATGGTCTGTGATGGTCTCGTTGGGCAGGTTCTTGACACCTTCGAAGCGGTCAGAAGCATTGACAATCAATAGGCCAAGGAAGATTGTGAAGGACACGGCGTGAGCCACAAACTTCATGAAGGGGCTCCGCAGGATCTGGCCAAGCTGACGGTGATAAGATTAAGAATACAATAAGGTATACTGTACGTTCCATTATTTAGCTGTGGTTTACAGACATGAGCGGGCCTAAATCAGTAAAATAAAGATTGGTAAAAAATGTTTCCATTTTCTTATACAAGCATCATGCTTAAAAAGCATGAGTACTTTATGAACAGTACTCATGCAGAAGGCATCTGTCCTCTTTCTGAGAAAACTTATGCTTTCCACAGTTCCTGAGATTTTGGTCTTTGGAGGAGAAAAGCTGAAAAGCACCACTACAAAGCAGTGAAACACCAGCTGTTAGATTTCATTGATGCATTTAACTACTCTCACAGCGACATGATGCCAAAGTAACTCGATGCCAAACAACAGTTTGTGGATACGCACCATATGGGGAGGAAATAATGCAAAAAGGTATTGTAAAAATAGCTTTAACATGCCGCCACTCAGATTGCACATAAGTATGCCAAGACACACATATGCACACTTTCAACCCACATTTCAGATCCTAATATTTGCTAATCTCTGAACATGCTGTGTCCAATATTAACTACCCACAGGACATCTCTACTCACTGCATGCACAATACACATGAGATCCCGTAGCTCCTCCCATGTGACACACACTGCTGAAGTGTACAGGAGGAGGTTGTCTGATAATTCTTAACCCGGCAAAACTTCCTCAAAAAGCTCCAGCCACATTCATTTCTCCCAGCTGCTCAACTGTGCGGATAAGGCACCCCTCTGCTGAAACGATATGGTCATCCCAGATCAAGCTTTCTGAACTGGTTCTTTTTATCTATGCTATGGTGACATGCCATTGGTCAGCGTAAAACTCTGGCGTAAATGTAAATTTCATAGGGGCAAAATGGAGCGTCTGTGTCTTCTTACTATTTTCACCTGGGAGAATAAACTTTAAAGTACACTGTGTGTGGTCAGGTATCCTCTCCAGTAATTCTATATCTATGTATGAGCAAGAAAAAAGAGGATTTGGTAAGTGGATAAAATCAGTTATGATCACTGAAAAAAAAGATGAACTTTTCCATTGTTGTTCCCGTGTTTTTCAAAGAGTTTTCCTTTCTTCTTGTGTTTCCTGTGCACCCGAGACTATATTCCAGTTTCTCTGTGTTATAGTGGCATCTCAAGTGACATGGCAGTGCCACCATTAACGTATGCTGGAAACTGATCTGGGACAGGTAATTTGAAAGTTGAGTGACAAGTAAGTGTAAAAGCAAACAAACAAATAAATGAATGAATAAACATACATATATATATATATATTTACCAATTAGAATTTTATGGTAACAGTCTAAAGTTGTGGAAATATGGGCTAGTTTGAAATATGAAATGTGCAATCCTGGCCCGTGAATCCTGAATTCAACCAGCTCTCTTTTTATGAAAAGACATACATAGATGCAGAATAATTTTTACTAATAACTAGTTGATTGGTAAATGATCAAACTCATAATCAGCTGTTTAACAACAGATCAGCCTGAGTCGTTACTGACAGGGATTGTTGAGAAACCAGAGAACCGCCTGGTGATATCAGGTCATTCCGTCAGGAATAAATGAGCAGTGACCAGTCTTGTGAGCACTGATTTTGTGTAATTAAATTGATTTGAACTCCTGAAAGCAAACAATCATGCAGAGACGTATCTAAGAAAATTAATTGAATGTCAAACAGCAGTAAACGATTTAAAGGGAGATAAATAGCTCTTAAAGAAGCAACACGTCACTGCTGCAATAAATCAGAATGGCCTTTATTGTCATTGCACTGTGGCGGTACAACGAAATTGAAGGTTTTTAAAGTGATTGTGATTGGAGTTATAATCACCATGAACTGAGAGCACTTCTGTCATTCCTTTGGTGACGTTGTGTCACAAAATAAGTATTAGTGTTACCATCATTACAGTATTGCTTATCTTTAGTAAATTCACTTTCATTACACATACCATCAATCTGCACTGAGGAATGAACACCAGGCCTTCATTTGTTAAATGCAGGGTTAATCCTTTACTAACTCCTGGAGGTTGTCTCATTAGGTAGTAATCTCTTTTCTTTTAAATTGAATTTATTTTCTGTTGCTAAAGAAAGGAAGAAAATAATTCTCATAAGGATTCATCCATTTTTCCTCTATTTCCCAACCTTTTCAGCCTTAATACCTATCCATTTGTCACCTCTTATCTATCTATATAGATATAGATATACTTTGATTTGGAAAATAACAACAATTATATCTTCTTTGTTTCTGTTTCTCTAGGCTGAGATGTGATGCAACCAGGCTTAGAGTTTTGATAATGGTGTGTTGTGGCACCATAAAATTGAGAAACATTATGAGCTGTAAGAGATGAGCAGTTAATGAGAAGAGCAAAATAAAATTGCATGATTAGTTCCAGGTGCAGGAGAGCACACAATCAGCAAGAACACATCAAAGCTTTGTCTTTGGAACCTGTCTCAGTTAGTGGTGATGCATTATTGTGATCAAGTCCATCATTATCAATTTCATCACCAAATCCAATAATTTCCGAGTGGTCTCTGTTGAGCTACTGTCACATTGTTTCCAAGCGCAAATAAGATAAGAATCCATTTGCGTAGTCTTTTCATATTTATTATTTATTAATATAGCCTTTATTATTCCATCCTGGTAGTTCTGCTTTTTTCCAGCTCTTCAGCCCGTTATGGTCGTATTAAATCTCCAAACGGCGCTACTTTTACTGCTCTCTTCAATGTGCCACCAAGTTGCAGACGGTCACATGCAGGCTCATCTGCTGGTTGATTCATCATCAAATGCATTCATGCATGCACACATGTGCATTCACTCACACATCTATATACACAGGTGTTTTGTGAGGAAGTGAGATCAGACACAGCTAGTGCCTCATGATTGAATCCATGTCTCAGTGGTGGAGAAACTCTCAGCGCAACCGCTTTCCATCATCTCAGACACACTTGACATCAGCTGCTCTCTCTCTTTGCCGGCAAAATGACTAATTCATCAGTAACACCAGACATGAGCCAATAGTCCTTAACTCTGTCTGTTAAGCACTGAGTCTTAGTGCACAAGCACACACACACACACACACACACACACATACCACTTGATGATGAGGTTTTGCAGGATTATCCAGGTTGATGAGCAGATTTGCATTACCGCTCGCTGAGTTCCTGTGTGGCCTCTGTCATATTGTGTTACTCTACAAATTATAATTTCCTTGATGGAGTATTAAGTGTATGTGATCAAGCGTTTCGGGCCCTGTAATCAAAATGTGATGATACAATGCTCTTTAATATGAAATCTGTTATTATTTTGTGAAACAAGTTTACATAGTTTAGTTAAACCATATCCTGTTTAACTAAAACCGTCTGTCCTTTGGTCCAGATTCAGTGTTCTGACAGGAAGTGAATGGATGCCATGCTGAGTGCTCAGAGTTTCTAAAGAAAGTGTGCAACTGACTTAAAACAAATCTGTAGGAAGTACAGAATCACAACGTCAAGTTTTTACTCAAAAACGTACACTGAAGAGTGAAAACATGGGTCACAGATTTTCTTTCTTCATCTTGTTGCTATGTTTTGATTTCCTGCCTTTTGTCTATGTGTGTGTGTGTGTGTGTGTGTGTGTGTGTGTGTGTGTTTGCATCACTAGGCGTGGCCTTCCACCTCTCATCTCCATCTGAACACCGGAGATTATGAAGCTCGCATCTCTAGCTCTGCTCACAAATCCTCATATGCATATGTTCCTCAGTCTCCACTCTCTGTATGCCACAGCAGAAGCCGGATTCACTCAGTCATTCTAAGCCAGTCAACACTAAGCAGAGCCCACATGTCAGCTTGAGTGCCAACATGCCCTCTTAGCTGTTCACCTCACATTTTCTAACAAACCCACTACTTAGATATGCCAGTTCAGGTTTCAGTGTCTGGTATTCTCTCAGACAAGTCACAGCAAACGTCTCTAATCCACTCATAACCATTCAACTTGGACTGCTTTGTGCATCTACCACCTCAACTGACAGCCTGACAATAACGTGATTATATATCTCCCTTGCTTGCCTGTTTTCCGAGCTCTGCTTTAGGGTCCCTCTTTAAAAACTTTGCAGCAGCAACAGTGTGTGTAAGTTTGAAGTTTAAAAAAAAACATAAAAATTTGCAGTTAAAGTTTTAAATCCACAGTAAAGTTGTTTCGCTCAAAGTTATAGTACATCTGGAACACATCTTGTTGTAATGTTAGCATAGACTTGTAACGGGTCTGAGAAGAGACACTCAGAGCCATCTGAAAACCCAGCATTGGAACATATGCAAAAAAGGGGAAGTACTTTCAAAACAATTCTTGGCAGGTCATTAGATGAACCATTAGCTGATCAATATCTATTACCATATATCATTGACTAGCTTCAACCAACCATAAGGGAGCCAGCTGGAGAATTAAACTCTTGCAAAAGCCAGCAGGAAAAAGCGCCGAAACATAATTTCCACTGAGAAAAAAAAACTGTAGTATTGCTCTTTGATATTTCAGTGAAGAAAAAAATCCAGATCTTATTGAACTTATTTCAAAGACGCATCCACATTAACTTCTTAGCAGCAGTTATAAGGGTTGACTCCTATAAAAAAAACTGGCCTTTGATCACAAAAAAAAACACAGTTTGGTTCTCGGCAAGATGAATCCCACATGCTGCCTTGCAAGCTAATCGTCTTAAATCTAATAATTGATCTATACTTCCAATTGAAGTTGTTGGAAGTATAGATGACCAACAATGATGATTTTTCCTTCATCAGAAAATTGCACTTTTAAAAGACTACAGACATTAGGGAGAGGTGTCACAATCAAATACTTTGTGTATCATGAACATTCGGTGCAAGAAGCATTAACAGAAAACATTTGCTCTCAGAGGAAATTCTGCAAATAGTAACAACGGTAACAAGTACCATAAATCAACAATGTGTTACGTTTGACACATGGTTGCTCACACAAGTTGTGTATTCATACCTTGCTACATGGCATTATCCAGTAGGCAATGGCCAGGAAGGGCAGACCTACAGTTACCCCCAGCACGGTCCAGCACTTCACACCAACAGACTGCTGCCTCAGGCCGGGCAGGTTCTCATACCAGATAGTCATCAGCTGTTGCTGGCAGTTGGGATGAGCAACAAACTGAGGAGAGAGACAAGCAATGGTTAAGATATTGAATTAGATAGAGAATAATGTGAAAGGAGAAGAGGAAAAGGGCAAGGGGGGTATTGGGGGATGAGAGAGAAGCAATAATTAAAATCCATTAATGAGGTAATTGTCAGAAAACAAATGCTCGACTTTTTTCTGACTGCGTAACAGATCACACGGAGATATATGGTCATGCCACGATGATTGTAGACTATTCTTAACTTGCTCACCTGTGTTTAAACAAAAAAACAAGATAAAATTAAAATGAAACAGTCCACTCTGCTATTGAAGGTATTTCAAGTACAGTATTGTGTAAAATTCTTGAGCCACAGCTCATTTCTTTGTATTTTGACTTTCTTGTAATCTTTTTAAAATTTCCCTGGAAACTACCTGCTTTTTCATTTTGAGTCAAGTCCTTGACCATGACCATTTTCAGAGGAATGCATTTGTACGTTAAGTTAACAACTTAACACTGAAATGACAAGCAAGCTCCTCTAAGACGGTTCAGGTTGGCTTGAAGAATAAAGGCTGTCACATCAAATATTGACTTTCAAGATCGTACAAATTTTAGTTAATTTACTTTTTAGTTTGGTTTGTTTTACCTTACATACTGCATTCCTGTGTACGGCTGTTTCAGCTAATCACTGCACCTTGTTCACATTTTTTTGGCAGGAAAAATCTCAAGACTTTTGGGCAAAACTTGAGTGTGCAAGTTATATTTGAATTCAAAGCACATATATATTGAATCTTCAGTCAAATCTAAAAATATATTTCACAACATATTCATATTTATGACTGCCACTTGGCTTCATTTATAAAAAGCAAAAATGCCAACGAGTAGGTTGGAGAATCAATTCGATATACTGTGTGCATAGGAAAGCAGGGAGGCAGGGATGAAGGGGTGTTTACATTGATTACTGACTTTATTCCAAGAAAAGGAGTGATAAATAAAAGTCAACAAAGGTGTGATGGGGGAGGAGAGGATGGATGCTTTTCATGCAGCAAGAGGATGGATGTGGAAAAGAAGGGAATCAATGCTCAGCTGGTGCTCAACTACCAAAACAATCAAACTCTGTTTGCATATTCTTTACATCAAAGATCTCAGCAAAAGTCTTTGTTGGATCAGATCTGCAAACTCTCGTCTTCTATTTGCCATCTTGTTTTAAAGCTTGTTGTTTTTGCCCTCTCTCAGTCTTTTCTACGCCACTCAGATTCAAGGCGCATTCATCCAAACCGATTATTTCCCTCCTGTGCTTCCACCCTGCGATCAAAATATCAATGAATAACATTTACGTGAACTTAGCCATCTTGAAATAAAAGGCAAAGCCACACACAACAAAAATTATAGTTAAAATAGTTTACCACTGATGTTCAGCGAGCAGTCTACCAAGCCACTGACCCATGCGTGTCCAGCAACATCCACTACACACAGCCATGCTCCACCTGGTTTCCATGCCAACATATCCCTCCCTCTGTCATTGTCCCTTCTGTAATTAGCTGGCTGGTATTGGACACACTCTCTTGAACAGGATAAAAAACAAACAGGTGGCTCAAACAGGCTGGTTTCTGCCAAACACACATGCAAACACGGTACACAACCACTATGGTGCACAGATACACATGCAATGTTCCTGATTAAGAAAAATATGCAGCCCGTGGGGAGTCAAATAGGAACATGTTTCAGTGACAGTTTTGTGAGGGGAAATTGGGAAAAGGGATTTGGTTTGACATTTAGAAAGCCCCTCTGCTCAGTGGGGATTAACTTCCACAGGGCCCAGTGAGTTCTTTGTCCTCTGAGGCAACATGAGGACAAACAACACACAACTTCATAGACTGAAATTTTCAACAGAGGGCGTAAGGCACTTACACAACAGTCTAAGGTTCATGATTTCACAACCCCAATTCCGAAAAATGAGGGATATTGTATAATCAAAGAGAATGCAATGATCAGCCCATCTCATAAGGCCAATCTCATAGATCGATATTTTATTCACAAGCGACCATAGGAAACATCAACATTTAGCTCTCAACATGGCATTGTCCGTTACCCGCAGTGCTGTCCGGCACTTCACACCGACAGACTGCCGCCTCAGGCCAAAGGTTCTCATACCAGATAGCAAGCAGCTGCTGCCGGCAGTTGGGAAGAGCGACATGTCTCAGACAAGTTGTGACATGACTATTTTAACCACTGTGCAGCATCCTCTCTTCTTTAAACAAACACCCACAAAGATCTGGCAACCGAGGAAACCAGTTGCTGGACTTTTGTTGTCCTGCTCTTGTCCAATCTGTTTCTTCTTTTTTTTCAAAAAATACTTATGTTATGGTTTATCATGATAAAGATTTAAAGACTATAATAATCCGAAAACACAAGAGTGACAATCAGAATATTTAGAATCACGTAACACTGTTTTTATGCTTTTCATCCTTCATGGAGTTGTTAGCTACAGAAATGTCTGTGGTCCAGCGACATTCAGGAAAGGTCAGCACTAAGGGTAAAGTAGACAACTTTCAGATTGTGTATAAATTCCCATCCCATGTGCCAAACACTGTATGACCATACGTCACCTTGGCCTTCGCAGCTTTATGATTTACTGAGCTGTAAAAGTGTCACCCCACTTCCAACATTTACCACGACAGAAAACTCCTGCACTCTACACCCTGTAAGTCATTTGATGCCACTTGAAGCAGTTGTTAGAATAAATAACTGTTGTGGTTTTTCCCCTAGCTTTTTCGTACCATTGCTAGATCTGATCCTTAACATCACTGCAACTATAAACCTGTCTATCCATGTGAAAAAGGCTTTAGTTTTCAATGTTAATTAAGCATGTTTTACTCAGCAGTGTGGAGGGACATTTTCTGAGGAAAACCTTTTTTAAAATAATTTTTTGTATTATTGTGGCAGTTTAGCCATGCAATACCCAGCTATGACCCAAGAACAGCAGATTTTCTACACTAAGCTAACAAATGAGCAACACTAAGCTTTATTCATTCATAAGGCCCGTACTTTCTTTTACTCTTTGTATAACTTTTCTCTTGCCTTTTCATGCAAGCTCTTTATCAAACACCCTTAAATGATTGGATTATGTTGCAGGCAGCTTTCACTAAGCTTGAGAAACAGACTTTTAATTCCTGTGTATCTGTCACCTGAAGTGACATGCACTAAAATCCAAAGCTTGCACATAGGGCAATTCAGGTTTATTTCAGCTTTTGCTGTTTGTTTTTCATCTGAATTTCCAAATAGATCAGGAACCTGTGCAAAATATGAATAAGAACCAAAACCAATGGTTTGCAAATTTCAGAAACCCTGCTTTTGATTTAAAGTAATGCAAATAATGCTGTTAGGAAAAAAGACGTAGGGTGGTTCACACTGTGGCAATGTGTGGGCAGTTTTTCAGAAAGCACCACTGGTATTAGATTCAAAATAAGAATCTTCTTTTACAAAAATGCTGACATTTAATTAACTTTTAATATTTTCAATGATTTCGTACTATTTCCTGCCAAGTTAAGGTTTAAATGATTTATAGATCAATTATTTTTGCTTTTATTGACATGTTCAAAGGTTCTCAGATTTCTTTTTTTTTTAATCTTTTTTTATGGCAACTGAGTTGTAGTTTTGTTTAAAATCTTCACTGCTCTACTTATTCCGCTTGGTTTCAATGTTTTGATTTCTCACAAGTCCACTTTTTACTAACGTTTCTCCTGTCTGTCCTTGGATCTCTAGTCTATTTGCATCTTTACTTATCTATATTGCAAATGAGACCTTGACTTGAGTTTGTCTGTGAGCCATTTTGAAAGCAGAAGAGTTTAATGATGTTTAGATGATTTTTTTCTTAAAAGATACTAAATAAATTCTGACTAAAATGCTGGGTTTCACATGTAGTTGACAAAGAAGCTTCCCTGTATCGTTCTTACCTTCTTGACTTCATACTTGATGGCCAGTTTGACACGACTGAGGCAGGGTCGGTTGTAGGGGCTCGGGGGGCACTGATCCACATCACCGTTCAGAATGGCCTCAACTTCCTCAGTGTTCCGACAAAGATCCAACACACCCACAACAAAGTCTTTACACTGCATGGACAGCTTACGGTAGTCATTCTGCATGAGTGGAAAGTGGAGGAGGTAGATAGATGGAAAAAAAAATAGATCGACAGCTTTTGGTAATCTATGTGACCAGCAGTTAGGAATAATACACCTTTACTTAAATGTAGAAATATAGGCAAATCTAATGAGAGGATTCATCAGACTGTGACTGCGTCGTCAGCCCATTGTTGCTCCTTTGTTTCTTGAATTGTGCGTTACTAGTCGACACTCTGTGTGTTCTGTATGCTTTGCCATTTCACGATAGCTGGTGATTGGTTGTCAGCTCACCTGACATCTACCTTGTATTGTTTTCAAAAATCTCTTAACTCGTTGCCCCTTCAAGATTCAAGCAGCTTCTCCTGACTTTTGACACGAGAAACGACAAAATCGCGATGACATTTATTCGTATTTGCAATTATGATAAGACTCGAGTGGAACAATTGAAAATTGACCTTTCCTTTTTTTTTTTGGCC
Source organism: Leuresthes tenuis (assembly GCF_036924035.1). Lineage (NCBI taxonomy): Eukaryota > Metazoa > Chordata > Actinopteri > Atheriniformes > Atherinopsidae > Leuresthes > Leuresthes tenuis. The sequence continues at coordinate 15,668,893 of NW_027325365.1, read as the reverse complement.
AAAAAAAATGTCGTAATATATTACATCAGCGAAAAAAAGTGACAGCAACAAAGTAATGAATAAATAGAGACATAAATAAATAAATGAATAGATGAATATTTGATCAATATAACTTTGAATAAATTATTCTATTTCACATTATGTTCTTATGTTCGTCTTCACCAGTTAGACCAAAAACTAAAAGATAAAAATGGTTTGTTTGGGAGAGAACTGTGAACACAAGAAATGAATGAATATTCAAATGGCCATTTAAAGACATTGTGTTTAACATCAAACCGAGTAGGGTGATGCACTGCTGTGCAGCAGCTTATTATCAGCATGAAGCGGGTATAAACAGTGTATAGCTCCTACAGCTATTCCACCAACTCTCCTGCGAGACAAAATAGAACCATCAGCTCTCTTCAGTTTTCTACTCATTCCTCATTTATATGTTTTGCTGTCACTCAGGAGAGGCTAGAGTAAGGAGTTAAGAGCACATGGTTAGGGTTAGAGGGAGCATAAATGGTTAGTGTCAATGTGTTTTAAAATTAATTGATCATGGAAGCACATGGATGCTCACTGACACAAAACAGCAGCCCAAACATACAATGTCTTCTGGTAACTCTTAACCCTGAATTGTGGCACAGCTACCTTTTGGAAACAAGGACAAACTCCTTCTTCACATGGCTCCACAAAAGCTGATTGAACAGGCACACAGCAAGCAGATGGAGGCTTCTGGCTATTTATATAGGGGAATGGTTCTCATTATGCTCTCCTCTCCAGGTTCATGCTCTGCTTAAATAAACCCTCACAGTGTGCTGAAGCAAAAACTTATACACAGGTCTCCCCAGTAGAATAATTAGCTTTTAACACTGTTGGAAACCATTAGTTCTGCTCCGGCTTTTTGAACACATTTTTCTGTATTTATGAGTGTGCTCTGTATGTTTTGCTTTTACTGATCATGAACTTAATTCACATTCCTGCAGCGTTTGACCCTTTTAGTGACAATCCTCTTTCTAGCATGACTTGGACAGCATCTGTATTGAATGTAAAACTCACTTTTCATTTCAAGCTCACTTGCTGGAATTGTGTGATTGTGCTTTTAAACGCCATACGTCTTTAGAATATGAAAGCACTCTTTAGGATTTATCATAAAAATGACAGTATAAATACATAAATTTTGGACATCACTCACAAGCATCTGCAGGCCCTTCAGGGATGTGAGTGAAAAGGTGACATTTGATGTATGTTTTCTTTAAGTTGATAGGTGAAATCAATCAGTTTGATATAAATCAACAATACATTTGGGTAGAAGAAGAATCTAAATCAAGTATATTTACACTGCTAGATGTAGAATCCACACACAGAAGCTATGCACATGAAAATCCAATATCAGTGCAAAGAATATATGTTCTACCTCTGGAGAGGAGATTAAGGAAGAGGTTGTGAGACTGAAATTGAGGACGGGGCAGAGTGAAATAGAATGACACTGGTTATGGGTGAGTGAACTGAGGGGACACAAACTGAATGTACGATGGAGGGATGATTTGAAGTGAAAGACCATAGCACTGGACTTCAGTAGATATTCAACCACATATGTCATATTCTTTTACCTTTTCTCTTCCTGTCTTTGAGCTCAGCTTCTCAAAATATGAACCAGAATAAACTTGGCTTTAACACTGGCTAAAATGCAAATTAGAAAATTAAATGACTCATGTGAAACTGATGGCCTGTCTTAAAAACTAAGATGTTTGAAGATAAATGTTACCTCGTTGGGCGGGTCCTGTTGCCTGTGGAAGCCCCCACGTGTTCATCTAATGTGCAACATGAGCAACACTCATCTCAGCATTTTGACAGGTTGGAAATTTTGCCAGTGGGAAAGAAAACAATGTTTGCTCGCAACGATTATTTGATTGTGAGAACATCTGATCAAATTTGATGCTTTCTGCAGAAGCAAATGCACACATGAGCTGTGTCTTACTCTAGAGGCATTATGAATGCATGAACAAACTTATACCTTCCTTCAATTATATGGTTTTACATATCAGTAAAAGAATAAAAATAAAATCTGGTCCCGGGTCTGGAGCATTCAGGTGTGTATCGACATAATGCCAAGGAGGAAAGGCCATTTCTAAACCAGAAGGAGTCCATCATTCTACAGAAGGATAATTCACGAGTGGACAACATTTAAGACACCTGCCAAGCTTTTCAGAAGTGGACACAATGGTCTGTATTTCAATTTAATTCTTCAAAAATAAAATAAAAGTCAATGAATATTATGATGCATTTCTGCTAATAAATGTATTATTTCTACAAATATCAAGTGAATGTGTGAACAGCAGAAGAGCTTTTTTTTAATTATTGAGCTCAAGCAGTATCCACCAGTCAGTGTCTACATGCCTTAAACAGGACGGCAGAAAGTAAGTGAAACTGAAAACTTCCCTGCAATATCGTCTTTTAATAATTTCTCTAATTATTTATCTTTTGAACTGATTCACACATTTGGTGAGGATTGTATATTTGAAATCTTTTTACGTTCTCAGGTGTCATTTAGGTGCCACTATTGGCAGTAATGATTGATTATCATTGATCTGCTGTTGATGTTGTATGATGTGTTCTCAAGCCAACCTTTATACCTTTTAATCTTCATATTTGATTTCCTTGTGTAAACTCTGATTGACTGGTACTATTGGCATACTGTGAAACATTATTTGATGTTTTAAAGTAATGAGATGATGATGTGAATCATCATGACATGGGGATAAATGAAGACAGAGGACACGGGGGGTGATAATGAGATGGTAATGAGACAGATAAGTTCGAACACAACCAAGGTCCCTCAGGTGAGCCCTTCTCATTAATTTGTCAGGAGACGGGGAACAGAATGACAAGCAGACAGGCTGAATATCAAACAAAAAAGTGGGCAGAAAGCGGAGGGACAATGAATGAGGACAGACATAAATTAATGGAGTGTTAGAGGAAACACTGAAGCAACACATAGGTGGACAAAGGAGGACAAATAAGCAGAGAGTGGGAATCAGAGACAGTTTTGTTGTATTGTTATTGTATTGTTATTTTTAAGTATTTTGATTTTGATCTCATTTGTTAATACGATTTTGTGTTCTCAAATGATGAACTCAACTTTTAGCACAGATAAGTGCTGTTAATACTGTACCTGTATTTTTTTTGTACAAATGAGTCAGACACAGGTGATCAGTCATGATGGGCAGGATGAGTACTGTGGCATAGCATGTTTCTTGTTAATATTTTAATAAGATCCATATATAAGCCACATAAGATTAAATAAAAGCAGCGTTATGAAATATTGGTCTTAATTGGTGATCTAAGTATTAGAAAAGGTGGCAAGCTTATAGCTGTGAATTACTTGTGTACAATACATGTGGAATGCACTGATAACGGGGAAGTGATGCTGCCAATTTTGAAGTGTATTGTAATCTGTTGTGTATTCTGTAAAAATGTACAACAGATTGAATTCAACTGCATCACATTTTAACTGCTGTTCAGCACTGCGTGTCTTTCAAAAAGCCACAATCTGGCTGGAGATTCTGGGAGAAGCACAACATAAAAGACAGCTGTAATCATCAAGGGAACACATTTTCTTAAACAGGCATTTTGTCTAGCTTTTATCCATAAGTATATTTCATTTGCCAGGTCCTCTCCACCTCAAACCCCCGCTAAAAGCATGTGCACATTGGCCCAGTAGTGTACAGCTCTAATTCAACAGCCTGGGAAAGATTAAAGTCATTCATTCATTCTAAAAGATAAATGAATCACACAGAAATTCATTTAGATAATGCCTTTATATGACCCTTAGCTATTATAACTGAAACTCCACGTCTGTTCCAAAACTTTCTGAAAATGTCTGTATGCAACATTTTAAAGATGATGTATGACTTTATCTTTTCCCAAAGGGGAAAAATAATGCGTCACAGCAGTTATTCAGAGTCAGAAAAAGATTATTGCACTGATCCATGTGAGCTGTAAAGAACAATATCAATATAATCAAATATAGATTGACAATGCACATGAAAAATAGAAGTGGAAACTAAAACTCAAACTGTACCCACACACTGATAGACCACCTTGCTTGATATGTGTATTTGCACCGTCAGCATTGTCAAAGAAACAATATGTATTTCTGCATTTTTTGCATATACAGTAGAATCTGAGTCTCTTTCTAAAACTCAAACATCTTTTATATTTACCTGAAGCGATAAAGTGTACCATTTAAATTTCATTTCGCCCAAGAAGAGACTGAATTGGAAATATATAGTTCTGTGGATTAATTAAAGCCAAGAGTGCACTGGGAAATCCAGTCCAGATGAGAGCTCAACGATTAAAGTTCAGTCACAGACAGAAATAGAATGAAGCACTGGCTGGGACGGTTCCACAAATGTTCTCTCAGCGCTATACTCCTACTCTACAAAAACTTCAAAATCAATTGAAATTAAGATGGCGATGAAAATGCCAGAACCAGGGATGGGATCAGATAGTTGGCTGAATCCTTACAGATCAGCAGATATTGACTCACTCATCAAATCTTCTATTCATTTCTTCTGTTTCTGTTCGAATCTGTTGGTTTTCTGGGCTCTTTTTTCTCTCGGCTTCCCTCCTGTTCCTGGCTTCCACAGGCGTGGCTCCTGGAGTGGCTGATCATTGATGCAACTCACCTGTGACGGTCTGTCCTCCAGTTGGTGCCGGTTTGTCTGCTCACATGTGGTATAGTTCAGACAAAATCATTTTACCTTGCGTTCGCTGAAGATCACTTGTGTAAACTTGCACTTTTTGAGTTTTTTTCCGTCAGGAAGAGGACTCAGTCAACCTTGGATTTGTTTTTGCTGAGGGCTTTTTTTTTCTTCAAGACTGGAGTCAACAACCCAGAGCCTCAATTTATTTCTCTTCAAATCAGTCATCACTAATCTTCTTCAAGCCACTCTGCGCAGCCAACTTCTCTGAGGGATTACTAACTCACAGTTACAAGGGAGACCCAGCTTGGTCAGTAAATATTTCATTTTTCACCTTGGATGCAAACTTTCACCTGGAGGCTTACATGTTCTCTTCCTCTCCGCGGACTATCTCAGCCCCTCAGTAATTTCTTTTTGACCTACCCGCACTTTGGATCAGCTCCAATGCATTTAACCTTGTCAATAAACACTATTCATAAGTCAATTGAGTCAGTTTCTTATTAGGGTCCTGCAAAAATGAGACCGAAGCATGGCTGTTCTTGACATGCAGGTTGGAAGTAATTTTACCAAGTGTAAAATATATATTAAAGGGAGGACACCTGCAACAAATAAAAAGGGACTTTAAAAGTTCTCTTTAGGAAAAAACATACTCCTTGGTTGTTGTTTTTTTCCCCATTGTTATTCAGTTATGTACATGCAAAATGTCTGCACAGTTTCAATGACAACAGTCCACACCAGAAGTTGTGATTCTCTCCCACAGGGGTCAGTTCCTGAACGAGCTGAAATGCCTCATTTGTAGTCTTACCTTTTCTTAACTCTCGAGTATACATCAGCCATGCACAGCACTATTTTTGACTAGCTTACCAATCAGGGCAGACTACACCTTTCAGAATGTGGATAAGGGGATTGTGTAGGGGGGCTTAAAGAGAGAGGAATACAAACAGAAGGTTTAAGCTGTAAGTATGAGGGGAAAAATGTGTTTTTCTTTTTAGTTCTTAATGAAGCAACATTCACAGCATGATAAAGAAGAAATTATTTCTCTTATATTTAAAAAAAAATGACTGGTCAGGGTTAACAAATGTCAGAGAGCAGAAATAAATCTGTGGTGAGTATAGGACAGTAGAATGACCATGGTTTGGGTTTTTAGTGCTAGTCGTTAATTCTGGTAGTGAGTAATGGAGTTTCTCTTATTTTGATTACCAATTAAAAATAAGCTATGATAGTCTTGGATATGAAGTTTTACATTTTGCTAAAAAAGTAAGTTCAAATTTGTTTTGTTTCTGTTCTGACTGAAAATAAAAACAGTCGACAACTTTGAACATGGATTCCGATTTTTAAAAGAAATGCCTTTGAATTCTATTCCTAATCAGTACGTATTTGAGATGAATCATTCCTCTTTTGTAAATCAGTAGAATATAGGCAAAGAGTTAAACAAAGACAGGAACCACCTCACCTTAAACTCTGTCTCGATGTTGGCCAATCTTGCCAATTCATTGCTGAGCTCGAGGGCAGTAAGCACAGGGTCTTCACTGCTGAGAGACAGGTACGCAGCGCTGGCCAAGCCCTTATATGCATTCATCCTTGAACGGGAGTGGCTAAATGAGTCTTTCTTCTGTTTCTCCACACATTCGGAACATTTACAGAAGTAGTCGTGAGGCCTTTCTATGCGCGTCCCCTTGGTCAAAAGGATGTGAACAATCTCGTACTCCAGACAGTGAGCTGCCAAAATGACGGGTGTGACATCATGGGAAAAACGTGTTCCATCCTCGTCATATGCATAAAAGTCATCATCACGCATCTCCTGCTCTAGAGGGCTCAAAGCCAGTCGGAGGCCTCCACCGAAAGCTGAATGGGCGAGAATTGCTTCAACTATTCGAACGTAACCTTTAGAGATAGCCAAAAGCAGGCCGTCCCCGATCCTGGCCAAACCGTCCTTCTTTAGCAGTAGCTCAGTTACTTCTAGGTGCTCATTACCCACTGCCAGCTGCAAAGCATTCTGTCCCATGTAGTCCACACAATTGAAGTTTAGTGTTTTGGACTCTTCCAGCATTTTGCGCACCACAGGTATGTTTCCATATTCTGCTGCATCCAGAAAACGCTCTTCCTCTGCAGTGAGGGGGGAGCCACGTTCATTGAACATATAGGCGGGTCCCCGCACTGCCTGGCGACGCCCCTTCTCCCTCAGTGTGGTGTGCCGGCGATGCATGGCTTCCACCCTGGGGTAATGGAAAAAGGATACAAAACAGTGAAATCAGGGAAAAGAACAATTTGTAGCGTTGAGCCGGAGGTAGGAGAGAAAGAAAACACTCAGAAATCACAACAAAGAGGTGATGAAGTGGATAAAAAATGGAGGATAGAGGAAGTGACAGTATTATCTTATCAAATAGCTTATTTAGAACTGAGGCAAACAAAGTCATTACTCTTTCTCAGTTTCAACTGTTCAATTCTAAACGAAGACTTCTATCTTGACTTCACAGAGAGCACCAAAACAGTGATATACACTTCCCTGCCCAGAGCTACAAATCACAGCCAGGGTCAAAGTTCATTGCAGTCAACAGCTCTGGCTGGCAAGACATAAATGAGGCTGTCAGCTCAATTGGCTCTGGCTTGAAAAACTAACACCATGCGCCAGTGGTCATCTAAAGACTCTGACCAGCAGTGGATTGAACTTTTGTCATAGCCACATGCATGGAAATGGACATCTCTTTGATGCTCTGTACAATGTTTTCCATTGTCTTTCATTCTGTATGGAGCGGTGCCAGGATAGTTCACGGTGATTAGGTTAAAAGGGGTCATACTATACTTGAAAACCACATTTCTAGTTTAAATGTTCTTATTATTCACCTAAAAAGTCCAAAAGGTTATTCTGCTTATTCGTTATTCTGCATCTGAGTGTTACAGTCATCATGTAATGAGCATAACTGACAAAGGGTCTCGTTTCACAGTTGCTACTGAAATGTAAAAAATATCAAGTAAGCTCATTTGTACTCACTGTACAACTGTAATTCCCCTTTTTACGTTGTATGTGTCTGAGTGGGTGGGTGTGTGCGCACTAGGTATATGTGTATGGATATAGGCCAAGACATTGGAGGAAAAGGTGAAAATGGAAACCTGTTCTTCGTAGAAATATTCACCCAACGGTGTCAATGCTGAGCTGAGAAAATGAAGATGGCTCTCCGAGGCAAGTCTCGTGTGCGTTTGTCAGCGTGCATTTTAACCGTACAAAAGGCCGTTGCATTTGATTTTCAATTTACACTATCAGCTGTGTATGCCTCAGGCTGTCAGTCAATGGGAGAGGAAAAAGAAATCTACATTCTACTTGCTTTCCCTTGGTATGCTCACTCACATACAAAGTTGCAGACAGTGCAAAGATAAGAACCCTAAAAATACATTTTCCCTTAAACGTAAACCCATACAAACAGCCTACAGCAAACACTACCTCTGTAAAGCTTTTGATGTGCTTTTTGTTGTCTTCGTCAGAGAGAAAAAAAGAAATTCCTGGGAGCCATAATTTTCTCTGTTGATTTACTACAATGTATTTTTTGCTGTGATAGGTGCCCGATCTATTCTCACCCCCCCCCCCACCTCCACGGAAACACAAACATACTATATTTGGGAGGATTGGGAGGACTCTTCATAAACAGAGGGACAGGCTGGCAGTCAGCCCATTACAGCCCTTATAGTCGGGTAATGAATCGCCATTTTCCATCCCTTGCTATCTCTTTCTCCAAGCATCCTTGATTGTTTGTGATTTGGATCTGAGATAGAACTTATCTGCATCATCTCTACGTGAAATTACAGTAACCTGCACAAGAATAGGCACTAACAATGGAGATGGTTGGATAGAGAGAAACCGTGTTTGTGTTTTGGGGACAAAAGAATTATTGGTCTTCAAAGGAATGACTATCTATTTATGTGTCTGGTGTTTGACATTGTGTTTGTACAATGCAAAATAAGATTAAAGGACTCGCCACATCATCAATCAAACAGGTGCACAGAATGATGTCATGCCACAGGAAGAGGAGTCCTACTCCATTTTAAGACAAGCCACACATACGTCACACTCTAAACGGTCCCACTAAAATTTACTTTTTGTTCACCTGCAAGTAAAACATTCCCTGTACTTCAAATCAAAACTAATCGCAGTAAATTTTGTGCTAATGGAATACTCAGTGTATGATTGCATGCTTATTTTATAATCCTAAATCTATATACTATAATATGGGTATTTGACTGTTACTGAGTTCTTATTCCAATGCTGCATCCAGGCAGAGCTTTCTGCAGGTCACTCAGAGTACATGGCAAGTGAAGAAGCTCCTTCTCCCCTCCCCTACTTATGACAACACTATAAGAAAAGGGGAAAATATCCACATATACACTGTTGTTGCTAGTGATTCCAACACATGACAGCAGTTTGGTTCTCAACTCACAATTATCACAGCTCAGGCACCTAACTGGCTCAAGTTTATAATCAATTTGATGCTGTAAAATTCTGTTGAGCTTGAAAGTCAATATTTGATATGAACATATTTAGTCTTCAACACAGCCTGAACCTTCTTAGACAAGCTTTGTTGTAATTTTTAGATAGTCTTTAGGAAAAGTTCTCAAGGCTTCTTGAAGGATATTTTAAAGCTCTTCTTTGGATGTTGGCTGCATTTTGTCACAAATAAAAACACATTCCTCTGAACATGGTCACTACTTTTTGTCAATACAAAAGATTGGAAGAAAGTCTCGCTCATTAGGAGCAAAATACAAAGTAATGATTTACATTTACATTATTTTCATTTTCACAGTAAACTCCACAGTTGCCCATAGTGTCATTATTTCATTATTGTAAGTCATGTTTTGGGGTATAATATCGGTGATTACCCACTGAATCATTCTGAAAATCAGTTGCATGCTTGAGCTGATTTTTACATTAATTTAAGAAGAAGAAGAAAACTTTACCCCTAAAGGAAGGCGATCTAGTGTTATGCTGTGGGAGGTATGATGTTGGCGTCATTTTGATGCACCTCAGGGATCAGTGCAAGTCAATACAACTTTGTTCAGAGTAATTACTGTCATCCTATGCTGAACCACTTTTATCTTGATCAGAGTGGTCTCTTCCATATTACAACACCTACATTCATTGGACATGAGGGGGTCACTGAATGGTTTGATGAGTATGAACATTATGTGAATCATTTACTATTTCTTTGAAGTTACTTGATCTCAACCAAGCTCAACTCGTATGAGTGAATTTGGATTTATGTGTTTTCCACCTCCATCATCTCAACACCAAATGAGGGAATATAATTTGGAAAATTGATCTGTCCCCCTGGTAGAGCTCCACACTACATGGAAGCTGTCATGGTAGTGGTTGGAGGCCCTTTATATCACTGACATAATTCATGTTGGCTTTCCTTTAATTTGTCAACTTGTATTTGAGCTCTAAGTCATTAGTCAGATTGTACAATTACTCTTAAATGCTTAGAACGTCTTCTTTCTCATGGCTGAACTTTCCGAGGTTGGGTTACCAAGTCATTTATAATCGGTACAAGCAAACAATTAGGTTAGGTCGCTTACAGGTCAACAAAGGAGGAGAAAGAAGAGAGCATAATATGAATGAGATTTGAAGTCAAATGTAATGAAGAGGATAATGAATGAAAAACATGCTGCAACTCTGCAAGAACACTGAGAGCATGAGTAGGATATTTCAGCTTTCTTTTAGCTTATTACATATAAGCTAAATGAATGTTAACACTCACACAGAGTCTTTCAAGCAGGAACTTGACAGTTTTTTAGATCAAACACGAGCTTCTCATCCTAATTTAGTAGTAATAAGAAACAGGTCTGTTCACCCTCTGTTACATCCCCATTTACACAACACTCATCCACAAACATACACAGGTGGCAGGCATTAGTGAGAGCATACATGCTTCTTTTCCATGACAGACCTTTTAAGCTGAACACTGGTGTATCAAAGAGGTGACGCAGGGAAGATCAAAGACTCAACACTGAGCCTGTTATTCTGAACTTCTGATGGTCATGGCTGTAATCTGGCAGTTCTGAATATCATTTCAGCACCATAATGTATGTCCTTCTGAATCTCAGTGGATCACTGCAGGGATTTTTTATGTCAGAGGGAACTGTGCAACTAATTTGTGTGGTCTGCTCTATCTTAGTCTCATATGGTTTAGCCTGTGTTTCCTCCTTTCACAGACCAGCACGCACAGAAACAGACAGGTGCTTATGTATTCATGCATTGGACCAAATCTAGAGGCTCTCTCAACATATGAGTAAGGGCTGCAGTGGAAAAGCACACTAGATTGTTCAAACTCCACTTCCTTATATGCACATTCTGTACATACAGAGAGGACACACACCATTTTGATACAGCCTTAGCAGGGTGACTTGAGACTGGGAAGTTCTATTTTTGTGAGAGCTAAAGATTAAGATCACACCACATATCAACACAAGTTATGTTGGGATCAATTTACACACCACCGCACAGTGAATTCATATATGACTAACAAAATTTATCTTCATTCATCCACAATAATGGTGTGCTGATCTGTCTAGTCCTTCTGATGCAACCCATAAAATGCCTTATTACTCCAAGATGAGTGGAAATCTTTGTCCCACAGCTGCCTGAGTGAAAATCCTGTGGACACCATAACTGACCTCTACCTGTTGACATTACAGGTTTATTTGGTGTTTTAGATTATATTAAATCCAGGCTGGATTTGCTTTTTCTTCAAAACTAGTGTCCACTATCCTCTTTTTATAACCTCAAAGTTTATATATGAAAAGACTGACTTTGCACAAGGCCGTAAATTGGTCAATGAATGTTTGGACTAAAATGTGTCAATAGTAAAAGCCAGGACTCACGATTGCCGGGTTTCGGAGTTGATCTCTGTGTCTATGTGCTCAACAGAGCAGTGGTTCCCGCAGTCCGAGAGCTCTGGAGCCCGTTGGTGTCTCTGTCCACGGTGCTGAAAGCGCTCGGCGGTCGCCGCACCTCGTCCTCTCCATTTGGGAAGCGGATCATTGTGGTGGTCATACCCCGCATCTACCGGCACATCCGGTCTTGAACGAAAAGGAGAGCCGGTGTCCCCGGTGCGTTGGCGGAACTTTGGCGGTGTAAAGTGTACAGAGCCCCCGAGTTCCTGGCTCTCCAGAGACGGGTGGAGACACTCTGAAGAGGCGAGGTAAGGTGGATCTGTGTCCCCCAGCAGTGGAGAGGCTGAAGAGAAGAGTTCTAGGGGCCGCGGAGAGGAAGGAGATCCTCGGGGAAGACTGAAAGACAGAGGCGGAGAAGGAGACTCCGAGAGATGCACTCTCTCGCCGCTGTCGCTTTCTTCTCCCTCGTCAGACATTGGGAGAGTTCCTGAGCAACATATGATTTAAATTACCTTAGCTCTGTGAAAGACATTTATCGATGTTTGTCAAAGTTTTCTTGAACAAGTTGCTCCTGTACCGCGCAGCAGCGACTAGCGAAGACCTCCACCTTCACACAAGTGTGCGCGCGCACTAATTGGAGAGCTTTCGGAGAGCGCGCGCAAGAAGACAGCCTTTTACAAAATGGAAGGACCAAGTGGAAGCTCCACGGAGAAGCATAACTTCTATGTTGTTTGACCAGAAACAATTAGTCTACACAATTAAACACAGCTAAACGAAAGACGGAACATTTTGACATATATTAATAAAAAATAACCTCTTTCTTTGAAACAGGAGTTGCAGATATTTTCACCTTTTTTTTTTAAAGAAAAGAACAACAAAACAAACTATAGTCTCAAATGAAAAGCGGGTTAAAAGAGGCCTTAGAAGGGAAGAATGAATCAGTTTCAAAGAGTTAGTTCGTCAGATAGTGAAGGGCTTAATCAACATGTTTACCTATAGACCAGTTACTGGCATAAATCCTGTTTTTCACTTCAGAGAGCAAACAGATGTACTTGTGGTGGGTTTACCACTGCGACCCTGTCCTTGCTTTCTCATAAGTATCCACAAAGCACCTATTGACATTTCTTTCATTAGATATGATGAGAAAAAATATCCACAGCTTGAATCTCATTCTGTTTATGTGTGCGTGTGTTGGTCCTCTAATTAGAACCACAGACCTATTAGTCACGATGGAGACTTCCTGCACCCCCACATGGACAATAACCAGCCCTGACCCAGCTCTTTGATCTGTTATTGTGTTCATGCACCAAGCACATTCACACAATATACTGTTTTCACTGGTAATTATACGTGGATAGAAAAATATATCCAAAACTACTTAAGGTCTCTAAGTCTCAGGCTTATCCAGAACAACAATGAGACTGAGTTTAGTTCAATTAAAATAATAAGGCATTTACTCACTGACTTCATTAAAATGCATGATCACCTGTAAGTTACACAGAAAGACATACTTTGTGAATTCATATTCACTCTAATGAATTTTTTAACACCTCATGATTTCACTGCCACATTCCAGTGGCTTGAAATGACTCAAACAAAAGTCATTTTCAGAAAATGTTTTTAAGAAATTCAATGTACACATGCCTGATCTGTTTTCTGCAGAAATGGGAGATAATGTGAGTCACACATTTCCCACACCATTGCCACATTAGAATAATACTATTGAAATGAAAAACCAATGAAGTGCACATGCTGGATAAATCAAACACATAAAAATAGTTTTAATAATGCTGCAAAACTGGTGTTTCCTATTAGGTGTGTATGGGTTTACTCATGGAAAGCTACCAAAACACCAGCTTCTACACCAAGCTACTTGATATATTCTCTATGAATAGAAAACATGTTCTCTGTAAATTCAGTCAATGCTGAAAACTCTACCTTCATTTGTATCACTTAATGCAAGATGTGATTCACTTTGTTTTGATATCCATTCAAACTTAATGTTGTTTTAAAAAAGTGCCCATGTAGCTTTGTTCATGTGGGCAGATATGGGCAATAATTAAGTTAAAGAAACATGAAGCCAACCAGGAAGTGACAAGCTACCTGATAGAAAAATGGTGAACAGTTCTTTCATGACGGTTTCACAAAATGCAGTTTGCAAAGTGAGAATACATTTGAATATATAGCTAATTATATGTCCCTGCTCATGGAACAAAATTATGAAGTTGGGTCCTGAGACACTAATCAATTGATTAAATTTTGTGACAGATTCACACACTACCATAACATCATGTTGTCTAATAAACAGCATGCGGATAGATCGGACAAACAATAATACCTTGTTTGACAACTCAAATGGGGTAAAGCACTCTTAGATAATCTTAAAGTATTTTTTAAAGGGTTTGAAATTTTCTGGCCTCAGTCCAATCATTTTGTCACAACAGATGTTTTCTCTATTGTCTATCACAAGCAGAACCCCTGCTGTGAAATCCCTGAATGGAGGTTTATAAGAAAGCAACAATCTTGGACAGAAGATTTTTCTGCTCAATGTGAAAAAGTGTGAAATTTCTCTTTCAGAGCCATTGTAAGACAACAATTTCCCATCCAGTGATTCATAATGAATGAAGCATTACACAAAATGGTATATGTTCACTATTATGCTGAAGAAAACCCAACTAATTCTGAGATGAACGTTGATGGCAGTCAAAGTCATTTATTGAATTACATATTGCAACAGAACAAAAGCTGAATCATATTAAACACATTCAACACCATGTCTTCTAAGCAGCGTAAACGCGCTCCTTTCACTGTAGGTTTTAAAATATGCAACTCTCCCAAAAATCTCTCCAAAATCATTCAGCGTAAAGCCTCAGAGACGTACTTACAATCTGAGCTCATAGCAGTTTCTTTTTCATTTCTTCTTTGGAACAAGCCTAGTGACTAACCTTAAAATTAATCTGGCAGCCCAGTGAGTATGAGATGTGAAAAACCCTAACTCTAACCCCCTCATGTGAAAAGCATTGCTTTCAGTTGTTTCCATCTGTGTCATCAGCAAGCTGCCTGCAGCATCTGGTAGAAAACCAAGCAGAAGAAACAAAGTCATGAAATCGAAATTTTGAGGATGTAATTATGCCCACTGCACTGGTCATTATTAGAGAGAATCGGGATGTTGACAGTGCTATGACTGTTTATACCAGTTCTTCAGACATGCTGGACTTACTGAAGTTTTTTTTAATTAAACATTACTGGGAAAATGTACTGCTGCAACACAAAAATAGCTCCAGAAGAAGCCATCCAGAAAGTCAAATGTGCGTATACAAATGTAACTACACAGTTTTGCCATCTCAGTTTAACTTTTTGTTTTTATCTTTACTTTTTTTTTTAGTCTCTCCCACTTTTTTGTAACATTTGAAACAATGTAACTTTTTAGGTTTTGATGGGTCATACAAATGCCTTCAGAAGCTCTCTTTAGAAAGCTCTGTTTTTCAAATGTATGTGTGATCGAGAGGTGCACAACGGGCCGATGTACCAGGTGCGCCAAATACTGTGACATCTATTTTGGCACGCAGTGCCTTTTGTGATTTGGAGAATGTGGCTGGCTCCACATTTGACTGGTATTTCCCTCTGGCATTGTGACAGCATTTTTTAAGTATTGGCTGAAAAAGGACAACTGCAACCCTGTAGTCCCAGCTTGCTCAACAAGTCGCCATCCAGCTGGAGGACAGCAGGCCTAAATGATACTGTATCCCACAAAAATAACCAAGCAAGGTTGGTTTGAAACTCCATTTGGAAAAATGTTCAGACACTGTGTAAAATGCAGATGTCTGTGGAAACAAATTAAACATATTTGATTGAAAACAGCATACAGACAACAAATCCGTTTTTGATTCTTATTTATATTTACTTATCTTAGAACAAAGATTTATATTGAATCTAATATAGAATTTGACCAAGGATGACAAATATCAATCATTCGTCTGTTTTTATTTTTACACTCTGCTGTCCGACTGATGCTGGCAAAGTCCATTTCAGTCCATGTCACAGTTTTATTGGTCTAGAGACCGATGTCACATGGTTTTAGTCACATGCTGCACAAACAAGAAAGCCTTAATAGGATTACAAGCCTTCTCATTTGAGATTTGCATTTAGTTTGTTCCAGTGCCAGTACATTAACTTGTTTATTTTTTTCTTTAATTTTTAATAATCCCTTTGGAGGTTCTTTGGGGAAACATAAGCTTGAAGATTACTGAAGAGACGATATTAAATATTAAATAAACAGATGTTTATTATAAACAGATGGTTAAAAGATACAGCAGAATCAATTTGAGCAGAATGTGTGAGAAATGAAGACCATGACCTATTAGGCTGGTCTATCTTTGATTTCAATGTTTTTAATACAACATCTGTTAGGTGGTAAACAAATGTCTTTGTGGGTTTCTATATAAGGGTTGAAGTGCTCTATGATTGAAGTTATCTGTGAGACTGAGAGGCTAAATGTGGTAAAATGGCATCACAAAAGGCCAGAAAAACATGAAAAAGAAAAGCACTCAGGGATTAAAAGAGACTCAAAACAGCTAAACGATGAGCTAACAACTAAAAACAGAGATCAAAATTAATCAAAAAACAGCTACAAAATTATCTCAAAAGACTCAAAGCAACTACAAATTGTTTTAAATTGGCAAAAGATGACCAAAATGAGTAAATAAAACCTCCCAAATGACTCCCAAAAAACAGAAAGAAAATAACTTATATCAACCTAAAAAAAACAACAAAGATGCTTACAACAACTACAAATATATATACATATATTAAAAAATGTAGACTAAATCTCACATCTCTATATTTCGTCAAGCTGATGCAAATATATTATATATTACTCTGTATTTTTCAAACATTTAAGAAAGAATCATTTCCATGGGATGATTTAACAAGTTTTTTGATTCTGCTTCCTGTTGACCCTTGATATCTCGCACAGCCTCTCTCCTGCTCTCTGTGTTCATATACTTTACTGTTACACAATTTTTAATTCATAATAGAGCTGTTATTTACATTTTTAAGAAAACATGCAGCAGTCATTGATTGTATAACCTTGTCATCTTTTAAACTTGCCCCCTTTGTAGAGTAGGATGTTGGGACCCTCTGGTTAAAAATTCATCCATAAAGGTATCACCCAACACATGTAAACAAGGTCACATAGAAAGCCGGCTTCCTTCTGAGTGGCTTTAACAGGGCAATCAGTGGTGATGCTTTCGTTGGTGGAGGACATGATGCCCATCACTCACACCCTCCATTATCCTCATGGTAATTTTACTGGTCACTTGATCAATAACTCATCAGCGCAATAGTGGGAGTAAGACTTCCCCGAGGGCCACAGATTTACTCCTGTGGGTTGCTCTGATATTTTTGTTGTCATTTTCCCTGTTGAGATTGTATTGGCAGTCAAAAATTGAAGTCCATGAACACTATGTGCACATTCTATTGATAGAGGGCAACATTAGAAGCAGTGAAATGCTTGAAGCTTTCATTATGTCATTACGTCTACCTGTTTTATGTCTGAGGTTTTGATGAACGACTAATAACTTGTATTTCATGGAGTACTCTGCCAACTTGCCTTCATTATAGGTATCAGATTCTGTATGTTTTGGTATGTGCAGGCATCTGAACAACACACACATTCTACTTTGTGCACAAAGACACAGAAGAAATAATGCAAATCCATGCAATTGAAAGCTCTACAAGAAATGGTTTCTCTTCATCTGTTCTGCTATCACTTACATGCTGTATATTCACAGTCTGCTCCTGATGAGATTAATGAGCAGTCGTTGGCATTAATTATTTAGAGTACATCACAGAAATTAAACACATGGCAAATATTTAAAGTCCTGCTCAACCCTTGAGAACCATTTATTATTTACTAATAAACACTCAACAAATGGATAATTTTAGACTAACTCTATACGGTGCATTCTGCTATCAGAATGCAAACCAACTAGACATGAATTAATTTGCAACCTATGAAAACTACTGTCACACTGTTGTTAATTGGAAACAAGAACATACACATAATTGGCCTGGTCTCAGTGAATTTACTACATTCCCATATTGGTGCATGACTATAAATCATCATGGAAAGTTATGGTAAGCATTTTTAACTCTGCAATATACTATGTAGTTTGTTTTCAGAGTCTGTATGTGTCAACACCAAGCCTTGGAGTGGTCAAATTGAGCAGAGGAAATAATCCAAATGGAAGGGTAAAAGATCGTCGTCTAGACGTAAAAGACACAGAGATAAATGTAAACATGGCCATTTCACAGCCAAGCTGGATGTCGATATTGTTGTGAATTAGAATTTTCTCTGCTCAGCTCATTCAGTTCCGCCTTGAGACAACCAAACAACTGATATTCTTCTCTGACTTTTATTATGTTGCTTCAATTAAACTCAGAAATGCCTACTGAACTGAGACAGATTATGTGCATGAGAAGTTGAGAAGGTATTAAGATATAATTTGCTGTTCAAATTTTTTATCATGATGACGGATTCTTTGCACAGAATTTTAAAAATCATTTGAAAGCAAAAGTTTGTGCAGTGAAAATATCAGTTTAAGAGCAATACAGCACTTTTATACAGTGTTACAAAGGAATACAATATGAAGTTAAAATGACAGAAAAGTTATAAAATCATGTCAACTGAAACTAAGTGAGTTTACACAGTTTTGAAGCTGTTATGATGATTTTAAGAAGTGGTGCCATGAGGAAACTAAATGAGAGATGTCTGTGAATGGTGGTGTGAACTGGGGAAAAAACACCATGCACTTAGTACAGACTTCCAGGCTGACCTGAAGTAACCCGGAGTGGCTGTTTCATTATGTGCAGACCTTAACGGGACTCTATGACAGCGTTGGAGGCCTAAAAGGCCATTATAATAGGAAGAAAGAAAACATTTTTTACAGCGAAAATACATGATCAAAATCAGAAAGGTTTCAGATCAAGTTCTTGGGTGTTTCAGCACAACAATGACCGGATACACACGCCAAACAGCACAAAGAAACATGTTGAGATGTTGACATCTTAAATGCAGGAACTTTAATCAAAGAAGAGCAAGAAGCTTCTAGATGGTTACAAGAAACATTTAGAAGCCGTCAATGTTGCCAAAGGTTGAGGAACCAAATATTTGTGAAGCTGGGTGATAATTGTGTCTGAAGTACATGAAGTGTTTTCTCTTATTTCACTACATTTAAGCCTGTTTCATGTTGTTGTTCAATAACTTTATACAAACATAGCCTTCTTATGAAAAATAGTTTAATTTGCATTGCTTTCTGAAGATAATTTAAGTTCTGTGCAGCGACTAAGGGTTGGACTTTTGGCAGTTTGGAGATGAGCGTTGTAACAAACTCCAACTAGTAGTCCATGCAAATTGGCAAAAGCTGTTTCCTTCCCACATGCAGAGCAATGTGTTGGAACCTTTCATCAATTATCCCCACCAGTGACCTACACCGGGAGGATCAACATGAACTGTGGTTCCAAGGCCGCTCCCTCAGCTGCAGCACTGGATGTCACTATTGTGTATTGTTGACAGAGAGGCTTCCTACTATGAAAACAAGTCACTTGGTCTGAACTTACTGTGATATAAATGAACATGTGCTGATGTGACTTACGTGAAAACCTGCAGGTGAACAGGTTGAGATTCTTTCTCTAATGGCTGACAAAGAACAATTTGATTAAAAAAAAGGACAAAAACAAGAACATTGTGATCTGGATCATGTTTTATCTTCTGCATAAAAAGAATATAAGGAAAAATGTGCTGTAATCCAAAGAAGTTATGGTGCAGCAGACTCCATTTATTCCCCTGGAATGCCACAAGACAGGACAAAAATAAACAACTCAAGTAATGGCATTCAAATCCCTCAGGAGACCCAGATATATACCCACACACCCCAAACCACGCATTGATAATGTGTGTGTGTGGGTGTGAGACCCAACAACGGCACTGACAATTATTTAGTCTTAAGAAGCACTGTGAAAATTTGGAATGATTTCAATCCTTTATAATGACTAAGATTCACCCCCCGTTGTTGTTCACATGAAAAGTACAAACTACCAGCTGCTTACAACACTTATCCAAGCACTCAGAGGAGGGTAAAATAAGCTATTTGGTCCCTTTAATGGCAGTCAATAATGTTCTGGGTCTCTCCACAGTATATCCCACCTACAGCCACACGCTGCTTCCCCCTGAACTGTAAATGACTCCACACTTCCAGCACTGTGGTGAACCCACAATAGCCTTACATGTGGCCTGTTACACATCATATTTCTTTGCCAAAACCCTTCATCACAGTCTCACCCAGCTTTGACAGCCATGGGAAATCCATGCCGCAAATTGAAAAAGGTCCTGAGAGACTGGAGCGGGGGGCTATAGATTTCCCTTTTTACACTGCTGAACAAAGAAGAGGCAGTGACACGAGGATGTTCGAGGGAGAACATTTCCATGACAGCGCCTGGTTTCGCAAAAAGTCGACAAAAAAGAAAAAAAAAAGCTAAAAATAAAACTTTTCATTGACGAAGCCCACGTCTGACCTTAAAAGTCTACCCTTTGTGTTTAACATTTCAACCCCATCTGTGTTGAAACTAACATTTTGCATCCCTCACAGGTCTGTGAGATCTACATCTCACAGAATGAATCGACCAAAATGTTTAATTGATGTGTTTTTATGTGATATTTAGAAAGTAATCAGAAAACTAGGTATGGCTAGAATGCACTGTTGATCAGGGATCTAAAAACAATTTCACTTGAGTTAATGGTGACATCAAAAAAAAAAAGTCTTAAAAAAGTCCTAACTTTGACAGCACTTACCTACACACTGCGTTGTGTCCAAGTTACCAGGAAACCCCACGGTGGAAAAGGGTTTCTTTAGCTTTTTATCACAACAATTGAAAGGTCATACTCAACTTACCACGGGGTAAAGGGAGAAAAAAAGGATAATCAATCTCTGACTGGCCTCTGCTCAGTGGTAATTACCATACTCTGACAATACCTGCATGGGCTTCAGCCTGTATGGTGAAACAGAATGCACACACAACTGGCATACCTTGAGGTTATAGGAAGTCATTTTTCAACAAAATGAGATCAAATCCTTCTCAAAATAATCAGGCTGACCTAATGCCACTGTTTTTATCCCCCCCCCTTCTTTCCACAACCATATTGTTGTGTCTGGTTTAATATAAACTAATGAGGTTATGGCCACCCTTATCTGACATGCGGGCCATCATAACAGCTTCAATCCACCAAAGTCATAATGTCCCGTGGCATCACCTTTATGTCCTTTCTGGGACTGTGTATACAGTCAAAAAGCTGTTTGAATAGAAATATGGATTTTTCACCCTTAACGGTTGCCATTTTGGCTACATAGCAAAAGGAAGTGATTACACTAGCTAAGAGCCGCAGATTGACACCAGGTATTGATATTGTATTTGATATTGTTTTTGTTGGTGTTTATGTAAACTGTCATCTTCTTCTGCAAAAACACAACTCTCTGGTTCCACTCTTGACAGAATAATCTGTATTCTAGCACAAACAAAAGCCTTGGGACATACTGTTTTTGCAAGATAGTCAACATCATTCTCTTTAGTTATTCTGGCTCACCAACATTTATATAGAATGTTTTGCTTGGTGTGAAAATAAATGATCACTTCTCTTGGCACACTTAATTTGTACTGACTTGGGTTTTAAGGCTATTTACTAACTAGCAAAAGAAGCAGATCCATTCTATCACCATGAATCTCTGACATGTATCATCATTCCCTCTAAGCATCAAAGTCATACGATACATGAATAAACAAGTCAATCAAAATTTCTCAATATCAAAGAGAGGATTCCTTTTAAAATATGCCTGAAGTTAGTGTCATTATATTATACACTATATTTGAGCAAGAATACATAGACACACAAACATAAATACTTTAGTATATGGACAAAAGTCTGCAGGGGCCAAGATTGTTAGGAGAAGACTTGATTACTGTTTGTAGCTGCAATAATGTTTTCACAAATATGGACCTATTGACCCAGCTGAAGCAGTGCTCCACTGGATAACTATATTATATCAGCTGAAACTAAGTGAGTTTACACAGTTTTGAAGCTGTTATGATGATTTTAAGAAGTGGTGCCATGAGGAAACTAAATGAGAGATATCTGTGAATGGTGGTGTGAATTGGGGAAAAAACACCATGCACTTAATACAGACTTCCAGGCTGACCTGAAGTAACCCGGAGTGGCTGTTTCATTATGTGCAGACCATAACGGGACTCTATGACAGCGTTGGAGGCCTAAAAGGCCATTATAATAGGAAGAAAGAAAACATTTTTACAGCGAAAATACATGATCAAAATCAGAAAGGTTTCAGATCAAGTTCTTGGGTGTTTCAGCACAACAATGACCGGATACACACGCCAAACAGCACAAAGAAACATGTTGAGATGTTGACATCTTAAATGCAGGAACTTTAATCAAAGAAGAGCAAGAAGCTTCTAGATGGTTACAAGAAACATTTAGAAGCCGTCAATGTTGCCAAAGGTTGAGGAACCAAATATTTGTGAAGCGGGGTGATAATTGTGTCTGAAGTACATGAAGTGTTTTCTCTTATTTCACTACATTTAAGCCTGTTTCATGTTGTTGTTCAATAACTTTATACAAACATAGCGTTCTTATGAAAAATAGTTTAATTTGCATTGCTTTCTGAAGATAATTTAAGTTCTGTGCAGCGACTAAGGGTTGGACTTTTGGCAGTTTGGAGATGAGCGTTGTAACAAACTCCAACTAGTAGTCCATGCAAATTGGCAAAAGCTGTTTCCTTCCCACATGCAGAGCAATGTGTTGGAACCTTTCATCAATTATCCCCACCAGTGACCTACACCGGGAGGATCAACATGAACTGTGGTTCCAAGGCCGCTCCCTCAGCTGCAGCACTGGATGTCACTATTGTGTATTGTTGACAGAGAGGCTTCCTACTATGAAAACAAGTCACTTGGTCTGAACTTACTGTGATATAAATGAACATGTGCTGATGTGACTTACGTGAAAACCTGCAGGTGAACAGGTTGAGATTCTTTCTCTAATGGCTGACAAAGAACAATTTGATTAAAAAAAAGGACAAAAACAAGAACATTGTGATTTGGATCATGTTTTATCTTCTGCATTAAAAAGATATAAGGAAAAATGTGCTGTAATCCAAAGAAGTTATGGTGCAGCAGGCTCCATTTATTCCCCTGGAATGCCACAAGACAGGACAAAAATAAACAACTCAAGTAATGGCATTCAAATCCCTCAGGAGACCCAGATGTATACCCACACACCCCAAACCACGCATTGATAATGTGTGTGTGGGTGTGAGACCCAACAACGGCACTGACAATTATTTAGTCTTTGTTTCCATTCTTAAGAAGCACTGTGAAAATTTGGAATGATTTCAATCCTTTATAATGACCAAGATTCACCCCCTTTTGTTGTTCACATGAAAAGTACAAACTACCAGCTGCTTACAACACTTATCCAAGCACTCAGAGGAGGGTAAAATAAGCTATTTGGTCCCTTTAATGGCAGTCAATAATGTTCTGGGTCTCTCCACAGTATATCCCACCTACAGCCACATGCTGCTTCCCCCTGAACTGTAAATGACTCCACACTTCCAGCACTGTGGTGAACCCACAATAGCCTTATATGTGGCCTGTTACACATCATATTTCTTTGCCAAAACCCTTCATCACAGTTTCACCCAGCTTTGACAGCCATGGGAAATCCATGCCGCAAATTGAAAAAGGTCCTGAGAGACTGGAGCGGGGGGCTATAGATTTCCCTTTTTACACTGCTGAACAAAGAAGAGGCAGTGACACGAGGATGTTCGAGGGAGAACATTTCCATGACAGCGCCTGGTTTCGCAAAAAGTCGACAAAAAAGAAAAAAAAAAGCTAAAAATAAAACATTTCATTGACGAAGCCCACGTCTGACCTTAAAAGTCTACCCTTTGTGTTTAACATTTCAACCCCATCTGTGTTGAAACTAACATTTTGCATCCCTCACAGGTCTGTGAGATCTACATCTCACAGAATGAATCGACCAAAATGTTTATTTGATGTGTTTTTATATGATATTTAGAAAGTAATCAGCAAACTAGGTATGGCTAGAATGCACTCTTGATCAGGGATCTAAAAACAATTTCACTTGAGTTAATGGTGACATTAAAAAAAAAAAGTTTTAAAAAAGTCCTAACTTTGACAGCACTTTCCTACACACTGCGATGTGTCCAAGTTACCAGGAAACCCCACGGTGGAAAAGGGTTTCTTTAGCTTTTTATCACAACAATTGAAAGGTCATACTCAACTTACCACGGGGTAAAGGGAGAAAAAAAGGATAATCAATCTCTGACTGGCCTCTGCTCAGTGGTATTTACCATACTCTGACAACACCTGCATGGGCTTCAGCCTGTATGGTGAAACAGAATGCACACACAACTGGCATACCTTGAGGTTATATGAAGTCATTTTTCAACAAAATGAGATCAAATCCTTCTCAAAATAATCAGGCTGACCTAATGCCACTGTTTTTACCCCCCCCCCTTCTTTCCACAACCATATTGTTATGTCTGGTTTAATATAAACTAATGAGGTTATGGCCACCCTTATCTGACATGCGGGCCATCATAACAGCTTCAATCCACCAAAGTCATAATGTCCCGTGGCATCACCTTTATGTCCTTTCTGAGACTGTGTATACAGTCAAAAAGCTGTTTGAATAGAAATATGGATTTTTCACCCTTAACGGTTGCCATTTTGGCTACATAGCAAAAGGAAGTGATTACACTAGCTAAGAGCCGTAGATTGACACCAGGTATTGATATTGTATTTGATATTGTTTTTGTTGGTGTTTATGTAAACTGTCATCTTCTTCTGCAAAAACACCTCTCTCTGGTTCCACTCTTGACAGAAAAATCTGTATTCTAGCACAAACAAAAGCCTTGGGACATACTGTTTTTGCAAGATAGTCAACATCATTCTCTTTAGCTATTCTGGCTCACCAACATTTATATAGAATGTTTTGCTTGGTGTGAAAATAAATGATCACTTCTCTTGGCACACTTAATTTGTACTGACTTAGGTTTTAAGGCTATTTACTAACTAGCAAAAGAAGCAGATCCATTCTATCACCATGAATCTCTGACATGCATCATCATTCCCTCTAAGCATCAAAGTCATACGATACATGAATAAACAAGTCAATCAAAATTTCTCAATATCAAAGAGAGGATTGCTTTTAAAATATGCCTGAAGTTAGTGTCATTATATTATACACTATATTTGAGCAAGAATACATAGACACACAAACATAAATACTTTAGTATATGGACAAAAGTCTGCAGGGGCCAAGATTGTTAGGAGAAGACTTGATTACTGTTTGTAGCTGCAATAATGTTTTCACAAATATGGACCTATTGACCCAGCTGAAGCAGTGCTCCACTGGATAACTGGCAGAGAGAGGAATTAGCTATTACAGTGACAGCTAAGATTCAAACAAGATTCCTCTCAGGCATCTAAATTAGATGAAGTACTGGCATCAGCTAATGATCGCCTGGGGCATTTAATGGAGGAGCGAAGGGCTATGCATTGTAATGAAATATAGATGCAAATTCTGACACCATGGAGTACACTGGCTTACTATACAAAAGACACTTCTGTGTGCTGAAACTCTCCATGCCCGGCTAACACTATCCACAGTTATTTCTTTATGAAGGACATCTAATGAACCACAGATCCCCGTTTTTATTTTTATTTTTTACCACTTCCAACCCCTCTGACAGAATAACTCTGATGATCACTTGGCTGGGATCAGCAGATTATGTGCAACATCAGCAAATGCTATTAGCTGAACAACTGAACACATTCACCCGATAAGATCCTGCCTGCATCAGCTGATATGTATCAGTCACCACAGAGCAGAAGCCTTTTCTGCCAAATCTGACAGTGTCAACATTTTCTATTAATATAGAAAAATACCCTTGTCTGAACTTCTGCTTCACGGTGAGAGAAGTTTTAATTCAATCAGGAGTACAAGCACTCTTGAACAATGGTGCACAGTTCTATCTGTAGAATTAAGCAGGAGATTGCTATATTTGACAAAGATCTTGCTCAATCTTGAGGACTCTTAGAAGGATCCAATACGCTTGCTCCAAGGGATCTAGCCATGAGCACTAAATCCTAAATGTGTTTGTAAAGTAAACAGAACATCTGTGACAGATGGCATCTAAATAACACCATCACATTGATTTTTAGGACCTCCAGACTCTGGATGGGACTGAGCATTGGATTCTGGTTGGGCCATTAAAAAAATGTGAGTGTCTTTGTCAACTATTGTATGTTAACAAGTACATTTAATCTGTATAGCCGTAAGAACAAACGTCAAAAGTGTTTCACAATGATAAAAATTTGAAAAAAGGAGTGCAGGCAAAAAAAAGAAAAAAACGATAAAGGCAAGTGCTTCAAAGTGATTAAATGCTGAAAATAAAAATGATAGAAAAACCCTCCAAAACAATAGATATAAAGGTAAATTGAACAAGATAAATGGACTGTAATTAAACCTAAGCAGTTCAAACAAATGGCTCTCTTACAGATCTTACAGCCGAAATGAGAGTTACAAAGTTTTGGGGCAACAATCTCAAAAGCAATTTCCTTTTATTCTGAGCTGAGATTGAGGAGTAACCAACAGCCTCTGACCAGAGGACCTTAAAGTTCCACTATTATTGTAGGGCTTCAATAAGTTTTTCACATACATTTTAGAGCGTGACCATGCAAGGCTCTGAATATATGAACATGATTTTTTTTTATTGGATTCTGATTCATCATTAATTGCTCAGAAAGGTAAAATAGGGAATTATGGTTACTGAGATGGGGCCTGAGGCATAACGGAAGAGGGCATCATGACCAGAGGGAGAGCAAAGGATGCCTGCAATTACGAGATATGCTTGGATTGTGTGGGCAACTGACACAAAGTTGACAGGCAGTTTATTCTTGTCCCTGACATTTATTCCCAATTGATGACTAACAGACACATGCAATACATGTTATTTGTGATGGCTATGCAAAGCTGTATGAACATTGGGAGCTATATGCAATTCTTTATTGTGATGATCTTCTGTTGTAACTGTGCAGAACATTTACTGTATCATAGTATATCATATTCCAAGTCAAGTTATCAAACACTTGCCACCACATTTCTGACAAATTTATAAACTTGAGACAATTATTAGCTTAGAAACTCACAATGTTATCAGCCAATTGAATTGATAAAGTAACCCATTATCTATCACATTGATGGAGCCAGGCAGTGCCCTTGTTAGTCTTCTGGGAGAAAAGAACTGCCAGTCCCTTTTCCCCAGGGAGTGATAACATCCCAAATACTCTTATGTATGCACAAACAACAGCTCCCCCATCATACAGTTCTACTCCTGCTATCACACCATTTTTTTCTGACTCATTTGCTTGTGTTTTGATTTGATCCAGTTATCCGAACCTCATCTTCAACTGGTCTATAAGTTTACTTTGAAGCAAGATCCTGGCTGCATGTTCCTGGCTGAATCTCTAGAAATATGCTTATTGGAGTCCTCTGAATCTCCTCAAAATTGAATGAGATCTGCGTTTACTTTGGATTTAACTGTACAACCTTGGAAAAGAGAGTTTGAAGTCCTGATTGAACGCAAGATATTTCCCTGACTGTATGGCATAATACAGATTTGTCAAAAAGAATAAAGAAGTATTGATTTTTTGTTTCAATACATTGACACGATCAGATTTGACAGGGAAGGGCCTTGTTTCGTTCACCATTGTCAGTTGAAAAAGGTAAGACTTTGCCTCCCTGCAATGTTTATTAATGTTTTAAACAGAAGCTGAAGGACAGCATCCTTCTTGGTATGTAAAAACACACTATAAAGCTTTAATGTCTCCATAATCTTTGCAGTTACAGAAATATTATTATAGGGGTCATTTAAGCCGTTTCGGGTTTCTGCACAAATAAATACTGCGCTGGATTCAAAATTAAGTTGAAATGCTGTGAAAATTTTATAGAAGCCAGACAGAAAAACGAAGCTACATGCTGGATTCCCCCTTGCTGCATAGAGATAAAGTTCTTGCCCTGAAGGTGAGAGGGGATATACTGCTGCAACATGAATGACAGAGAAAGAGAAGGAGGAAAAAGGGGGTAAAGCAGTCTACACACCTAAAGAGCTGGATGTCAGCTTGTATTGTGTATACTTGTCTTATTTTATTGACACAGTGTGGGAGATTATGACAACGACTCCAGTCTAAGGCAGTAAAAGCACATAATCAACACACACCGTGTATAGTGTGTTTTACCAAAGTAAACATCTCCCCGTCAAACACCAGCATTGTTTACTCTTGCTGCTCGGTTGAGATTCCTGCTCGTTAGGCAGGGCTCTGTCAGGGTGTGTGTCTGTATTGCCCATGTCGAACGGAACAGAGGACAGGAGCTTAATTTCATCAGCCAATTGCTTTCGTCAGCTCAAAAAAATTTCTTCAAAAAAACTTAAAGGAAAGATCTTATTACAGTTAGCAGCTGTGAAGTGTGTAATATGTATCAACTTCAGTTGAATTAAGTCAGTAATGACTGGCAGCTGATAGGTTTAGAGTAACAACAATCCCTGACGATATGATGTCTAACAAAAAGAACTGTAATGCCTTTGAAGGAAAAAAAAAATCAGATTGGTGTATGGTACTCAAAAAACCTTTTCAATGTCAGGAAAGAAACTGATGAAACTAACTCACAACAGTGTGATATTTTTCTGTGTTAGTGTTATTTATTTTTTTTACCAACTGAGTGATCAAATGCAAACTGGCTGCCAAACAGAGTGAAATAAGTGGTTTCACCTTTCATGGTTCTTTACCTGTTTGCAGAGAGTTGAGAAAAACAAAACAAAAGGGGGTGTGGGGTAAATGGGAAAATGGTGGCCTGTGCTTGTAATCTGTACATTTTTCTCTGCATGCATATACAAAGCACAGACCAGCACATACTCAACAAACATTCTTAGTGTTTGGGTAGCAAAAACTAACTCACATTAGCATTTTTTTTTTTCACCAAAAGCAGATCACCTGCAAAATAAAGGGATATGAGTGGTTTTCTTCACCTTCTTCACCTGTGTGCAGAGAGCTGAGAGAAAGAGGAGTGTGCATTTCCGCCTCATAAGCAAACAGGAAATGGTGTCCTGAGCAGGTAATTGGGCTCAGGTGCTCATCCATAGACAGGGTGGGAGGGACATTTCTCTCCACATACATCCACACAAAGCTCAAACAAACACACATAAAAAACATGTTTTTCATTTTGTTTCCATGCATTCCAACTCCTCTGTCTGTGACTAACTCTCCCACCTCCTCTGACTTTCATGCTGCTTCCTTGTCTGTGTCCTCTGTCTATCAAACTCAAAAACAGTGATGGTCAAGGCAGGGAGGTTATAAAACATGGATGATGTCTTGCTGTGTTACATAACAAAACTATAGCAAGGTTTGCAGGGCGAGGAAGAGGGAGAAAACAACAAAAGAATGTGAAACTACTTCATGCAGCAGATGACACATCCTGTGATCTGCAGTAGTCTTTTGGCTGAGTCACAGGAGTGAAAGCAGAGCCAAAGAAAAGCGGGGGGATAGAGAAAATAAATTAACTGAGGAAAAGAATGTAGAGACTCCCCAGCTAACAGTCGCGATAGATTAGGAAAAGAATGGAAACCATATCCAAGGCATATTACTGATAACAGCTCATTCCCTTAGAAATTAAACTAAACATTTAAGTCAGACGCAGTGGAAGCAGGGAGGTGTTTTCTAAATTAAATCACAGTCAAGTGACTTTTCAATGCTTTTCTCCACTCAATCTTATGTTCCGCTGCTGAAACTGCAGCAGCATTCTTATGGGAGATTACCTGGCAATGAATTACAAAATTCATCTTCTCATTTCTGCTGTCTCTGTGTGTTGCTGCAGTGCCTCAATCCCACAACCACATCACTTCGCTCCATAAAGAATCATCTCACGCATCCAATACCAGGGAATTCAGTAGCAGTGGAAAAGCTGATTGAAGAGCATGGCTAAGCCAAGAGGAATTAATTGTGTGTCATAGTATTCACATTCAGGACTGGATTTGTGGCTGAAAAATAAAAGACAAATGAGGAAAAGAGGAGGGGTGAAGATTTTGCTGAAAGGTTACTACAATAAAACATGAGAAGTTTTGCAACATTGTCCAAATTTAACTGTCATGGCACAGCGGACCTGTGCTGTACTGTCTTTCTCTCCTTGTGTCACATTGTCCATCTCTATTTCAAATGGTCTCTTATTATAATTTTTAGTCACAATCTACCTCAGCTGCGAACGGAACTTATAAGAAGTAGGAGACAGGTGTTATGGTTCGGT
Organism: Leuresthes tenuis; assembly: GCF_036924035.1. NCBI lineage: Eukaryota > Metazoa > Chordata > Actinopteri > Atheriniformes > Atherinopsidae > Leuresthes > Leuresthes tenuis. The sequence continues at coordinate 15,638,875 of NW_027325365.1, read as the reverse complement.
GTTTGGTTTGTATTGCTCTGCATTTTCCTCAAAACAAATTACTTTCACAATGTTCCTCAACATCACGAGGGAACCACTACACCCTCAAGAAACAAAGCAAAAACCAATAGAAAACCACTTACACAAAGGTAATTTGAGACCAGCTTTCATCAGACAAAAAGAAAAACTAATCACTTCCATGCAAAGTGTCAAACATATTACATAATTCGTCCGAAAGTATGGGCATCCCTGGTATCCTCATGTAACTTACCAAGATTTCAGCCTTTTTTTGTTAGGGATATGGCTTGTTTGAAAAGATCAGGTAAGGCAAATTTCTCAGCTTTAAAATAAAACTCAGACTGAGACCTTGACGGTTTGAAGGCTATAAAAAGTAAAGAGCTTTCATGCAGCCATTCCCTTGGTTTCAGATTTAATTAGGGAGTAGGTAATCGAGAGTGCTAGAGGTGTAGCTGCAGTCTGGAAACTTTTCTGAGATAACTGCTCCTTGAATTGCTGGAAAGTAATTCATAATGCATTTCCAACTGTAAAAGCCTACAGCAAAACAGAGAACAGTGTAACCCAGAGGTGCACTCTTCCGCCACAGTTTGAAAAAAACGTCTTAACTTACTTTTGCATTTTGGAAACCTGTCCTGTCGAGTGATGATGGTAGAATGTAACTTTTTGGGAACAATGAGCAATGTTATGTTATACGGAAAAAAAGGGGTACAGTATCAAATCTGTACAGAATCAAATCAGATCATCAAAATAACACCTCTTCAGCTGTTAATAACAGGTATTGATCAATAGTGCTTTCCATTACTGCCAACGGCACAGAAAACATCTTACTGGATAATGACTGATTAAATTGAATACCAGAAGATGTTGTAAGGACTTATCACGCATTTGTAGAAAATAAAAATGAAGATGAAAATATGATTTCTACAACAATGCAATGATCCTAAACACCAGAAGCAGTGATTCAATGGGCTCAACGAGCCTGGGCCCACCTGGTTGTAGGATGGGTCCATCCTGAATGAATGTGTGAAGACACATTTTCTTAGCTTTCATTTTCAATTATCAAATTATCCTTAAAAGAAAAGCTGTTTCCTGTTGTATAAAGTTTACTATTCCACAATCAGTGTATTTGATGTATAATATTTAGATTATCAAGGGAAAACTCTGACCATTCACAAAACAGGATTTTATGTTAGCCGTACCTGTTAAGTCTGCACATTATTGTTCCACTACAGAGGTTGTTCAGCAGAAGGGAAAAAGAGAGAAAAAACTTTCATGAAGACTATAGCCCATAATGTAGGCTACACGTAAATAAATAATATTGTGTACCAGTTTTGATTATTTTGAGGAGCAAAATTACTTCACCTCGAAATTGAACCTGAAACACTTGAACAGTGGTTGTTATTAACAGGGAAACAACACAACTCACCTGATGGTTATTGGGAAAATACAATAATTACAGAGAACACCACAAGTCCAACCACGGCAGAACCATCCATCAGCTTGTCAACACACTGGCGAACAAAGGGAGGTAAGAGAGAGAAACTGGGTGCATGTAAAATGGGTTCTTGAAATTGTGCTCACAAGTAACAGCACAGTAAAATGCACTGTGTCAAGCCATGTTTACAGCTCTATCCTGCTATTAAAGTGGACCATAATCCTTGTAACAGTTTATATGCACTGGAGCAGAATCATGACAAGCATTGATATACAAACACAGTGATATTTTTTCATGTATTGTATTGATTGTGAAGGCATTAGGCAAGCACTAATGACTCTAGAAGTTGAAGCTGTAGGACATCAAATGTCTGACATTTCAGGAGAGAAAAGCTTCCCCAGATGCTCAGTGTGATCTAAACGACATGCATGCTGGCTGGCAGGCTGTCTTTTTGCTTCAGTTGAGATGATTTATTTCTCTAAATTACATAGTTGCAGTTATCAAGGACAAATTGTTCCTATGAGCAAAAACGCACAACAAAGGAAGAAGAAAAAAAATGGCAAAATTGTTGACCGATATTAAATTTGTGATAATACATCTAGTGTCATCAACAAGAGAAAAGAATAGTTAAGTCTTTTAGTTTAGTAAAAGATCCTTACTCCCTTCACATTTTGAAGTCACAATTAAACGGCCCAAAAATCTTTTTAGTAACACTATAAAAGGAACGCTGGAATCAAAAACTTTGAACAAACAGATTCAGGCACGAGAAACAACAGAAAGCAAAAGCTAATTTTGAATACAAAAGGCAAAACTGAAAACAAACTACTGGCCTCATGTAACACTGACCACCAAAAAAAGTCAGCAAGCACACAAAGCTGCAAATTTCAAACTTGCATTTCACCGAAATAAAAATAAAAAAAGTCACCAAATAACTTAAGATAAAGGAGAATCTTTGTGGTTTCCTGTAAAATTAAAATAAATAATTTTATGTGGCAACCAGAGACTTCCCAAAATGTGCCTATGTGATGTTTGTGCACACAGACAGGTCAGTAATCATGTTCAGAGAATATGGGACCTCTAGTGGTTGTGAGAGAAACTGCTTATAAAGTAATAATGGCATCTATGGCAATACGGATAAACAAACAATTTTTAACCATCCATCCATTTTCTATACTGGCCTAATCCAATTAGGGGTCGCTGGAGCTTATCCCAGCTGTCACTGTGCAAGAGGCAGGGTACACCCTGGGCAGGTCAGCAGCCCATCACAGGGCCACACAGAGACAAATAAGACACACAACCATGCATGCTCTCACTTACTCAATTTAGAGGGACCAGTTAACCTAACATGCATATTTTTGGACATTGGGAGGAAGCCGGAGTACCCGGAGAGAGCCCCCACATACACAGAAAGAACATGCAAACTCTACAAAGTGACATTTCAGAGAGTTTTGAGTTTACATATAACAAAGGCAAGCAGCGAATGGGTGATGGTCATGCATTATACACCTACCGATAACCATTTTCTAATCCCAACCAAGTAATTATATTACTTAAATCAAAACAGGAAGTGATTCAAATGTTTTTTTTAAATCTTTTATAAAGTTTTTTTTGTGAAATGTAAAGTGATGTATGGAACAGATAGTTAAAAATGCAAGACGATGATACTACGTTTTGCTATTTATTGATGTTTGATTTTGATTGATGTAAGTGCTGCTGAGTCCACAAATTTCCTTTGGGATCAAAGTATCTATCAATCAATCTATAAAATAGGTGGCAAGCAGACAGATCGAGTCATTGTTTCATCACGGTGGCAAACAACCATGCTCACTTTTACTCTACAATCAATTTAAACTGACTACAGTAAAAAAATTAAGAATAGACTTCCATAAAAAATTGTAGAAACCTAAAGGACACAAATAGTTTGAGCATTCTGACAAACAAAGGGATCGCACAATTTTTATTTTAGTTTAAGAAACAGACCAGAATTTAGCGTATTGTGCGAACTGATGAAGGTGATTATGATGATTATGACATCAAAATCATCTAACTATCTATGACAGATAAACAAAATGTTCATGGTGGTGAAACAAAGAGGGCATTTAAGTGCAACAAGTCAAAGGAGAAAGTGTAGTATAAAGGACTGATGACTAACTGATTGACGGGTATTTGGAAACCTTCAAATTTTGCAGGCCTCTACTTTTTTCACTATCTGGTTTTGGCCTTCAAAGAGAAAGAAAGAGAAATAGACAGAAACTGAAAGACTTTATGATAATTTGATAAAGAGAGATAGAGGGGAACAAAAGAACAACGACAATAGAGGCAGAGGAAAAAACGGGGCTTGCAGTATCTCAGCTCTTGTGTAACATTCTTTTATTAATTTTCCCCTTAATGTACTTCTTATCCTCACATATACACTTTTTCGCTTCATCATATGTCAGAGTTTGACAATGGAGATGAAGGAAGAGGACCCAGATGCAAACACGGGACAAGAGCCAGAGAGAAAACTAAGGGGTTTATTGCAATATACGGAAAAAAAATGGAACTAAAGAACTAGAAAACACAAAAAACACCTGAGAGAAAAAACTAAATTGTACAAAACTCGAAAGCAGAACTATGGAGACACGGAAAAACATGGGCATAAAGACGGTGACACACCTCAAGTAGAAACATTTCAGACTAGTGAACAAGCCAGAGTATTTGAAAAGGTTTTATTGGGGGATTAAAAACATGCCGAGATTCACTGTCCACATCGAACCTGAGGGGCGACCCAATTAGTTTAAGACTCAAGGTGTGGCAGTCATGTCACTTTCCAACATACTGTACCTTGATCAAATTATGTTGACCAGCTTATAGAGACCAACTGGGTACCTGGGAAGAATTTTTTTTCTGCTGCCCAGAACCATGGCCGTCACTAATATGCTCTTTCAAGTAGTGGACGTTCTGATAGTAGTCTTTGCCCTTCTCATAGTCAAAGTTAGAATAACCGTCCAAACCAAAGTGTTGCACGGATACGGTTGCGGATCCCGGTCCAGACACTTGGCGGTCATCTGGGTAGCCAAATTCCTCCGTCTGCTGCCGGTAGTTCCTGACTTGAGCTTCCTTAATGACACTGGAGGTCTCCAGTGACTGGAGGGCAGGTCCAGGTGGTGGCAGAGGGGGTGAAGGGAGAAGGTCAGTGGTGCCTAGGGCCTGGATGGAAGCTGATGCATCCTGACAAGAGAAGACCTGGGGAGCAATAGCCCAGGAAGTTGCTGGCTCGCTGCATACTAATAAACGTACTTCTATCGTAGAGCAAAAGTCACATTGTTTGCCAGATCACATCAAACACAGTAGTGGAGGTTCAACATGTTTAAAAAAAAACAAACAAAGCACATAAAGAAATATAGCTGCAAGCAGCGATGGCGGGGTCTAGCAGAACAGCAGGTAAGCCTGCGGCTGCTCAGAAAGGCATCATGAGACCATAGACCAAGTTTGGTGTTTGAAATGAACTCGTCTTCATCCAGGGATTCCAACGGTAACTCATTTGTCCAATTTGAACCAACGGCTCCAAAGCTATGAATAAAATGCAGTTTTTGTACTTATAGCGCCCCCACTGGGTGGAAGTGCACCAGACTTCTTGGGCTTCATACAGACTTGGTCATGAGTCTGTATTAGAAGATTGATGTCAAAAGATTAAATGGTTGCTGAAATACGGCCTCACGTCCTGTTTGGCGCGTCATTGCTGAGTTTGATTGGCTGCTACGGGCAAAAGGAAACGAAATAATAAAATCCACATGATAGCTCTTGTGAGGCTTGGTCTGAAGATTCTATGTGTCAAGTCCCGTGGAAATCAGACAATCTGGGTGACCTGTAATGCGTTTTGAAGATTTTTGACATAATTCAAAATGGCGGACAATCCAAGATGGCGCGAATGACGTCATAGGATTCGTTGACCTCGGCTATATCCACGGATTACAATGGTACGTCATTTATGAAATTTGGACAAACGTGTCCAAAGATATGAGCAAAAATGCATTTTTTCGAAATATAGCGCCACCTATAGGTCAAAGGTCTCCAAAATTGTTGGGCCTCTTCAATATTGAGATATAAATATGTGTTATGAGTTTGATGTCAATAGATTAAACTGTTGCTGAGATATGGCCTCACGTCCATTTTGGCGTTGTCGCCGCCAAATTTGATTGGTTATAATGGGTGAACAAAGTCGAAATTGAAAAATCCGCTTCCTAACTTTTGTGCGGATTCGTCCAAAGATACTCTGTGCTAATTTTCATGAGAATCGGTCAAAATATGTGAACGAAGAATCCTTTTGAAGGTTTTCAACAAAATCCAAGATGGCGGAAAATCTAGTCAGACGGAAAATGACGTCATAGGATGCGTTGGAATTGTCATGATCCAAGGATTACAACGATATCTTGTTTTTGAAATTCGGACCAACGAGTCAAAAGTTATTTAGCTGAATGGGCTTCAAACTTTGACATGTTGGTGGCGCTAGAGAGTTTTTAATTTGGGCACGAAATTTGTTGAATTTGCTAATGGGATTGTCCTAAAGATATGGGCCAAATTTCACAACTTTTTACCATTGCGTTAATGGGGCTGCCATAGACTTCAATGGTGGCGGAAAGTAGAAGAATAATAAGAAAAGCTACTAAAACAATAGGGTTCTGCAGCTTCGCTGCTAGACCCCTAATAAAAGTCAGGTGCCAAATGAATGAGACGGAAAAAAAAAGGAAAACTTTTCATTATCACTTCATTTATCTGTCTTGTTCCACTCCTCCTCTCTCTCCAAGCTTTCTTCTAAAAGTTTTCTGGCAGTTCCTGAGTTTCATTTGTGGAGGCTGGCAGTGATGTGGGCTTAAACTCAGATTTCCACCAATGAAACAACTGGAAGCTTTATGACCTTCATCTGGACGTGTAAAGATCAGTCTGGTAAGTGGTGTAAAATGGGTATTAATGTCTTCTGGACAAATGTATGGAAAATAATAGAAAGGTCTGGTGAGGGGAAAACCATCCAATCGTCTCCAAAGGACAAAAGCTATTTTAAAGATATCTTTATGGTTATGTACATAATTTTGTCCCAGTCTACAAATGTACCAGTACAGGCTTTGATTTTTGGTCTGCAGATAGGTGAGATACAAGCTTGTTCTGTGCTTGTTCTCTTATCAGGGTTTAACCAAAATACTCCCACCCTGCCTTCTCCAGTGTCGCTTGTTATTTCCCTTGAAGCTCTCTTGGAGATTAATAATGCAGATGTTATTATATCAGCTTTGATTTTTGAATTGGTGGATTTTTCTCATTAGGAACTTGTTTTCGTTTCTTTATTTGAGAACGTGAAAGTCACAGCTATTCCTCCATCATATGACTCGAGAATTTAACCAGAACTGATTTCAGGCCAGATATAGACTGGTTGAGCAGTTTTGACACTTATCAGACAGGGTTTGATTACAATGTCTGATTTCTTGAAGAATGAGCAATTCTTCTTTGCTCAGATGCCTTTGTTACAGTGCCATTTTGATAGCTTGCTAGTCATAGACCTCTTACATAATGCCTCTTCCAGAAGGTGAGGTGTTAATTTCGGATGGATTTATTTTTTTAATTCATTGTTCTTGTTACTAGAGAGAGAGAGAGGTAGATTTTGGTATTACCAACATTTTTTAAAGTATATATGACTGAGAACACCTAAGTTGGGGTCTAGTTCTGCTGCACTTCCTCAAGTAACTTTCAGCACTTTTCAACAAAACAGTTCCTCAAGCTTTCTTGATATCAATGTCTTTTGTGTCCATAATGTATATGATGACAAATTGGCCTTATCAGTTATTACAAATGTAGGTTTTTGTGGGTTTATTAAAGCCTGAGTTCATGACAAAGATCACATACATTGGATGAAATATCTTGGCCCTAACTACCAGAGCTGCAAAACATATGTTGTCTACCAGAAAAGAGTAGTGAGGTCAGCAGCATTCTCTTAGTTTGAGCGGACAACTCACTGGTGGTTGAAATTAAAGTCTGGTAAGCAAGATCCATGACATCCTGAAACCCCTTTCATTTAAGCGAAACTAACAAGCATGACATTCACAGGTAGCAGCTGGTTAGACAGCAGTAGAGATTTGAGTGGGTTTTGACATCGACCACATAATTGGTGATGGCCAAAGCATCTGTAAACTGATGCAGTGTCAGATGCCACATGAGTTTTGTGTGTGCTCTGCGGTCCTAAATTTGCTATGTGATGTCTCCTTGGCCTAATGATGATCTGTTTGTCTCTGAAACACAATGGCTGCAGAGAAGAGGAAATGGAGACAGGGGGAGATGGAGGAAGACTGGGAGGAAATTATCTATTGTAGAAAATATTGGGCTGCTTCTTTTGTCTGAGATTCCATCTTGATCAACACAAAACAATGTATGAAAATGTGTGCTTCATCTTAGTCCAAGCAGTAACTTTACATATAGCTTGCATGCACAGATAAAACTTCATGGACTGAAACACTGCAGGCTACATATCCTTCTCTTGTGCACATTCCCACTGTATGCACACAAGTAAAATTACATTAATCTCAGTGATAGATGGATGCAGCACTACTTTTGTGTCTATAAATCACCTGTGATCCATCTTGTGTCAGGGGACACGGTCACCAGAACCAGAAGCCTGGCTTATGCTTGCTATACCAAGTAATATACCTAGATCAAAACCTCAAGGGCCTAAAGGGTCTTGACATCATTTGGAGTTTACCGAAGTGCAGTGTAAGATTTGTTGTCATTCTGTGTTATACTCCCCAGAGCCGACAAACTTCTTGCTTTTCACGAATTGTAATTAAAGAACTTGCTGATCTGCTGCCTTCAGATCAGAGGCATTTTACTGTCTATTCCAAAAAACAATGTGTCTGTTAAGTAAAACAAAAATTATATTTACTGTAAATTCCAATCCCTTAGTCAACAAAGGTTATATACTGCTGGCATATCATTGTGGTCAGTTTCTACTAACATATTTCCTAAAAGATAACTTTCCCAATTTTCCAGTACATATTTGAATGATCCCATTTCTGCTTTATATCTTAAAGTTAAATGAGGAACAATATTCTGAATCATCTCAGTTTGACTTGTTGGCATTTAATCTTGCATGCAAGTCTTCACACATTCTTTCCCAGAAGCACTCTTTTTCTTTTATGTTAACTAGAATAACTTGGCCAATTTGTTAATGAAAAATCTTTGTTTCTGTAAGGGATTATGTGAGAATTTGGTCATTCATTTAAAGTAATTCAAGTTGTCATAAATATATATTTGTTTGAGTTATCCACTGGTAATTTGAGCATATGTCTCAGGGGAATCACTGTGGATATCTGACTGTCTGCCCAGTGATTAAGCAGTTGTCACCAGAGGCCTGGTTGCCAAGGTAACGGTCCTCATCACATCCTGATCGCAAATGTTTTCCGCTACTCTCCACTCGCTGCTGCTCTTATATACACTCACTTTGACATTTTCTATTCAAAGGGAATAGAAATACATACACGTGCATACAGTTATACACACCTGGTGTAAGTAACAGCGTCCTCGTATCATCAGTCACACAGGGTGGCCACTGCCTCCCCTGGTGATGGACTTAGATGCCAATCTGTTGCAGCAGCTACCAGAAAATCTGTCAGCACCAAGTGGGATAGATGCCTACATTTTATGTCTTCATTCCTTCATCACATTTTCCTTCTGCTCCCTTGTCTTCAGGTGTGAGCTTATTTCGGCTACCAGTTTTTTTAAATTGATTTTTTATTCCATCCATCCATTTTCTATACCTGCTTAATCCAACTCGCAAGGTTACAGCTGCCATTGGGCTGCCTAGGCACAATTTAGAATGACCTTTACCAACTTGACATGCATGTTTTTGGGCATTGGAAGGAAGCCAAAGTACCAGGAGAGAACCCCCACACACAGGGAGTACATCAACACATAAATGCCCCAGATTTGAACCAGGAACCCTCTTGCCGTAAGGCAACATTGCCAACCACCACAGCACCGTGCAGCCCCTTTTCCTTCCATATTTGTGTAAAACTAATCATATCTGCTCTAGTTTTCACATTATTACCATCAATGCTTTTAGCTGTATCTACAAAAAAATATTTTTTTCAAAAAAATCTTTCAAAAGCTCGATGAAAGTTTAAAAAAAATAAATAAATAAATACATTTTGATATTCAGACCCCGTATTGCCAGACAGAAAAAAACATGTCAATCTGAGCTTGGCACCGCAGGGAATATGAGACAGATTTGTTGAAAGTGTAGTCGGCATGAGCACTCTTGGCATCATTGAAAGCAAAAACTAAGGTTGAAACAATAGATAGCAGAGGTTTAACTCGTGTGTGAGACCTTAGCAGGTAAACGAGGCTTAAAACAGATTTTTAAAACAAATGATTTTAAAAACAAATGTTAAAAATAATTGGATTATCCTGAAATCACATTTAAAAGGTGTACCAGAGCATTAATTAATGATCTGTGAAACAGTGCACTAATAGATATTTGATCTGTATGTTGAGATGAGAGAGAGATTGCTTTCAGTGGAGTGTCACGTGCTGCAGTAAAGGACTGCAGCATGGTGATAGATGAAGAACTAAGAGTGAGAGTGAAAAACTGTGTGACAGAGTGAGTTTGAGTCACACCTTATCAAAAAAAAAAAAGCTCCAGGACATCTAGATGCAGGAGCTTCGGTCGCTGAGCCTCAGCACCAAACCCCTCCTCCATCTGTGTGTGCTCTGATGCCAGATGGATGCTGAGCTTAGGCTGGTCTGTACTATAAAATTGCAGACCTTGACTCACAGCTAACAACCTGGAAATGTGTGCATTACAGGCTATTTTTCAGGATCCAGCTATTTACTACTCTTTTAATTTGTTTTTCACCAAACTGTTGTTTGTTTAGCTTATCATCGTATGAAAATGATATTTGCAATTCTTGCAGTTAAAATAGCCAATAAATAAATAGCCAAAATTGGTACAGAAGTATAGCGAAAAATACAATGTTATTAATATTGTTGTTAGATAAATATAGTTTTACATATTGTGGACGTCATGATCAGTATGTGCTCTAGCAATTCATGTATGTTAATCATATTGCTTTTCACATCAATTCTCTGTCGACTTATGTGTTTGTCTCTCAGCAGAATGTTAGCCGCTGTGACAGTTCATGATCAACCAGCAGGTCCCAGAGGATGGCCAGTTCTCTGCATGAGTCTAATTAAACACAACTTTTTTTATTGGCATCCCTCCCTCTTATCATTGTCCTACTTCCTCTCCTCCCTCCCCCATCCCTGTGATGCACAGTGGGCTTATTAATTACTCTGGAGTTTACAGACCAGCAGGCACCATCTCAGTGCCATCCAGTGAAAGAACATATAAGTAAACATTGAACATTAGTGTTTACAATAGCTCTGCTTGTATTGCAATGAAAGGTGGCTGACTGAGCCATTGTATTTTCTGCCCAAATAACTCTTTACTGCATTTTCTCATGAATCAGTGTGTGCATGTATCCCACTTTGATGTGAATTGTATAACACAAAGGTGTAGACACCATCTTGGCTAGTTCTCTTAGATCGTGACAAAAGTGCACAGCCAGCTCTCATCTCTCAATCTGATATCTGGCAACTGGAAAGATAAAAGGAGGTGAGGAGATAAAATAAGCAGATCAAAGAAAGTTGCAACAGAGATTTAAAACATCCTGCATGATAGAAGGTGTTTGTCAGGAAGAAACTGTGCTAGGTATCTGATTTAAGAGAGAATTCCATAGATGTACTTAACCATCCCTTTGCAGGATCTGGAGCCTGGTTGACTTCACATCAGTTTGTTTAGAAGATGGAATATGCAAATATGGTGTAACTTATGCTTACCAAATATTAGCCCTCCATGGTATGATTTTTTATTTTAGGGGGAAAAAATATTCAACCCTAGTTTTTGGGAGCTTGGGGGTCCCTGTTAATCTGTCAGTCATAAAATGTGTTCCCTCCTATGCCTCCTCTAGGTCATCTAATGGAGTGGAATGACCAAGAACCAAAAAGTGACCAAAAAGTTTTATTTCAATAAACATCAACAGCAAATGGTTTATCAATCAGTGATAAATAGAAGTGAGGTGCTGACCGAATCATTGTTTCTCTTTTTCACGAAGTAGTACACTCTGTGTTATTCTGTATGAAACCTCAGGTAGCAGTTGCTGGTAAATGTGAAACGGAGATGGTTGTTACATTTTCGGCACTTGACTTTTGGTGTACCTTTGCATCATGGTGCTTTGCATCTCCCCTTCTTTTCATCCATGACCCTCTGATGGCCTGTGGCATCCAGACAGACATCAGAGGCTGGAATTGATGTAGTGGGTCTTCTTTTGTCTCTTTCCTTCATAATCCCCAGCAACTGTGGAACCGGAACAAACTGTCTTGTGCTCCAGATTCTTTCTACTTTTGCAAAAGCTTTTGGCAATATACGACTTGGATGTATAAAACTTTATCTGGTCCTGTTTTCTCATGCCAGTGCTGTTGAAATCTCCTCTGCAGAGCAGCTAGGCAGTCAAAATGATCATGTCGATAAAGTGGAACATCAACCAGTCTTTTCTCACCTGATTAGTTGCAGTACAGTGCAATGAGATCCACCCCACCCATATTCTTGTTGTTCTCTCTCACCACAGCAGGGCAGGGATGAGTTGCTTTCGCTTACCATCCCAGTTTATCAACCTCGGTGACTGGGTTTTCTCCAATGTAATTACAGAGGAGACTGATTGAGCAGTTATCACATCACTTTGAGGCATTCAAGGTGATTTCTACAACTATGGTCATCTTCTGTTAAAAAAATCCACATTCAGTTCTCTTTAACTCAGCCTCACACATTAAGTTGACACCAGCTAGTCTGTTGCTACGAACAGTACCAGTACAGTGAATTCCCTGCTGAGCAATTCTGACCATTAGGACACCCAGAAACCAGTTGCGGAGAACGACATTGCCCCAGAGTATATGTCTGTATGTAATTGTGTGGGACACTATCAGAGCCAGACAAGATGAGTATCTTGTAGACCCATTTCTTTGGCTTTACTGGCAGGTATTGCTTCAGTCCATTTTTTCCCTTGAAAGGGACCATCTGCTCATCCACAGCCAGTTTCTCACCCATTGGGACCATCTGCAGCTTTAAGGTAAGACGACTGACCAGCGGTCGGATCTTGTGGAGAGAATCAACATTTTCTCCTTTTCTCTCTTCGCTGTTGTTGAAGTGCAGGTATTTTTTTTTTTATGAACTCCCATCTGTTTAGTGTCATGGTGTCGGCTACCTGGGACACTTGGGTGGCTTTGTTCCAAAACATGCTGGTGCCCTGTAATCCAAACAATGACATGTACACTATAGAACCCGGGAACTGTTCCAGACAAAACATGTCTTTGTTCAATCAAATATGCTTTTGCACATATTCACTCACATCCTAAATATTATTTCTAGAAAGTTATTTAAATGAACAACATGTTAAAAGGAAATATTTATCTTACCTGTTGCTGTCAGGCTGTGGTTCTTGAAAAGATTGCTCCGCCCCCAGACAAAAGGTCACACCCACTTTCAAATTGCATTTCACTGATCACAGACTTAACAGACAATTTTTTTATGTGATGTTTTATTTCTCTTGTGCATACAAGAATGTGTAAAAGAGCAAACTCTTGGATGATAATCCTGAGGGGGAAAAACATTTCATGAATAAATAGTGAAGATTGAATCATTTTAGCAGTCTTCTTCTTCTGCTAGAATATATGTATCATATGTTCTGCCATAAGTCTTCAAAGGGTAGGGCACCTTTAATATGACATTTGCTTGATATAGTTAATAAACAGCAATTGAGAATATACTTTCGCTTAACTGCTGAGAGAAACGTATCAGTTTTGCTCTGCTCTATGCTTTTAGTGCATAAAAAAAATAATAATAATCAAGTCCCTTATATCCCCTCATATAAAGCTATTATTGTTTGAGTTCATGTTCAGTTCATTCACAAAAGGAAATTCTACCTGAGAGGAATGTTCGCAATGCGACTAAAAGAGATAAAAGCTGCAGCCATTGTCATGGTTAATGCCCAGGTGACTCACAAATAGGAACCAAGAGCAGATGCTGGCACTGGGAGATTTGGTTAAAAGACAAGGTTTATTTAAAGGCAGGAGATGTGGGGAACCAGAGAATGGAGAGGGAGATGGTTAGTAATGGTCTGAGAGAGTGATTCATGCAGGTAAAGGTGTGGGTGAGTCCAGGTTGGGTTCGAGGGTGGAGGGGAGGCTGCTGGCTGTGGTGTAGTGGTACTGAGTCAGCAGTGGGGCGAGCAGGTAGGTTAGTGAAATACTTGGAAGTACAGAGCGAGGTAAGCAATAAGGGAAGCAGCATGGGGAACGCAGGAAGACATGGTAAATACACAAAGGAAGATTCATAGCAAGAAGCACATAAGTTACCAAATTACCACTGAATTAGTGAGACAATCTGGTGAAGAGTGGCTGTTCCTGCAGATCTTTAAGATGAGGGCAGATGAGGAATAGGCGTGAGAGCAGGAGCTAAGAGCTAAGACCAGACTCTGCCCCAGGCTTCCTGGAAAATCTGCTCAACCCTGCCTAAGACCCAGAAACACACAATCACTGCAGCCGAGCATGATCGTGACAGTCATGCGCTGATGCATCAAAATGAGCAAATATTTGAGCAAATCTAACACTGAATAAATGGATTAATAAGGAGAACAAACCCTGTGAAAATGTATATTAATGCCTCAAAATAAAGAAGATGGTTGGTTGTTAAAGGACTGATGTGGAATAATAGACTCAGGGGATATTCAAAAAACACTATGCCTTGAAAGAAGAGGCTCATGTTGGGATCAGTGGCGGAAGTCATCAAGAAATTTTATCTGTTTTCCTCAAGTTTGTAGCTTGAGGTGATGTGCTGAGTTGCAGCGGTGTGTTTAAAAGGTACGGCTGAGAGGCAGTGTGATATTAAGAGCAGAAAGTTTTAGTTGACAGGAATGCAGTAAAGAGCATTCAGTTGAACACTAGATGTTGGAATTAGAACAAAGAAAATAAATTGCAGGGTTTTCACTTTAGTGGTAACCCTGCAAAGCATTAAACAGCTTAAGAGCCAGATATCCCTGATGAGTAGATGCCCAAGACAAACAAGAAAACTGCAGGTATAAGAAAAGAAAATATCATATTTATGTAGTACACTACTAAAAAGACATTAGCCTGCTCTGATGGTCCCATGTGTACACAAATACAGCATTAAGCCCTGGAGTTCAGTCGAGTTCAATTGACTATAACAAAATCTCCATCTTATATCTGTAAATAGGCCTTTTGAGTTTGTACAAACATGCTGTGACTCCATTGTTATTATCAAACTAAGAATAACAGAATCTGCTTTATTTGGAAATGAAAAACATCTGCCATCAAGCAACGACAAAAAAACTGTTAATAAATATATATATTTATTGGAGATACCAGTTACAAGATTCTGTGTTGTAAAGTGCAGCTCACATTTTCTTTACAGAAACACATGTTTACTGGCCATAAAACCTCACATGGAGGCCCTGAAACTAGCAGCAAAAAGCTTTTGAACAAAAAGAGACGAGATTGATCAATTTTACCTGTCGTCACGACAGCTGGCAGATTGTTCTCTGTCCCGCTGCGAAGGCCTGATGGCTGCGGTCTTATCAAAAATGAAAAACGGAATAGCTGAATCATATCAATCATGACTATCATCCTTTTTTAAAACCAAATCTATCGTATTTCAATGGTTTTTTTTCGAAGTACACACCTGTTACAACAAACTGATTGAATCCTTTCCCACTGCTAGTAGAAGCGTACTCTCAGCTCTCTGAGGGCCACAGCTTATCAGTCCGGTAAACTTCTACAAGTCTATAACAATCACAACATGACGGGATGGCTTTGCACTATATTTTTCAGGCTGTGTTGGACCAAAGTTTTCTGAAAAGTTGAACTCTCTGGGATAAATAGGCAAGTTTATTGTTTTGACCCTGATTGTAGGGGTCAACCCTACACAGCATGATTGAGAGTGAGCAGTCAACTGTCTTGCAGATTGGTTAAAATCGATCAATCTGGGCCTCCATGTGAGACATAATGCCTGATAAATATGCTTCTAGATAAAGTGAGCCGTGCCCTTTTTTATTGTCCCAACTGTAACATCTTCAGTGAAAATTGGTGGGTACACAAGGTTGTTGTGTCGCCACTGATGCTTTGCCAAGCCTGGGGCAAAAAGACCTGCAACTAATACAGACTGAGAGTACAGTTTTCCATTGCTTTCAAAAGCCAGATTTGACCGTGTTAGTGGATTTTTGACCAGTGTAAACAGGGCTTCAGAAACGCAGAATGTAGGGTACAGTGTGATGTCACCCAATCATGTTGTCATAGTGAAAGGCTAATCCCCCGAGAGGTAGAAGTAAACTGGACCACTGAGTTGTCAGACCTTGAGGATACAAGTAAACAAATCGCTATAGCCAAAGGGGTTTAATCTTGGTTTAGCAGGTATACGTGCATTTAGAAAACATATTCAAACAAGTTACATTTGCTGGAAAGATAGAACATGACACATCACATTTCTTTTAAGTCAATCAAGCCATCAGAAATATTCCCTCGAACAGTGGTACATGTGTGTGTGACTGTGCATGTGTGTGTAGTAAAGGGGAGAGCAAGGGATGCACATCCCTTTGAAAGAAATTTTCCTTGTATCAGGTGTCAACAAATTGGTGACAAGTATTGCCCACCTTTGCTTGCCCATTTTTGAAATAGGATATCAAAGTTTTTATCTCTCGTTGCTCTTTGTAATAAACAAAATAAAACAGCCGTTTCAACCAGTTGAATCCGGCCTGTAGCAGAAGCAGTAGCAGCAGGTGCTTGAGTACCTTGTAATTATTCAAAACTAATACAGGGGAACTGCAATTTATAGAGGGCAGTCAAGACACAATGAAGTATTGAGACTGGTGACTGCATAGATATGATTTATTTATTTTTTGTCCAATAAATCAAAAAAAGCCTGGCCTTTTTCCATTTATGTACCAAACTGATGCTTATTGTTTTTACAGCTGCAGGCATTGTGTAAAGAAATGGATAATTTTCTAATTCAATAAACAAAAAGGAAAGGTTGTAGAGTGGTGTGGTGGTTAGCACCATCACTTCACAACAAGAAGGTTCCAGGTTGAAATCCCACCCGGAGCCTTTATGTGTTATCACAGCTAAAGGGAAGACCATAATGTAATTTCAATAAGGATTTGTCTATTTACCAGGCAAAATGCATCATAAAAAGCAGTTTGAATGGAAAGAGATTATATCAACTAATTAATGAGAAATAATCAGATTTAGATTAGGTGTCACATTAAAGACAAACACAGCTTAGCTTGAAATAATTAAAATGTTTGCTTTAGATACAAAAACTAGATTAAATTACTGACCTGTTTAACTCAGGAAAATGTTTAATTGATGACCATTGTTATGACTATCCTCACCAAACCTTCAGTCTCACATAAGATAAGTTAACATCAGCATCTTTAGATTTGACGCTAGATCCTCCGTAGATCACGGACACCAGCTATGCTATTCTGCACATCAATAGGGCCGTGGTTCATATCCACTTGTGGATCTGAGCTGCTGTGACAATGGAAGGAGACAGATTGCATCATTCCTCCTCCTAGCTCCTTATCTCAATAGCTTATCTACTCTTGGTAAAATACTACGATTAGAAGCCTGAGTGAGCAGCAGCTCAGAAAGACTAATGGGTTGAACTACAGAGAAGTAAAACTCTGAGAGTTTCATAAATAAAAGGTCACAACCAAAGTCTTGAATCAGGGACTAAGAGCTGTTAGTGAAAGTGGATACAGTGTTATAACAAAATACATACCTTACATACCTTATTGATACAAATGAGTCTTTTAACCTCTTTTATTTAAAGGTTATTATGTTTCTGACTATGATTTTGATAACCAGTTAACAGCATTTCTCTGTTCTAGGGATACATTGTAGAGATTAAATTAAAGCTAAATTTGTTGACGCATAAGAGGGAGTTCTTAAAAGCATCCTGTAGCACTGAGGTACTTAGTTTGGACTATCCCAGATAGTCTGCGTAGTGCATGCTGTGCAGACATCAGAAGCTACAACAACAACAACAAATGTCCTCTGTCAGAGTTTTACTGAGCAGCTTTGAAAGCTGCAATGGCGGTTGTGGTTCTGAGTGATTTTGCAGCTCACTGGTGGTTCAGAGGATTGTTCTCTCTGGAATAACAAATTAAGAAAACTCCTCTGGCTTTAAACTTTAGAATGTACCTGTAGCAATGTTGGTGTGCATGTGTGCTCTGTGTAGCGGATTATTTTACTCCTCTGCTGACAGAAGTTTCAATGAAACTAAATTGCAGAAATTTATAGATTACCCTACCTTTATGTTTGTGTAAGAGTGACTGTGTACACGAGTGTGAACAGACGGGCACAACATAGCCACTATCAATGCAAATTAAATCCAGTCCCTTTACTTTCCAAAGTGAAAGTGAATAAGAGATTAAAATTATATGGAAACATGTTCAATATCAAATATGTGTGCATCTAGGATGTATGTATGCATGGACTTTAGTGTTTCTGTCGATGCAAAAGACTGACAAGTTGTGAGCTAAAATGTAGCACATTCATTTTTCTACCTGTTAGGCTACTAACAAGGCTGGAGGGTTGGGACAATGGAGACATCATCAATCCAACAATTATCCATTTTAAGATATGCCATTTGTTCCCACAAAACAAAGCTACTCAAATATCATTAGTCTGGGAAGATGTGTGCTTCTAATCTTGTGAATGTCATAAAGGACATGGAGATAAAGAGGGAAGGCAGTTTTGTTTTTTCTTCATTTTGGAAGTTACATATAATATTTAATTAGAATCGTGGTTAAATTGTGATGTTTTGATCCTGCAAGTCACCGTGTTGCTTGTCTCAAAAAAAAATTTTGCATGTAGGTCAATATTTTGTCTTGTTTATTCATAATCATGATACTTTGAAGTGCTATACACACCTTTTGGTCTTATTGTCAAGCTTGCAAAGATAAAGAATGATTTTCTTTATTTTGACATATGACAAGGCTGTCTTTTCTAATCTAGAACAATAATTTCATTTTTGGAATTCAAGTTTGCAAACAGATACAACTAGTTTTGATTAGATGACATGCTATGAAAGATTTTCTGGTACAGACATTATTTAGGCATACACATGTTATCTGTACGAAGAGCATAACATGACTGAAGCATTCAGTCTGAAATTTGTGTAGGATATATAACTCTTCAGACAAATTAGAGCCCAAACTTTGAGAGTAACTATATGAATCACATACAAAACAAGTCTGGTAATCCCTGTAATGAAAGGCTCCCTAAAGTCTTCAACACTCGGGTATCATTATACACACATACAACTCTTTATATTTTGACACATCGATCCTTAGATTACAGCTGAAGCACATGAATGTCAAACAAGTTATTGTATTACAATATAAAGTACAGAGTCTAAAAAACAGGATTTAACTTTTTTTTGTGGTAGGTTGCTTGAATTTGAATAGAAATTTATAATATATTTTTTTTAAAACTGCGGTGAAAGCACTGTAAATTATTGACTGATGTGCCTAAATTTTGCAAGCTAACTAACTAACTATCCATTAAATTTTGGAACCATATGGTTTAAATTTGCATTTGCAGTTTAAGACTTCCTGTCTGGTAACAATCTGACTCTGATATTCCTAAGTACCCTCGTGTTTGTGCTTGCTTTATTAAAGCTGTGTGTTTGTGCTTGCTTTATTAAAGCTGTGTGTTTGTGTGTGGAAACGTGTATTGGCAACCTAACAGTGATAATGGCAGTCATAAATTACCACTAGGTCTTTATAGAGCCAGATCGCCGGTTAATCAGCTGGTATTTTCCTCCAGGGGGTTATGAGCACTTACAGATTATTATTTCAGTATGTGTGTGCACATTTGCGCTTGTATGCACTGTTGCTGTGTAATGTCTCCATAGTGCATGGAAAAAACTGTATTATATATATATATATATATATATATATATATATATATATATATATATATATATATATATATATATATATAAATATATCTCCATATTCTTCATATTGGAGTTTATGAAATATCTCAGGTTCTAAATGAATGTTCCCTTAATTAGTTTCTTTAAAAAAGAGAAAGGATGAAGCTATCTAATAAGCAGGGTTTTTATGTTAGTCATTTCTTATGGTACATGTGAATATACTGTGACACACCTGTTTTCATGTAGGATTCTGATATGAGAATGAAGAAGCCAGGGCACAGCAACAAAAGCATTCAGTTGTTTGGATTTGTATTCTGTTTGTGAAATGTTAAATGTTTTACTTTCAAATACATCTGCACCATGTGATTGATGAAGGTGTATACCTCTACAGCAGCCTGAAAATCACAACAAACCTATAGATTATAGTTCACAACAGACACTGTTTTATTCTGTAGACTAGTGACACCGCTCTACATGCAGGGAATAAGCAAAGATTATTATAATACATAATAATTATATATATATATATACATGTAGTGATTGATAAATATGTGTCAGATGATATTAGTAAGAAACAACAAACACTAACACAGACAAATGCTGAAACAATCTTATTTTTGTGTGCTTATAGATATAATTTATCAGAGAGAGTGCTTGCAAATACTCCTACTCATTAAACAAAAGCATGTGGCTGCATGCACACACAGCCTACAGCCTCATCTTCATTAGAGCAGTGATCAGGAAATGAGGCCCGAGGCTGCTATTGGTGAAACTGATGCTGCTGTCTGATGTTTTTCATTTTGACTCTTTGAAATCAGGAGATATAGGAGCCCCTTTCATCTTCTATTCTAAAATACATCTGATCCTTGTATCTTGTGCCAGAAAATGGCCCTCATTTGGCATTTTAAGAGAAATTTGACCCCTGAATATCAAAATTCAGAAGCATCCTGTGAAAAAGTAAGTACAACCTATTATTCAATAGCTTGAAGAAGGTATAGGACATGGTTGACGGTGGAGGACCCAAATGCAGAACCGGCAAACAGAAGGTATTAGATTATGAGCCAACACAAACTTTATTAACTTATGGGAATAACAAGTTTAGCTGGTAAATATATACATATTTTTAACAAAAGTACAAAAAATACAAGAACCATACAACAAGAGAAATGTTTGCTGTTTGGCAGTAAGGCGTATTGTATGGCTTCCTATTTACCATGTTTGTGTTCTGTGAGACTTTGTGCTCATCTTGGACCACTAAATATCTCTAAATTTCTATATAGTGGCACATTTCAATGTGGGATTTGTGTGTGGTATGAAGGCAAGGCACTCTGATTTGGAAGCTCGGCTGTGTACCATTGAAAACAATCCAATAGCTATCCAGGCCTCTCTAGCTGTTGCAGAGCTACGTGGCGTCCCATTAGCTGTTCCTCACCAGACCAGGTGTCTCTGGGACCCCAGTTTGGCAGGGAGACGTTTAGGAGGAGAAGGCGCATAGCCCCAAAGTCAAGCCCGTGGGTCACTACCAACCTGTCCACATTTCTAATCGTCAGAAACATGGCATCAGAGACACCAGGTCAAATACAATTGTCAAATACATTCCAAGGGCAGATGTAGAATCCTGCTAGAAACTACTAGCCAAGGATTAACGTAGATAGTGTATAAATTGTATTCATTTTGGCGGTATTGACACTGAGGTCACTAAAATTATGCTTATTAGTTTTTCCTGGACTCCTGCCAAATCTGACCAGTGATGACATATTTAACCGCCTGTCATCTTTCATCTGTTGGCTGTCTTGGTGATGTTCAGCAAACAATGTGGGCAACATAGATTATTGGCAATCTTTCTGGTGAAAACCTGGTCTGATTATCAGAGATGGCATCCATCTCACTTTGGAAAGGGTAGCTTTCATATACAGAAATCAAAGAGCATCATAGCACAGAAACAGTAATGGTAAAAGTCACCCATGATCTCCTCTAACCCTAACCCTGCATTTGATACAGTCGATCACAACATTCTACTGCAGTGTCTTGAACATGGTATTGGGATTAAAGGAACCATATTAGATTGACTTGAGTCATATTGAACTGGTAGAGTCAAGTTTGTTCTACCATGAAACTGATTTGATACTTAATCAGTTGCTTATACTATAAACATGTCTTCAAGCCATAGAGACTTCAATGACTGAATTATCTGCTTCTAAATTCAAACAGAAGTTGTTGTCCTTTGACTTGAGCACTTCAGGGATGCTTGGCTTCTTGGAGAACAGTGATGTCCCTTGGATTTATTTTTAACCAGGATCTTTCCAGTGCCTTCTTTCACCTCAGTAACATTGTCAAAATTAGAAGCATTCTGTCTCAGAGTGATGCAGTTACTTCAAGATTGGATTACCATAATTCTTTATTTTTGGGCTGACCCAAAAATTCTTTAGAAAGCTCTCAGCTCATCCAAAATACTGCAGCCAGAGTTCTAATGAAAGCTTGCAGGAGAGATCATGTTTCTTCAATTTTAGCTTCTCTTCATTGGCTCCCTGTTTAATTCAGAATATTATTTGAAATTCTTCTCCTCACATATAAAGCTCTTCATGACTAATGACCAAGTCCCATCATATCACATCTTTAAGACAATATCCCAAGGCAGCCAAGGAACCTGGATGATATGGTCCATCATCTGGACTAACATCTGGAGAATGCCAAAATCCAGACTCAGCTTCATGTCAAGGGCAACATACGACATCCTCCCTTGGGCTCAGAACCTCACACAGTGGTATGGTGAGAAGGTAGACTGTCCTCTCTGCAGGAGCACCAAGGCAAGCCTCCAGCTCATATTGTCGGGATGTAAAGACTTAGGGACGCGTTAGCTGGCACCACAATCAAGTCCTGAGAAAAGCCGAGCTGAGATCCTGGAGAGTTGTAGACGAGCAGAAAACCAAACTCTGGCAACAGCAAAGCATCCCCTAGTAGGATTCATAAAGCCCAGCAGAGTGCACCGACCTCCTCAGAAAAGGATCGGTATGTTTACACCCGGCAAAGAGTGGCGGGTGTTGGCAGACCTCATGAAACAGCTGGTTCTCCAAGGAGAGATCATGACAACTACTCTCTAGACAGATATCGTCATGTGGTCCATGATGGAGAAGAGGGTCCTGCTCATCAAGCTAACCATCCCTTGGGAGGACGGCATGACAGCAGCCCATGAAAGGAAACTCCAGAGGTACTCTGAGCTGCCAGCAGAGTGCCAAGAGCTCAGCTGGAAAGCCAGGGTTTACCCTGTGGAAGTTGACTGCAGGGGCTTTGTGAAGCTTGGGAAGCAGATGCCCTCGCTACATTTAAGAACAGGCTTGAAATGTTAATTTTTTGTATAAAGCTCAGAGCTAAGCAAACAAAAAGCCTACAGACCATGATATAATTCTCCCTAATTAAACAAACAAGACAAAACAGGTTCATTAGAGTGCTTTAGAAGCACTCCCAAGTGCAATTGTTTTACATCTGGACAAAGTTTTGATTGCCGTTTCCAGTCTATATGCTAAGCTAACTATTTCCAAGCTGCTGCCTCATATTTGGCTTGTTAGTGCGGTATCCTTTTATTTCGATTTTTGGTAGAAAGGATCTAGGTTCATTTTTAAATGAAAAAGTTTTTTATTTGTTTGTTTCAGCTTTTCATTTGTTGTAATGCAGCTGATCAGTCTATTGAAGGTCTCCCTTTTCTGCAATGAACACGTATTCTTTAGAACTCTAACACTGCGCTGTAGTGGCCGTCTGACCCTGTCAATGCAGTTTGGTTTGCACTGATTACTATTCTTGCCTTTTGCATTGAATAAAGTTTGTCAACCTACAGTATTGAGGTTTCAATACTCTCGTGTCTCTGAATAGGCATCTCACCCAACTGTCACTCTGCTTTGCTAAGAACAGACTGTGCATTGTTTACCTGTCACCATATTTCAGTCCAGTTTCAAGGACATATCTGCGCAACATATAATCTGTAGATTTTAGTCAGATCTCTGTTCTGCAGTAGTAACCATGTAATAATACATGTATATAGACCGTAGTCTGCAGGCACACATTATTGGGATCTATGATACTTGTATTCAACCTGGTGAATGACACCTGAATGACGGAATGTGAGCAGCATGGTCTCCCTTGATGAGCTGTCAGACAAAAGATTATCAGGGAGCCCCATTAAAACTCACAGCACTGTTCCACTTTCTGCTCCCCCATCAGCTGTTTGCGAAACCTGTCCAAGAGCTAGAAAGACAATCAGAAATCAGATGGAGGGAAAAACAGGCTGAAACAAGTAAGGGGAGGGTGGAAGAGTCGCAAAGTAAGAAGAAGGCAATTACAGAGAGGCTCGGGGAGTAGAGAGTGGAGAGAAGAGCAGGCTAGCTGATAGCTGGCATGTTATCAGCCTTGATTTACAGAGCTGTGTACGCTATACAAGAGCTTTTGCTCCTAACATCTCAGCTTCTACCAAGACACACTGCTACTACATTGGAGAACCCACTGCTGGCGAATTTCAACAGTGCACTCTTTAGGCTGAAGGGGGAATTTCAATTCTAAGAAGAAGAAAAAAAAGATAGACTTGGACACTCACATTAAATCATCTATTGAGAAAGACTGTAAATAGCTTCAACTGTCATATTCTGACACAGTCACCCAAAAAGAATTTACATTTTTATCTTTTTTGGACCAGTAAACTTGTAGTTAGCCTCATCGTATCACAATAAACAAGTTACAGTTGATTTATAAGCAGATGAAAAAAAGGCAGAAACTAGATTAGTTTTTTTTCACTCTCTCCCTCTCCATCACTGTTTTCAGCAACCAAGGACAACATAATAGGATACCACTGACCCTGACTCTCCTTTAAATACAAACAACTGTGAAAACTACTGGATTCATTTCTAAGACCTTGGCTAGAACAAAAGAAGCTTACATCAAAATATTGCTGGGCAAAAGCAATCAGCTGGAATGGAAAACTGCCACTTGTGCTTTGTACTCCACAAAACCATGAAACTGAAGTTAAAATGCATATCAACCAGCATAGAATATAGAAGCATCAGCATTATTCCTTGCAAGATTGTTACCAGCTGAGGGTTCAGTGGTCAGCAGAGGAGGGTTATTTCACAATTAAGATAGTTTCATTGCTGCAAGTTACTTTTCATGATGTAGGTAAAGGGCTGAGAGCTTAAAAACATGCTGGCTAGTTATGACGGTGTGCAGAAAAATCCCGCAGATGTGACATGATGTAGCTGACACCACCTTGTCACTACCTTGTGACAGAAATCACAGGCAGAAGTGAGAAGAGATTCACTGCAGCTATTATTCCCATGGGGAAAACTTGAGTCTCCAGTGTGAGAAGTCACTCAAGCTTCCTGGACAGAAAAATAAACTTGCTTACCTTTGCTACTCTTAACCAAGACAACAGCAGGGCATATCGAGTCTTTTTTTTTTTAGAATGCTAAAAGAGAAGCTAAAAAAAAAAAAAAAGAACTACTGTAGTTTTACAGCATTTTACAGAAATATGTTTAAAGTTTTGACATTTTGCTCTTGCTAATAACCTCAACAAATTTACCACAGTTGTGCAAGTAATCCCTGTTATTCTGCGAGAGGCATCTCCACTTTAAAGCTATGTTTTATTGCCCTCTAGTGGCCAGAGATTATAACCAACCTTAAAAGAAAGTGTCTAACATGTAATTTGGTGAAGAATGTGCTACATTCAAATGCTGCCAAAGCAATAGAACGTGATGTTACTGTTTTCATATTATTACCCACATTACTTTGTCATCAACATCTCAGCCATTCTGTACTCTGACAGAGTGGAGCTGCTCAGCTATGTCCATCATACTCCAGCCTGACTGATGCAGAGCAGAGTTGCAATGGCAAAGGGCAGCCAGAACTAATATCATAATATTTGGTGTTGAATGACTCAGATATTTGACTTGAAGTACATCTGTAAAAAGAAAAAGAAAAGAAAATCATCATTGTGGCTGAATTAATGAAACTGTTATAACCCAATCAAAGCACGACATCTAAAGTTCTTCTGAAGGGACACTTGTAAATACGCAGTTGCACGTTTTTACCAACACAAGACTTTGTATTCGATAAAAGTGTCCTGCCAAATGTTTTCTGAATGTGTTGACCGATGAAAATATAGAATTCGGCAGCCATCACAAACTGTATTTTTATACTCTTCGTTCAGAGAAAACTCCCAAACTATAACAGCTTCTGCAAATGTTAAGAGGATTTACAAAGTCATTTTACTATAAATCAAGTCCAACCCATGGGGGAGCTTTTTTCAAATAAAATCTATTACATGCAGGGAAATCATCCCTTTAACCGGGATAGATCTAAAACAGATGAGTGAACATGCCTTCTTTGCACAGGACCTGGGGCCTCAGTAATCACTGTACTCTTGAGGTATAAGTGAAAGTTTCTGTCAGAGGAAAGATTTTCCAATGATCATTGTATCACATTAAAAACAAATAGAAAAATCAGTCAGTGGCCTTATTGCAAATGTCGAAACGCATTCTATTTCACTCAATACAGAGTTTTAGCCATGAATATGAGTAATTTACAGACATCACTTATGCAATTTGGATTGATAGGCTACACAATCATATAGCTACAGCAGAATAAAAAATATTTTATAGCTAAGTGATAAAATAATTATCATGTTAGTGGCAGCCTGGATAGGCTCCAACCTTCCCCTGAACACTGAATTGGATTAAGTGGAGATAGAAAATGGATGGATGGATGGATTAATAATGTTTGATAATTTAATAATGTTAGTTCCATAGTTAGTTCTTTATAGGTCGGCAGGAACAAGCTTTAGAGTAATTGATCTTTGATTCAGGCAGCATAAGGAATGAAACAGGTTCCAGTGCAAGTCAAACAGCATAGTCTGTCTTTGACTTTACTGGGAGTCAGAGAGAAAATCCCTCACTGTCCATTAATTATCTAAGAGAGCTGACTGGTTGGAAGGTGGTGATTTCATGAGTGTTGATCTTGTTTTGTTTTGTTTTAAAACGTAAGCTCTTCCAGGGCAGGTCAGGTTTTCAGCAAATGTTGCCATGGTGATACATTCCGGTATGAAATGGACCAGCTTCGTCATACTGAAAATCCGGACCTGAATCTGAAGTTATCATTAATCCTGCTTTGTACTACAGTCCCCTGCAAATGTAACATTTTTGTGTGTTCATGATGTGGCAAATTGATGTGGTTTAAAAATGCAACTCAGTTTATTGTGTTAAAGATAGGGATTCAAAGTGTTTTTTAGATTGAGTAATTGTTTTGGTTTAAAGATTCAAAACAAAAATAAACAGCTGCAGTTGCTTCAAAAAGCAACAAGATTAACTAAACAGGTAAATTACACCAATTAATATGGCAAATGATCGTAAGAACCAAATCAATTCAATGTGTCTTTGGAGGCAACACTTATTATAACAGCAGGTGTTGTGCTTAAGAGTTTTTGACAAATTCTCCATATGAGAAACCAAACCTGCCACAAAGAAGGATCAATAATTTGAATATGGATTTGACAAATACTAACAAAAAGCCATAAATAATGACTCATTATTGTGAATATGTTCTGAGATCAAATTTTCTGCCTGTCTCTAATTAGAAATGCAATGTTTTCCATGTTTCTCCACTGACACACGAGAGATTTGATCACCTCGTGTTTTTTGTAAAGTTACACACGTTCCAGGAAAGTTGCGATGGTAATCAATCTCCTGATCAGTCAAAAAATGCTGCCGCTTCATTTTCTGTGAGAATATACCGCCTATAATTTAGCTTACCCACTGCACCAATCCATCCTTTTTTTGTGTGATAGATGTCTGTGGCATGAAATCACTGAGTGGTGCAATGGTTTAATTAGAAGCTCCACGTTCCAGACTGGGGAGCTGAAGTGTTGGACTTTGCATGAGTTTTAAAGACTAGTCTGCAACTTTAAATTGGCTGTGGAGAAACCTGGTGGTCAGTGTGGAACCAGCTAATGGCAGCATTAATAAGGAAGGGAAGCCATGCTTCGGTTGCTCTTAATCACAGACTATCACAGTACGGAGCTCAAGGTGAACCATGAGGATATAAAACCTCGAGAGGGCAAATGTGAGATATTCAACCAATTTATTCATAATTAAAACCGTGTCATTTTAAATCGTATTTTCTTACTTAATGTTTTTTTTTGCCAGTACAGGTGAAGTATTAACTCCATATCTGATGACACAGGGGTGACTAATGTATATCAAATGCAGCTGCCTGTCTGCTCTTTTAACTACTAATCTTTATCTTTATTAAAACCTTTCTAAATTAAATGAAGAAATTAGGACATGTGCTAACATCTTTCCCACCTCATTCACTCACTATCTGTCAGGGTTTTAAGTGGTTTAGCTGTGTTGATTTATAATAAGCCAGGATGGACCCACAGGTGACAGAAAACCATAACTTTACGCTCCACAGTTAAACCTGAGGGCAGCAATGTCTCTCATTGATTTTCTTTCCCTTCTGCTGCAGGAGAAGGGAGGGAATCTGCTCTCCACCCTCAGAGATGTTTTTGTCTCTCGCTCAATACAACTCTTCAGTCCTGGGATGCTACATCAACACTGCCCTTGCACACTGGTTTTATCCTGAGCTGTTCGTTCATTATTCATGCTTCCTCTCATTCCAAGAAAACACATTCTTCAGAAAGCGACTGAACTGGTATCACGCAAGACAAACACAGAATACAAATTCTACACTCTTGTAAATGTACAGGTGAAGTCTAAACTCTAAAGCTTCAGACAAAGCAGCACCGGGGAAGAACCCGAAGAACCGGGAAGTGATTTGGTTAGCTTAGTTCCATATGAAGCCTGAAGGCATGGGGAAAAGAGCAAGTGCTCAGCTCTTCCTAGCACTCTGAAACGCAACATTCAATCTGGACAGATAACAACTTTTGAACTAAATAAGGAAAGTTGGGTGCTGGAACAAAATACTACTGAAATAAAGACTTTTGGTTTTTTTTTTCTCAGTTTTTTCTAAAATGTGGCACTAGTTAGAGAAAACACGTTGTTTGAGGTGAAACTAATAAGACACATCATGCCAATAAAGACTCCTGGCTGTTGTAAGGACATAATCAATTTTAGAATCAGGTAACAATGGTCAATGACAAAACCTCATAAATCAATATGAATTCAAGCCCTCTCTGTGCTTTCTCTTTATCTTAAAGAATTAAAGACATATTTACCATTGTTGCACAAACTGACTGATTGTTGCACACACAGAGCCCACAGTTTATTGACTATTTGAATTCATTATGTTCTTGTTTGTCGTATCGGTGCCAGAGCATTTTGGCAGGGTGTTCTTGTGAAGGCCTATGGGAGGACACGGTAACCTTTGTGCTTTATTGAATTATTATTTTCTCATTAACTTCAGTCACAACAATGCTGAAAACCGTATAATAAGAAGCTTTTCAATCAAGCGCATTGGCGGGGTGGTTTGTGTTTGCTCGTTCGTGTATAAGCAGAATTGATTGAAAAGCTGTATGATGGCATTTAGCTTCAGTAGGAATCATTCAAATTACCAGAAAAAAAGGTCACTGAACAAAAATAGCCTTTATTGATAGGTAACATCAGTTATATCAAAGCAACAGCGATACTAAGACAAGCAGGCTAAGTGAGTGACTGAGTGAGTGAGTGCTTTCATCATGACAGCAGGCTTGAATCTAAAGTAAAACAAATACTTATCAGCAAAAGACTCGAAGAAAAAAATTGAAAATTTTACAACCATTCAGAAATGGTTGTGACTGTCTTTGGTTGAATCGCTGGGCTTCACATCCTCTGATTTGGAGCTCTGTTGAAATAAACACAGATGCATTATGTAAGTACAATTTTTCTTCATAAGGACAAAATTCACTCATCATAAAGGAATGTATAAGTTATAACTGCCAATGCATTTTAATCTCTTACATTTAAATAATGCCTGAAATATTCAAAATAAGATGTGTAAAATGAACGCATTTAGGTGTTCATATGCTCTGGGAATTCGGGGTTCAGAGGAAAGCTATAAAGGAGTTAGTCAGGCCTTCTTCCAGCTTACTCTAAAGAATGTAATACTTGACTCTGCTCATCAGAAAAGTCAGAGGGGAGCACCAGTAATATAAGTTTAACTTTTTGGCCTTGGCACAGACAGCTATGCATTCATCGACTCAGTCCTCGTCCTCGTCCTGTACTGCCATAAAGTATGATTTTATCTGAGGTCATGTTCACGCAACACATTTTTTCACAGAGCTTCTGGTCTATTTTCTTAGTTTCTTTTCGGTGTATTTTGCTGTTGCTGTATGATCTGAAGATGCAAATGTTTCCCCGCTGATGAGGTTACCGTAGGCAAATTTAGCAAGTTTGCCATTGGCCCTATGCAAGTTAATATGCTTTAGTTTATTTACTAATATTATTGACCTATGATACATGTAAACTGATTTGAGCTCTGCAGTTTATAATGTCTAAGAGCCATTAAGGTTTGATTTAATTTGGCAGAAGCAGCAAAGCTTGATAAGAAAGGTGATATGAATGTGACTTGAAGACAAAGTTGATGCAATTCAACCTTTAAAAATTATTTTCAGGGCTCAAAGGGCACTCTGTTAAACTCTTATCAAATATAGTAGTCTAAGCAATAAAACATTGTGATTTTTCATTTTATTTTCATTACAGTTTGATTTTGAGTTAATGATAAAATACATAAATGCAGAGACGTGCATGCGTCTGCTCAGATGGTCGTTGAGCCCATGGTATTGAATTCGAAAGCAATGTACCTTTGGAGAAGGATAATTAAGAGGAATGAGAAATAAATGCAAACTATTTTATTTTAGGATCACAAACTTAGTTCAGAATTTCAAATGGTGAACTGTGAACTTCAGCTAATTCAGTTTAAAGCTGTACGAACTGAACTTTGAATTAGTTCTTGTGAAGTAAGAACTCGCACAATGCTCTGCCGAATAGATATATTTGTATTCTTATAGAGAAAAAAATATGACTGCGCAATTAATATGATGCGCAATTAATATGATGCGCAATTAATATGATGTAAGTCATCAGATAATGAACTTAACTTACAAAAATATGCAGAATGAGGCGATAATGAGAGAGCAGGAGAGGTGCCCTTTCCCATATATTTCTATTCAATGTCTATCAGACAGTTTTAAACATGTTGGCTTGTTCTTCTACCTTGGACTTGAAGAGCAGGTTAATGACGCCCTTTGAGCGTCTGTCTGTTGTTCGGTCAGAGGTCACGGAGACAGACATACTCTTACTGTCCCTCCTGGCTCTGGATGAGTCCATCTCATCTGTCCCACCAGCCACTGACAAGGACAGTCCTGGATAAAGGAAAAGCATGATACAGTCTATACATATCACCTATTAGCGGCTTGTAACAAATGCGCTGTGTGTTCCTGTTGTAAGACGCTTTTGGGGACTTATTTGCTCTCTCAACTGTTGCTACTTTTAAATCAAGGCTCAAAACGTTCTTGTTTTGTCAGGCCTATGAGATGTGATGATGGCTGCCAATGGTTAGAGTTACAGATACTCTTGGGTGTTTATTATCTCCTTTTTACTTGTCTTATCCTTTTTTACCAAAGCATTTTATTCATTCTATCTTGCACTACTTCTGGTTCCGGCTGAGTAGATTTTACCGGTTTTATTGTCTTGCTTTGTTTTACGTGTCTTTGCACGTTTTTATTTTTTTATCCTTTCATCCTTTTATTCTGTTCTTTATTTCCCTGCTATGTAAAGCACATTGAGTTGCACTTGTGTATGAAATGCGCTATAGAAATAAAATTGCCTTGCCTCAACTTTTCTATACTGTTTGATGTGTGTTCAGTTGTTGCAGGAGGTGCTAATCTGAGGTTGTGAATTAACACCACAGTCTGTCTTAGTTTGTCTGATCATGGCCAGATGCCAGCAAAGCATCAATACATTGTGGTTTGATGCACCAACTAATAAACTAATAAAATGACATAAACTGGAGGAAATGGCTGCCAATTTCATGCATCTGTTTTTGTTTTTATTTTTCCAGAAAAAACACTTTGTCCCAGGGATATGACTTTTTGTTTTTACTTAGTGGCTCCTTGTTTTGCAGATGCACTTCAGTGTCAGTTTGCTGTGTGCCACAGGTTGATGTGTGTGTGTGTGTGTGGGTGTGTGTGTGTGTGAGAGTGAGACCTGTGATGGCTGGCAGAGATCTGGAGTTGGCATTGGTCAGCACCTCATTTCCTTCATTTGGTTCAGACAAGTTGGTGTCACTGCGGAACTCCTGTTTCTTGGACAGCTACAGGAAACAGAGATCACATGAAACCGAGCAGCCCTTCAAAAGATACTAAATGTTTTATGACTTCAACATTTACACGCCATCATCTCAGTTCTCCCCCGATGTCCTTCTCTCTGTCTTTCTTTGAATAATATCCAATCTTGTGCCACTATCAATAACTCTCACCCGTTTGCAGTCCAGTGTACTCGTTCTTTCTCTTTCCTCTGTGATGAAGATCATGCTGCTCCTCTTCTTCTTCTTCTTGCTCTTCCTCAGTTTGACCTCTGCATCACCTACTGTCACCACTCCCTCCTCCACTTTGCACATACTAACACTTCCACTGGAGCGTGGCAGGGTGGAGTTCCAGTTTGGAGACTCAGGAGGGATGTCCCTGAGAGGAGACAGGAAGTTGCATCAGTAAGGAGTTCAAAACTACTGTTTATTTTCCATCTTTATTTAGAAGGATTTTTTAATCAGTTATTAAGTTGTAATAGCATTGAATAGTAGCAAAAGTAGTAATAGTTTGAGATGAATTAAAGGTTATTAACTTTGCTACCTGTCAGCATGGGTCTTGGTTGGTGTTCCACACTCAGATCCCTGCAGTGATGAAATGGATATTATGGACTGACGAAAGGAGCGCAGCATGGAGCGAGGACGAGTTGACTTTCTCTCATCCAGGTCCGGCTGGAGAAAGACAGAGAAAATGTGACAATATGTAGATGAAAACAATTCAAAACCACAGTAGCAGGACTACATAGCTATAAAGTGTCAACAAGAAGAAAATGTTCAAGTAAAATGTCAGAAACAATAGAAAGGCAAAAGACAGCAAGTAGGGTTGTACGATATATAAAGAATGCATCATTATCGCAATATCAGCATTTTGATTGGAAATAGGACAAGCACAGGAGTAAATAATGAGGGCGTCATTCTACTTCCTTTTGTGCACGTTCTACAACTAACAGGTGCAAAAGTGGACTGTAGCTCTCATTAATAGAGCTCAACCATATATTTAAGTAATTGTTTGTAGGAAGATAAATCATCAACAAAATAATACCGCATCTCACATATTTTCCTAATATCATTTGTCCCTACAGCAAAGTCACTCTTAAAACAGTATACCAACCCCCCGCTCATTAGTGTAATTTCTCCCCAAGGGCAGAACCAGTTTAGAAGTTAATATCCATATTTGCCCCCATTCAAAGCATTGAAACTTTCTTCTGGTTGCAGAGAAATTCAGAAGTATAAACACGCTACTCAAGGGGTTTTAAGAGTACTTTGATGAATAAATTGTCTCAGTAAGCTAATTTGCAACTTAATTTTCATGACTATGTTTAGCCTTCCAAACAAAAGAGATGTTTGGTTACAGAAACGCAGCGTTGAGATATTAAGTTTTTATTTTCCCACATTTTCTTCTTTCCTCTTTCTCTCAACTCTTTTCCTAATTCTTACCAATTCTCTCACTCCATACTCTTTCTCTACTTTCTTCTTCAGCTGCTTGAAACACTCCTCCATGCGCTCGTGGAAAGGACGCAGGTCATCTGTCACTCTCTTCCCATGGAGAGAGATACCTCCACCCAACAATGGGATCTACAAATTAAAAAGTTGTTGAGTCAGCAAAAAACAACACATGAAAGTGCTAAACCATATG
The DNA here is from genome assembly GCF_036924035.1 of Leuresthes tenuis. NCBI lineage: Eukaryota > Metazoa > Chordata > Actinopteri > Atheriniformes > Atherinopsidae > Leuresthes > Leuresthes tenuis. The sequence continues at coordinate 15,605,500 of NW_027325365.1, read as the reverse complement.
TAGGGTGCGCATGTGTGGGGATGTGCTTTCACATGCTCAGTACCTGCCATGCAATGAGGTCTTTGAGCCGCAGCAGTTTATCTTTGTCCTCTTGGTGCTGCTGAGTGTACTCTTCAGTAAAGAACGCCTGATTCAGGGGAAACATCCAACATTAATTCAAAGAATAACAGCTGTAGTGTTCACCTACTCAGGCAGATTGGAAAGTGGTATTTGAAGGTTGAATCCTATAACTGTACCTAAATATGACCTGAAAGGTCATCGGATGTTCTAAGAAGTGGATAAAGAGAAGCAAATTCAACAATATTTTGACAATAATATCATACCCTCTCTTTTACTTAACGAGGGCAATAATCCAATATATATTCACATGGAGAAAGAACTGAAGTATGGCCCAATTTATCAACTATCAGTATAACTCACAAAGAACTGATTTTTCCACACACATATAAGGCGCATTCCCACAGTAGGAACCTTTTGCAGTTCCTATAACCTTTTCAAGAATAGGGCCACGGCCCTCAGTTCCTATAACCATTTTAGCTCCTTCTCCGAGGCAGGGTCTTTTCTGGGTTCCATAGGAACACATTTGACGTTGGTGTTTGGTAGCTACGCCCCTTGTCTGAAATGTTTACTCATACGACACGGACACAACTGGCGCATGTTTAATAAGTTAAATTTACACGTCTTCTCCTCTGTCTGCGGCACTCTGCTCTCCTTCTTTCCTTCGTGAAAAGAAGAAGTATCGCCTGCCACTCGATTCTTCGTCTCCTGACACTCGCTGTGTGCTCTTCCAGCCTCGATCTTAGACGCCCGATGTGATCGTCCATGATTAATATTACCGTCATGCAGACCATGAACATGGTGGCCTCATCGCTCTCCATATTAGCTTCTTGGTGGTGTTGTTTTCTTCTCTCCTTACTTTTCGTGGGTTTTGTTTTTTAGTTGTGTGTGTCGCTAAAGTAACACGTCTGTCGCAGACGGCAGCGTCACATCAGTCCCTGTCAAGGTCCCTGACTCATGTGCGAATGCAAAATGAAACGGTTCCCCTGGGGAAGGGCAGTTCATATCACAAAATTCTAGGTGGACAGTTCTTAGAACTGCGTTCTTAGAACGTCTCTGTCCGAATGCGGCTATTTTCTTTATGAGCACACTGATAACATTTTCTGTGGAGTGTTTTAAGTTGTGAATACAGAATCACAAACTCCAATAAGTACAAATAATTTAAAAGTTTTGGACTGCAGAAGAAGGTTTGGAAGTGACCCAGATTTCTGATGCTTAAATTAGCATGAGTGTTACATTAAGACATTTTCCTAAGCTTTGATAACTTAGCAGAGGCTCATTCTGAGATGGTAAATCTTTGGCTGAGTGCATTATCTTCATCTGCCTCGTGGTACTAAAGTGCGACAGTAACTGCAAGTCAGTCAAAATGTATCTTACAACAGCTAGCAAGGACTCATTATCAGATTAATAGCTTAATCTATAATCTTAAAACCCAGATAAGAGTTTTACTCACTGCAGTGGTCTTTAATTTACCAAGACAATGGTATTTATGTGGGGCTACAAATTATGGCAGGTTTGATACGGAGGCTGATCTTTTAGAGCTGAGAATTTACCTTTTCGTATTTGGCAAAGCCGCCCATGACAGCTGGGTCCACAATACCATTGAGCAGCATGGAGAGGGGGTTAATGGGAAGGCTCCAGTCAGCCTGGTATTGGTTTATCATGGTCAGAATCTTCTCATTGGTAGACTCCATGGTCTCTATGGCATTCTCCAGTGGAGAAAGGGTTGTCTGGAGAAGGACACAGAGAGGTAGAAATTGAGGAAGAGGGGGAAAAAAAGGGAAAAATGGCATATGCAGGTTTTTAGAAGAAATGTTTGTGGAGGTAAGAACAAATTTCATCAGCGAGGGTGAAATGGGAAATGTGCTTCACAGGAGATGATGTTGTATACGTTTTCATAAAATGATATTGTATATTACAAACATTTAAGTCAAAGATGGTTTAAAAACCTGCCCCAAAAACTTACATGTTTCATGTCAGTTGCCTCAAACCAGCGCAGGATCCCAGGCAGCTTGTAGACAGTGGTGAAGGTTGTGCGTTCAATCCACATTGACTAAAACATAAAGAGAGACAGAAGAGAAAAAAACAAAGCTTTTAGATTAATTTATGCCTCTTGGGGACACCCATATATTCTATCAATGTCTACATTTACAAAAAGCTCAATGTACAATATGATTTAATTTAATCCAACTGTACATCGCAGTAATAACTGAACCTGATGTTGCGTCTCAGCTGCTCATCTGAAACCTTTTCACATAAGCTGATGTCTTAACATTGTGTACTCTACAACTGCTGAATAAAATCTTGTCTCATAGAGCAAGAATTCATTATTTCAGACTGATGACAATGCAAGCGTACAACAGCATCTGAAAGATTTTCATGGTCCATGTTGCCAGACTTGTGAATCTTTTCATTGGAGACAATCAACTTACAGCAAACTCATTGTTTGGGTCCACGGGTCCTTTCCTCACAGGTCTGGAATAGTGGAAACGCTGCACGTAGTTGGATTTATAGAAGCTTCATTGTGTAAGAAGACAGAATAGAACAGAACAGAACAGAATAGACCTTATTGTCATTGCACACCAGGGTACAATAAAGCAAAGATGTATAAAAATAAATTATTCAAAGATAATAAATAATTTACTACAAAGGTAGATGTAGTGAATATAGATAATGAGAACTACCAGAGTTACCACTTCGCAGGCACATTTCATCTTATGAAACTATACAGAGTTAAACAACACTCACTTGATGATCTGGTCAGGGACAGGTTTGTTCTTCAAGCGAGGAGGGATCTCCAGGACTGGCTGCACTGTGAAACACTGAATATCTGGGTGAGATTGCTCAGAAAAAATTTTCTCACAGCATGATGGGTAGTTTCTCACTATTCCTGTGTCAGAGTTTACAAACTGATAGTTTAGATAGTCTGATATATAAAGACAACAAAAGTGAACCAAAATTCTGTGTCAATTCAGAATAGAAGTGACAGGATAAAAGGATTTAATACACACAGATCTCATATCTGGTATAAATCCATTGTGTTTGTGGGTGAAAAGATTTTGTGACATTTCCTTTTACGAGTTACTGTTGCCAAGCTGATCTTAATATTTCATTTTATATTGGTTCAGATGCCTGCTGTCACCTAGATACTTATAAATCCCAAAGGTACTGTATGCTAAGAATTGTTCATTAATGACAGTGGATTTCTATCCAAGTGTGACTGTGAAAGCTGTAGATCATGCAAATCATTAAAATTTTCACAATTGTGGTTTTGTGTTTTGCTGCCCAGAGGATACTCTGATGTGGAGAGTTCCTGATGTCATCTCCCGGCATGGTGGTCGTGTTGAGGCGCACAGAGCTGGGGAACTGGCTCATCAGCTGGTTCTGGAAGTCCTCCCTGCGCTCATATTCTTTACCTCGGTGGATAAACACCCTGTTCTGAGAAAAAGAGAAATGAACATGTGTTAATAATGGTAATGAAAAGATAACAATCCATTATATTCTGCCATCGTGAAAAGACTGAAAAGTATTCTTCATAAACAGGATAGTCCACCCAAGAGAGAGCAGACACTAATTAAAACCTTAAAAATGTACTTAATGAAAACTAATAATGTTCTTTATGATAGCTATTACAAATCACTTTATTTCCACAAAGCATAAAGTAATAATATTTTTTAAACACTGTTAATTTGTATTAAAGAAATAAATAAACAACAAACTCTGAGGAATGGAGGGTAGCCTTGTCCATAGTAGCCCACTGCAAAGTAGTCTGGCTTAGGTCTTAAGATCTTCATAATATTCTCATAGAACTTGGCTTGTTTTTCCTGCAGAGGGAGACAGGAACCGAAAACAAGGATGAGTCCAAAGGAGAGTTTAAACGTGCACTGTGAGCAGTCAGGGCAGTTTAATGAGTTCATGCCATTGCCAAAGCTATCCTCAGCAGAATGCTGGGCCTGTGAGGGTGATAGATAGAAAAAACAGTGCACACCATCCAAGGACAATGTCTGTCATTTATATAACCACATAAATTTGGCATAAGTTGAAAGAGCCACTGCAGCAGTCGCATAAAGAGAGAGGGGGATTTTGCCATCGTTGGGGCATGTGCGAGTCTCACTGGGGAGGGGGAAAAGATGTTAGATGAGACGGAGATATGAAATTATATGAATACATGACATGAAAGCAACACAAGCGGATTGAGAAGAAAAAATGAGCAGAGTGACAGTAGGAGAAATCTGAAGTAGATGAAACTAGCAATGAGGAAGTACACTGCAGGGGTCATAGTATTTATAGAAGACCAAAGCCAAGTTTTAGATATGAAAGCAACAAATTCTAAACCTGAATGAAACAGTACATGTAAATGTATTACTGGGAATGATAGATTCTGAAGTTCAAAACTGTGCAATGTAAAACCTGAACATGGATAACAGAGAAAATATAGATAGGAGATGTGAAACAGCAAAAATATGTGATCACTATTGTTGTGCTGAAGATATGAAGGTTCACGATTGTGGTGTATTACCAGTCTCTTGCTGAGTAATTCGTAGTCAAAGATCTCATTTTCATACTGTTCTGCTAGTTCCTTGCACAGAGTGATGGCCTCTTCCCACATCTAGAAACACACACAAACATAAGAAATGGAGGTGTCCTTTAACATTCCATCTGCTAATACATCAGCGACAGCTGTTGTGGCAGGAATTCATCTCATGAAAATCTGTTTCAAGGTGTCTGTGGTGGAAAGTCTCTATTTATGCTTCAGAGAGCACAAAGTCCTCATGGAGAATGCACATTGAATCTGACACCAACACACTCTGGAGACGCCAAACAACCACATTACACTATGGAGATAAATCTAAATAGGAAAGTATAAACAGTGACATAAAAAAGTCGAAAACCAGACAGACCTTGCCCTTGTCAAAGTAGTCAATGATGGTGTCGTAGAGTGTTTCTTTCAGTTGCCGCTGCGTTTGGGAGCCGTGGAACTCAAACTGAGGGTTACACTTGTCATCTGACCACTGAGATAGAGGCAGAAATCAAGATAGAGAAATGGAAGAAAGAAAAAAAAGAGAGACTCCAGTAAGTGTACGTATAACTTCATTAATGCTGAAAGAAAAAGAAACAGGACAACTCGGAGAAGAGAGAGGAGCTTAAAGATCAGAGCCTCTTCGCTATAATAAATCAATGTTAGACCCAAGCAGGGTATGTGAAAAAGCTGTGGTTCATTCATTATATAAATCAGACAAAAGCTCATCTTCTATTACATAAATTACACATAAATTATTCTGAAAATCAGACAAGAAAATCCACGATGATTTCCCAAAATGTCTACTTTGAATAGTGAGCAAGACGGTTAAAGCAGGTTGCATGTTACAGCTTTCTCTTTCCAGCAATATGAATGACATCACTGATATTGTGGACAAATGGAGCTTGTTCAAATCAGCTTCTTTGATTCTACAATACTACAAAGAAAGAGGAGGAGAAAAGGTGCGAGGGATTCTTCTATTCCCCCGGACTTCTTTGTGAGCCTGTAAATGTCCTATAAATGAGACGAGGACACAAAAGAGGTCAAACACATGCATGCACACCAGCTCATGCAGAAACACACTGACTGCCCAAGTGCACTGTATCTATCACCATAGTGATATAGCTGCAGAGGCCGGCACAATGCCATAAAGTCACCTCAGAGCTTCATCAATTGGGGGCCAGTGATGCAGCAACCGTTTATCAGCTGATAAAAAAAACAACATATAATTTGCTGCAGGAAGATAATTAGACAGAGCTAGAAACTGTGACCGGCATTAAGCAACTAAACATTTTTTATGTGTGCGTGAGTGGGCCTTGCCTTGAGCAGACGGGAATGGAGCAACAGGGTGTAAGCTGCCTCTGTGTAGTTTTCACCCTCGAGGTGAAGGTCCCTCAATTTGTACAAGTACCTGAAGACAAAAAAAAAAAAGTCAGGTGAACCAGGTTTTAAGCAACTTTCAGCATCACTCCACAAGATGCCAGTGTTGGGCAATCTGAAGACCTGCAAAGAGAGCTTTAAAGAATAGTATGCATCCTTGTGCCTGTCTATCTGTCTCCCTCACACACATGCCCTGAAATACATTCAAGAGTGAAAAGCAAAAGAGGACACATACAAGCACAATTTATCACACTGTATGCCTTTTAAAGGTCTGACAGGTGTTTGTAGCCCAATATGCAGTCAAGTTCAGCAACATCAACCTTAACAAAGGCGAGTTTCAGGCAACACCAGAGGAGTACAGACTGTTTGGTGTGTTTACTTTAAAGAACTAAATTCCTCCATTTATGTTGATTTCATTTGGATCGATGCTTATTAAAAAAGGAGGTTAAGCAGGTTGAATTTTTAAGATGCAAAATAATCTATAATTTGTAAAAAAAAAAAAAAAAAAAAAAAAGTAGAAATGTTTGACCATCTGTTATACCACGATAAAATCTCTTGATCAAGTTTAACAAGCTCTTATATTCATCAGTGGATGAATTGAAACGGATGGTAACCCTGGAATATAAAAGACATGAACATGGCGTGTAGGTCACATGTATCGCAAGTATGCAAGCAGTGATCCACGTACAGGAGCACACAAGACCAGAATCACAACTAAGACATAATAACATGATGGGACTGAAAGAAGTTTTAAATTACATTGACACTGATTATCTTATTTCTTATATCCATTGCATTTTCAGTAAAATTAATCCGTTTGTACTATCGAACATTTAAAAAAATACTTTGTCTATATTACAAAGTATAGGCGTGTGTGTGTGTGTGTGTGTGTGTGTGTGTTATTTCATTGTACCTACATGATTCAAGTCATGGCATTTAATTGTTGAAGTAATTGTTTGAAATATTGTAAAATGAAGAAGCTTGGTTTCATTAGTTTTTGCAAGGAATGAATTATGCATTTAAAACAGTGTTAAAATTCAAAGTGTACAGCAATATATATTTTTCATGAAGGCATGAAAATGCAGGTTGAGCATCAAATCCATTCAGGAAAGAAAATGGCAACAGGAGAGTCTGCTCCTGCTTTTACTTTCTGTATTTCTGTTGTATCAGTCTTTTGACTGGAGAAGAAATGTTTGCCCCGTGGCTAGAGGCTAGGCTTTGTTTATTAAGCTTCTATGACAAAGTAGAAAAGCAATGGCGTGTTGGTGCTTCTGAATAAGCAATCCTCTATCAGTTTTCGTAAGAAGATCAACAGTTGATTTACTATATTCTTTTTTTAAAGCCTCATTTTCTATCCCTTTCAGCTCTAATGAATTTCAGTCTGAGGATTTGTTTACAATATCTTTTATATATGAAAGTCTAGTTAGCATTTGTGTAAATAAAAAAAGTAAAAACTCTATAAAGTCTATTAGAACCTTCATCTCTCCAAACTTGCAGCTGTCTATGTCTCTCTAATTTGTTCTCCTTTTTTCCTTTCTTCCCCGATCGTCCTCTCCCTCTTCACCCCTCCTACACCTCTGTCCTCCTTCCTTCCGCCTGGACCAGTCCTCCCAGAACTGACACGGTTTTTAAAAGCCAAATTTAGCAAGAGGAAGCTTTTCATTCCCCTATACTCTGCAGGTATCAAAGGTTTATTCTACAGTACAGTTAAGACACAACATACAACAAACGTTTCCAAAAACAAATGGTGCAAAATGCTCTTAAGAATTTATGCGATCATTTATAAATGATCTTAAGCCTATAATCCAACTAAAATAGTGTATGTGGTATCAGCAAAGTTTTTTCCTTTTTTTTTTTAATTACGACAGAGAAATGTTTATAACTGTCTTGCATCTACTGTTTTTTTTTTTAAATGATATAGTCTGTTGCTCCAAAACCTCCAACAATGTTGCCATAATAAATGTGCAAGTTGTCCTCACAATGTACACTAAAGCACATTCATACCATTCCACAACTGATGCTGCCTTTTAAGCTGTGCGTGGTCACTCCTCCCTAACAATAGCATCCATGATTTCCAATTTCTGATTGCTCAGACCATGGGGTTGTTTTCCACTTCACCTCAGTCAATCATAAATTAACTCAGCCTCATTGCGATTAGTTGTGCTTTTATTGCACAGCAGAGTTTATAAATGTTCTTGTCCCTGGTTTGTTTACTCAACATATTTTTCAGAGATGTTCTTGGGCTCATGCAGTGATTTCAGCAACATAAATGTGTTTCTTTTTTAATGCAGCACTGCCTGAGAGCCTGAAGATGATGGCCATTCAGTACTGCTTTTTTTGGTCTTGTGGCATCTCTGCCAAAAAGTCTTTGAATATTTTAATCATCTTGTGAGCCATAAATGATGAAATCATTGCACTGATAATGTTGTTGGTTTGCACATGGGTTGCTGTCCCAATCAGCATTGGGTTAGTTTAAAAACTGGTCAGTAAAAAAATGAATCTGATGATGTAATGTAGCATTGTTCATACACTGGGCCACATCATAGTTAGCTGTGTGCATTTATTATAAGATCAGATACTGAATTTTCATGCATACATCTAACACTGGCATCAGCTGTTTATCTGAATTAAACTAAAACGACTAATTAGCCAGCTAAATATTATTGTATTTTGAAAAGAGCTGACAGCATCAGTTAGTCATCCACTGGCTCAAGCTTAAATTCACCTGCAGAGATAACTAATTTGTTTAAAAGTCACACCCTGAAAAAAATCGAGGGACCTGACAGCATCTGTCTTTCCTCATTTCCAGTTTCTCTTTCTGTCTCTCTCTTGCTAGCATCCTGTATTTTCATCTCTCTCTCCCTCTTACTCATCACGTTTTTCCTCTGTTCTCTCTGTGGTCAGACCACCATCTGATCCTGTGGATTTTGACATTAATTCAGTGGAACTCATATAATCCCCCGTCAGATTATAGAGCCGGAGACACACAAGAGCACACATCCAGACATGCATATCCATGCATGCACATACAGCACAGATGTACACCATTTAAAGACATGTCATGTCAAATCCAGCATATAGTGCAGATACCTGATGTACATTGCTTCACGATTGATGTCCTTGTAAAAGTTCTGCAACAACAAAAGGAGAGGTTGGGTTAGCATGACAGATATATCTAATATCACTTTTAAGACCCGCAGTAACTGTAAGTTTTGTAAGTCAGCATTTATGTGTCTGAGTGTTTGTCACACTGGTGCCTTACAGTATGCGTTTTTTTTCCTGCGTGCTTCTTGTGGCCTGTGTGAGTTAATGTGTGGAAGTGTGTTCATGTGCGTTTGCACAGTATTCCCAGTTTGATTAAGTTTATTGATATCTACAGAGAACAGAGGAGAGAAACAAACTGATGTAACCCCGCCTGGCATAACCAGCAAAACAGACACACACCAACAGTGTGGGGAAAAAACAAGCTTTTTTTCATAGTACGAGTTGGATACTGAATTTTCTGTTTGGATGATGTCTTAGTCATTCAATTAATTTTTTATTTTTTTGCAAGTGTATGATATATCATTGACGGCACTGATGCTGTATAAATAGTTCATCAAGAGAAGGAAGGGATGCTTTTATATCCGCAAATCGGCACATCTTTTGCAAACATGCAGTACAATCGAATATGTTCTAAAGAAGAACTATATGATCACTTTGAATGGATTTTCCGAAAAAAATGAAATATTGTAAAATAAAAAAAACAATTGTGATTTTAGCCTTTTACCAAAACAAAAAAAAATAACAAAACACGTCACCATTATTCATGAACTAACCCTCTAAACAATCGAATCACAGATAATAAAAAAAATCCAAAAATCAAAGGATTAAATCTGCTGTGAAAATGATCATATGGTGGGTAGTTGGGATCCACTTCTAACTCTGAGAATATCAAGGGGGAGAATCTGATTAGGAGATCACATAAAAGAGAGGATGTGAAACAGACAGAAGCTGATGCAACCAATTGTAAATAGTCAGAGACCAGAGATGAAGAAGAATCTTTAGACCAATCAGCACACAGATAAATTTGTGGAAAATGAACGTAAAGACATTGGAACAAAAGACGTGACATATGATCAATGTTTCACAGTAAACTCTTCAATCAGTTTGTTTCCTTTGATGTCGAAATGTTACTTAATTAGTAATTAATTACCAATCAATTTGTTGTTGTTGTGTGTTGATGTTTGCACTCATTTCTGAAATCAGCACTTTTTTGCTTTGCTACAAAGTACAGTACACGAATCATAAAGTTAGTTAATAAAAGCAAATCTGCAATTAGGCACACAGATTGGAAGCATCAAGGAGATTTTGAATAATTCAGTAAGATTCAATGTTTGCTGCTCCTTTAGGCAGTCCACTCAAACACATTTCGCATATGGGAGGCGACATACTGTGTAAAGTTTATGACACCTTCAAGTCTTTAAAGACCAAGGCAAAAGCAACTCTGCCAGGCGACTGCTGTTTTCAAAGAGGGTTTGACCTACCAGAAGATTGACAGTGCAGCTCATGCGGTTGTTGCGGCTGTCATCGCTCATCACAGTGCGGTAGTCAAGGAGACGAATGAGGAGACCCTTCACCAAGGATACAAAGTGCTGCACCTGTGGCTTCAGCGTGGGTTTCTCGGCAGCACAGTCCAGCAAGCTGGCAGACAAGCATTCCAAAGCTTAATTATCAGCGACATCTGATAGTAGTTTACATTCAGAGATGTTGTGTGTTGATGTGTCATCGCAGTGAGACCAGCGAATAGTGTTCATTTTACATTCTAGATAGTCAGGAGGGAAACCACTTCTTAGAAAACTGGAAAGCCACGCATATAAAATATTCAAGATCGAATCATTTTTGACATAATGTGACATGTTATACTCTAATACTTAGGCCTACATGGTCTCTAGCAGTTGCATGTATCGTTCGTCTCCTCCTCCTCCTTCCACCTCGTGGTCCAACTTCAGAATGATCTCATTCTCAAACTACACAAAAGAAAAAAAGCAGGGCGGGAGATATGAAGCAAGTGGTCAACAAATTGGAAGTGGAAAAAACAAAAGAGAGGAGCAGTAGAAGGAGAAACCCTTCATGCAATTTTAATTAAGGTGTCATTTTTACTTTTATGCGCAGTTCTTTATTAGTGCACGTTTCCACAGCAGTGATATAGGTGTCTGTCTTTTAAGGTATTTCACCAAATATACAGAAACATGTGAATACGCATATAGTATGTCTGTCATTAAACTGTATGTATGCACCTTCTGGAAGTTCCCAAACTGTGCATTTTCACAGGTGATCATGTCAAAGAAGATGGGAATGGTGGCTCTTCTCAACTCCTCATCAGGGATCAAAGTCATCTCCAAGATGGGACCCACCATGCCAGGGATAAAGCAGATCTTATGACTGCCTGCAAGAAACATACAGATGCGCACAACAATCCCACATTATGTTCATTTACATGTTTTTCACTTAATTCAGCTTAAAGAGATTTACAGAGTTGGAATAGATCCGACATCGATATTGGGCTGATATTGGAAAAATACTTTTACTATAATACTGATGTCATTCACAGATCAGATATTGGACTAATGTCACCAATCCAAGTTCTGAGAGAAATATGGATCCAGACTTCATAGCATGATGCCGACACTCGTGGAAGTTTAAGCTTATAGCCAAAATGTTGTTGTGGAATTTGTCAATCATTTGTTAACCATCAATTATATCAATTAGTTATCCAGTGCTTGTTTGTAGATTTTTCTGTTGCTTATGTCAAATTATTTTTTCATTAACTTCTTTTTCTTTATGTGACTTTTTATGTTGTGCTTGCTGTCTTTCTTTTTGCTGTAACTTTGTTATTTCTCTGCTGCAAAAGAAAATAAAGGATGGTCTTAATTTAGATCTTAGGAAATTATAGAAAAGTAACAAAAGTATAGAAAAGGAGCTCAGGTATCAGAATTTATCCGTATCAGCAGCTAACTAAGTTCAGGTACTCGGCTGGATCAAAACCCAAAAACATAAGATTGGTGCGTCTTACAGATTTACATGTACTAATGTTGATAAAGAAAAAAAAAGTTCTAAGAGCATAGACTGCTAAAGTACCTCTCTACACCTTTTTTAATCAAGTTTTAGTGGTTAAACCAGTATGTTTCATCTCACTCACATACCAAACTATCATAAGCAATCCAAGCTAACAGCACACTTGATGCATTAATTTGGGAATATGATATGTTAACTGATAGACAACATTATACGTGTGATTGATTTAATGGGACATTAAACTGACAGAAGTTCTATTAACAGTTAAATATTGCACCAATCGCCATTTTTGTTTGCAGGTTAGTCATATACAGTATGACTTTGAGTTCAGGGCAGCAGATGTTACTCTTATTTTTTTTCTTTACTTAAAAGGCTTTATAACTTGCTGAAGAGAGAAATATACAAACTAAAGTACAGTCCTTTATTGACACACCACTCCCCTGTCTCTGTCAGTAACTCCTCAGTTCAATGTGCACAGAACACAGACCAGCTGATGTTTTTTTTCTTTCTATCAGCAAAATACATCCCTCTGTTTTTCTACTTACAGCTTTCTATGACTGCTACAAATGTTATTTACAGAATGATATATTACACTCGCATCTATGCAACATAGTGCTTAGTTACTGAAGATTTTGTAATATCTGTCGGTACAAAAAAAAAAAAAAATCTACAAACTTATAGTTGTATCACAAAGTAAAGACATTCTGAAGAGTAAGACAAACATCCATAGTGCACTCAACAAACTGGCTTTTCTCACCTAGTTTGTACCAGATATCACGTATAGCAAAGCCAATGAGCCTTCTCATATCTCCATATCTGGGAAAAAATGTTTGAGAAAGAGTACAAGAGGAAAAAAACAGAAACAGAGACACAACAAGAAACCACCTCCTTAATTTGAGAATAATCATCTAATCAGCAATGATCTTTCAACCTTCTGAAACAGAACAAGCCCTAAGGGAAGATAATGCTGCATTCCTCTGCTTCACCATAATTGGATGTCAGACTACAGGTGATACAATGTTTTAATAGGTAGTTACATCCACGTGGAGGAAGAATTGTTGTGGTTAATTAGGGAAAATGAAATGGATGTACTCTCACTTGATCAGAATCTTGTTCCTCTTTGTTGGTGAGAAATGCTGAAGCTGCAGAGACTCCTGCGTAATAAACGCCACCGCCAAGTGGAAGTAGTTATTCCAGAGCTACAGAGAGCAGGAGCGTGATGAAAGAGAGGGATAGCAGAGGACTTAATCAAAAAAATGTTTTTTTAAATAAATAATGATCAATTTAATTTATGCTGGAAAAATAACACAGATGCCATTTATATGGCATGTGGTTCAGAAGTACTGCATACAAAATACACTTACCTGTACTTCAAAGTCATCGTTATTGAGGAACTTTTGGTTCATAGTGTCGGCATAGGTATTGATGGCTCTCAGGAACACTCTAATGGGGAGAGACAAGCAGATACATTTTGCATAAAAAGATGCCAAACAAGTAGCAAATGTTCTTATGTTGCTGTTTTATTGCAGATGTATAATATTAGGATTACATTATTATTTTTCTTTTAGAGTGTATTTAAAAAAAAATACAGTTGAGATGCGAGTCCCAGTAAAAGGAAGAAATACACATTTTTTTCTTGCATTTATTTCTTGAATCAGGACAAAATGCTGAGAATAGATTTTAAACTTTCTCGATTATCTACCACTGTGAATAATATGGAAAAGGAGTTGACTTTATCCCCAACAATTTGACTTCATTCTCAACATACCGCTTAAGATTTTTTTTTTTTTTTTTTTACATGGCCCCAATATTAACTCCTACTGATGAAAGATGCAATAACAAAAAATCTAGAAAAAAATACTTATGGGACGTGCCACAACTGTACATGTACACAAATTATCAAAACAAGATACCATTTAACAAAGAGCACAGGTGTATAGCTGTGAGATGTGATTCTATATAATTATCTAACTTAAGGAGCAAAGCTGTTCCAATCTCTCTCGGCTAAAATATTGCCAATCTATAATCATTATCCAGAGCCAAATGACCATCTCCAGCTCATTCCCCTCATTCATTTCCTATTTAGTGGTACATTCTCCCTACATTTGCACATCTCTTCCCAGCCCCCTGTCTGCAGACTTCTTATCAGCCTGTCTTTTCCTCTACTTTTCTTTCACTTTTATCAATTGGTTTTTCCCTCGGACACAGCTTTATCGTTCCCTCTGGCTTTCGCCACAAAAAAATCCCTGATAGCTTTCGCTCTGTCAGCTCAACACACAGACACATTTGTCACATCAGCCATTTCATCACTGCAGCCTTGATCTCGGCTTTGCTATCTCTTACTCATCCTTGCGTTTGTTTGCCACGATGAACAAGTTCCTTTGAATTCTGACAATCCTTTAAAATGCAACACCAAGCCTTGTATGGCCACCAGCAAGCCACACTAGGCCTAGTGACCGCTGCAAACTGCGGTTCTCTGTGTACGTGCGAGTGTTGATTTGCTTGCGGTATCGCACCTGTTCTGCACCATGATCATGGCCATCCAGTCAGAGGGATACACATGTTTCCCAATAAGGTCCTTGAAAAGTAGAAAGGACTCCATGAGGAAGTCCTGAGAGAACAAGGGAGGAGCAAAATTGTTAAAAAATTAATTCTGTTTATGAGTTTTGTGTATCTTGAGTTGTCAGAAATCTGCAAGCATGCTAGTCCACTCACCACTAGATCAGAGGTTCCAGTGAAGGTTTCTATGTATGTATCATAATGACGATCACCCATCTGACTGAGGATAGCTGTCATGCAGGAGACAACTCTTGACTACAGAAGTAAAGAGAGAAGAAAAGGAAGCAGTGTTACTTTTGTCATGTGCTATGTATCTCAAGCCAAAGACCTAAGGAAAAACTTGTTGGAGCATCACATCCAATGTAGCAAAAAAAAAAACATTTCAAAGACACCCTCTAAATAGTTCTGTCACTTGGCAGAGTTTACCAATTATTACTATTCATTACTATTGCAGTCCAAAAATGTCATCATCACGTGTTGCCAGCAGGACTTGGAACAAAAGAATAGCACTCTCAGCAGCAAAAATATGCTATTTCTAGTGTTATTTTTCAACATGCTTTATGTGCCAATTGGTTGAAACCACAGTGTTATACAAATTATCATAATTGCTATAAACAAACAGAACCATTGCCAGGAGGAGTAGTAGCCTCTACAGTTTCTCTATTATGTTCATTAGTTCATATTGTAGTAAGGTGAGATTTAAAAAAATATTTTCTGCAAGCTTTTAGAGTTCACAGCAAGCTGTAAAAGGTAAACTTTCGAACCGGTAACTTCTTTAATTTCATCTCTGAAAAGACAAAAGGAAGATTATTTCACATATGAGGCAGAGTAAAAGAGAAGAAGGGAGAATGATTTAGAAAAAAAAATCAATGATGCGATGGTGTAAAGTGGGAGATATGGTCATTTCATAGCTGCAAATTGGCAGATCCAATAAACGGTGTGATATCTTATAGAAATATAAACGTATCATCAATATAATTTCAAATGACAAGATATTGAGCTTTAGGGAAAATTGTTTTTTTTAAATCAAAATTAATTTACTGCAGGATTTCTGTCTTCAGATTTTAATTAGGCATCAACTACTAATTACGAGCACTTGACTATGCGTATGGCCCAAGGAGAGTACACAAAAGCACACAAAGACTAAATATGGAGAGTTTGTAGAAGATGAAAGAGAGTGAAAGAAAGATGAAAAGGAAAAAGATGCAATCACCGCAATGACTCCTGAGAGTAAGACAGACTCGATAGGCCATGGCAAAAAGTTTAAACTAAATTTACAAATATGTGTGAAACTACTTATGTTGGAGAAAAATATCTTTGGGCTGAAACAAAAAGAAAAAATAAAATTCATTGAAATTTTAGATCAAATCTTTTCACATGATGCTGAGACGGGCTCAAAGTAGAGGAAGCAAAAAAGAAATAAAAGGACAAAAACTGAGCTACCCTGACCTAAAAGAACATAAACAATTTATGTCATGAATGAACAAAGAAAGACAGAAAACAGTTTGCGTGTATTACAGACGCACAATCCTATCCCCTACAGCCACAATGACAGACTTCAAAATTCTTGTCACTCTTTATATGCTCCTCAAACTAGACTGATGCTGTTTTCTCATCGTTTTGTCCTGTGGATTTCGAGCCCTTACTCTAGATGCACGCTGTTAACCTAAAATGGAGCTTTTGAAGCTTGAAGAAATCACTGGGAGGAAAAGAAAAAAAAAAAACTGAAAAAGAAAATGAACTATAAAACATTATTGGGCATTTTTCCTTTGCTATTTTCAATTTTATGCATAATCAGCAAAGAAACATGTCATTCATCCCAGTTCCTCTGGCAGCAGTTATGGTATATTTTGGACATCAGTCGGAGTCAGACATAGAAAACCTCAGTGATATTTTGTTTGTAGTTTGTTTTATGTGCCGTTTTTTTCACGAGTGTTTTCTGATCCTTTCCTCTGCTGTGCTCTCCTTTTCAAGTCTACAGACAGTTAACTGATCTGTTACAAGGAACATAGCAGATGTAGTGGTATTTCTGCAAGTCAGAGTTTGAGTGAAATCTTCCTCTGGAGTTGGTAGCAGAAAAGGGAAACATGAGACAGAGACGATGGGATGATGGATGACTAACAGAAGATGAAAGATGAATGACATCTGATGTGGTGACAGCTTTCATCTCCTCAAAATGAGCAGGGTGTGTGTTTGTGCTTGATTTAATTGTAGTGGGCAAAGACAATATTTCACTCATGTATGAAAACAAAAACGTTTTTTTTTTTTTTTTTTTACAGAAAATATTACATCAGACGTATACATGCAAACTGTTTTCACTAGCACCAAAAAGTTCATAAACACATGAGTGGGCATGACTACAGCTTGTTTCAGGATGTGTGTTTGAGTTCAGTTCATAAATAAATCATTCCTCCACAAACTCAGTTTAGTGAGTGTAGTCACTGCAGTGTAGTGACACCAGATCCTATCTGCATATTCGCATTAATTCATCTCTTTTTCCTTTCTCCCTGCCTGATTCCCTTTCAAATAAAGCTGAGGGACACCTAAGAAACAACTCACATCTTTAAAATTAACTCCTGACATTGAAAAGGAAACATTCATGTCAAAAACAGTGCAAATGACAGCTTTACTGACATGGTAGTAGGAGTTTAAATGACGTAATTACACAAATTTATGTCTTCCACCCCCAGGTAGCAGACGGCAATAGAAAGCACTGAGCAGCACAATTACCTGACCCCGTCTCTCTCCTCCATCTTTGCCTCTTTAGTGTGCAATGGCTGAACAGTAATAGGATTAAAAACCCACCCACACACTCAGTCACTTACCAGAATTACTCTCCAGCTAAGTACTTTCTGGTTTTATGTTCACTGCACTTGCGTATCTGTGCATGTTTGTGTTGTGAAGTGTAGGTCACATGTCATATTGCCCTACTTGGTCTCTGAAGACCTCAAAATCACCTTTAACACCATCTAAACACAGCAGAGATGCTCAAGGGGCCGAACTGTTTGTGCCTTCTCGCATGGATGTGTTTCATTAACACATTGAAAGAAATGCTAAAAAGTGTGGACAGCATACTGACGTGGTGTATATCAATAAAACTATCATGCATATCACCCAGACAGGAAGTTCAGAGCGTGTTGAGGCAGCAGCCTTACACAACATGAGATTACTGACATAACAGGACACAGATGCTGGGTATTTTTTCTCTTTTTGTCCTCTCTCCTTCATTTACTTTCCATCAACTCTCTCTAGTTAGGGTTATTCATAATAGATTTAAAGCTGCAGTTTCTATGTTGCTTCAAAAGGAGAGTTTCATGTTAAAAGCCCGCTTCATGGGAAGTAAAACCAACTTCAACCTTTTCACAGTAGAAATCAAGAGGCTGCAATTTTCAGTCAGCGCCAGAGAAAAATATGCTGAATTAAAGAAAAAAAAAAACAGTGATTATTTTTACTTTAGTGTACTCTAACCTGCAATATGATTGAAATTAAATGTTTGGTCTCAGGATTGCGTGAGAGAAAAGGTCACAGACTTTGCAAAATAGAGATGAAACAACATATTCAGAATCAGTTTGCATGAAGACGCTTTCACAGCATGTAATCGAATGACTGACTATACATTGTGGGATGCTGCTGTTGCTGGGAAGGAAGAATCAAATCAAGTGCTCTCATGGACAGTGACAGCAGATATATTTGTGTAGACTGCAGTTCGCAATCATCACCTCCAACAGATGGTTTTAGCTCATGTACTTCTAATGTTGAGCTACAATAAACAGTTAAGTCCAGCTGGCATCATCTGGCCGCTTATAGTCATTAAAATAAAATCAAAAATAAACACATCAGTCATTTTGTAAAATCACAAGTGAGTTTTTCATTTATAAAAAGGCAAGAAGCGAGAACAGCCCAGCTAACCACACATTGGGCATTCTTTACTCACTCCTCATTAGTCCTTAATGAGCCTGTGCTCAAAATAAAGCAAAGTTTAATTTAGACTGATCAGTTCATTTAAAGCCACAGACTTATATTTTTACACGTATTATAGTACATCTGATTTATCTGTTTGATTCTATAGATATTTTTAAGAAAATATTTCCAATCATTGAACATATTCTACAGCTGCACCACAAACTATTAGTCAGTTATGAGTAAGTAACAACAGAACAAAAATATACAATAAGTGAAATTTATTTAAACACTAAAAAGCTGCGGTTTTGGTCAGATAAAGGGTGTAGCATCAGAAACCTATAGTGAACAAAAACTGCATTTGACTGCTTATAAATGCTTTACAAAAACAAAGTTTGCATTGACCCTTTTTCAAAAGTTTTCATCACCATTTTAAAATTCTCTGCTTAAAGTTCCTTATCCCCAAGAGAAACCCAGCAGGATCAACTATCAAACATGATCGATGCCGTTAAAAGTAATTTAAATGTCATTAATTTAAAATTAAGACAGAGCATTAAAGCATTAACTGTGAAAGCCTAAATTTAAACACTTCTGTCCACATTTAATCTGCTAAATTAACCCTAAAAAAAATGTTTCAGACACGAACAAACCCGTCACTCATCCCTGTGGAACAGCGGATCAAGTAATCCACCAGGTACAGACTGACTATTTTGGCATCTTCTTTTAATTTCTCAACCTTTTATAACATTGCAAATGCCTGAGGCGTTCTTTGGAGAATTGGCAAATAAAACACAAACAGGAAGCCTTTACCCAGCAAAATAGAACCAAACACATAACGAAATTAGTTTTAATTTAAAGCAGAAGGTAAAAGACACCGGCGATCCATTCAAATAATTCCACATCAGGACTATTGATGCCTTTAACACAGCACTTAAGTTAGGTCTGTGTTCTGCCTCTACTCTCCTCATCCTATTTTCCCTTTTTCCTTCCATTTGTGGCATCCCTTGAGGTTGAAAATCATTACGCTGCTCTCAACTGTGATTTTTTATTATTTTCTTAAAGAGAATATCTAAAAAAAACATCGTCTTACTGGGATGCCTGCAGCATTCCCTCACCGACTCTTGCTCACTCATGTTACACACACATATATATACACACACACAAGCGTTTTACCAACACCTAAGGGCTAAGGTGAAAAGCCCAGACCGTAGAGGGGGGTTAAAGGTACACACAGGCTTGTGGGGAGATGTAATTAGAGCTGTTGCGTGCGTCGATGTGTCTGTGTGTTTGTCTGAGGCAGAGAGATAGGTGGCTTGTGTGGCATAAAGGTCTATCAGAGAACAGATCAGTGTGTCCTCACCCTTCTGCTTCCTAGTCAAGTACAAGAAGGCACTAGCATGTGATACTTGCAGGGAAGACAAGGCTAAGGGAGGTATGGAGGGAGGGAGGGAGTTCAAGGTGAACAGAACAACGGGGGGTGGGGAAGACAAAGATGCAACAAAATAAAATCAGGAAGTTTCCCTATATTTTTTCTTCTCCCTCTTTTCCTCAGCAATGACATTACTTCTTTTCTCATCCTCCATTCCAAAAAACGATTTACTGCTAATCAATTGTCATAAAAATTTGATAATACACAATTATCTGAGGTGTTATCAAAGCTTACGTGTTGCTAAGCACATGTATATTATGCAATGTAGGGTAAAAAATCTACACTGCAACAAGCATATATATATGTATATATATATATATATTATATACGCATCAATTTCTTTGTCTCACTCGAGGTCAATCGAAACCAAACACAAGGTGAGTCAACCACTGTGCTGTGGCGCATATATCACCGGTTACTCTTAGTTGGGGGAGGGGTCAGAAGGGACATTCATGAGGATGCTGCATCAAAAAAACTTTCAGGAAACATTAACACACAAATTCAAAGATTACTTTAGATGTTCAACCACAGTTCAAACACACATCTCACAGACTGTCATAACTGAAAATTGAAGTAAACAAGGACAATACAAAAAGAAAGTCCCTAAAGTGGATAAGTGTTGCCAGTATGTCGTAATAAACCCATATCTCTAAAGACTGAATTCACTCTAAAATATGTTCTCTTTGCTGATGCATGACAAATGAGGAAATTAATTAGCAATCACAGAATTTCTGCCATGCTGAGAAGAAAAAGTATTCATCATTTGGAATGATTAAAACCTGATGTAAAATCGTGTTTAATTTTATTGTCTTTTCAATGTATCCACCCGCCTATTTTGTTACAAGAGAGAAATCAATCAATCCCAGCTGAAATAAATGGGCAAAAGACAATGAGACTGAAGCAGGATGAGTGGCGGCACAACCAGACACAGAGGATGAGGTGAGTGTGAGGAATGAAGATGAAAGAAGACGACAGAATAGGAAGACCAGGCTAAAGTGGGACGGAGGAGGGAGGACAGTGACTGAGAGGAGAGTGAGGTGAAGCCACATGGGAAGACGAAGCAAACAGATGAGACAAGAGAGTTAGTAATTGAGCAATAGTAAACTGTTTTTACACAGAAATGCAAAGATATAAATAAAGTAATTGACTGAGCAAGAGCGTGCGTTTATAACAGTGTATGTTTGCGTCCTGGCTCGACTCCCAGAAGCTGACACTTCTATGCTGCTATGCCAGGGTCAATGTAGGCACATACACAAGCATTGATGCTTAAACCAGGGCAAACAGGGATAAGCCACCAATATGGAGACTGAAACAGAGAAAAAAGTGAGTCACGGGGGGAGACAGTGGAAGACAACAACAGTGTGAAGGTATTTCAGTGATTTGTGAGAGTTAATGAAAAAATTGCAGTAGATAGAAACAGAGATAAAGATCGATCAAGGAAAGGGAAAATGAGAGGGAGAGTGAGTGAGAGGGGGAGGGAGGATCACCGGGCTCCGGTAGCATGCGAGGATCAGCAGCGACAGAATGAGACGGGGAGAGATAGAGAGCGGTAAAGAGTCGGAGGGGAGCGCAGCTGACGACTAAAGGACTACCCGACACTGGAGAGCCACACCAAGAACCAGGGAGAGGAAAAGCATGTGAACCAAAGAGGAGGATGAGAAAAGGTAAGTGACTGAGAAAGCAAAAGAAAAGACAGCTGGTAAATAACCAGCTGTGTAGTGTGTGTAAGGAAGTAAGAGCATAGAAGCTTACAATGTTTTCTTCTTGCTCTATAATGACCCTCTGAGGAATGT
This sequence comes from Leuresthes tenuis, assembly GCF_036924035.1. NCBI lineage: Eukaryota > Metazoa > Chordata > Actinopteri > Atheriniformes > Atherinopsidae > Leuresthes > Leuresthes tenuis. Next base: position 15,583,806 of record NW_027325365.1, on the reverse strand, counting down.
TCCCAGACTCATAGCCCATGGCTAGTACTTTATCTTTTAAGGCAGATCATTCAAGATTAAAGACACAGGCTGTTTTTTTTTTGTTTTTTTTAATAGGTGTAACTATGACTGTTTGGAAGCAACTGCAATACCAGACATAAGGTCAGATTAAACCTCATGACTGCACAATTTAACATAGAGGGAGAGAAAAAATGGATAGCTCGCCTTGTTTGTATATTTCTTCGTCACTAAAGCTGTGCTTTTGTGTGTTTTTGTTCAAGAAGTAATGCGATAACATCATCAACATCGAGCACAGACTCATTGTATATGTGTGTGTGACAGGTGCGAAATCCCATCCATCTGTCACAGGAGGATTTGATGCATATGAATGCATCAGTGGGCATTTGTGTAAAGTGTGTGTCTGTGTGCTCAGTGGGGAATTATCCTCTGTGATCTATTACGCAACATTAATGACAATTAGTGCTTTTAACAAGGATTCCAAATGCTCGTGTGTCTGTGTCTGCTGACCAACTGTTATCAAAAGCCGTTGAAGTGGTCGTCAGGGCAGCTAGCATAGCTTTAAAAATATCTCTTATACAGTAATGCTACACCTGAACATGGTTGTGTGTGTTTGGTCCCCGTATTACTTCTCGTGTGGCGACCTGAATCTGGTTACCTAGTTACATTAGGGGTCGTGTCTTTCTTAATGAGCCAAAAAGCAAGTCCCCATCATCTCATATATCTAATTGCAGGGTTTTGACTGTGCACTTAACCTCTATGTAACATCATCAGTAAAGTCAGATTCTAATTTGAAATAACAGCCTGTGCATATGTTTGAGTGTGTTACACTACCACATAGCGCAGTCCTTCCTTTGCACCTATATGTCAAAAGCTGAATGGAAAAATAATGTAGTTTTAGTTTTTTTTAAACTGCTGTCAGTTTCTTCACTGCATGGGTGGCATTAATATCCAGATTTTGCAGATATTCTGTTTACCTGTGCAGACTTTTCTCTGCCACAGGGTTCAGCAGAACCCTAAAACTCAATATATCTTTAGCCATGTTTAATAGCAGTCAAGGTGTTCTTTTCATCAAATGCTGCTCCTATTTCTCTCCAAGTAAACATTTGTTGATTACAGCCAAACAGCTCAATTTGAAATTCACATGTACACAGGACTTGCCTCCAAAATGAGAGGCTCATTCAGATGTTTCTTTGTGTGCTAGAAATGTTGGCTTTTGTAATGAGGTTGAAGGGACAGTTTCCCTCTGCATCACTGATACAGAATGGAACAGTGCATTGTTACTCCGATGCCAGCAAAGCCCTCTGGCAGGTCTTTTCCTGCCATGCGTACATTTTGCTTTCTCTTTATGCTTCGCAGGTGCATAGTTCTAGCTGAAAGTTTTCTCGATCCTCAAAATTTAGCTATGTAATTTCTTCACAACATTCCTTAAAGAAGGTTATCTTTAATGAGGTAATTAAAGTCTTTCCAACTCATGAAGCTCTGAAACGTTATAAGTAGACTTTTGCACATCACAAAAGTGTCACCCCCCCCCCCCAAGTTAATGAAATACTGTAACAATCAAGTCTGTAGGTGTGGTATTAATTTGTTTTAGTGTATTAGCAGGGTTTTACCAGACTACTTTTGAATTGTTATAAGTTATCAATATAGATTACACAGTTATTTCTTGTAATTTGTGATTGAATTCACTGGGTTAGAATAGAATAAAATCTAATCTTGTTCCTTCATCACCTTAAAGATGACTTAAAATAGATGTCTGTAAAGTAATTTTATGTTCATTTTGTTTAAAAGCCTCACTTACAAGAAAAGCGGTTGTATCCATCATACATTTTCAGCATAAATAAAAAAGCAATAAAAACTTGACCATTTATGAACTGCCACTACAATGGGAAAATATCAATTAAGTTACCAATAAAAACAGACATATACTTTATATACCTAATCAGTATATACACTGTATGAAGTAAGACACAAACAGCACTTTGTGTGTGATGCCACAAAATTAGCCAGATCAATTTACTGTTGATGGTGATGCAACAGAATAAGTAGGCATTTTTTTCTCTTTTCACTATTAGATGAAAGAATAGTGCAGAATAAAACCACTGAAAGATGGTTGGACTCTGACTGAGGATTAAACAACCATCCATAAAGCTTCCAATAATTTTTCCATGAAAGTGCTTTATTGATTCTTGATTTATTTATTTTTTTGACATACTATTGCTTTATTTTCATATAATGAAGACACTATTTCATTCTTTAACTTAAATGAGTAACACCAAATCTCCACGAAAGAACCAGAACATTTGAATCCATCTATAAACAAATAAGTACAAAAATGACAGGGCACATATTGGAAACAACTGCAGTGTACTAAGAGCTAATTGGAATGGGATTTCATGCAAATTACAGAGTAGCGTAACCTAATCAATACATAGGTTATAACATTAAGCTGCATTTCCTCTCAGTCCAGTCATTTTTTCCAGAGAGTGACAGATAAGTACAATGGTGGAAGGAAAGAGCAATTAGACGCTAAAGGAGGATAGACAGGAAGACAAGATGAAGAATCAGAAGAAAGGTGTCTGTGCCTGCAGATGCATTTGTTAGTGTGGGTGTGCGTGTCACTGACACTTAAGCTGCTCTTCTAACTAGACAGAGTGTGAGCAAGTGATGAAAGAGAGATGAGATGCGGAGAATGACAAAAGGACAGGAAAGTCGGAGGAGGAGGAGAAAGATGGATGAAGAAGAGCGAAATGGGACGGCAGGGACAGCAGGATGGAATGATAAGAGGAGGAGAAATAGGCTGAGGGTAAATGATAGAGAGGCGAGATGGACGTGTTGAGAGGATGAGTGATAGGACAGAAAAGATAAAGATGAGGTGATGGAAAAGTATAGAGAGAAGACAGGGAGTAATCAAGATGAAGATAGGTGAAAAGGAAGGATGGAATGAGGAGATGAATGAAAAAAAATTACTTAAAGAGAGCAGAGGGTAGCGTACAAAACCCACCCATCACGCCCTATTAGCCACACTGATAAAATGTTAGTGTGGCCATGCATTTGAAGTGTGTCCCCAACTCAGGCACATTGTTTCTTCTGTTAGCTCACTGGAACAAGCTTTCCACTTTATCATGTTTATCTCTTTTTATCAAACATTTGGAAGCAAATTGCAAATCAGTATTGAGTTTTTTTATAGGCTTCTCTGCTCTGTTGCTCAACCAGCACAACACACACATTTGTCTACCAATAGGCTCAATAATGGTCTCTTTTTCTATATGGACCTTTCTGCTTGTTATGGGTGCATAACTGGTTGTAAATAAGCTTACACCATACAACCAAGTAAGTCATTTCTTTTTTTGTTTGTTTGCTTTTTTAGGGGTCTCTGACAGCGCTCTGACCACAATATAACATCGATGTAGTTAATGTCCTATTTACGGTCTCAAGTAAAAAAAGCTAAAATCTCATTAACAATTCATATCCCCATGAGTTGGATTTTTTTTTCTTTCTTTTTAGCAGTTTCTGCCATCATGCATTTTGATTAGAAATGCACGACTGGGGCTGTTAGGCAAGTTTAAGCAAGTCTATGACTGATTCACTGTGATGTTCAGACATGGAGCATTAAACAAATCAGGTACTTCCCCCTCTCTTCCTTCCCTCTACTAAAGGGAATCTTTTATAAGAAAAAAAACAGCAATTACTTATAATTTGTTTATGTAGTCTTAATGTATGCAAAATACAACCGCAAAATAACTCCTTTAATTTTCCTATCGCACAGTACTGATATCAACATATTCTAATGAGTTTCTCTGACAGAGGTATGGATTAGTCTGCCCCATTAGCATCTGGTTATTTTATGTTCCACTTTTGAACATCACTGAGTCCAAACTTGTACAAAAACACAAACACGCACTTAAACAAATCAAAGGGCACAGAGCAGTTGGTCCAAAGTAGATTCACAATGAATAAGCGCACAAGCTGCATGAGAGCAGAGGCATTTAAGACTATTTAGTTGTTTGTAAAGTTGTTGGGATTTGAGTTTGTCTTTGAACACCCATTGAGATTTTTCATGTTGGGCTTTTCTTGAGCACCTCAATAGTTTGTCGTAAGAGCCTTGAGTGTTTTTTGAGAGAACATTTTAGTGTCTTACTATAAGTGTTTCACAAACAGTCTGCCTTTAACTATTATCTCAGCTGGCTGAGTTATTTGGCTTTTGCAAATTGAACAGTAGCCTTTGTGGTGTCTGGCTCTCAGCTCAAATGGCTGATTAAAGTGCACTGTCTTTGAACAATACAGTTGCAGTCATTTAAAATGCACAACAAACAGACTCAGAATAAAGCTGAGCCAGCTTCTGTTGTTTTTCTTTTTGTTTTTCCCTCCAATGATCATTACTGGATTTGTGCCCCTATGAGGCAGCGATAAATGCTATGCCACAACACTTAGGAAAAAAATACATCAGTATCCTATATTAGAAATAAAGGCAAAGATACAGACACAGGATGCTGTGCATACATGTTTTACATCTGCAGTGCAGCACACATACATTATTCACTACCAGCAAAAATAAATACAAGTATTACACACACACACACACACACACACAGTGTGCCCACACATATAACCAGATTCTAAAGAACTATTTCATACCTCCAGTGTGTGAGATTTAGGAAGACAAAAAGGCACTAAACTATTCATAGGTATGTTTTCATTATTGTAGGATCATAATTAGAACTGTCGAGCTCAGTTACTTTAGGAAAAGCCCCAACAGGCAGCACAGGTCTCCCACTACCACATTTTCTATAGAAACCCAAAACAAACACTGACCCTAAAGAGGGCCTTCTAACATTTTTCATGTCCACTTAAGTTTTTCCTTTATGCTTGGAAGGACAGGGTTTGGATGGGGGGTGTTCAGTTGGTTGTCATCTATTACCTTGCTACTAGCTGTAACTAAATCCCACACACTGCTCCTTGAAGTGACAGGATGAATAAGGAGTCCTCCAATATAAAATGTTATCCCCTCAGAGGCCTGGTCTCACTACAGTCAGGGAACATATGAAGAGACAAAAGACAGAGAGTCAGGCTAAATCCATTAAAGGACTGAGAAAAGTTCCCCAAAAGGTTTGGAACATCCTACATTTTTGAATATCTTACAAAAATGTCCACCAAGCAGAGCTGGTGCTCTATTAAGGGGGAAAGGAACTCACGCCAAAGAACACTGGTGTTAAATGTTGCAATATATTGTCTTAAATTAAGTAAACAAAATTGACTTCAAGTTACAGCTAATATATTAGGGAGCTTGGGTAGAATATTGTGTTGTGTACTCCTACTTAGCTGAACAGACCAACTGACTTGTCAGACAGCTTATCGGCAGGCTGTATCAGAAGTCTTTTTGACTCATCAATCACCTCAAAAAGAAAGAAAAACAGCTCACACTCCAACTTATATTAGGAGAAGTCTGTGGCCACCAGCACTGGCATCACTTTGAAGTCTCCAATGTCCATGCAAGGTTGAAAATCATGTCTGATTTTGTGATTTGTTATATTACTAGAAACATTAAACGTGTGAGCTTGTTGTGCAAAATTTCAAAAGTAATAGAGCAATTGCCAAGTGTCATTATGTCAAGTACAAGGACTGCAGGAAGTTTCCAACACTTTATCAAATCTGAGCATTTGTGCTAATAAGAACAAGTTCACAGCTTTATACATAGCTGAGATTAAAATAGCAGAGTTGGCTTCTGTTGCTTCCAGTACAGATAAGAGAGGAACAAAAAAATTGATAGCATAACCAAAAATTCAGTGTGTGCCCTGTCTCAAAGGGCCAATAAAGTCGTGTGTTTGTTCTGTTCTGGCGGTGAGTGGGTGAGAGATAGTTACTGGGAGAAGAAGTGTGATTACAGAGCAGTAAAGCAAGTCTCAGTCACCCTAACACACACCCACAGACACACACACACACACAGGCCGTCAATCGGCAGTTGAAAAATGAGGCTCACCTTGAAACGACAGGGGACTCGATTCGCTGGAGCATTCAATGCTCTGTTACCACTGCAAAGGCGTGGGTGTGCACTCACACACACATGCACACACAAGGCTTTACTTAGACTGCCTGAGTTGGAGACGATTCTTTAACAACCAAAACCTGCCAACTGGTACATTAAACTGATTACCTGTATAAACAGATGTCATAAAAGCTACACACTGGCAAGAAATTCCCTGTTGTGTTTAAAGGCTGTGTGTGTGTGTTTGTGTGGGTGTGCGTGAATGTGTGTTTGTGTGCATTGTGACAGATGTTCAAACATACTTGAAGTGTGTATTGATTTCTGACAAGCAGATCTTAGGTATTTTCCTTCCCCTCTGTTGTCTTTCTCTCCATGCATCTCTCTCCTGTTGTATTCTGTCATTATCATTTAATATTCCCCATCACACATATTAGGATATATAAACTTTCTGTCAAAGTGCAGGGTTTTACATCCTATTTTGACATACATAATGCAAACCAACATGCATGATCATGCAATAATTAAATCATGTCTGTGAGTCTTCTCCGTCATCACACCTTTTAGCACCTCAGTTGTCTGCCATGTTCATTTATCTAGGCGCCTTGCCTTCATCCCACAGCTGAGTTTCCTTCCCTTCTCCTTCCCATTCATTTTGCACAGCTTGGGGTAGTGGGAGGGTATAGAAAAACACAACATGTCAAAGACAGCATGACAGAGAAGGAAAAGGAGGAGGTGTGTGGAGAAGTGCTAAAATAAACACAGGTAGCAATGAAAAAGTGATGAAAGGACAAAGTCATCCAATAGAATTGAAATGAGGGGGAAAGACTAAAAAAGAGAGAGAGAAAGAGAATGGGGTAGAAAGACTGAGATCGAAAGAGGTGTGAAAGGGATTTCTGAGGACATGGTGTTACTTTCTGCCTGGCAGGCTGCAGGTCAGAGGTGAAGTGTGAGACCTGAGACTGACAAAAACAGAGATGCTCACACACAGAGAACGACTGCAGAGAGAAAGAAACTTTGTTATATCAGGTGTTTCTGGTGCACCCGCAGATGAAGAGACAAATGCTTGGAATTAGGCTGTGGTATAATTGCCTTCATCTGCCTTAGTCTCAATCACAAAACAAAGTGCTTGACAACTCCTAAAATCACACACACAATCTGGTATATGCAAACCCATCTGCAGTCTACACTTTCTCCAATGATCAACTAAACAAAGGCTCACACTCTCCTCTCCTCTTTCACTGTATGTTTTTCTCCATAAAAATATTATCACCTGCAATTTGATTTTTGCAAACAACATATTTTTCTTATCTACCCAGTGGCTACCTCTGGCTTTAAATGGGGTAAAAAAACACACCTAATCATTGACATAATGATGTACTCTGCCTCAAGACCTATGTGGTCCACATCACAACAGCAATTATGACTTTTTTCATTGTAAATAATCAAGAATTTTCAGCTGCCACTGGCCAGTCATAATTTACAAGCTCTTGCTAGCTTCCAGGAAATGTGGCGATCTCTGACCCAAAATGGAAATGGAAACTTCTGGGAGAGAAAAATTAAGCCAGTGCAAAAGTGTGTGGGGCACTTCCTACTTATTGTCTACATACCAACATATTTAAGAGCCCAACATTTTCAGCAAAAGTAAGTAGGTTTAGAGCTTGGAACAAAAAGATAGTTGACTTTAGCATATAAGTTTCGCCTGCAAACCCAAGATAATAACAGCCTAATCAAAAAAAAAAATCAAGACTTCATAGCTAACCCATAAACCAAAGGGTGACATCTCTGTAGCCTTGTAAATCTTTCATAGGCAGCCAAACCCGCTAATAAAAAGTGGCACAGACACAAAAATCTTGATATGGAGCGCTTGCTGCAAAAACCTTACACTCAAAGCACCACTGTGAATTAAGCTCATGAGCCGCACTGTGAAGCAGCAAGCACACAGCGCTGTTCAACATTTAGAATAGAGAATGCTGCACATGCAAGACGCAGACCACATGATATGGGATGCAGACTGAGTATAGTCTGAATATCCGAGTTCTCTAGTGCTGCTGATGTGCACGCCAACCTGCATAATAAAGTGTTTTCATTCAGTTTTAATTTTTAATGCGCTTAAATGAAAACTGAAATTCCACGGAGTCTGACAATTTCAATTCCTTTTACTGCCAAAGAAAAGGAAACTAAAAGGACTTACATGTCTATTGTTATTCTGCTCATGCTGTAAAAGCAGCTTAGGGACAGCAGGTTTCTAAATGAGTCCCTGTAATTCAAGACAGACCAGTGAATGTGAATGTGTGCATGACTCTGATTCTGAATCCATATGAACTATTAGAGTAGAAGTCATCACAGTAAGGTTGAGTTACCTGTTGTCCAAGGGTGAGGGCTGATTTGTAACTACTGCTTTGATTTAACTTCTAAAACTTTCTGAACCACTGAGCTGACGCACAGTTATATTTTCTGTAGCCTTTGAGTCAACATTTACTAGCTTTCGATGTCAATGTTGGTAATCTCATGGACTCTTAAGCTAATGCAGTAGGTAAACAATCACATTCTTTTTAACTGAAAAGAATATTGGGATTTTTCACTCTTGACCTTATACAACAAGTATCTCTGCAGTGATCCTTCACCATTTAGCAAAAACAGCTATTTTGTTTCTCATTGCACATTACAATATCTATAAGACAGGTTCAAGATTCAGTTCTCCTTGAACTCGAAGAGACTGAATCTTGAACCTTTCTTATAGATACTGTAATTACATTGCAGTCAGTGTGTGATTTTAAATCTGCTGCCAGACAGTAAACTCAAACACAAAACGAACTTGAGCAGAACTTGAGCAGCAGCATCACTGGCTTCAGGTGTGTCACTGAGGGATCGCAACATGGCCTAATTTAAAAGATGGAAAACTGCAAAAACATCCAATTCCCAATAATTTAATTTGTTTGATTGCATGATTTCATTAACTCAAATAAAAGCTAACAAAAAATTGTGGCTCCAACTATTGTTACATGTTCTGCAAGAGAGAACTAATTGTATATGTTTATCAAGATTCCCCTCATTCATCCTCTGTTCTTTTGTCTGCCAAACTCTGCAGCTGTAATCGATTCCCAAATGGAGAAGAAGCAAATGCAGTAATATCCTGCCCCTGTTTTATTAGCTAAACAAAGTGTGCACTGACGTGACTTTAATCAAACATTAAAAATGTTTTTTAATAAAAAGTTTGATTTTCTGCTCACAAACATAAACTTGAGTTCAGACCTGAAATGCTATTTTATTTCTCACCTAAACAAATGAAAAAATATGCGATTTCGAATCGGTTATCAAAACCTCCACTTTAGAGCAGAATATCAGACAAGTGAAATGAGAGAAGACTGGACTCCAAATACTCAACACTGCATTGATATAGTCTATGCACTTCTGCCCTTTGGATGGCATAGTGCTGGCTGAACAGAGAGCTTACTGAGATTTGGTTTTGGTTACAGACACATGGCACAGATGCTGGTTTTACATTCTGCTGTGGGAGGCAAACATGTCGCTTTAAAAGTGTTCATTATGTGTCGCCTTCCAGCCAAATACTGCACCAACATCTTTACCTTTACATTTGTAAAATTTATACAACTCTGCTGTGGGTGTAACTCCAGGTTTATTGAGACACACACTTTCACCCTTAAGGTATTTCTAGACATTCTGTTCCCTCACTTGAATGAGATTTAAAGTTTGGCCGTGATAACTCCTATCCACCTGCTGGGGGAATTAGAACTTGATAGACCTCTATTGATCCGGTCAGTGTGAGCATTCAGTTAAGGTTGAAGCTTTTATATGGTGCTTAACGCGCCTAATGTCTGTGTCTTCCTTCCAGTCGGATAATGTATTGCCTCTCTCTTTTCTTCTATTGTTTCTCTCACATATTGTCTGTCTCTCTTTCATTTCTCCCTAGAATGAACCAGAAATGTCGAGAGAATCCATCACCTGCAAACCATCGGTCAAAATCTGAAAAGCATAAAAGAAACTTTGACAGAAATGTCCAATCCAAGCAGTTGGACCTAGTGATGAGATCTTTAATGGAAGAACTTTGAGAGTTTATTGAATATTGAATTCCTGTCTACTGTGTCCGCACACAAACTCTTTCAGTCTGCCCCCCAAACACTCAATTTAATTTGACTAAATAAAAGCTGGAACACTCTGGCTTTCTGCTGGATATAATCTTGCAGAGGTTGGCTGATGTCATCGAACGCCTCCATCTGTTTCAGCTCCTCCGGGGGCTGAGCCAACCTGCAGAGGAGCATGGGCAGGAGGGTGGCTGACCCAACCAATCCAGTGCCTGCACTGGGAGTTCCTCTTGCAGGGGGGCGATGGGGCCCACTGTGCAGCGTCGGGGTGCAGACATCTCCCAGACTCCGGACTCTCCCCTCCATCAAACGACATGGCAGCCAACCGACCAACAAGCATCAGCCAGTCACCATGGCAACAGACAAAGCATTGACAGCCGAAACAGGAGAAGCTATCAAAAGTGACAGCAGCAGTCTGCCGGGATCCAAAGAGACATCTCAGAACGAGATCAACAGCCTGACACAGGACGACATGGGGTCACAGGGGTCAGGGAGTGGAGTTTACTGCCAAATCAGAACCATACAGACGAATCCCAAGGACACAAGAAGTAAAAGGACAGCTCGGTATACTAATGGCAGTGTGGTAGCCTCTGATGTGATGGGAGGGGTTTGCAGTGAGGCTACAGAAGCTAAGGAGCCAGCCCACGAGAGGAGAAGGGTGCAGTCTCTTAGAGGGGACGGTCATCGCTCAGTGTTGAAGACGGGGAGTGTTTGTACTTTACATGCCACTCCACCTCGGCCCTGTCGTGCGATGACCAATTCCCCGCATCGCCTTTGTGAGACATGTGGGAGGAGACGATCACAGATTACACCCTGCACAGGTGCATGTCGCAGGAGGGCAGTCAATCAAATTTCAGCCAGCCAGACTTTGCCTAATCCGCCACAGAAACCATCTGTGGCTCCCACTCAATCAAGAAAAACCTCTGCTGCTCTGAACTCTCAGCCTTGCACCAAAAACATAAACGCAGCCAACTCGCAGCAGCACATATCAGTAAAGACTGCTCAAATACCACAGCTGTCACACACAATACCAAAAACACACAGTTCACAGTTTAACCACGCAGCACATACTCAGAGCAAAACAAAAGATTCAAAGCAGCAGACACGGCCTCGTTCGGCAGACTTTACTTATTACAAGGACTCGGCCACGCAAACAACAGAAACACACACACACAACAACACAGACAGCAGTACAGCTAGTACACATACACAGCAGACACACATGCCCACTACAGAGGCAGCAAAGGCTAATTCCACTGACAAACACAATCAGGATCTGGCCCAAATCCAGAACGCTGATGAACATGCAAATCAATTTGCATCAGTCAGCATCGTTTCTAAGCCTCAAACTCCTTCCTTTAACTGTGACCATAAATCTAGCAGTCCCACACCTCGTCCACCAAAAAGCTCTCCTAAGGCCTCCAATACTAAACCAGCCACACTTGTAGCGCAAACCAAAAACCAAGAGACCACAAGCTCATTCAAACAATCCTCAGAGCGGATTAAATTCAAGGAATACACAAAGCAGAAGAGTAAATCATTTGATGACCACACTCTGCCTTGTAAGACTCATATGAAAGCACAATGTAATGGGGCTCCAGGAGGACTGTTGGACGGACACACAGTAAAGGTGCCACGTGGGATTGAGAGCCAACTGCAGAGTGTGGAGGAGAACCTACTGTCCAATCAGGAGAAGATCAAGGTGCTTCTCAACGTGATTCAAGACCTGGAGAAGAGCAAAGCCTTCAGCGAAGGGTGAGAGAAGGGACTTGGGGAGGAAAAAAAAATATTGCAAGAGAAGGGGATACATGGGAGTGGAAGAAGGTAAGAAGAAAAGGAAAAGAAGACATGGAGGTTGACGAGTAAAATTAAATAAGATTAGATACCCAGACAGAGTGAAAACAGAATGAAATAAGGATAGAGAGGAAGCATAAATGAGAGGTAAAAGTATTTACTGCAAAAGCAAGTTTTCAAGTAAGAGTGTGCTAGAGTGATAAAGAGAGAGCAAATAGAGAACCAGAGAGAGTGTCAAGGGAGTGGACCAGATTGAGAAGAGAGCATATTTGGGCTTTTATGGCATTATATACTGATCCGTTTTCGAGTCTGTGTGATAGCATTTGAAATTTACTGTAGTGCTGTGTGTTTGCATGTGTGTGATGCAGTCCTATAGGACGATATAGTACCAGTTTGCCTGTAGCCAATTTCAGCATCCCAACATCTCCTTTGTCCCTTGATCTTATCTACTCAGTATGTAGTCCCAAAGAGACACAGCTCCCTATAAAAAAACTCATAAGAACAGTTTCTATTACTCTCTCCTGTTAATTCCTTTATTTTTGCTGCCTTTAAACCCGCGTGAAGCAAATTCATCTTTCTCCACCTCCACCCTTTTATCTTTCTGTGCTCCATTCTTAATTAATGCCTTTTCTTTGTCCTTATCTGCCACCCACATCTCCACATTTGAACCATATCCGCAAATAACAACTGGGAATCACTTGTTTCCACTCACACCAGTTCTTCATCTTCTCCCCCTCTCTGACAACCTGTCTATTATTCTGCTGTCACATGTTTGCCAACACTCTCTTTTTTGTCACCAGCTTACCGCTCTCTTTTATTCATCTCCTCCCTTTCCATATTCTCTTCAACAATAAACTTTCATAAGGCAACACAAGTTTATTTTTATTGATCATTTCAAGGACAGAAACTCGCAAGTGTTCATAAATTTTTCAAAATTATGATACAACCAAAATTGAAAGAAGAAAGAGCATAACACTGCGGCCACACAGAACGTGTAATGTACACTGATCATTCATAGAGCAGGTACTACAATACTATGATCTAACATGCCAGGTGGTTTGTTTCATAGAGTCGTCTTTGAAGTCCACCATGGAAAACATTTCGAAAAAATGCTGCAAGCCGGTTACACTTACAAAACATTTGGTGAGCTGCAGTCATTTGAGATAATCGTGAGCATGTTTGCATAGCTGTCAGTCGTGCTCATTCACCTACTTGAAAACAGTCATATTTGTGAGAATTATTTTTATTTCATACGTTTTTTTGTCCACTAACTACTTCTGCAATCTTTCACCGATTTCTACAATTTTGTTATCAAAACGTTCAGCTCGTTCAGGAGATGTGTGCTATACCTTAATATCTTTTACACTTTTTAAACTATTCAACTTTGACTTAACTTTTTTCCTCATTCAAATGAATAGAAAATGCTTTCAACTCTTCAAAAACTTCCTCCTCTTTCCAACCTAACTACTTCAACATACTTAAAGTTAAATTTTCACTAGTTTCAGCTTTTTGAGCATGGTCAACTAATCACATTCAGCTCATGAGAATTCTCACTCAGTGCGGTTACATGCGGCATTCGGATCGGATTAATGGCTAAGTTTAAATAAGATTGAGTTATTCAGCTCATGTAACAAGCTTAATCCGACAAGAAATCGAATCGGATCGGGTTACTTGCGATCGGATTAAGACCCCGAGATAACTCGATCCGATTGCCCACTTAACGTGCCTGGAGACGACAGTGGATAGGATCGAGCGTTCTGCACATGCTCCAGATTTTTTCCCGTGATCGTCACCCGGAAGTCGAAGGGGACGATATTACTGTTGTTGTTGCCGCCGTCAGAAAGAAAGCAATGGAGAATGCGCCATTGTGCATTGCGTTTGGGCCATAACCATGTTCATCACAAATGTAGAGGGACGCAGCTTCATCTTGCTCTTCGTTCACCGTCTTTCTCGAATGTCTTAGTTTTGTTGTTGTTGGTGGTGAAGACGTCAACCGGAAGTGGCTCTATTGGCGATAGTTGAAATGGGTACAGCGCCACTTATCTACTGTGGTATTGCATGCTTTGTGCCAGTGATTCAATTCATTCACCGTCATGTAACAAAGGATAATTACCCTTGCTCAGATAAGGAGCATAACCCAACTATAGCTATAATCGAGTTAATCTCATCATGTAAACCAATTTCCAATTGTTTTCCATTGTTGATACCCAGTTGAGTTTATGCCCTTTTAATGAAGGGCATGAAGTTGCTCTCCTGTTCTATGACATGTCCTCAGTTTGAATATTATGGCAGAATATTACTCACAGTTATTTGTATTTGAACACTGGTGTGTTTGTGATCTAGCAACTCTCATGAGAATCAAGCTGCTTTGCAAAGTAAACAAAACTAAGCGGTCATAGTGATCATGAATCTATAACTCTGTGGTATTGATAGGGGATCACGAGCAACTGCCATAACAGCAGTTTTTTTCTTACATAATTCAATGGGATCTATCCTCGCTGGTCCTTGGATGGACCGTGAGGATCTGTCCTGCCCTGTAATTTACTCGTGGCCCATGGTGAGTGGTTAAAAATATAAACTGAATTAAAAAAATCTAAATTGAAATGGACTTAAGTACTGCAGTAAGTGACTGAGTGCTGTGATTTGTTTCTGTGAGAGTGGCACTCACTGGCCTATTAATGACATGCAGAAATGAAGTTGCGTATAGACCCTTCTAACAACAAGCAGCTGGGTTTATAATAGAAATACTATAATAACATGTAAAATAATACAAATGTTATGCAAGGTTATTTATATCATGACAATTGTAACCATATTACTAGGTAATCTCTTTCCTGTTACATGTGTAGACATTCTTTGTTGAACATTAAAACTAAAAATATACGTTTTAAAGGAAAATCCAATCTGAAAACTGCACTTAATCTGTGTAAAATTATTGCACATTTATGAATATGAATTAAGCATTTTTCTGAGGCTTCAGTGAGGCATCTCCAAAGACACAGAGATGTAGGTTGCCCAGCCCTATAGTTCTTGTCTCTATCAGCAAAGCAAGCTTCAGCCTGCAACCATGCAGGGTGCAATGTTGCTATTGTAAGAATGGCCACTTTCTCCCCACTCAACATACCCCCCTTTGTTCAGCTATCCACAGGATGTCCACTTTCCCAGCAGCCTCCTCTCAGGGCTGAACAAATTTGAGGCCATGGTGCATGAGGATGCTGTGTGTGGGGTCCCCATCCCGTCACTCCAGGTCCCAGCCCAGATCTCAGAACATTAACCTCAGCACGGTGCACAGGCTTTTCCCTGGCCGTCTGTCGCTCATCTCTCGGTGTAAAATCCCCCTCCCTTCTCCATCGGAAGCACAGAAGTTCGGCGCTGGAAGCGATTAGTGTTGCATTTAAAGTTTAAAGTTAATTGGGTTAAAATCCTGAGGACAGCTTTACTGTCATAGCACATTAGACACATTAGTGATGTCAATTTTATACCTCACTAATTTTAACATAAACTTTAAACTGTCTCTTATTTATGCTCATTTTTTTCTCCTCCACAAAACTGGAAAACAAATTAAGCTGCTCCACCTTTATCAGGCCATATGTTTTTAATACGTAACGTCCCTCCTGTTCCTGTTCAGCGTTAACAGATGTCTCTCGCTACAGACTAATCCCTACAAGACTACCCTGCAATTAATGATTAAACTGCACAATAAGACTCCTAAAGTCAGTATTTAGGCTGTCTCGCCTGGTTTAATATCATGCATCCACATGGTCATTTGTGTGTGCTTATATCTTGTGTTGCCTGATAAATGCAGACAGACTGAGAGGCAGGGAGAGAAGAGAAGAGAGGGTGAAAGTGAAAATAATCACCAGAACCACCAAGTAAGAGGGAGTGTATGTATTTGATGCTGAGCCACAAATGAAAGCAGTCTAAGTGGGCTGCTGTGATAAAAACGTCAGCTTGGCTAAAAGGCTGTAGCTGTATTCCGACTCCTTGTTTACTTTCTTTCCTAAGGCAAATACTCGTCTTCGTGGCTGCTGTTGTCTTTGATAAATATAGGTGGGGGTGAAAAAGAATAATATGAGTCACACAGTCTCTCTCCATGTAATTAAAATGTCAATTTTATAAACATAAAATCAGTGACTCTTTCATCTAATCGGTTCATTCAAAGGCCAACCAAGATATCCTGATAGAAACAAAGTGCTCTAATTACATGGCAATCATCATGAGCTTCACGCATTTCCACACTGTCTTTAGCCGAGTACTCTTGTTTATCCTTGAAAAGACAGTGAGCATGTGTAATCATATTTTTTTAATAGTACCACAGCTTTGTAGTAGACAATAACATCCCATAAAAATTTTAAAAAACTGCTGCTAATAATGCTGGTGTCATGTTTTGTTTGGCTCCAAACTAGATCTGCCTACACAGCTGCTGCAAATGCTGTTTTTTACCTGCTTGGAATAATAAACAGTCACCCACTGGTACAATGTAGGTATAAGACTTCTCTTTGACAACACATAGCACACAGCTATAATGCAGCTGCACTGAGTATATGTTGGTGAGGGAACCAATACTATTCGGGGCACCACCAGTCAACCTGTTACATCAGAGCACACGGTTGTCACCAAATAGCTTCGGTTTGGAGACGTTGACACAAAATGTAATATGTTCAGAATTTCAACAACTTCAAAGTGATTTTTCTTTTAAGCAGACAATATCAGTAAGTTTATGTGCAAACACAACAAACAAACAAAAAAATGACCAACAATTAAGAAAAAAACAATGCAGTGTATTAAAACATGTTGCTACAATCATCGTGCAATCTCCTTTTATGAGTTTGCATGGATGTCTTACTTGATATTTGTTGTTTCAGCAGTCGCAGCTCATACAGAACAGGTCAGGACATAAACAACTGTCCCACCTGCCAGAGGACAGCCTGCATCATCTACAGGTAACCTTATTAAATTAATTACCTTACTTCATTACATAACCCACAAATGGCCACTCATTCTTGCCTGGAGGCCACTGAAAATGCCCCCAATTCCTTATTATTCTTTTGTGGTCCTGAAAAAGTTCTGTTTCCCATTGTCTCACCGGCTTGTCTCAGCTGTTTCTGTTTTTTAATCACTTACTCGGCTCATCTTTTTATTTTTCATTTCCCATCTCCCTTATATCTGGCTATCTCTGTCTTGAACTCTGATGACTAGTATTTCAATATATGCTATTTACATGAAAAATGCAAAAGTATTGCAGTAGAGTATTGACACAATCACATACTGTAATCTACTGACTGACTGAGGAAGCTAGAAGCTCTATCCACAATAGTTATTTTCACATAAAAGAATGTTTGGTGCATACAAGCTATTGTTTCAGCATCTTTCCAGCTCCAGCTATCCCCCCTGTATGAGTGCCCTAAATATGAAATTGCACTATTAAATTGTATGCAATTTACAGAGCCGCTCACTCATAATCTGCTACCAGATACTGTACTTTAATACTCACATCACCTCCAGCCAGACCTTTTCTCATTCACATATTTTCATTATGCAAATCATTTCATCCCTTCATCGCCATGCCTGAGCGATCTGTCAACTCTGACTTTCCTTCAGACTGGTTTCCTCTGCATGTCCGTGCCTCATTCTGTCCTGTCAGTTGCCAAAGCTATAATCACCTGTGCCCCACTCCCATCCACTGCCAGAGGCTCCACTCTTTCTCTCCACTGCTTCCGTAAGCTGGGAATGTAAGTTTTCATGTGTAGCTTCGTGGATCAGACAGCAAGAAAAGAAAGGCAGGCTTGAAGCTAATTCTGAATGTTCATGTTTATAATCAGACAAATCGCCCTTGCAGGCCTCGATTTCCCCCAGGGTTGATGAACTATCTCTGTCTCTATATCTATCCTTCTCCTTATCCATCTATCGCTCTGTCTTCGAAGATAAAGACCTATTTTGCAGGATATTTGCTTTTCCAATTCTCTAAAGTCATTTGCCTTCAAGCAGCCCAACCTCTGCATCTCTCTGTCCCTTTCTCATTTTTACACTGCCTCTCTCTTCATCCTTTCTTTGCATCCAAATTCTGCTCTTCTTTCTTCCCATTCTCCCCTTGATCTCGATTAACACAGCAGAATCTTTTTCTCAGTCAGCAGTAATGCGCATCAAGGGGGATGGACTGCTGTACGGCATCATATTCATATATGGATCTATACTGATCTGATCACACGCCACACAGATACGGTTGAACATACACACACCCACATTTATGCACACACAATAGATACTCTGAGTGGAATAGAGCATTACATCTAGTTAGACCTGAAACAGTTTAAACAGTTAGCAGATGATTAATAACTTTTATGACATAATATACCAAAAAAAAATATTATTTTTGTAATCAAAAACTGCTAGATAAATTTAAAAGAAAACCCACTGGTTTCTAGCTTCTTACATGTGACAGTTTGCAGTGGAATGTGTTCAAGCATCGGACTGTTTGTCAAACAAAAAAAGATATTCAGCCTGCACTTTAAATAAGAGTGACAGGCAGCATTTTATTACCGGTGGGTAAATTCATAATGCAAGTTACTGTGTGTGTGGCGCGGCTAAAACTTGCATTACACAACATTTAATTTAAATGGGAAATGCATGAAAGCTTTTGTAGGCAATTTTAACCTGCACATCCAGAGGCATTTGAACACAGACAGACTTTAAAATGTTGATGGATTTGATGGAATTAAATTAAGGAAAAAAATATTCAGAAAAGTACTGAATGCTCCTACAGAGAAGCCAAGAAATTTGACTATTCCAGTTCCATTATTTTCTTGCTTTATACATCAGTAAATTGAATACACTGTGCAAGGAACTCTGATTAAATATGAATACAAAAGTAATTTCTATTGGGTACAGATGTTTTACATAAAGTATTTTGCTGCTCTTTCTCATATAATTAGACTTTCTCTTTTCTGTTCTCTTAAGATATTTCTTCCCTGCTCCAGTTCACTTGTGTTTTTTTCTTGGACACATGCAAATACAAAGTATGTGTGTATGCACGCATGCTTTTTAATACAGCAAAAAGGAAAATTCATCTATCCAGGGAAATCTGAGCAGTCTTTATATGCATACCATGTACACTCACACAAACAGGCACAAATGCATTTCACACTATTCAAAAAATTTAAATAAAATTGTCACGAATACCGAATCTATCTCTGAATTATTTACCTCTTAAAACAATGCGTTTCCAACAGGTTTTATTGTGACAAACATACAAAAGGCAGAAGGGCCAAAGCTTTTTAGTATTGGATAGTGGGAGCCTATGAAACCACAGAGAATTCTGGGTTAAAAGGAGAAGAGATAACAAAGAGACATGCAAACAGAGGATGAGTTGCACATGGGACTGAAACATCCATCCTAATGATTTTTAGTGGAATAAAGAGATATTGACATGGGCTGGCTGCCTGAAGATGTTTTCTTTTTGTCAGTTCTAATTAATCTCTATAAGAGACAAAGAGGAAAAGGATTTTAAGGCAGTTCCTGTTTCCTCCCAAAGCTCAAACACACATGAAATAGATGCAGGCACGTCCACAAACATTACGCTTTCTTTTTCTCAGGAACTGAATTGATATCATAGCTTTAATTGTGTGAGACATGCATGCATACAGTAGCCAAACTTTAACTCTTTCAACCACGTTGGCCCTAACTGAACCCAAAAATATGAAGGTTTAAAAAGTCTCTCACAAGGATAAAAACAACAGCATCTCGCAGTCATGCATACTGTTTCATAGACATTGCAGATGACATCTCTCAGAATGAATTATGAGCAGCAGCTTTTCCCATAGTGCCGTAATCCCACAAACAATAATAAGAGGGAAGGTAGATTTAGAAAAGAGTGTTAGTTAATAAGGTCTGAGACATGATGTCCCTGAATTATAACTGGGAGGGTAAACAGGGACCTGACAGAAAAAACATTCATTCTGCAACAGGATTCACTGTAAATTAAGTAAGTGCAGGTAAGGTGCAGCACCTTATCTTATCTTATCTCTGAAGTTTGCTTGTGGAAAATATATGTGTGTATGTGTATTCTGGGTACACCCCCTGCATACTTTATTCATGGCAGCCATATCCCTTTCTCTATGCCCACCAGATATTTTATTTAATCTTCTACTCACTCATTCCCTCACTCTTCTCATCACTGTGCTTTTTCTCAGGGAGACAAAATGGATCTGCTCTCCCTGTGTTGACACTCATCCTCTTCCTCTTTTTTTTTTGTTTCCCTCATTTATTCTGCAGTGATCTCTCTGGCCCGTTTCATTCATTCAACTTTAAATCTCTCATGAGTTTCTCTTCTCTTCTCCTCTATAAATCCTTAAACAGTTCTTTTTCCCCTCGGGAAAAGCCGTGGGCTCATTGTTTAAGATGTTCATGTTGTATGGCAGAGCAGCGCGTCTTGTGTGTGTGTGTATAGCACAATTTGTGTTTGTGGAGTAGAGTGTGTGTTGGAAAGTTTGGGGTTAGGGGGAGGGAGAGGTGGGTGGTTATCTCTGCTCTCCTTGCCTCATCATGTGCCTCATTAACTCCAGATGTCAGGCCCTATGCAGCTCCACCCCTCTAATCCAGCTCAGCATACACAGACATAAACACACAGTTACCAAAATTAAGTGAGAGACTCAAAAGTCTACAACATTATAACCTGCAGCAATGGACACTTCAGAGGAAAAGCGTGCAAGTGAGATGAGAGAAGGGTGGGGGAATAAGAGCATAGAAAAAGAAAGCCAAGAGGGTCTGCTTTGAACATATCTGAAGAGCAAAGAGTTCCTCCCTTGCTCTTTCCTTTTGCACCTCCATTGTGCAAATGCTCCTCTCCTCTCTTTTCCTGGTCTCTTTTCTTTTTCTCATCCCATTGCTCTCATCTCAGCACCCTGTGATGTATTGGTGCATGAAGTTCTGAAGAATACTCTGGACGTGAAATGAGTGCCTGTGTGAAAATGTGTGTGTGTGCATACTAATGGTACACGTGATTCTAATGCATGGGCAAAGCCTCTCTGTAGAGTTTTTGACGCATTTTGTGCCTACAAGACTCCTTCATGTACCATTCACATAGTCCCCTCTTTCACCTCTCACTCTACAGCTCCCTGCTCATCTTCTCTTTTTTCTCACTTGGAATCATCTTTTGTAATAGATGAGCTATGTGAGTAAATTTGACTTGCATTTTACAGTAAACCAAACCCCTAAATCTGGTTCTTGCTGTTTCTCTCTTCTCTTTGTCTCTTTCTGCTTCAACTGCTCTCCATCTCTCCTCTGCAGTGTGGAACATGATTTTCGACAGCAGGAGGGACTATTCCAGGGGGTTATTGAAGCCCTTGAGGTGGAATATGATGTGCTTGCACCTACTCTGACCAAACCCATGCCAGCCCCTTCTTCTTCCAGTCGCCCCAGCACCAAGGCACGTGTCAAGAAACTGCGCAAGAAGTGTTTCTGGTGGCTCTAATCTTTACAACCCCCTTTCTGGACTGCAGATGAACACAAACGGATTATATTTCACAGGAGTTAAAACATGCTTCTGTGGAGGAAGACACCTTACTCAGATGGGTCCACTTAAGTTTTATCAAATATAGAAGGATTTTTTTCTTTTCACCAAGCATCATACGTGTGAAGGACACTTTTTCTCTGACAGAATATATCTGCGACCATATAAAGAAAAAGGGAAATGCACAAAAGAAAGAAAACAGGGCCAAAGAAGGACTCAGAAGACCACTACTTCTATCGCTGCGGGAGCTAGACTTTATTAGTTCATTTGTTACCAAACAACTGAAAGAAAGGACACTATTTTCTAGATCAATTACATAGCTGACAAAGGAAGCAGACTTTGGATGGCAATCACATGCATTGTTTATAATTTGGCTGAGTAACTATCAAGATAGATGGACAGATGTATTTGCTGACTCTTCACAACAATTCTGGTAATTTACAGCAATAAGCAGGGGACCCGCGATGACATCGAAAAGCCAAGGAATTTCACTACTTGGATTTCTTTCACTTTTGGTGGCTTGGTAGCCAAAATTTGAATGTAGCAACAACTTTAACACTTTAGGGACCTTCGGGGAAAAAAAACAAGCTGATGACCTGTCTGGAAACATACAGATGGCTCACTGGATCATCAGCATTTTGGAGAGCCAGAGATTGTAGATTACATTAAGAACACCCTGAGAGACATTGTGAGTGGCAGCTGATCAGAGAAAGACAGTTTTTGACAGATAATTAAAATTTCTGTCAACATTGGCTGACAGAGTGATTGATTTTCTCCTTTGTTACCATACGAAATGTAAATGTTCCTTTTCAAGGTTTTCACTCAGACATGCATACAAAAACATGCACAAACAGGCTTGCAGACGCTAATTTGCGCATACAGTAAACCCACTGAAACTCAAGAAGCTAGTTCCACACGCATGTATACTGTAGACAGTTGTTACATTTGTGATCAAGAGCAAATTAGGAGTAGACCACCATCACTTCATCGTTAATGATTGGCCTGCATTAATGATAAATGTATCAATACTTGTACAGTCTGAACCAAAATGGCACCAATGAATTCTGTACGACTAACGGCTAAACTAGCAGTCTGTATTCTTCCTGATCAGTCATTGCAGGATACTGTCAAAATGCTATAATTTACTGTGCAAACAAACAGGAAGTTGCCTGATAAATCAAACAGAAGAATAAAAAATGTTCCATGGCTTTGTCATTCACAGCAAAAGATATACCCTTTGACGCAGTGATACAATTATAAACTTCTTCTTTAGCATTAAGGCCAAACTGCAGTTTCAATCAAGAACCAATGTCTTTATAAAATCATAACACAATTAAGGGTGAGAAATAACTAAAAAAATATATATATATATTTTTCAATATATATATAAACCGGAAGATTTGTCTGTTGTCAGAATTTCAAACAAAAGTCTGCAAAGTTCTGTATGGTTCCATCCCTTTTACAAATATACAACCAGAATGTTTTAATATACTCAGAGATATAACATTTGCACAATGCTCCCAATGTTTTTGCCACAGCAGTTCAGAGCTTAATTACTGCTGTCAAAAGGGCCTACTGCAGCATCATCTGGCTGACAGATTGTCCCTAATTAGAATGCCGGATGACACCACACTTATTAATTACCCAATCTATATCCAAATTGCAATGTCATGTGTGAGCTCCCACAAAATCCTTCTCCTTTTGATCTTCCACTTGTATGTCCAATAAAATGTGTATTTTAAACAAAAGACACTGTTGACAACATACTCTGTGTTTCAGAATGATACTGAATGGGAGAAAAATGTAGATAGAGATGGTTCCTTGCAATCCACTTATATCAGCAAACAACAAATGATAAAGACGTAGGACAGAAGGTTTTGAAAAGCTTGACGAGTTTATATAAAGTCCAACACTTATATTTATGTGAAAAAGAGGCTCACACATTCTCAGTTCTTAGGCTTAGCTTATCAGGACATAAAAGTTATCTGATCCGTACCAGAGCTGAAATAAAGTAAATACAACTTTAGATGAACAACAACCCTTGACATAGAACTCTGAATCATTACTTTCTAAAAACAAAGACACTTTTTTCCCACTGTAGAATGACAGACTTTATATTGTTTGAAAAAGGCTTCATAAGATCAGCGCTGATGTTTTTCCTCCTTGTACTTGTATCAACACACCCCTGAATGTTTCAGACCCAAAAACTTCTGCTTTCATAAAGTTGCTCACATTTGCTTAAGATCAATTAATCAAGAACATTTAATTAGCAACATCTGGCTGCTATATTTACCCTGTTATGGAAGCAGTAAGGATGTAGTTAGTTTTTCACATTTCACATGTAATATGCACTGTGCGGAATATTAAACAGAGTAATATGTAATGTTACATTGGTTATATGCACACAGTGGATACAATTCCTCATCTTGAATCAGAACAAGACAAAGGAAATTAGGATTTGGGTTTTTAGGAAAACTAGGGATAAGTCAGAAACTATTTCCAAGCTTAGGTCATTCAGTCTTTACAAGAAGATGTTTCATATCTTCCATAAGTCTGTGGTGATAAAGAAGTGTGACTCTGTGGTGTGAATAATGCTGCACACCTTCTACATGGCAAATTGATTGAACAAGGAATCGTATTCAATCAGAGGCTTCTTCAGCTGGGGCGCAACAAAAAAATCTCACCAGGCGTTATTTCTTGCCCACAGGAATAACTGTCCACATAATTCTTTTTTTTCTAAAAGTTACTAATGACCAATGACTAAAAACCTGCTTTGATTCTTTATGCTGCTAAATAATTCCCCAGTTTGACTTTAACAAAGTACTATTCAATTCAATTAAATATGGCATTTGCTGTTGTTCATCTAAGGTTGTATTTTACTACATTTCAAACATATCCTTACACATAAAGGCTTAGAACTGATGACGGGGTGTACGTGCCAGGCTGTGTGTACTTACAATCAGGGCGTGCTCTCGACCCATTGTGATGACTGTCCTGTTGATGATCCTTAGCAGAGACACCACAATGTCCTGGATATGTTGAAATGTTTCTCCCTGACATAAAGAGACACAAAACAAGAAAATGACAAAGGAGGAAAAAGTTAACAAGAGAGAAAAAGATGAAAAAGAAAAAGAAATACACAAAAAAGGATTATTAGGCCTCACAGACGTAGACAAACAAAAACATACACAGTTGTGAACCAGAACTCAGTTCTTCAGTGAGCTTCCACTTAGGGATACTGTAGAGCAACGTCAGAAGCTCTTCTCTGCCAAACTTAAGACTTATCGGGTTTTATTTGTTTACCATTTTCCCCTTACGTGAACTCCCCTGTGTAAAGTCAACCTAGTTTGTATAGCCCAAAGTTTTACTTTGCTTCTAAATGGAAGATGGATCAAACGAAACAAGAAAGAGAATAAAGTTCTCTAAATCTGAAACTTTTCAGTGAAACGTTTCAGTCTTTTCAGTGGTCACAAAAAGGAACGTCAGCAGAACATTTCCTTCCATATGAACATATGAACGAAAAGGGCTTTGAACAATGAATGTGAATTTTCTGCACAGACCTGCTTTCCTTTCCTGCCATTTCCATTCCCTTTTGAAGACATTTTCCTGTCACTTTTCTCCCATCCACCCAGAGGGAAACTCAGGGGACAATACGCTTTTAACAGTCTCTATATATATATATCTGTATTGGAAAAAGCCTGCAGGTTTCAATGAACACACTGGAAGGGGACAAAAGGAAACAAAACTTTTTTCACATGCTTGAGAGAATTTTGTTTTGGGCTTCAAATCTGAAACTGTAATGTGTCAGAAATATTGTGCATATAAGCAACAGTTTCCTAATGTTAGCCACGAAGAACAAAGAGAAAAGGAGCTATATGAACTAATATGTAACGGTGTAAGTTCTCATTGGCGTTATTAACCCTTCAGTGGCAGTTGCATTGTGCGGTGTGGGTATTAACACCTTGGGCCAGCTCAACACATGAGTGGTGACAAGGCTGAGGGATCAGTAGTCTGCAAGTTGTCCATGGTCCAACTGCAGAGGAGGGAAATGTAAGGATTTCAGAAATAAATTGTCGGTCAAGTATTTTTCTATCAGTTTGGCATGTGGTCTGAGCTCCCAGGCTATTTATGATATGCTCTTTCATTCTGCAATGATGTGCTGCAAGGGTTATGCAGTACCACAGATTTAAAAAGAGGCAGACCCTGAGGAAGAGAGGGTTGGAGTGGAATCTAGTGGGCAACTCCATGTCCTAAACTTATCATTTTGAATGGAGGTGTAAACTGATGGAAGAAAGATGAGTTACAGGGTGCTGCCTCTCTGCTATTCTGACTGAAGTAATTAAGCAATTTAATTAAGTCTTCAGTAAATTGAGCCAGTTTGTGAAAGAAGTCTTATTTAATTCTCAAATACTGAAGAATTTTAAGTTAAAATATAATTTGATAATTCTGTCGTGACATCAATTGATGTTCACCAAGCACGTTGAGTGCATTTGCTTTTTTTAGTATATTCTTTAAAGGTCATTGGACGCATTCATATTTCCAGATTCATTTCAAGACTAGAACAAGACTAATTTTAGTAAATGCGGATGAAAAAGGAAGAAAAGAAAAATAGAAAATGATTTCTACATGTGTGTGTCTGTCCAAATGTTCTAGCTGCTCTAAAGTGTCTCACTCACAATATGACACAGAACAATGACATCTGCTGAGCAGAATCAATACTGTTATTGGTAGAGCTATATGGAGGACAGCGTAAAACAACAACAGCCCCTTGTCGAAAGCTAAAATAAATTCTCTTCTGACATTTTGGGGAATGTCGTCTGCACAGGAGACTACCTCTAGAGAGCTGCATGACCAGCACTGCTTTGTATTTTTCTACGTTATTATGTTTATAATATAACCCAGACAGAAATGCAGGCAATCGGACACACAAACCGATAATTATTCACTTGCAAATAACGGTGTGAGGTGCCCACCTAAATATCTGATTTGTGATGCAAGTGCGATTTGTCTTTAGTCCGATCATAGTATCTGAGTCTCAAGTAGATGCCTGATTTTCATTAAAACTGCATTGATACCAATCTATAAAAGATGACCGAAAGAAATACTTTGACTGTTTATCGGCGCACTTTTATATAACATTAATCAAATGTAAATATCCACTTTTTGAATGTAAAGAGGAAAATTTAAAATTTAAAACACAAGAACAAATATCTAAGAATGACAGAGAAGATATTTATCTATATCAGCAGAGCTAAATTTATGGTTAAGAATACAATTTTATCTTATCATTGCAAGAATGATAAATAATCCATATTTACAATAACATTTACATTAATATCTATTTACCTTGTACAAATAAACTACTAAAAGGTAAAAGTGGCAAAAGTATTTTATGTTAGCTATGCACTGTGTGACCTATAAAGTTAGATCTGACCTGAATAATTAAATACACACTAAATTAGGACAATGGCATCTCTCAGAAGCATGCATAAAATATGGGACATTACAGAGGCTTGGCATGTGCACAGAAAAAAAAAAACAGCGCACACACACACACACACACAGACCCCACACACACACTGTGGCTGGTCATTAGACTCTAACTTGCCTAGAGGTACCCACTCAATATTGAAGCATCTGCTATGTCCAAATTTACCTTAGCACAATCACTGCAGGGGACATGCATGTGTATGAGTTTGTTTATAACCTTGATAGCAAAACTGCATAATCTGGCCCATGTGTATGTTTAGATCTGTTTTGCTAATTTGTGGGGTCTAAAAACCAGGAGGTCACTGTTTTATTTTAAAGAGCAAGTGAGGATTAGCACAAATTAGACACACACATATCTAACCTTTAGATTAAGATAAAGTTAGATGTGTGTGTCAATGTGGGTGCGTTGTGTTTCCTTATGCCTCGGAGTTTTTCCACATATCTCCACTTTCTATTTATGTGTTTTTGTGTCTGTGATGACATGCTGGCAGACAATTTGAAGGGCCTGATAAGAATTGTGTAGATGAAAGCACAATAAAAGCACTGACTCACCACCCAGGGACACCCAGGGCAAAATAAAACACTGTGTGAGTGTCGCTGTGTCCGATCTTGACTACTGCCACACACAGCACATAAACACACGTGTGCATAGGCTGAGGTGCATCTGTCAAACGTAAGCAAGCCTTCAGCAAATCTTTTTGGTTCACTATGGATTTTGGTCACCAGGACAGAGCTTCTCAGACACATAACAGAAGGAGAAATGAGAAACAAAATGCAAAAAGTTCATGTTAATTTATTCCAATATGTAGCCAGGCTGGTTTGTCACATTTAAAGATAATATATTAGCTAAAAAATGTTTGCAAAGCTTTCATAGATAAGTCACACTCTTTCTTGAATATTATTCTATGGACAAAGGAAACAAAGTGAGGCCCTCTGGGAATGCACTTGATCAGTGTATTTATATAGTAGATGTTCTATGATGCTCTGGGACCGGGCTGCATCTTGAACTGGAGGCACTAAATCTAAAGCAATGATAAAGTATGGATATTACTGAGGCATTTCAGAGTGAAATGTGTGTGTCAGAAAACTAGACTTGGGTTTAAGGGCCCGTAATGAGTGCTGATCTGTCTCCCCTGAGAACAGGAGATAACCAAAATCACTTAATGCAAAATGACTTCTAACTACTAGAAGACTTGTATTCTTCCCAAGGGTTATGTGAACATTTACATGCTGTCACTGTTGTAAAAGGGTCTGCAATTAGATATAGTAAAGGTTACATAAAAATTGTGAACTGGACATATTTTTGGTTTGCATTAAAAAGTTGTTCTTTTGAAAATGTATCTTAAAATATTCTTAATATGAAAAAAAAAAAAACATTTGCATTTGTTTCTGGAGATTCTCTGATTCTGTATATATCAAAGTCTTTTCTTACAGTCCAGGGGTGCTAGTAATGCCGCACAGGAATGTAGGAGCAGTAAGATGCATGACGACAGTTGGCCATATCTATAGCTTCAACAAAAATCTAACCAAAGCCACCACAGCTTCCTCTACATCACAGTCGGGCACAGGAGCTGCAGCTGTGTTCACAACCAGCTGCTGAAATCGGTGTAAGTTTGGCCATTTCAAGGTAATGACAATCAATGAGTGCATCATCTGAGGGCTCTCATCCATCACCATGTGCAAAGGGACTGGCTGAACTTAGCCCTGTCTGCTCAGAATCAACAACCAGCTATAACTACACAAAGCATACTGACTAGATTCGCCAATTACTCTGATGTCGTGCAAACACATCCAACCTCATTAGATCAAGGTGGCTATAGATCTCGGAGCCACGCATTGCAGCTAGTCTGCACTTGCTGCTTAGCCTTAGGGCATGATTGAAAAAGCTTGGTTGAAGCAGCTTCTGCGAATGTTTAAGCTCTAACATTTCTGTAGTGAAAGGCATCGTAGATATTATCATTGCTTTCATTTCATCTACTTATATTAAGAATACAGACAGCAACTGACTTATTGATGAAGAAATCATTAACACCATTTCCTGAATAGTATCTTTATATGTCATTAAAACAAACGTGCATAAACTATGTAATGGGTGGAATAACTTTGCAGTAAACAAGAGTCTGAGGCGAGTGTTTCTACAACTTCATGTAGAGAGTGAAGGCTCCTAGAAACTGTACGACTCAAAGCTGCTTTTTGTCTCTGCTCCTGCTCCCTGCTCTTGTCCGCTTTCCAAGCAGTTCTACTTTAACGAGCCTATTGTTTTGGTGTCAGGGGGGAAAAAACAAGTGAAAAAAACTCTGGCGAAGCACGTCTAGCTTTCTCCTATAGTATTCTCACTTTATCACCCACATACTTATAAATGCAGACACAGGTTAAAGTTAGTTATAAATTAAACTCAAAACCTCCTGCACACATGAGCATCTGTCCTCACATCATCGTCTCGTCTATCCCTGTTTCTATATCCTAGACTTTCTTTGGTTTCTGACATCTGTGGTGTGACAATTTAATCAGGTATCACCCAGAGCAAGGAAAAGAGAAGGATGAAAAACAAAGAGAGCAGGAAATGAGGGGTGAAGGGGAGGAGTCAACAGCCATCTCCTAGCACCTCTTCCTCCTCTGCTTCTGTTGGGTTTTTTTCCTTGCACCTGTTTCCTTTTCTCCTACTGTCTTCCTCTAAAATACCTCAACCCACTGTGCGGCCTATGAAATAAACATTTTTGTTTCTGCCTGTTTTACTGTCAACTCACTGCCTCTACATTCAACTTTTCATTCTCCTTTGCCCTTTCAGGCCTTTTTCTGCTCTTGTTCATATATCTGGACTATTTTAAAAACCATTCCTACATAGTCTGCTTATTTCTACAGAAAAAAAACAACCGTGTGTGTTTGTCTGTGGTCCATGACTGTATTTTCATTTATCACAGCCATCAGATATCCTGCCACCACTAATTTTCATCTATGTATCTCAACCAGTGCAAATTCATCTTATCAAATTTACCCCAATCCACTTCATTCATTAATTTGCTCTCTCTGCCTGTCTGCACTTGGCTCAAGCTTCATTAACGCATCCAAATAAATACAGCCGAAAATAAGTCATACCTTCACTTCAAAGACTACTCTGTCAACAACTTGCACAGGCAATTAAGACCCCCTCAGCTGGATGTTGGTGACCTATTTGTTTTGCATGTGAGTGTGCAAGTGTATTAAAGCTGTTTAGTTCAAGAGCTAGCCTGATTTTGTTTCTAACAGCAGTCTAACAAACAGCAACATGGGTGTGACCAAATATGCTAGCTAGACAATAACTGGTCAAGGCCTTCTTTATTGTATGACTGGATAAAAAGAACTTAAGGTTCTTCAGTCTATTCAGCTCCTGTAGTAAACTAAGAAGTGGGACTGCTAACTGTATACAAGTTAAAACTACACAGAGAGTTGGAAAGAGTGACGGAAGGAGGTAACAAAGTCAGCAGGGATAACAAAAAAGATTTTGCTTGGGTGTAGGTGGGACTTTATAAAAGTGACATGGCCAACGCCCTGCTATGCAGATATAAACACAGCGGATTAATAAATCAGTGTATTTAGGAAGTCGTCTGAATAAAGTCTTTTTTTTATTCTATTTTATCTGTCTTATACTGTGAATGGTCACTCTGTATCTTACCACGTTATTTCTGCTGAGGACCTCCAGAATATTGTTGAGCAGCTCTAAACTATTTCTTCTCTCGTCATGAGGCCCATCAGCCATACTGGCCAGAGCCCCGCTCAGCTCCCGCAGCATCATGGGTAACAGCACATCACGGCATTCTGCAGAAAAAGAAGTACATGTGGTCAGAGATGACTTGTCTAATAAGCAAATGCATACTTAACACACACAGTTACTGGAGACAGACAGTTTTAAACAAAGAGAAAACAGATCAAATTGAGTGAGACATCATATAGAGGAATTATATTTCATTTCCATTTTTGTGTTTAAAAATAAATATCAAAAGTTCTAACATCAAGATCACATTTAATGGGATTCCCCTCTGATCGACTGTGCCCACACAGCTATGAATAATGATGACACTGGACTGTAAAAGAAAAAAATCATACCCAGCTCCAGAATGCGTAATGGAGACATATCAGTCAAGTGTATTTACAGTTCAATGCATGTCAGTCTTTCACACTGTCAGATACACAACCAAAACATCAATCACCGTGCCCAAACTCATTCTCATTTCTCTGATTAATCTTAGTCTCCTAGGAAGAAACTGAAAAAGACGTGTCTGATCCATGATGTTTTTCTGTTTACTTGTCCGTCAGCAAGAATCTCAAAACTTCCCCATCAAATGAAGCTTTCTTGAAAAATTGTGACATGTGGCATTTTCCTTGCCAGAAGATGTGTTCTGTGTATCTTCCTTTTTTCTGTCAAATAAAATCTGCTTTCGCTTACAGTATTAATTTCACAAACATTAAGCCATTAAATCAATTTTGTTTAAACATGTCCGATCAGGAACTCCCTTTAAATTATCTATTTTTCAAGCGTGACTAAGAGAATGACAAAACACATTTCAGATTTTATAGTACTTTAAAATATTACCGAACATACATTTTGTCAAATTCAATTAATCTCTCCTTGTGGTTCATTAGTCTTTTTCTGTGCACTGACATAAATCCGGTGTTTAAATACAGCCTTGACTTGGTAAAAAGGGGAAAAAAGTGACTTGGATTCATCAACATGCTGATATTCCAACCAGTCAGCTGCAGGGGTGTGTGCATGTGTAGACAAAATGGGCAGTTTGAATAAGAGGGATGATAAATGTGCAACATGCATGTCCTTAAGTCTTCAACACAATTGCATTGTTAAATAGGAAAGATGGCCTAGAAATAGACAAAAAAAGGAGAAACCAAAATTTTAAAACAAGCAGCCTGTAATGAGGGAAGGGTAAAAACACTGTTAACACTGGTTAAGCTCCTTTAACTGTGGTGAGACCTCAGAAAGTTGAAGAGTATGAATGCAGATGAGGAGACTGTTTGCACTTGATGGACAGGCAAAATTTGTTTGTTTACATCAAAGATCCTAAAGGTCAGCGTTAATTTTGTACCATTTGCCAATACTTTTGATCAGTAACACCAACTCGCTGAATAACATGCACATACTTGACCAAAGGACAAGCTGTTGGTGTTATGAATATTATCTAGTCCTAATGTGTTGACTGTGCAAAACTGTCTTGAGCTTCTCTTAGGTTAGTTAGTTTAAAAACAGCAACTGTTGCAATCAGTTTGCTGATTGCAACATTCAAAATTCAAAAAGTTATGCTAAACATTACCTTCCTTGGCTGGAAACCAAGAGTTCTCTCTTTTTGTGTGTTTGCTCGTTGTTCTTTCGGTCAGATTCCCTAACAAGTTTACTAGGTACAAACAGACTTGTATGGGGATTTTTCAGATATGATCATCCTGTAAAAGTGCACATTAGGGTGCAGAGGAATTGTATTTATATGCTACTGTTTTTCAGGCTGTAGTCAACAAAATAGTCTAACTAATAAAATCCAATCAAAATTATGATCAATGTCTGTCAGAGCAAAAGTATCTGTATCAAAAGTCCCAAATTACATTAAATCAAGGGCAGACGTGTTTAATCATGAGATAATTAGCTATCTTGAGCAAATTTCAAGTTTGAGGGAGTTGATTTTGTTATCATACTGTAATGAACTGTAAAAACGTATGAACCCTAGAAGATATTTAAACAATGCTACACAAATGCTACCACTTGCATTAATGGCTATCATAATGTATCATAATGTAAACTGGAAGCACAGAAGATTTACTGATATGATCATTTGAAATCATTGAAATGTTTCTTTAAGGAGGCTATACTCATCTAATTCTGTTTACTGAAGCCAATTTACCAGGCACTCTAAATGCAGTAGCTGTCTATACAAAGGATGTGTGTATCCAGTTATAACTATGTACAATATGTGATCATAATATGTCAAATATAAACTGTTCCTTTCCCTTCTATTAACAACCTTGACCTCTCCCTTTCTTG
The DNA here is from genome assembly GCF_036924035.1 of Leuresthes tenuis. NCBI lineage: Eukaryota > Metazoa > Chordata > Actinopteri > Atheriniformes > Atherinopsidae > Leuresthes > Leuresthes tenuis. The sequence goes on along the minus strand of NW_027325365.1, from coordinate 15,550,909 downwards.
TCTTCCCCTGTCTCCTTCTTTCTGCTCTTCCACATCATCGATCCCATCACTCTCCGTGTAGCCTCAGGTAGACAGAACCCATTAAAAGCTCATTTGGGCTGATGGTCGTTAGATCCATTATTAACTGAACTAAACATCTATGCCTGCTGCGTGGACCCTCACCACAACACTCAGTCTATTACACAAACAGGAAGCACACAAATGGATTCACAAAGGGATATACGAAAATACACGAGTCACTGAATGTCGTCAAATACAAAGGAAGGGGGAGGTTTAAATAAGCCATTGGGGTAGGGGGGATCCAGCTAAAAAATGTAGTAATTCAACAGAATGCTACAAATCTATTAAGAATAACATTTTAAGAACTAGAGAAAATAGAGACATAGAAATGAGACATCTCCTGGTTTATCCATTCTAGAAAGATAGTGAATGGAGCTGTAGCTGTGACAAGCAGAGTATTTAAGTTGAAACTCAACTAAATCTGCTTAATCCACCAAAGCAGAAAACTCATCATCTTTTGTCCTTTCAGATAGAGAAAACAGGGGGTTGTGCTTTATAGCAGTATTGTTGTGGAAGCTTAAGAATTAATCCATCAGCCTCCTGGCCTGGATGTACCATTAAACCTGTGAACCTGTGCACTCAATAACCTGGCAAAATAACCCTAGTGACCCATGCTTCCTTAGTTATATTGATCTAACAAGCAGACCCAGTTGTTATTTTCAGGTGCAACTTGTTTAGAAGAGCCAAAGTAAAATGGCAAGAGGGCGGAGGAAAGGAAAGGGTGACCTGTGGTGTGATACATTTCACATACAGGCATAAATAAAGAGAAAAATAACCACAAATGAAAGAGTTAACGTTTAGTTCTTTTGAATAACAAAAACGTCTTCATTTAGAACTTTTTGCCATGCTACCTTATGAAAACTGTTGCAATTCAGTTGGACTCTGGCGGATTTTTCAACAAAACCTGATGACAGTGCAGGAGGGTGTATTTTCCATCAGTATGACTAGAGATTGAAAAATAACCACAGTCTGAAGCCTAAGCATCGACATTATACAGCCTAAAATGAACAAGCATGCACAAACACCTTTTATCTAATTAACACTCACAAAGCAAATAGAATAGCTCACTTATTCCACAACCTTTAATGGATTAGTGAGAGTGTATGTTGTCTCGTTCGATTTAATTGCGGTCCATCTCACATTGCAAATAACTTTTACAACTCCCTAATATGAGCATCACAGATGATGAAGCACAGGCTTCCTTGGTTATTTTCCCATAGACTGTGTGTCTTTAATCACTGATACAGAACAGCGCCTTTACCTTTGCAGGTCTTTCTTATTACCTTAACTCCCCTGGAACAGCATGAGGGGTTTTAATATCTGCCATTTGAGTCTAAAAGATAAAGACCTTTTTAAAATGGGCCGTGGTCCTCTGGGGCCTCAGTCAAGTAAGGACATGAGGAACAACGGTGTGCGGCTCTCACATTAGAGTCATTCTTTAAGACTGCACGGCTACTTAAACAAACATTCTCTCTGGATCACCTCTGGCCGATCACACACTCAGACACAGTGAACGAAACAAATTACAGACAAATATGAAAGGGGGAAAAAAATGCACTTTCGATCCAACAACTATCAAATCTGTGATTTGAGCAAATTAATATTTTATGTTGCTCTTTGACAAAACCCAGATAAATCATCTGGTTGGGCTCCTAAAATAGGATGTTGTCTGCATATTTAGCAGGACATGAAAGAAGCAGTTTGTTCAGGCACTGGAATAATTTACAAAGCATTTAAACCCCATATTAAACTGAAAACGTTAAAAGAAAAAAAAACCATCAAATGTTCAGATTTAAATTGTTAATTGCTGTTTGGCCAATGTATTTCACCTATTTTCCACCATGCTCTCGTCAAAAAGGTGGAACAAGGGCATGGTGGAGTCACAGCAGTTAAAAATGTTATGTTAAACAAAATCATCAGGTTTTGGAGCGACATATGGTTCCACTGTTCACAGAAAAGGATTTGTCGGTTGAAGAAAGATGTCAAACCTCATTCTGCGGGTGTAAGAGGAACGGTAAAGAAGTCAAACTGTTTTTTAACTACAGACCAGACCTGTTAGCCCCTGACAAGATCTGGATCATTAGAACAAGGAGGGCACCGAATTCTATACCTAAACATTTTCAGTCATGGTTATCAGACTGAATAACAGGATAAGCACAATTAAGCTGTAAATCTCAAGTCATAATATGTCATTGTTGCATCTTCAATCTACTATTCTTTTTAAGTTCTTTATTGCATTACCTTCAATACCAGCCACTTCCATTTTTATCACTGTTGCTGTGAAATAGCCCAGTTTCCCAAAGGAGATCATTAAGTTTCAACACTCAAAGGATTGCATGTTGCTGTAACTTGAAAAATTACATTTGTTCATACACTGTGCTCCTCTGTACCTGCATTCCCTCGCATGTCATTTAGTGCGGCTCTGTCAATCATAATTTATCTTCTCCAGCAGAGCCGTTCAGGTCAAATTCACTTCTAACTTTTTAAGTGAATATATCAGCAATAATTTCTCCAAATGACTCGGTTTGTATAAAGTACAGCAAGTGTTTTAGGAACTCCTATCCATTATGCAATACAATCAAGGGGTGTCTGATCTTTCCCATATGAATTTCACTGCATGACAACAACCGCAAAATATACAGCCACAGTTTTAAAGACATTTTTTTAGAGGCAAGAAGAACGACAGATGGTATGGCTCCCACAGGGTCCGGAGCTCACCATCATCAAGTTAGTTTGGGATTACACCAGACTGCAGTTAGTGAAACAGCCTGAATTCTCAGAGGAAGTGTGGATCATTTTCAAAGATGCTTGCAAAAATCTACCTGCACAGTATCTTGAAAAAATGCATACAACAGGTGGAGGTTAAGTCAGGATAAATAAAACGTGAATTCTATCTGGAGCATTACTTTTGAGTGCATTCTCACTTCACTTTCAGCAGCAACATCATTCAAATTAAATATTGTGGAATAGCACAACATGTGTTATGTCCCTGCATCTCCTCTAGCCCGTATGTTTCAGAAAGAGCTTCCTTTTAGGCTATTTCACATCCTTCGTAAGAACTGGCACCGTTTAACCCCTAATCCTATAAAGTCAAACCGTTTTTTGCAGAGGCCTGTTAGCAGCTGCTTTGTAATGAAGCAGGCTAAGAGGAGATGCTGTCTGAAAGGCTCAACTTAAGGCAAGAGGGGCAGGGGCAGTGGCAGGGGAGAGTTATGGGAGGAGAAACTGTGCAAAAGGCACCAAATACATGGATAAAAAGAAGGAATTCATACTGATGTAACATATTTCCAGTGGGTGCATTTTGTCCCCATTTAAAGCAATATGAAGCATATGTTAACACATGCAAAATGAAAAATAGACATGCATTTCAAAGGAGCTTTAAATGGAAAAGATCAATTTTTACATGCGCACACACACCTCAGACTAAAACTAGTATTAGTAATTTCACTTATGACTGCACTTTCCCACACACACGCACCTGTTTCTATGTTCCAGATGTGATTCAGCTGCATGTTTTAGGATGCTGCCTGTGATGCAACAGTGCAACAAATCAATTCAGCCATGCAGTGCAAGAAAACTTGCCAACAGGCACTGAAACATACATGGAAATCATGGTCTGCGTGTGTGAAAATGTGTGTGTTTTTACAACCTGCTGACATGTGTGCATATATCTGCACGGATCAGTTTGTAGTTATATAAACAAATGTGCTGACACACAATACATTCAGCATACATACCAACATAGCCTCAAAAACTCATCTGTATTCCAATCAAAATATAATTTCTATTCTATTTTGTGCCCTAATCCCAGCTGGTGATTATTAATACCAGTGTGTGTGTTGTGTGTCCAAGTATGAATTGTCCTTTTTGTATATGATTTGGTGCTTTGCTGCTATTTGATGTGTAAGCGCTTGAATCTTTTCGTGCCTGTGTGAAACTGTGGTTGTGGGTTTTGGTTCCCAAGTTTGCGAGAGCAGACAGGCGCTGGCATGCCGCCACACAGGGAGCAGCTTTGATGGCTCAGCAGCCAGCTCATCTCTTCTCTGTTCCTTTTTTTTTTTTTTCATTTGACAGCCAAACACAATAAACTACAGCACACGATAATGAGATGCAATATCAGTTTCTGAGAGCTATGTAAATCAGAGATTTTCCCCTCTGTCTCTCCATCCCCATCCTATCCCTCCTTTTGGATGCAGTTCTCTGCTGTCGGGAAGATAAAGTGATAGAAAAGATGATAATGAGGAGGTTCAGAGGCGCAACAACAAGTAAATCTTGTGAAATGAAAGGGAGCTGGGACCATGCCAACTGTCGTCTTGCTTGGTGACGACTAAATGTCTTTTTCATGTCACTGTGGGTGTTCCCTATCATCCACTCTCCCTCCACTTTTAATTTGTAACTTCCCTTCCCTTACTTCTTCCCTTGCTTCATCTTTAAACCTCATTTTGAATTGATGCCATACTGTTTATATTTACACTGTGCTTGCGCATCCACTCAAATTTAGCAAGCATGAATCGTAAAAACATAAAAACACTATAAAAGTTTTTGAGAACAATCTATTTTTGTTCTTCGTAAAAAAATGTGGAGCATCTTTCTACCATTACATAAAATTGACTTTACATAGGTGAATGATGACGATGATATAAAGTGTGAACTGTGGCATTTTTCACTGTTTCCACTTTTTCAGTTTTGCTTTGATGCTGGTTAGGACCTGGAAAAGCAAATGCTACAAGCAAAACCAAAGTAAACACAGTCACATCAAAGGATGCTTTCTTGAGTCTAACATATTTGGAATGTATTTTTCTCTGAAAACATACACATAAACACGGAAAAATATTAAAAAACATAGATGCATCATACACAGCATGGGTTGATCGCTGCTAAGTCCACACAGAGTTGTATATTTGTTCCAATTAACCACACAAACAAGGACATGGTGAAAAGATAACAAGCAGTAGACACTTATGATACTTGCCATAATCTCTTAAGTGCTTTTTTCAGATTTGATTTTTTTAATCCTGTGCTTTCAACAGTGTGAATTATTTTTCTTTCCATCCAGCTTGGACACCCTCGATGAGTCACCTTTTAATTGCCACCACTCATCTATGCCTTTCTCCTATGCTTCATCCTCTGTGTGAGTAGACTGAACAATTATTCTGATGCTACTATTCGTTGCCACTACACTGATCAATTAAACAAAAACTGATCAATAGAAGATAAATGCTATATGGTTTCCAACTCAGTAATTTGACTGTTCAGCAGATTTATTTTCATTGTCCTCCAATTAAGAACTAATATGTCACAAAGCTGCTGGCTCCATTTAAGCCTATGTCTGATCTTTGTTTTCAAATCCTGTTTTGAATAATAGGGCTCACACTTAGGCTGAAGCTGTTCACATTATATCATTAGAGTATCTCCAGTTCATCCACCGCAACTGCTTGGTATCTATTAACCAAGTATCCAAACAAAGAGAGACTGACAAGCTTTAAGCAGAAATTACAAGTTGCTGTAACCTAAGAAACCGGTTTCCCTATTCTATGGTAGCTACGGATAAAAAAATGGTGCTGTGTCATGTTACCTTTATCACTACTTAACATTAACACATCCTTACATCTGTACAAAATGAATTATGGGTAAGTGTATTCATACACTGTGTCCCTCTGCCGTCCTTGTCTGCATTCAGTTTCCGCTAAGATCCCCCCACAGGCACAGGCATCAGAATATAAATTAGGCGGAGGGAGGGTGTGAGACAGAGGCATTTCCCAAAATGATTAAACTCCTTTCACTTGCCTCCATTAGTCTCATCCATCCCTCGTTTTGTCCATTCACAACCTCCCAAACTGCAATCTCTACAGAGATTGAATGACAGCCACCGCCTCTGCGCACTCTCATTAACCTTCTAAAGCTATCAAGCCAAAGCTCTACAATAAGTGCTGTTATTTTGGGTCAGTTTGAACAGCAACATTTAAAAATCTCATGCAGCAGATGGCTTATCTGCTGTAAAACACCCTAACAGACATTTATATACACAAATGCCGCTGCTTGGACTCTATTTACATTGATAGCGCTTTGCCATCACTCTTGACGAGTGTTTGTGAGCAATCTAGTGAAACGTGATATGAAGTCTACTGCTAACAAAAATGTATAACAAAATCAAATGTAATGTAGCACGGCATAAGAAAACAGAGGAAAAACAGGAGAAGAGGAACAGAATAGAAGCACAAACATTTCAGATGAGTCAGTTAATAGACAGCAAAGTGAGGCAGAACAAAGAAAAGCACTTTAAGACAGCCTTACTGAGACCCTCATAAGACTATTATGCTGTTTTTATGATTCAAATGTCAGTCTCTACATTTGTCTCTATAACTACAGACAAAGCATGTGGCAGATGGGAGCTTACTTGCCCAACAAGTGACCTGTTACACACGCATATTCCCACTCACTGCTTGCTGCAGTAAAGCTGACAGATTTGAAATTACAGCTCAAGCAGCTGCTTTGAGAATGGCCAAGTCTAGAAATACATCATAATAATTGCAGGCATTTGTGGTGCATGCATACACTTGCTTACCTTCATACTGACCCTTTTAAATATACCACTTTGCACCCTACGTACTTATACATACATTTGGTCACAAGAAATAAAGCAGGTATATCTATTTTTGAAGCAAGAACCTGCTTTGTTACATGTCAATAATTTAGGCAATTAAAACCCCTCTAAGAAGCCAGATGTGCGAAACCACATTCGTATCATTCCACCTGAGCCTACAGTAACCTGTCACTACTGCTGATTAGTTTGAGAGTGTAGGAACAACCTTGATCACTCAGCACTGATTAAATCCTGACAATAATAACTGTTCGGTGCATCACTCATCCATATTCATTAAGCACTGGCATGCCTCTGTTAAGTAATCACATCAGGAAAATACAGACATGGGTGTGAACAATACTCTATAATGTGTGCCAGTAAAACTAAAACGATTCAAGTAATGAAATCGCTGCTGTTTAGAACTGTTCAGAACTGAGAGCTCTGACAACATTAAGGAATACATACTATATATTTATTGTGCTGGCTCCTTCTGTTTTTCTGCATTATGGGCAATTCTTACATCCATCTGTTACTATTACCTTTACAAGAGGATTATTCATATACATACGGGGTTTGCTTTAATTAGTTTGATATATTTCAAAGAAAGGATGGTTTACATGGGAGAGGAGAAATGGACATGAATCGGTCTAGCTCTGGGACATGAGAGGGAAAAAAAGAAAAAAAGAAAATAAATTACTCATACCACTGTCACTGTTCTTGCTCTCCCTAACATCTCACTCTTTTTTTTCCTTCATCAGAGTTGATGCTCTCAATCTGTCACAGTGATTGCCTGATGGAATAATAATTTGCCTAAATTGAGCCATAATGCGCCTTGTAAATTTAATTTAGTCTCAAAACCAGATTAACCCACATGACAGTTTGCACATGTCTATCAATGCATGCGTGCCAATATGTGCATGTGCACACTGTGTGTGTAGATACACTACATGCTTGCCAATACCCTTAATCCCAGGAGCGTATGCTGAATAAGTCCAACAAGTATAACTGACTGAGAGGACAAAAAAAAAAGATGTCCAAATCCTCTCAAAGACAGCCCATGGATGTTACCAGTCATGACAAAGCCAAGAACATGGAAAAATGGAGTTGGTAAGGTGGGCACACATATGTAAAAAGAGGAACAATTCATACATCCAAGAGATCATGTGACTGGACGTTATTACAGAAATATCAACTGCTCATGTACTAAATAACTGCAGAAAAGCAACATTACATAAATGTCTTTCAATGATGCAACATACTAAACTGCATTTAAGGGCTTGCAGTATTCTGACTTTCACTGACTTTCACCAAATGTGTTGATATTTGTTCCAGGAAGTTGCAGAATAATTTGCATCAAGTTTCATCCAGACCCAAGTCCTCACAGACCCTTGAGTTTGTGTTTTCTGCTAAACAATTCTGCCAAAGTAGTTTGCAGTAAACAACACTCTCTGCGGCGAGAAAACATTTTAGTGACAGTATGTGAGGGTAGAAGCTGTGGAACAAACGTATGCTGCTCATTAGGCACTCAGTGGTTTTGGAGGAGTGTGAATAACAAAACAAGAAATTTACATTGAGCATATGGTAGTTTAAAAATCCACTTATCCAACATACTGTTGTCCTTCTGTTTATTTTCACACGCAAAATCAAATCAAACCACTTCACAGTGTTGTTTTCTGTGCATTCCCACTCGGTCAAATCTGACCAAGAAAGTGATCCCCTGTTCCACACGGACACACACAATCCCCTTCGATCGTGTCACTGCTCCTACATTGGAGTGTCAGTGTCATTGGCTTGATATTTTTCCCTGAACATTGAGCTCCGTAGGTCTACTTATACAGACAGGTACGGATATTAAATATGCATTACTGCGCGGTGATGGGACACGGGGGCCATTAACTATTATAAATATGTAATTCAGCCCTGCTGCACAAATTCAGTTTGTTGAACAAATAGCACCGTAGCATGCATGCCCACTGATTAGCATCCCAATGCTAAAATGCATCTCAATTAGATTAAGTGTCAAACCTCATCTGGAAAAGCAGGGATTGAGATGGAATGAGCCAATGTATACAAGAAAGAAAGAACAAATTAAAGTGCTGTGCTGAAGGATGAAGGGGAGAAGAGCAGGAGATAAACTAGGTGTTGCCAACCAGCAGCATGCTGATTTGCTGATAGATTGGTTGTTAGCAGGCCTAAAACTCTAACCATATTTTGCTCCAATCAATCTTTTTGTCTTTTTGTCGGAGAAAGAGCTCCGGCATCAATCCCTCACATTCCTTTATCACCCCTCCATCTTGTCCATCATTAACTAATCATTATGTCACGTTCTTTCGTGAACTGTTTCCAAGAGCCAAGTAAATACACCCCTAATTGCTAAAAAGTTATGGACACTGTAAAATTCAAATGAAAGTAGAATGCAATGATTAGAAAAGCTTATAAACCAATACTTAATTCACGACAAACATAGAAAATATATTAAATGTTTAAAGTGAGAAATTCTATTATTTCTATTTCTGATGTTTTAACATATGGCCCTGGTCTCTCTGTTGGACTCCTCTCAATCATTTTAGAATCTGTGATTTTTACACTTCTGCGAACCCAAATTGGTAAGCAACTATTTGGCTTGATGATTGGCTTGATGCAAATTCCTGCTTTATTTCTGTGTTTTCTCTTTCCCTTCCCTTCAATGCAGGTGACAAGAGTGTGACTCTGAGTATGTGTGACTCTGAGACAGCAAGCTAGCGGGCCGAAGCCCCAAAGGATTTAAATATCTGAGCCAGGATCGATAGCAAAGAACTGTATCCTGAACCCAGATCCTAAGCCATAGATTTGGCTTTCGGTAACTGATTGGCCTAAAGAACAATACTCAAGGTACTACTCACATTCATTAAGTAAGCACCAGGCCCCTACACTCACACCAAGGCACAGTTCATCAGTTTCTCAGAAATAAAGCCAAACAAATGCACAGTAATGTGAAAAAGAAATTAAAACCTCTTCTCATTCTTAGGCTTTATTGATCATGATGTAGGTCTTTCTAGGTCTTAAAATGAGGTAAATGCAACTTTTAGATTAACAACAACACAAGACAAAAAATTTAACAAAAACCAAGTTAAAATGCCGTAGCTATGTGTGGAAAAACTAAGCACACCCTTATTGCTTCCACAGGTATTAATAGGGTGAACAGCGTACAGCTGCTCCTAATCAAATGGATTTTCATTAATTGATCATCAAGTCCAACCACTTCAGTAAATGCAGAAGTTATGCAGTTTGCTGGTCTGGAACATTCAGGTATGTGTTAGCAGAATTCCAAAGATGAGGGGCACCACTCAACTGTGGCTACCTATTGATCTAGTGAGGCTTATAAGGCTAGTTACAAATCATTTGGATTCCACAGTTGTGCAGCAAACAATACTATACACAGGTGGACCATGAAATGCTCAGAAAAACTGCCAAAGCCACACCTAGGATTCTACAGGACTAGGTTAGCATGTAAAATGTTAAAGTTGATGACAGCAACTCTAATTTCCTGATTCATGTCCAAAAACATGCACGTAAGGTTGATCGATGGTTCTACATTGATTACAGAAGTTAGTGCAAGGTTGTTTGTCTCTGACCCTGTGATGGACAGTTGACCAGTCCAGGGTGTACCCTGCCTCTCTTAGCTTGAATAGGCTGCAGCCGCACTGTGACTCTGAGTTGGATAAAGCGGGTAAAAAAAAAAAATGGATGGAGGGAATCTGCAGACGAAAGCATCATCAGATGGCAGGTATCACCCAAGATATTAAAATGGCTGGTCCTAGTCTTTTTCCATATTCACTACCAACACCTACTAAGGCATGAACAAAGTACCCAAGTTAATGCACAGTTTGAGGTTGAATGGAAAATGTCAGAAAGTCAGATATTAGTTAAGGTCAGATATTATGGAAGACTAAGATATCTTGAGGTTAGAATAGCACTGACCTAAAGACAGACTTGTTAATCTCAGCAACAGGGACTTTAAGTGACCTTTACCATCAGGGGAAGGAGTACATTAATCAGTGCTGCTTGGACTGATTGTAATAAGGTGGGATGTGACTGGGGCCCATTGCACTGATTGTAATAAGAGTGTCTGTAACTCTAACAGCACTGAAATGGTATGTTATAGCATTAACATAAAATATCTATATTCATCATATATAAAAGGGATTATGAGGGAAAGAACTTTGACCAAACTAAGCCCAATAATAAACAGTAGCTGTAGCAGCCAGCAGACAATTCTAAGTCAGGCTTGTCCTCACATCTTCAAAACTTAGTTAAAACGGAAACATTAAGACAAATTAAATATTAAAAATTACGGTAAATTTACAAGCACACCAAAATGTCCTTTAACTGTATGCCTGAGGCTTTTATCAACAAAGCTTGGCTGGATTGTCCCAAAAGAAAATGGGACATTACCCTTTTAGTGTTAACAAGATAAAGCCTACTGAGCAGAAAGCACTTGTACAGAAAGTACTCGTCAAAAGGCAGAGAGGGACAAGTTGTCTTTTCAGTCCTGCAGGAATTATGCAATGTCTAACAGTCATTCTGATGTAATCTTCAACTTTATGTGAGAATGCAAATTGTTTGATGCTGTGAAAACTTGTAATCGGTTTTTGACACTCAATTAATTCTGCTTTTGGCTAATACTGTAGCTCAGTGCAGAGGCCTGTATCTGGCAAAAAAAGAATAACTTACCTTGTTTCTTGAAGAGTTGGCTGCTGACAATTTCAGTCATAGAGGCCACCTTCTGTTTCTGGAGTTTCTCAGGTGGGATGCAGGAATAAAAGTCATGCAGCAGCTGACTACAGAAAAAAAAAGTGATGAGAAATTGTGATGAATGGCAGGCCATTTAGGTTATAGAGGTTTGTTTTCTTGAAAAATAATTATAGAAAATAAACATCAAGAATTTTCTACACATTATTACCAATATTCTGAATTATTATAACCAAAATCTCCATGGTCCTTAGTAATTTACTCAATGCACTGCAGAAAGGAATAAAAACAAGAGAATCTCTTTTGTTCAGTTGTAAACATCTCACCTTTAAAGTTAAAAAGACTTGCAATCGCTAACATAAACACCTGTATAACAGAGAAAAAACATAAGCCAGAAACGCGAGCTGAGCAGCGTATGCTGCTGAATGACAAACTCTGTCTCAATTTTTTTTTGTCTACATTTTATTTGGTCTATGTCCCCTTATATCATGCGATTTAATGCACCTTCATTATCGTACAAAATAATTAAATGCACACCCAACGGCTCCCTAACCAGTGTATAACGGAGAAGGTTTGTTTGCCTTTTCTTGTGAGTAAGTCGACATGAGGACACGCTGGGACACAGAAGCTCAGTGCAGACTTATCAGACCCACCAATCATCTGTGCTGATTCTAATTAAAATCCAAAATGTCAGCCTGTAACCTACGGACATGCAAAGGACAAAGCCAACAAAACACGTGCGCGGCTGACAAAATCTTTGTGAACACACCACTCCACTGATTTAACCACAGGTGAGTTTCCAAAGTGTTGGAATGTAAGGATACAGGAGATGAGAACACTTTGATGTCCACCTCCTGCACTGTGATTGTAATTCACACGGCTTGGTTGTAGAGAGTGCTTGGGGCAATTCTTATCAAGAATGCAGTGGGGACCTAGACTGTAAAGAAGTGCTGAGGACAATAAGGGGTGAGTGAAAATGTGTCGAAGAGAAAGAAAGACAAAATGAGCCCTGACATTTAACTCTGCCCCTCAGCATCTCTGTACCATTTACAGGTATGTGTAGTTCTCCATGTTATATGAGAAAGTTGTTAAAAAACAAAACAAAATGGAAGCTAAACAGGCAGATAAAGATAACTTACAAACACATAAATGGACACACAGAAGCACACACAGGTGAAAGATACATTAATTATGAGAATCTGTGTCTAAAACTGAATGCAGAAAATCAAGAAAACAACATTTTTCTATCAAGTGTTCTGAGAACAACTGGTAAATACTAGTTTGTAGAACTGCAAGACGAGATATAAGAATGCCTGGAATTTATAATCTGGAAATAAATACTAAGAATAAAAACAAAAATAGTTAGTAACTTAAGTGGTATGTGCACTCCTGTAATTTCTTGGGCTATAAGGTACCGAACATTTTTAATTGTGGGTCAAGGGGAGGTTAAATGATCTATTTCAAATGGTTTTGTTATCAAGGAGTCTGAGAGGAAAAGATAGATGTTTTTGCTCGATGGTTTTGGTAACATTGCAATTTTAGTTTGATGAGTTTTTTATAACCTGGTGAAGAAGGAAAGGCAGAAGAATGAGGGTCACTGAACAAAGACAGGAGGAAAACTCAAACGGCTCCTATACATCCCCTCTGTCAATGCACCTGAATGACATTAAGGAAAACGTGCCAGTGAGTGCGTCTCTGTATGTTTTTGTTTTTAAGAATAAGCTTACCTCAGGAGTTTGGCATCAAATACTTTCTCGACATCACGCAGGACTGTTGGCAGGTACTTCAGAGCAGCAACCTGATGACACAAACCCACACAACAAGAAACACTGTGAAAACTGCTGCCTTAAACATGTGGACCTGTGCAAGGTGACTTTGTCATCAAACAGATTATCCTCACAAGGATCTATCTGTTTTTTCAAGGGGTGGCTTCACTGTTTCTAACATTTTGCCACAGGATACGTCTGAATGTCTGTCTTAGTGTAAGTAGTTAAGTGATGCAGTCAGAATCAGATCAGATAACAGAAGTGAGAACATGTGGAGAAGATGAGACATAAAACAGAGAAAGGGGTGAAGGGATGAGGAGAATAAAGATCAGAAGAATGGGAAGATAATGGAAAGATAAATGCTAGTTGGAGAAGTGTGCATGAAAGGTGAATAAATGGGATTACCCTGAGCAACAGCGTGGTGGTGTAGTCTGTTCTCATCAAGTTGTTGATGGACTCGAAAAGCCTCCTTAGCGAGTCCTCAAACTCACCCTGCTCCTTCCCCTCATAGAGTCTAGGAGGGCAAAAGAAAATTCAACTTGAAAAACTGAATATGACAGACAGGCAGAGTGCATGACAGAATGCCAGAATATATGACATATCATGTCTAGCAAAGAGGATGGAAGGACAGTCTAAGTCAATTGTACAGTAATTACAGATTTTTTTTTTTCTGAAAACAATCACTAACTTCAGGAAGATGTATATAATCTTACAGTACTTGTTTTAGTTCATGATAGGAGTTGATTTGAGGGTGGAGACAATGACTTCTGGAGTGACAGGCATCTATATTAGCACTGACTCAGAGTAATTTAGCACCAAATGAATTGATAGCTAAACTTTTGTGCTATTGAAATGGGTCACTACCATCATACTTCCTTAAATTATTATAATCCTACATCGGAGCTACAGCAAACTTCTAATTCAATACAGTAAATTCGATTACAGAGAGTAACTAATATAGTATTATGCTTACACGATATCATGCTTCCAAGGCTACACTAAATACTGACAGACACTGACTGCTGTAGTCACGACATCAGCTAACTAAACAAAAAGACTGGGTTATCTTTGCTGTGGGTGTTCACTTTGCATTCAAAGACCCACACAAACCCATTAAATACCACTTACTCCATGCTTTGCAAATGTTACTTTCACCCATGTCTCTATCCCACTGCCCCACCCTCACCCCCTTCCTAACCATCTTAGTGTGACTCAGTTGTGCATTTGTCTATTACAATTGTAAGTGCTGGGGAGATGGATTAGTACAGTATGTGGCACACAGCGAATTTAGGGTGGAGGAAGAGATTAGGCATGCAGTAACACGCAGAGGTTTTATCACTGGGCTCTTTGCAGAGTATAGTTATGATTACAGAAGCACTCTTCTGCTTAATCCTAAAGCCCTGTCTGTGTTTAAGGATGAGTCTAGAGAGATATAAACATACATCAGGGACAGTCTTAACGCGATCACAGTCAGTTGTGCACTTTCTCCAGACATATACACTTGAATAAAATAGCTGTATCTTCTAAATGATAACTCCAATTGAATTCATAAATGTGCCAAAACAGTTGCTACAACTTTTCACTTCACACAAACATAGACTGAGGCTCAATATAAATGCAAACCCGCAGGTGGAAAAGAGGGAGGTATAAAGGGTTGACAAAGAGCAGGTTAAGGGATTGTAAGGGGCACTAAGGATGAGGGTTAGAAATAAAGGCAGGACAGAGAGCTCAATTGCATGCGATTGTGGGTAAGAGAAAAAAAGGGCAGGACAAGGCATCTCTAAACATTTCCCCCATTAGTTAAGAAATCTTTGTCTAAGCAAATGAGCTACAAATGACACCATATTGAATGTAATTTCAGTTACCTTCTGGATCAGTTACTGAAAGTGTTCAATGCTACAATTAGGCAGCATCACGTTGGGTGAAATTTGAAATGTAGATATTGTAAACAAGGGTATGCAAATAAGTGATCCACGAACCAAAAACTATTGAAATGCATTACTGCTTTAAGATTTGTCAAAACAACATGAAAACTAGAATAACAGGCTTGTGGTTGCATGCCTCTGCTGACAAATCCAGTTACAGGTTAGATCAGTATATGCTCACAATCACATGGTACAGATGGCAAAAACTTTAAAGGAATGTCCAAAAAACTGTTTTGCCAAAAAATGCTGATGCTTTAAATATGGACATTGTTGCGAAGATGCCACAAACTCTAACAAGAAAATGCTTCTGACACCTTATTCAACTTGGTGGAAACAGATCAGTCACAATACTTTCAAGATCAGTGCCCAAGATTACAAGAAGCATAACCAACTGTGATTCCAAATGTGAAATATAGTAAGCATCGCCCCCTCAGTTCCTGACAAACAGTGGCACAAACTGAAATAGTGACATAAAACATATCTCTACTCAATGCCTTTTCTGCGACCAATAAGTGAGACTTTGTTATTAGGCACATAAGAGTACATTAAGTGTTGTTCAATCAAAAGTTGTATCCAAGTGCATTTATGCAGCCACACACCTTGGGCTAATCAGTAGAATAGTAAAATGGTAAAATACTGACGAGTCAGCAAAGATCAGTATTTCTATATAATGGATGGAGCAAAGTATGCGCCTGTGTGTTTTGAGTGCTGTTTACATGTTTATTTTCTATAATTGAGCAACTTTTCCAAATTCTAAGATTAAAAAAAACTGTCTTGAAATCATTAGATGCCATTATAAGAATATAACATAATGGAAACACTTAAGTATTAAGGTAAAGAGAAAAGATTACATATGGCAACAGTCAATTCATTATCACATTAATAAAAAACACGGTTTTCAGTTTAGAAAACATTCTTTTTTTTTCTTAATTTCACAAGACAAATTAAATCTGTTTTCTCTAAAATGTTAAAGGATTGCAATCAAAGACAGACAAAGAATGAGATTTAAATATGGAGAAATGGGAACAGGGAGAAGGTGACACAAAAGGGAGAATATAAAACACAGTTGGTGAGGATCTAGACTTGACAGGAGTGGTCAAAGCTATAGAACATGAAGGACAAAAAGGAGGAGAAGAAATGAGCTAAATCTGATATATTTGTGCCGTATATATATTTGAAGTAAACATCACACAAAACTTTGTAGTTTTTGCATGAGCACGAAGCTATTTTGACAGGCCATAAATCTTCAATGCCTTCAACTTAACCACTAATGATTGCTAGTGCTGCTGGAATACCAGATTACCTGTTGGCATTACCAGTCCTTAAACCACAGAAAAATGAATATTACATCTGAGGAAGCTTAACTTGTCTCCATCATGCATATGGGACAACAGACAGAGGGGAGAAAAACGGAGAGAAGAAGAGTAAGGTTTATTACGCTTCTTACAACTGAGACTCAGTCAATCAGAGGGAACGGGAGGGTTAATGTGATGCACGAACACACAACCAGAGACATTTAAACAGAAGCATGCCTACACTAGAGGTGTGTGCTCCTCCATATGCCTACATGTTTACAAAAAGCACAAAGACGTTCATACTAATGCAAATAAATGAGCACTGTCTAAAAAACAAATCCCCTCATTTTAAAGTGAGTGATGTTAAGCCACTTTCTCGTGGAATTTGATGCAACCCAAATCTTTTGTTTTAGCTTAATTTGCATATTCATTCTTAGCACTGATGCATTCATTGTAGTGCAACGTCTGACTTAATAAACCCGATAAATCCAATAGATCCACTAAAAACTACATTTTGCAACTCCTATTCATAAAAAGTTGGGCTGTTGTGTAAAATGCAAATAAAACAAAATGCTATGATTTGCAAAGCTCATAAAACAATCTTTTATTCACAACAGAACAAAGAAAACATTTCAAATGTTTAAAGTGAGACATATTACTATCTAATGAAAACCGTTATCTTAAATTCATCTTCTCTGGGCCAAAGCTCATTTAAAATGGACTGTGGTAAAGAAGTAGATTTTTCTGTGGTCAGACAAATTTCTTTTTGGAAACCACGCATGCCTCAAGACTAAAGAGGGGAACATCTGGCTTGCTATCAGAGCTCAGTTCTAGAAGAGGGGATGCTACACAGTGGGAAACACGGCCTTATCTCAACTTCTTTGAGATGCAATGCTGCCATCGAATTAAAAATTAACTGATATATATCACGAACTGGTAAGTGATAAGTGGTAAGTGTCTAACTTTTAACATCAGACATGTTTTCTGTCTTCTATTGTGAGTAAAACATTGGTTTATGAGATTTGCAAATCATTGCATTCTGTTTTTTATTTCACTTTACACAGCGCTTCTAACACTTTGGAACAGGGAACGTACAACTGCAAATACACGGGTGCTGACCTCGGGTATATGAACAAACATTATTCCAGACAAGGCTCTTCCCACCCTTGTGGATCATGAGTGAGCTCTGTCAGTGCAACTTTTACACAACTTATAAATTATGTTTACACTCATCATATGGTGTAAAGGTGGAAGATTTCTCAGCACAGTGGGCGCCTCTCCTGCTGGAACCTTGTCTGCCTCATGTTGGCTGCCAATTCAGCATTCCTGTCCTGACATTAGCTCTCATTTAGTTGTTGCACTTCATCATCAGTACTTATTAGCACCATTAGTGCTGTTATCAGCAGCCTCTTCTCACAGAGCTGTCAACAACGATTACTTTAGCAATGCAGAATCAGAGGGGTTCTGTGCACCTTCAACAATTTTTATTTGCAGCGTTGAATATCCCAAAACCACATTTTCATCAAAAAGATCATTTGACATGAAAATAAATAAATAAAACTATACACTTACTGGGAATAGAGCATGCGCGAACGAACAATGAACTTGAAGATGTACTCGAGGGCTTTGAGAGTTCGGAGGATGGGCTCACACTGTTCTCCCCGACTGGACACATCTAGATACCTCTTCAACACTGACATTAGCTTCCTGAGAGAGAATGACACAGCGAAAAAAGGAGAGCGATGGAGAGCAAAGAAAGGAAGACGGAGATAAATCAGAAGCATTCAAACAGAATTGTCATTTCTTTTCTCATGTCATACAGGTTGGAAAGTTAATCACTAACTCCATTTTTCACTTCCATGGAGCAGAAAGACAAAGTGCAGCGGAGCCAGAGCAAAGGAGCAGGAGGAGATTGACTGGCAGGGCAGTAGCTGTGGAATAACCGCCAAAGAGTACTTCACAGCTCATCTGACGAACCTATCAGACTCACAGCGTTTTCATTTGCACTCCGATGCATGGTGAAAAAAAATCTCCTACATATGCACACCCCACAGGCGTCTTTAGTCACATACATAAATACTTCAATTTGTCAAAGCAGCTGGAGAGACGTGGGTGGGTTGCTCAGAGTTCACTCTAAATTTATGGCCTATCAACATTATACAGCTCCATTTGCATGGTTTCAATGGCATATAATACTGGCATATTGATAACACCTAATAAAGTGGGCCTACAGAGGTCAGGAGGTTTGGCTTTGAGACATCTCTATTTCCATGAAATGGCAAATGGGGATCACCCACTGACCAGTGTAAATCTGTTTAAAACTATCCAACCCAAAAATTTTATTCGTCATAACCATTTAGTTCTTCGTAGTTTATTTTAGATATATGGCCTTAAGGCAAGCAATGGAGGATTTATTATTTTTGAGAGCAGTTTAAAATGTTGTGAGCGGGCGTTAAAGCATTTTACATAACTGCCTCTGAGCTGACAGGCAATAAGCTGCAGTGACCCTCTTAAAGAGGTTGAATACCAATACACAAGCAGGCGAAGGATGGAGAGATGATGTGTAGATACTTAAATACAAGGAGTAGAGAAAAAAAGAAGTGCTGAGAGGGGGAGGGGGAGGAGAAGAAGGGTGGGGATAATTGGGCAAAAAATGCTAAGAGCAGTGAGAGAAACAGTTGGGATGTGTATAAAGTAACGCAGTAAAAGAGCAGGATGGGTACATCAGACACTATATTATCAAAAGTATTCGCTCATCTGCCATTACACGCATATGAACTTAAGTGACATCCCGTTCTTAATCCATAGGGTTTAATATGACGTCGGCCCACCCTTTGCAGCTGTAACAGCTGCAACTCTTCTGGGCAAGCTTTCCACAAGGTTTAGGAGTGTGTTTGCGGGAATTGTTGACCATTCTTCCAGAAGCGCATTTGTGAAATCAGATACTGATGTTGGATGAGAAGGCCTAGCTCACAATCTCCGCTCTAATTCATCCCAAAGGTGTTCCATCGGGTTGAGGTCACGACTCTGTGCAGGCCAGTCAAGTTCTTCCACACCAAACTCACTCATCCATGTCTTTATGGACCTTGCTTTGTCGACCATGGAAACCCATTCCATGAAGCTCTCTACGCACTGTTCTTGAACTAATCTGAAGGCCACATGAAGTTTGGAGGTCTGTAGCGATTGACTCTGCAGAAAGTTGGCGACCTCTGCGCACTCTGTGCCTCAGCATCCGCTGACCCCGCTCTGTCCTTTTACGTGACCCACCACTTCGCTTCCACTTTGTTATCATACCACTGACAGTTGACTGTGGAATATTTAGTAGCGAGGAAATTTCACGACTGGACTTGTTGCACAGCTGGCATCCTATCATGGTACCACGCTGGAATTCACTGATCCCCGGAGAGCGACCTATTCTTTCACAAATGTTTGTAGAAGCAGTCTGCACGCCCAGGTGCTTGAATTTCTACACCTGTGACCATGGAAGTGATTGGAACACCTCGATTTAATTATTTGGATGAGTGAGCGAATACTTTTGGCAATATTGTGTATGTGCAGACACATTTTCAATTTTCCAACTGGAGCTTGAGCAATCAAACAAAGGTTTTCACAGGTACCCATTGAGTCAAATGAGATGAAATTAACATAAATTAAGAAGCATACAGTCAATATAGAACCATATTCTAATCTTGTTCAAAGCTCCAAAGGGCAATCCAATGACTCAGACTGTCCTTTCTTTAATCTCATTCTTGACATTGATTTCAGAGATCCTGAGGTCAAGGAATAACAGAAAGAAGAATCGTTAAAGAAAAAGGAAATAACAAAGCTCAGACACCATGGGTGTAAGAGGGCTATACATACTCATACAACCTAAGTTAGTGAACTTACATTCAGTGGATTGACTCTGTGAAGAGGCACACTTTGCAAATTTTCAAAGACAACACAAGGAATTAACTAATAAACTGCTTTATTTTATGCACATGCTTTATTCCCGCCCTTCACTCATCCTATTTTAAACTTATCTCATAGTGCAAAGGATTCCCGATAGTGCAAAGGATTCCTGATAGTGCAAAGGATTCCTGACCCAAGATGTAACCTACTTGTAGGCCAGTGTGGCGCTGAAATGCTGCTTGATGTAGGCCTCCAGAACTGTGTTGAAATGCTGGAATTTTCTGTCAGCAATCAGCCCGATGATATGTATCTGCAAGACAGGAGGGAGAATAGAAAGGCAGAGTGTGTGACATGTTTGCATAGCAGCAAACATTTACAAGGCAGATGAGGGTTATTTACAGTCATCTGACAGACCTGCTTGTTTCGAAAAAAGGCTGGCAGATAAGACAAGTTAGACTCAAGACAGCTTGTTAAGAAATGCGCTGCATGTGTTGACAAGGCACACACAGAGACTCAGATCCATAAACATTTTCTCAGTAAACAAACATCCCGCACGCTTACCAAGGCATCAAACACGAGGATGTCGTAGTCATCTGTCTGAGAGTGTTCCATCATGATGTTGAATAAGGCATCAAGAGTGTCCTGCAGAAACTGCATACATACAGACAAAGCAAAGGGTCAGTGAGAACGCAGTCATGCCAATCCGCTCTCTCACACACAGGCACATTTATATTCACAACACTGACCTTTACCACCTCCTCTCCATCAATGATTTTGAGTTTCTCCAGGTTTTCTTTGAGGAGTTCAGGTCGAGTCCTCCATTTTAGCAGCCCCAACAGGCCCACTAAAGGGAGAGAGAGAGAGAGCATTTTCAGTTCAGGTGTATGAACTGTATACTGGTGACTGCATGTACTGTGTTGGTCAGGATGCTGCTCAAAGCTAACCCAATAGAAATTAATAGCTCAGCTGACTGGACAATTCTTCTTTAACTTGTAATGAGCAACAAAGTACATCTTGCATCTTACATCTAAAATTCGCCCCAGTTTGTCAAATGGTCAGCAGCTTTGTTTCAATCCAACTGTTAACAAATCTGGAACATGTTTTTTTTTTTTAATGTTGCTAAATGGAAACTAAACATCAGGTGCTTTTCAATTAATCTTAATCTTAATCTGATTTGAGTCAAAGAAACTGTCTGTGAAGTGTTGTCAGGGACAGAGGGCTTTAGAATATTTTGCAGCCAGGTTTGCTGTAATTCTTTCATGTCAATGAACACTGGCTTTATTTTCCAGAAGCATTATTCAGATCCCCGTCTTCAGTCATTAATATTGCTACAGTTTGACATGGGACACACTTCTCTGTCTCTGTGGGGCTGGCCTGCATTTCCAGCTCACCACTCTCCCTGTCCAACAATTTCTGACACATCATGCCAAGCCACACATCTGGAGGGTGGCCTTTAACAGCACTGTGAGCATGCTTGCTAGCGAGGCTGTGGGCGTGTGTGTGTGTGTGTGTATTTGTGCGTGTGGTAAAGGTGATTAATATTGCAGGAAAATATTCATTACAGTGATGGACTGGCTTCCTCAGTAACAGGTGTTGCACTGCACCTGCGTCTGATGCTCCTCGCTGTCTGGAGTGAATGTGCAATTATGCACAGTGGATGTGTTTCTCATTGAAAGTGTCTTTTCTGTGTGGCTGGCTGACGGAGTGTACGACATTCCTTTCATAAAACCCATACATACCCATACATTTTTTTTATCCCAAAGGGAAATTATAATGTTGCAGTATTTTTTCCCAATAATCATTACAGGCTGTCATTAGGCATGGTTATTGCTGCAGGCAGAAATTACCTACTGTATCGTTCTGTTTTGCAGCAGAGCTGTAGAAGCCTCAGACTGAACACACTTTGTTGTTTCTAAATTATGTTATGTAGAGGGTGGGCAGTATTGGTCTTTATGCTAATCCCCTTGCGCCGCATTCTTCTTGGACAATTAGGTCTAAGGGCTCTAGATATTACCAGCCTTCCATAACAGCTTGTTGAAGTTTCTTTGAGTCAGTGGCTCCAGATTCTGCTGCCACAGCAGATGGGAGCAAAGCAAGTTGCATAATATTAAACCATAATCCATCCATGCTTCCATTTTCTATACCCGCTTAATCCAATAACATGCATGTTTCTGGATGGTGGGAGGGAGCTAGAGTACCCAGAGAGAACCCAGGCACTCATGGGGAGAACATGCAAACTCCACACGGAAAGTGGAGCTGGGATTCGAACCAGAAATCCTCTTGCTGTGAGGTGACAGTGCTAACCATCACACCACTATTAATTAACATACTGCTGAGTCTGCGTTAATTTGTTTGATATCTTTTTGATATAATTTTCTACTCAATGTAATGCCCTCTACCAATTTCACAGCCAGCAATGATCCATTGTCTTGGCCAGGCCGTATTTCTCTGTTGAAAGATGTTAATTAAAAGTTTATGTGTGATGTGACAGGTTTTAATTTCAAACCTGTATGTGTGTGTGTGTGTGTGTTTGCCCTGCCAAGCCTTTAGAGTCACAAGCTGGGTATCTAAACAATGTAACACCTGTCCCAAACCCACACATGCACCTACCATTTTGGGTGAGTTTAGTGGAGCAGACAAGGGTGGAGATTGTGAAGCTGTCTCTGGAGCTGACTGAGAGACCTCCTCCACTCCCAGACACACTGCTGGAGCTGCGGCTCAGCCCTGACCCTTTGTGGGGGTCACCGTGGTGATGGCGAGTCGAGGGCAAAAACAAATAGGAGTTCACGTCTTCCATGCGCTTGCTGTCACCCTGAGAAGAAAATATGCACCCTGTCATTTTTAACCAAACAATGTCACACCAGTAACAATAAAGCTGGGACAAGAAAATATTTCTTCTGTGTTACTTAGAAATGTCTTGATGGAAATAAGGAAGAGAAAACAAAGAGACCCCTGTGATTTGTTACACTTGGAGTGACTCATCAGGTCATCCTTGCATGAAAACAATCCCAAGAAGTGACTGAGGCCACAGCAGTATTCCTCCAAAGCAGTGATGATCATACCATAACAATTTCTGCCAAACTCATCTTCAGCTTGTAAACTCACAACTTTTGGAAAAACATCAGACAAAAACTCGAGCGAAACAAATCATTTTCATCTGAGCTACTCATTTAAACATTAAAAAATGAAGAGATAAACAGTATGTACAAAATAGACATCTTCTTGTGGCCACTTGATCTCAGGTTTTGCTTACATTATCATACTCATCTGTATGATTACTGTTGAGTGTTGCACATTTTAATTTACCATGTCAAGATCATATTCTAATCCATCAACTCTGCTCTCGTTATTAGCCCACCACTAAATGAGTATGTGGCTGAAAAAAATCCAGGAGGAAGAGATTGAAGCCATGAGTGGCAGAGAGATCAAGAGGAATGCAGGGATAACAAGAGATAATTGAGAAAAGGGGCACAGGGGGACCATCCATTTGATATTTGAGCAAATCATGAATAATTAATCTTCACTGCATTTGACATGTAATCAATAAAGGGATTCAATTTCAGCTCTGGCTCATTTAGCAGGGAGTCTATTTGGCTTCACTCAACCTGTCTGAGTGGCCATAATCTTTCCAGACTCACTATATCTTTAGCTCTGCTTTGATGACTGTTGGAACACAACAGACATAATCAAATTAGTTCCACTGCATTAACATCTTTTTAACATTAATCTGCATTTTGTTAGTTTTTGGCAAATCACCCTGTGCGCTTGTGTTATTTGTAAAGTTTAACATTTTCATGAGTTGCCAATTTAATTTGAGCTAATACATTTCATTTGACAAATATCCATTATTTAGTGTGGTTCAGCTGCTCAATCCAAAGCTCTTTGCTTCAATAAAGCTAGTTAAATTCACTACAAAAGGATGAATGTGAAATGTGCTATTCTGAAAGCTTTGTGTTTTGATGTGCCGTTTATTTGCTCAACGCAACTATTTGCAAATAGAAGAATGTGAAATACTGGCATTTGGGTTGATCTAAGCAAATTGAATGTGCCTTGTTAAATTAGAATTAAATCAATCAAATTAGAAATAAATTAATCCATTCATGTGTAAATCCCATTTGCTCTACAAAAACCCATCATTGGTTTTCACCTTAAAGACTACAAGATCATGCAGTCCATCCGCTAGAACTGTCCCATCCTCCTTCATCAGTCGCACAAATGCCATAGCAAAGTTCTTCTCACTCTTGTCCTTGGCTGGGGAGGACAAGACAGATATGTACATAGAACAAGGAAACGCATCAGGGAGTAGGGAAAATGAGAATGGAAGGTGAGCTTTCAGACGAACAAGGAAGAAAAACTGCTCATTTGACTAATCAAGTGTGTGCCATGATGCCATGGGTCATTTTGCAAAATTTGCTCCTTTCAGGATCACATTATGCTCAAGGGATTAAACAGGAGGAGAAGATTGAGATTGTTACTCCTGTACAAAAATCAGACAGGTATTGTACACAAACAGAGGATGATACTCACACTCCTGAGAGGAGCGGTGTCTGAACATGAAGCGCAAATGAATTCTGTGCATTTCCTCCAGAGGGACTGCAACCTGTAAGACATCTTATGTCACTGCAGAACGTAATAGAATAGATATTCTAAAATCTTACCACAACATTGTGTTTTGTGGAAATGAGAATGCAAGTTATGTAAAACAAGTCATTTAAAAAAAACTGAGAGAAATGGATGGAAGAGAAGGGAAGTAACACACACAAACCTTAAAAGTCTCCATCCAGCGGGGCTGTTTAATTTGGTAGTAGATGACTGACCTGTATTCACTAACCGCCTTATCTCCAGCTCCAAGACAGATAGAATTCTAGGAAAAAAGGGTTTAGTGAAAAATATATTGTAAAATAGTCAGATTTTATTTTCTTTGTGTGCACATGTATCCATGCATGCCTTAAAAATGGATGTTCTCAAACCACCACTCACAAAGCAGCTGTACCCAATTTCTTTGTGCTGCTCACCTGTATGACTTTGCCCTCCTCATCACAGACCCACATGATAACCTCCACGTTTTTCTGTGTTGTCTTGTTGTACTTGTCAAAGTCGCCGCCCTGTAAGGTGAGGTAGATGTCATTGCGAACATCTCCTGGCATAATGATCTCTGGGAAGCCCAGCTTGCGGGCAACAACCGTGCTGCGGTCCACCAGGTGAGGGTATTCCTTCCGGATCTGAACTATGTCTCCCACAAGAACCTTCATGGTGACCCACAGACCTGCAGAGTTTGTTTCGACAGGAAGAAAAGCTGTGTATCAAAATGAATTGCAAATGCTGTGGGAGTGCTCATCTTTTTTTGCACAAAGCAATGATTCTATTAAAATCCATTTGAATTTTTGATAAAGCACCCCCATTGTTAAATTTCAGATCTCCAGCCGAGCAAAACTTAATATAATCAGTCGCACTGAAGTCGCACTGAATTAGTAAAGAAAAATCAGAAATCATCACGGGATTACACTATTGCAAAGACCTTAGACAAAGCTTGACACTAACCACTGAGACAGTAGTAGTTACAATTTTGCTAAATTTGCTTTCAAATTTAAAAGAAAATTTAGCCCAAAAGGAAAGAAAGATTGTACTGATATAAGATGTGATCTGTCTGGCAATCAGTTACATGTTAACATAGAGTATCTTAATGGTCGCCTGGGTTCAGACCTTTAAATCTCTACAGTCCACTGAGTTAACTGGAGCTGGAAACCAATTGCAGGGAGATGACATTTCTGTCTGATATGAGGCACGAGAAAGTTCAATTGAAAACTTCACAGAACTTTGACAGACCAAATATTAATCAATTCTGTTTGGACAAATTGATACTGCTCCAGTCTACTTTAAGTAAAGGATCAAAATGTTTCTGTCTCAAGATTTACCGTGCAGTTTAAGTACATTTAAAAGAAATCCAAATTAATAATGAAAGGATTTTAAGGCTGTGAACGATCAAAAACTCACTTTAAAGACATTTTCAAGACATAGTAAGACATCAGGCCAGAGAGGTAAATTTAATATGGGCTCCACTTTTTCACTTCCACAAACTGGGGATGAGAATTTGTCCAATAATACAGACAACACTGTAATCAATACAGCAACATTTCTGTTTCAGAATTTTTGGGAATGGAGTGCTGAACAAGAGAGCGAATGGGTTTATATTTAAAGTTTAATGGGTTTATCATTAAAGTTTAAGATTAAAGTGTTATGAACTTTAAAATATATATCATACAAACAGTTTATAGACCATATAAATGGAATATTCAGAGGAATGCTGTTTCTTCAGGGAAGAAGAGCGGACTCAAATAGAAACTTTGACCTGGAGCTTTTACTGGTGCATTCAGGCTGAGAAAGAGTGAGTACATGCGCTTCCCTGTTTCCCGTCCGTCAAAGTAAACCTACAGTAAACTTGTTTTCATAGTGCTTACTGTTACCCTGAATGGTTTCAGTGCAGACAGTTACACAGATCTTCAGTTAGGTTGACTAAACTTATTGGAGGTATAAAGTTATAAGTCATGACTCATTCACCCAATCATAATGACACCTTAATAGCAAAAAGTTAATACCTTGGCATTAAAAAAAGGTGTCCAAAAGTTACTCCTAAAGACTGTGGGCTCCCACAGATTTGAGAATTGGATATAAAAAAGTGTTGAATGGATTAAATATTATAGAAAAACATATAGATAGTAAAAGCTGGACAGTGTCATAAACTGCCTCTGGACAGGGAAAACTATTTAAACGTGTTAGTCTGTAAAAGTGTGTGTGTACAATAGTAAATGTATCTCAGTGTGTGAGGAAGGAGAGATTAGAGGAGAGGAACACTAAGAGCAGACATCTGTTGGCCACAGGTGCTCCCTCTATATCTGCTCAGGCAGGTGCTCTTTCCATATCTGGGCTATGCTCTGAGCCTTCAGGGGGAAGATAAAAGCTTGGGGATATGACAGTGCAGTCTAACATGCAGGGTTACTTCTTTTTTTTTTAAAACATGATAGTGTCACTAACAGGGGTTGTCAGAGTCAGCCAAAAACACGAGGCAGTGGGCAGTGAGGCTGGGGCTTGGCAAGAGCAAAAATAAGCGTAAAGAATAGCAGCTAAAGGGCGACTGCTATCCATCAGGATACTGTCCCTCATTCACAACTCAAGTGGAGAGAGAAGAGGTGAGGATACAGTGAGTAGTGGTGATTTTATCTGACCACAAATGACTGCAGTATACACAGTCCAGCGGGAGCCTTGGGTGAATGCAAGACAAACATTTACAAGGATTGTCACATGCCTCAGAAACATAGAGCAAAGCCAGTAAGAGCCACATACCTTGACCACCACTGTCTCCCCTTGATGCTGTCACTTTGTTCAGCAAGGTGTGAAGAAAGTCATTCTCTGCCACGACCCTGAAACCAAACACATGCAAATAAATTGACAACTCAAAAATATAATCCAATCTGAAATCATGTGCTGACAGCTGGCACGATCACGGAATTATAACAATGCTATTCTAACTATTCAGAGGATCAGCAAAGATCAGCAAAAGATTTTAAAAACTTGATAGGGAGTTAAAGGTGAGCCAGAGGCAGAAGAGGGGAGAACTAATATCAGATGAAAATAGGACATACGGAAAGAAGGGGATGAAAAACTGCTTCTCCTCATCGCATTCAATCTTCCCTTTGATAATGTCACTTATGTCCATCACTGCCAAGAAGAGGAAGGAAATGTGTCAGTGATGACAACAATCAAAGACAGTCCGGCGCGGTCATATGTTGCTTAATGTGAATTCACCTCAGCAAAGTGGAAAACACACGAGCACAAATGGCTGAAATGCACTCACTGATGATTCTTTAGAGACGTTATTTAAGAATTTAGGCACCTGTTTTAGCCAGTGTGAGCAACAATAGCCTAAATGGTAGAAATAAGTCATTTTGTCATCTTTAATATTTGTTTTAGTTGTGAAAAAGATTAGAATTTTACCATGTAGTTTGTCATATAGGCAGTAATTGTGAAGCAGCATCAGCTGACAAATCAAACAAGATGCTTTAGCCTTCTAAAGTCTGGTGAAATTTGGTAAGCGAATGAGACACAAAAGCCATTCCTATCCATCTTATGTAATTATAGCACAATTTTCAGTGACAGGTTAAAGTTGTCTTCAGAGTGTCATTGTGAACTAACAAAAAAAAATGTTTCCTTGAGTTCTAACAAATATTCATAACACATTTATTTCCTTGTAAAAACAAATAGATTGAGTCATTCACAAGCTTCCATTCTTCTTCACATCAAGCCAGTTGGTGAAATTAGTCTAGTTTTTCTATACGTTTGAGTATACGCATCAATACACACATAAAATGGAGGCTGAGGACTCCAAAGGCAATCTTAAATAAAGGTAATACGAGTAAATAATGACAGCAAATGAAAAGATTTGAGATTAGCAGATACGCAAGTCTAATTACTAAATCTTGTAACCCCTGTCCACTAGGGAATAGCAATTTAACTTCTATTTGGACCAAAAGAAACTGTATTGACTCTCCTAAAAGTACCTGCCACCCCAAAAGGCCGTCTGAGGCCCAGAGTGCACTTCTTGTTTGTTTCTTTCAGATCCATCCTGCCCACTCTGACTATCTGACAGATCAGATAAATCTTCTCTCTGCTCAGGTCTTTGTTCCCCAAGTCCTGGTAGACAAAGATAGAGAGAAAGTGAATAAAAGAATAACTGGTAAAAAAAAAAAAAAAAGAAAAAACAGGGAAGAAAATAAGAAAGCAATCCTCTGAGAGGAGATAAGTTCATTCATTCTGTTACATTGTGGCGTGTGTAAGCTAAGAAACAGTGTGACAGTGTCATCCTGTGGCCACTTACTGTAAACACAACCTTCAAGTTGTTCAGCATGTCAATCTCTTTAGGGAAACCACTGCTGCCCCAGCGAACCAAATAGTTTTCACTGTACAAAGCACGGTAACATGTTAAAAAACAGACATCTTATGTGCATAAACTGCATCACAGGTCAATTAAAACATCCACCAATGTCATACTAAAACATACAAACTGCATATCTTAAAGTTCAACTTGTTCTTTAACCAGTAGACATGCAATACACAAACAGAAGCATATACAAGTAATTACTGTGAATCAGTAAGTGTTTTGTTTAGTTTGATTTAATCAATCTAATGAACACATATATGACAGGAGAGGATGAAACAGGAGAATAAATGGCCACTAAGTTAAGAGATAATCTTATAGCACTGGGTATACATGGAAAAAATGTATATTTGACTGAGGTTTATTTTAATACTTTCAGCTACTGAAACACAGATATCTCCAGTGTGACAGTGAGTGACAGGGCTTAACATCAATAATGTCAGCAACCACACAGTGCTGCCAGTCACTATGTGCTGCCTCTATAATTCAAATTTTCTTTATCTCTATTTTTGGCAAATTATCATATCTTAGTGTGCCTCAACAATAGAAGAGAGGAGAAGGCGAGGTATATAAACAAAAAAAACTGGAAATGGGAGGACAGTGTGTGTGGGCTGGAGGGTTAATGTGCATCTTACAGACAGCTAAGAAATGGAGGCAAGGTGAAAAGATCTGAAGTTAAATTCTTCTCAGAAAGCGCACAGTAAAAAACAAAAATACAGGGGAGGAGAATCAGCACTTATATCAATGTTCCAATATTCTAATTTTACTCTGTGTACAGAGTTCACTATTTTTGTTATGCTAATGTTCTCATATGATACTCGTATGATTTTTTTCACTTTTCATAATTCTTTCCATCTCTGTGACTCAAAAATATCCCTCTAAATCAATTTCATATAAATTAGAGATTAAATGAATCCATCATAACACAGAACTCCAACTTAACAGACACATGTTATGCTTTATAGCATGATTTAATGCTTTGTAGAGTCGGATTCTTCAAATGCTCTATGCATCTGACATAAACAAATGTCCAAAATAACTGATCATCATCGAAGCAATGGACAAATCCAGAGAGAATTGGTACCTGATAATGGTTTGTTTGATGGGGTCGTACAGGGACATGAAGAGCTCGGAGTCCTCTCCGATACGACAGACAAAGTTCCTGACAAAGACGTAGAGGCTGTGGGTGGGGGAAGACTGAATCCGTGCTGAGATACCACTGTAGTCTGTCTGGATGTTGGACTGCAAGAGAAGATTGTTTTTAGGAGAATAAAAAGCAGGAATACTAAATGTATAGCTCACAAGTGTATATGGTATGGTATCCAGGCTTTTGGCTTGTAAGGGAGAAGAAAATCTGTGAGCAATAATAATCTCAATATCTTCTGATTACTTGTTTAAATGTAAAATAGGCTGCATGAAATGTGACTGAACTGTAAGTGGCCTCTTTATTAGCTTAACTTTGGGTATAACTGCAAAAAAAATGAATGAATAAATTACAAACTTGGCATTCCACCCATGCACAGCTCAGAATAGCTTTAACATTTACTGATATTACCTCAAGAAAGGTTAGAGCAGTTTCTCCAAAAAATCTTTCGGTGTAATTATGAAATCAAACTTTTCATTCAGCCATCATCCCTCTAGATTCTGTACCTGTTCCTCTTTGATACGTTCATTTATCTTGGTTGTGGCCTCCTCATGCGCCCTAAAGAGACTGATGACGTTTGCACTCTCTGGGTCCAATATGTTCCCATCTTCATCTCGCACAACTAGGTCCAGCTCTAGGATCCTGGAGCAGGGATGGACAAACAGAGGATTGATGGCATTAAAACAAGTACGGAAAAAGAACAAAGACTAAGTGATGACGAAAACTGATGATGATAAGACGAGCGTAAAGAAGAGAAAAACAGAGCAATTAGAAAAGGACAGAGAGACTTGCAAAACAGGTAAAAACAAGAGATAGAGGCTTGTGTGACTCTTGTTTGAGTGATAAATAAGCTTTTAAACACAGAGTATGTGTCAGTGCAGTCCTACTTGTTTCCATAATCAATCTTGGAAGTAACTTTCTGCTTGAGCTCCTTGAATTCATCATTAGGCAGTGTGCCAGACAGAAGCTGAGAACGCCACTCCATCAGTTCCCACATCAGCCTCTGGACCTGCTTCACACGCACCTGTTTGTTGCCCTTGACAGATAGACATATAGTGTTAAATTCACACACATACACACTCACACAACATTTGCGAAAACATTTTTAATAGCTGTATTTGTACCACAAACAGCTGTTTCCATATGGTTCCCCACTCCCTCAATGTGGTGGTCACCTCCTTGACCAAGGGCATCTCTGCTGACACCACCACCTCCTCATCTCTGAAGTTGCACACAAAAGTACATTAAACTTGACAAATAAAAGGTCTCCTTTAACTTTTAGAGACAGCATTTCTATCACACTCACCCCCGTTTATGAATGATGACCTCCTTAAGGTGGACAAAACTGACAGGGAACACTCCCTGGAGGGTAACATAT
This sequence comes from Leuresthes tenuis, assembly GCF_036924035.1. Classification (NCBI taxonomy): domain Eukaryota; kingdom Metazoa; phylum Chordata; class Actinopteri; order Atheriniformes; family Atherinopsidae; genus Leuresthes; species Leuresthes tenuis. The sequence continues at coordinate 15,519,204 of NW_027325365.1, read as the reverse complement.
GTAGGGACAATGAACAAGGAGAAAACATCCGCAAAACCAGAGCAGTAGATCTCTCTTGCGATTAAAGCTAGTATGCAGTGTGTCACTATCACCTTTCTGTTAATGTCATATGCACAATGAAAAAATACATTGTTACCTGCTGGGCTTTGTTCCTTGCCAAGTAGCCTCTGTACCAGCCTAAAAGAAAAACTGATAGTCATCTAACTTCATCTTAACACTTTACTAGACCACCATACAGTGGAAACAAGCAGGTGAGATTCCTCCTCCATTTACATTTTTCTTTTTATATTGGCAGTCAGCAAATGTACCAAATTTAATGATAGACAATGTGCATAATTATAAAAATCAGTCATACCTGGGAAAAGTAATGACATAATAGCTACTGTGATAGCACAGTTTGTATGCGTAAAGTGTTGCCTTTTATTATTGTTAAAAACAACAAATGTCAGTATTGTTTTTCTATTTTTCTAAATCACTTCACAACAGAGGAAATTAATTTAATATATTTCCTACCATCGCAGACCTCCTGGATGTAGACTGCATCTCCCACCTCCAGGGAAAGTTGCTTCTCTCCTTGGCTGACAAAATTCCACTTCACTAAAACAGAAACAGTTTTAGTGAAACAGTGTCTGAAGAGGAGCGTATAACCGTTGATTATGGTAGCACAATGGGGAAAAAAATGCATACCACCTGAACACAAAACAGGCATTTGATCATGCAAATGTTAGCGCATGCTGTATGGCATCTTAATGAATGAAAAAGCAGGTAGTTTGGTAACCGTGAAAAGTTTCCAGTTGCCACGTGCACAGCAGAGACTATCAGCTCAACAGAGAATTAGTTGAGAAGAGCTACAGGAAATCACCCTCGAAGGTTGATGACAATCAAATAGGTTTTGGATAAAAGGAAAATCAGATTTGCACGAATTGCTGCTCTAGCTCTAGTGGAAAACCCTATACTTTATGGTCGTCAAGTTTAGTTGTTTTTGTTTAGCTATTTTCTGTCATTGAATCGATTAGTTTATTTCACAATGAGTCTTAATAAAAACCTTGCTGTTGATGATGCATTTAGTACTCATTATATCAGTGAAATAAACTATGCAACTTATGTTGCAGGAGTAAGCACTACTCAGATGAATGCTGCAGCAGCAGCTGCTACCATATATGCATGCATGAGACATCACTTTGTAAGAACTAACAGCGTTGCTCTTCCCCGCGCTACAGTAACTCATGTAACTTAGCAAAAGTTGCACACTATTCATAGACTACTAGCTTAAGCCGTTACTTGTACTTCAAGAAGTGAACAAACATGTGCGAGGTTCATGACATTTTATTGTGTCAGTAATACTTTGTATAAAACTTTTTCTGCAGTTCTCAGCTGTACAGATTTAAACTCACACAAACTTCCTTCCTTCTCCTCCACTTCCTGTGTTGTAGTCTTACCCGAACTAGGAAGAAACTCATTACAGATAGAGTCATAAGATTGAAATATGTTTACTTTCAACTTTGATTGACTTTTTTATTGTTCATTGCCGCTTTTATTTTCAATCTTAAACTAGACACAGTAGAAATACCAGGTAGAAAAGAACTTTAAGCTGCCGCCTCTAAGTTTATCTTTGTAACTTATTTCCAATGAAAAAAAATAATAATCTGTGTAACGTCTGCAATGGGCGAGCTGCACAAGAAGTGATAAATCTGTGTTTTTGCCAAGTTTTTCACTCTGTTGCATATCTAATGGAAACATACGCTCCGCCATATTCAACCACATACCACCTTAACAATCAACTGTACTGAGATTGTCTTTATACAGCTATGGTCTAATCCTTGTCAAATTTGTTCCATATATACAGCAACTTTCAGGAATATCGTATAAAGTTAGTTTATTTTTGTGCTGCATAATGTTTAATGCACTAAAACTGCCAACTAACTGCTGCTCTTTTCTCCATCAGATCTAAGATGTGCTCGTGATCCTATCCCTCACATTCCACTGCAGCTACTATAGGTTTTGTTGTACTAAAGCGCAATGATGAATATGAGAATGTTAGAATATAAGATATTTTGGTTGGAATTTAATGGGATGTGCACATTCTACCGTGCCTCTACTAGAGGCCTTTTGCACCTGCTCATAAAGCATCAAGCAGGAAGTGACAGTAAGTTGTACTATAGATAGACAGTTCATCATTACCCAGTGAGACAGCATAGAGAAATTTATGCGCATGCACACACACAAAGAAACACACAAGTGAGCACAAATTGACTTACCCACACCAAATCGCTCTGTGGCAGTCCTTGTCCAAGGAGCCATGATTGCTTGTAATCCTTTACCCACTTTACGAATCGTATCTTTCTGTTTCTCCTCCTATTTTCATCTCTCGCCCTCAACTTCTCTCTTATACATTTTTTCTTCTTTAAAAAAAGTCAATAAGCCCATCCCCCTTTGCCTTTCTTCCTCTTCTGCCTCTTTTCGCTTCCTGTCTTCAGGGTGCTAAGAGGAAGTGGTAGAGTACAAAAAGGTGGAGTCCTATCAAGCACACAGGCCCATGCAGTGTATGAAGCCTCCAGTTTGCTCACTTGAACTGGCTGCCAAACATCAGCAACTTGTGATGTTGTCAGATATTGGCTGAAAAAAAGTGATGGTGTCCAACCCATGCAGAGTTACCCACGCTGTCAAAACAGATAAACAGCATTTTTTTTCTCACATTCCAATATATTTTTAATACAAATACAATAAGATGAAACAAACAAACAAGTGAATTCTGTGATCTCTTCTAAAAGTACAGAGATAAATGACTGGGCTTGCACAAAGTAGCATCTAGTCATTAATCTGTGGAACTCAAATCAATAATCTGACAGCTCACACTGCCATCTCACCTTCTTCTCTTTGTGCATGGCCCTGCAAGCCTCCAAAAGTGTTTTGAAACAGGAAACAAATGTAGGGGGCACACTCGACAACATTAGCATTTATTAATTTCTGTTTAAAAGTAAGATGTGGTAAAAAATATTTTAGTTTATGTAATTGCCAGTTAAAATGATAGATCAATTAATACCACACACTGTACAATATATCAACCTGTTTTCAATTTAGATATAATAAGTTAGATTTGAATGATTCTGTGTAATCAGTCAATCAACCAATTGCAAATCTATGCTACAGTTTAATGGTCAGGTAGCAATTAGTTTCGAATTAGGTTGACACTTGCTGTAATAACTTCACACTCCAGTAGCCTAACTAGGACTCTGTCTGGTTTGATAGGAGCATTCAGCTTTCTCCTGCATGCAAAAGTCAATGTGAAATACTCGATATGATGATGATAAAACGTCTGCTGAGTCATTTTCTGAGCAATAGTTGTAACTTTAGTTGACAGAAACATGTAAGACTAATGCTCTGATCCTACATGTAGCAAACTGTCATTATTCAAGATGTATGCGCTGTAAAGTGTTGTCTCTTCCGTACGAAGGAACATTTCAGAAGCAGGATACATTTTCAGGACTCAGCTGTAAATTTCTCATTTACCAGAGATTTGAAATTAAGGTTTAATTTGGTCCCAGCTCTGATTGTCTCAAATTAATTTCTGAGATCTCAAAGAAAACTCTCCGTCAAATATGCATTTTCCCTGAACCCCATTCACATGATGTTACCGTGGTAACAGACTCCCATTCAGAGATCATGCTCATCACCACAATCAGCAGCAATCAACTATGATAGATTTGACTTTTTGAATTTTACTGGTCCACTCTCTTGACTTTATTAAGAACTCATCTCTTAAAATAGTAAGTAGTAACTTTTCGTAGTGACCAGAAAGTAATTCTGCATCCAAACACTATCTTTATTCTAAAAATCATCCATGACTCCTTACAAATCCTTTATCAGAATAAAAATGAATAAAGATTTTTTATGTGTATATTGAAGGTCCATTTTCATTTTTTATCTGTAAATCAGCATTTAATATTTGCTGCAGCTAACATATCGTCTGTGGTTTAACACAAATAAACACCCTCTGCAATACCTAACAAGGTAGCATCTTCCAACATGTAGCTTTAAGCTACATTATGCATAAAAAAAATAAAATAATAATCAGAATAATCAGGTGGAATTTTTTTATACCAGTGAAAGCAGTCACAAATACTGTCTTGTTAAAGTTTTAGCAAGTTGCAAGGCTCTTTTTTTTTTACTATTTTTAAGGAATACTTTATCAATTTATTTTTAGGTGTTTATTCTCAAGTCTTTTTATTATTATCATTATTTTTGTCATCTTTGTTTTGACGGTAAAAGGAAGAATATGCAACCCCTAGTGGACATTTGCCAAACTGAATCTGAAGTGTACCCTTTCCATGATTGTTTTCCAATATTAACCAAGTAGTTTTGATTTCTAACCATAACCAAGTGATGTTATGACATTGACCCAACAAGGAGATGAAAAAATGATACTGTAACATATTTTGGTCACATGTAAAAATGGCAACCAGCAACATAGTGCCCTTGAATCACTTTAGCTGATCCGGTCACTCTTGCTCCAAACTAGATTCAGATTAAAAAACATTTTATAAATATAATTTTTGATCTTTTAAAAGACAATATGACTTGTGATGCATAAACAAAATATGTCAATATATGGCATCAATCAGGTGTATTATTGAGGGCTGCATTCCATTTCTGCACCTGTGCATGCTGGTTGATGTTGAACATGCTCAAAAGAGGAACTTTCTCTAATTGGAATGCAGCCCACATTAATACACCTGTGCTCATCTTATTTCAGGTCAAAATGTATTTGTGATAGATATAGTAACAATGACACATTTTCTATATATCGTGTAGTCCTAATAGCAATAATAATAAGATACACATTGAAGGGGCAAATAAGATTAAAATAAACTATAGTAAATGGAAATATCATAATAAAACGATTAATTGTTTCATATATGCTGTTTGTCAAACCATTTCTAGCAGTTGGTTTGTTCACAGAAACTTCAGATGCAGTAGTTATTGTTTCTTATCTGTATCTGCATTATCTGAGTTTACTGCTGCCAAAACAGGACTGTTGCAAGTGAATTATACCTTGAAAATAGCGTGGTGGTGTAACCACACAATTTTTTTTTATGTATTACAATGCCTCACCCTTTTGTTCAAAACATCATTCCTTAAAACACACCGTCGACTGGAAGTCATGATACATGTCCCATAACAAAAAGGTAAACTACAATGCTAATTATATTTGAGGTAGCATTTCTAACTGCTTCAAGCTCCAATAAATATCCTCCCCAACCCCCCTCTACCCTTGATTTCAACACATTGGAAATGCATCAAAGCCAAGGAACAGCCTCAGATACACAAGATGCCACAGATTAAGCCAATGACTCAGTCAGTAAGCCCATGACTCAGTCAATTTGTTTTTAAATCTTAGCAGTTAGCATGTACTCTTGCTCTCACACTTTGTATGGATTTTAACACTAATGGGAAGGTTTATTAACAATGTTAGGTTTTGCAGTCTAGGAATGAGTAAATTAATGTGTGAAAGGGAGTGAAGAACCTGTTGGTGTATTAAAAAAGAGAAGAGAATAAATGAGAAAGTTTTAAAGAAAGGATCTGTTGTCACAGCTTTGTGCAGTAGAAGACCAGTAACCCTGGTGTAGAAAGTCGTGGGGAGATATACAGGTGGAGCTTAAAGGTGTGTGGAGAGAAAGACAAAAAAATAGACAATTCTTTGGACAGACATATTGTGAGAGATTAACTGATGTAAAGATGAAGGAATACAAAGAAATAACAGAAAAAGAAAGAGACAGAAAGGGATTAAATTCAGCTCCAACTAAGATATGAACAAGGCCACAGTGCCAAACACAGACCGATATTAAACAGATATGAAAAAGGAAGGCACAAGTGGATAAAAGCAATGAAAAGAGATAATAACTTAGCCTGTAGCTCTGAAAATTAATTGACATTGGCAAGTAAAGAGAAGTCCCACCAGTAAGCATGCCTCATGAAAAATAGATACAAAGGTTGAGTCTCTCTGGCCCTCGGGATCAAGAACATCACTCCCTCCCAAGTGATGCCATTTCTCAGACTTCTGAGAAGCTGTTGCTCGTGTAACTCCAGCATTTCACGAAATCATAACTGCATAAATTCAGAGAGCAAATGCATTTCTGTGCCTGAGATAGAAAAGGAAAAACTGAAAAAAATATCTTCTTCTTTAAATATCTATGCAGTAGACTGCTTGGATGACTAAGGTATTATTAAGAAGAATCTGCTTTATTGTGGTTGCTGGCACATGCTTGTTAAAAGGCATGACCAGAGAATGGAAGAGCAATTGAAATAATTTCAAAGGCAAATCACCCAGGTGAGATGAGTAAAAGGAGAACAATTAAGGGACAGAGAGTGAAAAAGAGAAGTAAGAGAGAGACAGAGCTATGCAAGGGACTGTTGCTTCCTTGCTCTCTCTCTCTCTCTCTCCTTCTGTTCCTACACTCACATTGCACACACAAACATGCAGTCTTCATGAGAAAGCCTGTGGTTCCTTCAGAGAGCAGAGCAGAGAAGCAAGGGTGGTCGTCACCAAATGGGAAAAGCAGCCCTGAGGTGAGTTTAAATATTCATACTGGCTACGTACTTCTTGTAACGTGTCACCTCACGTCTTTGCTTGACTACTAAGCTTAACTTAGTATTTTCTTGGTGTATTTAGTGACGTACATTTCAACAAACAGCAAGAACACAACAGAAAAGTGAGATATTAATGTTTGTAAACTTTCTGCCATAGTATGTGTTTAACCAACAGCACAGCTAATATCAGAGATGCAATTTCATAGCATTTCAATACAAATAAAAGCAAGGGAGAGTTTAGAGAAGCAGAATGTGTGTGGTTAGTGATGTGTGACCTTCCTCACATCATATGTCGACAGCATCCGAACTTCCCACTCTTAACGGCTCATCTCAGACAAGGAGACACAATTTCTTTCATATAAATTTTGAAGCTGTCATGACTTAAATTGAGGATTGCAGCTCTGTGGATCTGAGTTCAAATGAGCCTCTCATGAGCCTTTTGCGAGCGTGGAACGACGTACTATGTAGTGCATAAGGGGGTCATTCAATCAGCCCTGAATATGTGGAAGTGAGATTACAGTATTCAGTTCACATGTAATTACATAAAAGGAGAAATGTATTTTTCACTTGTGTTTTATGATGATCAACATTTTAACATCAACTATCAACTTCTTCTTCGATATTATTGACTGATGAACACAGATAGACAGAGAGCATAATCGAGAGGGGGAAAAACAACCCAGGACTGAAAAATACAGAAAATGTACTGTATGTACAATGTGCATACTTTTTGTATTTTTGTTGATAATACGAACGGCTCAATGATGAATAACAATATGGCTGATGGACTTTTTTGACCTGCTTATGGTCTGAGTATAATGAGAATATTCTCCACCCTACCAGAGTACTCCGAGGAATGCATTAAAAATGAGAATTTAATTTCCATCTTCTTTATTGCAAGAGTGAATCACAAAAATCACTCACTTTCAGCCAGAGGACTAAAATTTGGTCTCCTGTCAGATGGTTAATGCTGGAGTCAAGTTATTTTCCTTGTCAGTTTTAGCTAACTGAATTAGGTTAGAAGAAAATTCTGAAAAGTCTGAGTGTAAAATACCCCTCGTGGCAATTTTAACAATGTCAAGACAGCACACCGCCCCAGTCTATGTCTTCTTATGTGACAGTAAAGTCCAACCTAGACATTTTATCTACCATCTTACAGTGTCAAATACAGATATTTAGGGACATCTATTGAAGTCTAATGCAAAGCTGCATGTTGAAATTTTGATTTAAAATGTCATTGCTGTGCTTTAAAAAGTGACTCAAAGGCTCCTGACTGTGCATGCATGAGTCAAGCTGGGAGTGACAGCAAGTTCTTTTGGTTGGTTACATGAGATTAGGAACATATCCAGTTCAGTTATATAATGTTCCTTCATCTCAATGTTGGTGAAGGTTTGTTGTTATGCTGTTAATATCCTTAAGAAGTCTTTAAGACATGATACTTTATATTTAGATCAGTAAATGAATTCATTGCATATTATGTAAATGAAAATATCCAAAAAGCAGCAGAGCAATCATTGCAGTGGCTTAAAGTGGAAAACTAAGTCAATTAAGCAACAAAAGTAAATCTACAATGTGTAGCTGCCTCTGGAATAGTGAGAGGATGTGATTAAGTGTCATGACAGGGTCAAATAGCAACATGCTGAGCTGAGCAGGTCATAATAAAGTTCCCCATCTTACAAGCAATGAACAGCAGTGAACATGTAAGATATGACAGGTAAAAGGATGAATCGTGAGAGTATGGATTTTATTCATGAATGTTTCCACTCTAGCCCACAGCCGCATATTTTGTTTGACTATTTCATACAGCGGTACTGCAAACATAAGAGATGTGGTAAGATTGAAACACTCAGGGTAATCAGTTTTTCCCATCTGACCTGAACCTGTTAGCATATCTCTATCTGTTTGTCTATGTGCCACAGCAATGCATGCTGTTAGTGTTCATGCATGTTTTTTGTGTCAGATCCCCCTGTTGATCTGCGGCGATACCTGTTGCACAATGTGTTTCAGTTTCACACTTCCAGAGCTTCTCCCCACTGGTCAGAACACACAACTGTTACCTAGCAACCCACCTTTTCCCTACCCCCCCCCCCCACCCTCTCTTACAGAGTCTTTGTCAAAGACTAAAGACAAAGCAGGAAGGCAGGTGTGTGCAAAAACACAAACACACACACACACACACACAGACAGACAGGTTCTGACACATTCAGAAAAGTGCAGACAGCTTTAGCAAACCGCTTAAAAGCAAAGGACACAAGTGAGACAAGTCTAAGGTTCTCTACCAATTTACATCAGGATAAATGAGCCATTAGGAGGCTTGATTATGCATCCTTGATGGACAGAGCAGTTTATTTATGTATCTATAGACCTTTTCAGCATTACAATCAGTTCAAATTAAATGTTTATTGACATAGCAGGTAAAATTCTTAGCTTTTCTTACTTTGAACTTTACATTAACATCAATAAGTTTGCCAAAAAAGTTCAATAGGTTTCACAATCATGCAGACGATGGCAGAATTCAGCCTTATGTTATGTGCTTATGTTGTATTTGTCCTAAATTGAAACCTCAAATTTAACCATGATCCAGAGAAGTAAATTTAGTCCAATACCAAAGACACATGTCAAAAGTGCTAAGACTAGACAAGAGATTTGATTTAGTGCACAATCTCAGGATATACTTCCCAATTAGGACAACTAAATATGAAAAATGAATTTCTGAATGAGTTATTTCCTGCATCCACGACTAGTCAGCAACAACCTGACAGAGAAATTAATTTTATGCCCGACTGACAAATTGGCTAAGTGTGAAATCAACTTTCAGTTTCTTAGATCTACAGAAACATATTCAAATACTTTACTTACTGACAATGGAGGTGATTTCTTTAATTAAGTGACTGAAGGAATGAAGAATAACAGTCAATGCTGAGCCATTTATTTAACAGATAACATCTGGGTGGTAAAAAAAGAATAAAATAAAAAAGGTCAGAAGATCTCACGATTTAGGCAGCAAGTCCCAGCTGAGAGATAAATAACCCCATTACTCATCTCAGATTTCAGACCATGTCTGTTAAAGAGCCACCGTTTTGGGATCTTTTCTGCCTGCCTTTCATCATAATACCCAAAATTGGTCTCTTTTCACCAGACCGCTTACCGTGTAGGGGGGGGGGTTCTAGACGAGCCAGGATGAAGCCTCTCCAGCTCATTTGCATCTTTCTCATAGTGCAAGAAAAGGAAAAAGGAAAAACAGCTGTCAAGGAGCCCCTAAAAGATAATCACTTAATATTTCTTCATATCCTTCAGAGGTTGGGTGTCATTTCAATTACACACAGATAGAGTTGGATGTCTAAGTAATTGGATAGTGATGCAGTTAATGAAATTTAGCCCCTGTTCTCCACCACCATGGATGGGAAATCAAGCAATCAGGGTGTGATAGGTGTTTCTTGACAAATTGCATTAACAGTTTTTTTTTTTTTAAGTCCTTCCATTTCAATAACCAAATAGTTTGTAACACAGAACTGTTTTCAAGGCTCTATTCGAAAGCAAACTTCAATCATTTGGATTAATGAACCGCTCGAGACACGTCTCTGATGTCATTCTCTGGGATTCTTTTAGTAAAGAAATACTTTCCAGTTCTGAGATAACTGACAGACTGTCCTCTCACCAAATAGTATTTGAAGTATTTTCACCAAATAGTATTTTGAAGAATGTGCTCCTTCTAGTGTGAATTGTCAAAATAACGGCTTTGTTGAGAATAAAATGTATTTTATACCTATCCACGATAATTTTCTAATCCTAACCAAGTTATTGGCTAAATCCAACCACAAAGTGACAAAGATTCCCTCCTCCTTGTGAGGACTTTATAGCTTCTTAAAGGAAACATTTCAGAATGATGGCTGCTCTGGTGTGGAAATGCTAGATTTTTTTCATCTCTTGGTGTTTAACAAGATGAAGTCATATGCTGTTATCTAAGCGTATGAACAAATGAAACGCTGGCTTTGATTTGAGAACTTTCTAAACTAATGCTAAAGCATCATCTATGCTAAACCTTAATCGGAGCTGCTACTATTAATTATTTTTGCACCTAAATCCAGGACATGGATGCCAGAGATTAAGGATCTTTTCAGGGCTTCAGGCGACGCATGAAGTTTTATATAAATTTATTGCATGAAGTCTGGAAAGATGCAAAATCTCACATCTTAATCTCGCAAAAATCTAACTGGTTCACATGATAACATGGAGGCATGTGGCATACGAATGTATGGCTACTAATGGAAGTAGGTTACTGTTGCTGATCAGTGATGTTACAACTGATAAATTGAAAGAATAATTCTGAGGTAAATGTGAACACCTTTATAGCTTGCATGGTAAAACATGCCACCCACGTACAGCGGCTGCGTCCCTCTGCGTCCGTGGCAACAAGCCAGGATTGGACTCCAATCCTTCTTGTCACTCCTCCACTTCTCATTTAGCAGTTATCTCTTCTACATTCAATCAAGAAAAAAAGAGACATAAAAGCCCCCAAAAATAAATATATCAATATAATATATACATTCACAAGTGCGTAGATGTATGCTTTAAATTCAAAAGCAATAGCATGGCATTATTCACAAAATAAAACAAAGAGCAATAGCAATTAAAAAAGACATTTATAAGTCAAAGTAATTGGATGTTTTAAATAGGCTTAATCAGCAATTAACAAAACTAAAGGCAGAGACACTCACAATCAAGCATCAAAAGGCATGATGTCAGTGGTTTCCAGACTTTAAGCAGTCACTGCAAACAGGAATTTCATTTGTGTCGCTTTCCAAATACTAAGTCTTACTGAGAAATAAGTCTTGGGATAAAACTATCAAAACGTGTTAAAAACCGCAAACCAATATTCACTTTTGTTGTTGCTTGAAGAGATGATGCATCATTTTTGTGCAGAAAATGCCTGAAAGCAGCACGGCCTTCACAACTTGTGGACAACGGAGCACTCAGTAGTCATTACAATCCATTAAAGTCCTCAAAATCCATTATCCAAACAGATGTTGCTGGTTGTGTTGGTTTCCATGTGAGCCCGAATAGCCAAGTGTGGGCATGCATTATAATACATATAGATGCAGTAACATTCGCCTGGGCTTGTCATTAGAGACAACTGTAATGAGAAATTTGTAAAAACCAGAAGATGCCCAATAATGAAGTGCCACGGCAAAAATGACATAATTTTTTCCTTCTTTTTTAAATTAATTTATTCCTTCTTTTAAGCATTGCTCCATCTGTCCATCAATCTATGTATTTATTTATTTATTTTGTAACAAGGGGCTATTAAACTCTCAATACTAATGTGATTGAATACAAATGCGAGCAAGTCATTATTTTCATCTTGTACCAAAGTCTTGTGTGTTTTGCACTTCCTGGGTAGAGCGTGGTCGGAACTGTACATTAAAAAGGTTTTATGAAATCACAATGTTCATGCAAAGATAAAATACAGGAGACAAATATAGCTATGTTTTTACTTGTGTGCACTGTGAAACTGAAGTAATGCATTTAGCTGTGGGCAGAAAATAAGTAAGCCAGAGGGAACACATATAATTAGTAACACTCATGTTATATATTACTGTACATTATAAATATGATGGTGTGTACATAAGGTTGAGAAGGCTGATCCTGTTGGACTACTCGCGGTTACTAAAAGGCATGTTGATATCAGAATGATATTCTTCAGGACTGTGTTGAATCCTAGTCAAACCCTGCTGAAGCTATTGTATCTAAGTGAGCAAGTGTGTGAGAGATAAACCAAAGGAAAGACATATTCTGATGATGAAAACTGCTGAAATATGGGAGCTATCGGTCTGTGATGTTGTCAGATGTAACAGCCCAGATGCCATTTGCATGTGAGAGCTGCACTTCGTAGGTTCGTGGCTGCTGTGTTATCAGTGTTTGCTATGGATGACGTTCAAAGCAGCAGTTGGTTTTAGAACTGCAGATTAGAAGACTTTCTGGTTTCTGTAGAGACAGATTTAATTAAAACCATGCCATCTTCAATATGTACTTTAAATCTCTTTCTTTTTTTCTTGATGCAAAGCCAGTGTGTCTGTCTCCTAATGTCTCTCTCTCTGTTTTAAACGTGATAAGGCAGAAGCTCTGAACCAAGTCCAGCAGATGTCCTAATATCTATTATGTCTATAAGGACACATAAGCAAACATTATCCACCAACCAGTGAAGCAAGCACATTAACTCTACTCATACACACACTCACTTGTCACTTATCAAGTATTATGCACATTGCGACAGGCAAACCCACGTGGCACTTACTAAGTCCATAGAGGACCATAAACAGAACGTGGATTTCTGAACTTGACGACCAACAAACTCTGTAAATCTCAGTGATCAAACTATGGACTGATATAGATAAAGACAGAAGTATAAAACCATCTCTAAAGCTCTAAGTGTTCCCTGTAACACAGTTGCCTCAATAATTGTGAAATGGAAGAATTAAGAAAACACCAGGGGTCTTTGTGTTTGACTGCATGACCAATCAGGGAAGAGATTAACAACCCAACAGAGACCCTAACATAGATTCAGGAGTTCAGTAAAACCATATTTTGTTTTCATCAAAACCATTTGAGCCATCTTGTGTGCTTGTTGGTTCTACTGTCTTAAATGATTGCAACTTGACAATGTTGAGATCAGATTATTTTAGGAGACAAACTATGCCCTTTTTTCACATCCTGTTACAATTCAAGCAGATCTTTCTAGGGGCAAAGAGTGACCCAACTCCACTGCACCACTTTCTCCCTCAGGGTCTGCATCTTTTGAGAGCTGCAGTACTACTGCATGACCCCTTGGTCCATGTTATTGTATTATTAACCCAGACCAAAAAGATCTCAGACCACCGCATGACTTGCAACAAGAATGCTTAGAGAACAGTCTCATTGCAAGTCATGCTGAATTGGCCAAAGTTGTTTAAAGACACACCACAACAGCAACTCACCTGTTAATAACCCAAATGGCACGTATCTTCTCCATAAACTCAGGACTTCCCTGTCACTCCATTCCTCTGTCTTTAATTTGAGTGCTTAGTAACTAATATAAGGACAGTCATTTATATGGCCAATATTTCACTGATGTTTCTTCATGTAACAGCAGTTACCTGTGCTGTACTGATGATGCATTCATCAGAAACTGGGAAATCAGAATTCCAATCTTCTAACTTGTAAAAAAATTAAAGAACACCAATTGGAAGTCTGATTTCCAAGATTTACAAAGTACTGGCAGCGTGTTATTAGCTGCCAGTATATCAATATCAAAAAGCAACAGTACAAGAACTTCAGCTTCCCACTTTCAAAGTACAGCAAGAGTATTATCATCTGATGGAGAAGTTAGGCAGAGATACAAAGGGAGGAGGCTGGGAAACCATTTAGAGAGAGATATGTTTCCACTGCAAATCTGAACCGCTCAGGAAATCACATTTTCAGAAATGGGGGGACCCAAAACAAAATGCCAGAGTTCAGTTTTTTTCTGAAATTTTGAGTCAGTAGTGACTTCAGACACACAAATATATGCTTTCAATAAAATGTCATCATTACAAACTTTAAATTGCGGAATAATTAACCTTCAACAACTCCTTGGTTGCTATGGCAGTACGTTTAGGGTCATTGCTCACCGACGCTGTGAAGTGTCATTCAATCAGATTTGCTGGACTTGACTGAACTTGAGCACACAGTATTTCCCTGAAAACTTAATAATTAAGCAGGCTGTTTTCTTTCACATTATCCATAAACATCTAAAATGATAAATACCACTACCATTACACTGGGCCTCAACATTTTTCAGGTGATGATGTATGCTTTAGATAATGAAGTAGTTCAACGCTTTCTCCATAGTTCTTTTTTCTTTCTTTCTTTCTTTCTTTCATTCATTCATTCTTGTACAGGATCATCTCAGTTTAATCTCTACAAAGTATGACATTCCAGAGCTGCATAATGCCAACCTTTATCTATCAGTATTTAAGCCTAACATTTTTTTTTAGTTTTTGGGCATAACTAACCATAACTATGTATCTGTTATTCCTAACCAACCAATTTTGTTTTCTGGCTTTACAGGTGGAAGTGTAACACCACCTTTCCTCCTTATAAACAATTCAGAACTTGTTATAGTTGTTCAGTAAAACTTTTGCGATAGTTTGAAGTAATAAAATACATATACATGTTACAATCTTAAAAGGCAGATGTTGGCAGGTAGCGATTTTGGAGCAAAGATGCAGTAAATTTTCCATTTTAGCCTTGATTGTGGAACTGCTATATTTTGTGCTGTGGACTAACATCCACACACTTCAACACATTTTGGAGGGAAGCCATGTTGCCCATAAACGTGAAGGTGTTCCTGGCATCTCTCTAATGGATTTGTTTTCGTTTTGAAGCTTCAAGGTTGGTGCCTTTTTGCGTTTTAGGACTTTGGAAGATGTAATGAAGGGACAGCCCATATATGTTCATAAAACAGCTTTTGAGCCTATCCTTTAAATAGATTGTGCCCCTTGAAAATGGGGTTCTACTTATCAAAAAGCCATGATTCCTAATGCCTGTCTTCTGTGTGGTTATGAATTCCTTAAAAAAAAAAAAAAAAAAAAGAAACGTGGGAAAACTAAGCTAAGAGTTTGAAATAAGTTCATATCAAAAGGACATCTTTGGAAGAGGAAGAGGATAAAAAGCCTGCAGCACGCTTTGTGACACAGAACTTGAGGCAGAACGGTTTCTGCAAGACCATCTTTTACAACTTTAAACTCAAATGGGAAACTTGTATATATTAGCACTCAAAATTTTCTAAAACCCTTTTTTTCCCACAAAAAAAAGAACATTTGTTGAACTTAAAATTTGGTTAAATATCTTAGTATAAGATGTAATATTTTCATGTGTGATTTCTAAGTACAGCTTCAGAAGCAGTTCACATGTGCTGGGTTTTTTCTTTTCTCAATAAGCAAACATTTTATACTAAATTAACCCCAACTGTGTTTGTCATCTTTGTCCACTAGGTGTCACTCCAGCCATGAAAACTGTGTTGAAGACAGCACCTCGCCATGAGCAACTGTTAACAAGTCATCAGGAAGAAAGCCAATGACAGAACTGAGTTGCACCTCTATGTTGCACCATTTGTGAAAAACCAAATGTTGACCGACCAACTTCATTTTGGGATGAATATTATAACAAATGTGCATATGAAGAGTATTCTGATCAAAAGACAGGAGAGTTGAAGGTTTCCAGGTTTTCAACAACAGGAAGATATGAAAAAGATGGAACACCTGGAGCAGAATAAATCACGTTACAAGATTTTAATTCATTATAGAGACCCCCTGAACATTCCAAATGAACATATTCAAATACGTTATTTGTGAGCTTGAGGGTTACAATGTGAGCCTACTTATTAAAAAATGAACATAACTATGATTAACATGCAGCTCCAGCCGTGATGCCATCAGGTTGTCTCCAGTGAAGAAGCGGTAATAATGTTGTCAAAAGTGATGTTGGGTGTCATTCTGTCCCTCCTCATCCTTCTGACTGTGGGTGGTAATGTGCTGGTGTGTCTGGCTGTCTGTGCCTCTCGACGCCTCCGCTGCATCACAAACTGTTTCATCGTGTCTCTGGCTGTGACAGACCTGCTGCTCGGCCTCTTGGTCCTCCCGTTCTCTGCCCTCCTCCAGTTTAATGATGACTGGCCGCTTGGCCCAGTCTTCTGCAACTTCTACATCTGCATGGATGTCATGCTGTGTACCGCTTCCATCCTTACACTGCTGGCCATCAGTGTGGACCGCTACCTGGCTGTGACTATGCCTCTGAGATACGCATCACTAGTGTTGCCGTGGAGAGTTGCTGTAGCCATGGCGAGTGTCTGGACAGTGTCTGTGGCCGTGTCTTTCTTACCCATCCAAATGGGGTGGAATACTGTGAATGGGACAGTGCAGAACCACGGGCCTATGGCTGCAGAGAGGAGATGTCGATTCGAGTTGAACAGACCTTATGTACTCACTGACTCTCTTCTCACCTTTTTCCTGCCTCTGGTGGCTATGTGCTGGACCTACCTCCAAATACTCCGTATTGCACGAGCGCAGGCCAAGCGCATTGTCAGCACCCGACCCACTTGTGTCACCAGCTACAACAGCAGGAACAATCCTCCCACCTGCACCACTCTGGTCTGCAGTGTTTCGGCAGTTGTACTGAGAGAGCACAAAGCCACAGTTACACTGGCAGGGGTGATCGGGGCTTTTGTGGTCTGTTGGTTACCTTATTTTATCTTATTCACAATCTTGGGCCTGAAGGAGCATCCAGACCCTGGCTTAGTACCAGAATTTCCTTTTGTGTTGTGGCTGGGATATGCCAACTCAGCCCTGAATCCTATAATCTATGGAGCCTTTAACAGAGACTTCAGATCAGCCTACACCCAACTACTGAGATGCAGCTGCCCTGTTTACAAAGGGTGGAGGAGCCGACAGCCGTCTTCAACTGTAACAGCAGGTGAAGCTGCTAAGTTGAAGCTTTTCCAGAATACGGTCGATTTCAGAGTGCATATTTACAGTTTTGTGCAAAAGTCTTGAGCTGCCCCTCATTTCTTTATATTTTGATTCCGAGGATCCAGACTTTCTTGTGATGTCTTAAATTAGATAAATAGTGCAGTCTTTGTACCTGACAATTTTTTTTTCTGTTTGTCGAGCCACTTAATACAGACCTATTAATCATTTAAGCATAAAAAGGCACCTAAGTCAAGGTTATGTCAACTTGTAGCTTAGCAAAAAAAAAAAAAAAAATTTAATTTAGTAGCTTTAGGCACTTTGTCATTTGTTTCCATTTCTGTAGTCGCCTTTATGAAAAATGCCAAAGATAACAGTCTGTCAGACAGCATTTTTGCACCAACAGGGTGATTTCCAAAGTTGTTAGCAGAATACTTGTCATAGCTCAGCATGATGTCCTGTGTTTCCTGAAAAGTGGAGGACAAAAGAAGAAGTGGCAGGCCTAATAAACCATCTACAGCAAATGAACAGAATCTGAAAGGGATGTCCTTAAGGACAAGGGGCCTGAGAGATTAAGCTTAATCCATCTACTCTTCGTTGACACCTCATCAAAAATGGTCTCCATGGAAGTGCGGCTGCCGAGAAGCCATTCATAAAGAAAAGAAACAGGGAGAAAATGGTGAGGCATGCCAGATGACATAAAAGCTGGACTGCAAATCAGTGGCAACAGGTATTAATGAGTGATGAAACCTCCCCAGAGTCCAGGCTGCAACATTATTAAAGCAGTGTGGGGTCATCTTGACAGAAAGCAGAAGAAAAGTTAGCCAACATCCCAAGAAGAGCTTTGAAATGTCCTTCAAGAATCCTGGAGAACTATTCCTGAAGACTACTTTGAGGGTTCAAGCTGTGTTGTAGAATAACGGTGCTCATACCAGAAGAGCTCATACCAAAGTTTGACTTTTTGCCTTACTGTATTCATATTTATGTTTGCACATATTTCAATAAATCTTTGCACCCAATTTCCATTTTTCTGGCAACATAAAAAGAAATGAGATATTACAGCTCAAGACTGTTGCACAGTACTGTACATGAAATACGAAAACAGCCTATATGAAGATAATATGCCTGGCTTTTTTTTTTCACTCCAGTTCTTATCTTTTCTGCTTTCCATCTCAGCCAGAGAGCAGCTGACAGAGATGACACTGCTGTGTGGCCACACTCCTACCACTTGCAGGGCAGCTATAACAGACCAAAACATCATGCCTGAAGAACTGAACAGGAGTACAGCCACGACAACTATCCACTTTACAAATGGCACTGCTGCCACACATGACAGTGGCAATGAAGGGTAAATTACTGTTCAGTCTGTGTTTATCTGACACTTCATTAACAAAAATAGAAAAAGGTTGCAGTGAGGTTTGAGTCATCAGTGGTGCTAATACCCGTTATCGTCATCGAGGGGGCGTTCGTGCTACAACAACGCTCATATTAAATAATATTGAGATGAACACCATGCTTTGTCTTTGCGCTGGCTCTTACAAGAAATTCTGCTTCGCTAATTCTCTAAAACACAAAATCTACTCACTCTCAGAAGCACACAAATGTGTTGTTCTTATTCTTTTCAATTAACCTAGGTCAAACTGAGCCTGTGCTGGTCAGGAGCATGCTGTGGTCACAATACCACCAAGAACCAGCGAGAAAACATCAGCATGACGAGAAACAGACAGACAAAAGACAGGGAGAGATGTACCAACCCCCACCACATTCAGTGCTACAGCAGAACCACCCATGATACAACATGTAAGTAGATATACTGCATATACTGGCATCTCAACAGCCCCCACAGGCCACATCTTGCCCAGAACAAATGAACTGTGATACGCAGATCCTAGCTGTGTCATCCACAGTGCATTAGGCCATATGGCAATATGCTTATTAGGCCAAGAAATGTGCTTTCAGCACAGAGGAGACACATTATCCAGTTTCACAGCCTGCTTTCATTTCACTGCATTTGTGGACAACACATACTAATGAGTTTGCCAAGTGTGAATTAGTTAAAGCAACAAAACTAGTTTTTTCTTTTTTCTTTTATGATTACCATTGTGGGGGCTTAATAAGACTGCAGAATTGCAGCAAACATGCAAACACAAACACATACAATTCAATGTGTATTCAAACTGACAAATTGGAATTTTTCAAACATATATTTGTCAGTGCATTGTATGTATGAGTGTATTTATAGGTCATCCAGATTTGATGTGTAGTAATTACTGCACTTTTAATTAAGTACAAGTTCAGCATCAAATCAATCTCCCCAAGGTTTGCAACCAACATCAGCTTCATTTTAATGTATAACATAAGATCTTTTTTATATTTGATACAGTATATGGATATAGTTGAGGTACTCTGGAAGTACTATTTGAACACGTTTGTTACCTCCAGAGGCAGCAGTCCTACCTCCAACAAGGTGGCTTGGACTGTATGAGAATAAGAATGCACACTTCAGTAGTGAATTGTATCTCTCTCCATTGATTGCAAAGGTGAATGAATCAAGAAAAATCTCTTTCTGTTAGAATTCCCTCTAGCCTAACTTGAACACAGAAAAAGAGAGAGCAGGATCTCAGCAGCACCTCTTCAGTGAGGATCGATGCACAAGCACAGCCAGTTCTTGAACTCCAGAGACTGTGGATAGTACTGTGGCCAGCCAACTGACTTGTTGATCATTAATTTCACGAACCAGTGGACATTTTTTATGCTGACTCAAGAGTGCACTCCAGTGGAAACCTGAAGTACCACATCTTCAGCCTGAAGAAGACTAATAAACATTTAATTCAAAATGGATGACCCATAATGATAAATGGACTTTGAGCAAATACGTCTGTGCATTGAACTGTGTAGTATTGTAATGTTTTGTGTCCATGTTAAACACTCCAGCCACCTTCAGATATTTCTTAATTCTGCGGTGTAATGCTGGCAAACGTATACATTGATTCATACATTAAATGTGACTGAGGACTGAAAAAAATACATGTTCTGCTCCTAAAAAAAAAAAAAAAAAAGTAAAAATTACAACCAAAACAATAAAGAGCATCTCAAAAGAGGTATATCACATACAATACCATAACTGGAAGCAATACAAGCCGATAAGCGTGGATCTGTATTATGATGTGGGAGGATGCAGACAGTGTGTGTGTGGTAAGGAACAAGAGTACAGTGGACACAATTCATCACAGCTGTCAACAGACATTGCTTCAAACCGTCACCACATTAACACTGAACCCTTTTCATACTACAAGCTATTGCCTTGGAGGAATTATTAAGAAATGCATACTATATGTATATACATATCATATACGTATACACACATATATGTGAGATATTCCTTTCTTTAGTTCTGCTCAACAGATTTTCTTACTATATTTGAATATCAGTGAGTAGCTCTAACACTTCTGTTAATGACTAGATAATAGATTAATGTTTCCAAGTCAATCTTAATTTATTCAGAACTCACCTGCCAGATGTAATTCATTCTTTCTGTCAGGAATGCAATTGCTCTCTATTGTAACTGCACTTGAAAATGATCAAATACAATCCTCACTACCTCACTCACTCTTCTTGCAGCATAACTTGTGGGAAGCCACAACACTAAATCCACCTGCCTAACATTGTGATCCACTGCCAAAACAGCTCTGACCCCTTGGGACATGTGTATAGTACCACAATGTTGGCAGCAGATCATTTGGGTCCTGTGGGCTGTGAGGTAAGCTCTATGTGGATCTGTCTTGTTCTTGCGGAAGCACAAGCATAGTGGGGTCTGGGGAGTTTAGTGGCTCTGCTCATGCAGTGGGCCATTTGTTGACTTTTTGATGTCTTCATTGACCACTTTTAATGTTGTGGTGAGGTACACTGTCCTTCTGGGAAAGGCCACAGTGGTCAGAGAATACTGTTGCAAAGGAGGGATGTATTTGGTCTGTAGCTCAGGAGGAAGAGCAGTCCCCCACCAATCGGAAGGATGGTGGTTTAACTCCAGCTTAATTATGCCGACCGATGCATCCATTAGTGTATGAATGTGCACCAAGCAACGCACTGTGTGTGAGTTGATAGGAATGAGTGTGAGTGAATGGGTGAATGTGGCATGTATTGTTAGAAGCGCTTTGAACGGTCAGACTGGAAAAGCACTATACAATTCCATTTACTATTTGACAATGTTCAGTTAGATGGTGCATGTCAAAGTAACGTTCACATACATGTCAAGACTCAAAGTTTTCCAGAAGAACGTGTAATGCATTTGATCTTTCAGTGAATTTAATGTTGTGACTGATTGCTTTACAGAAAATTAGGAAAAAAATAAGAATGTAAAAGCCAACATGTAAATTTAGTTTAAAAAAAAAAAAACAGAAAGAAAGAAAACTTTTTTTTTTCAAGGCAGCTGTCAATTTATCTCAATATTTCTGCACAAAATGAATGGTTATAGTGGAAAAGTTAAGATGGATATGATAGATATTAAGTGGAAAAAAACAACACTCAACCTAAAATCATTTAAGGATGTTAACATGATCGAAGAAGCTGCAATAGAAACTTTAGAAATTTAGAGCATTAGAAATCAACAATGTGAAAGTAAAAACTGTTAAATTTGCTTATGGCACACTAACATGAGAGTGATTGATTGTTGCCTATCAGCTAGACAGATGAGGTCTCAATTATGCAGTGAGACTGAGCATGTATGAGACAGCTGAATCTAACTGGCTGGCACGAAGACAACTCAGCACTCTGCTTAAGACTGCAAAGTTTCATTTTGGTGCAGGACTGATAGGCTTTTACAGTCTGATGCTGGAATTATTTTTCCTTCAAAGATATACATAAATATCTCCACAAACACAAAGGGTGCCATCAACGCTTAAATGCAATGACAGGTTACTCACTGCATCTGTTTAATAAAAGCATGAAACAATAAAAATCTTCAAGAAGTTGTCGATTCATTTTTGTATACTGTACTAATAAATATCTTAAAATTTGCAGCAGAACTGAAATGTCCTCTTTCGGCTTGAGATATTTTCTCAGGTTCAGTCTTGACCATTCATTAGTTTTTATGCATTTTTATTGCTGCTGAAGAATCTTTGTAGTGAACAGTACTGTTAAATGCAGAAGAGGAGTATTGTTTAATATCCATGATTAAAAAGCCTTCCATTCTAACTGCATGGTATAAAAGTTGGTTGCAAGCTGCTTAGAGCAGTGCACGTTGATTTGACTGGCAGCTGTATACATTGAAACAAGAGAGCAAATAACACATTTTGATAGCATTCTGCCAAGTGAGCTCATCTTATCTACACCTGCAGACCCCACCTTGCAATCAATCTTAACACTTGATGGTGCTGTATTCAGATTTGTCCCAAAATCTTTGTTGAACCATATTGCCTGGAAATAAGTCAGAAGAAATACTTTTTGCACAGTAGAAATTCACCTATATGTTTTTGTAATCACCACCATTCTGATTAGAAACTGTAATTTAATAATGTATTGTTCTCTGTAATAGTATTTATCAAAATTACAATAATTTTTAAATGTAATAATAAAACTAAACAATAAAAGCCAAAAATCAAATAAAGACAAAGCTGAGTGGCTGACTCTCTACACAATGCCAAACAACAGCAAGGCTCCAGTGTGTCAAAGAACACACCTAAAGGGAAATCTGATCGATTAAAACCTGTGACATTCAACAATGTTATCTCCACTTGTCAGCTCTATTTGTATTTGAGTAACAGAGAGTGTTCATTTGAACTTTTGCTTCTCAGGACAGATTCTTTATTTACCCAGCACAGTAAAAAAAAGAAAAATTACTTTACAGCATTGAAAGCAGTGAAACTAGTACGAGCTCAAAAATTAAATGCTGATAACACACTGCCTGGAATAAATGTTGGGGAAAAGGCACATAGTTCACATATACCTCCATTATATTTCATTTTAATTCTAAGCCAGCAAAGCCCACTTCTGTGTTAAAGCACAAATCCATTGTGAGCAGTAATATGATGACAGTAGTAATCTTACAATGTAACAAGTTACTTTTTAAAGGGGTTGAGTGATTCTCATTCACTAGCCAAGCAAAATGGAATAAATCTTCTGAAAAGTGTCAAAAAATAAATATGAATCAGATGTGTTTCCACTGACTGTTTGGTTTGACGTGAATAAATTAAGCTGCATCATCTCTCTGGGGGGTATAGGCTACTTTACTAGTGGTTGTAATTCTGTAGAAGAAGTAGTTGTCCTAAACAGAAACAACCTTTGAGGAGTTAAAAACAACACCTTTGCCAGACATCCACATCAGGAAAATGGAGAGAGTTCTTCTTCAGGATTTACTTGAATCTCTGAGAATATTTGGGATATTATATAACAAATCTAGGGAGATGGAGATGTCAGGTAGCTCAAGTGGTGGAGTGGTTGGAGACATCCATGTACAGATGAGTCCCAGTCCTGAACCATGCCATCCTCCGTCCCTTCGCCCCCTTCTCTTGTTCTCTGCTCACTGTCAATTAAGACCACTATGCTACACAAAACCTCTTGAAAGAGGCCCGTCTATCATTTTTATTGTTTGCCGGCTCAGAACAGACAAATAGATAGGTTTATGCCACTATCACATGTATCCTTGCAGCAGAGTACAGCAAAGAAACACTAATCATTCCTCCTTAAACCTCATATCACTGCTTCATTCCACAACTATTTTTATCCATGTAAGGCAAGTAAGTATTAAAATAATAACAAAAAAGGCAATTAAGAATGTAGAAAGAGTCTTTAATAAGATTCATTTATTAGCAATTTTGCCAAGAGTGTAGAAGAAAAGACGAGCAGATGCAGTAAATGCTAAAGTTAGTTAACTGGTCTTATCTGCAGTCTGCGCTGTCTGACTCAAACTGATTAGGCTTTGCTCTCCTCCCGCCTCATTCATTCCTATTGCTACATAGAAATCACGTGTCCCCTGGTAATCCCGGACACTTGCCACACTTCTCCATCTCTTCCTCTGTGTTTTTTTCAGAGTGACCACTGACAGCTCAAACCACATGAAAACCATTAATCATTGCTTCTTTAACATCAGTTTAACGCGGGGAAAACAGAGGAGCACACGCATGCACACAGGCACAAATACAACACACCCGACTAGCTCCGGATAGGCTATCAATCATGAATATTGTCATTATTCTGTGTCATCGACAAGACCCTTTTCTTCCCTCTCTATAGTCTATCTTTCTCTTTATCCCCTTTTCTTTCTCTAAATTCTCTCGCTCTTCCACACACACACACAGACAGACAAAGACAGAGAGAATCATGAATCATAAATCTTATGAATGCCATCTAAAGAATGCTCAGTGCTATGAGAAAGAGAAATGATTGATAGTTGAGAGTCACTGTGGCGAAAGCAAAGAAGACGGACAGAAGGTTGTAACCAGAAACACAGAGGTCGGAAACTGCAGTTCAGGGGTCAAACGCATCAGAGCATCAGTGCACAATATGGCCGAGAAAGAAGGAGAAAATCTGGGGGGGGGGGGGGGGGGGGGGGGTGATGAGAAGGAGGGGAGGGAGTAAATGGTTGAAGAGGAGCGGAGAGAGGAGGGAGGAGGCGTGGATGGGGGATGCTGCCACAGTGAGGCTAAAGCCATAACTCATCTTTTATTAAAAATAATGAAAAAAACTTAATGAGTTAATAATATCTGGAGAAAGAGATGGGGAGTGAGCAGAGATGGAGGAAGGGACAGGAGGACAGAGGAGAGGAAGAGAAGAAGAAAGGAAATGGGAGAGAAAACAGCACATAGAAAAGAGAACAGGGTCAGTGTGTATGCGTCTCCTTCCTCTCTTTGGTCATTTGTTCCACTTTTCAAAGTTCACTCAAGAATCATTAGATGGACGAGAACAATCACAGCAAACCCTCTTTCTGCCGACCTAAATCCCAAAGCCTGCTTGGTAATTAAAGGCACTTAACAACCAATTAACAGAGATGAGCTAAATTAGCAAGATATTGTCTCCTTTGACTTAGCTACTGCATTATCAGTGTCTTGAAACAGCGATGAACAAACCTCAGTGGCCCATGTTCTCATGTAGGCAAATGACGGATTAATTACTATTAAAACAGCAGCATCTTAATGAGCTTGGAAACAATTAGAGAGGTCGTTAGCATGTGGAGAACGGCTGAGAACAGGAGAAGGGAGGGCTTGAACAAAACAAGAGAGAAATCTTCATTGGGAAGCAATACTGATTAAATGGACGTTCGGTCGCACTCATCGCCCAATATCCACGGACTTATTAAATACATGACATCACCATTTGTCTTTTCTACCATCAAGCTACTTTTTTCCTGCCATTATCTTCCCCCCTTCTTCACAGGCTTCCCCAACTCTGCCTTCGTTTCATCGCTCATAAAAAGCCTTTTTCTTGCTCTTCCCTTCCTTTCTCCACATTCTGCTTTTTTAACTCGCATTTCTTCCATCCCTCCTTCATGCTTGCAGGGCACAGTCCTGTGAAGGAATTTAATATGCAACTTTTATATGAGAAACCAATCGCATACGTCTGGGTCTATTGGGCTCGCAATCTATCGGCCCGGACGGCTAATGCAATAGAGAGAGCCGGGGCTATTTATCACGCAGGGAGCTATCTTTTCTTCTATCTCTCCCACTCTGCCCTCGCTCTCTCTGTCTTTATTCAAGCCCAGATTCCTGGCTGCCACTAAATCAGGCCAACTATGAGCTATGGCTGCCCAGAGGGCATCTCCTCTTTTATGGGAGGATTTGGATTTTGTATCTACTGGTTCCTCAGTGGTCGTTGAGACTGTGCTAAAGGAAGCTATAAACATTCAACAAACAAAGGCAACAACCTAAATGTCCCTTCATCTCCACAGTAATGATCGTGAACATGCAGAGAAATATGGAAGGAGGAGGATGAATAAACCTGATGAATAAGATATTAGGGGCATTTACAGTGATGCTGCAAGGATTTGTTTGTGTGTGTGTCGTCAGAGCGAGAAAAGATTACACATGCACAGGCATGAAAGTTTACTCACACTCATGAATGTAATGGCAACTTGGACTTCCAATGACATCCTTAAACTGCTCTTTTACTGGGGCATAATGTTTGCATAACATGCATCTCTAATTGGAGATAAACCAAAATTTGGAATTCTGAACTCAGCATGTGGGCAAAATTAAATGCACACAATAAAGACATAACACCTAATATTTAGCTGAATGTTGCTTAGCAAAAGGTCACTTTTGGTAACCATCAACAAGCCTCTAGCAGAATTCTGTTTTTCTTGGCAGAGTTCAGTCAAATTTGCTGGTTTGCATGTCATAAATCTGACTTTTAAGCAAAGTGTATTTTCAGAAATGCTCAGTCACGATTTTTGGGGGCTATTCCAAAAGCTAAATGCCGGCATGCTTTATGTGCGTTTGGCATCACTTAAGTTTCAGTTGTTCAGCCAGATCAGTTGTTTTTTTTTTTTAGATAATGCTGTGAAGAAGTCTGAGGAAGTCATCCTCCAATTATGCCATCCACTTTGGGAAATCTTTCAGTTACATCTGGCAACAAAATAGCCCCAGAGCATGATTCTACCATCACAGCTGGTACAATCTTTTTTTGACTTTAATGCCTCACCTTTACACCTTTAAACGAAACTCTAATTTTTGCTGCTAAGTGATTAGGTCTTTGTTGTACTCGATCATAAAATCTTTCTCTGAAGGGCCTCATCTTGATCCGTATACTCAGCTGTAAATGTCAGCTGAGCTTGAAGATGTTGATTTTAAGGTTGGGGTTT
This sequence comes from Leuresthes tenuis, assembly GCF_036924035.1. Classification (NCBI taxonomy): domain Eukaryota; kingdom Metazoa; phylum Chordata; class Actinopteri; order Atheriniformes; family Atherinopsidae; genus Leuresthes; species Leuresthes tenuis. Next base: position 15,492,342 of record NW_027325365.1, on the reverse strand, counting down.
TGTCCTTGGACAGCAGTTTCTCAGTCTATACCCACGTAAAGCACTCTTGACTGCACACATTAACGCTTCAAACAGCTTCTAGTTCATGTCAGAATTCTTCTGGCACTTTTTCTGAGTTGGTCATGATCATCTGGATCAATTTCCTCCCAGCTGAGGGTGACAGTTCGGGTCATATTCAAATTTTGGTAAAGGGGCTGCACTTGCCCAAGCCAACAGCTGCAATCAGCCATGATTACTAACAGGTTAAAAGGCCTTAGTAAGTTAAAAGACATTTTTGAACTTTCAGTATCACTGAACAAGTAAGATAAGAGGGTGTGTGGATATATTTTAGCCTGTATGTATGACTTGACCCCATATTGATTTCAGAAAATCCAACCTATTTTTTATTTTAATTTTTTTTACAATCATTCAGTTCAAAGACAGGATTTAAAGCCCAATCATTTTACCATAGCATTCGTGTCCATGATGAGTTTAAAAGTCCTTTGAAATGGTGCATACATTCTCTAGTGTTAAGATAAAATGCTATAAATCATACATGATCACCAATTCTATTCACGCAGCAGCAGCTGCACGACTTCAAAAGTTTCCTGACGAAAAAACAAAAGCGAGACTGCAGAGGATGCTGCCCACCTGCAGCAATTAAAATGCCTCAGAAAACCAAATTCATTTCAACAAATTAGCCACATTACTGGCCACTGTGTAATCGCTGATGGCAATTAATAAGAAATTAGTCACAATCAGCCCTATATTAACATCTCACCCAGGGGCCGCGGCTGGAAATTAATAACCGCAGATTCATCTCTCTTACTGTCTTTCTGGCTCTCTTTCACACACACAAACACACGAACGCACACACACCTTCACCCACCTATATTGTTCGTGAATCACCTCTAAGACACAGATTTTTTTCTGTGTGGATCGTCTCATATGATCTACAATCTGCTCGTGCAAGCTAGCCAGCTTCCTCTTTACCAGGGTGTGAAAACCCCCTGAAAGACACGAGAGTGTGCAAATGTGTGTGTGTGTGTGTGTGTGTGTTTTCTCACCAGTACAATCAACACATGTGCACTGACCACTGTGTGGACACACATATACTGTACTTATTTAGAGATTAACCATATTGTATATCTGTGTGAAGAGTGTGCGTGTGTGTGAGTGTCTGAGGTGCTACACAAATGGGGAGAGGCCACTGGTGGAAACTGAGCCCGCCTCTAGGGGTCCTCACACCAATCAGCAAAGCGCACCAAGAATCAATTAACACCAGTGGGAGGGGGCAGAGGCTATGGTAGCGCACACCCTCACACACACACACGCTGTCCGCGCGCACACTGCCCACACACATGGCACTGTCTGAGGAGATATCCATCAGATCACACACGGCAGAGTATGCCAGTGTGTGTACTTGTGTGTGTTTGAGCCTTGTCCCAGTGTGCCCCGGTCTCTCATGGTGTGAGGTTGGGGAACAGATTGGGGGTCAGCAGGGGGGTCAGGCCAGGGTCACCCCCATCCGAGCAGGGTGTGCGAGTGTGTCGGTCCGTGTGTGTGTGTGTGTGTGCGGAGCCTGACCACCACTTCCAGGTCTCACTGGCAGGAAGAAGTGAATAAGATTGATGGTGTTGATTCATACTACAAATTCATTGTTCCTGCGGATTCCACAGAGGATAAATACATCCACAGAAATTATGAAGGAAGGGACCGAAATGAGAATCTCACATTTCATATTCCTCTTTCGCTCCTTCTCTTTGTGTGCGTGTGTCTCTGGTGTGGGGACAGCTGCTGGCTACATGAAAACCATTCATCATTGCATCTTTACTGTACAATTATTGACAGAGAACAGGGTGGGGAGGTATATTGGCAACGTTATAGAAGGTTGAACAAAAAGGAAAGTCACAAATTTGAGAAAAGTTGGATACAAATTTTAAACAAAGGCAACCTAAACAATTTTGAATGCTTAGCTAAAGAAAGTGGAGACAATACCCAACAGAACTGACAAATAAAGTGATCAAAGAGTGTGTACTGTTCCTCTGTGAGACCCCACCTCTTTCCTCTTCCTCTCTTTCTGCACATTTGCCGTCTCCATCTGTTAGCCCATTGCACTCGTCCGTCCACTATCCCCCCTCCCCACTTTACTTGTTTCCTCTCCTCCTCTGCTCCTCTCTGGCCTTCCTACCCTGAGGGAGGTAAGGTGATCTCCCCGTTCTGGTGTAAGTGACTGGTATTAGTCTCCTTCTCTGTCTGTCTGTTTGATCCCAGCACTAATGACTCCACAGGGACTAAGGGTCTGATAATGGGAAATCAATATAGAGAATAGCGCTCTGGAGTGGCCTCACTTAGCTCTAGCTCTTTCACGCCTCTCAGCAAAGTGCCTCTGTTTATCCGCCTGTGTGTGCAGAGAAGTGTATTACCGTGTGTGTGCATGTGAGGAATGGTGCTTGTATTCTGTTGCATTTCAGCATGAGTTCTGTGGCTTTTCAAACAGTTTCAAGGCTAGATGGCATCAAAGCTACTGACATATTTAGGGTCATCCAGCTTTGAAAAGCATGTGTGACTGTGTATGTCTCTGTGGCTAATCGGTCACACTACGCCTGGGGCAAGACAGGTGGAGCTGGTGGCATGAGGCTGGTGGGCCCCCTCCACCCTGAGGGGCCAGAAGGCCCAGCAAAGCAGGGGGCTGGAGTAGCTCTCTCTGCCAGGAACCAAAGCACTATGGCTGGTGGCAGCTGGTCCTCCGTCCCTCCCTCCCTTGCCCCCCTGCAGGAGCGCCCCGCAGGCAGGCAACAGGAGGGGTGAGGAGGTCAAGAGGCAGGAGAGAAAGGACGACACGCAGCATAATCGGCTTTTATGAAGTGGAGGGACGCAGACAGAGGGAGATGGGAATCGGAGGTCTGACACAATGCAGCTGACTACAAGCAGTAATGAATTAACACATTAGTGCCATGACCAGGGGCGTTCAGGAGCACTCAGCTGCTCTTAAACGCAAACCCTTCCTGGCACACTCTCAGATATGCACACATAAATCAGTCATAAGTCATTAAAGCCACGAGAAACTAATTAATTACATCAGTAGTTTTGTCAAAGGGACCTCTTTGAAAGCTGCTCATGATCAGCGACTAAAAAGCAGAGAAACTTTTCAGCACTCCTAACAAAGGTTAACTCCCACTCACCAAGAAAAGACAATCCTCTTGTCTAAACTCAAGCCATGTGCTCAATTATCATCATCCCTAAATGATCCCCATTAATGCTTAAACTCTTTCCCGAACATTTCCATCTCAGCCGTCCATCCATCCTGTTTCTGCTCTCGTCCATCCCTATAATTCATGTCCGTGTGGTTGCTTACTTCCTTTTCTCACTCTGTTCCTCCTCTCCCTCCCTCCCTCCCTCCACGACTTCTAACCAGCGTGAAGAGGCAGCCATGCATTCAACCATCAGACAGGCTAACATAGTCTACCCTCACACACGCAGAGCCGAGGCATCTTCTTCCTTATGTTCACGGAAAGAAATAAACATCAGGGAACCTTTAAATGTTAATAGTCACAACGACAAAAAAAAAAATAGCTTGTGACTTTTTTTTTTGTGTACCAGAAGTTCACAACGAATGACAAAATGTTGCTGCTAGAACATTTTAGACAGCCACACTTCTGCTGACATCTGTCTTTTAGTGAAAAATGAAAAATCTCTCTACCAATAAAGAGAATCTTTAGGGATTACAACCTTCATAACTGCTAATTAAAATCCTTTAATATCTACCAGGCCATATAAGTGACATTTACAGTGACATTTTACATGGTTTATCTGCTTTTTAAGTGTCTGTCAGATAAATTGTGTCCACACACTACAGAGCACAGCTCCAATGACAGTGCAGTGATGATGACTGCCCTGTCCGGGACCTTGATGGGGGATCCCATTGCTCTCTTCTCATCCAACAATCCCACAGAGCATGTCAATATGAAACACTATACCCCCACATTGGGGCCATGCTAGGCAATCCCCCCAGTTAAAGACAGGCACATATTGATGGGAAAAGCCTGGAAACTGCTCCATCTGCGTGAGAAAAGATGCATGGAGGAAAGTGTGTATTAGACTAAATCAAGTCTCCGAAGAGTAAGACACGTTTTCACGATATTGCGCTCGATGTAAGCACGATTTACTACAAGACTTCTGTTGTATGCCAGTTGAGGGGAGAGCGGGCCATAAAGCTTTGTTTAGCCAACTTTTAAAAAAATCTGCAGGCTTGTAAATGCTGTCAGATGGCCGATGAGAGTGTCTTTCAGCTTAATACCACCTATATTAAATAGTTTAAATATTTCATAAGGGCGGGTTTTTTGGAGCGAGGGAGGGGAAATCGTTAGCTGCGGTAAAGTTTCATTAACTGGTCCCCATTTCGCTGCGAGGCAAACTCATCTCCTCTTATTGTAATAAAACAATCTCTGTCTTTCTCTGGGTGCCGCACTCCACTCATCTCCCTCTCCCTCCTTCTCTTTTACATCATAATAATACACTACATCCCCTTTAAATGCACTATTACTTACCGCTGCCTTTTCATATTGTAACATCACGGGCACTTTAGCGACAATATAAAAGCGTGTCATTCATTATTCAGAGGCAGCCGGCCTCGTCCCCCTTTTAAAAAGTCAGGCGCGCTGCTGAAATTGATAACGGCGAAGAGACGCGCAATAAAAACGCAGCCCCCGGGTACCGAGCTGCAGCCCAGAACCCCCCGATTATGCAGATCAAGCGGTAATTTCTCAAACAAATCGCACTCTTTCACTCTTTTGTTGTCGTTTCTTTTTGGACTTTTGGAATCAGGGTGTCAGCTTTTATATTGCCTGTGGGAAAGAAACGACGATTGATGTAGCCCACATCTTTACTTGTTTCATGGAGTGCTGCAGGTTTTTCAGAAACGAAATATTTTGCTCCAAACGAGATGACCTCAGGGCTGCTATTTTAGAGAGACGTTTGGCATCGATTATCATTTACCCCACCTTTTCTGAGGCAACGAAAAGGTCCGACACTGTCCTCAACAACAGTAAATTCCTAAAAGCTGACAGGAGGCGGGCTGTGGGGCTTCTCTTTGGCTAACCGGTGTCACGGTGGTATCCTAGTAGGTCAGACCTAATGTGTCATAATCACTCAGAGGATTACACCAGATTACTAACACCCCACATCTGCAAGGAGTGGGACCCCTTCTGCTATCACTCAAATTAAGTAAATATTATTTTCAATGCAGTTATTCAACATATATTCGAGTTTAGGCGCAAGTCATGATGTAAAAAAAATATGAATGCGCAACTAAATAAATATGAACATGTGTTTGTTTGTTTTTTTTACAGCGATTCCGTCATCACCACGAGGGAATTATTTTTGCAAATGTCATCAAGAGAAACATACAAATGTCTGAAATGATGACAGCTATAACAGACCAATTCTCCCCCATCAAAAGCCACCGGTGAGCTCACATATGGCAGGAGGAGCCGGCCAACACTCCGAGTCCGTCCATATTGCCAAACAAACACCTCGGGCCTTGTCCCATCTCATATTGCTTCATATATCTGCTTATTGTGAACGGCGAGATGTGGATCATTTTTAAAACATGTATTTACCTCTATCTCAGTATCTTTGCATTCCCATTTGATTTTGTACAATGTGATCTCACACTTTAAAACCCAACAGTCAAAATGTGATTTATAGCAATTGTTCGTGCAGTTTTTCAGTAGTAGCCTCTATAAATCTGACGTAGTTTCTTAAACATTTGATTGTGCTCACAAAACTAATTGGCTGGAAATAAAACGGAAAATATTCTGCCTACAAGTATAACGAATAACTCAAATAAAATAAGTATTGTATAACTAATAGTTTACCATTCAAATTACGTCCCTGATCAATTGAAATTCCGGGTAAAAACCGCGCTGCCATTCAGTGAAAGTGTTGGTTGATAGTTTGTTAAAGAACTGTAATGTGATAGCCTAAGAAGCCACCTGCCTCATCCCAGGCCGACGCGCATTTGTCTGTCCATGAGACAAGTTAGTGAAAATGAGATTACCCGGTCACTTTGGGCGCCTGTTACATTGAATCTGAGCGGTTAGTTGCTTCCAGAGCCCGGACACTTTATCTGAAGTAGCCCGTGGCTTTCCCTTGTCAGGTCATTTAATGTGGCACTGGCTAGCAGGAACAAATAAGACCACGTAAGGCTTTGCCAAGCTCAATAGGTGCTAGTGTTACTACCAGTGCTCAATTCGGCTGCTGGCCTTTTCTTTTCGACAGCGACGGTGGTGGCTGTCATATCAGGGATTAGATGTGCGTAATTACGCAACGGATCGCTGTTAATTCTGCTCTGAAAAGCTCACATTCATTTGATCAAGGCAAATCAAATATTATCGAGTTATACAATAAAATTAAAGTTTTGACATTTTTTTCTATAACGAGAGCTCAAACAACAACATGAAATTTCTCCTGAGTTTGATTGAGATTGTTCAACTTTGACGCAGTAAAACACCAACAAATTCATTACTTTCTACTTCGAAGTCCAACATTTTAACAGCTTAACATTAAATGTCGAAATAAATATATATATATAAAAAAAATTGGTCTTTTTGGTCTTTTGGCTCAAATTAAATTCAGGATTTACAGTTTAAGGTGTAAACCGAGCGGGACATTTGTACCCATCAGAAATAGTCTTTGTTATAAAGCACTTCCTTATAGCTCTCAGCCAGTTTTCTGGTCAGGTTATTACTCACAACATTCCACGTGTCAAATAATGCCTATTGAAGAGGTTTCAGAGACAGCGAGGAGACAAATGAGGTGCACTCTGTGTCTTGCCTGAAAAGTGGGAATGGGGACAGGTATCAGTTCAGATTCAAACGTCTGTGAAGTTTCTCCATCTGGTGTCATTACCCAATAAAATGAATAAATCCGCATAACACTGAAAGATCTGAAAAAGCCTCATTGGGCTAAAATGACAGAGAACACGGTTGTCTTTCCATGGCTGTTTTTTTTTTTCATATGCCATACAAATGTTCATGGAGTCAAAGCCACCCCTACTATCTATTAGAACTGCGGAAAAACAATAAATTAAACTCTGTCTCACTTAGACTGCTTGCAGATGTCATATCTTACCATATATATAACATGCTGACATCCGTGGTTATGGGAAATCTTGATTATTGTGCCAAATCGTGGGCCTACCCCCAGTGACATTCAATCAGTCATCCCGGTGCCAGCCAATGAAAGGTGGAGAGGGATGGAGGAGGACGGAACTGCGAGACGAAGCGTTTTGACGCGCTGAGAGGAGGACAGAGCGTCACATCTCTCCAAACGCCCATCAAACTTTCACCACAGCATGCAGAGAGGACCCAGTCCTCTGGAAGAGGCCTGTTAGAGACAACGAGGACACGCTGGATCCTGGACTTGTAGGTGGACAGCGATGGAGACACTTCTGTTAATGACTTTTGGTGCAGTTTGACCCTCCTGTGAATCCCCCCCTGAGAACATCTTGTTTAGTCTTCTCATCCTTTCATCGACAGAGCGAGGGATGGAGCAAGCACCCAGCGCGCCGAGCCCTCCTCCAAAACCGTCCCATCACGAGCCCATCAGCTTCGGCATCGACCAGATTCTGGGAGCCAGCTCAGAACCGGAGAACGGGCGCACGCCTGGTAGACAAAGTGGATCAGATTTAAGTAGCGGGGACGCTTATTACAGCTTAGGAAGCCCGACAGGGACCAACGCGCCTTCGTACACCGCGCTTTCTATTTCGCTCTCCGGCATAATGCCTCCGGTGGAGGCTTCAGGTTCGTACGGAGAGAGCAGGAGTCTGGGCAGTCGGGGAGTGATACGAGTCCCGGCTCACAGACCCGTGACAGCCCCGGGACCCCCGACCCCGGTCCAGAGCGCTGTTCCTGGGTTTGGAGGGCTGTGCTTCCCCTGGATAGGAAACAGGTTCGCTAAGGACAGAATATCAGGTAGGCCAGTTGGTACACCAAATGAGTTCCCCCCATAAATATTTGATCATGTTTGAAACGAAAATATAACCACTTCTCAAACATTAAAAAAACAAACACCTGGCTTTTCACGGTCAAATTAAAGACTTTCTCGTCAGTCACATAAATTGTTTTAAGTGACAGAAAAGACGTTAGGCTATAATAATTTGTATTCTTAGATAACATAATATTCTCATCGATACTTGGATATCATCAACAAAGATTTACAGATTTGCCTCGTGTTTTAAGAGTTTCATTTTCAAATCCTAAATTATAAAGATGGGAAAATAAATTTTCCAAAATTTGATCGAAAATGTATAGAAATATTATTAATAGACTGTACAGTTATTTATTTGATAACAAAATGTCAGAATTCCCTGCAACAGAGGTGCAGATGAACTGGTTTAAAGTTGATTTAAAAAACATTTTATTACACAAAGAACGTAAAGGCCTGTCTAAAGGAAGATTAATAGCCCCCTCTTTAAAAAAAAAAATCACAGATCAATAAATTAGTATACAATGTGATGGTGCTGTAAATAGGCCTAAAGGCCTCCTGTCATCTCTGGAATTAACGGTGCAGAAATCAGCTGCTAAAAGTCCAAACAAGTTTAAGAATTTCTATTGATTTAGTTTTCTAACTGTACTGTTTCAAATAGCTTACTTGGGTCAGGCTCGTCTCACACAATAGATAGCATATCGGATTTCTCACGTGTCTGATTCAGTCAAAACAGGGAAGTGCTGTATAACAGTCCAGCTGCGTGATAATGGCCTTGAATTTCCACACAGTGCGAGCAGTGAATCAATCTGCTCGGCGTTGTCTCACCAGAGTGTTTCCTCCCTGCAGCCGCTCTGGTGCCGTTCGCAGTTACGCGGCGGATAGGACACCCTTACCAGAACCGGACTCCTCCGAAGCGGAAAAAGCCCCGGACTTCCTTTTCCAGAGTTCAGATCTGCGAGCTGGAGAAACGCTTCCACCGGCAGAAGTACCTGGCCAGCGCCGAGCGGGCAGCTCTGGCGAAGAGCCTGAAGATGACAGACGCACAGGTCAAAACCTGGTTTCAGAACCGCAGGACCAAGTGGAGGTTGGTATGAGAGATTGTGCTCAAATTTGCATCTGCATTCCAACATGTTTCCCCTCAAGAGAAGCCAGAGATAGGCAGCATAGGACCTTTTCAGAAATTAAACGTTCCTCCTGGAGAGAAGACCCAACACGTGATTTCCTGTTAGTTGACCCCATTGACACGGAACAACAACATCAAATTAAAAACAATAAATAAATAAAATAAATAAATAAATAAATATACACTCACACACACACATACACACACATATACATGCATATGTATATACTAAATAAGTAGACTTTATTACATAAAATCTGAAGCCACATTATCTTTATGCATTTATTTATCTTATTTATTTTGTTGCTGTGTGTATTTTCTCACGTGCTACAGGGCAAATGAGTTGTTTGAAAAACTGTTTAGGGCGTAAACATCACAATTTGTATAATTTCAGCCCAGTCTAACATTCTCAATGAAAAAAAAATCAAGCCTTTATCAAACATCACGGGGCGTAAAATACGTCTTTATTTTGAACATTTGTATGCTTAAAACAGGTCTTATTTCATTTCTGCATCTTGTAATCCTACAAACACGAAACTGCTGCTATATGGTGCACATGGAGCGGACGTGTGTGTGTTTGTTTGTCATTTGTTGTTGTTTTTTTTATGTGGGGGAAAGTTCTTTCAAACCTCATATTTTATTTGATTTCTAAATGTTTAATTTCCCTCTTGTCGTCTTTTAGGAGACAGACAGCCGAGGAGAGGGAGGCGGAGCGTCAACAGGCCAATCGCCTCATCCTGCAGCTGCAGCAGTCCGCCCTCCAGAAGTCGCTCAGCGAGTCAGCGGTGTCGGATCCACTGTGCGCCCACAACTCCTCCCTGTACGCCCTGCAGAACCTCCAGCCGTGGGCCGAGGAAAGGGAATAAGAAACACGATGGATCGATTCAATGAGGACGGTGGGAATTATTTTAGAGAGAGAGAGAGAGAGAGAAAGAGAGAGAGAGAGAGAGGAGAAAAAAAAAAGTGTGACCAGAAAAACCGAGGTTGGGTCACACCCATTTGATCCGATGGTTTTGGAACTGGACATAAGACTGTGGTGAGTGATGTGCGTTTATTGGGAGAGACTTTGATGGACTGTTTTTGCAGCCCTTGTACGTGGAAACTGCTTGGAAAAGTTTAAAAAGGAGCTGAAAAAGACTTGCCATTAAAAATTATCGTCACTGTCTTTGTCCTCTCATGCTTATACTTATTCTGTTTATTAGAATAAGAGAGAGAGAGAGAGAGGGGGGGGGGGGGGGTCAATGTACTTTATGCAGTATACCTGAAGGATGTAAAGAATTCTGCAAAGTCAAGCACAACATTTTGTGCTCTAGTGAAGGTGTTTTCTCTCAATGCAACTATTTCTTTATTCTGAAGCTGGCTGTGCTGCACTCGGCCACAGTTTTGTAAAAGGACTAGTAAAAACAAATAAAATCAAGGCCTACACCTTAACATATGTACTGCAGAGAACATGCATCAAAAAGTGTTGATAAGATTTAAATTAATACGTCTGCTCTGCAAAATACAAAATGTCTTAAAAATGAGAAAAAGCTTGGGGGGGGGGGTATTATTTATTTACTCTGGTGCTCAGAACTCATTTTTAAAGACTATTCATGCATCCAACAATCGCCTGCACGTAGAAATGGTGCGCCACTTTGCCCCCACAAAATGTTTCCCCAAGTGTTGCAATATGGGGGAAAATGCTATTTTGAGCTGTAATAAAAGAAAAGCAGGCATCCGGCTCAGTGAGGTGAGGAAAGAAAATATGAAACAGTTGGGTAATAAAAGGAGTGATGCATGTGCAGTGATGGTGGCGAGGTCTTTTCATATTCCCATTACTTTATTTGTTGGTTTTGAAATGCAGGCACAAACTCTTTTTGTACTTTCAATGTACATGTGTAAATACCAGTATAAAATGTTGTTGTGACTCTCTTTGCTCATGCTCTTTCTGACGCACCGTGGAAAAAAAAAAAAAAATATTCATAGGTTTTTAACTCGCTGTTATGATGATGTACAAAAGAGAAAAAATGTGTGGAGTGAGGAAAAAACAGCAGACATCAGCTGGATTTATTTCTTGAAAAGTTCATTGATAAATATAATGATTTTATACAATATCTCAATACACACATCATTCTAATTTTTAACAATTTTAAGTGTCTGTCTGTGTGCCTGTCCATCTGTCCGCCAGTCTATCAGGGAGTACATGTCTGGATACATTTTGCTTCTAATTTCTATGACACTAGTGGCAGCACAGTGAGCGAAAGCAAATTCTTATTATCTAGTCTAACTGGATCTTCAGAATGATGGCTCTTGTTTGAAACATGGCTTCCATTCCTCCAGAATCAGTGTTAAGGTCTCATCCTCAGTGTTATTCTCAGATCTTTGTCTCCGTCCACCTTCCCTCCTCCCAGCGTCTTCCCCTCACAGTGAAATGTTGGTCGCTCTCTGTCAACATTTTTAAACGGGCAGAGCTGAGAACAAAAATCTCCTCTCGGGCGTAAACACAGTCATCGTTTCCGCATCCACAAGCTAAAACTACATGCCAGAAATGAATATTGAGCCAAGCAGGACCTTTACATCGGGACACATAGACAAACACATGCAAATGCCTGTATTGCTCCCTCTGTTTATGCCAGTAGATGGGTTCTTTATTTAACAATTAATGTCATGATTACAAAGTCGTCTCCAATCAGACAGACAGACAGATATCAGACAGACACACATTATCTCAGAGAGGTGAAAGGAGACCACAAAAACGGCAGATAGGTATCTACAGTACAGTCAAGGCGTTGAAACCTTCAAACACTGACGAATACACATGAACACACAGCAGAACTTAAGAAGAGTGTCAGGCTTGTGCCTGAGTTCAGTCTGAAAACAGGCCTGGATTCTTACTTTCTATTCTTAAGCATTTAGCAAGAGTATTTCGCCACCAAGTCCGTATGGCACCGATGCACTATTGTGCCGTGGGCAACTATCCTGCATGCTTAACAAAATTGCTCATTTCTCGCTTTGTTGCATTGACACAGGGATTCTTAATGAAAACAGCTATTATCTGAGCCACAAGAGAGCAAGGTGTGCTGTCAGTTGGTTTCACAGGTGAGCTGCTTTTAAGAACTCTGTTCTTGCCTAAAACACCATACCAAATGAGGGAGGGGCAGTATATTTACACAGTGGAATGAAGCACACACAGTCCAGGAGGACGGTAACTGTCACAACAGCAACGAAGGAGACACAGACGAGGCAGACAGTCACAGAACAATCACATTTTGTCTGAAGAACGTTTTCTGAAACCAGAGAGTTTGTCACCATATTTGTTACACTAAGATGCCTCTCATACGGTTCTGTGGCACACTGTCCTACCCAAAATGGCAGTTTTAGCTACTTGTTTCCCTTCTCACGCAAGTTAAGCTCTACCCATTTTTTCTTGCAAATTCTTGTTCATCTCTCATCCTCCCCATCTTCCTTCTCTCACGCTGTGTTTTCATCTGTTGCTCCAGCTCCCTCTTGTTCGTTGTTTAGATGACATTTTCAAAGAGTTGTAGAGACCTCATGATGTTTTCATCCTGTAACAAAATAAAATAAGAAGCTGGCTGTGAGGAGAAAGTCCTCCAACAATCACCCTTTAATTCACTTAAATGTCCACTAGGGGGCAGTAAAAGGTAATAACATTTTAATGATCTCACTGAAGACAAAAAACACCGATATAGAACATAGCAAAGTGCATAATTAATAGCGATGACAGTGAAACTTACAAAGCTGGGAGGCCTTTAATGGCTGGTAAGTAAAATTGTTCTGATTGTGGTGATATTTGTCTTTTTTTCTTTCTTTTTTATTCTTTCTTTTTTTTTTGACTTGTCAGTTTCGGTGGTGCATATTTTAGGTGGTACAAATAACATCTGCAATGACTCTGCTCTGTTGTATTCAGCCATCATAGTTGTTCATGAAAGTTATATGGATTGTCATGTTTAAAGAAGAAAAAATACTGTACCTCTTGACAAGAGAAGATGAATTCATCAAGAGTGACCACACCATCTCTGTTTTTGTCCATTTTCTGTGGACAGATGCACACACGTTGTCAAATATTAAAGACAGACATGCAGTTGGTGAATAAACACCTGGAATACACACTAATCTGTGAGATTTTAAGTTTGCCACTGCTCATGCTGACAGACTCATTATTTGTGCTGTTGTAGCTACCAGTTATAAAAGTATGCTGTGTTTAACTGATGCAGCCTCGCTCAGTGAATCTTTGGTGTTTGTGAGCAGTTTATCAGATGTAAATAAAGGAATCGGGTGTTGGTACCTGAAAGAAGGCATCCACATGCTGTTTGGGAGCATCAGTTTTTAAGGCAGGGTAAGTGTACTTCCCCATCATGTCATATATGGCCCTGACGATGTCTGTCATCTCCTGTGAAACAGAACAGAGAACCACAGACCTGATGAGACCTGAGTAATAAAACCTTACAGTTTTTGAGTTTTGGGGGGGAGCTACACAAACCTCTTTGTTGATGTATCCATCTCTGTTGATGTCGTAGAGGTTGAAGGTCCACTGGAGCTTCTCTGTAACAGAACCCCTCAGCAGGATGGATAGAGCTGTCACAAAGTCCTGATGAACAGAGAAACTAAGTAAGAATGACAAACTGTAAAACGTAGAAGAGGGGTGAGTATCGGCAAGCAGAGACGTGGAAAAGGGACTTTAGATTAAATCAAACCTCAAACTTTATGGATCCTGTGTGCCCTGCGTCGAATGCATTGAACAGGTAGTGTGCATAGGTGCTGGCATCTACAGCAACAGATTAAAAGACCAGTTTATTTAATAAGTAGAGCTGATATAGAGGCAAAGAAAACACACACACACACACACACACTTCACCTCCATGTGGGAAGAACTGTGAGTAGATTTGTTTGAAGGTATCCTCATTTACGATGCCACTTGGACACTCCTGAAAATACAGAGCGACACAAAAAAGAATGTGAAAACAAGCCGGGCCGGCATCAGGAGCAGGTCTGACAGGTGTCTGATGGAGGATTCAACAAATGCAAACTGTGATGGAATCAAACTATCACAGCAGGTGTTGCCTAAAACCGAATTAAACAGACAAATTTCACTTTGTAGATATAAATATTGCTCACTATTATTTCTAAGCTCAAGTTGCAATTTCTCACCCTTTCTCCAGGATGTGAGTTTTTGTAAGGAGCTTTAGTCTAAATGATCCAGTTGGCAATAATTCAATTAGTTCTTTATACTTTGACAACCTAAAACATATTCAACGTGTTGAAAAATGATCTATAAGTATGATCTGAAATGTAGTAAAATGTCATCCATAGACCATATATGGCCTCACAGCTGAAATATTTACATGATTTCTTTTTGGAAATGTCAAACCTTCAAATTAAAATTAAATGCTACTTTCAAAGCAATTTGTCTGCAGTTTAGATAAAAAATATTGTTAATTTAAATTCAAAATGTAAATAGAAAAAGAGTTTGTGACTTGTAAAACCCAATATTTAAACATGAAAATTGTAAGAAAAACTGAATTTTTTTCTGTTTTTTTAAATATGAGAAATATGAGATGCCATGACGGCCAGGTTTAATTGTTTATTTCAGGTGGACAATACCAAACTACAACGCACTTTTTTTTTTAACAAGAAAGAACTAGAGGAAGGACAGGCCAGGTGCCTGCAGTCCAAACCTGTCAAACTGACCTGAAAATATTTGATGTATTATAGCACACAAAAATATGACAGAGGATGCCCTGAACTGTTGATCGTCTGAAATTCCATATCAAGCCGAAATGGGGCAACATTTTGCTTCTGTGATTACAGCAACTGGTCTTCTGAAGTGTGAAGTGTTAAAAGAACAGCCTGTTTAACCGTTTGAGACTTCTTGTGGCATTAAAATTCAACATTAACTTATATTTAACAAAATATAAACTGGGATACTGCTCAGGCCAGCACATAGCATTGTAAAAAAGGATTAATACAGTTGTATACAGCACAACAACAACTACATTGATCTCATCAACAAGATTTGTGGCATTTTGTATGTGGCAACCCTCACAAGTAGAACTTAAAACCCAAAACTCAATTCGTTGTTCCATAAGAAAATAAGAAAGAAAAAGATACTTAGGGTATGAAACAAGAAAATAAACCATGAACACCTGGTACACATCTTGAAATTCATCCTGCATTTCATGTTAAAGATGCGAAACCCAGGTGACAGATTCAAATTAATAATATACTTTCAGTGAGTGTGAATCTAATTCAGCAAAAACACACATCTCATACGCACTCATCTCGTAAAGCCTCTTACATTCTTAAAGCCCCTGTAGAGCACTTGGAGCTCTCTTTTACTGAAGTTAGTTTGAGCTTCTAGCTGGTCGAGGCCCTCTGGTCGATGGCACACCATGGTCATCTCCAGGTCATCATCAGCTTTGTCTAAAGGGACAAATGCAAAGAGAGGAAGAAAAAATACAAATAACTTGAAATGATTTGGGTGAAAGGAGAGACATTAGGTTGGAGAGGAGAGGAAAGGAGGATGAAAGATGGGAGGTGCAGAGAGGTAGAGGTCAGATCAGTGAATCTATGTTCCTCCTCTCTGCGGTCCTATCATTAACAACTCATTACTCTCCTCACTGCAGGGGAAGAGAGAAAGGACACACCATTGACTTAACACATAGACACACACACACTCGTCTATAGGTGAACATCAGAGTATAAAATCTAACACCCTCCCTATATCTCTTTTCCTCTAGACGACTCCACATACTCCCTGAAGCAATCTACAGTGTAATAATTATGCATACTGTTATGACTGTGCAGAATTTAATAGAAGTACTAATAAAAATTCAGAATATGATAAAGTGCTTATAATGTGAAGAAGTAAAAGGCTGGAGCAAAAAAGGAAAGAAAGAAAAATCTTGGTGGTGTTTAAATAATAACATGCTGTGTTTAATGAAGGCCTTTTCAGAATATTATCTGTGTGATTGAACAGCATTTTAGGAAAGCCTCATAATTTGTGTAAAAACTCAGCGATAACCATATGCTTATAATAACGATAAATCCTCATGATCTTTAACAGACTAAGCTGCTGGACTCTCTGCGCCAGCACCGTAGAAATGAGGCTTGTTAGTCTTCACACAGGTCGGGGCGTGTGCAGCTCTCATGCTTGCTGTCTGCATGAGATTGAGCTGAAATGGCCCGTATGATGATCTTTTTAACATCAGTTTGAAAATGATATGTTCCCTACTAGTCCACAGAACCATCCAGGAGTGTTTGACTTGTGACAACATGCTTAATTTTCCCAGTTTGAAAAGCTGATTACTGAAGAGATTACACTCAATTGAAGTGATCACACAATTGTAGCAGAGAATGCTTTGAACGTGGAATGTGTCACGAGACACAAAGTCATCTCGATTCATCCGATTCTGCTGTAATTGCGGGTCACACAGTGTAAGGTTCACCCCGTCATTTGCAATCAAGACTTTGAACCATTGGCAGTTTTGAAATAGAAACATTTTTGTCTGCGTGGCAACACCATCAGTGCTTTGCGCAGCCTCATTACACCAACTAATCTCCAGTACTGTCCTCTCAATGAATCACGGGTATGAGGTCGGCACTTCACTGTGCAACTTTATCTCACTGCTAAATCAACCCTCAGTCATTAGTCTAACCTTTTCAGATCGAGTACACCGTGTCTCTGCTTTATAAATCACAGACAGCACATTCGGTTGGAATTTTACTACCAGTATTGATCAGTATATGCTAATCCAATAATATCACAAAAGAAAACAGAAGTAATGACAATGATATGTTGTCCCGCAAGACCTCTTTGAATTGAGGCACCTTGTTTGGTGAATTTTGGACACAATACAAGTTTGTAGATTGTTGAGTTGCTCAGCAATTAATCATCATGTAGCTTCTAACCCCTCCTTCCTCTCACACACACACCTACGTACTGAAACACACAAACACACACTACTGAAGGTCATGTGCTTCATCACACAGAAAGATCTTAATTTGACAGCATCCCATTGGGGTGGAAGTTCAGACTCTTTTTCGAGGTAAGGAGCAATAGCAACACGCACACGCTACCAAAGGTCAAAACACACACACACACACACATAAAAAGAAAACTTAAACAGTAACACAGAGGTGCTACAGAACATATTGCATGTAGGTGAAACACAACATATATTAGCACAACATGGGACTTGTTGGAACTTGCGCACTGGCCATATAAAAGCTCTGAGGACACCAGCGCAGTTACAGTCACACTTCATGCTTTCACCAGAAACCACCACTGTGAAGACTGTCCCATCTCCCAGCAAATCACGCATTTTAAAGAGAAACCACAATAGTAGCAGCTTTCTCTAAAGTAGCTTATATCACGGCAGCAGGAGGGTTTGGTAAGACTGCAGTATAAAGATCATTTGATAAACTCAGCATGTGAGCACGTGAAGCACAACTGCGCGGATACTTGAGGTTGAAGAGCACCTTATTAAAACAAACTGATCACAAGTGTGTAGTCTACATTGTGAGAGTTGGCCTTAGATAGTGTTCCGATTTCATTTTGACATTTTTTACCAGTAATATTTAGTCTGAGAGTAAATGATGAAGAGAAACGATTCACACAGAGCCTGTTAACTGTCTCCTTGGAATGACTGGTGATTAATTTCAAACCCGGTTAAGAAGGGAAATAATATTAAGCAAGTATGTACATGTTTTTTTCAGGCTTGCCAACAAAACCAGAGATTGTAGAGACTCTAAACATGAAAACATCTGTTTACATCTTAAAGTGAGTGGAAAACAAGATGAGATCAATTGAAACATGTATGAAGGCTTGAGAACACTGGTGATCACACACTACTGATGCACTGGATATTTTTCAACCTTGACTTTCAGTGAGCTGAAGCTGCGTCGGGCTCAGTTTTCTTCATTCTACATGACATTCAGTGTTGCAGTAATAGAAACGCTGGAGTTTTGCAGCAGTTTTGTCATCTGTCTACAAATCCGCAAGTGAGACCGCTGCTAAGCAGGAGTACTAACGCTATTAACAGATGGTGGAAAACTACAGATCCTCGGTAATTGAGAATTTATGCGGTGAAGAGTGAAAATCTGACTCTTGAACAGCAGCAGCACCCAATCATCAAACATTTTATTCATTTCCAGTGTTTTTTTTTCTTATTTTTTTCTTCTCAGATCTTTTTTTCAAAAAGTTGCTGGTTGACAAAAAAAACTAACCAAGACTCTGCTGATTGAATTTGAGCTGGACTGGATGATGGCAGCATGGCGACTCACCTTCCACAGAGATGACTCCCAGTAGGTGCAGCATTTTGACGGCCCCACAGCACAGCAGAATGATGACTATAGTGCTCAAGCTGTTGTCGCTCCGCTCCCCTCTTTCCATTTTGATTACCTCCTACTTTCCTTTGGCCTCACTCTTCATCTTGAAGCTTTCTGTAACTAACTTTTCTTCTTATTCCAAATAATAACTAAGTTTACAGACTGCAGGACCAGGGAACTCTTAAATCTTTACTAAATGCAGCTTTCCGTAAACTTAATTCTACACCAATCAGCTAATTTTCTTCTCTAAAAAGCTTTCATGTGCATAAACTTTCTGTCCATCCTGCTTCCTCCAGCAGTGAGTTCTGCACTCACCTGCCTCTCTTTATTTCATCGTCTTTTCATCCCCCAGCCACTCCACTCCCCTGAGCATCCCCCTCTTGTGCCCTGACCTTCTCTCCATCCCACTAATTCTCCATCTTTCTGCATCTTCATGCCCCACAACCCCCCAGTCCCCACTGTATTTCAGCAGCTGTGTCCTTCACTTTATAGGACTGGGCTTTAACTGGAGGGTCCGTCCTGAGCGCACTGTAGCAATGATAAACTCACCTTCAGCTTTACCACCATATGTGTTTGTGTGTGTTCATGAGGAGATCAGAGCTTGATTAATTGTTGCCATTTACACACAGTCATCCCCAATTAACAGAAGGCTTTATTCACCGCAAAGTGACTTTTCTAACTGGACACGCCCAGGTCCTTGCATGGAACTTTTTCCTCAATTTCTAATTCAGAAATCATGAAATACGTGATGAGAATCTACAATGTGGGTTTTATATCAACAAAATGTTTCTTAATGAGGGGATACTGTGCATCAAACAAAGAGTTATAACTCATTAATACCAGCAGGGGGAAGCAAAAACCAAAACACAGAACAGCAGCGTGTTAAAACAGCCAATAAAAAAAAAAAGCTTTCATATTTAGCTGTTGTTTTAGCTATCGAGCAAGTGCTATGAAAACCCAACCACATGTCTTCTTTGCCAAATAAATTATGATTTGTTTTTAAAATACACAGGTACAGGTGAGGTACTTTGCATGCTATATTCTGTCGAACTGTAATTCTCAGGATTATTCAAGTGTCAAAAATGAGAAAAATACAATGCTCTCAGTTTGCCAACATGTCACTTAACCTCAGCATGAATTCTTAACAAAGAAAAAGTGAGATTTACTTCCCTTTGTGGAAAACATTGCTATGTATTACATTATGCCAAATTTTCCCAATTTAGTTGTTATTCTTAATTTATATGTAAATTTAACAAAAACGTGACACAAAACAACAGCTAAATAACATTTTTGGTCTTTTAAAAATATTCAGAGACCACTACAGCAGTCTTTCTTTTCCATAACAGCCATGGGACAGCCATCTGTTCATTAAGTTCAGCTAAAACAGGAACCACGTCAAGGGTTGCGTTGCCTTCTCAGGTCATACTCAGCCTAGGCCATCATGCAATGGAGCATCGTCTTGCATAAAGATCTCTCCTAGTACTGCTTGCAGAAATTATCTTCCAGAAGTTGGCAGCAGACCTGAGAGTTTGCAGTCCATCTTTAACCAGAAAAAGGTCTGACTTGCTCAGCCCATACCAGTCACTCTTCTTGACCCTGCTAAGGCCTGACCAGAAGTGGTGCCCTGTGTCGGTTCCAGCACTGGCTTAGAGTCAGTCATTTCAATTTCAAATAAAACCTTTAAAAACCTCTCTTCAGGTAATTATTAGACTGATTTTACTTAGCGGTGAGTTGCTGTGTATCATCCTTTCTTATTTTGGCCACAATTGAACACCTGACTCCTTGTAATTCTGGACATTACTCGTGGGTCAACGTGCTGGAATATTGTGGCACTTAAGGATTTCAGTTCCTGGTAGCTTCTTGTTTTCCTAAAGTCTTCTGCATTTAGGTTCCACTTTTTCCCATCATCCATTTTTTAGGCTGTTTGCAACTAAATATTTGATTGATAATCACAATAGGTTTTCCCTTTTAAAGAGTGTTGTGGTATTTGAAAATCATTTTACAGTAAGGTAAAAGTCATTTTGCCAAAGCACGCACACATTAATGTAAGGTTTCAATCACTTCAGATAGCATGCTCACTCAAGAAACAAATCTGAATCACTTGAAAATAGTTAAACCAAATGAGCATCCAGGTTTAAGCAGTCTGGAGTTGCAAAATCAGCACAAAAATACAGATTATGTCAAAATACTCACAGGCCTTAAAACTTAACACATAGTGTAAACAGAATCTTTCTGTAGTGCTAAAGTGCTGCTACAAGCTGGCAATTTATAGCATTAATTTAGATACAGAAGGGATCTGTGATTGCTGCTGCCTTACAGCCTGCAGGGGGCTCTGCTGCACCACAAGGCTTCCAACATTTATGTACCATTCAGGAATCACAGTAGCCATTCTGGGGACAATTAAACTTAGTGGCATGAGTATGATTAAGTTTAAATCCCCAGACGTTTAAAATATAGTATGAACGTTACTTGATGAGGCTGATCAAGTTTTTTGTTTATTGTTTATAACAGCTGATGCACAATGAAGGCTCAGTGTAGAATTATTAGACCAAAATATTATAGGATGCAGAGCATCTGCTTACAGAATACTCTGATTTCATTTTGTCACTATAGCCAAGACAAAGAAAAGCTGGTGCAAAAAAAGAAGCCATGTCAGTTTGTGAGGAAACAGTGAGTTTGATCTCTTTATCTTCTGGAAACACATCCCAGAACAGGATGAAAGTTCAACACAATCACACTTTAGACGTGGTTATTGCAGGAAACTGCATACCTAACCCTGCTACTTTTCAAACAGAGTAGCCCATCACTCAGTTGTTTCTGCTCCATCTGTTCTTATTTAATTTGATGGGAACAGGAGTTGCGCACTACCCAGGCTTTAGAAGCACTGCAAAAAGTAAATGAAGCTTTTGAAAGTTGAAATATTTACAATACTTAATTGTTACATGTACTAAATGAAGATCAAGGTTGGCTGTTGGTTTCTTGTATTAGTCGAGTTATATTTCATTTAAACACAAGATAGAGCTACAAAATGTGCAGCAATTACAGATAACAGTCCAGGTGAGACATAGATGGTTGAGGATTGAGAGGATTTACAGACACAGGGCCAGTCAGCTCATTTCAATGGTGACCAGAGCAAATATATTGGAGTTGATTGTTTACCAACAAAAGAGGCGCCACGTGTTTAGGTACAGATATAAGAGGCAGCTTTACTTTGACATACTTCATTATATAAAGTGTTGCTTCAGCTTAATGTTATTCGATATTCTTTTTTTTGTCTTCCTCATTTTGGTTCAGGACCATGGACAGTGCACAAGACTAATGTTTCTCACCAAGTCAGAAAAGCTTTACTCATAATAAAAACAATTTGAGCTTATATTAGTTCATAATAGACAGCTATCAGTGCACAGGTCTACTACATTCATGCTATGTTGGAAACCGAAGGCATAACATCAGTGTAAATCTGGGTTAGACCAGAAGCCCTGTTTCGTTCTCTGAGAGCCTCCTGGCTTTTTGTAACATTGTATAAACCTGTAGTGTTCCCACTAGGATCAGGGCTACTGAGAGTAGAAATCCAGATATCTGATATCTGAAAAGAAATACATGAAAAATAAAAAAGAGAACAAAACACGACAAGAGCTGCAAAGATTTTGGTGCATATATTGTGGGATTCTCATTCTCACTGTATTTCTTTTTACAAAACATGTTGTGAGAATGTTTAAGACAAACGCTAAATGTATCCAGTGTGTTACAACTATTATTACTTTTATTATTTGTTATATATGGTCATGTAATGTCCTTTTGTGGAATTACTGATCAAGTAAGTAGACAAAATTATGCCCCTTTCAACACAGCTCTCTGCTTTTTATTTCTTTCTTTCAACAGTAATTAATTTCATGTCGAGTAAATTGGTTATAGTAAGTCTCCATAAAGCACACTATAAGATTTATTGAAATACTGTCAACTCCATATTTTGCACTTGGAAAGGAAAACTTCCACTGAAGCCAAAAGTAAATCTAGCCCCAAGTCTTCACCAACATATGTGACATGCATGATACGTTTTTAATCTCAGTTTTTCAGACTTTTTACCTTCTGTAGTTATCTTTCCTAAAGGGAATGTAATTAATTTGATCTCCTCCACTTGTCAGCTTTCTCCATATATTCTCTTTAAGCTATATATTTGATCTACATATGGGCACTAGGCACCATAGCTTTCATTTTAAGCTCAAAAGCTGAAAACTCCCGAAAACCTAGTTCAAGAGTTGATGTTCTGCAAGACACTAGAAATAATGACATTGAAGATCATATATTTTCATCCTTATGGTTTCATTTCATTCCACCCTCTGAGCAATGTCATTTAATCATTCATCATTCATACCATTTAAGACAATGGTTCTGGAAAAAAAAACCAACAACAAAAAATAACGTAAAAGGTGATCACGCAAGATTAGCCTTTGCTGTGAGATTACTCTCTATTAAAGGTTTTTCAACCTGAATGCAGTATTTCTATATTTCTCCCTTTAGTTTCCAACCAGCAAAAAGCCCATTTGCAAAAAAAAAAAAATGCACATTTGCATTTCAGCACATCATCTTCTCTTTACCTCTGTTGAAGACGTTCGCTGGAACTTTAAGCTTTGATTAAACATTATGCTGTTGGCTTAAAGACAAGTTTACAAAGAACACTTTATACATTTTTTTGTTATGATTCCATCATGATTACACTTTATGAATCGTTTGATTCTGAGTGTTGGGTTACAAGATACACACATCTGTGATTTATGTGCTTCAGGAGACTTATTTTTAAACTCATAAAAGGGAAGTGTCAGTATAATGGAGTTCTTGCAGGTCACACTTACTGTTGCAAAGTTTTCACCAAACAGGTGAGAGCTAGAAACCTGCATGATCCATGCAATAATACATTCTGCAAACTTAGCAGGTGAAGAAAACTTAAATAAACCCAACCTAGAAAACCACCGTGAGAGCTTTGCTTCCTTCTGTCACATGAGTTATTATAAACTGTGGAGTCTGACAGTGAGCAAAAGCATGAAACCTTCTCTTGTGGAGCCTATTTGGAGTATCAAAGGGTGGCCTAAAATGTGCTGCCAAGAGAGACTGGCTTCACTCTCCACCGCCAGCACACTCTGTCTTGAGTCAATACACACTCAGTCACTGCCTAAAGCACAGGAACAGGATTTAACTCCTTGTTTATACATCCACCAGTGTCTAATGTTAGCTCTTACTCCCCTCACCATATCTTGCTTTCTTCTGTTTCCCACAAATTTTTCTCCCTTTCTTATCTGTCCCTCTTATCCTGCCACTCTAAGCTCTCCCTTTCCCTCTCGTAATGTGTCCTGTAATCCTTGCCAGAGAGTGCGTTATTTGCATAATCTGAATTAGCCTAATCTGCCGTGCTGGCGGCGATGAAGAGGGTTCGCTTTCACTGCACTCTATCCAAGAAAGTAGTTGGTTCACTGGCCATGAGCTTTGGGGAGGTGAGGTCAGTTGCAACAGCCATATACACTGTAAAACATGCAAAAGATGAACACATAATCATGTTCCACACTGTGAAGCTCTCAGTCTGAGACACATTGTTTTCCAGAGTCAAAATCCAAGTCAGTGGGTGCAAGGCCAATCCCTGACTGGCCTTTGGGTGGTTCACTGAAAGTCCAGTGACTTGCTCACACACACACACACAAACACAAAATATTAAAGCACCCATGTGCATTGAACAACTGACACCTCCATTTGTGCACACATATATCCTTAGCCTGTGAAGGAGAACATAAGGGCTGGAGGATAGGTGTGTTACTATGTGCCTGTGTAAGGCAGAGAAACCCACACACACACACATAGAAAACTACACAATGTCACTTCCTCACATATTATTGTGGGACTGCCGATTATGTTTTGGAAAAGTGAGTCAAGTACAGCTCATTTAGACATACAGAGCAGTGTGCCAACATTGATTTTCGAGCAAATACACGTCTAGACTAGGAATCTGCGGCAATATACACACGCTAATGAATTCTAAGGGATGAGGAAGACTTAATAAACACTCACAGCAGCTAATGAGAGCATGGAGGATGGAGAAAAGGAGTAGATGAGAAAGAATAGAGGCATAAAAGATAGAAAGTAAAGGTATAGTAATGAGGAGGGCTCAAGAAAAGATTGTGTTGACAGCACATGAGGGGGAAACTGGAGGTAAGTAATGAAGGGAGAAAAAGAAAAAAAGCAGTTGGGGTAAGTGGAAGAGATGTGAAACTGTGAAAAACAACAGCGTAAAGAAGCCGAGGGAGGCAGAAGAGCAAAAAGAAAGCAAGATGATAGGAGGAGTAGAGTGACGGGTAAGAAAAGAAGAGCAAAGGAGGATTGGGAAAAGACTGCAGGGAGTAAGTTAGGATGGCAGAGAAAGAAACAGAGAATTCACCTGGGATCGAGGAAAATGGTAGGAGAATTTTTCAGGCCACCACAGGAAAACAAGGCCAAACAGACAGTCAATAAGTAGAAGAAAACGACAAACATTAAGAGCGCGAAATAAACAACAAAAACACCTGCGAGAAGATTAAAACTACTTGTGAGAGCAGACATGTAAATATCTATGTATTTTCATTCTGAGGACAGCGATGCTCAGAGGTTCAATCTTTGTCGGAATTTAATCTCTAAATATTGGAGATGGTGCATGGGTCTGGTGCAGTCGTGCACTGTCTGTCCGTGTTGTGATTCTGGGTAAGTTATCAGCAGCTCCACAGAAATACTGCTTACATTTCCTGATGCACTAATCCTGCATGTAACTAAAGAACGAGAAAGATGCAACCACCTCATTTTTCAAAAATAGCAACAAATTTACGCCTTGCCTACTCAACGCCCTTGGGAGAGGTGTTTGTCAGGGCTTGTGGAGGAAAATAAAAACTTGTTCAAAAGATCACACCAGCAATATGTGCTCGCTTGGAATTTGTACTGCATGGGCTCATTTGGACTGAAAGCTGATAACAGCTTGCCTCCGGACATAAGTTTAAATGACTATGACATTTTTTCACTCTGACACTGATCTCCTGTTTTTTGTGTCCATCCAGTCATTCATTCATGGGTTTCATTTGGGGTTTGTTTAATTTTAACTCATTTTTAACCACATGCGGGGACAATAAGTGAAAAACATTTCCCAAAGCTACAGGTCTTTAAGTCCCACTTCTTGCCTCTTCTGCACATTTGCACCTCTGACTCTGTTTCTCTTTCACATGGCCATGACTTACTTAGGAATACCCCCAATCTCATCAAAAAATCCTACCAAACCCTCCCACCCAAAACCGACATCTTTTGTTGCCATGGCTACCATGCTTCCAAGGTAACAGCAAGACAGAAAAGCAGTGTGTGAGCAGAGTGACAAATACCTTCGACATGTGTGTGTTTACTAGTGTTGATGCTCAGGTCTTTACACATACACACAAACACTCACACATATGCATGTTTCACTCTCCTTCTGCATTCCCTGAACCATCACACCTGAACACTTGGACCCTGGCTTTAAAACCGTCTTAAACTTAATTCAAATAACTAGCTCAGGGCGGCGGGGGGGGGGGCATTACAGATATAGTAAAATACAAACACGCACACACACAAAGATGACGTCTCTTTCTTTCCTCCACTGGTTTGCTGTATCGAAAAAAAAATCTAACATGGCTGCAGTCACAGTCACCCTAAAACTTTGTTGTGGAATAAACAGATGCACTTTTCCCTCTGGGAGCACCTGTTGCCCCTTTCATTTCAGTGCATCTTAACAGAAACACCAGCAGTTATTAATCTTTGCTTCGCAGCTTGCGTACATGTTCCGTATGTTTATTCTGGAGCGTGTATGTCTGCGTGTAGTAGCTCAAATGGACACACAAAAGTTTCTGTGCGCACATGTGTACACTCATGCATGTGTGTTGATTGAAAAAAGAAAGAGGAATCACAATGTGTTTACCCCTGGATGGCCTCCTCTCCTTGGTCTGCATGGTCAGCGTGCCCACCACAGCCCCCATGTTTTCCGCTGTCGTCGTGGAAACAAGTGCGTCTGGATGCTGAAGTCAGTATCTCTTTGTCACGTGTTAGGATGGCTAAAACACACACGCACGCTCCCTCTTTCCTCTTCTCATCCTCTTCTCTCTCCTCTCTCAATGGCTGTTCTCACTCTCTCTCTGTCATCCCTCCTTTCGTGCTTTCTCACTCCATCTCACAGCGCTCCTCCTCACTTTCGCTCTCCACCACCCCTTTTTCGCCCCACACTCCTCCACTCTCTACCTCCCTCCCTCCCTCCCAGGTCTTTGTTTTTCATCAGGGGTTGTACCCTGCCTCCTTCCCATTTCCTCGCTCTCTATATATCTATCACCCTCCCACCTTCACTGAAAGCCCAGAGCCCCGAGCATCTGTGATTCAGTGTGAAATCGACAGGATGTTGATTCACTAAATAATGAATTAATATGTCTGCACCCTTAATGACACAAAAACAACAAACACTGTTACACTGACCTGTTACGCTCACACACCTAAAAGCACCTGTTTCCCTTTGATGGAGGGTAAATATGAAAAATTGTAACGGCTTGAGATTAATTATGAATTATGGGGGGGCGGGGGGGGGGGGGTACTCCAATATGACGTAAATTAGGAAGGACGCTAAGCATTGCCTTCATTTTTCATGAAAAGGCCACTTCAATCCATCAGCACTTCTACCTCCTCCATCATTCCTGTTCATCCATCCATCCATCCATGATGCCCGAACATTCTCCTGCACACTGGTGAGATGGGTAGGGGGATGTAGAGGGTATGTGTGTCGTGGCAGATTGATTCCCAAGGCAGGAGAAATGGATGAAAAAGAAATGGGCAGGCAAAAAAATATGTAAGTATATATTTATATATATAAAGCTTAAAGCTGAGGAAGTGAGAAGAGACGGATTTAAAAAAAGGAAAAGGTTGTTCAGATGTTTAATAGAGCAGAAATAGAGGGATCAAGACAAGTGCCAGATAATATTGCAGGAGTGTGTGCTCTTGCCTTTAGGAGCACACACCAAGATCAAGTCCAATTTTAATTACAAACCAATCCATACAAAGTAAGTGTATCATTTTTCATGATGAAAAGACTGGGGGCAGTTCCAAATGCAAAAACTGCACATACCAAACATTTGTTACAGTGATGGAAGGGGGAGAAAGGCTCACAATTTTCTTTGCACATTAAATAGCTATTTCTCTTCTTAAAAAGCCCAACATTAAGAATTTACTCAGATAAATCTGCCAACAATACAGAGTCCAAAATGTTCCACTCAGTCCACGGCTGCATTTATAAGATAAATCTCATGTAATCTGGTACAAATGTTCTGCCATAAATTTTTCTTTTGTTATATTAATGTGTTTCTATTGGTACTAATTACATCTTTTAGACCTGACTTTATAAAGGTGTTGTGCTGGATTGAAGTGGCATCCATGTATGTGAGAGAAACATTTACACTGATGTCTAGTTTCTTCAGATTGACTGCAGGACTTCCCTTGTTTTGAGCTTTTATACTTGATATTTTTTTATATTTCTTCACTACAGTGAAGCTTGTCCACCAGCTTCAATTTCATATTTTTAAATTTAGCTTTGCCTTTAGTGTTCTTGCATTTTATATTGCTCTATATCTTAATTGGGCATATGAGATTTACGTTCCTCCTCCATACAGTGACAATACAGTATCTAATGTTATGCTGATAATTACACTGTACTCAGTATATACCCACCTTCAACTATGTCTTCAATAACCTAAGAATAATCAATCATATGCTGGTGTCTGCGCTTCGAGCACTGTAGCACCACCAGCGATCGGAGGTCTGAGATGCCATCATGCACACAATAAAAGAAAGAAAAGTGGAAAATGATAGATGATCTAATTTTCTACTCTTAAGCATTTGCACATACTATCATAATTATCACTAAGTTTTGTGGCATGTGATTACAAGGGGCTACTCAAAATGAAGATTGGTGATTGTGTTTTGTCTTATAACAGTTGATTCTAGACCATTAAAATTCTTGTGTCAGGTCACAGCATAGTGGATTGGACTGTGGGACTAAGGGAAGGTCTGCACTTTCAGGAGATTTTCTTCTTTCCAAAAAATGAGGCTTGTTTGTTCAAGCAGGCAACAATAGCCTATAATTACAAAGAATCAAAGAATATGCATGTGTGGTCATGAGACCAACTGCATGTGAAATGTCAAAATGGTGTCTACTGAGGGGACAGTGGCATAGAACAAAGAACACATTTTAGTCTTTTGAATGATTTTGACGTGTCACCAAGGCAACCAGCATATTAATGTCCATTAAATTGATAGAGCTATTTTACAACTGAAAAAATGACAATTTGGATTGGAGAATGTCTTGTTCTGAATGCTATACTACTTAAATATGGATTATTTACAAAGAAGTATTTCAATCTGGTTGCTTGTATATTTACAACTAAAGTTAGACTTATTATGCCTCAATACGGCACAACATTAAAACTACTGAGTATTGCGTCAGCCACAAAAACTTGTTTCTGACTTATTGGGGCTTAAACATGAGACCTCTGGGGTGTCCTGTGGTGTCCTGTGGTGTTTGGCATGGCGACTTGGCAGATCTTCAGGATCCTGTGGGCTGCAAGGTGGGCACTCTGCAGATTGGGCTCATTCCAGAACCTTCCCACAGATGCAGATTGGGATATGGGAATTTTGAAGGACTGGTCAACATCTTTGGATCTTTGTCATGCTAGCAGAGATGTTCCGGAAAAGTATCTGCTGTGATGAGGGGTGCTCTGTCCTGCTGAGGAAGGCATCTGCCATGACGCGGTGTGCATGGTCTGCAACGTTTAGGCAGTTGAGATTGTCAAAATAAAAGATGCAAAAGCTCCCAGCAGCACAATGCATCAAAATGAAATAAATGTTACTTGTACTGGCTGAGTGTAGCTGTCATATACATGCAGTAGGAAGCAGACTCTGGAAAACTGTATACAAAACTATATGTAGTACATATAGTAATCGTGACAATCAGCAGGAGCTGTCTTGATGCTTTCAACTTCTCATCACTAACTGTTGCCGCGAGCATAGAGATGTAAAAGCCTCTAGCCTGAGGACACATCCCAGGCTACAACATGTCAAAATGCCATTAACTGTTCGCCTCATGGATGAACACATCATTACTGTCCCACTAAAAGTAAAAAAAATATTTTTGAAATTAAGCATATGTCCGCTTTCACAGCTAAATGTTCAGTTGTAGATTTGGAGAGAAGACACATTGTCTCCTAATATAAAGCCATCTGTTTGTAATAATGCCTTTGCAAGTGTGACAACTACTCCAGAAATGAGTCACTTTTTCTCAGCTGATGGTGAATAATGAACAAGCTGTAATTGTTACAAAGCCATACGGGCAGAGCGAGCAGAAAAAAGATTTATTTTAGCGGGTTAAAAATCTCCAATCTGCTTCTGTGAAAATGTGCTTGAACGGGTTTTTTTTTTTTTTTTTTCTCACAACAGCTAGAGAGACAGAATGGACAGCAGTGGGGAGTAATCTTTTCACCCTGCCTACACTCACACATGCTTGCACGCACACACAGAAAATCGCACATATAAACGCACGTATATTTTGCACATTGGTGGGTCGTGGGAAGAGAAAAGGGCTGATCATGACATGAAGTCCCTGTAGACTCCAGTGGCATCCAAACAGCATGCAGCACCATAAAGCATGACCGTATCCTGCTACAAACACACACATGCCCTTCCTCAATGCCTGCCCTGCTATAGCACTGCCTGTATTTTTTAGGAATTTAAAGGCTATCAAACTTGTTTTTTTTTCCATCTATGCTGCACCCTACTTCATCTTTAACCTTTAACCTCATCTATCTATCTCTATCCACCCCCCAATCCATGAATCTGTCTTGAGGCACACAGCCTACACCAATAGACCTTTATCTAACCATCTCTCTCTTTAAATCACTGCGCTTGTATCAGTGTAGGGTTCCTGTCATTTTAAACACATCTCCCTGCTTGTTCCAATCTCAAATCTCTGTCTCCCTGCAGACCCTGACAGGCCTGTTTTCACACACTGACAGAAATGTTTCTTCATCTAGTAGTCATTTCAAAGTCTGTCTGTAGAGCACAGAGAAAGAGCGAGAGGTGAGTGTATGTGCTTGCTTTTGTGCTTGCGAGTAGAATATTGCGAGTTGCTTGCGTTTGTGTTTCCCTACAGGGTTGTGTGTGAATGGCTGTGGGCTGCTTTACAAGACCCTTGTCACACTTTCAAGAAAAGATGTGAAAATGCAGAGGAGAGGAGCAGAAAGTGGCATACGGTACTCATGCGTCTTCCCATGTAAGCTGCCGTTGTATATATATAGGAAGCAAAAAAGCTGTGAAAGTGGCAATGGAAAAATATTCGGGCACAGAATGGTGAAGAAGAAGGAGGAGGAGGAGGAAATACACTGGTAAAAGCTTCCAGCGGGAGATTAGACTTCAATGCAAAGAAAGAATAAAAAAGGAAAGAAGTGGGTATGAGCAAGAAGAGTGGGCGAGAAAAAAAGGGGAACGCAGGGGACATGCAAACGTGATATTTACAGAGAACAGGATGGGAGAACAAAGACAGGGAGCAAAATGGAGGAACGCGTGAGACAAAATTTGACTCTAAAGATCTTGATAAGGATTAAAATGCTGGGTCAAAGTATGAGAGAATCAGCTCAATAGAGTCAAAGCTGCAGATTCAAACCAACATTAGAGCTTACCTGCAGGCCACCAGCATTAAAACTCATTATTTTTTTAAAAGATTAATCACAACAGCTACAGTTTGTCAGTCTATCATGCCACTGTGTGACAGTGTTCAGTCGACATACAAGGCTTTGGCAATTATTCATCAGGGGCAACATGGCTGACAGAGAACATTTTTATTAGAAAAATCAATACTGACATCTATCGCTGTCCAAATGACTTCTCACACAGCTGCTTCTCTGTATCTTGATCTCGGAACGCACGCTAGGCTTCTTACCTGCTCCCACTTATTGAAATGGGAATAATCAAAGGAGCGTTAGCAGCTGATGTGTCATTATGTAAGGAAAGTAAAAGAAAAAAGGTTGAGCTGAATAACATAAATAAAAGAAAACACAAATAGAAGAAGGATGGAGAATAGTAGTTAGAGATTTCTTTATAAATCTGAAAAAAGGACAAAACGAAATGCCATCAGTCAGTCAGAAAGTGTAGCTCTTGCTGCAGTTGTTCAGATGATTAGCTTCAGCCATGATACAGTCAATAGCAACTCAATGCTATAGATTATCATGTGCATCATCTTGGTGATTTAAAAAGGATTTTAAAATAATAGGCAGTGGAAACTGTTAGTTTTGGGTCCTTTGTTATGAAAATAAATCAAGGAATCTCTGCCTGTCTGTTGGCTCTGCTCCCATCACGGCAACCATTCATCCAATCCACTAGTCTGGTGTCTTTCTGGTACTGTTGCACAAATTAGGAATACTGTAAAAGTATTGCAGTGACAGTGTTTTGATTAGAACCATTTTTGCTGTGATTTACTTTGATGTGCCACCACAGGGCAGTGCGTGTGTGTCTGCAGCACACTGCCTTCACTCCATGCCTTTCCCCTCTCTGGAGCTTTCCAGCTTTCACAAAACATGGTTGATAATCCACGAGCTGTTACCTACCGTTTTCAGCTTGTGGATTAGGCAGACACGTGAAGGACAATATGGAAATATCTTACTTTTGGAGCATCAGTCAGGACAGTTCAAAGGCACCACAAAGCTCATCAGAAAACAAAGTTTACAAGCTACACACACTTGGTAAACCTGGTAAAGCAATTGTCATCTGACTTGTACAAATTTGTCAAAGAGTGATGGGTTAACGACTGTGGGAGATAACACAGTCACATCAGCAGGGCTCTATTTTGGGTCCTCTCATATTCATTGTCCACTCTTGGGCATATCAGGCATAGCATTGGCAATAATTTCCATTGCTATTTTGATGACACTCAGTTATATGTGCATTTAAAGCCTGGTTACCACAGATGTATCCAGGATTGGGACCTATTCGAAAAAAAAATTGGATGTGCAAAAAAATGTTTCGGGCAGCCAAGTGAGTCCCAATCAGAGGTTGTGACCTACTGTGACAACAGCAGCATCTGATTTCTCTTCTTCTCAGAATACTTCATCCAAGGATCTTAGAAAAAAAAAGCATGCAGCTCATTTACAATTCATATACAAAAGAATAATCAGAAAAAATAACTTTCATGCAGTGTCATCCATTTTGTCATCACTCTTCCTAATGTTTGCACTGTGAAAATGTTTATTATCTATCTCAAGATATTTTAGTAGGTGAAGTATCAAAATCATAAATCTGTAGGTTATAGCAAAACTTGCTGATTGGAACCAGACTGAGTGGGGTGTAGAGTTTGAAAATTTCATTTTGGAGATTTGTTTTGTTCTGCTGGTTATCAAAGAGTCCAATGGCTGATTATGCTCTAAACTTTAGTTACTACACAAGCACAGCTGGATGTCAGCACAGGATAACCTTTTATACCAGCGTTTAAGGACTTTTTGCAGTCTTCATCTTCACCAGTAGATGTCAACACTGAGAATATGATTTTACCTTCTTTGGCCACTCTTCCATTCTTTCATTCTCACAATATACGACTGCTTGCAAAAGTCAGGAGGTGTAAAACAGGCAGAAACAACCCCAAAGCGCCTGTCATACCAAGTATTGTGACATCAGTTTAGTTGCAAGCTGCCATTCACAAAGTCGAGAATGGCAAGCATAAACTTTGCTTTCCATATTGCTCTGTGACCTCATCATGATGCCACCAGATCAGATAAAACGGCAGTGACAATCATCACTTTTGATAATCCACACGCATGACTCGCTATGTTTTGTTTCCCGTCTGATTACTTGTCTGATCTGATCTTTCTGTAACTCAAACAACAGCACAGAGAAACAGAAAGAAACTACACGTATGTGAATGTTATTGGCAGTGATGATAAATGCCCTCCATTTCTCATGTGACCTTACACATCCATCTGTTTTATTTTTTATTTAGCCGATAATTGAAGCTGTTCGTCTTGCCTCTGCCTTTCCTTCACACCGCAGCACAGGTCAAAGGTAAACAAAAACAAACAAACGCTGTAGTTTTATTTGGTGACAGGTAGTCACCTTGGTAAGAGCTTTTAAGTCGTTTAGAAACAGGAAATAAAAAGTGAACACTCTGTTTGAGGTAACAGGATTAGTACTTTTCTGTTTCTGTATTCTGCAGTCCAAATTATAAAAAGGGAAATGAGGGAAATATATGTATGAGAGTGCATTGTGTGCAATGCACTGTAAATGTAGATGGAATTGACTCATTTGTGGTGTTTGTGTACACTCAAGTCCTTTGTGTAATATGAGCACACTTGATGCTCATAAACTGTAATGGTTGGTGGGAGATTGTTCACTAAACAGAAACAAAACGTTTTGTTTTCAATTTGTGTTTGTAAAACTTGAATCAAACTTAAATTCCTGATTACATCTTCTGATTGCTCATAGAAAATATAACATATGCCCCTTGAATCTGCTCAGTGCTGGATTGTGTTTACCACATTTGTCCATTAGCTGCTAAAAAGAGTCCAAGTCTGATTTGAGTATAAATCAGTTGGGTTGTGTTTTTTCTTGTTTATTTGTTTCTGTTTTTTTTTTAGTTTTTTGGGGGGGCTTTTTTTTTCAGCTGTCACATTAAGTCAGCTTTAGTTATGTGCTGCTGTTTTAACTGTGCGTTCAAGCGTAACCATACAGCCAGAGCTAAGTAGCTATCTATATTCATCATCTGCATTTCTCTCATCGGCTCCAGTGTTACAAAAGCCTGAGGGCAGGCACATAGCTGAACCGTCAACCGAGATGAATTGCATAGAAAATGTGGTTTATCTTTGAAAAAACGAGAGAAGCCCATATGCAAATAAAGTTATTTTTATGCATACATTATATTGATTCTTCTATTTGATAAAATGCTTGAATGTGGGTTTAATTTGAAACACTGAGAGATCAAACGACGACAGAGGATCTTAAATAACAGGCTGATTTTTAAATGAAAATGATGGTGTGAATATTTATACGCTGCAGACTATAGTGTGAAGACATATGAGATTTGAGGTCGAAGTATCCAAATCTCATCATTTAATACTGATGCACATCACACAGCATGCTCCTGGCACCGGATTAACCACAAACCTGTTTCATGTCAGCAATTGCCTATTAGAGCTCTTTTGCTGTCCTAATTGGCCCTTTTGGTGCACTTCTTTTGATGTTGGATGGAAGAGAGTGAAGGAAACTGTGAAGCCTGTTAAAGAAACAGGGATCCGCTCCTCTTTGCTGTTTAGCCCTGCAGCAGATGGAAACGCTGAGCCAAATGTGCTTGCTCTCCAGAAGTACTCACACATGCACAAGCCCACTTATATTTACATCTATTCTGCTGGCCCCAAACAGAAACTCTGCATGTTAAGTAAAACTTCAAACAGCAAGAGTGATGTTCTCGTAGGCCAAGACTGTGCCAGAACTAAGAACAGAGAGATGTGAGGCTTCGAAGGAGCGGATGAGATGGAAACATGAAGATAAACAGCAAAGGCAGAAGAAAAGCAATAGATCAAGAAGGCTCGGCCAATAGAGGGGAAAAGCTTAAAGGGAGAAAGACGTAAAAGACAAAATGAGGAGGTGAAATGAGGTGAAAGTGAGCAACACAAAGAGAAAAAGATGGAAAATTCACTTGACAGAGCAAGAGCGCCCAGATAAATGAAAGCAGAGGCAGAAACAAATGGAGCGAACAAACAGGGAGACGAATGTGTCTGTAGGGTGCAAGTTTTGTAGTTTATGACCACTGGGAAATATGTCATAGAAGCAGCATAGAAGACAAAGAATGAATATCCTCTTTTTGCCCCAGGTGAAGAGAGACATACTGATAAATGTCTTAGCACTAAGCCATGGCGATATGAGCTGGTGGGCCATTGACTGATAACTACCTTGCAGCTTCAGCTGTAGAGTTTTGTAGGCCACGGCATCCATTTGGCAGTCATTTGGCTTCATTTCACAAAGCACATCAAACACCTGCTTCACTTGTAGTTTAGCAGCTATTTTCTGCTGAGCTCAGTCAATTTGTCATAATAAATTACTCTGGACTCTACTGTAACTAGGCTGCATCTGGTAAACCAAAGTGCTTCATAGTTTCACTTTCCTTCACCATGTACAGCCCTGAGCTGGCCATGAGAGCAACTGGGTTTCATGTCTGGCTCAAGAGTACATCAAAACACAGAAGAAGATAAAAATGAGTGAGAATAAAAAGCCGACAGACACTGCGCTCATGCATAGCTAGATCTAGCCGCTGGCCAGACATCAGAGAATCTTCATTCCTAAACTGGTAACGGGAGCTCTAGCACTGGCTTCTATTGTGAACTGGGTTGAAGCAACAATTCGTTGCGAGGATTTTACTTTTCTTTTGTGGCTGTTATTGTGCAAACTGAACAGCTGAATTCAAGAGAAGCAGAGGGACGGCACACTGAATGCTAAATTACCTGTTGGCAATAAATGGACAGAAAATCTGTGGTTTGTGCTGAAATAGTGATTTTGTGTTTTGTGTAGTATTATTTATTTAAGTGTTGTTGCAGAAAACCCCTTTCACTGCTCAAAATGTGTCAGGGGGAATGCAAAACTCTTATATCGTGGAAATGAACAATGTTTGTGTGCGTGTGTTTTTTTTTTCATTCAACAGCATGGAGGTAAAATGCTGTGAAAATCTGACTACTGCCATCCCTACCACCCTCATACAACTAGATTGCCTCCTGGTTTTATGAGCCATTAAGAAATTCATCCTGTTTCTACATTGCAACTCAACACTAATAGTCTCTGAGCTGAACATTTGCACAGTTCTAGCTCATCACTGGGTTGGGTGAACCACCACAAGAGCAGTTGTCAAGCTGCCCCTGCTAATAACAAAAGGTCTCAGCAAATGTTCTGTTGTTTGCTGCAAGTGCAAACACAAGAATCATCGTGGCGTTTCTGAAATGGGATTGTGTGGGGTACTTCTCCACAGTCAGTTTGCCTACAGAAAGCTTTCAGCACCCTCCAGGTTAGAGATGTGGGGTATAGTACAGAAGCTAACGCTTTACTCCAGAGAACTGAGGTGACATTTTTAGCCTGCTAAATAAGCCTCACCCTTAAAAAACACTTCAATCCCTCTATTTTCTTTTTTGTCGATATCACCGATATTCATTTATTTATGGTATTTCATTTCAATTTCGCTTCAGTTGTTCAGATATCATGTGGATAAACAGAGATTAACACATTCACACAACACACCCTCATCACACCACTTAGCTATTACACACACGTTTTCCTGTAAGGTTTTCCTTGTCAATGCATCCTGTCACTTCTTTTTTGTTTTCTTGGTATGTTCCGTATGTTGCTAAATAAACAAAAAAATAATAGATAGAAAATATTCTAAAATTTGATTAAATGAATAAATGAGGTTAAACAAAAAAAAATCAAACAATCACTCATTCCCCCTCCAAATTTTTAACATTGTTACAATGATTTTATAGATATTTTTTCCTTTATGTATACAGAACATATAGCATCATGCTCAAAATCATCCATCATCACTTTGTCAGGGGATTCCTGAGGTCAGACAGCCTTCGTGTTCCACGTAGCACTTTGGAGGAATCAATCCTAACAACTTGTGGGGTGAAGTTTTACAGCTATTTTTGTGTGCACCAATAAAATGAATGTTTGGCTCTCGTAAAGCTGGCAAACCTCACATGTTCTGTTTATGATTGTGGTAAAACAAAGTCAGATTATGTAAGTCTTTTTGTCTTGTGCGGAGATGTTCGACTACAATTATTTGTGAGAGTGACTGCAAATATGTCTGTCATCTGGCAAAGTTTTGCCATATTTTCTTCTGTCCCATCTCACTGCTGTCCAGTTCCTGCACTGTAGCACTAAGCCACACACCCAGTGGCCCAACCTGCCTGCTTAGCACCTGCTGCTAGTGTTTTCCTGAGAATAATTCAGTAAAAGTGTGTGGTCCTTGTCATGAAACCCAGGAGTTTCATGCTCAGTACATATTAACAACCCAAATCATCGTCAACTTATTGGTCTTGAAAATATGAGCTGCCAAATATCCCAGAGCTGAGAACAAGGTTTAGCAAACATTAGCATCATATTACCATCTGATAACATATCATATTATCGATCACTGTGTCCTAAATTGTTGAGAAAGATTGAAAGTGTCAACATTACCATTGGTATACATCAACTTGCACGAAACCTTGTCATCTTTATCTTCCTCTTCTTGATAATCTCTTGCTGGTTCAAACAATTCACAGCTGAATTACCCTAATATCATATCAGTTCCTTATTTTAAGTAAACCAAATGTTTTTGATTGAATAACCCTCTAATTTGATGTGTTCTCTGTTGAATTATAGAAGGCAACTGGATAGTAATGCAATAAGAGATATATTCAAAATTACAGAAAAATGAATCAACTTTTCCTTAAATGGGTCGGACGCGTAATCAAAATATATAAAAAGTCCTGCTGGTTATGGAATGACGAGTAACCAACTACCCAAATGCTTTTCAGTGTAAATCTTAACTGAAGAACGTATGCCAAGAACAGGAAACCAGCCAGCTGGCCTTCTGCTCATGATGGTAGCAGACAATGAAGATGACATCAATGTCAGTTTATTAGCAGTGCAATTCTTAAGATGAATATTTAATGCAGAGTTCATTTTGAGCAGAAAATCGAGGCTATTGTGAAGCTTTTCATCTCCACCAGCTCGACAAGATACTCCTAGATGACAGGATCAACTACAGGGCAACTGCTGGGATTGTTGATTATCTGTAAACGTGGGTTTTCTGATTGCAAAGGTCATAATTGCTGTTGTCATAATGCCACATCCTCTGTTTAATAGCCTGTGCTGAAGTTTATTCAAGAAAAACAGTTGTTGTGCTTAATCAGTGGTGAAACTACCAAATTCATCATGCACTCTTACATTAAAAAACTTTATAACTGTTTTGGCACATCCAATTATGAATTTTGTGCCCTGCTCCACTGTCATCTTTCAGCACCTGGGTGTATTTGCTGCTTGTGTGATGGTGTGATAATTAGTCTGGAGGATTAGCATTTTCCCCGAACACAAGCATTTTTTTCATTTCTTGTAATTACACAGCTTCTAAAGTACACTGCCAGACAAATGTTCTCCTCAGCAAGGAAACAAGAGGGTCAAGGCCTAGGAGTCATGGTTTGTGTCTGATATGGCCATTGCATAACATGAAAGAGTCAGAAGATAGAGGGCAGGCAGTGTCACTGCCTGTCTGCTATGGGCAGTGCCAGACTTACATAATCATAGATCCCCATTCACTGAATGAGGAAAAAGCTGTTGAGTGAAACTCCTGCCATTTGAAGACCATCATAACTGATTTTCGGGGCACAAACACACAAGTTTGAGGGAAAAAATATGTATAGAATTTTTGTAATATCAACATCTTCTGGAGTGGAATTCTAAGGAGTTGCATAATTAGGATACATTTTGAAAGCTTAAGCAAATATTACTTAAAAAACAGACATCAACACCACCATAAAGGCAAGGATCTCAAGTCGGAATTGAATGTGAGACTGATTTATTACACATTTCAAGCACTATCATGTCAAAACTTTAATTTTCTCTCAAAATGAAAAACATATTCAACACTTATCATGTTGTAGCTTAGAAGAGGAGACAAACATCTTGACATTTTTGGCGTAAATTATGCACCCACCAGAGTGAGATCTCAGAAACACCTCTTTCTGTTTCTGTCTCACTTCTTCCATGATGATAGAGGTGCCTTAGAGTTGCTCCTAATTTTCTTTCTGAGACATTATAGTGCATGCAAATATAGCTGAAATAACTGCATGGATGTTGTCGTTAACTTTATGAATTACATGTTTTTCCATAACATGGTCATGTGGTCTTCTTAATGGGCCATTTTTCATGAACAATTTGAGACCCGTTTTGTGACCAAAGAAACAGGATAGCGTGTGGATAAGAACAGCTATAGCTGGGGATAGTTTCGCTCATTTGGCCATGTTGATATGCTGTAATATGTGCAGGGAGCAGGAGAGAAGCAAATGTGAGGAGCTGCAACAAAGAAGAAGCCAAGTGCCACGATGACGCTCTACGTGCATGCAGCACAAATGCTACAGTTTGGCAACCAAACAGATAATCTGTGACGGTAAATATGTTGTGTTAGAATAAAATTAGCAGCATGGTTAGCCCACGTTTCTTTGACAAATAAAGCCTAAATGCTCCTTTGCAGCATAGGCAGGGAAAATGGTTGCTCGTTGATAGTGACACTATCATATTATTATATTTATATATTGTATTCACATATTATATCATATCTATACTATAAAATGACATATTATTCAGATAGTAGGCATTTGTGTTGATGATGAAAACATGCCAACTTGTCTATCTGTGTTGTTTCCTCATGGAAAACTGGATAGAGAACTGGATCAACAAGAAGCATTGATAATGGCACAAGTGTTAATAAAATCATATCAATTCCTATCCGTATCTACTGTACATGTACACTCTTTTCCAATGTTATTTAAAATCCTTGAATACAGTGAGAGTAAACTCAGTGTCCGTGAATAATATCTATATTTGTTATTGCTGTTGATGAGTAAACTTCTGTCTTGACAAAGTAAATCAACAGCTAATGTCTACCTGCTGGTGTAAAGTTTTGATTTGCCTGAAAGTTTGAATTTGGTTTTCAAAATGGGAATATGATTTTAAAAACCATTTGCCGCATTCAAACCATGAATTTGAATATCTAGGCGTCAGTCAGAAATTGCAAAGGCAAACCCCTGCGCAAGTCATGAGTTTTTGATTGAATCAAGTCACATTTCTGTCATCGAATTAATACATGTGTCAAATTTTATAATACAAATTCCTCAACTCTGATTCATCAGCCAATTAACCTTAAGTCCCTCTCAGCTGGCCGTTGCCTCACTTTTAGGCTGTGATCAAGGGTGGGCCATCCTTCCATGCAAAATGAGCCCTGCCCTGCTTTCATTAATCCACTTTTTATAACACTGCAGCAGATGGTGAACACACTCACATTCATTGACGCGCACACTCCAGCCCCCTGAGAAAAAAACCTTGCCTCCTCTCTCAACGTTTCTCAAATTTTCTCCCCGGCTTTTACTCATCTATCTCTTTCTCCTCACATCCTGACAATGCAAACTTCAAAGTGTTGGCTGCTTTTAGGTTACTCTACAGGAGGTAAGGAAGAGAGGGGGAGGTTTTTGGCTTGAAATTGGCTAAAAATACAGCCAGATTGCTTTGTAATCATTGTTCCCTACCCTAACAAGTATATATGTTGTCCTGGAACTGATTAGAAAAGTTTCCAATGTGTAAGTTGGTTCTGCAGAAAACATCCACCTTAAAAATGTGCCTCAACACACTTCTGAAGCTGAGAGCTGTTGCCACACAGTTCAGAAGATAAAACAAACAGCCCACACATGCTGCTATATGTTGGTATATCCCAAAACTATTTACAAGGTCTCTGAAGTATTTTTACAGCTATTTGATCTTACTTTACTGTTTAACAGCTATAACAGAAAATACAGACAGCTAAAAAGCCATCTCTCTGAGGGCCTCACACAGCATTTGCAGAATATAATCCACATCATCTTCACAACTTTTGTTACAGCATATGCAGCCAGTTTGACATGATCCCACAATTACATTTCTGAATCTTCTTTTTTCCTACAAGTGGTGGCTGGTAGTGTCGATGTGTGTGTCTGTGTGTGTGATGCAATTCTGTGTCCGACCGTGATAAACATCAGGTTTAAGGTCAACAGAAGCAGGACAAACCATGGCCAAAGGCTGATGGATTACACCACCCTGATTTACAATACTAACACACCCCACTACGGCTGCCTCACAACTCACACAGAATGCAGCGTCCCTTGCACGCTTCCATGTTTTAGCGGTGAATTATGTGTAGCTGCACAGTCCCAAGTATATGTAAGAGAAGCAAGCACACATGTGTCAAGTGTCAACACCTGTCAAACAGCAGGGCATATGGGAGGCAGGCTGGTATGGAGAGCAGATAGTGGTAAATACTTCCACCTATTATAGACCCAATGGCACAGCGACACACACCTAAATCCACAGTTCAAACAGAGGACAGGTGGCCTGAAAATTACATCATAAACTATCACTGAACTACATTTTTTTGGTACCAACTTGTTCAGTATACATTCAGCTAATTCTCAAAATGCATTTTCTGTGCAATATACAAGATTCTAAGAGGAAACATGCACAAATTTCCGATGATGTCTCAAACAAACAACAGCAAATACACACATCTGAGTCACACTCAAGAAATTTGATCAGTTAAAAATGAGAATTCTTACCCTTGTGGTACGTCACCTGCTTGGACTGCAAGGAAAAGGTTCCCATCACAAGACCCATGTTGACTTCTGGCTGCAGGAATTTGTGTGTGTGTGGATATAATCAAGGTGTGCAAGTGAATATGCGCACGCTGTAGGTGTGTGTAATTTTTGATTAAGTTAGTCCATCAGCCGGCTGTGTGTGTGGAAGTACAGATATCACTTCTCATGCTGCCTCACACCCACACAGTTCTGCCGCTCCTCTTCGAGGGTGTGTAAGTGAGAAAGAGAGTGTGTGTGTGTGAGTGAGTGAAAAGAACGGCACACATGCACTCTGAAGCTACCTTTGTCTGCGCCGTCACTGAAGCTGCCTATTTTACATGCCTTCTGTCTCCCTTTCCACACCGCACACCCTCCGTCTTTCTGCCTCTCAGGGTTTCTCTCAGCACCAGACTGTCATTCCATCAATTCCTCTGTGCCTCTTTATGTATTTGCTTATCCCTGCTTCTGCTCTTTTCCTGCTTGTCTCTGTCGCTCTGTCTCTGTGTCTGTCTGGTGGGGAGCGGGGGTTGCACACTGTTGCACGGGGAAACACAGAGACAGAGAGAGGGGGAAGAGTAGGAGAGGAGTACGCAACTCACAGGAGAACAAAAGAGAGGAGATATGAAATAATGATCAGAAGGATGAGAGGGTGAGGAGAATAGAAGAGCAAAGTTTGAGGGAAGAGGGTGAAAGAAAGAGATGAAGATAGCAAGATAAAGAGAGCAAGAGGTGAGAGGAGAAGAGGGAATGCATAACTGATCTATCCCACTTAGCTATTCAGCAGGCAAACAGTCTGACTGTGGAAGGGTATTTTCTGCTTTATCTCTACATGCACAAGTCTGACAGCTGGTGCGTGTACGTGCTTGTGTGTGGATAATTATTCTGCTAGAGGGTGGGTCACCAACAAAGCCCTGTACATCTGACTCTGCTACATTTGCAGACATGCTGCCTTGCAGATGCTCCTGTCTGCATCAACATGCTTTATCCGAAATGTTTTTACTATCGAGTCCAAGTCTTTGAGCCTGCGCTCGCTCGCAATGTGTCACACCTCAGCTCAGTCATGGCCCTTTGGCGTCAGAGAATGACGCAGTTGGTACGCTCGTTGTGAAAGTTGTGAAAGGTCACAATGAAGTCAGACTGAGATCTTTTCCCAACCCTGACAACATCCTTTTAATGGATAAACATTTCAACCAACAATTATAGAATAATGATACCTAACTTATGAGTGACTGAGAGCACAAAGGTGGGAAAGATCCACATGGGACTGGACCTATAGTTTCCATTGTAAAACAAAGAAAACAAAAGGGTCATCAATCCAATCTCTTGACAGACTGTGAAATAGCTACATTTTGGAAGTTAACAACAGTGGCTGATCCCGTAGGAACATAATTGGTAACACTGCCAGTAGAGTGAAAAGAAAAGTAACCTAAGGAATCAAAAATATTATCCTCAGCAGCATTACTTCTTTTCCAAAATCAGTTCAGTAACTGTTGAGCTAAACTCTTCTTGCAGCATTCCTGCTGGAAACCAAAAAATGTAGTGTTTGGTGTCAGTATGATAGAAAATGAGCTGCCAGAAGAACAGATGAAATAACTTTCAATCCCCCCTTGGAAGAGAAAACTGGAGTAAATAACAGATCTGAGGATAAAATCATGTCACACATCGTCTGTGTCAATGAAGCCTTCAGAATCCAGCCGTCAGCCAATCAAAGCAGAATTGTGTCATCATAGCAGTGTTTCCCAGCCAGCGTAGTAGGAAGAAAGCAACTGTACCAGCTGTACTGTCCTGCGTGTAGCCACATTGCTCCTTTGAGACTTAAACAAGACGATGACGTTCTGCAGCAGTGGCAAAAGTCGGCAAGTTTTCTGAGCTTTGCCTTTGTTGACCTGCCACATGTGTAGAGTCAAATCTGCATTTGGGTCCTCTAACACAGAAACTGTGACAACTTTGACAAAATAGTGTCAAATCAAAACAAATGCCATCTCAAAGCAGTTGCAATCCAATTCAAGCCAATTACAATCAAATTAATCAAATTCTAAATGAGTCCAATTCATACAGAGCCAATTGAAAAAAAGTTGCTTAGCTTGGGAAAACCAACAGATTGCGTTGAAATTTCTCTTCGATCCAATCTCCCATCCTGAGCATGAACACGACAACATTAGAATTGGCAGTTGAGTTGATGAAGCAACTGTTTGTCACACACCACAACAAGAAGAGAGGGGTATTGAGTTATTGATTAAAATATGTCCAATGCCACAACACTGTGGACTGTGGGAAAATGTTTAGGATTTTCTGCTGCTTCTAACTAATGTTGTCTTTAAGGAAGCTGAATAGTGATTTAGTCAGAGGATAGCAACATGGTCCACTTCACACAAACTTTCCTGCGTTCTGCGTAACACTCTGAGAGAGTTGAGATTAGCAAGCTGCACTATTGCTATTGATGGCAGCCCTTATTGAAATTCATCACATCACTGTAGTTAAGAAAACAAATTACATCTGCGGTTGAGCTGAGGCTGTCGAGGCCAATGATAAAGCCATTAGGCCATGGCATTCATTAAAAGCCTCTGGCTGCAGCAGCGTGCATACTGGGTATGAATGCAGAGTTAAAACAAGAAGGAAGAAGGGATCGAGAAAAGAGATGAGTGAAAAATTAACACAGAGAGCAGGAGTGTGTGCGTAAAAAGAGGCATTTTTTAAGGTGTGCAAGATCTTTCACAAACACACCAATCTTGTGTCTCCTTTTCAAGCTCTGCAGAAAGAAAAGCCGACAGAGGTTTCT
Organism: Leuresthes tenuis; assembly: GCF_036924035.1. Classification (NCBI taxonomy): domain Eukaryota; kingdom Metazoa; phylum Chordata; class Actinopteri; order Atheriniformes; family Atherinopsidae; genus Leuresthes; species Leuresthes tenuis. The sequence continues at coordinate 15,447,686 of NW_027325365.1, read as the reverse complement.
TACTATGTCACTAACAGTTGTGTTTTACGTTCAACCACACATGAATGTACATGTGGAGTAGAAACACGAACAAACACCCGCTGGTTACAGTGAGCAAGACTGGCAACGTATCACCAGAAAGACACAGGTCTTTGAATACACACAACAGAAGTAACACAAAGACACACCGATTAAATACAGAGAGTCTGCCTGAATGGACGAGATAAGGGGGAGCACGATTCACTGTACTGACAATGTTTAACTTCAGTGGACAGGTTACACACACATCAGCGGAGAGAAAGCTGTAGTGTGAACAAACACCTTCAAAAACCCACTGAATGAAAAAAAAATAAGCTCAAAATATGAGAGCTGAAAAACAGGCTGTTTTGATCCATCTCTGAAAAAGTTGCCATCTTATAAATACCTTTTTAAAAAAAACACTGGGCGAATTTATCTGAGGAAAACGAAATGCAATGACTGCATAACCTGATAGACTACAACATAATAGAATAGATAGAATAGAATAGAACTGAATAGAACTGAATAGAATAGAATAGAATAGAATAGAATAGAATAGAATAGAATAGAATAGAATAGAATAGAATATAAAAGAACAGAATAGAATAGAATAGAATAGAATAGAATAGAATAGAATAGAATAGAATAGAATAGAATAGAATAGAATAGAATAGAATAGAAGAACATACTACTCAGAAAAAGAGTTGTCCCTGGAAAAACAACAGCATCAGTCATTTCAGTGAGTGCACAATGACTCCCTATGTTTATACTCAGCTAAGACCTTTCACAGCCATAAGAATTATGACTGCAATCTTTTTGGAGCAAAGAAGAAAAAATTAGATCTTGTTCCAGAGCAACAAAGTCTGCAGGAATAAGACGGATGGGACAACAAATTGATGAACTGAAAAAAACTGCGATTAATTTCCTTCTCTTCCATCACCAAAATGTTTCCCGCTCAAGGTATTTTTGTACCCTAACTGAGCCTAATCTCCACAGTTTGAAGTAAGAAACCATTTAAATCTTTCAAAAGATAATCTGTGACAAATGTGGAAACCACTCACAATGTCATGTTAATAATCACATCTGAGCTGAAAACAGTTGAAAACTTGTTTGATTCCACAGATCCCAGAATACAGAAATCTTTCAAAAAGGACAAACCCCATTAAGTGCTGAATCTTGTTATCCTAAAATGGTCTTAAACAAAGTCCCAGACCCAATGATTTGTGCTTATGTATTGAATCTACAGTGTACATTTTCTTCCATATACTGAAATGCATCTTCACCTCTAGAATGAAATGCTGCATTTAATGTACTTTAGAGGAAGGAATTTGGAATTGTTATTTTCTACATTCAAACGCTACACTTCACAAAGTTTGCTTCGTCCCGAACATGAAACACTCATCATCTGTCACTCATCTGTTTACTGAAGACCTAAAACTGTGTAGAAGGCACAGAAATATTTTGTGTTTGCTGTGTAAGCCTCCTTTCTGAGGAATGATATATATGCAGAAGAAAACTCACTCGAGTAACAGAGAAGGAAGTCAGATTAAGGTGATGTTTTTTTAAACGTCTTTTATATCAGTTTTTAGTCAACATTGCTTGCTTATATTCAACATCACTGCCACAGAAGCCACCATTTTGATTATGTAATGTCACAGTGATGCAGACACAATGATGCACATGTTTAAATTCTCACACTGCTGCCACTTTGAGCTCATACCAGAAGTTTAAATCGAGCTTCAGTTTTTTTTTTGTTCCATTCGCTAAAAACCCATTTAACTGCAGAGGTTTACTCTTTGAAGGAGCAGTTTCTATGATTTAATGACATCTAGTGGGGACTTTGCATATTGCATAGAACTGAATACTCCTCGCTGCTCTCCTCGGTTACTTCAAATGGGCAGTTTTAATATCACCCGTCAAGCTGATAAACGCTGTTTAAAAAAACAGTCTGTGTTTGTGAACGCTCTCTGCAATGCTAACCAGCACTTCCAGATGCAGACCAGTATATCTGAGCAGTATTTCTGAACAGCACACTCAAACGAGTTACATATGCGACAGTAACATGGGAATATTAAAACACTCGACAATGTTTGTAAATGTATCTGCAAACATGGTTTATAAATTCGGCTGAGAAGAGTGACTGTTAACGTCGCTTTATGCAGCAGATTGTTCACAAACATAACTGGTTTTAGTGTAATTAGAAAATTAGATTAACTCAACAGCTGCTTCGACTGCACATACACATTTGAGCTCAGTTTATCATTGCTCTCTCTTGAATTAAACGCTTTGCTGGCTCTGAATTTTTATCCATGGTTGTCCCGACATTTTAGACTGGTTGGTCTCCATGGTCTCTGCGAACAGGCTGCTTGGGTTAAGACTCGGATACATTTTGGTCACCAGTTGATGTCCGACAGTTCATGTCTCACATCTCGCTGACTGACACAGTATCGTCTGATATTCTTGTGATTCCCTAAATGGCCTTAGTCCAAATGTAACTGGTCTTGCTTTTGCTGATCTGAGTATCTTTATGCAAACTTTGTCTACACAAACAGCTTCCTTTAGATGTTCCTGCCTGCTGCCAGATATAACATGCAGAGACTGCCATGCATTGACTGCTTGCCTTTCACATATTCCCCCCGCACCTGTTTGCATCTCTGCCAAAATATGGTGCTTGTACATGACAAAAATTACATCCTAAGACTAATGCAGCACCTTTTTTCTTTTCCTTTTTGTTTTCTAACAATCGTTAGAACTAATCATTTTAATGTTTCTTTGTATGTTTTTTCACAAAAGCTCCATTTCAAATTAGACATACAAATCATCACGATTATCTTACCATTTCTTAGGGATACAGTTCATACCACAGGAAGTAATAGAAGAATTACCTTCCCAATTGTTTCTAACAAGAAAACCAATTCAACTCTGTGAAGCTAAGACTCTGACAGGCTGATGGACTCCAGCCTCACTGCAAGTCACGGAACAGTTGTATAAAATTAATCTATTAATCGTGTTGATGCAAACATAATGAACCAAAAAGTAATTTCATGTTAATGCAAATGACTATTTGGCTCATCATGTTTGAACCAAAAGGAATAATAGATGCATATTACATAACTGCGTCATGAATTAACTAGGTTTGGGTTCATTACATTAGACCAAGCACCAAACCCTTCCAACACATTAAGCCTGACATCGTTTGTTCTGCCTCTCTGTCCTGTCCAAACTACTGTGGATCACTCTGTGTGCCAGCCACTTTCCATCATTTATCAATTATTACACACCAGACCATTTACAGGAATCAACATGACAGTTTGGGTTGGAGGGAAGGAGAAGAAAAAAAAGATGACATTTGGCCGTGGAGCTGAAGGGTAGAAAGCATGTTACTGTTGAAACAGAGGGTGTTGACAAGCACAGAATGTGGTGAACAGGCACTGAATAATAAATTGACATGTTAGTTGCTGTCCAGTCTTATCAGATGAAGGCTGGATGGAATCTGTCAGAGTGATGACCACACAGACGAGAGGAGGTGACGGAAGAAAAAGCCGAAAGCACAGAGGGAAAGAAAGATGGAGGGAATAAATGGAATAAGACAGGACTGGGATAACTGCAGTAAGTGAGAACACTGTAGGACAAACAAGCTGAGCAAGATGGATAGATTTTGAAGGGAAATAGAGCAGGGACTTGGGAGGGAGATGTGGATGTCAAGAGTTAAAGGAGAGGAGGGAAGGAGGGATGGATAAGTGGAGTACAAGGAGAAAAGAGTGAAAACTGCACCCGGCCTCTAACAGGTTCTCTGACATTTGAGTTATCAGGGGCAAAACAGATTAAATCAATGATCCTGTCAGAGGCTGGAATGGCGTGTAATACCACCCAGATCTACAAGTCAGTTTTCCTCTAAAAAAAAACCCAATATGTCAGTTGCTCCAACACCAGACTACAAATAAGCTGTGCAGCAAGGCTGGAGAACAGTTAGTGTGCAGCGAGTCAGCAAGCACCGCCAGAGTGATTTCACCTCTAAAGTCGATCTGCTGTATATAATATCATCGTGTCTTAAAGATGGATCATTTCACCCATATCATTTTCAGGCTTTTAAAGGGACTTGCTAAAAAAAAATCTGTGTGCTTGAGAGCATATATTTGGGTGCCTGCAGTCCTTACTGACTCAAAAAAAACACAACCTTGTCCCTCAGGACTCTCTAAGTCTGAAAATATCTCATTCAGTGACCCGTTCAGATTGGTAGTGGATTTCTATATCACACCCCCAGCTTAGAGTTGAAATATCCAGCCTCCTCATCTTTATCACCACTCAACTTCAGATTCAAATCATGCTGCATGCACTTTGACACAGGGGTGCAAAGTCAAAAATGTTTTGCTCTTGCGCTTTGCTTTGCTGTTAACAGCAAAATCCACACCAACAGCTATTTAGTTCAGCTAAGTAAAAAAAATTTGTGCATGCCTCTCTGAACAGAGGTATAAATTCATGGCTGGAAGACAGTGTAGTAGTTCTGTCTTTCTGCTCTCATTTGACCAAAGCAAGGCACATTTCATCAAGATCTCAGAAAATTGTGGGCAAAGAGGGCAAAGACAGTATGTCCATCTCTAAGATTTACCAATACATTCTAACGACTGATTCATGTTGGACACAATTTCTCTTTTTTTCACATAGACTACATGAACACAACAAACAATGAATAAAATTTTTATTAAGGTTTTCCATTGTTAACTACCGTCCAGTCCACATGACAGCTATCACCAGATGCCAAAAACAGGTGACATATTCCACAAGCAGGAAAGCAAATGGTTTACATCAACTGTAACGACTCTCACCCATCTAAAAATAACAGAAAAAGTTGCACAGTTATGAAAAATGCCTCCAATTCAGAAGTCCAGCCAGCTGTCACAAAAAAAGAATACCAGGCTAGATTTCTACTGCAAACTCAGTACAATGCAAATGAGAGGAATGTCATTTATAGCAATTGATTTGAAAATTCAACATAATTAAGGAGACAGCTTTGAGCTGAAATGATTAGTTGATTGTGCTGTAAAGCCGAAGGTTTTTATTTTTGGTAATTCATTCACACAGCTGCAAAAATTGACCTACTATCGTTATCTTCCAACTACAATTATTGTAGAGGTTGTTCTGAGGTCAAGTAGCGACAAGCATAACTTTTAAATAAATCTTGCTGGATAATAAAGTCTTCTTAACCTTTGAATAAGCAGCAACTGAAAACTGAAGTATTTCCAGACTGTGGAAAAAAGAAAAAACATTGTATAACACAGACAATAATTGTAAACGCCTTGGTGTAACGTCCTGTATTTAAACCCCAACATCTCCAAGCCCTTTTACCGCCACATGCAGACTTTTTGGCATTTAATCAGCCTCAGCGTTTTGTGTGGCTACAACCTCAAACTGTTTAATTTCGCCGGCACTGTTTTCATAGCGCAGGCACGCTGACACTTCAAGTTATTTGTTCACAGGTTGCTGTCACTTTTAGGAAACTTTAATAAGTGACACATAGATGAGATCGATTCAGTCATTATGGGTTTTAAAGTATTTCTTTCCAAAGAAAAGACTTGAAGAATAAGGACTAACTCGCTAGTTTAGCATCAGCGTAGCATCTAGACACTTTTGCTTGTAATACAAAAACTTGTGATATGTCAAAAACTGGATACAGCTCACCAAATTGTTGCCAGTTGGAGCTGTTGGGGTCACCAATCATAAACCAAAATTAAAAATTAGATGCCTGTTGACCAATGGTGGTGTTCTACCTTTTTAAAAAGAGAGAGGGGGGGGGTTGGTGAAACTGCTCAGTCTTGGGTTTTTCTCCATGACAACAGGCTTCACTCAAGGCCATGGTGGCCAAATTTCTGTCCCACAGTAAATCTCTTAGAAAGATTCACTGCTGCTTGCCAGCCACAAACTTTATGTCAGCTGTCTAGATGTGAAAAATAGCACTTTGCAGCCGCTGTGTAACCCACACCTACAAGCCGATACACAGATGAGACCTTTTGCAGAGTTCTCTGAACTCCAGTCAACTTCAGGGGAAAATAGTATGAAACACACTATCACAATGCATTTCATCCAGCCGTTCTTTTTCTTGGTTGAAAAAAGTTACCAGCCTATTTACTACAAATGCTTTATACACAGCATCACCTTGCCTGTGGGTGCTCCAGTACTCCAGCCCTGTCATCCTCCTCCAGCTACTATTCCTGGACACAGAGTAAGTATGTGACACACCAGAGCATTTTCTTCCTCAGAAGTGAAGCTGAAAAGGCCATTCTTTCATTTTTGTCAACTACAGATACAGTCATGTGAAAACTGAAGTACACCCTCTCCCCCACCAGCTTTAAGTTTAGGTAAAGAGACCCTCAGTTGAACAACAGACACCCATGACATATTTCACTGTCATCATTTATTTAACAAAGTCAAATTACAGAATCAGTGTGTGAAAAACAAAGCCCGCCCCATGCTTTTAGAAACACCTTCAGCAGCAATAATGTGAAGTATCTGTTGTCATGAGTCTCTCACAGCTTGGGGAAGGAATTTTGAAATGCTTTTGTTTATAGTGTTGCTTCATTGAGTTTTGCAGACAATTCATTTTTGCACATCTCTTCAAGATGTTTAATGATCGACAATCTTTCTTTGCCTTCTTAATCCCATGGAAGCTGTAAGAGTTTACTTAGTTTTTCACTTACTGCTTCTGCTTTTGGACGTGGTATAATGTGTCAAGTGTTGTTTTCATGTGTTGTATTTACTCTGATTTAGCTCTTCATACTGGCCAGATGACATTTTATTATGTCCTTATATGTTAAACCTTAGAATTGAAAGGAAAGGTCCTTTCCTTTTAGTGCGACAGTAAATCTTTACACTCCAGTGTTTAGTGTGTATTCAATCAAAACTCCTCCAGTTGTTTTCCTCCTCTGCTTAGTTTCCATTTTCCTCCCTCTGTAGTAGATGAAAGTGAAATGAGAGTTAACTGTATGCAGACTGATGACTGATTGATTTGCTGGGTGGAGGATGGTATCTCCTCCCCAGTGAGTCTTTTCATTGTGAATTTTTATTCACTTCATTATGTATTGAACATTTTCTGTGTCATCTGTGGAGCGTTAAAAGCAACATGACAGCATTTTGGAGCTGAGCAACACACACACACACACAAACACACACACACACACATAAACAGATAGACGACAGCAAAAGCAGACGCGCATCCACCTCAAAGACATTTACATGTGCTCACTCAGAAGACAAAAGAGAATAGTTATGTACACAAACTTGTCTATTCCCATCATCCCTTTTCTCATTTGCTCCTCTATCCTCGCTTTTCTTCTTTGAATACAGACCAGCCGAATCCCCCAACTCAAAGGGGTTTCAGAAAATATCTGACATGATAATGAAGCTCCTGAATATTTCATTTAATGCTTACAAGAAACACTGCAGATATGAGCTGCTGTGCCTCATGACAGTGAAACTGTGAAAATCCACCTTGTTCTGTGTCCATTCATCAGCCGTCAGAGTATGAGCCGCCTCGTCCGCAAGCTTTCTGGTCCTAAATATTGAAATCTTTGTTTGGTAAAGGCTCCAGTTTTGCTCCAATCTGCTCTGGCAGTGTTGGAATTCATAGTGATTGCAACTTGAGAGAAGTAGATGAGGGATCTGACGCACTCTGCTGGACAGCGTGAGAAACACACATCTGAACATGAGATACCAAAATTGAGTGAAACATTAGAATCGTGCCAAAAAATGCATAAAAGAATATGAACCCATTTTATGATAATATTTGTATCTTAAAAAACAGATATGATGAGACATATACAGCAAATTTAAAACAGACTGCTCGCTTTTTTCCCCCTCCCATTTGGAACTGATTGAGGAGGAACAGGAGGATTAACTTTGCATGTTCCTCCTGTTCCCAACAGAAGAAAACTTCAAGTTTCTTGTTTTGTGTTTTCGTTTCGTTGAAGGTGGTTTGTTTCTTCTTTTCAGCGAGTACTCTGAGGCAAATCTAAAAAAGATTGACCAGATTTGAAAAGATCAGAGTTGAGACTTTTTATTTTTATTTTAGAGGCATTCTTAAGGGAAGCAAGTTCAAATTATGAGAAAAAAATAGAGCAGATAGGATCAAAAAACATGCCATAAATTGGACTCAAACTATGATGTTAAGCTTCCTTGGCAAGGACAGGAAGGCCTGCTGTGGATTTTCGATTGAACAGGGATTTGTTAGCTGATGGTTGCCACCAGGTGCTTTCAAATGTGCCCAATTTGCTGCAGGTTGGCAGCAGGAAGCACCAGAGGGCAGGCTGTATGGAGAGGATAAGTGAAATGGTGCAGGCTGTGTACAGCCTGGTGCTTTTAACAGGTTTTCTGTGATGAGATGAAGCTGAGAAGAAGTTTAGGGGTTTAGGCAGTGCAGAGAGTGACAGACAGGCAGAGATAAACTGAATGTAAAACAAGGGGAAAAAAAAGGGATTTGGTGTAATCAGCCTGCAACTAAAAAAAGAGAGGCGAACCAAAGAGAGGCCAGAGATCTCTGTGGAGCTGAAAGTATGACTGTTATTTTCTTAAATGATTCTTTACAGGAATGTTGGGTGTTATTAATACATAGCTGTCAGAGACTGAAAAAAAATGGAGAAAACAGAGCAGATGATGGGACAGGAAGCATCAAAGATGCACAAGATTGTACTGATTCTAATGCCTCAGGCTGCAAACCAGAGCAGACATATCAAGGTCTGGAGACTAATTTGTTTATCGTGGTGTTTTTTTCATTGCTCTCTCTTGAATTAAACGCTTTGCTGGCTTGGGTTAAGATAGAACGGATACATTTTGGTCACCAGTTGATGTCCAATAGTTCAAAACATATGTTTTACAGATGTAAAATGGAAACACTTACACGCACAAAATAGCAACAGTACAGCTGAAAACAATGCAACATCTCATTTAGATCTAGGCTTATTTAACCTTTTTAGTACAGTCAACAGTCATTAACTTGCTTAGTCATCACTGTATTACTGTATTATGGCCTTTAAATTGATTACATTTAAATATACATTGCCATTTGTCCACTGTTTATAATTAATATATATCTTTTTAACTTACAGTTTGTTCTTTATATTCAGTTCCTCTCTGTGAAGTTACCACAGCGATATACTGACTGTTCCTTAATTTTACACCACACAATTTGTTTCTAAACACAGTTCTCTCACCTAATAAAAAAGAGTACTTTATATTTGTTTGAATACTTTGAGATTCTCTTTCATTTTGTTTTTGATTCATGATTTGTGTTTTACAAATTCAACTGAGCTGATTTAAGTCTTACAAAGATTTTTTTCCCTTTTTTTTTCTGTCTTAAAATGTCTAAAAATTCAAGTACAAGTCCTTGAAGTTGTGTTTTGATTTTTTTAGCTAACTTGTATTTTGTCAAAGCTACCAGTGGAGGTCAGTGTTGCTTTGATGGGTGTTACAAAGTGAACATTCTTTGGGGATACCTTTATTCCCTATACTGTTTTTCCTTTTAGGACTCTGAATGGATAAAACCCCTCACTGCGTTCTGCTTTACCAGCCATGCTGCTACTGATATGAGTATCTTGTTGCCACTGAGAGAAGAGGAGGTAAACTCATTTTCCTCAATTTATTGCTGCAGCTTTTAAACTGTTCTAAAATGCTGACTGTTAAAGGTCATCTGAAAAAGAGACTGTAACATGAAGTTTAAACTTGCAGCCAGGCCTCTTAGCAACAGGAAGAAATTGCCCTTCTTAGCCTCTATGTCAGCATCTTATTGAAGGAAGTAATTTAGTGGTTGTGCAGTGAGTGGAGAGATGGAAGGAAACAAGGAGGAGAGATTGTTTCAGTATCGTAAAATTGCCTGTTTCAGCTGTATTTTACAAACTCATTGATCAAGCGTGAATTTTGAAAGGATTCATGTAAAATCTGTGTTTTGCAATAAGAGGCAAACATTATATTTTGGAGATAATCAATGCCACCAGAGGCAGCATCATTTTTGAAGAGCTACCTGCTTTTCTAATGAGATGGAGCACAAACAAGAATGACTGTGAGAAATCTGGATGTGGAGCACAAATGATGTGCATGTTTATGGTTGAATCATGGGAAGTGTAGGATCCTACATAAACTGTTTCTCTTATTTTAACCGTCCCTAAAGAGTCCCTCAATTTTGGAGGTGTCGTGACAAAAATCTGCATTTTAGCTACAATGATTCCAAAAGCTCTCACGGACTCTCCTCAGTTTTACAGACACTTGAGTTATGAAGCACTTGTGTCATCTGACCTTCACCAATTATGTGGAAAAGTGATCCTTAGACAAACAAAATACTAGACGCCATTAAGTGCTATTAGAAAAAACACAAAACCAAATAAGACCACTTTAGATGAGTCTCTTTTTCCACTTTCTCCAAATGGCTTCATAAACAGCTTACAGCTATCCAGTTTCTAATCATCATCTGAAAGTGACCAAAAATAGAGTCAAGCTCTCATAATAACTCGACCAAAATTTCACACAATCTCTCTCACTGAACAGTTGTTAACACAAGCCACAAAACTACACAACTGTAATGTCTCTTTAAGGAGCCGGTATTTGTATGCGTGTGTGTGTGTGTGTGTGTGTGTGGGTGTGGGTGTGTGTGCGCGTGTGTGTGTGTGTGTGAGACTCTGAGTTTATGACCATTGTTTAATCAGATGAAGCTCCCACCGGAGCTCTGAAAAAGAGCAGATGTGGACCTGTGTGTTTGTGTGTGTGATTCTGATATTTTCCAGAAGCAGATCTCTTGGTCCTGCAGCTCATATCCTGTGTGGGCGTTTTAATGACTGTGTGTCCATCCCGTGTGTGATTTTTACATACATGTGCAGCAAGCTCTTGAAAGCTTCTTGACTTGTGTGTGTGTGTGTGTTATTTCTTATGACAGAATGAGACTGTTCATGTCACTTTGTTGGTCCTCTAAGGAGTCATTTGTTATGTAACAGAAACCTCAAAGGCAGCTCCTCCATGACGTTATGAGAGTGTGAGACCTCGAGGGCAGTTCTACTCACTGTGGTCGCATGCTTGAACCATCCAAAAACATGTGTGAGCATCCGGGTTTGTCTTTGTGTATCTACTTCAACTATATGTGTGTGACTGACTGAATTCTTTGATGTTTCCCATCCCTCCGGATAAAATGTCAATTGGTTTAAAGAGCATTGTACTGTAAGAGTGTGTGTGTCTTCAGCGGGCTGCTGCGCTGCACAGTTTCTGAGGCTTCACGTACATTTGCCGGCATTGCTTCCATACTTCAAGAGTAAAATCACCCAAAAGAAGATAAACAAAAATGTACTCCTTTAATGTCGCATGCTCACATTAACAGTTACATACACACGCTCACACACAGAACAAAAGCTATTGCATCACAATAATAAAACCCTCGTCTTTCTCTCAACATCGTGTGTGTGTAGCTCCATTTTCCTGCCACCACAGCAACACGTTTTATTACTGACATTCATCACAAGAGCACAATCACACACACACACACACCTTTCTCTGTATCAACCACATCTTTCTTCTCTATTAGCTGCTTACTCCCTTCATCTCTGTCTCCTTCACTCCAACCCTCTGGAGAACACACTGAACAGAACGAGGTCGACTGCAGACAAGAGTAGAGACGGAAATGAGGAAAGAAACGAGTTGTAGCAGCTGAAAATGGAAGATGAAGTTGACTCAACTTTAACTTCTGTTTTTCTGACACCTCTGCGTTTGCTTGCCTGTGACATTCTTGTTCACGACACACTACTGCTACCTTTGTTGGCAACTTGAGGAACTTGACACACATATTTTCTTCCACTTGCACAAAGATCATCATAGAATCGATTCTGCTCATATTCAAGCCTGTACATACCTTTTATGAGAGTCCCAGTAACCAGTTTGTGAAGAGACGAGGCGAACTTTACAAGTCCCTGTTTGCAGCGCTTAGCACAGCCCGCCATCCTGACTGTTACCCGGGACACGGCAGGCTGGGCAGGGCCAGAGAAGGACAGGGAGTCCCCAGTCAACGTCAGCAGTGATCAAAGTGACTGTAGACACAACTTATTCTGGAGCAGCGTGTGAATCCAACACTTGTGAGGGAAGTAGAGGCGAGTCCGCTCTCCTCACTGTGTTGCCTTTCTTCCCGCTAAGCTGGAGGGGAGAAAAAAGAAACAGTGATCTCCAGCTGCATTCACTCCTCCACTCTTCCTCTGTCTTCTCGATCCCACCTCTGAATATATCCAAATTTGTGACTGCTTGAGTGTGAAATATGTGTGAAAGGTGAAGAGACAGTAAGAATGTCAGAAGCAGAGAGGGGTGTTAAAGATATAAATTCAGTGTCCAAGGAAACAGTGTGTCACAGATGTTCTTACACTCCAAGTTTCCAAGAAACTTCTTCTCAGTCTGCAGCCAGCCTGTGGGAAATAAAGTAATGAAGCAATCTACTGAACTCCCCCTGGTTTTTCCCTCTCCTTATTTTCCTCCCTCCAGCTTATCAAATTCAACCTCACTCTTAAGAGGGGGAGCAGTAATCCAGTTTCAGCACCAGTGACAATGGACAGCTCCTACAATGCAGAGAAAGCACACTGAGCAAGCTCCGTATCTCTGTGGGCAAACACACACCCACGCACACACATACTGCACACACTCCTCCTTCAACCCCTCCCACCACCCTCACTACACATAAAGACACATTTGGCATTTATCAGGGATTTAAAATGAGCTGTGTGCAAGTAATTGATCTTTTATCACCAAATATCAAATTCAACATATTTTCTAATGTGATCACCATCATTAGAAAAATAACATACTTGTCTGTACAGTCTGTCTTTACATGAAATACACATCTTTACTGTTAATAAGTAATGTCAAAGACTAAAGTAACTAAAGTTACGATGGTTTTTTTTTTCTGTTTATAATTAAGTACTAAGTCAGTTTATTTGTACAGCACCTTTCTCAGAGCAAAATCACAAAGTGCTTCCAATGAAATGAAAAAAGGAAAATAAAAAGCAATAAGAAAGTGAAGTGACACCATAGTAAACGAGTCTCACTCGAAGAATATCGCCTTTAAACATATGCACCTTTTGGTTCAAATCAGTTGGATCTGAGGAAGCTAGTTACTTTAAATGATTATGTAAAAGGTTTGGATGCAGGCACATCTGACCTGTGATGACTGAGGTTGAGTTATTCTGAAATTTCTGGCTTTTAGCTACGATGTATATGATTGCTGTTCTCTCAGTAGTTTTTCCTTGCAATACATATGCATGTATGTATTATCATTGTGTGCACCATGTGTGCAGTACTGTTGTTAATAACTCTCTCATAAACACATTCTAATTATAAAGAATTTTTTGTTACTGTTAAATAAAAATGTGAATGAAATAAAAAGATAATTCTTAAAAAGATGGCAAAACATTGGAAATGCTGCAGCGTGGTGAATTGCATGCAAACGTTACCTGATTACTGCGCGATAGCTTAAATTTGAATAATTGATGGGGTTCGTGTACTTTAATCTATTGCAAGCAGTAATGCTACAGACCAAAAACTGTACCCTCTGTGTTGTACCAAATATTAATTAAAAAATAAGAAACTAAGTAGCACAAAATGAGAACCCAAGTAACCAAAGTTTCCCAACAGGGCACGTCACTATAATGAGGTGATTGTTGTCATTCACTTATTAGATCAGCGGTTTTAATGTTGTCGCTGATTAAAGAATTTATCTTGAACAGAGCATTTTGTTTTATTAGATGTTGGATTGGAAGCTCAACCTGTGGATCCCCCTAGGTAAATGTACCCGACTAAAATTTTACAATACCTTCTTCTAAAATGCATTGGTAACTCAGAATTGAATTGAATTGTAACTGAGTAAATGGGCTTGGTCTCTTTTGAATGTTAATTCAATGTATTTATTGGTTGTTTTAAGACACTTTGACATTCCTTCATCCAAACTCATCCATACACTGTACCCAGAGTCTGACTATGAGACTGCAGGCTGATGCTTTTGACCTTTATAGGTCCCTGAACCATCCTGGCTTTACATCGTGCTATCATCATCATCTGGAACTGGCACATAGCTCAAGAGAGATGAAGACTAAAACAGAGACGACGTGATAGTTAAAAGAGGATCTCACGAGAGGGAAGAAAGGAGAAAGAGGATGCAGGGAGATAATCTTGTAATGTTTTTCTGGGCTAAATTTAGTCCTGAATCATGTTTGGCTACAGGACCAACGGCTACAATGATACTGGGAAAAGAAAAAAACCCAGCTCAATAATTGCAAAGTAAAGAGGAGGAGAAATGAAGAAATGGATGAAAACAGACACCATAGGAGGAAAGGAAGAGAGCCAAGCAGTGAAACAATAAACATGCAAATGGAAGGCATAAAAACAGAAGAAATAAGAGAACTGATGGAAGAGAGGGGAAACGAGATGGGGAATTTGCCAGGAGGACAAGGGAAGGGGAGGAGGGAGGTATCGCTGCATGGAGGTGGGATGTAAAACTCAATGTTCCATACTATCTCTGTGTTATTAGCTATCAAACTGAAAGGTACTACAGGAACTGGGATCAATACCTTTCCAAGGGCTCTGAGTGTTCTGGTTCACACATCCTGAAAGAAGTAGATGGAATGAAGGAACCAACATGAAAGATGAGAGAAAGTCAAACTAGAGGAGAGCAAGTAAAAGCAAGTGAAATGATCTACTGAAAAAAAAGGGAGAGAATTGTCTTCTCACGCACCACCACTGTTTAGGCTATTAAGCACGTACAAGATTACTGTGTGGAGGAATTTGCATAAACATGCTTCTCGATTACCGCCCCCATTGTTCATGATTAATGAGATTAGAGCTGCCTTTGCATGCACATTCGAGGATGTAATAGTGGTTAATTGCTTGTCTCTCCCCAAATTAGAAGTTGTGCTCTTTGATGTTTGTTTCAGCAAGTGATGAAACCCTCGTTTCTCTGCTTAGTAGGCAGGAGAGAGTACCTGATATGTAACGTGGAAGATAAAGATGTGGAGAAAATTGAAAGGAAAAAAGAGTGGAGGAGAGCAGAAACTAAACTGGCTGGAAGAGGTAGAATTTCATGACGCAAAGCAGCAATAAAGCAAAGCAGAGAGGGCAAAAAAAGTACAGAGAAAGGTAGTTACATGCTGCTTATGTGAGAAACTGAATATTCTTTGAATAACCAAAGAACGAGATGCAAAATTAAGGGGTTTAAACCACAAATGAATAAGAAAGGGGTGACAACAAAGCAAAGAGTGGCCACAATTATGCAAATGCAACAAAAACAAAAGACGGAGAAAAAAGACAGCTCGAAGGCAAGAAGTAAAAATGAAAAGGGATGATGGGGAGAAAGATGAGAGGGGAAGAGGCAGAGGAGGGAGGTAAGCAGAAAAATAAGCTGGACGAAAAGAGAGGAGATTGCTTCGAATGCTGTCAGAATTGAATCAGAGGCGGCCAGCTGTAAGCTCTGATAGTGCTTTGCCTCTAAATATAACAGGCACTGAGATTGACTGATAAGGCCACAACAGCCACACCACAGTGAGAAGAAAATGGGCTTCAACAACCATGACTAAAGGCAGATGAGATGTAAAATGTCCCACATGTACACACAAACAAACAGAATTACTTCTCACAAGCGGATCATTTTCATGTGATGACAGTTTTAGCATATATGAATGTGTTTGCATAATATCACCATATCCGTGCGCGTTTCGGCACTAAACATGCCTCCACTGACACATTCACTCAGCAGGGATAATACCACAGTCACACTGCTGCACGACAATCCAACAAAACACATCAACCTTCCAGCATGAAGACCCATCTGCCCAGACACAGCAGCAGGAGACACCCACTTATAGAGCTGGGGACTGAGTGTGAGCAGCCCTGGACTCAAAACCGCCACCGCTGCTCGAGGCCCCGGATGATCAAGGTGTCAGAGGCAGTGATGGAGTGACAGCGTCGCCTCTGGGTGAAATTACAACCTCAGCACACTATCCCTCCTCTCTTCTTTCTCATCTGCTGCTCCTTTTCCAGAACCCCCTCCTGCTGATGGCAACTGTCTGTCAGCATAACGGTTTAGAGACACAAACTCTCCTGCAAGATGGAGATATCCCCCGCAGAGACACACACGCTCACTCTTAGAGAAAGCAGAAGTGCCTTTGGGCATCATGACAGAGAAAATTCTTACAGGTTTGATTGAGGCTTGATTTATTGACATGCCTGGGACAAGTCATTCATACACTCACACACACTTATCTCTTGTCTTCCCTCGCCTCATCCTTCTTCATCACTCTAACTCCCACGTTTGCCTGCATGGGAAGAGACTGAGAAAGAACCAAGCCTGGCATCATTAGCATCCAGCATGGAAAATTAATTAGCAAAGAGGCCATTCATTCATGTAAACAAGAGTTAAAGCACAGAAAGCTGTATTGCGGCTGAGACCCACCTAACTCTCCAGTGAGTTCTCCCTGGAGAGGGGAAGGGGAGTCCTGTGGGCCCAGCTGAGCTTCTTTAGGCTGATTCAGGGATAAAGGCATCTGCACTGCTGTTTTTGTGGGAACACATTCAGCTGCTGCAAAGCGTGATGTTGTTTAATCATGCTCTACTGGAACGAGTCATATGTAGTAAAGTTAATGATGCATAAAATGAAGAGTACAAGTGTACTGTAGATTCCCAATCACCCAGGTCACAATACTCCTGAAGGCTTTGATAAAAATGGCCCAAGACTCTTGGATGGAAAGTAAACCTGTTCACACTGCAAACATACACTGTTCACGGGGGCCACTTCTGTGTGGGTGAGCTCAAAGGCCTGAGGTAATAATGAAACTGCTTTGAGTGAAGGAATACAGAAGAATATCAACTCGGTAAAGAGAGTGGTAAAGTGGTCTGCCCCGGGCTGAATGGGGACTGATTTTCTGTTCAGGAGTTTTACTCTAAGACCAGCCCGCTTCTTATCAATCTGGAGAATCTGGTGAATCTGGTGAATAAATCAAACAACCGATCAGTTTTTGCTATTCTGCCATTTCTATTAGCAGACCTTGTTTTAGTTTAACAAGGTCTACTATTTCACCCCGCAGTCTAAACAGTGTGCTGCTTTCTCCCAACATTATTGCAGTCTCATTGTCATTAGACATGATGATGTCGTGTAGTACATACTGGCATAGTGAGTTATTGATTGATGGGCTTCAACCAGTTATTTACTTTTGATGATATATAAAAAGGTACAACACAGCACATCGACTATATACCTGTGAAATGTACAATTAAAACTAACTGGACTATCTTATTCTGATTTACATAATAGACCTTATTTGTAATTCAAATCTACAATGTAAGTATCAGAAGCATCTGAATGCACATATTTCATTTAAAATCCACCGGTGCACCTTACTTATTGATGTGATTCCACACATACCCTTATTTGCTGCTTAAATTCCACACAAGCATCTGTTAGAGTATTTTACTGCTCACGCAGACAAACATATCCCTGTTTTCTCTGCAGTTGACTCAACGTTTCTTATTTTTCTGCCAGAGAGGGGCTTTAGCTGAGAAAGAGAATGGGCAGTAAAAACCACATACTTACAAACACAACTACTCTATTGGCAGCTCTATTGGCACAGACCCTAAAAAAAGTCTAAGCATGGCTTTAGCTGTACAACTGACATTTCATTATGGCAATGACAGACTATATTATCCACTGTTGGAAATGAGGTACATGGGTGATGAATAAGAATTGGGTTTTTATTCAGCCAAAAGCTTTAATACATTTTCTTTCTGATCATCGTACATGGGCCATTTGCCATTGAAGGTTTTTGGAACAAACAATGCTCTCTGAATCACAATCATACATAAATTCAATGTCTGGAGAGAATTCCTGTTGTGATCATTTGTGATCAAATGGTGATCATTTACAAAGTGTTTTTTGATGTCAGACCATTATCTAACCAGCTGCTTCTTGCGTGTTGGCCTGATTTGATGATATCTGTATTATATTGTGCTTCTGTCATCATGTGGAGACTGAAACTATGTTTTGTACAAGTCTCTTCTTTCTGCTGAGGTCTTTTCCTCATTTGATGGTTAAATAAAACAGGTGTATTATATGTCAATATAATAATTATTCATTCTATGAAAATATAATACAATACAATAGACTAAATGGGCCACTTCTGAGGTTGCTATTGTGTATTGTCTGTTATTAAAAGGTTTAGCAGCTTGATTTTTGTCTGAACAGATTTGCAAACATTTTTTCACTTGCAAGTGAAAGTGCAAGTGGTGACTGGTAATAATTAGGGTTGTAAATCAAAGTGACATATACAGAAAATGATTTATTCTTATCCTGGGAAATGTGTAATTCAGCAGGGAAAGGGGACACCTTTTCAGGGTGCTTCCCCATAAGGGACCTAAAGGTATGATCTTAGAATTGTCCTTGTGCTGCAGGAAACCACCTACTTTCTTACAAGGTGTTGAGGTGGTGCTGGGTGCCCGATTTCCTCCAGTTAGAACCTGTGACCAGATAATTCTTTCATCACGTTAGTTATTTTGTTTCTCACAATTCTGAGTTATTTGGGGGGCCTTTTGGCAAGCTCACAGGAGGTTGTCATGGTCCTCCCAGCAGGGGAAGGCATCGGTCTGCCTGCTGCGAAGGTGGAAAGTTCTCTAATCTCCACAAAGGGACTCATTAAAAGTGACTTTGACCTGTTGGTTAAACTGTCTAAACTCCCATCCACGATCACGCAGCTTGGTTTGGTTGTCAGACATACAAAGTCTGTTGGTGGTTCTAAACTTGACAATTTTTCCGATTTGACATGACACTTTCATAGTTCTAACACACTATGAACTGCTAAACCTTTTATTGACAGGTGCCTTCTTTCATATTTACATTCAGTACCTTCACTAGAGTAAAAAAAAGAGTCCTGTAATGTTGGAGAAGCATTTGGGTGAAGCACCACTGAGAAGAAGTATGTCTGAGTAAATAATTTCTACTCTCTATCTGCTTTGTCCTGTTCACATACAATCATGGGATCGTATCACAGCAGAGCTCACCCTGGACAGGACCAACACAGAGCAGATAACCATACACAGCCACACTCCTCTGCGATCATTGTAGAGTTACCAGGTCACGTAACATGCGTGTCTCTGGACTGAGGGAGGGACCTGGAGAGTACTCAGACAGGCCCAAGCTGAGATTCGAACCTGAAACCTGCCTACTGCGAGGTGACGCTCGTCATAGTAACCACTTTGAATAAATTACTAAGCACTCAAAAGAACAATGTTTCTTTATTATTGCGAACTAATTTCTTAATTTGAGTCTAAGATATAAAATGAGGAAAATTTAAAAGGGTCTGAAAACCTTCCGATGACTCTACCTCTGCTGCAGCTACATTTAGAGCCTTTTTATTGTTCATGCTTCACTTATCATCTGAAACATTGTAGCTTAAACAATTATATTCGTGTTGAAACATAAAAGATCTTACTTCTTAAAATCTTCTTTTAGAAAGTGAGAACAAAGCCTCTCCAGCAGTTTTCTGTCAATATAAGTAAGTAAGTAAGTATTTTTGAACTGTAGGAATTTTTCTTGCTTCGAGATACAAATAATGACGTAAACAGAAACTTTGTTGAAATACAACATATGCATTGATCTGGATATCAACAAGACTAAATAAGATCAATCTCTATGGTTAGTAACTTAACAAAAAGACTTAACAAAAAGATACAAACATTTTTAATAGATTTCTCGTGATGGAAGATTTCTAATTACTGTCTTTGGAATCGTTCTCAATCTAATGATCAAAATAACTGTTCCACTGCTAATGAAACTGCTGAGAAGGCTAAAAAAAACCTTTTTATAGCAAAATCTTTATGAACAGTTGAAGTACTGAGCATCCACCTCTACCACTGCACTGCTATACCCCCTACACACACACACACACGCACACACACATTCCTTCGACCGCCCGCAGGCCCTCTCTCTGCTGAGCATGAGCAATAATGTTCTCAGAGGAACTCTCAAAGCTGCCGAGCACAGCAGGCGATTAATAAGCTCCTTTTTTCTGCTTATAGTCCTTGTTGTTTCACCTCAGTTTTTGGTGGTTTATCTTGAGAAGGGAAGCAGTCACTAAGATGTTTAAGACATCTTTGGCAGGTCTTTATGCGCACAGCAGCATCGGCCGCTCACACGAGTCGCCGTTAAAAAGCACCTGTCAGATGTTTGCGGCAGTCACAGTAAAAGGTTTGTGGTTCTCAGCCCCACTGGCTGCCATCTAGTGTTTATTAGTGGGATGTTTTCTTTCTTAATTGAATAAAAAATGTTGAGTTCCAAAGCTCGTGATGAGAAGAGTTTGTTCTTGCACTTCTGGGATTATGATATTGCTTTTTAAAATGTTTTTCTTAAGGCTTTCTTGTGTTTTTTTTTCAATGGTTTTTTGAACACCAGATACCCTCAATATATCAAGAAAACATCATAATTCAGCGTGGAAGAACCGGATGGAACACAGAGACAGACAGCGGACTCATCATTAACATTCTATAAACATTTATTCTCTGTACAGTTAGAAGGAATTAGCGATAAATCGATGACACCGATTAGAGATAGAAAAATACCTTTAGTGCACCATAATCCCTCTACACACATACACACAGTGAGTAACAAAAGAACATATCGTGTGCGTCCTGAACATTTCTAAAAATTAAATGAGCGAAAAAAACAATGTGCCTCCAAACGTGTCCATCGACTGGGTCTGAAAAACAAAGTTACTCTTACAAAAAGACAGAGCGTGTGTGGTATATTGGCATATTTTTATAACATACTCTACCAAAAAAATAGCAGTGATAGTCTCTTTTAAATCATTTTCTTTTAGATATCGATCATGATCGTGTGCAAATTTTACAACTTAAAATCTGGCCTCCGTGTTTAAGGGAAACCCGTAGAGCTATGAGAAGGGGAAAGTAAACAAGTCTTTGGAGCTAATCGCCTTTTCACGTATTTGGCTTTGTGTGGAAAAAGAAATCAGGTTCTGTGACCTTCAGCGTGTTCGTTCCGTAGGGGTTGCTGCCCGTGTTCCTTTAGCGGCTGTTCAGGTCACGGAGTTCAGGGAGGCGGCTGCGGGGCTCTTTGATGACGCACAGTGTAACACAGTGTAAAGGTGTGCAGCAGATGCAGACGTCTTCCTCGAATATTCTCAGTAAATGTTGGCGTCCCAGGCGGGTTTCTTAGATGTGACTCCGCTTGGCTTCGTAAACATCTCTGCGGTTTTTCAGGATTTGTTTGATTGGCCGCCACTGTGGTCTTTCACCTGTCGGTCACAACGTTTCATTCACTCAAGAGGTCCTGCAGGTGAGACGGGAGGCTCCTCCAACACGGAGGGAGTTGTTTCAAAATGCAAATCCACTTTGAGTGCAAAGGCAGAAATCTTGCAAAGTATTTCGTTTGACATCTTCAGTTAATCATTTTCGAGGTTTAGGGGCCAGCTGCAGCTTGCTGCATGTTCACAGGCAGGTAATAACCATGTGCAATGAGTATTCCTGATTAGATGACCTGAGCCTCTCATGACACACTTGTTCCTGCAGTGTGACTGTGTGTCTCAGCTGAAGTGGAGGTTAGGACACTCCCTCAGAGGGCTGCAGATATAGATGGATGTGAACTGAAGGGCGAACATACAAGACACACAGAAGAACAGACACTGTACGTCTCAGAAGCTGTGAGCGCTAGGATTTCTGTAACACAAGAAGCAAAATGCAAGATTAAGCTTAAATGTCCGAAAGGTGCTTTGTCACAGTTTAAGTTGTGTTAGCAGACACAACTCAGCAGATGTTAGCAACATCTTTGATGTGAACAATCAGTCGGTGAATAAAAGCAATGTGACGCAGAACACAAACAGACACACAACCTACCAGTCAAAGCTTGGCCCTTGTGAGGAAGGTTTTCACTGAGAGAGATTTATACGTTTCTACGGACACAAAGATGCAAATGTACTGACACATTTGACACAAGCAAACAAATACGTGACGTGAAAAAAAATACGGAATTTACCTGCTGATTTAACCACAGTGTGGGTCAGTATTGCTCTGTTCTGTTTGAAGTCCTGAACACGGTGTTGACGCTGTTTGAGCACAGACCATTGGAGCCCAGAGTCTGGACACTGATGCCGACTGGGACGCTCAGGTCGACGTTCTCCAGAATACACTGGAGACGTAAGAACCAGATGTGCCACACGTTTTATATTTCTAAGCGATGTTAGGATGCAGTAACTAACAGCTGCACAGGAGGACTGATACCTTGGTGCACGCTGAGCTCATGACAGATTTGTGGAAGTCGCCATCGACACACACCTGAGCAGAGAATGATAAGAACAGGAAACAGCATATATTTCAGCATGTAAACAAACGCATAAATGCGAGTGACTCTTCCAAAAACAATGTCCACTTTTGTTCTGCCTACCCTGTATCCGTACACGAATGTGCCGTTACTGCAGCCCAGCTCGTCGAGCAGCGGCCTCTCCCAGCCAATCAGGAGGCTGCTCTGACCGACTGTTTTAATAACCTCAACAGAGCGAACCTCAGCTGGAGCTTCTGCAGGGAGTTAGACAAAGAAATGTTGTGCACAGCTGCAACCTCTTTCACATTTCTTTTAGCGAGGAGTGAAAAAAAAACCTTTTTAATCATTTCGTTATTAAAACACTACCAAGCTAGTACATCTATCAATCTAATTATCGCGGTAAACAAGGAATGGCCAAATAGCTCGAAACTGCTCAGGAATGTGCTGCATTATTTTATCTGATAAAAAAGACAGACACAGAAAACAGCCCATATGTGGATGGAGTGTAATCGCATCACAGCAACATGCAACGAAAACTAATATCCTCCTGAACTGCTGCATCGCGCACAGAGCTGTAGACAAATACTGTGTTATTGTCAAATATAAAAGACATTTCAGCTCTTAAGGGAAGACCCATTTTCTGTACCAGGACTTAAATTCCAGGGTGCAACATTGTTGGCAGAGACACCATTATGTTTTCATTAGTGTAAATCGTGTGGAAATAAGAAGTGTCGTGTTTTTATCAGCTCAGAATAAACTATTTATTTCCCAAAAGACAGCAAGTTGCCCCCCATGAAGTTACTACAGTTGCCAAGAAGCGACTTGACGCAGTTTTGGTGGTAGAAGGGGGATATTCAGTTGGCTGCAGTCTGCGTCCAGGATACTGGACACAAAAGTCCACTTCAAGTCACTTTTAATGTTTCACACAATTAGCCTCGCAATATCTCTCACTTATACTTCATATTGTAATTTCTTTAAAAGCAATACAAAAAACTGTCAAAGACTAACTCTGCTCCGCGATTTACACAAGAAGGTTTAACTCTACTATAAACGATGTGAAATAACAGGCGGGGTCTGTTCACCTCTTTTTTAAAGAAGTGATATTATACTTTCTTATACTTTCACAATAAACACATAAACATGCAGAAGCGAGTAGAATTCTGGTGGCTTTAGAGATAATCGTGATATCTTAAACATTACCTGGTTTGGGTCTGGAAGCCTTTTCATGAGCAGCAGTGAACTCTCTGGCAGACTTGTTGGATCTCTTATCGGAGGAATGAGCAGACTGAGTGCAGGATGGACTGAATGGGTCGTTTGTTTTAGAGGCATTGTTTAAAATGTGAAACATGGGGACAGTTGGTGTTCCAGAGGCAGATAGGCCTGGGCAAGTGCTTTTGGGATTAGTGACACTGGGGTTAAAAGTAGCCGTCTTTAGAAAAGCCGAAGCTGTATGTTTAGCATCAAATATGTCAGAGATAGCGGTTTCCTTTGTTTGGTTTGGGGATGTTGTCACATTAGGACCGTCGTTTGAGATGGATTCATCTTTGCTGGGTGCCACAGTGACGAGAGGAAAGTTAGAGGAGGAAGAAAGAGCAGACGTTTTAGACATGTCTCCTTTAAGGTGTCGGTTAGTAAACATGCAAGGACTCAATGCTGCATTGGCAGATCGGGAGGCAACTGCATTAAAAAGTGTTCCCGACTTATTAAAGCTGGCAGATTTAGTTGTTACTAGTGGGACATCTTCAGCTGGGCTCAAATCAGTGGCAACAGGGAGAGAGGGTGTGTGTGGAAAACTGCAAGTGAGGTTCTTCTTCTTTGCTTTGGGTGAGCTCAGGTCTGCAGGGGCTGAAAGGGACAGGCTCTTCCCGGGCTGCCGTCCCCTTCCTCTGTTCTCAGGTGCCTACATGCAAAGACAGAACAGCACTTGAACATAAAAATAGCAGAACATTCGAGGTCATTTTGCATTGAGTGGAAATATTTATATACTTCAAGTGCAAAATGACAAAAAATATGGGGTGGTTTACATCTTTATCCAAAACTAAGAGGAAAGTAGTTTGGTGAAGGTTTTCGTGAGATAACACTAATGCTAACCTATGTCTGGTTACAGCACATCAACAGACGAACCTGAAAGCCGCTCATCAGAGTCTTTTGCAGTTGTTCGTGCAGGTTGAGGATCTTCTCGGGACTACTCAGCCTCCTGCTTGGACTGACTCTTGTGTTAAAAGAGGGAGGACTGGGACTCTGTGAGGATTCACTCGAACTGGTCGGATCTGACGAGGACTTCTCTTTCACGTCTAAATCATGAAACTCCGGTTTCTCTGGTCGACTGGTCGCTTGGACTGGTCCACCGGTAGAAGACAGCTGCAGATTGGAAAAAAGACAAATGATCTGATGTTTTTTTATTTGACATTTATAACAGCTGACAAAGTGTCACGTGTCATATGGCGTACAATAAATAGGAGTTTAAAAAGAAATGTGTTTCCAATAAACATGTTGGTAAACAGGACCTTGCAGGCTAACTGAGCGCTGTAGCCTTTAACTGACAAGAGTGGGTTAAATTTCTTATTATGTCACCTGTGAAGAATTGGTGATCAGGCTACATTTCAAGGGCAGAACAGCTGACTTCAGGACACTTCTTTGCTCATCCACAGGTGAGGTCGGCCCAGGTGGGTTTTTCTTCAGCGTTCCTTTTGCTAAAGGTGTGACACATGGGTCTCCAGATTCAGGTGAGACGCCATTTTGTTGCTTGCTCACAGAGGTTAATGCAGCTGGGCAGGTTTGATCAGCTATGAATCCATTGGTGTGGTCTTGAAATGTTGCAATAAACTCTTGAGTAAACCCATCGCAGTGACCACGGGCCTGTATTCTGCTTCCTGGTGCGAATGCTGCAGTGTAGTCCTGCAGAGCAGCATCTCTGAGCAGACGCTCAACCTGCTGTGTGAGCTGGGCGTCCGCGCAACCCCGTCTGTGCATGGCCTTCATCGTCTGAGCTAACAAGCTGTTTCTCTCCTGACACTTCACCACCAGGCAAGACAATTTGGCCTGTCATTGGACAAAATGTCAGTCGGTCAAAATCACCCATCTGTTCATCAGCACAGACACTCCTGCACAGTATAAGACAATGACAGAAGTAAACCGCCATTACTGCGTTTCCTCACCTTTAAAGGAGCAACATCCAGATCTTTCAGGCTTTTCCTTTTGAGGAGTGCATCATACTATAAACAAAATCCATTTAAAGACACAAAAACAATAAGATATAAATAAAAGCACTTCCTAAAACAGACAGCGGTCTACAGCGGTTCACCCACCTTGGCTCTGATGTCGTTGTAACGCGCTCTAAGCGAGACAAGAGCGGTACTCCGATCATCCCTGCTGCCCTGTCCTCGTTTCAGAGCTATATACTCTGAGTTGAGCTCCTCTAGAGCGACCGTCTGTAAGGTTTTATAGACACATGCAACGTCAAAACTGCTTCAAACAGCTGAAGTACAACAATACTGATCTAATAGAGTTGCAGGAAATGAATGCTGCCAACTGGTATTTCTGTGCAACATCATTTAATCAGTGTCATCTAAAAAGTTTATGGTTGAAGCTTGTCAGCTTAATACATAAATCCACTAGGATTTCACTTCCAGTCCACAGACAACATTTGTAATTCTTACTTTTGCTTTGAGCTCAGCGGTGAGGATGTTGCATTGCCGCTCTATTTGTGTTTTCAGAGACAGAGCATTTATCTTCTCCCTGAGCAGATCAGTCAGCTTGCTCTGCAGCTCATTCACCTGCCGCAGACACAGCCACTCATTACGAAACGCATTGACTTTATTTGGCTTTGCACCTGGAGGGAACTCGATTACCTCAAAGATACTAGTGACAAACTAAAAACTCATGCATATTTCCCAAGTCGTCTGAAGACAGACGGCAATGTTATTAATCCTTCAACTAATGCTGACTTGTTTATTCCGTGGCTCACATATACTGAAGCTACAGTGCTGTGGAACAGAAATAAGGGAACTCTAACAAGACTGAATGTACTGTACCCAGGATGTGATTTATTCTACATGAAAAAGCATCATGCCACCATCTTCAATACAGCCACAAAGTTTTGTGAGTTCATTAGAATGCTGAGGGGGCTTGAAATATTTTCCCAGTAAATACTGGCTAAATACCTGAGCTGCGAGGCTGGAATTTTCCGTCCTGACGTCTTCCACTTTACTGGCTGCATCTGTCAGTCTCACGATCTGTTCAGCTGTTTGGGCTACCTTTATATCAGCTTCCTTCCGCTTCACTTCTGACTGAGACAGTTCACTGTGCAACCTCTTGCTCTGAGCATGTACACACAAGAAGGGATTGTGGTCATCAAACATATATGTTTGTCCCGTATATATATAAAATGGCAAGGAAAAAAAAAAAAAAGCAGTTAGAAAGAAAAGTTCAAATAAAAATGACTAGGCTCACAAAGGCGATGCTGCTTACACTCACCTCTACGTGACTCTTGTCCAGTTCCTCTCGTAACTT
The DNA here is from genome assembly GCF_036924035.1 of Leuresthes tenuis. Lineage (NCBI taxonomy): Eukaryota > Metazoa > Chordata > Actinopteri > Atheriniformes > Atherinopsidae > Leuresthes > Leuresthes tenuis. Next base: position 15,420,859 of record NW_027325365.1, on the reverse strand, counting down.
CATCAGCTGCCGCTCGTGATCCCTCTCGTCGGTTTGCGTTTGGATAGACGGAGCTTGAGGACTGGTTTTTTCCTCTCTTAAGCCCAGGATTATTTGCATTATCTGCTTTTCTTCTTGTCTCAAGCAGCCGACTGAATGTTCAATTTGTCCTTTTTCTTCTTTCAAACCTCTAACTGCCTTTATCAACCGGTCGTGGTCTTCTTTTGAAGTATTCGCTAATTGTTCCTGGTCTCTCTGTTCTGTCAGGCACTTCCGGGAGTCTGTTAGTTTATCTCTCTGTTGTTTCAGATGAAGCACTGTCTGGCTTAACTGGTTGCTCTCTGCCTGTAAACCCTGCAGTGACTGCATGATCTGATCTCTCTCTTCTCTTCCACTTGAGAGAGATTTTATTATTGCCTCTTTATCTCTTTGAAGAGCAGAAAAAGATTTAGTTAGCTGCTCTTTCTCCTCTTTTAAGCCACTCATGGAGCTTATAAACTGATCTCGCTCATTCTTCAGTCCAGAGACTGCCCTGCTTAGCTGCTCTTTCTCTTGTTTAAGGCCAGCCAGAGACTGAGAGATGCAATCTTTCTGCTCCTTTAGTGCCCAAACTGTGCGAGTTAAGAGCTGCTTCTCATCTGTCTGTGTTTGGACTGACAGAGCAACATCTCTTTGCTGCTCTCTAAGTGAATTTATGCTGTAAATTAGTTCCTCTTCTTCTGTTTTGAGGCTCTGGATTGAGTTGTTTAGCTTTGCCACTTGGTCCGTCAGTGAACTAACATGCATAATGCTCTGTGAGTTGTTGTGTAACGAGTCATTCTTTTTATTACAACCAGATAAAGAAGCTGTGGTTATTTGACTGATCTGTGCGTCCTCTTTTAGCACACTTGCAACTACACTGTCCGCACATTCTTCTTGATCGTTGTGTAGAAATATTTCAGGGATTCCCGCTTTTTGACCTTGTGATTCCTCTTTAGCCGCCTTCAACTCCTCTAACTTTTCCTGAAGCTCCATAATTGTGTTCAGATCATCCTCAGTTTTCTTGGTGAGTTCTAAAATCAGGCAGCCTTGTTCGTGGTTCTCTTGCTCCAGCCTGATCCCATCCTCCTTCAGCCTGAAAATATTTCCCCTCAGCTTTGTTTGCTCCTTCTCGACTGCCTCCTCTCTGAGCTCAGTGCGAGACATCAGCTCCTGGATCCGATCTGCCAAGGCCCGGTTTTCCTGATTCAGGGCTTGGACAAGATCATCCTGAGCAACGGTAATAATGGCCTCCTCCTGGGCAGGAGATGATGGGGGACGGTCATCTCCATCATAGGTGGGTGGTGTGACAATCTGTCGATAGAGGTAGATTTTGATCGTTGATGTCGAGGAAGCAGAGAAAACCTTTAGCAGCTTTAAATACATTTGAGAGCTCCAACACACAACATACCTTTTCTCTTGATGACCAGTGCTCTGTCACTTTCTGTTGCTCCTCTGCCTCGTTCCTGAGCTGTGATCTCAGTTGAGCATTCTCCTTAGCCATCACCTTCAGCTGATCCTGTTTATGCTGCAGGGCGACCTCCAGCTGCTCGCATTGCTCTTGAAGAGCTCGAAGATCTTCCCCTAAACCCAAACTCCGGAAAGCTTTCCTAAGGGCATCCGATTCCTCACTGGGACTTTCCTCCATGTTCCCCAGTTTAAACTCATTCAAGGACTCTGTAATGAAGGAAAGTGGCTGGAATTCGGCGTCGGACTTGGAGCCAAAGTGGTGAAAGAGGTTCAGAGGCTCGTGTTTTGGTGGAGTTTTCGATTTGGCTGATGGCACACAGTCGACTGTGTTGTTCTGCAGGCACTCCGCTGCACCCTGGTGGTCAACAAGTGAAACCGCCAGTAAATGAGGCAGAACTTCTTCCACATCTGCGGAGGACTGCACCTGCAGAAAGCAATTTGTCATCTTCTGTGGGACAGACGCTGATAACAACTCATCATTACGTTTTTCACTTAGCCAATTTTAGCAGCCACAGTTAGCTTGTATAAGTGAAAAATAGGTAATTGAATCAATGGAAATAGGTGAGTGAATTTAAAGCGGTAGACTAGTCTTAGATTGATCAGCTCAATAGGTTCTGTCTGAGTTTAAAAAGAAAAAAATACACACACCAAACACAATATTCAAACGTAACTAATGCTGTTATTTTAACCCTCCTTTTAATTACAGAAGGTAATCATCAAGCGCTTTATTTACAATATGAGCAAATAGGCTGGAGCTATTTGCCTAAGGTACACATGAGCAATAAAGAGAGCGATGTATTCCACGTTGTTAAATGTCTCCTTCTGAAGCGATTTCAGATATATCTGGCATATCCTCACATTCATTGGTCGGCTCTTGATATCACACAATTAACTTTTCACCGCTACAAAACTTGAGTGGATTTAAATTTTCTTTTCTCATAGATGCCAGTGAAAACACCTTGTGTCTATTTATGCTTTTCTTCAGGCCGGTGGATTGCAGACTCTCTGGAGTTGCATTTTAACAAGACTATCTGATTAAATACTGATGAAAACAATGATGATAATTAAGATAATCGTGTCTCACGCACCTCTCCTGAGCTCCCCACAGAGGACTGTCCCATGGCAGTGGTATAGAAGAGCGTGTCAGAGGACGTTGGGCAAACAGCTGGACTGCATCGAGGCGAATTGGTCCCAGGACTCATGCATGTGGAGTCAGGGATTGTGGAGGACTGAGATGGTGTTTGGTTAGCTGCATCCCTGAGGATCTTCTGGAGTCTCTCATTCTCCTCTCTCAGCTCTTCAACCTCCTCCATCAGGAAGCTCTCAGACAGTTTCAGCTGATGCACCTCTCCCTTTAACTCCTCCACTTTACAGCCCAGTAGGTGGCTGTTCCCCTGAGCCTCTTGTAGCTGCTCCATCAGTCCTCTCCGCTCAGTCATCCCATCCTCTTCCCTCTCCAGCAGCACCCTGAGATCCTCCTGCAGGCAGATAATGAAGCCTTGCAGCCTGGCCTCATTTGAGGTCTGTTTTGTGACTTTGTTTCTTCCTCCCTCTCCGTCTGTCGCTGCCTTTTCCTCATCCCCCTCCCGCTGCCACTGCTTCCTCCTCTCTTCCTTTTTCTCCTCTTCTCCTTCACCCTCTCCTCTCATGGACGGTAGCCTGTCTTGCTCTTCAAAGTGAGTCACAGTCCCAGCAGTGATTCTGGCTGCTCTGATTGTCGCCATGCCAGTGGCAGCACTAACAGTCATCTCAAGTAGCTGCTTCTCTAAATTGTAGATGCGATTCTGTAGGTTCTGCTCTCTGTCTCGGGTCAGGCTCAGCTTGTGTTGGAGTTGGGTTTTAAAGTTCTCAAAGTACTGGGACTGGCGGCTCATCTCCTCCTCTTTGGCCTTTAGTTGCTTCTGACAGCGCTGCAGTCTCTCCCTCCAAACTCGCTCCCCCCGCTCCTTCTCCTGAGTCTGAGTAAGAGGTCGAGGAAGAAAGAGACAAAAAGAAAGAGAAATATCACAGCTTAGTCCATCACCAGGTTGTATCTAAAAGCTTGCTAAACTACATTTTAAGCTAGCACACCTAAGCTACAGTAGTATGTGCTAACACAAAACATTTTCCAGAAAATATGAATACACTAAACTAAAAATACAAACAGAAGTTTTAAAAAAAGGTTCGTCTTTGTTGTCCCACTGTAACCAGAAAAAAATCATATCGTGACAGGCCACAATCTGGATTTGTGAGTGCTTCATATCTGCCAGAGGTCTTTCTTCCTCTCACGAGGAACACGCGTTTGATCATGGTGCTGGAGTACTCACCATGGTCCTGACCTCCTCCCTGAGCATGTGGAGTTTCTGGTCCAGCCTCTGAGAGTGTTGCATGCTGGGGAGCTGGGAGGCAGAGGCTAGCTGAAAAAGCTGCAGCTCTCCTCTCTGACTCCTTTGATCCTAACAAAGCAGTGCGACAAAACAAAAGCACATCAAATTAATCGAAACATCTTTAACTAAGCCGGCACATCAACTTTAAGTTTAATCACGTCCTCTGATCTGAAAATCTGTATTGGATGCTAGTAATGTCTCCAGTAAACGGCATGCTCACATGCCGGAGTGCTGTGCGGTCATTTGTGTGTGATATGTGATATCACCTTGGCCAAAAGTGAGTGTATCGTAGCAGGTGTGTCACTGGATCCCCTCTCCCCCAGGTCCTTACCTGCTCCTCCAGTAGCTGTCCGACTGGATGACTCAACCTGCTCTCTGCTCCAGGACCTCCACTCTGTTATGCAGAAGCTGCAGCTCCACGTCGTTTCCTACAGTCTGTCGGTACCATGGTGACTGAAATGCTTCTGGAACCCGCTGTGTCTGATGAAGTCACGTGATCCTCCACTGATCTGCCTGTGCCCACCGAGAGGATTGAAGTGAACAAAGAAAAGCTGTAAAAGAGTTTCTGCTCACTTGTCACGGTTGCATGATTCATCAAACTCTCAAGCCTGCCTCACTGCACAGATGAACAGAAAGAGGAAAAGATGCATACACTTTAAATACAGCCATCTATTATTCACCACGTCAACAGCTTGGTAGCAAGTTGTCAGGCACAGGTATCTCTCAAGTTACCCCACCTCCTAACCATCTTGCATCCCGAATCTCCTACTGTATCACCCTGCATTAAACATCACACCCCAAAATCCCATGTTTTCAAGTCTGCCTTCAAACTATACTCACATGCCTGTATGTACAGTCGATCATTACATCTGTGTATCTGAGGCTGCTAATGTGGTTAAATGACACAAGGTAGACTTTGAAAATTGTGAGCTAAATGTTTAAACTTGCCAAAAACATGCAAGCAAGTTTGGCTAATTCCTAGGTTAGCATGAACACATAAGACCGTGAATGATAAGGTCACATCACTATATTCTGAAAATGATCAGCAGCTTTTGTTGTCTCAAAGCTGAAACGTCACAGAGGGTCAAAGGATAAAATGTTCAACGGTAAACATAAATACTAACCTGGTTTGCGTTTCTGACTGTAGTTTCACCCTCTCAGTGTACGGAAAGCCTCTCTTAAGTTCAGCGTCTGATCTGTGGACTTTGTTGCTCTTTTGTTTCCTTAGAAACGCCACAGATGTTGGACTTTGCCAGAATCCTCTATATCCAGCTGGCACTCAGCCTTTACACCCCCTTACTTAGCCCTGTTATTTCACTCTTTCCTCCAGCCATCTCTCCTTCTCCACTTGGCATTTCTTCAGCTGAGGCTGTGGCTTTTCTCTTTTCTTTAGTAAAATCTTCTGATTGAGAGTTTTCTTTCAATTCAAGTCCATGTGTTTGCTTCTCACAAATGAGTTCTTTTGTTCCAGGTAAGATCAAAACAAAAAAAAAACAAACAAAAAAAAAAATGCTATAGTACAAGTTAATTATAAATAAATCTGACTTTAATATCTGATCTATATAGTTATCTTTAACATTTCTAAATATGCTTAAATTCCAGTTAAGGGTCTTCTGAAAAAGTGCGTGTTTATCAAAAAGGCCATGAGGTTTTCGTTAACTGTCTACAAATGCATAAAAAACAACTTTTGTTTCCTCCTTGCTTGCCTCAACAGCATCATAACACCTAAGAAAAAGAAGAGGTTTCTACATTATTTTCCTTATCTTCATTATGACGTTTTAAGCTTTAAGATGCAACTGTGTTAAAATGCTTGTATGATTCAACAGTTATGTGCTCTACCTGATGTGGGTCCACAGTCATTTTCATTAAGGCCAAAGAATAAATGCTAAAGAGAAAAACAAAAAGAGGAACAAAAACTAAAGAAACACATGGGGTTTAATCAACAGATGACAAAAGAGAGAGAAGAGAGGGGGTGTCAAAAAGTTTGTAAAACAACAAACACCAACAAAGCAGATTCAGACCACCTTAAATCCTTCACACTTGATCAAAAAGGCAAATAAAATTTGAATTTGTACCTTTTCCTCTATTTCCTTTATTTGTCTCTTTTGCAAGTCAATCCTGTCCTCCAGCTCTCTAATCCTCTGCAACACAAAGACAAAAGTGGTTAGCTTGTCGAAATATGTTACGAAACAAGAGTAAAACCATTGCAAGTCTCACACAATCCTCCCTTTAATTACAAAAGAATTGTCTATAAGACCCCACTATTCCTGAATTCCAAATGAGTTCATGGCCTCCCGTCATGCCACCTGTCTCCGTGGCAACCAAAGAGCAAACTTCACTGTGAACAGTGAAAGTGACTGATCTACTGAACAGATCTGTGGAAGCACCCAGAGGCCAGAATGATTGTTTCAAACTTGTTTTATTTTCAAATGTGAGCAGAATTTCAGACCTCCTAAAACCTGGATTTCTGGCCCAATCTGCAGTCCAAGTTCTATAAGTGGTTACATATTATCAATATACACTATAATTTACATATTCAGAGAGTTAGTACTGTGCTTTATGCTGAAGTTAGATGTTATTGTTTTAGTGAGTCAATGTAGAACTGATTTAAATGAAGTTTAAGGTGTTGTGGTTGTTGATGTAATCAATGAATAACAAGTGCACAAACCATGGGTAGAAAGCTACTGAGAGAACAGGGGAAGGGATGGGGGGGGGGTGGTGGTCAGGTCAGATCACAGTGAAACACACACACACACACACACAGACAAAGTCATTCTGTCTCATCTTTCTCTCTCTTCCACTTCTACATTTGCACTTACAGGTATAGTTACAGGAAGCACACACAGGGATACTGCATCTTTTTCATTGCACCAGAGGCTTCAGACAGTAACCAGGGGTCTGACTGAGGACGGGCAGGACTCAAGGACCTAACCGGGTTTGCTTTGAGCCTTACCTGCTGGGCCTGCTGTAGGAGCTCCATGCGCTCCTGTAAGATTTGACTGTCATACTGCCGGCTCTGCCGGAGAATCTGACGCCGCAGTTTGTCCACAGCGAGCCTCAGCTCCTCCCTCTGCCTGTCTGTCAGCGACTCGGCCACCGCCCGGCATGCCGGCTGCTCCTGCTGCAGAGCGCTATACAGCGTGGCCTCCAGCTCCTCGATCCTCTGCACAGCCAGCCACATTTACACGCATACAGGTACACAAAAACACACACACGGGCGTGCACATGCGCATGCAGAGACACACACGGGCATGCACACAGGGGCACACAGAGATACACAAATGCAAACCCACACACACACACACACACACACCACTGTGACCATGGCAGATAGGGTGAACAATGTTCCACTTGATATTGGCGGCTATTTAGGTCGACTTCTTACATGGCAAGCTCTTACTTTATCAACAAGACTAATTCTGCCAGCAGAATTGACAGTTTCTCTGTGAACAACTTGTTTAAAAACCGAACCTTGAGCAACAGAATATCAAGTGGAACTTTAAAACACAGACCAACACCAAAACTGACCAAATAAAATAGTTAAAATTACATGAAGACTGCCCTAAGTGTTTACTTCTGCTCTCTGGGTCCAGTTAAGTAAACTGCAGAGGAGAATGATTTCCCTAAATCTATCAATAAAATCTGACTATTTTGTCCAAAATTCTTCCACTTGACACCAAATTGAGTTGCGTGTTGAAAAAAAAATGTAGAAGACCTTTGTGTTTTCCTAAATTTAGGAGGGAGAACATTGGGATGGCCTTCTTCTGAGATTACAGAGCATCAGCCCATCAACAAGCAGCTCATTAACATTATCAGACTTCAGTGGTAAAAGATGCAGTATCCCAACACAATATGACAAATTTTACTGTCATGGAGCATGTTGCAAATATGATCTTTAATGGGAGTTTCAAATGTTTATGTGTCATGCTGAAATGACAGTGTTGCACCCCTGCATTCCCTAATCATTTATTATGAGCCAATTCTTCACACAGCTCTGATTGTGTTACCAATGATTGATTGTTTGATTATCTGGAATACAAAAAGGTACAGAACAGTGGTTATAACCACACTGTGTACGGTAATATTGCTCAGGCTTCGTACCATGTAGGCCTGATCCAAAGCCTGCTTCCTGTAGTCCAACTCCTCCTCAAGGAATCCCTTCTGCTTACTGAACAGCTCCTGCAACAGCGGTAAAGAAAAAAGCGAATAATCCAAAAACAAAATATTAAAAAAACGCAGCCAAGACTGGCAACTCGACATCAGAAGAAACAACAAAGTGAAGTTGCTCCTTTGTGTTTCCACTGACGCAATGACATACGAACGAAGAACACCGAATGTGTAGTAGCAGCTGTGAAGATCAGGAGGCTTTTTCTGAGTCAATTTTTCACCTTGTCATTTTCCAGGTCAATCATCTTCTGCGTGAGAGCGGCCTCTGTACTGTCTATCTGCTTCAACCACTGCACGGGCAGAAGAACATAGAGGGGTTAAAACTTTCTCAAATTTCTCAATTTGTTTGTTTTTTTTAAATGAATAAATAGAACTGAAGTGCAGCGGATGAACTGGGGCTAAACTGTCGTACGGTTACAATGAGCATCCACGGTGTGTTCCCTTCACCTTTTCACAAAGCGAGATCACTGTCCCAGCCTGGATCACCGCCACCTGCTCCTCATTTCGGAGATTCTACAAGAAAAAAACAAAAATCTGAAATAATTTGAGAGTGGAATAAAAAAAAAATGGACTTGTATTAAACCAAGTGTGATCAAACTCACTCCATTATCCCCCAAAATGTCCAGCTTCTTCATCAGCTCAGAAATGATTACATCCTGCAGATGTGAAAACCATTGAGGACATCATATTGGCATATTGACGTCGGGAGCCTTCAGGTAAACGGCTTGTTTTCTAAGGGTGTGTTTTTACCTTGACTCCCTCCTGGTGGCAGTAGATCTGAAGGGCACTGCTACTATTCTCAGGGAACGCAGCCATGTGGAGATTGAGGGCAGGAGATCGGCGCTCCCTCTCCTACAGGAACACACACCACGTTAATACTAAACAACTCCACAGTAGCCCGACACAAATATAGACGTTTATCACAGAACTGAAGGTGGTGAGCTGTGAGAGGATCAAAACAACCGATACTGAATGTAAATAATGTGCACGAAATGGCATGGGAGGGAATGAGGATTTACTTACATGACACTGAAAATATTGATCAGGATCTGCCAAAACGAGGGAGGCGAAAAACCCAAAGAACAGGGACACATGCTAAAACTCAAAAACTAAAAATGTGAGCCTGAAGACAAGAGATGCAACACGAAAAATATTCAGAACCAAAAGGTACGGCGACATCAATAGATTTACTCGAAATAACAAACCCTGAATTCCTCAAATGAAATGATCGTGTACCTGTTTTTGGGTTTTAGTTCATTCCAACTTTTGATCTTATGAGAAACGTACACAAAGTGGGACATGCAACCAATGACAGAGAAAATGAACAAAGTTTGAGATGGATGGTGAACTTAAATACATTTTATTGAAGTAAAAATTAAATTCATCTTCATACATTTGTCCATTAAAAAAAAAAAAGAAAAGGTCCAGTTCAATGAAAGGGTATGCACACAGCTGCCATGCCAAACCAGGAAACACAGACATACAGTGAGAAAACAGTGAGGATCAGTTTGTGTGTCTAAGTGTCTGGCGGGTCACTGTATGTAGGTTTTGCGCCTGGAGCTGAGACTGTTGTTGTCGCCTCCTGGTGAGAGTTTGATGCCGGTACAGTCTCTTACTTCCAGTTCAAGCACTCTGAATTCCAGCAGCTCATTCTGGTCACGAGCGTCCTGAACCTCGGCCTGCAGCCGCGACTCTGCTTGCTGTAACGCACACATCTACAGACAGAAAGGCCCCCCAAATTGTTACTGTACAAACATTTTTCTGTACGAATTAGCAAGCAGAAATAATCAGAATTTTTAGATATCTGCGGAAGGGCAGATTTGACTCTCAACACTTTCCAGGCTGCACAATCTACCTTCTCGTGTAGTTCCTGGTTGGTCCTGATCAAGTATTGCTTCTCCTCCACCCACTTTGAATCCTGCCATAACAACCAAACACACCATCAGCAACAAATGACACTGCATGCAAAGGGGCGGAAAGGATTCCAAGTAACAGGCTGCAATGAGCGACGCAGTCAGAAACACAACCTGCAAAGCCAACTGCCCGACGACCAACTCAAATCATGCGAAGTGACGTGCAAATGTGACACAAAAAGACTGGAGGAGAGTGCCGGTAGCATAAGTTTATTGATCCAGGAAAATAAACCCCACTCCTCTGATAACAGAGAAAACAGAGCTGCTTTCACAGTCAATGACAGTTCACAGTAACAAGAAGAACAGAAGGCAGTCTGAGATGAGAAAGAGCAGAGAAGCAAATCGGAATAACAGACTGGATCAAGCCACAGTGGAACATGCAGCATGCAGTGAAACAAATCACATTTTCACAACAGGTTTAACCAGGAGTACTGATATATGCTAAGTGTTTGACTGTAATCAGTTTATAGAAAATAGCCAGGCTTTTCTTCAATTTCATGATAACTTTTATGCAAAGAAAAATCAACTTAAAGGTGTCAATTTTCATATTTAGAAAGATAAGGAGATACAATGACATCTTGTAAGCTTATCTATTCGCTGCTGACAGGAATCGATGTGGTTCGAACCTTCTCTCTGCGGTCAGCGGCACAGAGAGCCTTGATATGAAACACCACCACCAACAGTGAGGACAGAAGGTGAAGCAGAGTGTGCAGCCACAGAGCTGTGAGATAATACGTGCAGGAAGTAACATCACAGGATTCTGCGGTAGACCTGGTCAGCATAGCGCCATCCCAGGAGCAGAGCAGCCAGACAGACATGCAGGAGGGCCAATAAGAGCAGGACCAGTGAGCTCCTGCCCCCATCCCCTGTCTTTATTACCTGCCCCCTCTCGGCCAGGGCCTTCTCCAGGTCAATAATCTTGGCTTGGCAGCTGTTTAGTTCCATCTGCAGCTGTTCACGTGTCTGTATGACGGTAAAGAAAAAGCACACCCAAAAACAGAGGATCAGACTGAAAACATTTCCTCTAAAACCCTACAATCATAATATTTTTTTCTGGCTTCAGAGTCATATTCATTCTTCACATCAAAGTAAACATAGTTTTTGGAGAGAGAGCTAGCTACAAACCCTGGCCTCCCTCTCAGCATCCAGAGAGCCCCCGGTCTGTTCCTGCAAGAGGGCGTAGGCCCGCTGAAGAGCCTGATACTCTCTGGTGAGCTGACGGAAACGAAGCTCCGACTCCTCACGGGAAATACTCTGTTATCACAAAGGGGCACAGTACGGTGTTTCCTTTCCATCAGAATTATTCTGTATGTTATTAGCACTAGTCATTTCTTTCCTACCTCTTCCAAATCTTCTTCAGGAGTGGCCGGTGTTCGGTCTGTGAGGTCAGTGTTGAAAGAGGTCAGAGACGAGGTCTCAGAGTCTATCGACTCCTCATCAAATCCAAAATATGTCTCCACAACATGCCTCTGCAGAGAGAAGTGGAAGAAAAAAAAAAAAGAACGCATGTGGGTGCAAATCAACCCCTTTGAAACTAAACATATATGATCTCCTTCAGTGCAGTTATCATCAACATCTTGTCAAAATCTGGTAAAAACCAGGCACTGCCATTCTGTCGTGGATTTCACTTGCAAATCAGATCAAGTCGCTGCCTGTGTTTTTCACTTCTTTCTCACTTTGCCAAATCCAACAGAGTCCTTACCATCGTGTTTATAAGTCATCTCCTGGCAACCAGAAAAATAAAGGCAGACCAGGGCACACAGACAAATGAAGGAGGAGAAATAGAGGATAAGAAGGAGATACTCAGTCATGGTCCACAACAAAAACACTAAGATTAAGCTAAAGCGAAAGTTCTCAAAATCCGTTTGTAACTTCTTGGTATGTAGCAGCTAATCTACAGCGTAGAGAGTGCAACAGGCTTTCAGTTCTACTGCTTTCTCTGACTCTCCCACATAAAATGGAAAAGCAGACGATAAAGCTTCTAGTTCCAATAAAACTACGGCTATGAAAACGCAAACGGACAGCTGCTAGATTTCGTCTCCCTCTTCACGTAGTCTGCTGCAGCTTCATATTCCCCAGAAGAGAGACAAATTTCCATGCGCAGGTCCAAAAGCCGTGCCGCTGTGCCCAACTCTGTTTCAGCTGGCCAAGCTTAAAAACCTGCATCCAGGAGGAAAACTCGTAGAAAATGCATGTCATGTAACAACAAACTCCTCCTCCTAGCAACATCGCACTCTAACATGTCCCTTGACACATAAGCCCAAACATGCCCACTGAAATGAGCACTCACATCACAGCAATTATTTTTTCCAAACACTGTCACCACACCCAATCTAATATCGTGACCTGTTTGAACCCTTTATTCACACTCAAAGAAGCAAGGATTAAACTATGTATATATATATATATATATATATATATATATGCTTCACACTAGTTACAGTCTTCGGAACATCTGCATTGGACATATTCAAATGCATATCTGTTTGCACATGAGCACATTGCACATTTTTATATATATACTTATATCCTACTGGATGTTGTTACTATCTGAGTTTTAGTTTGCTGTTGATACTAACCTGCCTTCGAGCATCTATGTAGCTGCTGAATACTTTGAATTTCCCTTGGGATTAATAAAGTATCTATCTGTCTATCTATCTGTCTATCTATCTGTCTGTCTATCTATCTATCTGTCTATCTATCTTTCTATCTGTCTATCTATCTTTCTATCTATCCATCTATCTCTCTTCATAAACTGTCCTACCAGACCACCAGATACATAGAAATTAAATCAACGATGGAAAAAATAAATAAATGCATTCAACTCTCTGAGGGAACTTTTCATGCATGAGTGGAGTGTATTCTCATACTGTCATCACTGTCCCTGGAGCCCAATTAAACACAAGCACACAAAGAGACTACCAGTGGAAGGCAATAGTCCCTCAAACACAGACAGGGTAGTTGCTCAGTTACACACCGATGGATTAACAGATGTGTTAAAACACTCATAGGCACTTACTTTTGGCAACTTGGCAGGTTTTCTCCTGTTTTTCTTGCTCATCACCAGTCGATCTCGTTCCTTAAGACAAACACACTGTGTAAGATTCTGTCCGCAGAAAAATCATATCTGACCTTTCTCAGGGGCACAGGGTTGCCTTTAATCAGACTATAAGCACTGTTTGATTAGGTCTATTTTTTTCAGATGTCTTAGATGAATAAGATCAAAGGAATTAAGGCCTAATGGGAATTAGCAGCTTATGATGTGTAGTGTTGTTGGTAAACTAAATAGTGTGAGAGGGGAAAGACACATGAGTAATGTGAGGCATTCTGTGTTGAACTGAAGATTGAGTAAACAGTCCATTTGGCCACATACAATCACTTAAAATGATATATACTTTCGAAAGTACATCATAATAAAGTCTACTCTGAAAGAATATTAATTCCCCTGAACCAGGAGAATAAAAAAGGCAGTGCTGTTGTCATGGCATGCCCAGATCTTTGCATGGCTGACAGGCTGAAATCATTGTAAATGTAACAATGACATACAGTGACATACAGTCCATGATGAGTATGTACGTGAAAAATCTATAGTATTTCATAATGAAGATACCAAGGTCTGTGTAATGCACATTTATTACAACATCCGTCACAGCAAGACACGCTGTTATAAGCTGCATTAATGATTTACTAAGTGAATGATTTCTTCACATGTAACTTTGGTTGTTTGAATAAGATCCTGACCTGTGTGAGCTCATCAATGATGCCCCGTTGCTCAGCGACCTGCATCTTGAGGAACTCCACTTCCTGTTCCTCGTGGGCGTGGCTAAGGTCTGTCAGAGAACTTGGTCGCTTTAACTGGGGCTGAGTGGGTTGTTGTTGTGAGGGCGGTCGAGAGGAGGAAGCCTTTTCTTTCTGAGGGAGGCAAACAGACGCCTAATTATGTTCCATGCTTTTTCTCTATTGGCCAGCAGAGGTCCTTTTTCCACCACAAAACCACTGTTGAATAAAACTAAAATGTCTATTACGAACTAGGTGTACTTGAACTTTGACTCTTTTTTACTGAGAAACATGAGAAAAGTCAGATGTGACTTAGGATAAGGTGGGTTCATCTCACCATCTCTGCATTGTCGCGGCTCAGGTTCTTGAGTTTTTCCTCCATGCGTTGTAACGTTTGCAAGAGATCATCATTTTTCTTGGACAGACGCTTATTCTTCTCAAACATGGGCTTCATCTGGCTCTCTGCCTCTCGTACCCGCTTCAGCTGAACAGAGGAAGGAAACAGGGAGGGGAAACACTAATCTTATGTCTTGACCTTTGGTGACACAGAATTTCCAGTTTATGCAGGAGAGGTAAGACCACGGCTTCGTGTTTTGAGACTCGTTTCACTTGTCTTCATATTTCTATGTGAATGTTTTGTACTATTTAGAGTAACAACCTGTGTAGCTACATATTGCAAGTCTATGTACGATACACGTAAAAATCTGCACGCGTGTTCCTCACCAGTTCGTTCCTCTCATCTGCCAGCAGTGCGTTTCTGTCCTCCAGTTTCCTAATGACTGAGTGGAGCTCTGCGATTTTCAGCTGGAACCTCCTCTGGTCTCGCTCCTCCGCGTCCTGTTGAGCAGGGGGCAAAGGAGAAGAGGAACAAAGCAAAAACTGAAAAAGGATAACATGCAGGCAGGCAGGCAGGCAGGTAATGGAGATGGAAAGAGAAGGTATTGGGATGAAAAAATTAATTGCCATTTCAAAGTGTGGATTTGCTTGTGGGAGACACACAGTAAACATCTTTTAAATATGAAGGGGGTTCAAGCTATGTCATTAGTTAAAGAACCTGTGGACTCAACAGATTAAGGTATCCCTTACTAACTAACTACTAATTTCATGGGGTTGGGTGGAATCTATCAAGAGCACCAAAATAAAGAAAAGCATGCAAGTGCACTGTTATTTATACTAAACGTTTAAAACTTTGGAAGATGTCCAAAATCCATCAACTCCACTATTTCTCTCTGACACCTGATATCAGAGAACTGGCCAACCACACTGCACCAGTAGTTTGTTTTGTAGGTGTTACAGTACTTCTTACTGTAGTAATTCTTACTGTATACACTTGGCAGTTTAAATTATTTGCTTGAACATGGACAGAACAAATAAAGTATGTAAAAATATCGGCTTTTTAAATCGTCGATAACAACAATATTGCACACATTTCATGTCTGTAATTTGCCCTTTTGTATATATGTGTTTCAAATGTGTACAAATGCACTGATACACAAATATAAATGTGTGTCTGTCTGTACCTGGTTGTTCAGCAGGTCAGAGTTTTCCCCCAGCCCAGGCGCCACTTCTCTCTTAGGACTGCCGTGGTTGTGTCTCTCAGCCTCTCGTACCTGACCCAGCTGCTCATCTAAGGCCTCCTTCTGCAGCTGAAGCTTCTGGGCATATCCAGCCTGCACCCCAAGCTCTCTCTCCAGAGCACACACCACTCTGTCCTTTGCCTTCAACTCATCCATCTGCAAGAGCGGTGAACAGGAACAGAGAATACTGAGTGAGGGAATGAAACAGGAAGGTTTTTATCAAATGATGATACAGATTTCAGATATTTCTGAGTTCCTACAGTTGTTTGTACCATTCCTGTGGCACATTTGAATGTCAAAAATAACCCAAACTTTTAACTTTAATTCTTAGAGGTTCTCTGTGCTCCGATGACCAGGAGAATGAGATTTAGATCCAAACATTGTGCTTCAGCTGTGATTCATTTCAAAAGCGTTATTCTTGCTCTAAACTCCTTCATACGTTGTCACCACTTCTACTTCCCTCTGCTTTTTTGTGCTTTAACACCGGCATTTCCTGTGTCGCCTGCTCTTCATCTGTCAGCCACACTTTATTCTTTTCGTTTCCTCGCTCCAACATTCCTTTACGAACAATGATGCCTGTCACTGCACCACTGCTGTAACGGGCTTAATGAGTAATTGAAGAAGGTATGGAGGCTTTTATTTTTGCTGATAAGCACCAAGCGGTGAAGGTAAACTCAGAACAGACACTGCAGCAATTAACCTCATACCTTCACGTAACATCAGCGGGATAAGCGGGAAACTTCAGAAGCTGGAAAACAGATGTCGCTGCGCAAGGACTCTTGGTGATATTCAAATGTGGTCAGGACCGATATGGACTGTAAAAATAACAGCCGCTGTGTTCGACAAATCTAATCTACCACAGGAATCATAATATACGGTTCACGGAACAGTGTAAGACATGTGTTTTCATTGCTGGGAACCTTTCCACATTTTCTGCTTTTAACTCATTTGAGCTCACTGAACATAACAGGACATGTCAGGAGTAATTACATTTATAACTCCCTATCAACTTATTTTCTCCATCAGCTTCCAAGCTACGCAGTCCAACAATGAAAAATATATATATATTTGAAAGTGAGAGAACTTTTAGGCCTGAAAGAGTGCTGTCTGTGTTTATACAAATCACTAAATAATATGGACAGGTGATCTGACCAGTGTGCACCCCATCTCTCATTAATTGTAAGATCGGATAAGCTCCAGCCTCCTGCAACCCTCTGAGAACAAAGCATGTAAAGCTATGATGGATGAAACTTTTTCCCATTTTAACCAATTAATGAATTCATTACTTGATGGAAGATGTGTAGTGTCTGTAGTATAAGTCATCCCAGCTTCGTGACGTCTTACCAGTCGGCGGATGTCTTTCTCACAGTCTCGCTTAATGCGATGCACCTCATCCTGGTGCTGTTGGTAGGCTGTGCGGAGATCAGCTGCTTTGGCTTTATCAGCTTGAAGAGCATTTGCCAGTGCTTCCTCGGCCTGCTTTCGCCCCATTTTCTGCTCCTGAATCTAAAGCAATCCCCCCATACACAAACACGCAATAATATCAATACACTTCAAATAAAACTAAAAAAAAACAAGGACGCACATATTATCAACACTTATCATCGCATTAAACGGTTGTAATGGTAGATGCCCTGTTTGTCCAGGGAGGCTACAGTGAAACAATAGCTTGGCAACAGGCTTTTCCACCCTGCTTCCTGTTTTTCAGCAGCAAATTTACAAAGGTGTATACAGTCCAGCATGAATCTGGCCACACACAAACACACTCACATAATATTTTGCTATCAGAAAGTGTCTTTATCATAGGCAGCCCACAGTTCCCCTCAGAAAACATCCAACCAATAACCACCAGTTCACAGTCACGTGAGCTTATATTATACCTGCGACATTAGGCTTTCTGTCAATCATATACACTGTTAAACCTACTTCCTGCTGTAGCTTTAGTCTCTCCCCATCAAAGGCTCTCCTGGCCTCCTCCCGAGCCTCTCCAAGAAGAGCATTTTTGAGTTTGTCGGCTGCTCCATCTCTCAGTGCGTTCACAAGACCCTGGAGTCTCTGCACCTCTGCGTCCCGGATCTTGATGGTCCGGGCCAACTCCGCTTCATGCTGCCGTGCCAAGGCCTCACGGACAGCTGCTATCTCACGCACCTTTTCTTCATGAAGTTTGGCACGTAGGTCAGTGATGGCCACAGCGTGTTTGTGTTGTTCAAGCTCCCGAGCCTGCCGCTGCTCCTGGAGACGCTCACGAAGCTTACAGAGCTAGAACGAGGACACGACAGAGAAGAATCATGGTGTTGAGTGAACGTCCGTACGCAGTTTTTATAACGTCTTCCGTTTTCAACAAAAATAAATGAATAACACCACAAAAACTTGTTTAGAATTTGTTATTATGAAGAAGTGCGCTGAGGCTGATGAACTGAAATGAACTGAAACCATTTTGAGAAGAGTCTGAAACATAACTAACACGCTATTGAAAACTAGAGAGGGTCTAAAAGGTTTTTGTGCTGGTTGACCCAGACAGGTTTAAGTCAGGAGCATCCCTACACACCTCCCATATCGCTGTATTTACAGAGGAGTACGCTAAAACTGTGAGCAGCCACTATTTCAGAGCTGCGTATAGATCCAACCACTTGGCTCGACCGGATAATTGATGGTTTGATACGTCCACATTATGTTCCCTGGTGTTTGACAACAGAGAAAAAGTGCTGCATACTGCATATAGAGCACATGTATAAGATAGTATGTGCATGTGTATGAGTTAATAAATGACTAAGAAACACGTGTCAAGTGGTTTGTTGAACCTAGACATGATAAAGAGGCATTGTGTGTGTAGACCTTTTAAAATTTCAAAAGTGTGCCTGAATTTAATGTAATTCGTTATACTATCTAGATGATTCTCTAAAATTGTCCCCTTCTCCTCTCCTTGTCCAACTATTTGACAAGTGCAGTCGGCGTTATCAGTTTTGCACCCCCTCTGGTTCCTCCTCTTCCTCTTCCTCCCTCTCACCTTGCCACGCTCCTGCTGCAGCTCGATTTGAACGTCCATGAGTTTGCTCCGTAGTTCCTCGTTGGTGGCCTGCGCTGAATCAGCCATCACTTCCGATTTCTCCGGCCTCCTTCCCTTTTTAGGGGGCTGCGCCGACGAGGGTGTGGTCGATGACATAGCACTGTAGGCGTCCTGTCAGGACGGTCATGGAGCGCAGGATGGAGGGGAGAATCAGTCGCTGCTCCTCCTCCCTGCAAGGCCTGGCATCATCATCCCGTCTACATCATCTACATCGTCGCTAGAGTTTCTTGGGACTTTCTGTTTGAAAGAGGCAGACAAACAGAGGGCGAAGATGGGAAAAGGGTGATTCAGTCTTATAAACTAGGTTACACAAAACTAATCTGTACAACACTCTAGGTCCAGCCCTAACAGATTATTTTCGGACTAGAATTTGCGATCTCCTCTCTCACTTTAACCCTCTTATATACACAGGGCTCGTTTGTCATGATTTTATTCCACTCCCTGGGCTGCACTTAGCAGCTCCACTGTGCATGAAGAGGAGTCTGCCCACCAGAGTTTCAGTCCTTGTCTGTAGAATCTCACCAGACTCGTCTGTCTCTTCTGTGGACAAAAATTCCTCTGTTGAGAAATGCCATACTCTGTTCAGAATAAACTGAGGTATCTTCGCTCTTATGTGACTTGACTGGAAGTTTCCCCCAAAACCCTGACAACATTCTCCCAGGAAAATAGCCCTCATCTGAGTCAGAAATCTTCGCGTCATTCATTTCCCCTTGTTGCTCTCTTTTCATTCTGATTGCATAATGAGCCCTTTAAGCATTGATTGGATCACAGGAAAGACAATGTCAAGAGGGAACAGTTAAGTTAAAGGCAGAATGTTTTGGTTTTTGTTGTTTGATTCAAAGAAGTATGGAAGTAGTTTTTGTTGCCACAACACAAGGTAACCTGTCTCATCTGTCTGATTATTCAAATTGCCCGCCCATTAAATCAGATCGTTGACCTTTTAGCCTGGAGTGACAGTCTGTCAACCTTGTAGTAACCCTGCTCCAACATTTGTTGTCTTGAAAACATTTGTATAGCATTAAAATGCATGTAACAGTACACTGCAGTGAAAAGGAATATATATATATATATATATATTTCTCTTATTTGCATTTGTACTCATCACCCCAATCATTCTATAGTAGCTGCGACTCTCCAAACAGCTCAATTCTTCCATTTACCATTAATACTGTTTTTAAATGTTAACATGCAGTTCTTTCCAACACAGTTTAAATATGAGGTCCCCGCTTCTTATCATCTGATAAGTTACTCTTTCAAACAGAAATCTAACTGATTTCGACTACTGACTGGGTGAAATAATGCAAAAGCTGCCTATGTTTATGTCGTTTGATCCCATCACCAGATCCACGATTACGATACAATTGCAAGATCTGATTTTTTTGGTAAGAAAATATATGAATAAATAAAAACTTAATCGTTTTTTTGCCTTTGGCTTAGTTTTAAATATGTCAATGAGTCACACAAATAAGTGCAAATGCAGAAGGGTTTTAATTAATGACTACTTATCCTCGCCACTCCTTTTTTCCAGCTGGAGGCAAGTACTACTATTGCATATTTTGTTGCATATGTGTTGTTCCCATGAAACCCATTCACTGAGCAGAAACTGGACTCCTCTAATCTCTTCTTGGAGCAAATTGTAACCCAGTAACCCTGCACTCTTTCTGCTGACTATTAAATAAATAATGCAGCGATTAGGGAGCTGAAGCATTAAGACCACAGACTCTTCCATCTTTGTCTACGCTCTGCCAAATATCCATATAACATACACAGATGGAAGAAACTGTTACCAAGGAAACCCTTGCGCTCAAAAACTCTCTCATCTTCCCGTAGCAAAGGATGATGGGAAGGAAAAACATCACAGTGGATGCAAAACACGCACTGTTCACAAACTGTATAGAGGCTGTACATCTGAACAACACATGCATGCGCACATGACACTGTGATCCGGTCCCAGCTTTAAGCAGACGTCGACTGAGAGCCAGATGCAGACGCTGACGAGCAACAAAGCTTCTTCTACTTTCATTTTTGCACAGCACAGACGATGTGGGAACCAGAACAAATGGACCGAGAGAAAGAGAGGCATGCAAGAGGAAGGAGCAGGAGAACAGCAATAGAAAAAAAATGCAGACCTCAACCATCTCCCCTTCTCTCCTCTTACATTCCCTAACCCCCCCCCTCTCTCTCCACCCCCGTTTGCTGGCACGCCGATGCTACTGGTCTCACTCACAGAGACAGAAAGACAGAGGCAAAGAGAGAAATCATTCACTCTGACACAAGCACTCGTTCTCTGAGCCTTAAACTGAACAACTAGGGACAGACACAGCTGACACAGATTCACACGAGCACCAATGGCTCTTATCACTTATTCCCATTGGAAACAAACATGCTGTTATTTATAGAACGCCAGACTAGAAACTTGTAAGCATGTTAGGGCAACGTTTGAATATTTTGCGCACACTTGCAAACGCTGCCGCCATTTTCAGCATGTTTATGCTGCCTGTGTCGTTCTGGAAGAACGGTACCCAATGCTGAAGTGGCTGTGAGGCATGACAGATGGTTTCATGGGTTTTTCTTCTAGAGGCAAGGAAGCATGGATGCTTGTACTCCTAACGTCTGGACACAGCGCTCTTCCTCAGCGTTCTGACACATGTCAATCATCTGCACAATCATTTTTATCAGTCGTAGGTTCAGAGAAAGGAGTCTCCGGTAACTTTTCTCTCAAAGCTAAACCACAGTAGTATTCAGATATAAATGGTATACTGCCAGTGGTATAAAATGTGTGTACAGGCACAAAGACATGCAACAACCACAGTTCACACAAATCCTAGCGGAGCCACGTGTTCCCAAGATGGCAACCAGGTGGTAAATCTCAAAGGTAATAGTTCATTGAAAACCAGGAATGTTATATGGAAGACTGGAGCATTTAATAGGGGCACTGTGAAGCTAACGAGCACTTTTAATGTTCACGGAAGCAAACAAAAACCAGCACAGGTTGGAGACCTTACATTACTCCATCCAGTTCAACTAAACATTTAGTCAAGCTTTAATTCTGCTGGAAAACCTCTGAGTGCAAATTAAAAAAAAAAGCCTTTAAATAGACTTTACTGACAGCTCATTCTTTCTCATCCCTCCCCGTTACCCATAAATAACTGATACAATCCCACATTCCTCAATCAATAAACAACTGCTATGACTCATGAAATCAAACAAGTCAGTCTTTGCAACAAGTTGTATATAAAGTGAATAACAGATCAAGTTAAATGCACCTTCAACGACAAGTTAAGAGAATGAAAGTCAATGTATCTCAGTGACTGCCAAAGTGATGAAGAAATTCTGCCGCATAAGATGAAAAGCTGATGCAGGCCGGAATCAAAGCTTGAGCTTGTACTTGGCCACCATTACCTGATGTTGTAACATTGATCCAAATCAGGGGGAATAAGGTGTGACAAACACAGAGGAAGTTTTGTAACCGAATGAAGAAATCCTCCCTCCCCCTCCTGATCTCTTAATGGCTTTTGGCAGTTTTATCACTTTGTTAGAAGATCTCAGTGTCAATGTTGGACGTTAAAATGTTTTATTTCCTAGCAACAACCATTTTTGAAGTTTTAAGTGTGTAGCCAGATGTGTGATATTCTTAAAACTGTGACTTAAAGTCACAAACTTCCCACAGCTGGAGACCGATCATGTGTAGCATGAAGCGCTTGTGGTGGGAAGAAAAAAACCAAAGCCGTCTACTCACCGCAGGGCAGCCAACTCTTCTGTCTTTCTGTGAGTTTGTGGCACAACAACGGAACACATTCGCTACTATTTCTTCATAAAGAGACTAATTTGTTGAATATTGTCATCTCCGTGTCCCTGATTTACTTGTTTCTTCAAATCAGAGAAGAGGGAGAAAATTCCCGTGATCATTTCTCTGCATCCGTTTGCTTTTTTCTTTAATCCACTGCACAAAACTCAAAAGGAATATTCATTCTGACGTGCCGCAGACGATGGGCTGTAGACAGGGGAAGGCAGAAATGTTTAACATAATACTTAACTTGTCAACATTAACTGCCTCAGTTCCACTCATTTCCTGCTTCTAAGCGACCCGATTCATTATATGTATGTTTTATTGACACCATCCGGAAAAAAATATATAATTTTTTGGCGAAAAGTACTGGCATTCGCGCAAAAAAAACTCCACTTGAAGGATATACGACAAACTAAGTACACAAAGGGACATGTAATTGATTCAAGATACTGACGATGAGGAATCAAAAACACTCGATGGTTATAGCGAAGTGTAAAAAGTCAGTGAATCAAACTTGGAAAAAAAAGGATGTTTTAAAGGAAGTAACTGGTCGTGACCTTCTGTGATAATAAACGTGTGATAATAAACGTGTGATGTACCTAATAATGTATTCTACTGTCTTAGTCTTGACTTAAGCAAAGCAAAGGGGAAATACTTCCACATGTTGAACAGGCGGATGTTTTCACAACGGTCACAAGCTTATTACAAACTGACAGCTGGATTACTTTAAAGCCAGACAGAGCAGGCACACACCCTCACTGCGTGTCAAACATTAACGAAGCGTCAGTGCGACATAAAAGCCCCAATAAATACATGAGCAAATGTGAGCTCAAACAAAGACCTCTCGCTCCTGGTTGGGCTGACAATCAGCAGCGAGTGTGTGTGAACATGTTTGTGCCGCACGGTTGTTGCATTGCCCTAGACTCCCACACACAGACATACCTTTGCATTGCACTCACATCAGCAGATTGTGGAGCACTAGAACAGGTCTGGCCACACTCCAGACATCCCTCCCGAGTCCTCACACACACATATTCAATATAGAGGCTCAAGATACAAGTCGGGATGGCTCTGAGATGGTTGAGTAACCCGGCCGAGAGCAACACCGCTGGAGCATATGACCTAAAAACTACTATGCCTGCAGAATGACCACAAGTAACTGACCCCGATGACTAGTCAACCCAAACAAATAAACAACAAGTCTCTCTTACACTTGCAAGTTTTATTGCTCAGTCTCTGAGTACCTATTAATGTGTCACTCTTTCCAGTCACTGCTGGAGGCATTGTGTGTTCTGAGTCTGGGAGAGTACATCCAAAGTCTGTTTGTGTGCTCTTTTGCATGCATGGGTGCTTCTGAGTGTATATTAGCAATAAATGCCTCAACCCTGCAGTGCAGTAATAATAATAAACTTGTATATTTCAATGCAAGAGTTGGCGGGTAACAGTCCGCTGGATTATTCTAGTAGCAGCTTGTCACTCAGGCCAGTGCGCTGAGGAAGGAAGGGATATGGCGGGGGAGATAGAGATGGGATTATGAATGAGGAGTAAGTCGTACAAATTACGTTCGTGAGAGAAGAGGGAGGAGGAAGGTTGGGTGAGATGAGCAGACAAAAGTCTGTTAGCGACCCTGAATGTGCAGCTAAATGAGCAGTCTGTGATAGGTCGATATAAGCTTGAAAATAAAATGTTAAACAATCATAAATGGCCAGTAACCCTGTCTTCGTGTGACTTTTTTTTTTCAGAGCCCTCTGCCTTTAGCTTGGTTGCACATATAATCACCCCCAGTACACGCCATAGCCTTTGATGAACATAACTGAGTGTGCAACACATGTTGGCAGTCCACTGGGGCAAATTTACAAGCCTCCAGAGAAGCCTCATACAGCGGCAGAGCTGTTATGACAGGGTCCCTGTCAGGAAGCACAGTTGACAGGCAGACCACAAGCAGGGGAAGAGGCTGGTAAAGGAATATACTGGGAGATGATGGCTTGATATGATATGACCATTCCTCTAATGGGCTGTCAAAGGGGAGATTAAAGGGTAGGGTGCTGCTGGAGGGAGCGCGTTTACACTGCTGACAGCCTGTTTGTCCGCCCTGCCAACCACACCCCGCGGTGACACGCGAGCGGCTGCTGCTGCTACTGCTGCAGCATCCTCCAGCCACAGAGGGCTGGTGTCCTCGCCTTCACACTCACGGTTGATGTTTCACTTCACGGCACGACTACGTACATTTACACCGAGCAGTTTAGAATAAATCACCAGGTAGGGCAAGGGAGGAAACCATCGCAATCAGATAAGGAGTCGGACATTAAAAACTGTTTATCTCTCGGGGGGGGGGGGGGACGTTGTCATCACGCCCCATGCTTTCCCTTTAGCTAGCTGACAGGTTCGATCAGCGATGTCAAACGGGCTGAGTATGCAGCCACATTATTCACATCGCTAAGCGGGTCCTTCAAACGCTCAGCAGTTACTGTCGGAAGCCCAAACTCCCAACAAGCAAGCGAGCAAGAAATTATTAACCCCGGTGCGTGCCCCTTACTGCACCACCATCTAAAAAAACAGATATAGGACATGTGTCACAGCAGCTAACCGCCCGTAATTATTTCAATAAGTTGTGTAGCCTCACAGACCGCACAAACTCACCTGAAATGGTCATCCAAACCGGTGGTCACAAGTGGCCTGATGATGTTGAAACGTCGCCTCACATCCAGGAAGGGTGGGTGGGCTTCGGTGTGGAGCACTGAAATAACTCACTTAATGCACTTTTACGATGCGGAGCTCGGCTATATGCGCACGAACATTCACAACTTTATTCCTCTGCAGTTGCACGGGCTCTCTAACAGTTTATACATCGACTGGAGCTCTATTTCCGCCACTGTTAACATTATCCTCGAGCTACACACATCCAGCTCCAGCCTCCTCCTCCCCTCTCGCGCTGCACGTTATTTTTCCTCCACGCCCACACACACATAGACGCTAGAGTGCTCGCGCTACGTCATTCGTTCCTATACATTTTAACCCACCGGAGTAAAAAAATAATAAATAAAGCTGTCTGCGACCGTGCCGACGTAAACGTGGGAAAAAAGAGCCGGGAGTACGTCGCCAGCAGCGTGATAGAAGTGCGACACCTGACTGCGTGTTCAAGGATGACACTGCGCGCGGTAAATGCGTGAACACGCAGCCAGTGCGGGAGAAGAGACTTACGTCAGGGTGTATCTGAGCACACACGTTATACCAGGAGAACCCTTTGTAAAGCTGTATAGTCCCAAGTTTAAAGTTGCCACACTGACGCATGTTTAACTTTATAGTCTAAATAATATTTAATATTTTTTGTAATAAAAAAAATGGAAAAAGGCCCCATATGTGAATACTGCACTTCTTTTGTGAGGTTCACCCCCATAAGCTTAATTGAATATATGAGTGCACGTTTACAGTTTTTATTTAATTATACGGTGTTGTGTGTAAAAACAGCTGACAAAGCAATTAAATGTTCCAGATGGCCCATCTGTCTGAACACTCACCATATACACTGCCCCACTGTATTGTCAATAACCAGAATCTTTTTATTGTAGCCACGGTGAAACCATTGCGGTATTTTCTGGAACTAAAGTGAAAAGATTTTAACATTTAATTGGATCTGATGCTTCATAGGAGCAATTTCATGTCTGTCAAGTATTTGTTTGAACATTGTCAACACTTACACATGCACAAGTAGCAAAGTAAAATAGTTTTCTCGTTCAATTGATTGCCAGGATTTGCTCCTCAAACCACTGTTTACCAAAACCAGGAAGACTGGCAATTACACTTAAAGCTTTCCTATTTAAAGGCAATGTCATCCATTAATGTTGGAATAGTCCACATTGTGGAGAGGTATGTCTTGAAAGCATCTAAGTTCCTTTGTTAAATCCTGAATTACTAATTCTTTCTCCCTCAAAAAGCAAACTGTTCTCTTTGGAGGGTTGATTATGATAATAATCACAGTTTAGTTGGAGGGCTTGTCATATCATTAATTTGTTCAGGTGTTTTTCCTAGTTGTTGTTTTTTTGCGAGAAGTGAGCTCACAGTCATAATTTTGAACAATCTGTCTTACACTGGGATAAATTGAATGACTATTTAATGCTCTATAGACCAGATTTTACCTTCACAAATTCACAAACAGATCACTTCATACCTGTTCAAAGTAAATTCTCCTCTTACTTTTTTCATGTTTCCTTTTCTGATATAGTAATATACAATGCATTGAATATAAATATGACATATAAAATCCACCATGTGGATATGCTTGTTTGATGTTGGACATCTGTTATATATATTTTAGGTTGCTTATAAGTCATTAAAGACAGAAGAGAGAGACAGTGAGGAACCGAATGATGTCTTTGTATGAAGAAAAAGCTGCCTAATAAGATGACACTATGAACAATATATATGAGAAATGGTTTATCTATGTTAACATGAATTATTATGGTTTCACAAGGCTAAAGTTCCACCAATGTCTTGTAAAGTCTATCATTCATCTGCAAGTTTCTAATTTTTTTGTCTTTTGTTAGAATTCTCCTTTTTGTACATGTTCAAAAATTTGATTTTTGTTGCTGATGTTTTTTTTATTCAAAGAGAAAATGTACGACAAAAAGCTGTAATCTTCAGTATGCTACACCACTCGTGTACTTTATTGTGTGTTGGGCCTGATATGCCATTTACACTAATTGTAAGATTGCTAATGACAGTGATGATTTTGTATAGGACAGCTGTTTCTGCATCAGTGTAAGACAACTTTGTTCCTAATGAGAAAAGAAGCTTTATGACAATCATCCTTATCATACAAAATAGAAGGCATTCCTGCAGTTTGTCCTCTTTTTGTATTTTCACCTGTAAAAGCTTCACATGTGGTATTATGGGCCTCTAAACTCTGCATATGTCTTATCTAGGACAGTATGACTCGCCATATTATTAAAGTAGGTGAAATAATCTGACAATATGAAAGTGGTGTGATTGTGACCCAGTTTCCAGGAGGATGCATTACTTACACACAGCTGCATTTCTCTGCCTCTCCACGCTGCGCCTGCCAGTCTGCCATTCACGAGCAGCCACAAACACATCCTCACTCCTCTCTGTAGCCGCAACATATGCAGCCCATTGCTGTGAGGCTGCATGGGTCACAAGAGGCAAAGCACATGGCTGGGGAATTTCTTTCAGTGGTGTACATTATTTTCTCTTTCCCCTTGTCGCTATTTATATGCGTACCTCTATAAGTGGCGAGATAAGAGGGTGAGTTCTGAGAATTAAGCAGCACTCCACTCAAGTTGATACTGAGGCCAGGAAGCAGACCCACAGATGGAGTGATAACATGAAAAACAGTGTGGTTGCAGACAGAGAGGGAAATATGGGTCCTGTTTTGTTTTGGTGAGGACTTGACTTAGGGAGCAAATGGATGTCAGAGTGGCTATGAATTGTTCTGCCTGAGGATTTTTTTTCTCTCTCAGTTTTAGGCAACCTGGTATTTTATCAGCCTGTTTTTGTATCTTGGTCCCTCTGTGAAAACAGCAAGAGTACAGTTCACAGAAACACAATAAAGGAAACTTTTCCAAGCCACTTCATGGTAACCTTGTGATAAAGCCTTGTGATATCTCGCCTTTGAATAAAATAGGGACAGAAGGTGTTTAAGGGAACAATGTTGGTGACGTGTTCATTTGAAGGACGTTTAAGGGGAAAGACACTGATCTAAAGTTTAGCAAGCATAACATTTCTAGATTTCTTCTCACTCATTGGTCCACTTATGACGAGCACTGCAGGTAAGGACTCACTGTTATTATGTTATTAGCTTAACATAATCATCTTATTTTCAGCATATCGAAGAGAGCTGTCCACAATGAGCTTAACATATTCATGACTGTATGCAGATTAAACTCATTATAGCTTTTAGAAATGGCCCTTAATATTCAAAAGAGGCAAATAAATCAAATTAGGAATAAATCACCTGCCACCTTTACAAGATTAAGCTGAGACACACACACACACACACAAATGCACTGAATGAAACAGCATCCATCTCTTGGTCCATTTCTGCCATTCACCAACCTGACCTATTTTACACAAAGTAAACCCAAGTGCTCATGGTGATGTAACATTTTCATATGAATGTAATTAGGCTTCCCGGGCATGAGTCATCACTGTTAGTCACTAAAACTTCTGAGCCTGATGTTCCATGTCCATGCCCAATGATCTTCATTCATAATATGAGTTGATGACTTCACTGGTCTTCAGGTTTCTTTGAGCTGTTAAACTTCTCTTAAAAAGTATTGGTTGGTTTAGTTACGAGGCGTTTACTTGCAAAGCTGCTGCAAAATGTTCCATCAAACAGACCAAGAATTTCACAGATACAGGTTATTATTATATCCCTACACCCAGAATCATAAAAGAAGATCTTTATGTAGCCTCAGTGAAAGATGTGTGACTTAATGAAGACAGTAAGGGGAGTTACGGTGCTGGTTAGCTTCAGTGGGAAAAAAATGTACAGTCATTTTTTAATGACTAAAGTAAGTGTGATATACTTTCCAGTGAAAGTTTTTATTTTGGCTTACCCTTGTTGAGGCAAAACACAGAACAATTCAACACAAAGTACAGTAAGCCCAGTCATAAAACACTTGTAACCACGGTTGCTCTTAAAAAAGTATTCCTTTTCTCTTTGTTTTAATGCTTTGTTTTTCTCTGCCTTTTTCACTCTGGGCCTAAAATAGCTGCAGATCAAACAAGCGAACAGGGGTTGGGTGCTGTAGAAGAAGATCAACGTACATGTAGGAGTTGAGTTTTTCCCATTTAAAGAAAGTGTAGGAACTTCAAGAGAGCACTGAAGGAATTCAGATATGAACTTATTTAAAAACAAATGTTCTAACATTTTTAGCTTTTCCAATAAATTGACACTTATTAAAGAATGGGATTACTCCCTTTAGTCTTCAGTGTAAAGTATATTGAAAGATATTGTTGGCTGATGCATCAATGGCATCAAATAAAAGAGCTCTTGTGTTGGAAAAAAAAATCCAATGTCTTGAAATTTGACCAAAGTGACTTGATGCAGTCCATCCAGTATTACAGTTTATTTCCCCACAGAGAGAATCTTCAAAGGTCAGCTGATTCAGTGTTGGAAAAACTCATCTTCACTGCAGTCTCTGTCCGTTTTCACATAACCCTGCCGGTCGCTATGGTTACTGACCATACCTCATCTCCTCCTCCTCCTCAGGTCTATCCTCCTGGCAATGGAATTGCTGGCTGAGTCCGTGGGTGGAGCCTGCGTCATATATATAGAGAACCTGTTGGATAGACACAGAGATGAGACAAAGAGTGGGTTGTATGCCTTTCAGACAAACAGTCTGTATTTTTTTGTATCGTACAATTCGAGCTGCAGTTCGAAATCATTACAGATAGAAACTATGATGGAGTGAGAAGACAAGAAAACTGATGGAACAACACCAGATTGTTCCCATTTTCAATGGGTAATGACTACTTGATTATAGCTCTAAGTGTTGACCACAACCGTCTCAAGCACAGGCAGTGCACCCCCCCCCCCCCCCCCCCCCCCAAATAAACACACACACACACAAAAGGGATTTGCATAATCAAAAGATTTGAACTCATAACAAGCTCATTATAAGAAATATCTGTCTTGAGCTGCTTTGACTAATTTAGGTGAGATGGACCGTGCATGTGAGCCTAAGCCCATTCAAAAGACTGATTGCCTAATATAGATTGAAGGTGTGCATGTGAAAGACCAAAACCAGAAAGAGGGTGCTGCTGCTTATCCTCTGAACTGGATTGTATTAATCTACTAATCGAGAGGCATTTGCATAACTGCCTCAGTGCGACTGCAGTTAGGCAATTAGGGACCTCATTTCCTTTTTCTTTTTCTTTTTTTTTACCCTCACAATGTATTTTACGCTTGTTCCCAGGCTTGAACCTTAATCTCAGTCCTTCCCCTGAGTCCTGATGTCTTTAATGTCCTTTAATTGTCAGTTCTCCTTCCTGTTTTCCCACATGCCCCTCTTCTGAACTTTAATGTTTTCCTCTCTGTTTTCCAGCTGGTGACAGTTTTCTGTGAATGTTATTGAAAGGAGTCTACATTTCTATGAATTATAACAAATCCTAATTTGGTCTTAATCTACAGAATAAAGTCTTATCTTTCATATTATGTCAATCGTGGCATGGTTTTATTTGTTGCATTACTGAATTAATAACTATTTTCTTGTCTGCCATGCAGATTACACTGTGGAGTTTGGATCATGTGATTAGACATTGTTGCTGGATAAATACTGAATCCAATTGTTGTTTGGTATAAGCACCTTATAATATAACTTGTCACTCTGTGCCAGTTCTTGCAAATTCCCACAAAATGTCATGGCTCCTTTCCCACCAAATCTCACCCACAAGTTCTTTATAATTTTTTATGATGTTTATCAATATAATTCTAATGCATAATAAGGACTTAGTGCGCAGTCATAACTAGTTTACTGTTTTAGAAAACGGAAAAGCACATAATCAATTTGAGTAGACTGTCAAATAAACTGTATCAAAAATACTTTTTTTCATAACTATTAGTATACTTTTTGCTTAAAATGAAAAGATAAATAAATAAATCCACATTCGCAAACATCAACGTCGTGTTATGTACTGCCATCTCCTGGTATAAAACAGCTATTACTTTGTTTTAAGCAGAACAACAAATTGAGTGATTAGTTTTAAAAGACAAAGCAGACGAAAGAAGCTACATACTATAATTACCAACGTCTTATTTGTGAGCATTAAAAATAATCTGTTTTAGACAACAAAACTTATCTGCAAAAAGTTTTTCGACGCTTGATTACTCTGGACTTAAAGACTTATTTTGAACTTCCTGCCTCTGTAACCAATGAAATCACGCTTTAACATATGAGTCATTATATTTGTCCAATTAGAGCGCGCAGAATGGAAAGAAGGCGGGGAAAGCAATCGGAGCAGCTGATTGCGTGTTGTGAGTGTTTGGAGTTTGACCATTTAGAGAACAGAGGACAGGACTGGCGGATTTCACCCAATGCAAAGGGAAGAATGACTCGGGAAGGTGAATGACGAAGAATCTGACATATACTCGATAGCCGTTTCATTCAGAGGAATTCAAACAGTGGTGTTGACGGTGAAGGTGAGTGGACAACAGATATTGTTGTTAGCATTAGCCACTGTTTCGCCGCTAAAGCTACCTGCCTTAACTATCAGTCTCATGAATGTCAGTGTCGTATATATTGCGTTACATTAGATTATTTGCACGTCCACTGTCGGTGAAGTGCCAGCTCCAACAGGGGGTTTTCTTAAAAGCAACAGGACACTTCTTGTTCCCAGTCTGAGCGCTTAATGGATGTCACCCTCTGTCGGGGTGCCCAAGGCTCTCTTGATGTAGTCTAAAATAGACAGCAGAGCACATGACGGGTTTGGTACCGCTTTATTTTTTTTTTCTTCAGAAGCAAAGCTAAATGTTTTACATGGATTTATTGCCCGAATCAAAAAGCAGTACACGTACTAAACATAGGTTACTGTTTGTTATAACCTGGCTGTAACACATGATTTATTTCCGTCACTTTGGTGTTTGCAACATAGGGTAAGACACAATCGACACCCTCAATCATCAACATGAAAGTTATATGTCATTACAAATACATTTTATGCACATACTGCAGTTTTGTGAGCTAGTAACAGTTGAGTGACTGGATTTAAGGTCGAATGACAAGTGAAAGTGATCTTTGCAACAGGTGTTGTCTACTTATGTCACTCTCCGTCAGCTGTTTCCCCCTAAGGTGTACTGCTTGCTGTTGCTGTTCACACACTACTATAAGTCTAAACTATCTTAATCAAATCACTTTGAAAGTTATTAAACCCTGAAACATCATCTCTTGCTTTATTTCATGTGTTTTCAGCCATGGAACCTTCCCCTACTGGAAATGCATTCACCTCTAAACTCAGCCCTTCCTCTCCCACTACCATGAGGCCAGGCCCTTCTTCCCTCAGCTCATCTGCTACCACATCAACTCCAGACTCGCATAAACCTAAACTCACAATGCTGCCCACACCTCCAGCCACTCCCTCATCTTCCTCCTCCAGTGCCTCCCCCCAGACTTCTCCAAGTCTTCATTCCCGCTCTTCCTCCCTCTCCAAGCCAACTTCCTCACCGCTTCGCCAGCTGGGCAGGTCTCAGCTCAATGCAGCCTCCACAGGGAGTCTCCTGACTGGACCCTCAGCTGCGGCAGCAGCTTCTGCGTCTCCACAACTACCTCCCACGCCTGCCACACCCGAACCAGGTGAGAATCAAACTCAGACCTTTGACCTAACACAAAAGCTTTGCTACACAGTTTCATTTTGCTGTCAATCAACAATCAGTGCAGCCAACACTCCCTGGCTGCTGTGCGCACTGCAGTGTCTCCATGACAACTGTTGACACTTACCACAAAATGTAAAGCAGCCTGTCTCACTCATTGCTGACTGAATGCAGCATGTAGACTTGACCTTGTTAAGTAAATATAAATGATTGCTGGAAAGTCTGAAATCTGACACCTCTGTCGTTTAATTTGGATCCCAGCTTCCAATACTGCTATACTAGTCCTGCAAGAAATACACTCACTCCACCATGGGTCCAAACAAATAATAATGATGATTGAATAGATTTTTGTAACAGAGATAATTTTTTTTTAAAAACGGGGAATATATTGATTACAGTAAGTCTGGGTGTTATATTAGAGAAGCCAGCAGCTGCTGTTGACCGTGCAGAATAAAAAGTTATTTTAGTGGTCAGGGTTAAAGTATGAGTGACGTACCAGGAGCACTGGCAGGCATCTGATGTAAGTCACTGGATATCAGTAGAATTTTCTTTAGCTTCAGACTGCCACCTCACTCGCCAGAATGGCTTGCAGATACACTGCTGGAATAGCATTTCCACCTCATTCATGTTGAACACAACAAATGACAACAACTCACTTGTACTTTCCTGCAAGTAAATACATTTTCTGTATCAGCTCCAGCTCTTCTGGAGAATTGGGATTTGAGAGAAGCAGGAGTCATTAGCTGAAAAGGGTGGGTGATTAAAAAGAGTTTGTCTTATCAAGGCCAAAGCTGTTTCTGGAAGGAGCTTAGGGATCAGTTTTCACTGACTTCTGCACTGAACTTGCCTCCATTTGTATTCATCTGGACAACACGTGCATGATAGGGTATATTAGGGGCACTGGTGAGTTAAAGTTTAAGAATCATCCTTCTTGGGAAGATAATTCAGTTCAGTTTATTTTTATAGCGTCATTTTGCAATATTGTGTCATCCCATGGCACTTCAGAGGATAAACAAGTTCAATCTAAGTCTAGTTAAAGCCAGTTCAATTAATTACAATCCAAATCAGACCAATTCATCATATTTGCATTCATATAATGCCAATTCATAAGAATAGGATAACTGAGAAAGCCATCAGATTTCGTTGCATCTTCAGTTTGACCCAATCCCCGGCATGTTTGGAGATGGAGAATAGAAAATAAAGTGAGTAGAGTGAGGTGCATCTGGAGAGGTCTCCCTGCAACCCAGGCCTATAATAGCAAAACTAAAGTGATGTTTCAGGGTCACCTGAGCCTACCGTGACTATAAGTTAAACCTAATCTCAAAGCTATGGTGTCTCCCTTTTACGTTTAGAAAAGAGAAGAATACTGCACAAAGGTGTTCACCATGCAAATGAATTAAAGATGTCATTGAATGAAAAGTTAAAACAGCAACGTTTGAATACAGATTACTGATTTTCTGTCCTATCTTTTTGACAATCCAACATCTATTCTATGTTGTTTCGACCTGATTTTGATTTCTGGAATATGATTGAGCTTTGTCAAGGATAAATATACATGATCTGACTCCGAGCCTTCAGGAAACAACCG
Source organism: Leuresthes tenuis (assembly GCF_036924035.1). Taxonomy (NCBI): domain Eukaryota; kingdom Metazoa; phylum Chordata; class Actinopteri; order Atheriniformes; family Atherinopsidae; genus Leuresthes; species Leuresthes tenuis. The sequence goes on along the minus strand of NW_027325365.1, from coordinate 15,386,820 downwards.
TGTAAAAGGTGACACTTAGGGCTGACAGAGCAGATCTGGAGCTCACAGCTGCTTTGTTGCCGTCTCTGAGTAAATTAGAAAGGATCTCAGGATGCATGTCAGCACAACCTATAAAATCTGTTTTAATGAAGGTTTTCCTGTTTCAGAGGAGCCAGAGGAGCAGGTCACCTTAGAGGATTTGATGGAGAAAGCAAAGTCAGGTGATGCAAAAGCACAAACGAAGGTCAGTGGCATGAACATATTGCAAATAGTGTCGTCTTTGTTATCCATATGGTGAGGACAGAGCAGATCGGCCAAGTAATGATAAATGTTGTTTTAGAGTGGTATTTATAGGAAGGACAGGTCAATAAGTCACAGTATTGCTTGTCTTGCAAGTTTAAGAGTGTATGTGTGTGTTCAGATGGGTCGTTACTTCCTGGCTCTGGCAGAAGAAAGTGACGAAGAACTGAACAACTGTACGGCTGTCACTTGGCTGATCCAGGCTGCCAAACAGGGCCGTAAGGACGCTGTCAGACTGCTGCAGCAGTGCTTAGCTTCCAGGAAAGGTAGCAGAAGTTCCCACCGCCATCCTCAATCTAAAAGCATCACCGGCGTGATGATAGAAATTGAACTTTGAGCACTGTCAGCTACTGACTGTGCACCTTTGTCTTCTTCTGTTCTTCAGGCATCACTTTGGAGAACTTTGAGGAGGTGAAGAAGTTGTGTACAGAGACGCGTTATGAAAGAGGAGTCAGGAAGGCAGCTCTGCTCATGTACTGGAAGCTCAACCCAGAGAGGAAGAAATCGGTGGCGGTTTCTGAATTGTTAGAAAATGTTGAACACGTCCATGCAGAACCAGGTACAAGAGAGAAAAGTCCATTTCGGTCACATATCAGAATGATTTTATCAAAATATTTGAACACTACCTATCATCTTTCTGCAGGCAAACCTGTCTTTCCCGGTCCACTCAACAGCTCTGCTAAGAAACAAAGGCGAGTCCTGGAGACTATGGTCACCAGTGAGGGTACGTGTCTGAAACATGGCTACTATACAGGCTATTTCCTTCCCCTGTTACTGATACGCAGTCAGACTTATGAAAACAAAGCTACAATGGGATTAAAGTTTCCTCTGCACTGCTTTGCAGCCAGTTCCCATGTGGGTCTTGACGATTTTGTTGAGATGACAAAGAAGTATGCGCAGGGAAATGCACCGTCTCCAGCCATGGCTGCTGCAGCAGGCAATGACGACGATGACGATGACGACGTGGTCGTGAAGAATCCAGATGAACTGCCGCTGCATCAAAAGGTGGGAAACCTGCACCGCTCTGCTGTCCCGTTCAACTCCTGTCCTTATATTTCTCTGCTTTTTCTTGTATATATGAAAAAGTGAAAACGAGCATTCAGATATTTAGTCCGTTTCTGTTTTCACTCTTTGTTCTCGGGGGGCTTTGTTGAGGGGTGGTCTTGTAACTGTCTTTCCCACATGTACGAGCATCTCGATTCTGTAATTATTGTCTCCTTACACATTTTTGTTGACTTACTTCTGAGCATTTTTCCTGAACATTGAGTTACCCCAAACCAAAAAGAAAAAGCAGTTAGTGAAGCTCGACGGCGCATGTGCTTTTATCATAGTTATAATACCGATGAAACGTTTCTGAAAATCTTCAGTCTGAGTCTGTCTTTACAAGCAAAGATTGCTGGCACAGCTTTATAACCTATACAAGGTCAGAGCTTTGTGGAAAGCAACAATCGGGTTGCAAAAGATCTGACAAAATTATAGCGAAAGCCTTCAAGTCCCTTTCAGTCAGCACTTTGTGGAAATGGGAAGAAAACCTTTCAGTTTTTGTCTGTTATGTTTGATGAATAAGGCCCATCATCCCAGTGATTGTCCGATTCAAAAGATCTCCACTGTTGTCCTTTTATTTTCAGTTAATATTAACATCCAGTTAATCTTATTTCTTGTGCTTCCCACAGCTGCTCAAGTTTCCTCTCTACACCCTGCTGGAGATAAAAGAGCATCTCATCGACTGGGCATCGCGGGCTGGCATGCAGTGGCTCAGCGCCCTGATCCCAACGCACCACGTCAACGCACTAATCTTCTTCTTTATCATCTCCAACCTCACCATCGAGTTCTTCATCTTCCTCATCCCTCTACTGGTCTTCTACCTCTCCTTCTTCTCCATGGTGATCTGCACACTGCGCGTATTCCAGGTCAGTGGTGAGCTGCATTACCGACTGTGGCCCTTTCAAACCTCTGAAACTCTGAAAAGTTACTGACAAAACGAGCACTTTCTCTACAGAATTCAAAGGCATGGGAAAATTTCCGGGCTCTCACAGACCTGCTTTCTCACTTTGAACCTGGCATTGATCTGGAGCAGGCTGAGACCAACTTTGGATGGACACACTTGGAACCTTACCTGTGAGTTCATCTCCTGAAACATGTTCATGCTTTGCAAGCATATTGCTTGAAAATTCTAAGTTACGGTTTGTGCTTGTTTTGCACATTTGATCCTAGTAAACACTTTTATGGAATTTGTCCTAGAGTTAAAACAAAGGAAGTTTGAAACTGTCAGAAATGTGTCGGTGTATCAGAAAAGGCAAGAAAACCGAAAATCAAAATGACGTGTAGTACACTCAGTCTCTGTTTTTCCAGGTACTTCCTGCTCTCGGTGGTCTTTGTAGTTTTCTCTTTCCCTGTTGCTGATAAGTCCTGGATCCCCTGCTCTGAACTGTCCGCCGTCGCTGTCTTCTTCACCGTCACTGCCTTTCTCAGCCTCCACGCCTCCGCTCAGCTCTTCGCTCGCAGAGCCCTCCTCACAGAGGTTCTCTCCGGAGCATGCTCCCTCGCTCACCTCCTGCCAGACTCCGTCTGGTTCCTCAGGGTCTTAGGGATGACGTTCATCACGGTGCCTCTAGGAGATGTTGTAGCATTTAACCTGGGGGTGCCGTGCCTGCTGTATGGACATCTTTTCTATCTCCTCTTCCGTATGGCCCAGCTAAGAGGCTTTAAGGGCACCTACCTGTGCCTGGTGCCCTACCTGGTTTGCTTCACCTGGTGTGAGCTCTGTTTGGTGTTCCTTAACAATGCTTCAGTCATAGGTCTCATCCGGACCTGCGTGGGCTACTTCCTCTTCCTGTTTGCCCTTCCTATACTCTCACTGGGTATGGCTGCAATGCTCATCATCCAGTTAGTTCAGTGGTTTCTCACCTTGGAGGTGACCAAGATGGTGGTCACACTGACTGTTTGCTTTGTTCCAATAGTGCTGAGGCTATGGACGCGTTTCAGCCTCAACCCCATCGTGGTTTTTCGCTCTCTGTCACGCAGTAGCATTGTGAAGCTCATCCTCGTGTGGCTCAGTGCGGTGGTGCTCTTCTGCTGGATGTACGTGTACAGATCTGAAGGCATGAAGGTGTATAACTCAACCCTGACATGGCCTGAATACAGCAACATCTGTGGCCCTCTGGCCTGGAAAGAGTCCAACATGGCCCAAACACAGATTCTCTGCTCTCATCTCGAAGGACACCGTGTCACCTGGACAGGACGCTTCAAATATGTCCGTGTGACAGACATAGAGAATGGGCCACAGTCGGTTATTAACCTGTTGCCCGTGTTCGTGGGGAATTGGATGCGGTGTCTGTATGGTGAACCCTATCCGAAGTGTGATGATGGGAAAAATGCCACCGCTGAGCCCCCGCCACTGCCTGCTCCAGCTCCTCCATCCGAAGAGCCACTCTGTAAACTTAAAAAACTGGCCAAGCACGAGTGCCACGTCAAACGGTTTGACCGGTACAAGTTCGAGGTCACACTCGGCATGCCGCTGGAGCGGAAGACCAAGAATGGGACGATCGTAGAGGACGAAGACGCGACGAAGGACATAGTTTTGCGTGCGAGTAATGAGTTCAAGTCTGTGCTCCTACACTTAAACACCGGTAGTTTGGTGGGGTTCAGCACCATCCTGGAGGGGCGTTTGGGCTCCAAATGGCCCGTGTTTGAAATGAAAGCCATTCACTGCCTGTCATGCGGGGACACTCGCGTTCCCAGTCGGAGGCAGTACAAAATCGAACATGACTGGAGGCGCACAGCTCAGAATGCCCTCCAGTTTGGTTTCGACTTCTTCTTTAACCCTTTCCTGACCGCTCAGCTAGACCAACACTCAGAGACTGAAACAGAGACCGTGCCACCGGAGGACGTTTAGTCGGAGAAAAAAGAATCTCTCATGATGACAATGATAATACTATTTTCTGCTGAGGAATGCTAATGATTGTACAACACTGTTAACTTAATTGCAATATTGGTGAGTTACTGACCGTGGGAGCGTGGACGTGACGCCAGGCGTTTATGATATCTGTGCTGGGTGTGTGTGTGTGTGTTTGTGAGAGCTTGCATTCTTTTAGTTTTTGAGCCAAATGTACATGCAATGGATCTAACGAGGTTCTACTTTATAACGCTACCCTGGGAAACGCATAAATATCCCTCGCTGTGTTTCTCATAAACATTTCATCTGATCGAAGCTGCTTGTGTGCTCATCATCAGCTGTTAATGCGGCCCGTTTGACCTTTTTTTTTTTTTCTGTTTGCCATACAAACGCTCTTTCACTCAAATTCTCATGCGTGTTGGTGAGTATCATGACATTTTGCAGCCAAATCTTCAGTATTAAGATTCTGACGTTTGCTTGATGAGCTGTATTCTAATTGTGCTTAACACTAAAACTATTGAAGGAAAAGTTGTTGTTTAAACCTATATATAATATATGTCCAGGCTGTCATTTTTGAAGTGGTTGGGTCTGAAGTGCCTTCAAACAAAGTCTGTGTTTAGACATAATTTGGGAGGAAATAGACTCAGGCCTAATCTCAGTTCCCACCCTTGGTTCTACCCCTGCAGTGTGCAGGGTTAAGGTGCCATTTTTATTTTAGAGATCAGAAGAAGTGGTTCATTTGGATGGCTAGATGACCACCTCTTGATTTCCAAAAGAAAAGCGGCGACGAGCTTACCTGCAAGAATGAAAATGCAAAAGGATGTAGACAAGGGGCAGAACTGGCATTGGGCCTGAATCTCTAAATTCCTTACTTGAAATGTCATTGATGTAAAGGCTGAGTTTTTAGCCATAAACGAAGTTTATGTCTGCCCTCTCTGTTTTCTCATACCTCTCTACATATTGTTTTTCTCCTCATGTTGGTCTTCATCTCTGCTGTGCAGGGATTTAATATACTCAACATTTAAAGTACCCTAGTGAGGATGTGTTGTACGTTAGGATGTCACTACTGTTTTCTATTTTGTGATCTATAAATATGGTAAATCCTTGACTTTTGGCTGTTTTTTTGTTTTTTTTTAAGCATATTTCTGCATTATATCAATCCTGAACACAGTTGGAAGGAGACTCTTAGAGTGCTGTACATGCTACTGATTTCAGTGAAATTGGCCTTTTATACGAGAGGTTTTTTTCGACATGTCAGATGGGTACAGATAGTACAGATGGGAGGAATGAAATACAGGCAGAAACTATCAGGTTAATAGTACTGATAATGCTGGCCCAATACCATCAGGATAGTGCCTGGGCTTTTCTTCTAATGGCAAGTTAAAACTGAAAATGGCGTAGTAATTGGATTCATATTGGAAAAATAAAGAAAAAAAAATCAGGAAGTGGTTATAAGGCTATTTGAGTCCAATATTATCCAGTGGAGAACATTAAATACATCTTCCCAGGAGCTGGCATCCCAGCAAGTTTATCCCCCAAGTCAGACCATGCAATGCCGAGAGAAATGCCTAAAAAAAAAACAAGAGCTACACATCAGACTTTACAGGCCTCAGTTAGCGTGTTAGATGTTAAAGCTCATGATAGTACAGTCAGAAAAGGCCTGGACAAGTAGGGCTTGTTTGGAGGGTGCAGGAGAGAGAACATGGCAGCACAGCTTAGGTTTGCAAAGTTACATCTGAATAAACCATAAGGCTTCTGGAACAATGTCTTTTGGATGGATGAGACCAAAATGGAGATGTTTTTGGTCATAATGCACAGCACCATGCATGTTGGAAACCAAATGCATAGCATATCGGCAGAAATACCTCATACCAACTGTCAAGCACAGTGGTGGAGCGCTGATGAGTGTCTTGCACTCAGTGAGTCAACCATGGACTCTTCTTTATACCAAAGTATTCTAAAGTCAAATGTGAGGACATCTGTCCAACAGCTTAAGCTTTACCGGAAGTGGTTCATGCAACAAGAAGAGCGATTCTGTTCAATTTCTCAGGGGTGCTGCTGGTGGAGGATGTTTAATTTCTTCTACAGTGCTTCTGTGTATGGAAGGATTATTTTATTTCTAGATGCAGTAAGAACATGAAGACACTAGGCGGCGCCTGATACTACTCAATTGGACAATAAAAATCACAAGTGTGCCCTCATTGGATGCAATTTCGTTGAAATCTTTATTCAGAAAAAAATCATATTAACATCATTTATAACTGTCCATTTGACAATCATGTTAACATATATTAAGACAAAAATATCTGAATCAACATTAGTTTGGTAGGGACGTGGAGTACAGCTGACAAGTGTTCCAAATAAAGGATAAAGAAAAGACAAATCAGTTATCTAAAAAATAAACATATCTGCACTTCAGCAAAGTAATCAGTGAGGAAGGCCAAAGAGATTTCAGTAGCGTCGCTCCGCAGTAGCTTCGGAGGCAATCATCAATACGGATGATTGAGTCTGCAGTTGGTTGATAGAAAAACAAAACCCCAAACATGTCAGAAACAGAGCTGATATATACAGACACCGTTGAGGCCCCTTGATTTTTCTTTTTTCTTTTTTCTTTTAGAGCACAACATTTATCAGAAACATTCCCCACTTTTCTTGGCTCTCAGTTTCAGTGAGTCGAAACTGACTTGTGGACGGCTTCATTCAAAATGGACGTGTACGTGTTTGAACCCAACACTGGTAAACATGCTTCAGTGTCCGAGGACACAAATAAAGGTTGGAGGGCTCGGTCATCTATGGTTACTCGTGCTGTGAGGAGCCCCGGGGGCCCCTGAAGCCTTTGTACAGCTGGGTCTAAATGGTTAAGAAGGCAACCAAGTCAGTCAATCAGTTTATAAATATTTAGGCTAAATTTGTTCGACATGCAGCATCTTTTTGTTTGATTGTTGAAAGTACTTATTTGCTTTTTTTTGTATTTTTTTTTTTTTTGTATTTTATTTTTGCTTGATCTGAGTTTAACATATTTAGTGTCAAAGCAGCACAAAACGCAGCCCCGGCCCAGAAGCAGAAACCACAATCAGAGAGAATTTAGCCTGTTTCAACAGAGAAAGCATTCATTGCTGAAACATACTGTATGTTGCAGATTTGAATGTGCGTCCTCGTGTTGTAATACTCTATTAACTTCTGCTTCTATCTGTAAGGACCGTAAATGTTTCTCCTCACTGAGCACAGCCCAGCATTTGGTCAGCTCTCCTGAATCAGGGAGGCATCTGGTGCACTTGGGTTGAGGGGAGGGTCACAGGTACATCCTTGTACATCGTACGTAACGTTTCACGTTGTCACTGTCATCAGAACCACCATCGTCAACATCATTGAACAAGAAGATACAAAAACAGAAAAGCTGATTTGAAAATCAAACAGTCAGTTATATAAATGCCCCATTTCTCATCAGTGCTGCTGGTAGACAACCACAAAGGGTTTTTGTTACACAAAACAGTGGGCAAAGGATAAGAATAGGCTTTGCTCGAGCGCACAAATACATAGAGGAGAGGAGGAGGAGGTGGAAAAAGCAAAAGAGCCAGAAGAGTGAAAAAAAAAAAAAAAAAGACAAAAAGTGTAAACGTCTCTCCTGTCTGGGGGGAGGCAGGCCCCCTCCCCCAGAAGCTGATCTGTAGCAATCAACACACCATCAAGCACAATCCACAGGCTAACAATTAAGAAATCCACAGTTCGGACAATTCTGCAATCTGTAATCCACGGTTCAATCCAGCCGGTTCCCTTTCTCGCCCCGACCGGGTCCTTTCAGTTCTGGGAGGCTGAGGAGGAGGTGAAGGAGCAGATGTGTGTGTATTCTGATTGTGTGTGTCAGGCATCTTCCCGGGTGTATGAGAGTGCGCGTGTAAGTCTGATAACAATAATGTACATTCTAGCATAGTTGTGTGTTTGCGTGTAAACTCGTTTGAATCCACCAGTGACATCCGTTCATTAATGCATCTCCGAGTTGAGTTTGTCCTGAAAGATGTACAGGTTGTTGGTGGCAGCGATGGCTATGATGTTCTCAGTCGGGTGCCATGCCGTGTGAAGGATCTTCTTGGTAAAGTCCAGGCTGTCCACACTGATATCATCTTTCCGGCGCTTTCCTCCGGCGGCGCAGACTCTCCGCGGCTTCAGGACGGCTCTGGGTTTGCTGCTTTCTCTTGAAGCCTCCAGGGTCACGTCGCGTTTGGTGTTGCGGTCGAACATGCGGAAGAAGTTGTTGTAGGCTCCGGTCATGATCACACTGGACAGAGCAGGGGAGGAGACACTCAGTTGTGTTTCATTCATTGTGTTTCCAGTCAAATCTTGTTCATGATAAGCAGGTATCTCTAGGTGATGGATGAGAACTTTAACTTTAACTGAAAATCCTGAAGAACCTCATCAACTACAGTCTCAAATTTGAAAGAGTGTCTTTCTCTCGTTCAGAGTGGTATGTGGTCCTCAAGAAAGCTTCTGCCTATCTCATGAGTTTACCTGCAAGTACCTGCATGTTTTGTGTACACACTGCAGGAACTGTGCATGATCAATGTTTACAGAACTCCCATATTGGCCCATAGAAAAACGTCTCTTTAAGTTAGTCTTGAAAATGAAACAAAACGCAGACGAATGGGCCATTAGTACAGCTCAGAGTTTACTGAGCTATGTGTGATGAAGTAATTATGCCTTTTTCTACCTTCCCTCTGGAAAACAAGAGGTTTTCTGGCTAACCCAAATGTGTTCTAAATTGCTTTCCCTCCAACTGCTTTTTAAACTGCTATTCTGTTGAAAACAGTGGCAAATGCACATCGAATCATCACAATACCACTATGGGAAGTATTTTCAGCTTGTCAGAAATGGCATTTAAACTGGAAATCCATGCGTTTATCGTCAACAGCTTCACGAAGGGTATTGACAATCAACTGGTTATCATTGAAAGTGAAAACTGTAGTTTTTAATAATTTGTTTCTAATTCTAATTTACAAAGGATGCACTGATTATGAAACTCTGGGACGATATTGATAGAGTGAAAGATAATAATTTAGCCCATGATCGATAGCCAAGGCTGACTTTTTCTGTCATTTGCCAGAGAAACAATGTAATATGCATGATTAAAAAAAACAAAACACTTTACAAGTGTTTCAGCCCTTTATCAAGCTATATTTGCATGAGCACAAATTATTTTATACATGGATGATTAAAAAAAAAAATCTTTATCAATGCAACACAACCAGGACGAACCAGATAAATGTCAGGCGCTGTCCATCAGCTGATGGGCTGAGTGCAGTCAGCAAGCTGAATATCAGCCGATATTAGAACAGTACATCACATCAAGTATTCAGATTCTTCATAGGAGCTTTGTTCAAACACTTTTGGCAGCAAAGCAGCCAGTAATCTTTATCGGAGCTAGGCACACCTTCTGATTTGGAAAATTCTCATTCTTTGTGAAACAAACTCTCCCTCTCAGCCGTGTTGGGTTCTATCTGTGTATCCGTGTATCTGTCTAATCTGTCCAGGCTGAGCACAGAGGTAGGATATGCCAGAGAACAGCTTTGTATGTATATTTATGTAAATCACATATTCTCTTTTTAATAGAACACGAAAACTTTATGTTTTTGCTTTGTCAGTGAGAACTGTCTGTAGATCAGTGAGGTAAAAAATGTCAATTGAACCCAGTTTGAAATAAGAGTGTCAAATAGAATTTGGAAACTTGAATGGGTCTGAAAACCCCCTGTAGTTTCTTTTTACAATGGACACAGAAACACGCACAGGGACGAACACGTCACATGAAGTACCTGTCTGAGCCGTTCCAGGCACACTCGAACTTGTCAAAGATGCAGTCGTTCTCGTAAAGGGAGCACAACTTGCTGCGGAGGTAATCATGAACCTGCAAGAACACACACAAGTAGAAATGATCCAAAATGAGACTGGCAACATAGCTGCTTCACTCCCAGGTACTGAATCCCAGTGTGAACTATAAATAGAAGAGAGCAGAACACATGCACGCACACTGAGCTCAGAACAGACTAAACACATCCACTCTGGCCGAGCTGTAACACAAACCCCCCCCAAGGACAGCACAACACCAGCCCTCAGGAACACAAGGCCAGGAGTGCATTTGAATCAAAATGACTAAATCCACTAGCATCCAGTTCTCCGTTATCACACGCTCCATGGAACAGAGCTACAAGTGTGAACACGCTCACAAATTCACTGACTAATAACTCCTTTCTCGTGTGCTTCCGTCTGACCTGTCTGTGTCAGCACTGTCTGCTGGGTGATGCAAGGGCTTGAAATCTACACCTTCCTGCAGCCACTGTGCTCTGCACCGAGCACCCACCTCTCATATTCTGCATAAAGTCAGCAGTCAACAGCTGCCTTGCAATCAATAAACGGTCGAGCTGAGGTCGTTTTGTGGTTGCACGTCAAACCCCAGGATATTTTTGTGTCGCCATGTGGGTCTTTTCACACAGGGTGAAACGAGACAATGTCAGCCAGAGCTGAATATGGTCTTTTTTTGTTTGTTTGTTTTTGTCTGCACAAACCGTGATTAAGAAAATAAAGTGCTGACTTGAATGCACCTGTCCTTACTCACTGCATCATTGTTATGTTCCGTAAGAAATAAGTGTGTAAATCTCCTAAAAAGAGCAGCATAGTGCTGAAATCTGTTTATGTTTATGTTTATGTATTTAGCAGACGCTTTTATCCAAAGCGACTTACAAATCAAGATATAACAAGCTATACAAAAAGCTAACAATAAACTACATAGAAGAAACCCAATAGTCTGACTCTGTCAGAGGTGACAGAGTAGAGATAGGGTGCAGGCATAGAAGGAAGTGCAGAAAGATAAAGTGCAGAGATAGAGGGGGTAGGTAAGTGCAAGGTAAGTGCTAGGATAGGAGGTGCTCTCTGAAGAGCTGGGTTTTCAAGAGCTTCTTGAAGATAGACAAGGACGCCCCTGTTCTGGTAGCGCTCGGTAGGTCATTCCACCATCGTGGGACGACACATGAAAAGAGTTTTGATTGTCTTAGGCGTGGTGTAGGCACTGCTAGACTACAATCCTGGGACGAACGGAGGGACCGAGTTGTGACGTAAGCCTTTGCAAGAGCATTCAAGTAGATGGGAGCCGTTCCATTAAGCACTTTGTAGGCTAACATCAGTGACTTGAATTTGATGCGGGCGGCTAAGGGTAGCCAGTGGAGTTCGATGAACAGAGGGGTGACGTGTGTTCTTTTAGGCTGACCGAAGACCAGACGCGCCGCCGCGTTCTGGACCATCTGCAGAGGTTTCACAGCACAGGCTGGGAGAACAGTCAGGAGAGCATTGCAGTAGTCAAGGCGGGAGATGACCGTGGCCTGCACCAGGAGTTGGGTGGCATGTTGGGTTAGGTATGGTCTGATCTTTCTTATGTTTAGTAATGCAAAGCGGCATGAACGAGCAACCGAGGTAACGTGTTCTTTGAAGGTTAGTTGGTCATCAATCATGACACCCAAGTTTCTAGCAACCTTTGATGGAGCAAGAGATATGGATTCAGTTTGGATGCAGATGCTGTGATGTATGGTTGGTTTGGCTGGGAAGACCAGCAGTTCAGTTTTTGGGAGGTTAAGTTGGAGGTGATGGGCTTTCATCCATGTTGATATGTCAGAGAGACAGTCTGAGATCCGTGCTGAGACCGTGTGGTCGTCAGGTGGGAATGACAGATAGAGCTGGGTATCATCAGCATAACATTGGTATGAGAAGCCATGTGATCGGATGATCTGTCCTAATGAGTTGGTGTATATGGCAAAGAGAAGAGGTCCCAGTACTGAACCTTGGGGGACCCCTGTGGCGAGGTGGTGCGCTGCAGAAGTGTGACCAAGCCAGGATACTTTGAAAGACCGACCAGTGAGGTATGATTCAAACCAGGAGTGTGCTCTCCCTGTGATGCCCATGCTAGAGAGTATCGACAAAAGGATACTGTGGTTGACAGTGTCAAATGCAGCTGATAAGTCGAGCAGGATAAGTACAGAGGACTTAGCTGTCGCTCTGGCTTCTTTTAAGGCTTCTGTCACAGCTAACAGAGCCGTTTCGGTGGAGGTGACCTGCTTAAAGACCGCCCTTTCAATGATTTTAGACAGAAACGGGAGGAGAGAGACCGGCCGATAATTCTCCACATGAGTTGGAGGGAGGGAAGGTTTCTTGAGCTGAAGTCTGAAGTCTGAAGTCCTAAAATCGTTTTACCTTCATTCGGAGGTGTGAAAGGTCATGAGAGCCATTTGGAATTATCTGTCTGCATGAATCTGTCAGAAAATATGATCTGATGTCCTAACTGACACAGACACTATGTGTACAGCATGATAAGACAGAAACCAACTAAAATATTTACTGAATCCTTTTAGTAAATAAATGATGAATTAATTATTTGGCTGCAATAACGCCAAATACTGTTTCCATCAGCCACAGGTCAGGACAGTATTACATTCAGGCGGAACTCTGGATTGTGCAGCCAGTCACATTTTTATGATAGCAGTCTCTAAAGGAACTACAGAATCTGTTTTGGGTTAAGGTCTGGGCCCTGACTGGGCTGAGACAGAAGGTAGATTTCCTTTGTTTGAAGGTTATTCTGTAGTGGATTTAGTCCACTGTTTGGGTCATTTTCTTGCTGCTAGCATCTCCTGACTTTAACATGGCCATCACCACGACATTCTCCTTTTAGCCATTTATACTAATGCAACATTTGCGAGAATATCTTTCTCAAGCCGGACACAATATAGGCACATTTTATATGTCATGACACATAATCAGTCACTTAGTTTTAAAAGGCTGATGAACACAACAGCAAAGGCTTAATTACTTTAATGGTTTCTACATTACTGTCTGCCTCGGAGACAGAAATTGTCGAAGGTTTCTCAAGAAACTCAAGTTCTAGGGTTTTAGATTCTTTGATAAATTAAGAATTTATAACATCCCAAACCATCCCTTTTCAAAACCCTTTCCCAGTAACATCATAGAGTGTTGAAGGCTTCTTTGGCAAATTTCAGGCACAATTGGAATTTCATTCGAAAAACGCCCTCCTGCATTGTGTCCTGTCATGGGCTCTGTACTCCGCACTCGTGGAGAGAGATGATCCAATATCTCCTGAAAAAAAACTTTTGCTGTTAGTGCCATTTTCTTTTCTTTTTTTTTTTCTTTTTATCTCCACTCAGCATTTTGCAATGTGCTTGTGAAACCCCAGGACAGTTTTTTTTTTTGCCCCAAGCAAAAATTAAAAAAACGACCTCACAATACTGAGGTGCTTTTTCTAAGTTAAACTAGATATGACCCAAAATATGTGAATTTTTTTTTTTTATAGACGAGAACAATGCAATATTTTTACTGACTTTGTCCATAACTGTAACTAAGATGAACATCAGGCCTTATTCAAGCCAAATTCATACTTTAAAGCAGATACATTGAAATGATTAACTTTTTTTCATGCTGCAACGTCTGCCATCCCAACGTCTGCCATCCCATCATTTACTCTCCCCGTTCTTCTCTCCTCCTTTCATCAGACCATCCTCACTCTCCCTCCCACATCCACACCCCGCTTCCCCCTCCATCCCCCTCTTCCTCCCTCTCCGTGCTGCATTGCAGATCTAGGTGTCAGCCACCGTGTAAGGTATCCCTCCTTCCTGCTTTACTTTATGAGTGGAGGCTCAGCAGCCTATAAATAGGTTCGGTGCGTCTCAGCCTCCCACTACTGGCTGCTTCATAGGCCCTCACACGTCAGGCAGACACATCCACAAACTCACATGTTCCCCTACATGCTCGCGGCAGGAATACTAAACACATAGGGGAAAGAGAGGTTAATAAACCCCATAAATGCATAAACAGAAGTTTGAGAGGCCTGTTGTAAACACTATGGAGTGACACAAAAAGATCAATTCTATTTGTAAAAGCTTGCATGGACAAACAGAACAAAGCTATTTTCTCAGCTTAGTATTTTGTTTTCTGTGTTCATTTTGAACAGCACGTCAGGCCATTGTTTTCTTTCTCCCACATAGAATACACTAATCATAATTTACTGTTTGTATTTTTCAGAACCCATTTTCAGTATTACTACAGGTTGTAGTCCTACGTTGTAAAGATGACCCCAGCGAGGGTCTCTGCTGATTTAACGTGGATGAGGGGTGCTGTTTCTGGCCTGCAATCCATTCAATTATCTTTGAAAGGTTTTGGAAAAATTCAATCATTAGTAAGTACTTTGATTGCTTGAGGCAACCTTCTGCCTGTGATTCATTTCTCCAACTCTGCATATTTTTCAGGAAGGCAATGCTCCCCTTCAGTAAAGGGACAGTTAGTCACCCAGTAGCATGAACAGTACAAGTGTGATACACGTCAGAACACTTTAAATCAGAAAGTTAAGATTTAATTAAAGCAGTATTTCGATTTGGTAGAGAAAATTCAACTGTATGTTCGACTGATGTATCTTGTTTTGTATCTTCAACTGTTTTCACACAGTAACTGGAGCCCAAAACTTTCAGGAGGTTATCTGAAGGGACAGTGAGATTGGCCAAACTTTATGCATACTTTTCTCACCTACAGTAACTCCCTTGTATAAAGTCCAGAAAAGTGTCAAAGGATTAACAGAGAGTGAGTGTGCATGCTGATGGCATTTGCTGTTTCATACTTGCAAGGTTAGAGATAAATCTGCAACCTTGTCCACTGCAAACAAAACACTGCACTTTGAGCAAAACCTCTGGTGTGATCTGCCCAGGAGCTAATCTGGAGTATTTTCAGAAGTGACAATGCGTCTCTCTTTAAATATCTCCTGCTGTCTTGTGTAAGCAACTGCAGGCAATGTCAAGACCTGATCCTTGGGACACAGTTCAGTGTTCATGTGTGGAAACAATTTAGCAAGGCATCAGGTCCCTCAAGCCACAAAAAAAAAACAATTGGAATAAATTCACAGAAAACCCAAAAGATCTTCCCTCACTTAGTGTTTTCCTTCTGTGTCAGAGAGTCTAACACACATCAGTCCAGAAGTATTTAACTTGATCGAGACCTAGTATTAGCATATCTTCTTCAAATTCATGACACGCATTCAATAGCTTCCTTTCGATTTGCTACTAATAAGTGACTTAAAGACACATGAACATTAGATCTCACTCTGTTCAAAGAGCCAAAAACTTGAGCAGCAGCGTGTGTTGTCAATATGAGGATGGCAGAAAAATATAGCAACATAACAGCTTACAGACTACAGCTGTAGAAGACTGGTGACCAGCAACATATCAATGTAATCTGAAACTATTCCAGACCTGCTGAAGACGAGTGGATTTAAAGAAAATATTCTAATATAACCACTACTCAGTCCACTTTGCCCAAATTTTCTACTTGACGGAAAGAAACTTTATGGTATTAGCTCTGTATGCAAGATCATTTCAGCATGGTGTTTCTTTTTTCGTATTCGGTATCTTTCCTCGTGTTTGTCCTGCATGGTCATTCACACACCTGGTATGTCTCCAGGGGCTTGCTCTCCATGTTGAGGTCCCAGACTTTGGCTGTCAGGTAGTCTCGAGTGAGAAGGTAGCGACCACTGTGGCTAAACTTCACGTCTGACACAGAAGAGATAATCTCAGAGAAAAAGGAGCGGGCACTGGGGTCCTCGGGCTCCTCGAACACTGCAGAGGGTGGGAGAGATAAAGGGAGAGGAGAGTGGGCGCTGTTAAAACAAATGCTCAGCTTATACGCTTTATGTGTATCACACTCTGGTCTTTCTCTTGAGTGCGGAGATAAAGTGATGTCCCTGATGGTGACTGTCGTGTATAAGACAGAGAGACCATCCAGAAAACTTCCTTTATGTACAAATGTTGCTGTTTGGATACTGCTGACTTAAACATTAGCAAATCAAAAAGAGGCTTATTAAACTTAATTTAAAAGTTGACAATGAAATACAAAAATGAAAGCCCTAGCTGCTTGTTGAGCACAGCTTGTACAGGAACACTGCACCAGTGACTCATGGTCAGAGCCGTTAATCAAATGGGAAACGAGAAGAAGGTGGAATAAAAAAATAATGCTTGGAGATCACGGGCCTTAAGGAATGAATGTGCCATGAACTGATATGTTGTCCCTTAGGGGGAGCAGATTTATGGAAAAAAACAACCCTGTTCTGTATTAATGAAAAACAGACCTGAGGTAGAAAAAAGTATTGAACACAGACTAAAAAATGTCCAAAAGAGACACAATACATTGTACTTCCACACTCTGAGAAAACCAAACTTCTTGCAGTTTAGATTTCAAAACGGCTCGCCAGGTAAATTAGGTTAATTAGCTTTGGGATTTAGATCATCAACCTAACTATAACACGGCACAAAAATTAAGTAATAGTGATCCACTGTGATGGGAAAGATATGTCAAGCACATAGCTTCCAGGTAATTTTCATGCAAGCAGTTTAACGTGAAAATGTGTGGTGTTGTGACTCAAAAGCTAAATGCTCCAAATGATATAATATGCTGTTCTGCAAACCAAATGATTATGATTCTAGTTACTATGTGAGAATGAGGTAATCAGAAATAAACACAAAGTACAGATGGGTACCAGTGGGAATAGTCACTTTGGCCAGTTTTGTGTTTTTGTTAGCACGATTACTCAAAAAGTAATGGATGGATTTGCAGGAACATTTTTACAAGCGATGGGACACTGCCCAGCTTAAAAGTGATTAAATTTTGATGTTGATGTGGATCCAGAAAGTTGTTGTTCAGCCTGGGTGGAGGTATGCAGTGTCGAACTGCTCTTGCAGGTACTTTGTAGTAAAACAAAATGTAGGACCGACTGAAATGTCACCCTGATGACATGATGATTCCATCGAGGAGCAAATGTAAAAATCTGGGGATCACCAAAGTTATCAGCAATCATCCTCTGGGAAACATCAATGTTGAAGTGTGGATTCTGAGATGGATGAAAGTGATGCATCTACTAGCCCTGAAGCCTTGCTGCTCATTTATTTGTAAACTTGTGGCTATCTAAA
The DNA here is from genome assembly GCF_036924035.1 of Leuresthes tenuis. NCBI lineage: Eukaryota > Metazoa > Chordata > Actinopteri > Atheriniformes > Atherinopsidae > Leuresthes > Leuresthes tenuis. The sequence goes on along the minus strand of NW_027325365.1, from coordinate 15,369,651 downwards.
AGGGTCAAGAAATTAGTATGAAGTCATTGTTCAAACCTGTAAAAAGCACAGAAACACATTTTGATCCCTAAAGACCCTCTCAGTGGGTGGGTTTTAGTTTAAAAACACAACGTGTAGATTTGGCCTGTGTCTCAGCAGATTTTACTCACATTTGGAGTGCTTGTCGCACAGGGCTGCTTCTCTCATGTCACAGAGGCGCAGCGTGCCTTTGCTGCTGCTATAGACAAACAAGTTACAGTGGTGGGGGTGAAACTCTGCTGCTGTGATCACCTCCGTCAGATCCTCCATGTTGGCTGGTTTGATATCCACGATGTCTGATAGAAGAGGGAATCGCTTAGGAAGACAGCAGAGAATCAGCTTTTCTAGGCTCGCAGTTTATTTCAACCAGACTTGTTTTACAGTACCTTCCATGATCATCACCATACAGTGTAAACTGTAGGTACTTATTCATTTATTTATGCATTATTTTCATCTTTTTCGTAAATTTTAATCACCAACTCACTCAGATTAAACTAATTAAACCATGTTTTAATTCATTTCAACTCCAGCAAAGGCCCATAATCCATACAAAACATAGACTGAAGTGCTTGCATACGTAAACACTGCCAACAGAATGTAAATATTCCACAGCAGGGTAAGGCAAACCAATAAAAATATATCTTGGGGGCATTGTTGGTTGGAAAGTAATTTCATATTCAGATAAATTGAAATATAATAAACCCTGTCTGGATCAAGGATGTGACTATTGAACTGGATTAGAACTCCGAAATGAGCTAAAATATTTATGCAGCTGCTGAATTATTCATTAAGATACATTTTCACCTCTCAAGAATATTCCCCTCCCCCATTGATGTGGGTCTTTGTGTATTTCTATATACAACAAAGTGAGATTTGCAGTATGAGTGTGTCGTGTGTGTGCGTAGGCAGGGGTTTACTATTGAGCACGTGTAAACATCTACGAGTGAACGTATGCATTAATTATCTGCTGTCCATTTGTTTGAAAGTGTTCATCGCTTCCGATCACGATGCGCATGCACCACAACCCACAAAGGATACTGAAGCTGCGGTCAGTGATGTCCAGATGCCAGAGGTTGATCCTCAGGTCATCAGCTGACATGTAGGTCTCGTAGTCGGAGTTGACGGAGATGGAGTTGACGTGGTACGTGTGGGCATTGGCAAACACTCGCCGTGGGCTCACCTCCACCATCAGGTCCATGGGCTTCAACACCGGCACCTGGCAAAGACACAGAGCAGTATGTCATCTTTTCCACCCACTTAGTGGAAGAAAAATAATAAAAACGAGGTGTGTATATCAAACTAAATACATTTCATTGTATCATGAATTAATATTTAATGCTGTGCTTCCTTTGGCATCAATAATACATCACCGATTTAACAAAAAATGCTTTCTTGATAGCAGCATAAAAAAAAAACAGTTTAGTGCTCAATTTCAAGTTGTTTATGGCAGCATTCTCAGAAATTCTTTGTTGACACGTTTGTATTTTAATCCACAGCACCAGCATCTTCCAGATGTTCTCAGACCTCCACGGAAATGCTTTGTCTAATTGGGATCCAGTGCAGACGTTGTGTAACTGAATATAAAGGACTTCACCACCCGACACACTCATACAAAGTCATCCGCGCTGTGTGCCAGTGACCCATTTTTGTACATGCAAGCACAGCTGTATCTCTGACCCAGTTTTATTGGCTAACCAGACAGATAGCTGGATGGATAGATAGATAGACAGATAGACACCTGCAAGGACGTGACTGTGGAGATGTCCTTGAAGCGGCCCTCCTCATCCTTCAGGTTGTATCCCTCCGGCCGTTTATCTCTTTCACTCACCTTCCACAACTTAATGGTCTTATCTGGAAAACAGACAAAAGAATTGCTTTAAAAATGTATTTATATGGACATACAATATATAGAATCATGCTGAAATAATCATTCTCATAGATATCCGTAGAATTTTACACTATATGCAGCCTTCTGAAAGTATTTTCTTTGTATCTTCATGGTTTCCTGTGTGGGCCCTCACACACATATACATTCTCCTTCGTCAGAAATAAGACTTTGCATAAAATCAAGCTTCCCACAGATTGTGTGGAGGTGTGGGCATTGTTTGTTTATGTTTTAAAATGTTCTCGCTGTGAAACAGTCAGTAAACTACGAATTATGTCTCTGATTTACTAGTTTGTTCTGTGAAGAGCTGCAGTCTAAGAAAGCTGTTACTTATCTCCAACCAGAAAAGATCAGCTCTGTAATTTGGGTTAACGTTTTCCCAAAATGCATCTGACAGAGGAAACATAATAGCTGCTTTGTTTGTCTCAATCTCAGAATCAAAAATTAATTGAAATTCCAATATCCCTCTTCCAAGGAACACCAAATGCAACATTACTTATAAAAAGGGCCACGTTTTAAAGGCTGTGTTTACAAACTGTGACCAAAAAATGCATCTTTAAAGTCCCCCTGATATGGCTGGTAGACTTCCGTTTGCAGTGTTGCCAACTTTTTCCAATCCAATGTACTTAAAACCTGCTCGAAAAAAAGTATTAATGTCATATACTGATGATGTCATCACATTTGCATTCTGCTTTGTTCCAGTTGAAAGTTAGGGGTTTATCTAATGAGCTCTGATTAAATGTGATCTAAAAATGGCAGATAAGACTGAATACAGAACTTAATATCAATTTGGTGAAATTAAAACTAACCGTCTCGGGTTCAACAGACTGTCAGACTATATTAAAAATGATGTCAGCAAGCATCTCGGCAGAGTCAATGCCCAGCTGCTGAAGCAGCTCCTCCATTTTTCATACCTTCCATTATAAATAATATACTACTTAAAGAAATCAATAACAGGCCTCTCAGGGTAAATCTATAGATCTTTCAGCAAAGCCATAAAGTCAGAATGTATTACATAAATTTGGACCTTGCTGCACAGCTAGACAAACTCGGACGCTAATGACTGTCAAATTTGTGATACAACGAAAGCAGCAACTCTTCACTGTTTAGGTGGAAGAAAATGTGCTTCTGACCAGAGAAACTCAGGCAAAAATCTGAACTAAATCGTCCTTTTCATTCACACAAAGATAGTCTGGGTTTACCTAGTCAAATTCAATTAGTGATAGCCCCACAACTGAAAGGTAAAAAAAATTAACAACCTCGATGGATGAGGAGCATATGGATAAGAATCTTTAAATTCTTTCATATAATTCTGAAATGAGGAGTGTATGAAGCCCACACAATAAGTGAACAGAGGCTGATATGATGCTCTGAAAGTTCTGAAGTCTTACTCTACCACGTGAGTGCAGACTCATCTGTTTCAGTCATAGCAGTTCTAGAGGGCCTTCCTTTTGTGTCACACTCAGCGAACTACTCAAAACGGTCAGTACGTTTTAGTACGAAGACCTGGCATTGTTGAGATGTGTGTGTGTGTGTGTGTGTGTGTGTGTGTGTGTGTGTGTGTGTGTGTGTGTCAGGGGTTATTTGCCCTCACCATTGGTGGAAAGCAGGAATTGTGCGGCGTTCTGCTGAGGCAGCCATCGGATCTTATTGATCTTCTCCTCGATCTCCAAACTCTTAAGGTAGTCGAATTCGGGCTCATGGCTCTGAAAGGTGCTGTACACGTTGTACTCTCCCTGGGAAAATGGCTCAGTCTTGCTCTGTAGAAATAAAACGAGGAAATTAAAGGAAAACATGAAATTGCTCATTTGTACACTACAGAGCAATGTAAATCTTTGGACCTTCTTTGGTCATCGTGTGAAGAAACCACAGCCTTGCACAGCTATAGTCATAAGCTCTCTGACACAACAGACACATCAACTATGCATCAACCAATCTATAGTGTGTCTGGAGGGAAACACTTTGCATTCAACCCTCTTCTTGCTGCTGTAATGAAAAACTGTATATTTGAGTGTGTGCCCACCTCAGGTTCCCTCTGAAAGATGACCACACGGCCCCCTTTGTCCCCTGTGGCCAGGAGCTCTCCTGTATGGTTGAACTCAACAGTGGAGATGATATCAGCTGGAGAGAGCAATAGACAGAGGCCAAGAAAGAGAAAGAGGGGTGCAGTATGAGAGGTGAAATGATGGGGGGAGAGACAGAGACAGCAGCCATTAGATAACTGACCACACATCATTATTCATCTGTGAAATGTTCATGTGACTATCCGATTTAAACAATCAATCAAAGCATTAATGTTAAAGGATGACAATGTAATATGATGTGAGGGATGAAACTAGATTTGACCGCAAACACAAATATGTAAATTTGCGTGAGCACAAAAAGTGTCAGCTCTCAAAACACAAAGAAAAGCAAAGCCACACAGAACACATACACAGCTGTTTCACAGCAGGCTCAGGTGTTTTCTGTCATCCACTCACACACACACACACACACACACACAGTGACACACAAGGCTGCAGTGTCACATGAGTTCATTGTGTGCAGGGATAAACATGTACTCCACAATCTCTGCAACATGCGAGTGCATAAACAGCAGTGTAACTGAATAAGTCCACAATATATATATTTTTTAAATCCACGTTTACATTTCATAGAAACAATTTTTGAATGTTTGCAACAATGTCCCCTTCAGTAGCTCTGTGTCAATAAATGCCAACACACTCTGTGACACAACACAGAAATGTGAAGAGGAAGCACATTAACCAAAAAAAAAAAGCGTTTTTTCACTGGTCCCCTCTGCATCGTACAATACACCAAAGCTGAAATAAGAAAGCTCTCAGCCGGGCTGTTTGGTGAAGGGTACGAAAGTGTGACATCCGAGACTTGAATCTGGTTTGACGTTGCACGTAATCTGCTCTCTGTCCTTCCGTCTACTCATCCTCTCCTCTCTTTTCACCTTTGGGCAGCAGATTTAAGATTTTGTAATTTACTTTGAGACAAACCTACTCCGGAGTTCAAAATCTATCAGTCGTTAAACCTCTTTCGAAGAGATTACTGGAAGAGCTTCAGTAATGGACCCAACAATAGACCCTCCAAGATCTTTGATGCCGTGCTCGTGAATGGATGTTTGTTTTCAGTTTAGTCCTGTATTTTCACTTGCTTTGTCTACCAGACACCCTCAATCTATCTTACCTGAATAAACTCTGCATGTTTACAGATGACTGTGAACCGAATGTTCACAGTTTCAAATCTGTGACCTTCAACACTCATAAATACAAAGACAGCGTTAAGGACAGGAAACAATGTTGATTGCCTTTAGTTCAGACTTCAGTTGCTTGTATATGGGGGATACACAGTCAGATGCTAAATCTGACTTTAAAATTGCCTAAATCAGTTCTCTGCAGATTACATTATTGGAGAGTAATAAGTCTTGGGTTGCAATCACACCAGAAGGTTATGGCAATCAGCAGAAACTCCACAAAGTTACAGCACCTAGACGAAAATGACTTCTTCAATGTCACCTACCACGAAACCACAAGAATGAACAAATCATAATCAAAATGCTTTAGAGAGCTGCTGGTAGGCTTTCTTTGTACTTTAGAACCAGCCAGAAACGCTGATTCTTTGCTTTGTTTCCTTATTTCTTATAAAGCTAAGCTAAGTGACTGCAGAATGACTTCATTTCTTAGTTCGCATACTCGCCTTTTCCAACTCTGCTAAACTCACTTTTAAAAGTGGAGCTAATACTATCTGTCATCTGCTGAACAGTCACTGCTGAAATCCGCTATGTTCTTTGGTTCAATTAATGATGGCAGGATGACAGTTTTACCTGACAGCTGATGTGGTCTTTGTGTTTGTTGCAATCAAAGTGTAAAATCATTGTCAGTTAAACTTCAAACTGTTTAACAGGATGGAAGAAATACAATCTCGATCTCCGACATAATACTCATTTAAAACAAAACTTGTGTGAAAGGAAACGATCCATCTCTTTTTATGCAGTCGAACTATCATTTATTAGTTCATTATGTTCAAGTAAACTATTAAATTAGGCACAGTTGAGTCTTTTTTTATCTCTTTATTTCAAACATCTGTGCCCAGTGTACATCTAATGTTCATATGTTTCATCCATAGCTATTTTTGGTTTGTTTGTTGTTAAATAAATCTTGATATCTTATCAAACTGTTGAGATTGTCAAAACTTGGCATTGATTTCTGTAGATCTGCCTTACTGAACCACATACTTCTGCTGTATGATGTCAATAATTCTGACCAGAGCAGCAGAGGTGGAACATTAAAAAGCTTTACAGCATTTATTAATAGAGCAATTCTGCCTCATTGACATTTTGTGCAACAAAAGCTCAAAACAGCTCAGATCTAATAGATAAGAACGTGTCCTCACCATCTTAGACTGTAATAAAAATAGAGCGTGGAGAGTGTTTTTTATTGAGAGCCAGAGCTGAAGCTTGCCTGTTTTGTGGTAGCCTTGAGCAACTTAGGTTTTATGAGTGGAGGCAGGGTCTGCTCCTGAACCTCTACACCAACACAGCAATTCTCACCCTGTTCCACACACACTGATTATTCTTTCCTCTGTTTCAGTCATCTTTACACTCATCATCTCTTAATCTCTGATGTGCTTTTCATCATTTTCAAGGTTATGTCAGCCTTTCCCTCTCTTCCACATTTTCTTTTGTCATCCCTCATTTCAGTTTCTCCAGTTTCTTTCGTTTGCCACATTTTTTATCTTTTTCTCCCTCTCATCCCTCCCCCACAGCACTCTGCCGCCTGGCTGTATGCGAGCATGTACATAGTCGTGGTGATCCTGGTGGTGGAAGAATGGGCAGGATGGGAAAGGAAGGTGAAGTGAAAGAGGCGATAGAGGGAGGGCTTTCTCTGATGAGTGGAGGTTACCATGGTAATGGGCTGAGCCAACCAGTGGCTGCAGTACTCATAATGGTTTGCCGTATATGGTAGTCTGATGAAGGAGGAAGTAGGACTCATCAATCCTATCCTCACAGGAAGAAGCAACGTGGTAAAATAATTATGCTGCTACAGTTCTGTCCACTAACCCGTGCTGCTAAATTAACTCCACAGAGCATGGACCCATGTTACTAATTTGCACCTCCAGATAATCAATGCGTGCACACACAAGATGGTGCTCACGTAAACCATGCATGCAATCAAATTCTGAACATCTGTATGGACACCGGTGAGCTTTGAGTGCACACATGTACTTCTGATGCTCTGTGTGTGAGTGAGTGTCAACTGTATCCAGTCAAGTCAGACAGAGAAAGAGCTCAGCTAAGCAAAACCAAAGAGCAGCACACAGTGTAGCTGAATAAAATATGGAGCACATGCTCTCCACTCTCATCCTCGTTACTCAACCTCCACCCTCTCTGTCTTTTTGTTTCTGTTTGCCTCTCCTGCTCGCACACACACAGCTCACACCCATCTGTCTCTTTCACGCTCTTTATTAGAAGAGCACTACAGAAAAATGAACCCAACAGTCACTGCTATAACAAGCACTGTGGTTCTCTCCCACGAGGCACAGCTGTCTAGTGCCCAGTATATGGATCTCCAGTGTGTGTGTGTGTGTGTGTGAGAGAGAGAGACTCTTTGACTGTCAAGCTTTAACTCATTGTCTTATGGTATATATGTTTGTGTGCTACAGTGATAGAGAGAAGGATGTGTCTCCCACAAACAGCAGTTTAGCATCAGCAGGCTTGCCTGACTCATTGTCACAATGCAGAAGCTGAAAGAACACTCGGTGACTGCAAGTGCAGGCACCCACACATACAATGCATTTTGACAATGACCAACACACAACATGAATGAACCCAGTCACAAAACACACAAACGCTTGAATGCCCATGATGTCAATGATGGTTTAAAAAAAAGAAAAAAAGAAAAGAAAAATTGAACACAATAAAAATAGACCATATATAAAAACTATCTAGTTTTCATTTAAAGTCTGCTTATATATAGTCCAAGTATATGCTTACAAAATAGTACTAGAGCTACCATTTTTCAGTTATTTATCTTTTTATCAGCTCTTCAAGTTATCCTACATTCAACTAAGCCTGGTGACAGATAGGAAGGCTGATTTTAATTATTCAGCTATCTCCTCGGTGGACTGAAAGCCTAAAAACTCTGGCCATTGCTCCTAGAGGCTAAGTCATCAGATCACAGCAAATGAGTTCCCAGACCGGGAAACCAACAAATTAATTGTGCAAAACAAACTTGTAACAAGCGTCTGCTGTTTCCAGACTTTGATATCCATGCAATAGGAAATCCTGACTTTTGTAGACAACACCAGAGAGAGAAAAAGGGCAAAAAATGTGAGATCGTACTGCTTTTCTGAGCAAAGCCAGAACAAAATTAATAACCTACTGAACAACATTTTTAGATCAAAGTGTTTACTACAGTAAAAGCTGAATTAAATAAAATGAGTGGGTAGAAATCAATATTTAGCTAAAATCTATCCACCCATAGTCTGTATTACAGAATTTCAAACTGGGAGGAGGTATGTGAGATAGATGAGGGGGGTGGCGAAAGCACAGGGAAGGGAATTCCTTTTTTTCTGAGGTTTCTATAGGGACAGCGAGGGGAGCAGACGTTCCAATTACAGAAATCTTAGCTCTGGGTAAACACGGACCATTAAAGCCGAGCCAAAAACACACACTCCTTAAAAGCGAGGACAAGCCACCACTCAGCAGGAGATGTCCGTGTATGTGTGTTGGCAAACGTGAGTGCATGCTGTAGCTCAAGTACCCCACATTTCCTGTGAGCGTGTGCACAAGTGTGTGCACTCAATTACCCTGCAGAGAAATAAACGGGATGGAGGGACTGAGGAAGAGGAGGGAGCGAGAGGGAAGAGGGGAGAGGCAGCCGGAGGGAGATGTTAAATTGATCCCTGTCCTGCAGTTTTGCAGTTATCTGGAGAGAAAAAACAGTGCTTGTGTTTGTGTTAGAGGCGCACATGTGCTCAGAGGAGTGATTTAAGCCCGTCACAGCAGGGAATCTGCCATTTCTGCAAACACACATCAGCACAATGGAGCAGAGCCGTGTGAGTCTAATGGTTATAGACACAAACAATTAGAATCAAAAACCAAGCCAGCTTCAGCATGTGTGGAATACACCTGTAATCCTGCTTTAGCTGCAAAAGATTCCCAGAATCAGTAATGAGGGATGCGTTTTTGAGAAAGATTTGTTTGTTTTTCCACCAGATTTAGAAGACTGGTTAAAATAAATTATCATTTTTAAAAAAGGATCGGAGCTTAGCTGCTATATACTCAACCCAGCCCAGTGATAAAAAAAAAAGAATGAAATTACGGGCTGGCGGCTCAGGAATACCAAAGAGAAATCCTTCACTCAACAGTAAGCTTTCTCTATTCTCCTCTTATCTCATAAACTGCAGTCTTAGTGGATATCAGCATGGATGTAGTCTTTAGAGACTTATATGAGCCAAAATTTACACTTTGTGTGCTTTTACCTTAATAATTAGCAAAAGGTTTTTGCACAGAAGGAGCAGGGATGTCATCTGGCCAAACTATTCAAAGAAATGTACCACACACATTGGTTTAATCCTGAACAAAGCAGGAAGACTGAGACCAAAATAAAGAAGAAGCTACAAAAATAGACACACCAAACGGATGAGGCAGGTAGACAGAGACAAAGAGATGTTCAGGATATTTATAACACTCAGACTTTTGTGATAATTCACCTGATCCGACTCTTGCACACACACTCTCCTTGTGAACACATACACTAATTCTCCCGTGCAACCACTCACACGCAGGTGCACACATATGCTCTCATATCTCACCCCGGGGTCATGTGGCTCAAATGTGTGACACAGATACGACCTTCGGGATAAAAGAGGATAGAGCACACACCTTCAGTGTAAGAGGCAAACGGCTCAGGCTCCAGAGAAAGGGTAGTGATGTCGGAGCACAGGACCTGGATGGGGCTCAACATCCTGGGGGAGGACTCCAAGGTGGAGAGGGGTGGACAGGATGGGCGGAGCTCTTCAGGCTATAGCCAGGAGCAGCCCTGCAAGAGGAGCAACGATGGTCGGGAGGGAAGGGAGGGAGGAGGGCGACAGGGAGGCAGAGGGTAAGGAAGGAAGGAGGACCGGGCAAGATTAAGGGTGGGGACTGAGTTACTACATCACCACATTCGGTCATGAGTACTCACCAAAGAAAATTTACCGGTAGTGTGTTCATGGTCACATTGTATCTATGTAACATGAAACAGTCACAGGTGGGGTTTGGCAGAAAGGTCAGCGTGACATGAGGAATGAACAGATACAGACACCTAACGGCAGAGACTCAATATGTCTCGTTGGTCTCTAATGAGATTTTGAAGCTAATGATAATTTTGCTGATACTGATTACTTCATGCCAAGAAAAGGTGAACAAACCAGGAAGAGTGGATTACCCTCTCACATTTAACCGTGTGACTAACCGTCTTCATTACTGACCAATTTGACATCTTTTCAATTGATCTATAATGGGAGTAAAACATGGAACATCAATAAGTCTTCAAGTCAAAAGTAAGTCTTGAGGACATTCAGTTTAAAACTGGACTTACACTTTACATTTACAATGAAACTACTGTGTACATACACAGACTTTATTCCGTAACCTCAGTCACTATTTGTGTACGTCTCAAAGTACAATATATATATGTAACATTCCTATGTGACAGCACAATTGGTTACAATGTGTGGCTTATTGAATTTTGCTTTGCACATTCTACTGTGTTTTATATTATTGTGTCTTCTACCACTTCGTCTTTATTATTATTATCAATATGTGTTTCTGTTTTTTATCTCTTATTTCCCATTTGCACTGCACTCTATGTGTATGTGTAAATGGCAGATAAAAGATTTACTACTTTACTACTAAGTCTTTAAAAAAAAAGTGGCACTTTCAGCCATATTCTAAAAAGATATCTAAAAAGCACAGATTATAGAGTAGAACGCAAAAGAGCGAGCTGCTCCGATTTGATTCACCGATGGCAATTTCATTTCACAGATAAAATGCCCCAAAAACTATGAAAAATGTTTAAATCTGTTAATCCGGTTTGTTTCTTTTAGGTTCTTGGAATGAGTAAAATACATTAATGCTACACACTCTGGCACTTAGCGCTGAGTAAATCCAGAGTTGATTTATGCGCATTGTTAATGGGATGGAATAGAATTCCCATATTTTTTCAAAACCATCTAAATCTGAAATTTGTTCATATTTCCTCATCCGTCCTTGAACCCAATGGCACCCCAGCTGGAGGGGGAGGCTGCAGCAAAGGGAGATATTTTGGAAAGCAAAACATGTTAGTGGGGGTAGTAAGAGGCAAAGAGGGAGGGGAGGGACAGTAAGGCAGGGGGAGGTTAGGCACCCCTCGCCCAAAGGAATTAAAGGGCAGGGGAATCCCCACAGGAAGATCTACAGACACACTGTTATGTATGCGCACTCACAAAACAGTTGTAGACACACATCCATACAGATGCACAAACCTTAGCAAACATGCGTGGCATGAGTGCAACACAGGCAAAAAGTAAAGCAAGATGGAGTCACAAATAAATGCATCTAAGCATAAAATCAAATCTCTGTGTCTGACTCTGACACCCTCTGTCCCTCTCACACACATACAGAAGCACGTCGCGTTGGAGCAGCCTTCTGGGCACTGTTGGATAATTGTTGGGCAGTTGCACCACTACAGCACCAGGCAATGCCGTTATCTGCATTAAAGAACCGATGGGGAAAGAGAGGAAGGCAGTGGGGGATGGAATCTGGGAGTGGGTGAACTTGGACAAAAGGTGGAGGGGGGTGGAGTGGACTTAAAGGAAGTGGCAGGTAATGAGATGTTTTTATTTGTGACAGAAAACAACCCTTGATGGTCATTGGAGGACTCCGTGTGGGATCTGATTTTAGTGAATAATTTGTGCATCCCGCGACACTCCCTGCTCTCCATGTTCTTCGTGACGCTTCCAGACCATTAGTGCTGGGTGGCGTGTCCACATCGGCATGAGCTCACCAGCAATTTTACCCTGAATAATGTCTGTGTCCGCTTGAGATGTGTGGAATAATTAATACTGCCATTATTGGTGGGTGGAGACAGCCTGTCAATCACAGTGGCCAAGCATGAAAAGCAGCATGTTTACCATCATAGGCTGGTTCTGTTGCAATAATATGATGGTTGATGCAAGTTAAGAATCATTCTTGCTTCTCAGTCATCAAACGATCTTCCTTTAATTAACACAAATTGCCCTTGGAAACACTTCATGTATGAGAAAAAACAGAGAAGCACATTCGCACATACAGACAAACAAAGACAGTCTCCAGTACAATGAACACACACACACACTTACACACATTTACACAGTCAACAGGCAGAACTACAGATCTCCCCAGTGTGAGTGGAATTACGTGACAGCTGAGACACAAGAAGCTTAAATCGCATTCTAAAGCAATATGAGGATCATAAATGAGTTTGTAGCACGTCCATGACCCCTTAATGATAATGGGGTCTGAGAAGCATTGCTAACGGTGAGCTGTGAGAGTAAGAAACAGACAGACGAGGCAGCAAGGCAGACAGCGTGAAGGTAAGATTAGTGGCATTCAACGGTACATTCCAATTGTTGTCAGAAACAAACTCCACTTCAGTGGATTACACGGTTTGTGTGCTGCTGGATTTTTCAATGTCCCCCCCCAATACAGATCTGATGTGTGTTCAGTTTGACACTCGCCACTGTTATAAAGAGGAGCAGACAGCAACAGAGAGAAAGCGTGCGTGTGACTGGTTTGTTTCTGGTACTCTTGAAAACTGGTAATTCTACTGAAAAAAAGCAATCCTTCCTTTCTGCAGACACCATCCGAGACAAACATAAGTACCCCTAAAACCAGGACAGATCAATTGTTCCCTGCAGTATAAGGAAAAGCTACAAAAACACAAAGTAAACATAAATGAAAAGTGCAACACACGAAAAGAGAATCGTCTTAGAGAGGAGATGGAAGAGAGGAAAACATGCCAAAGACGGTTTCATTTAGCTCTGTCTGCAGCTCTGTCTGAACACTTTTCAACACAGAGCTTATAAAAGATTAGGAAGCCGCCCTAAGCTTGTTTTGTCCCACAGTAAAGCACTCACACTCTCTGTCACACACACAGACTCTTCCAAAGTCGCATGAATAGATGCACACTTGCATGGGAGAACACTTAAACCCACTGCAGACACAAACAGCTTCCTCCGTCTTCTTCTTACCTTCAGTCACATAGTTGTGGTCGGGGAGGAAGCCGTGGTGGTTGAGCGTCGGGGTGGCGTCAGTGTCTTCGCCCATCAGCGGGGCTGGGGGGAGCGCCCGTCTTGGTGGGGCAGCGTGGTGGTGGCAGATTGGTGGTGGAGGGGGTGGTGGGGATGCCGGCCAGCACAGCGCCCATGCTGCTGCCCGCCGACGCCTCCTCAGCACAGCATCCTATCCTTAAATGAGGATGAGTGGCAGGCAGGGAGGGAGGGGGGAAGTCCCACAGGAGGGATGGGTGCGTTTAGGAGTCCACGGTATTGCCTCTAGGAGTAAGATTCAAACCTGCAGAGGGAGGAGTATTAAAAACATGAGCTTGGTTGGAGAACACACATCACTTATGTGGCGAGAAAAATCAAGAACGCCACATGTCCACTCTGCAGTTGTTGAGTCCAGGTGTGGCCAGACCAGCTACTCTCCCAAAAACACAATCAGCAGCATACACACCGCCGTAGTGTTGGGAATGGGTAAAGTCCCTCCAAGCGAAGAAGAGGAGAAGAGGAAGAGGCGAGAGGGGGGATGGGAGGGAGGGATGAGCAGAGCTCTTGGATGGAGTATCTGCAGTGCTGCTGCTTCTGCAGTGAACTCACACGCATGGGCACACACACACGTACAGCGGGATAAACACTCACCCACTCATATGGCAGCCTGCAGGTCAGATACTCTTTGGCGTCTCCTCCATAAATGACATCTTTATCCTCTACAGTAGGTAAGTGTCTCTCTGGTTTCTTGGTTGTTCGAGAATGAGGAGGAAGATTCTGCTGGCCTCACACTCTGCTGCAGTCTATGCTTTGGCGTATGTATGAGAGGCAGAGTGAGAGGTAGGGAGAGGGGGAGGGAGAGTCAGAGAGGATCTTTCCTGCTGCGCTGGTACGTTTGGATGATGCATCAGTGGAGGCCCCGCCCTCTGTGTGGCACAGCCAATCATCACAGGTTTGAGATCTGCCTGAGCACTGACTGCAGGTGATTAGCAGTGATAATAAAGAAGAAGAGAGGATGGAGGAGTGGGTGGGAGAGCGGAAGTGGCTGAGTTTCTTATAAGGTTGCGATTAATGAGGAAGAGAGCAGAGAGACCAGGACAGGAGATGTTTCACTTGACTTGGGACTGAATATGAACCACAGAAGAGTGATAACCAGATGATTCACCTGGAGACAGAGACAGAAAACAAACCAAAAACACACACTTCATACATAGCACAATCTACTCCACTAAAGTCAGCACTGAAAGCAGGTTTTAGCCATATCTCATCATGATCTTTATCAAGTTATCCTTTTAGATATTTCCTTGCTGAGAGTTACAAGACCACAACACCACAATGCTGGACATATCTAGCCAAGTTCTGTCCAAAACAAAAAGAAAAACAAGCTGTGTTTAATGGACAGTTTTGTATGACAGAGTGGTGTGATAGCAGAAAGGCCACCAGTCAACAGTTAGACTCCAGGAGGTCTCGCTGTAATAGGTCAACACATGCCCTTGGTAAAAGCCCGTATTAATTCCTTTGTACAGATTAAACAAACAAGTTATTGTGTGTTAAGAAGTAATCCTGTGCCTCAAGCCTCACATTCAACAGACGGATGTAAAAGTAGTTTGGTTCTTCTTGTCTAACACTCTATAAGAAAGTAGAATTAAAACTGTAAAAAACTATTTAAGCCATTTGGTCTAATGCAATGCATTACAGCAATGGATATTTCACTGCTTAAAAACTATGGTTAGAAAACACCCTAACCCTCACCAGCTGTTAAAGTAACGTAAATGAAACCTATTACACCATGTTATTACTCAGCAAACAGAAACTAAACTGAAACTAAAAATCTCAGTACACTGTTACTGCTTCCATAACATATAAGAAGGTAAATAGCAGACGGGTGCTGATAAATAATCAAATGCACTGGATGAACTGATCATTATCAAGTGTGAGCACCTCACATTAACACATTACATGTTAAACCATGTGACAAGCCAGGTGCTGCAAATGTAATTCATTTGGCTGGCTGATCATCAGCAGGTGTGAGCACCTTTATAAAAGCAAAGGATTTGACAGTTTGTGGGTGTGGAGCATTCAGGTGTGTCAACACAATGCCACAATGGTCTTAGAGAAGCAATTGTTGCTGCCCATCAATCTGGGAAAGGTTAGTTTCCTAACTATTTGAGTCCGTCATCCTTCAGTGAGAAAGATCACTCACACATGGGAAACATTCAAGACAGCTGCCAATCTGTTCAAGTAAGTTCATCCCAAGGCCAGACCATGTAATGTCTTGAGAGACTGCGAAAAAAAACATCTCAGACTCGACAGGCCTCAGCGAATATGTGAAATATTGCACTTCATGACTATACAATTAGAAAAAGACTTTAAAAAAACACAAGATTTTTGGAACAATGTAATTTGGACGGACAAGACCAAAATGAAGTGTTTGACATCTGGTGAAAACCAAACTCAGCATCTCAACACAAACACCTCATACCAACTGATTCAGGCATGTTTTAAAGCCACAGGACATTAACACCTCACAGTCAAACGTGAGGCCATCTGTCTGGCAGCTAACGATTGGCTGAATTTGGACAAGATTCAACAATAACTCTGGCCCAGATTAACTAAACTCTGTGTTTGGGCAAATGGAAAGTATTATGCATCTGATGGAGCTAGTGAAAACAAATATGATGCATTTGTTTATTTCAATGAATCGGCCGTTATCAGCTAGCTGTCCATGATGCTTTGCACCAAGTCCGTCCACAAATCACAGACTGCGTTCATGACTTGTGGACTTAATAGAATCTGTCATTTTTATGTTGTGAGATTTACAATCTCAAAGATAATGCAAGAATCCCTGCATACACAGGGAGAACATGCACAGAAAGGCTCCAGCCGGGATTCAAAGCAGGAACCCTCTCATGCAAGTTATAATAATCTAATAATAAAATTTAGCTATCAGCTTATTTTGGGGTTCTGATTATTACGTTTCCATTATAATGGCGTGCTTATCTGGAAAAATACCTTTAAACCTGAACAGGTGCTGATCCAAGACCTTAAAGTCATAAATAAAATAGTCACCACTCGTGCACATTTTGAAAGCTTAATACTGGACGTCACCAATAAACGTCATCAATGTTTTTAAACATCAGTGCTGATAGTGTCAGCTTTTAATTTGGTAGCATCAACATAAAAGTTTAAGTACAATCTTGACTAGTTTTAACCAATGTGCTTTCCAACGAACAGAGTTGCTTTCACTGAAGTTTAAATCAGGTGGAAAGATGCACTCATTCATACAAGATGCATGTCTGGTATTAAAGTGAAAATACATCAATTCATATCAGAAAGTATCACTATCAAAAATTAGACAGACATTTCAATCATTGTGTCCGTCCCTCCTTTAAGGGGTCAGAACTGACCACCCGCTGAAGGAGAAACACTGTAATTTACACAGCAGCACACACACAGAGGCTTCAGACGGCAGAGAGTGTGGGCTGCCAGTGACAGTTGGTGCCATCACTGGTGCTGGCTGGCTGCCACCAGGCTTTAACCCTCCGTCCCAGGGAACAAGAATCCGACCTACTCCAAGACTGCCAGCACTGCCCTCCCCCACCTACTTATTACCAAAGATGAGGAATACTCCACACACCACTGCCCCATCAGCCTGAACTGCCCCCAGCCGACCTCACATTCACCACAAAGCTATCTAAGCTCTCCCACTCACATATATACGTATAGCTATGGCTTTTGTTGCCTTAAGTTACAAACGCTCCCTTCTGGTTCAATGTTTAGATCCAGGAGAGCTGATACCTCCATCGGTATATTCTGACCATTTTGGAGAGATAAACAACGTTAAAAATATATCTTAAGTGTTTTCAATATTCTTTGATGTGATTCTTTGAGGTCTACTGGTCTGACTGTCATTTGTATGAAACTATGAAGAAACATTTGTTGAAATGCATATTTGCATGCCACAAAATCCATGCAGGGAAGAGGTCGGTGTGAAGAAATGAGTAAACTAATAATGTTACTGTACTTAAAACCTCTTCAAAAGGAAAAAAAAAGCAGGTACGTCATCTCAAATTAGCATTAAATGCTGGGGTTTACCAACCATTTTTAGGAAACGTCACCTTGAACGTTCCTGAAAGATTACCAGAAGGTTACTGTTTGTTGATTTCCCCCTTAACAGGTAATAGAAATAACCTGTTGCGGTGTTGCTATCTATCTAGCTTTCAGTCACTTTCTCGGAATAATAGAAAAACAACTGGCCTGCAAGACACTTCGGTGAAGAAATGAACACAGTTGACATATGTGTAAAATTATATTAGAACATTTTAGCCATTCTGATGCCGCAAACCCCTCAAAAACGTGCATCATGCATTAGCCTTATATGTTAACGTGGCAGCATGGCAACCTTAATATTCATCATACTTTTAAAGTACCGAGTACAGTAATTTATACGAATATCCATTATAACTCTGCTTTCCCTACAGCAAGCCATATTTTATCTTTACTTAAAAGAGTGAGGAAAAGGCTAAATATAGAAAAGCCAGCAAACAGGTGGATGTTGGATTTTTAAATAAAGAAATCTCCATGTTTATCTGAGCATATTAAAATACAGACCAAACAAGTATTATGTTAAATGTGATCACACACACCGTCCTCATTCTGATGCTGTAAAATCATCATAACAGGCCCGATGAGTATAATCACCAGTATGATCATCAGCTCTGCATGTGGCAGGTTCGTTCAAGTACAGTCACTCCAGTTCAGCTTGTCCTTGTTAACCTGCAATGACCCTGTCTGTGTAGCAGCAGTCTGTCTCCTCTGCCATTCAGGCGTGAAGTCTTGGCCTCCGACCATCCCGTTACCTTGGTGACAGCGAGCGCGACGACCCGCCATCCCCTGCCTGACTTGGACCCATTGCCCTCCATTTCATCTGAGCTGTTTTTGTGTCCTCACATAATCTTCTTCAGTACAGATGGTGGGGAATGTGGTACATTATGCCCATTTAACATTTATCAACAACATTCAACATTTAGTGAGAACACAGAAGCCTGCGTTCAATGAGACGTATTCTCATAGTTCACCTAAGCTACACATATGATAAGGAAGTGCTAAAGTTGTCATTTATAACTATCCAGAGCTTTTAGGTGTGTAAAATGTTAATAAATGTCAGTAATGTACCCCCCTTATTTAACTGTAAACAACATCAGACAACCTAAACACATTCTCTTAACTGAGAAAAAAAAGTATGCTCTTTCTTTATTCTAGACCAAAAGCAGATAAATTGGGAACCAGCAGGTTTACCATTGAGTTGCATCACTTTCTCTATTAATGATACTGATTATGATGCAAAGTCTTTTGATAACAGTAAAGGGTCTCATTTGCTGTATTTTTGTTTAATGCTCCAAATGCTCTTTAATGAGCTTCCTCCCAAGGGTGTCCTTGCTTCACCCTCAGGGACAAAGAGAACAGCTCAGTTATCAGAGAGGAGCTGAGTGTAGAGTTGCTGCTCCTTTGGATTACAAGGAGCCACATGAGATGGTTCCAGCATCTGGTCGGGATACCTTACAGACATAATTGAGGGGAGGTGTTTTGGGAATATTCCAAGGCGGAGGCCTCAGGGCAGGCCCAGGACTCCCTCGCCTGGAAAAGCCTCAGGGTCCCTCTCTAAGAGCTGGAGGATAGCTGGAGAGGGGAAGGTCTGGGGATCTATGCTTATACCATTGCCTCCACAACCCACTATGGAATAAGCGGTGGAAAATGGATGGATACATCGAATATTTGCAGTGCCTGACAGGTTTGGACTTGTTTTCTTAAGCACAGAGCCACACTGTTGCAGTATGTGCAGGGTGTGGTTTGAGATTTACTAGTTGAAATAAATCAGGCCTTCTCTAAGGATATGGTGTCTGGAGGGTTGCATACGTTGTTCGTGAGCCTGTATTTATCATTCAGCATTCAGATGTGTAAGTTACCTATGCTGTGTGCACCAATGCATCTCCACACCATCAGATGTGCTGGCTTTTGATTGAGTGGAATCACATGCAATCTAAGCTGAAGTGGGCCGTGGCCCAACTTGGAAGTAATTAAGATTGTCTTCTATTTAGCCTTGGTGATAGTTGGCACAGCTAGAGACACAGCTATATCGTTCAAAATAAATCTAATGTAGGACAATTTAATCTCCTCATCGCTCCTGCCCCTCACTTCCATTCAATTCTCAATGGTCCAATTCTTAAAAACAAATGAATAAAATCGTTAACATCTCAGATTAACAGCAGTTCTCACACAGACGTTCTGCCCTAATCAAACCACTTGTAAATATTAGTCTGTCAAAACATTCTGAGACACTGGAGGATGAAATGTATCTAAAACAGCTAAACAAAAGGAATTGCACATTGTCCTCTGGTGCTTACTTTTGGAACTGAGGCAAACATTGATCAGTTTCTTTAACTGTACACTTACTGTGTGTAAGAGAGTGAGAATCTCAGGTGTTTCGTGATACAGATAAAGGAACAGATAAAAGGTTCTGTAGAAGGCAGGGTAATGCATTTTAAGATCCCAACACCACTCGTCGGTGCATCCAGTCCACATGATAATGATCAGCATCATTCATCAAGGTGTAAGATCTGTCCAATCAGCAGCAGCAAAGCTTGTGTCTGCCTCTGTTGACCTGGTGTTTCTCCCCCGTCCCACCCCCTCTTCACTGTGCAGATACATGGTTGCTTAGCAACCCTAGGACAGCCTTTGGAGAACACACACTCAAACATGCAGTTTCTCTCTCTCTCTCTCACACACACACACACACACACACACACACACACACAAGTGGAAAATGTATAAAATTTGAGGGAGTAATGTGCTTCTACTTCACCCCTCCTCCACAACCTGTGACTCCCCCCCCCCCAAGAAAAACAGGTGTAAACACAATCTAACCCCAGAGTCTGTAGGAGATTTAGGAAAGTAGCCAACAGATTTCCCTCCACCGCCTTCACACAGAAATGAAAACATGCCAACATAGGGCTAGTGATTTGAGCAGAGAGAGAACCTCCCTAAATATGTTGCTATTTAGACTCATTTTTAGTTTTGACCGATCACCAATTAACTGTAAAGTCCAGCAGCCATGAAATCAGCATTTCTATCAGGCAAATAGCTTTTGGAGATGAAAAGCTATGCAGCTTCTCTGCAGTCTAGCTCTATTATCACATTAAGTGAGCGCTTAAATACAGTCAGCAGACGATGGATCAACCGATGCCCCGAGCGGGAGACAGCAGTGTAAATCCCTGACAGGGGGGTTTCTGTACAGTAATGGCAACTTGCATGAAACCACAGCCCTTGGGGAGTGGTGAGACTGGGTACATTATGAACAACCTTTGGGCAATGCTAAATCCCTTATTACCCCAACACACACACACACAGAGGAACTAATATGCAAATAAGAACACTACGGCCACAAATCACACACAAGCGTGGCTGAAAATGAAAAAAAAATATTTCTGAAGAGTCTATTTTTCATAAACATGTCATGTTCTGGGGAGGAGGGTGCGCTAACTGGGTGCCAGGGGGATCATTTGACTCCTGGTGGATTATGGGATGGTGATGGAATGACTCTTTGGCTTTAGGAGTGGAAGCGGCAGGACGTGCAATGCGTTTCTTTTTTTTTTTTTTTCTGGCAAGTTCCAGGAAAGCTGCAGCCCAGAGGGAGAGATAAATAAACTGATACAAGGTGACATAAAAGGAAATGGCCCACTGATGCCTGATCTATGCTGAAATATAAATGGGAATTCTTTGGCCTGGTGATAAAAGCAGATTAACATATGATTACCAAATCAAATCACTGCCACTAGACCATACCAAAAAGGAAAGTACACTGAAAATATACACAAAGCTATTAATTCAGATCATCCATACAGTCATATTTCCAGCCAGGTCATCTGTTTGTTGCATTTTCTCTACAGGGAAAAAGCTGCTTAGACCAGAAAGGAGATTACACGCAGCTAAACATGCAAACAGAAAACAGTGCCTGGTCTGAGTGACTGCTGCCTGAATACACACACATACACACAAACCTTTTAGAGAACCAAATCTGTGTTTTATCTTCATATCCTGACTTAACGCTTTATCTGCCCATAAATACAGTATCCAAACGTGTGCATGAACTCAAAAGGTGTGTGAGCACCTGCAGCTTTCCCCAGTGAGAATTTGAGCCTCTCATATTGCCAGCAGTTGATACAAACAGTAAATAATAAAAAAAATAATAATAAAGTAAGATTTGTAGACATTGATGTTTACCTCTCTGTGTCCCGTTCGAGTCAGTTCAGAGTTGGCCTTTGGTTGTACAATCCGTCTTTATAACTGAGCGCCAAACCCAGAGCGACAGACACACACACAGGTGACCTTTAGGGGGGGGAGGAGAGGTCAGCAAATGTAAAATTTCTATGAGCAAACCATGGACTCAGCAGCCTGGGGAATACATGCAGAGAGCCGGGCCTGGTCTCCCTCAGGAGGAGAAACTGTTGTGTGAAAGACAGACAAACACCCCATCAACCTCCACACAAGGCACGTGTTCGAGGCATTCTTGTGTGTGAAATACACTCTGAATTTTAGCAGAAGTGAATACGAGGTTTCAGCCGTCAGCTTTAGGCAAAATAAAACGGCTTTGTGTTCTCAGCGTTTCCAACACAAGCTGCAGCAGAATGACGGTAACTCGAAGGGGAATTCCAAAAAAAACGGGATTTTTATTCAACATAATTGGCTCCGACTCCTGGATACATCCTCTACTGTAAGCGCTTTTTAAAAACACAAAGAGAATTCTGGATTCAGTTTCCATCGCTCCCAACATTAGTTGAGCGTTGAGTGTTTCCTGGGATGATTTGGGAGAAAGACATTTGGGATTTGGGAGAACTGATGACAAGAATGAGAACAGTATTAATCCCTTAAGGCTAGTGTATCTGACATAGCAACAGACTGGCATTCTTACAGATAATCATGATAAAAGGGACCAAATTATTGTTTTTACACACTGACACCAAACAGCAAGAGAGGACGTCAGATTGGTGCAAATGCAGTAAGCAAAGGACTCCCATTATGATTTAGCCAAATCAGCACACACTTCCAGAGCAGCTCTTACATGAGAGATGACACGATGACACGTGTGCATGCATCAGGGAAAGGGGTCTGAAAAATATAGGTCACAAGGTAAAATATGCTGAGAGCAACACAAGCTTTCTGAAGCCATTTCCAAACTTCTTTTTGTGGCTTAACACTGCCCCCTGGTGTTTGGCAAAGAAGCACGCAACGAGCCAAGAACGTCATTTTTCAAGGATCAACAATATTCTTTAATTTCACTGAGCAGAAACAGGAGGGAGAAATGCACAGTCCTCTTTAACAACACTGTTATGCAGCTGCTACAACACGATGCATTTTCCACTTTACAACACAGCTTAAACAACATGTTGAGATTGGAACTACAAAAGCACAACTTTGAAGGAGAAGATTCAGCCCCTGTATGCCACATATAAACCTAATAACAACGATATTCTACAGAAACAAAAACCTTGTGCTTCTGTCACTTCAAGTACTTAGAATGAGCTCCGGGACTTTTCGCTGACAGGAAAGATCAGTGGACGATAAAGTCATCGCATTTTTATTTTCATAACAACAGCCAGTATTTTTTACTCATGGATAATTCACACGTAATTAGAGCCATGACCATTTTACCATACACTGGAGTACAAATCTATATTTTAGAGTGACCTACAATTCCTGTATATAATGACTATAATGACTCGCAACGACTGTAAAATAAAATCAAGACACTCAAATTTACTTTAGCCATAAACATTAACAAACTGGATCAAATTTCAAGATCACAAAACGAATAAAACCAAAACTTCAAATACTTCCAAACTGTTTAAAGTGCTCAGTCATAAGTTCAGTTTGCGGGATTCATTTTGAGAGTAAAATTAAAACCTTTTTTTTTTTTTTTTTCCTTTTTCTTTTTAAACGGGATTCTGGTCCACGTCCGGTTCAGGCTGATCGTCCGTGAAGTAGGGATCCCCTTGATGGACTCTGTGATTATGCACCCTCAGGTTCCCCCTGTGGGCAAATCTCTTTCCACACTCTGTGCAAGCAAAGGGCCTCTTCCCCATGTGAACGTCCCGTTGGTGGGCTCTCAAGTTGCCGCTGCGGGCAAATCGTTTACCGCACTGAGCGCAGCCAAAAGGCCGCTCCCCTGTGTGAGTGCGCGTGTGCACAGTCAGCTCAGACGGCGTTAGGAAGCTCTTGTCACAAAACTGGCAGGGATGTAGTCGGACTCCTGTGTGGCGTAATAGGTGCCTGCGCTGGTGGGAGGGGTAAGTGAAACACTTGGTGCAGTACGGGCAGGTGTAGGGTCGTACATTTCCTGCACTCGGAGCTGGAGGGTGGCCGAGAGTGTTTGTGTGCCGTAGAGTGAGCAAATGGGAGTTTGACTGTGGTCTTAGAGGGTTTCTGTTGCCAAAATTAGTGACCCGCTGAGTGTGATTGATGGCGCTTCTGACGCCTCTGCTGTCCCTGGTTCGCCATGACAAATCACCAGAGGACTCCCGGGGATGATCCTGCTGACCTTCCCTCTGTCCTACACTCAGACCCCGCACGGAGTTCTGATTCGAGTTCTGGTTCTCAGGCTCCTGGTCCAAGAAAGGGAAAGAGGTATCGTCATCTTCGTTGCTCGCTTCAACTGATCCAAAACCAGGCCGGAAGCAGGGTGGCTCTGTGCCGGCGCTGCTGCTAGCGGGGGCTGAGCAGCCGGTGCCATCTGCCTGAAGGTTCTCCAAACCCGACACCCCACCTCGGATGGTATCCAGCCCTGGTAACCACTCTCCTGGTTGCATTAGGCTGGGATCAGGTCTGGGGGAGCAATGTCCACTCTGGGAGATGGATAGAAAAGGGGTAGAGGCTTGATCCTCGAGGGGTCTGGGGTCTGCACTGCGACTGCTCTGATCCCAATTAGACACTGAAGAGAAATTAAACAAGAATTCACACACTTCTATCTCATTCCTTACTATTAAACTTCCTTTACATTCCAAAACAAATTTGAAAGTTAGCTTGCTCCATCACTGGACAGGCCTAACCATCAACAAGAGAAGTTCCTTTCTTACTTTTGGGTTTTGCTTGGGTAGCAGACATGGCGTCAACCTGCCTCTGGTCTCCAGCAGCGAGGATTCCCTCTTGGTCTTGGTCTGTGACAGACTCCAGAGTAGATTGTGATGCAGCATGCTGTAGAGAAAAGGTAAAACAAGACAGTTTAGATTTAGAAAATAAAGGTAGCAAAGAGTGGCACATGTGTGACACTGAGGTAGCTGTTCAGAAATCATGAAGATGTAATCACTTGAAATCATTAAACAATCACACTCCACCTCTCATGGACAGTTGGGACAGGATCTGACCTCATGTTTGATAGAAGCTCTGTCCTGACCCGGGACCTCCTCTTTCAGCTTGCTGAGGCTCTGGCTGAGTCCTTCCACTGGTTCTGAATGAGAAGACGCATCATTTCCCACATTCAGTGTGGAAGAAAAGTATTGTTTCTCAACATCAATGCAGTCTCTGGTGCCAGTTTAGTACAAACCACAGGGTTGGCAGTTTTTTTGGCCTCTGATATCTTAGAAATAACATATAGCAGCGTGTTGCTGGGGTCACATTTCAGATGTTCATGGGTTGTTTACAATGCCATCAAATGTTTTGCTGACAATTCTTCTACATAGCTGTTCTTTTCTTTTCTCCAATGACCCTTCAAATCTTGTGTCAAGGTACCGAGTACCTTTGCTTTAGTACTTATGCGTTTTATTTAGGTTGGATTTCTACCAGACCTATTTCAGGTAATGACACTGAAAAACTTCTACCACAAAGTGTGTTAACCATGAGGTGACTTTGAAAGCAACAATGTCTGCTGTCTTACCTGATGCTGTCGGGCTCTGTTGCCTCACGCTGCCCTCTCTGTCTCCTGATGACATCTCCCCTTCCTCTGCCCCTCCAGCTTTCACTTTTTGCCTCCTCTCGGCTTTCTCCAGCTTGCACTTGAGGATGGAGAGCTCCTCCGTCTTCTGCGCCAGCTCCGCCTGCTGTTCGCAAAGGCTGCTCTCAAAAATCTTGGCGATCTCGCACACGGCGGCCGCCAGCAGCGAGTCCATGACGGTGGCCAGCTGAGCGTGGAAAGCACTCCTCACAGATTCCATGTTCCCTTGTTTAAATGACACAATCTGAATTTCTGAGACTGACTGACGCCGGGGTTTTCTTTGATGCCTGCTCTCCAGAGATAGCAGATAGACTCCTCTGCCCTGACATCTAAATACTGCCATGAAGCGATGCCATGCTACGGTTGCTAAATTACGCCATTTATCGCAGAAATTGGCTCTCTGTAATCCACCAAGGTTGAGTCTCTCCTAATGACAAACCTGTGCTGTGTTACAACTATCTTAAAGTATTGCCATTGTGACCGGCTCTATATTGTAAGCTAACGTCACTGATCTAACAATGCTCTGTAAAACAGCGAGACGGTTTGCATTGAACAAAAAACGGTTAATTTCTAGCTAGTTTCTGGATCATAGAGCTATCATTGTTCTGCTGTAACGTAGTGCTAGCTAATGTTACCTCTGTCTAACATGTAAACAGTGGAGCCGACGCAGCCCAGCCTGTACTAGCCTTTCCTTTCCTGGGTAGCATTGGCGCTGTGTTAATGCAAAAGAAACAACCATAACACTGGTTGGCAATTGTACCGGTTGGCTGTTAGTGACCAACTTCTTTTCACTGGTTAGCTCAACGAAACGGCTTCACTTTCAAAGAAACAGCTACTCATCCTTCAGCTAGCTGGCTGGCACCTGTGATGTTGTCGTGCCACCAAGTCTCGCGATATTATAACTCGAAGCGTCAGATACTGCAGATGACTGTAAATACACATTCAATGTGCAATCAAATGTTCAAAAATTATAATATACTTTTTCACCACATAGTAATTCAAATATATGCAAGACAGTGAAAAATCTAAATTTATTCAGTCTAACAATACATGGATAATTACATGTAAAAGGCAAACTTGGGTGAATGGGGGCAGATCCCATACAAAACTATTAGAACTGTAAAATTTTACATTTGTTTTGCTCCTTTCAGAATTCGAGCACTAAAAAAAAAAAAATAAAAAAAAATTTTTTTTAAAAATAACCACACAAATAAAACAACACATTCAATGAGTGTAAAACAGATCAAATTCAAGTATTTAAACTATCACAGAGGAATTGAGCAGAAGCAACGTTATATCAGACATTCTAGAAACACAGGAGAACGAAATACATGAAATGCAGCCAACATTACTGATCGAGTTTCAATAATTTCATTCCAAAACCAAATACATCAACAGATGATGAGAAACTGAGTGACGCACCTGTGACCCAGAAAAGAACAAACCACTATTACGGCAAACGGCAAACAGCAAATAGATTTGCAGCGGCTGAACATGAGGTGTCCACTATTTATCATCTGCTTTTTTTTATTTGATGCTTTTGTGGAAAACTTTTTTCCTACACTGGATCAGACTGGTACCATGTGGCACTTTTTTTGGGTGCAAGCATAGCTGAGACACATTGTACAGCGGAACAACCCCCCCCCCAAAAAAATCTTCTGGCACAGGGAGCGTCGGACCCTTCCTGGCACCGTGAACTCATCGTTCGCCTTCTTAAATCTAAATTTTTGCAGGGTCCTTGCTGGGAGAGAGTGAATGCTTTCCCTTTATGCCCTCTAAAGGCTCGGTCCATCCAAGGTCCACATTCACGTCAACTGAATTCACAGGTTTTTTGTGTTTTCTTGCCATGTGCATGCCGAGTGCCTGTCTGAGGTGGAATTTCATGGGGCACGTGTTGCAAATGAACGGCTTTTCGTGAGCATGACTCACATGTTTTGCGAGTTTTGAGCTCAAATTAAACTTGCAGTTGCAGTATGTGCAGCTGTACTTTTTGGTGGCTCCTTCGTCGACGTTGCCGGGTGAATGAAGTATTGATTCTTCATTTACCTTTACGTCTTTGCACGGGGCGGGTGCACTTTCTTCTTCTTTGGGGGCTTGTTTTACCAACAGTATGTATTTGTCGCAACCCAGTTTATGCATCTTGCACATCTTACGATAACGGAAGACTTCCTTGCAACCTTGGCATGTTTTGTGGAAAAGTTTGTGCTCATTTCGTCCCAATTCTGTATCAAAGCTCCTCTTACAAACCTTACAGTAGAAATTATTTTTCTTGGCGGTTTCCACCCCCTCTACTTCAGGAGATTTGGACTTGCCTCCTGTACTTTTTCTTTGATCTTCTTTGGACTCTTCTGTATTTCCTGGTTCTTTTGCAGTTACATCCACCCTTCTCTTTCTTTTTCCAAAGCCGTCCAAAGCGTTTTGGTCAGAGTTTTCCCGCTTTTTGCCTTTAGGCAATACTTTCACGTCATTCCTAATTGGTCCGGGTTGACCTTCCTGTACGCAGGCTGGCAATTTTCCACTCTCATTTAAAGCAGAAACTGTAAAAGAAAATAGTTGTTATTTCGCCTATAAATGGAAGTTGCACCTTAAAACACATTATAAAGAAAACACACACCTTCCTCTGAATTATGGAAAACAATGCATTCAACTTTGGAACAGACCAGAAACCTTCCAGCCTTGGAAGCCACAATAAATCCATGTGGGTAAATTATGGAAGTGCAGGAGAAAACCATCCTTAGTTTTACTAGAATCATCTGGGACACAGCAGAATGTACAACATATTATAGAAGGAAACTCACTTCTCCTGGATCTTCTGAACTGACTGGTACTCTGGAGGTTGTTGTCGTGCACCTGAAATCCAGATGTTACGACTTAAATTTCAAAAGGTTTACAGTCAATAGGAAATACAAGAAACATGTTCACAGAGCTGCGTCTGCATCAGCAGCAGCAGCAGCAAATAATGGCGTAACTCTCCATATGTTCATGAGGATTACAGAATCGCTGCACGGAGGATATTCAAGATATTTCTGAGCGGATTTTATACAATTCTTTGTGGAAATGCTCCTTACAGGGTACAGAAAATCGTTAAAGCAATGAAAAGAAAGCGGAAGATGCTCTGCTGGCCTCTTTGTCATGTGCAGTTTCTTCTTGGAAGCTGACAAAATGACAATGCTACACTTGTTAGTGAACAAATTCAGACTACGGTGCTCCAACTCCAGCTACCATATCAGGACATTAATTAAGAGGATTTAGTGACAGACGCCAATAAACCGATGATACAGCTGAAATAAAGTTGTTCATGACGATAAGAAGAGCGTAGTTCCTGCTTTCGATACACTCAAATCTCTGCATGGAAAAAGAGGTCAAAGATCACTTTTATTTTCCTAACAAATCTTGGCACCAATTGACGTCACTCCACCTTGTAGATCTAAAGATGGCTACGTCAGGTTCAACATATGTTTGTTTATGATAGAAGAATGTTCCTCCACAATCGCACTCAGTACTGTCTCCCCTCAGGGCCGCATGCCGAGCCCCTTACTGTTCACCCTTTATACCGTAGACTGTAATCCAACCCACCCAACAAATGCCATCATCAAATATGCCGATGACACCACCGCAGTCGAAGTCATCTCAGACGAGGATGAGACGGCATGCAGGACTGTGGTAGAGAAAGTGTCCTTCTGGTGCTCAGCAAACAACCTGATTCTGAAAGTCCATAAAGCAAAAGAACTTGTCATGGACTTCAGGAAGCACAGGCAAGCACCAAGCACACCCCCCCCCCTCCTTAATCCGAGAGCGTGCGGAAACTGTCGCCACCTTCAGGTATCTGGGCACCCACATCTCTGGCAACCTCTCCTGGACAAGAAGCTGCTGCTGGCCTTCAATGACTCCTCTGTGGAAAGTGTACTTGCATACTGCCTGGGTGTGTGGAACACTGGCTCCACAGGTCAGGAAGTCTGTGCAGAGGTATCATAAGAGCTTCAATAAGGGCAACTGGACTTCTCCTGGGATCTCCTGGGATTGCTATGGGAAGCACGTCTCTTGTGTTTGCGTCACAACCAAACAAAAAAAAAATAAAAAACTGCCTACCCCCACACTTGCACTGTAGCACTGTGTTGTGTTAACGTACAGCCATGCACCACCACCTTGAGCTACACACCTCGTGCGTTTGAACTGGAATTTGGCACAGAGGAATGGTGAACGCGCGCAGTCTTACGCTGGGGCACCCGTCTTCATCGTCCTTGGTCACCAGCTCACAGCCCAGTGGAGCGCACCAGTCATCAGGCACTGTTCGAAGCCGCACACAGACACAGAACATGGTTAACCTGCAGATGCAGAAAGCAGCATTTTTCTGGAGGTTCTATAAACAACACTCATCACCACACCTTCGTGCTCAATCTCAGACACATTAGAAGTCGGTCCCGGTGCATCCACAACAATTTCGGGCGCTGTCCAAGTTTGTTTCATCTTGACTCTTCTGAGATACCCCGACTGAAAGTCTTTCAGCTTTAGCTCAGCTGTCTGAAGCTTTAGCTTAAGTTGAGCGAGCTCTTCTTCTTTCAGTGTCATCTCCTTTTGATGATCATGCAGCGTGTTTTCGAATATCTTCATGACTTCAAACACAGCTGTCCTTAAGACTGAGTCCATCGTTGTGGTCAGGTGGACCCGGAGACGTCTCATCATTTGGTTAGACATCACGGAAGATGAATGCGGACAGCTTTCAGATGACCAAAGGGAGAGAGTCTTGTGTGTTGCTGAGTCTAGTCTCTACCCCAAAACAGAGAAATACATGATCGGATTAGCTTCAGCCATGAACAAGCAGAGCTTACTTAGTATTCCTAAAAAGATGTAACTTTCACCATTTTTAATTCTATGTCTACAATAAAGTAATCAAATCCAGTCCAATCCAAATAACTGCCAGCTTCAGAGTTCTCAGAGAGGCGTGGTATTATTTCAAGCACAGAACAGAAGATCACGAGGGTGAACTTTCAAATGAAAGGTAAAGCCCACCTCCCACACACACACAGGGCATTAAATCTGCCACAGCACATAAATCACAATCGTGTTTCCGTGAAACATGAAGAACATGAGCCTGCTGGCCCAAATTACTTTCTGTTCCTTACGTTGGTTTGACACATTTTGCACGAGAGGCCCAACTAATACAAAAACAAACATGTTCATTAACTTCAACATAAGCATGTCTTTTAAAAGGTCTACATACCAAAGTTACGGATATCGAGCCGTGCTCATTTTGGTGTGTTTTTTTGAAGGCGTGGTACGGTGAGCTAACTGTAGCTCACACATCTTGTGTTCAACCTTTGTTGAGTTTGAGCCTACTGACCAAAGTGTTTCCAAATAGAGCTTTTTAGATTGCTCTGGGTGAAAAATCTTCTCGCTCCGCGACCAAACTGGGTTGCGAACTCTCATCCCATCGCTACCACACAGCTGCTGATGAAGTCTTCACTTGTTTCAGCACGACTTACATTTGATTTTAAATCCCAGAAAGTGACTTTGCATTGCTCTCATAGCGTAGAAGTCAGACAGCGGCGGTGTTGCTACTTTTTCCACAATCACAACATTTTGCCACTTAACTCCCAACCCATCCGATCGATGTTTCTCAAGCAGTCACGTAGACACGTCTCTCTCTGGTTGCCAGTGTTAAACTAGGATAAGAGTAGCTCCTGGTGATACAATCTTCTTCGCTCAACTGGTTGTTGAAGAGAACCAACAGTTTTAAACCGCACCTTTTAGCCCTCTCAAGTCTTTCACAATACTGCAAACAAGACACATCAGAGCTGTGGGTCTTCATGCCACAGGTCAACCAGATGCTGCAGCTTCCCCCGAGGTCAAGCAGGCCATAATTTCTTCAGTTTTTAATTTCTTTTCATTTAAATTATTTCTCTCTTATTATATTTTGCGCAAACCTGTAAGTAGTATCAAAACGAAGCTCTTGGCCTCAACGAAAACCCTAAACAACCCGTATAAGGATAATGAACACCTTTAATATAGTTCCTATAATCCAGCTGGAAGTTGACTGAAAATTATCCTTTTCCAAAAGATAAGAAGAAGAGGTGTGGAATGTCTGTTTATTGTCAACCTTCTTTGATATGTCTAGGAAGGGGAAACACCCAGAAACACCCCCTGACATCAAAGTTGTTCCTTGTATATTCAAATTGATGGAGTACCAGTTGGTACCAGGGTGTTAATGTCCCCCAGGCCAGGTTTATGGCAATCTAGGAGAAAGGTCTGGTGCAGGGAGAACCTTAAATCATCTCCAAAGGACAGAAGTTATGATAAAGAAAGTCTCTCTCTGGGATGGGTAACCCCACCTCTGTGTAGACTTGGGGTTTTTTTAGTCAACAAATCCAACCCTGGAAAGTTACTGGGCCTCCAAGAGATTAAGTTTTACTTTATTCCACATTGAGTTTGCTACAAAGTTTATTACTTTTCAAGCATAATCTATATCGTGCTTTAAAGTGTGAGGGAATATAACCGAGCACAGCACTCTTGTAGGCTACAAATTAAAAGTAACGTTTTCACATTTTTCTTGTTATATGAAAACTACACATCTGGCTTTTATACGTGTACTGGATAAAATGACTCCACTGCCCAAAGTTCTCGTTTCTCTTGTTGACTGACAGCAATAATAACGACCAGGTAAACAATCTCCACTTTGAGAGAAAGAACAGTGCGCGAAAAACTCGGCGACAGTTGGGTATACACGGCGTTATTTTCGACATCCTCATGGGCTACACCGATTAAAATTAAACACCTACATTTGAAGCTATGCGTTTAGATGAAACTGATGTTACACATGGCGGGAAAAAGACCGCATACACAAAACACTGACCGTTAAGAAGTAGGACTCCTGTGCTCCGCCTCAGAAGCCCGAGCTTCGCTTTGAACCCACACGTTTATCGCACCAATAGTAGACGTCTAATTCCCACAGCAGTTATTTAATTTTAGCTGTCCAGCGTACTGTTATAGACAACATTCTCACCCGCCATTTTCACCCAAGTGTCCCTACGGACGGAACGTGTAATTTCTTTCGTCATCTTTCGTCGACCCGTAACTTTTCCGACCACGTACATTCAAGAATTTGCTTGGTCAATTAAAAAATGTAAATGTTTTAAAAAAAAAAAAAAACATCCATGGACTTGTATCGTTTAGGATTTACATTTTTAAACAATTAAAACAAAGTGCGCAGACGTTTACGGTACAGACTGATACAGAAGATATTTCTCCTTAGCGACATCTTCCACACTTCTCGATATGTTTGGCACCCAAACAGCAATGGTATAATCTACTGTATAAAATAAGGCCCGCCGCGCATTAAAATGACGTCTATACTGGTCTGGACATGGAAGAGCGACGCTCTACTGTGATTCGTTGTTATGTTGTTAGGCAACCACACACGTTCATCTCTCGACCGCATTCGATTTACCTTAAAAGTTAGAAACTTTAAAATATAGACAATCGAGCGTTAGCGCTAGATAATGTTTTACTACTCAGCAGTAAAAAAAAAAAAAAAAAAATCAAAAGGCAGTATATTGACAGTATATCATTGTCCTTTGGTGATTCTCGTGATATTCATTCATTGAAAGTGATGATTTGATCATTTGAATCTAAATGACCAAGAAGCATTTATCATTTGACTTGGCTTTTGGCTTTGAGTTTTCGTCGTTCTCAGTGTGCTGCAAACTTCAAAAGACATGCAAGAGAGAAACGACCATAGTCCATCCCCTATCCCACAGGCTCGTTTCTGTCTTTTTTTTTTTTTATAGCTGCATTTTTCTCTTGCGGCATTTTACTATTGGATTTGTTTTGCCGTTTTCACGTGTCGGCCACCGTAGATAACCAGCCTCCAAAACGTGTATTTTCTCCCTCTTCTGGTCAACAGGTGAAAACGCAGAAGCGTTTTAATGAGATTTCCAAATCTTAAGGCGGACACGACGTGATTATTTCCACTCATTTCATTCTTGATTCAAAACATTGATGGATGATTGTATGAAGAATGCATGATGAATGTATTTTTTCTCTTTTTGCAAGACAAGACGAACAGAGTAGACAGAAATTTGTTCATGGTCTGCAGGGTTCGCTTTATTGCAGTTAAGAGGGAGCAGATTAGTGCAAAGCTAAAGGGTCCAAGTGCTTTTGAGATATTCATACCGTATTTCGACCAAATAACAAAGTGTCTTTGCTCTTCATTTCTTCAACTTTGAATAAGCTCACACATGCAGGGAAATACCGGAATGATCTTCTATGTCAGATTGTTCACCTCCATCTCAGCCAAACGTAGTGTTGTTCCAGGCCACATTGGCCGCATCCATGTCTACAAAGTTAACATAAATCCTGAAATAGACAGCGACAGAAATAGGTCAATGAGTGCTCTCATTAGCAGTGAGTAGTTATGCAACATACAGGAGGGGGGGGGGGGGGGGGGGGGGTCTGTGCATTTGCTACCTGTCAGGAGAGATGCCCAGGTGTTTGTTGAGCAGTCCACACAGGAGTTTTGCGTATTGCTTGTTGTGAGCACCGCTGATCTTGCCGATGCTGTGGAGGGAGCAGAGTGCGCAGGGGTCTCCCTTTCCTCCAAACATCATCATTTGGTCAGGGTTGATATGCACAGCAATGTACTAATATGTAAAAGACAGAGTCACAAAAAAAATTGAGCGAGCCTTAGCTGGGAGGATCAGTGATGAAGAATGTCAGTCTCAATAACACGAGGGTGAATTAATACATCCACATTTCTATACTGCAAATGCACAAAATGGTAGTTATTGACATGTTGTCTCCGTTGGTATCATGTGGAACTTTCGTGTCCAATTTAGTTTGCTCTTTCTGGGATGTAGAGATTTAAAACATATCACTGGAATAAGATAGGGGTGTGCCAGTTGGTCCCCTGGGCCTGTGCCAGAGGCCCTTCAATAATGAATGAAACCCAGGTTAACTGTTATAATGAAGCAATAGTTAGATAATTAAAGCTGACAATTAATACTTTGAGGAAAAATCTACGGAGGCAGAGTTAAACTAGGTGTTACTCTATGTTGTTTGTTACTCATAACTTGTGTTATGGAAACGGAAATCTCTGCTTAATCATCAACCAGCGCTGACTGTTCGCATGACTGTGCAAAATGACATGTCCATGACGTGGTGTACATTTAATATATATTCATGCCAATCCTGCCTCA
Source organism: Leuresthes tenuis (assembly GCF_036924035.1). Lineage (NCBI taxonomy): Eukaryota > Metazoa > Chordata > Actinopteri > Atheriniformes > Atherinopsidae > Leuresthes > Leuresthes tenuis. The sequence goes on along the minus strand of NW_027325365.1, from coordinate 15,335,294 downwards.
CACCCTCAGCAAGTTACATCTGTAAAGTTGATCAATGAGGGAAGGATTGAGGGCGAATGGCCCCCTCAGTTGGATTGTGCAGATCATGTGAGCATAAATGACCCACCTGCGCAGGTTTGCCCATAGCTTTGGCCAACTCGTCTGTGGCTTCGGACAGCAGAGCCGCCGGAACGTCGCTTTTGGCCACGTTGGTGTTCACCACGAACATCGGCATGATTGCTCTTGTTTTTCTTTCGTGCTCAAGATGCAGAGGCGTCTATTTTGCTCACAGGCGGAAGAAGACAAAAGACTCTTCTTCCTCTTTTATGGAGCTCGCAGCAGTGTGAAAAATTAAACACAGCGCCCCCATCCGTCCTGCAGAACAGTGAATATGTTTTCGTGCGTCTTTATTCATTCAGGATAATCAACCAGTTGTCATCTCTCTTCATTTCAATTTTTTTTTTGCTACTCACTGTGGTTGTGTTATGTCTCTCCGACTTCTTTGGCCCAGTTTGGCCTTGACTGATGGTGTTGGGAGTGTGGATGCCAATGCTCAGCCACATGTCAATCAGACATGGCCGACATTTGTATTGTCTGAGCAGCTCTGGGGTTGCAGTAGTAAAGCAAAGAATAATCAGTGTAGGACTGTCATGCTGAACATAATATGAGATGGTTTGAAAATGATCTATCAGGCAAATCTCAGTGTGGATGAGTTAAGTGACGCTACTTCACTGGAACCAAGAGCGTTCCCCAAAGCTCAGCCCTGGGACCAGTTATTTTCATTTTTATCTGTAAACCGTCTTGACTCAAATGAATCGTGTCAAATTCTGTTTTCACACTGACAGTACAGTGATGTATTGCTCTTCATCTACACCTATACAGGTTTTGTCAGCTACAGTAAGCTTTTACTATTGTCCAGCACAACTCCAACTGAGATTAAAATGGTGTTATTTTCCAGAGAATGTAGTCTCTCTTTTAAATTGGAAAGTTTGTGTTCGTTCCAAAGAACAATTCGTAACATATATCTTCAGTGAATTTGGAAAATAATTGTTCAAGTATGCTGCTCCCCTTTGCTTGGAATAAGCTATTAACCTGAATCTAAATGAGCCTGTTTCACTTGGAAAGTGTATGGAACTTTTACATATATCAGAAGCAGACATGTCTTGTTGTAAATGCAATGACTTACCATTTTGCTTCAGTTTGGTCTCTGATGACTGGGGTGATCAAATGTTCTGAGGTTTTGCATTTTCTAAGCGTTTTATGTTTTAGTTTAGTTTATTATTTATGTGTTATGCTTTCTTTTTATGACTCATACATGTATATGTTATTTAGTGTACAGATTGTGTGCTTTGTTATTCCTGCTGACTTGAGAGGTTGTCTGTCTTGGCCAGGACATTCTTGGAAAGAGCGACTGTAAATGACAAAAGTTTTTATTTTCTGGGCAAATAAAGGTTAAATGAAAACAGATTCTGGCATTTGGGCAACAACAGGCCAAACAGAACACCCCACGTGAGCCATGTTCTCGGACACAGACTTTTCCATCTATTAATGACTGTGTTGTCTCTTACTTTGGTGATTCGTGTCCCACGCAGATCAATTAGGCTCTTTTGTGGTGGTTTCTACTCTATTCTGAGTTGTTTTATATCTTATATAGATCATTTTTGTTTTCCTTTCTTCTTAGTTAATATTATACTTGGGTTCATTTGATGCTCTTAAATTCGCCCTTCTTTCGTGAGCAATTTTCTTGTGTCCTATTTAAAAAAAAACATATGTTACGATTCTGGGATAAAACTAATTATCCCCTCTGTTTTTTGGATTTTTTTTTTTTTTTTTTTTGCCTTTCTGTTTGGTTCGTAGTCGCCTGGGAGATGTCTTTTTAGAGTGCGCCTTACAGTAGGTTAATTACGGTACTGGGCATGCGCAGTGTTCTCAAGCATCATAAGCAGCGCTGAAGGAGGCGAGAAGGAAAACAGTGGCAGCAAGAGGTAGAGAGGAAGAGGGGACAGAAGTTGGACGCGGCTCCCTTTTGTCACCGGTTCTCTGTGCTAATAAACAGCCATGGTTCTTCGTCATTTGTGAAATAACCCCTTCTCTCTTCATTTTACGTCTAATAAGTTACTCCTCGGGATTTCATCTTGCAAAAGGTGCGTATACAGAGCTGAATTAGCCATTCTGCTAGCACTTTCCAACGTTACAGAGAGGGTACTGCTTCCTTTTTACTCAAACATTATTGCTACAAGTTTACTTCAAGCTAACGTGATTTAGGTTAGGTGTTTGGTATTTATTCAGTTTCATTTTCGCTGCTGTCTCATTTAACTGAACCGGGACTTTAAAGTGTGATTAAATTGTGAAATAACGGTGGTTTTACTGAGTCCTGCCACATCAAAGTGTCAGTGTTGATAAAATGAAGCGGCAGCAAGCTAACAAGGACAGCGATGAACACTTGCAATGTGAATCGTTGAAGCGCATCGTGGGTGTTAGACTGATAAGAGGCAAAGTTTTGGGACCCCTGTTGAAAAGCTGTGTTAAATGTCACCGTGACCCCGCTTGGTTTCTAACACAAAACCCGTGTCCGACCCACAGCTGTCCGGACCTGTAGGCAAGATGATGGAGGAGTCGGTGACCACGTTTGAGACGCATCTGACGGCCGTCATGGACAGCCTGATCCGAGCCTCGGTCTGTGAGATCACCAAACTCTTTCAGGAGACGGTGAACGACTACCTGGTGGAGCTGTCCCTGAACAGGAAGGAGAACGACGCTCTCAAACTGCGGCTGAAGCTCACTGAGGGCAAGCTGCGGACCGAGCGCAAGTACGGGATGGGCTGGGCGGCCAACCGCCGCAACGCCGGATTGGAGGGGGAGGCTGGAGGGAGGCAGAAACGAAAAGTTGACACGGCCCGTAAGTGTTTGGTGGTTGATGACTCAAAGGTAGCTTTTCCAGAGCAGCCATATCACTTAAATGCCACCTTATCGATGCATACATGTCCCTATAATGGTGTTTAATGAGAGACACCATTCAGTCTTGGCTTATGAGAAGACACTTGTTTTGTTGGAAACCATCTGGCAAGAGCTGATCTCTCCCTCCCTCCTCCTCCTTTCCTCCTCCGCCTCCTCACCATGATTGCTCCCTCTGTCCTCCACCTCCCCCTCTCCTCTCTTTCCTCTGCATTCTGTCCCTCCCACTCCTCTGTTCTTTGCTCCCTCCCTCCCTTCCTTGCTCCTTGCCCTCCCCCCACGTCCGTCTGTCTCTCTCCCTCCTCCCCTTCCCGCTCCTCTCTCCTTCACGCCCTCTCCTCCTTTCCTCTTCTCCCTGCCCCCACCTCCTCCTGCTCTGCTCTCTCCTTCATCACGTTGCACACACACATCCTCCCCCGCCTCCTTTCCTCACCACTCCATAATTACACTCTCCCTCTTCACTTCCACTTCTCTCTGTTTCTCCAATCTCTTCATCCAATCCCCATCTCCCTCTTCCCCTCAAACTCTACTTCTTCCTCTCCTCTCTCATTTCTGTCACGTTTTTCTCTCCTTCCCGCTCTCTTGTGTGTCCTTCTACGCCCCCTTTCCTCACTCGTTCATCATGCTCGCTCCTCCCTCCTCTCCTTGCTTGTTTTCCTCTCTTCTTCTCCACAACCTCTGTTCTGCTCCTGTTCCCATCTGCCTCTCCAATCCCCCATCTTCCTCCTCCTCATCTTCCATCTCACCACCCTCTTCTGTCCTTCATCTTTCACTCCTTGTCTTCCAATCATCTCCTCCCACTTATCTTTCTCCCCCTCATATATCATCTCCTGTCTCCCCATGTCCTCTGTGTCTCCACCTCCTTCTTACCCTGCCTTCTCTACAGGAGGCAAGTCGAAAAAGGGCCCAGCTGCATCCCACCGTAAAGGCTGGCCTGGAAGTGTGTGGGAGGATGGAGGAGGAGGTGGTGGGGGAGGAGGAGGAGGAAATGGAGGAGCTCTGGGCATGGTAGCAGGAGCAGGAGGACGAGGGGGGAAGGAGGCAAGAGAGATGTTCCTCGTCCAGCTCCCTCGGGATGAAGAGGATGAGGGAGAGATGGTGGAGGACGAGGAAGGGGAGGGCAGCCTCAGCGTTGAGGGGGAGGAGACCGCCAACATCAAAGAGGAGGTGAGGGAGAGAGGCTTTCTCAGAGGAGGAGTAGGAGGAGAAAGTGGCACAGCATCTCTGCGCTGCTCAGCAGCTTCATATTGACTGAGAAGGTTTGCAGACGGCAACACGGAGAGACAGTGAGAGTTTGACTTGTGTTTTTCAGCCACCAAATCACTGCAGACGGGTAGTGGATGAGGGGAAGGCCACTGATATGATATTTAGCTTTCAGAGGAGCCTGTCGAGTGGAGATCTTCACATCTCAAGTAGCGTAGGATGAGACTGAAATACTTCAGGTGGAGGTGAAAAGCTTTTTGCCATTTCGGCACATGACCAAGTGGCAGGAGAGAGATCCACACGTCACTCCCTCTGATGTGGATGTAAACATGCTGTAAATCTTCTTGTGAGCCTCTCGAAGTTGGTTTATATAGCGGCTTTGAGGAAATAGATATAGTTTAGAAGTTTGAATTGTCGTTTTGACAGCTTTATTTTTCGTAAAACTGGGGTAAACACGTACAGTGGCGCACAACACTTTGGTCAAAATGTCTGCTCCCTTGATTAAAAGTGAGGAAAAGATGCCCTGACTTCCCAAAGAGATCAAATCTATGATGACACGGTTTCACACACACACACACAAAAAAGAAAGCCTCTAAAGGAAAAGTCGTGGCACCCCCACATGTTTGGCTCTTGTGAGATCTTTCCACTCGATTTGACTAGGTTTAGGTTGTGTAAGCATCTTATTTTCTTTTTTCGTCACTGATGGAGGGACATTTGCCTTCATTTTTTGCTGGTTTGATTGAATCCATTGTCCAGCAGCTATCTGTTCGCGGGATGTTTCCTTTGCCACTGGCTGTAACATGATATATACCCCCCCCCCATTTAAACGTTTTGAAAAGCAGAAAAAAACTTTTCGCGGTAACAGAAAATTTGACCGCAGGTGCTCAGACTTTTGCAGGCCACTATAGGTCGATGAGATATTCCTATGATAGATGTATTTTTAGATGTATCACCTTCTTTATTCGCTCAGCTGTTTGCTCTCTGACTCTCTGTGCTTCTCCGTGCAGTTTGCTCAAACAGAGGGCTATCAGCCTGCCTCTCTGCGGCTAATCAAGGAGGCTTTGAAGATGGATCTGCCCAACCAGAACCTCCGCACTGTCTCCAGAGCACAGAGTGAAGGTAATGAGCCCAGGACTCACTGACTGAAGGAGGGCAAGTTAGTGAAATGTTCAGGCTCAACTAAAATTAAGCAGAAATGACTGCTCGCACAAACTTTCCTGTCCTCCCTCTGTGTCTACTCAGCAGACCTGTCAGATCGACCCCCGACGCTTCATCCCGGGCAGAGAGAAGAGGAAGACTGGGAGGTGGGCTCTGCAGAACCAACAGATGGGGGAATGACCATGGATGAGCTGCGGGGCCTGGAGTCTGCGCTAAGAGCCGAGAGAGGCCGTGAGCAGGCTGCCATGACGGCTTCACAGTGTCAGTCAGTGGTGGTGCAAGGGAGCGAGAGCAGCCCGGCCCCTAAGTACATCGGTCTTGATGGAATGGAGCAGGAAGGAGAGCTGGAGCCTCAGCCGCCCACTCTGCAGAGAGAGGAGCAGATAGTGCAGAGCAGAGTGAAGGATGCGGTCAGGGCTGGAGGGGTTGTAGGAGTGGAGCTGAAGTTAGGCTGGTCGAAGAAGCTGAGAGAGGGCGACACGGCTGCAGTCATGCCTGTGGAGGACGCAGCGGAGCAGGCCGAGTCCGAGCAGCTGCCCCACCTGTCAGCGCCAGGGAGTGTTGGGGAGAGCGGAGGGGAAGAGGAGAGCAGCGGGGACCTGCTCCACTTCTGCCCTCAGTGTGGAGGAGGCTTCACTTCAGGAGCCGAGCTGGAGGAGCACCCCTGCCCACTAGGCGGCGCCCATCTACAGAGCAGCGGCGCAGAGGACAGCGTCTACCCCTGTGCCCACTGCGGCAACACGTTCAGTCATGCCTGGGCTCTGAAGAACCACGAGTGTGCCTGCGCTGCCGAGCGGCCGCACTGCTGCGAGATCTGCGGGAAGCGCTTCACGCACTCGCGGTCGCTGGAGCGCCATCACCTGGTGCACACGGGCGAGAGGCCGCACCGCTGCCCGCAGTGTGGACGCAGCTTCAGTCGCCTTGGCAACTTGGAACGGCACCAGCGGATTCACACGGGGGAGCGCCCGTACGGGTGTGAAGCGTGCGGGAAACGCTTCAGCCGCGTGGAGTACTTAAAGAGACACCAGCTGATACACAACACTGAAAAGGCAACGCTCCAGTGCGCCAGCTGTGGGCGGGGCTTCAGAGACGTGGAGGAGCTGAAGGACCACCAGTGCTTTTAAAGGGCATTTGATAGGGACTGAGAGGGCTGGCTAACGCAGGGTTTAGCTGATGAATCCCAGCTGTTTGGAGTTGGCGTGTTCTCTCCGGGTCTAATCCTAACCCTTCAGTTGACCCCAGGAGTGAATGTTGTTTGTCTCTGTGTGGTCCTGTGATGGACTGACGACCAGTCCGGGCTGCACCCCTGCCTTTTGACCATGGCAGCTGGGATAGGCTCCCGTGACCCTGAATTGGAATAAGTGGGTATAGAAAATGGATGGATGGACTTTTTCTGTCAAGTGAATAAAGAAGGCATATCAAAAAGTTGACAGGAAGCTAAATGTAATGTTTCTGTAAAGAGGAATATGAATAATCTCTTCAAGCTATTTTAGATGTATGTGTGTGCAAAACCTGGACTTTTTATGGTCCTGAATACGTTGTACATTTTTTCATCATTTTTAAAGTATTTTTGTGAAAGCTGATGGCTTTGCTTTTTGGGAATATAATGGACAGTTTGTTACTCTGTATGTTCGTGTCGTGGTCTCACTGTTGGGGGGGGGGGAAAGGAATAAACACGTGAGTCATCAGAACACATGTCGTTCTCAGCTTTTATTGTAGAATCTCAAGCTTAATGATACAGAAACGGTAGGAGAGGCTGGATTTTTTTGTCAGATCGTATTCGTCGGGAACATTTAAGTCATTTCCTGTCAAAAGACGGCATTTTCATTAAAAATGGAATATTGGAAGAAAAGCTTGTGCGGTTCTTTGCGCGTGTGCAGAAAAACAGACGTTCACTTTTTACAGTGCCGATAAAACAGAGTGATTTTGGTGCTCAGGAGCTTTTGCAGCTTGTTTTCTAGTGTTTCCAAAGTCATCTCCTCAATTTCATAGCCGGTTTTGTTCACCACGTCACGTCCGCTGTTTTTATTATTTCTTCCCATGACAGCGTATGTGGCAAATTTGTTATCATCCGAGGGTGTAAAGGATGGGCAGCAGTAAGCAGACCACATATACTCGGGTACAGACACCTTTTTTTTGATTTTCTGAAAATACTTTATGGCTCCGGTGATCACGTACATCTCCTTATTGCAGTTTTTATTATATAAATTCAACACTTTCTTCTCATATTTCACCCAGGTTTTAGTATTGGATTCCTTATGCTGTGGAACAGCATTTGTTAAGGTGAAGGTGGCATCTCTTTGATTCTGCGATCCTTGGTGCATGCAGGGGTTGAGATGACCCTTCGTGTAGCCAGATCTTTTGTAGTCTTCATCATCTGCCTGGTTTTTCAACTTCTGTTTCACTTGAATTTCCTTCATCTCCGGATCGTCTTCTTTTCTCTCCAACTTTTCGGTAATGGGAAAGAGAAACGAACGAGTGCATCTTTATTACAAAGCAGCCGAACTGAAATGAGTTCACTCCACATTTCTTAAATTCAAATTGGAAGAAAAATGAAAAGAAGTCAGACTTTAAAGAAATTGATCACTAGCATATTGCTATTTCTGACTGATCTTTTTTTTATGATAAGTTCTTGAAACTGGGCAAAATAGTAGATTGATTAGTTTTCTCACATACCTGCGGTTCATACATCCAATAGTTCAAGCGTTGTCCTCCACCGGTGCTGACTTTGTAAGCAGAGTATAGTGGCACATACTCCTTCTCATTGTAAAGGGTGGCAAAATGGTATTCTCCTTTGTAGTACTGGCATATGGGCACATACTCTTTTCCAGTGATGCCTTTGCCTTCTGGGGGTGCATTCTTGTAGAAGAATTGCTTGCATTTAGAGAAGTTGTTGTCGCTGATCTCGCCCATGACCAGGTTACCAAACCCTGATAGAAGAAGCAGCAGAGCTGCAGTGCAGATCTGAAGCATCTCCCTCTGAAAACATAGAACGGACATGACGCCTTCACTCAGAACAGAATAAGCTGAGAGGAGAGCAGAGCAGAGATGGCTTTAGAAAGTGAACATACAACTTACCAAACACTTCACCAGTCTTAGAAAAATGTCTTCCGTCTGGCTGGATAGTCTACAGAAGTAAAGTCAACTGCATATGGAACCAGTCTCAACATTCAGCCGTTAGTAAGCGGCGTTGCTTTGCTGATCAAGTGTCATGACAGCAAAGTGTTTGTGGTACAGCTGTTAAAAAAAGTGTGAAAACAAATTAAAAAAATATTTAAAAAAAACTGTTGAGAATAGTAGCCCGTCATAAAATATCTATTAGCTTAATTCACTATGTTGTCTTTTTAAATGAGTTGCCTTTAATTGTATAGTATTTATAAAACTTGTGATTAAGTTTTTGTAATTTGTATGAATACTTAGTTCTTGTAAAACCAATATTTCCTGCTGTCCTGGTAATACAATGTCTTCCTGGCGCTGTGCGATGCAGGAAGAGGAAGCTCTTGCTTTCACGTCGCCCTGGGTGAACCTACTCTTTAGTGTCCGAACTGACACAATGATTTTCATATGAAAAGAGGTCTCGAGCCATCTGATTGGTGTTTGTATATAAGATGTAAGCTTATATATTGCATTCAGTATATTTAAACTTAAAGGCAATGGCTAAGAATAGCTTATCTTCCTGTAGCACATCAGGAGTAGCATTCAAATGATTTTGACTACTATAGTTATATTCATATTTACCTGATATAGTGGGTATGGAAAACTGATGGATGGATGAATTTATATTTCCCTGTATTTTTATGATAACACATGTATTTTGAACATGAATTTTCAACTGGTCGTTGAGACATTTAAAAGTACTCTATATTAGAGAATTTCCAATTTTATGTCTCTAAATAGTGGATCTTTGACAGAAAACCAAGTCTTTATTAAGTTGCAATAAGCATTTTAAAAAAAAGAGTTGGCTTCAGGCCTGCTGCTCAGACCTCAGCCTTCCCCACTCAATCTTACTTTATTTGCAAAGCCAACAATCTTGCAAATATAGACCAGTCAGGTTTCATGTACCAATTCGTATAAAGCAGAATAGCAGAATATTGATATTTTGTGTTTTGTAGTACACAAATGTGGGTATTTTTGATCAAAGTTTGAGGATTACAGTACAAAAATTCGATGATTTACAGGTGCCGAAGCTAAAAGTGTTACAACCAGACCTGGTCTCCCCCATCTTTGAACATTCCCATCACAACCTCTGTATGTAAATGTTCCCTTGCTGCAAGATAATTAAATAGCTGCTTCTTTTGAATATCAGACAATATTCCTGAGTATTCTTATTAATTTTCCTAACAATGTCAGACAGAGTTTACATTTTTGTAAGATAAATATTTGTCCCCATCCATCGGGGCTTCGGTGCGTGAATAATTTCCACATCGCTTGCATGAAGACAAGAGTGGAGCTTAAATAGTCCGTGTGGCTGAGTTGCTTAGTGGGACAGCTTGATACCAGTTGCAAGCTTGCATCACCGCCTTCTGGTCCAGTTCTTTGATGTTGGCGTGTGAATGTGATTAGATGGGTGATGATCTTTAATAATGGGTGATAACGATACAAGCGAGAAGAAAAGGATAAGTCGGAGGTGGAAGCATACCGTCTGTCTTTGCTTCAAAGTAACAGCTCTGAGCAGCAGACTGGCCTTGGGTCACAAGTTTTGGTGTTCCTTTTTAACGTGAATAACAATAATGTAATACATAGAATCGTGTTCTTGAGCCTTCTAGGGGTGTCTTCGGTGTGTTCCGTCACGCCTGCAAGGAGCAGGGCCGAGCAAGCGGCGCTATTAATAACGGTGCTAAAAAACAACCACATCTTTCTCGTTAAACAACGTGTCATTGTGTAATTTCAAGACACTGGTAATATTAGAAAACTTAAAAGAATGAAAGAGAGTGAGTGTGTGGGTAGAAAATACTCGTTTAAGTCTCTTTTGACCTTGCAAAGGCAGAAAACCAGGCAAGCATAGCAGAAGTAACAGATACAAAAAAAAAACTGGCTAGTGGGGAGGGGGCTGCTCTGAAAGTCTGAAATTACATTAGAAGTAAAACAGGGAAGGCTAATGACTGGGGAAAGATAACACGTGAAACAGGCACAACCATGACAGCACTGCTTCTGTATTTGCAAGGGAAGAATGAGAAAGATCTGACTTCATAGCACTTTCTGTATTTCTCAATACTTCGTTCCTTTGGCTTCTTCACTTTGTCTGACTTATATCCTCTGTCTGTTGGTGGGAAATTCTCAATCTATAGAACTGAATCAATTTTGAAGTAAAATGTTAATTTTATTGTTTCTATAAATAAACCCTTTCTCGCCACAAAGTTCAAACTACCGCCATATAAACAGCACCCAAAAGCAGCATCTGACCAATTTCAATAGCAAATCCTGAAGAACGTTTCACAGGCAGGTAGAGAAAGCGCGTGCATGTGGGTGTCACCTTTTGTCTAGTTCCACTTCCAGAAAAATCCCTTCCTATATTTCCATGCATACGCAGTGGTCTACGTTTCAACCCAAGAGCTTTTCCAGGAATCTTACTATGACGAAAACATTCCATATTCATTGAGTATGAATTGCAGCACGTCGATGATTTCCAGGAAAAATCGAAAAGAAAAAATCAACTCAAAGCAAACAATTGAATATTTGTGCAAACAGGCTTGTTTGGGCAATGTTCTACTCATAGAAATAAGATAGATTAAATAGATTAGAAGAAAAATAATCCACTGTGTAAGGAACACTGTAAATGAGTAAAGTAAACCTTTCAATTTGTTGTTCTATTTTGCATTGAAACTCTTCAAACCAAATATTTATTGATGGGACTGTAATGTCGACATGCACGCACATGTAAAAGAAAGAAAACTCAGAAGCAATCTCTACTTCCTCTTTTTTATTCTTGGCTCATTGAAAACACATTGTTAACTTGTTACAAGACTATATTTAAAGAGAGAAATTGTACATTTACAGAAATGAACAGAAATGAAAATTTGAAATAATCTCGATGCAGTCTGGACACACTGGATGATCTGAAGTGCTTCAGTAATGAAAGCAGCAGTGAGTTTTGTGAAGCTAAAACCTTTCAGTTACGACAGTTTCCATCAAAGAGACTGATGGGCATGGCCAGCCTCTGTGCCAGGATACCCTCCAAGGTCTCTAAAGGCATCCGCCTCACATCATAGCCCCGTAGCGCTGCCTTCGCCTTGACATTAACAGGCACAATCTCCTCTCCGCTGTTGCGGTCATTTCTTCCCACCGCAGCAAATGTGGGGAAAAACAGCCGCTCGGACTTTGGGAGGTCAGACCTGAAAAATGGGCAGCAGTACGCAGACCACATGTACTCAGGAACAGACACCCTGTTGTTGATCCAGCGCTCCCCAGACTGGTAAGGCATGACCCCTGTGATCACATACATGGACCCATTGCAGAAGGCCTTGAATTTTCTCAACATCGAATTCTCAAGAATGCTCCAGGGGCCAGAGTTGGAACCAGCCCGCTGCGGAACAATGTTTGTCAGGGTGAATGTGGCTTCTCGGCCCTCTTTTGTACTCTGGTGCATACTAGGATTAAGATGGCCTTTGGTGAAGCTGGAGTTCTTGTAGTCCTGAGTTACCGCCTGGCTTTCCATTATATTCTGGTCAGGAGGTGTGTGGAAATTTCTCATCTCTGGGCTGGCATGGGAAAATGCCAACTGAAAGAAAAAGATGATTAGATGATACAAAAAAGGCTCTCTTGCTGCCATATTCTGTTTCAGTACAATCTGCTCCAGTAGAATAGTTGTACATGTGAAAGTCTGTGCAAACATGTGTGACTGAGCCAGACGTGTACCGTTAGGCCAATGGTAAGTTTGGACCCTGATGCAGTTATCATTTTATTAGCTGACTGCCAGAATACTTAAGTTACAAATATGTTTTGAATGTGGAAATAGGATGTGGACTCTCAGCTTTAGTTTTACAGTATTCACATCCAAATTGAAGGAAATCTTTCTGAATAAATATGCAATTATATTTGAGCTCTTTTTAAAAGATTTCTTCATATTTCATATTATAACTGAAGAACTTTCACACTTTAAATGTCACCGTTAAGTGGTAATAATACCTTAAAATAAGGCGAAGAGTCAATATTTGTTATAGAAATTTACCTGATTGTGTTTCATCAAATTGCTAAAATTGAATGTGATGCAACACAGTGACAGTTTTCAGTTAAAAAGAAATTCTAGTATTTAAGGTCAGTTCCTTCTTAATTGCTTTAGAGTGTTTGTGTGTTTCTGTCACAACTGATTATTTTTTCACTCATAACTCTGTGCCTCTACAATACAGCCTTGATGTAAATGCACATATCCGTCGACTGAACCAGGCACTAACTTGATTTACTCCAATAACTACATGAAGCATAGTAAAATTACCTCTTTTCCTCACCTGTGGTTCACACATCCAAGATGTACTGGGTCGTTTCCCATCTGGAGGACTTAGTAAATATGCAGAGAACAAAGGAGCACGATGCTGACGATGATACAGGCTGGCAAAGTGGTACTGGTTTTTGTAGCGCTGGCATATGGGCTGGTATCCTGCTGCAGTTACTCCTCTCGGTGGAGTTCTATTGTAGAAGAATTCCTGGCACTGGGAGAAGTCATGGTTGACCTCTCCAACAACCAGGCATCCAAACCAGGGTACGAGGAGCAACAGAGCTCTGATGGAGCATTGCAGGGAGCACCTTCCAAACATCCTATGTTACAGATGCAGGTCAGCAGGAGACAAGCCTGAAGCAGAGAGACACAAGAAAACAAAGAATTTTGACAGATTTCCTCTAAAACAAAGCTGCAGACATATATATCCCTCTTCCTCTAAGTGTGAGGTGTGAGTTTTCCTCTTGTATATATAGTAAGAGCGGAACCCTTGTGGGTGACGGCTCAAACAACTCCATCACACCCAGTTACCGTCAAACTTCCCCTGCTGTTCATGTCAGCCCGCTGACTCTTGACAAACCGACCATGTTTAGGTCGACAGCAACCAAGACCATGTGAAATGCTGCAGGAACTGACAGTGCGGTTTCTTGCTTGCTGTCGCTTTCTTTGTACATGTCGTTGTACATGTCCAATGTAAGACCACGTTTTCATGGCTGGGAAACAAAAAACAGAGGCAGCATTTCTCGCCAGTGTCCACAGTTGTGTAACACTGTGTCAAGAAAAATGGTATATGATTAGAAACTTAGAGGCGGGTCAAAAACGTGAGATCTGTGCATGGACTGCAAACCCTCATTTTAACTATGGCTGTCTTAAACTGTCTTCAGTAGCTGTTTCATGCCTCCACAGGTGTTTATTGGCAATCAGTTGATAAAAAAATAATTGATATAATTACTCAGTCACACACGTAATGAGTGAGTCAACTGTCTCTGTTTCTCTTTCTGTTTCTCACTGGTTTCTGTGTAACTATACTCGTTCTGTCATCGAAACTGCCTCTGATACAAAAGCTGCTTCCTTTATTTCTCAATCATTAATTTACCACAAGTGTGTGGCCCCTTTAATTTGTTGGGTGCTGAATTGGTTTGCAGGAAAGTACTCAGTGTCTGTCTTTTTACTGTAAATTGAGGGCTGCGGAAAATACAGGGGAAGTCGAAGTAAGGCGAACTAAAGATAAATGTCACAAGGTACATTTAGGACCATGATGTTGATACTGACACTATGCTGCTGACCTTAAACTTGTTTCAATATCAGTGCTAAAATCCTCAGAATTAAAATGAATTTGGAAGCATGTTACCAATTTATTAAACTGACCAAAACACTTTTGACAATTTTCATCTGTCCATCTGTATGCTATTGGTCACTAGACAATATATTCAATTCAGTTTATTCATATGGTGCAAAATCATCTCAAGGCACTCTAATAATATATGGTATTGTAATGGAGCCAAATCGCATGCTATCACCTCAACAGTGTTGATAGCATAGCCTCAAAACCTCATCTCTAAGAGTGACCTTATGCTGTCTTGCAGAGAATATGTGGTCACATACAATAAAAGTGACCTCACAGAGGGTCGTCTTCATCCAAAAGTGGATGGAAGGCTTACCTTGACATCTTCCCTTTCCCTCCCTGAAAAGATAGATCCTTTTAGGGTTATTGAATAGAGGGTAACTGGACTTATTTGACTTCTCAGTCCTACAGTGTAAAGGCCAGCTTATAAACAGCTTTGAAGGCTGAAACGCTTCAACCAGGTAGGTTAGAACTGAAGCAGGCTTTTGGACGAGAGGAGAAACGTATTCAAGAACAAAGAAAAGACGTTTGGTTATCCTTCTATTCGAGAATCTTAGGACATAAATACATGTGGGATTTGTGAATGCTGATCAGTTTTCTTGGGGATGGATATTAGATGGATATTGTGTAGCTTTTTTTCCCCACAGTCTACTTAAAACATCACATTGGCATTTAGGACACAGGTGTTAAGAGTAGTGTCTGAACATTTACGAGAAAAACTCCAGTGCATGAAAAGAGCAGTTGGTTGACTGTACATCATGGCCATCTACTGAAGATTCAGAGGTATGACACTTGGAATTTGGACCTATAATAATCAACCTAGAAAAACTAGTCAGAGTTTGAGTAAATCGTTTTTCATTTCCAGTAACAAGCGATGTGAGGGAAGGTTTGAATGGCTCGAAATTAACATAGCATTTATTCAAATCTTTCTCAGCTCGTTTCAAACTTTCATGTTTATGTTGTGTGTCTTCAGTGGTTGTAAGATATGTGTGTGGTTTTTTTTTTAAAAGTTCAGTTCAGTTATATGCTACAAATCCAATAAGAGAAAGCCTTATTATGACTTAATATAACTTGAGTGTCCACTTTATTAAGTAGCTGTTCTCATATTAAACTGTCACTTTGCTCGGGTGTTTTACTTTTATATTAGTTAATGACCGATAACATATGGTCTGTAACACAAAACTAGTTATCTCTATTGCCTAACTGTCATACAAACAATCTATTAACTAATAAACCAATTGAGTGAATAGTGACAACTTCCAAAACCTTGAAATAAACGGCCTTAGATAGCCTTCTTAGGTTAACAAAATAACTGAATTCCGTAATAGAATTTACCAGCTATCTATTTTTCTCTCCTTCTCTGTCTGTGCCTTCCTATGGTTCACTCCTTTTGCGAAATCTTATTATGCAGCGGGCTCAACTCGTGTGCCCCATGATGGATCAGCTTCATTGCGCAGCTGCACTGAGCCTGTTTCTGCACGTCTTCCGTCTGTTTTGTGGAAGCATTTGCACTGCTGTGAGCCTCAGGCCCCTCCCTTTCTGATATTCTGAATATGAACGGAAGAGCTGTGTAGTCTGTACTTCCCACGTCGCAACGGCCATCAGGCGTTTCTTCACAGGACTATGAGCGCTGCAGGGAATGGCGGAGGCCAGCGCGCTTGATGAGCTGCAGTCGGAGCTCACCTGCCCGGTGTGTCTGGAGCTGTTCCGTGATCCGGTGATCCTCGAATGCGGACACCACTTTTGCCAGGTCTGCATTATCCAGTGCTGGGAAGCCAAGGCGGACGAGCTTTCGAGTTGCCCAAAGTGTAGGAAGTCGTGCGCCCGCAAACTAAGACCCAACTCGCTCCTGTGCAACGTCGTGGACAGTGTGCGCAGAGCCCGCACCATGGACGCAGCCGCAGGGACGTCCGGGTGGGACCATCATCCTGCCCCGGAGATGCCCGAGGAGCGCGAGCCCGGGTCCAGTATGAGCAGCGTGGCCTCGTCTATTGGGCACTGGCCGCACTTTGGTATGGACATGTGTGAGGAACATGAGGAGAAGTTGAAGCTGTACTGTGAGGACGACCAGCTTCCCATCTGTTTGGTGTGCGGCATGTCCCGGGACCACAAGACCCACAATGTCATCCCTATTACAGAGGCCTTTGAGAACTACAGGGTACTACTCTCCAAAACCTTTCTCTTTGAAGCTGTCCTCAGACTACTCAGTTTCCTCGAGTTTTGTGCTAAAACAGGCTTCTGCAGACCTTATGTTACTGTTTTTCTATTTGAGCAACACAACTTATTAGAAGCAGCTGTCAAACATTAGTTTTACCACCATGAAATTATTTTGTTGCTGTGTGGGTTTGCTCGACAAAGACGGCTCAAACTAAACGGAGCCGAAGTCAGGAAGTGCTCTGACTTTAGTTTAGCAAACAGGGTTTTCTCATCGCAGACACGACATGGCCATTTTAAAAGCACACTCCCTGCTTACCCTGCCAGCCTTTTGGCACTTTGTGTTTTTACAGGAATTCAGCAGGAATGTGTGAGCTACTCTAACTCCCAAACTCTTTGGACCTCACAGCTAACTATCATCAGTTGGTTTGAAGAGTCCTTTTGGTGTGTTTTGACATGGTTTACTGCCTCTAAATTCCCCTTTTTGTGGGTCAGAGTGTGGAGGATGGGTCGCCGTCATATGACTCCTTTTAAAGCTTGAATGTTGTCCTTCAGAGAGGCGCACCAATCAAATTAACCATTAGTTTAGGATTAATCTTGTTTGCCAACTTCACTTCCCACCAGAATTTTGCATGTGATTGTATTTCTCTGCTGCTGACAAACAGGAAAAGCTGACCATTGCTCTTGAGAGGGTTCAGCTGCAGACAGAGGACGCCACGCTCTTCCAGAGACAGACCAACGAAAAGATCCTCTTCATCAAGGTATCCAGATGTTTGTTTGTGTGTATGTCTGCGGGCTGTTCTGAAAGACAGAACAACTCTGGGGCACTTTTTGTGTGCACGTCTGTGATTGTAACCAGAAATTCTGGTATCCGGGCGACAATTACCTGCATTCCTTCACCTTTACCTGTCTGACAGACAAGGCCGAGGGATGAATTGTCCTATTACGACTGGTGATGACACACCAAAGTTGTTACTCAGTGTTGTTTGGATGTGATGATAGTCATGTAAAGCCAGACATTCCACCTGAAGCGATATAGGTGGTTGATAAACAATGAAACACGTCAACTTCTATTTGTCTTTGTCACACCCACTTCATTCACCGCCAGACACACAATGCTCCCATGCCCACATGTATGTACAGAATGTACAAAATACACAGAAAGAGATAAGAGCTGGCAGGGTTTAGGCTGACACACAGCAGCGTTCACCTAAAACTGAGGTTGCTGGGTGCATGTGTTCCTCTAAGATACAAGGGTAGTGCGTTTGCTGCGTGGGATCATTTGCGCAGCATCAGATAACTTCACGTATCTTCCCCGAAGCTACTACAACCTGCCTGTTTCCTTCCTGTCTGCCTGTTTCAATGTGTGAGCTGGTACGTTTGTGTCAGTTTGACCCACTTAGTGTGCAGATTCACAGATTTTCACTTCTCCGTTTGTATGCCAGAGCGACAGGATGTGGGTGAGCAGGGTTGAGGGGGGAAGTTTGTCTATTTGTCTTTTCCTGAAAATTTCTCTCTCTGTGTGGAAAGTCAGATAAACAGCTGACACATCTGTCTATCAGCAAAATCCACATGAATAGTAAATGCCTGAACTCCTGTTTGCTTTTCATGGGGTTAAATTAGTGTTTGTTTTGACAGCTGGCTGCTTTTTCTAACAAGTTTCAGTAGAACTGTTTTCGTATAAATCTATAATACTTGGTTGTTCTGACTGGTACATAAGTGTAGGTGCAATAGAAAAAAAATATTACATTAAAGATCCAACAATATGGAGATAGTTTAGATATCTATTTAGATATAATGTGACACACATTTTCAGCATTATACATTTAGGTGGGGTGGCAAAGCACTGCTAATTATACAATAAGAACAGCAGAACAATAGAACTGAAACATTGCCCATTAACATTCACTCACGATAGGCACAATTCATACAGGCGCAGTGATTTAATGCTCGGCTACGGGCGGGTCTGACTTGATTTGAAATTGTAGCGAGAATCGTTCACAAGATCAGACATGCTCACTCGGGGGATTTTCTTTAGGAATTGAACTATTGTAACTATTTCATATCAATCCATGTTGTCAAAAGTGAAGCAACAGACCCAGAATCAAATTCTTCACCACATTCAAAGTGAAGAAGAAAGGAGACTTAGACGCCTGGAACAAATTCATGGGATTCCTGAGTTAGAGTCACTTTCTCACAGTCTGGTGCACGTGCCTCACCATTTGCATTCCTTCAACGTGCTCCATTAGACAGAGCAGTGTAGATTTGCCTTGCAGTGTTGGAGAGGATGATGAACTCTTTCAGTTTTGACCAAATGAGAACTTGTTTGGTTCGTGTTTGCAGACAAAGATCAACTGTTTCAACCTAAAACAGGCTGGTCAACAGCCCAATTTGCCCCCAGGGTGAACTGGATATTAAGTCCGATTTGAACAGGAATCATGTCCACAATGTTATAACGAGTTTACGAGTACTTAATGCTTCAAAACAAGCACTGTGCAGAAGAAGTGTGCTGCCTGGTCATCAAAGCACAGACGCTTGAAGAGTCTGTTTGGACCTATTTATTTCAGACCGAGTCACACCACAATGTGACTGTGGTTCCAAAACAGAACTGCCGCGAAAACAAGAACCGAACGGATTCTCTTTTAGCTTAAGAGTAGCTTCAGTTTAACACCAAGTGGATTTTTCCGCTAGCTGTGTACACAATAGCGTCATCAATATTAGTTTGATGAAAGAGCTCTGGCTATTAGATGAAAGCGATGTGCATTTCTATTCAAGTGTCTCAGCTGCACTAGTTAATGTTTATATGTGAACACTAAAAAGAGGTCCCCTGACTGGGATCACGTAGGAACAAACCCTCCTAAAGTGGCTGTGTGCTGCGGGCAAGAAGAATGACTTTACTGCAGCCTCTCTTGGCTCCACAAAAGCATTTTGGTCGTCTAGCTCACAACTTTGCTGTTTTATCTCGTCAGAGATCTAAAGACTGACACGGCAACTTTGCAGCTGAAAAGCCAAATATTTCTTGCAGACGGTGGAACGAATACAGGTTTAAATGTTCGTCAAATGAACGCAAACACAACTCCCTGCTTTCGGTGACCGCAGCTTTTGGTGTTTCAGGGGCGAGCGGGAGATCTGGAGGAGCTGGTCACTGCCGAGTTCGGCCGTCTGAGGGAGTTCCTGATTGAGGAAGAGGAGCGCATAAAAGAGAAACTGCAGAAAGAGAAAGAAGAGAAGCTCAACCAGCTGGAGGAGGGGCTCACCCAGGCCACAGAGCAAATTAGCCAACTGGAAAGTACTGCTGAAAAACTTCACCTCAAACTGAGGGAGGAAGAAAATCCAGAGCAACTCAAGGTGAGGACAGAGTGGGCTTCTACTGTGTGACATCTTTTTTTTTCAGCTTTCAGAAGACAAGTATCAGTTGCTTGAGTAAAATCAACCAAGCAGATACTTGAGAATATTGAAAGAATGTTATTTAGTGCATTGTCAGAGGTGGTGTCAGTCTGCATGATTCAGGCTGAAGTGCTTTGTAATAATTTGATCTGTCTTCTTTCAGGGAATCAAAGATTTCATTGGAGGGTGAGTATCATATTGATCTAATCAGGATATTTCTACATCGGTATTTCCTTTAAGATTTGTAGGTCATATCCCGGTTTTATGTCCACATGACTGCTGTCCTAATCAAATGTCACAAGGAGGTGGTGCATTGTTTTGCAATCTGTTGTTAGTCTTACTGAAACAGGATGTGAGGGCATGTTTGTGCTTTATTGACTCATCATTGTCACATGTCATCGTACCAACCTGCCAGCACCAAGAAGCAGAAAGATTAACTACAAGTGCCTTAGTAGATATGACATTTGATCCATTTAAAATTGCTGTTAAACATGGATGTTATAGGCTTTGGTAGCTTCTTTGTTTATATGATTGCTTTCCTAGCTGGTATAGTTGAGAATATAACTTAAAGGCCACACCATGAAAGCTTTGCACATGGCTTGGATCTTCTTTTTTTCCTAGTAACAAGCAAAAGAGTAACAGTAATCTTTTCTGGTCTGTAATACATCTATAAAAGTATGCACTCATTTTATAACCGTAAATTGATTTCTTTTTTTTTTTCCAGGGCTGAGAGCCTGTTTGAGCGCCCCCCAGAGGTGAGTGTGGATCTGCAGTCAGGAGAGTTCCTGGGACCTCTGCAGTACAGAACCTGGAGGAAAATGAGTTCAATTTTTCAGCCAGGTATGAAGGCTGCACACCACTTGAACACATGTACAAAATAAATGTGATGATCTGGTCAGATTGAGTCACTGCAAGCAGAGATATCTATGCTTTCTTTTAAGAATGCATCCACGGGAACAGGATTTGTTTTTGAACGACAAAACTTTTGCTAACCTCTAATGTCTGCACAGTTCAGAAACCTTAAAGTCAGAGACAGTTGGAAACTTATATTAGCACGTGTGACCAGAGTTTGAGTGGTCATGAGATATTTCACTCATTTTAGCATAAGATGAGCAAGATAAGAGCAAAAGAAGATGTTATACAACCGCTCTCACAGGCTCACTGATCATCTCCATCAGTACAAGATTGATTTTAACGTTAGAATATAGCAGAGTATCCCTTTAAAATGAGTTGGCAATGTTTTTTCCATTTTTTTCATTTGCGTCCATGTGTCTGATGCTCCTGTCCAACTCATCTTACATTAATAATACCTGCAGACATTCAGTATTTTGTTGAGGATCACCACCAAGCAGGTCGTCTCCGTAAACTCTGACTCTTTTGTGTCTTCCCAGCTATCACTGCGGTGACTCTTGACCCAGATACAGCCTACCCCCGTCTTTGGGTGTCTCCCTGTCGCACCAGCGTCCAGGTGGGAAAAATCCAGACAAACCTGCCCAACAACCCTGAACGCTTCACCCGCTACAACATTGTCCTGGGCTCTGAAGCCTTCTCCACAGGCAGACACTACTGGGAGGTGGAGGTGGGCTGCAAGACTGCGTGGGGTCTGGGTGTAGCCAGAGCTTCAGTCAACAGAAAGGAGGAGATCAGCCTCTGCCCGGATGATGGTTTTTGGACCATAGTGCTGAGGGATAGAGGCAACGGCACCAGCGAGTACGAAGCATGCACTGACTCAGACGAGAACTTGATATATCCCCTAAAACCCCCAACGAGGGTGGGGGTCTATCTAGACTATGGACGCGGTGAAGTGGCTTTCTATGATGCTCGAGACATGAGCCACCTCTTCACTTTCTACGATGCAAAATTCCAAGAGCCTGTTTTCCCCTACTTCAATCCGTGGCCAATCATCAATGGACAAAACCGGGAGCCATTAACCATCATGACACCCCACTGGGGATAGATGTCATCAGATAACTGACACAGGGCATCAGCAGATCGAACTGCACAAAGAGATTCAAGCTACTGAACTTTGACGGATTCACGAGCACACAAACAAACACACAACATGTTCGATCAGTACGATGAATGTGTATTAATCTACATCAGGAAATAGTTCCAAAACAAATGCACTGCAGCCAGCCTCTTTATCTGAGTAACACTTTTACTAAAAGTTACAGCCTCTTTTTTTCATTTTTATTTTAACAGCAGTCTTCACATTTGTAAGCATTTATAGGATATATTTACAAGAGACGTGGACAAATATCATCCTTTCAGATCTTCTAATGACGAATAATTTAACAAAGGTCGGTTGGTTGACAAAAATGTAATCAGACTTTACTGGTTGTGTTTTGGCTGCAAGATTTAAATGTGAGTAATCTTGGAAGTTTAACTTACTGAATTTTGTATCATCTAACAACCTAACATGATGTAGTTAACTATGTGTGATCCCAGTTCTTTTATTTTATGATAATTTCAAGCCCTAATGTGTATATTTTTGATAAGCCTTTACAGTGTTTACTGCTCACCACCATCACATTTGTCCAACACTAGTCTTCCTAAGTAGATTTTGTGCTCTGTTTTTGGCCTCAATCTGTTTATTTAGCACAGGGTTATGATATAATGATTAGATTTCCCACAGAGGGATGTTGTTGGGGCAGCTGAATCCACCAGAGGGCAACCAAAACCAGCTCTGAATGCCGCGTCACTCTGTTCATCAAATGTATTTCTAATGAAGCCCCTCCTCTGAGAAGAGTTCATGTCCTGAACTGATGAGGACTTTTTTCACCAGTCATTAGGTCAATCAAGACCTATTTATGAACGTAGCAGAAATCACCCACCATCTGCGAAATTAGAGGAGAAACATTCAACTCTCAAGTTAAAAGAAAATGTTATCCTTTTATTTATAAAATAAACTCATAAAGTACACCCGCGAGTGGCAAAGTATGCTGATTTTGATAATTAGAAATGACCAATTTAAAGGTAAAAGTAGAGTCAGGCGTTAATCAACAGGTTGACACCCAGGTGTGAATGGTCCACTGTAAGATGATCACTCACTGCTTTGCTAAGGTTGAGGTCAAGACTCTGGGGGGGATCCATCACTCCCTAACACACAGATTTTGAGGCCAGCTCTTGTGTAATTATGCATACCTCAGCCTTTTCCCCTGGTTTCCTTAACAATGGCTCCTTGGCAGCCACCCTTCCTTGGAGACCATTTCTGATGAGACTCCAGTGAACAGTTGATGGATCAAATGAAGGGTTAGATGCATCTCTCAGGTCCTGTGTCAGGTCTTTGTTGGATTTTTTCCAGTTTCTTAGAGCTTAGAGCCATCAGATACTGCTTTAGGGCTGACTCTTCTTTCACCCTCCGCTTGTCCTGTTTTAATTGGATGCCAAGTTTTCGGCTAATAGCTCTATTACCTTGTTTGTGAAAAAACACTATTTCATTCCTGTCAAACTGTGTTTAAGCATTAATAGAGACGTCCATTAACCTTGAAATTGTGGGCTTCAGACTCACTTTGAATTACACTGACCTTTGTTCCGCAAATTTCCAGGCTTGAAACTGCCCTTCTGCACAAAATACAGCAGTTCACAACTTTGGTTTCAACCCTGGAACCAGGCCGTTTTGCTTTATGATTGCTTGACATTTTTGTGGGCTACTAGTGCATCTTTGTGGCCTCTTCAAAATGACAACATATTCATGTGTATGGCTGTACATATGCAGGGCTCACACAGATATTTGTTTTTACGACAGTAGTGCTGCATCCTACAACTGTAGGGGGAAGCCAAAGTGCAACGACTTTGTCAAAACCTCTAGCGTTACTTGAACTTTATCATTTTTGTAACTTAAGAAGTGGGAACAGCTTTTGTTTCTTTGTCACAGTTTGCTACCAACAAAGTGCCTTGAGATGCAACTGAAAATATGGTCTTTGCTAAGTTTTCTGTTATAAGTAGACACTGGTTCATCCCTTGAGTTAGATGCTTGTTTTATGCTTGAATGATTCATAGGTCAAAGTTAAAGGCTTCTTAAAATAATCAAGCACAAAGAGTGGGCTGAAAATGAGTGAAAAAGCAGCTAATGTCAAAAGGAAAGCCTAAAAAGACCATCAGAAAGCCTGACGAACTATTGCTCAAGACCACTTTTAAAAGATTATAAGAAATGCTGGCTCAATGGTGGCAAAACATAAAGAGGGCTGATCCAAGGCCTCTGCAAAATATTGTAGTTATTCTTCTTACGTATATATCATATAAGTTTACACAAGTGACAAAATGACATAGTTTCATAACTTGAAACATCATTACATGAAAATGTTATGATGTCTTGGGTAATTTTTAAGCAGAAATATGAAAAACTTCTAAATGGTTGAGCAATTTTAAGGCAAAGATATATTATTTGATCAGCAGACAGGACTGGGGCTTCAACCTTGCCGACACAGCAACAAGAAATATATATGGGTTAGGGTTACGGAGGCCAAAGATCCCTATCCAAAACAAATCTGGAATAAACATCTTATAGTCAGGGCAGGGAGCAGTCCAGGTATGCAGATGCATCAACTCACCTTTCTGCAGCCCACAGATGAAGTCAAAAAAAGATTACAGGCATGCATGCACGCCCAATATTTCATGTGAGGCAATTAAAAAGCTTTTCAATAAACACACGCCCTCATAAAGCTCATCATGTTTATTTCTCTGTCATTTATAACGTTTCAGAAAAGTTGATTCAGCAACACAACAAACAGAACCTGGGAACCTAATGTTTGACACAAGCTCAGTAAAGACCGAGCATGTCATTCATGACACCGAATGCTGGTGCTGTCAACATCAATTTCTAATCATTTGATTGCCTGTGTCTTGGCCGTGTCTGAGTTTGGTGTTTACCTGTTACAGATACCCAAGGATGTTCTGTTTTTTTTGTGCAGTTGAGCAAGGTTAATGAGTGTGTTTGTGACAGCTGAGCAATTAAGTAAACTGTGACTACGGTTACAGACAAATAAATAATGAGAATGAGTCTGACGCAAATAAAACTGCTGTGGTTAATCTGTCTGCGTCATCTGCCTATACATTAAGCAGAAACCGCTGATCTGTAATTAGATAGTATTTCAGGTTGATCACCATGCTGTAACACAAGCCTTCACCTCTACATTACTGCTGAGCTGCCACTCTTTATTCATTCATCCCGTCTCTGAGCTGTTTCATTAAAGGTGACGCTGACATCTGGGATGAATTAGGCTAAAAACGGAAAAAGTTTTAGTAATTTTCTCCAAGACCTCTTCTACAACTGTTCATTTTTCCTCTCGCTTTCAGATGACAGATCTGTTTCCCAAAATACAATGACTATTTCAAACCCTCAGTTGTGTAACTTAGATTTTCTGTAATGGATCTCATTCCTGCCTCCTCTCAAGAATTTCTCCCTGACCTCCCCTCAATTATCTATGAGGAAAGGGGCCTAGACTGGACGGGGAGGCAGCTGAAAGATGGGGTCAAAGTGATCAATGGCAACCTCATTAGGAACTGGAGAGAAGGCAAGCCATACATTATCAGCTAGTCAGGGCTTTCAGTCTGACAGAGAAATCTTTAATGTGGGTTAACAGAGGATCCAGCGATGTGATGGGAGGCAGTTAAGGGCATAATGGGGCCAAAGAGTGAGACACTTCATCAGCTTAAAGCAGTCAAACACCTGCCAACATACCTGTTTCTGCTGTATGAAGGGAGAGAGGAGGACAAACAAATTGATAGGGCATTTTATTAATAGAGAGCTGATGCTTTTAGTGGAATTGGTTGTTTTAGACAAACACTACAAAGCTATGAACAGCTCTTTCAGAGAGCCAAAAAGCACAGTAATATGTTTACAAGCTTGCATGAACACTCGTATCTAAAAATAGAGATCAGTGGTGACATGTCCACCTGTGTGTGCATGTGTTTGCACTCAGCCATGCTTGCTGGATGAGATTATGAATGCAGGACATCATAAAAGTGATGTACTGAGGCTAAACAAAAGCTTTTCATCTCTTCACAGCAGCTGAGGTTGTTGTATCCCTCCAGCCCTCATCCATCCTTTACCAAATGAATAGCTGGTCTTTATATTTAAAAGAAAAATCTCATTTGTGTTACACCAAAGGCTTTAAGTGGGACAGAGGATTGAGGGTGGAAGGATTGTGAGAAGAAGCGTGGAAAGGGGCGAGGATTACTGTCAGAGGAAACTGACGGTGAAAAGAAATATGCAAGAAAGGAGAGGAGGAGAGCAACTGTGGGACCAAAATAAAAATGCAAAGGATGAGTGTAAGCAGCCAGAAAAGATGACAGAATAACACAAGCACATTTCATAATAGCTGCATACACTCTGATGGTAAGAGGAGTTATCAAGAGGAGAGCACGGAGGCAACAAGAGGAGTGTTTACCTACGAAGAAGAGGAAGAGAAGGAGAGATACAGGTCGACGTGTTACAGGTAGATAACACGAGAGAGGTAAAGTTCAGGAGGTATAGAGTGTCACCTAAAGGATTAGGAGGTAGCCAGTGGGGGCAGAGATAGAGGAACTTAATCCCAGCGCCAAGACAACTGACGATGATAAAAACCTCCTCACCTGAACACACCAAGAGACAGATATGGACAGAAGCATGGTGAAACTCTGAGGAGCAACAAGGACAGAGAGGAAGAAAGAAGAAGAGCTGAGCCTTATTTTCTCCTGGAATTAGTTCCTTCATCTTCTTATTTTTTGTTTACCTCAAACTACGAAATCACTACATCATTTTTAACATATTTTTGAGAAATCAGCAAATGATTTATGAAGATTTTTAGCACACTGAAGTAAAAATCAAAGAGTGGATAGCAGAAGAGAGAAGCGAAGGGAAGAGAGCGGGAGGGAGGGGGAGGAACAGAGTGTGTGCGTGTGTGTGTGAGTGAGTGTGTGTGTGTGTGAGCCTGTCACACCGAGATGTTCATGATCATTCGCGAGTCGTCCGCCGGAGGAGGCGGTGCTGGAGCGATGAGCGTGCCGCAGGAGAGAAGTGCAAAGCAGGTGTGTGTAGGGGTTGCATAGTTATATATGTATTTAAATGTATGCATGTGGTTTTTTTCTCCCTCACGTCATCTTTGTCTGCCTCGTATGAAGATTTTCTTATGTGTCACTGTGTGGTTATATCATTTTTAATACAAACATTCACTGTAGTGAATGCATTTGTAACGGTCACGTTTTGCATGATTTCATCATGTCGCTGTTGACAGTCGATCTCAAAATGCAATCGTGTAAAGATGATCTTAAAACAGTGCTAAAGTGTAACTGATGAAAAGGGTGAATGCCTGCTTTCTACAAGAAGAAATGTTTGATAAAGTGTTTTGACTTCAACTGAGCTATTGCAAATCCTCCTATATAAGTTGAGGAAATGTTTAGGTATAAGACTGAAAAACTCCTTGAAAGACGATGTCTAGAAATAATGAGTCTATAAATGTCTCATAATTCCTTATAACATTGCAACATGTGCCGTGTTTTTAATAGCAATTGCATTTTATAGCAGTTCAATCACATGTATTTTCTTGTTAACCTCTGTGACCACTCAGGTGCAGGCTGCCATCAAGAAGAACATGGAGAAGCAGAGGAGGCGAAGCAGCGTGCACGGAGGGGGTGCTGGAGATGCTCAAAGTGCGACCCCTCAACCTCAAGTCCGTCAGAAGTCTAGACAGTTACCACAGAGGGTGGCAGCAGAGGCAGCTGAAGCAGCTGAGGACAGCGAGACGCTGGAGGAGAAACTGGAGGAGATGATGGAGGGACCACAAAGGAGAGACAGGGAGAAAGAGAAGGATGCGGAGCCTGTGGACCTGCTGCCCATAGTGGACTCTGTGTTTGGACAGGTAGGACTGGAGATCCGTGTGTGTCTCTGCATTGTTGCTTGTATGACTGTGTGAGTGTGCTTTATTGGGTTACTCCTGCATCAAGTTCTCTGGCTGATTAAATGTCTCACAAGTGGCTTGACTGAAACCCTATGCCTCGAGTTCGAATTTAAAACCCAGCTCTACTCCACTTTGCATCAGTAGCAGTCTCCTCCTGTCCTATTTGATCCTAAGAGGGCAGAAGGCCTTAAAGCTACGGCATAAAAAACATTAAATATTGCACCTTTTCATTTATCCCCCAAATACTTTTGGAAATGGTGGGATCGGCAGAACAAGAGGACTGAAACCAAGGATGATGATAGCATGTGTTTGAGAGGGACTTCAGCTCCTTTACTTTAGGAAACCTTATGAAAGAGTAATCTGTAACAGATACTGCCTTAGTCGAGAGATCTGATGATCACCCTGTGTCTGCTGTCACTCTATCAGCTCTGTATCACATCACAGCCCATCACTCACATGGTCAGAAACGATACACGACACGATGCCATACGGCAGGTGTCTGTCACCCCCGAGTCACACAATCCTAGTGTGAGAAAGTGTCAAGCTTGTGTGTGAAAATAAAATCAAAGAAGATCAAACGAAAGTTAAAGCCACACTCGCTTCCTCTGGCCGACCTCAGCACGGCTTGTGAGTCACTCACGATTCATGTCCGCCTAATCACGTCAGCAAAACTCTGATGAAGAGCATGTCTGGGGTTAGCAACAGGAAATTAATATAAAGAGAAAGAAAGATGTGATGTCAGTGGTGATGCAAGTGATCCAAAATAAGAAAAATCTGCTAAGTGAGTGGGAGAGAGCAGTCAGCAGAAGAGAAGAGAAGAGGAAAGAAGTCTTGCATGAAGCTTGAGTATAAGTCAGACAGAGAGTACGCCTAAAGACCCTCAGCCCCCACATAATGAAATGAAGAGAAACAGATGGCCTGTGCAAACTCATCATCTCCTCGAAGGGATCTTTAACAAAAACAAATCCAGCACAACTAAAGTGGAAACTTTGAAGGGTTCATCAATGTTGGCTTCACAAAAGCTTCTGAATTTCTGAAAAGGAGAATTTCTGTGCCAGCAACTTTCTAAATTGTGGATCCATTTTTAACCTATCTGTTGTATTGGGTATGCTTCATTTGAGCAGTTTAGTTTTTACAATATTTCCATCCATCCATTTTCTATACCCGCTTAATTCATTGGTCGGGTCACGGGGGTGCTGGAGCCTATCCCAGCGGTCATTGGGCAAGAGGCAGGGTACACCCTGGACAGGTTGCCAGACCATCACAGGGCTACACAGAGACAAACACTCACTCCTAAGGACTATTTTAGAGTCACCAATTAACCTAACATGCATGTTTTTGGACAGTGGGAGGAAGCTAGAGCACCCAGGGAGAACCCATGCATACATGGGGAGAACATGCAAACCCCAGGTGGGGATTGAACCTGGAACCCTCTTGCTGTGAGATGACGGTGCTAACCACCACACAACCGTGCACCTATTACAATATGTGTTTATTGAAATGATTGATTTACAATATCATTACCCCATCTGTCCTGCAATGTGAAAGAAATGCAGCAACTCCTTAACCCAACTCAGCTCATGTCATTTCATTTCAAAACGATATTGCAATATTGTACTAACTGAAGGGAATGCCAAATCAGATTTTTTCTAAATGTACAGTATAAGTAGCGGCTGATTTCCTGATGAAAAATTCTCTCTGACAACAGCTTAGTGTAAATACAATGGCTCTTTAATCTATTATTTATTTAGTATTTCATATGTCACCATCCATACATGCTGAGCTGCCTGCTTACTGGAGAGAAGAAACCTTGCAAGTCCTTCTTACCAGCGATACTCTTAAAACTGTTTTAGGGTTACACATGTATATATATGTATATATATATTTGATATTCGATTATATATTTGATTTATTTGATACTTAGGATATCAGCATTTTTTCTTTCACTCAATATTAGGCTATGGAAAAACAGAAAAGAAATTCTAATTACAAACATGTTGCCCACAGCATGATGAATTTAATTAGTTCAAGGTTTGATCACATACAAAGAGGAAGAAAAGACTTGAAAATATTCATAATGTTAAAAAAAATACACCTGGTGTTACAACTAAGTAGTTCAACGGAAAACAGGTCAGTCAGAGGCAGCATAGACAGCAAAAATAAAGATGGGATGGAGTTCACACTTTGATATTTTAAGAACAATGTTCCTCAGTGTTCTGAAGTTCATGCTATCATCTCGGTGCAAGATCGAAAAAAAACATTAAAAGGCGGTGATGCTCAGATCCCCAGGCAGCGCTGCGTGAAAAATGGAGATTATTTTGAAGTGGAAATCCCTGCATGAGCTCAGGAACAAATGCAAAGTTAAAACTAAAGGAAGAATAAAGAAAAAAACAAGCTCACTTGAGCATTTAAGACTGAGGCCAAGTGACCATTAACAACATTTTTAGAAATGATTGATATGTTCTCCTGAAGAAAGAAATAAAGGAACAACTGGCTTGTCTGTAGCATACAGTTCAAAAGATAGCATCAGGAAAGGCATCCAGGTGCATCTTACACATGTGCAAATAGAACTTAAATGCTCAGTAATACATGCAGCTTTTAGAGCAACTTATGAAGCCTTCAAAATTAGAAATGTTTTGCTTATGTCATCACGACAATAATGAATTACATTGGCATGTCTTCACTTCAGGTATGTCCCCCACTGCAAACATTTGGCTCACTGACTATAAAGATACAGCAACGATAACTCACTGTCCAAATTTAACCTGAACAAATCAAAAAGGGAGAAATATATCCAATTTACACCAGTGGTGATTTTAGAACTGGGTATTTGTATGTATTTCTACTTTTGCTTCAGTTAGATGTAGATACTTTTTTCCTCATGTTACCTATCTGCCTTTTTCTTTCTTTCCGTCCTTCATCTACACTTGATCTATACCGTCTCATCTAGTGTTTCCCTGCTTTTCAGCCGTCTTTACTTGAAACCAGCTGATGTAGATCTGACACCAGGTCAGCGCAAGATAAGCACAAGCGTAGGCTAAGTCTAAAACAAAGGAGAGTATCACATCACCTGAGAGCTGCCCAATCTCTCATTTTACACACTCAATACCTGTATGTGTGTATATGTGTGTGCGTGTGTGAGTGAGTGATAGACTTCACCCCTAGCTACTTGTGTGTGACTGTCAGCGATGATTATCTGAGACATGCACTTGAAATGTAATCAAACCAGGAACCCAGTAACATAAATAAGTCTGCCTGTGTCTACCAGGATCCTCTATTTTGCATGATTCATTGAAACCACCAGTAAGAGAGAATCAGCCTGGTAATTAATCTGGTTTAGTGGTGGTTTTGTTGTTTCTTTGGTTGCAGTCTTTGGTGCCAGGTTTGCGTTACACTGAATCACGAGGGAACACAGTGGCAGCTCACAGAAATGAACTGGATTTGAGCGAAGGGAAACCTTTTGTGTTGTTGACATGTGGTATTTTCTGTCACTGACGTAAACAGCTGGATTGACGGGTGGATAATGACTGTATTCATACGTAGACACATTCAAATATCACAAAAATAACAGTTTTGAAATAATGCACTATGGGTAATGAGCCTTGAGTGCAGGCTGGCTGTTTAGCTCACAGACTCTTTGATTTCATGCTGTTGACATAAGTGCAGAATTTGATGTAGATCATTATGCTGAAAAAAAAGCAAGGCAAATGTTCCTCTAAAATCCGGATGAAATGTTCAGCCCCATCGGTGCATTTCACTGATGTGCCTCTTCCACGTACACTGTGAGAACGTCGCTGAAAAAGCACATTTGAAACAATATGTTGAATAAAGGTTAGATAAATAGAGAGTTGAAATAATAAAAGTACTCAAAGGAGCATTGGAGAAATTACTCTGTTTGTCAAACATGTACATGAGCTCTTGGTGACGATTTTTGGACTCTTGGTTGCTTTGTTAGCAATAATGGAAGACAGTTTCAGAGCTTTTTTTCCCACTATACTGACAAGTTTTTAGCAGATTCAGCACACTTATGTAAAAGGAACCTCTTGAACACAGACATAATCTCTTAAATATATCAAACGTTCTGCTTTTGAACCAAAATATTTAGATGTCTGTTTCTCTTCAGAATGTTTGTCATCAACTGCTATTTGAGGCCTATTTAGGTCCAGTGTAGACAGCACCTCTTGCTGGAATCAAATGAAATGGAAGTAGAGATTTTTCATTTGACTTTAGGATTCATTAACGAGTCTGGTTTCATAGATCTTTGGAGCAGTTGTTTTTTTTATTTGAGGAGGACCTTGGCCAGATTGAAGTGGCCCTGCGGCTGCTTCTGTACCTCAGATCGAGTTTTGTCCAGGTGAGATTTAAATCCCTAAAAACCTGCAATGAAATCCTCAGATTAACACCATAACAAACAGGAAGCCAACGGAGTGAGGCCAACAATGGTGTTCTATGATCCTGCTCTTAAAAAGACTAGCAGCTGCATTTTGTACCAGCGGCAGATGATGATGAGATCACTGATCTATACCTACACACAAGAGATTACAACAATCAAGCCAAGTTGAAATAAAGGCATGACTAACTTTTTTCTCAATCTCTGGTATAGGTAGGGCTGTATCTGGGTTAAAAGCGCTATTTTTTTAAAAAAAAGGTAACGTACCTCTATGCTATCAGAGATGCAGGCTTTTTATCTGTGGGATGATGAGTCAAACGAACCCTATCCTCATTGGTAAGTAGTGTCCACAATTTCCCAGAAAAATGTATTTGGTCAGACCGCTTTACAGTTTCCCATTTCACCTCGATTAGTCTTAAAAGACCCATTATTCATGTCCATCAATTAGCCACAACATTAAAGCCACCTGCCTAACACCTGTGTAGGTGACTTCTAATCCTGTAAGAAAACGTCTGACTTTCTCTGACTTTGTGTCTGGCACCAGGATGTTAGCAGCGTATCTATGTGTCCTGTGGGTGGTGGAGTGAATCTGTGAATTGGGCTTACGTTTCCAAGCAGATCATCAAAATTTTAACTAGATTATCCACATGACTTGTAAGTGGTTTGAGTGTTGTGTGTGCTGGTGTGTGCTTTTCTTTGCACGCTGGAGCTTTAACTATGCTTCTCTGAGCCCGAGCTGTGATTTCACCACAGAAACATGTCTGCTTTTAATGCTGGTTGTTGTCCTTTGGGTAGATAGTTTTCTTTTGATTCTCTGAATAATTTCTAGAACGTCAAATATGTTTGTATTTATATATTTTTGCACAGCTTTTTGGAGACGATACTGAAATTTGTTGCGAACAACACAGTCATACACTGAGACTGCTTTTCTGCCAGTGAAGTTCTGGACAGCTAATCTGATTTGGATCTTGTACACAAGTTCTAGATGATTTCAAAGATATCAAAATCTTGTTAGTTGCAGCGTCAGCGCTCATTTCTGTCTACGTGCTGGTAAGACGGCTTTGAATAAGGAAGAAGACGTTTCTCTGGGTGAAGTTTGGTTCATTTTGTAGTGGTGGCTTTAAGCTGCACCCAAAGGCTCGATCTGCCTGGAAGTTCATTTAAAAATAGAGTCGTTACTGTTTTCGGCACTCACTGCAGCAGCTGTCAAATAAATTCATCACATGTGTATTAAAGGGACCTCTGGTGGTGACTGCTGTTTATTGCAACAGACGTTAGATCTTGATGGAAGATGCTGATGTTTGGCTTTGTCTTGAGTTGTATTACACACACGGTCTCATTAGGCTTTAATGTGTTGAAGCCTGCTTTGTGACATCATTTAAGGCAGGACGTTTTACTCCTTTACATTTTTAGCAGTCTTTATTCAGTTGACCAGCACACAACTTGTTCTCACACAATCATTTCCAGGCAGACGTTTCCAGTGCAAACACTTACATGTAACTTCATTATGATTAATAATTGCTTTAAAAAGCGTTTGTTAAATTTTTCCAACAAGCCGTCACCACGTCTGAAAAACACTGACTTGTACTCATTACTGTGATCACAGTTCTTTTTAGGTGAAGATGGGATTCATCACCATTCAGCCTTATTAATAATATTAAACCAATTTCATTTCAGTTTAACAAGCTTTACGGGATTGACCATAAAACTCAGAAGTATTGCAAGTGCATTAACGTAAATACAAGACCTGTAAGTATTACCATTATTAGTTGTACGCAGTTGGTGTAAAAACTTGGAACATGAAAGCATTTATTTTATTTTATTTTTTTAAATGGGACATGTGGGTGATAGCACAGTGTGTGTGTTTGCGTGGGTTTCTCACCGTCTCTCAGATTTCAGCAGGCAAAGTATATACCTGCTGTCCTGCTGTCTCCTCCATTTCTCCTACAGAATGGGCACTTTGTCAATGATAAGCAGAAGGGAGAGCTGGAGGCGTACTAACTGAATTTTCTTGAAATATCCACCGGTGTTTGAATTTGTTACACTCTGGTGGAAAGTGTAGCTCTATGTTGCACTGTTTGCATTTTCTCTGCTCCGGCAGAGGCCATGAGTCTGTATGGCGGCTCGTCTCAGTGCTAAACTCTTCAGAGCGTTTCTACTGCTTTTTCATAACTTGTTTCAAATTAATTAGAGCTGAGTGACTCATTATTGTCTGCCAGAAAAAAAAGTACTTTTAAAATGTCATAATTCACTCATGCAATGACTCTAGTTCAGTGTTTCCATTTATTCAAGAGCAAATGTTGAGAGGCATGCACATGCTGCTGTAATGGCTTTATGATTATTTGAGTCGCTCCTCTCCTCTGTGCTGCCGTTTGAAGTCTCAGGTTTTCTTCCTGACTCCAATCCTCACATCTGTTTCACCAAATCTGATCAATGTTTCTCTTAGAATACTTAATCCCGCCAAATACATTAATTAGCGCAACAGCAAGGATGCCGTCTTTGCGTTTTAAATTCCAAATGGAAAGGACTCCATATCCTATAACTCTAACTGATAAACAAACTTTCCTGAGACTCTCTGTCTCTCCAGTTGTCCCTGTCTCTATAAACCCAGCTCGGTTTTCTGTGTTGCTTTCTCCTGATGATGCCATTATGAAACACCTTCATATGAACGTCACTCCTTTTTCTGTCAAGACTTATCTAAACTGCCTTTACGATTACAAGAAACACTGTATTTACTTGGCATTTAAGTTATTTCAGCTGACCTTGTTGCTTAACAATTGGATGCAAACACACATTTTATTAAACGGCAGCAGAAACAAAACACTTGTTGTTTAGCTAAAGCCAATAAATTCCAGGTGCAACTGATCTCTAGTATTTTTCTGTGTAAAACTAAACACTTTGAAACCAGCTTAAAACTTAGATAATTCTTTAACGTCAATCATAGTTTGCTATTATTATGCCTCTGTCATGGATTAAGGATTAATTTAAAAACCTTTAAATAGCAAGCCTTCTTCAGATTTAAGTGTTTGTGTCACACAGTCTCAGTTCAGGTCCCTACAATCTCGTTGTTGTCAAATTTGTGTCGCTGCAACATGAGTCATAGGCACACACCCTCAGTCACACCAACACTCACCCACGAGCTGTGCCCTCTGCCTGAATGCTGCACAGTAAACACATAGCTTTTGACGAGATTTGTTAGCAGATGCTTTGAAAAAGTGCAGATGCTCAGTCTGAGCATTAAGCTCCTGAGAAATTAGAGGTGAGAACAAAAACCATGTCCGACTTCTTGTGGCACAAACCGTTGTTTGTTAGTTACAATTTTTTAAATCATTATAGGTAAGGTTTTTATTTTATTTTTTTTCGTTAAATAAAATTTTTAACCCTGAGACATGACACAATTAAGAATTACCCCTCTCTATCTCAAGTCTGCCTTTTTCTTCTGCTAGCCTGCAAATTTTAGAAGTAAATTGCCTCTTCCGTAAGAACCATCAATGAAAATCCAAAAGCGATCAATGAATATGTATACAAATGTATATTCTCTGCCCATCCATAAGGGTGTAGTTTCAATGCTTACCCCACCATCCAGGACGGCTTCAGTTTTGTGTCTTGGCTTGCAGATATTTGGAGGTAGGTGACTGGAGGTTTGCCTTGACTAGGTTTCAAACCACAGAATTTTTATAGGGTGGCAGCATTACCACTACATCAGCCAGTCAACAGGACATCCATCCAACTCCTAATAGTGGAAAGAAGAAGGTGGACTGAAAAACAGCACAGAGACAGGTAAGCGCATGACAGCAGGGTGTGAGATGCCCTAACCAAAGGGCTTGAATATTGTAAAGAGAAATTTGCACTGGATGTGGATTCCAGTACCTCTAAAGGTGGTCATGATAGAGACAGATGTAGAAATCCCTGGAGTCAGCAACATCAAGAAGAAGGAACATGAGAAGCTAAAAGGAGGTAGAATGGCAACCGCTCACATAGAGACAGATGCATGTATGTACATCCTTGTTAATTATTTTTCACTTCAGTGGATACATTTTCACAAAACCCCAAACAGTCCATACAGTATACTCCTCTTCACGATCGAATCCTTAATCCCTGAGCCAAGACGTTTTTCTTCATTCTCATTTCTTTTTGTCAACCCGCCTTAGTGAGGTGTAGAGGTTCAAAGTCTGAACTCGCTACATGATGACATTCAGCTAAATATGACTACATCATTCACCTGAGACATCTTGCTATATGACAGCTAACACATTCAGCTGTTGATTTGGTCACTTAAATAGTAGAGGAAGAGTGGATGCTATTGTTGCTCTGCTGAACCTCGTACATGAGACCCTCGGGATTGAGAGATTACATTAATATCTCACAGATGCTCCTCCACACAAAACAGCCTACACATATGTTGACGTTTCACAGTTTTTGTAAAACAGCTTGTGACATGATAAACTGAAAACCAAATAAAACCCAGATAAAGTCTGGACTGAAAAAACTGAAAATCCACAACCCAAGACCATGATAGTGATTCTGTTTATCTTTATCACCAGTCAGGCCAAACTGACTGAAAACTACAGCAATAAATGAGATTTGTGTATGATAATGGTGCTATTACAGCCCAATCTCACAGCAAAATGTGACAATGAACACACAGAGGAACACATTGTTACCACATTTAATGTAATCATTATGTATTGACTGGGGTTTGAAGGGCTGGTGGAGCTAAACTGACAAATGTCGAGCAAATGAAATGAGTGTGTGTCCCCAACCGCTGATGAATTCAAGAAACTTTGAAAAATCATTTCAGCATTCAGTCGTTGCTTTTTATTTAGACTTCAGTCACTCTTTTACACATTAGAAAATACTTGGTTAGAGTAGTGACTTAAAATATGTGTTCCAAGTTAGGTGGAGAAAACTACGGTAAAAGTCAGGAAACTTCATGGCTTGCATTAACACAAACACTGAAATAACTTCTCCTTTTCACAGAGTCACTGTCTTCTGAATTCTGTCACCGCGGCTAAACACACAGACATTTTCTTTGTGTATTCATCAACAGGTACTGTACCAAACTGTTGCGACAAGAAGCAAAAAATTCAAAAATGCCTACATCCAAAAGTGAGCGATACCAAATAGGCTCTTCGTTGAATGTGCCATGTTTGGAAACCTTCAGAAATGTACAAAAGTTAACTTCTTATCTTTAAAGGTCTGCCATCCTCCTATCTTACACAATCTTTATTTTTCTTTAGTTTCCACTTGTGCTGCAGATTTATTCTCTGTTTATGTGCAAAATTG
The DNA here is from genome assembly GCF_036924035.1 of Leuresthes tenuis. Classification (NCBI taxonomy): domain Eukaryota; kingdom Metazoa; phylum Chordata; class Actinopteri; order Atheriniformes; family Atherinopsidae; genus Leuresthes; species Leuresthes tenuis. Next base: position 15,298,125 of record NW_027325365.1, on the reverse strand, counting down.
AGTATCAGATTGTATGAAGGAAGTCTATACTGTGTCAAGAAACCCAATCGGCAACTAAAAGGCTAAAAGTCAAATGAATTAAGGTTTTTGTAACATCATATCATAATCTGTCTTTGTCAGCCTATTAATTTTCATTAAAATGCTGAAAAACTCTATTATACTCCACTAAGACTTTTAATGTCAGATTTCATTATGAGCTTCTATATTTTCAGTCTGACATGAACTTTTCCACTTCAGGTTGATTAAATCTAAATGTACAACAATTCAGGTGAAGAGTTTTTTCCATCTTTTTCCCTTTCTCCCTCAACATCGCCCCCTCCTCTTTAATCTAAAATAGTGGGGATTAACCCCCGCGTTGATGTTCCCTTTACTCTCGCTCTTACACTCTTGCTGTAGATGAAATCATGTGAACGCTGGTGCAACATGTGAACAAGGGAGGGAGGGAAATAGAGGTCAAGTGAGGATAAAAGAGGAGGGAAGAGAGATAGATGGGGGAGTGTGAGGAGAAGAGGGCGATGCTTCGTCTGCAAAGAGACAGTTAGAGTCAGTGTGTGAGCCAGTTTGTCTGGGTTAGTGTGGTTTTTGTCAGTCAGGACTGCTCGTGCATGGATTTTAGCTGAGCAGAGACATAAGGACAGAGAAAACAGGAGAGGAAGGAGACACTGAGCAGCAGAGTGAGGGTGCTTGCCGACCTGAGGGGGTTTGGTGATGGGTAACTGCACCAAACCATCTAAAGATGAGCTGAAGAAGGTAGGAACAGTCTGTTTTGGATTCAGACTAAATGGAAGTTAGATGTTCTTGCTGGCACTTGCTGAAAGAAGCCTTTGTTTTACATCCATGTTAACTTATTAGCTTGTTTGCAACTTTTCGTCATTATCTAAACTGTTTCAGAGACCACTTTGTACTAAGTTTCTTCGGTATGCTGCAGCATCGGCTGTTTGAAACAACCTAAATAATGCTGGATTCAGTGGCTATTAAGAGAAAAATCCAACTCACAGTTTCTGTTGCTCTACAGAGCTAACCGAGGAGATGTTGACCTGACTTCCAAAAAGCAAAAAGTGCCTTTTCTTGTTATTTTAAGCAAAATCATTTTTGCATTTCTAAACTAGAGCAAGTCCGAGGCTAAAAAGGTGCTCGATCACACTGTGCGCAATCAAACTTAAACAGAAACTTCTTTGCAAAGTTTGTTAACAGTTTTTGTTGCAGCTAGGAGCCTGTCGGTTCCTATTTGAGGGGAATTTCATTTATTCTCTTGCAAAGGTTTGCAAGGTCAGGGAAATTATTGAGCTGTTTTGAAGGTCTACAGATTTTCAGTTATGTTCAGGTCAGTGGACCGTGAGGACAATGGCAAAACCTTTCAGTTTGTCCCACTTTAGATTGTTAATTATAGATTTAAACATGTGTTTAAGGTATATGTTTGGTTTATATAAGCATTTTCCTTTTGTTTCCAACTTTTACAGGAAGATCCAATTGAATTAATTGACCTCACATCTTTTCTCTTTGGGATCTTTTCAGTGCCATCACTTCACAGGACTTGGTTACAATTTCTCGGGATTGTGCCTTCCTGACACGGATGTTTGTGTAGTAGAACAGTGCATTCCCACAAAGTCTGCTAAATCTTCCTGAAGATCTTTTATAGTCAAGCAGGGAAATAAATACGTAAAAGAACTGAGCTATCTCCGTAAAGAGTGCAAAGGGGTTGCTTAAAGCAGCCCATGGCTAATGATAATGGTTTTAGGAGCCTCTGTATTTAAAAAACCTTTCAAATTCGAAACATCTGTTTTTTCCTGCAATGACTTAAGTTAATTATCGTCGGACAGGACAAATTTATCTGAGTGGTCAACCCTGCATGGGACTTCCTTCCTATTTTCTCTTGAATTTTACACAAAACAAACTAAAATAAAGTTTCTCATCTCCTTTAACTTTAAACCTTTTGACAATCAATTCTGTTTCTATTTTTTATAGACGTACAGAACATTTTGACTGGAGGCACCCGACTTTTTCATGTCACTGTGACTGTTGCAGTGTTACACACACAGAACATGTCGGTCATTAGATCCAAAGATAAACAGAGTAAGAATCTGCAGCAGAGACATAAAGAAAACATAAAGGCCGCTCTTTGGTCAGAATGAAGTTTGGAATGAGTGGACTGCATTAAAATAATAAGCAGCTCATATGGTTCAGGCATACAGCCACGTCTGGCCTGCGTCATATAATCAAATATCCTCAATGGGGTTGATTACTGAGTTTAATGGAAAATCATTGACTGGCTTTATGGATCTGGTTCTATAATGTGTGGCACTGTTACAGTTTGTGGTGGTGGAGAGAAGAGAACCTAAAAGTGGACAGGCAGACTGAGGGGGCTGATAAAAACTTAACAGGAGGGTCATTTCAAAACACAGCAACCAAAGGCGCAGCAGAGCTGGGCATTCAAAGACTAGAGCTACTTATCCAGAAATCTGTAACAGGGAGGATCTGGCGAAGACTGAGCCTAACCAAGGGGAATATATACTAACAGGAACAAACGAGGAAGTGATTGCAGCTGTGGCTGATTGAGTGGAGACAGGTGGGCAAGACCAGACAAAAAAAAAACTGAGTGAATGCAATATTAAACCAATGACTCGTGAAGACAAACAAGAAAACAGAATAGAAACAAAACACTGAAAAACCAAGACAAGAAAAAATCCAAAATAAGAAAATTCCCAAACCCTGACAGGCACAGGCTGAACTGAGGGTCCAGGCTTTCGAAAAGTGAGCCACATTTTTTTGCCTACTATTGTCATGGTGCTGGTACTTTAACGGAGACATCACTTGTTAAATCTAGAGGGAATTAATTTCGCACTACGTGCTGTGGTTACAGGTCATTACTTCACTCCTGAAATAGCACACAGACAAGTCAGTGCTTTCATCTCATACGATGGAGGAAACTCTCTTGAGCTTTTCTGCTCCAACCTGCCAAAATGAATCAGGAAGAAATATCAAGCTTACAGTGCAGAATCTCAAATTAATGGAGAAAACGGCACCTTTGAACAGTGGGATTTATTTATTTTTTTGGACTGATTAACATGCCGAGATGTGGTTTGAGCTCGAGACATCTTTGTAGCACCTGCAGTAGTTTAGTGTAAAGGAATAAGGGTGAAGATCTTATCAGTGAGGCCAAGGTATTTAAAATTAGCTCATGGGATATGTCCCGAGCAGAGTTTTTACAAGATTCATAGCCCAACATTCACTATACTTAATCAAATCTTGCCTTGTGTGTGCTTTTGTGCTATGACAGCAGGACTTCTTCATACTTGCAGCATATGAATTCAAGGTGATAAGTGTTTGTACTTCCTCTTGGTGACTATGATATATCCATTGTCATATGTGTACACTAATATTTTAGACACTATCTTTTTTTATCTTAATCTATCCTGGTTTTGCCTGTTTAACTTTCAGAAAAGCTAAAAATACGGAGCAAATGGGTCCCATAGCTCACATTTTTCAGCCCAGTTCATATGAAGGCGAGCTCATTAATCAAATGTTGGCCAGACATCACAACTGTGACCACACATAACAAGAATATTTATACAAACAATAGTTTCCACTCATTATTCATTTTTTTTCGAGTCATTTCATGTTTTTTTTTTAAATAAATTTTCCTTCTCCCCTGCTCAGTTTACCCTCATCAACTGATGTGCGTGCAGCGGGAAGTTGCTTTAGGATGCCTGTGTTTACATCTTTGTACCTTGTACTACTTTGCACTATTTCACAACATGAAATGAGAGGTTAACGTGTGAAACGTCTCTTTCTGACAGGACAGAGAGCTGAGACCAGAGGAAATTGAAGGTGAGATGACAGTTGTCCAGAAGACAGATGCACTTTAAAGGCGTATAACTGTGACACCTTACTTACAAGCTTGTTTTATTTCAAATAAGAGCTTCGAGTGGCGTTTGTGGAGTTTGACAAGAACAAAAAAGGCTACATCAGCCATAAAGACCTGGGAGAGTGCATGAGGACCATGGGATACATGCCCACAGAGATGGAGCTCATCGAACTGAGCCAGCAGATCTGTGAGTGGAGCAACAACCGGAAACACGGGCCAGTTTAGACTGAAATGAACAGGAGATGAAACTATTGAAAATATCAGAACAAGAGCAGGAACGAGAATAATCTATTGTTAATACAGTTATATAGAGGATTTTCAGTAGAAAAATCTGTAGACTGACTTAGGTATGCTTCTTGGTAGATGTTTAAATATGACTTTGTGTGTTTTAGGCGGAGGTAAAGTGGACTTTGAGGACTTTGTCGAGCTGATGGGACCCAAAATGCTGGAAGAGACCGCAGACATGATCGGAGTCAAAGAACTACGAGATGCTTTCAAAGAGGTCGGGATATACATTGTTGTTTAAAGTAGAAAGAAAAGCAATCTTTACCACTAACCGCTGACTGCAAAGGCACCGCATGTGCTCGTGTTACAAGGATTGAATTTAGAAACCTGTTTATAGGGGAACGATACATTAATAAAGACAAGCACCCAACACAGAAATCTTAGACTGCACATAAGAAAAACTCTTCAGCTCTTGAGGTAACAACTGTGAAGATTTCAAATGTGCAAAAGATTTGAACTCTAACAGGAGCCACGGAAAGTGAAGATTAGATCAAAACCCCTTCTTGTCATGGTCCTTGGATTGTTGTGTTCCGGTTAGTTTCTGTTCTATTTTGTAGAGCTTCCTGTGTGTTTATTCTGTTGAGTATTCCTTTCTTTCCGGTGTTACACCTGGTATCTGTTCCTGATTAGCTCTCACCTGTTTTCAATCCCTTATGGTCTGTGACCATCTGCCAGCTTTCGCCTTGCTCTTCTGAGTCCTGCACTTGGTCCGCTCCTCCACAACCGCGACACGTCTCACTCGTTAAAATAAATAGATATATTTCTGAAAATAGATACTTTCTCAAAGAATTTTAAAACATATCTCGCTATCATTGAGGAGGATTTTTTCAGAGTAGATTTAGTGCATAAAAACATTCATATTTGTACAACTTTCATGGCCGTTAACTAAGCTCCCCTGTAAGAATCCATTGCTGATTCTCCAAACTGAGAGCACTCTGGTCACTGTGTACTGTAGTTAAGACAGTGGCTACTCATGAGTATTTCTCACAACTTAAAAAAAAAACAAGATTCCCCACATTGAATTGAAGGTCAGCTTGCAGATCAGCACTAATACAAGCACGGTCTGTGATACTGGTGGATTTTATTGATTGTGACAAGAGTTGGTCAGCTGTGACTGATCTGGTCACAGCGGGTTCATATTATTCTGCAGGCATAGATTTGTGTAATATCTGACATTTGTGTCTCCGCTCATCACCCTCAAGACAAGGAGCTGTGATCTCTAAGTGCTCTCAGCTGTGTCAAAAATGTATCATTGGTCGTCATTTTTTGCTGCATCATAGTTGTTAGGAGTGATCGAAGGGTTTGTAAACTCACTCACTTTGCTCACAGCAGATATAGCAGGGAGATAAAAGGTGGGAATAGTTTAAACAACGACAGTGGCAACATTATCCAGTATTGGGACACTGTTTTTTTCCCACTGTGTGTACAGGCTGACAGAAAAGAGCTTACTGAGCCACATAATTCATCCTGTTAATTACATCTGCATTTTTCTACTATAACGATGCAAAACATCTGCTGTGAACGAAGTCTCAAGAGGCAATAGACGGGAGACAATGAGAACTATCCCCTGTTATAAAGATTAAATTAACAAACGTGTGTGGTTTCAAATTTGGAGAAACGTTTCTCTGATTGTAACGAGGTTATGGTGATATAGGGAGGAGAGGTCCCATGATGTTTGAATTGGCTCCCAAACAAAGTCGGCACGCCAGAAAAGAAACTCTGCCAGAAGGATGTCAGAATTTCTGACTTTACTGCTGCCTGGTGGCGATATAAAGTCTAGAACTGCGGGAAAGTGTCCTTGTTTGCTCAGTTTGATGTGATTCTTTTATCTCTGTGTGTCCAGTTTGACTCCAATGGTGACGGTCAGATCAGTTTGACGGAGCTGCGCGAGGCCATGAAGAAGCTGATGGGAGAGCAGGTGACCAACAGAGAGATCAACGAGATCCTCAGAGATGTAGACCTCAACGGAGACGGACTGGTGGACTTTGAGGGTAAATGTGCAGTTGAAAGGGATCTGTTCAGAGATTCCTCTTCCTGTTCTTCGTCCTCACGTCTTTGTTCTCGTCTGTTTCAGAGTTTGTGCGGATGATGTCCCGCTGAACGTACAGGCAGACATGAGGCTGAAACGCAACACGCTGCAGTGAACTTCCCTTTTTCCTCATTTAAAATTCTATTTTTGTATCAATTAATCAAAGGTAAAATAGTCCAACTGAGGTGAAATGTTTAAAGCATATGAACGTCTGTAAAACATATCAACAGCTTTGCGGAACAAATGTACGACTCTCTGTTTTTTAATGTATTTTTATATTCGACTGCTTGTTTTCCGAGTGTAAAATCTTGTTTGTAAAATGTTTTTTATTCAAATAAAAGACACAAAAACAGCAACTCTTTCTGGGTGAAATGGTTTGTTGAGCCATGTCAGCATAGTAGAGAGGCCCCCACAGCTTATATTGAAATTTAAAAAGGTAAACAGTGTGTGTGTTCGTGGGGGGGGGGGGAAGTATTCATGTAGTACGAGAGACACGGAAAGCATGCTAAATATTGAACCAGTTATTATAGAAGTCTTGGGTTTTGAGCATGTTTTGAACATGACCTTTGATACAGTTTGAAGTGCTCTTTCTTGAGCAAAGATGAAGCATGATACATTGAGCTTTTGCTGCACTGTTTTTTTTTTTTTTTTTTTAAATAATTTCTATTCTAAATATTCAATATTTTTAGAATTGATGACAACCATTAAATATTCTTGTTTGCCATAAAACAAAAAAATCAATTTATATTTTTTTTCATCAAATAGATTACGACTATTACTACTAAAAATGAGGTTACAACATTACAGCTAGCATCAAAGCTAACAATGAGCTACATAGAAGGAAAACCACCAGTCAGACTCTGTCAGAGGTGACAGGTTGTACAGTGTAGAGATAGAGGGAAGAACAGAAAGATAAAGTGCAGTAGCACTTGTCAGAATGTCCAATAGTCGTTAAATTTCATAGCAACTGTACGTTTACTAATAAACTACAAAAAATACAGGTATCATACAAATGTGATCCTGGTGCACACTTTTTTCTTTTTTTTGGTCATCAGTCATATTGTAATTTTTGTGTTTGTCTCTACATTAATCATTTCTCTTTCAGGTTAATTTTCATCAAAAAGTAACAACGAGATCAAGTTTGAAATTCAAGATTTTCCTTTTTATTGAAAACTTGGCCAGGATTCTGTACAGCAGAGAGGGTGTGCAATGCACAGGGGCAAGAAGGCAAGAGGGGCAGGGGGGCACTGGGGACTCAGTTTCCCATGGTGCATCAAACCCTGAGCCGAGAATTGTGTGTGTAAAACAGCTCTGTGGTGTCCCAGAGGACTGTGGAGGGGAAATGAGGGACTAAAATTAAAAAAAGGAGAAAAGAGGGAAAGCAAAGCTCAGCCCATAGGGGAGAAAGAGAAAAGTAGAGACAGAGAGGGATGGAGGATGGTTCGATGGTTTCCCTTCCACAAAGGTGTTGACTGCAATCAGAGGCAGAGATAGATCCTCGCCTGTCCCCTCACTGTGTTAGATCATAGACCTTCCGAAGGTATCAGTTAAAGGTCTCAGGCATCTCTCCCCCTTTCCCTCTTCCTCCGCCCCTCACCCTCACTTCCGCTCTTTCTCTTTCTCTCCTTCCCTGAGCCTCACTTGCTGGCCATGGTGTAGCAGCCCATTTGGTGCCACTGCATGTCACGGATACGCCTCACAGACTGGAACTGAGGAAAGCGGGCGCCATACTCGTTGAAGTGCCTGTAGTCACCCTTCTCCAGCAGGTACTGGCTGCCACGGTATCCAGGGAACTGGTATCCCACCCAGCTGGGAGCAAAAGAGGAAATGTGTCAGTACAGGGATGATTTTGGTGAGTCTTTTGAATCTCCTCTTTGGCGCTTGAAACTCACGTTCCACAGCTGACGCTGATGCTGCCCACTCTGTCGGTGAAGCCGTAGGAGTACATGCTGGGAACGTCGTCGTCCATGATCTCCATCTTGCGGCCCTTGAACTCTCCCACCTCGTACAGGCAGATCTTGTGCTTCTCAGGGTCCTAGAGGACAGAAAAACAAGGAGAAGCCCCCGGTTGAAGAAGAATCTAAAGCTAAACAGAGATGACAACTTTGGATATGAAGGGAATTAATTTTTTACCATCCTGACGGGCCTGAAAGACAGCAGGTAGTCGTTTCTCTGGCAGTTGCTCCAGGAGTCCCAGCGGGGATACTCTCCCTTCTCCAGGATGTACATCTCACCGCAGAAGTTCATCTGCTCAAAGCCCACAAAGCTGCCAAGGAAGACAAGAGTTATGAAGCATCAGTGCAAAGCTGGCCATTTGCTATGCAGTGAAGAAGAGCATATGTCCTCAGACTTACGGTCCACACTCAACACGCAGGGAACGGACGCGGTCCATGCCCATATCACACACGTTCATGCACTCGTTGCAGATCTCAATCATGTGACCCTGGAAGTTCTCCTGGTCGAACACGTACATCTAGTGGGAGTAAATGCAGCAAAACAAGTCAGGAATGATCCAGTGTATAAAAACTATGCCACGCTATGATAAATCTCAGATTGGCGCCTGTAATTTGCATCCAAGTAACCCACCTTGTAGGACATCATTCCCATCTCAGACTTCTTGCCCTGAGCAGTCTTCCCATCAGTCTGGGAAGAGGTCTTGGACTTATCTCCACTGGACATGATTACTGAGTGAACAAACAATAAGACAGGTTGTGTTCATGTGACAATTTTAGCCAAATTCTTCTGACATGATATCGATGGTTTAGAAATGCTGAACCGAACTGGCTCTTCACCTGTAAGAGCACCTTACCTGTCTGTGTGTGCGATGCCTGCGCCGAGCCTCACTCAGAGTGTGTGCGGCTCGGAGTGTGCCCCTCGCTTTTATACGCTGGCGCTCACAGGAGAGGGATTACAGGGAGAGAAACAAACCTGCTGAGGTCAGAGGCAGGAGACAAAAGAAACCCCACATCATCAGAGGGGGACGGGTAGAGGGGATGGGCGAAGGCAGAGGACGACTGACAGAGGCAACAGAACAGAATGACCAATTAAAAGTAGTTAATGTCACCTAATGTCACAGTGATTTCACTTCCATATTTAAAATGTTCATCCCCCCGTCTCTATTTCTATCCATCCCCATTTACAACAAATACCACTCTTACTGCCGCGACTGAACACCCTCAAACAGGCAGGCTTTAAAACAATATCAAGAGTAAGATGTGTCTATTTTAATGCTGATCTTTGTCATCAAGCTTTCATTCAGGCCCAATACATGAGCACAAAGTGAACAGGTTCATAAGTGCCAAACTTTGTCATGCCTGTGACCTCCATACATGGCACTATGAGCCACAGAGCCTGCCTTCAAATTATTCTGTGAATGACAAGAAGAAGGAGAGCTGATTTCTGATAGCTGAGTTTATATATGCATAACTGTAAAATAGAAATGTGGGATGCCATTTGAGGGGAGGTTTGTGTTTTATTTGTTTTATTTATTTGTGAAAATCCAAATCTAATTTGTCAATCCACTCACTGATGCTCATACTTGATGCACTCATTTGGCTAAATCATACACCTGCACATGTGCACCTGCGCCCTTACAGGCGCTGGCCCCGCACCGCGCTGTGATAGATAGCCAAAATAAGAGGAAAATGTCGCTTTCACCGTCTCTGTCAAATTTCTATACATTAGTTCTGACCCACCCAGATATCTCCTTCTGCGTGCCTCTCTGCTACGCCGTTAATCCCCACATTCTCCACCCCGATCCGACCCTTTGTGCCGGGGCACGCGCTGGACTGCTGACCGCGGCCCGAACATACCGGAGCGCCTTTGTTCCCCAGCCTCAGCAGCACTATAGGATCTGCTGAGCTGGTCGCTGCATCGGGACAACAGCATCCAGCGGCCACGCAGGGGCGCCGGGAGCGCGCACAGCTACTCGCGCTGCACTAAATGGGCCGTTTACACGGACAGAGCGAGGTGCGCGGATGCGCGTTGATAAGCGCGTCACCCTCGACCGTCGATATAAAACTGAAGCGCCAGGTTCTCTCAAAGCTCTACGCGAGGCAGGCGGTAGGCGCGTACCACTATCGAGCTCTTCCAATAAAGTGACAATCTAGGTAAGGCTGCATCTCTGCTTTCAACTCAGCTCAGGTGGCTTTCACATAGAGACTGAAATCCAAAAGCACTTTCTGACACTTGTCTGACACTTTAATCGCTGTCGGGCACAACTTTGTAAACTGTTTCTGCCAGACCCCCTCCACATGATCTAGCTTTTTCCTGTAAGTGGAAAGTGAGCACCATCATGTTTATCACCGGAAACTAGTAGTCTAAAGTTAACTAGTGGAATCAGGAGCCTTTCATCTCTGATACTGTTTCTCCCAAACGTTTTGGCCCTTTTCCTCATGTCTTCTCCTCTGTCCTCATTTGCCACCTCAGGAGTCAAGATGTACAGAACTACAAGGTCCCCAATGATGACGCCTCTGGTCAACTCAGGAATGGGCATGGCTCCTTTCTTCAAGGTAAACATGCGTTCATTTGCTCATAAAATACACCATTTCCAGTTTTTTTTTTTCTTTCTTTATGGTGATCTGTGCGTCTCTGCTAAATGTGAAGGAAGGTAAAACATTTAACACTTGCTTTGGCTCCTCAGGTGACCGTGTTCGAGCAGGAGCATTTCCAGGGCAAGTTTATGGAGTTCACCTCTGAGTGCTGCAACATTCAGGAGTGCGGACTGGACAACATCCGCTCCATCAGGGTGGAGAGCGGAGCGTAAGTCTCACAGGATTTCTCTCTAGTGACGAGACACACATATAAGACACATTCATTGGATACAATCATCTCCCCTTAATGGATCCATCCTAAACAATACAAACCGCACCTCTACATTAAAATCCTGTCTTTAACATTAGTGGTGTACACACGTGCTTTTATTCTGTAGCTCAAACATAGAGAAGTGTACCCTAAGTTCTTCAAATACACAACAAAGGGTGCATCGTGTGAACGGGCTTCTTTGTGCGTCTCTCTCTGTGAAGCTGGGTGGGTTTCGAGCACCACGACTTCCAGGGCCAGCAGTTCATCCTGGAGAGAGGAGAGTACCCCCACTGGGACGCTTACAGCGGTTCCCTCTCCTACCACGTGGAGCGTCTCATGTCTCTGCGCCCCATCTACTGCGCCGTGAGTACATCCACCCGCCTCCGAACACTGTCCCGCTCGTAAAACAAACCCACGGAGACGTAAACTCCGTCTCTGTGTCCCGTTCAGTCCCATCAAAGCAGCCGCATGATCATCTTCGAGAGGGAGAACTTCATGGGCCGCAGCTCGGAGATCTGTGACGACTACCCCTCTCTGCAGGCCATGGGCTGGATGATGCCTGAGGTTGGCTCCATGCACGTGCAGTGTGGCGCGTAAGTAGTCGTGAACTTCACCCTGTGACTACAGGCTCATTTCTACAGCTTTTACATCTCCAAATCTATCAATTAAGCACCACGAGTGTCAAGTTTGTCTCCCAATGCAGTACAATATCTAGATCTGGAGCAGCTAAAAGCCCTGAACTCTCTCACAGCAGCTTCTAGAATAATCCCAACTCTCCTCGTTTCCCCGCAGCTTCGTGTGCTACCAGTACCCTGGCTACAGAGGCCAGCAGTACATCATGGAGTGTGAGAGACACAGTGGAGACTACCAGCACTGGAGGAACTGGGGCTCTCACTGTCAGACCCCCCAGATCCAGTCCATCAGGCGCATCCAGCACTGAGAGGACCACAGACTGAGGCCACGGCCCACGGACAGCAGCTCCCTTCTTCCCCCGTTCCCCCTTCCCACAACCCCCTTCTCTCCTTCTTTCTCCCTCTCTTCAATCCTCTCCTTCCTCTTGACTTGAGCCGCAACAGCCGCCCCAACCCGACTACGCAACTACTGATTTACAGCCGCTGCCAGATGTGATAAGAGACTATATCGCACTGTTAAAAGCACAGGGAAACACGCACACACACACAACCACGCTGACACGCTGTGTCTTTTTATTTGGTTTAGAGGTCCCTGCGCACTGACACACGCAGACACACACCTGCGCTGTACTCTCACCCGACCGTGGCGATGAGCTGAGGGAGTCAAACAGAGGGGGGTGAAGCTCCGTGTCCCGGGAATCCTCCCCAGCTGCGCTCAGTCTCCTCAGTGCCGCAGACGGTGCTGCGGTGCAGCTCAGATGCGTTGTGTAGTTGTGTGCAGGAGGTTTATTCACAGGTTGATAACTAATAAACTAATTTTCACTTCACGTGTTCTTGTTTTGTGGTTTCTAAGTTTGTGCAAAAAAAATTGAGTGGGTTGTCCACTTCGTTCCATCTCCTTCTGAAAGCCTTTAAAGCTCAAGTTTCCTGTGTTTAGATACTGTTCAAAGATGACAGTTAAACCATTACTAATTCAAGAAGTTACTTTAGGCTGTAAGATGAAAAGGGTTGAACTAATGAAGAAAGGATGGGATCCAAGAGAAGCAGTGGGAACATCTACAATGCAAGGTTTCAGTTCACATTTCTTTATTCAGATTTCCCCAACAGTAATGGCAGCTGTTTGTCCTCCAATCAAAGGCCTGGGAACAGAAGATGACGTGCGCTGTACAGATTGAGGCAAATTTATGATATAATTGATTTGACTTGACTTTGTTAGGTCGATATAAGTCAACTTAAGCTGTTAGTTATGTGAAAAAGAAAGAGTTTCAGTTCCAAGGTCTTATACTGTATATATCAGGGGATGATAAAAAAAAAAAAACACCAGTTCTGGTGTGTAAGGTATCGGGTAAATAAAACCTCAGATGACGTATTACACTACGACGTTGTTCATTTAACAAAAACTCTGGTGGTGAGGAGTCATTTCTCCGTTGCTGTGCATGAGAAGAGGAGGAAAAGAACAACTCGTGGACTGTGGAAATCTTCTTCAGCACAAGGAAAAAAGAGAAACCTTTATTGGCGAAATCAGACAGAAAAGTGGCCCGGGGAACACCGGCAAACACAGTAAAACAAGGAAGACAAACATTTTCCTGGAACACGTGCAAACTTCAGCGGAACACAGGCTGACATCAATAACAGTTACACACTCACAACTAATACAGACATAGTCCTATGAGCGACTAATAAAACATTCCTGATCTCTTTGAATACTCCAAAACCTGATCACACACCCCCCCCCTCACCTTTGGAGGCATTAAAACTCGAAACATTCTGGCTCCCAGTTAAAACAAACTTCAAATGAGCAGCTCTAACATCCTAACTCTTCACATAAAATCCTAAATATCTGAATAAACTATGACCAATCCGTGTCATCGCTGACCGAAGTGAGGTGAGAAACACCTGCCTCCACTGATTAAACTCACCGTGTGTGTTAGTGCTCGATGAAAAACGTCCAAAACAAACGTCCGACACGCCGTCGCTCGTCTCCTGAGCGTTAGATAGATGGGAGTGGAAAAGCAAAAACCCCTCGAGTCATCGAAAAGCAAAGCAAACGCCACAAAGAAGGCAACTGACGGCATCCCCTGGAAAGGTTTGCCGGTATCATTATTTGTTCAACCCCCCCCCCTGTGACTCAGCTGAATGAGACTGATCCTGACATAGTTTCTTGGTAGTTGGAGGAATCTCACAAACTGAGACGTGACAAAAAAAAAAAGAAGAAGAAAAGAACAGAGCAGGCGCTAATGTGAGAGCACCTCAGTCTGGCATTTTCTACTAGCAAGCTCAGCTTTACTCACAGCATAGAAGATTGCTGATGAAGCGCAGTCTGCCTTCTCCCCGACAACGTCGATAACCTCCTCTCCTTCCTCTTCCTCCCCTCCTGAGAACTCTGTCCAGCTGATCATCACCGGATCGGGGACCGGACTGGAAGCTCCAATCACATCGACGTCGTCGTCCTTGTCTTCTTCCCATTTGCCTGCACGCTCCAGGCTGAGCTGCGAGGCAGGTGAAACGGAGCGGTTTAGATGTGAAAGAGTCGGAGCCTCGGAGCCTCCGTGGTCCTCCACATCGATGATCTCATCGGCGCTGCTCTCCGTCTCGTCGTCTGTCAGACTTTCTCTGAGTGGAATCTCACTCACCGTGGGTTCTACCTTTTGTCCTTCCGCTTGCGTATCCTCTCTTAAACTAGTCAGCGAAACAGTCTCTATGTCGATGTCTACATCGACCGCCTCCTCCAGCTCCACGGTCGCTGGTGCGGGTACCAACTCTGCAGATTCAGATTCGGTCGTTTGAGCTAAACAAATCCTTTTGGTCACGGTAGCATCATCGCTGGGCTGCTCGTGAGATTCTGCCCCCCTCTTCTTTCCCCACCCTGTGGGTCCCTCTGCCTCCTCCTGCAGCTGTCGCTCTCGATTCTTTTCCGGTTGCTCATCTTTTCGCCAGGGATCCGCAGGCTGTGTCGCACCCGGTGCCGCTGAACTGTGAAGCTGGGGATTTTTCCTGGGCCTGCCTGGCCTCCGACCTGTTGGAAGGTGCGGTAAAGGTTTCTCCCGTTTCTCCGGGACAACGGGCAGACTCTCCTGCAAGACAAATCAGTCACAAATCACTCTAAGCTAAATGGTGCCTTGAGCCGAATGCTAGCATCATTGTGCAGATACGTTTACAATTACACTGCTAACTATTACCTCATTGTGTTAGCATGATGATTAACACAAAATATGACTGATCACCATCAACTTTTCAGATGTAAGAGATTAAATATGAAGATGAATGTGGGGCAAGTTTAAATGAAACAAAGGCCAAAGCTATTTTGCTCATTTGAGCCTCAATTCCAGTGTGGCGTCTCTGCTAAAGTTGTATGACAAACCAGATCTTTGCTCCTCCCCTATAAGCTAATACACACCACGATAGGTGGTGCTCTGAACCTGCTCCTGATCGGGTAGGTCTTTGTGCTCACAGACGCTTGCCGTTTCCTGCCAGAAATGCCGTCACTAGAGGATTTCCCCGATGGCAGACCCGTCGTGGTTTTCGCAGGACTCTGAAAAAGACAAACAATCAGAGGTTGCATTTTTTCGCCGAGCGCTTTGCCATCACGATTCCATCGAAACGAAAAAACGAAAAAAAACAGACGCAGTGATTCGAAAATCGGTTTAAACCAACATTGAATTGTGCAAAACTATATTTTCTATGGACTAATATGCTAAATGTATTCAGTGACAGGTCTGCACCACAGCCACACCAGATTTTTTAATAGAGACACATTAGCGAGTTCTTCCCAATAAAAAGATGGCAGTATGTGTTGCTCCAAATCCTGTGCATGCTGTTCAGAATCAATGATGATTTCTGGAGATTCTCTGAAGGCTTTAATCATATTGGACAACGCAAAGAAGAAACCCCATGTGAACATGACCCAGAAACACTCATCCGTCGTCTTCTCTGAGCTAAAGCTCCTTTAAGCTGGACTGAGGCAAAGCGGGGTCACTGTTCTGTGGTCAGACCGATGGAAATGTGAAATTCTTCCTTTTTTCTGGCCTTTCAACGGTTGAAAACAGTTGATGGATCGTGTAATGCAAAGTATGACAAACAGGTGAGCAGCTAGAATCCAACATGTCTGACCAGAATGGGACAACGCTGTGTGTGAATAAAATGTGGGTACATAAGATTAAAAAAACCACAGCGCTCTGTTCTCATTTACAATTCACACAGCATCCCAACACTGTGGGAAGTGGCGGCTTTGCTCCGCTCTGTGAGATATTTTGCTCACCTGGTGACAGCAGAAAACAACTAAAACATGAGCAGAAAGGGCTGAGAGAGGGGTTTTTCACCTGCTCTTGCAGACTCTGACAGCTGTGTCCCTGCAGTGCGACTGTGGCCGACAGCAAGCTCTTCCTGTCCAGTTTCACCACCGGCATCTGCTGCAGCTGCCTGCTTCTCTGGTCTTGAACTGTCCTGCTGTTTGCTTCATCCGATGGCAACGGTTTCCTCCTTTTCACCTTCTTTTTCTCTAATGAGAACAGATACGGTCTGGACTTTCTCTTGGTCAATCTTCTGGCTTTCTCCTGGGTGTTCACCGGTTCTGCGGAAGATGTGGCACACTGAGCCGGGGCTTTGTGGGACTGCGACTGGCTCTGTGGCAATCCAGAACCATCGCTGTGCTGTTCAGATGTTTGGGAGAGACCGGCTCGGTGTGGGGTATGTTTCGACTGCAGATTAGACGTGTGAGGGCCTCTACTTTTAGTCTTTGTTCTTTTAGAGCAGTTTATGACAGTGTAAGGCTGGCTGACCATAGAGGAACTCTCATCCCCCATCTCACTTTCCTCCCTGGCACTACAGCCTTCAACATGCTGCTCAAACGACTGAAGGAAGTGGTCCAGCATCTTGTTGAGCTCGCCCTCACACGGCTGCTGCAGAACAGGCGCCTCAGTGACGGCGCTATGCTCCTGCTGTTTGTTTAGCACTACAGTACTGCCGCCTGTTGGTGGAGAACACTGTAAATGGGTGGCGCTGTTGCCGTTAGTTAAAATATCGAGCCCCATCATGACCTCCTCCAGAAGACGGTCAATGCACTCATGATGGTCCTCCTGGGGGGGAGGGGCCGCAGGGGGGAGGGGGGTGGTGTGGAGGAGGGACGATGCTGGGGACACATGGGAGGCAGCGGGTGACAGCAGCCTGTGAGAAGGAGACGGCTGGAGGGGCGGATTGGAGGAAGAGCAAATGCTGTGGAACTGTCTGATTGGGCCAGAGAAGGGAACTGGCGCCGACTTGTCCGGGCCCTTTTGGGTCCTGCTAACGGGAAGACTGCTCTGTAATCAGGGAGAGAAGCACACCGATTACAATACAAAAGATAAAGCAGCACTTTCATGGAATTAAAAAAAAAACAGTCGTCAAATTTCCTCCAACACTGGATCCATTACAGGAAAAATTCTCCTGGAGGGTTAAGCCACAGTTATAGAACCACTGTCATTTTATATTATCAAAACTACCCCATCGTTAAGCTTTGCTGTGTCGGTCTGACAATGAATGAATGAGTGAATGAATGAATGAGTGAAAGATGGAATCAATTACAAACAAATAATCTCACCATCTCAGCATCTTTTTAATCTGTAACAACTGAATTCATGCGAGTAACTAACTGCAGCCAGGTGGAGAGGAGCAGAGGAGCAGCAGCTTTGGAGTTTGAATGAGGACAGAAATCAAATCTGAAATTGTTTCTGCGCATGATGTGATGTGCCGAGACTTGTTCATATGAAAGTTAGAAAACGTCACTGCTCATCTGACTGCAGACGCCCTTGTCCTTTCTGCCGAACCGCAGAGGAAAAGCAGAGACTTACAGGAGATCCATCTTAGGGACAGTTGTTAATACTGTGCAATTCACTTCTAAAGACGTTGAAGCGAAAACGTATCATCTTCCAGGTTTGGATGCTGGAAGGATTTCTGCTGGTAATTCTGGCGCATTTAACATCGCTTGTGATGCGTAACCATGCCGACGGGAAAGCTGAAAGTTGTCTTTCCAAACCCTGATAACACCAAGAAGAAGACACAGAATCTAGACGAGATGAGGAAAAGTCACTGTGGAAGTCGGGCAGGAGCCCCCCCCCCCTTCACTAATAGTCTTTATTTCCTTAACTGAAGAATTACACAGTAAATCTGTTTAGTTAAAAACAGACGTGTAGCCTGGAGGTAGATTTGTCTTTATTAGCAGCTGCTCTAGCTCTGAATTGTGTGTGTAAAGCATGGTCAAAGCGGTGCTAATATTTAGCACATTTTTGATTAGAAGTACAACTCGGTAAATTCTCCACACCAAATGTCTGGGAATTGTGAATACGCAGTTGATAAATGAGGAACCATAACCTTGTTTTCATACCATAACAGCCTCCCATCTCCTGTTGAGGACACACTAACTCACCTGGCTCGAGTGCTGCGTGTTTTTCCGTCCACATTGAGTGTTACCTCCCCTTCCCCCACTGCACAGCAACAAATCCCCGCTCTGGCTGACCTCCCACTCTTTGCCCCGTCTTCCTCTCCTCTGATATGTCCTGGATGGTTTCATGACCTCTCTGCTCTTCAGGAACAACTTCCTGCCAACGGCTCCTCCTCCCTGACCCGTCCTCGGTGTCCTCATCTCCCACCTGCGCAGGAACAGCTTCTGCAGCTTGCCCACCCCCACCTCCTGCACATCAACCTTCTGAGTGAACCCTCCCCGCCCCCTCCCTCCTGTTCTTCCTCGGGGTGTCCTGGCTCTCTGCTCTCCTGTCCCGGATCTCCTGCCACCTCTTACCCCTGCCCTTTGCCTCGTCCCTGCCCTCCTCCTCTTGGTGCCGTCTGTATGTTCCGGGTTCAGGAAGTAGCTGATGAATCCTGGGATGTTGCCCTGAAACTGCTCCAAGCGCTCGCCCTCCCACTCCTCAGCTGCTCTGACGTCTCTGTCTGCTCCTTGGGAACCAGCCGAGCAGCTCTGATGGTTAGCAGCAAACGGGGGGTCGTGGTTGGAAAGATGAGGGAGGGAAGGGGAGATAATTGTGAACGGAAGCGCCACAACGTCAACAGATGTGCTTCCAGCTGCTGTGGATTCTTGCACAGGGGCTGAGGCAGCAGGTAAAGTTTGTGGTGTCTGATTGTCACTTGGTGGGTAAACGAGTGTCACGGGGACAAACTGATGGCAATCTGCCTGCTGTATACTCTGGAAGGCATCCATATCAACTGTTTCATAGATGGCTGCTGGGTGAGCCGGGGCGGCTGTGTTTACCTGCAGCTCCTCCGTTTGAGTCCACATGTCTTTTCCCACATCTGACAGTGTGTCTTTCCAGAGAAAAGTGCTCCCATCCCTCAGCACTCTTCTCCACCTGCTCTGTCTCCCCTCAGTCTCCTCCATCCTCTCAGGCTCCGTTTGCACTCCTATCTCTGTGTACTGCCCCAGCCCTCCTCCTCCTCCCACCCCTGTGGTTTTATTTTTCATCACCTCCACCAGCCCATTGATGCCCAGTTTGGCCGCAGCAGAAATGGCCTCTTGCTTCTCGCTTTCACCCTCTCCCGCCATCTCTCCGGAGTAAAGAAGCCTGACCATGTGGAGCAGCGTGCAGGCGCCCAGAGTCCGGAACTCCAGCAGACGGCTCTGTCCTGCAGGGGGCACCGGATTGGAGGACAGAGCCGAGGACAAGTGGGGGCTGATGGCTGACAGAATACAGCTGTGTGCAGGCACTGATACACCTGCAGGACAGGTGTAAAGGGTGTGAACAATGAAACTGGGGCTTCCACAACATTGTAACAGCAGTTTGCAACATGTCAGGATGTGAAAACATGTCACATTTTACACACTGTCAACATAAATACTTAATATATAGTAATAATTAAGAGCTACATTTCTTAGGCAGCGATCGCTGAGTAATTTCACCATTTCGTGAGTGTTTATACCTCCTGCTTTGAGCAGAGTGTCACAGAACTGGCTGCACTGTTGCTGTCTCTGCAGCTCAGTGAGGAGAAGGGCTTCAAAGCCCGGTTTTTGGTAGCACCACATTTCTCCATCCACTTCGAAAGAGGAGCAAAGAGACAGAGAAAGAAACTGAATCACCAGAGCTGATCAGTAGGGTTTTACATGTGTTTTTTTCCCCTATCAGGCTGCAGCATTATAGCTTCAAACAACATTCATTCATCCTTAAACTAAAAAGTAAATGGATTCCCTATGCTATGAGTGCAAAGCTGAGATGCTCTAAACTTACCTATAAAAAGAAATTATACAGTAAGATTAATTATTTACACAAATCTGTTATCTTTATAAATCATTTAAGTATCGTTTCCATTTTGGCTTCAGTGTGTTTGCTAATTAATTTCAGCAATAACAAACGAACCCATTCAGATATTAAACAGAACTAACAGAACAGGTTCAATTGTGATTTCTATCCCACATTTCAAACTCTCATTAAGAGTTCCCATATTCTCTTAATATTCTCTTATTAGTGAATTGAAAAGCTTTACTGTAGGTAAACTACGAAGATTTAAACAATGCTTTAAGACTTCTCTGAGATCAAAGCACAGCTGCGGGTTAGCATCAAGTTGACTCCTAGCTAACCTCTGGGCCGAACACAATTACACAATTAACAGGTCTAAGATTGCCATGACAAAGCAAATGTTTGATAAAATGTTACGAACGACTCAACAAGTCGTCTAACGACTTTCACGACCAACTTAAAACCCACTCTCCCTAATTAGGTTGCAGTCACACGCGGGCAGGTGTTGGACACCGCCTCCACTCACCGTCCCAGAGCGCTCTATTTATCCGTTCCCACGTCAAAAGAAATAAAACCGGTACGTTTTAGGACTGTGTAAGTTTTTTTTTTCATAGCAATCTGAAGGGCAGCATTTTGTTTTGCTCTTCTTTGGTTTTTCCTGTCCGATTCAGTGAGGTCAACCTCGGGTCAGCGTGGTGGGAGCGGCGCAGTGTAGATTTCCACATTGCCACCAGGGGGCGGCAGCGACGCCACACAGGCACCACGGGCGTGTACCGACTGCCACAGACAGGGTGAACAACGATAAAAAAGAGATCGTTCACTATTTTCACGTCCCTCTTCGTGTCTATACACAGAAAACTGGCAGAGCTTTTCAGTACGTGGGAGTCGGATGGTGCTTACATGTGCTGACCGACAGCAAGCAAACACAACATTATACCGACCACACAAGTCAACTTATTCAAACTTAAACTTATTCTTAATAATCTACTTCGCTCGAAACATTATAAGTCAGTTTGGGACTCTCAGAAAACGCTAATGAAGTCTGGTACAACGACCCTGCAATAAATTTCACATCTGATGTTTGTGATCTTTTAGATGTATATTTTTTTTAAATGTCTTGTCAAAAAATGGCACTCTTACAGTCGAAATATGATCATCATCTCAACAATCAACCATTGATATCCTGTCATTGAATTATATGAATGGACAAATGAGAAGGGTGTTATTTTCATCCTCCCGAAGACAGGGATTTTTGCATTAGTGTAAAAATACTTTGTTGAAGAGATGGTGATCACATTAGTGATAATAAAGACCACATCAAAGTGTGTTTGAAATGGTGAAACTAACAAAGAAAGCTAGAATTTTCCAGCATCTTCACCGGTTTTATGATATTTTATTGATTGTCTACTCTGGAGGGCTGGTGAATGGTTACATTACATACAGTACATCACAGTGCAGAGAATAATTGCTTCTCACTGGAAACTTGATGAGAGGCAGGCTTTTAAAATTCACACAATGCTCACGTGCACACATATATACACTGAGAGAAGCAAGGACATAAGAAAAGTTTATATGAGACCTTAACAGTGTGAGATAAAAAAAAAAAGGTTCAGCAGGTATCCTCCAAAGTTAAATACTTAAAAGTACAGTGTTGGCTTGTTGAGCCATAGTGAAGTTGAGTTAGCAGCACAAAGCAGGAATTTGGCACTAAAACAACAGTAGTATTGTTGCAATGTCCAACATAGAATACCTCAGAAGAGTGGAAATATCATCTGTGACGGACAGAAATACAGACACAATAAGAAAGCTCATATTGATCCAGTCTTACATGTTATTTTGCTACCATGCTAAACAGTGAAGATTTTCCCTTTTTTTTCCTGAATTGAACGTGACAGTAAACCACATCGCATTTTCACACAAGTCCTAAAAGTAGATAAGAAGAATCCAGTTTTAGAAATGAGACAGATAAATCACAGTTGGTCATTTATTAACAACGATGAGGACAATGATTCAGACACATCTGTGAGTGTCACAAGTATGCCAACCTTTGTCAAACCCACAATTCTACCAGCCGGTAGGATAAGGTTCTTAGGCATTAAGGCATTCTCACCGGAATGCAGTGTTTTCCCTTT
This sequence comes from Leuresthes tenuis, assembly GCF_036924035.1. Classification (NCBI taxonomy): domain Eukaryota; kingdom Metazoa; phylum Chordata; class Actinopteri; order Atheriniformes; family Atherinopsidae; genus Leuresthes; species Leuresthes tenuis. The sequence goes on along the minus strand of NW_027325365.1, from coordinate 15,276,160 downwards.
TCTAAATGTAACTTCGAACATTTAACCCTGAAAAACCTATTTCAGTCTCCCCAGCTTGTCCACATGATCTTTAGCTAACTGCAGCCAGGCAGCACAGTTACTTTTGGAGATCAGTGTCTTTCTACTGGCAGCCCTGATATCAGAAATCCCCTTTTTGTGCACCCTGACTCACTTCAGACAAACATGAGTTATGAGGATCATATTCTGTTAGACCTGGTTTAGACCCGACTGTGATTTCACCTTTAATTTCACTATAATCCACGTATAATTGCACATACTCTCATCTCATTTGTTTGGGTGTCACTTATCTTCTTTTTGTGATGTTAATGCCAAAATATAGCAGAGTCTAAAAGCTTCTCAAATGTTGAAAGAGCTGATGAAAAAGTCTGTGCTCTTGGGGTGTATGTAGTTTTAGTTTTTTTTTGTATTTAAATAGAAAAGAAACTGTTCCTCCAGTTCATCCTGTCTCATTGACTCCTACCAGATCAGCGAGGACTTGTTCAAATGACGGAGAGGGGACCGGACTGAAAACCTCGGTGGGGGATCTAGAGTCCTGTTGATGAGGAGTCGGCCGGGGCCATCGCTGGTTAAACTTGACAAAGAAGAGTGGGTCCTTGAAGGGCCCCCCAAAAATGATGGCCTGCATTAGGTAGACGAGGGCCACAACCATTAAGCTGATGAGGAAGAAGGGGAGGAAGGGCCTCAGGTGGTCCCAAGCCACCCCAATCATATAGCCCAAGTTGCTGAGCCTGCCCTCGTTGCCAGTGGTAGAGGTGTGGCGGGAAGAATCTGGATCTGGATCTGAAGACTCTCCACCTGAGTATGAAGGGGAAGGGCCCTCCAGTGAATCCATGAGTTACACTCCAGAACGAGGTCGTTCCTTAGCTCTTAAACCGACCGGTTTGGACTCCACAAATCACACTGAAGGATCACAAGGAAGGACGGTTGAGGCCAAACACAGACTCCCAGTGATGTGGTCTCCCTACCGTATCATGAATGGTGGTGCCCCGAATGTGCACTCTTGTCCTGCTGTGATGAATCCACTGAATCCCTCATAAAACCACACTAATTCCCCTCTGATTACGCGATCCTTCCGGCAGTTTTTCCACTCAGACGTGGAATTAAATGTCGCTGCTCGTATAAGAGACGTGCAAAACTGAAGAACAGCGTGGGAGCCCTAAATAGATATGACACCCAGTGACAGGACACCAGGGAGGGGTGAGGATGGGCGGGGGGGGAGTCTGCTGCTTTTGGGATCTCAGGTTTAAGGAGGGTGTGTGTTTGTACCAGCTGCAAAGGATACAACTATGAGAAACACACACACACACACACACACACACACAGTGACTAATGCAGAGAGGACCACACGTGAGTGAAATATGTGCTTGCAGCAGCTAGAGGACATTTAAGTTTCTCTGTAGTTCATGACAGTTCTAATAATACAACTCTGATGAAGCAGGTTTTGCATAAATAAAGGTGCAGCTATGAGATTTTACAGTGTCCATAAACTTCAGGTTTTCCATCTCATCAAAGGTGTATGATGAGCGTATAATTTAGATTTTAGATGGGGTTTTTTTTTTTTTCTAAAGTGAGCCATTTGTTTAGATCTTATTCATAATTAAGTAACATTTGTTCAAATGAGACAGAATAATCGTTCTCACGAGGGTGAGTGGCTACAGGTCGCCAATTATTGTTCATTCTTTCGGTACCAGCTGCGATATATAAGAACCTGCAGTCTTCAGGCTGAGTGAAAGTATAGTTCAAGCTGTCATGAGTAATAAGAGTGCTGCAAAGGAAAATCCGCTTGTTTTTTTTTTTATTCCTCTGCCGCAGGTCAGCAAAAAAAAAAGGTAGCTTTTGCACATAACAGATAGCAAATGGATTTTTATTCAGTGTCAGAACTACATTTTGTTCATTGCATCTAGTAAATGGGTGAAGCTTTGTTTATATTCCTCAAAGTGTAGTACATTGTTGCCCCTCAACAACTATTTTTTTTGCATTTTTGACACAAAGAGACATCGACTCCCTCGATAAGAGGACTCGTTTGCCACCATCCGAAAATGAAAGAAGAGGAAATGGAACGAACCGTGAAGATGGAGAGAGAAGATATAAAAAAACATGTTCTCGCACGTGCGAGACTTACTGGCCTCACAGCTAAGGCCACCACCTTCAAACAAGTGAAGGATTTTACACTGAAGAATAAACCGCCATGTCAGGACATCAGTTACTGTAACCGAGCTTTCGCTGTGAATCACGCATAGTAACACAGGGGAGTTATTTTGGCTCATTGGCTGACACCTAACACAGCTTAGCCTGACTAACATCAAACCTTCACACATACAGTGTTAAACCCTCATGATCTGCTTTTTGGTATGTGCTGCATACTGCAGACGCCACAACACCTTTACCAGCACTAGAAACCCCGATGTTCCTCCGACAAACAGCACCTTTCAGTCTGTGTGTAACCAGAGATGACAGCAAAGCTAAAAACAAAAAGAAAAAAAAGTCAAGAGCCAGCAGTGCTGTGGCGAATATGGCGTTTAAAAGCTCAAAAGAAGATCCACGTACACAGTTCAGAGTTAAATTTGCAGAAGAATGTGTTTGCATGGAGTCTAAAAAATGTCTAGCAGCACAAATTCTTTCCTGGATAGAAATACTTGATAATTAACCAACCCAAAACTAAGCTTTAATGGAGCAAAATGATGTTAGGGAGTGAAGATCAAACGGTGTGGAGGCTAAGCATTTGCCATCTGCCCGAACACGTGCCAGGGGATGAAATTACACAGACTGTCTCTCTTTAATTAGACACGTTCAGCGACACGTTCAGTCTTTCCTCACAACCACTGCACACGTCTCGAAAACTTTTCCAAGAAAAGATCTTTATTTATATAAAAAAAACAACAGTATTACCAGTTACATATTTCACTGAAAAAGCAAGTTCTCAGAGCCAAGGCAGGTATGAATGGTACATCATCATTTTACATGGTTAGGCAACAGTACAAATATACTATGTATGAGACAAGTTTAGAAACAAAGAGAGAAGAAAAAAAAAAAGAAAAAGATTGGTCTTTTTTTTTTTTTTTTTTTTGCATTTAAAAGCCAGAGCTGTAAAAGTTGGATTAAAAAGTAGAACAAATTGCATAATGCTCTCACCCACATACAAACCCCGAAATAAAATACAAACCAGACACAAAAGGAAACAAAATACAACACTTAAATGGTCAAAACAAATGGGTCACAGACACAAAACTGCTTTTTGTGTCTACCTCCCGATTTATATTAAACATCAGTTCTCTCTCCCATATTTGCTAAATCTCAGGTCTCTTCTGAAAGATCAACCCTCTCAAATTCGTAGTTTTATTTGCAGCACTGTAGAACAGATGCAGACCTGAATGCCTACAAAGTATTATTGTACATTTGCTTATGAATGAGTCAGACTTTCAGAGCTCATCGCATCAAATGATTCTCCTCTTCCTTTGGAACTTGAAACCGAGCCAGCATCTTCGACAGAAGAGTTAGGAATGGTTAGATGATAGTGGTTTAGATTGTAGTAGTGTTGATCCACAGCTTCACATCCTCCCAGTAACAGGGTCTGACATGTTGGACTGGACAGGTCAGCTAAATCTGCCAAGTCCGAACAAAAAGGGTGAAATCTTGTAAAAAAAAAAAAAACAACTTTAAAAATACAAAAACACAAGAGGCAGCAGGAACATAAAAGAGAAGGGAGAAAAAAAAATCTGTCACTGGATGAAGGGAACACAAGAAAAGCGAGACATCATGACCGATGAGACAATCAGCATGCGGCGCCTCCTGTGTCTGGTCCGTTCACGCAAAGACACTCAAAAAAGGAAGAAAAACAAAAAAGATCAAATAAAAAAAAAAAAAAGGTCCATAGTCATTTTCAACACACACACACACACAGTCACAGGTTTAGCGTTTGACAAATATACACACACACCTGCCCTTTCAGGTCTGTGCTCATCCCAACAGAGAAAATAAATCTAGACAGAAAAATAACTCCTATATAAACATTCTGCATCTACAGGGCGGCCTGCCGGTGCGTCCAAACTCCCAACATTCCCAGTAAAGGGACAATTTAAATTAATGAGCCAAAACTAATGCAGTCCTCCCGTTTTTCTTTTTATATACAGTATATACCCTACATCGAAGTCTAAATACAAGTTCGGTGCCAGGGTGCGGGTGTTGGCAACAAGTCGGCCGTGAGAAGGAAAAAAAAAAAACAAAACAAAACAAAATAATTCTACTTTTGATAGAAGGAAGAAAAAAGAAAAACAAGCAGGATGAAAACACCGGAATTAAATGATTGTCAACAAAGGTGATTGCCTTTACAGAAGAGAATTATAATTTATAAACTGAATATATTTCTGCTGCTGCTACAGTTGAATGAAATAGTGTGTGTGTGTGTGTGTGTGTGTGTGTGTTTGTGTGTGTTTGTGCTGCATGAAACTTTTTGTCTACAACATAACCGCTTTCTTTGGATGCCAACCCTCATCTTCAGATCCCATCTGTGTGGCGATAGAGAGGAAGAGAGGAATTTAAGGAGGGAAGAGGAGACGGTCTGTGTGTGTCTGGGTCTTCTCTCCTCAGTAGCAGTGGTAGGGCAGGGACGGCCCCAACTGGGTGATGCACACTATCAGTTTTTCTGGAGGAACAGACCAAAGCGCATCGGTTAGAACAGACATGAGCAGAAAGTTAACATTTCTGTGGCTAACCAACACATACAAGGCAACAGAAGACTTAAGTGGTACAAGTACGGCGTGCTGTACACTGGTGCCGTCACAATTACAGACTTCCTATAACGCCCCAGGTTGAATTCACGCCGACATAAAACCCTCAGCCGGGGAGCAAAGAGACTAGTTTGGTCATTTGTTTAATTTCAGAGTCTTGTCTCCTCCATCCTCTTTGTCTGTGAAATTCAGCCAGAGGAGAGGAGAGTAAGGAGGCTTCGGGAGGAGCTGTGAGCGAGCATACGCCGGTGAGTCGTCTGTGGAAGTCTTTACAGCATCCGCAACATGAAACATGTACCTTAGACACACCCCAAAACACTTAAATGCGGGTTTTAACGCTGCAGCTGCGTCACATCGAACCAGCGGCGATTTTAAATGCCCGTCGCCTCCTCGTAGGGAGGAGTTAAGAAGAGAGGACAGTCTTTAAAGAGAAGTGCCGCTCCTTTAAAAGTCTGCTACATGTTTAGTTAATGATCTGAAAACAGGTTGTTGCTCTTGATGTTCGTCACACCCAAGAATTATAACAAGGCTGAATCTTCTCATATTCTGGGGCTTGCATTGTTGTAGTTCCGTGCACAACCACAGGAGAGCGCTCTCATGTACAACAGCGCAGGGAACAAGCAACGAAGCACACGCAGAGTAGGAGTGTTGTCATTTTTAGATATCAGTGGGTGATGGAGCAGCCTCCAGCGGACACATGTACCCTCTAAGCTGCTGTAACCGGATGGGCAGGACGCCATGCAGGCTCATCCGTCTGTGTGTTAATTCCAGAATGAACTACAAATTATGATATAAATAACTATATGCGAATTGTTTTAACATCCATCCCGATGCTGCTTTGAGAAGCATTAAGCTTTTTTTCCTCATATCATAAGAAGAATTATGTTTCGGGAGTGCTTAAGTCAAAGTTCTGGTTTTGTGACACCACCACTGCACGGACAAAAGTTATTATTCAGAGGATTTAGATCTTCACCACCATCATCATCGACTGGGACTCAAATCTAAACTGACAGACTGAATGGACCACAATGCACAAGGAACACCTTGCAGCACACTACACCAGCATGTACAGCACAGAACACCAGGGAACCACATAGTTAGGCATCAGCATGATAGTCCTCTGCCCGAGTTTCAGTACACCACTGTGAACGCAGACTAGGTGTCATCGAGGGTTGAAATTTATACAAGACGTAAGGAACACAGCTCAAAGAGTCCATGCAGGATTAGAGGTCAGTTGGACATACCATGCTGTTACATGCAGAGGGGAGTAGAGGGGAGGGGGGGAGGGCTAACCATCGTAGGAGTCCAACAGAGGCAGGGAGCCCTTTCTGCCCCCATACACCCCTCGCTGAGAGAGAACCACAGAAAGAGAGAAACAAAGAAGGTGGACAGGAAGTGAATGCGAGACAGAGAAGTGTCAGTTATTGTGAGGTTTAAAGGTTACAGTAAGGAAATATTCAATATTGTGCAGGTGGTTAGGAATTAGCGTGAGTTAAGCCAGCAATCATGGGGAATGTGTTCGGGAGTGAATCAAAGTACCGGTAAAGTGTCTGTGGTGTCATCCAGAGTGTGTCTCCGCTCCCTCTGGTCCAGTGTAGAGTAGGCCTCTGAAAGGGGGGGGTTATTATCAGTACAGATTTGATTTCCAAAGACACAATCTTTGGAGTTCTCTTCCCGATTAAAAAAAAAAATAAGAGCAGCAGAAATAAATGTACTAACCAGGGCCAAGGTCATTCATAGGAATCATGTCCCTCTTTTCCCCTGAGAAAAAATAAACAGTCAAAAGTTAAGATTTATAAAAAATTAAATAAAAGAAAAAAGGAAAAAAACATTTTGGTCTTTAAAATTTTAGATCAAGCATTTTGAGGCATCAATAATTACTCTGGCTGACCTCTGTCCAGTAGTGGTGTGGTGCTCTCCTCGTAGGTGCCGTTAGCTCGGCTGCTCGGGCCATTGCTGGTGGGGTTGAGGTTGACCATGAAGTCCGTCTTCTTCCAGCCGTCTTTCTCGAGAGGCTTCCGCAGCTCTTTGTGAGCCCAAACCAGCTGCAGCACCTGCCCCGCCCCTCGCACCTCACGGTCAGAGCGTTTTCTGCAGGACACCAGGAAATATGTTCACGCGTTACTGATGTTCCTTATGTCTTGCACAGAAACACTTCATTCTGCTGACATTTGAGAGCATCTGAACGTTAGGGAAAGTGTGAGCACCAGAAAACCCAATGAAAGGACTATGTTTATGTCTGTAGTGAGAGAACACTTACCCGTCCTTGTTGATAAGCACCAGCCTTTCGATCCCTTGTGACGCTCGGATGGTCTTTGCTGCCTCCAGACTGTTGCCCACCACCTCAGAAAGCGTGCTCAGTACTGACACGATCGTTTCCTCTGATAAAGTGCGTCCAGACTGTTTCTGGCCTCCAGGCAGGTTGGCCACAAGGTGAGGCACAGCATGCAAACCTTTAGGAGGAACACAGTGAGTCAACATGGAATCATTTTGCACAACAACTCAGAGCTGATATAGAACTAAAAAAAGAGAGAACTTTTGTCTTGCCTAATAGCTCAAAGTTGCGGTTGTCGATAGCAAGGTTCCTCAGAGCTCCAGACATCGCTCGAACCACACGGTCGTTACCATGAGCCAGCAGTTCTGCCATCATAGGCAGACCTTTCTCCAGACGGACAGTCGCCCTGATATAACGACCATACTGAACCACAGACAAAGAGATGCAGTAAGAAGCATTAGTTTGGTCAAATAACAGCAGTGTACTGGCAACAGAAAGACCGCTAAATAAACAACACGGTGGGTTCAAGATTAAGAATACAGGGAAATTTAAATCAATGCTGAGGATGCTCCTTATAACAACAGGAAATGCTACTAACAGTCCATCGGCCAGCACACAGGTTCTGGATGGCACCGGCGGCAGCCTCGAGCACAGAAGGGTTCTTGCTCTCTCTGAGCAGCGATGTGTAAATGCGAACCACCTCTGGCTGGAACAACAGCTCATAACCTGATGTCAACAAAAAGAGAAGGCCGTTAGTTTAGGTTTGCAGAGGTTGGTTTGATAAAACTCCGCAGTCTTGATTTAAAGTTTCAGTTGTTCTGCCTGTCAGAGCAAATCAAAGTGCACCAGCAGACCCTCCACCTGTACGGACTACCACTTTGCTAAGATAACTGTTATCCAATAGATTAATGCTGTTTGTCTAGAGACATCCGGCTAACTAAACACCAAGCAACAGAACTAAATAAGAAAGTAATAGTTCAGTGGTCCTGAAAAAAAAAAAACAACAACTCATGTTGAGTTTGAAATATGGGAACAAAGGCTTGTGTCTTGAACCAGATGTCATCCTTTCACAGCACAGCGACAGCTAATAAAGAAAAGAGGAATTGGAGCCTCTCGGTTATAAATGTCAGTGGGGCAAAAAAAATAAATAAATAATCACCTTTGGCAGGTGTTGTCCTCTTTGGAATATCAATGTGATCTCCACTTCCATCATCTACATCCTTCTTTCCTGTAATTAAAAAAAAAGAAAAGAAAAAGACTTAGCTGATAATACAAAGTAAATATGCTGTTCTGCATGAATTGAACAGTCAGATATTCTCAGTCTTCTACTTTAGTGCATTCTTTTTTAGAAAAGGTGAACATGCAACCACTGAGACGAGCATCGTCCGCATGCAGTGTTGATTCAGTGACATCAAATGATCATGCCAGTCTGCTGCATGTGACTTCAACAGTGGACAGTCTTGTTTCTCTGAAGGTTTCGTTTTTGCGTTAGTAAACTAGTTGTGACAGTAGCTTTAAATGTTCATGAGAACACCAAGAGGAAAATCTTACCTTTGGAAAACCACTCATCTAAACACAGCAGAGAGACAGGTAGACATGAAGGAGGGTGGGAAGACAGAAGAAGGACGAAGAGGAGGGGGGGAAAAAATAAAAAAAAGAAAGAAAAAAAGAAGGGGAAACAGTGGCAGAGTGTGAAAAAACAGCGACAGATGCTTCCGCCACCAGCAAGCTCAAACAAGCCAGCAACTGCCTGTCTTTGAGCAGCTAATCTGTCAGACACAGCGGAGCTCTCGGCTTTAATAACTCTCCGATACTGACCTTTACCCTTTCGAGAGCCAAAGCAGCCTCCTTTGCTAGTTGGGGGCGGGCCCTGGTTGATGGGCGCGGCCTCGGCGTAGCGTTCACAACCGGGGATTTCGCGGTGAACCTGATACGACAGGTTCCTCAGGAGGCACACGCTATTCTCCACCAGCTGCAGAAAAAAGGAATGAAAAGGGACAACATGATCAGTCAGAGAGACACATACTCCTACAAATAAGCACAAAAGTCAAAAACACAAAGAGATCAATGACTCCAGTGAGCGGTTACTTTATTATCCACGTCTTTGCGGTTGATCTGCGACTGGACGATGTACATGAGTGAATCCACCAGCCCTGTGCATTCTCTCAGTTTTCGCCTGGCCTCACTGCGCTCTGAGCTCACATTCCTGTTGAAGAGGCAGAAAGTTAAGCACATAATTGCAGGTTTTCTTCTTAAAATAAGCCTGGCCGTGTCCAGGCTCACTTCCATCCTCTGAACCCTCACATACCTAAGGCAGCCAGCAGTGTTGGTCAAGGCAGTCTCCCACTCCAGATGTCGTGGTTTGCAACTCTCCTCTCCTCCTCCGTTGCTCCCTCTCTCCCAGCCCGAGTGTGGAACGATCACCTCGTCGGCCAGGGCATGCAGAGCGTGGTCCACAATCTCCATCTTTACCGAATCATGGGAGGAAAGGTTCCACAGGGTCCCTGGAATTATAGAACAAATGTCACTCACAATGCGACGAGAGTCATGTTTGGTGGTAGTAACCAAAGGAAGAGCACATAATAAAACAGATCCTGTGAGGGGAGGTACCTGTGATGGTGTCGGTGAGGTCCTGGTCACGAGTTTTCCTCAGCAATCGGACCAGAGCAGGTACTCCATCGCAGTTTTTAATGGCAATCTTGTTGTCTGCATCTCGTCCGTACGAAATGTTCTTCAGTGCTCCACAGGCTGAGTGGTGAACCTCCTTGCTGGGGTGGTCCAACAGTGACACTAAGGCTGGGATACCCTTCAGCCGACGCACTTCTGACTTTACCTGAAAACACAATTAGCATGCTCAGATAATATATATATAAATAAAAGTAAAATACAAAAAGAGAAATAGTAAAAGGATGAAATGCTAATAGTTTGGATGTAAATGTGGGGATGTTTTCACCTTGTCATTTTTGAATGTGAGATGCTGAAGGAAGGCAGCGGCGTTCGTCTTGACAGGGTCTAGACGGTAGTTCAACATGGCGATCACCTCTGGTAGTTCTGGCTGTCTCCATGAAGCGGGAGGGGCCTTTCTCAATGTGCTGTCCAGAGAGGCCATGCTACCCCTATCCATCGTCATGGGAACGCCCCATGCGTATGGGTCAACCCCTCCCATGTCACCATCTAAAGTATCCTCACAGCTCCTGCAAGTCACAGGAGGAGATAGAAAACCTGTTAGGAGCAAATCAAAGATAACAGATTCTGGCTTCAGTGCAGAAGAGCAGATTTATGTTTTACCTGAGTCTGCGTCTGTCCATGCCCCCAGGGCCTGGCCCCAGGCGTGGCATGGTACCGTAGCCTCCGGGATGCATAGGTGGAGGTCCCATGCCGTATTCATCGTATCCCACGCTGCGCTGATCATCCTCCATACCATAGTGGCCGTGGCCATACCTCATCTCCATTGCTGAGCCCATGGCCCTCATTCCTCGGCTCACCTGAGGCTGTGCAGCATACGGGTCAAGCTGCTGACGGCTTGGGGCCCGGTAACCAGAATCCAGAGTTCGGTAGCCATCAACCGGCCTGAAGAAAAATAGGAACGATGGAAGTCACTCAAGCACAATCTTTTCCTTAAAATTACATTTCAGAATGACAGTGCTGGAGAATGAGTGCTGTTAACAGCCACAGATGCATGTCATCTGGTTTCCCAACGCAGCTTTTTAAATCCGGATCAAGTGTGCATCTCACACTCCTTGGAATGACTAAAGAACAGGTGATGCATTAAAAATAGGCTTCCGACATGGTATTACAGTGCTATTTTCTAGCATTCTCAAACACAAACACAGCATGTGTTAATCTCAGATGCATGTTATTTATAATATGCAATAGAAAAAGGGGTTTAAAAATAAATGGATAAACGAATAAATAAATACACCAACAACAACATCAGTGGCCTTATTATTAGTGGCTACCAAGGATAAAATATGAAGGAACGACTTATGCCTTTGGACTGCCACCAAAAACTTTAGTTACTATACGTGTTAAGATGAGCTGTCCTTAAAGACAATAAGAGTTTCCCGCAGCTTTTGTGCCATCGTACCTGTAGCGCTCATCCATGTGTGAGCCCCTGCTCAGACTAGTGTATGCCTCCGACGGTGGACCTCCCCGGTAGTCATCATACGCTCCTACGGGGCCATAGTGATAATTTCTGGGTACTGTAGCAGTGGGGTAGTCGCCTACACCAGGCGGCCTGTAAGGACGGTCCAGTGTGGCGCTGTAGACGCCCATTCCAGGCACTGAAAAGCCCCCATCGGTGGACAGCGACTCAGTGGGCAAGACTGTGCGCGAAATTGGTTTCTTCATCTGACAGAAAGTGAGATCAGGACAAATGTATCATTTTTTCTTTTCTTTTTAACTGTAGAGTCTGATGACACGGATATGACACTTGGAAATAGAAACTCTCACGCTACCCCATTATCTGCCCGCCGTGTGATTCCTTCCTCAGAGAAGACCGAGTGTGCTTCATGGGAGTCATCCTCTGGTGTATAGCTCTCATCCAGAGCGCCGTGTGCAGGGTCAACCATCCTGTACTGTAACACATGCAAACATCAGTACTACAAAACAAATAATCAACTCTGATATACATACATACACACATCTCAACAGGCACTTACCTGTGTGCCGTTTATGTACGAGTCAGTCAGTTTCAGACGCTCTATGTCTGCATCCCCTAAACGCCCGTTCTGTGATAAAAGAACAAGACGAGATTAAGAAAAAAAAAAAAGTTTCATATCATTCTGCTAAAGCAACAGGACGCAGCTATGATTAAAAAGGCACGTCTCCCAGTAGCCAGGGCTGCCTGCTTCTTACAACCACTCAGGAAGCAGACAGAAGCACTGCTACTGAGGCACATGCAGTGCAGGCCAAACCATCCTTGCTTGTTTATGGTCTGTGAATCAGTGCCAGACACAGAGGAGCACATCTTGGAAAGCAGTCAGTCATCCACACCACCTGCTTCCTCCTTCCCAAAACTCTTACGTAATCAAGTGACACAGTACCAGTTTTTACTCAGCCGTACCAAACTTCCAGAAATATCTGCATTCACATCATGCGTACACAGCATCACTGGATCGCTTTGGTAACTTTTTACAGCCACCACCCATCCACCCACAGATAGCATAAGTTCCAGTGTTACTGTTATGGTGACGAAGAAGAGAAAGAATTTCAAAATCATCAAAAACCTCCTTCAACCTGGTTTGCACGACATCTACTGCACTTCACTGTACGTCCACAAGGAGGAACAACTATTATTAAAAAGTAACGGGAAGTGTAGGCAGGGCATTTATAGCCAGAGGGGAATATATATATATATATATATATATATATATATATATATATATATATATATATATATATATATATATATGCTATATGTGTCTTTTACTGGCAAACTTTGATGTGTTTTTGGAGCTTTGACAGTAGAGCACATATAGCACATCTCCACCAGTGATCATACTTCTGGATACAAGACAAATGCATGCTTTTTTTGGCCTTCATCTTTTGGAGGAGATGAAGAAGAGACAAAAACAAGTAAGCTCTGAAAATTTAAAAGAAAAAGAAAAAGAAAAAAAAAAACATCCCAAAAAAAAATAAATATATATATATATATATACATATAGCTCCAACATTTTTTTGTTTGTTACCTAAATAAACTTCAAAACCGGAAGCGGTTGAGACCACGAAATAGTATTTAAAAAAACCATAATAATAAACAGGACAGAGTAAACAAAGCAGCAGAATTTGAGTCAAACGGACTTCAAACTTCAAACAGAAGTTGTTGGGTTTTTTTTGGGGGGGTGGGGGTCTGAATCTCTGTTCCCCAGTTGCTTTTGTGAACTAAAAACAAAGCTAAAAATCTAAACATTGCATAAAGCATATATAGTCAAAGCAGTCTTACAGATGAAACTATTTGCTGGATTTCTTGCTTCACTTTGGCATTAACTTGACTACTTCTGTTTTTTGTGCTCTCTGTCATAAATAAACAGGCTATTTGGATAAATCTGCACGAGTTCCCAGAAATTATGATGAGGTTTTTTTTTTTTTTTTTTTCAACTTTAGAGAACAAAACACAGGACTGAAATCTGTACATAGTTCAACTTACGGTAACCGTTTGATCATAAACAAGACTAAGAGAAATGCAACAAGAAAGACAGTATTTTGCTTTATGACGACATAAATGGATTCAGTCCACAAACAATGCTCATATGCAAATGGATGATTAGTCTATAACAAATAACAAATACTTCTTTGGATGCAGGACTACGTCACACATGCACGACCTCGTTTGGTAAAGTGACATGCTGGCGCAGAGAGGAGCGGAGCTGAAATTCCACAACATTCAACAACAAAGGGCGTACACGAGTTTGTCAGAGGACATCCGACGAGTGACTGAAAGCATGCTGGACGCGTGCAGCCATCATCTCAGGCATGTTAACAGCAGTGAAAGGCATGTAGACAAGAACACAGGAAGAGACGTACTCTGAAGGTGCAGAGCTGGTGAACAGAGCATACACAGACGCAAAAACTTGGAGAGGAGGCGCGCTCGAGGAGAGAAGGGATGAGTGATGGATGGATGGATGGATGGATGGATGGATGGATGGATGTCAGAGGGGGGAAATGTTGTATGAATTCACTGGACGGGCTGGATGAGGGGAACGATGATCCATCATGTACAGGGTGTGATGGTGAAAAAATGGCTATGAAAGACTTGCGATGGGGATGTTTGGGTTTTCTGGGGCGTGTTACCTGTGTGTGAGGGAGGGGGCGCCCCAAGGCCGAGGGGCTGGTGGCAGGGAGGCCCACTCTCCTCCTCTCCTCCTCCAGCGCCCGGGTCAGCTGTTCAAACTGCACCTCCTGCTCCCTGACCGACTCCAGCAGAGCCGCTGCGCTCTCACACTGCTCCATACACACTACACGGCCCCAAGGGGAAAGAGGGGGGCGTTACACATCAGCACAGGGAGGGCGTCTAACAAAAACAGTCACTCTGAAGTGGAGCAGGATTGTTTTTGGGCCGATACTAAAACGAAAGGGTTATTACACCCCGTCTGATTCATCAGCTGAGAGATAACGTTCTGTGACTTAGACTGAGACACCATCTCGGAATGCTAGTGGCATCTAGATTTCACAAGAGCTGATCTTGGTATTGCTCAAGCTCAAAGCTCGATAGTCATCAGTGTAAAGACATGTCTCCAGTTGGCACTCAGCCTTTGGAAGGCCTGCCACGCTGGATTCAATCGTTCCCATTTTTTTTTTCCGCCCACATGCGCCGCTTACAACTGTCGGTGTCATCAAAATCCAGAGTTTTACTACGTGAAAAAGGAAAACACAGCAGGAGCCGGTGTTGTGCATTGACTCTCAAACAGAGGACAGAATGAGACAAATGCAGGTAGTGGGGATGATGGCATGTGATGAGGGCACACTGGTCAGAAATGCAACTTGCATGTTGATTCGTCAACATCACATTTTCCTCCACATTCAGATCAATAAAACGGTGACCTGACGCACGCATGGAAGTGTCCTTGGAGCTTCGGAAGAAGTGCGTGAGAAAGCGGCGCAACGCGTGAACCTCCTTCTATAGGAAACGCAGCACAGAGTGGTGAGCGGTGCCTTGCATTTCTGATAGGACTATCTAATCATCAAAACTTTACCCTGGACTGTGTCATCGTGGTCTTCATCTATGCATCAGCAGAATTATTTTCAGCGATTAAACATACAGCTTTTTTTTTTTCAAATCTAAACAGGAAGATGAACAAAATTCTCACATAATTTAAGCCAAGGAGAACTGCATACTTCTCATTACGGTTTGAGCACGACAAACACTTGAAAAGACAATAGCCCTCTTCACATATTAGTGGCACCAAACTGGCACGTTTAAAAATAAATAAATAATAAATTTAAAAAAAACCTCATTCACGCATCACTCTTCCTCTTTTTGCAAATCACACATGCAAGACCAAGGCGGTACAGCCCTGCATCGGTGTGTACTTACACGCATCGAGTCGGCATCGCAGAATCAGCCGCGGGACGACATTGTTGCTGCTTAGAGGGGTGCATTCTGGAGTGAGGGTTCGCCCTAGCACACATAGTCCGTTTCACCTCTCTTACTACCTGCCTTACCAGTCCGGAGGCATATCAGCGAGAGGTCAACTTTGAGCCACTCATGCCGCCTCTTTTACTCTCAAACAAGACACCAACGTGCAACAGTCTCGGCGCGAAAATTCAGATGTGAAAAGGCCTAAAATCTTTTCTTTTTTTTTTTAAAAAAAATTCGAAAACACACACTTCACCTGTGGGCGTGGTTTTGGTTGAAGAGGTGAGCGATCACGCCGAGGTCAGAGACGGTGCTCTAACTGTTCATGTGTAGAATGCCACTGAACCACCAAGCCCAGAAACAAGGGGAATGGACTGCAAAGGAGGACAGAGGGTGGAAGGGGGAGAAGAACAAGGATAGTGAGGGAGAATTATTTCAGCAAAGGCATCTCAGTTAAAAAAAAAAAAAAAAACAGCAACACAGTGAGAATACCATACATGTGTGGCAACAGGAGCTGTGTTTGCACAGTGAGCTCAGAAAGCATAGCAAGAGACCGATATACAGTAGCTCTGGCCTTTGGACACACCCTGTATTTACTCAACGTTTGGCTGTGTATGGCAGCAAGTGATGGGAAGCTGACCAAGCTGCAGCCATTTCTGGGTCACAGAACATCTACTGTCAGCATAAAGAAAAAAAAAAAAAGATAAATAAGCAAAACAGCAACAGCGTCCAAGAACCAAATGTTCTACAAACTATTTTTTTTTTTAATCTCCTGCTTAACCTTGCTTTTTGTTTTTCTTATAGCCCTCAACTCTGTTAGTTCGCCGATCGTTCCCTCAACTTCCGTTTATCCGTTCCGACATCCCGTGTTATCTCGGCCCGGAGAAAGACGGGGCTGTATCAGAGCTAAACAAGTGGACCATAGAGACGCGGATGCTCCTATCTGTTGATACACGCTCTGCTGCAGCAACCTGCATTTCTCATCAGCTCTGGCGTTAAAGGTGAAAAAAACCCAGACGTTGCAACACACACCCAGACTCACACCTGCACCACCGGTTTGACAAGGTAGGGGAGGGGCAACTTGAGTTCAGTTTCTCAGTGTGTCTCTCTCTCTCTGTATGAGCAACACACACACACAGACACACTTGTGAGAGTTGGGAGTTTGGGCAACAAACAGTGACCTGCATTTACACATCAGGGAGCAGGTGTTTGTGGATTGCACAGGGAGAGCATTAACAAGCGCAAACAGAGAGACAAGCACGGGCAAAACGAGTCTAGGAGATGGTGATGAGTGACTCACGGTTTCACCTGCACTAGACTGTGCAAAAGAAGAGAGCCAGCTGTTATGACGTCACCGCAGACAGACGGTTACAACTAAAATAACTTCACCAGTTTCCTTTTTACTGGTAAAGCCTTTAAAGGTTTAATATATGCAATATATGAGTGTTTAATAATAAAATATTTTTAAAAAGCTTGTGTGGGAAAAGAGAAGAAGGTGAGATGGCCTAATGAGAAAACAAGGAGTGGCCAATGGGGGAAAAAGAAAGAGAAATCAGCAACAACCACAACAACCAGGATTTACATGCGGGATGAGACCGATTTACAGGAAGGCACAATGACACATGCACTCTCCCAGAGACGTAACCTCCTACCTGAACCAATAACAAACTGCTGTCCTGCTTCACACATGTCTATATATGGGCACAGCCTGGACAGGGGAGATTTGATCCACTTCAGCCCGAGATGGACAGAGTGTAAAAGCTCACATAAAATAACTGGATGGGCAGGGAGACAGAGAATGTGAGGGTAAACATGGGGATAAAAGAGGGGTAGAGATAAGGTCAGGATTGTTGAATGAAAGATAAAAGCTAATCTTGCATTCCTAGCATTGTCTTGGGTCAATTCAGCTTAGCGGCCCACCCACTCAGCCACTGTTAAAAAGACCATAGCAGGACACAGGCCAATCATCATTCAGATATCAGTGTTTACTGTGCTGTTGTGGCATTTCAAGGCAAGCCATCTTGTCACTGCGACACAAACATTGAGAGTGTCAACTGTATATCTCCTAAGCTACCATCTTCCGATAATTTTAGCCAAAACAAACTTTCCATCAACAAAAACTAATCGTATCTCACCAACGAGGTCAACTGAAGTTTCTAACCAGATGAATTACAAACTATGATTGTTATTTCTTGGCAATTGTAGCTGGGAGTGCGATTGTGTGAGTGACTGTGGTTTGACCACAGGCAGCAGGGAGTTTGCAGCTGTCAGTCTGGGAGGTTGGTGGAACAATGTGGAGTTTGTGCAACCGCGAGTACAAACACAAGCGGGAAAATAGCCAGAGACCATCACTGGACACATGTACGAAGAGTCTGAGGGGGTTAAATTATGTTGCTGTTCGTATACTAATGAGTTATGTCCTCCACCCACCTCCCCCCCTCTCACAGCTGTTAGTTTTGGCCTTGAAAGTCAGCACTGAGTTTTGTTGAACAATGAAAACAATCAATGTCGTCCCATTGCCATTCCCCTCCCCTTTCCCCTCTTTCCCACTTCCTGAGAAACAGGATGTTATGGATTCAACATTAGAGATGAGTAAAGGGACACAATGGCGCAGTGGTAAACTACTTGTACACAAACAGTGAAAGTCTTTGGGTCGTACACTTTAATAAACTATCCAACGATGGTTGCGCTCCTCCATCAACAGAGCATCTTTTGTGGTGAAAACTCCTAATGACCCAAATGATGATCATGCGACCACAGACCACTTCCCATTTAGCAAAAGAGGTTCCCCATCTAACATTTTCTGTTCTGCTTTCATATCTATATTTATATTATATATATCCCCAAATATACATTTGTTTTATACGATTTTTTGTTCATTTAAGTCAGACTTCACACATTCAAACCACTGAATCATTTTGTTTTCCTTCAGTGCAAAATTATTAGTTAAGCATGACATCAAACGTTCGGTTCAAAACGGTCACATCTTTTGGCCGACTGCTATCACTTTGGGATTGCGTGTACTTCAGAGGTAATGGAACAAAAGTGCAAAGAGGACGTGTCATGCTCCGCCGGTCAAAACAGGACAGAAAGAAAAGTTCAAAATGGCAAGCACCGCGCCTCGAGGTCAACAACATCTGATTGCACTCTGACAAACCACGAGTCAGATACCTCCATCTGATTCTGCAGCCATCAGTCAGCATGACTCACTTAACCCTGTCAGAGGACATCTATGAGCACATTCTAACAAACAATGAGGCCTTTGTCAACTACATTAAACCCTGCAAGCGCCTACACCTGCTATCAGCAGCAAAACCTCCCAATGAAAACGCACATTCAGTGGAGAAACGCACATCTGTTCACCTGTTTCCGCTAAGCAACACTACAATTTGAATTCTAAGTCTGTGTGAGGCCTGGGCTTGTAATGAGATTGAAGCTTTACCAAGCTAATCCACTTACCTGCTAACACATACACATGTGATGTTAACAGGTATGCACATACGTAGACACACACTCTTTATGGATTAACCTGCAGAACTTAAAACAGCAGACACAAGCACAGTCTGTGTTGGGAGCATGTGTCAACAATCAAACAACGACTTGGAGACAAGTCCCTGGAAAAGCTTATTAGTGGTGGCTCCTGGAGCAGCACATCAAACCAGCCACAGACCCGAGTCAATTACACCTGCAGAACAAACGCACAGTGTTCAAACATACACCCGGGCAGGCCTAAAGCCCAAAGGGAAGGCTTTAAATCTCAAAGCAGTGTGTGCCTGCTCGAAACATGCGTTTACAATGGAAAAGCGAGTTTACCTGTTCACACGGAGGCTGACAGTTGTCCCCACCCAAAGCATTTCCCCAACAAAACAAGTTCACACATGACCCACCCAACGGGTTCACAAACTAATTATCTCAGGCTCTGTGAAAGACCACCGCCTTTAACAGTGAATTTACACAGACGGGAATGTTTCGAAATGTCGAAATGTTTCCAACTACCTTCGTGGAGGTTTTCTACCAACGGGAAACCGTCGAGGTAACGAAATCTACTAATCTGCGCGAGCTGACTGCCACCGACGGTATGCACCGAAACGTGCCGCCAACTGCAGCGTTAACTGGGTCAAATCATAGAAAATGTATACATGGCTGCGCAGCCAGTGTATCTCACTCCAGCCTTCCATCGCAGCCCTCGCTGTGAACCAATGGTAGCCGTTAGCAGTTAGCACTGATCAAGTGAAATCCTACAAAGTGTCCACATACTGTCGTGAATGATCTGCTCACGTATGAAACCAATATGGGTCAGTGGCGACGAGCAGAGCAGGCAATTCTCTCCCTCTCTCAGACCCACACACACACACAGACAGACAGACAGACAGACAGACGGGCGCACACAATAAGCCATCGAAATGAACAAAAGATTCGAGCATCTAAATTACTCGGTGGTTGGGCTAGCGCCACGGTTCAGCTAAAATCAGATAAAATAAACCCAGTTGGGTTGAATGCTCGCTCCACAGCCGTATGACCTGGTTTGGCTGTCTCGCAATGTTAGCATCACAATAACCCACATAGCCGAGCGAGAACGCTGCCAACAGCAGGGCTAACGCTAGCATGGCAAACACCGACTAGCCGCAAGAGGCGGAGTGTTCAGTCAAGCAGCTTTTACAGATAACTCGCACATTTTATTGTTCTCTTGCTACATTTCTTGATGTCAAAAGTTAATCCGAGTCGCACTATGCACAGTAATTAACAGGGCAGCAGCTTAACTTTTACGTTAGCATTGTTGGCTAACGTTAGCCACGGAGAGTCGTGCTGATCTGTCGAATATGTGACCACTCCTTGCCAACGCTGCAATACGTCCACAATCAATGAGAAAATGATAGAAGAACCCTCATACACCAAGAAGCTGGTAAAATTAATTAGTCTCCTCACCTGCTCAGGGTAAGCCTGCCCCGACCCCTTCTGTCTGCTCCGTTTTTCGTATTTTCTGCCCTCTTTCCCCCTCCTTCCCTGTCTTCTGGGTCAAGCTAGTTAAAGACGAGGCGACATCACCGAGTTTTCTATCAAAGGGAGGGCGGGATCAACAAGCGGCTTTACCGTAAACACGGCGCACTTAGAATTCCTCTCCTCTTACAGGTGTTCGTTTGGTCACTCAGCAAACTGCGGGTACGTTGTTCCTGCCCACGTAAAACCCACGCCGACGGATGTAAACACGTTTGTATTTAGGAAAAAGAAAGAAAAAAAACGTGAATTAGGGATTTAAATTCAGTTACAGCCCAGCCTCCTATCTCCTCCCATTTATTTCCGCTTGTCGCTCCCTCTGGCTCTCATGTACACACACTGATGTCATATCATTGATTGCCCAAGAACAATGCTGAGGGAGGAAGCTGGATTTCGTGGGGAAGTACAACAAGAGCATTCCACACCGACACGAGAAAACTATTGGCACATAAAACCACTACCAGTAGCGCTCATCAAATCCCCCACAAGTGCCTGATCAGTAGACTGGTGACTAAGTAACAGGGAAAAATTCTTCCACGAATCATGCTTGATGTGCACTGTACAGCACTATTTAGTCTCCAGTACTGTTTTTAGGTGTAACTGCTTACTTTACAGGGCTTATGACACTTTCAGTCGAGTCTCTAAGTTGTAAGAGACGTGTTACTTTGAAGATACCTGGGTAAAAATCAAGGCTATATAAGTTGAAACGTGTAAAACAACACATCAATGTGGGCAGTGTGTAAAGAGGAACAATGCAAGGAATTTCCCCCCCCCGTTTCCTTGAGAGTCCCTGAGAATGAAAAAAGCTGAGATGCAGTACATTTTGAAAGGAAAAATAATGCTGCTCTCTAGAGGTGCTCAATGAGACTGAAAGACCTTTTCCTTGAATGCATGTTTATTCATAACAGAATACCCACACTGCAAAACCCACTCTCTTCATTTTGGTCTGAAACCATCTGGGAAATACAAAAAGATTATGTAAATAATATGCAGAGATAGTCAATTCACGAATGCAAAACACACATAAAAAGTGAAAATGATAGAGGTGTGCTTTATTCATTTCTTTCACTTTTGGTGCAGGGCACGGAAACCAAGAATCCGATTTTAGATCCGTTTTAATTCACACTGTTGACACCACATCGATCATTCAGGGCCAACATTCACCCGACCAAACCCCCAACTTTCAATCACAGACTCGACTTAACAAATAAAAACACTTCTAAAGTGTTGAAGCCCTGCCTTCAGAACAAAGTGAATGTACAAAAGCTCAGGATTACCAACAAGAAGTAGAAAATTAGAGGTTCTCTATGTGCAGTTCAGTTTGAACATCATCCCCAGACGTTTTTTGTGGATGCTCAGCACAAAATGCTGATCCACTCAGATCAGTCAAAATATGCGGGCAGGCTGATTGCGCCGGACTTTGGAAACAATTGTCAGAACAGGGGAAGCGTTTGGAGGACAGCCGCAGGATTTTGTAAGGCCTTAAAAAAGAAGAAACCGTGACGTGAAATGGGAGTGTCTTGCAAGCCGACATTAAAACACAAATATGAAACTGTTGCAGTAGAAACAGTTTAATGCAATTGTCTCATACACCAGACATTTAACTTGTATAAAAACAAACAAACAAACAAAAAAACTGTTAAGGCAATGTGAGAAATGCAAAAAAAAACTTGTCAGTTGCTAACATTAGACCATCTGAAGGTGTTTGTCACGGAATTAACCAATCAAAGGCCTGCCTGAGGATTTCACTTATAAAACTGTTTGCAAAGAAAAGAAAATCTAGTAAATCACACAATATCACGAAGACAGCAAATCAACAAGAACCGTAACCGTACTGCTCATCAATAACCACGCCACCTTTCTTCAGTCGTATATGAGACTCGCTCGTTATTTGAGTAACCACATCATCGGCGCCTGTTGCACACACACACACTGCAACACCGGCGGCCATGACACACCCAGGCGATGAGCGAGTTTCCTCCTCGGTGCTGCGCTGCAGCCACATGCTGCCGAGTTTTCTGTCTGTGTCGAGGTTGACAAAAAGCAGCAAGCGGTTACTTAAACTGGACCAGTAACTTCAAAACGTAACGGGTCACAGTCAGAGCGTGCGCTCAGGTGTTGTGCGTGATCATGTGCCTGCGCAGGTTGCTGGGGTTGTTGAAGCTGGCCGTGCACTGGCTGCACGTGTATGGCTTCTCTCCAGAGTGAGTCCTCAGGTGGATCTTCAGGCTGCCGTTCTGCGTGAAGCGTTTCCCACACTGCACACAGGCGTACGGCTTCTCCCCCGTGTGGATGCGCATGTGGATGCTCAGAGTGGTCTTGTTGACGAACGACTTACCGCAATAGGAGCAAGAAACGGGGGACTCCCCGGTGTGACTGGCTCGGTGCACAATCAGCTCCTCGCGGCTGAGGAAGCGCTTGCCGCAGAAGCTGCAGTCGAGGGATTTGCTGACGGCGTGAGGGAAGACGGTCTGGTGCTGGGAGAACTGGCTGATGTGACTGGGGTGCCCGACTTGACCATTAGCTCCCATTACATGTGGCTTTGATGTGGGATTCAGTGTTGTTGAATGAATTTGTGCGGAAAGATTCCTTTCGAGTTGGCCGCTTCTCACCACTTCAACGCTGTTATCCTGCATCACCATCATTGGTGCCCTGTTATTAGCACTGGGGGTGAAATTCAGGAGGCTGCCAGTGGGGGCATTGTGGTCAGACAGAGAGCTTAAAGCCTGGAGTTCAGAGGCAGAGAAGAGGGTGTCGCTCTCCACCTGCAGAGGCCCTTCTCCTCCACCATGGACACTTACAATTCTCAGTTCCTGATTATCATCTTCCAAGCAAGAGGAGCCTACTGAGTCAAAATTCTGAGTCCTTGTGGCAACGCCACACTGCACACGGTCATCTCCAAAGTTATCCTGACCTTAAAGGAAAAAAAAAAATACAAAAGAGAGGGTTGGTGTCTATGAAATTGTGAATGTATTTTGGAAAAAGAAAAAAATAGATTGACATTGAATCAGTGGTGAAATACAACAAAGAACAGCCAAGATATCCCAGCAACTGGTCTCCTCGGTTTCCAGATGTTTAGGGACAGCTGTTAAAAGAAGAGGGGGGTGCTGCACAGTGGTAAACACGACCCAGTCCCGTCCCAACTTTACAGATGAGCGTCGCTACCATCAAATTCAAGACGTGCTGATATCATTAAATGCAATAGTAAAATGACTCACTTTCAACATTTTATTTCTGATTTTTACAAAACACAACCAGTTAAAGCAAAATCTACTCAGAAGTGAATCATTTAACCTTAGAGTCTGGTATACCACCACGCATCATGTAATTTATCACTTTTTCTCATCTTTCTTAAAAACATGCATCCCATTTCTGAGCCTCAAGGTAATTTCTTCCATTACACACATTAACTTGAAGATTTTTCCTGTCCTTCAATCAGTTTCTCATAATGTGTTTCATAACTGCTATCCTCATAATAGAAAATGACACGATCAACAATTTATAGGCACACGTGCTTTGCCAAATGTTCACCACATTTTATGCCAACATCTTATTATTAAATTCATTAAAAACCGACTTCAAATTGACGCGATTTCTCCCCCCCAACCTCACCCCTTTGGTCATTTTGAGCAATCTTGCTGGCAAACACGACTGGAAAAGCCAACTCACCGACAACCGATCCACACCCTCCGATGTCATCTTCGTCTTTGATCAGGATGACATCTGGACTCTCCACATCTGCGCTCTAACACAGAAGCAGAAACGCATGAGCCAAGTGAATTGGAACAAAACGATCAGAAAACACAAGCTGCCTACCTGCGCCGGGGTGGCCGAGGACGGAGCCTTGTTCTCCGATTGAAGGGTGACGGAGGCAGCTTTCCCAGCTGCTTTTTCGGGTGGTTTTATGAGGACTGAAGGAGGAAAGAACAACAGAATAGGAATTCATTATCAGGAGCACATCTGCAAATGGAGGATAAGCGAGCAACAGCTGTGTTTGGGAGACCAAAGGCGATGGTGCTGTCCTTCAACTCAGAACTGTTCAAACAGAGTACCCCTGCAAACGTGAGTTAGGTAAGTCTTCTTTCACACCAGTATACATTAACTGTAGTGTGCACAGCACGGCTCTGAAGAGTACAAAGTCAGCACGAGCAAGTCGGTTTCAATCAACCTGATAGGAACGGCCTTACGATTACAGATAATTGTCGAGGTTATATTGATGCTCTGATGCAATATATTTTGTTTCCGTGCTGTTTTGAACATGTTAACAAGAATATCGTAATGAGTTACACTACATAGAACACAAGGTAAAATAATTATCGTACTAAATAACATAACATGTTCAAAAGGGAGTGAGAAAAAGCATAAGCTTATTAAATCTCACCCCTTCTCCACAATTAATAACAAAGGAGCTTCGTTTTATTTTTATTCCTGTTGATGTCCCATACTTCTCTCCTATTTTACATGTTATTTGTACATAGACTCATACAGACACATAAATAGATAGATACATACACTGATGCGAGGGATCGATGCAAGAATATAGAAGGTGTGGAACATTGTTTGAGTTCAGGCAGTCTGTGCCTTAGTTTCACCCAACAAACAGAGACGGATCTGTGAATTTAAGTGTTTTTTATGTTAAAAATAGTGGATTTGTATGTTTTCTGTCACTGGTACTGTGGATAATCCCGGTGGCCCTTCTTTCTAATATCGATAATGATGATCACGAACATTTATGGCCCCAGACTTCTACACAATCATTCAAATGTTTTATGGTAAACGTGTGACAGTTTCAGTGTTCAAAAGTTGCATTTCATGTGCTCAGATTTCAGGTAGGGGAATTCATTATTGATCCGATCCATAAAAGTAACACCGGCGACCTACCCTTCATGATCTCTATCAACTGTTGGCATCGGCTGGCACTAAAAAGACTTAGACTTGGCTTTTGTATGGATTCATTTCCATTTCGAGGAATTAAACTTCTAATCACGTGACAACCAGCTGTGGTCGACAACAAACCTGCGTGTTTGTACCTCCAATATTATGCCCCGTTTGTTCTGACGTATAAGCTGAAGGAATTGAACGAAAGAGTGGGTTTGTGATGATCTGCAGATGTTTTACTTGTTACTGGAGTGGTTCTAAAGTGTTACCTTGTGGTTTAGCCCGTGGTTTGTTAACGTTTCCCCTGAACGTAGAAAAGCGGCTGGCCGGCCGGTTCGTCCTGGTTTGCAGCCTGAGGGAAAACAGCTCACTCCTCATCACCTTCATCCTCATCCTCAGGGTTTCGTTTTCCTTCAGGCTCTGGGTTAAATGCAGACGGAGAGACTCCGAGCTTTCCGAGAACAGCTGAACGATTTCCGCCACCGCTGCTTTCGCCAGCACGTTCATAACGGACACGAGCTGCGACTCCAGGTTCACGCTGCTGACCGGCATGTCTGCGGACATGATTCACGCCGATGCCGCGGAGAATTGTGCTGAAAAGTAACGCCGCACGGTTTGTGTGTTAGCTTACAAAGACACAACACAATGGCCTTCCTGGTGGCATGAGGCTGAGTACCGTAATTCCTCCAAAACAGGGGCAACTTGGGGTGAAGTTTTCCCAGTTCACAGCATCTCTGTGTGACGAGTGCAAATGATGGATATTCGCAGGTTTGCAGAGATAAAACTTGTTGTCGTTTATGTATTGTTCTCCCAGCAAGAGGGTCGCAGGTTCGAAGCCTGGCTGGGGCCTTTCTGTGTGCAGTTTGCATGTTCTCTCCGGGTACCCCGGCTTCCTTCCACCGCCCCAAAACATGCATGTGAGGTTGATTGGTGACTCTCAAGTTGACCCTCGGAGTGAGTGTGCGTGGTTATGTGCCTCGTTTGTCTCTATGAGGCCCTGTGATGGACTGGCGACCTGTCCAGGTTGTACCCTGCCTTTCGCCCAATGATAGCTGGGATAGGTTCAGTCTGCCCACCCAACCTTCATCCTTTGCGCAACATCCGCTGAACAATAAACTATACAAAATTGCCAATCTCCTCAATGAGTGAACTTATTTTTTTCCCATTCATACGGTGAAACAAATGTATTTTTCTAAGTTTTCCATGTACAAAAGTGTTACATCATCACCTTTTAGGGTAATACTTTATACTCATCTGTGAAGTATGATGGCTGTATAAAGTACGGCCATCAGCAGCTCAGGAGGAAGAGCAGTTGTCTTCTTATCCGGAGGTCATTGGTTTGATCCTCAGCTTCCCCAGACCACATGTGTGGTTTGTGATGTGTCCTTGGGCAAGACGCTGAACATCACATTGGCCCTGATGCGTCCATCAGAGTGTGAATGTGTGTGTTAGGATAAATAAGCACTGTGTAGCCTGTGACACTGTGTATATTTTCTTGTTAGGGAAGTGGCTTGTAGTGTACAAGCGCTTTGAGTGGTCAACTAGACTAGAAAAGAGGTAAATAAGTGCAATCCATATTCAATTTCCTGAGGTGCACAACACATCAAAATTTCCACACAAAGAATTTCTTGTTGTGCAAACATTTTTATCAAACATTCTTATTTCTTTAATGAACACACACATCAAATGGAGCTGAACATATCTTTGAAATGTGCTCTAAACAAACATAGACAATAACACACTGGTGAATTTAAAAAAAAACAACAACTCCATCTTCTTAGAATGTTACATCATCAGCAAATGAGTTGGGAGTTGTCCTTTGTACTTCATTACTGTAACAGTCAACTAAGACTTTCTCACCATCAACAATCTTTTTGGTCTTCTCAGTCTTTATCTACTGTCAGCTTTTCTCTAGGACTGTGCATCGACTAACGCTCCCTCGCCCTCCTCCTTCTCACAACTCTTTGCAGCATCTTCCTCTCCAGTTCCTTGTGGCTCTGCATCATCTTCTCGTTTTTCCCCTTGGCTGCCAGTGGTCTCACTCTCAGCAGTCGATACCTCTCCTGCTACATCGTCTCTCTTCTCTTCCTCTTCTTCTTCATTTCCAGTCTTCCCTTTCTCCTCCTTCTCTTTGTCCTTCCTCTGTTTCTCGATTTTAGAGAGGCTATGGCAGAGTGACTGGACGTATGTGAAGACGCACATGGGGTCGGGGTGGTTACCCATCATGATCATGTCAGCCACCTCCAGCAGAGGGCAGCAGTCAGCTAGGGACCTACCAGATATGCCAGGTGAAGAAGAAAGAATGGTGAATGATTGCTGATAAGGGCTCCAGATTTGGATGATACTCTGGAGGTTTACCTCTTAGACATTTTAATTCAGTATTTTGTTAAAATAAAAAAAAAAAACATTTCTAACAGTCCTTTAGTTCCTAATAAATGCCTTACATCCCATCTTGGTCAGACTACCTTATATGTGTTCTTATCACAGTTTGCCTTGCCTAACAGAGACACTCATGTGTGCACAGTGCCAGCACTTTGAATATCTTTAATTTTCTGGCTATGATGGCATTGTCTCTTTATGTTGTCTTGTGGAAAATAAGTTTCCTCTAGCGGGACAATAAAGAACTGAACTTGGTGGGAGAAATGAGGTAGACGAAATAAAAGGTTCATACTCTGCAGTTTGGAAGGCCAAAGTAAAGTTTTTTTCCCTCTCCTTTGGATTCAGGGAGCTGAAGTCAAAAGCGTCAGGAAAGAAACGATGGATCAGAGCACAGAACGCCAGGCCATCACACCAGGACGATGAGAAGTTTTCTATGTTGACACCCTACAAAGATCAAAGGACAGCGTCTGACTTGATGCAGAGAACAGCACATTGTCTGAAACATCTTTTGTATATCTCAAGAAGCTGGAAGACAAATCTGGAATTTATGATTGGATTTGACACCTAATAAAATGGTAAATCTCAACTCCTACCCTTTACCCAACTCCTCCATTTTGCATATTTAATATGCCATTTTTGGGGGGAATTAAGTATCATTGGTCATCAAGGCTCTAATTTGGGACAGTGGGGACTGGGGTATAAATGAACATTACTCCTTGATCTCCCAAAGAAAAGGTGCACTAATCCTACCCTGATGAATGAAAATTCCAGGGGGTTGGGGAAGGGCCAAGGAGAGGGAGAATCAATGGGATTGGGCCAAAGCTTCAGTGCTGAACTTACCTCGTAGTTACGTGTCTTGTTACGACACCACTGAAGTATCTTCTGCTTGATTGACCCTCCTGTGGCCACAGCTGCAGATGACCTCTGAATTTTGAAGTTACGAGGCATTGGTGTCCTAAAAATGTCACAATATTACAGTTTCTTAGATATCTATAGTTAACACTTTAATGCAGAACGTAATGAGGTACTGGTTGTCGATCAGTGACTCACTCTGGTGCACCTTGTTGGAATTTGGCGATAATGTCATTTTTTGCGGATGCCCTCATAGAGCGTGCAGAGGGTCTTGGTCGGGAGACAGAGGAGATGGAAGGACCACTTTTTCTTTTGGGCTTCCCTTGTTTTTCTGTTTCCTTCATCTTTCCTTTGTCTGCCGTCTCTGCATCTGCCTTTTCTACTTTTTTTTCCCTCTCCACTCCTTTTACCTCCTTTTCAGTCACATTTTCATCTTCATCCTTTGCTTTCCTTGCACATTCACTCCCTTCTTTGTCCTTTCTTACCTCTCCGTCTCTCTCTCTCTCTCTGTCACAGCTCTGGACCTCCTCCACTTGCCCCTTCTTATTTTCCGACTCACCCTCCCTTTCTTTTTCTCCTCCTGTCATTTCAGGTTCTTTCAGGCCATCAGCAACCGTTGCTTTGTCTTTATCATGTCCAGCCTCTTCAGTGTCACCATCGCCAGCCTGTGAGACAGTCTGGGGCTCATTTGCCTCTCCAGAACTGGCCTCTTCTTCAGCTGCTGCCTGTTCTTGTACTTTATCTGCCTCACCCCTTTCCCCCACATCCATTACACCCTGACCTTTTGCTATCTCCACTGGGTCTTTACTCTCCATCAGCTCTGGTTCATCTGCCTGGATACCAAAAGAAACAACAGAATATAATGTAGCACTTTTGTACATGTGGTACTGCATAAAGAACATCTTTCTCTAGTGGTTGAATTAGAGTTGTCATGACATCTGATTTACTAAGTTTTGTTTTCTGAGTTCCTTTTTCCTGTGTCCTGTGTTTGGAAATTGAATTTCACTCCAAATAGATATTACTGCGCTTAACAATATGATATTGTGAGTAATTTAGCCATTGAATGTTCTCAGTATGTGTTCTTGTTTACACCCTGCATCTGTTTGATGCTGCTAATTCCAGTCACTGTTTCTGTCATTCATTCATAAACAGTGTAAAAATATGTTCTTCCATTTCTTTCTGCTGAATATATTTGCAATTTTTAAGAAACTCCCAGAACAATTAAGGAAATTAATAGGCAGAGTTTACACTCTGTCTTGCTCCAGACTCACTGTCAAAAAATAAAGATTTGACTTTTATTTGAACTGAATTCAAAGGCAAAAAACATTTTCTTATTATTGCAGCAATCTTATTTGAGTAATGAACTGTCTTGGTTTGAACAACAACATTATGTAATATGTAGGCCATTTTAATTAGGTAATATCATCCTCATACTACAGTCATTTAAGAATATGTCGATATCAAAAGGAGCTAACTTCAGAACCAGAGATCCTTTGGCACAGATTGCATTTTAGCTGCAGCTTCATTCAAACAAGTTCCTACTTTCTGTTTTTTAATGACCTCTTGCAGGGACAGTCACACCAGGTCGGGCCTCGCAGCAGTGACTCATCAGCGAGAATAGGAAACTCCTCTGAGTGTGTGTGCTCCATGTGCATCACTTTGCATAACTTGCCAGTGGGAGAGTGTGTGCCACTCTAAGAACAGGTGTAGCACAGTAAATACAGCTAAAATCTCCTCTCCCATCTTGATGTCCAAACACAGCACCTGCTATTGACGTTTATACACCAGTTACCTTTTCCTTATGTGGGACAGACCATGTGGGTTTCACAAATGTGAAAACTGTCATTGTGCAATTTCACATCAACATGAAAAAGAAATGAAAATAAAACACAGACCTGGTTGTTGTTATTGGTGTCTGTCTCGCTGGTTGTTCCTGTTTCCAGGCAGGGGGAATTTCCATCCATGATCTCCAGATAATACCAGTTTGTTGACTGGACCAGCAGTTAGATTAGGCTTTGTTAAACTGACAACACAGGAGTGAAACGATCACTTCTGCCTTACTCTGAAAAGTGTCCCTACAGTAAAAGGAAAGGTCTTTGCAGAGAACTTACTTTACGTCTTGCTCTCCGCTTGTCACGTCTAAAATTTTTCCCCCGTCACCCTTTCTCCCCCTCTATGCCAGCACTGCTCTGTGTTTGGGATGTGTGCATTGGTTTGTGGATATCCCCCTTCACCCCCTTTCACCCGACACCCCCTCCCCCTGCTTTGTGAGGATTCCTATGCTTCTTTATCTGACCTTTTGAACAACACAGGTTCCCAAAATAGAGACACCGGCCCTGTCCCACTGGTCTGACAGCTGCGTCTGCTGTGGAAACCACGGCTGAGCACACACATATGCACACGAGGGTGCACGTATCCATTCAACATATTAGATTATTATATCTTACAACTACAGAAACAGCATGATCTACAATTTGACTCTTTCCGTGGTGCTTACAGTCAAGTTTTGATTTAGATGAAGTACTGTAGTAATGGGATATTTGAATTAATTGCATTAAATTTAAAGGAGGAGTTCAACATTCGGGGAATTTGAATGCACAGCTAAGTACAGTTCAGTATATTAGAAGTGCCCAGCTGAGGTTTCTCACCCTGAAAGCTGGCCTGGTCTTACTGGACACGTTGCAGCTCAATGTACTGAGAGACACCATTTGAGTGCAGAAATTGAAAATGTGTGCGTGACAGAAAGAAAACACATTTACAAGAATACACTTACAAGTTAATGGAGATGCCCTCTTGCACAAGTAGTGGCATCCAGATAAATGATCAGAGCTGCATCGGACTTTATAACTATTTTAGTGGCAAAATCCAGCTATCTTTGGGTCAAATTTGCAAAGCAGCTACCTGAAAAATGAACACTGAAGACACATGTCCTGTCTCGTGTCTTCATTGGGACACTTTGATGTCACCAGATAAAATTAATCCCCTTCTGTCATAGTTTAACATGTTTCGGTAAGACATGATGTTTTACAGAATCTGAACTGTGCTTTATGTCATGTCTGCCATCTTGGCAAAAGGAGTCAAACGTACCATGTAGCCTCTCTTCCTTGCTTCTGCTGTCTTCTCCACCTATTTTGTGTTGACTTTGCCTCATAGCTTGCGCTAGCTTCTCACAGTGCATGCAAAACAGCTGAAAAGCCCGTCTCTGTAAACGGTCAGGGCTGGTTCCTCCTAGATACTATATAGAACATAAGGGGTGTCTGAACTGGCCTTACACTATACTATGTATATTTCAACAAGGTTAAAAGCTTGATTTTTAGATGACCTTTTAGGGGAACAAAGCTGACATTAGGGGAACTTTTTTTTTTTTTAGAGTGAGCTAGCTCCTATCATCGGAGGTAATTGCATTAAATCTTTTCACTTCCCAGTCTAAAAAGCTGTTAGAACATGCTCACACTATAATTTAGCTTTGCTATCACAGCAAAACTCTGTATCTATTCAATCAACACAAAACAGACGGTTTTACCGTAAGTCTATCTATAGTCCCACTCTCTCTGTCATTACCTTCTCTTGCCATCTGAATTCCCTTTGCCTCCTCCCCTCTTATATATGTCTTGGGAGCTATAAATATGTCTTTGCATTGTTGTGTGTCTGCCTGACTCTCTACCACCTCCTCCTTGGTATAATTTTCAACCAATGGGCACCTGAGAGTAATGCAAACCTGGAAAACATCCTCTTGAAATGTATCAAGCATATTTTCATGACCAAGGTAATGATCAACAACAGTTATAAAAGGACATCTTATGTAGCTGATAGGAAAACATGTATTAATATCACAGTATGCTAATGCTGATGTTGAATTTGTCAGTCTGTTTTAAGATAGGACTTTCTGAGTAGTAAAGGAATTAATCATCAAAATCAGAGCCCAAGCCTTTAGAAATAATATTAATTCTTTGTCAGCCTGAGGTAGTCCATGTGCGGGGCATAAATAAAAGAGACATACCCAATAACAATGCCAACTCTGCATGAGTAAATTGAGGAGTCTCTTGACCTATGAGTCATTGTCCATCATATCCTAAATAGGAAAGAAGCTGATTGACAAGGACAGGGCACCATCTTACCAGTTATATCATATTGTCGTGTTAATCTACAATAAGAAGCATTTTATAATAAAAATCCTCCTGGATGTCACTGTTAATGTTATGATACAAGTCTTCAATTGAATTTCCCTCAGGTGGCCTATGCATGCTCTATAAGCACTGATTGAAAAAGCAAAAATTGCTTGAGCAGCAAAACTGTTTGAAGTCTCCATACCGGTTGAAATATTTTCATGCTGAAAATATATAAAAGCTGCTCTCTGAAACACATTTTTTCTTTCAGTATTTGAGAGTAATGTGAGTGCTAGGACGTTTCATGTACTGAAAGTATTTGCTTCTCGATGACCCGCAGAAAGTTAGATAAATATACGCCGGGGTGGTGAAGTACTTAAGAGTAGTCAGTACTTCATCTTTTGTAGACAGCCGTCAGTGTGCTCCTGTGTGCCTCCAGGAGACTTGTTTTTCACCATCCAAAACAACTAAAAGTTTCAAAGCAGTTCTAGCGAACACCCAGGCTGTCAGCCTTGCCGATGTGCTCCCTCTGAACTTGTCCTCCAGTCAGACTTCCCGTGTCATGAAGTTACATGGTTGCTGTACTTGTGCATTATTAAATGCTTGTAACCCACAAGTCCAATTTGAATGAATTTGCTTGCCTAGATTTCAGGGTGTACATGTACTCTGATTCTGGGGTGGCTAACTGCATGTGAAGGAACACCTTGTCAATTTTTATTCTTGATGGGGCTGGAGCTTTTTATCCTGTGTGAATGTTATAAAATTAAGACTATGCAGTTTTATTGAGTTTTATTGGGTTGTTTGTACAAAAACATTGCTCTTTCACCCCCCCCTATGACAATTTACAGTTGCCTTGAAATACATGGACTCTGAAGTAACATTGTATGGGGGGGGGGGGGTCCATGATATTCTCAAAAGTTGTTCAAATTCATACTTGGCCAAGGCTCCCTTAGGACTGACATTTTAAGTTACTGGTGGTATAGATTGCATTTCCTCCCCTGAAGAGGCCAACTGTTGTGGTCAGCTGCCATTAATGACAGTCAAGATATGGCCCTTACACAATACCAAAAGAGAAAAAAAAAAAATATATATATGTCAAGATTTTTTGGTAATAAGGATTTGTCATTTCCATGTTAGGTTGGCTTGAAAGCCAGTGTGAGGCCTACAGGATAGGAGCATTGTTATTTTTCATTTCATTAAAATAACACATTAAAACTGCTGCACTGCAATTTGCAGGTGGTTTGTATTTGAGCCCAGATATTGTAGGCAACAAGTCAGCAATAGAGAAATGATTCTGAAGTCTTCAGATTTTATTCAAAGATCAAAAACACGCCATCATTTGCCATCCATAAATCCTGGAAAAGAAAATCTCATCAGCAGAAGCTTCCAAGCTTTGAAGTCACTCGCATACAATTACTTAAACTTACCCTTTGCACATCACAAGCTCAGAGGGCACTTGGGAACAACTTTTTCTGCTGCCCAGTATTATGGCCATCAGTAATATGCTCTGTCAAGTAGTGGACGTCCTGAAAGTAGTCTTTGTCCTTCTCATGCTGCTGGATGAAGGTCCCAGGAGGGTACATGCCATACAGGAGCCTGTAGTCAAAGTTAGGATAAGGGTAACCTCTGAAGACACCCACCCCAAAGGGTGGCACAGGTACACTTTTGAATCCTTGTTCAGGCACTATAGAGTCAGCTGGGTAGCCAAATTCTGTCAGGTGCTTGTAATTCCCGAGTTCAGCTTCCTTCATGACACGAGAAGTCTCTGACTGGAGGGCAGATTCAGAAGGAGGCAGAGGGACTGGAGGGAGGACGTCGCCAAGGCTGATGGCCTGGGTGTTGGTCAAGTCATCGTCAGAGAAGAGCCTGGGAGCAATAACCCAATAGGTCTCTGGAAGGAAAAATTTCAGAGTTAAGCATCAACACAGCAGAAGTTTTGACTTGAAAGCATGAGACGATAAATGTACTGGCTCATTGACAAAGTTCTTTTCATTGGACCATTAAACCAGCATGCCCAAGAGCAGGACCTTCCCTCCAAGTGGAAGGTAGTCAATAACACACCTGTGCAAAGGTTTTAGTGCAACTCGCAGCTCATGGCAAGATTTGAGAGTGGTCATTACATGCCCATTGGCTTTCAGAGTGACATGTGAGCCAACGAAAATATGCATCCAAAGCATTACCTTGTACACCATATGGAGCACCCGCAGGTTGTGTTGATATAGCATCGTACCCCGCCTGACGAGGTGTAGAACCAGAGGCAACAGAATATCCTGCCACAGGTTCAGCAGAACTTAAGCTGCCAGGTGCTGGAGCCATTTGAACAAATGGAGCGACACCGGGAGCTTGAATAACCGGGCCCAGCACATAAGAACCAGAACTGCCGATTCCTGGACCTGCCTGGTTGGGACTGGGAGCTCGCACAAGTCCTGAGGAATTACTTTGAGCTCCGGAGGGCACAGCTGTGAAACCACTGATAACTGCTCCTTGGTCAGAGGCTAAGTTAACAGCAGCTTTTGAAGGACTACTGCTCTGGTCTTTGGATGTTGTGCCTGGGGGCACAAAGAGCAAGAGTTCAACAGATGCAGACTGAAAGGTTTCTTTTTGCAAGAGTAGATCATCACCTACCTTTCAAGGGAAAGCTACTTGTATCCACAATCAGCAAAGCAAAGAGGGAAACCCTGAGACATAAAAATATATATGTCAACACACGTCTACTAAGAACCTGAAACTGCAGTTTTAAAGCAAGCCCACAACATACCCAAGAAAGACTTGTATAGTCATCATTTCAAAAGTTTGGAGTAAAGAAAGTGACAAAGAAACGGGTTAATAATGTTAGCAGATACGAGCTCTGACCAATCAGAGCTTGATGGGCTAACAACAGGCAGCTGCTGTTGAGTATCAACCAAGACAACTACAAACAGCCTCAACCACTGATTGAAATGAAGGGATGTTTCAATCATTCAGCTCTCCTTATATAATTTCCCTTGGTCACATTATTGCTTTGTAAAAAGCAATAATGACTGAAAGCTACTCGAGACACAATGAAGTATTGAGACTGGTGACTGCATAGATATGATTTGTTTCTTTTTTTTTTTTTGTCCAAGATATCAAAAAGTCTGGCCTTTTTCCATTTATGTACCAAACAGATGCTTATTGTTTTTACAGCTGCAGGCATTGAGTGAACAAATGTGTAGTTTTATAATCCATAAAATAAAAAGGGAAGGCTGTACAGTGGACTGGCGAACTACCTGTGCAAGGTGTACCCTGCCTCTCGACCAGTGACAATGGGATAGGCTCCTGCTACGCCAACTGGATTAATATAGAAAATGGATGGATGACTATTTTCGCAGCTGGGCCATCTGGATTGCAACATGTAATTTATGTTAGCGTCACAAGATGGCACCATTAAACTAAAGATCTTTTCTCAATGGTTGCTGGGTTTTATATTTGTTTAACCTAAATTCATGGATAAACACCCTAAAAGACTAAATTAATTATTAACGAATTGATAAATAAGTAAATTATATTAAGATTTTCTATAGTAATTTCTCCTAAACGAGCTTGTGATAAGATATCACCTTTTTCAAGTAAAAAAAATGGTGAGATGTAGCCTTTTTTCACCCGTTATTGAATCCATCTATAATTACGAAATAAGATTTTGGGTTTTTTTGTTTGTTTTTTTCGGAGGGCTTTTGGACCTGGAGGAAGCACCACAGGAGACCCTGGAGTTGGCTTCCCGATTATCCAGCCTCAGATTCTGCACTTAAGAGGAAACTTAAGGGGAAATTAACTTACCGTGCAGTGCGACTGTTTGTCCACCGATTGACTGTTTTTTCGTGTAACTTCTTGATGTGAAAACTTTTTAGACATTTTAGGTAAGACATCAGCTTTGCCTGACATCTACTATTGTCTCTGTGTAACTTTTATTCTATTTGTGAAAATGCTAAAGGGGAGATTTCACCGTTTTTATTTTCTACAAAGACCACATTAGACTAGGTACAAAAAACACTGTCCGAGACTTCTAAAAACTGGACTAGATTATCATACAGATGCTAAACATTCTTTATAACACAGTCTCTGATTTGTGAAACCATTATTCTATTTGTGAAAATGCAATAAAGACACATTTAAGCATTTTTTCAGCATATTGGCCACATTCATTTTCCCTTAACTTTCCCCTTAAGTGCCGAATCGGAGGTTGGCGAATCGGAAGCCAGCTTCAGCGTGGAGGTCGGATGTTGGAGCAGTCGAGCACTTTTATATTTGGGCAGGAAAAGGGTCTCAGCGGGTCCTGTTTGTAAGACGAACAATATGCGGATTTGGTGAACAATGGGTTCGCGGTAGGTGATCACAACAGCACGTAAGTGTCCTTCCCCTGCAACGACACCACAACGCTACAGACTAGAAATAGGAAATACAATTACCCATCTGTAAAATGCGACTCAGTGAAGTGTGGGCGGTTGTGACTTTGTGACAGAGCATCAACTCAGGCCTACCAGCTACATAGGATATTGCTGTCTGTAACAGCAGAGTCCTGACACGAAGTCTGATCATTGAACATCATACAGAATAAGCTGAACAGATCTTGCCCCTCCCTCTGTCCAATTGCACTACACATTTTTGTATTGGTCCTTTATACAGCTATTTATTTAGATACAATTTCCAGAAGAGTTTAGATCAGTGTTTCTCAATTGCGGTCCTGGAGAAGAAAACAATGCCCCCGTCAAGAGCAGCAGTAGCACTGTCATCAGCGATCAGCATTCTCACCTCTGCTTACATAATAGCTGATGAGCCTGCAGAAGTAGTAATTTCAATAGGTGTGTTATCGCCATTATAGTGTGACATAGTACTTAGAATATTTTTATGACTTTTAAGTGTATTGTGCTAACTTTTATTTGTTTGTTTGTTATGAAATAGTGTGCTTCAATGGACATTATCGTTGCCTTTCAGACTTTTACGTATCTGTCCCGTAGTTTCTTCCACCACTCTCACAGAACTCTCTCTCTCTTTCCCAAAAGTTCTGTCAATCTCTGTCCACAAGTTATGGGAGTTGTTAATACAGACTACATACAACAACAACAAACAAACAAAAAAACAGAGAAAGGCAGGGGGGTTTCCTTTAACTGAAAATACCAAATAAAGAACACAACTCAATAGTTTTAGCTGTTTTTTTTTTTTTTTAGTTTTTTGAGTCAGATATAGAATTTATATATTGTTTGGCGTCATTATCAAAAATGAAGAATAACGGTTTAGACTGTAATAAAAAACAAAAAGTTGCAGATGTGGGCATAACAGCTGGAGAAGGCGAAAGATGGCACTCTGTGGTTCCACCACAAAGTTGGAGATTTTTCTGCTAGTTCAAACAGCAGTTTGGCCTTTGTTATTACAGGCAGCGACCTCAGTGGGGGGTGGAGTGGCTGTTCATAATACAATGGAGACAGTTAGCACCTTTAGAGGAATACACACTTTTTGCAGAGGGGAGGGGACATGCAGCCGAAGTGAAAATCTCTGGGCCTGTTAGTGTTAAGTTGTCTTGCTGTTGTCTTTTTCTGTCAATATGCTTCTGGGAGTTGAAGAGGCGGTTGTATGTGGCTGAGGGCAGAGATGTCACGCACTGGTGAAAGCCATTCGTGTTGAGGGTCTCAGTTGCTCTGTAGTCTATGGTGGTTGCTTAATGACTTTTCTCTTAATGATGCTCCATACATTTCTAATACAAGACGTATCATCGTTTGATCAAAGCATATCATTTCTTGTCAACCAAGTAAGATCCACCCTGTTAAAATGATAAATTAATCCAAGTTGTTAGCCTTTAACTTCAAATAGTAACAAACCTTAGACTATTTAATAATAAGACCGGTTAATTATATATATATATAATTAACCGGTTGTGTTGTATGTTTTCTTTACGTATTTTTCAGTCCAACCAAATGAGAATTTCATGAATAGCGCATGAGATTCTGTCTTTTCCTTTGATTGAAAGTGGTGCCCAAAACACGAGGTTATATAAGGCTTATTTGGATAGTGAGGACTTTCTTAGAAATCCTCTTATCACATCACGTTACACGTGGATCATCCTGAGCTGTGTGCTGCCCTTGGTTATGTTGGCCCTGTTGGTGTTCCTTTAGCTTTGGACTGCAGTGGAAAACACAGAAATAAAAGTGGACAAAAATCGACATTTTGATGGAGTGAAACTAACTACTAGGATATTGTTATAATTGGCTTTGTTCTTAGACATTATGTAGTCATATTCTGTAATTTACTAAATAACTTATGTTCCTCGCTGGTACTTTTCCACTCTGCTCATACTGCACA
Source organism: Leuresthes tenuis (assembly GCF_036924035.1). NCBI lineage: Eukaryota > Metazoa > Chordata > Actinopteri > Atheriniformes > Atherinopsidae > Leuresthes > Leuresthes tenuis. The sequence continues at coordinate 15,237,538 of NW_027325365.1, read as the reverse complement.
ATAGATGACCTTAAATGGTCCAAGACCTTAGAATGACGTAGCAAGACGAAACAACTGGGTCAGACAAAACATCTCTATTGGAGTAGATAGGTCTGGTACATTAGATCCACGCCTAAAACAGCACTAACACACACACATCGTATATCACATCCAAAGAACACGGCGAGGACAGTGGTTGGCCTGATCATGCCACTAAAAACTGGCCAATTATACTCTTGACAAGTGTGAGTACAACCTCTGTGAGATAAAGCAGAATATAAATATGAAATGTTTCCGGAGCTCTGGCACTCCGAGTCCAGCGCTGCAATATACTTTACATGTGACCACTAATAAATACTTTGTTTAATAAACGATTTCTCCAGCTTGTTCTTGGGCTTCCAATGAAAGAATCGGGTTAACAATATTAAAGATCATCCAGTGCATCTGTCGTCTGAACTTTTCACCGGTTGCTCTTTATGGTTTTTGCGGCTTAAACCTCCGAGTTGAGATTTTATGTTGTCGGCCCCTCCTAGCTGGCTCAAGCCAACTGTCAATCAGTCAGCATTTGATCAAAGCATATCATTTCTTTCTGGAGCCTTTGTGTTGTTAGCTTTTGCAAGGACTGGATGTCTGCTGGGGCTGAGAGCGAAACAGATAGATACCTCTGCATAAGTAACTCTAAGCGTTTGATGGATGCTACTTTTATAACCTCTCACCCTCACCTGAAACCAATTGATATGCTGATTTTAAACATATTACTTGTATATTTGATCAGCTTTTATGTATTTTTTGGCATTTATCTCAGCTTTTTTAAAGTGTGTTGATTGCATGAAATTCTAGATTTGTTTGAATTTTCAACTACCACTAAGTTGGTTGGTAAACACACTGACTAAAATATCCTTTGCACATGTTTCTGTTAAATAAAGATTCAAACATATTACAGGTTTAAGCTGTCATTGCACTTTTAGAAAAGTTCTCAACTATACTTGAAACATGGTTAGTATGTAATTAAAATATATCTCTTTTAAGTCTTACTAATAATTAGTAAAAAGTCAAAATCAGTTTGCTGGCATGACCTTCTTTTTTATTGATCTATCAACTCTGACCCAATCTAGCCTCTTATCAGTGATTGTGGTCTGAATCCAGAGCCCCAGCTCTGTGTTCATCGGCTCGTTCCAATGTTCATTTGAAGATAATGAGAGGTTTCAGTGCTCAGTGATAGGAACATCAAGTCAATAACCTCCAAAGATGAAAAGTTTAAAACTGATTTCCAAAGTCACAGCAGAAGGTGTCTGACCTTTGGGTTGTGAATGGAAGGCTTTGCATACCGTTTCACCAAGAAAGATGCACACCTTCAAATAATGGAAAAGCACTTTAACTTTACAGTCAAAATGCCCATTATACTGTACATTGGGATTACTGCTCTTGTTTTGGAGAGTGTGTGCCCTGTGTTATCACTGAAATGCCACTCACAGAAAAGGCTTTAGTAGTTTTTACGTGCTGCTTGTGAACTTTAAAACATTAAGCAGCTGTGTGTTTAACCCTGCCTAATGTCAACATATTTCCTCATGTTTTGCACTTCCACATTCATTTCACTCCATTCAAACTAACTCCAGCTTGGTTCAGTCCACTTTGACTTAAAGCTTTTCATATTAAGGAAGAACAAACGGATCAACCAAACAAACATCAACACAGTCCAAAGATCATTGTTGTACAGTGTTGATTCAACCTTCCCCAAATGCTTGCCATTGTTGAGCTCTAAAAGAAAAGTTGTTGCCAAATTATATCATGAGTTATATGCAGTGCTTCATCTTTCTAAAAAGCAGAAGTCATGGGTGTCATGGAAAGTAAGAGTCCCATGGTATGGCTCTATTCTGGCTTCATTTAAAGCAGAAATATGTCAACATCAGGCCATTTTCTGTTCAAGAAGTTGCTGATCATGGCACTTTTCCTGTTGGCACGATTGGACGGTCTTTAACCACTGGTGACGTAAACACAGAATCATATGATTCCATCACTTAAGAAAACATAATGTTGACTTAGATCAAGCAGAAAATTAATCTTCAACCTAAACTCAAACCCAGTTGTCACTAAATTTACGAGTTAGAATACCACAGTCGTTGACATAATGCATTATTTAGTCCCTCCTCCTGTTTGTTGTCATTGCAACATGAAAAGGGGCTTTTGTCTACAGCAGAATCACTTACCAAACTATCTGAATCCCCCTCCCTTTCAGCGCCTAAAAGCTCCAGCTTCACTTGTGTATAGCATGATAATAACTGACAAGAAACAAGGTGACATTTTAGGTATTTAACCTTTTTACTGTATTGTAGAGACAGATTAGATGAGATGTGTCCTAAGTAAGGGGGGTTAGCTCCGACGTTGAACTAAAAATACCCAATCTGTGTTTATGTAGAGATGCACAGAATATTTTTGAGGAAATAGAGCAATATAGATAACTTAATTCGTTAGGTGAGACTCCAGAACGCTCCAGATCATTCTGATCATTGCTGGGACTTTGATGGTTTTGTTCAACATTATGTGCAACAGGGCAACCCTGTGCAACAAAATGAGATTGTACCTGTTATTTCATTAAGGATCTGTGGTCTGTCTCAAAGAGGAAAGTGCTTTATGGGACTGTGGCTTCATTCAAAAATAAAAGCATAGCTGCCATTATTATTTAACCTATAGTTGCTCTGGATTGTGGTTGGAGAGAAGTCATGTGTTTTAAGGCCTTTACTCCTGTTTGGTTTTGTATCTTGAGGCTACAACTACGCATGCACACTCGAGGACATGCAGGAGTGTGTTGATAGTGTCAACACTTGGTTTCAGGAAGTGTGACCCAATCTTGCTTGCATGCCAGGGAAGTTGTGTCTTGTGATGAGGTGATCATAGGGGTTGACCGTGCAATCTCCAGTTGTATAAGTAATTGTATAGCCCTCTGCCCTTAGCCACATTCAATCTCCTCCTCAACTTCCACAATCCTAGTGACAGAAAAAAACCTCAGCAAAGTGAATGAACAGGAACTTTAAGCAAAGCATCTGAGCCACCCGATCGTTAAAATGCCATAGCAACAACGATATACCAACAACCCATGAAATGCAAATTGGCACATTGCTATGGGCTGAAACAAGTGACCCAAACCTGATACCTACCAGACTAGTTTGACTATTCAGACTAAACAGGTTAAATTACTACAAAAATCTCCTGGAGCCCACCATTTATTGTGACATTTCATTAATTGAAATAGCTCCAGACGTCATCGTTTCCCCTAATTTCTGTAATTATGTGTTAAAGAAGGGTTTGTTTTTTTTCTGTGAAAATTTTCATTGTAAGGGTGAAATGCTACATTGAGCTTCACTGTGTACAACTATATGAGGGGATCATTTTAAAGCCCTCTTGCCACCATCACCTTTAAATTGACACATTTATAATCTCAGACTTTAATTAAACACAGGTCTCAAGAAAATGTAGTGGATAGTTGTTATGTTAAATCTAACTGACTGAACATGGTCATATCATGGACAGCCAGTTTATTAAAGAGGTACATTTTTATCTGTGAGAGTTTATATTTAGCCCATAAACGTCAAAAGCCATGGAGCCCACTCTTCCCATCATGCAACTTGCAGGCAGTCTGATAACCCCACCTGTTAGTTCAAATACACACCTTTGTGGCTAGTCTTTTCATACTGGATAAACACCTGGCTTCCCTACAACCCTTAACAAATACTCAATGTTATTTGCTTGTTATAATGCTTTTGTTGCTGTGTGGCAGGCTCAGGCACTTTAATATATTCTTACTCACAGTAAGCCCAACAATAGGCAAAGAACATCATATCACATGGTGTTTTCACTGTGATGACCTCATTTCCCCCAGTTTGTTTCCATAGGCTTTCACAATAACCTGAATTATGTGTATAGTAGCTATTAGTAGCACAGTTGTCTTGATGAAATAGAGTTTCCTCCTTCTCGAGACTCGTGAGTCTTTCTGACATTAGTTTTTTACCCTGGTTTTTAGTTTTGTCTTCATCAAGTGAAGTGCAGCTAGATCAGATGGAGATCAGGTGCCAGTGTAAAATATTCCCCTTCTCTACCATCAAAACCCGCTGTTCCTTTCCCAGTTTGTTTCGGATTATTTTCCTCCTGTTCTGTAAACCACCAGCAAATCAACTTTTTGTTATTTGGCTGAAACTGAGCAGACAGAATGTCCTTGTGTGTTTCAGAATTCATCAGACTCCTTTTGTCTTCTATCACATTTTCAGTAGATAATAGTGACCCATTTGGTTGAGAATCAAAACTCTAATCAAAATAGGAATCCGTTAGAAATGCCTTGTACCAGGTACCTACAGGTACCTTCTTATCGTCGCCTGAGCACATCCATGGACAGGTCCTGGAAGACAGTTATGTAGGTTTGTTATATTAAGTTTGATGAAATGTCCACCTTTGTAAAGTGTTCCTCACATGTTGTGATGGTGTTTTTCTCTTTCTACTGTGGAAAGCATCTTACCATCGTCCACCAATGTTGTCTTTTATAAGACCGCAGGCCTTTTTTATGTTACAGAGCTCCCCACTTAGTTTTTTTTTCTCTAAAACAAGTCACTCATTTGGCCCCCGGACGTTTTTGCTATCTTTCTTATTGATTCGTTATGCTTTTACAGCCTCGTTTTTACCCGTTTCAGCTTTTTTAAATCATGCAAATCCAAGTGGCACAACTAGAATCAACTCCAGATGTTTCACCTACATAACAGATAAAGAAGTAAGGAAGAGAATACCCATACCTGTCTATGGAGGATCTTTTGAATCAACCATTTTTGAGCCCCTTTGTTCTGCCTGTTAAAGAGCTGTAATTCTTAAATCCTCTTTTCAATAAACATACACAAGAGTTTATTATATAACTGTGACTTAATTTGTGTATTAATTTTGGTAAGCACACAAAATAATAACTAATTGTATACGCAAGCTTACAGTAGATTCAAACATAACTGAGAAGTCCTATATCTTTAACTTTCTTAATCGTAAAACTATGGTTCGGTTCTCTGAAGATAAAAGCTGATTGTGAGGACTGTAGCATTGTGGGTAGTCATAGGTTACTGCAGCATCCTTTTTGCAGCCTGTCAAGGGACAGTAAGGCCCATCAATGTTTCTTTGTTCATATGAACTTATAACACAGAGGGCTACAAACAGCACTCACTGAGTTATTTTCTTGATTTATGTGATCTCTTGGCTTAACCAGCCTAGCCAGCCCCCACGGCCTCCACAGCTGGAGCATATCTCATAACCTCTGGGAATGTGTTCTGTGTCTTGCTGAGAATGCAAGCGTAGTATCTTGAGGTCAATGGTTTCCTCTGCTGCAGAGCAGATTGTGACTGAGAAACATAGGGAAAGGAAGGAGGGGAGGGATATGCAGAGTGAGGAAGAGGACGCAAGAGCCAATCTATATAAAGCAAGACAGTGGGGCTGGAGCAAAGACTTTCTGAGAGCTTTTGGGGAGACCAGCAGAGACTGAGCTGTGAGTACTACGCAGTAGAAAGCAACTGAATATTGCAGCGTAACCAGAGTGCGCTTTGTATTTGCAAGATATTTTCATGCTTTAGTTGCAGAAACAGGTTCCAGCTGATGTGTCATGCAAGACAGGTTTTTTTTTTCTGCTGAGAAAGAGTAACAGTTATATTGACTTGTTTCAAACCTCTCTAAAAGCATAAGCAAACCAAAAATATCTTAATTTTCCAAAAAGCGGCTTGTGTGAATGAGCTTGTGTGTACACTCATGCAGGTGAAGACAGTGTTTGGGAAGTTTCTGCTCGTGAGGGGATGTGTTGAGCGACCATGTCAGGGTCTGAGAACAAGTTTTCTGGGAGACGCTGCCTCACCTTTGCAACAGGCCTGCTGGAGTGTCTGTGTTTTGCTGGAGCTGTGTTTGGATGGGCTTCCCTGGTTTTTGTCCTTAAGGAGGACGGGTACTTCAGTTCTCTTTGTGTCAATGCCACAGAAGTCAACGGCACACAGACGTTAGGTAAGTTTGATGTCTTCATGTTTACTACTTTTAATTCCTAATGTAATTATGCAAATATTGATATATGTTGAGATATGTTTAGTCTTTCTTTGTTTGTTTTTTCTGTGTGTGCCTACAGATTGCAGCGCACAGGATGAACAGTTCTCTCTTATTTTCACCATCGCATCCTTCATGAACAATTTCCTCACGCTCCCCAATGGTTTCCTCTTTGACCATTTTGGTACTACAGTCACTCGGCTCTTTGGAATGTGAGTACAACACCCGAATTTATAATCAATGATTAAAAAATCAGCAATTTGTTTTATGTCACTTCTCATAGAAAACGTTATTCATCAGAAGACTAAAAGCTACAGAGAACAGGGTGGTTGGAATGTTATTGCATGGTCACACAAACAATTACCTATGACAAAGTGATAGCTACAGCTTAATTTATTATTATTGTGACTTTTATCATAAGATCAGACAGCACAAGTATGAGCAGGCTGCCCATTTAGTTGGGAATGGCAAAGAATATTGCAAATTGTGTTTTGATCAACCTTTATAAATATTTTTGGGCAGTCAGTAACAAATGATATGTGAACACATGGAAAGTCGTGGCTTTAATGAACCTGGAGCTGGAAGGATCAGGGAGACTAGATATAGGTGCTAAAGGTGGATATATAAACCATGCCTTAGTGATGTCCTTCTTTTTTACATTGATGACATGCCTTAGGAGTTTAAAATGCATTCACCTGTAAGCGTGCACTCGCAAAGGTTCGTGTGAAAAAGAAAGTACACCTTGGTTCAATTCTAAAGTTTCACATATCAGGACATGATAGAAAATAATTTGGTCCTTATCGTTATGGATGACACATGGTGCAATGCTCAAGGAAACGGTAAAAAACCCACCAGCTACACCTCAGACTCGACAGGCCTCAGTTAGCATCTTAAATGCCAGTGACAGTACAATAAGTACAACTGGCTTAGTTTTGCATAATCTAGTTCTTCACATTCAGTCCAGCTCATTCCGTAATTTTACCTTTTTCTTTATGTGAGCTGGTCAGATTAGTTGGCTCAATGAAAGCATCATTCTGTTCCCTTGATATTTTACCTACATCCCCGTTTAAAGATGTATTTCTCAGTCCACTGGTCCGTGTGTGCTCACTATAATTAACTCTTTCCTTGTGTCTGGTCAAGTCCCTGTTTATTTTAAGAATGCTGTCATCCATCCACTATTCCAAAAAAAAAACAAGCTTGATCCCTCTCTTTTTAGCAGCTACAGACCCATTTCAAAATGACCATTTATTGCTTTTGATTTTAGAAAAGGTTGTGGCTAAGCAGCTTACAGTTATTTTAGAAAAGTACAGTATTCTTGATCATTTTCAGTCTGGTTTTCGCAGGGCTTATTACACTGAAGAAGCCCTTCTTAGTCTGCAATGACATGCTGATGCAGGAGAATGTTCTGTGTCACTGATGTTGGACTTGACATCGGCCTTTGATACTATTGACCATCACATCATGCGCGATAGGCTGAAATACTGGGTCGGTACACCAGGATCTGCTTTGGAATGGTTTTCCTCATATCTGTCTGGACAATCTTTTTCTGTGGCTGTTGCTAAGGCCTTGCTAAGCTCTTCCTCATCCCTTAACTATGGTGTGCCACAAGGGTCTGTTTTGGGGCCTGTTTCTTTTATATCTCTTCAGCATATCTTAAATTATTTTTACGACATCTCATTATTACTTCTATGAAGATGATATTCATTTATATATTTCTTTTAAACCCAATTATGTTTTTAAGGTACAGATCTTGCTCAGATGCTTGGATTCTGCCAGAAGTTGTATGGGTGGCAATTTTCTTCAACTTAATGAAGAGAAAACTGAAGTCCTTCTCTGTGCCCCTGATAGGTTTTTACCTAAGATAATGGAGAGTCTCAGCCCACTCGCCTCATTTGTTGAACCCTCAGTTAGGCACCTCAGTGTTGACTTTGGATACTCATGTTAAATCACTGGTTTGCCCTTGTTTTTATCATTTAAAAAATATTGTCAAGCTAAGTCCCATTGTGTCACGCTCTGAGATGGAAATGATCATACATGCTTTTATTTCATTATGTCTAGATTTTTTTATTTCTATATTCACTTGTCTCAGTAAAAAAATCACTGGAAAGTCTTCAGGTTGTACAGAACACTGCTGCTAGGCTTCTAACAAAATCTTCCAAGTATTCTCATGTCACTCTGCTGCTAACTCAGCTGCACTGTCTCCCCATCCAATACAGAGTACATTCCAAAATTTTGGTTTTAACATTTAGAGCTCTACATGGACAAGCAAAAACTTTTGCAGCTCTACCTTCTCAGCAGGTCCTCGAGGTCATGTGATCAGGGCCTGCTGGGTGCGCAGCACACACGATTGAAAACCAAAGGTGACAGAGCCTTAGTCTCCTAGTCTCTGGAACTCCCTTCCTCCCAGCCTGAGATCCGTGGACTCTGTGATCTCTTTTAAAAAGCACCTGAAAACCCATATTTTTTATTAGCTTTTGTTAGGTTTTTATATTTTTCATGTTTCATGTATTTCATTGTGAAGCACTTTGGGGTTTTTATCGTGAAAGGTGCTATATGAATAAAATTGCATCATTTGATGAAGTCCTATAGCATTAATTTTTCCTAGACACTTTTTACTCATTTAGCATTGCAAAGATGTTCAGTCAGGATCTATACATAGTTCAAATAGTGTGGTCAGGATTTATTGGTTCAAGGACAAAAAGCACTTAAACACAAATTCCATATATTTAGTCCATTTGTACTTTTCCAGTTGATGTAGCTGACTCACAGATTGTATGTAAAAGATAAGGTTATAGCTGCTTAAAAGTTATGCAAATGCTGTAAATTTGATACCAGCAGCCACATCACGTCGCCCCACAGTCATTTGCAAAGCAGTGACTTGCCAGACATTTTTTCTGCCAGAGATCTTTCAGAATCTTTTCCACCGTACAGGTTTTAGGACAAAAGTCCAAAGAAAACATGAGAGGTAATATGTGATGCAGAGGATCAGTGGAGGCTGAATGAGATCCAACGACTATGTGGTCAAACCTGCTTGGACCAGTTCCATCTAGACTTTGTTGACTTATCCTTTTCATTTTTCTGTTGCTGTTTAGTCAGCTCTATGACAGTTTTGTGCCATAAAACCCTTCTCTGCTCCTTCGACAGAATACTACTCCCATGTAGAAATATGGTAACTTCTGTCTCTAAAAAGACAAGAGGGTAACAGCCAAATTCCAAATCCAAAGCGCAAGATGGTAGTTCATGATTGGTAGAAGTCATGGTGGGTACATGAACATGGGTCCGGTATAGTCTGTAATAAAACAGCACATACCTGCAGCATTAGCTCTAGATAAGTCCTAATCCACAGTAAGAAACTGGCACTAAGATCACCCATATGTTTCCACTAAAAGTGGGTGGAGGAAAAAGAAATAGTCAAGGAATGCAAATTCTGCACGAGAGGAGCCAAGCAAACATGAGGATGAACAGGAAAACGAAAAGGCCAAGAAAAGGAAATTAAAGTCTGCTGAAAGTACACAAATCTGTATGAGAACAAGTATTGGCTGTAATATCAGTGTCTCACGTGCCCATTTTTTTCTTTTTTAGGTTCTGAAAGTGTTTTTTTTTTTTATCCATGCTGTAAATGATGTGATGTTGAATATCCCCCTTAAGCAGTCCCAGAGTTAAAAAACGAATAACTTCTATCTCCCACCAGATGTATTTACACCACGGGTACCTTAATGGTGGCTTTCTCTTCATCAGGTAAAAAAATAACTGTCTGAATGTTTTTCTCTTAAAAACAGGGAAAGCAGATTTTCTTACAGCTGTTCCTTGTTTGTCTCTTTTTGCAAAAGTTCTGGCCTTCCTGCTCTTCCCAGCTCTCTCCCTCCTGGCTGTGGGCGGCATCTTATTTCTGATCACAAACATGCAGGTATTGAAAACTATTATCAAACTGAATTAATCTTTTGATCATTCTCTTGATTACCATAATTGTTTCAAGTCGTCCATTTTCAATTTCCAAGATTTCAGTTTCTATTTCATCGAACTAAGTGTCAAAACCATCCAAACACTGAATTATATCACACTGATATAATTCAAATACTTGGACTAGCAAAGTGGGGTCTGAACCAGGGTTTTTACTTTTACCATCGATATAATCTAATTTAAATTATACCTAATTAATGTTTTAGGATCTTCTAAAAATAAATTCAACTCCTTTTCTTTCTCTCCGAAATCAACACATTATTCGCCACAAGAATGAAGCAAAAACAGATTTTTGTCAAAATAAAGCATTTTGACATTTTCTGACACTTTCAACTGAACTCTGATGAATTTCTGGTGTATGTCCCAGTGTAAACCAAGTCATGAGCCAGAAGGACTTGTGAGACTGAAGACTGTGTCAGGCACAGATCTTGGGAAGGATAACTGAAGATTGCTGCAGCATTTAACTCAATCCCACTAAGCTCGAATTATTGTCATTTCTACTGACCAAGGAGCACAGACAGTGTGAGAATGAACGTATAAACAATACAATTAAAAACTGTCCAACATACATAAACCAGCAGCAACTATTGAGGCAGGTGCGATGAGGTAAAATGCTAGTGCACAGTGTAACTTCCTGCAGTTTGTGCACTGAAAGTTCATTGTCTATCTGGTGAGTACTATCTGGTACTATCTGTGTGTGGATTGGCCTATGTTTATTATGTGTGTTATGTGTGATACCAGGATATTCTGGGCCCTGATGGTTTGTTGAGGGAAATTGTTGCAGATCCCATTCCTGGTGGTAGATGGTCACAAAAAACTAACGCTGCTCGAAGCTTCTATATGCTTGCGTGCTGCAACAGATGCTCATAAAAGCTCAGTAGCCTCCATCTTTCTGAAATGGAGGAAGTCAAGGATAGTCAAACATGGGTATGGTAGCATCATTCTGTGGGGATGTTGTTTTGTGCCACAAGGCATTGGGAGAGTAGTCAGGCTGCAGAAAAATATCGAGCAATGTTGCCAGAAGAAAAACTCAGTGACATCCCTGGAGTGGCTCAGACAAAGTTTGGACCTGAACCTCGTGGAGCATCAGGAAAGACTTGAACATTGTTTTGCACCAATGCGCTCCATCCAAACTTGTCATGCTTGAATTATTCAGCCAAGAAGAATAAGAAAAAGTCTGAAAGGAGAGGAGTACTAAGGTTGTGAGATGACTACCAAGAAGACCCACCATCAAAGTTGTTGTAACCAAGAACTAAGTTGATGGCATACTTGATGTTTGAGAATAATAAATATCAAGTAGATTGATAGTAAAAAGTTAAATAGCTTAATCTATTTTAAGACTTAATTTATTCTTTTATAACACTGAGGAGGGTTTTTATTTTCTTACAGGAAAAATGCAGTCACATCATTACAAGTATCACTTTTAATGCCTGCATACATAATCTATCAGTCAATAATCCCCTAAAGGAAAAACAGGAAAAGGCACAGGGTCGGGAACCGCTTCATAACTCTTCCATGGCCAACTTTGTAAAGGAAAGCGCTCTGAGGAATGTTGTGGTAAAAGCTTTTTTTGGAAGTGACAGTTTTGTCTTCATTATATCTATGATCTCAGTGTTCTCCCAGTATAAAACATTCTTGTTTGCCCTCAGTGTGCATGTGCCGGCTTCAGTACTTAAGTCAGATAAAGCTTATGATTGTGAGGAGAGAACACAAATCCCTTTAGGGTTACCATTCACATCTGCCATTTTCAAAAAAAAAAAAATCCTGCACTGACACTTTGATGCAACTTTCATCTGTTTTCTCTCCAAAAGGTTGGAAACCTGTTCGGCTCACATCGTTCCACCATCATCACTCTGTATAACGGGGCCTTTGACTCCTCCTCAGCACTCTTCCTCATCATCAAAGTAAAAAACACTCATTAACGCACATTAATAAGATGACAGACTATAGCGATACCATCTTCTGCACTACCCATGAACTCAATCGCATCTCCTTTTTTTTCCTTTTTTTGCAGTTGTTACGTGAATCTGGCATCTCTCTTCGCGCCTCATTCCTTTTTTTGTCCGCCTGCAGCGTGTTTCATGTTCTCAGGACTTTCTTCCTGCTGCCACGGAAATTCATTCCCTACCCGCTGCCTGATCGCTACACATACGGGTAGGAACAGATCGCACTGACACCAACATCTTAATGGGTACATCAGGTGCAAGGTTTGTTTCAGAGCAAACGCGTATTTCCAGGGAAATAAGTGACATGATATTAGGTATAAGGTTACAACAGGAAGCACTTTACATTTAATTAATATGAATTACTGTGCTATATAGTACTGCAAAATAAATAATAATCATCTAAATGAATTCATTTGTATTATCTACTATTAAATAATAAAGGTATGAAATGCACACGATTATTTTCTCTGATAAGATTTAGAAATATTTGCTACCTTTGTTTTTTTTTACTAATCTAAGTGAAATACAATTATAAATGAATTGGAAAGAGTGACTGTTTGCCCAGTATTGAAATGGTGGTGCATATTGGCTATGGTCAAGACAGAGAAACCCAAGATGCATCAGTGTGTGTTCTGTAGCCACTGATGCAGGCTCTCAGCTTAGGAGAGACACAGTTTAACAGAAAATGATGTAAAAACGTGTGTTTGCATGGCTTCTGCTCACAGGACATATGTCGGAATGATTCGCCCTTTTAAAATGACTGTGGTTTTTGAAACTTACACTCTGATAAGCATATTCCCTCTGCTTTTAATGTCAAGATGACCAGACTGTCTGACACGACAGCAAGAAACGCACTGCTTCTATATTACAGTTGTTTTGTGCCTCCACAACCTTTTCAGGGCTTAAAACTGGATAAATAAAACCTCAGATCAACAACAACACACAACATATTAAATTGTGTCAATATTTATTTAACAAATCTAAGCCAAAATGCAGAAACAGTGAGTGAAAAAACTAAGTACACCCCATGAGCTTGTCAAACCACCCGTAGCAGCGATAACTTGAAGTAATAATTTTAAATATGATGTTTTCAGTCTCTCACTTTGTCATGGCAAAATTTTGGCCCACTCTTCTTTGTAAAGATGCTTCGGTTAATTGAGGTTTGCATTTGCTCAACTCTCTTAATGTCCCATCACAGAGTGTTAAATCAGATTGAGGTCTGGACTTTGACTGGACCATTGCAACAACTTCATTCTTTTCTTTATCAGCCATTCTGTTGTACATTTGCTGCTGTGTTTGGGGTCATTGTTCTGTTGCATGATTCGGTTTCAGCCTAGCTTTAGCAACAGATGGCCTCGCATTTGACTCTACAATACTTTGGTATATAGAGGAGTTTGTGGTTGATTTCTATGACTGCAAGGTGTCCAGGTACTGCGAGTGCAAAACAAGCCTAAATCATCACCACTCCACCACCGTGCCTGAAAGTTACAGTGAGGTGTTTGTGCTGATTTGCAATGTTTGGTTTTCACCAAACGTGCTGCTGTGCATTATGACCCACGTCTCTCTCTTTCAGTCTTGTCTCTCTAAAGAACATTTTCCTTGAAGTTTCTTTGTTCAGATGTAGCTTAACAAGCCTAAGCGGTGCTGCCGTCTTCTTTTTAGATAGACAAGACTTATCTAAGATCATTAAGTAAAGAATGAATGAAAACAAGTAAAAAGCTTCATGTTGAATTCACGCCCACATTGACAGAAATCCCTGTGTTTTGATTTAAAAAAATTCAGTCATGAAGAAGTTCATATGTATCAGTTGTGTTTTTAGTATTATTTCTTGAAATATATTTTATTTCCTGTTAAAGAGTTAAAGTGAAAAATTATTTCATGACCTCTGCAGGATTACTTGCAGTAAATCAGACCCTGCAAACACAGAGATAGCAACTAATGGTCATGCACATACGGCAGCAGAGGAAACACCACTCACCAAGGATGCCCCCATGAGGCAAGGTTGGTGCATGAATTTTACCAGAAGATATAAAAGGATGAAGTCATCTCATATTTCGTTTGTCTGCTTTCACTTTTACTCATTTTTGCTTCACTGCCTTGTTTCCTGTGTCCCTCCTGCGCTCTCTCTCAGAGAAGAGTTTCCGTGAGTGTCTGCTGTCCAGGTTCTTTTTGTGGCACCTGCTGTGGTTGTCGGTGATGCAGCTCAGACATTACCTGTTCATCGGCACCCTCAACCCAATGTTGCAGAGGCTGACAGCTGGAGAGTCCTCACTGGGTAATCGCATACCAACACTCCTTTTTCACAATGTCAGGGCCATATATATGTGCAGCTTAAAAGCTTGATTTCATTTCCCTTCAGAATAAACTCTTTGATAATCATTTAAGTTATTTTTCATATATGGAAATGTGATTTTACTGTTCCACACACATGTGAGTGATCTTGAGCTTTCTTGTGTTTGGACAAATCAAACACTGTGATGGCCTTAAGTTTAGCTGAACGGCAACCAGAAATGTAACAGACACATGCAGTTGAAATCACTGAGCATCATATTTCACTCTTGTGATTTTCCTTTTTTTTTTGTTCCATTTTCTTTTATAAAACTCTGATTCAATGTATAAGACACATCTCGTCCACTCACTGCTTCTCATCAGATCAAATATTGTATTCAAGACAAACTCTTGTGCTGCTTTTATAGCTTCATACTACTTTATTGTGCCCAGCATAACTTGCAGTCATATGCTTAACACTAAAAACTCACTCCTCCCTTTGAAATTCATCCTTGTGATCAGTTATGTAACATCGTGGAAATTATTCCAAAGAGCTGTTGTACATCTTACCATCGTATATATCGTTTGTGTGTCCCTGCAGTGAGCCAGTACACCAACGCCTTTGCCATCACCCAGCTGTGCGGCGTGCTCTGTGCTCCCTGGAACGGCCTCATAATGGACAGATACAAAGGCAAACGTCGTGCTGCAGGTAACACGACACAAATGGTTAACCCACCAACACTTAAAGTCCTGTCAAAAAGCAATGTAAAACCTGAGTAGTTTTATAAAACGGCATCCTAAAACCTGAGAGTTCCTTCATTTTATTTCCTTTTTTGGCTTCTGACACAGAATGAACAGTAAGATAAAAATTTCAATAGCATGTTGCACCCAGTGTTGATGGGATACTGAACTTACAGCCTCCACTTTCTACTTTTCTACTTTTTTCTACTACTTTTACGTGTGTTAATAGGGGAGACCGAACAGGAGATGGACTTGCGGGCCTCTGTGCTTTCTCTCTTCCTCACGGCACTGCAGTGTGTGTTGTTCTCCGTGTGTGCCTCCACCCCCTACCTGCCTCTTCAGTACCTAACCTTCATCCTGCAGGTGCTCAATCGCTCCTTCCTCTATGGGGGCAATGCTGCCTTCATCAGTGTGGCGTGAGTATCAAACTAATATATAATATATATTGGTGGAAATGCTGGAACAGTATGAATGCAGTGTGGAAGCACAAGGGGTGTTCATGTGCTCAAAAGGAGAAAGAACAGGATTCAAAAAGATCTATGTATCAAGCTTCTTGACTGGATGATGGTATATAAACCCATTACGACAGTTATGACTGCATTATGCTTTCACAGGGTCACAAGGTATAATTTTCATATATAATTACAAATATTCTGATTTAGTAAATATATGTACTAAATGTCCATTTTGCTGCATGTAACATCGTCATAATCTATTATACTTTATTCAATCCATTTTTTTGGTTAGGTTGTTTGTCGCTTTGAGAAATTTTTTGTGTTTTGATTTTACTCATTCAGGTCACTTTTGGTCATTCCAGAAAATGCTATTTTCCTACCGGATTATGTTTTTTTTCTGGCTAAAGTCAACGTTAGCAAAAAGAAATTGTTGGTTTAATCATTCAATGTTAAGGTAATCCCTTCTGGCACTGAGCTTCTTTGTCTTTTTGTGTATAGATTCCCATCTTGCCACTTTGGGAAGCTGTATGGCCTGGTCATGGCTCTGTCTGCAGTGTTTTCCCTGCTACAATATCCCTGCTTTGCTCTGGTGAAAGGATCTCTGGATGGAGACCCTTTATATGCAAGTACATTTAATACTCATGACTTGCTTGCATATTCTCTGAACTTTCCTCTCGTGACATCCTCCCATACATGTTTCTACAGGTGAACATTGGCCTGACGGTGCTCAGTCTGCTGGCCTTCATCCACCCCCTCTCCATTCACCTGCACTGCCGAAGTGTTACCTCCCAGCGAGCCGTCACTGTCACTTCTTAAAGCCTGTAAAATCAAAAAACAAAGACTCACATTTAAAACTTGTCAGCTGATACAGCTACATGCATAGTTTGTGCTAAGAACATTACCTCAGTGTGGATATTTTTCCATTCTTAAGACTCTGGGCACATCGAATGGGAAATATTACCACTCTCATTCCTAAAAGAGTTGGATCAGTGAAACTCACAACACTTTAAGGATACCAAGCAAGAGTTTCAGTTGTTTTGTGTCATTCGGGCAAACATGTCTTAAGGTGTGCAACAGAACGAGGTTCCCAGAGTCTTTTTTGTCCACACAATCTCACAGTTGTATTTTTGTAAAGAACAAAAATAAAATGTTTTACAGTACTTGCGGTTTTAAAGAGCTTTTCAGCACTTACGAGCCCCTACTCTAATGGTGCCAATGTGATTTTTGGAAGCCATTTTTATTTTTATTTTTTGTTAATTCACACTTAAAGTATGTTGGCTGCTCAAGTTATGAGTTTACCTGACTTATGATGTGTTGCTTGTTCAGTGGAATAATTTTTTTATACATTATATTTTTTTATTAGTTTACATCAAATCTCTGTTAAGCATAGTTACTGCATAAGGGACTTGTGTTACACTGTTTGCACACAGCTCATCCATCTGCTGGTTCCACAGCAGACCCGTTAGATACAAACTTCAGAGTAATTCATTTTTATATATATACACACACATTACATCATACATATATTTAAAGGATTCTAAAGGTTTTGTTTTATTACTGCAAGTTCATATTACAGGCTGATTGTAGTTTTTTTTTTTAAGTGATAATATACAAATATCAACTTCACTGTGCCTCAAATGAAATGTTGCGATTGATCGTTTTTAATTGTGTAATAAAGGGACTATTCATAAATTTTACAAATGTCAAAGTGCACTTGTTGATCATTTTTGCAGTTACATATACACAATGATAAAACTCTACTGGAATAAACAATGAAGTGATTCAGTGTTTCCAGGGGTTTGATTTACTATGTCAGTGTTTTCAGTTGACTACATTTGACAAATTGATGCATTTAATTCCTATGGAGACACAAGGTCCAGTCTGACAGAAATTGAAATGTATTTATAGTCAAAGCAGCTGCAAATACTGTTTGTCAAATGGGATTTGGAAAAAATAAAAAGTCAACACAACCGCTTGCTTAGAGCTGCTCCAAAAATCATTCCTGGATCACTTATGAGCAAAGACTGCTGGCTAGAAATTTGAAGGCCAAATGAGGAGCTGGTACTGGGAGAGCACCATTAGCTCTACCAATGCTCAGCATTCAGCAACGAGCTTTAGAGGTTGTGGGCAATCGTACAAATTCCCATGGAAGGGGTAAGGGTGTACTTAGTTTTTCACATACAGATTAAACATTTTTACGTAGTTCAGTTAATGACAGAGAGTAATTGCCATTTGTTGTTAATTTGATGTTCTATTTACCTAAATTTGAAACCTGGTAAGGACTACATATGTTTTATCAAGTAAAACCAGAAGAATGAAGGATTTCAGAAGAAATACTTTCTTTTTCCCATTCCTGTATTAATTTCTGGATTGGACTGGCCCAGAAAATGACAAATAAAGTTAGTTCTAAGGATAAGTGTTCATTTTGGTACTGTGGCTTGATAAAATGTCTCTGAAGTGGCTTCACAAACTTAAAGCATAGTGTATAGAAAAAATAGCATTTACCAAGTGAAGAAGCCCTAAATAAAGATCACACTGAATTGGATCATAGGAAATTATAAAACTAAAATATTATAATAATTGAGATAAATCTATATGGTCAGTTCCACAACTTTATTACTGTGACCTGGTAAAAAAACAGAAAAAAACTTTATTTTCTGCCCTAAAAGTAGCCATGTGACTGCAAAGTAACTGTTTGTGTCACATAAATTCTGAAATTCTTTTTTTCATATTACAGAATAAAATGAGTGGAATGACCTGAACACTACTCCCATGAGCAACTAGAATGAAACTGGTCTCGACAGGAGACAATTGAAGAATGGCTTTAACTGAAGATGTGGAAAAAGCTGCAGAAAGCTTTTTGTGGCTCAAGAGGGAGCTGTGCTAAACATTATGAACTGTTTGAGCTGGTTTAGGAATTTTTAGACCACAAGTTTGAAAATTCACAGTTATGTCTTCCAGGAATTTTTCAAGAAGACAAACGGAACAGAACACACTTCATACACTTTTTACCTCTAAAATTCATGTGACTAATGCAACATCGCCATAACTGAAACCACACTTTACTACAGAGTCAGTGCATGAAAATGAAGATGATTGTAAAGAATAAAAGAAGAGTGATAATGTGATTTTACGATTGCTTTATGCAGAGTTGAATCAATGGAGTCCTCAAATAAGGACATGTTATGAATGAGGTTTGAATCTGCAGATTTCAGGATGTAGCCTCAGAAAACAGTTTGGCTTTCCTAGACATGCAGAGACAGTTGGCACTCAGGCTGGCAGATTTTTTTTTTTTTGTGCAGAGATTTCTCATGGGGCAGAAGGGTCTTGGGGAAAAACATTCTGTCACCTGAAATAACAGGCACACTCCTCCACAACAGTTGCTGTGCCCAAACACACAATGAGCCAAGAAAAGACTTGATGCAACCCCTCAAACTCTGTCATATCAAGCCTGTGTATGTGCGCCCATAGAGCATGTGCACAGTGACAGGTTCCTCCCTTGCATCTGCGTCATCGATGATCACGGGTAGAGCATCTTGCCAATTAAAAATAAATACTTGCATAAATGCTTGACAGAAATAGAAGTGAAGGCGGGAGGGGACAAAGATAAAAATAAGCCAAGCTGTTGATGAGGTGATTTTTTTCATATTAGTGTTTTGTTATTGGACTAAATATCATGCAAAGGCTGAATGTCTTTTTTAAATATGATTTAACAGGCTTATTTAAACTGTGCCAACTGAATTGTCTGTTTCCTGAGAGTGGTGTAAAAAAAAAATAGGAAAAAAAAGTGCCATATTGACAGTCTTCATATGTTGATTCATTCTGCTTCAGACAGCTAATAAAAAATATACATATTTTTTTTAAACTTAATGAATAAGGGAGAGAACACAAACACTGAGCTTACAGATGCTCAGTTTTTAACTGCAACATAAAACTAAATATAACTAATTGATGCCATGACATTCATGTTTTACTTAACTCTAAATCCTGACATATCCAAACAGGTGACACAGCTTTAAAAACAGATTAAATTCTGTCAGGAAAAATCACAGCATGGGCTCGGGAACATAGTTTGTTACTTAATCTACAAATGCAAGTTTCACACTCCACTAGGCAAAAAATAAATATGAATTTATAAAACTAATACATAAAAACACAAGTATTTTTGGAAACTGTCCAGAAATACCATGTCCACACAGCACTATTTCCAAAAAGATATCTGTCCACATGTTAATATGCGGACACAATTAAAGCTAAGTAGTACAGCATGAGAGCAACTTCTTTGGGCAGAACTGACAGATGATCTTACAACTGTTCTCTGCCCTTTAGTGGATGCAACAGTGATGTCGTTGACATATAAACATTCTCTTGCTATTGTCTGTGAAATCTCAAAGTTGTCCCACCAACTCGAAGTTCAACTAGGTCTTGGCCAAAGCCAGTGACATTGGTCCTGGATTCTGTACCATTGTGTTGTTTTATTCAGTATACTCCATAATGCAATCTGACGCCATCATTCCTCCATGTACCGGTAGTTGCACCATTATTATCTCACCTAGGTCTGACACCTACTTGTAAACAAAGAGGACATTGACGCATAATCTGATGCCACAAGCCAAAAACCCTAGTTATGGACTCCAGTCCATACATAAACATTACATTTGAATTAGGGTAGCAGCTTTGTGACTTTAGCTTGTTTGTTCTTCATACATGCAGCGTTGTTAAAGGTGTTAACGTCTGAGATTTTCACAGTATAAGTCAACAAAAAAAGGCCTTTTTTGTGCCATTGTTTATATATTTTTTGGAACTGGATGATTTTCTCATACACGGTGGTGTGGTGGTCAGCACTGTCACTTCACTGTCATCTCACAGCAAGAAGATTCCTCGTTTAAAACGCAGCTGGAGCTTTTCCGTGTGAATTTTGCATATTCTCTCCATGCACGTGTGGGTTCTCTCCAGGTACTCTGGCTTCCTCGCACTGTTCTCATCACTTCTGGGGTACCTGTCCAGACTGCCTCTTGCCTAATGTAAGCTGGAGTATGCGCCAGTCATCCCACAACCCTGAGCTGGATAAAGTGGGTAAAGAACTTAAAGTAGACTTAAAGTAGGGCTCCAAGCCTGAGATGGAAAGTATAAAAGGTGTAAGCTTTAAGGTTGTTATTACAAATCTTTACAGAGGACAAGGGAAAACTGACATTATGATAACTGTTCATGGCATGTAAATTATGCTTTTAGAATGCTGTTTCTGAGGACTGAGCTGAAAATAGTAAAAATGATAGTTTCAGGTCTTACCATCATTTAAACCATCGTCTTCAGTTCTTTTTTTTTCTTTAACTAATTGAAGCTGATAGATTGTAAACCCTGTGAGAAAAACTGACAATTCTGGCCTGTGTAAACTAACTTAGTCACTTGACTTGAAAGAAATGATCAGAAATCAGTAATAAAAACCATGTAATTTTTTATTTTTTTTGCCATTTAGCATCCTGTTGTAGATTATGGTTCAGGTCGCTGTTTGAGTATTTTACCAAACTTTTTTTAAAAGTTTTTTAAATTAGGTGACATTCGGCTTCTGATGCATTTCCTATGCAACCTAGAACCTTTAAAGGCCTTTAAAGACCTTAACAGGCGTATTATTGGATTGGTTGCAAACACAAGCTTATACACTGCTTCTCTTCTGACACAAAGTATCAAATGATTCATTGTCTTGTTAACAAAGTCTTGTCAGACCTTTACTTTCCCAAATGACACCCACATGTTGTGTGACTCACTTCACACTGCATTTAAAAGCTCTGGTTTCATAGGATTATTGGACTTGGCATGCTTAGATAGCATATTGGTATAATTATGAAATACCACATGGGGCAAATTCTGACTCAAGATTTCTTTGAGGGCAAGTTAAACCTCCTCCAAAACTTGAGCAATTAACATTGGCTTGAACTTTTACAAAGAAATCAGTGTAATAATCCCTTTACACCTTTTGAACTGGGAGATTGCAGGCTGGCTTCTGGAGTTTTCTCCGTGATTCTCACTCTGCACCCAATGGGCAGAGACACATACTCTGGGTGTGTGTGTGTGTGTGTGTGTGTGTGTGTGTTTGAGGGGGTGGGGGTGAATGATGGACAGAGTCAGAAACATGTTAATTTAGGATCAGCACAGCTCTATTGAACATGCTGTGTTTACACCAGTTCAAATGCCAGCACCCCCATGATTCACTTTGTCACAGCAGGCGAGTGAGAGAATATATGCGTGTGTGTTGATACATACATTTATGTATTTTCATTCGTTACTGCACTCACACCAACATTATTGTGCACAACATTAACCACAATGCAAAAACACACACAAGCACAAAGAATCTGAATGCATCCAAAGTGCCAGTTTGAATCCTTGATGAATGAGGGGCACCAAGAACCTCCTACATTCACAGACTCACAACGTCCTCAAAGATGGAGACTAGTTAGTGAGCCAGCTGCCTACCCTTGTTACTCTAAGACCACTGTGAATACATTATGTGAACACGCACACTTGACCTTATCAGTTCCACAGCCCCCCGCGGAGGCTGCCTGCTTGGTGAGCTGTCTACCTCCCCCACTCACAACGCTACGGCCAAAAAGTCGTGTTATTCCAGACGCGCCACTTACTCCCTGTGCTGTGCTCCCAGCTTGGAGTTGCAGATGACCTTCCATGGAGCACGTTTTGGTGAGTGTGTGTTCACTTGGGAACAGATGATGGGCATCATGATGGACCAGGCCATGACCCGTGTCACTCAAGGAGGAGTCACTCGTGAGTAAAATCCAGCCTAACCTTTACTTTGACACGGTTTTCTTCACATGCACAAGACCCCTATCCCACATTACTCCCACATGCGGCACCACACCGTCCCCACCAAATTGTTTGCCCTGCAACCAAATAAACACGAAGCTGTTTGTCAGTCAGACAGACACTTTCTTGGCCTCTCATTATTGATATGATGTGTTACAATATTAACTTACATCCACAAAGAAAGAAAGGCCTGCTGTCTAGCAGAGGATGAAGACACTCTTCTTGGATTGTGTTACTTTGACAAATGGGTCATGAAAAAAGACAATATGTTTGGTGATTAACGCAACTTGATAAGCAGTATGTACTGTACCGCAAAAAAATTCTCAGTATTATGTC
This sequence comes from Leuresthes tenuis, assembly GCF_036924035.1. Lineage (NCBI taxonomy): Eukaryota > Metazoa > Chordata > Actinopteri > Atheriniformes > Atherinopsidae > Leuresthes > Leuresthes tenuis. The sequence goes on along the minus strand of NW_027325365.1, from coordinate 15,214,986 downwards.
ATCTCTCTCCTCCTCACACAAATGCAACGTGCCCATATGTTGTGTTAGATCACTTCGCTCCACCGCTGGGTTTCCCTTTCATGTTCATCTGTTGTTCTGAATTGTAGGCAGCTCTCGGCTTCTGTCCAAGCTGGCCTACACTGAAGAGAAATGATATTTAGATTTTAGTGCCAAATGAACTTTCCCACCTTCCCTTCCTACTCTCTGTGTAAGCGCATGTGCCATAGGTGAAACCACAAGCATTTCTCACGAGTAGTACAGTAGCTGAAATGATCTGGCTTTTCTCCAGGAACTCGTGAGTTTGTTGTAACCAACAACCTCCAGCCTCCATTTGCAGTCAACTGTTCCTCCCACATTACTTTGTCTTGGATGAAGGATAGATTAGTTACTTCAGCAATTAAATTCAGCGTATTTGCCTTTAAGGACCGGCAAAAAAATAAGATAATTTCCTCCTTTTTGAGATAAATTCTAAAATTTACTAAGATGTAAAGTACAGTGTTTCACAATTCTTTTAATGACCGCCTGCACAATAATGAATGATAAGGAACGAATCTCAGTTTTGGCAGGCAGTGGCTCGTTACCACCATTAAAGGACAGTGACTAAACCCTCCCTTCCACTACCTTTCTCGTCGCTTCCTCCGGTGGCTCCCACCCCTCCTCCCGGGCTGACGTAGAGAGGATCCTTTGCTGCCCACGGCTGTGGGCGATGACCTTGCCGCGAATATAAACAGCTCCCCGGGACTCCTGAGCGTCACTGCTTGAAGCCGAAGCTACTCGGTCACCAGAGCTGAACCTCAGCAGAGATAGCAGCAAGCAGGCACTTTCACGCCGCGCAGGCTAACTCGCTTTCGGCTTTGGTTCGACATGGAGACTCGTTGGACTGTCAGGCGCTCCAGCGCGCACAACTTTAAGAGTAAGTACTTCACAGCCTTTCATGAATACGTTCACGTGAGTTTAATTGTCTTATTGGTACTTTGTTTATATTTTTATTAGATTTTAAGTGGAGATTTCCTCAGAAATCAAGTTTTAAATTTTGAAATCAGACACATTTTTTTAATGTGTTTGGAAAGCTTTTACGCACAGGCTGTTTGCCTCTTCAAAATTGCTTGCTTTGACATCACGTTCAGCGCTCAATTAAATTCAGATAAGATCATTTATGTTGGATATAATTTTTTCTATAAATATTGTTATAACAATGTAGCATATCTAAAATGCAAGAGGTGCGCACATTTGGATAAATGAACGTAAACATCTCAAAGTTTCATGGTCTGACTTTACAGAATATTTATAAATGTATTTACCACATGTAATCAAAAATATTTAGATATGTATTTTCTCTTTTATTACGACAAAACATCCTGATGACAAATAAATAACAACAAACATACTTTTCCAATCTCTCCATATACGCACGGAGAGTTATATGCATGACTTGTGCGCGCACCATCCTCACCTCACAGTCCCTGTCGGTAAACGAAATCTCGAGACGAAAAGTTTTGTGTTAGTCCAACACGTTTCAACTTCAGCTCTCCCCAGTGGTTAGCAAACAGTCCAACTTGTTAAGAGGTCAAGAGGTTAGACACTGGAAAATCTTGTGCAGAGAAGATGAATGGGAACCTCATTGCTATTTAATGCATATACTTTTTCTGTTCTGAGCTCTGCCAAGAAGCTTTGAAATTATTAATGAGCACTGAACCTAATCTGGGTATCATTACTGGTTGTAGCCCATGCACTCTACAGTGGTACACCTCTCAGCGGAAACATCCTTTTGGTGTAAATAATCTGAGAACTAGGAAACCAGGTTAATGCAATGCGGTAAATCACGTGTGATCTTCTTTCTCTTTTTTTTTCTTGCCCTTTGAAGGCTTGCAGGCTATTGCTAATTTGTTTAAAGTTACTTTAAACTGTATAAATTCAGAGTTATGTAACTGTGTCTCGGGTAACTTTGTAAAGTGATCAGCTAGATGTGTATGGGTGAATAGGTTTTTTGTTATGTCGTCTGAATTAAAAATGAAGTTCAAAGTTTTGCAGTTCATCAACAAGTCACGGTTGAGAGCACAGAAACACTAAGATGAATCCCAACAACAGAGTTGACAGACAGATGCTGCTGCCTAAAGCTGAAATCAGCCTCTCAGTTTTTGTCTATCACTCACTGACATGCACGTGCACGCTCACACGCAATGTACAGGTTTTCCAAACCATGACCAACAGCTGAAACAACGACCATTTGCTGCTAATCTCATGTTACAGTTTGACCTTTTTTTTTTCTCTGATAAAATCTAATCACCTTCCCTCCCCCCTCTGTCTCTTCAGGTGGACTATCCCTGTGGCTGATTTTGTGGCTGGTGGTGGTGAAGCCGGGCGGGGTTGCCGCATGCCCCAGGCTGTGTGTGTGTTACCCTACGCCCATGACGGTCAGCTGCCAGTCTCAGAACCTCACAATAGTGCCAGCTGGTGTGCCCTATGACTCGCAGCGCGTTTTCTTGCAGAACAACCGCATCACAGAGCTTCGCGCAGACTCTTTTGGCTTCGAAACACAGGTGAGAGCAGCAGTCTGACACCATTTGGAGATATTCACTAAATTGCTCATTTCTCCTGTCTAATTCAATTATTTTTCTTATCTCTGCTGCTGCTAAATTCCTCTGCAGGTGCTTTGGCTGTATGGCAACAACATCACATGGATTGAGGCTGGAGCCTTCAGTAACCTCAGGATCCTGGAGGAGCTGGATCTGGGCGACAACCCCTCGTTGCGCCACCTAGAAGGTGGAGCATTCAGGGGTTTGGAGAAGCTGCAGAGCCTGCACATGCATCGCTGCAAGCTGGCTGCTCTCCCCCATGACATATTCCACAAGCTGTACAGCCTTCAGTTTCTCTACCTGCAGGTAAAGGCAACATTTTCTCCCACAGCTGTAAGATATGTCAGGCAGTAATACATTTGTATGTTTACTGGTGTTGCAGAATTTATTTATCATCACATCAGTCATTTTACAGTCGCCCACATGCAGGCTGCTCACCCACACACACTGGTGCTTTCATATTGCTCGTGTAGAAGGATTACATCTTAGTAGGTTGAGTGAGTTCAACACAACAGGCGCAAACTACGAGTATGTATCTTTCAAAGCATGCAGAAAACCAAGGCAACACAATTCTCATCAGCGTTACTGGTTAGGTTTAACTTCTTTACCTAATTTGAGCTTCCAACTTACTATCATTTTAAAATGTACGTTTTAGCACGAACATTAATGTGCAATACATAACCATATTTCTAAAAAATACTGCATTAACCACACAGCAAATCACGCAGCAAAACATCTGGCTTACAGAGTTGCTCCAACTTAAGGGAGCCTTAACATTATTTTCTTTATTTCAAAGTTATTCTCTCCCACATAAAACACTGCATTTTCAATGTGATGCTCAAGTCCTGGCTTCTCCTCCACCTGTGGAATGCCTCAAAACTTCATTGGTACACCTCAAACAACAAATGAGCAGCTATCTACAATCTGCTATCAAGCAACCAGTGACTGGGTCTTTTAGGAGGCCTTTCAGACAGCTTATTTACTCAATGGTATAAACTATCTAATTATTGTGTTAGTCTGACTGAAAATCAGACTTTTATATAATATACAAAAAAGGTGTATAGCATTCACACATGTACAGATCTGTAAAGCTTTGTAATTCATTGCTTGACACAAAATAAATGTACAAAATTGTAAAATATCCAAAGTGGGAGCTTTTAAAATCAACCAGACCATCTAGCATCTAAAACCAAAATAATGAGCTTTCATTGTCTGTGTAAATGCAATTGCTTTTTTTTTTTTTTTTTTGGCAACTCGAACTGTTCCCAACAGTTCTCAGCTTTCCCAGATTATTTTTCACTGCACTAAAATATTTTGTATTTTGACTCTGGTATAGGAAAACCAACTCCACTTTCTTCATGATGACCTGTTCTCAGATCTGGTCAACCTAACCCATCTGTTTCTGCATGGAAATCGTATCCGTGCCCTCTCTGAAAATGTGTTCAGAGGTCTCGTCAATCTGGACCGCCTCCTTATCCATGACAACCGCATCAGACAGGTCAATCGTCGGGCTTTCCGTGACCTGGGCCGCCTGACCATCCTTTATCTTTTCAACAATTCCCTGGCTGAGCTGCCCGGTCAGGCCATGAAAGATACTCAAGGCATCCAGTTTCTCCGCCTCAATGGGAATCCCTGGTCCTGTGGCTGTGAGGCTCGTCCCCTCTGGGAGTGGTTCCGCAAAGCCCGCATCTCCTCTTCCGAGCTCATGTGCTCCTCCCCATCCCAGCGTCGTGGCCAGGATCTCAGATTCCTGAGGGAAATGGACTTTGCTCTCTGCCCTCTGCCTGACCCAGGCTCACTGGCTGGAAGCACAACAACCACCTTCAGCACCAAGACCCGCTGGTGGTTCTCCAAGCACAAGCCTGCATCTTCATCCAAGGCCACGTACCAGAAGAACTCAGAAACAGTGAAAGCTTTCCCATTCTCCCCTGTCAAGGCCCAGTACGCCCCAAAAATTCCTTCTGAAACCATCCCCTCCAAATATGAACTATCAGAAGCTGAGGCAGCACTCCCTAAGCTGGATCCAGAAGAATACTGGGCTAATTATGGCAATGAAGACTCATCCATCCGCTGCTTTGAGTTGGAGTGCCCTTCAAGCTATGACAGTGCAGCTTTCCCCTCATCCTCCTCCCAAACCATCACCCTAACCCCACTCTGCCTGCTCTCCATCTCCATTGTCACTTTCTCCCTCCATTTCCTTTTTAGCTGAACTCATTTCTTTTTCCACCCCTTTTCTATCCTCTGATTTCTCCTCCTGCTCTTTACTATTCTTACTAAAACCTGCATCTCGATTCCTTTCAATTCCCTCCTGGTTATCCGGGGGATGCTACACTGATGCAAGAGACAGGTGAGGCAGCAGGGAGCTGTTTCAAATAGTAGAGGTCAGATGAGTTGACATAAAGCCAGAAAAGATAGTAATGATGAGATAGATGCTGCTTAGTACATGCATTTTAAAAAGTGGTGATCACACTGCGAAAAGTGACTCTGATAGTGACGGTAAAAAGGTAGGCAAACCTGGCAGGTAAAATGGTGGGGTCTCCAGCTGTTACCTAAACAACGCAGGCGTTGTGAGTCATTGACAGCTTTTTTCTATATGAACTAGTGCTCACCGTCCGGTCAACACTTACATTAACTTACAGAAAATAAAAGTGGTGAGTCAAAGTGGGTTTGGAATCACCAGATTCAAGAGAAAGATGTGGGTTAACACAAATGATGAGATTCAAAATCTCTGAGATATCAGCAAACCACCACCACTGCCACTACTTGTAAATACCACACAACATCACTGTACATACACCCATTGCACACTGTATGTTAGATTTGCTGGATTTGTACTTTTCTTTTAGTAAACAACCACCTCTGGTGATAGAAGAGATGTTTAGATTGTAAAAGGAAGGCAAACTAATTGAATGTAGAAACCCTTTTTGCCTCAAATATTTTCCACCCTTGTCTCTTCCCCCTCTCAGGTAATCTGAAAACTTACTTCAGACTGAAATAAGAAGGGGGAAAAAAAGGACACATTTGACACGTGAGAACAGGGACATAATGCTCAAAACTAACTTGTGCTCCAGATTCATATAAGTGTGTGTTTCAGTTTTTAAGTGTGAGGAGACCAGTTTGATCATCTCTGAAGAGTTTGATAAATTCATAACAATCTGTATCAGTTTTAAATAACAGCTTTAAATTCAATAGATCCCTTCATTTATCTGATGTCATTATGATCATACAGATCCCAACAATCAAGCCAGAGGTTGCATATTCCTCATGGCTAAATTCCCCCATATGCTAAATCTCAGCCCAACCTGAATCAAGACTGTGAGTTTCTGAACAGAAATGAAAGATACTGTGATGTTGTCTTTATTTTTCAATGGAATTTATTTATTTTTGATCTGAAAAAGTGTTTTTGCTTTGTTAGAAAATAAAGAAAATAATCAAACAAAGTCAGCTTAAGTTTCCTCGTTTCTCCATTATTGTCTTTAACTGTCTTCCTGAGGATGGAATGAGAAGAACCGAATTTATAGGAATGAAAGAAGGATGCAAAACATGGGCAAAGGGTCAGGAGTTGGCCCATGAGCACGGACACAAGAAAACCATCTTCAATCAATTATTTCAAAGGCTAACAAGCAAATTAATCAGGCTCATCCAAAAGACAAAGTTTAATTGGAGTCGATTGCTTTCACAAAAGTACACCGCCAAAATCATACCAGAAAGTGAAACAAGCTTCATGTTAAAACATATTTTATGTCAATCATGGCTAAAAATTATTTTACAGCATATACTGATGACTAGAAGGGTAATATCAGAGCACATCCAGCACCAAGGTCAGTGCCCCATGTCAAAATTTTAGAGCGCATTCTCCGGGATTGCTACAAATATAAATGGGTTCTTCCCTTGGTTATACTCCACATCTTCACTGAATTTCATTTAAGGAGGTTTGGTATTTCATGTGAAATGTTGCTGACAGACAAACAAATGCCAATAATCACAGGCCTTTGCCTAGGCATCTATAAAGGAAATATAGCGAGAAGAAAACTGACTTCACAGATTGCCTTTGTAGCAAGAAAAAAAATCTCCAGTTGTTGAATCTGCAGAATACCGGATATATCCTTATATATACACTTTAATGCTAAAATTCTTGAACATCTTTGGATTGCACTGCCAAGGAGGAACATAAAAGGACAGGAAGTAGGTGGTATTTGTTATGCCTGTGCGTGCAAGAGCCAGAAGTGTAAAGCAATTCATGTGAGACTTGGGTGTGAAAAAGGTTACCAAATTCAGCGGTCACTCGTCACCACAACCGTTTTTCTCACCATGTGCAGAAGGCAGCTATTGTGGGCCATATTACACTGTCACAGATGAATAAGTGTTGTGTGTGTGTGTGTGTGTGTGCGCGTGCATGTATCAGGAATCAGGGGGGTTGGTGGGTGGGCTGAGATGTGAATCAGTAAAGAGGCAGAATAGGGAGCAAAGCAGGACGAAAATGTGACGATATGTCCCGGAATCCGCACACCCCCTCAACAGATTAACTCTCACTGTGGTAATTATCATGATCATGATGCACATATGTGCAAGGATGCATGTACAAATATACACATTAACACACACAGACAAACTCTAAAGTTGGTGGAGTTAAGAGGCTTGCCCACCTTCACATCTAATCTCCTCTTAGCTTTTGTATTAAGAAATATTCACCTTTGCTCTCACCTGTTGCTCTTCTGGCATCGTGATAATTCCCTGTGTGGAGAAGGACTCAATCACAAGAATGACAACTCCTGCACGTAACCAAATCTGTCCCTCTGAAGCTCATTAGTTTTGACACTTTATCTGATTGGTTGTTGATATCTACAGGATAGATTAGCAGAACATAAATATGCAATTCATACACGTAATGTTAACTATTCTACGGCCGAACATTTCTTTGAGCACCACAAAAGTAACCCATCGACATTACAAGCATTTGGAATTGATCATATCTCCCTTTCCACAGGAAAAGGTGATAGGCAAAGCAAACTCAACCAGCGGGACCCTTTTGGATTTTTAAATTACAGGTCACTAGATATCCAGACCTGAATGAGAAGTTGGATTTAATTGTTTTTTTGTGGAACGGGATTGATTTTTTTTGTTTTTCTTAATTTTTGGGTTAGAGTTAGTGAGAGGAATGGATGGAAGCATAATGTTGATCTAAAACCTGTATGTCACTTCCAGCACAGATGGAGCATTCCATATGTACGAGCTCTCAGTTACATAGACACTAACACCCTCATACCATCAGACACGGAGGCCTTTGAACTGAGTGCTGATAACAGCCAGATGGTCCCTCTTCTCTCGAGTCCAAAGGTTGTGGGGTCTCAGATTTAAAAAAAGAATTTCAGTGTTTGATTCGTCTGACCACAGAACAGTGCACCACTTTTCCTCAGTCCATTTTGAATGCTCTTTAACCCAGCGAAGATGGTAGCATTTCCGGATCATGTTTACATACAGCTTCTTCTTTGCATGATAGAGCTCTAACCTGCGTTTCTTGATGTCTGTGTTCACAGACAATGATTTCTGAAAGTGTTTCTGATCCTATGCAGTGATTTCCATGACAGAATCTTCCCTGTTTTTGGTGCAGTGCTGCCAGAGGGCCCAAACATCATGTGCATTCAATATTGGTTTTCACATGTGTCCCTTTGCACATCTCCAGATTCTCTGAATCTTTTGATGATATCATGTGCTCTAGATGATGGAATATTCCAAATGATCACAATTTTTTGTGATCATTTGAAACATTATTCTGAGACTTGAAAATCACTGCATTCTGTTTCTGTTCTAACTCTTTGGGGTTTTACAACAATCTGAACCTGAATCTGACTTCCTTCTGTTGTATTGTCCAAGTCAAACACGGTTAATTGATTATTCTAAACTGACTGCAAGACTGAATGTGAGCCTGCATGGTTGTTTGTGTCTGTAATGGACTGGCGACCTGTTCGGGGTGTGCCCTGCCTCCAGCTTGAAAGGATCTGGGATAGGCGCCAGCCCTCCCACGCCCCCTACAAGCCTGAGTAAGAAGCAATGGGTATGGACAATGAATAAGTAATTCACAGTAAGAAGTCTTTAATCATTTAGACACTGGTAATGCTCTAAAAACTCTCTAGTGGTCTACAGGTAATAGAAGTTCTAAGCAGCTTTTTTTTAAAAAGAAAAAAAAGTAGCACTTTTTAAATGATTCGATCACTTGACGAGTTTTTGCAAGCTCAGACCCCTTGTGTCATCTCAGCTGGTTGCCTGGCAACAGCTCAGACACAGGAAACAGTCTGAAACTCAGTGAACTCTGTAAAACAGCAACATGTGTTATCTTTGTTGTGCTTTGTAATGCTGATTTAAAATCTGATGAAATGTCAACATGTGAGTTTTACAGATGTCAGTCATAGCAATTTGCAACTATGTGACAGCATAAAGTTGGCTATTTTCAGCCATTGTGCTTTTGCTTTGTGTTTTTTGTGCAGGCTACCAGTGGTACCTGTCTTTTTTGCCTTGCCATTGGCAAGAAAACACATTAAGCTTACTTTCCTAAAATGTAAGACTTTTACTTTTAATTATTTTTCAAAGAAGCTTGTGATTTTGTGTTGTCAAGTCTAAGCACATCTTTTCATGGGTTCATTCTCTAGCTCGAGTATATTGATTGTAGCTGCTTTTGTCCTGGAAGTTCAACAGTTCCTTAAAGACAATGAGCAATCAAAGCGTGACAAATATTTCAGACTCAAAACAACTTTGAAAGTAGTTTTAAGGTTCTTATGTAAAATCACTGTCATTGTGAGTCATGATTTCTCATTAAGAGATAACCCTCTGCAGAAATGGACTTCCGCAACTTATAAAATGACTGTTGTAATTAGCTTTCCCATAATTTCGTGTCCCTTTCTTTTATCAAAGCTGTAGGTGTTTGATGTCTTTGCCTGAAAGCAGCTTTCTAGGTGGTTATGGGACGTATTTAGTATTTTTTCTCCATTGATGCGTGCCCACTCACTCTTTTCTAACTCTCAGTCACATGTTTCAAGCCTCTGCTTCTCTTCCTCCTTTTTATGGGAGCCTTTGATAAGCTGTCACTCATTGTCTTTGTCTAAAGCTCTGTCACTCATGCATTTTTCTCCCTGACGCAGTCTCTCTCGTATGTTTGTGCCTGTCATGGTTAGGTCCATAAGAGCTGGCATGTGAATTTGCGTATAGCTGACGTCTTTGCTGACGTTAACCCTAACACGTGGTAATCTATAGAATAGAATAGAATAGAATACTTGACAGCTCAATCCTGAAGGCAGATCTGCTCCAGCTCCTTCAAACTCAATGGGTTCCACTGTACATAGATCATTAAGTCATTCTCAGTTGCATTGAGGTATGCACTTTGATATTAGGCCATTCTAAGACTTTCAAATACTTTCCCTGAAACCACTCAAGTGTGGTTTAATTAACAAAGTGATGGTCATCGTCATTATCAGAAGGTGAACCTTCATCTTCATTTCTGTTCCCCCAGAGATTTTCCTCAAGGATTTTCTCCTCCGGTTTTTTTCCTGTTTTTAGCATCTTGAAACATTCCTTGAATTCCGACAGGTTTGCCAGCTCTCGCTCATGACAAACATCACTACAGCATGATGATGGCACCACCGTGCTTTATTGGGGGGGATGGAGTTCACTGGATGATGAGCCTTGTTGTATTGTACTGCTCAGTGTTTTTCTTGATGACCAGAAAGTCAAATCTTCTTCTCACCAGACCGGGGTATCTTCTTTAACGTGCTGACGGAGTTGGAGAGACAGAAAAATGGACAGAAAAAAGGGGAGATAACAAGCAGCAAAGTGCAGCACAGGCTGGGGCTCAATCTGTACTTCTTTGTCTCTGAACTGCTTGGAGAGCTCTGTGGCATCACTTTGCTGTTTGCATCTGTTGCTCGTGGTGCTGCAGACTTTTCACAACAGTTTAAAAACTAAACTGAGATTACTTCACACATATGTTGCACACGTGAACTTAACTGAACTAAATACTATGTTTTCTGATGGTAACTGGTAGCACCAGGTCAGAATTTAAGACTTCATAGCAAGTGGGATGAATACAGATTGTAATGCAACAAAATTGGAAAATTGCCAAGGACAGTGAATGCTGTTGCAGGGCACTGCAAAATAGAAAAGACGAGAAGAGAATAGTGCTGCCATCAACGTGATGAGTGAACCACTGCATCCATAATTGATAGACATCATTTGCTGCACTGTTGCACTGGCAGCTTCCATTGTCCAGCATTTGAAAACCTGAGCTGCAGATCCTGAGCAGACAGCCTCGGCTGACGGTATCTCACTGAACGGAAGAACATAGAGAGATAAAGGGATCACTTTCTGAATAAAATAGTTTTGTGTGGAAACACTGACTTTCCAAGGACTGACTTTTTGGAGGAAAAGACAAAGATGGAATCAGTGGGGAAAACAAACAAACAAATAATCACTAAATATAGAAAGGGAGGGCTTAAGGAGAGGAAAATTATGCTACTTTGAAGCTCCAAAACGTTCTACCAGCAAGACAGACCCACATATAGACAACAGATTTGATTGTGAGCTCATTTCAGAACCACAATTATTTCTGCTCACACACAACACTGTACTAGAGACAAACATACTATCAAGGTCAAGGTCACGTTTATTTAAGAAAATCCAAAAGATAAATTTAACAAAGACATGCAATCGACACACAAAGACAGCATTCCTTTCACCCAGGTCTGAAAGCCTGGGAGGAAAGGTGTGTTTTAAGAGAGGATTTAAAAATGTCCAGAGTTTCTGACGGCCGGATATGCAGCGGTAACCCATTCCACAGCTCAGGGGAAACCACTGCAAAAGCTTGATCGCCTTTACTTTTTAGCCTGCATTTAGGCACATCCATCAAATCAAAGGCAACTGCATCAGTACCATATTGAGCAAGACTAACACATTTTCCAAACAGATGAAAAACTTGTTTTACACTGAGGCAACAGACAGTGTAAGTGTTTTTAAAGTATGTAGGGGCCAGGTCCTTAAATCCAAAACCGGATTGGACCGTACTACGTATATACATACCAGCTGAGCAGCCCTGCATCCTCTTTCTTGCTAAGCTCCTCTGCACGTTTGCACAGAGACATATCCATAAGCAGTGAGCATTTGCATTGGCATCGTCCATATGTGGAAGCAGACAAACGCGTGCATCCGCTCTTGAGTCACACAGATTTAAAAGAGGAAAGCAGGGTGAGGAGAGGGTACATCTGACCGGCGGTCCGTCTGCTCCCCTGAAGGTTTACGCACATAGCTAAAAATACGCTGCAACAGACCGCAAAGACAGACTGGGAGTCAAAGAAACACTGGAGATTTGTTGTATTTATTTGCTTGTTGTGATTCAGAAAGTATTTAGCTTTAAGATTTAGCTAATAATATGACAAGTAGAGCAAGAGTGGAAGTGACGAAGCCCCACGGAAGTGTGAGTATTGAGTTTGTTCTTAACAAAAGAACAATGATTAGATGAGCGGTTGTGACTCAGCCATTCTGCCTCGCGCTGGGAGGTTCAATTTTTCTGGCACAGACGCAACTTGTGACGTCTTCTGATAAAATAACAAAGTTTTATGCCCAAATAAGAGGCTGCCACATCCACATATGGATTGCTATTTTAATAACGCCATCTTTGCTCTTGACGTTGGAGTACTCAAACAAATCTGTCTGTCACTCTGTGGGGCTTTCTCCCACTTTCCTGTTGCTTTTTTTGGAAACCCTTCTTTCAAACACAAAGCCCAGATTTGGGGATTAGGGAAATGATTAAAGAATATGGGAGCGCATCTCTTTGGATCTGCATTCATCTGTCCAACTGTTTTTAGAGGACAATACACAGCTAAGAGGATTTATCTGTTAGTCCATCTAGGATGGGATGACACACACCAAAGGTCCCAACACATCCTCTGTGTCAAATGTGTTTGTGACAGCCGTGGTTAAATGTGTTCATTGCAGGCAGGATTTTGATCAAATATGATACAATTGTAAAGATTGCTTATAAATCTGTCCTTGTTGTAGGGGAACTAGCAGATTTTACACAATTTTTACAAAACAAAAATTGTTACTAATGGTCTTTTGGGATGTAGAGTTTCGTGTGAATTAGATTAATTCACAGACTCGCTCCCAAAGATTTTGCCTTTGTGAGAAATGTGTAAATCAGCGCCTGTAACCATTCAGCACAAAGAAGAGAAAGCCTTCCCTGTTTTTTTTCTTTTAAAAACAAATGTAGTTCAGTAACACAGTATTGTGAAAAAGTGTATTCATAGAAATAATTCAGTGACAGTTCCAATTCATACAACAACAAATAATGATATTTGGAGTGATATAAACAGACGCTACAGTGTTTTAAAGACATTCATTTGGTGTAGCATCCAAGTTCCAAGCTTTAGCGCTGCGATTCTGAAAAGAAGACTATCAACAGTCTCTTAAAATGAACAAATAAACTATATTATCATGCAGTCATGGACCGAGATGGGTAGCAACTAGTTTAAGCAGCCGAGATTACATTTTGCCAAATGAATGAATGAATGAATTTGAAAGTGTAACTAATAAACACTTATTCCATCCTGTTCCACTTGGATTAAGTAGATAGATAGATAGATAGATAGATAGATAGATAGATAGATAGATAGATAGATAGATAGATAGATAGATAGATAGATAGATAGATAGATAGATAGATAGATAGATAGATAGATAGATAGATAGATAGATAGATAGATAGATAGATAGATAGATAGATAGATAAAACACTTTGTGCTTCATTGTGTGTTGTACAGATAAAAACAAACTGAAGAAACCAAACTTCCGTCCTTTCTAGTGATTTCGCCCATGAAACTAAAATCCCCCCCACCTCATAAAGAGTGTTGGTACGGTCGGCATGTGCGCGAATGCTTTGTAACAACAATGGCGCCCAAAGCAGGTGGGTGTGTGATGCTTGCAAAGTTTGGAAAAACTGCATTATATATCCACGTTATTAAGCTATGACGTGTGTTGGTTCAAGAAACTGCACATGAAAAGTTTTTTATGCCTCTTGTTATATTGACTGTTTTACTTTCACGTTAGCTAGCGTCAATGCAGATAGTTGAGGGGTGTATTTCCTGGAAAATGTTTCTGCTATGGTTCCATGTAGCTGACACCATGCTTTACCTGACCACACCATAAACACTGCAGGAACACCGATAGTGAACATGCATTTCACTCCTGTCTGGCCATGTAACAAACCCTTAACAACTCGTGTGCTCAGGCCGTCGAGGGACGAAGCGCAAAGCGGAGGCCGAGGTGGAGAAAACATCAGCGGAGGGGAAGAAGGAAAAGGAGGAGGAGGAGAGCGGCCAGGACGGCCTAAAGGTGGCCATTGAACACTGGTTAGTAGTTCATCCTAATCAGAGTTAAAGCAAGTACTCAATTTAAGAAAAAAAGGTTTTACTTATTGCTTGATTTGAGTCGATGCAGTTTTATTACTGCAGCTCGTATTAATAATTTAAGTGTAAAAATATTAATGATATGAAATAGCACATACTTTATTATAATGCATACATTTCTGTGCAGATTTGTGTCGCTGCAACTCTGTTATAAGAGGAATTTATTGTCTTTTCATTTCAATAATGAAAAACTGTTTGGTAACTAAGAGAAAGCAACGGCAAATAGTGCCAACAGGCTTTTAACTGTATGTTGGTATTGCACAAGTAGCAACAGTCCTGGATGTGTGTGTGTGGGCTCATATTGTCATAACCGATGTGGGCTTTTTTTTTCCTGTTCATTGTATGATACACACAGGGTTTTGTATCGAGATAGGCTGATGCTCCAGTGTTAAAAAGAAATAAATCCTCAGGTTCACCAAAAGTGGAATCGGACGTTATGTTGTAATAACAAAAACGTGTTAAATGACCATGTTTGGTTGGTGTTTGGCAGCAATAATGTAAAATACACAAAGAAAAAGTGTGTTGTGTGAATATATTTTTTTTTTACCTTATGAGAAACAGTCACGCTTCCTGATGGCTGAATAGCCATCGCAGATGATGGTTGATCTCTTATATCTGGCAGTAAAAGCTGATGGGTGTACCGGCGTAATGCTGAGGAGGTGAAAGCTGCCCTCCTGGCTGCCCGCCCTGAACTGACTGTGGTCCTTAACCCCGAGAAACCCCGGAAGTACAGCTTCGAGATCACTCTGCTGGATGGAGGCAAAGGTGAGGAGGATGAGACGGCAAATCCGAGGATAATTTGGCCATTTGATGTCCCCAAGGAAAGACGATCATTTCCTACTCCTTTCAGTTTTGTGAATGTTACACTTTTGTTTTTGGCTGCTAAACTTCAACAGAGTAAAAGCTGGATGTTCTTCTAGCCTCTTCTTGCCCCAGTAGAGTTTAATTTTCACTCATTGCATGCTGTTTATCTCTGATGGTAGAAACATTGCCCCAGTTACTCTAAATGACCACGGGACTTGCTTTGGACAATCTCAGTTATAACTTTTACTTAAAATAAAGCCACCTTTTTAAAAACGGTCCGTATTGTTGCTGCTTAAACAGCCAAAAAGGTGTTGGAGATCACCTGAAGCACAGGATAATCCCCAGAAACTTTTAGGTATTGTTTTAACATGCATGATCATTTAATTTGAATGTTTTAGTTTTCAGGGCCAGTATCATCCTGTGAATTGAAAGTTTTTCTGAAAGTCTTACTGCTGTCAGTTAAATATTTTTACACAAACATATTTAACACTCATTACTTTCATTACTGTTCCTATAAAACAAACAAAATAAGGCAGTTTTCTTTTGTCTCATCATTAAAGGAACATCTCTGTGGACGGGAATAAAAAAGGGTCCGCCGGCTCGGCTGAGGTTTCCTCAGCCTGATGTCGTAGTTGCTGCTCTGCAGGAAGCTCTGAAGGCCGAATAGACGCTCAGTGAAGGTTTGTCAAAGTTGTGCTTGTTTTAGGTGCTTTAGCACCCTGAAACTTGTGCCGTTGAACAGAGTCTCTCCTGTCCTTTGTGCAGCCGAGCATCCAGGAGATGTGACTGATGGAAGCAAAAAATGATGAAGAGTGACCAAGGAGATGTTCTCAGTCACTCCTCTGATGAGTCAGGCTCCAGCTGATGACATCTTCTGGATACATGGTGACACCTACTGGAGCGTCTCTGAGCTAAAACTTCTCTCACATCCACATTCCTGTGGTTGTTGTTGTCTTTTTTAAAGTGTTTCCTGAATCATTTCTCAAATGTTTGGTGGGTTTTTATATCTGTTTCACAGCAATGGATTTCTTTTCGTTTCCTTTTTTTAATCTTCAGCCAAGCTGTGCCTTGTGTCATGGGTTTTACAGGAAATTGGGCCTTTTTACACATACGCGCACATCTTTCATCTTTTCTTCTCATTTTGAGGGGTAAAATGTCTAAATGTACATTTTATAGTGTTCTACTTTTCTAATTCAATTTGTATGAATTCTTTTTATTTTTCTTGTGATGTGCTCAAAACCTTTGTGGTGCGTTTCACAAGTCTCTGAGATAATAATGTCATTAAAGAGTTGACTTTACAACCTCCAGTTAAACCTTTTTGAGAGCTGATGGCTCAGAGTTTAATTCGTCCCAGTTCCTTTAAATAAGCAAGACAAACACAACATTGGGGAGTTGGGGGGGTACACAAGAACCAGTTCTGGTTGGATGATGATGATGAAGGAGATGGAAGTATCAGAACAAATGAATGTTCATTGGATTTAATCTTTTTTTCAAGTGCGTTGTTACCTGTGAGACCAGCACATCTACTGAGAGCTCTGCTCTGAACAAGTGACTCTTAAGCACTGAAAGAGGCAAAAAAAATGGAAGTTCAGCAATGTTACAAGCACAGGGAGAGGTTTGTACAGGGATTACATGCAGTTTTTTGTATGTACAAGAATTCACTAACAAATGGGAGCAGTCATCAGACTGCTTTCAGAGAATACAGCTGGCGTAAAGAAAAAAGCAGGACGTATGAAGGAGAAGAAAAGGGCTGTGGTCACTGGTGTGGGGAGTGGAGACTATGGATGAACATGTAAATACTGCTTATAAATCTGTCCTTGTTGGAGGAGAACAAGCAGATTTTACACAATTTTTGTAAAACAAAAATTGTTACTAATGGTCTTTTGGGATGTGGAGTTTTGTGTGAATTAGATGAATTCACAGACTCGCTCCCCAAAGATTTTGTCTTCGTGAGAAATGTGTAAATCAGCGCCTGTAACCATTCAGCACAAACAAGAGAAAGCCTTCCCTGTTTTTTTCTTTTTAAAACAAATGTAGTTCAGAAACACAGTATTGTGAAAAATGAGTATTCATAGATATCATTCAGTGACAGTCCCAATTTATACAACAACAAATAATGATATTTGGAGTGATATGAACAGGCGCTACGGTGTTTTAAAGACATTTATTTGGTGTAGCATCCAAGTTCCAAGCTTTAGCGCTGCGATTCTGAAAAGAAAACTATCAACAGTCTCTTAAAATGAACAAATAAACTATATTATCATGCAGTCATGGACCGAGATGGGTAGCTCCACGTGACATGTAACCAAAATGATGTTATCATATTAGGAAAAGCAACTAGTTTAAGCAGCTGACATTACATTTTGCCAAATGGATAATTCGATTTGAAAGTGTAACTAATAAAAACTTATTCCATCCTGTTCCACTTGGATTAAGTATTTGAAATACAGTACATAGATAGATCTATCTAAAGTACGGGTTTTCTTTTTTTCGTTTTTTAAAAACTTTTTGATTGTATTTAGTGCTCTGAACTGAGGTGAGTTAGAGCCGGAGCACAGCGGTGGTTTACATATTCTTTTTAAATGTCGCTACTTGCCTCTTGTTACTGTGTAAAACACTTTGTGCTTCATTCGGCTTGTAGGACAAGTGTTGTACAGATAAAAACAAACTGAAGTTTAATTTGTGTTGTTCAGAAGAAACCAAATTTCCGTCGATTCTAATAGTGGTTTCGCCCATGAAACTAAAATCCCCCCACCTCTTAAAGAGTATTGGTACGGTCGGCATGCGCGCGAATGCTTTGTAACAACAATGGCGCCCAAAGCAGGTGGGTGTGTGATGCTTGCAAAGTTTGGAAAAACTGCATTATTTATCCACGTTATTAAGCTATGACGTGTGTTGGTTCAAGAAACTGCACATGAAAAGTGTTTTATGCCTCTTGTTATATTGACTGTTTTACTTTCACGTTAGCTAGCGTCAAGGCAGATAGTTGAGGGGTGTATTTACTGGAAAATGTTTCTGCTATGGTTCCATGTAGCTGACACCATGCTTTACCTGACCACACCATAAACACTGCAGGAACACCGATAGTGAACATGCATTTCACTCCTGTCTGGCCATGTAACAAACCCTTAACAACTCGTGTGCTCAGGCCGTCGAGGGACGAAGCGCAAAGCGGAGGCCGAGGTGGAGAAAACATCAGCGGAGGGGAAGAAGGAAAAGGTGGAGGAGGAGAGCGGCCAGGACGGCCTAAAGGTGGCCATTGAACACTGGTTAGTAGTTCATCCTAATCAGAGTTAAAGCAAGTACTCAATTTAAGAAAAAAAAGTTTTACTTATTGCTTGATTTGAGTCGATGCAGTTGTATTACTGCAGCTAGTATTAATCATTTAAGTGTTCATATAAAATTATGTGAAATAGCACATACTTTATTATAATGCATACATTTCTGTGCAGATTTGTGTCGCTGCAACTCTGTTATAAGAGGACTTTATTGTCTTTTCATTTGAATAATGAAAAACTGTTTGGTAACTAAGAGAAAGCAACGACAACCTGTTAAATTACCATGTTTGGTTGGTTGTTTGGCAGCAATAATGTAAAATACACAAAGAAAAAGTGTGTTGTGTTAATATAAGTTTTTTTACCTTTTATGAGAAACAGTCACGATTCCTGATGGTTGATCTCTTACGTCTGGCAGTAAAAGCTGACAGGTGTACCGGCGTAATGCTGAGGAGGTGAAAGCTGCCCTCCTGGCTGCCCGCCCTGAACTGACTGTGGTCCTTAACCCCGAGAAACCCCGGAGGCAAAGCTTCGAGATCACTCTGCTGGATGGAGGCAAAGGTGAGGAGGATGAGATGGCAAATCCGAGGATAATTTGGCCATTTGGTGTCCCCAAGGAAAGATGGTCATTTCCTACTCCTTATTGGAATGTTACACTTTTGTTTTTGGCTGCTAAACTTCAAAAGAGCAAAAGTTGTATGTTCTTCTAGCCTCTTCTTGCCCCACACCCAGTAGAGTTTAATTTTAATTCATTGCATGCTGTTTATCTCTGATGGTAGAAACATTGCCCCAGTTATTCAAGATGACCACGGGACTTAAATATCCCTTATTACTTTCATTACTGTTCTTATAAAACAAAATAAGGCATTTTTCTTTTGTCTCATCATTAAAGGAACATCTCTGTGGACGGGAATAAAAAAGGGTCCGCCCAGAAAGCTGAAATTTCCTCAGCCTGATGTCGTAGTTGCTGCTCTGCAGGAAGCTCTGAAGGCCGAATAGACGCTCAGTGAAGGTTTGTCAAAGTTGTGCTTGTTTTAGGTGCTTTAGCACCCTGAAACTTGTGCCGTTGAACAGAGTCTCTCCTGTCCTTTGTGCAGCCGAGCATCCAGGAGATGTGACTGATGGAAGCAAAAAATGATGAAGAGTGACCAAGGAGATGTTCTCAGTCACTCCTCTGATGAGTCAGGCTCCAGCTGATGACATCTTCTGGATACATGGTGACACCTACTGGAGCGTCTCTGAGCTAAAACTTATCTCACATCCAGACTCCTGTGGTTGTTGTTGTCTTTTTTAAAGTATTTTCCTGAATCATTTCTCAAATGTTTAGTGTTTTTTTTCTTTTCTTTTTTTTTTTTTCATTTTGAGGGTTAACTACTTATGTGTTCTACTTTTCTAATTCAATTTGTACGAATTCTTCTTTTTATTTTTCTTGTGATGTGCTCAAAACCTTTGTGGTGCGTTTCACAAGTCTGAGACAATACAGTGTTTGAGATGTCATTAAAGAGTTGACTTTACAACCTCCAGTTAAACCTTTTTGAGAGCTGATGGCTCAGAGTTTAATTCGTCCCAGTTCCTTTAAATAAGCAAAACAAACAATGTTGGGAAATTGAATTGAGGGTTTGAAATTTTCTAAGAAAAAAATAAGAGTCGGGTGTTGTACAGACGTAATCCACAAGTAGGAAGTTGTTGTTTTTGCTGATTACATTCATGTTTTAGACAAACTGAGAGAAAAGCACCAAAGCTACGGTATTATGTCTGGATTAGTCATAAACGTGTCCGTCTGTGGTGAATGGCTAAGCAGCCATGGAATGGGTTTTGGCGTTTTTTGACATCCAGTGAAAATGACGCCAATGCTGACTCTAGAAACTGAGCCAAAACCAATACTACTTTATGTTTTTAGTGGGAAACAGCTGATGCTCACGTACTGGATTAATCAATGGGTAAGCACACAAAGCCATTTGACAAAGATACTCGGGAGGCTCACGTGGAGATAGAAGAAAGAAAAAAAAAAAAAGGACAAGAACCAGTTCTGGTTGGATGAGGATTATATTGATGGAAGTATCAGAACAAATGAGTGTTCATTGGATTTTATTTTTTTTCAAGTGCGTTGTTACCTGTGAGAGCAGCACATCTACTGAGAGCTGTGCTCTGAACAAGTGACTCTTAAGCACTGAAAGAGGCAAAAAAATGGAAGTTCAGCAATGTTACAAGCACAGGGAGAGGTTTGTACAGGGATTACATGCATTTTTTTTTGTATGTACAAGATTTCACTAACAAATGAGAGCAGTCACCAGACTGCTACTTGAACTACATCTACTTGAAACGAGGACGAGAAATAAGGGGATAGATTCATTGAGCTTTATCAGCATGTGGAGGACTGATGGCTGAAAATAGCCTTCAACAAGGGCTCATAAACGCTGACTCAGTATCTGCGCTTCACAGCATTGAATCAGGTCGTTTTATTAGTCGCCAGCATGTGGTGTATGGAATCATTTGTATCCCATACAAAACAAATTATGTTGAGAATGATACAGGTTGAGAAATTTGAAAAAAGGAGGTGGTCAATAAGAAAAAAAGATTACCAATAGACTATAGCAATTTAAATGGCACTCTTCATATCAGACGGTAAATATCCTTCTGTGAAATGTAATATCTTAAAAGTATTCCGAACTCGGGCTGAAGAGGACATATGACAACATAATTAATTGGATTTACTTGATTTACAATAACTGGGCCGATAAGAAGGTTACGAGGACATACTTAAATCCAGCAGGTGGCAGTATTGCAACTCACGGATGCAAAGTGTCGTTGAAAAACATCAAAGAAGAAAAAGACCTCATCATCACGCGACAAGACAGCGACGTTTCCTCTTGAGAAGAGACCTTTTTCTCCATTAGGACTTGAAAAGTAGCCGGTAAGCGTTATAAATCTGAACACAATCAACTTATACGTTCTCTCCTGACAGAGTGGGAGACTTTTGTTGGATGTGTGGGCAAAGTAGTCATGTGTGGGCAGTTATTCCGGATTTGCTCAAGGTTGTAACGCTATATTAGCCACCACCTGCTAGCTGCTTGCTTGTCAAAATAGTGTTTTTTTTCTTGGTTTTCTTCAAAAGCACCGTGAATCATCAGTCTAAATAATTTCGTGCTACTAAGAATCCCTGAGCCTTGTAATTATATTATCTGAACTCAAAGTTGCCAATGTTTACAATACTGCTGTGTTAACTGCTTACATACAGCAATTTACCGGAAAATCTCTCCTTATCATCTCTCCTTTCACGCAAAGATGAGAAGACTGTTTAGTTTTAGTTTTGTTCATAGAAACTACATAATCGTTTGATTAGTTAGTTTATAATTTTGATATTTGATTGTTTGGTTACTCCAAAGCCATAATCTTGGGCTGTAAGGTATCCAGACCTGTCATGTTTCACCATTTATGTGCAATTTGTAGATGATGTTGTATGCCCCCTGAACTACTCTTTTACAATTTGAGTCAAATGAATCTGGAGAACGTCCCCTTGGAATTTACCCATGCCACCAGGGAAGAAAAAAAAAAGAATAGTAATTGAAAAACCTTGTCAGTCAGTGTTTTCAGATGATATTGTACAGCTATTATTCAGGTTTTGTCAGTAGCAGAAATGTTTTATTATGTTGGTGATTTTTGTGCTTCTTCAGGTGTTTTTCACATTGTGTCAATGTTTAATGTGCTATTGTAACTCTGTAAAAGCAGATAGCATTTTCTACCCACTATAATGCCGTTGCCACAATTTACCTTGTCAGTCATGGCGACGGAGGGTGTGGAAAAGGCGAGTGAAGATGCCCCAGCATCCGGGAAGATGTGCACCAGGTTTGACCTGGAGAAAGAGACTGAGCTTCGGTTTGAGGTGGAAGCGGGAGACACAGCAGAGCAAGTCGAGCTTGAACTCCTCACGGGAATGGCCGAAGTGTTTGGCTGCGAGCTGAACCGCAACAAGAAGTACACATTTGGACCTGGGTCCAAGATAGCTGTTTTCACCTGGCAAGGTTGCTGTGTGAATCTTTTTGGCAAACCAGAGGTGAGAACTATGGATAAGAGACTCAGTACAGATTTGTGAATAAATACAGATTTGTTTTAAGAGTAGATAACAGTATTTATTGAGAAGTTTTTTGGCTGCATCAGTTTTGTTTTAACATAAAATGCAATATTTACAACATTTTCTTTTACAGTAATCCGAATGGATTCAGATTGGACTACAATCCAGGAATAGAATAAACATTATATGTATGTTTCTCTTAATGAATATAATGCTCAAAAAACCTATGTGTCTTTTGTCATCACCACAGGTGGCTTATGTGTCCAAGGATACTCCAATGCTGCTCTACCTGAACACACACGCTGCCCTGGAACAGATGAGGAAACAAGCAGAGCGGGACAATGAGAGAGGGCCACGGGTGAGTTTTAATAAGCAGCTACTGCTTCTCTGGTTAAGATTGTTATTAAAAACATTTTGTATTCATACTGACTAATCAATTGTCCTTTAGGTGATGGTGGTGGGACCTACAGATGTGGGGAAGTCGACGGTGTGTCGGATGCTTCTTAACTATGCAGTGAGGGTCGGTAGGAGACCAACACTAGTGGAGCTGGATGTTGGACAGAGTGGGGTAAAATGAATTACGATAATACTATAATTTCCCACAGAATCAGATTATTTGTGTGCTGGTCTGGTACTTTGCCATTTACCTTTTGTTATTTTCATTGCGATGGAAGGTACAGATTTAATTTAATTTAGAAAGTTTTTTTCTCTCACTCACTTCTATTCACCGTGTCATCGGCCTGTTTATTACCTCGTTTATTCTGACAATCACCGAACTCGCTGCATTCGAGTTGCCAGCCGTATGTCCTTAAAATGTTAAATTGAGGCGCTGTTTTAGAGTAATATGCTAATGGTCTGAAAAAAGTTCCTGTGACAGTGTAATCCAGCAAATGTTCCTGTTGTGCAATACCGTGTCTTAATTCGGTGTCCGTGTATTAAGAGGGGAGGCGACGTTTGTGTGTCAGAGAAGGAGAGTGGTGAGGGGCCGAGTCAGAGAAAACCCTGAATAGATATTGAACCAGACTACAGAAATGAGGAAAACGGTACATGCTGTATGTCACGACTTTGTTTTACATCATGCCAACAGACTCCTCTTGCATTTATGGAAAGTGAAACTACACAACATCTGTTTATAGAAGACAAATGCTTAAGATTTATCAGAAAAGTGTAAAGCGTTTTTGTGCTCTATCAGGTTTCTGTACCAGGGACGGTGTCAGCACTGTGCATTGAGCGCCCGGCAGACGTGGAGGAGGGTTTCTCGGTCCAGGCACCTTTGGTCTACCACTTTGGCTCTACTACCCCAGGGACAAACATCAAACTGTACAACAAGGTGAGGACAAGATAAAACAATCATTACAAATAACAATTTTATCCCTTGCCATGGGTTTTATTGGTGTTTTCTGCCACTTTGCTCGTGAAATGTAGCTGACGTCGTGCCTGGCCGAAGTGTTTTCCCAGCGCTGTGAGGTGAACAGGAAAGCCAGCGTGGGAGGCTGTATCATCAACACCTGTGGCTGGGTGAAGGGTTCTGGATACCAGGCCCTGGTCCACTGTGCCTCTACCTTCCAGGTCGATGTGGTGCTGGTGCTGGACCACGAGAGGCTCTACAACGAGCTGAAGCGAGACCTTCCTCACTTTGTGCGAGTTGTTCTCCTACCAAAGTCCGGGGGAGTGGTCGAGCGCTCCAAGGAGTGCCGGAGGGATTCCCGGGATGAGAAGATCCGCGAGTATTTCTATGGCTTCCGTGGAGTGTCTTACTACCCGTTCTCTTTTGAAGTGCGCTTCTCAGACGTCCGCATCTACAAAATCGGGGCACCATCTATCCCGGACTCGTGCTTGCCTCTGGGAATGTCTCAGGATGATACGCAGCTAAAATTAGTGCCCGTGACACCCGGGAGAGATCTGACATATCACGTGCTGAGCGTGAGCAGCGTCGACGATGGGGATGACGGTGCGAGAAAGAGTATTGTAGAGAGCCCGGTTTGTGGCTTTATTGTGGTAACTTTTGTAGATACTCAGACACAGGTGCTGAAAGTGCTGTCACCAGCACCCAGACCACTGCCCAGACACACTCTGCTTATCATGGACATCCGCTTCATGGACATGAAGTGAAGCAGCATCCGGGGAAAGAGAACTTGGGAAGAAGTGGGGAATCTTGTTCGGGAGCAGTCCCACTCGATTTTGTTTCATATTTGGTAAATATGTTTCTTGCTGTCCAGGAGGGTTTTTCTTGATAATCTGTTTTATAAACATTGACGTATGTCTCTTGTGTAATAAATTTTTAATACTAAAAAGTCTAAGTGTGTTAATCTTACTGACTTCCTCTCCAAAAGCAGCTTATCCGACTTTTACATTTGTGAGCTGGTCTTCATTTTAATTCAAATATAACCCCCACCTAAAAAAATTGACCTTACATAACTTAACTTCCAGGCTAAACCAAAAACTTTTGGTAGGTTTTCCTAAAAGCCTCACTTTATGGTGTTTTGAGCATGTAAAGCGGCATGTCCTCCCTCTGCTTTTCACATCCTGGTGTCTCTGTGTCTGTTTTGACCAAAGTAAGTCAAAGGACACTAACCTGTGGGTGACAGCCTGACTCTTAACTGTTTGTGGGCACTACAGTAGGAGCTGATTGATGTTTGTTTTGTTAACACCTGCCAGCTCAGAGGATAGTCTTTATACCATTATGTTGTTTTAGGTTTCCGCATTATTCACATGTCTTATTTTTTCAAGTGCGAATGGAATACCAGCAAGACGAGCTGGACGCAACCTATCAGCATATAGTATTACTGGCTGATAAAACTGTGTGATGCACAAAACTCAACAGTCTGTGACAGTGAGCCTGACCTCTGATTAGTTTAGAAGAAAAAAAAAGACACCATTCTCACTCTATCTTCTCTTTTTTGTTGTCTTGATTCTGTTGTTCAGTTCCATAGACACTTGGCAACTGAGCCACGATAACCATATATGGCTCATATGTCACACTCATTCTAAGTATCCATAAGGCGTAGTCTTTGGGTATTTCACGGTCTCATATTGATACGTCAATAATGTGAAATCTCCTTCAGTGGTGGCTTTGTGCCATAAGTTTTCACCTTTGCCATGACTCGAGGTGCCTCCTGACACACCGGGTCAGTTGTAGTTTTGGAATATCGTGGCACCTTGGGATAATGAGACAGTAGACTTATGTTGAATTTCTCACCAAGTTTTTTGCTGTTAGTTTGTGCCTTTTTATCCCCCCCCCCAAAGTGTGTCATGTGACCCTCTTGAGTATTCAAAACAAAATCTTTGATTGTCCAATGCTAAGCAATATGGTGGTCATAACGGGTTACATTTAATCAGGATTTATCAAATTTGATATTTGTAGATGGATCACAGGCACATTTTTAAGTATTAGTTTATATCATTTTGATTAGATATCAAAATCATTGTCCCAAAAATGTAAAGAAGAGACACAAAGCAATATGCCTGCAGGTGTTTCTGCCGCCATGTTTGGGAGGATTTGATTTGACCAAAACTTTTAATACGGAATGTTTCTTTTTGTTTGTGAAGTTAAACTCCTCTCATGCTGTCAGTTAAGCGGTCCACCTGCAGGTTTTGTGGGTACTAACTTTGCGAGAGCTGGTTAAGTGAATAACAAAATACTGAATATGCAAAGGACAGTTTTAATGTATAGAAAATGTTATGCAATGTTTTAAGAGTAGATAACAGTATTTATTGAGAACTTTTTCGGCTGCATCAGTTTTGTTTTAACATAAAGTGAAATATTTACAATATTTGCTTTTACAGTAATCCAAATGGATTCAGTTTGGACTACATTCTTTTTGTAGCCCACGGGATTAGGGTATTAATTGTGAAATGTTCTATTTAAATTAAATACAATTGCAATGATTTTAAGCATCTGTTCTATTCTCGATGATATTATCTAATCAAGATTTTCTGGTGATCAGTGGGTGTGCTTTATTCTCTGTGATGTTGCCTTCTCTCAACAGCATTCACTCTTTAATCATTTTTCTAGTTGAATTGTGTTGCTTCTGTTCTCTCTCTCTCTTTATATATATATATATATATAGATACTGTATAGATACTTGTTTAGTTTTAGGTTGGGCTTGTCTAAACTAATGTTGCAGTGATGTACTTTTCTCCTTAGACCCTGCTCTGCACGGCACTGTAAAACCTGATCATAAAAGAAAGTTGACATTTTCTGTAAACCTGAAATATGTTCACAGAGCCATACTTGTGTTGTAAAAAGAGTCTTAAGTGCTACAATATTTCTGTGCATTGTAGCGTTACCCAAGAGACCACGCCCTCCCTGTCTCTGATTGGCTGTCCATCCCACCTGCGGAACAACGGTCTAGTTCCGGGATTCCGACGTCGGCCTAGTAAGAGAGCTGGGTAGTTTGCTAGCGGCTAACTCAAGGAGGACTGAAACAACCCACACCCCGCGGGCAAGACAGTCCGCACGTTGGAACTTGGGTTCGTGTTTCACATTTTCTCTTGTTTGACAGTTTAACTGAAAGTCACTCCTGTTGTCTTGTAACTCGTCAGTGAAAGAATATCCGCTTCTGTAACACTCCCATGCTAGGCAGGTAACTAACGTTAGCGCACGGAGATGTGGTAAAGGACTGAGCAGTGTCGCAAAAAAACTTTCGAGGCTCGGCAAAAGCCCTCTGAGTGATTACCAAGTATGTATCGCCTTTATATCGCTTATTATTCCTCATTTTAACTAAAGCGTCACAACGTCTTTTAGTTTAAAACGGTGGTGTATATTTTCACGAGGATCTCGGTGGTGTGGGCATGTTATTGCAGCGTTAGTTGTCTTGATTGAATCCTTAGGCTGCATTGGCCTGCTGTTTAACGGTTGGTCTGTCTGAAGATATCATCCAGAGATCAAATCATTGCCAGTTGAGTGCTTTAGACTGAAAAAGACACCTGAGAAAAGCTCATTTTAATATGGGTGATTTTTTTCTCTCGACCGGCCTCTTAAAGTGTATCTTGCGAGGTACAGATCGTTGTGGTGACATGACAAGCAGAGCTCGACACAGAGATTTTAGGATTAACATCCGTTATAGTCTGGGGAGGGGGATTTGTTGTGGGGCAGATGGGGTGATTAACAACAGACATATTGACACTGCCTCGGCTTCAAATCTTTATTTCTTAGCACGGGTGGTTGTTGAACAGAGGGGTGTGTCCAAACTAGATCAGATTACACTGTTACTCCGGATCTGTTTCAGTTTGTCCCCACTGTACCGACTAGTTTTTCATCTGGAGATGAAGTAACTTGGCGTGAATTGTGTGTCACAAGCCGTAGTCTCCATGGGGGTTTGAATTTCCTGTAGTAGGTGGTGTTTATGTCGATCACCTGGAGGCATTTACATTGCAGCTGTCTGTTTGACAACAGCAGGAGGTTGAAGAGCCCTGTGCCTGACTAATAATGGAAAGTGTGAGAGCAAAGTAGTTTTTTTGCTCTTCATACTGCAATAGCTCTGTTGTGAAATCAGAGCGAAACCATTGCTTCTCTCGCATAACCTTGTCATCTAGCTTGACCAATATTGTATATTCAATAGTGTCTACTAATGAGACTGTTGCACATTGAAACCTTTTTTTTAGATTCTTGTGTTCTTTGTTGGATTTTTATACTGTTTTGGATCAGTTCGTATACGTTCTCTTTATGATAAGTAGCTGATCAATACATATATCTCTAGTTAGATATTCCCAGATGCCAGAACTGTGTTTCCATACCTTTTTTTTGTCTTCCAACCAAGAAACCACAAGGAATACTAGTGTTGAGGCCAAAGAAACAATCTGAACAATAGAGAACGTGAAGTTGACGTCACAAGTTGGTTCAGATTCAGATTCAAGGGTGTTTTTTGGCAGGATAATGTTTTGATGCTTCAAAATTATAGGATTGAGAATGCCGAACGTACAAAAAAGACTTGGATGCATATTTATTATGAATGAAATTACTTTGTGATTCAGCCAAAAAACAAGGAGAGTCTGGCTTTGGGTGGGATCATATATTGGCAGCTTATTAAATAGCATATCGTGGGTTCAGTGGTGTGATCCAATTACTCCCATTATGGTCCCTCTTCTCCCTTCTTTTCCCTTTTCCATCTATTCTCTTCTCCCCTAGATTTTGCCACTCAGCCAAACAAAACAAAAACTAACCAGTCAACATTGACAGAAGGCGGCGATACTGGGGAGAGCAATTCTCACAAGATTGTGTTCCTGTCCCAGCATGCAGGGCGACATGACATAACTTCACATTCTCCATTAGAAAGTGCGATTGAGAAGAATGTGGCATGTGTGTTTTTAGTTGTATCGATGAGCAAAACAAATTGCAGCTACAGTGCCACGCCTCGGTTTAAAGGGAAGGTTTCCCGAAACTCAATCTGGTAGTTTTCATGTAATCCCGTTGACAAACAAACGGCTCGAAGTATAAATCCAATCAAGAACTATTTTCAGTTGTGATTATTTGCACAAGAGATAGATTTTCCCTCATTAACAGTTGCAGGGTTGTTATTACTCTTTTTCCAGGAGTTTCCAGCTGTTTACCCACAGAACCAGGGGATGAAGGAAAACTGGGAGCCAAAGATAAAGAAAGGACCAAAATGTATCTGACCACGTAACACCCATCCTGCGCACGGCTGTCTGCGAGAGATGCGATATGGGGAAAGAGGTCTGTCTGCAGAGAAGTTGGAGGTGGGAAAGGTCATCACACCCAGCCCGAGCCAAGTGCTGTGGCACCTTTGTGAACTACACGGGCCTTCTTCATGGAATGAGTTGATTGTATCATCATATAGACACTGAAGGCTGAAGACGGTGGTCCCCAAAAAACTGAGGAGACTCATGTTGGATATTTGAGCTTGATCACTTGTGAGGACGAGACCAGACACTTTTTTAAAAATATTTTTTATTCTTATTTTAGCAGCTTCTTGAAAATAAACTCAAGCTGGACCTTTGTTTGATGTTGAGCTTCTTCCCATCACTGGCTCAAAAGCAGATTTGTTTTTGGTGGTTTCCCCCGCTGACTTGGATTGAAATGCTGGAACTGTCCCCCCCTGCCTCCATCCTCAGTTTCTTCCACCCACCCAGTGCCTGAATAAGCCCTCTTGGGACTATTACAGAAGTCATCAGCAGCTGCTGCTCTCACTCTTCTGCTTGTTCTCCTCCATGAGCTTCTTCTCTCCGCCTGCTGGACTACCTCTTTATTTTTCGTATTATAAGTCATTTTCTCCAGAGCGGACAATCAGAACTCGAACACAACAATGAGCATTAATATAAACGCTGAGTTTCAGTTGTGGAGATAAAAACCTAAATTGCTGTCGTCTTACTGCATCGTTTTAATTTAGTTACGCCAAATACAATTACATTTAAGCCATACAAATGTATTTATGTACTCTCTACATATATTTTTGTATCACATTGCTCCTCTGTAGAGATTAAGATTATGCATACAGTCTAGATACAGCGAGCTGTGCACATGTCAGTAGAGCTGTGTTGTAAGTTACTTCATAAAAAAACATCTTGTTTTAAGTCTGCACACAGAGAATTCCTCATGTTTCCATTCAGTTCCTGCTTTCCATAGTTGATTACTTAGTAGGGTTTTCTTTCTCAGTCTGTAGTCATGGCCCCTCCCCCCAAACAAACTTTAAATTCCCCATTTTGACCAGCAAAAACACCCCTTTACATTAGCGAGACAGTCGATATCTACCTCCCCTGTCTTTCTTCCTCCCCTCTCCCCCTGTGTCTGATGCCAGGTTTCAGTGGTGGGGGGGTTGGGGGAGGAGTAGGGGGCCACGCTTCTGCTCCTCCCCGTCCATTTCGACCCAGCCGATACGTCCCGGTGTCCGCTGCCACCACTTTCCTTGTCGGGTCCACAACACTCTTCTTCTGCTTCACGTGAGTGTGTCTCCGGTTATCTTTCAAACAAACGTGGCGCCAAAGGGCATTCATTTATAGACACAGCTGCGTTGGTGTCCTGATTGTGGTCGCACACACCTCTTTGTTGGCTAGAATTTGCAAATATCCAGATGCCTTCTATTAGCTGAAGACCTGCTTTTGTTTTCCGAGCCTTTACTTATTCAGAGAACATTCCCTCAACACAACAGCCATCTTCTCAGCAACACTTCCCACTGTTTCACAGTCACACCTACAGCCCAGCATTTGCAATCACAGTTATATTTAGCCACTGAGCAGACTCCGTGGAGCTCTTGGGAGTTAATTTGTCTTGCACAAAGTTCTCACCAGTAGACGTTGGTGGAGTGTTGAGAAAAACCTTTCCGCTTCAGTGTCGTCCTAGAGACTGTTGGGATTTGGCTATGTTTGTGTGACTGCATTGTTTCCACAACCTTTCTTTCTGCTGTCCAGTTGCCCGTGGTTGTCGGAGTATTTCTCTTCTGTCATTCCCATCTACAATGTTGTGATCTTCCTCTTCACCCTCGCCAACTTCTGCATGGCCACTTTCATGGACCCTGGAATCTTCCCCAGAGGTAAGGAGATGTCAACAGTGCTCATGTGCTCAGGCCGTCTGTTCTGGGAAGTCATCGCCTACCAGTGATGAATCTGTGAGGCTTTCAGCGCCTGATAGGCAAAGCAAGACTGAGCTCGTGTGACGTGAATACGGCCATGTTTTCTGTGCGCTTTGTTTGTAGCGGAGGAGGATGAAGATAAAGAGGATGATTTCCGCGCGCCCCTCTATAAGACTGTGGAGATCAAAGGCATCCAGGTGCGCATGAAGTGGTGCTCCACCTGCCGCTTCTACCGTCCGCCACGCTGCTCGCACTGCTCAGTTTGCGACAACTGTGTGGAGGTACATGCGCTTATAGATGCTGTATGCACACATAATTCATGGGCTCACCATGTTATAGCTCCTTTAGCAGCTGGTTTATTTCTCAGTGTTACTGAGCAGAATGTGGTGATACTGTGTAATTATCCTGGCCTATTTTTTATTTTATTTTTTTTTCAATCTCAATTAACTGATTGTCAATGGAGCACATCCTTGACTTTGAGATTAAGTATGTAGGTTTCTAGGCAAGCCCGATGTCTGAAAACGCTACCCAAAGGAGACATATTACAGGAAAAGAGCTATTTTCTGTGTTTGAGAGCATATGTGTGGGAGTCTGAAGCCACTGTCACAAAACTCAGAAAAAAACACAGTTCAGGTCTGGTCTTTCTGTGTTTTTGTTTGTTTTCATCTCATGGTTTTTCGTTGATGGTGATCACATCCTTTTGTCCTCTGATCCTGTGTCCAGGATTTTGACCATCACTGTCCTTGGGTGAACAACTGCATTGGCCGGAGAAATTATCGCTATTTCTTCCTCTTTTTACTTTCTCTAACCACCCACATTGTGGATGTATTTGGCTTTGGCTTGGTTTATGTCCTGCACCACCGCCAGCAGCTGGACACGCCGCATGCTGCTGTTACGTATCCTTCACTCGGTGCTGTGCGGTCAGAAAAGTGCAGATCATGGGGGCTTTCTTTTCCCATTTTGACCTTTTGGTTATCTCCTTAACCCTCCTCCCAGTATGGCTGTGATGTGTGTGGCAGGTCTGTTTTTTGTCCCAGTGGCTGGCCTGACTGGGTTCCACATAGTGCTTGTGGCCCGCGGTCGGACAACTAATGAACAGGTACATACCAGCGCTAGTTGTGTGCATCTTTGAATGGGCTCAGACATTTTTTTTCTTTGCTATATCCTATTCTTTGCTATATAAGGATTTAACAGTAAGCATGGTTGTGCCCCCCCCTTTCTCACTGTAGGTGACAGGGAAGTTCCGGGGAGGCGTTAACCCTTTCACCAACGGCTGCTTGAGGAATATTTCACATGTTCTCTGCAGCTCCCAGGCCCCCAGGTGTGTACGACCCGCTCTTCTACATTCATCTGTTCATTCCCCTTGTTCTTAACTCTCTTTTACCATTCTGTTTCCACTCCTCCTGTCTTTCCATTTCTCTCTTCCACTTTTCCACCGTCCTTTATTCTTCTCATCTGTCCGCTCAGTTCATGGAATATATGAGTACAGGCATTCCCTCATAATGGATTATGTTGCCAGATTAGGATTGTCAGTTTAATAACGCACTGTTTAGCCGGTTGTTTATCGCTCGTTTTATTTTGAATGTTACAGATACATGGGTCGGTGGCGAGGCCGTCAGGCATTAGACGTGCAGCCACCGTTTCTTAGACCGTCTCTCACAGAGGCCCAACTAGAAGCCAAGATCCTTGACAACGGGATTCAGAATGACCGGCACAGCACAAGGGTGAGTCAACCTACTGTTAAGTGTATTTTCAGGTTTAAACATTGAAAAAATGAGGAGCACTTTTACGAACCGGCAGCTTGTTTCAGACATGCTTTGCTTTCCATTTCCCTGTCGGCAACTGAACACGTCTGATGTGTAAATGACCTCACTGTTGCTTTTCTGTAACATGTTGCAACTGCAGTTTGGCTCGGTCGAGTAACATATACCTAACTCTTTCAACACAAGTGTGAACAGCTGCAGGGACAGTAAGGGCTGAACATCCAGCTCGATACACTCTGCGTTGCTCCCCTAAAAACGCGGGTTTGAAAGTTAAACCGTCTCAAACGAGTGGAACAGTCTGAGCCGTGGGCTGCTCTTAGTTATGTTGGTGCAGTTGTCGTTCTCCGCCATTTTTACCTAAAATAATTGGCTGCAGCACACAGTTATTGTTTTTTTTCCACATTGTCTGAGCCAAAAGAAGGAGAAAAAAACCCAGAAATTGTGCTGAAGCATGTGCTCTCCTTCCTTCTCTTTAAAACCGCCTCCATCTGCCACTGTTGTGTTTACCACAGTGCTGTTTGTTAGCTCGATAGGAATATTTATTGCAAAACATGTTGTTTTTGGGGAAAATATCATGCATCATGAATGCAATGCAATTTTGAGAATGAAGGGTTAATTGATGTAAAACAGGACAATTCTACAACTACACCCTCACATGCAGGATGGCACAGGATTCCAGGTTTATTTGTATATTTTAAGTTTATTTTATTTTTTTTAAGTCTGCTTATCGTTAGTTAGTTGGTTAGTTCTACCGTTAATCTAAACACACCCTAACGCTGCCATTTCCCTGCAGTCCAAGAGCAGTCTTGATCAGATGGAAAGCCAGTCGGCTGATGCGGAGCCTCCACCTCCTCCAAAGCCGGACCTTCGTTACGCCGGCCTGCCTCGCGCAGACACAGAGGGTGAGACACACATAAACACACATAAGACAACACGGGTAGTTGCAGATAAAGTACCAGGAATGTGAGCGTCCACTATAAAGTGCGGTACCTCGAGTGTTTTACCTCATATGTGAACAGCTAAATGTTTGTGTTCTAATCATAAGAACACCTCATTCAGAATGTCTCTTTTGGTTTCTTGTCGTTCAGAGAGCAGCTTGTTAACTGAGGCTCCACCTACTCCATCAATGTACAAGTACCGGCCGGCCTACAACAGCCCAGGAAGGAACCACGCTGCCCTCACACATTCAAATAAGGTAGATTTTGATTTACATATACACATCTCAAAAAATGCTGGGTATAGACTATTGGGTGTGTACACATCTCAAAGTACAGGGTCTGTTCATGCTACATTATGCTAGGAGAGAAGTTAATCGTATGTTTTTGCCTGAAATCTAAAAACATTCTTTGAGAGACGCACTACCTCGGTTAATACCATGTGGCAAGCTAATTTTTCAAAAACACGTGTCTGTTTATCGCTCAAAAAGAAGCAAGAAGAGCAGTAAAAGCACCATCCTATAGCTGACTGTAGCAGGTGGGTTTGGAGGCTGTCATGTCTGGCTTCTAATCTTCTTTGTGGTAAATAAATGCCCCTCTTTTTGTTTTTTTTTTACTTGAAATTGATCATTCAGTGGCCATCGGTTGAGCAGTAAGTCTCACTGTGTTTGTGTGTATATTCCTTTGGATGTCCCTGTGTTTGAGTGAATCTATCCTTTCCCCTGAGACTACATTGACTGGAATGTGCAGCTCATTTATTACTATTTGTACTTCCATTTATCTGTGGACACACACTTGTCTTTGACATGCAGTGTCGGTGCTTGTTCCAACCAGTCAATGTTTACAGTCCAGTAGTGTCATGATGGAGTAGAGCATCCAGTACTTCCCACTCTTTCTCTCTTTTTCTTTTCGTCCTGTTTTCTGTGCTCTGTTTTCCTGAGGTAAAATGGTAGTTTTCATCATTTTGACCCTCACTCATGACATCCTCTTCATCGTGTTTTTTTCCCTTACCCTCTCTCCCTCTGCCTTTGGTCCCTCTTCTCTCTCCTCTCCTCAGATGATCCGGGGGGAGAGTCTTGACTCTCCGTCTTCCTCCATCCTCCAGTCCAGCCGCCAGCCAAGCTACCGTTCGGAGCCAAGCAGCCTGGACGGGGCCACAGTGGTGGGAGGAGGTGTAGGGGTGCGCAGAGGGGGAGGGGAGAGGGGTGAGGGCTCCGGAGGCCCTGCTGGGACTGCTGGGGGGGTGTCAGGGGGCATGTCAGGTTACTCCCTGACTGGGCGCTCCTACACCTCCTACCCATCCTCGCTGGTTCTGTCCACTGGCGGCTCACGATCATCCAGCCTGCGCTCAGCACAGACTGCACATAACCCGCTGGCCACACTCCAGTCGGAGGGCACAACAGACACCAGCTACAAGAGCCTGGCCAATCAGACGCCTCGGAATGGTAGCCTGTCCTATGACAGCCTGCTGACGCCATCTGAGAGCCCAGAGTTCGAGTCAGCCGCCCATGAGCTGTCGCCACAGAAACCTTATGTTCAGTTTCCTTCATCAACTATAACAGGCCAGCCTGAGGTGGTGTCACCCAGTAGCCCGCTGCAGGGCTACACGTCGCCCTTCCTCTCAGCTCAGATCGCCCAGCAGAGGGAGGGGCAACTGCTCCAGGGCTCCGCCACTTTCTCCTCCCCCCATAGGGCCTACCTGCGTGCTGTCAGTCCGCCTCCTCTCTCCTCCTCTGGGATTCCTGAGGCTCAGCAACTTCTCCAGCACAACCTGGATCCCTCTTTTCGAGCCCCTCGTAACCTTTCCTCCTCATCTTCATCCCCTGGGGCTCGCTCATTAGAGCCCCCGGTTTCCCCACCACCTCGCGGCCTCTCCCTCAGCAAGTCCCCGTCTTACATTGGGGAGGCAGGGTCACAGCACAAGCCTCGCCCAGCAGGAGGGGGTTTTGTGCTGGGAGGAGGAGTCGGAGGAGGGCAACAGGCGTCACAGTGAGTAGTGATCCGTCGCCAGATTCGTCAACCTGCCACTCTTCCTCCTCCTCCTTTTCCTCTTCTTCTTCTACCCTCCCGGTTTGTGTCAGCCCTTCTCTTCTTACCTGATCTGTGTGAGTCTTCCTTTTCCTCCTACATGGTTTGCAGTCAGTCTGTCTTGTTTGCTCTTAAACTGTTGTGTGTGTGTGTGAATGGAAGTTTTATTGGTTCAGTTGTTGGAATGTGTAAATAAGTATTTAAAGCATGTCAGTGTGTGTTTAGCTCTGTTACAGCATGCCTAACATTGCTCCTGTTTACTTCTGTCTTGTTGTCTTTTTGTCCTCGTTCTTCTCTTACTCATCAAATATGGTTACCACATGCCTTACAAGATCATAGGTAGAAAAACATTTGCTGTTTATTGTCTGCTTGTTATTTTTTTAACTTCTCACTGCCATTTCTTGTCTCTCTTTAATTCTTAAAATGCTCCCCTCCTCTTCTCTTGCTCCCCCCCTTCTGAATGGCTGTCCAATCAGATCCGCCTCTCGCCCAGTCTTGGCCAATCACACCACAACCAAACCAGGGGGCGGGGTGAAGAAGGTAACCGGCGTCGGAGGGACCACATACGAGATATCGGTTTGAGTGACAAACATCCCACATGATCTATTACGAGGATGGGGGGGGCAAAAGTCACCAGACAGCTTCCCGCTTGCCTCTTACCTGAGCTGGATATTATTCATGACAGCGGGCTCCTGAGAAGTGACTGTTTTCTGCTGCTTTGGATTCAAGAAGCGGGTCTGCCTGGTACTCGCTTTGTTTTCTGGCGAATCTTCTCTGCCTGCCTTTCAGATTTGAACAAAGAGAAACCGAGGGACGCTGATTGATGTTTTTTCACCGGATCAGCCGTCACCATTTAACCACTTTGTGAGCCATAGACTGATGTGATCACGGCTGGGTACTGACATGTTTATTAAACACGCTGACCCACTCCACGATTTGCTATTTTACTTTGGTACATCAGCACACAGAGTATTGACAAGGGTGTCTGGCACTTGACAAAAGGATGAGCTTTATCCAGCAGATGTTAAATTGTAGGATCTAGGATTTAAGACTGTTGACCAATAAAAACATCTGTTATGACCACAGAGGGAATAGTTTGACCTATAAACAGTTATCGTTTTTTTTCCCTTTAAATATTGTTTTATATAAATGTATAAAAATCGTACAAATTAATATTATTATTGGGTCAAATTGTCAGAAATTGAAAATGACTATTGTTGATGATGGTGGCAGATGTGTACTGTATGTATTGATTCATGAAAGCGATTTCAGATCAGTTGCCTGTTTATAATTGATGGCTGCATCAGCCTCTCGCAAGCTCTTGCTGGAATTTTTACTGTCCAAAGAGAATGATGATCCTTTACGGACACCAGATGTGGCAGATAATCAAGATTATTTTTTAAAGCCACAAAGAAATCTAGATTATCGCGACTGCGGCACAAGCATCTTTGTGGAATGTATGCTTGTAATGTTTATGCTAGAGACATTATGCAAAATCTGTTTGTAGCTTTAAGATCAATGTATGTGTTTTGGTCTCTCCCCCCCCCTTTCCTTTTATGTAATTTGTCAATCGGTAAAGATGCTAGTAACCATATACCTTTAACGGGTGACCAGCCAAATAGGAGCAGCGAGGGAAGGGCTTATTTATTTCACCAGACAAAACAACCGTAGTTCTGGACATAAATTCACTTTTATTTGACTTTTTCTTTTTGAGAGATGACGGAGGAAATCGGAACATTTTTTTCCTGAAAGTGTGTAAAAAGTAACATTAAATGCGAGATGCCGCCGAATAGATTAAGGAGGGACTTTGTTTGTTTTCCAGCGAGGACGTTTATGTGTCGACTGGGTTTGGCCTCGAGACCATCTATAGCGAAGCAGGGGCGTTTTTATTGAATTTTTTTTTCTATCAATGCTTATTTTTACTTTTTTTTTTCTGCTTTCAACGCCACGTTTAAACTTCTGTAAAGTAAAGTTAATCTTTATTTGTTTTTGTTTTTTTTTTAACCCGCTGCCATTTGGAGAAAGGATTCATCACAGAAAGGGAGACGTGTTCGTCTGGATCGGGGCACCGCAGAGTGTTTATTTATTTTGATTCTTTCTGTTAGGACCCACAGCAGTGTTTGCAGTAGAATGTCAAATCTGTGTGAATGTGGCACAACTTCTTGGAGCAAGGGTACGCTTTTAAGCACCGACGTATCAACTGACCCGAACCACTGTGTTGCGAGTTGTCAACCTTACCCAGGCTACGTCTTTGGTGTGCATGTTTGTTTTGTTTTTATTTCCACTTTCTGTTGGGTTTGTTTTGTGCTGACTGCTTCTCTGGCGCACATTTTTGTGAGATTGTTGTCGAGTCCCACCTGATTCGTGTGCGCGGTGGCAAAGAAAAACATCACTAATGGCACAAGCTGCTGTTGCACAGAGACAAAGATAACCTGTGCACTGATGTGCGTATAGCAAGTATATTTCTATGTGAGATTAAATATTGCTATTTGTGGGCTGTGATGAATGGAACAAGTTTCAGAAATATCTGTAATGAGTACATTTAAAAAAAACAACAAAAAAAAAAACATTTCCAAAATGGCCTTATAAAGCATTTTTAAGAAGATGTCTTCTCAGAATAAAAGGTCAAACTGTTAAAAAAAACCAAAAACCTGTGTCATGATTCTCAGCTGCCTCACACAAGTTTCGGCTCACTTTATTTCCAAAAATTTAACATGAAAGTAAAAACACCAGTTGCAAAAAAAAAAAAAACAGGCAGCAAAAGTTTACATGCTGGGATTAGGTGATGCTGAAAGTGTCAAAATAAATACAAAAGGGTACTTGTTCTCCAATAACTTATCTCATAAAATGTCCCTAAATAGACTGCTTGAATTGAATAAATGACTGTATTTTTACAGTAATTGACTGTATTTTTACAGTAATGTAAAGTTGGGAAATGATGGGACAAATGAAAGACATTTTATGCTCTGCTTCACTGGTCTTTCTTGCTTTCTGTCTGCTGCTCCGCGTTGTCGGTCTCTTGCGCCTCGTCGCTGCCCTCCTCTGGCTGAGAACCGTCCTGCAACTCCTTCAAGCCGAGACTTTTGTTCAGCTTCTTGGATTTTTGGAAGAGCTCATTCAGGTTAAACTCTCGGATGATGTTCTCCTGGCAATGACAAGAAAGGGTTAGATGGCGAGTGTAAGTCGAGTGGCACATCATAATCACTTCTTGTGTTTGTTAAGAGCAGAGTGGACACACCTCATTAAAGGTCCAAGATACAGCCCGCCCTTTACCGTCCACCATTGGACGTCTCATGACTTCTCGCCCTCCTTGGAAAAGCAGCAGTGAAGGCAGCTGCTTAGCCAGAGGAGATGTACTAACCCTGTACCTGTTGAGTGAGAATTCATGGGACAATGAGTGTTAAGAGAATATGTAAAAAAAACAAAAACACAAGCAATTTCTGAGAGACATGAACAAAGCAGAGTGAACTTAAAAACTTACTTCTCTGACAACTCTCCATAGCGACCAATGTCCACCTTCCCAAACCGGAGTCCAGCACAGTTGTACCTGTAGTACGTAGATAAAGATGCACAAGAGCATTAGTCCAGCTGCCTCACGGTTGGATGGCGCTGTGTTAAACAGACTTTCTTACACGCCAGCTGAAGGACGATTTTATAGTGCTTCAAATATTTAGAAGTGTTAAGAATTTTAAGAACTCTGCATCAACATGATGGGAAACATAATCAGATTAATACGTCTGAAAAGACTCCAGCTATCCACAGTCAGAGAGATTGGGTACAAATGTATCATTGGTTCACTCAGGAGTGATCTGCCAACATATATCAACCCTCTGCAAGGTCACAGTGGTGCTCAGAGTCAGTTCTGCACAATTAAAAGATTTTGTTAGGCTTTTGGTCAATGTCGATCAGTATTTTTCACTAATGTCTCCCGTGAATCTCCACAAGCGCAAGACTTTATGGTTGTTTTAGCACAAACTGGTGATTTGTGGGTTCATGTTAAACAATGTGTCTGTTCCACAACTGTTTTTACGTAGCCCAGCCAAATGTACGCAAGTACACGTCTGATAGACTTCACAAATCAATTTTCCCTCGTAAAAGAGAGAAGGAGAGTCAGTGAGAGCGAGGCGATGCCTTACTTGAGAGAAAGGTTAGCAAAGATGGGAGCAAAGGACTGGCAGTCAGAAGACCAGTTGGCGTAGAACTCGACGATCCAGGTGACACGACTGTCCCTCTGCAGCTCCTCCTGATGGCTCAATAACACAAAGGCTGATCAGAGCAGAATAGGCACACATCTGTCACCACTTTGGGAGGTCTTTAGACTCCACTGTCACAGTTTTGAATTCAGTTAATATATTTGACACACTTCTCAAACTGCAAAGAAAGGAAATACAAAACTATGCTCGGTGCAACCGATGGGTCACATCTTTACGCTCTGACCGCGCTGCATATGAACATTTGAGAAATATCCAAACGTTTAAACAAAGGACTCACATCTATGGTCTTGTCACTGAAGTACTTGATGTATTCCGGGCCCATGTAGAGAGGAGGCTTACAGGTCATTACAAACGCTGGAGACAAAGCACAGATAAACAGGGTTGGAAGTTCACGTTAAGTAGAATACAAACTATTTGAATTGAGAGGATAACTAAAGGCCGGAGTCACAAGCTCGGTTCAGGTCATCTACATGCAGTATTCTGGAATAAAAGTATTTCTCCAAAGTTTCAAAACAACTAAGGAATATTTTAGAGTAATTATATAGAAATGGAAAGATCAAATATAAAGACAGATGGCTAAAATCGGTTAATGTGTGGCTTCTCAGGGTTTTACAGTGGGCAGCCTTGTCTGAAACAATGATTACCTCTGTTTAAAATCATGTAAATCATTACTGATGTCTGAAGACTGACACTCTGGGAAACAAAGACGGTAAGTTTGCTCAATTTTGAGTCATCCAACTGTTTAGTCCAGTGCTTCTACACTTAAAGCTAAAATAAGTTATTCCAATTTGAATGTGTGTGGTTTCATATTTTCTATGAGTATTTGCACCACCTACAGGCCACTTCAACAAACACACCGACTCCTGAACTGCTGAGGGTGGATAGTGAAGTTTGACCTGAGCCACTTGGAGCCATTTTGTAATCAGTAAGAGTGCAAAGCATGTGAAGCCACTCTGCACCGTCTTGAAATTTAGAACAAAGTTAATGAGGTGGGCTTTCCTTCTCAACCCCTGTGACAAAAGCGAAATGTGGACAAAGATGTGCGAGTTCACTCATCCTAATTGCAACAACTCTGATGCTTTCCTATGGAATTAATCTAGGATGGGACACAGTTAAGAGCAGGAAGTCTCTGACACCAAAAAGTGGACTGCACATGTGACGCAAATTATTATATCTAACCTTTTCACATAAATAAACTGCCACGTCTGAGCTGGGATGGGCTGGGAACCCACTACCGCTATATGAGAGTGAGGTGTTTGTAAAGCTCCACAATAACTCGGATTCATCAGCAAGAGGGGCGGTATTTCCAGCCAAGCTTATAAGACCACTGACCCACACACACTGCCAGGTAGAGGATCCCGAGGCGAATGTCCAGCCTGAAGAAGAGGATGACGTTGGCCACTTTACTGAACATGAACAAGTTGCCAATGTGCTGCTCCAGCGTGACTGAGACAGAAAAGAGAAGAGGTGGGATCGGTGAATGAAGAAGAGATGAAACCGTCACATTGCTCAGCAAGGTCAAAGGAGGGTGGGACCACACAGCACCTGTAATGTTTACACTACAAAGGCACGTTTTTCAGTGAATCACTTCCTGGATGAGGCTTGGTGTGGGGCCTCTCTGCTGGTCTCAGATCATGCATGTCAAACACATTACATATTAGAACTGAACACATAATAAATACACATGCCTGGTGTCTTTGTTGTTTTATAACTTCATAATAAATGCCTAGTTTAAACACAGCGGCGTGGTGGTTAAGTGGTACTTACTGGCCCTTCTGTTCTTCATCATCACTATCGCACTGAGAAACATGAGAATCTCCACTTCTCTCTGTGAAACAAAAGCACTAATTAATTCAACTGCTTTGTGACAACTGAGCTCCCCTTTGAGCGGCTGAGTTAGCTCCACTATATTTAACAGCAGGCAGCACAGCAGCGCAACATTATCCCCGTCCACATGCTCACCCAGTCAAAGTCGCAGGAGTTGCCGTCCTCCCGGTCGGTTGCCAGGTGCTCGCACAGACCGGGTGTCTTTCGGACCACCAGAAAAGCAACGGTCATGACGACTGAGGTGATGTAGTAAGGTTTCAGCAGCCATTTGTAAATCTGAGGTAGGTGATACAAGAACGTGAACAATCCAGTGATTAAAGCCATGTTGGCGGAGTGAACAGCCCACCGCCGCAGGTTTTAGAGGAGAAATGAAAAGACAGCTGAGAGCCTGGGGTGGAATGCGCATGCGCGGCATTGACACTATCCGTCACTTTTGTGCGCAGCGGCTCGCCATAGAATTGGCGGGTACTGTAAAAACGTAAACAGAGCTAGCTGGACATGGAGGAAAGCAGCGTGTCAACACAAAGAGAGGCTGGAGAAATAAACGACAAAGACAACGCCGAAAAGCAGACCGAAGCAGCAACGGGAGAAGCTTCCTCACAGACGTCGAACCCAGGAGATGTCGGCAAGCCGACGGAGGAGACGGCTGTTCGGTTCAACAGGCTGAAGCTGTTCGACAAAGTGATGCAGAAGAGCCTGAACAAGTTCATGGAGCATGCCAGGTACCGCACTGTTTGTGCTTGTGCTGTGAATATACCATGGAAAAGTGACTGTGGAAAGACTTAATTACTTTATTATCTCTGTGTTGCATATTAGTGACACATTAAAGTTACAAACGGGTTAACACACCTGTCTAAACAACTATATATTGTTCGGTCTATTGAAAGAAAACGTGGCAAAGCTTACCCAACAAAAGCTCACGGCATCACTTTCATGTTGGTCACCCAAATATATTTAATTAAAATAATATAAGACTCAAAGGCAACGAATCCTCGCATCTGAGAGGATGTAAGCAGTGACTCTGGCATTTTCGTCAGACTCCAAACAGAGCACAAGTATCATATTACTTTGTTAACCCCCTATGGGGAAAGTTTTATAATCGCAGTATAGTAATGAATATCTGATTATTTAAATAGAATAAAATTAAATAAGTGAACAAATAAACGAGGAGAACAAGAAAAGGCAGTCATTATAAATTAAATAGACATTGTGATAGGCTGTTGCCTCTGTTTGATCACAGTTATGTAAATAGCATGCAGCATTGTTCATTATGTTAACCTCTAGAAAACAGGGAATATCAGGGAGTATTGGTTATCCAGCCATCCTAATGGCCCCCTACATCTAAATTGAAGGGCGGGACCATCACTTGTTGATTTCCAAAAAAAAAAAAGCTCACCTAATCACTACTAAATGGAGGGATGGGGGCCACTGGAGGAACTGGGATTGGACCTTTCTGCAAACATTGAAAGACCTAAACTTCCTCAGGACATGGAGTCTGCTCTGTACCTTTTTGTGAGCAGTTGTCGTGATCAATTGTTTAATAGAGATCGGCTTATACTGTGAAAAGAAAACAACCTTCCGTCAAAGCAACGCAATGCGGTTGACACTGCTTTCACTCTCAGTTTTAAAGGATTTGCCAGCATGTTTCGTCCACTGTACAAGAAAAACCCTCAGAGGATGGAGAGCATTCACAAGCAGTTCACAGAGGAGCTGCAGAGAACGATACAGGTGAGCAACGCAAAATGAACAAGTGGGTGGTCTCTTCAGAGACTTTAAGTCCCAGACTTAAGAGTTTTCAAGAGCTGAAAGAAAAATTTGGACTCGACAGCCATGAATTCCTTAGGCATTTACAATCAACTGTCATAACAAGGAAATTAAGGAAATTCCCATCTGTGGAAGAAAACACATTTATTGAAGAAAATGTATAAGGCCTGTGAAGACACATCAACGCGACTCGTGTCAATGTTTTAAAGCAAACTGTTGGGCAATGACAAATACTCAGTTGAACACAAAGAAAAAATGGGGGGGAAACGAACTTAACATTCAAATATCAAAGAAGGATTGGTAAATATGTGGAAAAATCCTAGCTCACATCTGGAGAGAATTTCCAGCAGCTCTGTGGGAAATTAAAATAATATTAGGGTATCATCTACCACTGAATATACATACATTGAAACATCTTGGCAACTTTTCAGATGGCAATATGCAGGGGAAAGCGGCTGGTAAAATATCTATAACAAGCAGATGGCACCAAGCAGATCCCCCAACAGTTGACGAATGGAAACAGATTGTTGCAGGAATTTATCTGATTAAAAAGCTGCCACTTAATGACACCGTAGAGAGCGCTCACAAATGGCTCAGAGTTGATTAAGAATAGAGAGTATGTGGAGCTGGAGCTAGTCTGTGGAAAGCAGAAGTGAAGAGGAAACCATGTGAGAGACTAAGATAATAATGACTAAAAAACATGGTGTCATCACATGTGATTGGTTGAAATGCTGGAGCTTGCTTTTAAACTAAATTAAAGAAACAAAGAGAGAGGAGGCGGTTAAAGTTAGTGAGCCGAGGAGCACAAGTCTTCTGAACGAATCGCAGCTGGAGGCAAACTTTGATGGACTGACTCAAGAGAAATCAACTTCTGTTTAAATAATGGTCAGAGAATTGTGTTGAGGGGAAAAAAAATTCCTTCAGCAAACAGTTTCACTGCTGATAAAGAGCAGCATCGTGTGCATCAGGAGTCATCTTTCAACATTTTATCGTCCAGCAGGACAGTTACCGTCTGAACAGTCCAAATACTTATAGATGTAGCTTGTATGTGCATTAGGTGCCTGTCTTTAATTGCACTTGTTCACATGAACACATGGTGTGTCTGCTCATAAAGGAAGACATCAGCAGACTTATCGAAGAAGGCATGTTAGAGTTCAAACTGAATGAGCTGGACAAGCTGGAGAGTGCTGCCAAGAACAATCCAGACCCTGCATGGTGAGTGGACATCATTCAAAACTCCTCACCCCCTGAAACCTTCAGCTTTCTTTTACATGGCCACACACCGAGCTTTTAATCGAATGTGCTCAGTTTCCCTTTTTACACCGTTCTAACCTGTTCCAACCTATCTTTTCCAAATGATAGCTTGAGAACCGTCACATCTGCAACGTTTCTGGGGTTTTTTCAGCTGCATCAAAATTCAAAGCAAAAATTTCCTCTCGTCTAATTTTCTTCCCTATAGGCGACCGAGTGGGGTTCCTGAGGAGGACTTTTGCAGCTTTTTGAAGACATATTACCTCAAGCAGGAGGCCTACGTGCGACTGGAGCTGAAAAAGGTTAAGGCGGAGAACGCGGCCCTGGCTCAGAAGGTTCAGGCTGGTAGAGAGAGTGTCGCTCAGGCCGAACAACGCATTTCCACAGCCGTGGATGAGTGGAAGGTGGGAGAG
Source organism: Leuresthes tenuis (assembly GCF_036924035.1). NCBI lineage: Eukaryota > Metazoa > Chordata > Actinopteri > Atheriniformes > Atherinopsidae > Leuresthes > Leuresthes tenuis. Next base: position 15,170,086 of record NW_027325365.1, on the reverse strand, counting down.
CAGTAATGGATGCTCATGAGAAATCAGTCCTTGTTCAAATAAGTGTGCTGTTGGCTTTTTAACCTTCATTTTTAGCTTTTCCTTATTTCTGCACTTTCTATTTGAGCTCATGATCTGCTTTTTGAAACGGACCTAAAACTAAATTATTGCTCAGAGGTTTGTTTGATGGTCTCATGAAAGAAGTGTTATTGGCTAAAATCTGTGTGGACTTGTGTGAATGTGGCACAACGTGGTTTCCTCAGTGTGACATAAATATCCATGTACAACATACATTTGTCTTGACTGTTAGTTTATTTCTGTGTTTTGTCTCATTTTCAGGTGTCAGTGACAGAGTTTGAACGGCTGGCTTCTTCTCTCTGCCCTGCTGACGTCTTTGACGTGTGAACGATGTGTCGACTAACTCACCTGTACATATTCTGTTTTCTGTGCAAGTTTGTGTGAAATAAACTTGAAATGTTGTCATCACCTTTGTTCGAATGCTTACAGTATTGTTAAGCCGCCTCCCTTTTCTTTATGTTTTCCTTCCAAGTAGCCAGACTTTCTTATAATCTTTTCCAGACTTTCTGAAGGTTTTTTGACTATTGCCTTTTTTTCCCTTGTATTTGACACTTTTCATAAGAATGTTTTTTTTTGTTTGTTTGTTTGTTAAGCCACTTAGCACTGACTTATTAATCATTCAAGCATTAAAAAAGCTTCTAATTCTTGGAATAAACCAATGTTCTTTCTACAAATAACAGGCAACTTGGTAAAGAAGTTTTTAGGCACTTTAGGCCCAAGTACATATCACTTGATTCCATTTCTTTTGTAGCAGCTATGAAAAATGTCAAAGATAAAACAGTTTGACAGAAATCAAATGTATTTTTGCACCAACAAAGTGGTTCCTACAAGAAGTGGACTGAAACTCAGTGGCAGTAGGCCTTATGGAGGATTGAGTCCTCAACATTATTGAAGCAGTGTGGGATCATCTTGTCAGAGAACGGAACAAAAAGGCAGCAAATGTCCAAAGAAGAGCTTTGAAATGTCCTTCAAGAGGCCCGGAGAACTATTCCTGAAGACTACTTTAAGAAATGACAAGAAAGCTTGACTAAGAAGGTTCAGGTGGTGTTAGGTCATATCAAATAATAACTTTCATAGAATTGCACTGTAATTCAATTCATGTTTGCACATGTGTCAATAAATTGCTGCACTTATTCCCTGTTTTTAAAGTAATGAGGTTTGCGCAATACTGCTTATTCTTTGTTATTACGGTATTGTGCGTGTTTGTAGTCGGTATTACGGTATGTGGGCCGTGAAAATAGAGCCACAAAGAATGAGTAGAGTAGTTGACGCTCGGATGGATTCATGTTGACCCACCTTTTCTACAGACAGGCTATAAGCTAAACGAAACCGGCGTGTTCTTCCAACTTAAATGTATTACCGGTGATAAGAATGACGGAAATGTTTTCAACCCTGTTTGGGCAAAATGAAGCTCAGGGACCGCCCGGGTCTTCGTCGTTAGGTTTCGGACCGGGGAAACCTCCACCGCCTATGCCGCAAAATCAAGTCTCTATGACGGGACAGATGCCACCCCAGCTCGGGGATGAAGGCCCTGCTTTGCGGAAGCCCGGAGCCATGAATGAACCCTTCTACTTATTGCGAGAGCTTCCTGGTACTGTCGGCTCATTCTAACTTCTGAATACTATGTGTGTAATTCGTCTCTTAAACTAGTCTAGCTGTCATGAAAGGTTGCTAAGCAGTTTGTAAACAATTTTGGCTAACGTTTGCTAACTAGTAAGGTGCAAGCTACATTATAGAGTTAGCTAATTATTAAGTCCTCCCCCTTTTTTTTTTTTTTTCTTAAGAAGAGTTATTTCATACGTTTGAGACACAAGTTAGTAAACACCCAAGCTTTCGGAAGTAATATTATGCTCGTCTGCCATATAAATGTATATATATTCTTGAGTTTTTACGATTAAACGTTATGCAACTGCTGTAATCACAAGAATCAGCATCATTGGAGTAGCGTCAGCTCCGGTTGGAAATTGTCACCCATTTTACCGAGTGGTCTTCTTTTGCTGATGTGTATAACTAATTAACAGTTTACTTCACTGGTTCCTGTGCTTATATTGCGCTAATATGAACTTGTGTTTTTTAGTTGGAAACGAGTTAACGGGCAACACCAACCTCATCACGCACTACAACCTGGAACACGCCTACAACAAATTCTGCGGGAAGAAGGTGAAGGAGAAGCTCAGCAACTTTCTGCCAGAGTTACCAGGTGAGGTGTTTGTTAACCCAAACGTGGAGTAGCACACCAAATAAGTGCGGGATCCCTTGCAGTATCAGGTGTAATCTCACCCCATTTCCTTTAGATGTTTATACGCAGAGGAAGCCTGTTGTGGTTCAGATCTGGTACCTCCCTTTTAAAACAGTATCCTTAGTTGGCTTGAATCAGTTTTGAGGTCATTCCCAACAGTGTGTTTGCATCCAGTTCAGTTAAAATATACCACTTCTAATTTAAGTGCTTGTAATCTATGGACTGTATATTGATAGTACATCCCTTTTGATTTCCCAATGCATGATGTCAGCAGAAAAGGTTTAATCATTTGAAGACATAATAATAATCCGCTGTGAAATCATGACCACCTGCTTAATGTTGAGTTGGTTCTCTTCGTGCTGACATAGCAGTTTTCTGGAGCGTCTGGTACTGGGATGTTTTTAGCCTTTGGAGCCTTCGGTTTTCATGGGGTGGGGTCTTTGTTGCTTCCTATAGATGCCACCATATCTTTACAGATAGGCTCTGAGAAGTTTGGAGAACTTGTGAACACCTCAGACTCTCTATTGTGTTAGTTGAGCCCTCCTTTAGCAGTTTTTGCAGGATCCAGTTCTATTCTGCAGGGGGGGGGATGCTGCTGTCATATGAACGGGAATGTGACTGATCTACAAAAATGCTTAGGTAGTGTCAAAAGCCTATATCACACATAGCCTCTGCCTCATAGGCACAAAAAAGACGTCTTATTGCTGCGTCCTTACACACATCAAGCTGACATCGAGCAATCAGCCGAGTGATGACAGCACTGTTAGTTTGAGTGGTGAGTTATGAGACACCATCTCAATATGTGTAAGCACACACAAGGCGGTATCGATTCGCCTTTGTTACTACCTCCCTTGCTGATTCAATGACAAATCAACTTTGACCACCCGTTCCGCCTCTGTGCTTTCACACAGAACACGATGTTCAATGAAGGCACATCAGTCCCTGCTTGACAACGCACACGTGAAAGAGGCTAAAGTTACGTCCATGTGACTGTCAGCATGCAGGTTCTGCCTGCAGAGCGTTGTGTTGTAACAGAATAGGCAGTGTTACGTCAGTGGTATCAGTGGTTTCCTCCTCGAAATGAGTTTCTGGTTAGGATAACTACTACTTCTACTGAATTATAGCCACTAGCGATGGGGCCTATAGCTCCAACCTTTGGCGGCACTCTGCAGCCCTCTTTATTTGCTTCAAAGCAGTCAGTGGAAATGTGTCTGATTCACACCTCTTTCACGTGGCTTTTCAAAAGATGATTTTGGATTTGCTTCGCTAGTGAGCGGAAACCTGCTCAGAGCTAATCTGTATTCTGTAGGCAGAAGTGTGACATTATTTTCTTGATTATCTTGTTTTTATTTTAGTTCAGTGGGAGGTGACAATAAGAATGTTGGAAGTACCTGTGTGTTTCCTCTTACCTCAGAATCCACCATATTTCACTGCCACGTCTCTGTGGAAACTAAGATTGGGCAACAAAAAAAAGAAAAGAAAAGCAGCCTGGCATCATGGTGTTCAGTTAACATATTGCTGCAGTGTTTGTACGTACAAAATGTAATGTGTTGTTATTGGCTTGCTTTGCTCATAATAGCTGATTTGGGTAAGTTGGCACAATAATGAGCAAATTCTGCTGGTTTTCCAACTTGTAACTGGAATACTGTCAGTTCGGCTGTGACCTCTTTCCCGTCTACAGCGTTCAAGTTCTGAAGTAAATGGAGGGTGCCTTAAGAGAGGCCTTTTAGGTTTAAAGGAGCCACTATAGTTTTCCCCAAATGCTCAGTATTCAGCTAATTCAGTCTGGAACTGAATCCTGCACATAGCTTCTTTAAATTGATCATAAGTCTGTTTTATAGAGGAGGCCCCAGATTTAGTAAATCTCCGCTATTGAAAATGCAGCAATGAAAGTGATACCAGCCATCAGTGATACCAGTGTTTCCTGATGGAAAGCTGACTTTTGAGGACAACTGGTCGCCCTTGTTTTGATTGCTGTCTCCCTCTTTAATTTCCGTTGCTCTTTCTCTTGTGTGTGCAGGTATGATCGACTGCCCAGGCACTCAGGACGGCAGTTCATTGCGCTCTCTGATCGACAAACCTCCAGTTTGTGGGAACTCCTTCAGCCCACTGACCGGCGCTCTACTCACAGGCTTCAGACTACACACAGGACCGGTACTTTTACTACGACACCGTACAAAAATTCTAAAAGCGCACGTTTTCAGCAATCTCACACCGATTACTAAGCCTATTAACAGGGTATTGGTAAATGATCTTCACTTGGCGTGTTTGATAACGGCAACATTTTTCATGCTAATGTTTTTTTCCTCCAGCTCCCAGAACAGTACAGACTGATGCACATACAGCCTCCAAAGAAGAAGAGTAAACACAAACACAAGCACCATCGACCACAGGACCCGTTACCACAAGGTATGACACAAACTACTCGTACACACAAATGCAAAGAGCGCGACATGTTTTCAGTTCAGTGACAAGCTTTAAGCTTTTTTTCTTTTCTTTTGTGATCTAACAGAAACTCCATCAGACTCTGATCCCAAGAAGAAGAAGAAAAAGCGTGACGACGATCCAGATCGCAAGAAAAAGAAGAAAGACAAGAAAAAGAAGAAGGTAAGAAGATCTTTCAAAACCCCAAGAAATTCACTGAGTTTGCGGTTTGACGTGATAACGCAGACGAGGATGAAAATATGTCCGAAACGCTTCTCCTGACATTTACCAAATCAAAATGATTTCTATTTACGATATTAAAACGAGTACATGATACAAAATATAACCACATATAAAAAAGTTTCCCATTTTGAGCTCATCTAATGCAGTTCACCTCTAGAAAGTGAAATGGTTTCATATATATATAATTTTATATATATAGTCTGTATGCAACAGCTGTGACTTTATTACTGCTGATACAGTTCTGTGTCTCGTTGTTATTGTGTCTCCAAACATTTGACAACTACACCGTCACTCCCAAATACTCCTGAACCCTTAAGGTTTGTCACAAACTTTGTGATACAACTGGTGTTTTTCCACCTCTCGCTACACTCAGCAGCCCATGATGACAACATGAAATAATGTTTTTCATCACTTTTTTTCCCCTCTCTTGAAGAAAGAGAGGTGCGTTCTGCCTGGTTTACTTTGAGTCCGTTTATGGCAAAGTGAAGTTATGTGACCTGCTTTTGAACAGGTGTCAGTATAAGTTAAGACAGGATCGATCTGCTTTAGTGATGTCGCACACAGAGCTTCTCGTGTTCTATGAGTGTCACAATAGCGTTCGTTGCTCAGTTGACTTCAGCAGTTTGTTTTTTAAATGGCGTGTTTTATCAGATGCTGAATAACAACACGATATTGACATCGTATCTCTGCCATGCCAGACCCTTTTTTCTCGGTAATTGGCGGTGACTCACACCTAATACACACATCTTGGTGTGTAAACGGACAGAGGTACCACAATTGTTTGCCCTGCAGTTCAGTGCAATAACCAATCCAGTGACGGACGCGATGAGATCTAGATTTAGTCATTTGCACCAGTCTGTGTCCCCTGCGGCTGATCGCACGCAGTCCAGAAACTTGAAACGGAGCGCACTCGACGCTCAGTCACCTGGTTCAATCTGAAAAACGTCACTACCAGAGAAAGAAGAACATGGTCGCTCGTTTTCAGGAGAGGCTTTGTGGAGAATCGTCCACGCCTCTAGAATTTACTGTCGCCAAATTACATGTCTATGCACTGGAACTGCTGGCTCAGCCGACACAAAAGGCATGACACGCACATGGACGCCATGTACCCGCCTCCACTCAACCAGCACTCCCAAGTTTTCTGAAAGCAAAACTGTAAAGATTCTGTGATGTGACGTAAAGATCGAGTTCTCTCAGGAATCGTGTCCGACAAATATCCGGCGCTGCTCGACTGATCCAAACTAAAGGAATTAAGAATGAAGTCAAATGCAGAGATGGTGAAAATGATCTGAGACTGAAGCGACATTTCACTTTTAATGCATTTATCTCTCCGTTTCCGTCTCTCCTGCTCCAGAACCGCCACAGTCCCGACCACCCCGGCCTCGCTGGATCACAACCCAACAGCAACAGCCTCAGATAGACAGGAATCCACTGTGTGTATGTCTGTTTGAATGTGTGAGTTTTGTAAAAGGATGAGTGCGTTTTACAGGTAATTGTATTAAGAGTATGTTTAATGAGAGAAACATATGCTGAATGATGTGTGTGTGTGTGTGTGTGTGTGGTTCAGCAGCAACACAGTGGATGTCGGTGATGATGAAGAGTTGTTACAGAACAGTGTAAAAGGCAGATGAGATGTGTGGTGTTGTGGATGAGTGAGCGGTCACCGTATGTATGTCTCAGTTTAATTTTGTTTATCTTTTGACCATAATGCCAAAATCAAATAAACTTTGGTTATTATCTTTGGTCTTATCTCCCTGTTTCAGACATTTTTGACACTTTTTTTTCCCCAATTGTTTTACATTATCCAATGAAATATACAGAATATTCTGCAAAAGTCTTTAGCCACGCCTCTTATTTTTTTTTTATATACATTGCTTCCAAAATGACAAACTTTGTTCTGTCTTCTAAGTGGTCTTGAACGGCAGTTCTCCAGACTCACAGAGTCTTCCCTCCACCTTCAGACCTATGAGTCATTAAGTCATAAAAAAAGAAACCCAACTCGAGGGATTAGCCAGTGTTCTGGTTAAACTCCACATCACTTTGACCGAACGGAACAAAAGGCAGCCGACATCCAAAGAAGAGCCTTGAATTGTCCTTCGAGAAGCCTGGAGAACTATTCCTGAAGACCACTTAAAGAAATGACAAGAAAGCTTCTCTCGTGTGTTTAAGAATAAAGGTACCAAATATTCACTTTCGAGCCTAGTGCAAACTCGTGTGTTCTGTAATGTCTCATTATGTAGATGGCTGAAAGGAAAGAGGAAAAAAGCATAAACGCAATACATTTGTATTTAGAAATTTATTAACTTATCAAATGTACATGCTGGATATATTGATTGAAGTTGGGAAAGGTGAACTTTCACCTGGAGGAAGACGGCCCCAAAGATACAGTCAGATGAACAACTGTGACTGGTGCAGTCTTAACATACACATGAATCAGATGTTTTCTCCTGTAGATTTGGTCAGAAAGCGTTTCAATTCAGAAAGCCACTGATGTTTCGTCCCATGCATACTGTGCAAAAGCAGGTCCCATTAAGTGGAAGGCAGGCCGTGAATCGGCTATAACCCAGTTCTAGTGGCCGTTTAGCTGTGAGACTTCTAAGGCAACAGAATTGATGGTACCTTGAGCATCAAGAGGAAAGAAAAGAGCCAAACTCAAAAAACTCAGCAGGTTTCACTGAAATGCACTTATTAATAATAATAATAATAAAAAAAAGCATAGAACACAGATTGCCAAGCAGAATCAACACTATTTCTACATACTGCTGTTGATCGCACAACTAATGCTTGTGATATTGTTCCTGTGTGCTGTCCTGAGGTGGCGTACCGCACTGACTACCTTTACAGTCCCTAGAGATGGCTTTGGTTTATAGAGAAAGATGTTTGGCAGAGGCAAGTAATCTTAAATTCACTTCTACAGTGATACAAACACAAGGCTGAAACAAAACGCTCTCTCAAAAGAGAGCGCAAAGCTGAACAGGATGTATATGTGAAAGAAGCTAAAAAAAAAGAGAAAAAAACAGCAAAATGCATCAGAAAAGAGAGGAAAACTAGGCAAAAAAAAAACCCAAAAAGAAATGATTACAATGCAAAAGGTTTCATGAGTCGGCACGCGGGAACAAAACATGTACACCAAACAGTTAGTTCTAACTTTGGAGGATCTTTACATTTTTCTGCAGCCGGCTGACACCCAGGAGCCACTGGCTGCAGTGAGATGTTTCCCCTCTAACGTCAAATGTGTAATCTTTTTTTTTTTTTTTAAATAAAGTGTAACTGCAGCCAGTGTTTTCCTTAGTTGACTTCAGTTATTGTAGTAAAGCAAGCGAAAAAAACATAATAAAACACATGCCAGACCTCAGTTCTATTTACAAAAAAAAACAAAACAATTTTGCTGGAGGTTTGCTTGCTCCTAAAGTCAATACACGACAATAAGGAAAAAGCAGAATACGAAGAAAAATCATCCGAGCCTTTTTTCTTATAATAAGCCCACTACACAGTTACATTCCCTTTTCAATGCTACCGCAACTATAAGTATAAAAAAAGGACACTTAAATACACATCTTATACACACACTAGTTCATTTCTGTGCATAAAGCAGTACAAAGTGTTTCAAATATTGACACGCACCGTGTCAGAATGACCCATATCAGTCACATTTTTCCTTGAAAAAAACGTTTTTTTCCTACATACATATATAAACATTACAGAAAAGAAAGGGGCTGAATCATCATCGCCTCTGGAGGTACAAAGAAAACTCAGTAGGTTTTTTGTTTTTTCTCTCACAACGGGCATGTAAAAACCTAATCGTTTATATTTCCAAATGTGGAGAAAGACGGACAGAGATAGAAGTCTGTTGCAGAGACAGTACAAAAAAACGGAAAGGAGGTAGATGTGGTATCTCAACAACCAGCCTTTCTGTGTGTGTGCGTGTGTGTGAGTGAAGAAGTGGGCTCAGAAATAACACCACAAAGCTCCTTTGTATGTACTGCTATTCTGTTGTCTTGATGTTTTACATTTTCTTTGCTTAATAGCTTTACTGACGGACATCTTTAGTGTTTGCTGGGGGGACGACAGTCGAAACAGCACAATTAATACACCTCATGATTGCATCATCACGCTTTTTTTTTTTTTTATTATACAATACTGAATCGAAAGTGTAACCTTTCTCATAACTAATATTCTAATAAAGTGTTCTTTGGTGTTAGCAATAATTGTGATGATTGTCAGAAGACTATAAAAAAAATAGCATTTCAAGTACTGCTGTCTTTGCATCCGCTTGCAATTGAACGTTATGGCTTTAATTGACACTAATTTGGCTCTTTGGACGTGAACCAAAATAAATAAACAGCAATAAATGATGATGGCACATCTCCGTCTGCGAACTGAAAAAAAAAAAAAAAAAGAAGAAGAGAACTTAACATCTTTTGTAACAAAACAGCTCCGTGGTTTAGTTTGTGATGAGCAACATGGGCACAAGCATAGACAAAAGGAAACCAAAAAAAAGCGTGTTCCATCGCAACAAAATCTGTCGGGAAGAGTAGATTGCTGGTGTTCATTATTGAGGCACGTAGAAAAAAACTAATCTAAGAGTTCCCCCGCGGTCGTCGGCTCGGTCGTTCTTTAAGCCTCCGCCGCGCTGAAGCCGTTGCTGTGAGGCTTGTAGCCGTTCGCTTCAGAGTGCTTGAGGGCCTGCATCTCCTGACTGGCAGGTTGTCTGTCTCTGACCTTCTTTTCCCTCAGCAGGTTTCTGCGGTGGTAGAACAGATAACCTGGCAACAGGAAGCCGGCGAATGAGAGAATCAGCAGGCCGACGTTGATCTGAAAGACACAGAGGGGGGGGGGGTTAATTAAGCATTTATGACAATGAAAGTGAAGGCATCTTTGCGAATCATTTTTTTCAAGGCATAAGTAAAAGTGAGAGCTTGTTGTTTCAAGGGCGGTGGTATAAAACTGTCCAGTGAAGGTAATAGAATAACATTGTTAGAGAGAAATGGTCATTTGAAAGCGACACAACAAATCTGTAAAATAAACTTTATAGTGTGAGTTATTTGTTGGTACAATGTTCACCAATTACTTTAGCATGCTAGGTACATATTAGCATGCTATTTTAGTGCTCTCGGTGCAGTTTCCTTTATAAACGTGCATATTCAGTCATTTATACACATGACTTATATGTAATGAAGTCATTTTTGAGTGTTGTGTTAGTACCTTTACCGAAGTAAATCCTCTGAATATTATGATCATGAAAACTACCAAAAAGGTATTCTTTTCTCTTGTCTCTACATCGAGGAAATTCATCTAATAGAGACATTTCACTTAACAAGAAAAAGGTAATATATACATGATTGAATATAATATATTTGTGTCTCATTTAGCTTCAACTACAGGGCCAAATTTTAGTACAAAAAGATGACTCTTTAGTGTTGTATTACAGCACAGTTAGGATGAGCAGATATTAGAGAAAAGGGGAATGAGTATAGTAGCTTAATGTTTATGTGGGTAACCCTCCAACACACATACAAATGATTTTTTTTGGTTATTCTCTGAGTCATATGCCTTATTATAATTAAACTGTGCCCTCAGAAGCAACACCAGCTCAGTGTCTAGCTCAGTGACAGGAAATCATACACGTGTGTGTTTCTCACCCAGTAAGCGTCCGCATGCAGATGCCCGACCATTATGATGAAGAGCGGCTGCTGCAGCAGGGCGACCACGGCGCTGATCATGGACTGGAGGCCTGTCAGTGTTCCAAAGTGGTTGGACGGGTAGCTGTGGAAGAGGCATGAGGAGGTTAGAATAACCGGAAAAACCACTGAGCTCCGCAATAATCTTTGTGGTTAAATTATATGTTGTAAACTGGCTGATGATGTTGTAATTCTGTTGTAGACACATATAGTAAACACTTCAAAAGATGGCTTGTGTTTGCATGCAGTGATGGTGGCTTCTTTGACACTGTCTTGTGTAATAAAACAGACACATTCACATACTCTGCGAGTGACTACACAAAACGCAGCACGCCATAGTTTTGTTGCCACATCTGGAGGCTTTTATCACATTATTTTTAGTGTTTATATGGTGCAAGGAAATCACTCTGAATGAGCCAGAAGAGAGTTTCAATTCTGACGCGACACCACTTAAATGTTCGCTGTGGGATCTAAACAGGAATTTGAACAAACTGTCCTCCAGCTGTTACTGTGCTGATGTGCAAGTGATGACGTCATGATGTTATGTCAGTGCCACACTCACACAGCAGCATAGAGGCCCCCACAGCAGGAGTGGATGAAGCCTCGGACCATTGTGTGGAGGATGAAGGTGAGAATCTGCAGTGGGGAAAACAGGAAAAAGGCAATATAATCTGTGGGTTTAAGTCGTGAGATCTGTTATTCACACAACTGGTTTTTGTGTGGCTGCTCTAAGGCATGTGCTTATGTGTGTGCTACCTGTAGAGGCAGGTTGGAAATAAGACAGCAGCATCCAAAGATGATCAACAGAACGTTAGTGAAGATGAAGGCCCTCATGGCGTTGGTCAGCTTCTGGATCTTACGATCTCTTTTGGGTCCACCCGTCGGTCTAATGGAGACACAGGAACACATTTTCTTACTAAAATGTACCTTTGTGTTCAACTTATATCAGACATATGATGTCAAATCTTCCCCCAGCTTCCCCTGTTTCCTGCCTATGCCTTAAAGCTGAACGCTAAACGATAAAGAAACACATCTGTCGTGTTTCACTGCACGTACCCCTTCTCTGAGGGGGGGGCCTTCTCATCCACACACTCCTTCATCTTCCAGTCCATGATGTAGCCGATCAGAGGACACGTGACCAGACACAGCAGCTGCAGTGTGCCAAAAATTGACGAGTAGAAATCAACTGAAAGAGAACATATTTTTAAATGGATATTATTAAAAAAAAAAGATCTTTGAAAAATAAACCACATTAAGTATGAAATATTATTATAGTCTTATAATGAAAACTGCTCACCTTTCTCTTTTGCTTCCATAACCACCTGATCATTTGCTGAAATACATAAACAAAATGATCTTAATAAAGTCAAAAGTTTAAATAAAGCTTTATTTGTATCGCACATTTCATCTACAAAACAATTCAAAGTGCTTTACATAAAATAAAAGCATTGCAGCCGGGAGCAGAAAAATCATTAAAAAAATGTAAAAGAATAATTAGAAAGAAATAAAATAATTAAAATGAATTAAAACAAGCCACAGTCTGGATAAGTTAAAAGATACCGTGCAGATTTCGTGCATAGACACATGAGAAATGAAATGTTTTCAACCTGGATTTAAAAATGTCTACATTTGGTGACAGTTTAATCTCCACTGTCAGTTTGTTCCACTTGTTAGCAGCATAGCAGCTAAATGCTGCTTCTCCATGTTTAGTCTGGACTCTGGACTGGACCAGCTGACCTGACTCCTTGGATCTATGAGCTCTGCTGGGTTTATATTCTCTGAACATATCACAGATGTATTTTGGGCCTAAACTGTTCCGGGATTTGTAAACCATCAGTAGGCTTTTAAAATCTATTCTGTGACTGACTGGAAGCCAGCGTAAAGATTTTAAAACTGGTGTGATGTGTTCAGTAGTCCTGGTTAAAACTCGAGCAGCAGCGTTCTGGATGAGCTGCAGATGTTTAATGCTCTTTTTGGGAAGTCCAGTTAAAAGACCATTACAGTAATCGAGTCTACTGGAGATGAATGCGTGGATGAGTTTCTCCTGATCTTTTTTGGAAGAGAAAACCTTTAATTCTGTTGATGTTTCTGAGTTGGTAAAAAGCTGCCTTGGTGACAGCTTTGATGTGGCTGCTGAAAGTCAGATCTGAGGCTATCAACACTCCGAGGTTATGAACTTGGTCAGTGATTGTAAGGACCCGAGTCTCAAGATATTTACCAATCCTGACCTTCTTCACTTTGCTACCAAACAGAATGATCTCAGTTTTTTCTTCATTTAATAATAACATGTAATAACCTGATAAACTGTACGCTTTTGCTAAAACATGCTTGGACACTCACGATGTTCCACTCCATGTGTGACCATGAATTCCAGCATCTTGTTCATTGCCCCCATAAAGAAGATGATCCTCAGCTGCGTCATCCCCATCGTAATAAGACTCCACAGGAAGATGGGGGAGAACACCGACTGGCGGAAAGTAACAGCATCTAAGAGAGGAGGGAGAAGTTTTATTTACTTATACAGTGTGTGAAATGGTTTTCATACCAGGGAATCCAAATCTCTTTCCCCCACTTGTTGATCATACTGCAGTGTGACTGCTGCTGTAGTTCAGGCAGTCAAGTAGAGCGGTGCTATCAAATTCAAGCATGACCAGCCTCATTCTCCAAACTCTTGAGCAGAGAATTTCAGCAGCAAAGTTTTCCATCTCTCCCCCTAACATGTCAGTGCCACTCTTCAACCACCCCTTTCAACCCCCTCAAGCCCCACAACTGGGGCTTTCAGGTGAGAAAATATACATGATCGTATTTCTGCTAAATATACTCCGCTGCTGTAAAAAAAAAAAAAAAAAGTGCTCAAACTCAGGCTGTATAAATAAACTGTGCTTGTTGACTCACTGGGTGCAGCGTCGGGACCATTAGGAAGCTTCTCTGTAGAATGTCGGGCGTCTCCGTTTTTCTGGCCCAGTCGCTCTCCGACACTCTTCTGGTCAGACGAGGGAAGCTCTTGCAGAGTGAGGATCTTGCTGTAATGAGGGAGTTAGGGTTTTGTTGAACACATTTCATGTCCTAATTAGCTGGGAGGAGATGCAACAGACTGGCGGTGACACTGACCTGTAGTCCACCTCGTCAGGTGTGGGGAAGCCCTCTTTTGGCCAGTTAAGAAAACAGTTGAAAAAGACAAACCCTGCGAGACCCGCCCACATCCACATGATCACCTGGAAGGACACGCCTGCATCGTAGATCAGCTGGGAGAGGACAGAAAGGGTTGTTTTTTCGTTAAAAACTCGTGTTCAAACATGCACTCGCTGAGGTTATTTTCTACCTTAGCAGAACAAGCTATGAAGTCAACAATAATACATTCTAAATCCATGCTCACACACACGCTTACAGCCAATTTGGACTCATCAGTTAACCAATAACACACGTTATCTGACTGCAGGTGGAAGCCGGAGCACAGCTCGCACAGGCACATGGAGAACATTCAAACTCAACCAAGACAGGCCCAAGTAAGACAGCAGATTTGACCCTGCCAGTCCCTCCCCCCAGCTGTTGTTACCTTTACGCCTGGGAAAGTGACAGCAGAGGAGGCGTAGGAGCCGATCATCAGAGACATGATGGTGGAGCTCACGGCCCCAAACATGTTGGGGAGCTGAGGGACAAAAGACAGCACATACAGTCGTTATAAATAAGGTCACTGTTGGTAATTGTGAAACGCGTTACGTGTGTGTGTGTGTGTGTGTGTGTGTTTATGCACCATCCTGAGCTGAAGTGCACCAGCAGAGGGCAGACAGATGCTGGGTGTGAGCGGCATGAACAGACACTTCTCTGTTTCACGGTGTTTGCACTCAGTAACTCCATGCCGACTCATTAAGAAATATTACTTTCCATGTCATGGGAGACGAAAAATCAGTCATGATCTAGTGTGGGTCCTGACCCCATAGTTCAAACACAGATTAAGCTACACTTAATCACCGTTCACCCGTCTTTATTCTTGCAATCTCAACAAATTCTCAAAATTCGGATTAAAAATGCCGAAGCCGATCTATAGCCAGCTCTCGATGAACTTCACAGGGCTCCTTAGACCCACCACGAGGGCCTGCATGACACATGGCAAAAAGTATGTGGTGGCAGGCACCAACACATCATATATTAGATTGACCTATTTACAGTAATAAGTAGATTAGAAAGCATAACAATGGCCTGTTGTGGCGGCAGCAGACTAAGTGTTCTTTGATTAGAGTTTTAAATGGGTCAATCATGATTATAAAATCACATGTGGGGGATTGTAGTTGTGCTGCATGACAAAGTCACTTTTCTCTCTGAGCACTGACCAGAGGCTTTCCAAACTTCTGCTCGCGTCACCTAATCTCCTCGCTGTGTCAGAGTGCACTGAGCAGTGTCAGTGACCCTTTCTTCCTTTGCACTGATCTCACTGTACGGCATTCATGAGACTTTAATGAGCTCAGTGCTGAGCTCAGGTGCTGAGCTTCATGTGGAGGGACGTGGGGAACGACAGACAGAGAAATGGAAGCTCTCATCTGAAAGGATGCCGTATCACTTTGATCACAAGTTGGGTTGTATCAGGGGATCCCTGCTGCTGCATCCATAAGATGCAGACTGGAAAAGCAGACCACTGGAAACCTCTGTGGCTCTGAGGGAAGCTGCAGAACCTTAAAAATGATCCTCTGTGGAATCCTCAGTGAACTCTGTGCTGATCACTAAGTAATGAAGTGCTGCAGTGTGAGACGTTGTCTTCTTATGAACAAGTGGAACAATTAAAAAAAAACGCACTCTGAAATACATCTCACTGGGATTGAAATGTTGATAAAAACAGAATGCTGTGATGTGCAACTGAATTTTCAAAAGCGTTTCCTACTGTCGCTTCCCACGCATTGTGAAATTCCGATTTTTTGTCAAGAAATGTCAGTTTTCAATTACTTCATTATTTACCCTCCCTAAGTACCTTTTAACCCAACTAGCTGTGAAATGCTCCACCAGCATTTTCCTATTTCTTTATCAACCTCTCCCGACCTTTTTCTTTTCAAGTGCGCCACAGCCATCAAAGTCAGCGGGAACAAACAGCGCCACTCAAAAGTTCCCACTGAAAATGAACGGGTCGGTGTGTCCAAACTAGACCAGTTCAGCACAGATCAAAGCAACAACAGCACCTCTCAGTCTTTTACCATTTGTCAAATGGTAAAAGTTTACAATATTTGCAAATAATTGCATTCTGCTGTTATTTACTTCTTACTCAGCGTCTCATCTCCGTCAGAAAGGGGCAATCGATGGTGCAAAACCTTCGTTTGGCTTCTAAATCCAGCAATGCAAAGGCGTGGATGTGAGTGTGAATTTGATGTGACCGCTGACCTTGAGATTGCCATACAGTAACAGTTTAAAGCCAGCGGGATATAGCGTGTGTCTGTGTTGCACTGGGAAGCATGAGGCCACTTCCAGAGATACTACCAAGTAGTTAGCAGGTAAACAGGAAAAAAAAAAGGTTTTCTTCTGGGTATTCAAGAAGGAGTCAGACTTTCTCAGCGAGATGAGAAAAACATCACAGAGAACACCTGTCTTCATTCAGAGATTCTGAGAATCCTCAGAAACACTGCACATCACCTACATGGCTATAAGATCCGCGGTGTCTGTCGGCTGCGGAGGTTCGTGGAATGTATGTGACAGAGTCTTCTGATCTTCTGAGTTTGTGTCTCTTACAAATGTTAAAGAAATTCCAGCGGTGTGAGATTTCGTATAACCAACGTTTGCTCTCAGGATACGGGCAGCAGAAATCTACTCCTGTCCTTAATGACTTGTCTGAGATGCAGAAAGCAAGTAAATGTGTGTGTGTGCATGAGCCGCGCACGACTAGCAGACCCCATAAAGCACATATTTCACACAGGGTATGCAACACATGTCCTGCATGCTAACACGTGACTGTATGGAGGCACACAAGGGTCAACTGGTGTCAGAGAGACACAAATGGAGCTTTGGCTTTTCGTTTGTCACGACTAATCAGTTCAGGCTCTACTCCTGCTGTGCTCACTCACTTGAGTGTTGTAAGACTTTGGCACTGAGTTTAATTAAGACTTTAATCATTGGGAAAATGAGCCAAATGGTAGATTAATGAGCTTAGAAATTAGTTTCAGCTCTAACCATGTGGAAGAAAGGTAGGTTACAGGAAGAGAGAGTGGAAAAAACTGTGTAGGAGAGGAGGAGTGCAAGAGACTGGAACAGAAATGATGACAAAGAAAGGTAGTGGGAGTACGTTTTTTTTTTTTTTGGTTTGACTGATCTCCCCATGCCGCAGCTGCAGCTCCTCACTCTGTGGAGAACCTAGCAGGAAACACTAAACCACAGCTGATTAGCACCGGCTTCTTATTTCCACCTCCTCTCCCTGCCGCCCTCTGACTGTTCATAGATTGGTCAAACCATCTTCCCTCGCAGCGCTCACGTCCAGCTGCAGCCGACTTACATAACATGAGAACTGGTCAAATGTTCAAATCCGTATGGAAGCTTTTGAAGTCGCTTCGTGTTTGACCCGCAGAGTCACGCTCAGTTCCCTGGAGCGGCTTGCATTTGCAGAGCAAATTTTACAGACAGCTTTCATAACTCCAGCAACGAACAACTGAACACACATTTATCACCAGCATGTGATCACGCAGGCCCCGGCACGCAGCCACTTCTGTTTGAGGGCAATCCCATGTGTTACAGCAAACGCGAGAGGCCCGTCCTTAGTCCTCGAATGCTAATTTGACACCAGTGAAACGCAAGCTCTGTCTGTGCGAACATGGATCATTAATGATGATGAAGCACGGGACAAAGAATGTATTCAACCTTGTGTTCCTGTGAATCTGTAAAGGCACAGCACATAAGTGAGTACACACTGGTTCACGAGGGCATCGGTCACTCAACTAACTCACTGACTCTCAACTAACTTAACTACTAAGAAGAAAAATGGAATATTGCAAAAAAAAAAAAAAAGTGCAAGATTTGGTCATTTTTTTCACGTAAGATGCAGCCACAGAGAGTTCTTTAGATTAAGAGTTGCGGGGCTTTGAGTTCAGTCCACCTTCTTTGCTGGCGTCACACCAGCTGCAAAGTTTGCCCATTGTGTGTGCATTCCTGCTGCCTGTTCAATCTTTTCACATAGCGATGCCTCTGTTAATGACTGTAAGTTTGGGCAGTCCGTGGTTCATATGATCTTAAAAGTGAAGTTGCCCAGTCACATGCATCAGCAGAAAATAAAAGAAAAAGAATGGTTTCTGCCCGCTTTCAGTGTTGCTTGTTAGTTTGCTGCATGTTGGATACACATGAACTACGAGGCCTGCTCCCGAGCTGAGCCGCAGCTATCTTGCACAGGACTTTTTAATCCCAGTGGAATTTCTTACTGGTTATATAAAAGTTTACTAACATTTTTAAAAATGCAGAACTTGTCATATGTCAATATGTAACACCAGTAAAACTGGGTAATTTTATGTAAAAATGAGAAACAGGAGCTGTCACGGTAGCCTCTTACTTCGTATACTTTATATTATTCTTTCTTTCAGTTTTTTTTCCTCTTTTGTTACCTTTTTCAAACAGTCCCGCCCTACTTTTGTAAGGAATTCAAATTTCTTTGCCAATTTTATGCTTTTGTTGCCAGCATGGATTTGGATTACTACATGTCTTATTACAGTGCACATAGAAAACGGGCACACCACTAAAAATAGTGCCAGTACAAAGGATTTGAAACCAAGTTAAACTGGTTTCGTGGTTTAGTTATTGTATTAGCAATGTCCAATAACCGTCCTTCACATTTGAAGTTTGTGTTGAACAGTTTCAACACATCAGGTAATGCTAATTATTCATTAACACTATTGTATCAAATCACAACTAAATCAGAGATTTATGAAGAACACAATGCAAACTAAATGATTGCTGTAGACTGTAACTCAACAGATACGAGTTATTACCCTCAAGCACATGGTTTCAGTCACGATGGTATGTCTGTGTGCTTTTGTCCTTGTGCTCATTTCCTCATCAGAACACCGACAGCAGCGGAGAGGTCAGTGAGCGCCGGTAAACCCGATCATATGTGTCGACAGAGGCAACAGAAGCAACAGAGGTCGGATGGGGACAAACAGAAAGGAGGGGGTGGTATCAATCTTGTGCTAGTGTGTGCGTTTAATGGAACGTAGAGAGCGCGGTCAAAGACTGAAAGGACTTTCCATGGTGTTGAGATGCCTCTACACTGAGTCATGAAGTGATGAGGTGAAGTCATGCTGATCAGCTGAGCTAGATTTGAATTCTAAGTAATAAAATGATTAGCATACAGCACTTAGGGCCACATATGTCATGTTTTGTCTGAGAAATGCAACAGCGACATGTTGAACCATGCGTCGATCTTCAATCTTGTTCCATCTTTGCTTCAACATGGAGTCATTTTAGTGTTCTTGCTTTGGAAAAGCAACTTTTGTTCTTTATTTGCCCTTTAATTAGCCAAGAAAGTCTAACTGAGATATGGAATGTCTGGTCAAGGTAGCCTGCATAAAACTACATTTTGTAATGTGTAACGCAGCATGACTTGCCAAATCCATTTTGCAAAGAAATGATGAAGAAATGAATAACATCACCAAAGTCTATCGTAGAGCCAAAAGAACATTATACAGCTTTCTTTCTGGCTGTTTCTCGCTGCCCGATATGAGCCGGGAAAAAACAATGAAACTATTCAGGAAACTTCTACTATTCATTATTTCATGATCTGAACTCCTTTCACCACTTTGACATTATTTTAGCCTGCCTTCTATCTTTTACCTAATTTCTGCTGAGTTCACTTAAAGCGGACATGACATAAGCATTTTCAGTCATTTCATTCTTAATCTTGGGTACCTCTAGATTGGCTTTGCCAATAACTCAGAACAGTTTGTGATAAGTTCAGAAGAAGGGAGAGCTTTCTCTAAGGGGAAGCCTACTGAGAAGGGAGGATCTGGCTAAAGTGTCTTCTGATTGGCTGAATTCTTAGAGGACTGTCGCGGAGGCAAAGAAGGGTATGAAGGTGACTCATGAACTCGCACTACTGGCAAGTTACGACAACACGTGAACAAAACTTTGAGAAACATTTTCAAGCATGACCACACATGTGATGCAGCGTTTGTGCCAGAATTAGACCCCGAATATCAAAGTCAGCTGCATGACGAGCTGTCATGACGAAGAATAACAGAAGGATGTCTCTGGTAAATAAATATGCTCAGTGGCTGCAATTGTGCATCTGCTTATGTGAGCAGCTCCGTGTTTATGAGCAGTTCTACAAACAAAAAAATGTATATGTTCAGTGGTGTATAAATGTATCCACACAGTACCATCACCCCCGTAACCGCCTTTTTAACCATGATGTTTGAACTAAAATCATCCGTTAGACGTATGAATGGATTTCATACGCCAACACAACACAAACATTTGAAACAGTCTCATCCAGATTTGTGCCCATTTAGTGTTTGCATCAACTTTTAGCTTCAGTCTCCCTGCAAAGCCAGCATCGTAGTGGTTCTTGTTCATAAAACTGTCACCTGTGAACCGTAAACTAATCCTAAACTCTTCCCGGCTGTGTTGCCAGCCAAGAAAAACTATCTGCATCCACTGGTCCAAGATTGCTGGGTTGTTGAGGAAGCTGAAAGGATCAACTTGCCCTCAGAACCAAAAACCCATTCGCCTGAAGTGGATGACATGCACGTTCGAGCTCTCTTGGGAACCTGCTGCCTGGAGAGTTTGACCATAAAAGGAAATCCTGCCATTTACTCACTGTGACATGAGTAAAAATAAAAAGTGGAAAAAAAATAGTCACACAAGGGAGAATTTGAGACTATAAAATTAAACGAGTTTGTTCTGAAAACAAAACAAAAAACCCTAAAACGTGTATTTTTCTTTTTTTTTCAAGCTTCGGGTGGCCTTTAAGGTGATAAAACATCATTTTAACACTACAGATTATCCAGAAAACAGCGAAAAAGCACAACATGGAACCTTTAACAATCACCTCAACCCATGCTGCATATGTAGGACATCTAAACTGGGAAAATGTTATTTTTACACGTTTCTTCTAAAAGTCAGTAATATCACGTTTTTTTTTATCAGTGCGTTGTCAGCAGTTCTTCATAAAGGTATGAATTGTGTTCATTTAACTGAGACAGGTGTTCTTTGCCTCAGAGTCAGGCCACAGGCAACACGCATACAAAAACTTGTAGGACAACATCATCTTTCCATATCACCCTGAGCCATCACTGTCCAAACATCACTTTCATGGTTATTTGTATCACGCTAGCACAGTCAAATGTTCCACAGTCGTGGAAAGCTGAAAATGTGTGTGTTCGATTTTGTGTAAAGCCGTGAAACATGATAAGAGCTGAAAGAAAGGGCATGAGAACGTTCAGAGGACACGTGATTACGCTTCGCCCTTGAGTATTTTGAGTAGAGGCAAGTGGGTCGAGCTTTGGGGAGGGTGTGTGTCCAACCGCGGGCTTTCATTGGTGGACACATGAATCATGGACGGTCCATCTCTGGGCTGTCATGTGCAGCTCTGACGGAAACACAATGTACCCACACGCTGAACAAACTGGAATACTTGGCAGAGACGACAATAAAACGCTTGATAATGTCGGTAACAACTGATACATCGTACCTAGTTACGCATGCCTGACATGAGTGTACACAAACACAGTTTCCAGTCACAACACACAGTGTTTCCTCAGCTGGGTCAAACATAAGCCCTGACCACGCTCAGGCTATCAGCTGCCAAAAAACTTTTCCGCCCATCCGTTCCAGGTACACATTTCTACATTTCTATTTTCTCAGAATATAAGTTATGTAACCTGTTGTTTCAACGCTATAGTGTAGGACAGACTGTCAGAAGATACACAGGACAAGTTGCCATGTCATATTTGACATTCTTGATTTGATTCTCTACTTCTTCATAATAGTGCGAATACTGAAGCTGAAGTCAGAGGCTGTTTTTAGCTTCTCCCATTCTCTGGTTTGTGTGTTTACAGTTCACACAGTGAATCTGTCATGTATCATTTAAACATTTACATTTTTTCCTTAGAGTGACTTTTACCTTAAATGACTTGACCTGATCGCATTACAGACTGCTCAAGTGTGCGTTTGTCTGTTATTCTCATAACGAACGTGACCTGCATTCAATTAGGGGGCACCATACCAACAGCCAACAGAGGTGCACTCAGTTAAATGCCAAATAGTCTAGAACTCCATTATCCTTCAGTAGCTGAACTTTTAGGTTGAAGAGTGGAGTATTTACTCTCATTCAAAGATAAAAAAGTTACAATTAAAAATGCAGGCTTGCAATAAAAACAGGTGTTCTGTGCTGAAGGGTGTTGTGTTGCTCTTCAGGTCTGAATTCAGGTCAGGCATCATACAGGTCATAGTTTCCCTTTTTACTCTTCAGAAACTGTGGGAGTCACCTTGTCAGTCACACTCGTGGTACCATCAGCAAATAACCTTTTGCAACTAATGCAGCCCCATAACATCATACCGCCCACTCCGTGTTCGTCCTGGTCAAATTCTTGTAAAACACACTGAAACCCCTCTAAGCTGAGCAACTGTACTTTGCACGTGTGCTTTACTTTTATGCTGTGTGTCTCACCGTGATGGAAGTGAAGGTCAGGCAGATGCCTCCAAAACCGTTCAGGGATAGAGCCAAGAAGATAAGCGCTGACAGATCTGCAGAGAAGAAGATAAACACCACGGACAAAAGTTTCAAACAAAATATTGGTTTTAGCAGCACAACACACAACTTGGGAACTAATTTACACTTTTGTGCACCTGCAAAAATTGGGATGCGAAAGAGCTTCATCTTGCTTTTAACAGCAGTTCTGTGAATTTGTGACTTAGGCTCATATTACCATGAATTGCTATGTGTTTCTTTTAGTCTATTAAGTGGCAAAAGTGAGCAATTCTCAGGGTAATAACTGAGAATGCTGCTCTGTCACTTAAACTGTCACTTAAACTGTCCTGGGGAAAACTTTTTTTAAGCTACACAAGACTATTATTACAAGACTATTACAGCTATACGTATCTCTGCAAGGCCTGTGAGATGTTTTGAACTTCCAGAAGACATTCTGGTGTGTTATTGTTTGTACTAACCGTTTGGGTTGTAGGCAGACGCGGCCATGATGATGCACGATAAACCGAATAATGAGCTGCAATGAAAAAAAAAATCATTTAGATAAGGGGAACAAGCACAGAAACTTTCCAACGGCCTCGACACAAACACAAGATAACTCGCTGTTGATGACTCAGTAGTATCTGAGTCATACTTTACACTCTGTTATAAGTGAAAGCAGGGCAGACTAATGAGGAATATCATTATCATGTTCATATGTAATAACAGCTTGTGGGAACATGTGTGAGTGTCTTTAAAAGTGTGTGTGTGTGTGTTTTAACTTAATACTGTGACTCTTTGCGTACTGTAAAGATGCTAACAGCTGTCCAGCTTTACATTAACAGAACATTGTCACATGATTAGACTAAAAAGTAGGATTGTGTTCATGTTTCCACAGCCATTTATGGTGTGCACGTGTAAATTGTGCTCTCCCTGTGCACACACAAACTAGTGGCCCGTCTATACAGGAAAAAAAATTTGGAATTCCTCGTGCAGCTTTAGGAATGTCATCCGTCCACTTAGATGTTTCATTATACTCTCAGTAGGAGTAGAGAAATGTGGGGTAGTTGAGTTTCCTTTCAGCACATGAGGGTGTTTCGGAAGTTCAGACACACCAGCAGAGACACATCTTTTTATACTTGTGACACACCTGTGCCTATTTCACAACCATTACCTGCCCACCAGCCGAATTGGACGTGGACCAAACTTGTCCATGAGGATACCGAGCGGCAGTGTTGTGGCACTGAGCAGGAAGGAACCGATGGTGAAGCCCAGATTCAGCATCTCCTCCTGGTCCACACAGCTGAGCCATTTCTCTACCTGATCGTCAGAGGAGTTGCCCAAAGACACGACCATGGACCCGTTTACTGTGGAAACATGTTGATAAAGGAGGTGTGTTACAGTAATTAAGCCTGCGGTTACACCTTTTAAGATCATTCTTATGGTGATTACAATATGTCCACCGTCAGTGGTTTCCAGTTCAATGCAAAAGGCAAAAGCCATTAACCAACGACTGTGGCCCCCTGTGGTCCTCCGGCCCTCAGACGGCTCGGTGTTAAAAAGAGACATGACTTTGTAATGGAAATCACTGCATGTCACACTAACCCATGTAAATGGTTTCTTTTCAGGGAAGGACTTTCTCATTTCAGCAAGACAATGCCAGGCAATATTCTGCTTGGATTACAAAAGAACGCCTCCAGACCTGAACCACAAACTTAATGCATTATGGAGCAGATTAAAAGGTTAATTCAAATGAATTTACCTGTGCACAGGTGGGAGTAGAAGCCTTCCCTCTTCAGCATGATAAGTAGGGAGCCCCAGCCCAGCAGCACGGCCGAACACAGCAGATTTTCAATCACCGCCGTCACCGCCATCCACCAGCGCCTTCTATAGGCTTGGACAAGGGAGGGCGCCATGGCTGTTGAAAGAGAAGACGAGGAGGGAGGGACCAAGACAGAGTGGAGGAGAGGATGTGCAGGGGATAGGAGGAGCAGAAAATAATGATCAATCAGGCTGTCTTTGTTTTATATGATCATATAAAACGTACTCGTTTATCATAGATTATTACATAAATGATAGCTAAATATCTTTGGCCTTTTTCTTCTTTGCTTACATTTCTAAGCCAAACTGCCAGACATGAAAAGTTTATCAAAAGATCCAATTATTACAAAAAATGTATTTCGTATCCAACCTTTTAAATATCAAGTTTTGTTGATTTGAACTCTTCTTTAAAGCTAAAATGACGCTGTTAGCCCGATTCGTTCATTGGAAGCCCAAGAACAAGCTGGAGAAATCGTTTATTAAGCAAAGTATTTATTAGTGATCACATGTAAAGAATACTGCAGCGCTGGACTCGGAGTGACAGAGCTCCCGCAGGAAATCCATCAGGCCGAGCCCCGATATCCGGAAGCATTTCATATTTATATTCAGCTTTATCTCACAGAGGTTGTACTCACACTTGTCAGAGTATAATTGGCCAGTTTTAGTGGCCCGAGCAGGCCAATCACTGTCCTCGTTGTGTTCTTTGGATGTGATATACAATGTGTGTGTGTGAGTGCTGTATTAGGCGTGGATCTAATGTACCGGACCTATCTACTCCAATAGAGATGTTTTGTCTGACCCAGTTGTTTCGTCAAGTTATGCTATCTTAAAGTCTTGGACCATTTAAGGTCATCTATTGTGTAGCATGAGCAGAGTGGAAAAGTACAAACTAGGAACATAGGTTATTTAATAAACTACAGAATGTGAACACATAATATCGAAGAACAAACAGATCTCAGTGTCTGCACATGAATGCTCATCACAGTTGAGCAGATGGTGGTTCAGAACCGAGGGTGACTTCGGACTTCATGGTCAGCTGTTGACTAGTTAGCTGAATGCAGTCTGGGGAGTTAGACAATAAATAAATCAGCACCACAGCAGAACGTGCTTTATCCTACTCAGAAACCCTAAATAATGGACACAAGTCTAACAAAGACCTATGTGTATGTTACAGAACCTGTCATAAGTTTGGACACACCCAATTATAACTCAACTTATTCTCAACTCTGCAGCTAAATCATTTACCTAAGATACAGTCATTTTTCCAATTCATTCACGAATCCAAAACATAAAAACATCCATGAACATCGACATGTAAGAACATATCTAAAACTGCTTGAACTGTTACCTCTAAATTTCTCTTAATTGTTTCTCTTAATCGACTAATTGTTCAGATAGACACTCACAAGATACTCACAACTTGAGTATAAAAATGGATAAACCAGAGTTAAGAGTGAAGAGAAAGAAAACATTTGTTTATCTTTCACTCTATTGACTTTAAGTAGATAAGACAGATGTGAAATTGTGATAAATTGGGTTTTTCTTTGTATTAGTCAAAGTGCTCTGAAATGACGCACTCTGGTGCAATTCTGATATTTTAATGGGGTTTACCTCATTGGAGACATCTGATGGAGTGCTTTTGAGGTGTTAAACATTCTCCTCAGTTTGCCTTTTAATTGTCTCTATGAGGAGGAATCGTTTAGTAAATCATTGCTGGGTACCTGGGACCACTCATTGCATTGTCCACAGCAATTCAGTGACTGTGGACTGACAAAGCAGCACTTTCACTCTTCAGCTGAACCAGCAGACACAACCGAGTGAGTCAGCAACCACAGTTTAGCTTTGGTTTTTATCTCTCTGACATAATCAAGTCAAGAGCGAGTGGCGATGCGACCGCTATATAAAAAGCGATGAGCGCTCGAACAAAAAAGGCTGAAACCGACTGGCTAAATGCAGTCAGGTCAGTCGTGACCACCCTGAAAACACAGACACACGCAGACAGACAGGACAGGTCACTCTAACCTGCAGCAACAAAGTCAAGCCAAATATGACAAGATATCTCAACATCAACACAACGCATTTGAAAAACATCTAAACAAGAAGACAAATGCCCCAAAGATAAGCAAGAAGTTGTTCTATTTACAGCAGAAGGCGGGAAGAGAGAGGCAGATATGCTGCAGTCAAGGCTTCGTACAGGAAACACGTCTGAATGAAGTGTGTGTGTCGTGCTGAAGAAACAGGGGGGCTCTAATGGCACAGATTTATCTCTGCGTGTGCCCATGAGGCGTGTGCGTAATACGATTACTCACAGTCCAGCGAGCTGCCTCAGTGCTGAAAAGAGAGTTTGAAAAGGAGGATTTCTTTGTAATTGACACCCCATGGAGAGAAAAAAAAAAAAAAACCTTGAAAAAACCTTAAACTCCCTGGTCCACAACATTGAGCGAGACGACACTCGTTCAGCCACTTGAATATAGTCCACAGATGAGCCTGTTAATTGAGTCACACTGTAAAAGGTTAACTTTTTGAGTGAGTGCAAAGTAAAGCTCCCAGTGTGTGTCTCAAACCAGCCGCCCTCTTCCATTTGAGGTAAAAAAAAATGTGTCTAACAAACTTAAATGGATGCTACTGCTGTTTGCATTTGTGCTCTTGCTGATCCGACAAAATGATGAATGAAGACAGAACTTTTTAAAGACGGATTGAAATAGAGCATCAAAAATGATCAAGACTGCACAATGCCACCAATGCCTGTGGTTCGTTCTCTTTTTTTCCCCCATCTTTCTGGTGGACTTATGGTCATCGAGTACCATCATGCTTTATTCCAAGTGGAGCGAGAGCTGTGCAAACAAGCAAGAATGTCAAACTTAATCTGCCTTTAACCATGAGCTGAACTATCATTTCCACTGACAATAAATCACACAAACCTTGAACCTCAGCCTAGCATATTGGTCAATGAAATCATGATCACAATTTCCTGGAAACTGAGTTTTCAACCTATTTTGTTATGTCCAAAAGCAAAAACATTTCATTCACTTCCTCAGAAGAGTTATGAAACCATAAAGGACATAAATCGTGGGTCACTTTTGTTGGTCCAATAATCTGAAGGTTGATGGTTCGATTCCCACTCTCACTTCCCAAAAGCTTGGTGAACTGACAGCTGGAGGGGTGTCAGTCCACCTCCTTGCCACGGCTGAGGTACCCTTGAGCAAGGCACTGTACCCCCATGCTCCCCGGGTGCTGTGAATGGCTGCACCCTGCTCCAGTGTATGGCATCTGTCTCTATGAGTGTGTGCATGTGTGTGTTCAACAGGTGTCAACCTGGATGGGTCAAATACGGAGGAATAATTTTGTTTATTTCGTGTGACAATCACTACACAACAATAAAAGTAATTGTAATATTAATGGCCTTGTTGCGTTGTAATAAGCTTCTTACACTAGTCAAAAATTCGCAAATTCAAAACATCTGGGTTTTGAGTGCAGAAAAGGAAACTTATTTCAATCACTCTGTAGTTGTTTTGGGTATCTATCAGCTCCAGATCCAATCGGTATGGATGAGGAGACAAGACACACTCCCACCTCACTCTCAGTCCCAGTGTGTGGTGCTGACGCTCACAGTCTGATTAAAAATAACAAGCTAGCCTAACTCTGGATAGTTACTGGATCGGTTGGTTCCAGACCACAAAGGGATAACACACTACTATTACTGGCAGTGGGAAAGGATTTCATCAGCTTGTTTTAGGTAGGGTAAACACATTTCAAAACCTAATTAAACAGGTTGCTTTTGGTATAAACGCACCATAAGAAATGGGACTCAAGATTCAGTGCTGAGGGCAAAGAAAGTTCAGCAAAAGAAGTTAATGTGAAGCTTCAGCAGTCTGATTTAGACCAATCCAGCTGTAATCTAATCATATAGTGCATTGCTTTGCTTTTCCCATGAAAAGAAATGTTTTTTGCACCTTTGTTGCATTTAAATTGAATTACCTTGATGAATGAAAAGCTGTATAAACTTTCTTGACTCTGAAAGGTTATGTTGCATTTGCCAGTTTCTTCCTCCTTTGAATACAGAGTCAGAACTTTTTTTATCATCCTAAGTATGGATGCTACCGTCACAAATGTTGGATTCACAACAGTGGCTTCATCGGGACATGCAGTGATCGTACCACACACTAGCAGCCATTACCCAGTAAACAACAACTGATACAGGAGTCATGCCTGCAAGGTACCACAATCCTTTGAAACGTGCATTTTTGCAGTATCCAGTTTTCATTGTGTGTCTGGGCACAAGTTAAATTAAACATGTGGTCGTAAGCGAGACAAACAAGTTACGCAAGCTGCAAACAAGCAACTGACCAAAACCTCTACCTCTGCATTCCGTATTCTCGCTGTTTCCCACTGTGTCTCTGTGGCGAACACAAGGGCTCCTGCGTTGTGATAATGCAGGAAGGTCAATGCAACGAGGTCTTGCCGACAAGTAAAACATGAAAGCAATGTGTTTTAAGTGTTGGCAGGCAGGTGTGAGCTCCTGTCATACTACTGAGAAGTGTGTGTGTTAGTGTGTGTGGAGAGAGAGAGAGCAGGAAGCCCGGTTAAGCTCCATGTAAGGAAGTTGTTTCCTGAAAGGCCTGAGCACCAGCTGAATCGTGCAACATTGCTACTGTTTTGGTCATGGCACTTTTGGTGTTGGGGTTGTTTAGGATCATTATAATACCAAAAAAAAAAGAGAAATACATCTCTAGGGCCTGTGTTTGAGTTTGAGTTAACCATGAGGCATTTGGGTTATTAAGTCTTCTGCTTTCTTTCAAGTCCCTCACATCCAGCACTGCTCTCTTTCAGAGCAGACTCTCTCTGCTCAGGAGTCTTTTCTATGACACTGTGGTGGCATCAGCCATTTTTTAAGGAGTGGTCTTGCTGGGGGAGCATCATCTGGACGGCTGACAGGAAAAGACTTGATAAACTTATCAAGAAGGTCAGCTCTGTCCTGGGATGCCCCCTCACCTCAGTGGAGGTAGTAGGATGGATGGGGATGATGGCTAAGCTGTTATTCATGATGGAGAATGACTCCATGCAAGAGACTGTAAACGCTCTGGAGAGCTCCAGAGGATGTCAATATATATATATATATATAAATAGATATAGCTTGGGTTCTATATTGTTTATTGTTTATAGTGTTTATATTGTCATTTGAACTTTTTATTTTACTTTTTTATTTTTTATCTCTTGCTGCTACTGCTGTAACATAAAAATGTCCCCACTGTGGGACGAATAAAGGTATTCTTACTCTTATTCCTGTTCTTATTCCCCAAGTGTGATATTGGTAACCCTGACCAGTCGTGTTTGACAGCCTCTGCAGGACACAAAGAACCGCACGACAAACTCTTTATCCTCACAAGTTTCCATGAAAATAAACCACGCGCCCTAGGCGCTTCGTTTCCCCGCGGAGTCCAAAAAAGCAACCCACTGACGCAGCGTGGACGCCAGGCAGCTGTTTCTCCGTGAGCATGACCTCAGCCAAGGTCCGGTTACCGGCTCAGCTGGGCGGCCCATCCCGGTGAGAGGATGCAGCGTTCACTTGCTGGCCCAAAATGGCGAAAATACCAGGTTTACCCAAATAATGGAAAGACACAAAAGTGGCTGCGACCAAGTCTTTCAGTTTTGTTTAGCTTTTTTTTTGTTGCTGTCGTTTTGACATTTTTAGTTATTTTACAGCCATCATTTATCAGTCAACAATTCAACAGCGCACCAATACTGCTGCTGCACTTTAAAAATGACTGAACCAATAACTATTGAGGATAAACTGCATGCCAGTGTTTTAAATGATCTAATAAAACATGGACTTGATTTGGACTCATTTGAAGTTTACAGATATCGGTATGTGTTTTGATGTATGACACTACTTCACAAGCTGTGGAGAACAGCCCTTTGAATATTCAGGCTGCTTCTTCTAAGGTCAATCTGGATAATTTCGGACTCTGCGGGGAGCCCATGAAAGCGTCACATGTCTTTATCTCAGTGAGACAAACGCTTACAACTGTTCCGGACTACAACATATACATTTAAACAGTAAAACGGCAAGACTTAATTGTCAAACTGTGTTCATATATGCTCACAAGTTAGCACATTGCCGGATATTACTCAGACATGAGTTTACTACTACTACTACACAAGAGCGAGACTAAATCAGGAAACTACTATAAAAGCATGGCAGTCACTAACGAGGTCTTTCCGAGATAGTCGTCATCTTTCAGGCGTGCTCCTCACACTCATTGTGTTTCTCACGTTTTCACCCTTCCTCGTGAGAGCGCAGGCTTTCATGTCTTTCACACATCTTTTGGCGCGTTTAATAAGGAACTTCATTTAAAGAAACCAAATGGAAAGTAGTCACCGTGTGTTTAGTTTGATGCCACGTGTCTACAGCCGTTTATTCCAGCTCCCGCCTCATGCTGCCAGCGTCTTATTACTGTTAATACCACAATTACTAACATATATAAACGACACAAAGGGTTATTGAGAGAAAAGTAAGTTACTTACTTGAGTTGTGTGACTTCTCTGAGAGGAAATTGCTCTTTTATAAATAGCTCTTGAGTGGCTCACTAATAAGTATCAAAATTCCTATTGAAAATCAATCAACTTTCTTCCCCTTAAACAGTAAGCAGTGACGAACTGAAGCCCTAAATCGCAGCTTCCCCCCTCTGCTTATTGTTTGTGGAGGATTGTGTTGAGGTCCTATTAAACTCCTCACTTCTTTTCCCCCTCTAGGTTCATTTGAGACAACCCCTCTTCTCCTATTTGACTTCTAATCCCCACCCTCTTTCTGTGGTATATGTCGAGAGGTGGAGAGAAGTCATCGCGTCTGCCTTCCTCACCGCCTGCTCGCAGGACAAACGTCTGCACTGCGCTTACCTGCATGCTACCGTCACCATGGGCTGGCAGCCATGACCCCTGAGGCTCTTAACAAAATGTGGTGAAATAGTTAATGAAAGAATTCCCATTTAATTATTCGATTTGATTCTTACAAACAAGTAAGGCTTCTGTAAATTTTATTACAGCGAAACCACTGCAGACAAAGAGACATATTTTCCTCCTGTTTAACTTCATGGAAAACATCCATGTGACATTTGACTGCTTATGTGGTTTCTACTCATGCCTTTAAGTTACATAATCTGATTAACAGCAACTCCTACAAAAGAACATAATGGGTTATGTTTTCAAACGGATATTAAGACTGATATTGATGTTTCAAAGATAGTACTGTGAACAAGGGAATGGGAAATCTCTTGTGGATGTGTAGCCTTAGCAATCGGCATCTGTGTTAGTGCCTAAACCTGAAGTCACGGTAAAAAATAAAGCACACCCTCTATCAATTCTTAAGTTTTCAGTATCAGGGTATAATGATTTAAAATAATGAATAATCTGGTCCTCATCGGGTCTTAGATTCATCTGAATAAAAACCTCAGATGAAGAACAACACACGATACATTACACCGTGTCATCAATTATTTAAAAAAAACAGTAAGCCAAGTCCTGTAGCAGTTTGTGATCCATTAAGTAGCAGCGAGGTACTTCACCTTCAAATGTGACCACCTTAAAACCAGAGGTTTTGGCAGTATGCTGGCCCGAAACATTCGTGTGTGTGACACTGCAATGACGAGGAGGAAAGACGTCAGCAGTTTTCTTAAAGAGGCAACTGTTCCTGTCCATCAGTCTGGGAAGAATTATGAGGTCAATGCCATCATTGTACTGTGAGAAAGATTATTCACAAGCGGGGAACATTCAAGCCAGTTGTCAGTCTTTTCTTAAATAAATGTCCCAGCAAGTTCACCTCAATGTCAGACCATGCAATGCTTAAAAAAACAGTTAAAAAATACCAAGAGCTACATCTAAGACTGCACATTCCTCAGTTAGTATCATTACTTTTTAAGTTTGTGACAGTACAATTGGAAAAAGTCCCTACAAACTAATATACTTCTGGAACAATAACCTGTCGATAGATGAGACCAAATGGGAGATGTTTGGTCATAATGCACAGCAGCACTTTAGGTGAAAACCGAAAACAGCATAACAACACAAACACCTCGGTTGTCAAGCAAAGTGGTGGTGGGCTGATGATTTGGGCTTGTTTTGCAGCCACAGGACCTGAACACCTTATCGTCATTGAGCCCACCATGAACTCCTCTGTATAGCAAAGAGAGAGTCAAATGTGAGGCCATCTGTGCGACAGCTAAAGCTTGCCTGATGCTGGATCATGCAAAAGGACATTGGTCCCAAACACTGCAGCAAATTTACAACAGAATGATCGTGGTGGTGCAATTGTTATGGTCCGTGTTTTTCTGTATTAGTTCCTATGATATGTTTTCTGTCAGTTATTCATCCCCATGTACGTCAGTTTCCTTACTTCCTGTTTTATTATGTTGAGCTTCCCCCCTGCGTATTCTGTTGAGTTTTATCTCCTTTCTGTGTCATACCTGGTCTCCATTTCTAATTAGCCTTGTCATTCCCTCCGCATGTTTACCCCTCGGTTTCAGTCAGTGCTTGTCGGATCATTTCAGGCTGCCGTTTCAGTCACTTGTGATAAGTCCTCTTGTTAGTTGTTAGTTCTTTGTTGCTCTGTAAAGTTTCTGTTTGTTCACCCTTTTGTTAGTTGTTGTTTTGTTAGTAGTTTGTGGTTTGGATTGGATAAACCTTTCGTCCTTTTCTTTGCTCATGAGTGCTCGCTTCCCTTTTTAATAGTTCTTGCATGTGAGTCCTCAACCTCCAGCTCAACCACAGCAATGGTTGAATCAAAGTCCAGACCTCAACCTGATTGGAATGATGTGGTGGGACCTCAAGAAAAGCAAAAGTCAAAGAACTTAAGCAACACTGTAAAAATTCCTCCACAAAATGGGAGAGAGACTGTTAGCTTCGATCAGAAAATGATTACTTTAAGTTATTCCTGCCAAAGGTGGTTCTACAAGCTGTTGAAATGCTGTTGAAATGCTTTTAAACCTCAGTTTCAGTTCCAACCCTTTCCTACAAGTCTATCCTCCTGTTTTTTAAGTGCATGGCTCCTGAACTGACCTCACTCACTGAAAACATCTTGTGATCAATACATAAAAAGAATAACACAGAGCAGGCACGCTGTTGTGCTGCTGATTTCGTGCAACAATAGGAGCTTCACTTTAATTACTTCAATAACTGGTCTCAGTGCAGTTAATTCAAACTGAGACTTTGTTAAAAGAAGATGTAGTGCGTCACAGTTTAACACGCTTCTTTCCAAAGCCTTTTGAAACAGCATCCTGCCCTCAAATTAAACAAGATCATAAATCTAAATAAAACAAATCTCACATTTGATTTGAGCCTCTCACCCGATGACCGCTGGGACAGGCTCCAGCCCCCCCCCCCCGCGACCCAGATCGATGGATTAAGCGGGTATAGAAAATGGATGGATGGATGGATTTGATTTGACTATTTTTGGTAATATGAGGAACTTAAAGTGGAAACTTGATACCTAAACACACTCTGTGAAGTTTTCCTGTGTCTGTTTAGATTCAGTGTTACTCTGTCTATATTTGAGAGGCCTAACAAATCTATTACGCTATTACTCTGAACTGAGAAGGTCTGATTCTGATGGAAATCGTCCGCCATTTTGGAAATTAGTAGGATGAATTTTTATGCTGTCTGTTTGCGCTGTGAGCAGGCTCTCAGACCTATTATTGGTTAGCTTTCTAGGATTCAAAAAGGCTGCTTCAAACTAATGCAGCTAATCACAGACCATAACTGAAGCTGTTGGTAATAAATACGAAAACATTGACTGAAAATAAAAGTCTTCAAATGCGAGCTTTTTGCAAGGAATGGCATCGGTGTAACCCTGCTGTCTGTACAGAGCAGTCACCTTTATAATTTTCTTTGCACCCCAGCTCCGGTAATTCATTAGTAATTCTGGCCTCCATAGAAAAGCATTAGTCCTGCTAACTTTTGACACTGACATGGCCTGAATCTGCAAATCTGCACCCTGCAGGGCTTCACAGGGAAGGGCCCAGCACTTCATTTCTAATCTATAGCAATTTGCTGCACCGTGTGCAGGTTAGACACAGTCTTACAGTGGGTTATGGAACATTTGTTCAGTCTGCAGGTGTAAATCTGGGAACTCGGGGCCCCAGTTTCTTAATAGAATAATCCTGTTGGAATTTCTGAGCTCTCTGGCTGTGACACCTGGAAACATAACCTTTAACCTCACCTGCTAACTGCAATGTCCATTTGAACATGTCAGTTGACACTCAGGTTGGCATTGTTAGACTGTACTTTCTACACAGCAGTGAAGCCTAATAGACATGTAAGCTGAGTAATTACATACAAAGAAGATTAAATCAAATAACTCTTAATGGCCATATTCTATGGGGATGGTCAGTAGCTGAGAGCTGAAGACAATAATCAAAGATTATTTCAACAGAAACTAGTAAACAATCAAATAAAAATGAGATGTTAGCTCTGAGGCAGTGAAAACATCTATCTTCATTCTGTTTTTAATGTAATCTGCAGGTATGGTTCTCTGGAGAAGCAGTCTGTCTGCACTCTCCATTGAATAGGCTCAGCAGAGGGGTTGCCAGTTTCCTTCAGTATGACATTGACTTAAAAGCTTTTATTCAAATTAGATTTTTCCACCTGACTACAAATCCGGGACTTAAACTTAAACTCTGTATCGTTTGTTGAACATTGTACACTGGGAAGTGCTGTATGAGTGTGTGTGAATGCATCTTGTAGTGTGAAAGCGCTTTGAATGATCAGTAAAACTGAAAAAGAGCAATATGAATGAGATACATTTATTTTCTGACGTTCTCAGAAAATCACTGTTGAGTGTTCATTTTGTCTGATGTTACGATTTTATCAAGCTACATAAGAGAGAGAAATATAAGTGAAGGATAACTGCTTTAATGGAACTTCAGCTGTATTGATATGCTCATATGATCTACTATTTTAACAAAAAGATACACCCTATTTTACGTAGTTCTTCTTTGTTGGGAGCGCCAACTTTGGATTGCTCTCCCATTTCCTCAGCTATTTTTTTCTGGTTAGTTTTTGTTCTTGTTATATACTTGTTATATATTCAGGAGACAGTATACTAAGTTCACCACTCCCC
Source organism: Leuresthes tenuis (assembly GCF_036924035.1). Classification (NCBI taxonomy): domain Eukaryota; kingdom Metazoa; phylum Chordata; class Actinopteri; order Atheriniformes; family Atherinopsidae; genus Leuresthes; species Leuresthes tenuis. The sequence goes on along the minus strand of NW_027325365.1, from coordinate 15,134,867 downwards.
TCTGAGCTGATGCAATCTCAGCTTAATTACATCCACGGGCTCATTCTCAATTTCTGCAGACTGGGGCTGCTCAAGCCCTCTGAATGACCACACCAACTGGCATGTTGGTTGTCATTCATAGAATCATGGTTGCATGTGCAACCAATCTGTTTTGTTTGGTGGAAAAATGGTCAATTCTGGTGACGAAAGGAAGCAATTGAGAGGGAAAAGGGTAGATAAGATGGACCTGAATGTTGTGCCGGGTTAGGGTTGCACTATTTGCTAATTAAGAAAATCAGATCACTTAAAAAAATGTATCATAGCAAATAAATCATAAAACCTTACATTAGTCAATGTGTTTACTTCATGGAACCAGATGTAGTGGGAGCATGTAAAGGCCCCCAGCTGGGCTTTGAACCAGGCATCCCTCAAGCTGTGAGGCAATGGTGCTAACCACCACACCACAGTGCAGCCCATGTCTTGGTGATTTAAATGTTTTCTCTTTTTATTGCGGTTTATTTAGAGTTTGGTAATGACGAGTAGAAATGGACTGATGTAAGATTTTAGAGGCTGATCCTACCGTTTGGGCATAGAAACACTGTTGTAAGTTCAGATTTAGGCTCTGTGCATACAAAACAGCCCTCACAAAACAAGCAGAGATAAAATATGATGTCTAAACAAACACTTGTCAACTTCACATTCTCTTCAGCAGGCATGCTAGATACTACATGTTTTCTTCTTCCTGTGGTCAGAGAGGTGATTTTTCTGTAACTTTTGAAGTGATAATAAATAAAAAAATTTAAAAAAAACCCAAGTACAAATAAACACCCCAAAGAAGGTATTTTATGTCCTTATTTAAAACTTATAGTCTACCACTATTTAAATCTATCAGGAAAAACACAGTTTTTGTTTTGACTATAACATTTTTCTCACTTTATGGCACCAGAAAACAACTGGCAAAGGACGCACGTCTTTCTTTGTTGCAGTCTGGACTTCTGATGGAGGACACCACCTGCTGGATAGGCAGCAGTACTGATTTTTTTGTTTTGTGCACACATGTTCGGTTTTGCGCAGGTCATCTCTCTGCATATCATGCAAATGCCCAAAGACTAAACAGATCCATGCGCTGCTTTTATTCCTGATGTTTTAGTGATGAGTTCAGATGAATTCTGTCTTCTCAGACTTTGATGCAGGTAGATGTTATGTGAGCTTTTTGCCATCCTATTGGTCCATGCTGCAGTTGTTTAGCAGATTAGTTGGTGAATGATACATTTTTGTAGGGAAAAGACATGAGCTCACTGAGGATTTCTTTTATTTCAAGCACAAAGATATGAATTCAGTCACTACCTCTCAGTATACTTCTTATTTTTCACCTTTCAGTAAATAAAACCACTTCCTGTAAAAATAAAAGTGGGTCAACAAAGCCAGCAGTTCACTGCTGCAGATGAATGGTGTACATGTTCAGACATGGAGAACACCCTTTGATCCTTCTCCACATGTCATAATGCCAGAAATCGAACAAATATCTGCAACATCGTGAGCAACAGGCAGACTTTGGACTAACATGGCAGAGTTTGATGAGTTGAGTTAGAGCACCTGACCTCAGTGAATGCCTCTGAAATGTCTGGCCTGCACACAGAGGAGGTTTTGACTCACTGAATAACAAAAATATTGGATTACTCTTACTTTTATAAATACCTTCTCATGGTCTGTTGATGTTTGTGTGTTTTAGTGACTTTGTCTCTTAGTAAATGGGTTTTCGAGTTATTTGTGACAGAATCTGTTGTTGTTCTTCTAGTTCTCCTTTACTTCCTGTATCCTTCATGTACATTGTGTTAATATTGTCTTCCTGTTTATGATTTATGCCTGAATTTTTGTTGTGTTACTCATATGTCGTGTCACATCCCTCAGTATATATAATACTAGGTTTTCTTTGCTCACTGTGTGTTTATTGCTTCATGCCATGCATGACCTGTTTCCTGCCTCTCACTGTGTTAGTTTTGGACTTTCTGGTCCTCCTACCGCAGCAGTGCCTTATGTGAGCCTGCATTTGGATCTTTAACACTCAACTAAACACGCACATATTTAAGATTTTTCAACTTAATGTGTATCCATCGGCCTTCCACAGCTTTGCACCCTACAGATCCCAAAGTAATTCACACCTCATATCCAAGTTTATCTCCTGAGGAACTTAGTGATGCCAAAACTTTCTGAAGCATAACAATACAAAGACCAAGAGCACAATGCTAATAAAGAAAAAACAATGATCACTTTTAATTTGCCTGTTTAAGAGATGCATTTGTTTGCTCAGGAAGGAAGAAATAACGATAAAGAGCGATCTGCTCCTTAAATGTCATGATATGGACACCCAGTCTAACCAAAATATGTGTCTTCCCAGCGATGACCTCATGCTTTTTTCACATTTCCTCCAATACCTTAGGATTTTTCTAATTAGACATTGAAAAAAAAGGAAAAAAAAATCCAACATTGCATGTTTAAAACCAATCGGGCACCTCAGTGGATGGGAAAATGCAACATGGAACATGTCTCTTCATTGTCAGCATAATCAATTGTACAGGATCTACAGGAATAATCATTCTTATTTGCTCTGCCTGCTGCTGCCTCCAGCCACCATCTCCTTTCCACGAGCGCAGCCAAGTTGTAAGTTATTGTTAAACTATCGTTAGGAGTCTGAGTGAAATGTCTGAATAAAAATATTTTCCTGATATTTCCAAATATTTGCTTTGGCTTTCATTTGCAGCTTCCTGTAACATCCAAATGAAGAAATGTGTTAGCATAAATGCTGTTGAGTTCCTTTGTGGTACAAAATCGAAAGCTCCTATTTTAATTTTGGATGTCAGTGCAGCCAAGAAGAATTACTTTGGGAAATGCCTGAAAACAGCTTAGACTCAATGAGTAGTTGAAATTGAAAGTTAGTCTGCTCTTAAAGCATGGATTAAAGATGTTATTGATCAGTATTATTAATTACAACTGGCCTTTGGCTGGTAAAGATGGAAGAGATAGCTTTTGAGCATCATCAAGATGATTTTGTGGTGATAGACGCTGTTTGAGGATTAAAGCACTGAGCATTATCAGTTCAATTTGGGTATGATTACTTTAATCAGCTGTCTCCAGCTGATGAGAAGTTCCCTTATTTGTAACACTTACCTATGAGCAAGTCACACCAGAGATGTCAGAATTGGTTTTTAAATGTAATTAGGACTCACTGTGTTTTTGTGCTGAATGCACCAGTTGTTTTTCTGCCATAACAAATAGGGCGTTTGTTGTAAAGACTCCAGAGCATATGATGCCAAAGAAAAGTTTCCACTCCCAAGGATCAGCTAGGTGCCTTTTGGCAAATCTCAGACAGGCTTTAATTTTCCTCCTGGTGAGCAGTGTTTTTTGCCTTGATACCTTGCCATGAATCTCATTTTTCTTTTCAAACAGGAATTCAAGAATACTGACCCAAGCCAAGGACAAAACGAGTCTGCAGACGCCTAGATGACGGGGTTCTTTTAAAGTTCCTGCTTGATTTTTATTCTTCGCACTTGGAGTGACTTTGACAGAGATACGTTTTCTTGGAATATTCAGCACTTTTCTGACTTTCCAGACTTTCTCAGCTACAACAGCATAAACTTGGCTGGGAGTCAGAGGAGCTTTTGGAAAGACTTTAGAAACATTTCCAGACTGACAGGCGTCAACGTCGTCCCTATGGATGTTTTGAAGCATTGGGTTTTGTCTCGATGTAACATGGTCCTGAAACCTGTGCGTTCCTGGCTTTTCTTCTCATGGTGATGGCCAAAGACTGTTGACAGATCTGGTTCAGACCAGAAAGAATCAGTGCCACTTGTATGCAGGAGTTAAAGTGTAAGCCTGTGTCATGCAAATTTCCATTGGAAAAGAGTCATCAGATATTGTAATGTCAGTCATATTATGATGAAAATGAGGTAAAGTTTACTTTTAAAGTTATATTTTTACATCTGCCTGTTAAAGGTGAGACTACCGCCAGTCACCCTGCAAAACCTCTCTAATGAACATGTATATTATTAGGTCAATAGAATCAGAAAACTTTAAAAAATACATGTATTTTATAGTGGAAAAGCAGATCATTCCTTGACTGAGTGACTGTTCCCCAGTAACTGTTGCATTCAATATACAATCCACCATATAAACCTCAACAAAATAGTAGGTTTTACTATTTTGAACAAATCAAAAGATTATTTTGTGTTCATTAGTGAACTTTGAAAGTGCTGGTGGGCAGATTCTACAACCAGGTATAACTAAGAGTATCGGAAAACTAATGGACAGATTTAAAGACATAAACACACAAGCATTCTTTAAAGATATCTGAGAGTTCATTTAAAGGTAAGACTACAGCCAACAGCTGGCAGCGCTGCCTGCTATAATGACCATAAACAGTCATTTGTGCTAACCAACACAGCATGCCCCTTATCCCATTTAGTACATCCTCCCCTCGGCTCCTTTCCTCACACATTAGTCTCTCCCTCCAGAAGTGTGATTTGTTGGGGCTTTTTTGGGTTTTCCTCTCTTATTTTGGGACTTTGGGTTAGATTTCCTTGTCTCGTTTTTTCTGTGTATGATTAGATTCTGTTTTCTTGTTTGTGTTCTTAGTATTTTGGAGTTATTGGTTTGATTTATTCTCTGTTTGCATCAGTCTTTTCTTGATGTGCCTTTTGGTTTTCGTCTCTCTTTTAGGATTTGCCTTAGTTTTTGTTCTTGCCTTTGTTTCTGATCTGTTGTCTTAGTTTTGTCTTACCACAGTTCTGTACTTGTGTTTATCTCTCAGTCTTGTCCTCAATTTGGTTTCTAGTTTATTCTGTTTCACATCCCCACCAGTAGTTGTCCTCAGTTCCTCACTCACCTGTTGTCATAGCGACAGTCACTTGTCTCATCAGTCCCTCCATGGTTTTGATCAGTCGATGTCAGATCCTCATCGTTGATACTCAGTTTATTCCAGTTAGTTGTGTGCTTCCTGTGTTCCAGTTATCTTATGGTTAGTTTGGTCTTTTGTTTTTTTCCTCTAAGTTTAGTTTCTGGTTTTCCAGCTTGGCCGAACCTTTTGTTTGTTTTAATAAAGTCACCAGATAAGTTTCCCTCAGCCTCAGGTCTCCTGTTCTGCATTTGGGTCCTTTGGCCATCAAAACATAACATGATTAGGAGAGTAAAAGTAACAGATGTGAATCAGTCTGAGACAGCCTTGTCTCTGTGTGTCAGTTTAAACCAACATCATTGACGTGTAACTCAGCTGCATCATTTAACCATTGTTTTAATGCAGCTTGCTCCTCTTTTTCTGTGGAGGCATCCCTCAAAAAGTTTCACTGAGATTTCCGAGTCACAGAAGGAGGAGAAGAGTCCAAAAGGCACACATTTAACAAATAAGAGCCTCTGGTCTCTCAGAAATTTGTACAAAGATTACAATTTAACTGTTAAGAAGTAGAGGCGAGCAGCAAATGTCAACCAGCTTCTCCTTTGTGTCTTGAACAGGGTGCTGAAGCCCAGACCAGGAGGCGGTTGAGAGGATGAGTACTGTCTCTGAACACCTTTTTGTTTTGTTTTGTTTTGTTACATTTTTTTTGTGGCAAGCTCAGTCCAAACACCGATCCAATACTAAATGATTTTTGTACATTAAGAAATTAGTATTACACTATTACAAGATCCTGATACAAACCACCATTCACCATTACTATAATTACAGCTGAGGGAAATAACACAGGTGAAGGGTGTGGAGCTGATGATCGGAGTGAACATAACTCTAACGTGGAACAGAATAGAAATTCCCAACATGGAAAAACAAAAAACTACCAAAAAACTACACCTATCATTGCACGTGTAATATATTAAAGTCTTATGGGGACAAGGTAGATGCACACAGGACAGTTTGTTAGCTTCAGTCGCTCTTCTTCGGTTGAAGCGGCTAAGCACCACCTCTATGACTGCACAGCTGTGCCCTGATTGGCTGAAAGCTTCACACATATGAAGCGTGATGCGTTATAAAATCATATCTTCATATCTGCTATCTTCCTATCATTCTTTTTCTGATTGCTCATTTAGCTCATTTACAGTTTTCATTCAACAAGATTCAACAACTCTTATTGTACTTTTACTGAAAAGAAGTGAGGCGTTTGAGGGACCTTTGAGGCCTTTGACTTTCTTTTCACCCTCCTCCTGATGTCATTTCAAAATATTCTGAAGGAGGAACTAAAGAATAAACAGTTCTCTCTCAAAATGTTTCTCCTGCAGGCATTCTTTGCGAGATTAGCTGCTGCTGTGAGTTTACTTACGTAATAAGCACATCTGTAATTTGACAATGTAATTTTTCACATTTAAATAATACAATTTCAGAGCCCTCGTAACACACATACACACGAATCTAATCAAATATAAATTTGACCCAATGCTTCAGTGGTGTTTCCATAGCCAATAGTTTTCCTTCCGCACAAATGTTGTTCCAAAAGGTTCATTTTTAGGTGGAACGTGACTATTGGCCAAAATTGATGTGTTTTCAAGACTTTAATATAATTAATAGATGAAAGGAATTTAATCCTTTGATGTTTTTTATATTAATTTTATAGGTGGATTATTTGCCAGACAGCAATATGTGAGTTTTTTTCAAGAAATGTTTTAATGTAAAAACTGTTTCTTTCTTAATATTCTATATGTGAGATTTTCATTATGGAGGCATCTTTATATTTCATCTTTTGCCAGATTAAACCCCAAAACGTTGTGTTGAAGCAAGAGAACAAAAAAATGAGTTCAATATCTCCGATTCTTTTTTGAGCAGTACTTTACAGTTTTTTTTCGATGGCACAATTTTGTCAGCCAAGTACATATCCGTCCCCATAACCACAATGGTATTTCCTTCATACTGATGTACATGCTCGTGATCATAATGTTATTCAAGTAGCTTATGTAAGTAGATCAGATTTAGCGCATTAATTGAGTATAAAATGTCAAGTTTGTGAGGATAACATTCAAATGAATTATTAGAGGTGTCGTATTTCTCATGTGTGCGTGAGTGGTTGTGGTTCCAATTGACCTGAATCCTCTTTAAAAAGCAGCCCTGTGATGCGGCTGCTGTTCAACATACTAAGGGAAATTCCATCTTATTAGACCTAATTATCATTCTTCAATCTGTTTCTAGTTAAATAAAGTCCAGACAGCAATCAGTGAATGCACATAAACACGCACTCCTTCACACACACACACACAAATTCAATATGGTCTTAATTTTCATTAACAAGAGGACGGTTGGTGGGTTAGCAGGGGGAGAGGCCGAGTCTCACGGTACTTGAAACATAAAACATATCTAATCCTGTGACGCCATTAGCTCAAGAACATAACACATCATTCTTCTCAGCTCAAAACTACACACAGGTGGTCAAATACACAACGCTTGAGAAGTCATGCACCGCTCATAGTCACTCTTAATGCTCGCCACAGGAGGGCAACAGAGGCCTATAAAAACCGTGTGACGCTTACTTTTACAAGAGGAGTCTATTTAACCTCATTAACTACTGGCCAAAAGTTTAGGAAACAGAACTGTGCGGTGAAAGAAAACAGTTTCCAGTGGGGTTACTTACCCCCTGGCAAGATGTGAAGCAGAACATTTCTCCTTAATGCAATCCAGCACCCTTCTCAAACACTGAAAGCAAAGCAGGAATACATCTTTTTGACACGTCTCTTTGGTTCCAGCCTCTTGTTTCCACCAGTAATTTGAAGGTTTTCGTAGAGCTTTTTGACTCTAAAGTTATATGCCTAAGTTTTGCCTTTTCAGACTCAGAACACAAGTCCCCATTATTCTATGGTCCACCAGTCTTTTCCCAGTTTCTCATCAGCTACTTCACTCCGGAGCATTATACAGCTTTTTGTAACGACTTTAACAAACAGAACTAAAAGCACCTAATGCAAAGGTTTTTCTTCAAGCTTATGCGCAAATGAAAACTGTGCCGTGTAGAGACAGTAAAGGGGTCCAAATAACTGTATGACGAACACCTTTGAAGTAAAGCTGAAATTAGAATGAATTTTTGTTTCGAGACATCACGGTTCATGCTATCTTTGTTTCGACTTTGCAGGTTTTCTGCCCCTTTACATAATAAGTCATTCCTCGACTGATTCTAGTTTACATGCAGACTTGCAACCTTGCATATTCCAAAGTATATAAAAGGTCTTTGTGACGCACATGGAAAAGTGAAAAGCCTGGAGCTGCTTGTGCCAGTTTGATATTAATACATATGGATTTTTTTTTCCTTTCAAAGCTTTCCACCAGTGGTGGATTTGGTCAGCAATTCAAGCAGAAAAGCCCTCTATATTTGTTTGTTTCTTTTTTTTTTTATGTCAGAGTTGCAATGTTTCAGCATGGTCTTATAGTAAATCCCAAATTAGGCACGAAACAAAAAATCATTTGTTTGTGCAGACAGATTTGAGTTGTACACTTTCTTTTTCAAAACTTTGGCATGATTGTCAAAGTAATTCATTTCAGATGTGCCTGCATTACATTTGAATCTTTTAAAGGAATTGTTACCAGTTTGGCTGGAAAAAGATTTCCGACACGTGGGAGACATCGTGGGAGGATCTCTTTTTATGGAAAAAACCCACAACCATGTAGTTTTTTTTAATGCCTGAACCTAACAAGATGTTTTAGTTGCCTGAATCTAACCAGTGAGGGAAAGTAAATGAATAGCATAGAAAGTGTTTTTTTGGACAGAAGCTGAACCCATGACAACCACGCACAGCTCCACTGCCACACCTACAAACTGCCATTGACTTTTTTGCCAGTTAAAACTGGTAACACTCCTTTTTAGACCTTTCCTGACAGGTAGGATGGAGTGGTAATGCGCAGCGCTTTCAATCATTCATACATTCACGAAAAAAAAAGATTAAGACCTCAGGTTTTTCACCACTGTGTTACATTCGCTTTACACTTCACTGAAACACTTGTTAATTTGTCTTTTGGGTTTAGACAATAACAGGGTTAGACAAAGATCATGGTCAGAGCTAAAATAGATTATTTTTACTACAAAATCTTCCACCATTTTGCTGGTTGTCTTGGTTACATAGAAACTCAACACATTATGTAGAAACTTTGTCAACTGATGGTTAGGTTTAGCCAATAACTCGACTTGGTTAGGGTTAGAGAACATCATGGTTAGGACTAATCTAACCATTGGAAACCATTTCACCATTTACATACAGTTGCTTTTACAACCACTAGAGGTCTCTTATTCTTAAAGGCAATGATCAAGGGCCTGCGTGAGCATGCCCTGGAGACATGGGGAATATTTGGGCAGAAAACGGTCTCCAAAAATAAGTATGATAGATTATGTTCATGACAACTTCAGCGAGACTGCTTTGAATAATCTTACAAATCCAAAAAGTTGTTTTTCAAGCAGCTGTTTTTTCAAAATTTCAAAATCCTTGAAAGCCCTTAAAGTCATAAATGTGTGGTTTTTTTTTAAAGCTGGCATCTCCTCAAAGTGCTGGTTTTAATGAGTCCACCAGTCTAAAACACTATATCTGTCTTTTGTTCATACTCTAAGTGCAATGGGACATTTCTGAAATAGCAGGGTTGAAAAAAGCTCCATTCAGCCTATTGCTGACAGACTTATGACAACAAATAATTCTTAGGACAATTCGTCAGGAGAGCATAGTTGGTAGCAGCCTTTGAGCTCTTGTTTTCAACCTTAATTTTCAATCTACACTAAAGTCATGTTACATGATGCCATCTGTTTGTATGTGGCAATATGTTGTGTCTGAGAAGATTTCACATTCACTTGTTCCCACGACCACAAGAGGTTGCATATTACATAAATGCAGGTTATAATACTGGCTCAACAAATGGCCCACAGTGTCATTTACACTATAACAACAGTCTCTTTGGTTTGTGTGTAACATACTGAGCACAAATAGACACAAGGTGATGTGACAACTATAGCAAAAATCTCAAATTTTTTTTCTAAATGATCTACATACACATCTAAAGAAGGGCACAAAACCCAAATAATACAGAAAAGATGACAAATGAAAAGTAACGGTTCTCAATGATGACAGGGTTGTGCTGTGGTGTGAAAAACTTATATGTGCTTTGGAATATAACCACTGTAAAGCAATAATAATAATAATAATAAATCTACTTTTATTGATTTGATGAAGCTTTTCTTTTCATTATAACGTTCTTTTCTTTTTTTTCCCCCCCTCACAACTTACAATGAGGGAAACTGACCATGAAATGGCTGAGGAACTGGTGTGCTGTGCTCATTTCATCAGCAGATAAGTGAGAAAAACGGCAAATGCATCCCAAACTTTGAGTGCTGATGCTTTACTTACACATACATACGCAGAAACACTGAAAGTGTTTCGTCGAGCTTTTCTATGAAGCACCTGCGTATAACACTACACAGCCCAGTAAATCAAAATGTGCCTGGAGCTTTTTCATGTCAGCGACATTTCAAAAATTCGCTTCAAATCAGCTTGACCATTGGATTCAAACAGTTGTTGTAAAAGTATCTGAAAGATGAAGACTGCTCACTGTCTGCACCTGGTTACTTCATCATAATGTTAATAATGGGTAAATATAAAGAATGACGAGGTTACAGGCCCTGTTGCAGATTTTCTCCTCAACACAGCTTTGAAAGCGACACGGCTAATACTGGATGGGAAATTTCAAGCCAAGTGTTCCCTACGTAACACACATTGACCCTCCCATTGTTTGTGGGTCAAATCTGACCTGGTTCAAGAGCAAATGTTTCATGAAAATGAGTTTTTACTGGAAGAAGACTTTAAGGCGATGTACCCAAAAAAACAGTGATAACATTGAGGTAATATAGAGGTGTGAAGCAGAACTTTTGTCTTGTTGCAATTATGTGTCATAACCATAAAAAACACTGTAAGTGCCCACAATGTCATGATTGGGACATTTCTTTTACAACGTTGTATTAACATTAATGTAACATTACAGTGCTAAAGTATAGGGGATATTGATGCTATGTTGCTGAAATGACACGCCCTGCACTGGATAAAATAATGGTGCTGCTACTTTGCTCAAGGTTTTTAAAGTCAATGCAAGTTGGCATCAGTGCCATTCTCTATTAGACTATCTAGCTATACAGTACAACAAGTTTACAATATCTGCATCTTTACACAGTTGATATGTCAAACACAAGGTAAGAGAGATCTAATATAAATGATTATCATATGATTATAATGTATGACTTGGTAATCTGATTTATAACAAAATTTACATTTTGGAAGATCTGAAGAGAATTAACCTGAATTCCAACTAAAGACATTTAAAATTTTGTTAACTAATGCTTAATTAGTTACACACATAAGTATTGTACTTCAACAAAAACAGTTGATTATTTTAGAAAACATCTTATGATGTCACAAAAATGTTCTGGCTTAATATGCTTCAACATGTTAAGTTTCTGCATCCTGATTGTAACGTTTAACTCGTGACGTTCCTCCAACATAACAATAACGGGTTCAAGGTGTGACAATAATCAGCAATCAGATCCTATTAATTGACATGTGGTTCCATTTCATATGTATATGTACTGCAAACACAGAATGTGCTGCAATATAGTACTTATGAGCTCAATAATTCATGACCATGTAAGAATGTTATAAGAACGTATGCACTTACTATACTTATACAGTTGCATTGCAGTGTTATTCCTGCAAAATATAATGTTGCTGCATACAACATTCTGCTACATACAGTGAGATTGTCACAGCAGTATCAATTTAATCAACAAACTGTGACTTTTAGTATGAATTTCAGCAGATAAATGTCTTCATTGTCACATGCATTCCTGCAACAGCTCTGTTAGAAAGGAGGTATATCTTATTCTTATAGAATAATATTTTTCAGCTGCTCAGTGGTCCATGGTTGTCATTGTCTCATTCTCCTCTTCATGATGTTTCATGCATTTTCAATAAGAAACAGATCTGAACTCCAGGCAGGCCAGTGGTCTTTGTATCAATCTTAGCTGATATATGGCGTCCTCCTTGCGTTACACAGTTGGTGGTAACATTTTTTGGATACAGTAGCGGGCTCTGTTCAGTGAAAATGATTTTTTTCCAAAGTAGTTCCAAGCCCATGTGGCTTTATTGATATGGTGGAATGACTGTTTCTAATGCAGTGCCGACTGTGGGCTTGAAATTCACGTGCTTCCAGCAGAGGTTTTCTTACTTGGCCTTAAAGTATTGAGATCTCCCCAGACTCCCTGAAAGTGTTTTTTACAGTTTGATGCTTTGTAGATGTTAAACACCAAAGTTCTTTGCTCTTTTGCAGAACTTTCTTTTTTCAAACTGACAGACTGAGGTTGGTACAAAGCGGTGAGCCACATCCACAGTCATCCTTACTTGGAAGCACTATAGCAAGCTTTTATAATCAATCCTGACACCCTCACATTTGATCAGTTAATCAGCTGATTGTAGAAATTTTCAAAACAGTGTCATTTTTATTTTCCTCAAAATCTTTTGTATTTCTTTGCTGCTCTCCTAGCTTTATTACAGTGTGTTGCTAGCATCAAATTCTAGATATGCTTATCTTGTTTTTCAATGAACACACTTCAAATAATTTCCTTGGTAATTGTCTCTCTTAAATAAAAGTTCAATCCAATAAACTTGTAAATTTAAAATTTTGTTGCATTTTAGAAAACTCAGGGTCTAGTGGGGAAGAGAAGGTGACGAATAATCAAAAATGATGACTCTTCGACAGGACAACTTCTGTATGAGACGACAGTTTTAAAAATTTGCTTTGAGATCTGTCATCTGTAAGTGATGGTGCCAATGGATGAACAGATCAGAGTAAAGGTTAAGATAGAGACAATGGAGACATCTGGGACAGGGGCACACGTCTCATGGGTCATGTGACATGACCAGGAAACTTTACTATAGTGTAGTGGAAAAGAAGCTTAAAATAAAAGTAACAGTCAAAGGTAAAAACAAGAATCTCAAAACAGTATTTAAAGAGGCATTTGATTATTACTTTATCTTCTGAATTAAGATGAGGTATGTACCTTAACTTAATGATGCTTTGACGATTGTTTGAAATACAACTTCATAGAGTCGAGATTGTTGGATTTTTCACAAGACCAGTATGTACTTTTGCAAAATTGTTGTTCATGACTGCATGAATCATTAAATAACACACAGAAGGAAAAGCTCAGATAAACTCTTCATTACAAGTACGGTAAATACACAGGGTACTCTACAGAGAAATTACACAAGTTACATTCCAGTCCAATTAAATACATTCCGATTTAATCCAATTATAAACCAATAAAATTCAGCTAACTTTTTCAACAAATTCAAGCTGGGATGGAGTTGACACAAATAAATAAACGGCCATCCCCATATGGCCAGCCTGGGAGGAAAGAAAAGCAAACAATGAAATAACCATTGGTTTTTAAACATTATGTACTGGATCAAGCTTTTGCTAAAGTGCTTGTTTGTTTTAATCATTTCAAACCACTTCAGATGGGTTGAGGAGATGCAATAAATGGTACATAAATTGTAACTTACACAGAGCTTTTATAGTCTAGTTGACCACTCAAAGCGCTTTTACACTACAAGCAACAGCCACATATATTCAAACAGCTGCCCCAGTAAAAGCCATGCTAAGGACAAAAAGGTTTCTATCCAATCAAATTCAGAGGGAATTTCAATTTAATATGATAAAAGAAGTGTTATGTGTGTAGTCATAGCGTGTCAAGCTAATACTTTTTAAGCCTATTTGCTACTTTAAATAAACTTTTTGGCACACAGTGTAGTGAGAATCTAGTGGAAAAATAGGGTGTAGAAAACAATCCTTTCAAGAGCAGTACACTGAATGTATAAGAAATTCAATATTTGGGGGCATCAAATATTGAATTTCTTATACATTCAGTACATTACCGCTTTCATAATGCATCTGTTATTTGAACAAGCTTAATTTGATGTTAATAAAGATTAGCAAAAATGCAATTTAGGCACATCTGAAAACTGTTAGTGTTTGATACTTCAATAAAGTTTTTCTTATGTGATTTCTATAACGTTCTACAATGTGATTTCTATAACTAATATGAAAAACAGCGTAATCATTAAAAACATAGATATGAAAAAGTTGTTATGTTTGAAGTGCAGTTGGTGAGGTGGAAAGCTGTCCATGAACCCTCAAGCTGTAAACACAGGTGTAGCCAGAGTTTCCCCAGTTGTTGTCAGTCTGGATCTTCACGAAATGAAGAACAATCCTTTGTGGATTCTCGAGAGGGACAAATGAGAAAACGCTTGATTTTTAGAAAAAAACAAGACAACAAGACATTAGAGAAAGACACAATAGTGTGACGCAGCTGGGATCTATGTGGAACATAAGACCTTTGCATCTATTTGAAGTAGAAGCTCTACTTCTACAATACACTTTGTTGAGTGTAAACTGTAAAGCAAAAGAGAATGCAATAAGTTGCAAACTTCAAAAGCCAACATTTCTTTCACAAAAGATGATAGAAAATATTAAATGTGAAAAGTGAGACATTTTACTATTTCCTGAAAAAATGTTAGCTCATCTTTCATTTGATGGCAGCAAAACATCTCAAAAGTTGGAATGGCTGCAAAAGTAAGTTGTACAATAAGAAAACAGCTGGAGGAACATGTTGCAACCATCTTTCCATTTTCCATGCCTGTTTAATCCAAGCGAGGTGGCTGGAGTCTATCCCAGCTGCCATTGGGCAAAAGACAGAGTACACCCTGGACAGGTTGCCAGTCCGTTACAGGCCACACAGAGACAAATGAGGCAAAACAACCATGAACACTAACAGTCACTCCTATGGTCAATTTAGAATCACAAATGAACCTTGCATGTTGTTGGGTGGTTGGAGGAAGCTGCAGTAGAGGGAGAGAACCCATGTTTGCATGCGAGGAACATACAAACTTGACAGGAAGGCCCCAGCTGGGATTTGATTTAGGAACCTCTTTGCTATGAGGCGACAGTGCTAACCATCACAAGGCAGTCCTTTTGCAACCAACTAGGTTAAATGGCAACAGGTAAGTAACATGATTAGATGTGAATAGAGCCCCTTACAGAAGCAGCGTCTCTCAGACAGAGGCTCAGCCATCTGCACAAGAAAAAGAATTGATCTACAAATTACAGAACAATTTCAGAATAATGTTACTCAACTTAAAATTGTGAAGACTTGTGACATTGCTTTTATTGAAATATATTTCATAAAGACTTTACAGGTGGATTTATGGATTTCATTTTGGAATTTCTTTGATTCATCAGTATAATTTTCTGTTTGTCAGTTGTTTAAGTTTTAAAGCATACATGACACATGTTGAGAAAAATATATACATGCTGAATAAGCCAATACACATGCACAGCATCAACTAAACGGCAACAGAAACTTCAATTTGAAACGTGTATTCAAGAAATGCAAACAAATTCAAAATGTGAATGCCAGCAAGACACTCAAAACAGGATAGAAGCATGTTTACTGTTGTGTCGCATCACCTTCTTTTAAATAACATTTTGAAATCATTTGAGGTTTGCAATCTGCAAAACAAACTGAGGAACAGCGAAACAATTCCCCATAGCAAAGGGGGCAGAGCTAACATTGTGTTATACTTATCTTTCCAGTGGGAAAGTGATGGCATGCATATGTAGCTTGGTAGCTTAAACAAAGAGAGATGCCTATCCGAAGACCTGGAGCTCAGCAGCTGTTTCCTCAACTGTCCACAAGTCCATAAATGATTAGATTCCCTTCAGAAAAATGTGCACAATAGCTGTATTATACAGTAGTTTCTATTTCCAGTCAGAAAAAGTTCTAAAGGCATAGAATCTTCCCTTGAGCTGCGGCGTCCATCATTAGATTAAGATTAAATCAGATAAGGCAAAGCCTCGGAGCTTTGAGGTTGACTTTTGGAGCAAGGGGATGGCATGTGGGCAAAAGAAGACATTGCCTAAATAAGATGAGATTATTTATAACCAACGATCAGAATTGAAAGAAGATGTGAAAAATGGAGTCCAGGTTAAACATGGCCTGAGTTATATTTTCAAGAGACATTTAGACCTTCAGGGAACTGTGTGATTATCCCACGTGCTGTTTCTCTGCACGCTCCTTCTCTGTAGTTCAATGGGCAGAGCATGGCACTAGCAGAGCTGGGGTAAAGGGTTAGACTCCCAACTGCGGCTCCTCAAATTGAAACTGCATGTTTTGCACAGCACTCAAAGACCAGTAATGAGAAGTATCCTCCAAAGTGCTTATGATGCATTTGCACCCTGTGAGGCATGCAGGTGCCTAAAAGTAATTAGGACATTCATTTTTTTCAACTGGGACTCCTGCTGACTTGAAATGACAGCCATCACTGAGGTTGGTTTAAAATCAAAGAGATCCTGCTGTGCCGTTGAGCCTGTGGGCCAATCGAATGTCTCCCTCTGGCTTGTATTATGAAATGAAGCCTTTTTAAACCAGACACATGAAGTTAAAGGAACCCTGAGTGTGCATAAAACCGACACAGCGGTAGTACAGGACAAGCATATTTGCATAAATATGAGATAATTACATGACAGCGCTACAACCGCCGGCGACAGCACATGATGGATGAGCCAGGGAAAGAAAACATGACCAAGGCGAGAGACCTGAAAGACAAGGCTACTGGTGTAATACTAACTCTGGATGGAGAGATGGGAATGAAAGGCTAAACAAAAGATGGATTGTAGGATGGGAAAGGAATGGTGAAGGTCTTAGTGTCTCAGGCCTTAAGTATTACCCTCTCCTCTCGCTCGTCTTCTGTTTCTGCCTTTTAAGGAACTCCATAACTTCAAGTAGATAATGAGTGCCTTGAAGCAAATGGAGAACAACGAAGGAAGGAGAGAAAAGGTGTGTGTGTGTGTGTGTGTGTGTTGGTGGTGCGAGAGTGAACTGAGAGGCAGTGGGAGACGGTGGAAGGAAGAGGAAGATCAGAAGTGATAACAAATGAGGCGAGAGGCAGAGCTGAACAGTGATCCATGATAAGATCATGCATTAACTTAAAAGCATACTTTAATGAAAGTCCACCAAGAGCTTAAGAAGGGAGATCCGAGGATGAGTTTTGGAGGGTTAGGAAAATACAAGTTTTGGAGCTCCTGATTTTGTGTGTAACCCTGAATCCCCCTCTCACCACGAGGACCATTATGATTTTACACTCCTTGAGCTTCCATATTTTCTATCTGAGCGACCACAGATGGATTCTCTTCTTTCTTTGCCTGTTTCGTCAGGAGGGGAGAAAAAGGAACAAATCGTTAGTTTCTTGTTAGAAAGATCATGACTTCATGGGAACTCTGAGGAGCAGAGATATTGGTTTCACATCAACAGTGATCGAGTCATCTTCAAGCTTTTATCTGCAAACGTCAGAGTAGCTTTAAGGTCATTTTTTTTTCTTATTTAACGATTTGACCACGCCGGTGGGCTCTTACTGGAAACCTAAGAGAATAAAAACAAAACTTTTTTTTTTTTTCCATCACACCCCTTGGCCATAAAAATCAATACAGGCCCCATTTTTTTCCCTTGGTGATTGTTATTTTTATTTTCATGTCAGCTAATCTTTCATGTGGTAGGTATGTAGTTCTCGCTAAAGTACAGAAAAATAAAAAGATGTTGGGTTCCATCTCCTCATAACCTCCTCACATCAACTTTTTCATGAAAAAGGCAAAAGAATGTGCAAAACTGACAGTAAGTCACTATTGAGCTGGACAGGTTTGCATTAGTGCCGACGCCACATTGTGTCCAAAAGCTGCAGAAGGCCTGTGTGAGGCTACGGTTTGTTAATGTATCCACCAAATACATTTCATAACAGCATCGTAATCTGTTGTTAGACTGTCCCCATGTCCCCAAAATGTCATCAATACAGCTATAAAGCTGCTTTAAAGTTTTATCTCGTTTACACAATCGTGCTAAATCAAAAAGAAAATGCGCACCACAGTCAAAAACTTTCTCGTTCGGCTTTCAACTTTTTAGTCGTTCTACCAATACAAAATTACAGCAATTGAATAGCAGGTTCTTATGATTTTAAGGGAAAAATCTAAAGCTTTAAATGAGACATTCTTTTGTCTCATTTAAAGCTCTTTCTCTGTATTACAGTGTTTGTCTGTATTTTTGCTTTCCCATTCGTTCATTTTCTGTCTCTAAGCCACAACAGTTGTATGAAATCAGTGCCAGCTGTCAGCACTTTGATTTGATTGTAGAATGTGTCAATCAAGCCTGGCCACATTGCACAAAATCAAATTCTAGTCACTCGTTATTTTAGCTCTCACTGAGGTCTTTGCGCTGGAATTAACTTTGACTGTCACACAGAACCAAGAAACCCAGGGTGAAACTGATTAGAGCTTGTGATCTTTGTTCCATCTATCACGTAAATCCAACATGAAAGCACAAACTTATTCAAAGCAACTTGTTCTTGTTTGCCTTTGAATATTCTCGCTCCAAGCAGTGAATATGTGCATGGCAGCTGGGAGCTTATTCTTTTTAAACATTCAAAAAGTTATAAGAAAAAAAATCTGGATTCAAACTGACAGCACAGAGAAACAGGGAGTAATATACTGTTTATATACTGTGTGAATCTCTCCTGTGGACATATGTAGTGATGGTTATGTAGGTTTGCAGATTGTAGAGTTCAGTCATCAAAAATGGTGTTAAAAATAAGATACAAATCCAAAACGCCAAAACACTTAACTGGTAAATTCTCCCTTTCTCCAAACACTTCTTACATGCTCATCGTGGTCCGTCCTTCCAGGCAGATATAAGCATGTCTTGCTTGCTTTGTTTTGGTCCAGTCTTGTCTCAGTGTGTTCATATGGCGAAAGACCACAAAGAAATTAAAGAAAAGCAAACTCAGACAGCGTAACGGAATGAAGAAATAGCATCATATTACCGTGGGGCTTTTAAGATGACCGTAAAAAGATATGCCTTGTGTACTTTCCAGGGCTGGAACAGGAAAATATTTGCTTCTGCCTTTTTTCGTGGTGCGCAGTGGGAGAAGAAAATGGTCCAGAATTTGTGAGAATTTAGAAAAACAAAGGAGGGAGCTCTGAAAACGTATGCCTAAGGAAATGTGTGTTATGTCTTTGTTAGACTCTGCAGTGCTGTGGAGACTAAATGGATTTTTTTGTAAGCATACATTAGAGAAAATTTGGAAAGGTATAAAACCAAAGTAAGCCATTCACTTCCAAGTTATTGTCTACAGATAATATACATAATTTTGCTCTCAAACACCTTTGTTGATCTCTCAAATGTTTTGGACCCCAGCCATCAGTTCCTGAGCTGTTGGTTTTCAAAGATTTCTCTGCATTCAATGCTTTGATTCTTTAAACGTGGTTACGCTACTCTGACTCTTTTTTTTTCTACCTCACAGGTTTTACAAAAAAAAATATGGGACTTTGGAGCATGCGTGGAGCCCCTGGGCCTATTTGAATTCATTTGAGTTTGCACAGAATAATTTGACCCACAACCACATTATCAAGGTGTGTTAGTTCAGCTTTGAGAAGCTTGATTTTGTACGATTTTGATCAGACTAACATGTTTAAATGCATTTTCAAAGTCTGGTTTTGGTTGATTAAACTCAGTAATTAGTTTTTATGCAGTATAATGTGCTCAATAACAGCCTATTTGTTTTTACATTTTTGTTTCACAGAGGCATTATATTTGAGCAACGCAATATGTGGTGCAGTTTCTGCAGTATGCAGTATGAAAACCAGCCTAACTTAAAACAGCATAGAACTGATACACATTATGTGCCTTTCACTGCATGTGCAATACTAAGAAACAATTTATAAGTAATGAATAAATTAAAATCTAAAGAGGCAAAGACTATTGTTTTTTTCAGACTAATTACATCTGTATACATAAAAAACACAGAACATCACGGCAGTCATCTTCAAAGTTCAGGCTATAATGGGACATATACTTTTAAGGATTAGGGTTAGGGTAGGTCTCTAAAGCATGACTGTAATGTCTTCTCCAAACTAACAAAAGCAAGAGCATGACTGTGTATGTGCAAGGGAGTCTGTAGTTCTTCCATAATCTCCTGTCTTTGTGTGTCACGCAGACAGTTTAAAAGCCCTCTATTTACCTTTCACGCCATTCTCCCTTTTTCAAGTCATGGGATGGAGGAGTGTGTGTGTGTGTGTGAGTTTGCATTTAAGAGAAAGAAAAGGAGCATGAGAGAGCACTCTAAGTCCTCCTTAGTGGGTGGACAGCTGGTCCAAAACAGGCGTTTTAGTCTCTAACAAACCGTGACATGTCAAACATGTAACAGACTGCGACACAGCAACATGTAAAATGCCTCATTGACTCCCACCCAAAGCTTCGGGGGAAAGAAAAAAAAATCCTTTAGCTCAAACCCTCCAACTGCAGCCATTAATCATAAGTGAAATTTTACAAGGGTTATGGGGAATATGATTGTCATAAAATGAGCAAAACGAATGCACTGAGGGAAGTTCCTGGTTGTAGCTGCTAGAATCACCTCAGGACACTTTGGCTCAGGGAACAAAGGTGCTGATATATATTTCGTGTTTGGATGTGTGTGTTTACCTCGCTCTCCTTCCCTATCCTTAACCTGCCTCTCCTGCTTCCCCCTCTGCTTTGCATTTGTTCCTCTGTGCTTTTGCCAGGATGCATGTCAGTTATCAAACGTATTAGATTCCATCAAATGTCTATTTGCCATCTGGCTTTGCTTTCTCTCAGTCTTTCACCTTTTAAGTCGCTCTTCTTTTCACCGTTAGACATGCAAATATACATTAAATGCAATCCTGGATGGATACACAAGCAAATGAAAATAGACAGAAAACGTAGGAAGCTATATATAAAAATAAATACCAAACAGTTAAGGTGCCTTGCTCAAGTATGGCCTGGTAGCCTCATCTGTTCTCCTAAAAAATAGGTCAGGCCATAATGAACAATCTCTTCAGCTATTTTCACACAAGCAAGTCTGTCCTCAAATTTTCTAGACATTATCCAGATGATTTAAAAATGTCTGTCAGTAAGGAATACTGCCAAAATCAAATCAAATTCAAGAAACAGCAGGAAGACTGAAATGCCTATGTGACTTTTTGCATCATATCCTACCTTCTGCATGCTATCAAGATGCCACCTACATTAAACAGAGTATTTTATATAGTGAAAATGTGTCCGACCATTTCCCCACAGGGAACCATCAAAGTCAATGAGGTTGGTTGACCAGCTTGACCATCTGGTAATGGTTAAGTTAATGGTCAATGGTTTTATGCTAAATAGATTCACTTTGTAGCCTCTCTCATCTGTCTCTCTGTCGTTTGGTTCTCAGATATTTGATCAGTCAAACTTTGCTGATTTGTAAAGGCAGCCAGCTGGCCCACTATACTGACAAACCAGCAAGACCAGTCTGGGAAACAAAGCTCAGCCTGCAGGTCAACCTGCTAAGACCAGCTAAAACCACCAACCATCTTATTCTGATTTCATCTGTTATTTACTTATTTATTTATCCATTTATTTTTCTAGTGAATGGACAATTTCAGTCCACGTTTTTATTGTTTTTTTTTAAGTAAAAGTACCTGCCTCTTCATACAACAGTAATTTCTCAACTTATTTTAGCACATCAGGACTCCTTCGATTGTGCCTTTACAAGGAACTAACATGTTTTGATGGTTTGAGGATTCAAATTACTCGATTTATCAGACCAATTGGCCACCAATTCTCAGCATATAAGCACACATAAGTTTCTCAAAGACAACTTGTATGGTGTTAAATGGAGGACAGATCATTTAAAGGAGTGGCGACTCTCACCTCTCTGTTCAATCACTCTTCACCGGCTGTCAGCATCTATTCACTGAAAGAGTAGAAGGTATTACCTTCTACCTTGTTGTCATTACCTGTCACAGACAGCTTGGTTGATGCTATTTTCACTTTGTGGGGTAAGATGGGATCAAAGAGACACCGACTGTCGCAGGACCTCCCACAGAGATGGTTTTGAGAATGTTAAAAGGCACTGAAAGGACTACCTGTCCGGATATCTGTGGGCATTTTTTTGTCAACATGATAGCATCACAACCACATGAGACACAGTGAGGAAACTTTGCGATTGTTTCGTCTAGTTCAAAGATAGGTGTAGCTGACCCATGAGTGTTTCTGCGTCCCTGCTTTATTCCAGTGCAACACTGTTTCTCATCAAGTGTATAAAAACACAAGGCCTGGCCCAAAGAACACAACTAAGCAGTGTGTGTGACAAGGTTTTACCATGAACAGATTTTTTTCTTCCCACCGATGCCATAGGTATATTCCAAGATGACAAAACCAAACAGGCAGCCAGTACTGACATTTTCACTAAGGATAAGAAGATTGAAATTGTTAGTGAGTTTAAATATCTTGGTGAAAAGTTGAGTCAAATCTCAACTTTAGGTCACATATTAAAAAACTGATTAAAACTATCAAGACTTTCATGCTTTTTCATTGCGTGTAACATGCTGGGGACAAGCTGGGGAAACGGTACTCAATTAACTGGAGTCTCTATATGAGCTAACGTTAAAAACTCTGGACAAAAAAATATATGCAATACCATCACTTCTGGTGGTCATCTTCTGAACTTTGAGAATTTGACGATTTTCAAACGATTTTCAAGTATGTGTCTTATGTTTAAAATCCTGACTGGCTCAGACGCTCCTCTGCTGTGTCACTTCATAAAATTTGGCTCAGAGAAATCCATAGCATTCAACTAGACACTGTTCTCCACCCTTCTGCCGCACTGCTTTGGGCAGTCAGCTGTCTCTGTGAAAGCTTCAACTCAATGAACGTCCTGCCTGATGAGATTAATAGCTGAAAATCTTATCTGCACTTTTAAGAACAGGCTGAAAGATTTTCTGAAAGACACTGAGAACTGTAACCACTAAATATTTCAAGCTTTTATGTCTGTTTTAATTTGAATAACATGGGTGTGTTAGTGTGTGTGCAAACAAGTGTGCGGTTGTGATATTGTGTTGCTGTAACTTCTTAAATCAAACCTGCCAAGGGACTGCAGATGTAAATTAGCTCAAAGCTAACTCTGGTACAATGCATCAAATGGTAACATTTATGTTTAATACTGTACATGGTCACCTTTCAAATGAAATTCTTGAAAAAAAAAGACAAGATTCATTGTGCTATAGTTGTCAAAAAGTGGTTCAGGGCATAAGTAACATCTTTCACAGATAAATTGATTGTCACAGAGTCCAGACCTTAACCATATTCACAATCACTGGTCAGTACTGATGTTAGGTAGATATATCTGTACAACCCTATCGCACACAGTGTGATGCCATCACATGATGGTTTGACTTTTGCCAGTCATTCATTAGTGGGGAATGAGTCTCTTACAGAGACAACCCTTATGTTCATGTCTCTGAAAGCTTTTGTTCTTTTCATTCTTCCGCTTGTCTCGTCCAACATGTCACTTATAAGCTGCTTCCCTCGCCTGCTGGCCAGTTAGAGCTGTTTAACATGGACTTCATATTGTGATGTTCTACTACCGCAGACTCCATATATATACACCCCGAAAGAAAAACATGATCTTGCAGTTAAAAACAAATCAGCCCCGAAGGAGTGACCATGCAGTTAGTTACCTCTGAAAATACCTTGTACAGGCGTAGCAACTATTCAACAAGTTAGTGATCAAAACAGAAAAAGAGAAAAAATGTAAACCGAGTCAAATGAGCTGTGTCCCAAAAAAAGAGTTGTACTGCAGTCACAAGCATTTATGTTGATATTGTCAAATGAAATCTTGACTCATGAGTGTTTTCTCACATTCAGTTAAGAATTCTGTAAGACCCTAACTGTGTATGAGCATCCACACGTACAAGCCATTCAACCATAAGATGAATGAATGCCAAGCCCCATTTTCTCCCTAATTGCTTTTGAAAACATGTCAAGGAGCTGAACAACATGGGGAGTGACAGCTCACTGTGTTTTCCTTAGGGACTAAGTCAACAAGCACAGACAGTGACATGAAAGAGCTCACACACCTCTGCGGTTTTGCTCACTCACACGGACGACCAATTGATTAACTCATAAATCAGCCTCATCCCAAGCCCCAGGCCCCCTCCACCTCCAACCCCTACCAACCCCC
Source organism: Leuresthes tenuis (assembly GCF_036924035.1). NCBI lineage: Eukaryota > Metazoa > Chordata > Actinopteri > Atheriniformes > Atherinopsidae > Leuresthes > Leuresthes tenuis. The sequence continues at coordinate 15,110,780 of NW_027325365.1, read as the reverse complement.
AAAAAACATGATGAGAAGTTGCAGCCCAACCCTGCACCCTCCAGCTAAGTAAGTGGAGGCGGGATGTTCCAGCTCATGGCAGAAACCCAGCAGGAGGGAGAGGCCAGGTGGGGCAGGTAGAGTGGGTGCTATAGTGGGGGAAAAAAAAAAATCAGGGCGTGGTAATTGAAACGACAGGTATAGGATTAGAATGTGTTATTATATAGTCCGGAAGGGATGGAGAGTAAGAAACACAGAGGGATTTTACAATGGATATAAATGTGTTAAAAAGACAAAGAACAAGATAGACATAATCTAATGCTGTGTAGTGCTGCCAAAACCAAGAGAAATCAAGGGAGACAGATATGGAGACAAAGAGGGAGAGAAAGCATAGAGGAATGTAGTAAATCCCTGAGTGACTGAACTATCCTCTGGAGAAAGAAAAGAGGAATTTTTATGTGCTGCAGGTGAGCAGAGCAGAGAGGGAGGGAAAGGGAGGAAGAAGAGAGAAGGCAACAGACAGATGGAAAAAGACGGAGAGAACGCGGGGGTGGCCAAGGGAATTTGAGGGAAGTGTGAAAGGGTCTGATTGTAGCAGAGAAAGGGAACGCATGGGGTGAAAATGAAGCAAAAGTGACTTGAAATGAAACAAAATGGCTACTCATGTGGTCAGAGAGGATGGCACATGGATGGACACGGTGAAGGAAGGCAGAGAGACATATGGAAAATAGATTGTGAGACAAGAAAGCTCACAGAGAGCAAATAGGAGAAAGAGAGACAGACTAGGAGGAAGAGGAGGTCCGGAAACAGCTCGATTAACGTGTCTGTGTATCTTAAAGGAATACACTGGGTTTTGGGGAGATTTGTGGCTTAAATAGTGAGCTCACACACAGTAAAGCCAAATTGTAACATAAATATCATCTTGAATGTTGCCGCTGACTATATACACCACTGATTGGTATGTCATTACCACCATTAATTTACATTTTATTGTACTGCAATCAATGTTATCCAATGAATTTGACATCCTATAAATATTCATGTTTATCGGAGCTTGAGTTGCAATTTTTTCCAATCAAGTGTGTGCGTGACTTACACGGGATATTGTAGGATGGATGTGTGCCAATTATATAAACTCATTCAGTACATTTACACGAAACTAGAGAACAAATAAATGAATGAGTTAGTCCAACTAAAACCAAACTTTTAAAATGCAGACAAATGTTATCACGATTGAAATTGTGCAAAATAGAACCTCTGAAAACTAGACTACCACACCCTGATAATGCTGTTGGGGATCAAATCCCTCCTACGTGTATATGCTTCACTAGACCTAGACCTCCACTGGGCCCAGGCGCTCTGCACTTGCTCCAAAGTTTTCTGTAAGTATATGTTAAAGTGTAAGTATGTGTTAACTCAGCTGAATTCCTGATAAAGCCCCCCCCCCCATTCACATATTTTTCTCTTCTTTTGTCAGACAGCTAGATGCATCATAAATTGTGACTAAAAGGCAGCCCATAAAGTCTATCTGTCAGTTTGGGTCACTTCAAACAGTTCCAGACGGTCGCTCTGCTCTAATAAAGTCCAGATTTTATAACTGTAATACAATGATCTCCCAGAGTTAGCAGTGACAGAATGAAAAGGGTTTTTTTTTCACACAGGCTACAGCATTGTGGCATTTAACATACTTTGTAAATAATTTGACTCCCATTCATGTAAAGGACAAAGACAGTGGTCTAGTTAACTGGTCAGTCCATTGAACAATTTTAAAAACAGGCAGTGATTTCTTGTGCCTGATTTGTGTTAACATTTGGACACAACACTGTGGTATGTGTCAGCTGAAAGATGTTGTGGATTAGGAATCTAATAATACTCACAATTGGATTCAAAACAATGTTAAAATGAGATTACCAGGTTATTGTATAAATGTTGATACCCTGAGTTTAAAGGTTAATTTGGAGATGACACTTTCACGAGAGAGTTTTAAGTAGAAAGTTCAAATATGCTAAATATGGATTTATGACATTCTATTTCATAGCAGGAAATCATACCTCTCTGTCTAAAAACATCATTATCAGATGTAGTTCTAACTACAACGACACAAACTGGCAGAGGGAACAAAGGTGCAGAGATATAGCTACACCCAAATTAAACAAACAGCCATTATTATTGGATTACAATGGCAGTTTGTTTAATTTGGGCTAAGTAGGGAATTTGGGGGATTGTATTGCTTTTATCCTGTATCCTTGTGCTGAATGATGTATGAAAATTGTTGTACAATAAAGTTTGATTGATAGATTGATTTATGCACATTTACCCAGTAACCAACAGTGCTGTTCACGGGTATATTCAGCTAACACCAATTATGTTAAAGCAAACATAAAGTCTCACTACAATGTAAGTCATTTATACTGCATATTTTATATAGATAGTCGTAGCCTTACTTTATTGAAGCCCTGTGTTTAGTATACTGTAAAGAGTGTGTTCAAGATGAATAGCTACTGTTTGATATAAGATATAAGTAGTTTTATTACAGCAAACTTTCATTCTCAGTAGGCGCCATCATGAACATTAAAAGTGACAGTGGCATTTGTTAGCTTTTTGGGCATTTTGTAAAAAGAAAAGAAGAGCAGATTTGGTCTTGTCCAATGCACATTCCACAGCTGCAACTTTAAGTCATTGACTTTGGAAAAGTCAGTGCATCAATAAATATTTAAGCTTTCATCCTGACATTTGCATAGTAATTAGCTGTAGCTTTTTCATTGCAAGGTAATCCACAAAATCATGTGCTTGCATATATTCTACTAGGCAAGTTGGGGCTGTTACAGTTTTTTTTTCTGGGTGACCCTGCACTGTTTTCTGTAGCCCCCTTGCTCTGGAAGCACACAAGCTTTATTAAATCAATAGAAGTCAAGGCAATCTGAATTCTGTGTGTGGTTAGTTGTTACTGTTGCACACAATAGAATTACATATTGTTTTGCCAAAGAGTCAAATATTCATATCAGAGTTCATCACATGTTATGCCAATGATTTATCTTGAGGAGTTTCAAGCCTCATTTGAGCTGAGTCCAGTAAGTGGTAAGGATCTGTACTATCGTGACACAAATTTTCAAGAATGAATAGTTTTTTTTGAGAGATTGTTTCAAGACAATGCCATAAAAATGAGAAACTGCAAGAAGATGAGGTATTGCAACACCTGGTTTTAAAAGGGAAACTAAGGTGAGAGGAAAATTTTAGTGTTTTCTTTACAGATTTTTAAGATGGTGTGTGGAAAAGCATAAAAAGCAAATGAGGCAGAAAAGAAAGAGTGGAGCTCTCCAAGAGAAAAGAAAAAGCGCTCCAACAAAATCACCTGCAGATCAACTCTTCCTCTGTATTAGATCACAGCCTGTCAGTCAGTTAATTAGGCCCAATTGAGCCTGATAGAACAAACAAGCCCATAATATCAATGCCTTATCAGTCACTTTCTGCTCCTATGGAAGGGCTTGCCAGCTGAGTCATACTAACAGGGCTCAGCTGTCCTGTTACGTATTAGTTACAGCGATTTGCCTCAGACTCGCTGACAGAGAGAGACAGGCAGAGAGAGAAAGAGCGAGACAACAGTGAGTGATGGCTGTTAGATAGCTATGCATGACAACCCTCATTCCAACGAAGTTCTGACACATAGCGATAATGATTCACACACGTGCTGCACTTGCAAGCCCACACAGGGGCAAACAATATGTCCACACACACACTGATAAATGCACAAACACAAACCCTACAAAAGCTGCCTTTGTTGATTACTGGCGTCCCTCAGTCACTTCTTACTGAATGTAAAAAACACACAGCGCCTCGTGTGTGTATACATGTTTAATGTGTCTTGACACTATTAACCCTTTGCATCTCTTTGTGAAAGTCATGAGTGTGTGTGTGATACTGGCGCTGTAACAGTTGACCTCTTGTAATAAGTCACTTCCTGCTCAACTAATCCTGCTTTTCAAGTTCATAAGCGCATTAGTCTGCTGACACAAATGTCCACTTTGTGTGGTAAGGATTATTAGTGTGCCAGGGTGGGAGTGTGTGGTTGTTTTCAGGTGTGTACCTTGGAGGTGATGGAAGGGAGATTCTCATTCATCCTTTAATATCTGGCCTGAGGCGAGCAGGGGGACTCAGCACTGAAGAGGATGTGGGAAAAAAGTGTAGTTGAGAGTTATGAAGCCAAACAAGGAAGAAAAGGAAAAGATAACAGGTGAAGAGACCATACAACTGGAGACAGAGGACGTGCAAAAATGATAAGAAGCAGAGGTGGTGACAGAGACAGGACAAACAGCGGCATTTAAACAGACACAACAAGAGATGTGGGCTGTTGGTGGGATTAAGAAGGGTGTGTTTGTACCTGTGCTCGTGTAGATCCCTCACTGTCACAAGTCTGGGCGGTGTTTTTTTTGGGGGGGAAGAAGAGCCTCGTGAGATAGTGTGATGAGAAAGAAAAGTGGGAGGTGGGGATGATGCAGAGGGAGGTGGGAAAAGAGATGAAAGGAAGAAGTAGAGATCGTAAATTTTCATCAGGACGGAGAAATAAAAACTCTCTCATACCCCCGCCTCTCTCAGCTCTATTTTTTTCACCATAAATGTGAACTGGCCTTTGTTTTTCAGGAAACGCCCAGACCCCAAAGTCCTCTCCCAATGTGCCAATCACCCGAAACCATCCCTATAAAACTAAAACCATTGCAGACAAAAATCCCTTATGCATTTCTTTATTCTCCCCTCATAATGGGTTCCCAAATGACCAATAACACCACGCTGTGTACAAAAGTTAGTATTTATTCTCTCTCAAGTTACAATACAGTATTTTCACACTGGAAAAAAATAAATAAACATCTTTTTCAATAAATAGAGTTGATATCATCCACAACCTTTGGTCATATCATCCAAGGCACATTTCAAACACATTATAACAGATTTATTCAGGAAAAGAAACCTTTAAACTCGTTCGGGGAGAAAACTCAGTGTCTCAGATTTTTGTGCTTAGGAATGTGAAGTTTTTTGAAGAAATAATTCAGCAATTTGGCAGTAAAAAAAGAGAATACTTTGCATTTTAACCTGCTTCACGTTCTCAGCTCTAAGTATGGCAAGAAGGCAACCGTGGAAGGCAACTCAGATTCATTTAACTTGAAGATATTAATTACCTGTGCAGGTAAAAGGAAATAACTTTAAAGTGAGTGACAGACAACAATAGCAGTGTGTGTTGTTTGTGATACTAAGCTGTGTGGGTGTGGGCAGATGCATGTTTGCAAAACTGAAGCTGCACGGGACGCCAAAATAGCTTTTTGCGAACAGAAATTATGCAGACTACGTGTTTACTTGCATGCAGAATGGTAAATCAAGATCTGATCACAAGTGGTCACTTGAGACACACATGCCAGATGTGAACCAATCAACCAAGATGCATTTTCATGTCAGCTACGAGATGGGCCAGACTCTTCAGCAAAAATTTTTAGCACAAAACTCAAGCAACCCATGCTAACCAAACCTTGTTCTTGCATGCATCTCTGTCGCTGAGATATTCATATTTCTGTGAAAGCATGTGCCAGCAACGGTGTGTTAACACTGTCTGCATGCAGCTGCAGTAGCTATTTTACCTAACCTTAGCGCACAAGCATGTGTGAAGCGTGCAAGAAGGGAGAAAAGCTAGCCTGGCACTGCCCAGATCCTATATCTGCCAGCACTTTGTGTAACTCACAAATTATTATGCCTCGTCTATTACTTTCTTTCTTTTTCTTTTTAAATTGAAATATTAGAAATTGTGGTTTTAGTTTGTCCACCACATATGCAAAAGAAAGAAAGTATCCTAATAAATTAAAAGAATAGAAAGTTGCACAAATATTGAGCACTGAATCCAAAGTACTAAATACATGAATGGCATGGTAAGGCACAAAATACCACAATGTGTGTGAGTGTGTTTCACCACTCTGACTGGACAGTCTGTGTAGCGCTGTTGTAGGGTTACTGTAACTGACCAGTTGATTAGAGATTACTCAGCAATACCCCTCTGCTGGTTATTTCTTGAGCTCATCCTTTGACTCACACCCTCTTTTAGCGTCGCTATCTGTGCCCTCATCATCCCTCCGGCCAGTTTTCCTCCGCTTTTGTCTCGAACCATTCAGAAATGTTTCCCTCTTCCTTTCTTTAAAATGAATGTTTGCTGATTCACACATTTGAGGTCACTGAATGGGTTTGCACTCAATGGCTGCACTGTCTGTCTCGCTGCATGTCACTCGCTCTGTGAGTGTGTCTAACCACCTCCAGTGGTATTTCTGTTGGTCTGTGAGCCGTGAAGTCCGGTAACTCAGAGCTCATCTGGCTGACTTACGCTCAATGACCTGCTATGTGTGTTAGGCGTGTGACAGAGTTAGTAATGTCAAGGCTTTGTGTGTTTTATATTCCAGTAGCAAGTCTGGTGACCTGCCAAATAGTCCTTCATTCACTTATTCCAGTATGGTATGAATGAATGTCTTGAGCATGAATGTGTTAATGTGTGTTTTTCTGTTAGAGCTCTCAGTTTGTTTCCACTCAGATTTTGTGGAAACAAAAGAATTCCGCTAAACTGTACTTTTGTGGGTCTGTATGTGTCTTATTTTCCATTCTCGCCCAAAGTTCTCAGCCTCTGAGTCTCTTCTTGAGGCGGTTAAAGTCCTTCGCTGATCGCCACAGCCAGCTCTGCAGCTCTCGCAGTATCCAGAACCCTTCCACCTTCCTGGCAAAATCGTTCATCGCCGGTCGCACTGATAGGAGCGAAGAGGAGGTGGTGGAAGAGGAGAAGAGAGGACTAAGGGGAGGTGAGAGAAGGGAGGTGCCCCTTCGTAGAGAAAGAGGGACCGGCTGGGAGAGCAGGGTGTGCTCTTCACCTGCTCCAAACTGGTACAAGAGGGAGAGGGTGGACAGAGGAGGTTGGAGGGTGGGGGAGAGGAGGGAGCGAGGAGGCCGGTGCTGCTGATGATGGGAAGAAGAGAATGTAGCATCCATATCTATTTGCTCCACCTTTTCCACCATTAAACCTCTGTCTCTTTCTAGGATAAATCCATCTTCTACTCTGAGTGTGTCTGGGTGATGTGAGTTCAGGCTGAAGCTGTACTGATTGTTGTTAGTTGGTTGTTGGTTTATCATTCCTCCAGTGCTCAGATATGACACTTCAAACCTAAGTTCAGGCTGCCTGTCCTGAATCTCTATATCCTCGTCAATACTCAATAGCCTTCTCCTCCTCCCCAATCTTTCCACTTCTCTCATTTGCGCCAACATCTCCTCTTCCACCATCCCCACTATTTCCTCTTCGCTGACAGCCCTTTCCCTGCTCTCTGGCTCTCCCCTCTTCTCTCTTCTCCCTCTTTCTCCTTTTTCCTTCTCCCTCAATCCACCACTCCTTCCTCCAGTTGCGGATGCCGCTGATCTCCTTCCTTCTCTTCCTCTCCTTTTTTCCATCAGGTCCATATTGCCGCCGTCTTCCCTTTCTTCTCTGGCCGTCTTCGTCCCACTCCGTCTTTGGCCGCTACGCTGACCGGACTCCACTCTTGATCCTGCTCTGGATCTGTACAGGCTTTGACTCATAAGTGGCGCTGGTCGGTTGCCACCTGCCCCTCTCTGTGAGTACTGCAGCTGACCAGCATTACTTCCCATGTTTGCAGACTGAGCAGAGGACGAGTAACCAAGGGTGGTCATCAGTGCGGAAATCGAGCCCAGCAGCCCATCGAGACCTGTGCAAAAATGCAGCAAGGAGGTCTTGAGGGAGGGGCAGAGAGTAGAGCGGGCCAACTCTCTGACAGCCGTCAGCAGGATGGAGTAAGCCCTCTGGTTCAGGGCGAGCCGGGCTTGGTTCTCCAGGCCGTGCCACAGCTCCAGTCGGGTGGCAGCACTCGGCAGGGTCAGAGCTGTACTATTTGGCCGAGGCGGGGAGAAGTCTTTCTCATTGAATGGTGGGCCTAGATAGGTCAGCTGGGAGGGAAACAGACAAATGAGAAGAGGTGACTAAGAATATTCCAGTTAGTTTAAAAACATTTTCATAATCTGAACCATCACTCATTATAACACTTTGAAAATGAATTTTACTGTATTCATCAGGTCAAAAACCAAAGCACACAGACGATCAGACAGGTTGTACAGATGAGATGGCAGTAGAGGCACATTCTTAAAACCACTTAATTTGACAGTTAAACTTAAGGTGAAAGCTCCTGTCAGTTGTCTAACAAGTCCAAAATACACAGGAAAAGTGTAGACGGTTACTACAGTTACACTAGAACAAGGCTGAACAGGAAAGCCAGCCTCTGCAGTGATGACTGACAATGACTTTGCAGTTTAGCTTTGTTTTCTCTTCCAAGTTAGTTTCAAAATAGTTTGGCTAACCGCAGCGTTTGAATCAAATCTGTCAGATCTGAATTAATCTGAGTTCTGCTGCCACATTCTCATATATCAGCAAATAAACGGTGAGAATTATTCCACATCGCAAATATGGTCAAACCAGTTAGTCAGCACAATAAGATGCTTTTGTCCTGCAAAAATGGTTTTCAAATAGAAACAACAGTGTGGTTGCAGACCAAACAAAAAAATTGAGACACTGCATTAAAGTTCTCATGGGATAAATAAAACGTTGTTGTCAAGAAATGATGTGCTTACACTACGTAACTTTGTTTAACCCATTACAATCTAAGGCTTTTTAAGCTTTTAAAAGAACATTTTGGAAAATTCAATACTGTTCACTTCATAGGTTAAACCCTTAATTTTTACTGTGAACATTCGACTTTGTCTTTTTAACAACAAAACAGAATAATATTGAACATGAGGACAAATATATTGGATCAGGTTGCGATATGGTAAAGGGAACCTACAGTGTGAATATATTTTCATTTAGAAACTACAGAAGCTTGCCTGTTATGATTCACTTAAAAAAAAAAGTCCTGTTTTATAATTTATCTGTTTCATAATTTATCGGTTTTATAATTTATCTGAATAAGTCAAGAGATTTGAGCTCCTATCTCTTTATAAGACCCCTATACGCCAAGCCAACAATTAGCCTTCACACATGTCTAGGGTGTCCAGAGTCACACTTAAGACTATTCATTACACTTTGTTCAAAATAGTTAGAAAAAATATTTCCCAGACTGTAAACCTACAACAAGTTATCTTGTTGAAGCAATAGAACAGTGGCACGAGCTGTTGTGCCAAGCTTGTCGGGAAGCCCTCACCGTGTACGCCTCAACATTATGGACTTTAGGACTTTAAGGTTGAGGCGGACGACTTTGGAGGTTGACATCCACTTAGTGCATGTGTGATTATTACATGGTGATACCACCGACCAGCTTAGTAGTTCACAACATGGAACAGCTGGTTTGTTGTACCCAGGACTCCATGAGGGAGTTGTCTAGTAATTACACTTTTTCCCATCATATTTAACGCTGTCAACATCTTCATAAACAATTAATTATTAGTGATTATCTTAATTTTTATTACATATACGTACTAAATTGACTAATTTTGTATTGTATAATGTCTCAGTGGTCTATATGGTTTGATTTTCAGACCTGTTCATGTCATAGAGTTATACAAAATCCTGATCTGATAATAAATTGTCCTCTGCAGCACAAGTGCTCTCGGGCCATTTCAATACTAAGACATTATTTCTCCACAGCTGGAGAAGCCATGTGATGTAGGCCCATTGTTGCTTGCGGTATCCGACTTCCAGTATATTGGAATAGTTCCCAAACTCTTCTCTTCATCATCGCTCTTTAAAGTCCCTGAGGGAAATAGCAGCGGAAATTGTACCAGCTAATCAATATAAGAGACCCTTTTCACATTCTTATATTGTTCTTTCATATTGTATCCCAATACATCCTTGTGATTGAACTTATTATAGCCGCATGCATCACAGAGTTTAAACTATGTTGCTATTTCATGAGAGGCAAGCTATTTTTTATTATTTTGGGCAAAACTGGTGAGCTGCTGCACTGAAACAGACCCTCCAAAAAAAAAAAACTACTCACATATACGTCTTTGATTTCCTTGAGCTGGTACTCCAGGTATTTGGTCAACTCATAAGTACTTTCAATGGAGCTCCTCTCACTGGCCAAGTTGAGGGACGGATCTGCAGCGATTGCCACAGCAGCAGCCAGCAGCAAGGCGAGCAGGTAATTGACTGTGGAGAAATTAAAACACAAAAGACTGATTACAACTCAGTCCGCCGCTGCAAGATGTTTCTTTAATGACATGCGTATCTAAGGTGTTTTCAGAGGCACCACCACTAATAACAATGAGAACATTCATTCCAGCCGTCATTTTCTCAGACAATTTGTGATTGTTTAACTTGGACACTGTCTTTTTTTTCAATGAATCTAATGATTGAGAGCCATAAAGACAAAAATCGCCTCCATGTGCAGTTTCCAAGCTTTGGTCCGGTCACTGTACCGTCACACTGTTTATAGGAATTTTTGACAATACTGGGGTTTATTTCTTCATCTCTATGGCAATGACCTCCTCTGTTTACATATTGTCAGGTCAGAGTCATCTGACGCTGCCAATAAAGCTTTTTCCTTTTCTAATCTAATTTTAGAGGTTTCTGGCTGTCGGAGGTTTACTCTGGCTTCAAATAAAACCTCATTTAATAGTTTCAGACACTCAGACCAATGGCTCCAATGTTCAATGCACCAGTCTGTCAGGCAAACTAGTGCATCAACACAAACACACACACACACACACACATTCATTCCTGACTGAAATCTCCAAAACAAAGACATGTGGCTTTCTTTAAAATCACAAACATTAATGTGTTTGTATCAGTTTTACGTTCACTGCTAAATTCTTGTTTGGGTTTCAGAGTGATTGTGTAGGTGTTTAATGTTACCATGTGAGTGTTTGTGAGAATGTTTGTGGCCGTTATTATATATGTGGACTACATTCACATTGCTGTGAGTGTATATAGGGAATTTGTGTGTGTGAGTAAGAAAGAAAAGAAGGGGGGTTGTAACACTGGAAACCTCTTAGTGTCCTTGTCTCTGGTTTCAAACAGAGAAAATTGGAGCTGAAAGGTGGTTTTCAACAGTAAGGAACTTTTTGTACGTCCATTTCTTTAGCTCTCCATGGATGCTTTCACTTTCACACTTCTCTTATCTATTTGCTAACTCTCTCAACACTTCCTCTGCCTTTCAGTGGAGCACAACACGCATTTTTTACATTTCTTTGTGCCATGCCTGCACTCTGTCATCTTTTTCCATTCCCTCTACGCTCCCTCTTCATCCTCCTGTCAGAAAACTGTTATTCATCCTTGTAAAACAGGCTGCTGTTCATCAGGTGTGAAAAATGCATTGCACAATGTGAATGACCCTGTTGGCTCCTTTCTGTCTTTCGCTCCATCAGTCTTTCCTCGACTCAGACACACCTCTGGCTTCCTGTTGCCTCACAAGTTAAATCCCTATCTCCTTTCAAATTAGTCACACTGTACTCAAACCTTCCTCGCTTTCCAGCATACCTTTTTCGCCCCCACGCTTTTATAAATTCTGTCCTCCCAGCACTCATCTCTCATTAGCCTCAGGTCAAAAGTAACAGCAGCCAATTAACCCTGATTAGCTCTATTTCTCCCTCTGTGTTGCCCCTTTCTTTCTGCCCCCTCATCCTTTCATCTGTCATGATGGGCCCCACAAGAAGAACAAGAGACTTAAACTGAATCGCTTTGACACCTTTCAAAACATGTAGTCTTACCACACCACCGGGCATGGTTTGAAAAAAAAGAAAGAAAAGAAACTGGCCTGTAACAGTCACCATCCTTTATCTCTGACTCAGCTACTTACATTTGTCATGCCAGTACTCCCACCCAAACAGGGCTGGGTTGAAACCAAGTGAACTTATGTATTCTATACTACTCAATGCACAAAAATGTACACCCCCGTTGTAAGACTTTGGTGGGCCAATTAGGTAGGTCAGAAGGAAAATTCTAGAAATGTTAAGCTTTAATCTAATGTGTCACCACCCAAGCCTGGGAAGTGATTAAAAGGGAAACAAATTGGCAGAATAAATCCATTTGTTACAAACTGCAATAAAACAGAGTAATAATAATAATAATTATTATTTACTGTGATGACCCATATTTTCCATGTTATCTAAACCCATCTAACAGGCTCAACCTGACTTGAAAACATATTCATACAACAACTTGAGTTTTGATGACAGATTGAATGGCATACTAGGAAGCTGGCAGTTTCCAATTAAAACAGGATTAGAAACGCTTGGCAATGTAGTGACAAAATGGACAAAACTTGAACAAACAACTTCCAAAACTGCTGATATATAAAAAAAAAAGAAGGGGTAAAACAACAAGAAAACAAACAAACAAAAAACTAGCTGTTAACTGCTGCTGCTGGTCCTGAGTTGTCAACAACATCAAAACCTCCCCCCTGGACTTTTTCTAAATCAGTGAGGTTTAGCCATGCAGCTCCCACATGTTCCCAAACAAAACCACACCTAGAAATCAGTCGACCAGGACAACTCCCGTCAGGCGTTCTCCTCAACTGCAAAGCCTCATCACCTGTCATGCACAATATGCATCTCTCAGCTGAACATTTGGAGCTCATCAGGCTTCTGGCTCCTCCCACTAAACATCCTGCATTTGCACCACAACAACCCAAATTCATCACAACATCATAGACTCTCATGGTAAACAGCCTTGAAAGAAAATGACACAAAGTGCGTAAAAGAGTCGCAATGATGAGGGATAAACAGGTTCTGACAAAAAAAATAAATACATTTAAAAAAGGGTAATGGATGGAAAAAGTAAAAATTTCTTGGCAAAAATCAACCTGAACTGTTTCCTTTTGTCTGCAGCCACATGCATGGAGATGATTGCCAGACGTGGAAGACTTGCTGCTTTGATTGAGCTCTGACATGTCTAAAAGCAACCTCTGCCGAGCCAAAAAAACAACTGCTCTTTTGTACGAGTAAACTGAGATAACTCAAACCAAGAGCTGTGTTGTTGTTATACAATATTAGATTGAGTAACTACACTAAAGTCGGCATATAGCCTGACTTCAAGGGGAGCCCTGCAGGCTTGAGGCTTAGTCTGTGTACCTGGCAGTGGAAGCACACTCCGCAGGGCAGGGTTGAAACCAGAACATTCTCCATGGGAGGATTGCATTACAGCAACACAGGGGTTCCCCACAACGGCTGACCATGACCTGCCTCTGTGCACTTGTATGTAAGACTCTACATGCACTTAGCTATTAGAGTTACACATATGCACACACAGGGGGAGCTCTGTTATTCACAGCAGATCATATTTTTATCTTCTCTGGTGCAAAGTCAGATGGGGCACTCTGGAGTCTGGCTGCCATCTGCAGAACAGAACAAAGCTAAACATGAGGTTCGGGCAACAGAGCTTTTGAGCCCCAAACAGGTCAAAACTAAACATCGCCGAAGGGTCAGGGTTCAGAGTTGAATATCGGGACAGAAGGATGTGTTCAAGAGCAAAAACACCCCTGTAACACATGATATTTTTCACTCCAGACTGTGTTTTGGTAAAGCAGAGATCCAGCGTTTCTGCACGTTGTACCACTTCCATCCAAAAGGACTAGTATTTCATTCTTCCCAACATGCACCAACATTTGAGGTTTTAAACAAGCACTTAAGGAGAATTTGGTGTGGTGGGAAAACCATGTGTAAGTAAATCTTTCCAGTCTGGTCCAGGAGAAAAACTAGCTGCCAAAAAAAAAAAAGGTTGCCCTCCGATGCTCTAACCACTTGAAAGAGGTCTTATACAGGGAGGAAACATACCGTGCGTGTGCAGAAGATGTTGTTAATCAGGTCAAAATTCATTATGTTCATCATTTCCCGTGTGGCACTGATTAGGATGGCTGAAGAATATCATCATGTTTTGATGAGCACACATTGTGAGACTTTGGCAAGTTTTAACCGTGAACGAGCCCAAGAGCTGCACACACTACACCCTGAAACTGTGGTCCAGTCGCGGCGCAGAACTGACAACATTAGAGACAGAAGAAGGTAACCAGATACATTTCATGCTGACCTTGTGCTATCTAATATCATGACTGACACATTAAATCCACCCTCAAATGTTTATTTTCAGTTATACTATAAGTCTGATCTAATATGAATTCTGTGGATTATTTATTGTGTGTTTATGACTTGAGGAGATAAAATCTGACAAAATCATGAAATGTTGTAATGCCAGAATGACCTCACAATATTATAAGCTGAGACGGCAAAGAAAGAGGGGAAAGATCATTTAGATTTAACTCCGTCCATTGTGGATAATTCAAATGAATTCAAAGATAATTTTTACAGCAGCAAATTTGAAATACTTTTATTTCTTTTTTCTTTTTTTTTGGACTTTTTTAGTCTGTTAGTTTTGAGTCTAGTAACTTTAAGGCATGTAAAACAATGCAATTCAACAGTATAAACTAAACACTATGAGTTCACAATAAGAAGAAGGACACAAATAGAAGGCACTACTTAGTTTTAACGACTTACGAAAAAAAATCCAAGAAAGCTTGTAAATGAAAACAGGAGGAACAGTTTGTGACCAAAGGAAAAAAAAATCCAAAAATGAAAGAAAATATCTAATAAAATGGCACAAGAAAAAATGGTAAAGAACCCGAGGAGGAGGAGCACAGGTGACAATTAAAAACTGACCAGGGAAAGGAGTGTAGAAAGGTCAGTAAATTAATTTCAGAAGTGGGGTGAGAGTTGTAGCGTTGATGGCATCTGGTCACCCGGACAACTGATGATTTTAGGAACGAGCTCTCTAACGGCTGAGTTAAATCAATGAGACCTTGATGATTGATGGTCTTTAAACTGAGAGAGTGAGATACAAAGGCATGAGATAATTCAAAAAGCCTAAAATGCTCTGAAATGACTAATCTTTGAAGAATGTTGAGACAGATGCGGGAAGCTGGGAAGCCAAAGACCTTCCGTGACCTATAGGTGAGTGTCAGGAGCGTGTGGTTGGCAACTGATAGGTAGAAAAAAAACACACAAGAGGCTGCCTGGTCTAATGGAAAAAGTTCAACAGTGATAAAATGGAAATGTGAAACAGTCACGAAACAGAAAACTTTGTGTTCTTCGGGTATTGTTATGCAATACATTAATACGGTGCCTGTTTAAATGCAAGCCATGGTGTTTTGTAACACTATTTGTAACGTGTAAAACAGCAGGGAAAGAGAGATTAAAAGTGTAAGTAAACAGCGACTGAATCCTGAAATGACATTTTAATGTAAAGTCACTTTGAAAAATAAGCGGTTGAGATGAGAAACAAACTAAATTGTTCATCGTGTGTGTAGAGCCACCCTCTATTTCCTCAGTGGACAAAGTGGACAAAGTCCCGGTCTACCCAGGCAAAAAAGCAAAAAAGTAATATTAATTCCAAAGACACATTTTCACTTTCTCTTTTCATGCAGCTGCACACAAGAACAACTCCACAGAGGAACACAGTGGCGTTGCATTTCGTCAAGTTGTCACAAACTGACTGTTCTTAATTTGATAGGAAAAAGACTCCTCATTCGGTTGTTGGTGCAGTTTTGGAGAAGATGCTACACACAAGAACCCCAAGTAGAAAAGTCTGAGACCCGTCCCAACAAGCAATGTTTTTAAACATTTTTTTTAAAGTAATGTTTTTTGCATTGAGTCTTCGTTTCATCTGTTTTACACATACAAACTACAGAGTTCTAGTTAAGTTTTAAATACAATATGGTTAAGGTCAGGAAAACACAATGGCTTCCAGTTAAACATACACTGTGACGACAAATCAAACCAGAAAGTCCTTTCCACCATTACTTGCTGCTGCATCTGACCCCAAAACACACTAAACTTGTTCAACACACAAACTAGAAGTCCTATTGAAATATATTCAGCTGAAAGCCACACTACAAAGCACAAATACCAAGTTCCCTGTCTGGTAGCTATTTTATGTCTCGCCAGAGACTGGTTTGGTCTTAAATATGATGTAACAGTTTGTGACTAAATGAAGCCCGAAACAGCCGAAATAGCTCAGTTGGGAGAGTCAGACTGAAGATCTGAAGGTCCCTGGTTCAATTCAACCTGGGAAAAACAGCTCATGATGTGAAAAAAACCCTAACAAAAAAAAGCACAGTACCATTGTAAAACTTAAAACCTGCTTGTATTATCTCCACATTATCCCTCCCTATAGAGGGACTGGATTCCTGCCTTTCATGTGGTTGACTGGGGTTCAAATCTTTGAATCCAGCCCCAAGCATGAAAGGTACGACCTCCAGTAGGGCTCCTTAGGCAAGACCCCCTTATGTTCGCTGCCTGTCTACCTGTCTGCCAAATGCATCAACATAGAAATAAGTATGTTAAGTTGGGACTGGGAACTGGCAACCCATCCAGGGTGCGCCCTGCCTCTTGCCCAATAGCAGCTGGGAGATGCTCTAGTCCTCCTGCAGCCCTAAATTGGATTTAATGGAAAATGGAAAATGGATGGATGCTGTGAAGCTGGGTTGCAAAGCAAAGCAGCAAAATTAGTATTAGCAGACAAAGTAAGTAACTTTTCAAAATTAAGAAGGACCCAAACTATAAGCAAAACCCAGAACTTACTGTTCAGTATATAGTAGTATGTACCGATTCATAACACATGCCCAGTGGATCAGAAAGGCCTACCTTGCGTTCCGTGTCCCGCAATGCAAAACTTAAATTAATTCAATTAAAAAAAAAATAATAATAATTCTAAAGCAACAGAAATACCAGAAAAACTTGCTCCAACTCAAATTTCATTTCAAGCGCAGCTCGATGAAAGCCTGGTGACTGTGGTTCCGTCCAATCTTCCTCCAGACCTTATCCCTGTCAGCTAGAACCCTTCCTACTCTCTTTTTAAAGCATTGGTGGAGGTTACAGCCCTTGACTACTGCAAAATAGATTTATCTGATTTATTGTCTGCAGTGTGGGTGGTTCTGAAAACAGCATATGACATATTGGGCCGACTGCTTGGAATAACGAGCAAAAACTTCTGATGGAACTTCTAATCCCGCTAGCATTTTCCAGCGTGTTTTATTGTATCACAAAGTCTTTTTAACTGATGTATATAATTACATAAACTCTGCACTTATGACAATATTCGTTGAGATGAGTTCAGAATATTCTATCACATGTGTGTCCTCTGAAGTAAATACAGTTTTGCATGCTTTTCTCAGAACGTGTACCCATCTGTTGGCTTGATTTGCATAATTGTTGTCACGCAACGTGATGAGGCAGAGCCCCCAAGCTCGAGGCTTGGTGTGGATCTGTTGACAGGAAAGACACATCACAGCCACATCACATAGAGGGACTCTTTCTTTTTCTTTTATTCTGTACCTGGTGGACGATTTGTCCTCAAAACTTCACCGAACTTCAACATAAATTCGCTGATGTGCACCAAGGACAAAGACACGCATCCAAAGACTGATGTGGGGGGACAAAGGAAATGCAGAATGGACCCAAACACACATGAGCTGTGGGTGTGTGTGGATGACAATTTGGGGCTGGGGTCAGTGTTGTGTGTCTGTGTACAGTTAAAGGCCAGATTTATGTGCAGTCTGTACTCAATCAAGTGTGCATTCCTTCACTAACTCAACACACACACACATATGCATCCAGAGTGTGCACCGTAGAGTGAACCCATGTATCCACAGGCGTTGTTCCGAACAAATATACGTAAATAAACCATTGTTTGCCTAAGCAGATGTATACATGCTCTAATCCACACACTTTTCCCATCTCTTTTCACATTAATCTTTTTGTCATCAGTTTGTTCATACTTTTAAAGTGAGCTTCTTGGCAGCGGACGCATTTGGCGGCGCAGACATCAGTGACCCAAAAACAAATACAAAAGAAAAGATACATTTAGAGAATCCAATAAAAATCCTGTTTATGCTCTGAAACCCTGTGCGAACGTTTCTCGCTCTCGTAAACTCACCGTCTTCTGCTTGCTTTTCCCTGCTCGCCCTGTCTCCCTCTTCACCTTATAAGTCTATCTATCCTCGCCTTTTCTTTCTTTCTTTCTTTCTTTTTTTTTTTTTTTAATACGGAGATTCCAGCTCCTTTTATGCTTTATCCCTATGTTTGGATTCAATTTTGTTGTTGCTTCATCTGTCCCACTTTGTTCCCTAAGTATCTCTAAAATGTCAAATCTCCTTCCTTTCCCCTCTCTTCCTTTCGCTAATTGGCTCCACTCATTTTCCTCTTTCATCATTCGTTCCTGTCTTACCCTTTTTCAGACTTTCCTCTAAATCGTCCTCCCTGTTACCCCGCCTCGACCTCACGGTTTTTGCTAAATAAGAAAGAAAAGAAGGAAAAGAAAGAACCTAATTCCCTTTATAGCAAGAGAATCAGGCAAAAATCCCAGCTCCGTCAGCTGGAGAGCAGAGCTTAGTTGTTTTGTGTGTAATCTTACGCTGAGAGGATGACACCCTGCTCTGTACTCCTACCCCAACCCTAACCAGTTGCCGTGCTCATTTAAAAACATAAAATGACAGACCAAAAGTTTAAAATGCGTGGAAATGACACGCCAAAAGTGCCCAAAGCGGCGCGGTATGTACACGCATGACTATGAGATCATGTTATAGACAATAAAAATAAGTTTTAAAGACAAAAAAAGGGTTTAAAGACAATATTTTGGGCTATAGGAAATCAATCAAATTGATCATAGAAATATTTCTGCTCTCTGTCACATATTTATATATATATATTTAAATATGTGTGTGAAAGCTTTTTTTTCCTAGAATTTTAATGACCACACAAGTCACGGCATCAACAAACATGAGCAGATTTCACAATCGCAGCAGACATTAGATCCGAAAAACACAAAGGACATATTTCTGACTGACTGACTGAGAATCGATTTACCACAACACAAAAATCATGTTTCATACAAAATTGGTTCAAGAGAATCAAGCAGAAGCTTTCAGTTGCATCACTTAAGGTCTGATGCTCAGAAAACTGTGTTTTTGTTATTTGAGTTCTCATGAGTCTGGTCCTCGATATGGTGCCTGTTCTGAGCTATTTTTATTTTTTTTTGTTTTGTTTTGTTTTGTTTTTTGTCACTGTACACAGGCAACTAAACTAATTTAATCAGTACATGGTTTAAAAGCAAAAATGGCACATTTTCCTTCACTATATTTAATTTTACTGCCTCAATTTTTAGTAAAATTCTCCAGTTGAAGCTTCTATTAACGCAGATATACTATGCGAAACATGTGATGCAGCATTATTTAATGTACGTTACTGGACAGTATGAACGTAAGAGAACCAGCTGCTTATTGATACCATTCAGGGTTAAAGTTGTTCAGGTCCTGAGTCGCTGTTTGTTTCAGTAAATCTCTCATGTAGGGGCCAGATCCCAAATGCCAAATATACAGAAAGATCCATTTTCAGCTTCGGTTGGGTTGGTCACAGCCGCTCAGATTATTCTGTGGGACAATTTCCCAAATCACCAAATTTGAAATACAGGTTAAATGCGAAGGATTAGGCCACATCTTGTGGGTTTTCCCTGGGAAAATTAAAGACAACACAGAAGATGAGACAATCTCTTTAAATTTGTTTCTGACTCTGAATAAAGCTCATGCTTTCTCGGTTGTCTAATTGTTGCAGACCAAATTTTTCACCTATGTATGTCTACTTTTTTTTGTATTCATTTATTTGTTTTTGTAAAATTAAATTTTCATTTTTGTTTTTATTTGACATGCCTTGGGATGTCTGAGCTGGATCCTGGTAGAGGGGTAAAGGGTGTTGTTGGTGGATTGGTGCATTTTAAAAACTCTAAACTCTAAAATATTGACTACACAAATCCACTACACAGTGTTTGTTTGTTTTTTTTACAAAAATCTTTATCTTAGAGTGGGGAAAATACATTTTGGAATCTTGAAGGAAAGAGACAGAGGGGAAAAGGGGAGGAGGTGGAGGAAGAGGAAAAGGTGGAGGGGAGGGAGAGTTTTCTGAAGCGAGGGGCCATGTTAATTTGGGAAAAATGTAAACAGCATGTGTAACTGTTCAAAGCGTGACCGACTCATTTTATATCAGTCCCCCCTTCTCTCTCTCCTCTCTCCTCCCCTCTGGGTGCTGCTAACTTCTGTCAATCTGCACTGCATTAACCCCTCTGCCGCCAGTTCCCCTCTGCTTCTCTATTTACTTTTATCTGTTTCTGCCTCTCTTTACTCTCCTTCATCCCAACACACACACCGACAGACAGCGCCCCCTCCACACATCCTCTTGACATATATGTACCATGAAGAATTGAGGATGGCCTGAGCGAATCAAAAGATGTGAAAGGTTCACTTTATCCTCCCTGCTCCACATCTCCTCCTCTTTTTTCCTTTGTTTCCTCTGATTGGCGCTGGCTGATCCAACACACACTAAAGCTTTTATCTGAAACACACCGACACTAATTCAAGTCTCCATGCAATAACAAGTTCTATCTATGTGTGTGTGTGTGCCGCAGGAACGGAGGTTATGTGTATCTAAGGTCAATTAACACTGAGAAAAACATACATGTGCGCTTTTTTATGTACCTGGAGAGATAAATTCGCTGTTTGGTTGGGTGTCAAAGGCAACATGTTCCTCAGCAGCTGAGCTTTTCGTGTATTTATTTGCTCTGGGTGTCAGAGGAAGTTCTCTATTTATCATCCTTCTAAAGTTACACTAAATTTGCTGATTACTGGCTGCTTCGCACAATGTGACCACCTGAATGGGACAAAGAGGGCGAGGGAGGGCAGCAGAAGCAGGGGAGGAAGAGAGGAAAGCGTCAACCCCTAGACTGTCCTCTTTCTTCCACTTCCTTTTCCCTCCTTATGGACAAGGAGCAGCAGCCGCGGCAGCCATCCCAAGGGGGGAAAAGTATATGTGTGTCCTCTCGCACCCTGACTAACGTGAATCATGTACTTTCTCGTATCAGTGACAGCTAACTAGACAGGGGCTTTGGCTGCTCTGACCCCCTCAACCCCTGTCACATACACGCTCAACTTTTTACTGTCCTTCTTTGTGTCCTGTTCCTCTATTTCAACTCATAATTCAATCTAAAAATCACACACTTATTCTAAAAGTATCTTTTTTTTTAAATATATATCCGTGATGAACAATTTCTTTTCAATAATTCATGTTATCACTGCATTATTTTCTGTTTCCAGTTTATCCCCCCCACCCCCATCCCACGTTTTCCCCCTTTTTTATGCAAAGAAATGATGAACAGTCTGTTTAAGATATGGCCTACATTCAAAAACATAGCATTGGCTATTTAAAATTGATATTTAGCTTAAATTAGTTACTGGATTTAAGTTTAAAAAAGCACAATTAAACTATATATTATAGGTTATATGAGTACAAAAAGAAAATACTCTGACGCTTGTTTTTCATAACTTTTGATATTCATTTAAGCCTACTTTCAAGACACGAAAATTCATCATTTTTCTGCTGCTTTTACTGGTGCTGACACAGAAGTTGGGCTTTAGGTATTCCATTAAAAGTATTAGAGTCGTGGTCTTACCTCCACAAAAGCCTCTCATTGTCTCCAGCTCCTGTTTTTCCCCCCTCAGATCTCACTTGCAGATGAAAGAAAACTTCTCATGAGCTCAAATAAATCTCAAATCTGCGGAAGATGACGGAGAAAGCAGGTGATGCCCTGATTCGATCCCTGAAAAGCGCTTTTTTTTTTGTGAAGGGGAAAAAAATAGGAAGGAATAAAGACAAAAACCTACATAAGAGACGAACCTTTCTCAGGACGAAGTTTTAAATATATAGACGGTCCGCTGACTTGTGTGGTCTGTATGACAGACTGAATGACGGCGGAGCCTTTTTGTACCTCCTCTTTTTCTCCCCTTTTCTCCCTCCTTCCCATCCCTGTCTCCGCTTCTTCTCTCGTTATCCTCCTCCTCCTCGGTGCGGGTGATTCACCGGGTTGACGCATCGTGGCACAACTTGACAGAGCAGCTGAACCACGGGACTTGTCACAACTCATTCCTGTCTCTCGTCCCCTCCTCATCCCCGCGAACTCAATCTGACTGCAGCTGTTTGATCTTTAATCTGCTTCCCTTTAATAAGGTAACGAGTCCGGCTGGATCAGGTCAAACCAGGAGTCCAGCGACAATCCAATGGTCCAGGAAACAAGGAATTTACCTGCTCTCTTTAACTTTTTGAAAATGGCTTTTATTTACTTTTTTTTCATTGACTATTTTGTTCTTTGTCAAATTCTGAATTAGGGCTCGAATAAAGAACAAACAACTTAATTCAGGCATTTATTTCCATCCTCTCTGACGCAATTTAGAAAAAAAACTAGAAACATAAGCCCTTGCATTTTAACATGTTAATATATTAGCAAAATTATGCAAAAGCTTCTTGGCGATCTCGCATTGTCAGAAAAATATCACGAAGTTGCCTTTAAGTTGAATGACGGACCTGAACATTTAGAGACACGAAACGAAGAGATCCAACGAATTTGAATAGTTTGATTTTTAGTTTGTTTTTTCCCCTTTTATCTACATCTGGCAGCATCACTGCTGAAGCTCTAATTGTCCTGGATCCTTAAAAAAATTCAATTATTTTTTTTTTTTAAATCCAACAACCACCGGGTCGAGCAGTTTGTGCGTTTAAATAAAGTGGCCTGTTTGTGTTGTACTGTCTGACAGTAAATACTAAGCCCAGAACTCCGGACCGAAACGTTTCCTTATGTAACAGAAGGTTTGCTTGGGAGTATACCGCTGCAGCACAGTCTCACCTGACATGGTAAGGGCCTCACATGGCTGCTGATTTAATACAGGCCTCTAGGCCTGTATTGAATTTGGTTTTGAACATTTTGTTAGCTTTTATTGTTATTTTTGTTATTATTTTAAATGAATTTCCTTTATGAAATTACCACCTTTTAGATAAATCCATGACCAAACAGTGCCGTTTTACAGGGAGCTCAATCTGATTCATGGCATCACTACAGTCTTTCCCCATGTTGTAAAATCGAAATCTATAAATCATTTTGGACGGAAATCTGTGAGGAGATACATTTGAATAGACAAGCCGTGCATTGTTGCACTCCTGTGTTTAAAGCACTTTTGTGCTGTATTATCGTACAAATTTGACACTGGAATAGTTGCAGACTTAACCAGTTTCATTGGATGAGTTGTGTGACCCCCGGTGGCGGTAAGTGGTTACTGCAGTCAGTTCTGCACTGCGCAGACTCCGTACCAACTTGATAGTTGCATCAAGCAACTATCAAGTTGGTACGTGAGAATTGCATGAGCAACTTGATAATGTAAAAACTACACATACAGTTGCTTTTTATATACTTTGGAGTGCAACCACTGCCTATTACTTTTGTGATTAAATTAAATGCAATGGACTAACCGGAAGTAGACACTAATGCCCATAAGTGTTTCCTGTGACGTAACGCTAGCTCCTGATGCTACACGCGGGAAAAAGACGAAGCTGCACATCACAGTGATTGTAAGACTTTAAGTTTTCATATTACGTTTTCTCGTGTAATTAGACACCATTCAGTGTGTTTATCAGAGCAACAAAGAGTAGACCCTGTATACTTGAATAAACTTGCTATATTTAGAGCCTGTTTGTTTGCTAAATAAACCCTAAGCATCACTTCTGACGCCGGCCTAGCTCTTTTGGTGCTCTCGATTTAATGTACGTTTTGTCTCTGCGGGGTGGTGTCGTTGCGGATGCTGCCTTCTACGCTTAAAATTGCTAACTCGCTCTTACTTTGTAACATAAACCAAGCGCACCTTATGTAGGTGGCCTAGCTTTTGTGAGTGGCGGAGCATGGGTGTTAGTTATCGTTAGCATTGAGAAACGAAGAGCTCCCAGTTTTACTTTAGTTTTTTTTTAAATCGGGATGATAAACGTTAAAATGTTGGAATAACTTTGGTTATATTTATTGAACTGCTATAATTCAGGAAGGTTTTCTTTTGGTTAGCTTAACTCGCTGCTTTAAACTGTGTGATATTAAACGATTTATGACTCAAAAGAAAGCAAAATTGAACTTAAAAAGTCAAAGAGTAGTTGTTGTGTTTATACAGTTCCACGAATGCAGGTCTCTGTCTTTTCGCAGTCCGCAGTGAGTCAGTACTTCTGTCATTTGATGTCTCATCATGTTTTTGTGAACATTTCTATGTTCCGGAGCTCAAGCTACCATCAAAGGCAGCCACAATGTTAAGATAAAGAGCTGGGACACATTTCATGCCTACTATAGACCTCATTAAAGTTGGTTTATCTCTGATGCAGTTTGATCTGTCTACAGAGCATCAGTCATCGCCTGCAGCCGATATGGGAGACACGCTGGAGTTCAATGAGATCTACCAGGAGGTCAAAGGCTCATGGGTCAGTATCTCCACCAACCTTATAAATGATGTACCTTTTTTTTTTGTTTCTTGAAGGAACATGTTCAATAACACATTCATGTCTGATGGAGAAAAAAATTATTGATGTACATGTGTAAGAGTCACACGGTGCCTCGTGATCTTTTCCATTCCATTTTATTGAGTAAGTAACAGCACCCTTTAAATTTTCTGCTTCCGTGATTTTACCTACAGTCTACAGTAAATGTCACAAGTACGCTGTTACTGTAGAGCAATCCTCACAGTACTAACACTGACTCCTCAAAAAGACTAAACTCGTTGATTAGTGATATTCTCAGCCGCTTCCGTCGACTGCCACCATGTCTTCCACCACCACTGCACGCTAGGCACAATACGATCAAGTTGATATGAAGTTATGACATGTTGTCGCGAGAAAACTGTGACTCTATAGAGTCTTTTATACTATAATTCACTCCATGTACTGTCTGATATCATGTGAATGGGGAAATAACAGGCACCGTGTCCCTTTCTGTCACTTTCACGGCATAAAAAGGGCTTAAGATGTGGTCCTAAAGGCCCTTAAGTTGAAGAGAATTCTTCATGTGGGCCACCTTTCACTCAACAGGGCCCTCATTTATCAACCTGGCGAAGAAAATGTTCTAAATTCTGCTATTGAAATTGGAATTTGTATACATACAAAAATCTGTATTTATCAAACATGCGCCCACCAGTCAAGTGCACATTAGTAAATCATCAACTGCTTAGAAATCCCACATTCCAAAGCACCATGCTGTCCATTCATGGTCATTTGCATTCAGAAACGCCCCCATTTAACCATATATGGAAGTAAAACATCTCTTTAATAGACGTTTGAGGACATGAAGAACGGATGTGGATGTTGAGATTGCGTGCTGTGTCCCCAGTAGTGTTTTCTATTGGCAGTTCCCCCGTTCTAACAGTAGATTCTGTCATTGTTGCACACATTCCTGACTGTAACTTGATAACTTCCACATTTTGCGTGGGAATTATGTCACGCACTCCTCATCGCACACATCTAAGTGTGAGCATGGTTGATAAACGAGGACCAAAATGATTAAACGCGTCCGTATTTTGTGCCGTGCCGATGGAACTACTTTTTAGCTGACTGAACAGTGAAACATATCCCATAAAGAAATCCACTTTGTAATCCCATTCGGTGCTTATTGAAATGATCCAGGACAAGAGGGCTGAGATCACGGATTTGTGGCTCCACAGCGCACTTTTATCTGGAGTGCAAACGTTCATTTGTCTTGGTAAGCTGCAGGAATGCTTTGTTTTGGTTGGAGCAAAATGATTAAGGACTATTTACTTGCAATACCATTACGGTTGAGAAGTGTTTAATTTAATCGGTTTACCTGCAGATAAGTTTGAAATGTCAGAAACAAGTGAGGTAAAACAATGGAGTTGCTTCTCTGGCTCATAGTTAAAGTTTTTTTAGTTTTTTTATCTGAGACTACCAAACTGTTCACATTTGGAAATGTTGAGTTTTTGGCCATTTATTCCTAGAAAACAAGGAATAAGCTCGGGGGGTGAAGAACGTAATCCTTGGAGCTTTAAGTCCCAGCATTCTGACACTGTAGCACAACTTTTCCTTCTGTCTCTGCAGAATGACGGGCGTCTGCGTTTCAGCAAGCAAAATGTGGTTTATAAGAGCAGCAAGACGGGGAAGGTGGACAACATCCCGGCCGGCGAGCTCAACCTGGCTCAGTGGAGACGAGTGTGTTTAGGTCACGGCATCAAACTCGGTACCAGCACGGGGCACGTCTACAAATACGACGGCTTCAGGGACACGGTGAGTTGAGCACACGCCTCGAACACAGCAGCAGTGTTGCATCTCTTGATCTTCAGGCTGCAGATCAGGCTTCGAGAGCTTCTAAACTAAATCTTTCCTCTCCGAGATATAATCGTTACGCTCCTCGGGGAGAGCAGTGGAATATTTCAGCCTGACACACTCCTGGTTTGGTCAGCGCCATGTTTATGAAAGGGAGCGTAACACAAGCAAGGCGGACCGCTGATGAACAACTTCCACTCCCTTCCTGACATTTCCACAGACAAACACTACCATGTTGCGAAAATGCCACCACTTGAGTGTGTGGGTTCCTGTCAGCACTGTGTGAACGAGGCCTGCTCGTCTCCGCATAGCTCGTAATGGGATTAATGAGGGAAACCAGCGCTAACATGTGCGCTCCATAAACAGTGCAATCATCGGATCTTGTGAGTCAGTGTTTATATCAATCCACGCAACAATTTGGCTTGGAAAACAGACAAGGAAAAACCGTGGCTGTGTTTGTTTTTTGTCATTGTGTTTTTTTTCCTCCTCCTTTGTAATGTTCTTTTCCCCCGCTGCTCTCAGCATGGGGAATGTCAAGACACAAGTGCAATACCAGGGAGGAGGAGTGGGCTATAACCTGAAGTTTGTGGATGTCTCTTGGGGTTAATCAGCATATTTTTGGAGGGAGGGGGGGGGTGGATCCTCTCGTCCTGAAGCACAGGCCGTGATGTCATTGTTTATTATCCCATGGTTAGTGTCGGTAATCGAGAGTTGGCTGGAGGTTTAGCTGCTGGCATGCAGAGCGGACACTTAAGTTCATCTGTCCCTGTGAAGTGTCCCTGAGCAAGATGGGGAATCTGTGCCAGAGAGGCTGTTGCATAGCCGACCTGTAATTGTCACCAGGAGGAGCAGGAGGTGGAGAGACATGTAGGTTATTTGCGTTCACGTCGCTAAGCGACGAGCGGCCTCGGCATTAAAACCACCGACGGACGGAGGGAGAAACACGGATCCGTTTCTTAAAATGCAAAAATTCTAAGTGGAAAACTTGGATCCCACTTGCCGTAAACATGGTTCGAGATGAAAAACTCTAGAAACTCTAGAAAAACTCAGGCTCAGGTTGTTGACCCAGACTACCCAGGTCACATCTGTAGGATGCGCTGGAGCAAGCCAGATGTTGTCAGCCTCATGGTGTCAGACATCCAAGAGGTCCCGTGTGGTCCATGTGGCTGTAAAATATAGAGTATAAGGGGAATTTTAATTTTCTTGCTGAGGCTGCATTTTACTACTGGAGCTGCTTTGGCTTTAACTGTCTCACTGTGAAGTGCCCCGCGTCTGACAAATGAATCTTTAGTTGGAAAAATTAATCGGGTGACAGAAAATTTGCAACTTGCTTTTGTAATTTGTAATCTTTAATAGCAGTTTTATATAATTGAAAGTGGAGCATCTGTCAAAATTACAGCTTGGGCTTTAACATGCTGACGAGGAATCCTGATTAAACTAGATTTATTCACGTCTTTCTTTCAAATCTAAGAAAATATCAGCAGGCTAGCCTTACCGTTTCCGTCTTTTAACAACATGGAAAAAGTTTTTCTTTTTCTTGTGCATTTGTGTGGTGCGAAAGTTTACAAAATGTCCTAATAGAAGACAGACAGAGTGGTCATGTCGGACAGGCGTGTGTGTGTCAGTGTTTATTAGCGTTAAACGATCCACGCAACAGCAAAGTGCACCAACTCTGATTTTCTGCATTTCCGCATCCGCTCGCACATGTTCTCCTATACAAACAACTCCTTAATCCAGGTCAACAAACAGGCTGATTAATCCTCTCACACACACGCAGACACACACACACGCAGACACACGGACGGACATTCTGGGCTCTAATTGGCTCTAATAACCTCATGGACAGGCAGATATCCAGGTGCGTAAATCTGTTTCCCCACAGAGTCTCACTCTGCTCTGCACACATTTGCACCGCAATCACTTCCACATGTGTTTCTACTACCTGGACTGTGTGTGTCTGCGGGCTAGTGTGTGTGTGTGTGTGTCTTTTTCAGTTGTAAGCGGGCCTGCAGGATAAATAAACAGACTGATTGTCAGCGCTGGTGCAGAGGGCGGATGGATTACATCCACCTCCTGTGTTCCCAAGCGTAGTAGTTACCATTGTGATTAATTATCCCTCACCCCTGCTTCTCTTTAGGTGGTGTTTTTATGGGCTTTGACCCATGCGGGGCTCGCGCTTTTACCGCCTCGCGATCTTCTCTCGCCGTTGTTTTCATCAGCGCTGCCTCTCTTGTCGACCTCTTTGCGCGCCTCATCTCGTGCCCGTTTATTTCTTCTTCTGTTTCTTCGTTTGTTTATTTTCTGCCTCTCTTCTCCTCTCGCCCACCAGGACTTTGAGAAGATTTCCGAGTTTTTCAAGGCGAACTACAAGGTGGAGCTGACCGAGAAGGACATGTGCGTGAAAGGGTGGAACTGGGGCACAGCCAAGTTCTCGGGTAAAAACTCGCCAAAAGCCGTCGTTCTGTGCTGTTGAGCAAATCTGTTGGAAAGGGATTTGTTGTTTAGGGAGGAGTTGAGCTGTGCGTTTTCTCTCCCTTTGCGTCGCAGGGCCGCTGTTATCGTTTGACGTGAATGACAACACGGCGTTCGAGGTCCCGCTGTCCAACGTTTCCCAGTGCGCCACGGGGAAGAACGAAGTCACCCTGGAGTTCCACCAGAATGACGACACGGAGGTCTCCCTGATGGAGGTCCGGTTCTACGTCCCTCCCAGCCAGGCTGATGAAAGACAAGACCCTGTGGAGGTAAGGGTGCAGGAGTCCACCTCCTGAGCATTTGTCTTCATAAAGCACTAGATTGGTTTAGTTTTGAATCAGTGTTGGTGACACTTTTGCATTTTGTTTCTTTCAGGCGTTTGCTCAGAATGTGTTGTCTAAGGCTGATGTGATCCAGGCCACTGGAGACGCTGTGTGCATCTTCAAGGAGCTGCAGTGTCTTACACCCAGAGGAAGGTAACAGATCTAAACACGAGCAAGTATTTTATAGGTGGGGGAAAAAAGGTGAAGGGGGTGGGGTTTGTTTCCAGACTATTGGCGCTAAACTTTGAAAAGATGACGCTCAACAAGCAACGTGCTTTCAAATGAACGCGTGGACGCAGCCGTCGTCACGGCAGCTGTTGGTTCGCCTCCCGTGATTGTAAATAAGAGGACGGGAGCGTGTGAGCGAGCAGCTACTGAACTAATATATTTTTCCCAGTGCTGTCCACGTTTATGTGGCCCGTAGCAGAAAACGTGGCACAATGCACCCGACAAAGTGTGTAAAGGTTTGTCTTTTGGTGGTCGAAGTCGAACCACAACACATCCACATTACAACCATCTTATTTCAGCCCGCTCTACCTGTGGTCTGGCGCCACTTTCCGTTTTAGTCTTTACAAATGACCCCCCCCCCCCCTCCATGTGTCTTCCACCGACCACATAATGGCTTCCATAAATGGGCTTTCTGTTGCACATCTTATTATTCACGCTCTCGTGTTAAATTGCACTTTTACTGCTTTTATAAAGTAGAATTGCATTAATGCATTATTAACAAATCAAGTCTGATGGGCACATTTACAAACCATACATGTATATAGATCTAATTGTTTTCAAAGTAACATTTCAAAAAGTTTGCTTCAGATTGGCTTCAGAAGTGGA
Organism: Leuresthes tenuis; assembly: GCF_036924035.1. Classification (NCBI taxonomy): domain Eukaryota; kingdom Metazoa; phylum Chordata; class Actinopteri; order Atheriniformes; family Atherinopsidae; genus Leuresthes; species Leuresthes tenuis. The sequence continues at coordinate 15,080,991 of NW_027325365.1, read as the reverse complement.
TGGAAACACAGCTACCGGTAGTTGAATAACTACCGATCCTCCTTTGATTGAGTTAACCATCTGACTGTCTTATGAAAGCTTTTAGACTGTTCTTATTTGCTTGTGATCTTCGGCGCTGATTGTGACGTTAGCTGGGCTTCGAAATCCAAATATATCTTTGCACCTTCTGGAAAAAAACGGGGTTAGATCATCGAGGTGAAAAGTTTCTGGCACCAGTTCTCCAGCCTGAAGTGCAGAAGAAAAATGAACACTTTGGAATTAGGACCGCAAGGCGAGCCTGAAAGGAAGGAAAACAAATTGTGAAGAAATTAACATGAAGACTGAGCTGTCATTTTGGTTGAGTTCTGGTGATGGCCCTGTTTACATTCATAAATCATGCGATCATCGTAGCTCATTGTTTATTTTCTGAATCGGTTTGGGTTGCTCGTAGTCCTTTTAAATGTCATCATCGTAACATGATTTCTACTTCCCCCAAACATAAAAGTACTTTTTTTTTTTTTTTACTTAAGACACAAGTTGGAAATGTGTATTGAACAGCTGTGTGGAGACACAACTATTCAAAGAAATGAGCAACACAGGCCTGAGCACATCCTCTCAATCGCCTTTTTCCATGTTCTTTCAGATATGACATTCGTATTTACCCGACGTTCCTTCACCTGCACGGTAAGACTTTTGACTACAAGATCCCCTATACCACCGTCCTCCGTCTCTTCCTGCTGCCACACAAAGATCAGAGGCAGATGTTCTTTGTGGTGAGTGAACTTCTGTGCTGTTTTTGTCCTTTTTTTGTCATTTTGGGCCGTTTTCAATTAAAAATCCTCTTACGTTTGTGCCTTTTAAAATGCTCTGAGATTCATGTCTTTTCCTCTTGAAGCTTCTCCCATTTGCCTGACCCATTTTCCTCTTTTATTTTTGCGTGGTCATAGATCAGTCTGGATCCTCCCATCAAGCAGGGCCAGACGCGTTATCACTTTCTCATTCTGCTCTTCTCTAAAGAAGAGGACATCAATCTCACCCTCAACATGAGCGAGTGAGTACAACGGAGGACGCCTTGTTCTCATGGGCTCCTGGGGCCTGTTACTTTGGTAAAGTAACATCTTAATAATGGCACACTCTGAGATGTTGTAAAGCAGATATCCACTTGGGGGAACCAAAGGACTGAGGGGGCATGTTGCATGCTGGTTCTTTGCATTGGTGCTCATGAACCCAAGAGAAGATGTTACCCCTTAAGGATTTATCAACATTTTGTTTTCTGTTTGTAACAGGGAGGATGTGGAGCGTCGCTTTGAGGGCAAACTTAGCAAGAACATGTCAGGATCTCTTTATGAGATGGTCAGCAGGGTGATGAAGGCCCTGGTCAACCGCAAGATCACTGTACCCGGAAACTTCCAGGGGTGAGCATCTCATAAACATCAAAAATGTTGTGTCTTAATCAAGAGCATCCACTAAAGCCTGCCTCTGTTTTTGCTCCTCCTCAGCCACTCTGGAGCTCAGTGCATCACCTGCTCCTACAAGGCATCTTCAGGCCTCCTCTACCCTCTGGAAAGAGGCTTCATCTATGTCCACAAGCCGCCCGTTCACCTGCGCTTTGAGGAGATCTCCTGCGTGAACTTCGCCAGAGGCACCACCACAACACGGTCGTTTGACTTCGAGATCGAGACCAAGCAAGGAAACCAGTACACTTTCAGCAGCATAGAGAGGTGACGTCCCCGCACACACACACACACACACACACACACACACACACACACACACACACACTCTTCAGACAGAGGTTTTTTGTTGTAACACCGCTGACTAGAAATATTGAATGGGGGGGGGGAGACACGTAACCAGCCGTTGCTGCAGGCTGACTGAAAGGAGCCATGGTCCCAGCAAGAGAGCCACCAGTTGAAACTGTTGATAGGATTCCAAAAACTCCCTCGGGAAGGTAATTCAACTCTGGGGGTGAGATAAAATATGTTGGTTGTTCCCAGTCAGCTGTGTCTAAAATGTGGAGCAAGCACAAACAAAATGGGAAGGTTGTTAAAGGGAGACGTACAAAGGAAGACATCCAAGCGTTGGCACTGAAAACCAGAGCAATATTCCTGAATATAGGAAATACACAAGAAAAAATACATTTTTGTCTTTGTGACCGAGCTGTTAGAATCCAGCCAAAGGATTTACATCCAGTACAGCCAAACACAAACCAACTCCTGAACAGAAGAAAACAAGGTCACGGTGGGCTGGAAGTGATATTTAAGTTGTGAATCTGCACTGAGATGCAGGCCCTGAAGAAAACAAGCAAATTTCCACAATTTCACTGCCACGACTGTGAATTATCACCACGATTTTCCCTTTTTTTTTTTTTTGCTCAGGAATGCCTAATTTCTTCCTCTGCTTGACCTGAAAGGAGAAAACACTAATAACAGCATTTTTAGCTTATTTTTGTAGTATGATTTACAAAGATTAAATGCTCGGCTGTTAAATGAAACAGTCTCGTGTCATATCTGTGGATTCTGTGCTAATATTCGACCTGTGATTCCGTATTCTTTCTCCGGGCTTGTATAACAGATCTACCAACACATATTATGAAGCTCGATACGTGTAATATTTCACTGTTCCTTACATGCAGGAAGGATCATATTTCAATCTATTTGTTCATCTTGATGTTTATTTTATCTGAAGAGAACCCGGGTTTTCCAGGGAGTTCTTACTATACTTCAATCTTACTATATAGCAGAGTGAGGGTGACTCTCTGGTCTCTCGCTGTTTTTCATTCACCACTTTGCTAATCTGGCCTTCCATTTTATCACCAGTAATGTAACACGATCCTAACGAGCTCTAAAAGTCCTCTACAGCTTTCAGACTTCCACTATTGTTTGATGCAGCACTCACCGCTGCCTTATTCAAACCTTGAACCAGTCTGATGAACTGTGATTAAAGATAACCGTGTTTCTCTCTCTCTTCCCTCTAGAGAGGAGTATGGCAAACTGTTTGACTTTGTTAATGCCAAGAAGCTCAACATTAAGAACAGAGGGTTCAAAGAGGTAATGCATCAGCCGTTAAACACGTCCCTGTTTGATAAATGAAAAACATTGCACACATTCCACCAGTTATTGATACTTTTTGCCCCTCTCCTTTGTTTCTGTTTCTTGTACCCCTGTAGAAGAAGGTGGGTATGGTCACGGTCGTCATTTCTGGATTAGGGTCTTGATTTTACTGGTGTGGAGTGATCTCAGATTGCATGGTGTGCTGCTGATGTATGTTACATGGATCGCGTGCGATGTATTTATTTCTTTTTCTTGATTTGGTTTCATGTTGCCGATGGGGGTTTGGTGTTGATTCTGATCAATCTTAAATGATTCATGACTAATTATGGGAGATGTGCAGGAGTGTGTGTGTGATAACTCCGATAACTGTGTGTGTGTGTGTGTTTGCATCATGCTGACTAATGTGCTGCCTGGGGGCTTCTGGTGTTCTTTAACACTCAACTCAGTTGTCATCATGACCGCTGCTTAAGCACTGATTGCCCTGCCCGTAATGTTCTCCTGTCATGTAAAAGCTCTCGGGCGCCTGACGACACAGTCAAAGATCCACTTAGGTTTGCTGGCAACTAAACCATCTGTTACCATGGTGATGGGGTCAACAAGAGAGGTCAATGAGAATGAATGGAGCCACTCTCCATTTCCTGTTGGTGTTCTAAAGGCAGCCTCCAGCAAAATATAGGCTGCTATAGCTAAATGTGATGGTCAATGATGATGGGGCTTTCATTACCCAGTCCTATCGAAGCTACAGCTGATTGAAGTAGATGAGAAGATGAGAGAAGCTGTTGATCATCAAACATCTGTCAGCTGTACGTTCCGAGTGCCAGTTGAGGTTGCCGTGGTGACATTTAGTGCAACGTCTGACTCGGACCGAAAAGTCATTCAGATTTCGTCTGAAATCGCTGCCGTTTGGGCAGAAAATGTGACACGCTGACACAGTTGTGGCGCTGTGAGCACCACAAGGCTTTCCTGCACACGTCACAGTGACCTCGGCTGGTGGTGTGCAAAATGTCAGCATGCAGACACGTTGAAAACGGTCGCTTTTGGCTTTCACCTAACATCCACTCCTCGTTTTGTCTGTGTGTATTTCTGCCGTTTTGAGGCACTGAGCTTCTAAAATGCTGGCGTTGGGAGTTCATCTGGAGTTGAAACACTGGATGCTTTCGGGCAGGTTGAGGAGAAAAGTTGTCAGTTACATTTTTTTGTCCTCTCCCACTCTGTGCCTCTGTGAAACGCTGCGGGACTGCAATTATCTTGAAATTTGTCGGGTTTTTTGTAGTTAAAAGACAGTAAAAATGTTAATGATCCAGCTAGTCGTTCGTCTTTCTTTGCGAGTACCTGTCTTCAGTTAACATTAACAGAAAGTTGTTTCTCTTGCAGTGAAATGTGGGATTGTAGCCCGTCTGTCACTCAGGTTTTTGGGAATCACATGAAAAACCTCTGTGTATCAAAGTTCCTCTAAATCTGGGCACATTCTTCTATCCGACTTGTTTGAGGATGACTCTCCTATAAACCGAGACAGTTTTCCTGCTGGATGCAGCAGTAAAATAAGCTTTGAGAGTCTCTGCCTCAACACTGCACGATGTCCTGCGATGTCACCATTTGCATTCTACACCACGTTGACGCTGAAATGATGTATTGTCCAAAGCCGCTTTTTTTTTTTTTTTTTGCTCAGCGATAAGTCCGCAAAGTTCTTTCTTAAGCAAAAATGACATTTTTGCCGTCTTCTCTTTTTATGTCTCTGTGAATGGAACGTTTTGTGGATCCTTGCATAGATCCCAGGCTCTGTGACGCTGGGAGTGGTTTTCTGTGACGGTCCCGTACAGCTACACCATCGTACCTCGAGGCAGCCTCCTTACGGAAAAGATTAGGCATGTTTTGTGGTGGATTTTGTTGACTGTGCATTGTGCTTCCAGGGCATGAAGGGCAAGAACGATGAGTACAGCGACTCGGACGAAGACCAGCATGATGCCTACCTGGAGAGGATGAAGGCTGAGGGCAAGATCAGGGAGGAGGGCAACGACAGCGACGAGTCAGATGGTGGAAGTGGTGAGTGGCGGCCTCAGCGGGGAAGTGGTAGACAGCAGCTTGAGGCGGTCAGTAGTCTGAGCGTGGACTTTGCTTTCTCGTCTCTTTAGATGAGTCTTTCAACCCGGGAGAAGAGGATGATGATATTGCGGAGGAGTGAGTGGCTTTCTCCTGCATTTTGATTTGACATAAAAGTTTAATTCCACCCGTTTGCTCGCTTCTCTCGTTTATTTCGAGATGTAACGGTCCTGTCCGTGTTCCCCCTCTCAAGGTATGACAGTAATGCCACTGCAAGCGACAGCAGTGAAGAAGGGGATGAAAGTGAAGACGAGAGTGCGAAGAAGAAAAAGGCCAAAAAAGTCAAAGTGGTGAAAGAGAAAAAAGAAAGGAAGCCCCGCAAAGAGGTGAGACGAGCTGGAGAAAATGCGACAGAAATATTACAGTGAAGGTGGGAAAAGAGGCAGTCTTCTTTTCCTTTTCCCTTTTTTTCAGCGTCACAAATAGCTGCACACTGCGCTGTAAAGCTAACATTAACTGCGAAAATATTCCCTTTTCTCCAATCTGAGTAGAAGAAGCAGAAGGATACCGGTGGCCCTAAGAGGCCAATGAGTGCCTACATGCTTTGGCTGAACTCCAGTCGAGAGCGAATCAAGGCGGAGAACCCCGGCATCTCCATCACCGAGATCTCTAAAAAGGCCGGAGAGATGTGGAGACAGCTGGGCAAAGACGAGAAGGAGGTGAGAGGCCAGACAACGGCGCCTTGACGGGGGAGAATTTACTTTGGTTTCACTCCTCTGTGGCTGAATTAGATCTTTTTTCCTGTGTATTAAATGATGGCGTCGAAGTAGCGTCTGAACCAATGGAGAATGTTCCTGAACCTGCTGCTCCAGTCGCCTCCGCAGAGCCTCATGAGTTTCAGCTCACTGTTTAGCCGTCCAGATTTATATCTGTCGAGACGTTTTTACATTTATCATTTCATCTTGGCAGTTTTTCTAAAGAAGAGCAGCTCGTCAGTAAAGTCAAAACTCTTTTAAACCCCCGTACTTTTGTTTTTTCAGGTGTGGGAAGCAAAGGCAGGCGAGGCAAAGAGGCAGTACGACAAAGCAAAGAAGGAGTATAAGGAGAGCGGCGGAGGAGCAACCTCAAGTTCTAAGAAGTAAGGCTTCACACATGGAGGACTTTTTCCCCTTTTTATAAAATGGGTGTGAAATATGTGACTTTGTTTGTCTCCCCACCGTTCGCCCGTCAGGGAGAGTAAAAAATCTGTAGGCAAAAAGGACGAGAAGAAGAGGAAATCTGCAGGCGGAGACAAGGACAAGGAGCGGGGAGGAGGCAACGACAGCTTCAAGAGCCGAGAGTTCATCGAAACCAGCGAGGAGAGCTCCTCAGACTCCGACCACAAGAGCAAGTCCAAGAGGAAGAAGGCAAAGAAGGTGATGGCACTATTAGGCCGGCCGGAGCCGTTATTACCAAATAATTCCCCGTTATCGTGTTTCTCTTGGCCACCGCAGGCAGCCATCACTTACTCGTTTGTTTGTTAGAACAAAGCGGCTCAGTTAAAAGCGATTTCCTTCAAAATGTTCCACACTCGACTGTTTGGACACACAATGATTGAGTTTTGTTGAGCGGAATGAAAGGGTCGGTGAGGTCCATGAGAGTATCGTCTATGATAGAAGAACACAGCCCGTGTTGGATGGTAGATTCCTCTCTACTCATTGTTTGGCTGACTGTTTCATATTCTCACATACAGAGAGCATCCACTTCACCCAAAAGGAAATTGGCTAAATTAGCAGCTGTGGCCTTTATTTGCTTCGGGTGGCAAAAAGACGAAGAGCAACCTGACACCGAGTGTTGCCTTTAAGCGGATGTTTGTTCCTCTATTTGTTTAAAAAGACAAAAATCAGAACTCAAACAAAGCTTTTTAATATCGTCGACCGTTTCCCCGGGAAACAATTTATTAGACTTTGAACTATGTGGCCGTCTCATGGTAGCTGTAAGGTGGTGTTGGCCCCCGCCAGATGTAGCGGTAAACATTGATTTAACCCAAGCAATCCTCACCAGGCGCCTGTTGTTCGAAAGTAGTATGAAGACATAAGTGGGAAAGCCAGGTTGGACAAAGTCTCATAAGTCCATCCTGGTTTAATTGGTTGTTCGAATGCCGAGCCAGGCTGAGGAGAAGCGATTTAAGTGCCAAATACATGTGGCGGATGGTCCGGCACACAGGTCCTTTATTAAGATTTTCAGCATCCCCGATGGTGTAGAGAACGAAGCGCAACACAGACCATCTGTGGAACCATCATTGCGCGGCTCCGGGCTCCACGCCGCTGGATTCTGGGACCCAGTTTTCCACACAGGTAGCAGATGCCCTCTCCTGAAAATCTGTATCTTTCTAATAGATACTCGTCACTGAACACCTGTAGATCTGACCTGTCTGACCACTCTCTGAGGTCGAAACGACCACCCAACAATTGCTACCTCATCATCCACAGTGTCCTCCAAAATAGGACACACCGTTGTGAAGGAAAGGACACGTGTTTATGGGACTTAATATAGTGTAGGGTGCTTATTTACAATGATGAATGCACGAATAGGCCCCAATTAGGAAAAGAACTATCGTAATAGGCTAACTTTATTTCTTTTTTTAATTTGATCAAGTTTTTTTTTTTTTCTTTTTTTTTTTAAATCGTGTTGTTTGTTTAAAAACTAAACCAATGCGCAGCATTCATCGGAACATAATATGACTGCGTAAAACACGTTAATTTCTAATCAGTGCAGCTGCTGACTCCAAAAATAAGAATCGACTAAGCCCGGCATTTAGCCTGGTCTGGAGCAGGCCAGCTGCAGAGAATAAATCACCATGGTAACTTGACCAGGATAAACTTATCCAGTTTTCGAACAACCGACTGCAGGCAAAATTCAGCCGGGATAACCAACATATCCCGGCTGAATCCCTCATCTAGGTTCCCAACAACAGGCCCCAGAAGCAGAGAAACCAGTGTGCAGATGCCTTTGTTGTTGTTTTCAACACGTGGATCACACCAAGCGATAGTGGGGAAAATAAGCTTTTAAAAGTGTTTACGAAGAAAATCTATTGTATTTTTGTTTTTTACTGATTTGAAATCCTCTTTTATATGTGAATGAGTGGTGAAGATGCAGAGTAAAGAACTTGTTTTGCAAAATATCTGCGATAGTTGGACAGGGCCCTCTCACGTCTGATGTTAGAGGCTCATATCGAGTTTTTTTTTTTTTTCTCTCACAGGAATCAGAAGACGAGGAGGAAGAGGCTGTGTCGACACCTGCCAGCTCAGAGGAAGAATCTGACTAAACGCACACACACCTACAGAGCACTCACAGCAACAAAGGACCAACCGTTTATATTCAGTTGATTTCAGACCATCAACAAACTTGAGTTGTATCTTTTTCTTCTCCATTAGTTTCAAGAGTACAATCCCAAATCTTGTGACTTAGTCTGGAAACTGAAACCTGAAAAATGTCATATTTGAGCCGATCTCCTGCTGACAGCTCAGTGAAGCGATGGATGCTTGTCTGGAAGTGTTTTCCATCCAACTCACGGGACTGGTTGTGTTAGTTGAATAGCACTGAGGATTGTAGGAGTGACTAGTTGACTCGTGCGGATAATACAAAGGGTTTTTGTTCCTCCTCTGTTAGTGCTTTTTTAAGTCAGCATTTTCTGTGATTTGCAATGTCATGTTTCCAAACGGAGATGAATAATTTTCAATAAATCCTCGCTTTGTTTTTGTATTATTTTTGGGGGGTTTGCTTGTTTTCTTTCATGACTCTTCCGGTTCTGGAGGCGCTGCCTTTATGCACCGACTCTGAGCCCCAACACCGGTCAGGCCAGTGAGTGAGAAAGAAAAGTAATTTAGTAAATTTACTTCTAAGTGAATAGAAGTCCCCATTGATTAAATGGGGCGTTTAAATGTTTCGTGCACCATCGGCCCAGAACTACTGAAAGGTAAATGCTCATCATGTTACAGTTCACACCATCAACAGAAACAGTCTTTATTAAAAAAAGAAACGTTTATTTAAAAAAAAAAAAAGTGTGGTTATAGAATGTTACAACAGAAGCCTGTTTGTTCAGATTTAATTACCGAGTGCCTTTTTCTTTACATGGTTAAATTGACATTTTCCAGCAGCCAGGTGAAAGAATTCTACATCTCATATATCTCGTTTACTATCACACACGCGTGGGACTTACCTGAGTATGTGGGTTTCCCATCAGGTAGCAACAGGATCTGTAAATCTGCTTTGGAAAAGCTCAAAGAACACACTCTGAAGCCACAACCCCACCGGGCCCAGACTCACCAGGACACACTCGGATTGGTTGGAACCTTTTTAACAAAGCGTTATATTATGTATAATCGAATATGGTCAAGTCTTCACCATGATTGGGTTCGACAGTGACAAAACACTTCTCTGGGTACTTTTAAAAGGTGTTTTACAGTTTATTTGCTAGAACAAAAATGTAAAATTTCAACACAGGTGATGAGAGAGGCCTTATCAAGCAGCTGGAGCAAACCAATCAGACGGCTCCCCCAGCTTCTGTTTTTACAGGAATAACAAATACATGTGAGCTGTTGCCAATCTGAAAGTTTCTGCAATTTGTGCCATTTAGCATTTACACCTGTGCTTAAGATCTTTGACTGAACGCTCCAGACTCGACATTCACCGGAATTCTTCCCGCTTCTCTGTGGCTCGTCAATCCCCCGCATTTTGTCTGGATACAAATGCAAGCTTTTAGTGCACTCCCAGAGGATTTCTGCATGCTGCACTGCGTGATGCTCTTTAACCAAGCAGAGCTGTTTGGGAGAGTGTGTTAGATGAGACTTTAAGAGACAGTGGTTTGAAACTGAAGGCCGGTGCCTGAGTAGGTGGTTTGGAGTGTGGCTTTTAAGAGCCCGACACTACCGGATATGAGCGGCGCTCTCAATGTTGGGTTTGATGACGAGGAACTCCTCCGGCAGCACCGACGAGAAGTGCCAAAATTGGAACCGTCTGTTTATTATCGGCTATGTGAGGCTGTTGTTGGGTACAGCTGTGCTTATAAAGATAAACACTCAACACACAAATACCCTGTTAATCATCTTCTGGTAGATGAGAAGCCAGATCTGAGTCGGTCCTTCAGTTTTTCACCCAGACTGACATGTTACATCACAGTGGTGCAACCCTAACCCCAGTCAGGGGTTCAAAGACCTCACTGGTAATTTTTTTGGGGGAAAACATTATCTAAATGTTTTTTGCCTGTTCCTCTTATGCAGGTAAGTGTGGAGTTATGTTGTAGGGCTATCAGGTGTCACTGTTTTTAGATCTTCAGTTTTTTTTTTTTACTCTCTTTAGTTATAGTTCCAGTTAGTATTTACTATATTCCTTGCAAATTTCGTTCATGTTATTCTCTCCTGATTTGCTCTCGATGCTTGTTTGAGTTTCTTGTTCTTCACCAGCCTGCCTGTTTGAAGTCTGCATTTGGGTCTTAATGCTGCTCCACACACGAATAGGAATTCATCACAACTGATTGTGGGGGTGTTGGTCCTCATTCGTGTGATGCTGGGATGGTTTTGTGCTTGCTTGCCCTTAATCTTGCAATCTTTTCTCCAACAAATCCTCCACTCTGTCCACATTCTTACATTCTTACTTGTGGTGTCACGTGTTCATGCGTCTCACAGTGTCATTGGCCATCACAGAATGATACAGATTGCAGTTGCATGCAGCCTGGAAGCTTAAGTCTCCGTTTGTGGCTACAGAGCATGTGTTTATGCGTTTCTGGCCACGAGTCAGGTTACCATTACAAACATAATGGCGCCACTTAAGAAATGACATGCTCTCGAGGCACATGCATCTAGACACACACTGTGACTGCATTGCATTATCTCCCTGATGTGAGAGGCTATAATGCTGCTGGTCCCCGTGAGAGTACTGAGAAACGCTTGTATCGTATGTCGCAGTTGTCAATTATTCCACAGTACGTAATTTATTACAGTGCATTTAGACTCCGTGCTCTAGCAGAGGGGCATCTGAAAGTGTAGAATCAGATTTCTTTTTCTATACAGTTGATGTACAGAAATGTGGGAAAAGGATGTTTTCACTGATGTCTGAGTGGCTTTGTTCAAAGTGGTAACATTTTCTGAGGTTTATTTTACAGCCCTTACAAGAAACCATAAATGCTCCTGTAATGGGAAAATTTTATTTAGCCTTATGTTTGTGTCTCATCGTGCTTAAATCACTTTTCAGACTTGATATTATTTCCGAGGAGAGGCACTAGAGAAGATGTTTCCAATCAAACAATCAAGTATTCCATGGTTCATTCTGTTTTGCGCACTACTCACGGCCGTCCGGCTCATCAAGAGATTAGAAGAAGTTAGCTGCATCGTCTGATACATGGACATTTTTTCCTTCTCCTGTGTTCGGGTATAATACGACATGCACTGACACTGTAAGTCAGAGCTCCACTCTGACGCAGGTGCTCTGTGTTGAAGTCTTGCTCTCTTGTACGAGAACTCTTCAATAAACCTGCCTGAGTGCTTTACACCTTAACAGTGCTTGGATAATCATTATTATTTTTTCCACCACAGTCCAGACTTGTAGAAAGAAGCATTTATATACATCTTATGAATACGGTTTCATCCTTTAACTGTAAACGATGTCACTTTTTTCAAGAAACAGTCGATTAAAAAATACAGCAATGGATTCACCCAACCCGGGTTATAAGAAATATTCCGTATTAATACGCAATTATTTCTTTGAGAAATAGATCTTTTTTTTTTTTTACATAATTTTTGTTTTATTCTGTTAATTTTTTGTTCAACTTGGTCTGAAGCAGGATAGCCCTGATTTTCACAACAAGAAAACGTTGTGATAATGCTATTATCACAAAATCAGCAGAAATTTTTAAACTAACATAAATGCCACTGATCAAAGTCCTCCTCCAATTTTATAATTTTGTCTCTTTTTTTAGTCTTGGTAATTGAATGACACTAAAAATCCACGTGAAGGGAGGTTTATAACCACAGTTGTACAAAAATGCCAAAAACAATTACATTTAAAGTGCAACTTGCAGGTTAACAACTTCTCCAAGAGACATGAAGAAAGATTAAAGTAATTTTATCATTTTCAATGTACAAAAGTGATACAGTGGCATTTTTCTTACTGATTATGTAAAGCGCCTAAAGGCTTTTTTGTTTTCCCTGCATGCTTCTAAAGTTTACATCACTGAAGTTGTGTACCTCCAAGCTGCCCTTTAAAAGACAATGAAAAGGAATCTAATTGAAGGAATCAACTAAAGGTCCACAAGACTCAACTTGAGCCTTTCCTACAATGTAAACTGAAACAAAATCACTTCTGTTATTTTCTTACTTGTGTCCATTTTTTGTTAATATACATTGCAGATATTACACGTTGCCTTTTTAATCTATAACTTCCTTGTATCTGTTCAATGATGTTTAAACCTTTTACATGTTTCTTCTGTATCACAATGTTATTTGTAGAACATCTAAAAAGAACTAGCAGTTCTGTAAACATCTGACCTCCTGGGCTGACATGGTAGCTTTGGGTACCCCTCATGACTGAAAAAGCTGAGTCCTCGGTGGATGTTTACCAAATCCCATTCTGCAGCTCTCCTTTGCTCTTACTAACTTATGCATTCATTTCTATACCAAATTTTCTTCATAGTAAATTCTATTTTGACCATTTTTTTTTTCTTGGCGGAAATGGCGTAAACAAGTGTAAAAAATTAAATGTTAATGGTAAAATACTGTATGAACTATGTCTTTGTATGTTTTACATTTTTGTCATTAAAGTCTGAACTTTTTCACACCATTTGAAAATATTACAGTGCAAAGCTTTAAAAAAATACAACTATTGTAAGGATCCTTTGTTGACCTGGTCAGGTCTCGTGTTCAGAGGCAACAAGATATTCCCCAGAGCTAGATTACTGAAGAAATCACATTATATTCAATATCTTATTTGAGGATCAATTCATTCAAATAAAAACTGGCACACCCCAACAGCAGCTTCCAGTAAGCAACACCTCCATAAACGCAGGCAGTATCCTCACAGCACACTGCGATGCAAGTGAATCCACTTGAGTCATAAAACCGCATCATTCACACTGCACAGCCTCAATGGCTCAATTACCGACAGCACATTGAGCATAAGTTACTCTTCAAAGTGCAGTTTGTTGGAACCACAGAAATGAGCAAGTGGGGGATTTGGTAGCTGTGTCACAGCATCTCAACAACGGCAGCTCTCGTGGGATATTCCTGGTCTGCAGTGGTCTGGGCCTTCCAAAAGAGTCCAAGGAAAACCAGTGAACCTATGACGGGATCATGGGCACCCTGAGCTCACCGATGCACATGGGGATCGAAGGCTGGCACGTGCTCTCCGATCCAAAAGAATCAGATGTGATTCCACTGGGCTTAGCTGAAAATTCTGAAAAAGTACACGCTGGTTTCTACAGGTGTCATCACACACACTACCTCAGAGTTTGTTGTCTGTGGAGCTGCACAGCCTCAGATTAGCAGGTTGCCTGCAGACAGTTGTTCACCATAGAAACTGCCTACACTGGACACATGAGCATCAGAACTGGAACACGGAGCAATGGAGGAAAGTGGCCTGGTCTGACGAATCACGTTTTCTTTACAAGACGTGCTTTGGGCATTGTTCTATTGAGAAACCTTGGATCCTGCCATACATGCGGATAGTTCTTAGAGATGTACCTCGAACCTCAACGCTGTTGCTGACCAAGTGCATCCTTTCATTGAAACGATGGCAGTGGCCTCTTTAAGTGTGATAATGTGCCTGGCCACAGTTCAAAGAATGGATTGAAGATGAGTGAGGACTGAGTGTCTCCGCCTGAATATTCTTCAGATTCAGAGATTCAGTTAAAAAAAAAAAAAGGAAGTAAATTACAGTAACAGATGTTTTAAGGGTGCAGAACAAACCCAAAACCTGATCTGACAGAAATAACTGGTTCTTGTTTTATCACCAACAGGTGTACAAATGGAGAACTGTGGAAACTATACCTCTGAACACGCTGAGCCTATTTGCAAATGCCTTTGATAAATTCACTTTTACTTTTGTTGTTGTTGCCTTTACCAGGGAATTCCACAACAGTTTCAAGCATCTCTTTTAATGAAGCTGAATAACATCTGGCAGAGAATAACAACTGTCTCCCAACAATCTCTGTCAGACCCAGCATATCGTAATATTTGTTGAAGAGCACCTCTGTGAGATGAACCGATGATTAAAGTAGCTCAGTAAATGAATAAGGTAGACTCCGTCTTTTTATCGTTAAACAGCTCCAGGTGTCCTGTGCTCCATCATACTAAAACAGGAATGTCTGAGGGTTAGAGTTCCTCTCTTTCAGCGAAAACTGAATGAGATGATGAAAAGTATGAGAAATACTCTGAAATGATGCTCAACTTGTGTGTGCATCAGATTAAAGTGGATGTGTATGTGTTTGTGTGTGGCTTGAGTTTTTTCAATTCAAGCCAGAGACGCAGAGAGAGGCAAGGGAGATAGGGACTTGCGGTGATAAAGGAAAAAGACTTCTTCCGCTTGATCATTTGACTAAAGAGGGGGAGGTCCACTATGTGTCATAAACTAATGAGCTGGAGACAGTGAGCCAGAGGAAAGAGACAGTGAGCTTTGGCCATTAAATATGCTGTCAAGCAGATGAACACGAGCTGCACCAAGGAGAGATACGGTTGATAGCATTAGAAGTAGGACAGACCCTCTTGATCTTCAAAGGTTTATAGACACAGTTTCAAAAAAGCTTTTTGAACTTTTTGAGAGAAATTGCTCTTTCCCTCAGACTCAGGAAGGTCCGGTGACTCCTATCAACAAGCAGCCATGGCCTCCGTTGTGTGGGGCTTAGTCGCTGGCTTCTTCACCTACGAGACCACCAAGTCTGTGGTTGTGAAGAGTTGGTCTGTGGGGATCATCAACAGGATCGTGCAGCTGCTCATCATCACATATTTTGTCGGGTAAGTGATTTGTTCTTTCCTTCTTTGTGACAGTGCAGTGAGCAAAAAGAAGTTTAAAGCCCTGGGTTTGGGGGGGTTTTAAGCGATAGGTTTAGTTGAATTGCAAAAATACACATTTCTCACCAATCGCAAAAAAAGGATTCAGACTTCAGGTAAAATTATAATGTTTTAAATTGATGTGTTTAAACTCAATTTTCTCTTAAATCTTTTGTGTGTGTCCTTTGTCCTGCAGCTGGGTCTTCATCCATGAGAAAGCTTACCAGGTGACCGACACCGGCATCGAGTCATCAGTGATGACAAAAGTCAAAGGCTTTGGTTACCAGAACAACCGTGTGATGGACGTTGCTGACTATGTCGTCCCTTCTCAGGTGTGTTACCTTCAAACACACGTTTTAACACTTCTATAGAAACATAATGCTGAAACATGAAGTCCCTTACTGCTGATATGCCCTATCATACATAACCGCTTAGAAGGGAGTGGAATGTGTGGTGATGGTTTGCGGTGCATGTAAAGAGTCTGACAGATTGTAACAACAGGTATGTCAGTTGTTGCTAAAGACTAAGGTCATCAAAATATGGCTAATATGTGGATATCAAAACCCTATCATGGTTTGGATTGATTCTTTGTGGCCCTGCATTAACAATCAAACGGTATACTGTAAATGCTCTGCTGTGTTAAGGGTTCAACCATGTTCTGCATCCTGACCAAAATCATCATGACTGAAAATCAGTTCCAAGGAGTATGTCCAGAGGTGAGGAGACATTCCTATTTCTGTATTTGGAGTGCTTTGCTACTATCCAGTTAGTTTCAGTCGACTCTCAGGTTTTACTACAACCCCAAAGCAGAAAAAAGTCGATACAATATGAAAAATGCTGGATAAAAGAAAAAAAATGCAGTGAATCAGCATTTATGTTTATGCATTTAGCAGATGCTTTTATTTAGTGTATTTAGTTCGATTTTTACGTCTTTGCAGACAGTATGGACCGAAGCTGTTTTACGTTTTTTCTGAACAACTTTATTTCATTTGAAGGCTCCAGCACATTCCAAAGAAACAGGAAAATGAAAATGTGACAGTAAAGCTTTTACTACTTTGTAATATTTCTATTCCTTCAACACTTAAAAGCGTTCTGGCATTGAGGGTGAAATGTGATTAAAAAGTTCTTCCTTTTTACATTTTTTTTTAATTACATATAAGGATTCTAATTCTAATCTCCACACATTAACTATTGGGGATAGATTAAGACATAATAAATAGGCAAGCTAATGCGGTACCTGTACGCTCTTCTTCCCTGTCCTTGCATATATAAAGTGTGCAGAATGTGTTTTTGCATCCTCTTGTTGAAAAATGCATTGATGTACCAGGAAAAGATGGCATCTTGAATGATATCTATGTACTTTTCTACATTCAGTATGTCAGTCCTACTGAACTGATTCTTCAGTTGGCTCATTGCTATCATTTATACAACTGACATATCATCATGTATTTATCATTTTGCCATAAAATGTCTACATTCAAATACAGCCAAATGTTATTTCTCTGTGTATTGTTTCAGTCTTCAGATAAATTCAGTTGTGACAGAGATGAAAACTGCACCAAATGGTTAGGCTCCAATCTCTCCAATGGTGAGTCTGATTTCTTAATTTCTTCAAATCACAATGACGGGTTTTCACAATACTAACATTTCAAACTTGATTCCGATACAAGAAAAAAGATTAAAAATGTGAGCATTAATACCATTTTTGACACAAGTGAGAAAAAGTGAGAGGCATAAAATGTTTTTGACAGCTCAAGATTAACTTTGTCCATTTGTGGCACTTTTGCTCCCAATTGAAAATGCAGCAGCACCAAGAGAAGCACTGCAAACATCCACTTTAATGCTAAGTCTTCTATATTATTTTCTAATGAATGCATTCTTGATAAATGAACATTTCAGTCAAAATAGAAAAACGACAAAAATCCCCAAACTTAAATAAAAGGAAAGGTAATTTACAAGAAAAAACACAAATTAGAAAAACAATAAATCTCTTAATACAAATCCCATCCTTTAAAATGAAAAACAGTTGATCAGTAATGATGTTGAAAGGATGAAATATTAACGTGTGGAGCTGCACATTGACTTGAGTTATTTGGTTGACACATCAGCATCACCTCCAGTGAGCTGCACACATAATGTTTATTTTTTGGGGGAGATTTTTTGGCTCCGGTTCAAATCCTGCATCGGTCGGCCCTTTACTGCGTGTCGTTCCCCCTCTCTCTGCCCCCTGCTTCCTATCTCTCTCCAACTGTCCTGTCCATTAAAGGCATAAAAAGGTGTACATAAAGCATCATGCTGTTGTTTCTTTCGCTAGAGTCTCATGTTTGAAGACAGCAAACTAGTAATCCCCACAAATGTTGGGCCACAGAAACAATAGAACATGAAGCACAACTTGCTTTGCTATATCTTTACATTGTGCAGTCATTCTTGATAATACTTTATCGTATTACTATTAAACTTATTCGTAGGTATCCTTAACAAATGTTGATTATTTGGATTTCTTTAAATTATTTACCTATATTGTGTATCTGGGTATTCAGCCATAACCAACATGGTCTTTTTTCTTTTTAAACTCCTGACTGATTCACCTGCTTGTATCTTTCCAAATTCAAATGCGAGTGATGACATTTGTTTGTGTTTGATTGCCTCCTGTGGTGAGATGGGCAATTGACTCCTCCCGATCATGTCTGCCAATGTGTTGGTCCAAAAATCCAGATGATTTCAAACAAGAGTGTCACCGGAGAATTTCTAATTGAGCATCGAATCATTTTGGTCTCTTTTACCAGGTGTAATAACAGGTAAATGCCTCAAATCCTTCAATGAGTCTCGGGGTCACTGTGAGATTGAAGGATGGTGCCCAGCTGAGAACGACCAAGTCAAGATGTAAGATGCACACTTGCAGGTATTCTTGTATCAGACAACATTTATGTATTTGAAAGCCTTAACTGCTGTCAACACCATCCACAGAAAGCCAATGCTGGATGTAGAAAACTTCACCATCTTCATCAAAAACAGTATTCGCTTTCCACTCTTCAATGTCACCAGGTGGGTCACACACAGCTGTGAAAAAAAATACGCACTCTCAACTTGAAGCAGCACAAGTGTGGAAAATATTGATTAATCATATGTACTTTTTTTAAAAATAACAAAAATGACTGTGTTTTCATTTCACAAATGAATTTCATTCTTGTTCAGAGGAAACTTTCCCTCCACAATGACGTCTGCAGAGATTAAGAAATGTACCTACCATCCGGTGTCAGCCCCTTTCTGTCCCATCTTCCGTGTGGGGGATGTGCTACAGGACACTGGGCACAACGTGTCTGAGCTGGCAGCAAAGGTCTAAACTGTCCTCAGTGTTTGATTCGCTTTTCATCCTCAATGTAAAAATGTTGTTTAATTATCAGTAGTGTTTTGTTGCCATGTATAAAAAAGGCAACAATGTTAAATATTTTAAGATTAAGCCATGTTATATTGCATTCAAAAGGTCTGCCTTGTACACAAGGGAATCAAAAGACTGTCTTCCTTCTCCTTCCCTGGTCTGCTCCTTTCAAGATGAATTTATTAAAGTAGAAACACCTATATTTTCTCAGTTGAATTTGATTTTGCTTCAGTTTTGATTGCTTACTATTTTTTATAGATTTTGCAGCGTAATGGCAATTTTACTAGAGAGAGTAACGCTCTCTGCATCTGTGCATGTTACCATGGCATATGCAGGTGGGGGAGTGAGGTTTAAGTCGACTAGTATAAGAGATATGACAACGTCACCCTGGGAATATCGCCCAAGGGCTATTAAGTTGTTGGAAATGATTCAAAGATGTATTTGCTACCCTAGAAAGGCAGGAGGCTTGTTCTATCCTTATTTACAAAAATACTTTTAACAACACTTTCAAGAAATAAACGCCCAAGATTGAAATTCAGCTGATTTAGGTTACCAAAACCAGGGGGTAGAAAACAGTGCACAGCACACAAGAGGAAGACCGCCATCATGGCAAGTTCTCAGCTGCTGAAAAAGGAAAAAATAGTGAGAGAAATAGACAAAAAACACATTACAGCTGTTGACCAATGATTAAAAACACACTTTGGATCAACAGCTGGTTAAAGGCCTCCTGCCAACCTTCCAAAACGAGGTCATCTTATAAAACAGAACCACCCCCCAGGTCAGACTGCGATGTAGAATAAGAAGATGACTTAACTAAAACAAGACTAAAAAGGCACTAATAGTGCTCAAAATGATTAAAATCTGAAAGGCAAATCAGCAGCTCTCTTGCAGCCTTCACCAGAGCAGTAGCAGCCTTAGCAGGGACTACTTCCTGGTAAAGCCAGTAGACATCAAGCCATGTTAGCATAGAAATAATAATAAATAATTAATGAGTGTAATCAGGAATCAGTGCAAACTGACCAGAGGCTCACCACTAACCCAGCTGTTGGCGGTGTTTATTTTAGGCAAAGCACCCTCTTAATATCAAATGGCACGATAGATGAGTGACAGGGAATAAGCAAACATACCAGCAATGATCCACATCGAAAATGACTGGAGGAAACCCACAACAAGAAGGAAAAACAAGTGTTACAGAGCAGCTATAGTAACTGAGACACAGAGGAACGTCATTACCCTCAAGAATGGCAGAAGTCAGGCAACAAGGGGTGGACACACAGAGGAATGTCATAATATGATTGGCTGATGGTCTCACAGTAATTAGTAGAAAACCTAAAAAAAAATCCTATTCTGCTAGAAAATAGGGAGTTCATGTTAGGTTTTGTTTTTGAATTTGGTGTAATTTTTTGTTTTTGTTAGAAATCGAAAGACAGGACTCTGAACAACTAACAAAAAGAAAACTAGAATAAGCCAAAAGACAGCTCTAAAACAAAGATAAAACAGAACCCAAAGACCATGACACATATAGCCTCAATCTGTGCCTCTCTTTCTCTAATATTTCTTTTCCAGGGTGGAGAAATAGGAATAAACATAGAGTGGAAATGTAACCTTGACCAAGATATTGAGTACTGTGTTCCCAAGTATTTTTTCACAAAACTGGATGCTCCGTTTGCCAAAAATAGCATCTCCACAGGGTACAACTTCAGGTACAGTAGTGAAACTTCTTCTATTTCTTGTGATGTTCTCTTAACTGATTTTTTATTCTTTGGTCACATTTTCTTCTTCTTGAATCCAGGTTTGCTAAATATTTTAAAACAGAGAATGGCACTGAATTTCGGACTCTTCACAAAGCATATGCAATCCGCTTTGATATTCTGGTCACTGGCAATGTGAGTTATGTTGAATTTTTTTGCAATATTGTGTGCCTTGAAGTAAATCTGAACTGTGTCTAAACTTTTTTTTTGTCAGATAACACTTGGTCAGTATTGAGATTTTGTATATATATTTTACTATTTCACTATTTCACTATATATTTCACTGCAAATGAATGCCATATCCAGTGAATGTGGTAATGACAATCTGAAATATTGTGTGATATGTTGTATTTGCTAAAATATTACTACTAATCTTAATATAGGCATCGCTTCAACAAGAACTTTGCCCTCGCTTTCATTCTGGTTGCACACATTTTGGGAATTAGCATTATGAGGCACTGATGGATGCAAACATATTGTGTTAATTCAATGGATAATTTATGCTATGAACACAGCCAGACGGTAACTTATGACTCTTGACAGTAACTCAGTTTTAAAGGGCTTTTGTAGAAAGCCTCACTGGAACAAACAGATTTTCCTGTATGAAGGATTAACATGTGGAATTCCTGAATTGTTTTCCAATTTGCCTCAGATCTTGGCTATTTGTCTGCAGCGTGAAACTTACGTCTGCTGCATAAAATCAAAACTTAAACTGAACCCTGCTAGATAATCTAAGATGAAAACTGACACAAACGTTAAAGGAGGACCAGTTGTGTATCTTGAATGATCTGCCAGTTTTTTATGTTACTTTATTGCAGTCTATCTGACAGTTTTGATGAGTTTATATATCTATTGTGTGTTTGTGATTTAAATTTACTTTTATGTATTTTATACTGAGTTTTATGTAACTTTAAAGGCTCATCTGGGGACAGGCATTGCCAATTAGCTTAGGCTGTAAATTACTACGAGGGAGCTGCATTTGTCAATGCTAAACAATTGTCCCTATGCAAATAGACTTTAAATAAATAAGCAGTTCTTGTGTGTGGGGCCTAAATTGATTTAATCTCTTCTTCACCATCTCTAGGCAGGAAGGTTCAGCACAATCCCAACGCTGATCAGCTTGGTTACTGCATTCACCTCGGTTGGACTGGTATGAATTTCTGATCCGGGGCCAAAATTTGATTTGATTTTTTCTGTCAGCTGTCTTTACTCTCTTTATCTGTGTTCCCAGGGTTCGGTTCTCTGTGATATTATCTTACTGAACTTCTTGAAAGGAGCAGAGCAGTACAAAGCCAAGAAGTTTGAAGAGGTATTGCGTTCATTTTTTTCAATTATAATGCAGCAGCATGTGTTTCTGACTCTCACAGTGACTTGGATCCAGAGTGTCATTCATATATTCTTTGTTGATATGTCCATCCAGGTGACAGAGGCTCAGATTGAAGCATGCATCACTCCCAGCCCAGGCAGCCAGCTGTCACTCAGACCAGGTGTCAAGAGCTCCTGTGACTCCGGAGCCATTTCACTCTCTCCTTCGGACTGACAACAACCATCTGAAGAAATGAACATGCCTCTCACCTTTTCTTTCTCTTATTAGGCAACATTATGTCTTCCTCAGTTGTCAGGTTTTTGAAGCCAGTTTTAGTTTAGAAAGTTTATGGAGTTGGGAAATGAGGACAATATTGCTGTCATTCTCACAATTTGAGAACTATAAGTTGGTATCTTAACAAAAGGTTATAGCTCACATGTAACGCAGAACAATTTCAGGCACACTGGAGCGTCCTGGTTACCAACACTGGAGCAAGTTTATTCTTAAGGAAAATGGATAGCACATGATCAACTTCAAAGGGAAACATGCCATTTTAAAAGTGCTGTTTTATTGTAAGCACTTTCATTTTCTCAACTACAATGATATGTAACCTTGTTTGTAATTTAAAATAGAAAAGCTGAATAAATCCTGTCTCCTCATTATTATTTACAATTGAAAAGCAACAGCCGGAAAAAAAAAAATCCATAGTAAAAACTATTTGCTTATATTCTATAATATTTCTCTTTGTCATTATGTTCAAGTAATATCCAAATCTTTTCAAATGAAGTGCTAAAGTCTCCTATTGGTGGAGAGACCCAGTTAATAGTGTACATGAGGTGTGTGAGAGAGGAGAGAATAGGAAACGTGCGGCTTGAGGTTTGAAAATGTACCATTAATAATGCACTTCTGGGTGATGCAGGACAGCAGGAAATGTTAATGTACACACTAATGGACTGATGCAGTTCCTCCTTTTAGAACAGACAATCAAGTTTATTCCAAGCATTTCATCTCAAACATTTACTGTATGTGCTTCACCATCATTCTAATTTCTTTCTGTACACCGCTTGCATGTTTTCTATATTTTCCTTCTCCTTATGAACTCAATACCATCCTCCTTTCATCATAAATTGAACAGGACACTGGTCAGCCAAAGAGATTCTTTATAGTTCTGACAGTGATTTATTAGAGAACATATCTGGGATGAGAGGCCTCGGAGGAATTGACAAGAGTTAGCCACAAAGACTGGTATTCTAATCAAATAAAGTGTAATCAGTATAAGGCATGTTCTGGGAAAGGCAAGGAATATGATATAAAGAGCCAAACAGTACTGTTTCATGAGTGATGCAGCTCATCCATACACATCCAATTCCATATTCTATCAGGGTGTCCGTGAACAAATAGTTGTGAAATAATCAAGGGATCATGTCAGAGGAGCTCTATTTATCAAAATTAAAGAGCCTCTGGTATGCTAATTTATGTTTAGAACATATTGGAAGATGATAATAAATGGTTTGCTGGTTTTTATTTCAGTATTGTGCCCTTCTCTCACAAGTTGACACAATTTGCTGAAGTCTCAAATGTTTGTGACATGCTTTGGTAAGTACAGAAAGTACTGTTAGGGTCAGGAGTGAACAATTCAACTTTACCTCCCATCTTCTGCAGGGTGCATCTTAAATTAAAACTGTCCAACAGTTATTAGCTACAAATCAAACAAATAACATCAAATAACTCTTGAAGGATATTAATACCTTATGGAACACCATGCAGTACTTAGCCTGAGAACTCATATGAGGACCTACAGCAAACCGTTCTCACACTTCCACACACCAAACTGATAGTAAGTTATTGGACTGTCAGTTTTATACACAAATTTGCGTCATGTGTACGCCTTCCAAAAATCATGCAATTCATCCATGAAATCTGGGCTTCACTGTTGTTGATTTATAATGCATTTTGATTTTAACAGCTACATTCTTTTTTTTTTCTTAAATTCAGTTTAGATTTACAGGCTACTGTACTTCACATTAACAGCTCAGATTAATGAACCTCAACCTTTATATCTACTTGCAGCCTATAATGCTGCATTAGCTTTACCTTGAAGTTGGACATGCCTCCTTGATCTTCATGCTGTGGTGCTCAGCCTCATTTTACCATTCACTTGCTCCAGTTTAAGCTTATTTTAGTTAGCTGTACATGTTTGAATTTCTATTCTTTAGTAGACATGTCAACGTGTTTTAAAAAGCAATTTGTAATGAATGATAGCGGATAGATTTATAATGGTATAAAAGTCTATAAAGTCCACTTTACCCAAACATTACAGTGAGCATAAGATTGAAAATGTACAACTGTAGCAAGTTTTGTAGGCATGATATTCCTTTGAATAACAAAGACAGCCTATATAACACTTCCCACCTGGTCAGGAAGGCACCGTCTCTACTTCCTCAGGAAGCTGCGGAAAGCTGGACTTGGAAGCTCAGTTCTGAGGAGCTTCCATCACTGTGCGGTGGAGAGCATCCTCTGCATCACCGTGTGGCACAGCTGCAGCACTGCTCCTGAGAGGAAGGCACTGCAGGGGGTGGTAAAGGCAGCCTTCCCACCACTGACCTCTACACATCAAGGGGAGGACCCTCCACATCATGAAGGACTCCACCCATCCCGCACACAGACTGTATCAGTCCCTCCCCTCAGGCAGGCGGCTGAGGAGCATCCAGAGCAGAACCACCGGGCTCATAAACAGTTTCTTCTCTGAAGCTGTCAAATTGCTGAACTCCAGCTGTTCTCTGTAGACTCCCACACCTCTCTCTCTACCACTCACTGGCCTGCACTCAAACCACTTTATCCACCAAAGGTGCAATATTTCATATTTCACTAGTCTCATATATATGCAATATTACAGACTACCTCCTGCTCTCGTGTGTACTTAACTGTTTATATTTTTGCTGCTGAGTGTGCTGTTTATATATTAATTTTCCCTCTTGTGTTATACACTTATTTATTAGGCTTATTAAACCAGGACCTGAGATCTAATTTCATCCGGTAAACATGTACACGTGAGCTGGTATGACAATAAAGAATCCTATTTGTAGACATTTGCATTGCTGTGATTTAGTGGCTCACTCCATCTTGGGTTAAACGACACCCTGGATCCTCAAGATGAATCCCTGGGCAGCTGTGTTCTGAAGAGCAGTGGGTTCATAAGAAGGGGAGATTCTGAATAGAGCATTACATCAGCATTAGAATTACACTTGCATTACATTTAAACATTATTTATTGTGTTGTTGTTCCAAAGAGCAAAGTTTAGTTTTTGTTTTGTTTTGCAGAATGTCAGTATTGTTCCAGATGGGTAAAAGCTTACAGGGGATAAGTGAAGACTTGGTTATCTAAAGATATCCCCACCAGGCTGTCAGAGAAGTGCTGATGCTTTTAAAACATTTATGATGCTTGATACTTGAGCTAATACATGACGGGTCAGAGATTTCCAGATGATGAAACAGTGCTTTTGCGCTACACCCAGTTATGGTTCATCTAGTGGACTAGATTTGTACCACTTTGAGATATGCAACTTACTGGCTAAGAAATAATCCTGGATATGAGGTAACTCTAATCCACCACTGTCTTTGGTCCTGTCTTTTGAGTTTTTAAGCTAATTGGTGGTGGGTCGTTTTTTCAGAGAAATTTGGAAATGTATGAATCTAGTAACTTAAACCTAGTAGAGGACGGTTTGATGGGAATAATTGAAAACAAGTCATTTACTTTGGGTGGGACCATCATTTTTAATGGTGGCAACTCTCCCCACAATATGGGTAAGGACTTCCACCATGTGAGGTGGTCCTCTACTGGCTTTAAAAACTGAACTTAATTTAGTTCATTCTGAAAGCCTGGGGGAAAAGCTTACACCTAAATATCTAATAATTCCTGACTGTAATGTGCTAGCGGGTATATTATTGATACTACAGTTAATGGGCAGAACTGTGGTCTTAGACCAGTTCATGGAGTAGTCAGAAATTGAAGAGCATTTATTTATGAGTGCAGTTGTGTGTGAGAGATGTCTGTGAGTTCTGGAGGAAAAGTAATACATCAGCAGCATAAAGGCTCAGCTTATGTTCAACATTTTCGGGTGGACTGTTTTCAATTTCTATATTTTGTCTGATAGCCGCTTCTAAAGCTTAAAAATAAATAGAAAATTAGCAAAAAGTGAGGGGAGAAGTGCGCAACCCTGTCTGGTGCCCCTCTGCAGACTGAAGTTTGGTCATTTGTCCTGACATGCATTTAGGGAAATATGCAACATTCTTATCCACTTAAAGGATGAACCAAACCCACATTTTTTTAAATCTGGGGGTGGGAGGGATTCCAGTTAACCTAATTAAATTATTTTCCATTTTCTGAGACGATCGTGGTTTCCAAGTTATTAATGGTAGAACAGTCCGAGATTATTTTGCCTGTATAGCCTAGTCTACCTTTTATAAAAACCATTTGGTCAGCATGCATTATGAGAGGGGGTCATAATAAAGTGTAAACAGTATAAAGGCATGTTCTGGGAAAGGCAAGGAATATGATATAAAGAGCCAAACAGTACTGTTTCTTGAGTAATGAGGGATCGTGATGATCCCTTTACTAAATGTAACAATACAGACAAAATATGGGTGTTAACACATTTATTGTAGCATCGATCTTAAAAAAATAAAATAAAATAAGATGATAAGAGGATAACCAAAGACAATAGGAACTGGAGGGAGCAGCTGGCATAGCTTTGTCCAGAGTCATTGAAATTGAACTACCGGCACGTCTTTAGATTAACAAATTAAAGACTTATGTGGGGGTGTGAAATCTACACAAAAGCCAAGATGCAAAAATGTCATTTTTATTGCTCATTTTTGTTTTGGGGGAAATGGTGTTTAGCATTGCCATCTCACATCACGAATGTTCCAAAAACAAGTCTTGGAAGGGGCATTTCTGATTGGAGTTTGCATGTTCTTCCTGTGCATGCACAGGTTCTCATCAGGCACTCCTGAAGTACCTCCCACAGTCCAAAAAAGTGCACAGATGGTGATTTGAAATTATAGAAAAAAAGCAGGGTGGTATCCTTCTTGTAAACAGCCTTACCAAAAGATTGCAAACAAGCATTTCTCTAAAACTGTTTAGCTATTCATTTAATGTTTGCACAAGTAGCACTTGTACATCATAAGTCTCCCACGATGTTACAACAAAATCTTTACAGAGATACACAATATTTACTCTTTTACAATTAATGACCGATTGGCGTTCTAATGATCATGATGTTCACTATAGGAGAACAGTTCAGATGAAGAGCAGCAATCGATCAAAATCTGCTCAGTGTCTCTAACCAGCGCATCAGCTTCATCTGGCATGTTTTTCCTCTTCTGAGTTTCATTTTGATGAAGGCTGGACAGGGAGCCATAACCAAGAGACAGCATACATGCAGAGAGTCAGACAGTAGAACAGAAAGTAGTCTGCCGCTGTCCAGTGTGAGACTGATGGAGGTGGACACAGTACCTCTAACATCAGGCGTAATTCAATACAAGCTACCAAAGCACTTTCTGAATGCCTCAAGGAGAAAAATGTGCATCCTTTCTCTAGAGATGAATGTGCTCAGTAAGCTCTGTCTCTGTCACAAAACTTTAAGTCAAACCTTTCAGAAGAAATTGAAAAAATCCCCCAAAGAGGAAGTCATGATGCAACCAACTTTTCAGAGCTCTCAGAAATACGGTACTACGGTCTGATACGACTTTAGTATCTCAGAAATACTGTTATTTTTAAAAAACATTTTGAAAGCGGAAGAATCTGATTTTGAGCCAGACTCTCACCAAATTGATTTTAAGAAAAGAAAAGTCTTAGAGGCTGCATGCTTGATATTGCTGTTGTGAAGTCATTATCTGTGCTTCCTCCCCGTATTTTTCCTCTTTAAAGCCAGTATCCAGGCAGGCAGAACAGGCCGACGGGCTGGTGCCACCTCCTCTGCGAGTGCCGGCTCTACCTCACACTCCTGCTCTATCACAGAGTCCTCCTCTGCTTCGGAGTCCTCATCTGAGTATGTTGCATTCAGGTCCAGGCACGGAGATGATATGGTCACCACCTCCTCTGAAAAATGAACCCGGCGGTTCTCCTCAACTCGCCTCTGATCCACAGAGATGAATGGAAGAAAGAGAAAACATGAACAAACTTTATAAAATTTCCTCCTGACTTTCATATTTCCTTATCACTTTCATCTCTATGTCTTATATTTGCTGCATGGAACACTGATTATAATCATTTCAATCATTTCGCCACAATGAGTGACATTTTACAGCTGAGTTTGAAAAAAAAAAAAGAAGAAGCAACTTTTTGAAAAAACACCATTTTAAAACGAACTAGTTCCCTAACACAACAGGACAAACTAATAGCATATATTCTGAATTTTGTTGACAGGACACATTCAAAATACTTTGCATTCAAAAACATACAAAGACAAAAAAAGACAATCAATTTGTGACTTCAATTTTTTTTTCTAAATCTCCATCAACATATTTTTCAGCTGTGCTATGGGACAGCAGGGTCAGCAAGATATTCAACATTCTTTTAAATCAACAATGACTGCGTTAGGCATGCTTTTATTTGGTAAAACTATGCTTAAAAATCGCCTGCAATGTGGAATACTCAATGATTCAAATTTACACACCACTGGGAGGCGTTATGATACACAATATCTTACCCTTTTTGTAAGAGTTTCCATTGAGGACTCCTGGAACATGGTGTGTCTGAGGACGCCCCGGGGTGCAGGAGCGAAAGTATTAGACAGAGGTGTAGGATGAGAGTTTAGGGCGTACAAAGGTATGAGGATATCCTGTTGTGTCTGTCCTGATTTATCTATCATGTGGTAGCTGGTTGGGCACGGTGAAGATATGGATCCTGTTGTGAAAAGAGCAACAAACAGAGATCTGATTGACTCCCGAAGAACAACTGCTACAATTGACAGGTTCAGCTCAAAGTATCTGAAATATTAGATTCAAATTGAATTAAGTATAAAAATCCTTTACCTTCTTAGAAGGAGAATTGCATGTGTTGCAGCAACACTAAACTAAAACCAGACTTTTTACAGTGATTTAGATTTAGAGTGTTAAGTTGTTCTCACCTCCATCTGCATCTTCTCCATCACTTATTTTCTGAAGCTGAAGCCTCTCGTCTCTCCTCTCAGCTGACTGATGCTGCCTCTTTCTGCTGGTCTGGACTCTGCTCTTCAGTGCTGAGTTGAACGGATTATCTGCAGGCTGCATTTGAAAACAGAAAACTTTTCAAGCCGATGACACAATCAAATGTTTGAATTTTTTCATTTTTAAGTCAGATTTAAATATTTTACCTCTGTAAACGATGAAGGTCTGAGCCGCAGTGCCAAATCTTTCTCTGCAGACTGCATGTCTGATTGGTTATGACCGTCTTCCATTGGTTCTGATTGGTCGGAATCTCTGTAAACCCACTGTTGTTGTTTTTCTTTTGGAATGTTCATGCTTGGGGATGTGAAAGCATCAGGTGGCGACTGTGCCACTCTGAAGACTGCAGCTGGGGAAGACTCTGTACTCCTGAAGCTCCGGTGATCGCTTACACCTCCAAGTTGATTAGGATTTGGTTGGATTTTGGGCGGGTTCAGCAGCTCCTCTGATGGTTTTGGATTTGTAGAGGTTGCTGAAATGCTGGGGTTTATGAACTTAGCCCACTCTTGACCCCTGACGATCTCCTCCAGTAGGCTGAATGACCCAAGGCCAGTCTCAAAGTCACTGGTACACCTGAAACAGGAGACCATGTAAACTCAGTTTTACACATATGACTCAAAATGACAAATGAATAAGGAGGCTAATCGTTTCTTCGTGTGAAAAAAAGAATATGCCATGACCAAAACCAACATTACAGCCTTAAAGAATTCATCTAAATGTGTGTAGCTTATTTTAATTGTTCAATTCATGTCACTTTTATTTATTTATATTTTTAGAAACAATCGAGGTTGACCAAAGTGCTTCACACAGTAACAATAAATGAAGATGAATGATATAAATAATATGTCATAGAATTAACAGTAGAATCTGCAAGGAAGAGTCAAATTATTTGTTTGTACTTTTATTTTTGAAAACACAGGCCTTGGCATGACAGTGTCAGGATATTTGGTAACTGTAATAAGAATATTGTCAGCCTGTCATTAAATATTCATCTTCAAAGAAAGTCTTGTCTGTGTTTGATGTTGTTTCGTTGTATAGCACGTTATGAAATCTCACAGCACATGCACTTGCATGAAAGTGTGATGGCTGCTGTCAGTGACAGGGGCATGTTTGGCACATTTAAAAAATTTCATAGCTATGACAGGAACTATCTGACATTCCTTTCATTTCTTCGCGATGATGTTCAAGGGAACAAATAAAATAAAGAAAACGTAACTGTGAGAATGTTTAGCAGTGCGGTACTAAAGTGGATGAGTTTGATGAGCTTGTTGTTGATTACCTGAGGCTGCCATCAACAGCATTGTCCTGTGTTTGTGAAGGAAACACTAGGCTGGTACCACTGCTGTCCAGTGAAGGAAAGCTCTGTTCTCCACCTTCATTTGGTGTGTTCATGAGATTATCTGTCATCGGTATCTGGTTTGGGGTTAAAATCTGTGGAATTATCAAATTACAGTTTTACTTTAAGAAACTGGTTCATTATGTCGATTAGAAAACAAATTATTGAAAGTGCACTGCTTACTTGAGTTGGCTGCTCAATCCTCTGCTCGACTCTCCCCTCATCTTCTTTTCCCTTTTTGCCAAAACTCCCTTGCCTGTCCTTCCACCTCTCTTTAATCTTCTGGGTCCATCTTCTCGTTTTAGTCTCAGATGATCGCTGCTTTCTTCTGCTGTTTGTTGGTTTTTGGCTACTCGAGACATCTTTACTCGGTTCCAAGCCTTCAGCGTCTCCATTTCCTGCGTGCAACTTTTTATTCCCTTGACCAGCTGAGTCAGCATTTAAGCTCTTCATGGACAACATGGAAACTTTGGGCGTAAACGTCTGGACCTGATTCTGGTTCAGTCCCATGTTTGAAACAGTATCTGTATCAGGAGGGATGTGCCTTTTCATTGAAAAGCTGCCAAAACTCACCCTATCCCCTTCCGTCCTCTCAACAGATGTGAGATCAGTATCCTTAAGTGATTGAGCAGGAAACAGCTGCTTTGTTCCTGTTGGGATGACCCCCAGCTGTGTGGACTGTCCCAGCACCCTGCTCTGACCCATGTCACCACCGATGCTGACTTTCTGGAAGGGGAAGGAAGTTAGACTCCTGCCAACTTCAGAGCCAGACCATGAGTGCTTTGTTTCACCACATTTGACATCAAAATGACTGTCCACAGCAGGGATTCTGAACTCTTTTGAGTGGATGCCATTAACACCACACACATTTACAGGACTGTTGTTTACTTCTTGGAGGTTGGTTGCTCCTTTCGCATCCTCTTGCCTGAATGTAGAAGCAGTAGATGCAGGTGTTTGCAGGTACGCTTGACCCTCTCTCCCTGGCTGGAGTTTCAGTCTCTGCAGCATGGACTGCAGCAAGGCCTGCGTATCTGTTGGGTGATGTGACTGAGACATCTAGGGACAAAACTTCTACAGATCAAATCCAGATGTCACAGAAACACAAGGGAACAATGTAGTGGATCCAGCTAGACAGGGATGAATTCCACACAGTGTTGTGATTTGTTGAAGTTGGAGAACATGACAGAGGATATTGCCTTACCATTTGTCCAGGTTTTGTTAGGAAGGGGGCTGCTCTCTCTCTTCTTTTTGAATGTTCCAGTCTTTTTCCATCATGCTAACAGTTCCTTATAGCAAATATCAATCCAGGTATGCTCACAGATGCTCCTCCTGCCGATTCATTTCATAGAGTTCTTGCTGTACCTTTACCCCAGTTTGTAATTCTCAAATTTTGCTGCAGAAATCCATCTATCTTTCTGCTGGTTTGGCACAAGGAGCCAAACACAAAACATGTATCTCACTCGTGCCTTCTTGTGTCCTTTAAAAGTCTCTTCTTTTCAGTAAATGTCCGTGGTTTCAGCACACAAAGGTTGGTTTAGTCATGCCTCTTCTTCAGCAGCCACTTACTCCAGCAGTGACGGGAGGAGAGACAGTTCATGGCAGCGTTCCTCAGATCTTACGCACTGAAGCAAACCAACAAGAAAGACCAGTGAGGTAAGATAATTTTGCTTTGACAGCGACACTCCCTCTGTCTCTTGCTATTCGCTCTTCCTTCCTATTTCTGTTTTGCTCTCACACATGTGCAAACACACCCTCTTTCTTGCCACTGTGGTCCATAACTGGTCATTATTGGGAGTTTTTTAGAGAGCAGCTGCTTTTACAGCATATCTTTAGAATGAAAGAAATAAGAAAATGCCTGGTGTCATCTTTAGAATAACAACATTTTATTTAAACTCTCTTAACTATATGAATCTTTTTGTTCATATCTTCTGTTTGATTATCAACAATGTATGACTGCTGCTGCTGTAGGACTTAAGTGTAGAGTGGAGTCCCTGAATTTGAAATTTCACTTAGTTTTTATCTAAAATATTTGCTTATATTTTAACTAGATTTTTCATTTGACACAAAAAAGTTTTAGTTTACTTGTGATCCAATCAGGAAATTTCTAAATCAAACAATCACAACGAGCCTAAAAAAGATCATAGTAATTATCAACTGATGCTGTTTTAAGGTAAATGATGTCATCATTCTTGTACTTGTGTTGTACGTTGTACCTGAACAATGACAATAAAGACATTCTATTCTACTCTATTCTTCTGGCAGGCTTTAAAACCAGTCAGACTGCTGGTAAAGCTCCGTACAGTGCACTCAGCTGTTTAAAGCTAAACAGTTTTGGATTGCTCTGCGGAAATCTAAGGTCGTTATGGACAGATCAAAAGTGATTGTGCACAAAATGCCCCCAAAGTTGTCAGCATGTCTAAATGGTCTAAATGTTGTATCAATTTAAGCAGAAGGATGGTAAGTTGTGATAGTAGAAAAATTAATTCACATAGCTGAAAAAAGACTTCCTGAGCAATCTGTAACTGGCACCACTTTTACTACTTAAGTTGACCTGTTATGTTATTTATCTGACGTTTAAAAAAAAGGACTGAAAAAACTAATCAACAAAGTATTGCATGTTGTGTTTTTAAGCGTGCTTAACATCATCCACTATAAGAGGCAAAAGTTACAAAAGACCCTACTTGTACCTACTACTATCATTCAGAACAGCATTAACCGTAAATATTGCCCCATTTTATTGATAGACGTTAATAAAGCAATACGTTTCAATGCGCATGCGCTTCAGAAAAAACTCCCACAAAAGATTAAATTCTTGCCTCTCTGATTGGTCCAAATTGCGGAAGCAGGTACAGCGACGTAAACAACGCGAGGCTCAGTTAAATTGTCGCTCAGTTACGGCATTTTAAAATTTCAAATACAGCCACAAATAAATTATGTTTTCCATTAGAGGGTTTATGCTCCGCCTGCAAACCTTTGAAACCCACCTGGTTCACGTCATGTTGATGTACAGCTGCTAGTTTTGGTTAACTTTTAGTCAAGTTTGCTAACTTAACGGATTAGTTAGTTTGCAGAAATGCAGTGTGTCGTGACGGGAGGAAACGTGAAAGGTAGCAGACATGTCCCGCCGGTTCAACTCTGTCTTTTGCTAAAACACAAGCATTTCATGTTGGTAATAATTTTATTTTTATATATACGTGTGTGTCCGTGCACGCGCGCATCTGTACCGTCCAGTGTTGGCCAAAGCCATCCATTCTCTGTCCAGGATCGGCGATGAGCTGTATGTGGAGCCTCAGGAAGATGGGGTGAGCTGTTCTGATGCTTTCAGATAAACCAACACTTCCTCCTGCTATGCACAGTTTGGTAGCTTCCTGTTGCTGCACACTTTACGTCAATGAATGGTGCTGATTTGATATTTTTTCTCTCTTGTAGCTGGCCTTGCGGTCTGTGAACTCCTCTCGGTCGGCGTATGCTTGCTTCCTGTTCGCACCACTCTTCTTCAGCAGGTGCAGACTCTTGTGCGACTTAGAGTGAGTCAGTGAACATCACATTAATGCAAAGAGTTAAGGCAACTTCTCCTCATGTTTCATGTGCAGATACTCCATTCCAACTGGCCTCAACTTCCGCTGCAAGATGGCAATAAAGGTGTGAAACACAGAGATGAGCCGTGACAGATGTTTCCAGTTGTTTTATTGTCTTCTGCGTCAGCTGTTGCCAAACTTCATTTGTTTTGTAGACAACTCCAATGTCAATCACAAGAGTTCAAGTACTCTTTGACCCATATCTCTCTTTTGTGAGTCAATTGAAGTCATCTTTCCCACACAAGACATTTTTAGTCTGTTCCTAGAAATGTTTTTTTAACTCTCTTTTCTTCTCTTGTCAGTAATTTGCACGTGTGCAGTCACAGTGCCTCTTAGAGAGGCAATGAGGGATGTTTTGACCATTTCTCCATCACATCTTGCCGTCTGTTTAGCTCTCTTATTTATGTGCAATTACAGCTGGCTATAATATTGTGTTACAACAGTTTTGATGATTCAAGCTTCTAAGTACATGCTACTGTACAGTAATTACACCAAAGATGAGCAAATTTATGTATGTGTCTTATTCCTTCACTTAAGAAATATCTGGACAACTTACCAATGCACAATTGAGATTTTCTTCACATGTGTCATAGCTGTGTTACTACATAGTCCTCATAAAGAAACCTCTTGGCAGATTGAGTGCTATCTATTAGGAGTTTGAATACTCATGCTGATGACTCCTGATCAAAATGATTAATAGCAGAGAGATCAAGAACTAAGTGAAGCCAAGACTAGTGAAGTTATATTTGCCTTTTAATGCTATCTGTCCTGTTGTGCAACAGCTAGAAACTTGTGGTTATATGTTATATGTGTGAGCTGTTCTTCAAAACCTCTGAACTTCCTTCTTGTTACACTTGTAAATAATGTTGCAGAGTAAAATATTACTATTTGAGTTTAAAATAAGCCATGTACATGTCGAGTTTGTCCTGTAATTACGACATATGACAACTCAGAATATGTCACTGCATATTAATGTAATCAGTATCCCTTCTTTGTTATATTGTTATTGTTAGAGTGTGCAGGCTGTGTTCAGATCTCTAGCGACTTTGGAAAAGACGGTGGAAAAGTGTCGCATCGAGCTGGATGAACAGAAGGACCGTCTCACCTTCACTCTGCACTGCAAACACGGTAACTTGACTTAACTTCCATCTTAGAGAGTTCATAACACTTTACAGGGATGATGTCAGGGTTACATTCAGTTTATACTGGCACAATTTATTATTGTATTAAATGCCTTCTACTCCACTTTGTGTCCTTGTTTTCTCTGCAGGCCTTTTGAAGACACATAACCTGTCTTACCAGGACAGTGAAAGCTTACAAGCAGTGTTTGATAAGGACAGCTGTGCCAATGCATTCCGAGCCCAGCCTAGGTCTGTAAAATCGGTCTTCAAATAAAAGTATTTATAGTCTGTCTTTTGATTTCCTTGTGGCTGATGTTCGAACAGAGTGTCCTTTGTAACTCTTGGGAGTGTAGTTTCAGACCACAGTTTCCAAATAACAAACAATGCCTTTTAATTGGGCTGAAATAGAAAGATTTAGTTTTGTTTTCCTTTATTCTCAGGCTGCTGGTGGACACAGTCGTGCACTTCCCTCCGTCTCTGGAAGAAGTGACTCTGACAGTGAGTGATGAACGAATGTGGGTCAGGAACCATGTAGAGGATGAAGCAGGTGACGGGACCCGACAGCCCCATCAAGTTGGCTGTAACAGAATATAACTGTATGAAGTTTATTTAAAAGCAGAAAGGACTTTTAATTTTAACGTTTGGTTTTGCTTCCTCTTAACTTTTCCTCCTTCTCAGAGCGGTCCAAGGCCATGCTGACGGAGCTGTGTCTGGCTTCAGATGAGTTTGAACATTTTGCTGTCAGAGCTCACAACAGCATCACGTTTTGTCTGAAGGAGCTACGGGTGAGACGAGCGACAGTGGGGAAGAATTACAGATTAGACAGGTGGAAGAGGGCTGGGTTATTGTCCAGAGAGTGAGAGATGCTGACTGCTCGTAATGAAGTTACGGGTTTCCCTCTTCCAGGGTTTGCTGTTGTTTGCGGAGGCCACTGGTCTACCTGTTTCTTTGTATTTTGATGAGCCAGGCAGGTGAGCCAACTCATTTTCAACTTGTATAATTCTAACTGTGTATTGACATGTACATTTATGAGGTTTTGTGTTCGTGTGCCAGCCCGGCGGTGCTCTCAGTAACTGACAGCGTCCTGGAGGGTGACTTTGTGCTGGCCACGCTTTCGGAGGATTCAAATCTTCGTGAAAACAACAGCAGAGGGTAAACAAAGCACACTGAATGATGAAGACTTCTGTGGAAAGCCCTTGAGCAGGCTGGGTTCTTTTCTTTTCTTTGAAATATTGAGGTCGTCGGTTGGTTTTACAAAATTCCAGTGATGGAACTGAATGATATTCAAACTATTTTCACCCAATAGCCTCTTAATTTCAGTGACAGACAGGAAGTCATCAACATTAACCAACGATGCCACCTGGTGGATGATCTGTACGTAATTTAGTGCAATTGTGTTTAAGACTTCCTAATGGAAACTTTCAGCAACAGGCAGCCCACCCCCCCTATTTGCTTAATATGAATCACATTTACAGTGTTTAGAAATACAGCTTGTGGGATGTATGGTGCTGTCAGACCTTCCGTGCGATCAATGTGTCTCACCGTAGGCATTAATTAGGCAACTGAGTTTTCAGTTTAGGTATTTTCCACCCCACCTTATTCCAACCATTTCTCATCTTTATCCGAAATGTCAAAAGCAATTTTAGTCAGCATGTGAACTTTGGCAGTCTGGTGAGGAACTGTCTGACTTGCTGGATGTCAGTGAATCAACATAGTGGGTGTCATTCATAAGCATTCACTCATTTGTTCTCATGGAAATATTTCTTTGACACTAAATCGCTTTCAAGATGAGCGACTGCATCATCTCAGCTGAGGTTTTCCATGTCTTGGAGCCTGGAAATGTGGAGGTCTAATACTGACAATTCTTTTGATAAACAGCCTACATGCCAAGGACAGCAAAACAACACTTATTTACTCCACAGTAATGTCCTCCAGCTAATATTGGTGTGCAAATCGGTGCATCAACATTACACCAGTTTGAGCATCTTGAGTATATTTCCACTGCATGGTGTTTAATTCAGGACCTGGTAGTTTCAGTAATTACCACAGATACGTGCACTGCACCAGGCCCATCTATCACCAACCCACCCACACCCTCATTAGCTGTGCCCATAAGTTCAAAACTACCGACTGTTTTTGGGTCTCATTGAAGAGGGTAATTATTAATACAAAGTATCAATCAGCTGTTGGCACAGTTTTAGACTGAGCTATTTCTGGAATTTCATGTTTCACGTTCATGAAATACACAAGCACTTGTCCACAGAACACAGGTCAACACAGCGCTGTGTTACAGCAGTGTTTGATGCATTCCATCCCTGTGAAGACTTTTGGTAGATGTGTCAGTCTAATTTAGCAACCTCTCTGAAGAGACAACCACAAACACCCTTCTGGGATCTTTGATCCAGGGTCGATGTCAGAAAATCCAGCTCAGCATGAGGCTACAAACACAAGCTGTGAATGTTTGTGCTCTTCATTCTCATTTTGTTACACCAACTGTCTCGTGCACTCCTCAGAACACACACACAGCCACCACCCCCTCCTGATGACTTCATGAATGATGACATAGACTCCTACCTGATCGCCATGGATACCAGTATTGCACCAGGCCCATCTACCACCAACCCAGCCACATCCTCATTAGCTGTGTCCACAAGTTCAAAACCAGCCAATCACAGGGCAACAGTGCACAGCGAGGAGGAGGAGGAAGAAGAGGTAGATGAAGATTTTGACAAGCCTCCAAACAAGAAGGTATGGTTTAGTTTTCACAGGTAAAGAGGCCGCATTTTCAAGGGGTGGGGTCCTTAACCTTTTCCCTTGAAACAAATAGCAGATTTAATCAAAAACATTTCTCCGTCTTTTGGGAGAAGTGCAGACCAGAATAAGATGTTGCAGACAAAAAAAAAAAAGATTGAGGCCCACTTGCATATGAGATCATGCTGTTATTTTTATTTTGTCGTACAAAATATATTTTTTAAATCCCTTCATGTGTGAAATGACTTATCAGGTATTAAAGCACAAACATCCATTGAGCAAAATCATTAAGTCAGAGGTGGCACTTAGAGCACAGTACAGTACAGTAAGTGTAAAACTAAAAAGTGAATACAGTAAGACTTCATCTAGTCTGATCTAATTGAAAACATTGAGCAAGTTTACATGACAGTAGTGAAATATTTAGTTGTCATCAACCAGACTTTTTGAAATGGATATCAGCATGTTAGTCTATCCAAAATTGCAGAAAAACGCCCGGACAATACAGTTGGGAGTCGAATCACTACGCATTTATATGCACAACTCAAATTAAATGGGTCTAGGTGCCTCACAGACACTCCAAGGTCCCATCTTTTTGTAAAAAACAGTAAAGTACAAGTGTGTATCATTACAACCAGATACCCAATAAAGCTGCTCTCATTCTCATATCTGGAAATTCTGAATAGAAAATCAACCCAGAAACACACGACGTCTCAAATCACCTTTGCTTAAAGATCTTCCAGACTGTCACTCTGCTCTAATATAATCCTGAATTTCTAACAGAAGCATCATCTGACAAAATCACCATTCAAGTCACCTAAAGACGGCGTCTGTGCTGTGAACTCGGACATACTTACACGTATGATGATCTCCCACAGAGAAACGGAAGAATGCCCTCAACATTTTTCCTACAGTTCAGTGCCCGGCTCCAGCTGTAACCAGGGCTCAGCTTAGCTCTGCATGTAACTGCTTATTAAACGGTGCAATCAGAGACCCCCCGAGGTCTCTGATTAGTGCTTTATATAAGCATTCTTGCACTGTCTTTGTATACCCTACATAGCAGCTTCTGTTGAGAACAGTTTTTAGGAGATGTGTCGCACACAGCACAGGCTATTTCTCATTCCTCGTGGTTGTTTGAACTCAACTCAGGTGAACTAATTGCATGATATCAGGCTTTTGTTCTCGATTTGAAAGGCCACAATGTGCACTCATTCCAGGGTCAAATATCTCAATATCTGGTTTCTTCTCGTGTGCTAATCCTCTCATGGGATAATACTTATTTTCAAAGTTCTTTAAACATCTCTTTTGAGGGTAGAATGAATTTAAGTATATTTGTTTATAGACTGTCATGTGTGGGGCAACGAATTACAAGCCCAAAACTGCTCAAACCTACAAGGCTGTTGCATATTATCTTGAGGATTTTTGCCTCTCGTTTCAAAAGTCTCCTATTGACAGTTCAGTTAACAGTGGTGTATCTGTACAACAAGTCAGCAATCACTTGGCTGTCTGCATCCTAATGTTAAGATAAAGTCCAGTTTTGTAATTTCTTGTGTTTTCCTCTCACAGTTCCGCTCCCTCTTCTTTGGCTCGGTACTTCCTCCGTCTCCTCAGACGAGCACACAGCCGGTTACAACTCAAGAAGTGCTGGCCAGTGACAGCGAGGATGACACTGAAGCAGGGTGACAGTCAGAAACATAGACAGACCTGGCTGTGGATGATTGGGAGAGCACTGTTACACCACCTGGAGTACTTGAAATTGAACAAATGGACGTTTTGGACTCTGCTTTTCATTTGTGCAAATCTGACACGGACCTGCTTTGACATACAGAGGCCGGTACTTTATACTGCATTCCAATCACTGGATTGTAATGTTCAAGGCGGACTTAAAATCCGGGATTATGTGAAACAGAAACAAGAAGCACTTCCATGTTTATGGTTTGGATTCGGTGCAGTTTGTAATGCACATGCAGGATTTAAGTCCCACCAAATAAAACAAACTTATTTTCAACGTATGCGAACACCATTTATTATTTACATGTCAAAATGTTCAATGTAAACCAGTGTGAAGCTCAAACCAGTACCTCGACAAGAGCAATGACGCCTGAACTGAAATCAGATTAAATCATCAAAAGAAAGTTTCAGCGTAAGAGGAAGAATATTTAAGTGTCTGTGAGCCAGTTGCTGCCGGGTGAGTGGTGTCATCGCGAGATTTCTCTTTCTGCACTTGAAAACTTTTCCCCCTTGTCTGTGGTTTCCTTCTCTCCTTCTCCTTCCCTTTCTCCTGCTCCTTCTCCTTCTTCCTTTTCAACCTTTCCTCCTCTTTCTCCCGTCTTTCTCGCTCCCTCCGCTTCCTCCTCCTCTCCCTGGAGCTCAGCTTCCCTTCTCCCACGTCCTCAACTGGTTTCCCTGTTCCATCGCTGAAGTCTTGAATTAAGATTTGGGGCACCTGCATTTTGGCCGTCCCCTTTGCCTTGGTGTTTTTGGACTGCTCTCCTCTCAGTCTGCGTAAGAGACCGAAGCGCTTAGGGTTGTCGGGCTGCTGCTCCGGCTGCACTGACGTATCCTCCGTTGCCTCCGCAGGAGCTGTTGTGGTAACTGCTCGAGGTTGTGGCTCTGGATCGTTGGGGCTGAATTGAGGTCGGTTAGTTTTCGGTGGGATGGTGAACAGATCTTCAGAAAGCCTACGTGCTAACCTGGAACCACGTGAGGTGGAGGACTTGCGCACACAGAAATCACCAGAGGACCTGCTGCTGCAGCGTCCAGAGGTTTGCTCCAGACTGCTGTCGTGAGGCTCAGACTGACCTTTGGTAAAGGGAGACTCTTCGACTTGGGCTTGTGTGTTACTGAGTGGATCGTCTGTTGGTTCAGTAGACTTGAACACATCGTCTTCTGCTGTATTTCCTTGAGCATTTTCTGAGCTCCCTGCCTCCTCCACAGCACCCGTAGCGGCATCGTCTGTTGATTGTTTGGGTGCTTGTGTCTCGGAGGAGCTTTCTTTCTCTGAACTCATCTGTTCAGGCTCATTGCTGTGGTTCAGTGCTTCATCCTGTGTTGAAAAGTCTGCGGTCTCCTCGTTTGTTTCTATTTGTGTTTGCGCTGCGTTTGTTTGATCACATACACATGCTTCACCGTGTGTCTCGGTGCGTACTGTCTCAGCTATTTCTTCTTTTTCCTGCACAGATTCAGCTACTATTGCTCCAACTGATTTGTCCTTTGTGTCGTCTGCAGCTGCTATTTTAGCCTCAGTCTGCGTATCTGCTACTAAGTCCGAGTCCTCTTTTTGTTGGAGGCATTCGGGTGAAGACGGTACAGTTGTCGCTTCCACTGTCTTTGCTTCTGCCTCTGAATCTATGCGTTGCTCTGAGTCCGTTTGTGTTATACTGGCATTCAGTTCGTCCTGCGCAGCTACATTTTCCTCTGCTTCTCGAGTCTCTGCCAGTACATCAGTTTCCGTATTTGTCTGAGTGTGCGACTCTTCTTTCTTTTCTGTTTCGGCTGATGACTCCGTGTTGTCGTTTTTCTCCTCGGACAGATCTTCCTCGGTCTCTGTGATCACTTCTTTCTCTTCCTGTTGGGTGTCAGTTGTAGGGTCTTGGTTGTCGAGAGTTGAATCTTTAACATCTCTGTCTGTCTCTGGATCCAGACTCGTCTCACTTGTTGTCTCTGAAGCCTCTGTAACTGTGTTCACCAGCACCTGTTGTGCATTTTCACTTTCCATGCCCGCCTCTGGTTTCATGTCAGCTTGTATTGTCAGCTCTTCCCTTGAATCAGCAGTTACTTGTATCCCCACCTCCCCATCTGCTGCCTCTCCCCTTGTCTTAGTGTGATTATCATCTGTATCACTTGTATGCTCACGGTCTGTCACAGGTTTCTCTGTCTCTTCATCTGTGTCTTGAACCTCACTTTCCTGGGCGGTGCTTTTATGACTTTGTTCCTCCAGGACTTGTGATTGGCTCACAGTGTCCAGCTTTCCGTCCTGCTCACAGGGAGGCATGAGCTCTGAGGGCCGGAGAACATTTTCAACAGTGTCCTCTTTCACTGGACACGGATTTGTTTCCTCTCTCGGTTCTAAAAGCATTTTACTTTCTGCTGTCTCTTTGAGTTGACTTTCATTTCCAGTCTGTTTTTCTGCTGTTACTATTTCTTCTGTGTGCTCTGTTGGCGTGTTTTGGGTTTCCAGTTCCTCTTGATTTTCCTCCTGTTCAGTTTCTTCTGTTAGCTTCAACTCCTCCTTTATTTCGTGTCCCTCTGAAATTACATTCTCCTCCTGGACGCCCTTCACGTTCTTAAGATCTAAACTATTCCAGCTCTTCCAGTCGTCCTTTGCTCCCATTGAAAGATGCCTCACAACTTTTTTCCCACCTTCCCAATCACCAGTGTTCACTTTTCCTCCTTTCTTCCACCTCTTGTGAAGGAGGGATGGTGACAGCGAAAGAGTGGAGGCAGAGCGAGCCAGGGGGACTGACAGGTTCCCTTTTTCCCTTTCTTTTCTTTCTCGTTCTTCTATATTCTGTTGAGCTTTCGCCCATGCCATCCGGTATCCATGGCAGCGACCTCCGGGGTCAAAGGTGGATGAGGGTCTGTCTTTCCTCCACTTTTTTAGCTCCTTCTCTGTTCGCCTCTCCAGGTCTTTGGATGAGAGAGGCACCGAACACACCTGAAATGACAACAAAACCGTGGTCTGATATTTGTTTAA
Source organism: Leuresthes tenuis (assembly GCF_036924035.1). Lineage (NCBI taxonomy): Eukaryota > Metazoa > Chordata > Actinopteri > Atheriniformes > Atherinopsidae > Leuresthes > Leuresthes tenuis. Next base: position 15,038,780 of record NW_027325365.1, on the reverse strand, counting down.
CTCTAAATTTCAGAATTTGGGGTGGCCAAACAAAAGAAGAATAAACAGTGCGTCTTAGTTTGGCAGCTTTTTCTGAAAGATACTGGCATATTTAAATTTTTTAGTAAATGTGACGGCGAGCACCGTTAAACTTGCTGGTCTGTTACTGAAAATGCAAGAAAAGTTTATTTAGAAAAAAAGATGCTAAAAAAAAAAAAAGGTACAAAGCCCTCCTGTCGAAGATTGTGTGTATTTTATTTCCACCTCAAATTTACCTCAGCTATGAAAGCATTATCTTCCTCCTGGACTTCTTCCCTGACACCCCTCAGCCTCTCCAGAGTCTCCATCTGGCCCTGACACTGCTTCCTCTGCTCGGCCCGACCCAGCACCCGGCGCACCAGCACCACCGCCACCTGGAGCAGCACCCTTACACCTGTACGGCAGCAGAGGAGGAGGAGGTGTGAGACACAGACAGCACAACTTTTTCTTTATCCTCCAGCTGATGTGACTTGAAACCTGAGAAAGACTACAGGAGACCAGAATTATGCTATTCAAATTATTAGTGGGTTGTTTGATGTTTAGACTCACCGTAACAAAAGAAGAGGTCCCAGACTCTGAGAAGTGTGTTGAACGGCAGGTGACGTGTGAACAGACACATCAGCCAGTCGGTGGCAAACATGAGCGGCTCCACTCCGTGCTGCTGTAGGTGTTTGTGTGCAGCAGGGCACGTCTTCTTCAAAACCCAGGTCATCATGGCCGCATCAAACAAGACTCCCTCCTGTACGACACACCACAGCACGCTCAGACAGGAGCCACTCAGCAGACACTCTAACTATATGACTCATTGTAGCTTTAGTCAGTCTCTGAGGTCAACGAAAATCCCTCTCCAGATTGAACTTACAGGCTAACATGTGAATGGTCTCTGACAGGGTCAAAAAGCTTGAATGAGCTCACCAGCAGAGGGCTGTAGTATCCAGGCAGGTACTGCTCACTGATCTGAACCAAGCACCAGAAAGCCTCCTGCCCGTGGTAAAACAATGGGGAAAATGAGGTGCCATTAGAACTCAACATTTATGACATTTATTGTCAGGGTGCAAGGTTATTACAATCATTATGGCAATGAAAAGGTGTAAGCAATGCGACTGAACGCAGGAGGTAAAAAAAACGTAACTATTTCAGCAGTTAGATTAACAAACAGTGTTACAGAAATACTGTCAGAAAGGGGCTTTGATTCTTTATCAATTTATTCTATTCATGTGTTCCATCCATCCTTCAATTTTCTATACCCATTGTATCCAATTCAGAGTCGGGGGTGGGGCAGGAGCCTATCCCAGCTGGCACTGAGCGAAAGGCAGGGTGCACCCTTTAAACTATTACACCACAAAGGTGCACCCGAGAGAGCGCTCAAAATGTGATCAAGTAAAAAAAAAAGCAAACATGAGGGAGTGTAACTGGTAACTATCAGACCTGAAGGGAACAATGAGAAGCTGTCAGTTTAGCCTGGATGGCTTCATAAGAAAAAAAAAAACAATACGCCATTCATCTAGAGCTGTTATTTCCAAAGTCTGGGACAGTAGGCCTCCCCTCAGATGAAATTTGGGGAAAAAAAACTTCTCACCACTTTTTTATTCTTGTTAAATTTCTGGATGCCTATTGCATCATAGCAAGTGAGCCAAGATAGCCACATATTGCTCACAGACTGCTCTAAATACATAAATCAGGTGTTCTATGGTGTTTATTGGTTTCTGATTAGTTTATTATTAGTACATTTTCACAAAACCAATGCATCTGAGTCATTCGCTCAGATCATAACATTGATTACTTGCAATTTTGTGTAATATTTCCTAATCTCCATTCACCGAGTCTACACCTAAAGCTGAGTAGAGCACCGCTGGGGAGGCTGGCTTCACACAATGAAAATCAATGATCTAGATTTATTTTTGCTGTCACATCAGAAGAATGTTATCGGTCACTACCTCAGCAGGCATGTTCATAAGCAGCACTGCAGCCACTGGCCCCTGTGCCTGGCAGTAACCCTCCTCTGGCTGGTACTGAGTGTAAGCTTTCAACACCCGGAACAAACCACGCTGCCTGCACACACACACACATTTATTAACCACACATAAACACACACACACACACAAAAAAAAAAAACTTAGGCAAGTGTAATTAAGGTCAAACGTTTTGTCTATTATTCTACTATTGGATCAAAAACCTTTGATTCTGCACCAAGAAAGAAAGAAATTAATTTTATTAATATGAGCTAGAAGCAGTTATCGAAGACTGAAGCATGTGTATGACTGTTCTGTAGCAATCAGCTCATGGACAAAAACTAATTGTAGAAACTAGCCTACCCGTGACCGTCCTTGGAGAGGAACATCTCATGGAAAGGAAACTGTCGGTCCAAGTCTCTTTCAATTATATCCACCCAGCTCTGTAGACCAGGCTGCGAGTCCAGAGACTAAAATCATGGGGCAGAGATCTTTACAAGTCAGTGCTGGGAAAATCCAATATTCACCCTGTTTTGTGACCAATTACACAGCATTCTTTGCAACAAAGCTGTTGGTGGTTACCAGAAAGCATGTACCACAATGAGAATGTGAAATGCTTCTTGCCTCATAGGTGTTTTTGTTTTGCTTCATTCTGTCAGAAGCTCCACACAGCAGAGGCCAGCACTTTGCTCGGAGCGAGGCTGGGATTCCTTTCTGACACTGCACCTTGACCTGCAGGGGAATCACAGACCCAGGATCAGCTCTAAGAGGCCGTTCACATTGTGACTTAAGATAAAAGATAAAAAATGAATAAATACAATGATATGCAATCTGTATTGTTTCCTGTGAGAGTGTGTCAGGAAATCAGGAGCCCAAACTGAATGTATTTCAGCCATGTCACCCTGCCCCCCCAGATCATTATGTGAATAGATTTCTGTAAGTTAGTGGTGACACACCTTACTGCTCTTCTTCACTAAGATGCGGTCCCATTGCCCCATGATGTTGATCCACTTGGCCTCCCGCTGTCTGACAAGCTCAGGGGAAGGACCCACAATCCTGATGAAAGATGGCACACAAAGCACCCAGCGAATATTTACAGTTTCACTTGCTTGACCAAAAACACTAAAAGTCACTTCACTCGAGGCCTTTAAGTCAGAGTGCAGTGTTGCTGCATGCACTTTGCGTGCTGTCATTACTGCACAGAAACGCAGAGCTTCGAAAAACAAGACAGGAAACAGGAAAACCACATGTTTGCAGTTTGGTGTCTCCATGGTAACAGGTCAGGATGTTATCAGTGTGGAAGGTGGGAAGATGACAGGTAGCTTTTTGTTCAGCCTGTCTTATTCTGATTTGACGCAACTTCTGTCGGGATTTCTGTTCCAGTGCTTGTTAGCGTTCATGTAAATGCAATTTACTCATTCTGGTTGTGAGGACTGGGTAAATCATTGAAAACATTGCTATGTCACTAAGGTGGTGCGATGCTACAATAGTGTTGTTGTTTTTTTTCACACTAATGATATAAATGATCTGATAAACTGCTAAAACCTGCTCACTGGCTGTCTTTAGACTGCATTCTATTAATCAATCGCCTGGGTGGCTCTTCGCGTTGGATGCAGAAGCTGTGTCTCTTTACCCTAGTGGTCTTCGGATATATGGCCTCTTTAGAACTTCCTGGTCTTGCCAAGGAAGTAAATAACTCGTTTTTCTCTGCAAGCCCCTCGTAGGTAGTTTTAGTTCTCTGCTTATGAAAAACTCTTTCAGCTCTCGGGGAAAGCTTTACCAACTTTACTGGATTAACTGTACCACACTGAGCATGTTATTAACATAATAACTTGAAGTGATAAGTGTTAAATCGTCAGATCAGAGAACACGTGCACATATTCGATTTTTGGTTTTTATGGTTTTCTTAGTAGGTTGAAACCATTTCAGAAGCATTCAAATAGAACTTGAAAGATATTTAAGGTGGATGGTAAAGTTGCACTTACAATTTTTAAATGTTTTTTATACAACTGAGAATTTCTGAACTGAGTAATCTAACAGAACCCCTCATTTACCTTTCGACCATTTTACCTCACTAAATAAAATGACTGACAAGAGACTGAAAACATAAGAACCTGTGGACATTGTTTTCTAAATGAGGCTGGCAATATTGTGACGGTACATGCATGCATGGATGTACTCACCCAGCTGTTGATCCATTGGTCAGAATAAAGCCAAACCGGTCTGTCTCTGGTTCCAAGCTGACCTCTGAACCTGCATCTGATCCAGAGCTGTCCTCTTCACTGGGGTTCCTCTGGGCTTGGTTCAATGGATTCAACATCTTCCTGAGACACTAGAAGAGGCTCTCATCATCCACTACTTAACCGCTTATGCCTGAATATGAGAGTGCAAGGCAGCTGTGAGTCTTGGTGAGTAATATTCAGTCATCTAAAAAACAGTAGTCATCGAATTCTAGCTTATCTCCTCTACGTACTTGGGACAAGGTTGTGACATCTGCTGGCTCAGTTTTCAGTATAACTTCCTGCTACTTGACCAGAAAGCTAAAGCTAGTAATATATATATATATCAATACCTTTTACATTTCCTCCATCTGTCGGTTGCCGAAGAGGTGAAGTGTAAGATCCTCCACTGATGGAAGAGGAAGACAAACTTCCTGTCTCTTTCTTGCTCATTTTCTCACTTGTTGATCCACACCCTCACCCCGCCTCTATCTGTCACCTAAACAGTAAATCATCATCCGTCTGACAACCAGTATGGAGTAATCTTTTTCTTTTTTTTTTAAATACAGTCTGTAAATAGTTGTGCAAGATATAGTCAAATATGATTCACCAAACATGGCACACACGATGAATATTTGAGAGGAGTTTTGTGTTATTTCAAGTGCATCATCTTGCGTGGGTGAACAGCTTTGTTACGTTTGAACCTTTTAGGGAAATACTGCAACTGTGCTGAGCCAAATGTATTATGTACAAAGTGTAACATGTCAAAGGTCGCAGTAGTGTTTCAATATCACAGCTAAGACTGAAAGGGGGATTAACGAGGCGCTGTGAATGCATCGTAAATACAACTGCGTAGATCAAGGACCGTTACCTACTTATTGTTCATCGGATATTTGTGTCAAGGTAAGTACCGTAAAATATGACCGCTGTTGACGACTGTTTTAGATTTGATAAATACGAACCATTTTGAGTAAATGACCTTTATGTTTGAATCCTACCAAATTGCCCTAAGAGAACTAGGAATGTTAGTGAAGTTTGTGAATGTTGTATTAGCTAATAAAGGGCAACATTTTGGTACTGCGAACACGTCTCATCTGACGAAAGAAATGCAATTTAACCAAGTAAATGTACTAAGGGACTAAATTGCTACGTTTTGGATATAGAGCCTTCTTATTATTAATGGTTATTTTAGGGATGCGTTCATGGCAGTCGTACAGAACAAATGTAGGAATCCAAAAGTAAGCAACAAACACCCACTCTTGTTTGACTAAAGAAAAAAAAAAGCTAAATCTGTCATTTAGATTCGGCTTTTCTATTTGAAATTGTTACATAGTTTATAATGGTCCAACAATACGGTAACAATCAAATAAAGCACATAAATGGGAAAACCAAAGATGCTCAGGTTCTTCCATTTTTCTGGCGTCCCCTGAATGCAGCAAATCGTATACGTAATAACGGGGATTTGGAGCGCCAGATTAAAGCACGGCTGTTCCCTACCGGCAGGCTCTCTTCCGTACAGTCCTCTGTTGCTTTTAAAGTAGAGCACTTCAGCGTTGCCACATTGAGAAACTTGTTTGTCTATTCTGAGCTCTTTTTTTCCCTGCTCAGATGTCTGCTGCACTGAGTCTGCGTCTTCTTCACTGCTACTCAAAGCAAGGTACTGAGCCACGTGCTGTTAACACATAATATTTACCCTCGCAGAATTATGCATGCTCACATCTCATTTGTCTCTCCAGGCGCATTTGGATCTGGCCCGAGTGTGTGTGTCACGCGCACAATCAGCGTCAGTGCGCAGAGGGACGGCTATAGTAAGTGCTGCTTCCACATACAGATGAATGGAAGCGTCTAACAGCGTATCTGTTCACATACTTATGTCTTTATTTCTCTGGCAGAGTATGTAAATGCCCAGGAGCTGCCGACTGACCTAAGATCCATCACTGATCGGGCTGCCACAACCCTCCTTTGGACTGAGCTCTTTAGAGGTCGGATTTAATGTGATTTCTGTGCATATGGCCTGATTCATGCATAGAGTTACAGCTAAAGCCTGGTGATATCCTGCATTTTTCTTATTATTACGATCATCTCTCACAAGAGGACCAACAGATTCAGAGGCATGCATTTTAAACGACAACCAAGTATTGACCAGGCAAAACTGATTTGTAGGTTATGTGTTTTACTGGGTGACACGTCCCTGCATCATAATGGAGACAGCCCCAGTAGTAGTCGTTTTCTGGAAGCGCCTGCTGTTATTTGGTCTATTTTGATTTACAGCTGATCCCCTTCGCTTGTTTTGACTTCATCCAATCTCTATTGGCAGCTAATCAAGTTTCCAGCCTGCTAAAAAAAAAAAGAAAAAAAAGTGCAGCACCAAACTGTTTTAAGGAAAATATAACAATTTCAGAATGAAGCCGAGTGCCACAGACAGGACCACGGATGGACTGATTTAGTGTTAGTTTCTAAATATTCTGTGCATGAGGAAAATATTATATTACAGAGACCTCACTATTGTCCCATGATTCTGTCGTTCGCCCCTTATTTACTCTTTGGCAACATGTCCTCGCAGGTTTGGCAATGACCATGAGTTACCTGTTTCGCGAACCCGCCACCATCAACTACCCATTTGAGAAGGGCCCTCTGTCGCCACGCTTCCGTGGAGAGCACGCCCTCCGCCGATACCCCAACGGAGAGGAGCGCTGCATCGCCTGTAAACTGTGTGAGGCTGTCTGCCCTGCTCAGGTGAACACAAACAGACACAGGTTTCATGTCTTAAAGATAGAGTCAAATCACAAATACGGTTGCATTGAATTTGCCACCTGGATTTCCATCCATTTTCTATACCGACAGTCCGTTAATCAGGTAGCGGGTGGGCTGGAGCCTATCCCAGCAGTCATCGGGCGAAAGGCAGTCCACCTGGATTTATCTAAATTAATAAGAGCGTCCCATCAGAAACGTACCTCGGTAATTAATATGATTCAACTGGCATCAAGGTAAGTTTCTCATTCCTTAACCCACAAGGACCCTGAGCCTAAGCGACAAAGGCATTCTTTTAGCTCTTAAGCCTGGAGCGACACACATTTTTAAGACACATTAACTGGAAATTTCGATAAAAAGTGAGGATTTCGCCTTTCAATTTTTTTCCACTTTCTTCAGAGCCTGAGCTATGAAACGTTTTAGTGGATAGTTTGAAGTTTTGGAGGGCTGGTTTAAACAAATCAACTGGTCGGAATGTTAATCGACCACGTTGGAAGGCTGGAAACGAAGTCGCTTTGTTTCTTTGGTCTGCATCGAGGAAACCAAAGAATTAAGGAGACTGCTGAAACTACTGAATTGTGTTGAGGACTGTTCAATGCATTGTTCAGATCTGGAGGTTGAGTGGTGAAGCATCATCTTACTTAGAGGAACAAATGCAGTTGGAAGAAAAAGCTTGAATGCCTGAGATCAGAGTATTGGGACATAACTGTTGCGTTGGTGTGTAGCTTAAGAAAACCTTAAGTTTGCTACAGAGTATAAAGGTTGGACTCAGAAGTAATGGCAAAAAGGTCATGCAATCTTATAAATAGAGAGTTGTGGACACTTTAGGGTAAGCAGACTGCAGATGAAGTGCTGCACCCATCATGACTACTGCCTACAGTACCAGCATGAAGGGGCAGAGTTAAGATCAAGGGTTGCTTATTGGTCAGGTCTCCTCTCAGGAACATTATGTGCCAAAAAAAAGAGGTCAGCTGACCACTTGAATATATTGAAGGGAAAATTTTTTGCATTGTTAGATTTTTTTTCTCTTTTCTTTTTGTTCCCTGACAGTACAGAAATATTCCAATATGACATTTGGGCACAGATTGTAAAAGAGAGGCTCAGGGAGCTGGAGGGCATATCTTTCACACTAGGATTAGCCACCAGAGATCAGACCTTAACCTCACTGAGAGGCTTGAGGATGCGCCGGATAAGGCAAGGCAATGTCTGCCTCTCTCATCATCAATGTAAGCATAAGCTTAACGATATGGCCACCGTAAATGCTAAAGGTGAGCCCTCAAGATATTTGGATTTTTCACTTTTTTTTTTTTTGCCAGGTAGTATATGTAGCAAAGAATATATGCAGAGATGTCCGGCAACATTGCTACGACAGTCTTTTTGAAACCATAAACACAGAGAATATGGAGTCCTCAGATCTTTTAAAGCACAAATGTCTAGACAAGTAATTTACCTGCTACGGTGGATGTTCCAAAATTGTTTTCTGCCCGTCCTGCCTGAACTCTGTCTTTGCTTTTCCTCCCTACGTTGAGCGCAGGCCATTACTATTGAGGCTGAAACTCGAGCTGATGGCAGCAGGAGAACCACCCGCTATGACATCGACATGACCAAGTGCATCTACTGTGGTTTCTGCCAGGAAGCCTGTCCAGTCGACGCCATTGTTGAGGTGGAGTAGCCGTACAAACGGCTATATTTTTGTGTCAGAGGAACTTTTTGTAAACAAGGTCATCGCGCTGCATTCACTTTTAACGTCACTTTCCTCTCGATCTCTCCCTCAGGGTCCAAACTTTGAGTTCTCCACAGAGACCCACGAGGAGCTGTTGTACAACAAGGAAAAGCTGCTCAACAATGGGGACCGATGGGAGGCTGAGATAGCAGCCAACATACAGGCAGACTACCTATACAGATAGAATGATGCATCTGTCTACTCCCTGTAAAGATACTTAAAAACGACATATCGTGCTTATATGCATTAAAGAAGTTATGGCTTGTAGCAGAAACTGAGCAGCGAAGCCTTGCAGCCACACGTTCTGCCCACAGAACTCAGGGCAAATATGAAAACGCACAAATTGTTTGTCTTGTGTTTCAAAGAAGGGCAATAGTGACCTTTTTTGGGTTGAATTTGCACAGTTTTTACGCACAGTCTGAGAGACCATTTACTGTGACACTTTAAAGCGTGTCTTTGTCTGATTGTACGGGCTGAATGTTTATGAGAGAGTGTAATGTTTCACTGAGACTGTGTAGAATACTAAATTAAAGCATTTTAAACTAAACTTACTGTTCATTTGCTTTAGACTGCTCTGCTGGTTCAACGCTGTTGTTACAACAGACAACAAGATGATTGGTTTTTAAATAGAATTTTCAAGCGGTCTCTGGTTCAAACATATTACAAACAACAGAAATTGTTTTTTGCGCTCTTTATGTCTGCCTTCTGACTGTTCACTGGACATATACTGATGTACATGCCTAAATATTTGGTCATTATAGAGAAACGTATTGGTCTTATATTGAAAGTTCTAAAAAAAAAACATTCCTAAATAAGTCCCAATCAGCCCAGACGTTTCAGTTGTCCTCGCAGGTCCGTCTGTTGGTTACGACCAATAAAACATGAATTAATGATTTAAACTGTTCTTTAATACAGGGTGAACTGTGCCACATCCCTGCAAGTGTTATAGATGTAATTTTTTATGGGATTATGTTTATCTAAACATTGATGCTGAATCATGGTCGGTAAATACAGAGCGTTTTTACCGCTGCAGAGATCACGTGATAAGGGCGGAAACTGACTCATAGTCCACGCTGAATCTCCCGCGAACGCAGCCATTTACTCTTTCCTCTCTTCGCAGTGACACCGGTGAGTCTCTACATTCCTCTCTCATTGCGGCCGTTCTAAATTTCAAGTTTGTATTAGTCGGGAAAATCTGTTAAAACAACGGGAAACTCTGAGGTATGCTTTCGTCTAATGTGACTTTGCAGGTATAGTCATGTGAACAAAGAGTAACTGGATAAAGCTATTGAATTTTTTTTTTTTGTGCTAACTCCCAGCTAAGTTAGCCGTTAGCACGTTGAAGAGAATGGCTTCCATGCCGCGCTAGCAACCAGGTTAGCACGCGCAGCTATCCTTGATTTCACTGCTTTGTTCTTGAGTCCCGCTCATATCCCTATATATACGTGTGTTTTCTGTGGTTTTTAAAACTAATAATGTGCGCTTACAGGTGGGTTGTTATGGTGGGTGCTTTCTTGTTCTGCCGCAGGATGGAACACATTAGCTGCTCTTCCAGTCTGATTGTTCCAGTCGAACAAGGAAAAAGTGCGCTCGCGCGTCATATGGCGCACTAAACTAACGACAGTAGCTTGTTAGCTTGTAAGCTAGTTTGCAACCGCTGGAATTGAAATACAGTTTCAGAGGCAAGTTTGTGTGGTTTCTATTTAAATTAGGTTTGTTACGTTGTTTTTTCTTGGGTTTTAACACTAAGACAATAACGTAATTAACGTTACATGTCAACGTGTCGTTACGTTGTGGTAGAACATGCTAGAAGTAATCTTTGTGTAACAGTCTGATTGGTTAGTTACCGTAAAACAAACCCTTCTAAACCGTAAAATATTCCGAATCCTGACTGTTGATGCACCGTTTTACTCCTATGGCTTAATCGGGTCATTGCTAACATAGCTAACTTTACTCTGCCAACAGGAGGATAACCAAGCGTGCTAACTAACCATCCCGCCCTGTTTTGTTTTAACTCAGAAAAGTCGCAACCATGGCAGATTCAATGTCTCAGTGTGTCCCGGTGGCAGTTTTCAAGGTAAGTTCTTGCTGTGTAATACTAATTAAGTACCTTTTTATCTGTCCTGTAAATGAAAATAGTGGAGCTAACAGTAATTGTGATGAACCAGTACGAACCAGTTTCGACTAATTGTGATCTCTTCCTCTCAGCTTGTGTTGGTAGGAGATGGAGGCACAGGAAAGACGACTTTTGTGAAGAGGCATATTACAGGAGAGTTTGAGAAGAAGTATGTAGGTGAGTTGCCCCTTGAAATGATGTGAGGGATACTTCTCTTGACGCTGAGTTAAAGGTGGCCTCACAAAGCTCAAGTCTGATGCTAAGTTCAGGGTTCCTTAGTGTTTTAAAGGTTACATATGCAGCTATTGACGTATAAAAGCAATGCACACAATTCATCCATTCCTGGTTTATGAATGGTATCTGCTTGGATGTTGAGCTGTACAGCTACTTGCAAGCTATCCTGCCCACTATGGTGTAATAATCTGCACCTTATTTAAATGTATAATTGTAACTTTGATACAGAATTGCATGTTACTTGAAGGGATGTTTTAATTTGAAATTTTAGTTCACATTTATTTGGCATATAACAATAAAATTGTCTTTGGTAATTTATAATATTGTTGACACTTATATTTAATGATGCATCCATATTAGGATTTTAATTAAATTTGTAGTGCGATTGCACATGGTAAGAAATACCACATCCTTACTTGACGCTTCAAGGAAAAAACATGGAAACATGACATTTCTGATACTTACCCAGCTGTTGCACCTCACACTAATATGGTGTGCAAATGAATGCATTATATGCAGGCTGCCTGCATGTCACAGCCACAGCTCTGCCCTGTAACAGTATGATATTGGGCCATCTGCAAACAAACTATTTGGAAACAAAATGTAAAGTTGACCTGGAGTTCTGTTTATGCTGTATAGACGGATCAATGAAATGCATGTTCACAGTTTAATTTTGTATAATTTATTTCCTTTATAAACGCTAATACATTCTAGCCTGCAAGGGCATGGCATTTTCTGTTGGGAAAACTGTATTTAGTTGACTGGTCTTTACCAGCCAGCATATACGAAACAGTATGCTGTCTGACCTTAATGAACTATTAGATATGTTTTTAAATAGTCAGCTAGTTTTGAGAAAATTTAGGATCCTCAATATATGGTGTACTAGTGTATCAGGGTTTTGTTTTGCCTGGCCTTTTTGTAAAACGATGGCCTTTCATCACGGTTTCTTGTATATTTTGTCTTCAATTTCAGCTACTCTGGGAGTAGAAGTGCACCCACTGATGTTCCACACCAACAGAGGACCCATCAAGTATAATGTGTGGGACACAGCCGGTCAGGAGAAGTTTGGTGGCCTGAGGGATGGCTACTACATTCAAGGTGCTCTTCCTATCTTTATCCAGTCGGACATTGAAGATGCGCTTTAATTTCACGCTACCATTAACGGAATAATTGACTAAACATGCCTGTTTCCTCAACAGCTCAGTGCGCTATCATCATGTTTGACGTCACTTCTCGAGTCACCTACAAGAACGTGCCCAACTGGCATCGTGACCTGGTCCGTGTGTGTGAGAACATTCCCATTGTCCTTTGTGGCAACAAGGTAGACATCAAAGACAGAAAAGTCAAAGCTAAGAGCATTGTGTTTCACCGCAAGAAGAACCTGCAGGTAATGACTGCTCACTCATCCGTTTTTGCTCTTTCATGTTAGTATTTTTGAATGGTAGAAAGCACTACTTTACAGAGTTTATTTGTTCTCATATATTGTTTTTATGGCTGTTCTTCCTCCAGTACTACGACATTTCTGCCAAAAGTAACTACAACTTTGAGAAGCCTTTCCTGTGGTTAGCGAGGAAGTTGATCGGCGATCCCAACCTGGAGTTTGTGGCAATGCCCGCCCTCGCCCCCCCAGAGGTCCAAATGGACCCCAGCCTGGCCGCCAAATATGAGGAAGAACTTCAAGTGAGTATTAGTGTGCAGGTTGATTCTGTTTCAGCATGTTGGGAGTTGAAATCCAGCAGTTTATCCAAGAGTGTACAAACAAAACTCAAAGGCGGCTGTTTACATCTGGATGGTAGATGATTTTTGTCTTTCACCTTCCAGGTTGCATCACAGACGGCACTCCCAGATGAAGAAGATGACCTCTAACCTGTTACCTGTGTGCCCCACCCCTCCCTTCCCCAGCTGTGGACAGGAAGTTGTCGGAGTTTTGCCCCCTTTACTGTAAAATCCCTCTTCAGATTCTTTTTTTATTTTTGAATTTTTTTGTTTTAAAACTAAGAAGAAGAAAAACTTGGTGCAAAAGTCGTGGTTCTAATTTCACTGTATGACACACCCAACCCCCAGTGTTGTTGTTGGCATGGCGACATGCTACTCTCTACGTCGAGCACCCTTCACTGCATACACCGAGCTCACATAATGCTGTTATATGGTGTACTGGCAGCACTAAGGGGAATAAACTTTGAATAAAAACATCAATACACAACGTGCTTGTTAGTTTACCTTTTGTTTTTTCTAGATAGTTGAGTGTGTAAAACTGCAAGGATGCTTATGTTCTTCAAAATGGTTCTGAAAAGCCTTTAATATCCCTTTTTCTTTTTTATTTAAGTTGTCATAGTAGGAATAAAAATTGATGAAATTATCGGCATATGCAGGTTCCTCATTAATTATGTTGATATGATGTTAAGGGGATGCCCATGACAAATTCCAGTTGCTGCGTTGTGCCGGGTCTTGACATGTTGATGAGCAAATAAAGTGTTCTGTGATTTGGATTTACTCACCTTTTCACTCGTCTGAATACAAAATACATAGTTGAGAGACTGCTTTCTTGATCTCATACGGCAGGAAGCTGCCAGGTCTTGAAACATGCGTCTCGTTATAATAGTTTCAGAAATTACTTTCAGGCATGAACTGGTTTGAAACTGCTTGCAAAATGACCGTTGGCTCACCTACATCATGTTTTAAATTAGTTGCGCAAGAGACGTCTCAACGTTGCTCTGTTGAAACTTGTTTGTTGGCCCTAGTTTGACTTCTAAGTTCTCATGATATTTGCAGTTACATGCCTGCAATTATGCGCTTTATTTCAGTTCAGAAAAACAGTTGTCTGAACATGATTGGGAAGCTTCTGCGAAAGTATATGGCTGGTATTGACAATTAGTTACAATGTCCAATGCACATTGTTTTGAGTGGACAAGGGGCATCTCCAAATTAGACCAGTCCGACTATCATCACAAAGTACCTGATGTAAGAGAAATTCCTGTAGACCACAAGGCATGAAGAGGACCGTCAACCACTAGGTGTCAGGCGTGTTCTCTTATCCGGAGCGCGCTGAACGTACCCTGCGGGATTACGTAATAGGTTTTCTGGGCACATTTATTGTGACGTATGGCCGCTGTCGGTAACTACGCAGTTCACCCGTTCTCCACATAGGGCCGAGTGCTGCTCAAGTCCAAACCGTTTGTAATTATTCATTTGTACTCCTTTCGCTGGAGAGGGAAGTGACAAGCTTGATATCCTCTTTAGTAATTACGCCGGGTGGGGTTGAGAAAGAGGAAGAGGGTGTTTATAGTTACTGAAGGTGACACTGTTTGAACCACACCTCCGGCAGGTCAGGGGAGATAAAAGTAACAAATCACGAAAAGACGGATTAACAGGACACACCAAAACAAGTTCGTACTGTTGGCTTACTTCCAGCGGTCCCTTTGATTTGATTTCCTTTACAGATAAATATCTATCTCTTTTTCTTGTCTTTGGTGGGCCGCGATCAAAACTGGACAAAAAATAAGGCCTTTGTTGCGTGGCAACCTTTCATCGCATCTCTGGCACAATATCCCTAAATGCTACGTTCATATAATATTCCAAGAGAAGAAAATACAATCTTACTTTACTATGTTGTAGTTACACTTTAGCCTTTAGATAGTAGTGAAATCTAAATATAATAAATGTGACGGTTATTATTAATTAATTCCTTAAAATACAGCGGTTGCTTTTAAAAAACAAACACCTTGTAAAGATTTCATTAATCCTGACTGCACTGATTTTTTGCTCCTCGCATGGCACATTGAGTTAATATTTTCTGCATAAGGGAAACTGTTGGTCGTCTATGGTTTTCAGACAACAAATCCCAGTGACCTAAATCACTTTTCCTTTAGTGCCATCATGTATATATCCGTTATTGCCATGATTTCCATTCACCTGCATAGGAAAAAGCTGGATGAGATATTTCCATCACTGTTGCTTTCTGCAACATGTGCCCTCTTCCTCAGCTCTGGTTTGATATCACCAGCTGTTTATCTCAAGGTGCTTAACTTCTAATATTCATCTGGCTGAACATCCTGCGCATCCATTAACATTAAGGTCACGGATTTATCTGCGAGGCCAAACAACAAAGCTTCCCTGTGGGCACCTTTTGATTTGAATTCAAGAGCAGAGGAGCAACACAAGTTGGACGAGAGAATTTTCAGTCATTTTGGCAGCTGATAGAGCGAACAACACAATTTTACACAATTAACTCATTTCATGAAATGAGCACAGAAAGCAAATAGAATTTTTCATTAATTTTAATCTTATTTTTTTAAACTTTTTTTGTCATGCCATTGACTTGCTTTATCAGGTCAGTATCTTAATTTGTCCAACACAACTAAAGACTTTACCAATGTTAGCATGTAAGCAATCCAAGCTATCAAGCTGATGTCATGTTAGCATTGTCATCGTGGGCATGTCATGTAATATATTGCCTTCGTTAGCTCCTCGGTTTATGGTTGTTCCATTAAGCTGCTCGACATTTATTTCCACATAGTACACAGTAAATATTTGATAGGTGTGCACATATATTATTCTTGACGCAGGACATATACGGAAAACAAACACTTAATCCACTTTAAGGCAGGTGCCTTTGGAAAAAAAATTATCAGTAAGATTTGGTAAAAGTGTAAAGTTCCACAGACGCATAAATTGTCAACATGTCATGGTTTGTATGATAAGATAATCTGATGTTTTTTCTATTTGTGTATTCTCTGACATGCTATAAATAGTAACACTTTCATTAGACGTAATGATTGGGCTGTCTGTGTGCGTGCACGCACGTTCTAGTCAACGTGTCGTATTCAACATTTTATGAAGGCATCAGGTCAGTATGCTTTCACATTATTTCTAAAACACCTGAATGCATCAGCAGTGCAGGTGGTTCAGGGCGTGGCTTCATCCAAATATACAGGGACGTGCCTGCGCATGCGTGAGCCTGAAAAGTGCGTTTTAGAATGATTACTGCTGGCCATCGGAGAGACAGATTATACGGCTCCACACAACTGTTGTTTTAATCCCCTGAGAGGGGAGATTTAGCAAGAAAAAACATTGGCTTTAAACCCAGCAGCCATATTGTATGGAAAAACGACGGAAAGACTCCTGTTTTCAGATAAACTCGTCCTCTCAGACACATCTGCCAAGACTTTTGGGGAGTTTAATTTTTCTCTTTTGCTGGCGGTGGGTCCCTGTTGCACAGCTAGCTTGCCAGCTGGCTGAGGAGTTCAAACATTGGAACTAGTTTTTCAGCCATTTCACGCAATACTGGGGTTATACTTTTGTTGTGCAAGTGTTAGGTTCAAAGCCTGATCATGAAGGACCGATTGGAGCAGCTGAAAGCGGTAAGTGATGCCCAGAAAATGTTGTTTCCCAACATCTAATATTATCTCATAAGTCTAAAACCTTATATTGAGACGTTAAGAAACTTTTTTTTTTTTACTTCCCCCACCCATTATTTGAATAATTTGAGAAATAAAACAGTGTCCATTTGAAAGAGATTGCACACCATGGCATGACATAACTCATAGTAGATGGAGCAATCCTGCAGCTTGAATGGTGGTTTGGAGTGGGTCCATTGGGTAAAAGTGATTCCAATTCAGCCTTGTTTGAGGGTTTTCTTCATATAGGGGGATTTTTGCATCCTGTGTTAGAAGACCTAATGTAAATCAGTGTTATTAATAAAGTAATTTCTATTGGCTGCAATCAAGTTCCACATGTCATACTGAGCAAGCTAATTTTTCAGATATTAGTGTTCCACCACCACACTGGATGACACCAGATGGGTTGTTGAGTCTTCATTTTAATTTCTATCAAGCCTATGAATTGATTAATCGCTTAAGTAATTTTTCACAGTGTCAAAATGAATTGAGAGCATGAATTCATACTTCTGTTCCGGTTAATTTCACCGCAAATCTTGAAATCTTTCTGCTTTTGACGGTAAGCCAGACAGAGAACAGAGATCTGTTAAAGTGTGTTCTGAAATTTGGCTGAGGTGCGATTAATCATTTTCAAGTTGCCACTTCAGTTGCCGTGACTGAGGAAATCACTCAGCTATTGATAGCTGTAGTTGCATCAAGAAAGGAAGTTGTAAAATGCCCACATATCCGTCAGTTAAGATGGATTTCCATCTTTTGTCTTCATCACAAAAACAAAACCGACCAAAATCGCATCTTTGCCTCATCATAGTGGAGAATTGTGTGCATAACTGTCTGAAGTAAAACCAAAATGCAGAAAGCTTTCCAAATGCACTCCCCCACTCGTGCAGCTGTGGCCTTGATCCTATCGTAACCTAAGATGGGATGTGTTGCTATAGCTACCTGAAACTGTTGGCTAAATATTTGCAGTGTTCAAAGTTGCTGAACTCCAGTATTCCCCTTTCTAGGCATCCCTCTCATGCCTCTCGGCTTTGTTTCTCTGAAAGGAGGTACAGATAGGAAGTGAAGTAGGCCGCTGAAGTGTTGGGAAGCTGACTTTATACTTGTTGCCTGTTGCTGCAAAGCCATGTCATTTGTTCCACTGTTGAGCTTACTCTAATCTCACTTTTCCCTCCAATTTCTTTATCTTTTTACCTTATCCGCTCTCCCCCTCCACCTTTATTCCTCCTTGAGTTTGCTCTCTAATCTTTAACTTGCTGGCTGTATATGTGGCAGCCTGTAGGCATATGTTCCTGGGAGTGTTTGTCCAAGCCTGACTATTCGCATGACCGTGTCACCTGACATACCGCACATCTCAAGACTTTTGCCACACGAATGTGTCCTATGAAGGCTTTTATGGCACATTCTTGCTCTGCGAGGTGCTTCAGTGGCTGCATTTACTGTCTTCTGCCATTTTGGACCGAATTAAAAGAAAACTGGAGTTAGGAATTCAGAGTGGATGTTAGCATGGAGGCTTTGCTCTGTTTTAAAGCGTTACTGTTCCTTTTTTTCCTGCGTAGTATTTCCAAATGTTCTCTCTGTCCACCCTGCTGCTGTGACTCTGCCTCCCCACCTGACTCACAATCAATCCGTCAATTGTAACCGCTATGACCCCCTGTGACATATGGAGGAAATCTTACTTTCTGAGGGCTGTCTATCTGAATAGGACTAGTAAAATGCCAGAAATCGTTTTTTTGCATTGATTGCTATTTTGGAATTTAGCTTGCGGTCACTGCTGATGATTTGCGCTCTTTGTGTTTGCTACTTTTTATGTTTTCACTTGTGATTGAAACATTCCAAATTCATTCGGTTCGGCTTGTACCATGACAAGTAAAGCCTGAAGTTAAGCACGAATCGATTATCTGAACAACTGGTGACTGAAAAATCTTTCTGCAAATCCAGAATTATAATTTAAACGGAAAATACACTTCCTCCCTGCACACGCCTCTCACTTTATCATCATTATTATTATTATTCTCGTTGTTGTTCAGTTTCTTCTTTTGTTTTAAGCTGACTTTTAGTCACAATGACCCTCCTCATGATTCATCAACCATAAAGCAAGTGAAGTAAACCATTATCCACGCTGTCACATGTCTCTGTTACAGAAGACAATCCTCCCGAGTTCAACAGGACATGTTGCACGAAAACGTTCCTAAATATTCGACTGCGTCGAATAATCCGGCATATGCTTCAAATCTCAGCAGGGCTAAGTTTAAGTTTGCCCCCTCACCTGGAAATCTCAGATCCAGGATGCAAATGAAATGAAATCGGCGGTGTGTGCTGGCGCTTTAGTTCATGTCTTGTGTGTTCAGTGCTATTAATTTGACCTTTATTTAGTAAGAGGATTGTTGTATCTGTGCGATAAGCTTTGAATGGCTGAATGAACGAAGGGTTGCGGCTCCAGCTGGGCTGTCCGTAAACACTATGTCACCCAATACATCAAGGTCCCGTTGACCGAAATGTCGATTGCTTTTGATAAAGCCATGTAAATACGAGGATGCTATCTGTCCACAGTCGGTTTTAAAGCTCTTCTGCTACAAGTATTTTATTTTTTTTTCCATCCTCCTCTCGCACAGCTGTGTTTTAGCAGCAGAGTGTACAAGGTTGTTTATGATCCTCAGAGGCAAAGTCTGACTGCTTATCACCTTCAGGATTCTCAAAGATGTCATGGGAGAGATAAGTCTGAGAGGGTGTAAGCTGGCTGGATTGCATGTACAAGGTTGTGTTAAGGATAACGACTGCAGGGTTCACTCTCAGCCTTTCTTTCTTTTTTTTTCTTTTAAAGGTTTATTCTTCCATCCCTGAACTGCCATAACTTAAGTTGATCATGCCTATTCTCTTCTGTTTTGCTGTATTGAATGCTTTGATGAGAGTTGCTGAGCTTTTGGCTGCAGAGAAAATGATTAATTTCCTCGATCGGAAGAGAATTTGGTCTAACTCCGGCCGCCGTGCTCGCATGAAGAAGCCAACGGCAGTGGCTGTGTCCACAAATCAGGAACCTGCTACTCATCAACATCTACAGACCTGTTATGAAGGAACTATCTTCTTTCCTCTGAACTAAAACCGTTTCCTGTTCAACTGTGCAGAGGTTATTGCGCATAGATCGTGACACAAGCCTTGTGACCGCTTCACTCAGGTAAACATACTGGTCCTCCTTGGCTGGTTCACAAATCATTTTCGTGTAGAAACTGAATTAATAACAGACAAACAATCAGCAGTTGCAGCTGGAAAAATATCCCCCGGAGCCCCCGAATTGATAAAGACGGGAAAGCCTCTGATCGGTTATACAAAGTTCAGCCAAGTTCACGACACAGATCCAGCAGCAGGGAGACGCACCAGAAGATCTTTTGCCAGATTTAACCCACAGAGGTTTGAATAACGATGATATTATCTCGTCGATCATGTTCCACTATAATACAAGTGGGCTCCATGATTTATTTATCTGTTTTGCTCACCTGGTTGTTGAAAAGAACTGTGAAGTTTGAGTTTGTTGTCTCCATAAACCACTGTAGCTTCTGGTTTATCCTCCTTCTCTGGGTTTACCCCTGTTGTGTCCCTGGTTGCCGTCTCTTCTGCTGACACTGGTTGTTACTCCTTATAGTCCCCAACCATGTCAGAATACCCATCATGTTGGACATTAGATTGGAGAAGGGGACGTCTCCCTCAGCCTCAAAAATCCCATCTCTGAAGCAGTCGGAATGGCAGTTAACGACCACCAACTTGGTTTCGCCTCAGATCTGGGCCAAAAGACCTGAGAGTTCTTCTCAGATGACTTTGGGAAGTTCCATTTCCGGCAATGCAGATGACCTACTTCAGGTGGCTTTTTTTTGGCAAGAACACCACAAACCTGGGGTTGAAGGTACAACGGCAGCCATAGTTCCAGTCTCAGCTCTCTCTGCATCCTTTTGTTGCAATTCGCTGTCTCTGTGCGCTGCTTGAGGAGGTTTGAATTTCTTCATCAGCGTCGGACGTTACTTTAGGAGATACGTTAATGGATAAAGTTACAACACGGCCAAGAAGGAGACATCTTTACAGTTAATATCTCCATCACTCTGCAACTAGAGGTCAAAGTGCACGATGATCCAGAGGAATCGTTGGGAATAGGAATTATGCCCGCTGACATATGGTGCTTTGTCCTGAGAATAAATGTGATGAGCTTTTGCAGCCGGTGTTGGAACTGACATGTGAACCTTCATGTGCAGCGTGGGACATTTCATAATCTTTCTCCAGTTGACCGAATGTTATCCAGCGTGTGGAAGATTTGAATGATTGCACAGTGTTCAGCATGAGATTATTGTTTTTTTTTATTGTCTAATTTGCTGCCGCGGGTTTCATTCCGCCAGCGTTTTGGCTCACGCTGCCCCGTTAAGTCCTTCCCACTCTTCAGGAGCGCCGGTTGGCGTTTGTGTTGTTCGACTGTGACTCGGGTGACTTTTTGCGAAACCTCAACCCATCGTGAAAAGTCGCACATTTTACAAACTCTTTGCGACCAGGAACACCGTGAGCTTCTTTTGAGTGAGAATGTGATCCGAGTATTTTTGTTTCAGTGTCTTCTGGCTGTAAAAGTTGTTTCCAAGTTGAGTCATCAGATAAGAAAGTGATTGTAACAAGAAATGTTCCTTATGACTTGGATCAAGTCACTCTCTCTGACTGTTCCTGTCAGTATCGAGCTGTTTATACATTGAAACTCGTGGGTGTGTGTGTGTGTGTGTGTGTGCGGCCTTTGGCTGTTTGGCTCATTGCACACTTCAGTCCCCTTCCTCTTGTTTCTGCTGAATGAGAGACAGTGGAAGGAAGTGAGTGCTTGCTCTTATCTCACCACTGCAGACACGCTGTGTGAGGAGAGAATAATGCGCGAGCTCGAGTGTCGCGTCTGATGAACAACCCCCCCGTGCTGCTCTCAGAAAACCAGCTCCGTGTCCAGGAAACTCGGGGCTCGCGTTTGTTGTTGGCTAAAACAGCCGCAGCCAAATAGTCTTTGCTGCATTTGCAATTCAAATGTTAGAGCAGTGGAAGGTTAAAGGCAAACGCGGAGTCTCCAACTCGATAAATATTAGTGTAAACGGAGAAGTTGACTCATGTCCTTTTTTTGTTTATATGGCAAAAGCCCAGATAAGATGCAACGGTCATGTTTCTAATCATCAAGCACATGCTGATTTGTACTCATTGCAGCTTTAACTCTCCTTTTGAATAACAAACGAACACGTCCTCCATTTGCAATGGAAAGACTAATCGTAATTGCAGAGCTTCCTAAGAGCATGACCGGTGCTCCCAGCTCGTTCGCGTAAAGTTGGGCGAGATTTAGGCTGAATCCGTTGAAATGAGAGCAGGGAAGTCGACAGCTGTTGACTGGGACTGTTTCCTGGCCTCGACTTTGACCCGCAGGCTCCACCTGACTGTCACACCTGATGAGTCCGGCCTTCAGACTCGGTTGAAAACACGAGCTGATTCACGTGGAGAGCTTTTACACCCGTTGTTGCACTTTTATTTCCTCCACCTGACTCAGTCGATGTGTGTCCAACCTGCACATTTAATTGCGTCATTTCGAAAGTCAGATGGAGATCCTGGAGCCTCCTTTCCTCCAGTGTAAACACCCAGCAGCCTTCCTCGTATTTACCCACAGCCACTGACTAAGAACCGCCAGATCTGAGCAGGATAAATTTATCGGGTGTGGGCTGATTAGCGTCAGCCCAGTATTTCTGGCTGATGCATCGTGCTGGCAAACCAGGAAGCAATTTGATTAGATTACGGGAGCTTTCGGTATAAAAACACAAAGAGTAAGGCTACAGTTTGGTTAATAAAAGAGTGCAGTAGAGCCTCAATCTAAAGAGTTGGATGGTAAAGGTTCACCAGCTTAGAGCAGACCTAAAATCATGAACCTAACACCTCGCTCTAAATTTCCTTCCCTGCAAATGATGTACCAGCCTTCACCTCGTGACTTCATGTTAAATGTTTTTTTGTTTGCTTAGCAAATTAAAGCACAAAATATTTGACTTAATGGAATTCACCAGCTCTGAGTCACAGCGCAGTGTTTTTCGCTTATTTATTCTCCGGTGGATCAACTTTCCAATCTAATGCCGACTTCATGCTCTGAGAGGCGTAAATAACTCCCGTCACTTTGTTTAGTTGGTTGGAAAGTACCCTGCGTGTCCAGAATAATAAAGACGCTCACTAATGTTTTGTTGGACCGCGTTTAGCTTTGTTCACAGCACATATTTGCCATGCCGTCATTTTGTAATGTTTACGAGGGGGAAAAGGTCTTTTCTTGCATATCCCAAAGACATAAACACAGATGTGACACCTGTTTAGTGGCTCAGCCAGTGGTAGATTGGACACACACACACACACACAATATGCCGTAGACACAGTGATCGACACAAAGTGATTGTTCACGTGAGGTTAAAAAAAAGGACTATAGACACTTTGGGATCATTAACCATCAAAACTGAGGGGCAAACAAACGTTTAATCGTCTCTGTCATAGAGGGCCAAACGTGGGGAAGAGGAGGTCAATCGTAGCATTTGCATTCACACGGGCCGGCCTCCAAGCTGTGTAAAATGAACTTGGTGTGAGCAGCTCCCTGAGAGTCGGTGCAGTTTGGAGTTGATCACAAGTGGCAGGAGCAGCACATTTAATCGCCACGCCATTCCCGAGTCAGCGGGGTGCCAGAGGTTATTGGAATAAGGCAGCAATGAACCCGTCGTGTTTGATATTTGAAGCTATACAACGCTTAGCTCTGTTGTTTTTTTTTTTCTTAGACAACAGGTGATTTTTGTTGTTGTTACTCTGTCATCAAGTAGGTGAAATGTTTTAATTTGTTAGATTTAAAGATGTTGGAAAAACACATTGGCATGTCCGGACTGCTGTTTTATTGGCACTTTCATGGAAAAACTTCATGGAAAAGTCGGGCTGTTCCAATGAAAAAAAACAAAAAAAACACGTGGGCATACGAAGCACCGTCTCGACACGTGGCTCCGTGTTTTTGACTTCAGGTTGGTTTGTTGAACAGCTTATCTCTGTCTGTAATATTCTTTACCGGGGCCGTCACCATCGTTGCTCTTTTTCTTCTCTTAGACGTGTGACCAAGATGACGACGAGGTGGAGATCGCTGTGGACAACGCAGCCTTCATGGATGACTTCTTCACTCAGGTCAGTGTTAATGAGGGCGCATCACAAAGACTTGATCAGTCCTCCAGTTTCTTTTGTCCACAGCTGAGATTTGCGTCCGTCTGTTTCAGATTGAGGACATCAGGGGCAGTATCGATAAGATTGACGAGAACGTGACTGAAGTCAAAAAGCTTTACTCTGTCATCCTGTCTGCTCCTACATCAGAGCAGAGTAAGACGCCTCACGACCACCAGCTTTCAATTTACTTAAAAGGGATCAAATTAAAGATGGTTTCCTTCTTCCTCATGTCTTCCTCCTTGTCATCTCTGAGGAGAGAATCTCTTCATCACCAAAGATGGCGCCCAAAGTTCCTTGTCTTAATGAACGTTACTTGTAAAGATGAATAAATGTCTGCTACATTGGTTTGAAAACTTTCGAGGGAGCAAATGGTGAGCTGATGAGTTCAAAGCCATAGATGTAGCCGTTTCACCCTGTCTGCTTCCCATTCTTCGTTCTTCTCAGAGACGCAGGATGATTTGGAGGCGATCACCAACGACATAAAGAAGATGGCCAATAATGCCAGAAACAAACTCAAGAGTAAGGTTGCCCCTCACTGCCACACACAGTCTGTCAGGATAATTAGATTTGTTTTGGTTTAATGCCAAATGATTTGCAATGAGTTGAAGCTGAGGTTATGAATCTGTAACTTGGACTTTTGTCGCAGCCATCGAGAGGAATCTGGAGTCGGAACAGGAGGAGAGGGTGTCGGCTGACATGCGGATACGTAAATCGCAGGTAAATTGTGTTCATCAGACCGTTGAGATGAGGCAGCTTAGTTGCAAAACTTCCTTTTTTCTTCATGAAAATAATTCGGAGATTTATTTATTTTTTCTTAAATTATTATTTTTCCCCTTTTAAATTCAGTTGCTTTGTTGGATTCCATATTTTCGCTCATCACGATGTCTGTCAAAACATCAAATTACAAAGATCAGAAAGACCGTGGACTTACTCTGAAACAACTAATACTTCATCATCTGGTGTTCAGCTCAGGCGATATGAAAGGGGCTGCATTCCAATTCTCTGCACACTGGCTAGTTGCACAGGAGCAGAACCTCCTCTGAATGATGAAACTAAGTGTTAACACAAGAACCACCCATTTTTAAGCTCACCTTAAGCACCTTGTAATCTCTATGACCTAAGGTCATTTTCTCATGAGAACTGGATATTATAGGTCACGATCTCCACATTCGAAAGGGAGATTTCTTGAGAAAACAACACAATTTAACTTGTCAATCAACAAAACAAACCTTATCTCAAAACAGTGGGATAATCAACTCAAGGTCTTGATTAAAGGTTAAGAAGACGTGATTTCAGGCAAAGACGGATCTTAGAAGCGAGTGATACGTGTTTGAAAGTGAACATCTGGACTCGCTTCGACTTTTGTTAACTCGCCAGAAAGCATGAAGTGGATAAAATGCACACGGTGCATAAAATCTGCCGCCTTCAAATGTATCGCTGTGGTAACCCGACTAATACGAGGAACCGCATTAGCTGCTTTCGCCCTGATGAAAGGTCTGCGGTCCCAATAAAACACAGCTAGCCCGATTAGCGGTCAAGAATCAATAATCCAGCTCTGAGAAAAGGGAAGAGAACCACCAGATCTGAGGCATCTGTGAACACACGCGGTTGTAGAAAACCCCGGGTGTGGCCAGATGCTTGAAGCTCTTTGGAGCCACTTCCTACAGAAACGGCTCAACCTGCACTCTGCAGCCAAATTAAAGTCCAGATTAAGGATTCAATGAGTAACGCAGGACTGACTCGTATGTAACACGCAGCATGTGCAGTATTGAGGATGCCGTATTATTTGTAAATAACTTAAAAAAACTTATGTTTATTAATGAATCTGTTGCTATGTGTCCTCACAAAGTCATTTTAAGAAGCGATACGCTCAGAGTCCATTAAACTTTACTTTATTAATCCCAAAGGTAAATTGTATTGTTTCTCTGGTTATTTAAAGAGTATTTACTTGAGTTTTTAATTATTTAGTACATTTACAGAAGAAGAGCAAATTAAAAAAGAAATATAATGTGACATTAAAATGGAAACGAATTTTGAGGCCTGGAAAGATTCACAGCTCTAACTCACACAAATGTGACCGTTCTACTATATACTGAGTTAAAAGGTTTGCCACGAACAAGTTCGAAAGCCTGCTACTGATTGTTGTCCAACGGTTTCTGGTGCAGTTTTGATATTTAGCATGTTATATCACAGCAATGATACATTTTCAGGATATTGTACAGGCCCTATAACCATATATTCTGCCTCCCAGCATGCAGTGCTGTCCAGGAAGTTTGTGGAGGTAATGACGAAGTATAACGAAGCTCAGGTGGACTTCAGGGAGAGGAGTAAAGGGCGCATTCAGAGACAGCTAGAGATCAGTAAGTTACACCTGCAAACAGTGAAATGAAGACGTATGACGGCCTCACGCGTCGTTAACCCGGCCCTTTTTCTTTCTTTTCTTTCCTCTTTAGCTGGGAAAGCGACAACGGATGATGAGCTGGAGGAGATGCTGGAGAGTGGAAATGCTGCCGTGTTCACTGCAGGGGTAAGAGTGCAAGAGTTTGGGATTTATTTTCTCCCGGATGAGCGCCTGACTTTGCATTCTTGAGTTCTCATTTCATGGTTTCCTCTGCACACATCGATTTTAAAAAAAAAAAAAAAAAAAAAAAAACAACTTTCTTGTTTACACCACAAATGAAGACATATTCCTTGCACAAGGACACGTGAACCTCAACTGTGTGTGATTGCAGCACTTTGTTTAATTTGTGTGTGTGTGTGTGGATATGTTTGGCACACACAGTTTGCTCTAATAATACACAAACACAAATGAATCTCAACAGTATAAACTGTTGCGATAGACATTTTCAGTGATTCTTCAAAGTTTGTGGCAAAACTATACTTATGAGTTAATCATAAAGGGAAGTCAAAGGTGGATTAATACCACAGTTATTACCGGCTAAGATCACTCAAAGAGCGTCGCCAGTTCACGACAGACACCATTCTGGTCAGGAATTAAGCCGCGCCAACTGGAGGTGATCGAGGTGGACATCAGACGGGATTCAGTGTGAAATCCTAATCTGGACACGAAGACGGCTCGTCTGTGTTCGTATTGACCCTGTGTGGTAATTCTAAACCGGTCCTCTTTGCAGATTGTGGACTCTGGGATCTCAAAACAAGCCCTGAGTGAGATTGAAGCCAGACATAAAGACATTGTCCGTCTGGAGAGTAGCATCAAGGAGCTGCACGACATGTTTGTAGACATCGCCATGCTGGTGGAGAGCCAGGTACA
Organism: Leuresthes tenuis; assembly: GCF_036924035.1. Classification (NCBI taxonomy): domain Eukaryota; kingdom Metazoa; phylum Chordata; class Actinopteri; order Atheriniformes; family Atherinopsidae; genus Leuresthes; species Leuresthes tenuis. Next base: position 15,011,879 of record NW_027325365.1, on the reverse strand, counting down.
CTCCTGTGATCCAACTTTCTTCTTCTTGTCGTCAGATTCATTCATTGAACCCCTCTTTAGATTCATCCCTGAGACATTTCCATGACCTGCCGGTCAGTCGTGACTATGTCAGACTCTCTTTTGATTATCTATCTCTCTCTCTCTCTCTCTCTCTCTCTTGCATTTGCTGTGGTGTGACTGTCAATCTGCATCTGTCTGTTTCCTCTTTTCCAGCTCAATGCTTTTCTTACACCTGTCCTCTGCCACCTCCATCTCACCCCCCGACATTAATGGAACACAAATGCATTAAGTAAGACATCAGAAAGCTAGAGTCATTACAAACATTGTTGAACACTCAAGCCACCATACACATAAAAGATTTGAGTGTAACCGCCTCTTTCTTGCTGCTTACACCATGCGTTCTGAGGGAAATTCCTGTTTGAGGTAAGAGCCCTTTATTGATGTCTGTCTTGTGGGATATCTTTGAGGTTCTTTTCTCTCTTTGCTGTATTTTTTTCCCAGTTTAAAGATGAGATTTGCTCCAAAAAAGAAAAAAAAACATGCATATCCTTAATCCTCCTGTCTGTTGTGCCTTGTTGCTCTGTATCTTACCGAGTGCTGCCTGTTTTTCAGGGCGACATAGTTGACAACATAGAGCAGAATGTATCTCAGTCAGTGGACCACATAATAGAGGCAAAGGAACAGACCAAAAAAGCCATAAGGTACCAGACCAAAGCACGCAAGGTAAAGTCATTTTTGCCATATTTTTTTTTCCTCCCACAAATTTATTTGTGATCTCTTTCTGTTTTTCCTCACACTGGTTCTTTTTAGACACTGTTTTAACCCCACACTTAACCCCCCCCCGGTCATCTTTGTCCACGCGTTCACACAGAACACTCTGCGCACGCTCCCATGTCCGCCTCGCACCTCTCAGCTGTTTTACTTATGTTCCTTTGCTGCCTCTTTTGCCCACGACGCCGCTCCCCTCAGGGCGGGATGATCGAGAGGATCGAGAGCAACATGGACCAGTCCGTGGGCTTTGTGGAGCGCGCCGTCGCCGACACGAAGAAAGCGGCGAAGTTTCAGCAAGAGGCTCGCCGCGTGAGTGGCTGGTCGCAAAAAAAAACAACGGCCCGGTTTCCCAAAAGCAAACAAAATTCTTCCGTTTTATTAAGAAGTGGCCCGAAGAACGCAGTATGGAAAAACTATGTGGTGTGCCAAGACTGCCCGTTCCAAGTGTCAGTCACTGTTTGAAGGCAGCTAAGTCGGAGTGGTTGAGTGGCCGATAGTTTTGAAACTGAACTCTGGCTGATCCATTCTGCTGTTCATACGTTTATCTGCATGAAATATGGACTTCAGAAAGCCACTGCACCCAAAAGCTTGTATCCCTTAATTGCAAATATTTGCACGCTGAGATTTGGCTATACAATTGCATGAAAAAGAAAGTACACCCTCCTTTTGATTCTAAAGTCTTAAGTACAGAAGATATCTTCTTATTACCAGGTCTTGAAAGTAGGTTAAAACAACCTCAGAACAACAACATGTTAATAAGCACCGTGGCTTTGTTCATTTTACAAAAATCAAAGCCAAACTGTTGAAGCGCTGTGTGGAAAAACTAAGTACACTCTGCTGACTGCTTTCACAAGAACTAAGAGAAGAAGTAGCAGCCTGGTGCCACTGATCAAATGCACTTGATTAATTGATCATCAGCAACTGTGAACACTTCTATAAAAGTAGAATGTTTGCTGGTCTGGAGCATTCAAGGTCAGATGTGCGGTGCTCAGAGAAACTCCGAAAAAAACCCAAGAGCTGCGTCTCAGACTCTCCCCACAAACCTTAATAAACTAAAGCTAGATAAAGAAGAGTGAGTCAAGTTTCCTCCACAATGATGTAAGACACGGATAAGATCATACAAAAAAAAGCTGTTCAAGTTCTGGCTGCTGAGCCTGCTTCTACGAGCAGCTGAACGATGGGGTGTACTTAGTTTTCCACATACCTCTGCATTTTGACTTAGATTGAGTTAAATGACGACGCAGTGTTGTTCCTCATCAACACTGACCAGTGCTTTGTGAGCTGATTCGACCTGGAACTGATTGGAGTTCACACAAACGTGCTTTTGGGAAACCTTCTTGACACCATGAAGGTCCTCCCCTCCATCAGACCGCTGATTTCCAAGCCTCCATCCTGTGCCGTGTGGTTCCCCGTCGACTGTGGACCTTCCCACCTCCAAAACCGAGAATCAAGACACCCCCCCTCCCCCGTCCCACCTTCTGAGACACACACTCACTCTCTCTAACAACTTTCCTCTTTTTAACACGACTCCTGCACCGTTTCTTTCAACTTTAAACAAAGCTGCTGTTTGACTTGTTGCTGTATTTTTATTTTTTATTGACACTGAGCAGCTGTTTGTGTGGTAACCGGGCTGCAAAGATAACCCATCGCAATCTGACGAGATTGCCGTTTTGGATGGGCAGACCTCTTCTGATCTTCCATAGCTGTAGCACATCAGTAAAAATCAGTGCATATCATGTTGTTTTCTGCTGAGATTCGGACCCGACCTGACTGTGTGTCATTGGTTATTCCCTACAGAAAGTGGTGATAATAGTGGTGGTTGTGCTGATCTTGCTGGCAATAATAGCTCTTATAATTGGGTTGTCAGTAGGATTGAATAGAAGCTGATTTAAGTGAGAGGAGAGTTACGGGTGAGTACGTTTTTACCAGTATCCACTGTAGTGTCGCAGCATGTGTGGATAGGACGCATGTTTTGGGCAAACGTAACCTATACCGGCTGCACGAGTGTTTTCTTTCTATGCAGGGAGCTTTCTTGAGGTGTGTTTGTGTGCAATTGAAGTTGTCGGGTGTGGTTTTCCTCCTGTGGCCTTTCTGCCTGCATCACCCGCCTCTGGTTACTGCTGAACAAACAAAGCGTTAGTGGGGTGTTGGTCGCACACGGTTTCAACTGGTGTTTGTTCTGTGGGCTGGTTTTCACTGCTCACGCACGCCGTCGCTAACGCCTTCCTCCCTCTGTGTTTCCCCTTCTGTAGAAGATGATCATCATTGGTGTCGTCTGTGCTGTCGTTTTAGTCATCATCCTCATCATCATCCTCACCCAGACGTTATAATCATCATCCAGTCCACCTCCATCAGCCGGTCGACAAAAGAAACACTCACACGGATCACTCCGTGCGGACGTCATAACATTTAACAAGCCTCCGGTTTAAGAAGGAAAAAAAAAAAGGTGTGGTGTCACACCCAACCTCTGGGAAAAGAGAAGTTGGCGGCCAGTTTTTCACCATCGGTTTTGGACATTTTGAGGATGCGCTGCTGCAAATGAGGAATCGGGGCACGTACCTGTTTCACCTCTGTGGAGGCGAAAAGGGAAATGGAAAAAAATGACTGATCATTACATCACTCCAGTGTCACTGAGCCTTTCATTGTTCATCACTTGGTGGCAAAGTTTCACCTTTTCATGTTTGTGACGCCGCGCAGAAGCACACGACCTCCCCGATCCTTGCCTTTCACGAGCCTGGAGACATTTCACCACGCAAACGCTACCGAATGTTCACCGCTCTGGGATGTTGTCTGTTTTTGGGGGGAGTTCCAGCACTTTCACTCTTAAGAATATGTGATTAAGCTAAAGTTTATGTAATTAATCTGCAAATGGTAGAAGTGGTAGTTTTGTCCTAAAAGTGCCCCCTCCCCCGCTCTCTCTTATGATTGCTCAGTTCTGAGAGCTCCAGTGGTCGACCTTTTAAAGTGTGAAAGCGATCTACTCGTGGGGACACATTTCAAACACTTGCAAAAAGAGGATGTGAATGGTGAAGCATTTTGGAGAAATGGCTGAAATAGCATTTTCACTAAACCTTTTCCACGTTTAGACATGACTGCATCTTCACCCGCTAACCTGCTTTTAAGATGATTTTTGGCAGAGAGGCTCGTAGGAACACTAGCGTCTTTTTTTTTTTCCATGAGTGCCTGAAAAATCTGTATTTATTCTACTTTATCATAATGAATTGCCTTTGAACTCGCACTTAAACGGAGAGCCAGTCTATTTTCTCATCTTGGTGGCTCTTGTGTGAGCTGCATTAACGGGTTTATTTAGGTCTCGTACTTCCTCTGTAATCGCACAACTCGGTTCCCAGTTGAATAGCTACGGGGGGGGGATCCCATACCAGGGCACAAATGAGCCCTGGTATGGGATCATGAGGTATGGGATCCATGCATACTGACAAGGGAATGTTTTCAGGAAAGGAAAACGGGTGATTCCAGATTTATTGCCGAGCTCTGCTACTTACCATCAGCTTTGGTGAAGGGGACTTAATAAACTGACAGCTGAGGCGAACTGATTGCCATCAGGGCACATGTGGGGTTGGCGGTTTACCGAACCACGGCGCGGATGCCTTCACCCGTTGACTTTTAACGGTCAAACGAAAGCAGGCGATTCCAGCTGTGCGTGAAGGAAAAGAAACTATTGACCAGAGCCTGTAGAGTTAAGTTGCTTTTCACTGTTGAAACTGAATGGTCTCCAGCAATTCTTTTTTTTTTGTTGTTGTTGTTGTTGTTTGTTTTGGAAACACCGTCTTCTGTCTTCGGCGCAGAAAATGGACGTTTTTGCACACGCGTTGTAAGTTAAATACCGATTGCTATCAAAGAATTAAAGATTGCTTTGTTTTATAAAGACTGTCTGTCCTGTTGTTTTTGAGGTGCACAGCAAGCATGCAGCTGAATTGTAACACTTTGTGATGGCTGAACGCTGCTGAGATGCAGAGTGAAGCCTTTATGGTGCAGTAGTAGCTGCTGTCAGCAGATGGTTGACATTTCATGTTAACCACCGGGTAGCAAAGTACAAAAAAAACAACTGCTGCGCAATGAAAAAGAGAGGGTAAGTTGTGTCACCTTTCCTCTCTTTACACACATATTCACACCCCAACCGTGACCCTTTGTTCTCCTTTGTTCACTCATTTCCCCAAACATTTAAATAATTACATTGTGTTGGCTGGCTTTGTGTCTCGACTTACTCTGTTTTTTTTTTTGTATTGTTTTGTTTTTGATTGACCCTCCAGAAAAAGATGATGATTACATTGTGCTGTGCCATCATTGGAATCGTCGGGTTCTCCTATCTCTACAGCTTCTTCTCATAAAACACGAAGCAGAGGTGAAACATCAAGCCACAGTGGAACGCTGCATATCCTCCACTTGCAGACTTCAGTGTTTAAACCATCTCTTTTCTTTTTTTCTTATTGTCTTTTGTGTTGCTTACAGGGAGCCGGATATCTCCTTTTTTCTTTCTTTCTTTTTTTCCCCTCCTAACCATTATTCGAATCTTTTGAAAACATGATAAAATTGTTTTGCTTTTTTTTTAAAAACGAGCCACATCCGTCCTGTCAACTTTCCCTCCTGGTCAATCTTTGAATTTAATTTCTTTGCTGTATAAAGTGTTTGAAAACTTGATATTGTGTCCCCCCCATCGACCCCTTTTTAATCATCACAGAGGGTCTCTCCAGCGCCTCCTGGTGGTGCATTGACGCAACGACATTTGACAGAAGTCGAACGTCTCGAAAATGTATTTTATGAGGATACCAGGACACCTGGACGTACGCAGGAAGATGATACTTGTGCCGTCTATGCTCTGTATTTAAAAAAATAAAGGGAAAAAAGGAGGTCCGGTTAGGTAGTATTTTCTGACTTGTTTGCTGTCATAACATTAATAAACGTGTGGGGTTTTTTTTTGGTTGTGTGTGATCTGTCTGTATGAGCCTGTGCTGCTGAAACGCTCGTGTCTTTTCTGGAGCTGTCACTCTCACTGGCTGTGTATTAACTCAGTAAAGCCTCTTGTGTAATAAAACATGTCTGCGTTGTACCAAGCGCCGTGCACGCCTCGCTTCTTGTGTTGAGGTTTTCTGCATCGTGCAGCTGGGCTGGCCATCTGGCTTGCGCACAGAGGAGCACTCCGCACTTTGCCTCTGCTGTCGGAACATTGATCCATGCGATGCTCCCGTATGTAAAGCGGTGAGGCTCTGAGAAGCTGTTTTTCGACCTCATTCCGCGCTCCTCGCTGTCTCCTCTACTCGCTGGCGTTTGGGAGCCCGGCCCATCAGCACCGCGCTGGGCGGGGTTTTCACAAGGGTGCGCTCGCTTTGCTGCGTCGGGTTCGGAGGATAATCTTGGTAGAGAAACTGGAGTTTAAAGGAAATAGATAATCTTTTCACAATACTGTGAGAAAACGCATGAAATGATAACCGCAACGCTTGCTTGTCTGTGAGCTTTGTGGAACATGAAACCATGGGAACAGTGCTTCCCTCTCATCCCACAGAGGAGACGGACTGAAAAGAGAAACAAAACAGCTCCAAGCCATGTGTGCACGTCTGCAAATGTTACACATTCGTTATTTCAGAAACTGTTTGTGATCGTTCGCTTTTAATTTTGGTCCACGTGTGTCACATGGGAGATTTTGCATCTATGGTTCTCAATGATGTCATTAAACGTATCATTTCGGTGGATCTTAAAGTGGTCTCTCACTGAGGTGCAGTAACAGCTCGCAGGGATCACTTTGAGTCCCTGCATACATCGCCTTTGCTCGGTCATTTAATTTATGCCTCTCTACCTTTCATTTAGGTTATTTCATGTCTTTTGAGTGAGTTTTTGTCTCTTTATATTTCCGGGCTCCCTGGCTCTGCGGTGGCACTTTCAGTACTGTTCATAGATATAATAACGCAGAGAGCTAAACGAACTAAGTGCATTTTCTAAGGAACTAAAGTAACTTTTTAAATACTTCTTGCTAAACTGAGTGTTTCACTTTCAACATGAAAATGTGAGTTATTTATTTATGTTTTATTAACATGCGCAAATCTACACGTGAGCTTATACGTTTTGTTGCAAATCAAAGTCAAAATTTACGTCAGTGTCAGTTCGACGACTGTATATTTGCAGGTCATATAGAGGACTGAAATGTTTTTCTCTGAGACCTTCGACAACAATATTATATAATTATAATATATTATAATAAAAGCCTTTCTGAACTCTCTGAAAACTGCTAATATTTACTACTAAATACTGGTGTAACAGCGAATTTTGTTATCCATTTTTGCATCCCATTCTAAGTTCCGCTCTTCTTGCAGCTTTTTCTTCGTTAAACTCCTTGCAATATTATCTCTGACAGTTTTTATTTGTTCCCAGGATTATACTGTAATGGTGGCTAGTATTAGTACTGAAATAAGAACAACACTACCCCAGCCATCACACCGGATAAGACAAACCAAGTATACTTGTATGTTAATGTATTGTAATCTCTTTTAAATAGCACTTGCTGTGTCCAATGAGAGCGTCCCTATGCAAATTCTTTTCAGACCAGTGAAGCGAACTGGGGGCGGGTCCTGAGCTGTTTCCTTTCCTTTTTTTTTTAATTTTAGGTTTGTGTATGTGAGTATGTGTGTTTTCTGACCAGCTGAAATGGCGGCCCGGAGCGTCGAATCGTCCTAACTTTATCGCACAATAATAAACACAACCATATCCACAGCTCTTATCACATAACATGGGGAGAAACTTTACTGGGAGGCTTCGGACGCTCTAGTCAGGACGCGTTACTTTAACCACTACGTCTGAACGGAGTTGAAACGCAAAGGTAATGATGAAAAGCTTACAACTGCCGTATGTAGGCTAACGTCAGCTAGCTAGCGTCAACGGTAGCCGACGACTTAAGAAAGGGATTGTCAGCTGAGCTAGTTTACGCTAGCTGATAACGCCAGTTAAGTCGACTGTAAATAGACACGTTGTCTCTGAATATTAATGTTGTAATGTCGGTACTCGCCTGTCACTTGTATATGAACAATGACGAATGCTTAACATAAATGTTTGCAATTTCGTGTGTGATGCTAATCTTAGCTCGCTGGCTAAAGCAACACTGTTGGCTAACGTTAGCAGGGCTAGCTAGATAAGCTCTGCTAAGAGAGAGGTGTGTGTCTCTGCCCCAAATATTTAAACAACGGTAAAATATATATAGATTTATATATTGCTGCATGTTTCTAGTGTTAACGATTTACTAGTAACTTTATTTTTCTTCTGCAGACAATGGAGGATTCTCACACACGGTACAGCAAACGTTTGGTAAGTAACTTAGCCAAAGTGCTACCTCCCGGAACACTTGTTTTATGTTTATAATGCGACTGAGGTGTGTTTGCCATCCATTGCGTATATCTAAAGTTAGCCCCTCGGTGACCACTAAGCAGTTTAATTCATGAAAATTGCTGTGTTTGATTGTGCGGCCTGCTTTCTCTTTGCTCATTGAGTAAAGGCTGTAGTACTTCTGTTTTGTGCGTCTTCCCATTGACGGTAATGAACTTGTTTAAAGACCCTGGGTTCAAGAAAAGGTCAAGTTCACTATCTAACCTGACAGCACTGGTTATGCGACTTTGCTTAACCTCCTTACTACACTTTTCCCCCAATAGCTGCAAAGCACTAAACTCTCTGACTACCCATTAAACAAAAAAATAATGTTTATACCAGCGATTTAATGGGTGTGGAATCGAATGTAAATCTTAAATGTGTATCAATAAAATAATTCATTCCCATAAGTTTTCAGTTTTCTTGGTTGTTGGACATTTTTATTGAAAGCATATATTGAACGTTTCCCTTATTAGGATTAAATAATTCCCTTCGCTGTTTTATACCTTTTATAATCTAAGCATCGACATAGTTTCTTGTCGTTTTGCTGCGGTCTGAAGGTAATGGGAACCGTCACTGTGTGGCTCTCAGTTATGAAAGTAAGGGGCATTGGTTTTGACATAATACTTCATTTGTTGTGGCAAAGAGATGGGGGGTGGGGACATCTGAGTGCAGGGGTGTTGTGCTTGATCCATCTGTCTAGCCAAGCATAGCAAGGGTGGGGGGGTGGCGACAATGTGTAGAAGATTAACCCCTGCCATTGTGATGCTTTATTGTTTCTTTCCTACATGAAGTGATCTGGTGGCAGGCTGACTGTTCAGCTTGGATTGATTTATTGTGATTTCATCCATGTCTGGGATGACGGGCTTTATTTTTGGCACTGGTGGGAATTTAACTTTTGTTTCATGTAACAAGCATTGCCCACCGGTGTTACTAAATGTCAGTGTCCCCTTCAAGAACTTCTGAATACACAAAGCAATGTTCCAATGTTTTGTGGTAATTAAGCTTTTTTTTTTTTTTTTGTGATGTTGCACTTGCTTTTGTTTGTGGAGCTGAGCCAGTAAATATTTGTGAAAGTCTCTTGGCTGTGGATATGAGCGGTTATTGAAATGACTAGCTTTCTTAGTTTTTAACCCAGGTAAGTGTCCCAAGTGTCGTCTGAGAGGTTTCCACTGCCAAGCTTAGTCAGCGGATTGACAAACAAAAACCAAAGGAGAATTTGGGGGGGAAATAATATCATGTTTGGTCATTTATTGCACTTATTTTAATTTAGTGTGAGAGTCTATCGGTTATATAATTTTGCTTCACAGGTCTGTTTGATCGTGTCCGTCCGCTTCTGTCCCCGTGCACACTGACTGGAGTATTTATTTAGCACCAATTCATATCAAAAAGTAATCTCGGGGGACTTAACCTGGAGAGAAAAGCTCTTTGTGCAGAGGATAAATAAGTGTGGCGCGTCGTCCAGCTGCAGTGTTTCACCTCACATTAAGCAGTCGACCAAGGGGAATGTTTGCCTTCCCAGTCTTTGTCCTTTTTGCTTTTTAGTTCCTCACTGCAAATCACATCATTCATGCCAGATGTAGAGGTTTACGGATCATTTTTCTGGTTCTTAGCGCACAGGTACACGTCGCCGCTACCAAGATGACGGGATCTCGGATGATGAAATTGAAGGCAAACGAACGTTTGACTTGGATGAGAAATTGGAGTGTGGGAGGTTTTCCTCTGATCTGATCAAACACATGGATGGTAAAGGTAAAGGTTCACAAGTAAATTAACATGATGCCAGTAAAACCGTATCAACCCACGTCTTATGTCATGCAAGGGAAGTGTGATTCTAACATTGTGCCAGTCGTACCATGTCTCTCCCAGTTTGTTCTGGTCAAGTTTTGTAGTCGTAGTTTAGCGATATATTTTCAGCTTTCGTCTTTTGATAATCGTTTTTCTTTGCTCCTCTATAGATTTTACATATGAATACATCCAGAGGGAAGGGCTCAGGGACCCCATTATTTTTAAGTCGGCCGATGGGCTTGGTATTCAGTAAGTAAAAGTCTTCAACTTGTCCCAAAACACATGCTGCACATTTATTATGTTCTAAAATTGCCAGATGTCAAGAACCTTTTTACAGAAAAATGTGAAAATCATCTCTCTTGCAGAATGCCAGATTCTGATTTTAGTGTGAGTGATGTCAAGCTATTTGTTGGTAAGTTCCACAAAAAGGGACAAATCTAAGGGCTCTGTGGTAATGTTTTTTCATTTAATTTTATTCTATGCATACAAACAGTTGTATTTTTTTGCTACATATAATCACTGTCACATAATTAAATGTTGTTCGGTTATTTTAACCTGCCAAAAAAAGGTTCTGCACATTAATTGGTACTGACATGAAGATATTAAATCTAGATTTAATTCCACTGGTCTTAATTGCTGAGCCTTTGCTCGTTCTCTTATAGGTAGTCGGCGCATTGTAGACGTTATGGACGTCAACACCCAGAAGGGAATCGAGATGTCGATGGCTCAGTGGCGGCGGTACTATGAGACACCGCCATCGGAAAGAGAAAAACTCTACAACGTAATCAGCCTGGAGTTCAGCCACACAAGGCTGGAAAATCTGGTCAAGCGGCCTGCATCGGTGAGAAAAGCATCCCGAGGCTTAGCAACTGTTCGTATCTTCTCTGAGTAACGTTGAGAGAACACTTGTCGAGTCATCGTAACGTCGCGGTTCCCCCTGTGAAGTCTTCAGAGCAGCATTTGCTCAGTTGTAGTGACGTTTTTTTGTTCTAAACAATGGCAGTTTGAATGAACGTATGTACCTTTTTCTGCTCCACATTGTCCAGGTGGACCTCATCGATTGGGTAGACAACATGTGGCCGCGGCATCTCAAGGAGAGACAGAGAGACTCCACTAACGCCATCATTGACATGCATTATCCCAAAGTGCAGAAGTGAGTTGAAAAGCATCAAACATTTAGTGTGTCTCAATTAAGGCGCACTGCTGATCATAGTGAAAATGTTAATTCAGTTTTTAACTCCAGCTCTTTGGATTTGATTTTTCGTTGTGTTTTGACCTAAATTCACGGCTTGTTTTCTGTCCACGCTCTGTCTCTAAGGTACTGCCTAATGAGTGTGCAAGGCTGCTTCACAGATTTCCACATAGACTTTGGGGGCACATCAGTGTGGTACCACATTCTGCGAGGAGGAAAGGTCAGTCGACACACCAGTAGTGTAATACGAGGTTCGAAAGTTGATGCTTGTGATGGTCAGGTGGGCTCTTATTTTAGTCTTTGTGCAGGAATAGATTTAATTATGATCACGAGCCAACAGGCCATCTTATTTTCAGCTTCAAGTTAACGCCTCGTAAATGCAAATTAGTCCGTTGGACACTCTTAAAAATAAATAAATAAATTATTATTATGGGCACATGCAAATTTCCTTAATTGGATTGATGTTTTGGTCTCTTGTGTCTCTGTGAGAAAAATTATGGAGAGATTACAATCTTAACACGTCCTTCCCTCTAAACGTGATGCAATGCACTTTTCTTATGACAGCAGAGTTCCAGCCAGCAATAACAGTATTTAGTTTAGGATTTTGTATTTGCTCGGACTAAATAGAAGTCTCACAGGTTCCGTTGTCAACCCAGCAGCCGTAATGCTTGGTCTCACAGTAACAAAATTCTGCTGGTTAAGCAAACAGCTGCTTTCTGTGTTTGTGCTGTGCACATCGGTCACATCAAAGTCTGAGTGAATTTTACTCCTGAATCTGTTTTTGTTACAACACTCATGTTTGGATGTACTGTCAGAGCAGTCAAATCGGGTTCAGCTCAGAGCAGAGCGTTAAAATGTGCGTCTCGGTCCAGTAAAATGTTCCGTTATGTTTGGTCTTGTGCATCCTTATTCATGGCTAGTCAGAGAATCCCTGTCTTTGAACCTTACCGCAGAAATATGATGCTTAAAATCGGTGACTTTGTGTGTACTTTATCTATGAAGTAATCTCTGGACCTAACACATGGATTATTTACCTGTTCTTCCTGCAGGTGTTTTGGCTTATTCCACCCACTCCCCAAAACCTGGAGTTGTATGAAAACTGGGTTCTATCAGGAAAACAGGGAGACATCTTCCTTGGAGACAAGTGCTATGACTGTCAGAGGATAGAGCTCAAGCAGGGCTATACCTTCATAATCCCATCAGGTCTGATACTGGAACGCATCCACGATATAGCTACACAGGACCATCTCTTGCCTCCCCTGCAGAACCACTGCTTTCCTTCATCATGCTGTGTTTTACATGTTGTAGGGTGGATCCATGCAGTTTACACCCCAGAAGACACGTTGGTGTTTGGGGGAAATTTCCTACATAGCTTTAACATCCCCATGCAGCTCAACATCTACAACATTGAGGACCGCACGCGGGTGAGAAGCACTTCGTTGTCTTAACTTTTCACCGTTTGACAATGTTGTTAGTCGTGTTTTATTTTTTGAGATTCAGAAATTAACTTTTTTTTTTTTCTCACCCTATAATACCTGGTTATGCGCTGATATGGAGTCTGTTACCAGTGCTCTCTTTGTCGTTGATGTAAAAACTTTGTGTCTAACAGAGTAGAACTCAATGGAATTAGAATAGTTTTGGATGAGCCGTACATCACAATGTGACACCAGACCAGGGTTGCTTTCATTTTGGTGCAGATTGGGTTCACTTTTGTTCCACTTGTGAAATAAAGTGTTGGGGAAGGATCCAGCCTCTCAGCACTCTTGTGTCTATATTTGGCAAGAATAGGTATGGTTGCGCTTGGCAACAAAGAGTGCTCTGAGCGCATTATCCACTATTGCAATGTTAACAAAAGTGATCCCGATCGCTTGTCTGTTTCCAATGTTCAAACTCTCCCCGAAGTAGCATGAGATTCATCCCAGTTTTGGCTGCTCTTTCTCACAGAAAGACAAACAACAATGATTAGACTTGTTCATTTTGGCTTTGCGTCGGTGGAGAAAATGCACAACTGTTGATGCTCCGTTATGGATGAGACAGGCAGACAGGCAGGTGGTCGGGCGAAATCTGGTCAACAGCCGCTTCAGTCACCCACCCCCCGGCCCTTTTCTTTCATGTGAAAGTGCCACAAAATCGGGACAAACGCTTCATGTTAAAATGTGTTTTTCTGAAGCAAGAAATATGATTAACCTGAAAAAAACTGATTTTAAACTCAATGTTTCATTGTCTCAGAGTGGTGTTTGATACTTTGTTCTTTATATTTCTACTTATCTGTTTCGTCTTCCTCCTTTAGGTGCCAGCAAAGTTCCGCTACCCATTTTACTATGAGATGTGCTGGTATGTCCTGGAGAGATACCTCTACTGTCTGACCAACATCTCCCACCTCACACCTGAGTTCCAAAAACATTCCCTTGGCATTGGTGAGAGTGAACACAGGGGAACCCAGCTGCCTTTTTCACACTGGCACAGGATGAACCCAACCTTAAACGATGACCCTCTTCTCTCCTCAGGACTTACTCCTGCTGACGTAGAAATCAGTAATCACTCTGGGAATGGCACCTCCAATGGAGTCGACAGTGATGCTGAAAACGAGGTGAAGGTCAAGGCTGAAGAGGTAAAGGACGAAGAGATCAAAGAAGAGCCGACGGCCCGAGTTATCACACCTCGGCACGCGCTGACGCCCTTTGAGCTGGAGGGACTGTCGAACCTTTTAGGGAAGCTGGAGGAGCTGCCGGCCCACAAAAAGTGCGTCCCTGCGGGGATCAGGAATGCTGCAGCTCTGCTAGAGGACATGAGGGTGTGTATAATCAGATTTTCTTGCGCAGATCAACTCGCACGTTGACAGATAGTGAATCATTTTTTTTCCCCCCGGATTTTCACTTATCAATTCTGTGTTCAGGCTGTTTTGAAGCAGTGTGCGAGTGATGACCCCAAGCTAGTTTACACTGGAGAGCCAATTGTCAAATGGCCTAAAAGGGTGAGCAGAGAACAGATGTGTCCCACGTTTCGGCTCGTTTGAAGTAAACGGAAACGTTGTCAGTTACTCACATGCTTTTCCACCCTTTTGCTGCTGGTTTTGTACAGCCGTCATGGTACCAGCCCCCTGCTCCCCCTCCACCTGTTATTTACCGTCCGCGCCTGGGTCCCTCCCTCCACAAGCATCAGAGGTCAACCAAACGCTCTTCCATCTCGGCTTTGAGGCGCAGGCGGGTGAGGTGCAAGCGCTGCGCCGCCTGCTGCAGAAAGGAGTGCGGCAACTGCCAGTACTGCCACGACATGAGGAAATTTGGCGGACCAGGACGTATGAAGAAGAGCTGCATCATGAGACAGTGTCTCGCGGTAAGATGCAATACCCTTCACTGTATCTGTATGTTTCAAACTAAATCACACTGCATCGGTACGTGTATACCTGGTGGATTCAACGGCATATCTTCTGTCGATAACTTGAAACATTTCTATCTTCTTTTACGTCTCTTTATGTCGCTGCTCTAGAATGTTGAATAACTGGAAGCGATCAAGTTTATCATCATAAAACACACCATAACATTGTAATATAAGTAGAACTTTCGGTACTCGGTGTTGACATTAGATTAAAGAAAATGTCGATGTTGTTTTACTCGTGTCCAGCCTGCCTTGCCGAACACGGCCAGATGTGCCATATGTGGAGAGGGAGAGTTTGATGAGTCCAATCCGAGCACTCACTCCCTCATGGAGTGCACTGTCTGCTCGCAGATAGTCCATCGCCAGTGCGTTAAGGTGAGTCTTCTTCAGATGGAGCGAAGTCCTGGCAGATTTAGTTATTTTCTTTAAAGTCTGACATTCTGCTTTTTTTTTTTCCCCCCTAAGAAGTATTACAGGCTTCCTGCGCATGTTTTCGTAGCTTCTCTTTGATGTAAAATTCAGACATCTGCTCATAAATAAGGACACAACATTACTGTTAGACAAGTCTCTGGAAAAAAATCTCCCAAATCGTCACAGTTGAGATAACGATTCAGTTATTTTGAATCTGTTAAACTGTAATCAAGTCTCGTGCACAAAATGGCTGCTCTGGGATACTGTTTATTTGCCTGTGGAGTGCGAACAAAATAACATGAACATTGGAAATGATTGTGAGCACTACTCCTTGATGTAGAGTAAAGAGCTTTGATGCTGATTGTGTGGCTGTGATGTTGTTGCAGAACCAAAGCTGCTGTTTGTTGGTCAGATTTGGTGGTTTGTGTTTCAGACTTTAAACTGTTCTGTTTCAGGAACCGGGTGAAGGAAAGATCAATAAGGATCTCCCCAGCTGCTGGGAATGTCCTAAATGTTACCAAGGCAAAGGTTCTGCATCAGAGGTACAAAACTCAGTTTCTTAATCTTAATTTGCCTTAACTTCTGTCTCCTTGTGTTCAGAGTTTAGTCTTTTGAGACACCTTTTTTTGTCTTTGTCGCCAAAGTTTCCTTATCAATAACTTGTAGATTCTCTGTGGTTAATGCCACACAAATGAACTGACACCTTCTCATCAGTCTTCCAGCGACGAGGAAAGCGGAGAGTCGGAGGGTTCGACGTCTATGTCACAGTCCAAACTTGGATACCAAGAAGGCACTGATGCAGGCGAAGGAGCAAGACGAGGGGGGGGCAGCAGACCTGCAGGCCGACCGACGGCACCACCACCCTCACAGAAACTGCTACTGCAGCATCAGCAGAGTCGCAAAAGAGCAAGTGCACTGGAACTCAGACTTAAGAAGAGAGTAAGTTGGACGTGCTGTAAATGCTTTAAAGTGGGAAATATTTCATAGTGGGATTTAAAGTTCCTTAATAATCCAGCATGTCTGCATCTCCTGAATGTTTCACTGTTTTCCAGTGAAATTGATGTTATTTTCCAACTGCTTCCTTTTTCTTTTCTTTTTTTTTTGCAGATAAAACTGGAGCGAAGCAAACTCTTATCAGTAAGCAATGTACTTTATTTACCATTTACTCTGATATGATACTTAAACAATTCTACCATATATCCTGGTTTGAAACGTGTATTATATCGCTCTTGTTTGGCTTTTCTTTTCAGAAACAGTCGTCTCTCGATCGCTCTCCCAGGCTGCTGGGCTCCAGGCTGCTGGGCTCCAGGGTGTTTTCCCGCCTTCGCTCACCAGCGAGCAGACTACCTCAGGGCCGAGGTCGGGGCTCCACCTGGGCAGGTAGCTTGCCTTACAACAGTGTTCCAGGTGGGACTGGGACCTTCGAACAGCAGCAGGCTTCTCTCGGCCTGGCGCTCGAGCCAAAAGGGGAGCCCCGCCGAGGGAGGGGAAGAGGCGTGAGACTGCGAGGAGGTGGAGCAGGACGAGGCATCAGAAGCGGAGGAAGTCGTGCAGAGTTGGAGGAGGAGAGCGAGGACAGCAGCAGCAGCAGCACCACCAGCAGCAGCAGTGATGACGAGGAGGAAGAGGAGAGTGAGCTGAACAATGGGAGGGGAGGAGACAAAGAGAATCAGCCACAGTTGAGGCGAGGTGGACCGGCAGCTAAAGAACGAGACGAGGGTGGGAATGAGGTGGCTAACCAAAACGGAGCAGACGAGGATGAGGAAGAGGAAATGGAGCAGGACAGTCCGAAAGGGGACAAAGATGGCTCATGTGTTAAAGTGACACTGCAAAGGCCAACCAGAGCAAAACAGGACCCATCAGCCATTGTCCCCAAATTGGAGGCTATTGCCCCTCAAACTGCCACTCCCACAATACACAACCAGAGCAGAGCCCTGGTCAGACCCCCAATTAGAAATTGTCCAGATCAGCACCCAAACAGGCACACACCACCACACACTCGGAGTGGGCGCTCATCCCACCCAGAAAGACTTGAGGCCTCAAAAAGGACGAGACTAAGCAGGCCAGCTAAACTGAGCAATGGTGCTTCCTCTTCTTCATCAGAGCTTCACCATCTTCGAGTCCCCCTGTCTGCCCTGCAGGAAGGAGGAGGCGAGGCAGACAGGGAGAGCGTCGGGAGCGGCCCAAGCTGTGAAAGGGAGGTGTGGGTGTCTGTCTTCCGCTACTTAAGTCGAGCAGATCTGTGTGTCTGCATGGCTGTTTGCAAGAATTGGTACAAATGGTAAGATCCATGCACTCATTTTCTTTTGTTTGTTGTTGTTATTTAAAGGAATTTGTAACATGTTTCGATCTGATTGGCAGTCTGGTAACATGGCAGCCAAGCTCACGCTGACATGTCTTATTGTAAGATTAGAAGACACACAGCTGGTATATTTTTATTGTTTCGATTAATCTGTTTACACACAGAATAGAGATCCATCTTCTTTAGGGGGATTTCAGCACCATGCCGGTACAACTAGATGTGATCAAAATGAGGAGCGGGCCCAGCGCATTGGCCTCTGTGTGCACCTGGCTGTGAGACAAGCGTGTGTGGATTGTCTACAACATGCAATGAGGAAGTACTTAGTTGGAATATAATTCGGCCGGTTTTTCAGTTGGATTTAATTTGTATAGAAAATCTCCAAGATATATTGAGGAGCGCTTTATTTTGAGCTTTGACTCAGTGAGAGGTTCCTAACCTAGTTAGTTTGTGCTGGTAATTTAAAAAAGAAAGAAAATCTGAATATACTGAAATCACAATCTGCATGTCAGACCTCAAAGAAATCAGAAGTTGCAGTTGGCACATTGTTGGCTGCAATTTCTCATTTTTAGCTGTCAGGTGTGCATCATAAAGTGACCGTGGCTGATTATTGTTAGTTCTGTCAGAGCTAAATTTATAGATGTAGCAGTTTCAGAAACCGTTTTAGTTTTATTGCCAAGTAGGTTTACACATATAAGGAATTTGTTGTGGCTAAGGGGTTAGTTGTAGCAGCTTATCAGGGAAAAGAAAAGACGTCCTCGTTCACCCGCTGCTGTTTTCCTTGGTAATTCACACATGCCAGACAGATGCAGTTCAGCCCCTCGTATGCGTGTTCTTACACACATCAGCCGGCATCAGCTGAATGATGACATTTCTTAGAGTGGTGCTTTCCACAGTGCCGGCTTGCCCTTTCACACATTACCCGTTTGGCCTCTTGTTAATACCTCCCTGGAGGTGTAACAGCAGTGAATAAACTTCAACCAACGCTCTGTGCTTTCACACGTGACATCGTCGTAATGAAGGCGAAGCAGCCTCGGTTTGAATGGCAGGTGTGAAAATCCCCTCTGCGATGTGTCGCCTCCCCGCGATGTCTGCATTCAGCCCAAAGATTCTGGAAGAAAACGCCACATTACAATCCCAAACGGACTGTGTTTGTGTTCAGTGGGGAGCTCATTATTCGGACACTGAATTAATCTAAAGCTGACATTTTTAAGTAAGTAGCTTGTAATCTACAACTGTGAATCAAGTGTGTCGCTTATGTTTAACGAGCCTGTGATATATTCCCCTCCTCACGCCGTTCTGAGGTTTTGGCTATGCACTGTCTTGGCAATGAGTTTGTTTATTTTTGTAATGTCAGTGGGTCATACCTCTGTGTCGATAACTAAAAGAACGGCCATGTTCACTATGAGTGTGTCCACTTTGTCCGTAGGTGTTTAGACAAGCGGCTCTGGGCTCGGATTGACTTGAGCATCAAGCGCACTGTCACTCCTCAGGCCCTCACAGGCATCATAAAGAGACAGCCGGTCACGCTCGACCTCTCCTGGACCAACATCTCCAGAAAACAGCTCAACTGGCTCGTTGGTCGCTTACCTGGTATGCAACACACACATACACACACACACACACACACACACACTCGCTTAGTAACAGAGTCAGCATGGTGGATATATTTAAAGAAATGTCTCAGTGTAAAGATAAACCATCGTCCATTTTGCAGGGCTGAAGGATCTGATGCTGGCAGGTTGTTCGTGGTCATCTATTTCAGCTCTCTGCTCCTCCGGTTGCCCTCTCCTCCGCTCTCTGGACCTGCGGTATGCAGATGGGGTCAAAGACTCGCAGATCAGGGATCTAGTCACTCCTCCAGGTGAGCGCACAGCAGCCTCAGCAGTCATTGCAAGACACACAGTGTAGCATTAGCTGTTTATTTGATGGTAATTAATGAACTTCCCCTTGCTTGTCTTCTCCCTTTGCTTCTCTATCTCCTGTTTCCTATCTCATTTGTTTAATTTCTTTTGCTCCTTCTGTGTCAGGTTGCGACAACCGCAGCCAGCTGCGCAGCATGCAGTGTTTGCGGTTAGCCGGCCTGGACATCAGTGACCCGACTCTTCGTCTGGTGATCCGCCACATGCCCCACCTAACAAAACTGGATCTCTCCCACTGCAACAGCCTCACCGACCACTCCATCAACCTGCTGACTGCAGTGGGCTCATCCACCCGAAACACACTGACGGAGCTCAACCTGGGAGGTGAGAGACTGTCGATGATATGAATCTCACTTTCGGGAACAAAGAACTCCACGTTTGTGGCATCGGGTTTTATTTCAGAAGAATTGAAGTGTACTTTTGCGTTTCTTTCCCAGGCTGCAGCAAACTGACAGACACGTGTTTGAAGTATCTCCGTCGCCTCTCGTGTATCTCACTGCTCGACCTGCGAGGCTGTAAAGGAGTCTCCAGAAAAGCCTGTGAGGCCTTCATCTCCGAACTGTCAGTCAACACACTCTACTGCCTATCAGATGAAAAACTGATCCAGCGGATATCTTAGTCACCTGCCCCGCTCTGTGTGTAGAGGGGATTTAAGATGCTAATGCAGGGCTTGTAGAGGGAGGGGGGGGGGTTCTGAAACAGAGGGCATGCTCACTGGTGTTGGGGGAAGCGGTTCTCGCAGCAGGAACAATGTGTCTTACATATTTTTTTTTTCTGCATACCCACGAAGAGACTCAGGAGCTTTCTTTGCTGTTCTTTTTCAAAATTAATTTCTGTGTGGAAAAAGCCACAAGTCATTTTCTCTCATCGACAGGAGCGTAAGAACGATGAATTGTCTGTGTTAGACTTCCCGTCCCGCAGGTAATGACCCTCTCGGCTGTTCTTCAGACAGGTGTAAGTCTTAATTCCTCTCACATGCTACCGCCGCGAGAAAAAAAGACACAAGTAAAGACTTTGAGTTTCTTCTTCGGGACATTAAAAAAAAAAAAAGTGCTCCGATACTATTGTTCAGTTTGGCTGATCCGCCGTAAGCTTTTATTTGTCATGCGACACATTTGGGTGCATCAAGTAGATGGATATATGTTTTGGTTTTTGTCAGGGAGAAACTGTTGAGTTGTTTGATGACTTTCGCTTTTATGCACAACAGCTATGTGTTGAGATTTCCTTTTTTTCTTTTTAAAAAACAACAACAAGGTGAAAAGACTTTCTCGTCAGACTACTGGAACGACTCATGTTTACCAGTCGTGCATCCGGCTTTTTTTTAAAGTCATTAAATAAAACATTTGTTCGGCCGTGTACATGCGAGCGTTGAAGAGGGTACAAAGACAGTGTGAGTGGGCAATCAACAAAACAACAAGACCTCACCCCAACAAAGGGCAGGTTGCATTAAATATGGAGGGAATAAGCCAAGGATAAGTCAGACGGATGGTGCATATTTTGAAAATTACAGTTCAACTTTCAGGTGCTATTGTTTCCAAACTCCTATTGCTTTGTTTTTGTACAGAGATGACATTTAGAGCAAAACTATTCAAGATGAAACTGCTTCCAACCCCCTATTTGATACGTTTTCTTTTCTTTTTTTTTAAATGGATGAGAATTACCTATGTTCACATGTCAAATTCAGTGTAGAGATGTTAAGATTTTGATGGGTGTGTGTGTGGGGGGGAGTGTTGCTCGTTTCTGTTCCTTTTAAGGTGTTCAATGGCTCCGTATCCCCGGACTGCTCTCCTGGCCACATCCCTCAGAATGAATATAAGTATATAAATATAAATATTTACTTTTGTGTAAATGTGTTTTTCCTCTTTTTAGATTCTAAAACAAAAAAAAAAAATACAAAAAAAAAAAATCGGGAAGCCTGTAGCATTGTAAGTATTATCTGAAGCCTTTTTCACTAAGTGTTATTTGTGTTATTTTTCAAGAAAAATAAAAGAATGAGAAACAGTTTGGCCACGCTTTGCTCGATGAAGCTGCGAGACGCATTCAGTACAACACTGCGCTACGGATCCAGGACGACATCCGCCCCTGCTGGCTCCACCCAACATCTCTCCATAACCTGGAAACAAAGCCACCTCAGAAATAAATAAATGAGGTTCTAGCAGCTGCGATGGTGCTTCGTTGCGGCCAAGCTGTTTTCCGCGTGGGCTCGGAGCAGACAGGCAGATGTGTCCCGCTGTAATTATCGGTGGCCACGCAGGACCGAGTGCTATTGGCAGCAGCTGGCAGCATCTCATCCGACGCTCTGAACTCAAGTGACCTGGATGTGAAACTGGAATAAAGGCCGTGTCTTGCTGTATTTTGACAGACAACAGCCCTGCGATGGAAACGGGATGGTTGCAGCTGCACCAGGGAAGCTAGCTAACTTTTAACAGGCTGTATGTCCCCCTCCCCACCCCCAAACCACCACCCCCACAGGAGTACATACATTTTTTTCTCTGGTTAAAAAAAAAAAAAAATGAACGGACATTGCGGTCCATTGTTGGCTGGTTGAGTTGGTTGTCTTGCATTCTGCAGCATGGAAACCAGGTGCCAAGGGGAGCTGGGAACAATGTTGTTGGTACCCAGTTAGCTACCGTTAGCTCAGCCAGCTGCTAGTGATCTACATTAAATTAGTGGGCTGAGTTAGCCTGGCTAACTCAGCCCACTAATTTAAATAGGCACGCACAATATTTTACTGTTTTTACTGCCTCGGAACATTTTCTTCGTGACAGCATTTTCCAGTGACACAGTTTTCCGGAGTTCCCCAGTTTCTCCGCGGTTGTCGAGGCTAACTAGCTAACCAGCTGTGGGGATCTCAGCGCAGGGCTTCATTGTGCTGTGGTGTCGCTGCAGAAGTCGTAGATTTACTCGCGTGCCACAGTCAACGACAACCATGGCTCAAGAGGCGTTTCCTTTGCATTCTCTTGTCTGGAACAATCAGTACCTGGAGCTTGATCGAGAGCTGCAGAAGAAAGAGGTGAGTGTGGAGGCTGGTGGTTACAGATGCGGTTTTTTTTTTGTTTTTTTTCACACTGCATTGCGCTGATGCCGAGCTTGTGCGTTTGGTTGTGCAGCAGGATGTGGAGCGTGTGGATCCGCGAGGGCGCACCCCGCTGGAGCTGGCTGTGTGTCTGGGCCACCTGGAGTCAACCCGGGTGCTGCTCAGACATTCTGTAGACCCGACACACTGCAACGCACAGGGCTGGACCAGTGAGTGCTCAACTGTTGCTCTTAGTTTCATGTCCCCAGGCTGCTGAGGGAAATGACGGGCAGCCTCTGTCTTTAAATGTGGATGTGCGTTTCAGTCTTGCAGGAGGCAGTGAGCACCGGGGACCCTGAGCTGGTGCAGCTGGTGCTTCAGTACAGAGACTTCAAGAGAGCAACTGAGCGACTGGCGGGGATCCCAGAGCTGCTTAGCAAACTAAGACAGGTAACCCTGATGTTGACCCTTGGTCTATAGATTAGCTGTGTCGAGGTAAGGGACTTGTCTATATGAGCTTTGTTTCCAGCATGTTCCCATTGGCTTTCAGGGTCTATAGATTCAGAATATACACACAAGATGACAGCAGTCACTGATGGGAGGCCCTTTATTTATGTCCATGTTAAAAAAAAGAGACAATTTTCCTCTGTCTCTGCAGGCACAAGACTTTTATGTGGAGATGAAGTGGGAGTTCACCAGTTGGGGTGAGTAGATTTCTTTAATGTGTTGTAAGAGGGGTCAGTTTCAGCACCGCTTTAGATGGACAGCTCCCACACCACCCAGACACAAGACTAGAGAGCTCGACTTCAACATGTTACCTGTGGGGGATGACTGAAGCGCTTCACAGAGAGCTACATGTGTCATTGTGTCACAGGTCAACTCAGAAATGCTTCTTGTGATCACTTTGCCTTCTCTGATTTGCAGAGAAGGCTCATGTGAATTTAATTATACGTGCCGTTTAAACACATCTTTCTGTGAATTTTGACAAGAAGGTGAAATGATCTGCAAAAGCCATCAAGAGGAGTTGAAACTTTTATTTAAACATTTTAAGCTAAATAAGCGCATATATTTTTTGTTTTGTAAGATTTTTTTTATTTTTTGGATCATCTAAGAAAATCTCTTATGATATCTCCATTCTTTATTTTAATTTTTTCAAACTCTTAGTTGGAGTTTTGGGATAACAAGAATTACATTGCAATGATAGTTCTTATAAAGTATTCTGACAAAACTTTTGTTTAAGTTACGTTTTCCTTCTTTGTCTTTTAAGCACTGCAAAATAAATTAATACTAGATAGCGAATATATTTAAAGAACTGCCTTGTCTTTAACTTTTTCTTTTTGGTAATCATATTATCATACCTTATACATGCGGCTGTATAATCTAAATATGATATCTGCAAGTTTATTTGCGTTCCTTTATGAGGGCTTATAAATTCTTCACACCAAGTGGTACGCAAGACAACCCTTTAAGAAAAGCAAATGAACTGGAGAAATATACATTTATAATACTTAACAGTTGTCACAGAACTGGATTATTTAGTCTTTTGTTTTATAAGTCAATCAAATCTGTTATTTCTCTTATCGAGAACATATGAGTATGAAAACTATGCTGTGTAATAAAATGTGCCTCTCAGTTGTTGTTTTTTTTTTTTCAATCAACTATTTTCCATTTTCTGAATTGTCATTTTTCTCTCTGTTCTCTCCATCTTTTCATCCCCTTTGTTTACCCAAACGTGGCTCTCACCACCTCTTTGTGACTCGCTCGTGAAATGCCTCTCCTCCTCCTCACATTTCAGTGCCCTTGGTGTCGAAAGTTTGTCCCAGTGACGTCTACAGAGTGTGGAAGAGTGGCTCATGCCTCCGTGTGGACACCACCCTCCTGGGCTTCGAACACATGACTTGGCTGAAAGGACGACGGAGCTATATTTTCAAGGGTGGAGGTGCGTGATATGGTCACATGTGTAACAATCACACAGATGAGGATCTGGGCCTTGATTTCTGGTCGGAGCCTTTGAGGCTCTGGTTTCCCCACCTTTTTTGTGCTGACCGTGCCCCTCTTTTCAGATGACGGGGCTGTGGTGATGGAAGTCGATCATGACAAGCAGGTGGTGTACACTGAGCCGCTCGTGTTGTCCCCTCGCGATGCTCCATCACTCCTGGCAGCCATGCAGCCATCGCAAGAGAACACAGCTCAGAGACTCACGTCGCCCATCGTTTCAACGCACCTCAACACACGCAACATTGCCTTTGAGCGGTAACGAGCACACGCACATTAACCAGTTTTATATCTCATCATTAACTTTGTTTACAAGCTATTTACAAGTCTCATGTTGTCTCTTATAAGTAGTTTTTCACTGCGGGTCATCCCTCCACATGTGTCCACATCCTCGCAGTTAATATACAAAAACTGGTAACGTCTATGTCTCAAGCAGCTGCTGCATTTCCATTGCATGTGCAGGAACAAGTCTGGAATCTGGGGCTGGCGCTCTGAGAAGAGCGAGGTCGTCAGCGGGTATGAAGCCAAGGTAAGCAACGGCTGAAGCAACCTGGTTCGGATGGTTTTCCAGAAATGCCAATTTAGTTTAGCTGGAAAGTCTATTGTCGTTTTCTGTGACTACAGATAATTCAGCATCACCTGAATTAATGCACAGATACATGATCTCGAGCAATATTCAGTTGTTTGAATATGTTTTTGTTACTTATGTTGTATGACACAACATAATTTCCTCATATTTTGCTTGTTCTCTTTTAAAATAGTCTTGAGCAGTAGTTCTTGGATTCTTGGTCTTTCCAAGTTTTTCTCAGAGCATTTTTTTTTTGTTTGTTTTTTCTTACACTCATTTTCAGTCCTTGTTCCTGACTATTTTCATGAAGTCACCCTACAGTGATCTATGAATCTAAATGATATGAATTAAAAAGTCTTAACTTCAGGAGTGAACCGGTCTTTTATCTACATAGAACACAAAACTTGGCAAGGAACTCATTTTAAATTGTATCTTTTGCCACTTTGTTACCAGTAGACGGTCAAGAAGACTGTTACCACGACATGCTTCAAACTTTGCAGAAAGACGTAAATGCTACGCATGATTAAAAATATTGGAATATCCTCTAGAATCCACTTACATTACCTTTGTATTTAAGATGGCTTCTGATTGATTTTGCCAGGTGAAGGTCCAGTACCAAAACATCGCTATTAAACCCTTTGATATGATGCAATTGCTGAAACTAAAATTAAATGATTCTAAGACTTTCTTGTGTAGTTTTAATGTGACATATAGCCAACAGAGTGAAACCCCAGTAGAAATGGGATTCTTGTTTACATAAGGTCAGTATGAGCAAAAAAAAAAAAAAAAAAGATTAGCATACACTCTTGCTGCTCTTTTCACACATATACACACACACACACACACACACAGGCTGCATTCATTTTCCTGACTTCATACCAGGGAACTGACTGGACAAATTCTGCTCATCGTCTGATCTTTATGATGTGCTCTCAGATTCAGCCTTGTTGGAAAGACTCTTAAGCCTATTTTACAGTTGTTTGCAGCAAATGAATGCTTTTCTGAAGCATTCAAAGACAGCGCAAGGAGGTGATAAAAGGTGTGTGTGTACATGAGCGCTTTCTCTCCTTTGGTCCAGGTTTACAGCGCCACCAACGTGGAGCTGGTGACTCGGTCAAGGACAGAGCACCTATCTGACCAGGACAAGTCCAGGAGCAAAGGTGAAAACACGCACAATACAGAATGTGTTTTGTGTGCTTGAAACTGTTTGCATGATTGAGAAGCAGTAGATTGTCAAATCAGTATGATTGAGTTGAAATTAACTGCTGAGAAAGTGGACTACTAGTGTCTCCCACTTAATGTGTTATAGTGTTATAATTGTGTAGAGTAAACCTCTCCGGATACATGTCGTACTTTTCTTAAACAGAATACATGAATTCAAATGGATGAATTTTTCTTTCTTCTTTCTTTTTAGGCTCAAAGACGCCTCTCCAGTCTTTCCTGGGGATTGCTGAACAACATACCGCTCACAACGGGGTGTGTCTCTGCAGAGCATCTCGCCCTCACCACTCACACCAGCTGAATTCTGCTCTGAGGAACACGCTCACTTACAGCTTTGTCTATTTTTTTTGCCAGAGCAACGTGTCCCAGTGCGCCAGTCCTCACAACCCCACAGCCATCACAGCCGAGGAATACTTCAACCCCGAGTTCAACCTGAACGGCCGGGACATCGGGCGGCCCATCGAGCTTACCAGCAAAGTCCAGAGGTGCGGTAAAGTCCCAACATGAGACCATCCTCATTTTCCTACCCATATCAGTACCACTTAAATCAGGGGTGTCCAAAGCCAGTCCTCGAGGGCCGCTGTCCTGCAGGGTTTAGATGTTTCCCTGCTTCAACACACCTGAGTCAGATGAAATGCATCTCTTCCAAAGGTTGTTAAGTTCTGCACAAGCCCTGCTAATCATGCATTGATCTGAATCCGAAACTGCGTGTGTGGAAGCAGTAAAACATCTAAAACCTGCAGGACAGCGGCCCTCAAGGACCGGATGTGGACACCCCTGACTTAAATGTTTATCTTTGTTCTTTTTGGCTCCTCTTTAGGTTTAAAGCGACGCTGTGGTTAAGTGAGAGTCACCCGCTGTCCCTGGCCGAGCAAGTGACGCCCATCATAGACCTTATGGCCATCTCCAACGCCCACTTTGCGAAGCTGCGTGACTTCATCACCCTGCGCCTGCCACCAGGCTTCCCTGTCAAGATAGGTGGGTGCGAGCTTGATGTGGACAAGCTACATTCAGAATGTACCGTCACACTGTGGATGTATTAAGTAGAATTAGTTGATGACTGCATAACCAGAGCAATAAAACACCTGTCAGCTGTTCTTGGAGCGCTTGTTTGTGCTTCTTCTTAGTTTAGTTAATCCTTCTGCAAAGACCCTCCTGAGGTAATCAGATCATTTCAACCGCAAACATTTGATCACCTCTTGTCTGATTAAAGTGTTGTTCTGTCCCCCAGAGATTCCTCTGTTTCATGTTCTGAATGCCAGAGTGACGTTCAGTAACCTTTGTGGCTGCGACGAGCCGGTCAGCTCTGTGACTGTCCACAAGCCAGAGAGCTCCGGAGAGGCCGGTAACCGTCTCATAGAAAAACTTCTATACTCATAAATACAAAGTCATTCAGTTGTATCTGATAGCTTTAAATTACAAAAAGACTTGTGATGAGAGGGGATCCAGCTTACTACCACTCTACTGCATCATTTTTGTTGGACTAATTTCTTCTCAGGTCAGTCTCTCCCTCCCTTCCACTGTGAGGTGGACCCCTCAGTGTTTGAGCCCCCTCCAGACTACACCACCCTCGGTCCGGGCCGAAGCGAGCCAATGAGGGACGAGGATGACAACCTGCTGCAGTTCGCCATCCAGCAGAGTTTGTTGGATGCTGGCACAGAGAGCGACCAGGTGAGAGCCCGATGGTTGATCAGTTCAAAACAAAGACTAAAGCGGTTCAGTTGGTGTCAGACATCGTACTCAGGCTTTGTTGTCTTTTCTCAATATTCCAACACTTCTCCAAACAAACAAAAAGGTACATTCCTCTGAAAATAGTCAGAAACTAAGACTGCACTGAAAAAGCAGTCGATGTCTAAAGAGAAACGTTGAAATGCCTTCAGAAAGTCTTGAGAGCTGGCGCTTCTCTGCAGACCACTTTAAAAGATGACAAGAAAATGTGGCTCTTTGCAAGCAAAATATAAACGAATGGGGACTGAACCAAGATTTTTGCACAGAACCACTTTTTGTCGTCATCTGCAACATTTCTGTAACGTCATCTGTGTATTTGTGTTTTTTCTTAATTTGCAATGTGTTGAGCTCTCTCTCAACCACTGTAGAACTTTAAAAGATGTGAAAGATGACTATTTGAAAACGCATTCCTAAAATTCCTGCCACCATTGAGCATTTTAAGTGCCGAACAAAGTGAGCCCACAGCTTTTCCTTGCACACCACTGGCACTTAGTATTTGCATCTGGTTTTCAGGTGACCATCTGGGAGGCCCTGACTAACAGTCGCCCGGTGCCGCCGTCCCCACTGTACGAGGAAGACTCTCAGCTGGAGAGGTGAGCTGACCCTCTGACCTTACCTGTCGTCTTATTTTATGCATTTACAGGTTCACATGTTCACATTTCACACAGAAAACAAAAGTTGTTTTTTAGGCCTCAAACTAGCTTATATGTCTTATACGTGTCAAGCACAGAAATTCAGAATACAAATATTGAATTTGTTTTTACTGATGAGCATTTAGATTTATTGAGATATTAGTTGAGGTTTAACAGGAAGTCATACAAGTCTTTCTACTTCAGGGACGTCTCTGGCTTTGGGAGATTTAATTAAACAAGTCTTTAAATAAAGTTCAGTGATTAGCTTTTCATTCCACCAGAGAGCAGCCATTCCCATTCATCATCTAATAAGGTTCAAGAGTGAAGCTACGCTGTTAAGACACTTCTTTGTTTAATAAAACCCGACTCGATGTCTTTATTTCCGCGTCGTTTCAGGGCCATCCAAGAGTCCCTGTCCATCTCGCTGGCCAGCAGAGAGGGCGAGGACGCAGCCGACCCGAGCCAGCCGGCCTCCGTGTCTCCGTTGGACCCCGCCGCCAACTCGCCGCTCTCTTACAACGCAGTGACTGACCCGCGTCTGTCCGGAGACTTTGGCGTTGCGACCAGCTTTGACGAGCAGCTTCGTATCGCCATGGAGCTGTCGTGCAGAGAGCACGAGGAGATGGACAGGTGAGGCTGAGGCCTGAGACAGAATCCTAATATTGTACGATGTTGGTTTGACACTCCTGTAAGAGCAGTCAGGAGGAAATGGTTTACAAAGAGACATTTGTCTGTTTATTTGCTCATTATACAGGACTTGAGGGCAAGATTTCAGTCCTGACCTTCTGCTGTATCTGTACATCTGCGCTCTTTCTTTCTTTCTTCTCTTTGACAACATGCTGACACACACCTCAGCGCCCACATATCCCGCCTCCTCTCATTCATTCACAGTTCGGTTTTATTGTGGTCTCACTGCCACATAGCTGTTTTCGATGTACAAAAGACAGCGAGAGCAGAGCCTCGACAGCAATTATTTTTTTTTGTTTATTTTAAATAGCAGGAGTTAGGAATTGGAGATAACTGTGGATTTGAGGCGAATGAACATGATGAAAAAAGACGAACAAACCCACATGTGTGAAGGGTTACAAAAACCTCTCCTGCATTGTCTCTGATGCGTTTGGGGAATCATTGGGTAGTCATGTGGTGAGATGAAAGCTTGATCGGACAAATATTTGTGGCTCGAAGCTTTGAAATAAAAACAAGAATAAGAATGTAGGAAAATTAAATGATAAATGAATTGATGTACTGAAAAATTACTTTAGTGTTTTTGCATTTTTCTCAGCTGTTGAGCGTTTATTCTCTTTAGAACATGTTTCACTGACTCACTTTCTGATCTATTCTCCTTTTGTTTTTAACACATTTAGTCTTTATTTGTGGTACTGCTGTCATTCTAGTCTTTATTCAAACCCCACGAATGCTACGCTGAAATTATCGTAGCCAAAATATTTAAATGCTTATATAATCACATCCATATCCTTTTATCCATATCACATGGATGGAGTCGGATTTCATCCCCAAAGAGAATTTCAAAATGAATGAAAGAAATCCTGTTTTTATTTAGCTCTAAAGATGAATGAAGAGTCCCTGACTGATGCTCTTGTGCGCTTCACACAATAAAAGCATCAGGTCAGCAGTGGAGAGACGGTCAGATAACCACCCAGAGTAGTTCAGACTAAGAATCTTTTCCCGGGAAATGCCATGGTTCTGACTGGCGAGCCCTATTTTTTTAATTTTTTTTCTTGTTGCTGCAGGAAGCAGAAGGAGGAAGAGGAGGAGCTGGAGAGGATCCTGCAGCTGTCACTCACTGAGAAGTAATACAAACGCCAACAGCAGCAGCGGCAGGTTCGCAAAGAGGAACAATCATCTTAATTTATTCAGTTTTATTTTCTATATCCTGAGATGTTAAGTTATTACAAATGTTTTATTCGTCTTTCTCACATGAGGGCTGCTACCACAGAGTGTAAAAGGACCAGATTGTGAGAAATGTGGAGCGGGGGGGGGGGGCAGAAACGGCAGACACAATTACTCTATAAGTAAGGAGGAGACAAAAGGGAGTCTTTGTTTTTTTTTTTTTGTTTTTTTTATTGAAGATTTTTCACAGTCTTGTTGTCTTTGAGTGAAGAATGATCCTTTAAACTTTAAACCTAAAACATGATCCACTACCATGATGAAAGTACGAAAAGGGTATAACTAATGAAACAAATTATTATAAAAATTCAAACTTTTATGTTGGCTTACTCTTACGTGTGAAAAATAAATAATTAAGATCACCTTGAATTGTGATTTATTTATTTTATTTTCTTCCCTCACACATTCGGACAGAATTGTTTCTGTCGTTGGAACGTAAGTAGATGTTGTTCGACTCAAAAAAAAATAACAGCACATCTGGCCCCGAAACTGCTTTACAGCCTACTTATACTGATATTTTGTACAAGCTCATCGACTTACCTTCTAGCTTTCTGATTGTCATTAACATCTCTCTATAACCACACCTGGATTGCAGATGTTTTTTGTCATGGAGGCGTTTGGGGCAATCGTAGAAATGTCTGTAATTGCTTTGATCCCTCATTTGTCATTAGCTTGTACTTCTGAACAATAACTCAGGGTGTCATTTAATATCATTAAACATGCAGAGCAGTATGATTGAAGATAAATCATGCACAGCCCAAAGCTATGCTTATGTGATATATCACTTTAATTCTTAGTGTTGAATTAGAGTGGCTCCAACATGGTTGGGCTCCCTGCTTTATATACGGAGGAGCTTATCTCGTACTGATTGAACTTTTGCAGATTATTTGCTTTGTCCAGAGCAGCGAACGAGGTGGCAGATTGTGGCCGGACTCGCAGGGAAACATCAAATCTCTGAGCTGAACCTTAAAAGTTGCATATTAAACTGGCAGGCCTGTGAGGCTCATGCTTCAGGCCATAGAACTCTTTTGAATCCACTCTGCTGAGTTGCTCTGTAATTTTACTCCGGCTTTATTCTCCGAGCCGGTGACGTCGTCCTTTTCACTGTCCGTGTTTCTGTAGATGTTTTCTCTCCGTGATTTCACAGCTTCCCGGAGCTCATTCCCCAGATGAACTGACAATAAAAACGTGGAAGTGTCATCTCACACATACACCGTCAAACGAACCCCTATAAGCACTGATTAAAGAAATCTTCACCTAGCTTTAGGTCGTGATCATCAGGGATTTCATCCTCGGGTACCAGGTACTCGTTCTCCTCAGGTGGAGGAAGATGCTCATTGGTCGACTGCCGCTTCATAGGCGCTACTTGTGCCTTGGGCACATCTTTGGGTGTAGGTGAGGGGAGACTGATGCAACTTGGAGGAGGTGACACATCTGTGGAATACAAATGGCTGTTGGGAGCTGGGTGCTTTTACTAATATGTCGCTAAAAAGAAAAACAGTGC
Source organism: Leuresthes tenuis (assembly GCF_036924035.1). Lineage (NCBI taxonomy): Eukaryota > Metazoa > Chordata > Actinopteri > Atheriniformes > Atherinopsidae > Leuresthes > Leuresthes tenuis. The sequence continues at coordinate 14,980,178 of NW_027325365.1, read as the reverse complement.
TCACCCTCACCAATGCAAGTGTCGTAGGGCTGAGATGCAACGTAGGGATGAAGACGGTACTCTGTCTTCTCAAGGAAGTATTTCAGCACATCGTTCAAGGTGGAGACCGTCACCTGCAGAGCAGAGACTTTGTGACATTTCCTTAAGCAGAATCGCATAATTTCTACTGGTGTGCGTTTACAGCAAGTGACACGGCTGTCTTATTACTGCTGAGAACAACTTTGGCAGTATCCATGAGAGTAAGAGGAGACTGATCCTTGATCTTTGCAAATTATGAATTAATTTGCAGTGGTGGTTAAAATGTGGTTAAAATAGGTTAGATGTTTCAAACCATCTCCACCTTCCACAGCTCCAACACTAACATGCTGCTGACACACGGCTTCAGGTGTTGATAATGTTCTGATGTCATATGTAATAATATGTCAGTCAGACACACCAAACCAGAGCTCTTACCAAACTTTAACCACATTTAGTTGCTAATGCTTCTATTTAAGGACTTTCTCCAGGTGGACTTGAACTTGTAATTTTGGTAGTGCGAAAAAGATGGCAACAGTTGTGTTCTGTCTTTTTTGGGGGTTATTTGTTCTGCTTTGTTGCCATGTGTTTTTGTGCACGTCTACACAGCAGAATTAGAACTCGTATTTAAGGAAAATATCTGTTTATCTCTTCTTCCACTGATCATTTGTGCTTCATGCTTTATTCTGCAACAGCTGAGCACACAAATGCAGCATTGAAAAGCTGACTTTGAATGACTGCTGTTCCTCGGGGGAACAGCTCAAACTGAAGTACCATGGTTGAAATTTATTGAGTTAATAGCAGCGACCCGTTGGACTTACCGGTGTATCCAGCTCAATGACAAACCCTGCGTTTGTGGCGGTCACCCTGTAGTTCCTCATGACATTCCCTCTGAAACAAAGTGAATGTTTTTGGGTTGAAAGGTGCGGTTCTCTCTTTGTTTTTCTAAGCATACTTCATGTGATTCAGATTTGTACAAAAACAGGGTTATTATTAACTCCTGGTTTGACCCTGTTTTGATGGTTAAATATTTCCTGGTGGACACTTTTTCTTTAGTGCACACATGTGCCCGAAATGCTGAATCACTGGAACATTATAACACAGGGGGGGGGGGGGGTTTGGATGGACAGACCTGGATGTTTGCTGTCTGAGGGTCAGGGCATAGTTGTTGGCCAGGGTTGATGGGCGGAGGATGATGCCTCCGCATTCTGGGTTTCCCCTCAGCATCCGTTCAGCCTCCTGTCGAGTCACATCGAAGAAACATCTGCAGGATTCAGAGAAAAAACAAAAATGCAGTGCTTTCAGGGAAGTTTTCCATGCTGTGTTTGAAGGCACAGACAGTTGAAACTGAACGCAGAAATGGAGCAAAGAGCCTCAGTTGAACTCACTCAGGCATCTGAAGAACAGACTTGTCTGTTGAAGTTGAGCCTGCAGCTGAACTTAAGGCATGTAGGATGGTTGGTCGAGGTGGGAGGGCCGGGCGTGGTGGGCTGTGTTTTCTTTTCCTTTCCTCATCGAGAACCTCTTTCAGCTTCAATATCTGGCCCGGCAGCAGCTGCAACCCACTGGGAGTCCTCTTCTGCAGAGACATAGTCTTTTTTTTTTTATTTCCACTTTCCCACTTAAACTTTTTAAATCCTATATCGTCATCCTGCAATCGTCAGTAATTTATTTCAAGGTAACGAAGCTTATTTTGTTGCGATAATGGGTAAGTCTATGGTGTTCTCTCAAGATAATGGCAAGTATATTTTCTGAGCTCAGCCTTGTAATGTTATGACTTGACTTAATGTTATAGGTTCTCCCCAGGCCAGTTGTGCGTGATTACGTGTGAACACAGAACCCTCTTATTCTCACCATAATTGCTGTGTGATCTCGAGAAATCACAGCTCATTTTGTCATGGTAACATTTCTTAAAGACAATTAGCTTTGTGATTTCTTGTGAGAATGAGACAAATGAACTTGTTATCACATCAAAAAGAAAAGCGCTTTGTTATCTCGAGGTAACAGAATATTCAACTTGTGATCTCGAGATAACGAGAACAAAAGAAAAGGCTTTTGTATTGTCAAATTACCAACCTTATGTGATCATTTATAGAAATCCCATTCTTTTTGTTTAGCCACACTATAGACATGTATTTGGAGCTGCTTTGAACCCAGACTTTTGGCAATAACTCTTATGTTACCACTTCAGTGTGTGCATTGCTTACATTGACCACAGTGAGGATGTAGCCCCTCCACACTTCTCCGGTGTCCGGATTGTCCATCTACAGAGCCACGCAAACAACAAAAAACACAAAAAAGATGAGAGGCCTGTGAAGGGAATCAATTAAGGTTAAAGTCAGCCATGATTTAAAATCCCGGTCCTGCTCGTTTTTTTGTGAATACTGATGTAATATCTGGTAGAAATGTTAAAGAGGAGTGGAGAGTAGGACAGTTTTAAATGCAACAGACCTTCAGCTGCACCTCCTCTGTGTGCAGGGTTAGAGTGAAGATTGTAGGTGCCTTATTTTGATATGGAGACTCTAACTCCATGGACTTTAGCTTCTCCAGGTCCAGCCTCTCTGTGTACTGACGAACAAACAATTGCAGGCATGAACGACTAATGAAGCGTCAGCTGAGCCTCAGCTCCTTATTGAGCCTTTAGCTGTGTTGCTCTAAAGTTTCCGCATTGTTCCCAAATACACAGTTCATTCAGTCTTGCACACCTTTTTGTAATTTACCATTAAAGATGTGAAAAATTAGCTATTTTCTTACCGTATCTTGCGTGTCATCTTCGTACAGAAACAGCGTAGCTCCTCGAAGCTCTCCATAGTACATCTTGAAATCCTAGAAGCCATAAATGTTTTATTGATCTGCTGATGTTGATAAAACATTAACCTTTGCACAGAGGTGAACATTGTTTAATTCAAGCCCATCACTCTGTTACATAAATAGAATTTTTGGTGCTTTTTCTGCTACTCTTTTTGCTAATGTCACCACATTTGATTTCCACTTGTCTCAACAGTAGTTACAAGTAACTGTGCTTTCAGATTTTACATGCAAATCAAGTAAATGTATGTCACATTGTCATTATAAATCAATATTAGCAAGTGTTAAAAGGCACTTACAGTTCTAAATCAACCATCTTCTCTCCATTTATACTTTCTCTTTGCTCTCCGTCTTTGTTCCTACCTTCTCTTTGACTCTTTTCTTCAGAAGGTGCCCGGAGTGGTAGAGAGGCAGCGCAGTGATATTCTGCCTCTTCATGTGGACAATTCTGGGGTTCACAGACATTGTCAGTGCTCTAATCTGCGCTCTTCTTCCTGTCTGGATCTCCTCAGCTTTGGCTCAGTCTGCTCCTGTTTGTCCAAGTCATAAGCAGCTGTGCTGACTCTTGGGAAGGTTTTGTTCCCTTTTGTTTCCTTGTGAGCAGAGATGGATTGACATGAGCTATTTAGTGCAGCTGATTGTAGGGCTATAAACCTTCAGCGGCAAGCTTATCATCGCCCTCCTTTCAATCCCAGAGCTTTTATACCTGAGAATGAGGAACTACTGCACTGATTTATGGAGAGGGAAGTAGTTAGTATATAAGAAAAAAAAAAAAAATTTCTTCTGTACTTTGAACTTAAGGCAGACAGCATTGCACCACCTCCTCAGAAACAATGAAGCACAAAGGCTCCTGTCTACTAACTAACATTAATAGAACTACTACATGCCTCCTGGACATACATTGCGTCTTAAGCTTAAGAATTAATTTGTATTATGAAGACTTGTTATTTCTTGTGTGGTTGTTTAAGGTTTTGTCACAACATGCAGAATACACAATGTCACACCACTCACACACACACACACACATCTTCCAGGGTCAAACTCACTCTCACTGTGCTGGAAAGATTAATTATTTGCATTACTCACATAGTCTGGATAAATCAGTAACTCACTACTGATGTGGTTCAGATGTCTTCACGCTCTCATATGAGAACTGAGTCAATCCTTTCTATTGTTTCCTGAGTTGTTTCCAACATATATTACATCATAAGTTATTCATACTCATGCCAAATGTTTTGATTACGGGGAATTTCTATTTGGCAAACAAGCTTCTTCTTATTGGAAATAACCTAAACAAGTGACAAAAGAGGGAAAGACAGTCTTTTTTCTTTCTTTCTTTTTTTAAATATCCAGTGTGAAAAAATATCTATACCCTTGTTCAGATGATGTGATGATCTTCAGGTCTTTGAGGATGGAGGGTTTCCTTGCTGTCCATATATTCTTGGTGGGATTCTGGTCTGGACCCTGACACTTCAGAATGTTGATACCGTTTCCTGTAAAACTGTTGTCTCTGTTTTTTTCGGTCACTATCTTGTTCCCCACGGTCAGATTTTTGTGCAGACAGCCTGATAAATTCCTCAAGAATCTCAATGAAGAATTTCACATGAAAGAAGAGATCCAATGTGGAAGTGCAAAGATCTAGCTCGAAAAGATACAAATTGTTTATTTGCTGCAATAGAAAAATGGGCTTCACTTTTAATGTGGAAAAAAATTTATTTTGCTTAAGACTGGTGGTTGGCCTTGCTTTCCAAAACCCACCTGATTATTTGGGTAATAATCAAAAGCCAACTGTCTTGTCTGAGTTATCCTAAGAAGTTGCAGCTTCTGGATCTGCTGCCTAACGACTACCAAGCACTGGCACTTTGAATTCTGTCTTACTGCGTCTGTGACATGAAATCAGTTCATACAAGCGCTGAGAAACACAGGTTCGGCCATAGTTAAGGCTAAGGTGTTTGTGACTTTAAGCATTAGTTTTCCAGTTTAGCCAACATGACAGCTTAAAAGGTTTGACAACAGTTTTATTTATATATTTGAATCATATCCACATGCATGCCGATATTACCAAATTACAAATATTTGCACATCGTTTCAGACTCAATACTATGAATATGAAGATGAATCATGAAGCCTGTATGTAGATCCAAACAGGACAGATGCTGTTTTCTTTGACCCTCCTCGTCCCTGCAGCATCTCCCGCCTTCTCCTTTAATCCTTCTTCCTTGAGGGGAAGCCAGGGAGATGCACACAAAGGAGAGAAAACAGTCACTGTTCTCCATCACGGGGCCCCTAATGATGCCTCTTCTCAGCCGCTGACCGAGGAGAAAATGACCACAGAGACAAGCGAGAACGTGTTGAACTGATGACACTTTATTAGGCCTCTGAGATAACAGCAGGGGCTTGCTCTTTCCTACAAACTATCCAAGTAAATCATGACACGCGAGGTATGCTATTTCAGTTTATTTCAAACTCTTCATCTTGATGTCAGACTTTTTTCTTCAACTGTACCGACCTGATGACTGAAGTCATGTGAGGGATCGTATATCAATGTGGACTAACCTAACAGCTCTGAACTATGATCTGTTGGCAGCTGGGGGTGAAAGTTCAGAATGGAGACACAAGCCAGGCAGGGGTCACACAGCCCCCAGGTGCCACAACAGGAGCACTGCTGGTCCTGATGCTCGCCACAGGAAACGTCAGCTCCTGGAAAACAAAAAAGCCTCAGTGTAGGTTCACTTTAATCTATCTTTACACCTCCACTTGTTCTAATTAGAAGAGTGATAAAACAGCCCATATACATGGGTGCATATCTACTAGTAACTGCATATTTATCACTGCAAGTTGCAATGCTTGCATTGATGGAAGTGTGGAGGTGTAAACAGGCCTGTAATGAGGGGTTGAGGTGATGGGCAGGCAGGGAAGAGCAGAGAGCCTGCTGGCTGAGAGGATGGAAGCCTGGGGAGGTGAGGTGGGCCTCCTGCTGCTGAAGCTGTCTCAGTCAGACTAATATTAACACAGGACCACCGGCTTTATGCATCAGTCTGCTGTGTGGTCCCGAGAATCCACTTCATGCAATCTCTGTGCCTGCTCCATAAATACATACATCCTAATAATCAGGTTTCATGTAAAGGGAAATTAAGGAGATTTTCCTCTGCTTTGATGGACTTATTTCTAATGAATCCCTGTGAACAACAAAACCAAAAGAGAAATTTCTTTTTGTGACTTCAAGAAGGAAAAATGGTCTTAAAATAAAACAGGAAGTAAAGTTAACTAAGAAATAGAATGTTACAAAGTCTGAAAACAGAGAAAATCAAACCTAAATGATAGAATCTAAACAACAACACAACCAAGTGAGACCATGATACTTTGAAGTTTCTGAAGCTGGATTTTCATTTGCCTCAAAATACCCTCTTCGTGACAGCAAGTTCAGTCCATGATCAGAGTGTATGATGCAACTAGAAGATACAAAAATAGACTTTTTCCGGTAGTCAGAGCAGTAACAGAAGCCATATTTACTTCACACCAGTTGTAAAATACCTAGGGCAGGGCAGCCTTTATTGTTCAAACATAAATTTCAAAAAATCAAAAGAGTCATAGAAGGCAGTCTGAGACCATGTAGTTTAAGATAAACTGGAAGTCAACCTCTTTACAGGATGGAGATCCTGTTGATTTACTACCCTCAGAGCATACAATAAAACCAGGAATTTTGCATGGAAGAGTTGTCAAAAGCCTGAGAAAGACTGGGACACACACACACACCTAAAAAGAAGGCAATAATACCTTCTGAGGTCAAGGGGCGGCTTAGTTTTCCCACTGAAGAACATGTTCACTCATGTTTGGCAACAAGCAATGTTTCAAGAGTTTCAAAAGATTTATCTAAATGTGTCAAACTTTATCAGAAAAAGCCATAATTTTCTATCAGATGTACTTTTTGATATGCTTGTCTTAACGCCAACTTTCAAACGCACTCTTACCTTCTTTGTGTTTGCTGCTGTATTTTGTGATTCCCAGAATCCCACTGATGGAAAAACTGGACTGAGATGAACAGTCTGTTCCCATGGAAACAGATGACACTAATGACAGAGGTCATGACAACATTAATAATAAGAAGACAGATGGAAAGAAGAGGTAAAAAAACAAAAACTTACCAACTTCTCTAGACTCAGACTGGACCTTGTTCCTGATGATCCTGTAAAGACAAAGGGGGCTCACTGTTACAGATCTGCGATGTTGAGCACACGTCCTACACACACGAGGACATCTGTACCTGTTGATGGAGCTGATGCTGGGCACGCCGTTGTGGTCGCACACGCTCTCCAGCACCAGTCTGTCTCGGATCTCCCAGGCGAACATGGTGGGGTTGTTGTTTTTCAGCTGCAGAATCCTTCTCACAACAGTGGGAGTGGCCACTTTGGGCTTAGAACCACCGATCAGGCCCGGTCTGATGCTTCCCGTCTCATTGTACCTGAAGAAACAAAACTGATATCTGTCAGGGGGGTTAACCAGTTGGGTGGTGAAAAGTACACCAACTTCCAGACAGACTGATGAATTATTACGTGTCACTGTTTATAACAGATGTTTATTTTTTACTTCAACGTACTTTAAGTCAACCTTTGCTTGATGAATTTGCTTTCGAAATGTTAGCTGATGGATCCTCCGACCACTGGTTCTGGATGTTGAGCTCATTTGCTGTGTTATGTTTAATCAAACTGCTTCCTTTTCTCTGAGTATTACTAACATAGAGAAAGGATCCGGCACTATTCCATCATGGGATACTGTGACAGAAAAATGTGGTAAACAAAACTCCTCATGGCCAATGGACATTTTATCAGGTATTTCAATCATCTATGTTTTTTTGTCTTTAAAAATTCAGAAAATGCAGAAATTCCCCTCTGATGCCCAAATGACGTATTTCTTACTTTTGTTTAGTCTGAAGAACATTCAAAAACCCGAAAGAAGTGGATTTTTATCAACATCTAAAAAATACCAGAACTACTTTATAAACTATTCACATCTTTGGAGCTGGATGCGGCAGAGCCTTTTTTTTCCACTTCCTCTTTTAAAAGGTGTAACTTCAAATGAACCCATAAATCATGCAACAGTGAAACTGTAAATTAAATGTAACTAAACTGAAAGTCAAGTAGAGCTATGACCGGTGCTTCAATAAATGTAGATGTAGATGTAATCTTTGCATCAACATAAATTAGAGACCGAGCTGGAATATGGATTCAAGGAACAAAATAAGAGTCCATAAGCCACATAGAAGGTTCAGCTCAGGCTAAATTAAAGCGTTGCATTTACATAAAGGTGTAGCCTCCCTTCGAAATATTTACACACCTTCCCAATGAGTATGTGGTTGTTTTCTGCCAAAATTGTAACCTGTTTTGAGAAGTCTTAACCTGACAAATACAATTAAAATAACAATTCTGCTTCGCTGACTACATGTCTGGGCGTGGATTTATGAATATACAGACTAAATGCATGATAAATTCCGTTTACCTGGTGAGTATTTTGCTGACACAACCGTGACTGACGCGCAGGCGGCGGGAGATCTCACTGGGACGCACTCCCTGCTGCGCGAGCTCCACGATGCGCTGTCTCACCGCGTGCGGTAGCGGTCGCCCGTTGATGAAGACTCCGCCGAGCTGGTTCACCCCGCCGTATCCCGAGCACTGGAGCGGATCAAAGCAGCTCCACTCAAAAGGCATGGTCACATATACCAACATCCGCGCGTTGATTGCCACTCGGAGAGCCGTGCACTTTATAATCCAGCACTAAAGGTTGTCTGCAGGAACCTCACAAATAAACGGATCCAGAAGCAGTCTCACAAGACTTATTAGAATATCAATACATCACGCACTGACTCAAGTGACTCAATGATTCAAGACTCATTTTCTAAACGTTGCTTGATGGTATTGATTTTTTGCTGATGCAACGTTTCCTTTGGTGAGCTACAAAAGTGGGCAAAATAAATTTAAAAAATCAACCAGGATCCACATCAGAAGTTAGGCACTTCTGTCCATCCTCCACCCGTAGGCTACTTATCCTGTTAACAAACAGATCAAATCAAACCAAACCAACAACCTTCTTTTGAGGGGTTAAGGTTCAAAGATGTGTGTGGAAGCAGGTGGGCTGACTCCCGGCGACTTTCAGCACCTGAACGATGGACAGCGGCACGAGCCTCTGAACTCACTCGCTCTGGTGGAGGCGCTCAGTCAAACGTTCACGTGATCAGAGATGCAACTAGGGCGGTCAAAGCTCCATGAGCCCCCAGACACCCCACATCAAACACCTCTGAATGTAAACGTGATTGGGATTGTTCTTTATTAACAATTACAATTGAATATTCAACAACACGACGAGACTTTAAAGTGATCTACCCTCAAGGAAATACATTTAAGTAAAATACAGATCCTAATGCTTATTTAATTTTATATAAAACAAATATGAATAGATAAATAGATGAATCAGTTGTAAATAGATAAATAACAAACACACGGCTCATTCTTTGTACCCTTTTTGATTACTGCTGGAATATAAACCGAAACGAGCATGCTTGTTGGTCCATTATTGCTCTTTATATCCATCCCTATTAACCTGTACTGTTTCAGTAATAAGTCTAAGTATGAAATAATACAAGAGCATGCAGATAACTGCATGATGCAATAAAGATAAATTTCTCAATCTATGTTTCAGTAGTTGACAACAAACACAACTTGCTTTGAAAGATAATGAAGGGAAATTACTAAAAGACAAGTAGCACCATTTCTTTTTGTATACAGTTGATTTATTATTATTCTATTTTCACAGTAGAGTTGTGTATTCATTTATATATTTTTTTAGTTCGTTAATTATTTATTACCATTTTTGTCCAGTCTCTTACTCCTGGATTTGAGCGTCTAAACGCAGGGTTCAGTTTTAATTGGCCAACATTTTCCGGAAACGCCGGGTGAAGTGCTTCAAACATGTAAACAAGCACGGTGGGGGAAAAAAAATAGGTGTACGGTGTAAGAAAGGAACATTTTGTATCGTTGTGAAGGCGAAGGCCTCCTCATTAATTAATTAAAACAGTAAGAAACCGAAATGTGCTTTTTTAAGGGCGATGTGTAATTATGTTTCGTCTCTCGTTTAGCTACATTGCTAACTGCTTCTTCCACGAAGGAGCTAGCTAACGCTGGGTTAGCTCAGTGTAGCCTAACCACGTGTCATAATATTGGAAATATTTAACAACCCACGTGACGTTAAAATGTTATTTAATGAAATTCCTCAAACACGACTGATACCGGCCCAGTACTGATTAGTTATAAAAGTTTTAGTTGTGTAAATGAGCGCTAGCCGTTTTTTGACATTGTGCAGCAGTGCTGGCAGAAGCCTTTGGGTGGCGCTGTTCAGCTACACTTTTTTTTATATTGTGATATGAACTTTACAGAGGAAAATGAGGTTGATGATGGCCAGGAAGAAACCAAAGACGGTCTTTTCTTCATTGAGGATTACAGCAGTTCAGAGAGTGAGGAAGAAATTAACTTTGATTTCCTGAAACACCATAAAAGGAGCAAACAAGCTGCTCAGCTCAGAGAGAGCTCACCTCCACTCCTCCTGGCCTTCTCCATCACCTCAGCAAAGGCTAAGCAGGAGACCAACTGGGCTTCCACTGATGAGGAAGAGGAGGACGGGGACAGCGACCAGCCCATTGAGGAGTGGATGATCATTGGAGGCGAGGAGCAGGTGGAAGACTCAAGCATCCAGCTCAACTTGAACTACTGGAGCAGCTCTGATGATGACTTTGGAGCTGAAGGTGGGACTATACTTCATCAGTTTCTGTGTGAACACTGTGTTGCTGTCGTTCAACTTATTTTAGAAGTTGCCTTTGCAGAACAATAAAAGTAAGCCTATTGCTGTGATAGTGCATTTCAAGAGCAGATGTCACATAGCGTCACACACAAGGTTCAAGGTCATAAAACAAAAAGAGAGCAACAAAACAGATATTAAAGTGTTTTATGTGTGGTATCTCAACACAAAACGTCAAAGTTGATTAACTTGACATATGTCCAAGAAAGTTTAGATATATTTGCAACAGAATGATAGAACTATACAAATCTTAAAGAAGCAGTCATTGGAAATAAATGACAAATAATTCACAGTTGGCCGACATTTGACACTGATGCTGCTCAACGGTGTGACTCCATCTCTGAGTTTGGTTCATGTGTGTAGTATAAGTAAAACTTGCTGTAGCTTATGCTATCTAAGCTGCTTGATTATACAGTGCTTTGCGAAAGCGTCACTGGTGTTTTGTTGCACTACAACCCGAAAAGATTGCAGCTTACATACATAGCATAGCATACGTAAGGGGCGGAGTTCTAAAGAGGTGCAGATTAGGGTTGGATGGGTTCTAAACATACAAAAAGCTGTGAACCTTCCTCTGAGCAGAATATTGAACCACAATAGACCTGAAAGGAAAGTACAGACCACTAAAACTTTGTCGGATTAGTCAGGAAGGGGCTCGATCGCAGAAAAGTAACTGGAAAAGCTGCTGATTTTTTTTGTGGAAAAGAGGGAATTTCTCCAAGATGAAACACAAATGCATGTGTGGAGTTCACCATAAGCTGTTGGAGTTGAAGAAAGTAGTGTGGTCAGATGAGACTACAGCCAGCCATCAAGAAACATGCGATCATTTTATAGTGTTCGGGATAGAAAAGTTTGAAACACTCTCTGTGTCAGACGTTGCTCTTATTGCTGCTTTTAGTTACAAAGATACGAGATACTGCTGTGGCTGCTGAGGGAAAGGCCGTGTTTGACTTTACGGGCTACTGCAAAGATGATTAGTTTGTACAACTCTGTTAGCTGTATGCTCCACAGACAGGACAGACAGTACTTCCAGCGAGCTCAACAGTTTAGGTATGTATGAATATCTGCAGATGCGCTTTATGCACAAACTGTGAAGGGGACACAGAGATGCTTTTAGCTTCACACATATAAAGATGCTCTTATTCACACCAGAGAAGACACTCTACTTTGTCGTCTCGGCCAAACTTGTGGATCCACTGCAGCGAATGAGTTTTTGGGTTTGATTTATAAATAAGTGATTGTAGTTACTTGGAAAAATGGAAAAACAAGCCAACTTTTAAAAGGCCAAACACCCGGAAAAGGCAGAGCTTGTAACATTTGTCTTCCTTTGAAGAGCTGTTCCCGAAAGCAGCTCAGTCCCGTCTTTCGTGGTGGTGAAGTATACGTTTTTGTCCGATGATGCTTTTAATGGTCACTGTCTCCACTCCAGATTGGACTGATGAGAATATGAAGTCAGTAACAGATTCCTGGGCTGTATCAGACAAAGACAAGGTAACTTAGGGCTGTGTCTATGCAAGATATCTTTACTGTAGAATTGAAACGGTTGTTTTAAAAACTTTTTTTTTTTTGTCTTTTCATCCCGTGTAGTATGGTGCCGATCCGTCTCTAACAAGCCGTTATTACGAGCCCCGTCGCTGTCCAATCTGTCACATCTGTAACAGGACGGGACACGCTGCCAAAAGTTGCTACCTCCACAAAGTAAAGAAAGCAAACTCCTCTGCCTTTTCGCAGCGGTGTTCTGCTGCAGAGGTTGCTCACATATTCACAACGGTCGTCTTTAAAAAGAAGGACGAGCAACCTTTTGTTTCTCTCTGTCGGCAGAAGGGTCCCACCTGTGTCTTGTGTGGGATTCAGGGCCACATCCAGAAGAACTGCCCGGGCCGCCCGTGCTCTAGCTGCGGACTGCCGTCACATGGCCTCAGTCCCTGCAGAGCGCCGCCAGTTTGGAACCAACACTGCCAGCGCTGTTGGGTGACGGGCCACCTGTCCGATGTGAGTTTATTCACCAGAATTGTGTTGACGGATTCTGCGGCCTTCCGGGTCTGCGTGGAGGCTACACAAAGTTTTTCTTTTTTTCCTCTGCACGTTGCTCACGGGAAATGGTCCTTTTTTTGTTTTCTGGGATTTCCACAGGGCTGCCCTGATATATGGAGACAGTATCATTTGACCGTGAGTTCAATTTTTTTGTTTGATTTTTCATTTTTACTTTTTGCATGAGGCAAACAAATGCATTACGATTCTGAGCACCAACAGATCTCAGTTTAGAAAATAGAAGGAGTAGAAAGGAGAAATGAATTGTTGTGGTGTTTTATTCGCTGGGTGACACATAAATTCATATGCGTTTATTTTTAATAAGCTTCTACCTTCTTTTTTTCTAGGTCACACCAGAAGTTCCTCTCAGACCAACGACTGTCTGCGGTCTCAAACACGGGGCTCGATACGCTCATTGCTACAACTGCTCGAAAAGGGGACATTATGGCTATGTAAGTGATTAATACAAATAGTTCTATCTTTAACTTTAGTAGCCTTATTCCCATCTGTGTATATTTGTCTGTGTCAGGAGTGCACGAGGAGGAGGATGGTCAGTGGCACTTTTCCCTCACTGCCTTACGTTTGCCAGTATGACACCATGGAAGACTTCCTCCTGCGTCGAACCAGGACGCAGACAAGAGCCATGGGTAACAAAAGATATAGTCTGATTCATCCTTATTGTCCATAAAATGATCTAAACTTGTTTGAACCCTGCTCGTTCTCTTAAATAGTTTTTAAGCTCTAGGATTTAATCTCAACTCAAGAGGATCATAATAACGGTCAGGAAAGTCTTTCATTGTAGTATTTACTGTTTTCAGAAGCTGCGAGTGTTGGATCCCTGCAACCTTCAGCACAGAAACACTCGGACAGAACAGGAGAGAGTGGTGAGGAGAAGCCATCAGTCATGGGGAGGAACAGGACGACACAAGAAGGAAGCAGCCGAGCTGACAGGAGGAAAACGTGGCCGGAGAGGCGCCGAGAGAGACGCCGAGAGAGGCGTGCAGTGAAGCAGCTGAGGAGGGAGGCCCAGGCCATGCGGGAAGGAGGACTGCCGGGGAGGTCTCGCTGCAACTCCGATGATGAACTTTTTCCAGCGGACCCCCTCAGACAACCCCTCCATGGTCACAGGGAGATGATACCCCCTCCAGAGAAGAAGAGGAGGGAGGAGACAGCCGGAGGGAAGAGCAGGAAGAGCAGAGAGGCAGAGAGATGGAAGAAAAGAGGAGGGATGAAACGTGGGGATCTGTATGCTTGTGGTGACATGAACATCGAAAGTGAAAACCTTCTCTCTCCAAAGCAAAGAGTACGTCACAGAAGGAGATGAAGAGAGATTTTGTGTATTTATATATTTTTCTTGTTTTTTTTTATTTGTTTTCTAAACAGTATGAAAAGTGACTGGATAGTAAAAATGTGATATCTTATGATCTTTTCATTCATTTATTTGTTTTGTGTACAAAAAACCCCCAAAACTAGAGGAATAGCAAACAGGTGAAGGTTTCTGGTCTTCATCATGTGAATCTGGTGTGAATGTTGTGTTCAGCAAAGAATTAATCTGTTTCTAGGCTTGCTGGGTTACATATTAAACCTGTACATTTTGTGTACATATTTTTTTTTATAGTACATTATTGCCTTTGACCTGAATTTCATCATGTGTTGTGGGATGTTTATCCTCTCACGCATAATGCCAGTTTTAAAGTAACATATATTTGATGTTTTTGTAACATTAAATGCTAGATTTCCTCATATTCTTGTTTAGAATTAGTGCTCGAGATGCATGATACTACGACGTTTGATGCATGGAAACATATAAGAAGCAGGGGTTTGGTTTATGGAATATATGAACACCTATCGGTGCACATATAGCACATCTACATATCATCACATCTACCATCTACCAAAAGCCGTATAAAGCCATTAGGATTTTCAAAGCGTTGTCTCGTAGTATTTCTGCTGTGAAGCTGCTGAATTATTAATGAGCGGAGCAGCTGCCTGCGGTTTCCAGGCAGAGGTAATCGACTCAGATCAAAAGGCGCAACTTAAGATCGTCGTTCACTTGTATTGAGCCAATACATTTAACTGAAAAGGGTGTTCTTAGACTCTTAACATGTCCTCTCGCGAATATCTGCGAGTTGCTAAAAGGTTTTCCTTAAACTTTTATCGCGACGGGACTAAATAGTTTTCTGTTATCGATTGGTCGTGACTTGACAGAGATGCGAGACTCCCATTGATTGATCTCCACTCAACTCCCCGCTGACCAGAGAAAACACCCGATAGCAAATGCGAGAGGGGATTTAAATTAGATAAATACTGTTCGCTTTACTTGACGGACAAGGTAGCTATTTGTTTTCGCGTGCGGGTTGAGGTGGTCCGCTGGTATCGCTGACAAAGACCTAGCTTAATATCGATAGACTGCGACGTTAGCTAGGTTGTAATGTCGGCACAGTTGGACTTGTTTTCCCCTATAGACTTCGCTTCCTGTTAGCCTTTGGCTAGCTGGAAAATCGAAATTATGCTAATGAACGAGCAGGTATAGTTAGCCAACGCAGAGGGGTGTAACTTTGCTGCCCACAGAAGCTAGTCGTTGCAGTTTAGTTCTAATTTACTTATAAACCTATGCTAATAACTTTATTTTACAACCAGAATAAAGACCGCTGGGTTCGTTTAGTTTGCTAACGCTCGACAGCTAGCCATTTTGCCTGTGTTGACGGATTTAAGTATTTAACTTGGCTGGATTTTCACGACAGAGAGCCAGCGTTGTTAAATTGATTTTTAATGAAGGTGTCGTCAATAGGCTCTCTCGTTCAGGACTCAAATGCGTGCGACCAGTGCCTATAAAATACTTTATTTTGCCGTGGGAGACCCTGACAGCGTTCACTGTGAAAAGACAAAAGGGAAGCAAAGACTTGTTCAGCCGTTCTGGTAACCAGGTTACCGCTGATGATTGAGAAGGGGGAAAAATAGCTATATGGTCGCTTTGTGTTATTAGACTCCCATATAACTGGTTTATTTTTTTTTGAAGATTTGTTTAAGTTGATTAGTGTGATTAAAATTGCGCTTTCCGTTGAGTTGACCCGCATTGACTGGGGCGAGTGGATGGAGTCGATGCAGATGGTGCTTGTGCGGCATATGAAGGCTGCGCTTCCCTGAACCTGCTGCTTCTATATTTTTTAAATCCGCTTTAAATGCCTTAGAGAACACTTGTAGTAACCGATCATCATCAGCTGTAACTAGCACGGTAGAGAGTCGCGGGGAAGCGGTCGTAGAGCGAGGCTGCTGGACGTCGTTCTCTTTCACCTACCTTGATATCACATCCGTCCACCACCGCCCTCCTCTTCTCCAGCCATGGACCCCCCGAGGACTCGGTCGCGGTCTCGCTCTGGCTTCTATCATTTCTCCATGAACGGCAGCGTTGGAAGCAACGGCAGTGGCAACGCGGTCGGTAACGGGAGCGTGCTAAGTGCCAGCGGAGGAGGGGTGAGCTACCCGCCGCAGAGCAACCCCGGCTGGGCGCCTCATCACGGAGGGCGCACCTACCCGGAGAGCCAGCAGCAGCAGCAGCAGCAGCAGCACCCCCAGGGGAGCTACCTGTCCGCAGGGGCGCAGCGCCACTCCGCGCACGGAGCTCATAGACACCCCGGGGCTGGTAAGCAGGCTTAAGGTACACAGGGCCTGCTGCCCTGCGAGATGCATCTTTGCACACAGGATAAACCCCCCTGAGGGGATGCAGGCAGACCACTTGCAGCGAGGCTTTTAGACAGTTAACTAAAAGGCTTGCCAGGTGTTGGAAAAAAAGAGGCCAGCTGTAAAAAGGTGTGGGAAGCTCTGTCCTGTATTCACTTTTTCTTGTATGCCACTGTCTTGTTTGGTGCAGAGTATCTTGCCTCTAAATTTTCTTTAAAGTAGTGCTGAACTCTGCCCTTCACTATCTGTCAACCAACCAATCAATCAGTAAGAAAGTTGGTTTGATGGACATTGTGGGGATTCAGCTGAGGGATGAGTTCACTTGCCCAGAGGTTTAGAAATACCTTTTTTTTTATTTTTTATTTTTTTTATTCATTTATTTTTTTCAGTCTCCACAAAATGCATGGTGTTAATTAGAAGAAGTCTTGGTTTGAAGTATTGAAACAAGCCCTATGTATGTTAAATCGTTTTGTTTTTTTAAATTAAACCCTATTTTTTATCAGTTTGCTTCCTGTTGTGATGCAGACTGGCAAAGCAACAGTTCTGCTCTTTTTATACTCAGTTGTTTTTAATCCAGGAGCCTGGTCATAAACATGCATTCTAGCCCATTAAAAGCCCTCAGTCTCTCTTTTGTAGGTCGGGACTGTTTAAAGGTTGATGTGCATTGTCCTGTTGTCGGTTTCTTCACTTTGTGGCAGCAGAAATGTTTGCGTTGCTTACTATCAGTCGAGTATTTAAGCTGTTGGCCTGTCATGCTCGCAACATTAGTGGTTGCCCAAGCTGTCCAAAAAGGGAAAAAAATAAATATAAAAGGGGGGAAAAAATGGACAAAGTCAAATTTAATTTGAGGCTTTACCAAAGCCTATTTTTAAGTGCACCAAATGAATGAAGGCATGCTTTTAATGGCTCTGTGTCATGATAGCGGCACTGTTCCTCAGCACCCAAAAAAAAGCCACATAGAGGGGACACTCCCATATGCTTCCCAAACTGACAGACTACAGGCAGGTCTGTGTGAATAACTTGAAAAATATGCTTCCATTTGCGAACAGCCTTCTCTCTCCTCTTAGCAGCTGCCCGTTTAAAGTTTTTCTGTGTTTAAGCGACATTTGACTGTATTAGCTGAAGTGCATCGTTGTTCATCTTACTATATGACGCCTCTTTGCATCACTTTACGCAGTATATGTCGGGGTTGGATTTGGGGGTGTTTTAATGTCCTTTTATTAATCTCCTCTATCGTAGAGGGGCTCCTGGGCTCCGGGCTTTAATAATCAATGCTTCATCCCACCCACTGCCACTCATTAGAAACCGGTTTCCACAGATTTCTGCCTGTAACGTCCAATCTCTTCAGATCGTGTGTGAAGTCGATTGCCTCTTTGCACAAAGCTATTCGTTTTCTGGTTTAGCACCTTGTATCTAAGTTAAAGGTCATGAACAAATTGCTTCCTGATGACAGCTTTTACTTGAAGTTCGCAACCAGGCCCGAGTTGACTGTCTGTCCAGGAAAAAAAAAATGGTGTCAGTCTTACCCCAGAAGCTATGCTTGGAAGAAATAAGGTCATGTCTGCTAGCTAATGGGACCCGTCCGTGCTGGTTCACCATCTCTTCTCCGCTTGCCTCCAGGATGAATCCGCAATAACAGACCTAGTTTTCCACCTAATACATGGGCGTTTGACGCTCAGGACCCTATAAAGTCTGGGCCCCCCCCCCCCCAGACTTTGGCTATGGAGAGATGAATTGATATGCAAGCCAATGCGTCGGCCCTGTTGTTGGATCATCAGTCAACTGCCCGTCTCTCTGTTGTCCGCTGCCACTGGCAGGGCATCTTTGAGCTGTCACTATCGGCAGTCTTCACATTGCTGTGGAGTGGCGTCTCAAGACAAGAAAGGGGTAGGGGAATACTTTCAGATCTGTTGTTTCTGAGGAGGCAGAAGTGCTGTTTGGATGAGGAAGGCATAGAAGAAGAAACAGAAAGGCGTAACGGGAGCAGTTATTTGCCCTCTTTTTGGTGATGAAAGGGTTTTTTTTTTTGGGGGGGGGGGGTGGACTGCTGTGAGGAAACTCTTGTTACTTCAAGGACATCCTTAAGCTGCTGAAGTGTGTGTCTGTGTGTGTGTGTGTGTGTGTGTGTGTGTGTGTGTGCGCACATGTTGCATCCAGACTGCACATGTGGACTGTCAGATAAACAGATGGGAAAGCATTGTATTTTTCTGAGATTCTTTAAAGCATTAGTGCTTTATTCTTGTCATTTTGTCCTATATTTGTTTTTTCTTAATTTGATTCATCATTTCTTATATTCATTGCAGTGCGAACACTGGTTGACTGTTCACTCTTCAAGTTGGCATGTATTTTCCTCCCGGATTGATGTATCAAATGTTTTGATTAATTTATTTTGTTAAATGTCTACAAAGTGCCAGAGAATAGTGTATATGTCTATCATGATTTTGGAACCGTCCGCTGATGGTGAGTTGATACTAATAATAAAAAAAAAAAGCTGCTCTGGTGTGTTGACCGTTTCATGGCTGATGTCTGTGATCCATGGCGACATCTTCCGGAGATGGTTTCCTTTCTTGTTTAAAGCAGGAAATTCAAAAGCCTGTTTGCAGGACAAGCTCTTGCTGTGGGCCCAGAGCTGTAACCGCCTCAGTTGTTGTCAGATGCACATTTTTAGAGCTATTCAAACAAACCATCCAGGCTGAATGAAAATAACCTGCATTTTGTTGGCATCCTCTGTGGTTTTTAGAGTGGAAGATGAAATCAGCCAGCTGTCTGTGTGTGTGGTATTGTTGTGTTTTCGTTGGCTAAGCAAGCATTTGTCCTTGCATCTTGTGATTTTTGATGTTTTTCTAAGCCCTGCCTGAACAGATTTTTTTTTTCCCTCTTTCTTTTCTTTTTCTTCTCCGGCCCACAGGAGGAGGGCTGCATTTCCATCCAGATAATGTGTGCAGCGAGGATCGGGACAAAGTACGTATGAAAGATGCCTGTTGTGTCTGCCATGCTCCTGTTTTGAATAGAATTTATATTTAATCGTTTACTCTGTCTTACGTAACCTCCCCTTTTTTCCACTGTCCAACCATTTCCATGGTTTCCCCCTCCACCCCCCTCTCAATGTACAGATGGAGGACAGCCCAAGCCCAAAAAGGCAGCGTCTTTCCCAGCAGTCCATGTTAGATCTAAGCTCCGCCCCTCCCTCTACTCCCTCCTCTCCCATTCGTCCTTGGGAGTTACCTCCTAGTCGCAGACCACACCCCCACTACATGCCAGAGAGATGCCACACACCTGTTAGAAACCGCCGCAGGTAAGATTCATGACCGGTCTGGTAATTATAAACCATTCACTGTCATGGCAAATTAGAGGATTTCAAATGTGGTTAAAATATGTTTAATCTGCTTGTTGAATGTTTTATTGATTATTTACCAAAAGACATTTAAGGATTAAAGTTTTTGTAGGTGGCTGATCCGGAGTTATATTTGATGCAGATGTCAACGTAACTCCCTCTGCTTCTTCTTCAGTTTTTTCCTTCTTTCTTCCACCTCAGCCCTCCAATGAGGCGTCAGCGCGGTCGGAGAGACCGTCTGACCCGCCACCACCACCACCACAACACCCATAACAACAGCAACCACCACCACTACAACAGCAACAACAGTCACCACCACCATCACCACCCCAGTGCTCACCATCATCACCACCATCACCTGCACTCTCACCACGGCCCTTCACCGGGCCATCAGGATGAAAACTACCGCCATCCGGCTCCTCCTCAGGGTTACCCACCCTACAGCCAGCAACCTCCCCGAGGGCCAGGACCGGGGTCCGGGCCTGAAGAGCGCCCGGGCTACCATCCCCCCAACCCCTCCCCGAGGCCTCTTCATCAGTCACCCAACCTGTCTCCCAGGCTGCTGCACCCTGGGGCCCATCCACAGCACCCACACCCTTCCCAGCAACAGAGCAGCGTGGTGCTGGACCTCCACGAGCAGGTGGGTTCAGTGTGGCTGATGTTAGCGAGGTGTGTTTGTGGCAAAACAGACCACACAGTTGAGAGTGAACAAAAGGTTTCTGACAACACCCCTGGAGCAAGAGTGAAACGCAGATAAAGAGACTTCATCTAAAAGAAGGCACCGGTAAAATGAAAGGCAGCATCTCATTGGTTTATCAATGTAAATATGGCTGAAAGGTTTAACTGCAGTCTACTAATTAACACAGTTGTGATTAGACTATTTTCTCCAACTTGATGTTGCATACAACAGTGACATTTCATCAATGAAAAGTGGGACTCAACTTAAAGGTAAAAGATTGAGTTGGTCAGATTCTGTGCTTTAAAATTTTTTTTATTATTATTCAGTAAAACATTTTTTTCTTTCGAATTTAGTTTGGAAGGAGTTTCTTACCAAAATAAAAGTAATTTACCCTTATAGGTATTATTGTGAATTATCATCAGTCTTTTCAGAAAGCTGAATACATTTCAAAGAACATAATTTCTGGCTGTTACTAAAGGTGGTCTTGCACTTTGTATGCTCCACTCTTCTCTAGAAATGGAGCGAATACTCGTTACTCAAATAATTGAATTGGGTGGACACTGTTTACATAAGCAGCGGAAATGTAAATATGGTCACTGCAGTAATTGTGCTGAGCGGGTTTTTTCCTGGTAAAAGAGTGTTGAGGGGTCGCTCAGTGAAAGCTGACAGGAAAAAAAATGAATGCATCCAATGAGCGATCATCAGATTGCAAGTCTTGGCACTCGAGCTGCTCAGCTCAGTTTGCGTGTGTGGAGTTGTGACTGTTGCCCCCTTTTGGTGCCCACATTCAGGGTTCAGCTCCAGTGTCGTATCCTGTGTCTCCTCCGGGAGCGCCACCGGGCCTCCCCCCTCGCTCTGCTCCACAGCAGATCCCGGCGTGCTCCGTGGTATTTAGCGGACAACACTATCCCGTCTGCAGCGTCCCGCCTCCTGTGAGTGTTTGTGTTTCTTGAAGGAGGGTCTTACCGTGTGTATCTCGGTTTAAAAAAATGTCCTCAAGCGGTTCGTTTAAAGTATGCTTTTGAAACTGTGTATCTGGCATGATGTAGTGGAATAAAACCTTGCTGTCTTTTGTTTTTAGGTCCTTCAGACCTGTTCTGTCCAACATTTACCAATGCCATACCCATTCCCATCATTGCTATCCAGTGACCAAGCCTTCTTGATCCCCCCTCCTCATCTCACCCATCCTCCCACACACCTTTCCCATCATCCACCTCACCTGCCACAGCCGGGACAGTTTGGACCCTATCCGGCGCAGCAGGCACGATCAGTGAGTGGAATTACATACACCACGCGTGTTTCAACTTTTGTTGATCTGGTATCGGATAGAGGTTTAAGTATGAAGTAATAAGCTTTTATTAATCAATCGATTTCTAACTTTCTTTGCATATCCGGAGGGAAGAATCCTCTCCTTGTATTGGAAAAGTAAGGTTGAAGTTTGTTCCTCCATGTTTAAGCAAAATGAAGGTTTTACCATCTGATCAGTTTCTTAGAAACTTAGAATTAAATCAGGAATTGCACTGGAATATGGTTTTTATATCAAACAATAAGTTTATATTTATAATAACACAGCCCCCGGTAAAATACAAACGTATTGCATTATCAAAGTTAAAGAGAAAGTGTTGTTTCGGGTTAAATGATCGGGGGAAATCTCAAGATCGTGCATCAGGTATGTGAAAGTTACTGTGTGAAACGGGCACTTTTTGAGATGAAAATCCACAGATGGAAATATTCCTTATAGTCTTCAAAGACTCGAATCGTCGTAGAATTTGGTTGCTAGTTTGTGCAGAGTCTCACCTGAACTGGGGTTGACGGTTCGGGTTATGACTCAGTCTGCTGAGTCCATCGCTGCTTTCTTTCTTTTGACACAATTTTAAAGTTTAAAAATAATGATTTTAATACCTTTTCTGCTGCCCAGTGCTTCCTGCTCTTTCTGTGTGCTGCCAGTGTACTCATCTCTTTTTCTTTTTGTACTGCTGCGGTATTATCAGTGACAAATGTGTTTTTCTCTGTGTGAGAAAATAGACATGTGGTGTGAAGAGTGCGACTCCACGAGCGTCGGACCTAATATGTGAGCCTGCAGACATGTTGCATATGTTTTCACCTTCTGCTTGCTCAAACAGGCTGTGTTTTGATGCTGTTGCTACGTTTACAATGATGGCAACTTGCTGTAAATCCTCTTGATTTACAGCTTCACCTGGTTTTAAAATGATATCAAATTAGGTGCTTTTGTGTACTTTATTTTTTTTTTTGCAACAAGATCTTCACTGACTGTAAGAACTTAAAGTGCACTGTGGGGAGTGAGGACTCGCCCCTCCTCTAGTGCCGCACATCTCTACGAATAAGTTGTCAGGTGCTGGTCGTTGGACTGACAGAGGCTGGTAGGAAACATTTAATGCATTTAACCCTAACGGAAACATACAGACTGTTGTCGCAGCGGGGCGTTGTTGAACTGTGGTATAACATCTCCTTTGTGGCTTTCTTTGTAGAAGCGGCACCTCGTGAACTGAATGCAAATCAATCTCGGAGAGAAATGTTTTAATTTATTTTGATTTTTAGCAACACGTTAATGTTTCTTAAATGACTTCTTTACAGGAGTTTGAAGGCTGATACTTCTCCCTCCACCTCATTTCTTTGTTTTTACACAGCAGTCGAAATGCTCTCGTAGCCGTTATACCATTGAAACGGTCTCCCACAGTAACATTTCTGTAGCTCCTTCACATTCTTCTTTTTTTATTTTCCACACTCTTCCCCCTCCTTACCTACCCAGCCTTTACAGAGGATAGAGAATGACGTGGAGCTCCTTGGAGAGCACCTGTCTTTGGGGGCTGGGCTCCATTATTCTCCTGCCACCCACCCGGCCCTCACCCCACACTCCACACAGCTCCACTTCCTCTCCCACGATCCTCTGCCACAGGAATTCTTTGGAGTGGTGAGCAGAAAGAATGTGGTTTGAAATTTGCACATCTAACAGTGGCGCTCTCGGTCTGATCAATCTGTCTGATCAATTTGTCTCTGTAGTCTTATCCAAACTTCCTTCCTCGACGTCTCCCGGGGCGACGGTACCGTTCGCAGCAGCTTCCACCTTCGCCTTACCATCCCAGCCTCCTGCCTTACTTCCTGTAAGTAGACTGGAGAATTCACCCACTGAGACGAGAAATGATTTTACGGTTTCAGGATGGAGGGGGCACTGCTAATTTAGCTTAAAAAGAGAGATCAAATTGTTTGGATAAACAGATCCAGAGAGCGGAAGGGGCTTCAACAAAGAAGAGAATATATTTTTGAGTTGTTTCAGATAAAGATGAAGTGCAGATTAAGGTGAGATTTCCACTGTATAATT
This sequence comes from Leuresthes tenuis, assembly GCF_036924035.1. Taxonomy (NCBI): domain Eukaryota; kingdom Metazoa; phylum Chordata; class Actinopteri; order Atheriniformes; family Atherinopsidae; genus Leuresthes; species Leuresthes tenuis. Next base: position 14,956,448 of record NW_027325365.1, on the reverse strand, counting down.
TTGCTGAAAGTGTTCTTTACAGCTTATTTTTGGGATGGTGTGAGTGAGTGTTTGCAGCTTCACATCTTTAATAGTTTATTTGATAAACTGACGTTCTTCGTTGATTTCTCTCTGTAGGTCAATGCTGCCAGTCCAGCCCACAGGTCCTGCAATCAGCCTTGAGCTGGACGTAGATGATGGAGAGGTGGAAAATTACGAGGTTTGTTCTCTCTTTTTGCTGTCTTGCCTACCTGCTTGTTGATGAAAGACTCCTTATTGTTGTGCTGTTGTTTTCTCTCAAAGGCCCTCCTGAATCTTGCCGAGCGCCTGGGAGAGGCCAAACTCCGAGGACTGACCAAGGGAGACATTGAACAGCTTCCTTCCTATCGATTCAATCCAAATAACCATCAGTCTGAACAAACACTGTGAGTGTTGCCTTTCAGAACCATTTTTATTAACTGATAAGGTGGAATTAGGGTTTTCTGTTAGTTCTTTTGATCAAGGAGTTTGTTTTTTTGTGACAGTTTATCGGGTCTGAGTCAGATATGTAGTACACTTTGAGGGAATCCTGAAGCATTTAGAGGTTTTCCTACAGAGGATGCATGACGGGGGGGTATCACCATCTCAAACTTCACAAGCAACCTTTTTCCGTTCAATGAATACGAGCCACTCAACATGTGAATGACACATGGTCTTTTCATATAATAGGGTCCTTAAATGCTGTTGTCACTTACAGGTCAAGAAAGATCTGCCTGAATGCCCACTTTGTCATGTGAAAAGTGTAATTAAACAGCAGGTCTGGTGTGTTAACTGTGTCTGGTTGCAGGTGTGTGGTATGTATGAGTGACTTTGAGTCCCGCCAACTGCTGCGAGTCCTGCCCTGCAGTCACGAATTCCACGGAAAGTGTGTCGACAAGTGGCTGAGGGTGAGTCAACACAACATGTAGACGGCCGACTGGCAAAGTGTTCAGCCTGAGCTTTTATCCATGATGATTTGATGTTGTCTGTCACCTGTTGTCTCGTACCAAGGCAAAACAAGGGCACCGATGATCGAACCCACATTAAAGTGTAGGAATAATGCCAGGAGAGCTGTCCAAATGCTCCTAAATGAATTTCCATTCATGAAAATATGAACCACCCGGTGATGCTGCGCATGCCTCGGCACATGATCTCTTCCCTGAAAATGCTAGAAGAGCTGCTTGAACACCAAGTTCTTGTGCTAATCATAACCCAGCCTTAGGAGGCAGTGCCCAGAGCTCCAGCCTTATAACCCCTGACCTGGGTGATAACTATGGCAAATCAATGTTCGTAGGGAGGCTTTGAGTTTAGTTGCATGTCAAATGAACGGCTTTAAAATTCTCTGTCACCACTGAAAACATGGACATGAAACTCCTCTAAAGCCTAATTAGTTGTGCCTTCTGTCCGTCCTCAGGCCAACAGGACGTGTCCCATTTGTCGAGCCGACGCCTCAGAGGTCCAGAGAGACTCAGAGTGACCACAAGAGGGAGCCAGTCCCTCCCTGTTGTTAGTCGAACACACCCAGCACTGCCTGCTCCTGATGAATTGATGCACATGTGCGTGCACACACACGAACACACAGCGTTCCTTTAAATGTTTGTGCAGCACTTCCTCTTCCTTTGTGGCTGTTTCTTTCTTTGCTAAAAGACTGCGTCGTACGTTTGATGTGACTGTCATCAACCGTCTTCCCTCTCACTCCGTTCTTTCTCGTACGTGCACATAGGTCCTCACGTTTTCAGTGGACGACCCTTCTTCCTGCTGTTGTGTGTGTGTGTGTGTGTGAGTGAGTACACGTGTGCACGCACCACAACTCTGCAAGCATTTTCTCGGTCAGCCCAGTAATGCCGGGCTTTTGGTACAAGACCGTGTGTGTTTTCAGTATGCGTGTCTGTCGGTGTGCGAGAGACTTTTAGCTGTCCTGCAGCATGCCTGAGTTTCTGTTGTGTATCAGACAAAAGTAACGAAATGAGAGTTTTTGCTTTCATGAGTGACTTTACTTCCTGTTTGTATGTTTATGCACTGATTGTATGCCTACTGTGTGTGTATGTATGTTGCAAACTTAATATCTTTCTCTTTTTTGACACTAAGGGTCCATGCTGCCACTGTAGTTCTCGGTTGCCTATTAATTTGTTTCAGTAGATTATTGTTATTATTATTATTGTTATTATTATTATTATTATAACTGTATAATTGATTGTTTTCCTGCCTGGCAGTTACCTCATCATTCCGGTCACTCATTACAAGCGCTTCACAGCACTACTCTGAAACTAAGCACATATATTTCTTCCTTTCTTTTCTTTTCCAAGCAAAAACAAGTTAGTCTGTGATTTTTGCAGTGGCACATGTTACATATATATCTATATACATACTGTATAAATCTATGAATATCTGTATACCAAATAAAAAGCTTGATATGAACTTTTTAAACTTGGTATTTTGTACATATATTTTTCTCTTCTCTAACTGAATGTTTCGACAAACCGGTTTGCAGTATTTTAAGGTTCTGGTGTTGATAGGCATGGCACTTAAGGCAGACTGCTGCGCCGTCTTTCAAGATCTCGTTTAGATGGTGCAACGGCTTCGGCTGACCACTCTGTGGTGCTACAGCTCTTCTCGATGGGGCCCAACTTGGGTAACTGACATGTTTTGAGTTACCGAACACATACTCGGTGCAACATAATTCTGACAGCATGCAGACGCACAGGTAATATCTGAAAGCAGATTCGACGCACTACGATGAGCTCGTAGCGAGCAGCTACCCCGTGTGAGCAGCTGTTTTTTGTTTGTGTGCGTTACCCTTAAGTCTAGTAAGTCTGGGTTGTTGGTAGTAAGTGACCATACTGAATTTTCTTGAAGGTGGAAAACCAAAACGCTCTCATAAGTTTCCCTTAAGACTCTTGACCCTTTCTGTCAAATGACAGTCACCAGTGACAAAAAATGACAGCCCTTAATTCTGCCAGTGAAACTAAGTAGAAGCAGAGTAGCAGGCAAATAATGAAAGTATACCAAGATTGGAGTAGTGCATGAAACGAGTGTGTAATCAGACTGTAGTGAGCAATTTAATGAAATGAGAACACGTTATCGGTGAAACACTTTAAATCCGAAGTGACACATCTCTGTATTCAGCTGATGCACACACAGGTTGTTTCCCGCCCAGCGACACACTTCTGTTCGGGATGTGCACGTGATCTCGTGGCGGTCATGTTGTCCCGTGCCTTCTGTTGAATAACCGAGCTGTGCTACTGCATGTATTAGTGCAACGGCGACAGTTTACTCTCAAATGCCAGGTGCCACCTCCAGGCTTTGCTGCACAAACTTGGACGGAGATGCTCGAGGCGCACTGAACACAAATGTCATTGTTTTTCACTGGGCACAGTCTGCCGAGTGATCATCTATGAAGACGGCGACGGAGGAAGAGTGTTAAATCTTGTGTTTGTGTTGTGTTTATTTGGCAAAAGACCTTGTCGGATCCAGATTAACTTTGTCCGTTAGGGGGAAAAAAAACAAAAACAAAAAACAGTTATTCAAACACATGTATGAAAATAATCTGATATGAATATATTTTGATTATATATATTTTAAAATGATCTTTCCACGTTTCCAGAATTCTCCCCCTGTGCTCGATAGCCGACATCTTTCATTCATTTGGTCAGCCTTCACGTTTTGCTGAGACCTGATTTCTGTTGATTTATTTGTTTATTGCCTTGTCTTTTTTGTGCCACTCTCAAGCTGTGTGTTTGTTGTGCGTCAGAGAGGTTTGGAAGAGACGCCAAAGCCCCCCGTCTGAGCACAAGTCTGGCCAACCTTTTTGTGTTACTGCTGTTGGAGCCACTTTTTTGTACATTTGCCTGTACTTGAGCTGAAAGACAGCAGTCAAAACCCAAGCTTTTGAGTGTTAGACGGTAACTTCTGCGCACTTTAAGGTTTTAAGTTCCGGAAAAATGAAGTCCTGAAAGCTTTCAGGTTAATTCCATGAATAATTTTAATGTTGAGTAAAGTTGCGAGCAACCTTTGCCATGAAAACAGAAAGACTTCTATGTGCACTTGCACACAGATCTGAGAGGCTGGTTCGCACCTCTGAGAACTTTGGAATGTGTGGATTTTGGCTTTCTGAGCTGCTTCATGTAGTCCTGACTGTGATGTGGAGATCAAGCGTCTGTTGGGAACTCTCCATCTGCTGCTGGGCTCCTCCTTCATCTTGTGGCTGCAGACAGTTATTTTTGTTTTGCCTCCTCAAAACTCCAGTGTAGTGCTTTAAATGCTAGATTTTTATGAAAATAAATCAGGAGCCTGATGAGTCATTGTCCCTTTTTCTGAATTTTTCCAATTGTCAGCTTCTGCTCACCTTTTTTGTCTGCTTCTGCTTCCTTTTTCACGCGTCTCTTCTGCTGCCTCTTCTGCTCTGTCACCTCCTCTTCTGCTCTTCTATCACCCTCTTTTACCACTCCTGTCCTTTCCGTCAGTAGCTGTGTTCTCTCAGCACTGTCCTCTGTTTTTTTCTTTCTTCTCTCCTTCAGCTATCTGCTCTCACCACTTTCTTCCTCTCTACTGCCTTGTCACTTATGCATCTTTCCTTACAACCTCCTCTGGCTCTTTGCTTCTGCTGTGATCACCACCCACTCCTTTAACCTGCTTCCGCCGCATTGAAGTGGAAACGATGGGGGATTTCTGTCTGAAGCTGTCGGCCCACTTACTTCCGGGGAACGCATGATTTGCCTTGTCTTGCTTTCTTTTTCCATCTCACCCCATTTCACTTTTCCTGAGCGGGGTTGTGCAAAGTTGCACAAACTTTGATGGTTGATGAGCTCATCTCGAATTCTCTTGGTCATTTTGAATTATTCCTGCAAAAAAGACTGAAAAAACAACTAATCAACACCTAATACCATATCTAACTACATCTTTTTGCATGTATTTATCCAATTTTTAATTGATTTTTAATTTTTTCTTTCCTACAGTGGAGATGTAGCCTGCCGAGAGGGGTCCCCCTGGTTAAAGTCCTGGATTGAATGTCCTGTTTGGTTGGTTAGTCGCACTCCGGTCACTCGTGTGTGTCGCTGTCTGTTCTGTCTCGGGGCTTTGCCCAAACTTGTAACATGTTCAAGGCAGTTGGTTCCACAAGGACTATGAAAAGAGGAATTTTCTCCAACTCTGTGAAAATTCAGGTCAAAGACAGAGGACGAACAAGAAAGACTTTCTACGTAAGAAGCCTATTTGAACCTTTTGAAGGCCATTAGCAGTGCTGCAGAGAAGGCCGCTGTATGCCCTGCCGTGGCTTCCTCTGGTTACTGTCACTTTTCTTTATTTTTGATTTGAATTTTGGTTTATATATGCCCACAAGGGCTGAAACATTTTTCATTTGTTGGATTAAATGATATTTCATAGGTAAAAGCAGTGAAACAAAAACGAAAATGAATATATAGCATTTAGCTTAAGTTAATTTAGATTTAAATCCATTTGAAGGGCAAGTTTTATGTATTCAACCACCGAGGAATTGAAGTCCTCAGTGGTTGAATATGTTATGCAAAGCTAACTTGGCCCTCAACAAATGTAAAACGGTAAAGTGTCCTCAAGCTGCACGTGTGAGTGTTATGGGTTAGATCTTCATTAGCAGCAAATAACCTTATAATCTGTCTGTACTGACTCCTGAATGCTTCTGTGTTCTGGGACAAAATCTCAGCGAAGGCGTGCACACGTGTACCTCCACCCCATCAGTGGTTCTGTGGATATTCACAAAGTTATGAATAATGATTAGACACCATACCTTCTGCAATTTTAAAGACGGAATTCTTTCTCTCTTTGCTTTAAAGCAGAGAGCAGAGGGTTTTATGCACCTGCCGTCTCCACTTTCTTGTGTGTAAAGGCAAAAATGCACTGATGCGAGTGTGAGCGCATGTGTGTTCTGCTGGCCGTCCCTCACTGACAGGGTACATGGATTCTCCATCCTGCTGGTATATAAAAAGGAGGTGAGGGCATCATGCTTTGCCTGCTTCACTTATATTCACATATAACCACGTTTCTGCTGGCACACTCTGTATCTGCCTTTATCCAGATCTTCTCTTCTTATATTTTCCCTCTCCACACTCTGTAATGTGAACAGCTGTGAACAACGAGGTTCATTGCTCCCTGTCTGTCTCCCTGAGTGAAATGTGTGTAATATTTATTTCATAGGGATTCCCCTCCCTCCATGCTGGATGGCTGCTGGCCATGTTCTCATGTCCCGAGCTGTCGGAGGACATCACTGTCACTCGTGGAGCACGAGGTGCGTCTGAGACAGAGACAGAAAGAAGTGTGTGTCTGTGTGAATGTGTGGAGTGAAAAGAATAGTGTAACACTGGGGGCGCCTTGAAAAAGTGCAAGAGTTAGACAAAGGCTTTTCAATTCTGCGCAGCAAAAATGAGGAATGCAGAAAGCGTCATCTGGTTTGTGAAGAACTGCATATACACAGTCTGTGCTGCGCTGTACACAGTGTACACAGACATGAGGACCCTCTGGTCGTCTTCCCAGTGTTGTGGATAATTCCCTCCTCAGGGAGCTGCTGAACCACAAAGAGAGGAGTAAAGTTCATCAAATTATTTGTCAAAGTAGAAATAATTGCTTGCTGGCTTTTATTATTTTCCACAAGAGTATTGGTTCAAAGTAGACAAATATTCTAATGTTACTGCTTTGACACATACTGCAGAGTAGGCTTAAATGTTGCATTATGTTTATGCATTTCTATCCAAAGCAATTTCTATCCAATGCACTCATATCCCAGGTAAGCAGTCTTGCCTAAGGACCCCTGCTGGAGCTGGACCTTTCATGCAGAGGGCTCAGGATTCAAACCCAGGTCACCCACATGAAAGGCAGCAAACTTACCACTACACTATCCATGCTCATCTTTAAACTCAGCCATCCACCTTTCAGCTGTGTTCTGTACACCTCTGACTAAGTTTCATGACTGCAGGGAGACACATTAACGCCACACCTTCCAAAGCGGAGGCTCTTACTACAATAAGTGTCAGCGGTAACACGTCTTAGAAGGTTCACACACTTAAAAGGTAAAAACACTGATGTAATGAGTACATTGTTTTTCTTAATTCTGTATTCACATGGTGGACCCAGTGAATCTTACATTTCATCACGGGGTGGCTAGATCCCAGCTGCCATTGGGCGAGCATCATGGTACACCTTGGACAGGTCGTAGATAAACAACCATGCATGCACATACTTATGGTCAATTTAGAAACACTATTTACCCTGGCATGCATTTTTTGAACTGTGGAGGGAAGACATATTATCTGAAAAAACCCCCACACATTGAGAACATTAAAGGCCCCGGCAGGGATTCAAACCAGCACCACCACCATGATGCCAAACACCATTAATAAGGTTAAACTTCCTCTTTTTAGTGTTGATATCAAGTTTGAGCTCATGTTTATCAATATTTCTTGTGACCTCACCCATCTTTCAACTGGGCTGCCAGTTTTAATATAGTCTGTTTTAATAAAGCAAAGGACCCATGGTTTCTTTACATTTTACACCCCTGTCCAATATTCTTTTTGTGCTAACTATAAACGTATATATTCCACAATGAGTGTGGTTCACAAACTCGTTGGCAATGCATTTGTGCATACACATCTTAATTAAAAAAGTAGTTGCATAGAATATGTTTAGTTTTAGTTTTATGTTCTCCTTGTTGGCTATCACTTTAAAGCCTCTGTGGTTTTAGTGTTACATCACTTTTCTGCCGTGATCTGATATTTTTTACGAGGCTGAAAAGCACATCTCATGTCAGCTTACTTGATGATCATAGTCATTTTTGTTTTGTTTTGGGGTTTATGTCTGTTCAGATCATTGTGTCAGGCCACATAAGTGCTATTTATTACTGTGCTCAAAAGAGGGTTTCAAGGCAAAGTTTGAGACGGTGATAATGGAAAAGTATTGTCCTCTGTTCCAAAGAGGGTTTAGATACAAGTCAAAGTGGCAAATTGGCTTATATGAGTCACATAAGTTGCCCCCCTGACAGTGATGGCTACAGTTTGTGTCATGACCCAACAGATCTATGTGCTCTTGAGTGTTTTTGTGCAACAGAAGGAGTAAAATGTGTTGAGAATTTGTATTGTTTGATGCACAAGACTCACAGAATTCATAACTACAAATTGGGGGTTAGGAGGCAGCCATGAAAAATGGCAAAAAGGGGAGTGATAAAACTGACTGGCTTATTGGGATTGTTAGTAAAATAATGAAGAAACGTGACCCCTGAATGGGGAAGCTGAAAGTGCTGCTGTGATCAATAATCTTTTGCACAAACGACAAGATTTCAGTTTTCTCACATCTATCGTGTTGTCACTGTAGTCTTCTTATACGGTGCTTTTGAACATGTGACCAGTGTTTCTTCTACACTGAACACAGTTCCCCTCCTACATTTTAAAGTGCAAGTAAACCCTGGAAATGAGAGATAGCACTTTAGATTTTCGTCTATTTTCTTGCTTTCTTCTCCTCTTTGGATAGGCAATGTGTGTGTCTGAGTCTGCTTTTGTTCTTGTAAGACTGTATTGACTGTAGACACAGAAGCCTGAGAGGTGTGCTGAGGTCAAATACAGACTGAGTCATTGTGGCGTAACGGTGTACAGGGGGCAAACATCTCTCTCAGAACACAGTCATTTGTTTTAGACCTCAGAAGCTATTCCAAGGACATGCACTCATTTCCTGCAGACTTGCTCTAACCTTGAGCATGACCATTACCATCCTACAGCTTACCCTAACCTAAGGTTTAACTTGTGTAACCCTCTCTGTCCTTAAAGGTCTCAGTTTACATAGTTTTGTTTTAAAAAGTTGAAAAAAAAGGTGACATTGGTGGGAAGTGTACTCGAGTCCCAAACTTGTAATAAGCCAGCTTCAGATAATTTTTCATTTATAGACAAAACCTGGCAGAACCAGGCTTAAAGTGACCATACCCAACGTTGAAAACACGTCCTCAACTCAAAACATATTAATTTAAACACTTTTCTATGTCTTTTCTCTGTTCATCGAATCTGTGTTTGATAGGTAAGTCAAAAGATGCCCCCAGCTGATATTTCCTACACATATAAGCGCCTTACTTTGTAAGTAAGGCTGAAAAGGTAAAATACTTTCCAACATGTCGTCTAGAAATGTTATCTGCATTCAGTTTATGTAATTAAATGCGTCTCATTTGCAGCTGATATGGCAGGGGAGCTCATCACTAACACGATAGCCAGCTCATAACATGCTAGTCCGTGCCAGCTACAAGAACTCCGAGCTTCCCCATGTTCTGTGTTTGATACTTTACTTGCCTGCTTTTTTTGGGTGTGGCTGGTTTTGACACAATTTCAGTGGGTAAAGATTTTAATTGAAGAGTAATTGCTATTATAGCATTAGCCACCTATGTTATCAAGTCAGCTGTTATGGTATTGAAATACAAAAGCTTGGTAATAGTGTGAATATGAGATTATTACAAGGTGACCTCCATGGATCATCGGCATGAGTGATATTATTAAAGTCCTAACAGCCAGCACCGTGCCGTGATGGTTTTCAGCTCGGACTTGAACTGCAGTGACAACCTTTTATGCGTCTACTTTGACCTGCTCCATGAGGCTCATGTGCTCAGCATCACACTCTATGTTCTGCCCCAGCTAATTTCATTTAGTCTCATTCTTTACGCTAACTGGTCAGCCCCATAAGAGGTGAACAGAAGCAGCTGCTCTCCATGAGAGGGCCACTGACTCTAATTTTATTTTTGAGACTACAGCTTTATTTTCCTACTATTTAATCACATTGAGAAGACAGGTAAAAGAGTTCTAAAGTCTGCAGCTTGATCAGCCACTTTATTCTGTTAAAGCAAGCATCAGGGGAGTTCTACAAATTGAGAATAGTCATTATATTTTATTGCAAAGTGCAGCTCTGTACAAGCCAGTCGAAATTTCTTTTTTTGGCTTCAGGGTCACAGCTTTCAGCAATGTCTTCATCTGGGAATCTATTTTTCTTGGATCCACAATTAACCCTCTGCTGCTCATTCATGCTCCGAAAATAGAAAATGCAAATGTTTATGAGTCATTTCCAGCCATTCCTCTTTTGTTTAATGCCATGTGAGTGAGTCACCAAATCAGCAATAGAGACAGAATCACCCATGCCGTAGTGCTGGGAGATACCAGAGTCACTCCAGGAGAGGCATTATAGAACATTTTATTATTCATGAGAGTTCATGCTCATGTGAGGGCACCACGAGGATAAAAAAATGTAAAGCCACACCTGTACTCAGCTGAGAGGATGGATAGTCCTCATTACACACAACCACGAAAGTGTGCAAACAAACATACTCATATAAGAGTTTTTCAGATATATACTGATCACTACAAGCAATTATGTTTATAAAAAATGCTTGAAAAATCTTACATTTTTTATGTTTTTCTTTAGCTTTTGAATAAGTTATTCAACAATATCATGAGTGGACTATCATTTGCATGCTCTGTCTATTATTTCCATATTTACATTGTGTGTATTTGGATTTGTAAGTTTGCTGTAAACCAAACAGCAAGAGCATCAACTACAAATTCAATTTCTTCTTTTATATAAATATTCTTTTGCTCTTTGGTATTTAAATGATTATCTTCAGTCATTTCAACCTTCAACTGCTTCCTCAAGCTGCCCTCCTCCTCCTCCTCGCCTGTGTTTGGACAGGGAACGTGTCTGTGTCACAGAAGCATGCTGGAACGTGTAACGCTGTCACATTTCTGTGTGCTGGGTTCATGCCCGTCACATTTCTGTTGCCTCTGGATAATGCTTCTCTTGGCTTGTCACAAAGATAGTATGAGAGAGTTTTTGTGGAGAATGGCTGTCACAGACATAGAGTGGCAATGCACGCATGTCCCCCTGCACATCCTGAGCCCTGTAATGACATATTAGAAATTGATCAACCTACATCCGTTTGCTTGGCTTAAATCGTGCATTGTGAGGTGAATTTCCACATCACCAAAAGCTGCACAGCCTCTAAAGGTCTGTGTGCTAATGTCAGCAGTATTCTAGTATTTCCATATGAACAATGTGCATGTTGCAGAAAGGCATGCAGATGTCTTGGAACCACTGGTCAGGAACTCTTTTCCTGTGGGCTGTTTGCTGAATAGAAGAACAGATCTCCAAATGACATGAAGTCAAACCAACAAACCTTTTCTCATTCTCACAGCAGAATTCAACACCAGAGGTTTTTCAATAAACTAAACCAAGGCAACATTTCTGAAACCCTTCCAGTGAACCAATTAATTTCGATGTAGGATATCAGCCACAACAAGTAAGTGCTTAAAAGAACATCCATCCAACTGTTCTGCACGGGGCTGAATCAGCCTTGCACTTTGGGCTCGTGCTCCAGCCAGTAGCACATTGAATATTTCCCTTGTAGAGAACAGAATAGATTCAATCAAATACAAACGTATTCTGTAAATAAACATCACAGCATACAGAAAAGCTAAAGATGTGAAGAGGATTGTTTCTACGACAAGATAATAATCTTAAACACATCTAAAAAGATTCAAGATTCATTAGCTCAAGAGGTGCAAGCTGGAGGCTTTTCCATGGCCCTCATTGTGCTCTGACCAAAAAAATAATGAGGAATCTGCCCTCAAATGGTAAAACTGGCACAACAATCTTAAGGAACTACAGAGGCTGCCACTTAGAATTGCCTCTCACAGCAAAGTTACAACCAGGGGAAGTCATATACAGAAGTGTCATATAGGACCTGGAAAAGAATCATCTGGAGGAGAAACCCCCAAACATGAAGCAGCTGTTGTAATCCATTGTAATAGAAACCTTTTCGGGAAGAATGGGCTAAAATTTGCTTAACAAGAACTAATAAATGATCATTTGCTATAACAAGTGTTTACAACAAATTATACTGTTACAGGAGCGTTAGTATATTACTCAGATTCATGCTTTGTGTTGGGACCAACTTAAAGGTTCTCACAGAATATCCACCAACATTTAATTGAGTTTAGCGATATGACCTTTCCATGATATTTCCAATATTTTTCTCCAACCCAATGGGAACTCAGTAGGATGCATCCTTTATGTCTCTTTGCTTTGAGAGAGATTAGAGGAAGGTGTCAGAATAAGTTGAGGACTCAAGAAGAGCAATTAAAATGATAAGAGGAGCAATTGGAGGAGATGGGAGAAGTTGAAAAATGGAAATGGATTACAGCATGCATGAATGGATGAAAAGGACAAGGAGTAAAAGATGACAATGAAGACTTGTGGCTATAGTTGATAGCAAAGAACAAACAGCTGCAACAGGAAAATTAAATGACGAGATGCGACAACATGAAGTCCCATCATACTGATTCTGTCCCACTAGGACAAGACAATGATCATCTGTGACAGGTTACCAGACTGGAACTTAGAGAGTCTCATCTCATACTGTCAGTCCAAGACAAAAATGTCCCTTAGTGATGTGAATTTATAACAACATTAATGCAGCAGGGGAATCGGTCACTTCACCATGGCACGCTGTTACTTACTGTGACGCCCGGAGGCAAACAAATTTTAAATAACACGGAGGCTCGTGAGGAGGCTCTCGAGAAAAGAGGGAATTAAACATATGCAATCAATTGTCATACGAAAATAAAATGCTGCTGTTGGGAAATAGATGCTGATGTTGTCAGTTTGCTGTAACCAAGCTATGGTAGTAGGGGTCAGATGTACATCACTGAGAGTAGATCCATGACTAAAACTGTGTGTACACACAAAGGCAGAAATGTGCATAGATTCATAAATGTGTGTACACATGGTTCTGATCTCTTTTATTTTTTTATTTGCATATCAAGACACCCACTATATTTGAAAGTGATCAGCTCTTTACACTCAATAGGTAGTAAAACAAAAAAAGAAGAAAAAGTCAGATTATAACCCAGCAGGTGAGAGTAGTTCTCACGGTCATGTGTGTGATATTGCTCATGTCCTATGAGGTAATTGTATGCAAAAAAAGAAAATGTTCTCCTTTTAATGCATGCTTGTGTGTTTGCTTACTGGCTCCTCTGCAGACCCCACAGTGAGCTCTAAGTAGTTCTGATTAAATCTGGCCTCCCTCAGAGCCTCCCCATTGCTTTTAGGATGCAGAGATAATGTTTATTAGTTGAGACGGGTGGGGACTTTGCCAGGCTGATGCTTGCATGTTGCTCAAGTGTGGCTGTAATGGTGTGTAATGGGGGGTTAATATAATTAGGTTGAAACTGGAGCTGTGGCTATTTCATGGAGAGTGTGTTCATGCACATATGAACTGTGAAATGCCTCTGTTGTATTAGGAAGGAAGTGAGACCTAAGTTCTGCATCTTCTGCTGGTTGTACATGTTTGAGATGTCACGTGGAACTCTGCATTTGTTCAGAAGCTTTTATATATGTGAGGCTTAAAGAAACAGCAAGACATCTGGGGAAATAATCTTGTTCACCACTCTTTGGTTTGGACGGGAAGATTTATTTCACCCTCATATCTTAATAATTAATATAAAGTAGGAGTCACTACGCGGTTAAAAGGTCCAGCATAAGAACTGGAAACAGCCAGTCTTGCAATGTCCATTATGTATAAAATCTACCTACTACTATCTCTAATACTATCAATATTGGCAGGATAAATGAATTGTCAAGGAGAAAACATGTAACTTTAATGTCATTCCAAAAAAGCTCTGCTTTTCATGAGCTATTTTAGTCGATGTCTGTTACCATTTTTCTGCCTTTGCTGGTCCCAGAACCACTTCACTGTCTCATGATTCATGTTTCTCATGCTGATTCACATACTGGTTCTTGCAATATTTAAAAAGTCTGAGCTTCCAAATTTCAGATATATATCCTCTAACTTCTTGCAAAACACTATTTTCTACCACATATATTCCACATGCTTCGTCTTCGTCATCTTCAGTTTCTGCACCTCCCTTGGTTATTATCTCTCTCTGATGGTTGGATTATGCAATTGATTAACTGCAAGAGGTAGGACCGGGGGAAAGAGGTCTGTTTTTGAAATATTCTAAATGTAGCATATACTCATACCGATAGTGATGAAGTCATCAAAACAGTAAGCATTACTCTCTCCAAAGCCACCAAAAGGTCATTCTACCTGACATGACACTGGAGAGGGTGATCTACTGTCATCTTCTTTGGATATTTCAAGTATTAGTTCAGCTCCATACAGGTAAAATCCCACAAGTCCCACAATAATATAAAAATAACTAATCAGTGAAAACACTAAATCAAACCCCAATTAAACCATTCATTTTCAACCAGTCATCCAAGGTCGGGTCGCGGAGGCAACAGGTTCAGGAGAGAAACCCAGACATGCCTCTCCCCAACAACACTCTCCAGTTCCTCCTGGGGGATCCCGAGGCGTTCCCAAGCCAGAAGGGACATATGATCCCTCCAGCGAGTCCTGGGTCTGCCCCGGGACCTCCTGACAGTAGGATGTTCCCGGAAAAACCTCCTAAGGGAGGCGACCAGGTGGCATCCTAACCAGATGCCCTGAACCATCTCAGCTGACTCCTTTCAATATGGAGAGGGTATGTCTGCAGTTTGGCCCTTCTCACATGGAAACACCTAGTGACTTTGATCTCTGTCAAAATCTGTTAAACGAGAAATTCAGTCCACAATTGATCAAGCCTCACATAGGTTATCAAATTGGTTCCAAGTTTTGATTGCCTTTTTTTTTTGTTGTCATGATTTGATTAAATCTGTAACAAAGCTCATCAACTGGAAGTGAAGTCATTTCTCTGCAAGATTAACTGGCTATTAGCTCTAGGACATAACATATTCCCTAAAACAATTCTTTTTTCCACACTGAATATGTTCTCCTCAACCATTCTTTGATGTGACATCTTCATTTTTTTGTACTTGCACATGTTTTATACATATATGTATATTTTCTGTTTCACCTTTTGTCCTACAACTTTCTGTTCATGCTGAAATAATTAGCTGCAGTACTTTTGGTAAGTATGTTTATCATAACATCTTCCTCTTGCATTCACATGACCAAAAAGACAGCAAAAATGTGGTTTAACCGCCGTGATGTATGCATACGGAGAGGGCCTGCTGCTTTTCCAATCTCCATAGTACTGTGTTCACACATGTATGTGCACTCACTCATACATCATGAGCGTGTGACAATAGGTGTCACTTGAGACTGCTTCCCTTGTTGATGTATGTTACAAAGTGAAACATATCTCAGTTGCTGCTTATGGACTTTTGTTGACAGGCAAAGAACGATTTTGGTTCTTTACTGCTGCTTTGTGTATCACTCTTGCCGTTCATATTCAAATATTCGATTTAAAAAAAAAATAGGACTGTCTTTTTTTTCTCTCCCTGTATCTGATTGTGATCTTTTATGATGTCCTGTAGCTTATTGTTACCTTGTGGACATATAGAGGGAATCAGTGGACAATTAGCCTCTATAATCAATGTGATATCTTATTCTCTGAATTACGGGTCTATTATTTCAAACTACATGTTGTTTGAATCCAAAGCTTTTCATGCTTCCTGTTGCGAAATGTCATGACCCTAAGCCTCCACTCCCTGTGTCCTACAACCTCATTGGGGAAGCCAACAGCCTGCACTGCACTGATACAGAGCAAGTTTTTCATTTTGCTGCTAACAACCTCCTTCAGTTTCTGAATTATTGACTGTATATTTTCATTATTAATCGATTTAAAAAAAACATTTACGATAAAACATTTTCTTTTATGAGATAACAATTTAACAAAGGCAACTTTTGAGGTCTCATAAATGAGCGTTTTGATAAACTTTAAAGGAAAAATCTAGTGAGGAAAAGCTCATTTAATTGAAGGAGATTAGGTTGGTTACAGTGGCTCCTTGGTGTTAAAGGGCATCCCTGTGGGATCTCTGACTGTAATCGCGTCCTGTTTTTTGTCACGCACTTCAAACTGTGTCAATCAAGACGGCGGAGAGTGAAACTGACGCCGGGCAGCGCGCTGGGCAGGGAGGGCAATGAGAGGATCTGTGCTCTTAAATCTTTTATCTGAAGAATGGCCGCTTTGGTGATAACAGGATAGCAGTATCCCCACTAACCGTAAACTCATATTTCCCAGGAAAGCGTTGTTTGCATCGCTCAAGAAGAATTAAGGAGACTCTGACCTCCTCTGTCGGTTTCCGTTGCGCGCAATCACAGCACCAGGACCAGCGGTGGAGTCGGTGCGTTCTAGCAGAAGGCATCCAACCTCTGCATCTCTCGGCTCAGTCAACAGTCTGCACTCTTCTCCATGCCTCCAGCCTTCAACTACCGGCGGTCGTCTACGGAGTCTCTCGAAATGAAACCACTTTAATACACCCAGTCTTTTTCTTGTTGTTTCCCACTTTACTCTGACAAATCGAGCGCACAAAAGAAGAAAACCCGACAGACCCTCCATCTGTAAGTTTTAGTGTGTCGCACTGGAGGGGAGGAAGCGATGGCAGTCCCGGTGAAAACAGCGTTGGCTGTCCTGGTTCTCACCGTGGCAAGTGAGTAATATTTCCAAATGCTTCCGGAACGGGACGGGACAGGAGGCTTCTACTTTGTGTATGGCGCTTTAATGAAACTGTCTTTGATTGTCTCTTGTAAAATGCCATCACTCTTTCTTGGCTCCATGTATGCTAATCAGTTAATTTGGTCCGACAAGTAATTTGTTTTGCTGCCAAAAGCGCCAAATACACCACTTTTTAAATACAGAACTTTAAGCTATGAGTAATTCTGTATTTTTGTGTGTGGGAAACATTTATGCCATACCATACACACAGTACAGCAGTGTACCGGACGCCGGGAAACAGGCCAGTGGGGATCAGTAGTAGCCTTTTATTGCGTCAGACATTTAAAGCACGTGATTTTAATATGCCTCAATCAACTAGCTCATCTTTAAACAATAAGCCCTCGTCCTGATGAAATGAGTTTGGTATTTGTCGGAAATTTGATAAAGGTGCATTGCTTTTTTAATTTTTTTTTTTTTTTACCTTAAACCATCATTTAAACAATACATTTGATACTATGTTCTTGTTTTGGCCCTTTAAGCAGCTGAATGGTAAGAAAACAAAGCATTTTCATGAAATTTCCTAACGCTGCTCTGTCGCCCTTGCTGCGCATTAGTGCCTGTGCTATTTTCTGAAAATCTTTGATATTCTTATCAAGGGTATAAACCGAGATGTTCATTCTAGGTCACTTTATTTTTCGTTTTCCTTTTTTTAACAAATGTATCCATCCGTCCATCTATCAATTTTCTATACCTGCTTTATCCAAGTCAGGGTTTGGGGGTGGTGGTGGCTGGAGCCTATCCCAGGTGTCATAGGGCGAGAAGCAGGGTACACACTGGACAGGTCGCCAGTCCATCACAGGGCCACACAGAGACAAACGAGACAAAGAACCATCCACCCTCACACTTATGATCTATTTAGAGTTACCAATTAACCTGATGTGCATGTTTTTGGATGGTGAGAGGAAGCTGGAGTACCCAGAGAGAGTCACTTATGGACAGGGAGAACATGCAAAGTCCACACAGAATGGCCCTAGACGGGATTGGAACAAGAAATCTTCCTGGTGTGAGGAGCTAACCACCACATCCCCCTGCAGCTCAAATTAAATGAATAAATAGCTGACTCTTATCAAGGAGTTGTCCATGGTTCTGAAATGGGATCCACGTTCAACACAGATAGAAATAATGTATACAAGTTTATTAGTTCTTTATTAGTTTTTTAATCTGGCAATAATACCTCTGCAAAACTTTTTTCCCCCTGTGTCTTTGAGACAGATGGAAATTTGTACAGAAAATGGATTTCCAGGCTTTTTTATGTAGAATCAACCCAGGGTTTGAATTAGCTGGTAGAACATTAAGAAGCTTACAGTCAGATTCAGTTTAATTCAGTTCAGTTCAATTCAACCACATAGCAAAAGTAATCTCAGGGCGCTAAACATACAATTAAGTTAGATGCAGCCCAATTCAATTAATTTATAATACTTAAATCCAGTTTGTTCAAATTCAAACCAAATTCAAACCAACTCATTATCATTTATTTGTAATTTTCACATATCGTTCAGAAAAGATTCACATATCAGGCCTAGTCCCTTTTATAGACTCGTTTGACGTCACCTGTGCTCTGTTAGCAGTTGCATCGAACGCCTGTAGCTTTGGCACTCCAGTCAAACTTTATACAGGCTGCTATGGCAAAAACACTAAATCCATTCAGCCACTTTGTGGGGGTTTATTTTCTCCGTGTCTCATTGTGTCTTTGGTTGACTCCCATTCCTTTTTCACTCTGCTGCACATCATGTTTTCTGCCTTCCTCTATACTTTTAATGTTGGATTTTTCCAGACTTCCACACTGATGTGAATTATCTGACATATGATTTCTATAGCGTGTCTATTTTCTGTCCCTTGTGCTCCGTCTTTCTCAGTGTGAGCTGCATACTGCATGTTGTTTTCAATGTTATAGTGTGTTGCTTTTGTCATTAAATACCTGCAAGTGCATGACAGCATCTCAAACTATCTCAGTTTTTCATGACTTCATATGTGGGTGGGGAGAAATATGTAGCATTTTGTCACAAGTTTACTCTAAAGTTGCTGTTTTTTCGTGAGTTTAAGAACAACTTGCTTTTTAACCACAGAGCATTGGTGAGTCAACACTTTATAGTAAACCATTAGTCATTGTCTTGGAAAACTTGCTTGGATGCCACTCTTTCAGGGAGAGAAGCAGGCAGATGAAGTGAGCAATCCACGCTCTTTGCAAACATGAGAGGTTGCGCCAGGCAGTGCAAACCTGAGCAGCAGTCAAAAGTGACACTGTGGGAACAAAGCACTGAGAAAATGCACTTTTCTAGAATCCATTGTTTCTCCTTTGTTCCTGCTAGTCCTCAGATGAAAAGAACAAAGCAGGACAGGGAGTGTCATGGGAGATATTGTGACAGATATAATAAAATCATCATTGTTAAGTTTTATCCTCACTAACGGAAAACCTCAGAAACCAACCAAGAATCGTCATTATATAATGGGATCACGAAAATCTTACTTGTTCATTTTCATCATAATTTTAAATGTCTCATTGGAATTTGACCACATATGGATGCATATGAATGTCACGAGTGTCTTTGATAGCATGACCGATTAGGGCAGTGTACTGAGTAAAGCCGAAGACAGCTGAAGCCTGAATTGTTTTTGTCCGCCACAGATGGTAATGCATTGAATAATTCAATATCCTAAAGAGAAACCAACAGGATGCATAATCTGAGTGTTTTTTTTTATCTCTGTACTCTAGATTTATCACATAGACAATCCTTATATCGGATCTCTGTTTTTTTGCTTAGTTTTACATTGCTTATGTGTTTTGATGGGGACTGTGTGGATTTTATGTGGGTGGGAATGACTTGGAGAATAATCTGTAATTGTGTTTGAGTTTCTGTACATCAGAGATGATGGTATTTTTATTTTAGCGGCCATGAATTATTGAGGTGTGGAAAGTGCAGTGAGGCGGACAGGCGCGTGTGTGTGTGTAGGTGTGCATACATGTGTGATGAGACCTGCTGGTAGACTCCCCAATGTCTCATCTCGACTTACGTCAGCCTCATACACATCTCATTTTAGCCTCAGCTCCTGTTTTAGCATTTGCTGTCAAAGTTTACGCCTTACATCATTCCATACAATCTACACTTGACGTCTTAAGTGACGTAACTTCTTATTGCTGGTCGCATCAAGTCAGTTGTCTCTCCCAGTTTGTGAAATTTTTGTGCTGTGTTTATTTTAATACTGTCCCTTTTACATTTTTAAGGCAAAACGACTTCTCGCATTTCACTCAGGCATAGAGCAGTCTTGGAAAAGCAAAGGCTGGAGAAACTGGCATTTGGTGGCTCCGTTTTCCAAGCCCTGGCCATTACAATGTATGTGTAACGTAACTTTAATAATTTATTTAATCGTTACACAGCAACCTCTTAGCCGGGATTTTGTGCTAAACTCTTTTGAGCATGTTTACAGTACATACAGTATGTATTTGTTAGTATGTCTATATACATCCACCAATACTGAAAATTATTAGCTAAAAAGATTAGAATAATACTGATTGGTCAGCATCAGCATCAGACGCGAATGCTTCCTCACTGGAAAGAAAATGGACAACAAGTGAATGAAGGATGATGTAAGAACTTCAAATTCAGATAAACAGTGTGGTTTTCTTACTGGTCATGGAGCACTGGAGCATCATTTCATCTTCAATCACCTACTGGATAGTGTAGGGTAGTTTTTCCTACCAGTCTTTCATGATAATTAGTACACCTGATGTTGTATGGCCAAAGTGTTTCGTGGGTGGTGCTTCAGGAGAATGGGGTATTGGGCCCTTTGTCACGAGCAGTTTGGTCCTGTACAACCTGAGAGAAATCTTAATCTTTTACTTGGACTTTCTTCTTTGAATTTTTCAGATTATTCTGGTTTTATTGAGCTGAAACCATCAGTAGGCGTTGGGCCAGTTTGAAGGTGATGATGAAGCAGCCAGGATGAGAATTAGCAAGTCTGAGTACGAGGTGCTCGTATGGAAAATGGTGGCTATCTCTGTGTTGGGAATGAGTTGCTGTCTCAAGTGGAGCATTTCAAGAATCTTGAGGTCGTAAACAGGGGTGGGGATAGTACAGACTTAAGACTGAGTGGATTAATTGGGTGGATTCGGTTAGCATCTGTAGTGATGTGTGGACCAGGCTGTCATGAGGAAGAGAAAACTGAGCTGAAAGGCAAAGCTGTTGATTTGTCAGTTGATCTACGTTTCGGCCATAACCTACAGTCAGCTGTTAACAATGACCAAACAAATTAGACCGTGAGCACGTGTTGAAATAAACTGAAAAGTGTAGGAGATCCGTCAAATGGGAGGGGCTCGGAGTGGAGTTGCTTTTCCTCCACAATGAAAGAAAACAGTGGGATGTTCTTGCCTCTGGTCAGGCTGCCCTTTAGGAGAAGTGTGGCTGTGAATCTCTGCTCAGACTGTTGCCCTTGCGATGTGATGCTAGATAAGTAGCAGAAAATGTATGTATGGATGTATGACTTTTGAAAAAAAATCTGATAAAAAAAAGTGTTATATCTAATAAAGGACACATTAAAGGAAAAGTCAAGGTTTTCACTGAAATAAATAGTATCATTCGCTCTGCAAAGATTTTGTATACATTTATTTTAAAATTGACAGTTTTAAAAGGAATGGTTAAAACTAGGCAACAGAGGCAGATAAATCCTGATTTTAGCAAACTTTTAGGGATCATAGCAGTTCAACAACAGCAGTTCCTAAATTCCCAATAATTTAGTCTTCTGTAGTTTTGTTTTGGCTCCCCTTGCCTGGTAGATTTTATGCAGGGTCAGCCACAGAGAACATGAGACAACTGTTTCACAAACTGACTGAAAGACCTCACGATGAATAAACTGATCATAAAGCCTAAAACTCGTGGATTGATCCTTTTGTCAAAGGTCAATGTAGGTATGTTTTTCCATCCTTTTATTTAATTTTAACAGCATAGATACCTATAACAATTCAGTACCCAAGCATTCATGTTCATTAAATAGTGTTCTGTGGTCTGCCATTTGTTTTTCATTGTTTTGGGGCTTAATTATTCTTGCTTTTTGGTCATAATCCACATAACTAAAGCACAGTGAGAAAAAATGCAGAAAAAAACAAACAACAGGATTTATAGATGGTGGGGTTTTAATTCCCAGGTCACCAAAATCCTAAAACCAGTTGCTGTAAATGACAGCAGGGAAGCTGCATACCGTCACACAGCAGTATGTATGTTATGGCATGTAGAAATAATTAAATGTTTCCAGGCTCCAATCCCATTCACCAAACTTATAAATCACTGTCATTCTCAATGACACATCATCATCATGTGATGTGATCATATTTAATCTTAACAGATAGATGATTATACTAATCAGGGAATTGTCCTGTCTCACATGTTTTTATGGTGTTGTGTTTGTCTGTTGTACTCTTCTCCTTGTACATGTCTCCTTGTACATGTCTCTGTCTAATCCTGACAGATAGGATGTTTGCTCCTCAGGGTATATTGTCATCACACAGATGCTCTGACATTACACTCTGTCTCCTCTTCAGATGAAGACTTGTTGGAGGTTAATGTAGAATGACCATGTTAAGAGTGCACCTCTCTTTTGTGACCCTGTCTTTTTAAAGCTTGGCATTATTGTTCATATTTCTTCGATACTTTATAAAGAGATTAAGATTAAACCTAATCGTCATTATTTTTTTTCATTTTGTCTAAGATTTACATATTGTTGTCATAATTACATAATTTGTGATAACGAATTAGATAAAATCCACGGCTGTCTTATCTATCTGGTCAGCCTTCAGTTTTTGCTGTCGTTCAAACAGGGAAGCATAGCAGTTTTGTAAATCAGAGTTTACTCATGTAGCCCAAGCAGCACAAAGCTATAACACAGGCCTTCAAGAAACCAAGCAACCAGCAAGAAAAGGAACAGGTGTGAGATAACAAGACCAAGTGTCTGTTTATTTAGGAGCAAAGGAGAAAATACTTAGATTGTAGTTGACAGAAGAGTAAGAAAACTAGATAATGAGTTAATGATGGCTCACCTAGTTAAAATTACCATGTGAATATTTACGTTTGGAAATCTATCAATGTAAGTGTTTTAACTCACTTACTGTATGTGAAGCTCTCTCACTTAGTCATATATTGTTGTGTGTGGATCACGGTGAAAGGAGCCCTTTGTCGGCAGTCTCTCGCATGTCTGTATTTTTACAAAGTGACCTTTTATTGTCACACGAACTAGACATTGCATGCACGGCGTATACGATGAGATGCCGGGAAGTAGATAGGTGTATAATGTGTGTGCGTGCGATGTGAGGTGGACTGTCACTAAATACAACCTTAATTTCATTGCTTTCATTACACACTCATCACAGCTGAGTACTTTCAGCAAGCTTCATCACGACAGCACACCATAGGTCAGAGTACACAACACGAGATTTTAACATTGCTTCATCTATCAGAGTTGAAGGTGTGGGCGTGTGTGTGCATCTGCTACTATCCTCATTTTAACCCCATTTATGTAAACAGGATTCACCAATATGTCAGCTAAGAGAGTGCTGACTGAAGACTGGCTGCACTGACCTTATAGGAAGACACCAACAGTCATTTTTAGAGAACATCGAATTATAACAGAAATCAAACCTAAGTAAGTTCAACATAATTAAGATTCTATGTAAGGTCAGTGAATAAATAGCCAATTCTAGTTATTCTCAACCAGATGCACTTGTAAGGGGTTCTGCAGTAGTCAGTTTGTGTGAAAACATGACCATTAAAATTCTAAAACTGCAAATAAATGATGATTGAAGAAAGCAGACTTGTGCAAAAAAATATGTATTCAATAAACAGCAAAAGTGAATGCATGATTTCTGTGGTATTGACTACTGATGTTTTCATATTTTTTGGAGTTACCACCTGTAATTTAGATTTTTTGGGGGATTGTATTCAAAGAAATCTGAAATGAATGTTCCAAATAGGTAGAAACAAAACAAATGTCATTTAAGAAAACAAAAACTGGTGCATGAAAGCATATTGGGGTCATTGTGTTGGTGTTTGTGGATTTCAGTGGACTTTGTTTTAGGATTTTGTTCTTTTCTGTTTTCTTGTTTGTGATTTCGTCATGTTTTTAAAAATTTTTTTTTTTTCTTGTCATTAATCTTGTGTTGATTCAAATATGTTAGTTCCTGTTTCACTATCTCGCTCATAGTAACCTCAGTTTCCATGTCCTGTTCATTAGTCCCTCTCATTTAACCTGCATTCAATCGTCTCAGCTGCCAGCATTCACTAACCACTTCTCCTCAGTATTTAAGCTCCCTGTCTTCTCATTGTAATTGTAAGATCTGTTGGTTCTTGTTCCAGTTCATGCTAAGTGTCACAGTCGGCTTTTTGTTATTTCTCAGGGTTTTTATTTTTGTTTTTCACAAGTTTGTTTTTTTATGGCATTCCGGCTTGGCCACACTTTTTTTGTTACATTCTCCTGCCTGTTCCAAGTCTGTATTTGGGTCCTTCTCCTCTCTCCACCACCCATCCTGACACATTGTCCCATTGGAAAGGGAACCTCAATCCTGATCTCAAATATCTGGAAGACTGAGACCGGTTGTTCCTTAAGAGTCACCCAGTATTTAGCACCATCCACCATTCCTTCAATTCTGACTAATCTCCCAGTCCCTGCTGGTGAAAACCATCCCCACAGCATGATGCTGCCACCACCATGCTTCACTGTGATGATTGCGTTCTTGAGATGATGAGAGGCGTTGGGTTTGTGTTAGACATAGCGTTTTCCTTGATGACCAAAAAGTTCCACTTCAGTTTTGCGGAAGCAAAAGAAATGCTGTTTTATTAGATTTGCAATTAATTTGGTGTTAGAACTTGTGATCGAGTATGAGTTGACACTTCTTTAAGACATCACAGCTATTTAAAGTGTCCAATTAGAAGACTGACCTGAATGGTTTTTAAGTCCTTCAAATTCCATATTACATGTATATGTCACTAAACAGTGTTGAATCATATACAAAGACAACTAGAGAACAGAATTCCTAATTGAATTTATATATAGTTGGCACATACTCGCGTCACACACACTCACATGACAGGATTTTTCTTTTTCTTCTGTGTATTATGTGTATTATTATTATTATTACGTGTATTGTAATATTATAATATGTATTTTTGCATGAATGCAGCTGCCCTGTGTGCGGAGGTGGAGGAGCGGCTAGTGAATCACTTATTGTCACCAGAGCGCTACAACAAGCTTATCAGACCCGCCGTTAACAACAGCCAGCAGGTCACCATTTACATTCTGGTATCTCTGGCCCAGCTGATCAATGTGGTAAGGAAGCACGCAAACACACCACACGCAACACGTGGTGCCCTGTATTCTACACTCATAGAATTTGCAAACACACAGTTGCTTCAAATGAGAGTTCAGTTGCTGTCTGAATCCTGCAGCCGTGTTTGTCTTTATTTCAGAACGAGAGGGAACAGATCATGACCACCAACTGTTGGCTCACACAGGTTTGTGTTCATACCCATTTTCGTCAAACTTTTTTCTTTGTCAGGGTGAGTGTATGCTGGTGTGAAATGCCTTAAAGAGACAAAGCAAGTGTCTGAGTTGTACTATTTTACAGACACATACATGCATACACATAAACGTGCATTTAGCTTTGTGACAGTTCAGTGTTTTGTGGAAAAACTTGCAAAAACACAAAGCTGGTTCATTTGTGAGGTTAGCCCGAGGCATGTTAGCCAAAAATGTTGGTGTACTACAGTTTAAAATGCACTCAACCATTGATTACTGGGATAAACCTGCATGTTTATACTGTGAGTGGTTACTGAATTCATGTATTTTATTTGGTATGTTATTCTCATACATTTTATGCTGTAATTTTATTAATGATTGATGTCATTATGTGTATATATGTTTGTGAAATTTGAACGTATTCATTTATTCAAGTATCTTTACTTCAGGGATGGAATGACTACAGATTAACGTGGGATCCTGATGAGTATGAGGGAATCAAGAAAATCCGTCTCCCGTCACAACACATCTGGCTGCCAGACATCGTCCTCTATAACAAGTATGTCGGCTTTACAACAGACAATGTGTGTGTGTGTTTGTGTGTGTGTGTTGTAGGAGCTGAAAGAAAGCTTGTACAACTTAATTTAAACTGTTATAAACCCCCATTTTCTAAAAGGTTTGTTTGTCAATCCTCTTATCTCCACTCTCCTCTTATTCGTCTTTTTCCCGCCAGTTGCCACCTTTTTGGATTATCAGTTCCAAAAATAGTTTCTTAACACTCTTTGGAGTGTCTGCAGACTGTCTGGTGATTATGAGTTATGTTTTAGTGCTAAACAGTAATAAAAAAAGGCACATGTAGGGAGATTGTTGGAGACTGAGATTATCCTACTCTGAAAAGTGACCAGTTTTGGTAAATGTTGGTACAAGTCTGATAACTGCTGTCATCATGTGACCAACAAAATGACCGTTTCACTATTTCACTGGAGCAAATTTCCCTCTATAGGCTGTATCTTCCGCATTACACGTTTGCCTCCAAAAACTATAAAAAAAATAACCCTTTTTAATTCAGCTATGACTAAAATATCCATATTAGTCTCATCTGATGGGTTTCTGACCTCTGCTCATCAGGCTGAATATGCAAACACACAAAAAAATATATTTTTGTTCGCTGGACCACATTACTATCTAATAATTCATGTAAAAACTGTGTCAATACAGATAAAGACACACTGACTCCCATACAGTACATTCAAAGTTATCAGCACGTGGATCTTTGCTTAGTTTTTGCACACTGAGCAGTACTGTACAAAATATTGATATGTCTAAACATAATCTTGC
Source organism: Leuresthes tenuis (assembly GCF_036924035.1). Taxonomy (NCBI): domain Eukaryota; kingdom Metazoa; phylum Chordata; class Actinopteri; order Atheriniformes; family Atherinopsidae; genus Leuresthes; species Leuresthes tenuis. The sequence goes on along the minus strand of NW_027325365.1, from coordinate 14,930,070 downwards.
AGCTGTATATAATGACTAATTGGGGAGAATCTCAGGGCTGTAACAAGTTGAGTCAAGGAGGAAGTAGTTCTGCTGCCTCTATTCACAGGAGTGTTAGCTTAGATACACGAGAGCTTTTGGACCTCACCTCATCTGTCACCCATATAGGTCAACACCTGTGTCTCTTTTCCATCTGCTAGTTTTTGTGTAACATTACCTACTAATTTTTACCATGAAAATGTGCTGAGAATAGAAGCCCCTGCTTCCTTATTATATAAATGTCACAAATAAGTGCTTGTGTGATAATTATAAATCTAGTATGTGTAGGTAAATGTGTATAATATTAGTAGGCAAGTATACGTACTGTGTAAGTGCAGTATCACTTGCGTAAAGTGACCTTTTAATAAGTAATTGATTCATGCCAGCTTTATTACTGTAGTAAAAAAGAGCAAAAACTCAAATCTGTCTGCAGATGTGCTAAATGTTCTTTGATCTTTATCTGAGAGTTTTGCTGTCATTTTTAGTACCCTGACCACACTTATAGTGGTATCAGAGAATGAGCAAGCTACTGCTGTTTCTTGCTTATATTAAGCCTGATGAAGTTTAGTCTAAACTAATGAAATGCTTTCTGGGACAGATGCAAAGGTTTCAAAAACAACCTCACTACTACAACCCTTTCCCTTGCTGCTATAAAGCTTTGCACCTCGTCTTTAAGGCCATTATCTGCTGATGTAGCAAAAAACTCAAGTTTGATTGCTTTCACAGCTCTCTTAGGTCAGGAGTGACCTTTTAATTTGAATTTGATAGACTTGCAAAAATCTGGACTGGGGGTAGAGACACTCTCCAGATTACAGGTCTTGCATTTATTAAGCTTTTACAATCACATTACCTGTTGAAAATCCAGATTTTATTATTGTAGAATCAGGACAAAGTCGTCTGGCTGCATGGAATTGGGCATTCAGAATTGCTTAGGAAGCAAAATGATGGCAGATGATTGTGACTTCAGGTTGACATACCTGACTAAGCCTGGAAGACCAGAATTCAATCTAGGCAGGTGGAACCACTGCATTTTTAATTAACCTGTGTATATTCAGCAACCCCAAACCATTAGAGACAAAGTGTGATTCCTCGCCTACTTCATAATTGATAGGAGACTAATTTATAATACATCGCCTGCCACCTTGGACAGGTCAAGAAGAAAAGTCAATCTTTGCACATTTGAACTGTGCTTTTCCCGATGACAGGTACAGCTTTTACAGTTCAACATATCTCAACAGTCATGAAGTACAGTTATGTAGAAAAAGACAGTACACTTTTAATTCAAAAGTTTAGTGTTTCAAGTCATAGAAAATAAATAATTTGACGGTGGTGTGGTGGTTAGCACCGTCACCTCACAGCAAGAGAGTTCTATGTTCAATCCCCACCTGGGGCTATTCTGTGTGGAGTTTGCATGTTCTCCCTGTGTATGCGTGGGTTCTCTCTGGGTACTCTGTCTTCCTCCCTCTAAAATTGTCCTTAGGTGTGAGTGTGCATGGTTGTTTGTCTTGTTTGTCTCTGTGTGGCCCTGTAATGGACTGGCGACCTGTCCAGGGTGTACCCCGCTTCTCGCCCGATGACCAGTGGGATGTGCTCCAGCCTCCCCCGTGACCTGACTGATGGATTAAGCGGGTATAGAAAATGGATAGATGCATGGGTGTGTAGGGCTCAGGATTTGGGTTTCTTTTGCAGCCTCATGACTTTGGTACCTTTCAGTCATTGAGCTGACCATGAACCCCTTTGTATACAAAAGTTTTGTTTTTTAAACACAGAATTATAAATCAGTTTACTACAAAATATATTTTTGTCTCCTTGATAGCAATCCCTCAAAATTACCTTCACTGGGAAAAAGAGCTTGGACAAGACAGATGAATGTGGCAGATCATAGCCTATTTTAGTCAGTGACGTATAGCACAGTGGCTCCTCTTGGACAAAGTTGAAGGTGTGGCAGAACCTCTCAATGGGCAGCATAATGAAGCATAAGATCAGCTTACCAACTTTTGACAAACAGTATCAATCAGTATTCAGGCTCATTCATCGGCTACTTGCCTATGTGCTAGCGAATCAGTCCCAGTTAGATTTTCTGGGCTAGTTAGTGAGGTTGCTATTTGGCCTTACACCTATACCCGTTATTGGACCCAAAACAGCCACATGTTACGAAATGCATTAAGCCAGTGTTTCTCAATTCCGGTCCTCATGACCCACTGCCCTGCATGTTTTCAATGTTTCCCTCCTCCACCACACCTGATTCAAATGAATGACTCCTTATCAGGCCACTGCAGAGCTTGATGATGAGCTGATCATTTGAATCAGGTGTGGTGGAGGAGGGAAACATTGAAAACATGCAGGGCAGTGGGTCATGAGGACCGGAATTGAGAAACACTGCATTAAGCTGAGTGGAGACTGCCCGGCAAGTGGTGGTCCATGAAATATTTTCAAGGAAATCTGCTTTTTAAATAGAGTCCTACTTTTATACTACCTGACTTTTCTGTTTCTTTTGATCTCTTAATTTTCTTCAGTGCTGATGGGACCTATGAAGTCTCCTTCTACTCCAACGCTGTGGTATCCAATAATGGAGAGGTCGCCTGGCTCCCACCAGCAATCTACAAATCAGCCTGCAAAATTGAAGTGCGGGATTTCCCCTTCGACCAGCAGAACTGCACCCTCAAGTTTCGCTCTTGGACTTACGACCACACAGAGATTGATCTGATCCTCCTCAGTGACTATGCCTCCCGTGATGATTTCAAACCCAGTGGCGAGTGGGATATTGTTTCACTGCCTGGACGCAAGAATGAAGACCCTAATGATATCAGATACCTGGATATCACCTATGACTTTATTATCAAGAGAAAACCTCTGTTCTACACCATCAACCTGATCATTCCCTGCATTCTCATCACATCGCTAGCTATTCTTGTGTTCTACCTTCCATCAGACTGTGGTGAGAAGATGACTCTTTGCATCTCCGTCCTCCTGGCCCTGACTGTGTTTTTACTCCTTATCTCGAAAATAGTGCCACCCACATCTTTAGCAGTGCCTCTGATTGGGAAGTACCTAATGTTTACGATGGTGCTGGTCACCTTTTCCATTGTCACCAGCGTTTGTGTTCTCAATGTGCACCATCGGTCCCCCAGTACACACACCATGCCACCCTGGGTCAAGCGTGTTTTCTTGTACCGGCTCCCCTCTTTCCTCTTCATGCGGCGACCTGGAAGCTCCAACATCCGTGAACGATTCCGGAAAAAACACCAGAAGCAAAAGTATTCGGATCAGAGGTTGTGTGGAGCAGAGGGTGGGACTGGAAGTGCATCAGGAGTAGCAGATTCATCCTCGTCCTTCTTTGTCAACGAGGAGTCAGCCAAACGCTACGGCTGGAGGATCAGTGACTTGTCAGAGAACACAGAGTTCAGAAGGAGGATGACACTGAAGGGCAACATTAATGTGGAGGATGCAGTGGATGGAGTGCGGTACATCGCTGAGAAGATGAAGAGTGAGGATGATGATGAAGGGGTAAGTGTTTGGAAGATGTATCTACAGATGCATGTATACATCCACAGCTAATGTTACTATCACGCTACTGTTTTTACTCTTTAAAGATATTTCCAGCATAAACAAACACATTTTCATATAGATATGCCAGCATTTACAAACTTACAGACTAGCTGTGTGGCTTTATGAATAGTAAAGTTGATCTATCGGTCAGGCCATTATTTTAATACTGAATTATCTCTGCAAATATTGCGAGGAATGACATGACATTACGTACAGACCTTCATAGTTGCCAAAGAGTGGTGTCTACTTATATGAAGGAGTCCTTGACTTTTCCTTCATGCACCAACCTTGATGTTTTTGTTTCTGACTAAAATATCTAACTTTTTAGAAGATTGTTATAACATTTACTTCAGACATTCATTTCCCCTCAACTACGGCACAAAATGTAGCAGTTCCACGATAAAAGCTCTGAAACTGTATAAATTCTTTATCTTCTGGGCTATCTTCTTCAGTCAGCCAGTTAGTCAGTCAAGGTTGTGAGAGGATAACTGCTCCTACAAACAGGATTAAAACTTGCTTCTCTCCCAGTTATGTTGCTTGAATGTTGCCCTTCACAAAAAACACGTAATATGAAAAATGTCCCTCTTGCTTGCACTAAGATACTACTTTGGATGTAGATAAGTGTACCTGTTACATATCTATCCTTGTATTTGAGCTGCACATTTATAATTTTTCTCTCATTGAAATAAAACAATGAATTCATGCTTTTTTAGAATTTGGGAATTCAAGAATTTACAAACAAGCCTCATCTCAACTATTTGCCCTGTCTGCAGCCGTCCCCATGTTACCTTTGCTAAATCGAGGAAGTTTGATCTGCTACTCCAACGAGTGACATAGCGCTGGTTAATACTGTTTGAGTTTTCGTTTTGTCAAGCGGGACAAAAAAACCTCCCTGTGCTTTCTTTGTATATCAGGGGATTCAAAATGCTTGGCAAGGGCTCTATTTTGGAGGATTAACGTTTGTTGGGAACCTTTTTCTGCATTTACAATAGCTGATGAGTCAGCTCAAGTTTCAAATCATCTGTTGACGTGTCTCTTTTCTCCTCTTCCTCTGTGCTAGATTTTGTTATTTTGTCTTTTTTTGCCAAACGAGATCTACAGTGTGGCAGCACAAAGTGTGGAACGGGGCACATAAAATGAGACACATGCATCAGAAATCAAACATTGAAAAGAAAGCAGCAAAACAGCAGTTTTGTAACATGATTGCTTCTTTCACTCATGTTTTTTAGAAGAAACACATCACATGGATGTGTTACAAGACAAGAAACTGTATTTTCACTGGAGATTTTCTCTCCTCTCTGGCCTCTGGGCCTACAGCAAAGAATTTAAAATTAAGATTACTTTATTGTTATGTTACAAGTCACACAAAATGACTCACCGCATTTGACCCATCCAGTTTGGCACCTGTTGAACACACACATGCACAGGGTCACACTCAATGAGACAGATGCCATCTGGAGCAGTGGGCAGCCAATCACAGCACCCAGGGAGAAATACACTGCAAGCAGGGTTTGCACCAAGCAAATAACACCAACTTTTTGTTACTTATTACTTTTTGTTATCTGTGTTTTGATATTGTTGTCTCGCCTTAGGAATTATATTAAGCATAAATAGGCAAAAGACAAAGCAGTTTAATGTCAAATGTGGTTGATCAGAGCAATTCAGAGACTGAGTCATTTTGGTACTACTTCAAAGTTCAGTAATTCAAGACAATATATAGTTAGATATGAATAATAATCAACTATTTCCTTTATATTTAGGAGAATAAACAATACAGTGACAGAATTTAAGATGTGACTTTTCTGTCTCTCTGCAGATCATTGAAGACTGGAAATATGTGGCGATGGTGATTGACCGGCTCTTCTTGTGGATCTTTGTGTTTGTGTGTGTGGTCGGTACGATGGGCCTCTTCATGCAGCCTCTATTCCAGAGTTACAACACCCCCATTATTGATGACACGGAGAATAACTGACACCTGAATCCTGAACTGTGATTATGATATGACTTAGAAATCTGCTTTTATTCTCCTCAGAAAATACAGCTCTGGTAACAATTTAACACGTGAAACTTACACATCCACCACTCGCCGCACCCCAACAAGGAAATGATACACTTGAGCCCTCTTCCAGCAGTTATTAATTTTCCATGTTCCACTTTCTTCATTCTCTACATGACTTGCCTTCCTCTGCTCCACACAAGTTTATTTCTCTCAACCTGAAACATAAAAGTTAGCCAAGAACAGTAAAGTGTAACCACAAATGCTAACACGTTATTGCTTTGACGCCATTAAAGGAAACAACAACCACATCATATGAAACCTAATTCAGAAAGGAGAGTGAAACCACTATTCAGAAACAATAGCCTCTCACTCAACATGCTTCCAAAAGTTCTTCAAATTTACCAGAATTGTAAAAGGAGCAGTCATATGACAGTAGGTTAACCCTTACCACTGTTTATAAAAGTTTACCCACAACTCAGGATTAGATTTTTTCTTTTCATTTTTAGAACTGAACTTCGAGAAAGATTTTACTCTTTTCTACCGTCCTGACTGTCTGTGTCTTAATCAAATTTTAATGTGACTAACATGACATAATTGGGGCCAGCACTCTTATAACGAGACACTGTTAGTTTAAAATTCACTTTGTTGTGGACTCAAAAACAGACAGGGCTCTAACATAGAAAAAATATATGATCCTCACATTGCCGATGCACCCTTAAGGAGAATAGGACGAATCCTTTCTGTTTAAATACACAGCAGATCACTCCTCTTGTGTCTTTTTACCAATAGCACATATACAGTATACATTTATAAGATTTGCCTTTAGAATGAGACGAGTAGGGATGCAGGACAGCTGGATAGATTTGTCTGAGGTAGTGCCCAGCTTCTTTTTCTGCTCACACAACTCACTGTGCCGACTTAATAGACTGATCAAATATATTCCGATACATTTTTGTAAAAAAATCTGCTGTTCTGATGCTTAAAAGCGGCTTTGTTTTAAAATGGAGAAATGTTACAATGGTGTTAAAAAATACGTAGGTGACCATAAAGCTGTTGCGACCAAACACATTTATTTAAAGTTGTTTTTGTTTTTGCCGTCAAAGCAGTTTGTCAGCATCCAACCAACTTGCAGCCATCACCAAGGAAACCAGCAGCAATAATGATGAATTTTATATACACCACTCCGGATCAAACAGCCCGTCTTCGCACTGACGTTATGTTCTTTCATGTTGTATGCTTGATCATTGGAGTCTGTTCTAAGAGAAATGACTTGACAATGTATCCAGTAATAATTTCTAAGGTGTGTAATAATTTGTCACTGTCATACTGCGCACGTCTGTCACTGCTGCTGATGTTAAAGGTGTAAAAGGTGACCTGTGCTGATGCAGCTGTATCATTTTCTTTCATCATTGTTAAATCAGTGGAATGGCGGACTGAAACAGACTCTTTTTCCTCCCACTGGTCAGTCATATTGCATCACTTGTTAAGTTTTGTCCTACAGGAAGGAACTGTGATAGGACCTGATGTCTTCCAAAAGATTATCAATAAAGGGAAATGAGAGCAATAAACAGCTGTGATGAACTGCATGCTCATTATTTGGTAATCCAATCCTGCAGTCTTTTATTCAACAATATAAACGCTTTGCTTTGTATATAACCTATCTCTGCGAGAGTCTCTTTGGAGGCACTTCACCTTTGCTCAGCGTCCCATCGTCACTCTTATTTGGTCTATTTACAGCAGCAGGTTTGTATGCGTGTCACCTTCTCGAGAAAAATAAGAACGAAAAAAACGTTGAAAAGACTTTATATAGACATTTCTGGAGGGCCTGTGTATGTGCTTTTGTGCTTCTGTGTGGGTGAACTGTCTGACTCTTAGTCAGCTGACTACAGATTCACTGGACAGTCTTGCATCCTCAGGACTTGAAGCCTCACCTTCTGTTAGCGTTAGAAGGCAGCAAGGCCTGCGTTATGATCCTTCCCTCTCTTTCTCGTATAGGCAGCTGCTTACTGAAATATGGAGTAAAAACGTCAGGGTGAGCATCAGATGGAGCCTGCTATTTGCTGGCTACATGCCACAGATGATCACATTTCACGTGATTTAACTTGAAGCTTAACTTTCGAGCTTGATTATTGTTTTCTTATTTGTAACAGTTATTTTTCAATTTTTTTATTATTTAGATAACACACATAAGCAGTAGTTGGAATAATTAGGATGACATCATAATTTAACACAATTTAAAGAATTACAGTTTCTGTAAGTGTTTGTATGGACATTGCTTGCTGACATTGGGTTGCTGATTATTTGTTCTTCTAAAACAGACAAGAAGCACATTTCTGATTGGCAGCAGCTTTTAATGCTTTCAGCTGACGTATTACTGCATTACAATATTTTTCCAGCAAACATAATGTCAGGCATACACACACACACACACACACACACACACACACACACACACACACACACACACACACACACACACACACACACACACACACACACACACACACACACACACACACACATAGTTGTATTACTATTTAGAAGACTTGCAGCCATTTCCAAGAGAATTTCCCAAAACCTAATACCTATAACACATATTTGCTTAGAGCCACTTTTTTTCCAAAAAGAATTGAATGGTTTTACGCTTGAGGGAATTTTTATTTTTTTCCTCTGAAGGAATATAAAACAAATGACTGACCCAAAAACAACCTGATTCTACCCTGGACCTAAAACCAGGGCTAAGCCCTCACGTGGCTCCTTGAAGCTGTATGGACCAAACAAATCCCCTCACAATGCAGAGCAATCACATAAAACAAAATTGTGTCCACATATACAAAGATGGACCAACACACACAGACACACAGTGACATAATCCTATCCATGTTGTGACAGCCATTTAAATGGAGCTGGGTTTAGCAATTATTGCTCATGCTTGTGCTCCAATCCTTGTCTTCAATGACACATAAATTAGATTTTTGACATCTGCATCAAAGTCCATTAAGAGAGTGGCTGCATGTGTGTGAGGAGGGAAGGAGAGATTGAGAGCTGTGCTGAAGAGCCAGACACCAAACATCAATTTCTTTTCTTTTTTTTTATTGTTTAACTTAATCAATTTTGTATAATTGTCGCCTTTCATTTTCTAATTAGTTTTATGTTATGAGGTGTGGAAGGGGGTCATACTGCTTTTTTTCATATTTAAGACCTTGACAAATATTGTGGTCCTGCATGAGAAATGATTGGTGAATGATTAAAGATCTACAATTAACATGTTTACGACATTTGCTGTTCAATGGCGATGCTCCTGCACCTTTTACTTAGTCAATTTCAGGGTATCTAAAGCGTCACTTTGCTGCATCCTGCACTTAGTGACGCACGTTAAGATTGTGAGTGGTTTAAAAAAAATTTGAATCAGCCAAAAAATTAATTTACCCCTAAAGCAGAAGTTATGACTGCAGCCAGATTATTTCTCAGCACTGACATTTGCACAGTTTTACCTTTTGTGTGTCTAGTATTTTTGCCTCCTCAATTTAGTGTATTCCTAAAACTTTGATGATAGTTTTTGCTCTGATCTGTTTCCCTTACGTCTCCTCTGTGAATACAACAAATGTTTGTATTTTTTCACTTTACTTACTTCCTGCCTGGTGACTTCCTGCACGTTCCTTATGGATTTTCTATTTTCTTTGTCATTACAAACTGCTCAGAACTGCTCCATTTGGCTTGTCTGGTCACTGCAGCCAGTTTTAGTTAAAGTTGTATTCCTTATTGTCCTTTACAGTAAATTTTGATTAAAGTATCTTTTATCATCTCCACCATTCTTTAGGTTCTGCATTAAGGACCCCTTCCCAAGAACTCAGTGTTCATATTATTGTTTTTTATTGTGTCATGTTTTCTCTTGTTTTTGCAGTACTTCAGTATGCCTCTCAAATTTAGATGTCCTGTTGTTATTGGTCTGCAGTAATTGCATTGTCCTTGGAGTTTGAGTCTGACCAATACAATTATGCCAGCATATTTCATCTGTGCAGAAAAACGGAATAACTTGAAACTGTGTAGGCCTTCGTAGTAGTTATATCATACTATACATGAAATATAAATATAGTTACACATATCATATTTTCGATGCCTAAGTCTAACATCCTGGTGAGTAAAAGTGAGGGATAACAGTAAATGAAAATGAATGGAAAGTGTAAAACAGAATAAATCCAGGTTCTTGAATTACTGCCACATCCTCTGTCCCTCTATTATTCTTTCATGAAGCCAGTCCTTCATGTAATGAAATAAAATAGAATACAAAATCATGGCTTTCACGAAACAGATTACATTTTGTGAAAGAAATGTTCTGCAGCAGTGAATCAGGGAGACAATAACTGAAAGAAAAGGACAAATTCACACCTACCTATATGGTCTGAAAAGACTTGAAATATTTCACCTTTTAATTGTCAATGTGAGGCTCTTATACTAAAAACAAAAGAGCTGCATGTATAAGTAGTGTGACAAAGGCCTGATCCTCTCCTCTGGAGCACATTGGTCTTGCATAAAAAAAACCTTAAGCTGAAACAAACCTGAAACGAGCAAAGCAAAGAGCCAGCAAGTGAAGTTATCTCCTGTCTCATCTTAAATCCACCTCAGTTCTGCTACCTGACCTGGCAATTGTGCTGTTGTGGCTAACCTCTGAGCCAACAACTTTAAGAAATAGATTTCCAGCAGACCTCAGATTAAACCCACCTGCCTCTCCGACTTCATTCTGTAGCATCAGCACCCAACACAGCAGCATCTTAGATACAGTGAAGGTGTGTATGTGCATGTTTGTATTCCATTTAGAGGTGTACCCTTCAAAGATGGCATAGGTGCATACGAGCCCATTATTCAGAGGCCAATCATTGACAAAGAGAGGCAGACAGAGCTGTTTCCCCCCCTGTGTAATCTCCAGATGTGATCATGAAGAGTGACCAAAGAGATGAAACTGGATAGGTGGAGGAAGAGAAAGGGGAGGGGGGAGCAGCAGACGTATGATAGAGGATAACAGAGATGATTAAGGTCAGTCATAAATAAGGGACACAAGACTTTTGCTGTCTGTTAAATCGGCAGAGGAAAATACTGTTAAAGACCATTTCAGGCTGCAGTCAGAGATCAATAAGCATTTCATCTGCTTTGCCAGACAAATCCTGATGAATGTATACTGTATTACACCTACATGCATTGTCTGAGAACATATGCTACACGTTACAACTGAAATATGTTTGATTGTATTTATTGTATTCAAATTCATGGCTGATTAAAAAAAAGAGAGAAATATTCAGATTTGTAAGGTTTTCGCTGCAAAAGAAAATGGAACCAGATTAGAAAAATGCTTGACAAGTTTAAATACGTACAATTCAACACAATACAGAAGAACAGCAGAAAAAAAACTGGCCATAAGTAGTTGACATTATCCGATTCTATTTGATTCTTTTTTAAATTTGATTCGATTCTCTTTTCTATTCTTTTATATTTCAGCGCAGTAATGAGCCTCTTGTTCCTCGATTCTTCTTGGTGAGTGTCAGCAGTTTGATCTGTTTCCTGTTGCCCTCCATCTCCCCATCATCCTCCGCAGGACATTCCTTTAGGATTTATACCTGCCATTTCAGCTCTGTGATCGATATTTATGAACTACATTAGTGCATTATAGAATGTGTAGCCGCCTTGCTGTTGAGTCAGGCTGTCATCAATCCTTTCCCCTGACCCTCTGAGCCTCTGAGACAGAGTTGAGGAACAGACACATAGACATGGTCCAAACCCTTTAAAGGGATTTAAAGAGGGATCAAGGATCACTCTGCAATGTACCTGCTGGAGGAATAAATATCTCCTCAAGTCTGTTCCCTGCTGACAGATCAGAGTGCCTTCTGCTGCTAGCTAGTGGCCAAAATAAGATACTGCAGAGTTTAGTGTTTCCCTCAGCAATTGTAGGGGTTCGAAGGTTCTGGACAAGCTGCTGGAGAAAGGATTCATTTCCAAGTCTAAAATCTTCAATCATATGCAGATTGGTTAATGTCAAGGCCAGAGAAAAAAATTAATCGACATCTAATGAGGATATAATTACATCACTGTGATCATCAAGCAACAGTTTGTTCTAAAAATGTCACCAGATATCTGATAAAAGAGACATAACATGACGAGATAGACTGTTTAGACACTTGCCTTGAGGATGCTGAGAAGACTTTCAAGGGTTATTGATTAAAATCTTCCAAACACATTTGAATCTGATTAGAAATGCCTTGCAGCTATGATGAGCATATTATCTCTGATGGCAAAAAAAAACAACAATAAAGTAAAGATAATAAAACTAAAGTAGATTGGAGCTGTAAGCAAATTGTTATGGTGTATGAAGTGCAAGGTGTTCTCCATTTGTTTGTTAAAGGCATTAGAAGGAGCGTTCTTGGCAAAAAACATGTCAAAGAGAGATGGCTGTCTAATTAGTAGCAAGGACTTTAATCAGATAGCTGTGATTAGAGCAGTGAAGGGATTTAATTAGTTGCTAGTGGCTGAAACCAACCACAGCATGACCAAGCAGATTATTTAGTATAGTATAGTGGACACTGAAAGGGAAGCAAGCAGGAACTCTGTGGCGTTAATGGATCTGGAGCAAGAGAGAATAGGAAGAAGCAGCGTGAACAGTGGTGATGATGAGGGAGGGATGCATTTGAGCACAAGTATGCTGAAGGGCTGTATGGGGTCACAGAGTGTAGCGTGACTGGCATATCTGTGCAAGCTGTGGGAGAAAAGGGGATGCTGAAAGCTTTTAAAAAGGGGTTATCGTAGGGGTTGAGGTCGAGCAGCGCATTAGATAGAGCATAAGAAAAAGGGATTTATGGGAAGAAGGCTCTGTAGTTTGGTTTAAGGATAAGTAAAAAACGATAACATTTGAGGATGCATACAAAATATATTTCTAAAAAATGAAGACACGTGACACATCCAAGCAGTTTCAGCAGTATTATGACTACAGTCTTTCTCTTGCAGTCACCAAGTGAAATAAACGTGTCAAAATAAGTGCATCAAAAATCCGTATTGTTGTACTCGCTATGAATCTATTGTATTTTACTGTATTCCAATGTTAAATGACTGGGTAAAACAATAATTTAGTGTCATCAGTCAAAATTTTACCAATACAATCAGTCGTTTCAGGAGTGCTACATCGTTTTACTCAAGAAAATGTACCGTTACCATAGTGAAATCAGGTCAAATAACAATAGTAGCATTTTAATTTGATTAAAAGCTACTTTTATGGTGGCAAATTGCAGACAAATGCTTCTGATGCAGTGGGGTAAGATAAGGACACAAACATCCATCCATTTTCTGTACCCGCTTAATTCAATTCAGGGTCACAGAGGAGCTGGAGCCTATCCCAGCAGTTATTGGGCAAAAGGCGGGTACATCCTGAACAGGTCCTCTGTTCATAACAGGGCCAACATAGAGACAAACAAGACAAACAAATCATGCCCGCTATGGAAAAAGAAATACTCAAATTCAGTATCTTTAATTTGAAAAGCTTTTTCCTCTGGGATTTTAGGGATAAAGTTATTATTCTGTTGCTACAGTTATTACCTGCGTCTGTCTGTGTTTGTAAGATGAGTTTCTGTATATCAATGTTTTGGGAACCAGAGCAAACACTTCATGTTGTGGTTGGTGTGTGTCTTGAACTTGTGGGTGAATTTGTCTCTTTTGAATCTTTTGAACGTAATAATATTCTTCCGAGCTCCTTCAGATGAACAGGAATCAAAGGATTAAATCTGTACTGAGATGTCACCGTGTGTCTATTTTTCCAACTTGAGCAGTCGCTTCTCTGTGAATTAACAACTCACCTTGTTGTCTTTAAATAGAACATATAGCAAACCAAAAAAAAGCATATTTAAGTAAGAGTCGGATTACAGTAAGAAAAAAAAGAAGAAAAAAATCTCATTGCACTTGGAGGACTGAGTTTTTTTTTTAATCAGAGCAAAAAACAGCTGCCTGTTGTGGCGAATAATTAAACAGTGAAGTTTCAGTTTGTTAAATTAAAACACTGCATCAAAAAGCTCAGTGGAGTTAAGAGGAGATCAAAACTGTACCACATAGTTACTATACTTACCAACCACAATGTTAACCCTAATCCATGGTTTAAGGTGGTACTAAATTTGCGTCTGATCAATAGCGCTGACTAAAGATTACGCTAGCTCTAACATAAGCAGGTTGTTTATAAATGGACATCAGGTCAGTGTTAATGCTAAATAGGTCATATTGCAGCTGGAATTTTTATTTGTCATATCAGAAAAAAGTTGATCTAATCACGTTAACGATAGCTCTGCAACAGCAATTTAGACAATCAAGCAACAGTTTGTGTAATTGGTAACACATGGTAACACGTGTGTGGGACAAGAAACAAAACAGAAGGGAGGCTGAGATAAAGAGACCTGTAAACACGAAAGGTACAGATAAGGGTGGCATCCAACGTGAAATAACAAGTTCCGTTCAGCCAAGAGGAAACAGAACGTGTGCGGGGTTGACGTGGATGAGGCTGGACAGTCCCTTCTGACACACACTCGAGCTGCTTTTGTCTTTTTCCTTTTGGCTGAAAGCAACTATCTGGATTTCACTGCACTTACAGACAAGCAATATTGTATTTATTTCTGATGACAGTTACATTTTCTTTGATAATTTGGTGGTGAGTTTGTATATTATTGCTCGTAGGCAACAGAAAATAATGAATTTATTATAAACTGCAAAACCAAATGGGCAAGGGTTTCCCATCTATTAGGATGAATATTTTTACAGTCTTCTTTATTTTATCGGTAGTTGATGTAAAGGGAAATTTTTCATTCTGATCACACCTGTATGAACTGCTGTAACGCAGACGACCTGCATATCACGATTGAGTTGCCAGTATCAACAGGCATGTTGTCAAAAACCACATGTTGGTCCATCTCACTGCACATCTCATCACCTGATGGATGACTGTAAACTCCTCATTATAGAAATGAGAAAAGTCTTTGCACAGACTACAGCAGTGAGGCGTTGACATCAGGATTCAATGTTTCTTTTTTCTTCAGAAAGAAAGAAAGGTCACATCGTGATAAAACAGTAAGAGGACATTTTCCCTGTTTGCTGCTCTTTTGGAGAGTAAACAATGCTGAGGTGTCACTTCGGCTTGAAGCTGCACCCGAACACCAGCAAACTGTTCGTGACACTAACTGGCAAAGTGTATTCCACATTAACCTGACTAATTCCTGCATGTGATCCTGTTGTTATGCTTATTTCCATGATCTGACTCTCTTTCTGTGCTGGATAACAAACTGAATTTAGACAGACAACCTGCTGTGTGCATACTATATGCACTCAAAAGTAGTTACCTGCACTCACTTCAAACTTAAGCATCCACAAACACATATAAAAATGTACTTTCACGTAGGAAACTTCTTTGAAATGATTGCCCACATTTCTGTAAGACAGAGTGAGAGTGAGAGTGCTTTGTACTTTATTCACAGGACTTGAAAGAGAGTGCAAAGCCTGTGGTATTCTTCATAAATAAGATATACATGATATTTTAAAGACTGATCAGGATGATCATCTGCATAAGAGTCTAGAAAACATTTAATCCAGAGACATTATTTTGACTGATGCTGACACTTTTTGTCACTACGATTTTTTTATCCAGGTAAAGTCAGTATTTTTTTTTTTATATTATCAAAATTCTTTTCAATGTGAAACATCTTTTCTCTCTGGCCATAAAGTCTGAAAATTCTGAATAAAAGGCTACATATGACTCATTATGTTAGTTAAAACACAGTTATTAGTCATTTTAAGGAATCTAGTTAAAAGAATAACAAAAATTAAAGTTAAACGCTGATTTTGAAAAGCCAAGTAGATTTTAGATGCCTACAACAGTCCCACATGCAGCATATCTGGGAATATTCTCACTGTTTTAAGCTGCTACAGACAAACTGGAAAAGAAAAAGAAGAAGTTAAAGATTTATTCATATGAAAAAGAGAGAGAAACAACAAGAGAGAATAAGTTAAAGAAAAAGAACGATCTGTTTCTCCCCATTTCAGGCCGGTGGGTGGAGACTCCTCCTCAGCTTTTCTCTCCCTCATGCTAATTCAGAAAAATACATTTTCGAAAACAGATTCACTGTCACAATGAAGCACATCAAGCCAGAGTTTAGTTCTGCCCGTCTTTTCTTCTCTTCATGTCTTGTCAACCGTGGAGCTTTTAAACACTTCATGGTCAGCTGATCTGAGTGCACTATCTGTGCCACTTTAATTTCACTGATCACCGTCTCTCTGCATTTCTCTCACCCATCTCATCCCTCCCTTGATGGACCTTGCCTTCTTTCTCTCTTTTATTCTTTCAGTCTCCTTTTAGACCACAAGGGCACTTAATCATGACAGTTTCCCCCCTGCAAATCCCAACAACCCTCTTGGTGGTCTTCGCTGCCCAGTTATAAAACTAATTGAGCCGAAAATTGAGGGCTGAGCAGTTTAACTTATCATCAACCTCTTGGCTTCTGACCTGCCCACTTCCAGCATGCAAGTGGGACGATTTCCACTCTTCCCAGATACACACACCAAAGCATGACCACACAGTTCTTGGAGTGTTTACTTGAAATAAGTCCATGTGTTTCCTCAGTTTAGAAGCATGCATAATTGCAGTGTTTGCCAGGTAAGGGCTTTAGGTTCTTGCAGAGCAGATACAAATATAACTAATGCTGCTTA
Organism: Leuresthes tenuis; assembly: GCF_036924035.1. Lineage (NCBI taxonomy): Eukaryota > Metazoa > Chordata > Actinopteri > Atheriniformes > Atherinopsidae > Leuresthes > Leuresthes tenuis. The sequence goes on along the minus strand of NW_027325365.1, from coordinate 14,913,782 downwards.
AAACAAAAACTAAATATGCTTTTGAATACTCATCGCACACATATACAATCGCACAAGTGCATGTGCACATGGACACATAAAATATTTAGAGGCGATTATGTACACTCTGTTCTCTGTTGACTCATAACACAACATGCTCTGGCATATCTGACACAAGTTTTACAGAATACAAATTTAGGAAATTTGCTTGAATGTGGCTGGGATGTTGATATCGCTGATAGATTAGAAATGTCCCCTGACATGAAGTCAAAACATGTTAATACCAAAACTTAAAGCAGTGCACAAAGTAAAAAAAAACTAACAATTAATTCTATTTTCTTCTGTCTAAAGCATCTTGAATAAATTTCCTGAAAAAAATATTCTAGATTCTCATGTTCCATATTGTTTTCAGTGCAACTCCATACAGGGCTGCAATGCATTAATAACTTTCCATTGTTTGAAATGGGCAGACACTCTACGACTCTCAAAACTATCATGGAGCAGCTAATGCTTTAAACTGCCTGAGCAATGTTATGCCTACAAAATCAATTAAGTGACTAAATGGTTCATATACAGCTCAGTACCGAAGATGTAAGATCTTACTGTGTGTGGAGGTGTGTGTGCAGCTCATAGCTGTGTGGAGCAGATGTGGGGATACTTCTTTGGAATTGAGATACTTCAATCAACGTTTATTTTGTTCTATTTCAGAGGGTTGTTGGCAAATGTACACAAATCTGCATAATTTGAAACTGCTTTCAGCTAGGAAAATCCCAAAGATGTTCTTGCTGTGGGACAGAGCCCTGAGAGTCCTGGAGCCATATTTGAAATTATCTTTAGTTTTCAAAACTAATCGCCTCTGACTCACTGTGAGTCAGGTCGCTCGGTTTGGCCCGTGGGTGAGAGGGAGGGTGTGATGATGAACAGGAAGAGAGGTGGGTGGGAGAAGAGGAGAGGCGGAACGAGCAGAAGTTGTCCATGTCGGCAGAGTGCACCAACATCTCCACGCTCGGGAGCGCAAAGGAAAGTGTTTATCTAAAGGCTTCACGTACGTCTGCTGTGGGTCACTGACGACAATCCGCTATATTGCACCACCGTTTACTTACAAAAAGCACCACCGGGCACCGATGTATAGATGAATTTCTCCGGGAAACTAACAACCGTCCTCCTGCTGGTGGTCTTCGCCGCGCAAGGTAAGACACAGCGCGCTATGGATACGAAACGCAGAAAAAGTACTGTTTTAGCATTGTGGTTGGGACATTGTCACTTCACCTATTCAATTGCTCGTTATAAAAAGATATATCTTAGCTGCCCATTTCACCTCAAGGCTCTTTCAAGCGCCTCTGGAATGAAAACAAACTGCCTTTACTTCCCTTCCGGAGACAGAGCCTGGATGATTCCATTCAGAAAGCAATTAAACTTTACTTCATGAATTTACCTTCATGCATTTTTGCATTTTGATTATGATAAATAGATGGAATGCCAGTAAGTGGAGGGCTGGACAAGTTATTGTGGGAGTTCACAAGCTTACATTACGTAGTAAAACAGGGGCTGGTCTTCTCATTTTAATTTAAGAATATGTTCTGCATTACTCTACAGAGAAATACTTTCTTCTTCTCTACGTTTTTGTGCTCAACTAATAATAACACACATTCTCTTAAAACTTTTAAAGTCATTGTTTTCATGTGTGAGGTTGTCCCTGTGAGATCCAGAAGCAGGAAATAATTCAGACGTGATATTCCAACTTGCACATTGGGTGTAATTTTTGATTTTGATGTGTTTACATGTTACAGTTGCATGTGGCAGTAGAGTTGACACCTTTGGAGCTACTGTCAAGCAGCAGTCACTGTAAAGCGAGCAAACACATGGGTGACATAGGTACTTCTCTACACCAACAGCTCAATAACTATCACGTTCGATTTCCTCTCTGCATTTTTTATAGTGGGCATGGAGGCTTCTATAGAGTCAGGGGTCATGGTTAGGAACAGTAAATCTTACTCAAGGGTAACAGCAATCAAATGGATGCCAGCTGTAATTTGGGCACATTGTTGACCATCTACTGGTGAATCTTGAGTGAACTACCATTTCCCCTGTGATTTACATCACAACTTAATCAAACAATGGCTATATATGTTGACAATGTGCTTTTGTCCTGGCATTGTGCTGCTTTAGGTCTTAACATCCAACAGTAAAACAATGTGAAATGTGCCTTTGCATCTTCTCACTTTTATATTTTCTGAAAATGAAGTTACTGTACTGCACATCAAAGACAGAGGGCAGTAGCTATTGACAGCAAAGCGGTTTTTGGCAGAAAAGCTACTGTATGTGACAGGAAAAATGTTGTAATTTCCTTATTTCATCGAACAAGAAGAAATATTTGTCAAGATTTCTTTGTGCCGTTTTATTTTTACCAAGAGTTAACTGAAACAGTTCAATTATTGTTGTCTCAATCTGGGAACCAATTGATTATTGTCTGCTGACAGCCTCCAGAGTTATCTTCGAATGTTTTGGGTATTACAGGGAAGCCCTTGGATAGCTAGATAATGGTTATCTGAGCAATTACTTCCTGTTCCGCTTGGCATTCAGTGTTTGAATGCAACTCCTCACCTACAGAAAATTATTGTGTCAAATAGGCAATTAATGAAATGACATTCTGTTACAGCTCTGAGAGGAGGTTTTAAGGCATAAAGCGTGGTCTTTACCTGAACCCAAATAAATGTAAACAGAGAAATTGAAAAAGAGAGAAGAAATAAACTGTTGTTGTATTTTGGTCTCAAATTGGAGTCCCATTGCTGAAAGTGTTGCATGTACCGGCGCTAGCTAGCATTGGTTTCTTTTGCACTAGATTAGTATATTAGAGATTTAGCAGGTGCTTTCATCCAAACAGACTTTACATGTGAAGAAAACATTGGGTGGCAATGTTGGGCTCAGTATCTTGCCCAAGGATAGTACTAATGGAAGTTGGGGAGTGAATCAGCAATCTTTCGACTGAAAGGCGACCACTCTACACCCTGACCTATGGCTGCCAATTTTTATATATGCACATAAACTTTAAAAAGCAGCTGCAAAATTAAATAGATGTATTTATTTCTTACAAATATTAGTGAATGTGCTTGTTTACAGTTGACTCAATAATGAAGTAACTCAATGCAAATAAATTTCATGACAAAGACAAAACTGTAATCCCCTCAGAGTACTTTTCTTCTGTGGTTAGGTCTCTTACCCTTTGAGCTAACATATACTGTATTTGAACAAAGCTGAGTTCCCAATACAGTGACTCTCATTGACATATTTTTTTGATTCTTCTGTCAAGAGGCAAAATGAGTCTGAAATTGTGGCTGAAAAGAAGCCCATTTGGATGCCATGGTCAATAACAGCACATTTCCAAACTACTGCTGTGCTCAGATAAAATTCTGATTTTAAAACCCTGATTCTTTCAGAATCAGGGTTTCAGGATGGAGCAGAGGCAGGAATATGTGTTCCTGCAGCAGCAGGGAAGAGACTTGGCTCTTGCAGGACAATACTGGTGACAAAAAGGCAAAAGATTGGCAGCTCAGTCTCAAAATTTTAGGTTGCAACATAATTTTTATTTTTTTTTTACTTGAGAAAATATATCTGTGGAGTCAGGTAAGCGTGAATTGCATAAATCTCACACTCAGTCTGTGAGACTTAAAGACCCTGTGTTTTACGTTGGTTATTGAAAGAAATATTGCCGGCTGGTAACACTGGCCAATAAAACATCAAAACAACTCTTTGGTTTATTATGTTTGCGCTTAATTTCAGCAATTTTTTAAAAATTAATTTCCAAAAAGTTTTTGACTGTTTTTTTTTTTACAGTGCAACTGAAGGTATTCCTGCTTTGTAGAATCTCATGTAAATTTAGCTATAGCTTCAGCTGAGGTTGGCTTAGCTGCTGTAGCAAATGTTAATAATATCACAGGTTTGTTGACTGTTGCAGCTTAACTTACATAAGTGACATACTTTGTTATGAACATTTATGCTTGTGCAGCAGCGAGTATATGCTGCTTCTTCAAACAATGGCGACTGAAAAAAGGTACACCTGACTTAATATGTCGGTTTTTCCGAAATTACTGAAACAGACATGTAGACAGATGTTATAGATGAAGGTGTGAACAGCTGTTGAATCAGTTCAAGTCTATGCATGGGCTGGAAGATCCTTGACACATGCAAACGGCATATAGCTTATATTTGAGCAAGCCAGTAGACCATGCAAATATAGATATTAGAGAATTGTGGGAGGATTGAATGAATAGGCATTTGGTTCAATCTAAATAAGGAATGAGTTCTTTCATTTCAAGCACCAATTGCAGGGACGAGTTTGTTCGGGATGTGATTCCTTGAGTCCTCCCTTTGGGAACAGCATTAAGTGCCTTTATTTTGTCACACCCCAGTTGTCTTGTGAAAGATGCTGTGTTCACACATCCTGTAACTTGACCCAGACTCATAGCTGAGGTGATGGGATGTGCTCCTGTTTGACACGTGGGAAGAACTGCCTTAATTCTTTCTTTTATACCTCTCACCGCCATTCTCTTCAGCTGGAGAGATTTGCTACAGCTTTGCTGCTTTGCCCTTGAACTGAGTGAATTTCAAAAGAAAGCAGAGTTTGAAAGCACAACGCTGTCAGTGGTCTCACGGCTGAACAGATTTTACTCAACTCAGAGGAAATCCACTCTGTGTTTTTTTTTTAGCTAGTTAGAAGTGTTTAACTTGGCACTTTAAGGATAAAAAAATAAAAAATTAGAACTGAGAGGATTTTGTCTTCCCCTTCCCTTTTCCCTTTTCTGTCATCTTCTCCTCCCCTCATCAATCTTTCTTTTACTGTGTGACTTTTGTATGAACAGGGACTGTGCATATAGATAAGAAAAACACACTGACACACACACACATACATCCCCATTGGGGGCCTTATTGCAGAAGCCCCAGAAGGTATTGTCTCCTGCCATCCAGGATCTGGTGATTTGTCCCCAAAACAGAAGAAATGCTGATCCTGCAGTCCATTGGATTTGGGTATTTTAGTCAAAAATAGCACCAGCTGAACGAGCTTGGAGGTAAAGAATAAGAGATCAGTACAGCAGGGGGCTGTTTGTTGGACAAATGGCATTTTGAAATAAAGTCACAGCCTGTGGGATAGATTGTAGTGCACATTACCATATTATAGGACAGGATGGGTTCTTTCAGGTTGGAATGGTTAGAGCGACCGACATTGCATAATGCATTTCCCTGCAGCATCATGCCTGCAACATCTCCAGCAGAAAATAGCTGAGAGAAGTTCAGCCATGCCTGCATTATGCTCATCTGAATCGCATTGCATTTCAGGCTTGACCTCTTATCTCACTTTGTTGTGTATTTTAATGGGCTCTGACAGAGTAAAGATTCCCTGTCCCTGAACTAGCTCTTCCCAAGAGAGCAGCCAGCGCAGGTTGTTGATGATTTAAACGATTGTTTGGGTTTTAAATCTGCTGAAGAAACAGTGAGACTACAGTCAAACATAATGGGGACCTATCACTAGTTGTAGCAGGGATCAACGTAAAGTTGGTCATGTCCCTGTCACACTTATCTGAGTCTGCTTGCATGACGGGATCATCAAGCATATTTACTTCTCAGACTTTTAAAGCCCATCTCAGCTTTGCTTGTAACTACAGAGCAGCTCTCTGGTTTTACTCCCAGAAGCAATATAGTTGTATTAAAGTCTGACAGGCAATCAGTGTATATGCGTGTGCTAGTGTGTGGCTTAAGGACTGTGAGGCAGCTTTAGGATCCTCTTAACGCGATTGTCATGTGATTATTGCTACCAAACCCTGGCGCACACATGCTGTATAACCACCAGAGGAGGAAGCCTTATTCCTCCCTCTTATAGGTTGGCTTAAAGCGTCTCCATTCTAACATACAGACACAAATACACCTCCTCCTCTAAACAGCCCCAGTGCCTGATGTACTCCCTTAGGGAGCACATCCTGGCTTCTTTGCTGGCTGTGATCTGAGTCACACTTCAGGATGGAAGGATAGAAGGTGAGAAATAGAAGAAGTTCAGAAAGGGGCCCATGATGGAGCACAGGCATTTTTTTCCCTCACATTTCTGGCCCAGTTCCTCCTCTTAACTGCTTGTTATTTTTTATCGAATGGTTGCTCTTGTGAGTTGTTACCTTTTCTGTCATGGCTTTTTCTCAACAAGTCCTCCAGCTGAAATAGTAATATAAGTTGTTTGTTCATACCCTTCCATATGGCTCATAATCACGTCCTGTAAACTACTGACCCTACAAGTGGTCAGAAGGGAAATATAACTCTCATAACCATTTTCACATCAAAGCAGATTTCATTCTCAAATCTTTTGTATAACAACCTACAAAGTTTTCGAGAGGAGAAGATGATTGGTGGGGTGTATGGTGCAATTAAGTGCTGCTCTTTCAACCATGGGCCTTTGTGTGATGTGTTATTGAGAACATTCATTTTACAAAATGACCATCACCGTCCGCCATTATGTTGGTTATCTTCGTTGTACGTAAACACAACATATTAGGATGAAACGTGTCAGTTTAAAAAAAAAAATCACTTGGTTAGGGATAGAAATAGCGTTAGAAAACAAACATGCATGAACAAACACCATGCAGGCAGATGTACCAAAGTATTTCCCCAAGGTATTTCCCAGGGAGAATGACACTCATTTTTCAAGAGCCCCAGGATATAGGTGAACGTAGGAATACACACACACCCCAGGCTATTACAGATCACAGCAATACTTGTAATAAATCTGTAAGAGAACCTTAAAAGTAGATCTTCTTCAAAAGCGGACAACCAAGCCTTGGTAAAGATTAGAGAAGAGTAAAGATCAAAGTATATCATCAAGCTTTTCCCAAAGATGACAATCTCTTCTTACTATGACAAATGAATTGTGGAAAAAGAAGATGATCATTTGAAGAGTAAAAATGATAATGTAGCAGACATTTTTATCTCAAAGGGCTTGGAATCAGGAGGAAACGTTGCGTATTTGGGGCATAGATGTTTACAAAATTTTTGAATACTGATTCAGTCAGTGTTGCTGACATGGATGATAGACAAGCCAGAACAAGCATCACTTCAAGAGAGATAAGTGAGCACTGGTTCCCTGTAGCTGTGTCTTTCAGATTTATTTCTCAAGGTAAGAGTGTTGCAGAAGTACACTGTTATATTTTCAGTTTCTCCTGCAACGTGTCTCATAAATATGTCTAACTGCCAGTACTTTTCAGGTAAACATTTGAAAATCCCAGATGTAAATGGTTATTATTTCCTAAACTTCCCGCTTTACAAACAACTGACTAATGCATTTTAAATTGGCATAGCTCACAGAGACATTCATCCGTTACACTGAGTCCGGCTGCAGATGCAGTGTCCTGAATCGGATATCATGCAGTGAAAAGATGCACAAATCAGAGTACAGAGTTGGAAAAATGTTAAGCCGTGAACTACAACAATTTCCAACACAGAAGAAACAGTCCTGTGACATTGTGTGTGCATATTGACGCACTGACTGACGCAACCATTATTTCAGCATATGAACATGCTCTTTATGGTTGTATATACATACTCGCCAAAGGAGTTTTGAACCTCTATGTTCAGCTGCTAGGTAAGGGGGTACCTTAACAGTGATGTTGAGTGTGCTTCTTCAAAGGGATTCAGTGTCAGGAGATATTTCCAAGGGAAAGCAAACAAAAGGTTGTCAAGGGACACGCTGCTGCACCCAGACAGGCCAAACACACAGTTTCAACATCATTCAGCTCTACCTTCCTGTCAGAGACTTCAGCGCCTTGTAACAGGAAAACAGAAGACAGTAACAGGCTGTCACAAAACATCATACCAGACATCCCTGAATTGTCCAACCAAAAGACGGCCATTAGTTTCGGTCACTCTACACACATCCCAACACAAGCAGGAGTGCAAGATCGAGGTTTATGTGAAATCACATTCTTTCTCTTTGTTTCCGTCATGTTAAAAGGCACCATTTTGTAGCTTTCCTTGGCGCTTTCACATGCCCTTGTTTGCAAGACTGCTAGAGACTGTCAGATATTTTTGAAATGTAAACATACCTGTTTGAAAAATGAACTCATAATATTTTTGTTTGTCCTTTTATTAGTATTTAGTCTTAATGTTATTGTATTGATTCTCTTAAAACATACTTTTGGATCATTTGAATATTCTTCTACCTAAGAAAATTTGTTTACTTTAAAAAAATATGCATAGAAACACACACACACTGACATACATGACGACGCACATACTGTGGGTTAAGCACAATATGCTTCATGAAATGACCACAGCAAATGCAGTAACCACTGTGGATCCTCTTGTGTGTCATTCAGCATGTCAAAGTCGGGCCACCAAATACCCAGAGAGTAGTGACACGCTATCTAACTTTTCTCTACTTGTTCTTTCATCTTATCTCCTGTCTTCTCTCCCCACTGCCTCTCTTCCTTCGTATCTGTTCTTGATGCACTCACATACACGGTCAATGGTGTATTTTCAGAGGGTAATTAGTTCTTTCTGATTGTCCACCATTGGCCCCCAGGCTCATCCTGTTAAGCACATGCCTGATCAAAGCCTACCACAGGCCACTGGTTTTTCTACAGATTTAGGTTCCTAAACCCACAAGAGAAAAAGACACAATCACTGTTTGCCTTCCTAATTCCCCATCATTGTGGCTTTTTAAGGGGGAAATGCATGACTGCTTGACTTGGCTTAATGTGAGTCAGTACAAAGGCTTAGTACTTTGATATTACATTACAAGGAGAGGCTAAGAAAAAAGATGCACATCTTGTAAACTGAAATATTCTAACTCTATTCTATTCTATGACTGTCAGGCTTATTTCCAGTGGTCCTGTTATCAGGAACAAATACAGTCCAGACAAAGGGGATTAACATTTTTACTCTGAAGACATAGAAACCTAAGCTGATAAAAGAAAAGATTTTCATGTTGATGACTCCTGGAAATATTAAAATCTTTTAAATGCACATTTAGGTATAGTTATAATTAAAGCTAAAAGATGTAATTTAGATGGGACTACTCTCCTTATCTCGCCATAAAAGCAAGCTAATTAATGACTGAAGTAGCTCTGAGTGCTGCGATAGGTTGTGATAAACTGGCTTTCAGCTTGTTAGTGCTGGGCTTTTTCCTGGTTGGCCCATTATGTAACAGACAAAAACAATGGACAAAGAATTTAGCTGGTGGCAAATTGGTACCTTGTTCAGCTTTGAATTGGACGGTTTTACAGCTCTGTCCATTTAGTATGTCTTGTATACTTCACATTTCATACAACTGATATACATGCTATCCCTTGTGGTTATTCTCAGTTGTTTCTGCTTTCTTCTTCTATTTACCAGCTTCCTTTGTTACTTCTGGGTCAAATCCTGGGAGAGGAACTGTGGAATAAGCAATTCTGAAAATTAGATTTTGTCAGGTACCAGCTGGACCAACATGGATTACATGTATTTTAAAAGTCTGGTTTTAGTGTTCCTGCAATGGACTGGGGACCTGTCCAGGATGTACCCGGCCTCTCGTCCAATGGCTGCTTGGACAGGCTCCAGTTAATTTAGCTTGAGTTCAATCTGCCTTTTTCTTGATTTTGATTAGAATGGTTTAGAATGGTTACAATCGGTGTTAGATCAAAACTTTGCAAACTTATTGTATTAAAAATATAATTCAACGGATAGAGTTTTTAGCTTTGAATATATTTCTGTTAGTGGGACGTATTAACTCATGAAAGACTAACTGCAAAACATGAACACTTGCAGATTAACTGCTGCAGTGCACATTAAATCCAGTGATGTGGTGAGCTGTAAAAGTATTGTATAATCACCAGAGGTGAAAGAGTCCAAAGGTTATAACTAGCCTAAAGGCTACTTGAGATCTTCATTGGCAGAACAAGTAAAGGGAATTGAGGAAGGGACTGTTCTGAGAGAGAAAGAGTAAAGTAATAGCTTAATTTTTTTTGTGGCAAAGAACAAAAGGTCCAATTAACTGGCTGATTATAATTGCTCTGGTTTTCCCTCAGCCAATTAGAGGCTTAAACAAGGTTATGACAGCACAGCAAATCAGTGAACGGCAGGCAGTTTTAAGGTAGGTACCAAGAGCATGAAATTACACAGGCGTCTCTAGAGGAAGGCCTTTTTATTAAGTTTTAAGACACAGCTCGCCTTAGCCAGTGACCTCAGAAAAGTTATGAGTTTTCAAACCCACAGAGCACTGGCTATACAGTTGATTCAGTTTTCTTTTAACCTATCCCTGCTTTGTGATTTCCATCAAATTCAAACTAAAATAATCAAGATCAAGGGGATGAACCTGATGCAAAGCGGCTGAAAACATCTAAGGGATTGAATATGATTGCAAATGTGCTTTTTAAGTCAGTGGACATAAATGACCTCTTTCTTCCTCTTTCACTAATAACTATGACTCTCACCTCACCGTGAACTGCAGGGAATGATTTTAAAATCAGTGTTGCATGTAAAATATGGGGACAAATGAAGTCACTGCGCATTCTACAGTTTTTCTGCAGAATGCTATTTGTGTTTTTTATTTTTATACGGGACTGAATTTAAGCTGGATTCACGTTTGTGTTCTTTTTTTAATGTGCACCGCATGATGCCATTACATTAAGTGTTGCCTTAGTGATTGAAATCTAAGCTCAGTAACCCGAGTCTACCCTTGTGTTCGCCCTGTTGTAAAGCGTTTCTGTATTTTCATTATTACACTCTTACATTTATAGGTTTTGGATTCATACAGCACCACCAATAAAATAACTTTCATGCCTTGACAAGTTAGAATAGATTTAGCAAACATGAGCATATGAAGCAGACTCTCAAAATGAAAGCTGAGACATGCTTTGAGTTGAGACGTCTGGAAAATATTCATCAGAGTGTATTCCCCATGGCAATAAATGGAAGAACAGATGTATGACATTTCTGTATAGTGAATGTGACATATTTGTTTCAACGTAAAGTGTGCAAGCCTTTATTAACGCACCATCCTGACTGAAAGTCAATTGTTATCTGTGGGGAATGTGGTACAATTTTCTCATGTATAGAGTACACATCGGACATATTAAAATAATGAAGATTCTAAAACCTTTGGGAAAGGGAGCAAAGACTGCTGGCAAAAAAGTGTTTGTGGGAAACTCTGCTGCTAATTTTTCAAACCAGCAAAAAAACTAAATTCACCTGGAGAAATAATAGTCTTTACAACAAACTAGTTTATTTCAACTAGTTAATTTCCAGATTATAAACCATTGTAGTTTATACTTCAAATTCATATTGAAAATTCCACTTTTTTTGCACCAACTGATGTTCCCTTTGAGGAGACATAAAGCACAATTTCTTTCACAGGCTGACACAATTTTTTGGGGTCTTAATGAAATGTCTGAGACATGTTTCATTCTTTTGTCCACTTTGAATTAGCACCTTTATTTTCAGTGACCTGTTGAGATGCAATGTGGTGATCCACTCACTCCACTCTACCCCTCTGTGGGCCTTCAATACAGTCCATTTCTCTGTGTTTTTAGAGGCTGATGTGAAGAACTGTAAATATGAAGAAGATGTTTGCAATATAAAAAATTTATTTATATAGTGCTGCATCCGTAACAAATGGGAAGTTAAAACGTCAACAGCGGAGTGGGAAAAATGAAAGAAGAATGCCTGTAAGAAGTCAGATTTTCCAAGATGGAACAGAAAACATTAAACCTAGAAAAATGATCAGCTCGTCATCAAGCTCTGCAGTGGCCTGATAAGGAGCCATTCATTTGAATCAGGTGTGGTGGAGGAGGGAAACATCGAAAACACGCAGGGCAGTGGGTCATGAGGACCGGAATTGAGAAACACTGCCTTAGCTGAAGCAGCCGGATAGACAGAAGTTTGTCAGCCTCTCATCTGCTAACCGGTAGCCCCTAAACAAACCCAGTCAAGTAAACAAACTAACAGAAAGTGTAACATACTGGTAGCCTACAGCTACAGCTAGTGGCTACGGAAGCCGTTCGTGGCAGCTCTTGTAAGTTGAAATCAAGACGAACATATTATAAATTTATCTGTTATCTCGAGAAAATGATCTTTGTTATATCGAGATAACAAAATAATTAATTAGTTATCACGAAATAACAGTGCATAAAAGTTCCGTAAGTTTCAACTGTCCATCTCAGATTTTTCTTTTTTCTGAATTTCAAGCACACAGAAAGTGATTCATTTTTTTCGTAATGTCTTTTTAATAGTCCTCCTAAGAATTGATAAGAAAAAATGGTAAAAAGAAGGTTGTCAAAGTTAGGTTGTGAACTAGTTTTCTGTTCTTTATGGTTAGTTTAGAGTTAACTGACTTGGATTGAAAGCTAGCCATTAAATATCTATGTTTAATTCATTTGTTGTCAAGGAAACAAATCCTTTCAGGGAGTGTGGCTGTTTGTGTGTTTATATGGATTGCGTCCCACTTGCCCTTTCGGTGAGACACATTCACCTCCATCTCAGGGATGGTTCATGCAGCAGTTCACTAAGTGCCAGTTTGATGGCTTTGTGCTGTGTTAAATATGTGCATCGCTCTCTGACTTGAAAGCTGTGATGGAAGAGGTCAGTCTAAGCTCCTCAAAGCATTTGTTCTTATTCGCCTCAGTAATTATTCTGTCAGTTTGTAGAGCATAGAAATAGACATGGCCAATCTATGCTGTCATCTGTTTGAGAGATGAATGTAACAAAGGAAACATTGGATGAAGATTAGTTCAATTAGATTATTTGCATTTTAACAGCAATGCATAAAGGGTGTCAAGCTCATTGTAGCTACTAGACACTGGACTAGGCTGTAGTGTTCCTGAGGGTTGTTCTGGTGGCGTGAGTGTGTGCTGTCTCAAGTGGGGCAACATTTTCTGCTTGGACAGGCTTTGGTCAATGTGCCATGCCAAGCACCAGTGTTACTAGTGGCAGTTTTCCACAATCTGGCCTCCAGTACAGCTTTGCACGCACACCTCTGCAGACACTCTGGCCAAAGACCAATGGACACATCTTTTTTTGTTTTCTTTTTGCATTCTTTGTGTGGCTTTGCTTTCATCCTGTAAGCGTGCAAATTAAATACCCTTCATAACACACTTAACGCTAAGAAAGGCTGAGGGTAAATTTTGACATTTCTAAATGCAGTCAAGTTGTTTTGGTTTTTTTTAGATTTGATTCAGGTGGGTGGTCTTGTGCTTGTCTTTTTCTTTAGGTTTGAGAAAAAATCATTATGTAAAATGAAGGATGGAAACACCTTCTTACCTTCTAAAAGACAAGCTCTCAAAACTCATGAATTATCTGCTGTTCTCATGTCAAACAAAGATGGTGATACATGTTTACAATAAAGAATAATATATTTTTTAGAATTTTCCCAAAGACTTTTGGCAAATGTAACCATTTTCTTTTCGTTTTTATTTTTAGTATGTCTAGTTTTACGTTTTTCCACCCGATGCTATACATTCCAGGTTATTCGCTACAAATAGTTTTAACTATGCCTAATTTTATTGCATTTTTATGTAACATTCGAAAAGATCACTTCAGATTTGGATGATAAATGTAGGGCAAAATGGCTAATAACTGCATAGTTTGAATACAACTTTCCCAAAATCAAACTGAGACCACTACTTCTCTGTTGATATGCAGAAAGGTTTGACTTTATTTGCTTCACAACTGCCACATTTAAAGGTATAACTGAAGTGATTGAATTTTTTTCTGTGTGATAGTAATCCAGTGGGATTGGGGTATCTTATTTGAACATGAAAAGAAGTGTATTATGGCACAAAGAAAGATTTTTTGTTGACTTCAGAAAAGACTGAGATTTTGAAAGGACCCACTTGTAGCCTGTGTTTTCACCTCCTGACATTACTATACATATTTCTTTATTAGCGTCAAACAATTTTATTTGGCTTATTTGCTGAAAATTATAGTTAATCCTGTTCAGTTTGTGGAATGAGCTATAATTATTCGAGGTTGAGATGCAGGACTGATCAACTGTCACTGCAAAAGTTTAGTTGCAGTTCTTGCTGCACCACAGGCTCCAAGCAGACTTCTGAAAACTTTGCAAACGTAAACATTCTCTTTCATGTGAAAAATAACAAGTATTATCTGACCTTTGTTAAATTGGGTTTTCTCTACTCTCTTCAATAACTCTAAGAAGAAATAGGGGAAACTTTTAAGGGATCATGAACCTTCCAGCATCACTTTTGCATCTTGTAATTTCCTATGCTTCAGTTTGTGTGTCTTACTTTCTCTCTCACTGTTGTATTTTAGCCTTGATGTGACAAGACATTAATATTTGAGTCTCTGTAATAACTTTTTTAGCAGACACTGACATTAAGTCCCTCTGAGTTGCTGGCCTTTCAGAAATAGTGGAGTCAAGCTCGATTTAGGAGCTGTTATCATCTTGGATGACTCCACAAAACCACATATTAACACAGTCAGTGTAAAGTAACAGTGTTTTCATGTTTCTCAATCTTCTAATGTTCAATTTCTTCATCTTCTTCCCCTTTTTCTGCTTCTTTAGGCTGTTCTTCATCCAAGGCAGAGGACAGATTATTTCGAAGGTTGTTCCGAAGGTACAACCAGTTCATCCGACCAGTAGAGAATGTATCTGATCCTGTTACTGTGGAGTTTGAGGTGTCCATATCACAGCTCGTCAAAGTGGTAAGAACACAGATTCACTGTAACAAACAGTCATCCTGAAATATACACTGTAACAAATGTTTCAAGTGATAATGTATCTGATTTGTTCACCAGATCCTTGTTTGCTCTTTCAGGATGAAGTGAATCAAATTATGGAAACCAACCTGTGGCTGAGACATGTTAGTACTGATCGTGTGTCATTTTTCATGAGATGTGTTGCATAACGTGCATGGTCATATTAAAAGCTCATTGTTTCTACTATGTCTTTCTGTCAGGTGTGGAATGACTACAAATTGAAATGGACCCCAGTTGAGTATGATGGGATTGAGTTCATACGAGTTCCATCCAATAAGATTTGGAGGCCAGATATTGTCTTGTACAACAAGTAAGTTTTATTGCACAAATGCTGAGAAGTGCAGGTTCCCATGCTCAGATGTCTAATGCATATATCTGAGAGACCCAAGTGATTTCAAGTAATCATATTGTTTCGATTAGGGCGGCTGTGGCTCAGTGGGTCGTCCTGTAAGTGAAAGGTTGACGTTTCGATTCCCACTTAAAGATTGGGGATTGGAGGGGTGTCAGTCTACCTCCTTGCCATGGCCGAGGTGCCCTTGAGTAAGGCACTGTACCCCTATGCTCCCCGGACGCTGTGATTGGCTGCCCACCGCTCCAGTGTATGGCATCTGTCTCTGAGTGTGTGACCCTGTGCATGTGTGAGTTAAACAAGTGCCAACCTGGATGGGTTAAAAACGGAGGACAAATTTCAGTTTCAGCATTTTCAATTCTACAACAATGTCAGGATGACATGTTCCATCCCAACAAAAATGCCATCTCATAAACTTACGTCCTTTGTGGTAAAAGTATTTGGTTTTTGCACTGTGGACGAACATATTTTGATCTAAGACTGGACCCATGAAGAAATAGAAAAATGAAAGAGAAAATTTGAAAGCTGCATATTCAGATTGATGTCATGATGCTACTTTATTTGATGGCCAGCTGTAACGTAAATTATGTAATAAAAATAGGTGGGACATGCGTCCACTCTAGCAAAACAAAAGGCAGAAAACACATATATATATATATATATATATATATGTATATGTGTGTACACATACACTGCTCTGAATGTTAAATGGTGATCTCTTTGGACCAAAATCATGTTTTATTCTCTAAAATGAATCAGGTCATTTTTTAAGTGTAGCTTTGCCGTACTGTAACAAAAACAAACCTTTACTGAAAATAACAATATGTATGATAGTAATAGGAAACTAAGTCTAAAAATCATACTAAAATAATAGTAGTTGCACACAGTTACTGCAAAGGAAGCTCAGTCACAACTGAAAAACTAACTAAGCCTGTAAATGTACCAGGCGGGACTGAAACTTCTGTGTTATGGTTGAAAGTTCTGTTCTTAAAATCATCAAAATTTTTCTAAGAAACTTTTTTTTAGATTAAACTTGGCAGTTACATCACATTACACGCACAGATCAACAAAAAACCATTAAGGAAAACAAAAAAGCCATCTCTCTGTTTTACAACATTTACTATAAAACATACTGTGTATTAAGGTAGATGTTAAACATTTTAGAATGTCTCTGAGTTGTCTTTACCTCTTCTTCATGCTTGGTACTGATAACAATGTTTGCTCTGAATCCTATGACCTCTTCATTTTAAATGAAAACGCTCTCTCACAGTGCTGTAGGTGATTTCCTCGTGGAAGACAAGACCAAAGCTCTGCTAAAGTTTGATGGCACGATCACTTGGGTTCCTCCAGCTATATTCAAATCCTCCTGCCCTATGGACATCACATATTTCCCTTTTGACTATCAGAACTGCTCCATGAAGTTTGGCTCCTGGACCTATGACAAGGCAAAGATCGACTTGGTGCTCATTGGCTCAAAGGTCAGAGAGACTGTCGGGAATCCTGCTTGTCTAGAACTTTTTCACATGTTAAATTTACCTGTGACTTTCAACCTTTATTAGATTTTTCTTTGAAGGTTTTGAGAAGAGGTGATGGGTTATCAGCAAAAAAATTTTATTGATTAAGGTTTTGTAACTGTTGTCAGAGCTCTTTTTCATGTTCCCTTCTTGAAATACGTTAACCCATGGTTAACCCATGGATTCCGCTGTGGCGCATTTTAGAGCTTCTCAGAAGCAGATTGATACTCTTCTGCATCAAGCCACTCTAAGCAGAAAATCTGGGGAGGAAGTCTGACCCAAGCATCCCATTTGCTTTAGACAACCTTTAACACATATTTTAACTCAGAACCAGGACTGTGGGTCTTACACTGAAACTGATTTGGGAATCGATATGTTTTCATTTTTCAAGGCAGTTGGACTTTCAGGTGATTCATACAATTAGTTCTGAGAAAATCTATCTTGCAGAACCAAAGTTGTCCCAGACCAGTCAGTGTCTTATACTACCAGACACAGGCAGGCGTTATTTATGCGTCTACAATCAACTCCTAAGGAGGTCAGCATAGATTTGAAGCACAAGTTACAGCATAAGTGGAAAAAAAAATTAGGTTTTTTTTTATTAATCAAAATTAGACCAAGACTTTTTTGGGGAAGTTTTTTGCATTTTTAAGAATGGGCAATCTAAACAAAGCTCCATTTTCTCTTAAAACTGTCTTGATTTTAACTTTTACATTTTCACCTCACCAGGTGAACCTGAAAGACTTCTGGGAAAGTGGGGAGTGGGAGATCATTGATGCACCAGGATACAAACATGACATCAAGTATAACTGCTGTGAAGAGATCTACCCTGACATCACCTACTCCTTCTACATCCGTCGCCTGCCGCTCTTCTACACTATCAATCTCATCATCCCATGCCTCCTCATCTCCTTCCTGACGGTGCTGGTCTTCTACCTTCCTTCGGACTGTGGGGAGAAAGTTACCCTGTGCATCTCAGTCCTGCTCTCCCTCACTGTGTTCCTGCTGGTCATCACTGAGACCATCCCCTCAACATCACTCGTCATCCCTCTGATTGGAGAATATCTTCTCTTTACCATGATTTTTGTAACTCTTAGTATTGTCATCACTGTCTTTGTTCTGAATGTCCACTACCGCACTCCCATGACTCACACAATGCCGGAGTGGGTAAGGTCTGTCTTCCTTGGGGTGCTGCCCAGAGTTATGCTGATGAGGAGGCCTATCGACCAGGGCTGCTCATCACCTGCCAGAATTACAGGGGGGACGGGAGGTAGCACGGGAGGTAGCAAGAAGAGAAAGAACAGCATTGGAGGAGGAAGTAGCTCGGGAAGTGTTAGTGTTGGTGGTATAACTGGGGGAGTAGCATGTCCAGCACTGGATAGTGGCTCAGGTGGAGGAGGAACCTCCTCAGCTGGCGGCTCCATGAACTGCGTGGAGTATGGCGAGATGAACCGCGACTTAAACCGGGATATGAACAGGAGGTGTCCCTATAGAGGCAAGGAGGTACCTACTCCTGTTCCACCCCCGATGGTGCCACCTCAAACCCAGGGACCCCCAGAGTCAGAGCTGCCGAAGGTGCCAAGGCCCCTTAACGCATCGTCACCGGTCAACGCTGTTGTAGCTTTTTCTGTGGTGTCGCCAGAGATCAAGCAGGCCATTGAGAGCGTGAAGTACATCGCAGAAAACATGAGGACCCGCAACAAAGCCAAGGAGGTACAAAATGTAGCAAATAGTTTGAAATGTGTGTGCGTGTGTTATTTTTTGTGAGTGCATCGTCTAATGAGATGTTTCTCTAGAAAAGACTTAATAATACTAAAACAAATGAGTTTTGTATCTCACTGGAAGTCCCAAAGTGTTGTGTGGGAGAACAGCCTCACTACATTGTATGAAAATTGTTTTAGTTGCTGCTTTAAAGTGAAGCTGTGCCTAGTTTTTTCTCAAATGTCAGTTTGGTTCAAACAAACCCAGTGATTTACAATAAAAGATGAAGGTTTAAGCTTTTAACTAGCTGTTATTTATATAATCCAATAGGCTTAGGGTGGTTGCTATCAAACAGCGTATCTTATCTCTACAGTAAATGGGTTGCACCTTTATGGAACAATTCCACCATTTTTACAGATCAGTCTACAGGTCTTGTAGAGCACGAAGCTCTCTATACGCTTTAAGTGACATCACTTGAAAAAAATTAGGTTTTGGGGTGGATTCAGGAAGAAGTGAGTTTACTCGCTCGGCTCTCCCTGCTTAACACAGAACAACTATTAGCACAACAAACAATGTGAGGACTTATTGTGGGAAAATCAAATGATCCAGATTAATACCAAAAGAGGCAAATTATTTTAACAACACATGTAATTCTAAATCAGCGGTCAGTGAAGGTAAATGTGAGAGTATGTAGTGTTCTTTAGGTAAATAAAATATTTTCAAAGCCTAACAAAACACGAAATATGGTAGAGTCAGTGACAGAATGATGCAAAACTAGCTATAAAAGCTTTACATATAACCTTAGAAAACCATTATGAGTACCCAGATACTCATACAGCATAAATCTCTCTAACTTGGAAAAAACTTGCCAGACAAAAATAAATCTTACATTCTTACTAGATTGTCTATTGGTGTATTATTCAGTGGAGGAAAGACTAAAACTACATTTTCTCCCCAAAAAAAACAAACCATGTCCTTTACAGCCGGTGGCCCGGCGAGCATAAACTATGCAGGAAATAAAAGGAAGAAAGGCTTTGTGCTTTGATCGGAGTATCAATACATTGCTATATCTTGAAACAGCAAGTCGTTGTTTGCTGCGGTATCAAGATTTAAAATATTGTATATTGGAAAAATTGAATGCATTCATGGATGATCTGGCCTAGTTTCACTGCTGTGTTCTCTGCCTACGGGAAACTAAAGAGTGATATGAACGTAAGTGCAAAATGAGGCACAGACAGCACCTTCTGTCCACAACAAAGACCTATCCATACCTTTAACTGAAACTAGATGCTGCCTGAACCATCAAGGTTTATTCTAATCATAACTTAGTTCTAAGAACAAGAACTTGATCTCAAAAAGCATTTTATTTTGTGGGATCAGATTTATCATTTTAATTGAATGAGCAGATGCTGTCCCCACAATTTACACAGCATACAAATGAGCAGATACACATATAACAATACTAACTGCATGTGTTTTGCATCTACATAATGGGTTCATTCCTACCTTGTTCAGTAAATAATGTAGAAACTGTTTGAACATGTCTATTTAGGGAGTGTAAATCTGCTTGTTTGTCACAGAAGTGGGGCTTTGTGTACGCCTTCCTCACACACTGGATAGTTCTGATATGTTTGTTGTGTCAGCTCATTCTTTTCTTAGCACCACTCGAATGTTTCTTTCATGCCTGCAATTTAGCCACACTGCCACCTCCGATTGCACAATAGCATTATGGTCACTGCAGTCATGATCTCATTCTCCACACCTGATTAACGATACACAGCACTGTGAAAATGTTCAGAGCTCCAAAAAGGCCGGTTACACCTCGTTATAACTATGCCTGTTTGCTTGCCTGTTCAGAAACACTTTGAAACTAATCAGACACCCCTTTGATTGCGCTATGTGATATGAGGAATAGAAACATCTAAAGTATACTAAATGTTTTCACAGTAGTGCACGTGAACACATAAGCTTCATTTCCACATTAAGAACTAAGAAGTTTGTGGAAACTGTGAATTTCTTTTTCAGGAACCAGGGTCTAAATTAAGTTTCCGAGACATTGTTTTACTTATAAAAATCCCCTGCATTACAGGTAGTGTTCTCTGAAAGTTCAGAAACATTGAGTGCATCTACATGTAACTACATCTTATACATATTTAATTTCAGTATTTACTCAATGACCCCATTTGCAAAGAAAATCAGTCAAAAGCAGAAACTTGAATATCTACCCATCCAATTGTCTCTTGCATTATATGCCATTGCTGTTGTTGGTTTGGTCTTTTGTTTACGGCCATTTCAGTCTGGACTGGAGTGGAGCAGGTTGTGGCAGAGGTGCGCACAAAAATTCAATGTAAAAATAGCCAACGCATTTTCATTTTCTTCAGAAGCTATTTTGCGTGATTTACACAAGCCTTTAGACCGTGGGAGAGCCTCGTGGCTTATTTAAGATAATCTTTGCCTTCTGGAAAGACACCAGACAGTAGCAGCTGGCAGAGACTTTCCAGCAGTCTTGTAATATTTGTTGGCGTAGCCAAATAAATTTCTGTTTAGGATATTTTCCATCAATCTGCTCATGGCTCATCTTCAGTTTTACATTGATTCTTATGTAACTAGTATTATAATCACTCTGCAGTCGCATGAAAGTCAGCTGAACAGGCTAGTTTCTGCCAGACTATGAAACAAATTAAAAACATTGATTATTTGTCAAATATAGAGGAAAGAAATATAAGACAACTACTAACACTGTTGGTTTTGTTTTTATGTTAAACAATTAAATAACTAATATCAGTCCAACAGTAAAATACAGTCGACTAGAACTATAATTTATTGTATATAGTTCATGATCTGCTATTAATGGATTTAACCTCTCTGACTAAACAGTCATCAAATACACAACATTTGTTGTGCTGACCGAATGAAATTTTCAAAATAAAGTAAAAATAGTAACTCTGATTGACTTGGTATTGTTGAGCCAATTAATCAGCTGTTTTATCAGAAGAGAGCTAGATGTTTGCCATAATGTCCTGAGGCTGTGCAGATGGTGGAGATCAGCTGTTGCCACAGTTGCTCTCCACCGTCTGCTCAACCTCCATCTGCCACCATCTGGAACTGCAGCACCTTGCTCCAAAAACCGCAGCTACCTTGATCTTTAGAGATTGCTGTTGTCTGTGTTTGCATGACAACCCAGCCAGTTGGAACAGAAATCTATCTGGTATGCATTGTGTGGAAATGGCTAGGATTTGATTCTGGGAACACTCGGCTTATATTGAATAAGCCCACAGACAACGTGAAGAAACCATTTGATTGAGCATTTGGAGGACAGAAAGCGCAGAACTATTTTGTGTTCTCTTTGTTTATGCACACACTGAAGTTCTCTCCCTGCTTCTCTTCAGGTGGAGGATGACTGGAAGTACGTTGCCATGGTCATTGACAGGATTTTCTTGTGGGTTTTTGTGACGGTGTGTGTGCTGGGAACTCTGGGACTCTTCCTGCAGCCACTCATCAGCTTCTTTAAATGAGTCACTTTGTCCCGACTCTTTTTCTCTCTTCCAGTTTTCTTCTGTCTGTCTCTCTGTATGTCACTTGAATTACTCCGGGAATTACCCCTCTCGCATTTGTTTTACATGAAACACCAGGGTATCGCTGTCCTCCTTTTCTGCCTTTTGTCACTCCTCAGTCTGTCTCTTGCTCCTCTCTGGTACTCCATCATTAGCTTTCAATTTTTCATTCCTCTTAAATTTTGCCACTACACTACTATCTGGCCTCCTTCTCTCCATCACCATTTTTTTCCAACCTGATTATCACATCTTCTTCCCTTTGTTTTTCTCCTCTCTTACATGCTTTGACCTGCCACTGCTGACATTCTTTCACTGTCATCTTTTGTCTCTCAATATGGCTGCATTGCCAATATTTGTGTTATACTAAAAATGTAGAAGAACCTCTTAAATAGGTTTATCACTAAAATAGAAGAAACTGAATGACTTTGAAGTAACAAGTGCAATAAAAACATTATGTTGTTAAGGACCATGACACCAGTCTCTTTATGTTTAAAAATCATTGACATATAGTTGACTACTTTTTAATAATCATGTGTTCAAATAGCAGCAACAATGTCTTTCTTTGTCCATGTCTTTGTAGAATATAGAATTTGAGTCGTGCATGGCTTCTGAGAAGGACACTGGCTATGGCTGTACACTTAATGATGATATGTTTTCATGAATAATCATGCATCGCACATGCATTCAGAACATCAGTGAAAACTGACGGTATATAGAAGCACCTTGAATAGCACAATGTTGATTAAACTTCTAAAGAAACTTGAAACAACAAAACTGACTCTTGTCTTTTCTTAAGGTCCCAGTGTTGTGTCTTTGTTTTGCTTTTTTGAAAATGTAACTTTTTTTCTCTGTGTATTAAGTTGTTTTGCCACATCTGTGATTTTCTGTTTCCTTGTTGCTGCCATCTATGTCTCATCAGCATAGACACAGCATGTTCTGTGTCTAAGGAACAAGATGTGAGAAAGGAACACTTTGATTGACAAACCAAAACTACCAAATGAGAAATCCTTGGTTGCTTTTTGTCACTTTAAAATGATTCCAAAATATGTTCTACATATGGAAGGACATGGTTTACACCACTTGATAGACAAATCTACACAGGAGAACACCTGAGTTTCCTTATTCTGACTTCTTCAGAAGCTTTCTTGCCCCTCTTCTCCTTTTGAATGGTTATTGAGGACAATGGAGGGATAATGGTTTTCATGTTTAGAGAAGTGAGCAGATGCAGACATCAGTAGTATATTAAAACTTGCTGTTTGTTTACCTATGTGCTTGCCTCCAGTAATGTCCTATATTTTGGTCCTCTTCTGAACTTCCACATGATACCCAGACTCTGTTGTGTTTCAGTCCATGATTTGTCAAATGAAGCATCCAGGTAAGATGAATTGCAGAAGAATTTGGAAGAAAGGACAGAAAAAAATGTTTGATATCACAAAACATCGTAGGTCAATTGGATGTTTCAATAGAAATGGCCACTGGTAGTTTCTACGCAGGGACTGTGCAGGTTGCATATTTTACTTATGCTTAGAACCACAGTACAAGCAAAAGGTAAGCAGAGTAAAAACAGGTTCATTGATTTAGCTTATTTTTCTTAATCTTTTTGTGTTATTCCCCAGGCTGAGTAAGCTGCAGAAGTCACATTTTCAAATAAGAGTTTCAATTTAGTGCTGATCACCCTTTTGCCATTTTTGTTTCCAAAAATGAAACACTTTATGCATGCAACAAAAAGAATGATCATCTTTCCCCATTTTATATTTACACAGCATCCAATAATTTGGTTGGAATGATGTTGGAATGAATGAAAATGAGTGAACAACTATAGATACACAATGCTGAGTCACTCAGTACTTACTTGAAGTTCATATACAGCTGCATCTAACCACTGTGTTGCAGGTGGTCAGGATTTTGCCTCAGTTATGACTCGGTGAGTTTGTAATTGGGGTGAGGTGTCAGGGGAGGTAGCCAGCTGTTGATCTATCAGATGTGATCTGACATGATATGTTTTGTCAGGCATTATAAACATAATTTGCCTTTTGATAACAAAAGCTAAAAAGTAAAAAAAAATACAGTTGCATAGAAAAGGAACAAGGGTTTCCTCTCGATTATCAGAAGTAATGATGTGTACTTTTTTAGACTGAGTATTTTAGACTGCTGCCTGTACTGCGCAAGCGTCTTTAACCTGATGTAGGAACTACAATCAACTGCAACTGTGAGTGCTACATTTTCACACTTCACCCATTGGTGTTGTTTTTTAAAACATGGAGACAAGTTTAAATGCTTGTCTGGAAATTTGATCTGCAATGGTATTTTTTAAAAGATACACAATGAAGTACACAGGTTACGCACGCTACAAAAGCACGTGGGTTGGCCAAATCACAAAATGTGCAACTTTTCAACTTGCATCACAATATGTTTACTTTGGTAACAGCCAAATCATCATAAAGCCAAATTATTTCTCAAGTACATTTATTTCCTTCATCTGCGGTTTGGCCACAGACTGTTGGCATCCTAACACCATCATTCCTAAATTTGATACTGAAACAAAAATTTTAGATTGTCAGCTGGTCCTTAAGCCACATTCAGAGCAGAGGATGTTCTCCACAAAATCAATGCAAAGATGAGTCTGTGCTATACAATAGCCATTGTTTTGATTAAAATATGACATTTTAAATGTTTGACAGAAGAGTTATGATGAGTATTCCAGCAGTCTTTTAGGGAATTCAGGCCAGTGGGGTAAATAGGTAAAAATCATCTGTCTGAAATCTGTGTATACAGTGTCATATAAATCAGTGTCCGCTTAGTGAGTAGAGGTCAATTTTGTACTTCTCTCATTCCCATCTTAAAGGTCATGGATGAGTTTGAGTGTGCCTGTCAGCTCTAACACACTGAAAATTCAGGACGAAGGCACAACGTACAGTCCTCTTCCCCTCAAGTCACATCAGAGTGTGACTGTGGCTCTGAGTATCCCACCCAGTGGCTCCAAACAGCTCAACCGTTGAGACTAATCCCTTGTTGTGTGTACTCAATGAGCATGTACACATTGGTGCAAGTGTGTGTGTGTTGAACAGGATAGTTACACATGTCATCTCAGGACGCGAGAGGGGTTGAGACGGTGACAGAGTGTGTGTATTAGGGAGATCATATGTGCAGTCGGCACCGCAGGTCTCACAACACGCAGATTATAGGATGGAAGGAGTCTAACCATGGAGATGCAGCTGAAGCTTTACCTCAGACACACATAGTAAACAATCTGTTTCAGTCTGCAACCTGACAGTGTCACGTTGGTGCCTGGCTGCCACAGAATTAGGAGCTCAGTAGAGGATCAACCAGCATCTCTAACTATAATTGACAGCAGTTGTGTGCTGCATGCAGTTTTCCTAGCAGGCTCAACCCCAACTTACTGCATTTCCCCTCACTCTAGTAATATCGATGATCGATAAACGGTAAACAAACCTGGACAAAGATGTTCCTCTTTGACTTCAAAGTTATTTTGAGAAAGACACTGAAATTCTTCCAGAGAGCTGCAGCCACTTTAATCTGAATTTGAAATAGTGTTACTTTGAAATTTGAAAGCCGTGGATCATTGAATAACGGGTCTTCAATAACTTGGTTGCAGTCAGAGCAAAGTAGAGTGCTGTAAGGCTCTTAGAGGGATAATATATTATTAAGCCAGAAACATGGATGAATATTTTACCTGATTCATCACTGCTGACTACAACCCTTGACTCCTGCAATCCAGTCGTCTGTGTCATGGGTGACGGACCTGCCACAGCCTTTGGATCTGTAGGAACTAATTTTGTCTTATTAATAATTTAGCATCAAACTGTTCAACGAATAGAAATAAATTCTGTTTACATGCTTTGTTTTTCACCTTTTACACTTTGCTTGTTTAAAACAGCAATTTTTATCTCTACACAGGTCTTTCTCCATCTTTTATCTTTGCATTTCTCTTTCTATATTTTGTCCTTTCTATCATAGTTTTTGGAATCGCAAAGAAGCAAGCATGCTCTGTAAAGTTAGGGTGGAGTTTTACGATGCGATGGGGTCATACTGCAGACTGCAGAGGGGCAAATGGTGAATTAGGCTGCTCTCTTGTGTCATTGGGAGCAGAACGGTACACGCCTGCAGCCAGCCAACCGTGGATAAGCAGAGGAGACTCTCAGCTAAATAATTCATTCCAATGGGAGCCTTCTGAACACACGCACACGCAAATGCAGGGTGCTCTCCTGTTCACAAGTGGCTGCTATTTGAGGCAGAAAGTTTCACACTCCCTATACACAAAAAACGTACAGTCACACAGGAATGTAAAAAAACAAGCTTCTAATTTTACTCTTTTATGAATATTCATAGAAAGATGAAGAAACATTATCTTGGAATTACACCCCCTCCCCAAAAAAGCAACAACATTCTGATGGAATAAATGAAGCATCAATGTAGTCTGCTCCTGCAGAACTGGAGCACTGATAGAGAAGGACGACCTGAAGAGATCTGAGGCAATTAAGTACAGCCAAACAGACATGCAACAACACACAGCTTTAGGCTACAATATTCATCACATATGTAAAGACTAGAATGACAAAATTACCAAAAGGAGAAAGACACAATGGAAAATCATAACAACGATCCTTGAGAGAGAAGTTTGAAGTTTTTTTTGGATTATTGCTTTCCCATCTCAGTCTGTGACTGTGGGTCACAATGCAAGACGCTGCTGTCACATAAGATTCAATGGCAAAAACTACAAACAAACAATAATGACAGCTAGTATGGGGAAAAAAAGCCTAAATCATTCATCCATCCCACTTTGTTCAATTCAGGGTCACAGAGGAAGCTGAAGCTTATCCCAGCTGGAGGGTACACCCGAGACAGGTCACCAGTCCATCAGAGAGACAAACAAACTAAACAATCATCCATGTACACGCTCACTCCAAGGGTTAATTTAGCATCCCCATTTAGCCTGACATGTTTGTTTTTGGTCTGTGAGAGGAAGGTGGAGCACCCTAGGAGAACCCGCACACGCACAGCAAGAGCATTCAAACTACATAGAAAGGCTGAGATTTGAATCAGGAACCTTCTTGTTGTGAGGCGACAGCATCACAAACCAATTTTATCTGTCATGTGCATTACTAGTCTGGTTTTGTCAGCCAAAATTGCTGGTTCAAATTGCTATTGTATCATATTGATTTATTTATACTTTCTTAATAATTTGTATGCCATCAACCTGCCAGGGACAGCAGCTTGAAATTAGCTTGGAAAGCCTTTATCTGGTTCATTTATTCCTCAGACCCATGCACTCATCCCCTTTTGAATAAATTAACATAATCCTGTACATAAGTATCTTTTTCAAAATAGAACAAGTTTACCTCTGTCACTGACATTTTAGCACACCAAACAACCGCAAACACAGAAAAGACAAGCTAAAAAACATGCTGGTTCATCTGATTGTTTTCTGTATCAAACAGTTGAGAGCTTTCTTGACCGGTTATTTTACTATAGCCAGCTCAAGCTCGGGGTCAAATTCAAACATTACATACATCATTTGTCATATTTCTTTCTTTGAATACACTTCAGGATTGTGAGACAGGTGTGGCAAATGAGATGATGAATTTATTTCACATTTGTTGTTACTATCATGGCATGAATTTTCGCAGTTTAGTTTAATTTGCTTGCAGCAATTTGAATGCTTTGAACAAATATGAGGATGTGCTTACAGACTGAATCTGCCAGGAGCTTGGGGTCATAGCTTTTCTAGTGCTGTCAGTTAGGATTTATGTGAATGTGACACATTGCACATGTGAGTACATAAGAGAAGAAACCTCATTATTTATCTGACTTGTCTTAAGGTAATTGAAGGTGGCACAACGTTCTTGCAACTATTGATAAAAAATAATTAAGAATTTCTTATCCCCAGAGCCGTAAACGCAATGAAACACTCGTGGGCAGTGGCACTCAAGGGCAAACACATGGAGACTAGACACAAACCCAGCCGTCCTGTCTGCTGAGACCCCAGGGTGCACATCTCTGAGGGTTTCTGCATCAGTGGAGCCCCCATACATACATGCATATTTGCAGATATGCAGGGCAGACATAACTAGTGTGTGTAAGCTAAACACAGACAAAAATATGCAAAAACAAATTTGCATACATGCAAAGTGCCACATGTTTAGGTAGGGAGACACAATGTTGCAAATGTGCACATGCATTCTCATTTAACAACACACCAAACACACATACATAAAAACATACAGTGAACACATTCACAAACACACAAAGCGCAGCTGACTCAGTTCAATCCCCCTCTGCAAACTGGCTCTTGATGGAGGCGCTCTGACACAAACACACGCAAAAGTATATATCCTGTTGTAACACTGAAAATGTAGAGGTGTCTGTCATACTCAACAGTAATGTCTGGCTGGAATCTGCTCAACAAACTACTGCGACCAGTTTCATGAGGGAACTATTTTTTGTCTGTCTGGTTTTGGCTCAGCTGCAGGAGCAGAGTGGTTCAGGGAACAGCGCCATGTGACACAGATTAGTGGAGCTCCGAGGCATTTCGGATCTTCTCGTCCTCTCTTTTTATATTCTGTAGTGTGCAGAGACCTGGGACAGCTGCAAGCCAGAAACACAGGTGAGGTCTCCAGCCTGAAAACACTTCCTGTGTAAATTGTTCACATTTAGGTTTGCCACCTCTGGTTGGTATTTATAGGTTGTTGTGAGATAATTGTGGTCAATTAAAATGTTTATGTGGAAAACCCAAAGGCTGTCTTGTGTTGAGTAAGAATCCAAAGAACCAAAGATTTTTGTTACAAAGCATTAACCATATCACTGCACAAATAGATGTATGTATTTACTCATTGTTTGAGGCTCATACTCATGTCAGTGGGAGTGAATGTCAACGTTAATGATGTCTTTGCTGAGCTGCAATGTTGCCTAACAGTACCAGACCACCTACTTTCAATCAACACTAAATTGTTTTTGTATTATAATTTCACTTGTAAAAATGACAAAAATTATGTAATAATGCTCTGAATTTAGCCGAATCCATTGCATAAGGAAATATTTTCTCTGAATCTTTTGGTGATATCACGATTATGTATTGTAGATGATGCAATATTCAAAGTCTTCAACATTTTAGGCCGAGGATCATCATTTTAAAATTTCTCCACGTTTTTGCAGATCGTTGACCCTCTCCCTTTATTTACCTCTGAGACTCTGCCTTTCTATGGTACTTTTTTAAAATTTCCAAATATGTTTCTGACCTGTTGCCAATTAACACAGTTAGTTGCAACACATTCCTTCAGCTGTTTCTGTTTAGCGCCATTTACTTTTCCAGCCCTTTTCATCCTCGACTTTTGGGCGACATGTCGTTGCCATCAAATTCACGATGAGCTAATTTTTTTCATGAGACAGTAAACTGGCTCACGTTAATACATTTGATGTGTTTTCTATGTTCTATTGTGAACAGAGATTTAGAGATGATCATATTCTGTTCTTATTTACATTTTACACAGCGTCCTGACCTTTTGGGGGTTTATGTATGTTCATAGGATTGCATTTTACACAAGTGTCATGATTATCATTTTGTGCCAACTCAAAGAATTTTCTTTGCCATTTATCTATTTTGAAGACAGCTTTTACATGTCTTGAGTTCAGCACTATATCTCAGCCGAGCTTCAGTGTATGTTCTCTGGAATGACACAATACAAAGAAGTACACATGAAAGAAATAAATTAAAAATTAGACTGCGCATTAGACTGTGCACTTTGCTCACGTTCACAGATTGTGTTGGCTTTAGCCTGCAGACCACGCTTTTAGAGGACAATGATTTGAAGTCTGGAAACTCAGTTCCAGCTCTGAACACCTCGCTCACATCTCACTAAATGTAGAAAACTTGTATGTCTGTCTTTTTTTTTCAATAGCCATTTTTCTGACCTATTTATTGGCAGGTGTTGCTGGGCACCAGAGTAAAAAGTGAAAACTTGCTGCTCTGTTACAAGTGATTCCGCTGCGCTGTCTTTTCCACTCTGCCGTGTGTGTGTTTGCACAGCATGAGAGCAGAGTAGAGAGATGGAAAAACACATTTTCTCTTTTGTCTCAGTGGATGAGCTGTCGATAGTTTCTCATGTTGTCTGGATGAGAAGAGGAACATAAAGAGAGAAAAATACTACACTTAGTGACTACATCAGGCTTTGGGTGACTCGTCAACATAATTGATGACATCGACAACACCGCCTGTGCAAGCAAGCAAGCATCTGAAGTATGAAAACATTTTAGACTGAGATTCAGCAACATGGTGCTTTTAAGCCCTATAAACTAAAAATAGTTAATTACAGCAACACAATGGCAGGAACTTGAGAAAAAGACATTTTCTTGAGAGCTTAATTTGTAACAGCAGATGTTTTGGTTAGATTTTCACAGTTCTAGCTGACTCGATGGGTGTTAGACTAGCAGGGAGTCCCAGTTATCTATCACCTTGACAGTTGCTGAGGTCACACATCACTGCCTGATGAAGATTGGCAAATGATACACATGGATTGTTCAGAGATCGTCATGTGGGCCTTGGCCATCAGATTAGAAATTAACCTAAAGCATTGGACCTCCTAACAAACATGCAACTGAAGATTCCTCTTGAAGAGGTGTAACTTCTCAGGAAACTTCCTACTTCCTTTTGCTTCCTTTAGCTCTTTTGATAACCTTAGTCTGCCTGTCTGACAGCCTACACAGTCACTCTTAATAATTACTTTAAATGCTGAATAGAACACTTGACAGTCACTGATTGCTCTCTTTTTGACCTTGACATTGAATTTTTTGCTAACTTTGAGTCAGATATCAAAGCAGAGTCAATCAGTTGAGGCTTTAGAATAAAGTACCGACTTTATTCTACTCCATAAATGTTTGTGTAACCACTTTTAACTACTCTTGAGATATTTCAGTGCAAAACAATGGATCAACTGACTGAACACCAACATGCACCCATATCACATCCTTTACATCCTTGGAACTAAATGAAAGTATCTTATATCTGTCAAAGAGTCAAGTGTAACCTGTTTTGTTCTACTTATAACTCATTCAACCTAAACTACTGCTCCAGAAACCCATCCTAATGTAATCTAGGGCTTTGATCATTTAGTCAAAGGAGACCTGCCTTTATATTGTTCCCGAAGGCAGGTCTCCTTATAGTGACCATATAAGAATTGATTTCTCCTCTGAAAGAATAGCAGGAATAAACATACATACCCACAAACATACACATCACATTACTGTTTTCACAAACACAAAAAGAAAATGTTCCGTTATACATTATCTTATGGAGACAGAATTGTAACAGTGTCTCATGGGCTTGAGTTTTACTGTCAGGTGCTTTTTTTTTGTTTATATCACGTCACTCAGATAAAGTCTAAGGGAAAATCAGTGTGAACTTTTTAAATGAAATATAATGTGCTAGGTCAATGAATAATAGGGAAACTTTTTTAAGCCCCACAAGTTAATACTGAACTGTTATATCTGAGTTTAGATCACAAAAATCATCCATTAACCTTTGCCTCAATAACTCTTTTTTTTTTTTGCTCCGTCTCTCTGTTTTAGATTCTGGAAAAATATAAAGCATTTTATTCACCAGATTTGGCCAACATCTTTACTGCTAGCTTTCTCTGCTGTTCGTTGGTTCTTCTGAGAATTGAAATATCAAATAACTGAAATTAAACATTATTGATGATTGGGGGAATTTTTTTGATCAGACCATTTTTAAGTTTGGTTAAAAAAAAGAAGCCATCTTAAAGTGACTGTGGGCTTCACTGATATACTACATGTCACAACATTATGAGGGATTAATTTAAAGTATGTGTGATTGCATAAAAAAGCTAATAGTATGGGCATGTGGGAGACCACTGACTTTGTGTTTCCTTTAAAGCATGAGTGAGATTTTAGTCTCTTTTCCTGCATCCCCCTCTATCCTTTAAAATCCTTACAATAACAAACAGATTAAGATGAAACCCCCAGGCCTGGAGAGACAGGGCTGTTTCTTCTTATCAATTAGATATTTCGCACAAGCAAAATTATGCAGGCTTTAATCACAAGCTCAACAACGACTGAGAAAACAAAAACAACACCAAATGCTGGCGGAAAAAGAACACACACATAAACATGCAGAATGCAGAATGCATCGCAGATGCAGAGACTGCCCACTGTCATCTGGGAAGGGACAGGCAGGTTTCCAGCCACCGAGAATTTCTGTTTCCGAATGATTAGAGGCGAGGCGGAT
Organism: Leuresthes tenuis; assembly: GCF_036924035.1. NCBI lineage: Eukaryota > Metazoa > Chordata > Actinopteri > Atheriniformes > Atherinopsidae > Leuresthes > Leuresthes tenuis. Next base: position 14,881,706 of record NW_027325365.1, on the reverse strand, counting down.
GGGACGATCTTGGAGGCAGCAGCTGCCCGCCCTACGGCTCCAAGTGGAGCAGAAAATCAGGATAATTTCATTGTGATAATCAGCCTCCTGTTATCCCTGTCATTTTCACCCATGAAGAAAACTGAAAGGTGGAGCACAAGGGAAAGGGGGTGTGTGAGAGAAATATGTATGCACAAGGAGACAAAGGAGGGAGAAGAAGAAATATAAATACAAAAGATAGAAAACGTGTGCTTCGTGCCTGGCTGGCAGCAGCATATATGCATGTCTGACTGAGTTGTGAGTCTATGTTTGCTGTACTTGTGAACATCTTCATTCTTCCCTTTATCCCTTCATCCCTTCCTCAGTCTCTTTACTTTCATTTCAAACAGAACACTTGTTACCAGGCAGTTACTTCAGCCTTGTCTTTTTTTATTTGGATTTGAGAGAACCGCTTCTGAGATTTCTGCATAGATTTTGATTTTAAGGTGCGAAACTCCAACTGGGAAACGTCACATCTCCACAACACCAATATGTGAGATTGTGTGAACATATATATCTGCTTTAGCTGCTCAACTCAGCAGAGTGAATATGGTTTAATTACAGAAGTCCAACTTGTTTGCATACACTTAAGCAACAAAACTACACTGTTCTATAAACACACACCCTCCTACTGTAGAAATCAGGTGGTGTAGCTCAGTTCAGATTTCACACATTTCTTTATCGAAAGTGTTGTTGCCCGCAGCTGGGAATTATAAGCCATCTCTGTTTGCTGGAATGTTAATGAGTTTGTGTTGATATCAGCTCTCTTTTTCTCTGAGAAACACAGTTCTTTCTATTTCTCTTTCCACATCTGTCTTCATGGGTGAATCAGATTAGTTTTCAGCGTTTGTTGTCCTTTGTACTATGATGAGTTGCACAGTTCCTTCTCCTTAACCTGCTTTAATATAATTTCCCCTTTATTTTATTTTCCTTTCCTTTCCTTTCCAAATAACTTACGGATCACTATCAGATAATAGAGCATAAGATTAAAACACACATACACAAACACAAATAAAAACTGTCCTACTGGTAAATGGAAAAATTTCTGTCTGCAAGTGTTTTTTGTGAGTCTGTTATATTTCTTTGCAGGCAAAGAAAAATAAATAAAATGTGCTGTCTCAAACACTGTTGTAACTTAACCTTCATATTGTCTTACACACTAGAAGCATTTGTTGTTCAGAAATGGACATTGTCCTATGAAGTTGATTTCTAGATGTTTATCAAATATTATAACATCCCTCTGTATTTAAAAAAAAAACTGGACTCTGGAAAAGCATGAAAGCATGTTGACAACATAGTGTTCATTAAGTTAAAGCAAACTGTTCACATCTTATAGAGCTAAATATTCCATAATATTACATCAGTGTGATTTAGATGAGAGAACCTTATTCACTCCACAACCTGGAAGATATTTTTGAAGACCATAAAATCGTTTTTTCTGTAGATTAAGCTCTACAACCATGGTGTGCTTGTTAGGGCTTCCCAGTGGAGAAGACCACAATTAAACTGTGGGCTGTGGAAGCTGTTGTAGCAACCCTTCCTTACTCACCACCGTCTATAGAGCTTATGTCAATTCTATAGGCCTGTTCCTAAAAATGTAAACAACGCAAACGTTATGAAAAGCCTATAATGACAGTTTTTATTTTTTTTATTTTTTTTAGGACTTTAAGAAAATATGCGCCGAGGATAGTTTAAAGTGTGAGTTCGTGGCTTGGAAGAGTCGGTGGTCTTCTTCATCCTGTCCAGTCAGAAATGTTAGAGGTTATTGTGTTACCTAACAAAACTTCTCACTAAGAAGCAAAGTAGCGCGTCAGAAGCTTCATGGTTTATGGTTCAGGGCGCCTTTAAAATTCAAATCTTGCACTCATCCGCCCTCTCCCTCCCTCCCTCCTCCTCCCCCTCCCACTCTTCTCCTCCAGAGATCATCCCGTCTGCTTCCCGTAGCGCTTCGTCCGGAATCACATTATACTGACACCGGCCACATACACCTTCACTTCCCATTGGAAAACAGCAGGAGCGCGGCTAGTTTCTGAACTGTGTGAAGCACTTTCACTGATGGGGACCTCGGTGTTTTTCACACCGGTGAGTAATCCGCTACAGCTGAGCAGCGGTTAGAGACAGAAGACTGCAAGCGTGCACATTCGGACCGGGACACCATGAAGTTGGCGTTCATCCTCCTCCTGTCAGTGTGTCCGCTGTCCTTCGCCGCCATCGCCGGTGAGAAAACTCTTTAGGTGTTTTCCTGAGTATTCCTTATGAATAGACGCACCCTGCATGTTTGTTTTGGGAGGAAAAAAGCAACAAAATTACGGAAAAAAACAGATCATGTTGAGCAATATTTGCTGATAAAGATTAAATGAACTCTGCTTAACCTTGGATGCAACCAACAAAAAAAGTGAACTACTCACAATGTGACTTCCTTTTATATCAAACAGGCGATTGTTTGATTAGGCTACAGCAAATGTTAAAATCTAATAGAAACTGATTGGGATTTAGATTTTTAGTTTAGTAGATTTAGTTCAACAGCCTACTCAACTTTACATCCGCTTTTAGAGAGGGCTCTATTAAATATGTTACTCATTTTCTTTAATTTACAATTGTAAGTGTTGCATTGTAGTGAAATTCACTACTTGAAACTATTTGATGAAAATATTCAAATTTGCTGGATGAGTTGATTCACCAGCCTTTATTCCACTGCTGCATCAATCAGATGAGTTTTTAAGCAGCACAGCACAGCACAGCAGGGTGAAGCCTCTGCCATTAAAGTTGATATGTCAACAGACAAACAAGAGCACAGGAGTCAGGTATCAGTGTCCAGCTCTCTGCGACTGTCCTTGAAAGTACAGATGGAGCTGATGGAATTAAAGTGCTCAGCAATGTGACTTTTTTTGCTTGTCTGATAATTTACATTTGTTCACAAATGGTCCAATCAATTTATGTTTCTGAAGTGTGAGGTCGCAAAAGATACCAGCTACAGGTTAAAAGTGCCTCTTCTTTTAATCAACACAGTCATTAAGCCTCTCACTTTTTGTCCCCTGTGTCTGACTTTATAGCTTTTGATTATTAGTGTTAGAGCCTTGTTCCATGTAACCTCAGTTTGCCAGTTTCAGTTTCCCAGTTTCTGCACACAGTTATCTTACCCAATAATTTCGCCCCCATTTGAAACCTCAGAGCTTATTTTCTCCTTTGTAAATATGTTTGTGTTGATCTTACTGCTACTCTTCCTGCTCTTACTGCTCTCACCATTGTCCGTTAGTGGTACCACTAAGGTTGCATTATTTAAAAGATATTACAACATAGTGCACAGACCTTCAGCTATAGACAATTATTGGGTAAAATTGTTCAGTTTTCACCCCTGTCTTCTGAAATGGCAGATTAAACTAATGAAGGTGAGGGACAGTTAATGTGTGAGGAGAGCTGTGAACCCACACTGTTCATTCTTACAGCACAAAAGGAATTTGTGTCCTTGGCGGAGATGGAGGATGCTTTGCTGAAGAACCTTTTCCAAGGCTACCAGCGCTGGGTGAGACCAATCCAGCATGCAAACGATACCATTAAAGTTCGCTTTGGACTCAAGATCTCTCAGCTGGTTGATGTGGTGAGATTTGCTTGCAACTCCTTGCTATTTGTTACTAGTTGTTGCACAAGTATGTTTTTACACAAAACTTGAAAAATGAACAGTCTTTGATGCTATATAAAATATAATGGTAGCTTTCAAGGTGTATTAATGCTGTTTATCTAAAAGAAGAATTAAAGACATTAAAATTAAAAAGCAAACTACTGTTGGCAATAAAGAATACTTTAGTAAAAGACACCATTGCACTGAATGTCATGATGGCATTCAATAGTCCCCCAACAAACTACCTTTTTCTGTTATGCTAATCAGGCTGAGCTGTTTCGCTAAATAATTTTACTTTCAGTGTAAAATCCAGTGTAGCGGTGTTTAACTGGGAGCTGCAGCCAACTGCATGCTCTCCACCTACCCCCAAATTAAGGTGGCCATGAAAAATGCAAAATGCCCACCCACCCTAAAACCACATAAATAGCTTGTATAGGTTATGAAAATGCAGTCATTTTCATTCTACTCTCATGTGAATGACAGAACAGATTGGTCATTTCAGGGGATTTGTTTTAAACTGAGAGATTGATCAACTCTTTGATTTTAGTCTCTCTATTAGATTTGTTAAGAACAACAAATGTGTAGAATATTTCCCGACAAACACTTAAACAATTAAAGCAAACCTTCAGTCTCTTTTAAACACAAAGATTAAAAAAGGTTGCCCTACTAAAAAGAAAAGCATTTCTACAAAGTTATATAAAAAAATAAAAGCAAAACAAAAGTTTTTGAACTGAGAACAGCTGCAAAGTGAGAGGTTTGTCCTTTTTGTTCAGCAGTGTCGCTGTCCGTGGTGCTGTAGCCAAATGCACCACTGGCAAGTCACAGTAGAGAGCTTTCCATAGTCCTGAAATAGATTAGGAACACTCGAGTCATATCTGCAACTACACAGGCTCTCTCTGGAGTGTTTCTTTAATATTTCAGAGGATGTCTGTGATAGGCTAAGATGGTATTGGTGTTTAGAAATGAGAAAACTGAGAATGTTAATGGAGGAACCACTCTTCTTGGCTTGAAATATTTATCTCAACCAGTTAAGATTTTATCCTTTATTCCTCCTGTCTCTGTCAGAGAGAGCTAATACTGAATAAAACAAGGCCCCTGTGCTTGCACCAAACCGAAACATGCTTATTTGGTAGAGTTTAGATAGAGAAATGACAAGAGAGCTGACTGTAAACACAACATCTTGGTTAGGCTGACTCTCTCTGGGCTGCTGCATGACTCTATTAGATTATGTTTCACCTCTGGTCCATGTGATTACCAAACCATCCAACTCACTTTGACAGCTGAGGCCTGGGTTGGATAAAGCTAAATGATTCGGCTTTGGATACATCTCCTTTACTATTGCAGCATTTATTTCTCAACTGTCTTCTCTCCTCAGTCGTACCCTCATCCTTTTCAAACCTTTTCAAACCAAATCTTTTGTCAGTGGAAATAAACCTGAGCTAGCTGCTCTCCATCTCTCTGTTCCTGTCTTCCTCTATTTACCACTTAGCATTGGTCTCATGTTTCTTTTTCTTGATTGTTAATGAAATACAACAGATAGGTAAATTATATTTTATTTGATTTTCCAGAAAAGGAAACACGGGTCTAGTTCAACCAAACTTCCTGTGTAGTATGCTGATCAAATGAAGGGCCTTGGTGGACCACCACAATTCAGAAGATGTGAAATTGTTTGTGCTGTAAAAAGTCAAGGTTACGAAGTATAGAATCAAACATATGGTTTAATCTACACCATCAGGAATTCTGATTATTATACTTTCTTAAAACTTACATGTTGTTATTTTGCCTTTAGGAAATCCTCTTCTTTTAATTGCAAATATTTTTGTCTTTTTTCTGTTTCAGGATGAGAAAAATCAGCTAATGACAACAAATGTTTGGCTAAGTCAGGTAAGGCACACAAATCAAACAAAACAGACATGGTCACTGTGAGTCATTTGTAAAAGAAATTGGAAAACAATCAAAACCAAACAATCAAAATGTTTGTTTGATATGGTGTACTTGCAACAGATTGAGCTCATTTATGTAATTAATCAGTTCAGATGAATTTAATTGCAAACATTGTTTATTGTTCTCTATAGGCCTAATCATATTGTGTGTTTTGCATTCATGTCAAGCAGGAGTGGATCGATTACAAACTGCGATGGAATCCAGATAAATATGGTGGAATAACCTCAATCAGAGTTCCTTCAGAAAATATCTGGCTCCCAGATATTGTCCTATATGAGAAGTGAGACTGCTCTGCTTTTCTGACAACGCTAACTAACCAACGTTGCTTCATGTGAAAATCTCACACTCTAAATATTGTGTATTTTTGACATAATTTTTGTAAATATTTTTAAGATGTGATAAAAGTTTGACACTTTAATGTCACACTGAAGGAAAGGCTACATAATGATGAGCCATAATCACACACTATACTGTCATACTGTCAACTCTCTTTCACTTCCTTTTTGATTTTAAGTGAGGATAAAAAAGATAATAAGATAAATCACCAAATACATAAACATGGTGTAATTACAGTTCTGATTAGAAAAGCAGATATTTCCTGACTTTGATTTGGTATCTCTTCAGTGCTGATGGACGGTTTGAGGGCTCCCTGATGACTAAAGCCATTGTGAAGTTCAATGGTGCCATCACCTGGACACCACCTGCCAGTTACAAATCTGCTTGCACCATGGATGTCACCTTTTTCCCCTTCGACCGACAGAATTGCTCCATGAAGTTTGGTTCCTGGACCTATGATGGCAACATGGTGGACATGGCTCTGATGGACAACCAGGTTGATCGGAAAGACTTCTTTGATAATGGTGAATGGGAGATCCTCAGTGCCACTGGTGCCAAAGGAAACAGGAAGGATGGCTTGTATTCCTACCCCTTCATCACCTACTCCTTCATCCTGAAAAGGTTGCCGTTGTTCTACACTCTCTTCCTCATCATCCCCTGTTTGGGTTTGTCCTTTCTGACTGTCCTGGTGTTTTACCTCCCATCAGATGAAGGAGAGAAGCTGTCGCTCTCCACCTCTGTTCTAGTGTCGCTCACTGTGTTTCTACTGGTCATCGAAGAAATCATTCCCTCTTCCTCGAAAGTGATCCCACTTATTGGAGAATACCTGCTCTTCATCATGATCTTTGTCACCCTGTCCATCATCGTCACTGTCTTTGTCATTAATGTGCACCACCGCTCATCAGCGACCTACCACCCGATGTCTCCGTGGGTTCGCAACCTCTTCCTGCAGAAACTCCCCAGACTGCTCTGCATGCGAGGACACACTGACCGGTACCACTACCCAGAGCTGGCCCCTGAAAGCCCTGAGCTGAAGCCTCGCTCCGGAGGTCGTAGAGCGGGCCAGAGGACAAGTGACGGAGCCCATGGACAGACGACATCTGAGGGCAAGGAGGAAGAGGCCTGGGCCACCATGTTGGAAAAAGCCATCTTTTCAGTGCGCTACATCAGTCGACATATTCGTAAAGAACATTTCATCCATGAGGTGTGTGTAGTGTTAATTAACAAAGATTAACGAGTAATAATTAGAATAGCCTTTGGATTTATATGTATGTCTCTGTCATGTCATGTCTGATTTCTGGTTTCTGCAGGTGGTGCAAGACTGGAAGTTTGTTGCCCAGGTGTTAGACAGAATCTTCCTCTGGGTTTTCCTCTCTGTTGCAATACTGGGCACCATCCTCATCTTCACTCCAGCTCTGCAGATGTTCCTGAAAATTCCTCCTCCGACTGCAAATGAGGATCCACCTTCAGACCACTAATAAAAAAAATCCCCCTTCACAAGCAACTGACGATTCACCTTCATGATCAGTCAAGCAGCTGCACAAAGGGGGAACTGTGATTTTACAGGAGTACTTTGACCCTTTGACTTCTTTGACTTCTTCTCATCTGCTGTGTACAACGTTGTGTATTGAATCATCAAGTCAGCATATCTATGTTTTATGCACATATAATGCTTAAATTACAATGATGTTAGCAAACTTTGGTTTTGTAGGTGACAAAGATAATCTGAATGAAAGTTAGAGCATCTTATCACAGTTAAAAGACATTCTAACACAAACTGGTATCCAGCTCTGTTTGTCACACATGCTAAAAAAACTTATTTCCACTTAAGGTAAATAAAGCTTGAAAGCAAAGAGTAAAAACCCAGTCAAAGTCACGCAACGTCCAACCTAATGAATGCGCTAAAAACGTTTTGGCTGACTTGATTTATGTACTTAACTCTCCTCATAATTGTCCATCTTTAATTTGATGTTTTTTGTTTTTTTTAGATATGTTTATCTGCTGTAAAAATGATTTCAATATTGACTCAACTATATTCTGCCTAAGCACAAAATACCTCTTGTTGTAGCGGCTTCTTCGTAGATTATCATCCAAAAACAAATTTATTCTCTCAAGGCACCAACAACATAAACATAAACTATCTTAAACATACAAAAGCTTTCCCACAAGTGACTCATCAGAGCTGTTTGATTAGCTTGTGCGGGTTTTTCTGTTCAGCAACACATGAAACGGGTGTTTCACATACTCATCGAGCGCTGAGTTTAATTTTTTTTTTTTGCCATTTCCATTCTAAAAACTCAATGTTAAAAAGAAGAGTAGTGGAGTACTGAACATTTCAATGATCTAGTGCTCAGAGGTACAGAATTTAAGTTATCAAGAACTTTATCACATTAATAAAGTTGGTTTAAATGCACAAGTCTTTAAATGTTGTGATTTATACCATTTTTATTCCTGTTCCATTCAGGACATTCATACCAGCATTGCAGAAAGGTAAATGAAAGGTAAATGGTGAAAAATGGGTACAACTGATAGCGCCACCTGGTGGTAAAGCAAAGTACATTCCTTGTCCTTCTGTAGATCTGTAATTTTGGCTTTCCCTTAGGAATCTACTTTAGTTTTGTCCTCATTGTGAAGCCAAATCTCCTTCCTCTTTGTTTCCTATCTGTGTTGACTCGTCTGGCTGTTCAGGTGAGCTTGTGTATTGCGCAGCATCTCCATATAAAGCCTGGTGTTGTCACTGCAACATGGCCAGATAAAAGGAAAAAAATAGACAAATAAATATTTAACAAATCAATGACAAATCTTTTTGGCATCATATTTGGTCACGCTACAAACTTCGAGTTAAAACAAATTATTAAAAATAAATTTTTGTATGCAAACACGTTTTAAAACAATATGTAGTTACTATGTGGTGAACCTGATGGACAATGTCCCATGTAAGCCAGCTCCAGTAAAGTATAAAGAAATAATACAATGAATGTGCTGCACTTTGAGCAAGAGTGGACAAAAGTTATCTTACTCACTCAGCCACAGAGCGGTCAAACATCATGTTACTCATGTCCATGTAGTACTGAGCATTTGTTCGAAGGGCTGTCCACTGCTCATTAACCTGAGGAGGAAATACGAAAGCCTTGTTTGCTATCTCTTGTATGACATTATGTGACTTATTCTATCTATTTATTACATTACCATTACCAGTTCCTGATGGGTGTAACCCCACTGGTTCTGAGAGTGGTGTGGATCCCAGTATCCCGCCTGCCTTTTCAGCCTGATGAACTGCTTTGCTGCCTCTTCCTTCATTAAAGGAGCAGCAAAAACCCCTGGACACAAGAGTATAGACTTGCATTTCCAAAAAAAGGAGGAAAATACAGTCACAAAAAGTCATGATTTGAATTAAAAACATTCTGTAACATCTAAAATATCACAACTTTAGAACTGAAAATATAGAAAATCCCAAGTTGGACGGAAAAAATAGCTCAAAATGTTATCATCTTGAGGAGCTGTTAATGAAAATGTAGATGATGAGAGTAGGGTTTAGGATGTGCTTTCTGACTGTTTGAATGCGTTCATATTCAGCTAAGATCTAGAACTTTAAGATCTAGATCTAGAATATCAGCACATACTGAAACACAGCTGAGATAGAAAATGACTTACCACTCACAACAGCCAACAGGATCACAAACTTCATGTCTATTGAATTTTAGATACAGCAAATAATTTAGAAAAACTAAATAATCCTCTTCTCATGAGTACAAAAAGAAGCAAGTTGCAGAGAGTTATATTTACCTGCAGCGTGAGCAGTGAGCTGCTGGTCTGAAGCTCTGACTTTCTCGTATAAATGTGAAAGTGAACAACAGTTTCTTTCTCTGTTTTTTTTTTTTTTTTTACCAGGAACCAGAGATGAATGAATGAACTCTATCACCTGGCTGGGCTGCTCCATCAAAGTGAACATTTATCTGGTGCCAATGCTACACCAGCCTATCCAGACACACACAAGCACACACACGAAAATAAACAAGACACTGTGGCACTCACCCCCATGGGAACACATCAGGCTGTGAGACTGAGCAGAAAGGCAGCACTGTGTGGACAAATGTAAGCAAACAAATACAGTGCTGAAGTCTTGGGTTGAGAAAATCCAAATTTGAGCATTTTCCTCTCTGGATTTTTAAGTCCTAAAAGAAAAATATTTGATCAAAACATTCATTAAGAGCAACAAAAAATCAGTTAGTGTTAGTGCACAAAGTTCACTCATAAATCCAGTTTGTTTCTGTTGACTGTGATGATACCCTGAGTTTTGTTGGCTGCATTTTAAAAGTGGCCACTGATACTCAAAAGCATTTTTAAAAACAACAGGTTTTTACGACAGCATTTTCAAGAGCTTTCTCCATCTTTTATTGCTAACGTACTGAAACTGTTTATTGAAATCCTCGTGTTTTACAGTCCAGATGCAGGGCTGCAATTATTATCATCATTCATATGAAATCATTTGGCGTACATCAGCAGTGCTTCCACTGGGTGGGGTCATAGCCAAAGCTGAAGGCACTATGCGTTTAACTCTGTGTGTGACATGTGGGGGGATAAAAATAGAACTTTGGTCAGCAAACTGAGTTGGAGAAGACAACCTGTTATAAGAGTTATTCACAAAAGACACAGAAATATATCTGAGCACATTATCTAGCAAATTATAAATGTTAGGGATAAAAGTGAGAGAATTAAAGATATTATCTAAACTACAGGTTTTTGTGTGCTTTTAGAATAAGGGGAAGCTAACAACTTACAAAATATATGATCTCCAAGAGAATCAAAGGCAGAGACTTAAAAGAATTCAAAGCAAGTCCAACAAGTAGTCATTTAGAATTCTTTCTCGTTGAAGTGCAGCATTAAGTCTCTCCTTCGGAGTATGTGCATTGGCCTTCATGTGAATTTCTTTGTGTGATGTAATATTAACACGCTTATACAAATGCTGATGCAGCCACATGAAGATGAGCATACAAAAGCTGAAGTGGGGGATAGGCGTTAATTCACAGAGACAATAGCCAGAAGTTCAACGGAATAAAAATCATTAATAATTCAAACTACCTGTGAAGTGTGAGAGTGTGGGCCCTTCTTTGAAGATATATGTTTTCATCCACCCACACCCATAATGTGCTAACTCTTGTATGTATTGCTGCTGTTTAGTTTGTTTTCCAAAATGTGAAACTTTCTGCCTTCTTCATATATGACCTTTTCCTCAGTAAACTCCAAAGTGTGTTTGAAAGGTCTGACCTATTGTTGACATCCCATAATAATATGAAGTGTAATGGAGACAAATGGCAAACTGGCAGTAAGACAACCGAGGAGGAGCTGTTCCAAGAAGACCAAAGCTGCACTTCAGGCAGGCGAGATCTTCGCATATATGAAAAAAACTTTGCAGGCAGCAGCGACGTCATTTTGATTGAGCTTTTCATAACTTTTCAGGTTGAAAATATATGCACATATTTCTGAAAAAATTATAAAAGATCACACACACACACACGCATCTACACAGAAATACAGATTCACAAATGCACATTCACACCTTCGTTTCTTTTGCATATAAAACTGTAGCAACTCAAACCAGAACTAAAACTGACCCCATTCTATCAAGCACCTGCTCACACTGGCACCCCACAAGGACAAATATTTCAAATATTTCATTTAGAAACATCGGAAGGTGTAGATTTCATCTTTAACAACATCCAAATACAAGAGTGAAATGTTCAATTTTGACATTTCTTAAGGGGACCATCTGAGATAAGAAGAATATGCCTGTTACTATTATTCCTAACCTCAGCTCTGGTTGTGCGGTTCACAGATGTCGTCAGAAGAACATACTGCAGCTCTGATTCTGTTGTCAGTAATTATGTACGCTAGATTTGTTTTATGTACGCCAGGTTTACTGTAGAAGAATAACACAGGGGTGTAAGAGAAAAAAAACAGCCAGAGATGAGGGGGGGAGACAATGCAATTCCACAACATTAAGTGCAATAACAGAACATTTCTCATTTATAAAATATAGATAATCAGTGGCTTGCCTTTGTCTTCACACAGATATATGTGCCTACATTTCTTCTATGGTGCATTAAAGAAACATACCTTGATGCACACGTCTTTTCTGTACCAGCTCAGATGGTAGAGTTTTCTTTTATTCTAGTTTAGTACTAAGGAAGTAAAAAAAAATTGTTAGAATGTGAAAAATATGAAAGGAATCTACAGTATTATACTTATCGTTTTGTGCTTTAAAGAATTTGGTTGCTAAATCAAAATGTTGCACTGCAAAAGTCTGTTAACCAGGCATTCTGGTACAACAATCTTCCTCTGGACTCCTTTAAAGTCGTAGTTAAAGTTTAGTTTATCTGACTCAACACCAGAACAATGTTGTAATTATATATGAAACAGTTTGAGGGGAAGGAGATTCATCCTACCTTTGACCCCAGAACTCTTCCTGCTGCCACATCATGAGCTGACCAACCAAAAGAACACCTCATGAAATCACTTTTAGCAGCTCCCTTCTCAAGTGTAAGATTTATTGAGGTTGCTGTGTTTTATCTAAACAATAAGTTTGCTTCCCCTGATGAGGAAATCTTAAATTCAGACACTCTGTCTTTGCACACAGACAATTTGTACTGGGGTGAAAATCACTATAGTGCTTTGCTTTTTGTTTTACTTGATAAAGATGTGTTTTAAAAAGAAGTGGGAGCAAAGCTCATTTTCTGCGTCTGTGGTGTTTGGCTGAATAAGTTTCATCAGTTACCAGTTTGCTGTTGGCCAGACACACTCCAAGAAGAGAGATGTTTTTGTTTGTGTGTTTGTGCCGTTGCGTACAGCGAGCGTTCGCTCACAAGCTCTCCCTCCAGGGGTTCGAAATTATGTATAGGAGGCAACAGACACAATCAGGCTGGAAAAATACTCCTGCGGTGTAAATCATCCTCAGACTCACTGTATAAAGCCACCACAGTGCTTGAACACTGTATGCACACTCATTTGTAAGCTCCTCCAAACATAGGAGTTGCTGTGATGAAACAAACCTGTAAATGGGATGCAACATCAGACAAGCCCATGTCATGCTTTCAGACTTTTGTAGTTCAAAGCCCTTCTTGAATTTTAACAATGGTTTGACATTGTTTATCTTTCATGTTGTTTTGTTGTACATGTCATGCTGTCACACATGCCAAATGAATCTGATCCTTCAAACCAAGAGCTGTGAGATTAGGTTGTTGAACAACAAAGCATCACCAGAGTTTTTGTCAAGTTTCCGAGTGGAAATACTGTGATTTTTTTTTTCTTCCATTTTTTGTTATTTTTGACATTTTGATACCTTTAAGCATTTGCACACTTCTTCTGGTGATTTCAGCACTCTGGATAGATCTTTCTTAAACTTCAGGAAAATTATGGATGTTATAAGAATACTTATTCATTTTTAGTTGACAGTCAAAATATCTTCTGTGGCACTGCCTTTTAACACTTGCCCAATGAGAAAGCAAACAAGTCTGAAATCAGAGCTTTCATAGAGCCCACTGCGGGTACTGGTATAGATATGGAGATGTGGAAAGCTGCACCAAATCAGATCTAAAACCATAAATGTCCTCGATGGAGCTCCAAAACATTTCTCCACTCGTGGGGCAAAGAATAAGAAGAACTGGTCAGCACAACTGGCACAAGACTGGGTCCTCCCCTTTTCATTGGGAGGAGAGGGGAAACAGAGCCAGACGGCAAGAACATTTGGAGAAATATTTCCCCTCATTCCCTGTTGGATTCTATTACCGAATGAAATTATTTATGAACTGGAATAAATAGGCCACTTGGTTATGAGCCTGCTTGGCACCAAAAGGAGACAAATACAACAAAAATGCGTAACACTTGGAAGCAGGAAATTGCTGTGCGACACATGGCATGTTCATAAAAGCCAGTCGACAGCTGTGAGAAAAAGAGGGTTGACTGGTGATCTGTGCTCTCTTTATGGGCCAGAGAAGCTATTATTGTCCTGTACTGAGATACACAATGTGATAAATGATGGGTGTCTTTCCTGTGTTTGGCCTTGACTTCAATTCATTCGTAAAGTAACTGTTTTTGTTTTACTTCTTGGAGGAGCTAAACACATTTTTCTCATTATATTTAGCAACTTCATTGAAAAGCCAATAAATTGAACCGATTTAATAGATAAGCATGCAGTGATATGCACTATATTTATATAAGGTAAATGAACCCTGGGTCATATGTGTTACTCTCTGGTTGCAGATCGATACAATATAAGAGATTTGTTCAACCAGTCCAGACATACTATGTAAAAAGATGCTTTACTTGGGGTTTTATCAGATTGTTTCTTAGCCAGGTGCAGAGACTATAAAAATACAATTTGTTTTGTTCGTGCAATTCGGTTTTCATGCTGAATAAACTGACAACACCTAACCAATTAGTGAAGAAACAAACTGAGCCACACAAGCTGTTCCCTCCTGCTTCCAGTCTGTTAATCATCCCCTGGCTAAAGCTTACTGTTCAGACCTAAGATTAGCACGAATTTTCCAACCAAATTCTGTAAACATGGAAATGAGAAGATTTCCCAAAATGTTTAACCACTCGTCTCTATGAAAAACAGTCCTCTGGCATCACTGAATGAAGCACAAAAGCCATATGTCTTCATGAAATCTAACACCAAGTATCTGACACTGCATGTAAGAAATGCTTATTCATAGCCAGAAACTGGAAGGAAAGCAAACATTTAGGTCTTTATTTTAGTTGTTATGTTGGCCATTTGCGTAAATCTGTCCAAGTTTTTATTAAATTGGATTGAATTAGTTTATTAATTGTTAATTCAAGTTTATTTTGTTCAAAAGTTTCACCTCATGGGACTGAAGCATAAAATGGAAATCTTCCATCTGATTTAACCCAAGCAAAACTCCCTTTTAAGACAAAGAGACCTCCAGTGGACCCAAACTCAGGGATGATTGCTATCTGCTTTGACTGGTTTGATGGTTGAGAGGACAGGGCAGTGACTCTAACAAAGAAACAAGGGAAGGAGTACGTGCTGTGGAAGAGAAAGAAAGACAGGAACTGATTGACTGCAATTATGGCATGTATGGGGAATAAAGAGAGCAGAGTGAGGAGAGATGCTCAGTACATCATCAGAGTCAAAATTAAGTTTATCCAAAAGGAAAAAGTTAACTTTTAAATGGACTGAATCCACAAAAGTATATCATCAAACTGGAAAACTAAATAAAATCCATTTTTAAGAAAGACGATATCAACTATCATTTTTATAAAACCAGAATATTTTTTTTAACCAGCTCTACACCATTTTGTTAAATGTAAAATAAAAACAGGTTCAAACCAGTTAGATACATAACCATACATGCTAAATCTTAGTCCACATAGTCGTTTGTGAAACTTGAAGTTTTAATCAGTCATATACCGTATATATTTTTTAATTTTAGGCAGAACTCAGTCTGAGCATGTCTCTGTTAGCGCGGGACTGTGTGTACCTGAAGCTGCGTGAACGCGCCAATCTGAACTCCACACTGCTGTCTGTCTATCTCTGTTCTACACACAGTGTCCTCCTCCTCTTTGTCTTTCCCCAGCTTCGCGTTCATTCCTCCTCTGAGCCGCAGTCGAGTCCTTGCGTTGCCGACACGGAGATCCCACTGGCGGGTGGAGTTCACTGAGCAGTGCCAGCATGCGGTGCCACAAGTTTTGGGAAGCGTGTTCGGTTGGATTTTATATTTGGACATCCATCCTTTTCAGAGGTATGTTCGAAGTAAAGCCGTTCTTGGTTATTACTGGAGGTTGATTAGGGTCTATGAGAAAGATATACTGTATTTTTCTATCTTGGCTCAAGTGAGCTTTGATGCAGTTTTGCAGAAATTGTTCAGAATAATGGGAAGACGCAACCCTTCTCACGTCATCATAAACAAAACCAAGTTGGTTTAAGGTTTCATTTTCGAAGACTTACATGTAACTTTTATTTTTACATTGCTATATTAATTATGAAGGTCACAAAAGAGTTTGTGAAGGACTGCATATCTGTAATTTGTTAGTTGCCACTTGTGTGACTGAACACTTGCTGTTAAATATTGCTGTGATTTAAAAAATCTACTCGAGTCTGTTGTTTTGGACTTATTCATGGAAGAGCAATTCATCACCTAAATAGCTGTTTTCAAATATAAGACATGTCTGCACGCATGTGTGGATGGTAAAAATGTGCACATTAGCCTTTGCTTTTCATCTGTGAAGAAATGTGCATGCATGGCTCTGTAATTCTCCCCTAAGCCCTATCCCATCATCATCAGCAGCAGCAGCAGCAGCAGCAGAATCAGCAGTAAAGGCATCATCTGTAACATCTGGCTTGTGTACTTATCAGTTTCTAACATCGAAGCTTTGCTGAAGTTATGCTGTCAAGCCTCAGACTTATGTATGAATGTGCATGCACACACTGTTCTTTATAGCCACTGAGCACAAATGTAGACCCGCAACCTTCCACTGACCTCACCTCACTTTGTTCAACCAGTCAGTGGGCATGCTGTGGGGGAGAATGTGAGTGGAGAGGAGGGGCATCGGTGACTGAAACAATGACATGGAAACCCATGACAGGAGGCCTCTGCTGTCTGTTATTGCTTCCTCACGGTGGCACATTAATTGGTTCTAGTCTAGTGGCAGAAACACAGCAAAAGATGTATAGAAAGCTATACAGGTTGTATAATTTTTAAGTCTTTTCTCTTTAGTAATTTCTCCAAAAAATCTAACAAGGGGAAAATTCAGCAATCTTTAAGGATAATATACTGACATCTATGTGAAAAGAAAAAAAGGAAAGCTAGATAGATAGATAGATAGATAGATAGATAGATAGATAGATAGATAGATAGATAGATAGATAGATAGATAGATAGATAGATAGATAGATAGATAGATAGATAGATAGATAGATAGATAGATAGATAGATAGATTTGTCTCGATAATTTGGTACCATGCTGTTTCACTGTTGGAAGCTGAATAGAAGGTTGTGAGACTTTGAGCTTGGGAATTCAAGAGCGAGCTTGCCTCTTGTAAATCTTGTGTGTGCACATTCATTGTACCATTGATAAGCAGCTTTAGTCTGTCAAGGAAAGCGCAAGACAATTGGTAAAACTGGAGATAAAGGATATGGCAGCTTTCTTGAAGCTGAAGTGGGATTCTTGTAACAACTTGTGCTCCACACTGCTACACACACTTTTTAGACTCTTGACAGGGTGACTTTCATTCACTGATTCCTTTCCATCTGCTGTTGCAATTGTCACGGAATTAATTTACAGCTCAGTGGCTTACCAATTTTAAAGAATTATCAGTGATTCTG
Organism: Leuresthes tenuis; assembly: GCF_036924035.1. NCBI lineage: Eukaryota > Metazoa > Chordata > Actinopteri > Atheriniformes > Atherinopsidae > Leuresthes > Leuresthes tenuis. The sequence goes on along the minus strand of NW_027325365.1, from coordinate 14,864,444 downwards.
TGTTTAAATGTTCAAAGCAAAAATACAACCAGATCCAGTCACAATGAGCATCTAATGAGAGGGAATCTGCCTGGCACAGATGCTTCAATAATTTCTGCTTGAGTTCAAACCAACGCCTCATCTCCCTCAATGTCTTCCTCCGCCTGTCTTGTTGAAGCCTGTTTGTCTTCAATCTTCAATCTTCTACAGTTTGCTCTCTTCTTCTGTTTGCCATGGCCAGCCATACATACACTCTTAATTCATGGAAATTCATGGAAATTTGATATTGTCAAGCATTTCAGTCATTGTGTGTATGTGAGAGTGGACATAATGATAATAATAATCATTATTATTTTGTAGATGGTACAAAATGGTTAAAGGTTTTGCTACCTTTAGGTCAACCCAAGCTTCAAACCATTTTTGGATGCTAGAAACTGACAAAAAAAGACATGCTGATGAATCTCAGGGCCTCCTTTGAGTTGAATTAGTTGTACATTGCTGAGATGTGGCAGCCATCCACTCAATGTTGCCAGGCTCTTGCTCCTGGATTAGGATTAAACATTTATTGGTCTTAGGACCATAGATTATAAACCTCTCCCATACAAATTCATCCATCCTAAACTCCATTAACACACAACGCCCTTCGCTCTCATCCCCGCTCAGTACGGAGGCCACTCACATGATGCTGGAAATGATGTGTTAATGGATGAGACCGTGGCTTGTCAGTTAATCTAAACATCCCACACAAAATGCATCTCTGTGTGTGTTACACGGAGAAACATTACTAGTCAGTTACTGAAGTGTAGATGTTTAAAAGCCTTTCTGCTAATTGATGTTTTCAGTATTAATATTATCTCTGTGGTCTACTTTAGTGCTGGTTTCACTCATCTGTCCCTTTTACGACCATCGTTACTGATGTCACTACTATTTCTTGTCATAGACATACCGTCCGTGTCATTCAGCCTAACTCAGAGCTCAGTAGAAAAGGAGTGATTGTGGGGTAAGTAGGAAAGTACAAAGAGTGTTCAAGACATTGTACAAGCTGAGTATTGAAACAGCAATCGTCTGCATGAAAATGTTCAGAGCATCACAAAGGTCTTTGGATTAGTGCTCCCTGCCGTCACCTCCTCTCCTCATTCTAAGTGTTTGTGTTCATATAAACACTAGTGAGATGTGGAAATAGGATATCCTCACATAAAACAGAATAAAAAACAAATGTGGTGACATACAATGACAATGTGCTGACGCATAAAAACTTAAATTAAATCTGTATAATGTACATATTAAGCAAAATGTAATACTCCTAAAGTTTAGTAGAGTTTTTAAGCCTTTATTATGAACGTGCAAAGTCTGTGTAGGACACTGTTTGTACCCCTTAACACATTTTTTTTAAATCATCACAGGTCAGATTGATTCATTTCTGAGACTGTTGTCTCCACTCTGTATCTCCATCTGTATTTTGAAACAGTTTATGTAAGAGGCTAACCACCTGGACCAAGAATGGAGCATCTGGATTCTTTACTGCTGACCTCCCCTGACACACTCATTCCCCTTCCAAACGGCTGATAGTGAAATAATGAGGTGCAACACCACTGCCAATGTAGATGTGACCTTAATTCAAATCACTGCATTTTTTAATCTATCCACAGTGCTTTTTAATTTTTTTTTTTACAAACACACAATATATGTGTTTGTTGAGGCCCTTTGGACATAATAGCATCAGGGTATTATTTTTTTTTCCGTTTACTATTGGGTGTCAAGATGAGCCATATTCCAACTGATAACATGACAGAATGTAAAACACTGCAGAAGGACTATGTTTTCCTAACTCTGTTCCTCTTACAGATGCAGCTTAAGTTTGGATTCATCAGCACACTGATGTCCTACCTCTCCATATATGTTCCTCTGTAATGTAGATCATGTCCTCATTTTCTGTCTTCGCAGTGTTGAACTGATCATAAATGCTGATAAAGACAAGGAAAGACAGAATTGTGGAAAGAGCTACTTCACAAGCCTTAAAGGCGCTTTATGTAGAAAATTATAAAATATAACCAATACCTTTGACTTCATGTAAAAAATTATATTAATATACGATTCAGCTGAAATATACAGCTTTGAGACTTTAGGTATGGACTTGTATTTATATGTAATATCACTTTGTACCACTAGATGGGACATAAATCACCAGTTTATAGTATGCAATGTAGTCTTTAGATCATAAATCTTTGCTAGTTTGTTGAGAAGAAAGATGCACACAGCTATCTGTTGTGTGTTTTTAAAATCAAGGTTTTGTTAGAGCAGAACCTCAGCCTAGTGACTATGTTCAAACACTTAGTATAAGTGGTTTAGTATAAAGAAATACCATGTTCTAATGCATAGAAAAACACAAGATATCACAAATATGTTAATCTTGAATCTCGAATAGAAATAGAAAAATACACCAAGTAAAACCCTTTACTATACTGTCCTTTTGTGGTGATAATTTCTGAGGAACAGAGCTAAAATTCACTATTAAGACTTCAAGACATCACTAGTAGGAGTATGAGTTAACATTACATGGTTTGGGATAAAAAAAATGTACATAATTAGGTTTACATTTTATAATATATATTGTCACCTCAATTCTGCCTCACAGAAAACAACAACCTAGTGGCATAACCATGGATTGTGACACTTCTGCACCCTGAACCTGTCATAACTGTCATAACTGTTACATGTTGTCTGGTGATAGATAAGACCAACCTTTTTGTTTTGCTCTGTTATTCTGCCGAGGTGAAAATAAAAGCAGATGATATGTGACAGAAGCAATTTTTCTGTCTGTTAGCATGATTATCCAATAACTACTGGGTCAGATTTCATATAAGCTAAAAGCTCCTTAAAGCTGGTGGAGAGATGGGGCATGGACAGTTGGAGAACCCTTTAAATTTTGAATACAGCTTTCTCTGACAAACAGTTATCTCATTCCACATCACAGTTTGCTGTTGTTTCAGAGACCTTTCAGTCTTGTTTTATTTCAACATTCACACTGAGGACATTTGCATCAGAAAGACTGAGAAAGGCTCAGATATGTAGCATTTGTCATGGTGTCGACTGTGCAGGCTCTCATGGGCTGGTGTCTGTCAGTGAGGTCTTTGTGCTGCATTAAGTCCCCACCCTCAGGTATATAACTCTGGTCCTTGTATTTCAGAGCATTGTGGAATCAGAGCCTTTTTTATGTTCCAGAGCACGTAATAGATTCAGCTTTTTGTATCAATTTCTGAGATGTCATGCATGCATGATGAATAAAATAAAATTACTCGCTAGTAGTGAGATAAGGGATTTGTTGTTTATGTATTGTTTTAGGGATATGACTAAGAAAAGATCTTCTGGCAGAACAAATTACAAATTTTGAGCTAAACCAAAGTGATCAAGCGTTTAACTCATCTAATTTTCTGTACCCTCACATCATTACAACTCTGCAGTGTTCTTAGGGTAATTACTCAGGATTCATGTTACATAACTTGGGTCCCATGTTAATCCTGTCTACAGACTCTTACTAGAAACAACAGCTGGTGAGGTAAGTTACACTTGAGGCATTAAATGTCTTACAGAATGGAAATATTTTGTAGCCATTTTAAGTTTCTAAAAAACACCAATAATACATGTTTAGTATGTTAGTACGTCCTATCACACAGTAGTCAAGCCTTATCGGTGCAAAAAGGAATCCTTGTTAAGCCACCTCTATAGCGCTCTGGGAATTCACATGGACAGATCCAAAGTGCCTCAGCGCTACAGAACAACTTTAACCTCCCATTCCGCCTCTTTTCTTTCACACAGGACGCTGATGTGCAACAGAGGCCTGTCTTGAAATGTACTGTGTGAAAAAGGCTTGTAACAGGACTTATCACACACAAAGACATAAAATAAGAAGAGGTGAATCTTTTTATATGCTTGCTTGAGGAAGTTTTTGCTTTTTTGAAAAAAAATAAAAGAAAAAGAATTGATGTGTATGAATGGAACTCAAACATCTTTGCGAGTTAAGTCTGATCTGGCAAAGAATGAACTGACATGACTTACCAGCTATTTCTGGTTTTAGCCTGAGAACAATAAATTCACATGACTGACCAGCGTCTGCCCATTTATAATCTAACATCCAAGATATTCCCAGAGATGCAAGTGATTTCCTGAGGAGGAAAAGCTCGTCCTGAAGCTTTCTCACTGTTGTTGCAGTTTTTAACTCGGCAAGGTTATTTTCTGATTAGGACAACTATTTCTTCGAGTGAATTTCAACCACAAGCAATGTACTCCACCGTGTCCCATGTGTTATCCCACCTCCATCTAGCAGTACAACACAGCCAAGTTCATTAGTTTCAAACCAGTTAATGAAAGTATGTGATTCACTATTCTTTTTTTACAGCTTTTGAAAGAGCACTGAAGATTTGCTTTGTGGTGAATGGAATATCCAGGGTAAAACAATAGCTCAAAAACAGTTTCCTGCAGAACTTCAGACTTGGGTCTGTTGGGTCTGTCCCGGAACGGGCACTTGTTTGTTGATTGATGAAGATGACATGTGACAAAAGTTGCAGGCATGGATACAGAGAAGGAGTTTAGTTTCTTAGAGTTTAGGATCTTAAATTATATAATGTGCAATTCAAAGAATAAGGATTGTAGATTTGTTTCCCTCCAGTTGTGTTGTATTGCAGTTAAAGGAATCTCTTTGTTGTTAGTCCAACGAGTTGGGATTTCTCAGTCTAAATGTGTGCGAATGACTGCATAAAGACGAGAATAATCCTACTTGTGAGAGCTTCTCCATATTGGCCTTGATGCTCAGACATTTATCTGTTTTAGAAGTTTGGTGACATCATTTATGGATCTCCCCAAAGTGTAAGAAAGACCCTAATGGATTACCTAATTCACATAAGTGTGGCAGAAAGAGAGTCAGGAACCAATCCACTTTCATTTTTCGGCATCCCCTGTTTGTGTGTGTTCGACAGCACCTCTGTCTGGATGGGTTCAATAAGCCGCTTCGAGGGCACTAAAACACCCTAATGTGCAAGGTGGTCATTTCACGCTCTACCGAAAATAGCATTCCAGTTTTTTTGTTTTGTTTTTCTTGTTTTGGTGTATATCTATGATGTGTGGTGTGAGAAAGAGAGAGAAAGAGCCCCTCAGGCATTTGTGTGTGGATAGCCCAGCTGATGAGCATGTTTGGAAGACTCATCTGCATGGACTGACCCGGTATGAATAGGCCAGAATTGCATGGTCGAATTCCTTAGTATATGTTAATTTCATTAATTTTGGAATTGGATACAGATCAAGTTGGGTTGGTTGCCTTCTACCCATTATTTGGCTTCACATGCCCTCTTGATTAAGGGACTTTCTCTGCAGAGACAACGCTAACTCACCATGAACGTTATAAATCATGACAATATCATTTTTTTTTTTTTTTGCTTGATTCCTTGCAACCTAATCAGCTGTAGAATGTGCTCATTCAATGCAAACGAGAACTGAAAGGTTGGAAAAGCTTGTAAAAAAAAAAAAGGCACTGGAAGAGGAAGACAAGGGCAGTCCAAACAAAGAAGAATTAGGAATGTAGAGAAGAGCAGAGGGTAGAGGTGGGAGGCAATAAAGACGGATGTAATAAAATTAGATGAGAGATGGAAAACTTAACAGGGAGTGAAGGACAAAGAAAGGATGGGGATAATCTACAACTGATTTCCCCTTTATTAGTGCACCTAACATTTTAAAGTGCTTAAGAGTGCATTTATTTCCCTGAGATGTGAATGTGTGAGCATTTATCTATCCATCCATCACCTACAAGCTAAACTATATGTCATTTTACCATTTGGTGGAGAGTACTACACACACAGAGAAGTAACTGTGCAGTAGCTGTAAAAGAGTTGTATCCTTAACTTTGATCAGTCTTTACATTCAGGCTTTCGTTAAGTCAAATTGAACATTTAACCGATACTTTACAAGCTTATACCCAAGACAAAACCTAATTTAAGGTCTACTTAAATGCCTTTTTTGGAGGTGTTGGTGTATTTGTTGGTTCTTCAGAAGATAACTGCTGTGAAACAATTATTGTGCTCAACAGTTTGATTTTTCACATGTACTGATTTGTTCTGCAATTGCTTTCAGTCTATACTTATGTTAAGTACTTATGTCTTAAACTCACTTAAACGCAGCAGAAAGGCCAAGTTTCGGTTCCGTGTTTGCAAACATTTGTTAAAAAGAGTGGCATATATTAATTTCAAAGCATCTAACTTCGTTGCTACTTTCAACAAACCAACTTCAGTGGAGTCAAATGCAATATGAGTCTCCAGGAGTCTTCTCCCTTTCCCATCTGTTCTTTGTGTCTGAAATTTGATTCTATCATTTGCTTGCTCAAACTCAGATCTCCTTTAAGCTTGTAATATTTAAATTATTTTATCATAATCATTTTATCGCAACAGCTATATCACGTCAGTAAGCCATTGCTACCTGCATCAATTTATTGGACCATGTCCCTCTGCCGCTGGTGTCAGATAAGCAGCCTCAATCTCACAGAGATATAAGAAATAAGCACAACTTCTGTAACAGTGCATGTAATTGAGTTGTGGCCTATTGAAATTACATACTGGCATCACAGGAACAAAGTCAATAGAAAGTCACCTGTCAGATTAATATGGTGAGCACACAAATCTTGCTCGGTTGAGAAGTGATAGAGACACAAAACATTAGTTTTCTGGGGGAAAGTGAGGACGACTGTGGTGCACAGGAAAGGTCCCTGCTATAAATTTGAATTGGAATTTAAATTCCAATAGAATTCACATAAAATTTTACATCTGGTGCTCAGCTTTTTTCAGAACACCTTGATTAAAAAGATCAAAACATTGATAAAAGAAGCATAGGACTTAGAATGCAAAATGTCCAAATTAACATCTCACTATGTCTCAGATTTTTCATTTCCTGTCCAATTATTTTCACAATAATATGTTAGATAACGCCCACATCCACTATTCTTCATTCAAATGTTGATTTTCACAAAACACACTTAGTTAAAATGCAACTGGTATCAACAGAAAATTTTTTTGAAAATGTGGTAGATATTATTATTTTATCCTCTTGTTGATACCTTCAGGGACCACCAGGGGTGTTGGATCAGCGAGGGCCATTAACATGCACAGAGGTGTATACCAGATTAAAGACATCACTGTACAACATCAAAACCACCAATTACCTGTTTCTGTGGAATTTTCAACAGAAGTAATTCTCTATGTGCCTATGTGATATAGTGATATACATACATTTAAAATACATGAAACTGACACTTCAGGAATGTATGCCACATTAAAATCCATCAGTACACTTGTTAGGTGAGTCAAAGAAAATGGCCTGTGACATATATCTGTGGACTGTTAAGTTCTTTCACTCTCTATGTTCGCTGTCACTTGTGATTGATTCGATTTTTGGTTAATGGTTGGAGTTTGCTGTTCTGCGTCCATGTCCAAAATAATCGACAAAAAGTCGTCTCTTAAAATTAGGAAAGACTGTTTGATTGGTGTGTTCCTTTTTTTTTTTAAAATGGCATGTCTTTGTCACGGTCTTACTGAGAAAAACTGTCACAAATTCCTAAGCAATCCCCTGTCGGATTTTCTGTGTTCCCCTTTGTTTAATACCCGTCCCAGTCAGCAGTGCACTTTGTGAAACATGCAAGTTGAGCTGTTATGTTTCATGGTGCGTGAGCTGTGTAAATTTCATATGTGCTTAGCAACAGTGGGGGTGTGAAACACTAGGCTAACTAAAGAAACATTATCATTTTGCTTTTTTAATTTCTTCTAAATTCAGACAGAGCATTGAAGTTTTACTCAGTTTACCTCAGTTGTTTCATTCATGCTTCACTGACTCAGGTAGCAGTTAACTGTTAATGAATGTCCAGTCATATTTATGCAGGTGAGAAGGTGCCAGCTAACTGTAGCTTCCCTCACCCCTGTATCATACATAGTGTTTTCTATAAATAATTAATTTATTCAAGCTACTGGACCTGACTGAGATAAGTTTTAAAGTGAAACACGTAAAAATATGTCCGCTTCTTTTCAAAGATAAACATACAACTGACTTTTAACGGAGACAAAGTGACTAAAAAACTTCCTTTTTTCACAGCAGTGCTCAGCAGCTCTGTTGTGGTGTCTGAGTTATCTATAAGAAGGATTTGCAACCTTTCTCTGGATGTCAGATAAAGCCATTTTTTTTTGCATTTTCTAGTAACATTGCTGGGCTCTACATTTAGAAACATTCTAACTCAGCGTTTGGATGTAGACTGCGAAGACTTGTTTCCTGGTCTTCTCTTTTCTAATGATAACAACTTGGCTTTTTATATTCTGAGATTTTAAAAGGCCATAAACACGTTCTCTTGTGATTCACTAATTTTCAGTGATTTAGATAATTGCTGAGATTTTTATGGTCCTGATCTGGGCACGCAGGTATCCTGTGACATTTCCTATAATGACTCAGATGAAGTTGACAATGATCTGCACTCTATAGTTTCATTATCTTAATTTAGCAAGTGTCTACTTGCTAAATTAAGATTTAGCAAGTAGACACGGCTTACTCATGTAAGCGTTTCCTTTTTATTTTCTCTTTAAAAGAAATTCAATATTTCAATATTTCTTGTAGACGTTGACCATCACATACATCTTTATATTTTAACAAGACAAGAAAGACTCGGGACTGCTTAAGAGCATGTTTTCCATGTTTTCAAGATAAAAGAAAAGGAGTGGAGGGAAGGATAAAGAGAGAAGGTTCTTCTGTCGCCTTTTATCACCTCCTCTGTCTGCCTCTGCTGGGGCTTTTTAATGACTCCTCTCACTGTGTTTGGAAAGTGAAGTCCTCATGCCAACATGTAATATCAGCTTCATTAGTGAGATGATTAAAAATGAAACAAAAAGTACTCCTGGATATGTCCCTTCATCCTGACTTTACTCTACACACAGTTTCATGGGATTATCTAATTCCCACTGAATACATTTTCATGAAACAAGCAGCTGCAGAGTGCGCGCTTTCAATTCTTCTTCACTGCCTTTATTAGTTTAGTTGTGTTCACAACTCAGTTCAAATTTCACAGTAATGAAACATAAGAGACAGAGTTGGGATGTTGGCAGGATAGCAGCTGTTGATGAGGCTGCATTCTGAATTTGTGCACTCGCATCTATTAAAATGTTATTGTGCATGTATGGGCAGATTTATGATATTGCTTTTTATGATATTGCCTCTTGATTTCTTGATATTATGTATTTATTATGATATTATGTATTTATTATGATATTATGTATTTATTATGATATTATGTATTTATTTTCCTTTAACAGCTAAGTGACTATAATGGAATATTTAATGTTCAATACCTTAGATGTCCTGGAAAATGAACTTGAGCTACAGATTCAGAACTGAATAGCATTCAAATGGATATAAGCTAATTCCATCTGTGGAGGAACATGACTTTATGTTTAAAGCTTCAGAAAATATTATAGTAACATTGCAAGTTAACTGCACCCACTTAGGAACATGCGACATGTGAATAAATCCTAAAAAAAGCTAATGGAGTGAGGGAGTGAGTTAAGATTTTATTTTTAGAATATTAACAGTTTTCAGGGGTCCTTTGTGATTGTCCTGATGTTGCAGATCTGCCATGTTGTAGATCCCCCCCCCCACACACACAAAAAAAATAAATTGTATATTGAAATGGCAACAAAGCTTATTGTAAATGGGTTGTAATGTTGTTGAAATACTTCACAGACCCCACAAGATTAACGAAAAAGAAAAAGAAAAAAAAAATGATATGGTGCAAATATGGAAATCATCCATGTCTCATGTGTGGAGTCATAAATCCAACATTACAGCTTCCACAGAGCATAGTGTGGCTCAATAGAAGCAGCTTCTCAAAGTGCTTCTGCGTCTGACCTCAGGCTCAGTTATACCATAACTCTCCTCATTACGGCCTTAATGGGCCAATCAGCAGCATTCAGGCCGATGGCATACGCCTCACCTCTTTACGGCTGTATTTTTTATTTCCATAACCCATATTTCTCGTTCATGGTAATCCCCTATTTCTGATAATCATTTTCCCCCTTTTTAACTGGTTCCCTCCATCCTTTATTTCTCAGGGAATTGACCACTGAATGTTACTATGTGAAAATCATTGTGCTTCTTACGTCTGGATGTGACGTGCTTAGCATATGTTGCATCTGCCTGTCAGTTACCGTTTGTGTAGGCGTATAATTGTGAGTGGATTAGCGGCTGTCACCTCGCAACTGGCTTCAAGTCCATTAAGAATATGGTGTGATTGTGTATGAGTTACCTGGAGTAGTAGAGTGTGTGTGTCTGCTTGTTTTTGGGACAAATGGATAGGGCTAAATGTGTGTGAGAAAGGAGATAAAGAGGATCGATAACGGTGATGAAAAACGGGCCAAAAGACACATCATCCTAATCAAGATATTAAGACTACACAGATTCTCAAGTCCTGCCACCCTGTATGTGTCTGGGTATGTGTATGTGCGTGCTACAGTCAGCAGATATTAATGCAGATGTCAGCATGTGTTTATTTATTCATTATTCATAAAAACTTCGAGCTCAACAAATACACACTCTCCTCTTATACACTGTTCTTAAGTTTACAATATAAACTGCTGAAAACAAAGTCAAAGCCAGCTTGGCACAACGGAGTGTTTGGGCACAGTATGTGGAAGAGTGCTTGAAACTCCTCCAACTAAATTATAAACTGGCTTCAAGCAGGTGCCAAGAAAGGAAGGGTAAAAGGTCAGATGACCATTAAAGCTATTTTCTGGATTAGAATTCAGCCTCAGAGCTGATTTAAAGGAAACGAATGAGTCCAAGCCAAAATACTTAAGGAATTTTATATTTATTTAAAAAAAAAATCTTTTCTGGTTTGTCATCTTTAGATCTTCAAAAATTAAGAAATACGTTAAATAACAAAATAAAATAAAACAAACTTTTTTACTTTACCAGATTCTTTGGTTACTTTGTGCTGAACATGCAACAGATGTTTCTCTGTATTTAGTTTTAACACAAACCTCCCTTCCTTTTGCTTGTTTCCTCCAGGATCCTTGCAGGGAGAGCACCAGAGGAGGCTGTACAAGGAGCTGATGGCCAACTATAATCGATTAGAGAGACCTGTGGTCAATGATTCAGCTGGTATTCTGGTGGAGCTGGGCCTCACACTGCTGCAGATCATAGATGTGGTGAGGGAACTGCTTTCATTTGTATTCTATTTGTCTGGCAATGTGTGGGGCTTAATGTTAAGTGTGAGTTTTGTTGACACCTCAAGCAGACATGTATCGCATTTGTCTTAGCAGCTAAAGAAACTTTTGGACTATTTTTCTCAGATCAAGCCTTGACTCACTGAATACCATGTTGTATCAAAAACTTTTGTTACACTTCACAAACAGTATGTGCATTTGTGAGTCAGCCGCTCAGGAGACAGTGGAAAGAAGTGCTCAGTGCACCGTGTTTTACACCAGCCAAACGTCTGACCTCATCTATTAGAACAGTTTGTGTTTGTGTGTGCTTCTCCCACATGGTTGCATGTTTTTCACCTTGAATGGCTTAATGTCATTGTTCCTTGTAGTTCTCTCATAAAATGTCTGAGTGGTATGTACCTTAGTTGAATTCTTCAGAGCTTCTAAAAGACGATTTTACTTTGTTGACAAGCTGTGGTCGTTACTCTGTTGGAGAAGGGGAGGTAAGACTGCATTTGCACATCCTCTCAGTCACAGGGAAAATATGGAGGGGAGTGAAAATAAAGAATTTTCACACTGAGCAAGATATTAGAACATATTTGAGGATTCAATCCAGTCTATCAGTTTAAATCCTTATATAGGCTGAAATAGATTTCTGGCACGGATTCATCCACTGGAGCATTGCAAAGATGTTCAATTATCCTCTCCACAAGACTCAAGTTTCAGTCTACACAAAGCCTCTTTTTGCACATCTCTGAGCAATCAGCTTACATATGACACAATGTGGGACTTGTATGTTGGTATAGCTGTTGTCATATCTTTTACAAATCTCAACCTTTCTATGGCCGGTAAATTTAGCCAGAATAAGACTAAGTCTAGTCTGAGATTAGCTGCTGCTTTCAGATATGTGATCCTTATGTGAATCTAACTACGTCTCGTGTTGAGCCCTGCATGTTTAATCGTGTTGTTGTCTGGTCCAACTTTATAAGAGTTCACCCAGTTACAGGAGTGCAAGAGCTGTGTTTATCCTCTCCATCTCAACAATGAATGTCATTACATGAGTTGAGAAGCTGGTATGCAGATATTTGGGTTTCCAGGCAGCATGTTTTTTAATTTTTTTTTTTATCTCTTTGCATTTTCTTTGCACTTTTTACGTTTTTAACTGAGACACTGCTTTGATTTAGACGCCTATCTTTGCCTGTTGCAGCAGTTCCTCCACCACTCACACGTTTGGTTTTCCCGAATTCACTCTTCGGACATAAACCAAGAGCTCTTGTCCATACTGCACCATCCAAACTAGGTCAGCATTCTTGAGTGGAGCTTTTTTCAGTTGAACAGACTGGCCAGAATGTCCATCCTACCGCTGCAGTATTATTTGCAGTTGTCTAGATAACATTAGTGGATTCCAGAGGAATAATTTCTTATCTCACCATGATGTAATCGCCAGAGAAAAACGCACAAATGCAAATCATTCTGCAACTGTAACTCTGAGTTTCAGGGATCCTTCTTGATGCAAATAGACACTACCAAATAATAAAGGAACTGACTATCCTCTTTATGTTTAGAACTGGAGAAACAGGAGTATCAAATCCAACCACATTGGTAGTCAGTATTTGTTAATGAGTTTGTGGACCTCAATGGTCTCTTTTCTTTGCTTTTTGATAAAGTTTATGTCACTGTGATCTGCAGCTTTCTGCAGAATCTTAAGGGGGTTATGGAAACATTTGAGATCAGAGCCATAAAAGTCTACACTCATTCCTGAAAAAACACATTAAAACTACACAAAGGCAGTATGTATACACATTCTTTTAATATTATTAGCCCTATTGGCCTGTCTTTTTTCCCTTTTGGAATTTGTTGCAGGTCTTAAATGCAAAATTATATATATGTTAACAAATTAAATTAAGTTTGCCAGACAAAACATGAAAAATCTTAGCTTCATGCAGTCTGCAGTGAAACAAGTCAAGAATCACTGCGTTTTTTAATTGGCATTTAGCATGCAATTCTTTTTCTTATTTGAGATTGTATGTGTCGAGTATGCATATTCTGTCATTATGAATACCAGTTTATGTGGAGAAAAAGCTGTTTTTTCCATAGACATAGACAAGTGTTCAGAGAAGTTCTTGCTTTGATTAAATTGAGTCCATTTGAAGCTTAAATGAAGCATCTCCATTACTTGCGCATGTTTCCTCAGAGGAGATCCAAACCCTTGCTTTCCATTTATGTTCTTAGTTTACCAAAATGCCTGAAAAGAGCCAGTCAGAATTGGATTTTCATCACTTCTTGAAACAATCTAAACACGTGTGACTGGAAAAACTCAGTAGTGACATCCAGGAAAAATAAAGAACCGTATATGCCTATTTCTGTATGACACACTACATGATTTATAAGCTTGGACATTTGATGTCCAACTCTCCATCTCTGTGCATGGAATAATGATGATATTTTGTTTCATGTGTGGTTAATCATGTGTGTTCCCTTTTCACAGAATGCCACAGGCTTTCTGGCTCTCAATCAGCAAGCAAAATTTCTAATTTAGTGATACATTTTTATCTCAAACCGATAATTCCAATGTCATAATCTTATCTTTGATACACAAACAAATTGAACATTTCCAAATATTACTTTCACCAGTGACCTTTGCTCTTCTGGCTCATCTCTTTCCAGAAAACACTGTAATAGAAAAAACTGATCCAGATGTGCCCTCATCAGGTAAAGGTATAAAATGAAGAGAGTTAGAGACTTTTTTCTCTGCACTGGAAGCAGAATTTCTGATCTGAACTTCTGGTTTATTCCCACAGCTAAAAACAAAGCAACATAATTTCCTAAAGGCTTTTGCCATCTATCCATCCATCCATTTTCTATACCAGCGTAATCCAATTTAGGGTCACCGGGGGACTGGAGACTATCCCAGCCGTCATTAGGTGAGAGGCAGGGTACACCCTGAACAGCTCACCAGTCCATCACAGGGCCACACAGAGACAAACGTGACAAACGACCACACACACGCTCACACTCACTCCTAGAGACAATTTAGAGTCACCAATTAACCTAACATGTATGTTTTTGGATGGTGGGAGGAAGCCAGAGCACCCGGAGAGAAACCATGCATTCACAGGGAGAATAATAATAATCTTTTTATTCACTAAAATATATATTTCTGAACTTTATGATTAATTTAAGATACAGACCTCAGTGTTCCAACTGATTTTTTAATTTGGTTTTAGCTTTTTTTGTGTTAAAGGTGAAGAATAATTATATATTTAAACATATTCAATTTTAGTTTTACTTTTTCTAAATTGCAAAGGTCACAAATCTGTCGAGAGAATAACGTTCGTGAATGACAAATTACAGGACTATTTTCAATTCAGCATTGCCTAGAGCAGCCAAATACATATTTCAAATGTGCAGTTGCAGGAATATCCTTAATGCACCATAATAAATGCTTGCTTAATATTTGCTTTGTGAAACAAGAATCCGTTGTGTTCACCACTGTGCTCAAGGAATGTTTACTCTCTGTGCGCATGTTGGCACGTGTCTTAATAAAATCAATAAACAGACTAATGAACTAATGTGATTGTTGTTGGGCGAACAAACAAAAATCCATGATTAAAACTTTAGTTTGATTGTGTTGCGTTGTTTGATCCTTATAAGAACCAGTGTGACATTTTACAGTTCATCACCACTGCTCAAACCCACAGGGACCGGCAGGATTTCTGTTGTGTTTTAAAAGTGTTGCAAAACTGTGAAGCCCTTAAACCGAGCTTCACTTGAACCAGTTCTGCTGTTTTGCCTGATATGTTCTTCTTTAGAAATTCAAAACAGCTGCACTTGCTTGCTGATGACAAAGGCCTTTTCCACTTTATTTGATATAAATTGGTTTTCTTAAGAAAATAAAACGTCTGTCTTTTACTCTCCCTCTTATTTCCGTGTCAGGACGAGAAGAACCAAGTGCTGATGACCAATGCCTGGCTGCAGCTGGTGAGTCAAAGCTTTAGTGGAACACATTATCACCACTCTACTGTGATTTCATTATATCTTTATGATACCATTAAAATTACAGAGGCTTTGTTTGATTGTGTTTCTCAGATTATGACTGCCACAACATGAAGTGGATGTTGATGAATTAGAAGAAAAATCCATTTCTCCATTAAAATCTCAAAAGGCTCTGTTTATGATCTAAGTCTAACTGTTTATACAGCTAGCTCACACATCTGGGCTATCTGAAATCATTTTGTCTTATGTCCCTTGCTTTTCTGAAATGGATCTTTGCTTTGTTCCCCACATTTATTCTCTGAAAGTATCCAAAAATGTAAAAATGCAAGAAAAACTTTTTAAAAACATATAGAATGCTTTTATGTGTGTGTGTGTGTGTGTTAAATGCAAGCATTACCACACTCAAGACTCAGAATACACAGTGACAACAATATGCCAGAAAGGTTTGCACTCCTCGTGTTAGACGTGAGAAAAAGGAGATATTGGCAAGTCTGAGCACGCTTTTGATACCACAGGATGATACATTCCACAGACAGATTCACAGCCTCGAGACAATTCAGTCGACGCATCAGTTTTTTCAAATGCGACACAGTTTTGTTCTGCTATCAAATGAGGATTTGGGAAGTCTAGATTGCATTAAGAAATGGATGGGTTTTCATGAAGCAGAGAGAGACAACATCTCTGGCATAATAACCAACAGTGTTGTTGTTTTACAATGTTTCGGTTAGAGTTTCAAATGAAAGCCACATGAGATAAACAGCAGCTGTTTTACTTTTAATGTGGCTTGGGGTCTGAAAATGTGGACCACAATCATATGAAACAGCGTGGTATGTCCTTATGATTAGAGACACATTTCCAAGAAAAGCCTCCCCTCCTTCTTTGATCAGTTGTCTTATAATTCTGAAAACTTTTGAAAATGTGTGGAACTGTTTCTTCTAGGAAAGACGAACGGCCATCTTTGTTTCTTACACTTGCATAGTGACCCTTCACAGTTCTGGGTTTCGCACAATGAATGGCATTGTGTTGACACTGTATCCTCTCAGAGTCCTGTATCCAGTAAAAAATGTTCTCTCATTTTCTCAGTACTGGACAGACGTCTACCTGAGCTGGAATCCAGAAAACTACCCTGGTGTTCAGAACCTTCGGTTTCCCTCAGACCAGATTTGGACTCCTGACATCCTCCTTTACAACAGGTCAGAACTGCCTCCTCACACGCATCAAAGCCTTACTTAAGGTAGAAATATAACCTCGATCATTTTTCCATTGAATATTCTCCTGTTTTTCCTGTGGAAACCAAATATATGTTCATTATGACATTGTTAGTCCTCGTTAGCAAATAAACTCACTGGTCAATACATATTTTCCCGCAAAGCATGTTTTGTTTTTACCAGAGTGAATAGAATCATTTATTTATGACACTATTTTTTAAAAACCCAGAGCAGTATCAGGAATGCTTTGAGCCCAAAGTGATAATCGATCACACCAAATAAGATACAAATCCATCCCCTGCATTTGAATCATTCTTATGTACACACTAGAGGGTCCTCGTTTAAAGAACTATACTCAATTTGCACAATAAAATTCTATTAGGAAATACAGAGATAAATATAAACTGCCGTAGTGTTAAGCAACACAGCAGATATTACTTAACACCCCTTCCATTTTTGGTCATTGACTGAGTGGTGCCATCCTTTTCACATTAAAATAAAACTAATAAAACAAACCAATTAAAATTCATTTAATATGAATTAATGAGACAAACAGTAAAAATAATGAGCTCGAAATCTCAGTTTTTCTACACGAGACTGCATGGACTGACTGCATTTTGGGATTCAGGTCATGTTGGTGCTTTTCTTGAGGCTTCTTTGTGAGGTCAATTAAAGATTCAGACTTGTTGTTTTTCTCCAAAACAACTAATTGCACTGCATATGTAGGCTTT
Organism: Leuresthes tenuis; assembly: GCF_036924035.1. Taxonomy (NCBI): domain Eukaryota; kingdom Metazoa; phylum Chordata; class Actinopteri; order Atheriniformes; family Atherinopsidae; genus Leuresthes; species Leuresthes tenuis. Next base: position 14,847,314 of record NW_027325365.1, on the reverse strand, counting down.
ATTGCGAGACGGATGTTTGGGTTTGAGTCTGTGGGAAAAGATAAAGCCTATTCAGTCACAAAGACGGAGACCATTGCATGAATTCATTTTGAGCTAAACATTGTAAAAGCGAATGAATGAACTGATTTGAACTTTTCACATTGAGCTGAGAAACAGACAGCTTTGTAGGCGGTCCACATTGATGTCAGTGACGGATTGGCAGACACGCTTTTGAGGTTTCTCTCTATTACCTTGGATGACACACACCAACACACTCACATTCACACTCACAACAAACATGTCACATGGAACACATGGACAAAACAAAGGTTGGCGAGTATTAACCTAAATTTTAAAAGCTCAGCTTTTAGAACTACCAGGATTACCCATCATAATCTCCATGCTTCCACCCTCTCTTTTCTCGATCTCTGCCTTTCACCCTCAGCCTCCGCTCCTCTCTGTCCCTCCGCCCCACCCTGTTCCACCATCACTCTTTTCTATTTTTGTCTCCCTGCACCTCTCTTTCATAACTCACCCTCTCACCATAATTCACTCTATTGAATCACCTTTTTTTCCCTCCATATTATATAGTTCCCAGCCTTCTCCAACTCACCACTATGAATCAATCTACCTGTGTCCGTCAGCATTTCAGTCTCATGGTCTACCTGTCTTGTTTGACAGCTGGCTTCTCTACTACCTGCTCAAATATGCGAAAACGGCAATCTGATCTTTCCAGAAAACATAAAAACATTAGTAAACACCCTGTTTTTTGTTCTTGTAATAAAAAGTGTCTACTACCTTGGCAAATTGTTAAGGTCAGTTGTTGTACGCAACTAATTGAGCAGTTATGTCATCTAGAGAACATAACTGCCAGTAATTCAGGTAATTGTTCCTCTGTTACTGCCAGAGCAGAAGACTTGCTCTTCCTCTGGTGCTTTTAGATACTCACTCATGCATATTACAGCAGGCCAAAAGTGTTTCAAAATTTGTTTCAAACATACAACAATGCTTCTACAAAGCACTGAAGGATCCTGGTTTGCAGCATGCAACATGAATAGGTCCACACTGATGGGATGTCTTTCAACCTGCAAACTTTAATCATAATGAAATGAGCCACGCTGAGTTTCAATGAAAAGAAGAAGACAATAGCATATTTTAGCGTATTTTTTTCTTTTTTCTGTCTACATAAAATTTATGCAGCTTATATCAATCATTATAAGCTGTAAGGCTGGCAAGAATGACCTGCTGTAATGTTCTGTGTATGGCTCCGTCTCTATAGACATCTGTGTGAGACATCAAAAGCCAAGAAGGTACAGTTGGATATTGCTTATAAATTGAAATTATGCAGTCATGTATGAGTATGAATGATGTTCCTCCTGCACAATTCTTGCAAAGAAGCCAAGTAATTTTCTCAGTAGCACCACCTACTTTTTTAGAGTGAAGCATGTATAAAGCTCAACTTTTCAGTATCAATGGAAAATTTACAGTTTCAGCAGGATTGTTCTGGGAAACTCACCCCACTGCGTATAGAACGCAAAGGCACACACTGTCCAAGTCACTAAGTGCAAACACATGCTCAAAAGTTGTAAACATAAGTGCCAAATTAACTTGATTTAAACTCTTTACCAACCCACCTCATGCACACACATTCAATATCATGCAATTACAGGGAGCCATGGTACAACACACATCATTACACACATTGAGTCATCAGTGTGCAGTTAATAACATGCAGTGTCACAGTGCTGAACAACAACAGATGTAGTCAGACTTATCATGCTGCTCGGGCATAAGTTCCAAATCCATTTTTCATTTCTACAGTTTTAATATAAAGTTAATGATGTTTAGGAGAGCTCAGGGTCTGTGCAGGAAGTAGTATTCATCTGCTGTTGTTCTTGTGTAATTGAAAAATCCCAGATTAGGGGACATTGCCTTATTTCATTGTGTGAATGCATATTAATGTTGATGTCTTTGAGCATGTTCCACAGTCGTCAATGCTGCCTTGTTAACATGTGCTGTTGCATTGATTGACAACGTTCAATGCAGTTCAGCATGAAGTAAAAATTAAACAAGGATGAACTATGTAGTTTTGGGCTGTCTTTTGTTCTGCCTCCCTCCACTACAAGAGGAACATGGAACAATGCAAAATACTGGGGGAGATATTAGACACCCAGAATGACCCTGGTTGGGAGGTAGTACTTTTAAGAGAACAGGTATTTTGGAGGTATTGGCTAAACATTTCCAATTGGTCGAGTACTCACGGTGTTTTATTTAAATCCTTCTGTTTCCTGTGTTATATCTGTATTTAATTCCTCATTTATACATTTATGACCTTATGTGCATGCAGAACATGTGCTGAGTCATAATCCACCAGAAAGATTTTTATTTATTGATTTATTTTTATTCCTGTTGCCCATTTAAAAGAGAAGACAGTAAACTTGGAGTATTTTTTACACACTGGAGAGCTTATCAGAATAATTACTGTGACAAGTTCGCCAGCAATACAGACAAAGTTAAATGTGGATTCAGTTATTAATCTTGTCTATTATTTAGTTGAGCTCACTTTAAACTGACTGCTGTGCTCCAGAACTTGCAACATTTACTTTCAATGAAAGCTTTCAGGTTCTTGACTTATTTCATGCGCTTTACTAAGGATGATGATAGAATAAACTGGAACTTTATGGTCCGCATATCTTTTTTCAGTGCATAATGTGGGCAAAGTTTTCATTTGATCATAACCAGCCGTTGAAGAACAACCTTACAGATGGCAGCACACCGTATATTTCCATTTGCAGAAATAGCAAAATTAGATTTGACAATATATCCTACATAACTATTTCACTTTCACATTCTACGCTATGTGAAACTGCAGGTAAATTATGCCCCATGTGGTGACCACTTCAGATGCCATCTCAAAAAGGAGGATGTAATGCTATTCTGGAAATACAATCACAGTGTGAAAGCTCGTTCTTACCCTATATATTTATATAAATCACTGTGCTCACACTGACTCACGCTGTCTCACAATGATGTTTCACGCAAGGCTGATCTATAATGTTTGTCATGCATTTACCATCCACACTGCGTCCATGCACGTCGCCTGGGGAAAATATCTTGTTAATCACCATCTTTGCAGCAATTTTGTTTCGGGATTGGCAAACAAAACCTTCTAGCTGGGTAATTACTGTGTGTCTAATAGCGTGACATGTTTTTACATGTTTTTTTTTTTTTTTTAAACTTTGCCGATTAACCAAAATAGGTCAAGAGAGTATTGAGATATTGATTTAGAGCAGTTTTACATGATGGTATTTAAAGTAGCATTTTTAGTAAAATACAAATACATTTGGCTCTTATTGTGAAGAGTGACACGTTCTCCTTTTTCTTTTATGAGATCCAACTGTAAACTCTATGTTGACTCCTGCTTGTCTGCCATAATGTCTGATAATGATGAATGTGTGTTTGTAGACATTTTGTGTATGCTTGTGTGTATATCAGGCCAGCATGACTAGGAGTGTGTGTTTGTATACAGACTATATAGGTCTAAATCAACCATACAAGCCACTGACCTCCGCTTTCATTCAAGGGAAAAGTCAAGGATCTCACTTGACTGGGGATCAATGAGTCACACAAAGGACGCCCAGCTCAGGTAAACCCCAGACTGAATGTTAATCCCATCAGAGTATAAGGCAGATGGTGCATTGTGACTGGCCAAATAGATGAAGAGGAAACTAATGGAATGAATAAATCTGGGTTTTGAATGATTTCTTAGGATGGACAGACGATGGGATCAGTCACAGTGAATGAATGCAAACTTTGTAAAATACTGGAATGAATCACATCTTCAGGGCTGATGTGCATGTTCGCAAACATTGGTTTCAAACGTGATTAGTGAAGAACTCAGGAGGAGGAAATTAAAATCACCAATTTCTATGGGTTTGTGAATAAGGTCCAACCTGAATGTGTTTGTAAATTAAATGAACAGGTGAGCAGAATGACAGCATGGGTAGCAAGAAGCTGTTTGTGCATGTGTGTAGAAACAAGCACTGAAGTGCAATTTTGGGGTCAAGTGAGCAGACAGTGGAGTGCCTAATCACACCTGACAGCCTCACAGAAGTTCTGCTATTTAACATAAAGTTCTCATCATGCAGTCATGTTGATGAATACGTTTGATGAATAACATGTTTTCCTCTGTTTATTAAAATTGACATAAACTAACATGCTGTAGTTTTTTAGCAAAAAGAGGAAAATAAATGTGATTATGTAAGCTATCCTGACATTCAAAGTCTTATTCTCCCTGTTTTTTTCTCCTTTTCTTAATGATGTGAAGTTCTGCTCACATATGTTCATTTGTATACGCCTCTGTTTTCCTGACAAAAATACATCCCACTGTAAATTGGAAACATGTTGAGGATCTTGCGTGCAGTTTTCTTGTTCAGCGAGTTAGCTTTCAAGGCTTCAGGCTGACAAACACATAACGCCTGATGTCAGCATTCTCTGAGGCTGTTTAGTTTGTGGGGTATGACATAATGCACATGGATGGTAGGTTTTCCGTTATGCAGTCATGAGTCTGACGCTCTGTCCTCAAGTAGCTCTCAGCTGAGAACGGCTTAAAGCTTCAGAGAGCTTCCTCCTCTGGAAAAATACATATTCTTCAACACTATTTTTCATCTTTCTGATTTGATAAAAGTAGAGAAATTAAAACAAGGAAAGATATATCGTGATGTACTTTTTGTTGCTTTTTCACTCCCTTTAATCTAATGAGAGGCATTTGTAAAAGTACTAACTTGAAATGCGCACCATGCTTAACATACAGAAGTCCACGTGAAGTACATGCTTATATGCTTTTGACTGTAAGTTCTAACTTATCACACTCCACAGTTCTCTTATTGCCTCATGCCCGAAACTTTGTGACTTCCTTCTTATTGTTGCTGTGTTTGTGTATGTGTGCTTGTGTAAGGATAGCTTCAGGTGTTGAGCGAGTGGTGACTCATGTCCCATGGTGCAGGAACCTGTCACTGCCACCATTGTCACTGTCGTTCAGTGTCTGGTTCTTTCTTGCTCCACTCCAACATGTCCACAGTGTCCTTTCTCCTGTAAAAGTGCAAAGGCAACTGTTTCCCATCCTCCCAGGGATATCACTTGCCCAGCTGCATTTTTAATGATCATGATGTGTACATTGCAAAAAAAACAACATTATGAACATGTACATGTTCTGTAAATTTGCAATATGCAAGATGTGTTTGCTTTAAATTAGTAATTCCATTAGAGCAGGAATGGGTGTATGGTGAAGGTGGAAAAAAAATGTAGCAAAGCTAGTGTTTTAGACAAAATGTGCAATTACACATTGCATTAACAGGCCGTTCTTCCTTACGTAAACTCTTACTTTGGGACATGTTCTGCTTAGAAGGGTGTAGTTCGCACATTCAGATGAAGTAAAGCCAAAGCCTGAATAATTTATTCGTGGGTCTACCCACATATCCAAACGCCAGCACCCAGAGACACAGCTGATAGCAGCACACAGGGTAGAGAAATAAATTTAATCACTTAACCTTCCAGAAAAACATCAATCTGTCAATCTGAGAAAAGGCACGGACAAATAAAATGTATCCAGTCTACAAATTCTGTCAACATGCAGACCACGTTTCTTTGTGAGAGCTGAATGAGGCACCGGGATGTTGCAGACATGTCAATGTTATCTCCCTCTCAGGGGACTGAGATGTGTGTGTGTGGATATGTGTATGTATGGATGCATTGTATGTACCTTACATGAAAGTAGAATTCAGTGTGTGGACTTGAGTTTGTAAGGACTGTGAGTCAAGGGAGTTGTTAGATTACAAAAAGGCATTCATGTTCCCTGCATTGACAAGACTTATGTACAGTACTCAGCAAAAGTTTATAGTTAACTCTCATTTCTATCTTCCATGGAATCAAACTTGGTCTTAATCAATAGTTTCCCAATACATTTTTTGGCACTCGTGTAGTTTTGCTAGATGGGAAGGGTGGCAGAGATATAAAGGGATGACATGTAGCACAGGCAGCTTGGATTCAAACGTGGGCCAGCTGCATTTAGGAGCTTCAGCCTCTGCACATGGAAAATCCTCTCAACTAGTTGAGCTACTTGATGTCCGTTCTCCAGAGTTTTCAAAGGTCTTTCAGAGTTTTTCCTTGGGCTGGTTGCTTTTGCGCATTTTCAGTCCAGACTGACCATTTTCAGAGGAATATTTTTTTTTTGTTTCTTTCCTTGTGAAGCCATAAAAAGGCATCTAACTCAAGGGATTAATTAGTCAGTACAGTCAATTTAGAAAGGAACCGATTTTAAATGGCATCTCTCTGCGCTTTGTTACAAGCAGCTTCTCGCAAAGATACATTTTGTTCACGTTTCTTTAGTTGCATGAAAAATGTGTTGACAGTGGCATATTTATCACTGAGATTAATGATTTATTCTTTCAACAATCTGTTAATGTTTTGCAACCGAGGAAACCAACTTCTCCATTACTCAGGGTGAAATGTTTTCTCCATTACTGTTATTTTATTTTGTCCTAATTTACATTTTGTGATACTCCAAATGTTTTCACTGGCTGATGAGTCTGGAACACAGGCAGCCCAGTTAAACCGCTGGACTATTGCTACTGAGACACGCTGTTCTAAAAAAGGTCTGCATGTGGTTTTGCATTGTCATACTGAAATAAGCAAGAGATGTGCTAAAATATATATTGTCTGGATATCACAGACGCCGACTTTTGGGCTGTTCTTTAGCCCAGATACACTGAATTTCAGATTTTCATCATATTACTTAAAAGGTTGGAGCTCAGAGAAGGGAAGCGTTTCCATATCTTGTCTATTAGATATAGATAAGGGTGTTTTTCCGTGCATGACAGACTTGCATTTGAGGTTATGATTAAAGGTTTTTCATTTATTTAATGTTTTACATGTCTTACCAAATTTTCGAGAACTATGATTATAATAAGTTTAAAGTCAATAATACTTGACCAATACACTCTGACCGTGTGGAAGTTAAGATGCTTCCTTTCCTCAAAATCTCATCTTCCTTTGTTGATAATTGCATTTCCAAATTTTGTACCAATATGTTTTGCCTCTTCAGGCTTCACGATTTATTTTCATTTTTTTCTTATCAAACTTCCATTTCTTACTTGCAATAATAACACATTTCTCTCCCACAGCAGCCTGGGGAAGTTATTCAGATGTGAACATATTTATTTCAACAATCTGAATACACAAATGGGTTTAAGGTTGATTTTGTTTAGCTGCCTCCTCATTTTTTATGTACCACTGTCTCGTTTGTTTTCAGATGAACTCTGCATCATCAGTTGAAGTGCATTGCAGGAAAAAAAAAAGATTTGAAAGCATCTCTTGCTCTAGTTCTCTGTGTTTTACTGTCTGCTGGAGATTTGTATACAATTACTTGTATGCAGAAAAAGTAAAAAAAAATATATACCACCATGAGAAATAGTATTTTAGGTCTAATAGGTCTTTTCTCTTCTGCTACCAGCGTGATAAAAAGAGTGTATAGCATATTCTACCTGCGAGTCACTGCAGCGAAGTTTGTTATTTTAACCTCGGCCACTTACTGTACTTTCTCTGAAAGTTTAGTCACCGGTGTGACAACTTTTTAATTCTTAATTTGAGTTCAACCAGAGTTGAAGTGGATCTCAAATCATGTGCAGGGATTTTATTCAATGTGACAGGCCTGGAGTTGACTTGCTCAACCAAAACAATACAAATGCAACTATGTTAGCCTAAATTATTTTTTAAAAAGTGCTTGTTTTTAGCTCTATTTCTTATAAGTTAGACCAGTTAGTTTTAAATTCTGAAAGTTTAAAACCTCTCTTTAACAAAACCTATTCAAGGCTGCTCACAAATCACTCCCTCAGATTTACAGAACCATATGCAGTGTTTGTTTTCACATTGCTGATTTGGTTGCAGTTACAGATTTGGTTGCAGTTACTTTAATGTCGCTTCAGATTTCACACACATTTTCACAGTGTGGGGTGTGAACAGTGATTCAGGGTTTGTTTAGTAGATGGATGACGACAGCACTTTCTGGCAGGTGAGACTCAAACACATAACTTTTTTATATACCTAAATACAACCTATAGTGGTGTCCCCGTAAAGTATAACTCCTACAAGCAGCAGGAAGGAAACACGAGTCATGTGAGCGTTTCCACATCTGAGCAGACATAATCATGAAGTCCTTTGTTTAAGAAACCATAAAGTCCCCACAAGGCGGTGATAATTCAATCAATAACATGACCTCACTTTGCTAAAACACCTTTGGCACTTCTTGGTTGGGTTTAGATAATAACGATCCATGATTAGCATTCAAAAACGCTGTTAGGGCAAAACAAATATATTCTTTCTACAATGTGACTTTCACCCTCATCGACAGCACTTTGCTTGTTGCATTGCTTACTGGTAAACACAACACATTAGTGTGGAAAGTGTCACTTTCTGGTTGGCTTAAAGTTGGATAGCGTTACATAAAGACAAAGGGTAGGACTCAAATAATTTATTTAAAAAACATAACAGTTACCTCCACTTTTACAGTTTGTACTGAGTTGCTCCAATGACCATTACAGGTCACAGTTCTTTCAACATAAATATAGATTTATCGCCCTGCATTAACCAAAGACTTACAGGCATGTTTTAGGTTGGGCAGCCTCATGGGAGCGAAAGACACACAGAAGTACACACAAGCAGAAACTATAGTGTATCTGTGGATTGACTTAACAGTTTAACGAGTGAGCTATTTTCTTTATTAGCAAAGACAAATGACTTTTAAGAATAGATTTCTTGATTTAAAAAAGAAATTCCTTGTAAATCCCCGAAAGAACTTTGACGTCACTGCTAAAGCTCCATCAGCATACTTGTCTAACAAACACTACCGACCAGGTCAGTTACAAAATTGTTTGTTGCTCTGTTTGTAGCGCGGACGAGCGTTTCGACGCCACATTCCACACCAACGTACTGGTGAATGCGTCAGGTCACTGTCAGTACATCCCCCCTGGCATCCTGAAGAGCACCTGCTACATTGATGTGCGCTGGTTCCCCTTTGACGTGCAGAAGTGTGACTTGAAGTTTGGCTCCTGGACACACAACGGCTGGCTTCTGGACCTGCAGATGCTTGATGTGGACACGTCTACTTACATACCCAATGGGGAGTGGGATCTTGTGGGTAAGAGAGCTTCTATGTTTATAACGGAGAAATGACCATAGGGAGAGATGAAAGTGGTGATTGAATGCTTAAATTATCTCTTTATGAATTATATTCTTCATAATTACATTAGGTCACAAACTATTTTTGCAATAGAGAAACTTCCATCACAGCCCTGAGATGAGATGAAAACTAATGCTGGAAAGGATTGTTTTTGTTGTTATCAGAAGGAAGTTTTCTTTTGGAAGTTTTCTTTTCTGTTAAGTCTGACCCCAGTGAGTTAGTAACAACATCACTGCTCTCCTTAAATCAATACATCCCATATTTCTAATGTATTAGACAGAACTGAAACATTCAGACCCAACTGACTAAGAGGATGTTTCAAAGACTATATAGTACAACTTTTCTGAAAACATAGATTACCTCTCCACTTGTGCCCTGCTGTAACCGGCCTGGCTTTACCAACCTCCTGTATGCAAACAGAAATTGAATTAATTTAGGTTATTTATAGTTCTCACTGTGAGACAACATTTGGGTGTGTATAGCAGGAGAAATGGATAAAAGGACAATTTTTGGAAAACCTCCCAAGGAGTGTTTCCAGCAGGGACATTGTAGAAGAAAATCCCCGAGTCGAGGCCCCCTGGGTGACAGTTAACTGGAACTGGGTGTCAGACAAGACCAGATGGCATGAAATTGGAATGTTTGACACACTGGCAGCTATGTAGCTATTCCATACTTGATGTACCTCAACCCATTTCTAGTCTTAGAGTTGAAGGAGAGAAAGTTAGATTATTATAAGATAAATCAGCTTTTCTTCTTCTTGGCCACAACTTTTTAATATAAGGATGAGATAAGGGCAGGGCAAAGTTCCAAGACTGTTCTGACTCAGGTGCACTCCAGTGGAAAGTGTTCAGAGTAGAGGAAATAAGACTGAGGTGAAGCGTTTCTCATTTTGTCCATGAAATACACAGACTCCTGTTTTCTTTCTCTCATCAATGTAGTCACCACATGGACAGACATAGCATTCTTGTACTTTTGATTCCAGCATGTTTTTAGGTGGTATTCATGTTATAACATTTCAAAATCTTCAAAGTGAGTCACTTCCTGTTTCCACTAAAACACACCTGCATGTGGGTTTCTCCAACAGGTGTGCCAGCCAAGCGTAATGAGTTGTACTATGACTGCTGTAAGGAGCCCTACCCTGACGTGACGTTCACAGTCACTATGCGCCGCAGGACTCTATATTATGGACTAAATCTGCTCATTCCGTGTGTGCTGATATCTGGCTTGGCTCTATTGGTCTTTCTTCTACCTGCAGACTCTGGAGAGAAGATCTCTCTGGGTGAGAGAAAGATGCTGTACACACATAAAAAAAACAACTTTCTGAATGAGTTTCCCCCAAAATAACTAAAAGCTAAACAAAATAAATCTTTTTTTTTTACTTTATTCAGCAGGATCAGCTCCTGAACTTTCAAATAGTTTTACAACTAATTCCAGGCAATGGGAGCAGCAGACCTAAACATTTTTTTGCTTGTATTGTGGTCATTTTTCAGTGGATAGCTGTACCAAGTCCTGAAAGTCATACAAAAAGTAAATGAATAGATAAATAGGCATTTGTGTAAAGTCTAAATGGGCATTGATTGTTGATTGTACTCAGATGTTTGTGCATCCATAGAGCATCCAAAACCATGAATACATGCATGTCAAATCTCTTTAGAATAATGACATTACAAAATAAGTCCTTATCAGAGCAGTTCTTTCTGCCTGAGACAGGCAGATGTCTTTGTGAGGCAGACGGACAGCTGCCTGTCCTTAAGACCAGTCACCAACTGACAAACGGTTGTAGTCATGAGAACTGATTTTATACATAAGCAATTACAGGAATAATTTCATACCCTGATCACATCATTACTCACAAATATGCTCTTGTTCTCTCTCCCTGTTTCTCTTTCTTTATGTATGTCTCAAGGTATCACTGTGCTGCTTTCACTAACTGTCTTCATGCTTCTGGTAGCAGAGATCATGCCAGCCACATCTGACTCTGTGCCCCTTATTGGTGGGTTGTATTTCTGTGTTTGTCTAAGTGCATGTAACTTCTTTATGTGTGTGTAAAGTCAGACAGCAGAAACCTCTGCAGATATTCATTTTCTCTTGAATGAAATTTGATCATTTATTACCACTGATGTTGTTATCTCTTGCAAAAATACTCACCAAATATAAGAAAAAAATGTTCCTTAAAAAACACTAAGTGACAGTAATATCACTTCAGTGTATCTGCAGTTAGTTTTTAGTAGTTTTTCTTTTTTTGTCCTTTCACTCATTTAAAAAATGATTCAGTGTTTCCAGTGTGGGAAACTGCTTGATGTCTGTAAATTATGTACTATACTGTGAATTGTCTTCTTTAAAATGCTAAAAAAATCACTTGACAGCCTCTGAGGCTAAGATTTTAAGCCACCATAGAAGCGCCACAGACTGGAGTTCTTTGAATGGCCTCTCGCTTTAATGGAGCAGAAATTATGTTTAAAGTTTCTTATATAATATTTTGTCCTCTACAGCTAATTTGACCTTTTATGAGAACTGCACAAATTGATTTTTTATGTAACTAATTAGTTGAATTGTATCAAAACTCAAAGTGAGGCGTTAGTATGGGCCTCTCTGCTTTGAGGTATTGGCTGCTAACCATTGGACCTCTATAGTGTCCTTGGATTCTGGCTTAGATCCACCCCTTTCAATTCACTTCTGGTTGCAAAAACACACACTGGCAATGGCTAAATGCTGAAAGCCCAGAGTTTGGTAGTTCACAAACTAATTGATGTTGTCACAGAGGCCACGTGTCTTTTAAAAAAAAAGAAACTCTTCAGACTCTGGCTGGGTTTTTATTGATGTAGCTTGAGGGTGTCTACATCATTTCCAGTTCCTTATGTATGGATGGAGATTACTGCATGTCCATAACTAAACCTGTCAATACCACTGATGTATATATCAATATCAGCTTCACTGGATTAAAGTACTTATATATTCTTATGTGACGTGATGTACAGTGTGCGGTCATGTTCATCTTGATTAGTCCATTAACTGCTCTCACTAAGAAAAGCTTGAACAATTCTCACCTTTTCAGCTGTTGCTTTTGTTTGTTTATTCATATTTACAATATTCTGAATACAGCTTTTTGCTTCTTTTCTTCACCCTGGTTGAGTTCAAAAATGCATCTTTTCCCTTTGGCATTCTATTGCACACTGAGCAAATTTACTTTCCTTTCATGAACAAGGGCCTGTTTATTAGGATTTAATTCAATCCTGCTAATTGAAAGCCTAAAGGGATGCTCAAATGAAAATAAGAATGCAACAAATACTAAAGTGCATAGCCTTTTATATAACTGTAAGTTGTTGATGTTTTTGTGTAATCAACAGCTCAGTACTTTGCCAGCACTATGATGATTGTGGGAATGTCTGTGGTGGTGACGGTCATAGTCCTGCAGTTCCACCATCATGACCCTCATGGAGGCAAGATGCCCAAGTGGGTTAGTGACTTCAGCTCACTTATTCAGATGATTATGATAACATTCAGCACAAATGCATTTGAATATATGAAGTTTATGCATGTGTTCTGACACAGCCTTTATCTTTTCAGGTTCGGGTGGTTCTGTTGAATTGGTGTGCCTGGTTTCTCCGTATGAAGCAACCCGGCGATGAGCGCAAGAGGCCTCATTACAAGTACCGTCACCGCTCCCAGCAACTCTCCAGCACCAGCTCAATAGAGATGGGCACGATGCCGAGCCTCACAGTGCCACAGATGTCCTGCCCACCCTGCCCCACCGGCACTTCCAATGGGTCCATGAATTACTATATTGGCAGCTACCATCCTATAGAAACTCCACACTGCCCACCATCCAGTGATTCTGGAGTTGCACTAGGCGGACGTGCTCATGGTTCCCTCAGCGAGGAGGCTGAGCCGCCTGGTGTTGGCAGTCTGGGGATGGGAGCTGGAGCTGGAATCGGAATAAGCATACCCCCGCCAGAGATCAAGCGCATCTTAGAGGAGGTGTCGTACATAGCCCAGAGGTTCCGAGACCAGGACGAGGCTGAAGCCATCTGCAGCGAGTGGAAGTTTGCAGCCGCAGTGGTGGACCGGCTGTGTCTGGTGGCCTTCTCACTCTTCTCCATTATTTGCACATTCACCATCCTCATGTCAGCACCCAACTTCATTGAGGCTGTGTCCAAGGACTTCACATAACTTGCTGTAGTGGAATGGAGAGATAGAAGAAAGAGCAAACGATCAGGGACAAAGAAGAGATCACTTAAGACAGCGGAGGGGACCGTGAAGAGCGTAGTGCGTAGTCCACAAACAGCAAACTGAGCACCCATTTGATAGGTGGTAAGTTTCATGGTGTTTCATGAGCAAAACATGAATTTTGTTAGAAACTTGGTGCAAATAAATGGGAATACATATTGGTACTGAGTCCTGCAAAAAGTGAGAAACAACAAAAAAACAATTCAGGAAACATATATGAGATAATAAAGTAATTACAACTCTGTATACAAAAAAAGTCAAGATGCTTTGTAAAATGTAAATTGTAAAAACACAATTAAATTCTTATCCAATAATCTAAATCCCATATTGAAAATAAAATGTTGAAACTAACAGTAAAATTAAAAAAATTATTATTTTTTTTTTTCATAAATTCTTTCATTGGTAGTAAATATCATTAAAAAGATTCAGGGAATCCTGAAAAAATGTCTCTGTACCCATTACCCAAGGGGGAATTCCAAGACTGCATTAAACTCAGACATGATTTGTTGTACTTTAAATCCGTGTTTCCCAATCCTAATCCTTGAGACTCACTACTCTGCACATTTTAGATCCAAATCACTGCATTCTGGTTTTGTTTAAATGCGAAAGAGTTTCCACACTTGTTTGAGCGCTCTGAGGTTATGGAAAGACACGTATCTGCATATAATGTTGACACATTCCAAATTAATCTAAAAAATTTAATTAATCTTCTCACTCTTATCTTGATGTCTGTAATAAATCTTTGAAGCTGAAAATAGGGCAGGCATACAAACTTAACAACAGAGACTCTGAACTTAGCAAAGATAACATGTTAGGAAGTCAGTGAGGACAGTGATATATAGATGTATAAATCATTTCTCAGCACAGGGAAGGTTATACGGCTACTAATGGTTTCATAGTTTATAGTGTTTGCTTGCACTCTTAATTTGTCAATTTAACAAACGGCTCAATTTACTGTATATTTACCGGGTAAAGACACATACAGCACCACCGTCCACCTTGTTGCTTCATCCCGTAAGCTGCTATCCTGTATGTAGAAAAACAGTCTGAGCTGAACCACCAAATGTTCCCGTTTCAATCTCCTAATGTGGAAAAAGGTTCTGATGTTAAACCATTCATATTAGGCTAGTTACTGATTATTAGCAAGACTTGTAAGGCATTGTAGCATATGTGTTTTTTTTCACCAGCTTTTGTCATTTTATTACTGTCTTTGCTAAACCAGAGGGTGTCCTTAGAGGAAAAAAATGTTTGGACATGTCAGAGCCAGACAAATACAACATTTACCAGGTTATAAAGAACATCCTGATTCACTTTTTCAGTAAAGCTCATGGTTTTCCTTAGTAGTGGTTAGAAACTGCCTCAGAAAAGGGGAATAAAAAGGTCAATGGGAGGTTTCTAAAATTTTTGGATCCACAGAGCGATGGACAAAACATTATTGCTCTTATTGAGACAAGTGTGGCAAATTTCCTTTATTATCTATTCAAGTTTCTATTTTGGATCACGTCTAACTTTCTTTTGCCTGTTCATTTCAAAATGTAGAATCTGTAATATGATGAGAATTGTTTTGGTTGGTCTGTGTTTCATGATCATTTAATATCCTGTTTGAAAAGCACTGTGGAGACTGGCATCTTTTTGAGTGTTGACCAGTAACACAAGATGCACAGATACTTTTCTGAAGGGCATTCAAATAGTGTATGTTAAACTGTACAGTACATCTTTAAACCAAGAGCTGAAAGTGATAAAAGTAACAGGTGAAATTATATTGAGTAGTGGCAGCAGTTTTCAATAAAAACATGCCTTCCTGCTGTGGAAATGCTATGATTATGAATATTTCCAGCTCAGTCTCTCTTCAAAAGCCCAATTAACTATGTTTTTCCACAACACAATTATTATGTTGGTTTTATCATACAGATTATAACTTTCTCTGACACATACATTTTGATGAGCAGATTCATTGGACGGGAACTCACACAACCAGCGACTTTTAAAAAAAATTAGATATCGAGCTCATTAAGCTCATCGGTGTGTATTTAACATTGTGAAAGGATCAACAGTGATATTTTTCTTTAGATTCTTTAGTCTGTAATGACATAAAAATAAGTTTGGAAAAAAACTAGCAATAGCAAATTAAACAGATTTTTTTCTGAAAAACAAATTTGATCTAAATATGATTTGGAAAATGTAAAGATGAGACACAAACCTCAGTTTCCTGTATTTCTTTTCTTTTTATTGCGAATATTTAGAACCTAGACACATGCAAAAAGAAATAAAAGGTTGCATATTTACTGTAAATGAGCGGAGACTTGTTGGACTTTCTAAGTGGTCTCTGAAGATGAAGAGTGAACCTCTGACAATGCTAACAAAAGCTCGAGGTTCAAGCAGACAGAAAACCTGCCACCATTTCGCTTTTAGGATAAGATAGCGTGGATTCATAAATGCCCTACTTTCAATAAGATGTATCTGTTCTGTAGAGGCAGCTGGAAGTGAAAGAAGGTTGTAAATGTGTTTACATCCACCTCAACCTCCGAGTTTTTGTTGTAGCTGCAGCCATTGTTCTCTTAATCTCTGTCACACTGTGAGTTTTTGACTCTGTCAATAAAAGACTATTTATTCTCTGTACAACAGACCCTGACCATATCTGTGAGGAAATCGTGTGTGGAGAGGTGAATGCTTATTTTCTGTATAGTTCAAGGCAAACAACACAGAAACACGCACAAACACAAACAAAACAGAATAAACAGAAAATGTGGTGAATAAACAGAAAATATCCCTAAAACCTGCTTTTTAATCCAAATATACATGTTACAGGTTTAAAGATATACTGCTCTGCTGCAAACTGCTACAGAAACTAAGCAAACGGGGCCTCTGTTGACGAGGGGGATTTGAAGGGAAACTGGAATTAGAAATATGGCTGTGATGATAGTAAAATAAATTTAGAAACAAATTTAGAGATCAGCACCTGAACAATGTCCATAATCGTTGTTTTTTTTCAAATTCGAAAAAAATTAGATTTGATCATTATGCCACAAATTTGATGTGTCTGGATGTCCTTATTGTACAGCTTCGACAGAAAGGCCAAAAGTAAACCTAAAAACGGATTTAACAAGATCTCAAAACGGATTTAACAAGAAGTTCTTTTACTGAAATCTGAGGCAAAAAATATAAATAAAATGAAACACAGAAGAAATGAAAACATGGCCAAGAAAGTGGGGCATGTTTTCCTTCTGTGATTTAGGAAACATGCTCTGATTATGTTATGTGAGGCCAACAGAGTTATCCTTCCAACCTCCAATTGTTTGAAGTTTTGTGGATTATTTCCAATCGGACCCATGGCCCGAATTTCAGGCAGAATAGTTGCTGCATTAATTTCCTGAAGATGTTGAATTGAATTGCAACGAATAACCCAGACTGGAGGAAGCTTAAAAACCTCTGCTAGTTAAGGGAGAGAAGACTCTTTCAAATGACATCAACTACGTTCTGTGCAACGTAAACCTCTCCCTCAACTCAATCGTGACTTCAAAACTTTACATGTGGTAAAGATACTACAAACTTTCATCATATTTAGTCTCACGGTCACAGTATTTGAAAAGTCAACATTGAGTTCAGGATTTTTGTGACAAAAAAATTCATTTTTTTAAACTGAAACAGATACCTGTTACATTATACTTACCCAATATCATATTCAATTCCATTGTGTTGTCCTGCAGTCAAACTGTTTCACACTATATAGCACCCTATCTGCCGTGATATGATGCAATTTTATATTGCACAGAAACAATATGCAGTATTGATCTATCCTAATGTCTGCCAAGTCAAATAATTTTTAAGGAGAACACATCTGTTACCCAAACTATTTCAACTCGTAACATTCAAGGCAGATTAAGCTCCAACTAAAGCAACTCATTTACCCTAAGAAGTATCAGCTTTACTGTGGCAAGAGAAGGTAACTGTGACCTCTCAGAGTCACAGTCTCTGCCACCCATAAACCAGAGGAATTTCATTGTAAATACATCACATTGTGAGTAAGTAGCATGTTCAGACACTGAAGTAAAAGTTATGCCTCCTGTAGTGTGTCAGTGTTCTAATAATTTATTAAAAAGGTATGGGAATAAGAACAAGTGAAGCAGTCCACGACAGAGGCAGATGAAAGCACTGCATTTCTAAAGCAGCACTTTGAACAAGTTTTCTAAGAAAGGGAGTCAGTAGATTTTCCAAATCTAACCATGAATATATGAGTCATGAAACTCATCATCAGGCAGTAGTTAGAAATGATTGCAGCTGAGGTCTGAATTAATCATTTGCTACTGCGCACATAAGCAGTTGCAATAGCTATGTATCAATATCCTAATAGAATCACACTGTGACGGCTGCTTGAATTTACCAGTGGAACAAGGAGACTGTGTTAATTATTTTGTGATTTTTAAGGCCCATGACATACTGCCTTTTTGTTAAATCCCCACCTCAGATACTGTACATGCACTAAAGTATCTTCAATTCGTGACGGTAGATCATTTTACCTTTTGTTGAGGAGTCAAACGTCTAAATGTATGTACAATCTGAATTACTTCAAGATTAGCCAAAAAGGCCAAAGAGGAGAAAAAAAAACAAGATGACAAAAAACAGAAACTCCAAAATGGAAATCAGTGTCAAACGATACTTCTGATTCCCTCACATTGATTTGGATGACTTGCAAAATATAAGAGTCTGCTATAAACGATTGAGTGTGATTTAATTGGTCACCTTAACATGAAAGATAGAGGACGTGATGCTGAGAGTTAGAAACAAGTCACTGCACCACAAAAGAGGGTGCAGAGGCTGGATAAGAGAATGGAAACACCATCTTAAATAGCAATTTTCATTTTTCCGTATTGATTTGGTCTTGATTTGGCAGCAATAACACTTCGATACATCAAGGAATAAAGTCATAAAGGCTTTGTAAAGCAGATCGGGGGATTTTAATCCATTCCTCACACGCGACCTGTTCCAGGTTCTTTAGAGATGATGGCAGGATAAATGGTTCCTCCCTTGTTGCTCCAAAACACACCAGATGTTAGATTAGAGCTGGTGATTGCTGGGACACCGTTCCACATCACAGCTGTGTTGTTTGTGCCAGGTTTAAACTATTTCCAACAATTTCACTTGTATAAATCTCTGCATTATAATGCTTTGAAAATTACAACACCACGAGTCCCTGACAAACTATTTTGGTTGATGCTGTGTAGCGAGTTGTTGGTTATACTTTTCAGTCCTTTTAGCAGCTGTTGTTCCGTGATTTTCTCAACACAATGAGATTGAATACTCTGCAGTCTATGTCTCAGAATTTTATCCTCTGTGCTGGGCTATCCTTTCAGAGGCTTGGTTTTCGCCATTTTAGGTATGCCAGCATGACAGTTTAACCTCAGCCATAACTACTACTGGCCTAACTCCCGAGTTTACCCTAACTTTAAAACATGTCTTCACTTTAGATTTGTATGAGTAACGTGACAACGACTAGTTTTATGCCGCCATATTGGAAACTTGTCCTCATATTTTAACCATCTAATATTGGAACCACACACAAAACCACAGGGCAAGCAAAACTAAACAGAGGAAGGCCTGTGCTGCAGATATAGAGAGTATGGGATTGGCCTTTGACATGGCATATACAGTCAAGACAGGCTGCTCGTCTATCAGCCAAAATGCAGTAAGAGCCTCAAATGTGCATGCGTGTGTGTCTCTTGAACAACAAACCAAGCATCCATACACTAAACTCTGGAGCTCAAAAATAGAAAAAAATAAAAGAATAAGACAATAAAAGCACACGCAGAATCTGTAACAGGACAAGAAATGTTGTAGAACAACTATTGGTGGTGTGTTGGTGTGATGGTGCTACATTTATATGGTAACGTGGTTGTGAAAAAGTGTAAGAATCTGGGTTTGTCAGAATCATGCATGTACAAAATTACAGCCACGACTTCTGTACACCCACTAAAACAAAAACACATCATCAGCATAAATATTGTATTCACACACACTTTGCACAGCGGGGGCCTCAGTGAGAACAGATTGTATGTTCAGGGTGTCAGACTGCTTAGCTCGGGGTGAAAATGATCTGAGGGAATCAACAGGGAATCAAGAACTTGTGAGCCAAAACGGATTTTTTTTGCATAATTTTCTGCATAATACAGATTGGAATATAACTTGTGAGGGCTAATACCACAAATATGCAGGAGCATATATGTAATGTAGGTAAATTATTTGTTGGATCCAAATCATAAATAGGTCAAATAAAGTTATAGGGAAAAGTGATAAATTGGCAGGAAAGTGATGAAGTCCACGAAAAAGTTACAGAATGAACCTCAACCTTATTACCATCTAATAATGCTGGGCCAGCTGAACTGTTGGCCCAGCATTATCATTTCAAAGAAAAAACACAGGCTCTCACTGTGTGGGTGTTTTGTCTGCAGCAGATAGATTATTGGTTGGTGAAGTTGTGTGTGTTTATGGTGGGTGGATGGGATTTTGACTGCCAAATGTTACTGCTTCCTCCACACATTAGCTCGAAAGCAAAGTTTCTGCACATCACCTGAGGCAATTACCATCTCTCTCGCTTTCTCTTGGTGTTTTTTTTTGCTCCAACCACACTCGGTCCACCACTCCCACAATCCCTTGGAGGAGGTGTGAAGAAACAGCCTTGCTGGGTGTTCTGGTCCTGAGGTTCAAAACATCTCACACTCAGTTACGCTCCGAAGAGAAAATGAGTTGGATATATATTCAGTTCCCCTCTGTTCTTATTCTCTTTTGTTGTTGCTCCTTTTTTGTTTGATCATGGTTCTGGTGCAGCTTTGTTGATGTCAGTGACTGTCTGTCAGCTTTGTAGTCAGTCAGTGTTTTTGCACAGTGGCTGTGGCGTACATCATCTTATATTCGCAAAGATGGTCTCTATTATAGAAAGATATAAAATTGCCTATTTTCACTGGTGTTTTTAAATTCTAACTCCTCCCTTGTAATGATGACAAGGACACTTATAGCTTTTAAGAATTTTCAAAAAGGCCCACGCTTGTTCAGTTGAGCCCATAATGGCGAAGTCGTTATAGCTCAATTTGGGGTTTATTTTCAGGTGGACATCTATTAAAAAAAAACGTTAGTCCTGCACTTTAAGCGTTAAGATGGGATCTAATTATCTCTTTCATGACACTTTCATTACTTTAGTAAGCTGTGATTAATTTCTGAGGATGGGGGAAAAAGAACAGCTTGAATGCTAATGTGATGCGTTGCTAAATAAGAGAGAAGAGCTGACTTTAGTCGATCAGAGATTCCTGTCATTCATCAGTCTCATTTCCTTCAGTTTGCCTGGTGGTTGTCCTGAGAGAGCAGATAACTCCTTCCAGGGCTCTGTTGCCGACTGGAGCCAAAATCAAAAAATTCCACATGTGAGACATGTAAATCCCACTGAAAGGATAAGGCAGCCATTACACAAATTAATATTCATGGCACACTCAAACAAATGAGCTCAGCCTTTACAAGTGCAGACATCAGTCTGCCAAGTGATGATCTTGCCAAGTTTCAAGGACAACCCGAGAAGATAGACCTCTGAAATGATTACAAGCCAGCTTTAACCAAAATCCAAAGCCTAAAGTGTGTGCGAATGGGAATGGTACCAAAACCACAAACAAAATGGTGATTAAACAATGTTCCGTTTAATATTAGAGCTGTTTTTCCAGAGTGCCCACCAGCTAAGAGCAAAGGTTCAAGCTATATTCTTTGTCACTACAAATATAATTTCGCCAACAAAAAAACACGAAACTGCACAGATACAGACTAGAAAGCAATCAAAAAGTAAACCCAAACAGCATGAATCAGTTTTTTCCTGTGATAAACATTAGGTGATGCATGACTCATAATCCGCAGACATGAAGTAATCTGAGTAAATGTACGTTTGGATTATGAGTCTGGAATGGTCTGATCTGAAACACCTCAGCTGGTTGCCTGCGAGGCCGTGACAATGCTTAAGCCACGTGGAGATGTTATATAATAATAATAATAATAGCTTCAGTGTAGTCATTGTGCTATCGGTGCTCTATGGTTGCTATTTAGAGTTCCCTTTGGCTGCTGCTGCACTTTTGTCTGTATGTCAGTGACTTTCATCATCAGGATACATTCGGTGCCGGCTGCTATTACAGGGCCACCAGACACGCGGTCAGGTTTTAGATGGTGACATTTCTTTGTTACATCTACCTGCTTGCATCATACTTCCTTTCTTTGAATAGTTGCTTTCAACAATACAATGATTTTACAGGATACCCCAAATCTGTTCTTTACTCAAAGTTAAAGATGAATAAAACCAGCCCTTGTGTTTCAGAGGTTTCTCTCATTACATGGCTCCACAGCATGGGAAAATGCACAGACACAGACTATCGTGTTTTGAACCTCTTCCATGTGTCATTTGAGTCTACAGTTTCTGCTGTGCAGCATTGCTTTAAAATTTTTGACTGTAAAAGTACCCCAGCTGTACACATGTGGTGTCATTGCCTCAACTTGTGCTCTGGTCCTCAATAAAACTGTAATAATATAAAAAATGCAGGAGGTTGTGTTTTCAAGTGCTCACCTATGTCAACAACTTCGGATAGTGCAAATGCTTGAAATCCTCTTGGACCCTGATTTTTGCTTTTATTTTTTTTAAAGCTGTCTTCTCTATGTGGCAGCGGTGTGATGGGAGAGCAGGTTTGTGGATTGGAGCCCCCCATGAAGTGAAAAGTAGCCATTACATGTTCAATTCCATCAAACCAAAGTAACCACATAGTACATTACCTCAGCAGAACGACCCACATTAAAACAAACATGAAAACACACCCAAGCATGAACCGAAAAACAGGCACACACTTTGTGGGAGAGTTAATGCGCATATGGAGACTTGCAAACAAGCGTGCTTGCACATTGTTTTAACAGCAACTGACATTTGCTTAACAAGGACTGTAATGGTCCAGCCCTTGTGTGCATCCATTTGCTAATGTTCCATATGTGCTCGCCCTCTCTGCCTGACCATATTCTCTTCAATGGTTCACAGACTACGTCCTGCATTTACGTCAAAGAAGTCAAAGAACAACGTCGAGCTGAAATGGTCACTCTGGGCTTAAGGTTTATCTGGCAATTATCGAATATTGCAGGAATATTAATGTTGTGTACAACAAAGAAATCAAATAATTTAGTGATAAGACTGTCCTCCCTAAAACGTGCCCATGTGGTATTTGTTCATGCAGGCAGATGAGGGCAATAATTACATCAAAAGAATTTGCGACCTCGATGTCACGTCACACAAAGTCCCACATGGTTGAAAACTCTGCACTTAGCTGCTCCAACCACGCCCCCCTCATTCCTCTTTATGAGAACTTTATGGCTTCTTCGCTTGAGAATGTCGTCTGCTCTGATGTGGATTTATAGACTCATATCGACCGTATTTCTCCTCTGCTGCTTGTAAGGACAGTACTTTCCAGGATGTCATTTATGAAGGGAATGAACATATGACCTAAATAACCATTTCATTTGAAATACTTGGTTGGTTTTCTCTCTGGTAACTATTCATTCAAATGCATTATGCTTTAGTAAACCCGGATTTAAGCTGTGAATGTTGGTGCTGTTGACCTGATATCAGTGCACTCTGTTGCCTTCACAGTCAAGTGACTGGCTTGGAATTGGAAATTATGAGCAAACTGTGCACCGGAGTGGGATGAGACCACCAGCTACAGAGTAAAAACCGGACATGGAATTTTGGGCAAAATATCTTGTAAAATATTTATTTCAATTAATTTGTCCCACTTTGAATTCCTGAGCTTCCCCGTCGAAACTCTGAACGTGTAAAAGTGGGACGCTCATGAGGCGACGTTAAAACGATTGTTAAATTAAGGTGGACATGTCTTAAACACTCAGAAGAGGCATAAAAGATGAGAAGCGACTTCTTCCAGAACGGCCCCTCTCATCCTTCCTCAGGCTACGAGGCTGGGCTCTAATGCAGGTCTGTAGGCTGCGCTCGAAAGAAAGAGCATTTACTCAGCCTGTTGCAGAGTTAACGTTTACTTCCAAACCCCATAATAATAAGATACACATCATTCTAAAAGGATTTGTAAGTGATTTTAAAGATTCCCCACGGAAAATATTCCTGAGGATGCTTCTGATGCAAACTACAATCAAAGCAAAGCACCTCAGACCAGAACTGATAGCCCTGCTGGTAAATTTAACAGCTTTGTGTATCAGAGCAGAAAGTTTTGTTCAGCGTTCATTGGAGCATTTGTCACATTAGAAATTTCCCATTATTCTCATCTTGAATCCTGAATGAATCATTATCATCTTTATTTTCAAAATGGATCATAAAGCAGTTTATATGCATCACACACGATGAAAAGGTTCTCTCCTTCGTTAGCTTAGCATGTGCGATGAAAGATTTAGATTTTTTACACAAGCTTCTATAAAATTGTTTGCATTTGTGTGGCTGTTTGAAGCAGGTTTATTTATTGCATAAACATACACCATACAGCCATAGGTCAGTACTTGTTAATGTGTTTCTATATCACATTTAAAAACAACCTCAGTTGACCAAAGTGCTCCACAAGCACACAAACATAATCAAAAATCAGTAAATCAGTAATGAAGTCCCGCTCAGTTGGGACTTAAAGCCGGTGAGAAGAAATACGTTTTGAACCTCTTTGTGACTTTTTTTGGGACTTTTTCCACAGATTACGGGGCTGCCATTGATGTAGCCTGTTTCTGATCTTGGATTTAGGAATTAACCAACCAAAAGCCATTAGCTTGCACACCGCAGCACTGTGGTTGAAGTGTGAAACTGTAAGAGTTCAGACAGATAAGGTGGTGCCACGCTGTTGGCCGTCTGAAAAAAACAGAAGCCAGCGCTGGAAGGCCAGTATGGGTGGGATCTATTTTAGCCAATTCTTTACTGTCAGAATACGGGGTTATTGTGTGTGTCACGACTTGTTTTTACCTCTCCCAGGAGATTGCCTTGACTGGAATCCCCACACATGGAGGGTGTTCATTTGCTCATTTTGTTTTGTAGTAACATAAACGAAACACAGAAATGACACAAACACACACACAAATATATTCTATAGCTGCATATTCTGGCTTTGAGAAACACTCCTGAAAATGTTTTTGAAAATGGTCTGATGGTCTACATGTCTAAAAGAAGCCTAAATGATCTAAACCTGCTAATCTTTCTTGATTTCATCTGAAAAAAAAAGCAAAATTACAATTTCAAAGAACTATTTGTGTGGTATGCTTTACAAAACCAGAAAGTTACCAGGTGAAATTGTTTTGTGTCATGTCTGTGTTTTATTAACTAAATAAAAGCTGAATGAACTGCCTCCATGTGTGGTAATTCCATCATTTTTGCCAGCGGTTGCCAAATCTTATGAACCAATGTACAGAGTAGTGTAAGAAAAGGATAAAACACCTCCATCTGGAAGCTTTTGACCTCGATATCACATGACTAATCGACACTTACAGATTTTCAGTTCTTTTCTGTTCTCTTCTGAGTAATGCAGGACACCTGCAGACTATAAATTAGCCTTGTCTGGAGGCTGTTTTCTCCTTTCACAAGTGATATGAGACGTGGAGGTCACGACGGTTGGTGCTTAACAAGGACCTGCAATAGTACATGAGCAGTTTCATATGACACTTTATCAAGGCAGTGGCTACAGGACAGGCCAAGTGAGGAATGTGTCTGTGAAATGACCTTTACCATCATCAGTGGGCTGATGCTTTAATAATGTCTCATGCTCCTTGTGCGCAGACGTGTCCATAAAGTATCCCTTAGCGGTAAATATCCAGTCTGAGTGACTTTCAGATCCGCTGATACTGAGCCACAGTGTGTGATTCTACACACTGACGTGAGTTATTCACTGGAGATCTGTTCATATTACACAGTTTTTAAATAATCAAGTTTTCGAGTGCAGAAGCTATCACCGCAGCCATGTTGTACTCATGGCGTTAGATGGATTTTAGAGGTTTCATTTCACACAGACCTGAGATCAGGGACAGTTATTCATCAAAGTGGAGAAATTGGCAAGAAGATTTAAACGCCATGTACAACCCTCTTTTGCAAGTGTTTTTTTTTTAAGTTCTTTGTGTGTGGTTGGCTGCTGTCTCCATCCTGTGCGGCTATTAATTAACGAATATTGTAACTTCTTGTCATCAGCTATCATGTACGGAGAAATAGTGCCATCTGGTGGAAACACAAAGTACTTCACCAGGAACGTGACATTGGTTTTCTACAGTGCAATTAGATCACTTAATCCCAAAAGAAGTGAATATGGACTTTTTGTCAGTAAAATGCTGAAAATACATGTGATTAATTTCACTTTGGTATCAAGATTTGAGGTTTTTCCTTTATTTATTAGAGAGCAGCATATATCAAAGGCTCGGGAAGGCAGTTCAGCATTTAAACTTTAGAGTGCAATCTTACAAAGCTGGAAAACACTAAAGGTTTTCATACTCTCGTTGGCCAGCTCAGATACAATCAAAAACAAAACATGTACAAAAACATAGTGCACTTTTAAATGGTGAACAACGAACTGAAGGGCTAGCTTGAGATCCAGAGAGGGCTTGCTTTCTTTTATACGTTCAAATACACAAACTTTCTCAATTCAATAAAATCTAAAGAGAACTCAGGATCTCTTCACTGTAGGACAGCCATCAAATATGCCACAAAATCTCAAAACAGAATGATAAACAAAATGGACAGAGAAACTTCTGTTAAACACAGTGGGAAATTCCTTAAATGCAAGCCTATACAGCCCACCTATATATAAAAAAAATGTCCCTACAAAACACACACACACACACACGCACACACACACACGCGCGCACACACACGCGCGCACACACACGCGCGCACACACACGCGCGCACACACACGCGCGCACACACACGCACACACACACACACACACACACACACACACACACACACACACACACACACACACACACACACACACACACACACACACACACACACACACACACACACACACACACACACACACACACACACACACACACACACACACACACACACACACACACACACACACACACACACACACACACACACACAGAGAGAGAGAAACATCTCACGTCATCATATCATTCTTACGTCCCCATCAAAGTGCTCACATCTGTTAAGCGATAGGCATTCGCATGTGCTGTACATTTGTACACAGAAGGATAATCAAGGCAAAGTTTTTAGGGCTACGCTGCAATGTTAAAAAAAATATATCTGACTTCTAATTCATATTAAGCGTTAAATTCACCGTGATGTGATTTTAGTTTATTTCCACGTTAGTCTGTTTAAGTTCTACAAGCCGACGCCGGCTCTGCCAAGTTGCTGGAGAACCTTGATTCTGATCTCAGGACTTCTAATGGTGCTAATGGTTGATTTTAACTGCTTTTTGGCTGCACACCTGCGGATCCGATGCTGCGTATGATTTCATCAGAAATGGCAGAGGGAGAAAAGAAGAAGAACACGCAACTGAACGTTTTTTGGCTGCGGTGCGGACAGATTGTGCCGTGCGGGACTTTTACCATCAGACAATGTGTGTGTAACACTTGTCCTGCTTTTCACTTGACATCTCCTGCCTTGTCCTTGCTCTTATCCCGAGGCATGCGGCCCATATTGAAAAACTCCAGGTTTGGCCTCATGTCGGTGAGGTGGGCGAGTCGGTTGGACATTGCAAAGAAAGCAGCGATGGCCGCAATGTCCCAGGCGTCCTCGCGGTCGAAGCCAACTTTCTCCAGAGACTGAAAATGCTGCTCTGTGATGGTGTCGCAGCGGCACACAGCCATCGCAAAGTCCAGCATGGCGCGCTCCCGGGGCGCGAGCTCCGCATTCTCATAGTTGACAGTGACCTGAAAGCAGGGACAAGGCTCATTAGACAGAGCGAAAAAGACAGGTGTGGCTCTGATTGCACTGTACCGATCCAATAAGAATCCAGAAAATAAAAAGGTAAACGTAACAATAGGAGAAATGTGCTTTGCTTTGCGTTTTATGTCAGAAATGACATGAATACCTTAAATATACTTATTAGACAAATACGTATATAGTTATACGTATTATGACAACATGGTAAGAACACGAAGAGCAGAGACAAGAAGTGGAGATTACTTGAAGGTCATACCTGATCAGAAAGAGTGGGATTCTTTGAGTAGATGCGGTGCAGTGCACTGTGCGACACCACGCAGTACAGACACCTGTTGTGAATGCTGGTTGCCACCACTATCAGCTCACGGTCTGCCTTGGTTAACCTGCCTGAACGTCAGTAGATGCCAATTCAATAGGAGATAGGTTTAAAGAATGTAAAATGCACACGTTCAACAAATCATTCAGGTACAAGGTATCAAAGATGACTGTGGTCAACACACACAGATTTATCCTGACCAGCTGCCACTGTGTGATCATCACCTGAAACACCTGCCACCTCTTAAAAAAAAACACTTGCCCTCCAACAGGGGATCTCCAAACTGTCACTGGAAAGGGCTGGTGGCAATGCAAGGTTGCCAAATGAGTGAGTTACTGCGCAAAGGTCTTGAACCACCATTCCTGTGTTTACATGTTACCAGGAAAGTGTGGCAAAAACAGAATTTCTACAATTTTGACAAGCTTCAAAGTCAATATTTGGTATGACGACCTTCATCTTTCAACACAGTCTGGGCCCTCTTAGACAAGCTTTGCTTCAGGAATAGTTCTCCAGGCTTCTCGGAGGGACATTCCAAAACTCTTCTGAGGACATTGGCTGCCTTTTGTTCCGTTCTCTGTCAATACAATCCCACACTGCTCCAATAATGTTGAGGTCCGGGCTCTGGGGAGGATTCATCAGAAGACCTGTTGCCACTGATCCAGTTATTGTTATTGTGTTATTAGGCATATCTCAGCCTTTTCTCCCTGTTTCCCTGTCCTTAAGAAGGCCTTCTTGACAGCCACCCTCCTATGACTGCGGTTTCTAATGAGGCTTCAGTCAACAGTATTTTTTTTTTTTTTAAATTTCTTGAGGATATCATGTTCAGATACTGTTCATGTGCTGTATGAAGTGTTTTGGCCTGACACTTCTTCTTTTTTGCCCTCCACTTGTCCAGTTTCCTCAATTTTTTTCAGGACGCACTGTATATAAAGATGCTGAGATAAGCCACAGTTTTTAGCTAAAAGCTCTTTGGGAACCACTTTGTTGGTGCAAAAACACAATTCCATGCCTGTAAAATAGTGCTCTTTTTGACATATTTTCCCATAAATACAACGCGGACAACTACTGATCAAGACCACTTTGAATTATCCATCAATTGTTTGGGTTTTTGGAAGTTCAATATAAAGAATTGAGGAGCAGCTTCAAGACTTTTGCTCAGCACTGCAAGTGTGACTTATCAACTGAACTCAGAGGGGCAAAGGGTCCCTGAAAGATACAAGAATTACAGACTTTTTTAACCTGTTGCGTGCCCAACAGCAGTTATGAGGCCGCTTCCAAATCTTGAGACTGTTTTTGAGCCTTAAATTACTGTAGGGACAAACAAAAACACACCTGTCTCCTTGTTCATGAGTTCATTGTAGTATGCAAAGAAGGCTCTGAACTCTGCAGGTCTATGAGAGAGGACTTTGAAGACATTGGGCAAAAAGCCTCCCTGTAAGAGAAGGTTTGGCAGATTATCATTTCGTTGTGTAAAGAGGAGTTAACGCCCCGTACTTTTGTTTGTTTTTGTACCTTTGACTCCACTTCCTCCATAAGCTCCACTATATCGTAGGGCAAGTCCTTCTTGTAAGGAACGGGATAGCGACCGATTTTCTCCGGAGGAGGCTCGCTGGAGGACTGCCTGGTTCCTGTCACAGCTGCTGCTACAGCTGCCTTTCCTCGAAGAAAGCGGCTCGAATGGAGAGACATCTGCACGGAGGGCAGGGGGCAAATCACATGAACCTCCCAGACACAGAAGCACAAGGTAGAGCCAGACACAACACTCATAATGACAAATGCATTTGACAACTTACAAGTTGTGAAAACGCAGGAGGACCGAACAACTTCGAGACAAGATTCCTCGCCATGTCAGTTAACCGAACGGAAGACGGGTTGGAGATTAATTTTAGCCTCTGTCGGCTCAAATAGTCCCGTTTATCCCGGAATAGTATAGGAAATCAGCCAAATCCTCACGTGTATGTGAATATTGCTATAGCTAAATTATCCAAGATATGTATAAGTCTGTTAGAGATACTTGCGACTGATAATTCCACTCTTGTGTACGTTATCGTGAAGGTCTGTGACAGCAGCATTAACAGTAGCCGTTTTGTTTCCCGTCACGAAGATAAATACGCTGTTTTTGCTTAGTTATATGTCAGACGTTAAGAGTCTAAACAAATCATCCAATCAAAGTGCAGCATTGTGTCACGCCCGATCTGATTCACTAATTCCTCCTATTCGCCAGGGGGCAGGCTATGCGTTGACTGACGCTGTTACCGTAGTTGTCATGAGACGTTTATGATTTTGAATTAGGTTAATAACTGCCAAAAAGCCACACTGATAGATATTAGACTGTAGAATTCCACTTAGTAAAGGTTTTATGATGAAATTAGCAAAGGAATAGGGTTTTCAAATTGTGTCCATTCCATGAAGGAGAATTAAAGCGGAACAAAAGTTAAGCTGTCGCTCTTTGACCCGGAAAAAGACTGTGCTACAAGCGAATGCTTTCATGACTTCCATTCAATCAAGTAAACTGTTTAGATAGAATAATAAACAGGAATTAAGGAGGGATTGAAGGTTGAGAGAGACATGTTTTATCACGTAAGTATGTATATTATTCCCTGCTATGAGCTGGTTAATATTTGTGTTAGCGTGTTTTGTTTTGCAATGTTTACCCAACGTGGTGATGGCGATAGCTTAGCAGAACATTTACAAATCCTCCCTGTAACATAAAGTTCAATGTTGTAGAGCTCAATTAAAAAGAGAAATACTTGCTAATAAACTCTGTTTACAGATTTCTTTGGAACATGAAATCTTACTACATCCGAGGTATTTTGGTCCCAATTTGCTCAACACCGTGAAACAGAAGCTCTTCACAGAGGTGGAGGGTACCTGTACTGGCAAGTGAGTGACTCCACGTCTCAGTTCTTTTGATAACATAAGCTTAATATTTTTGTTGCAAGACGGTCCATTGCTAGAAGGGGCTGTAATTAGAATAGTGGCTGATGGAAAACAATACGGTTTAAAGTGTGTTGACAATTTAATGTTGTGTCTGTATAGAGTTGCATGACAATGTACTAAATTTGCATTTATATTCATTTCTGCATGGAAAAGCTTATTCTAGTCAATTGTATCAATTATATATGGATATTTTTTTCTGTTTTGCAGATATGGCTTTGTCATTGCAGTCACCACTATTGACAACATCGGGGCAGGTGTGATTCAGCCAGGCAGAGGTTTTGTCCTCTATCCAGTCAAGTACAAGGCCATTGTGTTCCGCCCCTTTAAAGGAGAAGTGGTGGATGCTGTGGTCACTCAGGTTAACAAGGTCAGTACACTGCAAGTTCACCAGCCTCTTTTTTTTTTTTCAAACTGGAACATTTTCATGTATTTCTTTTTTTTTTTTTACTAAGGATGCCACACAGAGGCTCCTTTTCTCTTCACTGGTGCATGAGTCAGCCAGAAGCGATGGCAAGTGGCGAAGGTTTAGGGCTTATCTCTCAGGGCTAAACACCAAATATGCATTAAGAACAAGCACTGAAGGCAGAATCCCTGCAAAGATAACTTCCAGCTGCTGAATCTGATGTACAATGTATGACACGACTTTGCTGAGCTGAGCAGGAGACTATAGATTATTCAAGAAGCTAAAAAAAAACGTAAAAAAAACTAAAGTTTGCATAAATTCATGTCATTATTACCTCAGCTTTTATCATCCAGCATTGTTTTAACTCAGTCATTGGCCGGTTTTAATGTGTTTAGACTTAAAGACCCGCGTTTCAATCTAAACTAACTGTACATGTATACCTTTATTAAACATTTAAGCCTTATGCATAGAAAAGTAACACGGCTGAGTTTGCATTACTGTACTACAGAGTTCATTCACTTCGCTGGACGTATAATCAGAGTTGCTTCTCTCAGTGACCTGCCCACCCGTGATTTAACATGCTGAATTGCCCGGAAAAAGGCCTCAGCAAGGTTTCACAGTGCATTACTCGCCAAAAAGACGAGTCACTTTAAAACAAACAAGATCTATCGGAGATATTGAAGGTCATCTTGTCAAAAACCCTTGACAAGATGAATGTGTCACAGAAGAAAAAAAAAAACTAGAAGCAATAATTTTCTTTTATAAATACACCTCCTGGAGTAAAATGTTTTGGTTTGGCATCCAAACAACCTTGTATTGTGTTTAAAAAGCAGGATCTGAGCAGTGCATGCGGTGCATGTGCCAGCTGACTCATCTTTGAAATGCGCATGCAGGCTCCCAGCTGAGTGATGCTTGTTGTGTCAGCATTTTCCCCCAAAAATGATTCAGAGCCACTGATTCTCTTTGTGACCGTACTGTCATCTCTGACTCTGCCCTTAAAAACTGCTTAAATTGATGTTTGCTGTGCTGGTTGTCGGAATATGGAGGCGTGCCAGAATTCTTACAAAATCAGCTGATGAAAGTTATTTCAGCAGCCCATGATCGTTGTGTGATGTTTTTGTTAAGATTGTATCCTTTCACCTGAATGAAATTAACAGGATTGTCTTACATGCGTCACCTTTTCTCAGTCGTTTTTCACAGTTTGCATGACCTTCTGCTGCCACAGTCAGCATCTGATCGTTTTACGTAAAGGCAAAGAAAGCGGTTGCAAATCCCAACACCAAAGCATTTCTGGTGGCACATTTATCCTTTAGGGTAATAATAAAAAAAAGTTGACAATCAAAGGTGCCAGTATCTATGATCTAAATCTCTCACGGTGACCTGAAATAAAAAAAAAAAGGATTAACTTTTTTTAAAGTTATACATCCACTAAAATGTGACATATTTGAAGTGTGTGACAGTCAACATGCTTCCAGTGACACGTTTTCCTCTGCAGTGGTTTCTGTCGTGTATATATATAAAGTAATAACTCCTGCTTCGTCTAATTGAATTTTTCTGTTGCTTGCAGGTTGGATTGTTCACAGAAATAGGTCCCATGTCCTGCTTCATCTCTCGCCATGTGAGCCAGTTTAACATCTCTAGCTGGACTTAGTTTGTTGCTTCTGACAAACACTTGAGTTTCTATTTTTTATTAAGTCTACTGTAACTAACCAGAATGTCTTTTCGCAGTCTATCCCCTCGGAAATGGAGTTTGACCCCAATTCTAATCCGCCTTGCTATAAGACGGTTGATGAGGTATGAATTTTCATTGTTTCATATTTGTGACGTACTGCCACTAGTTAAATGATTAATCTACCAAACCGTGCCCTGAAAAACCTTTGTTTCTTCTTAAGTATCCAGGGACTGGATACTTAAGATTAAATGATTAAATTTGTATTAGTAAAGGTAATTTCTTTGGGGGGAAGAGGAGGACTAAAGCATGTCTGCACTTAGTTTGGGCGCTGTCTGCTCTGCTCTTGTTGTTTTACTGTTGATAAGTTTGGCATTTTAGGATGTTTTCCCACTTTTCTTTGAAAGGACATTGTAATCCAGCAAGATGACGAGATCCGGCTGAAGATCGTAGGAACAAGAGTGGACAAGAATGACATCGTAAGTTGTTATTTCTCCCCCTCCGTAAGGATGCAGATCACTTTGCTATGTGTAAAAACCAAGAGGTTGTCTCTTATTCTCTATCTTCTCTTCTATTCTATTTATTCTATACTTACTAAGTGTACTATTCCAGAAAGTTTCAAAATAAATTGTCCCTTTTGGTTTTCAGTTTGCCATTGGATCTCTGATGGACGATTATCTGGGTAAGTATTAGAATTAGACTGCAATCCATTGCCCCACAAGTGAAAGGTCTGCTTTCTAATGTGTGGTTGGTTGTTGGACTTATCTTCTTTATTTCATTTTCAGGTCTTGTGAGCTGATCGGTGTCGGTAAAGCACGTCAGCAGGAGCATCTTTTGCATCTTATATTGATATATTTTTTTTACACTTACATGGTATGCTGACAGCTCGTGGAGCACCATGGTCAGTATTTCTTCATTGTAATGCACAGCCTAGTGTAATTTTTTTTCTTGATTTGTTGTAATAGTCTAAACAAATGTCTGCAGTTGGGTCATACAGTATTGCTGGTTAGGTTTAGAGGACAGGGTTAGGGCATATAAAGTAATATGTGGCAGAAATAACTTGTAACTTCTTTTGTTTTGTATGTGGCTGCCAATAAAGCTTTTTATTCGTTCTTACTTCCTTGTATTATTGTCTGAGCGTCACTGCACGTTGTTATCTCAACAGAGCATCAGTGCTCCGCAGCTGTTTCGACTCACGTTCCGAAATGCGATACTTTCTTTTTTTTTTTTTTTTTTGTTTAGGATATTTCGAGCGGGTCGCCGTCACGCAAAATGTGAACGTGGACATTTCGAGGGCGCGCACGTCATGTGGCCGTAAATACGTCAGTGAAGCACGCCGTCGTTCTTTCTTTCTCTCGTCCTGAAGATGGCGGCAGGGGTGAGTAAGATGGAGAGATGTGTAGTCATGGGGCTTTCTCAATTTCCTCAACTTCGCTGCCGCAATCCGCCTTAAATCAGAGCCATCTGCACTCTTAAAGAGTCTTTTCGTAACCAAACGACGTTATCTTAATGTCTGGCGGCTGTTCTGGGGTTTATTTACAGCTGTATCTTTAAAAATGAGAGGGTTCTGTCTGAGGTTAGCATTGCTAACCTTACAATGCATTGAAATAGCAAGCCCAGGGTTGTGCCACGTTACCTTCACTGTCGGAGATCTCTCTGCTCGTGCTTAACGCTTTCATGGCTTTTCTCCTAAAATTTTAGCGCTGAAATCTAGTTTACGTAAGCTAAACTCTGGCAACCGTCAGAGCTTAATAGACCTTTTAAGTATCCGGTTTTGACAGTCATGATAGCTAGTTAGCCTTTAGAGCAAGTTAAAAGCCACGTGAACTTTATTCGTTTGATGTTAATTGTAGATAAGCCTGTTTCAGCCTGCTGTTTAGTGTCGCTGACGTTTTCCAAACGACACTGCGTCCCATCTCTGTACAGTCATCTTTAAATGGTCGAGCATCTCGTTTGGTTTGGCTTCATTCATTAGTCAAGAGCACCGATGCTAAGCTGCACAGTGCTGAGCTTCTGCTGTTGTATATTTTATTGAGACGTGTCATCATGCTTGATGGCAACCACCCAGATTAAATGTATTAAACTATTATTCTTTCTTTATAACCCTCTCTTTAAGCCAAGCCATTTTAACTTTCTTTTTGCTTTTTTAAAATGTATTGGCCAAATGCTTTTGATTGTGAACTGCTGTTTTTGTATTCCCTGCTTCTAGACTCTGTACTCATACCCAGAGAACTGGCGGGCCTTCAAGGCCCAGATTGCAGCCCAGTACAGTGGTGCCCGCCTCAAAGTCGCCAACAACCCCCCTGCCTTCACCTTCGGGCAGACGAACCGCACTCCTGCCTTCCTCAATAACTTCCCTCTGGGCAAGGTGAGTGATCAACTCAACGCCATGCTATTGTATCTTAAATGTAGTCAATAGTTGATTGTGTTTGAATGGAGAAGAGGCGCTTTTCAAAATGGAAATGTCTCTCTTGACGGTACTTGTTTTTCAGCTTAAAATCATTAAATATTTTAAATGAGCCTCAATTGTGTCATTGTTTGTAGGTACCGGCCTACCAGGGAGATGACGGCTTCTGTCTGTTTGAGAGTAATGCCATTGCTCACTATTGTAAGTCTCATACTTCCAAATGACTGATTACCATCTTGTACGTTGCTTTGGTGTTCATCCAAAGGGTTCTGTATTTACTGAAAGAAGCAAGTTTGAATGTTTAGCTATCTCAGCTGTGATTGGGTGAAAGGCGGGGTACACCCTGGACAGGTCGCCAGTCCGTGGCAGGGGCAAACGGTTACAAATGAGACAAACAACCACACATGCTCGCACTCACTCCGAGGAGTCTATTTAGAGACGCAGAATAAAAGCCGGAGTTCCCCGGCAGGAACCCACGTAAACGTGGGGATAACATGCAGACTCCAGACAAAGGCACTGGCCGGGATTTGGACCAGGAACCCTCCTGCTGTGAGGCGACGGCGCTAACTGCCGTTTAGCCCAACATGTTAACATTAATCCTGAAATCAACGGTCCGTTCCGTATCTCCACAAAGTGTGGAGTTGTGATGAGTGACATTACTGCTGAACTTGCTGGTTTTAATGATTTTATTGCTGATCTTGAAGGAAATGACTGCCTCCTGTCCACAGTGAGCAATGATGCCCTGCGCGGTGCCACTCCTCAGGCGGCAGCCCAGGTGCTGCAGTGGGTGAGCTTCGCTGACTCCGAGATCATCCCTCCGGCTAGTGCGTGGGTCTTCCCCACTCTGGGAATCATGCACTTCAACAAGCAGGTATGCATGGAGTAGAGACTGAAGTAAATACGCGGCCGCTGTGAGGGAATGTGCCCGATGGGCACGATTCACTCGATTTTTAAGGTCTTGAGGTGAATTGAGCGCTGGGTTTTCTGTTTGGGGTCATTTCAGGCTACAGAGCAGGCCAAGGAGGATGTGAAGAAGGTCCTCACAGTGCTGAACCAACACCTGAACACCCGCACCTTCCTTGTTGGAGAGAGGATCAGCCTCGCTGACATTTCTGTGGTCTGCTCCATGCTCTGGCTCTACAAACAGGTTCGATATTCGCACAGCAGACGGTTCCCCCACGCGGCCGTACACTGAGAGGCTTATGACATTGCTTACAGCCGCGATATTCGAGTTAGGATGCCCTCCAGAAGGCTCTCATGTCTCTTTGTCCTCTGCAGGTCCTGGAGCCTTCCTTCCGTCAGCCTTATACCAATGTGACCCGCTGGTTCGTCACCTGTGTCAACCAGCCTCAGTTCAAGGCTGTTCTGGGAGAGGTCAGGCTTTGTGAAAAGATGGCCCAGTTCGATGGTGAGTCACCAGCACGGAGAGCAGAGCGGGCACACGCCTAAAGCCTGATTGTAAGAGCGTTCTTCGAAAGAATCGGCGTTGACATCTGCTTGTTTTTTCAGAACAGAACTGTGCAGCAGCCTTAGTGTTTAAAACGATATGATGAAGTGGCTTTATTAAAGTTCTGACAGTTTTTTTTACCCACGCTGACTTCTGTAACCCCCACAAATTGCTGAAGCTGCTTTAGTTTATTTTAAGAGTTTGCCTTGGTTTAAGTGTCTCCTTTTGAATCGTGTGATTCTGTTCAGCGTATCGAGCCGCAGGGGCTGGACTGAAACAACGTTGCATTCATTTGAAAACGCTGAAGTAATTTCTGTGACGTTGGTTTTAGAAGTTGAATATTTTGCAATTTATCTCTGAAATCCAAGCCAGAGGATTTTTTTTTCCCCAAAGATAAATGTTCTCCTCAGTGGGCAGCTGCAGCTTAGCGTATAGAGTGACCATCCTCTGACCGGAGCAGCTGCAGCCTGATCCCTGGTCGGGCCACGTGTGTCGAACTGTCCTCTGGACAGAAAGACACTGGATCCCCGCATTGCCCCTGATATGCTAATTCTTTTTTTTGGGGGGGGGGGGGGGGGGGGTGAATCTAAAATGAGAGCTGTTTTTACTGTTTGTGTGGGTGGGTAAATAAGAGGCATGTTGGAAAGTGCTTTGTGGAACCCCAGATAAGGTTAAGCCACTCGTGGACCGTCGGGTTTGGAACAATGAAAACATGTTTCGTTCTGTTTCTCCAGCCAAGAGGTTTTCTGAGATGCAGCCCAAGAAGGAGGCCCCTGCCAAGAAAGAGAAGGGAGGGAAAGAGGCAAGCAAGCCCCAGGAGAAGAAGGAAAAGAAAAAGGAGGAGAAGAAGCCTGCTCCAGAAGAGGAAATGGATGACTGCGATGCTGCTCTGGCTGCAGAACCCAAAGCCAAGGACCCCTTTGCACACCTGCCAAAGAGGTAAACATTTATTATGCCTTGGTTTTTGTTTTTTAAAGCACTTTCTTCATATCTAGATGGCATTGAAACTGTAACGCAAAGTGCTAATAGTCTGAAACTTTTGATCATAGCTAATTACCAGTAGTTTTCTTCTTTTCTTTGAGATTCTTAACATCTACTTGAAAGGAGGGCTTATCGTGTTCTTTCTGTGGTACACTTGAAGCCTTTCTTTTTTCTTTTTTTTTTTCTTTTGCCATCAAATCTTAAAATTGGGTGTGTGTAGTGCAGATTGCCAGTTGGGAACGACACAGGACATCAATTAGGAAACTGGCTTAAACCCAAGGGAAATAAAAGGTCCCCTGTCTTTGGGCAAGGCAGTGTCCTGTGATGGCACCAAGTCTTAATCTGACGGGGGGAGAGAAACGTATGACCATTTTCATCCCAGTCATCTCTGATTCAGTGAGTTTAAGGCTGGTTCATGCCATGGCCACAAATGGATTTGAAATTCAAGGGCGCCAAAGCCTTTTGGTTGCTCAAATATTCTTAGAGAACACACGGAGTAGTTTAATTACATCCGAATACTTCAAATAGAGCTGTTGACACCGTTCAAATCTGGGTTTAAGACGCTCGTAAAGTTGTCCAAAATGTTGTGGTTGTGACGGCTATTCCGCCGCTGTCCTTACATTCGTTTGACCCGATCTTCCTACTAATGCTCAATGTATCTATCTGAAGCGCATTCGTCATGGACGAGTTCAAGAGGAAGTATTCCAACGAGGACACCCTGACAGTCGCCCTTCCCCATTTCTGGGAGCACTTCGACCGCGAGGGCTACTCTATCTGGTACAGTCAGTACAAATACCCAGATGAGCTCACACAGACCTTCAAGAGCTGCAATCTTATCACAGGTGAGAACATCTTGATCTGAAGGGTTTGACTTTAAGCATTGTGTTGTGTGTTGAAGAACTTTTTGTGTATATATATTTTATTGTTGCTCAGAGGTAGGAAGAATCCAGTAACGTTGGCCTTGGTCCTGCACTTCCAGGTTGTTAGTATGTTTTCAGCTCAAGAATAACTGAAGTTGCCAGCTTACAATTACTAGCTTCCTGCTACGTTGAGCAGAAGAGTTTGTAGATCAGTTCTTATGTGTGGCACAGTTAAGTGAAGATTTACAAAAATAAGAAGTCTAGTTCTTTTTAAGAGAAAAGTGTACGAGGACAGATTTCTTTAAAAAAAAAAATAAAAATGCTTGCCTTGAAATACCTACTTGGCAGAGATTGGGGGAAGAAAAGAAAAAAAAAGACTTTAAATAGAAGGTACACAGGAACACAATAATGGCAGTATGGTTTGTGGCTTGCTGTTCCGGAGCCTGGAGACTCTGGACGTCGCCCGTCTTACTCGTTCAGAAGCGGGCTGAGGGCCAAAGGGTGGACCTGCTCGAGCAGCTTGGGTAGCCGCACCTTTAGAAAATAACCTGCCTCGTGATACATTTTTACACGACATGAGGCAGTATATTGGAGGACAAATCCTCAGGCTGTAATCAACCAAATAAATTCTCGGTCGACTGAAATTTCAACTAAAAATGGACTAATTGGGGAGAGGGGGAGAACTCTATGAGAATCAAAATGAAAAAAACTAGACTGGTGCAATATAATAGCCCTTGATTACCGAAAATACATTGATATCAGCACAAGAAGGCAGTTAAACAGAAAAGGCAATTCAGGGAAAATTATCTTTATCAAACATCCCCGGTCGAGACGTGGACATGTTTGACATGAATGGGAGAGGAGTCGTCGCTGTAAATGAAACGCTCGAAATGAAAATAAATATTCAGCAACGCACCAGATGTTGAATAACATGGACGTTCAATCTATCCATCTCTAGTGGGTTGGGCTAATCCAAAAAAAGGGGTAAACAAGGGGGGTGTTCTCTGAAGACGGGCTGTTACCTGTGAAACGGGTGCTCTGAAAACACCCCCATTAGCAATTAGCACTTGGTTCTTTGCTCCTGATGAAATTAACCATGGACTGTATGAATTTAACATGGCAAAAAAGAACATGTAGACTAATAAGTCGACCAGTTGACTAGGACTTTACAGCTCTAACAAATACTATACGACTGAGCATTAACAAGTCCACTAAAGTAAGGTTATTGTCTCAGATTTCTAGACAGTTTGAATTAGTTTTGCAGCTTGTTACTGCCCCCTGCTGGCCATGAGAAAAAAACTCCACATAATTATGGCAGCTTTTTGTACAAATCTAATCTACAGTCTGAAATACATAGAAATGTGCACTGGGTTCAAGTGAGGAGTGTTTATCAATGATACAGATCTGCACTCGATTCAAAGAACAGTAGAATTTTCCCCTGTCTTTGGGCAAGGCAGTGTCCTGTGATGGCACCAAGTCTTAATCTGACGGGGGGAGAGAAAGTCAAAGACCACATTCATCCCAGTCACCTCTGATTCAGTGAGTTAAAGGCTGGTTCATGCTGTGGCCACATTACCCCACACGTGCTCTGTGAAAATGAAATAATGTACAGGTTCTTTTTGTTCTTGGCAACAAGAGGAATGGTAGTTTGAAAGGGTTTTCCAGGATCTTTAAAAAGCATCCCTCCATATCTGAAGCCCCTCACTGGTCTTCACAGGTATGTTCCAGCGCCTGGACAAGCTGAGAAAGAACGCCTTTGCCAGTGTCATCTTGTTCGGCACCAACAATGACAGCAGCATCTCTGGCATCTGGATCTTCCGAGGCCAGGACCTGGCCTTCACTGTAAGTATACCAAGGCGTAAATACACTTTTTTCCACAGTGTTGAGATTTGATACGGTCTCCAGCCGCAATCACTTGACTGCTGTTTTTGGCTTACTGACGGGAACAGTCCCTCGTGTGGTTCGGCTTTGGGAAAAACGGCGTCGGGCTTGTTTATGTTGGCCCTTCCCATACGATAAGGGTTAGAATGTCATGCAGTAGAAAAGAATGGGATAAGAAGTTATTATAAACGGGAATTGATAAGTGATACAGACTATAAACTAAACTGTCCTTGTCCTTTTAACCACACACTTTAAAAATCATTTTACTTTGCTTCTAACTTGCAGACTTTAGATCATGCAGTAAATGATTGTACGGAACTGAAGGCACCATAATCTAATTTAGGATTTATTGTAGGATGCAGTCAGAAGGCCGTTTGATCTCATAAATCTGCCCACTTTGTATTTACTCTAACTTCGAATAGCATAATTGTTGAAGATGTGCAGGTTTCCCCTGTCATTGGGCAAGGCAGTGTCCTGTGATGGCACCAAGTCTTAATCTGACGGGGGAAGAGAAAGTCAAGACCACATTCATCCCAGTCACCTCTGATTCAGTGAGTTAAAGGCTGGTTCATGCTGTGGCCACAAAGGCTCCGGCTCAACAAACGAGTTTGCTTTGTCATCTTTAGTGATGGCAAGTGTAAAGATGGAGCAGGATGTGGGTAGCTGTCTGCACTGCTGTCTTCCAAAACTCTGTGATGGTGTGTGTTGACTTGATCCATGAGTTGATCATGCAACAGCACGCCAAATGCCAGGTGGGGGGGGGGGTTACTGTCCTGTAACGCTGAAAAGAGGACTGTTTCCAGACTTTTTTTGGGCAGTGAGCTGGAGTCCTGCCAAGCGGCGCTGGTGTGGGAGAGATAACGGAAAATAAGGGGAGCAGCTGGTTTGCTGTGTCATTTAGCAGCGGTGTGTTTTGAGATGCTTGGCGTAGCTTGCATTGCCTGCATTTGAATGCAAGCCACGTGATTAAGCTACTCCGTGCAGGATCAGGTGGAACGAGTAATCTGACGGTGGTGATAAACGCTCCACTTATATAAAGACTAAGGGTTATAGTCTGACTTCTTTTCTTTTGATTCTCTTCTTAGCTGTCTCCCGACTGGCAGATTGACTACGAATCGTACGACTGGCGCAAGCTGGATGTGGACAGCGAGGAGTGCAAGACCATGGTAAAGGAGTACTTCGCATGGGAAGGAGACTTCAAGCACGTCGGTAAACCTTTCAACCAGGGCAAGGTCTTCAAGTGAGAGGACGACGACGAGGCTAACGAGCTAAAGCATTCTGTGCTCCCTCTCTGCAACACTTAAAACAAAGGACTCTCGGCCACATGTGCTTATTTTGCTGCAAAAATTACTTTGAATGATGTTTTGAAGGCAAGTGAATTTTGTCTCGGTGGCCCACAAACTGGTTTTCTGAAGTTTGACCTGCGAAATAAAGAATTTCCCTCTATGCCAATTAGGGGAATTTAATTATGTTGTGTGTCTGAATGTTTTATTTTGAAAGTTGGGCCTTTTTGAGCTGGTATGTCATTAACAATGCAGTTTGAATTCCCAGGCAATCGTGCAACCTCTTGGCGATGAGGATTGTCGGTGAATCGGAGACATCCGATGATGGGACACTGAATTTTTTTTTTTTAATAGCCATGCGAGAGTTTAAGTTCTGTGCACTGTTCTGTGCTACCTGCAGGGGGCAGGCTAAGACTTGACAGTTGAACATGTGGAATGGAGCACATCCAACAGAAAATGACTGGGTTGAACACTGGGTTTGCTCAGATCGGTGTTGCCTGCCTTTAAACTATTATGGAAGAAATATTGAAACTTTTGGAACCCCTAATTTAAGGAACAGAAATGTGCTGGCAAAAGTTAAGAAGCAAAATGATTTATAAAAAAAAAAAAAAAAAACGTAATTTTGCCACAAACTTGAAGGTAAAACCTGATTTCATCTTGCGAGCCTACTCTGAAAATGTGATTTATAGATCACATTGTCTCCAACGTCGGGCAGGTTTTCGAAGGTATTCTTCTTAGTTTTACAGTCTTGCATGTATACAATTTAGATAATGCTTCTGAGAAAATATTTGTTTGAAGGACAGTTATAAAACTGCCGACTTCGACCACACCCAGCTCAAATACTGAAATGAAATTATTTTAAATTTAACTTCTGCAAGTTAAAATCACCAAAGAGGAAGAGGAGACTCCCTTAAGAGTTACAGGTCACACACACCCTGCTTTTTTTCTTTTTTTTTCAGCTTAGATTCGGTCTCATCTCGGCCGGACAAATGCTTGAATTAAAGTTTAGACCATCCTTTTATAAAGGTTACAGCTGCATGTGAAGGTTGTCTGTCAGAGTTGATGTTTGGATTCACAAACAAAGCGCTTGGTTTATTAGACACACCCAGCAGACCATATGAAAGTTTGTATAACACATCTGATCATTTGATGTTCCCACGCCTGCAGGTTGACTTATCCTTGATCTGTTTGTTCGAAGCTTCATTGTTTGTACATAGCCGCAGGTAAAATGGAACTGGATCGCACAACAATTTCAGTTTGTTTAATTCGTCACTTCAGCTTTGAGAGACCATTTTTGTTAGGTTCATTAGTATAATTGTCAAAGTAAATTGGAGCTTAATCACCATGCAAAATACTAAGTTTTTGGGTGTGGCCTTGAGGTTTCTCTGTCTGATTCACAGACACACGAGGGATGCACAAGAGAAGACTCTCATCCCACAGTGAGTCAGATGTGTCATTTTTTCCTACTTACTAAGCATGATTCAGGATCATTTTGGCGCAACCATCGTCCACTGTAATGTTGAATCAGGGGAGCCATTTTAGTTTGTTCTGTGGTCTCATGGAAATCAGAAAATGGAAATGTTCCCACAACAGTCAAGCGCCCAAGTCCTTGAACACATGACTCACCCATCCTGTGGATCACGGTGGAAGAGGGCTGTAACTTGAGCAAATAACTTCGACTTTGCAGCGGTTACAACACTGCTGCTGAATAACCCTTAAACTGCTGAAGGAGCTCTGTTACAAAAGTTTTGGAATCATGCAAACGCATATAAAGATGAATGTGAGCAGAGCACATGTCCTTTAAATCTTTTTCAGGAAAGTTTCTTGCTGATGGCAAATAAAATCAATACAATAATCTGGCCGTTTTTTGTATTTAGGAACTTCAGAGTTAAGAGGCTAAACTAAAGCAAGACACAAGAACAATAAGCAGTTCTATGCCAACAGCAACATTTTCTCTCCAGTCCTGCCAACCTTCCTCCCCTGGCCTTTATTTTTCTCGTTGCCACACACTCACTAGTTTTCTCTTCCTCCTTCTGATCCTTTCTCTCTGGACATTTTTTTTCTACGTCCTTCCAACGGGAGGCCGTGGGCGGGGGGTCTTAAAAGTAGTTGCAAGAGTGAGGAGTGCTCTGGTGAGGGTTGAACACAGTGAGAGGCTGTATTGTTTCGCCACACAAGGTTCCTGTGTGGCTGTCAGCCCTCAGTAAGAGCTTTAGACATGGTATGCATATGCTGAGCATCTGGTGGTGCAAGACACACATCTGGAAAAGGGCGAGGAAGCTGGTGCGGGGCTTGGAACAGCAAGGCGTAAAAGTGGGGAGTCAAACACTGTAAATCAACATTTTTTTTCTAAAGATCCTCAATTTACTGCAGACGATGGAAATACAGAAGTTCTTCCTGTATGAGTTTGACATTTTTGCCACTTTAAAACTGACACGTTATGATAAGACAGTGGATCGTGTTAATTCATTTTTGTTGTGTTTGCTTTAAAATTGGCTTAAAAGAGGGCCAAAATGAGGGCTATTGAGCACTCAGCAGAGGCTAAGTCCCAATAGATACCTGTAGTGATGAAAATTCCAATTATTTGCAGGGATCCAGACCTTTTGATCAAAAACAGACATTTTTGGCTCCCAAATGTCTACACGCATGATAACACTTCTAGCTTTTGCAATTAAACAAATATGTATATGTATTTGACCAAAATGATCAAGAATAATCATACTTAAGCTTATACTTTGTAATATATAATTGAAAATAAAAAGCAGCTCTCTTCTGAGCCAGAACATTAATCTAAGCTAATGGTTCACTGGATTAGATACTCCTACCACTGGCCATTAGCATAAAGAGGCTAACCATTAGCATTTATAGGCTACTAAATAGTCTACTATGTTGGCTACTAGCATGTCGAAATAAATTTGATTAGGTCCTAAGTAGGCTTATCCTGAAAGTACAACATACAAAATTGTATATTAATGTTACCTAAATATGTGTGAACTTTTCAATAAGTTAGTAATCAGTTTGCCAATAATAATTGGCGTGCAGTTTGTTAGCGTGTAAGCAAATAGTTTTTCACAACTTTCCTGGCACTCCAAAATGCCCCACAAAATTTTTTTGAATACTCAAGGCAATGTCTGAACGAGTGGGAAACAAATAACACAGAAGGAGATGTTTTGCAGACATATCAGAGATCACAGAGTCCCATAGGAATGACTGGCCCGCCGGTTGACACATACCCTTAAACAGAGCTATGTGTAATAAAGGCAACAGGCGATTCAAGAGTGTCACTCATATCAGGAGTGTCATAAGATGCCTACGGGCAGACAGAAGCAACATACTGTATGCATAGACCCACCCTCAGATTTTTATGGGGTTTCTCTTAAGCCCAATTCAAGATTCTAATCTTGAGTTGGCTTCAGGTCTTTCAAC
Source organism: Leuresthes tenuis (assembly GCF_036924035.1). Lineage (NCBI taxonomy): Eukaryota > Metazoa > Chordata > Actinopteri > Atheriniformes > Atherinopsidae > Leuresthes > Leuresthes tenuis. The sequence continues at coordinate 14,802,352 of NW_027325365.1, read as the reverse complement.
CACACACGCAAACTTACAGAAATGCATCCTTGCACTTCTGAGAACTACAGGCATTTCTGGCAGGATTTTAGATGCATCTGAGAACATGAACGCTGAACTGAAGTTCAAGAAAGGAAACATATGCGACACAGAGGAATTATGAAACCTTTATTGTTGATCCTAATGCATATCTACATGTAGGGTGTTATGGTGTTTTCATTTGAGAGAAATTATGTTAGACATTTCTTCCCATTAGTTGTTTAAAGGGTGTGAGCTGCACATTTTTCTGTGGCACTGAAACATAGCAAAGTAATTCAGTACTGGAATGGAATGAAGGGGGTCAAAGGTGAGTCTGCTGAGGGGAAATAGCTAAAGAAGGCAAGGAAAGAAGAGATGGTGTAATGTCAACAATACCAAGCAGACATGGCTGTACAACAGCTCCTGCTAGAAACATTCATCAGCTAAAGTAGTCATCAAGATGAGGTGCGATTATTAAATAGTTATTTACTGGTGAGTTTTTATTGCCCTGCAACGGAGAATGTGAGTGTGAGAGTGGAGTGTCGTGAGGGAGCAGAGAGAGGTACGAGCACAGAGAGAAAACGCACAGCCCCTGCACTTTTGAGCATGAAACCCCACAGTTGCATCTGGCTCATGTTACCAGAATCCGGAGGTGGGGCGTGTTGTCAAACTCAAGCAAAACTGTAACAATGCACTGCCATGACTACCAAGGGCAGAAATACTGATTACTACCCTGAAGCAAAATATGAACTTTTTAATTAAGTATGGCTTCTGTCCTACTTGTTGAGCACACAGTGTACACACACATAACATTATAATAATAATAACAAAGGGAACAATTCCAAAAGAACTTTTACCACAATCTGCTTTTTGGGTGTGTACTGAAGCTTCAGTGTCTGAAATTGCAATCTTTTATCTTCCCATAAAATGCAAGTGACACAGGTATATGCACCCCATTTAGCTTCTTTAAAGGCCTTTTATAGATGTCCTATCGGAACGTTCTGGGAAGAAAGAGGCCTTTCTGACCTAAATGAGCTTTTCTCAACAAACAGGTTGACTTCATGTATTGACTTGCTGGTGGTTTATATCTCACTCATGGTAAGAACTGCAGTGTTGGGAAATTTATAGCTATGACTGGAATGTGCAGTTCAGGAACATATCTGCTTGTTTTGAAACACAGCACACGAGAGGTCATATTAGGGAGAAACACCTTATCGCGCAATTTTGATCAATAATTGTGAGGAAATATTGATTGTCAAGGAACTGATCACAGAGAACTGAACACATTTAATGGTGTGCAGAATGGAAGGGTGTTGGCAAAGGAAAAGATGACCTGTAAAACATTGTTTCATAAGACCAGACTCGTTAAAACAATTGCCGAACAGTAACACGCCTGTACTTAATTACTCTGACTTAGCGCTGTGGCAGCAATAGCAGGACCTAACCTGTGAAAGGTGTTTCAGCAATGAGTATTGTGTGCTAACACAAGATCGTACGCTCTGAATTGCAAAAACAGGAAGAGCTGGAGGGATCATCCCCTTCAAAACAGTCACAAACTTTGTGCAACAATGTAGAGAAATTTTCCTTACTACGATATTTACCCGTAAACACACACGGGACATTGCTATGGAAACATTCACGGCTCTCGTTTATTATGTTGCTATAGCAGCCATCTCCATCCCAGAATAGTCCAGTTTTTTTTTTGTTTTTTTCTTCTTTTCTGTCCCTCCCTCGTGTTCGTGACTCACAACTTGCTGTGGAAACCACAATTCAGTCTGCCTCTCATTCCCCTTTTTCCACTCACATAATTCTCTGTACCAAAGGAGCAGCTTTGGCTTTCTGAATCATCGGCATATGTTCATTTAGACGCAGGATATGTGTGTATGAGTATGCAAGGGAGCTCGCGCAGTGGGGAATTCCAAAAAGATAAGCAACAACAAGTTACTATGGTGATGGGAAATATCAGGCAGTGTGACCTCCATGTTGCAAGATAGTGTGTCCTGAGTATGCTGTCTTCAGCTGGCGAGGATTTCTCTGTAGTTTTAATCTCTCCATGGATACATTCTGCTCTCAATGGTTACTTTAGGCCTACTTTGTTTTGACAAGTCCCAGCTTGTGGTCTGCTCACTGACAGGGTTCCAGGGCCAGGCTCCCATATGCATCACATGCATGGCAATACCTTGTAGGCAATGCTATGAATAATGCATGAGGGTGAAAAAGTTCTAGGAAAACTTTTTCATGACGTGGGGATCATGGGACATCATCACTCTGTGTTCAGCTTTATGGGCTGAGATGCTGAAAATTCAACTATCAGTGCTGATTAAATTCATTTATTTAGATTAAATTGGAGGGCTGTGATGGACTTTCGACCTGTCCCCGAGTGTTCTCAGCTTCCTTTACAGCGTCAGCACCAGCCTTCTACAATTCTATGCAGGATAAACTGATGCAAGAATATATAGATAAATTAAACTGAAAAAGTTTAAATTTTTAAAACTCTTTAATGTCTGCACTGAAAAAAGCAATAGAAAATTGTTTCTTCGCATTTTCTTTCCCATTTCCTTGGGGCAGTGATAATAAGAATAAAAACTTTTTAAACAACTCTTTGATATGTAACTTAATGGTAAAAGTATCAGCATTTGGAAAATTAAAGGCATTGTATATATATATATATACACACTTTTAGCATTACATACCTAAACCTACTGTTTGAGAAGAGTCTCGTAGGTTTAGCCCAATAAATTAGTAAGACACAGTAAAGTCACTGAAAATGCACAACAGGACTCTAAAGAGTCAAGTTATCAGGCAGCAGAGGGATCACTGCCTCTATTACACTGTCATATGTTATTGCATGACTGATGTATGACTGATACTAACAAAAATGTCTGTGTTTTGCATGTCAATTTTTGCAGTTATAGCTGGAAGGTAAATATAGTGGAGAAAACCTGTTGATAATCAGGAGCCTGCAGTTCAACAGCCATGCAGGCACAGCTTGTTTGACGTTATAAGCCTTATAAGCATGAGCCTAATTACCGGTTCTGTATTTGTCAGGTCTACTTTCATAAATAATCTCTAAGTTTTACACGAGCGCCATTAGACTTAACTCTTCAGTTGAACTCAATTCAAATGACTTAATGTTCTTTCAGTGTTCTGGATATAACATCATATGTAAGTGAGGAGCATTCGTTAAAGCCGAACATGCGGCCAAATACCAAAGACAATACTAAAGACAAGTTTTTGTGGTTACCCAACAGCACAGTATCACCGCAGCCTTCTTTCCACCTTAGGTTATGTTATTTCAAACAGCTATCGTTTTAGACAACGAAGGCATAAACCTGCTGGTGTGTCCCAAAGTCAAACATCACGTAGCTATAGTTGTAATATTCATCAGCACTCAGGGACAATGCCAGTGAAAATGTGGACAATATCGTCTCTGCTGTTATGGAGTGTTCTTTAAAACCAAACTAACAAATATAAATGAAATGAAAAGCAATACATGAAGAGCTCGCGTGACTCTTTTAGTTTAGATTTTAGCATAAATTTCCCTCAAATCAGTTCAGATTGATGCTGCTTGACAGTCAATATGTTCTGATGACGTCTTCTTCTGGTATTCCAAATCAATTGACCCAAATGGAAAAATATCCTCTTTCAATTTGCATGACTCATTTAAATGATTCCCTCCTTTTCTTTAACACTCTGAAAGGGACACCGACGCGAAGGATATGCAATGGGGCAAAACAAAATAAAAGTCTCCACGCCACTCTGTCGCTAACTTCCCTTTGCACCTGGAAGCAAACACCAACAGTAATTTCTAAAGGGACTGTCAGGGCTTGTGCCGGGCACCACTAACTTAATAAATTCTTCCAACTGCTACTACTGATACTCACTATTCTACAGGTATGACAGAGCAAAATTATCATGCAGTGTTGTAACTGCATTGGGTGTTTACTGGCATGACACTATGTTAAACCTTAAACGTACTGAAACTAAAACAGAGAAGATGTTTCAATTTGAGCGATTCAATTTCAAATAGCTCTGTGTTTTCTTATGAGATTTAAACACAATAAATAATGATCTTTTTACTATTGAAGCTGTGAGGGTGTGTAACAACATTCTGTTAATTTTTTTTACTTAAGAAAAAATGAATTTGAGAGGGGTTTTCCCCTTTCTTGCTTACATGTGCTTTGTCCTCAGGGGACTTAATGCAGAGCCACTGAAGTAAACAAGTACCAGCAGCAAATGTCACTGTTGAAGAAAAAACAAGTAGGAGTTGCACGTAGTATTATTTACACTGGAGAGAGCAGTGGGGACATATAGCTCACAGGTTGAGCTGCTTCACACTGCAGCCTTTTTGACTGATCTTCTACAATCGGTGCATTCAGTCATCAAAAACCTGAGCAGAATTCTTGTACATTTCCTTTGACGTTCTTCGTTGCTGACAGTGCCTCTTTGACAATGTTTATATGACTGCGCCTTCAGCGTTGGCTGGCGAAAACCCTTGGCACAAAAAAGACAATGATGCATTGTGTAAAGAGTTAATCGAATGAATGTTCGGAGAATATTTCCTCTGTTTGCACACTATTTGATTTGTGTGTTTGTGAAAATGACTACAGATGCAAGCAGGACTGTCAAAGTCTGTCAGTGTCCACAGACATTTTTTTGAAAAAACAAAGACAACAAACAAGACTAGTTTCAATACAAGCAAATACTTTGAATTCTTTTTTATTTTTATTATTGTTTATGCAAATGAGAGCTTGGGTCGGGATCACTGCCAATGAAAGTTTCCTTGGCTCTTCACATTGTTTCCATTTTGGAACAAAGGTGATAAACTGATTGAGCAGATACAATCATTTAAAAGATATGCACCCGGTGGTTACCGAAGTTGCTTATTCAACATTTCTTATAAGACACATTGTTACACATAGACACAGAGTTACCAGTAAAAAACATAAAAAGTAAGACAAAATAAGAAAAAATAAGAAGGATTAAAAACAAACAAAAAACAGTTGGAGCAGCAAACATTGAATTACCGTCTTAAATGTGTTTTGGAATAAACTCTTCTATTGGATCTCATGTTCTACATAATTATCTCAATGACTCATACAAACAAGCCCTTTTTTCCCAGTACACTGCCCTCATTGTCTGAATTTAGGAAAGAATTTTAGTCAAATATTGTGGCATTTTGTAAGTTTTGTCCAAGAATTTTCTCTCTTTTAGCCGGATCTTCAACTTTATCAGTTACTTTCACAACAGTTGCTAAAATCTTTGAGTTAAGACTGAGATGAGATTCAAAAATCTAATTCAGATCAGTCGTTTGTGTCTCCTTGAACCTGTATTATTTCATTGTATTATTAATTATCACAATACTGCACAATATCGCTATTAAATGTGCAACTTGCACAAGTTTAGCTGTTGTGTCTTGGGACGAAAGCCAAACAGTTGCTTCATGATGTTTGATCAAATGAAAATAATCATTACATCCGGGTGTTGTGCCACATTTCTTTCACCATATCACAAGGTACAGTTTCAATCAGGCCAGTACCATGTGACTTCCCTTATCCTGCAGGAGACATTAATGACACATTCACTCGCAGGCACTCATGCAATCATATATTCAACTGTCCATGCTCATCTAATCCTCTGATTAAGGTCCCCTCTGCAGTCTGAGCTGCCCTGTTTTCATTGTAGGACTGTGACTCATCGAGCGTCTGAGCCAAGCTATTTGTGCTGGTTCACACTGGCTGACACACCTAGGGCCAGGGAACACCCATTCCCACATATCCTTGTATTCAACCCGAGTGATCTGCCACAGTGCGGTGACAAGCAGAGGGATTCAGTTTGTAAAACCATCCAAAATATTCAGCACATTTCCCTCGTGTTTCATTTAATCACTTATGTGAAATTTACTCATAAACCCCAGTTCTCCTGTTTATCTTCAGCTGCCTCTCTTCTTCAACTCCAGCTGTAAACTGTTTTAGACTAGAGTCTTGCCAAAATTCTCCTCATCAATATGAATACAGGTTCTCAAAAAAAAAACAACAAAAAAAACAAGCATAATCATGTTCATCATGGGCTCGGTTGTAATGTTTTACAGTTTGGTCGTTATGGGACCATAAATGTTCCACGTCTGCTGAAAAGGTCCCGCTGTTTACATGCGGACACTCCACAGAGTTCTCTGTCTGGAAACAGCGTTTGTTGTAAAGTGAAACTCAAAGGCATTAAGAGCCTCGCCTCAGTGGCAAAAAAAGTGCAGTGAAAGGACAATTTAGAGAAGATATTTGCAGCTCAAAGCACTATGACTCCTATCATTTTAAGTTTTACATTGCATCTTATGAACATGTTTAGCTGCTCTTCATCTTTGTTTGCTTAAAACATTGGTACAGTCCAAACTGTGAGGAAATTCCACATTTCATTCACAGTTCTTCCGAACCGTTGCTTATATTCCACAAGGTTGGAATTACAGAGCTGCACACACATAGTGGGTCCTCTTTTTGGGGTGGAACTGCACCCTTTTTTTTTTTTTTTTTTTTGTTACGAAACAAAATCTGAGCTGTCTTGGTTCAGGGCCGTGTGGCAAAATCAAAATATGTGTGTACTCACAGAGAGGCACATATGTGGGTGTGTGTGTGTGTGTGCCACTCCCTGTTCTCTCCCTACAAAGCGACGCTTACTCTGTTCTTTGCATGTTTGCTATTTTACCTCTGTGAACATGGGAGCGACACGAAGGGGAGGATGAAAGAGCAATCTCAAAAGACGGTCTCAAAAATGTCTCTCAAAGAAATCTTTGTGCGAACACATCCGTGACCCATGTGACATTGCCTCTGCAAACTTGGATTTATACATAAACAATAAGTCAATGCGTTTTGGCCTGAAGGCACTGTATGTGGAAATGTTAAAGATAAGCTGAAGTAATGAAAGGAAAAGATATATGTATGCATGACATTTTGATTAAACATATACAATACCATACAGAGGGATGCGGTTAAGGGTACATGGTTGATAAAATTCATTAAAACGTTTCTGTAAACACGAACAACACAAATGACAAGACCTCCAGTGTGTGAACAACTACGGGAACAATATCTACCTATAGCACTGTATAAACAATGTCAGTGCAGTAGTGCAGCACAGTGTATAAAATCCCTTCAAAGAACACAGCACGATGGTTGTTTGAGTAAAAGAGCACTTCGGGTCATCTGATATTGCTGCAGAAAACATCTGAAAAAAAAAGAAGAAAGAAAGCAGGTTAGAAATAACACTCTTATTACATTCCTTTAGTTACTGAACTCGTGTTTTATCAAACATTTTCATTTATGAGCCAGTTGCTGACCCAGTTATGCCCATAACTCCAGGCTGAATTCGTCTTAGGCACCACCCAGTATGACTCTTACACAAGCTATCCTGTCATGTCTTCAGCACTGGATAGTCATTATCTATTTCAGTGTTTCTAGTTCAATATTGGATCTATTTACTTTGGTGGGTCCTACAACAGAGCTCAAAGAGAGGCGGACGGTAAAATCCTTTGAACATACTTAAAATGATTGCGGGTCATTGGAGGTGAAGCCCCTCTAACAAAACCATGTTTCACTCTAAATAAAACCTTTGGAAGGCACTGGTCATTCCAAAATAATAGAACAACCCTGCGTCATTTCAGTAGCATTGACGACTCCTGTTTATTCCTGACAAAAGCACTGTTAAACATAAGAACCTACCGTAGGTAAATGCAAACTTTTTAATTATTGAATATGTTTTACAAACCATAACTGAATGAAATAAATGTGAAATCTGCAGTTTCTCCAGTTCAGTAGTTCAGGGTAGGCATTCTCAAAACAAAAGATTTTAGTAAAACCTCTCTTATAAATAGACTCTTTGCCTTTGGTATGTCAGAAAAGGACTAACTCCTGAGTCATTTTGTAAATGATAGTTTGTGTGCTGTGATTTAAAGGCGGTAATAACATGTTTACGTCATTGTTTATCATATACTGCTCACTTTGTGGGATGTTAGTCTGTGTATTTCAGTGTCATTCTGAGATCAGAGCTTAAAACTAAACTGATTAGAAACACGTTTAAGTAGATTTACTGCGTTCACTGCATAAAAGAATGTTGTAAGATCCCAAATACTGCTAAATTGGTTATCATAAATGCAGTTATCATACTATAAATATACTTTTCTTTTTTCAAAGTAGAACTTTCCTTGTTACATGTCTTTGCAGCCCTCTACGTGGAGCAGTGGGTGGTCCACTGCAAAGGACCACTCCCTCGCACGGGTCCCCTCCCTTGCATTCCCCTCCCTCTGCAAATCAGGAGCCATACCCAGCTGTCTGTCCAACCACTCTGCTCAGCCCAGAGGAGCAGCTACACAGAAAAAAAGAGAAGTTTAAATCAACTCAGAGCAGAGGAAGGAGGGCAAGAGGAGAGGGAGAAAACGCCCTGAAAAATCTGGTTGATCGAGAAATAGGAAAAGAGCAACAGACTCCTGGCAGACTGCGAAGGTGTGACAGTGAAAGTGCTCTTCTTGGGCTGGGGAGAAGTGGAGAAGACACGTTTTAAAGGATGCTCGAGCTGTTGTGAGGCTTCTTGGGCGCAACGATTGCGCACAGGTAAAGATGCAAATTTTGAAGTAAATGTTTTTTTTTTAACTGCTGAGCTTTTCTTATGTTGTTCTTATGGAGAGCATGTCCCATTTGACATCTTGGACAAAGTTTAGATAGCTCAGTTGCAAAAGTGTCAGAGTTATCTGTCCAAAATTCCTTAAGTATATCATGGAAAACTTGTGGTGATTGTGTGTATCAGTTGTAAGATGACAGTAACTTTGTCCCACTGTGTAACATGTGCTTATCTGCTGTGCTGTCCTGTGGTTTTTTCTTTCCCCAGAGGGCAGCTTTGATGCAGGAAAATTCTGTATGTTTCTTTGCTTTTTTTGTATGGTTCTGCTTCTGTGTAGGTGTAACTTGGCATTAGATTAATGTGGAAATCATTACATCTTTTAATTCTTCAAAAATAGTGCTGGGCATGAGAAGTGGGTGTGTACCCACAAGCAGTTGACTGGAGTTGCGCACTTCATTTCTCCTTCAACAATGGCTATCAACCATACGTGTAAGCGTTGAATGAGTGTCTTTTAGAATGGAAATGAGAGGTAACATATAAGATCAATATATTTTGTTTCATAAATGCAATATTAAACATATTGTACTTTTTGTGAATGTTAACTTATTCACAGGGCTGGAATTTCTCCCCCACTAGATGTAAGTTGAATAGAGGATACAGCATGACAATAAAACAGTCACATTGTGCTTGCTGGTGTTATGATTGATCTGTTTTTCTTATCTGTCCACCGCCCTTTTCTAAGACTTGGAAGTTTAAAAAGTAAAGGTACTTCCCTTGGAGAGCTGCAGCAACAAGTTTGGGTGTGGATCCCTCTTGTTCACCTCCCTCCGCCTACTTCTTTTTTCCTTCCCTCCCTTCTTGCTTTGCTGTCTCCTCACAGAGGCACACCCTTCACAGCCAGGAAAAAAAAAAAGGAAAAGAAACCTATACGCACACACTGTTGTCGCTGTAGGTAGCTCCTGGTACTTAATGTTAAGGGTGTTCAGGCAAAATAAAAGGCATTAATCTTAAGTTTCTTTGCTTAGTTAGTGTGTTGTTTGGACACTGAAAATCTCATATATGGTCACTTTTAATGCAGCGGCTTTTTGTGAACCATGTTAAACGTGATGTGAAACGTGTCTTTTACACAATAGAAAGTTGGAAACTGTCATGGCTGCTTGGCTCTGAGGCACGGACATCTTTTATGACTTACTTTTCTTAAGTCATGGACAGAGGGTGATTTGTCTTTCTCTCTTTTACCTTGGGTTTCTTGACCTGGGCTCCCTGCCAGGGCGTACGGGGGGAGAAGATGTGAGGAAGACAGGGAATGAGAGCCAGGGAGCGAGTTAGAGAGGGGGGATGGGCGGGACTGGGGTGAGGAGGGGAGTTATGGAATGTAGTGGTTTGGAAAGACAAGCTAATTGAAACCAGGTTTGAGGCATAGAGGGGGGGAGCTGAGACTTTGCACTTTTGGAGGAAGAGAAAAAACGTATTTCAGACACCCAAAAATTGGGGGAGCTTTATGGCTATCTGCAGTTAAAGGACATCCTTTAAGGTTTGCTTGAGAGTTGTTATGTAGTCTAGTCTGAGTATAAAGTGAAGCATGTGTTTAAGCCGTGAAAAAAAGCATATCAAGAGATCAGACATAATCCCTTGTTGAATATCAGTTGGAAGTCAAATTTCACTGTGTGGAGTTCTCCTCCACCGCTCCCTTCTGCCACACCCAAAAGTCTGAGGTACTTTTTTTCTTTTTTTTTTTTTGTTCCGTCTCTGGACAGTGTTTTCCACAACTTAACCCACATTTGATGCCCTGCAGCTGAAAATGTCTGGCACTCTTTGAAATTGCTCTTGTCAAGGTGATTGATTATAAAACATACTGCCTGAGAGTTTGAATTATCATGCAGAGTTAAGAAGTATTTGAGTAGCTGTTTTTAGCGAAAGTGTCATTTTAATTTAAAAACGTTACATTTAGGTTATAGAATGGATTTGAAATGTTTCAAGGTTGTGGGCTCAGAAATGCTTATTCAATTTGGAGTGTAACTCACACTTAAAGCTGTTAAACAGTCAGTTTCTAACTGCCAGTACCTGAAATGCTCGTCAATTTACAGGGCCTCAACTTGGTTTAGGGCGGATACTGTTTACCTAAATACATGCACCGTCCACAAGTGCGGCAGCACAGAGTCTACATTATGTTGTAATGTAAACTAAAGTAAGCCATTTCGAATACCAAAAAGGGCACTGTGAATTTTTCAAAAAATCTTAACTGGCCACATTTTGCTCAGTCACAACAGTTGACAGCTGCAGGTCACAGTGCCCCTGAAGTTGTTGCACTTGCCACTTGTGTGACGAGCAGCATCTTATTGGTCTGAAGAGAGGGCCGTGCCTCTTGACTGTTTGTAGTCTTAACTTGCATTAGAATATTTATCACAGGGCTACACCCTACCCAGCTACATAATCTTGCAGTGTTGAGTGACAGCAAGGACTAGAGGAGTGGCGTTGCTTGTACAAGCCAGTGTTAAACTTAAGGAAACCGGCCTCCAGCACACTTCCTCTGCCATTTCCTTATGGGTTTCTAGAGTGAGTGGTTGGAAGAAGAAGGGATGCCGTGGGTTGATAAAACAAAAGGGGGGCGGAGTGGATGTATTGGCTAAGATGAATGTAGAGAAAAATTTATTGCAATCAAACCATATAGCTAATTTTTTCAGGCATTCATTCAGACTCAAAGCCGGGCTCTCTGACATTTTCAAACCAGAAGACTAACTGAAATTCCACTTGAGAGACTGCTTAAACTTTCGTTACCCTTCTGTTGCAAAATAAACATTTAGCTACAGTATGCGATTTTAGAAAGTCTTTCGAGGGATTCCAACCAACAGCCACACCCTTCTCACCCATCCAGTGCTGCTTTGGAATGTTTCAGCCTGTGCTCCGTACTCTCTGTGGAGTGCCTATCATTACTGTTACTTGCCTTGCTGGTAAGAAATAGTCATTTGAGAGCCATGATGAGAAAGTCATCACGAGTCATGATACCTCTGCAAGTCCTACCCCTGCATGTGCACGCAATTCACACTTGTTTATTGTATCTTTTTACGCTTGTTGGAGCTTTTGCAAACAGAGAACTCAAAAAGGGAGTGGATCATTTCACACACCACCGCTCTTCCTAATATCTGCAATACCGAGCCATTCAAAAACAGTAGTTCTTACAAATGCCGCTGCACTGTACATTCTACCTGCCTTTCACTGTTTGACTCATCAACTTGCCCCATGCAAGGAATGACAGGCGGCATCTGTTAATGGAACTATTTGGAGTGGGGGCCCAAAATGTCAGGCTGCAGCGCTTGGAATGCAAAGTTGGAAACGCATTCGGCTTTGTTTGGGCTTTCTTTATCTGGCGCAAGATACTCAAGGATGGTACTCCTCACCATATAACACGCTATCTTGTTTTAAACAAGTCTCAGAATGCTCTGCTTGTTCTTAAAGTTTTCATAGCAAAGGAAGTTTTATGCATGTGTAAACATTCTGCCACTATGGTTGCAATCTCGTCTTGTTCCCCGTTTCCCTGTTCAAACAGCATCTGTGGAAAACTAAAATAAATCCTGAATTATTGCCAAATTAAACTGACACCCTGTGACCTACATACGTTTGCTAGAGGTTTTCAGTAAGCTGCATATAATATCCCATTTAAAACGTCATCCTCTTCTTTCCCCCTTGGGTGCAACTAGCTATGTCAGTTTAAAATTTGCATGCCAAATGCCTCTGTGCCAAGGAAACAACTCATTTCATATTTGACCTTTCTCAGTTGCTCAACGTTCTCGGCTCTAAAATGGCACCAGCCCAGGATCACTTCTCATTTCATTTTTCATGTTTCATTTTTGCCAAAATCTTATGGCTCTGGTCTTTTAGATACTAATCAAGCAAAAAGTGAGAGAACCTTTGTAAGAGGAAATTCTAAGTAAAATCATCCCCTCCTGCATGTCGGTCCAGTCAGAGGCAATAAGCGATATAGTACATCCTCATACAGTGTAGAACTTTTCTGTTACTGTCCTTTTGAAAGCACACTATATGGCTTTAATGCGGATTTGAATAACATGGAAGGCAGAATTGAAATGCGCTTTTAATGCAACCCTTGGTCTTGTTTGTGATCTCGTAAAAGCAAGAGAGGAGGATTTTTCTTCAGTTTTTCCATTTGTTGCCTGACTCCTGCCAAAGTCACAATGGTTTAATCAGGAGCCGGCCAAGTTGGCGTCAGTGGGCAGGCTTTGGTCTTAAGCAGGACTTGTGGTTTGGTTTAGGACTATGTGGACATGGGGAGCAGAAAAGAACCATTTATTTTGACACTCATTCCTTTTATATGTGTCATACATGCATGCCCTATCTGCTTCTTTCAGGGAGGACTGAAGGTTGGGGCCTGCTGTGTCTCTTTCTGTGTTTGTTGTACTTCACGTGTCAAACTACAGTGTGGTGAGAGGAACAGAGGAATCTATTCTGTTTTGACAACAAGACTGATTTGGTCACTGCTGTTCTCTCTTCTTGTTTGCCCTGCTAGACTGAGGTCTTTCTATTTGCTCGTAATCAAATCTTATCAATTTCCAGCACCGCTGTGCATGATACACTTAAGGGTGAGACGTAATCATTGTCACACTGCTCCTCTTCTTTGAGCACCAAATTACTAAACTGATTGGATTTGGCAATCAACTTGGTGGAGTAACTTCAACCACTTTGATAAGTTTCTTTTGCGCTGTGACCTACTTAGGAATAATCCATGACAGTTAAACAGTCAAGGTTTGTGCCCTCAGGTACCATTTGTTATATCAACAGAATGCACATTTAGAGCCAAGTAAATTAACAGTCGTCACTTTGATGAAAGCAGAGTGGGCACTGTAATTTGTGCAGTGTATCCACTTTCATTTCTCACTAGCAAATGTTCTTATCTGATGTAATGTGGTGTTCTTGTTTATTTGAGCAGAACCTGGTGGTTGGGGTGGGGGGTGGGGGGGTGACTCAAGCAGGGTGCTGGGTGGGTGGAATAGAACGAAGCTGGAGTCAGTGTGAGAGAGAAAGAGGACATTTCTTTGGAGTTAGTCACCGTGGGGAGAGGCTGGGCTCCCTTCCAGCTGGCCTGACAGCTCTATCAAGGAATGTGTGTGACTGGAGGCCTGGGTGGGGTTGTGCGGTGGGCTGTTCCCGCTGCAAGTAAGGAACAGGGGCAAAATGACCTGATCTGAGTCATGAAGTGTGTTGTGGTACCTCTATACGTACAGCATGTGTTTCTATTTGCCTTCCCCACTTTGGTGACCACATTTCACCTTACTATAATACCTGCATGTGTTCACGTGTGGGGCTTCACCAAGCTGTTACGTGCAGAGGGTGGGGCAACCTTTTTATTATTCTTTAAGTTATTTTAATCTCATATAACCACTCTCAAGAAATACTTTATAAAAATGTAATCATTACAGAACTCAGATACAGATCTTTTATCTAATTTTGCTTTAGGCATCAGTGATCCAGGCAAATTCTGTTTCACCCTATGTTTACACAGCTACTCCTACTTTTAAATATGTCTATCAGCTGGTATCTGAATGAATCCTGAAATGGCGGTCTGTTTAACATGTCTCTGTAACAAGAGTATGAAGAGTGGAGAGTGTACACAGCTGCTGTGGTGCAAGTCCCCCCAGACAAACATAATAGCAATTATCTATTAGCTGGCATTTTTCTCAGCTATTTCTGCGTGGACCTTCTGTGTGCACTTTCTCTTTATTATATTAGATGGGTAATAAACTTTGACTGTTTAGAAATAGTTTCAGTCCACAAACACTATAATTTGGCATAATTTCCATCCAAGTAATGAACACTTTAGCTTAAGGGTAGGGTATTGTTCACGGGGAAGATAATGATAGAGTTGGAGAGGCTGTCGCAGAAGAATTTTTTTCTGAGGGACATGTTAACACCGGTAGATGCCTGTCAGCGCACGCATCAAGTCTGGTTCTGTTTGTACCCTCACCAACAAAGAGAAGGCTTTGTTTCACAAAACTAGGCACTAGGTTGACACAATAACCCTTGTGAAACTTAGAAGAAGCTGGGCCAGTTACAGCAAATAGAACTAAGATTGACTAATACATGTATACTGATAGAATCCAAATGAGGAATACTGCAATGGCTTTGTTGGCTGCCTGTCACTGGTTTTGTACTACACAGAATTGATGAGCATATGTAGGAGTGCATTTCCTTTTTTAATTCTTTCAAACGGATCCTGTGTAGATGGAGTGGATATGCCCATCCCATCTTCTTTTTGCATAAGTTAGAGCTACCACAGAAGCAGCTGGCTTTATTTACTTAGAGGGAGTTTTGCACCTTTGCTTAACAGGGTCAAAACTACTACCCCTAGATGGTTAAATATTAAAGCATCTGAAGGCTCTGATTGGCAGTGAAAGGTCTATTGTCTTTTGAGGCTAAAATGTCATGAAGGAATGAGCATGCTTAATGTATTTCTGAATTTGTGTCATTTGGAAACACTCCTCTTAATGTGAGAATGACTCATATGTGAGTAATACATTTCACCATCTGTCAAGTATGGAACTGAAATATGGAATGTTGTTGCATAAGAGAACATCATGTTGAATTCAGGAAAGGCTTCTTTTGAGCCTCATCTATACTTGTACGTTTTTAACACAACGTTTGTTAAATCCAAATTCTGTCTGTTTTTCTCTTTACAGAAGTCAAGAAAACAAGAAAACAAAGAAGCAAACGGAAGCCCTTGGCTTTGCTTGAGCAATCCAAGGTAAGTGTCCTTAAAAATGACTTGATGCCAGTGATCCAAACCGCACTGTAACTGGCTAACACATCTACTCATCAACTCACTCCAAGGCCATATGGTCATTGTCACGTCAGAGCAGAAATCTATTATGTGGCTGGATTCCAAGCTATCGTTGGAATGTCTGTTGCAGGGCCTCCTTTAAACTTGGAGATGGTCAGACCTTCACTATTCAGCTGTGAAAGGGGCTTCCTTGTAGTAACCTGACACTTGGCTGTTTCGGCTTCCCGCGCATCCTTTTTTTGCACCCCTCGTTCCATCGTGATTGACCACCTGTTCCACTTCAGTCCTTGTTATAAAACAACCTTGTCAAAAGCCTGCAAAGCTCACAGTTTCTAAGCGTTTGTTGGTAGTTGCGGGTTATTTATTTCTTTTTGGTCGAGAGAAAAGCTGGCACAAACGGCAATATAAAAATGTGTGCAGCTTCTGTATGTCAATGACAAGGCTTGAACACCCAGAAATGTTCTGTGGTTGCACTCTAGTAAGTGAAGCTTTTGTCTGGCTTGCTGTCCCCACGCCCCCCTTTCACACACATACCAGACCATAATAAAACATAACAGACAGGCAAGCTTGTCTCCCTTTACTCTTACTTTCTTCCAGCCTCCATGCCTTTGAAGCTTTGAGTAAAAATTGTCAGAAATTTACAAGAATCAAGAATTTACAAGAATTTCTTGTAATGTTATTCAACTGAAGACATCAATAATCAAGTAATTAGACATGTGGCACGATAACTGTAACACTATGGTATGCGGGAGAAATAAAAGAGATAGAATAGAGGACTAGCCGATTGTAATGTTATCTGATAATTTTGAGTCATAGGCTGCCTGCCTGTCTTATGATTTCAAGAACATAGACGCATTCATTCAGCATCTGTTTACAACATGGTCCATATCTAATCATATGATCTTTATTATTGAGTTAATTGTTCATTGCTGTACTTCCAAATGTAGTTTAAGCAATGTTAAAACTTGTACTAAGCTTGTCTAGAGAGGGGTGCAGAAGGGAAAGAGTGAGGTAAGGAAAGAAAAGTGAGAAATGAAGGGAGAACTTCAAGTAAGAATACAGTTTGCCCTTTGCACTGTATAGAGTTGTTTCTGAGGAGGCTTTTCTCTTATAGACCCACAATTTCATTTCTACTTTGATTCTTCTTCATTTCTTAACTGTTAATCTGTAGGCTAACATCCACATAATGGTCTCACAGTAATTCCTCTCACTTTTTTCTCTCTCTTTTTTTAAAATTCATTTTTATTTATTTTTAATACCCCCTCCCCCTCAATACCGCTGCATGCCTTAGCTTCTCCCTAAGGTTTGCCACTCAAATGTGCCAAAACTGTGAGAACAGCAATGGCCCAAACAGCTCATTCTCATTAACTGTCATGGAAAGACTGTCTATGACAACAAATGAATGGGTTTCTAGGAAGCGCAAAGAAAGTGAGACAGCTGCTTCCAGAGCTTATGATTTTAAGTTAAGAGAGGAGAAATCAACAGAAAGATTTTTTTTTTTGTCAATATGTGAAAGTTGTCGTCCCCCTCCCTCTGCAAGATCATTTTAACATTGAATGGTTACAATATCAGTAAATCTATACATGTTGAAAAGTAAGAACAAGTGTGGGAACCATGTGACCTGCCTCAAGCTTAAAATATACAAGCCAATCATTTTATTCTTTCTTTCTTTTTCTTTCTGTCTATTTCTTGTCAATTTTTTCTAACAAAAGGCAAAGAGGACATGTTTTTGTGTAAAATGAGCTTTATACAGACCCATGGGGAAAACACAAATATCTTTTGGTCCGCTCAATCCAAGTGCTCCCAGGATGGGGTCAGAAGGATGCAGTTAAGGAACCATAAGAGGCAGTGTCAACTGACCTGAGGAGAATTTGCTCTACAAAAGTTAATTGGGTAAAGCTGGGTCTTTGGCACAGCAAATTCCTTTGTTTGTCCCCTCGATTCACACACATTTCAATAATTGAAGCATATCATGTTGCAGCTTGAGGTATTAATAGAGTCACATCGGAGTCACACTAACAGATACAACAGAATAGAATACGTAAGAAGGAAAAATGGAGAATGGAAGAAAAGAAAGCTCAGGTTGTAGATGCCTGCAAGTACTTGTCGTCATCTCTGGCATAAACACCAAACCGCTGTTTGGTGTTATCGCTGTCAGTGACCCTGGCATGTGTTATTCAGTCTGCAAAAGGTTGCTTAGAGGGTTTAATATTACCTCAAAGCATTGCAGGCATTCCACAGTATTCTCAATCACACAAAACCAGTCTATTTATTGACTCGTGATAATTAGTGCCCTGCCTGTTATTTGTCCTTGGACGGGGTTCAACAAACTAGAGAGACAAGTTTAAGGGCCAATTTGTTGATGCTTCCTCACATACACAATGTTTATATGCATTTATCTGCCAAAAAATATAGTTTATTAAAAAATTTCTAAGACTATGTTTATAGTAAGTACAGGTCAAACAGTATAAACTGCATTCCCAAATCAGCCTTGAAACACTGCAATACTCAAAATTAAAAATTAAACATAAAAGTTTTTTTTTGTCCACTTGCAAAAATCCTAACAATTTAAACTAAAAACAAACTTTATTCATTACATACATTTACTGACTATTTCACATTCTTGTGAATTGCCTAGGCAATGTTGTTTTGGTCTAACATTGTGATTTCTTGAAGAATTGTATATTGGCAGCATTGCAAAGATGTTGAGCGAGTGGTGCTTGTTACGGATCCATTTGAAACAACAATTTCTTTGTCTTTGCCTGGGGTTAATTTTACATCCAGAGTTATATAGTATGTTTTTTTTTTGTTGTTTTTTTGTTGTTTTATGAAAGCAGAATCTAGCTTTGAGACTTTGGATCCGGTTTTGAGGTTTTACAGGTTTCATCTTGCAATGTAATGCTTTCAGGTATACGTTAACCACACTGGCAGCTGAGATGGTCTCATATCCTGTTTCTTTTGTGCCACCTGTGGGTAGGCTTTTGCCATTTGTTTTGGCTGCCTACAGGCAGAACCAACTGAAAACCAACAGAATAGATGCTGCAGAACAGTTCTTTAGCTGAAATGACTGTAGTAACAGTTTTGTGTCTATCAATGGAGTACAGTTAACTGAATTTTAAAAAAGTACTTAACAAACCTAAAAATTTCCTACAAAGTTTGCTGTCACTATCCATTTAGATTTGTTGCATTAGTCACTGAAGCATTTAATAGCTAGGCAGTGATAGTTGAAGTTGTAGCGAGGGTAATTTGTTTATATTAAAGCTGATAAATTCACCCACGGGTCTACACGTACACTTTTAATTTTGAGCAAATAATCAATTCTCAAGTTACTCTTAATCCATGTACAAATATATAAAAAAAATAATTGTTAGTGTTCGTCTTTGTCAGTGGTAGTTTGGAAAATATTGTATTGTAAAAGTATAGAAAAAAAATTATGCTCAATTGGTAGAAGCTTTGCATAATTCAAGGGGTGGATTGTGGAGAATTTGGCATCAATGAAACAATAAGCTGTTTGTTATAGAGATAAGAGTGTGTAGGACTAGTAAACATGTCTGGGAATGATGTAAACACATGTTGTTGCTGCAATAACAGCAAATGTGCTCAGAAAAAGTGGACATGAAAATAGTCAGCAACAGTCATTTTAATTTCTAAACAGGGGAGGTGGCCCCAGTCCCACACCCTCAGATCCAATCAGCACATACATATAGATGGCATGTTAAAAAGACATTTTGGATCATTTTACAAACAAGTGAGATGACTAACCCCCTGGTTACAGAAAGCCTAAGCATTATTTACTTTTGCTTGATGTTAGTAGATATAAATATTGTGAATTTTGCATAACTGTTGCTTAAGGGACACTGTATTCCCAATAGTTTTCACATTGAAATTCAAAGGATGTCATTATAAATATGTAACCACTGCATTTTGAAAATTATCAGTCTTAAAATTTTTCTCCAGCAGCAGTCATAACCAAATATGGATTTGCTAAACTGTTACCAACATTCAAACCTGCCATTAATGAAAATACATTGGTTTGATGCAAACTGTTTGTATGGCCATATGTTCACTTGTACTGTTTAAACTGAGCATTTCTGCAGATCTGTGTGTTTTTATGAGGCTGGGCAGCTTTAACTATCATTGTTCTTTCTATTGACTTTTGAGTTGGGGTGGAGGCGCAGGATTTGGCTGCTTTCCTTAGGGCAGGGTGTGGTCTGACTTCAACCAAATTTCCAAAACATAAAGCGTCAAAAGAGAGAGAGAGCTGATGGTACAGTGTTTGGGGAGATGGTGGGTGTGTCGCCTGAAAGAGTGCTAACACCATCTAGTGTTCAACTTTAGACTCTATAAGCCGCTCTAACTACAGAGTGGTGTTGGTAAAAAAACCCAAAAACAATAATTTAGGAAAAGAAAAAAAAACATTGCGTAAAGACTGAAAAATATCTTGTTTATAACAAAATATCTTCCATATTGTTTTTTTCTTACTTCTTATTGTATTTTTTCATTCAGGAAAACAATAGTAGCGTTTCCATCACACCAGGGCTGAAATAGAGGAACGCCAGAACAAGGTATTTTATTGAGTTATGGTTATGATATGTAGTCTTTTCCATATTTAATTCTGTTGTAAAATCTTGGAGCTATTTTGTGCTTTTTCTGTTGAACTCATTATTTTTATTGTTATGTTCAAAGATGGCTGAGGAAGAGGAAACCAGGGAGGTGCTTTTTCCAGACTGGGAGGGTCCAGACCAAACTGGCTTGACCATTGAGCACACAAGTGGAGGAGAGATCTTTGTCAAGGAGGTCAAAGGAGAGTCACCTGCAGCACGGTCTGGAAAAGTATATGAAGGTAAAAAGGCTTTTGCTTTTTTTCTCATTTAAAAAAGGGTCTTTATTTTAATATAAAGCCAGACTTGTTTCACCTACAACTATTCTTCAAAATTAGTAACCGACTTTCTGACTGCTGTCTCCACATTATTCATAGGTGACCAGATTGTGGGTGCCACTATCTACTTTGATAATATGAGCTCAGAAGAAACAGCAGACCTGTTGAAGACTTTGAACAAACACAAGGTTGGACTGAAACTACAAAACAAAGGAGACAAATCACCTTGCTACTCGCCCTTGAGCACACCATGTCGTTCACCAATGGGCACCCTCACGTGGGAAGGAAAAACCCATTTTGGAGGTTCCAGTCCAGATATCGTTCTTGTAAGTTCCTTTTTTTTTAATACTATCCATGTTGTAACTGTTTCTGAACTAATGCATAGGAGTCTAACAATGCCATGTTCTGTGGTTACTCAATTTTTTTCAATCAACAGAGTGGGGATGATGAGGACTACAGGAGGATATACACAAAAAAGATTAAACCAAGACTGAAGTCTGAAGACCTTGCAGAGGGTGTGGATGTTCGCACAGAACGGCATAGCAGCACAAGCAGCGATGGCAGCACAATTACCACCATCACTCGTCGCATCACTACCTACACAGTAGACATGCCAAGTGGCATAAGTGAGAATTCTGAAATGTCAAGTCCAGACTTGAAGAGGCTACGGCATGACTCTGGAGATGGCTCTCCTCATATCAGAATTTTACATGGGAGCCCATCAGGTAAAGTGGAATTAGAAGAGGGAGTTTTTGAGTCAAGTAACATGAGTTACACTGGGCCACAAGTCAGCTCGACAGAGACACAATGGGGTAGTGGGGGAGTTCAGACAACAACAGTTACAAGAGAGGGAAAAGACAGAAATATAGATCTCAGATTTAAAGGACCCAACTTTCGAGTTACAGGCCAAGAAAGCACTGAGATCTCAAGAGGGGGTGTGAGGCAGGGAGATGAAAGCATTCAGGTTTCAGAAAGAAATGTAACACTAAGAGACAGCGCAAACACTGGGAATAGACAAATAACAATAGGAGGGCTGGAAGGTGCAGGGATAACCACAGCTGATGAAAACAAAGGGTCAATTAGTATGTCTTTACCAGGAAAAAGCATACAGATTTCAACCACAACTATGGATAAAACACAAGTTGGGGGTTCTGACACCAGTTTAGGTGAGATGACTAAAGCAAAAGTATCTGAGATTACCATCGGTCACCAACAGAAAAAGGGATCAGGCAATATAGATGTCAGACTTGGTGGAGTTTCCAAAGATGTTGATAGTGATTTGAGATCATCAGTCACCTTGTGTAATATTCCATCTGGAAAAGTGACAGATATTTCAGGATATGAAGCTGAGGCAACTATGAGTGGCACTAAAAAGGCAACAATCAAAATGCCTTCACAACAAATGAAAGGAATCCTGGAAGAGGGAAGTAGATCTGTTAAACTCACTGGTGGTGCAGATATGTCAGTACCTGAGACAAATGAAGAGGTGAAGAAATCAAAAGTGGATATCAAATGGACAGATATGCAGATAAAAAACATTGATGTAAAAGTTCCAGAGGTTGACATTAAAACAACAGAACCTTCAGTTGAAAGTAGTGATGAGAACAGAAAAGGACTTAGATTTAATTTGCCATCCATGCCAGTTCCAAAGATTAAGGGAGACACAAAGGATCCGAAAGTGGAATTTGGAGGAACGCAAATAAACACCACAGATATCAATGTAAAACTTCCGAAGTCTGAAATTGACAGTGCCACATCAAAAGTTGATATCAAAACAACTGAGGCTGATGGTGCAGGTCCGAATTTAAAACTTAGAGGACCGACATTCACATTGCCAGCTAAAACAGTTGATGTCAAGCCAACTCAAGTGGTAATAAAAGAGAGAGGAGGAAGTGCAAAGATAACGGATGTGGATATCAAACTGAAACACTCTAAAGGTGAGGGGAATGTCAATGTAACCTCTCCTGAGGTGGACATCGAAGGATCAGCTATTAATACTGAGGGCCACAAAGGCGGGTTTAAAATGCCAAAATTTAAAGTTCCATCATTTGGTACGAAAGGCGCAAAAGTTGAAGGTCCTGAATTTGAAATAAACCTTCCCAAAGCAAATATTGCTGTGGAAGCACCTGATGTTGACATGAAAGGGACAGATGTTGAGAGACCAAAATTAAACATGCCAACTATTTCAGGGACAGAGTTATCCATGCAAGATGTGGAAGTGAACCAAAAAGGTCCCAAACTCAAAGGCCATGTGGATGTTTCGACTCCAAAGCTAGAAGGAGACATAAAGACACCTGACATCAACATCAAAGGTCCCAAAGTTGACATTGAACAGCAAAAGGGTGGGTTTGAAACACCGAAAATCAAGATGCCATCACTGAACATCAAAGGTCCGAAAGTAGAAGCAGCAGGTACGGACATAAAACTAAAAGGTCCTAAAGTTGAGACTGATGTGGATGTTAAAGTTCCAAAAGTGGAAGGAAATGTAGAAGTTCCTGAGATGGACATTGAGGGACCTGATATTGATCTTGAGGGCCACAAAGGTGGGTTTAAAATGCCAAAATTCAAAATGCCATCATTTGGCCTGAAAGGTCCTGAATTTGATGTCAACCTTCCCAAAGCAAACATTGACGTGAAAGCACCTGATGTTGACATTAAAGGGCCAAATGCTAATATTGAGGAGTCGAATGCAAAACTCAAAGGACCCAAATTCAACGTACCAACTATATCAGGATCAAAACTGTCCATGCCAGATGGGGAATTCAACTTGAAAGGTCCCAAACTCAAAGGTGACATGGATCTTTCTGCTCCAAAGATAGAGGGAGACCTAAAAAAACCTGACATTGACATCAAAGGTCCCAAAGTTGACATTGAGAGGACAGAGGGTGGATTTGAAATGCCTAAAATGAAGATGCCATCCCTGAACATCAAAGGTCCAAAAGTGGATGCTCCAGATGTGGACTTCAATATAAAAGGTCATAAAGTTGAGGGTGATGTGAATGTTAGAGTTCCAAAGATTCAAGGAAATGTTGAAGCTCCTGAGGTGGACATTGAAGGACCTGATATTGATATTGAGGGCCACAAAGGTGGGTTTAAAATGCCAAAATTCAAAATGCCATCCATTGGCTTGAAAGGTCCAAACGTTGAAGGTCCTGAAGTTGATGCCAACCTTCCCAAAGCCAATATTGATGTGAAAGCACCTGATGTTGACATTAAAGGACCAGATGTTGACATCAAGGGACCGAATGCAAAACTCAAAGGACCCAAATTCAACATGCCAACTATTTCAGGTCCAAAACTGTCCATGCCAGATGTGGATTTCAACTTGAAAGGTCCCAAACTCAAAGGTGACATGGATCTTTCTGCTCCAAAGATAGAGGGAGACCTAAAAACACCTGTCATTGACATCAAAGGTCCCACAGTGGACATTGAAGGGCCAAAGGGTGGATTTGAAATGCCTAAAATAAAGATGCCATCACTGAACATCAAAGGTCCGAAGGTGGAGTCTCCAGATGTAGACATCAATCTAAAAGGCCCTAAAGTTGAGGGTGATGTGGATGTTAAAGTTCCGAAGATTGAAGCACATGTCAAAGCTCCTGAAGTGGATATTGAAGGACCTGATATTGATCTTGAGGGCCATAAAGGAGGGTTGAAAATGCCAAAATTCAAAATGCCATCCATTGGCTTGAAAGGTCCAAAAGTCGAAGGTCCAGAGGTTGATGTCAACCTTCCCAAAGCAAATGTTGATGTGAAAGCACCTGATGTTGACATTAAAGGACAATATGTTGATATTGAGGGACCTAATACAAAACTCAAAGGACCCAAATTCAACATGCCAAGTATATCAGGACCAAAACTGTCCATGCCAGATGTGGATTTCAACTTGAAAGGTCCCAAAATCAAAGGTGACATGGATCTGTCAGCTCCAAAAATAGAGGGAGACCTAAAAACACCGGACATAGACATCAAAGGTCCTAAAGTTGATATTGAAGGGCCAAAGGGTGGATTCGAAATTCCTAAAATCAAGATGCCATCACTGAACATTAAAGGACCAAAAGTGGATGCTCCAGATGTGGACATTAATCTAAAAGGTCCTAAATTTGAGGGTGATGTGGATGTTAAAGTTCCGAAGATTGAAGGAAATGTTGAAGTTCCTGACATGGACATTGAAGGACCTGATATTGATCTTGACGGCCACAAAGGAGGGTTTAAAATGCCAAAATTCAAAATGCCATCATTTGGCTTGAAAGGTCCAAAAGTCGAAGGTCCTGAATTTGATGTCAACCTTCCCAAAGCAAATGTTGATGTGGAAGCACCTGATGTTGACATTAGAGGACCAGATGTTGACATTGAGGGACCAAATGCAAAACTCAAAGGGCCCAAATTCAACATGCCAACTATATCAGGACCAAAACTGTCCATGCCAGATGTGGATTTCAACTTGAAAGGTCCCAAAATCAAAGGTGATGTTGATCTTTCTGCTCCAAAAATTAAGGGAGACCTAAAAACACCTGACATTGACATCAAAGGTCCCAAAGTTGACATTGAAGGGCCAAAGGGTGGATTTGAAATGCCTAAAATCAAAATGCCATCACTTAACATTAAAGGACCAAAAGTGGATGCTCCAGATGTGGACATTAATCTAAAAGGTCCTAAATCTGAGGGTGATGTGGATGTTAAAGTTCCAAAGATTGAAGGAAATGTTGAAGTTCCTGACATGGACATTGAAGGACCTGATATTGATCTTGACGGCCACAAAGGAGGGTTTAAAATGCCAAAATTCAAAATGCCATCATTTGGCTTGAAAGGTCCAAAAGTCGAAGGTCCTGAATTTGATGTCAACCTTCCCAAAGCAAATGTTGATGTGGAAGCACCTGATGTTGACATTAGAGGACCAGATATTGACATTGAGGGACCAAATGCAAAACTCAAAGGGCCCAAATTCAACTTGCCAACTATATCAGGACCAAAACTGTCCATGCCAGATGTGGATTTCAACTTGAAAGGTCCCAAAATCAAAGGTGATGTTGATCTTTCTGCTCCAAAAATTAAGGGAGACCTAAAAACCCCTGACATTGACATCAAAGGTCCCAAAGTTGACATTGAAGGGCCAAAGGGTGGATTTGAAATGCCTAAAATCAAAATGCCATCACTTAACATTAAAGGACCAAAAGTGGATGCTCCAGATGTGGACATAAATCTAAAAAGTCCTAAATTTGAGGGTGATGTGGATGTTAAAGTTCCAAAGATTGAAGGAAATGTTGAAGTTCCTGACATGGACATTGAAGGACCTGATATTGATCTTGACGGCCACAAAGGAGGGTTTAAAATGCCAAAATTCAAAATGCCATCATTTGGCTTGAAAGGTCCAAAAGTCGAAGGTCCTGAATTTGATATCAACCTTCCCAAAGCAAATGTTGATGTGAAAGCACCTGATGTCGACATTAAAGGACCAGATTTTGATATTGAGGGTCCGAATGCAAAACTCAAAGGACCCAAATTCAACATGCCAACAATATCAGGACCAAAATTATCCATGCCAGATGTGGATTTCAACTTGAAAGGTCCCAAACTCAAAGGTGACATGGATCTCTCAGCTCCAAAGATAGAGGGAGACCTAAAAACACCTGTCATTGACATCAAAGGTCCCACAGTTGACATTGAAGGGCCAAAGGGTGGATTTGAAATGCCTAAAATGAAGATGCCATCACTGAACATCAAAGGTCCGAAGGTGGAGTCTCCAGATGTGGACATCAATCTAAAAGGCCCTAAAGTTGAGGGTGATGTGGATGTTAAAGTTCCAAAGTTACAAGGAAGTGTTGAAGTCCCTGACATGGACATTGAAGGACCAGAGATTGATCTTGAGGGCCACAAAGGAGGGTTTAAAATGCCAAAATTCAAAATGCCATCATTTGGCGTAAAAGGTCCAAAAGTCGAAGGTCCTGAATTTGATGTCAACCTTCCCAAAGCAAATGTTGATTTGGAAGCACCTGATGTTGACATTGAGGGACCGAATGCAAAACTCAAAGGACCCAAATTCAACATGCCAAGTATATCAGGACCAAAACTGTCCATGCCAGATGTGGATTTCAATTTGAAAGGTCCCAAACTCAAAGGTGACATGGATCTGTCAGCTCCAAAGATCAAGGGAGACATAAAAACACCTGACATTGACATCAAAGGTCCAGAGGTTGACATTGAAGGGCCAAAGGGTGGATTTGAAATGCCTAATATAAAGATGCCATCACTGAACATTAAAGGACCAAAACTGGAGGCTGCTGATGTGGACATCAATCTAAAAGGTCCTAAATTTGAGGGTGATGTGGATGTTAAAGTTCCAAAGATTGAAGGAAATCTTGAAGTTCCTGAGGTGGACATTGAAGGACCTGATATTGATATTGAGGGCCACAAAGGAGGGTTTAAAATGCCCAAATTCAAAATGCCATCATTTGGCTTGAAAGGTCCAAAAGCTGAAGGTCCTGAATTTGATGTCAACCTTCCCAAAGCAAATGTTGACATGAAAGCACCTGATGTCGACATTAAAGGACCTGATGTTGATATTGAGGGACCAGATATAAAACTCAAAGGACCCAAATTTAACATGCCAACGATATCAGGACCAAAACTGTCCATGCCAGATGTGGATTTCAACTTGAAAGGTCCCAAACTCAAAGGTGACATGAATCTTTCAGCTCCAAAGATAGAGGGAGACCTTAAAACACCTGACATTGACATCAAAGGTCCAAAAGTCGACATTGCGAGGCCAGAGGGTGGATTTGAAATGCCTAAAATAAAGATGCCATCAATGAACATCAAAGGTCCAAAAGTGGATGCTCCAGATGTGGACATCAATCTAAAAGGTCCTAAAATTGAGGGTGATGTGGATGTTAAAGTTCCAAAGATGAAAGGAAATGTAGAAGTTCCTGAGGTGGACATAGAAGGACCAGATATTGATCTTGAGGGCCACAAAGGCGGGTTGAAAATGCCAAAATTCAAAATGCCTTCATTTGGCTTGAAAGGTTCAAAAGTTGAAGGTCCAGAGTTTGATGTCAACCTTCCCAAAGCAAATGTTGATGTGAAAGCACCTGATGTCGACATTAAAGGACCAGATGTTGATATTGAGGGACCGAATGCAAAACTCAAAGGACCCAAATTCAACATGCCAAGTATATCTGGACCAAAACTATCCATGCCAGATGTGGATTTCAACTTGAAAGGTCCCAAACTCAAAGGTGATGTTGATCTTTCAGCTCCAAAGATCAAAGGAGACCTAAGAACCCCTGACATTGATATCAAAGGTCCCAAAGTTGACATTGAAGGGCCAAAGGGTGGATTTGAAATGCCTAAAATGAAGATGCCATCACTGAACATCAAAGGTCCAAAAGTGGATGCTCCAGAGGTTGATGTGAATCTTTCTAAAGGTAATATTGACATATCAGCAGCTGATATTGATATCAAAGGGCCACAACTTGATCTTCAAAGTCCTGATGCAAAACTGAAAGGACCAAAATTCAAACTGCCATCAGTATCAGCTCCCAAGTTGCCTGACTGGGACATTAGTCTCAAAGGTCCAACAATGAAAGGTGATGTTGATGTGTCTGTTCCAAAGACTGAGCATGACATAAAAGACCCAAAGATGGATATTACAGTGCCAGATGTTGATATTGAAGGTCAAAAGGGAGGGTTTAAAATGCCAAAATTTAAAATGCCATCATTTGCAGTGAAAGGAACTAATGTTGATGGGCCAGAGGCTGATGTCAGTCTTCCCAAAACTGACATTAATCTAAAAGCACCGGATCTAGATGTAAAAGGACCAGATGTTGCCATTGAGAGTCCAAGCGGTAAGATCAAAGGACCAAAATTCAACATGCCGACAATTTCAGGACCTAAAATCTCGATGCCAGATGTGGATTTCAATTTGAAAGGTCCCAAACTCAAAGGTGATGTGGATGTGACAGCTCCAAAGCTTGAAGGGGATATAAGAATGCCCAAGGTTGATGTTCCAGATGTTGATATTGAAGGAACAAAAGGTGGATTTCAAATACCTAAAATCAAAATGCCATCATTTGGAATCAAAGGTCCAAAACTTGAGGGTGCAGATGTAAACATTGACCTTCCTAAAACTAACATTGACGTTAAAACATCTGAAGTCAACATTAAAGTACCTGATGTTGATGTTGAAGGGCCTGATGCAAAACTCAAGGGAGCAAAATTCAACTTGCCATCACTGTCAGGACCTAAGTTGCCAGACTGGGAGATTAACCTAAAAGGACCCTCAATGAAAGGGGATGTATCTGTCCCAAGTATAGAGGGAGATATTAAAACCTCTTCAGTTAAAACTGAAGGTCCTGACCTTGATTTTGAATCACCAGAAGGAAAAGTCAGTGGGCCAAAAGTGAAGTTCCCAACAATATCTGGACCCAAAATGTCACTGCCAGATGTTAATATCAATCTGAAAGGACCAAAATCAAAGGTAGATTTGAAAGGAGATATTAAGTTACCCAAGGCTGAAGTTGAGGGACCAGATGTCACCATTGATGTCCCAGAAACTGTCTCAAAGAAAACTAAATTCAAAATGCCAAAATTTGGATTCAAAGGACCAAAGGTAAAGACCTCAGAAACGGATGTGAAATTGGAACATGGAGATATAAACATAAAAGGAAAGACTGGTAGCTCTGAAGGACTCGATATTGATGCTGGATTGACTGGTCCAAAAGTAAAAGGATCCAAATTCAAGATGCCAAAATTTGGTTTCAAAGGTCCCAAGGTTGACATGCCTGACATTGACATTAATCTTCCAAAAGCTGGGGCTGAAATAAAAACACCAGAATTCAATATTGACAGATCAGAAGATGGCATTGAGAGTCCAAGTGGAAAGCTCAAGGGACCCAAATTAAAGATGCCAACTATCACAGGACCCAAATTATCTATGCCAGATGTGGATTTCAATCTGAAAGGTCCAAAACTCGAAGGAGATGTGTCAGTTCCAAAGACTGAAGGAAAAATATCACCTGCAAAAGTCGACATCAAAGGTCCAAAGATGGACATTGAAGGGCCCAAGGGTGGATTAGAAATGCCCAAATTCAAAATGCCATCATTTGGACTAAAGGGTCCAAATGTTGAAGGGTCAGAAGTTGATGTCAGCCTCCCAAAAGCTGAAATTGATATAAGAGGACCAGAAATGGACATCGAGAGTCCAAGTGGTAAAATCAAAGGACCCAGATTTACCATGCCAAATATTTCAGGACCCAAACTGTCCATGCCTGATGTGGATTTCAATTTGAAAGGTCCAAAATTCAAAGGTGATGTAGATGTGTCAGCTCCAAATATAGGAGGAGATGTGACATCACCTGAGATTGACATCACGACTCCAGAAATGGATATTGAAGGCCCAGATGTTAATATTGAGGGCCATAAAGGAGGATTCAAAATGCCAAAGTTCAAAATGCCATCATTTGGGGTTAAAAGTCCACATATTGAAGGCCCAGAAGTTGATTTAAATCTTCCAACAGCTGACATAAATATCACAACATCTGATGTGGACATCAAAGGACCAGATGTTGACATTGATAGTCCAAGTGGAAAGATCAAAGGACCGAAATTCAAGATGCCAACCATAACAGGACCTAAGATTTCAATGCCAAATGTGGATTTCAATCTAAAAGGTCCCAAACTTGAAGGTGATGTGGATCTTTCAACTCCAAAAATAGAGGGAGACCTAAAAACACCTGACATAGACATCAAAGGTCCTGAAGTTGACACTGATGGACCAAAGGGTGGATTTGAAATGCCAAAAATAAAAATGCCATCTTGGAATGTTAAAGGTCCAAAACTGGAGGCTCCAGATATAGATATCAAACTAAAAGGCCCGAAAGTTGAGGGTGATATGGATGTTAATGTTCCAAAGCTTGAAGGAAATGTTGAAATTCCTGATGTGGACATTGAAGGACCCGACATAGACATTGAGGGCCATAGAGGAGGGTTGAAAATGCCTAAATTTAAAATGCCATCATTTGGCTTGAAAGGTCCAAAAGTCGAAGGCCCAGAATTTGATGTCAACCTGCCCAAAGCAAATGTTGATGTGAAAGCACCTGATGTTGACATTAGAGGACCAGATTTTGATATTGAGGGACCGAATGCAAAACTCAAAGGACCCAAATTCAACATGCCTAGTATATCAGGACCAAAACTGTCCATGCCAGATGTGGATTTCAACTTGAAAGGTCCCAAACTCAAAGGTGACATGGATCTTTCAGCTCCAAAGATAGAGGGAAACCTAGAAACTCCTGACATTGACATCAAAGGTCCCAAAGTTGACATTGAAGGGCCAAAGGGTGGATTTGAAATGCCTAAAATGAAGATGCCATCACTGAACATTAAAGGTCCAAAAGTGGATGGTCCAGATGTGGACATCAATCTAAGAGGCCCTAAAGTGAAGGGGGATGTGGATGTTAAAGTTCCAAAGCTGAAAGGAAATGTAGAGGTTCCTGAGGTGGACATTGAAGGACCTGATATTGATATTGAGGGCCAGAAGGGAGGGTTGAAAATGCCAAAGTTCAAAATGCCATCATTTGGCTTGAAAGGTCCAAAAGTCGAAGGCCCAGAATTTGATATCAACCTGCCCAAAGCAAATGTTGATGTGAAAGCACCTGATGTTGACATTAAAGGACCAGATGTTGACATTGAGGGACCAAACGCAAAAATCAAAGGACCCAAATTCCACATGCCAACAATATCAGGACCAAAACTGTCCATGCCAGATGTGGATTTCAACTTGAAAGGTCCCAAACTCAAAGGTGACATGGATATTTCAGCTCCAAAAATAGAGGGAGACCTAAAAACACCTGACATTGACATCAAAGGTCCCACAGTTGACATTGAAGGATCAAAGGGTGGATTTGAAATGCCTAAATTTAAGATGCCATCACTGAACATCAAAGGTCCAAAGATGGAGTCTCCTGATGTGGACATCAATCTAAAAGGTCCTAAATTTGAGGGTGATGTGGATGTTAAAGTACCGAAGATTGAAGGAAATGTTGAAGTTCCTGAGGTGGATATAGAAGGACCAGATATTGATATTGAGGGCCACAAAGGAGGGTTTAAAATGCCAAAATTCAAAATGCCTTCATTTGGCATGAAAGGTCCAAAAGTCGAAGGTCCTGAATTTGATGTTAACCTTCCCAAAGCAAACATTGATGTGAAAACACCTGATGTTGACATTAAGGGGCCAGATGTTGATATTGAGGGACCAAACGCAAAACTCAAAGGACACAAATTCAACATGCCAACTATATCAGGACCAAAACTGTCCATGCCAGATGTGGATTTCAACTTGAAAGGTCCCAAACTCAAAGGTGACATGGATATTTCAGCTCCAAAAATAGAGGGAGACCTAAAAACACCTGACATTGACATCAAAGGTCCCACAGTTGACATTGAAGGATCAAAGGGTGGATTTGAAATGCCTAAATTTAAGATGCCATCACTGAACATCAAAGGTCCAAAGATGGAGTCTCCTGATGTGGACATCAATCTAAAAGGCTCTAAAATAGAGGGTGATGTGGATGTTAAAGTACCGAAGATTGAAGGAAATGTTGATCTTCCTGAGGTGGACATAGAAGGACCAGATATTGATATTGAGGGCCACAAAGGTGGGTTTAAAATGCCAAAATTCAAAATGCCTTCATTTGGCATGAAAGGTCCAAAAGTTGAAGGTCCTGAATTTGATGTCAACCTTCCAAAAGCAAACATTGATGTGAAAACACCTGATGTCGACATTAAGGGGCCAGATGTTGATATTGAGGGACCAAATGCAAAACTCAAAGGACCCAAATTCAACATGCCAACAATATCAGGACCAAAACTGTCCATGCCAGATGTGGATTTCAACTTGAAAGGTCCCAAACTCAAAGGTGACATGGCTCTTTCAGCTCCAAAAATAGAGGGAGACCTAAAAACACCTGAAATTGACATCAAAGGTCCCACAGTTGACATTGAAGGGTCAAAGGGTGGATTTGAAATGCCTAAATTTAAGATGCCATCACTGAACATCAAAGGTCCAAAGATGGAGTCTCCTGATGTGGACATCAATCTAAAAGGTCCTAAAGGTGAGAGTGATGTGGATGTTAAAGTTCCGAAGATTGAAGGAAATGTAGAAGTCCCTGAGGTGGACATTGAAGGACCTGATATTGATCTTGAGGGCCACAAAGGAGGGTTTAAAATGCCAAAATTCAAAATGCCATCATTTGGCTTGAAAGGTCCAAAAGTTGAAGGTCCTGAATTTGATGTTAACTTTCCCAAAGCAAATGTTGATGTGAAAACACCAGATGTTGACATTAAGGGCCTAGATGTTGATATTGAGGGACCGAATGCAAAACTCAAAGGACCCAAATTCAACATGCCAACTCTATCAGGACCAAAACTGTCCATGCCGGATGTGGATTTCAACTTGAAAGGTCCCAAACTCAAAGGTGACATGGATATTTCAGCTCCAAAGATAGAGGGAGACCTAAAAACACCTGACATTGACATCAAAGGTCCCACAGTTGACATTGAAGGGTCAAAGGGTGGATTTGAGATGCCTAAATTCAAGATGCCATCACTGAACATCAAAGGTCCAAAGATGGAGGCTCCTGATGTGGACTTCAATCTAAAAGGCCCTAAAATTGAGGGTGACGTGGATGTTAAAGTTCCAAAGATTGAAGGAAATGTTGAAATTCCTGACATGGACATTGAAGGACCTGATATTGATCTTGAAGGCCACAAAGGAGGGTTTAAAATGCCAAAATTCAAAATGCCATCATTTGGCTTGAAAGGTCCAAAAGTTGAAGGTCCTGAATTTGATGTCAACCTTCCCAAAGCAAATGTTGATGTGAAAGCACCTGATGTTGACATTAAAGGACCAGATATTGATATTGAGGGACCAAACGCAAAACTCAAAGGACCCAAATTCAACATGCCAACTCTATCAGGACCAAAACTGTCCATGCCAGATGTGGATTTCAACTTGAAAGGTCCCAAACTCAAAGGTGACATGGATCTTTCAGCTCCAAAGATAGAGGGAGACCTAAAAACACCTGACATCGACATCAAAGGTCCCACAGTTGACATTGAAGGGCCAAAGGGTGGATTTGAAATGCCTAAATTTAAGATGCCATCACTGAACATCAAAGGTCCGAAGTTGGAGTCTCCTGATGTGGACATCAATCTAAAAGGCCCTAAAATTGAGGGTGATGTGGATGTTAAAGTTCCGAAGATTGAAGGAAATGTTGAAGTTCCTGAGGTGGACATTGAAGGACCTGATATTGATATTGAGGGCCACAAAGGAGGGTTTAAAATGCCAAAATTCAAAATGCCATCATTTGGCTTGAAAGGTCCAAAAGTCGAAGGTCCTGAATTTGATGTCAACCTTCCCAAAGCAAATGTCGATGTAAAAGCACCTGATGTTGACATTAGAGGACCAGATGTTGATATTGAGGCACCAAACGCAAAACTCAAAGGACCCAAATTCAACATGCCATCTTTATCAGGACCAAAACTGTCCATGCCAGATGTGGATTTCAACTTGAAAGGTCCCAAAATCAAAGGTGATGTGGATCTATCAGCTCCAAAGATAGAGGGAGACCTAAAAACACCTGACATTAACATCAAAGGTCCCAAAGTTGACATTGAAGGGCCAAAGGGTGGATTTGAAATGCCTAAAATAAAGATACCATCACTGAACATTAAAGGTCCGAAATTGGAGGCTCCTGATGTGGACATCAATCTAAAAAGTCCTAAACTTGAGGGTGATGTGGATGTTAATGTTCCAAAGCTTGAAGGAAATGTAGAATTTCCTGACATGGACATTGAAGGACCAGATATTGATCTTGACGGCCACAAAGGAGGGTTTAAAATGCCAAAGTTCAAAATGCCATCATTTGGCTTGAAAGGTCCAAAAGTTGAAGGTCCTGAGTTTGATATCGACCTTCCAAAAGCAAATATTGACATGAAAGCACCTGATGTTGACATTAGTGGACCAGATGTTGACATTGAGGGACCGAATGCAAAACTCAAAGGACCCAAATTCAATATGCCAACTTTATCAGGACCAAAACTGTCCATGCCAGATGTGGATTTCAACTTGAAAGGTCCCAAACTCAAAGGTGACATGGATCTCTCAGTTCCAAAGATAGAGGGGGACATAAAAACCCCTGATATTGACATCAAAGGTCCTAAAGTTGACATTGAAGGGCCAAAGGGTGGATTTGAGATGCCTAAATTCAAGATGCCATCACTGAACATCAAAGGTCCAAAAGTGGAAGCTCCAGATGTGGACATCAATCTGAAAGGCCCCAAAGTGGAGGCTGATCTGGATGTTAAAGTTCCAAAGATGAAAGGAAATGTAGAAGTTCCTGAGGTGGACATTGAAGGACCTGATATTGATCTTGAGGGCCACAAAGGTGGGTTTAAAATGCCAAAATTCAAAATGCCATCATTTGGCTTGAAAGGTCCAAAAGTTGAAAGTCCTGAATTTGATATCAACCTTCCCAAAGCAAATATTGATGTGAAAACACCTGATGTTGACATGAGAGGACCAGATGTTGATATTGAGGGACCGAATGCAAAACTCAAAGGACCCAAATTCAACATGCCATCTTTATCAGGACCAAAACTGTCCATGCCAGATGTGGATTTCAACTTGAAAGGTCCCAAAATCAAAGGTGATGTTGATCTTTCAGCTCCAAAAATAGAGGGAGACATAAAAACACCTAACATCAACATCAGTGGTCCCACAGTTGATATTGAAGGGCCAAAGGGTGGATTTGAAATGCCTAAAATCAAGATGCCTTCATTGAACATTAAAGGTCATAAAGGGGAGGCACCAGATGTGGACATCAATCTAAAAAGTCCTAAATTTGAGGGTGATGTGGATATTAAAATTCCAAAGATTGAAGGAAATGTTGAAATTCCCGACATGGACATTGAAGGACCTGATATTGATCTTGAGGGCCACAAAGGAGGGTTTAAAATGCCAAAATTCAAAATGCCATCATTTGGCTTGAAAGGGCCAAAAGTCGAAGGTCCTGAATTTGATGTCAACCTTCCCAAAGCAAATGTTGATGTGAAAGCAACTGATGTTGACATTAAAGGACCAGATGTTGACATTGAGGGACCAAACGCAAAACTCAAAGGACCCAAATTCAACATGCCAAGTATATCAGGACCAAAACTGTCCATGCCAGATGTGGATTTCAACTTAAAAGGTCCCAAAATCAAAGGTGACATGGATCTTTCAGCTCCAAAGATCAAGGGAGACCTAAAAACACCTGACATTGACATCAAAGGTCCCAAAGTTGACATCGAAGGGCCAAAGGGTGGATTTGAAATGCCAAAAATGAAGATGCCTTCACTGAACATTAAAGGTCCAAAAGTGGATGCTCCAGATGTGGACATAAATCTAAGAGGTCCTACATTTGAGGGTGATGTGGATGTTAAAGTTCCAAAGATTCAGGGAAATGTTGAAGTTCCTGAGGTGGACATTGAAGGACCTGATATTGATCTTGAGGGCCACAAAGGTGGGTTTAAAATGCCCAAATTCAAAATGCCATCATTTGGCTTGAAAGGTCCAAAAGTCGAAGGTCCTGAATTTGATATCAACCTTCCCAAAGCAAATATTGATGTGAAAACACCTGATGTTGACATTAAAGGACCAGATGTTGACATTGAGGGAACGAATGCAAAACTCAAAGGACCCAAATTCAACATGCCTAGTATATCAGGACCAAAACTGTCCATGCCAGATATGGATTTCAACTTGAAAGGTCCCAAACTCAAAGGTGACATGGATCTTTCAGCTCCAAAGATAGAGGGAAACCTAGAAACTCCTGACATTGACATCAAAGGTCCCAAAGTTGACATTGAAGGGCCAAAGGGTGGATTTGAAATGCCTAAATTGAAGATGCCATCACTGAACATTAAAGGTCCAAAAGTGGATGGTCCAGATGTGGACATCAATCTAAAAGGCCCTAAAGTGAAGGGGGAGGTGGATGTTAAAGTTCCGAAGATTGAAGGAAATGTAGAAGTCCCTGAGGTGGACATTGAAGGACCTGATATTGATCTTGAGGGCCACAAAGGAGGGTTTAAAATGCCAAAATTCAAAATGCCATCATTTGGCTTGAAAGGTCCAAAAGTTGAAGGCCCAGAATTTGATATCAACCTTCCCAAAGCAAATGTTGATGTGAAAGCACCTGATGTCGACATTAAAGGACCAGATGTTGATATTGAGGGACCAAACGCAAAACTCAAAGGACCCAAATTCAACATGCCATCTATATCAGGACCAAAACTGTCCATGCCAGATGTGGATTTCAACTTGAAAGGTCCCAAAATCAAAGGTGATGTTGCTCTATCAGCGCCAAAGATAGAGGGAGACCTAAAAACACCTGAAATTGACATCAAAGGTCCTAAAGTTGACATTGAAGGACCAAAAGGTGGAATTGATATGCCTAAATTCAAGATGCCATCATTAAACATTAAAGGTCCAAAATTGGAGGCACCAGATGTGGATGTCACAATTCCAAAACTTGAAGGAAGTGTAGAGGCACCTGAGATGGACATTGAAGGACCAGATATGACTGTTGAGGGCTACAAAGGAGGATTCAAAATGCCTAAGTTCAAAATGCCATCATTTGGGTTGAAAGGTCCACATATTGAAGGCCCAGATGTTGATTTAAGTCTTCCAACAGCTGACATAAATTCCAAAACAACTGATGTGAGCATCAAAGGACCAGATGTTGACATTGACAGTCCCAGTGGAAAGATTAAAGGACCCAAATTCAACATGCCAACTATATCAGGACCTAAGATTTCAATGCCAAATATTGATTTCAATCTAAAAGGTGCAAAAGTTGAAGGTGATGTGGATCTCTCAGCTCCAAAGATAGAGGGAGACCTAAAAACACCAGACTTTAACATCAAAGGTCCTGAAGTTGACATTGAAGGACCAAGGGGAGGTTTTGAAATGCCAAAAATCAAAATGCCAACATTTGGCCTAAAAGGTCAGAAAGTGGAGAGTTCAGATGTTGACGTAACTCTTCCCAATCTCGCCGCTGATGTCAAATCACCAAACATTGATGTTAAAGGGCCAGAAATTGACATAAGAGGAACTAATGAAAAATTCAAAGGATCCAAGATTAAACTTCCATCAGTGTCAGTTCCCAAATCCCCAGATTTAGACATCAGTTTGAAAGGGCCAAAAGTGAAAGGAGATGTGTCGACTGCAAAACTTAAAGGGGACATAAAAGGCCCACAGTTGGACATTGAAGGACCAGCTATGGAGTTCGACAGCCAAGGTCGTAAAATTAAAGGGCCCAAATTCAATATGCCAAACATTTCAGGGCCAAAGATCTCTCTGCCAGATGTGGATTTCCATGGAAAAGGTCCTAAAGTGAAAGGCGATGTTGATGTTTCAGCTCCAAAGATAAGAGGAGACATAAAGACACCTGACATTGATATGAAGAGTCCAGAGATTGGTGTTGATCTAAATGATGCTCATGCAAGTATTTATAATGATCCTGAAAAAACTGGTATTACATTTCCCAAGTTCAAAGGTCCAAAGTTTGCAATGAAATCTCCAGAAATGGACAGGCCTGAATCCACAGTTAAGACACCTGTAGTTAGTATAGGAGCAAAAGGTTCCAAAACAGAAGTTAGTTTTCCAGATACTGAAGCAAGTCTTGATGCCCCTGACATAGACTTTAATGTAAAGGGGAAAAAGGGAAAGTTCAGATTTCCTAAAGTGAAAGGAAAGGCCAGGAAGCCAGAAACTGACATTGAAGCACCAGCAATGCACTTGGGTGAGGACACATCCAATATTCATGTCAAAGGAACAAAGTCAAAAAAGCCTCTTTTTGGCAAGCTTCATTTTCCTGATGTGGAGTTAGATATCAAATCCCCAAAACTCAAAGGAGATGGATCTTTATCTGATGAATTGAAATCATCTGAAATAGATTTGCCATCTACAAGCTTGAACACTGCCATAGATGGTTCTGGTACCGGTGGTGCAAATGTTCATTTGGAAGGGCCAGATGTGAAAGTAAACACCTCAGGTGTAAAAATACCAAGTGTTTCAGGAAATGTAACTGGTGGCCTTCAATATCCAGAGGGTACAATAACTTTCCCCAAAATCAAGGTACCAAAATTTGGCATTTTATTGCCTGAGTTGAAAGGCCAGGGGCAAGGTGGGGGAAAAGTTGAATCAAAACTTACAGCCAGTGGAGAGATAAATGTACAGCCTCCCTCTGTCAGTTCACAAAATATTGAGATTCCAAGCCCAGAACTGAGGCATAGTGAAGGTAAAGTAAAGGTAAAGATGCCAAAATTCTTTGGCAAATCAAAAGCAAAAGGCAGTAGTACAGGGGACCTTTGTGGACCGGATGTAGAATTGAGTGCAAGTGGGAAAGGGAATAAGGGCTCTAAAGAACTAAGTGTACCTTCTGGTGAACTATTAGGAGGGAAGTTAGAACTGGAAGGTAATTCTGGACTCAGTGCGTCAGCTAAAGGCAAGTCAGCCTCACTGGATTTATTTAAAAAATCAAGACACCGGTCCTCCTCTCTGAGTGATGAGGGGTCGCTTGCAGTTAGTTCTCCCTCTGCTCACTTAGAAGCTGAGGGTGGTGACATTTCATTAGATCTTGGACCAAGCAAGGTCAAAGGAAAGAAAGGCAAGTTGAAGTTTGGCACGTTTGGAGGATTTGGTTCAAAGTCAAAGGGCTCATATGAGGTGACACTTGGAGATGACAGTGAAGCAGGGACGGAGGGGAGTGCAGGTGTTTCTGCACCTCCTAAAAAGTCAAGATTGTCTTCTTCCTCAAGTAGTGACAGTGGTTCAAGAGGTGGTTTCAGGTTCCCAAGAATTGAGCTATCAGTTTCTCCAAAAAAGTGATTGTGAGACAAATCAAACTCTCATGGACACTCCAATACATTCTCCAAATACAGAAAACTCTTCAAAGTTTGGTTCTTTAAAATTTGTGGGGGGACATGCACAGTCATCTCAGTTTGTTAATCACAATCTTTTTTAAATAATTAGACAGTTGTGCATGAGATTGTTTAAAACTACTTCAAAGTGTAAATAAGATTAATTTGTATTGTAATAATAAATATTGCTTTTGTACATAGTACAGATTTATTGAACATATGCCATCTTACAAAATGATCAGCGATAGTTTGTCACTGTCAGCTTTCATTCTGTTAAATGAATGTTTTTAATGAATGGGTGTGGTTTATTTGTATCCAGGGGTCTATGCACAGAACAGATACTTACAATAGTTACTTTGAAGGAAAATGTTCTTATACTTCAAAATACACATTTAAGCAGTTCATTTTTTTTTACATATTAAATGGTGTTATTTTCAAGCTTTGTTAATATATAATCATTGCAGAAGCATATTTTCACAACATAGAGCAGACCCTTTATAACACATTCTAAAGAGTGACAATGTTGTACATAGCATAATTGCAAAGACAATCATTTGGTTATTTTCTGAAGTGCTGTGAGTACTTTTCTATTCATTTAAAAGAAAAAAAGTATTTGCTTGAATTCAGTGCCATTTACCACAATACAAACTAGCTTTGTTTATCTTAAGCAGGTTTTCTAAATCCTGTCATTTCCACAGTTTACTGATTCACTGTATTTTATTGAATTTTTTTCATTCTCTTTGTATACATAAAACTGTTGCTTACATAAAAAAAAAATTACACAAATAAACAGTCACTTTTTGATGTCATTTGTTTGCAGAAGTTCTGTGATTATAGAAAGTTGCATAGCATTGATCAGATGTGGTGGAGAAATGGATTCTTTGGGTCAATTATTTTGTGTGCATTCTGCTAAATAAACTCAATAAACAGATTTATAGAATTTATACTCTGGAGTCTACTTTTCTGCACGTGATCCATTGAAATTAGTATACGTGTTTTTGAAACCACTTTGAGATCACTTTTTCACTGTCAACAAAGGGACAAGGGTCATGAGGGATACATTAACCCCAGCTAGTAATACAGAAAACATACAAAGACAGAGGTTATTCATGGGACAGTATCACTGCAGTTATAAAACATTGAAAAGATTTACCATTAACTGCAACATAGCAATTCATGCTTTACTGTATTAGTATGATAAACTAGATATAAGAAATATTGAAGACCAATAATAACAAAATATTAAATGTATGATTTCTAAGTGTACACTGTTGCTATTCAGTCATTAAACTAGCATAAAATGAAGACTAGAAAAAGATAAAGGAAAATGATAGATGATGATGGGATAAAAGCTGTTTTCTGCATTTGGTTTTGAGATTGTCTGTCCTAATGAAAAACTGAGTAAGTCTTGAACAAAAGTCTTTGAAAAAAAGTCATATCTTATTAAAACAAAACATTTATTTACTACACTATTTATGCACGGCAGGGAGAACCATACTACAAAACCAATCACAAAGGCATTTTTGTGTCATGTGACTTGAAATCTTTACATAAATACCCAGCTCTATTAACAGTTTGGCATGATATGTTTTCACTAAAATGACCTTTGTGAAAAATGTACCTAACTTGCAGATTAAAAGATTATGGCTTGTTATGCAGCCAAATAATTTGCACCTTACTTACTTATTTATTTATTTTTTTACCAAATTGCGTCCCTAAATGCTCAGCGTGCCTTAAAGTGCCAAAGCGTGCCAAAGCGGTGCTAGAGGTATAAGCATCAAAGTGTTGTGTTGCTGCTCCTACTGCTTGGACAGCAGTGCCATGGGTAAAGCAGACAGCAGAGATGAGAACAACAGGCATTGAGCAGCAGAACAACCAAGAGGTCTCCCCCAAAGGACAGAGCAGGGACAGGGTAAGGTTGAATGACACGACAGGGCTTGTTTGGCTTTCTTGTTTTTTGGAAATATCACTCGAGGTGGCTTCCAGCTAGGAAACAAGATGGCTTCCTGTTTTATCAGCAAAAAGAACCACAACACTGATATCTCTGGGTTTGATAACAACAACAACAACAACAATAATAATAATGATAATAATAATTAATCTGTGAAATTTGTATATATTCAGTACCATTGTCTGGTTGATCAACCTCAATACATAACTTACTGCATGTTGCATTCCAGTTTGGGCAAAATCAGCTAACATTGTTCCTTTTATTAATTGTATTACTACAATTACATCTCATTTTAGTAAATTTTATCCAGTTTGTGCTCTCCGGTTTCACCAAAGTGAACCTAAATGTCTGCTTTCACCTTCCTCAGAGCTCTCTACATTGGCAGATGTAGTTGAAAGTAATGTAACAGCTTTATTGTTCTGCTGGAGCAAAAATCGCCAATTGTTTGTCTCATAGTAAAACTTTGTGTAGGCTTTAAATGTTCGATTATCATCTGTTGCTGCATCGATGCTGAATCGTTTATGTCTGCATTGAAATACATCTTAAAACTGAGAATTTCCCACACATCTAATACGTAATACTCAAACAGGTTGAGGAAGATCCAGATGTTGACAGATGTTGACAAAGATCAGAGCACCTTTGAATTGTCTAATTTCACTCAGATAAATAATGTTTTTCATTATCCTTATCAGCTCATACGCTTATGTGTGTGGAGTGAAAAATATGCTGATTATTCCTACATGATCCAGCTTGTTTGGAATAAATCATCTAAACTTCAAGAGCAGTCTGCTTCAAGTTTATTACAGTTATAACAAAAGACAGTGACATCGAACCGAAAATGAGGTGAAAACATGATTCTGTCATTTATCTGGACATACTTCTGATTACTTCAATTATAAACTAGAAACTCGTATGGTTATAATTTTAGTAGCTTTCAAAAACAAAGACATATACCTGTTAAATGAATGAGACAGTATGGTAAAATTAAGGAGAACAATAAATCAGAACATTTCAAGCACCTTTTAGACATTTTAGTTTATGGATCCTGAAAACTTCAAATCACTTATCAAATTTCTGACCTTGTT
This sequence comes from Leuresthes tenuis, assembly GCF_036924035.1. Taxonomy (NCBI): domain Eukaryota; kingdom Metazoa; phylum Chordata; class Actinopteri; order Atheriniformes; family Atherinopsidae; genus Leuresthes; species Leuresthes tenuis. Next base: position 14,760,089 of record NW_027325365.1, on the reverse strand, counting down.
GGAACTGATAAATATGAAAGCCCAGACTCATTCTGTGTATACATTTAGGGATCCTTTGTAACAATTAATACAATTTTCACATGTTATGAGATATATATAAAAGATATGAGATATATATAAAATGAATTAGCCGTCATAGATGAAAAATGGTGTACTCTGATGAATGAGATTTATCAGCAGTATGAAATAAATCCATTGTCTATAACTGACGTAGAAGTTGAGGGAAAGGTTGCCATGGCCCTGTTTAGAGGTTAAAGGTTGAGCTTTCATTTCTGATAAAAATGTTATATCTGATCTAAAAAATTAAGCCAATAAAGCCCTTTCTTCAAGTGCTCCATCCTAAGCTGTGCATCGTTTATATATATATATATGCATATTTCCACAGATCTAACATTACCAGCACAGTTTACTGACCAAAACATGCGATAGGTGTCTCAAATTTTATTAAACTACTGACACACAAGCACACAAACAAAGCTTCCAAACACAACAATTTAGAAAATATAGCTATGGTGGTTTAGATTTGAACAAAAGTGCAGTCAGAAGACTGGAGGCATGGGTAAAGTTACCCAGCAGGATATTTTTAAGTGTGCATCAATCCATATAATCCTGCTATGCTAACAAACTGGTTTCTTTAGGTCTTTGTGGCTACATAATCTTTTGCAGGTGTAGTGAACAGGAAATGGATATTACAAATAGCATCAAACAAGACAAAATAAAAGTAGCCAACTTGTGATCTGAATTAAAGTGAAATTAGTATCAACTATCCTACAAACATAATCTCTGCATGTCTTTGGGCCTTTCATGTCCTCAAGGTTTCAATGGAATTCATATCACCCTGTCTGATGATGCCCTCATATTCATTTTGCTTTCTCCTGACCCTCAGTTTCTCGTGGTTCCTACCAAAAATATGGAAAATGTGATTATGTTGGGAGATTCCGCACAAGCCCACCAGGGTTATCATACTCCTTGCTACTACTGGTCACTTTCCTCCATATTTTCTTCTTCTTTTTCTGTGCATAAACATGTAAACCCTTACTGGTTGACACAGGAACACTGATATCTTGCTTGGGCCAAGCAATTTTGTGATTTCTCTTTGAGCACAAACACAGAACACACAGAATGCAAAGCTGTCTATAAAACAAGTCTCCAGGACTCTGAGTCTTTACCTACACATGTAGTTATATTAGAACCATCTTTTCTCAAAGTGAGTAAAAAATAAAAAAATAATCCATGCATTTATTTCTTCTAAGTTGGACTATTGTTTTTCCTTTTTTTTTTATCAGAATGTTCAAATTAATAATAAATAAATTAAATAAAAAAAGTAAATTCAGATATTTTCTGGAAAAATGAAAGTTCTTGATGACTGACCCTTTCTTCACCAAATATTCTGCATGTAGTGTCTCAAAAACACATGTTAAACATGCCACCCAGTGGCTGAAATGTAATGCATAACCACAATCTTTTGAGCAGATTTGAAAAATCTTAAAATGAAAATGAATCAGCTCTCCCATCTCTTTGTTGGCATGCAATTTCTTACAAAGCTGCAGAACCATATGCTGTTTTAAACCACTTTTTCCCCCTTGTAACTCAATTGACATTAAGAGAACTAAAAATGCCTTATCAGTGCACGTACATGATCTAGTTTCTGTATTGATGGCTGTAACAGGTATCATTTTTCAAGTCTCTGTGACAATAGTACTGGAGAAACAGTTTGTAGAGTAAGTCTTTGTGAAAGCAATGTTTTGCTTCAAAGACAGGATGTGGTTCCAGTGTTCCTGGTTGCTTGAATGCAATTGTTCTAGTGCAGAGGAAGGAAATTAACAGGAGTTTCCTTTAAAAGAGGAAAGTGCCCCTTTCCCTTCTGCAGGAGCAAACATTTTTGTAGTGAAAGAAGGACAAAGGAGAAGAGAGTTAGAACAGTCATGCACATCGTCTTTGTTGGCCATTCATTTTAGAAGTTAGTTCCACCATCTGAATCTTTGAATGCTAAGGAACACGTAGCATTGGTTTTAAGGTAAGAGGAGAGATTACTATTATTTCAGAGACTTTGTTGCAAGTTAACAATTATTACTTCTTGCCAAAGAAGAAAATTGTGTGATTTTTTTTTCTTTCTTTTAATTTTATTGTTACATCATGCATTTTGACTATGGTATGTCAAATGTTTCTATTGTCTCTGCTGTCAATATGGCAGCTACCCTTGTCTGCTACGTCAGCCACAACTTCTTCATTTTCTCGTATTGCTGACTCTAGTTTGTGAATGGCTACATCCCGTTTTTAGGCTACGCGTTGATATAATTAGACAACTATTTGAAAGTATTACTTTATGTTGTGATGGAATAGCAATATAGAGAGATCTGAACATAGTAGGTATGAAAAAACTGCCTTTTTTCACAAGTTTCATTCCAGCATATTCATGCTTAGGCTACAGTAGACGTTTTGAGGTATCTAACAGGGCATGTATGTTCACTGGGGAAGCAAATTAGACTTCCCCAGATGATAATGTAGTTTACCACATAAAACTGACATCTCACATCACGTGTCCTGCAGAGAACTGCCAGATGGTGTCCTTGACTCTTGTGAGAATAAAATAAGTTACACAGAGTGATTGCTTGTTACTATACATTAGATCATATCTCACTAAAATAGACTTTTATTATGGTATTACACATAGAATTGACATTTAAATAGTGTATAACAGGAGTGCTTTCATTGAGAATCCATTTTGATGTGCTGGTACACGTTTCATTAATGCTCCATGCTAATGGAGATTTTGAAAATGTGCCGAATGTCAGTATGAATCTTCTTTTACTGATAATGAAAGACTTTAGGTACAAGGTCCTCACTTCTCTGACTTTTATTTTTCAAATTAATTATTTCCATGTTTCCGAGTATAATACCTGATATACAGCTAAATCTGAATGAATTAGATTTTTATAAAACGTGAATGTAAAAATGAACCTTTAGACCAAAATGAATGCATGGAATAGAAAAATATGTGATTGGCAACAAAAAAAAACAGGAAATTTCTAATCTCACAGGGTTCTGGCTTCATGAGTTTATGAATCCAGATAATTTATGGAGTGTTAATTACATTCAGTGATAAACAACAACAGATCTGTTTTGAAAATTATGATAATCAAACCAAGGAACAGCTAATTTAATTAGTTTCAACATTTTGTGGAGTCATTTTGTGCAGCTGATTAAAATGAAGTACGGTCCACTTCTGATTAACAGCATAGTGTCGTTAGTGAAATCTCTGATTGAAAATAATGTATTTAATGTCATCATAGCAGTGTAGCAGTGTAGTGCTAAAAGATATTTGCCAAATTCTCAACCCTATCATTTTCAAATAACATAATATGTATCTTTTTAGAAAAATTAAATATATATATTTACAGAGAGCTTAATATATCTGTCTTTTTGTCTCTTGATGGTTTGCCATTATGTTCTAAGCTCTTCCACTGCTATAGTATCATTAACTTAAACACTTCAGTATAAAAACAGGGTGATCCCCATGCTTGATGCAGTCTGTCAACATTCTGTAGTCCCTGCCATAGAGATGATTTGAATAATGCACTGGCCAGACCATCTTTAATGATGATGTCCTAATTTTACTGGAGAAATCACCCCCACTGCAAAAAAACAAAGTTAAGCTACTAATAGCGAGTAATAATACTAACAACTACTTGGACTCTAATTGACTTGAATTGGATTGTCTCTTTCAAGTGCCCTGAGATGACATTTGTTGTGATTTGGTGCTGCATAAATAAAACCCAAATTAATTGAAAAAAAATAACCCATTTTATTCATAACCAGAGAATGGATTACTGTGGTATTTAAATATATTGCATGTTTACCCCAGAAAAAAAATCTTGGGCAGTTAGGATTTTAAAAGGTGCATGTTGACGCTGTAGCCGGTTTAGGCCAAATCTACAGTGGGAGGTGGTGTAGGCGGATGAGAGCAATTGAGTGCCAGGTTCTCCTCTCACCTCTGTAAATGGGGGTGGAATTTAGGAACAACAAAGACAGCACTGCGTTTTCATATCCATTTATATTCACAGGAATAGAGGTTAAACTTGGTTTGTTTTTGTTATCCACTGATAAAAGCCATGAGGAAATATTCCTAATATGAAGGTATGGTGCAAAACATTACTGGTGATGCACTTATGTGACCAGATGCTATGGAATATTAGGCTGGTAGGATAAAAACTGTTGAGTTTCTGATTAGTTTTGTCGCTCACAGTTAATGGGGCACATACATTTCTTTTGACAACAGGATCACAACAAAGTACTTAAAGGCTCTTATACACCAAATTGTTGTGAAGAACCGGTTCCAACCAGAGGCCCCCTTCTGGGTGTCCTCACATCGCCATGGTCTAAGCAAACAGAATCTGTAATCTGCACCTGTGCAAGAAGATATAGCTTGCCAGTTGGCAACATTATACAATTAGGGGAAGCAGGTACACAGGTAAACGTAGCAGTGTGTGCTTTGTGTTTTTCTGTAATTTCAAACAGAGCTATTCTCTGATGAGTCATGGTTATCAGTTGGTCTTAAGTTTCTTTATTCTGCATGTCCACATTGCTGTAGCTTGTTATAGAGAAATGAAGATGACAAATAAGGGAAGATTGGGGTTGTCATGTTACGTTTGTCATTAGCTTTCTGTCATCACTACAGGCTCTCTTTTTGTACAGCCATTCACTACAATAGACTGCCAATAAGAGCAAGGACTCTTACTGACAGCAGTGATGCCAATTCTTCAATTGGAATCAGTTGAACAAAATATGAGACAGACGTCCTCTGATGCTCCAGATGTCTCCAATTGGGATTGTTGGATTGGTCTATAAGGGCACCTAGAATAAAGATGCACCCTAAACCATGCTTCCATACCAGTTGTCATATGTTGCTGAATGTCCCAGAATTACCAAACTGTGCACTCTTTTTCTGTGTTTTTTACTAGCAATAACAATAATGTAACAATAAAGTTTAATAGTGTCAAGTTAATGCAGAAGCGAGGTCTGATGGTGAAAGGAAGAAAGAAAAACATTTTTCAGATGCTCCGACTGTGGAAGAAGCAGCTTACTGACCTTGAAGGTTCATCAGTATGTACTTTTTCACTTCTAATCGCTGGGGGCTTTCAAGATAGTTGACTGAGGGAGAATATTTTTTCTGCGTGGCTACCTACATTGAGACATTCCCCCATGGGATTCTGTTTGATGTGAGAACAGCAGACTGCACAGATGTGTGCTGGAGTGAAAATAATTTATCTTGCCCTTGTTGGTGTGAGTTGACGTGTGTTTTGTATTAATGAGAGATATTAATGTATCCCATCTCTGTTTGCTTAGAGTAATATATTTGCAAAATCATGTATTTAGTACAGAGGATTTAGTAATAATCCTCTGTCCCTCCTTTAGTAAGCAGCTATTTACTTTGTTAAGGTGTGACCTCATCATCCTGGCTCCATGATACCCCACCTCCCCCTCGCTGCAAGAACAGGCAGCCACCTTATCCCTCACACATACAGCAACATACACATATTCATACAGCAACAGAGGGGTTTAAGAAGGGATTGTGAGATTTTTTTCATTTTGATTTCATATATGTGCCTGGCTCTTGGAGAGAGTGTGTGTGGTGTGTGTAAGTGAGTGCACATGAGAGACAAGCTGAGAGGGAGAGAGAAAGCGAAACAGAGGAGGCAAAGGGGAGGGAGCGTGGATCATGCATGTGCATTAACTCAGCTCCAGCGGCACAGCAGCAGCAGCAAACAGAAACAGCAGCAGCACAGGAGGAAAAGAGAGAAAGAGAAAGACAGAGAGGGAGAGTTGGAGGGAGGGTAGTAGTCTCAGGCACAGGAACAAAAGCTGCAGAAAGCCGCTTTCTATCTCCACTAAAAGAACAACGGAGGAGTGATTCAAGGAGGAGGAGGTGGTCATGATAGTAGTGAGACAATAACGGAAGAGAACAGGCATATTGTAATCAGTGAAGACTGAAATCAAGGCTGTTCTCTTCTCTACTCTCCATGTTTTTGGGGACTCAACGTACCATTGCCTTCGTCTCCAAATCCAGAGGAGGATGTCTGTGTCAGGGAAGAAGGAGTTTGACGTGAAACAGATCCTCAGGCTCCGCTGGCGTTGGTTTAGCCATTCATCTCAAGGTTCTGCTGGTAGTGGAGGGGGCGGAATTGGTGGCGTGGGAGGCTACATCCAGCAGGATGGTCTGGACCACAGAGGAACGCCTGTCCAGGGACGGCTGAAGAGCCACTCGCGGGAAAGAGGTGTTGGAGGACTACGGAAGACTAACAGCCCGGTCCACAGCATTTTGGCACCAACACCAGGCCCGACACCAGTCTATGTCAGAACGGGTCATCAATCATGGCATCATCAGCCGAGCACCATCCAAGGCCTCCAGGTTAACGAGGAGTCTTCAAAGAGCAGTTCCTCTCCCAGTACTACAAGGAAAGAGGAAACAAAACCTGGCCAGGAAGATGTGAAAAGCAGCACAGAGGAACCTGCAGAGGTGCAGGCCAGAGAAAGGTATGGCTATTAATGAGATTGAGAAAAGTAAAAATACTGTCATGCCTCATAGTCCCCTTTCAGTTAATGGTCAATAAGTGAAAGCAGCAGCTAAATAAAAACAGAATATAAGTCTGATGCCTGAGGCAGCACCGCAAAATGATAAGATGAGGTTTTGTTTTATTGATATGTACAGCACTGCTCAAAACAATAAATGATGTTTACATAGTAAGAGACATGATGAAAATCTGTTTAGATTTTCTTAGACTAAATACACACATAGAGTGCATCTGCTACATTTGAACTTAATATTTGCAGTGCCATCCTGCATAAAGATCCTTTAATCTAAGATTAAGTTATCTACACAGCTTTCATTTCTACAGTTTACACAGGCTCGTCAGCTGCCACCATGGCTCACTTTGGGGACAGCTCTATCTCACTTTGTACAGCATGTTAGACAGGATAAAAAATAAAATCTATCTTTCATAATTTAGTGCACTGAAAGCCCAAATCATGCACATAATATGTATTTGCCTGATTCCTCTAAGTGTTGCGTTTTTATATGGCAGACTCATTAAGTTAAAAATGGATGACAAGAAAAACTCACAACATCACGTTACAGAGCCTGGACCTATAAAAAGAAGCAAAAGTGCAATCACATGAATTATCTAGACAGCCTGGTACAACTATGCCCACTCTGAGCTAAAAACTGTTATCACTAGTGGTTCTAATCCTTATGCTGAACTCTCTCAAACCAGTTTCCCAGTGAGAAATCCCATCCCCTGCCTCTCCATGTTGCATCTCTCCTCATGTCATCCTAGTGTTCCTACATCTTCTTCCAGGTGTAAACAGGTTTGGATTGTGTGTGTGTGTGAGTGTGTGAGTCTGACAGAACACTAGAGCACCTCACATGATAGATGAAAAGACCAACTCTCCTTTTATCTTGTCTGTGACATTCTAAGGTGATTGGTCCTTAAGCTTTGCTGACTCCCATGTGCTTTTGTTCCATGCACCTGGTGATGAAAAGAACAATGAAAGTAAACCGTCTTTTTGTTTTCATACGGGGCTCACGTTGATTAGATACGTAATTCAGAAAACATTGTCTCTACCTGCAGCCAAAAATGTGTCAATGTGGATTAAGTGAATGCCACAGGCAGTGGATGGTTGAGCTCCCTCAAGTAAACATAAATTATTCTGAGTTAAGATACGACTTCAGATTCAACTCCACACTCTGCTCCTCGTGTTGGCATAATTGGCAGATGTTCATTTTTTGGAGTTCCTATGTGTGAAAACTACATGCATTAAAGATGTGCCTCACAGTAGAGATGTGTAGCTCTCAAGCTCCCGGGGACCTTGAGTTCATGCCGGCCATGTAAAATACAGCAAATCCAGCATATTTTGACAATGATACTGAATTATTGAAACAGTTCTGCTCTACTGGATGAAAAAAATCCATCCTTGGCTCATATATGCTCTACTTTGGGGATATTGATTTATGGATTTAACAATGACAGATAATCAAAAAAAAAAAACATCTTTCCTGAAAAATGTAACCATTACAGTCTAAACGAGATTCAGTCTCAAGAAAATTGATACACATCTTTTCCTCCTTGCATATGAAAATTTGCCCTGCCAGCAACTTTTCCTGATCATTCCATGCAAGAAATAGCAGAAAGCGGTTTCAGTAGGAGTATTTAGTAGGGAAAACCATATGTTTAAGTTGCTTAATGCTGTTTCTAATCAAAGGAATGCTTAATAAACACACAGCCAATCAATAACTGTAACTTTGGGACGAGTACTGCATGTGTAGATGTACAACTTAGCCTGAATTATAACAGTGCCTGTGTGACACATCATGGCTCACACGTTTATCTGTAGCTTAGCAGATGTGTGGATGTCACTGAGATATGTACATTCATTTACTTCACCAGCTGTGTGGCCCTATTATGTCTCACATCATAAATCCTTGACATGTAATTTGTCACAACCCGTCAGGCTAAATCTAGAAAATCAGCTCTGCTGGTTGTGTAAAATGCAAAATTTTAGCTGTTCCTCTGTAGTTGAAAAATAGGTGCCAGTCATTTTTTGGTGTATGCCTCACAGTGACAATCTTATTACACAGTTTTTATGAGGAAGCCCTCTCATCAGTTGCTTAGTTTTTTTTTCTTATTAATTTGGTTTCTTGCTCCTCTTATTAATATTTCACATTGGTGTCAAATTTAATTAAATGTTAAGATAAATTAAAACAGCTCACAGCTTGTAGCTGTAATTTCACAAGAATCACAAGAAACCATATACATTATTTTGTAGTTGAAGATTTTAGTTTAATCAGATGATGTATTTTTTCTTTTAGGACAAAATGTAAATTTCTATGATTTTTCTGTGAGTTTTGTATGTTTTGCATTGATTTCATGATTACCCCAAAAGTTAGTGACTTGTTCATGTGTGGTCTGGGCTGTTATCATTATTCTTGCTCCATTAACTTCCTCCCTCTAAATTTGAATAACCTTCTTGATCCAGCTGACTGCAATGGTACAAATCTACAGAGCAGTTAAATCAGGCATAGTGAAGAAAGTATATGTAGGTAATGTCTCGTTTTCCATCTATATGCACTATATTTGTATCGTCGTTTCACAGAGAATATAAGGCACAAGTTAACCCAAGTGGAATAGAAACCCTGACCTCCTCCACATAAACACTAACAGAGACTTGAGTCAGCAGGCTGTTAGTTTGAATGATATCTCAATTCCCTTTCCACTGCCTTGGAAAAGAAATACCACCACCTATCCCCCTGTCGACAGCAGTAATTCAGATATTTATTGAATGCCTCATAACGCCACAAGTCTCAAATGGTCTGTGTGTGACACATCCAGCGGACACCTTCTTAAGATGCTGTAAATTGCAAAACTCAGTTTATCTATCATAATCCTCTTGAAGTTTGTAGATTTTATGGTTTTGTATGACAAATTTCACCTATTTTTCTTATCATGTCAGCATTCTGTATCACCAAGGCCATCTTACACGGAAGTCATAGATAAAGCAGGAAGTAGAAAATCTTGGTGCTTCTGAACAAAGCTTTAAATGGAGGTGAGAGGACATGCAGTCACATTAAATGCTGAACACATCCTGTCATTTCTGCTCAAATACGAATCACCCTTTTTCTTTCACCCAAATCGAGCTAATTCAGAGAAAATAATCCCTGACACTGTTTTCCATGAATTTATTAGTAAGGGCCATGCCATTATTCAAACTGTGTCCTCAGTCACCTTGCATACAAATAAAGTCATGAGACATTGTCTGTTCTCAACACTGGCTGTATGAAAGCGTTAAAATTGCCACAAAGTATGTATGATTAAAGGTCTGTGGAGGTATTTGTGAAAATGTGTAATTATTAACAAGTTCTTCAATAAAAATCCCAAATAGGTCATTTTCTGGTTGGATTTAGGCATCTCCTAATGGTTAGATATCAAATGATTGGGTTTAGGTTAAAAAACATCATGGTCAGAACTGAAACATATTCTTTGTATCATGCCACATCACCATTTTAGCACAACTCATTTCAGTATGTCATTTCTTGTTTACTGACGTAATGTCATCAGTGTCCTTGTGAGGATCATAACTGAGTTTGGAAGGACGGAGGTGGAGAATCAAATGATTATGAAAATAATCAATTCAGCAACAGACTTCATATGTTTTAATTGTAAGTATGAATTCCAAAGTAATATGAAATTAAAACCATCCTTCGAACTCTGAAAGCGCTCTTGAAAGAATTACAAAATGAGAACTGGGGAGTCAGATGTAGCTCTAATATGACCCCTGCTTTGTGTAATATATATTTACATAAAATTAAATGTTGTTGTGCGGGTTGTGTGGTTGTCGTTGTATATGTGTAAATATATGTTACATTGCAACTGCAAATACATTTCTTTGAAATAGATGATGGAACATCCATCAGTGACATACACTCTGCAAGTTAACCTGCCATCAGTACGGCAGTGAGGAGTTTTCTGCCAACATTTGCACATTTTTCAGCTACACCCCCAAACTCCCAGCACATAAACACTCTCTGTATCTCTGAGGACACTCATCGACATAACAACATTCAGTGTTTGCATCACTTTACAGAATTTGGTTCTAAGTTCCAGCTGCTCTGAGGGCCACCATAGAGAAGATATAAGATCAAAATTTCCAGTAACAGCAGTGACAATTTTCCATTACATCTACTGGTATAAAGGGTCTGCTGACTGCACTGGGAACAAATTTCAGAGGACATGTTCCCTATATGTTGTGAAAGGTCCTAAGTCATTATCACTGCTATACAGGTATAACAGTGCAACGGTACCTTCAGAAGAGAAATATCTGTTGTGAACCTTTGTGAGAAAGGAAAAAAATCAGTTCCTGTGCAGAGTATTCATTTAAGTCTCACTTTCTGGATGAAGTTCTTACAGTCAGTAAATGTACTTCTCTCAATACAAAGCCCTATAGTAGAGCAGTGCCTGTGAATGTACAGAGGCATAAAGGTCTCATAGAATACATAGACTTGGCAAATGCTGCATGGAGCTTTGTAATTTGTTGGATTCTCAACCCAACTCAATCTGCTCTGCAGCTTTCTGGGGAAAATAGCTGTTATAATCCATTTTGAAAGACACATTTCCCATTTGGCCCAGGCAGGCACAACTTCCTCTCTTAGAGAGATGGAATTGACACTGGACGGAATAAGACTGAAATTCTTAACACGTCTGACATTTACACTTAAGAGCTAATCTGGGCTGTAGAAGGCACATCTTGAAACTTCCAACCATTGATCTGTTTATCCTCACAAAACTGCTTTATGTTGTTTATTCACGATTGCTGCATTTGTTTGTATCTTGTGGGAGAAAATAGCATATGGAAATTCAATAGAGCAGTCTTGATGAAACTGTGAATGCTGCATAGCCTCCTCATCACCTGCTTGGCATTAGTTATGCAGTGTCATTGCAGTGTCTTGGGGGCAACAGTCACATTGTGGTGAGAGAGCTCTGAGAAAGTGTGAGGAGCAAATGACTTAAGACTTAAGGTGATATTGGCTTACTAAAGAAAACCTGCAATGGGACGATGTGTGATGATAAATGAAGCAGGGTATTCTGCTCTGGTATAACTCATTCAGTTTGTAGTTAAATTTATGTTCTTTTTTTGTGTTTGTACACAGTAAATTAAATCTATATGGTCCCTTCGACTCTCTGTGAACTGCTTAGTAATGTAGTGTAGCAGCATTGTCCTCACAGCAGTTTTTCTGTCGCGAGGTGTTCTGAGTTTTTAGTGCCTCAATAAAATTGGGCTATACCACTGATGATCCAGCCCTCTACAAGAAGTAAAATACACACCTTTGAGAAAATTTATTGCTCCCCAGAACGTGATATCAAAGCAATTAGTGTCGGAGAGATTGGTAGGCATGAAAAATCCTTACAGCATGCCTTGGAGCCAGTACAAAAGCTATGGATCTTAGTTTTATGGCCCGATTGCTTATTCAGTCTTGTTTGGTGTTCCTTTGCAAGACTACAGAGTCAGTGGGGAATATTGAGACAGGGCAATAAATTACTCTTGCATTTAGCATAAAGTCTCCCAATAAAGATTAGACTACGGGATACTGCTGTGACCGCAGTGCAATATAAACAATTCCCGGGGGTAAAATGTTGTTGCCTTTGGTAAACAAAGAGGAGAAAGTTTCACGCTCTGCTGAAAACTTTATACTAGAGTGTTAAACAGGATGTCAATAAGAGCCATAAGAGCCACCACCCTCTCTGTCTTTCCTGCAGTATCAATCTTAGAGTGTGCCAATACACGTTGCTGCCAAGCTGTTTATTTGCATTGACAAATATGTAACTTTACTTGTTAATGTGGCTCTCATGTCAGCATATGAGTAGCATTAGGAAGTGTTGCTTTAAATTGCAGCAACTTTTTTTCTTTTTTGAACACTATCAGTCTTCACACAGCAGAAGAACCATGGGATGACGCTGAATTCTCTTGGAGAGACGGCTAGGGTGTTTATATAGCTTAACAAACATCCCTAAATGTCAGTGAACATACTTTGTCTGTGAAGGACACCAAAGTGACTGGGCTTTATTATTTGTCATGAGTGTGAGGGATTACTTGGATGCCTGTTTAACAGCGTGTAATCTAGAAGCCTGTGGGGACGGGGACTCAGCTTTGCCACAATGCCGTAAAAAAAAAAACAGGCTGGTTCACTCGTTAAGTCCCTGTCTTTTGGAAAACAGACATGTACACACAGATATGCAGATGCACCCAGGAACAGACAAAAAGCTGTGCACATGTTCTTTCTGGAAAGCTGTTGCATCGATTGAACAGCTTGTTTGTCCCACTGGATGGTAGTGCTTATTGAGCCACTTATGTATGGGGTTTAGTCCATAGCAGTTTTAATTTCAGCTTAGAGTAGCAAGAAAGATGCAGATGCACCGCAGGGAGAAAAGGAATCAGGGGTGCCATGTGCCCAAATAAGCTCTTTTGTGTCCTCAGTAATTTCTTGCTTATCTAAATGTGTACAGCTATTTTATTTGTTTCTTGCTTTGTACTTGGACAGGAAGAGTGAATATAATGAATATAATCAATCAATAATCAATTTGTCTAAATTAGGATTTATTGATTCAGTGATTCACTCCCACTTCATAGTTTATTATAAAGTATATTGAGTTTTTATTTTAACACAACAAGTGCTTTCAAAATGTATCACAACTAATAAAGTCTTCTGAGTTTTGCTCTTAGAAGACATTGCATGCCATGTTTCATTGAAGTCAGATGAGTGCTGATGGAGTGTCTCTCTTCTTCCCTTGTTTCTTATCTTCCACAGGTTGGTTCTGAGCAATTTCTCCAGGATGAACTCCTCCGATGAGTTTTTCCAGGCCGCAAATCATGCAGAACAGACCTTTCGTAAAATGGAGACCTACCTCCAGCACAAGCAGCTGTGTGATGTTCTCTTGATAGCAGGAGATCACAAGATACCAGCTCATAGGTTGGTGTTTGTGCTTCTATCGGCTTTGATTCCATTAATTACTCTGCATTTGCTATAGCTTAGAGGTAAAGCAGCTCATCTGGATGCAGTTCATTAATCTGGTGACGAAGGTGTTAAAGCTTTGGTCTGGATCGCGGTTTGCAACGAAATTTGTCAGCTCGATCCTTCTGAGAAATAATTGGAAATGCAAATCAAGTATCTTGTGATTATCAGATTGTAGCTGACATGCAAACTCCATCGTCACTGATTAGTTTGTAAATATCGACACTGCTGAGATCTAATTAGATCTGCCCTTCCTCATGTCCACATTACTTTTGATACCTGAAGGAACACTGAGCCACAGCAGAGAGGTGTCAATATTTGGGCATCAAGTACCCAGTAGACTGGCTCAGTTGAAAACATCACATGACATCTCCTTAATGATTAAAACCATTGAGTTCACTGAGTGCATCTGCTTGAATGCAAATTTATCGTTTTTTGTTGGTTCATCCAGACAGACTCATGAAAGACAAAGTGTCCTCAGAGACAGAAAACGAGCTCACTTGTAACCTCACTGCAGTGATTGGCTGATTTAAGTGCATCTTCATTTTTATGCTATTCTCCAACAGTTCCCAAATGTAAAGAAGTGTGAGGCACAATGAATGACACATGATACATGTTTTAGAAATGTTGATAGGCTATGGTTTTCCTGCAGCGTCATATGATCTATCCTTTCCTTTGTGAATACACCACTTTGTTATGTGAGTGAGACAAATGAGTTAACATAATTAGAAGTCTGACTATTATAGCTTTTCGAAAAAAAAAAGATGTATGTGGGATAAAATCATTTATCATCCACTGACAAAGTGGAGTCATAAAGTAGAAGGGATTGCATTTCTTATGGTGACCTCAGATGGAGTTAAATCACTCAAGCAGCAGCACAGCATGACACATGAAACAGTAGCCGCATGAAATAAATTTTCTCTGTAATTTGACTGAATAAATAATAGTAAACTGTGAAGACGTGCTGGTTGTTAATGTGCAAAACTACATGTGAGGGCATGAAACGCACGCTTGAAATGACCCCTCATCTAGATTTTCTTATTAACATGTGAAGCAATGATAGGAAAATTTATCTTATGCATTTTTAATTTTATGGCAGACTGGTCTTAAGTGCTGTTTCAGACTACTTTGCCGCAATGTTCACCAGCGATGTGAGAGAGGCAAAGCAGGAGGAGATAAAGATGGAGGGAGTTGATCCTGAGGCCCTCAGATCCCTGGTTAATTTTGCCTACACTGGTGAGTGCTCATTAAGAAATTCACTGACTATTGTAAGTCATTATGAGATTCTGAAATCCTGCATGACTAGAATGGATCAATAAGACAACTCATCAGTGGGATGACTGAGTGGGCAACACTTTGGTAAATCCACTTCCATGTGTTGGAATTAGAGTATGCTCTTCTGCAGTATTAAAAGTGAGAACTGACATGATAATCATAACTATTAAGTATGTTTTGTTGTCAGGTTTAACAGCAGAGCAACTCACATATTACTGAGGCTGTATTTTTTTAAAGAACCTCAACGGGAACTAATGTTCATTTAACATAGGTCCACTTTTAGGATTTTGCTTGAATTACTCTTTTTGCCATTTACTTGACTGAAATGTTGTTTCAATGGATTTTTGCAGTTGTAGATATCTTCAGTCATGTCAGGAAAAAGGTATTTTCTTTGTCCTGACATTGCAGGTGTCCTTGAGCTGAAAGAGGAGACCATCGAGAGTTTATTGGCGGCAGCTTGCCTCCTCCAGCTTTCACAAGTCATCCAGGTCTGTTGTAGCTTCCTCATGAAACAGCTTCATCCCTCCAATTGCCTTGGAATACGATCCTTTGCAGACGCCCAGGGCTGTGTGGACCTGCTGAATGTGGCTCATAACTACACCATGGTAGGACCGTGAACATGTCCAGGCCACATTTATATGGTGGGCTAAATAATTTATTTGCAATAAGAGACTGTAATCCTCACTGGCTGAATGTACATTGGCAGCTATAACAATGAAAGCCATGATAGCAAGAAATGTTTTTTAAAAATTATGTTTAAATCTTAAATATACTTCACATGAAAGTATAGCAACATTAGTGAAGAAGTGAATTTACTTTGCTCAAAATGATGGATAGTATTCTGACTTCCTCTCAGAATGTATCTAAATCTTGTTGTGCTTGCATCAACTCTTTTTCCTTTGTATATTTATCACATTTAATAAAATCAGTCAGTAAACACAGATTGTGTAGATAACATTTTTTTCTGGATTCACAGTTCAAAACACATTAATCTTTTTCAGCAGTTCTCTGTTTTTGGCCCAGTTAATTTGAATAACCCGCCATGAGCTATAAAGGAATACAATATTGCCTTCCTAAGGTTATTTTCATTTCATAATTTCAGCAGAGATGATGAGCACATTTGAATAGAAATGGAATAGTTTCACGCCTTCAATTTATACAGTTTGGCTGTGTGTTGTCAGAAGAGACACCACGTTGCTGCACATTGATTAGTGCACAGCCATACGAGCGTTTTCAGTGTATTTCTCCAAGGAATATTTGCACTGGTTTAAAATTCATCCGCATATTTGTCAGATCATCTTTTTTGCCAGTCATGCAGAAGTGGCAGCGCGAGGCAGGCGTTATCTCCTGAAGGACATCTGCTCACCCAGTTTACATAGCCCCCATCCCGGAGCAGGAGGTTAATCTAATCATCAAACTGCACAAGAGGGCCAGCTTCCTGTTCAATCACTTCAGTAATGAAGAGGGAGAGCTGTGGGCTTCCTGGTACACCATCCGCTGCGTCCTGAGTGGACCGAGTTGTGTTTTGATAAGCTTGGTTTTCCTATTTGAGCGAGGCAGTCAGGATCTGCCTCTAACATCCCTTTCCTCTATGAAACAGTTGCATGTTTCATGTTGCAGTACATAGAAATATTTTGTTTGATTTAATTGATCAATCTGTTTTTAAGAGAATACTATTAGCCGTATGTTTCTGTTAGCCTCTGCAGATGGTAATCACAAAGGTTTAGTAAAGTAATCCTCCCAGCTGCAGACTGATTAAGCAACAGCTCTCTTCCTTTAAAACCACTGATTTTACACAATTACTGTTTTGTTGTAGTTAAACCCGTTAGAATTCTTTCCTGCTGATTTTGTTTTCCAGGCAGCTAATTCAACAATGATGATCTGAAAACATGATTTTTGATGGAAATGAAACAACCTCAGTTAAGCTTTCAGTTTTATTGTCAAATGTTGAAAAATGGTCACAACTAACTGATCCAAAACAATGTCAAACAGTTGGATGGAATTTCTGCCCTCGGCTTTTACCAGAGATCAATAGATGTCCCTCATTTCATTAAGCCTCACCATGTTAAGCTCTTAAAACCTTCCCTGATTAAGATCAGACCAAGACACTGTGATTAGTTGCAAGTTGATAATCGATAGCTTGTTTGTTTTCTGTAACTCTGGAGCTTCCACTCTTAAGTTAGGGCAAAGTTATTGTGATAGCTTGGTAATTAATGCTCAGTCGCTTTGTTCAAAGAGTACACAGGACAGAATTACAGCCAAATATTGCTCAGCATGTCTTTCAAGTGTTTTACTGCTGGAGATACTATAGATGCATAGAGATAGGAGAGGGTTTTATACAGTATATCATCTCTAATGGAAGTGCCCAGAGACAAAGACCTTGAAGTGGTAGTCATGCAGTGCTGTCATACTGGCTGGGCTGTGGCCAATAAATGGAAGATTAATCATTACTAAGGTAATAGAGAACAGCTTCCACATAGCTCAGAGCTGGACACAGCATTGGTGGGATTCCAATGTCGGCTTGCATGGCCATACTGTTTCTCCTCAAAAGGCATGCAAAGGCTTATTTGTATCAAGTATGATTAGCAACAAAAATGTCTCATTAACTTTTAAAAAGCTTTTTTAAAGGAATGTTTTATGGCAGATTTGATTTCTGTTATTTGGGTAATTTTCTTAAATGAGCTAAATGAATTAGATGATTGTTTTTTTTTTCTTTCAAATTAAAAATGTATTGAGTAATGTATTGATGTATGAGTATTTAACAAATTATTAAGATAAAAAAACTCCCAAATGCCACTATCTTACCACTTGAGGCCATTTTTCTTCACCTCCCTGTCCTTGTGCTACTTGGTCCTCACAGAGACACACACACACACTCTCACACACACACTCTGATGCAACGACCGTACCATTCGGCTAATAACTGATGATTATCTGTCTCCTCTGTGTCTCCTCTCTGTTCCAGGAACACTTCCTGGAGGTCATTCAGAACCAGGAGTTCCTGCTGCTCCCCACGGCGGAGATTGTTAAGCTGCTCTCCAGCGATGACATCAACGTTCCCGATGAAGAAACAATCTTTCAAGCATTGATGATGTGGGTGAGATATGATGTCCAGCTTCGACAACAAGACCTTGGGGTGCTTCTGGCTTTCATCCGCCTGCCTCTTCTCCCTCCTCAGGTAAGTACACTGAGAGGCGAGCATGTCTCTTTACTGCCACTCTTTTCTGACACTTAACCACTTAAAATCCATGGCCAGCTGCTACTTCAGTGACCGAAAAAAGAATATTCTTCCTTCACAGCTTATCATGTGACAGCTTTTCATTTATTTATATGATTATTGCCAGGCTGTGCAAAAAATAGCCCATCTTTTGCAAAGATACGTAGTATAGAAATATTCCTGCCACTGAATAATTCATTTCTACTCATAAGTTGCCTTCCCAAACTAATTATGCACATGTGCATTTTACATGTTATTTCACAGCAAATAAATTTAGGAAGAGAGAAAACCCCACACACACCCACGGCACTATTGTTTGAAAAAAAAAACAATGAAGCAGCTGCTTTTATAAATGAAAAAAAAAAAAAGATCTGGAAAATATGATCTCACACACAAGCTATTTTCTCCTTTGGCTTGGAAGAGGCTGTTTTCTGTGAGAGAAATAAACAACAGAAATTAATCATTGTTTTTGTCAAAGCTGGAACTGATGTCAGCAGCGCAGTGCAGGCATAGCAGGATGAGAAAATAGATATAGAACTTTAAAATCATGAATATGAAAGTGTGGGGAAATATTCAACATTATAACATTTCATAAAAAGACAAAATACATCAAAAGTCTTAATCGAAAAGTAATTTCTTCAGTGTAGTTTCAGAGTCGCAGATAAGTGGATATTACAATCCATTTGCTGAACAGTTGCAATATACTTCATGTTTGATGAATTTAACTGCAATACATATCATCGTATCTTACTTAATGGTAATCTTTGGTTGAATATCTTATTATGATTTTCTTTCTTCTTGCCTTAAACAGATAATACGTTTGTGCACAAAAGTAATTCCTTCAGTGAAAAAGAAGTTTATTTTGCTCTTTAGTCAGATTAACAACATCATTTAACAGCTTAATCGGATACCACAAACTTCATAAAACCAGCACAACTTCATCCAGTAGTTCCCTGCACTGAGTCAAAGGTTATTCCCTTAACACTTGGCACCGTCTCCGCACATAGACTCTACATATTTTAAGGCATTTTTGTCTTGTTGTGCAGCTGATTCATGTGATTCCTTGCAATGTAGCTCCTCGCAGATCTGGAAAACAACAAGATGTTCTCTGATGATCTGGAGTGTCAAAAGCTGCTGATGGAGGCCATGAAGTATCACCTGCTGCCTGAACGACGCCCCATGTTCCAGAGTCCAAGAACAAAACCCAGAAAGTCCACTGTGGGTGCGCTTTATGCTGTGGGAGGGATGGACGCCACCAAAGGTAAACTCATAGAAAGTGGTTGCCAGTATATTGGCCATGAGTTTACCTAAAAATGTAATGCTTGCTGTGTTTTTTATTGCAGGCTCTACCACCATAGAAAAGTATGACTTGAGGACAAACACATGGGTCCAAGTTGGAGTCATG
The DNA here is from genome assembly GCF_036924035.1 of Leuresthes tenuis. Taxonomy (NCBI): domain Eukaryota; kingdom Metazoa; phylum Chordata; class Actinopteri; order Atheriniformes; family Atherinopsidae; genus Leuresthes; species Leuresthes tenuis. The sequence goes on along the minus strand of NW_027325365.1, from coordinate 14,740,631 downwards.
AACGGACGGCGGCTGCAGTTTGGCGTGGCGGTGATAGACAACAAGTTGTATGTTGTCGGAGGGAGAGATGGACTCAAGACATCCAACATGGTGGAGTGCTACAATCCTATCAATAAAGTGTGGTCCACCATGCCCCCAATGTCAACACACAGACACGGACTTGGTAGGTTGTCTTGGTCAGACAATGACAGGAAGTGATGTAGACTAATGATGCAGCCTGTATTACAGCATTATTTCTTTGTTCAGGGCAATATTGCAAATTTTTTCACAATTTTAATAAAAATTCAGGAGAAATATATATTTTTTTTACAAATGTAGAACAGCTCTCATAAGTGGTAATTCAATTGGTGGTTTATTACCCTCATTAACACATTAATTAATCTATCAAGTGTCAGAAATTAAAGTAAAGCAATCAAATATCTTGTAATGCTTTCAGATTTGAGCTTTTTACCAGGTGTTATGACACTGAAAATAGGACGCATGCTCAGAAGGGCCGCAAATTATATGCTGTTGAAGAAAAAAAAATATCCCACATTTCTTTGACGCATACCTTTGATATTTTCCTATTCCAATATCAAAGTCTGGCAAGCTGTGCTGGCCCTGCTCTCCCTTACCCTTCCCTGCCCAGCTCGACTCATATCCGAATCGTTTTGATTTACAGTTGAAACAGGTCCTGCAAACTGTGCAGGGAGATCTTGTCAAACATTCAGCTCACTCACCCGGTGTGATCGGAGGTATCAGCGAGCCCAGGAGATCACACTGCACAGATTACCTGGGCTGTCTTTGATCTACACTATAGCAAATGTCTCTTGCTGCTTTGCTTATCGTGTGCATATTTTTAGTCTGAATATATTTGAACTTAGTGTCTGTGAGCATCCCTTTATGGACATTACCTGCTGTGTGAGTTGTGGGTGAACACAAGAGAGAGATTACGCCCTTCATTCCAAAACCAAGTAATAAAAAAGTAGCTTCATTATAAGAATAGTATAGCACCTCACTGAGCTTCTCTATGAGTGCAGCCATGCCCACATGTTCCCTAGAAACAACTGAACTCTCACCCGAGGAAATGAGGGTTGTAAAATAGTTAAAACACAGCTTGCATTGTTGCTAGTGGAAACTGCTTTCCTCTGTGACCTGGGAATGAGGAATAACAGCAATATTTTATAGTCTTCCTGTTTTCTGAATAGATTTGGGCCGCAGCATGAGTCACACTGCTCTAAAATGGGAACTGTGCCTCAACTCTCCCCTCAAGATCTACAGGAAACAATTTTTGTTTCATTTAATATTCACCAACATTTAAATTTACTTTACAGCGTGCCTCATAATCAGAAATAGAAAAAGAGTAATACATCATTTCATTCAGCCTAAGTGGGGGGTGTGGATTTCTGGCTATAATGTATGATTAGCTATGATTTTTGTGTAATTACTTGTGCTGAAGCATCATAAACACACAATCTCACAAAATCAAAGTGAAAATGGAACGTTTTCTGTGCTTATTCTCATTCTAGGCATTGCTGTGCTTGAGGGTCCCATGTATGCCGTAGGAGGCCATGACGGCTGGAGCTACCTTAACACGGTGGAACGCTGGGATCCACAGGCCAGACAGTGGAACTATGTGGCCAGCATGTCAACTCCACGGAGCACCATGGGAGTCACAGCACTCAATGGAAAGTGAGTTGCTCTGCTCCTTCTTTACTACACTAACTAGATCATCTGAACACACTAAATATAGTATACATTTTACTAGCTGTAAAAAAACTGTTTTTGTTTGTCAAAAAATATGTTTCTACTTATTTCCTAGCATTGATATTCTGACCTCAACTGAAAGAGAGGTGGATACGTTGATGTACTTGCTCACTTTTAAGGCACTAAATGGCTTTTGCACCTAAATAGCCCTCAGTTTTATTGACTTGCTATAAGCCCTCCTGAATCCCTAGATCCACTTGTTACTCCCAGCTCACAGTTTGTGACAAACGGAGATGGAGCTTTTGTTGTTTGTGCCCTCATGGAGCTCTCTGCCCACTGAATCAAACGCACACTCAAACTTCTTCTCAAAAGTTTTGCAAGAATTTGGGGGGAATAAAAACCATATATATTTCAATTGTATAATTTTATTAGTATGCATTTCATCTACTTTATTGTATTGATACTGATATGATTTGCCCTTATTATGTTTTTATCTAGCTTGTTTGGATTTATTCTTTTTTTGGAGTGCTTACAACATTATACTTGAATTTGTTTGTGATATGTGTGAAATAGTCTCCAGCTCAGAGCATAGGCTACTTTGATATGCATGCAGTGTAATCTTAACTCTAAAAGAAAAACATTTCATGTATATTTGAAAGTATAAAATGCATTACAACACAATTTAACTAACTCAAGCGAAGAAGTGACCGTCCCTCAGCTTGATCCAAATATGTTTGTGTGCTGAAGGAGAAAAGAGGCCTCAGCTCAGCTACGTCCAACATTCAGTGTAAGAGTTGATGCTGGGTTATTTTTGCAGCTGGGTCAAAAATAGACAACAAGGAAACATATTCTCCAGCCTCTGAAGTGATTTTTGTAGAAAAGAACGCTCTCAGGGATGGTGCCTTTGAAATGTGCCCTCCACCGCTCAATACCACATCTTTTAAATCTATCACACGATCATGCTATCATGACTACTTCTACAGACAGCGTCTGTCAAGATTCAGAACCCTTTTGTTTCATCTCTCAGACTCTTTGCAGTTGGTGGTCGTGACGGCAGCTCGTGTTTGAGGTCAATGGAGTGCTTCGATCCGCACACCAACAAGTGGAGCATGTGTGCACCCATGGCGAAGAGGAGAGGAGGCGTGGGTGTAGCCACATACAACAACTTCCTGTATGCTGTGGGAGGACACGATGCCCCCGCTTCCAACCACTGCTCGAGACTCTCTGACTGTGTTGAGAGGTCAGTAAATGCTTTACAAACACAATGTTGTCGTTGGATCGCTGTTAAAGGAAGTCTGCACTGGCTTAACTTTCTCATCATAACAAAAGAGAGAAAATACTTGATCCCCACCCTTTTCCTGCGTTTTTAGACATTTTCTGTATAGCCACATAATTTCATTTCATCGTGTCTGGCACCATCTGGTGGCCACAGTGTCCACCAAAAACACAAACTTTTAAAGTCTCTTGCTTTTTTAAACAATGCAATTTTCTTACTTACTTTAACAAATTATCAAATATTTGAATTCAGATAAAGTAGATTACTGCCTTGTTTCTTGTTTTTTTTTTTCCTGTTACATCTGTTACATCAATATTTGACCTAAAGCTACATGAATGAATGAACTTCCTCGCTCATGATTTACAAATCATTAAACGTATCGTGTTTGGTTCTCTGTTCACGCCGAAAAGACTTTACCTCAGACCCTTCAGATATCTGTGACTGAAGAGGGTAAAAATGAGGCCGTATCCGTTAGTGGGGGATCAGGTTTGTCACAATATCAGATTAAATCACACGCAAAACAGGAAGCAAGAAGCTGTAGAGACTGTTCAAAACCCCCAATTTACAATCAGTCATGTTTAATTAGCTGGGATCAGCTGATATTATATCAAATATTATTGATATAATATTACGAGTGTTATATCAACACAATGTCGATCTTTCATTCTCTTAATATCTGTTAATACTGGTACATAACGACACCCTTGGTGGTGATTTGATGCTGTTTTCCTCAGAAGGCCATAACGATGTCATTCAGCTCAGCTATTTGTATTGTTTCTACAGATATGATCCAAAGACAGACACATGGACCACTGTGTCCTCCCTCAGCGTTCCCCGGGATGCGGTGGGGGTTTGCTTGCTGGGTGACAGGCTTTATGCGGTGGGTGGATACGATGGCCAGTCATATCTGAACACTGTTGAGTCCTATGATGCTCAGAACAACGAGTGGACCGAGGTAATCCCAGCAGCTCATAGTAGTTTTTTTTTGCTTTTATTGCGACACACTCCCGCATTCCTATGACTGTAATACTTATGTCTTTATGATGCAAAAAAAGAAATATCACAATTCAGATTTCATTTGAGATACTGTAACTTCTGACATTTAAAATGATTCAACTGAAATTGTACTTGCTCTACAAGAGCTGGTATCATATAAGAGTAAAGCTTCAGTTGAAATCCCTCAGGAGCATAATTCCAATGAAGTCACAGAAGCCTATCAATATTTTATCGTGGCTTTTCTAGTTCCCCCTCCCCATCTGGGCAGTGTAGCCTTATTATCTGCATCAAGGGAAATGGGAGTTTCTGAAGGCAGCCTCTGATGAAAAGCTGCATGTTAACCTCTGTCTTCCTCTAGGAGGTCCCTCTCAACATTGGAAGGGCAGGCGCCTGCGTGGTGGTGGTGAAATTGCCTTGAGCGGTTTGTCTCACGACAGCATGAAAAACAAATGAGAGAGCGGTGGCGAGGAGTGGACAAACAAAACAACAGATCGAGGACACATCCTCTGAGAGTCTGTTTTCATTTTTTTCCTCCCCTTTAACTCTGCTCTCCAGTTTTTTTGGAGCAAAACATAGACAGGGCCTTGCCCATAAACCATTGTTTCTACCATTAGTGAACATATCTGCCCACTGGGGAGGACTGAAACTGGAATGCACTGCACAGTCTTCACATTCTCAACTGATCGAGAACTTTCATAGACTTTACTAAGCCGCAAACACATCAGCACCAAGGCTTTGTTGTACTTGTTGTTTGTTACAGTGGTTTTAAGAAAAACTAATGTCAGTGTCCTCAAGATTAAAAAGTAAGTACATTTCGAGCAAGTAAGCCCAACTCCAGGTTAGTTTACAATTATACACAAACATGTCTTATCAGTGCCATCTCATACAGTATATTTTTTGGCTTCGTATGTCCCTTTATAGCTACGATAATAAGAACTCCTGTAATAAACAGATGTAATTCTGTACCAGTATCTTTTCCTAAACAGTGGTCTAAAAATATTTTTACTCCTTGGTGATGAAGACCACTGATATGAACATAGGGGGCGCTGAGTTTGCCTGACTGGTCTGAAGTAAAAACATTTCTTTTTTTATTCCTTTAGCCTGTCGCTACAGAACACCAAAGTCATGCACCTGTCTTGGATGTCTTGTAACACATTGCGCAAAGGTTTCACAAGTTTGTGAATCACATAAGATATATCATATTGATATTTCACACTGCTATACAGACTTTTGTTGACTTTCTGAAACTACATTTGTGTTTAAAGCATCATGCCTGAACCAGTGTCATCTGGTGACTTCAAACTGTATTGTTTATCTGGCTTTACTCCTGGAGTTGTTAGCGAATCAGTTGTTTTGACTTGTATAATATATAATCATCTCATCTGTATTGTTTTTCTTTACAACACAACGCCTTCTTGTTATCGTTTATCATCCAAACTAACACACCTCAACCTTTGGATTACCCTTTGGACGACCATGTGGAACCAGATGCTCCTATCTGAGTCTGACAGCTATTGTTATACATTTTTACATGCTGCACAAAGATTTCCACAGCAATTTCTACATTTGTAGTTCGATGACCTGCTCAAGAAAATGAAAGAATACTAGTTTGTTCACAATGAAAACAATTTCTAACTGTAATTATGAATCGTCTGGGGGCCAAATGTTACTTTACATGATTTTGTACAGCATGCAAACCGATAAATAAAATTACTTCAGTCTTCTCTGCATGATCAAATCTATGTTTCCAGCTGTGGCCCCACAGTGGGCATGTTTTGATTCCTTGTTCTCCTTTTATCAAACAAAACCGGTTTCGTCAGCATTAACCTTATTTTTGTTCTCATCACAGCACCCACTTCTTAAATCAAGTAAACATGTCTGTTGATGTCATTCTGTTTTTTTTCGGCTCTCCCTCCAGCAGACTGCAGACCAACTGCTTCTGCTTAACTTTGTTTTTTTGTTTCCTATTGTTTACCCTCCAAATCGCCTCTCTGAGTCAGAGCATTTCATTGTTTTTTCTGACAAAATAACAGATTATGTGTCCACACGTAAAGATTTAATTGAGAAATCTGTTTTTGCTTTCAAAACACAAAATATTAGACAAACGTTTGAGCAAAACCACTGAGTAAAAATGTTTCTCACACTCTGTCAGATCTCAAGCAAAATCAATAAAGGCTTACCTATTCAAAGTATAATATTGAAGGCCACAGCATGTTCAAATTCATCCGAGAATATCTCAGTGAAGCTCACGTAAAAAGCATAGCATAATGACTGTAGAAAAATGTGACCATCATGATGACAGTAGCTTTATTTATTTTGACCCTGGAGCTATTTTTAAGCTTTGAAATTTTTCATTAATTTGTTTTACACTCGTCTAATGCAAATTAGCTCAGCAGTGCCTCATCTTCAACTTCACATCGGCTTGGATAAACGGCTCTGACACATTAGTCAAGTCAGGGGTCAGCAGCTTCAGCTTAAAACACACAGAGATACTCAGAGACAATCAGGGCAGCATAATAAGGCCATGAAACACTGCCTCCAAGCAAAATCAGGTCTCCAAGCCTGATTCTATATTCAGCCAACCATGATGAATTGATATATTACCGAACACAGCTGGACAAATTAAAAAACAAATTACACAAAGTAAATGGAGTGAGTCCACATTTACTAAGATCTGCTGGGGTTTCTGGAGATCAAAAATATTAAACAATAATTCAGAAGTAAGAGGGAGCAGCACTATCTCTAATCATGGCTGCAACACTGTTTTAGTTGCAACACTGATCTTATTCAGATTAACTTAAATTGTTGTTATTCAATCATTTTAGGTATTCAAAGTAATCAACATTTTCTAGAGATTAAACAATACATGCAATGTGTAATATATACATTTTACATAAATGCTTTATTTTCTTTATTAACACATTTGAGTGGCAATTGCAAATATGCCATCACATTATGCCACAAAACACTTACTTCCCTGCAGCAGTGTGTATTCACACCTTAAAAGATGCATCCCCTTTAAAGTTAGAAACACTGAAAAATTACTAAATGAGCTTTGGTCATTCGGTGAAAGAAAATTGAGGCACATCTTTTTATTCAAATCTATTTACAATAAAATCCTTTGTTTTTCGCTGATTTCTGTTTTGTAACACGAGAACATCACAAAGAAGAAAAAGAAGCACTCGTGGCTGAAAGAATAAGGAACAAATTTTGAGAGGTTGAGAAATGAATTGTGTGTGTCCTCTGTAGAAGGACATAAAACAAATGAGGATATGGAGGATTTAGTGCAGAGTTGTGAAATCTTAATGTATGCAAAGATTCAGTGCAAAAAAGTCTAAATATGCTTCCGCTAGTTTGAGTCTGTCGATTGTCTGTTCGACACTAATAAAGAGTCCCACCCGGTGATGTAATTATATCATAAATGATCAAAAGAGGGTGCTGTTGCACTGCAGAGGAAGGATTCCCCGCCCCATACAGAAGATCAAAATCTCCAATACCATTACTGTTCATAATAAATGTCAACCAGCATTAAGAATGCTAAAGACAAATACTTGAGCTAATAACCCTGCATAATTATCGAGACATGATGATGAAATGTTGGGAAATTGGATGTTAAGGCTTTTCATTCTGTTACTTTCAATGAGCGTCTTTCTGACTTTTAAGGGAAGCTTGAAGGCTGAATAAGATGAATTTTGACTGGAAAGATGATTTGTCAGGTTTTAAAAGGATTTTGGCTTTATAAAATTTCCAACAATTCTTCATAATTGTATGAGAAAGCTTAACAGATTGTTTTTTTTACCCCTCGCTGTGCCACCAGCCTTTTCAGGGAGTTTTTTTTTTTAAAGTGGAGGAGCATCTTGTATCTCATTGTTTTTGTGACAGCGAACAGAGATGGAAAGCGATGGGAGAAAGATGCAAAAACACAGTGTGAGTGCCACAGTATAGTGGCTATTGGTGGTAAGACAAGTGCATGTGCAAAAGTCCAAAGCTTTTTTATTTAAAATGTATTTCTGGCTTAAGCAGGGATACAAGTTTTCATAAACTATAAACAACTGAATTACAAAAATAACATGCTTCATGTGTGGAATTTTGGATTTCACTCCATGTTTTATTTCAGATAAAAGATAACACTGCACAATTGTTTGCTGTCAAAATACAGCCTCAGAATCCAGAACAGATCATTCGGCATACTGCTCACTGAAGAATGAATGGCTTTTTTTTTTTTCAAGGATTTGCATGGTTTACGTGTCACAACACGGTACTCTAAGAAAGAATGAGAGATTTAAAAAAAAAAGCTTGCAAGAGATCTTCGCCACAGGAAATAAAGACAAGTGCCACAACAAACTGTCAACTTAGAATAAGATTGTCTCGTCATGCCTGCTTAAGTAAGCCCGTTAAAGTGGCACTTTGACACATTGCAGACGAGAATGATGTCAGGCAAACTGCTGTGTCTACTTTTCACAGGTGATGGCAAATTTTTGCCCTGCAAGAATATCTAATAAGAGACTGACTTCCAAGAGGCAACATATTTAACACATGACACATATCTAACCAGGGAGATGTTTTCATTCAGCGAGCAATCCAGCTGAGCTCTGAAAAAACACCTGCAAGCGGAAGTACACTAACAAACTGCAGCCTCTGAGTGACACTGACAGTGGTAAAGTGGTTGACTGAACTTTCATGTGTCCAGCACTGATACTAAAAATGACAGTCGCTTCTCCTGTCTGATCAAAGGCAGCGGACCAGTACGGTAGAGTGTTTCTCCCTCAACCCCCCCCCGCCGAACACTGTCTCTATCTAATCATAGTTGAATACATTGTCATCTCATTATCTTTGAAGAGCGGAAAGATCCCTCCCATATGAGTGGGCACTGTGTCTCTTGCCCTCAGTGGAGCCCAGAGACTGGTGAAGCGCATTCTGGACTCATTATGTTGAGTGAAAGATATCAGACACATCCCATCTGCCCAACGCCTTCCACACACATGCTTCCATGGTTCAGCCACACAAGCTGGAACTGTTCAATTGTAGCTCTATAACTCAGCAATAAGAGCAATGAGGCTGATATTCTAAGCCGTTTTGGACACTGACAGTAAATATGTCGTTGCTTGGTTAGATTATCTATAGACTTAGTTTTGATTGGATTGATACAAGCAGGGATGGTTTTCACCATAGGAATTAATAAAAAGCACTTGACATTTCGACATCCACCTGCTGATGCTGCATCTTACGTCATCATTAATTTAGAAATATACAGTATCTTGTAGTTTATTTCTTCATATTTTCTAACTAAGAAAACAAACATATTTACCCCCAAGCATCTGAAACGAAAACAAAACACTGCTGCTTTGGAATTTTCCAGCATGAAGTTGGCCACAGAAAAAAACCCACAAATTTCAACCTGAAAGAATCAACATGATATGCTTTGTGGGAGCAAAATAATTACATTGAAAATTTCAAAACTATTTTTCTGACTATTCCATAATGAAAGTATTGCGCTCAAAGCCAAAAGCTAGCAATAACTTGTGACACAAATGCCAAATTGGTCCCAGATTCTCTTGACTGGCTTTAACAGATGTCATGGGCTGGTTGCCAAAACATCTTATTGTGGACACAGTACAGTGGAACCAGAATGCTGATCTACATGATGGATGTCAGATCAAAATGAATCCAGCCATGGTTTTACCAGCTTTGAATTCATGCATGGGGAAGCCTGTCAGGGGCGAGAGATGATGTGGACGCTGGCTCTCACTGTTTGTCAAGATTTTACATCCCTCCCCCCTGCTACCCGTTTGAAGCTAGTCATCTGCTGTCTCGCAGCTCACTGCCAATACGCCTGAGAATCTAGTTTCAACATTTGTGCACTTCTCGCAGGAATGAATGTGATTAGACTGCTTTGTGGGTGCAAAGCATCCTATGGGTACACCTTGCAATCTATCATTTTCAAGAGAACTTGCTTAAATTTGGCAAGCACACTTGTGTACTCCTTGTTTTATGTGTCTAATTCAGACAGCAATATGGTGGCCGATCAGTGAAGCACTTTCTCACACACACACTGTGCGTCTTTTGAAGGGTCTGTGGAAGAAAGAAATGCATAACGAAAAGCAGACTTTTGAAAGTTGAGCATCAAAAATATTTTGACATCAATGAGAAAATGAGGAAACATCAAGACATGAAAAAGATCGCATGCATGCAACCAGCCCAGTACTTTAAATGAGTGCTGTTTGTTTTTTGACAGATACAGATGTGACATCAAGGTTTCTGTCCAAGCCACTTTCTAAGTCTTTAGCATCCTTATTCATAACACATTGTGTCGACTTCAATGACTCGAGAACTAACATGTTGAAGGAAACACATAATGTGCATTTTCATTGCTTCTTTTTTCTATTATAAATCCTTGCAATGGGAGAAAAAAAACATGCTACTATTGTGCCTGTTACTCCTCTTACCTTATATGATCTGTCTCTCTGGCACATTACTGCTGCCCGTGCAACGACTGCTTACGGATTGCCTCCAGAGCTAAATCACTTCCTTTGTCAGACACGACTGCCTCTCTTTCACAGACCCATGGCTTACTGCTATTGTTAGTGAAGATGAACAGCCCACGACAATTAAAGGTGTGGACCATTACTTCTGCTGTAAGGAAGGTTAGACCTGACTCTTTACAGCCGAAGGGAAAACACCAGCGTATCTTCATCTGTTATTCACAGCCATAATGGAGGGCCTCGGAATGGATGAAGAGCCAACAAATGTCCACAGCTTTGTAAACTCTGGGTCCTTTTTATGCAGCCATGTCGGAGGCAAAGGATCGAGGGGTTGAGAATATTAAAGACAGAAAACTTTGTGAAACTTAGTTAAAGCAACGCAGCCTTCTATAAGGGAACACAACAAACTCCAGCAGATGCAATAAAATAAGAATAGTCAGGACCAGTTGAAAGAAAGGCATCTGCTACTCTTGACAAGTGGTAAATGGGTCTGTCTTTTAAATCTACATTGTGTTTAGTTAATCTTGATATCATAATAAGGATACGGCTTGTTTTGTTGGACCATAATGGGGTTTTAGCAGACAACTTCGAGGTATCCTCGTGATGACCATCACCGTTTAATGTCAAATACAAATTTTTCCCCTCATGACTTTTCATGAGAGACAAATTAGTTACCCAGAGGATGTACATAAAGGTCATTTCTTAGATGTCACCTCTGGCAGCAAAAAACTAAAATAACAGTAAGTAAATTCTAATATTTGTTTTTCTAAAGAGACAGTGAATGATGCTACATCCATCTCTTCGAGACATGAGCGTTTTTGCACACCCATAGGTCTCTTTTGGCAACATTCGTCAATGAAATTTTGCCACGGTTTGTCCAACATGTCCAACAATGAGGAGAAGTAAACAAGTGCAGATCAGCTTGTTTCTGGAAAGTTCAGAGAGAAACGTTGGGGTGGGCCTGCATCATGAGTGAGGAGCAAGCGGCATACACACTAACAGCTTTAGAAGAGACATAAATTTCTCCAGATTATATCAGCACAAACATGATTATCTCATTTCATATCTGGTTTGAAAAAATGTCAGTATAAGGCAGATGCAATTACATTGTACTAATCTTATTCACAGATAAGCCTGTTGCTCTTGTTCTAGTTGGAAGTATCAGTCAACATTGGAACTTATATTTTTCCTTCTGGGTGTGCACAACCATTGCCTGTGATGATAAGCTGCCAAGTAGCATTCATAGCTTCAAATAAAGACATTGGAACTTGTGGCCAGCAGTCATGTTCTTATAACTTCCACACTAAGGGAAAATCTTCCTGAATCTGTTGATTCAGTAATGGTGATTATCATGGAAGATACTCCAGTGGTCTGGAAACTGACATTATCCAACACAGCAACGTAATATGGCAAATGTAGTCCTGCTAAGATTTGCTTTGGGTCCTATTGTTAGGTGTCTGTTAAGTGCATTTAGAAAAAAAAACACACACACAGAGAGCCTAATGTGTAGAACATGTGACTTCACAGTAATGGCAGCTCACACTGACTTCACTGGTCTGGTGTGCTGCTTTAGACTGAACCTCCACTTCACCATGAAAAACAGAATGTGGGTTATTTGGGCTCCTTCCAGGTGAAGAAAAATTTGAATTATTTCCTGTTACCTGACAGATAATTTGCGAACTTACTTGACACATCTTTCATAATTTCTCACATACACAGCATTTATGAAATATACATGTTTTGCTGACAATTTCATGGCTCAAAAGATGATAAATTGAGATTAAATTATTGATATCATACCAAAATCACAGCATATACATATGTCTATATACATATATAGAACATTCATAGTTGTTTACAACATGAACATACCTACTGGATGCCATTTTTATTCTTAACTTGCACTTGCTTTGTATTCTAACAGAGTTACTGGTTGTATTTCATCTTTAACAAATGCCACATGGGGCATTTTGGGGAGGAGGGCAGTATCTATTGTAGTCACAACATTAACAACGGTGGAATTTATGCTGCTACTGTTTCGGTGACCTGCCTCTTGTCTGTTTACACATCTCCACCTATAAACTCTGCTTTTCATACAGTAATTGCAGTATAAGTTAAAGCTAGAGCTAGTTTATTTTCTGTCTGCCTTTGCGACCAAAAGAGTTTTGGTTTTGCTCTATATTGTCTTCCTGACTTGTTTACACACAAAAAAAGATGGATGAAATCCACAAAAATAGGAAAAATGTTCCTGTGCTGCCTGTTCTCAAGAAAAGTCCTGTCAGACAATGGTTAAAGTAACAACAACACCAAATAAAAATATCCCAGACAAATTATAATTGACTACTTTAATCTTTAAAGCACTTAAAATCATTTGCATGCACCCATGCTATTATGCTCTTAATTCAAATTCCCATAGAAAATGACAGGTCAAACTGAAATTTAATTCAGTGAGAAGAGACATGCATACAGCTTCCCGTGCTCAAGGAGTAGACAGTTACAAGCGCAAATGTTCTAAAAGAATGGAAATGCACAAGTACAACGAAGCAATTTGGCCAAACTGAACAATTCTGCCACAATTTTCAAGCTGTAGGCAATAGTCCATACCTACTTACTGATGGCATCTGGACAGATACATACCAGGCTTGATTTAATCAATTTTTAGAACATGCTTGCTTAACCCCAGGCGATCAGAACCACACTGGCAAAACCCACACTGCAGCCATATAGCCAGAAGGATTGCCCACGGTGGACAAAAACTGAACCTTTCTTATCCTCCTATAGCCCACTGTCAGAATCTGATAGTGAATGTATGCTGATAACAACTTCAGAAGATTAATTCTCATCTTCCTAAACACATTTTTACATGAAAATCTCTTGTACTCAAAGTAGCCCGAGTCTTTTCTCACTTAGCCTTTAGCTTGATAAGAAACTTTCCCTTCAAATGCATCCTGAGGCTCATTCCTTATACGCCTGTTTGATATGCAGAGGTGCTAAATTATTTAGGATGAATCTGTATTTTGTTGTAGACAGGAGTTGGAATGAATACTAAAATACATTCAGTTAGGAGCTCTAAAGGCTACTTTGGGTGAATTTAATATGATATTGACCTTGTAAATTGTGTTTTTTTTTATACCTGATCATTACATAACTTAATGTTTCCCCTGACTGCCCCTGAGCAAATAATATTTTAGTCACAGAAAATGTGAGGCAAGAAATTTACACTCTAGAGAGAGGTGCATGTGAGCTGGCTTTTAATGACCACAGTGTCATTGCATATACTGGAGTTTCACCAAAATAGTAAAGTGTGATTAGAATTATATATTACACTACAACAGTAAAAATCAGAAGATAGAAACAAATCAAATGAAAGATGCAAATATAGTACAAAGGCAAATAATGAATCTCACCATTTTAATCCCCCCATCTCCTCTCCCTTGCACCGTACTGTATGCCTTATGTCCTTCACAGCATAGGAAACTAGGCATCCCAGCATGCCTCAGGCATTCCAACATAGCTGCCAGCAGGATGCAACACTGCAAAAGGTGCTGCCTCTTTAAGTCTCCTGTGTGGCATGTTAAGCAATGGTAATCTGCCGCAGTGCAGACAATAAATTCCACTGCATAACTAGTGTCGCCATGGCATCGTACCTGGATGGAATATCATATAGGCAGATGGAGGGATAGCTGCAGGGAGGCCATATCCCATGCAGACTGAATATGTGTCCCCAATGTTGACACAGAAGGGACAAAGCTTGACCACCAGTCACAGTGTCACCACTTGTCTGTGTGCTGTGTTTGAGAAAAACAAGGAGGACTTGTTCCTCTGGTTTAGTGCTGAGTTGGTCAGCATGCGATTCATCCATTCACTCCAACAACGCTATGACAAGGCTGAAGGTCTGGGCTATCTTCCCAGTACCCAAAAGCTTAATAGCGTGCCATGTGGAGTGATGTAATGCTAAAACATTGCAATTCTTGAGTGCTTACCCGCTTTTGTGAGGGTGGGAGAATGGAGAGACTGACTATAAACTGAGAGGGAGAAAGACAGTAGGGGACTCAGAGGGCCTGATTACTGCATATCATCTAGAATACAAGTTGTACCACAGAAATCTCCAGTGAGATCCCCATACTGTTCGAGTATGATAACAGAAATGAAAAGCCAGTGTTTGTTTGGCTTTTCTTAATGCAGACGCCTTGTGGTGTAAAGGAAAGTGATGCTCACTGCATGACTTAGACAGCAACTCTGCAGTTATTTGACAAACGGAAAGCCATTTCGGGCTGTCACAGGCAAAATTATTTGGAATACCCTGTAGCAAGGACCTATAATCCCCAACAAAGAAATGATATTATTCACAACAGTATGAAAAAGAGACACACCAAAGCTGCCCTGCACTAAGTGTGGTTTTTGATCATTTTTTTCTCCCTTTTTTCATGAAAGATATTAGACCGGCTTTTTATTCTTTTCATTTCTTTCCGAAACAGAAGATTAAATGGTGGAGCTCTGTAGCAAGCACAGTAACACTTGATAAGACTTGAGCAGCATTGACATTGCTTGTTACATGACGAAAAAAAAAGTGCCATTTCCACGTGTGACATTAAGCTGTCAAGTGGATGAGAACTGCAAAGTGAGATGGAGTGAAATACATTTACTATGGTGGTTTAATCTGTTTGTATGTTTTCCTCCTGTGTGAATAGGATTCTTTGGCATGCCGTTATAACTACTCCGAATGTTTTAAGACTGCAGCCTTTGAACATAGAATCTGAGTTTTCCACTTTGTACAACCACATTGTTGAAATAAAGCCAAGTATTTTGTTCCAATAAGTCAATGACACCAACATCAATGTGACACTGAAATTACTTAAAATGAAAATCTGAAAGCAAAACACGCACAAGGAATACATATCAGCTCTCGATCAGAGAATTCCACACCTAAGCCACAGTTTTTTGTACATCAACAATGAAATTACATTATATCATTAGGAAACATAATTGCAGTTTGTGTTTTCAATTATGATGTAGATGAAAACATTAAATCCAAGTTGTAATGAGGTCTGGTTGTTTAAAGGTCTCATAAGGGTACTTTTCTTCATGGCAGGTCTTTATTATTGCATAGTACAGAAATCAATTACAGTTTTATAAAGAATCTTGATCCCTTATGAGGAATTCAGCAAGGAGCACTTAGCATTTTTACAGGTCCTCATAACTGAGAAAGACAAAAAGAAAAAAATATTCACAGAAACAAGATGGTCTAGACTTTAGTAATAAACACAATGAAGTAAAACTTCATAGAAGACACTGTAGACTGAAATACCTTTTTTTCTGTGGCTTTTTTGAAGCTGTATGGCAAACTTGCTATCAAAGATTCAAAGTTGATTTTCTATTTCTATTCAGGTCCCTGGCCAATTTGTTGCAGTCCGTAGAAACACGCTCTTTACTATGCATGGTGCTCTAATACCCTTGGCTCTTTTTTGGACAAAAGGCAGAGTAGAGAGCCAGGGGCATTTCATTTCATGCTCTGCCTCCTCAACCCCAGATGTTCACCTCAAAAAACATCTCCACTGGTACAGGTAGAAGCTTAATGGCCAGCAAATTGCCCCAAGCTCAGGTAATGAAATGCAACCTCTGTATAATTTTAATTGAGAACTCTGGATGGAATTCAAATGATAATGTGCTCCATGCATGGGAAGTTTTCATGCAACAGTGAAATCTGTATCTATTGTAAGTCCAGCCAAGGTAATGGCTTTTTTCCTTGTGAGCCTTTCTTCCTTTTAATTGTGGATTGCATGGTGTAATAAACGAGTTGGTCATGACTTAACATCTGTTAAATGAGGCAGAGGATGTACACACCTCTGAATGCACAATGGTCTTCCATATTTACAATTCAATCTGACAGGGTGCCTATTAGAAACCATAAAGCTGCTCAACTGTTAGATAAGATACCCTAAATAACCCTCAACTCTCTCCCCTTCAGTGCAGATACATACACATACCCAGTTCCTACACTTGTTCAGTGTGTGTTCTCATTTATATTGCATGGTTCCTCCAAGTTGCCACTTCCAACTATTTGCTTTACTTGATTAAGACCAACACAAAACAGTGTCTACATGTAACTGTCCAGTCTTTTTGTGGCAGAGTTGCTGCACGAAAGAGGGAAAGTATGTAAAAGGTACACCGTCCCAAAAGCATTGACCAGATAATTTTGTATCAAGGTATTCCGAGTTACTGTTTTCTGCTAAGTCATTCAACCAGAGATCTCCCCATATTTTATCATGTTGTTTTCTAAATCTACTCTGCAGTTATTGATGTATTTGAACTAGACATTTAGCACATTGTGATCATAGAGAAAAGAAGGGAAGTTTTAATCTGCACATCAGTGGCTGTCACATTATATTTATTTTTAATGCCAGATTTCCAAAATAATTCACGATAAAGACAAAATTAGAAAATAATTATAAAAATGCATTTCATTCATTTTTCTCTGTTTTTGTGAATCGATTACATACACAATCCAGTACAAGGAGGCAGAGACATAAAAATAATTTAAGTACATGATAAACTTATATAATGCCTAAAATCAACTTCCTGTCATTACCTGTATGCAATAATGCTATATATGTAAACAGAGTTTTGCTATAATAGGGCCAGTCTCTATCATTTTAAAAGTGGTTTTAAAAATGTTAAAAACTGTACCTGTAAAATTTCTCACCATTATTCTTATAAAGCAGCTGCAAAAATAGACTGTATATAAAGATGAATGTAATGTTTGTGTTGAAACCCAGTGTCATCTCAGACTCAACTGAAATAATTTGGTGATGGTATTGAAGTGCAATATTTCATTGGTTTTTGAAACCAAAAGTGATTGTAAGGGACGGATTTTATTTAGACTGAGTATAAATTGTGTAAATTGTATAAATTGCATAAAGAAGAAGACTTCATGCAAACCCACAGCTCTAAAACGTCACTTAAAGTTGCTTCGTTTTTAAGTGTTAGTTTATTCCAGGATGTAAATGTTTGTTTCTGCTGTTAACTTGGATATTCTAACACTGAAGTCCAGGGGACTGATTTTGCTTTTGGCTCCAGTCTCTTCTGTCTATGAATGAACTGATTTTGTATTTTCACTCCAGAATTTACTCTCTAGGTTGCCAACATCATCTGTCAGTTTTGTTTTTTTGTTCTTTTTTTTACTGGGCTGGTAGGTGATGATGAATATGTCAGAACTTTTCATGAAAAAAGTGATTTGTTTAGTGCTGATAGAGGGTTGGTAATAGAAGTGTACATGAATTACTTGAAAATAAGGAATCATGGAGTCAAATTATAATTCCATTGTATTCTTCTCAGCTGCTAAAACAAAAGTACCGAAGTGTCCCACTCAGGAGCATCTTTGCCAACTATAATTAATTAAACCTGAGCTCCATCCTCTTAACAGTTGGATGATAAAAGTGGGTCACAGCCAACAGGTGTCAGCCTGCAAAGATGCTGCGGGTGCACTGCACCACGGGAAGCGCTTCAAGGACTCAGGGCAAACCAGATGTTGTCAAACTGTCAAATGAATCCCCAACTGTGGCATCAAATACAGTATTTGAAGCCAAAACTTGAGTGACAGTAAAACGCTTTAAAAAATGCATACATATTGAGAAGTAATGTTTCAGATGTTGAAAGAGGGCAAAGCATGCCAACTGTTTACAAAAAAGCCATTAGATTCAGCAAATACTTGGTTTTTCTTTGTCTCTCTATACGTGTATGTATGTGCGTGACATTTGACATTGGACGCAGAATTGCAATTCAACTGAAGTGCTGGTATCGTTTCAGAACTCTGCTGCTTATTCGACATTTGTCAAAATTTCCAGATGTTTTTGAGAGGCCTAATGATGCGCCCTCTCATGGTCTCGCCACAGTTTTCTTCAGGAGGATGAAATTCATACTCTGCCTGAAGTTGACTTTCAGTTACTGTGCGCGTGTACGAACGTACACACACACACATACCCACACACGCGCTGTAGATACATGCACTTAGAGCACGCATGAACCAAATTCGAAAGTCCTCTGACAGGCAGCAGGTGATGGCGCCAAGGCCAGCTGCTCCTGCTCCACCTCTGCTCAGCTGTCCGAGCCCAGAGCAGCCTTTGAACAGCCTATTACCCCGACACAGCACCAGGGGAAAGCAATCAGCTCCAGAGGTACACCGCTCTCACACCAGATGGCGTGGGAGATGAATCGAGCCATTATATTAGGGCCGGATAATTCCTCAGATGAAGCTAATTAAAAAGAAAAATAAGTGCTTTCCTCTCTCTTCTTTCCTCCTTAGTAATCTGAATAGAAACTCCACCTACATAAAAGACAGAAGAAAATGTGAAAGTGTTTTTTTTTTTAAATTTCTTTTTTACATCTCCTCAACATCAAGGGATGGAAAGTTTCTTTGCAAGATGTGAAAAACACGTTCTGTGAAATAAGTGAAGACACATTCTGATCCTCTTGCTTTCAAGCAATAAAGAGTGCTGTCGACAAGTTAGACTGTGCTTTGCAGGCCGGGACCTGCACGTTGTAATTGAGCTGAATGAGACTGTGATCTGATGAGAACGTACAGTATATTACTGCTTTTATCCCAGTAACTATATTATGATGAAGGATTCAAAGAGAAAAAGTTTTGGGATGATTTTTTCGTTTTTTTTTTTTTTTGTTAAAATGGAAACAAACAAACAAACAAAACTTTTTCTGGGCTTCAGAGCATTTAATTGGGTGACTTGGGCAGGAGTGACAACCAACTCAAGAAAACTCAGAAAAAAATACAACTCTGTCACTTTGTTTGAGGCTGCCTATGTCTGAAAATAATGTCATTCAGTGAGCTGTCACGAACCCAGCTCAGAGTAGAATTACCCGGCTTCCCCATCTTCATGTTCACCCAACTTCAACTTCAAATCATGCTGCATTCGCTGCACCTTGGAAGTGGGAAAACAAATCTCTTTAGCTGTTGCTTTTTGGCGTTGCTGTTAACGCCGCCGTTTTATAGTTCACTTAACTTAGAAAGATTCATGCTCTGTATCTCAACAAGGAAATTTATCTTTTTAGCGTTTTCTTAGATTTTTTCATACACTCAGAATTCCCATTGGTTATTGAATGCAACATCAATGGTGCAACAGCACGTTTGCCATTACACAAACCCATTTGGAAACGTCATTGGAACATTGGCCATATAAGCAACAGTTCTTAACAATAACTCTGAAATCAAAATGGGCCGACGGTTAAGGGTCGGATTCATCAAGCCAATATACAACGGGCAAATTATGGGATTTTTACTGGCCTAATATACCTGCGATGCATTGTTTTGATAACCAGGGACAGTTCAACATATTAAAGTGAGATTAGTACAACCTACCCATAGTTGAACTGCAAATGGCTGAAATGTGATTGTTTGAGAATAAAATTGCCAAGTAGTCTTCAATGCTCTGGTAGTCTGGTAGTGTGTGGTCAGTGTTGTGTTTGTTTGCAAGCTTTCAGACTTGGTTCTACTCAATAACTCAATATTTATTGAGTTATTGGGGGTTATTGAGGGCAATCTGTGTCCAAATTCCTGTTTGCATATTCGCACCAAGCTGTACCACTGATCTCAGATAAGCCTCAGCCTGCATATTAGATACAGTAGTTAGAATAAAGTGAAGTGGCTTACCTCACATTTTAAAAGTGGACATTGTTATTTAGTAAAAAGTTATTTCTTTCTATCCTTCTTACTGAATTTCAAATTGACTTAAATTGATTTGAATTAAATTTCATAATTTACAAACTGGAGATACAACATTCTACTGTAGGCATTTTTTAACTCCTTCCAACACTTCTTGATGTTGTCTAAGTTTACGCTGCTTGATGAAAAAAATAACTTCACCCCTACTATTGTTGCAGTCCCACCCTTTTTTAAACATATGGATGAAAAACTATGTCAAAAAGCTCTGCAAATACGGTTCCTGTGTTGGCTTAAACCTGAGCAGACAGAGACAGGTGACACCAGAATATGAATCTCAGTTAGCTTCATAGGATTTAGGTAAACTCTGAAACAGTGCTTATTCCTCTCTTATCCACTTTTTTGTTAATGAAAAGCATGTCCTGAATCTGTCAGTGGAGATTAGGGAAATATCATTACTATTGTTCTTTGCCAATGTAGATTCACTGAATCCATAGGGATTATAGCCCATCCCATCCCAACTTGCATTACCTCTCTCTGCCATGGAAACTTAAGAAAGGTTGAGCTGATAAGGACTACAAATCATGTGTCAGAGTAAATTCTGACTGGCTTAAATTCTGAGAGATCCCATTTTCTTGCTTCGCCATTAAGATCAAGTGTCTAGAAAGTAAAAAATAAATAAAAAAAGGATAGAGTAGAGAACTTTTGGATGATGAAGATGTGTGTGCTCCATATTAAAGCAATACAATTATAAAAAACAGATTTTTGTATCATGATAGATTCTGATTTCACAGTTATCACACATGGATTTTCAGAAAGAGTGCAAACCATTTCACGTGTAAATTGCTCCCCAAAATTACTCTCATTTAAAAGTACAACAGAGCAACAATTCCAAATATCGGTTTGGTTTGGGAAAAAGGTTAAAAATGTCATTTTGACAAAGGTGTTTTTTCTTATTTTCTGTTTTGCAGAAATCTAAGAACAAAGATTTAGTTTGAAATGTTTTTTTCTTTCTTTTCTTCCTCTTGTGATTTCTTTGTTTTCATTTGCAAGTCTTAGGTTAAATAGTGGGGCTGCACGGCGGTGTGATTGCCTCACACCACCAAGAGGGTTCCAGATTCAACTCCCGGCTGGGGCCTTTCTGTGTGTTTGCATGTTCTCCCCGTGTATGCGTGGGTTCTCTCTGGGTACTCCGGATTCCTCCCACCATCCAAAAACATGCATGTTAGGTTAATGGACTGGATAGTGTGGTGGTAAGATTGCCACCTAAGTCGCTTTGGATAAAAGCGTCTGCCAAATGAATAAATGAATGAATGAAATTAATAATTGGTGTCAAAAATTGTGCTTAGGAGTGAGTGAGTGAGTGTGTGTGTGTGTGGTTATTTGTACTCGTTTGTCCCTGTGATTGACTGTCCAGGGTGCACCACACCTCTCGCCCAATGACTGCTGGGACCCTGTGACCCAACCATGGGTATAGAAAATGGATGGATGGAGGTTAAATGTGTTAATTTTGATTATTTTTTCCTTCCAAAGTTAAGTTGTGTGGTTCATCTCTTCTTTTGCACTGATAGCTGTCTTGTCCTGCCACAAATTTACTGTCAAAACAAAACTCTGACACTACATACAGTCAGGCATTATGGCTGTCATCTGTTTTAGTTATTAAATTCCTTTTTTTGCTTGACAATAAATATTAAATGCATAGCACATTTAATTGCACATTATTTTTCTACTTTGCATTAATCAACCATAAAAAATATAAAAATTGAAATGTTTATTTGGTCTAATTTCGGTGTCTGTCAATAGCAAATAGAAAAAGTAAATTAATGACTAGATAACAAGTTAAACAAAAAAATACATAGACAAGTGAATGAATAAAGCAGCTAAATTGTGGAAGTATGAAATGGCTCAAAATAGGGATAGCATAAATTACTAGCATAAATTGTAGGCTGCTGTGCTGCTTTTTGTATTCTATTGTGGTGCTTGCCTTCTCAAGGAATGGTGAAGCAAGATCGAGTGTTGCTGGAGACTTATTTACAGACAATAGACAGGCTATTGTGGGCCGTCGCCAACCAACAGTCAACAGCCATCCCCTCCACATGGATGACTAACTGATCCATATCACCAAAATACACAGCAAAGAACTTTGACTGTCATTTGGATTAGATAAAAGCATTTGAATGGTACCAAAGACAGGCAAGATGATAATTATTAAGGGGTTGAACTACCATAAGACAATATAACAGATGTTTAGGACAGTCTCAAATACCTTTGGCAACAAAAAAGTGAAGAGGCCTCAAATCAGTCAGCCACAGTTCAGGTCCAAAGAGATTAATGGAAAGAACAAAGTCTTAGCCATCAACAAGTATGCCCTGCCAGTTAAAAGTAATAAAAGGTCATTGCAGCACTCGAAGTTGTGACTCCCAAAATGGGAGAGTGGATCCAAGAAATCCCAGGAAGATCTTCAAAAATCTGACGGGAACAGCACAGAGATACCTATAATACTCGGACCCTTCAAGCTCCTAGACCTCCTTTAGAGGACCTGAGCTTGATCAACAACAACAACAAAAAAAAATCACTTGTTTGGAGAGACATAAGTTGAAAATCAACATTTTTAAGTGATAAAATTGTTAATTAGAAGCAAGCAGTTTCATGAAAACAGCTGGCAACTCGGGTCCGAGTTAAATTATCGACTTTATTCAAAATACTTTAACTGTTTTGAAATGTAATCTGGTTAGACACTTTGCCTTAGTGACAATCTATTAACGTGTGCATTTATGTTGCCAACTGCAAGCTGAATTCCTTTTGTAGATTTCGATGAAGACTGGTTCATGCATGAATAAATATATATTTTCTATTTCTAGTTGTGGCCTAACAACATCACCTGTGCCATCAGTGTCACAAGTAAGAAACTAATTTCAAATCAATGGAATCTGGCATCAGTATCATACAGCGTGAATTGAGCTTACTTTTAATCTTTAAAAAGATTAGTTTCAATACACATATTTGCAACATGAAGTTAAAAGTTACCACAAAACAGTAATAAGTACTTTAAAGTCATTTTCTCTAAAACCTGCTCTGCCTAATGTTCCCAAATTGGTCACAGCAACAGAAATACTGAAATCTCTTGTCTTGACCACATAACATTTAAAGTCAGAGGTGAAAAGCTCTTAGTCTTAATTCCAAGAAAATGGACAGGTTCCCTTGTCAGTGCCTGGAGATGCCTTGAGGGCTTTTTCATTAAAAATCGCAATAACTGAATCATATTTGTACATTGACATATCTTTATAAACTCTTTCTGACTTTGCTTTAAACAGAATATCTTGATGTAACCATTGCAAAACGATGCACATTCACTGTATTTGCAGAAGATATTGAGTTTTAATACATATTTGTACTTGACTTAGATCAAAGTATCTTTCAAATTCAAATGAAAAACACAAACACATTCAAATCAAAGCACTCCAAAATCTAATGCCTTGCTTTGTTTGATTTTTTTCCTCATTGCTGGAACACTTTGTTCACAGTGGTTCATGTTAGGTCAGAGGACTGCATTGTAGTTATCAAAGGTCACACTGTTTGGCTTCACGCTTCCACTGTAGCCAGTGCAGTGCAATGTTTAGAGATGAGAGCTATGTTCCCCACACATATTCAGATAAAAACTTTAAAAACTTTAAAAAGAGTCCATTTGAAGATGTCAGCTTTGAATAGCGAAAAAAAGACACATCCACAAAAATGCAAAGCAGCCAATTATGTAGTCTGTATAAGTTGCAGTTCATTGAAAATACATTACAGGCCCACCAGTGTCTGTGAACTGATACACAACCCAAACTTTATTTTAAGGCACATATGCAGTGGTCAGAAATCAAAAGGATTCAACAGCAGAGTTGAGTTCAAATCTTCCCTTTTCTGAAGCTCTGCAAAACATAAATCTGCAATGCCTTACTGCTTGCCTCTTATTTACATAAAATGGAGCAAAGTGGAATCAAATCCAACCTGCTACTCTGCCATTTTTCTATTGCCGACAGACTTACTAGACCTTTTCTATAGATCCAATCCGTGCACCTGATGCCTATTAGACTGAACAGAGCTCAGAGCTGAGAGGATTTGAGGTATGAATCCAGTGTTGCCATCTGCATGCAGAATGCCTAGTGCCGTTTGCTTTAAACCAAGACAAGAGACAGACAATCCATTTAGGAAACATAGAGCATCTTTTAAATGCTTGTCTTTCGCATTATGATGCTGATAGACTGGGCACATGGAGTTTCACCTATCTGTGTTTTGTCAAGAGAAGTTTGGCAGTTCAGACTAAGTTCAGAGCTTTGGAGAAGACTGAAGGCATAAATGAGATTGTCAGCGCTGTCAGTGCAGGTTATAAGCTATACCCGAAGCTCAGATGAGTTTAAAAATTCATAGACTATTGATCCCCACACTGGAGCAAAGTAAAACAGCACATATACAGACAATATTGATGTATATCGTACCCGAAGTACAATGTTTAAGATACAAGTTAAGGAGACCACATATTGTTGATCCAGCAGGAGGTCAGCTCAGGTCTTAGCTATTACTCATGTGCTGAGCAGGGTCTTTAATCTATTTTGTTGTACAGCTTTTTTAGGTGACAGCAGAGCAATGGGAGGCGGAGAGAGGTGTTTGCTCTTATGCACCTGTATTTTTAAGAGTGATGCAGTGCACAACAACAAACAGAACAAAGTCAGTGGAATATTTAAGTTAATGTTGAGAGCAGCAACCAGACAATCTAAGCTTTTCTTAAAAAGGCACAAAGTAGCTGTTTAAGGACCCAACAATCATGTTATTCTGACATCTTTGGGTTGTAAAAATAGGAAAACACCTCAGTCAAAGTGATGATTTATTTCCCTCCAACTGTAATTCCAGGCCAATGCTGTGCCCCGTTCAGCAGTAGCAACTAATCATGCAAATGGTATCAAGAGTGCCACTTTTGTCACTCCCATAGGTGACAGTATGCCCACACAGCACAGGCATTTACACAAAAGTTCACGTCTACACAAAATCAACGTTTATAGACAAACACATACTGTCAAAAAACACAAGACAAAATACATATATCTAAGGTAAACAGCTATTCCATCAACCTATCAGACATGACTGATATATAATCAGTGGTAAAAAGGATTGCAAAGATGACCAAGCACTTGTCCAAGATGTAATTTCCATTTGAAGATGTGTTTGAAAGTAGTTACTGAGTGGATATTTCTTTTCTCATCATCAGCTGGACTTTGTTTTTTCTTGCATTTTGCGACACAACTTCCCTAGAAAGGACTTTTTTTTTTAAGTGAAGCTTTCAAGACTTTTCACAAAGTCAAAACAGATGCTAGTGTTGTTTAATACCCACATAACTCTACTACTTAAAATCTCAACACACTAGCTCTGGTCAGGGACTTGAGCGACCGCGCAAGTGTAAATTAAGAACACACAAAAATAGTATATGCAAAATAGATAAAAATATGGTGTAAATGCTACCTTGAAATGCTAATATTTTGCGAGTCTCAAGACTTTCTCTGACAGATATTCAGTAGAATAGTTTGATGTTTATGTAAATCATGTCTTGCTGACAGATGTAATGTTGTCTTTGGTGGTGCAAACAAAGGAAAACCGGGAAGGGGAAAGTAAGCACTGAAGAGCATGTCTATTGTTTCGACAGCTTGTGTCCCTTGCATCTGGCATCAAGCAGGAACAGCATGTCAAGATTAATGAAATGTTTCTGTTATTGATCTACAGCATGCAGTTTATAAATATATACTTCTCTAAAAAACTGCAGGGACTCATATTGTGCCCATCAGTGGGTGTGCAGGCTCAGTTTGCAAAGTTTCTAAAGTTTTACGGCTGCAAACTCAAAAGACAAGGCCTCAGCCATGCTGTACCACAAATTAAAAAACAAATGTTCAGTGCTAGGTTTAGGGAATTGATAAACTTAATGTCTTCCTTGCTCTATACTGGAGCTTTAAATTCCAATCAATGAAGTGAAATTAAAGACCATGTGAATGACTTTCAGTGCGAGCCGACTGAGCGGACTTGTTAGTGGGAGCAGGAGCACGGTGACAAGAGCGTGGCAGAGACTGCTCTCTCACTCTCCTCTCCCCATTTAATTTTCCAATCCACTTCCTCCACATAGTTAGGAGAAGTGAGTTTTGTTCTGGTTTGATACACCATCTAATGAGAGCTACTAAGAGCCTGTTGAAATCATTCCCCAATAATACATTCTGAATTCTGCGAATGTGGAATATTTTTCCTCTATCTCTCCATTCATGGTTTAATGTATTCTTTCATTCACCTCTGTTCCATTTCCTTTCCCACACTGTGTTTCTCCACTTTCATTAACTGTACTTCTAGAAGAGGGGGGAAAGATGTTTTGAATCATTACGCTTTGATTTTATATGACTTTAACAAGCCATGCACTTTGGATTTACTGTGTGTGGTCATTGGATGCAGATGTATCAGCAGTACACGGGTTTGATATTTTCTATGCAGAGATTCAGCTATATAAAAGTTCCAATGAAATTAACCTTTATCTCAATAAAGCCATTGGCTTAACCAGGAAACCTTGATACAATCTAAAATTTATTACACGCTCACTGTGGAAACTTCTTCTGATCCAGTTTATAAGGCATGCTCTATACTGTAGTGGAATATGTTTCCTATCAATCATTAATTATTCACTACTTCGTGTTACTGACAGATCCCCTGTTGAACTGATGAATACATGACAGCATGGCTTGTTCATTCTTAATCCATTGCACTTGCTTGACATACTTCATCTCTAACAGGAGCAAGTGACCTGACCTCTCTTGCTTGGCAGTATTCTGCCTGCTTAAAACTCTTCTGTGATGTAAATGTTATCTCCTCCAAAGATAATGCACTCTTCCCTCCTCTTGCTTTGGCTGTGAGTATTAGTTACAGCTGAAACACTAGTTGATATTCCGCTTTGAATCTTGGAATTTTGTCGGCACCTTGAGGTTTGATTGGATCTGCGCAAATACATGTATATGCAAATTTAGCAGACATCAGTTCTTGCTCAGGGTGAAATGGGAAACAGTGGTTGCATTCTGACGAGGCTTCTGCATGGACTTTCCCTCTGTGTCTCTTCAGAGAGCAGCATTTGGTGATCTATAAATTCACAGTAAATCTTAGAGCCTGGGTGCCTTGCCTGACATTTCTATGCTCCCACGTAGCATATTTTTAAGCAGGTAAAATCCATAATGTGTGTCAATGGTATCACACGGTGTATTCACAGGGGGGCCTGTATGCACTATACTGGCCATGGACGCTGTGCAGAAGCTCAGAGGAGGTAAAATGTTTGTTCTAACCTATGATGTTATACACATGCCTCGGGGCCTACAGCACAGTTACTCATACCCCTGCAAAGACAATCGAATATTCTGCTTACAACGCTGTCAATAGTGTTCATATAAGAAGACTAAACCTAACCATATTTAAAACAGCCATGCAGTTGCTTGTGGACTGGAACCCTTATTAATATTTGCAATAACAAAGTTAAAAGTAACTTAGATTACTTAGATCATGGTAAGATTTGTATAAAAAAAGTCAAAGTGAATGATCTAGATGCAATGACCACAACCTTTCTTGCTATAAACAAAAGATATCTTTGCTCATGTTTTCACTGCCATTTATTCTGTTCAAAATGATGGACTTATCTATATCATCAAAGATCAGTGTAAAGACAAATTTGCATGTAATGCCCTTATGTGATGTAATATTTAAAAATGCTATTTAGTGATTCCACTTGTACTACTCTTCACAGTATACAGCGTGACTGAAAATGAGAGGGTCCTTTAAATCTCCTCATTTCTACTTAAAGGATCCTTTCTTTTCTCTTTTAAATGTGGTTGTGTAAAGTATTCATGTATAATCATAGTCTCGTCTGCAGTAGACAGAAATCAGGGCATTTTCAGTTTGGAGGACTGAGATACAACTCCTGAAAGGTGACTCAAAGTTCAGACAGTTACATGGACTTGGTCCGCTTAACGTGGCACGTTACCACGGTGTAATCTGGAGTGTGTTGCAATGGACCAAGGACTTTGTTGTAACACATATGTTCTGTCGTTGGTACAATGAAATCACACACTGTATGATGCAAAGGGGACACAGTGTAAAAATCCACAACATGGTGCTCATTCAAACTGCCATGAAATGTTTCAGGTTTGAGTTGTTTTAGATGGCAACAAGTGTGCTCTTATCATGCCTCCTTTCTGACTAGCTTTAGCTTAGCTCAGTATTTGTTTGTAATTCTCCAAACTGAGAGTGCTGTGACCGATGTCTGCTGCAGGTAAGACAATGACTACTTAAAAGTACTTCACACAACCCCAACATAAAAAGAACAACATAAGAAGTTTTTTTAATATATTCTAAACAAGGGATCGGCAACACTCAAAGAGCCTATTCTGTCTGGAAACCAACTGGAGTTGGTTAAGTTTTTTTGTTTTCTTGACCTCAGTCTACTGTAGTTTTAGGTTATCCTTGGCTCATAACCCATGTTAATTTGGCTGAGGGCAGGGTTGATTCTTGGAGTGTTTTTGTCTATCTACCTGTCTTGGTCAACTGTGCCACTAGCTAGTACTAACTCTTGTCCAGTCTCTAGTCCTGTGCCTGATCTTTCCTGTGTCCCTCCTGAATAGCATAACGTAGCTCAGGTTATTAGCAAAGAGAGGGCCTCATCGCACCCCCCTTCATTGGCCCTACGACTGCGCCACTGATCTTCTTCCTGATGCGCTGCTTCCCTCCAGTCGCCTCTTTAATCTGTCTTGTCCTGAGGCTATGCAGACCCTGAGGCCCTGCATCGACTACTGTGAACTGAAACAAATTACGGTAAAGAACAAATATCCATTGCCTCTAATCATCTTTGAGTCGCTACAGGAAGCAAAAATATTAATGAAACTGGATTTGTGGAATGCGTATCACCTTATAACCCTAGGATGAATGGAAGATGGCTTTCAACACACCTTTGAGGCACTTTGAATATCTGGTTATGCCCTTTGGCTTTAGCAACACACCAGCTGTTTTCCTAGCTCTCGTGAATGACATCATAGAGGATTTTCTCAATGTGTTCATTTTTGTCTATCTAGATAACGTCTTGATCTACTCCTGGGTTCATGAAAATCAGCTGCATGTTAGCAAGGTAGTGCAATGCCTTTTGGAGAATCAGTTGCATGTGATAGCAGAGAAATGTGAATTTCATTGTGAAACAGCATCTTTCCTTGGTTATGTGTTCGAGAGTGGGCAGGTGAGGACAGATCCAGAGAAGGTGAAAGCAGTCATGGACTGGCCCACGCCCATCACCCAAAAGCAACTTCAGTGTTTCCTAGGTTGTGCTAATTTCTATCATCGCTTCATTAGAAACTATAGCAAGCTAGCAATACCCTTAACTTACATGACCTCTGACTTCTGGAACTTTTCTTAGACCCTTGAAGTTGACGAAACCTTGAAGAAAAAAATTGAAGGAGATTCAGTGGAATTCAGCTCCACGCCAGTGCTAACCCAATCTGACCCTCTGAGACAGTTTTTTGTAGTCGCTTATGTTGATACCAGTAAGTTGATGCTTCTAATACTAGCGTTGAAGCCATCCTTTCCCAACAACGCGACCCAGACGGAACGCTACATCCATGTGCCTTTCTCTCTCTATGTCTCACTCCATGTGAGTGGAACTATGATGTTGGGAGCAAGGAATTACTGGCAGTCAAACCAGCCCTGGAAGAGTGGAGGCACTGGCTGAAGGGGAGTGAACAACCTTTTCTGGTATGGGCTGATCATACAATTCTAGCCTATTTGCAAAATGCTAAAAGAATAAACTCAAGTCAATCAAGGTGGTCTCTGTTTTTTGTTTGTTTTAACTTTGTTATGTATTATCGTTCAGGCTCCTCCAGCCAAGTCCCGTCTCAGTCTTCCTCCTGGAGAATTGTACCTAGAATCACTTAACCGCAAAGTTTCTGCAAGATGTTTGCTTCACTTGGTCTGCTGGGATTTCACTGGTCTGCTCATTCTCCACCTGTAATGCACTTACCTCTTGGAGTCCAGCCAGCTGCCTCCAGTCCGCCTTGGGAACTTAGACCAGTATTTGGATTAAGAATCATAACTCGCATAACTTCGGATCCCACCTTGAATCATGCTTACCAGTCTTTCTCTCTCCACAGATCAACCCGTACCTGTGAGCAGTAGTTTCACTGTACACAAATTGTAAATAAATCAATTTTGCACCTAGAAACTCATGTTTGTGTGCTGATTCTGCATCGGGGTCCACTCGTCTTAGTTCAAATTATTACACAATAATGATTAATGAAATGATCCACTACAGAAGTACTGTATGCTGAAAGAAGAAGGGAAGGAAGAGTTATGAGTAACTGAACTGGATATAGAAGGACCTACTTGACACTTTTCCACCAGTGTCCCATTATTCTCTGATGACAACTTCGCAAATTCTAACCATTTGTGGTATTTGGATTTAGATGTGTTTCTGCTTTGATATTAATTCACTGAGAGAAGAGGAGATAATTGTATATGATACCCACTAAAAAGTAATTATACTGCTGTGTCTGTGCATCTATGCATTCTGACAGTGCTAATCATTAGTCTTTCAGGGATCTTTGCAATTAATCTATCTTGACATGATAATTTGTGTCTGTTCTATTTGAGGTGTTTTTGTGAACCTTTGCACAGCAGGATGGCACTGCAGTGTGCTTCTCCGAAAGAAACAAGAAGCAGATGCACTCAGTGTTCCAGCCTGTTAACACCACACAGGCTGTTAACAGGAAAGATCAGAACAGCACAGACCTGCCAGGTTTTATTCATTGTGTCACCAACTAATGTGACATGTGAAGGGAGGAATTCAGTGATTGATTAACAAAGTAATTCTTTACATGTAATTAATACGCTACTAATGGCTGTTCATTTGTCTTCCATGCTACACGGTAAAAAAAAAGTAGGGCAACATATTGTGATGAAGGCTCCAGACTAAGCTCCCTGTGATGTGGAAGATTGGGTTTCTTTCACAAGATTTTGTTACCTAATGGCTTTTTGGAAAGCCACAGGGACATGTAATGGACCATGTAATGGATAAAGGATGGTATTGATTGGCATGTGTTGACTTAACAACATTGATCTGGAGAATTTATATTGATAAATGTAAAATGATTTTTGTGTAAAAAAGTAATACAAAACGGCGCAACAAAAAAAGGCATCTCCATAGGAACGAATGTGTTTAAATACTGAGCAGTGGATGGTATTGGATAACGTGAAAGCTCTTAAGCACCACAAAGATAAAGAGTGTAGGCGTAGAGGGTGATGCCTTGCCTTTTCTTCAACAGCACCGATATTTGCTTGTAAAGAAACATGAAAAAAGACAAAAGAACTTAACATAAAAAAATAATTGCTATAATGAAGTAAATGACGAATGAAAGAAAAAGATGCAATAGAGATTAACGTAGTGTTTGATTGGGAAGATGTCTCTAGGGAACTACTGAAGTTCAGGTAAACCTCAGTAGAGAACACGGAGACAAAATGCAACAAAACACATTCAAAGCAAAGTCTTTCATTTATACTGTAAAAGGAGTGGGATATCTCCATAAATGAAATAATACATAGAAGGACAACGAGACAGGTGAATATATCCAATCAAACTATTTAAGCTTAGTATGATGGTGGGGAGAGAGGGAGGGTGAAAGAAAAGTGAGGCGAAAGAGCAGTGAGATTGTGATGGATGACCCAACATCCAGCATAGTATCATATCTCTGTGGATTAAATGCTCTGGGAAGCTGGCCCCGGAGTGTGCTTGT
Source organism: Leuresthes tenuis (assembly GCF_036924035.1). NCBI lineage: Eukaryota > Metazoa > Chordata > Actinopteri > Atheriniformes > Atherinopsidae > Leuresthes > Leuresthes tenuis. The sequence continues at coordinate 14,708,699 of NW_027325365.1, read as the reverse complement.
GCATCTCATTAAGCCCCATGAAGAGGAGGAGGAGGACACATTGGAGCTGTGGCTCGGCCAAGTGCACAGATAGGCCACATCTCACAGCTGGCTCTCAGACTCCAAAGGCAAGCGTTTCTAAGAAAGATAGAGTTTTATAACTTGTATATTTATTTTTTTTCACTCAGTATTTGAGATGATAAACATTTCAACTGGACAGAGGGAGAAAAATCAAAGTAGCCCTGCAGGACTCGGTTGTTTGTGTCTGAGTGTGTAGGTTGTGCAGGATTTTGCACATGCATGTACACTGACTGCAGCTTGTGTGTATTAACCTAGAGTGTCCGCAGTCTGTGTCTTTCTTCCGGAAGGCTGTTTAAAAACACACTATGTCAGACATTGGAAGGCGACTGTATAATTTGATGGGTCTGTGCACAGAGGCCGGCTGTGGTATGAGTCATTGATTACATATCAGCTTAGTATGCTGCAGTGCAGACCCCTACATTGGTGAGGCAACCTGAAGCCCCCAATCAATAGATGCAGCCCTGTGAAGCTTTCCGTCAGCTTTCCGAGTGAAGGACTCCCTGCCTCTCCTCTGGGCTCAGGCCTAACCTTTTGCAAAGAGAGGTGATGAAGAAGCTCATCATTTCTAATGAGGAATTAGTGATTGCGCAAGAAGAAGACTATCAGCACCACATTTAGGAGTCCAAAAGGTCTTGGAGACTGGGAAGTGCCAAACAGTATATATCAGGGAGCTGGAGATTGCTTGAGCAGCAGACGACAAGGTTTAACGACTGGGCAGGGAACCCTGGTGATAAAATATATATTTGTGTTCTTTTCATAATTCTTTATGCTATAAATTGGTAGAGAAATCATTTCGGTTCAGGATAACACTGTTGTCTTCTTTTGCAGAGCAGAGAAAGAAAGACATATCAGGACTTATCAGAGACTTGAATGGCAGAACTTTTAACCCAGAAGCCACTCTCTAATGCTGTAAAAACAGAAGGAGTGTTTTTTTTTTTGGAGTCTTTTTGGAATCACATGATGCATTTCATGTTGAAGAGATGAATCACTGCAATTGACAGAAACATATTCACAGCTAATTAAAAACGTAATTGCGTGCACTTTAGCCATTTAGAGGAAGATGAATGTGAAATCATTAGGCATCCTCTGAAAACCAGATGTTCATTAAATTATGTCTATACAAATGCCATTGTTCGATAGATTACCAGAATATATGCTTACAGTAAAATGCTGGGTAATTCATCCCATAAAGTCTTTAATTGATTTAGGTCTGCAAAAATAACCCATTGCCTCCACAAATAGGTCATCACTGCAGCACTATGACAGTTCACTGTTATTCCCCTTTTTCCCCCGTAGCTCTACATCTCATCCATATTTAAGATAAATTTAAGAATCTTAAAAGAATAGTGAATGCTTGAAGAGTTTGATTAGTTTGAAGAGAATGATCCTATTGCCAGGTAGCCTAATGTTGCTTTTAAATAATTAATATCTGTAACTGCTAAACTTAAGAGTGTAATCTGCATTTGAAGCATGCTAATCACAGTAGAGACAAGGCGACCTTCTTCTTCTCCTGGCCTCTGACAAAACCATCTCTGGAGAATGTAGCAATCATGTCCCAGTCTCTCGCTTTCAATTAGCCCCCACTGTGCAATTCATTGGCTTTGCTGTAACAGTCCCTTAACAATACTTACCCAACTTAGTCATTACTCAGTTCTACAAGATAGGGACTGCCATCTGCATATTTGGGAGGCATAAGTCTGATAAAGATGAAGTAAATCCTAGGTCTCCTAGTTTAGGGCAAGAGATAGAAATCTTCCAAAACTCCAACTAAGAATTATCCAATCATCCAATTCTCTGTAAAACCATCCACAAAATGTTTACTTTTCCACGAGCACTTATTAAGTTAAGCTCACACGTTGGCAGGAACACAAAATTTCTGTTTGGACTGCCAATGAGAAGCAACTATCTGGGAACAAAAATTCCAACAGTGTCTCACATTTTTTTCTTTTATTTCTTTGTTTTTTCATTTAATTTTCTTGGATTCGTTTTATCCATAAAAAAACAAACAAAAAAAAAACTTCACAAGCAATCCTGGCACGGGCTGGATGCATATTCAGTTCTCAGTCAAGATCACAAGGGTACACCTCAAAGTTGTCTCACTGGTAGAAGGAATCTGACTCCTGTACATTCTCCTCTTTCATTTGCCATATTTTTGTCTTTTGACAATTAATATAGGTCTTTTTCAGACACACCAGGAAGCCAACTCAATGATGTTTTTGTGACTAAGAAAAACCTTGCTGAGTAAATCAGTCATTTAAATTACTCTGAAGGCTTAGCAACAGCCTCTGCCGCTGCTTTTTTACACCAGACCTCCTTTCTGCAGGCTGTGGGTTGAAGTAAAGGTAGTGCATGTGCTTTTTCTCTGGAACGATGGTGGGAGGAAAAAAAAAACAAAGGGGGTGGGGGGTTACAGTACATGTAGTGGATCATAGATATGCAGACTACATATGTGAGTCTGTTCCGTACAGATTTGTGTACATCTCTACTTAGAAGAAGCTTTATTTTGAATATTTTGTTAATTCAGACAGATAATCCACTTTATAACTCTTTTTGTTCATTGAATATCTGGAACGATTCACCAAGCAGTAAGGTGTTTGCATTCCTAAATGATCTGTGTTACTGCTGGAGCCACTCAAAGTGTTGTTAACAAAAGAGTGTAAAAGACAAGCTTACATGCCTCGCTCAAAGCAGCCACATCTATTAGTCTCTGCTCTTGTGGAAGCCATTGGGACTCTGTCAACATTCACTAGGTGGCAGTCTAGTAACATAAAACCTCCTGGCTGACATATGCCTGCATGTACGCATCAAGATAGGAGAGATGAGTAGATAATATGGATTAACAAGATTTGGCTATTTTACAGCTGTGTCAGAATATGTAATTTAGTGTTGCATTTGAAAAAGGAACCTTGAAACTCAAAGTTCTACATGGAATGGTTCTGATTATGGTCATCACATCTTTTTCTTTGTCTTTTTTTTTTTTTTTTACATGACAGTGTTTGTTGATGCAGTTGTAACAGTTGTAGACTGGGGGGGTGGGGGCTCTCCTTTTTACTTTAGGGATCTGCAAATTGTCCAGGCTGTGTTCTTTCCTCAGTTATCTACCCACCTGAAACTGCTGTTCCTACACTTCACTGAAGCAATTACAGAGAAGGACTTTGGCAGATCAATGAAATCCCCTTTAGATGAGAAAGCCATACAGGCATTTTGATCAATGCCAGATCAATTCCACTGTTTTTGCCCAAACTTTGGCCAAATAAAAGTGGGACTTCTTGTTTAGAAGTAGTCCATGCCAATAATGATAACAATGTCTTCATCGATTGCTGTTTGCTGGCTACAGTATACTGTCTGCACTGCTGGGCTTAGGACACACCTGCTGGTCTCTCTGTCTGCACGCTTCCCCATCTCCCTTCTTTCAAATGTCAAATGGTGACAGGTGCTCGAATGCAATCTGAGCTGGCAACCCACATCAAAGCTCTCAGTATATTCTAAAGAGGAGCTGAAAGTCTTCATTAAAGAGACTCTGCATGGCTACATCTGACAAGACTAAGTGCTGTGTGTAATTGAGATGGCAGCGAATTGAATGATGGAGTAGCTGTAATTTCTTCTAAAATTCACTGTCATTGTACAATATTTTCATTGTCAAAAAATACTGCCAATATAGTTGATTGGTCTTGATGTAAGAGTACAGGATGAGAGAATGAACAACGTTTTTTCTTTTTTTTTTTCCAAAAGTTAGAAAGATGTTTACCACAGCTTTAAAAAACAAAGGTTACAGGAGCAGATTAAAAAGATACAACTGGTTAAACTGTCTTTTTCTGGAATGAGGTCTGGGTGCTAAGAATTATTCGTAACAGGTCAGACATTCGTAACAAGTCAACTTTTTTTTTTCTAATCTGAGTTCATATAGGCCAAATCCCATTTTTTTTTCAGTTGGTGAGAGTGGGTCTGATTTATTTAATGCAGGGTCACTTTTGGATGGAACTGATGAGCATAGGTGCCTCTTTGTATTAAAAGCTGCCTTTATGCAGCTTAGAAATATCAACTACTGCAGGACTTAATTTGCTCATTTTTGTATGCATTGCTTATGTTAGAAGCTGTTCTGTTTGCTGACATACTGTTTGCATAAAATGATCATCTTCCTTCTTTTGGTAGATTTTCTGTTTTGCTCTTTCCTTTATATTTGAACCCTCTGACCATGTCAGGCTCTCTACTCTTAACAGAGATAACATAACAATTGCCAATGACGAATTTATACACTTCAAGCATAAACTCTGCTCTGATCAACACACAGATGCACAAGCTTTGCCTCTTCTGCCGCACACAAGGGGAGCACAGCATGACAATATTTGTAGAGTCAAGCATACTCATCCTGTGCTTTGCACTAGAGCAAGTCAGAAGCTGCTAATACATTTGTGTGCTTCTCCAGCTCTCCACAGCTTCATAATAATATATTTCCATCAGTTGAAAACAAGAAAAACACATTTCAGGCCTTTAATAATGCAGACAAGAGAGCCACTTTGCCACACCCGCACAGTGCATCCAAAATTAGTGTCAAATGCACACATTGTCAGAAACAGCTTGGCTGCCAAAGCAGTCTGAAAAATAAATATGTCAAATGTATTGGCGTTCTGCATGAATAATGGATATCCTCATACATCACTGTGTTGTATTGTATCGCAAAAAAGCCATATGAAATATACATAATCTAATTAGACAATGTTCTCGGACGTGGCACGGCTTGTTTTTGATCAATATGTAATAAGATCTAGTATCAATTAGTAATGGTTGGGGGTGGAGCTTTAGCAGCAGGAACGCTGTCACACTAAAGGTAAGTAAAACTGGAGTAAAGTCACTGCAGCATAAAAAACAAACAAATCACACAATAAAGATTTGAAAGTACCATTTAGAACACACAGTATTGAAATCTTTAGATGTATTGCTTCATTATGCAGTGGTTCAGCTATGACCAGTGTATTGATCAAAGGAATTAAGCTTGGTATTCGGGTTCACATTCACTGTGCTTGAAGACTTTTCCATCTTTAAGAAGATAGCCTGAGAGAATGTGACCATAAATCTGTTAATTAGGACCACCCTTTCATGAAAGGGCTGTTCAAAACCTGCATTCGCAAACTTTGAACAGTGAAAACAGAAAATACATTTGATTTAGGAAAATATGTGCCAGTGGATGACAAAATATTCCACTTGTCATACAGAATGAGAGCGTCATAAAGTTTTGTTGTAAGGATTATAGAATCCCCACATCGAACTAACTACTTTGACTTTCACTCAAGCTGGGAGATTAATCCTGAGTTATGTGCACATCTATCAATCCACTTGCAACTGCAAGTCAGCACAGCTCAAGGATCTCAGACAGAGAGGGACAGAAAAGCCAGATTGTGATCTAACCTGTTCTGCTGCTGCTGCTGGTGGCAGCGGGCAGCCTATCTCTTAACACAGGAGAGGTGCCTGCTTGTGCCTCTGCAGGAGAATGTGTTGAGGGAAGTCACTGAAGCAAAGACAGAGCATGCACTTGAATGATTGAGGTTACCTGGGTGACCTCATAAACCAAAACCCGTGGCAGCCTCCCAAGGTGAACGCTGAATTATGCCGTCATTAAAGGACAGGCCCAGTTGCCAAGGTTAGTATGTAAAGTATAATCATCTTCCTCCCTCTTCTTCCACTCACTCATTAGTCCCCTTCACAGGCCAAGAGAGATTATACCTTGAACTTGCTTGACAATTGCTATCTGCCCGTTGGGAATGGATCCGCTATGGGCCATTTAGATACCCTCCCACTATCGGCAGCCATATCTGGGCCTGCGATTCTGCAGTTGTGTTTGGATGTGCCTGCGAGAGTGTGTGTCTTCTAGCCCTCACTCTGAACACAGCTCATCGAGTTTGTCCCATAAAAAATGAGAGATGCTTTGACTTACTGCCGATTTATGTCCTAATTTATAAAAGAACCACTGGGAGGAGGCCCGCTGACATTTCAACAGTTTGTTAGAATTAGCATCATCTGTTTTGTTTCTCTTGGCAGTGATTCAAACCCTTTATGCTAAAAAAGGTCTCAGTAGCATTTTTAGCACAACAACAATATCACATAAATGTTTGAAATATAACTTCATTCTTCAAGAGTCTATCTGTTCAAAGAGCTCTAATGGCAAACAAAATACCTATTGCAATCAAGCCTGGACACTTTGAAGGGACTCAATCTCATTGGTATGCATACAGGACAGCCAAGTTTAATCACACCCTGCTGAACGCATTTTAATTTTTGGAGGAAATCACGTGCTGCAGAAGGTAAACCTGACCAACCATTTTTGTAATTTCCATTTGTTTACCTGACACTGACCACTCAAAAACGAGTTCCATTCAAAATCAAATTAAATTTTTTGTCTTTGCTTTTAATTATTAAATGCCGGTTTGTCCGGTGATGCCCATTTCGAATATTTAAAGCAATTACTGAGATGAGTTGCAATCTCATTGAATACTGGCACAGGTTTGTGAACAGACTGTTTATGTTTGTATAAAGTGATAGATAATGTTTATCCACTTTCCCATTTACTCTAGCCAATTGCCCGCTAATGTTGGTATCGGACGCTAAGAGAGGGTATTCATTTCAAAATTGGCAGTGACACGCCGCACACTTCAATCTACGAGGGCTTTTGGTTGGATGTACAGCTGCTAAAAAGTAACACATTCTGACTCAATTGATGTGTCTGCTTTGACTTACTCGCTCATTGCGATTCCATTTAGGCGGAATCATTTTCGACAAGAGAGAGCTCGTGCATCAGGTAACCATTCTGTTGTAGGTTTATAGCATCAGAGAGTCTGACAGCACATCTCATTCCCCTCAAGAGAGTAAAGAACTGCATCTTTCCTGTTTGAATTTAAAAAGGAGACGATCAGGATCTCTGAAGTTTTTTTATTTCCTTTTTGCATGCATGTAATAAAGAAGCAAAGAAACCAAAAGGGAAGTTGTACCACATAATGCACTACAAAGCTTAATGATCACGAAGAAAACTATACATTTTGATCTTTCATGGTGTCTTTTAGAAAATGCTGTTTTATGATGTACGATTTGTTCAAATGGACTAAGGGCAACAGACATCTGCTGTAAGCACAGACAAGGGTCTCCATGGTTGCAAAAGGCTTTGATGTACTTCATAGTCTCGAATTTATTGCAGACTTATAGGCTATGCAGCTCAGCTATGCGTGGGACCCATTAAAATCATTGGTATATGAAGTATTCAGATTGCTAAAAGAGTCCAAAACTTTAAAAAGAAAAGCTGACCACTGACTTAAGAGTATTTGAAAGTTTATGATTCCTTCAGTATTCCAATAATTCAGCACAAACATAACCAAACACAGGTTTCTGAGGAACTTAAAAAAAAACAGTTGGTGTGATAATAAGACAGACAAAGGGTGAAAACTATTTTTAATGGCATTTTTACCCTTCCCATTTGTATCATCTACCCTTTATCTATTATCACTCTGAATCTAACTTTTAATCCTATAGTGAACTCCAGTTTGTGGATCTCAATAACAAAGCAAAAATGTAAAGTTTATACACGCACACACACACACACACACACACACACACATACATGGATTACATGGCCTTGACTCCCAAATATGTTGTTAGAACACAGAACAAAATTCACAGCAAATTCTACACCTGGTAGTCATTGTAGTTTAAAGTGGCGTCTTCAGTTGACTTCCTTTCATGCCAGTCTCTGGGAAAATAAGCTGTCAGCTTTCTGTTTTTAATAAATACAGTCAGGTCCCAGCGCAGGAACCTCCTAGGTGAAAGGTGTTAATACTTTAGTGTGGTTTTGCATGTGAAAACATTTGTCTGATGAAAACACATTTTCATTCCTATATTGAGTATACAGAAGTCATAATACCATCACTTTTGACTGCAAAATTTTAACCTTTACTAACAATATACTTGTTTCAAGATAAATGTTTCTAAATCTTGAGATTACACAAACAGAATTCATGACATTATGATTTGAAATTGGGCTGCTCGGTGGTGTGGTGTTTAGCACCATCGCCTCACAGCAAAAAGGTTCCAAGTTCAACTCCCAGCTGGGGTCTTTCTGTGTGCATGTTCTCCCCATGTATGCATGGATTCTCTCCAGGTACTCTGGCATCCTCCCACCACCAAAAAACATGCATGTTAGGTTAATTGGTGACTTTAAATTGACCCTAGGAGTGAGTGTGAGCGTGGATGGTTGTCTGTTGGCCCTGTGATGGACTGGCAACCTGTCCAGGGTGCACCCCACCTCTCGCCCGATGACTGCTGGGATAGACTCCAGCCCTCCGCGATCTGACCGACGGCTTAAGCGGGTATAGAAGATGGATGGATGATTTGAAATTAATTTGACCACAAAAATAAAGATTTTCTGGCCAAAAAAAGAGAGAAGATTTCAAGGTCTCGACACTTGAACTGAACTCTATAGAGATTACAGTTCTCTGACAACTGAATGATTTCAAGTTCTGTTTCGATAAAGTTATTTTTCATAACTTCCTCACAGAATCATGTTACCATTTGAGCATCACAGTTCTTACAGGCCCTTTTGAGCACATTTGGCACGTTTCTCAAATTGGTCGCAATTAAGATGGTATAGTTACCCACTTTGACATCCACAAAGAGAGAAAGTGTGTTTCAGTTCCTTTTTGTGAACCTGCATTGCATGAAAAGGCAGATCTGAGTAGAGCCTCAAACAAAATCCATCCCTCTTGCTTAAGCACATTTAACTCCAACACATCAGCACAATGCAATCAATCCTCCCACCTGTACGGATGACAGGCACAGTGACAGAGAGGTTGCATAATTTGTCCAGGGAAGATAGCATATCAAAATGGGATCCTCCTACAGTGGCGTGCAAGGATTCCTCAAGAGGCGTTCAGGCATCACGCCTTGTTCAGTGCAGCCTGTGTGTTCGAGATTTGTGCTTGATTCCCCTGCCCATTCATCAGCTTTACCTGCTGGATGTCTCAGTGCTTCTTCAGGGCTATGTTTGGCATTAAAGGATGTGTTAAGAGTTCAAGCTGCTGGCTACTGCTGAGGCACTTCTATGTTCAGCACAAGGGCCAACTTGTTTGGTCTGCTTTTTCTGGGGCCAGGCGAGCAAATTATTACTCGCTGACTTGCTGCACTACATCAGTTGGGATTTGCTGTAATTCTAAAGCTACAAGTTAACAGGAAAACTCATATTTGCTCGGTGAACTGAGAGCAAAACACATCAAAACTCACTTGAATGCCAGGGTTTTATAAATCCAATTCATGAAATTGTAAAAAGAAAAGGAGGTAAGGAAAGTTGTTTAGAGTAAAAACAGTGAGAAATATTTCTTGTGGCAATATTTATCTGTATTAGCACACAAATCCACTATGGATGCTCATATAGAGAGTGCTAATATCACTAGAGTTTAACTTTTTAAACTTTAGTTTCAGAATGCTCTGACTTAGTAATTCATTCTTTCACATTCCATGCCCACCTCATCCTATTCAGGGTGGGGGGTTGGATCATGTCCAATTACCATCTAGTTAGAGGCAGGGTGCACTCTGGGAAAAATCATTTTTTGTACCACATTATTTCAAATAATACAACTAATGTAAATGGCATGGACAAAAATCAGGGCTCTTACGTGAGGCAACCACAGCAATCAAGCACTTTTAGTATCGCTTAACGAGACCTCTACAATTCTTAACTGGTAGTTTGGCCTTCTGGAGCAACTGCTTGAGTTCTCTCAGATTTGTTGGACACTGTCTCCCAATTCTGCAAGTTAAAACTCTTTCCATAAATTATCATTTGAAATCTTTAGCTAACTTCTTCAATTTTCTTTCTTGATACATGTGGAACTGTATGGGGGAAAGGGTGTGTGTGTGTGTGTGTGGGGGTGTGTGTGTGTGTGTGTGGGGGGGGTGTCATGACCAGTTTATCAGCTTTTTGCTTCATTTTGCGCCACCATATGAAATTCTGGTGACACAGAGACACCTTCCTTGTGTATGTAGTGTGTTTATTGCACTCGGTTCTGAGAATAGAAGTGTTTTACGTCTTTTCAGAGTAAGTGTGACAGCAATGCATGACAGAGCTAAACTCTGGTCATCAGTAAAAAAAAGGAGTGGTTTACAAACGTACTCATGTATTCATAAGTAATTTACATGGATATGTCAATATGTCATCCCTGCACACAGATGAGAGGGGGGGGGGGCAGAAGACAACCCATAAACATGTAATTTGTGCCTGAACTGGATACCAATAAAAAAAGCCATCTGGTAGCACTTAAGCGTATAACAGGAGAAAACAACACAATGCGAAACAAGGGAATAACAACTGACTGCAAAGAAACGAGAACTAGATCAAACTTAATCTCTCAGTAGTCTTTAAGTACTTGGTACATTGTAGGGAGTTAAATCTGGAAAAGGGGAAAAAAAAAACCTGTAAGTTAAGGTCAACTTGCTCCAACACAATTGCTATGATTGCATACTATTTCCATTGCTGTGTGATGGGCAATAATATTTCAGTTTGTAGAAAGAAAATGCCAGTTCCTATTAGCAGAAAGCAGTAATTAGATTTACACTGACAATCTATTTGGTTTGACAGACACAAAAGAAAACTTTAATAACAAAACCAGCAGGTAGCTGACAATTCACAAGAGAAACATATTCGGACTAAGGGCAATTAAAATAACAAAAACCAAATAAAACACAGAAGGATTTCGGTCCAGTCACAACATTAAAAACACACAATTGCCTCAATGTTTTATGCTTCAGCTATCAGCTCTGCGCAGAGGTAAAGTCCTAGTGATAACTTTTAGTTAGTTCGTTTTATTTTGTAATATTCCTCACCATTTAAAAGTTTTCTCTGCGTCACACATTAAATATGACCTTACTCAACAGGTCCCAGAGTACAAAAATACATGGTTCATTACAGCTGGGAAAAGATTACTTTTAGAATATGTTTTGACCTGAGCTCAGTGGCCCGTTCTTTTCCCGTTCGGCAGCTTAACCAGAAGAACAACAAGAATAGGTTCACTGTGAAAGGTCACTGCTCTGAAGGCCAAAGAGGGGTGTGAGCTCAGAGTGCCATGCCAGTCAACCCAGTGCTAATGTGTGCACATAGAGAAAGTAACAAAGATGTGCTTCAGTATGATGTCTATGTTCTTACAGCCTTGAAAGAGTGGAAGTAATAGCTTGGTCCTGTGAGCAGTGTGACCACCGTGCAAATAAACAGGGTGACAGTCGTGAGGATGCTTGAAACTGTAAGCGCACGGAGGTGAATGTGTAGGTTCTCCAAGGCTTTGTTAGAAGTTCAGGGCAGGGACACTTTTTTTCATTTAGCACTTTTTAACTCAGCTGCATTTATAAATAAAGATAGAGGCAAACATCTGAACTTATATTAAGCAGTGATAATGGTAAAATGCTACACATATATTTGAAAACACATTTCTTATTTATGTGTCATGCAGATAAAGGATATCAACTGAAATGCTGTTGTGGTGCAGACCTCAAGTATTGACTGCGAAAGGTATTAGAGTTCAATGTTGATAAATTGACTGTGAGTGACTGATGGCATTATTTTATTAATGACTTAGCATTGAACTTTGCATTGTGCTGACACCTGAGATGGGCTAGCTAAGCTGTGTATTAAGCTCCAAATCCCTTTGATTCCCTCTGGCCAGAAGTCTGCTCATCACCATTACTTATTCACCAGAAATAAAAAATAAATAAAAAAAGGAACTTCCAGGCTGGTAGCAGCCTTCTACTTATACTATATCCTCCAAGTCCTACCTACCTGTTATAATCCTGCATAATGGAAAACTGGAATGTCACCTTGTGTGAGAGGCAGTTGATATCTCTACGAGCAGGAAAAAAAAAAGTCATTTAGCACAAGTGCAGATCACATTTAATTAGACGAGAGGATTTAAATTGCCATGCATCAAACACTGCAGATGACCAGAAAGGAAAGAACTTGGGCCACAGGCCAGATTCCATGAGCTTTTCCATAACCCATCAAAATCCCCACAGCTACGAGGGGTCAATAAGTCAGAACACAGCCACCTTAATTAACAATGACCATAGCTGGAAGGTGCCCAGAATTTAAATGCCTGCCAACCTGCACTCCATTGAAAAATGGAGGAAATTCATAAAGCAACATCTCCAATCACAGAGCATCCATTATTGTTTTGTGCAGAGAAAGCCTTAATTTTTGATTGTCCAGGACTGTGCCATTAGAAATCCTCTTTGCATGAGTAACATCAGAGGGTCACACTGCAGTGACTCATTACATATACAAGATTGATATCCTTTCAGGGTGTTGCAGATCATATGAGTTTGATGCTTCTCTTTCACTAATGACTCCAGTCTCGGGGTAATTTTTTTTTTATACAGGTTAACCTGTCAGGAGTAGGTGAATATTTTCACCATTTAGCTGCCACCTATTGTTGAGGAGTAATTTCACTTTCATTATGCTTCCTGGAGACATCAATAATAGCCACACAGCTGTCAGAGTCCATTAAGACACATCTACATAAGGATGGGAGCAAATATTCATAGGCATATCAGTTTTCTGGGGACTGTTGGTTGAGATGGATTTGAATGACACAAAGATGAACTCCCTTTTGAATCCATTGTGAGACTGGAACTGCCACATTGGCTCAAGGTAAAATATCACCCACGCCTGTACACACATATTGAACAGCATATGCACACACGCATCTATCACATAGAAATGTATCATGGAAATCCACTACTGTTGGGGTGAATGCAGGCTGGAATTAGGTAGCACATATATTCCATGTTTATTTGCTTACTGTGTGAGATTGATTTTGGCAATATCTTAACAAAAGACAAGTTAAGATAAAATATGTTGTTTTTATTATTTTTTTTAAACTCAGCTGAACTCAGGTTTATATATACAGCACTTTTTCAAGCACACGTTCAACCCAAGGGGCTTTACAGAGCAAAAGCAAACCTTGAAAGAAACACAGGCATGGTAAAAAAGAAAGAAAAAGTATGTGTAAAACATTGAAGGAATTCTAAAAGATTAAATTGTACTTAAAGCAAAAATTCAAAAATAAGTACAAACTTGTTAAAACCATTTACTGAACTCTGTATTCAAACTGGCAGCTGGTTCTTCAGTAGAAGGAGCCTGAAAACTAAGATCTCTGTCTATACTAGTAGAAAGTCTTGGAACCACAAGAAAGCCTGCATTTGGAGGGTCAAATGTTCTTGTGGGCAAATAGAAAAATATGATCTTGCGTTACCAATCAATACTGAAATATTTTCAGGAAATTATTTGAAAACCCAGCTAAAATTGAATTGCAGTAGTTGTAGTAAATGCATCCCATTTTTTAAATATTTTATTTGTGTTTTTGATTTGTACATTTTCATTGGGTTATTGTCGGAATGTTGTGATTCCAAACGGTCACTTTGGAATCCCAATCTTCTATTACAGAGGCTTGAACGTGTTATTAGTATTAAAATAATTACATTAGGCTGTTTTAAGTTATACCATCTGATAGATTTCAGTTTATTCGTACAAACAATGATTCTTGAGTTGGTTACATAGTTCAGCAGGATTCTGTGCTTAGACCTACACTTTTCACTTGTTATATGCTTTCACTAATATTGTTAGACAGCATAGTATACATTTCAGCCATACTTATCCATTAACCTAGATCAAACCAATCAGTTGGTTAGACTACAAGCATGTCTTAAAGACACAAAGTCCTGAATTAATTAATTTTTTCCTTTTAGACAGGACTGGGGTTGTTGTCTTTGGACCTGAGCTTCTCAGATAGACATTGCAACGTAATTATTTCTTTCACCTTTGGAATATTAGGAACATTTTGTCTGAGATTGATCCTGAAAAACTTGTCCATGCATTTATTACTAGATTGGACTACTTATAGGGCTATCCCAAAAAAATGTCTGAAAAGCCACCAGCTCCAGCCTCTGCAGGAGAAATCATATTTCTCAATTTCTTCTCCTCATAGTTTCCTTGTTAAATCCAGAGATAAATTTAGAATTCATCTCCTCACATAGATATTATTTATGGCCAAGCTCCATCATATCTTGATCTCATAGTTATTATTTTCCCAACAGAGCACCAAGGTCTCAGACTGCAGGTTTACTTATGGTTCCTAGAGTTACTAGAGCTTATAGTCAGGGATGGTTCAGGTGAACCCTGAACCATTCTTTGGTCATGGTATTATAGGACTTGGCTCCTGGGGGACCTGGACACCTTTCCTCAGCTCTCTTTACTCTCCATATATAAATATGTGACATTAATTTCGTAATTATTTGCATTTTTTTTTCCAGACTCGTGTAATTGCGCTTGTTGAGCCTTCCTTCCTGTCCTCTCAACCCCGAACCGTTTAAGGCAGATGGCCACCCCTCCTGAGTCTGTTTCTGCTATTAAAACAGAACTTTCCCATACATTTAACACAGCCGCCTCACAGCAGGCATGCTCAAGGTTGGACTCTCAGCAGGAACTGCATCTGTGGATTCTCACTGGGTAGTCCAGCTTCCTCCCACAGACTGAAAACATGCATGGTAGTCTACTTGGTGATTCTAAAGTCACAGTAGGAGCCAGTCTGAATGTGCGTTTGACCCAATGTTGGTCCTGTGATGGAACGACAACCTGTCTAGGATGTACCCTGCTTTAACACTTGAGCAAAAACTTGGGCAACTCACACATGGATGCTGGGCTTTCTCAAGAACAGATCACAGAGAGTCAGGATGAGGGACCACACATCATCCACTCTGATCTGAGCACCAGAACACCAGAGGGATCCGAGCTCAGTCTCTTCCTCTACTCTCCTTTTACTTATTACTGGTCACCCATCTACCCCACTAACACCATTGTGAAATTTGCAGATGATACTGTCATAGCAGTACTAATAACTCAAAATACATTCTAATAGACTTCAGGAGATCAAAGCTGGTGGGACACTCAGCCCCATGTATCGAAAGGGAGGAGGTAGAGAGATGGATTGCTTTATATACTTTATAGTTTACATCTTGGTTGATCTCATTTGGTCCAGACACTTCTCTCTTCAGATGGGAAAAGCTCAGCTGAATATAATTTATTTGGAAGCTGAAGCAGGCTCACCTTCCCCACACCTGCTGATCAACCTTTACCTGGCCACCATCGAGAGTCTCCTGTCCTACTACTGCACCATGTGGCTTGCAAGATGCACAGCAGACAACAGGAAGAGCCTACAGCATGTGGCGAGGACAGCGGAAATGGTGACTGGGACCACACTGCCCCCTTCTAAAAGAATTGTATTCTGGCTGAATTTACAGGAAAGCCAGCCATATCATAAAGAATGCTACCCACCCTGGACATAAACTGTTTACCCCTCTTCCATCTGGAATTAGATACAGAGCAACCAAAACACACACCAACAGACTTTGGTATAGCTTTTATGAAGAGGCAGTAAAAATGCACTCCCCCATAAGAAAAAAAGATTAAGAACACTATCTGCTATGGCAATATATGCTTTACTGATAGACTGTTTACCTATTTATTTCAATGTTTTTGCACCATGAATGATTTGCTCTATGAATAAAGGTTGACTGCTAAGAGAGCTGCTAAACTGCTTTTCATGTTTTGTTTTTTTTTACAATAAAGTTCCTCCCTGTGTTACCATTACTTAGTTTCTGCAGGTTTCACTCAGCACAGTTACATGCACATTTGAGTCATGCTCGTGCTACGGCTGGTTTTTATGTTTTGACAAATCTTTTTTATTATTATTATTAAGGTATTATTAATAAACATAACTACTATTCAGAGCTGAGTTTTGCAGATCAAATAAATGAAGATTTATAAAGAAATCAGATGTAGTGGAGCTCTTGAACGTAGCCCTGGCCTGACTCTGTCCCTAATGAAAGCCAGCTAGTATTAAGCCCTGCTTGGGCTACCCTCTTTTATCTACCTCACTTCCTGTCCTGCCCCTGCTGTGGCTTTGTGATTGTGGCCTCCTGGTAGGTAACTGCATCATTTTGCATGCTACATATTTTCCTTGTAAACAGTTGTTTGCTGAGCATCATCCTTTCCCCTTTGAAGGCTTTGACATTGGAAGCTCCTGGAACTTGAGTTTAGGCTTCCTAGGTGGTGATGAGTGGTTGTCAGCCCTTATTTATCTGTTCAGTATCGGTGAGCGTGGCTAACTGAAAATTTCCCCTTTGCAAGTTTCCTGCTCAGCCAGGCCAGCTGCTGTTTGTCCAGCTTCTGTTCCATTTTCTCTTGCTACTGCTCTATTTGTTTCTTTGCCCAGCTCTGTTTTGCCTTTGGTCATGTTACTTTTGTTTGCCAAGTTCAGTGTTGATTTTTATTTTGGTTTAGTTGTACATCTGTAATGGATTGTCTTGTTTATTGCTAACTCCTCTTGCTTTGTCATTGTTTCATTTTTACTTTAGTAATTTTGAATTTTTGGTTCATCCAACTGGTTTGATGTCTTGATTCACTGGTTATGTTGTTCCTTTCTATTGTCATTTTTTCAATATTTTTTGATGTTGGGTTGTGGGGAGGCTAAGCACTTGTGGTGAGGTCCCTTCACACTGTTGCATGAGTATTGGTAGTAATTGTACCTGGTGACATGAGGACTGTTGTATAGCACCAGTGGTGAGTACAGGGCCGTACGCAGAGCCCAAAAATTATTGAGGTCATGAGTCAGAACAGATTCGGGGGCATGCTCAAAAATCCTCAAAAATCTGGCCATTTTCAGGGTCTTAAGGAGCAAAAACAACATCAGAATGGCTTTTAGGCTTATTTGTTTTGTTTGTTATCAGAGAACATCACCCTCATCCTAAGTGATTTACAATGTAAAACTGGAGAATGAATTTCATCAAGTCTTGGATTAGGAATAAAAAGGAATGAACTGTCCTGGGACAGAGGGACAAATGCTTCATATTTCCTTCAGTATTTAAAATAGATACCCAAGCCCTATTACACTATCGTGTTGATGATAGTGCCTAATCTGTTCACTCTTGTTATGGAAAGCCAGCTTTTGAACACATTGCTATTATAATCTTACACAATACTTCAATTATCATGCATTATACATCTGACTTTTAAAACGTATACAGTTCTGGCATAGCCTCTTCCTTTTATAGTACCTGCTCTCCCTCTATCACTGCTCCTCTTCTTGCTGCTTGGCCCAAAGATGAGCTTGGTTTGGCTCAGCCTTTTCCTCCCTATCCTGTTTCCCCTTTAGTGAAGAATATAAATACAGTCAGATACTAAACTGATAGAAATGAAAACAAAAAGCCATTTCAAAATCATGTTTTCAGACATCTTAAAAAGCTTTTGAAATTTGAGGTAAAAATGGGGCATTCTGAGGCTTCCTGAAGGACCGTTATGGTGACTCATGAAGTAAGGGCAAGTTACCACAGAAAATTATTCATTATTATGGGCATGCCAAGAAATGGCATGACCATATTGTCCCTTCGGGACATTTTGCACTTCCCCACCAACTAACTAAAAAAACGTAAATACCCCCTGTGGAGTAGGGGGTAGTTACCTAGAATCTCCCTAGAAAATAAAAAAAAAAAAAAAAAAAACATACGAAAAACCCTTTTGGCATGCACATATTGCGATGGTGCTAAACGGCCCATCACCTAGAACTAGGTAAAAAAATAAACACATCCAAAGGCATGCAGGGGGTGCATGCCTAGAACCTCCCTGAAAAAAAAAATCGTGAAAAAAAAATTAACGTAGAAAAATAAAAAAAAATTGAAAAAACCTGTTTCTTAGGCCAATATTTTGATTTTGTTTCATGCATTTTTGTAATTCAGCAGTTCACTAGGTTAAAAAAAGAAAACACCCCTCGCAGAGCAGGGGGTGCATGCCAAGAACTTCCCTGAAATAAAATTGTGAAAAAAAAACAAAACAGATAAACGTCCGAAAAAATCAGAAAAAAACCCATTTTACATGAAAAAGTTGGGTAGACATGAACTCACTATGTTTTTGTGCTCTATTAGTTGATGCCATGAGGTAAATATGCCGATTTTTGGAGGACTTTTGCTCGGCTGCACTATAACGTAGAGACATCGTTCAAATGTTTAAACACACGGGACGCTTTGGACTACAACATATTAGAGTCTCGTTATGCTGGCTACTACGATGTTAGAGATATGACACTTTCAATTGGTCATAATTTTAATGCTAATGATTGACATGCTGATTTTGGAGAGGTTTTGCCAAACTTTATCATACAGACATTGTTCAAACATTGAAAGACTCGAGACAGTTTGGACTACAACATACTTAAGTCTCATTATGCTGGCATTTACAGTTTCTGAGAAATTGAACTTTAACTTTATGCTAATTTTGAAGCTAATTGATTGATATGCTGATTTTTGAAGGATTGTTGCTTGGCAACATTTCATTGTGGAGACATCATTCAAATGTTCAAAGACCCGGGGCGCTCCGGAAGCAGGGAGTGTGGTTCATTAACAACATCACCCCGAACTCAACCAGAACCACTTTAAACAAAGCAAAGCAGCAAGAGGGCAGAAATAGGCAGTAGGGCATGCCCATAATCAAAATTTCCTGAAATTTTTTAGTCATTAGTTT
Organism: Leuresthes tenuis; assembly: GCF_036924035.1. Taxonomy (NCBI): domain Eukaryota; kingdom Metazoa; phylum Chordata; class Actinopteri; order Atheriniformes; family Atherinopsidae; genus Leuresthes; species Leuresthes tenuis. Next base: position 14,690,047 of record NW_027325365.1, on the reverse strand, counting down.
TATTTTGAAAATTAACTGGGTGTTTTATTTTGTTTCTGCACACGACTTCCTGTCCCGTATGATCTGCTGTGTGCCGTGTAGCTGCGTTGTGCTCCAGCATTCGGCAGAAATATATAGCAGGTTCAAGTTCCAACACTGAGAAATCAACACTGACTAAACGTTTAATTTTCAACCGAAGACATCACTGAGATTTCAGTCGCAAAATAAATTATGACTCAACCGGTGGAAATTGATTGACGACCGGTACTGACGGAGTTAACCAAAAGTAAACTTTGATTCGATGTTTCCTTCTGAGTAGTACGCTGGGCTGCAGTCATCTACCGCTTAAACTGCTCTCCACCTATTTTTTTTTCTCTTCCTCCTCCAGTGACTGGTGTGACTGACAGACTCACTAAGGTAACAACAACGTCCAACATGTGTGCGGTAGTTACCATAGCGACAGTGCATGTTGTTGATGACGCGCAGCACGTATGCCCAGACTGAGCCACTGTTTTATTTAACAGCGCTACTCTTGGCTCTTCAAATATAAAATCACCACAATTTCAGCAAAAAAATAAAAAATAAAATAAAATAAAAATACCGAGGACATGACCTCGGTGTCCTCTATGGTAGTTACGGCCTTGGGTGAGTACTGGTAGTACCTCTGGGCACCCCTCAGTGTAGTCTGCTTCTCCACAGGCAGCCTCTGCTTCCTCTTTCTGTGGGTTGGAGGGCTATTTCTTTGAAACATTTTAGATTTTAATATTACAAAGGCCTTCATATAATTCTAATAATATAGACAGAATTCTAACCTTTATCTCCTTGTTGGTGTCTTTATTATTTTACCATCTCCAGCCCAGGTTAATTTTATTTTCTTTGGAATAAAAATCTTATTTTTATTGTGAAAGCATATCTCTGCGTCTTCGGTGCTAGCCAGTGTGTTACATGAACAAAATTCAAGAGTATTTCCTGGGGTTCAACTCCCCAGGTGGTGTTGTCAACCCTATTCATTTTCTCCTTCAGCCCCTCGCTACACAGACATGATGTGACAATTTATGCTATGCATTTACTGATCGTTCTTTCTCTGAAAAGGCTGGACCCTGTCAGTTGACAGCCACTAGCCGTGAGCACGTACAGCAGAAGCTGCTTTGTCTTTGTGGCTGCAGATGTGATCATGGTAACTATATTATTACCACTCTTTTCTGTTCCCATTAGCAGAGAAAGGGGCACATGGGATTTGACCCACTGTGGCTGCGTCATGACACGTGTCACCAGCTTGTCATGGGTGTTCAGGAGTAGTTTCAGTCAAAGTCTCAGTCACATATACCAAGTCAGTTTGAAGCAAATGTATAAACCTTGTATGTAGTTACTTTGACAAATTAAATTTATCAACAACAAGCACACAGCAAGAGCTAATCAAAGCCACAGCAGGAATAAAAGCTGTTATGCCGTGGTTAGTCGTAACAGCTTCTCCAAAAGTGAAATCTTTGTTATCTTCTTTCAACACATCATTACTATCTGCAGCGTATAGGTGAGTATTCTGTTTGACACAAAAAGTTACCATGAACATCGCCTGCATCTCTGTCTTCCCAATGTCTCCTCCATAATTACAGACTGCAATGTTGATTAGTTTTTTTTTATTTAGTTTTTTATTGACGACATACTCTGTAACTAGCCCAATACTGGTGTTTGTTCGACACAGGGCCAGGCAATAAGCAGCAACTGTTCAGAGTGAGGTGGCTGCAAGAGAACCAAAGAATTAGATTTAAATTTGATCTGCAGTCAGATCAGATAAAGTATGGTGATTCCAGTAATTAGAAAATTCTAACAATAACCCTAATGGAGGTTATTCATAGTATTTAACCTCACTATCTACAATCAAAGCATGCCCTTAAATGGTCACTGTGATGTCAGCCACTGGTTTGTGAATTACAGTTTACTTCATGCCATCACTGTTTTATTGACCCAGCAATGACCACATCTGGACAAGAAGGTGGAGCTGAAGAGAACTTGGAAACTTCAGTTGGAAAAAAAAACAAAACACATCTTAAGTTATTTTCAGATATGCCACTGATCAGGAAGAGTAAATACTGGCAATGTTGACTTTGTAGTATTTGTTTCGTGAAGAATATTTTGAAAATGTTTTCACTGGGAATATATATTAATACATATACATACACTATATTGCCAAAAGTATTCACTCATCTGCCTTTACACGCATATGAACTTAAGTGACATCCCGTTCTTAATCCATAGGGTTTAATATGACGTCGGCCCACCCTTTGCAGCTATAACAGCTGCAACTCTTCTGGCCAAGCTTTCCACAAGGTTTAGGAGTGTGTTTATGGAAATTGTTGACCATTCTTCCAGAAGCGCATTTGTGAGGTCAGACACTGATGTTGGACGAGGCCTGGCTTGCAATCTCCGCTCTAATTCATCCCAAAGGTGTTCTATCGGGTTGAGGTCACGACTCTGTGCAGGCCAGTCAAGTTCTTCCACACCAAACTCACTCAGCCATGTCTTTATGGACCTTGGTTTGTGCACTGGTGAGCAGGCATGTTCCCAATCACTTCCACTTTGTTATAATTCCACTGACAGTTGACTGTGGAATATTTAGTAGCGAGGACATTTCATGACTGGACTTGTTGCACAGGTGCCATCCTATCACGGTACATATATATATGTATGCAAGTGTGTACTGGAGCGAGTATCTGGTGATGTTATTGAGCTTCCACATCAGGTTTATGTCTGAAAGTGGAGGACTAAACATATCTTGAGGTTTATGCTACATGAAAACCCCTCAGTAATGACCCAACAGAAGTTGTTTGTGCTTATCAACAGTATTTCACAAAAGAGGGAGGGTTTGTATCCAATTAAAGTCAGAAGGAAACTTAAGTTGAAACGGTCCAGGAAGTGTGTAGTCAAAGCTTGTCAAGCTGGTGGTTTGTTAGCGTGCGCTCTTCTTTGTTTATCCAGCTTTCCCTCTCACAGCATGGTCTCCCTCCACAAACCATTGCATAAGTTCATCTTTCTTTTTAATGTACTTGATGTAAATTGCAGAGTCAAAACAACTGACAGTGAAGTTTTGCACAGTTACAGAGACTTTGATGAATCCCTTGGGAATGAATGATCTTCTTATTGACACAGGTATGTGTAGATGACGCTTGTTTATGTGCCCCCATTCCAGATTTAGTTTGAGACATTAAAAAAGGCATTGTGCAAAAATGTCAAGTCGTATGATGAAAATTACAAAGACTTGGCCCTAAAACACCTGTGCAGTTAAAGTAAATAACGACCGTGGCCTGTATTTGAGGATAAACAGTATATGTGGAGACACCCTCCAATGCTAGTGTTTCCCTTGTTTATTCTTATGTCGGGACAATTTTGGGGGGTAAAGATTTGGGCAGAGGATGTGTAGATGCAACTGTATAATGTAATCATTTCAAATCACTGTATTTCTCAGATTAACTGCTTTCGTTTAGGTCTATATGGTACTTTCTGAACAGGCTCTTATGGATTGTAGGGGTGAGGTGGTGTTGTAGTACTGGTTTGGGTTTTGAGATCTCTTTTTGGTAGTCTCATCTCAGAATCAACTGGATTTTCACTCGGCCTTGTCTTGGTCTGGAGTGGACTGGATATGGCTAGATGAAGCTCAAGCTGTCAAACCATGGCCATATGAATATCACCAAACTGTCTGTCCACTGTCTGGCTGTGATTTTAAAAATTTAATAAAATTTTTCAAAATGTTCCTTCTATGAAAACCATGCTCATCAAATAGACAGTTGTAGGGTTCTAATTAGATGTTTTGTAGGCTACACATGTACAGGTCAGTTAAGCTTAATTGGTCAAATCCTGGTGCCTTTTGTATTTTGAGGGTTACACAGAATAATGGGGACTAAATTTATTAGGAATTTTGTTTGTTCACAGAAAGCAATTAAAGATTATCAAAACCAAATTAAATCTTTACATTATATATTCTATCCAAACAGTTATCACAATGTACTAATGCATGCATGCACATGAACTAGGCAGTGAACGTCAGGGGATAAATTAACAAGAATTTTATTGTTTTTTTCTGTTGGTTTCTAACTGAAATGTGGATCTCTCAGATGAGTTTGAGTGTCTATTGTTTTTGAGTTTAGCATTTAACTGCTCTGCGGCTGGTCTTGACTTGATCTCGACCTCTTAATGTGCTGGTCTTTAGACACTCAGGTCTTGGTACCTCATTGGTTTTGCTGTAGGTGGTCTAGACTACAACATTCAGGTAAGGGGTTTATTGTGTCTATGATATGATAGCTCGATTTGTTAGTGGAATCCTAACTTTAGCACTTGACATGAACAAACTCAATGAGATTTTTGAAAAAAAAAACAACATTTGGATTAAAGGACGCAACAGAAGAATAGAATAACAAGTTAGCTCACATAAATACACTGCAAGCTTGACGCAGTGCTTTTTCATTAGGAATGCAATGTTTTGTACAATCAACAAGAACATGACTTATTGTTCTTGATTCACATCTGTAAGATATAGAGCAAAATGGCCAGAGTGAGTTATCCTGCACTGGCATTTTTGCCATGATGGTGCCATAGCCCCCAGCAGTAACAGCATAACGACTACAATCTATTTGAGAGGCTAATGATTACTGCATATTGCTTTGCATATACAAGGCCTCAAAAAAGCCACACAAGTAGGCTTATGTGCCTCACACTTGCATTAATATTAAAAGGCCTATTGCTTTTATTGTCTAAGTTTAAAAAAAAAAATGTAAAAGAAAATAAAAGGAAGAATTAATGCGCCGCTCCATCATTAAATGGGATCAAATCCCAATGGAACGATACCGTTACAGTGACCGAACATCCCAGCCCACTTCTAGATGTTTCTGGAAGCATTGGTATTGACTATCGGAACACTGCTGGGGTGGGAACAACCTTCCCTGTGGGGCCCAGATGAGTAAGGAGCTGTCAAGGTTGGTTCCCCAAAGTGTTAATGGACCTCCCGCTTGAAACAATCTCCAGGTCTACATCTACCCTTGAGCTGAGCTTTCCAATGCTCGAGCTGTAGTGCCATGTTTCTAAATTGACCTACATCTCTGTCTATGTCACAGATGAAGAATTTAGTAATGGGGGATTGTTAAGTAAAGTTGTCAACAGTGTGCTCATTTCCTGCGTTTCACTAGCCCATATTTACGACAGGTGGGACTCTTTAGGCACTTGACGAATCGATTTTGTTATAACTGAGAGGGTTTACGAGGCCATTATAAAACAAGAATCAATACATCAGAATTTGTGTGATATGTAAAATGTTTGAAAGCACAACATTGACTGAAGAAAAAATAAGACCAAAAATCTTATCAACTCAAGAATTTGCCTTGAACTCTCGTGTATAAATTCTTGATGAACTGTATTTTGGGTTTCCTTGGGAGCAGCTGAGTTGTCTCTTCACAGACCGAACGAATAGCTCCAGTCTATGCAAAATGGATTCAGACATTGAATGTGTAGAATGTAAGGTTACTGTTACATGTTTTGTATAACTGTCCACTCTGGTAATGGATCAGAACTATATTACCTAAATACACAACATTCTCTACAGTCTTAACAATAATCTTTTATTATGTAGGAGTACAGTATTATGCTGTCAATGGCTAAACTAATTAAAACATGATAGCAGTTCTTATTTTTGTGGACTTTTGTGAAGTTGATTTTTTTTTTTGTTATGTTGCCTTAGCAGTGAAACTGGGTGACAAGTGATAGTGTTGACAAACTGACATTATGAACCTCATTTGCAGATCCTGAAATGAATCAGCATATTGTATTTGAGACCAAAGAATCTCCTATGAGTGTTTTGTCTTCCTGTGCACTTGTGAAATAGCAGTAACGATAATGCCTCTTTAGAGAGCAGAAATCTTAATCCTTCCATCATGCTAGAATTGTATTTTCTCTAAACCCTTTGTCATGTATTTTGCTTGCTTTTTTTTCTTTTTTTAGGGTTGTTGATTCATTGCCTAAGATGATTCATACATTTGTCTCCAAAGAACAAAAAGTGACTTTCTAATTTTGCTACTTGAAAAACTAAACATTGAGGGTTTGCAGAAAACAGCTGGGACACTGTGTAAAATGTAAATAAATTCAAAATGATTAGAAAATCTCATAAACTTTTCACTGTAGAACACAGAAAATACAAAAGTGCTGAAGGTAAAAGATTGTACCATTCCGTGAAAAATATGAGCTTATCTTGAATTTTATGCCAGCAACATGCCTAAAAAAGTTGGGACAGGGCCATGTTTACTTCTGTATATCAGACAACAGTCAGCAAACATCTGGAAACTGAGGATACCAGTTGCTGCTCTACAGTCCTGGGTCTTCTTTGTGATACTCTGCATTGCTGATGCGTCACTTGTTTTCAGTTGGTTAAAGATTGCAGGCAGGTCAGTCCAGCACCTGAACTCTTCTTCTACAAAAGGCCATGCTGTTGTAATAGATACAGAATCTGGGTTAGCATTATCTTGCTGAAATATGCAATGTTCTTCCAGATGTGCGAGTTCCCCGTTCCATAGGTGCCAATGTACCCTCATACCATAAGAGATGTAGGCTTTTGCTTAGAAAACAAATCAGTTGGTCTCTCTCCCCTTCAGTACAAGGGATGGGGTGTCCATGAGGGTTCCAGGTTTGAATCCCAGAGGGGCATTTTTCTGTGTGGTGTTTTAATGTTCTCCCCATGTATGTGGGGGTTCTCTATGGGTGCTTTATTCCAGGGTGTACCCTGCTTCTCACCCAATGACAGCTGGGATAGGCTCCAGCCACCCTGTGACTCTAGTTGGCTTAGGTGGACATAGAAAATAGATTTGTCTGACCACAGCACAATATACCACTTTACCACAGTCCATTTTAAGTGATCTTTAACCCAGAGAAGACAGCAGTTTTTCTGGATTATGTCCACATGTGGTTTTCTCTTGAAGTTGAAAGATTTAACCTGCTTTGGTGGATGCCATGGTGAACTGTGTCCAATTTCTGGGATTATTCCTGAGCTCATGCGATGACCTCCATGACAGAATCTTGTCTGTTTGTCAGGGCCTGAAGATCAGGGGAATCCAATTTTGATTTCCAGCTGTATCCTGTGTGCACAGAGATTTCTCCAGATTGTCTGGGCTGTAGATAATGAGATATTCAAAGTCTTCATCGTTTTACATTAAGGGACATCAATCTGAACTTGTTCCAAAATTTGTGAAAATGTTCTTTTGCAGATTGCTGAATGTCTGCCCATCTTCACTTCTGAGAAACTACCTCTGTAAAGTGCTCTTTTCATCCCAATCACACTACAGTCCTGTTACAAATGAACCTAATTAGTTGCAGCATGCTCCTCCACCTGTTTTTTATCTACCCCTTTTTCAACCCAGTCTCTATCCCAACTTTTTTGAGATGTGATGTAATATTTTATTGTGAAAAAAATGATGCTTTATGAGATTAGAATAATCACTTTTCATTTCACACATCGTCCCAACTGTTTTCCAACTCTTTTGAATTTTTTTAGTACTTTGGGAAAACATAGAATGAAAAGTAAAAATAACCACATCTGCAATTAGCGCATGCCCCGGTTGTCTGCGTGTTACTAAACTGCTTACCTCTATTCCAAAACACACTTGCACTGATTGATCTTCATTCTATTGGTTTTAGGAGAAGTTCAGTAAACCTGTGAATGAGTTTTAAAAGGGAAGGCCAGAATTCATATACACGTGGGAGCTTTTAAAAGGATTTCTAATCTATGTGGAGCTAGTAAGACTGAGATGTTTGGATTGTGGATTTTGCCCCTACCATTTTCGCACAGTGTCCTCTTTGCGCCTCAAGCATTCTAGCTTCACTAATGGGTGCAAATTGGAGGTGCACTTATCCAAGTAACTGTTGAACCACATGCCCACTTTTTTAAAATTGAGGTTACATTTGGAATTATTGGATCAAGGTGAGTTTAAAGCACCTCCTGACTTTGATTTTGTTTTGATTTCGATTTCTCATCCCATTGTATTTCATGAAGGAGTTTGTTTAAAAAAAAAGTGTGTGTGTCTGTGTGTGTATATATTTACATTAGCATGTCAAGTGCATTGCGTCTGTAAAACAATTAATGCATCTCAACCACAGCTTGATAGAGTTTTGGTGTAGGTCATATTTTTCACGAATAAGGTAAGCATCAGAGACATTGTTCTCACTGAAGATATCTAATTAAAACATTTGTAGATTTGTTGATCATCGTTTTTACTTCATATCAGTGACAATGGGGGCTGTATGGTGGTGTGGTGGTACCTTTGCCTCAAAGCAAGAGGGTTCCAGGTTTGAATCCTGGCTGGGGCCTTTCTGTACGGACTTTGCACGTTCTCCCCGTGTATGCATGGGTTCTCTCCGGGTACTTCGGCTTCTTATTATTTGTTCCTAGTGAGTCCAGGGTGTCCCCGACCTCTTGCCTTCACAAAAATCACTACTGTGCTCAACTGATCTGTTTTACCCTGTAATTGCAGCTTGCAGCTAGGTTTTCATGCTATATATGGCCTATGTTCGCATAAACTATGACCATAGATGCCAAAGTAGCTTTCCTGTCATTCCGTATTAAATGTAATGGTTAAAGATTAATTAAAAGTGATTACATAGTAATGATGCAACCATAACATTTTCTCATACTGACACCATACAGCCAGACATCTATGCAGTGCACACCGTAAATCATGGCATTAGCTTATAATCTTCACCACATGATATTTACTTTTATTTTCTGGAGTGACTTTGTGGAATATATTATAATCTATTTTTAGAGCCTCACGCTTTATCAAAAGTCCCATCCTGATGGTACTAACATAACAGTAAAACTGAGGAAAAAAAATCAACTCTTGCGGGTTTCTTTCTTCAAAAGATTCCATACATATGCACACATTCACTCACATACTTGCTAAATGCAAAACAACCCTGATCTGCCCATTTTCACAAGTTGCTCAACATAAAGTCGTTTAGTCACTCAGCGACTCGTTTTTCAACAACAGCTGAATGAGGTCAAACGATACCCATCCTTGTTCAGAGTCTTTGTGATCAAGAGTTATGTCACCCTGTCACTGTGTCTGTGTTGCAAATCAAAAAAACATCATTCATCGGCTCTGTTGTAGTACAGCTATGTTTTACTACCAGAAGAGACCGTGGTGAATACCATCAGAACTCTGTCTCACAGAGATGGACAAGTGCAAAAATTTAGGTAACAATGGGAAATGCAAGAGGTAAAAAGGTTTCCATGGTAACAGAGAAAGCCTTTAATACCTCTTGGCGTTGAATGATGAAGACAGAGACAGACTGTAGAAATTTACATGTTCCTCCTCCATTAGAATTCCTGTCATTTACAATGAAAACTGAAAACCTGTTGAATATTATCTTAAAACATATTTTGCACTTGGGAATGAAAATGACCCTCAGATGCAATCATATTATGCTAAAAGGTACCTAAATACTGCAAATACATTGCCTTGCTGAGGCTTTAGCAGCTGGCTTTATCCGTTTCAAACACATATTGGAACCACACAGCCTTTGTAGGGCTACAAATAATCATGAATAATTCAATTTCTTTTTGAAGAGTGTCTGGTTACATTTCTTAAACTTTCTTAAACTACATGCCTTTTGTCATGCACTCTCTTCCCTAAAACATAGAAAATAACTTTTTTATAGGACTGTTATTAATTTAAAACATATCCCACCTCTAACTCAAATGCCATGCTGATATGTAAGAATGTCTGCCACATTTTACAGTCGGCCCGTCACGGTGTGTTATTACAAGCCGCATTGGTTCCCTGATTTTCATTTAATCTGCCTCTGAGATGCATTATTGCTCACCCTTTATGATCTCATATTGTTTTATTGAACGTGCATTGTGCTTCTCTGGTAGTGCTTGCTTTTATGGAAAAGCAGTAAATTCCCCCTCTTTTAAGATGAAATCTTGGATCACTTTAAGAAGTTGGTACCGAACCGCACAGAGAACACAGGCTCAGTGTGGAAGATGCGGTTTGGTGAGACGTGGTTTGATGACAGGTTCACAGAATGTAACAGCCAACTACAGTGGAGTGGGACGCCTTTAACTGAAATCTGCTTCCCAGCCAGCCAGTTGAGCTTCAAAACAAGATCAAAGTGCTTTCACCTTTCATATTATTGAGAAAACATACAGGTTATAGCTTTAAAGATGTCATGCTCACCTGAAATTTCAGGTTACTGTGATGAGTAGAAGAATTTGAATATCTGGTGAGGTCTGATGAAATAACATGAACGCATTCCAAAATCTGAAAACAGTTTTATAAATAACAGCAGTAAAAATGTGGTGGGATATTCTTAACAAAGCCTAGAGAACTTTCTGTGCAACTATAGATAGAAATGGTATGCCTCACATTAGAAACCTAACTGAGGGGACTACCCAAAAACAGTAAGATAGATGAAAACAGACATAAATAAGCATCACAACTGCTTCTTAGATTAAATATATCACAATACACAACTTTCTAGCATGGTAAAGGAGACTCGTTAATTCCAACAAGAGTGATGTGGGCCTATGCTATATGCTCAATATGTGATGGAGGGCACTTATCCTGTCAAAGTAACTGTGAAAGTATTCACATTATTCTATATCTGATGCTATTATTAGATCGAAAATATTACCTTTGAGATGTTGTTAATTTGTCGGTAGTCCTGGTCTGTACAACTGTACACACCTTTACACTGACAGATGGAACTAAATGTATGAGGAAGGGAAGATTATATATTGGAGGACTGTGATCAGGGGTCAGATAAGAGGGACACCTTGCAGTATTTTGCTTGGGGACCCAGGGAGTACAGCACCAACTATTCAAGTGAAAATATTATTGGAATTGATGATTTCTAATGTGTACCTACTGCTCATTAATCTACAGGAATATTTTTAAATTTTGATATGTCCCGTGCTGTTTCTCAAGTCCTACTCCTCTTTTCCAGCTCATTGGTTGCTGTGGCGGTTACCGGGGTCCTTGAAGCCAGTCGCTGCTAAGGAGTGGGCCATGTTACCATGTTAAGTGGATCTGCACTTCTGGGCCTTTTTACCATTTATCTGCCATTATACCACGGCACTGTTCAGGCTTTCGGTTTTTGGTTACAATACTTGAATTGTTGACTTTGTTGTATTTAAATCTTTTATAAATTTTGATTATGTTTATAACATTTTGTTTGCCAAATTGGACTACTGGGGAATGATCATTTTCATTTTTCCGAGCTTTTCTTCTCTTTTGTTTGTAAAGTTAGGAAGCCATGTTGTTCATTTGTACGTGAGCTTTGTTTTCTCTTTCCTTTTTTTTCTGTGGTTAGGTTTGTGGAACTTTCTATATTTATGGTTATTTTGTTTGCTGTGTTGGCCTTGGCTCTCCCTAAGGTTTTAATGTATTTTTGTTTCAAAAGCAAAAAAAAAAAAAACCTTTAAAAAAAGGTTATCTGCCAAATCTTTCACTCAAATTTCTTTGCTTGGAAGTTTTTCTTTTTCGTGATTTTTACTCTATTGCCTAACAGAATGTGGTTGCATCTAAATGCTTCTGCAAGTGCCATCCATGGACTGAACATTAAAAAGTCATGCTGTCGTGTAAAGACATTTACACTTAAATTTGCCTAAAAATTGTAGGATTTTTTAATTGGGAATTTTATTTGCCTTTAAATCTAAGAGAGTATCTTCCTCACCAGTGGAAAGTGAGAACCAGCTTTCAACACCTTGTTCAAGATTCACAGGAAAAGTTAGAATGGTTTAACAGCCAACAAGAATGCTGTTTGCCAGAAATGCGAGAACAATGCTATAAATATATCGACTGCTCTTCGTCAGCTAATACTTATCTGACTGATTCAGTGGTTTCAAACACATGTTCCAAGTGAAAGGATTTCTTTGAAGGAGAACACATACATAATATAAAAGAGGAGCACAAGAAATACCACTAACAAGCTCTTTGGTTTTCACAAGGATTGGTTTGGGAACTCATAAAGCATGGCTAGTTGTGCTTTATGGGAATTATCAGCTCAGCTGGAGCACATCTTTGACCAAATTGCTTGGCTCAAGCTACACATTACTTAACAGTATATTAACCGCAAATTGTGATTCAGCAAAATTTGGGCATTACTATATCCTTTATTCTGTCAGTGGTGCAAAGATATTGCTTTATTAGACTGTCTGTGCAGTGAGTTGGGTGAAGATACTTTGGCTTATTCATGCGAAAGGGATATTAACCAGATTTGGGGGAGTAAAACTTGGATTCATGCAATTTAAAACATCCCAGAGTGCATCCACAATGCATTTACAACCCATATGTGGGTCTCAAAGTAATTTGGTAGTACTATGTACTATTTTGGTCCTACATGAATCCTCTACCGACCTTGAAATACCTTGTCTAAATGCAAATCGATGTAATATACATATGTTTCCATTTCAGAACATCTAAAACACTATTTTTTTTCAAATGCAAAATCTTCTATATCTTAATCACTGTACTGAAGTCTCGAGAAACTACTTGGGTGATGTAATTTACATAAACTTTGCAGAGACCTGTTAATATTTAGCGAGACATTGATTGCAACTATTTCTCATGCTGAGCTCTCACCCAGTGCTGCTTATGGGAGAATTCTTCACAGTGAAAAGAATCATATGGACGTATAAATCAAAAAGTGCATTCTAAGCTGATAAAGAGGAAGATAAATAGGCTTAATCCAATAATGCCTCTGGAAGGAGCTGTGAGCTTGAGGCATTCAAAAGCAGCCCACCCTCTTCAATAAGCCATGAGCAGATGAATGGACTATGCACCCATTCCAGGCTGAGTGGTGCTGACAAACTATAGATCACCTGTGAGGGAGCAGAACCCTATTTTACAAGGAGTTGTCTAACTCTATTCCTCAGCCACAGGAATCACTCTAACCAAGACAAAACGGCAACTCAGGCGTTTTGCGGGACTTTGTGATTTTTACCCCTAGAGCCATTTTAAGTTTAATAGAGGCCACTTTTTTTTTGTGGATACGGCACTGACAGTGCCAGGGTCCGGTTTAGGAGACTTAGAACCTGAATATTTTCAGCACAATATTTTCACAGCTCAGATTCTTTTACTGTTCATAACTTTCAGCATTTCCTTTTTTTTAATTCCAAACCTTGTTCATAGCCGCAAAGGAATCAATGAGTTTTAAGTGGAGTTGTCAGAGCGAAGCACTATCAGAATGAAAGACAGAGACCCTTCCCTTAAGAAGGTATTAGCAGCTCCTCACAGGCGGAACACCATCAAGAAAAGTATTCAGTGGGCAGTTTTTATGTCCTGACAGTCAGACCGCTTTAGAAAGTAAATGAATATACTCAGCAAGAGCTAAAACTCTTACATATTATCTTCTTATTCGGTAGATTTGACCAAAAACATCATTAAAACATGCATAGACAGCAAACACAAAGACACATGCAAGACATACATGCAAATGTAGACATGGATGTAGGTCAGCCTGACCTTCTTTGTGTCTTTAAAACACATCGTAACTATAGGACATTATAAATGCTTTCACGGTGAATGGCACAATTAATGCAGCACATTCTCATTCTCATCTAATCGCTTACTGCTACTTATTCAAGAGTCCATAACACAGGATTTGTTTTGGGGTTAAGCTTAACTTTTCTTTGACATTATTTTGACTTTTTTTACTGTACAACTTTACAAATGAATTACACATTGAAAATACTTGGTTAAGTTTATAAAAACATTACGATTTGGCCTTCGAATCAACAATGAAAAACTTTCGATTACATAAAGGTTTACCAATATTTCTCATTTGCCATGGTGGTGTGTCTTCTGTCTTACCAGCTTGTCTCCTGTCCTGAAGTGAAGCTTTGGGGATACCCTATGGTTCCAAAATTTACATTAAAACTGCTAATGATGATGACAGTTGAGAAAAAGAGTAAAATATTTTCATATTAAAGAAATATTTTAGTTAATTTGAAATAGGTTTCTGTGAAGTTCTTACCAATAGTATCTTACCAGTAGTAGACTCTTAGTTTGGAGAATCAGACAGTTTTCTGACTTGTGAGCTGAAGTTAAAATTATAAATGATACTACAAATTCAACATCAAAACCATATATATATATATTTTTTACCTTCTGCATTTGAGAAAGTGTAGTGACAAAGTAAACAACTGTCTGATTGACGGTGACACGGTGTAAAAATCCATAAAACAGTTCTCCCTTGATCTGTTATGAAATATCTAAAACTTGCCTCGGTTAAGATGGTGCAAAATTTGCACTTGTGGTGGCCGCATTCTGAGTATGTTTTAGCCTTTTAGCTTGCCCATCAAGAAACAATCTGATTCTGCAAACTAAGAGGGCTCTGACTGTTGTCTACTGCTGGTAAGACACTGATTACTCATAAGTACTTCACACAACATCATTTAAAAAAATACATATGTTTAGATATCTCTTCAAGGCTCAGATGATTGGGTGAGCAACGCGCATATAGAGGCTTAAGATATTTGTGCATCTGGCCCAGATCATTTTTCAAATTCATGACCCTTTGCTACATGTCATTCTCTTGCTGCTGAAGGCCACTAGAGTGTCTTGTAATTAGAACATGGCTTATCATCTGGATTTATTCTTTCTTTATGTGACTTCAGAGAGATACCCAGATATCTCAGCTGGTTAATGCCTGGCACTGCCATAGGTGATAGCTTTAAAAAAAACAAAAAAAACATGCAGGGCTAGTTGCCAAATTATGCTGATTTACAGTTTATATGAATCCCAGATGTAACATACAGTACATTTGAGAACATTTGACAAATGGTGTAATGAACCCACACCCACAGCGACTTTTACTTTGAGAAACATCTCATTAGAGTCAGAGAAAAGAGGATCTTCCCAACCACAGCAAAGAACAATTGGTTTAGTTGCTATTGGAGCATTATACATGTGAATGATGAAAACAGCTTGTGAACTACAGGCAATGGTGAACTTATCAGTTGAATAAATTGTGTGATTTATATCCTGTTAATACATCCTTTAAACTAATTTTTAATACCTTAGGCGAAACTCGGCTTCTTTGATCCTCTGCAAGTCTGTGCATAAAAGGATCATAAGGAATTGTGCCATTAGGATTAGGGGAACAGCTTCTTTTATCAATTACATCAAAGTTTCAGCTGGTGCCCATTAAATAAATGGTCACACAGACACATGGTAATACACAAACACACTATTTCTTATTCTGGACCTCCAAAAGATTGTTGGTATAAAATAAGGAAGAAGCGTTTTTGAACATGACTTGACTCAGTGTTTGCATAGTAATCAGCTTGTAAATTTGGGTTGAATCACAAGTCAATCCTCAAAGCATCATGCTTGTTAGACCCACAGGCTTGAGGCTGAAAGCTTGGAAGAAAGCCAGGGGCATTTAAAAACAGTCTTCTATCCAAAAAAGGGATGAAAGCTTACTTTTAACTCCTATGCTATCTGTGTTGAAAGTGTACTGCTGACACAGTAACTGTGCCCTCTGCAAACATTCTGAGATCTACACCCAACTATAGATGACACTAATGATAATAAGCAGCAGGGTATATTGTGTAGAGCCGAGACTCTCTTATTAGCAACTTCAAGTGCAGCTTTTAAAATGCGAAAAGATACCAAAAGAAAAAAAAAATCACAACTTGCCACTGCTCAAGAGACGAAACATTTTCATTTAAGTCCAGTAATTACATAAAAAGTTGAATTAGCATTCAGCTGCTGGAAGTAAAAAGCACAACCTCTAAAATGCCCTTGTGAGACAGTAAATTTTATGATGGAGCCCTCTGTGTTGGGTATTCACTGAGTAAAATCCCTCATGACTTGTTATATGGCAGCCAAGAGGAGATGGATCACCCGCTCAAAGCAGATGTTGTCGGCACACACAGGGCACTCTGAAAACAATGTGATCCTCCCAGACTAACTAAAGCACACGCAGAGGCAGACACAAATAAAAGTCACAGTAACACACGCTGATCTTAATCTATTACACAAGCAGCCTGTGGGCTATGCACACGCACACACACACACATAATCGCCTTTTATTTTACAGTCCACAGACACACCACTACAGGTACAGAATTTCAGTAGGATTTTGTCACCACACAAAGCACACATCAGCCGAGCTTTATTTGTTTGAGTTTTATCCTCAGAGCCGCCACAACAGAGAGCACATCACACTGCGAAAAGCTGTCAATAAAATCAGTGTGCCCTATAGTGTTTGTTTTAGAATGAGAGGTAAGGTCACCATGTTACAGACGGCAAACGCCTACAGCAAAAACACATGCCAAACACTGACATTACGTGTAATCTTCTTGAATACATATCGAAAGCACACGATGTAGAAGCCATAGGTAAATACTCAGGCAGGAGGGCTACATCACAATGATAGCAACAAGACAGCGCGGTGAGTCTCTGTTTTACCACCGATGCATAACATCTGTAAGAAATGGCCAATGGGGGACAATTTTATGATTTAACATTTCATTCATTTCTTGCTGATTTATTTCAACACCATAACCATCAGTTTTGTTTTATGATTTTTTTTTTCCAAAGTAATTATTTTAAAATGTATTTGATATTTATCCTCAAGGTAACAATCTAACCTTTCGACAAGCTTGCCTTACTGCTTAGCACATGAGATATATTATACTTTTCATCTTAGAATATACACACGTCATCCACACGATGCTCTGCACATCTGTCTATGGTTAGAGATGTGTGAGAATAGAACAGAGTTGCATTTTTCATCATGATTGATTCACCTTGACATAATGCGTTACAGCTGATGACCAATGGTGGTTCAGTTGCTAAATTGACTTATTGCAACAAATTGCTGAAGTGTGAAGTGTAGTATTTTAAATCTTTGGGACAGCTGCAGCTCAAGAGGAAGAGCAGTTGTCTGCGGTACGATTCCTTGCTTCCCTGGACCACACGTCAAAATGTCCTTGGTCAAAAACACTGAACCCCAAGTTGCCTTCAATGCACCCATCTGTGTTGGAATATATATACACACACACATAAAAAGAAGCGGTCGAGATGAGTGGTCCGCTAGACTGGAAAAGCAGTACATAAATACAACCCATTTAGCATTTAAATCCAAGTACAATATTTGCTTTCAGTTTAAAAAAACAAACAAAAAAAAACAAGACAAGGACGATTGTGTGGCGAAACAACAAGAAAATGTTGTTGAAACTGAAATAAAGCTTTTTTTTTAGTGCCCGTTTTGTTTAAGGATGCATTCCAGGGACATGATGCAAACATGTAGCTATATACGTGTTAATCAAACCTTTATTTTTTATATATCTAAAGCAAACCCAATATTTTGACAGTTTCACATAATGCAAAACAAAAAAAATTTATGATTTGCAAAGGAAAACATGGACATGCACCATTTTTTTGGAGCCCTCGAAATAGTCATTTTAGTATTTGTGAGCATTGGAACACAAATAATTGGGATGGTAAGAAATACCTGCCTAAATTATGAAGTGAATTAGAAGTTAGAAGCTCTGTGAATCAACATTTTACACATTCTGCTGCAAGACTGTTGTAGACAGAGGAGTGACGAAAGGGACTTTTAGGTCAGAGAAAGCACAATAAACTAAAGACTGTCACGGCTAGGTGCCTAGCCAACTCACAAAAAGGGCCCAAGAGCAGACGCAGACACTGGGAGTTAGATTTAAGACAAGAGTTTATTTACAGGTAGGTGGTGTAGGAAGCCAAAGGGATCTGCGTAGTCAGGGGACTCAGAGAGGAGGACACAATGTGAATCTGAGAGTGATTTGTCCAGACAAGGGGTAATGAACTGTTCTTACAGAGTGGATATCCAGAGTGGATGGGAGAATTTTGGCTGTGGTGCAATGGCTCGGAGTCTGCGGTGGGGCGAGCAGGCAGGAAGGTGAGACAGGAAGGTGTCCTGGAATCCAGCAGTGAATGCTAGTCCTTAGCATGGGAACCCAGAGCAAGGAGAATGATGATGAGATCGGTACTGAAGAACACAGGAAGGCAAGGTAAGTACGAGAAGGAATACTTTCTGAGAAGACACAGGAATTAGCCTAATTACCACTGGTGAAGTGAGACAATCTAGCGGATCTGGTTGCTCATGCAAACCCTTGAGAATGCGTCTTGATGAGGAGAGACGAGTGTGAAGGCAGGAGCAATCCAGACTCCGCCCAGGACTTCCTGGAAATGTGCTCAGCCCCACCTAAGGCCCAGAAACCACAACAACAACATCACAGCCAAGCATGATCGTGACGAAGACCCCTTATTTCATGAAAGCAACCGTTTTTGCAAATCGCAAACAGAAGACAACACAAAAATTAAGAATTGCATGCTCTAAAGACATGGTGAATTTACAACCTTCTTCTTAATGAAGAGAGCGCACACGGGGGACCGTTTTTATTCCTTTTTGATATCTTGAGATTTCTTGATTAATTCTGATGCTTGCATCTTTTCAAAAGCCACCGTTATCATGGGAATAAAGATGGAGCACATGCACACACAGAACTAAATGTCAACATTCCTCCTGTGGGTACATGAATCATAAGGTGTTTGAAGACTGGAGAGGAAAGGTGTGAAATAGACTAAAGCTAAAGCAAGTGAAAAGTTGGTGGTAGCTGTCCTAATAAAAAAGTCAGTTTAAGTGTGCCATTCATGTTTCACTAATTATAGAAAAATGTATGACATAGATATTTCAGTGCTTGTTCAATACAAAGGCAGATGTGAGAATAGCACACATGAAGTAAGCAACTTAAATTTGGCAGTTTTTGGTGAGAGTCCTCATTTCTCCTCATGCGTTGAAACTCGGTGCTCAAATTCCCTTCATTGTCTCTTTTGTCAGATCTGTAAGTGAGAGACAATTTATATTATGTGCCATTGGTAAAGGGATTAGAAGGCATGATTTATGCTCCAAAGACATTTATCGTTCAAAGCAAATGAGTTTCTTTTCTCAGAGGAACAATGGGGGACCGCCTGACTCCTCCCTTAATCTCTGTGAACAAAGAAGGCTCACCAAACTGGAACTCGGGGTCCATGTAATTCAGGCCCTGATTAAACAATTTCTCTTAATTTTACATGAGCACTGCTTTGTATTTCACAAGTTACAGGCATACATTACAGCTTCACAAGCCAATCAGTGGTTGAAACAACCTGATATGTTACTTTTTTTATTGGTTGTTGTATGAACAGAAAACCAGAGGCTGGAATCAAAGGTTTTCTTTGTCTTTGAAATAGTTGGAGAAATTGGAGAAACAAGAGTAAAGAGTAAAATAGTGTCTTTTGTTCTTTCTCTTTGTCCAGAGAGGCTGCAGTAGACTATGAGCTGAAGGTGCCTTTCCTTTTTATGAAAAAGGCTTCTGCAAAAAAACCCTCTACTGTTTACTACTGTCCCTTTTGAACATGATTTGTTGGAATTGGCTCCTGACAAAGCTCAAGGATATTCTGTCTTTAACATTGCAGATCCAAAAAACAACACACCTGCAAGACTGAAAATGCATACCGTTACTCCCGTTTGAACCGTCGTCCAACAACAACAGGGTGACTGGGTTGAATGGAATGTTTCCTGTGTTCTGCTCATAATGTGTTTTTCACAATCATCAGAGGCTTGTCCATAATCTTGATGAGCTCAAGGGACCATCAGAGTCAAAGAAGTCAATATGATTGGCATGACTTTGAACCTCGGCGGTGGTGCTTGGCAGTGAAACGGGGGCTGGGGGGGTTCTTGGCTGTTAGCACATGGCATGGTACTCAGCCAGGGAGATTAATGGTTGTGACTGCATCAGGCCAGTGACTGGGGATCAGAGGATGTAATTGGGTTGAATCCAAATATGGGCATTTTAGACAGCTGCTCATAGCAGGAGCCAATCACACGCTCTCATCTCCATCATGCTTCCAGTTGTTCACCACCTCAGGTAAAGATACTTGAATCTCTTCTGAGCTAGGGAAGCTGCTCTGAAATTCTTGATTACTTGTCTTATCCTTGAAGAGGTTCCTTCCAAAATCAAACATCCATTATTTCAGAGACTTGACAACTCCTTAGAAAAAGAATCACTGAGGGGATTATTATTTCTCTCATCTGCAACTTGCAAAATTTTATAACAATAGCGACTGTATCTTTTTATGTTCTAAATAGTGAGACTTTTGAAAGTGCAGAAAGCTTTGCTTTAAGCACAGTATATTTTACAATAACAGAGCCACATAACATCCATTGCACATCCATTGACTTTTTTTTATGTTCAAATACAAAGGTCCTTGGTGGTCACCTGACAAATTCATACAAAATCCCCATAAAAGCTAATTAGAACCTAGGTATGTTGTACCCTAATTTGTCATTAAAATATACTGTATTCCTAAGTTACGGTTATTCTTGTGTCAGCACATTGGGAATCAAAAGTTTTGTGTTACTAAAATGTAGTAATAAGCTTTACCTAAAACTAGCCAACTTTAAAAGAGCTGGTGTTGCTCTTTTGACATTGTCATGCTCTCCTGATTCCAGCAAAGTCCCCACTCTGATCCTGGCTGTAACAGGATAGATATCATGTAAATTTATTGGTGACATTGAGATGGCTCTTTGCTATTCAAATGAGGCCTGCCTCATCAGACGCTAAACTGTACCACGTATTGGCTTGTAGCGGTAACCTCCCCGCAAACAGCTGTGACCCCATGCAGGAAGTCAGACATCCCACTTCCTGTGGCAAGCTGTGCCACTGGCTCTCTTAGCTGTGGATGGCTTTCTAATTGGTGTCCTCTCACCTCTTTACTTTGAGATGCTCCTGCCTGACAGGTCCTGGCAGCAGGAGGAGATGTCCTTGGGGGTGGGGGAGAAAAAAGTCAGATCTATGAAAATGCCAGAGCACGAGATTTTCAAAAATGTCCCTCAAAGTCTTTTCAGAAAGTAAACTGAGAGAGAGTTTTATTAGATCTAAAGAACAATGGAGAGATTAACTAATGTGAGCATGTCACAAGCTGCCTGTCACTGACACAGATGAGACGCTTTGGGGGACTAAACTTTTTCTTTGTCTCAACAGAGCTGCTAAAAGTTTAAGTGATTCTATTCGGTCAGTTTTCGTCTTTGCCTGAGAAGCTGAATTGCTGTTCATGTAATGTGATCTAGTGATTAATAAAAACTATTCAAAGGATTTAGCAAGGAGAATAGTATACGTAAGGGATTGAAGTATGATACAACTTAGAAACTATTTATTTATTTACTTCTTTGACAGCAAAGTTTTAAATAATATCTTTCTCCTTTTTAAAAATCAAATTCTAGATGTTAAAAGAATGCATGAATTGTATTCAAAACCACAATAATGCATTCAATTTTGTATTAAAAAGAAGACAAAAAAGGAGAAAGAAAGGAAGTAAACACAAAGTGTAAAATACATTTTCATAAAATCATTAGAACACAATCTATAAAGTTGTTGAATACATAAAAAATGAAAAAATATGGTGTAAAAAATTGAAAACTTCATCCATACTTTAGACTAGACTCGCACAAAACTGTATTTAATATTTGATCTATTGGTAAAACTTATATGTATATATATCATAAATGACCTGTATGGGGCCATTTCAGGCTATGTTAAATAAAAAATATATACACAAAAATATGTTTTGAAACCAAAAGTCTGATTGTGAACTTGAAAAAAAATTGTGTTCAAAATAAAAGTTATTTGAGTTTAATTTTAATTTCATAAAGTTTTTTTTTTTATTTCAAAATTTCCCTTTCATACAAAATCTCATTTATTTTTCAGATTTGACATTTTCACATTCAGATACTTTATTTTACACTTTGAGATTCCTTTTTTTCAGTTTCAAACTTTTGGCACTTTTCTGGCTTGAGGGGCGGGGCTTCAGATGACGGGTGTAGAATACAGAGTGACAGCTAGCTGAAGAGGATTCCTGTATCACGTTGAACAGAAATAACTTGTCCGACGCCTTTTATACACAGTATTATCGTGATAATATATGGCACTGACAAAGTATGTTTTTTTTGGGTTAATACCAGACACAAATCAAAGTGTAAGAGTAATATAATATGCCAAATTGATCAGGATTCTCAGCAACACTTCAACATTAGAAATTTTTCACACCCACACAGTATTCCACACAGCAGTTCACTTCAACAGGAAATCCTACCGATCATCCTACCTGTGGTCAACCAGGGGATCTCTCAGAATACAGTCCTATCTGGATTCTTGTATTTCTGTGTGCTTGTGAAATGGCCTTAGTTAAAGCCTGGCTGAGGCCACTGCTGACCGCCTGTTCAATGTGTGTCTACCCCGGCAACCACAGACTCCTCTCAAGCTAATTGGTGGTTGTTGCAAGTGGTTGTTTATTTGCTGCATGTTTTTAAAATTTTGAATACAACCTTTTTATTTTCAAATTCCCGGTTCAAAATCAGACTTTCGGTTTAAAAGCAGATTTCTATTCAGTTTCAAATATTTGTGTCAGATTAACGAATATTATGAGCCTGACATTGGATCCATACATTGGATTTCATGAAACAGGCTTTTTTTTTTCAAATTCTCCTTTAGACCAAGCATCACAGGAGCTCTCATATTGATTTAAGCTTTTCTACAGCATTAGTCTGTCTCAGCCAAGTGACAAACTAAATTCAAGGTCAAATCTCAGCAACCCTTTTAAAGATTAAAACTAAACTTAGTGTTTGGACTGTGGCCCCAATATTTAAGGAGCGCAAATGGTTTTGTGGCTTTTTAACACTCAGGGTCTTGCAATAAACAAAACTGTTTTATGCCATGTAACTGGTGATGTCTTCGCTTGAAAAAAAGAACTCTTATGTCTGGCAATACTGTGGGGAGGTCCAAGGTGTCAATTTGACAGCATAATTCATATGCCTGCCATATTGGATTTATCACAAAGTTGACTTTTTCACCCTCCTATGCATCCTCTTATTTTACAATACTCACAAAAACTGTCATAGTTGATGTTCTGACCAGGTCTCTGAAAAGGATTCACATGGAAAAGAGAGATTTTTTAATCGGGTTTGTTACAGCCAAGCACGGAGTAAGCTGTGAAGTTCTTTTTCCACTCATCCAGCTGTCCCCACATATCTCCTCCCTCTCTGAGTTCCCCACTACTTGCCCAGTAGTTAATTTTTTTTCAAATTGTTGCACTGCAGTCTGTAACATTTCAATCAAAAGCTAATTTTCCATCATAAATATAAATTGCTGTGTAATGAGTGAACTTTATCTTCCTGTTTATTTGCAATTATTCATCCATTACTGATTTCTAATTGTTTTGTCAACTTTAAGCTGATTTAATGCATTTGAATATATTAGTATGTCTGTTTCAATAAAGGCATTACAGATTACGAATAATCAGGGAGTATTCAACTGAAGATGGTGGCTAAAATATGCCGGGGGGTTGTTTGTGGTTGAGGGACTATACACCGTTAAACTTGTTGCTGTGCATAAATACAACTTCGCTGATGTAACACAATTTGTTAAAATCCAAATCTTTATCATGTCTGTCCTTAACAGGTTTGATTAGAGGCAGAGCATGAAGTCTTTATTGCAAATTAGTGTTTAAAGAGCATTTTTATTTACATTTATGGCAAACCAGAGTTGAAAACCACGTTCATCCTGTTGTACTGTGAAAAGATTTATAAAAGAGAAAACTAAGGGAGGTTCTGTAAACATTACAACCATATCCATATTATGTTTTAAACATTTTCAGCAATATATCTTTAGCCTGTGCAATTACGTAATGGATTAGGCAAAGAATTGTACAAAAGCCAATAATCCTTTAATGGTTTTGTTATGTGCTTCGAAGCCATAATCTCTACTGCCGATATCAAATGTGTATGCTTTGCATTTAAGTAAATAAATTAAGCTCAAAGTCAAGTCATATGATATTACCTTTTGTGCATTCTCAATTTTATATTGCATGTATGTTTATGCATGTGTGTGTGTTTCTTTGATTAGCAATGATCAATAGCAGTTCACTATTATTTCCATGGTAATGATGAAAACTACAGGGTAGAACAACTTTGAAAAAAATCATATTGAAATCTGATCTTATCACTATGTTTAGACAGTAATTTAAAATGCAATATCATGACCTGCATTGTATCCTCAGTGTATCTGTTGCTTTTTAATTGGCATATCTATTTGCATCCAGCTGCATAGATAAACAAAAAAGGGAATTGCTTCCCACTGAAATGCACAAGGTTCACGTTGCTTCATGATTCTCTTGTTGCTCTTTTGAGACTTCCGGTTCAGTTCTGGATCTTGCACCCTCCAGCGATCTTTTGATGATTGTGTTATGGTGTGAGTTAGAAGAACCATCTGCCGTTAAATGTCAATAAGATCAAGGGGTTGGTGGTGGATTTCTGACAGACGGAGAATCTACTGACACATGTCATTATTCAGGGTGAACAGGTGGAGATGGTGCAGACCTTCAAGTAACTGTGTGTGTGTGTGTGTGTACATTGACAAACAGGCAAACCTAAGATAGGGGAATGCAGACTACAGACTTCTAAAAGCAAAAAACAGCTGTGCCAGGACACGATGGCTTATTTCTGCAAATATAGGAGTTGGGTTAATATAAACTGTATTGAAAAATAAATTAATGAACCTTTGCCACTCATTCACACAAGGACTCACACACCATTTGTCACAAACTGACATGGAATGTGCTTATTTGCATCAGCAGGAACGTGGGGTTCTACTTTTGCTTAAGACCCATCAGGAGGTGGACCAGGAGGTGCTTGGAACTGGACTGCCATCCTTACAATTAGTGGGCAAATCTGTCTTCCTTTGAGACTGTCCTTCTCACAAAAACAACCCCTTGCCTCTTTGTTCATGCAGGTAATAACTACATGTAATTACCTAAAATAATATTCACATTTCACACTTCACATGCAGTAGCTCTCAAGGTCATGAGAGCTACTGCATGTGAAGTGTCAACATTACGTCCATTAAGACCATAATGCATAAGAATGTCTTCTAGCCCTACTATTCTGTTCCATCCCGACCATTTTTTTTTTTAACTCTATCAAGTAGTCTTGATTTCTAACTATTGCGTTGACACAACCATTGAGTTGTGTTGACATGTCACCAAGGCAACTAGCAAAATGGCATCCATTAAAGTGATGGTGGTGTTGTAAAAACATCTATTCCAGTCCTAGCCTTGACAGTTTTCTAACTCTGAAAAAGTGACGTAATTGCTGGAACACAACCAGGAAATGTTGCCAGTAGTAGAAATCAGTTGTGTCTGGGTGTGTTTGAAAGTGCTGAGAGTAATTGTGACATCCACCCTACATCCTTATTCCTTAAAAGGATATTAAGGGAGTTTTGATGTAAGGCTGTGTGTAGAACTTTATTCAGTAGTACTTTATTTAATGTTTTCGCTGAAGTATAAACCAGTCAGAGTGCTCTAAGTTTGGAGAAGCAGAAACTTTTTTGAGGGGAATGCTACTGCAAATATACTCTCAATTGGGCCACCTGAAGAAGTATTTTCTTTCCAAAACAACTCAACTTCAAAAATTTCATAGCGGTTCCACTTTATTACACTTTATTGACGACTGAACGTCTGTGTCAAAGTCTGCAGTGTATACAAAAATAGTCTGGGTTGCACCGTCATTTCTCATTGTGTACCGTGTTACATGGACCCACTCCATGTAACCATGTCATGCAGAAGGGACGCCGGGTACAAATACACAATGCAGTGGTCACTCAAATCACTATGACAATTTTGAGGTTTGAGTTGTTTTAGATGCCCCAACATTTGCTCCTCTGGTTCCCCCAATTTTTGTAATTTTTGGTTTTCTGATTCTCCAACCTGAGTATCTTACATGCAGCAGACACACCACCTTCTACAGGTAAGATACTGACCATTCTTAAGTATTTCACACAACCCTACTACAAAGAAACTGAAATACAGGGTGCTGTGTTGCTCAAGTGGTTGAGTGGGGGGCAGTGGTGCCAAAAAAGTGTGCAAAATTTACAATCCTATCAAAACTAATTTTAGTCCACTTGCTGATGCTCTTTTAAGACTTATTTCTAACCCTAATCAGTGGTTTACAATACTCTTGGGTCATATTTAAGTCTAGGAACAAATTGCCTGTTTAGTCATTTCGATTTAAGTACTTGTTGCTTCCACCTGAAACTCATCAGGCCCCCTTTCTACCATATAAAACACCTCCTTCTGTCACTTAGTGTTGTTTTAACCCCTGCTGCCATCTTCGATTTTAGGTCTCTTACAGATTAATAACATTTGTACTTAGAGTACCAAATCTATTTTGTGTCATTTGTATATATTTAAATGGCTTGCATTTGCTCTATTTTTATTCTTTGTTCATATTCAGCATTCATGTATTCTGCTTCTATTTCCTATTGTAATGCAGTTCCCATGGTGATTATTAGGATGCCAATTTGTCTTCTCTTCTCATTGACAAAACACAATTTTCTTTTCACCTGAAATATCTTGAACCTGTATAGAAACCAGCTGTATAGGGAGAGATATTTCAGTTATGAGTTAACAGAATAGCAAAATCTAGAGTGAGGAACATGCAGCATTTCTGATACCCATGGTTTTGATATTGAGTGCACTAGCTGTGCTTTCAAACTTTATCTGATGGTGCACAGAGGAAAGGAGCACTATCTATATTGTTAAAGCCAAAGCCTGTGGGCATCACACATGGAAATGTCAGGGCTGGGCTAAATTCAAAGGATAAATTATTCATATGGCCCTAGTAAATGCTGTGCTTGAGGTCACAGGCAGGCCTCACAAGCAAAGGAAAATTTGACAGGGTGCGGCATACAAGTAGTCCTCCAGTCCCTGTTAGGAAGAGGGGGGTCATCACTGAAGCAGCTGTTCGAGCAAGCAGGGGAAATGACCTGCTCAGTAAACCATAAACAAGTGTGAAGAATATGCAAAAAAAAGCTTCTTCACTCTACACTCAGTTGGGTTTGGCATGATAGCACCCTCACCTTGGGGAGGTGATGAAGTGTGATGAGAAAGGAATGCCAAGATAAATACACTGATGTCATTGTAAATTTGGGAAACCATTTGATCTTGCTGATGGACCTGTACTGAAACATCATGACAGGAGTCTTTGCCCCTATCGATATGATGACAGGAAGACAATTTTGGGTTAAATAAAAGACAAAGTTGTAAAACAAGTGTTTATTCTAGGTAATCAAAAACATTTCATTTTCTTCTTTTACTGTGAGTTAAAGAAAAAATGGATGCACAGCATGACAAACACCTTTGATTGACATCTATTTGATCTGACAGAGCACTTACTGGAGAGTAAGTTCAGATAGATATGATGGCTTAAAAAGGTGGGGGATTCATCAAAGGAGAAAAAAAGTGAGTTTCATCAGCTATTTCTATTTGCCAGCGATGTTCAGTTTTTGTTGAAAAAAAAAAGATTCCTCACTTAGACAAAGATAAGACAGAGATGTTCATATAGTGTTTCAAATCTGCTGCTGAACAAATTAACACCGTTTATTATGTGCACACCTTGTTCATACAAGACCGATCTTGCACTTGCTGAAAGCTCTGCTATAGAAAAAGGTTGTATTGAAACAATTAATCCTCGGAGACCAAAAAACAACTTATTTCAATCTTGGAAGACCTCTTTCTTTCAAATACATAGATTGCTATATTTCAACTGCATCTCTGTAGCAGTGACAAGGAAACCGATGCTGACCTTCATTTAGACAAAAGAATGACAATACCAGAGGGAGATAAGAAAGTGAGGGGGGCAAAGAAAAAAAAAGGAAAATCAATAGCTCATTTTCTGCTTTTTTGTATAGGGATTCTCATGTTTGCTGAGATAAAGGTCGACTAGCCTGAGATATCTCTCACACCGTCTCAGCTTGAACAACCATGAAATTGCTATTGTGTCAGCAGCAATTCAAAAGTGAGAAATTTCTTAGAGCCTTTAATGTGCCTCATGGAAATATGGTTCTGTTTGCACTTATGTGCATTGTCTTAATTCTCTTTCCATAATCTTGTATTACTCCTGTATCTATTACATGCAAATTGTGAAAAAATGCTTAATTTTTGCAGATCTGTAGTAAAGATGAAGAAAAAAACAACAACTTTAAACTACAACAACATACTTTGGAATCTCAGATGTATTAATTTGTTATAAACCATATTGATTGATGCAAAATTTTGATTTAAGAAAAAAAGAAATAAAGCATCAGCTGGTAAGGTGTGTCTGCCCAGTGAACATGATGCAAGATGCGTGAAGTGAAACATCAGAAACGATGAAAACAGCTTGGATGGGCGGACCAGCAGATGCTTAACTTTTTTTATCATACATCATGGCTGATGAGTACATATCAGTGAAGCAGAGCCGTAGACTTGACTGACATGACATGTAGTGGTTACAAACGCAAATATGCCCATTAATCGAAACAAGAGCGCATTGAAATTGCACAAATATAAGAGCTTGAAATCTGTAATCCAACAACAAGTACAAAACAGAACATTTTAAAATGACTAATAGGTTAAAACAGTATCTGTTAATTATTTGTTGCAATTTTACAAATCACCTAAGCACGTGTTCTTTTTTTTTTGTTTATTCGAGAAACTGGCCAAAAATCTTTTGTTATCATGATCATCTACCTAATGTCAAAATAGATCCCTTCTGCCCATTTCAGCTGAGCTAGCCATTCATCACTGTGTTCCCTGTTGTGAGTTCTCTCGATAATTTGTAGGTTCTGAAGGTGGTCCTATTAAATCCACAGGAGGCCTTCACACTCATCGTCACTTCCATCATTTCCTCTATTCAAAGGGGACAAGTGTCAAATTCACATCCTCTTGCAATTATGATGTCTTTACAAAGCTGGATGGACATTTCGAAATGGGTCACGGACCAAACTCAACATTGTTTTGGCCCACCAGTGTCAGGATAACACATCAATCAATACAAATTCAACAGACACATTGTGATATATTCAGTTATTAGCCTTTCCTAGATTTGTACACTACTGAATACATTAAACAGCCTCAGCTACACTGAATTGTAAATGTGTTGTTGGTTGGTTGGATGATTATTTCATATTTTGTGTAAAATCCTATCTGTTTGGTGCTGTGAAACTGCATTAGAAGGCTGGAGAAGTTTGTGGGGTTGGAGGATGACGCTCCACACACGATTGTCAAGTGAAAGCCAAGATTGATTACCATGTCAACCAGCAGGGTTTTCAGGTATCTCTGCTTTGAAATGTCATTTTGTTTCACTCCCTTTTCGTTCTCTTGTGCTTTCACTCACTGTTTTTGTCTCTGTTCTCCACATTACACAATACGTGGTTATGGTTGGATATATTTAAAATGAAGTGAAGGTTAAGAAAACATGATGGCTCGCATTAAAACAGACACTGTAATAATATAGCACATCGAACTATTACTTTCATAGATTGCATGCTGCCGAGTCCTGCCTCCTCGGTGAAACAAATTCTACTTCATCAGCACAAATACAAAGTTTTCTTATGCGTGTCTCTTACATGTTTTAGCCATGGAACTGGGCAGAATTTTAATAGAAAATACAAGTCTACTCAAACACACTTTCATTAATCTTGCCCATTTGACCTAGCAATTAGTGCCATTTAAGCCGTAATTGGTTAATCTCTTATATTCTTCTGCCTTGAAACAAATCACAGGAAAGAATGAAACTGGTAATAGTAATAGTACTAAGCGACTGATATTTTCACTTTGGAAGGCACACATTCTTATAAGGGGGAAGGAGGGGTGGCTGGATGGAGCAGCTAACTGTGCTAAGTGCTAACTGCTGATTGCGACCAACAAACATTGCATCAGTAACACAATGAAATGTTACTAAAACGCCTTTGTCAATTCCTGGGCAGATCAAGGCAATAACCTTGCTTGGTTAGAGTTAGGAAATTATCAAGATTTCTTCACAACTCGACCATCAATATCAAGGATGCCATTAATCGGTTGCCTTAATTACATGTAAACACAACGTGCTACAACAACATGTTGTCACTTTTTGGTTGATTTTAGACATGACTCGACAAGATAGATAGATATATAGATATTCTTTTTAATGTCTGACAAGATAATGATGACTATTTATTTGTTAAAGCCAAAGCCTGTGGGCTTTATATATATTGACAGGGATTATTTCTATAATCAGTCTATTGTTTTGTTGAAGAAATATTACTCTCCAACCAAATCCTTGAAATGAAGTGAAGAGATTGAAACGGTCCATAATGCAGCTTTCAAATAAATGGTATCTATCTTTGAGGCTACAAATGACTAGTGAATAATGAATGGTCAATTTTTCTAACAACCATCCATCAGCTATTTGTTTGCAGAACTGATGGCAATCCATTGATCAAGATTTTGTCAATAACAGCTCAAATTCCAAGCCAGTCAGCAGTGAAGCAAAATTCCTGCTCATTAATGTATTCATGTCTAAATCATTCTGTTATTCTTGTTTAAATGTTTAATGATATGTTGTCAAGGCTAATGTTAACGAAATAGAAACACAATACATCAAATATTTCTGACTTTCAATTTTCAAATAGAAAACACACCAACTTGTATAGAAAAATAATATGTTGCGGTAGGCTATATGTTGCTTGTGGAACCTGTAGAAGTAAACCACCTGTTGTATGTGATTATTTCTGACATTGATGGCATAAGGACTGGAACCAGATAACAGATGCTTCTATCTAACCAGTCTGCCGGGCCACTAATGAATCACAGAGTCCTTGAATGCTAAGTGGCATTTGAGAACTCCCAGGGTAGGCATGTGTTTTTTAGTCAGAGTGGCTTTCCCAGTGCACCTGCACTATGACAGTTAAATGCCTCTCCAACGCCTGTCTAGCATCTAGTTAGGGATTTGTGCCAAAATGGGGAAACCAGTCACAATAATGTTTAAGAAATGCACAATGCGCACAGTCATGTTTGACTTAGATTTAGCTGTATTTTTCGAAGAAGAATCCTCCAGCCAGGTTGATTTCTTGTCAGTCATGTAGGCAACCTATCAATGAAAGTGACTGGTGAAATACCAGAGATCTTTTATCTGAATAAGCAGCATCCTTTTGCCCCCTACAATTGACTTGCACACATCAGCTGTTGTCTGCTGTGATCAATTACCTCAGATAAAAGTGACAAGGCTACTGCACCTTCACAGTGAAGCATTTCCTGTACTAGCCTCAACATAAGGAGTGATGGGTTGTCTCTGTCAGCAAATCTATCTCTTGAAATTCAGGCTTCTCAAAGGTGACATGTGCTCAAACAGCAACAGAAATGTGACTATGGTATGGAAGAGAGGTGTCAGTTATTGAATGACCCCCCCCCCCCCCCCCTATATATTGGTTGAAAAGAATGAGGTGTCAGAACAAAAGTGGTAATAGACTGGAATACATTAAATGATGTGGAGTGTCCATCCAGCTGGAACCAATTCAACCCATTTCTTTAAAGCGCACAAGGTGCGCCCACCTGTGTGTGATTTTGGGGGCTATGAGAGAGAAAGGAACAAAGATGAAAACTGAAATGCGAACAAAGCTCAATGAGGTCAAAGGTTGTCTTTGATTTTCCGTCTTTGGCATGCGTCTGCATTTGGGTGCACATGGCAAAAAATGTAAAATCGACATTTTCTTCATGTTTTGTCAGTGAGCAAAACGATAGTCTTGGAATCCACAAGCACACATTTCCCTGTGGTGCAAAACAGTGGACGAAAAATAATAGGATTTCAAAAAGGTCTCTTGAAATGTCATTCACTGAGATTTACGAGCTACTTCCCTGAGATACTTTCATTTATGTTGATTCTTTTGGGTTTTGTGATACTTTGTTTTTTTTTCTCATTCTGCTTTGAGTTTTGTGTTTTAGCTCCGTCTCACAAGAAGACCTGTAACAGGCACATTTCTCCATAACAACTTAGTGTGAAAATGAAAAAAGTATAAATTGTAAAATAATCATTTTTCTTTGCCTGTTGTTCTTTGTGGGGCAGTTTTTAGGCAAAATTAACCTAAACTGTTACCACGATTTGTTAATATCTATCTTTGATAATGTGCTTTTATTCAAAAGAGGAAATGTGAACATTTCTTTGACAATTTTGGATCAAATGGGACTCAAACGTGGCTCAAGCAAACCATGATATGATGCAACACTACTCCTCTCCTACCTTCTTGTGTTGTTTAACAAGTTACAGTTGCACAGTAAAACTTTTGTGAGCTTTTCATGCAATGCAAAACGCAGGCATGCTACTATGTGCGTGTTTTTCCATTAATCTTTTTGTTTAACTGTCGTGCACTTGATTTTTCTGTGTTTTTGGTTTCATTGTTTTCTTTAGGAATTCAACTCAAATGACTAGAATTAAAACAAAATCCCATCATTTTAAAAGACATAATAAGATATATAATGTAACTTAATTAGAAATTGAGAACACAATATCTGCATGAACATCAAACATTTAGTCCTTTATTGTGCGACATTAGATATTTACTTTGGGTACAGATGTTTAAGAAATTTGCCACATCTTTTTAAGCTTGACACTTCAAAGTGCACATGGTAAAGAAAAAAAAAAGTCTTTAATCTATTTCATAAGCCTTTTAAAAGAAAAATATGTCACCAATTTATTATGATTTGCATTTTCATGTTGAAATCATCCCTAAGCTTCACTGCGTCATTTTGTGGAAACATAATACCTCTTGTGAATCTTATTTGTGTGACATTTCAAATGATTTCAAAGTACGTCTCCTCCCCTCCCCATCTTGCTTTCTTTGACACACACATACTCATATGTCCACACCCTCCTCTCTTAGTCTAGTAAATCTCGTAGCATTGGCTGTGAAAGCTGCTGGGATCTGCTATTTTGCTCTCTTTGGGATTGCTGCCTCTTCCCACTTGATCCAAACAGTCAGCTTAGGGAGCTTGTGGCACACAGGCGCAGAAGTTGCCAAGGAGCTGTCACAGAGATGTCCGCACAAAGGATTTCTGCTGCAGACTAGTGGAGTTTGATAAACAGAGCAGCACTTTTCCTCGTTATTTCAATGTACATATTGGTAGGGAGTTGATCCAATTGCCGCTCCAAGAAAGGGCTGAATTTTCTACCACCAACCCAGTTTAGAGACAAAATGACAGCTTGAAAAATAAATGAGTGTTGATGAGGTACAAGATGCCGCTTGACAACACTGTCAACAAGAATATTTTTATTTTAAAAAAAAAGTCTGATGGCATGCAAATGAGTCAGGCAGAACTAGGGGAAGGCAGTTGGGAATGATTATCATGTATTTCTCAACCAAGTACTCCAGACAGTGTGATATATAAGTAAAGAACAAAAAAGCCAAAACACAGATAGACAAATAAAATACACATCCATGCAGGATGTTGATGTTTATTCTCCACCAGAGCTACATTTGTCCCTTTTTTTAAAAATGTCAATACGTTTGGTGTCATCTTTCTGAATATTAATGATTACACAGCACAGATGTCTCTTGTTTATGTTGTTTCTGCCCTCATGATTACCGGCACACCAGTGCCATTCAGTTTGGAAACTCTGGAGTGAATCTTCAGCCACTGTCCGTCTAATGGCATAAGAGACTCCAGCAAGCCCCCGACCACAGACAGCACTCAATCAGTTTGAACCTTCAAACTGACCTTGCTCTGCAATCATCTAGCTACAGGGGATTAGGCAATCACTCAAACTACCTGGAAAGGACTGTTTGTTCACATTTCACAGCCTCCATCATGTATACCAAATATACATCAAGGCATTTTTCCCCTTTTAAGCCCTTGGATTCATCAGTGACCATCTGATTAATGAGGAACCTCAGTGTTTCATACAATCACAGTTACAATGTCTGTTGAACATCTTTTTCCCCTTCATATATATATATATTTTTCATTTTCTTTTTTCATGGAGGCATGCCTATGGACACCTAATTGGACATTGTTACTTGATTATATCTATTATACAATCAGGATAATGAGGCGCTTCACAGGAGACATTCAGCTTCGCCTGATTTTAGCAATAACACATTGAGAATATCAAGTTTGCTCATTACTACTCTTCTCTTCTTTTTGTACTTTTTCACAATTGACTTTGTCCTCGAAAGCTTGTCTGTTTAATTCTTCATTTTAAGAAAATAAAAAAAGATTCCCATCAGGAGAAGGGTGTCATGGTGTCCTCCCCTTGTCCCCTCAAGAGCATACCTAGGTCCCTGTGTGACAATTATCCCCCTCCCCGCCTCCCTGTGGATTTAAGAGTTTGTTCTGTAATTGCAAATGAGACGACCAAAGAGAGATCATGATTGAAGGTCACTGTGATGTTGTTTTGTCTCCTCTCATCTTTGTGGTATTGTTTGGTGTCGTTAATTGGCTTATTTCAGAAACCCTATTAGAATAAATACTAAGCAGGGGACACGTAGTTAAGATGAAAGCACACACAAAAAAATCCATTTCTCTTGAAATTTTAGAAAAAAGACGACTGTTACCTTTTATTTTCTGCATTGTAAATGGCATTTGTTGAGTGAAACAATACTTTTGGTGTCAGAACTGATGTGTCTGTCAAGGTAAGCACTTAATCAGCACAGATTTGGAAAGTGTAGCTTCAGTTTTAATTCAGTCCTTTCATTGAAACAGTTTTTCATGTGATGTAGCGTTTTAACAAGGGATTACTGAACAACAGAGTGGAGACATATCAGGGCCCGGCGCATAGCAACACTGCAACTTGACAAAGTGAGGACAAATCTAGAGCAACTGACACAGTGATATGGGAATCAGGGATGTTGAAAATATATTCAGGTCTTCTAGTAACAAAAAAAAACAAAACATATTGTTTGTGAAGAGTCAGATTTTATTCTACCAGAGTCGATTCGTTAGAACTCGGTGCCCCTGAGAAGTGAACTTGCAGTTCCCGTCAAAACACTCAATGACAAATGTCATGATAACGGTGATGCATATTCATTAAACTGTGATGCCAGCTGTTGGAAAGAAACACCCAAAGCACCTACTCAATGTCAACTCTTCGTAAAATGCTAATACCTTTGGTAATCATGTCTTGGTATGGTACACGTACAGTTCATTTGGAAGATTCCCTGCCATCCTCATGTTGAAAAACTGCTCGTAATTAACTTCAGAAATATCAACGATATGACACGGTGTCTTCAAATGCGGCATGTTATTTAAGTTGATAAAACTGCTTTGGTATAATATAAGGGGTTGTAATGTATCTTTTTGCAACGTATTTTGGCTAAAACCGACATCAACGGAAATGTTTCCTCTGCTTTCCCTGTGACAATTACAAGTTGATTGTGTTTTGCTTTGTTTCTTAGCACAGGTAAAATCCATTACATTTCCAAAACAGGCTCGCAAAACAGCAGCTGATCGAGTTCTTTTACTTGTGCTTTTCTGAGTCAGGAGGAAAACAGATAAAACTTCTCTGTAGCTCAGATATGGGATTGTAACATTTTTTTTGTGTGTAAAAAATGGAACAAGACCTCTGACTCTGTTTCTTCAAATTACATTTTCTGTTATTTTCTGTTCACCTCTACCAAGTGCATATTTTTTTTCCCCTACAACCTCCCTGAACATACAAACTTGTGTTTTAGGCAATCCATCAAGACAAATCCTGAGAGAGGCACCAAGACGAGGTAAAGTCATGTCAAAGAAGATGGGCAAAGTCACCCAGAAAAAGATGACGCCAGCCAGCCGGCCTGCAGGTTGTCAAATCCTCGAAAGAAACTTGGACTTTGAGTGGGACTTGTCAGTGATGTCAGTTGTACAAGTCAGTGAGCTCAGTCATTCACACACTTAGACACAGACATACTTTTGGTCTTACAGCCACACTGCTCCGTCAGTGTTAATCACTGACTCACTAATCGCTCACTTATTCTGCTACTAAGTCTTTATTATTTTGATCATTTTTGCATAACTATTTCTTTAATCGCTTCAAAGTATTTACTGAGCATGTTTTAGGCTTTAATTCGTGCTCAGGTCATTACAGAATTGTATCTTTTGTCTGACCAGCTGCAACCCCAAAATGCAATGTTATCTTTCTTGCCTCTTATGGCAAGATTGCCAAGAAGTGATTTATCAAACCACAAAGTCAATCAAAAACTACATCTAACAGGCTGTGGCACAGCATCTAATATACACCTGATGCTGTGCCAAATCTGACTGAACAGGAAAATGATTGATAAGTAGAATGAGGGAGGGTTCTTCGTTATGGTAAGAGATTTTCTCACCTCAAGGTACAAATCATTCCCTCTGCTCTGCTTTGAACACACTGTTTCATAGCAATGAGTTGCTACAAATGAGGAAGATCTGATGGCTGTCATTTTAACCAGTCTGTGGCATCTTTCTGATCTCCTCTGCAGTGTTCTCCTTAATGAAGACTTCATCTTCTTGTTGCTTTATGTTGTACTTTCTGCATCCAGTTACGAGTCACATTAGGGACATTTCACACAGTGCTGCATTTGCATTCTGTATGAGACAGGCGACCGGGATGTCAGTCATTAATCATAGAGCAATGAGGGCTGTCAGAGCATTGTCATGCTTGTCAAATGTCTGTTCTCTAAACTCCCTCCAGTTATCAAATCCACATCAATGACCCACCTGGAAAGCTTGACAGAGCTGGAGGTGACCTCTTTTGAGAATGTAAAAGCAAGCCGGATTGGTGTGTGTGTGGGTTTTTGTGTGGTTATCTTTCTCCTGTCCTTCCTCCACTTGTGGTCGCACCGTGGCTTTCTCTACTCGACTGTGTGTGTGTGTGTGCGTGGATTTTGTTGTCTAAAATCTCAATTAGGTAATTGCAGTGTTTGTTGCTTGTCTTTTTCGCAGCCAATAAAACATAATGGGAAGCTGAGTTTTAACCGAGGCTAGTGATTGTGTACAAACATAAAGAAGAACCCAGTGATTAGATGGTGCTAAACAATGCTAATTCAGCTGTGGCAAAGCTGGAAAACAACAAAACCACCATTGGCTTCCTGGAGTTTGATGACACTAAATCTATGCCAGAAGCACCAGATCTGAGCCAATGAAATGTTTGCACTATTAGAATTGGCTTTATGTCACCTCTTCTTTTCTGTTACTCCAAATAACACCTTGATGTCCATTATCTGCACACGTAATTGCTATATCGATTTTCCTTGTTGGTTCTTTTTTTTTTGATCCAACCGTGCTTTCACCTGCCATTGTGCAAAATGTGTTCTTCAAAGTAAAGGTTGATTGCTTAGAATAGCACTGCTTTGGAATGATTAACCATATCGGTGCCTTTTTTTACATTTGGTCACACCCATTTTTCAGAGATCATTGTAGTATTCTGCTAAATCACTGCAGAATATCACATATTCTAGCTAGATAGATAGACAGACAGATAGATAGATACATAGATAGATAGAAAAAACTGTACAGATTCTAAACTAATAAGACCTTTAACCATATAATAGTAATATGTAATCAAACAACAAACACAGCACAGACTGCGTTAACACTGTTGTTTTGTTTGATCCTCCAGATTTCAAAGAGCAGGGAGAGGGATCCCTCTATCAGATAGACTGACAATAAACTCTATGGAGGAAGAGCTTCAGGGACTCGGTGCCTTAACTGCAGGAAAGTGGTGTGTGCTGAACATGAGCAGGCTTGTCAGGCACAGTCGCTGCCCTGTGATACTTTCTTTAGATTTGCACAAAGAACTCGCAGCAGTAGCAGTTTCACTGATGTACTTTCTAACTGTGAAAGAGGCATGATAGGAACTTTGTTTCTTTTTATAAAGCCAGTCAACACGATCCATGTTTAATCTTTTTTTTATATACCAAATCAGCAAAACAAAAAGCAAAATGTGATGGGGCTTTGTGGTTGTTATTTGTTCATGTTAAGAAAACAGATGTTTTTAGAGCCTTTTTACCCCCTCCTTTTTCTTTTTTTAAACAAGTCTTATTTAGAAGCATGTGACAGGCTTTGGTCAAAATACCTGTTGGTTTAAGCCTAGTGGCTCCTGTCTGACCCCTACAGAAACAGCTCTGCAGCACTCTGTTTGAAGGGTTGGAGACTGAGCAAGTGCTCAACCCCCACCCTTTTGGCAAGGTCAGCGACTCCTCTATCTCAGCTGATCAGGCCAAGCTGACCGACTTGAAGAAAGAGACACGAAGAAAGTTTCTGAATGGAAAGTGACTGTCTCTCTCACAGAAACGTGGATTTTTTTAGTTTGAAGCGGAGTTAAGGAGCTACCGGAGTGGTTCAACTAATAAAACTGCAGCAAGATGTCCCTCACTGACATCTTGCTGCAGTTTTATTAGTTATTAGTTAGTTTCCGAATGCTCGCACATTGACTTAGGACACACTACCGTGCTGGCTTTAGCGAGTTATGCTGTGTTTACATCCATTATCTGTCATCAAAACTTGGGTATCCATTGTGTAATTTAATACAATAATCGCAAATATAATGAAGATATTTCTCCAGTCGTACCAAAACCACTCCAGCTCTATATATACGTAGATAAAGACAGTTACTGTATATTTCTGAGAGGGAAATAGTTTAGCATTGTAGCTGTAAGTGTGCAACAGATGCAACTAAACAACTCGGAACAAGCTGGAGATGTATACCACATAACTTGTAGCAATGAATCTTTAATGTTAATTACTGCGTTTGAACATTTTTTATATCTTTTACATAATTAAACAATTGTACTTGGAGACCATCATCTTTTTTAGAAAGGATGTTCAGGCACTGAGAATTTAAACTCTCAGTCAAACAAAGGCGCACTAAAAATGCAAGGATTGTGTTTTTTTGGGAGTTTTACACTCACTTGTGACTTCAGAGACCCTGATATTTGCTCCCAAGAACAGAAAAAGGTGGTTTTCCCACAATATATCACCTTTAATCCCATCAACAATGTTTTATGGATGACCTGTGGATCAAAATTTTGGTCCAAAGTAAAAAAAAATTAAACCATTTCTTAGACAGTAAAAGTCATCCGGAAAAGCTAATAAGGGGTCACTTGAAAAAAATGGGTATAGTAGAATATAACTGTGAACAAAATCCGTGAACATTCTCAATCTGTCCATTTATTTTTACAGTTTAACTATCATACTGAGAGTTTCTTAGAAAACTTTGAAATAATAAGTTGCGTTAATTTGCACAAACAATATAAAATAAAGTTTGCATGCTTCCACTTGCAGCTGTGTGTCTTTTATCTGGAGTTAACTGTCTTCTATCAGCAATTGCTCTCTAATGACAGGGGTTGGGGGACTGGCTTGGCAGCAGTTTTCTCATTTCCAAGAGAACAAGGTCATTGCTTATTATCACCAGTTACCCCAAATTTTGACCAATTAGGGTCTTCTATGCAAGTAGTAAAAAGCTGTTTCTGACAATCCTTAATAGTATCCCATAATGTTAAAATGAGATCATACTTAATTTGAATATTTAGTGTTCCTGATCATACATTTATATTTATTTTGTCCTTTTAATACAACATATATCTATCTATTTATATAATATACATATAGTAAATGCAACATTCTCCAAAAAAATGTTGTCAATATTCAAAAAGGCCAATGTTTTCACTAGTTCACTTACATTAAATCAGACAATTGAATGGCAATTTCTTCTGTTTAGCTTCACTGATTTACAATGGGAAATTCTTATGATTTTGTCAGCAGTGCTCACTTCTCAGGTGAAATGAGAAAAAACTCTTTGACCATTCTTAAAAATGTTGTGTTTGACTGCCACTTGGTAGGTAGTCGTGTCATCTCCCTTCCTCTCTCCCTCTTTTTTTCTGTGCTTAATTGCAGGAGCAGTGCATGGTGTGTAAGGTTTGGTCACGGCAGAGGCTAATCATTCAAGTCCTCTGTGAATACATGATTGTTCAATCCAAACAGTGCCACATTTTAGTCCTGTTTTCACAATTGTGGACCAA
Source organism: Leuresthes tenuis (assembly GCF_036924035.1). Taxonomy (NCBI): domain Eukaryota; kingdom Metazoa; phylum Chordata; class Actinopteri; order Atheriniformes; family Atherinopsidae; genus Leuresthes; species Leuresthes tenuis. Next base: position 14,650,179 of record NW_027325365.1, on the reverse strand, counting down.
CCTTGCCTCAGAATGCTTCTTATCTGGAGAGAGACTCTGGCTTTCACTGCACCGAATAAGCCCTGGATTTCTCTATCAAGACTGGGGAACTCTAGATCCTTAGCAGAATCAAACAATATCAAAGTCCAAGGACAATACTTACATGCACAATATAAATGGTGAATCGACTGTACTTGTATAGCGCTTTTCTAGTCTAGCTGATCACTCAAAACACTTCTAACATAACACGCCACATTCACCAATTCACACACACTCATACAGCACGTCTTAGTTTTCATGCATAACTACGTGTTTCGTATTCAATCACACACATTCATACACCGATGGATGCATATAGGCAACATGGGGTTCAGTGTCTTGCCCAAGAATTTAAAATTGGCTCAGTATGATTTGGAGTACTTTGGAATTTAATGAACTGGATCATGATTGGATTACAAAGAATTTGAATTCAGAATTTCTCTTGAATTTCAAAGAGTTTGAAATTGGGTGGTGTGGTGGTTAGCACCGTCACCTCACAGTTAGAAGGTCCCAGGTTCAACTCCTGGCTGGGATCTTTCTGTGTGGAGTTTGAACGTTCTCCCTGTGTATGTGTGGGTTCTCTTCAGGTACTCCGACTTCCTCCCACTGTCCAAAAACATGCAGGTTAACTGAATAATTAGATTGCATAAAACATGCATGTTTTATGCAGGATAATTAGATTGCATAAAACATGCATGTTTTCATGCAGGTTAATTGGTTTCTCTACCAAATTGTCCTTAGGAGTGAGTGTGAGCGTGTGTGGTTGTTTGTTTCTGTGCGGCCCTGTGATGGACTGGTGACCTGTCCAGGGTGTACCCCGCCTCTCGCCCGATGACCGCTGGGATAGGCTCCAGGCCCCCCCACGGCCCAACCGGCGGATTAAGCAGGTATAGAAAATGGATGGATGGTTTGTAATTGGCTTGAACTGAACGGAATCTTTGAAGTGCCATGAGATGACATTTGTTGCGATTTGGCACATAAAACTGAACTGAAGTAAATTGAATTGTCTCTCCTTCACCATCTTGATCGGTCTTTTCATTCAAGCCCCAGAACTATGCTTTGGTGATTTCAGTTTCTGGTGCCCCTTTTTTTCCTCTCAGTGCTTTTTGGGTGTAGGGAGCAATTTTGTGCAGGTCAAGAGACGGAAACTTAGTGACCCTTTGGTGACAACAAATGTGACTGGATGTGACACTTATTCAAGGCGAGGATTTTGTATCCAGTTATTCTTTGGAGTTTCAGATGGGAGGCTGAAATTAGAACTGAGTGAGATTGATGGCAGACTGGGGTTCACTCCATGTGGTTGCTTCCATACAATGCCTATGTGTCCATTACCATCATGCTTTTAGGACATGTGCACAAGACCAAGTCATGTAGCCCTGATTTACAACTCAAGAGATACTGAAATTGCACAGTGTTAAATCATGTTTTCTAATTTGATAGTTTGCCTTTCATGTCTTTCCTGATTTACCCTCCCTTTCTTGCTCCTAAGTCACTGGCATCATATAATATAGGCTTTTTGAGCTACAGCCCCTTTCTTATTTCACCTAGTGTTCCTACATTGCCTACTTTGTGAACCTGCAAATGGATTCTGCTTTGGACTGGGGTGGTGAAGTAAGAGACTTATGCTGAGATATGAATTGGCTCTTGGACAGGGTAATCTCTGTGAGGCTTAGTTTGCCATAAGTTTCCTGACAGTTGCTGTTCAAAGCAGTTGTAAATGAAAATATTAAGGATGAGCTGGTCTACCACAAAAATGGCGAGGAAATTCCAAAATCTCCCTCAAACTCATTACACTTGACTCATCACTTAAAACAGCTACTTTTGATAGTTCACTGTTAGTAAGTAAACTTTGTCACCTCTCCAGTTAAGGTACTCATCTCTCGTAACAATCAAGTAAAGATCAAATTGAATGTATTCTTGTGTATTTTGCACAACTGGTTCTTCTTCTCCATTTGCTGAAATTCCCTAATTTTCTCATTTAACAGGAAGAGATGTTAATTTATCTCTTCGCATTTGTACTATTATTACAGTACAGCCACTAATCTCACTGAAATCTTGAAATGGGCACATCTTTTAACATGGAGAATATTGAGTGTAATGGCAATTCACCTGGTACAACTGCGTTGCCAAAAACACGATGTCTTTCTCTCTGTAACCAAGTCGTTTTTTTTGTTCCTAACTAGACGGCAACAGAGCAACGATGCCACAAAGGGACTTAAACAGAATCTGTTATTTGAAAGTCATACAGTTGGGCATCTCCATCACCACATGGGGACTCGTGTCTACACCACAGGAAAGCTGCTAATTGACTTTCCATCGGCATTGTTTCTGTGGTGCTGGCATGTTATTTCAACACATCACCTACCACCACCAGTGTTAACGAGGTCATGGTCATTTCCCCTATTACTGTGACACTATCTTGGCTAAATTCATTGGATGACTTCTTGTGTTTAGTAATAGAGACCATGTAAATCATGTAAAGGCAAAAATAGCTTTTTTTTATGGAGAAAAAATATTTGTGTTTAGGCTCTGCATTGATTCAGCCATCCAGATTCCCCAGCCACTCAGGGGGTGCCACATGCTGGTCTAACTTCAAGTACTAGTTTTATGGGTTTTTTTTCTGTATTTATGTCACACAGAGATATGGAGAGGAGTTTTGTGGAAGGTCCCAGGAGTAATTATGGCAAAGTGTCCCCAAAGGTTGAACAGATATGGGAAAGAAACTCTTCAGGACCTCTGCCCTCTCTCTGCAAAATACCCCACAGAAACATGTGAAGCATGAGGGAATAGATGCTGTTAAGAGTTTCTGAAAGTAACTGCAGGCAGATGAATTAGTTGGAATATGTTATCACAGCGTTGCCTCTCCTTCTTTTTGTTCTTCCTTTTGTCTTTAATGTCATATATTCTCTTTTATGAAACAAAATATTTCTTACTATTAAATTATCAACCCTACGTTTTGCTAAAGATCATCATAAATAGGAAATTGAAAGCAATATGTTTCTCTGGGCAGTTTTTAGTATCAAAATATGGTGTGAGATCTTATTGAAATTTAAAGTTTCACAGTCCGATATCACATTACAATGAGGGACTCTAAATTTAAGACAGCTGTGAGGGAAGAGGTGAGAAATGAATGACTAAATACTAATCAACCAACAGTTAATGAGTGACTTTTGCTCACATTTTCTTAACAAGCTAACAAATAACTAGTGCTTGAATAAAAATAAAGTGAGGAATAAATAAAGAACAACCTGAAATTTAGATTATAGTTAATAGATACTTCCCTAAAAATTAATAATGTGAGATTATAAAATAGATAATGCATTAGTGTTGGCAGTTTGTTCTCCCATTACTATTAACAATTACCAAGTCAGTCCAGAATTATTCTTCACTTTTTCTAATTTAATTAATCATTTACTAGTTATTTGCAGTTAAATAACGCTTACTTAGCAGTTACTTTCTCACGCTTATCTAATTTAATCCCTAGCAACTAATCAAAAGTATGTGTCCCATTCCCTTATGGTAGTGTTATTTTTAGAGTTTTACGTTTACATTTTACTTTGTTGAACTGGTATTTGAAAAGTTAGTTTAGTAAAAAATCTATTCCAATCTAATATAAATCTTAATGTATTGCATAATATATAACTGGAGAAATAAACAAACAAAACAAAAAAAAAACATTGTGGGTAGTGCTTGTCTGTTTTATTTATTCATATTTTAGTTTCCCAACCAATGCATTGTTTTACAAAACATGGAGAGCAATCTCTGTCAGGATACATGGTGCAAGTGGACCAAACTGCAGACAGCAGGCAGGAGCCAGGTAGGTATAGAACACAAAGAATTGAATTAACTTTCAGAACAGGTACAGATATATGTATCTCTCTTTCTCTCTATCTTTCTCTCTCTCTCTCTCATATATATATATATATATATATATATATATATATACTTCAGAGTAAGGATACTGAAAATTCCTGAAGATTTGTCCTGTAACGTTACAGTTAACAGGGGTTAATATAAATTGATCTTTTCTACATTTAGCATTACTCCATTACTCCAGGTTAGTGTTCCTGGGTGCAGGGAGAAATTTTGTGCAGGTCAAGAGACGGAAACTTAGTGGCCCTTCGGTGTGACTGTGTTTGACACTCATTTTAGACAAGAGTATCTTGTATCCAGTTATTCTGTGGAGTTTCAGATGGGAGGCTGAAATTAGAATTGAGTGAGATTGATAGCAGACTGGGGTTCACTCCATGCATTTGCTTCCATACAATGCCTATGTGTCCATTAACATCAGGCTTTTAGGACACGTGTACAAGATCAAGGCATCTGATTTACATCTCAAGAGGTACTGCACAGTGTTAAATCATGTTTTCTAATTTGATAGTTTGCCTTTCATGTCCTTCATGATTTACCCTCCCTTTCTTAATCCTAAATCACTGCCATCGTATAATATAGCTGTGTTTTGTTATACAGTGTGTAAAAGCTCTCCGGCTGATCACTGGGCATTAGGTTGTATTTTGTGTCCTTTGTGATAGTTCAGTAAAAAAAAAAAACAACCACATCTATTTTGTATAACTCTGGTAATTAAATTTTACAGTACTGTGAACACAACGTCAGCAATCATGTTAATGCCACTAACTCACTAGCACAGTTCTCCATCAGTTCTCCTCACACCACAAATGAATTTCTTTCTGATTACATTTCTCCAAATCCCTCCCTGATCTTTTCCTAGCTATCGGGCTCCTACATAATTATAAAGTGGATGTCTGTCATGTGGGTGTACAAAACTTGTATACCAATGCAGCTCTAAATTTGAATAAAGGGCATATGAAGACATTTTTTTCAGAAAAGTTCTTGCTACATGCTCCCACATTGTATGTCACAGGTGCACAGGTGCACTTTTTTACGAGTAATTCTTTTTTAGAGTATTTTCAGTTCCTCAGCCCCCATAAAACAGGTTGTCTTCTCTCTTCAAAATCCTTTAGCATTAATTTGACATATTTCGGTCTATTTTGTTTTCATTCATTTTTGTGTTTGAATAAGGTTTAATTTAGTCTTTGCTTTTTGTGAATAATCTCATTTTCTCTTGCCAAAAGCAACAGTTTTGTCCATCACCTGGCCTCATTTTCATGGGCAGAATGAACTCTTTGCATGTGTGTACAGTCAGCCGTCCCTTGGATGTGGTTGGCATATCTCCGAAGCAATTTTCTCAACTATGAATAATTCACCAGATATTATTCCAAAGGTCATCTTATAGTAATTAGTACCCTGCTGTTGACTAAACAGCCTCTAGGTACCTGATGGCCAGTTTAATTACAATTTGAAATGAGTGTACTGTTTGACAATCTCTATATGTTCTCCTGACACTTCAACAGATGACACCTTGAGAACTAAGTAGGCTTACAATAAGTTGGGCTTGTTAGCAGATGGCGAAGTAGTGTGTGGAGTATACGTGTGTCTCAGCATTCTGTTAAGATCACAAAATTTTAACTGCTCAAATATGCAGTAATTACTGGAAATGCAGATTAGTGTGTTTGGGTGTGTATTTTGACAGTGTAGATATCCTTGGGACCGTCACTATCTCATTATTAGCCAATTACTATGGAAAACTAATGGGACAAGTCAGAGCAGACTCCTTTAAGGAGACTGGGGACTGAACATATGCTGAAGATGACACAGTCCAGAAAGGCTTTAGAGAGGTAGCAGCTACATGTCATGGCACTTTGTGTCGCACGAGCTAGGAGTTGGTGTCGAGAGATCCTGTCATGTCCGGTTGTTGTTGTGAACATCAACCCCTGCACTGTACTGTATGCTTGAGACTTCCTCTCTGAGGGCTTGTATGTATTCATAAAAGAACAGTGGATAAAGCATTGAGCCAAAAGGGCCTCAGGTAAGATAGATAGCTCCGGGGGATTGTTGAGGTTGTTACAGAGTTTACCTTTGAGGCATCAAAGCTCTCATGGATGGCTTATGATGGATGGATGAATGGATAAACAGATACATGGTACAGATTTATCAGAAGCAATGACAAAAAAGACATATATCTACAGGTTCATATTTCCTATCTTTAGTGTTTAGGAGGCTAAATGACCACAGCTGGAGTAAACAGCCTTTCTGTGTCAGTGAAGCTGCTGAGAGATGAAGGTGCTCTGAGTTTAAAGTAAATCAAACTTGTCTCTCTATAAAATCTTTGCACACGGATGGAAAGATATATTTTATATTCCAGGCTTAAACTTACATTTACTTCTAGACTCTATTGAACCATCAGGCTCAAAGTTTATAGTGTCCTATTGATTTTTCTCACAAAATTTATGGGCTACTTCTGCCCATGGCCGATACTGATATGACTGAACAGTCTAATGAGTGTAGTATCAGCGCTGTGATAGAAAGCGCACTGTTATTCATTGCTTGACAAATCCAAAAATGTAAGAAAAGGAATCAAAATTTCATTTAGACTCTGGAGATGTCAGAGAATTTTTCAGTTTAAATAAAATCGTTGGTATGTGAATGCACATATTCTAACTGAAGCATCTGACTTACTATTAAAAGGAAAAAGCAGCAGTTTGTTTTTTTTCATTGTTGTGTAATGTGTGTTGGTCACATCTTTATGTAAAAATGGAACTCCATACATTCCAGGGACTGTTTACAGTGCAACACACCACAAAGTTATGGCTAGATATTTACACTGAGTCCAAAAATGCAGCAGTTCGACAATCCCTGGTTGAACATTTTGAGATGACAACCTATTTAGATGTTTTTGTCACATAATCGCATAATTTAAAGAACAATTTCCAAGAAATGGTTGCAACATCAAGCGGCGGTTATGGGGAGAATGCAAATGTTTTGTTGGTCAAGTCCAGCGGTGTGAGAGGAGAAGGAAGTGAATATTAAATATAGTTTGTGGTTGGTTTGTTATGAGAGGAGGTACGTTCGGAAAAGCAGAGTTTGCAACAGTCCAGAATAACTCATATCATTGAAAGCTGAGAGAGCAGAAGTTAGGAAAAGCAGGAAATAGGAGAGTGCAATGATTTAACGTGCAGGATAATTTGCATCTTCCAACATCATCTCCATTCTCCCTTATAAGCATTCTTGGCTCTGGAAATTTGAATGTACCATGGAGATGTAGGACATTCCTTACATTCATATCACCGTCAGCAGTCACTGACTTGCAGAATAAACAAACCGTTGAATTCTGTGTATTTCAATTAAATCTATATTTCCAACAACAAAAAGTTTTTAACTTAACTAATGAATGCCAAAGGCTGAACCATCTTACCAGCAGTGTTAGCTCTTAGAAACAATGACAGTAAAATGTTACATCCCAGGTTTGAATATGGTAGCAGGTACGGTTAAAAACAAGCAAGATCAGTGTATTCTTTGATGTCTCAATTTTTAATAACTCAAGTAAAATTCAATGACAAGAAAAATCATTTCACCATACAGAAGGTAATTTTTTTTAATAGAATTAAGTGGTATATCTTACAAAGGCATGACAACACAGACTGTATAGCTTTTACTGACCAATACAGATTTGCTGGCAAGCATTGAAGCCTTCTCTCAAAGCAAACTTGACCCGACTCACTGATGACTATTTTACAAGCATATACTTAAGTCTTATATCATATTTTGATACAGTTTTTTTTTTTTTTTGTACAAGATACATTGTGTACATAAAAATGCTCTGGCAAGGCGCATGCCAGTACACGCACACCCACTCTCACACACACACACATACATGCAAGGGGACACACCTGCTCGCACTCACACACATACAAGATCACTTATGAACACATTCAAACACACTCATCAATATTATGCATATGTATTCATTTACATTACAACAGAGATTGTCATCTCATCACTTCTTATGTTTTCCCTTATTCCTCATTGAGTACACTGTAAATTGAATTTTTTTTGTCTTTATCTAGGGTCTTTCCAGTTTGTAACCATTACTCACGGTTCTTTAGGGGTACTGCTATGTACAATTTAAAATCCAGTTTACCTGACAGTATAGATATTTGATATTTCTGTACGTGTAGAAGTGCGAGTGGTACACACGGTTGACTCACGGTTTGAATGTGTACACTGTATACGATTTGTTTTGTTCTTTCAGACAGACAAACAGGTAGAGAATTAAATATCAATGCTAACACTGATTGTATCGATGAATGCATGAAGCACGCAGTGAAGTGTCAAAATGTCTCGTCCAAGTCCAAAAGGTTTGTGCAACCAAAGAGGCTAACTGGACACAGTGATCATGGCACACATTTTGAACAGAAAATATAAATAATAAAAGTACAAATAGAGAAAAGGAGGAAACGTTACGTTGTTTGTCACTACAGTATTGTCACCGTCTCTATTATTCTATTAAAACAATGAGAGTAAAGTCATGTAAAGAGAAAATCTATGGCCAGTCATCATTTTGCCTTGCTCAACATTCTTTGAGATATTTTTGACACTGAAAGAGTAGCCATTCTCTTTGCTCTTGAAATAAATAGATAATCCACCAATACATTTACCTCTGACAGGAAAAAAAAATGCACGCAAGTAGACACTAATGAAGAAAAACTCAAATCAGTGCCAAAAGCTACATACTCCTGGTGTACATTCATGCAGTTATTACACCATTCCTTCCAGAAGTTGTCTTTCAATTAATGTCTCTGCTGCCACACTGCAGTAGCAAAAAGCATTGTAGACAGAATTAGCATAAACACAGTGTCGAGTTACAGATAGATGATTTTGTGCTTACTGTACATGTGTGATCAGAGTCATTTCAAACAATCTTATTTTCATTACAGCGAGACATTTTTTATTATTCCATATTCCATATATAGCTACTCTTTCCTTTCACGATATGAGGGCAGTTGTCTGAGTCATATTAATTATCACCCCAAGAGCAGAAAATGTTTTTTTTTTTCCCGTAATAAATGCGAGAGGACATTTTCTATTATTATTATTATCATTATATAATTTATCATTTTAAACCAACTCATCGACCCGGCTTTTTTTTTTTTTTTACACAGCTGTAAGAAGAGACCGAAAAGAATAATAAGAATTCTGAGGCAACTTTTGGTTCACATACTGGGGGTCTGGAATATGAAGAGTTAATTCTGCTTTTGGTAGAATGATAAAACTCCTATCTTCACTGACATCATGATGCATGTTCCCTTTGATATGTGCTCCTTTTGATTAAAAATGTAGACTGATACAGCATGTCTGTCCGAAAACAATGTGAGGAGATGAGAAGTGAGAAAAGAGAAAACAATAGTTATATTAAAGTATTAGAAACTGAGCTGAAACTAGATTCTCAAGGGAAGTTATTTTCAGAAATGAACATTTATAGGATGGTTTATCTAAGTTGCCTTTTTTAAAATTTCAATTCATTTTCACAATAGTTGAAACTGAATCATCTTTTCTTTGTCCATGACACACTGTCCCCTTAAGTGATCACTTCATTGACTATCAGATAAATTCTCTATATTGTTTGTAAGGAATCCTGATTTGACAGAACAGAATAGCTAAGCGCATACAACACACACTTAGCCTAGCACTTTCCCTTGAGGATACCATGTTGCATTATAGATTTAGGCTTGTTCCCAATTTGCAAGATGGTAGAAGTAAATGAATCGCATGAATCATATACCTGATGATGTAGACACCTGGCTTGGATGTTACCGAAAAAGAAAAATGGATATCAGCAAAGTCACTTATTGCTGTAGCAATACATTATGCTGCACCCAATCTGTTACAAGGCAAGTTAGTATGCAGTAGTTAGAATCATTAGAACAATTTGCACGTTCAGGCAGGGATGCAGTTTTCTTTGGAAACCTTGTGAGGAACAGCCTGCTGGGTGGACCTCTCAATTGGTCCCAGTGTCTATTCTAGTGATAACTGCAAAAATAACACCAACATAAATAATTCAGTTAGACTCGGGGCCTTGAAAAAATATTTTGCTGCCTGGTCTATTATTGTAGTGTCAACCCATAGTAAGAACCAATATCAGAAACATTACAGCCCACAGTAACTACTGTTTGAGTGTAGTCGATAAAAATGAATAGCAGGAACATAGGTGTTAATAACATGATAAGAACAGAGGAAATATGAAAAGCTGCTGTCTCCGGACCTTTGCACATGCAGAGCATGTTTTGCGAATTAGAAATAAAATCATTGCAAACCTCTAAACACAGTATGGGTTGCTACCGAGATCATGCATCAAAGTAATTAGACTGAGAATGTCATAATTGGCTCCAAAGCTGTTATTATGTGAAGGTTTCTGAGCAGTAAAATGTGAAGAATGGAAACAAAAGGAGAAAAACAAAGGCTACATTTCCAAAGCACATCTGTCTGTGCCTTTCAAGACTAAGCTACTGAGATAATGCTAGGAGTGAACATTTTCTTAATAGAGTTGGCAAGGATGGAGCAATCACCATATGGAAAACATCAGGAGTATGCAAGTGTGCATGAGTGAGGATTTTTTGTTATTTTGGTTTTATTTTGTGTACTGGTCCATGATGACAACGACTGCAAAAGATGAAGATGCTGTGCTGTTGGCCTACTTATGCTTTGTACATTTTGAAAAAAACAATCCTTCTGCAGTCCCCTGACCCAAAATAGACTTCTGAAACATGTTCAGGCAAGACAAAAGAAACTTCTTCTGCTACCAAAGGAGTTTGTGTCATGTGTTATAAAGAGCGATACTTCACAAGAACTTGAACAGAAACACCATCAACCCAGAGCTCATAATTAACATTTAGCCCAATTTAGCTCACTCATAACACCAAGTACTGCATTTGCATTTGCTTCTGTGCCAGGAAATGGTCTTTTAGAACACAGTCTCACTATGCTAGGCCAAATGAGCTTAAAGTGTAACAGTGCCCTTTCGTGTCACTAAGCAAGCATCACCAAACTGAAAGCAAAGTTATCTTTTTTTTTTTTTCTTCTGCGATGGATCTCCTTTGGTACAGAACTACCTCTTATTTACTATACATGGGTCTGATGTGTTGAGACTTACATTTTCTTTAAATGCTTAAGCTGTCAGACTGATTCCATTTGATTTTGTCTGATTACATCATCATGTCTCATCCATTCTCAGATGTCTTCATTGGTTAGCTTGAGCTGACCGAACTAATTCAAAGTATGCACACCTCCACATGTACGCATACATACTAATCATAAAGTCATTAACCATCTATGAAAACTGAGTCATATGCACTGGATGTCAGGCCAATGGAGATCTGTCTTTTACTATTACAGCTGGTGCTCATGTAAGAAGGGGCTACTGCCCCCACCAGTGGATGTCTGCTGCCCAGGCGAGGAGAAGCTTGCCAGGGGGATGACCTTGACAGGGTCCTCCTTCTTACTACTGCAGTGTCTATCCAGGGTGTTGTAGAACTGCGGCCGGTTGATCCCTTTGTCCAGTTCGTCTTTTTTGGGCACAGACCTGCCCAGAGTATGGCGTCCATCCATGACCCCCATGCTGCCCATGTTAGCTTTAACTCCCCGGGAACAGCTCTGCTGGAAACCAAATGAGGGGAGGGTGGCGATGGTGGTGGTGGTAGGGTTGGAGGTGGGGCTGTTGCTGCCAGGACTCTGGAACTGGGCCAGGGCTGGGGGCATCCAGCAGCTGTCGGAGTGGCCCAGTATTAAACACTCCTGGGTGCAGGTCTCAGAGGCCTCAGCCATGGCTTTCTGCAGGTTCACCTCGATGGCTGTAAAAATGAGAGAAACGAAGAAAACAATACATTCAATACACGAGGTCAGAATATACAGAGAGTGCAGCTGGAATGCAATGTTTTCACTTGGGTCAAGTCAAAGTGGTGAATGAAGTCAGGAATCATAATTGAAATAGAAAAAAGTTCAGAAATCAGAGATTGAGCCACTAAATGTCAGCCTTTTAGTGAAATGAAAGTCAGTGATAAATGTTTAATTTCATCTTGTAATGAGAAAAACACTAACAGAGCATTTAATTTCCATTGGTATTCCCATGACTCTGTCTGTTTACCTACAATACGCATTGAATTCCCTGTTGCTTAATTAGAGTTGGAAAAAAAAATGTCTCACTGTTTGTGTCTCGGATTGGCTGTACTGTGCTAAATATTTAATGAACGTATTAACAAAGTGTTGTGTATTTTGATCACTGTCAGTGCTTTTTTGATTTATCAGAAACCAAAACAAATATGGTGACATAAAAAAAACTCGAGATCTTATCGCTCCAGCATCTTGTGTATGAAGTGACGGATTGGCATAAAAAGAATAGTTGGGTGCAAAAATAACGATGAGAATAAACAAATGAGGAAACATGAAGGGGAATAAACAGAGGAATAAATGAACATAAGGTAAAGTTATTACACGCTGTGCAAGCATTTACATTTCCGACATGGAAGGGAAGAAATAACTGAAAGTCGAATGAGGAGGAAAGCGTGCAAGGCTAAGCACTCTAACTATCTTATCTCATTATCCCGACACTGACATCATATGTGGAATGAGTCGGGGATAAGACCTCAGCACAGAGACTTAGCAATAAAGCCTGTCATGCCAGATAATTAGAATGTAAAACAGTATGCATGAAGGCAACCCCAAGCCTGAAGTGTTATGTTTCTTAGACCATGCAAAGGAAAGGGGGTCCTCATTCAAACATCACATTGCTCCTGCAGGACTCAAGTTTCAAGCTGCCATGTAGAAATTATTCAGTGTATTTGCATAAGTAAGAATGCTGTAAATAATTAAGCTGTCTTACATCCGGGTATTGCAAGGACTTTTTCCTTTACACTTAGTTCTGCATGCTCTCCTTCGCAGATGTCTGCAAAACTTTCCACCGCTTAGTTTATTGTTTCACGGTATTCTGAAAATAAAATAAATAAAAATAAATAATCTCATTATGTTAGTAATATCGGTCAGGCCTCCCAAAATTATCAAGATTGGAGCAGAATGGTTCAGGGAACACCTTTCTCTTATGTTTGCGCCTCCCCGGATTGAATATCATTGCATCAACTTTAATTATCAGAGCAGTGTCTGAAAATGAATCACATGGCATAAATTGTGAGGATATATTTGGAGGGCCCGCATGGAGCCAAATCTGCCCTCTCCATATTGAACTGGAGCGGTGGAGCAGGAGTGTATAAATCCCTTGGGTGGTAAATGTGTCACCTTTCAGAGGGTCACTAACTTCATTAAGGCAAAAATGGATGCTTTCTCATTCTCTGAGCTAGCACAATAGGGTAGAGCCAATTCTCTACTATGCCTCGACTCAATCTTTCGCCAAGTGTTTTCTACTGCTGGAGAAGCCTTTTTGGGGTACTAATATTCAATGAGGTAATGCAGTTAAATACATGCTTCTTGTATTTCTGTTTTGGATTCATCACTGCCCGTTGAATTGAATTGATCCATACAGTCACAGGTGAGGCTATCTTTATTTGACCTGTGAGAATTTCTTTCTCACATTGTGTATCAATCTCCATTGATTGACAGTTTAGTCTGATACAATTTGCTTGTAGCTCTGTTGTGTTCAGGTATTTTCACAAATTTATATTTTAATTGATAGTCTGCTATAACAAATCCTGTGATAGCAGTGGGTAACATGATTTTGATTAAAAAATATCAACGATTTCCATACAACTTGAGTGAAAACTGCAAAATATACACATGCAGAGCAGGTCTGGACTGACATTGAGACCTAAGACATAGCTTTCCAAACACTCCTTTTGATGCAAATCTAGTTAATTGTGTAAGTCTTGTTAACTGGGAAGATTACAAATGTTGGCCTTCAATATAATATGCCTAAATACCTCTGCAGGAACTTCAAATGGTTTGAATTTTTTTTTCTTCACACACAATAGTGCTAAAATGAAATAGAGGGTAAAGGTTTTGTATATTATATAGAGACCTGAAATCAGTCATTGCACGAGTCTAATTGATATTTAATCTGTTCAGAAGAGTGTTAAAACAGAAGAGGCTATCTCATCCAACTACTTTTCTGAATCTCTTATCTGTTGCATTTGACAAACATATCCTTAAAAACCTGGATAAAAAATATTCATGTTTACATATCCCCAGTACATCTTAATATTTGATGGTATTATATTTACTCTGCATTATGTCATCGTCATCTCTAATAATATTTTATGTTTGAAGAAATTTGAATCTTTCTAGGTCAGCAGCTGAAGTGTATGCTTCATTTAGAAAGATAATAACACTAATTTGATTATATCTCGATTCAATAAACAAACACACCTATACCGTGGTTAGCATATCTGGCTGCAAACAAGTGCTGAACACGCATAAAAAGCCATACTATAAACATTGCATCATTTTCAAATTCAAAGTCCAAAACTAAATATAGGTCTCAAAGATAGATGACTCTTAATAAACTGAATAACAGAAAGAACTGTAGAAAAAATATCCCCTAAAAATTTGTCAAATTCTAGAAGTTTCATCGCAAATGGGTTTCCGTATGCTGTACGCAATACGGAACAAGATGGCATTTAAATGGAACCTTCAAAAGAAGACAGAAGAAGAGGCTGACTGTTCCTATATATATAATGAAGAATGTTACTGGCAGAAAACAACTCAGGTGACAAATTTCTTGTCAATAGACAGTTTAAGAATTTAGTTTTCATAAAAAGTGAATTGACTTGAGACTGTCAACAAACATACAGGCTTTCAGGAAAGAAAATAGTTTATATAAAAAAGTAATCTAATCCATTTGAAAAAAGCAGGCACCAGCCCCCAGTCCATCCCTTATCTATAACTTCACACAGTTTTAATTAATTGGAGTTCTAGATGCAGACGCGTACGCATTTTGTATGAAATCTACCAAAGACATGGGCCTGTACTATTTTGCTTTCCGGTAGGACAGTTCGGATAGGCAGCGGCAGGTTTGGGAGAGTGGGAGCATGACTTGAGTGATGTCGCTGACAGCTCTTGCTGCTTTTGTCAGTTAGAGGTATGCCGCAGCCCGTTTGTGATGCTGCTGTCTTTTGTATTCAGGGGAAACAACTGTACCCCACGGAGCTTTCGGGAGAAATCACACATCACTGATGCCACGGATCCCCTGATGGTGTGAACATTCTTTTCTGTGTTCCCTTCAAGGAAATTTGAATGGCAGACAAGTGGGGATAATGGCAAACAATGGGGAGTAATAGACAGCATGAGAGAGATCAGACACACAGTTCTCATTTGAGATGATTTATCTTCACTGTGTAGCGGTGATGTGGCTGAAAAATAACCCTGATACCTGTTCAGTAACTCCGCAGTGTTAACTTTAACAAAAGCTCCACTGCAGTCTGACTGCTGCTGACTGCACAAATTCAATGGGTTCAATTCACGATTTGATTCGAAACAGCCTGTGCCATAAGCCGATCATTTATCCATGGCCTTGTTGTGTATTCCTGGACAAAGTGCCACAGTTCTAAGTTTCCTCTTGATCTCGTGATCGTACACAAGGTCAATACCAGCGGTAGCCTACGGCAACCTTGTTCTGCAACATCAACACATCCTTTGGCCTGCCGCAGATCGAACACCGCTGCATCCACATTCAGCTGACCTTCCATCCGTGCGGTCAAACATCACAGCTTGTTTGAACACGTGTCGGAAAGCGATGACATGCAAAGCAGTGCTAAATATGTTTTTTTTTTATTTAGTAAAAACATTGGATAAATTGCAGCTTGTGGTTTGATTGGATACAAGGTGAGGTTGAGACAGTGCGACTGACATACTGTATACTTATGTTAGGCACATTTGGTGTGTACATTGCTTTAAAACAACTTGTAATGGAAACGGAAAAAAAGAGCAATGAATCAAATATTGGGCTTCCTGCTTCTGCAGGCTAATGGAAAGGAAAATGAACACATTCCGTAATATAAAGATAATCGGTTATATTTTGGCACCGATGTAGCATGACAATGATTTAATATATCCTTTGTGAGCAGCACATGTATGAACCTTATCACGTTGTTCTTTAGCCTTTGTAGCAGGAAATCTGATCTGGAGTAATGACATTTCAATAGGTATTATATTTGACTGTCGCCACTCATCCATTTTCTGCACTTTTTTTCTTCTGTGGCGGTCATTAAATCTACTAATGCATACATGACATGACCTCACATGCAGAAACCCACACAGACGCTCTCCCTCACACACACAGGTAGCCAGCTGATAGGTACTTTGCAGCACAATGGTATGAGATATTTAACATGACAGTTAATGATATTTACTGACAGAGCTTGTTACATCTTGATGAGCTTCACATTAAGGTCTGCACACATATCACGATTCAGCTCATTATTTCAGCATGCACAAACTCATTATTGCTAATTAAAAGGATAATTGCATGCATCTAGGACATTAAATTGTTCAAACAGGCATCAGGAAGGTGGACTAGGCCCCCGACTCATCCTACACTGTTCATTTGTACAGTTTTTACATTTTTTATTCCTTTTGCCTGAACCTTGCTTGCATCTATGCATCAAACAAGTCCAGTCATACCATTTGACTGGTATTGTCAAATGAAATGTGTCCTGCCCACATGGCAGCTTTTTGTTGTAGTCCAGTATTGTAGATAAATCCAATTCATCAGCATGAATTCTTTATTTCTTCTTTTAAAGTTTTATTGTCCATGGTTTGAAAACACGTGCTGTCACAATGCAGCATGGTTATTTTTATTCACTGCAAAGACCACAAAGGTTATTTCATCAAGTTACACAACATCCAGAGAAGTGCAAGTGCTCATGCATATTCCAGTGTGTAGCAGCCAAGTAAATAAACCTTTCACCACCCAAAGCAATAGCACCCTGCGCTCTCCCCCTCTCGGTGTCAGGTAATTTGGGATCAACAGGTTTAATAGTGCCAGAGAATGCAAAAGCCTCCGTAAAAGAGAGCCCCTGTCTTTCACCGAGAGTTACAGAACCATTCTGAAGTAGTACATATAATACAATTATCAGGAGTGCAAACAATATTATAATCGTCATTATATTATGTGCTCTTGTGATATGAGGAGGTAATGGAGGAGAGAATGAAAACAAAAAGTAACAAGGTACTCGAGCATGGCTCTTGTATCTGGGAGACGGAAGGCAGAAACACAAGATTATGACAGATTCTTTCAAAAAATAGAATCTCACTAGGAATAATTGGGTTTGTAATTAGACTTTATCTCCTCACTCAGCCTTATGCCCACTCCAAATGTTCAATCTGGATAAGCAAATGGATGGTTATTAATAATAATAGGCCCATTAAAACCACTTGGTGATGCAGGGAAAAGAGAGGTGCTGCTACTTGCATCACAGCTCTGACAAATATCATTTAAAGGATGGACGTATGTCTCACTTTCACATAACTACAAAAACAAGGCAGCCCACTTCCCTTCTTTCTGTTAGCTCATGTCCTCTTAAGACCCAGACTTAAAGCTGCATGCATTTCTTAATTTCTCCTAGCTATTTGAGATGAATAGAACACGATAAAACCTTAGCACTACCTCTGAACAGGATGAAGACTGGGGTCTTCTTTATGAGAACCCGTGTTCTCATATGGGGATGCTGTTTCTCAGGAGGATATTTAAGTTGCACACTTGTGAGTGATTCATGCAGCAGTTTTAATGATGTGTATGAACTCGAGCTGCATTAAAGATATTTCAAACTCAGGGGAGACTGGTTTCTGAAAGAAATTAAAATTACATGTCATACTTGTAAGTCTTGCTTATATGCTACATTAATAATGAAGTAAGAGTGTGCAAGTTCTGAGACAAGGTCTTCTTCTGTGGAGAAAACCCTGTATCCATGGCAATCAGCCGAAAAATATTCCTTCCTCTTCATGTCAGGCTTAAATGTTATTTAGGATTCTTCACTTTTATCAGAGGGAGGTATAGTATAATCCGTAGCGAAGGCAATAACAGCTGTCATTTTCATTGTGGTCAACTTAAGTCCAAGACTGGTATGTTGGTGAATTGTAATGAGATCGCTTTAATAACGACAAAACCGATTTTTCAACCAAAACGAATTTCAGAGCAATTCTATGGAGCAGTGATACAAAGTGAGATATAAGAAATGGCAGAGCCATTGCTCCCTTTTTTTGTTTTTTAAAACAAATAGTGCCAGAAGTAACGAATGGCCTTTTTTAAAAGGAGACAATGTGACTGAGATAAGAAGGGAGCAAGGTTGTCCATATATATTCTAGACTAATTACTTTTGATGCATTTACGGAGACGCCGCTGACAACGATAAGTCTCTGAGCCACATACGTATTTATCAGCGCTTGTGGGACCTATACAGTTCCTCGCCTGTAATCCATCTAGCCTTGTCTTCTCGCGACCCCTTTTGCTTTCCGAGTGTTTGACCCATTGTAACGGAAAGTAATTGCAGGCAGAAAACAACATCTAATGATTACTTTATCTGGGAGTCTGAGAGAGAGTGAAAAGTCACAGACAGGTACTTTCAACAAAAGGAGGAGGCCTTTTTGTTCCCGACACACAATTTCAGACAACAAAGAATATTATTGACTTGGCAGAGATTAGAACACCAAAACAAATAACAAAGCACAGAGAGAGGACAAAGTGCACAAAGAGAAAAAGGATCTCCTGAACAAGCAAGTGCCAAACACTTTCTTCTTGTTGCTATTGATTAAAAGTACGTTGTAGGTAGAAGCACCCATTTCAGCAGTGAGACTATACAACACAGAAAAAGTGTATGGGCTTAATTTAATGTAAATTCCATTTTCTTTCAGTCACCTTTGTTGTCAAGGGGAGAAAAAGAGCCTCAAAATTTCATTTCGCCACAGCATAGAATGTTTACACAAAAGCAAGCTCTGACACCTACAACCGCATTCGTGTGATTTCCATCAGCAGAGAACACAGTTGGGAAGGTAGAACACAGAAACAGTTTTTATACACTCGATTTCTTTTTTTCTGCGTGACACTGGTTGATTACATCTCTTTCATTATACCCGGACTACTACTGGGCCTTCCCACCCGAGGACAAGACGCCGGTGTCACCATCAACACAATCAGGCCTGGCCAAATAACCAGCATGGGCCAGATAGATGAGAGGCGCAAACACCATAACAATCTGCAATCAGCGCTCATCACCGCAATGACACACAGAGGAGGAGGCTCAGAAGTTCTGTGGGGGGCAGAAACACAAGACACGCTCACGTAGTCGCACACACATAAACCCACACGCGCATACGGTGATTGCTCTCAGTTTAAAATCTCATACGTGGCAGCCGTTCACTCTCGTTGTAAATCTGCACTGGATGATATTGCAGATATACTGTGCAGGTGTGCTGTTGCTGAACAGGGGGTTATACATAAATGTATATTTATAAGACAAAAAAAAAAAAATGAATCCACCTTAAAATTCATTGCACATGGATGAATGGATGAACATTTCCATATTGTGTGGATAACGTGAGGTCTAGGAAATGGAAATAAAGAGTGTGGAATGAATAGGACGTGAAAATATTTTAGATTAAGAAAGAAAAGAAAATAGGCTGATTAAGCGAGATGCAGTCTGGTATTTGAAAGAAGATCGGACTGTATAGCATCAAAACAATCTTCTTTTTTCTTTTTTTTTGACACGATTTAGATCTAAAAAAAGCTAATGACACTTATCATACTCCTAAGTTTTCTTTTTAAAATCAAATTAAGAGACGATGTGAAACGTACGAGCCGGTAACAACTAGATATTTTCAGAAAATTGCTTCTAAAAAAGGCAACGTCTGCTTTACATGATGGGAGAGACTGCAGAGACTAACTGTACAGCGTCGCTGACGTGCTACATCCTGTGTCATGTAACAAGCAAATCCATCACACTGACCCATTGCCCCCAATTATTATGGAAAACAAGAATGAATCAAATTAACATTGAAGAAGCTCTCGGATCCGGAGGTCTGTCTGTAGAGCCGACGGATACCGCAGGAGGAAAAGAGAGGGTAATAAACAAGGTGCCACTCTATATGCCATATATCTTACAGTCATTGATGATTAGCTGTTTTCCCTTAGCCATACATTACTGTTATTGCTTCCATGGCCAGGCAGATAGAAAGTGGATACAAAGGCATCGTGAAGCCCATCTTTCAACTGATAACTGGCAGGCTGAAAACAATTCAGCACCAGCAGCAACATGACTTTAGGACATGAGTAATCTGGATATGGTGAAAAATGTAATCTCTTTTATGACAGTGTTGAGAGGAGGACCTGGTGTACAGTTTTTTGTTGTGTTTCTCTTGCATGGAGGTTTATTGCATTGTGAAGCACTTCTGAGTGAAATAATCTAATGTGGTTACTAAAATGAGCCTCCGCATGTCAGCGGCTCAAGTCCCGGTGTTTTGTCCTCCTTTGCGACATTGTGAATGTGGAATTTGTATAAGTTGTCAGCATCTGAAGCAGACACTCATTCTTCTCATTTCTTTTCGCTTTCCTTTTCTTTCTCTTCCCCTCAAAATATTTTGCAGAGAGCTTAGGCATGAATGCAGACTGTATACGGTATTAGTCACAGTCATTAGTGATGAGCAAACTTACATTTCCAATATCAATGTGTAGTGTAGCATGGTAAAGCTTTTAATATGAGGGGCAGCCTCTCTCCAGATTCCCCTGAGCATGTACACTTTAAAGGTTTTCCTTCTCCAAAGCACCACAGACCCTCCTCTGGGGACAACTATTAATTTTTCACTGAAACCTCCCCTGAATAATGAATTCTGTCCTATTTATACGCTGTGATAAGTCCACTGAATGTCTAAAAAGGGGTTATCGTGAAAAGGGTAAAGCTTTCAGAGAAAGACCTGTTCCTGCTTAACATGTTTAATTCATTCGCATCGCCATGTTCTTGAAAGCAGAAGAAAAGTCATATAATGTATCACTGGCAAACATAAAAGCAGACACAAGCGGCACATTCAATAAATCACAGCTTTGCTTTCACTGTTTTGATGTTGACTGTCACAATCCTCCACCCAAACACCGGCAGCTGAAAGTTCAGATGTGTGCTTTTTACTCTTCCAGGCCCCGGCTGACAGATAACACTCTCGCTAAAATCACAGAGGTACTCAGTGGCTTGTGTTAATGTTTCTGTAACTGCGTACTTTATTTGGGGTGTGCTGAGTGCAGACATTGTCGACTAGCATTCTCAACAGAAGGAGCGACAGACATAGATAGACATTTGGAGAGCAGAGAGTGGGAGTAAAAGAGCAACGGCTGAAACAACCAAAAGAAAAAAGAAAAAAAGGCATAAAGTGAAGCCCATAAACAATGACATGAAAACTAGAACATACTTTTAAATCTGTGAGGGGAAAACATCAGCTAGAGGTGACAAACATCTCTAAAACTTAGAACACCTTTGATACTTAAAATAGCTGCTGCTGTTACGTTATCCACAGACAGAAAAAGCCTCAACATAATACTCTTTGTGCAACGTGATCTTACTGAAATACGTGAGATCAACAAGTCAATTAACAGGTTATGGAGCACACAGTGACTTCTTCGTTCAACTATAAAGACACACCGACATCTGTTTTTGTGAACAGATAGGGGCAGTGGTAGGATGAAACGAATGGAAGACTTTTGAACAAGACACCTGTGAGCCAACATTGTTTTTTTGGTGTCATGCAGGCGGAGGTGTAGTAGTATTTGTTAAAGTACCGAAACACACCTGAGACACCAGGCAAACGCAAGTGTAAGCACCAATCACACTGCTTCTTTCTACGGTTATGCGACCACCGTCGCTTTAGTGGCAAGTATTCATAAATTGACCAGCTCTTAATATCCGCACAACCATTTCATGTACCCAAAGTCCTCTGTGGAGCTACATGACTCTTCATTGCCTTGCAAATAAAAAAAGGAAATGCTTTAAATAACCAAAGGTTTACAACACCCATTTTTTAACTATGGGTATCAAGGTGTTACTTCTTTTTTTTTTAATTTAAGTGTGAAATGTAGCTCTTGTGAAATAATATAATACTCTCCTCACTTTGAGTTCACAGTGTTGCTTGATAGTCACTAAAATGACACCAAAAGAAGCAGCTAAGCTCTGCATTTCCAACCACTGACTTTAGTGTGAGATTGAGATCAACCTGTTATTGTGAGAGATTTATCAAAAACCCTTTTAGCATAACATTGTTTTGTTACGGTTAGATATCAGAACTACTTGGGTTGGGATTACCCAAGTAGCTTTAGGTTACCCTTCTTACACCTTCATTGCTCTTGCAACCACTAGAGGTCACATACTCTTTTTCACATAAGCCATCTGCCTGCATGAACTGATGCGACATGGGGGGGGGGGACAGTCTCAAAACACCAGTTTAAAATTCTGATCTTTCCTGAATGTATTAATCTTAAACCCTTTCACAAAGATCAGATGGGACTTGTCACCCTGGCAACCAGGACTGACAGATCGTGTAGAGACTACTGGATTTGAATCAAGATTAACTTGGGTGTCCTAGCTCATGGGTATGCATGTAATTCCATCAACAAACCCCTCGAGCAACCTTTTACAGACTTTTACACCTGCTGAATATGTTTAGAACTGAAATTGCGACAGGTTCACAAACTTTCATAAGACCCTTTCTTGTAACAACAGATAGCCAATGCAAATCAAGCTCTCTGTGGTACTGGCGCATAATCTTTACATATTTTGTACCCGCTAATGCGGTGTTAACAAGTCAGGCTCAATTCACGTGAGACCAGCTTGGTTTTCATCAGCCCGATAATTAAACCAAATAATTTAAGTTTTGCTGTCAGACCAAATGACATTTAATGGAGTCTGTGTTAGTATCGATGCTATTGAAAAAGGTCAGCTGTTGCAAATACCAAAATGTGCCTTTTTGATGAAATTTTAAGTTTAAGTCATGACTTTATACTCATAATTAGTATTTAGGTAAGTTCTGCTTATAAATAAAAACTGCATTTGTAATAATGACTATCTGCTTTCTATAGTCAATTTGTTTTCACCTTGCTGATTATAGTAACTGTTTGCCGTTGCAATCTTAATGTGTTTTTCTAGCAAAACAATCTGTTCTCTGTATGTAAAGATATTTCAGAGATTACATATATCCGCAAAAGAGGAGACAGTAGAAAAAGCGTGGATACTGTATGTTTTGTCACAATTCTTTTGCCCGTTTACTTTTTTTTCCCTCTAATTTCCATGTCTCACCAGAGCGAAGGGGCTACATGGAGACGTACAAAGTTTGATCGAAAAGAAAGAAAAAAATCATCACTACCCACCATCATTTTTACAGTGACATCACTGTTGCCAATTTCATCTTGCACTTTATTTCAAGCTAATGTGTGCATGCCTGTATGAGAGAAACACAAACAGGTGCTCTCTCTATGTAATTCAGTGTTTGAAGGCACCAATATCCATCTCTATGATAATTTCCTATTCAGCATGAGCAAAGACAGCAGCTCTGATACAATTCATTTCCCTTTTATTAACTGGTGCAGAAATGCTGGGCCTAGCAGAGGTGCATTCTGAAGTCTTTTGCTGCTGAGGGTTTGTGGAGTTTGTTTTAGGGAAGGGAGGAAAAAGCTGCAGTGCAGGGCACATTATTCTGGGAGCCATGCAACCTTGACAGTGTGTTTGCTGAACATAGGGTGTTTAATGTTAATGAACATTTAGTGGCATCTTAAGTTTAACATGAGACTGGGATTCAAAGCGGATCAGTTCTAAGACATCCTACATTTTCCAGCAAAAACCCCCTCGATATCAACCTTTGAGAAAGTTTCAGAATCCATTATAGTTTGCATTCCTTGTGTGAGTTTCCTGTTTGACTTCCAGAGTCAAGTCCAGTCAATCACTGTGACATTCAATTCACTAGAATTGATGACTTGCCATTTTTATCTAGGACTGATGTCCCTTTTATTTGTCCTCATCCGTGACTCTTCCTCTCTCCACTCTGACACTGCTAATTATTTCAAACTATCAGGTAGGCAGTTTCAATTTCAATTAAATCTCATCTTCTCTGCTGACCTTGGGGTGGAAAACGGCATTGCTTTCTCAGCCCTGAATATTTCCTCTAGCAGTTATAGGTGCCATTTAAGATTTAAACAAATTTTGAGCGTGACTTCAGTGAATACACAGCAAGAGAGAAGTTTGGTCAGTGTACGCATTCCAGTGACATCCTTAATGTGATAATTGAGAGCAGCCAAATTAAAGCTTCAAGGCATAACTGACTACTTCAGCACACTCTTGGATGGCTAGGAAAGACAGACACTACCACATGCTGCTGAACAAGCTTTCTGGCATGTGCTTTGAATCTTAATATTTTGATATTAAGTTGATGTGACAGATTTTTTATTTGTTCACTTATTAATTTACTTTTTTAACTCAGTATCAAAAAGAGACTAAATGCATCCGTATAATAGTCATTGTAGGTTAAATTTAAAACAAATTCAACAAAAGATAATTATATTATGCTCTAAAAGTATATTTCAAACAGCTACAAGTTCTCCAACTTATCCCTCAATATAGCTTAATGTAGCATACTGAAGTACTGTACTGCTAAACACTGTGTTTTCAATCATGGGCTTTATGTGACATAAGAGAGAGACCAACCTACATTCTGCCAATAAAACTAAAACATTTTTGTCACTTCGTGGTTGGATTGAAACGATAGCATCACTTGTTTAGGGTTAGAAAACAATTCACGGCTAGGTCTAAAATACATTCTTTATACAATGCACCCACTACCCTCATGGAAACCAAGTTACTGAATGTTTTGTTCACATGTAAACACAACATATCACGACAAAATCTCACTTTCTAGTAGGCATTAAAAGATTGGTAAAGATTACAAATCAAAATGACATAAGTAGAGTTAAAAAAACAAAAAACAATTATGGTTCAGGCTAAAGAATATGCTTCAAACAACGCAACCATACTGTCATGGATGCTGTTTTTACCCTTCACATTTTACCATTCATAATTGCTCCCGTGACCACTAGAGATCACCTAGTCTTTGAACGTTATAATTGGCTATATGTACCTGCATGAACAAATGCCACATGGGCTCGTACTGAGGAGGAGGACAGTCTCACAACTGGAGACCCTGCAGCAAAAAAAAAGGAAAAGGAATAAAAAGAGGAGTACAAACAGAGGGCATCATGTATGTAAGAAAAACAATTACTTGATATTGACAGCTAGTGCAATCAAAGGCTCCCCCGCCCGACTCAATGAGGTGCCAATCAACTGAGTGTCTCTGCCTCATGTTGCTGCTGCTGCCGCCTTTCATTTCAGAGTCAGAGAAGATTCTGCCGTAGTGAATCATCAGTCAATAGCTCAGAGCTGATGGTTAATGCTGATTGATGATATTCAATACCCTCTCTCCACCCCCAGCATGTCCATCACCCCTCTAAACTCTCATCTGTGGGGAATCAAGAGGAAATATGCAAGCTTGTGTATTATTATTATTGTTATTATCATCTTTATTTTCATTATTGTTATTACTGGTAGTAGTAGTAGTAGTAGTGGTGGTGGTGGTAATAGCAGTCCTAGTAGTTGTAGTAAAAGAAGTAGAAGTAAATGTCTTTGGAAGACTTTAGTCTTGCTATGTTCTGATGGCTTCATTGTTTATTTTTGCAAGAAATCTGTTGTTCATCAAGTGCTACGAAAGGTCATCCCTGACTGATTTAAGCTATAATTAAAGTCATTATTAAAACAAATGATGAGCCACCACATGTCTTCTCTTCATTGTCCCATGAAATAATGTGAATTAAAATGTCATTCAGATAATGGCATTAGCCAGCACAATGTGCAGGCTTTCAGGAACAACTTACTACATGCCTGTAATTACAGTGATTCTATCAAATGTGACATCTGTATAATCTCAGCACTGCGTGTTGCTCTTACCTGTGGCAACTTGCTCGCGACCGGTATCAAAGAACAAGATCAGTCCTCGACCGTGAAAAAGACTAATTCAGTGGAAATATCCGAATGTGAAATTATGTGTAACATACCTGCAACAGGAACTTTCTAATCCAGTGATGTCAAACATGAGGAGGAGCATTGCAACACAACGTAGGTATGATACTGACCTGAGTGGAGGTGTCACCTTTAAAAGAGAAATGATTCTTGCTCCTTATTTCAATTTTTGTCTCTTTCTATCTTGTTATTATCTTTAAGTAAGCTTTCTTCTAGCTCTCCAACTTGTTGTTTCTTAGATCGTCAACACAATTGAGACACTTTTAGGTATTTTGCTTTTTTAAAGCATGCTTTGGGCAAAGGAAATGTCTCTGTCTACACAACAAGAGAGAGGCATCAGGGGATCCACTCTAAAAGAAAGTCCATATGTTGTCCAGCAACTGCTAATGGTTTCCCTTGATAAAGCTTTGCATAACGTCTCTTCAACTCCTCTCCCTAACACAGCCTATTATATCTAAAAGTAGATATAATAGGCTGGGGTCAAACTACCCGTCTCTCTGACAAGTATAACAGATATATTTACCAATTTGCGAGCATGTCACCAATATCAATTCCATTCTTAATCCATTATAGGAATATAATCAAACAAAAAATTAATTAATGAAAGAATGAAAAACAATGATAACAGTATTCTCTGGGAGACTTTAAAACAAAAGCTAATAATGTCTTCAGTGCTCAGAAGCTCCAAGGAATGTATCTGGCTTCCATCCCCTCCTTTTCCATTTGCTCTTTGATTCATAAAGGCCTTTAAAGAGTAAGGTTGGACAATTACCATTTATAGTGGTTAACATGCCCCTGCTGGTATTTCTTTCCATTTTCATCTCAAATATTATTCATAGTCATTAATAAACATGTTGAGAGCACTTTGTGGAGTTTGCTGGCTATGTTGCACATCTTAGCCTCAAGTAGTGATAAACAGACTGAAAGCTGCCAAACCCAAGTGGCGCGAAGGGAATAATCATTTGGAAACAGCTTTCTCCAAACACTTACCGGTCAAAAACTATCGTCGAGAATTTAAACACTATAAGGAGCAAATCACAATGATATTCCATTAATGACACAACTCTCCTTCTACCCTTCATTCCGTCTACACTTCACAGTAAACATAACAAAGGATTGTAAACTCTACTGGCAGAAGAAGAAAGGGTATTAGTTTTTCAACCTGGAAACTGTAAACTGAAAATACCTGTGAAGTGGATAATTCTGTCTGGGGGAGACATGTATTTCCCCCTTCTTTGTGTCAACACAACTTCTTTTGAGGTACGCAGCGATGTCTGTATGGGCCTGATAAGTCTCTTATTCTCAGCAAAGAGT
Organism: Leuresthes tenuis; assembly: GCF_036924035.1. NCBI lineage: Eukaryota > Metazoa > Chordata > Actinopteri > Atheriniformes > Atherinopsidae > Leuresthes > Leuresthes tenuis. Next base: position 14,622,955 of record NW_027325365.1, on the reverse strand, counting down.
AATTTGCAAAATGCAGACGGCTGTACACAGACTCTCCATATTGTTAATTAAATCATTGTGCCTTTGATGTTTTCTCAGGTTTTAATGGGAAAATAACAAAATTAAATAGGATGCTGTCTTTCCTCCTTGTGAAAAGAATGATCTGTGGATGCTACATCAGCTATTGATGTTGAAATACTGTAAATAAATTGAATTAACCATGAATAAATGTGCATGACTTCCCACTGAAAGCGAGGTATTGTTTCTCTTCATTGCTGTCACAACACTGGTATGTTGTGGAAGGCATATATTATTTTCAGTTATTTGCAACTTGCACTGTGAAATGAGAGTGAACTGCGACGTGATCGGGCAACAACCATGCGTCTGATGCAACTCAGTTGTTGTCTTTTATTGTAACTTCAATATTTGAAAACACACAACAGTAACCATCCACAACTGGAAATGGATTCTTGGCCGGACTTTGGGAAGTTTCGACATCAAACTGTACAATACATTCTGAAGACAGTGTAATGTTCTAGTCTCTCCAGCTCAACAATTCGGTGATGCAAGCCGGGAGTTTTACAAGACATTTTGCCAGGTGGATATGGGGATTTTACATACAAAGTCATCAGACCACACGTTTCAGTTCCTTCTACAACAACCAGTCGCCTTAATTTGATCAATAAAGATGAGTTTCTCCCCATAATTAAAATGACATTCAATCACACTCCAGTTTGTCAGTGGAAAGGTCACACAATAAATTGAGCTTTTGTTCCAGGAAAAAAAAAAAGCCTAATTAGTTAACTTCTCTCAATGTGAGGGTGATGAACAGCAGCCTTGCAGAAAAGTATGATGCCATCCATTTTGTTTAGTCAATAACTTCCGAGGTCACGAATATGCTGAGAGTATTGCACAATGACCTTTGCCCTAATCAATCCACTAACACTTCAGGCCTAAAGAGTAACATCTGTAGCTCAGATGGGGAGTCTGTGTTTTCCAAGTAGGGTCAAGCTGATGAAAGAATACAGCCCCCAAGGTGTTAATGACAAGTTGATTATCTGAATAGTTATCTGAATAGTTTGTGTTTTTACTCCAACCTCTAATTACTTCCAAGGCTAGTCTTTGAAAAAGCAATTATGAGCTTGACTGTACATCTCACTTAAACGGTTCAGAGCCATAATAATTTATCTGTTCTTATTTGCAAAATGTCAGCCATAAGTAGATTATAAAAAAATGGGATAATAACACAGGAAATATCTTTCTTGGTTGATATCCTGAATTTCATGCCTCGATCACTTTACCCATTCAAAATTAGATGATCGTTATGTGCCACAGACATCCACCAGTAGAGGGCAGGTGGTCTCACTCAGTGTTGTATTTCAATGTCTTGCTGAGTATAAAACTTGTAAAGAAATAATGCCGCTGCCAAGCCTACTGATGTGCTGACGGAGAAGTCCGTTGGCAGACGTGCTGCAGGTGAGTTTGATTTACCTTTAGCTATCTTGTAAGATTACGAAGGTGTGAGGCACCTGCTTAAATGGTATCTCCTGCTTCTGTCTCACCACAGATGTCCAAAGGCAACCTGACAGCGTGGCCCCACAGACAGGCCACAGATTAATGATTTGTGACAGCTTCAACGAGCCAGGATATGAACAGTCATCCCGCAGCCATTACATAAGTAGAAACAGCTGTTGTTTCAGCAGAGGCTTTGATTCCTTACCGTAGCGGCCTCTCGTAGGTGTGCGGAGGCAGGGGGGACTCCCACTGTCACATACTAAGGCTGAAACACTATAGTGTCTAAGGTTTGGCCGAGAGCAGACAAAGAATCTTTCTAATGTCAGTTTTTTCATACTGAGATATCATCAAAACGAATAACTGTATCTATGTAGTTTATATCTGTGGTTTTGGTGGATCCTACCAATGCCCACAGTGTAATTATAACAGCATGAATTATGTGTGGCAGTAATTCTGGTGCTCTGACTATGTTGTGATTATCGTGGGCATGAATGGAGCTAGATTAAACCCAGTTGGAGGAAATAGAGAAACAACTGCAATTATAAACATTATTCCTTTTCTGCCTTGTTCTGAGAACATTGCCTTGTTCTGCCACTGTAAGATTTAGATAGTCCCATTGTGATGAAAGCCCATTTTGAAACCTGGTGAATGTATACAACACAACAGACCACTTTGTTTCAGCAGGACAAAAGAAAGGCTTGGCATGTACTTTTTGACAATGTCTGCTTGCTATAAGCCTTTCTTTTCTGGATCGCCCCAAAGAGCCATACAGAGGGGCTTTAAATGGAAAACTGTCTGGAGGAGGCTTTGTATAAAGGCCAGCCTTTTGAATGACCATCTAATTTAGTTTGTTACATCACCATCTCTCTTTCAATATGCACTTTTATTCAAGGTTATTGTGATTCAGAAAGTGACAATAATCACAATTTCAACTGAACAAATTCTGAGCATACATTTTGATTCACTGCATTAGCGAACGCTGCATACATATTTTCCAGGAAGAAGAAGAAAAAAGAAAAACTTCTCAAACTCATCTTTTTGCACAATTCTTCATCACATTTGCAAGATGTCATTGTTTGGGTTTGTCTGCATGCGCTGTCCTTGCTTAGGATTCAGCAGATGGAACCATGGGATGGAGGTTATCAGCCATCCCATTCCCCTCTGGACTGTAATTCGTTGTCGACAATGTGCTATGGACCCTAAAGGCCTGCCATCTGCTTACTTTCGCTCCTTCCAAAGGTGAGAAATTCCAAACCCCCACCTGGTTGTTGTCTTGTCCATGTATGCCTCCTACAGCACAAGTCACAAGTGTTGATTACACTTTTTTTTGCATATATAAATATATATATATATATATATATATATATATATATATTAATATCCTCTCATTTGCAATTACATTGCATATTGTAATAAATGATGTGGTAATCTTAAAGATTATATCTTTGAGAGGAATTAAAAGGATTTTGTGTTTCTGTTTCAAAAAAGGGTTAGAATGTTAAGAAGACTTAGTTTTTTAATTAATACAATCATTTATTTGATTCTTTAAAAAAATTCTAGTCTTAAAACTGAAGTGCTTGTTCTTTCTAAAACGAAGAATTAACAAAAGAACACATGCAGTGAAACGTACATCAGTGGACAGTGAAAACATACACAAATATTTATCAAATCTTTATCAGTCTAATAATGTTTGAAAGTGCTCAGTAAAGTTATCATATTGGTTTTAGCAAAGGTGGACTTAAGTTAAGTTAGTGACCTTGTAAATCATGCACAACAATGTTTCAGTCACACATATTGTGCTCTGTGGTAACAGATTTGGTCATAAAGAGCAGGAGAAAAAAACAAATAAAAAAACACTTTGAGGCTGGTAGATTGCTGTTTTGTCACTTATGAGCCATCAGCGTGCTGCGAGATTTCATTCTGACAAAAATTAATCCTTGGTCAAGTCAATTTACCGGGTCGATGTGACCCGAGGTCTTTGTGTATTTGTGTGATCACATTTGTAGGTGGGCAGTGGGGTTCGCAAACAATATTTGAACTTAATCTGTCTGGAAAAAGTTAGATGCTGTATTTCCTGTTTCATTAACAGAAATACACTGGTGTAAAGTTGTAATGATGGTTATTACAACAGTCGTTATTTTTTTGAGTTTGTAAGTTTGATTCTTTGAAACTGACATTGAAATAAATTAAATAAATACACCTAAATCCAACACACAAACACAATAATATGTACTGCTGCACAGCTAAAGTCGAATCCATGGAATCCCAAATCTATGATTTTGGAAAAAAAATAATGCAATAAATCACAATTTGCCAAGTAATTTAAGCCACATTTTACTGGATGCAATCTCAAGTAGTATTTTGAGTTAACTTTTCAACCCAAGGAGCTTGAGCTAATTGAAAATACGCAGAAAAAAGAGTGGTGACTTGAGTGATCCATTGTCCCGTGGGACCCTTTATACTTAGATATTGAGCTCTTCTCTCAAGCTTCCTGTGAAATACTCTATACATCATCACATTGATCTGGTTCAAAAGATTTAAGCCTTTGCTCAGAGACAGAACTCTCATTCCAAGGTTGGGTAGCGGGAGGCAAAAGTCAAGGGTCACCTGTCTCCTCTCACCTGCCCTTGATGTATGCCCTGCCCAACATCCCAAAGTCCCAAGACATTCCTATTCTGCTGATGAGTTAAACTTGTCTGAGCCATAGAAATCCACAGGAATCCTATCAGCCTTGTCTGCTGCTGTGCGGGACAGCGATTTTCCTGCTCAGATGCATCAATCAATACCCACATAACATGTGCACAGCATGAAGCTGCTGATGTCGCCAATGCACAGTGTCCAAAGTTTGTGCAGCTGACCAAAGTTCATCTTGCAAAAAAACATTTATACATCCTCAACATTCTTATTCATCATAAGAGGAATTCTTCAAAGAAACATTGACCCATCATAGCGACACTGATTCCCAAAGAGACACAATCTAATTGCACTAAATCGTTCATTCCCTCGATATAAAGACAGGGGAAGTGTTGAAACTATGCTGCCATACAGTATGATCCAGAGTTGCTAAGTATAGTGCATGCAGCCCTCAGAAGCTGTGGACAGAAGGTATCCCCTGGGCGTTTAGAGAAATGCTACGTATGAAATGGAGCGGCAAACTTTCTCTTTTTTGAAATAGGGCATTATGTATGCATGTGGGGATGTTTGTTAAAAACCCTTGTCTGCTGTCAGGCTTCACCTCCTCTCTTCTGTGCTCAAAGACAGAAACGTAAGCTGTTTACAAATACAGTATGACAGGCTGGATACTGCTAACTTAAGTTTCCATGTCAAAACCTGTCAGTGACATTTAACAAGAAGAAAAAAGCATGTCAGACCAAAAAGCCTTCCAGATAAAAGGACCCTCTGAAATGTGAATGAAAATAGCACTTCGACCTGAGATCTATTCATGTGCATTTATTTTAGACTACACAGAGCTTTCTAGAATGATATAATTGGATCAGATGGTTATTTAATATGGTGCTATAATCTTCTAATTACTCAGTGGATAATCAAATGTCTTTGGAGTATAAAAGTCATTGATATTATGGTCATTGTCTCACTTTTATTCTGAGTTTTTATAATACTGCTGTTCCTTTATATTTTTTAGTACATATAGCAGAGTGTATACAAGAAAAATATTGAGTTTGGTGAGAAAAGCTTTGGGCTGTTTTGATTTCAACCGGGAATAGAATTTTTTTTCTGAGGGCAATGCACAATCATGACGCTATGTTATTCCCCATGATTGCCAGACCACTGGCAAAATGCATACACACATACACTTGTACATGGACGTGCACATGCGCTCGGCATGGTTGTGTTAAAATGTGATTCACATCATCAACAAAATATTCAGCGGGAAGATCACAGAGAAGAGACATCAGACACCCAAGACCAGGTGTTGCCACACTTTTGTACATGAAGCATCTTTGTCTCTGTCCAAGTAGACTTGTACTATGGATTAGTTGCGCTTGTTGTCAAGGAAACATGTGGAATATACACAAAATTAAGAGCCTATCATAGCTACAATAGAATTTTAGTATGATGCTTTAGCAAAACGGGTCAGTGTAACAGCAAATAAAGAGCAGCTAACTCAAGGAGGAAGAAAAATCATTCAGTGTACAGCTTGGAAATAAAGTCATCAGGCATAAATGTATCGCTCTACAAATGTCTGTCAGTGGAAGTCTGAATGATTTTGTGAAGAACAAAGGTGATCACGAAAAAATGTATATGTAGAGGAAAAGCATGGCTGTAATCCACAATATTCTGTCTTTGGCATACAAGCAAGGATTATTCGTCATTTCCTCTTGCCTGTTTTTTTTTCTTTTTGGAAGATAAGCACAGACACAGCTGTGTTTGTTGATGCTAAAGTACCAGAGAACATGGAACCAAAGTGTCAACAATAATTTACTGGCTCTGCTGGAAAGACATTTAAGCACATTCCATTTTTCATTTGTTTTATCTTAACTAACAACACGCCTATTGCTCAGTTGTGGTGGTCAGATTTAGTTCTTTTCAATGGGTTGCCATTTTTCTGACTTTTAATTTTCAAAACTTTCACTTGTGTGTGCGTGTATATGTATTTTGCATGCCTGTAGTGCTTTGGGGGCTTTACTAATGAAAGGGAAGCAACTTCAAAGAGATTAACTCATCCGCTTTAGACAATAATAAAACAATGAGATAGCACATGGTTTTCTCCTCCTGTTGCTGCCACAGTATTAGCCATCGGGAAAGACTATGTAGATGAATTTTATTATATTTTCATTCTCTGCTGCTTTCCTTTGCTCATTTCATTTTTTAGTCGCTTTTTATTAGAGGAAAGAAGTATTTGTGAGGACACAGTTTTGCCAACAGATGCTGCATGTAATAAAGAGTGATTTTGGGAAAATCACCCATAGCTGAGCCTGAGATCAGAGGCTATTGTTCCTCCAGCACTGCAAGCAGCGGTGAGAAGTCAGCGATCGAATCAAGACAGATCATGAACTCTACAGCAAGAAGAATGATTTGTTTTCCGTTATAACTTATAGTAGCAGCCAAGTTTGAAATCCAGGCACTCGATGAGCAGCTTATGAGGGCAAAGTGTATTAGGAAATGATACAAATGTGCCAGGACTGTGGATATAGCATGGCTTCGAGCTTGTTAAAAGGGCCTGGTCAAGTTATGTCAGATTTTTAACAGCCATTCGCACAGATTGGCCTCGCAGGCATCCTGAAGGTCCATAAAGCCTGATTCATCACCTCCATTGCTTGCAGAGGGCATGCAGAAGGCAGGGAAAGAGAAGCTCTCAGGTATGCTAAAGTCATCCATGATGGAATCTGTCAACTCTGCAAATGCCTCCCTCTCGCCCTGCTGCCTTGCGCATTTTATCATCTGAAGGAGTAGGTGACAGAAAGTCTATTGAACTCTGACTGTCTCTCCATACAAATTATTTCTCTCCGTTGAGAAACATTTGTGTTCGAAGGGATCTTGATTATCAGTCAAATTTGGATCTGCCTTGACATTAAGAATGAGAACTGGCTAGGTAACTTGTCAAAAGCCACAGTGTTATTTGCCAGGAGTATCCCTGTTTACCAGCTCAGCTCTGCTTTTTCACTTTCCCTCTGGTAATCATAATTACATTGAGAAATTCTATTTTGTTGCAGGGCTGCTGACAACCCTTGAGAATGAAAAATACAATTTGATAATTTGCTGCTGCTGACACATCTTCAAGCACAGCAGGATCTGTGGGCAGAAGACAACGGGTGGGCTTTAGAAGCATTATGGATGCTATTGGATCATCTTTTGAATGACAGATAACAAGCTCAGAGGACAGGGAAGTTTTCCCAGGATAGGTATAGAGAGCTCAATGTTCGTAAACAGACCTGTTTATTCAAATTATGGCAGAATATCAACCCCGTTGTAAATATCAACATGTTTTTGGATGAACATATTGAGTCATTGTAACAGATTTTTTAGTTAGTAACTGTGTTTGTATAGTTTTTCGGTATTAATGATATATTCATCATTTATTCGTTTGCTTAAAAGTCGGTTTTTGTCCCAGATTTAAACTGCAGATTCTCTGATGTGCGTCGCAAGAATGTGTGCTGTTGATATCATGGGAAACTCTCGAAAGGTAGAGAAGTCTGAGGCTTTCTGTTTCCCCTGAAAGTCTACCCTTGTTTCTCTGTGGTGGAAAATGGAGTGTTGGAGTGTGGAAGGAGGCAGACCAGCTGCCGAGCTGCCTGCTTAAATTTTGTTTCCCTCCACTGGTTCAATTTCATATTGATGAGCTCTGCAGCAATTCAAATGGCATGTCTTCTTTAAACATTTAACTAGCAAAGAGCGGAATCACAGCCTTTGCTCAAATCCTGACACTGTTGAAAATTGCAAACGCTATAGCTTTAAAAAGAAAATCAGAGAGCAAGTACCTGTAGAAGTTCAGATTTTCCACCTTATAACAACAGACTTTGTTTTGGTGCATAACCGGGGCACAGTGGGTGGAAAATGCAACCACTCCACATGATGATTCCTTTGTAATTCAGCTTGTACCGAAGATCAATAGTAATACTGAATTGTAATTTCACCATCTGTTTCGATATGAAATTGCAACTTGCTCTCGAGGATTTGCCATGCTGCATATGCAGCGCTCTATGGGTGTCAATTGCAGAAAAAAAACAATAAAGTGGGATTATTCAAAGAGCCTTCCCTGTACCCTCCTGAGGTCAGTTCTAGGTGTCTTTTTCCAAATAAAAATATAACCAAGTTTGGAATAAATTCTGCAAGAAAAGGAAAACGTAGCTTGTTTTACTGGCCGTGACATTCAAATTTCATTCCCTCATCATTTATAAAAAAACAACAATCTGCTGAGATTGAGTGTGCCAGATGGATAAACTGATTAAGTACAAGTGCATAAATTGAGGAGTTGCCCCAACAAAGTGCAGCTCCCATTGCTTTATATTTTGGGGGTAAATGAGTCAAAGCTTGCTTGAATGTTTATGAAAAGTAAATTTCCTTAATAATTGAGATGAGGTAAATTGGTGAAATATCTAAATTGGTAAGGCCTGTATCTCTTTTCAAGCCTGGATTTACAGAAAAAAAAAATTGATTCTGGATGCTCCCAGGGAAGCTGCTTAAAAATGATAATCCAGGGAAGGAAGGGAGAATCTCAACAGACATGCCTCAAGCCTGCTCTCAACCCTATTAAGAAATATTATGCAGCTTTCCAAAGAAACCTAAACTCCAGCCTCAAACTCTGCATACCCTGCCTCCAGCATACCTTCCCCTAGTCTCATCCTTTACGGCTGAGCAACTGTCGGTGTAAAAAAAAATCTTAAAGCACCTGTCAAATTAGCAATTAATAACACATGTGTCGCTTTTAGATTCCCACAGAGTTTGACGTAGCCCTAGTAATTGATTTTCATCATTCTTATTGTATTATTTTGTAGCATCATTTCATTTTTTTCTGTGAAAGACAGTGAGCTCGTCCTGGATGTTGCCCTAAAGAGATTAGGCTACTGCTTTTGGGTTTGTCACACCTCAAGACCAAATCCCAAAGCAGTGCCACAAAGACGAATGCTCTGCCTGGCTTGCAGCTATGTATGTGAGACTGCCTCGGGTAACCTCCAATACATATAGCTTTATACTGGGTTAGAATAAACTGCAGACGTTTGCTTTATAAGTTGGTGATGGTGTATTGTAATGCATGAGCTTTTAATTAACACTAATACAAGCACATATAGCTTTCTTGTGCTCAGGTTTCACAGTCACATTGGCAAACTGAGCTGTAGCTAAAGGCAGGCTTCACTTCTGCTATCAAGCACCTTTTGTTCCCTGTTTATTTTCATCTATTATTTACTATAGCCACAGTATTTTACAATTACTGTCAGGGTTTCTGTATGAGTTGACATGAACAGATATTACAATGTAACATTGCATACCCTCAGGTCACCTTGTTTACCCAGCATGCATCTCTCTGACAGAAAAGTAGGCAGAAAAAAAACAAAAAAAAAAACAAGAGTTCAAAACTTCAGTTATACGGGGCAGCTCTGCTACCTGGAGGCTTGTTGTGTGGATTTTAAAATGCGTTTTGATGCACTAAAATTGTGGTACTTCATAGGCATAGCCGGCAAAACGCTCCCCAAACGCTAAGCAAGGGAAAGGTGCTGTCTGGAGCCATATGTACAGTAAAATTATTTGGAATCAGTTTAGTTTAAACACCCTGCTTTGTCAATACCCATCATGGCTGAAAGCCTTATAGTGCGTGTTGTGTTCAACGACTCCGTTAAAGACGGTCCCTCTTGTGGCATATATGTCAATTTGTCTGGTGATTTATTTGTTGGCTGACTGAGCTGGTATCAGCTAACTCATTGAGGTAGTCAGAGTGTGTGTTTGTGTGAGTCACGGAGAGCCAGAACGAGAGAGAATGAGAGAGAGGCTATGCAATGCAATCATACTTGGCCTGCATCCACTCACGCTGTAATGGGAAAAGCAGCGTGCAAGCATAACTCTCATGAGAAAACAGGGAAAGATGAGAAAATAAGTGGGTCAAGCACGAGGCGTGAGGGGCAGGACTGGCGAAGAGGACCCCACTGAAATCAATGCACATCTCAAGGCTTGCTTTGGTGGGATATCGAACAACACAAAAGTGTTTTTTGGTGGTAAATGATGGGCTAGGTGCCCTATCTGAGCCTGATTATCTCATTCCCAAGGCATTTGTTGTCATTATATCTTGTGATCTAAGTATCATAATTGTTGTGTTTTCTTTGCAGTTACTTTAAAGGCTGCCCAAATCGTCGGCCATTACGTCGCTTCTCTCCCGAGATAACATCACAGTTCTTCTGGTGTTAAAGAGGCTAATTGTTTCTGTCTGTGTAAATGCAAGCTAGACTTCACAGCAATTACCAGATATACTAAAGCGATGACAGAAGACAAACAAAATTCAGAAAAAAACCCCAACATGATTTCAACATTCGTCTTTGACCTCAATGATTTGTAATTTTCACATTTTCATATAGCGATGTTTAAGTTCATCAGAGGATAAACACCATTTGGCTCTTGAGTGACACAATCCCGAAGAGAAAACCTGGCAAAGCTTTTTAAATTTTTTTTTTTTATGGGTTAACCTCAGTCTCCACATCAGTCAGGGAAGAACAGTTTGTTACTGCATAATTTATTTGATTAGTTATCAATTGTACGGGGAAAATACTGTGACGTACAAATGACTCAGCTATTGAGTGAATAAATTTAAAGTTGAAAAGGGCTGAGGCTGACGCTGGTTTCTTTTAAAATATGGAAAAACAAACTCCATGTCCATTTATTTGGATTGTTCCACAAGGCAGCACACATGAGCAAAAATTACACAAACAGAGTTTTATGGCGCCTATGTTGTAATAGTCTTTATTATCCAAATTACTACGAATGTCTGATTGCTTTAAATTTGCCAAAAGGACACTCATCTATAAATGTTTACATGACCTTGCTGCCGTGGTTTCAGTGACATGTTGAAACCTTTTTGGGCGATTGGCTCAATTACCCGAGATGCTGCTGTGGGAATTTACAAAGTGCTCTGTCACAAAACCTTGTTTATAGAGAAAGCTTTTATTTCTGCAGAGAGGGTCAACATATGGAATGCTTTACGCATACAACACAAAATTGACAATAATTTGGCCACCTTAACTACAAAATGGAACACTTTCTGAAGAGGAACCGTACAGGATTGAATCACAAGGCATTTCAGTCTGTCTCCATCTCTGTGTTTGTCTTGCTTTTGTTATATCTTCAAGGTTGCACTCTGCATGGTCTATGTTTAGCGTCTCAGTTATTATCAGCCATTCATAAAGAATTATATGAATTTAAATCAAGAATTATTAAAAAATGTTCCACCTGCCACTACATTAACCATCAAAACTGTGGCATTTCTACCCTTGAGCTTATACAAAACTGACGGAAATGAAAAACAGAAACATAATAGATCTTTTCCAGCATCCTGAGGGGAGAATTAAACATTTCAATGTCACATCTTCCATGTACAGTGAATCAATATGATTTTAGTAAGCGCTTTCATGTGATATAAATCACCATGGGTCCTGAACAGGGGAGGAAAAAAAAAATCCCATTTACAAATTGTGTCCTCGTTTGTTAGCTGCACTGCACCTCAATTACCCAGTGAGCAGGTTTTTATTTATTCATGCAGACAAAGTCACGTATTCATGAGGATTAACCCAAAACTCGCTCATAGACTGGCAGGACCAGATTGCATATTTTTCCGTATGAGGAATAGCTGACGTGTTTACCCCGAGAAGATTGAGAGAAAGCACGGGAGATGGAGGACTAGCTGAGAGAGCGTTCGGGCCTCCGGATGGTCAGTATCACCATTCTTGTTCTTATTTGTATTTGCCAGAACATATGAGATGGACTTATGAATAAAATGTGTGCGGTAGAGAGTGTGATTGCTTTGTAGAAGTAACAGAACATGTGTTGTTGTAACAGAAAATGGAAAATTAAGTAACGTTTTGTGATTGCAAACCTATTTCATGTTTTGTTTTTCTCTTTGGATAAATGGGATTTGAAAAAGCACAAAAAAAGCTACTTTAGAATAAATGTTGCTTGAATAAATCAAGATACAATGTTCACATGCACGGCCACAAACAACCATAGAAACAACACAGACAATATGTGCATCGATTTTCAAAACTAAAGAAGTCATACAAAACTGCACTGAATGCCAACAACATACAATCCCTTCAGATCAAATGTACTCTCTCTGGACAATATCAAATGATCCTTACTGCCAAACCCCTCTTCAGAAATTATTAGGGAAATCCTCTGTCCCCTGTCATATTACCCACATTTATCAGGATGTAGCATAGCCATTACATCTGGAGGTTTATCAAATGATCTGCTTGCAGAATGGCCAAAAAGGGACACATTACAACAGCTAACTTTGTCTGAGCTGCTGCAAAGCAATATTACGGGATGCTGCGGCAACCAAAAGCAAATTATGGTGAACATAACACAGACTTCAGTGGAGCGTTAACAGAATGGATGGCCCTTTCCTGATTTTCTATCTGTTGGGACAGATGTCGCCAAGCCCCTGTGACTCGTGAGGTGGACGGCCCTGTAAGCAATGGCAGATGCTCCCAAGGTAAGACAGATGGGAGTTCTGTGTTAGTATGTGCATTTTTTTTTTCATTTTGGAAAAAATGATATTAATCATTCACAACACAACTATAGTAACCCCTGTTCCTACAAGTTCTGAGCAAAATGTTTCCGTATTTGAAAGTTTATGTGACAAATGAATCAGTTATAGCTTTACATATTAAACTGTTAACATTACAGATCAAAAACATATTGTAACTTCAAAGCCATTTTTGTCCACATGTGACCAAAATCTAAGATTTTCTATCCTTTTCAACCTCAAAGGTGAAAACTGTTGGATACAGAGATGGAGTTTGCAGCCAATTTCAGGCTTTGTTTGTCTTGAATCACATGGACAAAGCACAGTAAAAATAAGAATGAAGCTCAGACAATAAGTGAAACAGTATAATGGAAAAGCCTTCCGTTCATGGCTACTGTGTCTTTCTGTCTGCATTTGTCAACAGTGTGAGCAGTGGACATGTGGGTGTATAAATATATTAAAGTAAATGAATTCCTGCTTGAGAGGACACAGGCATGTGTCTGCTGCACACGTGAATGTGAGAGCGTGCATGTTGCATTCAAATCCAGCCAGCGTCACGCAATTGGCCCAAACCCTGCATTATACAAACAACATGCCTACTTATACACCGTGATATCAAACACTCTTTGTTGGGTAATTGCCACTGATGGAGGGGAAAAAAAGCGAAAATTATTTCATTCAAAATAGTCTGCGGTAAACTGAAATCAATGAGGTTGAATGCTGTTATTAAGACGTGATCGGATCACTGACGACCAACAGTGACAACAAACAAGGAAGACACAAAGCAGCTCAGTCAGATTCCAGTTTTGTCCAGCGTAGCCTGGATAATGGCAGCCAATTGATCTTCTTTGGACCAACACTGAAATGTAACTTTTTAAGCGCTTCACGTTTATTCTAAAGTAGCAGTGAAATTATGTGAAAGTGTAAGGCTTTTTGTTTGAGTTTGGAGTATTTACTTCTTTTTTTTCCTTGGGCTGCTGTTATTATGTTTGTTCTCTTGCAGCCGTTCGGCCAGACTGAGGTCACATCTGCAAATGGGGCATTTCAAAGACTGTCAGTGGCAGTGCTTTGTGCTGGACTTGGACTGTTTTTAACTGCAGTTATATGAGGTGGGGATGTTACTTGTTGATCAAAGTGTATTTTTTATCACTGGATGTGTGAGGTGTCTGTATGTTCTGTAAAAGTGAGAAATATTAGCCAAGTAACCAAAAGCAAAGTTTTACTTTTCACTAGAGCAAAAGTAAATAAACAGAAGAGGGGGAAAGTAGGTCATGGTGTAGGCTTAAGGCACGATGAAGTATTGGACTTATAAAGGAGTGTATTTTTCTCTAGCTCACCTTGCAGCCCCACTCCTTTTATTCTCAGTATATAAGTTGAAAAAATAACATTTTACAGAACATTTGGTATTTTTTTTAATGCTGCTGTGGTCCGGGAGCTTCATTTTACAGCATCTTGTGAACACCTTAAGACTAAAATTATCCTAAATTGACATCTGCTTATAGTGACTTTAACTTACAGCTTTCATCTCTACTGTCCCTTCTTTCAGGCCCTTCAGTCCCTTCTTTTCCCTTTATTTTGCGTCCTTTTCCTCCCCATTATATTGACAGGCCAATAACAATAAGAAGCTTCAAGGCAACATCATTTTAAAAGAGAGCCTTTAGTGATCAAATGTATTGAGTTCCCACAGGGATGAAATCAGCTGTTCGTTCAACATGTGTAAGGAGAAAAAGGTGGAAGAGGAGGTTTTCTGTGATTTCTTTCATGTGGACTTTTTTTTTCCTTCAATCATCCTTTATGGCACATGAGATAGAAGTCAGCATGAGACCTTGTGGCACCTCTGTCCTCATCCCCATGTGTTGCAGTATGGATGTGTTATGTCATGGACCAGTGACTCCCAGATGTAACAGCAGGGCTGATCATCAATTATTATACCTCAGTGAATCAAAATGAGCATATCTGCTCATTCCAACATCACCAGCGCTGGCCTGTGGCAGCTTAACTATGGCTAAGTGCACCACCAAACCCCTGCCCCCAACATCCCCTTTACACCCGTAAGCTCACTAAGACCAGCCAGATTCCTTGTGGAAGAAGATGGACTTGCCTAGAGACAACATCTGCCTCCTATTGGTGACCTACCGAGTTAAGCCAACTGCAGAATCAAGGTCGTGCTCACTGAGGGCCCCGATTTTAACATGACAAAGACACTGCTGTAGTTAGTGCCTGGAACTTGAGTCTATTTTCTGCAAACACTATGAACTCAAGCTGCGTCTTCCGTTCACTCATTTATTCCTTTTTTTCTCTCTTACAATGATATCTAAAATGCACACTGAGGGATACCTCCAAAGCACCCAGATTTATGTCAGCGAAAACATCAGCTGCTTTAGAAAGAAGAGCATGCAAATATGGGAAAAGGCCAATGCAGGTGTCTAGGTAAAAAGAAATCAAAGTAAACCATGATATTGTATAATTTCATGTTGTGTTGATTTGAAAAGTGTGAGAATATTTTGGAGCCAAAAATGTTTTTTCTACAAACCACTGAAAGTAAGACATTTGTTTTTCTTCTCCTGTTCCTGTTGATTCATCAAAGTCAATTCTATGAAAATTTAGCTCTTTCAAGTGTTCTGAATAAGTCAGTGTGAGGGCGCCTCCGTATGACAGATGTTTGACACTCGAACCCCTGGCTGAATGGAATCAGGACAAATCAATGCAATCATGAAGGTTTCTCAAGGGAAATGGGGACAAAGGGACACAGTCTTTTCTTTTTTTTCTTTTTTTTTTTTTTGCAGAGGCTTCTGGCAAGGATTTTGAGCAGGTCTGCTTCTGCATGCATGGAATAGCAGACAGCTGACCGACCTCACGAGTGCTACATTGCCTTGAGGTCCCCACAGATGCCTCACAAAGAGCTTGGGCATAAAGTGCAGCACAAACCACAGACCACAGTGAGTGTGATGAATGGGCTTTCTTGTTGAGTAGGTACACAACAACCAGGTTTGTGTTTTCAACGTCAAGCCCCTCGAAAGCCCTGTCATTTCTGATAAGCCAAACGTCCTGAAGGGCCCACTGTACGTGGAAAACTACTCCTCCAGTGTGTCCCACCTGAAAATCTCATCCTTCTCATTCTCTCTTTCTGTCTCCACTCCTTCTTTTTCTCACCAGACTTTCACTCCATTTGTCAGCATGACCAGACCATGAGTGTTCACTGACGTGATCTATTTGTCCACAAATATCAATTCGTCAACTCGTCAGTATATATATTGATTCGATAGGGATAGGGTCCCCTACAGCTCAGTGGGGAGTAATCTCATACATGCTTGTGCATTCAGCACCTGGATTAGATGCCAGCAGTAGCTCAGGATGCAGATTAAAAACAATCTGAAACGAGCATGCGTTATTATCTTTCAACGGCTGAAGAAAACTTCATCATAATTCAAGTTTGTGCATTTCTTGTGTCTGTCTCTGTTACAACTTTTCCGCATTCATTTTTTTGTCTGTTTATTGCAATTTTATGCCTGCGCTTGTGACGTGAATGATTTTAATGGGCAAAAAATACTTGTGAATGACAGATTTTAGCTGAAATATGTTAATACGTGAAATGTAGACAGATGGCATCATAGTTGTGGCCGTCTGTCATCATATCATTGATGTCACTGCCGCAATTCTGCTGCTATCACTGTGAAGTGTATCTCATTAAGACCGTAGTTTATGTCATCCTGTTTCCTTATTGGAAAATAAGGCAAAGAAAAGCAGTAATACAGTTTTACATTGGTCTCAGCATGTCATTCTCCAAGCAAATCTAATCTGTCAGCATACACATTATAATAAGTTTGCTCTGATACATTGATAATTTAGCTCTGTTTTTAGGACTATAAGGCTATATGATAGATTTGCCCATATGTTTTTAGCTTGCTGTGCTGTGCTACAGCATATCAGGACAACTCAGGTCAATAACATTAAAGGCTGAGAGAAGAGGTGAAAATACAACCCCTGAGATGATGTGTTCTCCTCAGCCTTCAGGAGACATATTGATGCACAGTTATTTTGGTCAATAAGTCCTTCTGAGCAGAGGCCATCCTTATCCTTGAGACTGACTGCATGTGAAAAATGAGAAAGGGATGAGACCATGCATTCTAATGTATATTGCACAATGTCTTAAAGGGAGGAAGAAGGGAGGAAAGAGGAGAGGGAGGGGAAAAAAGAGGAGATAGGGCTGCACTTCCTCTAACCCCATTTCAACCTCACTAATGCAGTTGTTAACAATAAACCATACCACTAGTTATATTGAAATACAACACCTCAGAGCCAGAACATAATAGCTTTAATGAAATATGACAGAGGCTGACCTCTAAGATCATGGCAGGATTTACACGCAAACATAAAATCTCAAATGAGATAATTATGTATTCAACATATCTATTTCTCTGTTTGAATGGCAGGGAAAAATTAACACATTTCAAAGATGTTTGACTAATGAGTGTTGCCAGTCATATGGAACTGAATATATCCTTATTTCAGTCGGTAAATTGTAAACAGGCACGTTGTATGAAACGGGAGATGCTAAATTGCAGGGAAATATGTTGATACAAACACAAGCTCTGAAACTAACAATGATGACAACTGGGATTTTTTTGTGGAGGCTATCTATAACAAATGTCTTTCAATAAAACATTAGCACATGTATATTTAATAGCTTCCCATGTTTTCTTCCTGCTTCTGAAAGAGTGAGAGTTTCTGCTCTGCCAACCAGATGTAGTGTAATATCGGATCATCAAGGACAGGATATGAGAAATGCTGGGATCGTTGTGGTGGTGTGTGGTGAGGTAGCCTCAGTTTAAAAGTTCTGGTAACTTACTATTTGGATAACTCTAACAACAGCCTCGAGGCAGCATTTCCTGGCTGTTTGGTTGCAGCCAGATTGAAACAAATGACAGTGAAAAAAGGCTATGATGTGGGTCATAGCCTTTGGCACCATACGCCAAAGACAACATTCAATGAACAAATTTCCCAGTTACTACTTTATCATTATTTTTCTATTTTCAGGTGTTATGTTGCTGTTTGAATGACTCATGCTTTGACGTGAGATCAAATCAGTTAAATGGAATCAAGGACTCAAACGGCTCATCCCTCTGACACCCAACATTTCATAGATTTTATATGCAGTCCAAGCTATTCCAGTTTAGGCATCACAGAGTCAGTGAATGGAACAAAGTGAATTGTTGGCTGGGGCCTTTGAGCCTTTATTCTTGTTTGAAGTGTCTCTCTAGCTCCTCCGCATTCAGAATACGTTGTTCGGAGATACTATCAAACTTGGCAGATATTGATTCCTTCCCAAGCCAGACACAAGACTTACTGAACATGTTAACAACTTTGGGATGAGTATTTTAATTGTGCAGGTCTCTGAAAAAGCCCACTCAAGTCATGGCACTGCTGGGTGAATTTGAAGCAGCAACTTCTGGACAGTTGAACAGGGAGTTCACAGCTAACTTTCCTGACCTGGCTGATCTCCACAAGTCTTTGCATCTTCCTGGGCAAGCATACACACACAATGCTTCCTATTCAAGAAGTCATTACATCTGCTAAAATGGTGGGAACCAAAAGCTTAAAATTAACATTTTAAGTCAAACCAGCTTAAAAAGACAGTAAATATGTAATCTCCTAATACACTGTGGCAATAGACAGGTGTTGGTTTCATGTTCTCAGAATAAACTAACTTGGATCTGTTTGTTAGTTTGTAGTTTCCTAGTCGTATTGTGCTGAACTTCTTATTTGTGTTATTTATTCTTTCTGTTGGGGGGATTGCAGCCATCCTCTGAATGTCTCAAAACCCTTTAACATCTTTTTCTGTCTTGTCCGGGTGAGATCTGGATGATTGCACTGGAAAGCCCCCGTCTCAACTTCACAGAAGTCTTTGGCAAGACAACAAAGACAAGGCACTAATACTGTGGAAAAGGAGGTTTCTTACATGACACTTTTCAGTTGTTTGAAGGAGGGTAGAGAGAGATTTCCACGAGCTGAGTTGACTCCTCCAGATCAATAGCTCGTCTCTCTCTCCCCATCTCTAAGACAACTGGTGTGGCATTTGAACCATATAAAACAAGGGTTCCCCTCCACCTCACCTCTGAGAACTGAGCACTTCCACCAAATCCCAGTCGGTTGAAAAGGATACAGATGAGTCCATTTAAATCCTTTCTAACTCAGTGCTATACCCCCAGCGGTCACAAAAAAAAAAGAGAGAAAAGGAAGAGGAAAAAAAAAAAGATTAAATCATCTTGAAAGGAAAGTCCAATCTATGTAGGTTAATATTCAGTGTTGCTTCATTTAGCTCAGTTAGGCCCACTGGGGCAAGTGTAAAAAGTTTTGGGAGCCAGAAGGCACAAAGGCTTTTATTTATTTATATGATGGAGAATATATGGTGGAGAACTAAACTGGTGCAAAGGATATAAGACAAAAAATAAAAAAAATAAAAAAATTGTAATCTGAAGAAGTTAGCTTGTAGATTGTGAAAAAACTTCAAGAAAAAGAATAGACTGCATTACCATTTTATGTGCAGCATGAATTAAATATACACACCACTGCCAGAATAACTCTGATAACATGACAATATGTAAGGTCATGATATGAAATGAATGAGCAATACCTCTTCCCATATTTCCACCAGCAGTGATATACCCTTAAGCAAGGCACTTCATCCTTAATTACTCCAGTGAAGTTGCTCATTTGTCAGCGGTAGCTGATGAGATGGGCTGGCAAACGTACAAGGTTGCGCAGGCAGTTACTAAGTGTGGCTTTGCTATTAAAGAGAATGCCTGCCCAGTCAACCTTGCATGAATAAAAGTTGGGGGAAAAAAGAGCTGAACAGTCTTACAACATTCAACGTTCATCATATTTCTAACCTGTGGTCAGCCAATTATCTGGCTCTTGCTGCATTATTGGACTTCTGACTCTCGTTACAAGGGTCTTCTTCTTCCTTGCATGTCAGCTTAGTCTTTCCCCCTGGTCGCTGATGACATTGTAACACTAATTACAGCTAATTGTTCTTTGCCGAATGGATTTAGTCACATTGCAAATGATATGCCATTGGTCAGTGTCACAATGTTTCCACAGAAAAATTCAATGGGGACTGGAAATTTGCACAAATGAATGTAATTAAGAAGCACATTCATTACATCTAATTGCATATGAGAACTCTCAAAGTGAGACTGAGATTGGACTCATATGAATAATTAATGCCGCTAACTATACTGAACACTGTAACATTGTTGCTGTCATATAATGATGTGCTAAGCAAATGGTTTGAATGATAAAATGCAGTGTTCCTTTTTTTTCTTTTTCTTTTTTGTTTTGTATTACTCCTATCACAACCACCAAACTTTTTCCTTTTCACATAAAATCCCTTTACTCGTTAGGAGATTTCGTCTAGACAGTCAAATTCCAATCTCAGTGCAAGCTTTGAATTAGCTGGGTAGAGTTGGAGGTTAGAGGAGTATTAAAATTCAAGTGGTACCAATGTGTTTGGCACACTTGATCAAGTCAAGGAGTGTTTTCTAAAGAAAAGAAAAGAGTAGTTGTGAATCAGCCAACTGGAAACTCACTCTGAGAGCCATTATGAAGATTTTGGACAACCAGAAATCAAAGAGTTCAGAATTTAACTCCTGGAAAATATGAGCCCAGCAAGCCTTTAATCAGATTACTTGTCTGCTGACATCTGGAATTAAGTCCTGTACAATGAAAGACACAAAGGAGCCCAAAGTGAAACAATATATAAATGTTGAACAGAAAAATATGATATGAATCTGATATTTTTTGAAGCTCTTCTTCTTTGTAAACATTTCTGTAGATTCACAGCGTGGCGTGCAATGGATTTAAAACTATAATCTTATTACACTTGCAGTATTTAAAAAGGATTGGCTTATTTTTAATAGCAGATTAGATCTTAGACAGACAAGGTGTAAGCTGGTCATTTGAAAGCCATATGCCGTAGATTAAGATACGGCACTATGCTGTACAGCTTTTTCATGTCTCATCGAAAGACTAATGCACCACGTCAGAATTGCTTTTAGTGAGCTGTTTGTAAGTGGGCAAAAAGCACAAGCTCCTAAATCCCTCAACTCCGACAACAGGAGAAAAAAATAAGGATATTACAAATCATCCAGAGAACAAAATTGTGTATTGTTTGAAAAATGTGAGGGATTTGGACTCGAGGATTTGCTCCCACTTTGCTGCACTTTGTCTGGGAGCTTAGAGCTGATCATTGTTTGTGACATGACGATTCACATCATTCTTCAAAAGCCTTTCAGGTCATCAGTGGGACCGTATCAAACAGCTCAGGATGTGCAAACAGTGTGGGATGAGAAAAAAATGGAAAGAAACACAACAAGAATAAAAAAAATAAATAAAAAAAAGAGACGAATCTCAATAAACTTAATTATTCCCAAGTCCTGTTACTTTTCATAGAGCTATGCTAATAAATACCACTAAAACGAACACAAACAAATCCACAGAACGAGCCTTATTTCTTATCATTCTGGAAACGTGCATCATGAACCTCAGTAAAACTGCTTGAGAGAAATTCCACCGCTCTGAGTCGATGTATGCATTGGAGAATGTCAGCAGATTGGTGTATGGTTTTAGAGGGAGGGGTGGCATCTCAGAGCGTCACGCCTTTTTTATTCATTCATTCATTTTTTTGTGATGTTTTTGATGTATTGTCGCAATTGTACCAAAAAAAAAGGACAGGCACCATTTGCCTTGCTTAACAGCTCTGGATGTGTAATTTTACAGAAACCCAGCTGAAAAATATAAGGAGGTTGGACATGAAATTACACATTCAAATTACATTAGTGTATTTGCCGTGACAGAGGAAGAAGTATCAAAATCTTTGGAACAAAATGTGACAAGAGAGATGACAGCTTAAGACTGATGGCAGTGTGGTGATGGAAGCCTGGAGGGGGGCGGGCAAGAGCCCATAAAATGAACAGCCGCCTAACTCATAAATAATAGAAACATAAAATGTCATATGAACTTTATTTCAAGAGAGGGGGGCCTAATAAAGATGCAGGTTTAAAGAGGAGTTGAGAAATTCATTGTCATAAGAAGGCCACATGGCTTGCCTTTGGCACAGACAATTATTCAGTGCAAGTTGACATTCAGGTTCTTGCTGAGGCACCTTTACTAAACAATACCGCTTTTGACCCCTGAAATTCTCACTTTCTACCATTCCTTGGATCTTGTAATATCTCAGCTCTATTTCTCTGTCTTCACTTGGAGCCCTTCCATCTCCTCTCTCCTCTTTCCACTTTTCCTTGTTCCTCCTGCCTTACAAATTGAGACGACATGATAAGAGATTGCAGCCGCCATGCCAGCCTGCTGCTCATTGATAAAACCATATCTAATCCATCTTAGGCCCCCTTCTGTCACCAATGCACTCATCTCTGAGACCGTCAACGTGCACAGGAGCTGTATCTGTTTTTGAACTGAGTAGCACGGAGTCAGAATTTATCTGACTTAACTTCTGGAGGAGGAAAATGGATCTCGGTGAGTCAGATGACTTTGTCTTAAAAAGATGCACAGATGTCTGTGTCAGCAGGTTATTCAGTAGCATCTAGTAAATTAAAGACTTGATTAAGTTAGATTGTAGTGTATATAGTGTAAGATTAAAATGTTATAATGATAGAAACAAATAAAAGCTTTGTAAGGGCAAGAAATTAACATCTAAATGCCTCTCTAATGCATTCTACCATTTTGCATATCAGTCGAAACTCCTCATATGGTTTAAACACTTATATAGTTTAAACACTATCCTTGAATATGATCAAGTTTCATCTGCTTTAACAGGCTTTCACACTTTATCTCTTTAAACTACATAGGCTTTAATGTAAATTTGTGTGATAAGGTGACAACTGGGGGATTAGAAGCAGCCTTTTGGTCAAATAAGTAAAAACAGCGTTTCTGATATCCAATAACTGATATTATACCCCATTATTTCGTTCACTCTGCTGGGATTTTTAATGCAGCAATTTGTAAAAGTACACAAGCATTTAATACATTTACACGGTCTCCTACCTAAAATGAATGTACCTTAACAAATATTACCCTAGGGGGAGAGTGGATAATAAGTGCAGTATTTGAGTTAGTTTATGAAGTATTAGATGTGTACGTCTGTGAATATTAATGAAATGATGAGAAATTGCCTCTGTGTGTGAATGAATCATGTATATGAATCACTGCTGTCACCATGGAGAATACATTAAAGATAACAGCTTGGGAGGGGGCAGCCTGATCCTGAGATGTATACTTTTACCTGTATGTTTATAAGTGTTGAATGTACGAAGAGAAATTAGTCTTTTGTGTTAGTCTGTTAATAATCTTTCTGCTGTAACTTCCAATTGGGCTGACAGCCACATGTAAATGAGCAGAGGGCTATCACCAGAATGTCACCAAATTTGTCTGACGTCTAACAAAAGCACTCGTTCACAATCACACTGACGCTCCGGCCCTGGACCTGTCAGCCCAGCTGCTGGGGAGGCATCCAAGGGCTGTTGTCTCACTTACAGCAATGACACAAAGGTTGTGCTGCACGTGGGTGTATGCAAAGCAATCTATTTTCCTCTGCCCTGTGTATTTTTTCCACCACAAAGAATGAAATGACGGTTTTTGACAGGTAAGTCAGAGTGATGTTGAAAGCAATCCTGGCAATGACGCATACGAGCCACAGAGGGAGTGAAGGCCTGCACCCATTTGAGCCTCCATCTTTTCCACAGTATGTGATGCAAGGCTACCTGAAGAAAGATCAAATCTGATTCACCAGAACTAGAATATCCATCTTGGGAGGGGGGGGGGCAGATTGACTGAGAATAGCCTTGTTCATGTTATGGTGCAGCAAAATAATTTCAGCAGAAGCAGCATCACTGCTGCTGATGAAAAAGGCTTCGGATGCACACTACCACTGGTGAGAAATCCCACTTCTCTTTTCCCCTCAGCAAGTTTTCTGAGCAACGATTAAAAAAAAGAAAAAAGAAATTGTATATGCATGAGGAAGACGTTGTGCAACCCTGTGTTCAATGACGCTTTTTATGGAGAACATCACTGGGCAGTAAGCCATGCAGTGACAGCTGTCTTGTGAATCATTTACGAAAAACTCTGCAGCAGACTTCCAACCTCAGGGGTATCATTTTTTTTACATTATACAACTTAGCACTTGACAACATTTACAAAACTCAACCCAACAGATTTTATTTTTTGCCATAATTGCACCGTTGTGCAAATTAAACTAAAATATTTGGGTTTCAGTTTAATCTCAGCACAAAAAAGCCTTTCTGTCTCATCATCAACCATCCCCTTTTGCTTGCTTGACTTGTTTAACAACAAAGTTGTCGTCCAACCAGTCCAGAGAACGTTCTCACGAAAACGGCAAGTATCACAAACAAAATTCCATGTGTAACTAACTTATTCATAATTATTCGACAGAAAATATCTGCCTCTCAAGTGTTTGTTACTATAATTACAACCACAGCTGTAATCTCAAAAAATTGGACTGTCTAAAAACACAGATGGCCACTTATAAATCGTGTTTTCAGTCTAAACGCTGAAAATATAGTACTCACTGGATTCAGGGTCTGAGTTTCCATCTCCCTCGGTGCGGCTGTTTGGTGATGTTTGTTCATAGTACTCCTCTTGGGGAAAGTTAAGGGGAAGAGGCTGGGTGGCACTGGCTGCACTGCTGGGCTCTGGGTCTCCCAGGCCGCTGTCACTGCAGCTCTCCTGGGAACCATCTGGAAGATGGAAGGTCACACGGCGTTGGGTCTGGAACACACAAACAGACAAGACAATTGTCCCATGATAATCTTTGAAGTGTTGTTGAATATGGCATGACTATACAACAAACAAATACAGAAGAAGAAGAAGAAAAAGAAAGTATAAATTAACACCAAGAGTTGATGTTGCCCAATCCCAAGCAAATATCAATAAGTTGATGATAGTGAAACGTGTCACCTCCAGTGTTTTGATATGTCTTCTACTGGAAATAAGTACTGCAGATCAGCAAATCATTGCATTCTGTTTTCATTTCCATTTTCCATTTTATTTTGCCTGTATGCTAATAGGTTGATGCAATCTCAGTGGTCGTAGTAAGTAAAAATATCACAAGATTTAAAACATCAACGGCCAATTTTTTTTCAGTTCAAGAATTATAACCTTTGATAATCTATATCATAAGAAACAATTGGCACATTTTATTTGTTTTTGGTAATGGAGAGCCAATGGAGGTTTCACTGTAGGATCCATCCAGACAACAAAAAAAAAAAGAACATCTCCTCTGGTGAGAAACAGTTTTGTTCAATCTTCTAAAATGTTGAAATGCGTTGCATGAAAGCACCAAGCACCACAGTCCAAACTTCCTCTCACCTCCATTGCACCAAGATAAGGAAAGAAATGTCGATAGGTGGGATATTTTAAAACTCTGGCATAAAAAAAAAAAAAAAAAACATCTAGAGATTTTTATCACAACAGCCAAGGGAGAAAAATGATGTTTTTCCCTTTTTGTGGGAAAAGGTTTAGTGACTCACTAAGCCAATGTAATTATCAATTTAAAGGGTGACCCTAGTTACTGCTATGTTTCCTCTCTTGGGTTATTTTTCAAAAAGCACTGAGTCATTTACAGGTCACCAGAGATGAATATCGCAGCCTTAAAACGTGTATTTTTGGAATATATGCAGCTTGGTATTAAAGAAAGAATCCTTCATGGATGTTCACTCTGTTCACAGAAAAACATTCCCGACACACGACCTCTGACAAACACGGATATTTAATATCATCATGGATGGTGACAGCGATGCTCGTTCATGGGTGAATAAATACAGTGAGATGGCATTTACAAGGGGAACCCTTGCCTCAATGAATCAAATGTTGCATGCAAAGCAGTCATCCTCTCCACCTGCTTTTAATAGGAAAACATGTCCAAATTGCATCTTGTCATTAGAAAGACTAATTGAGACCGTGACCTCATAACCCAAAACTGTTTCTGGCCTGTTGAGTCTAGTGAATCAGTTTCCAGATGATAAAGTAACTGTGGCACTATAATTGAGACGTCTCTGATACACATCCTGAAAATAGATACGATATGTATTAACAGGTTGAACTATGTCCCAGTTTTCCCTCTCACCCAATTTAGCCACAAAAGAAGTGGAAACTTGTGTGGAGGCTGAGACTTTGATTTGTGAAGTCTTGGGGATCACAGAAGTGTGGGCATTTTCTTCTGAACAGTGCAGGCCTCTTTGATTTCTCCGGAGATTTACAGAAGTTCATGTTGCGACCTTTCTTTGGTGCTATAGAGGAAAACACGTTCTGTATGTGACGGCGTCAGCTAACATGTTAGCGATTTCTACAGAGAGCAGACCACACACTTGCCGTCATTCATATCATGGGCCACAATGCAGACACAGAGAAAAATGAGGCTTTGGGAGATCTGACTTGGCTTTGAGGTAATACTAGTATATAACAGAGCATGTGGCTGTAACGCAGACTGCAGCTTAAATTTATGTCTTCACATGATTCTCTGAGTAACATCATACTGCATCACACCGTATAGAGACATAAAACGCATAAAATATAATTACGCCCTCAGCTGTGGTTATTGCAGTGAATTTTATTCGGCCCATTATTCAAACTGATAAGATTTTTTTTTTTTTCGAGAGCAAATACAACTGGTGCACAAAAGACTATCTTAATTTTCTTCATCGCTATAGCAACAAAAGCAATATGCCAGTCCTGAATTAAAAACATCATTAACACATGCTCCTTTGAGCTTGGGAGGAGGTGATGTCTCTGTTCTCACGTAGTTTGAAAAAAAATAAAAAATATTTAGCCGCTACAGTACATCGATGAAATGCATATTGCTCTTAGATAAGGCCAAAGAAGACTGGGGAAATAGAGGAGAGCGGTAGAGTAAAATAAAGTCTGACACTAATGAAGGACAAACTGCCAATAACCAAGTGCACAAAAAGCTTCGTTTTAAAACTATCAGCAAGGGTTGACTAGCCTAAATCCACACAATTAGCATCCTGAAAGCACAACTGAGTGGTTTTCAATGCCATAATGCTGAAACACCCGGCTAAATATTCTATTTACTCGATTCATTAAGATCCTGAGGCTACAAATCTCTTTGTGAGCATTTGTGTGAGAGCTGTTAAGAAAATCACAAATGAAAAATAAGGAGAAGAAAAGAAAGGACAGGCAAAGAAACAAACACCCTTCAACTCAAGTACGAGATAACAAGTCAGAAACTAAAGGTTTGAGTTGCATGTTGCTCCTAGTGTGAAACAGAGAGGAGGAAAAAAGGGTACGTTGTCACATGTAATGACTAAAACTTAGCTACATGAAATGATGTGATGTAGGACTACTCAAAATAATTTTTGGTTCAGTTCATGGAGAATGACACGTTCTTCTGGCAAATCTTGAAATAACACTAAAGTACACGATTTTCTTTCCCACTCAACTTAACATTTAATCCATTTTCTTAGACAAAGAGGAGACAGATACCTTCTTGGCAAAGTTATGTAGCTCTGTGTGCCATGTTTGCCCACGCTTTTAAGTAATCTAAATATCTACTTGTTCTCAAACAGCTTTGGCAGCTGTTTCTCAAATTAGTGGGGGGATGCATGCAAAAGCAATGTCCAGGTTCCAGCAAAAGAGAGAGCCCACTTACAAAAGTGTTGGCAGCTCTACAAAAAGCCTCCTTCCTCTCCACATGATTCTAATTATTAAAAACTTGCACTAACAATAACATCCAGAATCTATTAGAACAAACAGCTGCCCGGGACAATTAGGATATTATCATTTTGCATAAGGTAGTGTCTTCATTTTTAGTCTGCCTTTTATTCAAGCCCATTCAGGTCGATGCCAGATGTTAGGAAAGCTTAATTTGGGTTCACTATATGCTCCACAACAAGTCGTTCAGAGCTACAATATTAATTAGGATTAAATAGTATTAATGGGTTTTGAATAAATAAAACTTTTGCTCTCCGTGGTAATGGCTGGTGTGA
The DNA here is from genome assembly GCF_036924035.1 of Leuresthes tenuis. Taxonomy (NCBI): domain Eukaryota; kingdom Metazoa; phylum Chordata; class Actinopteri; order Atheriniformes; family Atherinopsidae; genus Leuresthes; species Leuresthes tenuis. Next base: position 14,595,238 of record NW_027325365.1, on the reverse strand, counting down.
GTATGACATTAATATTAGAAGACAAACATGGCAAACAAAAACAAACACCCAGGAGTCAAGGTGAGTGTTTTGCTAAGCATGATCACTTATTTAAAGAAGCTGCCAGAAATCCATAAAACAAAGACAAGCTGCTGCAAGAGATATCAAGACCAAACAAAGCCCGCTCAGTCAGATAAAACATCGCCTTGAGAAGTATGTACACAGAGATAAAATAAACAGGAAAGATGTGCGCCAAGTTCTCCCATAAAACATGCCAGAAAATCCAACCCCCCACCTCTCATAGCCACTCGGATGGGGCAGGATTCATGGGTTACCGGATTAGAAGTCTGTTTAAATAGAGGACCATCAGCTAAGTGGCTGCCACCTTGTCCTTTGGTAGACCACAGCTCTTTGAGTTTTATCATACTATGTACTTTCCCTCAACTATTATTCTCTCAAAATAGCAAAGTAGTCAATGCTGCAGAGAAAAGGACTTGGCTGACAACCACCACACTTTGAGTGATAAACAGGGACCACTTAGAAGTGAATCAGCGGAGATTGGCTCTGCCATTCCAGATAAGGATCACCTCGCGGGCACACCTAGACCTGCATAAATCTGTTCAGGAGAGATGGCGATTTGTCATGTCACACATGTCTCATGTGTGTGGAGCAAGGAAAAAAGAAAAAAAAGGAATACAACAATGCCTTGATCCAAAACACGCTGTCCCGCACGCCCCTGCTCTATAATGTCAAGATTGCATGTAAGATCCACAAAAAATCCCTAGGCAACTGCTACTTTTTGGAAACAGCTTTCTTTTTTATGGTACGTGTCGTTCCATTGCAGCCTTTTATGTGTGAGGTGATGAGTGTCTGTGAGATGATGAGTTAGCAGGAACATGAGTGAAGGAGGTGATTCTCGCAAGTGTGCTGAGAGATTACAGGATTATCTCTGACAAATCAAATGAATTTTCATCAATTTCATCTGTTATTGAGTCATCTGCTATGACCATAACATCAGTGTAACATAAACTCTACCAAAACCAGTTGTATTCCTAGCAAAAGCAAACTAGGGCTTTGTGCTAAACTGTGATCCATCTCTTTTGACAACATTGTAATGATATGCCAGTTGTTAGCACAGACGACCAGCAGACGTGAACAATATTTGGCGGTGTCACAGGCACACTGAAAACTATTTTAATATCCGAGCATTTTGTCTGTGTGCTCCAAAAACTAAAGGCAGAAGAGCTAAGAACAGAAACTATCTCAGCAAAATTTAGCTGAAACTGAAAAGTAGGTTGGAGAGACATGTAACTGTGTAAACTGCAGGAAGGAAGAATTTTTACAATCCTGTAGGCACTGACGAAAGATTGTTGAAACATGAATATGTATGCTCAGCTATTAAATACAGAACGAGCAAGTGAAAATTAAAGAGACAGTCTAACAGTCAGATGTCACAATACAATGGAATCCAGTGACGGCTTACGTGGGAAAAGCTTGGTGAGCTGTTCACTCAAACATGTAGCGCGACTGACGGATGAAAGTCAACACCTTTTTTATCTCACTCTCAGCAACAACGTACAACATTCCTACCTCTGTCACAAAAGCAACTTGGATGAAGAAAATGCTGGGATGTCAATATGCTACTGCAGATGATATCAGTTTATGAGATTTTATTGTATTCTGATAATGCAGTTTGAAAGACAAAAATGATCAGCCATAGTCTACAGTTGTGACATACGATCATTACTGCAGGACCTTCTCTCCTCAAGATCACAGCGACATGTGTATTCATAGTAAGAAATGTATATCTCTGAAAATGAGAGGTGATAGGTCAGTTTGCCAGAAACCTTGCTAATCTCATTCACGATGCAGTTCATTTTGTTTGTTTGGTGTAGAATCTAGTTGACATGACTCTTGTTTAAGAAGAAAATCGGGAAATTGTTTTCTGGCATTTTCTCCATGCAGAAAGCGTTTTGTGAAATTCATCTACATCCAGACAATGTCCACTGTGTATAAGTAATGTGATGTGAATCATTCTTAGATTTGGTGCACATGTGCAGCATCTTTTCTCTCATTCAATCGTAACACTGACACTAGACTATACAAACTGAATGAGCTAGCATCACAAGCCAAACTTTTAGCACATACTCAACCAAATACATTCCTCATACATTCTTTCTTCGTCAAGTCTGAGGTGGAAGCAACAAAGTTTTATCTTGCAATCTACAACTCCTGTGATAATATTAGCACATATAGGCTGGATTTGTCTGTTTTACTTGAAATTAAAAGATGAGAAACACAGCCCCATTATATGAAATCACATTTTCACCTTAAATTGCAAATGTGAAGGAAACACCTGTCAAGTAGTTAATGCTGTGAATTCTGCGAATGGCTAGCGCTGGTGAGTGTAGAAGAGTGTTAAATTCTAACTACACACAGAGCCAGTAATTACTGTTACAGTATTAACACTCGCAAAGAGGTACATTAACAATGTGTGATGTTGACCCAAGTGTTAACATAAACTGACAAAGTTAATTTGTGCTTGCAGCTTGCAGCTTACCAGAGTGCAGGAGATAAGCAGAAAAAGAGAAGTTACTTCATATAGAAGTTGTTCGAAATGTATAAACTCGGCAAATGCAGTGTCATGTTAGAGTGATGCCTTCGGTAGCACAAATGCAAGAAAGAGAGACACTTACATTCACAGAAGTAATCTTGCCAAGTTGACAGGCGTCCTAAAAAAGACAGAAAAACATTTTGCATCATTAACTGACTGTAACTCTTCAGCGATTTACTGTTTAAACACATATTTGGACCCAACAAAGAAACTTCTATAGACGTCTTAGAGTCAACCAGAGTTCACAATTGACACGCTCATAGAATTAGGAGTATAAAGTCTTTTTTCAATTGGATTTAAGAAATTTAGATTATTTTATACAGATGCAGAGTTTCCACGGCACGTCGCGCTCAGAAGGCTCACCAGCACACCGGGTTGCAGAACACACACCTCAGAAATGTAAAGAATAGGGCAAACCTGACATTCTGACAACACAAGGCATACGCTGACACTTTGATAAAGATGTTTTCTCTTCATGTCAGGGAGGAAAGTGAACAGAATATCAAATGAAGCATCAAAAATTAACAATAAACAGCGACAAGCTTCTAAATTGAGAACAAAAGACCCCTCCAAGCCAACAAAATAGCATCCTCTCTCTGGGGACTGAGATAACTCAGAGAGAGAGATACGAGTATTTAATTTTTAATCATCAATTTTGTTTTCTTTGTACTGTATATAATAATCTGAAAACGTGGCTTTATTTGCGGAGGAAATAGAAGAAATCTGGCAGCGAGGAGCCACTTAGAACAGGGAGAAGCTGAAAGGACTGCTGGGGTGGAACGATAAAACAATGAAAATGAAACAAGTTCATGTCAACAGATTATCCCACCATAATTGTTCATGATGGGATGCTGCTGCTGACTAAGTGATGGAGCAACACAACCGAAGCTATTGATCACAAACAAGATGGTTCTTTATAGTGGACAATAAAAGTAAATTAGAGAATGTCACCAAAGTTCAGGTTTACTGCGTAATAATATTGCACTGTACTGTCTATGTAGTTATGAATAGTAATAGATTAGTGTAGAGAGAGAAGAATCCAATTTACGTGGGTACAAATTTCTTTCTGTTTTTCTTTTGCCAAGTCCTTAAAATAACAAAACAGCGTGTCTCATCATTCTCTCTGCAACTTCTCTCTGCAACTGTATTTAGTAATGAATAAATACATAAACTAAAAAAAAAAAGAAAAAAGAAATATTTGGGTCATCAGAGGGCAGTCAAACAAAGTCAGCTGTGAGCTGAGAAACAAAGCACACAGCCAGATATTTATCTCAAATGTTGGTCAAGTCAAAACCAGAGGTAATGAACTTAAACGGTGGGCCTTGCAATCACTAACTGGAAAGAAAAAACTAATTTCAGTGTTCGATTATTTTTTTTCTTCGTATCTTAAAGAAGCGTAAATAGGCAACATGCCAATACATGATGACGGTTGTGTTTGGTTCACACCTCAATGTGCTGCTGTATAAAATGCTAATTATTGTGAACTTAATCAGCATCTGATGGTGTAACAGCGTAAGGTAATGTGCCACTTTTTATATCTTTCTTAAGTTCTTTAGTCACTTCCAAAGCTGTCTTGCTCTTAGGTAGAAAATAGATTTAAAACCGAGAAACCACACTCCCTGAGCATAGAAAATGTCGTAATTAGGGAAACAGTGCTACTCTCCATTTCACAAGTCAGCTGTTTAAAAACTTAACGTAGACACGCTTCAACAAACTGCTTTGTAAATGTATCACATGTACAGTGGCCTGAGCTCTCCAGACATGCATTTGATTGTTTAAGGCATTCATTGACCAGTGCTTATATGAATAGGCTCCTGTAAACGTGTTAATGTGTGCATATCAAAGAGCAAAATGGTGTTGTCACAGGTAAACTGAGGAAAAATGAGAAGAAGTTTGTCACACAAAGAAGCTTGCTTTGTTGCATGTGATTAATGTTAATGATACAAATCCAAACAATGACCTGTTCCTGAACTTCACCAACTTGTTGACTTGTGTAAGTCTGACCAAATATTGAAAAAAAAAAAAAGATTTGCTAATACAAACAGTGGGAGATGATGGTACTAGGACACAAACCCTATTCTACTGGCTAGAGTCCTCTGTTTGAGTCATTTCCATCCTGCACACCACCTCCAAGTGTGGACGCTGTCAATCTCATAAGCTTGTTACTACAGACAAGCTGATTTCATACAGTTCCTTTCACCATGCCTGACTCACAATATGTCTTGAACACTAATAGTATTAATCTATATGAATGAAATAATAAGGAAATGCATTATTAAATGTATTCACAGGTGCACATTTGTATTTTTTGTCAATGTGAGGCGAAAAAAGGATCTTTTCGCAATACTTGACATCAACATTTGTCAGGTCTAAGAAGTTTCTCATTTGCATCGAATGACTAATCATTTGCAGCACAATATTACTTGAAACTGCCATCAGGCAGTTGTTCCTCCAGCAAATAATGTTTTATTCAACATCTGGCGACATATATTTCAAGTTAGAGACCTTGCCAACCAATTAAATATATGATAATGTACAGAAAGGATCAGAGAAGGTGACGTGTAGTTGTTTTATATTTAGATGACATTCAATGAAGTAGTTGTACATCGGATTGGTAGAGATTAAAAAGTGTGGGCTTTCTCTTTTTTTCCCTCCTCAGCATGGGTCGGTCAGTGACCTTCTCTCTGTATGTCCGCCTCTCAAACTAGCAGTTTCAAACCACTCAAATGCATGCCTGGGAGACAGTTATGCTTAAGATAAGTGCATTTGTTGGTGAACCACATCAAAGAACTGAGGGATGTCTTAGTGAGGAAAGGCAGTGAAGCTCGAGCCCCGCCTTTGATCACCCCAGGCACTCTGATCATTAAAATATTGGCTAAATAATTGATTAAAAACACCAGACCTTATTGTGCTCTATTCCTCTACCCAAATGTATCTCAATTTTGAGATACAGTGGCTGCACATGTTGTGAAAAGTGAATACAGACAGGAGTGAAAGGACCATATGCTGCTATGTGCACATATCGTAGCCTTCTATGCCATGTTTTGAGAAAGTAAACGGAAAAGATTATATCTGATGGAGTAAACTGGCAAGTGAGCTGACTATAGTACCCTTTCTGTGTTCCCCAGAATCGAGTTCCAGAATGAACTGGAAGTGTTGCAACAACTCCTCTTCACCAGTAAAGGTCTGGGCTAAGGCATGGCAGTTTGCCACAGAGGTAGAATAATCAAAAGACAGACGGTAAGAAAGAGTGCGTTCAAGCTGTGCGTAGGTGACTGGGGGGAAGCTAATATTACGCCTACTGCAGAACAAGGCATGCTGTTTCTCAGACAATGAGCCCACTGTGCTAATTTCAAGGACATTAAAAATATCATTTTTTTTCTTTAGCTTAGGACTGCACATTCAGTGTATATACATTTTTACATTTAGAGCATAAAAAGGAATCTAAATTAATAAAATGTATTCCTATTCCAACTTAGAGCACCAGAAAGAATCTCTGAGCATTTAAAGTCTCATTGGGCCCACTTATCCATTTAATAAATCCATTGTGACGATTGTATGAGTAACTAACACTGCATGTCTAAAGCTGAAATCTATATATTGGAATCAATGGTTTATTTACAGCCATAAGGTACCACAATCAATCTAAGAACATATACCCACTTAATACACCAACTTAGTCTCCCGGAATGTGCGATAGTTACAATAGTGCACAGTGCGAAATGTAGCAGTTTCCCATTTAATGTTAAGAATTGTAAATGATATTTTTACATACCTCAAAAAGACATTACGGACAAAGAGGCAACATTCTTTGGAGTGAGGCCTGAAATGAGGTGTGAAATGCTATGCTTCTATTTACAGTTACTAACTTCAACTGCTTTAGACAAATTCAAGGTTGTTTAAAAGTCACAAACACAGTTGATAGTTGTTTAGTGCATAATAGAACATTAATACAAATCAAGAAAACTCATTTGTTGAGCATCTATAGATTTCAAGGATCTCGAGGAGATTTTCTCCTGACTTCTGCGAGCTTGATGTGACAAGCTCAGTGATGACCTCCATCTGTGGACAGTAACGCAGTGCAAAGCTGTGCTGATTATGTTTCTTTAGCAATTGCTTCAAGTGAAAATGAAAGAAAAAAGAGAGAAAGAGAGAAAACATTGGTGCACCAGATGACCTTGCTGCAGACTGCAGATTTGGATTTTTTTTTCTTTCTTTAAAGAACATATGATGTCATAAATTTAAGCTGCAATAAAAAGCTTCAAAACCCCTTGTCCCTGGGGTCCTCATGCTGCTAATAGTTTAACACTAATGAGATCTGCTGCTCCCATCTCTACAGCCTCCTACAAACAATTTATTTCATAGTGTAAATACCTTTGAAGGTGGTGAAATGCACAGCGCATGGCAACAGAAGTAGCTGGCTACAGTCTCCTGACTTGGTTAAACTTGTCCTTGCATGTCTCACATTTTCTTTGACTTTGTCCTCAAGGTTCTTTGGTGAAAATCCGTAATGTCGACTACATTTCAGCTCGCCCCCCTGCATGAAGCCTGTGAAAATAATGGTCAAGCAGGACTTGCTAGGACTGCAGTATGCCAAAATGTCAAAGAAGTGCCACACTCTGCTACTTAATCTGTTTAGAGAGGGCGAGAGAAAAGCATGTGGCCCGCTTTCAAGTGACTTTCCCTGTGGATGAGATGGCTAAGTCTGAATTTATCAATCAGAGTAAAATGAGTATTGTCAGGCGGCCACAACACAATCAAACACATGCAGACATATGCATGCATAATACAAATGCTCACTGTGGAGAACTTGGACGCGAACGCCATCTGCCCATGTGTGCAGACACAAGAAACATGGATGTCTTAGCCAAGAAAAAATTGAGTAGGGTTCAAGTTTGCATCTTTTCTATTTCTGGCAAATGCAGCAAGTCTTAGACAGAGTGATAAAACTGTTGCAAAACAAAACACCTCCTCATCAAAAGGGGCTAATAAAGTCTTCAATATACTTAAGTGTAGCCTTAGATAAATAGAATACCCATTTACCTCTGCATTGGTGTTGTCGTCCAAACTATATTGATGTCTCCATTGACATTCAATAAAGGGAAGCCCTCTCAGCAAACCACAGAGAGTGGCGTAAATCCTGTAAACTTCTTGAGTGAGCACAAAGAGCATCTTTCCTTTAACACAATTACAAGACAGCAATAATGTCACAGTGTTCGAACCGGTTTTGATTTATAAGTGGGCACTGTTACCTTTTCATGAGCTTATTATTATTAAGTGGTCTGTATATACGTTTCCCCTGGACAATCCTCATTCTCGCTTCACTCTTAGTGAGGTATTGATCCTCCGAGTGTACCATCCCCTACTGATTTCATTAGGCAAGCTGCTGTTAATTACTCCACACTCTAACCTTTCACTGTTTCATTTGGACCAACAAATTGGGCAAATTAAAAATGGGGGGATGCAGGAAAGGAATGAACGGAGGATAAAAAAGCTCCCTGGTAGCTGCAGTGATGGACCCCTCCCTTTCGGGGGCGTTTGTCTCGGGGTCCCAAGCGGCATAGTAATTGAAAAAAAAAGAAAACGTAATCAGTGTTCGTTTTTGCTCATCAAATTATGCAGAAGGATGCTACTCTAGTAATTGTTGTGAGGGATTCATTTCTGAAAACCATACCAGCTAGTTCTTGCATGGTTGTCTTGGGAGGTGAATTGCAACTTTTTTTTTTTTAAACTCTTATCGTCTGTTTCTCGGATTCAAGCAGACTGATCATTAAAACACATTTTATTCATTTATGCATACCTGTTTACAAGGATCATGGGACAGCCTTAATGAACTTCTAAATTTTGTTTTACACTGAATCAAAATGCAGCACATCGCATTCCTGACACACCAATTTGTCTTCGTAGGTATTAAAAGAGTGTGATGAGACACATAGCTGCAAAGTTATAATTAGACTTCATTTAATACCTTATGTCATGAGATTACATGCACTGAGCATGGCATCCAAAGCGTTCTCAAATCACAGGGGATGTAATTGATTAATCATAAGAGACTGGGAACCAGATGATGAGGGTGATGCTCTAAATCCATGTTAAATTGATGGAGTCACTTTCTACACATCGAGTGATTATTGACAGAAATTACAACCAGATGTATTTGTTGACTACAAACACGTCGGCTCATTTTTACCTCTGTGTAATAATCTGTTATGTGGGTAACGTAGATGCAAACAGAATAATTCACCTGCTTATATTTGGACCAATTTCTCAACATGGATACATTACAAACCAAGCGAGTGAGATTTTTTTAGGATCTCTCGCATCTATCTTATGAGAGCTGCCCTTTTTCTCAAGGTTGAATATATTCTAGTTGAAGAAATTCTATACACGATGTAGGAGAAGCCATTCAGATAACTCCCTTTGGCTGAGATAATAACTTCATCATAATTAGCTTCTGGTGCTCGGGAGTGTTGAATTGTCGGTTGCAGTGGGATCTGGGCTGATTTATTGCTTGATTTAATTACATATCAAAATTCAATTAGACGTGCTTTCAACCAAATTCAAAGTGAGGTTTGTCAAGCTGTCCCTTGAAATCAGGTGAACCTTGAAGGACATCCTTCATAACGCAGTGACATCTAACTCAATAATTATCACTTACCAAAAAACATTCATGTGCTTAAAAAAAAAAAAAAAAGAGCATAAAAATGCCCTGCTAGTTTTAGTGATGATTTTTTTTCCCCCCTCAACTGACATCAAACAGCATTGCATAGTGCGAAACAGGCCTTGATTCAAAAGTGATGTGAAGAGAGTTGCAGGTACTTTATCAAGTGAAGATACATGACAAAATGCTCTTTGAGGCTGACTACGACTGAGGAGGTGTCTGACTTTCTTTACCCGCATCACTCACTGCCTGCTCACCCCTTTTTGCAATAGACTACACAAGGGAAAAAAAAAAAAAAAAAGGGGAGCTGTTTTGAATAAGTGTCACAGCAGCCTCCAAGAGCTACATTGATCTTTACCACTATGCAAATTTAGGATGTCACGGTGTCTATGTTAAGAAGCCAAGCGAGGGAATGAGTATTTCAGCCGGAGGTCTCTAACAAAGTGTAGCCCTTTACCAGTATTGTAAATACATTCATTGACAATTTTATTAGGTACACCTAGGTAATACCATGTATGGCTCCTTTAAACTCTCCTTTTTGAGGCATTGAGTCACCAAGCTCCTAAAAATGTTACATAGGGATTTTGATCAATACTGACTTGACAGCAGAGATTTTGTGGTTTTCTTAGTGGCACATATGCTGTGAACATTCCACTTCACCTCATCCCTAAAGTGTTTTATTAGGCTGTGATGTGGGGAGTGCACAGACCACCAGAGGAAAGGAAAGTAAAGTAATTTCCTGGAACATCTTGAAATGATGACACATTATCTTGCAAGAAGACTCCCTTCAAAAAAAAAAAAACAGAACCAAGGGTCGCACCTGGTCAGCAATAATGTTGTATTTATAGAGGCGAGACTATCATAAATATACCAAGCACTGGCAGACACAAGACATTTTTCTGCTTGTAGTCAAGCTTCCATTTGTTTCCAATAATATCAAGTATCCGTTGCATTGCAGAGATAAACACTCTGCCCCTTCCCAACACCAACAGTCAGAGTTACACTCCAGATATATCCACTGCAGGCTTTTACCTTTTGTTTTAACTTTATCCTTCAAAAATACAACATTGCCGTTACCATATACAACATTTGCACAGCTATATAGTTACACTGAAACAATAAGCATTACCATTGTTGTAGCGCAGCCTCCGGTTTCTATGCCGGCAGAAACTGGCATCATCCTCTTATGGCGATATGGTTTTACAAACAATAGTAAGTCAGCTTGCTCCATTTTAGTGTGGGTGAAACACAACATACTCTTGCCACGAAACTTGCTGCTTTCTTTGTTAAATCAAACACTGGCACTGAGTCAGACTTTAGATGAGACACTGAGCCACTGTCTGAACAAACCATTTGATTTTGAATCAAAACTACAAATAAAGTCAAATATATGTCCTAAATAGAAATCTTTCAGCAAATTCCATGGCGCCAAACATGGTGCTTGCATGACAACGCCCCCCGTTCAGAGACCAGAGAACAACCCCTGCGTCTTTCTCATAGTTTCAAAAGCTGCAGGTTTATCAAAGCATTTCTCAGATATGCACAAGGTGTCCTTTGGCACCTCTGCTGTAACGCCCCGGCCACAGCAATCTTTGACGCCAAAAGCAATTCACCGTGACATACAGGAGTGTTTGCCTTATGAACAAGCATTAAAGTCCTTTGAAGGAGTTAGAGGGAGTGGAGGTTGAATATGTTGTGGGATTTCATTCTAGGGATGTGAGTTCGGGTCTCTTCAGGAGAGCTGTTGTAGTTCTAAACGTCAAAGTGCATTGTGGTGTAAAAGGTAAAGATTTTTCCTACTCTTCTGAGATTCCACTTTATTGATTACATTGCTCAGAAGCTTCTATGCTGTCTTATGTCATACATTAAAACGCTATTTAAAGGCCTCTCTCTGTGTGTCAAGGCTTACAGATTTTCACACCAGTTCAATACAAGAGGAACCGCTTTCGCCGCCAAATGTGCTGCATCTGAAAAATAAATTAAAAAAAGGGTGCAGCATTTGACTGGACTGACATTAAACATGTTTTATCTGTTGATGACACATGTGTGGAACTTTAATGTTTAGCTGACCAGAAACTACTGAACTGTTCAACCCTGTCTGCCATGTCCTGGCTGCCTACATCGTGAGTCACAACAGCTTGACTCACTGTCTGAGGAGAAAGCCGCATTAAAGAGGAGGCACCTGAAATACAGCGAGTGTACTAAGTGTACTATCAAGGAGGAAACATGGGAAAGAGAATGGGGGAGCCCCATTGATGTGTCAAAACGTCATTATCAAGATTCTGTGGTAATGTGAATTGTTCATCTGTTTGATCTGTCTCCCACGGAAACATCTGACAGTTTTCTTCATTGAGACTGACAAGACGCATTGTCCATAGATTGTGATGTGCCGTGACATACTGAATCACAAGCTCGTGTTTGAAGCAAAGAGCCTGACTCTCTGTCATTCACTGACAAATATGGAGCACGTTGATGATACTGATTAATGATTCCCAAAACATCCATGGAACTGATCTCCTGCAAAGAGGGTGTAGCTTAAATTCAAACGCACGGTTCCTAGATGTAATGTCATTCAGTGGTTGTCATCTGGATTTTGAAATGTATTCACTGTCATTCTTCACACACTACCACAGGCATAAAGATTTCACCAAGAAGCTTATGAAAAATTAACAATCCAAATGACTGTGGCCTCGTTATAAATTCCAATGAGGAGCAGACAACACGAAGTGATAATACTTTATTAATGACTCAGAGAATAACAGCTCTCTCTCATCTGAAACGTTTACAGGTTTTATTTAGGACTTTATTTGTTGCTATTCAACTTATACGTAATTCCGATACTACACTGTGTATTAATTTAAATTTCTCTTGAGATTAATTTCAACACGGAGACAACGGCATTCATTTGCTGCGTTTGGAATTCATGCACAACTATTTGTTGTGGGTTGTCACTCATTTCTGTTACCGGCAGACTGAACCTTCTGGATATGTTTCCATATCCCTGTGGCCCCATGGCGCAATAGGCAAACAGCATTTGACAAACCACCCAAACCAACAGCAAAACTAAAAACCGAGTTTCAGAAGTCAGAAAAGAAAAACACATTATTGGCGACGTGCTCTTGTGTTCTCTGAGTTGCTGGGTTTTGTCAATCAGGGCTACAGCGGAGCATTGAAAAAGCTCTTTTTTTGTCACTGTACTATAATAATCCACGTTACAAACAATATCATAATTGTTTTGGTTTTGTTTTTACTTACACATAGATGACACAAGTTTAATATGAATGAAGAATTGGAGTAAGAAGAGGCTCGTTTTCACTGTTGTAACGATAGCATGAACCAGAGTCTCGATTTGTATTCGTTTCACAGCACATAAGTACATTTTTATAGAGAAAAAATGCTCAAGGGATAAAAATTGTGAACGTCAATAGATTGTGCGGTGTACAGATTCTGTTCATTATCCTGTTGTTACAATTAACAAAACAGCTAGAGACGGTATAGATCATCAGATGCCATCAGAATGAGGTGTTTTTTCCACTGAGATGGTGATACAAGATATAGAGCCAAAAGGTTAATATACTGTCTTTCTAAAAAAAAAAGACAATGTCACACAGAGCATGAAAAACAAAAGTCACAGCTTAATGATGTAGTATCTAATGCCTCATGTTCAGAAGTACAGTTTGATATATTTCTGTTACACTATTAGTTTCTTCTTCCACCATCTCCAATAAGAAAACTGCCATGTTTGCGAATATTTGCTCAACAGCCTATATGAGTGCGACGACCAAGCATTTCACTCCAGGAAATTCTTGTCCATGTAAATGATCTACATCTACATCTGTTACTTGCAGTTTTTAGAAGTCAATCATTACAAAACAAAGAATAAGAGGACAGTAAAATGAAATACTTTCCTACCATTTTTCTCTTATGATGACACCTCATACACTGTAGGTTCCACAGAGAAGGCACTGACAACCATTCCAACAAAGCCAGTAGCAAAACAAAGACAAGCCTCCCAGACCTATTCCCATTTCTTTCATGCCTGTCTTCCTCAAATATGCTGATGTCTTTTTTTTTTTTTCTTGGTCATGGAGCTGGATAAAGGTGTACCTCTGATGTAAGCAAGCTAGTGCAAAGCTGTCTCTCCTCCCGACGTTGCTTCACTTGATTAGGGTCCGACACCATCTCCAAAACAAACTTTTCCTCACTGCCAGAGTAGTTTTTACCTCCTTTTCCACCGCTGACACCCGTCATGTTGATATCTTTGCACAAGGCAAATGTATGCTCCAGGAGGCCTGCCCCATGTGTTTTTTGTTCCAAGCCCCTTGCTGTTTCTCTGGCCACAGCCAAGTGCATTAACATATGTTCTCACAGCGCACAGTGCTACTCTGCATTGGTAAATGCCTTATTACAGCAAGGCCCACTCTGTGCTCTTCATTGAATATCCATAAGTGGCAAAACACAGCCATATCAACCCACTCAGAGCAGTAGGGATGTGTCTCACATGATGGGGGGCTCCTTAACATTTAGTCAGAGACCCTCATTGTCAATTTGATATTCCACCCACTCACGGTCATAGCAGGTGGTAATAATGACAAATAAAAGCAATATTGCTACTGCATTGTACATAGTGAGTATAATAAGGTCATCTGTTGGCTATGTTTTTTTTTTCCCTCCCGTATTTATGCCTTTTTAGCATGCAGAGTCAAATTCACTCAGTATGACTTACATCTCGAAAGACTACGCCAGTGTGAAATATGCAAAAGCAGAGAGTGAGAAAAATATCCTTAGCAATGCAGCTCGTTCTTGCCTCGAGAGCTTACTTGCTTGTAATCATTTCCAAACTGAAATTTCCTGTTATTATCTCATTTGCTCTTTTCTTAATTTCTGTCTGAAGAAATTAGAATTTTCAGAGGTCATATATGTGTCATGCCATTAAAAAAACATACAAATTTGTCCTTTTTTTTTTTCTGCGATGCACACACCACGGCATACAGAATAGAGCATGATACACCTCCCATAGTATAGAGTATAAAACAAATAAATGGTGACACACAAGGAGACACTTGACATATTAACAAGAATTAGAAATGCAATTTGATTAGCTCTTACAAGAAAAGAGTTGCTTGTACAGAATCTGTAACATGTGAAACTGGAGAACAGAGAACACACCCACAAGGCTATCTGTGCATGCAGCCCACTGATAAATACACTGAAAGCTGCAAGAATACGGCTTTGGGTAGAATGTGTTTGCAGATCTCTAAACGGTCACTAAGGTTGTTTATGCTTAGGGTTATGGGATGCTGAGGCGTTTATTGTTACATTTATTTTTAATTTCAAATTTGGGTTATCTTTGTTCCTTCTGCCAGAAACACAATTGCCTGAGTTGATCTAAGACATGTATTCTTAAAGAATGTGTATCAAACACTTGCACAAAGAACTGAGAGCTGGCAACCATGTCATCTCGCAGCGCTGCAGAGATTTATAATGGTAGGGAAGAAGAAATAAGAGGCCACGATGCATCACTGAAATATGAAGGCCAAGAACAAAACTTTGCTTATGAATAAAATCATTAAAAGGGGGTTTCTTATAACTTAAACATTAACTATGAACCTTTCGTCCTCAATGATTAATGCTTTAATCTATAACTTAAATATTTCACATTTCAATGGGTTTATTTTTGTTATTTTGTTTGGCTTTTTAGTTATTTCCAATCCTATCTCATTTCTGACGAGCCAGATCGACTGAGGATAAAAGTTTAGCTTTTGTTAACTTCTAAGATCTATTCACTAAGGCTCTAAATTGCCCTGTGCAATATCATAAACATGTTTAAAGACTATTGAAAAAAAAAGCTTTGTTCTGAAACATTTTCATTGTTAAATCTAAAGAGAAGGGTGTTAAATCTGATGTAAACCAAAGAACAAACAGTGGAAGCAGAGCAAAGGTGAGTGAAACAAGTAAAATGAGCAGTGCTTGAGATCACTGAAAAAGGCTTAACATGTAGTTTCCATTCAATGTTTACACAAAAGTATGTTTATTACAGAGTTTCTGTGATATGTCTGTCCAAACTGCGCTGCAGTGTTCTGCTAGGAAAACTTGAATACTCGTGGGTGTTACTTTGACTTTTGTGACCTGCCTAAATCTCTCTAAAAAAGCAAATGTACTCCCTGCAAGCAGCTGTTTAGCAAGGATTCAAAGAACAGCACAAAGACTCTGAGGTTTTCACCCAACCTCCAAACTCTCAAGACACTGATCTGATGGGATCTGATAGTGTCAGTGGGAAACAAGCCCGATCCGCAAAGACCGCACTATACAAGCCACAGGGCCCAAAGGATCTATTGATAACGTCCTGGTACCAGACACTCAAAGACACCCTAAGTATTTCTTTGTCCACAGGATCTACCTAATATTAAAAAAATAAAATAATGATCATTCTGCTTTTGGGGATTTATATATATTTCTTGTGTCTATTATAATCCTACCTTAAATTCCATCTGAGCTAATACAAAACAGTAGGTGATGCTTCTTTAAGCCAGGGGAGTTGATCACTGAGAGCAGATATGGCTTTTCCGTGGGAGGCAGTCTCCTTGACTTCTGTTTTTATGAGAGCGATCCTGCTGCAGAAAAGTTGGTGGACCATGACATTACGTTTTAGCATGAACTTTTATATCGGACGTGTGCACAGCTTACTTATTGCAGAGAAAGTAGGAGAACTTCACACATGTAAGTCAAGAAATCTGTGGATCTGAAGAATCCAGCATTAGAAGCACTACTGATATTTGAAAACGTTATGTGACTCTGTTTGTTGCAGGTTGCGTAAAAGCAGTTTTTAAGGAATCATTTTGACTTGTTCTGCACAATCAGTTTGCTCCATTTATGCACAAACTTGCAAACATGTGAAGCTTCCTGTGTAGAACACATTTGCTGTTTTCCCACAAGTAAAATGTCTATTGTGTCGGTATGGCTTTTACCCATAGTTAATGCTATGTTAAGCCTAGTCTCACAAGAAAATGTCTGAAAGTTAGTAATATCAGTTAGTGGTATCAGAGTTCACTGTTGAAAATGGTGAAATGGCAATATGTGTACTGGTCAGTGTCACATTATCATAACAGCGAGGCATGAATAATCAAATGTGTGAGCATTAATTGTGTATATGCATTCTACCCTTTACCATGTACTTTTAACTTCTAACTTTAAACATCATGAGTGAGTTATTAGGAGGTAAAAAAATTGTAATAAGTCAGCAATAACATAAGCTTTGGCAGCTATCCACAGTACAGTAAACTGCTCACAAACATAAAATGGAACAAAACTAAAAGAGACAATGATCCCAAACTCCTTTCTAACATCACGTGAGAGTTTTTTTTTTTTCTGAAGAAAATAATCAAAAGCATGACCTGGTCAAGTGTGCCCTCTAACTAAAATCCAATAGTAAACCTTTAGAGTATTTTTAGCAGAAAGGTGCAACAACAACAAAGACCCCCTGATCAAAGAGCATCTGAAAAGAACGGCAGAACATCTCTCTACAGGTTTACGCAAGACTGGCATCATCCATGCCCGGGAGGATCAAATCTGTCATCAAGAATAAACGTGGACACACAGAATATTAAGAATCAAAGGAATACAATTTTACTAGAGTGGTGGACTGATTTTGTTGCACTGGGGTTCTGCTTTACATCTTGTATTGACTCCTTCACTCACTGGTTGTGCTACACTTGACTAAAATGCTTCTTTTCTGAATATAATACATTTGCTTTACATCTTGTATTGACTCCTTCACTCACTGGTTGTGCTACACTTGACTAAGAATGCTTCTTTTCTGAATATAATACATTTGCTTTACATCTTGTATTGACTCCTTCACTCACTGCTTGTGCTACACTTGACTAAAAATGCTTCTTTTCTGAATATAATACATTTTCTTCTGTAGGCAGCTACAGATATATTCATACACCAGAGTATTTAACATGCACTTAATGCCACCCAGTGCATTTCATATATTCATTACAAATTGTGTGATCTCTGTATATTTATAGTTTGGCAAAAAAAAAAAAGAAATAAAAGACAAAAGAAATATAATATGAGGACATAATTATGTGAAACGCTTCAGTTGAAAGATGAAATCTATAGCAGGCATAGACCTCCCTACAATGCATTTGCATTTCTTTAATCACTGAGGAGGAGAATCTTGCGATGTTGCAGTATTTGAATAAAAGTTTGCTCTGTGGTGTGGTGGCATATTGTTGCTTCATAGAATGAAGGTATTCAGTGTGAATCTCAAAGTGTTTGCATGCATGCTTGGGTTCGCTCCCAGTACTCCGGCTTTCACACAAAGCTCAAAAAGATATGTAGCAGGGAGATGTGTGATTTTGAATTGATCCTAGGAGCGAGTGCAAGTAGAGATTATTGTTTGTTTCTGTGCTGGCCCTGTGATGGACTGAAAACCCATCCAGGGTTTTACTCTGAACAGAATGAAGCTGATATGACAAACATAATGAATGAACAATCATTGTACCCTCTCTGCAAATGACAGACCTTTTATTAAGGAGAGAGGCTTTCATTTCCTACATCTTTTTAATCCACTTTTGTTTGACAAAATCAGATTGTATGTGACTGTTTTACTGTATGTTCAGAACTTGAATGTATATATCTGTTTGGGTGTTTTCTCTGCAAACTTCAGGTCCCCTACTTCAGGGCACTGAGGTATTTTGTCTTTGCATTTTGAAAATGTACCTTGGGTACCCTTACTGCAGCCTTTATGCAAAGCATATGAACACTTCAAATAAGATATGCAAAAAAAAATCACATTTTGCCTGACTAGTCTGAATTCTAGAGGTATGGTATTATCCTCTGGACAGGCTAAGATGCTTATACATTAGCAATCCAGGCAGCTGGACTGCAGTCCTGAAGCACACAATGACTTTGCATTAATAGGTTGGGAAGCATCAGGAGAGCCCACCCTGAGCAGAGATTTCCACATGGATATGGCCTATGGCACAGGGGTACCTGCCCCCAGCCATCTGCACTGATTTGACAAATGATTCTATATCAAAGGCCTCCACACTGATTTGGGTGGTAATTGATTGGAAGTGAGGCCCTCAAATCCCTGATTGGTTTAGCTGGATGTGGGACCGAGATATGCTGTGGCAAGTCAGAGGAAAGATCAGGCAGTGAGAGAGAAAGTGAGTCCACAGTGCAGCGAAATACACTGTATAATTCTGCTTCATTTACACTCAAGGATACGGAATACTGAATGACATTTGTGAGATGCACATTTTCATCATGCAGCATACATAGTATGCTCTTTACTGAACAAGTCATATCATCTCTGTGTTTTTCGTGTCACTTTCTATCGCAGCCGTGAGCCTATCCGATTTCTAACTGTGTCCATGAAGATTGGATTTCACCATTCAAAAAGAGGAATTTGGTTAGAAATTGAATACTATCGATTTGTTCCACATGGAGGTGTGGTCTGATGCAGATATATGAGCATTCCATATTGGCTAAGAGGGAAACATGCATTATATATCCCTTTATCAGTTTTCCTTGAATTTCTGATGCCATTAACCACTGTTGCGGAAATAGTGTGACAAGAGAGATTACGTGAAACATGGAGGGTACTCGTTGTTAGTCATCCCCCTGAAGATTACCTAAACCCCATGAACCATTTTAGGATTAGCAATGCATAATTGTGCATGATTAAATAAATTATTGTTATTCCAGCTATGTATAACAATAAAGTGAAAGAAATATGAGTAAAATGTCATCTCTCACCCCTCTGAACATATCAGTCTGAAGATGATGTGCTCTTTAAAAGCACAGTATTTTCAAATGACAATCATGTTATTAAATGGGTGGTACGTATGTGGCTGAGGTGATTGAGTGGGTTATCTACTAATCGCAGGGTTGGCTTTTCAATCTAGCCCCACGTTTTTCATGGAGCAAGACACTTAACTTGAAGTTGATTCGGATGGCAGGCCAACTCCTTGCGTGGCAGCTCTGTTGCCAGCTCTGTGAGTGTGTGCATGGGTGGTTGAAAGAAGTTACAACACTGTAAGCACTTTGGAGCCACTAACCTAATGTCGCGCCTTATAAGTGCACTCCATTTACCATATCAAATGGTATTTGGGGATTTTTCAGTGGAATTACTACATTCTGAATATAGATGTGAATTTAGTCATATTTATTCATACAGCATTCCATGTGTGACCTTAAAACTTGTGCTTGCATAATGTGAGCTTTACCCAGCTTCAAGTTATCCATCCAGTCATGTATATGATAGGGCATGTTGGATGTTCTGCTGATAAGCCAGAATACTGCCGAGGCCTGTTAATGCAACTGTGACAGTGATGCTATATATATATACATATACATACATATGGGCCCTACTGCTTTTATTTCATGGCAAGTTGACTGGACTGCATACCTTTTGCCGTTTGACACAGACATGTGGTGTTTGCTAGTGACAGATGCTGCACAGTACTGGTCCCAGAGGTCATAAGTGACCTTTTGCATTGTCTTTTTTTCAGTCACAGAGCATTATTTGTTTGACAATGACCACCAATGCAACCCCAGGCACCCTGATAGAGCCGTGGGTGATAGCTGCTTGTCTTCTGAGATCACATTTACCTCAAATGAATTGTGATTGTGTGTGTGTGTGTGTGTGTGTGAGTGAGAGAGAGAGAGAGAGAGAGAGAGAGGGGTTGAATGAATGTGTATGTCAGTGAGCTTAAATGTGAAAAGACATGAATGTGGATCTATATATCCAGGGAGATGCCTCACTTCCCATCAGTACAGTAGTCAGCTCGATGTTTATAACTAAGCTTAATTAATTACTGCATGACAGCCCTCCTTTTTGAGTTGCCAGAGGGGGTTTAATACTAAATGAAGCATCACTAAGGTTTGTGTCTTTCAGTGTTCTTTTCTTAGCTTGAAAATGCTGCAGCAGACAAGATGCGCTAAGCATTTCACCTGTGACCACAAGTAAGTTTTCATTCATTGGATTTCAAGGCATATAGAGCCTCAAGAAGCAAGATGTCTGCCGCAAATGTTCATCACCAAAATTTTTACAATGATGCGTAGCTTTTCACAAGAGAGATTCTCTTTTGTGGAAACTGAAATGGTGAAATGTGTGGAGAATAAAACCGTGAAATGACATTCTGGAGTTGTTCGGCTCAAGTTTACCATAGCAATTTTACAGCTGGCAGGAACAAGGTGCAGTGCAGGCCCAATATTGTCGGAGGTGCTTGATCTCCACTTCCACCCCCACCCCTCGCCCTCTCCATCTGTCACCTATTTAGATTGTACAGTTTGCAGTGCTTTACGCATACTTATTGGTACAAAAACCATCTTACACGCATATACCATTGCATCAAGCCGAACACTGCCATCACAAACAGAAAAAAATCATAACCAAACACTTAGTGTGTAACATTTTGACAAACACAGAGAAAAAAGCACCTGCACCTAAAATACCATTCTACAGCTGTAGAGACAGCAAGCGTGTATGTGTGCATTCCTGATTACATTTATTTTGTTCCTGTGGTGCGGTAATGAGAAGCTGTAATGCATTCTGTAGATCCAAACGGAAACCCTGTGAAAAACCGAGACAATTTTCTACTGCCTGAAGCCTTGTGTCAGAAATATGATCTTTCCCTCACCTCTTACCCTGAATGCCAAACTGTAATGATGCTCTGAGGTGAACCCACTCTTCAATTATTCACATAATGCAAGATTTTCACTTTTTATCTTCTTGCTAGCAAGAGAGGACCATTTAGGGAAACCAGAGGTGAAAAGAATGGAAAAGAGAAGGGAAAAGCAGGAAAATGCTTGGAGGGTGAATAAAAGAGTTTGTCGTAGACAGACAATGCTCTTGATGTGAGTTATAATTGTAGTTTAACAATGAGCGGACCTCTGGGATATTCACTATGCAATATATGGCCTTTAGACTCTGATCACTATGGAAACCAAAGGCCCTGAACGACCTGCAGTGCCCACCCACTTGGACAGCCGTTAATCATCTTCGCTCAGATCCTGGCACTGCAGAATTTGGCCAATGTGTCAAGAAGCAATTATATATACTTAGTGCTCGGGCACCAGATCTCCTCCCTCTCCTTCTCTCCTCGCTCTCTCACTCTCACACTCTTAATATAATCACAGAGTAGTCAGTTTAAAAGCCCTCTGTTCATTTCACTATCTATCTGGGGATGCACACAATGCAGATGAAGAGAAGTTTAAAAAGAAAGAGGATATTCTTTTCTGAGAGTCATTATAATCATAACACTCTTTACATATAAATCGTATTCAGCCGTTTACTCATTTTACCAGCCTCCTGAGCTGACTGACGCTCTAAATTACCCCAGCTGGCCCATTGCATTCACTGCACATATTGGGCTGGTGCTGATCATGGAGACTAATGTGAGCTGACTAGAGGGAGATTATGTTCCTCTGCTAACAGCTAGAACGTGAACAACACCATCAGCAAACCCACGGTGTTTCCCCATTACATCAGTTCTGATCAGCTGTGTACAAATGGAGAGAGGACAAGTGAGAGAAAGGTGTACCGAGACGGCAATATCGTGGGCAGATGGAACTAAACATACAGCAGACTTGCTCTGCAGAGCAATAGAAAGAGAGATGTTTTTATACTGAAAATCCAGTAACATCCCATCTTACAACAGTGTGTGTCTCTGTGACTGTATTTGGTCATCTAAAGCAACCTAAATGCAAAAAACAAACCTGTTCTCATTGTCAGGGTCGTGAAGCTGCTACTGTTTTTGAGAGGAGCAAGAGGTGATCTTCCAATTGGGTGTCATGGCACAACGGCTGCAGCAGTACCTGACACTGCATGAAAAAATTTTCTTAAAAAAAAAATTTCTCACAATTCCTATCAGATTCTCTTTTTCAGTTCAGCTCTCACTTGCTAAATGCTTACATGTAGGCAACAAAACAATTAAGACGGGGTTAGAAATAAGGCACGTTTTGGCTCAAAATGCACAGTTTCACACTGTCAGCCCTGAGTGTTAAAAGTCTCACAAAGTAAGTGGTGCATTGGGAGTGAGCTCAAAGTTCAGGTCCTTTTTGAAGGCCACGCAGCGTTATTTTGCACTGGCAGACATGTAAACAGCAGTTGATTGCCTTCCTTGTGATTTCCTTTTGACAGAGCAGGGAGAGGGCCATCATACTTTGTTATTATTTACTGTCCCACCACTGTCTGCAGATTTGAATCCAGCCAGAGTAATTTTAGACAGCTAGCTGCGCATTAGGGAAGTAGAGCAGTGTTGTGCTTTGAACACTTGATGACAGGCTGTCAGACAGCTTCCATCTATTGGGCTCTTTTTACCAGGGTCCACTCTTGCAATAAGCCACTCTCCATCATAACAGCCATTCATCCAGAAAAGGACACAGCCATTTTTTGACACGTTTTGTGCTAAGTGAACTGAAATTGTGTGAATTTCACTGCATAGCACATTATCATATTTGCAAGAGGTGTGCACTGGGAGCAGGGGTTGAAGGGGAGAGCTACTTCAATAAGTGTGCTGAGATGACTTGAGACCATCAGAACGAAGTAACAACTTTGACTGTGCATGTTAAGGACTAATTAGCTTTGAATAAATCTGCCCTTCTCACCTCATGTTAAATAAGTCTTGAATGATTCACAGAATGCAGAGAGGAAGAGCATGAAAGCAAAGAAAGTGTTGTTTTTAAATGGAAACAGTTTCCATCGGAATCACCGAACAAATTAATTTGCACATCCTTTGGCAGAGAATCTCACAATGATAATAGTACAGAACGTCGAATTTGAGGAAAGATGAGAGGGGTCTTGACATGGCAGAGAGCTAATTTAAATAGCAAAACCAAAATAGAAATAGGAGGACAAGAACATTGAATTCTTAAAATATCTGCAGTTATTCCTCCTAATTCTGTTTATCACTTGCTAGAAATCAAGCTGGAGCTTACCTTATGAGGACAAATGGGGGGTGGTGAGTTAAAAGACATCTCTGGTGTCTGGCTCGGGTTCTACAAGAAAAACACATTATCAGAGACATGTTTTCAGTGGAGGGTATCTGAAAGCAAATCTTCAGTGATAGAAGTTGCAGCTTATTTCCTAGTCTCTGCTATTAGCATTTTTGCAATATATTTCAGAGGGGCTAAGCGATTCTCAACTCCCACTCTTTGCCATCCACTAATCCAAGTCCACAGCTTTTGTTGCCAGTCACATTTTAAGTCTTTATCTTGACAACATCATCTTACTGTGCATGATGTGAGAGGGAATAGGGATGCATTTTGTTTTGTTTCCCAGTCTCCACCTCTTTCTATCCCAGCGCACGGATTATAAATCCTTCTTTGTCAGAAGATTTTACTGAACATATGTTCAGACTTTTGCACACACGCCTGATTGCGGTTTTTGAGGTTAAATGATTATCACATTGTTAATACACCAATACATCACTCAGACACAAGAAAACACTATTAAAAGCAGACACAAGGTAAGTCAACAAGCCAACAACAGATGGTCCTGCTGCTTGTGATTATGCAAAGATCCAAAGTATTTGCATATTTGCAATGCCACTTGTAAAAAAAACAAAAAAAAAACAACCAAAAAAAAAAAGGACACAAGAAGCCATCTTGAGCTGACCAGGGTGAGAAATTAAAGGAGCAATGGGTGAGGCAAACCCAGCAGGGGAGTGTATGGGCCCTGCAAATGTCTTTGGGAATCTACCAAGGGCCAGCCTCATGGGAAGGCCCTGTTGATTTCCAAGCAGGTGCTTTCAGTTATGTCCTCATATCCAATTATATGCCTGTGGTATGTCTGATGCTCTGCGACACTATTAATGGCTGCCTTATGGTATCACCAGGACAGATGAGACACTCAACTCTCCAGACTCTTAACATCTATATTTCATTGCAGCGAAGAAGAAGAGCACCTCACTGGCCATGACAGCCGAAGGAGAAAAACACCCGGGCTTTCACTGTAGCATAAACACCATGTCATGAAGTATAAATGAATAAAATGGATTTTGCTGGGACAACGGAATTAGTTGACAAAATTTTCCCTACAGATTGAACAGGCAATATAACTATGATATCTTAAGTGATGTGACAAATAAAAACAAAATAATATTCTTCGGGGAACGGAGCATTGGATGGATTTTGTATGTTTCCTGACTGTTTGTGTATGTTTTCACTCAGGGGAGGGATACTAACTGACACTTGGCTCCAAAGTCTGCCTCCAAAATTGCGACTTATAAATTTTTCAGTGTATTGTTGATATAAGTGGAGATGGAAGAAAAAGTGAGGTTAGTCCTATTAATTAAAGAGAGACCCAGTGCTTTTACAATGTTCTGCACTGAAACACCACTGAAGTTTATCAAGAAGTAAAACAAGTGAAAGCCTTAAAAAGCCTCCAAAAAACCATTCCAGTGTAACTTGAAATGAACTTCACCACTCTTAGTCACTTTAAAGAGGCTGTGGTATCACTATAGACCAGAAAATGTGCTTTTTTTCTTGGAGAATTTATTTAGTCATTCTAAAATAGCAAGTAATCAACTACTTTAAACTAAAAGCGCAAACAATGTGGTGAAAGAGATATTAACAAAAACAAATATGTGTTTTTAAACCCTCTTTGTGGACTAGGCTTTATTTCAGGTTTATTTAGGTGTATTTAAATAAACCAAAGCCTAAACCTTTATTGAAATAAACCAAAGCATCATGTCCTAAAGCCCACACACATATATACACAGCAAGATCTCTCCTTTTTCCTTTTTTCCCATAGCAGTCTCATTTAAATCCTTGAGTAGAGCAAAATTTCACTTTTCATTCACATCGCCTCCCTTTGTTGTGCAGTCCCTGTGTTACAAACACATGTAGAAGGTAATTATTAATCATTAGTATTTCATCAGTGTCGAAACCATACAGCTTTTGTGAGAAATAGCTAATAGCTCATGCCCACTTTTTTACAGGAGACACAGAGGATGATTTATTCCAGATAGAAGCCAAAAGTCGAAAAACACAAAAAGGAAAAACTGCTGTCGTTTTTCAACTTTGTTCAGGGACATTTTGCATCTGATAAAGAAACACTATTGACAAGGCTTGCAACAGAGGGCTTCGGATTACACCGCATATTGATGTTTTTTTGTATTTTCAGACTGCTAGGGGCGGTTATTGTAATTTGATGAGATCCAGAGAGCACAATGCTATGATGTATTTTGATGTATATGAAGTTATTTTCCAAGGAAACAGAAAGATTACTGAAACATGATGTTTTCTTGTCTGATTTCTTGGAGACATGCTGATTTAGGAAGAGTCGTCTTTGCTTCGCCTTAAGTTTTTTTCATCACGCTAATACTCTTCCTCAATAGGCCACACAAACTGTCTGAGTCATAATTATCTACTCTGCAATACATATTCAGATAGATCTTTAGCACAACGTAGAAGTAACTAGGAAGCCAACTTGCTTGGGAGTCTTATTATACTAAACCTTGCTTGCACTCTGTTTCTATGTGCCAGATGTAGTACATAACAGTCTAGTCACATTCATTGAACCAACTTCCCCAAGAAGCCCCATGAAAAAAACAAGAGCACCATTCAGCGCTGAGTGGACAGGGACTTGTGGCACATTTGTGCTGCGAGCTCCATCAGCTCAGCCTCCATTTTCCACACACACAAGGAGGCTCTATACTGTCATCTTCCCTAGAACCGCTCCAAAGTACTGTGCTACATTTAGTAAACTGCATTTCTACCAGCTATTTCCACTTTTCTATGACTGTTTGCAACCCCAACATTGCCACTGCTACCCCCCACACACACCCCACCCAATAACATACAGTTCTCTGACTGGGATTAAAGGAGCAATGTAGTTCAAGGATTATCAAATGCCTTTGATCATGTGACTGCCATGTTTTTGATCTCCAGCTCACTAAATATATTCCCTTTTTCTTGCCTTCTGTCTCTGTCCCTCTCCATGGATTTCCCCTTGCTTGCTGTTTATCTGCAGTGTGAGAACAGTTCATGACAGGCAGTGAAAGAAGAGAATTCAACAAGCATAAAACACACATTTTTATCTGTAAAATTGTGATGAAGGAGATCAAACTTACATGTGCTACGTAAGATGTTGGGTGTAGAAGTCAATTTAAATGAATTGTTATTTATCCCTGTTATGTGTTCACAGACGCCTGTGTGATGTTTTCAGGTCACAGTGTGCATTTAATGCCTCCCCTCTTTGGAGGCAATGACACAGTATTTTGGATTTTAAGGAAAGTGACCATACAATCGAAACATTTGCTCTTGAAACATGAAGTTAGGATTCAGATGCTTTTATCCTTCATCGTAACACCAACTGCACCCTGCTGCTCTTCATTTGCGAAATTTTCTTTTCAGCCCCGGGCTATATTTCAATATTTCAGTTGCTGTATTATCATCATTTAGTAGCTGAATTGGACATGCAATCAAAGCGACGCACAGTATATGCAACACTTGTATCAAAAAGCAATGCCTGTTTCCATGATCCCCATGCTAAAAACATACAATTGTGATCCAAGGGATCTGTGGCTGAAATTTAGTCAACATACCTCAAAAATGTTCTTTATAGTCACTGCACAATCACCTCATATTAATGTCATTGCCAAGGCAGAAACCGAGCATATCAAAACAATTATTTTGATGTGGCTCCAAGCAACACAACATTTCAACAAAAATGGCACTTGAACCTCAAATCATTATAAGGCGTGGTTTCAGGCAAAAAACAGAAAAAGCCCATCAAAAAATGATTGAATATCCTTTTAATGGGTATATCCCTACAAGGCTTTCATACTGTCTACCTGCCATGTTATTAGATAGACCTTGTCAGTCAAGCTGAGCAACACAAAATCAACATACAGACAGGCTGAGAAGACATAAGCATTCCGCCTTCCATCTTCCTCCTAGCTTGGCATGTTTATCTAGTCTTCCATGTGAGCTTAGTGCAGTATTGGGCATATGCATACAGAATGATGAAGGTTCAGAAACTAGTGCCTGAAGGAGGCTGCACATATAGCACATGCTCTTTGAAATAGTGCCAGGGTGGGACTCATTTGCAAAGCAATTTGACAACAAAAGTAAAATGCTCTGCAACCCCAAACCAAATTCTGGAGATGCTGAGAGAGGGAATTCAAGAAGGTTACATCCGATGTCTTGTGTGTGTGCTTCTGACATGACTTATTTGCAGACCTAGCATTGCACCAATGCAACGTCATGATTGCTTTGGCAAAGAATGGGGGCTTATTTACATGGGAGGGAGTCAGGGGAGCTTGCATTTGACCAAGGTGCCAAAGAGCCTGCAGAAAAAACAATGTAATTACATCTTCAAAGCTGTTGGGTTTGTAGCAAATTTTCGTTTACAAAAAAATGGACCTCATATGAGGGAGGGACACAATCTACCAAATGGACAAGGCTGGAAAATAAAGAGTTATTTAAATCATATGGAATATTCATTTAAACCTTAGGTGCAGAAGCTGCTGAATTTGAATAAATTCCTTTCTTTCATGATTAAATATTTCTAATACTAAATATCTTGTAGATATGCTCCTTAGGTAGGCAAAGATCTCAAGCACCTCCAACATTAAACAGCCAGTCACTATTTGGTTATTTTAGATGACAAACACCCCTACTATCATTGGATATCTTACTTTTCTTGTGCCTGTGATTTTGAGCAGCCCCTGGTACCATGGATTGTTTTTACAAATGCAACATTTGTGTGGATTAACTAGAGCAGGATTTCATTCTATGGGGACTTTTTTTTCTTCGGTAATCTATAATGTGTTGAGGCTTAACATTGTTTTTTATTGCCTATAGAATGCTGCTTGTAGAATCTTTATAAACCTGCAGAAAAAACACAAAAACAAACACATCGCAAGCTCCAACCGTTGTGCTAAAAGCTTTGCATGCCATGTAGCGCATCCTGCACCTTCTCAAAGCTTTAGATGTTCATGATGTCTTTCCAAAATGTATCTCATACAACATGCAGTGTCCAAGTTAGATTCCAATACTCAGCCAAAAGCTAGATAACCGTGGTGTTTCTTAAGACTGCTTAAACACAGAGCATTATTAACTGGCTATAATCACGTTTGGTAGCGGGGGGGAATCATTTGGAAATTATCAGATTGTTGAAATAATGAATTAAGCAATAGATTTAAAATCAATAATTCATGAGTGAAAATGATTTTAGCATAGAGCAACATGTTTTTTTCGCTGGCTAGTTCTGTGATGGTCTTGTATGAGCTATGTAAGAAATCTGCAAATTTTTGCGAAGCTGACAGCATTTGAAATATGAAAAAAATGTAACATAATTGTTGCTCAAATACTTTGGAGAGGAGGGGCAGTTTTGACACAAATTGAGGCCAGGAGACAAGAGACCGCGCTCTCTAATCCTGTCATATTTTGGGTGACTTTTGATGATAAATACTTTGGCATTGTCTTGATGAGAGAGCCTTGCCTCATTTAAGTGTCTTTGGGATCTGGATCAATCCACATAGTGGGAGTCAGACTTGTACACTTGACCATATAATGTGCCATGCTTGTCGAAAACCGGAATGCCATTCTCTCTTCAAAGTATATTTCTTGGCCTGCTCTCATCACTCACTCCCTCTAACCAATTTGTCATTCTAAGCCTCGCCTCACTGATGCCAGCGCCCGGATGATAGCAGTGGGCCTTTCTGATCCAGGCAGTGGCAAGGGAGCAGGCCAAGTGTTATGCGAGCCACCCTGGGACACTGAGCAGGCGCTTGCGCCGGCTGATGCACGCCTCCACGGCCGGGAGGAACTGGCTTTGTAGATGCTTTCGATTCGACACAGAATAGAGCTCATCTACTTTGTGGGGACATTTGCTTTGTGTTTGTGCACTGCATTTGTGCTTGTTTGTGAATTTTGTAAGCAAGTGTGCATGCGTTTGTGCGTGTCTGACAGATTAGAAGTGTTTGCTTTAGCGTTCACTTGCTATATCTGTGCGCGAATGGGGGAGAAGCTGCTTTAAATATAACGTCACAGTTACGCTGAAATGAGGCTAAGGCTTTCTTTTTTGGTTCTCAATTATAGTGTATGCTAAGATCTGATGACCTACGGTTGTACTTTTCTTACCAATGTCCTTTAGAGTTTAGCAGTCACTATTCTCCTCTACTTTCCTCTGAAGAGCAAGCGGCAAGAGAACAACGTCAACACTTTATTATTCCTGTTTTCAACAACCATTAACACCCTCATTCAAATGCTTGGATGCTGCTTTGCTGTTAAGCTTAACAGCAAGTTCCCCAATTTACCACCATTGTTCTTTTCCTAGTCGGCCGAGCAAAGCTTTAAGTGCATTCAATTTTATTTTGGTTGCACATTGTTATTCACCGCTCCCTATGGTCAGGCAAAACTTTTGACTGATAAATTATACCCCATCTCATCATGTTGGTGTAAAATACAACACTGACATTTCATTTGACCGCCTTCTTGACTAAACCATTACGATTCAAAACAGCATATTTGAAGAAGAAGAGATGTTGTAAAACTATTTGGAAAATGTATCTTGCAAACAGCTGCATATCAAATTCAAGCCTGCCCAGTGTCAGACAAGAAGCTCTGTTTTGATGAGCTGTCAACTCCTCTTGAAGCAGAGATGCCAAATATCGACCTTTCAGACCCCTGTGTTTATATGTAGCTGCCTTTTTCAACAGTGATTAAACTATGCGTGGCTAATGGCATTTCCACAGGAGTGGATGTATTTATCTTGGCAATAAACTGTCGCTCGGAATATAGCATCCAACAATCAGCTTTCTGAAAATAGACCTGTTAGTTTGTCTGAGAATTGAGACCCTATGGCAACTCATTGAATGCTTAGCCAAACATTTCTTGTTATTCATTGACACTCATCTCACAAAGCAGCATCAGTTTTTTTTTTTTTTCTGAGTGCAGTTCAGTATTTGATTGAGAATGAATCTAGAAGGCTCCAATCAGTTTCCTTTGTGTGGGCACTGTTAACATGTGTGTGACTGTTCCTTGAGTGCTGATGGCAGGGAGATGGGCGATTAAGGCCGGAGTCCAATCAAACCAGCTGTGTGCCATTCCCCCCATGGCCCTGGCTGTGCCAGGCATGTGTTCCACGCTCGTAGCACGAGGAGAGGCCTCGACCAAACCCCCAGTCGTGGGAGTTAGGGCCACACATGAACCAGAACATGTAGACAGATTGGGGGTTTAGCTATACAAACATTTATCAGAGACAGAGCTGCTATGCAAGCAGAAATAATCTCATTGGTTGCAATAAACCTCAGAGGAGAGACTTTCTGCCCGGGTAGCAGTAGGCTGCTGAAGCCTTTTGAAAAAAGCAGTGCTAAGACAGGAGGTTACTAATATGATGAATCCAAGCTCTTCATAAGTAAAAGGATATACTTTAGCTTTGGTGGTCGTGAATTTCAACGAGAATGTTCAGGGCACTCTGCCAAACTAACTTTTACTGTGAAATAGGCTCAAGTATGATTCTATGACCTCCAAGATAAACTATGTGTTTGTTTGTTTGTTTTATATTAAATGCCTTGAATCATTTATGGTAGCCAGATACAGCCTCTTAAAATTCTGGCTGATATCATCATCACTATTAAATTTTAAGAAGGATGTGAATAAAGCATTGAAAAGTAAAGGGTAAAGCGCACATATACACTTTATGATTTTTCAAAATGAGTGAAAAAAGAAGCCTACATGCATTTTCAGACTTTTTTTTTTTTACCGTTTCAAATAGATATAGATAAGATGGGCATTTGTTCAAATAAGACACTGACTGTCTTTATGAATGTAACTAATTGAGACAAATTAGACACTGACATCTTAAAGCAAATAGTTAAAACATATCTAAACTCTACAGTAAATAGCTTTAAATAGTAAATGGATTTAATCTGATATTCTTTTGTACCAACTAAACAATTACAGACCCACAGGCTAAACAAACACGCATTACAAAAAATTACATCATCTTTGACTATAATTCTTCAACACAAAGGATAAACTTTACAGCAGCTCTTTACTGATAAAATTTGTGAACTTAGTTGCAGACAGGCTCTGTAGCTTTCCATAAAAACAACTTATGGCTATTTGTTTTACTTCATCTGTAACTGCAAACAGAGTGGAGTTGAATGTAAAAGGAATCCTTTCGGTCATTTTGGAATTTAGTATTATCTGAAAGACACATACTGACAGGAACTGATCTGAACCTCTTCAGTCAATCCCAGTTTGTTCATATTTCCAAAACGTCGTGTCACAAGGAAGGTGTAGAAATTGTAAGATACTAACCATTCCGTCAATGTAAAGCAAAACTGTTACCGTGTATTATTAATAATTACATCTAAAGAAACGTTTTTACCTTAAGCAACTGCAAAAGTGGGCTTGTGCTGTGGGACTTTTTACTGAAGTCTCTGAGTTTGTGTGGTAGTTACACAGGTGTTTTGCAGATTTGAAAGGCAGACATAAGCAGATAATGATTTTGTTGCCCAGAGAGTGTTGTCATTTCTGAGCCTTTCATACTGTGGATTAGTGCAGCTTTTACACATTTTAATGTGAGAGTGAGTTTTTCAGTATCTATCAATTCTACTTGATCCGTTCCAACAGGTTGATAATGTAATAAGTGGGGTGTTCTGATTGGGAATGACATTAACTTTTTTTTGTTTCTATAGCGACAGTATCTGAATCTCTGTGGTTATAGAAGAAAGCAGGTTTGACCAGACTATCTAGTCCAAACCTCCTTATCAGAACCTTCCCCAAAACATGGGTTTTTACTTACAACATGCCCACAAATCACTTTCTCTGAATGGTATCAAGAGGCTATCAAACAGAGGCACATGCAAGGTCTGTTAAACACCTATCCGAGCTATTGATGGCCAAGGCAAAGGTTATGACCATGAAATGGAGAAGATATTTGTCTCCGACTTCACATCCATGGAACAAGCTTTATAGATTTGGACAGAGGCAAAGGAGGACTTTATCAGTACCAACACAGAGAAACACATTAGGAGATCAGAACCCCAAAGGTCAATTGTGGCTGTGGGCAGTGCTTTGTTTTACTGCACTGGAGCCAAGGAATACAAGTGTATAGACAAGTAATGGCACCGATTTAATCTACATTCTAGACACATAAAGACCCCATGCAAAATTAGAAATTGTACATTGTTCTGCAGCATTACTGAATATGTCATAGCATATGTGCTGTACTGTTTATGACATAGTATAGTGTAACACTGTGTTGTGATTCACTTGTTTTTTGCTGGGCAACACTACATACTGGGACAAATTGAGACAAATCCTTAATCCCTCACAAGATAATAACTATAATATAATCCTTATTCCCAGATGGAACCATTTTCTAAAAAAGCCCTACAGAGTTTCTATTCAAGAAGAGAATCAATGGGAAGTTATTCAAAATACACAGCAATTAAAATGAGACAGTGTCCAATTCTACTCACCAGGCTAATTGTCTGTGATACAGATGTAAAGACTATAGTGGAAAAGTTTCTAATTTTACTCTATTTTGTATCTTTGCACAGTGTTGATGACTAACTCCATGACTGTGTTTCTTCAGAAAATTATGCTTTCCTTTCAGATGCAAGTGAGTACAAATGAATGCTCAAACATTTTAGTTTCAAAGTAGCAGGTTGACAATATTTCTGGGGGGAAAAAAAGGGAAGAAATATGGCCAGAACAGCTACCACACAGCTAACAAAGAGTAAAATATGCCTTTTTACTTGTGGGCTTCACAAGAGTCTAGGAACACACACACAGGCATTTTCACAGAGAAACGCATCCACAAAAAAAAAAAGCAGACAAACACGAGACTATCTACTAAGCAGAAGAGAGATCCAATTTGAGGAATAGACATATTCTTTCCTTGTCAAGAAAGCTGTTCATGACCACAATTAATTGTGGTTAAAAGAAAATCCCAATGAATGTTGCAACTTGTCTGTGAATACCATCTTGTTAACTGACTGATGCATGTATTATGATGAACTA
Source organism: Leuresthes tenuis (assembly GCF_036924035.1). Lineage (NCBI taxonomy): Eukaryota > Metazoa > Chordata > Actinopteri > Atheriniformes > Atherinopsidae > Leuresthes > Leuresthes tenuis. The sequence goes on along the minus strand of NW_027325365.1, from coordinate 14,561,981 downwards.
TATGGACTATAAATGAGCAAAAGTGCACACATGACGCACATGCTTCTTTGCTTTTTGTGTTTTCTGCGCTCTCGTCATTCAGTCCTAACTTGTTCTTGTTTTAAAGCAGCCTCTGTAAATCCCGTACAGTTTCTCACAGCATGTGGCAGCTTCAAAGACCTGCTTCACGGTCAGGCCCGTCGATCCTCTCGCCCACATCCAGGTTGTTCAAGAGAGCAGAAGCACAGCACTGCGGTTCTAAACACACAGAATCACCCCAGCACCAACGAAGGAGACTGCCATTTGGCAAAAGAGCCTCTCTTTCATTTTTGCCCTGAATCTCTCAATCCTCCATTATCTTTCTTTACTTAGAAACTCTCCTCTAACTCAACCTGCCCCGTCACATAGATCTCATTAAATGCGGATACTCCTCTCTTTTTCTTTCCACGCCTTTTTCTCCCATTTTCTTTAACTGTGCAGCTCCCTCATTGTACAATTTATCTTTCTTTCCTTTTCGCACACTCACTCCTTCTGTCAGTTACCTCACTCTCTGCATCCCTCTACCATCATTTACTTTTTCCCATCCCCAGCTACTTGAGCTATCCTCACTCTTCACCCGGCACTCCATCCCAGTGTTCTCTCTATTTTTGCTGTAACTCAATCCCTATAGCCGCCTCTGCCATACACCTCGCTCCAGATGTAGAGTGATTGATGCCAAGCATGGGCTCTGGGCCATCCCTCCTACCGCACACGCAGGGACATCACGCTGAACCCAGAGGGGATGCCATTACCTCAGAAAGGGAGTTGAAGTAGAGGGTGGCTGTGGAAGGTTTGGAGAACAAGCCGTGCCCACCCATGTCTGAGCGAAGGCAGGCTTTGGGGGCCCCTTGGTGGGGAGCATGAATTGGTACACTGGAGTGCTCATTATGGCTCTGTAGGGACTGTCCTGCAGGGCATCTACTGTGGAGCTCATTACGCCAAGCAGCCACAGCGCTCAAGGCATCCAGAGGCAGCAGGGCTTGTTGCGGAGATAAAATAGGGGAGGGATACTCAGATTCCTTAATCAGAGGCACCTGTAGACTGCCAGAGCCTCCGTCTTCATTGCCCTCCGTGTAGACCCTATACCCTTCCTGATGTGCCCACAAATTTTCTTGCTGTTGTAATTATTGCAACGGCTTTCATTCCGGAACACAGAGTTGCGCGGTTTGCCTGCTAATAAGAAAGCCAAGCCATGAAACAGAGGTGTTATTTATTTGTTTAATCATTCATTCAACACACTATGTGCACTGTCAATTATTAAAGTTAGTACGACGTTAGCATACTGTGCTTTTGCAAAGCTCTCCCTACAGTATGGTATTGGCATTCAACTCACCACACTCCTCTCGATGGTAGAAGGAGAGTTAATTAAGTTTTCATTTGACATGTGCACCAAAATGGAGGGATTCCATTTATATCAGCTATTACTGAAATTGAAGGTGACATGTATAGGAATATTACTCCTGCAGAGTGAAAAAAACTAAACAAAACAAAAACTATCAATTGATTCAGCGAGTGAATAAAATATCATATTCACACAAATATGAGAATGAAATAAGGAGGCCTGGTTCAATACAAATCAGATGCAACTGATTTAGCAGTGCATCACTTTTCTTCCACCTGTAACCTGATGTGAAACCAGTGCTACAAATATACCCATTAAGTCTCTGTTTTGACTATTTGGATATAGAGCGTTCTTGTAGGTTGTTTGGGAAAATGTCTACTTCTAAAGATGACATAACAAACAAATATGGACTTTGATGAGAGTTAGAAGGTACTAAGACTGTTTTAAGTGCTGCAGAGATGTACAGTTGGGATTAGCAAAACACAAGAACAATGCGATGTACATGACTAAACCACTTTTGTGATTCTTTCCTTCCTTCCACAACTCCCTTCGGGTGCTCAGGTGTTCTTTGAAACCAGCTGTCAAGCTTTTCTCTGAGCAGGCAGAGTTCATCCAAAACCTGCACTTGGGTTTTTGATGCGCTACAATGAATGTGTGAGTTGGCTCACACTGTTTGCGATATGTTTGAGACAACAAGCACAGCAGCCTTGATCGTATGCTTAGGCTAATTGTAAACAGCACAACATGGGCTATAGTTTTGCTCTGGCATCACAGATAAAAAAGCATGACTTGATACCGCAATGCATCCATTGCAATTCAAATTAGATGGCCTTATGTCACTTAATGCGTGAAAAGATTTATAAAATAAACCAAAAATAAAGCAGACATGTTCAAACTCCTTAGCAGCAACAACTCCTCACCCTCACGTGTCTACCATGTCGCACTGCAGATTCTGCCTCAATTAGATTAATACGCCCACTTAAAAAGTAGCCTGCTTGATTTCTGGTTGACATCGCTAGGTATTATTTTGCCTTTTTTAAAAGAAATAATTTTAGTTTATTGTAGAAAAAGACCAAATTTTGTAAATATTATGGTGAGAGTGGCTGCTGTGTATTATAGATGTAAACAATACAAAGAAATAGAACAGGGTCTTTGGTGAAATCATCACAGGAGCCAACTATGTGATAAAAGAGAACGCTTATTGTCACATAAATATCTAAAAAGCTTTGTCAGTTATCGTGAAGTGTGGCCTCATTATTTCAGCTTGATGAGCTGCCACACCTGACAATATGACATGAATATACAAAAACAAAAGATTTACGTTGAGAGGCTGATCAGCTCATTCCCTTGGTGCCCAGGAAGAAGACTTACTTTGTGGGCTACACAATGGCTGCACCATGGGGGGAAAATGTTGTTCAAAGAAGTTGTCATCTCACAAAGTGGAATAAAGTGGTGAAACATTCACAAAACACCCAGCTTTATTTGTGTTTTATCTCTGAGTTAAGTTGATGAAATGGAACTGCCACACATTTTGTTTTGCCTGCAGTGCAAAGGCAAAAGGTGAAACAAAGAAACAACAAGCAGGAAACAGAATAAAGGCACTTTCAAGGTAGAATGATGTATTTTCAATCTCTGTCATGGTCACAAATCAAACACCCTGATGTGGTATGAAGCATGCTGCCCCGGGAGCCTTCGTTTGTACTCCTGTATTCTGTCTGTAGTTATGCAACTCTAGAAACTAGAATCTAAGACTTTATGACAGAGATACTGAAACTAATTTGTCATAAATTCCTGCTGCTTACAAGATGATGGATTACATTCATCCATGCAATGCCTCTAATCGAATTTGGAACTGCACCAAACTCCTCAGAGGAGGTATGCCGATGTAGGATCACTGAATATGTCTTTATTTTTCTTCCATTTTCGAAGTGATATATAGCTAAAACTGATCGTAGTTCAGCATTGGTTCTTCAGAAAAATAATAGTCCTGATCTTATTTTGGTTTTGATTAAAGAGCTTTGAAAGAGAAGGCGTTTCTAAAGACACGTACAGGACATCCAAACTTTTGAAGTTCAAGCTGGAAATCAGTTAAATAAGAAGCAATACAGCTGTTACATGTAGAGATGTAGAGAGAGAGATAGATAGATAGATAGATAGATAGATAGATAGATAGATAGATAGATAGATAGATAGATAGATAGATAGATAGATAGATAGATAGATAGATAGATAGATAGATAGATAGATAGATAGATAGATAGATAGATAACCTTAAACTGAAGTAAAACACTTCTAGAAACACCTATTCAGCAGAAATCTGCTGTGAAAAAGAACTTTTTACCTTCCCTCTCCCTGCCTATACATTATGACACGCTTGAGTTAAGCATTCCGTTTTCAATAGACCAGGGCCAAAATCCTCATACATAATGACAGCCGAACTTCAACTCTGGTATAGTGTATTTCTTTTCGTCAGACTACCAGTACATTTGTTTTCATTAGATCGGACTGGTCTGCAGTCAAGACCCTTGTGTCCTGTAATGCATACAACTGCAGGCCCATTATAGACTCCCAGATAAGAATTAATTATATATATCCATATATATCACATATATGAGAGATTGTAAAAATCCCATGCTCTCGTGTCTATCTGAATAACTGTAACTGCAACAAAACAAATATCTACATATCCTTCCTCTGTTTTAATTCATTTTAGGAATATCAGTTAGTGGATGCAACTGCAGCAAACGCAGTTTGGCTGGCACATGTGGTGGACTTAATATACACAGCAAATACTGAGACCTTAAACAACAAAAGAAATTACATAGTAAAGTAATCACAGCTAATGTAAAGCAGTCATGAAAACAAACTATACACAGAGGTGCAACATTGAGCATTAATGAAATTACAGAGCTGGAACTCAATAGGCTCCTGCTTGTATTGTGCAATGGAACAGAACAGGACAGGGTGGCAACTGAGGCATGCAAGTCACAGTCACAATTACTATTTCATTAAGGAGCTGCTACCATTGGCAGGCTTTCTCTGGCATTGTTCTGGGGAGGCTGGCATGGCACCGGAAGAAGTGGGGGTGGGGATAAGAGCTTTGAGTAGTGAAGAGGGAAACTGAGGAGGAAGGGGGAGCAGTGGGTGGGAGGAAACATGCTCTAATTTGGGTCATCTCCCAGTCTGCATGGGGTCGGGTGACAGAGCCTCTGCACCTAATCTGAAAACACATATGCTGTGATGGGTATCCACCTGAATTAATTGCCCTAATTATTCCTGATACAGGGGAGAGGGTGTGTTAGAGAGAAGAAAGCAAAAAAAATGGAAATAGCATGTTAGTCCTACAAAGTCTTATTGCTGTGGAATCCATTTAAGCAGATAACAGGGCAGCTCCTAATTGTGTTAAAGGGGGAGAAGTGTGCATCTATTGAAGAGTGTCAGCACTGGGGGAGAAATGCACATCTTTGTCACCACATTTGGAGTATCCAGTCGTGATGAGTCAATGCTGCCTTGGAGACCACAGTACACAAAACTAAACAAAGCCTATATGTGTCTCATGGCAACTTTTCATACACAACTATACAGTCACAATAGTGAGACCCCCTTATGATACCTGCCTACCTGGGGTAAGTCCTTTTGTATAAAAGTGTCTGACAAATGCATAAACATAAAGGCCAACATACAATATCTGAACAACAACGAGTAATATGCAGAATAAAAGGTGAAAATGTTGTGCAGTGTTACTTGGTCAAAGTGAACTTTTGCTGGTGAAATATAGTTTGACTGACATGGAAAAGATGTCTTATGTCAAAGATCAAATTGAAGGAATGGTCTTAACAGCATTTTGCTAAGACTGAGGCTCATAAAGGGCTTGAGGTTGTTTGACATATACAGTATAATACAAATGTACCATATATGTCAAGACATTTCAAACCCAGAATAATGTTTGCTGTGATAAAAAAAAAAAAAACAGCTGTGACTAAAAGGCAAACAGAAAGACAACAAAAGGGTGAACGGGGAGCAATCCATTGCACAAACAGCTGAAATTACAATTCATTACCGTTTATTTTTTAAGGTGGCTTCAATTAGCCTGACCACTTCAACAGTCAAAAAATAGTGGCTGATGGCAGCTAATGTTTTGCAGGTGTTATACTGCACTTTATTCATCTCACTTTATGTGTAACTGGTTATGTTAATAGGATTTCAACTCAATTTATTCAAGTGCTGATCAATGGCATGCAATCTCGGCACTTCATGCATTATGTATTTTAATGGAACTCACTTGCTTTATGGCTGAATGGCTAAAGGTTAACAGTCCCAATAGGTGGAACTCCCTGAAGACTAATCTGAACTTCAAACACAGCTTTTTTTCCACTTCACAAGGGAATAGCACATAATAACAGACAAAAAGTTGTATTTATCACCAATTCTTATGGCTCATTGAGAGAATGGAGCGATTTATTGCCCTGCATCCAATGCTTACATTAATGTGAATATAAATGCCCACAGACATTTTACTCTCCGCAGTATGTGATGCAGAGAAAAGCAGGAGTTAGAGGTTGGGGAATTAGTAAGAAGGGTACTGGCACAAGGTAGGGGCCAGGGGAAAGAGAGAGGTTTGGAAATGATTAGGGGAATCTGGAGGTGGGGTAGAAGTAAAAATGAGAAAATGGGAGGAAGTGGGTTAGAAATAGTGGGATGAAATCTCTTTTACCAACTGACAGATATGTCAAAGTTTCCATAATTATCTACTTGAACTGGCACTTTCATATTAAAAATGAGTCATTTCAGCAGTGAGATCTTAAGTTTTGTTCTTTTCAGTTTAATATGGAAAGAATCATGGAGTCTCTGAGGGCCCTTGTCTCTCTCTGCTGCCACTCCCTGCACAATAAAGCTGGCATGCTATTCCCAAGATGAGAGTCCCACTGGAATAAGTGGGGACTGTGAGGTAAAAACCCCTCCAGTCCCTTCTAAATCTAGAAGTAGAAGACACAATGTGCTGGAGACATATCCTGTGAGGGTCACTTGGCAGTTTTCACCTTATTGTCTTCTAAGTCATCAAGATGAGCCCCTAGGCTTTTTGAAAAAGGATGTGGAGCTGCCTGTGAGATGACTTATTTTACTCTTATGGAAACTGTACATTCAAAAAGCCCTTTTTGCCACCTTGCCAAGCAACTTTGAATGATGCTCATTATACAGAAAATGTTAGCAGCCAAATGGATTGTTGAGCGGATGTAAAGATTTGATCAGTGGTTATTTAGAAGCAATTGAATGATGAAAGACCAAAAAATGCAATCTGGCTGTTTTAGGGCTTAAATGGACAAGTACTGCCTCCAGCCTCACAGCTGGTCTGCTTGAATATGGATTGCACTGCTGGGACATTTTACACTATGGTTACGTAAACAAGCATGGATTCATGAATCAATTCCGCACAAGTTAATGAGAACAAATTTGACTTATGCAATCAGAATTTGGCTGCATTCGCTGCCATTATCATTCAATCATTGTTTTTGCTTCATAAGGATTAAAGGGGTTTCATGGTAAGATGTATGATTGCATGGGGAATATGGGTATTTGGTGAAGCAAGAGAAGGCTTAAAGCTGTCAGAAAATCACTTACTCGACAGAAGATTCCAGTCAGAAACATGACGTACAACCTGTAAAGAAGCACTTGACTTCAACACAGCGTGAGCAGAGGCCAGCCATTTTAACTGGCGCCATCAGTCTTCTGCAGGTAATGCAATTAGATGCCACTAATATCTTGGGATGCTCTTCAAACTGCAAATGCACTTTTGCTAAATAGCACACACTGTAATAACTAGTGACAGCACTCAAGGAGCCAGATTGAAAAAGCTTTTGCATGTGATTGGTTCAAGTAATTGCACATACAGAATGCAGCAGCTGATTGAAATCACAAGCAGAAAACAGATGTTATCCAAATCTATCCAGGCTTGTTTGTGTTGTTGCTAGGTAACATGTTTCATGTTTGTAATATAAAGTGCATAGTAAGTTTGTGAGATCGGCTTGGACAGTTCCAAAGTGTAACAGCACTTCTATGCTCTTTTTGTTGGGGTTTTCTTTGTATATCTAACCACTAGTTTCTCCTGCCAGATCACAGAAATCATGCTTCATGCTTGCTTAGAAGCTCAAGACTTACAATAAAGGTTCCATTTCAGCTTAACATGAAATCGAGGGCCTCGGATCTCATTTTGTTCAACTGTTGGCACATAGTTTCTGTTTTCATTTGTTCGAAACTTAAGATAACTGTAAGGTCAATAAAACTTTCAGAGATTGAATGCATGCTTTGTCATTTACATTTCCAATCATCTATTACAGCTTCTGAGGTGGTTAAGAGAAACTGTGGGGCTGCAAGACCATCAATGACCAGCACTATGCAACTATATCTTGGAACAGTCAAAGGGTGCCAAAACAACAAATGTAGACAATCTCACTCAACACACATAAATACACAAACATATAAATGCGAGTACATTGCATTGAGAAAATGCCATAGGGCCACAGACATTAGTAATCTAAAGTTCACTGAATCACTGCAATCTTAGACTGAATCTCTTCACTTGACGGATTAACTGGAAAATCAAAGAACACAATGCAATATAACTAAATAGGGCTGATCGAGGGCTGAGATAGTGACTATGTATCCAGAGGAACAGAGATAGAGAGACAGAGACGAAGGGAATGGGATCTGCTTCTTGCTCTTACTGTTCCCCTCAAGGCAGCGTCAGGATAAATCTTCTAAGGGATTATCCCAGCTGCACAATGTTCTCTGTTCTGCCCATTGTATGCCACTTTAAGCACAACTGATAAATTAGTTATTTATATTGTGGATGGATCAAAGTCATACATTGGGATTTTCTTTTGATTTGTCTGGCTTGGGAGGCATTACAAATAATCGTCTGTGTGTGTACTTTCCATGCCAGATCCTTCTGCGTGGACATTTATGAAATGAGATCAAATAACCAGAATGTAGAGTTGTTTTGAAGCCAAAAGTTTAGCTTATTTTAAATGTTTTCCAGCATAAATGTCATCTGGTTCCGAGCTAAAGAAAGGGCTGTGAGCCAACAGAAGTTAAACAACACTGTGCAGCTGAACTATTCATTTATGTTCTCCTACCCTAATTTCATTTTGGCTGTCAGCTTAATAGGGGCCCAAATCAGTCTTCAATGACTTACACGGGGGATCAAATATCTATGCGGGATCCCTTCTACATTTAATTTAAGATAAACTAATAGCTTAATTTATTTGCAATTAGAAAAAAAAATAATATCCTGCTTCAAAAGAGTGTCATCCTCTCCACCTTTCACCGGCAGCTCACTCTTCAATAGTTCATGAATTTTAATTCATCTTTGTCGTTAGGCCAATCCCCCAGTTGTATGAGGCGGCAGAGAGTTTTAGTCAAATTGAATTACCCTCCCTGTGTTTCACTGCTCTCACCCCCTACCTTACTCATTTCTCCTCCTCCTTCTCTCCTCTTCCTTCCTTCCCTTTATTTTGCTCTTCCTCTTTTTATTTACTTCACCTCTATTTTATCCTGTAAAACCTCCTCATGTTCTTCATTTGGTAGACAGCAGTAAGTTGTATGCCTGTGCTTTTACTCTGCTTGCCCCTAGCACATGTAAATGACTTTGTCACTTGATGTTTGAAGAGAAAAGATGAAGTAAAAAATCCCTAAGTGCAAAATCAAACAGATAAGAGGCACGGATCTTCACTTTGCTGGGGAGCGCGTGTCTTGACATGCACTGCCTTTTTATGTTTTCCTTTTAAAGTCGTCAAGGACAGTTAGTTTTGCAAGCATTCTAATCCTGAATGTTAAAGATCCACTTATAGGTTTCAATTTCAGTAGCATGATGTATTTTTTCAAGAGAACGTTAATAGAAAGATAACAGGTTTTTTTTCATAACCTTTTTGAACCAGTTTAATGTGCATTGGTTCTCATGTTATCACCCAGTCCCATATGTGTGGCCCTGCACTCTGGATTTAGCCAGCAGAGATATCATTCCTGTATACACAACCAGGCTCTCTTATATAAAAAATAAAAATGTAAAAACTGCTAGAGAGCAAAAATCTCACGTGTCAGGAAGTTGGTTGCTCTGTGCGTTCGAGGTGACCCACATTACACAAAGTCGTTCATATGACCTCTGAGGCGTTATCTCCAAAAGGCAAACATGGCAGCATTACTGCCTCCCGTACTTACCAAGGATGCCAGAAACTATCTGGCTTTGCAAAGATTCATTCTTGCTGCATCACCTTTCCAAGGTCAAATATCGTGTTGCGTCTATTGGTGATAATGGTGTAACAATAAATTACGAGAAGGCTTTATCGCAATAACACAACTGTCAAATAAATTCATAGTTGAATAGTCCTCAGTCTTCCAGCTCATGTCCTTCTGTCTTGGACAGTAGCAAATTAATATTCAAAAAGAGCACCACAAACAAAAGTTGCACAAATTTGGGAGGCGTTAAGGTTTATCGGTGCCATGACTACAAGATTAACATTTATACTGTCTGCAAGTTTGAGAGGTTGGGGTCTATCTTGTGATCCCTCTTAAGGATCTACTCTCAACTTCTGGTGTGGAGCACTTTGTCCTTCTCTGACCTGGATCATCAACTGTAAACCCATTAGAAAGAGAACACCAGATGACAAATACCCCAGGATCATGCTGAGCATTCATCTGCCACATTTGTCTGAGTGACAAAGCATTTCCTGCTGGCAGGAAGGGTCATCTTTCAGGGTTACTATGCATGTTGCCAACTGTTGTGCACAATACAAAACTCAGAATCATCTCCCTTGATCTTAATGTTTCTATCTATTATCTAATAATGTAGAAAAAAAATGATAATTCATAAACACATTCATCCACTGACTCCCAATGGAGGCTGATTGGCATTGTCTGGAGGGAGACTGTAGTTTCCATTTCTCTGTATGTTTAAGTTCGAAGGACAAGCAGTTGTTCTCTGACAAGTGGAGAGATCTCCATAACTTATGGACACCCCTGGCAATTTCTTTGTTGTGTCTAAAAATAGTGGGTCCCAGTGGTCTCTCGTGGAAAAGAAAAAGCAGAGGCACTTTTCATTATTTCATTAAACCCCCCCACTCTGATTTACATACACACCAGAGGAAGAGTAATTTTTATCTGAGCGTCATGGCTGCAAAGAGAAGCTGTGTACTGATCCCCAGCAGAGTAACACACACACAAAAACAAGCCAAAGATCCGCTCAGTGCATCCTACCCTCCAGAGGCAGACATGATCTCATGTTATCCCTGTTTCCCCTCAAGCATTAAGATATGTATGCATCATGTCAGTGAGATTTTGACTGCAAAACCCAGCCTTTTCAGTCAGTGTGATAAATAATGCATCAAGGAGCTGAATGGAATTTAATTTGAAACAAATCCAGGATTCAGTATTGCATCATCATTCTAATACACACATCTTCATACACTTGATGTTTTACTTTATTTATACATGGTACATACACACGTTTTGGAATATTCTCTTAGATGTATATTTATTTATTCATCATACAGAAGTGGCTTACTGACATTGCACTGGATTGAGTACTTCTATGCCTTTGAACTATTTGTGACCTCACTGACTCTTCCTTTGTGGAGTCAGCATACTGAGCTTATACATACGTAGCAATATTGGACACCTGAGTAGCAGCATATTGTACACCATTCATTGATTACACACAATATCATACTGTAGTCCAGTCTACACCAAATGTGGACAACAGAAATGTGGCTTAATATAAAGTGAGCTGAGATTTGCACTTTATAAATCAAACCAGTTTAGATTTATTTGAACTGAAGTGTAAAAGTCGCTAGCTAAGTTCAGTTATTTGATGGAAATGATTTGAACTATAACTGCTTACGAGAAATCTGAGGATCTTCTGCTATGTATTAAGGCAACAGCATTGTGCCCCAGCATGATGAAAGGAAATCAGGGCTTAGTTTCTTGAACATATGGGTGTATTTAATCATTTTGACATAATACCTAAACATGTTATAAATGGTCAATGTTTGCATTTAGGAGGATTCTTACAAAAGACTCCCAAAGGAATTGCAGACAGAGGTTGATGTGAGTGAGGGGGGGTGAGGAGGGTCAAACAAATGTGGTGTGTCTGGATGACCTTAATCACTTCCAGGTTCATCCAGACTCAGATTTCACTTGTGTGCCTTATTTCAGGTCACTGCCTCAGAGTCAAAGTAGGGCACAGTCATTATCTGAGGGAGCATAACGCAATCATCCACACAATACAATAAGGTCGGAACAATTCACCAAAGTCATTGAAGTGTTGTCAGTAACCTCTGAGTTTGAACACAAATGTACTTCAACCAGAGGCCCCCGTCTTTGTATGTGAATCACAGGTAATGTGATGCATGTACAATTCTCATGACTATTTCTGTGTTCTTTTCTTGCAGAAACATACTGGAATCGCAATCCAAGTAGAAGAAAAAAAAAAACAAAACCTTATATGGAACAAACACTGTAGAAATTCTATAGGAGAGATAACCCATTGAGGTCGGGCTACAAACACACTCAGTGGAGAGGAGGACTTTGAACAAAAGGATTGAGAAAGTCGTTCAATTCTTTGTTGGTTGTATGAGCAAATGATGGACAAGAACATGCTTTGTCCTATTTAAAGAAATCAGAAATGGAGTAAATACCTCTGTTAGTTATGATTGAGCTACCATTAAAATCAAGCCATCGGTGCAAAAGATTATTAAAAAAAGAAAGCTCAAATGGTGAGTGAGAAGCACCCGTCTCCCTTTTAAAGCCATATCACCTCATAGTGGTTATCTCACTATTCAAACAACTTCTGCCATTAAATCAAAATCCTTCCAAAAGGCATAATTGTATGTATGACTGATCTTGGGAATAAGTTGCTGCTCTTTTTGAAGGCTGCATGCACATAAATTCTTTATGATCATTGGTGAATTGCACACGCATTATTTACGAAGACTCTTCAAAATATCCTTGATTCTATTATCCTTTCATGTTTCAAGTTCTAGCCAACTTTTTGCTGGAATGTGATATGTTTCCTGGTACTGTGGGTACATTTTATGACTACCAGCTGCATTTGAAAGCAAACTGTTATCTAGGTAAAGGTATTTAAGGAAGTGGAGCTGTTTCAAATGGAGAAAAGTAATTGGGTCACAATGCTGATAAAAGCAAGGAGGCGTTGGCTTTAAAAGAGAAGTCGTACAAATATGCAACATAGTATTAACATTTGTACAAGTAAAGATCCGAACCATTAGACTAAGCAGCTAAATGTGTATTACCGCTGACTAGCATCATGTGGTTCAACATCTTATATTCTCCATTAATGGCTGTGTACACACCTCTATTCTAGCCGTTTTCAAGCATTTGCATCTATTGCATTTTTATAATGAGAGTACTTGAGTAGCAATATAAAAAAGGGGGCAATAACCATTTTAATCATTTCAGGTATGAAAAAGGTTGCAATCTGAAAATGTAATGGTTGTATGTCTGCATGTAAACTGTAACATAACCACTCCCTTTAAACGGTTTGCTTAAAGGTTTTCGCCCCTTGGTGGGTGAAAGAAAACACGCATGTCATTGCGTTTGTGTGGATTAACTTTGCTCTGTGTACATGTGCCCAGTGCTACGCATTTTGGGCCACGGCTTGCCTTTTGTGTTTCTACCCCAGAATGAACCTAACAGCTTTGTGCAATAGCCCGTTAACACAACTACAAAAACAAAGAAGGATTGGATGAAATTAATGTTTTGGTTAAACAATTCCTCGGTAAGTGCAAATCTTTCAAGTTAGCCCACTTATGCCATGCGCGGCTCTAATTAGTCAATGGGCTGATCTAATTTGTTCAAATGCTTTTGCTGCAGGTGTCCAGTCCAAGCTGAGAAGATTGCCAGAGGCATTAGGTTAGAGAGGCGGGCTTAGGAAACCAATATAAATGACTTAATGGCTTATATGCAGTCATGCATCCAACTTGCCTACATGTTATCAGATGTATAGTATAGCCACAGTTTTCTAAGAGTTTCTGAAATTGCACGTTGTTATTAGAACAAAATTGTGTCTATTCAACTTTTGCAGATAAGAGCATCTTGACAGCTGTAGGACAACGCCATTTGCAGTTTAAAAAATAGCAACTGTTTCTTTCAACTGTTCTGTTGTCAGAATATGTCAGCACACTTCTTGTTAACTAATGAAGTGTTACAATTACAGTGCAGCAGATCTTTGGGTTCATACTCTCTGTGTTTTTGATCACACAGGAACAGACATCTTCAAGCTCAAGCATCAACTGAGATATCACTTGTAGGATGTCTTCTTCCAGCTGGATATGGTATTTCCACTGCACCAGAAAATCAAGTGTTTCAAATGCAGCGATTAGAGCAGTGTCCAGTTAATTCTAACAAGGTTCGCAATGGGACTAATGAGGAATTAGGAATTGACATCTTCTTTAAATCTTTGTCTTTACGCATTCGTAGGGGAATACTGTCAGGGTGGAAAAAAGGCAATTGTCTGCGGTCTCCCGATTATCCCCTGCAAAAGCCTATAATCTGGCTGAAAGTACTTAAAGAGTCAAGCAGCAAAATAAACAACATTGATTATCATCCCACTGTTCTTTTTTTCCCCCATAGAGGACCATGCAGTGAGGGAGGAGGTTGGAGGCTGAGGTTGTGCCTTCCCCCATCAGCGCCATCTGCTTGGGCAAATGTTAAGGCAGGCTAAATACCCCCTGAGTCCTCTGTTCAAACCAGATTATCAGCTATTCTAAGGAGGCGGACGAGCATCTTATCATCTCCCAATCTCTTTTACAAAGGCAAATCAAGAATTCTGTGCAAGGATTACCAGGATTAAGGAGGACACAGACATGGCCCTCCTTGGCCAAAGTCTTTAAGTTGCTGCCCTGTCTTTAAGTCTGACTTCCTTCATCTTACAAACAAACGGCTGCTTCTTGCCATGACGTTGTACTCAATAATGGGTGTATTTCTCTTGAGCTCACACATCCTGTCCTGGAGTTATTGAAGTGCTATCAGTTTTAAATATTGAAGATTGATATTCAAATTCAGTCATACAGCTGAGATATCATTTAGAAAAGAGTCTCTGTTTTGACTTTGACTGCATCCCATATTGTTGAACAATGGCCCACAGTGGGATATGACTTTGTTAAGTGAATGCACTTGCTCCACAGAATGATAGATTGCTCCACAGGCTTCTGACTGTATGCTTAAGAGAATGTAAAATGAGGGAAGAATTTCAATAGAAACAACCCATATTTTGTGTGCATCGCCACAAAATGCAGGTGCACGAGTGACCTAGTAGCTAAAATAATAACACATGAAAACACAGAGACAGAAAGAAACAGTGGTCAGTTTACCGTAATAATGCCTTTATATCATTGTGTTTTGGGGGTTTATAGTTTAAAGTACATGGGTAAAACTAAGGCTGAAACTATGCAATTGCCTAAAAGAGGGGTGGAATGAGAGTGGGGGATGTGTATCTCCTACAGAATGCTTTTAAAGCTCAGTTATCCCTGCTTTTACTAACTGTAGCAACATACATATAATATAACAATGAAGCTCTGACAAAAGCCATGCAAATCCGCCAGCCAGTACAACTCTGAAAATCATTGCATGGTTGTTAATCTTGAGGGCATTTTTTTAATCCTACCCAAAATATAATGAAGGAAATCTCTACCTGGGATAGTTTAGGGATGACAGAGCTATATCTTGGAGGCACACCAGCAAACCATATGCTCTTTGCACACTATTAGCAACCACAGTTTTAGATCACACTTTTAACAAGGAACAAACAATTGTACAAGCAATCGATGTTCTTCAGATCCCTGCTCCACAGTCACACCTCGTTTAATCAACAGAATTGTTTTCAATGAAAACAATCTCCGGGCTGTACAGCTATACTCAGGGTCTCAGAAAGAACCACTCGGCAGGCTTCCACACTGATTTGATTGTTGCACACACAAAGGTAGCTAGCCCAACGTAGCTATGGGAGGATGATTGAATTATTCAGTTTGGCAAAGATTTGGCAGCAATTGTGTGGAGTGTTGCCTTGAGTGGAGTGCAACAGTAAAACAACATCTTCTTGTTTCCTGCCCTGCTGCACATCACATGCCTAAATAGCTTCTGCTTAAACAGTCAGTATTGCTTCGGGACAACTTCACATCATAACCTAAACATGCCTGCTGCTATGCAATTTGATTTACACCTTCTCGCAGACACCCGTCACATTAAATGCATTTACAGTATTTACATTAACAGATTGAAAAGAGGGGTGTTTTTTTTTTTAATGGGAAGCAAAGAACCGCAAAGTAAAACCTCCACGTTTAAGGTGTCTTGGTTCACCACTATAAGACATATATAAGCATGCAAATCTATTAAAGCGAGGGGCTGCTAAAATCTCGTTAATCATATTTACAAGGCATGATGAGATAGGAAAACAAATACACACTTTCATGACTACTGCTTTCAGACGGCTTTAAGAAATATCATAAAACATCGACAGTAGTGCTGACACTTCTCAATGCACACAGCTTTTAAGGGATCAGCTGAGACAGCAACTGCAGCCATCATTTAGCTAAAACAATCTGTAATCTTGAGTTGTCACTCTATACTGTCTGCAGCAGATGACAGTGATCTCAGTGGGCAATGTTGGTGACTCGTAAAAATCAATGCAACATGAACAAATGGTGGTTTTCCTGGCCATCTCACTAGCTACTTTGCAATGTTAGGCACATAAATAACGGATATGTTAAAGTGTTATGTTACAGGCAACAGACTGATAACAGTGAGGCACTGATTGAACCGATTGCGTTTTCAAGGTTGTGGAAAGTCACTGAGCTAGTCATGCATGCTCTGCCTAGAATAACAAGCTTCGCATGTGCTTTCTGATTAATCCTGAGGTTTATTATTTCTAACTAAGAATAAACATGCCAGCTTGATTACTGTGGTGTTTTAAACAGTTTACATACAGAAACTAAGATGCCTGTAGCCACAGAATGAAGGAAACTTGAAAATTTGTGTAAAAAATGCAATTAATGAGGACCACATGGATGGTCTCAACATCACAACAGAATAAATGGATGTGTGTGTGTCTGTGTAAATGCCTGGGTGTGGGTCTGTATACGCATTGCATAATATGCAATCAAATTCTCCAAATATAACCAGCGTTCTGGCCTGTTAGGTGAAATTCAATACTGTGTCCTCATAAATCATGATAGGTATGTCAACAAAGAAACTCTGGAAGCACTTCTTTTTCAGATCAACTTTTCAAAAGTCTCCTCATAAGTGTTAAAAATGATTAGGAATGCACAAATTCACCCTCAGGAAAAAAAAAAAAAAAGGATGAAAAAAATCAAACCTGCAACTGCTGCTCAGTGCTTCCTCTAAATCTTTTTTTTCTCCACTCACTTCTTTTTCCTCTTTAACTTTGCATTCCAAAGCAAAAGAGGAATCTATTTATCCGCAACTCCACCTTCATGCAGACATGTTAACGCTCAATGCTCTTCCTTTCCAGAATATTTCTTTTTTTTTAATCCATATTTATGGCTCATTTGAAAGCAGTTCATTAACTAATAATGTATTAAAAAAAAATTGAACTAATTTAGCCAGCTCAAAGTGGAAACCATACCATATGATCCATCCAAGCTCTGTTTTAAAGTGAAGGTGATGCATTTAGCAGATTAACGCTTACCTATTAATAGAAAACTGACATTTATACACTTTCTCAACCAGATTGCGCCATTTTCTTTGCAAATCACCAAGGACTCTCTTCCCGAGGGAACTGATTAGCTCTCTCTCAGTTTAAAAATATGAAGCAACTTTGATAAGCAATTAAACATTTTCTCTTGTCAGGCTTTGTTTTGTGCCTTTCAAGTTTGTATTTTTGGATCGAGTCTGCATAAACAGTGCATAACACAACATTTGAGTGGTGGTTATTGCACCTTCTCACATCAATCTCTCAGATGTGTAAAACCCTACATTCGTGCACTATTGCACAGAGGTATCATAATCATACGATCATTATCAGCTTTCATGGAAGGGAGATAAAAACAATAAAAAAAAAAAAAAAGATCCAATAAAAGATTTTCTGCTGTTTTTGTCTGTGCACTTCAAAGGATGAATTCTCTCCAGATTTACATAGCTTTTTATCTGCAATCTGTTCCTAATTAGTGATGTATATCTAAACTTGAATATCTTAATTTCTTTCTACTATTTAAGTGCTATATTGTTGCAAAACGAAGACAGAATGTATGGGTGTTTTTCTATTAATTGTCTGTACCTACTGTATAGCTACAGCTCTTGTTGATGGTGTTCAAACGCAGCCAAACATACCTCCAAAGGCCGCAATGTGCATGACCAAATGTTATGACAAACTGTAAGTGAGAGATGCGACACGTCATCTCAAGCATGTGCTTGCCTTATTGTGGTCTCACTGTTAAAGCACATACGGAAGCTATATTATATGCAGACAAGTGAACTGAGTGATATAAGCTAATACTGAGAACAGTGAATAAGAAGAGTCATCAAAATATGCAATACAATGCAAAAGACTTTAATAAATTTCAGAAGCGCACACAGAGATAAACAAAACATTTACAGTTTTCTCCACACTGGCAAATCAAAGTCAATTACAAAGGTCATGTAAGGTGCATATTGAACTTCACATTGAATAAAAGTGAGGTTTTCTGTCTCCCTTACAAGGAAAAAAGGTCTCCCCATGTATATATATATTTTTTCTCTTTTCCCCAAAGATCAGGCAAATCTAATTATTACACAGTGCTAGGATGCTATGTATATTTCATACTGTGGCTCCTACGCAGTAGTGAATACATTTGATACCATAATTACATGAACATACCTTCTTAAATAATAACAACCTGCCTCATTGAGAGGCCACACGCATAAAATTAAAAGATTCAAAATAGACATAGTCTGTACAGTCGTAACATATGAAGACTGGAACACAATCAAAAAGGCTTCTGGTCGGTGGAGTAATTTTAGTTTTACTATATATAGTCTCTTATAAGAGAAGACACAGCCTCTGGTCCTGTCCATCTGTACAGTTTTCAGTGAATACACAGGCTATGTCTATTTTAATAACTCTAATTCTATGGACATATGTGTGTACTGAAGATTACTGCTAAGCCTTACCTATCAAAAAAGTCTTAAGCTTTCCATTTAAGAGAACTATTGAACAACAATGCTGCTGACCCATCACGCCATTTATTGGTGTTTACTGTAAAGACGAGCATACCATGATGGTTTTATGGGTAAAAGAAAATAAGAGGGGAAAAAAAAAACTAATACTCTGAATAAAAGGCCAAAGAAGTAGCGTGGATTTTCTGTCAAATGTGAACTTATTGCTGTTTTCAAACTGAGTCCTGGATTACCTTTTCATTTTGGTGTTCAGTGTTCTCATCTGGACATTTTTGTTAGTCTGACTAAATAAGTGCACAAAGTCATGCAATGTTTGCTAAAACCCACCAACTCATATTAACCACTGCCTGAGGATTATTGTTTTTTTTTTTTGTTTTTTATCATCTGGAGTCATTTTAATATGAACCTCATGGGTTAAATCACTTCTCATTTAGGCACAGAAAGCGACACATGAAAGGTTAAGCTCAGTGCTCTTCAAATCTGCCCTACATAAACAGCTTTTGATTATGACCCCAGCAGTTAGTCCCTTGTGATTGTGGCTTAGCTAAAAGTATTAAACTTGTCCTTCCATTTCTTCCAGTGTAATAACAAAACAGTGATCTTTAGCACAGTTGTCAAAGAGCATTGCAGATGTGGGTGGATTGGGAGGCCAGGCGTATTTCTGTTACATTAGCCACACTCGTCACCCACAATGCTATCGGTGGCATCAAATGTGGAACAGAAAAAAGGCGAAGGATGACACACATGATACATTTTGAGTTGGCTAAAAACTAATGTAAGCCTACAGGTTGTAGACCTTGCAGCATAAATACAATAAAAATCATCAGTTCCATTGGCAAGCCCAGTCAAATGATAGAAAAAATAGAAAGTAAGAAAATAAAATGGCCACTAGGCAGTTTTGAAAACAAGGCAAATAAATGCAATCAATAAATATAAACACCATCAACTCTGTGATAGATATACATACATACATATAAACATACTTTACAGATCTACTGACACCTATTTTACAGATTGGTGGCTGGAGTGTGATAAATTTGGGGAAGGTTCAGGTCATATAATCCTCATTGATACAGTTCAAATGTAGCATAGGACTCATTAAAGCATTTCAGGCTTCCAACAGCATCACAGGAGGAGCTTTGTCAAGTTTCAGGCAGCAACACGAAGCATGCCTCCTTGTCTGAGACCTCACCCTTCCCTTCCCTTTCCAAATTCATCATATCTACTTAATTGAATAAAGAGGTGGAGTTTGAGGCTGTAGAGACAGTAAAGTACTTGTTTCACCTCTTCAGTTTTCGCCTTCCTTCTTTTCCTCCCTCTGCCCTCTCTGCCTCTTTTCTCTCTTTTTCTCGCTTTAGGAAGTGGGAGCTAGAGATTGATTTTAATCCTGTGGGAGCGAGCTGTACCTGTGCCACAGAGTGTGCCATAGTGTGGTGGTTTCAGTGCCATTTCCTGAAATATAGAGAGACAGACAGATATAGGGAGATTGTAGTTACAATGTCATTGAGCTCTGAGCAGCCTGAGCTGTAGCCCTATCAGTGTGAGGCTACATTGAACACTGAATTAAAAAAGTCTCTGAAAAGAGTGTAGACGAGAGAACAAAAAGCATTCTTCAAGGTACGGCTGGCAATCAAGTCGTTACCGTGTCAGGTTTCCTTGAAGAATGCTACAGGTTTCACAAGTTTTGTGCATTTTCCTGTACTTATCAGAGCATGCAATCTTATCCAATTATCACTCCCAATTTGTCTTTTTGTCTCCCACCACACTATGGAGCACTCCTCATTTCCCCTAAGACATACATTTGGATCAATTTAGGCCCACTCTTTCATTCGGGACCCTTGCCAGTGGGTCCTCTGATATGTACAGAATATGACATTTTTTCTGTTCCTCTGAAAGTCAGCGAGACATCGGTGAGTGTTTGAAAGAGGGAGAATCTGACCGGACAATGCTTACAGTAGGGAGACACAGTGACTGCTGATGTAATGGTTCAACAGAGATTGAAAACAAAAAACCCAACGGACAACAACAAAATATAATGGTAAAAAGGTGCCATCAAAACAAGGTTTTGATATTGACATCAATTTTGATATTAAAAACACTGAGTTAATATTGTAAAAATAATGGCATCTGATCCTTTCAAATTTTTGTCAGCAGACCTTGGCAAAGTGTGAAAACTCATACATTTACCTATAGAAACACACAATGATGTGGGGAAATGTAGTTTACACTGTTCACGGCTTTTAAATTCTATAAACAATAAATCATGAGACAAATGCTATTTCTATTTTTTTATTTTCTGCAGAGCCAGAACAGTAGCACTTTTAGTTTATGGGCTGTTTATTCTAAGGGGTACTATTTATCTGTTATTTCCTAAATAAGTTCAATGTATGTGGTAATACACGGCACTAACAAAATACTCCCCTGCATCATCCCACAAGAGGTTATATTCGTAAAACAGCAACCCTCCAACAAATGAATTCATTAACCTCTTTTTTTTTCTTTTTCTCTGTATATTCACTGTGATGTCTGAAATCACTCAAGAAGGGTGGTAGTTATTTGATGTGCCCGCTCTAAAGCCCAGGCTCTAACAAGAGCTCCTCATCACTGGAGGCAGATTGACCTCTAATATCAAGGGGGTACGGGTTAAAAGAAAATGATGAGATGCATAAAAAAAGCTGTGAAGAGAAGGGAGGGAAAAGAGGAGGCTGGCATTTTCAAATACAGTTCTCGCTGTATAATGAAGCCATATGGTGGCACAAATCGGAAGTCTCTGATGTATTCTTACAAGCTTTACTCTTTATCAGCTACATCTGTAAAGTCTCAGAAAACATTTTGGTGACCTTCAACCATAATTATCTCCTCCTGTTTTCCCTCCCCGTTATTATTCCAAGTGTGGGCTTTTTGTCTGTGGTTTACTTTCGCCGGCTTCAGGTGTGTGGCAGATCACTACAAAGTCACTGAAGCACTGTCTGTTACTTTGATGAAGCAAAAGGGAGAACTCAACATCCTGCATATGATCTCTGCTTTTGGAGTTCTGGCATTACATTTCACAGAAGAGAGCCACAATAGCTGCCACTTACAGAACAAATGCAGCTTCTGTTTTAAGAAGCGCACTTGAAATGATCTCAACAAATTCTAGAGTGCTCACATATTCTTTTTACCTCATCTGATAAAAGCAAGAAGCGCACCTTTTGAAGAAGTGCTGTTTTCAAGTGTTCTTCTTTAGACTTAGAAAATGGAGTTTCTTTGAGGACTCACAAAGATAAAATCAAACTCGGATGAAACTGTAACAAACAGGTCTGATGGTCATCTACCCCAAATCACTTTGGATCTTGAAAAAAATGACTTGCCCTAAGGATAGTTTGTGGAAATCCTGATAATCTTAAAGGACGGCTGCTTTTTTCCTCTTTCTTATCAGACTCATTCGCAAACCAATTACAGTGATTTTAATCATACTGTATTACGAGTGATTAACCCTTTAGTGCATTTAATTAACCTTTGCAACCACCGATTCTCATCGGGCGTAGCTTCATGCTATTTTTTTTCTGTGACACAGGCTTTAAATAAGCACAATTTAAACTGGTGGGAAATCTAATGTCTAAAGTGGGAGGAATCACTTGTCAGTTGCTCAAGGGGACACAAAAATTACATATGCTTTCAGTGTAACGCCACTGATGATAGTAGTGGGTGAGTAGAAGCATTAAGAACAGATTTCAGAACAGATATATGTATATATATATATATATATATATATATACATAAATGTGTATAATTTTTTTTCAAATATATTACGCAGCTGCTCGGTATATGTGACATCGAGATATGAGAAAGCTCTACACGAGAAACATGTCTCAGATCAGATGAGTGAATAAATACCTTAACGAGATATAAACATAGTCTCAAGATTTGGAAGAATGTTTACTCATCAAATATTCATAGATTTGAAATTATATGCACTAAAATACTCCACTCTGATCAGCAACATAAGTGAAAATCAATTTGAATCTGTGATGCATAACATTCGTATTGGATAATTATTCAGAATTGTTGAACACAAACTGAATATTTCTGAATATATCTTGGCAGTAACTGTGCGTAAGAGGGGAAAATCATTCTGACAACTCGTCAGTGTGTCGTATAAACACATTATGAACTAAATCTTCAGCACCAGGAGCATGTAGTAGGCTTATGTATAATGTACCATGGCAGGGCATAGCTTTTAACTAGGGTTTTAAATAAAAGGTGGATGAAGGAAATGACTATCAGTTCTATGTGGGTGTCTTCATGAATTAGCCTAAGTACAATATTTTACAGGATCAACAGTCATTTGCAGCAACTACAGTAAAATGAATTTTAAAGCTGACTAGATGTCACACAGAAGAACACTAGGAGCAAGGAGACAGAACTGAACCAGAGATCTAGAGACGAAGAGCAACATGAGGCTGTAGACATAGACAAATGCAGGCACCTCATGAAAGAAGAAGAAAAAAAAATCAAATATTGATGCAATATCATGAAACTGACCCAAAAATGGATGAATGGCATTTGTGATTATTATGATCAAAACCGGAACAAAAACAAAAGCCAGTGTGACCAAGCAACAACCAAATCTTCAAGAATCTCAAAAGAAACAACACAACAACACAAGACAAGAAAACGGTAGGAAAAGCCAACAAAATTGACTGGATGTTTGAGACTCGGAGGAAACTATGGCAACACACATATCAACGTGAATAAATTGCTACCCTGTGCACAGACCACTCAGCCTAATCTAATTCAATTGTTCTGGTGATGGTTGGTCAAATATCAAAATGTACATACTTTCTCATATATTATGAACACCACTCTAAAATGTCTCGCCCAGCACCAACAAAAACACATCAAAGTGGCATACATGTGAGATTATCCATCCTTTAGATTATCGAATTTAAAGGATGCAAATAATGTGTATTAATATAAACCATTCCTAACAATAATTAGGGTAATTAAAGTAGAACATTTATGGGTTTAATGCTATGTTGACCTAGCAGGCTTTTTTCACTACTGCTCCCTTGGTGTTGAAGTTTATTGGTCTCAAGAATCTGCATCACCTTGATCCTTGTGACCCCTCCCCAGCCCCAAGCAGTACTCAGTCTTCCCCGCAGCACTGTACTTGGGCTGTCAGCACTGAGAAAGGCCACCTCTCCTTACATCTGATTTACATTTATTTCCCTCGCCAGCTTTTATTTATTGCGCCACTTCGTATTTGGCACGTATCTCTTAGGGACTCATAAGCCCTTTGCTGTACCTTGGCATTCAAATTAGCTATACTGCCACGAACCTCACTGGCACATTTAAGACATTTTATATTCTAAGGACAGAAGCCACAAAAGAGTTATTTATCAAGTTGCTTTAGCACATCAGCAGAGTTTATTTGTGCTATTACCTACACACTTTCTGGCTTAATGAATACCTGATGAGATGAGTAGCCTTTGACATGCTTTACATGCCTTGTTAAACATGTCAGTCAGATATACACAGCTTCATTCGCCCTTGACCTCAAATACAACAGTAGAGAGTTCAATCATTGTCACCTTTCCCAGACCCCTCTAAATCAAGCCACTGCCACCAAATATTAACAGTTAAAAATAGGTAGCCGGAAGGATTGCATTCATATAATTTTTAAAGATTCTGAAAATGGAATTAACCTTGAAATGTAATCTGGTGATGGAATTATGGCTGCTTATAAAGTAAAGTGAATATGAGAAATGACAAAAGTATAGTGAAAGGTTTGCGCCATTATTTGTTTATGTTCTTTCTTAAATACTTGCATTTTTAAGTGCAAATGACATTCATGCTGACATGGTCATGGCTTGTGCAAGAAAAATCCCCTGGCTTCATGCTCCCACACTCCCCCTTTCACATCACCTACCAGGGAATAGCAAGAGGAGTGTAAGTGGGGACTAGTGTGGGTGGGTTTAAAAAAAAAGTCATGAATTACCTGTCGGGTGGTGATTTGCCCCGCAGTCTTGAATCCCCCCTGACAGCTGCATTCTGAGACACTGTATGGGTCGGAGCTAGTCGATGAACACTTGGAGAGTGAGTCACAGCCAACCACAAATGTGTTGTCCAAGGGGAGCTCCTGGATCACATGATGTTTCTTTGGGGCCACAGGAGTTTCTGGTTTGATTTGAAATGTAGGCTGTGGGGATGCGGACTTGTAATGCTTGGCTAGATCTGGGCTGTCAGGTTTGAAGGTAGTGGGCGTCGTTGCCCAATTGTATTTCCCCATGGTTTGCTCCTCTAGCTCCACAGGAAGATCCAGAGTACCATTAACATGCTCATGACTTGGGTCATCGGGCTTTGATTCATCTATGGTCACAAAGTTCAAGAGGAGACTCTTGGGGGATCGCTTCTTTCTCTTCTTCTTCTTCTTGATCTGACGGTTCTCTTGATTGGGTGACACCCACTCACCACTCTGCTTGCCCTTCTGTACTACTTTGTGTCTGGGTGTCTGCCGGCAGCGCACCAGAGCAGTAACAAATATCACCAAGATGACAGTCATGGTCCCCGCTATGATAGCTATGACAACAATCACATATCCATTAGCTTGAGGTGTTACCTCACTGTCCCCTATGTTACGATCCAAGGGTGTTTCCATACTTTTCCGCAGCTGCTCTTGAATAAAGGTAGCATTTGACACAGTGTCATTGACAAACAAGTGAATAAGTGCGATAGCATGTAACGACTCAGGCTGGCCTAAATCCTTGACCTTGACTACCAGCCTATGCAGGCCCTGATCAGCTGTGACTATTTTCTCCTGCAGCGTTATGTTACCGGTTGTTTTGTTGATGGCAAAGAGACCTCGAGGGGAGACCCTGGATGTGATGATGATGCTGCTCAGGATACTGTATTGCAGCTCAGCATTCATACCTGTGTCATTGTCAATGGCAAACACTCTGGTGACCACAGCACCAGGGGCGGTGGTGGTTCGCACTAGGTCATAAGAGTAATTGGAGGATGGGCTGACAAACACCGGGCGATTGTCATTCACATCAACAACATTGATAGTGACCTTGGCATAGGAGGAGCTTGGAGGCTGCCCTCCATCAACTGCCTTGACCATAAACGTGTAGGAGCTTTGCTGCTCCCTGTCAAAGGTGATATTTGGTTTGATCACACCAGTTTGGGGGTCAATGATGAAATTGTCTTTTCCGTTCAAAATTGACAGGGTTATGACAGCATTATCTCCCGCATCTGCATCTGTCACTGTGATTAAGCCGACGGTTCCATAGAGAGGAAGGTTTTCAGGCACGTAGAAGTTGTACTCAGGGTGTGTAAAAGCTGGGCTGTTGTCATTAAGGTCCTGGACAATTAGCCTGACGGTGACATTGTTCTGGAGGGATGTAGAGCCGTTGTCCCTCGCTATGACAGTGAATGAGTACCTCTCCTGCTTCTCTCTGTCCAATCGTTTGCCAACAGAGAGAATTCCTGACCGTCTGTCAATGTTAAACCCATCAGGTGCATCAGGGCCAAGAGCATAAATAATCTCAGCATTATGTCCACTATCTGCATCAGTGGCGCTGATTTTTATTAACTGTGTTGAGGGGTCATTGTTCTCAGGTATGGAAAGCTGAATTTCAGGCTGGGGGAATATAGGAGCATTATCATTCTCATCCTTGATTTTAATAAGGACCATAGCTGAGGTGTTCAAAGGAGGAGTCCCTCTATCTGAGGCCACTATCTTAATAGCATATTCTCGAGTTGTCTCATAATCTAGAGGGGCAGCTGTTTCCAATAAGAACTGATCATTAAAGACAGGCTTCAACCGGAAAGGAACGTCATGGTCAGTGTAGCAAGCCACTTTGCCATACAGATCTGCATCCTTGTCAGTAACAGTAATAAGGGCTATTTTGGTGTTGAGGGGTGCATTCTCAGAGAGCAGTACAGTCCCATTTACTAGGTTGATAATGTAGCGAGTGTCTATGGAGGGAACATTGTCATTAACATCAGTGACATTAACAATTACTGTGGCTCTGGATGGGGTTGAGCTGCCATCACTTGCCAGGACAATGAGTTTATGAACAGGTGTTACCTCCCTGTCCAGTGGTTGCTTCACAGTGATCAGTCCAGTAGAGCTGTTGATTGCAAAGTGACGTTTGGTTGAGGAAGAGACCTGGTTACTGAAGGCGAAGTGGATCTGTGCATTGGAACCTAAATCTGCGTCCGTAGCATGAAGCTGAGCGACTGATGTTCCCATTGGAGCGTTCTCCGGTACAGAGACCTCCAGCTCACTGTCCTTGAAGATGGGACGATTGTCATTGACATCAGAGATGGTAACTTGGAGAATGGCAGTGCTGGATTTCGGAGGGTTGCCACCATCCTCCACTTTTATCTTCATGACAAAAGTGTCCTTCTGCTCACGATCAAGATTCTGCTGCACAATGAGCTGTGGCCACTTGTCACCTTCAGGAGTCTCGATGATGTCTAAGCCAAACTCACTGACACTCTGCAAAGACAATACAATATATTTGGTTACTTTTGTTGAGTTGACTGCAAAAAATGTCAATGTCAAGTTTTAAAACAAACATCTGAACTTCAAATACAAGATGAAATGTTGCTTATTATTCCAAATAATCATTTCCGTTTGATTTCACTTTTGCTTTAATGACTCAAGGTTGTAAAATAAAATTTAGAAAACAATATACATAAAACATGTCCAAGGTATCGATAACATGAGTAACAATATCACATTATTACTTGCTTGTTTCTGTAGTTGTTTAAAAAACAAATCAACTAATTCTTGATTTTTTTTGATCATTCAGCCCCATTTGTTGCCCTTCTTTTTGCTTTTTGTGAATTATCAAGAGCAGTTTTACCAGCATGATCAGCAGGTTATTGGCACTGCACTGCTCATCTCAGTTGGGTCCCTGCAAATGTGCAAACATGCTAATCATCAGCTTGTTTTATAGTTATTTCGTAGTCTAGAAAACACAATCCAGAGAAAATGTTAAAAAAAGGTAATAAATCCTTTTGAAATGTGACCAATCATTGTGATAACTCAGGTCTCTCCATAGCTCCAAGAAACTACAGCTTAAATGTATTTAGTCTCCTCATAAGATTTTTTTCTTCCTTCACTAAAACAAGATTTCTCTCTCTCCTCCTATCTTGTATCAAGTTAGAAAAGAGGAAGCAGCATTGCACCATTTTAACTTCATCATAGGAGAGAAGAAGACAAATGTAAATGGAGTCACACCAATAAATTTGTATCAAAGTAGACTGCAAAACCAGACAGATTAAGAGAGGGAGAGTGGAACAACCCTACATGCTATAAAGGCACTTTGCTATATAATAGCTAATTCCAGACAAATCTTAAGCAAAAGAAAAATGAAAACAAATTCATGAGCAATCCACATGAGAAATCCAAAACTGGGTCTGGTTGTTAAGAGTAAATGTTTTCTATCCAAAAAGCTAGCACTAATGTTTACAATAAATGGCGCATGGTATGGAATTGAGGGGAAAGGAATAGAGTAAGGGAGAGACAGAGAGAAGGGATGGAAAAGAGGAGAAAAGGAGACCAGTGGGAGGAAATAAGAAGATCAAGCCTATGAATGAGCTGCATGCACATTATGAAACAAAGAAGCCCTTTGAAGCTCCTTCAGTCAGAAGCAGTTTCATGGTAAAACAAGAAAAAGCATCCTCTTTAAAGAGATAAGCTTCATGCTGCACGTAATGTTGGAAGAGATTACTCTGTCTAGGCACAGCTATCAAATGAGATTAAGATATGTACATTCTCGTTATTCAAGGGAGGACCATTTAAACCAAATTGTGAGCACAAGAGCCTGCCGTATATTTCAAAATGTAGAGCTGTTTTTGTGCCAACAGCGTTGTAGCCGACACAAGGAAACGTGCAGCTGCAGCATGTAAATTATTGTGTACTCTGAAAAATTGCTTGCAGAGGAAATGTTGTCAACACGTCAGTGATTGACAGAACTACTTAAAACAGCCAACACTGCAGCAGTGATCTTTCAGACCTCATTTTGTGATCCCTTTGGCAAGATAAAGTCATATAGGGATAAGCAGACATGGCATATAAAATGTAGGATCTGTCACATGGCTAAAATCTCGACATGCACTGCAAAAATGATTTCTCTTAACTGAAAGGTTGAGAAAGGTTCTGGGGGCTGTGTTGTGATCCACTTCGTCATGCATACAGAGCTCCCCAATCCTCAATTGTTTGACTACTTTATAGAATTGGCACAGTAGCTCAGTATCCGCGCGCTGATATTAGACAAACCATGGTGGTAATAGTAGGATGTCGAGTTAACATGCGTCAAAGGGAATGCTGCATGATGATTTATGAGCTAGCGGTTCCTCCATGCTTTTGTCTTGGTTTGAGACAATTTTACAACTGACAAGGCAACTCTCACTGCATTTCAATAAGTTGAAGAGAGCTTTCTCTCCAGCTGTGCATTTTCCTGAATGCAGAATTAGCCTGGTGGATTGTGATAAGATCTAGGGCAGGCTAAGAAAAGGCCAAGTACCAACATGAGTCACTCACCAGGAACCTTAGGGCTGAACGAAAAGGACAAAGCTCGCTAAATGACTAAGTGCACTCATTATACCTTTTCTCATTTTTCAACTACATATGTACTGTATGTGCTTGCCTTGTTGAACTTTGATGAGTTCCTTTTCAGCCCACAGAGCCACAGGTCTCAATGAGAGCTGTAGATGTGGGGTACGTGCAATCTAATGAGAGTTGACTAATTCAAAGGAAAATAATTGAGGGAAAATAACAGAAGAAGAGATGCCAGATTATGAGGAATGACATATATTGGGAGAACTCTGTGTTCTAACGGTGATGCCCATGGATGGGAGTACCGCTTTATATTGCAGACTTTTTGCTCTCCTTCTCAATCTCTTCCATCTTTGTTTTATTCCTATCTGTCTCACACTTTTGCTGCTGGCTGTGATACCATGCACATAATTAAGATAAAAGAACTTGGGAATTGTTTGTTTCCTTTTGTCAACCCTAATAAGAGAATAATGTGTAAGCATAGGATGCTAATGAGAATGAAGATATGCTTAACAGTGATTTTTCTGCCCCAAAATTAGATGCCTATGGGCAGCAGGCTATGAATTAGTTAAAGTTTACAAAGCACTTGAATAAATTTAGCATCCTCATATCATTTGGGGAATTAAATTGGTTCAACTTAGATATGGAGTACCAGCAAAAAGACAATTCCATCCACTTAAAAATCAAAATTATACTTCAGGAAGACCAAGTAGATTGGCTGGTGAAAATAGCGTGGGCTAAGGTTAAGGAGGTTCAGGGTTAATGAGTTCACTTCCTCATCGTGTTTACCAGGGATGCGCAGCCCAGCCAGTGAAATAACGATCATTTAAAAACCATGATTTAAGAAATATGATCACTTTGAATTTGCCGACAGATTCTGATATAAAATTCTCAAAATGCATATATCACTGGAAAAAAGAATGGAACCAATGTTTGTGAAAAGCCAACAGTGGAATCTTATTTTCTCCTATTTATGGGAGAATCTCCAACCAGCCACATGTGTGATTACTTTCCTTGTCTCTTCTTTTTTGTGGACAACTCTTCGCAATTAAAGTGACATAACACTAATGGCAGAGTTCCACTCAAAGCGTGATTACCAATCATTAAGTGTGGTGCCACAATACTGTGCAGGACAAATGACGCCTTGTTCGTCTTAGCTTTGAAAAGGTGAACAAAGAGGAGCTCCTGTGTTTCTTTTTTTCTTTCCGTATGTTGACAACACAAACAAGTTACATGTGGAGTGACCGATCACTAAATATGACTGACTGCGCTTCACAATAGTAGCAATTTTAGAGCCATGCCTTGAACAACACAAAAAAACCTGGACAAACTATCACTCTGAGCGAGCTTCTGGAACAAATCTCAGAGGACCATACACAGATAGACCACGGGTGGTTTAGCAGCCAAGAGCTATTCTAGGAATTGCTTGTACAGTGCTTCACCACTAAACCTCTGACTTTCTCCTGCACTTATGAAATAAACAATACAAAAAGTTGAAAATGTCTCTGGCTCCTTTAAGGCTTTTTGCGTTTTATATAGAACCTGGGACCCGAGAAAATTAATCTTGGATACAATGAGAATATAATGAGAAGAACTGAATCAGTGACACAAACCCACGGATACGACTGTGTCCGAGACAAAAAGGTTTTAGAGAGCTATATATATATATTCTGAAAAGGGCAAAGAAAATGATTGCAGATGATCATTCTAATGAGCAGAACATTTGGTTGGTGATTTTCCAGGCATGAACAATTCAGGACATTGCACTGGAGAGGTCTTGGCAGCAGGGACTCTTTAAAAATGCAAACTGGTAGGCAATACAGACACAGACACCAATGCTTTTGTTCATTTCATCACAGCGTTGAGTTAATCTGAGAATACAAGGTGGACTTGTCAAATCTGTCTCGCACCGTGATCTCAGATACAGTAACCTTTTGGTGTTTGTTATGTTTAGGGTTTCCTTCAGAGGACTTGCACCTCTTTAATTATACTTTATTTGTATGAGCTCGTTTCATCTCCAAAACACAAAGCATAAAGTGTAGTCTAGACTGTAACTGAAGAATTAATCATATCATTTTACAAATCTGAATTTAAGGCTAACTCTATTAGGTAACAGAAAATATTGCACTGCAGTGTGAAAGAGCATCAATTAGATGATGAAAAAGCTTTTCCTAGTCTTGCATGAGGCATCTATTAGCATAATACAATTCATCCCTTTGCACTTGCTTTAATCTACTACAGTATGCTCAGTACATGTAACCTGTAGCTGGAAATTGGACAAGGAGTATATGCTGTGTATGCACTCTCTACAGCATGGTTTTTACCTTATTACTGTACATGGTGAAAACTCACTTTTTCTTCAAACCTCTCATAATAAAAGGAGGCGTATGGAAATACGAATGGCTGATATGAAATATGTTTGGCTTTGCAACATATTCCACTTTATGAAAAAGTAGGTCATATATTTAATGCTAGTCTATATTAATTTCCTTTATTGATACAGGGCAGTGATACACAACTAAAGTGCTATACTAGGTTATTAGACCAAGCTAATGCAGAGTGTGAATCATAGCACACACAATCCCCTAAACTGGCAAAGAAAAATAATGTAAGCAGTCACTAATTAAAAACAGCAAATTAATCAGACTTTATATAGACAGGTGGCATGCTGCAGGCCAAGCAGTGAGGCAGAGCCTAATCAATTACATGTGTGTTGAATATTCTACTTGCACTGAAGACAGTCATCTATTGAATTATTTAAGAAATAGACAATTCGGTTTATACTTTCCATTCAATTTTTTTTTTCTTATTGTGTTACAAGAACATAATGACTTTTTTTCTATCAAATATATGGCTGTGGGATTGCTCTTTGCTTTTATCCCCAAAAGCCATTTAAAGTTATTTATTTTATTAAATCCTTAAAGCAGACAGATAACTGAAACGCTGTTTTCCAGTAACACAAGACTTCAGACTCTTATCTATCACGACCAATTTCTGTAACCCATTCACTATTTAATTAATTTGAACCAAATAGCTTGACGTATAGACAAAGACATCGCAGACAATCAACATGACCCATTCTCAACTCCAGTCTTGCTGCAGATCTTTGAGAATCTTCAAATGAAATGCCATCTTTAAATACTTCAATTTACAGGTCGGGAAATAAGTAAAAGGAGTACATTAAGTAAAAAGGAGTACACACAGCGGTCCTAAAATATCGACGATGACAACCCAGTGAAGGGAATGGGACAAATATATATTATCTTCTGAATAAAGCCCTCTAATTCTTCATATGCATCAGGAGAAATTTAAGTCAACCTTAATTTGACAGAGTCATAGGAGTCTGGTCTCCCAACAAATGGACTTACAACTAGGTGTGAGTAAGGACCCTATTTGTTCGAAGGACAGGGATCTATCAAAGTCTGACTGTCACAATATGTTTGTGGAAGTGTATCATGACACCATTAACTACCATTCAATTATTATTCACCTTTATTAATGAAAGAAGGAGGCATCCTCCCTGCAGTCAACATAGAAAGACCACTCTAAAAGCAAGACATGTAATAGTCTGCAATGTAACAAAGGAAACTAGGAGCAACTAAAAGCCTCTCTTACACTGGCTAATGTTAATGTTCAGGAGCCAAACATTTATTGTAGGGCTGCCAGACAAAAGCCAGCTGTCTCCAATAAGAACATTGTCCACCTGTCTGCAGTTTACAATATGTCAGGCTGGATGGTTGTTGGAGACCTTTTTTGAAATGGATGACTTTTATCATTTTTTATTTTTCATTTATATGAGGAGTGTTATGGCTTGCGAGAGGAAAACATTGCATTCCAGCAAAATAACCACACCCCACCAGTGAAACATGGTGGCGTTAGTGTCATTATTTGGGCTGAGCTGTTTTTTTCTGGGCCAGCACAGCTTGCCATCGTTGACAGAATATTAAATTCTGAATGCAAGATATCTGTATGAGGGAAATTTCTAGAAAAAAAGTGGCAAAAATAAGCAGAACAACCCCAAG
Organism: Leuresthes tenuis; assembly: GCF_036924035.1. Lineage (NCBI taxonomy): Eukaryota > Metazoa > Chordata > Actinopteri > Atheriniformes > Atherinopsidae > Leuresthes > Leuresthes tenuis. The sequence goes on along the minus strand of NW_027325365.1, from coordinate 14,528,863 downwards.
CATGTAAGCTGTTTTTCCCAGAAGAACTATTGAAGAACAATATGTACTTTTGGTTTAGTCAAATAACTGGATTTTGATGCAAACAGATTGTGAAATAAAATCCACCAACATATGAGAGTCGAAGCTATTATAAACACTGATTGAAGATAATACGGCATAAGGAGGCCATACTAGACACTAGAGAGAGATGACCACATGCATGTGCCATTAACATTGGATGTTTATTCTTAATAGATAATTGATGAAGAGTACTATTTCTATTACAACTCTCTAAGTGGGATCTCTATATCCTTTGTAAGAGCTTGGATGAAAATCTGACGACACATACTCGAAACAGTTAGAATAATAGTGTTAGACTCAAAACCAAATCATTAATTCAAAATGAATAAAATATCCAGAAACAGGTTTGAAACACTAGGAACAGTTTCTTGTCTAAAGTTGGATTGTAATTATATGCTTTTATGGTCATAAGAGTCCTCCTTCAAAATGTCAGTTTAAATACACAAATATTACTTTTTTAACACAATTAACAACACAGCAACGCCAGGATTAGTTGGAGAAATGGAAATCAAATAAAGGCTTCACAAAATAAGCATTTGTACATTTTTTCTTTTCTTTGTACATATTGGAGATGGAATAGAATGAATATTTACCTTGACTAGCTCGTAATGTTGGATCCCATTGATCCCTACATCAGGGTCAAACGCTGATGGCACTGGGTATCGGGTGTTGATGGCCGTGTTCTCTGGGATCGAGATGTTTATAACAGTGGACTGGAAAAGGGGTGCGTTGTCATTCACATCCTCAATCAGGAAACGGATCTTGACCAATCTAAAGATCTCATCGGGAAGCACTGCCACCTCAATCTCATAATAGCAGCGTTTCTCAGTGAAGACCCCGGAGCACAGCTTCTCCCGGTCGATTCTGTGATTGGTGGTAAAGATCTCCCCTGTGTTGGCCTCAACCCTCACCAAAGGCACGTCACCTGTCTTATACACAGGCTTGAACTGCAGCGGAGAGGAAAGCCTGATGTTCGGGTCAAGGTTAAGGTCCAGGTCCCTGCGCAGATTCCCAATACGGACATTCTCTGGCTGCTCCTCCTTCACTATGTAGTCCCTCTCCTGGGCCTTGCATATTAAGACTACACAGGTGAGCAAGACCACCAGCGCTAGCGACTGACTTGCTAAGTCCATACTCAAGATCAGATGGGAGCTTCACTTCTACTGCAGCAATTCTGTAAGAAGAAGGAGACGAGAGAAAGAAAAGAAAAGAGAAAGAGAGAACACACAATGTCAATGCAGAAAATAACAATACATTCAAGTTCCACTGTAATTAGTACATTTAGCTGGAATGGAGAGATTTGAACTTGACCTCTTCATCTTCACTTGTAATAAGCCAACATCTTTCCCATGGCTTTGAGACCAAATTAATGACGGTTTCATACAATTAACCTTCCATAGAGCAAGGAGACACGTAAAGGTTAGTAGGTCACACTTTCCATCAATCCGTTTAATCGCTGTAATGAACTGTTTCATATTTTTATTGAGAAATACGAATGCTGTTGAGTTCACTGTTGCATCATATGCTTATTCACAAACTACCATGGATGAAACAAAGACACAAAGAAGAAAAAAAAACGCTGCAATATCTGAATCAGTCTGAGTCAAAATGGTGCAGTAGTCTCTCTAACTCTACATCCAGATTTCAGCTAATTTGGAGGAAGCAAAGCTGATCCTTAACTGTTGGTGCTTTCATGCAAGAACACACACACTTGCAGTTGTACTGCTTGACAGCAGCTATTAATGGAGAGCCTCATTTGCTCTGTTTGCTCTGAATGTAAACAATTGAGCTCTCAAATATTTCATGAACGCCCATGTGTGTAAACTAGAACAGTATGATAAGAGCACTGTTGAGAGTAGCAGCAGTGGAAGGAGAAAACAGTGTGAGATTCTTCATTGTGTGAGCCACCATCAGTCAAATTAGGGACGTCTAATTGTAACTTCTCTATATCGCGACAGATGCTCTTCTCTCTTGCATCAAATGTAAAAGTACCCAGTTGGCTGTTTGCATGTAAAGATAAAACCCGAAGATGAGTTTTCCATGACTGATCATTATTCATTGAAATGTTTTCTGATGGGGAGGTCCAGTTCATTTCAAGCTGTTGTTCTACAAATTTTTTTGACTGTTTCATATGTGTAAATGCTTGCCACAGGGCAGGTTTGCCAACTGCCAAAACCAAAGTAGGTCATTGGAACACAATGAAGGAGTCATGCAATAACTTCACTGATAGTAGATTAAAAACAAAAAAGAGACAAAGACATTGACTGTTTTCTCCCCTTTAATTAATAGGTTATTGGAGAGTTACTTTGTGTGGTTTGCCAACTGACATTTTGACTTATTTATTCATCTAACCCATTATCAGACATGTTTAACAGATTTATTCCTTAATTTCCACCACAATCACACAGGTCAAACAGGTTTGGCCACACGGGCATTAATGAGCATTTGGCAGCTGAACTAATGTAATTATAAAATTGCATTTGTGTTCAGTGAAACCGTATATCACGAGTCAAGTATCGTTGGGGTGTTTCAAATCGCATCAGGATAAAGCCACCAATGCACAGGTACATGCATATTTACCTGACATAATAACGCTGGCTACATGAATTTCAGCACAATTGACTTCACAGCTAATTTCATTACTCATTTCCCGCTGTGTTTTAAAGTCCAACAACCCCCTTCAGAGCTTATTAACTGCATATGACTTTCCTCAAGATATTGGTTTGTATTAATAAGGCAGCTGCCTTGAAATCAAACATCCGTTTCCATCAAAGAACAGTAAAGTGTGTGTGACAGCGTTCTTGGAAGCGATTTACAGCTGGTGCTGTAACATGCATACATATCTGCAGTAACAAGGGATCACAAATTGCTTTTTGGGAATCATGATATTTCTTACTTTTTGAAATTTCTATCTATCTACATAAGTCAAACAGTATCCTAAAAAGGTATGACTACCTAAACTGCACGACAGGGGTCCTCTAAATTGGCAGGGCAACAGCGTTCATGGCAATTGAAGTTCTCGGCTGGCTGACAAAGGGGAATTGATTAAAAATAAAAATTTCATTAGGCTGGTTTTGAATCTGCAACAATTGCAAGGCATTCATGAAACATGCAAAGACAGACTTCACACATCTCATAAAGCAATCACATGAGACTCATTATAGAACCGTTGGACAAAAAAAGCACGGCCAGCACTGATCAGTTTGGGAATTTTTTTCATCCCACAAAAAGGAGCACAGACAGTGTTAAGCTTTCACGTCAAAATATTGATCATATATATCCTATTAGTAACAGTGACACACTTTCTGAGAGTGAGCAGCCAATGCTTTCCTGTGCTGATCGCCGAGCAGACCAAGGCTGAGCTCTCACAACGCATAATGAAGTTTAAATTACATCCTTAAATGGGATGTGATTCGCTGAAGTGAAAACACAGAAAAGATCAAAGGATGATCTAGATTTCCTCTCCCTTGTAAGTGACAATAATGTTCTGCAGGATGAAGGGGTGTAGTGTGGGTTTTTTACACACAGGGAACATGCAGGAGTACAAATGTAGTGAAAAAGACAACCTTGCAGTTACAATGTGATGTCGGGGAACTAAATTGAACTATTATGTCAGATATGCATAGACATGGTATGTATGTAGCTATTTCTTGTCCAGTACTCAAACTCAAATGCTAAAGTTAGATATTTAACAGGTGAGCGGTACTTCTTGCTCTTGAACATATTATGGTCAAAACACATTCACTCTCTGTATTCTATTATCTTGATGGAGGCTCTTAACTCTGTGCCATGGTTTTCTAACATTTGCACTTCTGTTTGCTTGCCACAATGCTATACAAACCTGTCAATGAGGGATAAACTAGGTGAGGGAGGGAATTGTGCTGCGGGGGAAAAAAGTAACAGGGGGAGGATTCTAGTTGTCACTCAGTGTCTCCTTTGCTTACATTTCACTAGTCTCCTGAAATGCTATTTTGAGCCCCAAACAGCAGGTTGAATCTAGTAGGCAAACTCAAACCTCCCTCTTGGGAGTGATAAGGAGCTGGCCATCCTTAGATCACTTTCCATGACAGTGTGATGGATGGGTCTTCCTGGTGTTTGCATCTGCTGAAAGTAGCGGAGGCATACAGCTACAATCACCCTCTACCTTTACCCCTAAAGATGGCCCAAACTAGAAACTGTAATCTTGGTATTGTTGAGGCTAAGGCTCAAGAAGCTTGGAGTCCTTCAAATGTTTTTACTGTTGTATCTAATAACATTGTCTGTGGATCCAAGGAGATTTCCAACGAGAGGGCAGCAGTTGATGCAATACTTTTCATTGTCTTGTCTCTCTCTTTTTTTTTAACAGCTTTAAGGATCATGACAGTCTGACAAACCCAGTTTATGTCATGATCAGACAGTTCTGTTTCAGTTCACAAAGCGAAAACAGTTCTCTCCTACGGTGGAGGAATAAAAGTTGATTTCTCTTGGAAATCTTCAACAGCAACTCTAGGACCAAAGTCAATCTGCAATGTGGAATATTGATGGTAGCACTGACGTTGTTTATAGTAAAGCGTGGGGAAAAGCAAACTTAATGATGTTCAAATAGCATCCTATTATTTGCGGTGCAACACTGTTCTCTACTCTAACAGTACTGTTTAGCTAAAAAAGCAAGTGTGTGTTCAAACTTAAGTCGCCTTCATAATTCTTCGATCAAATTGGATTGTGAAGAGTTACACTACTTGGGTAATTAAATGGCCGCTGCACAACATTTCTTATCCTCCTCCATTAACAAAACGACAAGCTAATCTTCAATGTGGTAATATGAACCTCAAGAGGGCAGTCCACACCTGCAAATGTAATCCAACAGCTAAACGTATGTATAAACACTTCGTCATAGCGTCACATCATTTTACTGAGTATAGCGGACTTTCAAATCAAAGATTCTTCATGAAAATGTGACAAAATCCTAAATCACGGACTAACTGCTAGAGAAATTATACAAAAATACAAAAAAAATAAATAAAAAAGAATTTCAAATACTTAAAATAAAATCAACAGTAGGAGAATCTGAAACAATTTGTACCATAATTAAATACTAAACCAGAAATTTCTGTTTTGATGACATTGGTAAGACACTAACCCAATCTATTAGAGTATCTTTATATAATTCACAGTATTCAAATTCAAAGGGGAAATTGTGTTGCCACTTGTAGACATAGATTCTTAGATCAGTTCAAGAGGACAAGCTTATGGTGGGTGGTTGTATTCACTATATTGTCTTTTAATGGTAACTCAATGGGCAAAATATGGTGAATATCAGAAATCTATTCAGAACATTTTAAATGGTCTCAGACTATGTATCAACTTTTAAATGAGTTTTAGTGACTGTCAAAGGGCAACAGTGAAAATATAAGATACTCTGGAAGATAAAAACTAGCAGCAAAGCAGAAAGATAACGTCTTTGACACTTGGGAAGCATCCCTAAGACCTCTAATAGGTACTCTCTGGACTCTTCAAACATAAATTACAAATATTTTTTCCCTGGAAGTCAATGACCCCCAAAGTCACCTCTCAGCCATCAGAATCAGATTGATTCAAGGTGTGCCAACTCATAATTAGATATGTTTGACCACAATACGTTGCTCTACAGCGAACTATGTTTTTTTTTTCTGTACCAACTGGGATCATATAAAATGTGGCTGTGAATGAGCAAATGGTTTTATTGCTTTTGGCAAATCAACAAAAAACTCAGCTTCCACAGTCAGCTTTCAAATATTCGGTTCACCTTTAGGAAGTTCACATTATCGTTTGATTTCATGCTCCGACATATGCTGAGTTCGACAGGCTTCGCAAACAAGCCAAATGGTATTATAGAGCGTATTGAGCGGGTATATTGGTAATAGAGAAAAAAAAAAACTCAACCAACTGTGGCGTTGATCATCATTTAGCTGGCATTTACACGGACTATTTTAACGACTCTTCTTATCAGCAATCGATTGTGTGCATGTAAAGCTACATATATTTTTTCCACAGTCGGAGAACCACCAGAGTTACAGCCCTTGGGGTCTGTGACAGGTGAAACGCTCAAGCAAGGGTGCGCTATCGGCGCGCACCCACGCAAGCTGCTGAAAAACCGGTCTGAAAAGTCCCTGCAGTTTGATGCTCTCATAAAGATGGCCTGTCTATGTAGCCATCAGAGGAATGAAAAACCAAATAACCCCCAAACTCCTGACCAAACATTAACACGAAAATCACTCTCATAATGCGACAACTCAGCTTCATTTTACGACGCACTGTTTAAAGTCTATTTAGATCGGGTAGCAGCTCCAGGAAAATCCACGGAACATTTGACTGACCCACTGTCGCAGCAGAATGATTCATTTTACCTTAGTCTATCTTGACATGTTTACCCATTGTATGTTGTTGTCTGTGATTGTAAATAGAAAACAGGTCCACGTCGATATTGGGACATTAAATTGATCCTACGGAGCACATAAGCTATAAGGCTTAATGAGACAGAACGGCCGCGTGCATGGCCAGAGAACGCTAAAGTAATACATTTGATCAAATCAGAGAAGTCATAATAAAAAAGAAAATCTCACCTTCTGTGCTTGGATATGGTGGAAAATCAACCGTCAGTACCGTCGCGAAGAGACATCACTGATTTACAAAAAAGAAGTGCCATGAATTAATCTGAAGTGGAGAATTTGGGGAGAGAGGATCCTTATCAGAATCGGCAGCAAAAAGGCAAACGAAGTAGAATAACAATGTTACCTACTATAAAACTTATCCGTGAGCTAAAAATACAAAATAAAAATATCAATGTGGTCCTTGCGTACGAAAGAAAAAGGAAAGGCAAGCACAGCGATCAAGTTTGTATGAAAAGGACGCTGTAATTCCTCTTCGAATGTCTTAGGCTCGCAATCCCAAAGGCGGAGAAACGCTGTGATCCAAGGTTGTTTTACGTAAACTTTGTGTCCCTTGCCTATATTTGCTTCACAATTTCACCAGCTGAAAACGCTGGATTGTCACTTGCACGTGCGTCAAACGCCTCTTGGCCAGGGCGCAAAACTTCAATCCAAGAGGGGTGGGGGGGTGGGGGTTAAAAAAAAAAAGCAAGACTTCTGATGAATAACAAAAAGCTTGAACCTAAGTTATCTTAAAAACCACTTGTTTTTACTGATTTAAGGTAGTGCACGCTCCCAAAACTCTTAAATGAGGGAGGCAGGGAGCGCATCTTCCCCCGGTGGAGTTGGATCAAAGTGTGCCTCAGTGCAGCATCACTTACAGGAGCCGGGATAGGCGGTTCACCGTATCTGTCTGCTAAGCTGTAGATGTCTCAGTAGTATTGTATGAACTCAGTTCCTCAATACTGCCCACCTCTCTTCCTCTCGCTCTCCCTCCGTCTGACATCATGGCGGAAGGAGGAGCCAGTCAGAGATTTAAGAGCTTCGGTCCTCTTAAAGCCGCACTGCGTTGGAGAGATGCTTGCACGGAGATGTACAGTAGGTAGGCTATATGTCGGGCTGTATGAGGACCACAGATGCCTCTGCTGTTTGCAGTAGCTACCTTACTCCAGAAATCTGCCTGAAAGCAAGAGGGGGGCACTGTTCTCTTTTGTATCGAGCTTCGTTTCAGCTTTTTATTTCCAGTAAGGTTCTACTGTAACTTTAGCGTTTCCAAATAATGAAAAGGTTCCAACTCTCTCCAGACATCCATCGCTGTCAACATGTAATGACGATGCGTCTCAGGAATGGGATAAGAAATAATCCTGATGATGAGTTTGCTCACATTTTCTATAAATTCAGTTTACAGGAACATCTCTAAACACTGCCTCTATGAGCCATATGGCAGAGTGAAAACATAACTTGTATTCTTTGTTAAAATAATGCTGTTCATATGTATCAGGTATCAGCATACCCTTTGTTTAACCTTATGAGGTGAAACATCAGCAAGTTTTGCTTGAGCTGTAGAAGCAACTGTCAGATACACATCAATACAACAGATTGCTTTAAAAATCACTGATCACTCACTGCCCATAATGTGCATCCACCTCCTAAGAGGCACTTTTACACAGTCACAAAGGGTATAGTCTCAAGTCATCATCACTATCATCACCCTATAAATGAAACAACTGTAACTTTTAACTTTGACCACTTATTATCCCTTGCAAAGTTCCATAGAAAAGCTTTGTTCGCCTGTTTGCTATTTTCTTTCTCATGTCTTACCACACATCAAGCGACCTCACCGGATTATCTTGAGTGACTACTCAGAGTTTGCCTCGTTATTAATGAAAATTTACCACACAGTTTTTTTTTCCTGCAAGAAAAGTCAGCATAGACTGTAAGTTTTTCCTTTTAATTAGCTGTGCTTTCTTAGTTTTATTTTTAGTATGAAAACATAATCTGAAAGCTGAGAAGACAATATTATTGATCAAAATCCTCAGAATTTGTCTCCGTTTTTGCCTTGTTTAGATATAGCAGCTTTGATCAGTTTCGATTACAAATTAACTCTCTAATTTTCCTCTCAGGTTGTATTGTTAGTGCAAAGCCACCCCATCCCTCAGGCAATTGTTACTGTTCTGTAAGTAAAGTCAAAGCAGAGTTGAGTTTCAAGTCAAAAAATTACATTTTTTGGAAGTTTAGTGATGTATAATCTACACAAAATATCTCATATAGTACTAGAATTATCATGTCTGTTAGTTTTGTTATGTTTTAAGTTCCTGGTTAGTCTTTAGTCTTTGCCATGTTTTTCCTCAGTCACTGTTGCCCTGCCATCAGCTTCACTCACGTCACCTGTTTCTCCCCTCAGCTGCACTCCATCACTAATCACTTATTTCACTCAGTATTTAGTCTCCAGGTTTTCTCATGTCCATTGCCACATCCTCACTGTCACTGATGCCATGTCACACATAGCCTTGTTGAGTCAGGTTTGTCCAGATTTTCACAGTCATAGTCAGGTTTTGTTTTGCCAAGTTTTTGTCATATTTTAGGTTTAGTATTGCGGCTCAGCCACACTTTTAGTTGTATTTTGGAATAAGTCAAGTGTTTTCTGTGAAATATCTGCGTCCGGGTTCTTCCTTCACCACCACGACACGCTACAACAAGTATGACAAGAGTGAGACGAAGTATTGTTGCAACAAGTGAGCATGAATATAAAATGTATGTCTTTAAGTTTGAACTCAATCTTGTCTGAACATTCACATGTCAATACGCTCAGAAATGTTGAAAGAGTGTATTCTTACTATGTTCAGGAGTGGCGCTCATTGATTTCAGAGCCTGACCTCGAGCAAAGATAACAAGACAGGTTGATTATTCAACGGGGTTTAATGGCCCACGTTAACCTGTTTTGCAGAGTGAGATGTAGTCTTTCCTGTCAATGCAACTTCTTTCCCCAGTAATCCAGAAAATGGAGACCTTTGTTGCAGATGGGAGAAGTTTCGCATTTACACATGATCGTTGATCTAAAAGGGTCTCTTTCAAGCCAAACATAAACAAATTGTACTAATTAATTCAACTGACTTCACTCAAATTATATGCTCTTTTTTAAAGATCCAGTATAAGACATGTTGTGATCTCTATGGCAGAAATTAGAGATTTCACTGTATACGCTCAACTTCACCCTCCAATTACAAGTGCATAGACAAAAAAAAAAGACTTCTGGCCAAGCGCTTAGTGAACAGGTTAACTATGAAAAAATCATTGTGTTAGTCTGACCAAAACTAGACAAAAATGCATGTAAACATATTAGTCGGACTAAAATAATATCAAATAAAGCTTCTCAAAATTTGGCTTATAAACTAATGCAGTTACGCTTCCAATCACTCTATATGTGTACGATCAATTAGATAAAAGGGCCTCGACATTCTGTCCGTGCTCCAAAGTTACATCTTTTTTTGTAAAAAACATTGAAGTGTATATTTTTCTATCAGAAATTGTGACTGAAAATCAGCCAAAATGGACTATTAGTGAAATAATGGGCAGTTAAAACAATTCCGGGCGGTGACTCTGCTCTAACGAAATCACGATCTTACAACTACAGCGTCATCAGACAAAATCATCATTCAAGTAACGTAAAACTGACATGTGTGGACTGAATTAGAAGCATAGAAAGTTAGAAGCAGCATAATGTCTTGAATTAGTTTATTTCCCCCCACAGTCCACAGTATTGTGGCATCAGATGTACTTCAGTTCACTGTATCAATTTTGCTCCAATGCAAAATTCATGCTGTTTTGCTCGTTGCCTTCATTCCATTTATAAACAACACTTGACCTTCAGTCACTTTGCTGGTCAGCTTGAGGCAGTAGTATCACTTGGTTAGGGTCACAAACCAGAACTACATGGTTTGTGTTTCTTTTCCCATTTTTTTTGACAATGCGACAGTGAACAACATGGATGCCATTTTTACATTTCACAAGCAGCTGCCCTCACGACCAGTTGAGGTTGCATATCCCGCAAATGTAATAATGGCGCGTATCAATCTGCATGAACAATTATTAAGGAGGACCGTCTTAAGTAAATAACTAAGTCTTCAGTCTCCAGAGTGTGTGAGTCATTTCTCCTCCCTGTCCACCTCAAGTGTGGAATTTTTTTTTCATACTACCTCTTATTGCAACTGCTCATATATGTTGTTTGTGGGAGTCACAGGCAATAAACCTGTCCCATCATTCAGAGGAAGTCTTGTATTTTCAGTTTGAGAGTGTGTGTGTGTGTGTCACATTGGCAAAAGAAAAGTCTGAGTGCTTTTGCTGGTATTTGAATTTCTGTTTGCGGACAGATATTGTCCACATGACTGTGTACCAACTATGCAAAAAGTTCTCACAAAACCTGCAGTGCAGCTGAGGGCAAAATTACAGCTAAATTGACAAAGATCGGGTGTGGTGCGTTGTCAAAATGTTGGCAGATAGTCCAAACAATGTCATCTCTTCGAAAGACAGTGATTCGTTTTAAACAAAAAGACATTTTCTTCATTTCTTTCATCGTGTTTGCCATATTCGTCCTTGTGGATCCAATAGTTGCTCTGCACACGTGTAAAAGAAAACGCATAAGAGCCCACTCACTAATACATCTTATCAGTCGTGCACAGCTGGAAAAGAGAATGGTTGAAGGAAAGAGTTGCTAAACTAAATTGCAAGGTCGCTGTATATTAACGTTCAGTGGTGTTAAGAAAGGAGAGCTTCTTTGCCGACCATGCCCAATTCAATGACTTTCTGTGGGTTTTTTATTATCCTTTCAGCTTAAACAGCATAACTCATGCAAGAGAAAAAGCATCTTTGTACATCTTTCTTGATCACTCTCTGAGTTGCCATGGATATTTTTTCTTTTACATTTAGGCCAACATTGTTAATATTGTTTTTTCTTTTTTTTTTAAGTAGCAAAAAAAGGAAAAAGAAAGTTCTTCACAGCCAATCACTCAGAATGATATGAGTGTAAATACATCTTAAGTTATATTCTGTATAAATACAACATTTTTGAAGATTTGGAAACTTACTGACAAAACACTTTTTTTATTATCTATACAGGCCTTATTTGTATCCTTGGCAACTTTCAAGAACCACTGAGATTTACCACAATGAGTTGAAACTATTGCTATTGCCTCCTTTCTCTCTTTCTGTTTCTCTCTCTCCCACTTTCTCAAGGATCTCTGGAGAAAGAAAAAGATTTGAGAAAGATGGAGTGGACAGAGTGAGGACAATTCAATATTTGCTTTTACCTTATTGGAAACAGAGATAGAATTTCAGAGAAATGGTTTTGAAATACAGGGAAGACTAAAGACACCCTGAATTAAATAATATTTGGGAAAATAATATTTGAACTTTTCCCCACATGATGGAAAAGTTCATGCAGCATATAAAGAAATCTGTCATGACTTGGACAATATGGCTAACACCAAAATGGGGGAAATTACACAACATCAGAAGATGAAATTTTGCAGTCAATTTTCTGAATGCAGTTAATCATGGACAATATAACTTGTGAATCAATGTGAAATAGATGTGAATATATATATAATCATAGCCAAACTATTGAAGTGAGGTTTAATAGAAACAAAATGTTTTGAACTGATTATTAGATAAAATCTAAGCTGTCTTTGTCTAATGACTTTGCCATCACGGCGTCCTAAACAAAGCCTGGTGGGGTATTAATAAGTTATTTCCCAAAAAAGATACCAACAGTAACTAACAGTGTCGCTCCAATGGGTGATGCCGTAGTAGCTACTTAAACCTGTACGTTTGCTCATCATCTAATATCTGACGAAGCTTATTAAAAATCTAAATGGAAAAAAATAGAACAGATCTCAGACAATATGTCATTTTATCAGCTATATTACTAAAGGAATGCTACTGATATTTTATTTTTTTTCAGCTTTTGTTTTCAATCAGCCATAAGCCTGAAATCAACATGATGTTCTGCTGTTTAGAAGACCCCTGTCATTCATATCTGCTCAGAGGAGGATGAAGTGGGTTAAAACAGAGTAAGACAGACTTCATAAGAAAGCAAACAACCTTTGAGGCTAATGAAGGGTCTAACATTGTGTGGCTGCAATGCACCAATTAGTTTGTGAACTACCATTATCGTTATTTCACACGTCCACATGAAATGGCAAATTAATACGTGTGAGTGTGTGTTGTAAAAAGTTATGTTATTGTCAGATGATTTCTAATTCAAATAATGTCTTGTAGAAAACTGACTTCACACATGTATGTCTTTTCTGTGACTTTGTTATGTCATGTTTGTCCCTGGCAGGTGCTAAACTGCTACTTGCTTTTGTCAAGCTTACACCTAAGGGCACTCTCATTGAATCACCTTGTTCTTAAAATAACATTTTCTGGGCCTTTAAATTAAAGATGATAGTCCCTTTATTTGTCAGCTTGAGGTGCGCCCCTAAATAGGAAACAACCAGTGCTGATTAATTATAAATCACCTATTTACGACACGTGCATAATGAGGTCTGTGTGCTAAGACGTGTTCTATGTTATAAATAGTGAGAACTACAAGAGATTATTGAATTATAATGTGCAGGTGTAAAGAGTGGCAGTTAATGACTCTGCTTTGTCCCTAAATAAATAATGTTTCTGTGGAAGTGTTTTGCATTGTGCTGTATTTCATGTACAAAGGGATAGGAAATACAAACATAAAGTTTGCTGGTAAGGTATGGTGCCACCAAATGTTGCCAAACGCAGCATAAGTGTGCTTACAGAAGATATTATAAAAGATATTCCCTAATTTGGTTTTCATAACATTAGGCTTTCTGACATAAAAGAGCAAAAGAAGACAAATGTCTGAACATATAAGTGCCCACTTATTTCATGTTTTTTGATGGGATTGGGCTGCAACCGCTTAGCAGAGCCACTGGACCCCCCCTAACTGTAAATGTGAAGGGTCCATGTGTTTGTCAGGCAGTAAAAGCAATAATAACGTGTTAATATAATTAATTACATTCATCGGCCTCTTTATTAGGTACAGCTGTTCAATTGCTTATTAACACAAATAGCTAATCAACCAATCACATGGCCGCAACTCAATGCATTTAAGGCATGTGGAGGTGATCAAGACAACTTGCTGAAATTCAAACCGAGCATCAAAATGGGGAAGAAAGGAGATTTAAGTGACTGAGTATTTCAAAAACTGCTGATCTACTGGGATTTTCAGGCACAACCATCTCTAGGGTTTACAGAGAATGGTCCGAAAAAGAGAAACTATGCAGTGAGTGGCAGTTGTGTGGACAAAAGTGCCTTGTTAATGTGAGAGGTCAGAGGAGAATGGGCACACCGGTTCAATGATAGGAAGGCAACAGTAACTCAAATACCCACTTGTTACAACCAAGGAATGCAGAATATCATCTCTGAGCGCACAACACGTCAAACCTTGAAGAAGTTAGGCTACAGCAGCAGAAGACCACTCCGGGTGCCACTCTTGTAAGCTAAGAACAGGAAACTGAGACTACAATTTGCACAGCCTCACCAAAACTGGACAATAAAAGATAAAAAAAAAAGGTTGCCTGGTCTGACGAGACTCAATTTAAGCTTTGACATTCTGATGGTAGGGTCAGAATTTGGCGTAAACAACTTGAAAGCATGGATCCAGCCTGCCTTGTATCAACGGTTCAGGCTGCTGGTGGTGGTGTAATGGTGTGTGGGATATTCTCTTGGCACACTTTGGGCCCCCTAGTACCAAGTGAGCATCATTTAAATGCCGCAGCCTACCTGAGTATTATTGCTGACCATGTCCATCCCCTTATGACCACAGTGTATCCATCTTCCGATGGCTACTTCCAGCAGGATAATGCACCATGTCATTAAGCTCATATCATCTCAAACTGGTTTCTTGACCATGACAATGAGTTCACTGTACTCCAATGGCCTCCACAGTCGCCAGATCTCAATCCAATAGAGCACCTGTGAGATGTGGTGGAACGGGAGAATCGCATCATAGATGTGCAGCCAACACATCTGCAGCAACTGTGTGATGCTTTCATGTAAATGTGGACCAAAATCTCTGAGGAATGTTTAATTTGTACCTAACATTTGTACTTAACAATGTCGTCAGTGAATGTATAATGCTGTTTAAAAAAGTATAGGTGTTAACATAAGTAAATGTATAACTAGACTCCCAATTCACGCTCCATCTCAATAGTGTTATTTGATGCCGCATTTCATTCACAATCACATCCATAGATGTGTATTTGTGCTCATTTGGGCTTTATACAACAAATACAACTTCTCAAACAACTTTGTCACTGCCAGGTTACCCAGAAGGCCTTGTTCTGAGAGACAAAGACCTTGTCCAGTCATAACATATTTCTATGGAGCGTATTTACATTCGCTTAAAACTTTAACATTTTACAAAGTGAAACAAATCTTCAACTGATTTGCAATTAACTGTGTAGTCTTTGGCTACACTCTCCAATTCGTGTTTACGAATACTAACAGAAATGTTTTATGGCTTGACAGCCAAAATAGTTCTCTTTAATTTGTCAAATTTGTTTGTCTATGACACATCTGCTTTTGACGAATCATAATTCATGTCACCGACTCACTTTGTCATAGTAGCTCATAAAGATGCACATCATATGGAAAACACGCATCCTCATGTAATATCTCAAAATAGTTTACAAAAAATGTCTATTTATGTAAATCTATGGTAAGATGGATGCACAAACTTTGTCAATGCTGTTCCCAACAAAATAACTAACTGTTAAACCATCCTTTGTATGTTGTTTGGTGAAGGCGATTGTACATGCTGTGGTGATGCTTCCCTCCATCTGTCTCCCGTGAAACAGCGCCTTAGGCAACACTGTCAGACAAAAATGGTGTTCTTGGCTGTATACATTTGGTTGAAAAACAAAAGTCCCATCCAATCTTTACGTATATCAATTTGCATGAGTTGGGAAACAGAAAAATGCTCTATTGAAACTATTTCAATAAACAATTGTTTAATACATGGTACAACTGAATACGTCTTTAAAATTGCTTGAAAAACTGAACACGATGATGGTTTAATCTTTTTTTTATATATTGGCTGCAAGGGACTCAACAGTAAAGAAATGCAACATTTGTTCAACCGAATGCCTCCGAACAAGAAGGGCTTGACAATGTCTTTGCCTTTGCACGGTGGAGGTCACTGAATTGATTTCAAATAAAGTTTTATGTGGTAGAGATTTCAATCTTAATGATGAGTCTTTGTGAGGCCATGGACAAGAAAGACCATGCTGGCAACAAAAGGAAGCTGAAAATAAATTGCATTGGAGTGCGTTAAGGATGGCTGAACTGGTTTTAAATCAATCAACATCTTTGAAATAGCAAATTTATTAAATATATAATGTGTGTCTCAGAGGGAGAATGTGACCGGTGTCATACAAACGCATGGTGAGATCAGTGCTCACACATATTTCTCCTTCATTCCATGATCTTTTTTTTCTTGGGGGGGTGTGCCAAGCAAGAATAAGAATAACACTTCCACGATCGCTTAGGAGTGATTATTTGGCACTCTCCCTCCCCAGATGGCTGAATGCTTGATGTTCTTGTCACGTTCTGTTGCGTTTTCCCTGCCTTGAACGGGCTGTGTACACAACCATTGTTTGATGAGTAAAATTGAAGGCAAGTCTTGTAAACTGTGGATGCCCCTTTGCCAAAGACATGGCACTGCAAAGACAATGTGTGCAGACATCTCTTTTGCACTCTCGAGACTTCATGCTACTTAGCTTGAGGCTTGAGAGAGAGAAAAAAAAGATTGTTTTATGTGGAGGAAAACCTGACAACCTTTACACGTTTTATGGCATGAAAACTATTATAGCTGAAGAATTACAAGCTTTTACGATAGAGCTTTAATGTTTTGACTAACGAAATAATAGTATGCTCTTGATATATCAGAGTTACTTTAATGACAACTTTAAAAAGAATTCAGAGCAACATCAAAGCTCTAAATATTACTCAAATATTCTGAGAAATAACTTACTTTACCTTAAATTTGGCAATAGAAAGTGTGGAAGTCCTAGCAAAAGCAAGGAACAGGAATATCAGCCAAAGCCTCTTTTCAAAGAAAATGAAACACTGATATGTCATGTAATATTTAAAAAGCAAAGTGGTTTACCCCAACAAGTTGAAGTCATACAAGTTTGCAATGATAATGTAGCCACAGTGTAGTTGACTCATTGCAGTGCAGTGCACCAAATAGCCAAGAACACATTTGCTAATTTGCAATGACTTTCCTTGCAAGTGCTTCAAAGAGGAAATCTGTTACATTTCTTTCATCTCATCTATATTTTATTAGATTTACTTGATCAGGCACTCTTACTGAAATAAGAGCTTTTAGGAGCCCTGAACAAACTTTTAACATTCACTCTCCATCACTTTTGAACTACTTAGAAATCAATTTGTGCATGTGTCCTTCCATTAAATCAGTCTACCCATAAACACATCTGTTTGGTTTGTTTGGCTGTGTAGCAACAGCAGTATAGCAAACAACAAATTCCACACACAAGTGTTCCCAAACTCTGACTCCTTAAATGGCCAAATGTTCTTCTAGTTTGTCATTTATCTGTCTTTAGTGTACAGACCTCATCGACTTGGAGGCATCTTTTTTCAGTACTGATATTTCTGTTCAGATTCCTTTAAATGCTTTTGGTCTGTTTCTGAGAGAAATCTGACTTGATCGGACCTTACTAATTCGGTGGCTAACAGTCTGTAGAATAACATTATGCCATAACATGACAGTATTGCAGCACAATAAAAATCACAGGCAGCAGCACATGGTGTTTACTCGACTGAGGTTGTAAAAAAGAGATTTTCTGTACAAAATCAGAACACATTTATCAGACTAGCAAAAAATGTATATGAGGATGAAGTGTTGCTGTTACATACTGAGGTACATTAGTTGTTTTATGCAATTGCAGAAAATAAAAGAATTTTTGAATGAGTGCATCTCTAACTCTTTACAAACGGCTAACTGGTGTGTTTTCCATTAAAACGGCATACCTGTTCGTAGACGTGTTCACATTCTACAATAAGACCAGCAAGTGGACATGTGCTACAGATGTCACTCATTAGTGTGCTTTGTTGGAAACATTTGAAATGTGGAGCCACAATAACATCCTGTGCTGATAAAATAGTCAGATGGCACTTTTACTCGATTTACTCGGCAACATACTTTCGGACGAAATTAGATATCATTTGACCTATTTAGCTGCGTCCTTATATATATAAAAAAAAACTAATATATTATATATATTGAGGTTTGGTCTTTATATTTTCAACCTGCAAAGACGCTGAATACCTCGACAGTGATGACGAGCTGATTAACCGTTAAGATGATTCATTGTCACAGAAACATATCGAGCAGAATGCAAACAAAATACTTTGGACAGTCAAAGGACAAGCTGTTGTACCCAGAACGGCAAAACACATTCCGTGTTCTCCTCCCACTCAACACCTACCCGTTGGAGAGAGCTTTTAGTTTTAGAAAAAAA
Source organism: Leuresthes tenuis (assembly GCF_036924035.1). Classification (NCBI taxonomy): domain Eukaryota; kingdom Metazoa; phylum Chordata; class Actinopteri; order Atheriniformes; family Atherinopsidae; genus Leuresthes; species Leuresthes tenuis. The sequence continues at coordinate 14,510,856 of NW_027325365.1, read as the reverse complement.
AGAAAACCTGGCAGGACTGCAGAAACCTCACACCTAACATCCCATCCCTGTGCAGAGGTATGCATGCTCAAGGGAAAAGGCTGAGAAGTGCTGCAGCAACAGATGTCCAGTATGTCTAGTTAGTTCAGGGCTCTGACTTCAACCCTAAAACACTTCTTTGGTATGAACTGAAACACTAACTACAAAGGAAAGCATTGTAAAAAGGTGGGGACTATTCTTGGAATGTTAAGGCATCATGTTAATGCTCATGGACTTGATGTTTAAATCATGTTTAAATTATTTGTTTGGTAGTCCACATACTTTCACACATGTAATGTGCTTCAACATATTCATTCTAAGCCACAAAAGTGCTTAAATGTAGATTTCAGTGAAGTTAGAAAAACAGCAACATTTGCAAACAACAACAGCAAACAAATCGATCCAAATGTTACCAAGATACTAACTCCAGACATCATCTGTACTTAACATTATGTCTAGGAATATCCCCTACAGTCTTACAGCTTCTGTAAAATTCATAGGAAAAATTTTACTTACATATAGTTTGACCATTGAAAAGCAAAAATAACAGAAAACCTTTTTAACCTCAGGTGAAGTTATATTGTGAACTGTATGCTTGTTTAAGTTTATCTACAACCCGCTTGAATTTAATTGATAATACACTGTGGTGATTTCTACAAAATACCCATAATCTACACTGTCTGCATGAGTAATACCGTGCACTTATACTGGTGGAGACTCAAATACTCTTTTAATAAGCACTGTTTTGTAATGCTCCCCGGGATTATTCATTTGTTTTTGCTATTTTACTATAATGCAAAAATGTTCACTAATTGCCTAAGAGTGGTAAAGGTGACATTTCCTCATTAGAAGAATCCCCCTTAATGTTTGAGCCAATTTACAAAATTATATAAAATCATGTAACCCAGACTTCTCTTACAGGCGACCGGAGGAGCTAAGAGGCTAAATAAAAGCGAAGAGCGGATCATGAAGTGACTCGTTAATAGAGCATCAGTGGATTTAATCATCAGTGATGCCACCTTTTCAGCATGTCTCTGGTCGATTGTGAGGGAGTGTTACTTTTTACTGAGGTCAAAGAGTTTACTTTAACTGACCTTGGTAACAGAAAAGAAGTAGTTAAATGTACTGAATGATTATCCAATTAATCTTAAATGCAAGACCTGTTGTAGTGATGTGAGCAAATGTGGCTTACATTTTGATGTAGTCTTTGAATAGTTTGCCTTTAACAGTGATCCAACGTGTTCATAAATAAAAGAAATACCTTGACAATGGGTATGTTCATTCTAATGTTTCACAGCCAAGGCTGCGATATCACGTTGGGATAATTGATTTGATGATTGAAATTTTCTAAAAATGAAGTTTGAACAAATTAAAATGGTGTATTTCTACCCTTTCTGCCACACCAATGTTGTTATCGACATTTCTATTGATATTTGATCAACTTTTTATTACAGTTGTGATGGTATATAAATACCAGTTCTATCTTAAGGTCTGAAAACCCCTCATCCAAAAACAATATAAATGGGCAACATATATTTACAATCAAGTCTTGCTGAATTGAGGGTGATGGCATTTTTTTCAATCCTCTCACAGGAGAGCTGTTTCAGGTATTACTCAGATGAAAAACACTCAGCATTGCCTTGATATGTATATCGATGTATGTCTTCCTTCCATTCAATCAGTTGGATAATGAATAACCAGGCACAAAGTGATAAAGTTTTTTGCCACATAAATCGAAGATATGACACTTGGGTACACTTCTAAACGCCTGTTTAGGTGTTTGTTATGGACGATCCACGACTAGCTCTGAAGTCCAATAAAAATAAAGTGTCCGGGTTGAGATCAGGCAAGCAATTCATCCCAATCACACCCCTCCAGGTCACTCAGTCATTGCCTACATTGAAAAATTCATTAAAGTTTTGCAACAGAATAATGGAACCCCACAGTGGCACAACTTCCAAAACATCATCTAGAGACTCCAAGAAGATCAAATAATCTGTACAGCCGTTTAGTGTATATGCAGAAATCCTAGTCTGCTATATTGTGTTTGTCCCAGTAACATCCGATCTCCTGCCATATGTCATGAAAATGCGTGAGGAGAGGGGCAGAGCTCTTAACTGATCACCGTTTGCTGATGAGTTTGATCTGGTGGCAGGGAAGACTTGGTAGACCTAAAAAAGTAGTGAGTGTGAAAAACGACTGCCTCGTGGGGGCTCAGTCCATGACATTTTCAACACAAACCCTAACAGAGAATTTTTAACACTTATCGGAGAAGGTTGGGGACAAAGAATCTAAAATGGGTCATGTACATGGCCTCCGCTGCAGATGTGACTGCGACTAGAAGGTTGTTGGTGGTTGTTGGTGGTTGTTGTGGCGGCAACTGGCAGAGCCACTGTTGAACACTAGTGTTGAGAAAGCTGTCAAGCTGAAGAAGGAGGCTTTCCAGGTTTGTTGTATGTTAGGGATCACCTGAAGCTGCTGAAAGCTTCTATACAAACCATTGGTGATGAGACTATAGAGGCTAGAATTTGGAGATGAGAAGAATTGATTGGCTTCAAGGGAGTTTTTGCAAGCTATTCAATGGCTCAGAAAGGGAGGGCAGGGCCTGTCCCTGGTTGTATTTAGCCAGGGTGATGAACTGCTGACCCAAACTAGGGATATTGTTAAGCAGTGAAAAAAGCACTTTGACGATCTTCGTAATTCAGCCTTCATGTCTACCACTGAGGTGACAGTGTCTGAAGACTAGGTGAAAGACTAAATCATCCCCTTAGGGGAGGTTGTAGTAGTAGTTAAAAAGCTTCTCTGCCACAGGTTGATCTAAAAATGCTGAAGGCTTTGGTTGTGTAGAGCTTTTCTGGGCTTACACATCTCTTCAATGTCATATGAAGGTCTGGGACATTGCATGTGGAGTGGCAAACCTTGTGGTGGTCCCAATTTTTTTAAAAGGTTTACAGAAGGGTGTGCTTCAATCAGGGGTTGTTCCTCACACAACTCAGCCTCCACGGAAAAATGTACTCTAGGGTGTTGGAAAGGGGCCTCGAACTCATTGCTAAACCTTTGATCCAAGAAAAGCTGCATAGTTTTTGTCTAGGTTGTGGAACAGTGTACCAAATCCTTATCTTCACTTGAACTTAAGGACGAATGGGAGTTCGACCATGCAATCTGTATGTGTTGTATGTGGATTTACAGAAGGCTTTTTCACTGTGTCCCTGTGGTTTCTGTAGGGTTGCTGAAGGGGGTTCAGGGTACTGAAGTTGAAGGCTTTTAGATCCCTGTATAACCATAACAAGAACTGTGTCCACACCATCAGTTGGGGTAGTTTTCAGTGCGTGTTGGACTCTTCCAGAGCTGCCCCTTGTCAGTAATCTTCCTTCTGGATAGATGGTTGGAAAATAAAATTATTTGCAAGCAGGCAAATTCATTCTAATGTTCTGAAGCAGAGTTCTACTTAGTCTATGGCCTGAAGTGCTTACAGACTGTAAGTCTTTAATTCAAATGGGTCATTTTAGATAGAAGTTTCCCAGATGTTCAAGCTTTGAATAAAAGTAACAGCCCTGGTAACCAATATTTAACTCATATAAGTGGGTCTGAGGCTCTCTCATGAGGACTTACTGTAGATTGAGCAGGAAGCCATCAAGATAGTTTGCAGAGAGTGCTGAAGATGTCCGCTGAGATTTAGTCTGCCACCTTTACATCTGCCACAGGTGTACAAAATCTAATCTTGATACTGTTTGCTCAGGACGAGAAGTCAGTTTGGCTTTGCTCATGACATGAAGGTGGCTTTGGCAGAGATGAAAAAAAAGAAAAGTTAATGGTATGTCACATTCAAAAGGGAAAGGGTAGAAAAAGAAGTGATTATTATTGATTTACATGCCAACCAAAAATGTACTGAAATACAAAAAAAAAAAAAGGAAAAATACAGAAGGGACAATCTTCCAAATCCATAATGCCTATTTATGAAAAAGAAAAAAAAGTATCTACCAATTGCTTGGACATCCTGTAGACAAACTGCTCTAGTGACTCTTTTTCTCATACGACCTATCTGTTGACCTTTATAGAATGAACTAATAGTACTGAAGATACCATTTTTAGGTATACTGACTTTTTTTAATACTTTTTTTAGACTTTTTTGACCTTGTCAGCCTTTGTACTGTGTAGTTGTCACTCTATCCACTAAATCACAGAATCTCTGTAAATCTGTTTGTGCTCTTTGCGTTTCCAGACATTCAACTAAAACTTGGCATGCATGTTACAGAAGACCCACTGAGGCACAGTGCAAAGTCAGAAGTAATTTTAAAGAGCACTTTTTATGTTTTGGCTAAATGTTTTACATTTGCTAGTTGTAATTGGATAAGTGGAAGTGAAGCTTTACTCAGTTGTGATTGCTTATTTCACTAAGCAGCTGTGATTGGCTATGTCACCGTTTGTAGACCTTTCTCATCAGGGGTAATTGTCAAGTGTGAAGTGGTATTGTTCAGTAACTGCTTCCTTGTAGCTCAGAGTTACATTTACATACACTGTCACGTTTTTTCCTTTCTGGTGAATTAAGTAAATTACAACAATGTTATCAGTTGTGCTGCTTAAAATACAGCAAAATATACATATACAAAATATAAATACAGTACAATGTGATACAGGGTGGTAAAGGGTCTGTTTTCTATTTCTAATGACCACCATACACTTGTGGTCTGTGACATAAACTCAATGAATAAGTTTTTCAGTTCTTACAAAACCCAGTTTAAGTCTTTCTAGCGGCCCTTTTTTCAAAACTGTTGTATGTTGTCTTAAATCTACTCTTGGGCTTGTGAATATAGACATTACTCATAACTACAGTCCCATCTCCATCTAAGCCTTAGATCCAAAAGGCCTGAGTTTAGCAGCATTTTGCAGATGGACAAGCAGAAATCAGTTGAGCATTTGCTACCAATACTACTGGTAGTACCAAAGAGAATTTTGTGATTCCGTTATTATTCATTATTGTTATTACATTAAGATTTAATAGATATGCAGGCACATAGGTGCTAATGTTGAAAAAACTAAATGTTGAACTGAGCAGGACGTCCTACGGAACATAAACCCTTGACGAGTTAGTGAAAGCAAAATTGTTTGAGAACAGATCAGTTTTTGAAACAGAAAATAATATACAATCATTCTTCAGAAAGGTGTAACTTCTGTCAGCACCATCCTGGCAGGGGCAGAGTCCAATCTTTCAACAAGAGAAGCCTGGGGTGCTCAGAAGCCAAGGTTTACTTGGTTCTGCAGGCAGACTTCAAGTGAGCAAACGTGCACTGGTTTTTGTTCTTATTTCCACAAAATTTTCAGTTTAAATAAATAGCAGATAATAAATAGATAAAAGACAGTTTACTTTACAGTTTAGTGGTCAGTGCCCAAATGATATCAGTATTACATTGGTAACATGCAGGAGAGTTCCCTTCAGTCTTAAAAGACTGCATTTCCATCGGTGTATACGTTTCCTAAGCTTTAAATTATCTCTATTTTTTATTTTGGGAAACTCTCACAACTTTTAAAAATAGCATCCCTTTGCAAAGCCAAAACATCACAAGAAAAACTAGACAAGGAGGGAACAGCAGTGCCATTTGTAGAGCTTGAATATTGTCACACTGCCTTTGGTCTATAGTTGTGGAATAAGATGAAGAAAACATCTAGCGAAAATGGTTGAAAATCGACAATTAGTTCCCTGTCCAATTGCATTATCTTGGCTAATGAGATATCTAACTGTGTTTAGCAACATGGACAAGTGTGAGCTTTTTACAATATAACATGAAACGGTAGCTGACACCACACTCGGGACTGCATGTAGCACACAATAAAGCTGGTCTTCACCTAGGAAACCGCCTCTGTATTATATTGGTTTGCATGTGTGATCAAGGACAACGTTGAATAAGTTACAAATAGAACATCTTTCTTTCCTGAAAGATCAGCCACCTCAGCCTTTCGACCAGTTGAACCAGTTAACGAGCATTTGTCTTTTACAGTTAGCCCTCTGCTTGTGTAAAGATTGACCATTGTTTTAACATTTCAGCAAATTGCTCTCTTGAGACTTAAACAGAGATGTGCTGTAAAATTTCTGGAAGCCTTAGTTGTTGATGTTGCTGTTGGGCATGTGTTGTGCCAGAATAGGGACACTGAAAAGAGGCAATAGAGCCCATAGCAGCCGGTCTGACTTGTTTCTTGCAGTCTTTATGGAATAATTTCAAATAAAGAACAGAGACCAGCAGCTGCGACTCAAATTTGTTGGTCAATACCAAAGGAAAGACAGAGGATCAGACAAACAAATAACCAGCAAATGGAAGAAAAGTAGAAAACTGTTGACAAGCTTTGCCGACACATTCTGTCAAAAATGAAGAATGATTGAAAAGGGAATTATAAAAGGTACATCTTGAAAGTGTAAATTAAGAAGGTACTCGGTACTCGTCACTTGAAAGATAGTGTGTATGTTTTAAAAGAAGGACGTTTCTGGGGTCACTTCAGCTAACACAAAGATAAATGCTCATTTTTTCAGGCAAGCAAAACAACCTTTGTATGTATGTCCCAGAAAAAAGAGCAGAACATTTTCTGCCATTCTGGATTCTTGTCACATGGAAGAGAACCCTTTTCTTCGTTTTCTTCTTTCTCCGATAACAGTTACAGGGAAGTCCAGAGGTAACAGCAAAGAGTCTTAAGTTAGCATCATTCCAACTTCCAGCTGCCACTGAGTGACCTTGACATCTTGACATGCGACACGGCTTTGCGTACTGTATCATATGTGTGGAGCTGCTTTTTCAGTTGTGATGACAGAGGATGTGAATTGCTTCAGAGTAGTTTCCAAAAGAAAATGCGAGAGAGACATTAGATATTAAAATTCTAGCTGGTTTTTGTTTGTTTGTTTGTTTTGGTTCTTGTTTCTTTGAAATGCTCAGGAAATGTATCTTGGTTATATCCTCTTCTTGTGTTTCAGACACAGGGGGCTTGCTTTGATCCTGGGGGTAGAGTGGATTTTCCACTTGTTGAAGACACTGAGTCCCAAAATTGCCCCAAGTGTATCATTAGTGTATGAGTGTGTGAAAATGAATAATAGAATAATTGCGCATTTTGAATGTTTATGGACGGGTGCCGTGGCTTGCAGTGTGAGGGTCTGTGATGAAATTGGATTTCACATACAACTGTAAAAGTGTGTATGAATACAGTCCAATTACTGTGTGCCCGACCTGCAACGTGATAGTTCTGGAATCTATCAAATTACTGCCATCCGAAATACAGATGATTTCCTTGACATGCCTGTCCTATAACCTAAGTGCTACTAAAGTAATTGTTGGTTTTCATTTCTGAGCCTCAGACTTTGAACCTCTGACCTTGTACTTAATGAGTTGTCGAAGATGAACCTAAGCCAGTGCTAAAAGTGAAATGTGCTTTAAAAAGTATCTATGTTAGTCTGACATTGTAAAATGGCAGGATATTTTCAGAGCAGAGTCGGGAGAGCAATGAATGGGAACAAAATAAAGAGAGGGCAACAGGCTGGATGCCAGTACCACAACATTGATGACCAAATGAATAAAATGTGCCTGCACCAACGCCATTTGGAGATTGTTGTGCCAGGCAGCATCGAGCCTCAGGGCCACTACTGCCATCTGTAAGAACATCCGACTCTCCATGGGATTGTTCCTGCTGTAATTAAAGTCTAAGGCCAAACTGAAAGGGTTATGTCTGTATTTTGAGAAGTTGTACTGACTTAAAAAAAAAAGAAGAACAATACCTACATCTCTGTTGAACTCTTGGAGCTCGACATTCGAGTTCAAATAGAAAAGCAAGCAATTTTCAAAATGAACATACAACAACAAGACTGCTAACTGACTCATAAGAATGTAAATGTTGTAAGGGACGGTTTTATGTAATCTTTAATGAGGAAATCTACGGACCATCTGCTTTCAAGACAGCATATACAACAATCTTCTGACACAGTAACATTATGTTTATACGTTTATTTGTGTGTCGGTGGGGACATGTATCATTGGTGACTGTATCAAGTCGGATAATTACTTTCAAGAAGTCATTATGTTAAGTCAAAATGATCACAGCTTGACAAAATATAACAAAAAACTCAACTAACGACAAATGCTTTTGTCTAAGATGAAATCTCTCAACCCCCTAACCGAAATGAAGCCGATGATGCCATTTTGATAAGCAGTGAGATGTCTTCAGAATTCATATTATCCACTTGCTCCGTACCTAATTATTAATATTCCAACGTTATAATGTAAAGTAGTCTTTTTAATCCATTAGGAACCAAGGCAGCCTTTTAAGGGTTCCCTTACCTTTAGTGTTTTACATAAAAAGACTGCAGAGTAACAAATCAGTAAAGCCATCGGGACTTGTTCTCTCCCACCCACAGAAGTCAATTATTCTGAGTTTCCTGAAACACATCGTTTGTGGTCCAGGCTTTTTTTTCCCTAGACATGTCAACATCACCATGAAAGAGATTTGCATAATGCCCGCCTTTTCCTAGTTTGGCACACCATCAAACAAAGAATGAGCAGTTTTTCTGGCACGCTGCCATTTCTGACAAATCAGCTGACCAATGACAGCAAACCCAGTCTTTCGGGAGGGGAGCCTTAAAGACACAGGAGCTTGAAAGAAAAGTTTCTAACTGAAGGTGCCAGGAAGTGATACAGCATTCATTCATTCATTTTCTAAACCAGTTTCATCCTATTCGGGGGCCGGAGCCTATCCGGGCTTGTGATGCAGCATCTAATTAAAGGATAAAGAACATTTTGGTCTATCAACATTAGAGTTTATTAATTTAACAGCCCAACCCCCACCACACACTCTCACATACACACACACACACACAAAAGAATATCATGTGGAGACAAAAATGTAAGCAGTGACTGAACCAAGTTTACTTTTCTGAATGGTCTTTGTTGATCTGAAACATGAGATTAAAAGTTATTGTCAGTTCGACTTTTAGTGTAAGTGGGTGATTTAGCCTTAACGTTTCTAAACATAAAAGAGTGCATTTTTGCTTACGTGTCTTGAAAATAATATATAGAAAGCATTGCGTTGTCGTGCAGTTTTCACTCTTTGTTCTTTTGTCCTTTTCTAAGGATGGGCTTACAAAAGAACAACAAAAAAAAGAGAATTATAAAAAAAACTTTTATACTATACACAACACACCGAGCTATGACAGAGTACTTCTCATCTTACACTATAAAACACTATAAAACACTCAAAAAGAATAGAAAGGCTTACAGTATCAGTCTATTTCTTGTGATGTTGGTTAACATTTGTGTTCAAATTTAAACCCTAGATTGACACACTGAAAAAAGATTTTTGCAAATTTGTACATTTTCAAGATGCCTGTTAGAGGAAAGCTGGCAGTGTGAAGACATGATCATGGCCTCAACCCACACTGCCAGATGCTACAGTTAATGCACAGTTAGTGCTTCAAACAGCAGACTTACTTTGCATTTCATATCCTTTAATTCAGATGTCTACCTGTTTTTGTCACATTTTTGTGTCTTCGTTGTTGGACTCATTATCACTTAGGGCAGGGCTAAAATGCTAAGCAAGTTTTTCTTTCATGACCGAGTAACCGTGAAATTACAGATAAAGTTTGCATGTCAACCTATTTTAAACCAGGACATCTGTCTCGGCAAAGTGTAGACAGAAGTGAAAAAGAAACGGCGTGAAGTGCCGGGCAAAAATATCGTTCAAATGTATTTTTGTTAGCGAAAAGCTGCCACCATAGATCAAAGAGTAACTTCCTGTAGAGCTGTCTCTGTCAGTCCATCAGTCACATTAGCAATCTAAGTGTTGCTCAATCAACTGCAGTCTTTGGAAGGGGGATCTGCTTGTCCCCAGTATGTGTCCATCAGAAGGAAAATGCTGTATTGATTACATGTCAGGGTAGCCTATAAACTGCAGCTGCAAGTGACAGTCGGTGACTCTGTTTTGGTGACAGGCAAACGCTGAAAGAGAAACATTTCTGGAGGTGAATGGAGAAACTATCAGGCAGATGTTTATTGTACGGACAGAAAATAATTTCTTCTTGACAGTGTCACACAGACACTCGGTGCCAAGCAGTTTACAAAGCATCAGTGAACTCATAACCATCTTATTTTTGATAAGAAGAATGACAGTATTATGCCAGGGTTATGGCAATCTGCCAGCGTTGGAAGCTAAGACAATAGCTCTGTGTAAATTCAAATTAATCTCCTTGCCAAGAAGCTGGAAATAAAGAAAAGAGAAAAAAAAGACATAATGAAAGCGATAGTATCAGCATTGTCCTGTTTTCATGTTTGGTATGCTGCCATCCATGTTGCTTGCTGCCTATTGATATTTACTTTATATTGTTTTCTGTGTGTTGGCAGGTCAAACCTTTTTAATGAGGGCAAATAGAGGCCATGGCGTGGAAACGCAGAGCCAAGTTTGTGTTGCTGAGTTCAAAGCTAAATGTTGGCTGCCAAAAAGAAGAGATAAACAAAACTTACTGTGAGGTGTAGCATTCATTTGTTCCTGCATGCTATTTGTGTTTATTTGTAACATGGTAAATGTGCTTTTTTTTTTCCTCACGGACTCAGCTTTCTGTATGTATTGCATTTAAAATGGCATGCTATAATTTTGACAGTCGAGGTTCAGCTTAGTCGTCAGAAAGAGCCCTCATTCAGATCTTCTCAAGACTGATTACCTGTAAAGTCGTCATTTTTTCTGCAAAAAACAACATACTGGGACAGAAAATATCAAAATGACAAATGATGAAGATTTAAACCAGTATAAATGACATGACAAACCACTGTGCCCCATTCTGAAAATGATCAAATGTGTTAAAAGAGAAAAAAAATGAAATCGTATATTAGTCATATGTTCATTTTTCTTGAAGACATTTTCAATCAGGGGGAAAAAGTCTGAAATTCAGTGTTTATTATCAAGTTCTTGCAGTCCCTCCCTCTACTTTGTCAAAGCAAGAGGACAACCCCTTTCAGTTTTGTGATTTGGAGACTTAAGCAATTCAGTTTGAAGTGTCGCTCTTTTGGTTTTTTAAAGGACGCGGATTTGGCTTGTGACCACAGCTTCAAATTTTTCTGCCACGGGATTTACATAAAAAGCCCGCAGTTGGGAAAGTTTAGAACAGATTCTGGTGAAAAGTAGACCAAGGATGAGCAAGAAAATGAAAGCCTCAATGGCTGTTGGGTGGGGGGGTGTCATAACTATGTATGTGTGTATACGTGGGGCTGTTGGTGGCAGGGGGGGGGGGGGCTAGAAAGGGTTGCTGGTTAGCTGAGCTTTAGCCTGGCTGCATTAAAGAGCAGCAAATCCGACTTGCTTCGTAAACAGAGGCTCCAGGGACACTTGTTTTGCATGCAGGCTGCTGCTGACTAGATGGAAGCCGTCTGTGATTTTAATAGCGTAAGCTCATAGAAATCACCGTAGAAAATGCCAATACAGCTGTCAGCCAGCACTGCTTTCACTCAAACACATCAGCACTGAAAATGATACAACTAACAGAAACACACACGCATATTTAAATATGAATTTACCTCTGAACTTTGCAGCTTTCCAATATTGGTAAACATCCCAGTTTCTGAGGAGTAACTCAGTTTTGGCTTTACATATCATTAGTACACCATCTCTCCTTAATTTAACCCCCATTGACTTTCACTGCAGTAGTTTAAAGAAAGCATAGCCCCTTTTAACTCTACATAGCCACTAACAAACCAATTTTATGGTTGTGATTTTCAAAGGAGGATGAAGCACATTTGGAATTTCCCATATTGCTATGTTATTCTTTTGCCCTTGGATAGTTGCCGGCTTAGTGCAGAATAAAGTTTTTTAGAGTTTACTCTCTAATGACGTTTACATTCAGCTTCAAAAAGTTATAATTAGAATTTTTTTTGCAGCGAGCTCAGTGTGGCTGCAGATAGTCAGCACCCACAAATCAGCAGCCCCCGACTGTACACCCCAGTGACATCACAAATTTAAGAGTTCTGCCTCTGATGTCGAGCATGAAGAAATACTGATGCAAGTTCAGAGACATCACCCAAACTGTCCTGGGACGCTGAAATAATCCACGAATACTTACAAAAAGTCGGCATTACCCCTTAATAAAGCCTTTTTTGCTGGTCTATTGTGGACTAACATTCAGTGTACAGTTTGGATGGTCCTCTCTGGATATATAAGAAGATGAGAGGGACCTCCCCTGAGATCTGTTTTCCCTTTCTTTTTACTTTTCTTTTTCTTTAGAGGGATGCACCTGTAATTTGTCTTCATCAGCTATTATGGACATCCTCAGGAACAAAACCCAGACCCGAAAAGTATCAAATCAACAGCACATTTTTCAGAAAATGGCAGATCCAATTTTATACATGTCCCTGAGGCTTCCCTCTAACTGTTGGTGTGCTGACCCTTCACTCATTTGATGCTGCTTTTTGCAGCCTGGGAGAAGCTTTTCAAGATTGTTTCTGTCTCTTACAAACTGTGATATGGGCCTCTATTGGATAAATGCTAACAAGATGTCCCAATGATCTTCAATACAACATCTTGAACACATGCGTACACGCGTGGTCAGGTTGCAAATGGTCTACATGAGACAGGAGAGGAGGAGTATTGTTTCATTCTGACATCTGGCGAAGATAGCGTTGTCTTCTAATCTTATTGTGATGTGTGGTAGGAAAAATGCTGTAAATGCTGATTTGAATCTCATGAATTTGATTTGCTCTCTTTTTTTTTTTCCCTTTACTTCGTCCCTCACTTGCTCGTGTCCGACAGGAGGCCCGCTGAGCTTAATCGGTTAGTCCTCTAGATAACCTAACAGGATTATTTGATACATCAGATAAACTCGACTTCCTGCTCCCAAATCAGTACATTTAAAATGAAAAGATTTTTCTTTTCTTTTCTTTTTTTTTCACTTTTTGACATTTTCGCTCTGCTCAGTCACTGCAGGCTTTCTCATGCCACAGATCAACCCGCTGTGTCCCATCTGGCCAGGTGAAACATTAAAGACCCATTTTAGTATCAAGCTGACAGACATCCTGTCTCATCCTTCTTTTGTGTAATTGTGCAGTGAAAAAAACAAAAAACATCTTCTTTGACAGTCACCTTCGATACTGGTAGTTAACTGTGATGTGCCTCTCTGTTCAAACACCTGTATTTTCATTTCTGACAATATAATTGTTAACATATAATATTAAACATATCATATTTCAAAGCCCACTGCAGATCTAACAGTAGAATAAAATACTATAAAATATAGTCTTATTACAAAAGTCTAGCATATGTAATGTAGACTATTTAGTAGTTACGCTCTGGTGAGCATTGTCCAGCCAATGGAGTTCTGCGCGAAACAAGGAGATGGGGAAAAGACCCCCTGAAGTGTAGACGCTAGTGGTGGTTGAGATGATTTAGATACCCCGGAGAACGCAGATGAGGAGGGGATGGGGAGGAGGACATTCGCACGTAAGATGGTCCCAAAGTGACAAAATTAAAGTGACGCTTAAAGAACGAGGGCTAAGGGTTCATTGGTTCAGAGGAAATCAGCAACAAGATGATTGGATGAAAGCAGTGACGTGGAAATTGAGGACGGAATTATTTTGACAGTGTGGAAAAGTGGAAGTGATGAGGGGAATGGGCATGCAGAGGCAGCTCAAATTCACCACAGACGAACAGAAATGGAATAAGAGAACAGAGATTCCTTTTTGAACACGCTTGTCCTTCAGCTTAATTTAAGAATATTTTTAACATGTCATGGTTTAAATTGATTAATTTAACTAGTTAAAATATCAAGAATAATACTTAGCACCTGTAATACCCAGGACTAGTGGATTATCTATAGATGACAAGCTAAAGTCATACACATTCTGACAGCATAATTATATCTGTACATGTCAGATCTGAAATCTATCAAAACTGGGAGTGTGAAAATTGAAATAGAATGCTATATTCAACACGATGTTTATTATTTGATGAAACATGAAAGATGTTTTTGTAGGTTACTCAATCACTGATCAGATCATTCTAAATGATAAAAAAAACAATTCCCATTTCTGTGTCACAGCTTTATGTCCTGTTCAAATTGAATTATAGCATGAGAAATGTAATCGTATTTCCTATCATTAAGTAGACTTGTGCAACATTTTACTTGGTAGCACAAATTGATTCGTACATGCCCAATTGCCTTCCACATTGATATTCTATGTGGAAATCTTACAAGTGCTTAAACAATCAAAGTTTTCCACTGACACTAAAAACACGCTGCATGCTGCACATACTTTGATTGGAATACATTACGGATGTGAGCCAAGAGCGGTATCAAACAATATGGATCGGGTCCACTCAACATACTGCAAACTGTCAGGCTCAAATGATAAAACTAGAGTGAAATTGGCCTGTGTGCAAAGGTTTGCTGAGGGCGAGGATTATAAAGGTTTTTCACCCACCACCTCACCCTCATATTGATCTGAGAATAACTAGGAGATTTATCAACACAAAATATTTGACAGGGAATTCAGTAACACTATGAATTAAGATGCAGCTACATGAATGGAATAAAAATGCTGTGACAGCGCAGATTTAGGAGGGGAAGTTAGGTCGGTTGACCTCCAATCCACGTTGTTCAGACTGTGCAGATTAGCCTGATTTAAAGGAGATTAAATTTATGGAGCAACAAACCACTGCACAAGATATTTCAGCATGGGTGCAGAGCAAATGACACTAAGCACCACCTTGAAAAAGGTACAAGAAAAAAAAAAGAAAAGAAAATCAAAGCAGGCAGTCTAATCTGAACATGTCTAAAATTCTGTTGTGCATACTTTTCTATGCTGTATTTCCTTCCCGTCATTCTTTTTTTTGTGCAACAGAAGGGATAAAGAATATCAGAATTTGCCCATTATTACTGAAGTATGTTGTGTGACAGCAAAAATGCATTAATTCACTGCTAGAAATTTAATTAATCTCAGTGTCAAACCGAACCCCAGCAGCAACAAATGCAATGGTCAAATCTCAGACATTACAGTCATGCTACTATGGCAGTCAGCTTCAACTTATTCATGGTGACAAATCCCTTTCAGAGAATGTTTCTATTTCAGGAATGTAAGTTTTTATCTATCACAAGAAATATGAAATGCATGCATTGAACACATGCCCCAAACCCCTGTCAGCTCTGAAGACATGTTTTTGCTAAAAATGCAAGATGCTCTGAAGAATCTCTTTTGTATTCTGGTGTATCTAAGCTAATGCTTATGACTGAGAGAACATGTATACCCCATCTTTTTAACTGAGCAATGGTTATCTTTATGGAAAGCGGTCTCTGAGCCTCGTGTTGCCTGGAAGCACATGTGGGATGAGATAGGCGACAGAAACAAGAAGATGGGAGACAACACAGCGGATAGAGCATTGAAGCAAAAAAGCAGCAAGGGAATATGTCAAGAAATCAAAGCCAAGACAAGTTGAAGGGGAGAGGATTCAGATGCACAAACATACACTGTGTTTTTCTCAGACCTGGAGGTGGAGGATCTCAGCTCAAATCAAAATCCACTTTGCTGTTTTCATACTTTGGTCTGCTTACATTGCCTTTTACAACACCTCTCTCTGGCCTAAAATGGGACGCCTGATCCTGTAAATGACCAATTTGTGTGCAAATCTGTTGTTCTAAGTCCAAAAGAAGAAAGAATCCACTTTTTAGGTTTGGCTTTTAGAGATATCAGAATGGGTATGCCACAAAGGAGACTCCCTTTTGTTTTTCTTTCCACATTCACAAAAAAGCAAAGCTTCTTGACATTTTTTTTCTATTTCAGTCTTTCGTGTCAGGTCAGATTAGTTATTTTTTCTCTCTCTTTCATTCATCATTGCAATTTTGCTTATGTCTGGACACAACACTTTATTAATATTATTGCAAATGTATCTCTCCTAATGTTTGAATAACTTTGAGGGAATTTCCTAAATACTCTTTTTGATCCCCTCGTCTATTTCTATCGTAAGTAAGCGAGGTAAGCAGTCTCATGATATATCTATTCAGCAGTTTCTGGATGAAAGTTGCTGAATGGATACTAAATTTTGGAGCTCAAATTGTCATTTAGTCCACTCTTTTCCTTTTTGTTTTATTGACTCATTAGTCTACATTAACCATAATGTACTGACTGTGATGCAAGAAATGGCATGAAAAGCCTCTGTAAAATTTGCTTTCATTAATCTGTCTACTTATTTGTTTAATCATGTTCGTTTTTTGTTTTTAACTTGTCAAGTTTGCTTGCAATCCAGTAAAGACGTGCTTCTTTTTCTATACTAACAGAATATAATTAGACCCTGCGAAACTGGAATCAGTCCCTCATCACTGCTTCTCACAGATATTGTCAAGATGATTTTGATGGCTCCGCTGATAAAATCTACGAAATGCAAAGGTCAGTTACTTTCTGAAGAGAACATCTTTAATTAAGAACCATAGACAAATACAAAAGCTTGCTGAAATTAAAGTTGTCATTGTAATTATGCTGCGCATGCTTATCTCTGACAATCCTGGCACAAAATCCCGATGAGAAAGGATGACATTTGGCCATACCTGTTTTGTCCTTTTCTAAATTTAGTAAGAACATAAAGACTTTTTGAGTTTGTCCTTGAAGGCTGTGAACTCCCAAAATATCAATGTGTAATTTATATTTTGGATGGATTGGAGGTGAAAGCACAAAACACTTGAAAAAGTGATGCTAAGACATCACAAAACAATGGGAGATAAATGCATTTTGTTACAGGCTGACATCTGGCATGCAGGCATAGTGACATTCACTGAGAATATCACAGTCAAATCTTTTCACCAAAGATGTCTTTTTAACAACGCTCTCCCTTTCCTCTTGATGTTGACAATTACACTACTTGCACTAATGTCATTACCTCTACGTGTCCTCTACTTTCGGTTTCTTATTTCGGTGCTGAAAGAGCATCTCCAAAGCTTTGCAAAAGCTCCATTGAGATGCACAAGGACACAAGTCCAAAGGTTTAGAAACAAACAACAATCTATCATGGGAGTACAGAGCACCTGCTGGGTCCCAGATGTGCTGTGGCACTTTTTTACAGGGTGGCTGGTGGAGCGCTCCCCGAGGGACTCAGCAGACAGCTGTGACAGTGGTTGCAGCACATCTACACATCCGAGCCCTCCCCAGCTGCTTTACGTACAGATGTGCAAAAGCCAGTCTGAAGCGGTCACACATGAGCCCTAGCTTTATGTATATAATATACACGTAGGAGGACAGAGATATGAATACCAAAGGAAATTGAGAGGGCACATCATCTACTCTACATGACTGGAGAGAGTGAGTGTGTGAGGCACTGACTAACACCTGGCTGCTGATAGGTGATTCTCTGTCTAGCTACAGGCTACAGTATACAGCACAGTATTGTAGAAATAAATGAACTGACTAATATCGTTTATCACTTTACTATCCTGCCACAAATCAACCTCTGCTGGTGAGTCAGTGTCGTATGTTTTTCAGACTTATATAAACATAGTTGCACTGGCACAAAACATAAACGTCTCTGTGTTCACTGGCTCTGATTTGCTTGGCAGGATAAAATAGATGCTGCAACAAATAACACCGCAGATGCCAAATAATTAGCTTTAAAAGTCTGAGTGACAGTCTTCAACATGCTCATGTAGAAAAAAAAACGCCAAGAGGGTCATTCAGAGACATAAGCGATTTGATATGAGTATCTTTATACTTGGCATGTGTGAACTGCATATCAGGTGCTGCCTGTCTATTTGGTTATTTCTTTTCTGACCTGCAGATGGTCACGATCAGAACATTGAATTGTAAAAAAAAATGTAGGACATCTCTTGACAATTATTGCTGGATACCTGTGATCCCCAGGCCCTCAGGTGGCACTGCAACCGAAACGGTCTTGATTTTGTCATGGCAATGACTACGTGGGCTTAGGAACACATCCAGAAATCATTGCCTGTTAACACAGTTCCCCATGGCACCCACAAATGCAGATTAAATTCTATCGTGCAAAGAAGAGGCCACGTGTGAACACGATCCAGAAATGCCGTGTCTTCTCTGGGCCGAAGGTCATTTAAACTGGACTGAGCCAAAGTGGAAAACTGTTCTGTGGTCAAACAGCTAATACTGAGCTAATATTTTTCATCAGCTAGTTAAATGTCTCACTTTCAACATTTGTATATGTTTTTTTAATAATGTTGTGGACAAAATATTGGTTTGTTAGCTTTGAAAATCACTGCATTCTGTTTTTATTTTCATGTTTTTCATAATCTCTGCTTTTCTAAAGTATTTTTTTTGCCTAAATGTTCATGTTCATGTACCCTTTCTACATGCACCCTAATGCATCTTTTGTGAGTCTTTATGATACCAATTTTGATGCGTTTATGTTATTCTGAATTTTGTAAGGTTTGATGGTGTGATCAATATAAGCGAATCAATGTTTTTTTTCATAATAACAATACAAAAAATTCTCTACCTAGTTTTAACTGCAGAAAAGTTATTTATTTTTGTACCTCCTCAGTTCATTTAATATCATAAATTATGCTAGCTTTGCATGCCTGACCTAATGACCACAGAGGACAGAAAATGAGGGCAGTACATGCAGGAGTGCAACCTCATCCTCGACTTATCTTGAGATGAAAAATACTTACATAAGTTAAGAGTGTGGAGAAAGATATACAAACTGTCACATGAAGGCAAATGGCCTCGAAGCCTCGAGACAACTAACCAACAAGTGCTGTCATTTGTTGAGTATCTTGCCAGCAGCGACCCAGAGGCACAGCCTGTGTAAAACAGACATTTGCCTGAAGGCCTTTTTCTTGTTTTTCTTTTTTATATCTCTCTTCTACAATACTTTCTTGAATTTACCACTACTTCTTACACCTGTCGTCTTACAGATTCTCAAAAGCATCCACTTTCATTAGAAACCAGGGCAAATTAAAGCAATGAAATATTATCTCCACATCAGTGGTGATGAAGACTCTGCATCTGGTAATAGTTTCTTTGTATTCTGCATTTTTCAAAGAAGTTGATATGCCCTCAAAAACAAAAAAGAAGAATGATGATACAGACAAAAAAAAAGGATCATAAACGCATTATAGGTTAAAAAAAAACCTAAAAACTGACCCACTTAAAAGCTACAACAAAATAGATGTCCAAAAACTTTCTTCTAACCGTTAGTTTCGTCCTACTTAGAGAAAGCAAGTCACCTCTGTATAAATGCACCAAACAATCAGTCTTCAAACTAGTCAGACAATAAAATATAAGTGCTATGTTCCACACTTTTTTCTTTTTCTTCTTCTTACATCGCTCAAATCTATTTGGACAAGTTAACGAAACCATCAAAACAATGAAAGAAATATTTTGCATGTAATCTCTGTCTGAAGTGTGAAACCCACTAAAATCAGTAAAGAATGGGTTTCCTCTTTTTTTGGTCCTTCATCAGGCCCCACAGAAGCTGTCTTCAGCTCATGCTTTTATTTCAGTTTTCAGTCTATCTTGACCGGGATGTAATCGGTTGGGTTGAGATCAACTGATTTGGAGTGCTGCTGAAAAATATTCCACTTTTTTTTTTTTTTTACCACCAAAAACTTCTATGTCATTGTCCATCTGCACTGGAAAGCACAATCCAGTCAACATTGCTGCGTTTTTGCTTAATATGGGCAGACAGTAATTCCCTATGCACTTCACAATTCATCAGACTGCCTCTGCCTTCTGTCACATTATCAATAAACACAAGTGACCTGTCCCACTGGAAGCCATACATGTCCATGCCATCACACTGCCTCCATGAACTTGACAAATGATGTCGCATGCCTCACATCACGAGTCGTTTCTAAACCTTGTCCATTCTTTTAACCTCCAGTCATTCTGGCACAGGTTGATTGTTGTTTAATCTCTTCAAGAATACCATTTCAGAAATTGTCAAGCTTTTTTTAAGATATTTTCTGGTGAAAGCTCTACATTTACTCTCTCAGTTCTTGAGGTTTATGAATGGTTACACTTCACTGTGAGCCCTCTGGGTTCTCTTATGTCTTCTCTTTTCGACAGACTTGGAGTGTGTTCCTCACTTGGCTAGATGTTGGCAGGATTTTCCTCTTCATCGGGACAATATTCTTCCAAATATTTGACCATCCACCTGACATTAAAACTGTTAGCAAGTTATTAATTATTTACTTTTTACCTTACATTTCAAGCCCTTTTATTTAAGAGTTATATTTCATAAACACATTTGGGTAGGAGGTCCAACACAGGAAGCTAAGCAAGTCTACACTTTAAGTCTTGTAATATTCTAGCTAAAAATCGAACATAATTTCTTGTTAAGTACCTCTTCACATGGATGAGGAATTCTATAGCTTTTAACTTTAATTTAACTTGCTCAAACTAATTAACTTTCAAGTGTTTATTCTTTCTAAAATTTCACAGATGTCTGTTAGAATTCAAGCAAAGTTGTTGTTTTCAAATTTGGTTGATGGTGATTTTTAGTCAGATGTCATTAAAGCTAAGAACAACTTCACTTTTTCCGGGTTAAAACACATTCTTGGCTTCTGTCTCCCTCACGGATGACATCTATCTGGTTGCCTTGGTTACATATAAACTCATTTCGATGTTAGAAACCAAAACTTCTTAGTGAGGGTAATTAAAGGATAATGGTTACGACTAAAATAAATGATTTACAATGCATATACTACTTTCATGGCAGGCATTTATACAGTTCACACGCACATACGTTCATGACCACCTGAGAAAACATTGTCTTCTAATGTAATTATACATAATTTCATGCTGCTTGAGCAAACAATCCATGTGATTAAAATCATATTTGAGAGAAGGACAGTTATAATGGGCCACATTTGACTCACTATATTCAGACTTGTTATGTGATCTGGTATCAGAGAATGTGAAAAAAAACAAAAAAAACCCCCACAAAAACAGATGAAACCTTTCAGCTGATTTGACTGTGTTTGTTTGATTGTACTGAAGAACAGAAGCACATTTAAAGTTCAATCATTTCTCCTACTGGGTTTTGTTGGTTCATTTTCACTTTATGAAAATCCCACTGAAAATCACACACAGTATCACAAACCAGCTATCCGACTGCTCCAGCATCCCACTATAATTGCTGGACAGGTTGGTAAGACCAGGATCTGCATATCAGAAACATGCAGCTAGACACCTGCAGAAATGTAGGTATGTGAAGGGAAGAAAGAACAGGGAGAGGACGAGCTACAGAAGGGAAAAGTCAAGATATTCTAACACTGGCATAAATTCATGGGCCCATGGAAGCCTAAACCAAGAGCAGCATGATATAAATCAGGGTCCCGTGAACCAGCTCTTACTATAAACTTTAATTTGTTTAACTTTAACAAGCTACAAGGAGAAGAAGGTGATATATTAAGTTCTGAGTTCGCTTTTCCTTGTAGAGACACTTGGAATCACACGTGTGTTTTACTGTGCTTTGAATTTTGTGCTGGTATCAGGTATAAAAACATATCCTGAAACTGGTCAATATAGTATGTGAGAAGAGGGATTCTAAATTCTATTCTGGGTTTTACAGGAAGCCAAACGAGAGAAACTAATATAGAAGAAATATTACCTCCTTTGCTAGTTCCTGTCAGAGAGCTTGCTGCAGCATTTTGGAACAGCTAGAGGCTCTTCAGTGAGTTATTGGAACATCCTGATAATAAGGAATTACAATGAAGAAGTCTGTGAAGAAGACCATTATACCAGATTAAATTGTTTATCATTTGAAGATATAACAAGTGCAGAGTGTGGGGTGGAGATTTCCGCCCTAAGAATTCAACGATGGTATTTTAATAGCAGCGGGTTTTCCACTCAAAAGTAGGACAGACGTTAACTAAATGTTGCTGCCAGTGTTTGTGTTCTTCACCTGGGTCAAAATAATTACAAACATGCATAGTACCTTATTGTGTACTTTAAGTCTTTTCACAACTTATTTCTATCCTGGTGATGCTTCTGGCTGGATGGGTGGGTGCATGTGCGTACAAAAGGAAGAATAACAAGTATTCCTTGGTGTAACTGCTGTTAATAATGTGTTGTACAACAGAAGAGCCCAACAGAACTCTAATGTTACTGGAGGAAATCTACATACTGCTTCTAACAGGGCTCACATATACAGTGTATTTGCAACTTCTTCTCACATAATGAGGGAAAGGACCTTGACCATATTTATATATGCATTTGTTTTGCCATCAGTCTTTTTTTTGTCTTTCGTATGTTATATTGCATGTTGTTCCTGGAAATAAAATCAGGTGGGCAGCTTGGAATAATAACCTCAAAGGATGTAAAGGAAACAGAGAGACAGGAAAAACAAAATACCCTACTGAGCTATGCTCTACCGCCCCGTGTTCATTCATTTCCGATAAAGGCTCTTTCTTATTCAGATCTAACTGATCAGGTTTCATGGGAGTAACTCAGCTGAATTTTTCAACCCAACAGTCAACCAAACAGACCTGTCCTGTTTGTCTTGTCCAGTGGAAAGCTTCAGCAGATCCATGAGTTGCTGCCCAGGTCGAGTTGGTAGTTGTTTTCTCACTTGGCACCACTGACCATTTGGAGGCCAGTGTCAGCTTTGTGTCAGTAGTTGCCTTCGGCAGAAGTAAAAAGCTTCTGCTAAGTGCTTATTAGCCTTAATTTAGGCTATTTTTCCACTTCTGTTATTACTAGCTCTTTGTTGTCACAACCTGTTTTTTGTACATTGTGTTTACTTTTCATTTCCACGTTTTCTCTTGGAAAGATTCACTCAAGCACTACTTGGTAAAACTATAAAAACTGTGGCCCAATTGTTGAAAAACATATGCTAAACACATCCTCTTGGGAGCCTAAACGCATGGTAAAGTGTCTTCTCGGGAGCCAAAATGAGTGCTAATGTGCCCCCTTGGGAGCCAAAACACATGCTAAAGTATCCTCTATGTGCCCTTTTTTTCTGCCCTTCAAAAAGTCTGTGCATGCCACTATTTAAGGGGCTTCCTTAAAAAGAGTTCATAATTCTCTTTCTATATGACAGGTCAGTTTGGGGTTAGATGGTCTCCCTTCCCTAGTGCAAACATTTTTAACCAGATAATGTATTCCAGCATAAGAAAAACTAGAACCTCCCTTGCTCCAAAGAAGAAGTCCGAGCATGTTCATGCCCACATGAGTGTTTGAGCATGCATGGCCGTACCATCTCAGGAGCTTGTGAGAAGGAAATACAAGGCACAAAAGGGAAACAAGTAATGAAATCAGTACATAACCCTGTTATACCCTCACATAACAAGAAGCCATTTAATGTTACACTTAAAAAACTTTACACATGGAGTAACACACCTAAAATATGAAAATAGACAACAACAACCCTGTTCTTTCTCAATTTTTCTGATCCTTTATCAAGTAATTAAAGCCCCACTTCAACTTTTATCAGTTTACCTGCCGACTAATTTTGAGTTCCTCAAAATTGTACATTTCAATATGACAGAGGATATGTAAATATGCTCATCTATTAAAAAAAAAGCCCCTCCCACATCCCCACCCACCAGCAGATGACAATGCTATGCTATTCAGGGCCAGTTGTAATATCAGGGTTATTCAGCCGAGAACCCAACAGTCAACGTCGAGAAGAAAACAATAAGTTAGCAACGCTAGGTTGCATGCAAATGAAAGTATGAAATCATAATATGTTCACTGTCTATCACTTTCAGCAGCAAGATAGATATGATATACTTGCCCAGGCACTGGATCACACTCAGACTATAGTTCTAGCTGGGCTCTCTCACGGACTGCTGTCTTGTACTAAGTACCAACATTCACAACTTGAAGGTATTGAGAAATGCTAAGGAGGGAAAACACTTGAAAATAACTAACATACTTGTTGAGGGACACTCTCCCTTGTATTCATAGTGTTGCCTGGCTGGAACAGTGTCAAACCTCAAATTTACTTTTAACAAAATCAGTCTGTTTTTGGGTCTAATGATCACTTATGGTAAAATACCACCAACCAAAACTGGCCAGCAAACAGAAAAGTACTTTGTGCTGAGCAGCTACACACATAATAAGCAACTACTAGATCTAAAAGACTGCATAATGCATTTATTAGCGATTTATTGCATTTAGAGATCTAAAAGATGACAGAGTTCAATTTGCCGAGGCTAACATTCCCTCAAATAGCTAACAGAATCCTATTTGTTTCACTGGACTCTAGAAGCAGACACATTTAAGCAGTTACGTTTTAGGAGGATTTATTAAGTTGCATCATTTTAATAGATAATCCGATGAATCAATGGGGAGATCTGAGCGATGATGGAAAGACTCAAGGCAGGCAGACGGGGTGGGCATAGTTCAGACGAGCAGAGGCTGAGTTGCAGTGGCAATAGACCTGGGAACACACAGAGACTGTAATTACTAAGCAGACAGGCTGGACCAAAAAAGACTGAGCAAGACTTTCTTCGAGTTCCAGAAAATCCCATGATTGGGGGAGAACATAGCGAGGACTGGACACACACGCACACATACACAAATTTCATAAAGCACAGACTTTCATACATTCTCAGATCACAGCCATTGAGTTCTTTCCTCCATCTTTACCTCCATTTTTGTGCTTCACAGCCTGACTTTGCCTAATTTCACCTTTGCATCAGTTCTTGCATAAAGTGGGATTGTTATTTGATCACTACAACTGCAATTTTCTACCGACATACCGATTTATCTTTTTGTAAAAAAATCATGGAAATTATAATTCTAATACAAAGCTTGTTAGGCGCCGAACATTTCATAATCATATTTCAATATTTCATAATGCTCTTTTCTTGACTGATTTGGTATTCTTTTCCTCCCACTAATTGGACTCTCAGTGAGGCAGCGAATAGATTGTTGGATCATGTTTAGAGGGAAGTTGTCAAAATCTTCAATACGATGGCTCAAAGTCAACTAACCATAGAGCCGAAGGGTGCTTTAATAAGGTATCCTTCAAGACTGTTACAAGAGAGAAAAAGTGGAGAATAAACTCTCTTCTGGAAACAACAAACTAATGTTTTTTTGGATTATGTCATATGAGCAAAAGTGAGGAAAAAACATGTTTTAAATTAGTCTTATAATGAGACAATGTGTGCTTTGATGATATGACTCATAGCTATACTGTAATAAGTATAACAAAGTTTGAGCAAGATTTAGAAATATAACATTAGAGTGTTAATCTGAGAACACATGGATGATATTTCAACAATTGACTACGTGGGCTTCTCTATATTTCACTTCTCATTGTGTTTCTATCTAGTTTAATCAAAAGAGAACAGTAGTGCTTTTAAAGACTAGAATATTAAGAAGAAAATAGACTTTCAACAGTTCTAAAAATGAAGTTCTTTTATGTTTCTTGCAACAACAACACTGCAAATAAAAGGTCTAGCATTCCCTGCTTTACAAACAGCTCAAATTCTTCAGATAGATGGAAAAGTTGAAAGAATTTGGTTCTCGCTGCCATTTTAATAGCAAATCTATGCAACTATACCACCAACCACAGAGATAAAAATGGACATGAATGCCAAGGCGGCTTTGTTCTACACGCTACCGCTCTCATGGGTTTGTCAAGACATGCGATTGCTGCTTTTTTTTGTCTTCTGAATCCTCCATGCTGATCTCCATCATTATAACTGACGTGATCTGAAACAAGGCAAATGCTTTGTACTCTTCATCCAATGTGTGGAAAATCTTAAGATTAAAACAGTATCCACATTCAATTGATGGTGTGGACCCCGTGTACATAATCGCTGTTTATGCTCATATTGTACAAACAAATGTTTGTTGAAGATCTGAAAGTACTGAATTTGAATTTTCATCTCACACATGAGCTCTCATGGGCGGTCTCTTATGTGTGGCCTAAGCAGGGCAGCCTCTCAACTAAATGATTTTCTATCAATATCCCTAGACAAAATAAAACGCAGCAAGTGAGAGAAAAATGTTGTGTTTTTTGAAAAATGCTATATAGATACATTATCGCTTGCATCAGAATAAACCTTGGCCAAACCTGACCTTAACTTTTCACTTACTGTAATCTATCGGACAGCAGCATCAGAAGCTATGGCAAATATGATAACTGGATTCAGTTATTCTTATAATGCTCTGGTAAAATGTCAATGGGCATTAGCTAATTTCATCAGTGATGCTTTTTATTAAATTCTTCTAAAAGCCATTCCAGTTTCCTTGCCAAAGATGTCATATTAATTTAAGGCTGGAGACCTTGAAAGAAGGGTAACCCAATTTGTACATTAATATGGTAAGTCTGTGATACATTTTGAGAGAATTAAAAGGCACACACAGCAAAATATTCCTTCTGATAAAGGTATTTTCAATAGCTAAATAATGGTTCTTAAAGACAGTGTTATAAAAAGGCATACTTTTTTTTATTTAGAACATTTATTTACTGAAAAAGTGTAACTGATTAATACACAATAAGGTCCATGCCTACTATTAAGTGGTAATAAAACAATGTGTTCTCTCTATTTGATAATTAGGCAATAGATTTGATAACATGAAATACAGTGAGGATTTCAGCTCTGTGTATTTAAAACTGTTTAGCATTGTATAACTAGTCCTATCATTTGTTCCTTTGTTTGTCCTAAATGTTGAGTCAAACCTACTTCCGAAACGGGCTAAGACGACGGCAGACTCTGCAGAGAAGCCTTTCTATCACTCAGCTTCCCTGTAACCTTGAGAAGCAGCCTGTTGTGCCTTCGCTGTGCACACCTTTTTACAATGCTATAAGTTCCCATTTAAACAAAGATGAGAAAGAAATAAAAGACTTTTTACATGTGCCCACTCACTTCCTCAGTGCTTCTGTTTCTATGGTTTCTATGGTAACAAGCACAGTGTTATTCTCCCACAGATGCCACCGCCTGATTTTTATACAGCAGAGACGTTTTTTGTTTTTTTTTAAGTTTTTTTTTTTGGATTTCAAAGCAGTGGGGTATTTGATTAAACTCTTTCATTTCTTATATAATCTTTCACTAAAGAACCAAAGTTGAAGCACTGGTAGCAAGTCACCTACAAGAACGTAGAAGACATTTTTATTTAAGCACCATGAATGCTGCCTTAGAGGCCCCGTTGAATATTGTTTCTCATTTTTCCAACTTAGATTCCTATTTAGGATACAATCCTACAAGCATTTTTGTGATGATGTTCAGTGATGATGTTTTGTGATGATGTTTAGTCAATTAGATGTATGTGGGTTATAATGTATTGATATTTTTTCAAGAAACCTGGAACCTTAATAAAACAGAAAGCAACTATTTGCTATATGAAGAAGTAGCATTGCTATGATGCACTAATCAGAGCAGCCCAGTATTCTCTCAAAACAAAGAATAGTCCAAAAAAATTGCAGAACAGAAACTCTATTCTTGATAAATAAAATTCTGTATATTTTCCTTGCCACCCAGCACAGCCTTTGAAGTAAAGTGTTTTTCCAGTAGGACATCTGGTTTGTGTCCAACATATTTGGTGCGCAGAGGAGGTGGAAATTGACTGCCAGTAACTAAGGAAAAAGAACATTGCGACAGGAGATGTTATCAAAGTTTTTTTTCACAAACTGGTGTCTTGATGTGTAACCATAACCATGTAACCTTAACCGTGTCGTTCTTCATGTCTAACCTTTCCCAAGTAGTTTGTAACAGCCATGGAACAGCTACAGATACTGAAGAATAGAACCCAACAACATTTAGTTAGCTTTTCTTAAAACATCAGTGGTTAGAATAGGAGTCAAACTCTTCTAACCTCTAAATGCAGATTTTATAATATTATCCAATGGTAGTGTTATGACAACATCATGGAATGCTTTGACAATGTGTTATTCTTTGTATTAATTTTCCTGTCTAAGAGCATGATAACACAATCAAACATCACGTCTGTGGACACAAATCAAAAGATCATGTTTTTGTCACTATTGCATATTGTGACTGGGTAACTAGAAAGTGTAGTCAGTCTCCCTCTGTGTGTGTTGCAGCTGGGCCATACATACATACATGTCATGACATCTTTAAATTGCATTTCCCATGTTTGCAATCCATGCTAAAAGTACAACAAATCAGAGCACTAAGAGGTCAAGTGATATCTGGTGTGGGCAAGCTTCCATATTGCACTCAATGTGAATAAATGTGTTATGTTGCTAAAAAGCCACCCAAAAAGCCAAGGACGAGACCTTGAGAGGCTCAAAGATAGGTTTCATTTTGGTTTTTGATAGGGATCCCGCTACTCTAATTCAAGTCATTGCATATTACCTCTTCAGGGATCTTCCAGGAATCAAATTTAAAGGTCGTATATTCAAAATAAACAAGACACCTTCCATACTAGTCCTGAAGTATGCGAGACCTCGGTGAGTTTCGCCCAACAGAAACGTCATTATCAGAGCTTTAGTTTGCAGGTCTCTACAGACGACCATGTATCCAGCAATTTCTGATTTCTTGCAGAAACAGAGCAATAATCAAAAGGAGGGATAGGTTGTGGGTTTCATACAACTCTGGATTCTATAAAACGATAGTCAGTGTCGTGCATAAATGCTTCGAATTTGCAAGTTCATGAATGATAATCGTGTGGTTTGTGAATTTTAAACTGATCAATGCTGTTTTTCACTGGCGCACATTAAGGTAGCTTCACTCTCTTGTGGAAATGAACAGTGTTTTTAGCTAAGCGGTGTCTCACAAACCCAATGGAGGCTACTGGAACTTGCAACGATTTCTGCTCCAGGCACAGGCTGATCAGTAAATACATGTCCAGCAGACAAGGTCAGCACTAATCTTGCTACAGCGTTTGACTAATTTATTGTAGCTTCCCCAACAGATAAGTAACACTGAACAGTAAGCCTTATATTTGGATGCACTGGAATATCCAGGCCCAGCGTAATTTGACTGTTTTGACTAGTGCTGACTAGTTATTCAACCAGCACCAGAGTATTAAAAGGTAATCATTTCATTTGATACATGATGAATGCAAAGCGATTTGAACACAGCACCTTATGATACTTTAGAGGCAGCAATAATTTACGTAAGATGACCGAAGCAGAATTTCAGTGATAAATGTGGTATTATGAATGTGACATATGTAGGTAAAATCATTTTATTTAAACCTGCAAAAAATAACGTAAGTAATGCACAAAAAAATGCTTTCCAGATTCCACAGTTTGATTTTAGGTATCCTGACCCTTAGTAACAATGTAGATACATGCATCTGCTCAGATGGCTATGGTGCCCAATCTGTGTAAATTGAAAAACTTTGAACTAGTTCTCTTGAAGTCTGGTCGACACTTCTCTAGAAGTGTCAACATGCACAATTCAGCCCATAGTGAATATGGTGGTGGAAAAATGCAAGTCTGGGCATATTTTCCTCCTGCTCTATTCTCGAGGTAGTCTCTGATTTGCTATTTTTTGGAGAAGGATTCATACATATAAAAACCTAAACATTCATAGGGGCACTTGAAGTCTGACAAAGCCAAAAACTGCTGACATCACAAGAAAGTCTTTCAAACCTTGTCAGAACATAGTGGCAAAACATATGTTGTCAGGTTTGGTGAATTGAGTGGAGCTCAAATGCTGCTATTATGAAAGCAAAATCTGGACAAAGAAATACTTGGATACTCTGTAATGATTGTATCTGTGTATGAAATCATTTGGCTGATGAAATAATTTAAGAATAGAGAAAAACAAAACACTGAACAAAATGCGGGCATGTTGTCCTGCTGTGAGACACCAGCCATGTCAGTATACTGTAGGTCACACGTGTTGATGAACCGAGACTTAAAGGGCAGTAACAGATCACTGACAAAACTCATGAATTGTGACCTAACTTGAGGCCAGACAAGCGTGTCTTTGACAGTGCCATATTACAGAAATTTAGTACACTGAAGAGAGAGAAAAAGACAAATGAAATGCTGGAATAGCGAACACAAGCACAGAAGCCAATCTGTGTCTGACCATGTGTGTGGACGCTGTGATCCACCAAATTCAGACCACAGGCTAATTATTCCAGACTGATATTGGCAGCGAGCTGCCGTCTATTCGAGCAGAGCACCACGAGAGAAAGGGGTGCATCTTCACTAAAAATAATAGATGACTTTATTGCTACGAGGCACAAACAATAGCTTGACATCCAGAATGTGACTTTTAATTTAAAATTACTGCCAGTAAACAGAGGAGGCACTTTGATACAACAGTGAAATTAAGGACCTTCCTGGGGCTTGAGGGTATGAGGACTCCAACAAAGAGAGCAGAGAAAAATAGAAGTAGGAAAAAAAAAAAAAAGTACCTTTATTCTTAATTTCCTTGGGTTGAAAAATTAAACAAGGAGGGCAGTACAGAAGCCGTTTTAGTCAATCTCCAAAGATTCATTAAAATGCCCCTGAGCAATGCATCAGAGTGACTCAAGTTATGAATACTCACATATTTTTAGTTGTTTGTCATTGTCTGAAGCTATAAAAAGAAGCGTGTCATATGAATGTACAAAACCTGGCAGGTGTCAGTGATGAACTTGATCATCTGCACATTGTCAAACTGCTTTGTTTGCAACCTAAATTTAGTCATTTTTGTCTTAAATTTGCCTGAAATCATCTGTCGAAAAATAGTAAATGAATTTCAAAGACAAATGGTCAAAACGAAGCGCCGGGTAGCTCAACTGGTTGAGCCCCATGTGCAGAGAATGAGCCTTAATGCAGCCTCCCTGGGTTTGTGCATCAGCTGGAGGCCCTTCGCCGCATGCTCTCATTTCCCATTGCATTTGTTCTAGACTGCGCTTCTGTCACACCTGTTGAGATGTATCCGTAGTTTAAAATGTTTTCCATTCTCATTGGGCGCAATCCAACAGCACTAGCTAAAATGCCTTGGAGCCATTGCACTAAAATGTTCTTGTGTTTCTTTTAATCAAACTAATAAACACTTTCTGTGAGTTTCATGCTAGAATGTTTCATACTTGGTGGCACTGACGTCAAAGTGTTGCTTTTGGAACTGTGATGAATTCTGCCTGCACACGCATCGTAGCCAACGTGCTTAATGACCTCATTTAGCTGAGGGGAGGTGAAGGTGCTCTTAGCTTGCCACATTTCCCTAATTGTTTTTTAATTACACCTCAGACTGTATCATCTGCAGTAATTTGAGACAGCAGGTCAGTTTCCTGATAGAGACAGAGACCATTAATGAAATATTACTTTTCTTAAGCCTACTAATTCAATCTACAATGTGTTGTTTATAACAGGGAATTAAACATCTTTTGTAGAATTCTGTCCATCATAAACTAGAAAAACAGACTTTGACACGTGTAAAGAACAAACGCTGTTGTACTGAAGTTCTAATTTTGGGTAGTGCGCCAGTGTATTCAACTTTTGGACCATTACTGTTGCACTTTACAAAAAGAGGTTTAACCCTTCAACACGCGCTAAAGGTTTGACAGTAAAGCTGATCACCAACAGCACAAAGTTTATCTTTAAAGTCAATGCTTTGAGGCCAAAATAGCTGCCCTTCACAAAATGCACTCGCTGGCAATGTCCAGCTGTTTCTCCGGTTGTTTTTGGAACATGTTGACCTTGAAGTGGGCTGTGAAGCATCTCTCCTCTTTTCACATAAGAAATCCTTAAGACTTCCCAATTTTACATCCAGCAATAAAGCATTCACTTGCCCATGTTGGCCCTGAGACCTCTGAAAAAGCTTTGTGCTGCATTTTTGAGTGTGTGTGACCTCAGACAAAAAAAATTCAGAGACCTGGGTGTTTTATTTGTCTTTTATTGACAAGTTTGAACATTTATATGGAAACAAAGTAGAAAATACACAGCAAAGGAAATGAAGAATAAATGGGCTAGAACAGCAGTCAGCGTTTGTTAACAAACAGTAAAAAATGTTGGCTACAGAATATCAGATTTATGTTCAGAAAAGTCCAACAGAAAACATCACTAACGCCTAGTCAGAGGAAAACAAGGTTACAGTGGGCTACAGAGAAGCAGTTATGGACTGCTGATTACTGGATAAAAGTGATATTTAGTGATAAATCATCAGTCCGCATCTTGCAATGAGATGATACTAGAACTTATGTTTCAGCTTTATCGTTCATCACTCGATGGGAAATTTGGTGATGATGGAGGCGTTTTTGCTCTACGAGAAAGTTGGAATCTAATCGATGAAAAAAGTAGTTTTCTTTTTTTTTTCTAAGTGAGTCTTAAAGAATTCAAGCTGGCAAATTAACATGAAAACTGGAGGATCCATTTTTTTTCCTCTACTTGATCTGAAAAAAAAGTTAATTACAATCATTTTTCTATTACAAAACTACAATATTCAGCTGGTAAATAAAATTGTTCTCTTCTGTTTTTTGAATTTCTAGAAAAATAAAACTAGTAAATGAACCTCCTCCCAGAGTGGTGTTTCAATATTTTTTTTCCTTCAGGTTGTAAAAGTGAATGAAAGTTGGTCATTATTACACTAGTTATTGTACGATAAAAACCACTTTGTAATCACCCTATAAGCCTCCAAGATGATTATTTGTATGCTTATTGTGGTATAAATTGGGCATTTATATATCTGCCATCAGCACATGAACATACTGGTTTGCTGGAGTCAGTGAACAGTCTTAAGTGGAGGTAAGATGAGGCTATTTCTGGTGATAGAAATAAAGTTAAAGTCCTAAAGTATACTTAAATCGATGGTGGACATTTTTTGAATTGTAGTTAATGATAAAGAAATCAGATCTTTGATAGCCCAAAAACAGCATGTGTACTTTTCTCCTTGTTTTCTCTCCCCTGCTGCGCTTTCATTATGTGTCAATCTTGGCAAACTCCACTGAAGTGGAAGCAGTCAATATCACCCTGTTCTGTACCATGTGAAGGGTGAACTCTAATCGGAGAGTACATAGGGTGCATCGGTTCACTAAGGGATGACTCATCATCCAGATAAAATGTGTTGAAGCAGAAAAAACTTGAACCTTGATTACTTTCAGAATATCTATTTGCCTGATATAGAGTGTTTGGGCTAGAGGCAATGGGACAATTTAATTTCATAAGGAAAAGCTATTATGTTGTTATCATAATATGAAGCATCATTTATAATTACGTTTTTATTTAAATGCAATTCATATCTTTAATTCACTCTGTGTTAAGTATGGCAAGCAAAGTTGTCAGAAATTTCCAACCTTGGTGTAATACAGCTACAAATGGAAGCCCATTAGGCTATGCTGTTGAATATAATACTCAAATGATGGTTGCTGCTGGTGGTAATAGTGCCTTAAGGTTATAGCTGTCTGTGATCATCTCCGGCAATGAGCATTACAGGCGAAGCCCTCCCCATACCCTTCTTCCATGATCCATAAAGGCCACACTGAGCTTTTGTTCAGGCAATCAAGATATCCATGGACATTAGTTTTGAAAGCCAAATGGTCCAATTCAACCCTGACCTGCCTTCAGCGAAAAATGAATTGAGACTGAATTATTCTCCACCAGTTACTTTCTTATGCAGCACCATCATAAAGACCAGTAGCTCTAATTTCCTTTGACAAATCGTTAAAGAGCCCTGGCACTAATGCGTCAATTCATCTCTGCTCAGGCTGCTTAAGTACAATATCCATAGACACACACACACACACATACAGACACACACATAAATATATATATAATATCAGAAATAATAACCCACGATAAACTGGTCACATCCTCA
Source organism: Leuresthes tenuis (assembly GCF_036924035.1). NCBI lineage: Eukaryota > Metazoa > Chordata > Actinopteri > Atheriniformes > Atherinopsidae > Leuresthes > Leuresthes tenuis. Next base: position 14,477,195 of record NW_027325365.1, on the reverse strand, counting down.
TTTTGTATCTTTTAAAAAAAATAGCTTCTTTTGAATGTGCAAGTGTATAAATGCAGTTTCTGTTGAAAAATGCACCTGTTTCTAATGTCTATAAAATTATACTAACCAAAAGGAATATGCTGCATTAAGCATGATGTAAGCATTTTACAGCATTTATAGAACATTTTCATTTTGACTTTACTCTGAACCTGATGGTGTTTAAAACCCAAATTAAATGATTTCAGCAGATGTTGTCACAATCAATCTGTATTAAATTTGAACAGTTCTCCTCCTCTCATGTCCCCCTCTGTTGTACACTGGCCTCTTGATGCACCCTCAGTGAATTGTGTCTTTCACTAAAAAAAGAGCATCTCTGTACCTCTTTAGGTACAATCCTTTGACAATATTTTAATCAGATTTTCTCATTAATTTCTCATTTATTGTTCTTTACATATGTGCAAAAGTACAGTGTGACTTGCTTTTATTTTACACAGTTAAAAAATCTATCAACAGTTTTGAGGAATATGACCTTATACCCCACATCTTTTACCAGTTACGATTACTTTATCTGTTTATATTAGCGTTTTTGTGTGGTTAGGCTTAGGTGCCTAATCTCCTTTATCATGTCTTGAAGCAGATTATGATTTTGGTTAAAATACACATTTCCAACAGTAACCAAGCAAGAGCAAACAAACCTGTCCCATTTCCAACAAGTTTCTCCATTTTGTTTTGCTTACTAGGATAACAAGTCCTACCAGCAGTGATTATGACACTGACTTCAGATATTTGATTTCCAATTTATCGACCCGACTTCAAACATGGGCATGTTGGTGGTCTCAAACAACTAATCAGTACTGATTTTCTGATCTGCTTGTGTTCCTGGTGATATGTTCCGATAATACCAGTGGGTACCTTATGAATCCATGAGACCTAAAGTCATTATGAAGATGGGGGGATTTTGCATTCAGCTCAATCACTCGGTAGACGTTTAACGATTCCTTCTCATACAGAAATCGAAAAGCTGGTACTGATGCAACTGGTTGCTGCTTGCCTCTTTGGAAACGTTGTGATGACTTCTATTTGGTCGAAAATAGAGGAAGTACCACATATTTATCGTATAAATATGTCGGCTAGCTCAGATTTCTGCAATGGACTCAGGGATGCTTTGTTTGTGTTTGTTTCCACGGTTCACCTATCTTGTTCATCCATGATATAACACTTTCTGATGTAGGTGGGTTCCACTCCAGTATACACCGTGTTGTAAAGCAACCTTCACTTGGTCTTGGCATGATCTCTCTTGTGTCTTATGATTCGGGGGTTTACAATAATACCTGGCATTAAAACTCCCGAGAAAACAGACTAAATTATTAAAGGAAGGCTTCTGTAAAACTCTTTCACTAAAATTGATCTGCTCTCAGATCCATCTCATATCCAACAACCAAGGCTCATTTCCAACTGAGAACTCCTGTTGCAAAAATAATGCACTTCACCCACTTAGACTTGCTTGAACTGCAACCTTAAATTATTGACTTTCTGTACCAGTTTTGGAAAAGCTCAAGTGGTGCCCATGCCAAATTTTATTAATGGTGTCCAATAAAAATCAAAAACTAGGTGATACCTCCATGACACCTTCTTTTACAACTAAATGAATATGATAGGAATTAAAATTCTTGTGGAAAAAAATGAAAGAAACAGAACTGTTAAACAAATAAAAAGCTTAATTTATTCTGAACTGTGAACTATCTCATACAGGACGTGGACAACAACACAAACTCGATAAACATTCCTCCCATTGAAAGAAACATCGGCAGCCTATGTTGGCTATGAGAGACTAACGCTGTTGTGTACGCTTGGTATCTGAAATACTGTGGCACAACTTTTTGCCTGATTAGTTAGTGACCATTTTTTCTTCGTATTAAGTATTAGCACAACTTAAAAACACTGCAAACTGTGAACACATACACATCTTAAGAATAAAACTCCCCCATTGTGTCTTCGTTTAAAACCGATCGAGTAGTTCAGTATGTTTTGAATCATGTGTGTCCTTCGATTGGTAAACAAACTAATTTTCCTGGTTATGAATTTTTGTTATGATCCCCTGAGTTTTCAAACAACAACAACAAAAAAAAGGTACGGTCAAACTAATTGTTAAAATAAACACACACCATGAATATAGTGTCATATTCTGCTGTAAAGGCATGTTAAGTTGGTGTGAAGTTCCCCCGTTCAGTAAAGCAGGTCCACAGCTTACTTCGCCTGCTGTAAACATACAGTGGATTTGTGGCATGCCTCTCATCTTTTTTTAATTGTGGAGGTGGGAAGAGCAATCTTCCTTTTGTGTCTGTTCTCTGTCTAATGCTGCTAAGACTATTAGGCTTGAACCATGGCAAAGGCTTTGGGGAAGTCTTTTGTTAAGTAGATGTTGGTGCATAAGTGATAAGAAGATTGAATTGCTTTCATGTTCAACAATGAAGTTTGAATAATCCACTGAAAGCATAGGGGTAATTTGGTGTGGCATCAACAGGAAAGCCTCGAAGCTCATCTTATTGGTTGGCTCAAATGATTCCAAAAGGAAAATATAACCCCAGTCCTGATTTAAACAGAGTATTGTCTATATTCAGGGACAGATAACTCAATTACATCTAATCCCTTCTTGAGAATATTCTTTATTTTCAGGAATTGGGCAGACGACCCCATAAGTGTTCATCCAGGTGCGTGTGACAAGACGCAAGATAAATATTTCAAAAATAATCTCATGCCACCAAATCACCGAATCTTCCACTGACATGTCAAGGAGACGAGGCTTCAGCATTTAAGATAAGCCATCATTGTCCAAAATAGAAATGCTGTCATCAGATTGTGCCCACACTGAGAACCAGGAACAGCATATTTCTACTATTGAAAAGAAAAAAGTGCTGGCATATTCACTAGAATTGTCAGGACTTGCTGATGAGTTGAAACGCGGTGATGAGACTTTGTCTGATAACTAGCATTTTAGCACAAAATGTGAGATAACAGATGAAGCCTGTGAAAATAAAATCATTTTACAAACGCTGACTTCAACATGAGGCTTTGATCGAATGTTGACTTCATTAAAAGAACATTAGCGTCACACAATCTTTGTGATCTCTATTTTGCCTTTTAAAGCTTGAATTATTAACATGGTTCAGGAAAGGTCTCATATCTTTAATCAATTCCAATTGTCAACCATCTTTCTGTTCAGTTACATGTGAAGCTAAAAATTGAATTGAGTCAGAAGCCTCTAGAATCGCTTGTTGCTGACCTTAGATGCTGTCCATCTTGGTCAGAACAGTCCTGGAAAATAGATTTTAGATCTCAAGAGTCTCTATATTCTGGATAAATAAAGGTTAGATAATAGTAAGGAAATAAAAAGTAGGTTTTATCATCTTTGTCTTGTATTCTTCTCCTGTTTTCCATATCCAGGATTAAGTTAAATGTGTCTTATGTCCGCAAGTCTTTACCATTTGCAATCTCTGTGAGGGGGCCTAGGAAATACAAACACAAAGATATGTCCTTCGATCTGTACTGTGGATATGGACTTTTGAGATTTCAATCCAGTTCCCCTCAGCTGATTACATGATGATGATAATTATGATCATTGTTGGACAAACACTGAGATAAGAGCTTTTGAAGAGACCTGAGAATCCTCCTACCCCCTCTTTAGTTTGATTATAGATCAAACAAAAAACCTGAAATGCCACCTTTACCCAGCATCTTATCTGGTCTGAATGTTTGGAAATAATGCTCAATCAAATTGCACAAGCTGTTCTAGAGATGTTATGCTGTCCTCCATTCTTTACACAGCTGTGTGCTACACCAAAATGACAAGAACTGATTCTTCTCACTTAATCTCGTGTTTAGTGTAAAGATGTCTGACTAAAGAAAGTTGGTAAGTTCGTAACTGAGACTGCGTCTACTAGAATTCAAGGTCTTATGTGGAAGAAGATACACTTTTCTCCGATTCTGCATTCAATAAGCTGCTATGAAAGATTTATTTGAGAGTTTAATTTCTTTACAAACATAAATCCCTTCAACCTATGTGCTCATTGTCTCCCACAGCTAGGTTATGTCAAGTTTAATTGATATCAACAGCTTTTCCTGGAATAGCTTTAATACCTTTGTGCCTTCAGACATTAAAATCTAAGTCACCACATACATTGAAACAGTTTGGACCAGGAGCAACTGAAGAGCCAAATGTGATCTCATTAACAGCTGGATCCTTCGATCGATTCCTCACCTGTTGTAATGGTCCTATATGTTATTGTTTAGCTGTCTCCTGTGAATCGTTATTCTACTGTCTGTACTGAGGCAAAAATGCAAGGAAGTAAAGACAAATGTAAAAAAAAATATGGTTTTACCTGTATTGGTAGTTTTATCTTGTATTTCTCTGGTTATAAATCAGTAGGAAATGAAATACACCAAAAAAAATCTACTCAACTTTCTCTGTTCCCCAGACTTTAAATGTTTGAGTAAAACATGCTGCATCTATATTTCCTGAACTTCTCCTCTCCCAGTGAGCCTGCTGGTCAAGGTGGAAGAGACATCTGACGCACAGAGATCTCCCAAAAATAACGTAAGCTTTCACAAAAAAAAAAAAGTTTTGCTCAAGTTACAACTCCCACGACAATCTGTGATAGAGATGAAAAGTGTAAAGTCAAATAATGTATGAAAGCACAAAATAACAAAGATCGGACACAGATCATGATGATATCCTCTTTATGTCCTTTGATCTTCTACTCTGTACAACAAAATGAGGCAAATGTTACTAAAGAGAGTGTCTAAGAGTGTTCATGCCTCAGAAAGTTATAAAAAATACTACGTTAAGTAATGTTGCATTCAGTCTAGGCACAATGGACCAAGGGAAATCTGATTCGTTCCACTGGTGAGATTGGACGAGAGCTGGTTTATGTTTTCCTGTAGAAAACACAAAAACTCTACTCCAGGTTATAGACAAAGACCACGGCTATAGAATCACTTCCCCGAGCCCCTGGAATCTCTGTATCCCCGAGCAATGCCTGAGTCTTAATTGGCTTTTTTGATTGGCTTGTTAGATTGCCAGAGTCCAGCCCTGAGATTCCCACTCAACTCATTCATTTTCAGTGTGAGTCACTGAGCCATAACAAGATGTCCAGTCCTGCAAGCAGGCAGCTGTGATCCTCCTGGGGCCAAACTGAGTACTCTCTTACTTCTTGTGTCTAAGAAAGGAGCTCCCTCGGGTGACGATCGGGGCCAAGGGATCAAAGAGTGTGTCACTATAACACTCTCAGTCTTAAACACAAGTTCATTCCTCATGCCCAGTACATCCAACTAATTAAACTTGATGCTCAGGAAGAAGCCCGACTTCAGCATTTACGTGAACTTCAGTGATAATCGTGGTCAAAGTTGAGACGCAGAAAACTACAGACTGCAGAAAACTAAGTTTGCAGGAGATGGGGCTTTACAGTCAGGCTGAACCTATGTTTGTTCATTTGGAGATTAACGTTTGAGCACATTCAACTATAAGTCTATGAAGAGCAAGCAAAAATTGCTATTGATAATATTGACAGAGTGCCATCTTATCTGTATAGATAGTCATAGGATTTAAAATAACATATTGGGAGGCTGCTCGCAGTAATGAGCAAAAGTGACTTTTAATAGCGCAACATTGATTTACAAAGATGTCATCTAGATCTGTACAGATAAAGTTATAACTGCTGAACTTTGCCAGGGTAATAAATTCAGCAGGCACATTGTTGTCCTGCTGAGGAGTCTACAGCAATTTGTAGTTTCTCTTGAGAGGTGATGTAAACCTTTCTACGCTGACAGATGCCCCATGTACGCCATTGTTTCCATGACAATTTGTATACGGACGACTTGTCTTTAATTAACTTCACCTCAATAAGAACTTGCTTTCAGTGCATACTTGTAATTTCATTGCATTCCACACAGCAGTTCGTATTAATGACGGTTGTTCAGGGCATCTCTAAATGGTTGTTTTTCCTCAAAGTTTTGAGTGAATTAGCTACAAAGGGATCGTCAGTGGCTTAAAACTATACATGGACTTGGTGGTTATGCATCAAATGTTTTGGTAAATTGTTCCTGAATCATAACAGTGGCTGTTCACTTTGTTTTTGTATTGGAAAACGCTTTTGTCCTCTGCTGTAATTGCCTCAAATAGGAGCCTGTTCCAGACAAGAGAGATGGCTAAACACAAGTGAAACGTGGCGAGGCAGGGCTAAATTAAGATGAGGAGTCTGGGCTGCTGCTAAATTTCAATTTGTATCATATGGATTTAATTTTTATTCATAATACACAGAAAAATAAGGATGGATGAAAATAAAGAAGTAGGTAGATAGATAGATAGATAGATAGATAGATAGATAGATAGATAGATAGATAGATAGATAGATAGATAGATAGATAGATAGATAGATAGATAGATAGATAGATAGATAGATAGATAGATAGATAGATAGATAGATAGATAGAAACTACTTAAGGGTTAATCTATTTTGCAAATCAAGGCAGAGCATGTTTTACAGTTCCCTCATCCCTTCCGGCTCCAGCTGTGTGTTTTAAAAGGGGCTGTTGATCATTAGCACTTCCCCCACATTGTGCAGTCTCTGGCATTACTCCCTGCTCTGTCATTGGCACGTTCTCCCATCTTGTGTTTTAAATTGTAGGAGGCAAAGAATGGTGCTATGTGGGGCTTGTTTGTTAACGACACAACACCCTCGTGAGTTTGCGCTGGCAGCATGCCTAGCCACAAGAACTGTGGCGCGGAACACTAGAAAACTGGAAGTGAACTCGCTCTTATTTTTAAACGTGCATATTTATTTAGTCATTTACCCAGAAGTCATTAGGGCCGTGTGTCTGTGCAGCAGTTTCCTGTGATCTGCTTAGACTAATTATATCAAACTTGCTCTATGGGTCTTAATCTGTTTACAATGGCTGATATAAATGAGGTCTTTTCTCCGATGGCATGACAGATTATTGAAGAGTTGCACTGGAATAAGGCTGAGCTGGGTTTAAAGCTCGAGCAGGGTTTCCCACGCCACAAACTCATTGTCTGTTGACTGGAAAATGCTGGCTGCTTTACGAACTCTGGCAAGCACCTTGCAAAACAGTTGCCTCGCAGACGGTGTCCAATAATACAAATTCACTTGGAGAAAATCATTTCTACCCTTCATATGTATGCAGGCACAACATGAAAAAGCAACATGGCATCTGAAAAAGGTACATCACCGCCAGAAAACATCAGTAGAAAGAGGCACTGGAAGCCATCAAAGAAAGTTCTCCCTAAAACCATCGAGCATACAGATTTATCTCTCTCCATTGACTGTCCTCTGCCATTAATAAAATGTGCCCATTTTGACACCAAATTGATCTAAAATAGTACTAAGACATTTTCACATAGCGTTTCTTCCTCAGTTTTCACAGCACTTAGACATAAAAGATGCAAAGATTCCATCTGGCTGTTGCTATGGACTTCCAGCGAGAAGCATTATATACTTCACATGCAAAAAGGGTCGGCTGGTCAGCCTGTGTTGAGTGGAGGTGATACTGTACTTTAGGTTTTATATCGGTCCCTTGTATTGTTTAAATAATCCATGAAAGCTCTTAAGGTGGCCACAGACAAATATAATAGACTTATTAACTTTTAATAAATAAGCAGAATGATAGTGTATCACTCTGATGGGAGGCTGGTATTATACATTAATAATTACCGTAGATCTTCACCTTGTTCTCCAACCACTTCCAACTGACTGGGTGTGAGGCTTTCAGGGAACCTGGCTCTGCATACGTAACATTCAAGTTGAAAATGGGAGCGTTCCATCATGCATACAAGATTACTGCATTGGGCATTGATGTAGATGCACAAAAAGAAAACGTAGGTTCTTTTATTTATTACGCCTGACAATAGACAATAGTGTTTTCTCACATTAAGATGTATCAAGCCAAACACAAGATGCATCAAATTATCAAGATACTGCCAAGGGTATTCATGTTTGCACAAGGTTTAGCAGTGGGGGTGGAAAACAGTTGTAGGTTGTCAGAAACCTTTGAGGATGAATAAATATGATGAAGGGCCTTAATTATGTGATTGCTGGCTTGGAAATCATATCACTGAAAATAGACACGAGCACGGCAGGGAGGTAAAGAACTCCCACACCCCTCACAGAGGAGGAATGACAGGTACTTTATGCCAGCGTTTGAATGGTGCGTTTGTGCATCCTGTGCCTTTGTGCACCTGAATTACACGTAGTTCCATTAAATAGCTCCAAATATTTGACTAAACACACTTGAACAGGTAAAGCTGAAACAAAAGAGCGATTTGGATTAGTTTGAGGCTATTTGTAAAGAAGATTTGAGTTGAAATACTGCTTCGAATAGGAGTTCGCTGATGCACAGGTGTTGGGGAGGAATCAGAGATTTTGATTTTTCCATTTGCTGCATGACTTGGATTTGGCCATAACTGAGATTACTCTGATAATGAAAACATTGAGATGCCCACAAGCCTTTCACAAACTTCTTACTAATGAAGAAATGACTTTCTACCATTCAGTTTGTTTTTGTTTGTAATAAATCCAAGCAACAAAATTATGGGTAAAGTACAGAGAGGATATTCTATGAAAAAAGATCACTATTTGTATGCTTCGGAGTATCAGAGGTGTCTGAAGTTACAGCCACATCAAAAACTCCCACAAACTTTGTTTGAGTCCCCCCTGTAGGTTTTAAATGATCTCATTCAGTGAATGGTTCAGATTTGGAGTGACTTGCTGTGTCTCATTCCCAAATAGGTGTAGAATAGCCACCTGCCCTCCTTGAAATAATGCTGGATTCACTGAACCTTGGAAGAGGTAATTTGATGAGCTTTTGGTTTTTCTTTTTTATCTCTGCTATTTAGAACAAATTCTCACCAGCACTTATATAGTATTGTTTAGCTTGAGGAAAAATAAGATAATAATGCTGCACCAGGTCTTTGTTTCATATCTTCAGGAGCGATTCTTTGTGTTTTTTAAATTCCTTTCAGGATTCCCATTTCCCATTTGTCACTGAATGCATCATCAGGGTGTCTGTCTATGTCTATGTCTTCAATAAACTCATTCACCTTGGTGAAAAGTAGCCCATTAAAGCAACGGTTAATAATCTTGACAACCAAAACTTGTATGAAAAACAACAAACAAAACACGGAGCAACAGAAAAGCCAAGGGGAGCCCCTATGCCATGGAGGAAATACTACAAGAGTTTTGACTTTAAAAACAAATGTTCTCATTGGCTGTTACATTCTGTAGTGCAGTGTTAAACCAACATAAGCTGATCCGATGCATGACCCGCAACAAAAACTGAAGACAAGGGAAATAAGGGTTTGTAGAGTGAGGTGGACTTGGTGTGTTGTGCCCCAAGGGTTGTTTAGTACTACAGAGCTCAAAGAGGCAGATCATGATGGAAGACGAGGGAGGAGTGGAGCGAGTGGGCCACTCACCATCCCAATAGCTCAACGTGAGTGGATGTGTAAAATGGTGTTGGAAAAATCAACACTTGTATTTTTTTGTCGAGTTTTGACCAAAAAGGCCCACAGACATGTCTATAGGACATCAGGAAATCGTCTCATCTAGTGAAAAAAGGCATCATATGTCACTTTAATACCAACAATAATGTTGAAACAACTATTTGTTTCCTTTTTACATTTGGGATTATGAATTCAATTTCATATTAAAAAGCCAGGCTCCAGCTGAATGAGCATGGCTTTTGGGCAAAACTTTTTATACTTTTCTGCTTAAATACTCTAAAGCAGAAAAATAAGCACCTCAAGGAGAAATTACTACTCTGTTAATTAGGATTTTGATAATACCAGTGCACCGCAACACCATATTTTCAAGGCACATGTGTGTCATTATGTTGAATAAGACCATGTGACCGACGGTAGGCTCTGCACACACAGAGAATGTACCCTCAGTAGTGTGACTATCATCATTTGCTAGCGACAATACACACAACTTAGTCATTTGGCACGAATGAAACATTCTCAGCAGCTCCACAGCAGGACTTGTCAAACTGGTAGGGAATATTTCTACACTGTACGACATAGTGAGCAATCTAAGCAGACAAGGTTGCGGGTGAGACACTAAGTTGAGCGTTATGACTGCTTTGAATCAATAATTTTCAGAAAACCTCTTAGCAGACAGCATTTTCTTACACACAATCCTGATATAGTCTGGTACCTGATGAGATAATGGTAGAAAAAAGGGGTCCTGTGGGGCTTTTTTTTCTTTCTTATTTCTTCTTTTTTTTTCTGCTGGAGAAACAAATATGCATTTTCTAAACTAGGTTCCCACAGAGTTGACTTAATACAGAGCTCCCTATTGATTCCTTTTCCCTACAGCTCTTTCACACTCTAATCAGACTAACAAAACAACAGGACAGGTGCTCCTTGAAGATACTGGCAGCACCATTAAGTATTTAACAACAATGGTGCACCGCAGAGGATGTATTCCTGTTCTAGGATAACCTACTTATCACCATAGTATGAATGCAAATGCTGATGTTTACCACTGTGTGCTTTGCATGTTTAAAATATTAGTTGAGTTCACACATCTGTTCCCAGTATATAGGCGTCTGTTGAGGAGAATTACAGTGAAGGAAAAAGAAACAGAAAAATGATTCTTATTTCAATTTTCAACAATTGGTTGTGCATGGCAACTATTATCCGAGGTATTCCATGTGGTAACTGTATGTCTCGCAGTCTGAATTTTCTCTGCCCGCATGAACCAGAAGCTTTACTCAGAGTAACACAAAACCCATTCGCGGCTGGTTATTTCACAGAGCAACAGCGTCCGACCGACACGTCATTCCATCACCGTACACCACAAAAGATGGTAGTCGTTTCTAAAACAAGAGCCAGCGTGTGCAGTCGTCCCGTTGTTCGCGTTTGCAACCTTTCTCTCTGTGGACCAACGGCATGAGCCTTCCTCACATGGAACAAGCTCGATTACCATTTATTGTTTGACCACAATACCTCAGGATAAGAGTTTGGTCTGACCCGGCTGACTGTCAATGATGCATTTTAGTTTTTTTTTTTTTTTCCTTTTTTCTTTGTCTCTCCCACGCCTGAGGAGGAAGTATAATTGAGAAATCAGCAGTGCCTTCTCCCCCTCCTCAAAGTCATTTGCTTACATAGTGTGTTCCCACACCAATCATCAGCTTAGTGGCTTAGCTGTATTTGTACTTGAAGATTGTGTGGCTGTTGCCGTTAGCTGTCTTATACTGACAGTGACTGTGGAAAAGAGCAGAAATTTTGGCTTTTGCGTGCACACAAACCCATTTGTTGTATGATTCTGTCGGTTAAGTGCAGTGATTAAAATCACTAGTAGTGGGGCTACATTTGTGGGGTGAATTACCTCCAAAATGCAGACACAGACACTACGTGACAAAATAATCTTGTCGAAGTTGACAGCGGATGACAATGCTGTGTCTTGAATGATTGCTTTTGATGACTGTGAAAGTGTTGTCCCACAAAAGAAGAAAACTGCCGTCGTTTTTTATGCCGATCAGAAAAAGATGGATTTATGTGGCAAAAAAACACTGATAATCATCTGTCAGGGAACAGATGCGTCAGGCTTCAGACAAGTAATTGTACGAAGCTTTTGGAAAGCTTTTACATTCTTCTTGCATGCTGCACTTTGCACGAACGTTCATAAAGGTCATATTTTGTTCAAATGAAGAAAAACAAGACTGTTTCGCCCATCAATGTATTTGAATTAAAATATATGCTTTCATATCTCCACACCTTTCTAAATCCTACACTTTTGCTTTGACTCTGTGAAAGGCTACCATTTAATTCAACCTATACTAAAAAAAAAAAAAAAGAAATAGAAGAAAAAAATGCTGAGATGTGGAATTTTCCCATAGATTACTGTGTCATCATTTCTGGGGGTTAGAGTGAGGAGTCAAGCCCTTGGAGATGTGATCATTCTTCTATTTCTGAGGTGAGCAGATTGTCTTCTGATGTAGCGAGGCCTTACCTGACTGCATGTGAATAAACTCTGGAATGGTCATACAGGATTTGTTCTGTCATTTTGAGTCAAATAGTATGATTCACAAAGTCAGCGCACATAACCAGCGCCTAAAATGTTTTATTTCTGTCAAAGGTGCAAGTCAAAGCATATCGTGATAAATTATCTCTTTTCTTTTATAATAAAATGGCTTACATTACCGAGTGTACCAAATGCTGAATTAACATTATCTACTGCTTGACAATGTGAAGGATATACCCCTAATAACCCAACTTACTCCCATCTGAAACATGACTCCCATGTCAAGCTTTTATATGCTGACACTGGAGGAACCTATGTGAATTAATCAAAGGCATGCGGTAATATCAGAGCAACTTACTCTAAGAGAGATGACTAATTAAAATAGGCAAAGGGGGATTAATGCATCATGTCAGCAGTTGATGAATAAGTATCAAATACTGGCCTGTCTAATTTGTTATGCAGCTCACCTATTACACAAACTTGAACAGGTGCACCACTTGCAGATATTGCTAATGTGAATATGGTAGAAAACATTAGGGAACATTCCCTCAGAGTTATCTTGAATTCAGCCCTTCATGCCTTCATGAGCTCATGTTCCTCCCTCATCAACTAGCCCAGGGATATCTAAGGCCCCCACTGCTAGTCTTTCTTTTTTTCCTTTATTTATTTATATATTTTATTATAATTCTAGATCTTTCCCTTCTTTTGATGGGGAATTAAATTTGTACTCATGAAACTTACTAACTAATTGGGCTCTAGTAAATTCTTTGGTAAATTCCTCAGTCCTCCCGTCAAACCACGGTGGCAAGTCGGGGCTCTTATAGGCCAAATTGACACAAAGAACCAGAGGTGATAAGAGGCTCCCTGCTGGGTCTCCAGACAGCAACCAGGCAAACAAGAAGCCCTTGAACACAGCCAAAAGACAACTTTCAATATGCACGAACAAAGGCTTGAGTGTGTGTTTTTTTTTTCTTTTAAGAAAAGCAGAAAAACAAAACGAACAAATGCTTTTTGTCTTTACCGTCTCTCTTGAATCATGATTATACGTTGGTCTTTAGTTTCTTTATTCCTCATGACCGTGAAGTTGTGAAAGTGTTGCTCGGTTTGGATAAATGACGATGAGAAATGAGAAAAGATTGTGTTTGACATGTTAAGTAGAATGTAAGGGCATATAAGAAGCCTAAAGGCCCTCATGCACTAAGCTGACAATCAGCCTCCAGAACCATCTTGAGCTTTGGTGATCATCTGTCTGATTTATCTTTTCGATGTATAATGCTCTGTCTGAACTGTTGGTCCTCTTCAAGGATTTTTCCACATATGCCATATTTGGTCGCCCTATTCCCTCATTCATCCAATCAACCTCCTCCGTGAAGTATTGCTGTGAGACAACATCACGCTAGGGCCAGCTCACGAGACTCAGATGGCATTCATTATTCATACAAGTACAAGAGGTTACTTGTTAAGAGACTCCAAGTATGAGTAATTCAATACATTTAAACATGTTAATATTGCTTTCTCGATGAAGGAATGACTTTACTTTGCAGACATTTCACCCTCGCCCTGTTTTAGAGGAGTCTGAACTCCACCAACATTTGGAGTATATCCAGGGAACAACTTTAAGATCAGTCATTCAGTTTTGCTGGTGGCCTTCATCAGATGCTGAGCCTGAAGAAGGCCACTAACTGAAAAACATTGGGCAAACCATAAAGTTGTTTTCTGTTCTTTCCTTCTTATTACTGGACTTCATGGTCCAGCTGTAATACAAATGTTAATGTTGTGGGTGCTATTAAGAGTGGACATGGGCCTCCAGGATGATCCTGACCGGCTTGGAGCAAGATAAGCAACAACCGATCCGATGCTCTGACACATTTCGGCTGCATCATAAAAATGATTAAAGGTGCAGTTTTCAAAAATGCATGTCACACTAGGACTCCTGTATCAAGTACAACTACCTTAAGCAAAATGTAGTGAGTATTTTAGTGAGTAATTATGTTTTTGAACCATCCGTTCAATGACTAATTACTTATGGGTTACAAATGGCATATAAAGCCATCCTTCTCTTATTGCCAGAAAATCAGGTCAAGCTTCAGCCACTGAAAAGAGACTGAAAGCAAAGCATTAGAGTTTCCAGCCCAGTCTTAAAAAGAAAGCCATTGAGATGACTCGTCCTGGAGCTAAATTATATTTTGTATTTATTCTTAAAAAAACTACACAGACGCAGTTTCATTAAAAGAGAAAAGAAAATATCTATTCATTTACTTGAATCGGTAGGTGTTTCCACACCTTTTCTAACACTGTATCTTCTGCCTTCCAGTGTAAATCTCATCTGTAGGTTCTTTTGAAAGGAGACGAACAATCATACTGTGCAGGTAGAAAAAAAAAAAAACCTATACACAGAGAACTGCTGATGAAGCAGAGACTGTAATCCTTAGGCATAGACACACTAATCTTCCCATTGGAAAAGTTTGAAACATAGAAATAGTATTTCCTGAAGTTAAAACATATTACCTTAAGGCACTGAACGACCAAAGTGGTTGTACATAAAAAAGACAATAGTAGGGGTGTTTTACTTTACAGATTTATGGGGTAGATTACATGGGTAGCCTAAGGGCTTGGTTGATATAAAGCTGGAGCAGAATTTTATCAGCCTGTCAGGTTTTGCACAGATGCGTGTCTTGATAAGTCAAAGTAAACTATTTGCACTGAAAACTACCACTTTGTAGTATATCAACATTGGTGGTGATACATTTTAAAAGGAGAAGTGTGTTGGTTTTATCACCACGTAGTTGTGAAATTGCTGATAGCAGCTAAGTGAATGCCCTCCGTGTCCCCCTCCAAACCCCCTCCAACCACAACAGGGAAACGACGGTAGCCACTGAAAATGTTGCCAACCGTTCCTGTTCGGTCTCCAGACAGTGGTCGGAAGGCACAGGGGAGAGGCTACAGCCTCGGGTGGACCCCCTTCACTTCACCCAACAGTGGAAAACAGACACTCGAGTTGTGCCTGGAGGAGCTGTGGCATTTATTGTCAGACTTGGGTCCCACACTTTCTATTGAACTTTCTTTTGCCCCGAAAACAAACTACGCTCTTTTTCTCTCCCATCTGTATGTACTTACGCTCTCCTGACCACACTCCTGAGCCTATTTTGTCATTCCCTTTTGGGCCACAGACGAAACATGGTGGATTTTAAGAAAAGGACCTGCTCTGTCTTTCAACAATAATGGCTCATAATTGGGTTGGCACAACATGCATTTTTATATTGAAAGTAACTGAAAAAACGATGTCAACAACGATGTTTTGAATATTATGAATATTTTGACAAGACAAAAAATTTTTAACACATTCACTTGAAAATTAATGTCTTTTCTCTTTTTGACATAAAAGTGCACTGCTCTCTTAACTGTATTTATACTCAGGTACATGTGTTTAAATTGAGAGATGATAAAGCTATTTCCATAAGGCCTCTTGAGGTAAACCGACCTCTTTATCAAGGTTAGATTAAAGCATTTAAATGTGCTGCTTGTTAAATCACCAATGAAAGCAGCTTAAAGTAATTCAGACCCAGATGAAAATGTTTTTTCCATATTCAGACCCAGATGAAGATGTTTTTTCCATATCTTTCATTCCCTGATTGTGCTTATGACATCCGGTGGATTTCAACATTTGTATTTTTTAACTCCTCCTCAAGGGGCAACTCAGAATGGAAAAAAAAAATGAGGAGAAGATTAGGAGGAAGCAAAGGAGGAAACCATAGAACAAATCTGTGTAAAATCCCTGTGATCTCTCTGGGCATCAACTCATATCAGACGGATGATATGACGGGCTTTAGCAAGTGAATCGGAAACACGTTGTAAAATGTTTGTTGAACACTGATGAGGCTAACAAACCTGCTGTATAAGTATAAAATATGTTTTTTTTTCATTTTGTGGTAAAATGAGTCCATGTTTAAGCTTACTGTTGGGAAAAACAGACTTTCAAAAGATGAAAGATCATCCAGACTCATCTGGCACCTTTCAAAGGTAGAAAAGCTGCGTTGGAATGGTGCAGTTGATGGCACAAAGGACTTGCATATGTGTGAGGGTACCACGGATGCAGAGGTGAATATTGGAATTTTGAGCAGCTATCCGACCATCAAAGTGACATATTTTCCCAGGATGTTCAAGGTTATTTCAGTTGGTCAGTGCCAGACCTTGATCAGCCTTACAACAGTGTAGCTTAACAGACACTGAGTGGGTTTGCTTTGCTGGCCTGCTTGCAGTGCAGGTCTGTCTCCTACTGAAAATGTATGACACATCATGCAGAAAAGAATCAGACACACTGACAACTATGGAGCTGTCCAAACCGTGTAATCAGCAAGAATGACCACAAACTCCCCATGCAAAAGTTCAACAATTAATATCCTCTGTTCAAAATTATTGAACGTGTAATCAAATGGAAGGGTGATTTAAAACGATGCTGAGCTGAAAAAAAAAAGGAAAGAACGGTGCCATCAAATTCTTTATAGTCATTTACTTTGTACTGTGTCTATTGAAAAAAAAGTACAAACAAATTGATTGATTTTAGATTGAAACTTTGTTGCATTTTACATGAACAGGCTGTGCACACAGCCTACGAGTGAGGTAATTGGATGATTTTAATATTCCATCAACACTAATTACATAAAGCATGTGCTTTCAGCACCAGATGAGAAACTAATGGTTTCCCGTCCATTATATTCATATTTGTGTCCTCTACAATGGTTAATGTGTGGCAGAAATATAACTTAAATAAACAACAATAATATATAACAAATATGATTATCAAGTTGTTCATCAAATATGAACGACACACCCAGAGCTCCCTTCACTCCTTTACTTTACTCATTCACCAACTGACTTAGAATTTTTTAGAAAAAAAAATATATACATATATAACATACATATAGCAGGGATACACTTTGGCCATGTGTTGTTTACTTTTAGTTCACCTTAGCAGCTTGCTGTACGAGATTAAAAGAATAATTTCAAAGCTGTAAATAATCTGTGCAGGCACATACTACATCCTCTGAAGGGCAGTGAATTATTTATTATAATCTGGCAATGCAAGGTTGTTTATCACATATTAATGCGATACATCAGGGGCGTAATTTTCCTCTGGCACACCACAAGCAGTTTCCCTCACTATGCATCAGGGTTCACGCTCTGTCTATGAGGATTCATGATGCTGTAATCTGACTAGGATCTAATCTTCACCTGCAGCACATTGTTGGAGACTGATGCTGATTATTTGTAAAGATTTGTGTGACTATGCACAGATAAATTGTTTAGGTATCATTTGTAGTCTTGAGAGACTTTGAAGTTACTGTTATTTATACACTTGAAAAATGATGCCTCTTTAGCTCTGTTCTTGCTGTGGTACGAGGCAGAATTCCCTTGACTGAAACAGTGAGAGAAAGGATGATGCTGCATTAAGCTACTTTGATTTGCAAGTTTCGTTTGGTATGTGGCGAGACAAGATGAAGGGGATCTCTGTAAAATGAGCTGTTACACACTAAAAATCTACACATCTACACTTCACTTTTAATACAGGAGATAACTGTATAAATATGATGGAACTATTTTTGTGCTAAATGCTGTTTTTATGTAGAATTAAGCAATCTAAGAGCCAAACCACAGAAGAGTTTCAAATTCACAAATGCATTAAAAATGCCCAGATGGCAGCTTTGATTTGAATATGTTTGAATAAATGCATGCTGCTGGTATAGAATCCAATTTGGGGAGTCCATCCCACCTTTTACTTGCTAGAGTAATACTGAGGAATAATGTTGACAAACTGGTTGTTGAAGTGAAATTTCATTTTCTGGGTGCTGCTTCTCTCTCTGTGGGCAGACAATAAGTCACCAGTTGCACAGGAGACATGGCTTGAGAAGTTTGAGAATGAGAGATTGCCTTTAGGCTCATTAGGAACAACAGCTGGTTGGGTAATGAAGAGGAAACAGCATGTCAAGAGGTTCCCTGAACTTCCCAGGAGATACATTTGCAGAATATGTGATTGAAGAGAAAGATTAATGCTGATGCATTGTCCTTTACCCCACTGAAATGTCTCTGAAAGCATACTAGTCTCTGTCATTGTTTAATGTTATAATATAACGCATGATGCATATGCAAAGATAAAGCAACTATTGTGCATAAATAAGAACTTAATCTTGTTATTGGCTGTCATACTATCATGTATTACTATATGCTTAATTATGTTATTGGGATTAAACAAACCCCATTAGGCTGATTTAAGTAATATTTATCTGACTGGTTCCAGTTTGTTCTTGTGAAAGTCTTCTTAGACACAGAGTTCTTCAGAGTTTTGTGTCTGAACCAGTACTTCATTAGGTAATATTATCAGATGTCACAGCATAAATTCCCCATTCATATGCAGATGATTCTCAGATATATCCATGACGCCAGATTAAACCGCTTAAAAAAATAAAGGATGACTCAGTTTTCTGCTCCTAAATTCAGACAAGACTGAAATCGTTGTCTTCAGACCTGACCACCTCGAGAGCACACTGTCTGGCTACTCACAAGAGGTCCAAAAATGCTCTACTTAAGTGACATGTCCAAGGTTACGCCATCTGTTGTGAACAAGCGCTACAATCCCCACTCCTTCACTGTTATCTCTCTGTCTGTATTCTTTTTCTGTCCTTACAGTGGGAAAGCTGGGTAATGAGATGTCACAGCCACTCGTGCAGCTATAAGGAAATAAATTATATTGCATCCACGATATTACTGTCCTAGTCAGGGCTCCAAATTCATCCATTTTACCTGCCAGTGACGGTAAAGGGAATACATGGTTGAAACTTTCTTTTCCTTTCTCTCCATTTTGTCCCTCCTCTGCATCTTAGACATCTCCTGTTCAACTCATCTGGATTTGGGATCTTATGCCAGGCATTACTCGAGCTTTGAAAAGTTCAATCTGTGACTCCCACATGCAAACAACTTTCATCGACATTCAAAATAAACTGCAATGGTACATAAACTGTAGAGTTTTCTTCCACTTTATGCAGCTTTGATTCTGCCAACTATTTTAAAACAGCTATGTTTAAATCAGTTCATAATTTCAGTTCATTTGGTGCTATATTTGATGTCTGATTTATTACCTTTTTTGTTTGTATTTACCGTCAGAATATTTTGGGTTTTTTTGTATTGTATTATGAAGCTTTAGTGATCATTACCAGAAAGGGGCTGTGGAAATAAACAATAGAAATGATGCAAATTTGAAAGCAGCAGTCAGTTAGCTTAGCTTACTATAGCACACCGATCGAGGCAGAGCAGCGTCGTACAAAGCAAGTTCATCCCAGCCAGGCTTTCTGTGTATAAGCTGGCTGGTAAAAAACAAACACTTGAATCAGAGAAGTGGGATACTATGAAGGTGATCATGATCTTTCTTTGTTAGCCCAAGCTCTCCCATAAGATCAGAAAAAGGAGTGTTTTAGTTGTGATTTGAAAAAACTTAAACATAATGCACTCTTAATGGAAAAGTGCGAAGAACATAACAATCACAAGGGTCAGTGCTGCTGCAATTAATACAAGAAATGAATGCTACAGAAAACTGTAATTTGTGATTATAATTATAAATTAGTATCTCTCTGGCTGCACATCCATCAATGGATTTTTTATACACACTTCATCCCATTCGGGGTTGCAGTGGTGCTGGGACCTATGCCAACAACCATACATACACACACTCTTCGGATAGAATGTTTTTGGACTACGGGAGTAAGCCGAAGTGCTCTGAGAGAACCCATATATGCAAAATATATGCCCCAGCCAAAATTCAAATAAGCAGCTTTGTTGCTGTGAGGTGACGATGCTAACCTGCTCAGAGCTCTTACCTTTTTAACTTGAAATCGATTTAGCTCTGACACTAGTCCTATGATAACAAAGCTTCTGATCATAATCAAAATAGATAGTTTTAATAGTTTAAAAATTCTTGACATCTAGACTATTCTTGTAATACGTGTTATATACAACATGAACTATATAGAATAGACTTGTTGTCATGTCTGGAACAAAAAAAAAACGAAAAACATATTTAGCACATTCTACATCTCCAACAGAATGCATGGTTTCCATGGTAAGTTGATGCACATGCTACAGTTAGCTTTAAAGCTGTAAAGCATTTTTGATGGCTTAACACACTCTTAATAGGTTTCATATTAGGTTCGTTCCTCAGATGAATACCATTTTAAATTCAACACTGAGTTGCAGTCAGAAGGATTGATTTTCAGTTATGGTTACCACTACTTACAAAATACAATATTTTCTGAAAAGATGACAATGTGTTTTAATTAAATTTGGTGACTGAAACTATTGTTCAAAGGCCAAATCGACTTTAAGATGATTGTTATTGGTTTCCATTGTTTTTTGACAAAGAAAATTTCTCTATCATTTCAGTGATTTAGCTGTCTGCAGTATTATCAGGGAAAGAGTAAAGGAAAGGATGGATGATATGATTCTAAACCCTGAACATAAACTGCTCTGGAGCAGGTTACGAGTTCATCTAAAGTTACCATGATGAGTGATCTGGTCAGGTTTAAAGAGGGCCTTTGTGACACTAAAAGCTCAGGCTTGACATAGCTCACTAAGTCATTAGTACAAAAAAGATTATTTTCAATAACCATAACACTGATAGCATATGCTTAAATTAGCTAATTTATGAACAGTTATGTGCTTTTTTGTTATTTTGGAATAATTGTCATTCATGTTTCTTTTTTCCTCAATCTTATTGTAACATCATCTTCATATAAGGATGCTAGCCTATGAGGATTTCAGTACTTTTCACAGTAAGATCAAGATGGCTTAAAGTAATTCTCGACTTCTATTCCAAATTTTCACTCCGCAGATGCTCAATTGACCTGAAAACTTGTGACAGGGCAGTCTGCTGCAGTACAATGATTTTACTGTTCTTTTGCTGGAGCTGTTCCCAACAATAGCGTCCATGTGGCATGGGGTATTACCCTGCTGGTGAAAAAAAAATTTTCCACCGCAGTGCTCCCATGCCGTTGGGGATATACCTGATTGGCAATAACACTGTAGTCCTGTGGCATTGAACCGTTACTTCTTTCTTTTTTTTTTTTATCAAGGAGTGGAATTTGTGCAAAAGAAAAAAAAAGAAAAAACTTCACTGTGCCACAGCCTGATATGTGGTATGATTCTCATGTTCTCGTGTGGATTTGTCTTCATACTCAGGTTTTTTTCATCAGCCTGGAGCAGCAAGAACCAGAATTCAGATGCATTTCCAATTGTCTGGTTGATTGTTTACATCCCAAAGTTTGCTGAAACAACAGCAGCTGTTCTTTCTGCTGAAAGATGACAAACTTTGTAAGCTCAAAGACTGCATCCTGTCATTGGTTAAATGATTGTCAAAGTGTAAGGATGTATGGAAAGCAATGTCAAACAGACTGACTGACTAATTTCTTCTATATTCTGTTAATGCGTTTATTCTTTACCTTTCAGGGGAAATACATTGTGGTAAACGATTAATATGACTTTTGGTTCATTTTCTACACACTGATCTGACACAGTCTACATTATTTGTTCACTTGATACTATTTATGTCACAAATGCTGCTCTCAAACCTAAAGTGAAAAACATTATTTTTATGCTGTCTTTGATTCATGTGCCAGGTGGAATTTGCCAGCAGATATCAGAATCACTGCCTGAATGTTAAGTTGTGCCACACAGCGACAAAAATGAAGCATTATTCACAGCACATGGATGAATTATGGCAGCGAGTTAACAAAGTATCTGTCAGTGGCATGTTTTTAAAAAGCGAAATGCTGTCTTACACACTAGCTCACATGTATCGAAAACGAAGAGTGAGCGAGGCTAAAATAGGGAAATGATGAAGATTGTCTGTAAAAGCTTGGTGCTGATTTGCTCATCAACTTTTGTTGAATTGAAAATTTTGTAGAAATGCACCAGCTGACATCTGCATCCATGCAGACTGTTCAGGATCATTGGAGGATGGAGCCTGTGCCAGTGGGGTACACCCTGGACAGGTTGCCAGTCTTTCTCAGGGCTCTTGGCATCTAGTCATTTGTCCTATTGGACAGGCCACAGACAAGCAGAAGGACTGTGAAGTTTGAGATGTCTTCGATGGGATTTAAGACGCATCCCTTCAGCTTACGTTGTAGGATGTTTATTTTGATGTATTTAGCAGACGCTTTTATCCAAAGCGACTTAAAAATGAAGATATAACAAGCTATATAAAAAGCTAACAATAAACTACATAGAAGGAACCCACTAGTCTGACTCTGTCAGAGGTGACAGAGTAGAGATAGGGTGCAGGCATAGAAGGAAGTGCAGAAAGATAAAGTGCAGAGATACAGGGGTTAGGTAAGTACAAGGTAAGTGCTAGGATAGGAGATGCTCTCTGAAGAGCTGGGTTTTCAAGAGTTTCTTGAAGATAGACAGGGACATCCCTGTTCTGGTAGCGCTCGGTAGGTCATTCCACCATCGTGGGACGACACATGAAAAGAGTTTGGATTGTCTTAGGCGTGGTGTAGGCACTGCTAGACGACAATCCTGGGACGAACGGAGGGACCGAGTTGTGACATAAGCCGTTGCAAGAGCATTCGAGTAGATGGGAGCCGTTCCATTAAGCACTTTGTAGGCTAACATCAGTGAATTGATTTATCAGCAAGACTATTTCATATAAATGGTATACAGTTGGACCTGGTATGCTGATCATTGCCATAAAACCATCTTAAATACTAACAGGGTTCAGAGAGAGAGACTTCGGAGAACATGAATTGCAGGTTTCATGTTTATCAAGGGCATTACGTCCCATAATGCGGGACTAAATCGCTCTACAATTACATCATCCTCACAATGAGAGCTGAAAGGTTTGTAAAGTATTCATTGCTCTGACAAACCAAGTCAGTCTGACATTGAGCATAGCTGTCGTAAATGTACAACTTCACGCAGCACATAGTACTTATAAAAGCCCATTTTCAAGTCATATGCTTTTAGAATGAAATACTGTATATGGATCTGCATTTTCAAATGGTGATAGTGCTTCATATTAGATGGCATAAAAATACATGTGCGCAAGAGTTCTACATCCGGAGTGAATTATGTGATCATGCTTGGGCAGTCTGGCAGGTACAAATGTCTCTACTAACCTTTTTCAGTGTCTGTGGCTGTTGGGTCCACTATTGAATTTATAATTAACTTGTGAGAAAATGTGGGCATTTTTCTATTAAAAGAGACATCTTGTCAATTACAATCCTTGCAGAGATATTCACTGAACTTCCTGTTGGAAGAAAGGTCAATAGCTCTGTGTAATGAGTAATTGACTCAAGGCAGAGAGCAGCTCAGGCTCAGACTGTGGTTCCGATCAAGTAGCGAAATGTGATTTATTTCCATATCATTTTCTCTCTCATTTTCTAACGTGTTACAGAAAATCTGATTGAAGTGCCACTGCTGGGGCCAATTCATCACCAAAAATGACTTAGGAAAATGACGCTTAAATGGGCTGAATGATGAAAAGAACATGGGTTTTCTGAAAATGAACAGTGGTAGAGACAGGGACTAATGACCTGCAAGGCTGAATATTAGATTTAAACAATGGGCTGATGTTCGAGGTTCACTGATGATGGAGCACAGAGCTGATAAGCAAACAAGCGTGAGTAGTATTTAAAGCGCTCCCACACATTTAGAAGCCTAGTTGAAGAATGCATGATCATTTTGTTGTTTTGTTTCTGTGTAGGCGTGGTTAAATAAGTTACAAAAAACCCCAGTAACTATCCATAACTCCCATTTTTTCTTAAACTTTGATACACCTAAAGCAATACAACAGCAGAAACCAAATCTGATTATACTTCAATTCACGTGTACTGGTTTATAAGTCAGATATAAGCAGCAGAACAATGTTTCTTAGTTCTTAGTTCCAGTAAACCAAGCAACCCCCCTGTGTCTATTAGAAAGTTCTTGTAAACTTTTGGAACACAGAACCAAATTCTAAGGCACACAACA
This sequence comes from Leuresthes tenuis, assembly GCF_036924035.1. NCBI lineage: Eukaryota > Metazoa > Chordata > Actinopteri > Atheriniformes > Atherinopsidae > Leuresthes > Leuresthes tenuis. The sequence continues at coordinate 14,453,163 of NW_027325365.1, read as the reverse complement.
CATGAATTTATGACTGACTTTATGAGATGAAGTAAACTTTACATGTGGCGTGTATATGGCAGAGGTTTATATTCTGGAAAATAAAACATAAAACGAGGGCATGATAGTTGAACAAGAAAAATAATTCATAAGTGGGTACAGAAATGAATAATGTAAAAGGTGGTGAGATTGTATTTTGGAAGACTTGGTGTTCTGCTGCTAGTCAAGTTGATTGAATATTTATAGAAATGTATGACTAATGTCAGGGACAATATAGCACACACAAAGAGTTCGATGATGGCTTTTGGGCATATGAGGCATGCCGTAAAAGGATAGCAGTTGCAAGAGTAACAGGTATACACAATCGTGCAAGCAAACACACACAAAAGCCGGCACATTAACCACACACTATGTTGACAGCTGCAGTCTTTTATGTGTTTTACCCTCTATTACAGCGATATAAATTACACTGTCTGAAAACACAATTATTACCCAGCAAAAGTTTCAAACTTTAGTGTAAGATGTTGCCCGAAGCAAGATCTTTCACTGTGGCCACAAGTCCCTAGATGTTGTTAAAAGACTGAGGGAGAAATTCAGGCCTATGCATTTTAAAAGGAAAATGAATTATTTGGCCGTTTTTTTATAAATACGCCATGGAGTTCCCATGATGCAGAGCAAAGTCACTCACATCACAAAGCTGCATGCTAAGTCCTTTGTATGTGACTCCCTGTGCTGAAGGAAAGACACTGTATGCAAACACATTTTGCAGTGTTAATCTTGACAACTGTTTAACATGGATGTATCCGTTCTGTATGATGTTGAGCCTGCACTGTTGAGAACCCCATGTATAATTCTCTGTGAAGTGTAAAAGCTAAAACTCTAAATGCTTCTGACAGATCCCAGCAGGTAAAAGTGGGGAGAGCTTCTGGTAGTGGATTTTCGCTGCTTTATTGGATGTGAGGGAACATTTCCATGCAATGCAAATATTTTCACCACCATCAAAGTCCTCCATATAGAGAACAAGCCTAATCCTCTGATATTCTAAAATCATCATTACTGAGGATAAGCTCAAACTTTTTACCCATCTTCAGGCTTCATAAGACTGGTGCAACTGTCTCTTTTACACAGCAGGTATAAGAACCCCGAGAAGTTTATAAGAGGTAAGCAAAGGGGAAAAAAAAGAGCCTTTTATCACTTTCTACCTGTGTTTCTTGTCATCTTATGCTCTGATCTTTAAGCAGCAGGTTTTCGATGTAGCTGTTCTTACCGTAGGTGCCACAACAAAAGCTGTATTTCTATAGAATTGGAGGCGTGGAAGTATTGACATATTGACAAGTGTATTTTTGTCCAACCCAGTTGCCAAGAGAATATGTTGCTATGTTATGTTCCTGGGGAACAAAAATGACATTCGATGTCTCAATTCCTTATGTACCTATTCTGGCCTTTCTTTCTTTCTTTCTTTCTTTCTTTCTTTCTTTCTTTCTTTCTTTCTTTCTTTCTTTCACCTAAAATTTCCCTTACATGTACGCCGATGCCACTTGGGTCGGTTTTGCATTCTGTGAAATTCACAATCCTCTCAAAGTCAGCACTCATCAGAAACAAATGTGAAGACAATCCAGCTAACCTGAGCTGTCAAAGCACTGCCTTCCACAAAGACTTCAAAAGGCTATTACACAAGCAAACGGACCAAACCTAACACAGACAAGTATGGATATATGTTTAAAAATGATCACACCTGAAAGACTTTTCATAAAGATGCTTTCTGTCATGAAAAGAAATTTACAAAAAGAAGCAGGTGTGGCAAGATGACCCATAGCCATGGAAAGAACAACGCATCACAGTGGCTTGAATGATCAGGGAAACTGGACACCATTTATTTTCAAACAACCAAGAAAATCAGCAGCCTCCAAAAATGGCAAAATAGTGTAGAGAAAGATATTCTGTACAGTAATCCTTCCAACATCCTTCCAACAACCCTATTGCTTGAAAGTACAGATATTCAGTATATAGCATGAGACTCCACCTCTGAGTTCAAACCGGCCAGTCAGGTTAAACCTCTAGACAAATCAACTTACAAAATCATTGGCAAATACATTACATTGATACATTTTGACTCATTGACTCCATTTCCTCAGCTCATACATCCACAATTAAAACATTCAGAACCACACATCTTTATCATTCTCAGCATTTGTATTATATCTTAATCTAATCACACTCATTATCCAATCAAAGTTGAGAACACACACACTGACTTCCTATAAAGAGAGCAGCTGATGAGACGCGCTTCCTTTTAAAGCAGAAACACAAGATGGCCTCCTCGGGGAACAGGGTGAAAAGCTTTTTATTGATAAAGCAAATTTTCCTTTCAGAAAGAATCCACACCTTGAATTAAAATGAAATGAAAAAGAAAAGAGAACTGAATGTGTGAGTGTTTTTTATATCCACCTTTCTACACAAAGGTTTAAAGATGGTCAAAGAGGTAGTGAATTGCTTCCTAACAACAGGACAACATTAACACTGAATTTGGATGCAACCTCGAGTTAGAGATCATGAAATTCGCCTCAGCAATCCTTCCACTGTTACCATTCCAAAGTAGCTATTCATGGTATGCCATGTTGCTCTGCATGAGAGTGAGTACTGAGATGACTTAAAATCAATAAATTCATGTGCACTAAAAGCTCAAAAGGCGGACACAGCCTGCAATCTCCTTTTAAAACATGCAAATAGACTTGCATGTGCAAAGGAACAATGTGATTTTTCATGGGCTCTTTCGCTTTATGCTGCCACTGGTTTCTGCTGTGCGTTTCATTGGAAATGACCCTAATGATGCTACACAAGAATGTGGAGCTGGATGTTTGACATTCCTCCACAAGCAAAGCTCGCCTTTTCAAAGCCATCAATGTCGCTTCAGGAAAGCCTCATTAGAGACGGAATCTGACTGCAGAAAGAGAATTTTTGCAACATTAACTTTTACAGTATCAGTCCAGTAAATAATATTCTCGTTATGGCCCTGATCGCCTGCTAGAGAGAGAATGGGAGACCGAGGCATGTATGTGGTAGAAAGGGATTAGTGTGTATTTTGCTTGTTTTTATTGAATTTAGAGGCAAATTATGTGAAGTGTGCTGTTATCATTAGGGGTCAGTTATGATTAAAAATGTTGTTAATGATTTGCAACCTGAAACACAATGTACTGCAGTGTATACTCAGTTTTCCACTAAATAATATTGTTTTTCTCTTTTTGAGCAAAATGTTTTCACATCTCTCCAAGTACTCAAACACATATTTAATCCAGTTTGCAATTATTGCAACCTTTACATATTCTATTAATATTTCCAGAAAGAAATGCATTACTACATACAAATGACACTTTAAAAGCAGAACATTTTGCTTGACATCCCACCTTTATTTAGACACCATCACTACTTGGTCGTGGTTAGGAAAACCTTGAGGTTTGGTACAGATTGATTCTTTTTCAATGTTTATCCCATATGTTGAAAAAGGTACCCTAAAGGATGCCCAGTATCTTTAGTGTGATGGTAAAGCACAATACATTGTGTGTGAACAGTATAAAGATCTCATGACACTGAAAATCTTGAAGTGCTGGCTAATGAAGGCAAGTAAACAAAAATTCAACCTAATATCTGAAATATTATAATTGTAATGTGAGTAAAGTTGCTGCCCGCAGCCCTTAACTGGACTAAGTGGCTATAGAAAATGAGCAGATGGATGGATGGTGAGTAAAGTTTTTGTATAAATTTGCCCATTTCAATAACTGCAGAATAAACAGCAGTTGTCTGTTATTGAGATACATAGCCAGAAGATTCAAGAAAATACAGATTGGTAAAGTTGTGTGATTGAAATATTGACATTATGTTTGGAAACATTAAAAGAAATATGAAGACTTTTAATTAAAACAAATCCAAGTTGTTTTTCGGCAAAAAATGACTCCAAAACAAAGGTTTGCCACTGTTCCGGTTATAGCTGGGCCAGCTTCAGAGCGGCAGTGTGACATGTTCAAAGATGGCTCCAACAGATTAGAGTATCACACCAGCCGTGTGACAACTAAAGTGTTTAGCTGTGTCACAGACAATAAAAATAAAGCTTGACTGTTATGGCCATGATCGATGATGATGAATGATTTTCTTTTTGGTTTTTCAGCAGTTGTGTGTGACGAATCTAAGGTTGCAATTAAGGAGCTTTTGTGTCTTCATTTTCAAGTCATAAAAACATAGAAAGGACCAATTCTTGCATTGAATTTGTGCATACTACCAGAGGCATCGTTGTATTGAAGAGATTGCGCAGGTAGTAGCTGTGCCACATCTATGCCCCGACAGTATGGCCAGCATTATGAATGCACACGCATAGCTGTGATGATCCTTCAGTTTTCAACAATACTTAACTAAGTTATATACAAAAAAAGCTAATCTACATAATGGTCAAAGGTTCTTTATTAAGCCTGTTGTGCTTTTTCTCCTGTATCTTTGACTGGCAACTTGAAAGGATCACAAAACAAAAACACGGTTAAGGTTAAGCAAGCAGAAGAGGTTATGAGTAAGCGGAAACATGCAGTACTGGCCATTCGTCTGTGTGAATCTGCACATATATATACTGTATATAAGTATGCAGCTGTTCTGTCTGACCTTCACATTGGGACATGCGTTCACACTAAATCTAATCAAGTTAGATTGATTAGAATTAATTGCTTGTGCAAATTAATTTCATATGAATGTAATTATTAAGTTACTGTTTTGCTGGCAAGCACTAAAACACAGCTCTACTTTATGATATTGTGGATATTGGCAAGGCCTGGACATATCGACGTGTAGTGTCCCTGCCCATTAATTGGTCATTCCAGAAATATGAATTGTCAAACTTTTAGATGAGCTAAATTTAAGTTAGCCTGCATAAAAGCAAACAAATAAATGAAATGACTGACTCATTTTAGGGTGATAAGATGTCCACCGTCCCAGCAGGCTAATTATGTATGACTTGTGCCTCCAGCAATGCAGTAAAGTGGTAAAGGTAACCTTCGTATACCAAGTTTATGGTCAAGTTGTAAAGCATTTCCTCTAGAGTAAATTTAAACAGAAATATAATAATACTGCCTAATCCTGTCAAGGTTCACCTTTTCGCTGTTAATGGTGTCTGACAGCCAGCAGTAATCAGTGTAAACATAGGATTGCAACAATCATCACTGTTGACATTATTAACTCTGCTTCCCTATCCACACTTTCATTTGAACCAATCTTTGATCTTCTGTAAAGACTAATGTATAGTTGCTGTCAAAATTATGAGCAAACTTATGCAATGCCATTTGGTTTCAAAATGTGAAAGATGTCTATGTATTGATTGCAGATATATCTTGTGTAGTTAGCATGCTAAACAGCCAGGGTAAGCTTAATCTAACACACCAATGACGGCCGAAGCTCTTGACAAGTGACCACCGGAGAATATCATTAAGAGGATCGTGGACTGGTTAGGGTTTGTCTTTACCCTAACATCTATTACTGCGCTTGCTTCCTCTCGCATCACTCACAAAATATACCCACAATGCTACAGGAATTGGGCAGCAACAGATAGTAAGGTCTGGTTCTCGCAGGAAGCTGGGTTATCCAGCAGATGCAGCAGGTTGTTATTTCTAACAATGATAATAATAATAATGATTTATTCATATATATAATATTATCCATAACAACCTGTACAGTATGTATGTACATATATGTATATATATTATGCTGAAGTTAGAAATGCCATTTGTATCTTCAATAATCTTTGAGTCAGTCTGTTCTATAAACTCAGCCTTGGATATCCAGTGGTCCCTGTTTTGTTGCAAGACCTTAAATGCCACCATGCTATTTATGCACCGAGGATGCTGCTCTTATAGAAGCCCAGGTATGAGATTTTAAAATGTGGCCCGACGGTGAAGTTCAGGGTCACTGGGATTTAGAAGTTTTTAATTTCACCAGTCAACCAACTTTCTGAAGGCTGTACCGTGCTGTTGTTTTACTTTATCCTTGTCTGAATCAATATTGTGGGAAGGCAATTAAAGATATTATTTCAAGACATCCTGGAACCAGACAGCAAATCCATGGGTCGGTTGTCAAAACACAGTAGGGCAAAGAAATACTTCCTGGGACAAAATGCAGGTGAGCAAACCAAGAATGCAGTGAGCATGCTTGGATCTAGAAGCTCAAAATAGACCAGTAGTTATTTATTTAATCTTCCATAAGGTGCCCTCCTGTCTTTCTCCCCTTTTCTCCCTTTGTCTCTCCCTCTTTTTCCTTTCTATCTATCCTTCGATCTATGTGCTGAGTTGGCTAAAGTGGAGTTAACGAGGATAAGTGGACCACACATAGGTGAAATAGTTCAATAAAGTAAGCTCGAGCAGATGTTAATGATTATGGATTTACAAGGATGGGGAAGAATACATAATCACTTCTCACCTGGATCTACAGTTTCTTACTTACACACACTTTCAGTGAGAAAGTTTATTAAGGAAAATAATTCACTACATTGTTTTAGTGTTTTCAGTAAACAGATTTTCAGAAAATCACCAGCTTGGAGATTTTGCCTTGGTGAGCTTAATATCCCTTATTGTTCTGTATTAAAGTATCCCTAACAATACAAAACTTTCATCACTTTATCTTTGGTATTATTTTTACTCCAATCTTGCTGCTATCACATTATAGAATACTATCAGTTCCACTACCTTCCCACATATTAATTTTTCCCCTGGTTGGTTTTATATCCTTTTCCTCACCTCTAACTCTTGACTCTCCCACATTAAAGCTGCATACCAATCATTCAAGGTTTAATGCCCCAGTGAGATTAGCAGGTAAAATATTATGGAAGATATCCACAGCACTATAGTGCTATGGCCAGCAAAGTATCAAACGGTGCAAATAGCTTTCAACAGAGAAGAATGTTATTTGAAAGTATCTGTAATAACAACATTTTGGTGCAGTTGGATGGTTTGTCAAAGGATAAATATTCAAATACTAATAAGAATACACAATGAATCATATTTCAATGGTACATGGTAAAGGTTATACTATAAGGGGTCAGGTAAAGGAATCACAGATCCAACCTTTCCACTGTTGAGATACTCATTAAGTAACAAAACAGGTCATTGACTTTACAGCTTTGTCCAGGCATTTTATAGGACATAAGTGACTCTCATAAGATTTCACTATGCATCATTAAGCCAGAGATGTAGATGATCTTCCAAACATTTTCCCCACTGTAATGACAATAAGCAAATGACCTTAACTTCAACCTCAAAAAAGGTATGCATTGGTTTTCAAGGACCACTCAAAGTCACTGGTGTTCTATTCATTATGTATCAAATTTGCTGGAATCCCATAATTAGAATGACACAATGCTGAAAACCCCTTCAGTGATGGCTGTATCATAATAACAATTTATTTTTCTCCGTCAAAGAAGTGAATGTGGTAATTAAACTATATTACAATGAAAACTGACACATGTGCAACCACGTATTTAAAATTAATGTCATCAAACATGAAAAGGCTTTTAAAGCCCTGCACAACTTCAAGGATGACCTTCTTATGAGACAGTTGCAGTCAAGTGCAAAATAGTTGCTTGATCCCAAGGAGTGTTGGTAGATATGCAAAAGGTGCAAATATTCTAATATGGAAACAAATTAGACTCCACAATAATGATGAGGTGCCATATTTCTAAAATCCCATACACACACACATAATGTATTTATATAGAGAGCTGTGTTTACATATAGCAAATAACTGAGCAAAGAACTAATTTTAGCTTTCATCTTTTGACACATTGTTGCTAACAGCCTGTTGCAAAGATACCTAATTACTTCAATTTTTTTCTTTTTTTGTGTGTCTACTAAAATTATAGTTTGACAGGCATAAAAGTGTTTTTGGATCAAGGTGATTATTAACTTCAAATGTAACAGCATGATGGGCTGCATATCTTAAAATCAGAGGGAACAGTACGAGTGGAGGACAAAAGAAGTGACAGGCCTCAAAATTGTCTATAACAGATGAACAACATCTGAAAGTTGTGTCTTTAAGAAATTAAAATAAATCCAGCAAAGACCGTAGGACCTGAGAGATGTATGTTTACCTTCAGTTCTACTGTTAACTGAAGACTCATCTAGAAATGGTCTCCATGGAAGCGCGGCTGTCAAGAAGCCATGCTCAGGAAGGGAAACAGGGAGAAAAGGCTGAGCTATCCCAAATGACGCAAGAACTGGATTTATGAGATTAATCATCCACAGAGCTGAACCTCAACATTTGTGAAGCTAATCAGGTCGTCTTAACAAAGAATTAAATATAAGTCAGGCAACATCCAAGGAAGAAATTTGAAATGTCCTTCACAAAGCCTGGAGAAATATTCCTAAAGACTACTTACAGAAATGACAAGAAATGAGGGTGGTCAGAACAAATATTCACAAGTTTATCAGTTTGTCAGAATAGTAAAAAGAAATGTTTTTGCTGGACATACTGTATTTTAGTTTTTTTTGCACATGTTTCGATATCAGTGCACCTATCTCCTGTTTTCCTGGACATACATAATGATAGGAGGGTTGGCTCAAGACTTTTGCACAGTAATGCAAAGAGGTTTGAAAAATATATCTTAAATAGATGTTCCTCAATAGAGTTGAATAAATTTGTATTTGTAGTAACCACATTTGGTTTTAAAAAAGATATACTTTAGTGTGTCTCTTCCTCACATTTTCTAATTGATTTTATACTAATTAATACTTCTTGAAACTGGGGCAGATAACTGAGGGTAACTGTATCACATGATCATGCTGGATGAGAAATATATCAAATTCACTGAATCATTGAATGTAGGGAGACTAATATGAGATTATTGCTGCTGCTGTTGTTAAAGAGCATTTAACAGTAACAAGATTAAACAATGCATGAAAGCTCTACTGACAGCAGAAGAAAAAGAGACTCACCTAAATCCCTGTTATACCTACACTTGCTCACTGTAGAGCGCTCTCTCAAGGTTACTTAAATTTTTTGTCATATTTCTTCTTGTTCAAGGGAAAAATTCTTCCCCCGGAGTGTCATTAGAGTATTAAGTGCCATTACCAATTATCATGACAGTTATGAAGGTATTGTAAGGAATTAGAGTGAAAAAAATAACTATCAGGCATTCTAATAACGTTATTCTATTGTAGTTGCACATTTTCTATGTTATTGTTTATTTTCCAGAATTAGCTGAATGCAATTCTAATGAGCATTTTTCTTATTCAAAATTATCAGTTGATGCACAGATGTAACACATACCACAAAAAGTATTATTATTTCACTGTATTACATACAGAATAATGTAGCAAGTCCTCCAACTGAAACATCTATATGGGTTCATGTCCTTCAATACAAATCCTTACAGCATCCTTAAAAGTATCACCATCAAGTAGAAGAAGGCAAATACAATTCCTGTGAGCATTTCCACATCAGATCAGAAATCATTGTTGAAACAGTGGAATCGTGACCAACAAATGTCTTGTAAATAACACAGCAAAAAAAAAACATGCCTCTGTCATGTACTGATTGAGTTTAAATAATCATTTTACTTCGGTATGGTTTAAAAAAACATTCATGGTTAGGACTAAAATACCTTCTTTTTACAATGCAACCTTGCCATTCTAGTGGTTGCTTTGGTTAAGTGTAAACACAACATGATACAAACTTTTTCACTTCTTAGTTGGCTTTTATTAGGTTAGGGTTGGAAATCAAAACTACTTGGGCAGGATTAGAAAACTATCACGGTTAGGGCAACAAAAAAGAAAAAAAAAAACTCTTTTTAGAACAAGCACTATTATGAATGCCATGTTTGCCCTTCACATGTTATTAGAGGTCACATATTTGTTAAACATTACTGTATATTTAACCATATATTTTGGGGAGAAGGACCGTTCCATATAAGCACGCACTGTATGAGCTGGGAGCAAGAATATCAAGAATAATTTTTTCAAGATACTAAGAACTGCAAAAAGTATCATCCATAATGCAACCACATTGTGCAAAATTAAATTAAAAAAGAAAGAGTCTAAGAATTTCAAGCATTATCGGGTTCCCCAGTTATGGCACCACTAGTCTGCTTTCTTCCCTGAAAAAAAAAAATCTAAAGTTAACTAAATCCACATTTGTCGAGGGTACATTCGGTTATCATGGTCCAGATTTCTAGAACAAACTACCTGCTGATCCAAGGTCAACCGCATCTACAATCAAAAACTAGATTCAAAACATCCTACTTATAACAAGCCTATAATCAATAACTCTGTGTATGTGATTGTGTGAATGTAAATATGTACTGTATTTTTCTGTGAAATTTTGTTATGTTTGTAGTGCTCTTGTGCTTTGTCTTTGTTCAGCATATTTGGTTTACATGTATTGAAAAGTCCTATACAAATTAAATAAAATTGTCATTGCCAATGAGATGATTGGCATTTTTGTACAATAAATCCATCATCAGGTTGGAAGGGACAAAAAATATGCAAATGTATGCTAAAACCACTGGAAATTGGAATTTAATGCGCAAAAGTCTCTAGCGAGAATCCTAAAGCACATTGTCTTAGTCTATGCACTTTTTGGCCCTGTTATAATTTTGTTCAGCATTCCTGCCCAACAGAAAGAAGGTGAGGGCTTGAGGGGGTATGAAAACACGATCAAACTGGCAACACAGAATTATCTTTGCACCAGCTGGGAAAAAATTACATCTGTAAATATGCTGCAGAAAATGCTTTGCCTGGATACTGAATGTGAGCCAGAGGGGATATAAATGAGATGAGGAAATATTATTTGGCTTACTGGGCCTTACAAAAAGGACAACATGTAAAGTAAAAGTAAAGAATGCGGTAATAAAGCCATTCTGGTCTGACACATATATTTGACTGTCTATACTTATTATTAGGCCACAGTCTATAAAACGGACAATTGATATAAATCACATACAATTGTTCACATTCAGGAAACATATTTAGCGTTATATGGATGGAGAAACACATTTTATTTTTTGTATTATACAACTTCCTAAATCACTGCTTACTTGTTACGGTGGACAACGCAGTGCACTCAGCTAAAGCCTTTCTTCTGATAAAAATGGCTGGTTATCTAGTCGTCGTCTAGTCATTATTTCCCTGCTTTTGTCAATTACTTTGATTTGGGCCTCTGCTTGATGAGGTGCTCTCTTGTCCAAAGGGATTACATGTCTGGCTGGTGTTGCCACTGGCTACACTGTGGAGAGAGTGGCAGCGCATTTATTCATTGTAACTGGGAGATAGCATCTAAATGTTTGTCAGATCCATTGCCTCCTGTTTAGGGCTACCATTGCTTTTATTCTGTCAGGCTTGTCACTTCAAATGGGCAACTGCATCAGCTCACTGTTGTCCCCTAAAGCAGAATAAGTACAGGAGGCTGTGTTTTCCTAAAGACACAGCTTTACACGTGTGAAACAGCCAGGTCTCTCCACTGGATACTCCACTGGCAGTGTAACTTCGAAAAGATTTGGTTTAAAATCACATATCCTAAGTAAGAATGAAAGAACTATCAAATTAAATCATTTGTTTTAAACAGTTTTTTCAGTTAATATGCAGTTGTGTCTTCCAATTCTGGACAACCCTCAGGAAAGCAAGGATGCTGTACTCTTTTTTTTTGCTAATAGGAATCACAGCATTACTCCCTCCCTGCAACAGAGTTGTGTCACTGTGTTCTATATTCCGGATAAACTGTTTTGGATAATCAATCACAATATTTAACATGAGTTTTCAAATAGACTACATAATGCACAAAAGCACGGAATTTGTAGCATGATAGATGCTACAAAAGCACGGCATTTGTGTGTATTTGAAGTGATGGCTTATAAAGTGTATCGGCCATCTTAATATCAACTGTCTGTATTCTATCACCTTTCCTATCTTGTCTCTATGGCTGCTCCCAAAAACCTATTGAACTTTAGCGAAGAACAATTTTCTTGGCTAAAGTTTCATCAGCCAGTTAAAATGTATTCGAGGGCTTGATCGATAACAGTATTTTCATTTGTTATCGCAACAAAAGTAAAAAAAAAGAAACTAAATTTTCCTTTCTCTCGTTCAAATTTTTGACCTTGCCAGCTGTTTTGCTGTTTCTAATCCGTTGAGCCACTCACTGAACAGACTGCAATAGTGGGCAACCGCATCTAGGCTGAGTTGATGCCAGGAGCGGCACATTTCACACCAACAACTTCTCTGCTGCTGCTCTGTGATGACGCAACAGCTGTCTGCACAATTGGTTTTAACACAGGGATGCATCTGATAAGGATTTTCTGATTTTTAGCAGAGTCTTTTTGTTTGCCAACATCACCTCGAGATTTTCAAACAGCAGCTAAGATACTGTCAGAAACTATCACAATCGCATCATTAGCAACAAGACTAAGTAAGCATCCATTTTGCAGAGCTCTCTCTAGGAAGTAAAAACCAGCCCAGCACCAACTCTTGTGCTGTCTCTTTCAGGTCTACTTTTTTCTTGTTCTGTTCTCTTTTTTCTTCCAGTTCTGATAGTTTGAGTCTTTTTTCTATGTTTTCCACGGTGAGGGCCCATTGTGGTTAAAATGTCCTACGATCTCATTGTTGGTATGAGATTTGGTACCATATACCAAAACCCAATCCTCAATAGTTGTTGCAAAGCCTGAAACGAAAGCTGTGAGTCAAATAATGATACCTGCGTGCAAACAAAATTAGTCAAAACCATATAGTTTTAAGGTTCATAAACTTCTCTTGTGCTGCCTTAAATCAGTTACAGTCATTTCAAATCATTTATCTATGAATTAACCGAGAGATTGTTAACATCCTTATGCTATACGTTAAATTTGTTTCCCACATCTTGTTTAAAACAAATCTTTTTTTTAATATTATGTTAAAGGTATGCTGTGCCTTTGTTTAAAATGTTGAACTACTGCCAACTGTACACTAAAAGCTTAACCTGCAAAGCAAAGCTACAGATCCAGAATGTAATTCAACAATTCAAGACATCACCTCATTCAAAGTGAATGAGACACAAAATTCTTGATGCCTGATGCCTACTTGTGTATCTGGTTTAAGAAAGGATGAGCTGGGCAGGAAATCAGACACTGAACACCATGGAGTCTGATCAGTTTTCAAATGAAACCGTCCTGTCACATGAATCACATGACTGCATTCTCTACATACGGACAAATAGGATTTTACTGACAGAATGTGACTCGTGCAGTCAGACAGTCGATACACTCTGCTCCTGAAATGGTTCTCGTGTGCAAAAGAGCTGCATGAGCAGCAGAACAAAGTTGCTTTGCAGCCCTAACACGGGACAACCATATTTGGTGAAAACAAGGGGTTAGTCTTCCTAAGCATTACATCCATGTCATAGCAGCGCTCAAAGCCACTCTACATTATACCCTGATCTGATCACAAGCAAATAATCAAGGCTGTATTTGATTGATCTGTATCAAGGACACTGAGTACACCTCAACTCCCTATCTTTGTTGTTTGATGCCAGTAGTGACAGCACCATTCAGTGTAAGGTAAATATCACATGACTTATTAGCATGTCAATATAGACTGGTATTAACAAGCCGTTTTGTTGTTTGTCAATATTCCAATAGATATTGTACACGGAGCACTTATTTTCCTCATGTATAAATGTTGTACATACAAATTGGAAGACATCCCATGTAGGAAAGTTCATTGTACTTTTGTTAATATTTTTTGTTCCCTGCTGCACTGTGTAGAGCTGTTTAGAGTTGTAAAATTTTTTTTTTTTTTTTACATTTTTCTTTTTCTTTCTTAAGGATGTCTCAACACCTTAATATACTTTACATTGTGTAGTTTGCACTATACCTAGACTGATTTCAATCTTAAATGACTCTGATTGGTATCGAGGACAAATATTCTTGATAGGGACATCCCTTCATTATGCTGCAACACATCACATGCAGGAGCTGTATCCAAAAGCCCTGCAACTGCACGGTACATGTTTTATTCTCTCAGTACATGGCGACATTCAGTCCAACAACAGTAAGGTGAAATGTACTGTACCTCTGTCCAAAAGTTTTTTTCTATTTTTTTGGATCACAGTCTATGATTAAAAGGCCTTATCAATCATTTGAAGGGCAGGTGTTCTGGAAATGCAAACATGGCAGAAGCTCTTGGCAAGTGATCAGTGAAGAGTAGTCTTACATAGTCAGAACCTTAAAGCCCTGTGACTGCAGGAAAGAATATTATGGCTGCATTGTCCTAATGTTTTGGTGCAGGGGGTCAAAAAACGGATACACCAAGTCAAAGATCTAGTTATCAAGCCTTTGCAAAATATTCAAAAATGTTGCCCGTAGATCTTTATAATAGTTATCTGGAAGAACCAAACAGGCCAGTCTGCACACTGGAAATGTTTATCAAATCAGTTCCATTTACATCATAAAATGTTTCTTCGTGTACAGAAATGGTGTGCATTGCGCTGGTTTCGACATATGATCCGGCTGCCTTCCGGAGTCGTCCAAGGAGAAGTGATTTAGACATATTCCGCAGAGAGGACTCTTTGTGGGGACACCCAAAATCTGCTGGAAAGATAATATCTCTCAAGTGGGGGTCAATATCATTGGCTAGAGAGAGGGAGGTCAGGGGAACTCTGCTCAGACTGCTGTCCCAACCACCTTGTTCAGGACAACTAGCGGAGTAATGTGTGAAATAACGAGCACTTAAATTAATCAACATGCCCATATAATGAAATATAGCTAAATAAATAAGATTCTTCAATATATGACCAATTTTTAACAGTCTTACCTAAAATGTTGACAAGATTATTCCAAATGAACTGTCTTTTTCTGTCTATATCTTTGAGTGACATTGAGAAGAATTTACCAAATTGCCATCTTTTTTCCTATATATGTAAATGAATAATAATTTAATTTAGAAATAGATTCAGACTAAAACATGAAAACAGATTTTGAATAAATGTTATATATTTCATTTGAGCAATCATTATCAAATCCATACAAAAATTCATATTCTGCATCAAAGCCTAAGCGATGATTGGTGAGTAAGAAAACATCCTCAAGAGCCTCATTTTATGCAACACCCACCCTGCTGCTATAGCTTTTACTTGCTAGTTTATGTACTTTAATTGGTACATTGTTACAATTCAAACAGAAATATAAAAAAAAAATACTTTCATTGATATGTTTATTAAAAACAAATGTTCAAATTAAATGCACATGTTACAAAACTAACAGTTTTATTAGCTTTTATTATCAACTATTAGCTGGTAAATATGCTGCATATTGGAGAATTTATGAGTTGTTTTTATAACTATGATATAAACCATGATAACAAAAAATGAATCCAATGAACTGCTGTTGACTATTGGGTTTATTTGATGTTTTTATGGTGCTGTACATCTACACAAAACACGTAATTCCTTATAATGACATGCATCTTTTTTTTTCTTGCTAAA
The DNA here is from genome assembly GCF_036924035.1 of Leuresthes tenuis. Taxonomy (NCBI): domain Eukaryota; kingdom Metazoa; phylum Chordata; class Actinopteri; order Atheriniformes; family Atherinopsidae; genus Leuresthes; species Leuresthes tenuis. The sequence goes on along the minus strand of NW_027325365.1, from coordinate 14,437,716 downwards.
TATAAAAAAAAAATAGCTAATTAATGTGATGATTTTCAAGATGCAACTTTGGTTTCTCTTCATGAGGTGAATGCAAAATACATCAGCTAGTTTAATTTTGCTGCAATGTGATGCCTGTGACAAAAAGCAAATCTTACATGATTTACTTAACTGGCTTAATGGATGTAATATTTCTCACTGAAGCAAAAATTCTATGAAATGATGTGCTGCTGCAGCAACATAAGAGGCATGAGGGCTTTTGAACTATTTACCTAATGAAATGACTCATTCCAGGTTTGTCATTAAATAGGGGCTCTGGGGATTCAAAAATGTAAACACGCGTAAAAAACAGATAATAAATGGAATGTATTTCCTGGGTTTCTTCAAGTGCCAAGTTCAATGGTTTTGACAGATTCACCAGCCCCAAACGATATCATGAAATCCAAGTTCTGTTTCATAGACTCAGCCCAAACTGCACTGCACCTTAAGATAGAGCACATGCCTCAGCAAGCAGTCATTTTTTTCATTACAGACATGGGAAGAGGCGAAAAGGGCCCCACGCTGTTCCACCTGCAGTTTGATGACTGTGACATCACACAGCTACCACTCTAATCTACTGGCACCATAATGATGCATCAAGACGGGTAGAAGGCTCCATAATGACCCCCTGTAACCCACAGCTACTTCACTTGGAAGGGAAGGAAGCTGGTGGGGCACCTAATATACACAGATCATGCAGGTTATATGAACTAAAGATGAGGTTATCCTTGACTGGAGCTACAGGGTCAGTGCTGTGTTGCTTTTTCATTTGCTGAATGAGAACTGCATGTGGAGCAGGAATGCAGAGAATCTGCTAAAGAAAAGACAATGAACTGCGTATGAGCACACGAGTCGCTAATCCAGTAGAGTGTGTGCCTTTCTGTTCTGTCAGAGCCTCACAGCCCAACATCTGAAGCGGTCTCACAGTAGGAGATGTATTTCGACTGTAAATGTATATGGCATCCCTGTGTTAGATAAGACCAAGACCCAAACAGACTCAGTCCTTTTCCCATATTACTTTTTATGCCAGAAACCATTATTAGATTAATCATTATAAAGTAGTATTTACTGACATGTGCCCTGTTTCTCTCTTTACACTTTAAAAGAACCATATAATCCATTCGTATTCATGTTCGATTTTCTAACATTGTCCAAGGTCAGCAGTAACAGCATTTATAAAAACGGAGTCAATTTTTTTCTTGGAGAGGACAAATTTAAAAGAACAGCAAGTCGCAGCGCGATTATCTGTGAAATCTATCAGTGAAGTCTTGCAACGTATCTCTAGTCTTCGGGGAGATAATTGATGCTGAAATGCAGATTATTTCCTTGTGAACAGAAAACACACAAATGCGCATGTGCACAACACGGCACAAGAGTGGGTTTGCTGAGTGCCCTCCTTGCTCCGCTGAACTGAGTCCAATTTGGCCTCTTTTGAATATTTGCTGTGGGAATAATGCTGCGGCTGGTGCTGGTCTCTCCACACCTATACAGTATGAAGAGGTGAATATTCGTTTGACTGACAGAAGCGATGATGCCTGAGCTGAAACTGAAATCCCCATATCCTCAGAGCTCACCTGCTGGCACGGCTTTGCTGATAGCCTTGCTGTAATTGACACATCCCTTTGTTAATTATCAAGGTGATGTGACACATGTACTCATAGAGATCAGTGAAACTGCTTTGTAGACACATTCCCTGCTCAGCATGTCAGCAAGGTGTCCTTTGGAAACAGGCCTCTGTCTCTGGTGATTAAAGATCCTATCATGTTACATCTTCCAGGGCCAATAATTAAAGCAGAAACACAAAGCAGCATCTAATGGACTGCAGCTTGATGATTATTCTGTCAATACGTACATGGCATTCACATCTATTTTTGTCCCTAAGTTGATTCCCAAATTGCATTTAAAGGGGAACTCCAATATTTTTAAACCTAGACTTTATTTCTGGCATGAAATGCGTTCATATACTCACCGAGAACAGTTTGGCGGAAGTCTGTGTCCTTCGGAAGCTATTTAGACAACTCACGATCGGCGTATATCCATATAACGGAGTGAACAGGGCAGGGACGATGCAGCCTCTAAATAAGGCATTATCTGTCTTTATTTCACCAATACTTTAAGACGAATGAATGAACGAACGCATACTATTTTCAAGTGTACTATCGCTATTATACTATTGCTTTATATTGATATATCTATATGGAGTTATCTAAATAGCTTCTGAAGGACGCCGACTTTCGCCAAACTGTTCTCGGTGAGTAGATAAACGTATTTCATGCCAGAAATAAGGTCTAGGTTTAAAAATACTGGAGTTCCCCTTTAAGGGAATATGAGTCATCAGAAACAAGCATCTTTCTGGTTGATAAATTCATATTTATACTGATTGGGGCATCTCCATCCACAAAATTAATTACTTTATCTATGACATTTAATATTTCTTTAAAATCTAATAACGTTTCTAAATTTTAAAAATGTGTCTGCTTGGGTAAACTGAAGGATAGCTCTTTCTATCTAGTAAAACATATAAATTCCACACCATTGAAATTTCTACCAAAGGTATTCTATACAGTTTGAATGTAACTTTATGTAAATGCGAATCTGCAGAGTGCGTATGATACCTGACAGTGATTCAGAATCTTATAGTTATCTAAACACATACTATTGCAGATTCCCTAAATGGCCAATGTTCTAGTACTTCTGCCATGTAATTTTTTTTTAAAACATTTTTACCCTAAATCAATAATTCAATGAGTTTTTCATTCATCGATTTCAGAGAATTGTCTAAAAAAATAAAAAGATCGGTTGATTTTTGATACATTATTAATGCAACAGTCTCAGGTAAAAGAAATGTTCTTGGTTTTTGACCTTGCGTTAACACAGGCCCCTAGGTGGTCACATACTTGCTCATGAACTACACTTTTTACCAGAGCATTTCATCAGGAGGAACACCAGTGAACTCAAACCACACAGAAGTTGAAGATTTGCGGAGACACTACAAGAGGGGAGTATTTGCTTGATGTTAAGATCTCAGAGGAAAAGTGACAGCTGTGGCATTGTAGATGATATTTTAAGCCACTATATCAAGGACATCGGCATTAGCCGCTAAAATTGACTCTACCTGTCAGCATACTGCTTCTTGAATACGTACGGAGTCCATTTCAGAACATGTACAAAAGTGACACACAAGTGAAACACAGGGTGATGGAGGTGGCTATCGTGAACATGCAAATGTGAAAGAATATTTTCACCTTTCAAGAAAGTAATCACCAAAAGAACATACTGTAAAGGAGTGGCAAACAACGACTGCTGTTTGTAGGTTACATCGCTATGCATTACGAAATTAAATGAAAAAAACCCACTGGAAATGACATGTTATAAACTCAGTTTATGCCATATAATTCAACACAAAAATACCTGATCTCTATTTATGCCGTTAGACCAAAGTTACATTTTTGCCCTGGCTGCAGCACTGTTTTATGAAAGAAATGTTGCCATTGAAGGTGTAATAGGTTAAACTAAGTGATTTATAATTTTCAATTAACCTCAACCCTTGAAGCTTAGGGTTCAACTCATTCACCCTTTATAAACGGAATTTGCAGTACTAGCATCCCTGACATCAAACACTTATTAAAGTGTCTCAAAGGCAAAAAAATCAGTAAGATGCCCTTGGAAAAATAATTATAATGCTGTACATATTGTCATTGTAGGATTTAGCGCAAATGTATTTCAAATTGAATTTCTCCATCCTCCATGTGGAGTGAAGAGCAAAAAAGAGAAAAAGAAAGAGAGAAAACCTTGTACCATGTAAGATTTACTGAGCAGAATTATAAACTGGGCTGCACGGTGGTGCGATGGTTAGCACCGTCACCTCACAGTCTGTGTGGAGTTTGCATGTTCTCCCCGTGTATGCGTGGGTTCTCTCCGGGTACTCCGGCTTCCTCCCACTGTCCAAAAACAGGCATGTTAGGTTAATTGGTGTCTCTAAAGGTGTCCTTAGGAGTGAGTGTGAGTGTGTGTGTGGTTGTTTGTCTCTGTGGGACCCTGTGATGGACTGGCGCTGGGATAGGCTCCAGCCCCCCCCCTCCCACGACCCGACCAACGGATTGGATTGATGGATGGAATTATAAACTTTATATTTTAACATTAACTTTTTGTTTTCTTACTCGGAAGAAATATCTAAATACAAGTAGGTGCATTTGAAAGTCAAGACCACTCTTAACAATTTTGACAATGTCCAATTGATGACAGACAGCCTTGCTCAATTCAGGATATCATCTCTATGTCTTGGTCCATAAGAAATGCTACTTTGCTACATGGACAAACAAATACAATTCTCTGCCTGACAGTTCATTCAGCGAGCAAATTCAACAAATCCAAAACTGCTCGTGACCATTAATTTTCAATCCCAGTTTCAGAGGGAATGTCAGCTAGTTGCAGCATACGCAGCATTGCCTCTCATTCAGCATTTAAAGTTAGACTGACATGCTTAATTCAGTGAAGGTCATTAGGTGGTAATAACTTGCTGGAGACAGGCCTGGTAGACTGGTGGCTGGACTGGTTAGACAGAATGAGTTCCTTTCCCAATTAAGATCATTTTGTTCCCATGTCCTGTCATACTGTTCTGGAGTGTTCACTGTTCTGTATAAGAAGGTCACAGCCTGCTTCACAGACTCTGTGGCTCATATTGTAGGGCATCATCAAGCCTTAGGCTCAAAGCTAAACGCCACGAGCTTGTCCTTTCCACTCACGGCAGCAAGTTATATTAGTTATCATCCCGGGCCGCACAACTCTCTGTTTTTTGGGGCCTAATTTGTGCGAGGCATAGAAATAAATCAGTAAGCAGCAATAATCACAAAGACAATAGTCCGACATATTCCCCGTCCCAGGCTGACATGCACTGATTCTTTGTTCATGTCCTCTGAGTTTAGTTCACATCCTGCCACTATTAATTTTCTACTTTCTTTTTAGCTTCGCTTTACTTTATTCATTCTCAGCTGCTGTTTGGTTACTTAAGAAACAAAACAATTTTGTTATATTTTGGAAAATATGGTTTCATCATCCTCTAACAAGGTTAACCACATGACAGGTGACACAAGTCTCTTCTGCACTAAGGTTCTCTTCCAATTTCTAGGTTAACAAGGTGATTGATCTTGACACCATCAATGGACGTCCTGCTACGGTCTCATACTGTCTAATTCAGATTTTGAGAGACTTCTGGCAAGGATTATTGAACTAACCCACGTCTTGGGAAATTATGCTAAAGGGAAACCCATTGCATGGAAATGTGATGTCTGTTGACCAAGTATGAGCATGTGATAACCTGGGAAAAATGAAACAATGGGAATGAGAAAAATGTTTAATGATTATGCAAAAAAAACAGTCATGCTCATACAGTTAAAGCTATTAGGGATATCAGGAAAATTGGCTTAGATGCAGTTGGAACAATCATGTGTGACTAATTGTTGTAATACAGGTGTATGAGTGTGTATAAGACCTCTAAATTGTTTTTTTTTTTGCTAACCTCAAACACAACAGAATGGAAGGCAAATCGAGCAGGCAAACATGGTGTTAAATAAAAAAAAAAAACTAAATAGAGGAAGAGAAAATGGAAATCTGTGTGGCTGGCTCCAGTCTGTATGCTCTACGGCTAACATGGTGCCGTGGTAAGGAGGGGAAAGATAAGGGCTGTGGTGTTTTCACACGGCTGAGGGCTGTGAGAAGGCTCAGGAGTGATATGTGGTGACAGCACAGTGCCACGCTGTTGACACAGCCTGCATCTCCTGGGTACTGAGGGCGGGATTGCCCCGGGCTTGATTATTTACAGGCCTGTGTGCCTTCAAAAAAGATTCTGTGAGAACACTCTTAAGAAACCCTCCTTTGCAAGGCTTTTTAATTGGATCAGAGCTATCATTTATTAATGGAACTGACAATATGCAAGTCGAGTTTTTTCAGGCCCCATGCCCCATTAATAGCTGCTGGATCAAACGACTGATATGACCTGTATGATATTCCATGTCAGCCTGAGAGAGGAATACATTTCCATGACCAAATTGCAGAGGGTAGAAGGGAGAATATGCTGCTTGCACAGCCAGGGAAAGCTGAGGATTTTTTGAGTATGTTGACCCTGTAAGACATACATGGTAATTTCAGTGAAATCCCAAAAAATATTGACTTGCATTGAATTGCATCATATGCTGAGCTTGAACAGAGGGTTCGAGGGATGTACATCTAGACAGAAGGTTCAAGACAGTTAGCTTCTCCCCAAAGTCATTGGCAAGGAGATAGTTTTAAAGAATGACTGTTGTATTCTTTATTAAAATCTTTATGAAAGACAATGATTAGCACCTTGTATGCTGATGACTTTTTATTAACTATTCACAACTGTCAAGCCATGGAGAATTGACATATTTCAACTCTAATGTTGACTGATTATACTTACACCTTCAGATGCATATAAGGAAAATAAGGAAAACAGAATTAAGAGTAATAGATAAAAGAAAACTGAAATATGTTGAGCAAGTTTTTTTTTTTCAACACTAATCTCATAACTGGCACATTTGACAACATTTACTCAGACGTTAATCTCCTCGAGTTTCTCCTCCTTTAAACTACTTTTAACTGCCTTTCATGATTTTCAGTGGCACATTTAGTCATCATAGTTGATTTAGTACCTCAGTTTGATAGTGCTCTTAAAACATTTAACAAATGCTGAATATAAGCAAAGAGAATTAACAAAGAATAAAAACGTCCCTGCGTGAGTGTAATTCACTGTAGAATAATCATTTCTTTCGAAATAGCCACTTCCTCCTAAAATTCTGTTTTTCTGTATGTATTGTGATTTGTATTTGTATATGCATACATATACAATTATGTATGTCCTCTTTAATATTTTGAGTGATTTTTATATCCGGTTGCTTCTTCTTTATTGCTCTGTTCTGCTGGTGGTTCACTTAATTTTCCCCATTGTGGGATCAATAAAGTCTTATCTAATCACTTTTGCAACTGAGATCCACTAACGCATCTGCATGGTATCCTGTAAGCCACATGTCCGGAACATCACTGTCGCTTTGCGCCACCAAATGAGACATGACACTCTCTTGACTGCTTGCCTCTTTAACTTAATTATTTACAACCTGGGTGGAAAAGTGTGTTGGCATGGAATTTTATTATCATTGCCTCATTATGCTAAAGGGCATTTTCTTGTCACTCATTGTCTGAGCATCCTCTTTAGGACGATCAGGGAAATTAGGACATTTTGTAGGGTAAAAAAGAAAGTGCAAAAAAGAATGCTTGCTTTTAGCTCATATAAGACATAAGATAACTAAAAGAAAGAAAGACAGAAAGAAACAAAGATGTTTACTGAGGTTATATATCTGGTAAGCATTTTTAGCTGGCATGGAAATGCATCCTTGTCAGATCGAGAGACCAACAAGACGACAGCTTCCAGCTATGTGCTGTCCTTGTTTGTTAAAAATGAAGAGTGCATTGAGACTGCCACTAGCCCTCTTTAGAATGCCACTGAGGATGATAACACCATACGTCAATCACTTTTTAGAAAGATACATTAGGGTGACAGTTACAACTTACAAAAGGAAAAAAAAAAAGCAAAGCATTTGTGTAACCTTGTTCTCTATCAAAGTATTACTGTCTACACATTGAGGTTAGGGTGCATTAGTATATTTCAGCACCTTGGAGCCTCATTGCCTTGGAGCTAACCTTTTGTCATTAAATTACAAGCCTGGCAAAACACATGTTTATATGTCCTTTACTGTTCTGTTTTTCTTTTAAGGAGGAAAGCTGCAAAGACTTTTTTAACCCTAAAGTTCAGTGGGATTGTTTGATGTGACAGATGTGAGAATAGGAGTGGGTGGACATGACTGATGTTGAGCTCTGAGCACTGTGCTATGATTGAGACTGGAATTAAAGCGGCTGTGAAAAAAGAATCAACGCTGACTTCTGACTTATGTGATTTATGTGTGCACGTGGGTGTATGTTTATCTGGGCAAGGACATCGTTTTAAGCATAATCACTCTGACATAGAGATGTACTTTCTTTTTAAAAGTTATTCTATGGATTTAAGGTATAAACTTGTGTTCACAAATGTCAGACATAGCTGTGGAAATAAACCACCCATTTTAAGGGAATGTGTTACTGTTTCATTTCCACATTCCCACAAGGGTATTGTATCAAGTGACAAATGGAAGGAATCAAGAGAATAACATTAATACACAGCGACTGGACGTCCTCCGTGTAGCAAGACCTTAATTTGCTAATGAGTTCAAACAGGCAGTTTAACACAAGACTGTCAATCAAGCCTTTGGCATTTTGGCATCTGACAGTTGGGTCATGTGTTCCTCTGAGGGACATGAGCACTTTACCCGCATTATACTTGGCTTGCTATATTAAGCCCCAGAAGGGAAAACTTGTATTTTACTCCAAAACGAACAGCCATCGAAATGCATGTTAACATCTAGAGAGAGTAATAAATTTGATTTGAGCGGCTGTGTGGTAATTCATGTGCAACAAGGCTGCATCACTGATATATCAAGTCAATTGTGTTCTGCCATCATCACCACCTTGTGAAGTGATGTATTTGTCTGGCTCTGTTTTGCAGTTATCGCCTAGTGTCCCATGAGTGGAAAGAACATATTTCACCATACCTTTGGAGATGTATACTATAGTACACTTTATATTCAAAATATACTTTATTTTCAAAGTATACTTTAATAAAAATTAGTTCTTTCTGCCTCCCGAGACAGGAGGAGAGGTGTGGTTGTGCCATATCAATGGTGAGGCGATGGAGAGACAGTACGCAGTCTGGATGAAATTATAAATGTCTATAACTCTATTGTGCAAAGTATATATTGTATATATATTGTAAAAAAGTATACCTGTTATATGTCTGATTTTATGTATGCAAATTAGTTTCTGATTTTAAGCTGAAAATATTTATCTTAAAGTTACTTATTGTATGCTGGTGAACATATGTTTGGGTGTCTTAGCACTTTGTTTGGGGGATCCTAGGTTTGAAAACACTTAATAGAGCTGTTTAGATTTGCTGAGTAAAAGTTTGTGACACTTCAGACATATTTCCACCCAACTTTATTTTTTTTATTTATTATTTCTTACTCATTTAATGCCTCTCTACCTGGCTTTAGGACGAGCCGACAGAGACATGAGGAGCAGCGAAAAAAGCAAAGGTGGAGATATCGCAGTCTTTGTTAACAACGGATGGTGTCATCCTGGACATATCGCTGTGAAGGAGAGGCTCTCAACCCCGAACACTGAACTTCTGGCTGTGAGTTTAGGTCCATATTACACACCGAGGGAGTTTACTCTTGTTTTCCTGTTGGCGGTGTATATATATGACCTGGCATCGCTACCGACACTATCTGTGATGTCCTCAGCTCAGTTCATTGCAGGGCTACAAACATAACATCCCAATGCGTTCAGGGCGATTTCTGGAGATTTCAAACAGGACTGCCTTTTAGCGACACTTCTACAATCTACTTCTTTCATAAATTTTTTCAACTGCTCTTCCAGGGAAAATAAAAAGAGATTGATTTATTCTATGCTACTGTCAAAGATGCATACAGCTCATCCTCCTGTCTTCCATTAGGAAAATCAGACCACAGTGTGGTTCTCTTCACCTCCAATTATACATCCAATGCTAAGCGGCAACCTGTCACCGTACATACTCATCATACACCAGATGAACTGAGGGGATGCTTTGAGTCCACAGGCTGGAACGCACTGTGTGAGCCACATGGAGATGATATCAATGCCTTGACAGAGTGTGTGACAGATTACATTACCTTCTATGTGAAGAGTATCATTCCCTTCATGCAAGCAAGGCTCAGAGAATAATGATCAGACAAGTTAGAAAGAACACAACTTCCAAAGTGATAATTTTATCATAATTCTACAAAGGTGTCCCTACATCAAAACATCTGTTGAGACCCACCATTTGATCTTTTGCCTGATGCTGTTGAGGCTCTTCAGAGAAGAGTGCATGTATATTCATATTAAATGTCTGTCTATAGATAAGAAATTAAATGAAGATTTAAATGTCAGAGTATACATCACCTGGAATAATTTCGTAACGTAGGGTAATGCTATTGATGAATTAAATCTTATAAACTGACATATAATGTATATTCTACTTTTATATGAATGTAATTTTACAATGTCTTTTTACTCAAGTCCAAATCTCCAGCATTCTCTCCAGGTGCCTTTCATAACTGTTTGGAAACACTGGGAAAGTTGGCCATTTCAGGCACATGGACTGCATCATATTTCCTTACATTCTCATTTGAATGTTTCTGAATTTCTGGACAATCTATTTGTCATCAGAATCTGTGTCTTCCTATTAAAAGGCCTGTGCCCGGGATATCAGTTCCTCATCCAAGAGTAGTTTGAACTCCAGGTATTTGGAGGTTTACTTTGCAGGTAGTTGCAAGGCGCCCGTCTTGTCAGTACTTAACCCATGAGCAGATAATTACTAAATCAGTAAATTGAAGCCCACCGCTTGGTAAAGCTGGACATTCTGTCGTAATTCATCTTGTAATCACATATGTCAGTTCCTCCAATGGTGCTGTTAACATCTGCTACATATTATTCATTCATTTTAATTACAGTTTATCTTCATTATCAAGAGCAGATCAGCTCTTTTGCTGTTTTCTTACCATACTGACTTATCATAGCAAAGTGGAGAATGGGCCAACATACTGGTCTCAACAACACCGCCCTCAGTCTTGTGCCTATTAACAACTTCCCTGCTGAGTTCTACAAAACATGTCTAGTGCATTCAAGCACTACTCTTCATCAAACTGAACTGAGAAGGAGTCAAATTCAAGACTTGCAAACACAAACAAAGCCACAACTGCACTCCTCTTAAAGCCTAACAAGGAGCCAGCCTTGGTGTGAATTCACTTTCCCCCTACCCTTCATAACAGGCAACATAAAACTGATAAGCAAGGCCCCTTTCGCTTAAAGGATAATGAAGCCACTACATTCATAATCCAGATCAAACCAGTTTTATCAACTATATACCCATCCATTTAACTAAATGCATTATTCATCACTCCGACAGACCGGAACCACCATAACCACCCTCGTTGGATAGAAGGCTTTTGGTGGAGGAGGCCGATATGTCTTTTTTTGTTTGTTTGCTTTCACAGTCTGTACACCACCCCTTCAGCCAAAGTACAGACATCACAAAATCATCACACTGAGAAACTTGAGATGGATGTCCATTTTTCAATTTACTATTTTCACCAAGCCTCTGACAGCAGCTATTTGCTGAGAGCATCTATAGGGATACAAAAGCTTTAAATATACCTCTCATCTAATTGTGTATTACTTCACTCTTTATATCTGTGCATTTCCTGCCTTTGTGATGGTTTAACCTGTTTGTAGTTTCTTTATGTATTACAACCTTGGCTCCTTTCCTCCCTTTTCTGCCCCCCCTCCCCTCTGTATATCTATATCCATTTAATGTCTCACTTTTATTTTGTCAACCGCTTTTCCGTATCCCTTTTTAGATTTTTCCCTCTCAGATTTATCTTCCTCACTCTGTTTTTGATTGTCTGCTTGACCCTTTCTTGTTTCTCTTGTGTCCTTTTTTTTTTTCCAGTTAGTCCTATTAAATTTGTTGCCCAGTCTTTGTTTGCTGAGGTCTTTCTACTTACCACCGTCTTATCCAGCATTGTCTCACTATATCTGTTGGACTTTTTTTTATGTTTCATTAGGAAGAGTCGTTGTTGGATTTTATTTTGAATCCAGCATGCCTACACACTGTTTTCTGACAAAACCCCCAGAAACATAAGTCAAAGAAAACAGCTTTGCTTTGATTTAGGCTACATGTACACGTTGAATTAGCACCCTGAAAATGTTGTTGTAAATGACAGAATGTGTCATCAGTTAACTGGCCTGTGGTAAACTCCATATACTGTGCTGCACCCACTGGTCTCTTTGTACTCACTGAACTTTACAATAAAGGGGTGTGGGCAGCTGCAGCTATGTTGGATGTAAAACTGCAGGCACTGACTAGATGGCATAGCATTTTTGTGTGTTTGAGTGAGTGTTTATATGTGTCTTTATGTGTGTCAGTTAAGCCACTTATAGCTGTCTTTAATTAACCATTCCATGTCAATCAAATTTTTGGTAATAACTTCAAACATTAATGATGAAAACAAAATGAGCCGCAATCCTCGAATTTGAAATAATATCGAAGGAAATCAGTGGCGACAGCCAGCCTTACAAGGCCTGAACAGAAGACTGTTTAACTCCACCACAGAGTAAAACACAGCACTGAGCTTTTTAACTTGTCTCAAGCATATGTTGTCCAGCACAATGCTTCAAAGCAGATTTGATGAATTTGGTTCTTTCTGATTTAAAATGCATTGCATCCATACTCATGGAGCTTCTTTTTTTTTCTCTCCATAAATCATTGCACTGACAAAAATGTAATGAATATAAGATCACAAGACCAAGAGTCATTCTTCAACAATTTGCATTACTTTATCTCTGCTATTTTTCTCAGATGAGGTAAGAAATGAGAAAAATGCACAGGAGAATTGGTCAGAGGGCCAGTTATCTTGACTCTATGAAAACAAAATGAGGGTGTGCGACTGCACATCAATACCTTGCCTTGTCACAAGGGTCTCCAGAAAGTGACTGAAATTTTATTTTTAAAGCCACTAACTTTTGACTTGTCAGATTCTAGCAACCTGTCATCACTTCAAATGTCTCTCTGGGTCTCCACTGCTACCTTAAAACTCTGACTCAAGTCCTGTATAATTTCCCCATCTTCCCAGCTCTCCCTGTGCTAAATTGCATTGGAAGATGGATTTTTGGCATCTGAGGCTGTCAGGTCTCTGCCGTGGAAGACTTTATGCACTAGTACACCCGCTATGAAAGTGAATTCTGGAGGGATGGAAGGGCATAAGAGTGGTGAGTCAACCACTGCCACTCCAGCAGGTCTTTGGGCATTTTATTGTGGCCATGATTGTATGTATTTAACAATAATGTCAATGCTGCAGATCTCCCCCTTTTCCCTTCTCATCTTTCCTTTCTCATTTTCGTTGTCTCTCCAAATCTGTGTCTCCCACATGGCTTTGATCGTATTCTGGCAGGTTTCATAACGATGATAGGATCTAGTCCAGCAGCAAGCTAAAGACCATCCTCATTCTTGACTGAACGATTATCTTCATTTTCATTACAGTTATTACACTGTGCATATGCATGAATTGCAGAATATATTCTACATTATAACAAGGCCTGGGTGACTAAACTACTCTGGTGGACTGAGGGCCATTCATTAATGGCTATAACGGGAACCCTCCAACAAAACGAAGCTATCGTAGTGAATGGAAATTATGCTCGACCGCTTGAGGGAAAAATCCTGTCTGGTAAGTTGAATTTAAAAATGTCAACTCTTAGATGTAAAGATTTCCATCGTTTCATCTTTGTCCTGGTCACATCTTTGATACCATCTGTCTACTTTAAAATATGATGGGGGTAAACCTCACATCTGTACACATTTGAAAAGGAAGGAGGAACAAAAACACATGAAGAACGGCTAAGCAAAAAGCACTCAGCGATTATGCTGCCTCTATTTGCTTACAGTTACCTAGCAATGTTAGCCTACAACTGTTCGATGGAAAAGCCTGCTGTTCATGCTAATGAGGCCGAGAGAGAACCAAGCCAAGACACTGAGAGGTCAGATAATTGTTATGCTTTATTAAAGGGGCCAATGCAATGCATCTATTTAGTAATTACTGATTCAGATAACAAAATATGAATTTAGTGGTAATCACCAATTACAGGAACCAAATATGACTCGACTCATGAAATTTTAAAAATACTTTACTGTGAGGTCACAGCATTAAGGGAATGTGGGAGTGACATGAAATATTTAGACCTTATAATAATAAGCCTTTTCATTTCAAACACCAGCCTCGGGGAGTCCTCAATTCTCTTCGGACAGATGGTGCTGATTAAATGCAAAAGATTATTGCGAATTGGACTGACAATATAATGACAGAATGAGCTCATAAATGAGAGAACAACAATCTTTAGAAAGACCATTCTAATTATTTTTACTGGCCTGAAGGACAGTATGCAAATTGTATACAGCAGAACAACAATGTACAAAAACAATAGAGACTGGTAATAAGAAAGCAAGTGCAGAACATTTAATGGACATACAGGATTGTTTGAACATTGGTTATCATGACTGTTAGTGTTCGCATATTTCTGTTTGTTTTACATGTGTTACTTGTTACAACATGAGGAAAAACAGTATCAGAGGGAATTTCTGTGTGACACCTTGAAAACGCAATTTTACTTTGAAAAAAAATGTAATAAGTAAGTTGAAAAAATGAAGATGGAAAAAAAAATGGCTCAAGCACTACTGGGTTATCTATGAAGTACAGATTTAGTTTGATATTATAGTTATTATTTTATTCTAGCAATTACTCCATGACAGTGTGGAGAGACACTTCCCTCTTTCTTACCAAGAAACTTCAAAGGTTTTATCAGTACTTTTGCTGATATATCCAAAACCTTTGACTTGGTGGATCACAAAACCGTTTGTGAGGTGGAACATGAAGGAGCAGAAGGCTGAGGGCCCAAATGCTGGAACTATCAGAATGGGAGGTGTGGATTGGTGAATGAAGGTGAACAAAAGGCTTATTTAAACCAAACAAAAAGCACAGCAGGAGCATGGCAAACACAAGCTCAAGATGAAGCGAGGAGAAACAAACAAGAGCATCTAAGGAAATTACTGTATATATATTACATATATACATACATTTACACATGCACATATATACATACATGATTACTACCCAACAGAAACCAACAACCTGAAATGACAAGGAGAAAACAAAAACCAGAAGAATATATACAGAGGGAGTGAAAAAATAACAAAGATCAGGTGAGACAATCTGCAAATTAAGACCTGCTGTGACACAAGAGTGGAAGGAAACTCAACAAAACAGACTCTGGAAAATAAAACAGGGAGCAGGGAAACCGACAATCAAAAACAGAAATCTAACTAGAATATACAAAACATAGAAACTAAGAAACTACGGATCATGACACATTTGTATTGATGTTTCTCCTCGCTCAACTAAATCTTTGCTAAAGGATTTAAAATACTCTTCTAAATGAAAGAGTATTAAAAAGGTGTTGATTTTCATTGTTTCAGAAAAGTTTCCTGAGTTATACGATCCTTTCTTTAAATATGTTGACTATCAAAGGTGAAGATTATGACTTCTTTTTTCTTCTGTTCCCCCAGCTCGTATAGTTTAATTGCCAAACAGTTTAATCATTTATCGCCTTTGTGATTTTTGAGAACATTTTGCAATGGTGTTGTTGTTATAAACATAGACATAGACAAAGATTGCTGTGTAAAATCCATGATGGATCTCTGCTGCTGTTGCCAGTTAACAAGTAGTCTGAGAGTGAACTTTGAATTCTGGTGTGAGTCGCCATCCAACCCAACCAACCCCTGTAGACTCTGATGCAGCTTATTAATACGTTTCTTCAAATGTAATGAGACAGGGTTGTTATTTGATGACCATGACCACCTTCAGGCATAGTCAGGTGAATATGTGACATGAGCACTTACACACAATAAATCCAGCCTTGCTCCATTGTACCCTCTCCACACTTAAATGCCTCTGTTCCTCACTCCAGCCTGGACTCCCTCAGCGCTCTGAGGGTTTTCTCTCCATGACACACACTAACAATGACTGATGGGTAACAAAGCTTGCTGGAAAATGTCACTTTCTGTTTCGCTCATGTGTGTAAAAGCATGTGTGGGGTAAGGGGAGTTGGAAAGAGGGGAGTCAAAGAGGTTAAAGAGAACGTAATATATATGTTCAAATGTCAGAAAAAGATGTATTTCTCAAAAAGAGAAAAAAGAAAAAAGGAGGCAAATAAATAGTAACTTTCCTGCTTAATCATTGGGATCAAGGGCTTGTTTCTTTATTGGGTGAGCAATGAACAATACAGCCATTTTTCACAAAATAATCCATTTGATTGTGTTACATACTGTCTTTGTATGTTTTTGTAAATTAATTTACACAAACTTATATTTTCAAGTATTAAGGTATTTGCTGCCTACAAATCCAACACCGACCACAATGCGTGTGCAGGGTTTCCATTTGGAGGATGATTAGTACAAGTGATTTGATTGGAGGAATTGGTATCTAGTCTGGACTCAAATAGTGGTCATTAGTTCTATCAAAGTAGTTCTTGCAGTATGTGGGACTAGGTCGACTTTAAAGAAATGTTTTATTCTGTGCTGACAGAATCAGATCAGCTGGCACGAACCCACACAATTGAAATCACTACTATATCTCTGACTATAGATAAGGAAGTTATACTCCCTATGTGACTCCCCAAAAATGCAATGTGCCTGGGGCAAGAGGCTGCTACTGATTTACAAAAGGAGGGCTATGTATGCTTTTTCTTCTGCAGCACTTTTTCAAACCTACATTTAACTTGGAAGTTCAACACTTTAATTATGCTTGAAATATCCACTCATAGGCTCTACGTATGCATAAAAGTTGTGCATTTCCAGTTCATCTGCGCTAATTGGAAAACTGGTCTGATGAGTAAATATCCCTTTTGCATGAATAAATAATTAATTGCTGCTTATTCATTCTGTAATGCAGTACCTCTGTGTTGTGTGGCTATAGCTGCTACAGAGAGCAAGGTCTGCTAGATGTGTGAAAACACATATTATATATCTTTAACGTAATTTTTGGTGTTATATTTATTCTAAGAAAAAATGTTAATATTACCACTACGATTTTACACTGTTGTCACAAATTCACAGACATGTTTGCCTGATACTAGCCTGGCTAAACAAGGTGTTTCCAACTGAAAAACAACGAAAGGTCAGAGAAGCTATTGAACTTTAACCCTGACAGGAGACATAGCTCCCTTTATTATTAAATGTCTATATAGTATATGTAGAATTCAGTGAGACAACCAGGACCCCATGGGTGAGAAAAAAGTACCCATCTTAACAGAATGAGTTATGCCTAGTGGCACCTTTGAAATGTGATACAAACAGCTCCATCTTTACATATATATCATCTAAACTCACCCCTTGTCAACAGATTTGTATGGGAGTTACTTCAGAGCAACAGCATAACTTGATCTTGCCAAAAGATTTTCTACTAATTAATTATCTCGTGGAGAGAAAAACAAATAAAATAATTTAATAGTATTTTCCACAATTAATTACTTTCATATCTATATCAGATGCATTTATTCAACATTCAAATAGCCCTGATCTCAATGACACACAAACTCTTGACATCTTTACAGTTTCTTTTCATCAAACCCAGATTTTGTATGTATTTCGAAAATAATTCAGATATTTCAAAAGTTCTTTTTTCATGATAATGCAAAATATACGCAGCATTGCAGCGATTTTATGACATATTATAAAAGCTTACTGACTGCATTTTTCATTAAAAAGGGACAAGAAGCTCTCTGATGTAAGGCCATCACCTAGGCTGACAAGGGAAACAGAAAGCAACAAGAGAGATTTCAAATGTATTATATTTTGGTCACAAATGTAACACTTTACACCATTCTCCTAAGTTCTGAATTCTGCTTTAGGACTTTTTTCTCTTTGATATTTCTGAAGTTATAAAACTAGGACAATTTGAGGAGCTATCAACAGACTTGGTTTTTATCATCAGCCACATTTAGTGAGGCTGGACTGCAATCAGAGTGTCTTGGTGATCACCGTGGGGTCGGGCATTTAATCGTGACTTGGTATGAATAATAAGGACAAAATCAGAAATCACATGAGTATGTTCATTCCACTCTTGTGAACCTAATATATCAGGATCGCTCAGAATCTGGCACAAACCTCCACTGTGGCTCGAGGATAAACTTGCATGAAATTAGAGATAACAACTAAACATAAAAATAAAAATTACAAAATAACTGTTTTCAATGCTTGGGAGAATTGAACATTTAGGTACATCTGTACCTGGTAGAAGTGCTGCGTCATTACAAACCGCACCTCGAAAAACGTCGGGATGCTGTGAAGAAAAACAGATTAAAAATCTTATAAACCAAGTTGTTATTCACAGTGGGACAAAATATTTAAAGTATAAAGAGATATTTCACTATTTCATGAAAAATTTTAGCTTCTCTTGAATTCGTTTTGGCAACATGTCCCAAAATGATGGTTCATGACCATGTTCACCACTGCGAAGCATCCCAGGGTCTTATTTGTCACATTGTATGTTGCATAATAAGAGAGGATTGTGGACATATTTTCCATCTGGTCCTAAACTGAACTGGTGACATAAATCTTGGGTACTTACCATAAAACTGAATTTTAAAATATCTAGTTTGTGGTTTCTATACAGCAACATCCATATTCAAAGCTTTGGGTCTGCTGCTGGTAGTGATTTACAACAGATTTACTCTTGTTTTTCTTTGTCATTTGGTCTTATATGTGATGGTGTCAGTAATAGGCTAAACTAAATTCTGAAATGTTAATGTACATCATACACTAATAAATGTTCACCTACATTTTACTAAGTATTAAAAACCTTTGAGAGAAATCATTTCTGTGATGTGTTTAGCAACCCAAAAGAGGGGACCACGATACTCCAAGAACATGTGGGGAATATCCAGTACAAACATTCAAAATGTAACTTTGGGAATTGGTGGAACTATGAATGCCCTGATGGAGACTTGATATCCTGAAGTGCCTCAGAGTGGATCACTGTTTGTGTCAGCCGCTTCAGAAACTGATGTCTGGAGCGACATTGCTGACAAGTAGAGCATCTGACTGGAAATCTATCAGGGTCGTCTATTGTATGCGGTGTATTTGTTAGACCAGCAGCTCCTTTACTCCGCCTTGAGTTGACATAATGGTATGTTTGGTTTTCACAATGCATTATTTTGCTTTCATTTTCACATCACACCATTTGATGCATTTCCTCTAGTCATTTTCCCAAACAAATTGTGCCATTACCGGAATAATAAAGCACAAGTGTGTCAAGTTTATACAGAATGAAACAAGAAGACCAGAGCTTGAGAGGTTCAAGTCTAAATAACTGATCTAAAAATACACATATCAAAGTTAAATGTTTGCTTCATGGTAGGGCTAACATGCATTTGTTTCAAGCTTCAGTGGTTATCCTGTTCATGGGATGATGTTCTCCAACTTCCAAAAACTGAAGTTAGGGTTAACTGCTTTGTATCACTTGCACTAAAAACTGGAGAAATGGCAGCACAGGTGCCACCCTATAAGATCCTTCACACAAACCTGTTACTGATAGATGCAGCAATTATCAAAGATCAGACACACACAATGATAGCATTAGCACAACATGTACATATCGTCCCTGCTGTAGACCACCAACACAGACTAGAAACTGCTCCGCTTAATTGGTAGATAGGAACAGAAATGTAAATTTCGAGTTGGCTTTATAGAGGCGTAAAAAATTGTAAAGATGATTTGTCACATCTGAAACAATTAGTGAATTAACCAATCAATAGCTGATTAGCCTTTTACCTGCTTAGCATTACTACAGTTATTCACTGTGTGGTCCAAGCTTGCTGAGAACAGAGAAGCCTGACTGTATTCAGTCTATCTGTTGGCTCTTAAATCTAGAGACTCATCAGTATTGGTAGGCTCACAAGGCCACTGGAGTGATTTTAAAGGCATTGGTCTCCACAGTGGTTATCTTAAAACCAGTGAAGCAGAGAAAGATAGAAAGTTTTGAATTCTATCGCTTCTTACTTGGAACTCCAAAGAATGAGGTAATTTCAGTTGTCTAAGGAGCTGCTTATGTTATGTTGTCATTACCGAACATAAATTTGTCTTCAGCAGTTATTCATATCCTAATGAATTATTTTCACTCATTTATGTGACCATGGTGTGATTCTGAGAAACTCTAATGTATGTTCACAATTACGAATTGCAAAAAATGAAAAAGACGCCTTCTTTGAGGGGAAAACCTGAGCACTGAGGTGGCAGCGACTTTAATCATTTAAGCACTCGGGGCATCCCTTTATCTCTCCTGAATGATGCACTTCTCTCTCTGTACATCCACCTGTGAGAACCGCCCATCAAATTTATATGCCAGGCAGCTCAGCTGTGCTCATGCAGAATTTATTCTATAATTCATATGAATGTGTTAGATGGACAATATTTGCTTGCCCTGTGGCCTTGCCTTCTGCAATGCTCTGTGCTCCATGGAGAGGGCACCAGGAGCAGATGATATTTTCCTAATAGCATGCCCACGGCACACAATAAGCACTAAAAAGAACTAAAAGATTATGCAGGCATTTTGTTTTCCTAGAAAAGTTAACTTACTCTTTCGTAAGCAGAATTCTGCAGCTATTCATTTTTTAAGGCCCTTTGTACAACAATAAGTTAGAATCAACCCATACAGTGTGCAGAGATCCATTCATTCATCCATCCATTTTCTTTAATTTATCCAAGGTCAACATCAGACCCAGGAGGGAAACCCAGGCGTCCCTCTCCCCAGTCACACTTCCCTTCTCTTTTTGGGGGAAAGGACATAGAATCCTTCCAGCGAGTTCTGCATCTGCCCCAGGTTCTCCTCCCAGTGAGATATGCTGGAGAACCTCCAAATAGAAGCAACCAGGAAGCATCCTAATCAGATGTCCGAACCATGTCAGCTAACTTTTTTCGAGCGAAGTCGTGGCTCTACTTCAAGCTTCCCCTTGGATGCATAAACTCCTCACCCTAACTGACCCCACCAGTGGGAGGCTGAGCCCAGCCATTCTTTGAAGGAAACTAATTTATGCCATTTGTATCAGTGATCTCATTCTTTCTCTCACTACCCAAATCTTATGACCTTAGGCGAGGCTTGGACCAAAGATGAACAGGTAAACCGAAAGCTTTGCATTTTGGTTTGATTTCTCTTCACAGACAGAGTGCAATCAACATTTGAACCAAACAAATAGTCTGACATATGTCTGAAATAGACAGATCTCTTAACTGAACACACGAGTTAAGCTTGTTCATTTCTCTGTGTTCTGGCATTGAGAACATTTCTTTACAGCAAGTTGTTAATAGTTAGAGTTTGTTGGATTTCTTCAAGTTTTAAGAAAAATCCCAGTGGGATTAGTTTAGCTTTCATAAAATGCTCTCATACCTCACTTCCTCTCTCTTCTGTTTCAAAGAGGATTACATGACAAAGATGTTAATACCTTAAAATACATTTTTGGCATAAAAGTGACTTCTACCAAAGTTTGCGTTTTATTAATTCATTTTTGGAAAATTAAACTTTCTCATTCATCTATAAAGCGGGCCACTTTGACTTATCATCCAAATAAGACATTTTGTATAAACGGCAGTAAATGGGTACTGAGAAGGATGGTATAGATTTGAACAATTGCTGACTATTTAAGTTACATCCAATCCAAAAAAAATCTATAACTTTAACAAAGGTTGAAGCTCAGCTTTAGGGCTACACATTTTAACAGTTTGCTCTTCTTTGTAGCTAAAGCTGTACTTAGTAACCACACTTAAATCAACAGTTTTCTTTCTGAGTAATGCAAAATCTTGGATATTTGTTATTTCACTCTGTAACTAATACATGGCCATGTCTATGCAGTAACACATAGCAAGCATGCCGAGGAATTGTGTACAGATGTAGAGTATATCCCTAGAATTTAACAGCATTGTAATAATGGACTATATATATAACAAGTTATGTATCAAGAACTTTACCTTGATCCTCACTTCTTCTGTGGTTTGCCCTGATTAATTCATAATTGTCAGCAGCAGTTTCTATGGTTATCTCTGCGTATAAAAAGATAACAACTGTAGCAGCACATATCACCAGGAGGTTATGCAATTAAACCAGGATCTTTATCACAGAATTACATAAAAAGAAACTTATTTGTCTGAGCTGTGTTCATGTTGTAATCTGTACGGTCATCAGAGATTCTCATTGGTAGGTTTTATAAGAAAGGACGACCCACTTTCCTTATGAAGACATGAACATTGCCTTAAATCTACTAGGATTTAAATGCACACTGTGACCAGTCCACACTTTACATAGTTAAAGATACGTTTTGTATTCTGTCCGACAACAGCAGAGAAAGACTGAAGGAACGAGTGGGAAAGGAGGGTTGTCTTGGCGACTGGCAACAGTGACGCATTCTTGACTCAAGTGATGTGTTTTCTGCCAATTCTGTCTTATCTCTTGATCTCAGACATGCAAATTATTCATCCACATTATGAAAGTTAAGTGGAGAAGATGAGCAAAAAAACAAGGGGATCTGATCTTTCATGGCTGAGCAAGTGCGCAACCGAGGCAGCCGCTCAAACAGAAGGAGGGAATACAAACTAGATGCTTATGTTTCGGACATGATGGCCAACAAGAAATGGGTGTTAGTATGCGTGTCGACAAGGAGCAGGCTGCCTCAACCTAATGAAAATTGGCTAAGCATAGAGAAACAGTGACAAATTAAATGGGCCATCAAAAGCTCTGCTCATGTTCAAAAGACACAGCAAGCACTTCCAGATGGAATTAAAATGATTGCACTTAATCTTTCAGTGTCACCTTAAACACATTTCTTGTTAGACAACGGCACACGAACATGTGATATGGTGAGAATAAGATGAGGTGACGAAATAACAACATATTGATGCACTGAAGAGGGAGTGAGAATCCTAAATTATCCAGACAGACAGGCAGACAGATACAATCAATACCTAGTATTCATGGGTAAAGAATGACCTGGTATAACTCCATGTGTACAATATTCCAACACCAGAGAACAGATGTATTTTTCGAATTAATTTGACTATTTATTTCATGTTTTTCTACATATTTTTTATATTTCGTTTCCAAGGCGCCAGACGATCTGATAATCTTTCAACGTGGTTTTGAGCAACAGTTCTTCACGCTTTCTGAAAGTGCTTCAAGGTTTTTTTCTCTAAAATATAGGCTTTTTTTTTAATCATTTTCTATGTGGACCTTGCACCTGATCATTTTCCGAGACAAGTATTTTTTATTTTTATTTTTTCATGCTGCAACACCGACCTCGGCCACGCATAAAAAAGGTAACCAACTGAAGTTAATGTTTTATTTTAAACTATTTGTTTGGGTAAATAAAACTGATTTGAAAATATTGATGAAGAACAGTGTTTTCCTTCGATGTTAAATTCTAAATAAATGTGATAGAGTTAACAAAACATGTATAAACATTAACTATGCTGGCTGATAAAACCCTTTTTTATAAAATGTTCCCATCCACAAATGTTAAGGAAAATGTCTATGATGTGGTTTTAGCCATATTTACATGTTCAAGTATAAAAAACAGTCTCTTACTTTTCCTCACTTAGTGCATAGACCCTTGACAATTCACAGGGACATCAATGAGCTTGTAAAATCAGCTTACCGGTGCTGCTGTCTCCCGCCAACTGAGCAGAGAACAAGCAGAGAGAGATGTTCCTGCTGCAGAAGAGAGACCTCAGTGTTGCAGGGCAGAATTGGCAATGTTTTGTCTTCAAAGTTTGTCTTCCTTTTTTCATTTTTTTCTAAAACAAAATGTGCTTGGGGGATGAGAAAGGCAGGGCTTAATGGTGGGGTGGCAGTTATAATTGTCACTTCGCAGCAAGAAAGATCTTGGCAGGAGCATTTTTTCACGGAGCTCGCATATTCTTCCTGTTCATGCATGGATTGGACTATCCAGGTACTCCTGCTTCCTCCCACAGTCACACACATGTTAGGTTAGGTTAGGTTAGGTTAGGTTAGGTTAGGTTAGGTTAGGTTAGGTTAGGTTAGGTTAGGTTAGCTGATGATTCTAAAATTGACTATAGAACTAAAAGTGAGCGTGCATGGCTGTTCATCTTGTTTGTCCCTCTGTTTGCCCTTTGATGGACTGGCGACCTATCCAGGGTGTACCTTGCCTCTTGCCCAGTGATAGCTGGGACTGGTCCCCAATGACCCTTAATTG
The DNA here is from genome assembly GCF_036924035.1 of Leuresthes tenuis. Lineage (NCBI taxonomy): Eukaryota > Metazoa > Chordata > Actinopteri > Atheriniformes > Atherinopsidae > Leuresthes > Leuresthes tenuis. The sequence goes on along the minus strand of NW_027325365.1, from coordinate 14,413,707 downwards.
AATAAAGTGGGTATAGAAATCGGATTGATTGATAAGAAACGTAGATAAATCTTGAGCCAGATTTTTAAGTTGGCAACAGTGGGAAAAATTCTCTCAAAATTAGGCTCAGAGTCGCTGGATACGATTAACACAAAACATTTATTTCTTGCAAGAAAGAGACGAGTCCGCACAACCTGTCAGGAAGCTGGCTCAGAGTTGTCTGACTAACAAAATGGCACTATTGCTATTTATATTGTTTATGTTTGCTGGCCACACAATGTTATGGGAAAGGGACATTCAATGTTATGGGAAAAGGCGCATTTCTCACCATTTAATATTATGGGAAAACGAGTTCAGACAGTCAAAACACTTTTGCTTGCTACATAGTATTATGAGAACCAAAAGACAGGAGGAGTCCTCCCCCCACCACAGAAACTCTTATTCATGCAGCTTTTCTCATAGTATAACTATATAATTTTTCTAACAGATATGGATTATTATCTTTGGGTTTTATGTAGCGATTTAGAGCTGACTTTGCACCAAATAATTATTTTTTTGTTATGCAGAATCATAAAACCTTTATTATAACTTTATTCACCAGAGTAAAGCAAAAGATGACCAACATGTCACTGACAGGTACTTTGGTCTTTCTTTTTGGTCTATGACATATACTGTATGGCTGAACGGATGGTTGAATGAGATGGATTGGTGGGCGGACTGGTGGGTGTGTGGTTAGGTTAGAAGAGCTCACTTCACAGATGACACTCACTTTGCTATTCTGTTGAGTGACATAGTGAAAAAAATAAGCTGGTAGTGTAAAAAGAAAGTGACAGCATCCAATGACCAGTCCTCTCCTCTTATTCCAATTTATGTTTCCCTAGAAGAAGAGTGAAACAAGAATGGAGTAGTGCTGACAGCCAAGAAATGATTTCTCAAATAGAATTCAAGAAGCCTGGTACGTACATTCACTCGTGCATTAATCAGTCACTGCCAAAGCTATCATGCGATGCACATTTATCCTATGGTTAAAAACATTTTTTATTGATTGCCACATAAACAATGTCTCAGCAGTGAATAGGATATGATTTTCAAAATGAAGGGAGGCTATGTATTTTACAGGATCAGTTAGGTCACACTGCAAAGATAAATGAGGAAAGGCTTTATCTGAGGATGTAACTGGCAGCAGCTTTTAGCTTAATCAGACAGCATAAGCACCATAAAAATGGATTGGGAATGATTTCTCAGGTAATAAAGTACTGAAGTTTGCCAGCACTTGATGTGTAAACAGTACAATAATTCATATGATCAGGAAAGTGCTGACAGTAGTCATAAGTCATGACTGCGTCATTCACACAGAATGTTAGTATCTTGTAGGTCATAGCTTGCCAAAGCTAATACATACAGGCATTATGTTTTCTATAGTTCACCACCCCATCTCATTCCCATGAGTGTAATATCTCCTGAGTGGCTTGTAAGCATTTCTTCAATTCTGGCTCAAACACATATAGATCGAATATGTTTAGATAGGATTTATTAGATTTTTTTGCGTTCAATAACTCAAGAATTCTATTGGTGATTATGGCAGATAGAACAAAAAATGTTTTAAAGTTGTTTCAACTTATTCTAATCAGATAGTGTCCCGTATTTAAGAAAAATAAATATAGTGTTTGCACGCGGCTTTGGCTCTGTAAAGTGGGAAAAAGACACTTGGATCAATCAGGCAACGCTATGTTGGCCTAGCACCTACAGGGAGTATTCCCACTCTTTTCTGTTGCTGTGGGAGTATGTAGAGTGGGTGTGAAGACACCAAAAAATGCTTATCGTTATTGTTCTTCTTTCCACAGTGATAAACCCGGCTGTTCCAATTAGAAGCCAGAGCTAAACACGGTAAGTGTAAAACTTACTGGAAAATACAAAAAGGACACTTCATGCTCTGCTGCTTGCTCTGTATAACAATATGTGTCATTTTAGTTACATACCTAAAAACAGAAATTTGCTTCAACAGTGGAACTATTTGTATTGATGCATAATTTGAACCATTATAGTGAGTCGTGTTCCTTTCCTTCGCGTAGCTTCAAATTGACATGCTTACATGAACCTACTACAGTTCTGCTAATGCAATCTAAAATCTCACTCTCTAGTTTTTAAGTACACTGTATTTTGGATACTTTCTTTGTGTGCTTATTTTTTTCTTCTCCTCCTTTTGCCTCCGCTCTCGTCTTTGAGGAACAACATCACCGTCATGTGTCTGTTTGTCAGCAAGAATGTGCAAGAACTACCAAGACAACTGTGGTGTAGAGTTACAGAAAGGACGAGGAAAGAACCCCTAACATTTTGGGTCAAATTGGCAATACTTTAGTCAAAACTTCAAAACACAGGATTGGTTTTGGAAAAGATCACATATTGTTATAATGTTCCTCTTGCCTCTTAAGACAACAAATAAAATAAACTTTCACTTCCTCTCTATATGAGGCTGTATATATTTTTTTTACTTCAAGATAGAAATAGATGCTGTTGTTGCCTTGTAGAGCTGTAGCTTCCATAGAAACATTGAAAGAAGGGGTGAGTTATTTTTTTTTAATTATACATATATCTCTCTATATATATATCTATATATATAGATATTGCAAAACTTGGTTTGTTCGCCAGAGACCTGGGAGCCTGAGGGCTCCAAGCTGCATGTTCCTAGAACTGCGCTACTATAGACTTAAAGTTTTAATCTCCCTCCATCTATCATATAGATGAGCATTCTCGACAAATAAGAGTAAACTTTTTTGTTATCGAATTGCACTGAACAATAAAACATATAAAAAATTGCCTTGTTTATGAAGGATTCCAATCAAGTTTAGCTGACTCCACTTGTACTAATTGTTAACATTAAAACATAATTAAAAACTGATGATCAAGCAGAGATATAAACAAACTTAGTCCTCCTAATTTGAAATATTTAAACAATGATTTAATCCCTGAAGTATAACAGTGCCTATATGACTGTTTAAGGGCAAAGTTACTAATGAGCTCAGTCGCAGCACACTAGTGTTGCTTTGATTTCTTACATGGAGAACACTAATTAAGAGCGAAGTTGAAGGTGGTGGAAAATGAAAAGGTTCAAAAAATGAGAGAGAATTTGTCAGAATGTCATTTGGATCAAGCTAGAGTTTTGTCAGTGTCTGAGCTTCACACCTTTATTCATAAGCTAAGTGTTTCAGTGTGTAATTTCCTTATTAGTAACGACACGGTTTTCCTCATTCCCCTGCCGAGAAAGCATGTTTTCTACACATGAGCAAGTGCACCATCTTGACTTTATCGATACATATTCATTAGCATTAGAGAGCCATTCATTTGCCAGATTGGAAAATGGGCAGTGAAGAGAGCTTGACATTCACTTTGTGCTGAATTGTTCTCACTTGACGCCTAACTTGCTGATTGATGAGAAATATCACGGCCTTGAGGGAAAGCAAAGTGAAAGATGAATGAGCGTAATGCTGGAGCTCTCGTCACATCTCAGAATCACAACTCTTTATTAATATTTTCTTTGGGCCTCCACCTATCCATCCGTGTTTACGCCACACGAGTTGGATTGGATCTGTCATATCAGGTATTTACCTACATTTGTCTCGTTGCTCTCTTGAGTTTGTGAGTGTGTGTGAGTGTGTCTCGGTAAATGTGTGCGTTTTTCTCCGCCTACATTCAAACTTCAGTGTATTCAAATTGTTTTCAACGTTAATTCAATGGAAAATATAGTGTGAGCTGGGTATTATTTTGCAAGTGCCTGCATAGCAGTCCCTTAACCCTGCACACGTATATACATACAAACTGTAATATGGTCAACATCACATTCCAGTGTTTTCTTTGTCAATGTATTTGCTGTGTAGCAACACATTTGTCTCCACTTCTTCAACATATTTCATTATCCTGCAAATAATGCAGTACGTTTGCGAACAGAGATCATCTCTCTGCTGATGCTCATACAAAATAGCAACAAAGTTAATCATGTACAAGAGCACACTGGAGGAAATCTGACTTCAGTGAGGGTAATAGCTTTTGTGTGTGCAGGTAAAGTAAGAGATGAGTGCATTGTCCCAGTTTGCCTGACTCTTGATTGTAAATCATTACGATTCTTCTCAAGGCTTTAAGTCGATTTAAAAGGGCTTATTTTCTCCCTTTCACACTGATCTCACCTGACAAAGCTGTGTTCACATCATTTCTGGGGTAATTTGTGTAAACCACGAAATAAAACCGTGATTGAACAAAGTTTTAAGGGAGTTATACTTATATTACTTTGCTGCTCCCTCTGCACAATCACACATCGATTGTTACAAATCCTAAAAGTCCTTCTCTAACTTGTGCATTTCTTTTAGTAAGAGAGTAATGCTATCGAATGTGTTGCACCTATTTGCATTGCACAGCGCTAATTAAATGTTCATGCCCTAATGCCTAAAATTTCCCATATTTTCCATAAATCTATCACCACACAAAAATCATTAAAAGTCAAGCAATAGCTGGAGGATCTAAGTTCATGTGTCTGGGTGTTTTCTGATCAGAAATAGCTCCATTATTCTTCTCCAAGATGCACTGGAGAGAATCACATTGTTATATGTTTCTACAAATCACCACAAACGACCCAATTGGCACATTCAAAAGTGAAAATTTGACAGCTTAATGAATACAATGTCAAAAGGAGTGTAATATGAGAAAGTGAATCCATTGCTATCGAGGGACATGTTCTTTTCGTTCGTTTTTTAAATTCATGTGCATTTTTGATATTTCAAGGGTAGGTTTTTCCCTTGACACCTGCCTTAATTTCTGACCCTGCCAATGAAATTCAAATTGTGATTCGTGCCATCTCTTTTAGCATCACAAAGTGCTCCAAAGAGCCTTTGAATCACCCTGACAAGATTTAAACCTCTGCAAAGGTCAAGTGTCTGAATCATAGTCAGTGTCAGAATATTGACTGACTTGCTTGCCAAAGATTAACTGACAGATTGACTGTTCATCAGTTTCTATTGAAATTAAGTTTTAAATGACAATTTCAAGCACAGGTTTATTTGAACTCCTCTATGCTTCTCATGATATGATGGCTTTGTGGTAATAATTTCTCTTTTCTATCTTAGGCTGCTTGTGTGAGACTCCAGCCTATTATTTCACAGTAATGATGTTCAGGATAGGACTTCCCAAAGGTCATTGTAGCTGTACAGTCAGTAGGGCGGCATGTGTCCTGAGAAATTGTCCTATAATAGTCCAGCATTGTCCTGCTTAAGTGTGATAAGTAAGATTCTGAATTCAGTCCAACTACATGGGCGTGGCTTTATGTGTGACCCTGTAGTCTGACTGCTGCCCTCCTTGTGGTGTGGGACAAAAAGAAAACAAAGAAAGCAGAGAGGTCACTTTCCACAGAAACAGTGAGTGCACTGTTTTTGTTCTTCTCGGACTTTAACCAGGTCAAACCAAAGTTTCTCTCAAAGATTTCCTCAGGGCACCAGTGAGGTGAGGTTTCTGACGTGGATCTCTACATGTCAGCCACTTGTGCTCATATATAATGTTTTGCACTGTGGTTTTATTCTCATGTGCCTTGCTAGAAAAACTGCAGTGGCGCTAAGATCAGACCAAACCAAATTAAATATTATTTGAAGACAACATCATGGAAAAAATGGAAAGTTTCTATTTGTTTGTCTTTGCCTTCGACTCCTCGACTTTGTAAAGGCATTTTGAGGTGCTGAGGGATGTTTATGAAAAGCCTTATTGAAGTATACGATTTTAGACTCTCGGGTCAGACTGTCATTGCTCTTCAATTATCTGCTGAACAGAATGTATATCAACCATAGCATCAACAGAAGGCTTTGCTTTAAAAGACTTTCCAATCCAATTATCCAGTTTTTTCTGTTGTTTTTTTTTGGATTCCCACAGCAGTAAATACTGGCGTGAGAGCAATGTTTAGTGAATGATATAAATCGAATACTTTTTTTTTCTGAATTCCATCTAAGTTTGAAAATATCAGCTGGTCTGCTCCCATGCTCACAGACCGCAGTATTAGAATGAAGTCAGTGCGATTACAACCGATAACTAAGTAAGTCAGGAATATAGTAGCAGCAATTCGAGTTGTTAGCAATTAGAAATAAGTGTCAAGAGACAGTTAATATCGAATCAAATTGATAATGAAATCATTAATTATGGGGCACCACCTAGGAACAAGGAACTAATAGCTAAACATTCGTGCCTTTAGTGTCAGTTGGTCTGCACCATCAATATGGGACAGTCACATAAATGCAAAGAAGACATGAAGAATATGAATACAAGCACTGACCTTTGTGACCCACAGTGATCACAGCGCACAAACACAATCATCATAAATGACTTCTCCTTTTGAACAGAACAACAGAATTTATTAAAGTTAGCACGATGGCTATCAATCACCTCTACTTATTTTAATAAACATTGTCGTCCACTTCTCTACCACACTACGTGCAAATCATATAAGCAATCGCAGTACACAAGAAAGACGTTCTACCTTCAATGTAGATGTGTGTGTATGTGAATGGGAGAAGAGGAAGGGAAAAAAACTACCGAAATAGCGTGGTACCATGTGAGGTCACACTCAAAATTTAGAAAAAGAATAGTTATTTATCTGTGCAACTGGATAAATGTAAATACTGCAATGTCTTGTTAGTGTGTCCAGTTCTCTTTGATGAGCCATTTCAAATGTTTTGTGATTTGTGTTTATGTTGCCAGGCAGTGCTGAATGCTGACTGTTACCACATCAGGTTAACATCCAGGTTAACCTGGATTGCTAATTTGGAGACCTCCTCTACATAACCCCAACCTAGACTGAACAACGTGTACAGAGTGATGTTTGAAATTTTGATAGGAATAACATTGTGTGCTTTGTCTGAGCAGACACCTCTATCAGAAGTTGCTCTATAATGCATGCACTGGTGAGACTGTTATTATCTCTTGTTGAGTTGGCCTTTGTAAGGAACGGTCTCTACAGTTTTAGAGTCAAAAACATGGTGAGCAGCCTTGTACTTTAGATTTTTAAGTCTGGAAACCACCAGTATACCTGATTAAAAAAATATCTCCTCTACATAGTCCACATTTACAGAAACTGACACCATGGCTCACTGCAGAATTCTTTTGTTTGAGAGCAGTGAGCCAATGACAGAGAACAACTTGCTTCTTAAAGAGGTAAAGTATGGAAGTGAACAATCTTTTCCTGGCTTTTCATTTTATGGGATTCGTGAGTGTTCTGAGGAAATACAACTGGGATCCCCTGTCTTGATGTGTCTTACTTTATAGTGCTGTGACTGATTATTTTAAAACCCATCTAAGACGTCTGAAGCTGACAAATCACATGCCATCACAAATGCCTGACAAAATGCCTGCTATACTTGCTTGAAGATTTTATTTCAAATACTGATTTTGTATTGGATGTAATTCATGGGTTTTGGTCATATAAATAGGAGTATGCTACCACACGGTGCCGTCATCAAAAATAACTTAAAGTATGCAATAAATAAGGTACTTAGTAGGGCAAAATAGATAAATAAAAAAATCCAACTTTACAAATTAATATTGAATGGTCTCCAGAGGCTTCAAAATCTAAAAAAATAAATGGATGACCTTTAAAAGTACTCGATTTTTTTATTAAAAAAGTAGCACATAGAGTCCCCAATATGCCTCTCTCTATCATCACATCTTACCCTTCGGAAATTCTGTGATGGATATTTTATGTAGGAGCAGTTTTAAAATGAATTATTTCGCTATGTCTAATTTTTAACAGTGCTCCCCTTACCCAAAGCATGGCGATTTTGAGTCCTTGAGCTGCCCTAGACAAGTCCTAAATGAGTTAGCTCAGAAAAACAAAGAAAGAAAGTAAGAAAAGAATTATGTCCAGGTGGATAGAGGGCAATCAGATGAAAAAAACAAACACAAACAATCCAATTTTCATCGCAGTTCTTCGCCATCTATCCAGACCACCGGTATTTTCATTATAAAATGTCCAAGAGCAGAAAACAATCTACCTTATTTTATTTTCACCACCCAAATGTACAAAAATGGTCATTTTTTTATTGACCTTTTCGCATTGATGGTAATCATAGAGAAGTTCTTAGTTGTTTGGCTCGATATATATCCAAGGAATTGTTGTGATGATTAATTGCTCCCTTTGAGACTTAATGTGGACAGGTATTGCCTTGAGCTTTGACAGGGCAGTTAACACTGTATGACCTCTGGAAAAAGATGTCATTAAGCAAATAATTAATTTAGTGACAAACTGTAGAAGCCCATTTTGCTTATTTTCAGGAATTTCAGGTAATTTTTTGAGTGTAAACTGTGAGGTTTTTCAGTTACATCTTGTAGTCGAGGGCCTGCATTACATTGCAATTTTTTTTTTCCGTCCAAAATCAGATATTCATATTGCACTTGTTTGAGCTGTGTGATTTTCTCTTGTTGTTATTCATCACTCCAAAGCAAAAGACTCCAAACAAAACACATCACAGAGAGAGAGATAACAAGGAACCGGCATCAAGATTCTTTCAGGTCAGCACAGTTTATTTGAATTTCATTGATTATCTATCAACACAAATCAAATTTTAGCTTTGAATAACAGCGTGTGTTCTATCATCGTAGCTTTCTTCATATACAGTATGATAATATTCAAACTGATGAAAGAGGCAGATGCAGTATGTGCGTGGCCTGAATTATTACAAAAAAGTTTGCCAATACATTTCATGTTGCAAATATTATTCTCTTTGTAAAAATGTATACTTGGAGAGAAAAAAGTACAACAAGGTCTGAAGCTGTTCCTAAGGTGTTCTAAGATGACTACACATCCCATCTTTATATATTATAGTGGCTCGTTTTATTGTTGTACATTTCTTTATGCCTTTCAAAGGATAAACACAGACACATAGAATAGCTAATTTGCCCTGGATGAAAAAGGACAGTGGAGAAATCTACAATGGCTCCCTGTGCAGCAATCAAGCATTGGCCCGAATGCAGAGGAAGCCATGCCACCATGTCTGGTCCAAGCAGCTCTATTCAAATGACTACATCTATGCCTCTCTGTAGAAATGGCTCAAATGAGCCTGTTAGCCTTTGAACGAGTCGGCGAGGAAAACAGGACATGTCAACCAGGGAGAGATCAACAGGGAAACAAGAGGAGCGTGCGTTTCTGCCTCAGGGAGTTGTACTGGCTTGTATCCTCTGCTCTCCCCTGCACTGATTTGACAGTCAATGCTGATCCCCCAAAACAATGTTACATATAATGAATGAAAGGAAACTTCACAAAGTTTTATGTCAAATTTGGCACTAAGAGTATAAACTTCCGGACTCCTGTGTCTCCTTTCTGTTCACCAAGTGTGTTTTCCTTTTTCATCCATAAAGGACAATACGGGGCAGAGTTTATAGCATGGAAATCTGTTATTACTAGGAGCAAAATCACAGCAAAGAAGGTGTCATTGAAAACAAAGTCAAGATCTTAACAGTTCACTCGCTCCATCTGTGTTTTCTGAAAATATGCTCCACTGTGCAGGATAGAATACACCACAAGCTAAAAATAATTGCAGTTTTAGATTTATAACAAGAATGTGATTCTAGTCCAAAGCCAGTTCTCTGGCAACCCCTCGAAATGATAGTTTGCTGGCTTCCTACAGCTCTTCTCCTGGCAGCCATACTGCATTTTTATCAGCTTGACTGCTTTAAACTCACTTGAATCAAGTTCTCTTTTAAAGTTTTTGCCGTCACCCGGTCAACAACCAAAATCTTGTGCCACAAGAAAGGCTTTTTATTGTGTGTTATACTCATTCACAACAAAACCTAGAAAACAAACAACAAAAAAAAAGGGTGCTGCTGTCTTGCACTATTTATGGAATAAATGTTTGTTTAACACCTGAGATAAGAAATGAATTCAGTGCAACTTGGAGCGGTGGAGGTGAGCGTGCTGGTGTGAAAAACTCCTCCTCCCCAAGGGATCAACAACATTCACAGTTACCGTGGTGACCGATGAGAAACTGCTCTCCCCTTGCCACATAAACCTTATTTACTATTGCAGCTGTTCAATTTTGCAACACCTATCCCACCTTTTCTCTTATTTGGTGCTCATGCCTGAAGAACTGCACCTTGCTTCTTGTCTCTAACCCTGAGATAAATGCACCTGAAAGGAGGGCTGCAGTAAGTCCCCACGATCTTGGAAAACTGCCCCTGGGTTGCAGGAAATTCAAATTAGACTTTGAAAAGCAATAATTAAAATTCAATGTGTCAGCCTATTTTATACAAGCATTGTTTGGGAACTTGGCATTAAAAGGATTTTATGGGCGACTTTTTTGCTTGTTTTTTTTTTAGTCATCACAGGCTATTGTTTTTGTAAGGGTTTTCTCTTTGTTTCTTTTCTCAGAAAATCACATCTGTCACACAGAGGACAAGGAACAATGGAGGGCTTGATTAGATCAATCGGTTGTTTGAAGGTTGTTAGTTTGAGCCTCAACTTACCCAGTATAAGCAAAGGGCGAGATACTGAACTCCACATTGCCCCACATTTTATTCCTCGCTTGCAAGTTGCTTTGGATAAAAGCATCTGCTTAACAAATGCAGTGTAATATAACATTACAGTCTCTCTATCACAATGTGATTAGATGAATTATCTCACCTTTTCCAGAGCATTTTTTGAACATCTAAATTCTCAGTGCCACAGAACCACACTACAGGTTAGTTTAAGTGTTGTCAGATCCAAGTTGTTTTTTTTCCTTATAAGTCCTTTTAAATATCTACTGCCTATCTTCCCTTACCCTCCAACAAGGTCAAAAAAGACAGCTTAGGGAGGGAGAAAAGAACATTTTCTTTCTTTTTCTTTTCTTTACTATTCAACTATACCGACGGTTTACTCGTTCCAAACATCTGCATGGTTATGGCCAACACCTTTTTTATATTCATCATGCTTGTCATGATGAAACAGCCTAACATACGTTATCAACTCACAGTTTATGACTCTGGAATGGAACATTACTATGTTATGGACAAGTGAACATGCATATATATTATGTGTTTCTTGGTGAGACTCAGCTCAACATGCGTATGCAGACATACAAGCACAGAGACTCACATGAGTCTCACAGGAGACTCAAAAGCCCATTTGCCCCCCGCCCTCACCCCTTCGCTTCCACACACACACACACATGCAAACAAAGCATTACTTTCCTTCCATCATTTCATACACAGTCTCTATGGAGAGAGGCTTATAACGCTAAACTAATAAAGCCAGTATGGTGGCCACTGCAGGGGCTGCTGCTCTGTTGTTAGTTGACCCTCAGCCCCCAGCAGGCCTACCGCCTTTCCTTTTTTGTTTTCTAGCATATCATGGAAGGGTTACATCACACATTTCCACCTCCTTCTACAGTCAGAATCATTCCTAAACCATCCATGTGCTACGATCTTAAAGGGCCATTAAACTGGGTACATGGTGTGTTAATGAATCATGTGTTAATAGAACACATGAGATACCAGAGTGCTGCCTTGAATTGTATTATATTTTATACCTTCATGGTATGCAGTTGCCTAGGGGACAGTCATGACAAAGCGACAATGCAATATAAATTACACAACTTGGTATCGTTTCCGAGACACATGTCTTTCACATGTGACATGGAGCAATATTTTAGCAAATAAATTCCTTAATCGGTGATGAAAGAGCGATTCATTATGGCAACAGGACTGTCGTGATTTTGTTTGTTTTCAATTTCTGTGAATAAATCTTGGCTTTAATGAGAGATTTAGCCTTTGGGCAAAACTACAGTCCACCTTGCTGGCTGTGGCATCACCCCTCAAACAGAAGGCATGCTTGGGGCTCAGATTCTCAAGGTTTCGGACAGCATGGGAGTAAACATTGTTGTCTTTCTGTAACAAGTCATTGCTCATTTGCAAATTCACATTATTAAAGTTGTAAAAACTTTGGAATAGAAGAATGAAAAAAGCTGATATCAATCAGCATCAATTATTTTTGTTTTGCAGCATGCGCACACAGATTGGGCCTTCAGCGCTGTTTGCTATCTCTTAATGACCTGGCTTACTATTGAGTTCAATGATAGAGATGAGCTCAAAGTGTTTTCTTTTCTTTCTTTTTTTTTTCCCAAAAAATGAAACCATCCATCTTCTTTACCAAATCCTCCATCTGATCAAAAGCAAGACCGAAAAATTACCCATCCAGAGTCATCTTCCATGTTAAGAATTAGTTTTGAAGATCAGTTAAACTTCTAAAGTTTCATTTTATTTCATCAGACCTCAGTGTTTATTTACATGAGCTGATAAAACAGTTAAGGAATGCTATGGTCCTCATAAGGTGGAGAAATAGACTTACTTTTCTAAAAGAAATGGAATAAAAGATATGTTAGAAAAACTCATTTCATTCAGTGTCTTCCAATGCTCAAAATAAATGTAAGACATGAAATGAAAATCATTGCATTTAGAAAACTAGAAACAAATGATTCTATCTTTACGTGGTTGGAAAAGTGGAAACTTATCTTTCTTCCGGCGGGTGGGGGGGTGCTTCTTCTTCCCAGCACTTTCATTCCCCTATGGCAGTTGGTAGTTAAAACTTCAACCGTGCTCGTGCTCAAGGACTGAAATAGAATCAGGGTTTTTTTTACGATTGTGAATAAAAGCATTAGATTTTTTTCACCCTCTCATCTTTTCACATACAATCACCTCAAAGAAACATTTAAACTCTGCAGTTACCTTGTCTGAGTAAGCTTATGTTCTTCAACTAGTGTTTGTTGTTCATTCCGTGTTTTTTCAGTCCAGAGTTAAATTATATTATCAGGATTCTGAAGATGTTGAATCAATATTTATGGAGGCACGTTTCCCATTGTTGCGATACTGATTCAATTTGAAGTTTTTTTTTTTCTGCCCTCCTGACAGAAATTTTATCAGGAAATTGCTTCAGTATAGCGTTATAAAAGCATTACGCACTGCCCAAAAAAACCCACAAATGTGGGCTTTAACACAAGAGTTGACTTAACCTGTAGAGATGCCAGAGGAACAACTCTGCTTGTGATCGTCACACTTGTTAATGGATTGAGTGCACATGTTTGAGTGCAATATACGGGAATATGTCTTTATCACAAATTCAATATCATGGTACATTACTTGAGTTTTATATTTGAGAATTTCACTGTGACCTTTAAGTGTCATTAAGCTATTTTATCGTGTTTTCCACTTGACACTAACACTGATAATTCCGACAAATACGTTTTAAAGTGTCTTCACTGAAATATTTCTCAGAAAAAAAACCATTGTACTTTGTCTTATGCCAGTGTCTCATGGCTATGTTTAAATTTACAATTCTACACATCACAAAGCTTTTAGCATCAAAATGACCTTCATTGTAGAATATTTTGGTGGACAGATGTTGGCATCAGATATTTTCTTATCCAGTTGTTAATCTTTAGTGATTACCATTTAACTAACTGAGTTTAATGTTCAAACCAGCTCATTAAGTGCTCCTAATGAGTCCTTGGCCTCCAACAGCTCTGCCCCTGTTTTGGCTATCCTTCGACCACACAACCTTCCTGCATCGTTCGCCTAATTCTTTCGCTCCCAGCTGCTGGCCACACCATTCTCTCATAGTTCTTTCACGGTCCCAAATTCTAACATTGCATTGCGGTCTGTGATTAAACTCTTGCTAGTTGAAGGTCCATCCACTCCCCCGTCAATACAGATAATTATTGATATTGAAACAATTCATTATGTCACATATACAAATAAAGTCTTGTAGAAATGTCACCAAAAGCCAACTGGGTCATTGAAAGCAAGCCAAAGATGAGGAATTTAATTAAAAGACAGTTTAAACACATTTAGAAAGCTTTTGATTTCACTGTGATCATTCTGAAGTTTGCAATTTGTGTTGATGTGACTCATAGAGTACATGGCTATAAAACAGACTTTTCAGCATCGCAGGTTTCAGTGTGGTATCAGTATAATGATAAAGTTGAGAATGATTTTACCAAATTGATAAGAGGTGATTCCAGTGACACAATTCTCACTGCGAGCTGAACTTAATATTTGCAGCTGTGGGACCAACTCTAAAAATCCTCTCAGAAACCCCCTTAACTTAGAATCTGAGAGTGAAAAACTACTTGCTGAGAGTCTTATCCAAAGAGCGATTCAGGGCAAATCTCATCTTAGCAAAGAAAAGACAAAATCTCTAACCTCAGTGAGGAGGAGAAGCTGATCCTATTGCTATAAATGACAAAGCATTTTGATGACTGTGACTGGCTGTCTGAGAGGAAAGAAAAAACACACGCGCACATAAAATCATCCTGACAAATAATTTCATAAGCCTTGATTTGACATAACAGCCCTGCTTTTGCCGATATAACCCTAATCTCACTGACACACATGCTATATTGTATTTAGATTTTATTTACTGTGTGACTTTTGCAGTTAGCGTATTCGATAGTAATGCACACAAGAGTTCTGAATGTGCTGGAATTGTTTGTGTGCAAAATATTTAAACATAGCGATTACTGTCATGTCTGCAATTGTGGTATGTTTGCACTATGTTGCAGCTGTCTTAAATAAAATCTGTCATAAACACAGGCAGCCTCTTTGTTTTCAAGAACAAACTCAAAACTTACTATTTTGGAAGAGCTTGCTTTCAACTCACTGAATATTTTCATTATCTGCACTTTGCTTGTATACGTGTGGTCTTTAACATGTTTCATATTTTGTTTCAGTCCTTGTTTGCACACTTGTAATTGCTTTATAAAGCACTGAGTTGCATTTGGCTTGTAGGAGTACTATTCAAACAAACATAAACTCCTCGATTGATCGACTGCGTGATTGATTAACAGATGCGATCCCTGCACAGTATGAGCTGTAATGTTTGAAGCACATCTCTTCTGTCCCTTTGTTTTTCAGCCATTTTCTTCTCTATTTAAAAAGTCCTAAGCATCTTAAACTCCTGCCTTTCATAACAGCCTTTCACCTCAGGAGCTCATTTAAGGGTTAAGATGCTTCATAATTACCTTTTATCTTTACTAGAACGCCCATAATTCTAAGAATTTCATTACTAGGGGCAACTTTTTGCACCAAGAATTTTCATAATTCTGGCCCCTGATCTTTAAGTAGCTTTATAATATTGACATGCATTTATAACATGACTTACTTTAAACCCATGCTTATATACTTAGCTGTTGCATTTTATACATCACATTGAATGTAACCTTTTTTCTTTGCACAGAACTCCCCCTTATTTCAGTGCCGATGCACACACAAAGGCAGGCATCAATGTAAATTTCTTTCTCGCAGATAGTGATAAATGTTGCCATAGCTACTTTCTCCATTTCAGGGTATCACCTGCCACCGCCAGAGGACTCAGAGACAACACTCTGCCTCACCCTGTCTTCTCCTCATCAGAGCAGCATCTGTGGCTCACACAACTGTAGACCCTTACTTTCTGTATGCCTGTGACAGGTAGAAGGAGAACCAGCTCACATGAAACAAGTATTCTTAAAGGAATAATAAATGACCTCAAGAATCTGTTGAAAACAGCAACAATTCAGACCCAAACAAACATAGGCAAAGACTTAAGTCGAAACCACAGGTGCAGCCTTTCAAACATACATCTCTCTATCTTTGATAAAAATGTCAGTTTTGACTCAGACTTAATCTCCATCTATGTGGGAACCTTTTTAAATGAAGAAAGCACATTATTCAAAGGAGGAAAAGCAAGAACTTTTGCTCGGTCCAGAGGAGTCATGCATCCATGTTTGCACACATGTTTGTTTATGTTCGCTCATGCATGGTTGTGTCCCAGTAAATGTAAAGTAGGTAGGAAATGCAAAGCACAGAGAGGGCTCTGTTAAGAACATCAGGCCTGACATAGGCAAGAGCTGTTGGCTGCTGCGTTAGGGTTCAACATGTCATAGCTTTAAGAAGATTGTGGTATTTGAGTATTCAATTTCCTCAAGGTCAAGATTAAAATCATTACTGATAAAAGTGTATTTTTGGGTATGTAACATTACATGTTAGATATATTAAATTGTTTTGTATTTCGGATGTCTGAAATGAAAATTCTAACTAACGACAGTTTGCAGTTATCCAAATTCATAATGATGTTGCAAATATCTAGAATGTTCTTTTATATCGAGAATGTAATTGTGGCAAACTGAATTGGAAGGCACAAACCATATGACTAATAAAAGTGTCATTATGTGTGCTAAGAAAATGTATCCGGTATCTGTAATTACTGCCACAAATAAGAGGCTGGTCATCGCGGATATTTGAATCATTTTGTTTTTCTTTGTCTTGGAAGAATTAAATATTTGTATTCCTTAAATTGGCAAAGTTGGCTGAGCAGAAAATCATTCAAAATATCTATTTTTTTTTTTTTTTTTTTTTTACTTTCAGCCTTAAATAAATTAGGTATAGCTCAGTAAACTTTGAACCGTTACTTGAAATGTGTCAATGTCTTTGTGTATTGGTCTCTACCCTCTGAGCCCAACTTCACTGAACTGCAATTCGGCAGATTTAAATCAGGGAAGCCGCATTGTTGCAGACGTTTTGGTGTGGAACTGAGAAAATAAGAAGATACTGCCCAATTTGTTCTCAATCAAGCATGGATGCCGAGCAGCCTTTCACGTTAGACATATGATGAGTATTAGCACTTGCTCAATACCTGGGATAAAGGCTCGGGGGTCACCTTTAATGTTGCCCAACAAAGGACTGTCCTTAAAGGTCTGGTGAGCTCTTTAAGTCAGTTCAGCTGGATAGTCCTACAACTGCATTGAGAAATCCTTTTTTATGTCAGTAAGCTTGGCCTGATTGAATTCCTTTGCGTATCAGCGAATGGATCAAGCAAGAAAGGGGAGCAGATTTGTGCTTGTGATAAACTATATCTTCTCCTGAGCCAAGGATTTACAGCAGGCCATGTTGATGAAATCCACTCCTGCAGTGTGTACTGTGTGGCTGCTAAGGCATTTTTAATTCAAATACAGATAATCGTACACTAACAAATATCCCAGGTATTATAAATGCATCATTTTAGGTAGATTATTGTAAGTATTTGTTAGCAAAAATATCATGACAGTCTCTCAAGAACCTTCAAAATGCTTATCAAAAATGCTGATTAATTATTTTTGTGATAACCTGGATAGATGGATGGATAGATGGATAGATAGATAGATAGATAGATAGATAGATAGATAGATAGATAGATAGATAGATAGATAGATAGATAGATAGATAGATAGATAGATAGATAGATAGATAGATAGATAGATAGATAGATAGATAGATAGATAGATAGATAGATAGATAGATAGATAGATAGATAGATAGATAGATAGATAGATAGATAGATAGATAGATAGATAGATAGATAGATAGATATATGCTTACTCATGGCATCATCTTTCTTTCAAAAGAATCACCACACATTAGCTCTTGTGTCTGATTGCCACTTTGTGGGCCAAAGTTCCTCCATTAGCCTGAATTGGCTTTTTAATAGTGCTGTGAATGTTTTGGGGTATGTTTTGGGCCATTTGCTGTGCAAGTATGTCATAGGGACATTGCCTGCAGTGAGCTGTGGCTATCAAGATGAGGCTGCAGAAAAGTAATGGCTGACACAATGAAACCAATAAAGAATAGAGAAGTGTGATGTGCAGCAGAGAAACTCTATTTGAAGCACGTTGAACATGTGCTTCAGCTCTTCAATTTTGAAGACGACAGTTAAAGGCTGAAAAGGCAACATTAGCCTGGAACTAAGAAAGATATTTGCCCTTAAAGATGTTTCATATGTGATAGACAGGTTTGAGCATGATAATGCTTTTCTTTCATTCTTTTTGTTTCTTTCTCACCTGCAGTTTTAGGGTTGCTTTCGGCTCCTGTACTCGCACAGCAAATCACAACAATGACAATAGATAATAGAATAATGCACATAGAGCAGTACAGTAAGTTACAAATGTTTATATATCGTCTGACTAGTTGACGTGAATGCAGTCACATCGGAGTATGATATTAAAATCTGAACAGTGGCTGATAATTTGCTGTTTGTGCCACTATTTGAGCCTGAGATCTTATCAGTTACTCTATGCAAGTTTCACACATCGATGAAGATTTCATTTGTTTTCTCACATGTACACAGGACAACGTTCAGAACAACAGCTGAAGACTTTATCTGTGCTTCACACATGCACTTCACAGCAAGATTATCCATGAGAAATACATTCTCAAAAGCAACTATGTAATAAGTGAGAAGAAGAAAAGTGTATGAGGCGTAGACTGTTATCACCTGCCATAAATTCTCTGTATTACCTGGACAATTCACAGATGGTCTCATTCCTTCATCTCTGCCGCTAAAATGAGGGACCTGTCTGCATGAACTCGGCGGAGAGTCAGTTGTATCTGAAAAGAAATTATTATTCTTACAAACTGCTCCTTTAGAAGTGTGTCTAGAAATGTTCCGGGACACAGTGCACGTATAAAGTTGACACAGATACAGATTTATCATAATCCAAGATATTTAAAGAATCCTTCTGGTGTCATTGTGTGGCCACATGTTACTAAGACATGGGAGATATTTAAGTCTTAGCCACAAGTTAGTATTGCATGGAATATAGCTATCATTGCATAGCTATGAGTAGGTAATGCATGAGAATGGGATTACTAAACTGTGGCCACGTCTTAATAATGGCCACAAGATGGAGAATCTGCTACTGCATTCATAATAACTGAGTGAGCTCGGCCCCAAAAGGCTTTTATCACACAGAAAGCACGGATACATTTGATTTAATCTTGTTCTATTCTAATCTTGTGATGAATGAGCATTTCTATTGTGGCGTGGCATGCTGTCATCATTTGTCAGAGACTCTTAATTCTTCTACTGAAGATGCGCAGTTTCATACTTGAACAATATACAGACACTGTATATGCAAATTGTTCTTCTTACAGTTTGGTTAGATATTAAAGATTATGTGATTATGCAATTGTAAAGTTGTAGATAGATAAAGATAAACCTTTTTCATGTATAAGCAGTCCATGGGCACAGCTCAACTCTTCACTCCCAAGCCATAGCAATTTGTGACCATGTAATAACATTCTTCCCACCAATGTCATCAGCAGGGCTTCATACGTCTGTACTAAGTTGTGAAAGAAATTTTGTGTTAGAGCATACAGTCGGCATTTGATTAATCTGCAAAAAAAAAAAAAAAACAGAAACAGAACTTTAAAAATTTGCGTGCAGACTTTTGAAAAGGTTTATTCTGTTTAGAATATACTGTTATAGTTTATAAGTGTGATTGACCCAGTTAGCAGTAACCCATTTACTGAAATTCCAAGGGGTGAAGACCCTTGAGCCCTCATCTCCCTCATGTATCCTTTGCATTTGATCTGCACTTCAACGCTTTACAGTAGCTTTTTGAAGAGCTCTCTCTGAGAACCTGTTTTGACACTTTATTTAAGAAAAGTCTTTTAAATTCCACTTACACCTCAAGGAAAAAAAAACATTTCCTTTTTGTAATATAGATATGAAGGAGCACCAGATTATTCTACCAAATTCATCAGACAGTGTATACAAAAAAACTTTTGGGTAATAACATGTACGGATGAATACATTTATTTAGCTCAGTCTAAATGGTTTGAGCTTCTTAATGTGTTTTCAACAAGTATAGCAGCAGAATATGTCGCACTGCATAGCAATATTAACAATGGTGGAAGTATCTGTGACACTAAACCCTTTTCTGTAAAAGATCTGTTATATTTATTGCACAAATGGTGATATCAATTTTGTTCTTCTCACTTGGTTGCCATAGACACAGTCATAAAAAAAAACCTCTAACCTTTATTGAGACCATTTATACGTCCATTGACCCTGCTGATTGTATCGAACGGTAACTGTCGTGGATTTATAATGCCTACCCTGCATCGGGTTTCTGTCCTTCAGTCACTCAGAAGAAAAATGTAAGAGACATACTTATAAGACTTTTATTGATCATCTTTTGTTTATTTTTTCCCGAACACTCAAAGACTGTAAATTTGCAACATGCTGATGACAACAAAGTGAAAACATGCCAGGTGAAACGCAATTAATAGATTTCAGTCAAATATAAATGTCTTATAGGGTCTAACGGGGTAAAATATTTTATACTGTTGGAGATCAAAATTTCTAACTTAGGGATTTTTTTTCTTTTTCGTTCCTTTTAATTTATTGGCCTGGGGGGAAAAAATATGAAAAACCTTGATGGTATGGATTTATTAAGTCACTGAGACACCCACATGGACACACACATCCACACTCACAGTAGAAAATATAAATAAATCATGTATGCGAACATCATCCCGAAACTTTATTCTAAAAAAAAAAATTTAACCATTCTTGTGATTCAGTGATCTTTTGTAGCTTTGCTTTGCTGGAAATGTCATCTCGTTTGTACAGCTAAGAGTCATTATGCACACTCACTGCTGAGATAATTGCAGAACATAGAAGCACACAAACACGGATGACCTACAGGTTGCTCTTCCTGGCATTTGCAGAGGTGTTGCTTTAAGTCCACCACATTAATGATATTTATGTTGTCTGCCATTCAGAATGTCACAAAGAAACCCTTTACCTTTGATAGGCTTAATTCTGTGGTCCAGCAGCGCTTGTGACCCATCAGGAGAGTAATTTAGAAGAGAAAGATTGTTGCTTTAAAGTCTCATTTTAATACAATTTTCATCATTTAATCATAGAGGACTATTTTTGGTAAAAGCCGCCTGTATTTCTTAATTGATAGATTGATGTATTGTTCAGCAACTTGTTGGATAAAAATGGAAACAGGATATTAAGAAAGAAAATAGTCAAGGAGAATTTAGCAAACACAGACAGAGATTACAGTAACATGTCTGGAAAAGTTGCTCTCATCTTATAGGCAATCAATAATGTACTTGTGCACAGCATTGCAGGTGCTCGTTAAACACATACAACAAAACTTCTGTCATTATTCCTGGTGTTCACGCCTTTTTCTTGTGGACTGCGTTACTCTCAGTTCACTGAACAGTGATGCAGAACAATGAGAAGAGCAATAAAGTGGCTGTTACTGGCAACGTGTTTGAGATGGTTGCGATGAATTTCTGCAAGGATAAACTTTTGGGAAACTAAACCAAAAGAGGAATGCTTTTCCTCTGAAACTTTATTAGTGCTGATAACTGAAACAGGTTCAAATGATAAACTGTCTCTTAAAGTAAAAGCAGCCGAGCAGTGTCAGGCCCAAAGAGTTTTGGTGTTCAATTCGCTTCAATCCAAATGAATTATATGGCATCAATTTACAACAGCAAAGGACAAATCATCCCAGGGCTCTTTGCAGAGAAAGTAAACAAGTTAAATCAATTTCAATGAACTACAATCCAATTAGATTCTATTATAAACCACTTAAGTCCAGTTAATTCCAATCAAATACAGTCCAACTCAGTCCAATTCAAACTAATTCAATCAAATTATAGTCTAATTCAATATAGTTTAGTACAGCATAATAGTATTTGTAAAACGCCAATTCATAAAGAAGTTTCTTTCATAAAAAAAATCACACAGTTACTTACCTCAAATCAATCACTTCAAACATATATATATAGTATATTGTTAGTTTAAGGAAGCACTTCTGCACATTTTACATTGAGATGTGAGGCTCAAAAACACTTGATTTGCTGTGGAGCGATAAAAAATAATGCTTTGGAAAGTAAAGTTGAGAAAATATATTATATCCCTGGTGGCAGCTCAGTCCTCTTTCACTACAAGCACTGGAACATCTGCATAGCCTGAAAACTCCTCAAAAGAACTGCACATTGTCTCAGGGCAATACCAGGAAGAATAATCACAAGCTGATGCTTTGTTCATACCCACAATGTGGAGCAGTGCGAGGCCTTGCCTCTGAGCTCATATGAAGCCATGTCACATCACAGCAGGCTTTGAGATCCTCCAGGCTCTAATTGGGACACAGGGAAATGAATTTTCCAGCTATGACCTGTCTGGGATTTTCAGTCAGGGCAAAGTGAAATCACTTTTCATTACATGTAAGAGAAGATTTCATCTCTTTGTAATCACAGAAAGACATCACCGCAATAAACCAATTT
The DNA here is from genome assembly GCF_036924035.1 of Leuresthes tenuis. Classification (NCBI taxonomy): domain Eukaryota; kingdom Metazoa; phylum Chordata; class Actinopteri; order Atheriniformes; family Atherinopsidae; genus Leuresthes; species Leuresthes tenuis. Next base: position 14,391,633 of record NW_027325365.1, on the reverse strand, counting down.
CCTTTCAGATTCAGCAATCTATAATTTATCGGCCATCATTTATTCTGACAGAATAACTGTAGTGAACACATATAAATTTTCTTTCTTCTTGAATTAACTTTTGATGATTTCCCCCTATATGAATTCATGTCATCAGAGAATATGAGCATTGTAAATTAGACCCGCATGATTTTTTTTTTCCTCCCACTTTATGTGCTTTATTAAAGAGTAACTGTTAAAATCACCAAAGATTCAATTTAACCAGTGTCCCAAACAGACAAAATAAAAACCCATCATACTTGTCACATACAGCACCACTGGCAGAACACGGGTCATTACATTATAATTTTATGCTGCCAGGATGTCATGCACCTTTCCGGTGAGCTCAAGTTTGAGGGGACTGGAATCATGATAGTCCTCAAATGACAGCTTTATTCACCTTTGTAAAAGCAGCACAGGGAAGTCACCAGACAGAGAAGCATTAAATTTAAATCACCTTTGTATATGGGTTTTTGTTGTGATTCTTTCCTTTTCACATCGCATCTATCCCATGTAGTGGTTTAACTAAGTGATTATTTATGAAATGCAACCGCACATTCTTTCCTGCAGCTGTGCAGGACACCCTGTCATGAAATTATCAGGAGCATGAGACAGTGAACTAAAAAATGCTCGCTGCCAGGGACTATCACAGTCACTGGCTGCAAATGCACCAAGCTCTGTCATGCAGATAATCATCCTTCTGCCGCAGGGAATCACAAGCCTACGTGGTGGTGAGTGTCAGGGGGCCAACGGGCGGTTGGACTTCCTGCTATGTCCTCCCCCTCCATAAGACCTGTCAGAGGCCCAGTACAGTCCCAGTCCTCCGGTGTGACAAGAGTGACCCAGAGCCTGTGATCCCTACTCCCTTGTATCGCTGGCTCTTGCAGGCCTAATCTGAAAGCAACATCGTAATGGCAGAGTTCGGCCCCACTGGAGGCCACACAGAGAGGACAGGTCATTACTGCTGCGCCCTTCAAAGAGAAATCCTCACAGTGCTGCTGCCCTTCTCCACTGGATCACACTTGGCACAGGGCCCTTCTCGTGCCTGCTGAGCATTTTTACTGACACTTTACACTCTGACAGGGGGCCCTGAGGCCTAGGTAGGGCCAGACTTCTGCTCCTCAGAAACTCAGCCCTGCTTCTTTTAATAAATGCATACCTACAGCATCAGACACATTAACTACAGCATCTAAGAACAATCCACTATGCACTGGGAGGTCCACAGTTCCTTCACTTAGGAAAGGAGAAGAAAAGTATAATGTGCAGGGAATTTTGCCTGGGTGATGCCATCCTTGAATTGCACAGCTTTACATTCCCATTTGTACCTAATAATACATTTCAAAGGGCATGACAGAAAATAGCAGAATATTTCTTTAATACCCTCAACCCTCCCATCCCCCTCACCATTGCCTTCTTTGCGTTTTAAGTGGCATGAAGTCGTCTGGGTTTGTCAGTGATGGTTGATAACTAATTTATTGGCCGTCTCTCTTTTCAGAACCCAGTGGTTTTCATCTTATTTCCCACTTTAGAAATTTCACTGTTAATCTTTTACTTAGTTGGTCTTTCTGGGTTCTGTGTTCCATGCTGGGTGTTTTATATATCTTTTCCAACAATAAAACTGTCCTCGTGAATGCATCGGATCTCTCAACATTTCATTCCCATACAGTAAAATGCCAAATTCTCAAGTGTTTGATTTTTATTTTTATTTTTAAAAGGAAGAAATATAAAGGAAAGTTGTGACTGGTTTCGTGTTTGGATTAATATCTAATTAGTATGTAATCCTCAAAAATTTTTACTTGCACCAGGCAAGTCATTTCCACATTTCTAAGCAGAGCAACGGCGTGAATAATTTCTCATATCAGAGAACAATATCAGTTGTAACTGGAGGCTAACTGACTGGAGAGCCACCCCAGGCTGGTGTTTTGGAGACTGCAGGCAATATCTATCATAATCAAAGGCTTTTTTATGCAAATGTGTGCTGACTGACTCTTTTAGAAGTAGAAAGGCTTTTGTATTTCCTATTGAGAATATCTCTCTTTAGGAAGTGGATATTCCTCTCATAAATGAGCAGCAAAAGCAACTCACAAATCCCTTGAAATGTACATCACTACTGAGCCACATCTGTAAATTTAAAGCTGTGTGATTATAACTGCTAGAATAGAAATGGGTGGATCTGATCACTGTGAGACACTGTGCAGTAGGATGAATGCAGTTTTACAGTAAATCGGCGCAGATATGAATCGATCTGGACAGGCAGTGTCACTGTTTGATGCCATGATCATAAAGAAGTCAGGAAGCACCGCGGAAACAGCGCGGAGGCTGTGCACACATGGTCGTGTCAGATTCCATCAGTGCTTTTAACTGCAAAGGAAGAAAAAAAATAAAGGGGAAAGAAAAAAAGCAGAGAGTCTTCAAGGCCACTTTTTGTTCTGGGGCAGCAACCTTTCGCTGGCAGTTTAACATTAATCAAAAAGTTGGTTTGCTCAAAATGTCATAGCTGCAGCATAAATGAGCACTGGGGAAATGAGGTTAAGAATGATGAAATTAAAAAGATATTAATTTGCAAATCTTTGCTAGAGTGTGAAAGGCATTATGCAATAAACTATTGCCCTCTATTGGGCAACAGTGCTATCTGCAGTGGCTTTGACATGCACTATGGAGTTATTAGAGGACAGTTAGAATGATGTCTTCTCTCCACTCACACATTATCCCATTTAGAAATAAGTGTATGCACATTGCCCACAAAGTGAATTTCATCTATTTGTATAAAAAGCACTGAGACTTTAAAGTGCAAGCATGTGTCCGTATCATATTACTATATTCTCTGTGTATTTTCGTTCTAGGACAACAATGTTGCTAGGAGTCCACACCATCCATTTTTTATGTAGTTAAGGTGAATAATTGGATAACACAGGTTTATCCTCTGCAAGCACTTTGTATGAGCAATCCAATTTCACATCCTCCTGAAGGGAAACTATTATTCTTAACCAGGGCTTGATACTCCAGTCACCCCTGCCCAGAAATGCTGCACGAGGTTCTCCCCAAATCCTATCAGCTCCTAACCTTGTTACCAGCCAATCTGTATTATTGTCCTATAATTCCATATTTTGCTCTGTCCTCACCATGGCACTCGCATTTGAAAAGATAAAGCTTCTGCTACCATTTTGTTGACATCAATGCCTTGTGGACTGTTTGTCTTGTGTCTATGAACATAGACACGTTCCACTGCACTGTTCAAACCAACATCCCTAGTGGACATTTAACTATTTCGCGATCTGTTTCAGCAAAACTGAAGATTAGATGTTCTGTGCACAATATAGTCACATTTCTGTAAGTTTTGGCGTTGCAGTGGGAACATCAGTCGTTAACTGCTGGCCGGGCTAATCTAAACCAGCTGATTGAAGGACTAGTTCATTCCACTAATTCATTTGGCGGATGATTATTTTTCATGTGTGCATACAAAGCAATTACTTGTGTAGGTAGATAGAATAGCATACAAATGTAGGTTTAACCAACGCATTCTGATGAAAAAAAAGAATAATAGTGCAAATGTATAGGAAATACACTGTGCAGTGCTTTTTCATGAGTCTCAAGTTAATTTGTGGGGAATGTTGCCTCCAGCTCTCAGCTTCATTTTTGGGCAAATGCCACTCTGCTTGATTGGATAATTCATTTTTGCCAGGCAGAGAGTTAAGATAGGCCAAGGACTTTTTACTATAACTTTTGACATTGCACATGTGCCACAATTTATGTTTTACAAATGAACTCTTGGCCTAACACCAACAAGTCCTTTTCACATTTAATGGTCATCATTCAGTGACACTAAATTAAAACCCAATCATTGGTATAGTACACAACATGGGAAAAAACATAATCTGATATCATAATTTCTATTTTCTTTGCATATGTGCAGTTGCTTTGGCATGACCAATGTTTTCCTGAACTGGTAAGATCACGTGTCAAAGCAATGTGTAACCTATTTAAATCGGTCTCCTTTTTCTGCCTTTATAGGCGATGGATTAGTTCTGGTACCTTCCATAACACTTCACTGTGGATCTTCTTTTTGTACTCATGGCACAGTTTGTGCTGTTCAGTGCATCGGCTCATCTCTCAGAAGCATAATGTGAGAAAAATAAATACACGGTGCTTATGTGAAATTGAAACACAGAACATAGTCTCAGTTGGAGATTCAAAGAGCATGTATCCATACAAGCCACATTGCTACATAGTGTATTACAGTCATGTCCAGTGAAAAATGGGTGTTTATGACACTGTGCTCTGGAGTACCAAAGAGAGAGAATACATCACAATGAATATTGGAGAAGTGGACACACAGTCCAAGACCAGGACAGCGGACAACTGTTTGAGATGTTTGGGTGTCAGGGAAACACTGTTTAAATAACATTTGGGAAAATAAGCTTATTCTCCTCCTGTCCAAGAGGAAGAGGAAAAAAATCAATATCACTCTCAGGTTTGTGAGTAAAACACAAAAGGCTTAGATGCGGTTTCCCTTCCTTGCCATTACATAGAGACACAGGGTTGATATGTAACAGTCAGTAGATGGATGAACTATGTTGTGTTGTGAAAGGTGTTGTTGGTAATGAGAACTGAGTCCATGACCTTGATAGATCTAGGTTCTGAATCATCCCCTTGCTTTCCCTCTTGAACCTCCATGACAATCTCGGTGGGTATATCAAGAAAGGTAAATTGTATATGGGACTGAGAAAACAAGCAGATGTTCCTTGAACTGGTTCATAAGGTCCCCAAGGCCCTATTTCCTCAGTGTCTCACAGACTTGAGAAATCACAGTTTAGACATGCCATACAATATTGTGAGCAACACAAAATAAATACATGAACCAACGACTTGCATAACTTCACCAGAAGATGTAACAAGACCTGGTGCAGTTCAAGAAAGACTGGGGACATCTGCGTCCCTCTGAGATTTAAATGTGTGTAGTTGGGCCTTTTATTTTTAGACCCAGAGCTCCCAGTGGGGGTTGTAAGCATGTAATGCTGTGTTTGTGTGCGCTTGCAACTAAATAACTCACTGTCAGGCACAACCACTCTGACTTACACTTCTGCCTGAAGAGTCCACACACCTAATTTTACATTTTTTTTTAAAACATTTGTACCACTGCAGTTGGGCTCAGACGCACTCCTTGGGGACTTATTACACTGTTGGCTTGTGAGCAACTGCTTGGGAAATTAAGGTATTTCAAAGAACACAGAGCCACAATTTGTTTACAACTTGCAGTTGTCCTAAATTTATCCCATAAACAAACATCACCATATGATAAATCATCTTTGTGGAAGAGGAAGACCATGAGACAAATATATTAAAACGAGTGTCGTCACAGAAGCATCTCATTGTTTATGCAATAATAGGGCTTGATTGATATTTATTTGTAACTGTAATGTAGAAGCTATGACAATTAGAAGGGTTTTGAAATGATTAGTTGCAGAAATTAGATGAAATTATATTGAAAAATACTTTATTTGATCAGGCATACCTTTAGTTATAACGCTTCTTGTTTTTTGAGTGCATGATTAAATTCAAAATTGGTTAAATTTATACACACAGAGTCAATTCAAAAACTATTTCCTGGCTAAGGAAACCAACAGACTGTACCGGAACTTCTCTTCAGTCCAATCTCCCGTCTTGAGCGTGCCTGAGGCGACTGTGGCGAGAAACGACTCCCTTTTAACAGGAAGAAACCTCCGGCAGAACCAGACTCCATTGTAACACCATTCAAAGGATACCTGTTGAGAAAGATAAACACAAGTTAATGACAACAATAATGCCAAATGTACATGATGTCATATGAGGAAATAAAAAGGAGGAAAACGAGCGTAAAGTGAGAAAAGGTGCAGTCCAGGCCTATAGCAGCTTAACTATGGGATGTTTCAGGATCGCCTGAGCCACCCCTAACTATAAGCTTTATCAAAAAGGACATTTTTAAGCATAGTCTTAAAGGTAGAGAGGGTTTTTGCTTCCTAGAGATTTACTAGCAGCTGGTTCCACAGAGAGGGGCCTGATAACTGAAGGCTCTGCCTCCCATTCTACTTTCAGAAACTCTGGGAACAACATTTAAACCTGCAGTTTGAGAGCCAAATGCTCTGTTGGGAAAATATGTAACAAAAGCTTGATCATTAAGAGCTTTATATGTGAGGAGAAAGATTTTAAATTATATTCTGAATTCAACAGGGAGCCAATGACAGGATGCTAAAACTGGATAAATTAGCATATTATGTGAACACAGTGTAACCGTTTACTAACTAAATAATGGGAAGGTCGTCTGATTATATTTGGTAAATTCAATTTCTGTCAAACTGAAGGGCTAGAATACTTTCCAAAAATTATTTATTTAATTAATTTAGCACAACAGCATTAAGCAAAAACAACACAAGACAAAGACGTGGATACTCAAGAGTTTTTACCACCACAACTTAGTCACAACTCAGTGACAGAAAAGGTAATAACAGCACCTACTGCCTGATTTGTTAAAAACTTTCAGTGGTTGAGTGGTTGTTGCTTTGTTTGCATGACACATAGGCTACATTCAAAACATTCAAACTCAAAAGAGTTTCTCCTACAATTGTGTCAGAATGTTATATCAAAGTAAAGAATCCAATGAATCAAGAACTCTCAAGTGCTTTTATTCCTTTTTTATGAAGTAACATGAATACTGTTTTCTTTATTAAATATCTAAGATGATTCTGGATGTATCTAAATACATACTGAATTGTCTTTTATGGGAAAGAAACACACTCAACTGCGTATGCTACATTTATAATGATTCATAAATAATACTAAATGTCCGCATTGGATCTTTAAACTGTTGTCATGTTTTCTCATCATTTTGAATTTGTGAAATTAAACCACCTGAGATGATCAAAGTTATGTTATGCTCGTGTATATTTGCATTAACTTGTGTACACACGATATATCAGTATATGTTTTTCCACTGGTGTTAATAACACCACTGATGGAGGTACTGGTAACCCTCAAACTTTAACTAGTAACAGGACAAATACAGCGATTAACCAAGGTTGATCCAAAGCTATTCATGTGCTTTGCGGTGATTTCAAGATGATGAAGTTGCACTATAAGCATTTCTCCTACAGTGTAATAATAGATTAAAAAGATCTTAGTATATAAGCCTTTTATTTGTAGTGTATTACTTCACAATAGCACCACAGGGCATACAGCGACTGGGAGCCTCTAACAATGCCATATCTCATAACAGAATGAGGCATTTTCAGCCATATAAATACTGCTTTTAATGTCCCACCCGAGACTGTTGCTTTTTGTCCCCTCGGCTGTATTTCTACACATGTTGTAGGATAAAATGATAAACTGATACATGCTTTTTATAAGGTCTGTGTTGAATCATTAATACTGCGGGAATGTGAATATATCACCCTTCCATTTATTGTAAAGCCTCCTCAAAGTGGGGTGTACAAGGGAAAGTATCACGTAATTCTAAATCTTCTCGTGGGCCACCATTGATCTACCTGCAATTCTGCTTAGAGCTCTGACAGAAAGAGGGGAACAGGAGAAACGTGCATTGGAGCTTCTTCTTCCAAAAAAAAGCTGACATGTTGAGTAGAACCTTGTAAAAACCCATAATTCTGGCTAACAGTGAAAAGTGAGCCGTTAACATTCACTGATTTGCATTTTATAAGATTTCTCATCAAATTTTCATGACGATACGCGACTGCGGACAAAATTTTTGACGCACCCCCCACCCCACCACACTTCAGCATCCACTATGGGAATATGAGATTTAGATGATGCAAATTTCTGAAAAGTCAGAAGACGTAGATTAGAATAGAAAATACTTTATTAATTTAATGATACACAAGCATTTTGACAAACTCCATATCCTGAGTCATATAAAAGGAAACAATTACAGTAAAATGTCACGTTCATTATTTGAACTGACTAGAGTGTATTTTGTGACATATTTCATTGATTTTTCTTTTTTCCAACTTCATTTATATTCATTCATTATTCTTAACAACTTTGTGGGGGAATGCAATTGTGTCAATGTATCTACCAGTAAAAATACCTCACTCAGATACATGTTATGCACATTCTCCTCCAATTAATATCCAGCAAAGCTCCAGTCTTTTTCATATCTGATGAAAACTCGGGGTGGTTACCAATTAGTCCGCTGTTAATTATCTCCTTCTCCTTTGATCTCGACTTTGACTGCTCTGTCAGGCACACTCATTTATTCATCTTCCTTACTGGGTAAGATGGACTTTTTTGGAGATTGCACAGATTGATGCACATTAAAATGGCTTCAGAAGCAAGCTGGAGTCTTGTGAGAGTGCAAACGTGGCTGTAGCATTTTTCATTTTTTTTCCTGTTTGGAAGCCTTCTTGCATCTTCAGCTCCCTGCTGTGTAAAGCTCAGTCTGTTAGGGCATTGTGTGGTTTATACCATTTCCTTATGTCTTTGTATGACTTTGCTTTAGAAATGTTTTTAAATGGCTACCAACATGCTTATAAGCATTACTGCTATTATTACTGTTATTACACTCTACCTACACTAGTTTTCTTACATCTCTGCGAAAGACATCAAGGACACCTCACCATGTACAGGGAAGGAGTGGAAGATTTAAGCAAAGCTCACACTGATGAGTACCATGCAGCCTCCTTTTGTATCAGAAGGCACTGTCCTTGGTATTTCTTTGCACAGAGGAGAGTAAATTGAAAGTATTTGAGGTCTGGGATTAACTTTAGCGTCAGCCTCAACCAGCCACCAACAGGCAATAAGAACAAGCACTTCTGGAGCTGCCAGTAGTTTCAGTGAGCTTAGTTTTGAAATGCCACAGTATATATCACTTCTCATATTGATATCCTTGCATTTGCTTACACCTCTATTTACACTAAAACACATTTCTGCTGCTGTGAATTGGCCGGCAGCCTAGATCTCTCAATGGCACTCGCCCAAACGAATATGTAAATGAGATATGGATCATACATTTAGAGCTCTTTGATTTAAGCAGAATACTATAGATACAGTGTGAGCCTATGTGTGCTGATTTTCAACGAGCTGTTAATGATTGTCATCAAAGATGCACCTTTTCAAACATATTCACACTCGGTATGGATTGGATAAAAGCTATGTTTCAGTCAACATTTATATGGAAGTCAGACACAATTGGGAGAAAGCAGGGAGGATAGAGGACAGAGGAGAGCGGAAAACGAGATGGAAATCTGTGTCCCTCAAGCCCCGACTTTGAGTCCCTCCAGTGAAGAATCCCACTCAAGGGTAAAGGATAATCTCTAACTGAGGGATGCCTCTCTAGCTTGACCAAAGCCTGAGCTGTGAGAAAGAAACCGCCTTCTGATCATGGCACAACTGGTTAAACAAATTACAAAGGGCTAAGTGTGCACCGGGAGACTCAGAAATTGAGGACCACTTTATTTCAATTCAAACAAACTCACATTGGAAAACACACGAAACGCACAGTGAACACAAACAAGGAGGGGGGAAAAAAAGATCATGAAAAAAGTGATCGTCGAAAAAAACCTAGTTGTTTTAATTAAACAGATAGTTTTATGAGAGAAAATTAATGAAAACATAATCGTTTTTGCTGCCATGCTAATCTGCTCTTCTTTTTTTGTTATGTGTTCATGGAGTGGAACAATTAAGGTTTGATTGCTTTTAGAATGAGCCATATCTCCGAGGTAAGCTTGTTGTCAAACCTGTGGCAGTGATTTAATTTCACTCAGCAAATCAATCAGTTATGCACTTCACATGTGTTGACAGAAGTGCAGTCACCATTTATAACTTTTTGAAGGAACACAATTGAAAGACAAAAGACAACCAATGGTAGAGATCCACACACAAGTTTTCTCAGGTTTGTGGCCCTAAGAAGTGCATTTTATACAAATGGGAGCTAAATATTTCTTCTATTTATTTTTATTTTAGATCCTGTAAACCGATGTTCATTTCTGAGCTGTCTATTTGGGGAAGGATGTCATTGCTAATGTATGTTGCGGAATAAGTAGACTCACCACACGTCCTCCTGGGACAGGTCTAATTACGTGTTCAGAATCTCCTGCTTGGCTCTCTGGGCTTTTATGCCTCTGTCACTTCTCATCCACTCAAGTGGATTGGATGTATCCCAAGAACAACCTACAACCTCGATTCCCTTTACAAAAACAGGTCACAGTGGGTTCGTGGTGTGTGGAATGAGCATAATTATTGGGGTACAGGCGACCCCCCACCTCCCCCTTACACACACACACACGCACACATGCTCTCTCTCACACACACACACACACACAATTACTTCTAAGAAGATTGGGGGTGTTAGAAACCGGGTATTCTTGGGCTTTGGGATTAGGATTTATGGATCAACTAGGATCAGCTGCATATTGTAATCTCATTGACATGAGGAATCACTATGACATTCTAAACCAGAAATACAATAATCTGCATTACTTAAAGAGAAGGAAGAACTGCAGTATGACATTGTAAGATCGTGTCATGGTTTATCTTGTTAAAGCAGTATCTCTCCATGTGAAAAAAAGGGATCAGTTAAGCTGTGGTATATCAAGAGTTTTGATAGTTACAGCTTCATCTCTGCTCTTCACGAAGGTTAAGGCACTTAAATCAAAAAGGGAAGAATCGTCCTGTGATGAACTGCAATTGGAAAAGACAAAAATAAATGTTTTTCTATGTGCACAGTTGTATCCCTCTCTAATCTGGGAAAGTAAACTATAGTAGTGAAGGGTGGAAAACAAGCCCATTGACAAGCTCTAAACCCGAGGGATGCAACTGAACGCATGCTTGGTTTGTTGTATTCGCATGTAGACCCTCCCAATTCCCTTGTCTGCGTGTGTCTCTGTCTTCTGTCTGAGGAGCAGCGGATCAGAACCCCCCATACATGCAGTACACAGTTAGCAGGTCATTCTTCTGAAGCCCCACATTGCTGTCAGAGAGCTGGGCCTGCCAGATTTATCATAGTCTCTGAATTTTGTATTTCAAGCTCGCGAGGGCAAAAGTTGATGCTGACGTTCTGAGTGACAAGCTGCTTTACCGTACGGAAATTCCAACTGGACCGATCCATATTCATGAACTGATTTAAATTCTGGCACAGTACATGGGTTCCTACAAGATACAGAGGAAGACAGCCGGTGTATCCAATCCAAATCTCATACAGCTGTCTTTGTGGAACTGTACAAGTAAGGGTGGAGTACACTAAGTGCTAAGAACCTTAGTTTATTTAAGTTTTAAAAGCTATTCCTCCAGCAGTGGCATATCAGTTTAAAATGTTGTTTGCAGTCTAACATGAATACTGAGGTTGCGGGATAAAACGTTTATTATTTATTGTGTTATGCCCTTGTAACTCCATGCCAGATGCTCAAATTGGTTGAGAGATTTTTTTTAAAGACACCAAATATCTTTAAAATGGAATTAATTCAGCAGACTGTACAATGTCAAGGAAAATAGACTGAGGGCAATGTGCTGATGCAAAGACACATTGACCTTTTGAGCCATTTTTCTATGGAAATGCACATTGTCTTTTTGTATAGCTTTTTCAAATCGATGCGTCTCAAAATTTCTTACACACTAAATTTCCTCTTTTTAGTGTAAAAACAGCTCATTTCATTCAAGAAAATACAGGTTTTTGATTGCAGAATGCCAACTTCCTTCATGTTACAAAAGCTACCGGAGTCCTGTAAAAACAGGACTGTGCATTTCATCACCTGCAGTTGTGATCAAATGCTTCATGTTCAGACCTATGACTTAAGTCTTTCTATAAAGCAGAGAAATACAAAAATTGTTGACCAAGATGAACACTGACTGTTTACCAAAACATTTGCTCAGTATGTTGTACCGTGTCCCCCAAAGGCCGAGGGAATGATAATCAGGGTGCAGAGTTGTTGTTTGTATGTTTTATTGACTTGCTCCAGGGTCTTCAGCAGGGTCTCCCACTCCTGCACCTGCAAGAGTTATCACAGGCTGGTCCAGCGCTTGTGAGGTGGAGGCACACACAAAGCCAACCTAATAAACAAGTTCAAAGCACGGGTCTGTTTGAGAGACATGCATGAGTCACTTCCCCAGGCCAAGTACGATGCGTCTGCCGCAACATGTATTACATTACAGAAATCTACAGGAGAGAATGACAGCCCGAGTGCTTGGTAAAATCCTACATTATGTTCCCATGGAAAATTACATTTTATTGAGCATCTGTACTCTGGGAGCTCTCTCTTCTCAGAACATTTCAGAATGAGTGTGTTCAGGCCTAGTTTGCTTGTAGAATTTCTGTCACTGTGTGTATATATATATATAGATATAAATATAGCTAGATAAATATAGATGTATAGATATATCTATATCTCATTCTATATGTTATTCTTGAATGAACCAAAGCAGCTCATGTTCACACAGCAAGAAATTGTGTTATTTCAAATCTAATATTTCAGGATCACTGTGCACCCTACCAGTGAACAGGTAGAATTCATGTGTTCAAGATGTGTTATTTGTTGATGTATTTACTGTGCACTGGGTGTCAGAAAAACATTGCCAAGACACAGATTACTATTTACTTTTCAATGTGTTCCCCAGCAGATGCTGGAGAGTGTAAGTTAGAACCATTTTGATTTGTGAATCTAATTAGTTATCAGCTTGGAGAGTGATTTCTTTTTTGCATACATTCCTTTAGTAGGCAACAGCAAAGGAAGATGACATTTTTAAAGATGCCGTCTCCACTTCAGCTTTGTTTTTGTTTCTGTCTCATCCGTGACGGGAAAAGGAACTGCAGTCACATTGAAGCATCACTCATGTAAATACAACTTGACGTTTGCATCCTATTTAACGAAACTGAATAAATGTTTCAGTATTAAAATAACCAAAAACAATGTAGGAGTCCTGTATGTGATTCCTAACAATTCCTCACTGGGATTATCTTAAATACTCTGAATGAATTCTATCCCCTCTAATCGCAAATCTATTGTATTTTGATTAAATTAAAAGCTTTTGATCATTCAATGATATAGTGAAGATGTGAGATAAAAATGTGCTTGCAGGACTGTGACAACTTTTTTTTTCTTGTTTTCCGTTTCCACAATCTCTCTTCTTGGTCTTGGTCCTTCCCATGAGAAATTTGGAAAGAGAGAGACACAAAAAGAACAATTCTACAAATGAAACATCCTGGTGTTGGAGCTGTCATGTTAAACAAACATCAATAAAAAAAAATGTAACGCTACACAGCTGCCTGATCTAACCACTGTTTGTTGCCACCCACTACATTTTCTGTCAATTGAGAATTATCAGCATTCACAACGACTTGAATATTCAATTTTCAATCTTTTCATAAAGTGGAATTAATTAGCCACACCCTCTTTTTTATGTCATGCGCAATGAGGACTTGGTCATAGCAGCTCAAGCATGCGTCCTCTTTACTCAACCCTCTCTCCTCCAGATGCTTAGGAATTGAGAAACTCTGCAAAGTGTTGAAATAAAACTGATTTGCAGGTCACTCGCAGGAGGACAGAGAAGATGAAGAGGCAGGGAACAGAAAAATGAGAAGACCATTATCCTTGTATGAGTTTGAGGGACAGAGTTGCGCTGTAATGGAGATTTAACTCACGTTTTCTGGGTTTACTACAAAAAGTGGTGGCCGTCAGCTGGTCTCTCCTGGATTTCACTTATTTTGGGAGTTGGATATTTTGATTTCCAGAAAGTACCAAATCATGAGATATGCCGTTTTGAAGAAAACATTTAAAAGGATACTTGATTGCAGCTCCATATAATCTGAGAAAGAGTACTTGATTGCTTCTTTCAGACACACAGTCTGAAAGAAACAATCAATATTGGTCCATCTAAACAGGAGATATTTTCATCTCGTTGTTATTCTTTCCTATGAAAAATAGTACCTAAAACTCAAATGCAACTTGACTGCAGAAAGTTCATACAATACATGTTTTAAAGATAATTACTGGCCACGGCAGAAGGCATCTGTTAACTTGATTGAAGATGCTCAACTGGAACATGACACAAAATACTTTCTAGCCTCCAGGTTTGTTTCTGCATTTGTGTATTTGTTTTTTCCCCATCTGGCCAAACCCAGGGGTTCCAGCTCGACCCATAAACTATGCATTGTGATGTGACTTGTATGACTAAGTATAAAGTGCCACTTCTGCATTAATTTATCTTCTAAAACTTTGTATTTGTTTTTTTTTTTGCTATTAAAAAAAAAGGAAAAAAAAACCTATAAAAAAATCACCAAATTTTTTTCTTTTTGAGCAATATGTTTAAAGAAAGATAACTGGACATCAGTTATAGCATCCAGAATCTTGCCACCTTGCCTGTGGAGAGTTGGAGAGGGGATTTTCTTTTCAACTGATATGACCAATACATCGGTTGAAAGAGGTCTTCCTTTATCTATGTGGAAATCTCTAAGAGACATGCTGAGTTGTGCAAAGAGAAGAGACCCCAGCACTGAGCCTTGAGGCACTTCTGTGTTAAGATAAATGAATATCAATGTTTTTCCTTACCATAGCATATTGAAATAACATCCAGTGAGGTGAAAAAAGGAACATAAAAAGATGCTGATCTAGATGCTAATCTGACCTAGAGATATGAGAACCATGGACATGGCTTCTGCTCCTGCTGACTTTCACGAGTCTGTCGCAAAGTGGCGACTCTTGCTTAAAATTGCCCTTTCAGTTATTTTAAATATGTATGAACAAAGCCAGTCAAATTTCAGCCTGGCCTGGGTTGGGCTTTTTGAAGACAAGAGAAGGCCCAGAGAAGGTTGTTAAAAACTGGATCTTATTTAAATGGAGTAAATATGCTGAATACCAGTTATTGGCTACATGCATGGCTTGCAAATGCAGTAGTCCTTGAATAAAGTCTGGCCGGGATTACGACGTACACCTAAACAAGGTCTCAGAGTGGATCAAGGAATAGGCTACTATTGCTGCATTATCAGAGCTGATTATGGTCACTTTAGACAATGACTGTAATTCCACCAAATGTGCCGTAGAAGCAGCTCAGCACTGTGCACCACTAAAAATTCCAAACCGGGTTTATTTCTAATTGAAATCAATAAGAGAAGTGCGTATGAGTTGGACAGGAACTCAGACATAGAGATACAGCCACTTAAAGTGGTCGACTGCCTCATACATGGGCCATTCACATCCCAGTCAATTCACTCTAAGAAATTAGAGCTGAAATTGGCTTGAAACTGGGTGGCCTTTGACTAGAAGATACAGTTCCAACTGGCTGCATATGCATTAACACTACAGATAATTCAGTCAGTTTTGAGAATAAAACACCTTGTACAGACATGCAATTGTAAATCAAATCACTAAATCAATATAAACATTGATATCAGGTCAGAAACCAAATGTTCAGATGATTTTAACCATAGAGGATGACAGATACGCAATGTTTCATATGACACCTTAGATATTTTTTTTAAATAAAGAGCAGAATTGGAAAGTAGCAGGTGTATAAAATAACTGTTCTGAGAGTAGAAGGTCAGTGACAGCGTTATGAGATACCAAAGAGATTTTGCATGACTTGTACATTCAAGTAGGCAATAAGCTCGGCTTCTGGCATGACATTTATCTGCATGAGAAATGGAATGAAACCGCATCACAGATGGAAAGTGATGCAGCTGCATCCTGTAGAAGACAGGGGTGACTGTAAATGGGGGTTCATGTCACCTTGGATGAACACAAAGCTATCATGTCCTGGAATGAGATACAAAACAGTGCCACAAAGCTGCCCAACCATCTATCTTTTGAATATGATCCCCCATCCTTCCTCAGATGTATGGGGGGGGGGGGGATTCCTCCATATATAATGTGTATCTAATAGAGTACAACCGCGGTAGCAGGGTTTCCTCATTTGATCCAATTCTCACCAAGAGCCAGAAACTCAAGACATAAATGATTAACATTTGCAGAATATGGCAACTTTATTGACTGCAGACTGGTTCCATATCCACATAGGTTTAGTAACTTGCTGCTACCAAGATTCCTTTGATTTCTGGTCAGAAAGGAGTTACTTTCAAAATATACCAAAGGTGACACGGATGGAGATGAATCAAACTGCTAGTACACTAACCTGTTAGAATAGTGTAGTAGATTTAGTCTTTTTGGTGCCCTTTCTCTATGATTCTATTATGCCGCCAAACACTGGGTTATTTTTCATTTCTACAGTAAGATAAGAAATGTAAGCATGGAATGTGGGAGAGCAGAGCCTTGACACTGCTCGAATCAGATGGAATCAGATGTTGTTTAAGGTTAGAATGAACCCTGTCTACATAATGATGAATATGTAGTAGCATTCTCAGACATCAGGTGCCAAATAGAGATTGGGTTTGGGCCACATACACACTGAATGACATAGAAAGGTATAAGAGGATGTCACAAACTGAGGTCATTGGGAATTTCCCTGCATGCTGAAATGTACATGTCTCTGTGACGTTCTATTCAATAAATTCCCCATAAGAGGCTGACCACGACGAGTCCGACTATTCATTTCTCCACAACAGAAACCAGTCTTCTTACCACAGAGCTGCCCTTTAGTTTAAGACAGTTATGTCAGACTCTCCAACACTTTTCTACTTTGACAAATCATGAAGACATCACCAAACATTGACTATGAAGGATTCACATTAAATGTGTACAGGTGTGACTTTAACCTCTTGGTTGAGATCTCTTCACTCATTCTAAGAGTTTTGTCTACACGGAGATAATCCTGTCACAGAAAAGTGACTGGTCTTTGGTATAAAATTCTCTGCAATAATTGTTTTAGGGTCACTGGGGATAGGTGCTTAATTCCTGGAAGCTTTCCCAATTTAGAGAGAGATTATTCAATTTCCGCTCATAAGTGAAAGACCCAAAGACGTGATGTGCGACACATCTTGCAGACAGGGGTCATGTGTAATGCTTTTCTCCCCGCTTAGCTGTTGTCCTCAGTCAGACTGATCGCTGACATACACTGAGACAAACAGGTTAGAGCGTGGTTGGACTGCACGACTAAATCACTCACTTTAACATATGTGTGTGAGCTTGCATAATATCTCTCCCAGAGACCATTTACAATCTGACAAGCAATAATGAATGCCAGTAGACTTATTGCCCCGAAAGATAAACTTTAATCAAGCTCCTTTGCCTTTCTCCTGTTTGAGTATGCCTTGGCATATCCTGCATTGTATGCACCACAATGAAGGCAAATAGCAAATGGGAAGTTATTTAAGCTTTTTCATTTAAATGGGAAGACCCTTCCTAATATGATCACCATCATGAAATTGCTTGAAGTGACCCTCCAATCAATCTCTGTTTGATTCATTTTAACCACAGACTGTTGTTCCATTAACTGAAGCACACTGGCTGCGCTTTTAAACTTGGTGGATGTCTGGAGATTTTTATCTGTGAATGTCAACATTCATTCATTTCCCACTGGATGGTTCAGCTTTACAGCATAATTTTCTCACAGAGGTTTAAATAAACTGAAATAAACTCTTCTTATCTCCTCTATGAATTTGCCACAAGAGTAGTAAATCATATTTAAAACAAGGCGAATGATTACAGTTGCTTTAACGCAGTAGAAGTTATGTTGCAATTAAAGTGGATGATAATAACATATTTCAAAACAATTAAGTACAAAGCTCACTGCTGTTTAAAAATCATGGGCATATTTAGGATGCAACAATCGCAAATTTATAAAGAAAGACAACTGTAAGGACATAAGTTGCACAGAGGTGTAATAAAATTCTCTAAATGTTTATGAATGATCAAGTCAATGACCCGAATAAAGTGATGAAGTTGTACGAAGTAATAGAATGAAATTCTTAAATTCATTGTGACAAACTGTTGCTTTAAATGTGTTATTGTATTTGCTATCATTTGTTTAATTAGGCTCTACTAATCTAATTCAATACTTCTCATTTAATCTATTATAATTCCATGCCTTATTTACGGAGTTGTATCAAAAATTGTAAATTGCTAATAACTTTCCAAACAGTGTATTTGTGTTGATACAATTAAGACAGAACCATTGTTTTAAATTCCTTTAAGATTCTTCTGCAAATATAGCTAATCTTTTGTTCCGTCTGCAGGAGACGTGAGATGCATCGAAATGATCATCTTTAAATTGATTCCACAAATTCTTTGGAGAACTCAATTAATTTGTCTTTTTAATAATGCAAAATTTAATAATGGATCCAATTTGCTTCTCCTCCGCGGCCCCCTGGATTATCCTTGAATGCAGAATACCATCCTGGCATCTAAATGTCTTCAATACAAGATTAACAATTGACAAAGGGTTGCGGGTTGCAGGGTGATTATTGGCTGCAGGCGGAGATTAAAGCAAAGCAGCAGCACAGCTGACAGTTTGGTTATCTCTTTTGGACTAAATGAAAATCATGGCCTGAATCCATCAAAGGAGATTAGGAAAATGTGAGCCCATTACTGATGTCCTCTCACAGGTTGGCATGTCTGTATATGTGTCTTTTTTTTTTTTTCCCAGTCTTCGATCGAAAGCCAAATCTGTTGATTCACCTCTGCTGCTCGGTGAAGTTGACATCCCCTTCCACCAGTGTTTGAAACCTCATTTGTGTTTGCACTTGAGAGCTGTTCCTTCAAGTTTCCTCCGACCGCAGCTGTGTTGGCTAAAAAGAGGAAACTTGCTGCACCTCTGATATAATGAGCGAGTTAAGATTCTGCGTAGCCGCCTATAACACACAATATAATGAGAATTGGATGTACAGAAGTGCCTGCTGAAGAAGAAAAAAAATGACCTGAAACGACTTTGGAGGGTTTTTTATGAAAGTTGTTAAAGATCTGGTAACTCTCACTTGGCTCTGGAGTTGTCAGAAGGGTAGAGTCCCCGCTCTTGTTATTAGCACCCAATAGCGCTGAAGCACTACGATGTATTTTGCCTGCTGAGTGACAAAATCACAGCTGACATTGGGACTGTCAAGGGCACATTTCCCTCAACTAGAGAGGAGATCCGCAGGGAGAGGCGAGTGAGTGTATGTGTCAGGAAAAACGACAGTGTTGGCCACTCACGTGTTTAAGCAGTACTTAGGCAACCATCACCCAACCACACACACCCCTATCACCCTCCTCCATTCTATCCAGAGGAGAGGAATCCGTAAGAGGCGTATTATATGTTAAATCTATGGTCTTAGGGCAGAGAGAATCTAAAAGCAAGCCTGTTGTCAAAACCAATTTTGTATATCACAGCGGGTTGCAATGCATTATCATAACACCAGCTCAGCAATTGAGGCTTTGAATTTATAATCTATCAAAGGTGGGCAGGACAAGGCTACCAGTCAGACGTCTAATACAAACGAAAATTTAATCAGAACATAACAGTGGAAAGTGGCAATTTATATTATGTATGGGAAAAAGAGTATCAATTCAAACAAAAAATATAGTTTGCCCAGTACGATGAGATATCCACACTAATAATTGATAATTACCAAAAAGAACGTCCCATATAGTGCTTGTTAAGATAAACGCTGTTAATGGTGAAGTTAAGAGTTTATGAAGCAGCCGAACAAACAACTGGCACACAGAAATGAAAGACACCGGGAAATCTGACTCTGCAGGAAAAAATACCAAACATCACCTCTTGGTTCAGGCTCCAATGTTGCTTTTTTCAGTTTTAAACTGTTAATGGGCCCCCCATAGAAAAAAAATAAAAAAAGCAGTTGCTATTCTGATTCTTTCAAATTGAATGTTATTGGAATGAGAACTCTGGAAAGTATGTATGCATATAGATTGGTTACTTTTGAATCAAACAGCCTTACCGTAAATCGATTCCTTGCAGATCAGGTTATAAACCAGATGCCAAAACTGGCATCAGCTCGCACATCACATCAGAGCTATAGGGAAGGACTAGAGGAAACAACGGTTTCATCTGTAAAGGATGAACGCAGAACCTGTACAGCATTTCCTGGAGATGATGTGGAGGGAGACACCGATGTACAGATGAATCTTGGTATGTTTGCTGCTTTCTTAAACAACCCTGTGGACGTCTATACAAGTGCTAGAAAATCAAAATATCTACACATTTGGTTTCCTTTATAAAATCCCATCTGAGAGGTCATCCATTGCCAATACATATGACACACAGCTGCAGTTATGTATAGTACTCACAATCACTGTAAAATCCCAAAATCCGCAAATAAAAATAGAAAATCACTATCATGCTGATCAAGCTCCATGAAATTGTCTGTTTAGTTTTCCTTCAGATTAACATTGCTCTAAAACATGTGTATGCATGGTCTGAAGGGTAGAAACTGCGCACACTCTCACTGCAGATCCTTCTGTTTTAAATACCAGTTTGTGAGGCAGAAAAAGGCACATGCATGATTTCTGCATCTGGATCCTGGAGTCTACATCCACCATCAATTGAAAAAGGACACTTAAATTTTCTGATAGTTGATTATCATGTATTTTCCACACCTGTCATAATTGCTTTTTGAACGGACAGTGATTTTGCATCCACACAAATCCAAAGTATGATAAGGTGTTCAACTATTCACAAATATTAAGCATTAGCATATCTATCATTAGAGATCACAATTACTTCTAGTACTCATGTATCAAACCAATTACATTCTGTCCTTGTGCAAATTCAGTCTTTTAAACATAAACATAAAAATGCAGAAAACAAATATTGACGGGGAAAAGAAAATGTCGTATTTTAGGATCATGTCCTCACTCCAGTTGCCTACGGTTAAGAATTTTTTTTTTTCCACACCATCTGAACACCATTTTTATAGCATTCAAAGGAATGTGAGAACAAACAAAACATCCACCTGCAAAGTTCTTCTGACAATGATGAGTCAGACGTGGTTACATCAAACATATGGGCTTGTAGAAGCACTTACCGGCTTCTTAGTAGCATGCTGTGATTCTTCATCAGCCTCCACCAGGAGGCTGCATCTTCCAACCTGCAACGGTGACACTTCGATCAGTCTAATTAACAGCAGCGAGAACTGGTTTGTATAATTATTCTGTTCCTTGGAGCTTGCATTTTAGAGACATGCGTGTCTAATGATAAAACAGTGCCAAATGCCAGTTGTTGGTTAAGTACTCTCTCTTAGGCCAAGCCTGTCATTAGTAACATGGAGAACCCACTGATGTGAGGCAAGTCGAGCTAAGAATCCTGTACCTCAGTTGGATAAACAAAGAGAGGGTCAACGGCTCTGCAGCAGGCAAAGAGAACAGTTCATAAAACAATTTGTGTCAGAGCTGCAGCCTATTTTGAGCTCATTAACATACCCATTTTTCATGATCTGAGAAAGCGTTTTGTTGCCGTTATAACTCACATAGCTCTTTGCCTCAACAAGCTGAACAACATCTAAAGATGAATCATGGCTTCAACTTCAGTTCAAAAAGGTGTTATGACTTTTGTCGGGATAAGAAATGCAACCAATATCCTATCCAGGGTCATCAGCATTGCTTTTCCCTGCAAAGTTCATTCTATATTTTTGATCTCCCAATCCCTATTTGCTGTAGAATATGATAGACGTGATAAAGTAACCTGCCTTTTCAGTTTATTTGGGTAAAATCTGTGATAGTTGTAGGTTTTTCATCTTATAGAAATGTATTAGTTCATTGAGTTATCCATTCGTCCAAAAGTTATCCATTTGCAGGTAAACCCTGCATTATAACTTTGAATATCACATGTTCTTAGACTCTGTTATTCAAATGCCTGAGCAGAAGTACCTCAAAAAGGATTGCTTGGTCCATATATCATTGTTAACATAGAGCTATTTTCAACAAAGCCAACAATTGTTCCTGCATAAGAGCAGCTGAAAAAATATGATCATTTTTATCTTATTTTTTACTTTAATGTGAATGTTTCTTATCAAAACATTTGCCTGTAGCTGAACAATGACTATTTCTGTGGAAATACTGAAGCCCACTGTGTAAACCATGTAACTGAACATATTAATGGAGATGTCTACATACGTAGAGCATTTGAGTGAAAGTGGGTAAAAGCACAACCTCTTACGATGATGTACACGAGCACAAGAAAATGTGCTGAGGAGAGGCACCTTTGCAATTCACTTGAACCATGGGGGTCTGGAATAATGGGTCCTTGGTGGCACCTGTGCTTCATCTCTGCACTCCAGCAGATCAACACACGAATGCCATTGGACAGCTACTACTTATTATGCTCACATAGTTTTGGAAATGAGACCCTGGCTGTTTTCTCAGTTTAGATCCACATGGTAGTGATTTAAAGAGATAAAGGAGCTAAAGTCAGGCACAAAATCATGTCCAATCTATCATTGACATGACCTTGACTTAAAAAGCAATCGAAGACATGAATCTAAAGGGGCATTTCAAAGGTGAACTGTGCTGATGATACAAAGTCAGAGGGCCAGATCTTGCATCTTCTAATAGGTTGTTTCTCTGATAACTACTGAATCTGCACCACTAATGAGGTCACTTGTCAATGGAAAGTTCTAACCAGGTTTGGATGAACCGATTCCCTCGCTGTAAGGCAACCACATCAGGCAAGCAAACCCAAAATACAAGGGGGGCTGCTTTGATATTTGTAATTAAGATTAGCCCTTTCCTGAGGTTAATATCTCATAAACCTCATCTATGATCTCACCATTTTTTTAATGACACTCTCACAGTATTCGAGGAGTTTAACCTCCACAAGAAAGACCCTTGGACAGAGCGGCACACTGAATATTATACATCATTAATTTGGCTTAATGATTCAGATGATAGTGGTATATGGTCTGATGAAGAACCGCAGCAGTTTTGAGGGGAGGCAACTCTAAGTTCAGACAATAAACTGTTTTAACATGCCAGCCCTCTCTTTGTTGAAAGAAAGAAAAAAGGGCAAATTTCAAATGTGTTCAGAACTCATGTTGAAGACTATGGGACAGGACAGCAAGAAAGGTAAGTGTTAACCAAGGCATAATGCTCTTCTCATACTCTTTAAAGCCTAAGATATTTATTCGCTCCCTTCTATTGTCTGTCCTCATCTGTGTCCCTGTCAGCTGTTTTCTCCTTGACATCTGGGACAGCCATCTCACACAGTGATCTGATTAAACAGTCTGTTCCAAATTAAAGAGCAATAACCTTGGGCAGGCTGACAGGCATGTTGCAGGACATTTTAGATATATATTATAATTTGTTTCAAAATCAATTTTGACCTGCTTTTCAGGCCAAAACACAGAAAATATTTCTGCTTTATCAGATTAAGAAAGTTTCAAATTTATACATGAACTCACAAGTGGGAGAAATTGATTTTGAATGTCTTAAAATGTAAAATAACAATAAAATAAACATGGACGCGAATGGTAATAACCTACAAAAATAAAAAGAGCACAGAGCAGGCAAATGTTGAGATACTTATAACTCGCTGCATGCTATGGATTTTAAGGAAATATTTAAAGTGCAGGGGGAAAAAAAAACGTAAGCTGTGTTGACAGGACATTTGAAATTGACATTCTCAATGTGAAAATACCACGAGATAGGAGAACAAAAAGAAATAAAAAGCCAATTTTGACATGAGAAAAAAATATTTATAGAGAAACATTGGGGGAAAGAACAGAAAAACAGAATGTAATTTTCTCATTAATATTCAACTATATTTGGTAAGATGCTTGAAGTCGAATACGATCAACAAATCTAAAGCGGGTACCAGTGATGTAATTCGTGCTGATCTCCAGCTCTCTTTCAGTGCATCTCCACACAAAATCAATGCACCCACGGTGTCTCCAGCAATAAGTCCTGTTCTCTGAGTACATGTGGAGTTGTCACATACAAAGCTAGTTGGTATCTACATATCTTGCTAACTTTGCCAATGCACGGTTATGACCCCATAACTTTGGCTATGATATTACAAAGTTATGGGATCATCTTAAATCCAAGCTCTACTGCAACATGTTTTCTTGTCCATATAAAGAAAGCTGATCCCAAAAACAATTGGTCTCTACAACATTGTTCTCAGTCCTATCGTTTTTTCGAACAATTATTTTATACCATGAGGTATTTGCTACCAGCAAATCTCTGTATTTGCTGTACACGCTCTGCTGATTCTGTTTTTGTCTAAACTTCTCATTGTTACTAGATTTTATCAGCATAAGATGAGGGTGAATTTGTGCATCTCGAGAATCAGCTGGTGTAATATATTCAATTATTTCCTATGCAAATATAAAGTAATACAGAAATATAATTTGAAAAGATAATCTATACTGTAAGAATATCAAGTAAGTCAAGTATAATGCTAATATGGTACTTCTATGACATATTTATCAAGTGGTTGTGTTGAAAGTATGACCTACAAAGGGACAAATGTTCTATACTTTTTACTATGCTTTACCTTGTAACCTGTGAGCCTCTCAGATGATCAGCATATTTGTTTTAAGTTCTGCTGATAGTCATTACGTCGTGGTTTATGTGCTAAAGTCACAAAATTCTCTGTATGTCCCAACCAACATGTCTCAGACATGCATCTTTCTTTGTGCTACTGCATTGCATTCAATATTGGCCAAACATGTCAAAGTGACAATGACCTTTTATATTTGGAAATAAAATCTCATGACATAATCGTCCTACCAAAAACATATTAAATAGGTTTTTATATCAACAGAATAAGATCTGGAAAATGGTCGGGAGGAAAGTGACAAAGCACTGGTGAACATTTCGGCCCTAAGAGGTAACATTTGCATTACAGTTGACAAAAAATGACAACGTCCAGTTAAAAGCTCTCCTCCAGTATTGCTGAAGAATAGACATCCCGTGTCGACACAGTCCACTACTACTTGTTTCTCTATCCAGACTTACGTTTTCTGTCTGACTGCAGAGTCTTGCTAACAGCAACTTTTTCTGCAACACTGTCAGGATCAGATGATGATCTCACAGCTCCACCATAGATTACACAAGACTTAAGAAGGTACTGTTCTCTGCTCCCTCTGGCTCAATTATCTTAAAAATATCCTAAAGTGTGTGACGTACTGCACCATCATTAAATCTAATGGTGTATACACTGTATATTTGGGATTAGAAAAATAATTTGTCTGTGGAGTTATTTGTATGACACAGACTTACAATGGTTCAGGATCTAAAAATTCTCATACCCTTAGACTGGCATCACATCGCATCAAAATGGAACATTCACAGGTACTACCATGCAAATACATTTTGCCGTGGCTTTCTTTGGCTTTAATACTGGTCATTATGCTTGCGCACAGTGTGAGCAAATTTGTCATAGTCAGACAGTTAACTGACCTCATGGGCAACAAGCTTTATTAAAACTGCATCTAATTTCCCCGAAATTATTTTGAGATCCGGCAGGCTGATGTGAGTCGATGGCTTGACACTCCAGTGTGCACCGGGTCGTGAACTGTGGTCCGGAATGCGACATCACATTTTAAATCTATGGAATTGAAGCTAATGTGAAAGATGTGTAAGTCAGTTAATATTTAATGCCAGTTTTAGCTTAATTCTGAAGTTATCATCATCACCATCAAGCAGTGGCACTTAGCTTCATTAGGCCATTCGCAAGAACACTCAGGGTCATTAGAGATTTGCAGCATTTGCTGACATTCATCATGCTAAAAATCCCTAGCTTCTACAGTTATTTTATATGATAGGAATACATCGGAAAATGCAACGTTTTTTTACAATACTTCATCTAAAAAAGTTATATTTTCTTTTTTTAGATGTAAGAACATACATATAAGGGAATAAACAGATATTTTTAATCAGGGAAAAGCAGGTCCACAGCATATAGAAACAGCATTAATTATAACATTTCCTTTCCAAATGTGATCCTCTCGACAAGTTTTGCAGTTTTCTTATCTCAGTTTTATGAATTAGCACCTGAGGATTATATATTTACTAACTGCCATTATCATGCAATTATGTGAACATCAGATTAAACATGCACGTCGTATAGTTTTTCATGTTCTTAATAAAGAACATTTCTCGAAAATATGACGTCGGTTCAACCAAAAAGGTCTAAGGAACTTATCTTTCATCACAGCGCTGCTCTCCATCAATCATTCTTTGTGTTTTATTTCTCAACTAAAAACTGGATGCTGCAAGCTTTTGTTGCACTTTCAAGCATTTGATATGTGCGACTGAAACCACAGCTTATCCTTTTCCACTGGTGCATTCAAAGCACAAGTTTGGTATTAGCATGTTTGTTGTGTGTGTGTGTTTGCATGGTGAAAACAAGGAGAGATAAGGAAGTGACTGGGTTGGCACAAGGGGTGGCAATGTGTCTGTCAAATGCAATACTCACCTCTGCAAAACTGCTTCACTGAATTATAGTAATTTCCATTTAATCATCAAATGTATGCTTTCAGAAATTTGATGATGTGCTTCACATAGTGAAAAACTGCTTATTTCCTCGCCGTGTAACGCTGAAGCATTAATTCAGCCTTCTAATTGAGTGTTTCAATTTATTCACGGACCTCCCGTACGTTCTGAGCGCTCCTCGCTGGCTTTTACTGTATTGTTTCGATACGGACCGTGCTGTAATCTTTCGATGTACATGTTAATCAAACGCAGAGTGATAATTGTTGATAGATTTACAGACTAATCATTTGTCTTGTTTTATGTAAGAGTACAGATGGTGTTGGAATAATTGCTAGATTCCCACCAATTCATGTGTGGTGATTTTCACATGCCTCAATTAAATGATTTTGAAAATGAATATGCAAAGCGATAGCAGCACATTCATTTTCTACCCACTATCTGCTGTGCTATTAATTTACAGCATAAGTGATTTGTGATGCCCAAAAAGGAAAAAGGAAGAATTTCCAATCATCCCTAAGGTGATAACTGTGCCGTAAGAGCATACTAGAGAATTAGGCAAAACTCCAAGTCAGCTCTCCAGGGCAGGAATAATCATGTTTCTTCATTATCCCCCCAAAAGGAGTGCTGTATTATAAGTTACAATGCAACATGATGCCTCTCTGCATGCATCTACTTAACATTGTAAATGTTAATAATCAAAATGATACACTTTAACAAATTAGGCTAATTTATTTCCTGGTCCTCAATGTTTTAACATAATTCCTTTTACTATAATGTAAAATACACAAACGCATAAGAGGCCCAGACATAAACGTTGAAATAACACAATGAAGCCCATACTGATCTATTTTCGGTGGCCTTATTTCAATTAATGCATATTTCAGAAAGATACATTTGCACAATGTTGCATCAGAAAGAAAAAAAGGAATATTCTTTGAATAGCCAAACATAAATGTTTCAGTACTTTCTGGGTGCTGGTTTTTCCTCATCCCCTGCCATGAGGGGTTGCCCGCGCCTCACACTAATATCAAGCTCTAAAATATTTGAATAATGGAAGAAACAGAGAACTCTTTTCAAATCGTCAAAGTGAGTTTCTGTCAAGAGGGAGACAGGGAGAGCCAGCTAGTGAGAGGGAGAGGGAGAACTTTGGTCAGTATCCACTCTGACAGGGATGACATTTCTATCCTTGTTTGCTTGACAGAATTCTATTGTTACCAGCTTTCACAATGGTTAATGCACATCATTTCTATCAAAGAACATAAGCTTGATATTTATATCAATCAAAACAGCCAGTGACTCTGCAGAAGCAACCCGCTGAATGTTACAAGCCGCTCTACATGTGCTGTTTTCACAAAATGGCATTCAGTGTATGAAAATTTCCCCTGAAATGACCACTTAATTCAGTTAGCAGTTGTCAGATTATATAGACTAAAGGTCCATTTGAATGTGTTAGAGGAGAAATACAGCCTTTCAAAACTGAAAGTTCACAGTTTCCATCCCTGTGACATTCTTACTTGACAAACTCTCTGAAGAGCCCCATGCACTCCCACAGATTTGACTACTTTTGGTCCTGCACAACACTTAGCTTGAGTGCAGGAGGCTAGAGAACAAGGTGGAATGAAAATGTAAAGGATAGTTAATGGAGCCCTAGTTCTTAAACACATTCATTTTTAAAGGGGTAGATTGCAAATGCAGCAGCAGTATCAAAGCCGGGCCGCCTGAAAGCCATTACAATAACGTCACATTTTCACAGATTATTTATTAATCTGACAATAAAAGGTGCAAGAAGCCATCTCAGAGAAAACACCATCCCTCCATTTTGACTTTTGGAGAAAGACAGAGGAGATAAAAACGTGTAAAGACTCTTTTCACCCTGCACCCATTCTGGTTGGCTTTCATTGTCGCCGCTGTCAAAAACTGACAGGCCTGAAAGGACAATATCCAATGGTTATATACCCTTTTTGGTCTTAGGTGAGCTCTTGGAGGGACTATAAGAGATGTGAAATAAGCATTCAGGGTTTGCCATCTTAATTCAATTACTTTTAAAATGATTTTCATTCTTTACATTTATTTTGCATTGGATTTCCTGAAAGTGATTAAGCAATCAGTTTTTAATTGAAAATATGTTCAATTCATGGTACACAGACACTGTCATTCCCCTCCCAGCAACAGATTTACAATTACTGTTTACCATCTTTTGAATCAATGCCCAAAATGTGCCAGGAATCAAGTATATTACATCTACTACATACATCATGACACTCATTGATAGTTCAACCTGTCAGTCACTTCCTTTCTTTGCCGTTTCAGTTTAAGAGATAAGGAGGCTACCACAACACTTGAACTGAGGTCGACTTGAAGATTTAAGTTTTTCCATCAAGACCACAGACTAACTATGAAAGATGGGCACACTTGTAGCCCCAGGCTCCATAGAGTAAATCCAATGTTATTTTCCATTGGTTTAACTTTTATGCCTTAAAACCTGTTGTGTTTCTGATGGCCTGAGGACGATGACTCCTCAAGTTGCAAAAAGTGATCGGTTTGGATGGATGTCTGTGGGAAAGTTAATCCACAGACAAGCTGCTCTTTTCTTACACATAGGTCCATCTGTGTTATGAATATTCTATCTCAATGACACCTCATTGATTATCATTTGTCAGTGTATTCCTTATTTAGTCCTCACTCTTCTCATAATCAACTAATCATAAGCTACTTGAGAAATTTGATCAGTTCTTAGTTATTATTTAACTAATGGTGAGCCTGCATATTGCTGCTTTTTTTCTCTCATTTGTTTCCTGGTGAGTAACTACTTTATAAGAGAACTATAGGAGGTGTATTGGCATCCATACCAGAGCATGCAGCTTCTGTCCATCTTGGGTCCAGTAATTCCTGCTCACAAGCTTATTTTGGAGAGAGCAATATTTCAGCCGTTCCTCCACTGAATTATATACCTCCTGGAGCCCAGCAGACGTACTGTGTCAGTGTCTGGAGGAAATAAACACCTGAATGAGAGAGAATTTTCCACAATTCAATGAAGACAAAACTGAGCTCATTCTGTTTGGTAGCAAAGAGAAGCATTGGTAAATATCTTGAGACTCGGGTCCTTACAATCACTGACCAAGTTCATAACCTTGGAGTGTTGATAGACTCAGATCTGATTTTCAGCAGCCACATCAAAGCTGTCACCAAGGTAGCTTTTTACCAACTCAGAAACATTAACAGAATTAAAGGTTTTCTCTCCCAAAAAAAGATCAGGAGAAACTCATCCATGCATTCATCTCCAGTAGACTCGATTACTGTAATGGTCTTTTAACTGGACTTCCCAAAAAGAGCATTAAACATCTGCAGCTCATCCAGAACGCTGCCCCTAGAGTTTTAACCAGGACTACTGAACACATCACACCAGTTTTAAAATCTTTACTCTGGCTTCCAGTCAGTCACAGAATAGATTTTAAAAGCCTACTGATGGTTTACAAATTCCGGAACAGTTTAGGCCCAAAATACATCTGTGATATGTTCAGAGAATATAAACCCAGCAGAGCTCATAGATCCAAGAACTCAGGTCAGCTGGTCCAGTCCAGAGTCCAGACTAAACATGGAGAAGCAGCATTTAGCTGTTATGCTGTTAACAAGTGGAACAATCCACCAGTGGAGATTAAACTGTCACCAAATGTAGACATTTTTAAATCCAGGTTAAAAACATTTATTTTCTCATGTGTCTATGCATAAAGTCTGCCCGGTATCTTGTTAATTTATCTAGTCTGTTGCTTGTTTTTAATAATTTTATTTTCATTTTAATTATTTAATTTGTTTCTCTTTATATTATTTTATGTATTTTCAATTCTTATTCCACCCCCCACTGCAATGCTTTCATTCTATGTAAAGCCCTTTGAATTGTTTTATACATGAAATGTGCTATTCAAATAAATTTGACTTGACTTGACTTGACTTGAGTTAATAAGATTTCCAGAGAGAAATTAATACAATCTAAGTCAATATTGGTCAGTGTTTATCCATGATATCTCTGAGCAGTTTCCTTTGTCAGTCATTCCAGCTACTTTTTGTTCTTGTCATGAACTAAGCTTTAATTTTCCTGGAAAATGTCATACCTGCTGGTAGACAGAATTATATAGTGAGAAGCTATTCTTTAATTATTCTGTTGCCACTACTCTCCACGAATTTAGAGATACTTGTACAGTTAAAGAAATATACATCTGTTTCAACGTAAACCAAAGAGACCTGATCAAAATTGAATCGATTCTTCTTTTAGTATAGAATAAGAATAAGTTCAGCCTTTCATTAAAATTTTCTTTGCTTTTGCCTAATCTTCCGGTCAAACAAATAGACCAATAACAGCAGTGATCCCATAGCACCACCTCAGCTTTCACCCTTCCAGAGGAATTAATCAGTGCACTTGATAAAGTAGCAGGGGAAAAAATGGGAGCTGAAATAAATACAACAACTGAACAAATTAGTGGCACCTTTTAGTCAGGAAATGTCAAGGCTATTTTGTTCTAAGTGAAAGGGAGGGTAGAAAGGTTGGGGCATTTCAAGGGGGATTCTTTTTAATTATTCAGTTAATGCCAGCAAAGTGTGGTTTTAAGGTTGGCTTATAGTTACTCACCAGTTATTGACCAAAATGTCTAACCACGTCTAATTATTTAAGGTGCTTCTGCATGGAGTAATGAATTAATATGTCATTCGGGATCCAGGCTTTTATATGACATGGCACTTGACAGAGTAAATCCAGTGAACACCTTGCTCCTGTGATTTCTGCATGGTGGCATGCGTACTGTGGCCTGAAAAATGAAAATCCTTTTTTTTTTTTTTTAAACCTATGTAAATAGCATTTGTTGGCATAAAGTGAAATGCAATCAAAATATTTCTGATGTAAATATTTGCAGATGCTCCATGAAGACATTGTGCAGTTTTGAACGTGTAGTCTTTTGATGCACATGTGGATTTTTGCTGTTGAAACATCAAACTCTATGCTGAGAATAAGAACATACATACTGTAGAGTACAGATAAAGACTTGACTGCCACAGGGAAAGGAACTCTAATCATAAACATATTCTAGACAATTTACATACCCCACTCCTCCTTCCAAGCTAAGACAAATATTGTACAGGACAAGCAGCCATGGTGGTTGAGGAATTAATAGAGTCCTGCTGTTGTCAGTCCTGTTGTATTTTTACTGCCCATGCTGCTGCAGCTTATGAGGAAAGCTGAGACTGATTAAATTTGATAGAGGGTGAAGAAAGGGAATGTGTACACAGAGGCACAGGGAAATTATCTGCAAGGGGGTTGTCAGCATAGAGAATCACTGTATGTTGGTCAAAGTGATTTGGTTTAAAGTAATCTGAGAAATACAGAGGGGTTTGGAAGCTAGGGTTTGACTTGTTTAGATATATATTCACAATGTAGGGAAGGGGGAGGTTGGCGAGCCCATGAATTTTTATTTCATCGTATTTTTCAATATGGCATGGGCTTCTGAGGCTGCCCCCGTAACCTTGCTTCCACCACATTATGTATTTTGTCTACATACTCTCAATGCTTGATCTCCTCCTAGCCTCATCTGTCGACAAATCAGGATTCAATAAATAACGTAGGTTTGTCATTGAGCAGATTAGGTGTCAGCTAACTTCTACTGTGCCCCATGTGCCATCTAGAGGCCTCGGGGGACCTGTGTCTCAGGAATGATGGGTAATAAAAATGAATCATAGATGAAGGCCAGAGACAGGGTGCTACAGGAGAAGTCTTGATCCATTAAACAGGAACAGTCGATATGTCCTCTTGTGATAATAGAGCATACAGGAGCCGCGGCCAAGCTATTTAACGCTTGTCAGTCTAAGAAACAGAAGACCACAACTGCATTCTTAGAAATGTTTCATTTGAGAGGTTCAGGATTTTAAACTTTCATAAAGTTGGATAAGTGATATGTGAAATCTACAATGAGAAAAAAAAATGCTATAACATGTAATTACTTTTTTTTTTCTTTGCAAATAGACCATTACTGACAAACAAGATGAAAAAAAGAAGAAAAAGAAAAGAATTCCCTACACGTATCTGAGTTACTTTAGTAATTAACAATGACACAGACCATGTGCTGTGTAGCAATAAGATTTAGAGCCCTGTGACTTTCCTCCCTTACAGTAGTTAATTGCTTCTGATCTCACTTCCTTCGGTCATCATTTTGAGGAATGCTTTCTGCACGGCTAAAAAACGCTTCCTTGTTCCACCTTTCAGGAACAATTATGTACCCTGCACACTGATGGATATATTAAGAACAGAGGCAGAGAAAAAACCACTAATCTCACGCTTTCTCAGAACCATGCTGGATCTTTTCAGGATGTCACTTTACGCATGCTCCCTCACTGCCAGATGTAAGCGTATCAAAACGGCCCACAGTGATGAAATCTGTTGCTGAATGCATGTCACATCCTAAGAGGAAAGTATAATAGTTTAATCTTTTTTTTAGTAGATCCAATTTGGATAAATGAAGAGCTATATCAACATGTTTGTAACCTTGCATTAGAGATCTTTCTCCGTATTAGGAGTGCTGGGTCTTCAAACAAGAAGGAGCAGAGAGGCCTTACTACTTCAAGCCTTATTTGTTCCACTGGATGGAGGAGGAGAGTCCTTTTCAACAGTGCTCATGATGGTTGAGTTGTTGTAAGAATCTAACAAGAATATAATTCAGTTTCTTGTTTATACAGCCAAATACGTTTAAACTTTTTCTTTAACCACGCCAGCCAACATCTCCTTATGGCTATCACATCCATTTCTTTTCCCTGAACTTTCATTCATATATTTCAACATTTCTCTGCTCAAACGCACACACTCTTTAAATTGTTCACATTGTCGATATGACTCACATTTACATGACCTGATTGAAAGAGCAAAGAATATGATGGTGAGGAGCAAAGCAGCAGGCCATACCAATCACCGTAAAATACAGTCGGGTGAGTTGTAAACTAAGTGAGAGATTTAAACTCTGAGTGCACCCTGCCACAGTCACGATTATTGATGCTTTCCCATTAAAAATGAATTCAAGAAATGCCAGGAGAAGGAAGCAGAGGGAGATATATATATATGAGTGACTGAGGTCGGGGCTTCATGTTCAGTCAAAGTGTAACTGTAAATACATATAGAGCTGAATGTGCTTAGATTCAGGGAAGACTTTTAATTAAAGGTGCAATTCCCCACCCGGACACTGTTTCATATGAAGTATAATTCTGTTTCTGAAAATCTCTGTCTCAGGTGTTATTCCCAGTGATATTAACTGTTTCTGTCTGAATGACTTCTACCTCGACTTTATTTAGATAAGATGAATTTTGTCCAATACAAAAAAAAAAAAAGAATATGGAAGCAACAACGTGCTGTTCCATTGTTACAATATTAAAAAAAAAAGGTGAGAAAACAGCAGCAGTCCAGGCTATAAGTGCGAACTTTTGAATAGCATAGTAGGACAAAGAATGCAGGTGTTTTGAATAGGAGAGTGGACAAGTGCGGAGATTAGCATGTTTGTGATGGTACAATATGTTTATGCAAACTCCTCACCTCCTCAAGCTCCTTCACAGCAAAATCCTTCCTGCATATATCATCTATTATCTAATTGGGAAGAAGCTACAGACCTTTGAATGGAGTAATTATTTGTCTGTTATAGTTTTTAGCCGTCCATACAACATAGTAGCGTATTACTATTATTCGTTTTTCTTTATTCTTAAAAGGATGCAGAAAAACACACACTGGACTAGAAGATTATGGTTTTTTTTCTCATGTCATGCCTCCGGAAACCTCAGAATCAACATGAGTGAAAGACATAGACCAGACGCCACGTCGGCTAAAAATAGATATTGGGGACAACGGAAGCGTTTCTACGGTATGAAAAACAATGCGTTTGTGGTAATGTCTATAGTGAGGATGTTTGTCCAACCAATAGTATGACGTGTATATAAGGTCCATACTGCTCCAGCTTTACATAGTGATGTTACTGTTCTAATTTGTGAGGAAGTGTGTGGAAAACCACAAACTCACCCTGTCTTGTGACGCTCTCTGAGTTTAAATACCCCAGTGGCCAGGTTTCTGCTTGCATGCAATGCACCAATGAATGCAAATGGCATGTTTTCAAGGTCAACAAACCCTTATGGTGCAAATATTCACATTCTGCCTGAACTCCTATCATTGTCACATGTAGCTTCCCAATTTGTGTAGTCGTTTAATGACAAGCCGTCAACAACGTTAATGACAGCATCACTAACAAATGATAGCTCCCAACTCCGAATCTATTTTTTAAGAGACTCAAAAAAAGAATCTCAAGCTATGAATATCTAAATGTGATACCATTCCATTTAAGTGTTAGACATGCAAGGTTCATTAGAAAAGAAATACAAAAAGGAAAAACTGTTAAGGAACACCAATTTCATCATTTAAAATGCATTTTGTACTCTTTAACTAAGTTATAAACTTTTAAAGAAAACTTTTAAAAAGAGTGACCTGTTCCACTTTATTTCGCCCTTAATGGTTCGGTGCAGGTGAGAGGTTTGAATGTTGAAGTAAGTACTTCATGAACTACTGCTGCTCATATTCACTCTTGTTGATTTATTTTTTCAAACCTTTACACTGTTGTCAGTGAAGAGAGAAATCAATTTCCAAAGAAAAATCAATGCCAATTCCCTTCCCTCTAGGCTTGTCTCTGGCTTACAGTATATGGAACAAGTGCAATGAAAATAATGATCTTGTTCTTCTGGTTACACTACCACAGTTTTTTGACCGTCTGAAAGTGCTCTTGAAGTCTCCTGCGGAATAGGCTCTGAGATTTGAGTTCGCTCAAATTAGTGTAAATTACCCAACTCTTCCCTCTCTTGCCTGAGTCAAAAGTCCCTCCATTCTGCAGAGTAAAGTGCTGTAGTGAAGTAGATGAACGAGACGCGATCACATAGCCAATCACTTTAAACATTATCCTTGATCACATCTTTTATTTATAAGTTAGAATTGTATTCATATCTTTACAACATTTTTTTCCCAGCTGCGGATGTAGAGGTTTTAGCTTCCTGTGACACTAAAAACATTGTTATCTCCCAATATGCTAAGTGAGAAGGAAAGGTTGATAGAGTTTGTCTTAATCATAGGAATTAAGTATTACAGCAGCGGAATGAATCTCCAAAGGTATGAGTTGTCTTGCTTGTTTTGTTAAGGGTAGATATGATGTTGAGGTTGACGGGTGTATGTAAATGAACTCTTGGTATGCCTGCGCTCTCGACAGCAGAGGATGGAAGTCCCAGTTTGAGCTGAATAGCACTGCTGTCGACATATTTTGTTGTCTTTTTTCCCCCAGAAAAACCCGACAAATTAATGTAGAATGTGCATGTGTTTTGAATATGGGCTCCTGGCTGTGTCAAGCATTGTTGATAAAACACAATCTTCCTGCAAAGGGCAGCTGTGAAAGCCATGGGGAGCAACTAAACAGATTCATGAACACTATGCATACTCAAACAAATGGCACCATCTTCTGAATACCAAAAACAGTGCCAACTATCTCCTGCCGTGATTTAGTACCACTAGATATATTATCATTCATTTAAAGCCCATTCTTGCTTTGCATTCAATGAGGAGATACTCTTCTTTTGTCCACTTTCTAAATGTGAGAGAAATATTATTCCCTTCAAATACAAAAAACAGAGCCTTGTATACAAACCTTCTTTCTTCTTGGGGTATATAATATTTTTTTTGCCAACAACCTTGCAGCAACATATTCGTTTTTTGATATGACAGTTTACAGAAGAGAGAACGATAAGAGATAATTCTGGTTTAATTGAGCTGGAGACCTATGAATGTTAGGTCACATTTATCTGTCTTCTTTTGAAGCAACAGTTGATGGTATCTTTACCTCAGCCTCCTCCTCCCTCTGTATTTCTGCCATTTATTTCTCCCTGTCTGTCCCTCTTTCAGCCTCTTGCTTTAATCACGAGGGGGCCACGGGCGGCTTCTTATGGGCCACGGCTCTATTGCTGTCACAGTGTCCCTCCTCCTCTCAGCACATGTGGTGTCTCAGCCAGAGCCGGAGCAAGGACACAACCCCTTCAGGCAAGCACCTCCCAAATCTGAAGGGATGAAGCACATGTTGCCACAGATAAACCACTGTGATCAATCTCATGGATGCACAGCGAATCAGTGGAGCGAAAGGCTTTGAAAATCAAGCCTTGTCCCTGATGTGCCCAGCAATGATTATGTGGTCAGTGGTGCCAAAGGCAACCAGCAAACATCAAGGAACTTGGAGCAGCAGGCCTGTCAGTTCTCAACACTAATTAAACATACACTAGTAGTCCAGTGATATGATGCCAGCAGGGCAAAGGCAGACATCCTTTGGTGTTTCGTAAGTTGAAAATCCC
The DNA here is from genome assembly GCF_036924035.1 of Leuresthes tenuis. Classification (NCBI taxonomy): domain Eukaryota; kingdom Metazoa; phylum Chordata; class Actinopteri; order Atheriniformes; family Atherinopsidae; genus Leuresthes; species Leuresthes tenuis. The sequence goes on along the minus strand of NW_027325365.1, from coordinate 14,354,929 downwards.
AATTGCCAAAGAACTTATTTTAATATTAAGTGGTTATAGATTTCTCTTAAATATCACAGTTTTGGAGGTAGAGGTTATGAGACGTGTTAATTGTGCTGGTTTGTCACCAGACTGTTCGCCACTTTAGCCAGTGTATGGCCAGACTTTGATTAGAAGACACTAATCTACATCTGTGCTACAAATTTTAGCCCACAGCTGGTGGATGGACAGAAAGACAGACATATGGATATATATATTCATATGTCTTTCCAATATGTCATATATATTATATATATATACATCCCCTAAATAAGACCAATACGTCATGTAAACCCCCTACAATCAGTAGGAGGGAAACGCCTCCCGACACCTCCTGATACAATGAAGTACATTTATATGTACACTGTACAAGTGATGGACAGGTATTTGAAGCAATCATTCAAACAGCAACAATCAGAGTTGAGAGGCAAATTAAATCATGTCAGAATAATAGAGAAGACGGGGTAAGTTGTGGCTGACGGCTCGGCTGAAGTCTGTTTTAATTCACTCAGTCATTACAAAAGGTAACAACGTGGCAGCAACTGTTGTGTGACACCACTGAGACAGTGTGAAATCTGACAGTGCCAATGAGCTGGTTCTGACTCTGGATGGAGTTTATTGCCTTTGTCAAGCAAGACAGATGCGTTGAGACAGGTTGATTAACGCAGTTATTAGCTAACAACAACCACTGTCCAAGCATCATAAAACAGCCTGTGCTGGCATATGAAATGATATTAACATTATCTCGGTCATACATCATTGATGGCAACCAGTCCCATGACAAGAATCTACTTCTGACTCAAGCTGCCTGGTAACCATGAAAAATGCAGCTATAAGGTTTTTGTTTTGTTTGTTTCATTTTGTAAATGCACACGTGTTCCATAAAATTGTTTCAACTGTTTGTGACAGAATCTATTGTTGTTTGACAAACTTCATCTGCCTCACATTTCATCTGACAAAAAAATGCATTAATCTAATGCAGTAACGTGCTTCCAGCGTCATCAAAGATTTACTTCTTCCTCATTATGGAAGAAAGACTTTCATGCCATCGCTGCTGACAGGAATTACCTTGTACTCAGCACAGATGCTCTAATGAACCTGAGCACATTCTCCCAAAACACTACCCACACTTTCTTTGAAAAGAGTGAGAAAGCATTGTGACCACTTAGTGTCTGTTATCATCTGACATATGAATTCTCTAGAAGGTGCACTCTGAGAATACATGCTTTGCAAAGACCAATATCTTGTTTCTCCATTCTAGTGACAGCAATTCACATCTGAACCATAATTTACCTGCTGCTTCCTTTTTCTATGCCTTACGTAGTCTGCCAAGTTGAGATTCAGCCTGGTGGTTTCTATAAAATCCTGATGACAAAGAAACAAACAAATTACACAGACAGTGTACCTCTGCCTTGGCTCTTGCCTTGACGGAGGAATAATCCCTGGCATAATCTTGGAACAACAACTGAATCTGAAACTGACATCTGCCAGACTCTTAAGGCCTAAATATAGACTATTCATGCTCCCAGATATTTGATATTTTAAAGTTCATACACGTGAATTGATGTGCTTTATATCTATTATAGTTTTAGTTACATAACTGAATGAAACTGGACCTCTACATAAGCCCTTGGACAGTTTACCTCTCAGTCTCCATAGAGACTGCTTCTTTCAGATATCATGTTCCTCATCAAAAGCCTTCAAAAACTTTGGTTATTAATTCTGCATGTAAATTTCATGCAGATTATTCTACAGCCTGTCAAAACTGAGTTTTCGGTTTCTTTGGTCATTCTGCCTTTTGATTCTGAGCCCCTCGGGGGTACAAAGTAACGGTCTCTGCGCTGATGTAATTTGATATGATTTGACAATAACATGAAAAGGTGAATCATTAAAAAAGCAACAGTTATAGCAGCAACATTTAATAAAACCAGTCAATAAAATCAGTCAAAGCTTTCTAAGTAGCTTTGTCATATTTTTTTTTTATTTAGATTTTTTTATTTTTACTTTCTACTTAATGATTCGTTTCTGAATGAGTGAGACATTTTCTCTTTCTGGTGACGAATGCAGCTGCTTCGTGCTTCAAATGTAATCATCATTAGTCACTTATGATCCTTTACTGCAGGTGGGTCAGCTGAGGGACTGTAGATTGAAAAGAGAGCAAACTGCAGGATGAAGCAAAATGCTGCAATATCATCTATCATCCTCATTTGCACTTTGTCAGATGCCCACCTGCACTGTGAGAACACTGTTGTTCTGAGCCGATGCTGACCCTGTGGTTAAGTAAGGCTAACATTGTGTGATGTGTTTTGGGATTTTTTCCCTTGATCTGGTTATGCCGCCTGCATAAATTAGGGTTATATTCCATTGCTCCTCAACAGAAGCCCATACTGGCAGACCACCAGCTTAATCACATTGATTTTCCATAACAATATGAAGAACACTGTTCACTGCAAAGGATTAATGAATTGCATCTTCAGAGTCACTTTGGCATTCCTAATGAAGGTAGATGAATATCCCTGAGCAGGCCAGCTGTGTTTGAATTGGTGCTGACTGTGCCAGGGCACATCCATGGTGAAGCTGAAGAAAAAACACAAACATTCCACAGACACATAAATCTTCCTTTGGTCTGTCAGATCATTTTAGTAAAAACATATGATTCACAGTGTGACATTTATCATCATCAGACCCAGGGCCTTTAATCCTGTTTCTTCCCTCCTCCTCTTTTCTTAACCTGAAATGAACATGTTCGTTCGCTGGTGGTGAAATCAATTATGTAAACACTTTTTCTGTGGCTGCTCTGTCTGTTGTGGAGCTGACTGCTCTGTCAGTTGTTTTGTAATATCTGACAGCTAAATTTTGAGTTCTTTGATGATCTTTTCAAACCCAGCTATCTAAATTTGCAGCTTATTGATACTGTTGTCTTTGCAAAATCATTTTCGTACATATTTAAAAACCGTACAATTCTAAGAGAAAACATTATTTACTACCGGGTTTATGGTGACTGAAATTATCTGTATTCATTTGGAATAAAATGAAAACACATTGTGGCGAACGGCAGCCACATGGAATCATACTTTTATAATTTGCCATTTGTTGATGCTGTGTACACAACACAATTAAAACATTTTTAGATTCCACTATTGTGAGATCCGTCAGTGTGAACAAGGGGTACAGCGGATTGATATAAAGCTTCAGCAGATGTACGGGTGAAGGGGGAATCACCTCCAGCTCAACATCAACTGCACCATAGAGCTGGTGGCTGACCTACAATGCCCCCAACTACCTGTTCCAACTAAGGGTGAGGGTTATTGTGACTTGTTCAACAATAAACTGGACTGGCTGGACTTCACTCAGAGAAAAGATGGCAAAGACTGTTCTTATGAGAGACTCTGCTGCCACAGCAAATTGAAGATGTTCTGCCAATCTTTAGTACTTGTAGTAAGGACACTATTCTTTGCTGTGTTGTGCTGAAGAGGCAGATCAAGACTGAGGCGATCAACAAACTTAACAAGCTGGTGAGAAGGGCCACCTCTCTTGTTGGACTAGATATGTTCAGTCTAGTCAGGGGGTAGTGGTGGAGGAATCAAATCAGGGGCATTTCTGGGCAACACCTTTCTTTTCTTCTATGATGAGTTGCAGCAAAAGGCTCACGTTCCTCAAGTTCAAGGAGGGGCAATTCAGGTGCTTCTTCATGATGACAGCCGTCAGGCTGTGTAACAGCAGAGGAGACACTGTTATGAACAGGCAAATATTGTCACAACGTGAATTAAGAAAAATACTGTCCAATAGGGCATCTGTGGAGAAAAGAATGATGAAAATAAAAACCTTTACATTTGAAATTATTCTAATTTTCAGTTGATCCGATGGTGAATTACTGTATTTTATAATAGTGACCGTTAAATCTCTATTCATCACATTTAAATGAACGGTTGATGCCATTAACAAAAACAAATAAGAGCAGATAACTCTAATATTTAAGTGTACACAATTACCTTTTGACAACAGACTATGTTGGTGAATTGATCAGATTTCTTGGTGTCACACTGACTAACACATTTGAATCGGCGGTTTGTTGGCAAATGAAATCAGAGTTGATTTTTGGAAGATTTACTGGCATATAAGGTACGTATATGAAGTCATTTTTGTGCCTAAGATTCAATGTTTGTTTTTAGTTTGTTTTGATACCAAAAATTCAGACAGTACTTCACTGTTATTGTTAAAATTAAATCTCTTTTAAGCGTGGATAGAAAACAAATTGTATCTCAGATGTAAGCTGAATGATATACATTTTCAGTGGTGTTTGCCTCATCCTCATACTCAAGGAAAAGTACGTCTGCATGAAAGTAGCCAGCCAACTGACAAACTGTCCTTGCTTACCCTGGAGCCATGACAACATCAAGGGAAAAAAGTGGAAGTTACCTCATTTACCGCACTGTATAGACTCATTTAAAAATAGTTTTTGCAGCATGTATCTACTGATTCCCACTGCATTAGTTTGAAGACATTTAGCAGAACAAGTTATTACCAAGAGGTTCATGCATTTTTCTTTGTGATGAAAAGATTAATGAAATGGAAAAAAAAAAACTTTCTATGACAATTTTTCACTAATAGACGGGCAAGAAGTGGTAAGAAACTATTTTCCGTCTCTTTGTAAAAGAACAGATTCGCTCAACATGTCTGATTGAACTACCTCCATGAAATATGCAAAGAAGTAAAGATTGGCCTTTTTTTTAGTTTAATAATTCCTTATATAAGGCAGTCGTATGATGAAGACGTCACACTTTTTGAATTCTTAAGATTTACTGGACGTATCAGGAGACAATCTTAATAATCTGGTCCTTACCGGGTCATGGATTTGGGTAAATATGACCTCAAATAAGAAACAAATATATGACAAATTAAACTGTTGTTATGTATCTTAGAAAAAACTAAGACAAAATGCAGAAGAAATGTGTGAAAATCACACCATGATAATAAAGCTCGGCGACTTCTTCTACACAGCATTGCTTCAGTTTATTAAGTTTTGCAGGCATTCATTTATGTGGAGCTCTCATAAGTTCCAACCTTAAGGTCCCTCATGTCACCGTGACGTCCGAACAATTACTGAGGCATTGCAATAGCTTGATTCTTTTCCTTTTCGGCCATTTTATTGTAGATTTGCTGGTGTGCTTGGGATCATTGTTCTGTTGCATGATTCACATTTAGCCAAGCTTTAGGTGCTGGGCAGATAAGGTCTTATTTGTCTCACAGTGACACATTTGAAACCTACGGCAAAAGGAGAAAAGAAAAAAAGATGAATTCATTCTACCTCTCTTCAAGTGTGAGGTTTTGATTACCACGACATCAATCGAAAATTATTTTCTTTTGAAGTAGATTTCCTAGCGTGCTTGGGATTATTGTCTTGTTACATGATCCATTTTCAACCAAACTTAAGTACAGATGGCCTCACATTTGAGTCTCTCTTTGGTATAAAGAGGGATTCATGGTCAACTCAATGATTGCAAGGTGTCCAGGTCCTGTGGCTGCAAAACAAGCCGAAATCATCAGCCCTCCACCACTGTCCTTGACAACTGGTATGAGGTGTTAAAGCTGATACGCTATGTGATTTTCGCCGAACATGGTTCTGTGCATTGTGGCCGAATATCTCCAATTTGATCTCATTTGTCCAAAGGACATTTTTTCCACAGGTCTTGTCATTTGTTCAGATGGAACTTATCAAACCTAAGCTGTTCTGGCATGTTATTTCTTAAAAAGTAGAGGCTCTCTCCTGGCAGCCCTTCCAAGCAAGCCATACTTGTTCAGTCTTATCTAATTCTACTGTCATTACCTTAAACATTTTACGCCGTTTCTCTGAGCATTGGGAATTAGTTCAAACGTTTTCCACTAATAAACAGTCTTTCTCACTGTAAAATAATGAACTGGCATCAGCCATCAGAGCCATTAGGTTCTGATCATGTTTTTCTGCTGGGCTCTTTTTTCCCCACAAAATAGTATAATTTAATTCAGTTTAATTATAACCCTTAAAAATTTGATGGACAGCAACAACAGCGTTTTATAAGATCATTGCTGATGTCTGTCATCTTTTTCTAGGCTTTTTTTCATTAACACATACCTGAGCAGTCACTAATGATCAATTAATCAAATGTTTTTGATTAGCAGCACCTGGCTGCTACTTACCCTCTAAATTATCATGGAAGCAGTAAAGCTGTTTTAGTTTCCACATACTGCTTCTGCATTTTGGTTAAAAGTTTTATCAAATAAATGATAATCGGGTGTAATTGAACATGTGTTGATCGTCTGAGGTTGTATTTATCTATTTTCAAGATCTTAGAAGAGAAGACGATTTTTTTTCTTTTTCAATATTTCATTGAAATAGTGGGTGCTTTCTGTTTCACATGACTGTGTGTATGTTTAAGGCACAGTGTGTTTAAAGCTCTACAGTAATTCGCTCACGTGTGTCAAAGCGAGGAGGAAACCTCGTCCACCAATTTTTTCTCAACCAAACATTGATTCACTTTTGGTTGTCACACCTGAGGATCCTGTGGGGCACATCGCTGCAGCGCTGACTACCTCCGACTCCCATCCTACCTGACTGATTCTGATAACAATTATTTCACTGAATCTGCATCTCTGCCCAACATCCGTTCCCATTTCAGACCACCAGTTATGTGAACATTGACTCAGGAATAATCATTTGTTGAACTTTAACACTGGCTTTCTTGATAAGCAAACCTTTGAATTATTTTTCTGCTTGGCTGTCCCTGTGAAATAGTTCTTGGCTAATGCGGGCCTGTTTCCAGATACAGTGAGTTGGATCTATGGCTACAGCAGCGACGCTGTTTTATCCACAAATGCTGATCTGGTGAAGTAAATGCTGCACAAGTTAGATTTTAATACACATGTAATAATGTAGAGTTGCAATGTGACTGAATGTTGAATTCTTAAATTGAGCATTGGCAAGACAAGCCAAGCACTGGAAAACATACAACTCTGTGATGTGTTTGGTGTAGTTGAAGATGAAACTCACACCCTCACAAACTATGTGCATTAAGAGTATGCTTTAAAAAAAAAAAGACGTGAAACAAAAACGGCAACACTTTAGAGCATTACATTTTAAGGGTTAAGAAGATGCACAGGACAGAAATCCAAAGGATACAATACAATGCATCACATGCACAGATAAACTCTTCTCTCTTAATATCCCTCATCGTCTCTGTGCACTCCTGCCTCAATAGGGATCAGATTAAACAAGCAGGTTGCATTCCCCACAAAATGACAAGTTTATCTTATTCTGTTTACCTGTCTTTCCAGCTCTCCACCTCTTCTCTCGCATCAAGATGCAGCCTTCCCTTACACTTTCAAATCCTTCAGCACACATGGTCAAAGGGTTAAAACTCCAGCACTAAATCTAATTTTACAAGAAAATGCTTAAAAAATGCTTTTGAAAAAAAGAAGAGAAAACTGAAAGCGAGAAAATTGTGTGGCCCGTTTGAGCATGTATGTAATTTGATTTCCAACAAGCATGACATCACTTGCAAGCAGCTAAAATAAAAGGGAGAAAACCTGCACGAAGCTTTCATCCCCAGTCACCCAAGCTGGCTGGAAGCAGCGTGACGCATTGCTCACAGGCAAACGAGATGAGGCACTGTTGGAACTGAAGGCAAACAAATCGACTCTCCACACTTGCATATGCTGTGTTTCTCTGCAACAGACGGGAACGCGCTTGCCTGCACGCAGACACACAACTACAATGGAAACAAAGGGGCAGCTCTGCCTGAGGCCACCGACATGATACCCTGAACCATGTGCGGCTCCTTGTGCCAGCTTTAAAATGTCTAACATTCAGGTCAGAACAGGGAAGTGCATTTATCTTCTGGATGTCAGCGCCCAGCATTGATGGATGACCTAGTCTGTTGAGTTGTGGTGGCCAGGTGACAGATCCCCATTAATAAACAGATTGCAGGACTTCACTCCTTTGTGTGCCATCAACAAGAGGTGCCGTTCTTTATTATTTCCGTGCCACAGACAATAAATACTCATAAACCTAATGATGCCTGATTACTGCTGCAATCTTTGGCTCATTAGGCTGATTAGCTGCAATCGTGCAACTCTGTGGATGCCGGATGTTTAAATATACACTCCCGGTGCTTTGTGTGCAAGTGTGTTTTAGGCTAAATGTCAGATATACTCTTAACACCCATTTGTCTGTATGCTTAACACTCCAGTTTAATATGAATACAGAAATGACACCATTGTCTCTGCACATCTTTTTAACAACACCGCACTTTTGACCTTCAGCCCTCACAGGGTTGTGTTTGTGTGTTTTGCATCAGCAAGGGTGTTGTGTAGTAAAACACTTCAATCATGTTGCCTCACATAAGCGGGTCTGGTGCAGGCATGTCTCTTAATTTACAGTCCTTGGTGGTGAAAAAAAAATGTCCTTCAATGTCAGTATGAGCCTTCTGTGTCCACAGACAAATCAACAGAGCGGGTGGAGTCACTGACCCCAATAATTTAGTGCATTACTCCAGACATTTTCAGATGCTGCGGAAAGTGCTCATTTTCCCCAAATCGAGCCTTGGCCCCTCCTGTTTATTACAGGTTTGTGACCCACGCTGGGCCCTGCTGAGCAGGGGTGGAGGTGGAGGGGGTGGTGTTACAGCAAACAGGGGTCGTCGCAATGACACCGTGCTTCTCCACATTAAACAAAATGGCCCGAGATCCTTTAAAGGAAGTAAAACTTCCCAAAGTTCCAGAGGGAACAGCTTCAGACTCAGCACATCGGCTTGGAATTGCCAGATGTTATGAATAATGAGAAATGAACCCGACAGTATTTCACAGTGGCTCTTGCAAAGGAAGGTATCATCTTTTTCTTTTTTCTTTATTCTTAGATTAGTAAGTTGGCTTAAAGTTTTGCTCTCTAACAAATAATAAAGACAGTCCTTTCTGTTTAATATATATAATATATACAACTCATTTCAAACATCTGTTCCTAATGGTTAATTAGTTCATTTAACACACTCATTTAGTTTATTACACGCTATCTGAACTTTGCAACATAAGGATCAGGAAACGGGAGTTCAACAGTTTGACACTCAACATATCACACAGCTTAAAAAAAGTGTTGAAGCAGATTCCGATACCTGCTGCTATTTTTGTTTTAAGAATTAAAAGCATGGTGTGTGTTCTACCATCTGATCCACAGCTTGAGGACTGATCATATTAACTGCTAATGTATTCATTTCACAATCTCTCACCTACTTTGTTGTTGATTCAATTTGTATGTAGCTGTGGTAAAGAACTTTATTTTTCTTTTTTTGCACATTACGTTGGAGTTATTTTCATTTCAACTTTTTAACACGACACGGTGCCGCTTGGTTCTTTACCTTCGCTTCACAATCTGATTGCTTTCTAAAAACAGTGCGACCGTTTTCAAGTGTCTGTTGTGTGTAACTCAGAGCATTAAATGTGGGTTTTAAAAAAAAGGCTTTTTTTACTCTCCTTACGCTTTTGCTTATTACTCGAAAAAAAAAAAAACATACATGTATAAAAGCGCATGTGTTTATGTGTTCACCAAACGCGTGTGCTTTGTTGGTGTGATAAGTATATTATTAGCTGGTAAAGGAATAATTTTGTCCAATCAATTTAAAATACAACACCAGCAAGTGCGAGCAGTTGGCATGAATGTACCAGCTGGGGAAGTCTAACTTTGCCATCTATCTAAACATCTCTTGCGAGAAACAATGTGCTGACAATTCCTCACTGGGGGTTGTAAAACCATTTCAGAGACAACATTGGCTTTTTATTGTATATTTCAGTGACACAGAGCTCTGGGCATTCATATTTATTCATTGCGGAGGAGGAAAGCATATAAGGGATGGCAACATTGATCTAGGACCCCAAGGCTTCATTTTCCCATGGAGACAGCATGGCTAATTAGGCTAGCATGTTGCCTGTTCCAGCACAGCTGCAGTGAGAGATTAGACAGACAGAGGCTGCCAGCTGTTACTCAGATGCAGTATCACTGACTAATTGAGACCGGCGAATGATTGTGGAGCAAGGCCCATGCCAGTCGTTCACATCCTGTCGTTCATTATGTGTCCAAAGTATATCATCCAGTGATAAGGTTAATCAATGAGACTGCTGTGGAACAGAGAAACTGATTAAAATGTAAATACTCCAAATGTAAATGACTCAATTGAATCATGTGAAATTACAAGGTATCCTCATGAGGTCTGTACACTTTGTAGCTGGTTCAGCATAAAAACTCATATCAAATTTTCACTTGTGAAAAGGTGTTTGCACACCAGACAATAACTGTCCAAGTCTATCTATTGAAGACATATAAATACAGTTGTTCTATATTCACATACTGTGAAGAGTTTCACAATCTTTGAGGTGTTTTGTTTTACCCTTTTAAATTCACCAAAGAAATACCAGCAATGAGTCTGACAAGTAGCTCTGCAAATTTTTGGAATTTTAACTCCAAATGAGGAGGTTAATATTCTGATTGCTAATTGATCAGAGTTCAGGTTTTTGAATGTTTGGATGTGAAACCTGTCTCTTCATTTTTGTTTGTCAATATAAAAATGTGAGCTCAGAAAAGGGCATGTAGTGTTATTTTTGTGCTGTGATCCATATGATCAGATTGAAGGCTGTCTGTGGCTTCATAGGTTATCAGTACTTGGGACGACAGAAAATCCAACCGTCGTTAAGCTCTCTGTCGGATAAACTATCCTCCACACTTTATGGCCACATACAATATACTGAACAAACCAGTTGATAGTACACATATGTGCACACACATACACATCTAGCTCAAACCACTCCCTGCGAACCTCCCCATCTCTGACAAACCATTATGTACAATCCTACAGCTGTATAGTGCTGTCAGAAGCCTGCCAAAATAATCTCTTCTGAAGGAGAATTTAACTCCATACCTTCTGGCACAGTGCAGCGATGCAAGTTAATGCCTCCTGTGATAACCAATGGAAGAAACTCTTAAAACTTCAGAGCTTATAATAAGCTTGTCAGCTTATCATATTAGGCATGTGAGCTTATAACATTAGCATTTAAATGTTCAGGGGAATACAGTAATGTGATTGGAGGCTTTGCCATTTTGACTTCGTCATTTAGGGGAGAGAGAGGCAGAAAGACAGACAAGAAAGGGTGTTGATGCTGTCGTTTAGAAAGTGCTGGAGATCGTTGGATCAGGTCTTGTCATTGTTGATATGAGTCTTTGTGAACTCTGATGGATTCACAGGTGTTCTAATGAGCAGAGAATTAGTGAACAAAAAAATGTAATGCAACAATTTTCTCTTGCCATCAAATCGATACACAAGATTGCAAGGAATGGAAAATCTTCTTCTTTCAAATATTAACAGGACTGCAGAGGTATTCATCTATGTATTCTATATATATGTTCAAGTGTTCTATACTTTACATTTATTTGAAACTTTTACCCTAAGGGAGGTTCATTGAGCCATCATATCCCAGCAGGTTTGTAAAGAACAAACAAAAAGAAAAAAAAGAAAAAAAGCTACTCATCTCACACTTTAAAGATAACCACTTCACCTATTCATGGGCAATCTCCACCTCACCTTATGACAGTGGTTCTAAATTAATGATCTTTCCTGAAACCAAGCAAGTGAGCAATTTTAGGATTGACAGAGATTATTAAACAAAACTAATTATAGTCATTGGTACAGAACAATAATATCCTGCATACTAAAGTATTAATATGGGAGATTAAAATAGGCCTATCCATTAAAAGACATAATATTTCATTCTATCTACAAGGAGGAAATAGGTCTAACAGACCATTTTGTCCGTGAGGAAATGGAGACCAGCAGTGGTGGATCAGTTAATCACTATGTGCTTTCCCATCAGAAAGAACACTGGCTATGTACTTTGCATTGGCCAAACACAACTGATAATACAGCATGGTGACTTGGCATCACCTACTGAGAAAATGTATAAATAGTATTTTGACCTGTGTAGCAACTGCTATGCAGTTCTGGGATTGTGGCTAATGTCTATTCTGTTTAATAATATTCAAATCATACCTTAAGATAATCTTTGTTCCTATAGGAAGTGAATGCCTTAAATGTGCAGTGTAATTCTGCTGGTTGGAATTTCTCTGTTAATCCCCCCGATTGCCATTGCAATTGATTATGATTTTTCATGCTTTTTTCCCCCCAATTAGGGAAATTTGGGTAAGGGCACTGATCTACAAACAAATAGGAAAAGTTATATCAATCATTGCCAAATGTTGGTACCTGACAAAGCATCTGAATGGGAGAGTCTGTATTAAGGAGCAATGGAGAGATAGAGAAAAAATACAAACGCAAGCATCGTAATTTGTCTAAAAGCCTGGTTTCCTGCATCAGCAGCAGTTAATGTTAATCCTGCAGTGAGCACAGTTGAAGATGAATGGCTTTTCAAATTAAAAAATGTTATTGACATTTTCAGAGAATTTATTGGATAAGTTGTTGTCTGAGAGTCGTTGTTAATGTATTATTTTTATTATCTTAGTTGACATCAGCTTAGCATTTCCACCGGCATGAGCTAACACTCGGCTATAGCAGTGTTCTCAAGTGTCATGTGTTGAGCGTTCACAGGCTATATTGAATTGATCCACTCATTCACCATATAGTCCACTAAATCGTGAGTCACTCATTTCGTAATGCTATTCAAAACTTTGAGCATCAGTTGTCATCTGATATGTCATGCGCTGTAAAATTGTCAAGTGGTAAACTAAAGTCTTGTACAGTGGCTATTCACTCTTCATAATGATCAAAATAGATCATCATGCATCACAGTCTGGAGCTAACAGCTATAGAGCATAAAACGCAGGCCGACACCTCCAGCTCATTATAGTGGTTTCCTTACCCATTGCCTGGTGAGTGTAGTAATAGTCCTCAGATACATCAACCATGAAGTCTCTTGTCTTCTCTTCAGCCTGAGCTGCAAGATATCAGAATTTCTCAGTAAAATATGTAACAAAGCCATTGTACCATTTAGTTGTTCTGTTTAAAGAATACATATGTCTAGGATTCTTTTTTCTTTATATATATTTGCACCCACACTTTGCAATAGCTGGGCCACTGTGGTACTCAAAAAAAAAAAAGTTGTCAACAAAGAATTGTTTCATTCTGACATATGCAATTCCATTCTAAAGTAGCAACATTAATTGATCATATGTACACTGAAATTCAGTGTGAGCACAGATTTGCGTCATGACATTTTGTCTCATTGTTGAGGAGAAAGATGTCAGTAACACCTAGTAATTAACCAAGAATAGCAAACCTGGGCTGAACATGATCTAAAATTTGCAGACATATTTTTCATCAGACACAGATCTATGAACATGGCAACAATTTCTCTAATTGAAAAAAAGTACATCATATAGTCCAAAACAACTGCATAAATCTTGCCTTTAACTTTTGTGGATGGCAGTATTGTCAGATGGTCTTGCGGTTATTAAATCTGATTTTTTTTTTAGGAGCAAAGCGGCAGGCTTGAAATGGTTTATTATTGACTGTGGGTCAGTTTGACGCTCAACATATCCCAAAGCTAAAAAAAAAAAGTGTTGAAGCAGATTCCAACACCTGCTGCTATTTTTGTTTTAAGAATTAAAAGCAAAACAGAGAACAGTCTTAATATGCAATATTTGTGAGCATAAAGAGTTGGAGAGAAGCAACAAGGACTAGCACAAAACAAAATGCAAATGCAACATGATGTCACCCGTTCACCACCCACAGCAGAGCTGTATTATTCTGATATAACTTTTACTTATTACAGACAGCGTAGAACAGAGGAAAAGGTACCAACGAGTCTAATTCATGCAAATATTAAACCCCTTCAGTAAAGTTGCATGGGCTTTAAGAGTGAATTGTTATAGAAAAAATACAAGGAGACGCTTGGAAATTAGTTGTGCGACAACACAACTAAGGACCGTCCCAACTCAGGACGGCCTCATTTCTTTTGGTTATAAAATCCTGTTGTATCACTGAGAGGACAATCCTAATTATCTGAAATAAAGAAATCTTTGGAAACTTGTTGATCTCCTCTATATGTAGGTCGCCATTCGTACTCATTAAAAAGATGGTAGCAAAATTAAGATTAAACATTTCTTCTTAATATAATTTTAATTGTTAATTTTATTGTTTTTGAACTGCTCTAATCCCTTTTGTTGCTTTAATTTGTTAAATGAATGCTCCCATTCAATCAAGTTGAAATAATTTTCTGGCACTTTTGTTCAGTAAGTACCAATTAGGTCATTAATTATTGGATTTAATGAGAATTCACTTGCAGACTTTATTGAATTTTTTTATTTGTTTGTAGAAGAAACCTGCAGGTAAAATGGAGGTTGCCTTAGTCTCCACGTTATCCAATTATCTTAGATGCCAGAGTGATGCGAAGTGCCTGTTTATAGCTTTCGCAGTACTTTAGCAGAGCAAAGCTGAAAAATGTGCAGTGCTATTATCCTTTTGACTTTGTACATCTGACTGAATGTAAGGAGGAACAGATAATATAACAGTTTTTGACCGTGTCCGTTCTCTGTCCTCCAGCTTTTGTTCAATCTGTGACCTCAGGCTGCTCATGGCAAGCTTCACAGCAGTGTTACATCCGCTGTTAATGAAAGTCAGGCCAACAAGCATGAGATCAAACAGAGATGGGCTTAGTCCTACAACATCTCGCAAAATAAGAAATGAAAAAAAATACTCCCCCTATAACAGACATTTTGAAACTCATTCTCAAGCAATCATTTCAAACTGATCACTCTGGTTAGTAGGGAAAAAGAAAAAAATTATGCCGCCTAAAACTACCACTTCTGCTGTACAGAGTCACCTCTAAGGTTTTCCTTTACCTCTTTTAGATAACAAATTACATTTGTAATAAATATTAATGATTAAATATCAGGGCAGTGATGATTAAATTATACATGGATCAATGGGGTTAGTGGGGGAGTCATCAATAGTTAAAGATGGACTATGCATACCTCTTCCTGTAGAATGTCAGCATCTTTTCCAAGAGAAGCCCCATCACATAATGAGCTACTTGATTGCACAGGACGACTCCTGTCTCTTGCATGTCATGATCTGCTAAACTGCAGAATGAAAACAACAGAAGTCCCATTAATTAGGAAGTAGTCATGTTCATCTGCAGTGAAAACTGCAACTGAAATGTGTAAGATTTCAGATTTTTAAGTCGTAATTTTGATGTTTTGAAGAACTGATCATCAGATCCATTGGTCCCACAATCACGATAAGGCATTGTATGCTTTTTTAAAGAATATCCATGAAGTAAAACCAATCAAACAGACAGTGGTTCATTTATAGTGTCAAGGTACACTAGACTCTAACAATAGATTATCAAAACATGATGCAGTTTTTTTTTTCATCAAATAAAAGTGCACTGGAAATCCTCAGCTGGAACATCAACACACAAAACATCCCTCTGCCCACGTCAGACACATAGTTCATGCAGGTTTAAGTGTCTTGACGATGGGAGCCCTGTGGCGCGTGAGTGCTTTATCAGCCTGGAGCAATCAGGTGTGTATTCAAATCAAAATGACAGACAAGGATATTAAAGCTCAATGACATTTTGCGAACCTTTGATATTGCGGCTGGCATTTATGCCTTCAGGCAGTCCAACTTAAAGCTCTGGGGGATTTCATTGTTTCTGAGTCATAGCATAGACGGGCTGTATAGCTTCGGAGAAGCAGCTCCTGTGTAAAGCTTCACTGCAGGAGAAACAGCTTGTTATGCAACCATTCACATCAAGCAAAGTGTTTTCACTTCTATGGTAATTAGTGGTTACGCAGTTGTGGGTAATACAACGTAAAGAGGTGAGCACAGTCTGGTATTCCTTCCCACACCTGTTGAAGAAAATGTTTAAGATCGCAATACAAGAGACATCTTTCTTGAGTGTAAAGGCTGTTTATATTTTGTTCTTCAAACTGAGCAATCCAACATATTTCTAAATGTTTATCCTGTAAAAGAGTATAACCAGATGGAGTGACCTCTAGGGCCTGCAGTGAAGTTGATGATTTACTCAGGTACTCAAGCATAGTGTTTGTTTAATTAGAGAAAAATCCATTGCTTTTAATACAGTGATTTCTGATCTGATAACCTCAGACCAGAGACTTTGGCCAGAAAAAGAGAAGGTGGAGCAGGAAGAAAAGAGATACAAGTATGAGAGACACTTTTTTAGGAATTAAGAAAAGCGCTCTTTTGTTTAGTCAGGTGTGGAGCCCTGTGGTGATTAGGCACTCATATGGCAGCCATGGCTGCTGGAAGCCATGCAGAACTAACAATAAGCCTGATCTCCATGGGCCAATTAGCCTTTGGAGTTCCCATGTAAAACCTTTCATGAAGAGCCTGTGAATGGAGGCCATTACAGACAGAGAGCTGTGCCAGAGTAGCCGCTGTGTCTCCAGTGAATATCTTCTTTCCTGTCCAGTCAAGCCTGCACTTGTGACAAGCAGCTATGTCCTAAAACTGTACACACGGGCTACTAGGGAATAGAAAAATGACACTACGCCCTACTGGAAACCAATTACAGCCCCTAAATCAAAGCCTCATCTGCCATTACAGTGGGCAGATGGGGTTGATTGAGCCCACCTCAAATCATCATTATAGGCATAATATGGCTATAAGGCAGGGATTGTCAAGCTCATCTTGAATTGTATCTTTCATTGTAAGGCCCATTACAGACCTTGGAAGTATCAGAAAAGTGTAGTTTCCCATTGTTAATTTTACACTGTCGTGCACAAGGTTCTTCAAGCTGAACAGATGATTTTGACTTGAATTACTTTTTCAGGCAGGACCTTAAAACATTCTGCAGTTTACTGGAATAATCCTTCTGTTCATGTAACACTGAAATAGTTGTCTCCCAAGACTTCATGCAGTATTCAGAAAATCCAAGTCACATAGACAGAGTACAGTATGCGTACGTGTACTTGTTAATGTTTAAATAATGCTGCACATCTAGTTTTGCTTGAGGGCATGTGGACAGGCTATTCCGATACTCTGTTTTTTTCAGCTTTCTATTCTATTTGCTGCTGTTTTGTTTTAATGTGCATTAGATGGCAGTTGTCTGCGCTCCTGTGAATGCTGGTGAGAATGATCGTGCGCCTGTGTCAGTGTGGGAG
Source organism: Leuresthes tenuis (assembly GCF_036924035.1). Lineage (NCBI taxonomy): Eukaryota > Metazoa > Chordata > Actinopteri > Atheriniformes > Atherinopsidae > Leuresthes > Leuresthes tenuis. Next base: position 14,337,753 of record NW_027325365.1, on the reverse strand, counting down.
TATAAACGTGTGTGATGGCCATTCGCTGATGTGTTTATGGTTTCCCATGACTGCGCACCTCCCTAATCACAGCAGAGAATGAGACTCCTCTTCATTCGAGATTCTTCTCACAGCCCAGCTGTGGTTTTGAGTCACATTCACACTGTGAGGTTTGCATTGGCCCCAGCTGCCAACTTTCGAGAAAACAGGAGCTGAACCCACAACAGCAAGAAGGAAATAATTTCTAACACTTTGTTTTTCATATTTGCTCTGCTCTCCTGGGGCGCTGAACTCTGAAGAACAGTTGGGGTAACATCCTCAGAGCTTGGCATTTCCAGAGAGGATTAAATACCTGGAATTTTTCAAGGCAGCAGAAAATGAAAAAGTGTCTTACCTGCATCAAAGAGCAACCTTGTCATTATTAGCTGTGCAGGGAGAAATATGCAACTTGACAGAAGTGAATATTGTCTTCTGCTTTCCTCTTTCAAGGTGTCCTTTTTTTCTGTCAAGATGGTTATACTGCAGACATGAATTGTTTAATGTTAACATTTTAATTGAGATTTTGTTACATATGTACTGCCATTAGCACTGCAGGAGTAAGCCTCTCCTCATCAAAATTGTTACATTGCTCACATTACTTGAAAGCAACCTCCAAATGGCAGTCCTGTTATTTGAACCTTTTAGCAAAGGATACAGTCTGTAGGGTTACATATGCGCCATCAGATCCGATTAATGGCTAAATTACAATAAGATTGAGTTATTCAGTTCATGTAGACAGCTTAATCTGACAAAAAAACGGATCGGATCGGTTTACTCGCGATCGAATTAAGACCCCGAGGTAACCCGATCCAAATGTACACTGAACGTTGCATGTAGACGACAGTGGATCGGATCGAGCGTTCTGCACATCCTCGAGATTTTTTTTCCCGGGATAATCACCCAGGAATGGAAGGAGACGATATTACCTTGATGGATATATATAACGTGATGGAGAATGCGCCATTGAGCATCGTGTTTGTGCCATAACCAGCTCATCACAAATTACATGTAGAGGGACGTAGCTTCATCTTGCTCTTTATTTGCCATAAGTTTTGATGTTGTTGGTGGTGAAGACGTCAACATGAAGTGGCTTTATTAGTGATAGTTAAAATGGGTACAGCGCCACCTATCATACTGGGGTATGACATGCTTTGTGCCAGTGATTCCATTCATTCACCGCCATATATCCAAGAATAATTACCTTTGCTCAGATAAGGAGCATAACCCAACTATAGCTATAATCGAGTTAATCTCATCATGTAGACCCACTGACTGATTTGTCCCGGTCACTTTGTTGACACTGGAGCTGTGTGAGATCTTTTGCCTTATCAACAAATGATAATTCATTGTCAAAATGAAAGTACTGTACTGAACAATTTAACGAATTGAGAAAATAGTTCTTACCCGCACATTTTCAGCGAAGTCGCGTTGCATTCAGCATGAATTTGGTACTCCAACATTCTGCTCGGGTTACCCTCGCTGACACACACCAAGGCAAACTGGATGGCAAATGAAAAGATTCATAGCAAAATAATGGGTTCAAATGACTACATTTAGAGCCTAGCATTTTGAAATTTTGTGAAATTAATGCAGTGCCATTTGAGTCCTGCGGCAAACAGGAAAAGGATGGGAATTATATCCACTCAGTATGTTATGATTATCTGCGTGTTGCACATTTACAGACTGCAAAAGCTTGTCCAGTGGTCAGGGTTTATCCGTACAGTGACAATCCAGTTTATACTGAAGTTAAAATGTACACTTTTACCGTCTTTTACATTAATAGATGAATGTAGCTACATAGAAAATATGGCTATGTATATGTGTATAATTTTATCAAGATGTTCAAAATGTAAATGACTTAACTGAGAGGATTGTACAAAGTCAGTGTGATATGATGTGTGACTGATAACAATTTGACTCTCAGAACATGTTTTGATGTTAAAACTGCTATTGATCAGTTGAAAGGCTAATATCGTCCATAGCTTCTTCTGTCAGTGCTGATGTCTTACAAATGAAGCATGATGCTGTGACGTGACAGATTATGGCAGGAACACAACTTTTCTTTCTCCTCAGATAGCTCTTGTAAGGATGGCGCACAGAGACAAATGTTTGCATCAGTCAGATCGGACTTCAAAAAGTGCGTGTGCGTGTGTGTGTGTGTGTGTGTGTGTGTGTGTGTTGGCAACCAAACTGGAAATGAAGACAAGTGACCTGCACTAAGAAGCACTTCTCCTTGTCCAGGGCACAAAAGGGAGGGAGAGGAATCCCTTTCAGAGAAAAATTGTCTGACTGTGTTTGATAGATCTCAGCGTAACATATTTAGTTTTACATGAAAATTGCAGTCATTCAGCTCAAGCGATATTTGAAGGCTTATGATTTGCTCTGTGGATACATAGCCACCTCTGCAATTCTATCAGTCCCCAGTAGCTGACAGGAATGGATAGGCTCTATTAACGTAGATACAGGGGGCCTAAGGCTGTGTTGTAACTAGTGCTATTAATCCATATAGTTGGTCTATCAAGGTGCTACCCTGTATGGAATCAAAAGGAGTAGCCTGCTGTCATAGAAACACCTCCAGAATCGAGAATGATTGTTCCATTCAATTAATATGGATTTTAGCCATGTTTTTGATGAGGTTGATCTGCCACACTTTCTGTTTCTCCTGTAGGCTAAAACAACATCAAAAAGATGATTTTTTTTGGACTATTTGAATAATTTTTTTGCTACGATTATTTCTTAACTAATTTATCAGTTATTTAAGCACGTTATACCGTATTTGCTGGGTTTTTCTCTGTCCATAGAGTTTGAGCAAGTACTACTTAGGGGATTAAACAACATTAATATCCCAAAAGAAACAAATACATTTTGATACATCTCAATGACTCCTTAGTTTCTCAGACAGAGCCATGGCTGGACCCTTTGATCAATACCAACACCATCAGGTTCATGTCTCCAATACAGTCTTGAAAGGGAGACACTGGGCTTATATACTGTGTACATTTGCAATTTAGATCCAACACGAAGAAGATTGTTTGAGCATTTGCATCTCAAAGGCACAATTTTAATTTTTGAAATTGGTCTGAGCTGGTGAGCCAAATTCTTTCCTTTCTTTCTCCCTTTTTTTCTGCTCTCTTTTGTGCCTTCTATTACTTTTATGTTCTCTTGAACTGAGGGGGACATATTGTATTTTTTTTTTTGTAAATGGAAATTAAATAAAGAAACTGCGATGATCCGTCACTGAAAGTGCTGCACCTTTTGCTATAATTTATTTAAAAGGTTACTCTGACATTCCTATTGATGAAAAACAAAGGGATTGCAATGAAATTTTAATTCCAGTGATGCTGCTATTTGAATATAAATCTGTTGCACCTTGATTGTTGAACATATGAATAAATAAACAAGTGCAACTTTACAGCAAACACAAACTCAGAGATTTGGACCTTGTTACATCCGTGTGTTTGCATATAATGCCCTTCATCTACAGTAGTGTGTACGTTAATCCAGGAGAGCAACCCTGATTAAAAAAACATGAAAACGGCATGAGATGATCACATTCCCTCCACAGGCCAACAAATCAAAGTGATCCTTACAGCATCCATTACTAAAAGACACCTCAGGCATCCTCGCAAGTTCCTCTATCCGCTTTGAAATGAGTCTCTTGTGATATGTGCAACTTATATTGATTGTTCTAAGTCTTAATGTCTTCAGAGCTGGGACATCTGAAACTGCACCATAAAGGCAACAATAAAGTATGTAACATTGTAATGATATTTACCAACAGGAGAGGGGGTCTTAAAGCTTCTATAGCATAAAAAAGAAGTTCCATTGATATTAATCTTAAAAACACGGCATTTCTGTAAACTCAAAGGATTCAGAAGCCATACAAATAAAATAGATGAATGTGTTTACATAGTCAAAAACTTGCTGAACTACCCCATTTCAAACTTGCCTGACATGCAGCGCAGGAAATTTCAGAAAAGCTGAGAACAGTGATAAATATTAGTACTTTTCATGAAGCATTCATTATCAAGTTTCTTTATTCTGTTAGAGAATTAGGCCATATTAAAATGATCCGGTCTCCGGAGCAAAACAAACCTCTGATTGAAAAAAAAAAAAAACGCTTTGGAATTTTTGTCACTGCTTAAGACATGAAAAGCTTGATAACTTTGTACCAAAAAGTGGCGCTTCATCAAGGAAGGAGCTGGTGGGGAATGGAGGCTGCAGTGCAATGTAGTAAAAGCCGTTCGCATAATTGACTTCGTTAAAAACCAGTTGCTTTGTGTGTCCTAGAGTAATTAAGCAGTTGGAATTTTACATTACACTAGTGAAAATTAACAAAGAGCACATCTGGGTGTCCCATAGGTTTAGTCATTAAAAAGCCCATTATTTTTCAAATTACTTTTTCAATCTTTCAGCCCCCCTAATCCCGAAGTATTTCCCAATAGACAAGTTCCTGTTCTTGTTTTGAATGACTCCTTTAGGAAAGTTAAATATTTAGCGGATGGTGTGGCCTGCAGTGGCTGCTCTTTGCTGCTGAACTCCATTTCCAAGACAAATGCAGTTAGGGAGGGAGAAGACACCACAAAGATCCTGGAGCCAAATATCTTTTAAAGCCATAGCCGAGTCGTTATTAGTATCAGTAAAATGGGAAGAAAAAAAAAATGACAATAACCCCCAAATGTACTAAATCACTTAATACTTTTGGGTTTGTGATTTATGTCATTTAAAGTACCTTCCTTATTGACCACAGTCTCTTGTGGACGGCAGTGCAATTATTGAAAAGCAATACTGTCACTTGAATGTGCTCTATTATTCTTAATCACAATTGAATAATGGTCTCTTGGGGAAAGCTGACATCAGAAACCGTCACCGAAACCATCGCAAAATCATTAAAACACGATGTTTTCATTACGTCCAGGGAGAATTTGTCCACTCCCCCAAGAATATTAACTTTGTTTAAACTTAGAGTAAAGATGGCAGCCGAATGATAAAGAGCCTAACATGGAAGATGGATTTGGCTCTCATAAGAGCATTTGGGCATTTCCTTGTATCTTATGAGGTGCTTTTAAACTGCAGGAATGTTTTCAATCTTTCTATAACTGTTAGAGGATGCATCCACTCTTTTTCAAGTCTACATTGCAGGAGACTGATATGATCTTAGTCTTCTTTTGCCCTTAACTTATTGGGATTCTCCAGTTCAAGTCTGGGTTGGAGGCAGAGTTTAACCTCAAACCAGTGCATTTTCATCACATTTAGTGAAAGGGGAGCGGTTATAGAGGCCAACTATACTATAGGCCAAAGCAAAACTGTCATGTTTCAAATCCAGAACCAGCGCCGTGTCTCGTCTTGTCTGTTTAATTCCACAGAGAGAACTGTAAAATATCTGAGTTGCAACATGAATGTGAAGTTGAAGAAGCAGCAGAAGAACATGAGCTCAGTGTTCCTCCTGTTTTTCTCATGTCTATGTTTTAATATGGCCAGTGGCATTCCTGAACGTTGACCAATTTGCCAACATTCACTGTTTTCAGCTGAATTTATAACTCGTGTTTGCAGATGCATCTGAAAAAACTGAAATATATTTCAATATCACAGTCTTACATTTATAGATAAAGGTTGTTGTGCTATTCATAAAAATTGGTCTGTAGTTGGAAATGTCGGTCCACATTGCAAAGAACATTCACAACGACAAACGGTTGTTTAAAACAGTCTATATACGCTGGTGATATTAAGATATCAGTTTGCAGGACCAGAGTACACGCAATCTAACCCGATTAGTTCAATACTGCGCCATACAGCAAGTGCCATTTTAAAATACTTTTATAACTACCTGTAAAATGCCTTGAGAAAAAAATAACACGGACAAACTGTTAAGTTGTGAGGTCCAGGCTGTGTTGATATGATGTAGCATGACATAATAAGTAGTGGCTGTAATCAGTTACGCCTGGTTACAGCCTTTTTTTGTCAGTCAAAGACAAAAACACAGCTGAAACCATGTCCACAGACCATTTGACCGGCTGGAAAAAACAGAATTCTATCTAAAATGGTGAGGAGCTGCAGTTTATTTCATTTGATTTTATTTGAATTTCCCCCACTGGGGGAATGGATAAAGTATTTTTCTATTTTCTATTTTAAGTGACTGTAAGAGCAGATTCAGAAAGCATTCAAGGTTTTCTTTTGGTAAAATTCTCAAAAGTTAAGAAATGAGAGCAAAATATTTTTTTGCTGTTTCAAGTTTGAAGAAAAGAGTTGCACCGCTCCACGTACAACCGGAATGTCGAGTGGGGTCTTTGCCACATCAGTTTCAATCACTAATCCCTCTTTGGAATATGACCGAGCATCTAGACTTTTATACTATTTCAGGCTTTGCTTTATCAATTTACTTATAAACATCAGGAAACAGTTTATGGCCAGATGTTAATGTCTCTGGTCCACAGATTCCTCACTGGGATGCAAGGATCTCAGTCCAGACCACTATATTTTGATATCTAAGATGATATTAATTTGTTATACTGCCAATCCCACAACTTTCATTGGCAGATATGTTGAATATTTTGCCACTCGATTCAGTCACACTAGGTGTGTCTAAATAGAACAGTGACTAAGCTCTATACCCTCTATAGAGCCTGTGTGCAACAGAAGAGATGCAAAGAAATGTTTACGCATCTAACAACTGCTGGCAAGGTATCACCTCACTTTAGGATTCCTCGTGGTTAAAATGAAAACGGGAAAAATATAAGTTCCCCAGATTTTGTCACGTAGTCCATAGAACATTTTGGTCCACAAATGTGGCAGCACAATTTCATTTGTGAGTAATAGGAAACATCAAAAAATAAGGAAACGATCCCTTATTTTTTAATTAAGTCAAAAAAATATGTTGGCGTAGATCCTCGATCTTCTGCTGATGACTGTGATAAGCGACTTGAATAGCACAATGGTTCATGAACTGAGAGAAGAAAAAAATTATACCAAATCTGTTTGCAGGTTTTTCCAAAGCAGCTCTCAAAATTCTACTAGGACCATCCATGAAAGGCTTCAAACTAAAAAAACAAAAATTCATGTCTGGCATATCAACAGTGTGTTTCTCTTCGGGGGCCACTGCAGCGCCGACATCACAGAGATCCTGCTGTATACATTTGAAGTTGGTTTGCAGCACCGCAGTGTTTCTAAAACAGATACAGACAGTTAAATCGTTATGCCATAAAAACACTGTAATTAATCCTTAATTTGTTGAGATGGCTGAAAAATATTTCAAACAAAATTTGTATACTTAAGGAACAGATTTAACCCAAATCTTATCACATTTTCTATCCATGTCAATGTTACATTATCACGCTCTATATGTGTATATTGCACATATAAATTCTGTATTAACAACACACTGGAAAACAGTTAAAAATAAAAGATTTAATTTTGAAATCTACATATGCAGACAGTTTGCGTCCTAACCAGGGTTTCACAATCATACCGGAGTGAATAAAAAAAGATGCCCCTTTTCTTTCTCTGAGTTGGGGTCTCCTAGTGTAGGGAGCATGGCATGATATACTTGCATCAAAAATTCTCAAAGGGTACAAAATATAGGGGATGAATTATTTACTGACATTGGAATATGTCTGGAGGTTTGCAGCAGTGGTGGAGAGTGGCCGAGTCTTTCATCCATGTGAGACTCTTGACACTGTTTGCAGCTCTAACAGGCAGAGCTCAAGATAAGAGAGCGCTTTGACCAGCTTTCCCTCCCCATGATAAATCTTTATCATTTTAGGTGATGGCTTGACCTCTAAGATGGGTGCCGGCCAAGGGGGTCCTCATTAATACAACTTGAAATCCTCTTGGCTCATTCCTTTTATTGTCTTGATGCCTGTGACCTTTCCAGGATTGCTGGTATCAAACAAAATCCTTTTTTAAGGCAAACGAACTGGAGAGGAGATTGATCGGCAGTGTATGATTCTATTTGGCCAAAAAGAGCGAAAAAAAAAAGCAAAAGGATAAAAGCACAAAATAGTTGTTTGTGTCTTCTAATACAATAAGCTTGAATTAACAGTCTGTGTCTGTTAGTTATTGCCGTTTCAGTTATCTGATATTTTGTATCCATATGGGAACCGACACAGCTAAAACAGGCTGCTGATCTGCAGTCGGGAGTATTGACCATATACATGTACGCTAGCTTCATCTTTCAGCAGCTCAATAGAAAGCAGCATCTTAACTTGAAGTCATACTAATAGAGCAGGTGGTGGGAGAGTGTGAGGTTACCCGCGTCACCCGTTAAAGTAGAGAGAATATTTTTTTGGACACTATAAAATTACATAGATGATATTAATCCCTTTAGGAAATAGAGGTTTTGTGTCACAATTAAGCCATAAACTCTAATTATAGTTTGATTAATGATAGGATAATTGCAACACACAATAATTCAGACTAAATAAATCATACTGATAAAAAAAAAACTCTCACATCCCAATGATTGAATTTCCCCTGTGAAGGGTTAAAGAACAAATGTCTGCTGGAAGCTACCACTCATTGATACTCGAGTAGGATAAGGCTGTAAAGAGTAAGAAAAGCTAGAGTATAAATTATGCATCTTTTTAATCTAATAATGAAGGAAATTATACACTTGAGTGTCGACCTGCTGTTAAATTTCATTCAGCAGAAAGTGTGAAATAGTTTAAATAGATAGGAAACCTTTTAAATGAATACAATGTCTTTCATCGCAGGTTATCTTGAAGCACTCCTGTAATGAAAATCCAGTTTCAATATTCTTGAAATATAATATTCTTTTTTCAATACACATTATGAGCAAAAACAGCCATCGACACTATAATGTGAAATATTGCACTTTAGAACATTCAGAGCAGATTCACAAAGTTGAGGCCCAAATGTGTCACATCGAGTGGTTGAACCAGTCCGCACTATATGCAGAACGGGGCAATAGAGCGGAGATGTAGAGAAATTATAAAACGAGAAGCTAGCACAAGCTAGAGGAAAAGTTATCTAAAGCTACGAGGAGGAAACAGTTGAATTACAGTTTAGCGGGTCTCGGTCTTGTTACAAAGATGGCAGATCTCACACGTTCTGTTTATGGCTGCTTTACTGGTTTCAATTCAAGTAAATTCATATTTGTTTCTATATAGCACCAAATCACAGCAAATGTAATCTCAAGACACTCCAATGATACAATTCAAGTCAGTTTGAAACACCATTGTAATACGATCATTTTGACAAAATTGATTTTTTTTTTTTTAAATGTGAAAGTTGTCTGGCTAAGGAAACCAAGAGATTACTTCGAAACGTCTATTCGATTAAATCACTCATGCTGAGCATGCACGAGGCGACCGTTGAAAGAAAAAACTCCCTTTTAACAAGAAGAAACCTCTGGCAGAGCCAAACTGAGAGAGGCCACCTGCCTCGACCAGCCGGGGATTGAGAGGACAGGAAAGAGGGGACAGCAGGCACCATATTAGCAGGCCAGGGACACCTGCAGAGGAAGAGAAACACAAGTTAATAGCACCAATAATGTCATATGTGCATGCAGAGTAAAATATAACACAGGATCAGATTCTGTGAGCCTTTGTGTCTTACCCAAAGGTGTTATAATTTAATTTCCACAGAAATGAATTTAATTTATTTGGAAGCACTGCAGCAGCTCATCAAATTCAGCAGTGGTCTGTAATCTTTATTTTTCTGACAGCTTCAAATATTTGACAGAAAAAACTGTTGAATTTTGCATCCAAACTAATTAAGACCTCTGGTGTTCATCCAACACTTGTAAATATTTTCAAGTACACCCAGGCATGTCTCTTGACCTGGTACACTAAATCACTCCACTAAAGTTGTGGGTTTTTAGGTGCACAGGGTTGCTGCTGCACCGGCTCGGCCAGCTGAGAGCCACCTGGGGCCACGCTCACTGCAGCTAGCTGAGCAAGGAGCAGTGTATTTCTATTAGTGAAAACAACAGAAATTGATTAAAATACTTTACCATTCTGATGCTTCCTCTTTCATGCAATTCTCGTACAAATTAGCTTCCTTTTCATCTTCTTGAGAAGTGTTCCCTGGCTCAAACATAAATGACTTAATTACCTAGATAATAGAACTAGCTGGAGCACAACATAAGTGGAGTCAGAGGAGACGGGGCAGTCAGCGGCTGGCAGATGTGGGCGGAGCCAGATATGCATACTCGGAAATCCCTTAGAAAGTATTAGCTCAAGCTGTTTTAAAGTCACCAGAGGTTTTTTTGTCTGTTTGTTTGTTTGTTTTGGCAAAAACTTTGAAATGCACAGCTCTGAGAAGCACATGTCAGTAGGTATTACCAACACCTGCAGAGGCACTTTTGTAGAAGTTAATAATTTAACATCATTAGTACTATCTATGCATGTTAGACTGCTGACCTTGTCTGTTCCTACGTTTATAAAGATCTTTTAATGGAGATTTGAGCCTTCAGCAGAGTCTTTATAGGTGGAATGCTCTGCTTTAATGGATGCATATAATACTAGCTGGTCTGAAGGGGGAAGGGCCCAGACAAATTGATCTTAAAGGACACAAACTAGTGTAGACTATCCCTTAGACATTTGTTTGGTTGTAGTGTTTATCCCACCACACAGCACCTGTAATTTCTCCCGCATGGTGCCTAACTGATATGGATTAAACAATTAAGACTATTTTCTCTGCGTGACTTCTGGCCGCTCTCCCTGCCTTGCAGAATTGTGTCTCAAATTAAATTGCACACAGAACATGAGCTTGCTTTACTTCCCCCATAACAATTACATATGGCAGGTCTTATCATTTGTATTTCAAATAAAAGGGATGTGTGGTGAATGGAACTTTAATTCAGTTCTTGAGAGGTTTTTTTTTTCCTGAGAAGATAACTTTCATGTGGTTTTGCTTTGTTTTCTGCATTGCCTTTCTCTTTAATTAATCTTTTGAGACCATTGCTTACTATTGAATTGTTCAAAAAATAATAATAATTCAGGTCAAGGTAAAGGCCACTTTGTAAACAATAACCCAATATGTTGGTTTATCATTAAGGTATTTAATAATTATATTTTCACCAGAACATTTATAGAATGTAAAATCACTAAATACACAAGAGGTACGACTCTAATTCCAGCCACTTGTGACTCATGAACAAAAGCACAAACTGCTATACCAAAGCAGCAGTTTCCAAGAAGCAAGACACAAAGAATCAAATTAGCTAATGAGGCAAATTATTGTTAAAATTTTATGTGACAAATTTGAATCAACATTCTCATTCAAAATATCTCACTTTCTTGGCAGAGAATTATGTTTCCCATCATCACGTCCCCCTTGTCACTGCACATTTCTTAACACATGAATTCTCTCACACCTCACTAAGGAGGGAGAAGTGGGAGAAAAAGCTGTCTTTTGGTTGAGAAAGCTCAACCCAATTAAACTTTATAAAGACAGTGAGGACAGGTGTATTTCTGTGGTGACTTAAAGATTTGTAACAATACCCCAAAGCAAAAGCTTCAGCTGCACAAAGGACACCCGAGTGTGTTTGGGGTTAATTGGATGACCCAATCCATCTCAATTAAAGATTTTAAGGCACACATCCCCTTGTGTGTGTGCGTGGAAATTGAAATCAGCTACAGATGGCTCTTCCTGTGGGGTTGCTCTAAATAATTGCTGGCAGATACCGCCAATGATGTGTGTGTGAGGGGAGTTGGGGGGCTTGGGTGTTGAGGAGGTACTTTTGCTCATAGTCATGTAATACTGTTAAGTATTTATGTGAAATATGATGCTAACTAGCATAATTTCAGCATGGTGCTAATGCTAGTAGCCAATGCTACACTAAGTTTTCATTCATCCAAGAATACTAATCTTAAGGAGTGGAGGAAGAAAGGTCAGTCATATTTCAAAATGGAAAGCATTTTTTTTTCATTAGTATCATGCTATCATCATATTGTGTAGCTGCAGGTAAGACATTAATTCACATTCGATTTCAGTGTAAATGATGCGTATTTCACTATTTATTTCCTATATACCAATATATGGTATTTTTATTTGTGTTCTAGTTTACCTTTTTCTAGAAAATGGTATGAAAATGTTGATGAGTCATCCCACACTGATATGCATATGTTTATTTTGGGTATAATGATTCCTGTTGAAGATGATTTATATTGCTGTTGTATTGTCGTTAAAGATTTGCTTTTGTTATAATTACATAACAATATAACATGACATCAAAATCATCTGACAAACATTTAGATTTAGAAATTTCTAAATGAGTGGGTGGCTGTAGCTCGGGAGGGAGATCAGTCGCCTTCCAATCGTAAGCGTGGTGGTTCGGCTTCTCCTGTCTACATGTTTAACTGCCCTTGGGCAACACACTGAACTCCACAGTGCCTACTGATGTGTCCATTGACGTATGAATGTGTGAATGCTTAGAACAAAGCACTGTGTAACGTGATGTGTAAGCAAATGGGTGACCGTGGCATGTAGTGTGAAAGCGCTTTGAGTGGTCAGCTAAATACAAGTAGAGTCCATTAACCATCAGTGGGTTGGAGTATTTTTGTCGCATTATAACAACTTAACAGATGATGTCACACACAGCATCGGCAGGTATCACATTTGAACTTGGACAGGAAGTTCAACAGTTTAACATCCCTCTATTTGTAGTCTCTGTCTGCGCATATAGTCTTAACTGTGAATAAAGAGTTGTCTACAGTTCCTGCAACAATGTCTCAATAAGCAGAGCTGATGCACGATAGATATAACTAAAAAACCCTGCCTTAAACTCTTTTAGTGCTCTAAATATACAAAATCCCTCCCAGGGATCATGTATGACTGGTTTTCCTATTCAAGAAAAAGAATATCACTGGATTTTTATCTAGTTTGAAGAACAAACTGTACAGCTTGAACTCTGATCATCTTTAATGCCTTTTTGGATAAGTCCACGTAAGTCTTCTTCCTTGTGCTGAATTTTGTTTCCCCAATAGTATCTCTGTCACTTCACCCTGCTTCTTCATCCCAGAAAGCATCCAGTCAAGATACTTTTGGTGTTAATTCACAAACCCAAGAGATAAGGTGAGGGGTGAAATGGGATTTTGCCAAAACCTTATCACAGTCCTTTTTCAAACCTCATTAGTTTTAGTGACTAAACCAAATGGAAATTATAAAGCCAATATCTAACCAAACAGTTGGTGGAACCTAAAGTAATCAGCAAGCTCACCTCAGCACTGGGACAGACACAGTTTCAGCTTTGACTCAGATTGACCACTAAAGGCTCAATCCCCGGTGTCTCCACTCCACAAGTCAATGTGTCCTTGGGCAAGGTACTGAAGCTTAAAACTGCCACTATGTATCATCGGTGTTGGAGTATGGAAATGGCAGAACAGGCACTCTGTGGAAAAAGTCAAATCATTGTGCAAATTGGGTGAATGTGACTTGTATTGTGGAGTGCTTTGCGTGGTAAATAAGGCCAGAAAAGCTATACCGATGCAGTCCATTTACATTTAGTGAGTTGCTTAGCAGCACTACTACTTTTGAAAATACCTGGTTCATTCAGTTCAGAGTCTGAAAGCCTTGCAGAGTGGAGTGGAATAGACAGGCTGAGTGGACTGGTCATACTTTCCATCATGACTGCAACTTAAAGAAACTTAACCTCTGGGAGTTTACAGAGGATTTATTGGCATCCAAGGCTAACAGGATGACGTTCGGTCATGTTTTTATTTTAATGTCCATCCGAGTATATGTGTATTCTGGCATAAATATCCTTTACTCTACTATTATTCGTATACAATTTGGCATGCTATTTGATTTGTGTAACTTTATCCCACCACATGTTATTTACGGGCACAATCCACACTCCATGTGACTGCTACACATACCTTTTTGTGAGGGGAAAGAATAAGTAACTGAGCTCAGTTTCACAATAACAGAGAATATCCTATGAGTATTCAGATCATCAGGTATACCCATAAGTATATATTAATGTTGCCAATACAAGAACACTTTGGTATCCCAAACTATATATATATATATATATATATATATATTTATGTACAGTTTATGTGTGTATGAACCATAATCAGAGAAAGTTTGGGGATATGGAAAATGAAAATTAAAAAAAAGAGGTGATTTCTTTGCTGACAGTATGGACCCAAGAAACTTGTTTTTTTTGTTGTTGTCAGTTTCATTTAAGTACTTAATTTGTTAATATTCATCCATTTTGGCAACACATTCCAAAAAGAAGGTTTAACAAGGGCATCCATCCATTTTCTTTACCCGCTTAATCCCTCGGTTGGGTCGCGGGGGGGCTGGAGCCCATCCTAGCGGTCATCGGGCGAGAGGCGGGGTACACCCTAGACAGGTCGCCAGTCCATCACAGGGCCACACAGAGACAAACGAAACAAACAACCACACATGCTCACACTCACTTCTAAGGGCAATTTTAGAGACTTAACAAGATTTTAACAGATTTTTAAATTTTTTCTATCTAACATCAGTTAGAGGGTGGTCTTCAGGATAAATCTGACCTAAACTTTTGAGATCACCTTGCTTACATATACAAACGCTGTCATAAAACATCATAACTAATCCTACTAATAGTCCATCCATCCATCCATTTCCTGTACCCACTTAATCCAATCCAGGAATTTAGCAGATTTCTACCAAGAATTCCTCTCACATAAAATCCATATAGGTCAAATGCGTGATTATCATCGATGGAAGACAAGTAAATTCATGTGCTTAAAATCCAGATAGTTGAAAATGCACATGTTGACAGTCCCGTCATTCTCATACAAAGATCACAAAGCCCATCTCAGTTGTTTATGTTGACACTAATAGAGTTGATTTCCCATGGCATTGTGGACCATATATTTCAACAAACATCGGCAGTCATCATGTCGACATGGAACACAATCACAAGAACGCTGTTCTTGAAGCACACACACACACACACGCACACAAAGAAAACACATGGACTGGAGGATGTCCGGTGGGATGCAACACATCATCTCTAAGATTCAATGTTAACCTCATTTTGTCATTAGTACTGAGATGTTTCTGTCTGTACAACAGACAGGAAGGAAAGCAGCTCTGTAATCAAAGGCTTTACTCTGCCAAACACACATAAGTTATAATTCCCTATATCAGCAGAGACTGAGAAGAGTTAGGGGTAGCATTTCAATTCCAGAAGGGGAGACTTTCAAGACTTAGTTGGAAATGTTATGAAACCTGTGACACCTTATGTCACATTCACCCCCTTCCGATTTCCTTATTGTCGTTTCATTTCTTTTCTAAATCTTTTATTCTGTTATTTGCTTTTTGAATAAAACTGTTACAAGGTGAAATGTATTTACCTCCGAGACAGCAGTCTACGAAACAAATGCCACATCAATGATGCAGTGCCAGGAAATCAATTGAACTTACAGGCAAGTGAGAAATTAATTCCATGGAGGGAGGTGTGTCACTGACGGTCAAGTTTTTCCAAACCTAATTGTGTGGCTGTGCAAATACACAGATTATATATTAATTTAGTAATCTCTTAACACGTGAACACCAATGTTGATTTCATAATTACAAGACATTTAGTCAGATTTTAATTACTGCTTTCCCAGACGTGTTTACAGATTTCTTTGTATTTGCTTTAGCACTGTCATGTTTGCACGTCAGGACATTATCTGATGAATTTGAAGGGCATCGTCATTTTAGGTTGTCAGACGAACGTGTTGGTTCTCACTTTTGTGCTGTTTTATTCTGTCAAATTTGACTAAATAAATATTATTAGCATGAGGTTTTTTTCACATTAAACAGTATGAAAGCATGAACTTTAATAGTACTACAATCTTTTGCTTGTACAACACTAATATTCACCCACCAAATCCATTTTAAAATCAAGATTTATTCTGTGCTTTTACATTCAGGGAGACAGCTTGGTAATGCCACTGCACATTTAGCCATTCTTCTGTGTACTCAATGTACTGCTAACAGCTATATGAAAATTAGCCCTGAATTTGTATGTAGGGGGTTTATTGATTTTCTCCTTCAAGCAATTTAGAGAAACACACAAAAATATACATGCTGTTTCTTAACTCAGTGACTGAGCGTGATCTAATATTGGTATTTCATTAAATAAAGGTCTGAATCGTATTGATATTTTGTTTCAACAATAGATGAAGCCATTATTAATGGAGACATGCCCCACAGGTAATTACTAAACTAATTTGGTTATGGTAGGCTAGTCAAGTATTTGATCTTTCCAATGGACTTATTTGTTTGACCAAACATAGGCCTAATTACTCCAATGGATGAAAAGTGACTCAGATCAGAGGCTCCTCACCATGAGGGACCATAAACATCAATACTCCCAGCACTGACACTCTGTCTGTTGAAATGTTTGACTGTGGTACAAGTTGCAAAACTTCTGTTAGATCATATGGACTGACTTAGTGGTATGCTGTATATTCACTTGAACACTTGAACACACAGTGACAAAAACGGATATTTATCATCATCTGAAAAACTGTAAGAGCTGAAATTACAATGACCTACAGCTATTTACTTGTTTGGTACACTTGTTAATGTGGAGAAAAATGACAAAACAGCAAATTTGGCTGATCAGCCATTGTTTGCCAGAGCAAGACTGTACTCCCCCCCCCCCAACATTAAGCACTCCAGTGTGAATTCTTTCTTACTTCTCCTACAGTTTTCATGGACTAAATCTTTGCCCTAATTAATTGTTTTGTTTATCTTTTCTCATGCTTTAAGCTACTAAAGCGGATTTTTTTAAATCTTCAAAACTAATCTGCCCACTGTTAATTTATTTTGTTCTATGCAGTTATTCTGTTTTAACACAGACCTACAAGAGGGGTATGGACAGTTAAAATCTGGAAATTTGGAGGCCCCGAAGCCTTCATTCATCATTCTGCACTAACAGTGCCATCACAGATATGCAAGTTACTCAAGTCATGTGCACTAGTGCACCCCCCAACCTGCATGGATGCTTGCTTTTGAACATGTCATTAGATACAAATATTTGCACCAAAGGGTTAAACTTTCCTCATTTCTAAAAAAAAATAAAAAAATTTTGATCGCAACTTAGTGTTTTGCATTACCTCAATTAGTTCCAAATGAACTTGTACAGCATGTTCTCTAGATGTTAATTGTATGTTTATGTTTTTAAATTGTGTAAGCATAAAACACGAAATATAATCAACTGATTCATGACCTGCGACACGATTTCCTCTTCATTTTTTTGGATGTGTGCAGGGAAATATGTTTATGTAGGAACACACTCTCACAGCATATAAAATCGAAAAAAGACACTTGATTTGTTCTCCTCATACCCCAAAAACTTTTTGAATTAATTCTAAACTCCCCTCAACCACTAAAAGGCCCCTAAACAGCTTTGTTAAGGTCTAGGAATTCAAAATGATGTGGTTATGTTTAGGATTTTAAATGTTTAGGTTATAGAAAACACTATTACTTACCCTAAAAGAAATAACTAAATAAATCTGCATGGATATGGGATTTTTGTGTTGTGCCCATATCAAGCTTAAGACAGTGCTGGGAGGTAACAGTGAACTGCTCACTAAGAATGTTTTTCAGGGAAGTTACCGAGCCCATGCAGGGAATTCCACAGAAGTGTATCTATTCTTGATGCAGTGCAGCCTGAGGACCAAAAAAATCATAACAATTCTGTATTACTTTTCAGCCATGTCCTTGTGTACAGAGACCCTGAAACACCACAAGATCACCACAGTAATTAGGCTTCATCTGCCAGGTATGACCTGTAGGTGCACCAGTTTTCATAGTCTTCCATTCAAGCATTTTTTTGTCACTGAAAACCAAAATCCCCAATGTCATTGGAAGAAACAGCATTGGATCATAAGCATGCACTTGTCATCTTCTACATATGTTTAATGTGTGTTATAGTTTGTTATATGTTTGATAGTTTCCCGGAATCAGTGTGTCACCAGGAAACAACAGTTGGTGACATCATATTTTTCAAATGGCACACTGGTGGAACCGCATGAGGATTTCTCATGTCTAGTGATATTAACTTTAAACCACCAAAGTGTATATTATTATTATGAGTTTGAGCTTACTAATAGAGGATAGAGAGAGGACTGATGGGAAAACACTGCAGGGCTGCAGAAGCTAAAGATCCCAACCCCCTGCAACTGTCCTCCATTTGCACTTAGTAACAATTGTAATAACAGAAAACTCACTGCTCAATCTAACACTAACAATAACAAGAAAAAAAAGGCTTTACAAGATATTTATTGGACTAAAAAGTGAAGAAAGTGTTGAATTGTACAAGTTATAAACATGCATGCCAATGCTTTTTATCACTTTTTTGTTCTTATCGCTCACCGTTCCAGTGCACTCATATGTCCAACTGCCAAGCAGTTAATTTGCCATTTGTAAGAATGGTAATGATATCATGAGACGTGGATATCAGCAAGTGGAGAAGACTAGAACTGGGTATGAAGTCTTTGTTCAAAACTGGTGCAGGAGCCACATTTTTTAGAGCCAGAAAGCACAGCTTGCGGTGATGTAATTATAAGGTCTGTGGCACTGATCAACCAGCTTATGAATCCCTACAGATGGACACTGTACAACAGTCACTGGAGCAGGAAAAATTTTGCTTATCACACTTGGCAATTGGTTATCAGAGGTGAAGCTTTTCCTGACGATTTTGACAGCGAGATATCACTTTTGAACATTTGAGTAATAAGCCTCGCCAGTTTAGGCAGAGGACAGTACTCCACTGTCTGTCTTTCACTCTTCACACACACATACACACACAACCCTGTGCACACACACACGCTTCAAAATGCCGGCTTCGCCATGCCTCGCACCTAATTAAGGCCAGTCCTTACAGTTTCAGCTCCAGACAGAACTGGATTCCCTGTCTTCTTTCAGGCAGTCCAATACATTAGTTGTATTTTCAAGGCACGCTGTTAACTGCGGTGCCATATTTTTAGGGGTGAACACCTGCATGTTTGACATCTCGCGCCGTTTGATACCATTTCTCTAAGATGGCTCAAGACGTCTGGTTGCTTATAACAAGATGTAACACGGCACCAAATCAAACCCAGTGGAGATTTTGAAACACAGTTTCCGATCACATATGCCTTCTATGTTCACACTCAATATTTTGAGCCGTAACTTAGATTCACGGTCAATCATTAATCAAATTACATGTTTGTAATGAGATAATGAAAACACCTATGCTTACATTTAAATAGAATGCATAGCTGTTTTTCAGTGAACCGTGACCATTTGATATGCACGTCCTCTCCTATACAAACATGCCAGCTTCACTGATCATCTGAATTAACATATTAATTGTTTACTCATGTCCTCACTGTGGTTTCCAAGGTGTTGCCTAAGAGATGCAGCATGTTTATAAGCATGCACACACAGCTTGGTGTGTTCGAGTGGTGTGTGTGTGTGTGCGTGCGTGTGTGTGACAGATGATACGTGAGACCACACATGGCACCACATTGTTGTTCTGGTCTGCGCTGGTACATGTGCGTGTGTACAAGGATGGGTAATCAGAGCTGCTTTGGAACTTTACAAGAAGTCATTAACAGTCAAGACTATTGCAGACGCCATGATTTCAAAGGTGCTCCACAACAGCTTGTGCGGCAAGGGCTGATTGAACCAGAGCACTTGAAAAGGGGAGAGAGACGTCAGGTTCGCAGCATCCTGTCGCGGCCCATCTGCCTCTCTCTCTGCTCCTGCCGTCAGCTTCCTTTGTGAAGAGGAAGAGGTTTGAACATCAAAGAGCATCCATGCTACCTTGGAGACAGAAACAATTAGTAAGGGATCTGGTGAAAGATTGCACTGACGAGAAGCCCATTCTATGATCGTCAAAAAAAAAAGGTATATATATATATATATATCCATTGCATTTCTGAGGACTGAGGGCAGCACCAATCACAAACACAGAATTCTCCAGGGAGGCATTACATTAAGTTTACTAATCATATGGGATGATACCTGATTATAAAAGCCAACAATATTCTAAACATAGACAAGTCAGTCTAAATGCACTGTGAAAGTGTGATTATTTACTGTTATGTGATGATTTGTTTTCTCTCATTTTCATGTTGCACCATATAACAATAAAAGCTGCGACATATTGAACAAGCAGAGAGAACCAACAGATAACACATAGGGTTGTGAAGTATCTACCCATTAGCACTTGCATCCTACAATATCCCCACAGCAGGCCAGCTTGAGTCCCGAGCAAATCTCAGGGGGGCGGTGCCTCATATAGAATACCCTTGAGCTGTTTCACAGCTTTCTAAAATCTCCTAGATGCCTTTGCTAGCTCACTAAACAACTCCACCTACTTTCACCCCGGCATGCATTTCATTATGAATGTGAAGTTTGAGTTGGCTTAGCTGCTGCTACATAATGCATTTGTCATCCGTGACCGGGCCAAGATGAAGGGGTTAGACCAAACAAACAAAAAAATTAGGTCAATATCATTCAGTCCTCTACATTGAGGTCCTGCAATAACACAAGCAAATGCGGACTAAAGGAGCATATTTTGCTTATGTGCCATTAGATAAAATTCACTTCAGTGACACATGAAGCTTTTTTTTTAAGAGTTGCTCTTGTCAGTCAAAAAGTACAATGAGATCACTGTTAAACACCGTGTTTTGTGACCACTATATTTACAATAAAATGAATAGTACTTGTGCATCTTAGACTGTATATGTAAGCTCTACAAGTTACCAACAGACACAAAGATTAACTAAGTGAAGTATTTAACTCAATAGCCATCCAATGTGAAAAAAAAATGACACCAGAGAATATTAATTGCACTGGTCTATATGAAGCTTTTTTAATATAAGAATTAATTATGCAGTATAGATTTTTTAAAATGCTTCAGTCATCATTAGACACAACTTAATAGATTTAGTCTAACAGTACTGATATTGATATTGATGTTGGCATTGAATATATCAGTCTAAACACAGTTTAACCTCCTCAAGGACACATGCCACATAACACACGTGTGTGCATGAATGCATGATGACACCCATGAACTCACACTTTTAACAAGTAACTGTACCTCAACTGACAATCTTTTAAGAAAATAAATCTGTTCTAAATCTGTCTTTGTGTACAATACATAATGTGATCTTTTCCACTAAATTTGATATGACAAAATTAAAGTATTAAAATCAAAAATGTATTTATTTATTTTATGCTGTTAACACATTTAATTTTCAGTATGTATATTGGTATTATTGGTATCTTATGAAATAAAACGAGTGCTTTCATTTGCGAGGACATTTTCTCATAATATTCTCTGGCGCTTGCAGAGTTTAGTCTCCTGATCTTGCACATAGTAAGCAGGAGCAGATCTTGTTTCAAGGATATTTCAGATATTAGTCTGCCCATTTCAGAACTGGAGTGCAGACAAGAGACACAGGCAGACAATCGGACAGACACCAGCCGACCGCCAAGTTCTCCCAGACCTGTAGGCACATGAACAGCAGAGGCGGTATCAGTCCCTGGACTGAGGCCGATGACCAATTCCAATTCAGGGCCACATCAAACACTGTGAATGCAGCAGCACTAACAGGGATGCTTTGGGTCAGGGACACTAGCTGAGGGATTTAGTCATTTTAGAGCTTATGTGAAGCACCATGCAGAGCAGCCACAAAAGGACAATGTCACTTTGTGACCTGCAGCTTGAGGGATACAAACCTGGAGTGATGTGAGCTGGATGGGGGCGTTGTACTGTTTTGACACACTCAAACATGCAGAGGGTTACTGAACTGGTCAATGCACATGAACCCACACACAGAAATAAAAGTTGAGATATAAAGAAAAGGAATTGGTAGCTTCTCATACTTCTTCCTTCTCCCACACTTCCATCCATTTACTTGTCATCGGTTTCTAACATCTACCCTTTTTTCTCTCACACATAAAGACACGTGCAAGTCAACACATATATCTGTCTATATGCATAAATCCACAGCAGTAATTCCTTAGGATGATGATAGTAAATGACAATGGTCATTTCTGACAGCCGATTTACCACAGATGTCCAGTAAAATCGCAGCGCTTTTTGCTTTAATGCAACTCTGCATGGCAGCCGTATATCACTTCTTCTGTGACATTTACAGCGTGCAACAACACTCACAGGAGTCATTCAGATCTGTCTCATCTGTATGCAGCGCTCAAAACATCCATCTAGGAATAGTCTGGTGGCTTTTAAGACCAACAGCTTTATTAAAATTAGAATTTATTAGTTATTAAGAGGAAACCATAGAAGATTTGCAAATTATTTAGCTTTCTTTCCACAATAGCTTTGTATAGTATGAGTAGAAAGCTGTGAAAATACCATGCAGTGTCCAACACTTCTCTTTCAAAGTATCACTTTCTTTGGCATCAAGATAAAGCGAAGTATAGACATTTAGATGATAGCTAATGCTTGTTATTGTCCACGTGGTTCATTGGGAAGATAGTTCTTCAATTGGTGGCACAGCTGGATAAGTGGAGATAACGAGAGACATAAGGACTAGTAGGCGCAATAATGTCCATTAGTGGCATCTATTATAGCACATCATGGAGAGTTATTGCATGGCACAATGGTTTGTTTAGGAGAAATTAGGGATGGAGATGTACTTTGGGCAGTATATAAGGAGAGTTTAGGTCACTTTGTTTTATTTTCTAATGCTATTAGGTAAAGTCTGATGCTGGGAAAGACTGGCTGGGTCTGAGGGTAGATTTACTTTGGCTGTGAAATATGAAAAAGCACAAGAGGCAGAAATAGAAAGTGCTCTGGTGCTGTCAAGTTGTCACTAAAGCGGTTCAGGTACCACTGTCCTTGAAAATGGATGAGAGGGGTCTGGTGATATAAGTTAAAGCATTTAATAAGCATGCCATGCATAGGGTAAACCCTCTTCCCTGGATGAAAAACCAGTGTTTATCTCCTGATGATAAGACATTCACAATGCACAGCTTGAGCCATTCCGACAAGCAACTGTTGCTGGAAGAATTATTTACATATGGACTGTCCATAAATGCCCACATGGCTTTGCTCAGGTACAACAGTTTGGCATTTGTAGTGGCTTCCAACCCTACAATTTTCCAGAGGAAAAATGAAGTAGAGGAGTACCTGGCACAAGCTTGTGTAAACGCTAAACAGGCTCTTAAACACAGGGCAGTGCCTAAAATGTGTGGATTTCGGGCAAAAAGAGTAATACACTCAGGTCATGAGATTCAGTTGAGGACTTTTGAGAGCATGCTGCCTGCAAAGCAGGCACTCACAGCCACTCAGTGTGAGAAGATCACCCCCTGCAACATTTGTGCCACAGAAAGACATGTCTCTGTCAGGTAAACAAGGCTCTGCAAGTAAAGAGGATCAAGCAGTGGACAAGACTGACGACCTGCAACCTTGTAAGATGAATGCATCCTCCTTGGGTTGAGAGTGGTTATGCCATTCTAGGGGGCCTCGTTGAACATGTTGGAAAATAAATAAAAATCCTGCTCACATTGTTAGTTTAAGCAGTCTCAATGCATATGGGAGAAGCCAAAAAGGCCATAGTCCAATATTCATCAGTTTTTTGCAGGATCATTTCCTACATTAACATAACAGTCCATACAGCTAATGAGTCTAAGCTATTTACTGTCCAGAAGCCTGTACCAAGCAGGATTGGCAGGATTGATAACTTTTCCATTTACAATGAGGGTTCCAACCTCTTAATAGGGAATGTGGTAATTTATTCAGCACATCTAACCTGCTCTGTAGCAGGTCATGTATCAGATAACAGAAAATGCTGTGGACCACACTGCTGTGATAGTGAGAGGATCTCAAGATGGCCATAAACCCAGTGAATTTATATTAAAGATGCAAATTCTCCTGGTCCTGTTGTCATAAGAATACAATACAACACATTAACTTGGTGGCATAAACAATTGTATTTATAATCACATCTACATGTATCCTAATGATACAACAGTGATATTAGTAGTCCAAATCACACAATCCGTATTGTTTTGGCTGAAGCAGCTTTCACAGTTGTTTAGAGTTATACTGCAGTTCATCTTGCGACACACCTGTCCCTTATATATTAGAATTTGGGAACCACAATGTGTAAATGCATGATTGCAGAAATTGTGGCTCCTCCTTCCTTGTCTGCAGCTGTGGTCAAATATGGAAATTTGTCCTGGAACACTTTCTTGTGCTGCATCAGTTCAGGCAACCTAAGAAATTATTTCCTATTCTAAGTCAAGTCTTACGTGATTTGATTTATGACTCGCAAAAATATGAATAGATAAATAACAATGAAAAATACCAGTCTTCAGTACCCATCATCAGTAAGAAAATGTTTTTACGTTGTCAGGACAAATGGTTTGAGGACTACCAGGAGCTAAGTGCTTACTTAATTTAACCTGACATTATATGATCTCAAAGAATATGTTTAAGCTGTGGAGAGCACCTGATATGGATGCGGGTGATAATGAAGTAGCTTTCAGAGAATTTACTCCTCCAGAACTGCTCCTTAGCTGCGGGCCAAAATCTTGGCTGGAACCTCACAGGCATCAGAGAAGCATGAATAAGTCGGAAACAAAAACATGTACGTGACCGTTTAAAAAAAGGAATCAAACTTAAGATATAACATCGCTTTTTTCACTGATCTTCAGTTGCTGAAACCATCATTCTTTACTCAGAGGAAGCCAGACTTTGAGTGGACCAGTTTTGTTTGTTGTAAAACTGACAAATTAGCATATAATCTGCAGGCAGTGGGCCACCCATGCCTGTGTCAGGTTGGAACCCAGTCTGTTGGAATCTCATAAAGGCTGCAACAGTCTGCTGTTTCTCTCTCAAGTTACCACATATAACCATAGAATGAACTCCTCAAAAGATATGTCTTCTTAATCGTGATTTAGATGACTGGCAAAGGTGCCACAGCAGTATGAAATATTGCCTTTGCGTTGAGGGTAACAGATATAAAATATCACACAAACATCCAGTAAACTAGCACCAGTAGCAAGGGAGGAGTTTTTAAAAACTGCACATGGGACACTGTAAAGACGCTACAATGTATTTCAACAGTTTATCATTAGTTTTAGATCAAGAGCAGACCTGACACAGATGGGAACCTGACCTCCTTTTTTCCTTATTCTTTGCAAGCATATTGTCCACATCAACATTTATGAGTGCCTGCTTCTTTTTTATTATCCACTTGCATTGCAGTAATTCTTGTGAATTCAATGCAGCATGCTGTAGATGAACCAGAGGCACATCTCAGTTTGGTGGATCACACTTCATCTCTTCTTCAAATCTGCACATCTGTAGGACTTATGTATTATGACTGGCACATTATTAATTTTGTTGGAGTTAATTGCTAACATGGCCAAATGTAGGTCGTTGTGGAAGTTGGAGGCCCCTACAAAGCAATGCTGCCCCCCAGTGCAGGCATCAGTTGACACTTAGCGTCAGAACTTATGGGATTTGTGGTTTGCCCTTTAAAATCAAGCCGCCCCTTTTCAGTAGCATCAATTTGATTTATAAGCTAAGTGACATAATTTGTTTGTACCTTATGCATAATGCAACAGAGGCATTCAAATTTTGCATGCACTCCACAGACAAGTCCAGGGAGAAAGGCATAAGACGGTGTCATTGCCTGAGTCAGCGTGGCTTTGGTTTTGCAGCTTTGGATGTGTAGCTGGCGCCTTTCCAAAAGCATGCCAACCCCCTCATTCTTCAAAGTGCATTTATATTACCAGCACTCTTGGCAGGCAGGCCTCTCTTGTGGTTAAGGCTGAAGCGCCTCCCAGACTGAGGATGATTACGATGGCCATAACATAAAAACAGTTATTGGCCTTGTTTGGTGATGGTTATTACACGTGTCTCAAAAACCCACACATACAGCCGCCTCTGCATCAATTCTTCAGAGCTGTGGTCACACTGTATATTGTATATACGCTAATGAATAGGTAATTTGAGTAATTCGACATGTATCATAAATATTAAATGGCTCTTTGCCCTGCCAGCCTGAGCTTTTGTCATGTATACTGTAGCTGTGTAGCGTTTTAGTTATTGACAGAGGTGACAGTAGGGGACATTCCAAAGATATCCATCTTGCATTAGTTTAAATCTCTATGGTAAAAAAGTCCTTTGTAGTGTGTTAATAATAAGGCTGTCTATAAGTTGAAAACATAACCTTTGCGGCACAGTGATGGTTGTTATTTTGTAAGTGGATGGCAACAACATGGGAAAGAGTAGTTATGAGGACACTAATGATGGTATTTGACATAATGATAAATAGAGCAAAGTGTGTGACAAACTGTCATTTCCAATTACCAATAACAATTTGTCACCTTTTTGATGATGAAATGGTGTGTATTTAATGGCTCGTACATAAAGGGCATTCGTGACATTTATCACGACTGCGTCTAATTGCATTCAATAAATATAACTCTATAGTACACTGTGTAGATTTAAACATGTTTCAAGCCTATGTGTACATCTGAGTTCAGTTGTTTCATATCTATTTCAATAACTAAAGATCCAGTTATTCTTGCAATATAGTCCCAAGCTTTGAATGGTGGCTGCTGAAATCCAGCTGTGAATATCATAGAGATAAGTGGACAACTGTCTGCTTTGCTGAAGCTAGCTTCCCCGTGGGCACCTATGGAGATGTGTGTTTACTAGGCAGCTAAAAAGCAGTAATATGAGCAAGTAAATGTGAAGGACATGTTTTGCTGAAGAAGCATGTGTTTTCAGAGGATATCCTCTTGGAGAAAGAAAATAGCTCCCCACAATTTGTTTGCTCTTGTTTCGATACAAATAAGCAGAGAGTGCCACTTCAACTCTGTTGCTTCAGTTTTTCCTAGTTTTATGAGCAACTGAATGATTTTTGTGTAAAAGCCATTACTTACTCCTTGCTTTTATGTAGAATAGACCCTCTGAGGCAAGTGCAATACAGAGATATGAAATTTAATTGCTAATAAAACACTGCAACGCAGGATACCCATCATTCAATTGTGTAAAATGTTTCTTCCTCATTGGGTTGTTGGATGAATTCCCAATCCAATGGATGTGTCTCTGTCATACTTGAACCTCCCAAACGTTACAGAGTGTTTGCTTTAGATCCCAAACAATAAGGAACAGTATAAACACTCCCCCACATTTCTCACGGCTTGGAGACCTGAGCTGTAAAATGCTCAGATTGATAGATGCAATGTTCAATTCCTCCCCCGAGTTGGAAGGGCAAACTCCTGTGGCGCTCCTGCATCAAACGTGCCCTCCCTGTGACTCGGCACTGGAGATAAACTTTTCCAGACAACAATGCCTCTTCAGTGGCAGCAGCAATGGGGCCCTCTTTTATTGCTGGAGCTCCAGTGTTGAACAATTAACTGCTCACCATGGTCCCGACCACAAAATACTAGAATTGACAAGTAAGTATGGTCTCTCTCCTTTTCTTTCCCGGTGCTTGTTCAATCCCCCAAACCCCACACTACTCCCACCACCACTACTCCTCCTATGCCTAAGGTTCAGCCCCCGGCCTTTACAAAACATCTCTCGCTGCTCTCTGTTCTATAAATTGCCAACAGTGCGAAAAGGCAGATACAAATAAAGGTGATTTAGCCCAAAGAGATGCTGAGCGATGGCTCTCATTAGTCCAGAGTAGAGACCAAAGTCGAGAGTTAACTGAGAGGGATTCCTGGCCATTAGCACACTGGCAGAAGCTGTATTGATAGGTTTTTAATAAGACGCTACATTAATGGTTATCATGAGTGAGTGGGTTTATGGTAATGAGAAAAGGCAGAGGAGGGGACAGGAAGTCTCATATGTGTTTTCTGTCAAATTCAGCCCAGGCTTGGCCACTGTAGCTGGCAGTTTGAACATTTGCCTCTGCAGTTTCACAACTCACATAACACATACTCCCTCTGAGGTCTACATATAGCAAATCCAGAAATAGTTTTTTTTTTGTGTGTGTAAATTGAGTGATGAAATTCTAGAGAAGGTGGTGTCAGTGATGAATGACGCCAGAGGCGTGTCTCCTGTGTGCACAGAAGTAATTTCCTCCTATTAATCAGTTGGACTAATTCTCCCTATGTTCCATTTTTAACCCTACAGTGTCACTGACTCCAGTTGCTCTAATTGAAATATTAGCAGCCAGTTAAGTAAATGAAGACAATTTAATCAGTACCCTTCTCGTGCTGTCCCTTTCTTTCTGTACCGTTGTCTGTTTCCCATGTGACAGTGTGATCTTTCTATTAAAGAGAGAAGTTGAGAGATCAATTTAGTCAGTCTTTTTTTTTTAAAGCTAAGTTGAGAACTCCATTGTCTCAGTGCTAAAAGAGGCTGAGATTAACATTTTTTTAAATGTGACCTATGCCAAAAGGTGGTGGATCCTGCCAACAACTTTTCCCCTCCCTACCCATTTGGCCACTCACCAGAGGAGATCCTGCAGGATGAGTCAACACAAAGGCACTAAGCGGTATAAAGGCTATTCACTGAATAGATTTCCTTTCCAAAGCACAAAATGTTAATTGAACTTTCTTACTATGGTATTTCAAACCCATACTACTTTAATAAATTAATTTTAGCCTCACAGGGACCTTAGTAGGAAAAAACAATACTATCAGGAGCATTGCGGTAATCTGCTTTAGGTTATTTGATGATGAATAAATCCTCCTATAATAACTACTCACTGAGTTCCTTGTGTGTGGACCTAATAAGACTGATAACACATTCAACAGCGACCTCACAGTGTTAAACACTGATGCTTGTCACCAGTAAAGATGCTGCTTTGTTGAGACTGATACTTACTCATAGTCCTATCAATACACCATTGTAATGGGTGATACTAAATGATACTGTAGCCACAGCAACTACCGATACATGCATGATTCCAGATACAATGCAATCAGGCTGCAAACCTAACTGGAGGTTTATTTCCACAAGAGAGGCTCATCATTTTCAAAAGGTAATCTGCACTCTCATGAAATGACTGCTCTCAATGTTTTTTTAAAATGTTTTTTTTTTAGCTATGCTGATGGTAAGCTATTTATGTGAAATTGAACCTACAGGAAATGGTTTTATTTTTGTACTTCAGTTATCTGTATTTATCTGTGCACCAGAAAACCTGCTCCTTACCTGTCTATTGTGATCAAAATACAAAGATTGGGATCAGGGGTTGTAGTGCAGTTGGCACTGTTGACACGGCAAAAATGTATCTGCTTCGAACCAGAGCGGGGTTCTTGCTGCGTGGAGTTTGCATCTTCTGCCTGTGTCTGGCTGGCTCTTTTTAGGTAAATTGGAGTTTCTAATTTGCCCATCGAATTGTGTTTGCTTGTCTGTGTGAGAACATGCTAAGCTGTTGGACATGGTGTTCCCCGCCTCTCACCTTCTAACAGCTGGGATGTGCTTCAGCCTTCTGTGACCTATAACAGGATAAAGCAGGTTCAGAGACTGGATAGATTAAACTAAAGGCCATAATATAGTCATCATTCCCTAAAAGTTATTTACTGTGGAGCAGTAAAAGGGACAAATTTAAGACTACTGAGAAGCTCATGGAGGGTATATATATATATATACATATATATATATGTATATATATATATCAAAGCAAGCTACTGATCTGGCCAATGATGGGAGGAGCTGGTAAATTATTGGCCAGGGAATCAAAACTATTCAATGGAAGACTACCCAAGCACCCCACCGGATCAGCGAGCTTGACTTATTCAGTTGTTTTTCATTCGATATATCAGTGTAATTACTAGCGGTGGTAATTTTAGTGAGCTATGCCCATTACTTAATCAGCTTGAAAAGGTTTGAGCTCACATACAAACCAGGATTGTTCAAAAAAGAAAAACATTTTGGGGCAAAAAAGTTTTCCCTTTTTTTGGTTTCAGATGTAATTACTTCCTTCCATATTACTCATCAGTTATGCATTTTTTAATGCATATTTTAATCACTGCACAGAATTCAGAATTAGATTATATTTTTCATTGCTTTCTCAATTTTCAGAGCTTTGTCTTTTCCTTGGTGCTTGGTGTCATTAGCAGTAATGCATTTATTTTTGTCAGTATAATCCTGATAGGAAAGCCACTTTCTGCAGGCTAATAACACAATGCAGATGACAGGAAGAGGATCTGCCATCATAATGTGCAAAGAAAAAAAAACAACTAACTAATTAACCATATTTTGATAATGTGGTATGTGGAAGTAGAAATAGTCTCGTATCCAGTCAGGTCTACAGCTATAGATGCAACTGAAACCAACTAAACTATAAGTATACAATGAAGAACCATTCCAATTTTTTTTTTTAAGTGCAGGTAAGTGTACCCTAAAATCTATGTTAACCTAGACTTTCTGTGCCTTTTTTTTGAGTAATGAGTCTTAAACGTGAAATGACAGACTTGGGGTGACTGTAACTTTAGCATATCCTGCAATCAGCTGTTCTCACCAAAATGTTAACACATGATTAAGATTAAAACATGTGGTAATCACTTCAGCAGCACAGCCAATACAGCATCATTGCATGAAGACTTTTCATCAAAATCCCTGTCCAAAATTAATCATATCGCCTATTATTTCTGTTGCACTCCACTCATTCGGATTTGTTCTAAAAGAACTTCTTCCACTTTTCTCATTATGCTTCTTTTTTTTATTCTTTAGGGGTGCATGATGGATTTTATGGTCAAAAGCTCACTTGTGGCTGTACGTAAAGAGCCAACCTCAAAGTGCTAGTTACTTGAAACACCATGAAATTGGCTTTGTCAACTTCATACTGTGATTGTACCATGTAATTTAATTAACATTTCTATCTGGAATATTGATGTGCAGCATCAATGAGTATTTATAGATAATGCTGTCCATTTACCTGACCAAATAATTGTGCACATTTCTTATTTACTTTCAAAAAGTATATGCCTTTTACTGTAAAGCACATGAAGAAAGTGGAACAAAAATTGAGGCGAAGCAATCGGCTGATAAATCTTTCTTTTTTCTCTCTTTTTTTTCTCTTTCCCTATCAGACGTGAAAGCTTGATAACCACCGCCACCCCGCAACACCCCCCTCCTCTTGCCCTTCACATCTGTGTGTCTGCACAGCTGCGATAAGCAAATCAATATTCTGTCAGTTCTCATTTTTACTTGCCCAATTCTGCTCTCTGCACCTTCCACAAGGTGACAAACTCCTGCCTTCTTGGTGTGGACCGGACAATCCCAGTCTCCTCCTTGTAGAATATTGTTTCTCAAGTGACTCTGAAAGACACTCTATCACTAAAACGATGCCTCCATGCTGTCCAAATGTGGCCAAGGTAGGTGCTCTGTGATGCTAAACTCCTTTTACCACTCTCACAGTTTACAGATTAAATGACACTGTGAAGACTTGCCTTAAACATCTTGTGTATCATTCTTTTGGCTGAGTTAGACTGTATATGTGGCCCTCGGTTTCCACACTGCCAGTCATGTATTAAAACAAAATATGGCAGCAGCACCAGTCCAGTTTGAGCCAATAAGAATTGATCACAGCAAAAATAATAAAAAGCATGTTTACATTTGCAATCACATATTCAAGAAAAAAGAAATTCCCTTCAAGGTATATTTTTCCAATTATCTCCACAATGTGTATCTGTAAAATGCCACTGTAATTACTTGTGGGCATGCTATTCGTGTATTTAGCATTGATTAATTTCAATAATCAGATTATATGCTCATGCTGAAGACTTAAGAGGAGATAGAGACTGAATCTAGGCTTTATGTTGTGCATATTAAACCAATTAGTGTACCCTGAGGAATATAACTAAAGCTATTGTGCATGCACAATTATGAGACAAATTGTATTGCTTGGGATTCATTTTATTGTTCAACAAATGCACAGCTCACAGCGAACCCAAAATATTATTGAATCTAAACATGAAAACTTACAAAAGGAATAGCAAGTTTCTATATATTATATATTATATATATAAATATATATATATATATATTATGGCATGCCGTTCAGGAAATTAATCTTTGAATATATGGAATGAAACTCTGAATAT
The DNA here is from genome assembly GCF_036924035.1 of Leuresthes tenuis. NCBI lineage: Eukaryota > Metazoa > Chordata > Actinopteri > Atheriniformes > Atherinopsidae > Leuresthes > Leuresthes tenuis. The sequence continues at coordinate 14,305,737 of NW_027325365.1, read as the reverse complement.
ATGGAATGAAACTCTGAATATATGGAATGAACCTTGAATATATGGAATGAACCTTGAATATATTGAATGAACCTTGAATATATTGAATGAACCTTGAATATATTGAATGAAACTCTTGCAATTACAAGACAAATATTAGTCTGCAGATAGACTTTGCAGCCACATTTGGAAAAAAAACAAACATATTTTCCTCCAATTTGCAACTGTATTTCCAAACATTTCTACAGTAAGTGTAACAAATAAGTAACAAAAAGAATAAGCAACAAAAGAAAGGAAAAACACAATGAAAAAGATATGTTTTAATAACATGAGACAAATACATTTCTAGCATGTAAATTCCTCAATCTACAAACAATTATTCACTGAACAAAAAAATTTAATCGCCGCCACCCAAAAGCTATTCATACAGGTATGTCGTTCTCCATCGCCTGTAAATCTCGAACTTAAGAAGAGCTCAGATGTTCTCAACAGAATTTAATTCAAGTGAAAATGGAGGATGGGTAATGTTTTCATCTTTTGGGCCTTTACAGGCATGCCAAGCAGCGGTACTTGAACCAATGTGATGTAGCTTTGCTTGAAAAGAGTGTCAGTCTGTTCAAGTCTTAAGGACTTTTGTGCAGCTATCGCAAGAGTCATTTATTTACACACCGGGATGCGTTTCTTTTCTTTTATGGATATGGACGTGAACATATTTGCATAAGAATACAGTGTCAAAGTATTTTGTGAAAATGTCAAAAAAGAAAAACTCAGCTTAAACGGGCAAAAATTAACCTCTTGGAAGGTGGAATAACTATCAACCATGACATCCGAGGTTGTCTCTCGTTCAATGGGGTGCTTTTGTTATTTCAAACTTTAAGCATTAAAACCAGGTGGTTGGGTATAAAACCCTATTTTAATTACTGCTTTGTTAGGGCTGGAAAAAAACGTCATCTCTTGCATTAAACAGACACTCATAAAACTTTGTGGGTCTGATGAGTCGTTTATCCTCAGCAAAACAGACCAAAGCTGACACTGAGACAGAAAAGCCTTCCACATACTTCCACACTACTTGTTACGTGTTGAACAGGTTGTCACAAAAATAAAAATAAAAAGGCAATTCATTCACTGACTAATTCATGAGTTGTCTAAAAACCACTTTGGTCTATTAGTGATCCAGCTCTTCACACAACTTCGGGACACTCGGTGGTTGCATTGCTTGAATCATCATGGGACCTTGGTAGCTTTACACTTATTTCTTTTGCAAGTCTCATGCAGTCAATATTTGTATTTTCTCCTTTATACATTTTTTTTTTTTGCAATCAATTTGTAAATCAATCAGACCTAAACATTAGTGCAGACTTAAATATGCGTCCTTAACAGTTTAGCTTTTAGAAGAATGCTGCCCTGTCAGGAACGATGGGGAGGTAGGACCCAGATGCAGTTCTCTTGGTTCACAAAAAGGTTTATTCCAAACAAAACAAGACAGGGAGCAAAGGCAAAAGCAAAGCGCGGCAGAGCCGGATCAAAATACTTAACGATGAAAAAAACACGATAAGACTATGGATAAATAACTATGGTGAACAAGACTATGAAAATACTGTGGCTATGGTGGCAAAACTCTGACTTCAATCGTAGCTGTGGCATGAAAGGTTAGTGAGGATTCTGCAGTGACTGAAAGTAAAACAGGAAGCTAAATACTGTGAAGGGAGTGATCAGTGAATGAGGTGCAGCTGTGAACAATGAGACAGGTGACGTGGGTGAATGGAACGTGACAGGGGAAAAACATGGCTAGAACATAACATGATTAAACAAACTGTGACATAACATAAACTGATAGAGCAGACTGTGACATGTCCATCCAAAAGGTATTTTCTGATTTGTTTTATTTTCACATGTGGTAATTCTGATAATTATGCACACTTTGCTAAAACTTCCTTATATACAGATGTATACTTGAATATGCATTTAACTTGAGATGGTTTGGAGTTGGAAACCATTCATAGAAATAATGGCAACACAGCCAAGTTTGCAGGAACATTTGCTGGTATTTTACATCTCTGGAAACTGATATTAACAAATCATACGTATACATTCCTCAGCCGAATGGGGCGTGTATATCTCTCACCATCTCGCATAGTGATGGCTTGTGAGGAATGTACAGGCTACGAAAATTGTGTATTTACTGACAGACCCTGTTGTTTTTCCCGAACACCAGTTTTTTCTTATCTTTTATTCCTTAACGTTGACCGAGTATTGAATTCTAAGCCAAACCAAACAGCTTTGGCGGTTTATCTGTTAAAATCTATCGCAAACCCACCTAAACCCCAAGCACACATTTTTGGTTGATAAAACTGATTTTAAAGCTGATAAAGCAATTTTATTAGCAATTTTTGTTATCTGTGCCAGTGGTGGGTCATCTTGGCCAGTAAAGCCTTCTATGCTGGCCAACAGATGTCAGAAACAAAAAAAAATTAAACTTACATACATTTTCACATATTTCACAGAGTCTGTTCCAGTCACTCTGTTGATTGGCATTTTACCGCTGTCCTCCTGGTAGTTACATTACTTCCTGGCCAACAAAAATAAATTAGAGCTTCTGTCAAAGCAGATTTTTTTCTCTGGGTGTAAAAATCTTCTCTACGGCCTTCAGAAGCTCAATTGAATCCACTCTGTTATTGAAACAAATGCCGACAATGCTGTTGAATGTCATATGTTTTCACCAATCAGATTTCAAGTTTATCATATTAGATGCATTTTTTTGACCAGCTGGAGTCTTTAAGCTGGTCTTGCTGCTCACGTTGGTGTCACTTTGTTTTGCTTTCAGCTTAATGACCGAGCAAGTGTGTTTCCTTCCAGCTGTAGCTCTAGATATTGACTTTTCTATTTACTTCGCTCTGTTGTTTTTAAACACACGATGGATAAAGAATCTCAGAAAAGAAGTTTTCAAGAAAACATGGACATTGTTAACAATTGTTGGCCAGCCCTACAGCCCTGTAACAACCAGGGAAAAGATGTGCGTGGCACTTTTTCTTCAAGTAATAAAACTAATAATTTCTGATGTCTTTTAATTAGCCATGTCATGATCCGTATGTTTGTCTTTTGATTTATTAGTTTCTATGTCATGTTATGTTTTATATTCTAGTTCATTCAGTTATTCATATTCATCTTGTATATCAGTTTCCTTAGTTCCTGTTTTATTTTATTCAGTAACCCCCCTCCTGTCCATGTCACACCAGGTTTTCATTACTGATTGTCTCACCTGTTGTTCATTGGTGATTTACTTCCTCACTATATTTAGTCCTGGTTTTTACTTATTCCTTGTCAGACCGTTCCATGTTGTGTGTCCATATATATGCAGTTGCTTTTCCGTTGCCTTTCAGTCACCTTTTTCCTTGTCAACCAGTCATTTGTTTCCAGTTTCTTTTGCTCAGTGGGCTCTTTATTAAAGCTTTTGTAACTCACCTCCTCCTCCTGTGGTCCTGCATTTGGGTCTGTCATTTCCACACTTGTGACAAGCCAAGCTTAGCACCACGAGGGGTTCCATGCACTTAGTATTTTTGTAGTTTGCTTTTGTCACATCTATTTTGAGCTTCTCTGCATGTGCAGTACAGAAAAATCATTATTAGGAATACATACTGTCACAAATCTCTTTAACTGTGGTTGTTTTAAATATATAAACTTTAATAGTATGGAACAATTAAAACACTCAATCTTGGTGATATTTAATGGCTATTTGCTCTCACTTTTGCTTGTCAGTGTTTTGGCTGCGGCGCTGAGCGGGTGTGCTGGAGTGAATGTGTGCTCTGGCTGGTTGAAATCTGTGGGGAAGCTTGTTGGTTATATTTTACAGGTTTTCATTGCTTGATTGTTGCATGAGTAATTCCATTGGTTTTTATTAGATTTTTTTTTATTAGATCTGTGTTATTTGTGCTGCAGCATCCTGTTTATCAGTGAAATAGAGGTATAATCTTTTGCACTTCGGTCATGTATTTATGTCTTTCCACTTAATTTCTGTAACTCTCAGACATGCAAGAGTGTTTACCCAAATAACTCATTTCAACTCAGTAAAGGGTTACTGTCACTGTGGAACTGACAATAGCATATAGCCCTAGTGTCACACTGAGATTATTTTGGACCATTTCAATTGCAATCCGTTTTCCTGGCAACAGATTTAGAAGTCAAAATAACCAAATGGCCGTATAATTGTCCAAGTGTATATGTGTGAAAAAACTGAAATCTAAATAAGGATAGTTTTTGCCAAATGTAACGTAGGTTTTGTCATCAGAAGTCATACTTGAATCAGCTGAGGTTCAGAAACATTTTGAATTAATCGGCGCTGATTCATTTTTAAATAGAAAGTTTTCCAAATCAAAAGAATGGTTTAATATTCTCTAACTCTCCTCACGTACCAGCCACAATCACTAGATACAGCGAAAATGACATTCTTTGTTTACTAATCATGTCAAAATTCTCAGTCATAATCATTGTGACAGCATTATTGCCCGTTGCCCTTTCCACAAACTATTTGACGATTTTTATGTTGCAGAAGACGCAATGATAGACATATGTCACTCGGTTGCGGGGTAAGGAGAGAAAATGAAGAGAAAACTTTGGCCTGATCTTTTCTGAGGACAGCTAACATTCACGAAGATGGCAATTAATTTCACTGGAGCCACTCAAGCTTTTTATTCACATATTTCTTGTCTAAGGGCAGCAGAGAGAAGATTTGTTTAAATATTCTGTGCCCAAGGCAATGTCAAATAACAGCAGACCCTGATAAGATTTTTGAGGCTCGCTACTGAAATTAGTGCCTTAAACAATGATTTCTTGGAAAAATTTCTTCGAGCTTTAGGTTTGTGGTTCAGAAAATTGTGGAACAAAAGGATGATGTGTCACTTCATGGAATCTTTCATATCACCATCTTGAAAATGTTTGTCATGGAGAAGGCATAATGAAATATGATTTGGGCTGCGGACCATCACTAGCACATTAATGGCTTCATCCAAATGTGTATCCTCTAGATTACGCCTTATCACTACCAAGACACACATTGGTGTCCTGTACTGGGTAAATAAACACCAGCATCTGAATGGGCAGGGCAAAACACAAACTAGAGGGCTTTGTGTCCATTTTTGAAGTTTGGAACCGTAGGCTAAATGGAATTGACAGCCATGCATAATCACCTGCAGTTTTAGCTAGGGGTGCTTTGGCTCGACTGGGAAACAGCCTCGTTGAGAGCAGATTCAGCCCCAAAAGCCCCATTAAACTCTAATCCCAAATGGAGTTCCATGCCCTGACAGTTAAGGAGAAACGGAGTACAGCTGCGTATTTCCAGCCAAATGGATTTGGAAACTTGGAAGCTGTTGTTATGTTCATGTGTGTGACAGAAAGACAGTATGGGTTTTATCTTCAATTTCCCACATCATCCAAATCAACAAAAATGTCTACCAATATAAGATTACTTTTGTATTAACTGAATTTACTCATTGTCTTTGTAGTCTTTTATGATGATTTCCAATGAGAAATACAGGGCTACCCATTTTCACTTATGATTATCTTTGATGACACAAGAACAGATACATGAATAATTGTTCCAACCTCAAGAGACAATAATAATGTACGTGTTGCTTTTGTTCACACAAATATCCCCATGGGACCTGCTTGATCAATTAATGACAGATGAGCAGTCCCTTTTACTGCTGAATTGCTCAGCCTACCTTAAAGAGAAGTTAACGAGGACACTCGCACAGATGTTTGAAAGGCTTAATTTGATGCATATGTTTGTATACTGTTTACAGTGTTAGTTCTCATTAGCATTGCTCAGTTATCAGATTAGTTTGTCTTTCAGTCAATGAGTTAATCTTAGTTCAGACTGAAATATCTCAACAGGTAATGAATGGATTGTCCAGGCATTTGAAACAAAAGTCACTGGTGTCCAGAAACTTTGCTTTCATAAATTTGGTCACAAGCAGCCCAACTATGCTGCCCCAGAGCTGGTTGCTTAAATCAAACTAGGTGCATCTTGTCCAAGTTCAGTTCACAAAAAAAAAAAAACTAAATTGTTTAAAAATTAATTAATTGGCGCTGATGGACAAAATGTGTGCATGGATTTCAAGACTTTCAAATCTATGTAACTATACCATATTCTTTATAACTTCTAAATCAAACTACCTAGTTTTTAATGCCTAAACCTAACTAGGATGTTGAGCTACAGTCTCCACCACGGCCAATAAAGAGAAAGACATGTCAGAGGACAAAAGTCTATAAATCATGTTTTGTAAGAATTAAATGAACTAATGTAAAAATATCTTGGGATTAATGAAAATATGCACAAACTGGCCACAATCCGCTCCTGAATATCTGATAATTTGACAAAATTTACTTTTCTGAAGCACAACATAAACATCTGCAAGCACACAGCATAGTATGTTAACACTTGGCCACATGTGTCCCAGTTCAGCTCGCTGCATGGGTTACACTGATTAAAATGTATTAGCATAGCTTCTGTGATTCCTGTAGCACAAAAGGTGAGTTTGTCCTCTTCCTTATAAAAACAATGGGTCAAATGCTCATGAAGGGATATGCAATCTAAAATTTATATTTGAAGAAAATGCAACCTTTATGAGAACCTTGTGGCTACACAAACAAAAGACTTGTGAATGTTCGCTCCAATGTTGGAATGCTTACATGAGCTGTATTTTTCTTCTTGTGTTCATTGGGTGAGTTTGTTAAAGGATGCTGTTATGGATCATATTTAAGGTTATGAACAAATTACCAAAATGGGAGTGTCAAAGGGAAGTCTTGTTGGAAAATTAACTAAAAACTAAAGTTTTATTAAGTAATATGTGTCAATGAACTCACAAAATATTCAATGTTTATAATTCCTCCTTTGTCACTGCTGCTGAGATCAGTAAAGATTAACCTTGGTCTGGACTTCACAAATGCAAAATGTCATATTTACTTGCAAAAATCTCGAACAATACATATCGGTTCACTCCTTTGTACAAACAGAGCTTGATGAGGTGATGAATGGGATTGTAGACGAGATGCAAATGGTTTACTTTTTCTGAGGTACTTGTTGTCAGATGGAAGTCTGAACAAAGGCAGTGGGTTGTTTTTTTTGTTTTTTTTTATGTAGCTGTGGTGTGACCTTGTGAAGTCCATCCAATAAAGCACACATTCACACATAGAGACAAACACATCTCACACAACTGAAGATGTACATGCACTCAGGTTCAACTGAATTTACAAAGTCCATGTGCAGCTACACTGAGAGTAAACACCTATTTACACCCCCACGTATTCAGGTTCCCACCCACACATTAGTACCACACAACTGCACAAGCTAGCTTTCTCACTTTACTTCATAAAGCAGTTGGCTGAACATCTATAAATAGGCTGTAGGGCACTGCACAGCCTCAATTTGCCACCCCCATACACTCCTATAGCAATTATCCCAAGGTTTATTTCGGTTAAGCAGTCAAGCACGGGGAATAAACGACTCAGCCCATTCAGCAGTGGTTAATAGGAATGAGGATGCCTAATAGCAGCTGGCAATCAATCAGATCAAAAGGGAGTCAGTAAAATTAGCTAATTTGTTCATTGCATCCAATGTGTGAAGATAGGGTATTTGTTATATTGTGCTAAATTTGAGAAATCTTTTTGGTTACTTGATATCGATGTGCTTCTTTAGAGATTTTGTTTTTGGCCTAACAGATTTTCAGATGTATCCTTCGATCACCCGCATTCTCAGATCATGTCACAGCTACAGGACGCAGACATATTCAGGGCTGTTTTGGGGGATTTCACACATAAATGTGTTTATGAACTGTTTATGAACTATAGTTAAGTTTACCCGCTATAGTTAAGTTTACCCGCTACGCCAGTATATCAACTTTCCACAGAAAAACAGTTATTTTCATCCAAGACAGTTTGACTTTCAACATAATGGCAAGGAAAGGGAACGTTTCAACCTGAAAGAATTAAGAAGCTTCTGAAATCTGAAAAGCGAAACTTAATTCTATCAGAATTACAGTTGAAGGTTATATCAATAAGAATGTAATTTTATTTGACAGCACTCTCTCATTTTAGTTATGTTGTCAAACAAGAGCTCAAGCATAAGCTGTTTCAGTATTGAAATAATGAAATAATAATGAAATAACAATGTCAATCCAAGACATTTGAAAGTTTAGGTTTCCTCTAAGCCCTTTGAAATATATAGGCGTATATATATATGTATATTTATCTTACCGGTGTGTGTGCAAACGACTGGCCAGTGAGTGGCCCCTGCTACAGCCATCACATCTACTTGATGTTGGTTCAGTTTGGTTCTCTGTGCAATGTCACCCAGAAACTTTCCATGGAGAGAAAGTCCTCTCAGGACAAGAGCAACATATGTTTCCTCCTCCTGTGCCAGTTTAATTGAACGTGCTATTTGTTTGCTTGTGGCAATTATGGAACTTCGGCACAAGGACATCAGTTTTCTTTTGGGAAATGATTTTGTTTACCATTATGGGAAGAAAGATAATTAGGTTGATCTGTTTTTTTTTTTGTTTGTTTTTTTTATTAAGTGCTAAACAAAGGCCACTGAATTTTCTTCTTTAATAGGTTTCACCTGAAAGGTCATCGGAGAGGTTCCTTCAGTTGGTAATTTTGTTCATCATGAATTAGTGCCAGGCCTCGGTTTCTGATGTATTTCACTTCTGTGCCAAACCTCTCTGGGCCGGCATCTCACTGCAGAAACCTGGTGGGCAGGATTGGGTCAACAGGGAGATTAAAGTCCCCTGATCTGGTTCCTCTAAGATACTGGCAGGCAGCCACTCTTTCTCTCTGTCTTGACTTTAACGCTGTTGGGTTTTGTTGTATCCCATTTGTGACAATTAGTTTCCTTTTACTTTCATAAAATAAGCTTTCTTTTGTTTTTCATGTGTGGTCTCATCTCAGCCTTTAGCCTGACCATGTCATTATCGACGTATTACATCATGCAAAAATATATATTTGATATTATGTCCTGTGCATTCTCTTTGCAACTAAAGCTTGTTTGATCAATTTAATTGCAAAATCTAAAACAAAAAACTTACTTTACTGTTTGGTGAGAACACTATTCTTTATATTTAGTCAAAAAGGGCTTTCATTTAAGTTGACAACGTGTGAAGAGTTCATGTTTTCTCAAAAATTAGAATGACTGAACCGCACCCTGACATGTACAAACAGATGTGTATGTACACGGCTGCTGTGTGAACACCAGTCAAGTCGTAGCCAGCCGTGTGCCTAAATGTGAATTTGTCGTCATTTTCTGAAATCTTGTGACTAGCAGTCTGCTCACCAGTCAAATCCCTGAAATTGCTGGAAAGAAAGTGCCCCTCAAAGCCGCATAAAATACTCTCCCAGAGCAAACCTCTAAACCCAAACTGCTGCGGTTGATACGCTCACTGCCCACAAGTACTGAACACATGGCTGTGAAGGAAGCTGCCAGGTGTGTATATGAGTGGAAAAACCTCTTTTCCCCACAACCACTGTCCCTAGATTATTGTGTTAAATGAAAAGGCACACTAAGTGTGCTTGGATGTTGGGGGAAAAAAAAAAAAAAAACTCTTAAGGTTAATACCATGCAACAATGAATCAACGCATGTGTCATTTTGTTGCTCCAACTCATGTACAAGCCTGTGTATAATCATTTAAAAAAGATTAGGATTAAAGGCTCTCACCCAAAACCATTTTACCAATAGAGTTTTTGTTGATTATTACAAAATAATCATTTCACCTACATAATATAAAATATTTCTATGTACTTGTAGACATATGGTAGACACTTGTCTTTGTGTATCTTTAGGATCAGTGCTTATTCAAACTGCCACAGTGCCTTGACACTTCTAATATCTTTGCAACCTAAATATCTCTCTTCATATGTTATTTAACATAATATTTTTCTATTCCATTTCTATTTGTGTGTGTACTGAATAGTCATTTCATATATATGCAATGGCTGCTTTTGCCTTCACTGAATGTGAAGATATGAGGGCAGCCCATGAACTGTCTGTGCCACTGTAAATGAAAGTGACTTGTGTCAAGGCTATGTTGAATCAGAAAACACACAAAGAGGAAGGAAGGGCTCAAAAGATAGAGAGGGGGGCATTGGAGGACATACTGAGATTGAGAAAGAGTACAGAAAGAGTGGAAGGGGTAAAGAAAAAAAACAAGAGCAGGGACATGAAGAATAAGAAAGAGGGAGAGACAGAGGTACTTCACCAAGAGGGGACATAAAATGGCAGAGAGGTCTAACAGAGACAGCAGCTTTGATTTCCCCTCAGCTTTAGGCTGACCTTCACCTGCTCCACATGAACCAAGCAAAGGAGACACAAGGTGGAAGGACTGCTCCCCGTGCTCTCCTTTAGATGTGCTCTAGTAACTGTAATAAAACAATGCTGTCTGGGTGGAAAAGAGTGACACAGCGATAAGCTCCAGTGACCCGCACATGCAACCTGTTTAATGACTGTAAAGAGATGCTGAGGTTAGTCATATATAGAACCATAAAAAATTATGAATGTAAAGCACTGCATTCAAATGTGCTGCAGTTTATTTGTCACAGCTTTGAAATATTCTTATAGCGATCTTCTGCTTATGATCACTGCAAAAAGCCAAAGTCTTTCACATTCATAGATAGATGGCTATATTATGATGTTTTTTAACAGAAGGAGGGAACTTATAAATAGAACTTCCTGCAGGGGATCGCTGGTTTAACACTTGTTCTGTACCACATTTTCTCATTTCCCTCTTACTCACAATTATTTCTCAATTGCACTTGCACCAGTGAATGGTTTGGGCTAGGAGTTGAAGTCCCATTCCAGCAGTTACAAATCCTCTAAAATTCATCTGTGTAGCTCCAAATTGAACATTTCACAGTTTTTGCCTGGAAAAACAAAAACAAAAACAAAAATCAAAAAATCTCACACCTTAAGCATTGCTCAGGAAATGACTACCTCTGTTTCCTCTTTCAGTGAATAGGGATCTACAAATAAGATAATCTGGCCCTAACCACATATCATCCCGCCAACAGCTGCATGACAACAGATACCAGCTTCCTCTGTCTCTGCAATGCAATGTCAAATTCTAATTTTCATGAATAGATTATACATCCTATGTTTTATTACTGTATTTTCAAAAAAAGCCCAGTTTAAAAAAAAGATTAAAATTTTCTGCCATACATCAAGGATTTGATGCTAACTGAGGATTTGCAACTAAGGATTGTGACACTACTGTGGTGGACAGGTGAACAAATTGATCCATTGCATAGTTCCTGGTGAGACTGGGCTGTACACTTCTGTCTCTAAATTCTTGTCGAATCGATATGCAGTATCTTGTGATCCCTTTGAAGTAGTTTTAAAAGAATATATTTAAAGCATGATGTAAAATAAAAGAAATACGAATTCTGATTCACAAATGAATTTGGTGTTTTATTTTTTTAATGCTGTAGTAAGGTGTTTTCAGTCAAATTACAAATCATATACCAGTAATAATCACTACTGAGAGTTTTTTTCCCTTCATCCTTGTCATGTGAACCTGAGTCACAAAAGTCATACTGACCTAGTTTACAGCTTCCTGTATCTGATCTGATTTCTACTCCTGAAATATTTACCATCTGGGTCAGAAGGGGTTAGGAATGTGCTGCGGAGATATGATCCACCTGTGGGGTAAAGGATTGTGCTGTAAAAGACAGGGTGCATAGTGCCTTTATCTTGAGACCCTGGTCCATGAAATGTATGATCTACTTCACCTTCAGTTAGGTAAAAAAAAGTGGTCGAGGTGATACGCTTTTTTGAGCTTTGCAAACAATGCCTAAATCAATAAGAAAGGACAGTTAACTCTATCATACGGTGATTTATGGTCACCGCTTACTCCTGACTACAGCTGGGGATACAAAGGAGCTTACTTAGTTAGTAGCAATTATTACTAAATATCAATAGACACTTATCAATATTCAATTAAATTTGTAATGAAAAGCTGTGTCTGCATTCTTAGCTCAAAGTCAAGCTTGTTTCCCATGTGTGTTGGACTCTGCCAGGCCACACCCTGTTGGTGATTTTCATTGATGGGATCTCAAGGCGTAGTCAGGGAGAGGAGGGCGTCTGGTTTGATAACCTCAGAGTAACAGCTCTGCTTTTTTCAGACAATGTGGTTCTGTTGACTTCTTCAAGCCATGACCTTCAGTGCACACAGGAGTGGTTCGCAGCTGAGTGCAAAGTAACCGGGATGAAAGTCAGCTCCTCCTAATCTGAGGCCATTGCGCAGTAAGGGGAATTCAAGTATCGCTGGATCTTGTTCATTAGTGATGGAAAGTTGGAGCAAGAGATAGAGAGACTGACTTGGGCTTTGTTAGCAGTAATGTGGGCACTGCTCCGGTCCATGGTGCTGAAGAGGGAGCTGAGCTGGAAGGCAAATCTTGCGATTTACTGGTCCATCTATTTTCCAACCCTAATGGTCACGGACTCCGGAAAGTAACCACAAGAATGAGATCATGGATACAAGTGGCTGAAATGAGTTTCCTGCTGCTGGTGGCTGGGATCAGCTTTAGAAACAGAGTGAAGAGCTTGAGCTTTTCCTCCACATCGCAAGTAGTCAACTGAGATAGTTATGGCATCTGATTAGGACGCCTCCTTGTCACCTCCCCTTGAAAGCTTTTTCAGGTATGTCCAACTGAAAGAGGCCCAGCCCCAGAACACGCTGGGGGGATTACATGTCCCATCTGGCCTGGCAAAGCCTGGAGATCTCCCAGGAGGATGAGTGTTGCTGGGGAGAGGGATGTCTGGGTTTCCTTCCTGGACCTGTTGTCTCAGCAACCTGACATTAGATAAGCGGAAGAAAATGGATGAATAGATATTAATTAAAATGTTAATTATGGGGCAATTATGGGACATTTAGAAAACAGGAACTAACAGCTAAATACCAGTGTCAGTTTGGAGTGTCTGTTCACCTAGTACAGATATTACAGATATTAGATGAAGGCTTGAGTCCAAGCCTTTCATTCTCAGTACTCTTATGTAATGATGACAAACGACTACTCTTTTAAAATAGTGCAGTGTTTAGCAATCAACGATGAAATGAAATATGTATCGGGGGGCTGGTAGCTACTGGTGGGCCTCAATGATCATAAATGCTTTGGAGAATTGTGAACTTTGCTGAGGCCTTTGCCTGTCCCCTTGTGGAGAGGCAGCAAGAATGAGAGGGGCTTGCTGCAACTTCAGAGGGAAAGGGAGTTTGACTCAGAAAGAGATCTAGTCCACCACTGCAGAGTCTGGCTAAAAAAAGGAAGACTGGTAAGAGCCTGTGGTGTTTGCCTGTTAAGTTGGAGGAGTATAAGTATAAGTCCACAGAGTAGTGACTTTAGGTTATGTTATGATATAAGTTGTATGATATAAATTGTGTATGATATGTATGATAAGATCTGGAGCTAACGATCAATAGTGGTGGAGGAAGTATTCAATTCCTTATTCAATACAAAGTCCTAACACCACACTGAATTCTAAATGTTCTCTGTTACATGTAGAAGAATATTGCTTAAGGGAATGTATGAAAGTAATACCAGAAAATTGCAGGAAAAGGGTCCCATGTGAACAATACTTTACTATTTATCATAGGATTATATTATTACTGAGTAAAGTCAGGATATAATTGTTAGTTGGTTGAGGTGTCGCTCATCTAGAACTATTTTGTGTGCAACGGCAACTAATGATCATTTTCAATCCGGCTTTGTTTTCTACAGATTTTAATGGTAGATTTTAATTAATCAATTGGTTGGTTTGTTAAGATTCATAAAATTGTGAAAAATGCTGTCAAAATGTCTCAAAGGTTTTCTCTCAAACAGGTGATTAGCCGACCAATCATATCAACTGTATTTATATACATTTTTGTGGAGTTTGATTTATGACAAAACAGCATATCTTCTATATTTCATACTTTATATGCTTTGCATAAATCCTTATTTGCAAAGGAACTAGTAACTAAATCTACCAGGTAAATGTAGTGAGGTAAATAGTATACTGTTTGCCTCTGGCAAGTTGTTGAGTTGAGGAAGAAATTACTTGAAAAGAATAGACACAAGTACCTCAAATTTGCACAGTCCTTGATTAAATGTACTGACAGAGATTCCACAATTGGGAACTAGTTTACTGGCTGCCATTACTGCCATCACTAAATACCAGCATTCGGTTCAGTTCCTCAAGCCCAGGGCAGAATAGGACATTTAGCGGTAGAGTTACAATGTAGTTCTAACATTTGGATGTTTTTCAGTCATTAGTCACATTCATTATTTGAACATAGAATCAAGAATAAAATATTCTTTTAAAAAAGAAAAGAGTGCATTTTTAAAGGGGCTATTTAATATGAGTAAACCGAGTGTACCAGTCACCCAGGATCACATTGTTGAGTCTTAATGAGCACACAGGTTTTCTGGGCATGCATTTGGCCAGACTATAATGGTAATGGGTGGGTGTGCAAGTATGAAACTGAAGTGAACACAGACACGTAAGGAGGGAAATTTTGGTAAAGTTAGCTCTACAAAAGGTCTAAGAAGCCTTGGCTTTAAATGGCTCTCCTGGGTAAATGCATTCAACAGAGAGTGACTTGTTTGCCTTTGCTTTTGACTAATTAAGAAGTTGAATAGACTTGGAATAGGAAAAGTTAGCAAGAAAGGAAAAGAGGAAAATATATAGAGAGAAAGAAAGAGGTTTAGAGAGAGTAATGTCTGTTTCCATTTCAAATTTATCTGCTGGAGAGAAATTACAGTTGACTCCTCCACTCTAGTGGGAAAGCTAACCGATATGAAGGAGAAAAAAACAACAGCAGCGAAGCTTTGAGACTCTGTTGCAGTTCTCTTCATTAATCACACACAACACACTGACTCTGCATTCCCTTTGAACCTTTACTCTTTGAGCTTTCTCTGATTAACTTTGTTTATGAGAGAGATGACTGATCATACCTGACAGTTGTTATCAGGACCCTCCATCATAAGGCCACTTGTTAATAGATCCGTGTTTGTTTTTGTCTTTTCTCTCATGTTTACCACTCCTCTCACTGCTCCAACGTCAGTCTTTGGAGCTGCATGTGGTCTCATGTAGATTGTTTAACAACAGTCTCTGTCTAGAAAATGCTTCATGAATATCAATGTGAGTGAATACCTGATTGAATAGTGTTTTCTCTTATAAAGAGCTATTAGTCCCTCAATAGAGAAAAAAATATATTTTAATGATGCAGAACAGGCTGAACAAGGTTACACCAATGGCTGTCAGAACCTTTGCTCCTGGCCTCCAAAAAAATGTGCCAGATGTGAGTGATAGGATTACTAAAAGTCCACTTAATAAGAACAGAAAAGACTAATCTTGTGGGATATTCAACAGGAAAATTAATGTCAAGAAACTGAACTGTAAATTAAGTAATTTTTCCTTTATTGTGCTCTGTGAGCGAAACATAAACTGTTTGATTTGAAATATTTACACTCCAAGAATAGCAATTTGTGATTACGAATGTTGTTGTAGTCAACCAGTTGTTACCAGTCAGCTCTTGTCTGTTGACAGCATTACCCTTCAAAGCTAGCAAAAACTAGACTTGACTGAGGATGGGCATTATGGGAAGTCACTGAATAGAACTAGAAAATAGAATAGAAAAATACTTTATTCATCCCCCAGTGGAGAAATTCAAATCAGTCGAGTAGCTCAAAAAATTATAAATATTTACAATAATTGCATACTAGACAACAACAACGATGATAATAATAATAATAATTATTATTATTATTAACTTCTATTTGCGACCTGTTGGGGCAGCATTATTGCAGTATTATTGCTACATCTAGCCTACCAGAACCTAAAGAAGGAGAAGGAAAAGAAAAAGAGGAGGAGCAGGAAGGGAATCAGCAAGCAGCCAGAAATGAAAATACCAGTATTACTATTGAAGATGCCCCACTTTCAAATTGTTTGTTTAGCAACATTTTGGCGACAGAAATGATAAATGGCAGTAGAGTGACTGATAAGACATGGACAATATGCAAGCATTGTATGAAAATAATGCCATACACCGCGGCTAATATAAAGAAATATTTTATTTTAACTTTTATAAATTTTAGTTTTAGTTTCAATTTGTGGAAGAAGAAGTTTATTAAAAGATCATGCTTATATCATGCATGTAAAGAGTTAATAATAATAATAATAATAATAATAAAGAGTTAATAATGAAACATTTCAAAATGCATGTACAACTGGGTTAAATAAAAGTCTGTTGGTCCAGTCATATATTTTGTCATTGTAGTTTTTTCTACAAGCATCGACTCGATGAGCATCATCAAACACTCCACATAAGGAGGCGCAATAGTTTAGGCAAAATAACTATTTATCCAAGGTGTATTGCATAAATCAAACTGTTTTCGTTCTAACTAGAACATGAAAGTTGAAGCTCAAAGAAAAAAAGAAAAAGCCAAGCGCTGCCGTAAGGAGTGATGTTACAGTATGTCACGGTCACTTCAGTTATCTCTGTGATATCATTTTGACTGAAAGGGCACTTGATGAGAGTCCGCTGCTAAGACCACTGCCCAGTTTTACAATTTCAAAGAGGCTGATCTGTGTCTGCCCATAAATTTTATGGGTCCTTCATTTAGACATGCTATATATCTGAGCTTAATGTCATGAAATTTGACCCGAGAGTTTTTGTAGGATCTGATTGAACAGCGAGACAAACAGCACGATCAAAGATTTGTCTTAACTCTCGCTGTGGCAGGTGAAACATAACTTATTAGACACTTTTTAGCACATCCGTGTTTTAAAAATTTAAATGAGTTAAAATGTCATGTTACGAAATTGAAAACAAGATTCATGTGAAACTGAATTTTGAGCACAAAATAATCCAACTTTTAATAGTTCATTCCAGCAAATGATTTGCTTGGCCTCTGAACTTGCACTAAATAAAATTATATCTTCCCTGAAATATACATCCTCTGAGTTATCTTTAATCTCCCTGGCGGATATTGCTTAGGAGAAGTCACTTTTTCCTATTTGCATGTCGTCTTCTTAATAGCCTATTAATGAAGATACATGCAGAATCCTTTTGGTTAATAAGGTTCATGTCAGGCTTTTCTTGCCTTCGGAGGAGGCAACTTTGGAGAAAGCTGGGGCTAAGTCTTAAAACTGTGAAAAATCACCCTAAATAGGATGTATAGGGTGAAGGGGTGGGTTCAGGGGAGGCTAAGGTAAATTAAGAGGAAGATAAGAATGAAGGAAAAGAGGAAAGAAAGACATAATGGTGTCAAGATAGGATTACTTGTCATTACTGGGCACTGAGAAGCCAGTAAATGAAACGCCACTGCAGCTTTTCTACCCCCCACCACCATCCCCAATCATAAGTCAAACACCCTCCTAGTAAAACATGCTTTGTGTTCTGGTGCATGACTGCCTCCAGACCTGTAATAATAAAAACATGTCCCAGCGCACTATGTTCGACAAGGTCGTCTCCTGTGTCTCCTTTCAAAGTTCCATTGTTCTGTGGGTGTGTGGCCAAACAGCATAGAGCGGAGGAGGATGGGGATGTCTTTCTCATGGTCAACAGAAGGTGGATTGATGGTACCGATGACCGATTTTTTTCCAAATTCATCAGACTGTTAGGTGGCTTGATGCCTGGCTGGTCCGCACGTGCCATCAGCTGAGCAGGTGATGTCCTGCCACGATCGTTTCACAAATGGCAAGTTGCAGCACCTTGACATTGTCGTGGTCGTGGGGTGAAAAACGATGTCACACTTCATTAGGTCTCTGCTGGTGGAGAGCTGCTCGTCCCATTAGACGCTGCGCCGTGTCGCACCATGTTACTGCAAGCCTCATTGCCATTTATTTCACAATCGGCCAGATGAAACGGCTGATATTAACAATCTGTTCCTTGATGTGTTTCTCGCGCTCTCGTTCTTTCTGTCTCTCATTCTTGCACACACTTCTACTATTTTCTTCTTCTTTGAATCCCCCCCCTCCCCCTCAGGCTATTTGTTCTTGGTAGGAGGACTAAATCTTAAAAATCATTTGTTATGTTGGGTCACGTTTCAGGACACAATTAATGAGGGGAATCGTGTGGACAGGTAATTTGAATCATCAGCTCCATTTGTTATTTACAATTGTCAATTAATGCCACCCTGAACAGCCCTTGTGTCAGCTTCATCCCTGCCAGTTGCCAATTACTCTTCAGTCCACCTTGCTGACCTCCTGGCAGGGAGAGAGGTGGGGGAATCAGATGAGCACGATCCCTCTGAGACGCAAAACATCCCAGCCATCTGCCGCCCGCATTCATGCCTCCCCTGCTAGGGAGAAAAAGATAGAAATTGTGTGAGGGAGTTACAAAAGGAAAGACAGAGCGAACAAAGAACAAAACTGAGAAATTGCAACAAAAAAAAAGTCATGAAAGCAGACCAAAGTTAAAATGATAAGAAAGAGGACAAGCCCAATGACCTGAATTTTAGGGGACAGTTCTGACCTTTATGGCAAAATGACACACTATAGAGTTTCTGAACAGAGATAGTCACATTGATAAAAGCATTTTGTCGTGCTTTATCTTCCAATCAACCCCAGTGTCAGGGAAAAAGCTGACATTTCATGTTCCCTGAAAACATGGGTGTGTTTCATCAACATTTATTTCGGACATCATGCACAAGTACGTATTGGTTCAGGCAGAAAAAAAGCCACATCTGGATGCTTAGAAAAAGTGTGTGCTTTTTTAAAAAAATTTTTGTAATGAAATCCAAATCCCCTGATGTGATTTTAAATAATGCTGTGATTTTCCATTTCCTGCTTTTTTTGATCATGATTTTTCTGTTGAGATTCAAAACTAAGAGGAGGTCTTTTTTTATTTAAACATTCTCCCTCTCATTGCACATTTTACCAATCTGCCCTTATTGAGTGTCCTTTTCCACCCAAAAACACTGAAACAAGGAGGAAGTGTGAAGGCTGACCTTATGGGATGTAGAATTGCAATTTGCCACAGTGGGCACCTCGGCACATACAAGCGACAAAGGGAACTGAAATTACTATCCCTTAGAGTCCCATAGCTGGAGGGTATTGCTTTGTAATAGGAATATGACATAACCCACCTTGCAAATGTGTCTAATGTCTTTGTTATGGAAAGACTGAGGAGAGAGCATATGGAGGAGTTAAATCCCTTTCTGTTAGATGCAGTATTTTTCAGCCTTTGTCTGACCACTGGTGTTTTGGCAACATCAGTGGCTCCATCAGGTCTAAATACTTTAAAAGTAGAATTTACTTTTCGATCGAACTTCTTTTATGACTCATTCAAATCTAGCAGGTAACTGCAAATTAGATGATCAACTGTCACAGAAATTTTGCTATGAAAAGCCAACATATTACATGTGGCTGTAAACTGGAAAAAAAGATTCTCCTGAAAAGAACTGGCTTTTGGTTTGACATTTGCCACGATACAAAACCGTACTACATAGATTTTTTATACTTCTATGATTCCACAAAATTTCAATTCCAGCGGTGCATTCATTAAGCTTGAAGAGATATTAAATTAAGATGAAAATCTGATAAAACTGAAAGTCACAATCATCTGGTTTGGCTGGAGGAGAGAGTGCACACTTTTTGCATGGATAATTCATTTTGCCTGCTGATACTTATTTGCATAAATTAAATGTTAAAGTTTAAATATCGAGTTATATTTTAATCTGTCAGTCGAGGTGTTTTTTATTATTCTTATGGCGATACAGAACCTGCTCACAGAGGAGCTTTTGCTCGTTTACTTCAAATGATGTAGATCACTTGTGTGTCTTTGCCATCGTGTATGGCATTAAAAAAAACTATTTGTGGATGATCAATGAATGATATCTGTATTGATATTTCCATGCTTTTGTACATGTCAGTGGGGTGAGGTTTCCAGTGTGTGCCTACTTGTCTGAAGTGCTGAATAACAACTGCTTGCCTTCCTTTGATTCCTTTGACTCGCTGCCATGGCCAAACATTACAGTGTCTAACCTGTCAATGACATACCACGGATTGCTATTGATTGGTACCGTTATTGCTGCCGGCTAAATTCATTACAGGATCGACCAAGGTTGCCTGAGATGGACACAGAGGTTGAAGCCTCTAAAAGCAACTGAAAGGTTAAAAAAGAGAGAGAGAGAGAGAGGGAGGAAAAAAAATACACTTTCAAGGCTTGAAGCTATGAACATAAGGAACTATGAAGGCAGGAAAGCATGATGATATTTTGTCAAATTATTTTAGCTTGAAGGGGAAAAAAAAAAAGTTCCTGCTTCTGCGGGTCAAAGATGGAATAGAATTATTTCTCCACTTCTTCATTTTAACTGTCAAATGATTATATCTGCTGTTGTTGCCTCCAAACACAAGCTTTATAAACAGGAACCAGCCAAGGTTTAGCTGGATAAATGCTCTGGCAAGAAAATCCTTCAGAATGAGACATACTGCAGCATATGAATAATGATTCTGGGTTTAATTGTGTATCATTGATTCACAAATCATATCATCTTTAGCCCCATGCCCATGTTGGGACATGTTGTGAATTTGCGGGAATTTTAGGGTGTGTTGTGTGTTGTTTTATGTATCCACTGTAACATATAATCTATATCGAACAGTGTCAGGTTCTTAATGGTTTCAAACTGTTGCACTCAAAGTGCAATATTCCCTGATGTTCTATTTTGAAATTCATTCAGGCCTCTCCCCAGAGACAGCTGGGATAGACCAACCCCACATAGGATAAAGCAGGTATGGAAAACAAATGAATGAATACATTTGCTTTTAAAGACTTTATATAGCATGTTTAGATTGCCTCTCTTGCACAAAACCATCTGTTACATCTTAAAGAGTGATATCCGTGAAGGGATTCCAGGCGTACTGTGTCCATGTGTTCTGCTGAGTCCAAATTGGTTTAAACATGCATACACATAAAGCATCTTCAACACAATACTGTTGCTGCAGCTGTGTCAAAGCTTCCCATGCATGGGCATGTAATTGTTCCTCAGGAGATTGTCTGGGTATGGATTCTCTCCGAAGTCTCTCCTCAGAACAAACGTTCTCTCCTTGTCTTCTTTGTCTGATATATTGTTTTTCTGAATGGAGCCTGATCCAGGTGCATGTGTAGTGAGTCCCTGTTGTTGCTAACATTTGAGCTGAACACCCTTGTAGGCTGTTGATGATGATGATATTTACATCACACATGTCTCACAGGTGTGCAAACCATCAATTGCCTTTTACAAACCCATATTCTTCTGTACAGTAGTTATTGGTCACTGGTCTTTTGGTTATTTGAACAAGGTTGCACAATTTGAGGAAAACTTTCAGATCCTTTCTTAGCTTTTTTTGTGCCATTTCCCTTTTTACCAGCAGATGACACAAAAATGTAATGCATGTTTGAGATCTCCAATGAGGCCTCAGTCCAGAAAGTGTAATTGTTATATTGCTCTGCTCTACATTTGCTTTTAATTGTGATGATATGATGTTTTATATGAAATTCATATTTTCCACAATTAGCATCATCAGCTGCAAGGAGGGGATTAAACTAATAATTCATAGCTCAGATTTTATATTGAAAAATATGTGGTAAATGTATGAAAACTGGATTAGATTTTGAAATACAAGGCAGAGAAAATGTTAAGTTAAGTTTAGAAATCAAAGACGATATTGCTCGAATTTATCATTAGGTGAAATACAAGCTGCCATTTATAAAGCAGTTGTGGAAATAAGATGCTGTCGCCTCACAATTTTTTTTTCATTTAGCACTTATCAAGACACTTCTATGTTTTTGCACTGTGGCCAAAGTGGATATTACACATTCAGGAGCAAGACAAGGTTAAGCTCTCTTGGTTATGTCATCAATCTTCCAACAATTTCAATGATAATGATTGCCATTAAAAAAAAAAAAAAAAAAAAAAAAAGTTAATCATATGTGACCCAAGTGTTTTATCTTTCTTTATCGACGTGTTGTTCGCTCGCAGATTCAATACTGAAGGAAATGTTGTCCTGAACCAAATCTGTACACCCAGATACAGCTTCATTGTATTTCTGTGAGAATGTGTGAAGCAGACACACTTCTGCACCGCTGTGTCTTCTGAGTTAAGACACTGAAGGTGTCACAACAATACTATCATGAATTATTACTGGAAATGACAACGCTGCTATGTGGAATTTTCATCCAGTACATAAAATTTGCTTTCCCACTAACCCCAGCAACCAAAGGTCTAATTACATTGGAAGTAATAAACTGTAGATTTAATAGTGGACCAATTTTAGTGAGATCATGTAAAACTCCAATACATAAATGTTCTGTCATTTATTGGAGGCTTGTAAAATACTGTAAATATCATAAACAGTATAAAGATACTTAATCATGCGGAGCTTTGCAGCAAAAAAAATCCAGCTAAAGTCTAAACCTAAGATTTAGATCTGTTTCGATGTGAAATGTGCTGTCCTCTTTGTCCATTGATCACACTCTAATTTCGCAATGCTATCCTGGTCCTGTTGATGTAGTAATGTAGCCAAGCATTTCGACAAATGAAAACAGAGACGCAGCCAACTCTATACCTAATCTGCTACTTTATATTGATAGATGTAAACCCTCTCCAGGACTTCATTTGTTCTTCTACCCATTAATCCTCAGCGAGGCATTCTCCATCCA
This sequence comes from Leuresthes tenuis, assembly GCF_036924035.1. NCBI lineage: Eukaryota > Metazoa > Chordata > Actinopteri > Atheriniformes > Atherinopsidae > Leuresthes > Leuresthes tenuis. The sequence goes on along the minus strand of NW_027325365.1, from coordinate 14,283,093 downwards.
GGAGCTTAGTAGCTCGCTATTCTTTTCTTCCTTGTTGGAGATTTGGAACACCATAGGGGGCCGGAAGATCCTGCAGAATACCAATTGACCACACCGGGGGAGGAGTAGCATGAGGGATCTAGATTATAGATTTCACTTGAAACATTTTTCCTTCACCTCATCTTCTCATCCAAAGATTTAAAACGTGCTGAAGAAGGGGAGGCAGACATGAAATATTTCAGGAAGCAACAGCGATATCATGCTGGTGTTTACTGTTTTGAATAGCAGGCTTGTGGGCAGGGACTAAAGTTTTTCTCTGTGGTTTACAAATTGCAATCCTGACGCCACAAGTGCAGGCACAAGAGGGAGTGAATTGCTTTTCTGAGATGGTTTTAGTGTGCTCTATACTATGGTTAGCCATGTAGGTACCAGGTATGTCAGCAGAGATGAGAGAGAGAAGCGAAAAGGAGGAGGTGAGGAGAGATTGGAATAGCTTCATTCATCATAAGGTTGCCTGCGATTTCTCCCACCTCTGTGATTCCGCATGATCTGGGAGGATTTAGTTTGAGGTCTAGAGCCCATCAAGACAAAACTGTACAAATTGAGTTTGATAGTTACAGACTCTTATATTTTGCTATAAATCTAGTCTCTGCAATTGAAACTCATACATCTCAATTTACTTTTTTTTTTGTATTTTCTCTGTATAGCTTTAATAGTGCAGCCTTTTTGTTCTCTGACATTTTTCTCTTATACCCTAACTGTTTTTTCTATTTCAAAGACAAGGAAGACAAAATGGGAATAAGATCCTTACACTTTTTTTTTTATGCAGATGAGCCATAGTCTAGCACACCTGCAGCAGCACTGAATAACCTAAATAAAAGCCTAAGGCTTGTCTCACTTAAAATTGGACATCATAGGGGTGGATGGGTTTCTGATAAATAGCTTTAAAAGCAGCAGCTTCTTGCTATTCGTTTTTCCACACTTAATATTCCCTTGTGAACAAAAACGTTCCCTCCTGTATAACGTGCATCTTATTAATATTTTCAACCTGACAAGCCTCACTTATTTGGAATGTTTTACAGTGCATCAAGAACACCCTCAGTCTTATTCTAAATGCACACCAAAAGTTCTGTAAAGGATTGAGCTAAAATCCCTTGATATATGCCAGTTCCTTTGAAAAATTCTAACTCATCACTTCAAGGAAAAAAAGCAGCTCCTGTTGTTGCTCAGATATTGTGTGGAAGTTGAAAAACAACACTTTTTCATTGTATCAGATAAAAATTTGTCCTAATATGCAATCATGCAGACTGATAATCCAGCACCTGACTGTGCTCTGGGGGCAGGTGCAGCCACCACCAGCCGAAGCTGTTGGTTTGTGTGGCAGCGATCGATGCTGATCGCAGAAGCTTCCCTCTGTCAGTCAGTGAGCATGTTATCTGCCCTCGCCCTTCACTCAATAACCCATTCACTCATTCACTCTCTAATTCAGTTGCTCACTCCCTCACGCACTGCCGCAGTCAGACAGTTCTTCAGTCCCACCTTTTTATTTTTTTAAATACCAACACTGCCCCCTTTTGGTCAGACTTTTCTGTCACCTGGACAGACTGATGTCCCACTTGAAAAACGACTGCGCTGAACAATTTCTGACACTCACCCTGTCTCATTGATTTATAAATCTTCTTTGGAAGAAAAAGAGGTTTTTTTTTTCCCTTTCTGTGGAAAAAATGTGGATGAGGGTTTAAGGTTGATGTACTTTTGGTTGGCCTGACTTTGCTCTATCTCTGACTGAATCACTGCCACCCAGAGCTTGTTACTGAGACACAGCCATTTCACAAGTGCTGTGGATTCACAGTGAAATAGTGCTTGTGGGAAAGATGAGGCTGGACTGGAGTCCCGGGGGGAGGGTAATTATCCGTTATGATCACTGGGAGACGACATGAGTCTGTGTGACAGCTTTTGTTATTCTGACCGCCGAGAAGAAGTGTAGAGGCGAGAAAAGATGATTAAAAGACTGTCTGCCCTCCTTGTGTCTTTGGAAGAAGAAGTATGGTGACACCCGGGCGGTTTCTAAGGATGTGCCTTGACAGCAGAGTGGGGAGAAAGAGCGGGTAGAGGGATGGACATGAGAGAAAAGACCATCCAAAGGGAGTGTTGGCGAGATGTTTGAGGCCCATCCAGCCCCTCCTTCCTTACTTTGTTGCTTGGAGACATTTAGAGAAAATGCAAATGAGCAGGAAACAGAGGGACTGCATGATTGTATGAACAGTTACACAAACACAGCCACCACAGCAGCCACAGAGAGCAGTGTGGTTAAAATGTGATTGTGATAACAGCTGATAAATTAACGGCTGAATCAATGTACAATCTATTTTATGCACTGTATGCAGTGCACATTGTACAAACTGAATAATCAAAGTTCAGAGAAAAACTATACATAACCATGATATAAATAATGATAAAAGATAAAGATATGTTGTTGTTTTTTTCTTTTCGTCGAGGTGCAGGCTCGACTTTACTAAATGAATGGACAAAAGCTAAACAGCTAGCCAGTTAATATGGTTATGTCCCTGTTGCAACATTCCATGCCAGCTGGTAGTGATTATTAACCCTTCACCAATTCATTGCATAAAATTTTAATTAGACCACAAAATGTCAGCGATTCCATTCTCCTACAAAGACATAATGGAATTTTGGGGTTTCTGGGTTTCAGTCAGTTCTGCTGACACTCTCATAGTTCCGTGACAAGCCGTGGATTAGATTGAGGATGGTTTATTCATTTTCGGTGCACTTTATGGCCAGTTGTTTTCATCTCAGTGCTTAAAGGTTTTCTCTTGTTTATACCCCCTAAAAATAAACATGAAACATTGGTTTTGAAGCATGAAGAAAGAGCTGAGATGCAATATAAGTCAGAAAGAGAAAATGAGGGGGAAAAAAAAACTATCTCCAGAGCACCCCCACCCCACCCAATGTGATGAATTAGAAATGTGTGGGAGTGTCAATACGCTGGTCTCACAATTCCCATATTAAAAGCCCAAGAGGGTGTAGAGACAGCAGCTGGGTCCAGATTTCAGCATTTCATCAGCAATGTTTGTTATCTTGGTTTGCATTGCTTCATTTCTATGTGTGCCATTAACTTTTCAGACAATTAAAAGTCAACAAAAAATTCTTACTTAGAAATGAACAAGAAGGAAATAAGCACAAGGATAATAATTCAGTGGTAGAATTTGTGTAGGTGGAATTCTCAACAAGTGTCTGCGTTTTTTTTTTTTTTAAAGCTATAAAGACAAACATAACTGATATCAATCAGATTAGTTCTTACTTATGTCTCATATGCGCATCTTGCTACTATTTTTCAAAGTATGCATCTTCAAAGGCTAAACGGGAAAAAAAAATCCATTTCAGTCTAGCAGCAAAACGGAATTCACAAAAAAAAAAAATACTTGTTGAAAATGTCTTTCTGGAATCTTTTCTGTGAATAAGGATCTACATGAGAAGGTTGTCCAATTATCCTTAAATGACCTTGAGCTTTAACTCGTGGTTATATACCCAATTAGTTAAGCTTTTTGATTCGGTCTCACCTCACACATCATCATCACTTCCAGGCACAAGCAGTATTTTACAGGGAGCAGAAAATCATCAGCAAGCTGCCTGTTTGGCACCTAATTACAGACATGAAAAGTTACAGCTCAGACACAAAAGAAATTGTGTAATAATTACCTTTTTCTGTATATTCTAGCAACAAGTCCTCCAACTGAAATGGTCTCTCATAAGTCATTCATTCCTGCCCCTCAATACATCATAAAGGTACTGCTGCCCCCGCAAGTGACTCGGGGGAAATATGAGACCAGCATGCATGGTTACAACATACATGGCTACATTCCAAAGCAGGAAAACACTTTACTAAAACACTTTCTTTCTTAGGTTTAGACAACAGCATTACTTGGTTAGGCTTACAAATTTACCGTGTTTGATTAAAAAATATATTCTTTTAACAATGTGACAGTGCCCGTCATGGGTAAATTCCTTGAATATAACTGTTGGCCATATCTGCATGAACAAAGGCCACATGGGCACGTGTTGGGGGTTAGAATAAGAGGTTACTCTAACCATTACAATGAACAGCAAAGTCAGAGTAATCAAATGTTAATCTCTGACCTTTTCCATGTTTTCACATTGCTTTTGTTCTAAGACTCAAATGCAAAAAATCCAGAGAAATATATAACATGAACAACTTTTGAGTTGATATAGCTGAAGCGCACTTCCTGTATATTGGCTGATCTGAACCGTAGAGAGGCAGCAGACAACACGGGCATCCACAGCTGTAATGACAAAGATGTGATCTGGAGCAACAAAAAAAAAGTTTTTCACCGTGGTTATGTGTTAAGGCACAAATAAAAACAACCAAAATCCCATAAAAGTGTGTAACATTGTGGTTAATTCAGTTGAAGCAGAGTTCCTGGTTTTACCGTAGGCTCAGTGTGGCAGTGCTGAGACTCCAATAAGCACTGTTGGGGTGGAACAACACACTTCAGCAAACTTAATTTTACAAATCTACCCCTAACCCTGGACCACAGTGGAAATGCAACAGACCCATGGCTGAAATAATCATTTAGCTGGTGGAAGAAAAACCATCAGGTTATTTATGTTCTGGGTACTGTTGGTCACACTGCACTACTAGCAGCTTCTGTTTATGTTGTGTTTTGTTATACACAAGCGTTCACCTTAATGAATTGTGTATTGAGCTTGTGATGCACTGTGTGGAAATTTCTCATAATACTCTGCTTGGATTGTACTCCCAGAAATGTATAATTTGCTGGGCCAGGTAGCCCTATCACTTTGTCCTCCGCTCTATCATTGAAACAGAGAAAAAAGGGAAAGTCATACTTTAAATCTACCTTTGCCATGGGCATGAATCGGGTTTAACTGTAAAGACTGTGTATGTGTGTGTGCAGTACTCTCCAAATGTATTATTATGCCTGAGAACTTTCAGTCTTTGCAATACAACTTTCGTAAGAGACAGTTTTATTGACAGCAACAACAAAGGCTCAAACACCAATTCTTAACATTGCATTGCACAGCAGCATGAAGTTCAATGTTACAATCTCCATGGCTGTGACTCCAACTACCTTAATTGTTGGATCTTTTGAAGTCTGATAATTACTATATTTCTGAACTCAGAAACTAATTTAAAAGCCTCAAATGGGTCACGGTCAACAGACAATACTGCTCTTGTGTTTTTCGTTTTTTAAAAACAATCAGAGGTTATTTAAAAAAATTGACTTTAAGCCCAGATTTTTGAGCATTTGTTAAAGAAATCAAGAAACAGAAAGATCTTTCCGAGGAAACAAGAGTCAGGCAGTAAGGATACACTGAAAGACATACTATTTGTGTGATGCAATTGTGTACAGAGTTATTGTCAAAAAAAAAGGAAACAATCATCAGTAGGTGCAGTAAAGAAGGCGGTCCCTTTGCATCACCTCACTGGGGCTCACTCTGACCCACAGCACAGTCAGTGGCCAGTGCTAGATTCCTCTGCAAAACATGAATTTCTCTGTGTCTGTTCTGACCAGCAGACACCTAATGCATATTCTGTTGTTTTTTTTCTTGTTTTATTTTTTAAAGGATTGTGTGAAATACATCTGCGCGCTCAATCAGCATGTTTCCATGGAAACTTAAGACATGCTGTGGGTAGAATTTGACCTAGACATTTAATTAGACCAACCTTCCTTGTCCTTGTATACATGAAGAGTAGGCCAGTCGGGGTATCGACCAAAGTATTTCTGACACCTTGACATGACATCTTTCCGCATGTTTGTGCTGGGATTCCTCTGGTTAACCAGTTACAGTTCAGCCAGTGGCAAATCAGCACCATGGAAAGCGGTGAACAGGGCAGCTTTAAAGGCCTTGGACTTTTGTCCGACAAGTGCTTGATGCGCTTTTACAAAAATATGCATGTTATTCCTTGTTGTTTCTCTCTGTTGTTACTGGCTTCTTCTTTCTTTTTTGTGCTGATATAACATATGTGGAGCAGCAAGGCCACTCTATTTGAGCCTCCATATGCAGGGGTAAACTGACCTCTAGCTGCATTATCTGGGCCTTTTATTCCAGGTTTGAGATCTTAGATTTTGCAAGATTTTGGTCAAACTAACATGTTTACATGTATTTTAAAAGTCTCATATTGATCTAACAAACAGAATTATTAGGTTCTTTTTTAAGTGTACGCTTGCTGAGTTTCTTAACTGCAGTAAACAGCGGTCAGAGAGAGGAACAGTGACGGGCGAGCCAAGCTAACAACTATTCAAAAAGGGGGTCAGAAGAAGAGCAAACTTTTTTACCCTCTAAAGCAAGGAGGGAAGCTACCGTTTGCTTTGACAGCTCTAATAATTAGCAAAAATATTTGTAACTATATTTTTACAAAGAAACACTGAGTGGGAATATTGTAACTTTTGTCAGAAAAGTGACTCCTCTTCTTGATTACTGTCTTTATGTTTGTCTGAGGGTCCTGTGATGGACTGGCGACCCTACCAGGCTGTACGCTGCCTCTTGTCCAATGGCAGTTGGGATAGGCTCCAGACGCTCTGTGACCCTGAATTGGATTAGGTGGGTAAAGAAAATGGATGGATGGATGGATAGATGGCGTCCCAGTAACCATAGTAGCTGACAATACAACATGTCTTCTGCTTAGAGCCTAAAAAATCTTAACATACCAGATAATCAATCGTTGACCTGTTCTGCACACCTTTTTCACATTTAGTTCCTTTTATTTTAGAAAATTAAAACAATATAATACAGTTATGTAGTTGCAAGATTATTACTGTTAAAGTAAAGTTTCATTGGAATCAGTCATAAAACTCCCCAAGTGTGTGTATATAGGTGTGTTTTTATGAGGCACAGTGATTCTATTATTCTGTCTTAGGATCAAACGAGGAAGTCTGCCATGATACTACTAATACAACATATGATGCAATGAGAAATATTAGCTTCGAGGTAAACAGTATTATACAAATGCCTTTTGGTAAGCAGCTTTTCAGGAACTCCTGTCGACGTTACATTTCATTTTGCCAAAAGCAAAGCTTTTACAACACTTAACATGTTTAGAGAAAAAACAAGAGTTGGCCTAGTTCACCTGCTTTGCTGTTCTATAAATATTTCATGCTGTCATTATTTACTGTGAACTTGTTCTTGCATTCTTTTGTCCAGAGGGATAATGCCACTTTGATGCCATCTTTTCATGGCTTTTACAACATTTGCAGCGGCATTTTGACATGGGTGGGTGGGCCCTAGAGCAGTTCGGTGTATCCATGCAACTTTGCTGTACAGTTGCCTTTGTGGGTGTGCGTGTCTTAGCATGAGTGTGTGTATGTGTGTGTGTCCCTAATTCATCTGCACAGCCTAGAAGGCAGATAAAGGTAGAGAGAGAAACACCTTACTCTCCCATGATTTGGCTTTGCCTCTGCAGTGTAAGGTTATTATCAGGCCATGGTAAAAGGGGTGAGGATGAGGGCTCTCTAATAGTTTTCATAGGTTCAACACTGCCCTGTCTCTGCACCTTGCAGTTATCTCTCCCTCGAGGTGCAGCAAATGATTTTAAATTAATAAGCAGGTACACGGGCTATGATGGAGAACAATGTTCTGAACAGAGACGGATGAACAACTGTCTGGACTGTGTACTGTAGAGCTTTCCACTCGACTTTCCTTTCATTCTTTTTTTGCCGGTGTAACTATTTGTTATCCGAGATTAACGTTAGCACAGATTGACAAGACATCCACTGGAAAGCGTAAACGCCACAACTTTTTGGCTAGACTATATCATGAAAATAGTTTGAAAACCTAAGCCTTGTTGTTATCGTCATCCACTGACTCACACACAACTAAGACATTTATGGAAAATAAAAAAAAAAGACTTGATCACTTGTCTATTATGCAAAACATCTGCCTTGACTCCTATGTCTATGTTTCTCATGTAACAGTTGTGCCTTGCCGGCAGCAACACTAAAGGCTGCTTCTTCGCTTTTATTCAGAATTAAACTTTAATATGCACACTTGAGTCTGGTGTAGGCAGCTATTTCTTTTTGTCATCACTGGACAAAAATTTCATAATATGCTTTCAGACTATTGTAATTCAACTGTGTGAAAGGAAATCAGACTTTCTCAGGGAAAAGGGTGGTTGATAGGCTATTATGGATGCACATTCACATTCTCTCAAGCAATTGAAAACCTGATTCCATGGTAGAAGCTCCGGCAAAAAGAATTCAACTTAAGCAATGGCTATTGAAGACTGACTTCTCAAGAAGATATTTGAAAGGCCAGTCTGACAATAAATGCAGCAAAACACAAATCAATATTGACTGGGGGTCTAACACATGGAGAAAGCCTCAGAGTTGCATCAGCTTTGAGTTGGACTGTTGCTTGTCTCTTGGACAGGTAAGCTGACAACTCCACAGGCAGTTGTCTCTGGTCAAGGCTATCAGTCAAGCATGAATTGTGTGCATCGAAGCGTGTGCATACCACAAGATGCTTAAGGCTCAATCCCACTTCCTCCACTTGGCCTTACCCCTCTGTTTTACAAAGTTAAGCCATCGTTTCTCTTTCATTGATCAAGGAGTACTGTTCACCTAGACACTCGAACGCCCCCTAAAGCTCCAGTTTTAGGGATCAATGACCACTAATCCGTGAACCCTAAAAGAATAAATTCTGGAACACATCACCTGTGCCATCTGACCTCCGGTTTTGTGGGAGTCTTACCTTCTCCTTATTTTAATTTGAATTTCACCGTTTTACTGTATAGATCGTTCTCTCACGGTTTTTCCCTCTTTTTAAAAAACTTTTTTGGTCACATTTATGCACTAAAACTACCTAGTTTGGCACCAAAAAACTGCATAGATTGGCCTTAGCGACAGCACTTGCATAACCGTCTCTATGTTCCATGGGGTTCGACAGACTGGGCCTCTCTGGTTTAGTTATGTATAATTCGTTCTTTTGGTGTCCAAAAAGGGAAAATCGTTATATGGTACTTTATTCCTAGCAGCTAGGCTAAAAATCCTCCAAATAAGAACAGTCTTTGCCTGGGTGTAAAAACTGTTACTATTTATTACCTTAAAATGATCTTGTAAGATGCTCACAACTTTGAGCCCTTTTCCTCAGTTTAATTTAGAAAGCGCGCAAACTTTAATATAAAGTAAAATATCAAAAAGATTTGCCACACTTAAGATAACAGATTTTGGAAATGAGGTGTTTTAACCTCTTAACCTTTAATAACACCACAGTGTGTGTTAGACATACACATTTGAAGGGAGGAGCTTAGGTTAGTGAGCGGAGAGCTTCAATAGGAGAGCAACAATTAGAAAATCTTTTTTTTTTTCTCTCCTTTTTTAGCATTCCGGATTTCTTTAACATCCCAGCTTCCCAAGTTCCAGTTTGTGCATTGTGCCTATTTTGGACTATTTCTTTGTTATCTATGTCCGTGCTTGTTGTGTATTGTATGCCACTGTCCCGATGCTTCTGTTCTCAAAATCGAGGTAAATTTAACTGTTTCTTTGTTCTAATTTTAGAACAGTAAACTCTGTTTGACATGACTAAGTCAAAAGTCACGTTTAATCATCTTGTTTACGCTAATAGCCTCCTCAGTGCACAGTGTGGAAATAGCTACTGAACTGTATGTGCATCACTGCTGGGCTGGTGTTTGTTTATTAGTCAGTGTTAACTAGGCAGAAGGTGGTTATCCTCACCATGTACCCTTGTTTCATTCGAGCCTTTGGGCAATGTTTGGCTTTTCACAGCATTGCAGGTTTTTATCTTCCAAAGACTGCTGCCCACTTCCATAACCAGGCCATTCCATCTCAGACTCCAGGTGTTTAGATGTTTAAAGTCAGAGAGGAATGGTGGGAGGCTGTAGTAAACAGCATGTGTGCATGCATTTTTATACAACCCCCTCAGCCCTCCTGGATTCTGGCTGGCGATATGCCTTTGTACCAGAAGAAATACAATTCATGCATTTTACAATTCCACCTACACACACGGAGTTTCACATACATGACAGCCAATGAACTCAAAGAAAAGGGTAAAAAGGAAGACAATTGTCCATGAAGACTCAAAAGAGCACATTGACTGATAAGCAACCCTTTTAGCACAGAGAGAAATATCATAACTCAAATAATCATGTGTACATACTGTAGGTTCAACAGTCCATAACATGCACAAAACAATCCCTTGTCCACTTTTTAAAGCGCACACACACTCTCTCTCACACACACAAGCTTTTTTCCCCCTCCATTCTTCTACACAGAGAGACTTCAGTGTTTTACAATAAATTTGCCAAGAGACAAGAACAGTCTCATTAAACTGTACGCTATATTTTCCTGCTACGGTGTGATATAAGTTTGAGATGTTAATTCCCTTAGAATTAATTACTTTTCCAGACTTTGTTGGAGTCTCACTCATTTCCATATTTTTAATCCACGTCAGGCAAGCAAAATAAGCAGTAAACCACACTACAAGCTGCGTTGCTGGTGTTGCTTTCTTTTCAGGGAGCAGTTTGTGGTCTCCAGTTTTGAAGTTCCATCAAGGTACAGCCTGCATATATATAGCAGCTTTATGAACAACAACGTAACGGTACATGCACGTGAAGGAGGTGTACGTATACGATTCTCAAAGTCCTAAATCAAGACGTCAGCATTCCGTCAGTAATTTTTTATTGAGTATAGTTTGCAGGCTACTGTTGGTGAAATCATTTTCTCGACATTGATATCTGTACCACATTTCACAGCAAGCCATCCAGTGGTAGCTGAGATATTTTGAATTAACATGAAAAAATTTTGAAAAAACCAACCTCATTGTAATGCAACCGAAAAAGTCAAGGCATTCCCAAAGTCTATGACATATTTGGCATTGCCCGTCTTTGAGCTGCGCCACCAACATGGCTAACAAAACCTTAGACAGCATTGTAAAGTATGATTTGAGTTTATGGATTGATGCGTTTTAAAAATTAATGAAGTGAGTGAAGAGGCATTGAAAGCAAAAGGTGCACGTAGACTGGCTGTCTGGGCTTTTTTTCTTTTTTTGTTAGAATTGTATATTTTTTTTAAAAGGATATTCTGGTTGTCCATTTAAAAAAACAAAAAAAACTTTAAATGCTCTGCACTTCTGTTACCTTTTGTAATTTGAGGCCAACTTGTTTTCTTATGTTGGATAGCTGAAGCAATAAGTTCTTTTGTTTGTATTTTGTTTGCCTTCCAACCTGCAAAAGACTGACTGTAGCCCTACTGTTATGTTCTGGAGCTGTTGTGCAATTTAAAGCCTCACTGAAAAGGCAACTCTAACTGTCAGAGTTGGATGATTCATGTGGGAATACTCATCCTGGCAGTTTTGTGCAGGCTTTTGCCACTGTTTCTTCTGGCAAACAACCTATTCAACTCCCATGAAGCATCCCCCCCTGCCTCGGCAAAGAAACACATGAATATTGTGCCCAAACAAATTTTCAAAGTGTCAATGAGCAATATGTAAGGAGGTGCGACCACATTAACCCATTTATTGTTTAAGTAAGATATACAGAGAGACAGTTTGCTTATAACATTCTCGTATCTAATACTGGTGAGCTCAGACATGAGAGCAAGGATTTTATCTGTGGTTTGCCACAGATGTGTGGGGAAGTCAATTTAAAGATGTTCAGTTCAGCCTGGAATAGCATGTGCATTTGTCCTGTTTCAGGGAAATCTGTTTTACAATGCAGTGACTTTGCAGTAAAGCAGTTCACGATTTCCTCATTGTGTCTGGAGAAAGTAGTAATTTCTCATTAATAAAATATCTGTACTGTTTGTTGAGAGGTTCAGCAACTTTTTCTACTAAAGGTGTTGAAAAGACAGAATGGATGTCAAACAAGCCAGATATCAAGCCCTGTCAGGTATGAATTATATAACATTAATGCCTTGATCTATGTGTTAAAGTAATAGCATTCACTCATTTCAAGCCTCTTGTGGCTTCATGTAGACATAACCACGGAACAGAGGGAGGTGTGCATTATCAACTTCCTTTGGTCATTTGGCTGAAAATTTCACTTTCACAAACTAACTGAACAGTCAGTGTTACAACGAACTCTGATCGGTTTCTTACTCTTAAGGATTTCATGGCACTGATAGCATACAGTAGAGCACAGGCTGTTATCAGGCTGAGCAAAACCTCATCTTTCCCTTTACTTGAGGACACCGTCTTCTTCGTCATCTCTGCAGCGCGTGTGAGGGAAGCTGCAGCACAACCCAAAATGCCTTAACAAATATTCAGCAAAGTTTTTTTCTTGATAATTTGATTCAGGCATCTTGAGGAAAAAAAAAAAATCCATAGCTGCTTTACTAGAGTTTAGTCTTGTGCTATGTTGAGAGTGATTTGTGAATGCTGCTGGTGAGAGTGGCACCAAGATTTGTAACAGAGAAGCACCCGGCAGCTCGTTCAGACATGACATCAACAAGTTCAGTTTTCATCAGATTAATGGAAAAGAGTATGTGTCGGGAAAGAGCTTTAGATAACACCAGTGACACCGACTTGAGTTTCTGCACCTATGCCCTGTATATCACAAATAAACGTTCTCACATAAAAAGCAGGTCACAGTGAACAGAAATCCATCTCAGGGCCTGTCACCCCCCCTGTGTTTGTTATGTAGTCTTTCACTGAGCCACAGCACTCCAGATTAAGGGGGCCTGGCTGGTACATCTCATCCCATGCACCAGTGACATGAGGCAAGCACACACACCTGCAAAGCAGGCAGATATTATGCAGCATAACGCTCACTTGCACATCTGTTGAGGAAGAGACTGGATGATTTATTTATTAGCACCCAATTAAAACTTCAGGAACAAGAACACTTCAATGGGAATATAAATATCAAATAGAGTAAGCTCTACACGGCTATTTAGTCATGCAATCTGGCTTCTTCACCATGGCACGCTGGTGAGAGAAAGAGAAGCTGAAGATCAGGAAATGGAAGAGGAAACACTCAGATCTTTTGTGCAGAAAATAAAGACGAGAAAAGAAAGAAATTCTTTAATTTCATTCACGTCATTCTCACCACCTTCTCAGCTTTTTCTTGTGATTTCATGTTCTCACTTTTTCTTTTAAGAGAAACGGGGTCAGTATTTCGTTTCGACTGGAGCTCTGACAACAGTGAAGGACACTGGATTGGACTCACTTGGTTTAGTGCAGGAATAAATGTTGTCGGCTGACTGTGTGGCATTTGTTGAGCTCACCAGGGAGTCGAGACCATTATTGTTAGAGTGAATATAGATTTTTGCTCAACTAAATATGGACTCATTTCTCTCATTGCAGTCACACATAGATGTAAAGTCATGTAACTGCAGGTACTGTAACATATATATATACCGACACATACATCTCTGTCACACATTTTTTCATGCTATCATTGGGCAAATAAGTGACTGTTTTTTTTCTGCACCTCTCCCCACAAGTACTACTCCATAATGCCTCTTCCTAACGGCAGTCGAGGGATGAGGGATTGTTAATGTGCAGGACACATGGCCTACTTCCTCCTCAATTAATCCATCAAGCCTAAGATACTTTTAAGGATAAGTGTCTTCTCTCACACTGATCCGAGTTTCATTTGAAAGTCATTACTTAATTAAAAAAGATTGGTATCAGGAGGTTAAAGAAGGGGAAAAAATCTCACAGGAGGGTGGGTAATTTCCACAGAGATGTATACATCAATTATAAGCTTATAAAAATACACTCTGAAAAAAAAAGTAGAGCAGAGAGCTGCATCACAGTGCCCTGTCAGGTATGTACACAAAGGAAAAAATGTACCGTTTAAACACTAAAGTACCTCATGTTAAAGCAAATGAAAGAAATCACTTGCTGCCTTCTTCATAATGGACAATATGGACAATCACATGCTTGCTTTACATGAACACATTTATTTTTCACCTTCGAGAGCTTTGAACAAGCACTTTCAGTCTGTCATATTTTGGCATCTCAGCCAAAAGAAGTTGGAGTATAGAGGCGAGTACATTATTCCTCAGCGGCTGCCCACCTGTGAGTACTGCCAGTCTGACAGCATGGGTTATTTGTGTTGTGTTCACAGGAGTTTGAAATGCTGTGCCGTGGGGAGTGTTTTCTCATTTTACATTTAAAGCTAGAGTTTCCAAGCCTTTACCCGAGCCTGATTAAGCCTGTCAACACCAAAGAAATCTTTCTGTATTTTCCAGCCAAACGTCATGTCTGGGATGACATTACCACACTGGCGCACTGGTTGGAGCAAATTTGATGTCACCATAAACTAAAAAAACGAGTTTGAGCAGCCAATGTGATGCGGCATCAGCTGGAGCGAAGTTTCGGCAAGTTTTCCGGGAGGAAAAAAAAAGGAGATTTTAAACCAACCAACAAACAAATTAGTATTCAGATGAACAGTCAACAGCAAGAAATGACTATTAGTTATTCTGATTAAGTATTGTCTTTGTTAGAGTACTGAAAGATGAGAGGGAACTGAAGGCAAACAGAAGTGGTCTTAGAGTTCTTAGTAACTGCATGTAGATTTTAGATGTTAGTTATATAGCTATTACATTTACTCTACACAAATATTGCAAAATTTATTGACTTATAACTGTGGAAGTATGCTCTCCTGTGCTAAAAAGCTGACAAACCTTGCTGGCCTTGATCATCACCTCACCTGCCAACCTCATCGCTCAGCGTTTGTTCACTCGGTGCTTTTTCTCCTCTACAGTTATTTACACGTGGGAAGACGTGCTCCTCGGGGTGGTCGACTTCACCTGCAGGTAGAGGTCATCGGTGTATTTTCTCAGTCTTTGTAAGATTACTGTTATTGCCTGAAGGTAAAGACCAAAGTTCTACAGTCTTTGTTGAGAGTTAAAGGTAGGTTTCTCAGAAGTGTGAAGAAATGTATGATGAACATTTTAATGATATCATAATAATAAAGCTATGGAGTCAGTTAAATGCAACAAAAATAGATTTATAGATAGATTTATAGTTGGATTTGTGCCGTGTCAGTATGTGATTTGCTTCGTCCTAATGACATCGGATCCCCTGTCGTTTGCATTTACACCGGGTGTTAATGAGTGCTCATTTTATCTCAGTTCTGTCCAGACTGTGATTTGATCTCGGTGTATTTGGCTGGCTTGTCCCCATGAATCATCTTGAATTCATGCTATGCAGGCCTAGCTGGATCTAGTACAAGTTAGCTTTGCTCCCAGCTTTAAGGATAATCTTACTTTAGGGTTGTAGCATGCTGTTTGGGCTGCATTTATATTTGGCAAGGATCCAATCACCATCTGAATTAGAACACCTACAGGCAGGTTTATTTTCTATTCCGTAGCCTTTAATAACACACTATGCATATATACTATGTATCATTATATATAGTACATATATATAGTATAGATCATGTATACTAATAACACAATATATAAAAAACAACATAATAACTCCCTGTCCAAGAAATTGCCAGTCAGACAGGTGCCATGATAATGCAGCATGCGAAAGGTTCTGTGGCACTCTACTTTTCTGCTTACATTGTTATATGTTAAAAAACGTATTTCTCGATATTCTGTTTCATCCACTTTTATGGCTGATCAAAACACACATCTGGTTGTGCTTTAGCATCAAAGCTTTTTTTTCCTCTTGCTCTATCTTTCTGAAAGCCTCCATCAATGTCTCCCTTAACAAAGCGAGAAAGCAAGTGAAAGTGTAAGCGTGGAAATCTTGTTAAAGACGAGTTAAATCACTCACAAAACAGCAGCACATCTGTAAAATTAATAGAAAAGCTTTTCATAACACGGTGCCTGTCTGACAAGTTGGCAGCCTGCCACATATCACTAGAGTGTCCTTATTACCTCTGACATATTAGATGTGATGTGTTATGTGGCTGTGGTAATAAACTAGAATCCTCTACATCAACATACTCTTCTGACAGGTCCACATCATCAGCATGTTCCATTTGATCCTGTCTTTGCATTTTTGGGCATCTGTCATTCATTTAGGAAAGAACAGATGGCTGCATGAGTGACAACAAGACAAGGATTTACAATGAAACTGTTCATAGTTTTTGATGGTATGCACACAGCTTTTGTCTCACTGTACAGATTGTGTCTGCATGTGTCTACCTCTCTTCTTCTGCAGGACGCTTCCCATCACTGATATGTGTGTTTGGCGCCGAACTTCTTTTGCCACGACATCAGGTGTAAGACAAGGCCTGAGGAGGGCGTTGGAACCAGGTAAAGACTTGTCAGTTGGTCGAAAAGGAAAACCTGCACACAAGCCAAGCTTAGGATGATTTATAGGGCTTATTTCTGAGAATGGTAAAGTGAAATTAATCACGTTCCCACCTGCCATAGCTGCTCACCAGTGATAAATGACAAACTGCCAGGGAGAGACAGTGAGCCATCCATGTAGCGCTTGCTGTTGTGCTCTTTCCTCAGATAGCCTGACCTGGGGTGCTGCCTTGCCAGATGCCCCCCTCTGGATGGCCAGTGCCAGGCGTACTGGGGGAAGCCCTGTTCCCTCCTGCTCTACTTCCCCCTAAGCTGGGTACCCATGGAGAGGCCTAATGACTTGGGGACAACCTGCCAAGCATATGGGAAGTGGAACGGGGGCTTAGCCTATCAGCTAACGCTGTTGTCTCACGGCTGAAAAGCCACAAAGCAAGTCATGCGTTACTTCCAAGTTGTCATGCAACAAGACATAATACAACTCAAAATGTATGGGAAAGAAAGAGCACTTCATTTTATTCAAAAGGTGGCTTCTCTTGCTTATTCGAGACAGGAGCAGTGTTCCACACTTACCTTCCTCTGCAACAAAAGTGAAAACCTGTATACCCACAACCTATTTGCACACCTGTCTTCTCCTCATACAGAGATAAAGTGTGAAAAGGCCTTTAGCAGAGCAGAGGTTTGAACAGCACAGCAAGAAAATCACATTTAATGACAAATTAATCATGGCTGTATTCCAAATAGAGGAGGCCCTTGTATTGTGACTGCTCTGCTCACCGGGGCACTTGTTATTAACTACACAGGCTTTTGCTGCCGTAACAAGTTAAAATGATTGCTGTGCCAAAGATCTGTAAACAATGTTGTTTTGTGTGTGTGTCTTTGTTTTATTCTGCTTTTGCTCATACAGCGAGATTATCTTTCATGCGGTTTAAACCCAGGTTAAATCCAGTGGGATAGTTCATGTTTCTGATTTAGTTTTACATTCATAAATAGACCATTTTAAACAAGTCTATACTACGCAACGTACCACAATTGCACTGATCCGAAATGTCCCAGTCTTCATGCTGTAAATTGGGCATTTTTGTGTTTATTCAAATTGCACTAGTATCAAGAAGACTACTTGCACGAATGACAAACAAGTTGTTGACTTGTCAGCACATAGTGCAGTTAAATAGTGATGAGAAAGTGTGAGAGATTTCATTATTTTACCCGTGACTGCTTACATATGAAGCAGAAAGGCCGAAAACTCCCCTTTCTACGAGGCTGGCATGATGATTTTTTTTTAATGCTCTTTTGGCAGGTTAGAAAATATGGTAAAAATGAATATGGATTCTGGGTTTCTTTATTATGGGAGAGACATTTTACAATTGGATATGAAATTAAAACAATCACTCAATTACAAGAAAAAAACTGCTTATGAAACAGTGTATTATCATTATCATATTCAATGTCATATTTTTAGAGATCCTGATTCCAAAGGGGATCATGTTTTGACACTGTTGCCTGAACCCAAAGTATTGATTCAGCTGTGCATTTCCACTGATGCAAACCTTCCACAGCCCTTATGCAGACGTGTGAATGAGATCATTGTATACTGTGATGTGCTTTGACCTCATGATGTCAAGCTGGAGAAAAGACTAAGTTTACCAGAATAAAGCACTCTGTAAACAGCTCTTGTTTAGATTATTTTTGGTGTGAAGACTGTACATGCAGATCAAAATGGAAATGGTGATTTCATTTGATATTCTGTGTAATTCTCTATTCTTATATAAGAGGCCTGGTGTGTGAGTAATATCATGTCACTGACTATTAGGTGCAACATTTATTCACCTGCTCACATATAGCTTTTGCGTACTATACAACATCTATTTGGCCAATCAGAGCATGGCAAAAAGTCCTTCCCTCATTACCATCGGCAGTGACATTGCACCATTGGTTGCTCCCGTTTTTCTCCATAAATCGGGTTAAGCCATTTACTGCCCTCAACAATAATGTAGACATTAGAAGCCATTGATTGAATGGCCATGTTTCTCTGTTGTTCTGTTTAGATGTGCATGTGCACATGAAAAATGACTGCCCTAAAAACCCAAAGCAGTCACCTATGGCGTGATTTCACTCTCTCTCATGAAAATAAATAATCTTTACTCTTGACAGCAACATAATTAATAGTGATGTTTAGCAGGTCCATTTCAACAGAGCCACTTAATCTAATTTTGTTTCCACTTGGCGATTTGTAAATTACTGCAAAATGACGCACCATTTACCACTGTCTCTGCCTGCGACAAAGGCAATTTTTCTTCCTGTGTAATTCTCTCTTCTTGTGGCTTTCTTAGCTGAGGATTTTTAAAAAAGAAACACTCATCGCTTCTTCTTCTTCTTCCTCCTCCTTCATCCCCCCCCCCTCAGCTGGTCTCTAGCTCCCTTACTCCCCTCTCTGCTTTTCTCTCCAATTTAGCGGCATTCTAAGCCGCTGAGACTCTCTAACACATTAGCTGTTTTACAGCTTCCCCAGAACACATTATGAGCACTGATCTAAAATGTCAGCACTACAAATGCCTTGTCCACCTTCCATTATTCGCCACTAAATGTTAAGCGTTTATATTCACACAGTGTTACATTGACATTTGAGAACATGAAGTGAGAGGATGGCCTGGTGATTTGCAACACCGTTGCATATCATTTGTTAACATGCTTGCAAATTACAATCATATATGTGCCCAAAGGCCTGTTTTCCTGTCTTTACTTTCCCCAGAGACAGATATTTAAGAGTTCTATTCATAAAGAAATGTATCTAAAAATGCTGAGGAATAGGTTACACCAACCTCTGCAAAAATATTTAGTGCCAAATATCACAAAGACATCAGCCTAATAATCGATATAAAGAAAAATACCCTTCAGATGGAACTATGGAAATGATTCCAGTCTGTTACTCAGCATATTGGGGAGTAAAAAATGTGAATTGCTCAAAGGCCCATGTTGTCACTTCATGCTTACTTGATAGTCTGTGCAACTCTGTCTGACAATGTGACATTCACTATGACTTACTAGCATTGTCACACCTCTGAAAAATGTTGATGCTTTCATTGTTTTTTAACTTCTCGTTTCTGTATATATCATGGACAAATTTACCAGAAATAACACTTTACCTGTCCTCACATAATGCAAATGTGTGGCATGTGGCACAAAGCCAAAGATAATGGATGACATAGTCTTGCCTTCCTCTTTTCCGCGAGGATTAATGAGGCGAAGCAAAATGTTTGAACAAACCTATTGGCCTCAACGGAGAGCGGGGGCCTGACCTGACCACCATTCACAATGTCAACTAGGTGGACTGTCATTTTATACATGCCATGGTAGACTGATGAAGCTCAACAAATGCCACCAAGTAAGAGAAAATGCAATTAGTGAGCTCGTTGGACAGGGCAGGAGGCAGCCATTTATTTCAACTGCTGGCTGACAGCTACTTGCGCTGCTTTCAGATTTCTGCTCATTTCAGTGCATTTGTGGCTGTAGATCTGTACGTAACATATCTGGATCTGACCTCTCTTTGTTGTACAATTATAAAGGGCCTTCGTGTACTTTAGTGGATAACTGTCTTCATCTTCAGGAGAAAGTGGCCATGCTGTCTGGCAGGAATCAAACCCCACACTATGCCCCGTAATAAACAATTATCTAAGTGGTACTTGGATGGGGTAATGCTGTTTCTGGGAGGGATGATTAGGGTTATTTAGGACACTGATTGATTGAGTGACTTGTGGCCAACATGTCCAATGACAATGAGAAAATTAGTTTATTTGGGAAGACTGCTCTCTCTCTTAGAGTGAGAGGAAGAGAGAAACTATGAAGAAAGTAGAAACAAGACAAAACAAAGTAAATAAATTATGAGTTTATAGAGACATTGAGAGGAGAGAGTGCAAATGATGTTCCCAGTACAACTATGGTAGCACAGCAATGATGGCAACCAAGTATTGATTGCTTCCAGCTAACTGTAAACCAAGACCTCTCTGAGCTGAGAGGCCATTTTAAATGATAGCACAAAAGGTGCATTTTCATTTGTCTTCTTATTTTTTCCATGATTCTATGTGAGGGTCAGACCAAGTAGACACACTGGACCGCTATACAAACCACTACTGTAAACAACTCAAAGAGACAGCAGGTGTGTGAGCATCCTCTGTAAACAAGCAGTCGGACAGTGTCTCCAAGGAGCTGTGCTATGCAGCCAAACAAGCGTCTGCTGAGGTACAAATTTTAAAAAAAAAATAAGACATATTTGTCAGAGGGGAAATGAAAAGGGGTGCATTACTGCTTCATACCCCACCCACCCAGAAAAAGTTGTTGTCATTTCCAACACTTTTCCAGGATTACAGGACTCACACATTTTCAAAATTCTAAATTTCTAAATGCTATACGTCATGTATTCAAGGATTGTGCAGAGTCGTCTAATTTTTACAGAAATCCCAAGACTGGAAAATTATCCAGTGATACATAAAGTTAAGCGGGGGGAATTGGCATGAACCTCCATCAGTTACTTTGAAGGTGGAATTTGTCACGTGTCAATCTCTGGGATGACATCCAGTTTAAACAAGTGCCTTTTTTGTTCAAAGAACAGGGATCTGTCAAAGTATTTACAGCACATGTTTGTGGACCCTATGAAAAAAAAAAAGAGTTGTTGATGCTCATCAAGCTAGAAAAGGTTACAAAATCACACCGTAAAAGTTTCGACATCATTCTACTGTCAGACAGGATCTGTACAAATGGGGAAAAACCAAGATGATTCTTACACCTCCGAGGGGTGTTCGACCAACAAAGATCAGTCTGGACTGGAGAGCGAGACGTGTGATGCGTCTGTGAAGCAACAAAGGATCCAAAAATAACTTCCCAACCATAACAGGTCTCTCTCAGAGCAGCTAGTGTGAATATTGTCCATGAGTCCACCATTGAGCTCTCAAAATAGAAATAGTGCATAATATATGTATGCAAGGACAAAGCCATAGCTGTATAAAAGGGACAATCCTGTCTGTGTCAGTAAAGAATTTGGTGGCTGTTGTGAAAATTAGAGAATTAGAGAGTTTCTGGTGTATTGACATATTAGATATTATTATATTTATAACAGATTATTTGGTGTCAGGATTGGTTACAGAGGGACCACTCACCAAAGGCTTAGCTTAGTTTTTCTCAGCAGCAGTGGGTCGTGACTCACCACTTTGTGCCAAACTCCATCAGAAAATCCGTCAAGCTGTTCAAAAATGATTTCTCAAAGCAAAAAGACTTTGGCCTTTCAACATTTACAGTGCATAATATTGTGAGAAGATTAGGGGTGTCTGGGGAAGTTGGATGTCCATGATCTTTGAGCCTTTAGGTGGCACTGCATGAGAAACCCTCACGCTGCCATTATCATTATGGCTTTGTGGACTCTGGAGTTATACGAGGAGGAAGCCATGTAGCAACCCTGTGCAGGAACGCCTTTGAGATTTCTGAGCACGAGTTCATCTCAGACAGACAGAAAGACAGTGGATGGACATGTATTCTTTAGTCACATGACTATAATAATAATAATGATAAAATTATAATAACTTCCTCTGTTCCCAGCAATTGAACAGTGTAATTAAAAAGACCCCATCCCAACTTTTTTCGACTGTTGTTGCATTAAATTTGTTTTAAATACACTGAAGTTTATCAGTGAAGACGTTGCATTTGTGTTTGTTACTTTGTTTAAATCTATATGTCATAGACGCAAAATATAGCTGCAAGCAGCAATTTGTGCCTTCTAATCACTTTGGTAGCGAGCAGGTAATTCAACAAAAAGCTACGTTTTTGTTTTGTTGGGTTTTAGAAAACGTTTCAACATTTCTGGCAACGGATTTTCATCTTAGTTCACCTTATTTTTGACATGGGCTCCCGACATGTCAACATAAGACTGCTTACAAATAGAAAGTTGCTTTCACAAAATTTCATGTCACGCCTTTGCATTTTTGACTAAATTGCTAAGATATTACCAGCAACACAGTCCTCTGAAATAAAAAAAATAAAAAAGCAATGAGCAGGTATATAATAAGACAAAGCTATTCTTTCAAACAAGACAAGTAATCTTCAAACATTATTAAAATGAGATGGTCGGACGCATAGCTGATTACAATGAGAGTAAGCAGGTTAGAATTTGGGGTTTTGGGGTTAGGATTAAAGGGTCAAAAGTATATAATTAAGTTAGAATCTGGGATTAGGGAGTTACAGTAAGATTTATAGACAGGGAAAAGCAAAAAATGTGCAGTGATGACTGAACTAACTTTAACATATTCTCTCTGCCAAATATCCAGAATGATTGACTCACAGGGATTGAAGTTATATCAACAGGCTGTTTTACATGTCCCATGGTGCTCTTCGCACAGTGGAGCTCTTAATCCAGCCCTTTTGGTGTCTACTTATGTGCTTTTATGGATGATGGAGCCATCATTGAGCCCACGTCTGTGGCACCTAGAGCCTTTTGCCTTTTTCCATTTGCACCTCCTTCCGGAGTACAGCAATACACCATTTTAACACAAAAGCCTTACGTAATGATAGTGAAAGAGGTTTCTATTATTTATACAGGTAGAATGATTATTTAAAAGCACCAAAGCTCCTTCACATTATAGTTTCCTCAGTGATTATCTCTCTTGTTTTACCATCTGATTTTCCTCAGAGGTTGATTTGTTTTAGTTTTTTTTGTTTTTGTTTCAGAAAATGAGTATAGTGATGTATAGTATTGTGCAAAATACAAGCATATGCATTCATGTGAAAATGCTCAGGAAAGAATAATGTATAACTTCATGCATTTCAAGTAGGTCAGGTTCCTCTCTCACCATGCAGTCATCTCCTTAAATGAATATTTGCACAGTATTGATTAGCATTAAACCCACAGCGGTGCCTTTCATTTGCATGTGGCAGGCTGAGATGATAATTTAGTGTAAAAAATAAATGACATAAACCATGAAAAATAGAGAGAGAGATGGAAAAACTGGTAGATGCAAGATGAAAGATGGAATGTAGGTTGCATGGGTGGTGGCAAAGATATCAAAAAAATCTTTTCTCTCAACAGGGCTTCCCTTAATAATCCAACCATTATCTTGTGTTTCTCTGCTCACCATCAGGCCTCAGACTGCCATGCTTTGCAATCTGGTCTCATCAGCGCAGACAGCTAGATAGAGAGAAGAAGCAGTGAGGCTGGCAAGAAGTGTAAGACGTTTCGGTGAATGGTTGGCCGGGCACCTCACTGTAGGATACCAGAGAGATAATAATGTGTGGAGGCAAGCAGGAGCCGTGTATGTCTTGCAAAGGAATAATTGCTACCCTTTCAAGAGCCATTTCTTAATTGGCCTGGCTGTTGTTGAGGGGAACTTGGAGAGGAGACAAGTGAGAGAAAGAGAAGGAGTTAGAAAAGAAGATGGAGAGAGGAGAGACAAAGTCTCCTGCTCACAACTCGGTACGTGTGTGCATGTGTGTCTGTGTCACGGGGGTGGTTGTTGGTGTAGCTGAGTCTCCTTCCACATTCCCTGCACCTCTGTTGCCCTGGGAGCAGTAGTCATGGAGCTGCTCTTCCACCAAGAGATATTTCATACACACACACACTAACACACACACAGAAGACTAATGCACACGGACTACATGCATACAGGAAGACACAGCCACGCAGACGTGCTCAAAGGAGCAGAAAAACAGGCCTAAATGCAGATTGCAAGTCTTACTCTTTCTGGCAGTGCTCACTTTACAGCAAACCTTTACTTTTTTTCACAGTTTTACACTTACACATATTACACTCAACCCTTTGATGAGCCAGTAAGTTCACAAAGTGCAGTATTTTCTAAGGGAATATTGATCAGACTTCTTTTGGCAGGTTACATCATAATTCAATAAGTTCCTCCTAACGGAGCAAAATTTTAATCACATTTAGTTTTTGACAGTCTGACAGACAGTGTACTATAGATTGATCTGTTTTAAGGCTTTACGATAGATGAACATTCCAACCTGGAGCCCCTGTGCTAGATCAATGTGTATCTGTGTCGTTTTCAAACAGAGGAGGCTATCTATTACAGCAATGCACTAAACTGATGTGGTTTATTTCAGTTTAACAAATGTTGGAGAGTTGCAGCTGACATTTTTGTTCAGTAGCATTAACATCAGTTTATAAAGTTCATTGTTAATCTCATTCTTACTTGGTGATGAGAAGAAAATCTTTTTCCTGTATTTTAGAATTACCCTGTTTCTTTCATCCACTGAGCCAAAGGCTGTTTAGTTTAGACAAGCTGTTCTGGAACGGTTACTGAATGAACTTGAGAATCTTTTTCAGGTCAAAGTTACAAGTAAACAAGTATCCCATCGCTTAAGGGGTTGACGAGGCAATACAGTTTGCCTAAAGTTTTAATGCCTTGACGTGTAAACTAAAAATGTTTGTAGAGAGTTCAATGTGTTAAATGTCTGAACTATTGACTTTACAATTACAGTGTGGACATATATGGCTATCAAAGGTAGTTTTCTAGTCAATACGTCCATTCCTTCTACATTCCTTCATGTTGCTCAATAAGATTTACAATGATGTGCCTCTTTAACTGCACAAGACTTCACTTGGACAAAAATGTCCAGAGTCCAATGGATGACTTCTTCTGTGGAGGGTTTCTACCTCATTGAGTTAAACGAACAGAAGCCAGTCTGTTTGCGACACGTCCGAAGAAATCAAAGGGCACAACTTGAGGAAACTGGATTTTGAAAGAATATGTAGCATGAGAGCCCATTGCGCAGATCTCTGTTGAAATCTTTGGCCAGTGTTGGAAATTCAGATTTGCTAGAATTAATTTTTTTTTTTTAGGAACATTCATGAACATTCCTCCTTTGGCACAGGATGGACTCAAACTGGTTCCATTTATGTACCTTCCAGTGCTCACATCTTGGGAGATGTTCCCAGGAAACGATGGAGCGCCGTCTGATAGCGAAGAGGAAGAGGATTTCTACTTCTCAGATGACTGACTGGAGTCAGAGCTGAAAGGCGATGCCACTTTTTAAAGAATTGAAATCATTAACATGAATCACAAATCTCTCAGAACGAGTTAGAAGTGTGCCTCTTTATCCTCTTTCACTCGTCAAATGCACCAGGATGGCAGTTTTAACACTTTTGACTGGTTGCAAAGTGAAAAATCTTTTAATTTGACGTGGACTGGTTCTCCTGACTTCCATCAGTTCCCTGTAAATATAGTTTTTGCTCAAAGTGCTTAATCCAGGATCAGTTGTAATTATCTTTTTAATAACCCCCCTCTTAAATACTGATTGTGTGTATTGATTTGTAAAATGGTGAACTTGAATGATGAACTTATTTTTGATGTAAACATTCTGCAAACACAAAACTGAATTTTTTTTAAGGACAATATACGGATAGCAGTGTTTTTATTAAGAAGGATCACATTTCTCCTCTTAAAAATCAAGCAAACTCAAAAGACAGCTTTTAATCGGCCACTGGATCTCGAGCAGGTCATTAGTTGTTCATTAGCTTATTTTGTGGATTCAGCACTTTCAAATGTAGTGTTGTCAAAAAGGATATCACACATCAGTCAAGTCTGTACGTTGTGCCGGATGTCCTTATGTTCAGCTGGATGATTTGGAGACTTTTAAATACCTGTGAATATGGTACCCATTATCCTTGTTTTTTTTCCCATTGTGAATCCCTTATGAAAATCTTCCATATGAGCAATAGAGCACACATTGCCTGTAATCCATTAAATTTCCAAAAGTTCTGAATGTTTTTCTTAAATTACAAATAAGTGACATTCCGTGTCTGTCTTTTGACTATTTATAGAATAAAAATAAGGACCTAATCATGAGCATTCAGATAGTTCAATTCTGGTCAAGTTTCCATAGACCTGAAAGTTGAAATGAAATTCTTTGTATTAAGACGCTGCATTAAATTTTCTTCACCGCATTTTTTCAGCCGAAGCTTCTATAAGTGCATCATTAACGTGGCAACGAGTTTCGATAATTCAAAACACGACGGGGAGAAAGTCTTTTGAGTGCAAAAACAATGTGTCTAATTGCCCACACGCTCCTCAATAACACAAGGAGAGTGTGTCGCAAAATATATGAAGCGCTCACAGGTTTCCAATCTTGAGCTCCTATTTGGGCAGCTTTGCCCAGATAAAGACAGTTATGGGACCAACTACAGGGATGTCCACCAAAATCTACATACAACACACAGCAAAACTCAATTCTTTCATCATCAATTAATCTTTGAAATAGTCCAGTCGTTCATGCACATTCACTTTTTGGTGTTTGTTTTTGTCTTCTGGGAGGGGGTGTTGTTTTTTTTATAGGTCAGCTGCTTTGGTTCAGTCTCCTTAAGTGCAAAATCGCTGAGTTATAAGACCGAGGCCAGCAGGGGGGATAAACTGGGTGGAATCTATAGTATTTGCCATCACAGTCACACCAGAGGGAAAGTGATGACCTGACTGTTTGTCAGTGTTTGTGCTTCGTGTGTGGATGTGAAAGACAGCTTAAAGACAGAAATATCACCCATGTCAGACATATTCATGTGCAGAGTACAGTGTCCCGCCCGGCATGTAGGTCATTTCACTAACTGTGTTGTTGAAAGAGGGCTTCGACAAATTTCCATATGCAGGGGAGAGTGAAAGAGAAAGTGAGAAAGTGAGAGATTTTGATTGAGTGCCCAAGGAGGTCCCATCTGATGTGGCTTAAAGGAATAAAGGATTCATTTGAAGGAGGGTGAGAGAGATTACATACGGTCCTCACATCTATCCAAATCCCTTCCAAATCCCTCTACATCACACTTATCAAGCCATGTGCAGTGTGGTACACTAACTCTCATCGGTCTTATCACAAGGCAACCATGTATCATAGTTGTCTCGTGGAGGTGTAACTTATTCTGTGGTATACTTGGGGATTGTGCAGGCAAGTCTGAATAGGTTAGTGGGCACACCTATTTTGTGCACATGTTTCTGAAAATGCCAAACTTTAATCACGGAGGGATTTGAAGAAAATCCCACAAGTGGTCATCCAGACATTGCAGCCTTTCATAAGGGCAGAGAGAATGCATAATGAAAGGACATTCGGTTGTATTTAACATAAAGTCTTACAAGTTAGTTCTATCTTCTTGTTCTCATTTCTCAAAATACTTTTAAAGAACTTTAGCAATAGAATGCATAACACATGCATCAGTAAACATTGGTATAGACACTGTTTCAAGCCTGAGGCACAGCCTTGAGCATGGCCTTTTCTGTCTTCAGGGCCCTTCAGTTAGGGCAACGGTGTCTGGTTTAGGTAACTCATACTAAATCATGTATTGTATCTTATGTTGACCATCACAGTCTTAAAATAAAATAAATTAAGCAGAAATGTATGCAGTTTAGGTTTAGATGGTAATGTACCACTCTCTGGACATGTAGCCATGGCAGCATGGGAAATATCAGTGAAACTTTTCACAATAAATGCATTTACTTTATTTTTGGTGTCATGCTTAACCTTACCCAAGTACTGTTAACGCCTAACAAAATAGCACAATAGTACAGCAAGAAAATGCAGAAGTTAGGTGAAAAACAGTTATATTGAGGCTGGACTTGAACAGAAGTGGCAGGTTTGAGAGTGCCCCCCCCCCCCCCCCCCCCCCCCCCCCCCACCTCTTTTCCATCCTCCTCTAACTACAGAATGACTTTACCCTGTTGCAGTTTACAATAGGTGGTGGTGCCTTACCACCACAGAAGGATAACTGGCAATGTGCAGCTGTAGAGCAGTTCCTTATGCTTCTGAAATACGTGCTAAAAGGCTTGATTGAAAATTCACACGAGGAGCTCTCAACAAGAAGAAGGATCTGATAAGCTGGATACAAGAATATGTTGAAACCTCACGTTAGTCACTCGCCTTAACTCATATTGATCAAAAAAATTCTCTCTATGGCCAAATGTCTACTAAATTACTTATTTATTGTCAAAGACCCACCGGCATGATGACCAGAAGGGGTAGCTAATAGCGTAATGACTTATGGGAAAAGTTTACACACTTATTTTTTAGAAAGAGAAGTTATCATTATTTCATTGGAAGTTCAGAGGAACCAGAAATGAGTCTCTAGAAACCCACAGAGCTGTTGCTCTTATAGACACTATCGCATTGACATCATCTGGTCGTCTACTAATCAAAAGCTTTGTGGTTTGATCCCTGGCTTCCTAAGTCCACACGTTAACATGTCCTTGGGCACTGAACACTACATTTCCTCCTGTTTGTTGAACGGTGTGTCAGAGTGCATATGACAGAATTTTAAAAAAGGCTCAGTATAGCTGGTGCTTTATGAATGTGAACGTGGCTTGCATGAAAGCTTCTGAGCGGTAAACAAGGCTCAATGTAGTCCATCATTATTTGCAGTTCTTTTCAAACTCTGTTGCCGAGTCTTCTTTATAATCATATATCACAATTCTCCTTCGTGTCTGTTATTCATAGAGCCAAGCTTTATTAACTTTTGCCTTGCTGTTGTGGAGCTGTTACTGTTGTCATTTAATAGTCAGTCGTTTGTCTTTTAAAACAACAATTTGGTAAGAAATAAGTAATTAAGTTTTAAGCTATTTCCTCAGTTTCATTTCATTGTAAACTAAATATTTCTGCTTTCCTTTTTGCATTGTTCATCAAACAAAAGAGGATGCCGCTTTGGAAGCTCAGAACTTGTGCTGCTTCTTTTTCATAACTTTCTTGTGTTGTAAGTTTAAAAAAAGAATTGTTGATTTGATAGATTCGTGGGTCTCAGGTAAGTGTAGAATGAAATAAAAACTGTGGTGCGCATAAAACGATATCAGACACATTTTATGTTGCATCCCTGCTGTTGGGGCCTGCAGTACATAACAATCAATATGTGATAGCAGCATTGGACTAATTTATGGGTGACTTTTTATGACACTAATATAAAACCGCTTAAAACATTTCACTGATTATCAGTAGAGCTCAATAGTGGCAGATTGAAGGATTTCAACACACTATTGAAACTATTGAAGGTCCTGTTGCCATGGCAAGCAGACAGCAAAACAGAATGAGCTGCTCTTATACAATGGATCCTTTGCTTTTTAAACCCTCATGGATGAATATGGTTGGCATTCTCAATCGATGTCTCCTGCTTCTCAAGGTTGTTGTACCATTGCTGATTTGCGCTGCCCATCCCGTTCCTTTTTAACTGTTTCTGCATCTGTGCAGTATTAATGTATTATTCACCCAATCCTTTCAAGGAGTCCACGTACTGTTCAACCTCCAAGGCTAATCTTGTCCTTATTCTCTTTTAAACATCACTGGCAGCATGCTTCGCAACCCACTTACCAATATGTGTTCAGAAGGATTTAAAATGGGAATGATAAACCACTGACCAGTGATGGAAATCAGTCACTGCCAAAATCATAATTGTAGTATGTACAAGAGCTGTGTGCAGAGGTTGTCTTGTGACAACCATAAAGGCAGACAGATTATGTGTGTGAAAAGAAGCAAGAGGAAGGAAAAACTTACCTTACCATGTAACCCAGTAGAGCCTGGTGAAGAATATGTCTCTGCTGAAAGAAAAAAAGAAAAAGAATGAATAAATAAGCTCCTCGTGAGTAATAATCCAGGCAGTGGGGGCTTGATTTGAAATACCAAAATACCAAGCAGGAAGACTGACGGATTTTTTTATTTATCTGTTGTTTTTTTTTTTTTTTTGCGTGGGTTGGGCCATGTAAATGGAGGAAAAAAAACAACACGTGCCATGGTCAAAATAAGGGAATCATTAGAGATGATGAAACAGAGCCTGGGCAAAGCAGGGTGCCTTTTTTTTAAAGGTCTGTAAAATTTACTGTTGTTCGAAAGGTCACTGTCTGGTGCTGGCAAGCAGCTGGGAGTTGTAAACGACCCTTCTTATCAAATGTTAATGCTGGCAGACCTCGTGTCATATGCACTTGCAGTGGGAATAAGCCTTTGAGGTCCTGCAGGTTCCGTAGAAACAAGTCATTTCATTTACATGCGGAAATGTGACCAGCTAATTGCTTTTTTGCGGAACATCAAATAGCAGGATGGCTTTTTGTGGTGGTGGGGCAAATAGAGGACTCATGGGGGGAAGGAAATGCAAGACCTCCCATAGGATCTGTCGAAGCAGTCTTTTTCTTTTTTTTTCCGCCATATGTGTCACCAGTTTATTGGTCAGTAAACACAAAGCCAAAGAAAGAAGAATTTGCTTAGGGGCTTAATAAGAGTCACTTCCCATATGATCATGCATCAAACTGCTCTCCTCTTCTTAAAGAAGGTCCTTCATCAATACATCGAAACATGGATGAATAGGAAGCCGGTGAGTGAAATACTGTATCTTCTCATCTTTTGTCTATTTCTTTAATGTCCAAGTCAATTAGCTTGTTGTAGTTTTCAAATGCACTGTTTTCTTCTGCGTACGTGCGTGTTTGTGTGGTCATAGACATCGAAAGGCAAAACAAAACTTGCAGTCATCTTTTAATTCTCACATGAATGCCCCTAACTGCTGTCTAAATGTGTGTCAAGACGGATTCCTTAAGAAATTCAGGCCATGTGAATACTGATGTTTCTCTGTTGTGAACATTATCAGACAGGGCCCATTATGATGTGTGTTAGAGTGCCTCTGGACCATGAGGAAGATGGCACTTTCTGTCTGTTTACTATCTCAAGGCTGATAACATGATGTGACGGAAGCAGAGAAATTGATTTAATCTTCGACTGCGTGGCAATGAATGTTAATTTTCCTAGAAGATGTAATCTCTGCCACGAATGGTTTGTTATACATATTAGTGTAAACCCTTCTGTTGGAGGGAATATCACTGTTATCCTCCCCCCTTTTGTCCAAGCTGAAAGGGAGAGCAAATGATTTGTCATTACAATAATAGGGTGTTATTTTCAATCCAAAATGGTGAAACCAGGAAATGTAGAAGTCAAATTCCCCAGAATTACTCATAAAACTGCTGATACGCTCAGCACTTGGCGATTTCACAAGTAACTTAAATAAGACTTGCATGTGCATCCCCTCCTTTCCTACTGATAAGAGTAAGTTCATATTGATGGGGACAGTGCGTAAAAAAGCGAAACAAAACAAATACTTGGCTACCACATGAGGGGGCTCGGTTTTTGTATTTACAGTTGCCCCTGGGACACAAAGCACACTAATCCCCTGAGCGTTAACTTGGCCTTAACTTCTGTCTGGAAAAAGCAACAGTGTTAGTAGTAATTACATGCGAAGGGGCGCTAGTCCAGACACAATTGAGATGGAAAACAAGTGGGGAAAGGCTGCAAATGTAAAAGCACCAGCTTCCTCTCTGTCCTCTTCTTGATACACCGTTGTGTTGTGCAATGCAGTAGGCCGAACCACTTTCTCTCCCCATCTTCATCCAGACAAGACTGCAGCAACCCTATCAGTCTGAGAGGACAAAAAGTCACAACGGGAAAAGATACCTCATTTAACACTGCCCCCTGCTGATTGGAAATGGGAAGAGCAGCTCCGTTCAGAGAGGGTGGGGAGGAATGATTGAAGCTACACACCTCGCACACTCCATTCAAACACCAAAAAATTAATGAAATGCTTCATGAATAGATAGATTACATGCTTTCAAAAAGTCAGTCAAACTACATGAAAAATACAGGCCTGCTAAGTAGGCTGCGCGTCAAGTTGTTATATCCATCAGTGCAACCGACAAAATCTAAATTGTTAGTCATATGCAGTTATAGATTGATGGTATGAAAATGAAATTTGTATCTTCCTGGGTGGATTGAATGTGTGGACTCGCACTTCAGTGTTCACTTTCATATTTGGCAAGAGGACGTTACATTATCCACTTACGTGCAACAGAAAGAACGAGGGGAAAAGACGGGGAATGATGCAGAGATGTGAAGGGGAAAAGACTGTGAGAAGCAACTAAATCGTTAAGACAGTCCGATATAGATCTTCTGTCAGCGTTTCATTGTAATTGTACAGACTTGAAAAATGTCTTTGGTGTATTGGATGTAAATGAGCTTCAGGGAACCCTGTGTGCAGAGTGTGTGTTGAGACCATGTTTGAGCCCTTAAAGACTGCCTCCTTAAGCAACCTCCACAGGATGACTGATGAAACACGACGAGGTACGAGTGGAGAAAGAGAGAGTAAAAAGAAGAAAAAACAAGTGCATTCGCTGGCACAACGTGCCGAAATTGGTGTACTTCTTTGCAACCCTCTCCCACCACCATCCCACCTCCCTGCTATTCTCACCTCCATCCCACCGCCCACTCCCCCCATCAATTGGTACTGTCCAGGAAAATAAACGATCTGCAAGTGCAGGCACAGCGTGGTGCCAGAGTTAACTTAGCCAGCGTCGGAGAGATGTTTTAAATTGTATTCTCCAAAGGTCACGCTCCCCTTTCTCATAGTCTCTGCCTGTCACCTCGGCTTTGTGTGCGGAATCCTTGCGTATTGATCCGGCCTCCGACAAGCACGTCCTCGGCAGCAAGCGGCTCGAATCACAGCATGCTGTCGTGGGGAGGCTCCCACACTGCGCGCAGATCACAAAGCATTTGATAACGGAAGGGAGGGTAAAGGGCCCAGAGAAAGGACGGCCGGATGGCAGAAAAAAAAAGGGGATGAAATGGGATGAGATGACAGACAGGAAAGTAGCCATTATCTGCTGTATAAACTACAAATTGTTTGCAGACTAAGAGAGAAACCTTCCCCCCGGATGTGTGGATCTTTTTTTCTTTCTTTTTTTTTGGAGCTTTGAAAATCTGAATGCTCTATCCCATCCTCCCTTTTCTCCCTCGCCAAAGCAAGGCCGAATCACAAGCCCCCATGTGTAATTTCTCAACAATGCCTCTGGCCGCCTGGCTTGATGGCTCAATGCTCCCTGTATGACATGCACTGCCTCAAAGGGAGGTCTGCGCTTTTATTTAAGTCAAACTTTCTACCAAAGCTGTTCAAACACCAAGGCTTTTCCACTAAATACACAACGAGGACTGTGCATGTAGTGTGTGAGTGTGTGTGTGTGTGTGAGTGAAGGAGAGAGGCAAATCAGTGGGTGGGCTTGACTTATACACTATGGAAAGCAACAATTAAATGTTGGGCCAAGTTTTATTTTTCCTGTTCTCACCAATGCCTGTCGGTATTGTTCTCTTCTCTTTTTATCTGTCTTTTTTTTTATTGGTTTTACCTCTGTTTTTCTGCCTTTTCCGTGCCTCCTGTGTGACCTTTCCAAGGTGCACTGTTGCTGAGAGTGAAATACGTTTTCACTTACCATGACAAATTAAAAGATCTCCTGAAGAGAGCAAATGTCATCTTTATTCCGCGAGCCCTATCAATAAAGTTGCTATCGATCCCGCTCTCTTTATCCGCAACTCCAGTCCAGTGTAGCAAGGACATTAATCACGAAGGCCTGTATTTGTGTGGTCACTGTGGATCTTTACAAACAGCCGCTTGGGATACAAATAGGCTGAGCGGCTGTTGAATTAGTGCCTTTGAGTTGCTGCCCTGACTGAAGACTCCTGTCCAGTTGTGTGTGAATTAGCAATTGATTGCTGCCTTATGTCGAGCTTGCAGACAGCAAGTGCCAAGGGATGAAACTCCTGAGTGTGCTGGAATGAAAAAGTCTCTTATCACAAACAGATATTTGGCCATTAAAAGAAACTAAGTTTCCCTCAAGGCCCTTGGGCATTGACACTTATGCACATTTGAATTCAGGTCACACTGACAGCAACATCGTGCCATTAATGGGCATTTGATTAATCAGTTAAATTCCTTGTAAGCAGTGGACTTCTCCTTACGAGACTCTGACACAATATCCTCCCACGCTCATCTATTGTATGAGTGTTTGCTCTATTGTATGAGTGGCACGATAATGAACTACCTAAACAACAGCACAGCGGAACATTTAGTCCTGTTATCTTTCACATAGTGGTAGTACCTACCTAACAAAGTATAAATTAACAGTATGCAGTGTCATCAAGATCTTTATCTGAAAACATTTTAAGTCATTTCGAGCTAATGAATGAATATTATTAATAAAGATTTGATTCTAATAGACATCATTCATATTCCAGTTTATGAAGCTGATTTCTTAGCATTTCTATCTGCAGTTCCTTTTTAAATATGGCCGCTGTGTATGCCAGTGTTTTTCGCAATATTCTGTAAATTGCTCTAATAATAAATCACTGAATAAGTCCAGCAAATGAGCAGAGTTCGGTTTGTTTTCAACATGGAGTGATGGAGTGAAGGAGGGAAGTCACAAGCATGCACAGAAGCTCTGCTAACTAGTGCCATCATGTGGCAGTATGAGATACAACCTTTCATTTCTAATCAGTGCATCAAGAACATGATGAAACACTCTTCAGTGCAATTTATTCATTTAAAATTTCCACTAAATCTCTTTGACGATCAGGGGTCTAGAGACAAGCCCTGCGTCTGTCTGGGCAGAGTGAAGTCTATGCCTGTGGCAGTCTCTCACTTTCATATTCATGGATGCTCTACATATGACTTGTTTGCCTTCCAGTAAAATTAGCTTACATCAGATGGCTACAAACATAAACAGTTTGTTCGCAACTTACCGATCACCTCATGGATTCTGCTTTAAAACTGTGTCACTGAGAACACCATGAATGATTTCTACCTGTGCTCTCTTCAAACTTATCATTATGGTTGATGTGTGCTTTGATGAAGTGGCGATCATAACATTTTGTCCTTTTCTTTAATCAAAACAAAATGATTTTTAAGTACAAATCCAGCTGATATAAACTAATTTGACCTAAGAGAATCAATTCTAATCTAATCCATGTGATCTTTGTAGCACATCCTGGTAAAGATTGATTCATGAATTCATTTATCAATTTGACTTAATTATGAGCTTTAATTGAGACCACCTAAAAGGTGTTATTAAAATCTAATCATGCCCCTTTTTTGTTACTTACACAGGGATATGATCTATGTGTGAGTTTGATAAGTTAGTCATGTAAATTCAGGAGCAAAGCCATGTTCCTTTCCTTCTTTATACTCTTTCTTGTTCATACAGCAAGTTTGTTCTGCCATGTTGTCCAATTAGCATACACTGCCCTGTCTGGGTGCACCAAATACCTTTACATTGTTTATTGTACTACATTTAGTCCAATCCACCAACATTTCTATCTTGGTCTGCATGAGGCCGAAGCACTTTAATCTGCAGCGACATGACCGATGATTACTGAACAGATTAAATCAAATGATACATCAAAAAACAACAAGATACACCTTTGTACTTCTTGTATGCTCATATTGGCACATTTGCACATCATCTCTGTTCCGAGCTCAGCACTGAAACATATGCTCTGTATTTCAAGCTGCAAGGTGCACACACAGATAGCTCAGCAACCTCTTTTTATTGTCTTTCCGCTAAATTTACACAGTATGTACTGAGATAATCACTCCTGTAACAACTCACCGAATTAGGGAGAAACGGATTGCCAGATTAGAGCAGAGCACACAGCCAACAAAGGGCTTTGGGAGAGGGGAAGTGGCATTGACAGAGCTACAGAGAGGGAAAAGTGAGAGGGAGAAAGGGAGAAGGAAAGTGCTAGCAGAGAGTTTTATTCCTTAATTACTCCCCTTGTTAACCTCTCTACAAAACTGTGTGCAGGGCAGCACTACAAAGTGTCTAGGGTGAAGAGCAGGAACAGTTTAATCCCACTTCCCCGTGTGCCTCTGCCGCTGGAATGGATTCTTTCCACTGTCAGTTTTTTCTCTTGCATATAAAAACTCTCCCGCAGACACTCTCCTGGACCCTTGTTTTAGGAGATAAAGATCAAGGGGAAAAGACAACAGTATTTGAACTGCAGTTGCCACTATCTTCTCTGTGCAGCTAAGGTGTTTTGAGCTTTCAAATACCACAGCGGACCACACGTTTTGCATGTCAGTCAGTCTGCAACTTGGACTATTATTGTCTCTTTATGATGTGCCCTGACTCGCAGCGGTGTTGAGGTGAATTGTGAAGTTAAATTTGAACATGTTCTGCGTGTCAGATTTAATTTGACGCCTGTGTTCTGTTCTGACCTTAAAAACAGTCCAAATAAGCTCCCATTGCATGCAGCTGACTCAGCAACCCACTGCACTCTCTGCTGCTTCTCTTTGTCACTGGGATGAAAAACGTTATCAGTATTCATACCAGTCATCGCCCACAATTGCATCATAATCACAGCTACTTGCATGCAGTTTGAATTTCATTTTGAAATTCAAGTGGGAGCTTTCTCCCAAAAATGTTTTTTTTTTTCTTTTTTTTTTTCTAGAACAAAAGTACACTGTGTCTGAGGCCTTGCTGATGGAGGACGGGCTTAGAGATAAAAGTGTTCTTTTCGGTAAGATTGCACAATATGTTGTGCATTCAAACACACACTCATACACACACTGGCCTCACCACATCAGTCGACATAGTTTATGCACATATCTAGTGGAGGGGAGATAACGTGTTCTGCAGCGTTAACCTTGTGTAAATGAAGCACGTGTCAAACAGTGCGTTTTCACATAAAACAGGTGATGTAATGTATTGTGAGATTACATTACTTGCTTCACGTGTGTTTAAAGTTGTCCGTTTCTTTAATCAGAGTTAACTTTATTACAAGTTGCAGTTAAAGAGGATTTATGTTGGTGTTTTTCTGTTTTGACACAGTCAGTCAAAATGGTGTCATTCATACTCCAGTACAGAATGTAATCACTACCAGAGTCCAGTGGTTCCTTGGCTGATACAATCAGTGATCTAAGGAAACTTAAATGGAGTATAACGATTTTTTTTTATACCAGACATGTCAGCTGCTGCATTTCAAACAGAACCCCTCTTCACTCTGCATTTTATACGGTTCACATTTAAGCATTCAAGGCCATGCACATTCACACCAGGAAGAAATCAAACAACCCATCACTGATGGCGCGGGTCAAAAGTACAAGTATGACTACGGCATCAACTGGGATGTTTTGAGGGGAATCAAACAACTTGTCAAAGCCTGATGTGGATGGACTGCAATCGCACAATTGCACACTAAGGGTCCTGACATTTGATGGTGCAAACATCAGGATGTCCATATCCAACAGCCAGATAGCAGAGACTGAAGGCAAAAATATTCTCTTAGCATTGTTTTACACTCATCAGTATGACTAATTAAATCTGATCTCTTTTCATTACTTCAGTTGCTTGTTTGTGTCTCAAGACATGAAAGAACAACGTATCTGCAGAATTTGGCTGTTAGGATATAATGTAGGGAGCCCAGAAAGCCCAGATTTTAAGGGGAAGGTAAGGCTTCTGTTTTTGCTGTTTGTGTTGTTTTTGATTAGAGAGTCAAATAAAATTCAGTTTAATTGGCGGCATAGAATTCAAGCAATGGACCCTTTATTTACCTTCTAAATTCTTTACCTGCCTAGAATGGTCAAAGTCAGCTAATTATAACACCACCCAGACAATTTGAGCAGAACTTGTTGATCTCTTAATTCTGTCCATGGGAACCTGCCACATATGCCATTTTTTGTATATATAAAAAATACTGGTCAAACACAACAAAGGGGGTTTTGGAGGAAGAGCTTAATATTTACAAGAGTAGGAAAAAGTGCTTTTTTTCAATAAAGAACTCTGTACTAACACAGTCCTGCACCACAATTCACCTAAGACATGAAAACAGAAGAGCCATATTGATTGTTTTTGTCTAAACTATAGACTGTATAAATGATGGATAAAGCCATCTATATTGGATGTAATGCCAGTTCATCTGTATCATATCACTGACAGATTCTAGGCATTGGCTCCAAAACATCTTTAGCTCCAACAGACTCTAATAAAAAAAAACACCAACCTCTCTTATGAAATGCTTAGGTTCTAAATTTTCCCCACAAGTTTGTTCCACTCTTTTTGATGAGTGTGCTGTTGGCCCCTCTGAAAATAATTGAATAACCTTCTTCCTCTTGTCCAAATATGGTCACGTCTGGCTCCACGAGGGTCATCATCGAGACGGCCGAAAGCCAAACTCAAGGCTTCAAAATCACAAACCAATAAGTACAAAGTCAAAGGGGTAGACCAGCCATTTACGTATAGTCCACTGAATCCGAAAAAACAGCAGGAAAATCCCGGAGCTGGAAAACCTCATGATTACGGCTATGGTTTTAACTGATACGACGGTTTTAACTCTCAACCAACCAAAGGAAAACAATTTGTGCCGCCTCATGGTTGTTGGTATTTGCCAAAGTTTCTGTTTCTTCTTACTTAACTTTCACTGAGTTGTGGTATTAGATTTTATCAACATTAACTTTTTTGTCACAGTTGACCTTGCAATACCTTTAAAGCTTTGGATATAAAATATCATCACTTCACCATTTTACTGTATAAAGTCATATCTGAGATTTTTTTGTAATGATTTGCATTTGAATTGTTGAGTTATCTTTGACCACCAAATTTCAATTTCATTCTTGACTTCAGTTGAGTGTATATGCCGTAATTAGAATGAATTAAGCAAGGGCACCATCACAGATGCATACAAATGATTTCAAATGGATGCTTTTGCTGTTTTCTTAATTCTTAAATTAATTTCTTAATTCTTGTTCATTCTAAACTAACACATTAAAAAAAAAAAAAAACAGTGTCCTGCTTCACTGGTTATCATTACAAATGTTGCATGAATGCAAGCAGGTTTGCTGACAGCCTAAAGGTCCTTGAACTTTAATATTACTGCCCCATAAAGAAATGTTCAAAGGCATGGCATACACAGTTCCCTAAAGCATTCTTTCTTCATTTGTCCAACCCTCGATCCAAATTTTTTGGATGTTGAGTCTCCCAAAGGTTTAAAAGGCATTCAAATGTACCTTTTAAGATGCAAAGAGCACAATTTGTTTTATTGCAGCTTTGTAAAATTAGTATGTATTTCTTAAGCAGGAGACTTTATTAGTGTTTGCAGTGATAAAACAAACCAAATCAGAATCCGTTGCAGATAGACACTGAGAATGGGAACGTAATTCAGATCATCTGTTGAACCAGCTCCTGGTGGTGTTTTTTTTTTTTTTTTTTGCAAACATACAGGCCACATACACTACATATAACAACCAGCAGGAGGAAGCACATGCTTTCCCTCCAAGCTCCTGACCTAGTTTCAACCCTGAGCGTCTAGGACATTTTGTTCTAGTCTCATCCATCGTTCCCTATTTTCTCACATGAGGTCAACCGTTTTAAGTAGCTTAAAGGCCAACAACTCAGGCAACTGTGGCCAAAGAAAGAGAACAGATTTCACGTTCATGTGCAGAGCTTGTGACAGGAATGTCCTTTTCAGAGTAAACAGAGGAACTGTGTCCACTGTTGCTGTGGAATTAAAGTTGTTAGAGCATTTAATGAACTTAGAAAGCAAGCAAACAAACAAAGTCAACCTCAAATCCAGTAAACAAGGCCTTGACTTTTGTTGTGTTTGTTACAGATGAAATGTTTATTTATCTATTTATTTATTTATCTGTTCATTATGCGAGGCCTTTAAATGCATTTAAACTGGATTCCACATATATATGTGGGAAGATTGAGAGGATTTGACTCCTTCAGTTGCCCCGAGACTCATGATAACTCAGCAAAACTAGCCAATATACAAGTTCATTGTTCTATTTGACATGTGGATGAGACTGAAAGAAAACAAACTCATTAGACTAATAATAACTCATATTCACTGTATTATGTAGAACATTTTTGGTGTGTGTGTGAGCATGTCTATCAGCGTTGTTGATCCAGCAACGATAACATAAGGAGAGCGTGTGGGTGTGTACGTGAGGAGGAGCTGGTATGATGTCTGTGTGTTCTTAAAGCCGTCTCTCAGTAAGACATTAACTGGTGCCCCGCTGGCCTGTGAAGACCTGACTGAAGTCAAGTATGATCCATTTCCACATGTCGTTGACCGCCCTGAAAACGTCCCCATGTGGCACATATGTGCACGCAGGCAGTCGAGCTGCCTTGCCGCAATAATCTGTGATTCACCACAAAGGGACAAAGGCTGAAGTTAGAGTCTCTGCTTCAGCTGGTAGTTTGGAGGGAAACAAATAGGTTGTCCTGTCACTGAATCAAGTCATTGTGGTTTTGTTCAATTCCACAGAAGGAGATGGTCACGATGACAAAGCTTTTCAGGAGGTGCCAGCTTGGCTAAATTCCGCTCTGGGGAAGATACTGACACTCGAAAAATCTCCAGCAGCGTTTCTGTGAAGCACCGAGGGAGTTATGGTGAGAACCTACCAACAAGGCGGGCAAAACTGTCAGCAGACATATCCCATAACCGAACAAAATGTACAGAGCAACCACCGCTAAACCCATGAAAGGCCTTACCAGTCAGCCAAAACAGCCTCCTTTGTTCTCTCTTTCACTAATCTTTCACATATCGCCAGCATGGAGGGCGTTGGGCTCACATCCTTGTGGTGACAATGCAGATTAGAGACATCCAGAGAAACTGAAGCTGCAGGGTGAAATAATGTGGAATCAACTTGTTTATTCCGACGATCGCAAGTGACAAACAACATCTAGACAGAAAAGTCCTTGTGTTTTTATCAGTAGCCCCATGATGTGTGTGTATACATAAGTTTGTGTGCTGATGTTTTTGTATTCATCACATGTCTCACAGGACGGCAAACCAAAACAACTGTGCAAAACACAGTAGCTACAATAAATGGAGGTGACTGAGCAGTTGTCTTAGATCTGAGCCAGAAGCTCATTACTGAAGGTTTGCGTCTCTGTCTCTCACAGAAAACTTGCGCATTCGTCATCTGCCTTTTTGTGGCTGCTCTGTAAAGTGAAAGCAGTCGTGCTCAGAACATGATGTCCTTGGTTGGTTTTCACAAAAGGAAGTGGCTGAAAACCTCCTACACATAGACACGCACATACACACATCATTTGTAGAGGAGATGTTGTGCATCTGTCGGCCTGAACTGAAAAGATTTCAATATCACGCGTTTTCTAACGTCAATTAACACCCACAATAGCTGCTGTGTTAAATGCACTTTAAACATTTACCAAGTTGTCTGAAAAAGAGGCAAAGCATAATTTCATGTTTCAATCAACAAAGAAGTACAATGCATTTCATGCAGGATTCTCTGTTTAGAAAGGTGGTCCAAGGTAAGTGGATGTTGTGGGAGTGAGGCCAACTCAGGTACTTTAACATAAAGCAGTTGTGTGGATT
This sequence comes from Leuresthes tenuis, assembly GCF_036924035.1. Lineage (NCBI taxonomy): Eukaryota > Metazoa > Chordata > Actinopteri > Atheriniformes > Atherinopsidae > Leuresthes > Leuresthes tenuis. The sequence goes on along the minus strand of NW_027325365.1, from coordinate 14,241,739 downwards.
TCTCCCCAGTGAAGTAAATCACAAATGTGTGGGCTTTTTTTCTTGATAGAGAAGTGGTGCACAATCATATTTCACACTGAACGCAAAGATTTAGTTGCTTCCCAGAAGCGATTTCCCTTTCATTTCCTTTTCTTAACACTGACGCAGATATTTAACAAGTCATGAGTAACATTTTAGAGTCAACAAAGTTTTTCCTGGTATGACATACCTTACTTGTAACGTTGTGAAGCCCCTTTCAATCACCTAACTGACCCCACAAACTACGTCACAGGGAAAGAGAAAGAGGCTGTCAAATGACCGCTGCACGCAAATATCTGCAAATAATCAGCCGCTACCACTTTTGCATGTAATGAGAAAATAAAATCAAGAAATTAGGTCAAACCAAATGATAAAAAGCCCTTATATCTGTCCAACTCTTGGAGATGGAGCAATTTTTCTCAAAGAAAATAGAAAAAACTTTTTAGAGTCACGATGATTAAAATCTCCTTTAGGCACCAAAGCACACCGTAGACAACTTAATTTATCAAGGAGGCACTGTATACATTGTAGTTTACATAAAAGCCTATGTCACGCATTGGCCCTCATGATAAATTGGAACATTTTTTTTGTTTTTTTTTGCAGGTGCCCACAGCGTAGTCCCCGGTGGGCACATTGTAAAATGTATGAGTGTGTCATAAATACTCATTTCCCCAAGTGGGTCGAAAAATGGTAAGCTTGTCCCCACCCCCAGAAGAGTTTTATTTTTTATTTCTTTTCCCCAGCGACTTTTATTTATTTTTCCCTTTGGTATACCGGATGTCCACCCATTTGATATCATACAGCCTTCCTGTGCACTCCTTTTTGTTACCGCATTGTGTCTGTCTTACTGTGTCCTACAGGGAGGGCTTCCCACATCTGTGTTTAAGTTACAATAAAAAGTGATTGGTACAGTAACCCTTTTGCCCCCTGTTTTAATGTTTATTGCTCCCTAGGAGAATGACATGGAAACTGCTCCGCTCAGAAACGAAAGTAAGAGAGAAAAGGCTTCACGCAGACTGCACACTTATTTGAGATCACACACGCACAGTGACTGGTGAATTATCGCGTTGTCTCTAGAGCCCAGATGCAAATCTACACAAACAGTGGTGGCACGCAAGCAGCAGCCGTCTGGGCGTGGTGCCAGGCTGAGAAAGGAGACACAGTGTGCTGGGGACAGTCGAGGTCATGCTGTTTTCCTACTCAGCAGGTTTGATAGGGGGAAATCTGAAGATGGTGCTTGTGATCTGAGAAAAAATGGAAATAATAAGAAGGCATACAATAATTCTGGTGGGAGATGCAGCTTGTGTTTTAGTACATGCCACTGCAGCAGTGAATGTGAGTGTCGTACTGCCTCTTGCTTTAATAGCAAAGTGGTCGACGGTTGCAATATGTACTTGTACTTATATGCATTAGGGTACAACGCTTACTGTAAATACGACTGTAATTTAACACCCCCCAAAAAAACAAGAGAAGTTTCTGCAGCGAAGGGCAGGAATTTCTGAACTGATGCACATGAGAATAACATCCCATAGAGAAGATGATTTATTTGTAAGTAATAACTCTTTCTTTTTTAGGACAAAGTGTAGCAAAACATATTGCAGCATAACTCAGTATAATGATTTAACCGGAGCACTCAGACTTGACAGTCAGAGAACACTTCTGCACCAAGGCACTCTCACCCACAGGAATACATTTAATAATATTTCTGGAGTTGTGTGCCATGTGTCACATTTGAGGGCTCAGGCATTTTGTTTCTAAGGGATACAACCTCTGGGCATGAGCCAAACCCGCAGTTAGAATATGTACCTCTAGGGGGCTCACTATTACAAGATTCCTCATTCAATTCGCCATCGGCTCACACAGCTGCACATCCAGTGAATTGACTTTAATGGTTATTTAATAGGAACAATATACTGGCTGTAAATTATTTTCTGTATACTGACACATATGTACGTTAGAGAATCAGTGTTTATTTACTCACTCAGGAAAAGAATAGTTAAAAGAATTATGGATCTTAATAAGAATTTCAATATTCTGCTGGCTCTCCCTCTGTTCTCTTTATTGGGGACTGTTGACATTTGGCTTGCAACAAGAAGCAGTGAACTAGCTGTGAAAACAGGAAATTAGCAGTAACCTTGGCTCAGGACTTTATAATGAAAGGTGGGGGTCTTAAACACTAATAACCGCTCCACATGAGCTGCTCAGTGGCCACCTGTAAGTGTAACTGTTGGAACCTCAGACCTCTAGAGGGCCCACTAATACTACCTCTACTACCTGTGTCTGTTTAGTGATGTTGCATCAGTGATTTTGAGGTGGATCTCTTGTCTACCATGTGAGAGATTTATGTAAGATTCCTGCGTGATGTAAGTTTTATCCATAAAGCATAATGCTGAAATTTGCAGCTGCATTTATTACGGCTGGTTTTCTTGGGGACAGTATCAGTGGCCAAGAGCAGAACATTAGTCACAGCACAAGTGTGAAAATAAATAAATGTCAAGTAAGGTGTTGCTGGCAAAAGCATTCACCCTGAAGAAAATTTTAAAGGTTGTAAAAACAACTTCTGGCCTGTTGATTCGGTGTTAGAAAGCTGTGACATTTTAGGAGCTTTAGCAGGGAAGCCAACTGACTTGTGCCAGCAGACATTTTCTACAACCTCTTTCCCCCATCGTGACAAGTGCAGAGTCAGCCAGGTTTCTGCATCTGCTCTATGTCTCTGATGGACCTGCCAGGGTCAAGCTGACCATTACACATTTGTTTCTAATCCTAGGGGGGGTGGGGCAGCACGGAGCTCCAGGAGAATGATGTCAACATACATTTTGTCAGTAAATGTTTGTGGCCTCCTCCATTTTCCTGGTTTGCACATTGTCAGACATGTTACAGCTCATGTTTTGCCAGGATCCTCTCAACAACCCACCAGCTGTGGGAAGCTCTTTAACTGGCACACAAACAAACACTGCCTGGACGAGATTTTATAGATCCCATATAAAGCTGTTTTTTGGGATGCTAATCTCACCCAGTCTCTTTTAATTTGTTTGGCTTCTTGTGTTCATATACAAGACTCCTCTCCTTGGCAGACAAATAAACCCCAGCTTGGCTTTTGATGGTGCCAAACTGCTGAAAGAAAACAATTCTTGTTGAAGCTGAAAAGGGCACCATGAGACTGAAACCTTTTCCCTGAAATGCATTTATATGCTTAAGACATTAGAGGCGTGTAAAGCATGTTGCTGCTGGAAAACCCCACAGATTCAGTTTCACTTTAGTAGTCTGCTTGGGATATCATGTTATATCACACTTATTTCCAGTAAATGGATGTGATTATAAGAATATTGGGGATGAGGAATAATTGACCTGTTTGAACAGGATAGACCACAAAGATCTTTGCAGAGATCTTTTTCCGAGCACTTCCAAATTTCATGTGAGGAGTGAGCTTTATCCAACATTGGCTGTGAAATTAATTACTTCTGTGGTAAGTACATCATACATCAAAAGCAAAAAAAGCCAGTCAGTTAAGGTGTGATAAAGTCTCAGAAATGAGACAAAGTAACGGATGACCCATGTACCCCATTTCATCCCAGGACTCATAAGCACTTGGCTGTTTTTAAAAGATATGACAAAAACAATTATTTAGAGGCTATAACAAAAAAAAAACTATTAGTTTTAATCTGAGTAGCAGTCTCACGATCCATTTCAAAAGGTTTTGCTGAATTGAATACTCTTCAGCATGGGATTGTTTGCTGCGTGTTTCATCACTCGGTTGAAAAGGTGCCACCGGAGATATTTTCATCACAGGAAGCAGCGCCACCCAAAGGCTGGGTCCTTTGGTGGGGGTCCTTTCACCACGGTTCACGATTGCTCCCACAGATAAGAGGAAGTCTGTGGTCACAGAACAGTCACCTCAGTGCCTCGATCCTGCACATCACATCTGCAGGGCGTGATGGGAAACCATCTGAAGATGTCACCTCACCATCACGTGGTGAACTTCCGCATTTCAAGGAGCTATAAAACCCACGGGAGTTATTCTCGTGCTCAGCGTGTGTCAGAGCTCTGACAGAACCGCAGCTTGGGTATGATTGTAATTGTGGCGATTTTGCGCAGTTGTCGATGTTGTAGTTCTGGAATCTCTGGAAGAACTTTCATAAACAATGTTTAAAAGAACTGGAAACTTAGAGAGCGCTCACAACCATTGAAAATTTTCATTTCTTTAAGAACTCTTTTTACTTTATTCAAAATCACTGTGCGAGTTCATTCATGTCTCGCGACCTAACTTTTTGTTGTAGTTTTGTTAACATAGAAGAAGTCGATAATCAAGGAATACTGTGTGTATTTGAAATAAATCAACCCTTTTGTAAAAAAGGGCAGTTGCATAAGATGGAGATCATTACTGTGTAGACTGTGTGTTTGTGAGGGTGTGTGCGTGTAGGTGTGAAATTCAACTTCAGCAGCTATGATTATGTGAATGTATTCGTACGTGTCTTTGTACTGCCTATGGAAAAAATGCATAGAAACAGGTTTCAATACCCACCCTTTGATGACAGCACTGCACTGCGCCTTTTAAATTCTGGATAAAAACGTTCATTAAGCCTTGACCAAAGACACCATCCCTAAGGCAAACTGTTTATATCAAAGCTCTCTTCCTCTGATTTGGCCTCGTTTTTCAGAATGCCGCGAGTATAAGATCTCCCTCTTTTAAAAAAAACTCCTTAGAGCCCAATTTAGACCTCTGCCGAAAGAAAAAAATTGTAGTTGTCTGCTGTTGTATAACTGTGTTTTACTACTTGAACAGAACAGAACTAGAACAGACATCAGAGAAGTAGAAGGGTATAATTTGTCAGGCTGAGAGACATGCAGTTACAAAACAAACACACGTAATGTTCTGTGTAGCAGCGTATAATAAAGCAGCATGGACACAACATGAAAAGGTTTGATTATTGCATAAAATTAAATTTTTCAATAGCAATACTGGTATCTTTATAGCTGGCTCATATCTTGCATTACTTTTAATGAGAAACACACTTTCATGTCACACAAATGAATTAAATGAACTTACCAGGTAACTATAAAGGTTTTTCTGCGTTTCACAACAATTTTCCAATCTGACATGTGTACTTATGTGTACTCTCAGTAAGGGAACTGTTAACTGCAGGCTTTGTAAATGCAGGTAGGGTCATCACGCTACAGTAGTGTAAATGTTTTAAAGAACATCCGGAGCCACAGTGCATACACACAGCCTCACATTCTCGTAGAGAGTAAACATCGGCAAACAAGAAGCTGTCTGCATCGAGGTACATGAACTCGCCAAAGAGGGATGCAGAGGCAGTGCTCTGCTCCTGTACCTGTGTGACCAGATGAAATGTCATCACCTGAGGATTAACACTGCCTGAGCTGAGCGACGGCTCAGACAACACACAGCAGACAACACACATGAACACGTATCAATATTTGTTTAAGCACAACTCTCTCTTTCCCCTTAGGTTAGAAAAGAGGTGAAGATCATATCAGAAGCTTCTCTCATAATTCTTTATAAGTTACTATAATTTTTGCTTTGTGAATTACGTTGTTTTGCTTTCTGTTGAGTGCAAATGCAAGTTAAATTGTTTGTTATTCATTGCTTTGGGAATGTTTGTCATGCCATTTACAAGGCATACACGCTGAGCATGCATTTCACTGCTGCACATGTGCACAGGCATGCACATGCACGTAGAATCAATCACACAGTTCCACACTTGCACGCAATCAGTGACTCAACAAAGCACATTCGATACAAAAACAGACCATGTTTTCACCTGCAGTTGCACTCATCTTGGCTGGAACCGTGTTCTCCCTCTCAGGGGAGACACTGGTAATTGGTCTTTTGTTTTTTTCACCTGTCTGGGGACATTACATAACTTCAGCAAACAGGCGGCAAGGTCATAAAATTTCACACAGGGACAAACGTGAGTCCCTAATCTACCTAACGTGCTTATGAAACTGCTTGACTTTTTTCTTTTGCTTCTTTATTTTCGTATGAAGAACATAACTGTGCGCATAGGTATTTGTCACTTGTTGGCTACTCTCGCAAATGAGTTCATTATAGCAGTTCTTAAATCTTTACACAGGAAGTCTTGACAGATCGTGTCAGGTTTTGAGGTCGAGCAACAAGCCATGACCTACTCCAGAGACAACAGAGGAATTTTCTTTAGATGTTCCATAACATGAACATGAAGTGCATCTGCAGCAAAAACACTTACTAAATGCCATCATTCTGTAACTGCTGACTGGAATTTCAGCTCACGGTTGTGTAAGTCTTTTTGTATTTTCCCACACCCTGAAATATGTTGCAAAACAGAACTGGAAAGTCAAAAATGCACTGCACCCTGCATTGTATCTTTCGACACATTGACGAGTATAGAGGCGTTAGCACTGATTAAAATCCTTGACTTAAACTTTATTGCTATTTAATTTATGAGTTATACTTATCAGCTTTGTCAACATTCCGCATCACATACCAAGGCATAGAGAAATCCATGGCAATGTTAACAATACGGCTTATTTTAATTATTTGTGAAATATCTGGTTTTACACCTGATAAAAGGTTGGCGACTGCTCCAGGTGAATTGGCCCGATCCTTTCCCAAACGGAAATAACATGATACATATTTTACACATGGCCTGAGGCATGTAAAAAACTAGTTTTTAAAAAAAAGGTTTTTTTTTTAAAGAAAGTTTTATCTGAATTGAACAAAAAATTGCAAAAATTGCCCTGTTTCTTGCATCAGACATCAGCCTCTCACTTAGTCCACCACTATCTCTTGAAGAATACATGTGCAGCATTATGAAGCAGTTTGCTTCAATACGGGTGTAGCGTACCAAAACAGTTTTGTCATCCCCTCCTACCCACCAATTTCCCTTTAATCTGTGAAAGCTTTCCTCTCTCCATCTACCTATGTCCCTTAAAACTAAGCACTTGTTTTCCAAATGTCCCCCTGCAGGAGGTTGTAGAGGAAGGCTGTGGGTAGAGGCCAGTCATAAAGCATTGTGAATGGGTGAGCAGCTTTTACCAGACACATACAGGGTTGTTAGCTGTCTGGATCCCAGGACTTAATCCGTGAGGTAGGAGTTAATAAGGGTTTAGAGGTGGGAGACTGTCTATTTAGGGGCGGTATGTTCTAGTTTGGGTGATGTGGGGGTGAAGAATGTCCCTCTGCACTTGCACATGTGCTTTTTATACTGCAGAACATGCCACGTGCAGCGTGGTAATTATGTGAAAATCCAAGGACAGAGAAATGTGCTGGTGCAAATGCTACATACAGTTGTTTGCATAACTGTTTACGCAGTCTCGCATGTGCCAGCATCAGTGTATGTTAACCTGCAGTCGATCATAGCAATAGCACCTACTATAGTGTTACCATCTCCTATTAAACTGATCTAACCTACAGTTCACGTTACGATAAATAGACTTAAAAACATTTCCTTCAGTGAATAGTACCAACAGTTTGAGAGGGTTTCTTAAATTTTCTTTACATCTACTTCCATCAAACATCCCCATGAAGTACCTTATCATGCAACATTATTACATCGTATCACAGCCCCAACCCATCATGCCTCCATCCTGAGTGAGCACCACATAGGGAAGTGAAAAAACACTGGGCGTAAAGTTCCAATTCATTTTTTAATCTCCACGAAGATGCCAGTAAACCTCTGGCAGGTGCAACCGTTCTGCTCTGTGAGGCCGATCACCTGACGCCAAGGGCAGGAAGTTGGATGTCGTCTCTGCCCATATGCCGATATCAGCAGGAAAAAGGCTTGGGCATGGCTTTGGAAACAACTCAGAGGCACATCGTGTGCTCGACTGCACGCACACCAACCCAGACATATACAAACCATGAAAGACAAATGCACAAAGCAGCGTGGTGCTGCTAATCTCATGAGCAGGAGTATGGCACACTGTACCTCCTCGGCTCCCTCAGGGCCTGGCTGGTAAACGCTGTGCGTCACACACAGTTAGAAGCCTCTGCATTTTCCTCGCATGATAGCTGTTCCTGTTGAAGTTGGTCTGCTTCTTTTTTGATCTGTGATGTCTGAAAACGGTTCAAAATGAAAAGTACAAGAAATAACTTTTTTATTTGATTTTATCTTACTGTACAAATTTCAATAAATCTGGTCGGTTCAAGGAAGGGAAAGGGCTCAGCTACTATTTCCTTTTAGTTTGAGTGTTTGCTTCTTTCGTGCAGAGTTTACTGGCATATCTATGATATCAACAAGTAGTGCATTTAAAAATGATACAATATAAAAAACAGTATATCTGTAAATTTCTTCTGTGTTGGCAGCATATAGGGGTCTTAGTGATGTGTTCATTATCTCTTCATGAAAGAGGAGTGCTCACAACTCCGTGCAGCTTAGCTGTTGAAATCACAGTTAGATGAGACATGATATTACATAACTGTAAGAGTTAATTAAAGGAACTCTTGGGACTCTGTCTTTGCCTGCGGGATGCAAATTTATCAGAAAGTTAAGTACATTGTTGAACTCTTATTGACAGCAATAATTGAGATTCTTTCACAGTCATTACACACATCATATTGAGTCATACTTTTTAAGTGATTGTCTGTAACTGTTCATGCCTGCTCACCTGGGCCTAAAGTATGTTATGTCACCTGAACCTCAAAGCAGTCAGGTGAAGTCGTGTGGGAAAGCTGTATAAATCAGTGACATGGAAAACATCTCGTCCTTTTTATGATAAGCTCAGAAAGCTTATGTAACAGAACTGAATAGAAGGTGGGCAGAAAATAAAATCCAATCATCCCTGCCTTTAACTTTAAGGAGACGCTCTGGAAATCCTGCACAAGTTCAATGACTTTACATATTTTGCAGTCACGGAGTTCAGCTTTAAAGTTTATAGAATATACCCCGTCCTCTTGTCCAAGGCCTAAACAAAAGGAGATAGAACAGCTTGTCCATGACGCTGTTTTGGTTGGATATAATTAACAGGCGCAGCCTTGCTTCCCTGGAAGACGGCTATTAATCAAACCAAAAGTGGTAGTTGCAGGAAGCAGGCCTCACCCCCACAGCTAAGCCCCAATGGGTTCTCTCTTTTTGGCTCAATTCACCCTCATTAGCGTTGATCTACTGATTGCCGCACCCTAAAAATGGCACTGGCCCACTCAACACATTCCCCTTTCCGCACCTTAACCATACTGCCAGAAAACAAAACAGAACATTGTATCAGTGCTGACATAGACACGTCAAACAATCGCTGCAGCAACACTGGCAGAGTCACGTTCACAGTCCAAGAGCAGGTCAGTCCTTACAAGGAAACTGTTAGACTTGGATTTGTGTGTATGTGCTGCTGAGCTCACAGACTTACCCGTAAGTACAAGGTTATTCATGGTTTGTGAGCATGGGTCTCTGCACACCTGCAAAGCCTGTGTAAGGACACATGCATGGTTGAACAGGAGGCACACACACACTGTATGTACATGCTCGTTTTCTGTATTCCAAAGAAACGCAGATACTAGCCCGCACATTCAACTGCCCTTTAATTACAGACTGACTCTCAGACCTTGGCTCAAATAGTTTGGCACTGGACCAAAAGTGAAGATGGAAAAAGAAAGAAAGTCGGTGCACTCTGCAATGGTTAACTTAAATCTAGGTATTTAATATTTTCTGCCTTGGTATTTGGACCAAAGCCACAAAAACAGACTTTTAGGATTGAAAATGCTTGTTCTTTTTTCCAGTCGACGTATGTTTATTTTTTGGAGAGCATTTGAGGATAGCGTCGACCGTTAAAACCATGCCAAGTAACCTCCATGTTGCAGCTCACCTTTCTAACTGAATTAACAAAAGCCCATAAGTGTAATTACTTAAACATGCATGTATGTGTGCATAGGTGGGGGGGGGTGTGTACACACACTTGGTGCTCTATTTTTATTGCACCAGGTTCTTTGCATATACTGCAGATCTGACCTGTAAAATACACAAAACAGTGGAGCTGCATGGATTTATTGTAAACGTGATTATTACTTTCCAACATCCTCAGCATTTAAAAGTGCACTGTTTAACAGGCTAAACAATCATCAATGAACCTTTACATTAATCAATTCCAGACTTTTCTCATTCAATGTAAGTTCGACGCTCTGGCAGTTCTGAGGTCCCAGATATGTGACACCGGGCTTGAGTTTCAGACTTTCATTTGTTCCAAAGACATTCTGTTTCCTTTTGCTTCCCTCTGCATGTGAAGTGGCTGCGTGAGTGTTTTTCGCAGCCCTTTGACTGGTTCCCTGCCAATGACCGTACTTTGAACCAGCAGCAGCTGGGGCGTGAGCACAGCCAAAGATAGATGACTTGCTGGTGCAGAGAAGCTGAGGCAGGGCTCTCTCTCTCTCTCTCTCTGTCTGTTTGTTTCCGTCTTTCTCTAAATCCCCGCCCTGCCCTCTGTGTCTTCCTTTCATCGTCTTTCCACGTCACTTTAATAACTGCAAAAATTACTGTCTTTCTTCTAGAAGCCTCGTGGCGCTCAGAGGCACAGCCTGTAAAGCTACTCTGCCCAACAGTTTTCCTGACCTTTTTTACTCTATTTTTTGGGGGGGGATAAACCACTCTGTCAAGAAAACTAATGATACAAACCAACAAAACTTGTCAATCACAATTTTCAGAATTTCCTTTGAACTAATCTGAAAAGCACTGACGCTGTGTTTTTTCTTTGCAGGAGTGACTCAGTGGTTCCCTTGACAGTGTTGCATATAAACACACTCTTTCTCCAAAGAAGCTTCTTTTCAGCTGACAAGGAGGCTCCTGTCTGTCATGTTGAAAATGTTTCCATATATTCTTTTTCTCAGAACCTTTTCTCTTCTGTTCAGGACTTCTTTTTGTTTCAAAGCACTCATGCAAGACAACTCTCATGATCTAATTAAATGCAATAACAGGGACAGTGGGGGTAGAATCAAGAACAACTTAAAGTAAAAACTAAATTGTAATAAACTAAACTGATGGCCTTGAAACTATATTTGTGGAACATTGTTATGTCCTGTTTATACCTGTTTTTGTTTTTTAAAACATGCCATTGTTGTTTCCCCCGGCATCTTGTTCTAATAATAGCTTTTACTTCATCCCCACAAAGAAAAAAAACAGTCTCTAATAGACAACAGATTTCCTCTTTTCTCACTCCCATGCATCTTGCTCAAGGCTTATTTTGTGCATTAAGTCTTGCTGAGTCAGGCAGAGGGAGGGGGCACAGCAGCTGCATTTACCATTTATCTAAAGAGAGATGCTGTCCACATTGTTAACTGGAGATTGTTAATCTGAGACATTAGAGGCTTTTGTTTCACTAAATCATAAAGCGGCAGAAAGAATAGAAGATCAAAGTCCTTTAGATTTAAGTGACAAAGGACAGAAGTGAAGCGTTGCTCTGATTTTTTTTTTTATAGGCTTTTCTTTATTTTCTCGCTCATGAATCTCGGAGGCACACTTTCAGAGAGCTCACTGTTTGGTCATTTCTCTCTTGGACACTTTGGATTGCATAACTCAATAAAGTCCATTATTCAATGTCACCATATAATGTGAAATTTGAATTTTGCAGTAAATTGTGGGATCGGTTCACATCTACCTCGATGCCCTTTCCCACGATAAACACAAACCGGATAAAAACGTTTTTTTTTGTTATTTTTTTGGTCATCCTAGTGTTATTTCAGACTTTCTCGTGTTCTAAAGTTATACCACAAATATGGGCATAAAGCTTTTGAAGACAGATCTACAAGCTCATACCACAGATGTTTTGTGTCTTCAGGGATTTAGCTGTTGAAGCTAGATTGAGCACGGCTTCTTGGTAGTGCCTCAAATAATCAGTGACCCGATCTGGCTGTACTATATGCATACTGGATGTATTACACAAGATTTGGAAATTCTAATACAGAGTGCCTCAGAAGCAAAGTGCATACAATGCTCCAGATAGGAGCTCTTCACATATAGTAGATAGGTTTGAACCACTGATCCAAAACAAAAGAACCCAGCTGAAGTGTATAATGTTGAGTATCTCTTCACAGTGTCACTAATATACTGAATAAGTATCAGCATATTAAACATCAGTGAAGTGGATGGCTATGAGAAACAAAGCATCCTTGAAATCCTAAGGTTTAGGTCTCTAAAATTGCAAGTCCTGCTGCCGGAAACTACAATTCACCTTCATAGGTGGAGTCTTTGCTTCTGCAGCTCAGTGCTGCAAATTAAGCGAGTTGTTCTTACAAAGTATTGTCAAATTAAACTATCTATTTGGTGGAGACTGACGTGTAAAAAGAGGTTTGAGTGGTCAAAGTCCAGTACATTTACGGTCAATCTACAATTTATCTTATCCGCTGATTGGCTGCGAACATGGTGAACAATCAGCTAAGCACTATTTCTGCAGGTAAATTCACCTTCTAGACCCAAAATATAGTGCTACTCCTGAATAAGACAACTTTTGCACTCTAGCATTACACCCGGCATTTACGTCTTTCAAAATTAACTTCCCAGGAAGGAAAATACAAATTGAAAGTTTTTTAAGGCTTTTTTCTTTTCCCTATATTTGACACTTTTTGTGTCAGTGACTCCAGGGCAAAAGATATGAATTGCTGTGTACACTTAATGTGGAACGTCCCCACCTGAGCTGGAAAAAAGCAGCTCTATTAAGCATCAATTCATGGTGTTGTTAATGGGATAGGGACTAGTCCAGCTCTTGTTTTGGCTGCAAGCAACCATCTGCAAAGAGTTGGTCATTTTACCTGCCAAGCTGTCCTGTCAGACAGAATATTACATATTGGTACGCTCAATTGGTTTTACTAAAAGACACGTGGCATCTTGTAAAATTATCACAAGAGGGAGAAAAAGGAGCATTTGGAAGAAAAACCATTTGGTTTATGTTTAATTTATAACTAACAAGAATCAATAACGTTGTATGTTTTACATGTATAACACACCTAAAATATTTTAGTTATTGTTTCCAACAGGAAACCAGGAAAGTTAGAATCAGGAATAAAATCTGAATTTGGAATTGATTGGTGAGATGGAAACATGTCTCAGACATAACTTTTTTACCCAGGCCTGAGTTTGTGTCCCATGTAGGGTCATTGTTTTCATTATTGTTAATGAAATTAATTTCCTTTCATTTTCTTTTCTTTCCTAATAATTAACAGGCTTTGCCACCCAAAAAGAAAAGATTATCAAAATAAACCATTTTTCTAGGGTACCAGTGCGACGTCTCTCTCTAAGAGTGATGACACTGCTGCCTTTCAGAAGAAGCTATACGCTTGCTGTCGTCAACATCTCAACCAAAACATGAGGTTAGGTTGATGTGACACAAACTAGTCACAAACATGTTTTAGGTCTCTGTGCTCCTACACCTTGTTTGCTCAAGGTGGCTTAAATTACTTCCTCCATACACTGCGTGTTGAGGCTGACCCACATTTTCCCTCGCGGCTTGTCTCTTAAACACCCAGGCGTCTACGGTAGGCAACAGAGTCCAAACAGCTGACCTGTGGATCACACACCTTTGTGTGGTCAGTCCTGGTGCAAAAGTCTTACAATAGGGCACCAAAATAGTTGTGCATGGGTCTAGTCAAGCTCCTTTTCCGTAATAAAAAGCACAATTACATACGTCTGCCTGCTGGTGAAATGATGGAAATAGGAGCCCAAAAATAGAAGCACGTGAACGTAGGAACTGGCTGATTCAGATAATGGGGAAAGATTGACACCGATGCCAAGAATGGGCCATACTGTTGAGTTGACGTTAGCGCTGGAAAAATAAATTGTGCCCCCCTCCTACCCATTCAGAACACGAACAATGGAAGATTTTTCCCTGCAGAAAATTTAGAACAAACTGTACTGTTTGTTAGATAAGAATGTCGTAATGTTATTTGTGAGCATATATATCTATCTATATATACCTTGTCCTAGAATTGCAGAAATCCACCTTTCTTTCATAAGTTTAAAAGTACAAACATCCTAACAACATCAACAGCAAATGTATTTCCAACACAAAAAGCGTTGTGACTCAAAATGTCAAATTAGCCTTTGAAAGTAAATATGAACATGAAAGCAGATTTGTGGTTGTTTTCTAGCAACATGGGGGTTGATTCCTCACAGGGGAAGGCCTGTAAAACTGAAACACTCCCTTTATTGGTTTGCATCTGCTTAGTATGTTTGGATTAACTGGCTTGCCTTGAACCCCTTCACCTCCAGTGATAATGAAGTGAGTCAATTTGGGTGGAGTAGCGGGGTGAATAAATGAATGAAACACTTGTGCCGACCGCCTCTGCATCAACAGCATCACTGACAACCAGTAGTGTTGATTTTAGCACCGAATATAGAAGCGCTATACATGACATAATGTGCCCACTTTAGAAACTGCGCAGTGAGCATAACCACTGTGACGACAGGGTGGCATGACATCTCCAACAGCCAATCCTTGTGCACAGAGAATTGTTTCATTTTTACCCAATTTGGCCAAACATTAAGAGGGCGGAGCTCAACATGTTAAGTCATTTCCTGCATAATAGCTTAATAATGAACTGACGGTGAATAGACTGATGTGATGTTTATGCAAAATGCTATTTTTACTTCTCCACGTTTAGCTAGCTCGTCGTTACAGTCTGGATAGTTGCATCTTGTTTGTAAAGTGATGTTTCATATCGCTTCCTTTTTTTCAGTCTTGTTTACATCCACAGACTGTCGCTATAGTAACCACTTAGCAGCACTACCAAGAACAGCAAAGAAGCAACACATAAGTAAAAACAAGTTGTGCTGCAATAAAGCGAACTACCGTCACTCCCAAAGCGTTTCACATAGAAACAGATAAACTGCTCTTAAATGGAACATTCAGTTTTCAAAGCAACGTCCCTCAGTTGTTTGCAGCTCCTCAAGAGCCAGAGAGCTGTCTGACTTTTTATTGGTCAGACAGTCTTCACAGATTTAGAAGTAAGGGGGAGGGGGTAAGAAGGATTTTAGCTGGAAAAGCTGTCTGGGTCTGGCTCTCTTCCTGATGGTGACTCACACTGAGGGGGGTTTCCTCAGTCTACCATGTGATTGCTGTCTCCCCCACCCACCCCCTTTATGTTAATACCACTTTTTTCTCTAACCCTTTCATCATAACTGTTTTTGTCCTTATCTTCTCCTCCAGCCCTCTGTCTCTCTCTCCCCTCTGCTTTCACTTAGAGGGGGGAGAAAACATGGGTCTGTCCTTATAAGGTCGTGTAAGGGCTCTTGTGACAACAGGTCTGCTGTTGACAGTCTCCACCACGCTGGAGTTCTCCTGGGGAGCTGAGCTTTAGGTGTTTCCCTGACGCTCCTACTGACATATGCAGATACAGGGAAAGGTAAACAGGATGCAGATAAAAAGGAAAACTGCTGAACTTCCTGGGTTGTCATCATCTGTTTTCCAACTTATTTCTGAGGCTACGGAGTTTGGTGATGTTTAGTCTTTTACAGCAGTCTGGAGGAAGAGGCCTATTAATGAAAAAGTGGCCTCCGAGCAGGATAAATTTCAGCATGCAGAGACCTTATCGACACCAGAGGAGGTTAAAAACGTCTCCTGTGTCGCTTTAAGCTGGAATTCATCATTTCCCCAATCTTATTTATTATTCTTTCTTTGAAAACACTGTAAATAAATCCATTCATTTTCTGCTCGATCCAATTCAGGGGCGCGGGTGTCTGAAGCCCCTCCCGGCTGCCACTGGGCGACAGGCAGGGTACACCCTCGATAGGTCAGCAGTCAAACAGCCTGCTCAGCAAATGTTCCATGATATCATCCCCAGACCTTGAAGGTACACGTGCACGTTCTCTCTCTGTTATCTATCCTCTGGTTTCTGTTCTTCTTGTTTGGGAAGTCAGTGGAGCCAGAAAACTGAAATTGAAAGTGATACCAGCCATGTGAAATAATCTCTCATCAAACCAAAAATCCTGCCATAAAGGCTTGTTATGCACCTCTGTGATTAGACGAGATTTCTCAAGTCTTTTGAAAAGAAAATGTTATTTCAAATCACACAGCAGTGCCAGTAAGGTTATAAATGGACAAACGTGTCTGTTGATCTGAGACCAATGTGCTTCCCGTGTACTGAATACTGCCAGGCATCCCAAACAAACAGGTCCACAAGTGGCCTCAGGAAATCCCTCTATTCCCCTTAGTTATGTCGTCTATCCCCTCAAGGTATTGTGGTGTGCTATGTTTTAAGTAGAGAGGATGAAGACTTCTTAATCTTCTGTTATAAATAGAAAAGCCACACAGCAAAACTGACCTTCTCACATAGATGAGGATGACCTCTCCATGATGATAGCAAGATCTCCAACAGCTGATGAAGGTAACCTTCATTTTATCTAGTAATAGATTACTCTGTAATACAAGATGAGCACAGTGTTTCTAGTTTTCTGCCGATGGAAGTACAAAATGACGCCACTGTGATGGCTCTCCAGAACAGCGAAACACAGAGAACTAGTAAGCCCTCAGTCTCACCCATAAGTCTATTGAACTAAGTGCTTGCCGCTTTCGCAAATAAAAGCATTTCATTCCAACAAAAAGCTTCTATCTTCTTCTTTTTTTTTTATACTCTGCATCACTGAGGAGCACATTGAATGAGAAGCAGGACCTGCTGTTGGTAAACACATTGAAAAAGAAGTCGAGGCACTACAAAGAAAAACAGAAACTTCTGAACAGGACTTGAAACCAAGAGGAATGCGGTACTCGAGAACACACTAGGAGAGCGAGCAAGGCAAACAACTGGGGGGGAGGAAACAAAGCGGGCGGGAAAGTTGAAGAGGGTGGAGTTGTGAGAGTGAGATAAGCAAAACAAAAAGAGTCCTGAGAGTTCCCTTTAAGGATGCAGAAGAGATTACATTAAAAAGTCATGTTTCACAGGGAGAAGACCTGTTTACTGATGCTGTGTGTCTCTTATTCTTTCTCAGTAAACAAAGGTAGCATCTTCCATTTGCCTTGTTACCTCATGCCAACCTTGGTACACACAGTTTCCATGGAGTAGCACGGTGCTGTTGTTGTTAGTGTTGGTAACCAAGGTACATGACTCATACAGAGAGCAGTTCACCCCTTCCCTACCAACAGACTACCTACTAACAGAGGAAATGATGAAATACGTCCTTCCTTATCAGCGTTCACATCTCGTCATCATTTCTGTGATCGTTACCTAATAACTATGGCAACTGCACTATGTGACTATCTGTATATTTTGTTGGTTGCTTGGACTTTGAACAGATGTACGGAAGACTCACTTACTGCAAGGCTTTAATCACAGAGTGAAGATTTATGTCTAAAAATAGGCATAAAGTGGCCATATTACTGAAAAATACTAGATGATAAAAGAGGTTTGAATACACAGTACAGGAGAGGAAAACTAAACACAACACACCGAGTACCAGCCACTACTGCTGAACAGAGTAAACAGTGCCAGATGGTGCTGACAGCACACCACCAGCATGGGCAGCGACAAGCAGGGAGAAAACTAAAAGCAAAATGAGACGTGACTGGGAAACAGCCCCTTAAACACATAGGTCAACTGGTCACACTGCATTACTGATTCTGTAAAGTTTCCTCCACAAGACAGATGCTGCTGAGCTCTGTCAGGATGTGCCCATTTTTTTTCTCTAAGACTGTCCTGACTGTGTTTGCAATCAGCACTTGTTGGAGTGTCACTGTGCATCATGAAGAGGCGAAGGTTATGTCGCCTGACATGTGTAACACTTGTGCGTTCGCAACCTTTTTGTTCACGATAGCGTGTCCGTATCAGATGTTTCCCTCTCCAATGTCAGTGAGGGTTTGCTCCAAAAGAATCTTGCCTTTTTTTTTTCATAATGTAATAAGACTCTTGCTTGATGAAATGCCGTGAGGTGACTCATGACAAGGAAGAGCAATGTTCTATCTGGCATATGCTGTTAAGCATGTATTTAGTAGGCCACAACTAAAAAACTGATCATTTGATCTCAAAACTAAAGAAGAAGACATTCTCTGTGAATTAAAAATGCTAATGCCGCGACATATGTCGATGGTTCATTCCTTTTTAATTTATCCAGTCTGTCTACTTAATTATTTACTGGCCTGCTGTGTTTTTCTCATAAGCCAGACAACTCAGTCCGTACACTGGTCTCATTGCAGGTACTATTAGCATATAAGGACACTACAAGGTTACTGAAGTTCATGGAAAATAAATGAAATATAATGGAAAACCAGATGAGCAAGATGAAAAAAAGTTGACCTACTAGCAGTCATGCTGTCTCGGTGACTTCAGGCTATGAGGCTAACTGCTTCCCCGTTTGTCTTGGTGCCAGCCATTACCTAACAACCCTCCCTGTGCTCCAACACTAAAAGCACTGAGACTGCAACCTCTTTTCTAAACCTGCATTTTTCTCAGGCTAAATGATCATGTTGTGTGTTTAGTGCTAGAGATCATCACTGTGTGTTTACATTCCCATCTGTTTGCAGTCAGACACACCACACGCAGACAAATGCCTGCTCAAGGCCATTTACTTTGACAAACAGAGCTGGTGCATAACTAAAGGTATTTTAAGCAGCCACCATTAATGTTTTTTTTTTTTATATTTACTCAAGAAAATGCCATTCTGTTTTGTAAAACCAACTTACTGTAAGCTGTCTGCTCACATATTACAAAGTGACAACTTACCAAAAGTTGATACATAGTGGTAGAAAACAGTATAGATTTCTATGTTTTCACCATCTCTTTTCTTGAACAGACAGGTTCCTGATAACGTGAATGTCAAGCTCTTAAAAATGCCCTAATTAATTCCACATAATGAACCTTTTTTTTCCACAGTGGCAACTGATGAGTCTTTCTTAGTGGCAGGTGAATTTGTGCTTACGCTGCAGTGAGTATTTTACCATCAGCTTCTTTATGCCAAACTGTGGAGCCACTTTGATTGGATATCTGACTGTTTGTGTTTTCATTTACCTTTGCTTCCGGCTCAAACTTCGCTATTACTGTCCGTGCATGATGGAAACTAATTATGGGACCAAATTGACAAAAAAAAACAACCCATTATGATTAAGCTATTATTTACTTTTTAGAACATTTGTTGTCACAAAGACACACAAACACAGCTGTGTATGTAGATTATATCAGCAAGTAAGTGAACTGAGAAGGGACTTATGAATTCTAACCACAAATTGAAGCAAGTCATTACAATTAATCCTGCATTACTTGGGCTGTAATAGCTCTAAAACAGCATGTGTCTGTCATATATCCGTGCACAGTAAGCTTTGTGTGTCTGTGTGTGTGACTGATATAGAGAGTGTGTGTGTCTAGGCATTAGTGAGGGATTTAAATAACATCTATTTCCAAACCCATGTGATCATTGCCTTGTTCAAATGAATTGAATCTCACCTGAGGCGTACTGTCTCTTGATATAGTCTTACTGATTTGAAAGTTAAAGAGTTCCATGTGAGTTTGATCTGAATCCAAATGCAGCAGCATGTAACTCCCTTTTTTTATGCCTAAACAATGCCCAATATCTTGCCGTTCATTCCTCCTTTATGCTTTAATGTTGTTCATAACACTGACATGTTGAAACTGATAATGAAGTATCTAGTCAGATTTCTTCAGAAATAGCATTCACAGTGTGTTCTCTGTATGTCTGTACATTATGAGGCTACTTAAAGAGACAAATGTGCATGCACTGTCAGACCCCCCTTTTAACCCAAACCTGGATATGACGCAGTTTTTCCAAACTGTCTCTAAATCATCATCACAGGAAGAAAATCTGTAGTTCACTCCAACTCCCCTCTCTATACCTACATTGAATGAAACACACCATGGGAAAATCCCCATCCCACTGGAACAAACTATTTTTTTTTTCCCTTAATCCACACCCAGTTTCAATGTGTGACATTAACACATTACACATTCGTGGGATGGGCTATTTTAAGACTGTTGGGTAATATACAGATGAGTCCTTGTTTCCTTGCATTCCTAACATCTCACTGTCGCCCACTGTTTTTGTTACTGAGCTTGGCTTTATCACCATAGTAACAGTGGTAAAGGGAAACCCATAGCCAGCAGACAAAATCTGACTAAGAAATTCTTCTGCTGCTCATGAGTGCAAACCGAAAATATCCAAGAATAGACGTTCTTGAGCTCCAACGCTTGGTTTGTTCCCTTATGAAGCACAGGGTGGGAGGGAAGTAGAGGGAGGTTCAGTTGTACGCAACAGGGTTATTTTGACATGATTCTATCAACACTTTTTCCCAGGCAGTCAACAGGGCGAGGAATAAAAAAGAAAAGTGAATGTGTCATGCCCTGGTCAGCTGTGGAAATCTAGCTCAGCACAGATGTGTGACACCAGGAGTGCCGGCTCAGCTTCTTTCAACAGAAAAGCTGGACAAAGTTGATACACACGCAGTGCCTGGTGGCCATTGTCCCAAGGGTGTCCGTAAAGCTTGTGCTGGTTGCCAGAAGCTATAATTCCACTTAGGCTCATTGGAAGATTAGGCTCCATTACTGTAAGAGACCAAGAATAAACAAAGATCTGGTTTAAAGTGTATTCATGATCATGTACCTGTTATGTATAAAGTTTGATAACAACAAGGGTTTATTTGATCTGATATAACTAAAGAGTATAGCTAAGACCAGGCTGATGTGTGCAGCTGTCTAAATAGCCTGTGAGGCCTTGGTAAAGTCTCTTTTCTTTTTTTGTGTGCAATTCCAAGGGCATTTACATGCGGTCCAGATGGGAAAAGAGAATATCACATTTATTCAGGGGAAAATAACATGAAGCCAACTACTTAGAGACCATAAAAGTCATCAATGATCCATGTGGATTCTATTAAATCACCTGATTTCAGGCATCTCTAAATCATGTGAGCATTACTGAGGATCACTCATGTTTGACACAGACTTTTATCTTGAAGAGCTTTCCTTATTAACTGCAACAGAAAATGCTATTTAAAGCCACAGCAACAGTGATTAATTTTTCTATAAAAAAAAACCTTGTATCTAATATGTAGTTTCCCCACGTGGGCCTTTTGGGATCCAAAAACAGGTGGGTTTGGAAGCACACAGTTCAATTTCATTACCGTTTCTCATCCCTCTGAATTTAGTAAGACCTTACATGATCGTAGAGAGAGACACAAACACGTCTTTTGAGCTAGCACTTGGGGACACAGTGGCGGGAAACGTCCTTCTTACAGGAAGAAACCTCCAACAGAGGTGGAATGGGTGGATGACCAACAACAATAAACACTGCACTGAGCAGGTCTGCAAGGCCAGTAACTGTAGATAAGCAACACAAAGACAAACCTAGAGAAAGGGAAAGACACAGAGGGAAAAGTGTGAATTACCAGAGTGATATGCAGTCAGAAAATGTACAATCACCAAGCAGCGTTTCAGTCTAATAAGCAGACTAGTAAACATGACTGGATAGTGTACATTTTACTGTAATGGTGTCACGGTACATGATTTGGGGGTTTTAATTCTTTAAGTCTTTCATTTCAAACAATCAAGCTGTCAATCTTGCTATGGACCACCAACCTGCAAAACACTGGTTAGGTTTAAAATTATCTTGAGGAATTCCAAAAATTACAGACTTTCTTAAGAAAACCTCCTTCCCAGATCAGCAGATGCAGTCCCGGCAGGAAGTTTTGGATGTCCTCCTCTGCAATGAATTATGGGATTTCTCTCAAAGTCAGGCAACCAAAGGCTACATCAGAATGTTAGACACGTTCAACGAACCCACAGCACAGTATATAATGCTTCAGGAAAATATTTTGTTTTTGAAAATATGAACCAAACATAACACGCTGTTCTGTTGACATAAAAGTCTAGCGGTGTGTTCTTTCTTTCTTTGTCATTGTTGATCCCCCCCCCACTCTGACCACTGACACCTCCTGAGGAGAAATAATAAAGGGTACAGCAAGACCTCTGAATTTTCTGTGTTTATTTGCATCCCAGTTGTATTCCTTATATTAGTTTAAGTATCTGAGTCTCGTGTTCTCAAGTATCTCTGAAGTTTGCAACCCAAGCTGAGGTCTAAGGCCATTTAAAACTCCAGATACACAGCTTATTTTCAGGAAATGAGACCACCACAGCAGTTCAGTTACAATTCTAAATTTGTATTTCTTTGTGGAGCGTAGTTCTTGGGTTTGATGACCTATTTTTAAACAAATGATACAATCAATTTGTGAGTTTAAAATGCAATGCAATCTTCCCATTTAGCCAGGTATATACTAAGATCTCTGTACCAAGGTTAAGCTTATCCACCGCTGGAACTATTGCAAGTTAAGATCCTTAAATGGCTGCTGCCCAAAAGAAAAACACTTAGCCCAACAGCATTAACCACTTACAAGCATTATATTCAACAGAGAAAAGTCCAAAAGAACTTTTCATTTGACAGTTCCTCACAGCTTTGGCTGTGGAAACAGAAGCTATAGTACAATTCAGCTACAGTGTGTTAAACTCTCCACTTAGCCTGTATTTTGCACAGTACCAGCAGTTTGTATAAGATGAATCTCATGATAAAGTGTCGAAATGCACTGTACCTGAATTTAATCTATGATCACAAACAGAACATTTTGTTTCACTCATCAAGCAAATATTTTCAAGATTCATTTCAGACCATTTCAGCCCAGTTTCATAAGACATGTAACAGGTATATTTGTCCACCGCTACAGACAGTGAAGTGAAGTGAAAAATAAAAAGTATTTCAAGAAGTATTTTATACTTTTCCAACATCACATTTGTAGCAGTGTCACATGATAGAAAATATAAGCATGTTACAATTTGCAGAAGAAAACCTCGGAAATGCTGTAATTTTACAAAACTATTACACATTCTGGTGCGACACTTTATGGTCCATTTCATGCTCTAGAGAAAAAAGACTAATGTTGCATGAAAGATAAAAAGCGGCCGAGTCAGGGACCACGAATTATCATTCAGAATCAAACAGTCTCACAGCCTGAAGAGAGAGACTGCCCATAAGTCTGTTGGTACAGCAGTGAATTCTTCAGTATCACTCTCCAGATGGTAGCAGGGTGAACAGACTGGGGCTGGAATGGTGCTTTGTCCTGTGAGATAATCATGACACATTCTCATGGCAATTTAATTCCACAGAACTTAAAACTGTTCATCCCCTCCACCTTAGATGCATTGGTGTGGACAGGGCTGCATAACTTTTTTTCTTTAACCGTAAGATTGACTACCAGCTCCTTAGTTTTGTTAGTTTACTTGTCTCTGCACCAATAAGATTGTAGATTCCCTCCTGAGTATACTGAAGATGATGGTGTCATCTGCAAACTTCACAATAGAGTTTTCTTCCTGTCTCGATATGCAGTGATGCTTGAGTTATAGGAAAAGTTTGTTTTCATTTGGCCACCTACATTTATGTTTTTACACCTATATTGCCTCTAAATATCAGTAGACAAACACATTTCATTGTGATCCTGCCATGTTTTTTAGCACCAGCAGTGTTAACAACATACCGTTGAGGCACCACATTATAGTTCTGACTTTCTCTGACAGCATTGACTGATATTATGCTCAGAGCATACAAGTTTGCTTGTTCAGTTTGTTCCCTACATTTCATTTGTTTGTCAAAACAAAGCAAAGTTTTACACGCCATTTGTCAATGAGTCACTGTTGCTCACGCACAGGGGCTACCCATCCGGCATTTGACATTACCAGTGCCTGCCAATGATGCAGTTGTCGCCAGTGTGAACAATACCCTCCACTGTTGCACTATGAAAGCTCCCCTACATAGACGGAGTCCACTATCATGCAATGTAATTTTCAACAAGGACGACATTCTCGGTCTGCGCACACTGTGAACACAGTTATTTTGTAGGCATATGCCTCACGTTGCAGCATCCAGATCAGTAGTTTTTATGAGCATTTCTTCCCCACAGCCCACAGAGTTTGTTTGATTCTGCCTCTTAAGTTAGTTATGTGATGGATTGTAAAAGAGCTGTAAAGTGAATGAGAGACTGCACCTTCGCTAACGCTTGGAACTTGATTTGCACACACATCCTCCAGCAAGCACATTGGATCCAAGACTCGTTAAAAATTCTTTCTGCCAGTTCAGCAGCTGTTTTCATTGACTGGCTTTATTGGTATATAAATGGGATGCCTGTCAGTCTGTTTAGGGCTTTGAATCTTTTAAGCTATTTGAGTTAAATTCGAATGGCATGGTGTCATATGTGAGCATCTGTTGTTTTACTCTCCACAACCAGTAAAATTATTTAAACAGAGGTATAAAACACAGCGTGTATTTTCTGCTAAATTAAACCATAATGTTTCTCCTTTTCATGGTGACATTTGCTACGCATTTAACCACAGTGTATTTACTGCAGATGTCCGTTACAGATTAAAAAGTTCTATTTTTAAGAAAGACAATGCCTTCTGAAATGCAAAGAAACAAAATAGCAACGCGCACAGGGACACATAATCAATCACGGTCATCTGTAAACTCATTTGAGTTGCTTATGAGTGTTCTGGTGGAAATTTAAAAGTTTCAACGGTCTGTAATTTAGATAATACAAAGTTCTGCACATAATCAGCCTTGTAGCACCATGGGAAAGTATCACAGTTATTTACCAATGCACTTAATTGCAGAATAGCACATCTGAGCACCTTACACGGGGCTTAAAAAGGGTAAACTTTGGTCTGATCCTTCTTTTAGTTTTGAATCAGATTATGAGCAGAAGCTCCTATTATTTGGACTGGACTCGCAAGCATGTAATTACTGGTTCTCAAAGGCAGCAGAGTTCAAATGTTTGAAGTAGTCTGAAGGTAGTTTCTACTTGTGAAATTAATTGAATCAGTTTTAAGGAATGATTTGGCTGGTCAGGATCACCAAAACTCAATGTGCTGTATCATCATTTGTAATAGCTCAATACAATATCCACTCTGTTAAACAAGCGAGGCAGAACCTGCACTCTCTGAGTCTGATTCTGCTGAAGGCTTCTTACTGCTAAAAGAGTAATTATTTCCTCTGCATCACCTGAAATTCTAAAATTTGTACGGCTTTCTATCAATGTTTTGAGTCAACAAAGAGGGCCACAGAATAACATGGATGTGTTCTCTCACAAAGTGTGATGAGACAGAAGAGAAGCTCACCCCTGCTCTGAATATATTACTAGAGTTGGGGGGTAATATTGGACAAGCATCAATTCTTAATCCTAACTACAGATAAAGGTTGACCAGAGCAACATAATAAAGAGCTAATAAAAGGGCACCAGAGAAAGGCATAAGAGAGCAAAGCATTCAATCTAGGCCCTAACTGTATTTTTTTTATATATTTTTTTAAGTACATCTCCACCTCATTCACTCTATTGGCACTGAATTCAGCGGATCTAATGATGGTCAGCTGGAAAGATCTGTTGTCTGTGATTGACATGACCCCCCTCCCTCCCCACAACTGATCCAGAGATGAAAGGCAGGTTATCGTGCAGATCATGTGAATGAATGTTGGTCATTTGATTCAACACAATAGACTGTTACGTGCCACAGCTTTAAAAAAGAAGGGTGAAAATTCAACCTTGGCTACTGTTTCCTAGCATTAACACATTTACAGCCATGCACACGCAAATAAAGCTCACCACAACTGATGTTAGATAGTGGAGCAGCACCGCCGAGGAAGGAGAACGAGATATCCTCCTTGACAGAACAAAGAATCAAAGACAAAGATAAACCCCTGAGAGTAAATTAACTCAACTGTGTGCGTGTTTTACAGTTAGACATTGCTGGTAAGTGTGCAAAAAACAGGAAAAGGTCTAATGGTGAACCGTGAAGCACAGAGGCATCATATCAATACATGGCATTACTCTCAACTATTTCAAGCAAAGATTCCACTCTGTCAAATGTTTTGCTTTGGAATATTGAAATGACCATGTGATACTGTTTCCTAAAACCAACCAGGAAGTCAAAACCTTTCATTATACAATGTTGTGTTTGGATTTTGCCAAGGTAACCAGCAAAGTCATCTCCATGAGGGTGAAAAAATGTGATTTAGAAAAAACGTTGTCATACATTGGTCATCAACTTGTGTCACAAATACATGAATGATCAAAAGTGCTGACTGTTACCATGCCATTTACAACCCCTTCTTCCTCCTTTTGAGGATTTTTAGGCTCCTTAAAACAAGTGCTTGAGAATGACATCTGCGTTGATGTGTAAATTGTATGTCATAGATTGTATTTCACTCTTGCTGCTTGCAGGGGTGCTATTTTACGGAAATATATCATGACCTTTATGACTCTTTTGATTGGATGACTTCTTATTTTCACACAGTTGTACTTAATGGAATTTATGCAGACAAATATGAGGAGTGTCATCAGGTGACATGCAAGTGACAACATCGTTTAACTCTTTTATTGATATGATGTATATGATGCAGCCTCTTCAAACCGAAGTAATACAGGTGTATTAGACAAAGTGTCTGAAGTGCTTTTTGTGGACACGTCTTAACTGCTGAACTGCTGAAGTTCCACTGCTGCAAACCCACGTTACAGCATAGTGTGAATGTGGTTGGAGTCCATAGACATTTCTATTACCATATCCCATCATCCTCTTGATGTGTTTCAAACAAAATCAAGAAAACATGCTTAGGAAAAGACTACAGAAGGGGATTTATATTTCTTTGTTACTATTGTACCGCACCCAAAGTCTATTGCCATCTTCAAATCCCTTCTTATGTTGAGCTATAATAGAAAATATAAAACAAATATGAATCATAGATATTACAATTACTAAATATATTCATTAAACCTACAACATGAAATCGTCCCAAATATCCCTCTATTTAATAACATAATGGCATGTCCTTCTTAGGCTGTTTTTTTTTTTCATATTGATTCGGCAAATGAGATATTACCAATTGATTTAATGATCCAGCTCTCAGAAAGTTACAAAATATTCACTGGAATGCCCAAGAATTCCCATAAGGCAACTATAGGAATGGACTGAACAAACAAGCTATACTCTCATCTCTCTCTGTTTTACCTTTGGACAGCTGTCTTGCCTGGTTTGCACCTTTTTATGCTAATCTCAGCTCACCATCTCCTGACTCCTGACTGTGGATGTAATAGTGGTATTGTTGTTCTCGTCATCCACCTCTAACCTATTTCGTCTCTCTCAAACGAGAGTATTTCCTAACACAACCAATATTCATTTCCTAGACTTAAGAATCTCAATGAATGTTCAATGGAGAGAGGAATAAGAAACTGCAAATTTAAATGCTGTTAGCTAGAAAAGCTTGTAACCCCATGTTTAATACTTAAGATAATACAGTAACTGTTTGGGAACAATTCAGTATCTGTAAGATGTACAAAAATCTTTTACCATGCTTATGTGCCATCACAGGGGACCGCCTAAGACAAATTAGTGACTGTATCACGTGAATGTGAACCGTCTTACAATGCACCCTTTTTTCTGAGGAGTGATGACAGAGGATGTGATGATCTTCATCAGATACAGCAAACAGCTGAGGCCTAAGCCCAGAGGGCCATAACTCCATATTATAAAAGAGTTGACCCACTGTTCAGTGGCCTGGTGTTGCTTTGACAGCTGAGAGGAAATTACTTTGAAGGAGTCTGGTGAGCTTTCCTTTCTGACTTACAGGCCCAAAAGTCCCTGTGGCCGCAGAACGGAGATTGAGCATGTTTGCCTTGTCTGTGAGCCAGAAAATAGCTTTTCCTCAGGAAACTCCTTGAAAAACGCAAAGTCAGACTTGAATAGTGCTTTGTGAGTCCAACACTATGGCTGAGGCAGCAGAAGGAAAAGCTAGAAGGATTTCAAGTTTTCCCCTCAGTTTATTTTCATCTCTGCGACACTGTGAGAAGTTATTGTCAATGGATAGCTCAGATAGCAGGAAATGACAGAGATATCCAGCAGCTGAAATATGATCACTCCAGAAATCACAACCATGAGTTTGATGCAGGCTACAAAGCATCCAGGCTTACACTTATGTTGCAGTACATTTAGACTCCTTGCACTGTAAAAAGCCCAGAGATTTTGGGAACTAGTGTTATTGCGATTTCTTCTCTTTTTTTTGTTATATGAGTAATCTATGCAAGAATGTTGTCTCAGACCAGTGTGAGCCATTGAGACAAAGAAGTCAAGGCCTTGACATATCCTTGACCTTGTTTAACTTTGTTCCTTTGGGATTGGCCATTGTATTTTTCCATATGCTGTTTTTGCTTGAGAGCAAACCACTTCCTCTGTTTTCACTGCCAAACCTGACTTTGTCTTGGCCCTACTTTTTTGTGTGAATCACTCAGCTTGGACCCACACACTTCAGAAAAATTAGAGAGTCCTAAAGTGTAGACTGTGTAAATTACATAAGGCAACTGTGCTGTTTTTCACTTTTACTGACCCCAAGGCCATTTTTAAAGAAATCTAAGATACACCTTAAGCAATTATTTTACTTTCAGTAACATTCTTTTTATGTGTTTAAGCTTTCAAAGTCTGTTCAAATCTTGTTTTCACCCTACAGCTTTTTTCCCTACAGACAAAGCATAACACTTGTGCATTGCACCCCAGCTTATATCGATGTCACATTCGGCAAATATTACAGACACATTGAATTCAGTGGGTCCACATATTTCAAAATTGTGGAGAACATCCTGAGCACGAGGCACTGATTGGCTTAGCTACAGTGAGTTTGCAGATGCGGTGATCTGCGTTCCATATATCAATCTAGCTGGAATAATCCGATCAAAAGGCATCCTGCATGTGTCTATTCCTAGACTTTATCAATAATCAAAGACATTAAGTTACAAATTTATAAATTTATGTCGAATTTAAATTATCGATCTGGAAAAAAAGCAAGAAAAAAAATAATCAATCCAGAAAGTATAAAATTTCTCAAAAGCAGTGTTTAAAAAATACATTCAACTTTTTTTCAAATTTGCTTGTTTCAAATGTTGTTGCATATTTCTTCTTTCCAAATGTCGTTATTGATCACAATGCAAGATAAAGCTCAACTGTCATAAAAGATGTGGACAGAAACATTTAGAGACGTAAACAATCACTTTTTAACAGAAAAAAATCTGTATATCCTGTGGCACAGTTCTGTCAGGAAATCAGAGCAAACATAGCAAAGCCAGCAAAACTTAGGCACACACACACACACATAGTGAATGTGCACACAAACCCTCTGGTTGGGGAGTGTTGCGTGTGAAGGTTGTTGAGTCTGCACAGCTAGACAGTCTCTGCTCTGAGCTCCGTCTGCCTCTGAGTTATGCAACACAGGCTTGGCCACACCACATGCCAACTTCTGATTGGCTATGTGGGACTTACTAATTTGAATACCCTGTCCCAAAAAACAGCTTCTCTCTAGAGTTTATCTCACTGAAGAGGATCGTTTCATTTCAGAGCACCCATGGTGCAGCAAAAAAGATCCTTCAAAAAGTATACTTTTTCTTATTTGATCATAACTGGAAACAGAAGGGGGAATTATTAAGTAAAAGTACCTTAACTTTCTGAGGAACTGTGGGACGAAAAAGAAGGAAACTCAAAGCTGAATCATCTAACTCAGATTGAAATCCAGAAGCCTGAAAGTCAAAACTGGAAAAGTTGTCTTAAATAATAATCAACATTTCACATACACCTGCCAACACATGCATGAAAAAGATAGCCCTCTCCCATTTGACTTGTTCAGCTGAAGAATGACCAGTACTAAGCCTTAACTCTTCAACTATGCACGAAACTATGCATGAAAAAGTCGCTCTCAGAACTTACAAACATCATGAGAGCACCAGAGATAAAAAAAAGTTCTGACTATTTAAAGATGCACTTGGCAAATGTGAACGAGTAGCTTGCCTTCTTTCAGCTGAAGTGATGTCTGTTCTTTTAATGATTGACACTGATACTAATCAGGACAAGGAATCAATTTAAATCCCTGTTATTCTCTCTGTTTCGCTGTCCCAGAGGTGGACATCTAAAATAAACACACCACTGGTCATGTGGACATCTCTTTGATGCCAGATACAGCTGTGCATGATAAACTGAGAGGGCAGCGACCTGCTTGGCAACTCTCTTCGTACGGGCTGTCTGTGCGACTGAGGCTGTATTCTTAGAAATTGCCTCATGTATTGATTTTCAGCATTTAAGACTATAGGGTCACAATCTGGATTCACGCAAGCCTGTTTGTCTCACAGTTATTTCCGATACCAAGTTTGAAATCTATCATAGATCATGTGTCATCATTTCTGACATGCTATTTAGATTCCCTGTTGTGGTCCTATGATACATCCTAATTCCTTATTTCAATTGTTTTAACGCTGTTTTAAGAAGTAGCAAATCATTTTGACAGATTAATAAGGAATAAAAAAGAGAGTTTTATCAAAAGCACTGATGAAATATATAAATATATACATGTGTGTCTGTTAAAAAACTAAAACTGAATCCGCCATCTGAGGTTTCAACCCACAAGGTCGCCTGGTCTCTTTCATTTAGACAGTTGTTTACATTCATCACAGTTGGAATTACTTCAATCTTTTCGTCCGTTGAACATGCTGACACGGCACTTTGCATCTGCAGAGAGGTTGCATGAGACTTCTGGGTTTAAACACAGTGTGATTATATAGAAAGGCAAACATGCGGGCTGGCTGCTGTTGCACAGTCATTTAGATCCAGCCTCTGTCCTGCAAATAGAGAGTCCTCTCAGGCAGCAATGATCTCATAAAAAAAATCTAATCAGCTATCAGCAGTCTCATTTCAGTTTGGCTTGAGGTTTCTTTCTGTGTATTTTGGCACGAGGTTACACGATAAAACAACTTGGTATGGTCAGGATCGTACTTTCCTCTTAAATGTCTTCATTATGCATGCAGACACCAGGTTCACAAATTTGTTGTGCAATAACTGCCCGTGTGTGTGTGTCTTCACCAGGGGACACGAATCCTACATTTAGAGATGTTGAGAGCAAGTTCTGGCCTGCCGCTCTTTGTCCTACCAATGACACTGATAAAACAACTGGTATTTCAAGAACTATGGTGAGTTGTGTGTGAAATAAAAACAGATTGAAGTTTCTGCACCTGTACCTACAACAACAGTATTCTTGATCATACACAAATATGAAAACACTTAGAAAATTACTTGTCTGTGTAAAAGGAGCATTTTAGCAATTCTATAAGGTCACTTCAAGTTATATTGTGTCACAGGCATTTGATGAACTTGGCTATGGCTCACTTTTATTGAATGTATGCATCGTGACGTATCTTGATAATACCTGTTGAATTGTACCTGTTCGTTTCATGAGCTTTTTTGTAAAATAAATTGCTATTTCACATGATATAATGGTTCAACTACATGAACATATGTCACAGTGATGATCAGTTAAACCCTAAGCAGTCAACAGCTAATGATCTAACATGGAAGCTGATGTTAGCTAGCAACCAAATAGCCTTTTACACTGGCAATTCATACTTTGCTGTCCTTTAATGGAACACATTTTGATGTTAACAGTGGTTTACGGTAATGGTGAAAACAAACAAGCAGAAAGGTCAAAGGTCACTACATTAACCTCAGCCTATCTTCTCTCTGCACCTTTTTAGATCTTTAAAAAGTATTCTGGGTGCTTTGAGAACACTGAGGATACACAGAAGTTATTGGGTAAATGTTTCGATGTCAGGAGAAGTGAACTGGCTTACATCTTCAGCTATATTTGGGATTGAAAACTTCTGGCTGAATACTGCATGCTACAGAGCATGGTGTGTTTTCAACAGTGAATCAGCATTTCACCCTCACTGATTTTAATGTGTTCACCCAGAAGGCTTCCTTGAAATTTCTTTAAAGCCCCTGACAGGAAGTTTGACATCGTTATTGTCCCTCTGCAAAATTCAATGACATGCTAAACTAGAAATGCAGCCATTTAGAAAATGTTCTTTGACTTTGAGGAGCATCTGTAGGCTAAGGTAAGAGAGGATAGGGCACTGCAACTCAAAACAAAACTATGTGAGAGCCTAATCAAAATTATATCGATTCTACATTGAGCTTACATCTTGAACTTCAATTCAAATCATCAAAAGTGGTTAATCCATTTTGAGGGGAAATGCAAGGTGCAAGAAGGTGCCATTAAAATGGGAAACAAACATCTCTAAACATTTGTTCACATTATTTGAACAATGAAAGAACACATTTAATGAGAGAGGGCGAAATAATAACACAGTGAATCTTATGGCCAGATGGAAGTAGTAAGAAAATAAAGATGATAATGATTAGATCATAAGATGATCTCATTTTAAGATGATCTAATCTTATCAAAAGGAAAACAAG
Source organism: Leuresthes tenuis (assembly GCF_036924035.1). Classification (NCBI taxonomy): domain Eukaryota; kingdom Metazoa; phylum Chordata; class Actinopteri; order Atheriniformes; family Atherinopsidae; genus Leuresthes; species Leuresthes tenuis. The sequence continues at coordinate 14,209,497 of NW_027325365.1, read as the reverse complement.
GACTAACTTAAACATAAAACTACATCTAATATCAGTACTGAAACACAACAGAAGCAGGATACAGTTGTTAAGTGCCTGTCTGTGCAAATGGTTTTTGCTTGCATTCATGGGGCGTAACACCTACTCTGAAAGCACTTGAAAAAGCTTTTTCTGAGTGAGAGGTTGACAGACGTGCACCATGACGCACATTCATTGTGAATCTTCGACAGGTTCTCCGCCTTGTCATGGTAACATTTTCCTGTTCTCTAAAGCTGTGAAGATGGCGCTGTAAGTTAGTACATTTACTGTACAGAACAGCTGCATATAGCTTAAAGCAGTTCTGTGAGGGTGAAATGTTTTCATTCTGCAGGGCAAGCAGTGTATTTTCATATTTGGAATGTGCAGTACAGAATGTGCTTCTTGCATGGAGACGTATGTCAGCCAGCTATAAAACCTGCCAAACTCATCATGGCAGAGCTATGAGTGTTTCGCATGCAATCGTTCTGTGATCCGTCTGGCCCTCTTTCTCTCCGGGTGTCAGTCATTGGAATGTCAGCAGCTGGGAATGGTGTGTGTGTTGATGTGACTTCTTTGCAAATTGACACCTCTAAAAAAGCTCACTGTCTTTACTTCATGACGAATGATTTACAGTCTGAAGAAGCTGTGGCCGTGGTTACGTTGGCAGCAAAACAAAATGACATTTTAGTCAATTTTGGATTCGCATGGTGTTTTTTGAGCCATTCAAAGCCCGTGGATAGAGAAAATCATCTCATTTTCTTTATTTGCTGACCCATTCCACTGTTCATATGTACATTCGCTCATTAAAAATTATATCTGAACTGCACCACATTGTTAATAAAACATTCATATCTATGTGAAAATGCTTTTTTGTTCATGTTGTGACAAGATTTCCACCTAAACAAATTGCAATACATTTGGCCATTTCAACTGGCGTGCAAGTACTCTTCTTTTATATTTAATAGTAAAACACAAGGCCAGAAGTTATGTCATTTGTCTATGAGCTTTTGTACACTTCGGAAAGTGGATTAATCTGTCACAGATCATAAAACGTGTTATGGCCTGAACTGCTGTTCATTTTATCAACCTTCTCTTGGTGGTGGAACCTTGTTTTTCTTTTATGCTGTTTTTGGGGGGGGGGGGGGGGGGGGGGTTCTGTATTCTTATACTTTACTTCTCAACCTGTGTTGGACGTATCGTGTACTGCCTCATCATTCCACTGCAGCTTACATGAAATACACATGAGACAATCTCAGAATGATATAATCAAACAGAGGTGTCCTACTGTTGCAATTCATCACGATCAGAAAGTGATGAATCGTGACAACATGCCATACATCCATAAAGTTAACAAATCCAAAACAGCCAGAATCTTCACATTTTCATTGAAGTGACAGATTGCCAGGCAGAATCTGATTAAATGACTCAATTATTAACACGAAGACATAAACATGCTCATCCTTCTTATGCTGATGACTAAACTAAAGTTCACCCTGTGGGAGGGAACAGCTCTCAAGCGATTGTTGATAACAGCACATGCTGTGGGCCTGGGTGACAAAAGTGCCTCCAAGGTACAATAATAGTCATCTGCTCATTAGTCATATTCTGGGGAAACGGTTGCCCCAATGTTCTGCTTAAATGATGAAGCCTATCCCAGACGTCAGTGGGCGAGTGGCAGGGTACACCCTGGGCAGGTCACCAGTTCATCACAGGGCGTTCCGAGGCGTGACGTGCAAAAATAAACCAAATGAGAATAAATGGTCTCTTCCCGACAGTCGTGGACACCTTTACTTTGGTTTGCTAGTGAAAAATGGTCATGATGAATAGATTTACATAAGATTGTGTCTGAAAACTGATATAGCTGTTCACTTATCTCGCTTACTTATATAACCCATGTTCTTGCAGCTGCCAATATGGGAACATAAAGATTTGGCCCACTAACAATCCCCTCTGATCTGCAATAGCACCACACAGCTGGGAACAGGTTAAACGGCTGTAAAGCAATCCTCATAAAGTTCACAACCCCGGAAAACCACAGGAAGGCAATAAACCAGGAGACAGAACACACTGTTCTGCCATCCAAACGTGCTCAAAGTAGGTGGCATCCTATCACAGAAGCATGCCAGGATCCTCAAGGATGTCTGGTGTACTAAATGTTTAGCAATGCAATGTAATTATACATTTCCAGTGACTTATTATGCTATTGCTTAGTGCGACATGTCATAAATTACCTTCTGATTTTGACAACATTTGGCAATATTTACCAGTGGGTTTTTTTTTTGGTTTAATAGAATCAGGAACAACAGAAATCAAGCTGAATTGTGATCAGCAGTTAACAGCACAAACTGTCTTGGTTTACACATAATGGAGCAGCATGTTGATTGTTAGGTAATTTTTCATTTCAGTATTGTTTTCAGGAGTTGTCAGACTCCAAATTGCACAAGCCTTTATCACCGAGCAGGTTGCCTCCTGTTCAGTCTGGGACATCAACTTGTCAAAAACGTCAGAGAGCAGACAGGGAGGTGGAGAGGGAAATGTTTTTTGCCTGTTGAATCCCTTTCTCTCTGGCTCACATAACTGTACTCGCACAACAAATTACATGTTGCGGGCTTTTATGGTAACAGAAACCTGTTTTTAAAACATATTTGTGTAAAATGAGGTGAGTCAGCTTGTCTTTTTCCACAGCGTTCACCTTAATAAGAACTCAGCCTGGAAACCTACAGGACCTTCAATGTTACATAAAATATAAACAGTTGCAGCTACATGTCATGTCCTGTTGTTTTTCAGTGTTTATCTGAAATTTGCTGTTGTTTTTTACAGAAAGATATTTTGCAGACATAAAGTAAACTTTCACAGGACAGAAGGATTATCCTATCTATTACTGTAAATTCTGTTCAGCTGCAAGTCATTCAGCTGGTGAGCAGGAATCACAAGGAGGCCTGTTTATTATTACTAACCTTGCAAATTGCACAAGGTTCTGTATTTTAAGTATCACACACCCTTCTCTGTACGCCTCACACATTTGACACATTAAAGCAAGAAAAGCAAAGGTGCAATTCAAAACATCTCTTGTGTCATAATGCAGTTATGTAAGCTATTCTAGGACTCAGGGCTTTAGCATAACTCTCTGACATTTGATGCATCTAAGTCATTACCATTTACACCTGAGTTCTGTTTTGACAAGTTGAGATGTCAGAAGGCTGAAATATAGAGCTCTATATCACTGCCCTGTCAGGAGGAGCTCCTCACTGAACTGGCTCACTATATACATACAGCATTTTAGCTACTTTAGCATCAATATCCTGATAAAACCACTGTCACACTATCATGAATTAAATGTGGACCTTTTTTCCAGAAAAGAGTAGTTGTTATTCTATTAGTCAGAGGTTATTGCCAGAGGCTGATCTCCAAAACAAAGAAACAAACGATAACATTTTATGCATTAAAATAATGCTGTTGCCCTCACCTTTTTGTCTTTGCATTGCATTGCAAACCAATGTTTGTACTTTCAGGTCTTCGTTATGTGTTTGTCTGTTCCTGTTTGCAGGTTGCTAACAGGATTTACTTCTGTGACTTCTCAGCCAAGCTCCACGCCCCAGTGCATAATAAACAGAGGCTAAATCCAGATTTGGTTTCATCTTGTCAATAGTAAGATGGTACATTAGCGACTAACAAAGAAGGCAATCCCACTTAAGGCTATGCGATGATCACTAGATGATGTAGGATCATGTTTTTCACATCTAGCAGATGTTACATCTAGCAGGGTGTTACATAATGCCTTACCAACCCTGCAAACTGGCTCTTAAATTCATATTTGTGGCAGAATGAAATACAACCACAAACTTATTCAATCTACACCCTGTTAATTGCCTTGTTATCTACATGCAATGAAGTCTGCAAAAGCCATCAGCGTTAGCATTGTGTATTCACCTGCATGCTTTTAGCTTGTGTAATGTTGCCTGCGCACCAAGCTAAATCAATCACTGGGGACTTTTCCAGAACTCTACCTGTATGTCACAGCTGTGAACTGTGGTGTCACTTACATTTTTGCATGTCATTGATGATTTAGATTCTTTGTATTGTTTGAAAAAACATGTGCACAAATAGCCACACCTAGTCCTCCAATTAAGAGATTAGAAACTTGAAAACACTGCTCTGTTTTTTTTGTTTTGTGGATCATTGCCCAAAACAATAACCCATATTATTCTGTTTCATTTGATGATCTTCATTAGATGTAGCAACGTGCTACTCTGCAAATCTGTATTGTTGTTAATGTTAGATTAGGTGGACAACTTTTATGAATGCATATAGCTTTTCTTTTGCATGCTACTATATCTACATTATTCTGGTTATGCAACCTCCTCCTCTCGAAGCCTGCATGTGTCACATGTTAGAGCTGAGGTCTGAAAGGCTTTAAATTATGTGTGGACTCTTGCTGTGCAGTGGTGCCATGAACCGCGGTATCACCGTAAATCCGAAACCTGACCTTTTGTTCATATATTCAAGATGTTCTGACCTGCCAGCATTCCAACTGTGGCTTTGATCAGTTGGGATACAAATGCATGTGACACCCGTGTGGATAAAAATAAAAAGGTGAAAATCAAACAATATGAAAAACAACCACTTTAAAGTCAGTGCACCATTTTTTCAGTGTGGTGTTAATGTGTTGATTTGAAATGTTCCCGTCCAACATTGTAAAACACACATTAACAGTCTGATACAGAATCACAATATTTGAATGGACTTCAAATTTAACACTTGACAGACAGAAAATAGTGAATATGAAATGTAAAACACTGACACTGACACTGTCAGGCACGACAGCACAGCCAGACACGGATGGATTATAAAACAGGTGGCCCATAGGAACGCATATATAAAAGGCCCCTCACTCACTCAGGCAGATAGCAAGACAAAACAACCACACTTGGCGATTCTTTTGTGTCACTACTCCTTTTATTTTAGACATCTTTCATCTTTTAGTCATTTTTCACATCCAGCCCATCACTGAAATTTTGCTCATTCGTTTAATGTTTCATATTCCTCTTTTTGCATCTAATCAAGGTGATCTGGTGATGTGCATCCCTTTTTTGCTTGACTCTGCAAACATTTAGTGGCTGTAGTCATTCTGATCATGTTGTGTTTTATTGTTTCAAATCTGTTGTAATTTTTTGTCACATTTTCTGTCCATATTTAGTCATTTTCTTACAAATGTTTCATGTCGTGCATCTTTTTTATGTCTCAATTTGTTTAGTTTTTTTATTAATCGGTTATTTGCATTTGATAACTTTAGTTCTGATTATATTTGAGCCTGTCTGTGACTTTTTTGTGTCTTTACGGCTGAGATGTTTAAGTTGTGTTATAGATACTTTATGTGTCTTCATCTAAGCCTCTTCTGTGTCTCACTTTGGCGTTTCATGTCTCTTTTTTGGAATACGTGTGTCATAAGAAAAAGAAAGTGCACCCTCTTGCAACTGTAAACTGTGTATTAAGGCATTATTCTTAGGAAGAAGTAGTCAGGTGCTGCGCCTCTATAAAAGCAGAAGTTTGGGCAGTTTGTTGGTTTGGAGTTTTCAGGGGTGTGTTCACTCAATGTCAGGGAGGAAAGACATGATCTTAGAGAAGCAATTGTTCGTGCTAATTAAACTGGGAAGGGTTATTAGGTCATTTTCACACTGAAGTCCATCGTTTTAAAGACTGGGACATCCAGAAATTGTTGTAACAGTAAGTTCCCCTCAAAGTCAGGTGGTGCACTACTCAGGAATATTGTAACAATCCCACGAGCCACATCTCAGACTTTGCAGGCTTTAGCTGGCATGGTAAATATCAAATCTAATTTAACATGTTAACTTTAAATGAATTGAATGTGACAACAGAGCAGGATGCAAAATGCATAGCAGCTGAACAAAAACAATTCAATTATATACGCGGGGGGGGTTTGATCGTGTCAGCCACTGGACCTTTCAGTTACGAGTCGACGATAAACTCCTCGAGTACTCTGGAGTCAACTTTGAGGACATCTGTCTGACAGCTAAAGCTTGGCTGAAACAACTGGACAATTCATGCAACTGGACAATGATCCCAAACACAGCAGCAAATCTATAACAGAATGTCTGAAAAAGAAAAGAGTCAAGGTGTCGCAATGGTCCGGTCAAAGTCCAGACCTCAACCTGACTGAAATGCTGCGGTGAGTTTAGAGAGCTATCCATGAATAAAATGTCCGGAAAGACATGTTTCTGAGTTGTGTAAAGTGTTGTACCCTTGAAGTTACTAAACAGTTTGGGGAAGACGTATATTCGTAATTTTTTTTTTTTTTAAATTACGTAACCATCTGTCTTTGGTAATTTGCAACTCTTTTGAAGTGTTTCCCAAAAGAAAAAAACATAGCAGCCCCTCCATATTGCTAAAAATGTGCTGCATGTCACTGCCTAACAGTCTGAAACAATTCGACATTTGTTTAATTCATCTCTGACTCTCTTTCATTTATCTCTGACTCGAATGTTGACATGTTGAATATGCTGATGTTCAGAAGACACGCAAGCTGTGTACGTCTGAATGAAAAACACTAACCAAATTATTCTCCTGCATGCAAACCCAATCACACTGAGGCAGAGTGAGCTGTGCGCTTACCCCAACACCACCCTCAAATTTCCATCTGAAACAGATGTTCTATTTTTTACTTTGTGTATATGAGTGTGTGTGTGTTGCATAAGGCTTGTAATCCAACAAAAACTCCTCTCTTGGCTGCCTGGTTTCAGGCTGTTTGAAGATTAATTCCTCACCAAAAGCCTTTCCAAGGCCTTTAATTTTTAACTGTACTATATACAAAGTTAGACGGAATAACTGACTGTTTTTGCATTTTGCAATTAGGAATTTGGCTGGAAACCAGAGGATGTGTCTTTTAGGCATTAACAAATGAATGAACGAGAACATGTTCTATACCTTGGTTGGTGAGAGTTTTACCAAGGTGAGTTTAATGTTTGAACTCTGAGTCATTTCTGGTTTGAAGTGTTAAAACTGTGAATGGATTTTTTGCTTGTCTCCTGTCATTCCTGAACATGCACATGAGCTTGTTTAAGTGAATAAGAAAATATGCTCATTATCTTACCGATATGACCATATCTAACTCCCTTTAAAATGCCTTCAAGATTAACCAAAGGGGACAATTAATCGTAAATTTCTCTGTATTATGTCAGTTATCAGCCATGCCTGGAAACTTATCATCAGTCAGTTTAAAATAAAAAGCCACAAAAGAGCTTCTGGAACACAATGTTTCCAAACCAGCCCCAGAATAGAACGACAGATCAAGCAGAGTAGTAAATAAAACCACAGTCCTAACTGTCTTCGGGCTTTTTCTTTGGAATGCTTGCTCCACCAGTGGACTGACTTTTTCCTTTGTGGCTGAAGCTGCATTAGCCATTAGCACAAGTGTGATTGAACTGCAGTACGACTTTCTGCGGTAGCTAGCTTTGCAGCCTCTTTTCATTGGCATGCATGATGTGCTCTGGTATCTGGGTCGAAAGACTGAGTACAATTATCTCGTGCAAAGAAGCCAATAAACACCTGTCTCCTTCCTCTTTGCTACATTAAGTAAATGTCCACCTCAGTCAATGAACTGTGTGTCTCTCCTTCCACTGTAAAGGATGCATTTCAGAGCAGGTATTGATCTGGACTATCAACTATACACAAAATCAGTTATTTTGACACAAAACGCCTGAAGGGACCACAGACTTTGATCTGTGGTGATGACTCTAAGCCACAGCTAAGACTCCTTGTTTTCGGCAATAGATGGATATGAGCCCAGTCTGCGCAACAGGGAAGCCACAACAGATCTGGTTACGCACAGGCTGCCAGTTCGTCTGAGGGAAAATGCCTCTAGTACAAAGTGTTTTTTCCCCTCTCGCAAATTCCATCCAACAGGCAACCTAGCTATTATTACTTCACTATCATTAGTGGTTGCGCTGTTTTTTGAGTTTGTGTGGGTCTAGAAAAGAGAAATGTATACTTAGTAATGCTGAGCATTTGTCCGTAAGAGTGCCAGTGTGTAAGAATAGAAGATTAGTGTTCTACAACTGCGAGGACGCTGCTTTAGATTAAACAAAAATGCATATCTTTGTGTGCAACAGAAGCCTTGTGTCCAACTGCAGCATCTTACACATCACACACGGACCTCGTAAACACAAACAATGCTCACAAAGCTTCCTTGAAAACAACGCAAGGATTTCTTAATAGAGCGCTTCCTACTTTCAAGGACAAAATTCCATCAAAATTTCCATCGATGATACAGGAAAGGAAGGTTTGTTTCACGCGAAATTGAAACGAGAGCGTTGTTTTCGTGTCTCGCTAAATTACATTTTTAAACAATTAAAAGCTACCCTAAAAGATAAGGAATAACCATATCTGGTGCACCATCGTGCTTAAGTGCATTGTGACATGCAGGAAATAAAATATGGAAGATTTAAGTGATCAACTTCAAGTTAGCAGACAGTAGCCGTTTTGAAGGGAGTGCGCAATAATGCATAATATCATGTGAAACCGAAGCAGTTAATAAACAAAAGGCCAACAACATAATGTATTATGTAAACATAAGGTTTATTGCAAATGTGCAGTCGTATCCAAACACCATAGTGAACAACTGTTTTGAGGATACTTTACAGCAACAATACCGTTATCTTTACAAAACAAACTTTAGAATTAGCTACAAGCAAGACTTCTCCCTGTGAAGTTTTACACATGGTCCTGGTTTGCTCAGCTTCTGTTGCTGTGTGAAACACACACACACACAAAAAAAAAAAGCATAGTCTTTGGTAACTGAAGGACAACAACAACAACAACCGAGCTCAGTGTAGAAATGTGTTCCGCTCCTCCTTACAGGCACTGTCCTCATGCCATTGTTTTCAAGTTGGTATCAGAGCAAGAACAGAGGCCAGATACTGGATGACGCCGCTAGAGAAAAAAAAAAAAACAGGAGTGCATCTGCAGCAAGAAATGCAGGCATCTGCGTGCAAACCATCTTCACTCTGATTACCTCAGGACATTTCAACGGTATGTACACTGTAGTTATCCTGCGAGTTAGGCAAACAACATGGGCAGATACGGCCCAGCTTGTTACAAACAGAACGTTTAAAAGCCACCGTACGCTGCACCTACTGTACAAACTGATTTCTTGTTCAGAATCAAAAAAAGGAAAACAGAAGATATTGCAGAATTAATTTCCCCCATAAGCAGCAAGCCCCAAATGCAAACAATACAAGATTACATTTTGGTGAATGATGACAGTATATTGATCAGTCTACTGCAGCGGTTCACCAGCTCGACTAGTCTACACTGTATTAACCTCCACTTCTGTTGCCTTAGCTTATCCTGTCGATTATTCTCGGTATGTTTAAATGTACAGGAGCACATCAACAATATACTGAAGGTACAGAAGAAGTCCTTGTGTATGTGGCTGAAATGTGCAGCTGGAGGTCCATGAAACCTGTATTTTGAGATGGGTCAAATCCACATTATGGGGCTGTTCTTGCTGAGACTTGGAGGACCATCTCAGACAGGTCTCCTCTGGGTCATGAGGGAGCAAACCCCCCCCCCACACTTCCCAGGTTAGCGCCTGCAGGGCCAGCCCAATCAACACCTCCTCACCCCAACCTCTAGAGAGTGAAGGATGTTTGTTGGAAGGGTTTGGCTAGGCAGGGGAAAAACCCCTCTGTCTGAAAGCAATTGCTCATCTGTGTCTAGCCTGCCCTCTATTCTTAACACTTGTGTCTACAAAGTGAGACTATGACAAAGAGCTGGAAGGTATCAGAGGACGGGCCTGACATGGCACCAGTCAGAGCATCTCAAGTTCTGGTTTGTGCTCATCAGTGTCAACAGTTCTTTTCTGTCCCATCGATCATTTACAGCCCCGAAGCTTCTCCTTCGTTTTTGGTCTTTTTTTTTTTTTTGGTCGAAGGGATTTCGGTGGCGCCGATTTAGGTTCAAATGGAGGTCCATTACTGGAAAGAAACAGTGGCTCTGCCCGCCCCAAGGCAGAGCCACTTATACAGCAGAGCCAGTGCTGTGGTTACAGGTCTGCTGCTGGTGTTGTTGATGCTGCTGCAGCTCTGGGGTCATCTGGACGCTCTGATTGTCCAAAGGCAGCAGCACATCTGTCGGGATGCGGGACTGGAACTTCTCCATCTGCTCTGGACTGGCCAGGTTCTTGAGCAGGTAGTTCTCCCTCTCCAGCTGGTTGTTCTTCTCTGCCAGCTCTTTGATCTGCTCTTTGAGGATCTCCACCTCCTCACGCACCGCATACATCAGGTGGTTCTTGACTAGATCCTGTCAAAAGAAAGGAGAGATGGATCAGTTTTAAATCGCCAGTCAGTGTGTTGATCGCACAGCAGATGCACATGCTTGGGTTGCCTGTCCAGTTCTCCATCAGAGGACATCTGATGCTCAATTTTGCTCGTTTACTCACATGCATCTCTTCAGAGATACAATATTTCAGTCAAGTTTACACATTAAAAGCTCAACTGAGGGTGTTTGACCTCATTTTGGCCTTCCATCACCACTAATGTTCTTATTTGGCATGAGAATGAAACCTCCAACAGACTGGTTGGCATTTGGGGAAATTTTGGGCTGATTTAACAGATCAAAAGCTGCTCTTTCAGTGCAAAATCTAGTAATGAAATCTACAACAGGTTTGTTGCTGGTAATAAGCAACACATCTCGTGCGATCCATTCCTGGCTTGCTTTAGACAGTGGGTCTAACTTTGCACTTTGGAGACCAGTCACTAAGGTTTTGAACAAGTGCTGCAGACTGAATGAGTGCATGAGTGTGTGTTTGTTATTTCAGCTTACCATTGCCTGCTCAATCTTGTTGTCAATGGCCACCACGCTAGCACCAGAGGCACTGCAAGAAGAAGACAAAGAAAAGACAAAGAAGCCATAAATGAACAGTCCACAACCACAACTGCTGTCAACTTAAAAATGTCTTGATAACATAAACAGTTTGCTTCTTCCTCAAATCACCGTCCCGAGAAATGAACACACAAAGCTTGCAAAACAGACAGGAAAACACTAACTCTGCTGTTATCCTATGTAGTCTGTTTATTTTGCAAGGCGTAAAGCGCGTGCTGATTACTTTGGTAGTCTGGCTTGAGGTCTATTGAGGTGACAATATCACCAGAACGTTGTTTATGAGGCAATGCCAACTGATGCAACGGGCTCAATACACATATCCGCCAAAAGTTGGACTAAACAGCAGCGCAGAGAAACTCAGCTGAGCGGACAGCCTTTGTGGCCACAAGCATTATGATGACACCGCGCGCGGGTGCAAATCATTCCAACCACTGTAAACATCATTCAGCTTCTGCAGGCCCGGGACAGAACAACAACATGCTTAAGTCTGTTCCATCCAAGGCAACTAAAACACGCCAATGAGGAATCGCTGTTCCAACACCAGCTGACCGGATCGGCAAATTACCTGTTGTCAAGTTTGACCGATACGACGTCTCCTCCGAGCAGCGAGGAGAAGAAAGAGATGGAGAAGTTGTGCAGCTGGTAGACGGCTACCTCCATTGGCGTTTTAGCGAACATCTCTGTGCTCATGTTGAGTACTAGACTCGTTTGGATTATACTTCTCGCCACGTTTGCGATTGGCTGGTCACTGAAATATAAATCCGGGTTTGTTTCGTTTCGTTTCGTTCTAAGTAGCGATGCACTGTCTCGCTTCAGGCTGAGCTCAGTGCTGTGTCAGTGTGTCAGCTTCGCTGCTATTTACAAGCGACTGTCTGATGCTATTTCTGCCACCGGACTGTATTTGTAAGGCTGGCGTTCTGGCGTCATCTGACGCGCGCATATATTAGTCAAATAAGTTGGAGGGGGACATGGAGGAGGCCGAGCTTCGTGGTGCCTTCGTGTACTGTAGGGAAAACTAACACTATATACCTTATCGGATTCTGATAAATGCACCCTCACCTTAACTTTTACATATGTGTGTCCACAAAACACAAAGTACCTTTTGTCACGTTGTACCACTCATGTGACTTTTTTCACGCGGTTACTTAACAACATGTCGCTGTTTTGTGATTTAATCAAATGTGAAACAGTGGTGGAAGCAAGAATGAAGAAATAACAGACGTCACACCGGCACGTATTTCACAAAAAACTTAAGCGACTTTGTTTGCATTTAGCAGCTCAATAAGGACCTTTCATTTCGATCTTTTTTTAAAACGTTCATTTCTGTTTGTACAAACACAAACGGAATATTTCACATGTGCACCTAAGTGATGTCCTAGTTAACCTAAAACAAACGTCTTATCATGTTTATACGCGAATGCAGTGCAGCGTTAACCTGTCCGTTAATTTGTAAAACGTTGCACAGAAAAGCACAGAAAACAACGAATTTCAAATTTCACGCGCCAACCAAAACACAAAAGCGCCACTCAAAAATCCCGTTTTTACAACGAGCGTTTGAATGCAGCTTCACGGCTGCCCCGCTTCTGAACTTGTGCCCTCAACAACATGCTGCTTTCATGCAGATAACCCACAAACCCAAATCCGCACTAATTGTTGCAAACAGAACACGATGTACCATTTTTTAAAATAAAAAAATTACCAAGTGAACATACATGTGCTGTAAACAAAAAAACCGATTTGATCGAAATAATGTCACGTGTGTTACGTTGTTTTGTCCGATGTGACGTTTACTTGAATTATTTGTAGGGACAGAGAATTTAAAGAGGGGCTTCAAAGTGTAACTGCGTTAGGTATGCTCTCTTCAAAGTCTTCAGATAGATTATTGACCCGCTAAATGTCATCACTCATGTCACTGATAACTTGGGGCACACTCCAATATCAAAAACACTTTGTCCTTTGTCGAATTGTTTATCGCTGCAGTCTATATGCTGTAACACAATGTCCTACACCATCTGGATGTGCGCACGTATAGTGCACATAGGTACTTTTCCGTCCTATGGCTTGGTAAATTTCCTTCTACTTTATACCAAAACTCTACTGGTCTCTAGTGGTGAAAATGTAGGCTACAACACACACAGGTCACAACATCAAGAACAGAAGCTCTGTTCATCAACATTTTCTTTCCTTTGGGATTCTTCCATTGACCTGTTTCCTGACATTTTTAGCTTGTTTTGCATGCATGCAACACACAAAGAACACACATGACAGCCAAACAGGAAGCTTTGTATGATCATTTTATCCATTATTTGATGTCCATGTGCTGCTCTTCTACAACTGACGCCAATGTGTGCAACACTGCTGTCAAATTATCTCCAAATAACTTAAACATGTCCTAGTTGTTACACCTACGCCACTATAGTATATCAATATTCAGTGGCTGAACAGAATCAGATTGGCTCTCGAGGCTAACAGCGTGACCTCTTGCACTTCAGGTAGTATTTTGAACTTTCTGCCAAGTGTGACGCAACTGTACAGAGTCTCAGACTCTGAGTAATAAAGCGTGTAATAAACAGACTGTGGATAGTAGTACTTACTGAGAAAACAATCTTATTGTCAACATGTCTTTTTTTTCCCACAGCATTTTCCACTGAGTCGCATCTGAGTCTGTTGTTGCGCAATAGGCTTTGTTTTTGTTGCGTGCAGGTTTTAATAGCTTTAATGTTATTGCCCAGTGCTTCTCAGCTGTCACGTTATGAACCATTTTCTTTGTGCAGTTTACTGATTCAATACTGATGATAAGCTTGTTACATTTTTCAGAGAGCCGCTGGATAATACATTTTATTCCAACAGACCCAATGAGTAGCACACTGCAACTTAGTCAATAGTCGTCATGGAAATTTTATATGTGTGGGTCTGACATCCAACTGTGGGAGCTTTTCATTTTGGTTTATACATATTAGCCCATTAGCTCCATTTTGATAAGGATAAGATAACATTTGGCTGAACTAAATCTGAAGTTGAGGTTACAATGTTCAAAAGTGTTTCTAGTTTGCCCCAAAGTGACACTGTATTGCTCTATTAAGACCGAAACAGTTTAACTACATTTTTTAATTATGCTAAATGACCCAAGACTTTTAACACACAGATCTCTCATGAGGATTCATTACTGCTGCCAATATTGTCCTTTTCTTCACAATTTTGTTATATCACAAAAAAAATGGAAGGGAATACGTCTGGTGGGCCTAACACAGCTAAACAGAATAAACACAGATAGGGTGTTAGGACCCATAGGGCCTGTCGTCTCAATTTCATGCAGACAGTATAACTGCCAGGATTAATTCAAGCCCCGCTCTAGCAATGAGACGCATGTGAATTCCCCTGCCCTGCTGAGATAGACCCATTGCTAAGCTGGAAAGCACAGATAGAAACTTCTAACAGTTACATTGTTCAAGAAAAATATACACAACACGCCGAAAGATGACTGGATATTCCTGCTCTGGTTACTTTGTTCAAAATTCCAGAACCGCTCCAGAACACGCACCACATAAACAACTTCATTTAGTTTCATGACAGGCTGTTTCTAAATATTATGTTTACGAGCCACACATACTGACAAGTCTTGCCTGCTTAGAAAAATAAAGTGGCTCATATTTTTGAGTAAAACATAGTGCATAACCATGCTTGGCAGTGCCAGATCCAGTGAGTCACTCCAAAGCTCTGCAATGGGCCACTGTTCCCATCAGATGTCCTCTGCACAAGAGCCAAACCTGTTATATAATTCTGTCCATCTGCAGTAAAGGCTGAAGTAGAAAGAGGCAGAGATGTACTGCCAACCATCCAGCTCCTGGTATGAGCAACATTTTGGGGTTTTGACACACAAGGTTCAAAATGTGCACATACTGTATATCACTATATGAAATGCAGGTCATCAAATCTGCAGGAGAAGAGAAGACACAAACAAATCCAATTATATTGTTTTGAGATAGCCTCTTGGTCAAAATTATGCTGTGTCTTCTCTATTAGGAATGCATGGCCTGTAAAAGACTGTGCCCTGACAATACACATGCCTTCCATAGGTTGCAGCCAGAGGCTATCTCAGAGGAAGCTGTCAGTGTGGGCAGCAAGACTGGTTTACGAACAATGAATACTAAACTCTCTCCATATGCTCGGACACCCAGAGGCAGTCATTATCGCATCTCCTCCAATCTCCTGAGCAACGAATAGCAGGAAGGCACACGACCTTGGTCTTCCTCACGAGATGTCTCAATAAATTTAACAAGCTGTCAGATTTTGCCCTTAGATTGCATTTGATATTCCTCTGTGTGATGTATTGTGCCAAACAGGGAGCACATGTGGAGAATGATGACAGGGCTGCTATTGCCATCCAGTGTCTTTTGCTGTCAGTGCCGTCTGCGCAATAACTAACAGTGTGCATGTCTGTTTTTCTGATTAGTTTCCATTAGTGGAAATTCAAAATATGTATTTCTACCTCGCGATAATCAAAGGCTTTGTCAGAGGAATGAAAATTAGATACTCAAAATAACTGTTAATCACATTCGATAAAGAGCACTGGTTGCAGCGTTATGTCATTTGCTATTTTGCTTTTTTTTTTAATCTTATAAAACTTCATGAAACTGTAGCTGCATTCCTTCCATTTGAGAGGACTTGTTCCCAGTTACCACAAGAAACATTCGCCATCACAATTCTCATTATTTAGCCACTGACACACTGCCAGTCTTGCACAGGCTTCTTCTCCTGAATTGTCTTTGAAGTGCACATCTGTCACTGACACATGTCAGCCTCCTGCCAAACATCCTGTCACACACAAGACAAATTTCTTTACTGTCCCCTGCCACCCCCACTTACCGCCGATCTGGCCTCTTGAAGAGACCTGGTGAGTAAGGGGGTGAGTAGCTCATCGCTCTTTCAGGAAAGCTGAAGTGCTGGTAGTGGCAACAGAACCTCTGAGGTGGTTCGGCTAGCCGGAGAGCGCACACCGTTCTAGGAGAGGGCGGCCTAGCCCCAAAAGGGGCACCTCCAGTGGGACGCGTCTGAGACTGTCCCATCTTTGCGTTCAAATGAAGCGACTGTTGAAGAGGCAAGAGCCACCCGTCGACTGTTTGCTCACTGTTCTGCTGTTGTTTGGTCTCAACAACTGTGTTCTCTGAGCACAAAGAGACAATAGAATACTGCCAATACTTCTGGGTTTGCAGCCATAACTGTGAGTGCCACGCTCAGACTGATACTTGTATGATGCGACTCCAATCCAGAGGAATACAATGGCCAGAGTGTAACAATGAAAATGACTGTTTCTTGGAATGCAACCAGTTGTTGCATCTCTATGACACTGGATCTTGTGTTTCAGGCAGATAAAGCAAGAGCTCTTTCTCTAAGTGTACCTGTGGGGAACAATTAAAATGCGAATCTCCGTATCTTATTCTATCAGTGGTAATAAAACTCACTGTTGAGCCATAGTTTCATGATGTGAAAAAAAGAAAAAAAATGTTTTGAGAACTTATCCAGCGCCAGCCTTTCCAAGACGCTAAAGGCAGTCAGACAACAACAAACTCTCTAATATGTCGACTTACATAGGAAAGTTTTTCAACTCTGGCACCTGACAGAGGAATTGTTTTTGCATGGAAAAACAAGCTGAGGCAGATAAATTAGCACAACTATTCTACATGTAGCATTTGTTATAATATAGGAGATATTGAACAATCCCTCAGCACCTTTACTTGGTCTGTCATCTGCAGTAAGCCGCCTTTCTCATCAGGGACATAATTGTTTGGGAGAGCTATTGCTGCTGAGAAAGGTCTAACAAAATAATTAGCCAGTTTTGACGTGACAAATTGCACTCTCCTATCCAGTTTGACAGTTCTGCATAAGCGTCTCACATTCTTTCTTTCTCACTTTAATCCCCTCTGTTGGCAGGTGAAATGTTTTGACATATGACACGGAATCCAGATCGTGATGCACAGACAAGCGCTTTTGCTGATAGTCACTTACAGTAAAACCAGTTTCTGTGTTCTGCGTGGAGTTTCACATTACTCTGTCCTGGATTTACAGGGTCACGAAATAGAAAGCTTTTAAAGCAAAGTATGCTTTAGGTAGACTAAAGCTGTTTAAATGAAAGAAACTCAGAAGAATAGCATTATTAACTTATTTGGTTGATTTGTACAAAGAGTTTCACTATGCAGCCTGTGTCAACAAAAGGTGTTTTTTTCTTCTTTTATTTCCGTGTGGCAGTGGAATTTCAGGTTCATTCAGTTCAATGTTTAACAATCATTAATCTTGATCCTTATTCGGGGTTATTTTGCTGGGAAAGCAGGCCTCTAAATGTGCTTGCATCACATCAGCCGTAGAAATGGATGGACTGCAATGCATGTTTGTACTCATTGAATCAGAAGCAACTGAATAAAATGACACAGCTCTTATTTTATTATTAAGTCATTAAAGCTCAGGTGGATTGCTTTCCTCCTTATTTTCATCAACTAGTGTTTGTTCAAATAAGGCTGTTTTTGTGTGATGAAGCTTTCCTTCTTGTTAAACATGAATTCATGTATTTCTATAGCTTCTTGCAAACCTTAGCGCACCACCTGTTTTTGTTTTTCTGCAACAAATGGTGCCATCTAATTGCACATCTTCAGACAGTCACCTCATCTACATGACCAGTGCTGTCTGTGCTTATATTGGCAGACACGTACGCACATCCAGGTGAACGTCAAAAGTGACAAGCCAGTTCGCCTTGTTAAATACTGTGGCGTTAACTAACAGAAATGTATTTCCTGTTCTGAAGAAGCATGAAGACTGGGACAAAACAAGAGGAGTAAGTCAACAGAGAGTGGTTTAAGAGATGTTCAATTGGGTCTGCTTAGTGGCAGAAAGGTTTAATTATGATTTGCATAGCAGGGAAGTTAGAATCATGTCTTACCCTGCTTTTCCAAAAGTCAGTTGTTAGAGAATTAGTAGAAACAACAGGGTGGTGTTGTGTGTGTTTGTGGACACACGTACTCTTCACTATCTGTGAGAGGTGTTTATCTGCTTAGACCCTTAACAGAACATCTTCTTTGTTGTTTAACAGCTGCCTAGGTGACTAGCTAACCATTGTTCATTACCACTAAGAGAAGGCTGGAACCACTGCCCATGACTTGTTTCAGTTTGCCAAGACAAGACAAGGGACCAGTTTAATGCCTTGCTTGCCAGAAGTCACTACCTTAAATCTAAGTTAATACAGAATGATATGCATGTCACTTGCAGAAGCTTCTACTGGAAAAATAAGCAGGACAAGCAGTGCTGCAGCAAATGGTGATTTGCACTGTAGACTGCAGCTAACAAGCTCTGGGACTATTCAGCATCTGGCACCAGGCTTGCGACTCAGCAGAAGTCAGTCATTTTTAGGCCATAATGTAAAGATTTACCTTGTGTTCTAACGGGCAGAAGGCTGGGGTTAAATTTGCTGTGAGAATACTGGAAGTACTGAAGTGGAGCTGAAAACCAGAGGAATGTCTTAGGGGAGTGAAACCTTGTCAGGCAACATTCATAACCAAACTCCACATCCCCCAAAAGATATAATAACATGTTCTATTCCATGGCTCATAGGATTCCCATCTGTGTTTTAGTGCGAATGTGTGTACACATCAGTACACTCACACAACACTGTCCACTCTGAACGCTCAGGAATTAGACTCTCTAGCTGGTGTTGTTAAGTGATCTCTCTAATTGCTCCGCGGATGCTCTGTAAAAGGTCAAAGGTTATGACTCACACAGTTACCAGTCACAGTGAACTTTGTTATGAGCTGTGTGTGTAAGCCTTTTGATTCGTTACAGGTGACACAATGCAACATGCGCTTTTATAAGAGAGCTGTTGCAATGCTCATTATGTAATTTTCTTTCTCTTTTGCTGTACTTATTAGGAGTCCAAAAATCTGTTTGATTTTTTTTATGAAAGATTTACGGATGACTGTGTATTTCTGATGAGTAAAATCATCATTCTGCGTTCACTAAGTATGTTTCATAACATTCAAAAACTGGATCCAAAACATAGTGTATTGCAGAGGCTGACAATTTGCATGTCTGGGTCATGCTCTAGAACAAAAGGTTACAGAGTTCAGTGCCATCTGTCAATATTTATCTGCCTATGGAGACTTTAGCATACTGTATACCTCAACTCTCTGAGCTGGTGTATATCTATCTATGTGCCATCTGAGTTATGGTGACATTGGCCTAATGAGGCCTAATAATACTATTTTCATCCCTCGCTGGACTACTGGATGTGCAAATTTGATTGATGGATGCAAAATACTTAAAAGGAAAATCATTTAACAGCTATTGGATGCCAGCTCCATGCTGGCAGGTGTTGTTTTTATTGCAAACTCTGTCATCTGTTGAGCATCACAAAGTAATCATTGCGATACTGTATGTTCATCATGACTACGGCTGTCACTGAAGGCAGGAAGCAGCTGCACTGTAAAAAAAAATGGATTTGCTAAATAGATACAACAATTAGTGGATTTACATACCGGAATATTCTCAATGAATGTTGAAAATCAAAGAATAATTTAATAATTTTGATGGTATAATTGATCTAAAAACAACAGACGGTCGAAAAAAAAAAACAGATTCTTAATGGCAAACACTTATTATGACTGATATGTTAAGTAGAAAATACTGATGAAATCACCAGATACAATCAGGAAGATTAAACACTTGTCATCTTCTTTCTCAGCTGTCCCTCATTTACATCCTTTCTAAAGCATCCCTCCTTCCACCTCCCTCTAGCAAAAATTCTTCCTCGTCATCTCTCCATCTTCCCACTTCTTCATCTCTTTCTAGCCATGTATCTGACCGAGCTTGCAGCTGCGTGACCCGAGTCCCCAACAACTGGAACAACACCAGAGGGAAGATGGCCCTCAATATGACGCCCCCTGCTGTGTGTTTGTGTGCTTGCTTGTGTTTTTGTTTGCCCGTGTGTATGCTGATGTGTGCGGTCGGCCGCACGCATGCCTACGTGTGTAGCCTGCTCATGCACGTCTGACTTTGTCAGCACGATCTGGATTTAACTGGATGATAGGCACCCTGCTAACGCTCACTGTCAGTGTCATCCAAACACTGAATCGTTCCCACAGACTCCAGCAGGCTCCTCCGCTGTGCATTAAAGCTAATCCGTTGTCACCTGCTAGATGACGGTGGAGCCGTGACTAAGTTCCCATGGATCATTTGAGGCAAGTTATTGGCGGTCATTGGGAAGAAGAGTGCATAAACAAGTTTAGCGGCTACGCCAATGAGCAACAAACACCCCTTTTGTGACATAAGATGCTAAACTATATATCATGTATGTGATAATTCATGTCTTAAAGTATGTTTGACATCAACCAAGACTGGACAGAACCAATTATTTAACCTTTACCCAATTAACAATAAAAAAAATAATCTGTCTGTTGATGTTTTGAAAATAAAACTTCATATCAATCATTTTCTTGCCAAATATCTTGAAATCTTTGCACGCCTATGGACTCCAAGTCATTGACAGAAGCAGGGCTGTGTTCTAGTGTCGTTTTATTAGCCTGTGGAAGTTTGATCAGGCTGCCTCCAATCTTGTACAAGCCACAAAGTGAAAGTCTAAGCTATTCTCTTTCATCAAGACCACAGGAGTGACTCAGATCACAAAAAGCCTTGTGAGCTGCAAATCAAAATGAAGAGAACAAAAGAATATGACGTTTATTTACTGGTTATATGTACGTGATATATTTAGGTGCCTATTGGCAAATTCAAGTGCCTTTCAGTGAGCTTTTTTGTCAGAACGCTCTACCAAAAAAATCCTTATTGATGGATCAAAGAAAACAGTTTTCACAAACTACTTTTTGGAATGATTTGTGGCTCGTTTGGAATTGACATTTGTGCTTTTGGGCACTTTACAGCAGTCTTTTTTTTTTATTATTGCAAGATTAATGTCAATTAACAATCCTGTATCAGAGGTGTATTGTTGCTTGGTTTTATACTGACATAAACCATCAAGAATCAGACTTTATAATTATGTAAATTTCCTCTGTGAATTCCAATAAAGTCTCAAAAAGATGGAAGATGCCTTTTAAACCCTTTGAAATATGTTTCTTTATTGTGTAAGTTTATGAGTGAAAAAAATATATTGAAAGTACTTTCCGATAAGTCTGAAACAGAACAAATCATCAGACAATAGAAAATAAAAAGGATCTGAAAGCTTTCCATCGGCACTGTTCCTCATCTCATTTGCTGCTACTCGGCAGATCTGTAATGTTCACTTAAACAGTCTTAGCTATTGTCTGTGTTTTAACAAGGAGCAACACTACTGACATCCCTGACTGACTCCTATAGAAACAAAATCTGTGCGACGGGACATTAAGTTATGCTGAGTTCGTATGTAAATATGTTCAGAAATTTTACAGAGCCATGAAGTGGGAATAAAGGAGAATCTGACACAATTCAAAGTGCAGCTGTGAGGCAGTGCAACTGGGATCTCATGTCTATTCACATCATATAACTCTCCCTTTCAAGTAACAGGGGTAATAGGTCTGTGATGTCCCACTGAGGTACAGTGTGGATCACATGCAAACAGAGAAGAGAGCTGAGGTCTGTGAGAACATGCTGTACACAATATTTCCTCAGCCTGTCTGCATGGTGAGAATCCCCTACTGACAGAGAACAGCCTGAGACAGAAAGGGACATGACCAGATGTGCAGGCCCCTATCATACTAAGTCTTAAAAGGAAAGAGCCTGCATTTGAATATGAGGCTGAAGGCAGCTCTATCTCCTTCAGGGGAAAGAGTGAAATGTCTGCCTAGATGTTCTGTAAACTTCAGGTTCAGTGCAACACACTTTAAAAAGGTGAAAGGCAAAGTGATAATTGTTGTTTTGGGCTATCTTTCTTAATTCTTGGCGAGATTTTGTGTTCTCTGGTTATCTTACTTTATTTTACCAATATTTTAATTTTAACTTTTGTTGATATTTTTATTAGGATGTAACAATTGAGGTTTGAGAGTTTTATGAAAAGCAAGAAAGAAAATTCATTGTGGTAGATATTGTTGTATATGTCTACAGTTTGTCCACAGTCTTTGCATTTAGAGTTCTTTGCCTGCTCTGTATTTTTGTGTCAAAAGCATCCCAAAACTGGAAGATACATATGACTATTGCTCTTTCTTTGTTTGAATACTTGTTTGACAGTTTGTTAGTAAGGTGTACGTAAAAACTACAACTGAATTTTGAACTTGAAGGAGAGGTGTAGCATGGGCTGAGAGATTAGATCTTTGTGCAGATCTGGATAGGTTTGTGTGTGATTGTAAAACAGGGACATTGACCTTGGCAGAGGATAAGCAAGGAATAAGGATAAGGAGTATTCCTATAGTCACCATAGGTTCTGTTATATAACATACTAACACGTTTCCATACAAGCACTTTGACTCAGTACAAGTGTTACTTTGTAGACAGTTTATAGAAGTCTGACTTAACTGCAGAGGTGTGAACATGGCTGTTGATTAACTCAGAATCATTCACTGTTGCCTCAGTTTAGATGTGCTGTTGAACAGTTTTATTGTTTCTAAACTTTATTTCTGCTAGTATTTGGGCAAGTATTTCAGATAAACTCGACACGTATCCTGAAAGCTACTCTTTTAAAAAGAGAGGTTTAAGCTGACTATACGATAGACACGGTTAGAACTCAGTAAGTACAGGAATGGCTCGGCGTGATTTACATTAACCCACATTTTGACTGCAATTCAAATTCCCCTCATCCTCAGATATACAGCTCGTTCCTTTTGTCTGATATCATATCAGCTGGAATATGTTTTAACACTTGGGTAGTATTTCAGAACGTGACTGTGTCAGGGGAAGGCTGCCTCAGCTTCCGCTGTATGATCCAAATATGCTGTGAACATGGTGATTTCTAAAAGCTAAGCTCTAAAAGCTTCACTTATTGCTCCTATGAGTTTTTAAATGCTTCCTCTCCAGCAACAGCCATGGCCTGAAGTATTGTGTTTCAGGCCGTTTGTCAGTTCATCTGTCCTAATTTTCATGAATGTGATACATTTTGTACACCTCGTGGGAAAAGCCTATAAATGAGGAACAAATGCTCAGTTCCAACTGATTTCCAACTGGTTAAAGGTTTGGGTTACTGTGACGTCACAAAACACAGCATTGGACAAAACATTAGAATTTGCATGTGCTGTAAGACCTAACTTTATGCAAATGTTTTATTGGATAAACAACCCACTATAGTTTCCTGGGCCTAATACATTAATATTTGACAGTCCTTTTGAACAAAATGTCCACATGCAGAGATTGTTGATATCTGGGTTTGACAAAGACCATTTTATTTTCACATAGTTTCCTCTTGGATTCAATGTTTTGCCTCACTTGTGAGTACTGTAGGACATTGTTGATTTTTTCGTTTGCTCTCATTTGTTTTTTGGTCAGTTTTTGCCGATAGTTTATAAAAAAAAAAAAAGAAGCTGTTTTGACTTAGAATAAACACTGTTATGAGATTTGACCTGCATGTTAAAAAGCGATGCTAACGGTTAAGTGATGGCATGTGATGCTGATTGTGTCACAGGACAACTGGGATCAAATGATGATCATTTACATTTTACGTGTGGATAGACATGGATGAAAAATGCAACTTGTACGTATAAAAGCAATCTTCTGTTTTGATTTATTCATATAAATTTTTTTGTTTGTTTATTTCCACGTTCATTTTCCATTTGCAGACATGCCTTGGGTGGAAGGGGAAGAACTTGACTGTAGAATATACAGCGACAAAGCCAAATTATAATAAATAGATTATGGAAGTGGAAGTGATACCAATTATGTTGTTGTTGTTAGAGATTATAGTAGTGTTAACAATATCATTTAATTAGCTAAATTGTAATGGTTTCAAACAAATAAGATACTAATGTGAGATTTGGACAACTATATGTTAAAAACATGAAACAGTGGTGTTTCTGGGGAAAAAGCTTCAGTCCAGTCGTTTTTTTATCTGTGTTTTATTTCCATAAATAGTACATCCTCTGTAAAGTTGAAGATTTTAGAGCAAATGATTGTCTAACAAGTTCAAGCTCTCTTCCAAGAAACAAACAGGAAATACCTCAACTTAAAGAGACTCTTGAACTTGGAATTACTCTGAGCCCACTGGACAAATTGTTTAAGACGTGGTGTTCCTGGTCTTGGAGCTGCACAGACAGGAAACTAACGATTTGCTGCCCAGGTCATTTCAGGCTCAGGTAAACAATGTAGGCTAAACTGGCTTGCCCTCAGCATGTACAGAAGGGGTCCAAAGTTCATTTATGAAAGCAGGGAACACTCTTGTATCTGTTCTGCACGCACACTTCGTACAGGTACACTGATCGGTCATACTCCAGTGCAAGTGAGGGTGTGCATTCAGGCGAGGATGCCAAAAACAGATTCCTACCAATGTTCCATGCAAGAAAGACAAGGATCTGGAAGACACACAGATGTACGTAAAAAGACAGAAACGGACGTGCAAATGCATACAAATGTATTCTGAAATACACACTCACATACATACACAATCAGGCATACACACTCCATTTCTCTCCCTGTCAAACTCTTACTTAAGTGCTTGACAGGTAACTGCTCACACTCTTCAGACAGTAAAATGGAGATCATTACCAACTTGGCACTCTTCCAAAGACTGCGCTCTTTTCACACTGGATTCAATACACAGTAAAAAGAAATGCCCTTGGAGATATAAAGATTAACAATGCTTGAAATAAAGATCAAAGAAAAATCGTTCTGAAAATGTCATTCTCACTCAAAACAGTTGGACAAAGGAACAAGCAAGTGACGATGGCCACGCTTAAAATCTGTTGGAATGAAAGCTGTGGCTGACGTAAAAGTTTTTATCAGATCTGGCCTTAAAGCAAGAAAATGTGCGTAAGAGCCCTTTATTGTTTGTGAGATTTGGCTGATTTGCTTGCATGAGCAGTGTTTGAAAGCCAGAAAGCTGTCAACCTATCATTGGGTTAGAAAATCACAGAACTCAAGCACTGATGATGTACGAGATTCCCACCAGCTTGGCAGTTTCTCAGCTTTATGTTGACACAGCAAGAAATGCAATCGCTCATTAATAAGGGAGGGATGTATGCTGTGCAGCACGTTGTACTGTGATGTGGAAAGCAAACAAAGCAATCCAGAAAATATGTGAAACAGAAAAGGACACTGGGAGAGGCCAGCAAGGTCAAAGACCAATAGTGATCAGAGGTTTAGCTTTGTGATTGCAGCATTATTGCACACAGCAGATATGTGCCAGCATGCTTGAGAGAAACAGTTAAAACCATCTTAACATAGTTTCAGACTGCAGTCAAATAGACCATCTATTAGTCCGTCCATTCATACAAATCCCATGCTATAGTATCAAATCCATGCAGACAATTAAATAAATAAGACCTCTTATTCTGTAATACCTGTGACTCATTCATTGCTTGTACCAATTGTATATTGATGGTTAAATGTTAGAGGTTTTGCTTCTGCCAATTCGTTGTTACAATGGTAAATTAAGCCATGAATGACAAAGGAAACCAAGGTCAGTTAAGTGATTTTGAGGAACTATGTTGGGATTTGCAGAACTGAAACAAAATCATGTATTTCATAGGTTCCTGTGATAACGCCTGACTTAGGAACACATACAGACACGCTCATATCACCACCAGTCAGAATGTTTTCAAGACCATATGAGACTTATTGTCATCGTTAATGGCTGAGATTATTGCAATTGACTGCAATTACTGTCTGGCAACAAAGAACAGCGTGGTGCCCGCATGGAATCTGAAAACCTTAACAAAGCAAACACCTCAGAATAATAACAGCATGTGCTCTGTGTACTTGTAAAAATGCTTTTATCAGACAGGCTCATATTTGCAAAAACTTTGCTAACTGGCCCAATTTGGCTTTTCAACTTCTGTGTCTCGTCTGCCACCTTGTGCACAGTCATTTGTCCTGCTGTCTCTTGTTTTCCAGCTCTTTTGTTGGGTTTGTCTCGCTCCTCCTCTCTTCTTTCTCTCTGTCTGCACAGCACACCTCCTCCTTTAAAGGTTATTATTATTCCTGGCCCTGCACACTGTCTCTGAGCAGTAAATCCTCTCTGACTGGCACGCTTCAGGAAGGCCTAACCCTGACTTGCCTCAAGATAATTATCCTGTCTCTGACCTGTCTCGTCATAGTCCTAGGTGTTGTCTGGCACACGCTCACCTATTTTTGGCACAGGTCCTGCTGTTGCATTGTGAGAGAATCTAAGAGTCTGAGACTGGTCCGCGTTAATACAGGTGCGAGAAGCAAAGGGACACAAGCAAGGAGGGGTTATGGTGAAACAACGTCAGCCTTGAGCACAATGAACTTCGATATTTGTGTTTGCTCTGCAAGTGTTCCATGTCTGTGAACACACAGCGATGCTGCCCGGTCATGCCCTGCCATCTTGTTAGAAATGTAAAAAAAAGCCAGAACAGCTCATCTGGTTTTTACTAAAAGCATGCAGCAACTTGAAGGTGTTTTCTTTTTTAGGCTGGGTAGAAGAAACTACAGGATAGTTAAGTCTGATACACCCAATGATACACCCTTGTGCATATAAGCGTGTGTAAATGACCATGTCACATATAACTTGCGTTAAGCCTTTCTTTGCACACCCATGGATTACAGGGAAGTACTGCAAGATATGCGTGTTTCCTCATGTTGAAGCACATTTTGAGCCAGCATTTTATTTCCTGTATTTGCTTACAAGATCACTGTGTTGCTGTGGGGCGTTGAGAATAAAATATTATGATCCGTGTTGTCTTCTACCTTGGTTTTGCTGAAAATGGTGGATTATACAGGCAAGCAGGTTGCTGGAATAACAACAGTTCTTTGTATCACCTTTCATCAGATTGAAGTTTAGCAGACAGTCTTTGTCTGAGGACAGCCCATTGCTTTGTATCAAAGTCTGGGCGAGGGCAACCAAACACCAAAACAGGAAAATGCAAAAAGGAGGAAGAGAAAAAGAAGAGGAGGAGAAAAAGGGAGGTGTGGGGGGGGGGGCTTTCACAGCTGTTGTTAGGCAGTGTTTCCTCTGATATGAGGTTTTGGCTGTACTCCCAGTTCTTTAGGTAAACTATCAAAAAACATGGTTACCTTGAGTTGGGGGGGGCCATGCGGGTGTGTTTACAAAGGAGGGAGTGAGATAAAGTCCTGACACAACAAATATATGAAGTCCAAATGATAAAAAAGACTGCATTTTTTAGCAGGGTATGTGCACAATCAGCAAAAAAAAAAAAACTTCTAGCACACCCAACCCCATAGATGCACTATTCAAGGATTCAGACACTTTTCAGAAGGCATAAACTTCTATTTAATGGCAATTTGCGTACGTAATAACAAGGAGAATGATGAAGATAATGTATTAGTCGTGCCAGATCAAAACCTCATCTGTGTTCATTAGATGACACATCCCAGAGCTTGCTCACGAGGCTGTTGTGGAGCAACAGTGCAGACATCTGCAGAACTTGTTAGCCTCTTATCATGGGATCGAGATGATAAGAGGAATCTAAGTCTTTAATCTGTCCCACTGCACGTCTCAGTGCGTTTGTGAAAACAGGTGCCACAGACTCTTTAGAGTGTCACTGCAGGCAAACAGTTTTTACCATGACTGTACCCTATTGTTATTATCATTATGACCTCAGGCACACATCAGGATTCAACAGTGGCAGCTGTGAAAAGACAGAAACACGTGATGTAACGAAGAAGCCGCAACCTTGGCTTTTGCCTCGTGAAAAGAACAAAACATGTCATGAAAATGGTGATTTATTATTAATATTCCCGGTAGAATTGGAGTAATTCAAAATCTTTGCTCCCCTCATCTAAAGATGTCAATATGAGAGGCAAAGGAATGAAATGCCAAAAAAGAAATGCCACAGGAGAGTTGTTTAGAGATGCTGTATAGAGTGAGACGGCCCAGGTATTGTTGCTACTTAATACTGCAAGAAAAACACTCAGAGAACAAATACTACAGTATCTCGTCTGAATCTGATATCGCCTTCTAGAGAGCACATCTGAATATGAATAGGAGGAAGTATCGTGCTTGTCTTTCAGTTGTGTGTGTGTGAGTGTGTGTGTGTGCACGCGTGTGTGTTTATATATCCTGCCTGGCTATCATAGAATTAGAAGGAAAAACTTTGTTTTTTATCAGGGAGTTTCTCTGAATTTCCCATTGATATGAGCTACAATAGCATCCTATCCCCCCCAGAGGCCTCGGAAGTGGGCCCACGAACAAAAAAAGAACTAAAAACACACCAACAACACGTCAACTAAAAAAAAAACAAAAAAAAAAAATACACAAATTGATCAGATAAAAAATACACGCATTCCAACTGAAATTGTCATGGGAGAAGCATGAAAAGACTGGCTGTGTTTAGCCAACATTTTCACACTGTTGTCTGTGTCTGTCTTCTTGTTATGTAACCTCTGGTGGAAACAGGACAGCACAGAGAGCACTTGACCATAATAGAACACCTACAGATCATTCGCGGTTGGTGTGTCAGAACAGTGGTCCCCCACCGGTCGCCCTTATCCAACACAACCCTCATCATTCAGATCTAGCTCAAACTACATTTGAGGAGGTGTGATTCTTCCCATATTTTTCTTCTAATATTTTATCGAAGATGCTATAAGAGCAAATGTAGCATTTTAATCTGTTTGTTAAACCTTACATTAAATTTACTTCAATCGGCTACAACATGAAAACCACTAACAGGACAAATGAATAGCATAAACAACAACAAGTAAGTGGTTTTAATGTTGTGGCTGACTAATATATTTGTTAAATGCAAATTCAGGGGCCATTTTCTTCAATAACAATGTTGTTACTGGAATTTGCTTTATGCATGCTGGAAAGTTTGCTTTCTGAAGATCAGAGTTAAAGCGCAACTTTGCAGGTTATTTGCAAAGTTATACATGACATTTTGCAGAAATGTGTTTTGAAAAGTGATTCATTTGACAGGTTTCAATAGACATGAGTGTAGGGATTACCTGGATTGACCTGCATGTAGCTGCACATTTCCCTCTCTTGGACAGATGCCTTTGCCATCTCTCTTGCATGCAGCTCAGCAATTTATTTCATGTGCCTGCACTGAATCTACACGTTGTAAAATAAGCTGCAACATTTGTTTTAGCTCAACACTCTGTCTCAGGAACTTGATGACTTGTCAACATTCAGCACAAAAAGCAGCGTTTTGTAACAGCCTCCTCTGTATGTGTACCGTTCCCTCCCACACCGTGACCTGGCATGTGAGAGTAGCTTGCAGAACAGCAATGCTTAGATTAAATTAAACAAGCCCGAGGATGATGGATCAGTATACACTTAAAGGTCAGGCAAAGCAACTGTGTGGAACTGACAGATGGAAATGGCTCTGATGGTGAATGAGAGGGAGGGAACGGACTCCTACACCAGATGACAGTGATTTCCTGTTGAATTCGGTAATTGCAACAAAACTTAAGCTGCATGGAAAATAACAACCAATGTGCGTTCAGTTTTTTGTTGGTGCCCCACCTAAATATATGTTCATATGTACTGCTAGGAAATAAATTGTCTTGCCATGTGTGGGGTGGCCTGTGCTGAACACAGAACTGTGAATTTATAGCCTAAGTGTAGAGAGGTGATTGATGCCTGTCTTCCTGTTTGGTTCAAGCTTTTCGTTAGCAAGAGACGCCCCCACTGATGCAAGAAAACTCCCAAAGCTCCAGCAGCCTCTACACTGTCTGCTCACAAGTACTGAAAGGTTGCGACCCCATATGTTACATAAATTCTCCTCTCTCCCGTTCCCTCAGAGGCTCCACTTCCCCCTATGTGGCACCTTGCATTCAGGCTAGAAATAAATAGGTCTTTGTGTGCATTCTAGGCCTCTGAAAGACTTGTGTCAGGGATGTGGATGGCAGCCTGGATGGAATCTGTGTCCACATGAGATGTGGGGTGTATATGTAAGAGAGAAATACTTGGGGGGGAAAAAGGGATGAAGAAAGGGAAGAAAAAAAAGAGAGAGTTTATTTTTCATCGACGTCCTCCCAGTCTCACACTATCTTCACAGCAGGCTCGCAGCACTGGAATTGTGTTGCTCTAGAAGTATCTTTTCAGAGGTCCTCTGTTCCGCCTGATCCCAGATTGTGTAAACAACAGTATGCAAACATAACGATGAATCTCTGACTCTCTCATCTCCGTGACACTTTACTGGAAAGAATGCATAAGGAGGTTACTGAATGTCACTGGTGCTTAGTGCGACTGATGATGGCATACAGTAGTATGATGGGGTGGTGGAGGTTGATAGTGCCCCATCAGATTCAGCGAGCAAGTGCTCCATGGTACGACTGCCTGTCTTTTAAACTCAGTGACACAAAGGCAGAAGTCAGGTCTTGGACAGGATGCATCTTGTTATTTTCGCTCGTTTGAGTTGGCTGGTGCCTCTTACTCTCTCTCTCTCTGTCTCTCTCTGCCGTTCTTTCTTTCTCTCCACTGCAGAACAGCCAGAAATAATCACGGACTCTGAAACTTGGCAAATGCTCTCATTCTTCTCTCGCTCTCTAACAGCTTCTTGTCTGCCAGAAAGCGATCCAGAGAGAGGAAAAAGAAAAAGGAGCCTGGCAGAGAAGGTCCACCTTTTCATTCAACTACTGTCTTTGCCAGCAGGTCCTATCGGTCGCGAATCTAGCGTGCGTTTCCCTTCTTTTTCTCTTTCTTTTTTTCTTTTTTAAAGGCAGATTTGCGATAATTACGACTGACTTGATTTCAGGAGTTACAGGAGTGGGCAAGAAAACGCTGATAAAATCACTGCGATAACCTCACTGAGAAGAAATACCCCTGAAAGTCTTTCTGTTTTTCTCAGAACCTTTTGGAAATTTGGACACACCAGCAACAAACAGGAAGCCGAAGTCACTAGGCTGAAGTTGTTGGATGGTTTGTGGGATTTCCAAACCATTTTTTGGAGGATGCCCACTGTGAACCTGATTGACATAGTCTGTTATATTACACTGAACTTCTGCCAAGAATTGCTTTTGCAATTACAGAGCAAAAAAAACCCAAACATTCTTGATGAAGTAAAGCAGTTTACTTGAACACATCTGATGAAACAATTGTATTGCACCACAGAGCGCGTTGCCTAATGTGTTCTGCACTCAGATGTTTCCCACAGATTCAAAGCTGACACAGGTGTGAGGGTTTATTTACCCTTTCTTATCCTCATCATCTATTGCAAATGCCCAATTCAATTAAGCAATATCTTATAACAGCACATCACAGGAGTTCCAAGAAGTAAGCTGCGTGTTGTTGGGGTGACACATCACATGCCTGTTTATGTTTACTTTTAAATACTTGCGTTCTAGAATTATTTAATGTGCCAAAACAACACTAATGCTCTCTTAACTTAATGGTGCATAACTCGATTTGACATAGGCTGGATTATGCTATGAGTCTCAATACCAAACACATTACCTTTTGGCCCTTAACATGACAGGCGAGTCTTGTTTGGAAAATTTGGAGCCCCTAAATTACAACTCCACCCCAAGAGCTGGAAACTGTTTACCAACACAGGCGTTTAGTCAGAGAGCAGCGTGTTACCCAACTGCAGACGTCCAGTAAGTCCAAAAATAGAACATACAATTGGTTCTGGTGTCGTAACTTTTCTTGTGCCCTCATGGCTTCAAGACCCGCTGAAGTTCAGAGAAGGGACTGTTTTATTTCAGAAAGACAAAAAGGAGCGTTTCTAAGTAATGGCTTGCAGCAACAGCCTTGCTTAAGTAAAGTATGTCCTAATACTGGCTCCATGCTTCACAGGCTAAAAGATAATGTCATAATCGTGTATATTCTGGGAATGTGCAGAGAGAGAACACTGATTTTCTTTTTTCTTTTTTTTTTGCAGTAAAGCTTTGCACATTCCTGTAGCTTTTGAGCTGAGGTAAGTTATTGATGTGTATCTCAGTGATACTACATTTAAGTCTTTTTTTCTTTTTTTTTTTCTCTAGTGTGTATGTGTGTGTGTGTGCAGTCAGGGTACATCATGTACCCAACCTGCTTGGGAATAGAGTCCAGGGAGAGTAGCATAGGCTAATGATAGGCCTGGCTGAGACCCACTCCACAAAAGCACCGTCTGGGCGCATTGTCTCGCTGACTATTGTGGTGAGAAAAAAACCGACGCAGTGTGGGACGAAAACACTTGGGATTATGAAACAGACATCAAAGGAAGAACAGATGGAGTAAGCGTTAGAAAAAAAAAACTCTAATAAAGTCTTGCATGTGT
Organism: Leuresthes tenuis; assembly: GCF_036924035.1. Lineage (NCBI taxonomy): Eukaryota > Metazoa > Chordata > Actinopteri > Atheriniformes > Atherinopsidae > Leuresthes > Leuresthes tenuis. Next base: position 14,177,305 of record NW_027325365.1, on the reverse strand, counting down.
CAATATTTTTAAGGAACGCCCTCTTGCAAAAAAAGAGTATGTGGCAGAATTTCCAAAAACAAGGCAAATCTTAATGAAGCAAAGATACATGAAGAGTCTTTAAGCTTTGACAGCTTTAAGCTTTGTTATTACTCATTTCTCATTGATATGGTGAAGGGCACACTTCAGCCAATCTTTAATTTGTTCCCCAGCAGCACGACATTTTCCCTTTCAATGCAGAGTTACAAAAGAGTTGAATACCTACGCTAATCAAAACATGACATAATGAGCGTTTTATTACCCTCAGCCTTGTGTGCTGCTCAGCCTCCCTTTCTATCTATTGTGCTTAGGCTGATATTTCCCATTGCCAGATGAACACATCATACAGCAGGTCCTCTTTTATGAGCTGCAATCGAATGCAACAGGACTCATACAAAATGATTTTTACAAGCTAAATTACTCTTTATTGTCTATTTAAATAGTGTAATAGTGGCTATATTGACCGTTTGTGATCCTATTACTCACTGTCGAGCACAGGGTTGCATGTGGAGGAGTAAGTGTGTGTTGACAGGCTTCCTTATTATCTAATTAGGCGCCATAGTCATGGTCCAGAAAGATAAGACAGGGAGCACAAGCCATGGTCACTCCACCCCATCACATCACCACCCCCTTCTGCACACTTAGATAATTCCAACAACTGCCAACTGGGACTTTGATGGAGAGCTGGAGAATGAAAAAAAAAATAAGACTGTAAGATAAAACAGGGATAGAGAAGAAATAAATGAGGTAAAGATGAAGAGTTTCACATGAAGCATGACAGAAGAAAGGCTTTTAACAGGTTGGGTGGCACTGCTTCCCTGTTTTGAAGTTGTCGAGGAATCATCAAGAATCAAGAACGCTTTCTTTGCTGCTGAAGCCATTTGCAGTTCTAAAATGATCCAACACGTGCTTGCATGGAAGAGTAGGGCTGCTTTTCATCATTTTAAACTTCCTGCAGGAATCTGTCCCAGTTTTTTTCTTTTCTTTTTTTTTAAAGTCATGTTTATGCAGCAAAGCTAGGCCTAATGGGATTTCAGAAGAAGCTGCATCATGACAACCATGACCAAAGCTTCATCAAAGGATCATTCCAGGGTTTTTGCACAAGTGGTCCAGTAAATCGTGACAATATGCAACATAGATTACCAGCAGACATTTCCTCACTAATAAAAGTGGTGGCAATATTTTTAAATGCCTTTCTCGTTTAGTGAGCTGTCCACGAGGGCGATGTCAAAATCAACTCACAGAGACTCAAAAACTCAATATAGCTAATGTGTTATAATAGAAATACACTGCACATGAACTACAGTGCAATGTTGGTGCGAAAATATGATAATAATTAGTCAGTTCCTGTTTTTTCTGGAAGTCATGTCTTGAAATGCAGATATTAACTCATTAAGAAGTACTATATGCAGGGTGGAAGGGCCTCACAGAGGATGTGAGTAGAGCTGGAAATACTGATGTGTTTGAATCAAAACTAAATCAATTCTGGCTTTTACAAAGTGTAAAGTGTTTTACTGATTTATTCAATTATCATTATCTGGTCCACGTGGTATTTTACATATCAGATATGGATATTTAGTTCTTTTTTACACATCCATGAGAGCCACCTAGTTAGCTGTGGCAGTGAGAGCTGACCAGTCAGAGCAGACTGGGCTTTTTAGGAGTTGCAGCCAGTGACTGTGACTGTTTTTAAAGTTTATTTTCCATGTATTTAATCCTGCAGGTTTGGAAAGTGGGCGTCATCAGCTCCTTCTTATGACTTTTTCTGCACACTGTGATCTTGAGGATTTGACATGGATGACTTACATATGTTACTTATAGATTTCTAATCCATCTCTGGTACATACTGTATCCGCACTCTGTCACTTGGGACAAACGAGCTTAGATGGATTTTGCCGTGTGATGTGTCAACAACAGCATAATGCTAAGGGTCACCTCTGTGTACAGGAAGTGTGTTCATGTGTGTGTGTGTGTGTTTGTGTTGTCGGAATGCCGTATGTCTCCAGTGCAGTGGAAAATCTGAAGCTAGAAATTAGAGAGCAGGAGTTTGACGGAAAAACCAGCACCCATTGCAGAAGTGTAATCGTGTTTTCACTCAGAAGTGACTAGTGGCAGTTTGCAAAATGAAAATCTGTCCATTCATTCTTTCTGCACATGGAAGTCAGGATTTATTGTTTTAACAGTCTTTAGCAAAATTGAAGGATTTTATAAAAGAGATCAGTCAGTTTTCAGGGAAAAGTTGCAGAAAGAAGTACATAATGTAATGTATGTGGGGGATAGTTAGAAGCCATGAGATTTCCTAAATGCCAGAAACAGCACAGTCTCACACCAGAATGTGTAATACCTCACATAGCAGTTTCTCAATCAAGGCTCCAAAATAAAACTGTCATAATAACTAATAATCTACGACTGTAACATATTTTGAAACATTTATAAGGACGTAGGATGCGGTGGATAGTGGTGTTGCAGTGCACACTACAGTCACACCACAGAAATGAGTTTGAGTCCCATCCAAACCAATATTATCCAATGATTTATAATATTTCTATTTCTCTGTCAGTCATGGTTGGTTAGGTTTAGACTTAGAAGAAATTGTTATAGTTAGAAGTCAATAAATACATGTTTAACACAGAGTTTAGTCTAAATTTCAGCCTTTATTATGACACAACTTCTACTTTGAACATGTGAAAAAACATACATATAGCTGATTTTCTTCTTGTGAGACTGAACTGGCTAGAAAGGACTCATGCCACTGAAAATCATCTAAAAATAAACTACCAAGTACTGGAGTTCACAATGAAAGAGCATTTTTTTTTTCCCAGGACAATATTGAAGTTGGTCGAATGAATTTCAAGAATCTAACACTAAGAAAAGTATTAAGTGCTACAGGATCTTTTTTTAAAAAGTAAAACAGTTTTAATTAGCACATTTTGAGAATAATATTAGAAATGCTTGATTTTCATCTATTGGTTGATTTTTTTGATCAATATGTTTAAGTAACTTGTCACAGTTGTAGTGGGTCTGATGCCTTATTATAACAACAAAGCAAAACATGCCAAAAAAAAAAAAGCCAATATGCCAAAAAGAGGGAGGGGACATGTAAGATTTTTGGACACAATCAAAACACAATGTACAGAAAGGCTGGCTACATTTGCTCTTGTATCTGATAGACTAATTAAATTTTCATTGTTGCTGAGGGCAACTGAACATGGAACCAAATCTGTGTTGTTGAACAGAAGGTTGTACAGCAGAGGCCGCATGAATCTTTGGTTCAGGGTGGGGCTGTGGATTTCTGAGTCTGCACACGCAGTTCTCGAAGTTGATCATAAAAATAGATTTTTTTTTTTTTTTTGGGGTGAGTTTAGGAAGCCAATATTTGCATGCATAACAGTCTGTCAACTCGAGAAGGGTCGTCACTTTACAGACAACAGATTTAGAGCACTGAAAAGCATTCACTTACAATGTGAGACATTGTAACACACACACACACACACAAAAGTGGCACCATTCAAAGGTGGTGCCAAGCATCTTCTGGCATAGCACCATGGACACTCCCGCAATCACAACAGGTCCATTAAGAAGCCATTACTGTTCATCCTTCTTTAACATGCTATCTCATAAATAAAGAGTTTATCATAGCAAATATACACAAACATGAAACTCTAATGGCATGTGAAACCGTGAATCAGTCCTTTACCTCCAGAATGCCTCTTTTCAGCACAGAAGAGGTAAAAGCCTGTTTTTATGAGGAAACTCATAAAAGCAACCGTAAAACTAACACTGTTCATGAGTTTTTACTTCCTAGAGTCACAAAGGAAGGACTTCCTAGAGCTATAGTTAACTGTTTGACTTTTACCACAAGCATCTGCAGTTGGCCTATATCTTGGTTCCAATAACCATCAACAGCACACTGTGTTTAGGCCGTCCTGACTATGTTTTGTCTTAGTTCCAGCCTCGTGTCTGACAGCCAACTCTCTCTTGGCATTGCTCTTTGTCACCTTTGTTTTTAACAGTTTTTTTTTTCTAAGACTTGGCCATCTGTTTATTTTTTCCACCCCAACATGAGTGCAGACATTAATGCTCGAATCCATTCGAATTTCCGTCAACTGAAACAGGAACAGGGAGAAAAATTGACCTCCTCCTTAAGGTCACAGGTACTCAGTTCCAAGGCATGAGCCTAAGAAAAAGCTATCATCACAGAATCTGGTTTAGACTCTCATTCCCAAATCTAGAATATACCTTAATCTGTCTCTTATCACTTGAAAAATATTGACAGAATGCACCTGCAGAAGTCAAGCTGCTCATGTGCAGATGGGGACCAGAAAGACAGCATATACAGTACAGTTTTTTTAAATCACTACTTGGTATATCAGCTGGTGTTAAATTGCATTGTAGATCAACTAATCACTACATGATCTTACTCGGGAGTAGCTGTGTCCACTCGGATCCCTCGTTTTCAAGCCACATTAACCTACTGGGACCTCTTTGTGTGCGTGTCTGCCTGGGACCTGAAATGACTGAGATTATGCCTATCTTTGAAAGAAAACTTGAAACTCCATTTTTTCATGGCTTTTTAATCCAAGTTTTTATCTCAATTTACAGTCTTATGACATTTATTATTTTCATAATTTTCTTTTTGATAAAGACATACTCTTTTTAAGTGTTTTTATGCCCACCAGTTGCAGTTATCTTTGATGCATGACTTGCAATATAAATTAAATGAAATTGGATTGATTGACCGTAAATTAACCTTTTGTTTCCATCTGTCGTCTCTGCCACCTACAGTTCAGAAATATAGAGTCCATTTCTATTCAAACCCTGTGTTGTGGGAGAAGATTTTCCATCTAATTGCTTTGTGGTTTGTGTTGTTGCAAAATAGATGCATGGACCAAAAAATATTATTGGGAAGGTTTTGGGGTCAGGGACAATGTATTGCATTTATTATCCTTTTATGTGGTCAGTGCAGGGATAGTTAATAAAAACAACAGCCTTTTTTTCCCTCCCTCGAACTGTATTGAGTCTCCGTATAACTTTAGATTACACAGAACTTTCATAAGAGTTTCTTTGTGGCAGTGGGGTTTTGAATTTAAATCTTAATAGCAGTTCAACAATTTCACTCTGATCTTTGTGCCTGTTGCAGCTTGTAATGAAATTGAACTGTTTGTGATGGGCGTGATCTTGTCTCTGGAATTGTCTTTTTCATTACATAGTATTGAGCTGGCAAATACAGTCCTGACTCATCTGTGTAAATCCAAATGATGATAACTAAAAACAACCAACTACGGGGGTTAAAAAATGGGATCTATCATGGGGTACATAAATAATATTTAAATTGTGTTTATGTTCAAATGTGATCCTGAATATAAAGTTCTCCTCTCAAGACCCTACATTGATACTTGTGTGTCTATATGAAAACAAGATCGTTTTGGAAAGCAGAGTACACGATAAAGGCATCCAGAGTCAGAGGTGAAACGATGATCCAGTGAGTTCTTCAAAGGTGTGTGTTGCTCTTCATGCAAATCATTTGCCCTCAGTGACAGAGCAGGCACAAGAGCCCTGTATTCAGCTCTAGTGTCTCTGATAAGAGAGTTCTCGGGAGTGACCTTTATGTAAATAAAGTAAATGGGTCACTGTCTGGGCGCCACCTGGATTAAGAAGCTATTTACTCTTCATTCTATTGCACTACACAAAACCTGATCCACAATGATGCCCTTTGATTAAAATGTACAACTTCTACAGTGTTGCAGAGTGAGGTAGAATCCCGTTCTTTGTGACTGAACCTGTAGTTTCATTGGGTTTCATTGATACACTTGGGTTTTTGTGTTCTTAAGGATTGTTAAATGTACATTTGTATAAACTTGTGGATAGCTTATAGATGGCAAATACACTATACATAGTCACTAAATGTAGGCCTTGACTCCAAAAATGTGTTCCTTTGTGGTTTTTGTGTGGATCAGAGAGTGGAGCTTTAAAGCCTTGCAGGGTGTCTTACACAGCTGGATCCTGTCTCCACTCCACAAAGCAAAAAAAATCGTACCTCTTATACTGAGGTCCAGGTCATCGGGTTAATAAAATCACAGATAAAGTTACATCAGAACACAAAATCAGTGTATGTCAACCTCACCGTTAACCCTGTCTTACCAGATTCACTGTCATTTATCACAGCCTTTCCCAACCAAGAAGGAAAATGATTTCTCTTTGTTGGTCAACAGACCTGAACCAAGAGATTAAAGCTATATTTAATTCTTGTTTTGCAGTTCATTGTCATTTTGCACCCTTCCCCAGCAAACGTTATCACATGTATTTGAAATTTCCCCTCCTTACAGTGATGAGTTTGAGACAGGAAAGTAAAAGTCTGTATACTGTCTGTATATTCTGTGTGATTGGAGAAACTCTCATGATCACCTTCATAGATTCTGCAGATAAAAATTCCTCATGAGGTCTTTGGCACGCTGTCTTCTGTACTGCTGCTGTTTTTTTAAGCTTCTCCCCCTTTGTGTTTTGACTGCTTACTGCCTGACTGACTGTTCACAGACCTGAAATCTTATGATAAATGTCTGTGTCATCTCTGCAGGTTCTTAACCCCTCTTCACCCCAGCTCACGATAGAGTGCAGTGGCTGCTAAACTCAGACTTAAACCCTGTGGTTGAGGTGTGTATTGGCACTTTTTTTTGCTACAGCCAACTGTAGCTGTAGAAAAAAGAAATCAACACATTTCCTTTGGTTCAATCCTGTCGAAATCACTGATCTTGCCCACCTCAGGCCTTTCTTTCTGTGCCTCAAACACCAAATTGGACGTCTGACTTCAAATTCTCCTCTCAGCACATTTCTGTGACCCTTGAATCGTTCACATAGCAGATCTTGGCTGCTTCCACTGCCACATACTGATATTCAACGAGTCCAAAAGTTATCCCGGCATGCTACTTCGTGCTTTGCTGAACGTTTTATTCTGTTAACAAGTGGCAAATGAGAATGATAGCGGCTGGGCAGACTGATTACCCTGGGTGAGGTCACCACATAAACGTCAGCCAGGCTTTCATCGGAGGCCAGACTTTTCTAGAGTGAATACTTAAATGCATGAGCTTCTGCAAACTTTAGTTCATCAGGGCAGCGTTCCTGTTTTAACTGACAGGATTAGACTGTTAGCACATGTGCGAATGAATGGGTGCATTTGTGTTTCTACATGAAAAACCCAAAAAAGGGTACACATTTGAAATCAATGTTTTAATCCACTAAGGAAGCTTTACTATACTGTAAAAGCCACATGATCCATATTTGTGATTCCCTCTCAAGTGAAGGTTCAGGGACACAGTGTTCTTGCTAAAGACTCTGTTTATCAGGCAAACAGCTGAGCTGGCACAGAAAGATGTATGCCCACAATGATCAATGGCCTCTCAGCCATACTTAATAGATAAATAAATCTAGACTTACATTCTAACTATTTCCCATTCCTGAGCAATAGCAGTGTTTCTTTTAATTCAGTGAACTGTGTCTTAGAAAAATGTTGAAGTAAAACATTTGGTGATAAAATAAACCAGTAACTAAATATTCAAATGCTGAATTACTTTCTAATTATAGAACCTGTTTAATTCACATGAGTTTTCCGATAAGTTCTATAAGTCTTACAATATGAAGACTGGCTTTGTGAAAAATCCACAAAGCTGCCATTTATATACACGACTGAGTCTGAATGGCATAGCAGAAGGAAAGCCTTCTTGTGCAATGCATTGAACAATAATAACTGAGCCTAACCAAAGAGTTTAAAGGATGTTGAAAGTATACTCCCAAAATAAAACACTTATCATGTCTAAGATCTTTGTGTTCGAAACTAAGCACTGGCCGGATTTGGACCTGCAGTCGTTAAAATCAGTGTTGCTGTTGTGGTAATGGCACCTTCAGAATCATAAATGAATCAAGAACAGACTGTTCCTTTAATCAGTTGTGCAACTCCAAAGAGGAACAACCAAATCTTGAAGAGGCGTTAACTTTTTCAATATCTTGACATCAAGCTGAACTCGTTGAAAAATGAGGATGTTCTCCAAATAGCCTATAGGTGATGCTTTATTGAGGCAGAAATCAGTGTTTCTGTATGGTGCCGCTTGTAGCTCAAGGCAACAGAATCAATTGCAACCTTGCAGGTGTTTAATAGCTGTCATCAGTCCAATCAGGTGCAGAGCACAGTAAACTGTTAAGCCTCCTCGGTACAGTCTGTACTCACGCAATATAGATCATGACAGTAAGAGATAAGAAGAATGTCATAGCATATAGGAAAATAAAGACAGGTTCAAATTTAACTTGTCTGAATATTCCATGGTAGCCTGGCTTCTGGAGATGTTTGATAAAATACTGATAATGCGTCTTGGCCAGAGAACATCACTGATATGATAACACCTATAAATAATTGAGTCGAAGAAAATAATTAACTTTGCAATGTTCATTCCAAGCATACTTTATCAGCGTGGACATTACCCCAGATATTTTATCTGTTCAAATAGAGATATCACTCACAATACGCTCAGGATTTGAATTCCAGATGCACTTCTCAATAACGATAAGCAGACATTAGATAACAGAGTGTTTTTTGTCATGTTTTTCTCCTGTTTTTCTTATATTGTTTTGTTTTGTGTGTTTTGTTTTGGTTTCTTTCATACTCCATTTTTAGTCGTTGTTATTATGTTGTTGTTCTAATGGCCAGTTCAATATGTGGGTCAGGAAGAACCACTAACACGGGGAGCATTTACTGTGATGCTGATTAATGTGCACATTCTCTGAAAAAATGAGCAGATAAAAAATAAATAAATGAGCAAATGGAATTCCATAGCCTTCTTTTCACTTGAAGATGTTCAAGTGTTTTACTATTTGGGATTTAGAAAAATGAACAACCAGAAACTGAATGAAGTAATTCCAGCAGGAGAAAAACACCCTTCAAGGACACAAAAGAACTGGAAAAAGTGGAGCAAAAGTTCAGGTCTATCAAGATGACTTCTACGCGCCTCCGTGAAGAAAAGCGAAAGCCGTCTTTTATGTTTAAACTGTTACAATGGTATCACATCTCTTTGCGTGTCTGATAGATATGTCATGATCATTAACACATTTTAGCAAAACACATGACAAGTAGATCTTCTCGTGCTCTTATCGAGCAGGTCTGTGTTGTTTTAATGTGCATTGCCTTTGCTCACATAGCTCAACATTTCACTTTGCAACCACAGAGACCATATGCACTTATGTAAGGTTCAGTAGATTAAAGACTGTTGGTGAATGCAACGAAGATAACAGTTCATTTAGGGCTAAAGTCCTCTGACAGATTCTGCCAAACAAACCATCAAGCGGACAGAAGCTTTGTGAAAGGACATTGTCCCGCTCACAAACACTGCAAGGAGAGCTGCCAAACACTCTGTTATCAACACAGTTTGGCAGAGACAGGGAAGGAGTGAAGCCAGTTTTAATTGACCTCAAACAACAACAGATCATTTTAACTGAATCATGACAACAAAGTGTTGGTGTTTAAGATTTCTCTATATTGTTTTGCCTACATTGTGTTTATCTAAAGCTCTTCTATCTAGATTAAACTTTGCGTCTTACAAATGATACTTGCTCTTAAACAGAATGGCTTCTGAAAATCATTTTTAAAAAAAAGAGTTGTCAGAGTTATGTATGTGTATGTTTGCAATGTGACCTCATAAATACAATAATTGTTTTCAGGATTGTGAACCATCACATACAAATCAGTGCTTATCAGCCGTAAATAAAGACACAGCTTCATTTCACAATGTGTCAGTAAATCCCAATATTATTTTCCACACTTTCTATTGATGCTCAAAAGGTGCTTTCAAACAGTCTTATCTCATTCCAACAAAGTGAACACACCCATCCTGGTCTATACTTAATCCATGACCGTAAACACTTACATTAAACTTTTTCAAGATCCAACAAAACTGCTTAGTCTCCATTTACCATATGGTCTATTTAAACAAACTATATTCTACATATTCTCATTTGATTTGATCCGCAGGTGAAAAGGAGGACTTTGCACGGACTGTGTCTTGAGGAGAATAAAGAATCACTTTTGGTTCAGGTCAAATTTCATACTTTGAGGAGAGATTCAGTTCAACATCTAGCTAACAGATCAGGTAGACAAACAACAGACATACCTGTGAAAGAAGAGCAATATGGACAACATGGTCTGGTCAATGTTGCTGTTGCAGATGCCCTCATTGAGCAGGAAGCAGGGGTCCCTCACCACTGAATCCAGGGAGTCTTGCCTCATGATGTTGTTCAGCTTGTCTGTGTTCAGGTTCTGGTACATCAGCTGGTTGCGGAGCTGGCGGAAGTGACTTACACTGGGGCTGGTGGGGCTCCCCGGCAGGCCTCCTGTGGTACCAAGGCCCTGAGATGGACTGCTGGACAGGGACTCATCACAGCCACTAGCCAGGTCCAGGCAGCAGCTGCAACAGTCCAGGCCGATGGGAGAGCGGCAGTCATCATCTGACATCTTGGAGGTAAGAAGTATGAGGAAGAAAAACACTCTGAGCAGGTGCAACAGTTTCAGTAGAGGATGACAGAAACTGAGGTGTATAAAGTGAAAGGCACAGCTGTCAGAGAAAGGGTGTGTTCCTCAGCTCTGACAAGGACGCGAACAGGACAGGAAGCCTGGGCCAGTGTACTTGCCTTGTCCTGCTTCCACTCCAGGGCCAGGAGGGCTAAATGTCAGGCTGAGTTCCTCCCTGAGCTGTGCAGTCCCGCTGGGTCACTCTGCCAGCAACTATCCCTGAGTTTCCCCTCCTGTGGCTCTGCTGCGTTTAGCCTTTTGTTCAGGGCCGACGCTGCTGTAATGTGTTCCTACAGTGGCAGGAGAAAGAGTGAATGCATCACACGCACACATGTACACATTCGCTTGCACCGATTCAGCAGGAGACCGATTGAAAGCAAAACCCAGAAGCTGCCTGCTGCTTATCACTTTTTTCCCTGGGCTTTTTTTTTTTTCCTTTGAGTTGGCGTGCCTAGAGACAGAGGGAGGGAGCGGAAAGGGAGGGAGTGAGGGAGACCAAGAGGGTGGGGAAACCCTTCTGATTGGTAAAAAGCATAAATGGTTACAGCCACTGGCCCCTCCTCTTCTCTTCTTTAGTTCAGCCGTGCTCACATTAAATGTTGAGAAGGGAAACAGACAGAGAGGGAGTGAAGCTTTCACAGCATGCTTGAAACATGTGCAGTTCTATGAGCTCCACCCTTCCATGCTGACAAACCAAGGAGTGGCTGAGAGTAGGAGGCTGTAGGAGTACACACTAAACCGAGATAAGATGTCACTAGTGCTAATTTATGAGACGCAAAGTAGATGTGAGCTGCCTGCACTGAATTTCCCATGCTTAGATTAAATGTTTCTGTGTTAAGTTTGTATGTTTTTGGCCATTTTACCTCTGATAAAGTTTTTTTTCATTTATAGAAGAATTTACAGAACACTTATTCTCAATGCAAATAAACTGGTTGCAGGATTTCCTCATTCAGAACATATAAACTGAACTAAAGATCATGGCAGTTATTACCACCAGATTTCAAATTAAGTAAGTGATTTTAATGCATGTGTGGATTTCTTCTGCAAAGTCCAAACGTGTACACTTTAAAAGAAGAATAAACTCTAAATAATGAATGCAAATGGGTGCTCTAAATCTGCATAACTTCTTTGAGTGTAACTGAAGACAAAGGGTTTGCGAGGCAATGCAATGTCTTGTGCTTGTTCACCCACTAAAGTTACAATGTCTCATGAAGCATGCAGTGCAATGCCTGTCAGTGTCCCTTTACATGTCCACAGTATGACTGTGTTTGTGTCTCAGTGAGAGCAAGAAACTCTGTGTCCTCAACTTGCACAGTAAACACAGCCCTATTCTTATCAGGTCTCTGCTGTGTTTGATAACAGAATTGTCGATTTTCATATCTGTTCTCAAATATTGTTGGATTGAGCAAGTGTGTGCTGTGTTCATACCCTCCAGACAAGCGTTTCACAAGCCCTGGTACATACCAGGACAGTGTCATTACAGCCATTCAGATGCTCCGGGAGGATGCCACTGCTGACCTCTGCCGCCGACCAACAAGTGTCCTGCATGCTGTCAACAGATGGCCGGTCACGCAAGAGCACAACAACAAGAAGATAATAATAAAGAACATGTTACACTCTGAGACGTGCCGCTGTTTCTGCTGCTGTAAAAAAATGCCACACCACCATTGTTGTGTAGCAAAGGGATCAATTTAGCAGAGAAAATGACTGACTATTGCTTTATTGAGTGTGTAATGATGTCCTCGGGCAGCGAGGCCAATGCTGCTTGGCTGGATGAAGACTAATTTGGATAGAGACTGCCATCTAGTGGACAGTTGTTAGTATGGTCAATGATAAAGACATTTCTGACCTTTCAAGGTAAAATTCTACTATTAACAATAAGAAAAGGCAACCCCTCGATGACTACTATATATCTATGACACCGTAATTCAAACCAAAAAACACTATATTAGAAATATTTGCACTAATACAACACTAGCTGTAGTTAAAAAAAATTATGCACATATCTTGCACATACATATCTTGCCTATTGGCACCTTAACTGTTGTCTTTATGAAGCAGCCGGATTCCAGTGAGAGTCACAGGTATGCAATCAGAGGCGCCAAGCAATGTGTTAAGGTGTGTTCCAGTGCAATTTTGACTCGCTTGATGGTCAATGAAAACAACATCATGAGTAGAATATACAACGACTGCAGTCAGGGTAGGTCGCACTTTACTAGGATGAATAATCTCTTAGCACTGTCGATCTCACAGGAATACCTGCTAGGAGAACACTTTCTGAAAGAACACAGTTTTTTATATCTGTCTGAGACTTGAGAATACAATGAAATCATATTGTCACATGAAAATAATGTTCCAGCTTTAAAGCTAGAATTAAAATCATTGTGTAGTGCCAAAATATTAAAAAAAAAAAAAGGTCCTCCCAGAGATCATATGAATGATGGGTCCTTATAGAGAGTTAAACTTGGGAGATAAAGTATCTGCAGTTCTGACAGAATATAAAAAAAATCCCACTTGAATGCAAGTCAAACTCAAAGCCAATCAGGGCACATGTGTCATCACACAAGTGGTTTGGAGCTGGAGGAGAGTGACTACACAGCCTGATTTGTCCTGCTGCCAAGATTTAAATGTCATGTGACAAAAGTTGTGTCAAAAATATAGTTCCAGTGTCTTTACCAATACACATTTCCTTGAATTCAATGGAAAACCTCATGAGGTTAAAGAAAGATGGAAAAGGGAACTCTCAACTACAGAGAAAGAGCTTGTTGTGTAAAGTACTTTGGTTGGGCAACAAGACCACAAGACAGCCATACAGAAAAAAAATGTAGTTTCTGCAGTGGATTTTGCCCTTCTGCCTGTCTGGCTGTTCTCCAGCTCTTGGTATTAACATTTCCCCTACATTGCAGATGTTAGCACCTTTCGCTACAGCCCACAAAAACTCTAGTCTAGTGATTTGTGCGTGCAAGCATGATGTCTCCTCTGAACAGGAAAGTAAGTCCACAGAGGAAGTATTTCCTCACAGGCTAAAAAGAATCCTCATTTGTAAATTGAAGGGGTACAGGGCTTTGTTAATTTGTTATTTATATAGTCTGAGTTATGTAGGGACACCACGTTATTGTTTAAGGCACCAACAGAACAGAGGTATTCGCTGAATTTGGCTAAGTGTATTTGATAAGAATTGACAGCTCCACCTTTAAGTCTCTGTAGATAATGCAAATGTAATTATTCCGAGCGTCCACACACGATGAATGATAAAGGGCTTCTTGAAATGATCAAGGACTCGATGCAACAACCCGATGTCACCCCTTTGGAACAAGTCACTCAGCAGAAAAAAAGAAAATGAAGGCAAAGATAATACAGAAAATCATTTTCATCAATCTATCAGCTATATTTGCATATCACTTAGTGTTATAGGAGGCTGGAGCCTACCTCACCGTACCAATGACTGTTCACACCTGTAATAAAAGTTGCTAAGAACACCTGCTTCACGTAAACATTTCACACTACACTGAATTAAGTCATCACCTCAACCTTGTGCTCAGACTAGATTTCTAATTGAAATTTTTGAAAAGGCACAGATGTTGAGCTGACTTTATGAATACATTTTCCGAATTGATCTCTCTGGCAGCTGCAAATGCTTGCTTTGACTCTCCAAAAATGGGCCACACTATGGTAAGTAATGAGGTTTGTGTAAAATATTGATTTGAGGAGAAATTCTTCAGCAGTCAGACCCCTAGAGCTGTCTAAACTAGGTCAGTGAATCTATGATAGTAGATGTGCTGTGCTATCAGCGGCACCTTCCCAGAATTAGTCCAAATAACACAGCCAGATTAGATTCAGCAGGAAGCATGTGAGTATATTTTCTTCCAAGCAACAAACTGGCACGTGCGCAAACGATAAAGGTTTGAATTGTGTAAAAAAAACATACTGTCAAAGTTCATTTTGACAAAAATATTGTGAGTTTAATCATCTGATATCCAAAAAGAGGTTTAAAGGGCCACTTATTTTTTGGCTGGAATTAATAATACACTCACCAGTCAACCTACGGTATTTTTGCACAAACAGCTACATAAAAGACTTCGCATACATCGTAGGAAAGAGATACAATTTGCTAATTTGCCTTTTCATTAAGCCAACATATTGTAAGTCTTGAACTACCATGCCAGCATTCAGGATATTGCAGTGCTAGTTGCATTTGATATATTCCTCATTTTCCAAAAAGTTACAAGAAATGGCAACAGAATGAGTCAAAAGTGTTTTGTTTTTTTTGTCACTCTGGATAAATGCATCCTTGCATGATAGACTTGTCAGTGGGCTTTGCTTCAGTTGTTTGTTGTCCAAAAAGTGCTTTTGGAAAAACTAATAAATTGTGTAATTTGGGCATTAGTCAAGGCTTTGTTGTTTAAGCAACATTTTCCTGCCAAAGACTTGCCGTCTTTCAAAGCCAAGATCGCATCATCATTTCTAACCATTCCAGGGGAAATTAAACCTTCTTACTGCAGCAGCATTACTACACAGGGCGAGTTATATCCTCATTAAGATGATTTAAAACCCCTCAGAAAACACGCAGACTGCTCTGTCTCAGTATTAGAACTTCACAGTTTTTACTGTTACACCATTTTTCCCACTTGACATATTGGATAAATCGTGTTTCCAAAGAAAGTCCACATTGTGTTTCTAAAGAAATATGCTTCGTCTAACGTTTTGTTTCCTACTTTGCAGTCAGTCCATGAATTAATCTCAGACGTTTCTCTTCTCAGTCATGTGAGTTCCCAGTTGCTTCATGTTTAAGTTTTGCTTCCGTGTCACGTCGCAACTTTTGTGCTCCCTGACCCTGTGGGCTCCCCAAAAAAACATTTGATGGTGCAACAGTTTTCTGTGCAACACTTTTGGCCATACACAAATATAAACTACTCAAGTTCATATGATAGTCGATGGAATATACGCACAATATTGATTACAATAACGATTATGCATGCGGTCTTCTCTACATAGTCTATCATGTTACCTGATCTAATGTCTTAGCTCCTGTTCAAAGGTGGTTTCAGTGGTATATTATAAAACCAGCAGCCAGTTTAAACTGCACAGTGCAATATAAGGGTTACAATTCTTGTAACTAATCCCATGTATTTGTTACTGAAAGGCAGGAGGGAGAAGTATGCATGTAATTTAACAGGTATGTTATTACCTATTAGGAATGTTGTGAGGCCAGTGCTAACTGGTTCATGTCTCAGCGCAGGATACTGACATCTATAAGTAAGAAGAGCATTATGTAAGCTTGAATTTGTGCTGAGTGGAAAAAAATGATAGAATTTTCTTTGAATTTGCTTTGCAGGAAATCAGAGAGATAACACAGTTTATAGGTGAGGGCAAAGTCCACTGATGTCCTGGTGTATCATCGAACTTTGTGTAAAATGAACTCTGGTGCATTTGCATTAGATATCTTATCACAGGTTGAACAATCAAATCAATTAATTTCTTTCATTATTTCAGCTGCATGATAAATGTTTGCTTCAGTCCTACAGCCAGGTATTGTGAGGTGTCTCTCTTAAAGTACTTTAAAGTACTTAAAGCCTTTGACTTCTTAGTTATTATTTTTTTAAAGGGGGAAAGGATAGCACGTTATTCGGGTGAGACTCTATTTTGAAATGCATCACAGATGTGCATACATTTAGTCGTTGACAATTGTGCAAATACAAAAATTAGTTATTTCGGATGAAGCGTTGCTGAGTCTTCATTTGGTTTCCAGTAAAATCCATACAGCTGCAGTAACTTACCTGACACTAGAGGGCAGTAAAAGCAAACAGAAAACTCCCCTTTCTCTCTGAGGGACCTCATTTTGCCCGTACACTGTTACCAAAACATGTAGCAGGTGCTCTTTAGAACCATTTTCTATTCTCATTTTTAATAGTTAGATAATATGTCGTAACAGGTACCGTCTTTAATCATCAAACCTCAGCATTCTCGTTTGCAACCTTTTGTTGTTTTGATGCACTGTCCTGTGAATTACACACACATACAAAATTAACAAGCACTGCAGGGATAAGAAATAATGGAAAAGCTAAAGGTAAGTTGCATTTGTGTATCAATTTCTTCAGCAATCAAACAAAAGAAAATTATAAACATCTTCGATTTCTTCAGATATCTTTTGGATTTCTGGTTTCTGGAGGGGTCTGGTGGTTAGCACCATCGTCTCGCAGGATGGATGCATGGATGGATGGATAAATGGATAGATGGATTCTGCAGGTCATTAAAGAGACCCTTCTTAACACAGTCCCCAAAAAGGTGTAATATTACTTTACTGCTGCTTTCCCTTGTGTGCATTTGGGCTGTGATTGGCCAAGACATCAGAACCAGCAGGCTCATATCCTCATTGGTTGGTAAGATATGGCATATAAGCTTTTCTCGCCCTCTGAGGATTAAATTAGCTGTCCAGTCATCTTTAGGAAATGTGGCCCACTGGTTAGGCTTGGATTCTTAAAAGTAATGCAGAAACTCCTTACAGGCAATCCCTCATCACAGGAACATGCGGCACCGAGCTCAAATGGTGAGCATTGACTGACTGCCAAGGAGATTCAGGCCATGTGTTAAGCCAAGGAAGTAATAACTATTGTCAGGAAGCTGACGTCTGAGCTCTCTTCCTCCCCGACTCTCAAAACTTGGTCCCACGCCCTCAAGTGCTCATCTTCACATCCCCTCACTGTTCAACTTTAATTTTATGATTTCTATTTTTCCTCTCTTTTTTCCCCCTCCCTTAAAGACATTTTCCGCTGTCTCAGTCTGTCTTCCTGGCAAAGGAAACCTGGACTGACTTACTGTCAGTATCTACTACTGTTAGCCCTCAGTTTTGTTTTCTCAAACTTTCTATCAGAAGCAAGGGCTATACTCATCACATACCTCTGCCTTCCATACTCACCATTTATAAATGAAGAAAAAAGGACAGAAAGAAAGAAAGGATGGACGAAAGAAAGAAAGAAAGAACGAAAGACTTTCATTTCAATAACAGCTGCAGAGATCCATTAGGCCTTATCTGTTGCTTCCTGTACCTGGGAAGTAATGCACATTCTTTGATGTGGATTTCTCCACATATGTCTGATGGATTTTTATAAAGACACATATAGCTACTGTAGAGAGAATAGCTGCTGTAACTGATTGCGTAAATTAATCATGGTGTCTGTGTATCCCTAATGCACGGCAGATGTCAAAATCATTCAAATTCAGACCTAAGCATGTCTAAAGTGTAATATAGCATGATATATGGACAAAAAATGGAAAAAACGTTGAGAAATTTAACACAATAATAGCAGATGTTACAAAAAGTACGTGTTCCCTGGAATGACGTCTCCCTGCAGTCAGTTTTGAAATGCTGCCACTTTGATTTGAATGCTTAATCTCCCCGGCATGTTTTCCTCCATCTTATTTAAAGTTCAAATGGAATTCTGCTCAGCAGGTGATGTACTTTCAACAGCAGCAAGTATTTCTCTCTGAGGGCATTTTTTTTTTCCATATGGTCTTGCTTTTGGTTTTCGTGTTGCAGCCTGTATGACGCTACGTGGTATTGTTGAAACTAAAAAAATTTACTTTGCTAAGATCTTCAGTTTCAGTCGAAGTGAGATGTTTGTTTAAAAAATGGAAAATAGCACTGAACCCTTCCACAAATGTCAACATGTGTGGTAAGAGAAACTAATCTTGTTGCAGATGCTGCATAAACTCAAGGCTTTGCTCTTACCTTAACGTCATCCTTCTTAAAACCGAATGTAATCCCAAATATGAAAGATTTATTAATAACAGGAAATCATGGGGAGCTGAGCCATGATCAAGCGGCTTTAAGTGTCTGAAAATAAAGTCTTAAGTGTAATTTAATGTGAAAATGGTTTCACTACATCCACATTAACATATACACATAATCACAAGGCTGTGCATGTGATGTCAGTACAGATGTTTGCAAGAGCATTGCACAGAATAAGGCAAAATGGTAATAGCAGTCAATAAAGTATTGGTTATCTTTAATGGAGGCCACATGGGTTTTCAAGTGGGAGCACTTTTATGCAGGATGCTAGTATGATAAATTTCATAAAATTGCTAAGTTTTGATCATCATCAAATGGGAAAAAAGCATTAAGAAATGACGCACTCCTCTGGTCACTCCTCCCATTCTAAGTTAGACAGTGTATAAATTGGAAATGGCAGGAGTACTCTGCCTGATTGACACAGCCTTTGGTGGCCTGTGTTTAAGAGGAGACCTCTGATGCTCACTGTCATGTGAATCAGCATCGATTTACCCTTGCTGGCTTTTAAAGTCCAACTCCTCTTGCTTAATTACACAGAGACCCCGTGAGAGCATTAGATCAGCTCTCCTGTTTCATTCGTTTTCTACATGGGTGGTCAAGGGATATGCTGGGAAACAATTGATTTACAAAACTGTCTGGACTGGGATGAATAGACTGTGCATCCGTAGGCTGAAGTGCTGTTGGGTGTCATGACTCTTGAAAGCATATTTGCTTCTCCCTGAGGCTCATTGCAGCGTTCAGTATTTGTTCGGCCAGTCAGAGAGGATGTATCTCTGTAGGCTGGCGGAGGGCGAAAACACTAGCAATCTAAGTCCTCAGCAAAGTCATCTCCAAGATAGCTTTTACTTTTCAGGTCATCAAAATGAAACAGGAGTGAAAGCATTACTAATTGGCCACATGGGGCCATATTCTACAACCTTGAATCTAGGTAATGTTTTGCATGTTTAGAATCTAAAATTTTAAAAAATGGCCCAGGGTAAACCAACAGCCACAAATCCATCTGCTCAATGCAGCACAGTGAAAAGATAGATGTGGAAGAAAACATTGCAGCTGCAGGGCTTGTCACTCCCTGTTAATTAAATCCCACAGGTCGTTCCATATGCTGGTCCTTACTGTATCTTGGCTGGACAGACACCATTAGACAAATCACCCAGGCAGCAGCAGGTGGCCGGAAGTCCATCCACTTGCATACATACAGATCACTTTTCAAAAAGGAACCTCCAGACTCAACCTATTTCTTAATTTTCTTTCCATACTTCGTACTTTGTTGTCTCCAGTAAATGCTAAGGTCAGTGAGAGAGAGAGGACACGTGCTTGCAGCGGTTAGAGCAGAAATAGTATTTTGTATCATTTCTCTGCATTTGGGAGAGCAGATGTATTCTGCATTCTGCTCATGAATGTTACACATCTGAATTTTCATGTGAGTTCCTATCAGTAAATTCAGCCAGAGTAAAAATGTATTTGCATGTCTCTGCGAGGTCCCTCATTGATTCCTGTTAAATCAAATGTCAGAAACTTGCCAGCATTTTTTCACAGTAACCTAGGTTTTGAGAAAGAAAACTCTTGTTATACTGCAGAGTGACGGGAGGCATGAGGAATATTTCTGGGATAGTTCTAAGTTTTGATGGCACTAAAACAAACATACATGCTGATGCAGATTTCCTCAAAGCTGTATTACAAAAACCCTCCAAATTCTACTGAATGCAGCAATGAGACTTCTAACACAAACCAAAACTAATTAACACATTACACTGATTTGCATGTGTTTTCGGATTGATTTTCAAATTACTTTAAAAGCCCCTCATGGCTTGGACCTGAAAACCTATGCAACCTGTGCTTGGCTTCAAATTTCCTTTTCTTGAATTTCTTTTGATTTTTAAATGTGTTATTTTTACCATCTTCTGTTTTAGGTTTAATTCATCCTCCTTCCCTTTTGGCTTCATGTTTCATCACTTATTTGACCCATTACCAATCATCCTCTAGGTAACAGCTACTGAAATTTACAGATAAACAGCTAATAAGCAGAAAAAACCCTGACATGGGATATTAATGTGATAGACCCTTGAGTAAGATGGTACATACATTTGGGGCAACCAAAAGCTGTTTTAGGATTTGCCTGTCTCAGGCTCCCTGGGATAATTAAGATTGTGTGATGGCGACAAGGTTATCTTCGAGCTTGTTATCGAAATGTCTAAGTGGTTGCAATTCAGGGCAACTTTACACTTATGTGGTACGGAGTTTGCAATTAAATTAAATGGTTGAATTATGCAGTGTGTTTTTCCAAACTGCCAGTTCTCAGATTCTTGTGAGTTGACATGAGAACACCTGATATTTTTAGATGCTGATCGAGAGTTTTCAGAGCCTTTAAAATGTTTTTTTTGTTTTGTTTTTTTTTAGGTTTCAGACTCATGTTTAAAAAGATTAAGTTCACATCCTTTTATCATCAGTCCACCCAACTTACCACCACGGCAAAGCTAAATTATGTGTTTGCAGAGTTTATTTCGGCACTGAACACAACACCAGTTGCAAAACAGCATAAAATCTCAGGACTCATTATTCAGCAACATCCTCACCTCTCTTCCTGTGTGGTTTGACTTCAACTCCACGGCATGTTAACTTTAGTTACAAATACAATGCTGTTCATTTCCAGACATGCAACACTGGGGGTACTGCATGGGGTTGCAAGTGTCAGCAGCAGAGGGTTCACAGATTTCAAAGACTTGGAGATCTAAAGGTCAAGACAACTGTGACAGATTCCTGTCTCCAGCTTTGAGACAGTGTCTGGTTGCTGAGTCAACTGACTGTGGAACCGAGTTAAATGCCCCAACAACGGATATTTTTGGTGGTGAACAAGGATGCTCACCACCAAAATGCTTAAGTATGCATTGGTATTAGAAATATCAAATTATCTGTGTACATATGGAGGAAGCGAAGTGCTGCTGGGTCACCCAGTGTGACAGAGAAACTATTTGAGGCCTCTGCCTTTGATGTCTGCCCAACAACACAGCATGACCTTCTTCTGTGAGCTGTTGGTGCTGATGGGTTGGTCACAAACAACATTTTGTGCAGCATTCTACCATCATATTTCCCTCCATATTTAACCTAAAGATCACAATGAATTTCAGCTCTTCATTTTTGGTCTTTGCAATAAAATGACATCTGGCAAGAGTGCTCTTGTAAGTCATTTAAGTTAATGAGGAATGTAATAAAGATGGAACTTTAAATAACCTTTAATGTTTAAATCTGCTTGATGTTTTGCTGTTGCATTGTCTGCTTATCTCTTTTTATGAAGGTTGCACAAATAGAGATATTTTTCCTCCTCTCTTTCCCTCCTCCCTCCATGTCTCTCTCTGAGCTGTGTCTTCCAGTCATGCCCAAGGCCAGCTGATTCTGAGGCCAGATAAATGCAGGCAGTCCGTCCCGAGGGACTGCCATATTTAGGACTGTTTGGGACCCATGACAGCGATTGGTCACGACTCTGCGGGTTTAAGCTGCGAGAGATCATCTCTGAAAAGTGTAAGCAAAACATCTTGCAACAGTTTGATTTCCAATGCTCGGATGTATTGATGTCCTATAAGCTCTATGCATCAGTGGGATGACTGCGTGCATAAGAAGGAAGCAGCAACATATTTCCTTCATTTTTATCTAATCACACCCAACACTCATCTGGAGTCATGAAAGGACACAGGGCACAGATCCCGGATAACATTTTAGCTCTCAAAGCTAAAGAATGCAGCTCTGTATGTTCTTACAACATAAAGAATTTTTAAAGAGGGCACTGGGTTTGGTTTTGAGCAGAAAATCAAAAAGACACATGCAGCAGTCATCAAAATTGATGATTCCCGCAGCACAGCTCAACTACAAAGGTTTTACTAGTTCTTTTAAGCAAATTGTTAGCATGCTATTTAAAACACAAGTTGAACTCCATGTAATCGAGCACATAGAAAATATTAGATAAAAGTAAAAAATCTACGTTTCACTCTTGCTGTCGATGTGCGACCTTTTGTCCTGTCAGACTTGAGGCATTACATCACTTACGTCAGCGTTTATGTGCTGTATGTGTGTACTTTGTTTGAACTCAACTTTGTCTACCTCTTGGGAGCTGAGGAACAGCTGGAAGTCCAAATGTGTGTGTCGTTCACTTATTTGGGTTAAACAGTGTTTACGTCTCTTCACAGTTACTGAATGCCTGCATGAAAGGCGTTTTTGGATAAATTGGATGACACGGTTATGCACAATCGGAGTTTGGGTTTAGACAAAAGCAGTGCTCGATCAGAGATTAAAAAAAAGAAGTTAGGCCTCAAAACAAACATGTAATGCCAAAAATGTATCATTCCCGGATTGGCTTTAGGCAATTACTTCACTTGGTTATGTTATGATATATTCTTTTTAAAACTTGGCAGTTACTGATTCCATGATGATTTATTTTTTTTATACATTTAGAGTTTTGGAGTCACTTCTTATTCCAATCGATACAACAAGCAGGAGAAAGATAAACTATCTTAAATCACCTTATTAGTTTGATGTCTTTCTCTCCATCTGCTTGTCTCGACTGTGTTCCATTTCTTCTGTCTTTGTGTGCGTTTCCTCACAAGTTCCCCATTATCTGATTCCTTCACACTGAGAGCCAAAGTCTTTAAACTCATTAAATCCTTCCCAGTTCAATTTCAGAATGGCAACATTGTTATTCGAACCGCTGCCAAGCAGGAGTCTGTCGTATTACAGAGCCTTAAGATAATCAGAGAGCCCTCCAGGTCTTTCAGTCTGGCAATGACTCCTGTGCTGGTAGGAGCATATGTGTTGATAGTCATTTAAGCTCCACTGTGACAGGAGACCACTGCCTCAGGCTTCTGGAGCTCAACAAAATGTTATCCTGTCTCCATAAGGTGGCAGCTGGGTGACCTTAGATTAATGGCACCACTTTTGAATAAGATTTCCTTTGTGAAGGATTTATAAGTACTTTGCTCTTAAGTTGGGTTGTAAACACGTCATGAATTATTTCTAAATTCATTTAAAAGCATTATAAGCTCACTATTTGAGATCAAGATCAAGGGCAACACTTTTTATCTATATTGTTGAATCTGATATCTGCTGTTTTATTTTAAAAAGACTCTAAAATAACATCAAGACTTTAAAAATAACCTCATCATGTCATTCCACAGCTCTCATGTAAATTCTCCTCCAGGTTGACAAAAGTACATGAAATTTTCAGTCAGCCACAAGCTGGTTGATGGACTGTTTCATCAGCTTGTTTCATACCAACACTCACGTGCTTCAACCCAAACCTATCTCTAAAGAGAGAAGAGTTGACAAATAATTCTAATAACTCTTCTTTTATAGATATTGTTAACAGTATCTGAGCTTATGGCCTCCTTGTGAGATCTGTCTTTATCAACCTTGCTTTATAGCTTCATCTTCATATCTGCTGGACTGTCAGACAAATTCCTATCTGTGCCTTATCAAGCTTGTATGAGTTCACAGAGAATATTAAAATCTTTATTGTTTAGACAAACCTTCAGGTTAATCTGTTTTAAACTTGTCTTCACTCAGTCCACTTTTCTAGTTTTCTATTCTTCAGATTTTGTCTCAAACTTACTTTAGTTCTTTATTTTCAACTTTTGTTTGAATCAAACCTTGCACAGTACTGACCTTATGTTACCATCAAATTTGTTTCAAATACAAAGTAGTTTACTGCTCAACAATTTCTTTATAACCTTGGAATACTTCTGGGAACTAGGCCTTGGGCTTTTGTAGCACAACATTTCAAAAGTTGCCAAGTTCTTCAACACTTTTATTAAAATTCAACATCATGGAGAAAAATTTAACTGGAATTTTTAAAGGGTTGCGAGAAGCCATACTGCCAAATCCAGAACTGAGTTTAAGATTAAAAAAGGAAAAAAAAACATATCAAACAGCATTGTGAATGCAAACGTGTCATCTCCAAGTGTGTGTTGGTACACACAGATGCACAAAAGTACAATGATCAGCCAGGAGGCTACAAAATATTTGCCACAGTCACTTCAGTGCGACTGCTCAGCAGAAACACCTGCAAGCCGACGTCTTCCTGTTCAGGCATTTAAGGACCGGTGGAGTTGCAGGATTTTATTGGTGTCTGGCTCACAGTCTGGGACAGCAGGCTGGACAGTGAGCTGAAAGACAGCATCTGGCAGCTACTTATGTCAGTACTGATCTTCAGAAAAAACAGACAGCCAGACAACAAAGACCTGTATCCTCAGCTGCTCAACAAAAGAATGTATTTAAACCTTGAAATGCTGAAGCATGCACAGTTGGAGAAAAGAGATTAGGTCACTGACGCAGTTACATAACACATGAAACACAGTGCTTAACACTCCTGGGACACTTCCAATGTGCATGATATTGTTGTGTTGGCCTCAAGGCATATAAAGCTTTTGTCTGTATTTGTTTGATTGCCGTTAATTTCTAAAACTGTCAGCTACAATGAAAAAAAAAAAGAAAGAAAGAAAAACACCATTAAAACTATTTGTTTTGTTTTAATCTTTTGTTTGTATGGACTGCGCCTAGTTTGCATTTTATGCAATTCTCTGAGACTTTACACTTTTCTGTAATCCACACAATTTCAGAATTGGGTCATTTGCCTGAGCCAGAATTTAATTAAGTCACCCCCTCTGTCCCATCTGCACACAACTTCATCAATTATTACTTTTCCCCATTCTCAGTTATCCCTCTGCGATTAATTATTCATAAGCTCTGTAATGATTAACAATATGTTTTGGGCTAATCTCTATGTAAATTAGGAAAGCTTTGTAAGAGATAATGTAATGTGAAACTTATCAGCACACACTGCCTAATGTTTTCTATTGATCTCCAAGGGTTCAAGTTGGTGGGGACTGATGTTTTGCTCAGAGGAGGATATCAGAATTATTTTTCATTGTCAGGCATACAACTGCAAACACCACAAAGTGACAAACAAATCCCGATATAACTTCTCTCTGTTTGCATTTCGTAATATGTCTTGCAGTAACAGAAATAAGGTTGAGAAGTCTCAAAACAAACCAACTCCTACAATCCCTCCTGCAAACTACCAACCTGAAGAGACAGAGAATCGTGCTTGTCCATAAAAAGCATTACATTTCTTCAGGTTCCTCTCAAATCACCAACAGTTTTCAGCACCGAATGCAAAGCTGGCTCAGAGTTGGCGCTCTGTGAGAGTTTGTACTCATCTTTGAATTGGTAGCATTCATATGGTAAGAGTTTGTACTGGATTTTTCCCCATTTTCATCTATGTTTTAACTTTGTGCATGTCGAAGGAATGCAGAGTTACTAATTGAAAAGTCTACATCAAAGAGTTATTCTCTTTCATAGAAGATGCTGCTCCTGAAGTAGTTTAAAAGCATTGTTTGTGTTCCAGGTTTTTCTTCCTTTGCTGAACACATTTGCACAATGCCGGCTTTGTGGTTAGCTTGGCACGTCTCATGTGAAAAATAAGCAAATGTCCGGTAAACAGTTGTAGGTTTATTACATTTCAAACTCTGGCACATCTTTAATAAGAAGGAGAAGGAAACAATGGCTTTGAACAAACAGGATTTTGCTTTTTCTTTAGCTTTGCTGCTGCCCAGCTCATAGGCCACAGCGTAAAGGAGATCACGAGCAAAATAGAAATAAAAAAAGGGTCTTATGTTCATTAAGAGTAACATAAACAAGTCATTAAGATTGTCCAGAGGCATAAGCATAAGTAATTACGACGATCAAAGTCATACATCACTTGAATACAATTACCCTGCCACTGTAGGGGTGAAAAACAGTTATTGTTATTACATTTTAATACTCTGTGAAGTTAGATAACTGAACTCACAAGAGAAGAGGAAAAAAGAATGCTGAGCTAAGCTTCTTCTACAGGAAAAAAGGCATGTTTTTTTAGCATTATTGTGGCCATTATTTTGCAAAAAGGCTCCAAGGAGATACTAACCATGTAGAAAGATTGTTCAGTTTCCTGGTGTCAAGTCAGAAATTTTGATGACAGTTATATCGTACGGTTATCTTACATGATAAGGCTAAGATTACATCAGGGTGAACGTAAAATCATTTCTTTTTTAATTTCGCAGAAGCAACATAAAATAGTTGTTTAGAAGGATGAAGATACTTCTTTGACAGACTTTCAATTTTCAATTTAATAGTGAATGGTAAATAAAAATATAATGTTGTCATTTGCAAAACTCTTAAACCAATATATTGTCCACAATAGAACATAGAAAACATATCAAATGTGAAAAACGGGACATTTTGCCATTTCTTGAAAAATACGAGCTCGTCTTGAATTTGATTTAAACAAAAGACCAAAGTAACTAGTTATAAATAAAAAACACAGCTGGAGGATGTTGCATCTAATTCAGTTAACTGGTGACAGGTCAGTAACATGAATGGACATAAAAAGAGCACCTTCGAGAGGCAGAGTCTCTGTGAAGTAAAGAGGGATGGAATTACAGCAATCTTTACAAAACTGGGACGACACATTGTAATGTCAGATAAATATGCCTCAATGAAAAATCACTATTTCCATCATCTACAGTACATAAAATCATAAGTCACGTATATTGACCTTGTAGCCATAATATAGCCATAAGATTCAGAGAATCTAGAGAGTGTCACAGCTCATGTTTTGTTAAATCTCATTTCAGGTCTTTTCAGGTTTCTGGTCATGTTTTTCCCCCTGTGACTTAGTCTCACTCATGTCACCTGTTTCATTTCCTCAGCTGCACTCACTCACTAATCACCGTCCTCAGTATTTAGTTTCCTGGTTCACTCATGTTCATTGCGGAATCCTCACTTTCACCAACCCTTCATGTCGTTCATGAAAAGCTAAGTCTTGTTAAACCACAGCCTTGTTTCATAGTCTTTTTTTTTGTCTTGTTATTTATCCATAGTCTTGTTTTTCTAGTTAAGTATTTTTGAATCCAGCTCTGCCGCGCCCTCTGTTGTTGCCTTGCTCCCTGTTTTGTGTTTTCTGGAATAAACCTTTTTTGAAGTGAAGAACTGCATCTGGGTCCTACCTCATCCACCGTATCTTTGACAGAGAGATCTCTGTGAGCAGAGAGCCCTCAAGCAGTGCTGCATTAAAACCAGAGAGGATTCTGGCCTGGAAATCACTGCAGGGGCTCAGGAACAATTCCAGGAATCATTGTCTGTGAACACAGTTCACCGTGCCATCCACAAACACAGATTAAAGCTAATCCATTTGCAACTGGTTTTCACTCGATCCACTTTTCCATTTTTATTTTTATTTTTCAGATTTTGGCATTTCCCTCTTGTAATAATCCTGATCAGGCTGTGGCCTGCAATCTGACCCAAATCTGCAGCAGTTACAGAGTAAACTTTTTCATATCAGAGTGTCAAGGCACATGCAAAGAAGAAGCCGTATGTGAACATCATCAAAAGCATTCAAAATAGACAGAGACACCGTGGACAACTGTTATGTGGTCAGACAAATAAAAACTTGACATTCTTTTTGACAATTACAAACACTGCTTCCTCTGGACAAAAGAGGAGGGTGACCATCCCGCTTTTTATCAGCACTCATTTCAACAGCCTGCATCGTTGATGGTATGGGGGTGCATTAGTGCCTCTGAAACTAGGAAGTTGCACATCTGGAAAAGCAGATCAACAGAGAAATGTAACATGGGAAAGAAATACTAACATGCCTGTGCCCTCATCACATGCTCAAGTCATGAAATGTTGCATGTCATAGGCAAATACTTAAAAGTAATCCAAGTCAAGCTGAGGGGAAAATATATGGGTTTCCCATTAGGCTTTGCTGAATGCTATTTGGATCTCTTCACTGACAACACTGTGTGTCATTAGAGTGAGCATTGATGGGCCAAATGGAGATTGATCTTGAATAGGTTAGATTGAAAATGCATGTTGTGTGGTCTGCATTTAACATGGCACATTACTCTATGACACAATTCAATCAATAATCTGTTTTGGGGAAATAGTGGAGGACGCTGTATACAGAAGGGGGTAGGGTGGATTTAGGAGACAAAACAGAGAGGAAAAAAAGACTACCTACCAACTGTCGCCCAGCATAGAGTTGTCTTTCTTGTCTTTCTAACTGAGGAGGCACCTTGTCTCAGAGGAACTAATTAAAATGGCAAAAAGCTGTTCTGCCACAATTCAACATCTATCCTATTTGTATTTAAAAGCTGTTTGAAGGCAGTTATCCAGCAGACAAATTCTTGTTACATACAACAGCTCCTCTCACCTTCATTTTTTAAACAGTCAAAGAGACTGTGTCTAATGGCAGAAAATTCTAAGATGCACTCATTTTTTCCCCCTTTGTTTTGTTCACAATGCATTGATCTCTTTAATCATAACATCCTGAGAAACTAATTGAATCTGCACACAATCCTCCCTTTGTAGTTTAGTTAGCTTAGGCAAAACCTTGATTGAGTTTAGGATAAGGATAAGTGGTTTTAGTTCAAGAGGACCTTTTCCAAAGGTGGTCTATGTAAGGTAAACAGTCTATGAATCCTGTTTAACAAATGAGCTCTACTGTCCTCACTCAGATAAACTCCGGTTGGCACATAATTCTCAGATCATTTTTGTTGTATTTGACAGATCTAAATCAATATTAATACTATTAATTACGTTGTCTGTTAAGTTTAAAGCAAACCTTACACAAATATCAAGCAGCTTGGTCTCATGGTATACAACTGGACATGATCTTTTTTGTTTTCTATTGCACTGCTCTGCATTTTGCATCAGACTGCCATGAGACATTTGTGTCTTGTCACTTGGTGAGCTATTGTCAGGGAGGGGGACTTCTAAGATATTCTATTCAGTGTTTCTTCTAGGCAATGTTTTTCTTATCCTAAGCAAGTTGATTTTAATGCCTAATGATCATGGTATGGTTATGCATTCTCTCTGTGTTGGTATCATGCACAGCTTTGCAGATGCACAACCTGAAGTGTTAACTAACTACTCTTATTTGTATTTGTGCTGTTGTGGGTCCATTTGTGTTCCCCTGTCAGAAAAGACAAAGCTCACTGCACACAAATAACTTGTTTGTGGTGGAATAAATGCCTGTGATTAAGACCGTTTAGTCTTTGCAGTTTCACTGTCTCTACCTTGAAGGTTTGAACATGGTTGCACTTTAAATTTAGGACTGAATGTTCTAATGACTGAGATTAGTGGTGTGCTAGTTGCCAACCTGTCTGTGCTACTGACCAGATGAGCCAGTACCAGTTCTGGTGGGTTGTTAGTCTTGCTGTGCTAATTACTATCAGTGGCACATTAAGTCCCAGTTGAAGCAGCAGACAATGCAGAGTATTGCTGGGTTAGACACATAAGTATTCACTCTCTCATTCCTTGCTGACAACTTATCAGTTTCCAGTGCTGGCTTATTATGCCTGTACGAATTTCTAAATAGAGCTGACTTTATTTCTTTCCCTTTTCACTTCTTATCTGTGCTTATGATAAGACTTTTTTTTGTTTGTTTTTACACTTGTTCATGTTCTAAGCCTGCTGAATGCAGATGGTGCCCCTCTAGTGTCCTTTTTGGATGTGAAGGGTTACCTGCTGGTAACGTAAAAGCTACGGTGTGTGTTGCCTTGGCAACATGGAAAATGTCCGCAAAGCTTTCCACAATAAAATGTGTTTCATAGCGTATTTTAAGGCCTAGCAATGATGTTCTCCAAATGTTAACCGAGTACTGTTTACCGTATGTGTTTGGAATTAGTACAGAGAGGGAAATGAAGATTAGAAGTGAAAATAAAGACAGGACAGAAAAGGAAGTGGAAAACAGCAGTCTCATGGTTAGAATGAAGCACCATCTAATGCATGGGATTTGGCTGCCCATGCATATGACTTTGTCTCTGCATGTAGGTTGAACCATTATTATCATTCATTCTATATGGGGAGAGTAAAGCAAATTGATGAGAAGGTGTAACTAAACATGATGCATAAACTTCGACGCAAATTTTATTTGCTTTGTAAAAGCAGTAAACACTCCTTTCAAGACAATTTCATGATATCCCATCACAATACGTAATAATTTCAATATCCATGCAAAAAAAAAACAACTCACAAATCAATAAATCAACTTTGTGACACTTCTCATTAACAGCTGGGTGACTGTGTTGATGGAAAGGATAGCCTTGATGTTAGCAAAGATCATTACTGAAGCCTGACTCCTTTTTCAGCTTTTTAACAGGCAGATTGTGCATGTCTTATAAGAAAAAAAACATAAAATTTTTGTCTGATGTTTGTCCAACTGGAACCCTTTCCTGTGCTCAACCAGTAAGTATTTGCAAAGGATAGAGATCTTGATCACATTAGCCATTCTCTAAGTAGGGTGTGCTTAGTGAAAAATTCTGCCTTTTATTCTCCTCATGAGTGTTTACATACTGAATCTCAAGCACTTGTCAAAACTGAAGGAATGTTATCTTCTAAAAGATATAACTGAATGACTCATTTCTTTTGTAAACTGTACTGCAGTTAGCCACATGATTAATTTTTCCCATTAAAAAAATATAATTGAAAGAGCATCTTATTAAAGTTCAAAACTATGTTTAAGAACAGGATATGGAACATTTAATTAAAAAAAATGTAACTTATCTTTCGGTTTGGTTCCATTCAATTCAATTTGCATAGTAACATTAATCAAATTCAGTTGAATCCAGTTTGATCCAATTCAGTTAATCTTTATACACAAAGTGTAACAAAAAGCAATATAGACTCAGGTGTGCCAGTAGACATGCAGGACAAGTATTAGAATGGTCCTGAAATGTTGAAAATGTGTTTTAAAGAGTAAACCTATTACAGATAGAGCACTGGATTATGGCTTGTTTGCAGAGATGAAGTTGCTTGGCTGGCAAGTTTCTTCCACTACGTCTGCTGATCCCCAGGCCAACAGCATGTTGTAAGCCCCAAATACATCTGGTAAGCTGACGTTAACAGAAATTTCTGCTTTTAATTTGAAATGTCTGTCCTACAGAAATGTAGCAGGAAAATGCCAATCAAGTGGGCAGACATACGACTTAACAAGCCCAGTCTCGTGTCAAACCTGAAACATTCCCATAGCAGAACCTTACAGTATAATAAAGCTGAAATCGTTTTTTGTATTATTATTTTCTTACAGCACAGCCTTCAAAGTAATGTGTTTCAGTAGGACGACTGGCTTATAAATCCAACATGATTTGTTTGTTCAGCCGAGTGACTTGGAAGCCAGTGATCTAGAAAAGGATGTCTTGAACAGATAAGCTATTATGGGGTCCAAGAAGTTTTAAAGCCATAATAGCTGTGTGAAAAAGCAAGTGAAAACACCAGGACTTGTGGGATTAAGGAATACAGAAGCAATAGTAATATATACATGAAGGTACCAGTGGTCAGGACGGCACTCATTCTTGACTCTCACAATTAACAGCTGGGCGTGTGGAGCCAACTTTGCATCGAGAACATGCACGTTGTGTGTGTTTTACTGAACTTCTGCGTTGCAGCTGCATGTTTGTATACACACCAGTGGACTGTATTGTGATTCTGCTGCAGTTCACTAACTGCTGCACATTTGTACTTAAAGACAGGGATGCCTCAGGTAAGTTTTGTGTTATCCGTATGACTTGAAAAGTGAAAGCAAACAAGTTTCCCAGTTGGAAATGGAGAGCAGCTACATCATGTGGAAATTAACTTAAAAGAAAACATTATCATCATCAGTCATGGTAAGGTAAGCTGTATTTCCAATGACTGTTACATGTGGTCAACACACTGAAAGTATGCTAAAAGGTATATTATGGCTACAAGGTCAATATGCGTGACTCTTTAAAAGAAATTTGTCACTGTGTTACTCTTTGGAATTAATTTCATGTTCATTAACATGAAAAACAGCTACAGTTGTGTCTGTGGACGCATCAAACATCAAATTAACATGACAATATTACACTTTGCAATGAGATTGAGTGACTTAAAAACAACAATAAGAAAGATTCTATGATATCCCCCCATCTTCCCTTACAGTTAGCTATCAAAACTAATCTCCATCTGAGGTCTGCACATGTGCAGCCATACGCATTAATCTGTTGTCATATTGAATATGTCACAAAGATAAAAAAAAACACAAAAACATCAAGCTATCATAAAGCAAATGTAGTGCAGGGCCGTAAGTTATGAACTGTGGTATTTCAGTCCACTGAAATTCCACTGCAGCTTCTGGCCAGAATCGGGATAGCATAGGTCAATGTACTTCAAAAAGAGCCAGAAGCACTTAGTTTTAAGGTTCACAAAGTTCTGTAGTGCTGCTTCAGTAGCAGGCTGTAGATCAATTTCATCACATGAAATGTGGCCTATGTCTGACTGCAACTGAGTGACAAGGAAAATCGAACAAAAAGCAACATAATCATGCTCTTTTTGCACAGCATTCGGCCTGTGTCACATGCAGTTTTGAATGAGCGGATTGAGGATGACTTTTTCAGATTTGATCCATTTTAACATCATACAACTTAGTGCGTGTGTTTTGCTTCACGTTCGTTTTCCAAATGAGGAGTTTTATCACTGCAACCTTTCAAGCAATTTAGTCTTTTAGTCTCATCCATCGACAGACCAGTGAAGTACGTGTGCTTTTCCTGTGGAAAACCTAAAGATAAAGACCAATGACAGCGACACCATGAGGCCACCGGGAATGGAGGAGCGGGTGGAGGAGGAGTATGGGTGCGCACAGCACGGGTTTGTTGCGCGGGCACAGGAGCAGCAGTGTAACCGATCCCAGCTGCTGCCGTTGGGGAACCAGAGCTATTCCAGTCCCCAGTGGCTTGGTCACGTGTCCTTGGGGAGTGTTTGGTTTGGAGACCACGTCAGGAAGGAGAGGGAGCGCACCGTTGCGCACAGCCGAGTTGGGAAGCAACATCATTAAGAAGCGTTGATGGTCCAGTGGCGGATCAGGCAGATCAGTTGTGTCTCGGGGCGCTGTCATTACATATTGTTGTTATTGCTACTCTTGACACTCTGTGTGTGACCCAGAAGTCTCTGTCTCGTTAAAACTTCTCCGCTTACGAACTGTGATCTTCAAACCGAGCGCCTCGTCCCTGCCAGTTCCCGCTACAAATCGACATCCAGAGCTGTCACGGCGAACCAAGGTAGGCTGCTTCTTTTCTCAGCTTTTTTTTTTTTTTTAGTGGAGGAGCAAAAGAGTAACGTGCTCCGGACGATACAAGCTGGCTTATTTATCAGTTAGTTTGTGCGAGGCAACGATGTGCACGGGTACATATTGGCCTTTCTCATGTTTTATGTGCATGAGCAGCTTTTGATCGAAAAACGTGCTTCATGAAAACAATGAGTGTGTGCGTAAGAGCAAACGTGCTCTGGCAGATGTCTCATGTGTTGTGTCAGTTTTACATCTGGGACATAATTAGTCATTAATGTTTATGTCAAGGGATTTAGAAATGAGCTTTTGGAAGTGTTGGAGTGTTTTGAAACTACTTCTGTACTTTACCTTGAAATCTGTTAATGTTGATTCCGCCTAATGAGAAACTGGATAGTTTTGTGATTCTTTAAGAATGTTTTTGGTGCTCTGCAGTCATCATTTACTTCAGTGTATGGTAAAGTTGGAACTAAGGGAATCACCTGAGCTGACTTCCAGCCTGGACCCTGATGTCAGCCAGAGCAACAGACATACTGTAGAAATGCACTTTATTCATCCACTGAGCAGTCAATAATGTCAGAGTTGGATGAATATTGCATTTATATTTGTATGCAAACAATATAGATGTTATCATAGTACAATAGAAAAGATGACCCAGTGTGATCATCACAGAGTCACTAATAAATACAACACAAATCCTACGCACTTCTGATGGGTATATTTCCTCCTTTTGGCTCTTGCAATTAGTATGATTATTGTGGGGGGCAGTGCTGCTGCTGCTGTTGCTGCTGGTGATAGTGGAGGAGAAAGGGCTCTGGGTTTGGCCTCAAAAAGGCAGAGTGTAAAATGTCAGTGAGGCATCAATTATGCAGGAGACCAAAACAATGCTGGGCAGGGAAGTAGTGTCCAATGTCAGAGAGTGTTGTTTGTCTTTTTTTCAAACAGTTGGTCAACAAATTATTTGTTTGACTGAAATAACTAATAATGAATATAGTAACACAATCAAACACTTGTGCCTGTACAGTACATGATCGGAGCATGAGACTCTGGCTGATTCCTTTTGATCAATTGCAGAAAATAACACCATCTCATAAAAAGAAGCAATAAAAAAGGAAGATTTACTCCTCACGTCTCTTGATCTCCTGTTAATGCATGATCAGAGTGGTTAATGAGACAGGTCTCAGCGCATGGTGCCCGACACTCTCGGAGACAGCTCTGCTCGTTGGGTGAATAAAGCTGACACCCTCATTCATCATGCATCTACAGGGTGCTGCCTGCTTTCTCAGTCTATCCATCCCTGCGTGTCTGTCTCTTACACACTCTCACGTTGCGCCCTCAGAGGATAATTATTAAGACATTATATCGATGACAAGAGCAGTGCCTTTTTCTGCAGGAATGTCAGGGTGTCAGTGTGTATGTGCTGGGATGATTATAGTTCTGACAGAGGACTGGCATTCTGTGAGGATGCTGCTGCAGTTGCAATGATTTCCAAGAATTGTAGAGTGGTGCACCTGTGTGACTCTGTATGTCCTTTCTATGGCAGAAGGTACAACTCCCCGTTCCAGCAAATAAAAAAACTTAAAAAAAAAGACTTTTTGTCTGTTTGCTGATTTATTTAGTTTTTTCAGAAAGACACAAAAGAACCAAGAACTTTTGAGAAATTTGAAGATTGGTGGTAACACATATGTACAGTAAGTGCTCATTTTTAGGCTGCTTTTTTTTTACCCATTTATTTCTTATCAAATTTGAGCTAATCAGAGAGAGCATTTGTTATGCTCATGTGACTTGTTAGAGCTTAAAGTGTTTTAATGAAACTATTAGTACTGGTAGGATTGTGCCCCATTATTTTTCCCAGAGTTTTAGGTTATATTAATTCTACTAATAAGAGATTTAGGATGATATTGTCCCTGTTATCTGCATCAGCTGATAAAGGCTTCGGAATGGAATATCAGCATATTAGATATCAGCTAAATTGAATTTTCATAGTTTCGAGTTTTTAAGAAATATATTTTTGTGTAAATATGTTAAATACACATAATGATGTAAACTGAAGGTTATAAAGAGTAAAGAAGCACCTTTGAAAAGCAGTGTATTTGGTCTGCGTCTGCCAGTGGGCCATCATGATGGGCACAGTTTTAGTTTTAGGTATTTGGAAAGACTTGCAGTGCGTTGGAAAAAACGTGCTTTACTGGTATCAGTATTGGCAGTTGGCCTGAGTTAGAAAATATGAACATATTGGGTATCAATATAAAATCCAATATTGTACATTCCCACTTTTAATCTTACCATCTTTTTTGCGACCCGCTCTCCTGGTGTGCGTTAATGGAACCTGTGCTGAAAATCCACCTTCGAATATGATTGTGATTGTGCGTGGACAACCCCCTGCTGCCATTAACACCATGCATTTAGTTGCAAAGCAAATGCACAGCGACGCAGTGGGCACATCTTAGTTTTTCAAATTAAAAAGGAGAGCTCAATTACTTGGACATAATTTGTTGACTTTGTAGCAAAAAGGTGGCAGTGAAAGGCCTCAATACCGTTCATTGAAAAAAAGAACAAGATAAGTACTTAATCCACAAGGGTGAGGCTAAATCAACTAAAATGAATTACTGTAAGTCATTCATCACAATTAGTCAAAATATTATGATTATGACAGCCCTAGTTATGCACATATTGCAAATCCCTCTCCTGGTATGCCATATAGGGCACCGCTGTGTCGTATCAAAATGTTAGCAATCTAAAATGAAAAATAAAATAGTTAACTTTACAGTAAAATTGCAATGTAGTTGTCAGTTCTTGTATGTTCTACCGTATTTAAATTGATGCAGAATGATTTACTGTCTGATGACATCATGGACACACAGTAACTCATTGTAGTTAATCTTTGACCAATATTACTCACATTATTTGTATTCTCTGTACATGTCATTTACATCTTCATAGATCATTTAGAAGGAATGAACACCTGACACGATAACGTTTTAATTCAGGGGTTTTGTTCAGCTGAAGTCAAGTTTAAGTGACTTATTTCTTCAAGAGTCAAACACATGTACTGGAAGAACATGCAACAACCTCGAACCCCAGTCCCAAAATGAACAACAGATAGGCACTGGATTCTGACGAATTATCATGTATATTCTTGTTTCCAGTCTGACCAGCAGTCGTTTGGTTAACTCCAACCTGCTATTAAAATGGAAAATCATTGTACAACTTGGTGTATGGCGGCCTCATTGGTTCTGGTTATGTATATTAACAAGGACAGTATAAACTTTGCTCATCAGATGAAGCTGAAATTAGAAATCCTCCAGCCAGATGTGAAACCAGATGGGCATGAAAAGTTAATCACCTTTGAATTGGGTCATGCTCCACCTCTATTAAAAACGCCTTGAAAAAATCCATCCATAACCCTTTTTTGGGTTATTTGGCTAACAAACAAACACACAAGCAAACCAAACCAACAACAGATCTGTCATGAAGGAGGTTGCAACAGCTTTAACAGGGTATTTGGCAGGTGAAATCATCGCTTTGAAAAAGTTGCTTAAATTGGTTCAAGTTACTAGAGGAACTAGACAAAAGTCAGGGTTCTCTTCAAAATCTTAATTTTTACCTTTTGTTTTACTTGTGAAAATTTGTAATTGCACACAATGAAGCTTTTCAAACATGCCTCCTCTTATCATGTTGCACTTCATCATCCATCTCTTAGATCAGATTATGTCATCACACTAGAATATACATTTTCCCTGTAACTTTGTGATTGCTATCGCTTTTTTCTTTTATCAGAGATAGGATTTAATTAAATTCATTGCATCAGGGGGTCATGGGTTTCTCCTTAATCTTTCGTGTGATCTGTTGATGCGCGCCGCTTCCTCTCGCCCGGTTCTCGGCGTGCTTAATAAACACGAGCCAAAATGAGTGCACGGAAAACTAAATTTAGTGTCTGTTATCAACCTGATCACAATGGAATAAAAGGTGATTTCCACAGTCTTCTTACAAGTGCTGTGATTGCTTGTTTGCTTTTCAAACCTGCTCGCATCTGTGAACCCCTCCGTGTGTGTGTGTGTGTGGATGCGTGTGTGTGTGTGGATGCGTGTCTGTGGTTACTTTTCTTATCCAAAACATTGGCGGTGCAACAGGTTAACCTTGGGTAGGTAGGACACTACAGACACTGACCAGCACCACATTGTCTGTGCAACACAAATCACGGCCTCCAGATGACATCGCAATAGTTCCTCACACCTCTCATCAGGGGTTTAATATTCAATTAGGAGGGTCCTCTAGTGCAATCTGCTTTGGATGGCTTGTGAAAAATCCCCACTGATTGATGAGTGGGCATCTTAGCTAAATAAGCTCACAGTTTGCCCCTGAGGGAGGAAGAAACGAGGCAGATGGCGTGTGGGGGTGTTTTTAATGACGTGGCAGGAGTTTCTTGTAGTTTTGCCTTCTTCGTGGGTATCTGCAGAAACAGGAGAACGTCAGAGAGACAGTGTTCAGTCACACCAAGTTTAAAGTGAAATTGGAGGTTAAAAGGTGCTCTTTCAAAATGCGTACAGAAGTGCACGAAGAGAGTGTCATTGCACTGCCTTTTGGTTAATAACTATGACAGCCTGTCAAACCGTCATATCCAGCAGAGTCATAAGAAGCGTAGGTCTCACAGCGTGGTGCTGACAGACAGCAAGAGGCGGAGACTGTGACAGGCAGTTCAGCATTTGCATGGGCACAGTGTTGCAAGAGCAGCTTCTTCTCTGTCATCTCATGGAAGATAAGAGTCTTCAGCAGTCAGGTACTTAGACCTTGGTGGTGGGCTGTTTTCTTGGCTGAAAGCTGGACCAAACTGCCAGTCAGATTAGCATTATGAACCTGTGGTGGGGGTGCAATCCCGTCCACAGGGGGCAGCCGTTTGAAACATCTTAAATCCCCACCACTGAGCATCCATACACACACACACACACACACACACCCCGACACGTACAGCCCCCACCAAAGAATGAAGAGGCAAGATCAAGCCAACTCATGGGAGGCTCTTTTCAGATAAATCCTTCCTTTGGGAGACTGCTGCGTCCTCCATAACCTTCATGCGCACACACTTTCTCTCAAACCCACATATGCGCGTACACATCTTTTCTGCTCTGTTAAATGGGAGCAGCAAAAACACAGAGGCATTGTTGGGTATCCAGTCACACGGGTCACTGATTCTAGTTGTAAAGGGTACATACTGCCTTTATACACTACAGCTATAGAAATATGGGCTGCACAGGCATAACTACCATATACGGACCTAATGCAACTGTATCAGACCATGTGGTAAATAAGGGCCTGAACGGATGCATCTGCAGTCGTACAACCATCAAGTTTATTTCAGTCATTTCCCTTATGATCATTCTTCAACTGTAATCAAGTGTAGTATTCATGCTCTACATACCAACAGGAGTTTGAGAACGTACAAATTAATCTGTGAGCCAACCTTTCTGCTCCATGTGGCACATCTACTCTACATTTATCAAAAAGAAAAAAAAAAACTAAATACATAGTTATGTAACACTTTGCCATATACAAGCATGGAGTTTGTGAGCTCAAACACACATGTTGTTTAAATGAGGATTATCGAGTGATTTAAAAAAAAAAATGAGATGAGATGGGGGTATCTAAAGTAGGGAAAAGCCTGTAATTGCACGGCAACATTCCCTCAGCAGACAACAAATACAAGCTGACAAATGATGGAGTGCAAATGCAAAAGTGCGTTTCAGTAGTTGAAAAAGAGGCAAATAGAGAAGGCCAAGCGAGGCCCTCCCAGCTGAATATAAAGGATTAGATAGATGACTTTTCACAGCAGGAAGCCAAGAGAGTGACGTAAGCAGAACTTTGTTTTTTGTTTATTTTTGCTGTGCTTCCTGTATTTGAGGCTGTGTTCTGCCGAAGTAACCTTATGGTGATGCAAAATTGTAGAACTGAGCACTAGGCCACTGTTTGCTATTATATTTTAATCAGGGTTTATGATGATGAAAGGCATCGCATTGGACAAGAGATGAGAGGAAGGCAGATCATAAACTCAGTGCATTGTGATAGTTAAGGCTCTATATTTTATTGTTATATTATTCCAATGGGGGGCTATTAAATTTTATTTATTACTGAGATTACAGTATTGAACTGTTTTCTCACTTAACCTCAGTTACAGATTGTATTATCTTGATTAGACTTTTGTTTTGTCTCATATAAAATAAATTTTCTCTCAAGGGATTTCACAGAAATGCAACATTTTCATCTTTGGGAAAGTGCCTGAACAGAGACTGAAACCATTGCTTGACAACCTACACACATTCCCAAAATGAATGGCAGTCTTCAATACTAAGCAATTAAGAATATCTTGGGTAATAATAATAGTTCCAGTGCTGGCAGACCAGTTGATCAATTTCCATCGATCTGCTTTCATTGATCAGCTGATGCAGAGATGTATTTCAGCGACTGTAGCAAGTTGCAGAAGAATAGAGCGTTACTTCTCCGCGGTCAGAAAGGAGCCGAAGTCGATGCAGCGAGCATTCTGCTTCTGTCATTCTTGTAAAACCAGAATTTATCAGGATTTATTTATGTCGTACACTTTGGTGGTTTAAAGATGCTACCTTTTCCCTAGAATCACAACTCTCTCTTATTCTGAGAGAGACGTGTTACGAGGATCAAATCCATGTGAGCGGTAATGAAATTAATCCATTTCAAGGAAATCTGACATTTAATTAACATGGTCAATACCAATGACTTGCTAGAATTTAATTTCTGACCTAGAAAAAGGGAAGAATTGTATTTCTTTAATTTTACATTTCTTCATTATTTTTTTAATTATGTTTTTCTTTTTTACTCAGCAATCTCTGTAATTTCTAGTGGACATAAAAATGTAATTTTTGTTTGGCCTCAGACAGCTGCTTATATCCATATAATGGGAATAAGCGGGGCATAGACAACAGCCTCTAAATAAGGCATTATCTGTCTTTATTTCACCAATACTTTAAGACGAATGAATGAATGAGTGAACGCGTACTATTGCACTGTGAGCTCATAGCTGCCATGTTGTTGTTATCCGGGGCTATCGGGGGCTTATCTGGGCTTTCTACACACAAGTCTAGTGGGATGACCTCATCGACGCATGCTGCTGCAGCAGGGAGGGAGAATCTCTTATTTGCTCTTAATATAACTCAACATTTATCCATGCTTGATAACTTAATATTAAAGTTTGTCAGCTTGTTTTCAGGTCATTCATCAAATTTGTTGTGTAATTGTAATAGCAGTCATAGTTAGTACGCCTGTCATGTATTATTGTTGCTGTGTGAGCGCTGGTGGCATGAGAGCTGAGCTTCAGCTCGACTAAATACTACCTTCATGGCTGTCAGTGACAGTTTGTTGACATCAGCCAGATATTTGGCCAAACAGAGCGACTTGACAGTTAGGAGCCTATTAAACAAGGTTGAATCTTCACTCCTCTGTGAAATGCTAGAACTTCATCTCATTTATAAAGATAAAACCACAGTCCTAGATAAGTGTTCAAATGTCTACTTTTGGTCTGTTAGCCAAAAGTCAAACAGCCACCTGGAGGCCAAACGCAGTGCAGCATGAAGGATCATGTTGAGAGCCCTTTACTTTGTGCTTGAGTGCCTCAGGTCCATTCATTTGTACTGTTTTTATCATGGAACCCTCTTTTGCCTCCTTGTCCAGCTTCTCTGAGTTAGGGATTTTACACAAAGTTACTATAGGGCAGTATCTCTATATTGCAACACAATTCTTATTATAATTCTCATTCCTTTTGTAGATAAATGCATTTTTAGAAAACGATGTTGGTGTCTACTCTGTATACTGTATATAAATTGAATGAAACTCAGTTTCCCCTTCCTGAGAAACAGCAGGGTTTTTCTTCTGTAGCCGTACGATGAAGTACTTTTTTAGAATGTGATTTTATATGACATTTGTCTTCTGATAAAATGCTTTTTTGAACAAAGCTCTAATATTAAAAAGATGGATAAAGTTTAATACAATTTTTGCACCTTGTTTGTCTGGAGTGCAAGCTGACTCTGTACAAATATCACCACTAATACCATACCTAATGTCATTCTGCAGCATCTGAAGGTATGTGAAAGGCTGCTCAAGTGCTTGTCTTTCTTTGTTATTTAGTAGCAGTTTTAATTATGGTAATAGCAGATAATCAGCCTCATTAATGTCATTCTGTTGAGAGTGGAAAGGACAGAGTAGGTTTAGTTGGAACTGAATCAAAGAAGACGACGACCCCTGGTCTTTCACTGTCACCACTTGTTTCTTAGAAACATTGTCAGGGATGTGGGGTGGGTAGGATCTGCATCTTAACTCACTATGATATATGAACCACTGTCTTTCTAACATCTGCTGCCAAAATTAAATGTATGGTTTTCCACATGTAAGCACATTTAAATTTACTCTCTTCCCTCTCTGCTTCCATCTTCCTCCGCCAAGCCTTTTCTTTCATTTTCTATCATTGTGAAGCTCTCATTTCGATTTATATGACACAAACACACACACGGGCGCGCGCACTCATCCCACAAACATGATCCAAATCTTCCCTTTGTAGTTTCTAATCATCTCCCTCACATTCCCTATGCATTCTCCATTCTGTGCTGCCAATTTCCAGCCAGATTATCTGTTTCATGTCCTCTGCTGTGCTGATAGGAATGTTAATTATTAGGTTTGTAAAGAGAAGAAACCATTTGTCACAAGCATATGGCGTCAAATGAGAAGGTCGCGCACCTTTTTTCTCAGTGACCCCTACTAATTTTGTAAAGCTCATCATCAACCCGTTCAGCTGGCAGAGGAGCCTGATGGTCAGTCTCATTAAGATGACGCTCCTCTTAATCTCCAAAGATGGAGATTAATCAACCCGTCTTGTAACTTTACACTGATGAGTAATGACCTGTGTGCAATGAAGTCGGTGACAAATTTGGCTGTTACGTGCCACATCTCTCTGCTGTCTACATAACATGTAATCAGATAATTATAGTTACATAAACGTGTTAACAGGGACATTCCACATTCGCCACTTTGTAATTTTACTCCCACATTTTGAGATATAAATCCACTTAGCTAGTTAAGTTAGCTCATAAACGTCAGAAATCAGTGAATTGTCTTTACAAGTCAAAGCACAGACAGCTCTTTTGTTAATGAGAGCTGCATGTTAATGAGACGTTGCCTAACTTAGACATTGTATAAGGAGTGATTTGGTATGGTTTGACTTGCTGGAAAAAAAAACCCTTTGAACTTAAAATACAGAGTAAAATGTGATGTTTTTTCACATTTCCTGGTTAAAACTGAGCGTGCTGAAGGATTTAATACTGAGCTGCAGGAACAAATGAGATACAATAACTCCACAAAAGTAAAGCTCCACTAATCAGCTTATCGATTTATTTATTTTTTTTCTTCAAGTGATCCCTTCGCCATAAAGGTTTGATAAAGAATAAGTGTTCTAAGAGTTGCAAAGTTATGTCCCAGAATACTTGACCAAAACAAACCTTGAAGCTATGAAAAATGTGCTCGACTCTCTATCTGTCACTGAAGACTGGTCAGCTGTGATCATGCGCTAAGGTCAGATCTGGACGCTGATCTTGAAACTCCTCTCAGATGTTGGAAAGGCTCCAGCATTCTTTCTGTCCTCCCACCACCGCTGGGTTTCTCACAGAGTAAATAAAGATTTACTGTTGCATCGTGGCATTTTCAAATCCCATGCTTGAATTCCTCAGCTGACAAGAGGGGAAGCCAGACCTCAGAAAACCTCAACAAAGACAAACTCACATAAACCGTGCAGCCTAAGCATCCTGGGAAAAGGCCGGCAGCCTCACCCGCCAGCATTCTGCAGCTGTGTTGAGGATGTGATCTAAGATTTAAGAAAAATAAATAAATAAGAAAACTGCTTTCATTCTGCAAGTTTATTTGCGGGTTTGGTTATCTGTAAAACTCCATGAACCACTTTGAATGTGGGTGTTGTCTGTCTGTCACATGTACTGAGATATGAAACTATGGCGATGACGATTGTGTTCGAATGGGTTGAGATAATGAAGCAGGGCCTTTATGTTGAAATTTTTATCACAGCACTACTGCTGGTGTGACTACATTATCTCACCCCGTACATATTCACTTTTGAATAGACGGACCCAAGTGGATTGGTTAAAGGCTATTTTCTTTGTGATATTCTTTGATATCCTAACAGATTTCAAAACATTCTCGTTCGTCTCGTCTCCTCCAGGCATTGTGGGAAAAAATGGTTCTTTGCTCAACTTAAACAATTTAAATTTTTCTTTTTTTTTTTGGAAGATGCTGGTTAAACTGGATAAAAATAGATCTAGAACTGGGACTTTAGCTGATAGATCTATTTAACTTACTTATACTTATTAGTTTTTATAGAATATATCTAATTTTTTCATTAATAATTGAATTGATAACAACCCAAATTTCCTTACAGACACTAGTCTTCCCTGACGATTCTCAAAGGCAATCCAAGGTTTTTGTGTGACATTTGTTGTTTAGTGGCAGGTGGAAAAAAGAACCACCGCACAACAAATTATCCACGAGGCATGAACACACAATCAGAAATATTTACACATGTATCTACAGAATAGAATTATGCTTGCATCACCTTACTGTATTGACTTTAGATTTATTAAATGATCTGTTTTGTTGGTTGAAATAATAACTTCTTGAATAAAAATGTATTTCAGTTGTGTGGAAATTTGTTTAATGATTCTTCAAGCTATTTTTTTTGTTGAGTGCAACAAACCTTAGAAAACACATCAATACAGTTCCATTGATTTGAATGAATTAGTCTCAGGTTTAGACGTGTAAATTGCTGCTGTGCTATGCTCTTGACCTTGAAAAGAAAGCAGTTTCCTGCAGCATTCAAAGAATTGAAAACAAGTTATTGTGGTAATGATTATAGCGGCCACCATCATCTGTCATTCATTCGCTCCTCCTCCAAGCATTGTCGAAGTTGTACAGCAGATTTAAACAGAGCAGCATTGAAAAGTGATTC
This sequence comes from Leuresthes tenuis, assembly GCF_036924035.1. Taxonomy (NCBI): domain Eukaryota; kingdom Metazoa; phylum Chordata; class Actinopteri; order Atheriniformes; family Atherinopsidae; genus Leuresthes; species Leuresthes tenuis. The sequence goes on along the minus strand of NW_027325365.1, from coordinate 14,132,814 downwards.
CACTCATTTTGTATCAAGTCCTCAGACAGGTAATTGTCAGGATGACTGTGGTTGAAAGAGAAGTGGATAGAATAAGTGGCCTGAACTTTTCTATTTTCCCCAATAGATCTTGAGTGTGCTTCCAAATGGAGCCTGGCATATATAGCATCCGGGCCACTTCTGTCTCATAATTAGATCTTTGCTGCTTTGCATGTACGCCAGGGTCCACAGGCAGTTTGATCTCTCTGGTGCTGCATTTGTCACAGAAAAATGAGGCCTCTCCTGGTGAAACTGTGGCTTCAGCAGCATGTTCCAAGTCTTGTTCCACAGATCATACCGTTTAGTTTGACTACTTTTTTAAAAATCTTACTTCACCATTACAAGATGCAAATCAACCTGGACAAGCAGGCAGGATCAGTGCCTCAACAGATTTCATTGACTCAGTATCAATCAAGCAAATCTTGGAATTCATACAATCTTATTGGTGGTTTGCTTATGCCCATACAAACCCGCGTTGATGTTCTCTGAACTAGTGCCACGACAGGTAGGAGGAAGTAATTCCTGCCTTAGAACTATTCATTACTAATTTTCTAACCCTAATCAAGTGACGTTATTCTCTAAAGCCAACCATTAAGTGACGTATCATTGTAACGTTTTGTGTTTACGTGTAACTGAGGCAACCAGCAAAATGGCTATAAAAAGACTAATGTACTTTACACCCAACCGTGACCTTTTTCTTACCCTAATCAAGTAATAATAGTCAAAACTTAACCAGGAAGTGACAAAACTATTTTAGCAAAAGGGTTTTTGTGTTGGCCTTTCTGTGTTTGCATGTACTACCCGTGTATGCTTGGTTTCTCTCCAGGTACTCCGGCTTCCCCCCACTGTATGCATGTTAGGTTAATTGGTGACTCTTAACCCATTCATGCACGATGTCCACTTGAGTGGACAGAAATAAAAATATATATATTTTTTTATCATAATAAATGTTGTTTTTTTTTGTAAAAGTTGCACATAGGCCACTAAAGTGGACGTTAAAGCATCACGTTTTGTGTTTCTGTTCCTCAGATGCACAATGTCCATTCCATATGACATTTACATGGATTAAGCGGGTATAGAAGATGGATGGATGGGTTTTTGTGTTATTAACAAAATGTATGTTGGTCTTTATCTTATGTCACATAAAAGCCCACGGTTCAATGCACAGCACACGGCTAAAAAAGAAAGATAATAGAGGGAGAAGGAAAGAATGGGGGGGCTAAAAATAATTGGGAATTAATTATAAGCTGATCCTATGATGGACTGAGGACCTGCCCAGTGTTTACCCCGCCTCTCATCCTATAACACCTGGGATTGACTCGATCCCCAGTGGATCCTGGACAGGATAAAAGAAAATGAATGAATTAATGACTGAATTAGCAACCGTTTTTTTGTGCATGAATGTATGTGTCTGTGTGTGTGTGTGTGTGTGTGTGTGCGCGCGCATGTCTTTGTGTATGCCCTTGCCCCTGCTAAAGAGTATGTGTAGTTTTTAAAAATCACATTGTGCATTTCTTTGGAACAAATATTAAAAAGACTTCATTGTTAGTGTGAAATCATTGTCAAGTACTTATCAAGGTCAATCAACCCATACAAATACACAGATTTCCCTCCCAGTTCATGCTTCTCCTGTAATAGCTTGAAGTTATTCACATCCTCTCCCAGTGTATTAAATTTTGATGCAATGCTCAGATAATGTTTTCAAGGACTTCTTCACCAGCCTCCTCCTGGAGCATGTTTTTGCCTCGATTTGTGGCGGTGACAGTTCGAAACATCCTCTGCCGTGCTGAGATACAGATAGACCTGAATTAGGTTACTTTTACAGGGACCGGGGCCGATTCTTTTATCTCTCACAACTCGGCTGAGGTGTGCAAATAATTAATGACATTTGTGAAATCTCTTTCAAGATACTTTCTGGAACTGCACAAGACCACAGACAATCGAGACGTGGTGTCATTTCTCTCTCGTCATATAGATCTGCGACCTGTTTTGGGTTCTAACCCAATAAGAGTGAAAAGTATCAAGAGCTATGAATGAAAAAGTTGGTTAAAGGTGTTTCTACAAAGACGAGGCTGAGAAACAGTCAAAAATTGAAAGCATCAATGAAATGTCATTGAAGAAAACACAGATTATCTTGTTGGCTGAATCTGCGGTCCCACTCATTGAATTAAATAATCAGGCAAATGTTTTAGTTGATATAAGGGCCGGTTTATGTGTACAGTGACGTACATACATTCAGTAGATGGCGTCACGTTTTAGGTTTTGATTCATGTCTTGTCTCGTCATTTCCTGTTTTATTTTGAAATACTAACTGCCCCTCTCATTTCAGGTACCTTGCCCTTCCTCCTGTGTCAAGTGTCTGATTGTCTTCCCTGATTTTAAAGTGTTTCCACCTGTTCCCCGCGGCTCCTCATGTGTTCAAATAGTCTTGAAACCACGAGCCTGTAGTTGAGCGATCCTCCGACAGTGCTGTCATTTGTTGTAAGTTTTTCCATAGCCTTAGTTTAGCCTTGATAAGTTTTCATAGTCTGTTTTGTTCCTCCGTTTTTGGGAGTGATTTTGATTTTTTTTTAAATTTATCTTTTTAATTTTTTTCCATAGAAACTTCTGTTAGAGGAGTGTTGCGTAGACTTAAGCATTTAGGTTTCATAGTTCCTCCTCTTGTGGAGTGATTTTGTGTTTGAGTTTTAGTATATCCTGTTTGCCTCCGTTAAAGGAGAGTTTAGTGATAATTGTTAAAGTTTGATAGAGCCTCCCTTCTTGGAGCGATTTCTGGTCTTGAGTATTTTTGGTCAGGTGAGCGTCTTTTGTTTAAGTCTGCCTCATTGGGAGAGCGTGAAGGTTTATTTGTAATCTTTAATAGCCTGTTCTGTTTTCCTCCTGGAGTGGAGAGAGTTTTGTTTTGATAATTTTCACAGCTGCACCATCCTCATATATATAGTTATTGAGGTGAGTGCTTAGGATTTTCATAGCCCCTTGTTTTTTCTCTGTCTGGAGATCCTCAACTTGTTTATTCCAAATAAACCTTCTTTCCTTGAACTCGACCCTGCATCTGTGTCCTGCTGTCTGTGATGGATGCCCACTGGATACTTACAGGTGACATATTCAAGAAACTGAAGCTCTACAATAGCTCTTTAACGCTGTGTGGGACATCTTGTTTTGTACACTGTTCTCCTTGAAGAAAAGTATTACTGCAAATAAGCCCAAAGTTGCCCTGAGCGATCCCCATCATCCTTTGGTCAAATATTTCCGTCATGATGTGAGAAGTCTCTTCTCAAAGGACAGTCTCCATCCATAGAGCATAAGGGGTCATTGCTTGGTTTGATAAGTCTAAAAACTCCATGTTTCATGGTCAGTGAAGTTCAGTCACTGTATCTCAATCCAGCTGAGTTATTGGAACAAGAGGTTATCATGTCAACATGGATGATAAAAGCAACACCCACAGAAATGCTAGGGTTCCCAGCTGAATAGTATGTTGCAACGAGATAATCTTGTTTTCCTCACTAATGTGTGGCTGGAATGTTGTAGCAGATTGGTGCACATACATGTCCAAATACTGTTCTTTATTTTTTTTAAAATAAATTTAAAAAAATCCTGTAAAGAAATTAGAAGTTTAAAATGACCAAAGATAGCATCTGCAGCAACTATTTCATTAACTGAAAACAGTCGGCCATTTAACTCATTTAGATCCTGGAGTGTGTGATGAAGTGGAGTGGGGTACACACTGGAGATGGATACCGCCTGGGGGGGAAGAGGAGAGATTAAACAGATTGAGAAAGAAGACCAAGGACAACATTAATGGCAGGATGTGGGGAGGAGGGGGCAGTTTTCTACTCATTAGGTGCTCCGGTATTTCCAGTGTCCTTTGGTGAAATTACAGTGTACTAATAGAAAAGCAAACCTGCAACCTTTCTACTCTAAAGAAGAGGCCTGCTTCATAGTAGACTTTCTCCTGCCAACTGTAGCATTTTTTATTTGAACAGCAACAGCAGCTCCCGTTGCACTGCCATTCAATGCTGCAGTGAAACATCACACTTTCTGTGCTTCTGCTCTGTTAGGACTGTACCTGGTTTTGAGTTTTGAGATTTGAAACTTGGCTGTTTGGGCATAAAATACAGGTTTGTATACTTGTTTGTGAGGTGATGCAGACTCAGAGGAAACGCTCTGATGGGATGTATGCAATATGAGTCGAGGAAAACATTTCTGTCATATTAATATTTGACAGTAATTCATATATTTTTCATGGCATCCAGTATTTATAAAAACCTTTCTTCTGTCTCAGTTTTAATTGAGTGTACCAGTTTGCAATTATATTTGATTTTTGACACGTTTGACAAGCTAATTATATGTTTACAATATACACCTACAAAAGTCATATATTGTAGGTCATTTGCTCTGTTGTTGATTAACGGATACAGTCTACTTTTCTGCTTTGAGTGGTGCCATGAGACCTACAGCAGGTCAATTTACATATATGTATATGTCGTATGTGCAGCTACTGTGGAGGCGCCTCTTCGTTTTCTATCAGTTATAGTTCATAATATTTAAACTGTGTAATTATCAGTACGGCTGCACAGTGGATAATGGTTAGAACCGTCGCGTCACAGCGAGAGGGTTCCAACTTCGAATCCCGGCTGGGGTCTTTCTGTGTAGAGTTTGCATGTTTGCTCCATGTATGTTTGGGTACTCCGGCTTCCTCCCACCGCCCAAAAAAAATGCATGTGTGGTTAATTGGTGACTCTAGATTTACCCTAGGAGTGAGTGTGAGCATGGGTGGTTGTTTGTATCGAAGTGGCTCTGTGATGGACTGGCGACCTGTCCAGGGTGTACACCGCCTCTCGCCCAATGACGGCTGGGAAAGGCTCCATCCTCCCCGCAATCCTGAGTTGGATTAAGCGGGTGTAGAAAAAGGATGGATGGATTATCATTACCATTTAGAGATCATATCAGAAGACAAAATCACAGATTTAATGGGTTTATAATTGAGTTCATGATGTATTACATCGTTTTAGTTATATGATGTTAATTATTTAGCAGAATATGTTGCTCCGCTGCTGTCTAATGAGGTGGAACACTTATGGCGTTTTAAAAATCTTACCACTGCTCTCTGGCTCTTCTCTCCACTCGTTCCACAATCCTTTGATATCTAATTCCTCATTGTAGATACAGTTACAGTGATTTTTTTTTACATCACATTTGAATCAGTGGGGAATATGAATGACCACCATATGAAAACTTGAAAGGAAAGCGTTAAGCTCACTTTATTTTCTCTAAGGTTCATAATCAAAGTTTCAATCTCATTTGTGTTTGTGTTTTTCCAGGGGACACTAGATGGCACTGTGGATGTATATTAACCGAAAAACCTTATCGCCTCCCTCATCCAATCACTCATACACAAAAAGAAATGGATTTTGTTGTGTGATGCTCATGGGATAATTAGAAAACATTTTTGCATGTTCTGCAGCGAGCAGCTGGTTTTTTTTTTAACCATGTATCTGTGTGTTGTCATGTGACTGTGTGCACATGTTTTTTGTTTTGAATCTGGAACCTTTATTGCAAAACCTCAGATGCTCTGAACATGTAATGGCATAGCTATTTAGTCCTATAAAAACTCATCAGGTACCACCTCATGTGCGGTGGAACCGCTACACAATCAATAAATGTGCTAAGAGGAGCTGAGGTTGATGTCTGTTTATGTATTGTGCATCGGATTAGAATAAGGAAGGTTGTGGGAATGTTTGTGCGTGTGGGTTGGGGGGGTATCACATAAATTGCAGGGACACAAATCGGTGCACGTTTGTGTGTGTTTGTGAGTGCTCGCAATCCTTTTTAACTGAGTGTTCCTCAGCTCAGAGCTCTGCCTCATAAATGTGCATTTTGTGTCATGCACTTAATCTGTTCCATGTTTGGGATTAGCCTCCCCATCCACAGAGAAGATGATCTCTCCTTCTCCTCTCCACATCAAATCATATTTCCCCTCCATGTATTTCATTTGTCATTCTTCAGTTTTCCTCATCTTCTTTTGCATGGAAATGTGTTTATTCCTAATGCTCTCATCATTCACTTTCCCCCTCTCTGCCTCTGTTTTCCTTTTCCCTGCTGTCCCTCTTCTCATCTCTCCCATATGGCTTCCTTCAGTAATAATCAATGCAATCTAGTGAGCCCTGCTCTGGTGTAGCTGTGAGTATCCAAAATATAAATACACAGGAAAAAAGTTCAGAAGACTTAGAAATTTAATTAGATTTTTTTTTTTTAAGTGAAGGCTCATTCAGTAATTACTTAACAATAATAACAACTTAACATTGACACATGGTCAGCCTTGTACCAGCATTTTGATAGTATGCAAAATCTGCCAGCTACTTTTTGTTATCCATGTTTCAGTCAGTTCTCTTAAATAGGAACAATAACTTTTAACCGGAGATATCTTGAATTAATGAAGAATTCGCAATGTGCAATTATCTCATCCATTTAATTTTTTTTGGTTTGATTTTCACCCAAGACAGCATCATGTGACCTGAGATGATATTCTGGACTAACTGTCAGTACAGATTATAAGAAATGTTTTATCAGAACACACTTAGAGAAATTCACGTTTACATGGAATTCCAATGTAGCGTTAGACCTGCCATTGGGATACATTGTTATGTGAGCGCAACAGCTGTTGACCAGCATTAAGTGGACCACGTGGCTTTGTTTTATGTTAGAAGATGAAGGGGATTTTAAGTGCTTTGAGAATAAGACTGGTAGAAACTTACTTAAAGCAATATCTCACATTAAAGCATGGCAGACGTCCTCGGGCTAAAAGCATTATGTATTTGCCAAAGCAGTAGAAATTGGTTGGAATCGTTGAAGCAGTACGAGAAATTTTCTCCAGAGAATAGATAACAGAGAAAATTGCTAAATTTGTTAAGGTTGATCAGCCCCCTTTTCCTTGGTTGAAGATTTTGTTTCAACTCTCAACTGGCAATTTTTAGCTTTTCTACACTCTACAAACAAGCAGAAGAAGACTGTTTGCATATCTGTGCATTCAGCTTGTGACTTCCTCTCCAAACACTGGGAAAACAATTAAACAGTTGGTGAACAGATCTAAAACATCTTTCTCATGGTAATACTGAACATGGCCGTGTCTTGCATTTAACATCAAGAGCAGAATATCTGCAATTTTCAGACAGCAGGGCTCTAAGTATTTTTTTAAGGCCAGCTGGTTAGATAGTGCACCTCTTTAGTCCTGAATCAAATTTTACAGCTATTAGTTAGATTGCTGTGCAAGTTTACACACACATTTATGGTGCCCAAAGGATGAGGTCCTGCAGCTTTGTGGATTCCCGAGTGTAAACCATAGTGCGGCTTTGTAAAGCTGTCTCCATCAATCATTCATCATGCACTGACGTTACTCGCATTACTGGTATGATATGCGTTAAGTTACCGTGAAGAGCTGTCACTCTATACAATACACTTAGCGAATGAGTGAATGTTTTCACATGCAGCTTGGGGCAGTGTTTGTGATCAGTGTTTAACCTGAAATGCAGAGCAATCAGTAAAGTGCTATAGAGCTCTAGCATTTAAATGAAATGAAGGCCAATTGTCCTAATCTTCAGTCACATGACTACAGACTCAGGTCTAGGTCTAGTTTCTTACACACTTTGTAAAGTTGTTGGGATTCGACTCTTTGTGACCTTTTCTCAGACAGAACTAACAGATCAATCACAAGGAAAGCTCTATTAGCTTTAAACAAGCACGCTGTTCAACTCCAATGTTTATTCGCACTAATTAGAACACTTCATTGTCAAGAGAGTTGCCTGGCAGTGTGTGTATATATCTGTGCCTGGATGTGTGTGTGTGTGTGTGTGTGTGTGTACTGATAGAGCTCAGCAAGCCCACAACACAACAAGACCACTAGACCTGATACAACAAAACAAAGACGGCTTATCCACTCTGCAGAGGGAGGAAAATGACTGATTTTATATATATATGTAGTCAATGATAACTCACTCACTGTCAGTATTCTCAGCTTTACACTGAGTGTAGTGACAGATGCTTGATGGTTAAAGGACTTAAAGTGATGTTGCAGAGAAGACCGCTTCTAACAGCTGAACTCTTCAATGTGACTTAGCGTTAAGTTGCCAGCCGAGTGATATTCAAAGATGACAGAATTGGGGAAAGCCTTTGAGAAAATGTATGACATGACAGTTTAATCACTTCTAAAACCTAATAGCTGTGGAAAGCTTCTGTGAGGAAATCGCATAACCCCCCCCCCAAATGAATCAAAGCAAATAGTAGATGTGAGTGACTAAAACTGAAAAGCACCCAATGCTCAACAGAAAGAGTGGCTAAATTATTGTCACCATAGTCATAGTTTCCTGACTGCGATGGATATCCATATCCTGTCACTTCAGAGAGTGTCTTGGCATCAATTTAACAAGTTTCTGGAACCTCATTCTTCCAAAAAACTTTTTTTTTTTCCCTTCTTTTTCTTGATGACTTTAGTGGAGAGCACTTTATAACACATTGGTCCTTTTCACACTCAACTATCACTGGCAACGTTTACATGCACAGTCATGTTCTGATATTAGCCTCATTAAGACCTTACTCTGACTAAGACACTGCCACTTTAATAGCATTTTCTTGTCATCTTAGCTGGGATAAGGTTCTATTCGGCCAGGAGAAGATCCATTGGCACCGCCAAAAGGGGAACTGGTCCTTGCTGGAATTTGATTGGCCCCTGAAGTGCTCTGTCCACTCACTGGTGGCTTGACTCTTTACATTAGAGTAAAAGTAAAATAATTGTGGCGCATACAACAATTCCAAGTGAACTGGAAAGCAGTATGCATAGTGCGTTCCATTTGAACTACAGAGTTGTAGTAACATGTCACCTGTGTAGAGGTGACCAGGGGGGTTTTGCTTTAGTTAATTGTAGCCCCTGCAAGATGGTCCCATATTAGAACTTTCCATAACTTTGTTAAATAACAGTGTTGAAACACAAATGATAGTTTTAAAAATCACTGCATTGCTCACAAAGTACTGTGTTGCTTCACCTGACTCTGATTTAAAATTCACATAATAATTCGTCTGGCTTTGAGGGCAGATCAATAGTTTTTATCATGAACCAATCTCTCCCAAGTCTAGATTCTGAAGATCTAAGATTAGACTCTAATCACCCCGTCTTTGAGGTAGAGCGATGATGCATGTATTCATGGTCACAAGCTACTCTAGAGGATAGGAAAATGTATTTATGTCCTACTCGTCTCATTCAACTCACTGTTTTCTGTCTACATTCATATTCATAGGGTGTGTCATTTTAAGTTTTCAACTACGTACGAATTTTCTGTTGTGTTTCAATGTTTTCTCCAAGCGTGGACCGAGTGTTGTAGTCTTGGTCACATTTCCATAATCCCAGTTTCTCAGCACCTCAGAGGCACCGTTTATTTGACATCCTTCTATCCTCCTAAAAGGAGAGCTTTTACCTGAAGAAAGCCAAACCCATTTTCACCAGAAAGCACTTCATTTTCTCACTGCATTATGAGGATGGCAAGTGTAGCGGTGACAGATTAGTATCAATGGAGAATAATGGCTTCAAAATTGAAAATATGGCAGCCATGCATATTAAGACGTACACCACTCTGGGAACCAGCACCGTGGGAAAAAGGGGCTTTTTAGGAGAATAAATGAGAGCATGCTCTTAGGTTCTTTCATGTATTTTACACCCTAGACACAGTTCAGTTGGCCATTTTAAGTACTCAACTTTAAGTGGGCAAATGGTTTTTGTGCTATACTGCATGCATTGTTAGGCATACAAAACAGCACCCACTTAAAAGCAGCTGTGATTAAATCAAATATTTAATCCCTCTTCTGACAGATTTCAGTATTTCTCCGTGGCCCTGGTCTGCAGCACTGTTTATTTGTTTAGCTGCAGTTGGGGTGATTTGAAAATCTTTAAACTGTTCATTTGTGTGTTTGTCAGCAGGATTACGTCAAAAGCTTACGGACAGATTTGTATGAAAATGTTACCAGAGGAGGGGCTTGACCCAAAAGAAGTGATTATGAATTGATGTTGATCCTGACATGGATCCTAATCCAGGAATTTCTTATTCAGTTTTGTGGAGGGAGGAAGTCTTGAACTGCTCCTTTTGGCGGATGTGATGTAGAGAGGATTGTTTTAGTCTCTTTTCATGGTTCTAAACTTCTTTCTTTTCTTTTTCTTTTCTTTTCTTTTTTTTTTTAGTACCAAACCGCACGTTCACAAGATGCTCATGTAGATTGACTGAGTGTAACTCGGGTGTCGAACACGCTGCAGTTGTGATAATTGCTTTTTTTGAAAGATCCTTTTATACTGGATGTAAGATCTCGTGCTTGGAGTGTTTGGCTGCCCTCCTCAGGCTTCTATGAAGGACAGTCCATTTATTCATGTCTGTTCCCAGAGCCCAGCTCTCCAACCGTCCCTCAAAGGCCGTGTAACAAAGGGCATATTCTGTCACAGGAGAGTGGAGGGGGGAGAAAAAAAAAAGTGTGTTAGAGTGTGTGTAAGTAAGAGCACATTCAATTCAAAGTGTGGAGAATCTCTGTGCATGCATTTAGTTGAATGGCCCTTGTGTGAGTGCCCATTTTTATTTGTGTGTCTGTGTACGTCTGTCATATGTGACATTCCCTGACTCATGGGGAAATACCCACCAGATATTCTGCCATACTGTTCTCTGTAAAACTTTGTACTGCACAAAGGGCCCATTTCACGCTCGGCTCTTTAGAAGCTTAAACATCAAAAATGCGACTGGGTGGGTAGAGGTTTGCATCATGACTGATTGTGACCGCTTGGGGCTTTTTGTCCTTGGTTTGACTCTTGGGAACTAGGAACTGCTGTGACTTGAGAGTCTCATGTTTCTAGTTTCAGTCATATCATGGCATTAATTCCCAGATTATGAACACTTGGAATAAGTCTGAAGTCATTGCAGGTCATTTTGGTGTCAGTTTTGATTGTTAGGTGTCCCTAAGGGAAGATTTACTTTGCACCTTAGCCCTGACACCTCAACTGAAACTATTGCCAGTTTCTTTCCACCGGGCAGATACCCAGGCCACTTGGATTCAGCTAAAACCACCGTGTTGAAGCGTTGAAGCAATCCTATGAGCACCGACTTCACTGTACAGGAACCACACAATTACTCTATTGATAAATGTTGTATGTGAAAAGGTTGATAAGAACCTCCCGCATCTCGATGATTTCCATTCTTTTGAGATTATCAATGGAGAGGAAAGCCGGATACCAGCGTTGACTGAAGGCAACTCGAAAGCTTTCCCCTTTGTTCAAAGTTAACATCAAACGCTGTCTCTCAGCTTTTCAGCTCTACCCAAAGTTTATCTAATGCACAAATTCAAAAGTTTGACTATGTTTATAGTTGTTTTTATAGAAACTGCATCAGCTAGGAATGTGACATTTCTTAGCCTGTTTTTCTCAGGTATTTTACATTAGTGATTATGATGACATTCAAAGTAAACACAAGAAACTTGTGCTACAAAAGAAAATGGACCAGATTCAGTGAATAATCCCTATATAGACCGGTGAAATAGAAATACAAACACAAGCTATGTATTAAGGCAAAGCAAACTAATATTTTACAGGTGCACTCAAAATGTTGCAAAATGATTATCTGCAGCTTTTCTATAACATTTCTGTCTAATGAAACATTCATGGCTGTGCCCTCAGATTGCTTCATATCTTAATATAAAGAGAATGGAGGACTTTTCCATTTAGATAAAATCCTAATCTGCAGAACATTTAACATTAATTTGAATCTAATTCAATTTATATTTGTATCGTTGAAGTTCGCATAAGATTAATCCCTGAGCTCTTTACAGAAAAAGTAAAAAAAAAAATTAAATTTTTTTTTAAAAAAGCCCAGTACACAGTCCAATTATAGTCTAATTATTATCCATTTCAATCCCGTTATGATCCAGTTCAGTCCAGATGGATTCATAGAATGCCGGTTTGTAAGAAAGTATTGTAACAAAGGAAATTATTTGATTACAACAAATCAGAGGAGAGGAGAAATATCTGGCTCAGCTTCGGCTGTTGAGTAGTCCACAGTGCCTGTAGACAAAAAATAGAAAGAATACAAACACATCTGTGCTGCTACAACCTTGCTTCTGGATATTTCCATGATGCACGATTCTTTTTTTTTTTTTAATACGGAGCATGTTAGACTGAATGCAGAGTAGATCTGCTTAAGCTAACAGAGACAAAGCGGAGAGATAATAATGTTCAATAAGTTCAGCAATTAATTGTCTGATATTGTGTTTGTTTAAAAGAAGAAAAAAAACGGCTATTGATGAGATTCCTCTCTAAATAAACTTGCTCGACCTGTCTGCCAGTGAAAAATCCCTGTTTGTTGACCACTGTTGTGTAAGTATCAGCTGATGCAATGTTATCTCATCATCTACATCTATATGATGTCTTATCTGATCTGTGAGAAGGATTGCTTATTGTTCTCTCCTACTTACTGATTAGGAAGACAACAGAAAATAAATCAAAGAAAAGCTCAGTTATCTCTTAAAGTAACACTATCATTTTTGTTTCCATTGATGTAGTTTCTATCCTTGCAGTCACCTCAGTTCCTGCATGTTATGCTTAACATTGGCCTCAATCTGTCCAAAGAAAGAACAACCAGATTCAACACTACAGCGTAAAAGCTGATCTTGGCCTCCTGAGAGACTCAGTCATGTTCAAATATTCAAATTTTCAGTCAAGAAATTACATCCGTTAAAGAGTTGGACTTGATCCTCAAAATTCAACGTGTCTTCTCAGACCACCCTGCAGGGATCTTAACTGCTCTGTGATAGAGGAGCTAGACTTTTGAGATTCACTTTTTTTTTTTCTTTTAAGTTGGGGAATAAATCCGAAAACTATTGCTGCATGAAGCTTAGTATACAACATAGTGAAGAAGTTCAGAGGGGCATTCACGATTTACATCAATCCCACCCACCACCACAGACGCATACACACAAAAATCTCTGCTCTTTTGCAGTATGGCACCCTCTCCTTCTCTCATTTTTTTGCTTCTCATGTTATTTTCTTTTTTACACTGAGTTATGTAAATAAGTGCCCCTTGGGACTCTGCGTCACAATCATTTTTCTAGCTGTTGAAATGAGTTGTTTGAATAGCTGTCATGTTCTGGAGGAAGTGGAAACGCATCAATCCCTCTACCCCTGCGACTGACTTTAAGTTTGGGGATGTTTCAAGGACACGCAGAACAGCATTCATATTCATGTGTTCCGATCAAATGTAAACGATTACCCAAAGGATTGCGGCAGCAGAAATATTTCCTTTTGACTCCATGTTTAGCCCTCTTTTACAGAAAATCTGTTTGTCTGGTGGGTTAGGAAGATGATTTTAACATCAAAGCCAGCGTGGCAGCAGTTTAGGTTCAGTAACCGTACATCAGTTAGACTAACAGACACATACAACATATGAAATCATGTGACAGAACATTCAGGTTTCTGCATGCAGCACCTCATACTTGTGAAACTTTGCTGTATGGGACCTTTAATGATGCTACAACAGTTGAAGACACGCCGGTGATTCATTATTTAAGTATTTGTCTTCTTTCAGTGAGTCTGTCTTCTTCCCCTCGTGACTAAACAGTCGACGCCTTACTCTGCTCCAGCAACAAATCAATGACAATATGTGTGATCAAAGAGCAGGTCACAAGCCTAAAACAATGCCAGGCTACATCTAAAATATTTAGATGGTGCGGGAGGAAAACAGCAGAGTGAGATCAGAACAAAAAAATGGAGCTGCAGGAAGCACTGCAGGAGGAACATGGAGGGAGAGGAATAAGAAGACTCCCACTCAACAACCTCCTCTTCACTGTTATGTGTTTGATGTGCACTGTTTAAATACTGTCTGTTTTTTACCCTGTTCACTTTGAGCATATTTCTATCTTCTGGTGCTCGTCTTTATCTTTGTCGCCAATGTCTATTCCAGTCATCCTGTAAGTCTTCTTAACCCAAATGTTATGATTAGCGATGGTGCACAAGTGTTCCTGCTTTCTTCTCTCCAATCCAGGTCTAGTGTTTGGATTATTAATACATTTACACTCATACTGGGGATTTTTAGAGGATGAGAGACTTGTAATTTATTTTACCCCATAAGGTCTACTTTCCACATCAAAAAGAGAAGGCATTTAGATGGTCCTAACAAATAAGATGCTTATTAATAATGTAGTAGAACAGAGCCAGTGTCAGTATGCTGCATTCAGGCAATGCTTTCATCTGTGATACATACCTGCTATTTGGGTTGTATGCGCTCAAGCTTTGATGATAAACAATAATACATTTCAGATTCTTCACTCCATTTATGTGGAGCAGATATTACCTTGTAAGGAGGAACTGTTTCAAAGCTTCAACCCTGAACGTTATCTGTACGTGTGCTAACAAGACTTCTCTCTCAAGGGAGAAAGACATTTTTTTGGTGGATTTGTTTTGTACAAATTGTTGAGTGCCCGTGCAAACAGATAGCGACACTCACGGATGAGCTCTCATTTCCCTGACTATTTTTCTGTCGACAGAAAAAATCCTGTATACAAGGTTCGATAAATTTGCAAAAACAAACAGTTATCGACCGGGGTGAAGTATGCTTAGATTTCAGCCCCTTTTGATAAATTAGTGATTAGTGAATGTATGATGGTGAAAAGAGGGAAGCAGAATATTTTTAATCAGACTGGTGACTTAGCCAAGCAGGCGTGTGTCACTCAGCTACTGTCACACGTGTTCAAAATGGCGGTCGCGACAGCATAACTTTTATGAAGGAGTTCTGAACAAAATGGCTGACGCATTATCCATGTGTTTGGCTGTAAATAGTTTTATACTCTGTACAGGTTTCATTTGCATGTGCGTACTTCAGTATGTGGTAGGGCAGGACAATGAATCACATGAAGACAGGGGATTTAAATGCCCTTCTGTGTCGAGTTCTTGTGAAGACCCAATTCAATAGTGTTTATGATCTGTGTTTTATGTGTGTTGTTAGTTTGTGTGCAAGTCCTTTAGTTTCATTAGAACTAAAATCAACCGAACAACTGGATAAACTTACCCTAAAGCATGATCATTAACAATAGAACTTGTGTCTGTTTCACCACGCTCCTTGGAATCAGTTTCTTTGACTACTCCAACAGAAATCCACTGTTAATCAGCTGGTTCGGGTTCCTGTGTGTCTCTGCTGAGGAAATCGCATGCAGGAAGTGTGTGTCACTGGCTGCCTTAAAGGAAAAAAATTCTAGATTTTAAAAAAGGATCAAAGATACGAATAATACTTTTTTTTTTTTTACTATGGCATGTAAACATGATATTATTGTTCATCATACACCATCACAGTTGAAATTAGACTCATTTGGTAAGCACTTTCTATAAAATGACGCGTCATTTGGAAGATGATGAATTGAAATATGCTCCTCAGTAATGATGCCCCAGGGAGAGTTTTAGCACATAGCACAGCTGCTTGGGAGACAGGTATTGTTGCTGTCAGATTGGATGAATGATTAAAGTAGGCAAAATATGCACCTTCTGCAACGAGGTAAATACAACCCTGTGTTTGTGCAGCCTGATTATTCTTCTGTTGTTTCTGTGGAGCGAGCTGCTGCTGATAAGATCTGTTGCTTGTGTTATTATCTCTTTGTTGGAGGAAATGTAAGATGAAGAAGGGGCTCGTGCAGAATGTTGTGATTTTCCAACAGACCCTGCATCTGCATGTGTTTGAGAAGCTGGTGCTGGAATGATTCATGCTTTTCAGAGCTAATTTCACATTAAAACAGCTCTTCCAGCTGGCTGCTCAAGGTCAGACTGCTCCAAGACAAAATAACAAATATGGCAGAAGATTTTTTTTTTCTTTAGTATTCAATTTTGTATTTACTCAAAGCTAAACTATTACTAGTTCTGCACAAATTTAACTGTCAGTAGATGTCATAAACACAACGTCACAGTTTCGTCGCCTTTTTCAGGACTGTTAATAACTGCTCTGCTGCAGTTAGCTGAGGAGAATGCCGTTATGAAACAGCTAATGCAGTTCTGCTGCTGTAGAGATGAATTCAGTCATTCTAAAAGGCTTTGACTGTCTGACTGACTTTGAGCCAACTTTTAAAGTCGCAGGGTCTTAGTTAAAAGGCCAGACCTGTCCTTGGAGTACAGGTGCTACAGAGAGCCACAGAGCTGATAATTAAAAGAGCATTCTACTGTGGAAAAAAGTCGACAGTCATTAAGATGAGAGGTTCAGCTTCTTTGAGCACTCCACAGAGGACCCCAGCCATAGAAAGCATTGCATTACAGATTAAGTTGGTTAGAAGCCACAAATGCACACAGCCTCAGTTTGTCAAATCATTTCATCCCTCATTTCATTTTGACTGCTGCTCACTCATACCTGTTACTTTGCAAAAGTGCAGAAGATGAGATGCTGACCAATCGGCAATGAATGCTGCCGCAGCTGTCAGACTGCTGATTTTCTCATGCTTACCCTGATACCTGAGCACCTTGTTCCAAATCTCCCATAAACGTCCATCAAGTTCCAAAAAAAGAATAAGTCTCCCATGGCTTGTAATTTAGTCTCTGCAGATAATTCATCAATGCGAATGAGTAAGCAACTGTCCTGATTTTTCACCAGTGCCGCATTTAGAAAGGTGGATGTAGTCAGCGACCATTGCTGGTGATATTACTCAATGGCTGTGTTGTCAGCGTCTAGAAAAGACAGAAGGGGAAGTCGTATATCTTAGCTGTATCCCAGCTGACACCATCTGCAATTAAACAGAGACCTATCCAGTGTTAGTCTTAGTTCTGTAAAACTAGCTGAAAAACACAGGACAATTCCAGATTCTATCTGTAATCAGGCTATAAATATAGCCCGTAAATAGTTGGTTATGGTGTGTAACCCAAGAATGAAACACTGCACTGAAAAAGCATTGTAAAACCACAAAGGAATGTATCAAATTAAAATGTCTTCTCGGAATCAATTCAAACGTGTCCTGTTCTCTTAAAAGTACAAGTAATTCATTTTTAAAGCTGCAGCGCACAATGCTGCAACGCAGGCAAAGTTTATAGTGTAGTTTAAAAGGCATGTTGCGGATTACCTCGTGATGGGAAAAATGCTGATGGGTGACGTATGCACACATTCTCTATCCTGTTGTGAATGAGGTCATTTTAGGGACATAGCTCAGATGAGTGAGTTTCCTTAGAGATACAAAGTGTCCAGTGTGACTCGTTGTGTAGCTGATAATGAGCTTGCACACAGTGGGTGTATATTTGTGTGTGTGTGGGTGCTAAGCTACCTGAAAGAGGCCATCTTAGTGCTTCCCAAACCATTTCAAGCTAGGTTCAAAATGATTGTGTCATCAAAAGCACGCAGTGTAAATAGAGTATTATTTTTTTCTTGTGATTTGTCTAACACCAGCTTTACCATCCGTTCATTTGGTTGTGAAGAAAGAAAAATAATTCAACTTTTTATATGCCATAATCTTGACACTGTCATCAGCTTTTGGCCTTTCCCAGTCTTGGCAGTTAATTTACTCCCGTTATTTGAAAACTAAAAGATTGCCTCCTCCGCAATAGCCTTAGCTAAGGCAGGATAATTGAAAAAACTGAACCAGTCATCACTCTTGTCCTTTAGATTTTTTTTTTTCTTTTTTTCTTTTAGCTAAATTGTGTCTGTCATATTCAAAACTCATTAGCCCTCGTACTTTGCAACACTGACATTTGTCTGTATGAGATACCGCATTTTAGAATATTAATAGCTGCTTTGCAGTGGCCAAGAGAATTGAGACATTTTAATGTGATCAAGACAGATGAGGGATTGGTGGAATATTGGATGGTACCACTAACTATTAAGTGGGTTTGTGACTACAAAGTTGTCTACAGCCACAGACCTGCTGGAAGAATGTAGTCAGGAAAAATAAGGGACAGCTGCTATCAAGATGTATTTGCTATCAGCGGGAGTCTATGGTTCTTTGTCCTGGAAAAGAAAGGAGTGGTCAGCTGACTTTTGTTGAATAAGATCAAAACTGGTATGTAAGAAACAATCAGGGCTTTACTCTAAAACACAAGAGACCCCCTTGAGGTCCCACTTGACCTGCATTGCAAAAATCCACTGTCTCTTGTCACAGTCGTGTGTTTCCCTGCTGGCACTTATCCCCGTGCCACTGTCTCATTACATGATCAAAAGATGTAGAAATTGGAAAAAAGGATGATCTGAAGGGAATACCTTTTAAAACGTAGGCGAAATGCAGCATTTTCAATACATGAACTTAAATTTAGCCACACAAGGTGGATTATGTTACTGCAATGGTGGAAGAACATAAGTTTTGCTATCTGTGAATCTTTGTGATCTTGCACAGTTTAGTTTTGTTTACATATAGGTTGAAATAAAGGTACATTTGTGTGAAATAGATTTTGCAAAATCAAAGGAAATATCTACAGAAACCTTTAGTTGTACAGGATTCATTGTATCAAAATGGTTCACAGAAGCTAATGAACTGGAACCTGTTACATTGACTAACCTGTACTGAATCTGCAGAATAACACAAATTGTGAGGCTTTTAGCTTGTGTTCACTGATCTGATCACCAAAGAAGATCTTTGATCTTGGATCAGCTAACATATGCATCGCATATGACTTCATTATTGAATGTTTTCACTAACATCGTCAACAAGGAGTTTTCACACAGGCACTGGAGTCCTGAAATGTTCCTGAGATGTTCTGGAGCGGTGTCATGCCAGAACAAAAGCTTGTTCTGGTCCTCTTGCAGAGATTTTCCACCCAGAACCTCGTAAAATCTCCAGAACTTTAGTGAGTGACACAATGTATGAACATGTAAATATTATCAAATATAACTGAGCATTTGCTGCAAGTGAGCGTGTGTGTGTGTGTGTGTGTGTGTGTGTGTGTGTGTGTGTGTGTGAGCAGGTAAGAACATGTTTTTTCTGCTGTGTCTGTGCTGCTTTCTACTCAATTCTCGCTGTTGTGAATATGTACAGATGCATTCAGTACACATCAACACAGTGAGCCTCATCTGTTATTCTCTATGTGGTTTAAAGATAACGCAGCGATTTCCACAGCCTAATTTGTGCATCAGAAGCTGCCTCATGCACCGTCTACATACCTGTCCATGTACCACCGCATCGACGCCACGTTAGTGTGCTTGTGTGCGAAGCAAGCTGGACCAAATTTTCTGCACTTTCTCTTGAAAATCTCTGGTGTGCCATGGCATATGCAAATCTTGTGAAAGTGGGATAAAGCCTAAAGCAAACAAAAACAACTAAGTCACATGTGTGAGTAGAACCTGAGGTCGAAAACAAAAGTCCCGTTACTTTGTCTCCAACCTCCCAATGTGGACGTCATTCACTCATAAGGCAGCATTGAGTGTGTCTTAGAGACAATTTCTTGTGATCACAAAAGTCTTTTAATTCACATCAGGGTTTCGATGTGCTCAATATGTGCTTCTTTTCCAGTATTAGCTTTATTTTTTAAAATATTTTCTGCCTTCCAGTTTAGACTTTTGAAGCTGTTCCTCTGTCAGACTGCGTCTGAACATGGAGATTTATAAGCCTGCTTTCTTAGCACGTTATAGAACTTTTTAAAAAATGTTGAAATGATAAAGAAATATAATTCTTCTTGGCTCCATACATGAGCGTTTTTAATAACAGGAGAACCCACTCGCTTTTTGTCTGTTATCCAAATCATGCAGTTCTGTTTGTGAGATTTTTCTCAGCAGGATCAGTTGAGAGCATTATCAAGCTCAGCTGTGAAATCTCATTTCAAACAGTCATTCTCCGTCACTTACCAGAGCTTATTTAGGACCTTATTGGATGCACAGAATTTCCGGCTCATTCTTTGTTTTTCTTCTCTGTGTGTCCTCTCGATTACCTTCCCGTCTGACAGGAAGATAATGGTGGGCCAATACCGTCATTTTTGTAAGCAGCTTTGAAAATATAAGTGAAAGAGGAAGAGAATGGCAAATGGAAACTTGTGGAGTTGAGAGAGAGAAAGGAAGTCATGCTGTTTTGCTGCTCACATGCTGATGACAAACCTGTTTCCAAGAGAAATTTTCCCATTAAGTGAAAGGGACTTCTTTGGCATCACCGGCTCCAGTAATACATGTGCTCCCTCTTTGTTTTTATTGCCACACCTGTTTCTTTTTAAAGAAGCCAAATGTTCCACAGTCGACACACTCAGGAATTTGCTTCTGTAAAAACACAGTGAAGATTACAGGATATAGCCACCTTTTTTTTGGTTCGATGTCACTGATTTGATTGCTTAGTGTACTTGGAGGAGATTTGACTGTCATCACATGTGAGATACCTTACTCAAGCAACATGAAACATGAAGAATTTTCCTTTGCTGGATTTAACGGTTAGAGCTAATAAATCTGGACCGAACTTTGAGTGAAACTTTGTGTTGAAAGCTGTTGTTATATGCTAAACATGTTGAAAGAACCATATATCTCATCTTGCTTTGGTAGCTTGAGTATCCACCTGTTAGAGGGAAACAGCTGTATTAGCCAACTGTCACATACCGTTGGATAGGCAAATGGAAATGTATGGATGTCATCAAGCAGCAAGGTATCCAAGGGTTTAGTTTACAATGACATAAATTACCATAGAGATTGTTGAGAAGAGTTTTTCTTACATACATTTTCATTATTCTGTCCCAAACCCTTCCAGTTCGTCACAGGAAAGTTCTGAGGTTTCTGTGAAACGCATATTTGATAGTGGTGAAACAGGTTATTTAAAATGTTTTGTACAGCTGACTTCTTGTCAGTCCAGTTACTTTTTTTTTTATTAAGTTTCTACATTGCCTACAGCTTCAAAAGAATGACTGAGAACTTGGTGCTTTCATCATTGCAGGGTGGGTGGACACGTTGATGGGTCTAAATATACCTCCAAGGCTGAACATAATAGAACCATGTGAGCAATCTGGCATATAAAGGGTCACAGGATTTCCCTACAATAACAAATGTCCTAACAGTTGGATTGTATTCTGATATTGATGGAAGTGTTGATAAGATTTTCCTACAAATTGGCCCTTCAACAAAGGCAAGTGCCTAGAAATTCAAGTTGCATTGCCAAAATCAGTTTTAATAAAGAACTTAGATTTTGTTTTACACTTACTTTTTCAAACATCAGTTCCTTTTAGAGTACAAAACCACATTACTTCCTTTTGTTAAAAGAGTATATTGGCTACTGCAAAACTCCAGACCTACTGCTCAATGCATTACCTACTATGCACTGATGCTAGGGAAGAAAAACAATATACTCTTCAAGCCCATGTCATCTGTGTAGAGCACAAGATTAGTTTCTTCTATTTATGGTCGCTTATTGATATGACAGCTCAAACAGACCAATATCAGCTGTCATTACAGCAGATGGCAAATATTGGCTCTAATCTCACATTTACAATAACACTGACAGACACCAACAAGCATGCAGAGTGAGTGAAGATGATTGGCAGAATGATAACCATGGAACAGAATGATGCTCAGCTGAAGCAAGGCAGCCAGGAAGGCAAACCAGGTTTGAAAAAGAAACATGGTGAAAGTTCAAAGATTTACTGCAGTTTGAATGTTTTCAAGATATAGACTCTGTTTAATAGCAATAGAACATTTTTGCATATACACATGCTGTATATTGGAAGTGAATTTGCACAATATTTACTTTGCCATGGCTTCACATTCGGTATGTCTTTGTACACATGATTTGAAGAGAAAAATCTTTCTCTTTCTGTATTTGATAAGGGGACATACACCAATCAGCCACTAAATTGAAACTAGTACAGCAGCTAATCATATCAGGATGTAATGTTCTGTTGGGAAAGCCTGCATCCTGACCTTCACATGAATGTTACTTCAGCACTGACCCCCTACCTAAATTCATTATACAGTAGCTGCCTCCCCCAGGCTGTGTGTGTCACTGGCTGCTTTAAAAAGTATTTATGAATAGTCATAAAATATGGCTGATCATTGATTTGGCATTCCTGAAATTTGTCGTTCCTCTTTTTAGGTAACTGACAAGTCTGTCCCTTCATTTTCCCTTATTAGTCTAACGATGAAGTGAATCGCAGCACACACTGATGCACATCAAGAGGAGTGATGGCGGACAACAGAGGGAGGAAAGACTGGCATCAAGCAGCCACTTTGTCAGCAATTAACCAGGGTTTTGTTAGCGCACTTCATGTTAATTTGTTCTGCTAAATAATGAGCTGTATTGAAAATTAATAAATGCTTTCAGAGTGATTTATAACCATAATTCATTATTCAGTCTGCAGCAAACAAAACTAATAGACAAGCAAGTGGACACAAATGTAATCAGTTTGTTGTTCAAATGGTTTGTAACTCTGACTTTCATTATGTCTGTGCACAGAGACCATGAAATCATTTCAAAACTCTTCGTTGATGAATCATATTTTTTATCAGAACTAACTTATTTTATACTTCTGTGGCTTTATCACAATCTCTATTCATGGTTGACTAATGGTTGATTGCAGCAATTGGGTTGTTAAAAAAGCTTGAACACACTATTCTACGAGTATTGTGACGGTACCATGATGTGAAAAAGCATCAAATAGATTGGGAATAGCAACAATTACTTACTTAAAGAATGTTACTGAATTCTCCATATCTAAGTATCGGGCTTTGAAATCTTGACGTATTTTCAATCAAGCTGTTCATATCAGTCTTTCCTGCCAAGGTCTCCTCACTGTCGGTCGTGAATGACTCATCTAAGTCCCCCATGATTTAGCTGGGAGCTAAGATTTTTCGGAATCCAAATGATGGATGTGCTCCGTTTTCTCAGAATGTTTCACAGCGATAAAACATGGCAGAAGTGTCTGGCCTGGAATTATATGATTCATTTTTAGCACATGATGGGCTTAATCTGTTTTACCGTCTCCTGATACCTCATTAGTATGTTTACAACATTTTTTGGGGGGTAATTATTGAGTATCCATTTGATATTATAAGGAGTAGTGAACAAATGAATAAAGGGGTGATTTCGTCTTAAGGTTTTGAATAGAAAAGATTATGTAAAGAGGGGAGGGACTTGCTGTGATAATGCTCTTTGCATGATCACTCTTCCATCAAGTTAAATCAGAGCCAAACAGAAAGGCTGCCTTAATATATGACCTATATTAAGTGATTCCATGTGGCTGTTTTGTCTCTATAAAAGAAAACAATTTATGGCATCCCTACAACGAGCATCTCCAGTATGTGACTCTCTGTGTATATGAGTGTTTGCATGTAGATTGCACATGCTCTATGTATCGATCATGCTCTGTTGTTATCCACTGCTCCCATCTGCACCCTGCCGTGAAACTATTGTCTGTTTTGGACACAAACATGGGGTTTCATGCTAATCTGAGTTGTTTTTTCATTACTTCGTCCAGCCCCTCCTCTCCCTTCCTCTACTCTTCGAGCTTATTATCTTTCATCTGAAAGTTGTCTCCCTTTATCCTCATTCTTTTCTCTCATTTGTCACCATGGCCCCTATCTCAGGCATCCTGTATCGGTCTCTTGCTCTCTCCAGCTCTGTCTGCCTTTTTCCGGCCCATCGACATCCACGGTGATGCTGCTCATTGCTAACAAGGGTGCCTTCCAGCCCACAGGTATACCTCCTCCTCTTCTTCTACACCTCCTCCACTTCAAGCTCTATTTTTAACTCCACTCTCCAAAATCTTTCCCCAACACTCTCCAGCCCCAGCACTTATCTCTGTCCACATCTCCTGTGTAAGGTGTACACTTAATTAATACCAGTCTTTTGTTTCGTTTGGTTGGGGAGGGGGTAAAAAAACCCACCTTGATTGAATATTGAACTACTGAAAAGTGTGAGCTGTTTTTGCTTGGATACATCAGAAAGAAAGGATACATCAAGGTCTCCATCAAGACCTTGAGTAGTATGCACTTTATTCATAGAAATGAATTTCCTGAGAGTCACACCAACTTACATTACAAAATAAAACTGTTTATTTATGTCTTGCCACCATGCCTTGCAGCCTGGCAGCCACCTCAGCCCCCCCAAAGAGTGGAAACATAATGCGCTTGTTGGACTGTGTGGTCCAGAGGCTTCTGAGCTCCCCTCCCTAGCCTTATGATTTCATTCCTTCCTCAAGCACATTCTTGTGACAAAAGCTACATACACATAACTTCCACCAACAGATTTGTGCTACGTTCTCCAGATTCTGCACTTGTGAGATAGAGGTCTGTTAATGTTACGGAAAACACTTGAAGTGGACGCGCAGTTCGCTCAAAGTGGCAGCATTGAACTATTGGCCCAAATAGCAAGATGTTACATACACTTTGATTATGTTTTGCAAATGATCTTCATTAACAAAAATGTTTTCCCCTTTGCAGAATTTATGCTTACAATACTCTCTTTTGATTTGTGATTCATCGAGGCAACTCTTTTAGATTTTTTTTTTTTTTTTTTTAATTAATGCAGCATCAATTGTCAGTGACGTAGTATTCATATGTATTTATATCCACCCCAAGGCTTGTTAGGCTTAATCAAGGACTGCAAACAAAAAGTATTCTATTAGTCTTTTGTGTCTGTGGTTTTGTTTCCATGGTTTTAGTGCTCGTCTATGATGGGAAACATTTACATTTAATGTGAGTATGGACAAGGTTGTCCTCCAGACAAACAGTTCGGGGAAAAGGGCGAGAAAAAAAGATTGAGGACCATTTAACAAACAGTGTATGCTTTAAATGATGGCCTCTCCACAACAGATTATACATTAAATACCTATCGATTTTAAAGACAAATTTCCATTTTCTGCCTTGTAATGTAGACAGCTGAAAGTGCTGGCTATGTCTAAAGTAAACAACGTTTTGTCAGCCCTAACTACATGTTCTGACTCAGTAATGATCCTTGTCTACATTCCCAGACGTGGCATTTGGGACTAAGGACAGACCTGCCTTGCAGCATTCTTGTCTGATTTCCCCATGCAGAACCAGGTAGACAGCTTTGGGAGAATTCATTTGTCAAACTAACAGTCCTTCACGGCTATAGACAGCAGCTGTCAATGGGGGGTTTTTGAGTTATTATGTGCCTTACCAAAAGAAACATCCACAGTGTTTTTAGAAATAGATTTTAGAGGGATTTATGCATGTACACACACACACACACACACATTACCTTCCTCGTCTCTTTACATTCTCAGTTCTCACTCTTTGCCAGTCAAGGAGGCACATTTTGCAGTGTATTTAAGAGGTCTACAGATGATGTTGACAGTAATGCTTCCAAAGCTGGAAGACCTGATTCAGTGCTGAATCGAGGCTTTAAAAGACCAGAAATTCTTTCAACACATTCCAATACCTGTTTTAATTTAAAATGATGCATTATTCTGCAACTGTTCTGTGATCATAAACGCATGTCTACATGTTACAGCATCTTGCTGCCTCCAGGGGGCAGTCTCAGATATGTGGAACAGTCTGAGCTTTGGGCTGTTGGTCCTTTAGCTTTGCTGCTGTTATAACAATAATAATAAATAAGTCATTGTGAGCAAACATCCAACTTAGGATGGCATTAAACTAAGGGTTGAAATATTGAGGATTGTCCAATTGGTCTAGTGTTTGTACTTTACACCCACACTGCTGTGGTTTTTATATGGTTTCATTCTTTATTTAAGAATTCTGTTGTTTCCTGTTCTGGCTCAACCAATGACTTTCAACCAATCAGCATTCTCTGAGGTAAGGTTTTTGGAAAACGGCACTTCACTCTCCATAAAGAAGCACTATGTAGTATTGGCTTTGAAGCCCCCTGTAATTTGAGACAGTAACTGCCTGTTGAAATATGTTAATTGGGTTTACATCCAAAAATCACCATGTCAAAACTTTGCTAACACAGCTGAGCATCACTTTGGAGCAGTGACACAAGACATAGCAAGCCAGATATGTCAGGCTAAGTTACGTTA
This sequence comes from Leuresthes tenuis, assembly GCF_036924035.1. NCBI lineage: Eukaryota > Metazoa > Chordata > Actinopteri > Atheriniformes > Atherinopsidae > Leuresthes > Leuresthes tenuis. The sequence continues at coordinate 14,106,872 of NW_027325365.1, read as the reverse complement.
TTATTACTAGTCAAACAGTAAAAGGTCAGCTCGGTGTCTTAACAACCTTTTGTTCAGTCTCTTGCTTTGTCACTTTCTGTATTACTCATCCTCTGTCAACACTTTCTTTATTCTTTTAACATCTAGCTCATTGTTTTCTTTGTGGCATTGTGGCAGTTTGTTTTTAGTTCTAATTAGACCTGTTGGTGTGTGACGCTGTGCAAAAGCCCAGAAGTCTGATACCACCAAAGCAAGCTTAGAGCGCCAACTGGAAATACGCAGTTTCCGTTCTCTCCATTTCAAGTCTGTGTACCATAAGAATTGCACTGAATCCTTTGCTTCAAGGTGAAATTAGTTTTAATTAGTTGATTAGTTGGTTTATTTAGTCATTCAGAGTGATATTTTGATTGACCCAAGTAACTGCATTAGAAGGCTCTTTGTAAAATGTCTTTCTTCATTTGCCTCATGAGTCCTCTCATCCTTCTGCTCCACTTTTGCTTCTCTTATCTCTTATCTCCCTCTTATTCCTCTGAAATCTGTTTCAATTCATCCTCATTTACTTCTCTTTTTTTAGGCCTGACAGAAAAGCATAAAAAGATAATTAATTTAAGAGGGAAGTTTTTCCCCTTTTTTTCTAATCCAGTCATTGGGGGCGGCTGTAGATCAGGAGGAAGAACAGTCGCCCACCAATCAAAAGGTAATTGATTTGACTCCGGCTTCCCCGGGTCACTTGTCCACGTTGCCTACCGATGCATCCATCGGTGTTTGAATGGAGCAGGAAGGATGTAGCTATGTATAGACTAAGACGTGCTGTATGAGTGTGTGAGTGATTGGGTGAATGTGGCATGTAGTGTTGAAAAGCGCTTTGAGTGGTCAGCTATACTATACAAGCACAGTCCATTTACCACTGCATTTTTCTTTCCTTGTTCTCTTCCTACCTCATCCCTCCTCTGGTGCATGCCTTCTGACAACAGTGGTACCCTGCAGCCTGTCTTGGCCGGGTACAGCTCAACAGATGAAAGATTTGTAGCCAGAACTCTCTTTCAAAGATGCCTTTTGCTGCATCTCTATTCTCCATGGGCAATCAGTTGTCCCTGCCAGGCAGACGGAAAAAAAGAGGGCAAGGAAAGGAGAGGAAGGAAGGATGGAAAAAAGAGAAAAAGAGTGGAGATAAGGTTACTGTAGACAAGCAGGAACAGACAATAGAGGGGTATTCAGACTTGCTCTTACTCCACGTGTGGAAGTTGTACTTTTCCTCAAAGTAGTACATCAAAATCAAAGCAGTTTGACATCCAGATGAGAACAGCCAGGGGAGGTGTGCCCCTTCTTTCACTCAGCCTGAAGTTTGAAACTCCTCTTACTTAGTCTGAATGCCGCCAAAAGACATGAATCCGCTTCTGGTCTTGTTCCTGGCATGTGTTTAACCTCCGATGTCTTAGAGTCAGGCAGAGGTCTGAGTTCACTTAAAGAGCATCTTATACGCTCATATAAATCCAGTAAGTTAAATGCCTCGTTCAACTTTATTACCTTTGTTTCACATTGCAACCAAACTGCTCTCTCTTCAAGTGAAACAGGTGCCGTCATGGTTATTGAAAATGATTGTCTACCTCTAATATTTTTAATGTTTTCCCATGTAACTCCTCCCAAGCAATCAAGAAGATTCTAAAGACTAGGCCTCTAATGTTTCTCTACAAATTAAAGATTGCCCCTTTTTTTTTTTCTCCTGGAACATTAAATATGCTTGTCAAGGCCATTGTATCACATTGACATGCAGCATCCAGAGAAATGCACCATTCTAAACCTAAAACTTCCTAAAACAGGTGTCCAATGTTCCTGTTCAAGCAATCTTAAAAGTAGCACCATGGCTCATTCTCTGAATTCCTACAACATTAAGCTGCTTGTCTACAGCAATTGTGACACTAATCTCTGTAAACAGGGGCAAGAGTTTGGTTAGAGAAGCTTTCTGGTTTCTGTTTGTTGTCCTTTTGACATCTGAGTAGCAGTCACCCATCATGTTTGCGAAAGCTTTGGTTAGAAGGTGCAGGACATAACATTTCAAATTCAGTGGACCATAGTCTGACAATTATGTTGGTTTATTTGATTTATTCTTTTTTACAAGCCTTTTGATTAACACTGCAGTAACTGGCTTCCTCTGCATTAAGTCTTATCTGTGATATGCATTATCCACATATCCTTTAGCTACACACAAATCACCAAACATTGACTGTCTCGCAGAGGCTCAGTTAGCAGACGGAAGCTGTCTGGTTCCTGTATCGCTGCGTCACATTGGTATGAAGAAAGGTGGACAGCTGCTATTTGTAATGACATTATTTGTAATGCAACACTGGACACTTCAAATCCGAGACTGGAGGAGAGATGATTAATATACAACGTCTAACATAAATGAATGTTATATTATTTCCATCAGAAAAATATACAAGAAAGCCATCTTGTAAACTTTAAAACTCCTACTACAAATAATAGGAAGATTTCTTACTATAGACATTAACATCATTTAATCTCTATATTTGCCTATTTTCACTTGTCTTGTATCACAAAAGGGGTGTCAACATTGTGAAAATAGAGGGAACAGTGAGAACCACCTCCATGACCTCCTCTCAGGGCAGACGAGCTTAAAATTGTTTGGCCAAATTTACTTTGGCACAGTCTTGGTTCCCTTGTTATATCACGTTGTCTTTGGATAAGCTCTGAATTTCATCCTTGCCGAAATAATCAATACAAAGCAGAGAAGCCTCTGCTAAAAAAAGAAACTGGGTTGCCACACAGAGAATATGTCTTAATAGTGCTCTGATATGTTACCGTTTCATTTTTTTTTTTTTTTTTATTTATTTATTTTTTTCAAATTTTAATTTCTAGTCAAATCGCAACACCTTTGTTGTTCAAACAAATAATAAAAACATTTAAGGGTAAAAGAGATGTGTTTGTCAGCAGAATGCAAATGATGTGCTTCCTTAAAATAGCTGTCTATTAAGGTAATCTCTGCTGAGATGATAGGAGACAGGCTGATTTTATGGGATACCTACATAAATCTTATCCTAAGACAAACAGGATAATGCACTGTAGGACTGAGCTGAGAGATTTAGCCTCTGGATACTGCAACGACAGGAGATGGAGGCAGTGCAGGCAGTAAAACAACTGACAGTTGGTCATTACGAAAGACGCAGGTGGGCCCGAAATCAATCATGCCAAGACTGGGCCGGACTGTGACAGATGCCTGACATCTGCCTGATGAAGAGCTCTGCTACTCCTCTGAAAGAGGTGGCGGGGGATGGGGTAAAATGGGAAAGCAGAGCTAGGGACTAGGGTGAGTCTGATAAGGTGTGGACACCAGTGAATTGAATTTAGCAGAAAAGAGGCAAGAGGGTGCAGTTGCCGTACAACAAATGCTGAGGAAAATGAAAGGGGTCTTGTTGGGATTTCAGAGAATGAAAGAAGAAAGGGTAAGAAAAGCTGAGGAAGGACAAGCCAGAACAACAACACTCAAGACATTTTTGCCATGACCTGAGTTCAAGCTGTTATTTCATGTGGCCTGTGTTGTTGCAACAACTCTTCGCCCAGTTTTTAGATTGGGGCCAATCTGTGTTTAAACAACACCTTTACTGACTATTTCATGCTCTAACAGTGGGAGCACATATTTCTACTGTGAAATGACACTGCATTATTGGCCCCAACTCAATAACTCAGTGCGCCTGATTTAGTTGTGTTGTCAGTTGTCTATATCTGGGAAAATGTGTGGGTTTGAATGTAAGACCTGAAAGACCGACTTGATAAATCTTCAACTGGCTCTGCCGCTTTCACAGATTCCGGGTAAAAAAAAAAAGAAAAAACAAACAACTTGAGTCAGAAGGCATTTATTAAATCTGTTTTGTTCGTTTTGGTTCAACACCTGTGTGCAATAGTCAGTAACAGTGTACCCCTTTTTTTTTTTGCCAGGTTATTATTGCAAGCTGGATGTCTGCAAGTAAAGAGAGCACACACCAAAGCATGGCTCTGCTGATGCGATTATAACTTCTGCATATGGCATTTATGTCACACAGGAGGTCTTTGTGAGTCTGTATCTGCATAATACTGCTTCCATTTTCACAATGACAACTAATTTCATTGTAAAAAATGGATTAAATGGCCTCCGGACAACATGTAAGCAAACACTGTGTCTTATACTGGTGTCTCCGCTGTTTGCATGAAATGGACTAAAACTTGCTCAGTCCTGCACAGCCATGTTATGGTTATCCTGACTCAGCATCCTCCTCTGAGTTAGTGAATGTTGGCACCATGTTTGCTGAGGCATTTTGATTGGATTGAATAAATGAACAGATTATTGACTGTGGCAGTCATCTAAATTGAGTCTTTTTTGTCACAAAGCTACATGATAAGATTATATTCCAGTGTTTGTTTTGTTTACACCCAACTTCATAACCTGAATTCACTTTTCACGTCTGTGATGCTGTCATGTTGACAGATTCTGTCCAAAAACACGTTGGCAGACTTCTATACGCCCGCAAAAAACGTTCTCAAAACCGTCCTCTTGGCAAATACCGTTTATAGCAATCGCCATGGACACACACACATTTATAATCGCAGTATGCTCAAGCAGGGGAGAACAGTAGGAAGGTACACAGCAAAGCTTGTGCTTTCACTTTTACCGAACCTTGTTTTCGCAACACGCAAAACTTCCACACTTTTATTACCCTCGTGTCCAGTTGACCTGAACACCACATTTGTAAAAAACTTTATAGAAAGGTCCACAGAGTGCTCTCAACAAAAATGTGTTCTTTGACATGTTCTCCACAGAAAATCAGCCCAGGATTCAGGCTCAGATTGAAAGTATCATTTCTCTTTTTACTAAACGATGAAAATGGGTCAGAATGACCTGGACAGCATACAAGAGCTATACTCAAATGACCAGTGAGTACCACAACCTGTGATAACCAAAAGGCTGATTTTTAGGTTTGTAACATAACACCCCTCATGCACTACTACACCACTCTGACTGTACTATGCGCAAAAAAAAAAAAAAAAGCCTCAAACTCGGATATACCTGATGTCTCTTTAAAAAGTCATGAGATCATTTGCTGCAGAACTGAGAATTATGCAATATAAAGAGTGAGAAGGACAAGCAAATGGTGTAGAGTATGAATAATCAGTTGCGGGGAAAGATTTGGGGAGTCTGTGCTCTGTACTGTGCCATGTTTCCTTTCATGTTAAAAATGGCGACATGATATTTTCTATATCACTCACATGACTGAAAATGTGAATGTGTAAATCAGAGACTATATTGCCCTCATTAGGTATTCCATTCAATATACAATAAGCTCTCTGTTTTAACAAACTCCTCCCTTTTTCATGCTCCAATGACTCTGTTTATCTTAATAAACAGCTTACATAGGATACAATACATTCTGCTTCCTGCTTCATACCTTCTTATCTCTCAGAATCTACCTCGGCCATCCTATGTTTTCTTTCCATCCCTCCTACCTCCATCTCTGTCCTCTAGCTCTCTTCTTTCATCTTCTGCTTTAATCGTGCATCTGATCACAGGCCGAGTAGGACGGGGGGGGGGATAATGAGATTAGTCCTGTACGTGTTTACACGTTCCGATTTACATTGGGCTCTTGCTGTCTTTCTCTGTCTGACCCATATTTCTCGCACTCTCCATCTTTCCTACCTCAGTTGGCTTGCCTTCTGCTGCAGGATATCCATGCTTTGTCAAAGAGTAATCAGTAATATTATCTTTTCTAAACCAGAAAGACTTTAATGCCAATATCTCAGCGTCTGGTCTCGATAGAGAAATTGATTACCATGTCAGTCCGTCATGATCTGTGATAAAGAACACTCTCAGTTTATCCTCCTTTATATCACTTCTCTGTCTCAAAACAATCAGTTTTGCTCAGTGGAGCTATCCAAACAGAAATAAAATGTCATTGAGATCTACAGCTAATGTAATGTAAAGAGAGTTATAGCTTTTACCAGGCAACCTTCCAGAGGAAACATGAGGTTTTTATCAAAGAAGAAAATAAATGTTCAAAGCAGGTGGGCCCTGTTGGTTTAGTGTGACAGACAAAAGGGAAGTGAGCCAATTCTGAATATTCTTAATCCTAAACAGCACCTGTGTTGCACAGCAGAGTTGAGATACTCGTTTTACAGAATATACCATGTTTGTGACTTACCAGTACTAAGCAGACCTCTGAATCAGACTCTGTGGAGTGTCTTTTAAAGGCCTGCTACCTAAAGTGTGCTGGCAGCACCACAAATCCGAACACTAAAAACTGATAACAAACACACTTGGAAACATACAAGAAACGGTAAAACTGTGTTAAATATCACACATAACAAATTAAAGCTAACAGACTGGAAATTTATTTTAAATGTTGATTTTAGGAATATTAGATGACAGAATGCACAAAGACTTAAAGGAATGCCCAGCATAGAATAATTTAGTCTCATCTGTGTAGTCTGTTCAAAGACTCAAAGTCGTTTTCAACCTCTGCCTGAACATAAGAGCAGTGTGAGACTCGCTGATTTAAAAGAACTGAGGCCTGTTGGTCCCACTGATGTTGTATTTTAATTTAACAGCAACCCACATAACCAAGTCATCCTCTAGCCTCTGACAGCCAACAATGAGTTTTATGTTCTGCAGCTGGTCAGCTGCTCAAGGAAAGAACATGGATGTGACACATTGTAACCAAGCGCATGGCCCGATTTGACTTCAGATTCCAGTATAATGTCTCAGAAGGCCACATTAATGTGAGAGCTTGTCAGATGAAGTTACGGAAGTATTAACAGCTTTGTCATGAAACATTAGTTTTGTCTCCAAAGACGATGGTTTATGCCATTAGCTGCGTTATTTATATGCGCTTCGGTCATAATAGTATTCCGCTGCATTCAGTGGATCACATTTATACAGTATATTGGTGATATGTTATAACATATCTGAAGAGTTTAAGATAAGAGACACATTCTCTACAGTCAGTCAGATACAAAATTAATCTGTTTATTGCGGGAAGAACTGTCTCCAGTCTTCTTCCATCAGATATTCATTCCGCTTCAATTTAAGAAAAATTGGTTTTGCATGACGATCACAATGTGATGCCCCCAAAACTCCTAATAGGCATCTGAATTCTGAAATGCTCCAAATGAACCAAATAACTAGATAAGCACTACATTTAGTTACAAATAGTCCTGTGGAAAATAAGCTGTTTGAAACTCTGTTTCAACCTGTCCACTGATAGTATAAATTCCAGGATTAAATGGTATTGCAAATGTCAAAAAGTGCACATGGGATTATTTTGCTTCATACATCTTATTCTAAAGTTGTCTCATCTTTTTGTATTTTTTTTTGTACAGTTTTTGTACAGTAGTGCATCTTTTTCTCCATTGTGCTATAGATGAAAAACATTGGTCCGTGCAGCGTCCATCCAAGTGACCTTGTAAAGACTGTGTTGGTTTGTTTTTTCTCTCTCTCTGTTGGTAGCAGCAAACAAGGCAGTCGTCACTCCTCAGAGTTTGGTGTGTATGTCCATTAGCAGCCTGTGTTCGGCTCCAGTCTGTCTTGGTGTGGAGCCAGAGGGTGAAGAAGGCAATGTGACTGTGATAAGAAAGTCTCGGCAGCTTCTCTGCTGAGAACACAGAGATGCGTACAGAGCTGTTGCAATTCAAAAGGCGTTGTATTATTTTATCAAAAAGTCACTTGGTCTTCATTTTCTCCCAGTTCACATCCAGTATTTTAGCGACTGCTAATCTGACCTTGTCTGTACTGTGACTCTTATCTAACCTGTTAAAATTCTAAATCCATTAATGTTCATGCCAAACTAAGTTGAGAAGAAAGATTAATGGATTTTGCCATTTTCCTTCAGGCTATATGTCTATTTTCATTAGTTGCAATTTTTGGCATTACTAAAGACAGTACACATCATTCAGAAACATGCAGCTAGCCCTTTCTGAGCTAAACTTTCTGATCTTTGGAGGGAAAATCCCATCCTTTCAATTACACAGATGTCAAAGTACCAACATTAAAAAGCCCACATTGGTTGCAGTGCTCCATTTTTAAAGATCTGAGGTGGTTTTATTCACCGAACAAGATTATTATTATTGTGTCACATGCATATTATTTTCCACATCATTGACAATGACAACAGAATTTTTGCCATCTATTGGTGACAACTATCACATAGTCGGTACTGAGACAAATGTAAATCTGATGGTGCGATGAAACAGTGATAAACAGTTATCTGTTTATGTGGACAACTTTTTAAAATGAAGATGAGATCGCACATTTGATCTGAGTTTGAATGACAAACTTATTGCTCTTTTAGTTTTTTTTTTTTTAAACAAATGACAGAGAAATGTTCACAGGTGCATCCAAGTTTACAAATTGTGATTGGAGTCAAAGAAATTCAATTCTGTAATGTTGGAATAAAAATGTACAGTTATCTAGTGGTGTAATCATATATTTGCTCAACCGAGTAAAAAGAAACATGCAGAAAGGGAATGTGGAAACACCCATTCTAAGATTTCCACACTGGGCCAAATATTCCCGTGTTCCTAAGGGAAAAAAGTGGGGGTTTTTTTCCTGATCACTTCATGTTGCGGCAGCTCTCAGAAAGACTGGTGCTTTACAATAAGTCCCTGATGAGCAGTGGGCTGGGAGAGGAAAGAGGAAGAGAAGAGCTGATGCATTTCCTCTGGACACACACTGTTTGGTGGTGCTGGTTATTTGCCATGCCAGCAGGCATGCCTAAGTGTGTGAGTGAGTGTGTGTGGGACTTGCACACGGATGCATGCACACACACAAGCATTGTTAAGTTGATGCTAATATGATATGTGCTTTGCCCCATGCCTTGGCCACAGAGGCACAATGGTTTGGCCAAGTCTCTAGCGGCGAATGTGTTTACTGTCCACAGCAGCCTCACTCCTCCAGCCCGTCCTCATTCTGTCACTTCCCTTATATGAATTCATCACTCTTCATCATGTCACTGTTTTCTGAAGGGCCGTCTTTATGTAAATACAATCCATGCTTGTGCAGTAATAGGAGTGTTGCATCTTTTGTTGTTGTAAGTGTTCCACTAATCAGAAGGTTGGCAGTTAAGTCCCCAGCTGTTCTAGTATTACTGTGTTTATGATAGAAATATATGCTCAATAAGCTCAACATTGAGGCCATCCAAAGGGCAAAATAAATCTAAATGTAGACCATGTTTAAACTGATATTTAGTGTATAATTACTGATCTCATCCCTCCACTTAACTTCCCCATCCATACAACTCAAAGCCTTTTCTTAATAAGGGAAATCTTAAGACTGTAACCCATTGTTTTCAGTTGTGTATTTGGTGATAGATTTGCTATAATCACATGGGAATGATAGCTCAGTTGCACGACAGTCTCTTTGACTCAGCGTGAGAGGAAAAAAAGAAAAGAAAGCGGCCTCTAACAAAATGTCGATAGCAATCCCCTGACCAATCACTGTGGCGAAGAGAAGAGATGCTTTTTGCACACACACTGAGTAAACGTACATTAGTACTCGCCAACCCACAAATTGCTGAGTTCATTTAGAGTGCTGGATGCTAAAAGCTGCTGTGTAGTGTAGCTGACTGCCAGTCACAGAGAGATCTCAGAAGTCCATGTGGTCAGCGAGTGAAGACAGCACTGATGGGTGCCTGGGGCTGAGTCCAGGCTTAATATGCTCTCTCAATCAGCCAGCCATTTTGTCAGGCTTAAAGGGTAAACGACCCATTAAAATCCAAAATACCTCCACAGGGAATTAGATAATCACTTGACATACGTGGGTTTTTTTTGATAATTTGACATAAACGGATACAGAAGTTTTATATAAGCAGAAATGAAAAATAATATACATTGCTCTTATCAGAATGCAAAAAGTCAATTTTACACTTTTTGACAAAAGCAAATAGTCGATGATTCCATTTATTCATGGCATAGATAGCATGTCTTTGACTTTCAAATCAGATCTTTTTCATTCACTTGTTATTTTTTCTGTCAACTGAAACTTTGATCCACGGTTTGGATTAGCACAAACAGTATCAAATGTTTGTTATCCTGTAATCGTGCTTAAATTCCATTGGACCTGTTTGTTGTGTAACACCACCATGACTCTTTGGTACCTTGGTGGAACAAAAATGCAGACCGACAGATAACTTGGAACAGATCTGAGAGCAGATCGGCAGAAGGATTTGCTTACTGAAAAGAAAGCTTGGCAGGGACACTGGCCACAAACGGGTATCAAGAAAAGCATAGGCCCTAACATTTGTGTTTAAAGATGTATCCCACAGGAAAGTTGGGTAAATATGGTAAGCAGCAGGCTTAAAGAAACCGACAGGTTTTCAGACGCTTTGTGTGGTACCCGCTTGTGTATAGTCTATAGAGAACACACCTGCTTGTTAGGCCTCTCCTTGTCTGGCACTATTTACCCACAGTAGCCTCTCTGTTTTGTTATAGGCGTGTTTTATTCGGTGGCTTACTATCACATATGCTTTTCATATTTCAGAAATATTACTCTGTAACCTCTGTCCTAATCAGGAAAATAGTTCTTCTTCATTTTGATCTCTTAAAAGCATCGGTGAGGCCTTGAAAGTGACTTTGGTTGTGTATGCTGCTATCATTGAAAAAAATATATTTTGGTATTTGACATGACCAACACGTACACATAAGTCTTCATAGTTCTTTCTTTTTTTTTTTGCTATTGAACTCTTTTTTTTTTTTTTTTTGTCTCAAAACTTAAATGTATGCACTGTGAAAAATGCTAAAGAAAAGTGTTGCGTAGCATTTTCTACTTTCCTTGGGGCAATAAGAATCAGACTCAGCATTTTTATCACAAATGGTTGGGGTGACATTTTATGGTAAAATTATGAAAACCTGAAAAGTAAAGGCTTAACATGTGCTGTACTTCAGCAGCACATACGTAAACTGAGTGGTTTGGGTATATGAACCTCCTCAAATGCTGCAAAAAAGTATAGCCACAGAAATATTTGCTCTATCAAATGGTAGACCAGGACATTAAAAGGTTGGAAATAAAATACCAGCCTTCTGAAATGTCAAATGTGCCGTTTTTAACTATGTTGGAGGCAAACGCTGTATGTGATCTGTTTTATTTCACTTGTACTTGAGCAAATGTGAACACTCAAAGAGCAGTACACGCGAAAAAACTTCAAGCAGCCGATAGGTCAGGCAGGTGCAGGTCACGGCTGGCAAATAGAAACGACAACTTGCACGAGCAGTCTGCTGGAAAAGCCTGCAAAACCTCTTAACCTCCACATTGTTTCCAAGTACACAGACACACCCAGACAGCGGAGCACACACCTGCATTCACAAACAGCCCACCCACCTCCTCAAAGCAAAGTTTAAGCAAACTAGCATGTTTTATTGCTCATACTCGTATTGCTCTCACATCTTGTAATGAAATAATATCAGAATATAGAAGTATTAGGCACACACAAGAACATGCAGGCTTTACTTGACACACACACACACACACAGAGTAAGAGACAGAGAGAGAGAGAGAGAGAGAGAGAGAGAGAGAGAGAGAGAATCATGTAATTAATACAGGGAATTAAAGTGTGATGTTGCTGTTGTTATAAGCCACTTTTGCTCAAGTTTAAACCTATGAATATTATAATTGCTGCCTTTGGGCCTTTTTGCTGCGCTTACCTCCTTGTTTTACTGATTGATAATAATGTAGAGTGTACTGTTTAAGAGCATATCTGAAAGCCTGCTTTTATTGCCCAGCCATTGCATCATATCCAGAATAAAGTGAATGTCGCCACACATTAGTTTCTTATCCAGACTGGAAAACGGTTGTCTTTTCTAAATGCTACCATAAAGGTGAATTAGCCACGTGAGTCCTCATTGTCTGACCTTTTGAACTGGCGCTGGACGTTTGGGGTGACTTGATCTAACCTACTTTACCCACAGCTTCAGAAATAGTATTATACTGAGGATATTTAACTGTGCTGATGAAGTGCACGCTGAAGTAACCACGCGTTACTTTGTGCGCAGCTGTTCGTTCAACGCACTGAGCCTTGTATCTGCTTGCTTCTGCGTTTTACATTGTGTGGGTAGGAGGAGCCGCTTTCCTGCGATTGTCTGCCTCCCTCCCCTCTCTGTCCCTCTCACTCTCTTTCCCTCTCTCATTTTTCCAAAGTTGAATATTCCGCTTGTCTGGGAGCTGTCGCCAGTGGAGCAGCTGACAGCACAGACTGAACGCACGGGGCTGGTAGTTCGCGCTGCGCTTTGTGGAGCAGACGTGGTGGGAAAGAGACCTCTCCAGTATCCCGGCTCGGTTCAGTCCCCCCCCTCCTGTCAAACCTCCCGCGTTTCTCCCTAGTTAATTTCGGGATACTTCCAAGATGTCAGAGGAAAAGAGCGTTGGGCATGTAAAGCTGGTAGGTGTCTGAAACCCCTCCCCTCCACGCTCTGGGGTGTCTGACTTGGTGTAGATGTGAAATGGGGCTCAGGTTGGTTGGTGGCCGCGCTCAGACACTCCGGGGGTGAAGCGCCTTGGGATAGAGACAGGATCCGGTGGTTATTTTTTCCCCATCATCTGCTGGGATTTTCTTGACGCCTGTGCTTAAAGATTTCTTGTGTGCGGACCTGAGTCAAACGGTCATGAACATGTCTGAGGTAGGCTGCTCGTATATTGCTCTAACTTGAAGGATTGGGGCTTGGACAGGTTCTCTTATTTGACCTAAAATAATCATCTAATATTGTTCCATTCACGGAGATATATTTTAGTCATTGATGAAGCTCAGTAATTTTACCAAAGTTGTCGACAGTCTGTTTAGGACACGGTTATTTTCGTAAAATGTTACCTATATTAAAACATAATTTAAACCTTCACCGGTACCAGAAGGCTCGTCTTTATGCGCATCGGCTTAATTATTATTATTAATATTTTTATTGATATTTCGATATCAGCTGAGAGATTCGTGTGCTGCTGTCTTGCCAAGTATGTAGAAGAGTTTCAAAATCACGTTAAATGTTTTGTATGGTCTCTGCTTGGGAACAGAAAGATTTTCCTTAAGCAGACATTCCTGTTGTGTACATTTGATCTCATTTTTGTTTAGAATGAGAACTACATCAAGGTCCTTGTTGCGTCCTGAAACTCAGTGGCTATTTATTCAGTAGAAAAACAGTTATCGAGAAGTTTTCTTGAGTTTTTCCTTAAAAAATGTCAGTATTTGATGTTTTGATGTATTTGTTTTGTACGAAAGAAGCCTTTCCTGTTTCAGTTCAACTGATCCAAATCAATGAACCCTAATGTCAGAGTGAAAACTAAATCTGCCACTGAGCAGCACTGAAGTAGGCTCCGGGATTGATACGCTGTCAAGTTGTGATGAAATGTACAAACACATCAGCGAGGTGTTGACGTGTTGCACGTAACTCATCCGTGGCCCGAGCTGAGAGCCAACCACTGAACTCAGCTGAGTTCTGATGGTCCTGCTGACCTCAGCTGACAGTGTGAGGAAACAGGATTGTTGTTCTGCTGCTCCGAATGCCTCTACATTGCAGCACTTGGAAACATTAACCACTATTGTTTTTAGATGAATGTTGGCCTGGTCGTATGCTTGTACTTTGCTGCGTTTCTCTGGCTGCAGCGTTTACTTCAGTCGATGGTTCCTTGCTGAATCTGTAGTCCTGTTTCCAGATTGATTCAGTCTTCCCACTGTGCCTGTGCCAGCTGTTCGAGCAGAGCACAACCACAGTAAAATGAACCCCAAGCACAAATCCAATCAGCGCTGCGTTTCTCCAGTGTAGTTGTCGTAATAGTTTATCAAGTTCTGTTTTTTTATGAAGCCTGGGAGCTGACTGTGTCATACCATTACACAACAAGGCTCATCAGGCTGATTACACTTCAGCACGCACATGAATGCTTCCGTCTCAAAGAGACAAGACCAGAGTCAATGTTCTGGGATGCTACTTAAACCTTCAGATACCATACATTTGCTTTTCTGACAGTCCTTCTGTCTATGGGGTTGTTTCTCTGTGGTCTCCCTCTTTCTGATCCTATTCCCTTCCTTCCCTCCTGTCTCCCTCTGTCCAAGTCTCTCTTTACCCCCGAGGAAAAGTGGGTGCTGTTCACTGTCAGTGCTTCAAGGCCTGTCAAAGTGAGCTCCACAATTGTGTTTTTTTTTGCCTATTAGTCTATTTTGTTTGACCTTCTGTACATAAACGCCTCTCTGTTCACAGAGGACAGCAAAAAGATTAAGGGAAAGTGGTAGTTTTACAGTCCTTTGGTCTAAAGTGGTAGTCTTACAGTTTTTTAGTCTAATGATGCATGGTGGATCACTGAATGTAATGCTCCAACGGATATACTTTTAACATTATTTATTAACACAAGGTTTTAAGGCATGACATCTTAAAAGAGTTGGGGTTAGGATTTCAAGAGGCCTCACACTGCTGATAGTTTACAGCGTATTTGCCTCTAAAGTCTTTCCCTTTAATTCAGAAATGTGAGAAGCAACTGAAATAAAACTGACTAATGTCACCATTGGTCGTTGTTGATAATTCAGTACAGGAATTCAGTTACCAGGAGAACACAGCAGGGTCTCTTACTGCGGTGCTTTAAAATCTCTGGCTGCCCTTTGGCCTTTTTTGTATTTAGTGATTTGTTATATTCGTCTGATTTCGTCGATTTGTTCTGCAAACGTCATTGGATAATGAATTGTGTTGTATTTCTGACATATCTAGAAGTCCTCGAAAGTCCTTGAGCACGAAACCTAAAATAAAATCCTGTGTTCAGCATCTCAGAACTAATCTCAACTAGGCCACCTGTTTTCTGAAAGGACTTTTTTCATCTTTATTTCAGACGTTACACAAGTCTTTAGTCTAATTCCAAGTGGCATTAAAACGTCCTCTGTCCAACGGGCTTCCATTTGTATGGATGAAACTTAGAGGCGCAGTAATCCTGTCAGTCTGAAGTTTGTGCAGCTGCCACTAATATACTTATAAGCACATAGTATAATTTGAGCCTCACGACAGGAGCAACTGGGACCCCAAATACAGTTTGCATGTGTGCAGAGAGGTGGTCAGTTTCATACAGTCAAGGCACATACCAAGAGAAGCTATGCTCCCGAACTTCCTGATGGTTTAAAATCTGACAAAACCCTCTGCTCCGTGCCTCAATATCTGCCACATTGTTCCAGCTTTCTGCAACAAATCTAGGATGCAGCCATTCAGCTAATTCTTCTCAGCAGTTCTGTCAAATCATCTCGGCTGGCAGATATGGTTCCTCGAGTCTTTTTAATCTCAGCTGTTCTGTTTATGCACAGACGCTCATGTGCTGAGAATAATCTAATGTTTTGGTAAATGTTGGGCCTGCAATTACATAGTGTTTGTGTTACTGTGAATGGATGAAATCTTATTTATTTGTCCATTTTATATTGGTAATAATTGCCTGGAGGTTTTGCTTTCATGATACCTGGAAAAATGTTGGGTTGAGAGCACTCAAGTAAGAAGAATCACAATGCTGAGTAATTCCTGAGACTTACTGAACATTTACTAATGCACATGCATTGACAAAAGCACATCTATGTATAAACACTGCAAGAAAATAACAGGGATCTAAAACAAGAATCTGCCTAAGATAGAAAGTGACAATCCAGCCTTTCAAGACCAAGCTGAATTCTTAGAACAGATGGATGTGCAAGTGAAAAAAAAATGCAATTACTGGCCAATTACTTTCTCACAGTCGATTTCTTCACGTTTTTCAGCAACCATTAAAACAAAGACCGGACACATTTGTGAGCAGAATGACTGTAATCTATATTTCTGGCTACAATGAGTATTATGGAGGTAAAGTGTTCCATAAACTATGATATGAAGGTGGTGGTAACTGGTTGTGAAAAGTAAACAGACTGAATCAGAAATGCAGATCACTATAGATATCTGAATGGGGATCATTCATTTGACAAAATAGTTCAAATGTGATGTGGAATTTATCAAACAAATGAATGTGGGAGTTGAAGCATACATAGCATGGATGGATGGATGGATGGATGGATGGATGGTGTGGCACTCTGCCTCATCTTTTTGTCTTCACCTTGTTTTGAGTGCAGTAAGGGTTCTTGCCAGGAGAGGCATGGCCTGTCCACTCATTCTCACTCCATGTTGATCAGGAAAGAGTTCTTGTGCATGGCAGCCTACGGCTCGGTGCTCGCCCCTCATTAAAAAAAAACAGTATCAATGTGACTTTACGTTTAAGTTGATAAACTTCTGTCTGTCGCATGGCAAGATTGATATTTCTTTCTTTTCCAGTTTCACAATAACAGGAATGAAAAGGGTCTGAAGCTAAATTTGGCCACCCGGCATAGTCAGTACTCAGCAAAGCCCCCTTTAAAGAGAACCATAGCCAGTCTTTCAGTTCTTGTTTGGGAGATTATATCTCATTTTGTTGCGTGTGTTGCTTTATTGATGTCCACAGATGTTTTCCTTAGGAGACTGTGGCTTGGTTTCCATTGCAATCTTGCATTTGTATTTAGAAGATCTGAGAAGGAAAAGGTGGATGGAAACGATAGAAAAAAGGACCAAAAAAACAACCTAATATGCTTGTTTGAGGTGGTTTTCTGCCTGTTTTGAAGAACATTTTTTACACACTAGGGGGAATGGAAAGAACTTTTCGAGTCATGTCACACCCGGTATGGATTCAAATGTCATGGATCACCAGCACTCTTGGCCTGAGCGAGCAAACTTTACAAGTAAAACAGGTATTTTTTGCTTTTGCATTTTTTCAGAATCCCTTCTGTTTGTGTAATCAGCAATTTTTCTAAATGATGTTATGAATGGAGGAAATGGCTAGCTGAAACTGCTTTGCTATCTTTCCACAACCTCTCTGTCTTTGTTGCAATCGATCAGTTTAACTTTCAGTGCCCGCAGTTTCTTGAAGAGCCTCATGATGTTTGCTGATAGTTAAATCAGGAGAGAGAATATTTGTAAAGTTGTCAAGTTTGCATCACCTAGTCTTTCAATAACTAATGATTTATGAAGTATATATATTTGATAGAATACTTTTCTTGTGGTGCCCGAACTCTCTAAGAGCTCTATGACTAGCATCATACACACATCTTGCTTAAAATGTTGAAAAATGGTTTAATCTTTGATTTTAATCCGTTGGTGGTCAGTTCTTCTACTCATGTACCTACTTATAATAGCCTACTTATAATAGTTGTTTCCAAGAGAATAGACTTTTGGGTGTAGTGCTTTCAAAAGAAAGACTGTTAGATGTGGTTTTTGTTTCCTCATCAGATTTGGGCTAACCTTAGCAAAGTACTGAGGTGTGTGCTGGTCGGCTGGTGTTATTTGTTCTGCTCTGTCCTCCTTTTGTGTTCGGTGGTAATGGCATTAATCTAAAGACATGCTCAGGCTGGAGGTTTTATAGAGCTAGATTCCTTTATATTTAATTTAGTCAGTATTTAACCCGTCAGAGCCGCAGTCCAAATATTGTGCATATTAATATCAAGATCCAATTCACATCTCAGATCCCACTCATCAATCAGGCCTCCAGCTGTTTCTCTCCTTGTTCCTGAGTGCATGTTTTGCAGATGAATATCCCAGAGCAATAACTTAGCTTACAGTGTTTTGTATAGCTTCTGCAAGGCAAATTAGATTTTCCTCTCTTTTTTGCATTGGAGTCAGCTGATCAGCACCAGGATACAATATGCAGTTACTGTGCATGCAATGATGTGTAGCAACATGGACAAAACGGTGATGTGTGATGCAAAAGTGACACGGTATTAAAAAAAAAGTAATCTCTTGTTATGGCATTAGAGATTTAAGTGTTGGTATTACGTATTACGTTCTATGGCCCTGTCGTAAGTAGCTATTAGCTTTGCTCCCCCACTGGAATTCCCTCCGGATTCTCTAAAATGACTTCAGGTAAGACGCAGATTTCTCACACAACCCCACTTCATGAATAAATAAATACACTGAAAGTAAAGAAACTACTATCAATGACCTTAGCCTCAGTTTGTGGCCGTATGCTCAGGAGATTTCAAATGCAATAACTCTCTTATTTAAAAGAAAAAAAAATTGAAGGAAAGAATTTCAACATTATGGCCAAAATAAACACCTGACTGAGATGTGACTTATTTTACTGTGTTGACATTATCCTCTGGCTGACGCAACAAGCCTTCACTACCTACTCATTCAAAATAAATGGGCAGGTGTGTACAAACCTCTGGTTGGAACTCTACATATTTGTGTTGTGGTTTGAAGTGAGAAAAATTAAACATAGGTGTGATTGTGAGCTTGTCCTGTTCATGTGAAGTATAGCAGACACTGGAGCCAGTCTCCCGGCTATCTACCCATCGAGGGCGAGGCGTTGGGTCATAGATCAGGCATGTTTCCACCACAGTGTAACAACAGCAGCTGAACTAAGGAGGCAGCCAATGTTCATCCAGCTGCCTGTTTATACTCCTGTAGCGATACACGTGTTTCCCATGATCTCACCTGCTGGCTCCAGAAGCCAGGGATCAGGCCCATTTCTGACATCATGCTGCCCACCCGAGAAGCCTCTGTTGGGTTGAGTGTATCACACCTCCTCCCTCTAAAGAGCAGGAGACCGTGGATATGAGGAGTTCTGGCAGGGTGGTGTGAGCTGGATGTAGTTTTTCGATTTTATAGTGGTTTTAAATTCTTAATGGATTATCATAATATGTATGGAGGGTTATTAAATTTGCATAAGTTTAAAAAAGCATGAAACATTAACTGGATTGTTTTCATAAAAGCTTCTTACAATAATGGAAACCTGTAGAACAAAGTTTTACACATTTTTTTTTTTGTCTTTAGCTATTTCAACAGTGGTGAGCTGCTGCTCGCTATAAAAAAAAAAGTCATCAGCACAAGCTGTAAAGCAGTTTTGACAACATTAGAGGGATGGCGATTGGAAACTGCAGGCAGAGAGAGAACTGGCTATAAAGAGACTGATCAGCAAGGTAGGTTCAAACAGGAGGAGGCGTCAAAAAAGGTTTTGGAGCTACAAGGATATTTGTAGCATCCTGGGGAGAGTTAATAGCTACCGTACCTAGATCAAAGAGTAAAGACAAAAAGTCAGCAGGGTAGAAGGAGGGAAAAAAATTCTTTTGACTGACTCATGCTCATAGACACGTGTGTACTTTCATCATCATACACACTCACTCACCCAGCAGGCATTTTTAAGCAGCACAGCTACTTATGCTGATCTTTAGGAGTCTCAGATACTCTTGAAATATCTCTTACTACGCTTCTCTCTGTCTTTCCCTGCATGAGGTTATATTGTTACTTAAAATGTGATGTTGCCTGCTGACCAGATTATAGAGACCCATCATTACTTTGAGCAGCAGTGCTTGTGAACCTGCCTCCAGGAAAGAAAAACAACCTTGAACTGAGTTCCTTATATTTCTTTTTTTTTTTTTTTTTATGTCTCAAGGCCATTGACTCAGTTCAGTAGTGTAGCAAAAGGCATTGTTAACTTACACAATTATACTCCCTGGTTTTGTACTGCCTGGGGAATGGCTATTTTTAAGATGATGGCGATGCTGGGCAGCTATTGTTAAAACTAACAACCTATTGATTTGTATCAGCCTTTGTTGACAGGCTACACTGAGAAGAGGTGTGTGTGTGTGTGTGTGTGTTTGTTTTCTCAAACACTTTATGTATAGTATTTGAATGTGTGCAGGGTGTATGAGAGCTCAGACCCCGGTTAATGTGCCTCTTTTTTTTTTTACTGGTACTTTAAAACTTTTAATTTCTAGTATATAATGGGGGCCCAGAGTGTTTCCATAGGCTGCTCAAATCTGTACTTCAGTTGTGATTTATACAGAATATGCAAAGTATGTGCGGCTTCACAATTATCATGTAAAGAATATACTAAATGCTCATCAGTTTGATAATAGGTGAAAGAAGAGGAATAATTACACAGATGTGGCATCCAAAGCTGTATAATTGGTGGATATCATGCAAGATCTTTTCAAACACTTTATACACTTTCTAGGTATATAAAGACTCTCCCTGTTCCATAGCACGACGGGTGTCTTCTTCTTTATTAGTGGAACAGTCTGACCCTTAAGTTTTGAGTGACTGTTCATCATTACAAATGAGTTATTGTTTATTTGCTGCAAATGATTGCAACATCGTTTCTGCTGCAGCCGCTGTCGGCAAGATCAGATGGGCCTTTTGACAGCCAAGTCGGGATGCTCACCGTGACGACCCGCATCGTGTCTCAAGAGAGCCGAAAAAAACTCAGTCCATTAAATGGCTGTCTGAGGTCATCCGTGTTGTTATAAATCAGCACATCTCGTCACCATGGAAAAGATTTCTCATCATGAGTGGGATCACATGATTATTTCTCAGGGATAAAAAGAACTAATTGAACAAATAGAGCCACGAGCTGCTGACATTTCAGCACATGGAGCCAGTCGAACAGCAGCCAAGGAAAACAATGGCTAAACCCCCCCCCTCTGAAGGAAATGCCAAACATTACAATGCTGTATAAATAGAAGGCTCTGACTTTGTAGAGCAAGATAGAGGACAGGAACCCCCTCCCCGGGGTCACACTGATGGCAAGGTCTCCCACCTCTCCTCCATGCTGTTCTCTTGTAGGTCCTCATTCCTCTTTTTGTCTCCATCTCGAAGTGCCTGCTTTATTTTGTGTTGACTTCTCCTGGCCTCTGAGGTTTTTTTGTCCATCCCCTTTGGTTTACTTATATTTTATAACTCTGTCTTGCTTTTTCTCAAACACTCAGTCACCATGAATAACTGAATACTCTCGTAACACTTCACAAACACCTTATGCTTTATTGATGGCAGTATCTACTACAGCTGAACCGGCAAATGGCTCTTCTGGATTTAGGGAGAGTACAGACTGTGACCCAAAGTGAAAGTGTAAGGAGGCTGGTGTTTAATAGCTTTTTGTCAGGCAGTTTTTGTTGCTGCTGGCAGTTCAGTTTAATTTTATGGTTTGGAGAAATTGCGATTTGCATCTGGATAAATGCAGCTCATGTATGCCTGGCCTTGCATGCATGGCCCTACAGCATGCAACTTTTGGCTTTTGATAAAGAGGGCACCCATAGGAGAGTGGAAGAAATCCATCTTTGGTTTAGGTTATTAAAACATCGATTTCATTTTCTCATTTCACACAGTTTTTCTTTTCTCCACCTCTTCTGAAAACTGAGTCGTCCCCTCAGTGAGGTTAGCTGCTCTGTCTATATGTAATCGGGCTATGAGTGATTCAGAGAACTCCAACAAGTCTTTCATCTGTGCTATCTTTTGTATCATGCATCTAAATTTATTTCCCACGGCTGGCAGGCTACACAATTTGTAAGATTGAACCCCAGCTGCTGGTGTACGGAGGTTTAGGAAACATGGTGCACAAGAGGAAGCACACACAAGGACACACACATTCCGCACCAAGACATTCTTCGTTTGACTCTTTGTCTTCTTTTGTCTTAGTCTTATCAATGTACATTGCTGGCAAATGTTGCTGCAAGCATTTTTTTTTCCCCCCTAAAGGTTGCGGTTTTTTTTAAATCTTGCAGCAAAGACAAGAACAACGCCCAACCCCCGTCACTTTCAGGTAGACTAATCCAAGGTGCTCATCTGGCACAGCTAGTACACTGAGATGCTGTTTAACAAGGTAAACTGCATTTGACCATGAGCATTGTTGATGTTTTTGAGACCTCAGTATTGACTGGGACGTCTGACTCCTCCAGAATCAATAACACCAGCACGGACATTATCATTTAGTAAAACAGCTTTCAAGCTGCCGATAAAGCGACTGGCACACAGATCTGTTGGCTGCCTCATTTAGAGCGCGGAAGTGATGCATTTAAAGCTGTCAGCCGTGTTTGGCACCAGGGAATCTTCTTAGGAATATATTGTCAGTCTTCATGTAAAAGGTTGTCTTTTTTTTTTTTTTTTTACAGTTTTGAATACCTGGTACAGGTGTACAGGCACAGAGAATGCAATATCCTACTAAAAAAAGTACTTTCTGATGCTGAGGGAGCTGTTTATGCACTGCATAGATTGCTTTTTTCACTTGATTTGCCGTACATTTGCATATTTATAGAAAATCCCAGTAAAGTGTTAGCCATTAACTCGACACTATGTACTGTGCGTTTATATAGTGTTAGATAGGAATATATAATACTGAGGCTGAATTGGTGTCAAGTGTCAATAGAAGAAAGTTTGCTTCCTGTGAGGAAATGGATTTCTCAAGTTCAGCAACATGTGTTTTTTCACTTGTCGTCTCATCCTCCGCCATTGTAGTCAGTAGTGCATAAAGGGAATTGTTTCTGCCCCGCAGTGTTAGTTATTGTGGAGCCCTGCAGAAGTTAGTAGAAGAAAACAGAACATATGGCTTTGAAGACTTGAGTCAATTCTACTGAGTGTATGAGTTTCAGCAGCCAAAGTGATGCTTAAAAAGAAAGAAAAACTTAAAGGGAGTAAGATTCTTCGTCATGTAAAGCACATAACGTATTGCATAACATTGCATGTAGCATTCTAACAGAAAAGAATGTAATTGAAGAGTTGGCATATACTTGGTATTGTCCACTTGCAGTGCGTGTTATGACACTGACAATCACTGACAAAAGGTTACAACCTAAACACTTACCATTGTGTTTGAAGCCTCCTCACTAGTGATGTATTTCCTTTTGTTGACTGTTGGCTGTATCTCTGTTCTCCCCCTGTCTTCATCCTTTGCTCCCTCCAGCTTGTACAGCTGCGTCTAAATATCTAATAAGCTGTTCTGCCAACTTCTGATCCCAGGTTTGTTCTCACCTGGGCAAATGCACATGAATAATAGAAGCAGCATGAAGTGAGGCAGGGGCATAGTTGCTACAGAGCTGTGTTGAGGCCTGATAAGGCTCTCCACCACAGGAAAAAAGCCTCCGAGAGCTGACGAGACGCCATGTGACAGTATTAACTTTATTACCCACAGGCTGCCAAGCTGTTAACAGGCAGAAGTATTAAATAGAGGGTAAGGGAGAGGAGGTGTGTTCTATTCACTGTCACAACTCTGTGAAAATCGCATTTCAGTCTGCATTCATGTATAGATGTATTAAATTCATTAGCAAGTCTGGCTTGGTCTTGCTCTTGACAAAAATTGATTGTTTACTTTACTTTCAGTGTGTTGCATCAGCAAATGTCCTTCCCACAATAGAGCCCTCATCAGCATTACTGACGGGGAGCAAAAAGAATATTGGAGACACACATGGCTTTTAAAATGAGTACGGCTTTCTGCAGCAACGGCCTCATGTGCACCTCCAATAACCTGCACCAGGGCTGTCAAATCACCACCAGCACTGGTCAGTGCACACATATTTACACTGTCTGTTTAGGAAGACAATAGATTTGTCTTCACTAATGAAGTCTGAAAAATGGGGGGATTATGGATTGTAGAAAAAAAGCACTTTAAATTGTCAACAAGAATAGAAGATTGTGTCATATATAGAATACCATTCAGGTTTTGATACGTTTAATATTTCATAGTGAATGAGAAAGTGTGTCCAGTCCAGTACTTACTGAAAGAGTTGCTCTACCTTGTGATTCTGCAATTGTGTGAGGCTCCGAGGTGTGCATGATGTGAATGCCATCGGAATATTCCTGAAGCGGTGCGTGCTACGTTGACCATCACTGCACAATTTAATCTGCTCAGTGTGCTATGAGCTGAAGCAACAGCCCTCTTCAAAAACTCCAAAACAAGATCTCTTTAATTCACTTTCCCAGCAAAGCCATAAAAAGTGTTTTGAAAAGAAGAAAATAGACTGTATAAAGATGCATTCAGGGGCTGCAGAGCCCAGGTGTAATAAAAGGGAAAAAAAACTAAAGGAGTTGCAGGATGAGGCAGGCAGAATTGTATATATTTTCCAAATGGACAAAAAAGCACTGAACTGGCTAGTCAGGATTTTCTTTTAAAAAAGGAAAAGAAAAAAAGGTGGTGATGAGTCAGCGTGTTGTCTAGAAAAATGTCAAATGAAGAGTTTTCTTCAAATGTCATTCGAAGAAAAAAGCTTAAAAATATCGAAAGCCAGAGCTGTTTGTGCAGCACAATAAGGACTTCATCAAATGTTTTTGTGGCCTTCGAACAGCAAATAACCCAGGGACCCTCTGCAATCGATGGTAACCATAAGAAATCTGACTATAGAGAAGACAGGTGAAGTTGATTTATTGCTTTTGTGTCGGTAAAGAAAACGGACTGATACGGGATGTGGGTTCTACACGAAATGTTCAGAGATTTCGGACATTCATGTTGTAGATTTAAAGAACAGTTTGAGGTATGTAATTTCAATCGGTCTGTCACTAATAACTAGATAATAGATATAAGTTTCTTGCACGTAGGAATTTGTTGTGACCACATTGACTTGTCTATGGACAGTGTGAGGAATACTTCTTTCTGTAGATGCTGATCCATTGAAATGTGCATCTGTACGGATACTTAACAGGAGCTTGTACATTTCTGCAGAGGAGGAAAGTTGCACATGTTGTATGATTAAAGTCCTCCTGTTAGGATGCCATTCAGTACATCAATAACTTGACCAAAACTGTCCCCATTGTGCCAATGTAAATTGTTACGTCTAATAATTGAATTTGTGCTATTAAGTGCTAGCCTTGATCACTGGGAATGGGATGTACCAATCTTTCATAATATGGACTCTTCGGAGCTGCTTGAGGCAATATAACTTTTAACAAGTCTGTTACATTATTTACATCATTTAGAGATGCACCAACTGTGTTTTTCTAGGCTGGTTCCAGTTTTCTTTCTTTCTTCTAGCTGTAATTGTTCATATACGCACTGTAACTTCTCCTAAATGAACAAATAAACTATGTTTGATATAAACACTGACTATTATATACATTTACAAAGCTGCACCAGTTTACAGAATAAAGTGATTCTTTTTTTTTCTAACAAATTAAATCCAGCTGACGTATTTGCAGTGTATCCCATTAAAGCGCGATAGATAGCGGAAGCTGCTGTGCTCCTTACTATTGCTTTAAATGGTCCTTGTACACTGCCGGCTGCTCACAGAGACCATTATTACTTGTCCAACTAGGAGGACACCCTGTTTAAATGAAAATTAGCTTGTACCCATTGCTGCAGTTTAGGAGCAAGGGTTGTTTGTGTTTTGACATTGTTTTGGTTTTTCATTAATCCAGGAAGTTTGAATTTGGGAAGCAGGATGTCTGCATCCTGCATTTGGGAGAAAGCCTGCTGTGTTGTATACATGTTTTTATTTATTTATATATATCCTGCTCTCTCCCTCTCTCTCTCTCTCTATATATATATATATATATATATATATATATATATATTTAGAGAGAGAGAGAGCAAATTTTGCATCTTTTTATCTCATTGGGTTGTTGCTGTCTCGTGTGAATTTTAAAAGCATAAAATCAAATACAAGTGGAGAAATGGCTTATTTCAGCCAATGTAATGCTGCGTATTTATGTGGAATAGGTTTCCAGCACAGTGTCAGATTTGTAAATGTACGCTTTTGACAAAAAAAACCCAACACCAATCCTGCACTAAAAGAAAAGAGCAAAATGGTATAAGGTGGAAGCAATAAAACACAGTTTGTTGATATACGATTTATATTTCATTTGGAAAGTGCTGAAATATCACAGTCTCCACTGTAGAAGTCAGAGGGTTAAGATTGAAACAGTCTCCTCAGCTGCACCAAAGGTGAAATGGAAACACCAGCTCGGCTGCAGAGCTGTTTACACTTTATGAATAGGAATCGCATGTTGGATGAAACCAGCCTGTTAGTGAGAGGGAAGAAGAGCGAGAGCAGAGGAAGAGCAGTAGAAAGGAGGATCATTTTAAGGATGGAGGTGGTGAGCACTGACAAGTTTCTCATGTGCTAAACCCTTCTTTGTTTTTTTAATCCCACGAAGCAGCTGCAGTGAGGCACATGGCAATCTTAATGTACTGTTTAGTCCCACTCGTGTAATCATATGTACAATTATTGTTTTATTCTGGTCAACAGGAGAGCTCTTATTTTCACAGCTGTCCAATTTCCTTTTGACAGAACTGTGAATAAATGTAGCCGCTTGATGTCTGGCAAAACTGCCTGCTCCTGACACGCTTTATACTTGTCAGTAATTTTATCACTAGCTGCATGAATTAATTGCCCTCCCAAATGTCAGCATTTCAGTCCACTAATGACACTGAATTCCAGTGATTCCACTCAAACAATGCCGCGTTTATTCTCGCTTTCAATGCTCAGCTGAGGTGATTAGGGCAAATGCCATAGGAAGGGCTTGAGAGTTATGTTTGCTAACTTTGCCACTGATGAAAGCACTCATACAGCAGTACTATGTTAGGCTGTTTTTATTAGTCACTTTAATGTGTGTACCCATGATTAATGTGGGCTCAGCTAGATGTGTGAGGGTGATTCAGCGTTGCGGACACAGGCGAGCCACTCACTGTGGATACGCACATGTTGGCTCTCATTCTGATGTTTGGTTACCCCATAAAGTAATGAATGGAAACTCCTTGTTTAGATTAGAAAGCCCTTTTGAGAGGCAAGAGGGAAAGAAAACCACCGCCCTGCTGTGCCATGTCATAATTTATACTTCGCAAACCTCTCGTGCCCCGTTTCTTTCTGTTTCATCCATAGAGCTTTTTTTCATTAATAACATATTACTGTTGTGCAAGTAAGTCACAAAAGGTTTTGATTTATTAGTGTCTTTAACCTGGATGGAGATATTGGTGAAATGTGCGTTGCATGACAACAGGTCCACAGGTTTATCAGTTGAATGGCATGTGTCTTCATTTAGCCTGAGCAATCAGCTGATAGCATACAACTATTTTAACCTTCCATAACAGGGTTAAAGTATAAGCAACATTTATCACAAGTCAGCTGAAAGTCCTGTAAATTAGGCTAGCGCTGTTTACAGACTTTTTTTTACATCTTTTCACCACCAATCACATGTCTGTAGGTTTAATATCTAGTTACCTCCTTTTGAAATTGTTTTCTTTTGACAACAACTTCCCTCCTGTGTCTTTGTATGTTTTACTGTCTTTGTTTTTTTTTTTTTGCTATATGAAGATTTGGTGTAATGGCATGAACACAATCACTCTCCCTCTGTGTTTAATGTAATTCAAGCTGCTCTTGTCTGTGTTGCCGCAGCCTAGCCGGACAATTGTTTTTAAGTGCATGTGAGCACTGACATGCATATAGCATGGCTTACAAAACCACAACATTCCTTGGCTGAAAACCCTACAACAAAGAGAGGCAACAAACAGTTCACCTCACTCTACTTTTTCTTCGAGGAAAAGAGATGCACAATCTGCTTGACAGGTTGAAAGTTAGGATTTCTATTTGTTTTTGAACGGCGCTCTCATGCGACACCAAGCACCTCCTACCACTGTTTCCTAATACATGCATAGGGTGCTTTTTATTATCACACTATTATGTCTCTTTCTGTCCTCAGGTGCATTTAGCTACTGTCAGCAAGGGTGTGAGTTCAGCTAGGGTATGTGTTGTATTGGAACGCAACTGTTATTCCCTCAACGTTAACATCTGACAGTACTAAACATGGCAGAGTCTCACGGTTTACTTTCTAGAGCATGTGTAAAAAGAAGATGGTCAAACCCCCTGCTGCTGTTGTTTACTGTCACCTTGCTATCTGGAGCCTTTAAACCTCAACCACATGATTTTCTGCTTCTCTTCCTTTACTGTGATAAGCCTGTGATTGACAGCCTCCAGTGAGATGGATGGATTTAGGTTACACTTGTAGGGAGTAGAGTGAATGCAGATGGAGGGATTGTGTTGAGGTCTGTGGGATCTAGGCTGATATATAGACTGTCAGTCTGACAATAAAAAGTGGGGTTTCACTGCAGATTGTCGCAGTGGTTAGACTGAGCCCTTTGAAACGAATGAAAGAGGCTGGTACTGGAGGAGTGACAAAGGACTCAAAGTACATCTCAGTATGTTGGTTTGCATTCGTGTTTGAGTGCATCTGTAACATGTGTTTGTTGGGGGTACACGTGCAGATTTATAAACAACTCTTTGTTGATACTGTAAAATCTACTTTTCCAGTAAAATATAGCCTTTCTGTTTGAGTAACCCTTTATCCAGCTTTCCCATCAGCTTTCCCATTTCGTAGATGTCTAACATCAGTGTCAACTTTTACTTCTCGCATCTTTTGAAGTTAAATGCTTTCAATTATTTGGTATAAGATTTTTTTGCCATTCCAGTCAGAAAAGGAAAATAATTTTCCTTCTCCAACCAAATCTCACCGAGTGAGTAAGTCAATGGCTTTGTCACAATACATACAAAGTTCCTACAAAAGTCACCGGTGAGAATGGTGGCCCAGAGGCAAAATGTTCAACCAAGAGACTCATACCTTATTCTTTAGTGTATTGTTACTTTTACTTTCAGGGTGTGCTTGGGTAGGTTTGAGCACCAGAAACTTCGAGGTGAGTTTTGTGGAAAACATATGGCAGTTCCAGGAGGGATGTCATCCTCACCACCTAAGGCAGGACGTGTCTCCCTGGTCACCAAATCATTAATGGAAAAACGTGTTGCTTTCTGTTGTAACATCATGTACTTTTTAACAGGTATGCCACAATAGAGGCACATATTAAGGCCTCCATGCACATTCAGTCAACTTCTGTGAGCCTAGCCTGGAATTTTCAGCTTCGGGCAAAACGGGCAAATATTAGATATGTGTTTTGTCTGGATTGGATCCAGTGGAACATATTGGGCTTTAGAGAGATTTATTGATACATTTAACATGCATCAGTTAATAATTGTTAAGCTGATAAAATGATTCTAGAGTTTGTGTTTTTGACTGTATATAAATATAAATATTACACCTGCATTAGAAAAACAGTTGTATATTTCTCCCAAAGGGTAAGGTGTGGTGCTTTGTTTAAACTTTTTACTGCTTCATCGTCAAGTGTCCATTGAGCTCCTGTTTTGGCTCTTTAGCTGTGTGATTGCAGTTCACTGTGGAGCAGTTTGGTTTTTACTAGTGGATTGTTTACACAGGGATAATCTTTTTTTTTTTTTCACAAATCTTCTTGCTCTACACTGATGCGTGCGTCAACTAAGGGAATTCATACACATGCAAACATACACCCATGGGACTGTGATTTGCGTGCTTTCAGATAAACAGCCTTTGTCATTGTTTCAGTGTTTGCAAGATTAAAAAGTGACAGAAAGCGTGACTGGAGCATTTTATATTTTGGGGCATTCCCCAAGGTTATGTCTTACAAACCATTACTTCATTACTACTGCCGCGTTTATTGACTCTAACTGACTCATTAGCATTAGATACGAAAACCGTCTTGCATGAAAAAGCTGTTAGGCAGACAAAAGTTTAGTCTTGGCGTGTGTGTTCTAAGGAAAATCGATCTTTCTGTTCTCTTGTTCTCTTCAGACAGACTAATTAATCATCAATCAAGTCACTTTTAAGCCCTGATTAAGACCAAAACATTTTGCTATGGCGATTTCCTCAACACAAGAACGGTGTGAGGGCCTTACAGCTATATGTCACTGAGCGTGTGCATCTGTTTAGGTTTGCATGGTACTTTGTGCGCATGCTTTAATGTGTGTGCTTTTCTCAAGCTGCTCACCCTACAGATGGGCTGCTTCACCATAACAAGACTGGCAGATGAAACGAGATGACAAGACTGAGAGAGTTGGTGCTTGTAATTGTGCAGCACTGGCTTTGTGTGCTTGTGGTGTTGCTAAAGCGTGTGCGTGTGTCCGGGTGCCTTTTTGCAGAACAGACACCTGTGCCATGAAGCCAGTGATTCAGCCCCTAAGTGGCTCTCATCATTGCTGATGTTGTTTCCCCAGAGTGACATAGCTGAAGCTTAATGGGCCTGCTGATGGTGTATTAAAGCTTGGTGTTAATTATAACACCAAGCTTTGTTAGGCATCGTCACATTACCATCAGGATAAGCAGCACTGTTGAGTTTTATATTCAGGAAATAAGGGAGAATGCTGATTCAGTCAGCACTTGAATTGAAAAGGAACACACAATTGAGGTCATGCATTCTCTATTGAACTGTTGGGCTGTTTATTTTCTGTGTTCTTGTTGTCCAAATTACAGTCACATGCTTAATACTTCCATTCATATCTGACAAAAACGTAAGTACGAAATTAGTGTAACATTTTTCTATTTCTTAGAGAACAGAGAAAATAGTGCGTCGATTGATTCTCTTTGCATTTTTTTCCCTGGCAATAATATTTGAATTCATTTAACTTTAACTAACCTAATGAATGTGTGGCTTGTTTCTCGTTGGATTTATTCCACTGAAGCAGCAGTCATAAGCAGCTGAGCTGAACATATGAAAGCAGTGATATCAGTTTGTTGTTTGTAATAGCATTTCTAGATAATTGTGCAAGTGGAACGTCGTCATCTGTAGGTATTAAGGTACATGAAATCTTTTCACAATCTAGCAAGATTTCTAACCAAAATCTGCTGTGCTGAATGTTTTTGTTTCTTTTTTCAGAAAATGAATCAAACACCCACTAAAAAATTAATGCAAACCAAATCAAATTGAAATTACAGTCTTACATTACTGTAAAAGCTACAGAGTTTGTGAGCTAAATTACATTCCATACTACCTTGAGTTGAGGAGCCAGGGACCTTGGTTTCAATGAAAAGGTCCTGAAAGCTGTCCTCACCCCCACCCCACCCCCCCCAACATCCATTTTCTCCGGTTAGTTCCGTTTGCCCACTTCTGGTTATCAGCTATCTGATACAGTGCAGATAAATTAGAGTTATTGTGGGCGTGATGAAGCAGAGCTTAATGCTGGCTGGTAGCTTACAGATGCACTTTCACTCTGTTTATGCCAAACACAGCCAGACTGTTAGATATCAGCCAAATTAAGCTTTCGGTAAATGTCAGCCAAGGTGAATATAAGAGGAGAAAAAACTGTGTGCATGTGCACATTTATACACAGAAACATAACCTTCCACACATTTATTTGATGATCATAACGTGCTTTGCATTTCATCTGCAAAATATATCTAGATGATTTGAGGGCAGCTATTTATTTCTTTTCCACATAATGAATTTTTTTTTTTTTTTGAAGCAGTTGCATGTGTACAACTGCTCCACTCAGTTGAGTGCCTTTCCCAGGCAATGTAAGTGCTACACAAATCATGTTCCCTTTGAAAACAGCTCAGTGTCGAGGCGTGGTTTTTGGTACTGCGAGAGGAGACTTCAGTTTGTGCAAATGAGTTTGAACCTTTTGAGCTCTGCTTCAATCTTTATGTGAGCCCGTCTTCAGCTGTTCCTCTGTTAGTTTCAGTGATTATGGGTCGGTTGGAGCTGTTGTTCCATTGAACAGATGCTACCAAGGAAAGGAAAGGTTGCTGCACATTCGAATTATTCTAAATGTGGCACCGGAGGCCACTGGAAATTTGTCACTTCCTAATATCAGAAACAAAACTGATAAGGAAGACCATGATGATGTTTTGACAACGAGCTGTCAATTTTATTGTCTATTCAGAGTCATGCTCAACTGAGTATGGTCATCACACTAACCCATTTGGTTGAACAATGCACATTATATGCAATGCAGCTGCTTTGCTACAACATTAAGTCGTTGAGCTAGTTGTTTTTCAAGATACAAGTTAAAGCAATTAATGCATTAAACATTAACTTAGGCATGTGGAAGAGTAAATATGCATGCAGATAACTTTTCTATGTTATTACCTGTACTAACAAAGAAGAGAGAGGCAACAGTGTCAAATTAAGTACATTTAACAAAACTGAATCACCTCTTTGAATGCAATGTGGTTAAAGTACCTTAAAGTCAAGTGGTAGTTATTAAGTATGGGATTAAGAGAAAAAGGGGAGGTTGAATTCTTCAATACTGAATTATTGATGATTGTGGAAAGCACTATTTTTATTCTTGGATTTTTAGATTTACGGTACCTACAAATGTCTGTGTTTATAGTTGCTGAAAAGCCTTCAGGTTTTTTTTTTTGTTTTTTTTTTACTGTTTTGATTGATTATTATGGCTAAAACCAAGTGATCCGTAAATTTCTTATGAAGGAGATGAGGAACATCTTCCAGGAACAAAGAAATTGTCTTTGGCTGCCATCTGCTTTATTTCTGCAGCCTGCTTGGTTTCATTTAAAGGATAGAAAGCCCCGGCAAACTGCTCACCTGTGTCACTAAATCAGCAGGTTGGGAGCACGGGGGTTGGCGATTTCACATGTCAGTGATTTTTAAGGCCACCTTGAGGGGAGGAAAGTTTGATATGCAGGCTGCAACGTGCTGAGATTTGGAGGTCTTGGAGAATAAGGGGGAGGACCCGAAATCAATTTTCTTGTTTAGCTTAGGCTCCGTTTTCCCTGCCCTGCTTGAAATTGCTTTTGGGATCATGCTTGCAATTTCCATGAAGCTAAGTGTTTACACTCAATATGTGAAGCTGTTCTAATAATCAAACCTATAAGATTAAGAGTCAAAGTGTTACAAAGAGGTAAAGGTCATTTTGTAAAAGCCTGTGTGTCCTCTTCTGCTAGGCATTTAAAATCTCAGTTGCTCTATTTTTCTCACAGCATTGATTTTTTTCCTTCTTTCCTAACATTCAGCCAACCTCTATCATTTTTCTCCCTGTTGGTTTGGCCATTACTTTTCATACGACGCTGCAAGTAGAATCACGTGTTAAAAGGCTTCAGCAGACGAGCTGAGCCCATAGCAATACATGCTGAACAGTTCATCTATAATAGCCCTATAACCCATGTGGTGTTATTAGGCTATCTGTATGCTAGAGATGATTCTGCTAAATCTGGAAAGGCCAGTCAATATATGTACATCAGGTGTGTCACAACTACAATCAACAATTGCAAACTGATGAATTCTTCACATTTTCAATAATGAATAGCCTGAGACCAAATGCGTATAGTCGTTATAAGCTTATTTAACTCCATATACTTTTCTTTTATTTATTCACAGGTAACTGGCCAGCTTCCGTGGGATTTGATGTCACCTTTAGATTGGTTTAACTGAAGATGGAAACACTGGAGTCTGAGCTGACGTGCCCGATCTGCCTGGAGTTGTTTGAAGACCCCCTCCTCTTGCCCTGTGCCCACAGCCTGTGCTTCAACTGTGCCCACCGTATCCTGGTGTCTCACTGCTCCACCAGCAAGCCCCTCGAATCCATCTCAGCCTTTCAGTGCCCCACCTGTCGTTACGTCATCACGCTGAATCACCGCGGCCTGGAGGGCCTTAAGCGCAATGTGACGCTGCAGAACATCATTGACCGCTTCCAAAAGGCCTCCCTCAGCGGCCCCAACTCCCCCACTGAGAGCCGTCGCCTGCAGCCGCAGCGGCCCTACACCGCCACCATTAGTGGTACAATAGCTGGAACGATTGGCGGCAGTGGTGGGACAAGTGGAGGAAGTGCCCGTGGCAGCCCAGCCACTTCCAGCCAC
Organism: Leuresthes tenuis; assembly: GCF_036924035.1. Lineage (NCBI taxonomy): Eukaryota > Metazoa > Chordata > Actinopteri > Atheriniformes > Atherinopsidae > Leuresthes > Leuresthes tenuis. The sequence goes on along the minus strand of NW_027325365.1, from coordinate 14,073,482 downwards.
TCCCACCCGCACGCCAACCACGTGAACCACTCCAACCACACGAACGCAAACCACAGCCCAGCTGTTGTGGCAAAGATGGATCCGCGTATCAGCTGCCAGTTCTGTGAGCAGGATCCACCACGCGAGGCTGTCAAGACATGTGTTACGTGTGAGGTATCGTACTGTGACCGCTGCCTGCGTGCAACACACCCCAACAAGAAGCCCTTCACCAGCCACCGCCTGGTGGAGCCCGTACCAGACACTCACATCCGTGGCCTGACCTGCCTGGAGCATGAGAATGAGAAGGTCAACATGTACTGCTTGGTGGATGACCAGCTCATCTGTGCCCTCTGCAAGCTGGTGGGGCGCCACAGGGAGCACCAGGTGTCCTCCCTCACTGAGCGCTTCGACAAACTCAAGGTTCGTCCTTCACTATTCCTCGATTTACAAAGCATGCAATAAAGTCATCACTGTCTCTATTTTGTGTTTTGTGACTTCTGTGTATGTGGAGCTCGGTAGGTCACAGCCAGCTGGATTTATAACATGACAATTTGTTGCTAAGCTTTGAAGTTATTCCCATTTTCTCATGCATAGCATGCTGCATTCATTGGAACATGTTTGTATGCAGTTAACTAAATTCTGCAGTCTTTAATCCACCCATTCCTGCCATGGGAATGTGCATTTTTGTTGACCACAAATTGTCAGCAGCACAAAGATTCCATCATACATAGGAACCTTTGTTGAGCAAGAAGGACAGAGAGAAACAATTGGTATGGTTCACTGGTGAGAAGGGCAGAGAGAGATGGAGACCAATAGAGAGGGCCGTCATTATAATAGTCGATGAGCTGGCATTCCCTGTGGCCACTGAGCTTTCAGAGGCTCTGAGTAAAGACCGGGACTGCTGAATCAGGGTGAAAACAACAGAGGAAGGCACTAGCTAGAGCTAATTCCACCTCTAAAGGCCTGAAGAGGTGGCACCAGCTGGCCAGAAAGGTTTTTGTCTTGAGTGTCTGGCAAGCATATGTACACAAACTGTATGTGTGTCGGTTGTTTTGTGTATATTTTCATCCATTTAGCCTTGATGTAATAAGATTAACATCTATATTTCAAACAATGTTTAACAAGACTGTACACAGAACAATATTCATACATATAATCCAGTACAGTATTGTACGGATAAGAATTTAGTGCAAAAACAGGGATAAACACAGTTTAACCTGTTATTTTACAGCATTTAAGATATACTGTACTCAGCCCACAGTGCATGTTTTCTTTCCCGCGTGCTGGTCAAAAATAATGAGACCAGCCTCATACAGGGATTTAAATAATTAGTTCACTGGAGGATAACGACAGTGAGAAAGATTGCAACTGTCCTGTAATGCTGTGTAAATTCCTGGTTTCACAGAACTAAAACTGAAATAGTGAAAACAGAAAGATGAAAAGAATAATAAATGAATCAAAGCCTTTCTGTGCACCGTTGATAATAGGTGCTGTCTGGACACTAATTTCTGACACAGCAATTCAAGCTCAGATGTTGACTCTGTTGGAGCCAACTTGGATATTGTTCTGGAGGGATTGAAGTTACGAATACTCAGAAGCACTGAAAATCAGCTCATAAGCCCATTGATATACGGTATCATTTTGTCGATTACTAACTTTTTTATGAAGACTTTTATTCTTCGTGTATACATTATATTTGTTCGTACAGTAAAGTTGCCATCATCAAGATTCATAAATTCCCCTTAATGTTTTCAGTTCCCACGGTGCACTGATCTCGTTGTGCTTTATTTCATCTAATGAATGGCTTTATGTGGCAGGGAGAGAGAAACACACATGGTACCAGTGGTGAGATGTGTTCTCTCTGAGTGGCTTTGTTCTGTTTCACTGAGAAAAACAGAGATGTGTTTTAATGGCCTCACATTTGATCTATGTGGCACTCCACAGTACAAAAATGTGGGCGTGAGATATGTTAGCGAAGCATGTTTTTCCATTGTCAACATTCCACGTGCAGCAGAATTTCATCTCACTGGGGCTCTGAGGTGAACACAGCGGCAGCAGTAATGTTCTTAACGCCTCAGAACATCCTTTTTACCTCTGTGAAAATGCTGTCCCTCGTTCTTTGTTACTGGTGTTTTGTGCTACCAAAACTATGACTGTCATTCATGTCAGCAAAATTCCTGCCCAGTGCTCTCACCGACTGACCCCATGGTGTTAGCTACCTTATTCTGCTCAGGCTGTGGAAAGGTTTTCTGTAAGCTGTCTGCTGCCTCCCCCCCTTCCTTCTCCACTACGCGGCTGGCTGTGGTTCTTTGAACGTTGCCCAGCCAAGACTTTGTACTTTGTTGACTTTGAATCTGCCCTAAATCCAGAGGGAAAATCGCCCCATTCCAGGCTCCAGTTAACCAACCAGTCGCTGCTTACTTATAATCTTCTTCTCACCACAGCAAGTGTGTGTGTGCATTTGTCAATACCACTAAATTTCATTCAGTTTGTCCCCCAATCTCACCTCGTTTCATTTTTGACTTCTTGATCACTCTTTACATTACCTCCTGTATATGTTGTGCAGCTTCAGAGCTACACTGTCACTATGATTTCACCCATATTAAAAGGAAAGGTAAGCTTCCCTCAAGCAAGATGAGTGAAAATGGCAACAAGAGCTGGCACTGTTAAAGACAGAGTGTGCCACAGCTGAAGCTGCAGGGAGGTGACTTAATTCCCCAAGAAGCTGCTAAGTGGAGCTCTTTGCTCAGAGGTGGAGAAATTGGTCTGTTATGATTGGCAGAGTAATCGTATTTTACTTTGATATACTTAAAAGACTGCAGCCCCAAGGAACTACTCCTGAGATCTTTGTTTTCACACCATCAGATTCACTAGTCACTCCGGGTAAAGTAAGTAAGTAAGCAAGCTGTTGGAGTGAATATCTCATCACTACTGCTTAAATGCGTCGGCTGCAGATCCATTGAAATGTAATTTCAGGAATATCATTCAGAGGCTGGGTGACAAAATCAAGAAGTAAATTGTAAGGTTTTGACAGGACTGGCTCATTTTCATTTTACAATCATAAACATATTTGGCACATTTCCTTCATTGGAAATTCAATCTGTGAAGGTGGACACACAAGCAGTGTGTGTGACTGCAGTACATTGTTTTGTTTTTTTTGCAACATATTTACATAAAGCACTAAAGAATATATTTGACACATTTGTTTGTATAAAGAAGAAAAAATAATGGTTTAAATATTTTTAATTGTGACAGTATCTCTCATCAGGATCAGGGCATGAAGGGGTGATGACTCTGCGCCACAGTAAAAGTGCAACAAAACATCTATAACCTGGTTTCTTCACATCTTAGTCACAAATAAATGAAGGACCTAGCCTTTAACTGGCATTTGACTGAGTGAAACTCAATTAATCTTCCAGCCTCTCACAAGCAACCAGATTTATTAATCAGAAGCAGTAACATGTTGGTGTTGATTTACAGTCATCTAGGTCAACATATTATTAATTGCTTGCTTTTCAAGAACTAGCATTACCAGTAGCACTGACACATTTAACATGTGGCTTGGTTATGCTGCCCTTTTGTTTTTTCCCCCTCTGCTGGGTGCTGTGGGGGGGTTAAACCCCCTGGAAAAAATATGCACAAAGAAGAACAAGGTTGGAATAATGAGCAGATGAAGGAGATGATTAATATGGAAGGAAATAGAGAAATGATGATACATAAATCAAATAAAAAGGATAAGTGTTCTTGCTCTTCTTATCATCATTGCTGGCTCCAACTTTATAAGCTCTCAGGCTCCTGAGGGTTTTAAGCAAGCTTTAGCATCATGAGCTAATGGGCTGACATGGTGGCATACCTTTGGCAAAACCGACACTCAGAGCAACAGCCATCCTTGAGGAATCCTGACCTTCAGCTGCCTCTATATCTTGAGCTCTTTTATCGCAGGGAGACTCTGCTGGGTTTGTCTCTAATGTCTTTATACTGTAGGTCCCCAGGTATTTCACATATTTGTGTTATTGCATTTTGAGAAAGATTGCAAAACATTTCCATGTGATTACTGAATTAATTCTTGTTGAGGATGAAGCAAGTCGCAGACACAACCGCGTCCACCCCCATACTCACTTACCCCCTCCGCCCTTTTCATTCCCTTCAGCCTTTCTTCTTTTTCTTTATTCCAACTGTTTCTTTCCTTCACCCTCCTCACCTCTCATATAATTTGGTCTCACCCAACCTAAGCTCCTTAAGGCGCTGCCTAGCTCTTTTTTAGTGCATTGGATGCTTTGTCTGCTCCTACTGCTGAGTCTTCTCCCACCGTATTTCTACCTGTTTTCATTTTGCCAAATCCAGAGGCGAGCTTTATACATGAGTGCATGAGTAAACTCATTTTCCTTTTATCACATTCACACCACCAAACGCACCTGTATTTTATTAGTATTTTTAAAGTATAGCACTCTTGATCTGATTGTACACCAAATACTGCCATAATAAGAGAAAATGAAAAAGCAACTATGTCAAGTACTCAAGCTAAATATGAACACTCCCAACTCTTCATTTCTCATTAAGTTACAGATTTTATATTACTTTTCCCTCATACATATGCTCCCACTGTATCCATCACTGTCAATATAGTTCTCCCACCTTCTCCGTATTTGCATAAAGGCAGATAAACATCATCCTTCCCACCTGCTTTCTGTCACACTGTTTTTGTCTCTCCTCTCTCTCCTTCTCCTGGCCCTCAGCCAGTCTGCCTTGTTTTAACACCACTCCTTTCCAGCCTCAGTCACCCACAAACCCACACACACTGCATCAGGATACTGCTGCTAAGAGAGATTCACAGCCCTCTGGTGTGTTCATGTGATTGCCTTCAAATATGTGTGCCACCGAGCAGTAGTTACAGGTCTGTAACTGTGTGTGTGTGTGTGTGTGTGTGCTTCCACAAGCATGTATCTGCACAGATGCTATAATTTTAAATGTGAGACATGACTGGAGGCTGAGTGTATAGTGTCATCAGAAATCATGGTTCTACCTGAATTAGAGTGTGAGATGGAGCGTACCTGTATGTATATATGCTTCAGCTTGCCTATCAGTAAATACGCATCTGTGGAATTACTATTTGAGAAAAAAGCCTCACCCTGCGCACAAGCAGGCCTGGCTCAAGCATCAAGTATAAATAGACTATGTCACAGCAGTCTATCGTACACTTCAGTGGCACAAAAAGCACATCAGATCACTTCCAGCCACTTCATCATACATGCGCTTCTTATGCAGAAACAGCTAAATGCTTTAAAAGCTTCAGTGTCAGCAGGAATACAATTATCACAGGCTGAGGGATCCAAATAACATTACTCATCCTTGAGGTTTGGGTTTTTGTTTGAAACCAATGTACAAAACTATCCATTTAATCAATGTATCAAATATATTTCTATATTCCTGTGTGCATGTTCCACTTGTGTCACTGGATCTATGTAACTCTCAGTGCAAGCAGCAATCGCATGATAATGATATCAGTGGTTTGTGTGATTTATTGGACTACATCAACTATAGCTTTATCTATGTGATCCACATATTTTTTTCATTTGCAAATCAATTTCTTCCTGTTCCTGGGAGCAAATTGATAGATGAAATTCAGTTCAGCTAACATGACATTCAGTAAAGTTATTCAAAAACATTTATTCCACATATGTTCATCATTAGCCTTCCTTACTTTTAGATGTGTTTTGTGTGCTTTATCTGAAAGCCACAAATCATACTTATTGATAATATTTTTGACAATTTTAGTTCTTATCGCGTTAAGGGTGTATTTGTCTCCCATATAAGATGATTCAGTATTTATCTAGATACAATCATTTTTGCTCAGGATATGTCTTGTAACACATAAAATCCAGATTTAGAATTAGAACTTAGTAGAAAAATAAGATTCTTAACAGTGGGAAACTTTAATCAACGGGCTTTAGTCCAGTGTTTTATTGAATCCAAATGATTTGCAGACATTTGGTGTCATGGTGCATTGCAAACTGTGTCACTGATGGGTGTGATTGTGAGCATTCACACCACCTTCATATCTACTTCTGATTAGGCCATCCAACAGGCAGGCCAGCTGATTTGCGGTTGAAATGGCATCCAGACTCTGCTCACTCAGCATGCGTCAGCATAGTAATGGTGCGGGTCCAGTCTGGTGTTTATTCTGTCGCTGACAAAGAAGTCTGTCTTTGACTCTGCGTAGAATCTGCAGCAAAACCTTATTCAAGTGGGTTTAATGAAAAAAACGGGCCATTGACCAGTTTATTGCAAATTTTATATAATCAAAGTCCACGTACCGATGTGATGACATATTTATTTTTTCTTTACTCCCCCTAGTAAATAGTGACTAAATATTAGCTTGAAATATTCCGGGCCATACCCTGCTTCTTTTTTTCATGTGCTTTATTGCGACCTCTTCTATTCTCGTTGCAAGGCTTAAAAGTGGAATTCAGGCACTCGAAGGCTTGTATGTATTTTAGGGTAAAGCTGTAAAAAGCTGACAGCATAGCAAAGCTTAGCTGAGCCTCGTTTGACACTCGAGGAAAATGATTTTAACTTAGAACCTTCTAAATGAAACTTTTGGATTTCTGTGACCTCTGCCTACAAACATAGACAACTTACAATGAATCCATCCCTGCAAGAGTCAGTTTGGAGAAAGCTGTCTCTTTGATATATGTGACCATATTTTGTCATAGAAACCATCTGCATTTGATTGTATTTTCTGCTGTACTTGCTTGTCAAATCATGGTGGATTGGAATTCATGTATTTAGCGAGATGGCTGACAGCAACGCTCATTACGACAAGGGGGTTTGCACTTTAATCATCAGTGGAAAGTCATTTAGCTAGGCTGATGTTATTGTCCACTGGCTTCCAAGCATTTTGATGCCAACCTTTCATATAGTGCCTCATTAATTTCTTGCAATATCTGATGAGCAAGCACTTCCTGGCATTAATCTGCTATAGTCTGCAGCACAGATCACATTTACATGAGGAGAAAGGAGGGAGTGTTGTAGGAAACTGATGACACATGCAGTGTATCAACATTATTATGGATCTTGATACAGAAATTAAATTTTATCATCTCGAGTGGATTTATAAAACTGGGCGGGCTTGATGACATTTTCGCATTTTGATCATATAAGAGATTCCTTACAGAAGCTGCCTGGATCTCTCGGATTCTGTTTTGGCTTGTGGCTCAGAGACAATAGGGGGGGGGGGGGAGTGTATCATAACAGGAATATTTGTACCGAATCTGGAATGTAAGCACCCCGCTTCTGAATATCTTCATCCCATACACACACATGCACTGAAGTGTTGTATTTGTCTCAACACATGTATACACAGAAAGGAACCTTGAGTCACTTTCTGTGCCTGTACCTGTACACACACTTCCTTCTTGTGTGTTCTGTCTGCGTGATGACTTCTGTGTGCTGTTGTAAGGCCGCCAGGCAGGAACAGCCTGCCGCCACTGGGAAGATGCTTAGTTTGAACTAATGACTCCAGTGTGAGATGAAAAGCACGTATTCACCCACAGAGACTTCTAATTCATTCCAAACCTTAAATAGACCATTGATTAGTTGTCTCAGGTTCTCACAGTAAACAATGACAACAGTTTCATAATAGTTTTCACCTCTGAATCATCTCTGTTATCTGATGAGATTGAATTTTTTTATGAGATTGAAGTTTGATTTGATGCTTTCTGTTTGTAAATATTACTTGAGGTTTTTATAGCTGATTTATTTAATATTACAACTGTTGAAAATGTGTTAAATCATATTTAAAGTGACAAAGGGATCACTCATAGTTTATTATTTTTATTATTATTAATCAATTATTAACATTATTCATTTATGATTTATTTTTATGACTCATTTATTACATGACTGCAGTTTCATTCAGCCAAATAGATTAAAAAGATAAATAAACAGTGTACATAACGAATAATTCTGGAGTGAAAGAGGCAGTCCTATCACTCAGGATTTTGCAGAGCAAAGCACATCTAATAGGAGAATGACTATTAGCTGAAATCTGCCCCATTAAGTGTGGCTGAGCTTGAGCGATTGAAAATTAAAAGACTTCATTCATTTGAATCCTTTGCTTTACTCATCTTTTGATGCAGACTTAGTTTCTCATTATGTTTTGTTTGATGAAGCTGCTTACCTAAGAATGCAGATGACAAAATGACACTCATTTACATCTCACAAGAGTATTATAAGGACTCTTTGTGACAAATGAATTGTCTCTTCAATACTCTCTTCTTGTCATACAGTCATTGTTTCTGATGTTTGGATGAGAGCAGCTCTGTTCATTTGAGTTTTGGCTAAAAGCTTGCTAGTTTTTTTTTTCTTTGTAGCAGCTCATCATTTCTCTTTGATCAGAGAGCTAAGCAGTTCCATGACTCTGGGGTTTTAGACACGCAAATGAGTGGATGAAGGCCACAATATGTACAGCTGTGTGAGAGAGCAACCTTGAATGTTTGCTTCACAATCACAGTTTACTCATCATCTCATGAATTTCCTTCTCTTTTGCTTTCAAGTGTCTGAAGGAACGTTTCTTATCCTTCCACCACAAAGCCTCACACTGCAGCAGACCTAAGCAGAATCCCGTTAGAATGCCAGAGAAAACTGACTTCTCTGTTCAAGCCAGGTCTTCAGAAATAAGTTGCCTTTGAACAAAATTATGAAACCAACGACAGAGCAAATCAAATAAGGTAGTAAAGTGTTAATATAAGAGAGCTTCTGGCAGGTATTCTCATTGGAAATGTTTACATACTGCACCCTCATCTTCTGCTCCTGCTTAAGCCTGCTAACAAGGTAGAAATAGTGGAGCACGCAAATGGAATGCAGTGTTTTGTATTAGCTTAACTCTGTAGTTAACGTAAAACAGCAAGAACACAATGTGTAAAAAGCTGGAACATAGGCATTTCTCATGCAGAATATGCCATGTATTCTTATATATCCCTGATTATGATTGTGTGAGCAACACATTACTAAAGTTGTATCAAACACCACTAACAATTTGGGAACCATGGAGACCAATTTCTGTAGTATTGCCAGCAAACTGTTTTCCCTTACATGCTTTATATAAGATAATAGCCTCTCAATATTTGGTGGCCTTTGTTGTCATATCTTCTCCTCATAATACACCAAAGGTTTTCAGTGTGTGACGGACCTAAACTGCAGGCAGATCAGTGTAGCACGTAGACTCTCTTTGAGCCATGCTGTTGTACTGTTTGATGAGTAGGGTATGGTATCATCTTGGTGAAATAAGCAAAGTCTTTTCTAACCAGTCATGTTCTTGACCTGTTACCAGTTAAAAGCATTTTTTCAGTTTCACCACTTTTTTTTCTTCTTCTTTACAAACTTTCAGTGAGTTGCAAATCATGACCGTTTTCATATAATTCACACAGCGTCAAACTTCTTTGCAAAACTTTGTACGAAAGACCATGAAATTTCTTTTTCTTTCTCCAACATATTCAAAATCTTTGCCAAAAGAGCTGAAAGGAACAGAGACTGAACAAGAAGATGATGGACTTACTCTCCAAACAACTTCATTTCACGTGACAGAGAGACTGAGAACTCAAAGTTAACAGTGCGGTGCCCTGATATCCTCCTCTTAAAGCCAGTGAGAAAGGAGGGCGCTGATGCATGCTTAATAGTACGCAGAGATTCTTTTATCTCTTCTAAAAAGGGACACATCCCCTATCCTCTCTGGTCAGTGGTGGTGACAGCAGCAGACAGCACCCTGTCCACTGGTTCCACAGAGAAGCAGTCATTTCGGTGTCTGAGGCGATGCACAAACAGTGCAAAGACAGCATCCATATATTCAGACAGAATGATTAATTTGTTGAATTATTTGACATGCTGGAAATGTGCACATGACCACATTTTACCAGAGATACGGACCAGACGGAAAAAATGACAATTTTTTAAATTAATTAATTTAAGAATGAAAAGGATAGATTCTTAAAAGTCAGTTCACAATCATCAGTTTTGTTTTTAGCCATACTTGGCGTCTTCTCCACAGCTCTATATCTCGTGTCGACAATTTAAAGCCATTAAGCTTCTTTTTTTTTCCCCTTCATTGTGTTTTTACCTATACAGAGTCAGATATTATGAAATCCAATTCATCTGTAACAGGTTACAGTCCATGATTTCAGATCTCTGTCTAACATCCATCAATTTTCTGTAGCAACTTTATCCGGTTCCAGGGGGTGCTGGAGCCTTTTGGCGTGTTTAGTGAAGTTGCTTTTGCTCTGTGCCTGGCTTTGTACCCAGTGTTCATATGTCTTGCTAAGTGCCTTTTGGTAATCTTCGTTGGGTGCACAGTTGACATTATGATACACTGTGTTTGCTTCCCTCTAGCAGCCCACATCTTAACTACATCACCATAACTACTGTACGGTACATAACTGACAGCTGTAGGCGTCACAAATGATAAGAAAAGTCTCAAATGCATAAAGAATTGGATTATTATGATTGCAAGAGACTGCCTGTTCATCACTTGGTGTCTCGCACTCAGCAGGCTACTTCTCACATTGTTTGACTGTCAAACCTTTTTGTTGTAAGGTAATAAATGCACAGAAAGACAATCATTTTTCTTTATTTGAGTCTCAACATTAATTTTCCCACAACAGACGAGAGGCCTTCTTGCTGTGCGGTGACCATCACACAATCGTGCAGACCCTAAAATAAATCCCTTAGAGTTTTTGTACTTGCATTACACCAATAGAACCCCCATCAGTGAGGAGGTTGTTTGGAAGGCTGGGTTTCACTGAGAGCTATATAATTTAAATATAAAACCCTGTGAATTCATGGGCCAAATTTGGTCAACGCTTATCTACAACGCCATCCCTGAAAGCTTCTATTTCAATGGGGCCATTCTAAGGAAGTTCAGCTCCCCAGGGAGTCGCATAGAGAGGAATGTCTGTTCCAGATATCAACAGCACAGAGCTAAGCACGCGGAATTGCTGGAACGCAGAGAATGTGTCTCTCCTATTAGTGGCGAGCTCATCGCAGACACTGTGCAGAGTGGTTCCCCGCTCTATAAATCAGTGGTGAATAGCAGTGAAGATGAACCACAGCAAAGGTTACATGATTTTGTACTTGGGAAGCTATTCCTTAAGAGTTTTTATTTTCTTAAGTCTGCTGGAGCTTAAATTCACAGGATGTAAGTCCACAATGTCAGAACACAATCAAAGTGAAAACAATATTAAGTATGTCAGAGTTTTAATGTACGTAGAGATCACATAGTTTTTCCTCCTGTTCTAATTTTCTCAGGCTCTTGAATTTGCTCCCTCCTCCATTTTGCTCCTCATCCTCCTTTTGCTGCAGTATCCATCTCAATTTTTTGGGGCACCCTGCCAGCAGTTAGCATGGTAACAAGTGTCATATATAGATGATATGTAGTTGCCATCAGCACAACAGTCACATGGCATGACCTATAAATACACGATTCTGACATGATTTACTGACCTGCCTCCAAGACATGGTCAGACCAATTAGATAAATCAAAGTACCATTGAGCTACAGTATATCACTTCATTTACCTTGAAGGAAACAAACTCATCTGTCAGGGTGGATAGAGCAGCTTTGATGCTAACAGAGACTCTCTGTCTTGTCACTGACCAATGCCTCTGGGTTTGAACAAGAAAGGGGGGCTGTGCTTTCGTGTTTTTCTGCATTCTGTGTGTTAAGATTAGACTGATTTGTTGTGTGGGTGTTACCGACATCAGCCTGGGCAGATGGGAGTCTGGGTGTCTTTCTGTTCTACCTCTGAATTCCTGCGCCTCCCAAAGGGGGTCACACGGCAGTAGCCAAGATAAAATGCTTGGGGCTGGAAATCTCACAGTATGTCTGAAACTGGTGTCGGGATGGCATTATCTACTGTCGCATCCAATACCCCTGAAACAGCAGCCGGCTGAAAGATGCCGTTTCTTTTGTATATCTTGGTGTTTTTCCACTGCAAGTTAATTTATTCACCGATGGACAGAGCTCAGGGACATAATAGGGAATAAGGCTATTAGAGACAAAAAAAAATGAAAAGATTTGTGTGAAAGTACCTTTTTCAGTCTGAAACATAAGGAAATGGGGAAGTATATCTGTAGTGGACTGGGTTAGTGCCTGTCAAGACTGGCAATATTCTCAGTGAAAAAAGTCTAGTCTGAAGCAAAATTTTAGGTTGCAAAAAATGTCGCTACAAATCATAAATGCTCTCGGTCTGAACCCTCTGTATCTCCTTTTACCCCACAAATCCTGACTCATAGAGTGATGCATTTTTTCATACTGAGATGCCCTGCAGCAAGGTTCGGCTCATACCTTGACCTGAGCTGCTCTCTTCATCTTACCGTCCTGCTGGAGGGCGTCACTGCCTCTGAACAATTTCAACAGAAAAAATTCAACGAACAGAGTTGCTCACGTCCATATCACACTAACAGAACCAAGCCTCTCATTTGTTGTCGATGAGCTCAGATGAACCTCTCTGAGGGTTTAACAAGAGGGTGAATAATGTAAAGTGTTATTACACATGGCAGAGTCCAAAAAAAACAATGGAATGTGAAGACCTTTAATAATTAAAGATAAGATGGGACATGTAAAATCTAACTTCAGAAGTAGTCACAGAATCATGACTTGACTCACAGAACCATGTCACTGTTATTTAGTTTTTACAGTAAGAAAATCAAACGATGTTTCAGTATTAGGGAAGACATTAGGAGCGGGAGACAGCAGAGATATTAGAGTCATAGATCAGAGATGGCAGAGTAGAACTGGCAAAAAATGAGGACAGGAAACTGAATGAGCAGGGATTCAACAGTGTCAACATTCACAGTGAGTCACTCGTCATCGCTGAAGATTTAAATGACAAGTCCTCGCTTCTACCCTTCAAGCCTCCAGTAAACCCACAGGTTAGGCTTCAGCTGTCAGCACTGCCTATTAAACACAACATTTATGTTATTCATTTCAGGAGATTCATGCTACTTGGAGAGGATAATTATTTATGTCCCAGATTTGATGTATTCACTTGACACGCTTGTTATCAAGAATAACATTGAAGCGATAGAAGTACAGAATTACAGGATCTTTCACTGCGTTAAAGATAGGTGACACAGCTCAGTTAAGAGAAGAAGAGGATAGGTAGTACCTGGAAAAATGATACCTTTGAATTTGATAGAAGATATCCTGACTGGAGTTCAAAGACAGTTTCAATTGTTTGGGGTTCTTTGGGCTTGATTCCATCGTGTTGCTTTGAGTCAAATGTAAAGCTTAACAGAACTCTTCCTTATGTGTGATAACTATCTTGGGACATCAGACTAGAGGTCACGTTAAACTAAGAGGTTCAGAATGGGGCGCTGGAGCTCGTCTTTAACCAATGCAAGTCACGAGAGTGCAGCGGCGCTCCTGGTGAATGATTTGCTTGCAAAATCGGGAAATGACACATTCAGAGAGTCTTGTTAGCTCCTGATAAGTTCATTGAAAGAAAAGTTCTCTGACTTCAAGCAGTTTACCTTGATCCTTTTGATTAGGCACAAGCCAGCACTCACATCCACGTGGAGAAGGAGGACGGTCTGAGTTCAGCCACTTTTTTCAGTCGAGTTCTGTAAAACTATACTGTTCAGGGTGGGTTAGGGCTTAGGGTTTGTTTAGGCTTAACAGTGGTAGTGTTTTTGAACACTCAAACTCACAATGCAGGGAAAAACAAGAACTTTTATCTTCTTGCTGGGACATTATCATAAGAAGTGAGAGCATGGTCTGTGTTTCTATGATTTATTTTTTCTTTCATGGCTTTACAAATGCTTATTATGTACATTTCTTCCATATTGATTGTTGTTACAAGGGAACTTTTTCTGAAAAGTAAATGATATTTGAATTAAGACATCCTCTTAGCATTAAACATGTAAATTGTAGTAACAACCAATGGTGTCTGTCACTTTGACAGCAAAAAAGTCCCACCCATCCAGCATCCATAACTGTGACAGTTAAGGCTGATTTAGTTCATTATTAATGTTTTTTTTTAAAAACGGAAAAAACGATCGCCCTTAAACTGCAAATGTAGGGTAATAAGATCAAGCTAACAGTTAGGTTGACATGAACATGTTCTGATGTCAGTTTGGGCATTTTCTACATTTAAAGACATATTATAAAGATGATGAAAATGGCAATGAGGCCCAGCCTGAGTCTGTTGCCAGTTCAAGTTTGCTTCATCTCAGAAAGGGGAACTAGATTTGAATTGCATACCAGCTCAACCAGAAAGCCCTTCTAGCCCAGTGTTTGTGAAGTGCTCATAAATTTTCCACTTGTGTAAATGGGCTCTGGTCTATGTGTCGTAAGTGAGACTATGTGGTGCATCACTTTGCCCTGAGCGATATGGTAAAACATCGCGAAGGACTCTCAAAGCTGCAGGGTCTTGATGAAAACCCCTCAGCTGTCATGTCCGCCGCTCCCTGTGTTTTCACAGGGAAACTACAAAGCTTTCAATCTCAGTGTCTCCAGGGAAGGAAAACACAGTTGCTTTATCTCAGGCTTTTCCAGAGGCTTTTGGTAACAATGTTTCCCTCTGTTATTAAATCTAACAAAAGACAGCGAGCGTAATATGAAGGTGATAAACTGGAGAGGGCCAAGGTGACACAAAATGCGAATAATGTGCCGCTATGTGTTTGTAGTGTGTTAAATTTTAAGTTCCCCAAATATAATAGTGTTTTGCATGTATATCTAGATATAATTTCCATATATATTTAGGATTAAATATTTGTGTGACACAGTTAACTTCATAGTGAAATCCATTTAAGATAAACTGACAGTTGGTCCAGGCTTTTGAATCCTTACACTGAGTTGACAGAAAATTCTCTGGCATTGTGACGTGGAAATGCAGTTTTTAAGTGAAAAAACTATAATTTCATTATATGCGACTGGGTGGGACTAACCCCATTGTCAAGTTCTCAAGCTGCCATTGAGTCAACCACAATCAGCTGAGGGGCACAGAAATACCGCCCAGCGTCGGGATGAATCTGAAACCAGACTATAACAATTTGAGGATTCTGTCTGATGTCAACCAACATCTGCTTCATAATGTCGCCGTTCGTCACCTCCATGTAAATGTAACTGCGTTGGTTCCTCCACACCCCTCTCATCCTCACTTTCAGTGGATGCTTTGGTGCTTAAAGGCTTAAGAGGAGATTTAGTGAGAACAACACCTGGGTTTCAGCACAGCATTCTTTTGGATCAGCTAACCAGGCACAGCTGACGGTTGTGGTTATCTCACTTCTGTGACAACTTTTTGTTCAATGCTTACGCTCAAATGGGATTATAGTGCTTAACAGAGAGCTCATTCTGATTGTGTTTATTAAAGCAAAAAGAAGTTAACCAATCTTGAATTGTAAAGCTTATACTCAACTGCGTCGAAATCGGAGAGCTCTAAGTGTGCAAAACCTTCACACCTCATCCAGCTAACCAACCAGGCTGGCTGTATTTTCTTGGCAGCAGTCAACCTGTAGGTGATTTTTGCCTTTCATTCTCTCAATTCAATACATTCTTCTTTCTTTTTTCAACTTTTTTTTTGTTTTTACACTAGTCTGGGCTGCTCTATGAAGTGGCTGTTAGTAATGTCACCTCACAGAGTTTGTGTTTCCTGTACTGCTGTGGGTGCTCTCTGGGTAATTTGACTTGCTCAACATTCATGTTTGAGCTTAGATTAGTTAGTGGTTCTAAACAGGCTATTTGGGTGAGAGTGAGTGTTTTATGGTCGTTTGTCTCTGTGTTGGCCCTGTGATGGACAGCCGCCCTGATCAGGGTTTTAACCTGCCTCTCAGCCGGTGACAGCTGGGATAGGCTCCAGTCCCCAGTGACCCTGAAGAAGGATGAAGCGGGTTCGGGAAATGGATGGATGGATTTGGACTAAGTCAGACAAAATTGAATTAGCGCTGTTTGCTGAGATTACGTCTGTGAACGTTCAGCTGTATTTTGCTGAAAATATGCTGGTATTTTTCACTGAAGCAGTGAATCGGAGAGGTTTTAGAAACACAATCAAGCAGCAGCCTCTGGATTCCAATCAGCCAGAGTCAAACCTAAACACTGCTCGATCCGATATGGCTGAGCAAATAACCATGTCTTATGAATATACCATCAAGCCAATAGTTACAGATAGATATTTGTACTCTGCTGTTGGCCTGTTTTAGTGACTTTATCTTGCTGTTTTCTTGGAACATTTTCTTTCTTTTCGTGAATACAAAATCCATTTGTAATGAAAGTGAAGTACAGGAGATTTGATGGTAATGTTAACCTGTACTTTGTGCTCAGTAGGTTGAGCTTGGCTTAAATCAAAGGCACCAACTGAAATACTTGAAACACTGATTCACATTAAATCAGTTTGTTTCTTGTATATTTGATTTTTCACATCAATTCACCTGAATAAACAGTGAGCTACACACCTCACCCTTAGAATCTCACTCTTTCTGATATACTCCCATAAATGTAGATGTACCTGAACTTGTTCTACCATAAAAGAGTAAAACAACACCGTATTTAATCAAGCGTTTTAATGTTGTTGTGTCCAATAGAGACAATATTACAACTTGTTAGGACTATCTTACCACATGATTGGAACTAGATACACCACAGGCTTCTGGTGTTGCTCAGTTTCTATTTTCTCCCTATTTTTCCTCCTTCTTGATGTATTTTTGCACATCTCTCACACACATTTTATCTGCTCTGCTCCAGACAGCTACATTATAGTTTTGCAAGAAATAATCTTGTTTCATTCCAACATTTGCTTTCTTTGAACAGTTGTTTTTGTGGTTAAGGCATACATAATTAATCAAGCCAAAGCATTGTCACATGTCTGTCACTGTTTAAAAGAGATTCATTTTCTTCTTCAGCATAGCTGGTTTGATTTTAACTATCATCTGTACAGATGTACATTCCTTGTTTCCCAGTACAGTCAGTATTGGATGTAAACTATTAACTGGCTGAAATAATAATGTTATCTGAGAAACTTGGAGCTAATCTGTCAAAACACCTTCCATCTATGCAAACCAAGAGAGCAGATGACGACAGTATCCT
This sequence comes from Leuresthes tenuis, assembly GCF_036924035.1. NCBI lineage: Eukaryota > Metazoa > Chordata > Actinopteri > Atheriniformes > Atherinopsidae > Leuresthes > Leuresthes tenuis. The sequence continues at coordinate 14,056,430 of NW_027325365.1, read as the reverse complement.
CAGTTAGGAGTCAGTCTTTGATTGCTGTTTTAATCTGAAGTACATTAGCATTCTTTATCTAGCCCACAGCTAGTCACACCAATCTTTTGTTATCATCTAATAGGGAAAAGTCTGGTTGTGCTGACTGATAAAGCTATTTTAAATACACAGTCACACCTGCCGATGTGTAATTTGCAATGCTCTGTGACGTATGTGGAACGAATAGTTCACAAATAATGAAGAACAGTAAACAGATGACACACACTCAGCTCAAATGGGAGTCAGAGAGGTCACAGCAATATTGCAATTTGGCCCTGTTACATTCCATATAGAGATAAACATGAATCAATATATATCTAAACATTCTCTCCGTCATTTGATTCAAGTGTCATCTCTTGGTCATGAATTGGGTTGAGCTCCTCATTGTTGACCACAAGGTACAATTTTTATTCAATAAATTTAGGGATACAGTACGAGCATTTATCATTTGATTTAGACTATACTGACTTTATCCTGTGGAAGGTAGCATGGAGCGGGAGTGTGTCCCAACAGGGTTGCCAGTTCATCAGGGAGTAACATAGAGAGACAGACAAGCTGGCGTGCTCCACAGCCAAATTTAGATTCACCAATGAATTGGTCTGTGGGAGACAGGTCTGACTGCCTAAGAAAACCCACAGGGAAAGCATATAATCTCCAAACAGAAAAGACACAGATTTGCCTGCCAGTTCAGATGCAGAACTTTCTCTCTTCAAAGCGGCAGTCGTCACTAATGCAGCACCATAAAGAAGAATGCTGGCATTCTTTACTTGATTTGGCTCTTAGGTTTGATTTTTACTAACAAGTACGATTACAACCAACATCCCTATCAGCTAAATATATATGAGACATTTTATCGTCAAAACATCCAATGAATGGGACTTTTATTGGTGTGGGTTTTTTTTTTTTCTTTTTTTTCTTTTTTTTTTTTCTTATGCACTGACTGACACCAAGATTTTAGTTTTGGCAGCCAGAAAACTCCCACAGTATTGCATTCAAGGTTATTACATAACCTATATTCAGAGCTCTGTTCTGTTTGACAGATGTTTATACTAAATATACCAAAAATTGTACCAATAATTTGAGGGATTTTTATTTGTTCAAGTATAAATTACGTTTGCAGCCAATTTGTTTTGTAAAACTTTTTTCTTCTTTTTAATCACATTCTTTCCTAGAATCAAGCTTGCAGCACATGTAATACATTTCTGTTATGGGTCAAACACCAGGTCTGCATGGTGGTGTGGTGGTTAGCACTGTTGCCTCCCAGCAAGAGGGTTCCAGATTCAAATCCTGGTTGGGGCCTTTCTTTGTGGAGTTAGCATGTTCTCCCTGTGTATGTGTGGGTTCCACTCACTGTCCAAGAACATCCACGTTGGGTTAATTGATGACTCTAAAGTGTCCCCAGGAGTGAGTGTGGGTATAGAAAACGTATGAATGGTCAAAAACCAGCTGCCCTCTCTATTAAGCCAAAGTATTGATTATAATGAAGACCAGCCACGCCACACGTTATGTTGTTTTCTGTCCCAGTATTAATTTGTAAAACTGAGTTGCACTTCTCCTCCAAGAGCCTACTTTAGATCGATTTAAATGAAACATCCCTTCAAGCCCATTCAGCCATATTGCTGTTTTCTTCTAAACCAATTTTATCTCAGGCCAGGCACCCTTAATCCAAAGAATTACATTACCCGTCTCTCTATCCCTCTCTCTCATATATCATTTTTTCTATGTATACATGTTTTTTCTCATTCAGTCTCATTATCTCCTTGCTTCTTTGTTCTCAGGAGTCCTGGGTCATTCTGCTCTTGACCCCAACTAATAACTGGGAGGTTAAAAGCACACACCCTGCATATCAAAGAGTATTATAAACAAATTCAAATGCCAGCTTGTGTCAGGCCTCCTCACTACTGCTCAGAAGTCATGGCAATTTATTTTTCCCTTTGAAACTCAGACTTTTTTCTATCCTAATCCCCCTGTGAGGCTAAAAACTTGAATAATTATTGGATTTGTGTCCATTTAGGATTGGTCTTCTATTGTAATAAACGGAGAGGGGGTACTGAGTTTCATATAGCAAAGGCCTTTAAGTTTACTTAAGGGGATGTAAGAGTTTAGGAGTTGGGACTCCCTTCCTCCATCCCCAGTCTCTGCTTTGCTGTCTTACCTTTTCTGATTCCCCCATGCGCATGGCTTAGAAATTAAACTAAGCATCTTCAGCGCTACTTAGTCAGATGTAGCTTCAAGGTCACATGAGAGCACTGCAAGTTTGAACATATGTGACAGTTAGAAAGTGAAGACATTAAATGGGGTGTTTATGCCTATTTTTATGCATATTTCATGTCAGGTTATTAGAGGCAGAATGCTCTTGCCTTGAATATCCCTACTTATGCCACACTGGACAAAGCACAGACTTGCAAATATGATGCTTTTGTACATAACATATAAGCAAAAAGTGTTAATATTTTAGCTGGTTTTAAGCCCTACTGGTCTCATTAATTGATCCCAATGCTTACAAGTTTTGAGACCAGCATGAATCTTCATTTGTTATACCCTGCTACAATTCGCTGGCCTCTAAAGCTTTGCCCTATGGAATATTATCCTCAGACAAAAACCCTGTTTCCCAGAGGGCTCAAGTTACTGACACGTCCAGACTTTCAAAAGCCTCTTGTTAACAACAGCTGTAAAGTGAGCTTGTACAGTTCCTTCTCATGTAAAATCTCTACTCTTTCTCTTGCTTTCATTTCGTTTTCTCTTAGCATCTTGTTTCTCTTGTACAAAGGGGACAATATAGAATAGATTAAAAGAAAACCCATTGAAGTTGGATGCTTGGCCTCAGGACATTCTGTTCTAGTTTCAATGTGGGAGCAGCAGCATTTTTGTTGTCACATTGCTGAAATGACTCAGAGATTCAACCACTGGACGATGCCATCTTATATGGCAAGATATTTAGTCCAGTATAAAACCTTGGTTCAATTGTTGCCCCGAAGGCAAGTCTTTAGAATAACATCTAGTCCAGTGTGAAACGTGAAATTTCACAACTTGTTGTCTTGCTGTTTCGTGATGATCCAGTTATTACATTACATATTATACGAAAATCAAGCCTTAGATTTATAAAAAAAAAAAAAAAAAAACATTTTAATGTTTCGTTTAAGTTGATTAACACTATATTTTTGAAGAATTTTTTATGTCGTAATTTGTGATAATTGTTATTGGCAGTGATATTATGATTGTTTTTAGACACAAAAGTCTCGAGTGACCACACTTTTCTTTATATATTGCCAGGAAAATGGGTAATAGGTGCAATAATTTATTGAAACATGCACATACCTAGATGGAAATACAGTATATAAGGTACAATTCAAATTAGCTTGAAAGTCAATATTTGATATAAGTACCTTTATTCTTCAACACAGCTTGAACCCTCTTAGACAAGCTTTCTTCTCATTTCTTTAAGTAGTCTTCAGGAATTGTTGTCCGGGCTTCTTGAAGGACATTTCAAAGCTCCTCTTTGGATATTGGTTGCCTTTTGTTGCGTTCTCTGTCAAGATGATCCCACACTGCTTCAATAATGTTGAGGTCCACATTTGGGTAGGATTCATCCCTCCATAAGACCTGTTGCAACTGATTTTCTGTTCAGCTCTTGACATTTGGCACAGCTCAGCCTTTTCTCCCTGTTTCCCTTCCTTAACAATGGCTTCCTGACAGCCACCCTTCATGGAGACCATTTCTGATGAGGCTTCAGTGAGCAGCAGATGGATCAACTAAAGGGTCAGATTTATCTCTCACGTCCTCATGTAGACTTCTTCTTTCGTTCTCCATCTCTCCAGTTCCAAGGATACATGGCACAACGTGCCTGTAAATGCAAAGTTTTCATCAATCGGCTCTTTGAGAATCACTTTTTGGTACTAAAATATTACTTTAGGTCTGTCCAACTGTGATATTCTTATAGATGCAACTTAAGAAATGAGAACAAATTGTTTGCTTGTAACAAAGTGTCTAAAGAATCAACTCAGAATTGGTTATTTGCTGAGTTGATTGTTAAAGTAGACATAACAGTGGTTCAACCCTTGCTTTAGGTTAGCATCGAATGGCTTAGCAAACAAAAAAAATAAAAAGATATATTCTTCTGAGAATGATCAGGCACAAGGATTGGACTGAAAATTAGTGAAAAAGCAGCCTATGTCCAAAAAAAAAGACAAATTTAAAGGCCTCAGAAAGCCTGGAGGACTATTGCTCAAGACCACTTTAAAAGATTACAAGAAAGCGTGGCTCCTTGGAAGCAAGAGATAAAGAAATAAGCGGTGGGTTAAGTCTTTTGGACAGCATTTGAATTCTGTGTAATTTGTTCTTTAGCAATAATATGAATTAAACTACAAATGCAGACAATGACAGATTAAACTGTGACAGTAGTCTCAGACTACAGACTAAATCTGTTCAGTCATCCCTTCATCAAGAACAAGGTGTCCATTATTACTTTCACAATCCTTCTCTGCAGTCTCTCTCGCTGCTGTGGTATAAGTAGTGATCTGTCATGAGAAAAAATGGATCATCTGTAAAAGAATGAGACCCAGGAGCTCTTCAACACAATGATGTAATCTAAAGACGGGTGTTGATCTAACTCGAGCTGATGGGCTGTCAGCAGCTGCAGCTGAAACTGTGCTGGCACAGACAGGGTAAGGACTGAAGTAGTGAGGCACAGGGTGAGGAGGCGATGTACAGTAGAAGGGAAAAAGATGGATAATAATGGAAAATAGGAGAGCAGAGTAGAGTGAGTGAAGACTGAGTTTGAGTTGGCCAGACTGGAAATATTCTGAGCTGCATCTCTCAGCCCAGGCTCAGACCTATTTACATCTCATCAACCCCTTCCGTCTCTGTGGCTTTCTATTCATGACATGTCCAAAGCTGAATCAGTGATCAAGTGACATTACCCCATGCCAACCACCATCCATCCAACGTAGTTGCATTACTGCTTTATTCATATTTTCCCATCTGTTTTTTTCTGCACCAGCTCACTGTCTTCAAGTGGTTTTAGCTTTCTTTGATGCCTGTTGTGTGTTATAATAATGTCCTTGATGAGAGTTGCTCCTGCTCCCTCACCTTCTCGCTGACACTAATCATACCACTAATCACGCCACCAATCGGGCTGGACCCTGTGTGCCTCTGCACACAATTTCTGTCACTGTAGATAGATGGGACAATTTACATCGTGTTCGGATGCATGAAGTTGAAGGAGACATATTTCTTTAAAATTTCAAGCTAGAACACAAATGCATTTGATTCAGTATGCCACCCGACGCTTGGTAATAACCAAGGTTTTCTCTTCTCTCGAGCACTGCAATATCCTTCTGTTGTGTCTGTCAACATGTACAGTGAAACCCCTACAGATGGTCCTTAACACAGCTGCGCATATGTTGTTTGATCAAGCAGAAAGGGCACATGTCACTCCATTACTCATTGACCTCCTCTGACTACCCACGGCTGCCTAAATCAAATTCAAGTGACTAATGCTTTCCTACAGACTGACTTCTGGGTCTGCACTGAGCCGTTTCAACTCAGTCTTACAGGTTTATGCTCCTCTCAACATTTGTGTTCCTCTAAGGACCATGAAGCAAAGGTTGAACTATAAGATTGTTGTTGTTACTGTACACACTACAAGGCTTGTTTCTCATGAGTTTGGGAGTTCCGAAGTGTGTTCACATTACACGGCTAATCTGTGATAGAGTGTCACCCACTACTAGGTTTTTCACCGCCCCTTATTGATCTGACTGATCTTTATTAAGCAGTTACCACTGTCATGCAGACGAGTTCTTCTCGTGAAATCTTCATTACTATTTGATAGGAATATCCCCTCTTTTGTATATCTGGTTGTTAAAATCTCTTAGTTTCATGTCTCTCATAACATTGCACATTAAGGACACATTGATATTCTTTCCAGTATAAGATTGAATTCTGCTCAGTTTCCTTAGCAGACCAGAGTTTATCTCCCATGCGCTCCATCATGTTTATGCCAAGGTTTTAACATGTTTATTTCATGTTTGTTTGATTTTTTTTTTTCTACATCTAACCCTGTTGTGTCTGCTGACCACATCTGTCACGCTCTCATTGGCTGTAGCTCTGCCATTATAGCTCACTCAAATCTCCCACACCTGAGGCGAGAGAGTCAGTCTGATACTGGAACGTCTCCATAAACGTCACAGTTAATATCTTTGGAGCATTCACACACACCAGTGTATGACTGTTTTGCCTCAGGTCTGGGCTTTTTGCCTCCCAACATTTTTCTGCGTTGTTCAGTCAGGCCTAAAATCTTGTAATGTCAGCTAGGCTTGAGTTAGATTCTTTTTTTTTTTAAGCAAAAGCCTTCTAGTTCTGTGACTTTCCTTTGCTGCCATACATGCGCTGCAGTTTCAAGGTCTGTCTATAGAATTTTGATGATTCCTAGGTTGGGAGGCTATTAGGGCCCTGGCAAAACCGTTAGTCTGCACCTCTTGAGTTAGTACATTGTGGAGTTTCGAGGGTGTTAAGGATAATTTTTTTATTGGAGAAACCTCCCTTCATCCTCAGTATTTTCCTTTTATTTGTGAAATGTTCCCCCATACCTATTGGCTGCAACAGAAGCGCACAACGTGATCCTCTCACCCTGTGCTTCACAGTGAAGTGTCACTGTTACCTTGTTTTGTTTTGTTTTTTTGTTTGAGTTGCGTCCTTGTAGATCATTGCTCAATGTGGCCAGCACCACAAAGTTAGAATAACAGAATTACATGCGTTCAGACAGGGTTTTCACTTTTAGCCTTTTAAGCAATCGTACGAGCAGTTCTCTGTGAAAGTTTTATTGGCCTTCCCAGATTTCAACACGGATTGTACTGTTCTTGTTAACAGACATCTGTGGAAACAGATATGGGAAAACATATCAGACAGTTCAGTCCCTTCTAATTTCTTTTTTTTTTTTTTTCAATAAAATAATATTTTCTCCTGTCAGATTGAGGCTGTTAGGAGATTAGTTCCTTCTCCGTTACTGAAACTTACATGCTACTGTACTCTTGAACACAGAAGGGTGTCTTGTCTCTTTTATTCAGTCTAGGAAGTTTTCATTAGCATAATCTCAACACCCTCTAACATGTAAATATCTGACCATATTCATGCTGAAATGTGTTGCAAATATTTATAAGCCGACACCCTCTGAGTCGCATATGTAAAACAGAAGCACATGTGTTTGCATGTGGAGGACAGAGGAGTTTATTTCACTGCAGTCTCAAGGGGGCAGCTGTGTTCTGATGTATTAATCATTTTGGTCTCCAGCTTGCTAATTAATGACCCATCTGTCCCCCCTCACCAATGCTCCAACTTCAAAACTCCCTCAGACACAAACTGAAATGTGCACGTTCCCATGATGCAACTCCAACAGCAGTTTCAAGGAAGCAAATGCAAACAGACTAAGCTGTACTGTCTTATCTCCATTCAAGACCAAAGGGGAGGGAAATCTCTTTAAAAAGTTGTAGCAGCTTTGTCATAAAAGGAATTCCCTTCCTCAGTTGTTGTGCTTAAAGGTGGCAGACGTTGTGTGATCAGGCTCGTCTGTGTGTCTGTTTATGTGTGCACTTATGTAGGTGTATGTGTGTGTGTTGTAGGCTTATCAGGTGAGCCCGGGCAGAGTGTCAGATGCTGTAATGGAGGCTTCAAAGACAAGCGCTGCGGTGAGTTCCCTGGCTGCCTTTTACCAACCCCACGCCCAAAACCCCTAACCACTCCTCCCTCCCCCTTCTTCCTCTATTCCCACGGCTGGGGTGCAAAGTGACAAACAGGCACTTAGGTGGACCCCTGGGTGAATAAGGAAGGGATGCAGAAAGGTAGATGAGCAGGGAGATAAGTAATTAAGTGGGTGCAAAGTCAAACAGACAACAGATAAACACAGTAAATCAGACTGAGCAACAGGTAGAGGAAAGACTGGAAAGCACAGAGGATGCCTGTTAGATGAGGGAAACAAATGCAGGTGCTATCAGACAGTCAGCCCTCTGACCAGGTGCTTGTCCAGCCCACCCCCACTTCACATCCACGAGTAGATACTTCAAACAACCGCCGCTTGTCTGCTGCTTTGTTCTGCTGCCTTTTTTTCTTTTCTTTTGCAGCTGCAAATGTTGTTTTGATGCCACCATCATTATTTTCTTCATCTGAATAGCGGTCCTAGTTCTGGCTTCTTATTTGCTTGTTTCCATTTTCATCTTTTAAGACAAGTGCATATGCGTTTGAATGGGTTTATTTATGTGGGTGCGCATCTTTTGTTTTGCATCAGATAAGCAGTCGTAGTCAAGTGGTAGTAATTGAGCGTTCGATCATTAAAATTGCCAGTTGAGGTTGATTGGTTTCATTTTCAGGGATCATAGAGGTTTTGTCAAGGCTTTCAAGTAAAGTATAACAAGGTTCGACAGTTAAATCATAATATCAAAAACAAAATACTCTTTAAGTCTGTGAACCTGTTAAAACCAATAAATTGCACCATGGGATTGAATTTTGAATTTGATGTCTCACGAGAACCACGTACACATACACAAAATGCTGCATTTTCCTCAGTAAAGCCTTAAAATGCACTTTGACAATACAGGGCAAGATCTAGACAGATTAGTGTACGAAATGTTTTTAAAAAGCAGAAAACTTTTGAGAAACACACTGCACTTTGGTTTGAACTGAAATCATTTGTGATCACACCACATGTGACATGTTCCCAACATGATTTCATGTCAGGGAGAGTTTATCGGCCACTCTTTACTGCATTGTGTCATGACTACCGTGATAGGCACCCCTCCCTCTGCACCTGTTCTGCATTAATATGACCAGGAATATTACAAATCTATTCTGTCTGAAAGGCTTTCATGTCGTTTGGACCCATTTGCTGTACTGGTTTTAAGGAACACTTAAGGAACAAATGTTTAAAGAGATTTTTGGGCATGGATTGTAGATTGCATAAACCAAAATGTATGTCATGATCAACTGTCAAGTAGAATAGAGGATAAAGCATTGAAACAGCACTGTAATATTTCCTGCTGTTATATCTTAAGAATGCTAACTTCTTTTGTCTCACACATAGTATATTATTACAAGTATTAAATGCATGTGTTCCCTCTGTGTTCTCTGGGTTAACCTCATGAGTAGGAACACCAACATCACAAACTTCATTAAAGATGTTATGCCGCAGACATCATAATATATATGTCCTTAACATGAGTCATGTAATGCAAAGCTATTGAAATCTTATAATATATTTAATGAAAACCTTTGTTAAATTTGTACAAATGAATGAAAATGTGAATACACTGGGAAGTTAGAATAATTCATGTGACCTTAATCCAAACCTGTTGTGTCTGTCTGCTGAGTAGCTAATCTTTTCTCCTTGTTCCTTGTCTCCCTCCTCTCCTTCTCCTCTTCCTCCCTCCTCATTCCCCCTCCAAACAGCAAACCCTGGAGAACAACCTGACCAACCTAGTAAAGAGGAACAGTGAACTGGAGAACCAAATGGCTAAACTCATCCAGATCTGTCAGCAGGTTGAGGTATGCACTATATCATGTTTATTCATGCACATTTTGAATGGTGATCATTATCTGTAACTTGAAATGTCATAAAACTATGTATAATTCGTCAGAGGTCAGGCTTATTTATAGGACTACAGATGTCGAGCTGCCACTCATTTATATTTTGAGGAAAATCAGATGGAAATATGCACTTTTGTATCAAAGATCAAATAAATGTGTTTCACTTGCCAGATTGTAAAGCTATCATAGATTTTACTTCAAGCTCTTTGTATTATTTCACTTCCTCCTGCTGGGTCGTGACCATGGCTGTATTGGGATTTAATAAATCGACTCAATGCTTTCACAAGCTTCTGATTTTGATTAATCTCAACATAGAGACTGAATTTCAATTTTCTTAGAGTAAGAATAACATTGATTCTCTTGCTGCAATGCAATCCAGTTCTCTTGTGGAAATCCCTTTGCATCCATGTGAATGCCACTTTGACACATACTGTACAACTCACCTTTGCAATTTCAAAGTCTAACACATCCTGATAGATATGTTTATCTATCTAACAACCTGATGGCAACAAGTCAATCTGCTCCAACAGCACAATAACTGCTCAACAACAGCTTTAGAAGTAAAAAGCCCTGTAAAAGTATTATTACAGCCTCCAAACTCTCCAGAATCCAAATTAATCCAGTATCTTAACCCTCTGAGGTCTATGATCACGCCAGCATGATCAGATCGCATGACGTCATTATGGTTAAATGATACCATTTAAAGGGAACAATTATTCGATGCTAATTGTTCTTAGTTCTCAATGTCACTGAGTAGACAAGAGTCAAGTTTGTTAAACTATATTTGTATTGCACCCATTTTCTAACCTATATGGCAAACTCATCAGTGCAGGATTTGCTTCTTTATTCTTGGTCACCATCATCCACAGATGTGTCACTATGGCTTTTCCAAAACAAATAAAGTCACTGAAGAAGTAGGAGAAGTCATTAAGCTGGCAACAGTGTACGATGTGCAGCAGTTAGGCCGAGAAATAAGGCTTTACTTGACTCGTCACAAGCTACTTTAGTAGAGTTTCACAGTTCAGCTGATTCAATTTAGTGACAACCCCAAAGTGTTTGCAGTCTGGTGTCCTTGTGTGAACCTGTACCTGTCTGCAGAGAAGTGTCCCTCTGTCAGTCGTGTCACTGTTGACCTCTTCCATTTTAGCTCAAGCTGTGATTTACGGAGGTACAGCCAGTACATAGCTTAGGTGCAGCCATCGAGTTTTGCCTCAACTGTTAAGAATCACTAACACATGCACACGCACACTTTCTGTCTCCGCACACTCACTCTTAGTCGATGCAATATTTTTTCTGCAAGATTTGACATTAATGGCCAAGGAGGACAAATGCATTTTAGTGTTGCCGTCACTCTGTGCGTAGTTCATTTCTTCTTATCTAGGGCATGACTCCATTTTCTCTGTGTAACTCAGAGGTTCACGAGCAGCAACTCCGCGCACCCAGTACAAATGAAATGATTGCTGTGTGATTCACCAAGTACAAACAAACTGCTCATCAACAGTGCATGGAAAGAGGGAAAAAACATGTCCTCTTTTGTCTTTGCACACCACTGCTGTGTCACTAGCAACAATGGAGTAATCTCATAAGTTATTTATCAAAAAGTAATGAGGAGCAGTAGCATGGGTGGGGACATGCCCTTGTTACTCTTCAACAAATTACTAAAAGAAACTTTATGTTCCCCCACCATGTTTGTACTCACTCACAGCTTTTGTCTGATGTGATCTCAGTCACAAAAGGCCAGTTTGTTAATTATTTACGGGAGAGATGAGGGGCTGAAATATTTTTGGGCGAAGCCACACCACTGCACAGTGGTTCTTTATGAGTGGTGGAAAGAGCTGAGAGGAGAGAAGAAGAGAGAGCAAGCAAGCAGAAGAAAATGGGGACTGCAAAGAGGGGAGGAAGAGCTGCAAGGGAAAGTGTAAGATAAAAGAAAGACAAAAGCAGGGGTTGAGAGGGCAAACAGAGAACAGGGGTAAAAAGGACATCCTGTAAATGTTAGCGTGACTTCCACTGATTTCTTTGGTCGAAACAGGCACAGGCGCCATGCTGAAGGAAACGCTCAGCAATAATGCAGCATAACACAAAAAGGGGAATAAGAAAGTGAGAGTTTTAATAGAGTCAGACGAGTGTGTGCAAAATAAGTGAGGATTTCGAGTGTGACCTGGATTCCTCTCCTCTCTGTTTGCGTCGTCCCTTTTTGGCGCCAAAGATATGATCAAACGCGAAATTCTCTTCCAGTGTGTCAGCACACACGGCAGTGTGGGGTTCTCTTCTGGGAATGATCTTTTCTACAGTTTCAGAAAAGATGAGCTGACTTGATGATGAGTCGGCTGCTTTTTTCTTAGAAGGCCTCTATCCTTATCACAATAGCTGGAGTCAGATCTTTGGGCTTAACAACATTCGGAGTAAGGTTCAGTGATCTTGAAAACACTGACCGAATAGTGCGATTTCTGGGCATTTGAAAGGATTTTTGTTGAGATAACACACATTAGTGTTATTCATCCAGAGCATGGATATTAATAGTCAGTAGAGGGGAGACATTCAGTGAGGCTGTTTGTTAAAAAGCATTTCCCTAAAAAGCACTTTGATGTTGAAGAGACACTGATACTAGGATAAATGAAGCAGCCTGAGTGGAAGCTGAAATGATACTCACAATCATGCTAATGTCTGCACATTGTTCGCCTCCATCATGTTCAAAGCTCTTTCAATTATGGTAATTGCTTGATTATTTGATGTAACATTTGGCACATAGCTGTTTGAGAAATCAGAAACTGGTCTTCATTTTTATTTTGTTGCATTAAACTAGTTTTACTCTCATCTGCAAAAAAAGAGCATCTCAAAACATGAACTGATTCTTTTCTTACCGTTGTACAAGTTTTCAGCATACAGTATTTCCATTTCCTGTCCAAAGAGCCTTCTCTTTCATATTTTAGTTATGCTTCCTTAGACTTGGAACCTTAGACTTTTCTTTGCATGACTTTTTGTTTTGGAACTTGACAGGTGACTGACTTTCTGTCCCATTTAACTTTAGGGATGTTCCTCACACAGGTTCAACTACTCCTGAACAATTTGTACTCATACAAGGCATAGTCACCTGCAGCTTTATACAGCCTTACCTCAACCAGGTTTAGGTTGCCTGGAAGTATCATTCAGTCACAGCTAATGTGTAGTAAGCCTTATTTCAGGGAGCAGTCTTTCCTACCCTTAGGATCAAAGTTGAAGTTGTGTGTGTATTTGACCTGATGGAAAAAGAGAAGGATCACATCAGACTTTGCACTTAAATGCTCAGACATGTATATCTACTGATTAAACAGTGAGCTGTAAGTCATTTGTCAGGACACATCTACGTGTGTAACAACTGTAGCGCAGATCCTTCTGGGTGCAAAATATGCGTCAGCTGATCGGAGATGACTGCAATGATTCTTTCTAACAGGTCTCACAATGCCTCTCTTTACCCCTCTGCTGGAGCATAAGGGAGATCCGCTAGTCTGTTGGTTTTCGGTGCCATTTGCAGTTCCACTTTAAGGTAAAAGATGGGAACATAATTGCAATGGCTAATGGCACAGAGGGACTCTGTTTGCTTTCACAGAGTCAATACTGTTTCTTTATGCTCTTACCAGAAGCTCATATTGTGTTTAATAATCCTTTATAAATCTTAGTGTTTCTGCAAAAAATATTCATGATTTTGTTCATTTATTATTCTGCCAGGCCAATTCTTCATATTCATAACATTTAAGCTGAAGAACTTTTGCAGCTCTTGGAGGTTTCAGTAACATATTGTGATAGCAGACTTGTGCTTGTCTTATTACATGCACACCATTCTACATAAAAATGGCTGATTTTCCACAAGAAGATATCACCGACAAAAGTATACTGTGAAAGTACAACCTCTACACATATGATTTACTGTGATAATTTGATAAGATATCAAATGCCTGAACTGGTGGGCGTATTTTGGGGCAACAAACAACATGTTACCAACATAGATGAAACTCAGATCTTTGCTCAATAATGATATTTTTTTATAACAAGGCAGACAATTGAAATAAAAGTTTTCCATTTAAGTCTGGCTGACATATAAAAGGTCAAACAAAGACAGTGGCATCAATGAAATCCCAGTTGCATTTCCCTCTATTGTTTTCCAAAAATTCAAGCCATTTCCGGTTTTAGAGCCAGGTGCCACATGGTGTCTTAAATCTGCAGGAAGTGTTCCAGATTCTGTGGACAGCATCTGTTTGAGGACATCATCATCTGAGGGAAAGAAGCAAATAAGGAGACTACGAGAAAAAATGGAGCAGTCAGTGTGAAGCAGACAGTCAGGGCCAGTCAAACAGAGACAAGGAGAAGAAGGCAGCGAGGCTGACGGAAGTGCATTGAGCACAGAATTGATTCAAGATGTAAAGACTCTGGTGTCAGCGAGAGGTTAACAGCTGTTCTGAACCCAAACCAGTTTTCGCTGTGCTATGAGAGACATTTTGGCAAGAATAGCTTACATTGAGAGCCATACATTGTTCTGTCTGGGCTTTTTCAGCTCTCCACACATCAAATGGCTGTAACTGAGAGCACAGTCATAATCAAGGTTATGCTGACTTTATACTCTATACAAATCTTCAATAGAAATGTGCTGTCAGCTTTTTAGAAAACAGGTGCCAATTTATAAATGATGTGTTATCATTTTTTCATGATTCCAGTCAACTAAAATCAGAACATAAATCACATATTTCACTCATCACACTGATATGTCTCAGTAGAAAAAAGAGAATAGATGTGTAACAGATGTGTACATTTGTGGTCTGAATCTTCTTCTTCTTATATTTGGGCCAGTAGCCTCACTATTTTATTGCTTTCTTCCTATTTTTGCTTTTTTTCAGTCATCATTTGTTTGAAATCAATAATCCAGACATAAGTCTGTTTAAAAGAAACAGAACAGTTAAAGCTCATTTTGAATGATTGTGCAGCTCGACTGTGAGGAGTCTGTCTCAGAACTGTTATGATTATTTATGTAAATGGCCTCGCCCACCTAGGTGATGTCATTCTTGTTGCGCATTATATGAAAGAACTGCAAATGCATCAAGTATCTATACAGTATGTAATGAATTAATATTCTAGACTATGCAAACTATCTACAATTTACTGTTTCTGCAACACCTTGTAAAGGGTTTTATGCACTTGTCACAGCTGGTATGTGCTGTAATCTTGAGATCTGCACAATGATTCGAAAACTTGTGTTGGAGTGAACATTTTTTTGTGAGCAACAAGAGTTTAGAAAGATTTTCAGCGTAAGAAAGAAGGTTGGGATTTGTTTTTGTTTGGCTCTTTTGCGAGAGAGTAATTTAGTAGCCTTTGCCAGAGTTGATGGGTTTATTACGGGGATGCAGCATGTGAGTTTATGTGGCAAATGCATATAGCACTTTCAGCATTGAATGAGCATTGCGACATCATTAAAACTCATACATACTGTTCACCTCATTTCCCTGGAGAGAATAGATATTCTCCAGTCACGGCATAGAAAGAAATTACAGTGTTGAATCACACTGCCGTGATAATTTAAGAGGCACTGAGTTATTTTCTGTTTAACTCACCTCAGCGCGATGGACAACATCTCATCTGAATGATTGGATGCTGGTTCTGCTCGGCCGCACACGTATGAGCAATGTCATTATTCGCTGAAACAGCAGAGAGTGTGAGAAAGGAAAGTGATCTGGATGTCAGATCTGTTCATTTTTATTTAACTTTGGCATGTAAATAATGCAGCAACAATTTCCAGTGTAAAAATGTGTGTAAATAGATTCATTGTTGACTTGATGCCTTAGCTTAACCAACACGACTGATGTTTGGGAGCAGACTACTCATGCACAGTGTGATCCTCTTGTAAGAGAACGAAATGTGAAAGATTACATACAGCTCTCCGGGATTTAATTATCTGCAGCCAATTTGCAATATGTGGGGCGAAATTTGGATCTTGATGGTCTGTACGGAGTTATTTGCCGTTTGGTGAATGGATCGCAATATAATGAGTTCTATATTCATATCCGCTTCAAACGACTTTGTTTGAGCCAGATATAAGTCAATAAGCAAATGAATAGATAAATGAACAGTTTATTTATCTACCTCAGAGCCTCAGTTTTTGTTGCCTTGCTGCCAAAGGCTTATGTCAGGTGAGAAATGGGCCGTGTGATGTTGATTTTGGAATATTCTTTGATTTTATAGGGTGGGTTGATTGGTAGTAAATCCAGTAAGAAATGTGATCCTTGTAAGTTTGGTTTATGTGATGTTTATGATTTGTATGACTTGGTCCTTTATTCTACTTTCGTGCAAGCTTACCAGAGTTCTTATAAAGCAGCCTGTTGTGAATTTTCACAGCTACTTTCATAGCAAAAGCAGCTGGAAAAGTCTTTGACAATGGACGGGTTTTCTCTTCTGTGGTTATTCTTCGTAATTCCAACAGTATACCCATATTCAGTGCCAAGCTGGCACGGTGATTTCAGTGCACCTGCAGAGGAGCCTAATAAAAAGGGAAATATGCAGAAGGTGACAGTGTCTGAGTTCCAGGAGGTGAATAATAATGTCAAGAGCAGGTAGAGGGTTGGTGAAAGAGGAGGAGGACAGAGGAAAGGATTGTTTCTGTAACTGCCAAGCAGCCCAGTTGTAATTCACTGTGATCCTGGATGGCTGCATTTATCCTGCTTAATTACTAACCTGCAGTTATAGGATGGCTGTTAGAAGAATTAATTGTGTTGTTTCAGTGTGTGTGTATGTGTCTGTCTTTGTCTGTCCTTCTGAGGACTAATTTGAGCTTTCGGCCACCTAAATGAGGATCTTTATGAAAAGTGGCAGATTCTCAGTTTTTCACGAGGACTGTAAAACCCTTGGGACTTGATTTTACAGTTCAGTTTAGAACTATATTTTGGTTAGGATTAAGCAGTTGGCTGTTGTGGTCAAGGTTAGGCAGAAGACACCAGTTCAATGAGCATCCATACAAAGACAGCAGCAAAAAGTACGTGTGTGTGTATGTGAGTGAGTGTGAATAATGAGGCTTAAGTGGATTGCCGAGTTGTAATGAGCTTTGTGGAGCGATGAGGGGAACTTGGTTGTTACAGTAAGTAGTTTCATAAGCCCTACTCAGACATTAATGGTGATTAAACGTGTTGGTGTTAGAATGTGCACGCTGGTGCTGTTCCACAACTACTTCTGACCGAAATCTTACCAGGTTGGAACCAGTGTCATTTAAAATTAGAAATCTGCCGAAAGATACATTTACATACAGGCAATCTAGAGTAGTATTGAGCCTTTATTCGGCATCTGATCTGCTTATCAGAGGTATCTGACAGACTGTGTTATTAAGTAGATCACAGCGCAGTCTGTGATGTTAAAATAGTTTCAAAAAGTAGAAAAACTATCCCCGCAAGAGAGCATTCCACCGCTGTGTGAACAAATGTCAGGCCCAGCAGTGTCACTAGAGGATGACACCGTGACATTTTGGTAGTTCAGTGCACTCTTGAGGACACTTTTCCACTCTCAAATATTGTGGGCCCCTATTCTTTGCACACACCCAGTTATCATGTATGAGGATTTTGATTAAAATTGAATGCCACAGCTCTCCATACTCTTCCTTATCATCATTCATTGCACCACTTCAGCATTTTTTTATAGCATTTGAGCCAGATAAACAGGACAAGAACTCGAGTGAATGTAGGGTAAAAAGTTTTTGGGTTGTGCTGCTGCTTTTCTGCACACACAGAATAGAAACAGCAGAGATGACAGTGAAGACGGCAAATTCAAATGAAGTGAACGTTGCAATTTTCTTAACTTGATAACAACTATGCTCAATAATTTACATGCTAAAAAATCCCAATGTAAAAAGCCAATCAGAATTCCTAATAACACAGTTGATATGTCAAAGGACACTTTACATATGGAGTTAATCCAGCAACCCTCTGACCGACCCCCATAAAGTCTTGTGTCTTTGTGCATAAATGACTGATTTGATCTAATCTGATGTGAGATAAGAGTGAGGGGTGCTTCCAAATAGACCATTCTCTGATGTAGGATATAGGTTGCCAGCTCAGAAGTACTCTTGCCACAGTTGTTGTAGTGTAGAATAACCTCACAACAGTCCTATGTGGACAACAAGTGCTATCAAAGCCAGTGAAGCAGTTAAAGGAACAGTAGAGTTTTTGAAATTCTGTGGCTTTAAACAGCATGTTTGATGGTAGGCATTTATTTGCTATGAAATTCCGTGCCTTTTGTGTGCATTTTCTGGACAGCTCTGAAGTTTACTTTTCTAGTTAAAGCCTCCCACGCTCACTGTGTTGGGCTGTTTCTTTCTCTGTGTTCTAAAGTAACTGTAATTTCTGTGATGCCCTGAACTGTCTCCAAAAACAAAACGTTGGATTCTCTGAGCAACTCAGTATGAGTACAGCTGAGCACAGTTCTGTGGCCATTTTATCGTGGAGTTTTTGAATCTTCACAGAGATGCACAGCATCACAGAGTTTAGTTTGCATGTTCAAATATAGGTTAAACTTCAACTCTTGGAGCAGACAAAGCAGAGAAAATGCTTTTCTGTGTGCAGAGGGCAACTTCACCTCGTGATATTTTGGCTTCATTAAGTAGATGAATGTTATTTCTAACTCATACATTTGTGCACCTCTCCAATAGCTGGTGACACAACAATCAGAGACAACTCAGTGGTAAACTATCCCTTCTAACTGTGATGGGTCAAATTGCACAAAGGAAAGTTTAGCAGTTGCACACCTTGCAGTTTAGATTTTCTCCTTTCAGCAGATATTCATGTGAACCCCTGCTGAAAGTGTTTCAGAGGTGTTTGCTGTAATTATATTCTGCAATTGGAAAACCTCTTGGTAGGGGTTTGTTGTTGCAATTCAGCAAACACACTCGGTGGCTCAGCAACACCCAGGTCTGAAGTTGGCTGTTTAAATCATGTTGGCCAGAAACAGTGTGTCGATGACAAGTTGCCTTGGCAACTTTGGTTTTGATATAATCACAGAATATATTAAATTGGCATGGTTTAAGCGTGTTCTGCCCGTTAAAAACAGATGCCCTCTCAGGGTTTTTTTTTAATGAAGGTCTCATTATTCTAACAATGGTAAGTCTGTTAATAATAATGCAGGTTAAATACATAACAAGCAGTGGTTCAAATTGAACAGCACTGTACCCATTTTTATGAGCTACCCAGTAAACTTTCCCTGCAAGCAATAAACAACTGTTTCTTTATTCTATGGTGACATGTCTTTCTCTCACAACCTGCTGTGTCTGCCAACTATAAGTTAACCCGCTTTATGTACGTATGATCTTATCCCCCTGTGGACCAATGTGTGCTGTGCAGTGTAATGATTAATGGTCCTCCGTGCAACATGGTTAATGAGTTGGAAATCACTTATCTCCCTGAATTAATCTTAAAATAATCCAGATGCACATATTGCCAGAGGCATCTTTTCCAGGTGTTAGGCATCTTAGAGTGAATCAATGAATGAGATGCTCTGTTTGTGATCATGTGAATCATCTAGTTCAGAATATCTCACAAAAAATCTTTTGGATCTGCAAAAACTAAAAAGTAAGATACAGTAAACTGGTGTGATTTCATGAGATTTTAACGAATATGTAAATGTTATATTTGCATGTGCTCAGTTCTGGGAATGAGCCTTTAATTTGTTTTCCTGTGATTTATTACCTCCCTGTCCAGGTGAACACAGCAATGCATGAAGCTAAGCTGGTGGAGGAGTGTGATGAGCTCGTGGAGATCATCCGACAGAGAAAACAGATCATCGCAGTGAAGATCAAAGAGTCTAAGGTAACATAATACCAGGATGCACTTGCTTTTATTTGTTGTTTTCTTTTTGGAGTATTTTAATGTGACTTAATAGGACTTCAGCCAGTTAAAGTTACAATGACAGACCTTTTGACATAATGGGGCTAATGACTTATTATTTCTTTATGTTTTGGTTGTTTTTTTGTTTTTTTTTGGCATTTTATAGCATTAAAGTGTATGGCTAACAAGCTTGTATGTGCATTAAGTTGACATCCAGTTGGAGTTATTTAACTATTCACTCCATGTGCAGCTTGAAATGGGCCGTAAGGAGGCAAAAACCCTAAAACTGTGTGGAAATGGGTTCTATGCATGTTTCTGACTTGAATATAGACCATTTTAGTCCTGAATTAATTAATGCATCTGGCCCCAGAACCTACTGTACGGGTAGCTGTGACTGTGTCCACATGTATGTGCACGTGTTCCCACCTGAGAACCCAGCAATTGAAGACAGACTCTTCCAGAGGCAACGTTTTAGGGTTCTTTTGGAGAATCCCTTGAAGCAGCAGAAAAGCTTAGTTGAGAGACTGAACTAGATATAAGTGTGTTTGTGTATGTGTGTAAGAAAGAGGAGATGTGTAGGTGTGTCCACAGTGATCGCAGACAAAGAGCAAGACTTGTTCTCCTGAGAGTCTCGACCTATAAAAGGCTGTGTACCAAAGAAAATACAACAGACAAAGATAAAAAATAGAGCACATGCAAAATACCAGAGTCACTTAAAGGCTCAAGAAATATTACAATATTACTATTTCACACAGCCATATTGTCAAGGAAACATGACATTTTCTGCTTAACGACTACGGCTCCAGTTTCCTGTTGCGGACAGTTTTGTGAAAGATGTTCTATTCCTCTCTCTTACCCCCTCACAATGAGCTCTCTATCTCCTTAGGGAGATTAATCAAAACACACTTTCAATTGGCCTTCAGTACTTTTAAGTGCATTTTCCTAAATACGGGTACATTATACTTACCTTTACCTGTATAGCATCTGTGTACACCATTTGTATAGTGTTGCATTAATGTTTTTACTTAAGTAAAGCCTTTGAATACTATACTCTTTCCAGCAGTGAGAAACTAAGACATGAAATTATGAGACAAATTTAACCGACTGGCATTTCAGAGGAGGGCTTTTATGGGCTGTAGGGTGCTACAAGATCCAGACAAGAAACTTTGTCTGGATCTTGACATTATTGGTGTAATCTCTCACATTTCAATAACAAAGGAACTTAAGTGCATTGGCCATATCACTGGACCCTATCTTTAAGTACAAAACTGATTTCTACAACCCTTAGGCTTAGACTGCAGTCTATTTGGTCTTAGACTTTGTAGACTGCTGGATAACAGGCAGTCGGTCGATGCTAAACACCTATCATTAACTTGCTCATATGTTATGCTTCTGCTGTCTCACTTGGGTGGATGGGTAGCAAATAAGATTACAGATTCGTTGTTATTGCGCGGTAAGAAAAATGCCATATGCAGTTTTAAGTCTAAAAACGTCTTTTTACGGTGCTATTTACCGTAAAATCCAAAGTACTTATTTCCGAATACCAAATTTCTCAGTTGTGTTTGTCCTCCTCGAACAGCTCTGCCCACTAGTTTCCACTGTTTTTGTTGACATTTAAAACATCCATCTGCACAGCCTGTGTTCTGAAGCCCTTAACAGACCATCAGTCACTGATGGCTGAAATTTCTCCATGTTCAAATATATGTTTGAACTTTGAAGAAAAAAATGACAGCTCTGTTGAACACTGGGAAATTGAAGGCATTCAGACTGAAAAGCGGTCAAATGATTTGCAACAGCCAGTCTATGTCCCATAACCAGAGACTAAAGATCTGCTAACCAATCATAAAGCTCCAGTGGCACAAACTGAAGTAAATGTATAATTTGGCAATCATAATTTTCTTTGGGATCAATAAAGTATTTATCTATCTATAAATGTAAGACACATTTTTAAGCCATATGTGTCACTTTTCCACTCAAGAATCTTTCTAGTACACTATATTTGCTCAAATAGATGAGCCGGCCCTGAGACTGACACTCTCACACTGAGCCATATTGTCTATTATTCTGAAGGAGGGGAATAATCATCTCTAAAATTGTTGTTTGTTGCATATGTTGCCAAATACTAACCCATCCATTAAAGCCACCTTGCTTCATCTCTGTTTGCAGTCAACAGCCAGCTCAAATGTTGTTTATAGAGAAAACGCATTCTGATTAACTAATTAGAAGAGAGGCTAAGGCGTAAGTTACAAGCACCATTAAGTCTTGTAGCATGGAGAGCCATCTAACGCAGATTTTCTGCTAGAAGAAAGCAAGTGGACATGAATTCATTTAATTACAGTAATATTTATACATCACCTGCCAATCCTATCAAAAGTCACAAACTGAAAGTTGATGTATTAAATAGATAGTCACTGATGTCTTGCCACATATGGCTCAGATTTCCAGTTTTGGTTAGCATTTGACTGTTTTGTTGACCTCAAGGCTCATTGAAATTAATGTACAATGTCTGCTGAAAAAGTCCCTTTGGTCGCATGATATCTTTTAATTTACCCATGATTATCGGGGATGAATGATGTCTGTGCCTGTGGGGACGGGACATAAAGCTGCGCCTGTATTTTGCTCTGCAGCTCACCTTTTATTGACATTCTCAGAGCTCAAAAGCAGCCTCTGTCATTTACAGTGGAGAGTCTCATCAAACTAAGATCATACCCAGAATCAGGATATGAGCTGCAATGAAGATAAACAGATTACTTTAATTTCAAATGAACAAAGAATGGCTTCCCTATGCTCAGACGGAAATGACATTACAGCACATTTACTGATAAATTGCAGTCAAAAGGGACAGCATAACAAAACTGTGTGTGTGTGCTTATGTGTGAACCCTGACTTGACTCTTAGTGCATAGAATGGTGATTTGTGATGAGGATTTGTATTTGTGGCCCAGAGTCATCTGTTTCCTGTTTGGCCATTGTGGTACATTTGGCTAATGCACACCAAGAACATGAAAACGTATTGAATGTGCTTCCCTCTATGACAGAATGTGAAGATAAAAAAAGAACATCCTGAAACAACTTTATTCCTACAAATCTTTTTTCTCTGTATTTTCCTCTTTAAGGGACCAACATGTGCACATATGCAGATTTTAGACAGCTCAGATTGTTGTCATATCTGATAGCACGCCAGTATTCTATGCAGCTCTGCCCCTCTGTATTACACAACTTGCTTATTAGGTCCATGTGAGAATAAAGAAGCAAGGGGTTCATTAAGCCCTGGCCCTGTGACCAGGCCATTCTCCTCTCTGCTGTATTCTTTATGTCTTCCTGTAGCTCTGTTTTCCTGTATGTGCACACATCTAAAACACTGTCTGTGATTGTGCATCAGGCAAATATTTTAGCTATGCTTCGTATATGATAACTTCCTTCTGCAGAATAGTTTCCTCCTCATATAAACTGTCAGTCCTTTGCTGTTTGTTTGTTTTTGTTTTCCAAAGTTTCCACTGACAACACAATACTTGGTTAGATTCCAGCATATTCAAGAGTAGTTTGTGTCTCTTTTGCAGTAATTAAACCCCAGCCACTGATGCAATCCATGATACGGAAACTCGTTGCTTTCACCCAGCAGCATTCAACTCATAGGGACTGCCAAATCTGACATTCTGTCAATATTTTACAGAAACTTGGCTGCAAAGCATGGCTGTATTTCCTCGCAGTGTGAACAGTATGCAGTTGTGGATTAGTGACTTCTACAGTGTTGAATACCTCATACTGACATCACTGGACAGCCACTTAGAGACACTTTGAAAGAGCTACTTTTCTCTGAATTTTGGAAGCGAGGAAGACAGGTCGTTGACAGCTAAAAGTTCCTGCAGAAGAATGTGGCGGTTGCATTTGTGAAACTTTTCCTTGGCAAGGTGGCATAAAGCTGGTATTGTTGTCAGTGTTTTCACCACTAAAGAAAAGCTTCAACAGTTATCACCACAGAAATCTATTCTGTGGAGGCTCAGGTTGCGTAAATGTCTATAAATCATGCGTGTCGCAGCATAGCAACATGTTTGTGTTTGTTCCAGGTGATGAAACTGCGCAAATTGGCTCAGCAGATTGCAAACTGTCGCCAGTGTCTGGAGCGCTCCAGTGCTCTCATCACACAGGCTGAACAGAGCCTGAAGGAGAATGACCACGCCCGCTTCCTCCAGTCTGCCAGGAATGTTGCAGAAAGGTGAGTGATGTACTGTGTAGATAGAAAAATGCATGCAGCCACTGTAAGGTAGAGGAGTAGTAAATACCCAACTGTATCTCATGATAATTCAGTAGATTAAAAAAGCCCATCACTACACACTTTATTATGATACACTCATGAGATATTTGTCCCTGTATTATCCCCCATTTTTTTCCATTAAAATTACAAGCAAATTGTGGTTTTAGGGGGTGATTATGTTAAACACATTAATCATTGCTCCAGCAAACTGTTCCGTTATGGGTTGTGCAAATATCTAAATAGATGGAAATGCTTGCACATTCACACAAAAACATGAAAGCAGCCTCGTCCGTCAGGTACTGAGGTGTCAACTTTGGCGCTTGCTGCCAATCGAGAGCAGCTACCACAAACTTAGATGAATACAAGCCATCCTGGCGTATTTTGCCTCACTTTCCGCAGTGCATGCAGTCATTACATCTTATTTCAAAATTGTCTTACTTTCAATATATCTGACTGCATGACTTTGTTTGACTTTTTAAATCAAATTCTCTGCCCTGGAACGAGTTCTCTTATATTTGATTTCTACCTCTGTAATCCAGTGGAAGAGCCGCTGGTGAAATCAACATTTTATTAAACGCATCCTGCTCTTGCGATCAATGTTAGGCTGCTGTTGAAAATCATCTATCATTTAAGGGCCAGCTCTGCAGTTTTTCTTTCCACCGTCTTTATTACCCTCATCCCTTCCTCCCACCTCAGGCCGGAAGCTCTCTCACTCTGTGTCTCTTCTAGACAAAAAACTTTTTGGAAAAACTGCAGCCAGCATAGCATCTTTTATTTGGCTCCGGCTCAACTGTTTTTTTTGTCCTTAAATCCAGAACCTCACCAAGTTTCCTATTGTTCAACTGTTTTTTTTTTCTTTACTAAGAAGCAGACGTCTTATGGGGCAGCTCTGCTCTATGCTTCTCTCTGCACTGTTCTGTGTAACCCTGCCAAAGCTGTGGTTCAGACTGGATCCTGCCATAGGCTGCATCCTGAAGCTCAAAGCAGTAGAAGGCACAAGTTTCCATAGAGCTGTAGAGGCAGCAGGCTAAATGTTTTCAGTGTATGTCTGTTTTGACAACACAGTGTTAGAGATATATAGTCAGGGGTGTTGTGTTGATGGATGCCTTATTTGAGACTACCAAGGTGGTTTCACACACTTTTTCTTGTTTCTCTGCTTATGTCTGCCACCTCAGTCCTCTTTTGACCTCACTTATTTTATTTCTCCATCCCCTCTCCACCTTTTTGTCCTCCCCTCTCCACCTTTTTGTCCTCCCCTCTTTTCCACTCAACACCTATTCTGACCTCTCGCCTGTCCAATGAATGCCTCACGTCTTTGCCCTTCTGTTGACTTTTCCTTTACCTAAACCTCTGTTCTGACCACCCTACAGGGTTGCCATGGCTACAGCCTCCTCCCAGGTACTCATTCCCGATGTCAACTTGAATGACGCGTTTGACAACTTTGCTCTTGACTTCTCCCGAGAGAAGAAAATTCTTGAGGGATTAGATTACCTAACAGGTAAAGCATCCATACTGTCTGCTATACAACGATCAAGTTGATTATGTACTATAAATTCTCCTGTTAATGTGATTAAACCTTAACTGTGATTGTAATAAATCCCTTTATGTTTATGAAGTTACCATTCTTTATTATATTGTCAACCCCTTTGGATATTTATTTAATTTATTTAATTAAAGACTGTGAAAATAACAGAGCTTTACTTGGGTTTACAATGTTCACCAGTCATGAGCTGGTACAGACATCATGCACATTTAAAGAGGACAGCTGATCCCTCTCTGCTTCATTTAATGATATACTACATATATATAATATATGCAGATATTTAGGGGACTCTTTCTCTTTCTGAGGATTGCATCTATTTGAAATCTAAATCTAAAACTTTCATTTCATGCTGTCTTACCGTTTGTCTTTCCTCTACACGTAGCTCCCAACCCACCATCCATCAGAGATGAGCTGTGCACCGCCTCCCACGACACCATCACTGTTCACTGGACGTCGGAGGACGAGTTCAGCGTCACCTCCTATGAGCTGCAGTATACCATCTACACCGGCCAGACAAATTTCATCAGTGAGTCAAGTGCACACGCATCACACACATTCATACGCAGGCCTGGTAAAACAGAAAGGAAGTTGCGCGCTCACTTAATTTGACATACATTTTAACAGTAGCTCAGGGCGAATATTTTATTCAAGATCAGGTTAAGATGGATCAAATACTTTGCTGACCTGTCTTTTAATATCTTATAAGATATTAAAAGAGTAAGATATGATATGATTCAAATTAATGGATGAATTAGGAACCTGGCTGAAACAATTGGGTTGTTTTAGCTGTGGTTTTAAAGGAGTTTGCTCTACATTATTGAAGCAACCATGTGATTTAGTAGCCATGCAGTCTCCAACAAAAACACCCTAATGACATCTGTAGCACATAACTCATATTAATGTCTTTAAGACCACTAACATTAAAGTTACTGCCAACGTTGGGTATCTCTGTAATATAAATTAAGGTGTTTACCATACTATACAACCTGCCGAGGGACAAATTACGTTGGGAATCGCTGCCAGATAGCAAATCAGACTGAACTGAATTGCTCTATCAATAAAACAATACCTTGCCCAGTAAATCTATTGTTGACTGTGTTTTTAACACACTTTGTCACATATTAAGTGAACAGAGCTTTAAAGCAAACTGTTTGTTGATAGTTCTTACCTTTGTAAGGATTTCACAACTTTTACATGAAAATATTTAGATTTATGTGAACCCACACGCACACATTCTACAACCAAGAAGGCGGACAGATAAGATACACCACTGCAATCGGCCCTGTCTGCAGTTACAGAGAAGAACAAACAACACCATTCTTCCCGATTCCTCAGCCTTTTATCACATGTTCAATATTTTATACAACCGCATAGCATAACCTAGATTTTATGTCCAACTTTAGTGGGGTTTTTTTCATTAGTGATTGTATTTATAGAGACATAAACTTGAGTTATCAAGACTACACATTATAAAATAGGACATAAAGTGGATGTGGTAATAAGGGGATTCTAAAGATAGATTCATTCGGCAGGGAGAAAAATGAGAATGAAAAATCAGAGCTGCTCTTCTCCACGCTTGGTCAGTTATTTGCAGCCCGTTTCATTTTGGTTTTGGGGCTGTAAAAACAGAGTGATTTATTTTGCAAATAGCAAGCTGCAACCAAATCAAGGCCTGTTAAAATCTGACAGACGTTATCTGGCAGAGTGCTACGATGATGAAAGTGTTTGAGTGCTTTTCTTGTTATTGCAGGTGTACCGCATGCAATGGAGTTACCCTTCAGAGCACATTTCGGATCCAATATCTCAATAGTTTCAAGCAGCTGTCTATGCAGACATCCAGGGCACAAAGTTCAGAGAAAAAAGGTCGACCTTAATCCCTTGTTTGGTCAATCCCACCGGCAGGATTAAAAACTGTTTTATTTTGATAGATTTTTTAAGCGAAAATCTTTAAAGAATTTGTAAAAGATTGGATTTCTAATATTTTTAAACATCATTCATTTTACATGTTGCACAAAATAAAAAGTATAGTTGTAAGTATAAGTTTTAAGCATGCACATGATTTTCATCAACAAGATCGTGGGCATTAAACTACAGGCTGGCCTAAACTAGCTAATCAGCACTATAGCTGCACCAATATATGAACCAAAAGAAACTAAAAGACTATGGAGGAGGAGACAAACACGAGAACAGGAGAAAATTACTCTGGATAATAGGTATATAGGAGAAGTGAAAATTACCACTTACTGATTTGAGGAGGATGAGTTCATGCACATAATTGTACATTTTCAAGATTGTAGCCACACACACACCTGGACCTCTTTACAATTTGATCCTTCGTCATCTGCTCTTCTCTCCTCTGTGTAGCCTGACATTTCTCCAACTAACCCTGCAACTCAAGGGCCCTAGCCATTAGAAACATCAGTATACATTTCAGCTCTGATAGTCTGAGTGACTCAGATATTCAGCAGTGTGCTGCCACAGAGTCCTCAGAGATTCATAGGAGAAACTGAGAAAGAGAGAAACCCATTTAGCCTGCCATACCACTTGAGTTTCTATCGTTGTATTTTCCTCAAACTTTCCTAGTGTCTAAATGCTCCCAGATGAGTGCCATCCAATCTCTCTGTCTCTTTTTTTTTGTATATTTTTCCCCTGGCCACATACTCAGACTTGGCCTTCTCAGTGGGAGTGGAAAGGGGGTCATGGGGTCCTGTGAGTCATGCCTTTGCAGGATCATCCAAGCATGGCAGCAGAAAATAGAGTTGGCAACCAGACCAAATACCATAGAGAAATGTAAGCAATGTCAATACACCAAAAATGACTTAAAGTTTCTTGCATTTACTGTGTAGCTTCCAAGCCCATGAAAGTTCAAGCATCCTTGGCCTCTTTGTAAGAATATGGAGGCAGAACGAGGAGGTCAAAGTGGTGGTAAAGGACTGTCGGCACGGCGGAACACCCCCAAGTCTAGGGACTGATGCAAACTTCACAACACCGACTTGCTATTTGAAAGCATATAACTGTGATATATGGCACGACAGCTGTGTTAAAAGGGCTTTTGTTTTGCAGACTCAAGGGGAATGGCTCCTCGGTTCTACTTCAGGCGCCTTTGTATCCCCGGTATCTTGAGCTTGCTCTATAGTGAAGTTTCCAAATGTTTTAAAGTGTTTAAACTTCTGCTCCTAAAGTCAACAAATGCTTTAGGATGTTGATACTTGTGATGACTTCATTGTTGATTGAGCTCTGTTTTATACTTGTTCATTAGATGTTAGACCTGATAATGTCATCGGTAAAAGTAAGGGATTGTGATATCTGTGTGATACGTGATAGCTGATGCAGATTAATCAAGTGCTTTACAGAAGTAAACTTTAAACTAACCCAAAAACAAGGTTAGTTGTTTGCCTTTATCTCCAACTTTTATGCTGAACTAAGTTAGGCGTCAGTGTTTTTTAGAGTATGCTGTATCTCTAACACTCTGTAAGAAAACTAACAATGGTATTTACTGGAATGTTGGAGTGTAGTTGTCCCTCACACAGAAGAAAATCAGAATCGCAGTGAGTGTTGGAGCAAAACTCCAGGATGGTGAAATCTCTCTTTATAAGCACCTTGTTGTGGAAGTTGAGATTTCAGTCAATGCAACACTGAAGCAATGTAGACACACCAATGGATTTATGTGTACTGTTGCTCTCACATAGACCCTGTTTTCTTCTATAAGCGATGGAAAGAGATACACATATGCACACCCATGCAGGCCTACAAGCAGACAGACACTGTCACTGTTAACTCTGTGTTGCATCATCAAAGACAAGTCCACATCCATTCCCAGGACACTTTGAGCTGTACTTTCCTTCTCACAGATACACACATACATAGAATGTATGCTTGCACGTATATACACACACACACGCACACACACACAATGATTGGATGCAAGTTTTTCCCTTCTGCTTTCTGTTTTCTTTTTCTCTCTGCAGTGTCACGTTTTCTTACCTCTCCTGTTTCTTTGAAGTCACAGTTTTCTCTAGTGCCGGAGCTTCTGTCAGAAAACCCCTTTTTGGCTGCAAAACTAGGAATAGTGTGCTGCTGCGTTCTGACCTAATTTAGCAGAAATGAAGAGGTTCTATCAAGATCAAAGCTTCAACAATGGAAAGCAGCATGTAGTCCTTCTCCCTCATCTTTCCCCTGTATCCCTTGAAAGCCCACATCAAATTGCACAGTTCCACATCTAATTTCTACAAGATGCTGATAAAGTGACTAGTGGGCGGCAGAAATGTTCCAACAACAAAGAACAGCTGTCGCAGTAGAACACTTGCCTTGCTTTTTTATGTGGCAGACTATAAGAGTTCACAGCTGACTGAACATGAACATTTCTAAGATCAGGCTTAAACAAAGTCCATTTGCTTACTCCATCATCTTTAAAGAAGATGAACCCCCTTGATGTGTTTTCTTTGTCTGAGAAAAGCTCAGATAAAGACGCAGCTTCCACTCCAGCTTAAGAGTCCCTTACCTTCATTCATTCTTAAAAACGCCTCACTTTTAAAGGCCTTATTTGCGTCTTGTGTAGTATTTATATTTACAAGCAGACTCTCTGCTATTACTTATGCATGCTGTTTCCATCTTGCTCAATAATTCAGAATACATCCTGACAAGAAGGGATAAGGTGAGCACAGCCCCGAGAGCCCCTCCCCACCTCTCAGGGTTTTTATTTATAGGCTGAGGCTATGAAGATGATTTTTATTCTACTTTTAACTCTTTAAATGTTATCAGCAGCTGTAGTGCTCCTACAAACAGGATACTTTGTTTGTTTTGCCAAAGGTTTTTTGAATGAGATCAGAGTTGTTCCTTTTGCTGATGTCTGCTAACTATCATCTTGTCCAGCCTCCAGAATGGTGCATATCATATGGTCTGTGTTATTAAAAAACTAGCAGCAAGCACATTTGGCTTGAAGGTGATCTGTAATTAATGTCTAGGAATTTTAAAATCCAGCTTGTCTGGCAACAAGTGCTCTGAATAAATTGCTGCCTTCACCACATGTTGCTATCTATAATTTAAGATCTGAGAACAATACTTGTTCTAAACTTATGCAGTGATGGAGCGATGTGTTAAGTACCGTGAAAATAGCCGTGCTGCTCAAGTGTAAATCATCTGCAGCCCCTTTGTTGGTGATCTCTTCCTCAGCCCAGAGCTGAGATTTTCCTTTTTATCTTTCTGACTGAGAAGGCTGTTTTCAAACAGGTGACTGCGGAGCTAAGCCAGCTTTACTAACCCTCTGTCTTGAATCAAAGTTCCCCGTAACTACAGTCATTTTGATATTGCTCATGTTTGAGTATTAAAAGATATCGCACTCTTATGCCTTGAGGCACTTACCTACTGTACTAGTTATACGGTAAACCCCTTTTTCCAAGTGACTTATGGTTTCAGCTTGGTGAATGCACAGAAGTGCCACAGGGCGCTTGTCGTGATAAATCTGATGGCAGGGTAATGGAATGGATCTGTAGGTACACATAAATGTTGCAAAACATCAAGAGCCCATCTGGTCTCCAAGCCTCTTAGCGTGAGATGACTCACTTGAGATTTCAAGAAGAAAAATAACACTCTTCTCCAGCTGAATTTTGGGAAAAATGTTTTTTGCTTTTTTTGAACATCAATGAAAAAGGGATTCTCAGCAAAACTCACTGTCTCTGCATACTCCCTGAAAGCATCAACAGAACCATGATAGTAATGCTTTGTGTGTGTGTCTGTCTGTGTGTGTGTGTGTGTGTGTGTGTGTGTGTGTGTGTGTGGCTCTGCCAGGTTTGTACAACTCTGCAGACAGCTGGATGATCGTACCGAACATCAAGCAGAACCACTACACAGTGCACGGCTTACAGAGTGGCACCCGATATATCTTTTTCGTCAAGGCTATTAACCAGGCAGGAAGCCGCAACAGTGAGCCTGCCCGCCTCAAAACCAACAGTAAGTGAGAGCGTATCTGATGCTTTTAACGGCTTTTCTAAGAACATTTTCAAGCTTTGTTAATTTTGATTATTGAAAATTATTTTGACGATTGAAAGGTTTCTTGTGTCTGTCAAGTGTGCCCGTGTGTGTGCGAACATATTTCAGTCGTCTCAGAAACATTTCCTGACATGTTTTGTGACAGCTTCACATGAACAGTCTTACTTTTAGCATGAACAATATCTAAGAACAAATATCGTGCCATTTTTGTTTGTTCAACCAGACAACATGTTCATTGAGCACTTTAAAAAGTCTTGACTCTGTCCCTCAGGATATCCTATGGAGATGCTTCAGGAATATTGGCTATCAGCTATAGGCCATTCAGAACCTGTACAACTTGAGTTAAAGTCTGGTTTGTCAGATCTTTGGCGAGAAAGAGCCCGATAAGGACTGTTCTTTGTCAGCCATCTCATGTCTTATTACTTTTATTAGCAGAATTTCCATTAGTTTGGCAGGAAAAGTATCTAGCTTGATCACATTACATTTGTCATATCATTAATTGGATTGTTTTGAATAATAAGATCATGAAGTTAATCAAAGCTTTTACATGTTTTTTTACACGGTTCGTAGTAATCTTGTGTCTCTTTCAGCTGCATGTATTGATAAGTCCCTTATTTAAACAGTTACTGACAGAAATGTATGTGCCACAACTACCAATAACAGTTCTGCATGAGGTAAACCTGATCACCCATAACTGATATTGCTCACCTTTAATGACATAATAAGCTGTATTATCTATCACACTGGCACACCTGTAATTATGATGAGCTAAGTCATGCCATGCAAACAAGTTTGGCACGTCGATCCATGAGATGCTTTTCTATGCTGATTTTGTTCTCTCTTTCGCTCTTTGTGGCTTTTAAACAGACCGGCTTTGTGATGCCTGTGAGTTTTCCTCACTGTCACTTACTAAATGATTCCATCTTTTTCTGCATTTTTCCCTCATACAAGCCATGGACAGCTAGCAAGACCACTCAAATTTTCCACCATGTCACTATGAAAGCAGAAAGACTGCAAGTTCCGGGGCCTTCGTCAAGTTATCTGTGGTTTTGCTGCCATGGTTTATTTAAGAGATGCTCGTAAGCAATGCAGCGCGTCTTAACTTATTTTCTACTCCCACTCACCTGTCAGCTTATAGTGACTTATGCTGCCGTTTGTCTTCTGCACTCACTTGCACAGCCGAGGATTCTTCAAGGATTAAACCTGCAGCACTCCAAACACCAACTCCTCCATCACTTCTCTTTTAAAGAACTACTGGCTGTTTTTTTTTTTTTTTATGAGTCTACTTGTTTTTTAGCAAGGTGAATGCAAATTTTTCAGCACAAAAAAGGCTGCACTTAGTTTTTGGCCTCTCTACCAGCCTCTCTTTGTTGTTTCTTTTCTCAGTTTCACCCTGAAGCCGGTTGCTCTGCTGTTGAATCACGTCCTTAAATTGAACTACATTTTTCTTTGATATGCCTCCCCTTCTCGGTAACAGTTCACAGTAAATAAACTAAAGAAAGAAGCTGAAAGACGCAAAGATTATAAAACTTTGAATGAAGAAATACACTTGCTTAGAATGATTGATGCTGGTAGAGACCTGTTAGTTTAACGTGAACTGAAAGAAAAAAAAGAAAAACACACCAGTAAAAGAAGGTGCATTTATATCTACTTTTATATGATGGGATAAAGAAGAGACAGTGTGGCTGTGTCCACATGATCCTACCGCCCGGCAGTCTTTTTTTATAGAAATATTCCACCGGCTCAGCTGTGGCAATAAATGAGTTAAATCGTTTGCTATACAGCTAATTTCAAACTTCCCCTAAGGGGCTCAATAAAATGTTAAAATCAGTCAAAAATTGCAGTCGTAGTGCTGTGAAGCTCAGACGAAGCTGATATGCCAACTCCTTCCCGCTTTCTGTCAGGAGTCTCGCTGTAGCATTTAGGATTAACTGTAATCTGGATGCCATTAGCCTGCTAAAAAAGGCGTGTGGGAACTGTCACAGTTAAGATGATCTCTCCCCCTTCCTCACATGAGTACACTCTTTTTTTGGACACGTTATTAGTTCAGCGTTTAAATGACTTGTGCTTCTCTCCTTGTTATTATTTGGTTATCATCATCTACTGTACGGCCTGAATACTGAGTCGCAGATTAAATGCAACCGCACAGTAGCTCCAGTAACAATTATG
Source organism: Leuresthes tenuis (assembly GCF_036924035.1). Lineage (NCBI taxonomy): Eukaryota > Metazoa > Chordata > Actinopteri > Atheriniformes > Atherinopsidae > Leuresthes > Leuresthes tenuis. The sequence goes on along the minus strand of NW_027325365.1, from coordinate 14,023,055 downwards.
TAACGGGTAATAAACATTTTAATCAGCCGTAATCTGAAGGTGAAGAAGGAAACATAAGTTTAGGGGGTTTGCCAGTACATTTTCAGAAGATCTTGATAACGATTAGACAGTTTGAAGGGGGTTGTTCACTGTGATGAAACTATAGACAACTATCCCTCAAATCTGCAGCTTCTTTCTAAGGTTAGTGACAAGCTGTTGATGTTTTATACCCCACAGGAATTTATATGATATATGATTCTTTGTTGTAAATGACTTGTAACTTGACAGATGTGAATAACTTACTGTTTAAGAACAAGATTGCCTCATCAGCCTAAATGCTGATTTAGTGTTGTGTTTACAGCGTGCTCCTGCTCCCTTCAAGCTGACAAACAATTAGGCTGTGATAGATCAAGCATATGCAGTTCCTGATGTATTTGATGATGCATGGGTCAAACTTTAATGTAACATCAAGACCTGCTGGCATAACACAGTGGATACTAAGCAGTTCAGTTCTAGTGATTGTGATCAGGTCCATGTTGTTGGTCCTTTTCTGTATTTCAGCCTGGCTCAGATGTTCAACTTGCTGTTGACTCCAAGGTGTAGTATAAAGATTCCTCTTATTAAAGTGTTTTTCCTGAAGGGGAACAATCTCCTCTTAGATAACATATAGCAGAATGATAGCAGAATGCTATCTCTGAGTTACTATGACACATGAGCATCAGCCACTGTAGCACTGCCTATCCAGGGTGAGGCTTTTGCACCTTTTTTCCACTTTGCAGCCCTATTTTCCCGGTACAGAGATGGAAATTGTTGCACCTTTGGAGGTAGACACAGAGCTAAATCTACATCTGTGTGCAACAGAGAGCCGTCGCAGTGGAACATATAACACCAAACAAGCAACACTATTGTCACACTTCTCAATCTGCAACAAGGGTGTGCTGTTTAAAAGCATGGTGGCACAACACTACACCCCCTCTGCTCGGTCCGTGTGAACTTATCCTATCAGTTCATATTTAGTACGTTTTCTTCCCACGAATGTGTTACTTCCATCTGATCCTTTGAACTTGAGATTTGTACATGAACTATCACAAAGACGTATTTCTGTTGTTTTCTTTCTTACCTTCTTGTCTTTCACATTTTGGTTAGTTCAGTGAAGCATCTTACTTAAATTTCCACTGTGCCTAACTATTGTAATACAGGAATGCATTTGTCACACGTAAACATATGATAACATATTGGTCATTTGGTAGGCATAAAGTAAATCATGAAATAGCTTGCAATCTCTATCTTGTTAGGATCCCAAATCCCATCTGAGCTTAACAGTAAACTTATATCTGAAGCTATGTGTATGTTAGATTTATATATGTTCATGCAAACATTTGAGCAGAAGTGTCATATTTGCCAGTAAAACACAGTATTTTAGCACTTATACTGTATAATATGAATACTAAATCAGTAAATGGCCAGTGTACGTGCGTAGTATCAAGCTGAAGGATGATTCCCACTCACTGGCCTTCTCCGGCAGCCTGTGTTATGATGGGAAAAGCTTGTCCACCCACAGCCAACACTAGTGGAGGATCTGAGCCTGTGATTGCCAGTCAGCTTTTCCCTCTGCTGTGATGTTTAGACAAGCCGTCAAAATAGCACAAAACATTCAAAAATTTTACCCACAAGGTTTTCTTTATGAAACCTCATGACACGGACTCACCTCGTGTGCCTCTTCACATGTATTTCTCCTCTCTCCCCTCCCTGTTTTTGTCAGAGGAATTGGTATTCATATTAAAGAGCTTCTCTCATCTGTTCTGTTGATAGCGAGTAGTGTTTGGATTAAAATGGGCCAAGAGAAAACTGGTCACACATGTCTCACTTTGACAGACTCATTAGGTTTTTCTTCCACACGTTGCTGCTGTGCAGGCTCTGCTGTAATAGCAAACTTTTCAGCTGAGAACTATTTTCTTTTTTCTTTGCACTTAAAGTCTCCCTTTATGTCTGTCAGATAGATTGGAAGGATTAACTGTCTCATTTTCTTTCCAGGATGAGAAACCCGGGAAGCTTTTTGCCTAAGCTCATCATATTTCAGGTAGAGGGTTGCAAAGCAAATATTATGACATGAAGCAGTACTAGATCCTGGAAAGCCATGCATCATCAGGGGACTCACTTTCTGAAGAGTAATTTCTAAATATAACCAAAAAGGTGCACTACACATGCATGTAGAGGATGGATGTGAATCCAGCAGTCTGTGTTACTAAAAGGTAAAAGTTAACAAGGAGGGGTGCATTGCAAATCATTTCCCAGCAGTATAATGTGAATTACTCTATTACTGAACTTGTCAACATATAATACACATCTACAGGTAAAAACTCTACTTAATTACTAAACTTGAACTGTTTTCTTAGTGATCACAAATTAAACCTGACATAACTGACTGTTTGTCCACTTTATTGGGACAGCAGCAGTCAAATGTCTGAAGAATGATTTTACATGAAGTATCATTAATACTGACAGAGGGAGCTAAAGTCTGTTTCAGTATGTGATAACTTGTCATGTCCTCAAACTCTCCCTGTTCCTCCTTTACTGCCGGCTATAACAAATGACCCTCCTCTCTTCATCTGGTGCCCTCTTATTTTTAATTCTGTGCCATCTGTCAAATTATCCCAGTGATAAAGCTGTTTGTCTTAAAATGTTACACCTTTTGGCTTCAGCCACGTTGGCTGCGCAGACCTTACAGCTGCGTTTAAAAGCACTCTCCTTATGAAATGGCATGTAAGAATTTGCTGCAAAGGCATGCTGTTTTTAAAATGCTATAAAAAATGTATGTAGGCGATGAAGGTGTGGTATATCATGCACTCGGGGAACATTAAAGGAGAACCGCACCAATTTTACGCATCAGAGTTTGTTTACAAGGTTTTTTTCTGTATGTGGGAAAAGAAGCCTTTAGTCGCTTCAGGGGGATCTGTGTTAAAGCTGATAAATTGCCTCAAGTGATGTAGCCATGTGAAAAAGTAAGTCCACACTTTATCGGTTCTAGAGTTTACATATCAGAACACAATAAAAAAAGGATATTTGGTTCTTACCTGGTCTATCCATTTGAACTCAGGATGAAGAACAAAGCATGACATATTGTGTATACTGTGTCATTATTCATATAACAAAAACAAAGGCAAAGGTAGGCTAAATGCAGAAGTTAAAAAACATAGTGTACAGCATGCTTCAACAGCATGCAAAGCCACCTTTAGCAGCAATAAGTCAAAATAATTATCTGTATGAAGTCATCAGTCTCTTATGGTGTTGTGGAGGGATTTTGATCCACTCTTCTTTACAACAGTGCGTCACTTCATTGAGTTTTGCATGCATCCATTTATGAACAGCTCTCTTAAGGTCCCACCACAGCGTTTAAGTCAGATTGAGGTCCGACTAGGTCATTGCAATAGTTCGATCAGTTTCTTTTTTAGAAGATCTGTAGTAGATCTGCTGCATTGTTTGGGATCATTGTCCCGTTGTATGACCCATTTTCAGCCAAGCTCGAATTGTTAAGCAGACGGCCACACATTTGTCTCTAAAATACTTTTGACATACTGAGGAGTTCATGGTTGTCTCAATAACTGCAGGGTGCCCAGGTCCTGTGGCTGAAAAGCAAGCCCAAATCATCAACCCTCTACCACCATGCTTTGCAATTGTTATGAGGCGTTCGTGTTAGCACGCCGTTTGTCTTTTTTGCCAGACGTAGCCCTGCCATTCAGTCTTTTTCTATTTGTACTTTGCAAAGACTTTTGTTCGCCCTTTTAGAATTACAGTCCTTAAATACAAGGAAAAAGATGTCTTTTGTGTTCATTTTTTTATTTAAGTTGATTTAATTTAGTTTTATCTTATTTGATTCATCTAAATTTATTTATTTTTTTAGTTTCATGAATGTTGAATCCTAGAATGGCTTCACATCCTGTCACGTGCATTGCAGCTGGTTCTATTGATACATTTGAAATCGTGTCTTTGCTTTTTGAAGCTTTTTAGGTCACTCCAAAGCAACCACTTTTTGAACATTGAGCGGTTGAAAGTAAGGAGCGACACTAATGCTGTACTTTATCCAAGAATCACTGTGCTCTTAGATGCTGAACGCTAACATGTAAAGTAACTCACAGCTTCTTGAAAAACATATGAATTAAGCATGATGAAGAAGTCAGTTGAAAAGAGGGTGTGTGCGTGCATGTGTGCTCGCGTGTGACCTTTTATCACCATGACGGCACTTCTGCATTTACCTCAGAGTGAACTGTGACCAGGTTTCCACAGTTCTGTCTTCAGAAATTAGAAGATGTACCTTGACAGGGAAGGAGGGAGTTTGAAAGTGGATGAAAAGTGACAGATTGAGAGTGAAAGAGGCAGAGTGTCGAGTAAATAAAAGACACCAGATTGCTCTTTGCAGGGATGAGTGTCTGCAGACATCAGTCCCCTTGGTCCACTGCTTTTTAGCCATTTATTTAATGCAGGAGGAGTAATACCATCAAAATACTAAGCAAAACCTTTTTGAATCCTGTTTATAAGGCTCAGCACTTTTAGCACAGAATTTTCACGCAGTCGCTTCAGACTGTTGTATCTTCTTTTTGATATATTGAATATAGATATATTCCCACATGTATATTGTATGAAAGACAAAGAACAAGATCTGCCTCCAGTTACTCAAAAGAAAAAGAAAAAACTCAAGCACATGTGGCTGGTGACACAATGTTCTCTACATTTGTGTTAAAGACTCAACATTTTTTGGCATTAACAAGCGTAAAATCAATTAAAGTTGCAACTGGGGTTGGGCACCTCTTATTAGAGTTGTGACTGAAAGAACAAAAACATCACTGAAGGTAGCTTTCATTTGTCCGTGCCCTGTCTGTGCTTTTTAATTGGCTATCTCCTCACTCATTAATTCAAATCAGCAAGCAGCAGAATGGGGGAGGACTATAGTGACTGAAGACAGAGAAACAGGTTGGAAATTAGAGAGAGTAATATTCAGAAGGTGTGTAGATTGCAGGCAGTCTGGCAGTATTATCTTGCTGTGACTTCTTATGGGTTTTCTCTTTTACGTTTAGGCCGCTGATTTTCAGATCTGGTTTAAGAAAGCAGGATGCGCTTTTTTTTATAGCGTCTGACTTTAATGCAGGTGCATGTGAAAGTCAGCTATAAGCAGTGATTTATCCAGCTACAAATTCAAATTCAGCATCATTTCAAAATTTCTGTAAAGGTTATTTAAGTTTCCTGTTGTGCGCTGATATGTACTGAAGATGCCAAGAACCCAACTCAACTGTTTCTATAAATGTGTAGGTTCACACATTTTCTTCACATTCTGATAGGCGATAAGCTGCTAATCTGATTGTATTCATCCACCTTGACCCGCGTTCTGGAACCTTGACATTTGCACCTGTCCCTCTGTAAAGCCTCCAAACATCAACACCCACTTTTGTCATTTCATTGTTAGAGGCTGCAGAATGGTGTGAAGGAGGAGTAAATCATCATAAATCCAGTCTTGAATATGTTTTCATTTAGCAGCTCTTTTGTTTGCAAGTAAAAACAAACCTGTATTTTGAGTGAGCATATTGTGTCCAAACAATGGCAAATGTGAATGCATGCAAGCTTTATTTCGAGCAGCTACTTTGCTGACAGTGAAACACTGACTGCCGCCTTACAACGTTGGTCTTTCTGTTGGTAAACTATTCTGGGCATCCACATTGTGTGAACAAAGCAAGGAGTGGGCAAACACCCCAGAGAGCTTGTGCATGTGTAAAGCATGTGTACATTTTGTTTGATTCTGGTCACTGTGCTAGGTAAGCAGCTAAAATCCATGCTGAAAATATCACATGTCAAGGTATCCAATGGCTGCACATCTCTCTTCCTGTTAAAGGACCTGCAATAATATTTCCCCAGCTTGCATCTCTGATGACAGGCCTCAAGCTACCACAGAGCCCTTAAATTAAACTGATGGAGGTGGAGAGATGATGAGGGAATAAAAGTGTTGGGAGCAGAGGAAGAAGTGAGGCTGCAGATTAAAAAGGAAAGTGGGCCGCCACATGAAATAGTAGCATGGTGAATGCTGTGCATTTAAAACATCCCCAGTCTGATTGCAGCAGGAAACTTTCTTGTGAAATAAAGACAAAAAATGCACCGAGAGCAAAGAAAATACAAACATTTTCAGCAACAGGAGGAATAATAATTATAAATCAGCATGAACGGTTCACTGAAAATTATTCATATGATTATTTTTTTTAATCATCTGCACAAACTTTTGTATTTCAACAGTAGGCGTGTCAGCACAGTCAAAACTATCATGAAACTACATATTTGTGACACATTTTTACAAATGATCCTTATTACACACCAGTGGAATTGAGTTGAACTGCAAACAGGGCTGAGAAATATGAGAGTTTTGACAGGGGGCTAATTTTCTATTTGCTTTGGTCTTAATTCCTTTTTGAAGCATAAAACTGTAAAGCGCCTCATTTTTCAACCACTGCAAAAATCCAAAGATTTAAGAAAGATCATTTTTATTACATTGTTTTGTCTTTATCACTTAATACAAAAGAGCTAAAAATGATGTTGACTTTTTATTATAATTATATAATTGAAATAATATATTGACATTTTATTTTAAGCAGATAACGGAGAAGCTCTTACCAGTTTTAATGTTTTTATCATAATCCATCTAACAGATGGCATATAGTTTCTACAAATTACATATTACATCTAGTAGGTGGTTTTCTCCTGAAAACTGATTTCGCTTTCTAAAATCTGAGGCTTTCTCTGACTCTGGATAAACTTGAAATGAAAAAAAAAAACATTTAGTATTTTAAACTTTTAACTTCTATTGTAAACTACTGACTTTGCATTCTGTTTTATCAATATTTTTTTTGAAAATGTGACATGTGCGTCACTCCAGGTTTGAAAGGTCAAATGATGCGTCACCCTTGGTCATAACAGGTTCAAAAGCCAGATTTTTCAATATGTTTTGTCATTTGCCTTTTGGGGTTTCATGACGAATTGTTTGTATGTTTGCTCACTCAAAGCACCGTCCTGCATTCACACAGCAGGTGAAAATGCCAGTAAGTGGAGGTGGACGTTGAATGAAGAAAGCACCAGTCGGCTGGAAGATTCTTTTTTTTTGTCAGACCATAGACTGAATGTGGGCACTGAAAGCCAGAAACTTCAGCATCTCACAAAGGAAAGATTTATGTCGATTAACACTAGTACTAGTCTCTAAAGATTCTGCTTAGTTCATCAAAGGGTCAAGGATCAAAGCTTCTGTCTTTGCTTTTTACCACACCAGGACTTTTTCAGTTGTCTTGGAAGTAGAACAGAAAAAGTCATAATTTTTTCAGTGGAAGCAGAGAAGACAAGTCTCAAAACATGTAAACTCACATTCCTAGTAAGACATTGTGAGCTACTGTTGCCGTGCTATGGGTCGATAGATGATCGATGCATTTTTAATCTCTCCAGTGTACATCTGCATCTCAACCAGATGACAGTAGTCAGCATTGTTGGATTACATACCACTTTACATATGAATTGGACTTTTAGAAGCCGAGGGGCAGGCTGTCATACATTTTAATTACAAGGAAGGATTTGTCTGTTCAGCAGGGAGGTAGAAACCTGTGTAAAGTTGTGTCAGACTGCTGATGTGTCAAGAGTCCATATTGCTGCTTTTTTTACTTAATTAATATATGCGGAGGATTTATTCTATTTTCAATCTTGATCATGTTTGAAGTAGCTTAATCTATGTTTTTGCAAAAATGTTAGGCAGGCTGTTGACACAGTTAAAATATAGTTGATTGCTCACACTATGTCCCGACATAATGAATTACATTTGTACACATTAGCACTGTTTTTAATGTAGATTAATGAGAAGAATATATTAAATTTACATTGATGTTAAATCGATGTGCTTTTTTTCTTAAAAGCCGATATATAAAAGGTTTCAGAATTTATGTTTAGACTTGCACTTTCATTTGAATTGGACTTCTTCCAAATACTCTTTGTAACTCCTAACATGCTTTCATTGTGTCTCTAAAACCAACAGCTAAAAGTTTAGAAGAGCTTCTGTCTTATCTTAAGAAGAACACATTGTTTCCCATCTGAAACAAATTTTAGACATTTCTTTGTACTTTGAGCAAGAGCTACATTATGGAAGTACTGCACCAGACAATCGTTTACTCTGTCCTACCTTTCCTCAACAGCAAAGAGTCCATACTGCAACTCGATCTGAGGTCCATTCTGATACAGTTCGGGTTGCTACGCTATGTGGCAACCTTTCTGTGTAGCTTTAAGTTTTAGCTAGCCTGACAGAATACTTACTGATTCTCCAAGCTGAAAGCACTCTGACCACTGAATACTGCAAGTAACACATTGACTGCTCATAATTAGTCCACAAATTAAAAAGAAAATAAAGTCCCGAATTAGTACCTTTAAAAGTGGTCAGCAGTGTCTATGCTTCCATTATGTAGTCAAGATAGGATTAAAAGTGTACAGCATTTAGATGACAACATCTGGGAGTATCAAAATACTAGAGCAGGTTTAAGAATGGAAGTACCTAAAAGTGAGAGGAAACTTGCTGAAAGCAACAGCTCTTTTAGTGCCATTTAGCTTGTTTAATTTGCAGTGCAGACTTCTTATGCTTGACTTTCTCCATTTTCACACTTGTTCAAAACATTTCCACTTGGTAAATTACTGTTATATGCCTGCATTTGTGTAGGCTGTAGCTGATGTCATGTGTGCGAATATGTTTGTGTGTATGTGTCTGCTTGTCCTCTACTGTCACATCTGTCTCCCCTTCCCCAAGCCCAGGCCCGGCACAGGCTCTCAGGAGTCATCCCCTGGAAAGGCATGACAGAGCCCTAGTGTTTGGAAATGGCTGCGCTGGCAGCGATAAGCAGTTCAAAGAGAGCGCATTAATGTAATTGGCTGCCAGCAGCACATTGGCCTCATCGTCTCATATCCGCACGCAGTAACACACACTCACCACGCAGATTATTGGAAAGGAGTGTGAGAGTGGAGAGAGGATAGAGAGGATGAGAATGAAAGAATGGGGGAAGAGAGATGAAGGGTAGGGTAGATAGAGAGAAGGGAGGTGGAGTCAGGGTCCTCATTGTGTTGCTCATTAAGCCGTGGGAGACTCAGAGAGGCTGAGTGATGAGATGAGAGGTGTCAGAGTTAAATGTCAGGTCTGGAAGGGATGTGGTTGACTTTCAAGAAGCCACACACACACACACACTCACAGACGCAGACATGGAGAGGTAGAGAGGTGATCCTCCACCAATTGTACCATCCCATATTATCCCCTCAACTTCTCCTCTGCATCTCACTTTTTGGTCCCTTCCTCTCTGCACTCGCCTAGTTGTGCCCTCTCGATTTTCCACCCATTACACCTAAATTACTGGTGTCATTGCAAACTGAATTGTGGCAGTCGGCTAGAAGCATTTAAACCGAATAGCTCCAACCACCACCTACTGCAGTGGAAGTGAAGAATATTTTCTTCAGCTAATTTACAAGTCTTTGTGATTGGAGGAAGAGAAGAAAATGCCGAGTGACTTCCTTCACTGTTATGAAATGATTTCATCAAAGGCAGCATGAGGCTTTGAAGTTTAGACTCTCGCCCTTGTATTTCAAACAGTCTGCTCATCTGTCTCTCCCTGTGTGTTCTATGCAAGCACTTCTCACCCCATGTCCTATTTATCCACTTAAGTTGCTGCTGCTCTAACTGAAAATCTTCCCCTAATTTTTATTCTTATTCTCAGCTCTTACACCTTTTGATCTTGTGCTATGTTTTACCTTTTTCCACCCAACAATCTTGAATGATCTTGAAGAAGAGTATCAGACACGCAGAGGTTAATAACTGACTTGCAAATATCGCAGCAGCAGCTAAGAACATGTTATTCGCTCAGGGGATCATAGAGACCACAGTGTTCGTTAACTTTACTGCACATGAATGCTAATACTCCTCAGGAACTGCTGGACTATCAAAAAGCAATTGTAGAAGATACATTTCCTTCATCACATTTGTAAGGAGGTAATAAATCTGACTTGTTTACAGATTGTGCTCTTGCCCCAGACAGCCTACATTTGAAATTGAAAAAATCAATTGTCCATAACCTCTCACACTCTGTAGCTAACAAATACGTCCTTTTAGAATGATAATCCGCTCTATTTCAGCAGCTATGGTCTGTACAATTAAAAGAACTTAAAACAATCAAACAAAACTGTGCAAATTTCATAAAGGACTTAAAAATCATATGTTTAGTAACAATGTTTTTTTTATATTTATGATTTAACAGTTGAGAGGAGGTCCTTTTGACAAAAAATGCACCTCATTACTAAATTGAATGCGTCTCTCTTCAGGTCAGCCCTTCAAGTTAGACCCAAAGACGGCCCACAAGAAGCTGCGTTTGTCCAATGACTGTCTAACCATGGAGAAAGATGAGAGCTCACTGAAGAAAAGCCACACCCCAGAGCGTTTCAGCGGCACAGGCTCCTACGGAGCTGCCGGTAATGTCTTTATTGACAGTGGGTGTCACTACTGGGAGGTGCTGCTGGGAGCTTCCACATGGTAAGAAACACACCCGCACACTAGTGCATTATATAAGCTTGTAAGGAGGCTTGGTAAACTGAAATATCTTTCTTTTGGGAGTTTAAATTTAGGTTGTTATGCAAACTGCACTCACTCACACACAATAGCACACACTCAGCACAGTGAATACTCTTCTCCTAATTATACTCCCCTAATAATTGGCTGTGAAGTAGATGCAGGAAAGACCCAAAGGGTCTTTTCCTATCTTGTGTGTCATCAGCATTTGGTTACCTGACAGTGCAAGATATTAAATAGGACACTTGTTTCAGATGACTAATATGTTCCAATTGTCCCCTCCCTGAAGGTATGCCATCGGCGTGGCTTACAAATCAGCCCCAAAAAACGAGTGGAGTGGCAAGAACTCATCCACATGGGTGTTGTCACGCTGCAACAACAACTTCATGGTGCGTCATGATGGTAAGGAGATGCTAGTGGAGGCCAGCCTGCAGCTGCGGCGGCTGGGTGTGCTGCTGGACTACGACAACAATTCCCTGTCGTTTTACGATGCCATGAATTCCCAGCACATTCACACGTTCGAAATCTCCTTCCTCCTGCCTGTTGTACCCACTTTCATGATCTGGAACAAGTCAGTCATGATTCTCTCAGGGCTGCCTGTCCCAGATTTTGTTGACGGGGTGGCCTCAGATCTTCAGGAGCAGCAACAGCAGCAAATGGGTCTGTGCCGACAGGAATCGCCATATTTGACCGGGATGAAAACTTGCCACTGACTGGTCCAGTGACTAAGAGGTTGATTTGGGAGCTGAGAGATGCTACCAGCGTGACTGAGTTCTGCTCTAAACCCCTGGAGTGTTTTTTTGTCATGAAAAGGATTGGAAATATGCACACCACCATCTGGAAAATTGTTAGTCCTGTTAGTTCGTTGTCATTCTGTTTTGCAGATATATTAGGGGATGGGAAAAAGTTGTCTTGACTGTAAACATCATGTATGTAGAATTTATCTGATGCCCTGAAGTCACTGGCAAAGCGAGGTCAGTCATTGGGCAGGGCTGGACTCCTGGTTTCCACTTCCCTTTTCATTGTATTTCTTCATGATTTGACCTCTAGGCAGAAGACCAAGGTGAGAATCTTCATGTCTACCATTTAAAGTTTGAAGCTACAACATATGAACAGTGAATTTAGATGTATTTAAGACAATGTTTCAAAAGAGATAGACCAAACAAAATGCAGAGAAATCTTTTGCTACATTGCGGTTTAATGAAAGGTCAAGTTAACAAATAAAACAAAAGCCAAATTAGATTTGGTAAAATTATCAATTGATTAATTGATTTAGGATTCATTAAAGATTTTTTGCTTTGTAAAGCAGCGTGTTCCATTAGCTGGCTTAGTTTAGCAGTTTCATTCATTTGCACATGGGCAAACAAATCTAGAAATTAGCCATGAAATTTCACTTCAAAATGACAAAAGCTTTAAATTTTTTCAGGTTTTAACTAAGCATTTAAAACCTTAAGTTTGCTTAAGCAGTGTGTGATTCGTACATATTTTTAACTTAGGACAGTTTTTTGCTTGGTAGACTTATTTTATGTACTTTACACAATGCACACAACTCCAATACAGTTGTCAAAGGAAGTTTAATTGAAAATGTTATGTGGCTGACGGGCTACATTTTGGAAACATAATAATACATTTTTCCATACTTCAGCTTAACACTTGTATCATACTAGTGTAAGATATATTCCCCAAATAGCCCTTCCAGATCAGGGTGTACCGATGCTGCGTAACACTCAACGCTTTAGGCAGGAAACTGAGTGCTATTGATTTACTCACATGAAAAAGAAAAGAAATCTCAGAAAACAGTGAGGAGAATACAGACATATTACCAAATATGTCAGTATACTTTCCTATAATGAGATATATTTTTTGTGTCCCTTTTACTGTGTTCACTAGACTTTACTATAATGCCGATTAAATCAGATGCTTGTAGTGGATTTGTGAATATTCTGCTGTCACTGCTCATGTGTCTTTGGTAGCTTTCGGTGGTTGTTGCTGAAGTCTTCTCCTTGATCTTCCTCCCAGATTTGGCCCATCAGCTGTCTTTGTATTGGTGGGTTACAGCTTCCGTGTTCCAGGAAGTGTAAACGTTGCTCCTGGATATTGAATGAACAACATCACAGGGGGCAGATTTGCATCATATGACTACTCCACTTGTATAATAAGAGATTTATTGAATATACAAGAAAAGAAATGTTATTTATGTTTAAAAAAAGAAGATGGTTTATTATTGATGGCAACATATTCATGATGCACTTTTTAATGAACACAACTTGCCCTCTATGTGTAGTGAAATAGATGGAGCTTAGTGGCAGGGATGTAATGGGGAGGGTAGGTGACTGCAAAACTCTTCTATTGGTTGTGTTAACTCATTCTGTTGTCCAGCTCGTATTTACGAAATAATTTCTTGTCTGGAATTAATTATGATTAAATCGCCATGCCAATTTTGTGCAACCAGCGCTTTGCAATAGAAAACAGTCCAAACTTCAATTACAGCCAGGAATTTGCCCTCCCCATTGCAATTTTTCAATAGCACACAGTGAAATAATCTGGTTTGGTTAAAGGATGTGATTATGCTGACATTTATGAAAATTTGAATATAGACAATATAATGATATACTAAGGCTGTTTAAAAAAAAAAGTTCACCCTGTTGATGACTTTTCAGGGACAAAGAGGGTTAACACTTAAATTCTTAGTCTGTTGCAATGTCATGGCATGATTGTGTTTTCCTCTTGTGATTTGTTAACACACACACATGCACATACACACACCAAGATGAGTCATGTTCTGTTCAGGTTGGTTTTGTTGTGATTGATGCATGACATATTGTAGAGTCCCGGGGTTTAAGTAATGGTCAAGATCAAGTCCTTGTCTCTATACTCATTTGCTTACAGCAGACTTGATGTCCAACTCATTTTGTCAAATAGCAGCTGAAGCTGGAGCCATTGTTTGCTTTTTTGTTTGGATTTCAAGGCCTCGTGTGGGTGACAGTCTTGGGTTTGACATTCAGGTAGCAGCTCGGATTCAGACAATCAAATGTGTATTATACTGTAGTTCGTGCAGATTTAACAGGTTGCAAAGGAAAAGATGAGATTTTAGTTAACAGACACTGGAGGTATGGAGTCAGGTGCAGACTTTTAAACATAGATATGACAAAACATCCCACCTCATGACTATTTTCAACCACCCTTCTCTCATGTGTGCATAATGTTGACTGTCATGATACTTGTCTCTTCAGGCAGGCAATGATGTCATTGCCTTGAAAAAGCAAACAGAAAAAGCAGCAACCTGCAGGCTCACACTGATAAATAATTTGCTGGTACATCCAGCGAGCATTTAGTTGTGGGTGAGTGGTGATAATCTGACATTGAACAATATCGGTGTGCTTCAGTTATTCATTAAGGGAAACCGTAGGCTTATTTGATGACAGGAGTGATGGCTAAAGATAATCCACGTGTCAAAGGTAACACAGTGAGACCTCTGATATGAGAGCAGTTTTTTTTTGTTTTTTTGTCAGGGAGATTATTGAATGTCACCTGATTTACAGATATCCATAGATCTTGTTGAATAATGTCAGTCTCAGGCTTGACCGTGTGTTGATTTGTGATCTGGGCGGACAAGCTCAACTCATCTTTGCGAGCCCCTTGGTTGGGTCACTGCATGATTATGTGACCTTGCTACAGGTTCATAACTCTTCACGGTGAGGTTTCTTATCAAGTAAAACATATTATATCTCTCTGTTTTTTTCTTCTTTTTTCTTTTCTTTTTACAATTAAAGAAAAACATGACAAGAACACACAAAATTTTTCAATGCCATGCATATCAGGTTGTTTGCAGTGCTCTTTTTTTTGTGTCACATGTTAGTCCAGTTAAATATATATGGTGAATGATTTTCAGTAGCTACCAACTCTTCGTAGTGCAGTGTTAATACCTTAGAAACAATGCAATAGATTCTCCTTTTTGCTTTCCTGTTTGTGTAATTTTGGGATATTTTTTTTTTTTTTTTACAACAAAGAGAAAAGTACTCCTCTCCTTTTTGGCACTGGAACCTTGAAAACCAGCACAAAAAGAACAGTTTTGCCTTCATGAAATGCTTTCTGTTTCCATTGATATAACAGAGATACTTTTGGCCAGAGAGGAATGTAAATCATAGGAGGAAATATATATTATATAAAGCTGTATGATATATGAAATATATATGAACCAATGTTATTTATGTGAATTTAAGTCCAATTAAAAGTCAGATCCCAAAAGTGTTTGAGTTAAGATTCTTTCCAGTTGTGTTGCCTTCTCACTTACAGGAGACACTGATAGAAAATGAAAAAAAGGGCCCAAAGGATTTCTCAGACAAAAGGATATGTTTGACTTTTTGAAACATTTTATTTTCTTATCACATGTAAATGGTTTCAGGAGTACACTACATACAATCCACGATAAAACTCCTTTTATAAGGCAAGTCATACAGAAACAGTACGTCATCACTGAGTGTTTCCATACACTTTTAATTTAAGTATCCCAAAGGGCTGCGTGTTGATGGTGTAGTGAGGTCAACAATTTCTGGCAGGTCATCCAGAGCTCAGGGTAGGGTTAAAGGGGCTATACCCGCTTAGCCTTCATCTGTCGTCAATGGCACAAGTTCCTCGCTGTTACGCCGAACTGTACTGCATGGGTTCAAAAACTGCCTGCAAGCATGGCACACATGCACACTGACCCTGAAACGATGAACAATGTGCTCTCTTGTTTTGTTGATAATTTCCACTGGGAAAGCAGGACAATTCAACTAATGAGGGCTCCAGAGGAATCTCAGACTCTTAAAGCTACAGACAATTGTTATCAATCATGATAAGAAAATAGAAAAAGGCAGTGATTTTAGAAAAGAGTAACACAATATTTTTTATGTAATGTATAAGTGGTGGTGCAGTTAAAATGGACTGCATGTTATGTGTGCTGCTGAGGGGTGAGTGATTGCACATTGAGAGTACAAAAACATCAACCTTTTATGTGCATTTGAAGTTATTACAACAGTTATGGAGGTGGAGGAATAATTTTAGCCTTTTTAGCAAAGTTTTTTTATGTTTTGATTAAAGTATTACAACCCTGAGCGACTTTACTTCGTCCAGCTTAGATGACTGGGTTGAGTGTTGGACTTTTGATTGGATCTCTCTTTACCTAATTATGTGTTACAGATTAGCTGGCAAAAAAATGTGATACCACCTCTGTATCTGCTTCTTCACGCCGCTAGCCAGCTAGCAATCAAGTTGTCGAAGCAACAGCAATGTGATGTTTTATTGAAAAATTTAAATGAAGAGTGTGTTGGTTAAAACTGTGGTTATACCATAGAGGGGTTAAGTCATATGAATGATTTAAGAATAATGTTTTTGGCATGCTGGGTAGTTTAACTGGTTGAGGAGGTGCCCCCTCATCGAGGCTTAAGCTTTTTAATGCAGTCGCCCCAGGTTTAAGTCCTTGCTCTGGGCCCTCACTTCCTGTCAAATAATTTAATAAAAGACTTATGTTTTTGTTGCAGTTTTTCAGGTCTTTTTGGAATTATATTATTTACATAAAAGCAGTAAATTTGGAAGCTCCATAAACAACACAGATATGCATAAATCAGGAAATCTCTACTGCTCTCTGACTGAATCAGACTTTTCATTTCTGCAATATTAAGCTTAATAGCACTGCCACTAATAACCTAATGAAATATGCAAACAATAATTGGCAGAGCAAATGCATAGACAGAGTCATATGGTGTCCATTTGCATATGTTATCACTTTTTAAACTTTTTGATGCACAGCTCCTTTGACTGGACTTAATATAAATGGGCCTTGGATTTGCTGTTTTTGCAATAGGCAAAACGTTTCTTTCCTACATTAAAATGAGCCATCAATGCTCACTTAAACCTTAACTCCTTGAAAAAAAAAAAAAAATGTCATCCATTGTGAACGACCATCTGTGTTTTAATGATGTGACTTTGCCATCCAGGTGTGTTAGGGCTATATGCACAGCTGGATGTGATGAAACAGGAATCTGCATCAAGCCCCTGGCACTGTGTCACCATCACACACCTGCTCCAGCTGCAGACACAGTGCCATCTCAGTGGGTGATGATATCCACACAAAAAAGGTAGTAATTTCATTACCATCTGCTTTGGGGAAAGGCAGTCACTTTATTTAAATCTGACTGATTTAGAGGCTGATCTCCTCTCAGATGGGAGTTTGACAGTATGAGTAGGAGTAAATGTGCCCAGTCGTGTGTCTGTTTTCTGAGGTGGCTACTTGCATGTGTGCGATATTAAGGTTGTTTTCTTTCCTCTGTTTCGTTTTCAACTGTTTAACCTTTGCTTAAGGAAACTCCCCAGAGGCTGCTGTTATTGCTTTCATACTGATTACAGGAAGCATACGAACATAAGAAGCTGCACCACACAAAAACTATCAAAGATAAGAAAAACAGACAAGACTGATCAAAATGAACTAATAAGAATGTGTTGCTTTTGAACCTGTTGAGACAGACAAAGGCTATTTTTACCTGATATGTGAGAATGAATTAGCCCACCATGGAGGAGAGAGTGAAATTCTGGCTCCCTGCCTGCAGACTGATGGAATAGAGCTATGAACTCAGAGAAATGAGGATCTAAACTGGTTGTAGATCACCGAGCCCTCTGCCTCTGTCTCTATCAGACACAACCTGTCTATATTTGACTCCAACAGTCAGACACACTCTAACACTCACACTGCACACTGTCAGTATCTAGAATAATCTCTCAGGGTAGAATCAATCAGCACACCCTATGGCATCTCAGAGAGCTCTGGTGGCTTGGTGATCCTGCTGGAAGAAAGGGATATGTCCAGGTCTTTCAGGGAGATCTCATCAGAAATCTCAACCTCTCCATCTTTCCTTATGAAGATGACAGGGTGATTGTTTCACACTGACAATATTACAGGCACAGATATTTTGATGAATAGTTTTGGAGGACAATCTCAGGAAAATGTGGGATTATGGGTATTCTCATCTGTTGACCTTTGCTAATTATTTTTTACATTCTTCTTCTCTTGCAACCTCCCAATATGAGCCGTTTTCGCACAACAAAATGACAGTTTTATATGACATTTTTCTTTTCATAACACCAGCTAAAGGACTTACAGTAAATCCTGCACTTTTATGGGCATAAATGCTAAAGGCGCCTTCAGAATGAAACTCATGGTGGGATTAGCAAACAGTCATTTGCATTTACACATACAGTTACTCCTCCATTTTCTTTATTATTTTTTGGAGATGTCAAACACCTGATATTTTAATGGATCTATAGTTTTATGAGATGCCTGGAGAGGATAAAATGACTCGAGTGTCCATTACCCATACTTTCGACAGCTATGTTCCATAAAGGTGTCTCTGAAACTTGCAGAGAGAGCGCAGTGTTTTGGCCAAACTGTCCTTATGATTGAGTACTTCTACTTGGATGAAACAAGAGGTTTAGGTTCAGGCAGAGGGAATGTGTCTCAGAGGAGCTCTTCATCATCCCCAAAGCCACTTTAACAAGTTAATGGATCAAGAAAATACTTCATGACTTTCTCACTGAGCAGCCTTGGGCTGCAGGTTACAGAACATTTTAGAATGAATGGTTGCAAACAGGCATAGCTGAAGTCGGTATTGGTGCGTGCAATCCTGCTTATCATTACAGATAGGTACAGATGGAAACTGTAATAACCTTTTTTCAAGTAGGTTATGTAAAGTACAGAAATGTCAAAACCTCGCAGTTGCAAACAATCTCTTTCTGCTAAATAAATTCTACCGAGAATCGCTGTGGCATAAAGAGAAAAATGTAAACTGACATCAAGAGATTTAGTACAGAGAAGTGAGCTCTGTTGAAGCATCGTTTCCAACTGTGTAACTGTAGGCAATAAAAACAAGCCCTCCTTTGGACCTGTGAGGACTTTGAACATTTAAACACAGTGTAAGTGACTGTGGATTGATTATCTAAACCCATAACATAATTCCCTCGGAAGAGATGATAAAAGCACCCCGATCATTTTGTTTAGTGAACCATGATGACACTTTGATCTATGTATATCTGATACATGCACCAAACAGCCCTCCCCATTTAAATGATGCGCTCTATTATCATTCATATCAAAGCATCACCTTTCCTCATCTTTAATGTTTATTTAGACATCTTTCATGCAGGTGAAACCCAATTAGTTGTAAATGCTTCTAGCTTGACGTGTTGACCTCATTTGAAATGGGTCACAAAATTAATAGACCTTCCCTGGATTAGAGATGCTCATTAACGGGGGTTTGCAGTGAACATAGAGGGGAAAATAAAGCACTGTGGACATATGGTGGGCATATAAGGTGGGAAGTTACCAAATTTTTAAAAATCTTTTGTGGTATTCATATAGGTTTATAGGAGTTATTGGATTTTGAAGAATATCTGTCTGGAAAGACTTTTTAGCCTCTTAAATTGTTACAAACTCAAATGTTTTTTCACTGCTTATATAGCCCAACAAGTGTATTTAGTGCCTAACAAATTTAAATGTATATAAAATGGGAATTTAATGAATTAGTGCGTTTCAGGGCAAAGTCAAAGTCACAACTGGAACACACCAGACAGATGTCAGCCACTGCCATAGGTTGATTTTATCCAATTTACTTATATGCCGATAGCAGTCAAGAAGCTAAATATTGTCTAATATAGATTTTAGGCCAATATACCTGGGCGCTGTGTGATACCTACACTTACTGACCCCTTTGTCATTTCTTCATAAATGGGGAAAAATATGAGGAGTATGTTAAACTGTACTTTAATCTCAAAAACTGCCATCTAATACATTTTATTTATAACAAAAAAAGTTTTTCTCCAAAACCTTTGTTGTTATAAAGAAGGATTTTTGGAGCACTTACAAATTTGGTAGAACATGGCAAAAAGTGACCCATTCAGGAAATAAATCAAGCTCGCCAACTGTAGCAGTCATGGTTCACAACTTCACTTGCTTTAGAGCTGCCTTGATTGTGATTTTTGTTAGATCAAATGTCCCATATATCCTTTGCATTTTTGTTGTACTAGAAACCAGACAGTTGTAACAATATCATTGTTAAACTCTGAGCTCTGAACATTTCGGAAAAGGAACCGTGCTCTGGTAGGCATGTGTGTTTGAAGGAGTAACTGTATTTGCTGGCAGTAGAACGGGCAGCCTGCCTGTTGGAAGAATTTGGATAAGGATCTGAAGGAACAGGCAAACATTCTCAATAAAATCTTCATTCAATCTTTTGGTAAACAAAATTCTGATTGCATTTGTTGCTGCAATTATGACTGGTTTTGGATTTTCCTTCTTGCTTTGTTTTACCTTAGGTAATATCTTTATCTATTGTCTGACCTTTGTGTGCCACCATTAAATCCAACCCATTAAACACATGCAATCACATTTAAAGGTATAGTCTATCTTGAAAATGGTGATTCGACCTGTTTATCCTTGGTTGATGTCTCACATGAAAGACGAGCACGACTGGTCTACATATTACTGTGTGTGCATTCTCTAAATGAAAATTTGATCCAAAGATTAAACTAACTCAGTAAATAGGTCTGTTTAAAATTACTGAGAGGGATTTGGTTGTTTGATAACATTGAAAATTTGTCGAAGAACAGAGAAATGACTTGCAAAGTCAATCCTTTTGCTGCGAGAGTTTAATTTCTGTGACGTTTTGGGGAGGATTTTACAAATAAAATTCAATATGTGTCTTTTTCAGCAGGCATCAGAAATCTTTGACCAGCTGCCACTTTTTTATACAGTATGGTGATTCAATCTGTCAATGCTGGTCACATTATAGTGGGATGTGAATCAGAGATCACATGGATGAACCAACATTTTTATAATCCCGTCATCCATTTTAGCACTAGAATGCTCCAGTGCCCTCACTCTTTTTTCATCCCCTATTACCTCCAAAACATGAACAGCAGGATCCCTGAGAGAGGAGATGATATTGTTATCCTCAGGCTGCAGCACTCTGCACAGCTACACATCAATATCTTCCATCTACCTTTGATGTTCTATACATAGATAAACCTTTCACTGTGATAATGAACCTGGTGTTGACAATGCTTTCTGCCTGCTGCCGACTGAGTTAAATAGAGCTGAACAGATATTTTTCAATGGTGTACAGCAGCCTGTAGACAGCTACTGTAAAGTCACCCCTGCAGCTTCACATAAAGCCCCATCATGACGGTTTAATATCATAATATAAAGCACACTACATGTGGAGAAAGGGTCAACAGGTAACA
Source organism: Leuresthes tenuis (assembly GCF_036924035.1). Taxonomy (NCBI): domain Eukaryota; kingdom Metazoa; phylum Chordata; class Actinopteri; order Atheriniformes; family Atherinopsidae; genus Leuresthes; species Leuresthes tenuis. Next base: position 14,002,198 of record NW_027325365.1, on the reverse strand, counting down.
TATGGAACCAGCTCTAAATCTGCTGTCTGCTACAGTAGCAATCGCATTCAGAGGGTGGAAAGCTGCCCTCTTTCCTCAATAAGCTGACATTTCACGACAGCCAAATTTTAAATGTCACTTTTTCAGGGATACAACTGTATCATGTATCTAATATAGCTCATGTTCTGGCAGAACTCAGTTCTCCACAGTGCACATTTACTGTAACACACATGTCTGAAATAGTATCAGAAGAGGATAAAAAGATGAGTTATGGCATTGAGGGAAGCTGTTAGCTTGGGATGCAAGATCTATGCCTATAGCGGGGGGGGAATTTGGGAAAAAGCATGGTGGTTCACAGTAAAACTCCATTATTGGTAATAACCAAAGAAATCTGACTTAAATCTGGCAAATCTGACTTAACTGAAGAATAAGGCTGAAGTTGATCAGAGGCAGACAATGACTCATCAACACACAAGTCCTCTAAAAATCACAGTCCTCCCCTCATCATGGACCTGAACCTCAAGTCAGATTACATTGTAGGGAACAAATGATTGTTACAGATCACTGATGAGGACAGGAGGGCAGACTAGTTGAAACAGCGCCTTTATTCTGTCCGTTCTCGTTCACGCAATACGAATGGGGTTAGTTGTGTTTCATCAGGGGGAAAAAAGGGGCGACGCACAACATGCTAAGGTTAAGGTTTGAGAAAAAGTGGCAAAACATTTTACTTTCAAGCCAACAGCAGCACATTTGTGCACATTTGCTGCCCAATAATAAAACATGAGGTTTGCTAGGCTTTTCCTGGCTCATCCGCTACTCTCGTAGGACTGCTTTGCCTAATCAGGGCTCCTAAACCAGAGAAGACAGAATCAGTGGGTTTGAAGATGGACCTAAGAAGAAATGAAAGAATACATTGAAAAATATTTGTCTTGATTATTTTACCTCTCCCTGTCAGAGAGGTAAGTGATTCCTTTATTAAATGTCAAACTTAATATTCAACGTCAGGTCCACCAATTTTTATCACAATGTATACGAATGGATTGTTTGATAGATCAAGATTTTTCATCAATAAAAATACTTTTTTGTGTCCAGGTTTATAATCATGGCTAATTATCATGTAGCTTTGAGCATATGTGTTCTGTATTTCCCTTCATCTTTAACAGAGTAAAGTAAGGACTTCCTCGTGTGCTCACCTGATTTTAACTCATGAAGCTTTGGCAGAGCATTTGGCTTTGCTCTGCCAACTCTGTCTTGTTAAACCCAGCTGTGTCCCATCACTTTGCGACAATGCTCGCTCGTCTTGTCAGACCCTTTGCCCTCTTTTCTCAACACAGTGCAGGTCTATCCTCCTTTTGTTACAGCTAACTTGCAGCAGAGGGATAAATATATATTTTTTTAGTCGGACTATCCACGGTAAAGGACACTGCTACAAAACATTTAACTTTGTGTTGGATTGCAAAATAGTCAAATCAATTCTATTCAGTTCAATACAGTTTCATTTATATAGCATTTATAAAATCCTGGGCTGAAGGCTGATTTTGCTTATTATATGCCTTGTAAACAAATTAACAATGCTTGTCATTTGATCAATACTCGCTTTTCTTTTGCTTTGGCCCTGAATTTGAACTTTTCTGGACCACAAGTTTACTTAAGGTGAAGTCTAAACAACATTGATTTGCCTGTTATACTTTTTAAGACTGATTGTGAGTCAGTGCATGATAAAAAAGGGAAAGTTTGCCAGTGCACCTATCTGTGCTCATATTCATGCCCTTTTCTTCATTTCTGCGGCATGAGGGCAATTTTCTTTGCCATTTTCACATAGCCATTCCTTAAGGAGAAGTGACAGCAATATAAAGCAGGAGCCATTTCTTCAGTACAGCAGCCTTCAAAATCCTGATTTACACAATACATAATGCAAGCTGTCTGTTTTCCACACAGTTGAGCAAAAGTTTCTATGCAGCTTTCTGCATGCGTGTCAGCCGGTTCCTACAAAGTGCAAAGGCTATTTCAAGATAGGTCACTATAAAGGCAAGTCAACAAGGACACAGATTTCATGTAGTTGTAATATAGATCACATACTCATTGAAGCTGAAGAAAGACAAGCTTTCTACGCAGAACTGATGGTGTGTGAGAAAACTCACTGCTACCACACATGGTAAAGGAATAGTGTTTCATTAAATGATCTGTTAATGCTTGCTTTTCGTGCACTTCTCCATGTTGATAAACAAATGCTTTACATTATGAATTTTAGCAACCCACACATAGATGCATTGAATGTTGCAGGGTTACGATGCTTATCAAGGAAATCTTGGGATTCCATGTCTTGTCCAATAATCTTTAAACATATTACTAAATATTACTAAATATCTATACTAAATATAGTGTATAAATATATGGTCTGAAACTCAAAACACTGATTACTTACAAAATGTTCAATGAAAGGCTGTGTGAGCCGGACATTGTCCAAGTCTTTACCACAAATTATCCCCATTACCAGCATACATACATCATTTTAGTTCTTCAAACAAATTAGAAAGACTTTATGCAAACACATCATTTGAGAGCTTATCTAACAACATCGAAGCAAAGTCGCTGTGACATCAGAAACATATCTCAAACTACTGCTATAAAGATACAATTTTTGAGGACATGTCTGCCTGTGGACTTTTTTGTTATTCCCATTTATTGAAACATGATGTCATTAATGATCAATCAGGGAAAATTAGTTCTACTTCATTAATGGACACATAATGTGCCCTTAGCAGTTTAGAGTGTGAGATTAGGTTCTTTTTTAATGCAGTTACTCCCAGCGACATACTATGACAGGTCAGGTTCATTACTGAGAATGTACATGTAGATTCGTGTGTGTTGGTAATTTGGTAGGAGCTGAGCTAGTTATTAGCAATTATTGATAAGAACCCAAAGACAGTTATAAATATTCAATCATATTATTAAGGAAAATCATCAATTACACAGCACCAATGGAAACCAGGAACTAAAAACTGGACACCAGCATCAGTCTTAAGTGTCTGTTGGTTAATATGTGCATATCGGGTCCAGATATGACACTTGCAGAGCAAGTAATAACTTGTCAGGCAGATCAGTAATAACTTGTCTCTTGAAATAGTACAAAGTACAATATAATTAATAGAAGCTTGCACAGCAGTTTTCCATCAAGGAAACTCTGGCAAAAACCATTTCTCACTCTGTGTGAAAACTATAAAAGCAACGACAACAATGAAAAGACAAACAACCATTTGTGTGAAAAAATGGCGTTACCATGTGTTACAAAGCGAGAAGTGAGATCACAAGATGGTGGCCATGACAGCGTGTTTTTTATGGGTTTCTGTTTGGATATTCAACTGTTTTTGCAAGCTTCAGCACAAGTGGTGCAACAGGGCAAACAAACCACGCAAAGAGTGGGATCTTTCAATCCCTCTCTGCTTGTCAAGTTTTGGTTAAGAGCCAATTCAGCAGTATGTGTGTAATTTGTGTTCAACATGCCAGGTTAAACAAAAGAGGAAGTTTGTAAAATGCAAATGCTGTGTCATAATATCAACTCGACTCATATTAATCTTACTTTTTACATGTGAGGGCTGCACGGTGGTGTGGTGGTTAGCACTGTAGCATGCTAGAAGGTTCCTTGTTTGAATCCCAGCTGAGGTTGAAACCCCAGTGAGGAGCCCTGTGGCCCTTGGATTAGGTCTGTATACAAAATGGACGGATGGATTTAGACGTGGTCATAACAACAACCTTCAAAGAACAAATCAATACTGTGGACGTTTAGCAGTCTTATGCCAAGCCATGTGTGTGCTCTTGGAAAATGAGTGGAAAGCATTGCCACAACTAGGTCTATTTGCAGAAATATAGTTAAAAAACAACATGAGATATTCTAAGGCTTGATTTTGGTATAACAATATTCTACATTTGGGTTTGGATTAAGGTTGGGTAAAAATTAGCTGTAGCTTAAGGTCCATTCAGGGAGTACTGTAAAGTAAGTTTTGGTCTGAGTTATTGCTAAGAACATCATGACTGTAGTATAAAAAAAGAGAAATCAAGCCTGGTTGGCTGCTGAAACCAACAGGAAAATACTTTGTTGTCAACCGCAGACCACAACGTTAATGACTTTGATCAATGTGATGGCTGACCAGATGCACCGGTTGCCGGAAATTTCATGGGGCAACTGTCACTGACAATTGTATTCAAGGCCTTGAGGTTAGCCCACTTCGTCCTCTCATTTTAACAGGCTGACAGTGCTAATATCTTCCCTGGTGCATTTAAATGCATGGTACTTTTCTCTGGAGGTTGCAGCAGAGCAGCTATTTATACTTTGAGCATGAATCCTAAAGTTGCATTTTCCAGAGTGGAGCAGTGACCTTGGCACAAGCAATAAATGAAGGCAAAGCAGAACAGCAATGGAGACTTAGCTTAGCTTATTACCATGTTAATGGGTCCCTGACAGAGTATCAGTGGTTCAGCAAGAAACAGGAAACTCTGCCAATGTTCTGGCATCTGAGTGGAGAGCCTACTGACAGGAGGTCGTAAATCAAGTTGTCAGTGTAACAGTGACGAGCGATAGGTCTACTGTCCATATGTCTATCAAATAAGTCTGCATGTTTCTAGCTGAACAACAAGTGATGAATTTATGTTTATGCATTTGGCAGACAGTTTTATCTAGGGTTGCAACAGATAAAAAACTCACGGTTCGGATCGGATCATCTACAAAAAAAAAAGACAAGACAAATAAACATAAGTGTGGTCTTTTTGTTTATTAACACTTTTAAATTATTAAATTAAAATACATAAAATCATCTTGATGTGCACAAGGCATAATATCTTCTTTTATTAATATAATTATATTATATTTAATATAATTAATGAAACTAATGAAATCAATGAATTAATGGACAACTTAAAGTGCAACATAAAAAGGCGTATTTCCTTCCTTTAACAGAATTTGGCTTCATGTCTGCACCTATAAATACACTCATAGCGTTTGTGATGACTTTAATCCGGTCGGATTGTGCAACAAGGGACTGCATAATTGCCGCGATGATAGCAGCCTTCATTTTCACTCCTGTCAGTGAAACCGGGGTGATGTTGCTTCAAATACATGCTTGATGTGTCTCCACTGTCATTTGACTTTCTTGTGCCACAGTGCCTACACCGTCACGGTTTTATCCACTAACCTCTTTTCCCCATACAGGGAATTTAAATGACGCGGGGCTTCACTATAATGAGTGGACTGAACATGCGCACAACTTTCTTTTTGCAGAACCGAAGTTATTGATCCGAACGGATCACGGATCAATGATAATCCGTTGCACCACTACTTTTATCCAAAGCGACTTACAGGTAGGGTAAGGGGGTCTTGCCTAGGGACCCATACTGGAGGTACCTTTCATGCAGGGGATCTGAACTCAGGGCTCTCACATGGAAGGTGGTAATCATACCACTACACTATCCAGTCCTAATTTACACATGTGAGGCTTCATTGTTCTGTATTGCTAACTCTACGCTTCACTATAATGCAGCAACATAAATCTTCTTTCCTCATCCTTCGTGGCTGCTTAAGCTCCAGATGCAGAACAGTCAGAATTACAGAGAAGAAACTGAGGGTTGCTGAAGGATTCACAAACTAATTCCTCGAGGTCATGGTCCAGTGTAACACAGTATGTCTAGCTCAAGCAATACACAAAGCCGCTGCATTTGGTTTATCTCCTTGTTTCCTCAGTCCAAAATGGAATTCATTCAACTTCAAGTCAGAAAAGTCCTTCACACTATTTTTTCATCAATATTTTTATCTGCAAGAAAACATTTCTTTTCACTCTACTTTACTTTATTCAGTTAATCAAATGTTACGTCAATTTCTTGTATCGTGAAATCAGACGTTTCTTAGCTTTAATTTGATTTTTTGTTTAAATTTGTTCATGCATTAAAAGGTTGTTTTAACCTTAACCCCAAACCCTGAGCTCTCAGCAATCCCAAGGTCAATATGCAATATGCTATTTTGAAAAAGCTGTTTTCTGGAATACAACTCAGACAAAGGAAGATCAATACATGAATAGATCAACAAATGTAGATCATAGAGAATACATGTAGATTGTACAGTAAATTAATAAATAAATGCAGACATACAGAGAAATTAAAAGCAAACCAAAAGAGAGTCAATTGGGTGTGAATACATTATAAGGTGTAAACTACGGACCTACATGTAATTATGGTCTATATTTCCATTTACAAATTGACTGACGACAGATCCCCAGAGTTACATTACCCAAATTACAAAGATGAATGTTTGCCCCTTTTCAATGCTCCCAAATATTAAATCATAGACATGACATTGGAGCAAAAGAAAGTTATGATTGCGTTGAATAAGGATGAAAAGAGTGGATGCAAACATGACAGATTGTGTCTGTTTTGTAACTTCACCTAGACGACCCATTTCTTTGGTCAGTGCACAAGTTTGAGAAAAATGAAGCAACTGATAAATGGGTCTGGAAAACACAGACACCACGCAACATTAGCTCAGAGAACAGTTTACTTTGCTCCAAAAGCTTCAAATAATGATTGATTGAAACGCTCTGTAGATGTCAGGAAACGCAGCTGAAAAACTGGGGTCTGAGTGATTTGCTTCTTTAATTTAGAAAAGAAATATTAGCGTTATTTTAATAAGGATCCTTTGTCACTATCAAACAGTTTTCATGCCTTGTAAGCTACAAATAATTCACACTGCTCTGGATATTAATTAGTGGTTTGAATGATTTCTGAGAAAATTAACAAAACCGTGGCACTGTGTGTTCATACAGTACTGTATGTATTTATGATGTGTATCCATGCCTCAGTCCTGTTTCTGTTCTTCCTTGCCAGACCATGGAATCTGCAGTGATATAATGCTGATGGTATATGCAGTTAAGGACCTATTAGGGCATCATATGGAAAAGTGTGTCACCAAAAGAAGGTACAAGGAAAATGATGGAGGCTATTGTCAGTGGCAGTCAGACATATAGAAGAAATACTGACAATAATAAGAAAGAGTGCCCTGTTTGTGATGCTTTACAGCACAGAGAGACAGAAAAACAGATTGGAAAGATTGACCAAAGTCTGTGCTGTCATCTCTACTGTGTCAGCATTATGCGGCATTTTAGAAATCAAAGATTACAAGATTAAAATGATGAGCCCACTTGGTTTTGTTGTAGCTTCAACAATAAAGTATTGAATGCAATGTGTCATGAGTCATGATCTGTGTATTTTGTGTATTTTTCTGTCTGGTCTCAGTTTGGCCATTTCCTCAGTTTATTCCTCAGTTCCCTCCTGCCAGTCATCATTTCCACTCCCTTCACCTGTTCATTTATCCCCAGCTGCACTTACTCACTATACACTCTCCCCACAGTATTTAGTCTCCCAGTTTGTTCTCAGCATTTGTCAGATCCTCATCGTTACTTTCTCGTTCACTGTTCCTTGTGCCTGTCAGTCTAGTTTATCCAAGTTTTCTCAGTGTTTTGATTTTGGTTCCCCCCGGTTAAGTTGGTCTTTTCTGGTTTTGTCAGTATTTTGGTTTTGTTTTCCTCCAGTTTGGCTTTTGTGGATTTACGGCATTGCCGCGCCTTTTGTTTTGAATCAATAGTTTCCTTTTATTTCGCCTCTTGGCTGTCGCTCAGTGTCCGCATCTGGGTCCTCCTTCCTCTCCCCATCCCAAACGTGACACAATGGGGTTGAAATGACAGACTAAACAACAGCACAAATGGTAATAATTTTGAATATCTATGAAAACAACAAAATACTATCAGAAATCGATGTTTGCGTGCATTTCCTTTCCATATGTAGTTCCAAAACCGCTACCATTCACATATCAAACAAGAAAAATTAGATTAAAAATGCACTCTGTGTTCTGTGGAAGATTTCCTTTTTTTTGCTTTAGGTATTCATTATCATCTGTGACTTCCCTTAACTGTACACATCCATATTAATCCAATTTAGTTATGCATTCTCAGTGCCATGGACAGAAAATGTACTCGGATGACAGCTTTAAAGGTCATGTTGTTTGCTTCAGTTACCTTTTGCATGATGCAGTTCCCAGGCAGCACTGCAGTCTTACAATTTTTGAAACTGTGGATAATGTAGTTGTTTTCATAAGAGTCACTCAAAAAATTATAGACTCAGCAGGGATATTTTGAATGCAGTATTATGTGTTTCACAGACACATGGCTGTAGGATCATATACTAGACTCCAGCACCTCTCTTCCCAGCTTTCAGACGATACAGTCAGACAGAGATATCAGGAGCAGCATCAAAAGTAAAACTAGAGATACTTCAGTTCTTATTAAAAAATAGTTCCTGCCCTGTTCTAATACCTAAGCTGTAAACTACCAGCTATATAACAGTCATTTAACCAGTTTTTCAACTGAGTGTGATACAGTGATTTTTTGGCCACTTGGTGGGACTGTTACATTAAAAAGATTTGTGTTCCAACCAAAAATAAAGCATAACAGAGAAGGACACATCATACTAACAAAGCATCTGTCCTACACTCAGTTATAATTTTCCATAATTCTGTCCACATGCATTACGAACATGTGCTTTCTGATTAAAAGAAAGCATTCATGCCCATCAACCTTGGAGGGCCCTCACTGGGCTTTTATTTTTTTATTGGAGATAGAGAGTTAGCAGGAAGGAAACCACCTCAAGGGTACTAATCCCTGAGCTGATGGAGAAATAAAAATAATTACCTTGAGGTTTTGATTTATGCTGCCATGCAGATTTAGGGCTGCAACTTCATGCACCTCAATGTCTGATTCACTGCACCATTATCTCTTGGCCTGTGTGCAAGTGTCACTTTAAGCATGACGGAAAGCTCTGCTGCATGGTGTCAGAAAGGAGACACAGCTGCCTTCCAGGGACTGGTAACCTGCAACCGCTTTTAAATGTCAGATCTCCGTGCCTAACATTTGCCTTATAATCCAAAAGAAATTATAAAAAGGTTATGTAGAATAATCTTCAAGTTCTGAAACTGCAGAACCAATGGAGCACTTTTCTCACAGGAGGACTGCAATACAGTTTTGATTTTAATTGTAAGATGAATGTAAACTTAATTTGGCCCAATGCATAGCAGCACTGCAGCTCAGCTAATACCAGGACGTGTGTGGTTTAAATCATCCTGCTCTCTGTGCTCAGATTTTAAGGAATGTAAGTCCTAAATTTAAGTTTTGATCCATTAATCCCAGACTATGACCCCTTGACAGGTCAGGAATTGTATTAAAATAATGATAACACTGCTGCTTTTAAATTGTGCTACTGCAGAGAGAGCAAAACATTTCTCATAACTTTAACATTTTTTGGTCAGATTCATTTACGTGAATACTGAAGCCAGTGCCACTGCACTTTCCTGTAGCTCTTACTGTTGGGTAAGGATAAAAATGTGTTTATGGCTAAGTCCATATATTATCATAAATCACTCTAATTCATAAGCCTGTTGGGAGAAAATGTGATTAGAAAATGCAGTCTAATAAATCCTGAAAGATTTCATACACTCAGTCTGAAAATTGATTTTCACATAAAACAAGAGATTGCTTGTGGTCCACTGCTGGTCCAAAGGTGAGAAATCAATCAAATCCTTCTGCACAACACTTCTAAGCACCGGCGTTTCTGAGTTGGTGCATAGAACTAATCAAATAAAATGTAAGTATATCATTTGAAGTCTTAAATTTGAGTTAAATTAATTATTCTTGGCGTGAAATACCATAGATTGTTCTCCTCCAAGGCATCGCCAACAAGTCACATTATTTATATACAGTTGAGGATATGAAATGCAAGCGAGGAAAGCAGCACCGGGAAGCAAGAGGCTGGGATGGTGTACATAAACTTCTGTGGTGCGTAAGGATGTCCCCAAGTCTCAGTTAGACAAATGGAAACCTGAAACTGAAAACAACAGAGCTAAGATCCCGTGAGATTACAAGCTCAGACTGAAAAACCAAACAGATGTAGAGGTAGTAGACAAGGAGCAGAGGACAGCAGTTGTATGAGTAAGACACGCAAGTCTCCTCTGTAACACCAGGAGCATAAACATCAAATTGTAGCAGGAGTTAATGAGACAACTGGAACAAATGTGGAAGTGCAAAGTTGTCTCAGTGGTAATAGGAGCTTTACACAGTGTAATCTCCAATATCAGAGGTTTCAGTCCAGAATACTGCAGTCCTGGGAACATAATCATCATTTTAGACATACAATGTTTTTATCAACATCATGTGCGAATGAACACCCAAGTCCGTTTCCATAACAATTTCATATTACAACCAAACTAGGTCAGACATTTACTTATCATTTCAAATGCAGTGATTTGCAGATCAGGATGATTTAAAGGAATGGGTGCTTATGCAGACGTGCTTTTTGACTGATGTTATACGTCCGGGTGACTGGATGTTGTCTTTCAACAGACTGATGAAGCGATTCATTTTACATGTGTTAAAACTGCCCAGAACCCTAAAATGCCCAGGCCTCTGGCAGACCACAAAAGCTTAAAGAACGTGTACAACAATCTGTGGCATCACAAATCACAGTCTTAGATGTGTTATCTTTTTCATTACATATTTACTATCCTTATAAATCTTTGTTTTGTAGTTCTCACTTTGCTTTCCTCTTTGACCAGATTTACTCGCTCCTGCAGCATCTCCTGAAGGCCTGACTGATTTTACCTGATCATCCATATCTGTGACAGGAGTTGGTGTGACTCCTGCTTAGCAAATAAGCTCCACTCTCCCATCTCCCCGCACTGAATCATCCATGTTAGCAGTGCTAAACCCCTGTCTGACTTGGTTGCTTCTTCTCTGTACTGAACCCCCTGATTTTTTTTTAACTGACTTCTTCCTAAAATGCAACATAAAACTTCACAGCTCTTATCCCACCTTTTTGTTGCTTTGTGTGTTTGAGTCTTCTGTTCCTGAGTAGATATTGTCACTTCATCAACCACAATATAACACCCATTTACAGGTAAAGCTATGTTTTGCCAGGAAACTGTTGCTGCTAAAATTTCCAGTTTTCATTTAGCCTCAAACATGCTTTCAGTTTTTAATTGAAATGTTTTATTTGCACTTTCCAGTAACGTCTATTTGTTCTTACTTACCTGCTCTCTGTCATTTATACCCCTCTCCCCCCACCTTTTCATTGTCTTTGCCAAAATCTTTGTACTCCCAGGGGTCCGACCTTACAGATATTATTTCTTACAGTTCTTGTTTTATTATATGATTGTTGTCTTTTTTTGCCTGCCGCTTGTTTGTTCTGGTTCTCGCGCTGACTGCCCTGTCAAGAATAAGGAAGTAGATTTCAGAGCTCAAACGTGTCTTGGGCCTTCCTTTCTTTTGCATTGACAATTACACCGACCTTGACATTGTTGGAGTATCCTAACATCTCTCCCTGACAACGCCAGTTCTCTCCTAGCAGCACAATACACATTTGCTTTCTCCTTGTATTGTTGAATAAGCCACCTTACAAACATAGAAAAATTCTGATTTTCAAAATCTATGTACTTAGTCAGCGGCAGCACATGTAACAGCACCTAAACATGCTAGCTGATATCATGGCAGTTGCAGCATATACTTTGATTTAAATATTAAATTTTTTGTTGGTATTAACACAAGAAGTGCCACAGAAAATCGTTGGTCCTCAGTGTTTTTATCATCATTTAATTACGTAATTTTTCATATTTCGAATGAGCTTTATTTGCCATGTATGGTTACACAAACATGGAATTTGACCAGCGTGTTTTGCTCTCAACAATATGTACAAGGTTATTCTCCAGAGGAGAGCAATTGGAACCAGTGTTTTCCATAGTGTGAGGTGTCTGCAGAGATTATCTCTGCCCTGACTTTGGACGTTTATAGGTCCAGAAAGGAGGGCAGGTTGGCACTGATGATTATCTCTGCAGAAATAACTATCCATTGTGGCTGATCCAAACCAGACAATGATGGATGTGGTGAGAACAGACTGTATTATTGCTGTATAGAAGAGGATCATAGGTCCTGAGGCAGGTTGCTTCCTCAGCTGATGCAGGAAGTACATCCCCTGCTGGGCCTTTTTGACTGCTGTGTCAGTGTTGAGGGTCAATTTTAGGACTGTAAGATCCCAGAAGTATGAATTTCTCCACCAGAGACAATATTGTTGGGAATGTAGGGCGGAAAGAGCTGTAGGCCTCCACATCTCCACTGTTTTGAGCAGCTTAAGTTCTAAGTTGCTCTGACTGCACCTGAGGCTCAGCTGTTTAAACTCTCTTCTGCACATAAACTCACCATTATCTTGGATTAAGCCAATGACTGTGGTGTTGACTATGAATTTAAGGCATTTGACAGGTGAGTTTATAAAGATGCAATCATTAGTGTAAAGGACTAAAAGCTGCAGGCAGAGAGCACATTCTTTGGGGGGGCGGGGTGTACAGGGTGTAGTGCAGTCCCGTGTTGACTGCATCATCCATCGACCTGTTTGCCTGGTAGATAAACTGCAGGGGATCCAGCAGGGGGCCTGTGATAGTCTTCATGTGCTTTGACACCAGCCATTTAAGTTTCCTGTTGCAAAGAGATCATTTCAAGTTGCAAGCATTGGCTTTTGTGATTCAGGCCATTGTGTCCCTCCAGACATAGACACATTTCTTAATTTGCCATATTTTCTTTGTCTGTAATAAAGATGAATCATTGATGAAATAACACTGACCAACTGTAAAATTAGCAGTCATCTTTATTGATGTTATAATTGTTATAACTCCTCTGACAGTATGTTTCCTGATTCAGATTTTAAACTGTGTGTCACTTAATCAATACGAACGGCTTTGGTAAATTGTCAGATTTCATCCTCTCCACTATAATTCATCCTTGTTTATCAGATTGTTGTTGACTATTTGCAAGGACATCTGAAATCAATAAAGTTAAGAAAAGCATCTCTTATTACATTTCTACACCTTGATAGACAGCAGCTTGCAAAGAGGAACACAAACACATATACTCACACACACTTCTCAAGGTCTCCTTCATGTTTGAGTGATCACAGAAATTATGAGCTGATGACACCACAACAGATTGTGTAATTACTTTTGCCCTGGTGGCCCTGGCCCGCAAGAGATGATTTCCAAGTCCCAAAGCTGGTTATTGCCTATCCAGAATAGTTGTTTTTGTGCAAAATTGAATGCGGCTAATTTTTAGACCGAGGTGCAGATAAAAGGGGAGAAGGGAAGATTAAGAGCTGGACTCACTGTGGCCTGCCAGAGGAGGCTGGTCTGTAGAGGCAGAGGAAGTCAGAAAAACGGTGTGAAAATATAGCAAAAATGCTTCAACAAAAAAAAAGGAACGGACAGTTTGCAAAGCGATCGTGGGGCCAAAAGAAGAATTACATGCACTCACATAAATATATATATATATATTGCCTATGGTTAGGGCCCAACCTTACCAGGTATTGGGATACTGTCACCATGGTAACCAAACTATCTCAGCCCACAAGACAGACAGGACAGAATTATTTTTTTACTTGCTGCAGCCCTTTTCTTCTCGTGTTAGGCTCTCTGCTTCTCTTTTTAACACATCTCTTGTTTCCGTCATTTAATTCAGAATCAAGAAGTATGTGATTCTGTGAGACCAACTTGAAAATAATACACCATCAGGAAAGATCTCCATAGTCCATCAAAAACCAGAAAACAATAATGACTTCACACTATTCCTGAAGTCATTCTTTTGATTCAGTCGTAAAGATGTGTTTGCCAACTTGCTAGTAAACTTGCTAATAGGTAGCTTTGATAAATCCCCTCTGCCATAAAATGTTCAAAAATAGCTGCAAACATGAATACAGTCTCACAGTTTTTATCAAGCTGATGCGATAGGAGTGATTGTAAGCTTACAGATGTAAACAGCTGGAGGAGTTTTGACTTATTGTGATCATTTCTATTTTGTTTGTTGTTCCTTTTGTGTGTACCTCAATTAAGGATTTTAGGATGACTTATGTGTTTGTTTAGATCCCCTGAGCGTATTTTGCCAGGGTTTGTAAGAAAATGCAGGGAATATCCCTGAGTTTTTATTTTTACGATTCACCAAAACATATCTCTTCACTGAATTTCAGATTTAATTTAAATGCTCCCGATGTAGCCTTGACTGTTTGCATGCTGAATATTCTGACCCACTGTCAGTTTTCTCCTTAGAATTCAAAAAATCAAATCAGCATAAATGGCTGGCTTATTTTTTCATTGAACATAACAGAGCAGAGATAAGTAGCGAACAAGTGTTAATTAGCATGACACCGTGGGCTGGTCCTCCACCTGTCCTCTTCAGTTTTGTGAGTCACCAGCCATCTCTGGCTCACTCACAGAAACCCCTGCTGAGCTACATCTCATTTCTTCTATTTAAGGATGGCAGAAAAAGGTCATCTGTGTTTTCACAGAGATGTTTTTCTCCAAATTCATGCTTTGCTTCATGTTTTGCTAAATAAAACAGGCACCAGGGCAACAACAAGGTGATCAGTTCTGCTTGTGATTGCATAATTTCTGAGGTGTTGGACAGCACTGGGGATAGAGGTTTAAATCCAATGTGATGCGTTTGAATAACGCAGTCTTTTCTCATTGTCTAATTTGCTCCCTAGCTGTTCCTTCGGGCACTTTAGGTCTTCAGTTACCTTAACACAAACACATCATGCTCTATCACACGTATATGCTCAGAGAAAGAAGAGAGGACTGTCAAGGTAGAGAGTTATAGACTTTATCTTCACATATATGCGTTATTTGTTACACTTGCATATATTCAATGCTTTAAATATCATGTTTATGCAAAAGGTCAGAGTTGTTTTTTAGTGCTAGCATTCAGCTTTCACAGCAGAACAAACAAGAAAACAAGATAATATACAGTCTTTCATTTCACTGTTAATAGGAAGTGTATCCTCTGTATCACAGTTTTAATCTGTTGATTTATTCAATGTTTCTTACAAATTTTCTTACCCAGTCTTTGGACCATATGATCCTCCTCAATAACATCAAGTTCATTTTTGGGTAACAACTTTGTTTGAAAGGTGTACATGAAAAAAACCTAATGCTGTGGTCATTTAAGTAAACAGGTGGCACTATTGGAGACAACAAATTACTACTCTAAACTGTCGGCAGACGTTTTAGGGCAACAGTTTACATATAGCTGCAGAATCAAGGTGTGTGCTGCCACCTACTGTACAACGATGTGCGTCCTTTCTTCGTGTTTGCTTGAGCAAGAATTTAAACTTTAAATCTAACTCTAAATTTAAAAACTTCTAATTAAAAAAATGTAACATTCAGTACCACACTGAATGCTACGTTGAACGAAAGTGCTGAGATGATTCATTCCTGCAGGGATTTCTGGAATGTTTTTGATCATTCTGAAATCCCAACTCATGTGCAGAAGACATATGCAGAAATGCATGATTGTAAATCTGAAACCAAAAGCAGCATCTGCATTTTATTAGTTTATAAAGTACACAGTACATGGGTTAATGAATATTAGAGGCATACGATAATATCTTTTCTTTAAAAGTTCAAATGTCAGGAAAAGCTGGGTCTTTTGTTTATTTTTTTCTTGGGTGTAAAACGGGTTCCTCACTATGCATCCTTTAGCATTTCCTCCTCTGCTTTATGTTATTTCACCTGAAGGTTTGATTTTGTGCAGAACAATGCACTTAATGTTCATCATTAGGAGAGACCAGGTGACGCAGAATCTAAATCACTAAAAACACTCTGACTCCTTCGCCCACGTCGTAACAATTAGCTGCCATGAGCTTCTCTAAACCACTGCCGAGCACTCTAAACAAAGTTTTAAAAATAAAATGACAAAAGGTAATGAGAAAACAGCTAAATGTTTTTAAGTTTCCATGGTGCCTCCTCTTTGATTTGTTATGTATGAAGGAACGTCAGTTAACAGCAGTGGAGGTCAAGTTATGGACGGATGATCAAAATCAGAGAGAACTGTTAGAAAGACAAAATGAAGCTCCTGTTTGACAGCAAAAGACCTTCAAGAAGATATAGTAGATTCTGGAGGGATGTTGTAACGTTCTATTGCGCAGTGACACCTGCGCAGATTTGACCTTCGTGGAAGAGAAAATCTGATACAATTTTCTTAAACACAACATCTCCTTAATTGTTAAGCCATTGCACACGAGAAATTTAACTGGAAAAGAATAGATTCCACTAAATACCAACAACTTCTGGGAGCAAACACTACAGTATCTTTATAAAGCTTAAGAGGATCTGAAAAACCACATAAAAGTTGTGAAGTAAGAAATATTCGTTTATTCAAGTATTATGGAACATTTTCTGGACAGTTCCTTAGACAGTTTCTATTGACTAGGGATAGACAACCTCTTTCTATTCACTGTTTCTCTGCACTGTTCCTCATGTTGCTAAACAATCTTCCAGTCACGGCCCCACATTGTCTAATGGTTTAAGTCCCTCAGCAGCAAATAGAGCATTTGCCATAACAGGTATACTTATTCCATGCATCAAATCATGCTCACAAAGCATGTCGGTTTCCTGAGGGATGTTACTAAGTCCTGCAAGTTTATTCAGCTGGCAAACACACGCCTCCTGTCACTCCAATTCCTTCCAGACATCACATTCTGACGAGACCTCTCAGGTGGCCCCAGCATTCATATTTTAGATTTCACCAACACAACCACACAGACTAAAGCTATACACAAGGCAGGAAGTCCCATTTTAGTTCCTCTTTCCCTAATGCTCACGTACCCACAGGTACAATGAAAGATTTATTGATTTGTTCGCAGCATGACTCCAGTGTCAGAGAAGAAGGACGGCAAAATCTGAAGTCTTTGTTCTGTGCAGCAGTGAATCAGGACATTCAGCAAGACTTACGCAGTCTCAGACAGCAAATTATGAATCCCTCAACTTTCTTTTCTAAACCGTTTTCACCGTTTGTGTCTCAGCTGAAAGGGCTTCCCGCTGAGCTCAGATTGTTGTGATTCTGAAAATCAGAAGCAAAATGTTAAATCTTAAGCTTGGAAAGGAAATATTAGAATTTCAAGGACTGACTGGCATTTTGGTTTATGCACAGAGGAGTGATTGCATGCTTCCAAGGCTATATGTTGGTGTAGATGCTCAGTTGTCCAGGTCACAGTAATCCTAAGAGCCTGAATAAGGGCAACTGATTGCAAAGCTATGAGGAATATCTTTGTCCTGCTCTTAGAGTGATTGTCTGGACAATTCACCCTGAAACATCCAAGCACACTAATACAGATGCAATAGTGACAACGCTACCTGGTGGTAATTTCCAAGAACAATGCCGCTCATTGGCAGTTCACAAACTTCCTGTGTTGCACAACCAGTTCCGGTAGTTTAATCTGGACGACTGATGTTTTTGAGATGATCCACATTTGACACATGAAAACTATTGACAACCTCTGTTTGACAGGTGAGGAGACGTAGGCTTTAAAGAAGGTCCACAGAGTGTTTGCACAGAGATCAGTCGATGTCAGCACGCAGGCCTGATGGATGCACAGAAGGATAGGTGAGTGAATGAAGAAGTACACATTGGACAGGTACGAACATACACACATGGTTTTGTATAATTCAGATGTAAATTGAATCCCCAGAAGTACAATCAATAAATAAATAGATTTTACAGACTGTATAGCATAATCACTCTGATTCTTCCCTCTGTCTTTCCTCATGGGAATGTGGAAACCTGGAACAACTCGATGTAGTTTGTGAGATATTCAATTAATCTTTTATGTGCAAAGACTCTTTTTCCCTCCAGCAATGACTCATCTGCACTCAAGTTCAAGTGTAGAGCGATTACTTTATTCTCTCGCCGGGACCAAGCACATCCAGTATGTCTCTGGTAATTTCCCATATCATACTGAAACATGCAAATGCTTTCCTTATCTCTGAACTTAATGTATGACAGCAGAAGCACCTGTCTTCCTCTGTTAGGAGAAGTTGTTTGTAAATCGGACAAAGATGCTCTTCTGTCCCGGGAGTCGTGGCTAATTTTAGAGTTCAGTACACAAAACAAAACCGTCTCCACATGAAAGACCTTGTGAATATTTATGAGTGATAGCAGTGGATTATTAAACCTCCCTTCATGCAAGAAATGTAAGCCTTATACATACAGTTTGTGCAGCGCCTAACTGAAGATGCCTTTAATTTCTACCTTAATTTGTTAATTTTTTGTTTTCTCAATGAAGAAACACAGACGTTTGATTAAAAACTTTAAAGAAAATCACTTCCTGTAAACAAAGGATTGAATATTCTGAACAGGATTGAACTAATATTTTTAAATCTGATAAATAGAGCTATTAATTAAGTATATATGTTTCGAGTCCATATCGGTTTTTCCCTTTTTAAAAACCCCTAATTCTAAAAAGCTGACTGTGTAAAATGCAATTATTTATTAATCTCATAAACCAGTATTTAATTCACAACAGAACACTGAGAACATATTGAATGTTGAAAGTGAGACATTTTACTGTTTTATGAATAATATGAGCACCTGAACACATTTAAAAACAGTTGGGACAGGGGCAACAAATGGCTGGAAAAATAAGTGGTACGATCAAAGGAAAGAGCTGGAGGAACATGTTGCAACTTGAGACAAGCAGAGCACTGCATAAGAAGCAGACAGTTTCTGTCATGGATGATATGCATCTCAGAAATCACTGGAAATTATATAAGCACAACAGATGCAGGTTAAAGCTAAATCATGTAAAGAAGAAGCCATATGTGAGCATGTTCCAGAAATGTTGCTGTCTTTTCTGAGCCGAAGCTCATTTAGAATAGACTGAGGCAAACTGTTATGGTCACATGAATCCAAATTTGAAATTCTTTTTGAGAATCATTCACACCGCATCCTCCCGTCTAAAGAGGAGAGGGACCACCCGGCTTGTTAGCACTCAGTTCAAAAAGCTTGAATCTCTGATGGTGTGTTAGTGCTGATGGAACTGGCAACTTGCATTCCTGGAGAGGCACCATCAACGCTGAAAGGTATATACGGGTTTGAGAGCAAGATATGCTCCCCAGCTCTGCATATTTAAGCAAGA
Source organism: Leuresthes tenuis (assembly GCF_036924035.1). Classification (NCBI taxonomy): domain Eukaryota; kingdom Metazoa; phylum Chordata; class Actinopteri; order Atheriniformes; family Atherinopsidae; genus Leuresthes; species Leuresthes tenuis. Next base: position 13,983,184 of record NW_027325365.1, on the reverse strand, counting down.
CAGCACTAACCTGCATACTCCATCTATTGCAACAGTATTGCTTCATAGTAGATGAATCTGGGGGCTGGATTGACCTGTCTGCACTTTCACCAACTGAAGAAACTTGGCACATTTTGAAACACAAAATACAACAAAGAAGACCCAGGACTGCTGAACTGCTAGAATATTTTATGAGACAAGAATGGGATATTTCTTTCTCAAAGGTCCATTAACTGCTCTTCTCAGTTTCTATAATTGTACAGGCTGTAGTTAAAAGAAGAGGGGATGCCACAAAGTTGGCCCTTTCCCAACTTTTTTGAGACATGTGACTGCCATCAAGTCCAAGATGAGGTAAGATTTTAGTAAAATATCTCACTTTAATTTGACGTGTCTTCTATGACAGTTTGTGAGAAACATATTGATGTATGAGATCTGCAAATCGTTACATTCAGTTTTTACCTACATTTTACAGAACGCTTCAAGGACTTTGGAATTCTAATATCCAAAGTCAACATTAACTCAAGTATACAGTAATCTTTATTTGATTCTTTAAGCATGCTCTTCACAGAACATTTCTAGAACAGAAAATGTTACATTATCTCCTCTTTTCTCAATATAAGAAATCTTTACCACAGATGATATGCCAATGCTTTTGACAGCTTTGTGCATGTCTAAATAAAAATATGAAAACACTCACATACACAACCAGACAAATTTTTTAATTAATGTTGATTTTATCCTTGTTTTTGCGTTTGCACATAATATCCAAGAAGCTTCAAACATCCAGCTTTACAGTTTGCAAAACTCAATGTTCAAACTTTATCTCAGCTGTCGGTTTTGTTCTTTGCTGCCCTAAAATCCCAGTCAGCAAGTAAAGTTTATTCATATGATACCTTTTTCAGATAAGAATCACAAAGGCCTTCACAAAGAAAAATCAACTGATAAAAACAAGATATGAAATAGAAAACCCATACAAACAAAACACATCATTGAAAGCCATCTCTCCCTAAAAGCTTTTCGGAATCAAAAAGTCTTCAGCTGCTTTTTAAAGTAATCAACACAGTCACAATGTAGTGTAAAAACATTCCACAGTCTAAGTGTGACTACAATCCACCTACTGACAATTTCTGTTCAGATGACCAAAGAGTCAGAGCTGAACATCACTGCTTTAACGAGTCTTAAATATAATAAGGACCTTGAGCATGTAGAGTCCTAAAACTCAAAGATTTAAAAAATAATTTTGATATTAACTCGTAACCAAAGAGGAGAAAATAACATAATAAGAGTTGCATGTGCTCTTCTATTGGCTCCAGTTAAGAGCCTTGCTGCAGAGTTTGCAAGGCATGTGTTACAGTAATCTAAAGGAGAAGAAAGAAAAGCACATATAATCCTCTCCAATTCAAAATTTGACACCAGCCTTCTTAAAACATAGTTTTGGATCAGCTATGTACAACGACAGCCTAAAGACATAATTTGGTCAAATAAAGCACATGAATCTCTCGAGCTCCACTGAACAGATTAGCCTGCAGAGCCTGTTTGTTGGCCCATTTGTGGAATCAAAAGCAATGATAGTGGGATTCTACATGTTCTTTAAAAGACTGTAGAAAAATACCATTGCCTGCATTCCCTTATTTATTCATTTTGTTGGAAAAATTGCTACAGCAGGTGAATATCACAGCCTGCAGCTGCTGACTGTGTACGGCTGTTCTTCAGTCAGCACCAAATTGATTTAACACTTACTGACATCTAGTGGACAAAAGGGACTTCATTCCCTGTTAAGAGTTGGAACACAAGCAGAGTAAAAGCCTATTAAATGTATGATTTTTCCTAATACTGCAAAAACACAGCATTGGCTTTGGTGCAGGATGCACTCTGATGGCCCTTAGTCTCTGTAAAAAAAAAAAAAAGAGGTTTCAACACAATCTTGTCAGTCAGTGAATTTTTTTTTGCCCCTGTGTAACACTTTCCTTGTTAACATGGTTTCTCCGTCAGACAGCCTGTTAATTTGCCCAACACAAGAAAACACAGTACCTCTGCCAGGCACAAGGGTTCACACACTCCAATTTACATTCAGAAAAATAGAAAGAGTTTGCAGAGGATATGCCCAGAGGCACACGCTATCGCTGATGAGTGGCTGTCGGGAGGCTTCCGCACACAACAGCATGCTGTACAAAGAAAGAGGGAGACTGATCAGAAATTCCCCACAGCTGCAGTGTCACCTGGCACTGCTCCCTGAACCACTCTGACCCACTAGCTAAACCACATCCTGAAAGCACTGTCACCTTCAAGTGCCAGAGTGTAACATTTAGGGCGATCTGGTGGCTGAATTGCAATACAATGATTAATCATTACTGTAGAGTTGCATTTAAAAAAGAATTGATGAGTTTTCATTAGCTTAGAATGGACTATTTATATTAAAAAGATCTTGCAGATGAGACATACCAAACACTGGCAACGGATCTAAGAAAGGCTATCATACATTTATATATTGTTTTGTCGTTTTTATTAGGGGCTTTATGTGTTTGTGCAGCTAGCTGACACAAATTGCTATAAACTCAACCTTCAATCTATCAAAAGTATTGTCCTTTTGATTAACTAAATTGATTATTAATATGTAATAATGTTACAGAAGACATATGCTTCATCCCCAAAAGAAAGGTATTCATAATTTTGAAAAAAAAAGCCTATTATGAGTCTAAATGAAAGTAACAAGCTGATTTTGGAAACATAGCTCAATGTCTCCTGACATGGGGGCAAACTGGCAGCCGCACAGGAATAAATATAGAGTTCAGTTTCTAAAGTATGAACAATGAATTGTTGAATCATAATTTTGAAAGGAATTTCAAATGTGCTGCTTAAACACTGAGCTGGTAAATTAATTTTTTTTTAAAAAACAGATTTTTGAGTATTCCATAAATTCCATGCCTGCATGTGTGTGTCCTTTGATAGGAGTCCTCAGAAATGTCCAATTTAAATTCTAATTGCAGCAGGAAAAGAAATCATTGCGTAACAACCTTATGTTGGGTTTCCAAACTGAGCTATTGATCAATGAATAATAAAACACAATGGCTCTTCTAATTTACCTCACAAATGTATATTTAAAGGTTGTTTCTTTCTTTTTTTTCTTGACTTTTTTAGCTTTTGCAATGAGTAAAAGACATTGCTCTGACCAAACTCCTCTTTTCTTAGTCAATGGTCAATTGAGTTGTGTTCTTATTTCTCGTGCCGCTTTTTATTTCTTGTTTGAGGGCGAGACGCAGCGCTTGTGTGCCCACAAGCAATCAACAAACATTAACACATACAACCCAGTAGTCATAATCAGATGGCAAACAATGGCTCTGAATGAATTTCTGCTTCCAGGTCATGCAGCTTCCCCTCAGTAAAGCTGCAGACATCTAAGAATAGCTGTGTCAATATTTTCACTTATCCCACTCTTTACGGCCTCTTCACTGCAGCACAGTCTGATTCTTTGAAATGCATTTCCTGCTTGTCCCATGGTGCAGTGCTCATTTTCCAACTGATTTTATGAATCACAATTCAAATTTACATTATAAATAGCAGGTGTCACTTCTTTTTATAACAACTACATTTGTTTGATTTTAATTTTCTGCTTTGATTGTCTGCCAAATATGATCAACAACACCGTGTCATCACAAGTAAAAGGAGTAAATGTTAAGTCTCCCTCTTCTGAATGCTCCAACAGCTGAATGGACTTTGTGGTGAGATAGTTGCGTAAAAGCTCTGGTGACTTTTTAACCCGAACATTTGATATTGAACCTTAATCATTAATATTCTTTTTCATCTGACATGAACACAAGGAGTAAGTAAGATAGACAGTGAGTAGAAATACATATTATCCAGCCATTAATTCATTTTCTATACCCACTTCATTTAATGCAGGTTTGTAGGAATATTGGAGCTTATCCCAGCTGCCATTTGGCAAGAGGCATGGTCCACCCTGGATGGGTCGCCACTCTATCACAGGGCAGAAATACATATGACCACTCTTGAACATGAATAAACTTAAAACCATACTCAACGTGTATTTGAATGAGTTCATGTATGTGGATGTTATATAATATAATGAGAACACATACACACACACTGGATTAGGGCTGACTATGTTTAGGGGCTTTCTCAGCCTCTATCAGCACTTGAAAGTCACTGTCATTGGCTGACCTCACCAGTTCAGATTGGTAACAATGGACTTTGGATGTGGTTATGTTGAAACTGTGCAAAAAGTCAAACACACTAACCCACTCGGATCACACAGTGGCAGTGCAGCCTACAGCCTGATAACCTTCTCTCTCTGTCTAATGCATTGTTGAGTCTTCGGTAATGTAGGCACATGCTTAATAGATGATCTTATTAACTAAAAGGAGGTATCAGCTTTAATGTTCAAGCTTTAAGTTTATTAGGTTTAAGATGCAGGTCTAAAGAACAACTTTTCCCTTTGAATTTACTCTAACATGTTTCTGTTGTCCATTCAGTTATCATTTTATCAATAAGTCAGAAATACCCCATCAATATCTAAGAGTTCTCTTTTTTCCCAGAAAGACACGTGGTGACCCTTGACTGCTCTCCCATCCTCTCCTCAAACTCTGAACTGATACAATTGTAACTGAGATCAAGCTGCACTTGTGCGTACTGCACAAATGTGTTACTTTTAAGGGTTCAACTTTTTCTACCACCTCTACTCTTTCTCATCTGAAAAACGAGGCTGTATGGGAAGGTCTTGTGAACACTTTGGATGCCTTTATTGAACAAAATCCATGTGTGTGTGTGTTGACCAGCAGTCTTCTGCATGTTTACCATTGTCTTTTTTATTGTTTTTCCTTTTTGCAAATTCTCACCCATGAAACAGTGTTAAAGATGAAGGCAACCAAATACATTTGAGATACTGATTATGTCAATTTTAAACGTTTGTGAGGGGTCATGTGGTCCACACTGAAAAAACTAAATGTATTCTTGTTTTATATGCAGTCTCCAAAAATAGCTGAGAATTAGATCAAGCTGCTCCTTTTTACAACAGCTTGATGTGTTCTGAGCTAAACTTGGCAGAAAAACAGCAAAGTTTACTGGGTCAAAGTACAGTAAAGGCCTATAGAGGCAAATATACAATCTCTGTACAACTAGCAAAAAGGGCAGGCAAAAAAAGGTATGAATATCCAGGAGGTGTGACACTGCTAATGTTAAAGATATATAACTAATGACCCGGCTACAGTGTGGTGACATCAGTGGATACAGGAAACCAGCCACCCACACAGCAGAGATATGTTTCACAGCCAGAGCACATAAGTGTGATGAACACATTTACACCTCCCCCACCGAAGTTCACACAAAGTCTACAACATGAGAAAACTAAATGGACAAAATGGTGGACTTAAATGGGAAGTTCTGTCTACTCCACAAACAACACGATGTTGGGCTTGCAAATTTCAAGTTTTGTCTAGTATAATATGTCTGGAGACATCAATTATATAATCAACTTTGGAAAATATGCTACATCTAGTGGTTGTAGAAACAACTGCACGTGTAGCGTGAAAATGGCCACCATGACGACGACAGTTCCACTGTAAAAAGATTGCTTTCCTGCCCTAACCATGACTGTTTTCTAACCCTACTCAAGTAGTTTGATCTCCAACACTAAGTGTTGTTATCTTTCTACAGCCAACCAAGAAGTGACAGAAGTTATCATGTTACTGACTGAGTTGATAACTGCTGGCTTAGTCAATAACATGATAAGCGTCAGAAGTGAAAAAACATTTTCTTATGGTGGTCCCAATATCACAAGACACCAAGTGATATGTTTGAAAGTGCACTATCCGCCCCTCTTATGAGAACTTTGTGCTTTCTTAAATTAATGACTTGAAAATGAAGTCTGCTTCAATGTGGACCCCTCATATAAGTTCTATTTCTCTCTTCCCATTGGTCGAGAGAAAGATGTTATATATATATATATGTATATAGGTTATGTTATTTAAAGTTATGAACAAATTATATACGTATATGAAGATTCAATTGGAGAACAACATACGTTTTAGAATGACACTGCAGGTGGCAACCAATTGCAAATTTTGTCACAAATTATTATTATTTGGATAAATTATTGGGGATCCGGGGATCCTAGGGTCAGCTGCAGGGGGCAATAAGGGGGTATCCCTACCACTCCTCCACCATTCCAAGGTGTTCAGGGATTAAATGTGTGAAACACCAGAAATGGGTGGCGCCCAGCTGAGGTCCATGCAGTTGGCCCAAATTATGACAAAGAACAATAAATTATCTTTTTTATGTTCTTTTTCTTAGAAATTTTGAGCCTTTTTTCTGTTTAATGCAGACAAGCTGAAGAGGAGCGGTCTTGGAAGCAGGGCTGGAGCAAAATTAACTGAGGAGGGCATTTGAGCCCTTTCTATTCTTGATCGTCATCATTAATGTGAGGCACCAAACAGATTAAATGATGATGTCTTGCATGCTGACGAGGATACAAAGACAATGTTGGGAATGCAATGATTTACAAATTATATGGATGGAGAGCACAGACAGAATGGTAACAGCAAATAAGGAGTAACTGCTGTGCTTTTTCACAACAGATTGTATGATTTTAGACATGTCACTGTAAAGAAGCTCCCATGCAACCAAGATGTTTAACTATTGGTTGTGAGCTTCTTTTCATGCTGTCATTTAGAAGTTCACCTGTATAAGTGCCTGCTTTCAGTTCAGAAAAAAAGCAACCAAATGCATTCAGCGCCTCTCTGCCCAGCAGTTTGTCAGCTGTTTGTTTTTGTTGTTTATTCATTTTTATTTCATTAATTAATCTTGTTAGTTGTTTTTCCATGGTTTACATTGCAATGACATATTTTCTCTTTAGGGATTAAGAAAAGCATCATTCAGTCTCTGTCCTCCACTTGTCGCTCCCTCATACCGCTCAGTGCAACAGGCCCGCCTTTCCACCTTGACAGTATGAGGCAATGTTGCGTAATTGTGGCACGCCACGAGACATTTCCGACGTGTCAGCACTACTGTACAGAGAGTAGACCAAACCGAGGCTCACCGTCGCCGGGAGGCACATTTAGAACGGCCGTCGCACAGAAAGTTGTAAGTGTATGTCGCTGATCCTCCATCTTTTCTGCAGCTGACAGCTGACGGCATCTGACATCTTTATGCAGTGTTATTGCACAGAAAGCGAGGAAGCCCGTACTCTGATAGTCTGCAAACCGTTATCTCTGTATAATTATTCATGTTAATCCCCTCCCCTGGCCTCGTATTGGACGCATCCTAATGGGCAGATTCCTACCTGACGACCACCTCCTCCGCGCGCCACCGTTATTTAAATAGCGCCCACTCATGATGAAATTAGAAAGAGGGCAGTAAAAGTAAAGGTCGTAACTAAGGCGACCATTCATTTCCAGTTTGAGTGGGAATTGAAGATTGATTTTAGGCTGCAATAATCAACCAAAGATCACCATGGAAAAAGGTATGAGCAGAATAAGAATGTTTGACCAATGTTATGTTAAACTTTGATTGTGGGGATTTTTGAAGACTGGAGCATATGATGATGCCAAAGTTTGGATTTTGTGGAACCTACCAGTGCTGTTTAGTTGTAATTGTTCACTCAGCTGGTGGAAGTAATCCTACTGTAAGCACTGGGCTGGGTTGTGTCAGTGATGTGACTGAAGCTGCATGACCCTTGTAGCTTTGTCAGCTTCAGTATTGCCCTCCAGTTATCCCTTTTCTTTGTGTGTAACTAAGCAATGGGCTATGAGTTCAGCTCTTTTCTCTGGTTTATCACTTTTTCTTCTAAGTTTAGAGCCTCACTTTCAGCACATCATAAAATGATGTGTACTTGGATGTAAAGCAACAGAAAATCCTGGACTTTTAGAGAAAAAAAAAGTTCATTTTTGTCTCATTTATGTTACACTTGTGTTGTTTTTCTTCTCCTTAATGTGAAGTGTGCACTTCTTTTCTTATTTACTAGAAAACGACTCTTAGATATGAAAAGATATGAAGGTTCAGAGGTCTCACCACGTTTACAAAACAATTTCTGCTTAATCTCCTCCTTTTTTTAAGAGCAAATCTAAATGTGTTGAGGCAATCACAATATTGCCAAAAGCATACAAATCTTCCCATCTGTGACACAGGACATGTGTATGGTGACACTTAATCTTGGCAAATGTTTACATCACAGCGTTGTTGTAGGATTACTTAAGCAGGTCTGACTAATGATTCACTTGACTGCTTGATGACTTTTTCTATGGGGATTTACTTTTGAGGAATTATAGCGCAAAAGTTTTGTAATTATTCCTCTGCTCACGCTATTTTTAAAACGTCCTTTTAAAACCGAAGGACAGTAAAAGGAATCACTAGAGTAAACACAACCGCTAAGTTTTTACACAAAACAGTGTTTTTTACAGCTTTGATAATAGATGATTTACAGCCAGGTGATAGTTCAGTAGTTCAGATTACTCAATCATTTACAATCCATTATTCCTTCATTGTAAAGTGACATTGTCATTTAGAAGCTTAGAGTGCCATTATTTTATGTGTTATTTGCTATTTATTACTTGTTTTGTTTTGTTTGACCAGTCCGTTAAAAAGTTGCTCCGGTTTGTCGTCATCCTTAGATGGTGTTTAAATCAGAATGTGTTGATACTGGTATCCACCTCAACCATATACTTGTGTTTTTACAGTTCGTTGCAACATGACAGAGTTCTGGAAGGAGCATTCCCAGCTCGCCACAGTGGAGGAGATGATGCTGGATTCTCGTGCCAGCGAGCTGACTGAGCACGAGCTCCCAGAGATCCTCTCCATGCTGCCTCCTTTGGCTGGATACAGAGTGCTGGAGCTGGGAGCTGGGATTGGGTGAGCTACATTGGTTTTGCCTTTGACAAAATGCGGGCAAATAACAAGTGTCTAAAACAAACTGTAATCTGGACATACAAACTGTATTTCTATAAAAAAAAAAAATGAAAAAATGAAAAAACATCAAAAAAAGAAAGAAAAAGCCCACATAGTGTTTTGATCGACAGTAAAAAATAATTTAAAAATCATGTGGTGAGATGTTGTTATATAAAAAGCTTTCCATTCACATCTGCCTTTCATAGATTTAAGTTTTTTTGGTTTTTTTTACTTAAACTATTTTACATATATCAAAACTGCCATCTTTCTCTACAGTCGTTACACCAGACACCTGCTGACCAAGGCTGCCCATGTGACAGCTGTGGACTTTATGGAAAGCTTTGTGGCGAAGAACAGGCAGAACAATGGTCACCACAGCAACGCTACCTTCATCCAAGCTGATGTTACAAAGCTGGACGTCCCCGAACACAGGTGTGTGTGTGTGAAGAACTTATGAGCATGTTAAAAGTGAAGCAGTATAGTTTTTGAATGTTATAGCTGTTTTATGAATGAATGAAAACTTCAAAAAGAAGATGAAGCTGGTTCTGTTGATCCTGTTACTTTTTCCGTTGTTCCACTAACTGCATTTATTTCAGAGTATTCAACTGCTTCCTTTATTCCTCAACTGCCTTTGCTTAACCCAATCCCTCCTAATCGCAGACAATCGGGTCTACAAAAGTTGTTTTTATTAATGTCTGGTTACAATGATATATTCAAGTTAAAGTAATGAAATAAAAGAAAACTTTAGGAGCATACAATTAAATTAAATTTCAAGGTATTCACAGAAAATATCAACAAACATAAATAGACTGCTGCTGCGTCTTTGTTTTGTCATTTCAACAATAAAACCTGCCACTTAACTACCTCCACACATATTAAGGGTGATGTGGCTTCGTGACTTCTTCAAACTTTTTTCTCACTCTCATCCAGGTTAATCTGTTATAGGATTTTGTTCCAAGAGCTTATCTGTTCTGGTTGTTCTATCCTTGAGATTTATGAGCAGTTTTTAGCCTGAAAGGCTTCTAACTCAAATAGTTACTGTAGAAGAAAATAAATCCTACAGGTGTTTCCTCTCAATCACTTCGCATTAAGACACTTATTTATTATCTCCTTAGCATCGACTTCATCTTCTCTAATTGGCTGCTGATGTACCTGAGCGACGAGGAGTTGAAGTCCTGCATGGAGAAAATGCTCAATTGGCTGCAGCCTGGCGGCTTTCTCTTTTTCAGAGAGTCCTGTAACCACCGGTCAGGTAGTGGGCTTCTCCCTGTCATCGATTTCTCTGGTTGATCACTTATTTATCACAATTAAATCTGACATCAGAAGGTTTTAAGAAAGATTGATGGTATATAAAATTCAGTTTGATCAATTTTCAGTACAAATTCAGTTTCTGCTGTCTATGTGAACCATATATTGTTCTGTTTCTTAAATGTTTATAGATATTTAGCCACAGAAATCAGTGTAACTAATGTTTGATTTTTACTCTCTTTGAAGGTGACAGCAAGAGGGACTTCAACCCCACTTTATACCGCAGTGAGGCACAGTACAGTCATATGGTATCTTCAGTACAAATGGAGGCGCCAGATCGGAAACAACAGTTTGGTTTCGAAATCGTGTTGAGAAAGAAAGTCCAGACCTACGTTGAGGTACTGTAAGAGTCAGCCTGTGGTATACACAACCATGTGTCCTCGTCCCACCTGTCAACTCCTCATCCTCCTCCTGTTTCAGATGAAGAAAAATCCAAACCAAATCTGTTGGCTGCTGCAGAAGGTTCCCCGCTCCTCAAACACTCAGAATGGCTTCAGCACCTTCCAGCAGTTTCTGGACAACCAGCAGTACACACGACGAGGCATCCTACGCTACGAGAAGATGTTTGGGGCTGGTTACGTCAGCACAGGTGGCCCCAGTACCACCAAGGTAGGAAAAGAAGTCTGGTAGACACAGAAGAAAATGCCTGAAAGGAATCAAGTATTTGTATAAAAAGATGCAACAAAAATACAAACCAAATCCTTCAGATTTTCATATTGATGTTTTTCAGGGAAAGTCCTCACATCTGTGGTTGATTCCAATGAACTTTTCGATGTCCATCAGTCTGCAAAAATAGTGGCTTTTCCAGATGCCTCAGAGTCATGCATTTGGTAGCCCTGTTGTTGGAAAAACAGTTGCTGTATACTATGTCACGTACAAATGAAGTGGCCTTTATCGTGTCAGCTTGATCTCAGGAAGCTCTTTGACCCTTCTGCTTTCTCCATTCTCTTTGAACTATCTACTATATTTGTGTTTGACAAGCTGCCCTGTCTTTCTGTATGGCTCTTTCTCTTCGTTCCAAACAAATAGGCATGAGCCAGAAGAAACTTTTGACCTCGGAGAGATTTTTCCAACATTATTATCTAAATGTTTACAGAAATGTCAGGGTTGAATATTGATCTTTTTCAAAAGCAGCAAAAAAAAAAAAAAAACTGCCAGTGAGCCAACACTAACACAAAATAAGTAAACTCTTAAAATGTACTGGATGGAATGCCAAAACAAACACACATGTTAGTGTAGTCTCTCATCCATGTTTTTCTCAGCTGTACACTTTGTTTAGCTGCTTCAGAGGGTGTTCAGACCTGGTCACTCTGCATGCTCTGTAATGACATAGATTATATTTCAACTGAATAAAATCTGTAAATTTCCTACTTGCTCCCCTCAATCTGGCCAGGTTTATGTTGCAGGCTTATGATTGATCTTGAGACGTGTATAAAACCTGGCAGCTGTCCTGCTGTGGGAAATCAAGTGAATTTGGATGCATAAAAGGAGATATATCTACAGGTGGAATCCACAAGACAAACAGCAAGTCAGAATCAAAACCATCTTCTGAAATCCTCTTTAGACCTCGACAATGAAAATGTAAAGGGGCATAAATCAGGGCAAGAGTATGACACCATATCACCTGAAAAGTCAGATGGAAGTTTGAGTTAGCTGAGCAAGAAGGGTATTGGTCAAATAGCTAACTCATCAGTCACTCTGAGTGAGTGAGCGTTTGTGCTGGTTAGTTGCTGTAAATTCTCCTTTTTCCAGACCTGTTTGCAGTTTTCCACTTTCTTCTTGCTGTTGCAGATAGGCTGAGTTGAATGCGGTATTGATTATCAACTCATTAGAGAGAACACAGCAATTTCCACAGTGTACTTTTTGAATCACATTTCTATATGATTAACAGGCTTGTTCATAACTTCAGGACTAGATGGTGAGGAGAGCCTTTATGTTTGAATCTGGTTTGTTGGAACAGGGCAGAGACTCATTATGAATGCAGCAAAGCAGAGTATTTTTTTTTTGTTTTAATTTATTTAAAAACCTTCTGCTTAATCTGGAACTGGAACAGTGTTTCTCTTTTAGACATAACAGTAACTCGAAAAGAGTCAAGACAAATCAAGAGTGGTTAAGTGGTTAAACATAAACCAAGATATTAACTCAACAAAACTTCTCTGGAGCTTCCTGTCCATTGTGATTGTGTAATTTAGAATGAAATCAGAACAGAAAAATGCACAAAAAGTATAGCTTTAATGGAATCTGATGATTAAGAAAACTAATTGTTTATGCTACCAGGAGTTTGTGGATCTACTGAACCTAAAACCTGGACAGAAGGTTCTAGATGTTGGTTGTGGCATCGGTGGAGGAGACTTCTTCATGGCAAAGGTAACAAAATCTGAGCTAGCTGGCTCCCTGCTAATGCTAACAACACTGAGATTATACATCATATATTAAACATAACAATTACAAGAATCAAATGTAGTTAAGGATTACATTATTTTTCAGACATTTGGAGTGGAAGTGCTTGGCCTGGATCTGTCCGACAACATGGTGGAAATTGCCATGGAGAGGGCAATAGCTGAGAAACTGCCATCAGTATGTATCTTGTTATGTATGATCCCTCATCATGTTGGTTTTAACACCAGTCCTTTTGATTTCATGGAATCATTTCTCTGTTAGTTTGTCAGAAAGATCTGTAAAGACATTTGCTTAACTTCAGGTGCAGTTTGAGGTGGCTGATGCCACCAAGAGGACGTTTCCTGAAGGTTCATTTGATGTGATCTACAGCAGAGACACAATCCTGCACATAGATGACAAACTGGCCCTGTTTAAACGCTTCCATGTGAGAGGTTTCTCCATGATTTTTACTGTAGCATTGAGTTTAACTTCTCATTTCATAGACATTTCATCCAGAATTTGTTGTGGAGTAAAAGTATATAAAAACTTATTGTAGGCCATTTTTTATTTAATTTTATTTATTCATTTGTCACTTTATCACTTTCTTTGCATCCAGTCATGGTTAAGACCAGGTGGTCAGCTGCTTATCACAGACTACTGCTGTGGGAAGAAGCCCTGGACACCAGCGTTTGAGGCTTATGTCAAACAGAGAGGCTACGTCCTCTATACACCATCAGAGTACGGCAAGGTAAACCTACAGTAGATCTTGATCATTTCTGAACAACAGTGACTCATTGAAGTTCAGAGATTTGTTCATCTTTAACCCTTTCATGCTAATGCAAACCCATGTTGACAATTTTTAGTTAATTCTTAATAGCCAATTCTGTGTAAACAGTGCTAAATGCTTTGCTTGTGTTATTGTTACGTTTGTTGGAGGCGTTCAATGCACCAAAGCGTCAGCTTGCTTAAAAACCACAAATGAAAGGTGAACAAGTGAGTGAAGAGGCTCCCCTTCAGCTAAAAGTTCAACTCTGTTGATTTGCTCAAATTTAGAAACAATGGGATCCAGGTAATACAACTCTCCTGAATTCTTCTAATTCATAAATGCCAAAAATGTCTTCAATTACAAAAACTAACCTGATGAATCCACATCAGGTGAAACTTCATTCCATCCTTTTTATCACCTTCTTGTTTGCCTTTCTTTTCATGATGTAAACCTCACAGAAAGTTTCAGTATTTATTTATCTCATTATAAACTGAAAGTATCAGTGAAAGGTGGAGTTGAGGAATGATAAGAATAGGAGAAACATTAGATCATTTCAATTTCAACCTGTGAAAATTTGGAGAAAAAGTTTTAGTAAATTGGCTGCCAGACCACGTCCTCAATAATATCGAAAAAATCATTAAACTGGAGTATTCCATTTTTCACCCCCAACAGAATTAAATGACAGACTTAAAAGCTTCATATTAAATTAACCAAAACAAATCAACCTGAAATAAACCATGTCACGTAAAAATAAAAGACGATTAAGAACCGTTCTGAGTATCACCAATAACAGAATTAGGAGTGAATATGTTTTTTTGTTGCTAATGATGAGTAAGTTTTTACAACCTTTCTAATGTGCTGCTGATATAAATTAGATTTTACTCATTAAAAAAAGGATTACGTTCAAATGATGTGGTTCTATCACTATGGTCGCAATTTGACTTTAAATATGAAGCTATTAAACTTTGCAGAGTCGTTGCAGAGGTACTTTTTATTGATTGAGCATGGGTAATCAATGTCAACTTGATAATAACTTGTCAATTATTATGTCAACTTAAAATATCTCTGCATCTGCAAAAAATAAGTCACGGCACCTCTCGCCTTTTTCGTCGAGTGACTCCATACATGGCCTTGGACTAAACTGAGTTGGATTAGGCAGGTATAAAAAAGGGAGTTTAACAATGACACAAGCAGCTCGTGTGAATTGCATTGTTCGCAGGCAAAGCATTTAAAAATGTAGGCGGCATTGGATGTTCAACATACATTTTGTTTAGCACATACAGAACGGTATAAAACAATGCCATTAGGCCGTACTATTAAAGTTGCATTTTTATTTACACAACTGATTGCAGATGTACGATACATCATGCAGTCAATCATGCAGTGTCTTCATTAACTTGTTTGTGCACCTCGTGTTTGCACTGGAACCTGTTTTATCTCGTTCCCCATCACTTCCTTGCACGTGTGCTTCCAAAAATATAGCAAACTGTGATTGTTTTACTGTTTGGCAATCCTGTTAAAACTAATATAAATCCACAGAGAGTAATTGAGTTTGGCAGATTTTGTTCCTTTGAAAATTATGTGCTTTTTGCTGAGTCTTTACTGTCGTTTGCCAAGCCCTCAAATAAGCCTGACATGTTGGAATGGGTGTAAAAACTGAAAAAGCTGTGAGACATCTATCATTCAGCTTGCCGGACAGATATGTCAAGGGCTGACTCCTTTACGGTGTCGATGAAATGACAACTTTGTGATTTACATTACTGAGTGACTCCATAGGACAGAACAGAGAGCCCTGCTCTGTAAAGGTGCTGCTGATGCATTACTACGACCCATCAGGAGGTGGTGCTGTTTCCACTCTGACTCATCCTCAATCTGTCTGTCCATGTAGTTCATTCAGGAGGCTGGTTTCTCCAATGTTCGAGCCGAGGATCGGACTGCCCAGTTCATCCAAGTGATTAAGACAGAGCTGCAGAGAGCAGAGGCCATTAAGGATGAATTTATTAAGGTTAGCATGCACAAGTGCACATACCTTCACAGACAGATCATTTGTACCATAAATGGTCATTAAACATAGCATGTCGCTGAGACAGAACTTTTCCTTGAAATCTTGTTTCTGTTCCCTTCAGGAATTCTCTGAGGAGGACTATTCAGCGATAGTTAATGGATGGAAAGAAAAACTGGAACGTTCCAACAGTGGAGACCAGCGATGGGGACTTTTTCATGCAAGAAGAAATTGAGTGTTGTTTTTTTTTTTTTTTCAAAGAATGAAGGAGATAATAAAAGGATGGAAATGTTTTCTTTATCTATACTTATCTTAGATAACAAACGTTTGTTTGTGTCGGTTTGCTCTGGGACTGAAATTAAAGATGCTCAATTTCTCTTAAGTCAGATGATTTGCAAAAGATGTTTATCTCAAAACAAAATATTTCTTTTAGCAGAACATTAGTTGTTCGTATAAAAGCGAGAGAGATCCCTTAGCATTTAGGTCCAGACTTAGGGCAGGTCATAGAGTAACTCAGTGTTGTTTCTTGCGAGATTTTCCCATGAGATCTGAGCTACAATGCTCTGGCATTGTCACCCTGGACAACGGAACCTCATCCAATTTGCTAAATGAAGAATTAAATAGCTGGAACCGGCTTTTCATTGCGGTATCTCTTTCCATTGCTGTTTGCAGGCAACAGTAAATATTTCATTCTGTCCTTGGGACACACGAGTCTGACCACGGCCAGACCCCGAAACGACCTCTGAGTTTCAGTGTGATTCAGTCAGATGTGGTCCTATGTAGACACGTGTGCAAGATTTCATTTGAAGCGTCCTTTCATAGCCGTGGACACCCAAATCTGTTGGAGAGTCAAAGGATTTCTCAAATCTCTTAAGGACTGGGCTCTCTATATATATCTTGAGACAAAATGAATGTTTTCCACAGAAGTGAAGCAGAGGGTGGAAAATCACCTTATGTTTATTACACTTTTTCCTTTATCAAGATATCAAAACATTGATATTTAAAATATGAACCTTTTGATTCTTTTATTTCAAAAACTCCAGTTGCATGTATTTAGAGTGAGATCTGAATGTACAAAGTCTAGTCTGCGGGCGCAGTGGAAAAGTTCAAAACTTGTCCGTCTTGTACCTCCAGCGAGCGCAGTGCTTTTGGTCCCACCCACCGACACACAACCACCACCACTTTCCATAAACACGCCTCCTTGTAAGTTACACAGCAGCACAGTGTGAAAAAACCCTGCTTGCGAATCATAGTGCATCTCACATGCCATGTCCTGTTTAAACTAACGTGTGCCTTTGGACTTGCTGTCTCCATTCTTTTAATCGATACATGATGTCACTGTGAAAACGTGTCACAGGTCTTAAGCAATGATTTGACAGGGAACTCACTATAAAATGTATTCTTTGTTTCTCTGTTTGCAGCCTGAACATGGTCAGCAGCTCATAATTTGTAATATTAAATGGAATGAGTCACTGACTTTGCTCTGAGTCTTGCATTTTTTGTTTGTTTTCTTTTCAAATAAAGTGAACACGTGTGTGACGTGCAACCATGATGTAGTGAACTGGTTACACATCGTGTGTATGGCGTGTATATGTGTGTGGTTGTTTGTCTGTGTTGGCCTTGTGGTAGACCTGTCCAAAGTGTTTCCTGCCTCTCACCCAACAACAGAAGGAGATGGGCTCCAACCTGACTCAAAAATGGTATAAAGCGGGTATAACATGGGTGGGTGGGTGGCCATGTAACCTTTAGGGCTCTCTATCTTTTTATTATTATTATTATAATATTTCTGAGTCTGTAAGACCGCTCCCCTGTTGTTTCCAATGTGGCAAACAAATTAGTGAATGACCTTTATCTTTTCTAAGCAATACAAAGACATATCTCATTACACAGAAGTCTTTGTTTACTACTGTTTAAGGAACTAACTGAAATAAATCCACAGTCCCAGTTATTAAGGTGAGGATCCATTCTGTGTTAACAAACTCTACCAAAACCTT
The DNA here is from genome assembly GCF_036924035.1 of Leuresthes tenuis. NCBI lineage: Eukaryota > Metazoa > Chordata > Actinopteri > Atheriniformes > Atherinopsidae > Leuresthes > Leuresthes tenuis. Next base: position 13,965,861 of record NW_027325365.1, on the reverse strand, counting down.
GCATGTATTTCTGTAGATTTCCTCAATTCCGGATTAATTTTATCATTATTATGCTTCTGGCCAGCACTGAAGCAGTGGAGGTCATTCTTATCATTTGATTTTGAACAGCTCATTTGTATAGACTATTTATCACATAAAGTGGATGGCTGAGAATCAGACACAGTCTGTGTGTTAGGGTTTCTTTTGAGACCTTTCTTACCAGAAATCGGAAAACACGCGTGTCAGAGAGAGCTGTATATGTCGCTGATCGGATAAATCCACCGATTTGGTTTGTCCTCTCCGAAACATGCTGTCAGCTTTAAGCCCTGCAGCCGCGTCTAAGTTTCAGTGCTCTCACTGCAGACTCAGTCTGACTTCCTCTGGCTGTGACCCACAGGACGCACCCACTGCTCAGATCTGAGTAGTTACGTACCTGCGCTGTCTGAGCAGACACTACATGAGGCAAAAAATATTCAGCGACAAAACATGGCGAGGTTAAGCGAGCATGGGATTCGCCTGAGTTCCGTAAGTTTTTCAAATCTTATACAACTTGGGAGTGCTTTCAGCCACACTTAGTTGCTTTAAAAATGTATTTTTCTTAAACTTAACAGAATGACACGGAAACATTGCCTACTGGTTATTTCTGATTGCTTTTACAGATGAGTCCGTCCTTCCTGAACAGCAACTCCACAAGTCACACCTGGCCGTTCAGCGCGGTGGCAGAGTTAATAGGTGAGTGCGCATTAATAAGGAGATCCCATGAAAATAATGCGTGGTCTGGTGGTGCACCTGCACTCTGTTGTCGTACGCGTGCACCTTTTCATGGTTTCATTTCGCTCGCTCTTCCGCTATCGCACACCAACTGAGCGGAGGGTTAAAACAAGACTTTGTGATTGTGCTAAAATGGACCGATGGACTTCCTCTTTCGCACTCGCAAACGGCTTCACCGCCGCACGCCTGAAACAGTCTCTTATGGCTCCTTAACTGCGTGGAAGACTTTTTAAAGCTGCCCAAACTATGTTGTGACGTATGAACAAGTGGGTTTTTTTGGGGGGGCTTAATGTTGTTCTCTAGCTCCCTTCACTCAAAAGAGTTTCTCAGCGCTTCCGTCTTCTGTCCACGCGCCACAACATTCCTCCCTTGTGTTGAACTGTATGTTGAAACCAATCAATCAGTTTGATCTGCACATAGATAACCCGAGCTTCCACGTGACATAAACCGTCAGTGTCTGTGCTGTCATTACTGCTGTTCCTCCACTCTGTGCGCTCTCATTGGCTCAGGAGTGACTGCCTTTGTTGCCTGATGGGTTTGAGCAGGAACTGACTGTACAGAAGATGCATCACTGAATGCCAAAGCTCTGCTGGCTTGTGTTTTCAAACCTACGTTCCCACATTCTCGTGCGTCACCTCGCAGAGTTGTGGAGAGAGCATATGTGGAACGGTGTCAAATCATATCCAGGCCCGATTGAGAAGCGTCGCTGGCATTTTTTTTATTCCCAAATTCTGCACGTTTTCGAAGTAGCACGTGCAGTAGTTCGTTATCTCCTGCGATCATTTATCCAAAGCAACGTTCCAGAGAGGCACAGATTTGGGAGTTATTCCAGGTTGTGTCTTGCCCGGTGACACTTTGACTGGGGGAAGTAGGGGGTCAAATCATCAACCTTTTTATTGAAGCTTAATATCTCTACCTCCCGAGTCACAGCCGCCTGTGTGACGCATTCAAACTAACAGAAAAACAGTGATTCTGAAAGCAAAAGCTCTGAAACCCACCAGACAATAATGTCTTAGCAGAAATTTTGAGCATAGTATTCCTTCCAGTGTTCTTTTTTGGTTAAACACGGCACACTATTTGGTCTGAGCATCAGTATGTCACCAATATTTCAATTCGTTAACTCAATAGTTTTCATTTTTTTCAGCTCAGGGTTGAAAAAGAGACAATTTTAATTTGGATTTGTGTGTTTTGGAGGTTGATACAAAGAGCTCATTTCAAAGCATTTAATGTTTGACACTAGGTGCCATCAAGGAGAAAATAAATAGGCTTTGTGCTAACACCAACAAGCTTCTAGGACTTTGTAATGAGAAACGTTTCATACATTCCCAGAATATTCAAATCTGTACTTACTGCTGTATTGCACATGCACAATCACATAGGATTTACAGCACCAGCTGCTCCAAAGGTCTAATTTCCCCTTTGCCCATCTAATATCTGCAGTTGCCACAGGTTTTTATCGAGGATCAGGGTTAACAGCAATGTAAATACTGTGTACACTATATACAGTGCAACAAAATGTAGCTGTTGCCACTGTGTTGTTAGGTATTCAAGATTTTCTGCAACACATCATTTGTGATGACATAGTTCTGCCCAATATTGGTAAGAATTCGCTACATACGTTTGAATATAAAATGTTTTACATGGAAAGTATCACAAACAAAACTGTCTTTCCTTCTTGTGCCTTCCTGACTTTAACATTTTTTCTGTCCATCGTGTTCCAGACAACGCCTCAGACCCCGGTGTGTCTGCCAAACAGATCTGGATAGATGTTCTACATGAAAACGATCAACTCTGTCTGACTTTCACTGATAATGGCAGCGGTATGACCCCCAGCAAACTGCACAAGATGCTCAGGTGAGTCACAAGCATGCAACCGTGAAGTGCTCACATAAGAGAAGAGCCAAGACAAATGTCATGGCATGTCACACGCCAAAGACATTTTCCCAACCTCAGAAAATTCTGGAAGAGTTTTTCTCTTTTTCTGAACATTTAATGTTCTGATCAACAGTTGATTAGTGAGTCGTAAGAAAGTGGATTCTATAGTAAAAGTAGTTACTATCAAAACAGACACACGGATGCTATTTCAATGATTATTCACCTTTGTGTGCAGCTTCGGCTTTACAGAGAAGGGCTCGGGTAAGGCCAGCCTGCAGGCCATAGGCGTTTACGGGAATGGCTTCAAGTCGGGCTCCATGCGCCTGGGCCGCGACGCGCTCATCTTCACCAAGAACGGCGGGTGTCAGACTGTGGGAATGCTGTCTCAGACCTACCTGGAAAATATCAAAGCTCAGGCCGTCATCGTTCCCATAGTTCCCTTCAACCAGCAAACCAATATCCTAAGCAAATGGAGAGTGAAAAGAACAGGAATATTTAGACATCCTACGTAGTTGTGTGTGTTTGTCCTCCAGTGTTAGTCTGTCAGAGTGTGAATGACTTGAATGTAAATGAGCAAATCAAGTTTGAAGGCTGTGACGGGAGGTGTGTGCAGGTTCTGTTATGTTCTGACCTTAATTTGGCATCACAGTCACTGGTTGTGACTGAGGACTCAGAGGCCAGCCTGGCAGCCATCTTCGAGCACTCCATCATCAACTCCCAGGAGCAGATACATGCTCACTTCGACTCCATTCCATCCAAAAAAGGCACCAAGATATTAATCTGGAATGTCCGCAGGTAAGAAACATTTGCTCATGCTGCATTTTAGCTGATAAATTTATGATTAAATCATCTTCTAATGACTGAAAACAGGCTTTAAAAATACTTCTTCTGGAGAGTGAGGTGTTTATTTAGTTGTAGTTCATTCCAAACGTCTTGGTTTAAGTGTTGGATCCGTGTAGAGCTCAGTTTAAATGCACCCGGTGACATTGGTGAGCATGTAGTCACAGACAAACAGTCAGGAGCAGACTCACATTTGTTTAGGCATTGGTTTAAGCAAATCAGGGGAGAGCAACACATATTCAAAATCAAACCTACGTGATTATTTGACACTTTACATCTGAACAACTGAAGTTTTTTCTTTCTCATTTGGTCAGAAAAAAAAACTGGTCTCCAGTGAAATTGTTCAAGTTTCTCATACCTTTTTGTTTCACTTCCTCTTCACCCTGGAGACTAAAAAAAAGCCACCGTGTGATCATAATTACCTAGTACTGCAAAATGCACTTCTAAACATGAAGAGTAAAACATTATTTTGTGATCCAAACGTGTTTCCAATAAGCTTTTAAATATCTATTTGAATATCTGGCAGAGTTTCACTCTTTTGAAGTAGCCTGAAGTAGCGCATGCAGACAATGTGTCGCGACCTGTTCTCACAACCGTTTTCTTTTCCTTATCCTGAAGAGCCAAAGACGGTAATACGGAGATCGACTTTGAGAGTGATGACGTTGACTTTCGTTTGCCTGAGATTCAGTTTGAGGACCTTAAGAAGGGTCTGAGGAACAGTGGATCCTTGAGACCGGAGCAGAATATCCCAGACATGTATTACAGTCTCAGGGTGAGTTGGTAAAATAAATATAATCTCAGCCTTCTTATATCCCACCGTCTTCCTGTAAAAATGAAGTTTGCTAAGTTGTTGTAAAGGTGTGAATGTTCGTATTTCTACTTGTCTGATTAAGAAACATTTATCTGAAATGGCCCAGTTTCCATCCAAGCATTTTGACATGACTGAACAGATTTTAAAACTGTTAATTTAGTCGAACAAATGAGAGATTTTAACAACCTCCTCAAGACAAAACGTAATCCTTCAAGTCGCTGAAAAGCTCAAAACCAATGATCTATCTAATGTTTTGGCTCATTAGGAGACTATTCTACAGTGAGAAGTTAAAGGAGCTATATTTAAGTGCTGCGGATTAAAACAGAATATGACTTTGTTCCTCACGAGGCAGTGGTGAGTCAGTTGGATTGTCATCAAGAATGCGTATATGCTGCGTTTGTCACTGTCCAGCAAAATATGCAACGTGAGATTTTTATGAGAATTCAGCCTCCAGGTCAGTCTGCAGAGACAGTATAACAAATCACATTCTTTGTACACTCAAAGACTCGGTTGTTTCAGCCTCCATTTTTAGACTGCAGTGCAGAATCCATCAGACTCACTAAACTGCGGCAAAGTTCTTCTCATAGGTCTTTAATGGAAGTGTGGACCTGCAACAACACCGATGGGGGTCGAGATGGGTGCTGCACTGACGTTTATTCTGTCATCCTGTATGAAAAGATACATGTTTTTGTGGTGACATTGGAGGAAAAAAAGCAGCCTGCTGTACTTCCTCATCGTGCTTTCTTGCTGCCTGTTTTTTATTTAAAGAAAAAAAAGTGCATATCACAAACTGTCCTAAAAGAGGCCCTATAGAAAAACCTGAAGCTGACATCATGTACCAATTCGCATAGACACCAAAATGTATTCCCGCTTACTCTGAGGGCGTGCACATACTTCAAATTCTGACTTCAGGCGATGTCTCTTCACTCAAGCGGTAGGATAAACCTCTGAACATACCTCAGTCCATAACTACTGCTCATTACAAATGATATCTCTCCACTGTAACTTAAGAAAATAAGAATTCTATCCATTTTTAAGATTTAAATTCGTCGTTGTGATCAATATAGTGACTTATAAATACACTGCATTAGACTTATACACTTAGCACACTGTTGAATGTATTTAGAAAGTATCACAATTCGTTTACAGTGAATGGAAGTCCAGTGGCCGAAGGAAAAAGGGGTCGGATTTGGCGGGGCATGAGATTTTGGAACAAAATGGGCTTATTGCTACCTTCTCTTTTGGGACAAAAAATAACCAGGCAACAATAGCAGTGGGCAAGATGTCGCTCCTGACAGAGGAAGCAACAGGACGGTACGCACTTTTACAGTCTCTGTGGGGGAACTGTCCACAGTCGGAATATACACAAAGGCTGGATTTGCTCTTGAACATCTTGCTTGTTCCTGCTTGTTCCTGAAAGCAAATTGTTAGCGACAATGATCCATTTTTAATAGTCTAAATAGGTAAGTCGTCCTACCTTGTTTGCGAGTAGCCCTGCCTCTTCTTATCCTTATGCTGGACTGACTAGCATAAGGTCAGTCTAAACAGGACGGGTTGAAGCCTGTTGGTCTCTGCGACATAAGACATAGACGTTCAGAGCATAATGTCAAAGATTATATTTCACAGTATTTTGAACATCTCAGTGTATTTTTGAATGTTTCAAACAAGCCAAATAAAAGCGCTCTCATATAGCTCCTTTAAGATTAGGTGAATTGCACACGCAGACAGTAACGGATGCAGTGGTTGTGGTTTGGTCAGGGTAAGCCCTAAAAGTGCTGCATGTGGGGGGGAGGTGAGTGTAGCTTGAGCTCCAGTCTCGAGCACAAACCGAAAATCTCTCCACCACTGCAAAACTTCTGTGGTTTTGTAGTAACACCGTACGACTTTCTCTTCAAAAGCAATGCTTAGTGGCTCGTTAAGTGTTTAAACTTCTCATTGTAAGAATCGATTTGTGTGTTTTTTTTTCTGCGTTACAGAATGTACCTTCAGGTTATTAACGATGGTGTCACGCCTAAAAGTATATCAACTGTAGAAATTTTGCGTGCAAAATGTGTCACTTCTCTCGTTTGGTTTTTGTTCATCTCAGGCCTACCTCAGTATCTTGTACCTGAAGCCAAGGACACAGGTCATACTGAGAGGGAAGAAGATTCTGGCCAAGCTTGTTGCAAAGAGGCTTATTCACATTGAGCACGACGTGTACAAGCCCCAGTTCAGTGTATCCTTACACTTGCTGCACATGTACTGGAGTATACTGAAATAGAATTAGGAATTGAGAACCAAGTGACTTTTTTGGGATGAATTAAGCTATGCAACTCACTGGAATCGAACAAGGCAACAGATGTTCGAGGCTGAAAATAAGAACATACAAAAAACTGTTTTTGTTGATTTTTGTTACCATTTTTAAGAATGGACTTTTATCGTGGACTTTTATTCCACAGCATACATTAAAAATGTTAATACCCACCAAATGCAAGATGGTGATGAGGCAGAAAAGACTTGCATTTGCAAACTGTTTCAACAGCTAACGTTAATGCTGAAAAATGTTAAGTTTATGGAAAGATGATGAGACATTCTCCTCATTGTTAGAGTGGTGCTGAAAGCTGCCAAGTGACAAAAGATAGTTTTTAAGTCTTCATTTCAATGTTAGCGTTTTGTAAAGGAGTATTCTACTCAGAGATAATGTGATCTCTTTCTGATTAACCTCGCAACATCTAGTGCTGCTTTCCTTATCTGCCCGTCAGAAAGAGAAGGTGAAGGTGACTTTTGGGTTAAACCCTAAAAACAAGGACCACTATGGCATCATGATGTACCACAAGAACCGACTCATTAAAGCATACGAGAAAGTGGGCTGCCAGCTTAAGGTAAAGTAAAAGACTCGTACTGCGCGCGCTCGACCCTGGCAGGTGTCTGTATTGCCTCTGCTCATATGTCGTTCCTCGCAACCCTGCAGACCTCGGGTCAACGAGTCGGGATCGGGGTCATCGGCATCATCGAGTGCAACTTTCTCAAGCCGGCTCATAACAAGCAGGACTTTGAGTACACCAAAGAATACAGGTTCAGCACACACACACACACACACAACAAATCTGACACACACCTCTGACTTCCACAGCTCTCGTCACCAAACATTAGCTTTTTTTTGACAGAGGTTGATCCCAGCCAGACAAAAATGATGAACGCTATTAACTGCCGTTTGCCTTTTTCTGCTCTCAAGACTCACCCTCGGCGCTTTGGGCTTAAAACTGAACGACTACTGGAAGGAAGTGACGGAGAAGAAAGCCAGAGAGCGCGAGTTTCAGGCTGTAGACAAAGATGACAATGAAGACGAGCAAGAAGCCGACGAGTGAGTAACAGACATAATAGACATTCTTCTCCTCGCTTGCAAGTGTCGTCATAACTTGGCTCCGGCGTGCCTCGGCGATCTCTCTGTCTACACTCTGCGCTCAGACAGTAGAATCATTCCAGAGTGTGTGTTGTGTGGGACAGAGGATTCACTGCTGCAGCTTTCTGCAGCCCAGCTCTGGACTTGAGACCAATCTTTTTAGCGATCATGTAATAAAATTTGTAATTTGAAAGAATTTGAAAAAACATCCTTGAAAATCTGTAAAAGAAAAGTATGTTTTACTGTTGTGCTATTAGTGTTCAAACGATGTCATCATTGATAGTAAATGAAAAGGAGGAATTCTGGTTCGGCTGAAACACTGACATGTCCACATTCTGCTTCCCTGTAACGGTACCGATACCGGAAGATGTGGGTCACTCCCTGTTGTGCAAAAACGTTTTTTTTTTTTTTTCAAAAATTGGTCAATTTATCTTTTCAAAGCTTGAAATCAGAGACTTAAGACTCTTTGTTTAGCGTAACTTGAACTACTGAGACGATAGATCATCATTGATGATTGAAGATCTGCTTTAATTCTCCTACTTACGGTCAGCTGTCATATGGTCGCGTTTACAGGGGCCCCATGTGGTTACAGTGCGAAGAGTGTCTGAAATGGCGAAGCGTTCCCACAAACCATTATAAAGTCACTCCTGAAAGTTGGAACTGCAGCCAGAACCCCAATCCACGTCACAGGTTCGTCTTTGTGTTTTTCTGTTGTTTTCTCTATTTTTCTTAAGTAACACCATTTGGGGGCAATGTTTATGTGAAAAAATGCAGACGTATGTTCACCACCATCACAGCAGGCAGCAGTGTTACGGTGTTTTAACTGGGAAAAATGAATGATTACAGGACATTTAATGTGTTTTTTTTTTCTTTATTTGTATCTGAAGTCCTTCGGCTCTTTATTGCTACACTTTGGAATGTACTTTCTTTTTGAGGTCACGGCAGCAAACATGACCTTTTTGTCCTTATAATGAGCAAGAGGTCGCACATGTCTGATTGAGCTGTGAAAACCTCAGTATCTTAAGCTATGGCTTGAATCAGTGTGGGTGTGTTTTGGTGGCTGCACTGTACCTAAGCTGTAGCTGACTGGCTAAGTCGGGCGTCTTTATCTTTGCAGAAGCTGTTCATCACCAGAGGAAGTAGAGGAGAGAGAAGAGCAGTTAACACCGAGCTACCAGAAAAACCACAAGAAGCTGTAAATTCCCATTTCTCTACACCTCTCACATTTTGAGTTTTTTACAAGCGCTCATATGGACGAATGTTTCCTTCAGCTTTTCTTCCTCTTTGCCTGTTTGTGTCCGTATACATGGCACGCTGTGGTTTCCATCTGTCAGTTTCATGCACTTATTTCTGGTTGTTGTCCATGTGACAGAGCATGTTTGTGACATAGAGAGACTTTTTTTGCTCGCACTATTGGCCATAGGTGTTGAGTTGGACTGAAAAGAGTCAGTTTTTCACGACATCTTTACCCGTGAATGAATGAGTTTTCATATTGTTGATATCAATGTTTTTGCACATTCTGAAAAAAGGCTGTTAATGTATCAGTTAGAAATTACTGAGTTACTACTAAGCTTGATTTACATAAAGCTTTTATGTGATATGGTGAGCATATGTTAAAATGATCTGCTTCAGACTGCTCCAAATAATAGATATCCAATTTTTTTTTTCTGCCTTCATGAGCTGAAAAACACAGCATGCCCATGACATACGGGCACAGACGGCTGTAGGAGAACATGCATTGATTTATGGACTACTGCTTTTGAAGCCTTGACATTTGATTGTCACAATTGCTTTTGTTTTGGTTTTGTATTTTTGGAGCCAGAAGTGAGGGACGAGAGCTTCAGCTCATGCCATGAGGTCGGGTAAAGGCGTGAGGGAGAGTACATGAGACCGAGAAAAAACTATTGCATTAAGCATGCTTACGTGACACCAGAACAAAAACCAATGATCGCGTTTGTCCAACCAAAACCAGACGTTTAAAATGCATGTGAACATGTTGGTCCAGTGGAAGTCATACAAAATCAAAGCTCTCAAAGCCGGACGAGCACACCAAAAATGATGTTGTTGGGGATCAAATCACTCCTGCATGTAAATACTAAACAAGACTCACATGGGCCAGGGTGTCCCGCTCATGCTCAAGTGTTCCATCCTTTCAGTATCTTTTTAACAGTGTAAAAGTGCAAGTGTATGTTCATTCAGCCATATCAAGCCATAACAGTAGCTCCGCTCAGCTGTGCATGTAACCGTGCTCAGTGTTGATGAGAGTCCGACTGCACTTATATGATAATACATGGGAGTGCTCCGGTAAAATAGATAAATAAAATGATAATGATAGATGATACCAAAACAGAGCACCAGTTATTTGATTCTTGGAGAACGCTTGTGAACACGAAGTCTTAATAGATCACTTTTCAGACCCATTTTTACATTTCGAAAAAAAAGTGAATAAGAGCAGCTTTTTTTGTATTTGGCCGTATTAAATAACAGTGCACGTGAGAGTTGAAGAGAAGCAAGCAGATGTACAGGACTGGTGCAAATGTTCTAATTAGCATATTAGCATACAGAGACATGTTTTAGCTCTTTTAGCATGCTTAAGCTACATTCCTTTGAAATTAGTGGGCAGTAGTGATTGTGGGATGGCACAGTCACCTCTCCTTGCATAAAGAATGTTTCAGTGTTCCAGTGATAATTCCAGGTCATTTCACTTAGTCAAGAAAAAAATGTATGAGTGTGTGAGTGCTAACAGTATAGTTTACGAACACAGACCGAACGTTAATCCAAGCCACTGTGTCTTGGACCACTGGTTTTGTAAACTGCCGTTTTGAAGAGCTGAGCTTGGCATTTTGCCTTCACCATCTTAGTGCATTTTGAATGGGTGTCTTTTGGAGCAGCGGATGTTTGGAAACGGGTTGCATGGTGATGTGGGAGTTTGCATATTCTTCCCGTGAATCCGTGGGTACTCCAACTTCCTCTCACCATCCAAAAAACATGTTAGGTTCATAGGCGATTCTAAATTGACCCTAGGAATGAGTTTTAGTGTGTGCGGTTGTTTTTCTCATTTGTCTCTTGTTCAGGGTGTATTCTGCCTTGCGCCCAATGGCAGCTGGGATAGGCTAGAGTTGCCTCTCCAGGAAGGAGAGGACTATTTTTTTATTTCCTAATTTGCCTCGTGTGTCCAACCCACTGAATATATCAGTCTTTAATATACTGGCTATGGTGCTGGCCCTCAGCAGGCTTCCAGAAGCTGGCCGGTCAGTTAGGGAGGGGAGAACCTTAAAGAGACAGGAACTATGACATTTGTTTCAGACAGAGGATAATTAACTTAGGGCTCAGCTGAATGGAGAAGCAAATTTGAGACGTAAAAGGATTTCATCAAATGTAATGAAAGACCACCCAAATCGGTTTTCAGGAAGAATATAGAAAACTAAAATGGCTGATCTTGAATTAGCAGCTGAAATGATTAAGTTAGCCTACTCGCTTTACTAGCTTATTGTTCATAAGTAACTGTTAGCTTGCTGCTTGCCAAGACGGATAGGTTGCAAGGTCATAAAAAGCAGACTAATGAACAAGCATGTCTTCATATAGGTTAATTTGTGCATAACCGAAATAACTTTGTTACATGTGACTGGTGTGTTTGTGAACCACTGTCCAAGTTCTTCTATAGTGTCCGTCACCGATAACCCAACTAACAGGCTCAACATTGGTCTGAAACGTATTAATGTCACATTTGTTGATGATGTGTAGAAAAAGTAAATTTACATCCAACTACTCTGTGTAGGAGTGTTTGGACTAAAAAGCAGCATGATAATGTGCCTTTAATATACAGCGATAACCTGCAGATGCTGGAAAGATGCTGCAGTTTTTGACTGCCACATGCGTGCTCTCCATCTTAGTTTACATGTAAGCATGTCAGAAAGCTTACACAATCCTGAAGAATGTTAAAGTTTATGTTTATGTTTTGTGGACTTGATTGCAGTACAGAAGAAGATAAATGTTTTATAGCAGATTTACGTCCTCTTATTAAGTGTATTTATCATGGTCTGGTTTCCTTGCAGAGAGCAATCCAAAAGTAGAAAACGAGAGAAATCGTTAGAGGTATGTGGTGGTTTTTTTTGGCAGTTTTGCTCACCAACATTTGGAGATATTTCATAAGTGTTTGGTTGTGTTGCAGGTGTGTTACTTCCAGGAAGAAAGACATCAAATCTTGTCACGCAGTACATCAGAGCCTCTACAGCCTACCTCCCAGTCCAGACACGTACCCGAGCATTCGGCCTCAGCAATGAGGTGGCATTCTGAGGAAAACACACTTCAACGTGAACATGATGACTTAAACACACAGAACTTCACAGATCACCATGCAGACAGAGACACAAGTGATAATGCAAAGACACAGCCATTCAAACACCCACAAGAGAAGCTTATTGAAAGAGACACGGTCATTAAAGATAAGACTGAAGTCATAGAAGCACAAACACATTTGGAAAACGGTGAGAGGCTTGAAAACAAGGAGAGCGACAGAAAGAGAGACACGTGCATGGAAACAGAGGAGAGAGATGATCAGCACATAAACACTTTAAGGTGGGTATGTTGTATGTCAATTCAGATTCAATAAGAGCAACAACAGAATCCCCACAGGGTGGCAGTGCTGCATGTTAAAAGACACAGAAACAACATACTGGGATTCATGCAGATACACTAGATTGGCAAAAGTAGTCGCTCATCTGCCTTTACACGCATATGAACTTAAGCGACATCCCATTCTTAATCCATAGGGTTTATGATGTCGGCCCGTCTTTTGCAGCTATAACAGCTTCAACTCTTCTGGGCAAGCTTTTAGCAAAGTGTAGGAGTGTGTTTTGGGGAATTTTTGACCATTCTTCCAGCAGCACATTTGTGAGGTCAGACACTGATGTTGGGCGAGAAGGCCTGGCTCGCAATTTATCCCAAAGGTGTTCTATCGGGTTGAGGTCAGGACTCTGTTCAGGCCAGTCAAGTTCTTCCACACCAAACTCGCTCATCCATGTTTTTATGGACCTTTCTTTGTGCACTGGTGCGCAGTCATGTTGGAAAAGGAAGGGACCATCCCCAAACTGTTTCCACAAAGTTTAGCTGTATGAAATTGTCTGAAATCTCTTGGTATGCTGAAGCATTCAGAGTTACTTTCACTGGAACTTAGGGGCCAAGCCCAGCTCCTGAAGAACAACCCCACACCATAACCCCCCCTTCACTAAACTTTACACTTGGCATAATGCAGTCAGACACCGTTATCCTGGCAACCGCCAAACCCAGACTCGTCCATCAGATTGCCTGATGGAGAAGCGTGATTCGTCACTCCAGAGAACACGTCTCCACTGCTCTAGAGTCCAGTGGCGGTGTGCTTTATACCACTGCATCTCGGCCATGGAAAACTATTCCATGAAGCTCTGTTCTTGAGCTAATCTGAAGGCCACGTGAAGTTTGGAGGTCTGTAGCGATTGATTCTGCAGAAAGTTGGCGACCTCTGTGCACTGTGCGCCTCAGCATCTGCTGACCCCGCTCTGTCATTTTACATGGCCTCCCACTTCGTGGCTGAGTTGCTGTCGTTCCCAATCGTTTCTACTCTGTTATAATACTACTGACAGTTGACTGTGGAATATTTAGTAGCAAGGAAATTTCATGAGTGGACTTGTTGCACAGGTAGCATCCTATCATGGTACCATGCTGGAATTCACTGAGCTCCTGAGAGCGACCCATTCTTTCACAGTTTGTAGAAGCAGTCTGCAAGCCGAGGTGCTTGAATTTATACACCTGAATTTAATTATTTGGATGGGTGAGGGAATACTTTTGGCAATATAGTGTAATTAAATGTAGAATATGTTTTAACATCTGGATGGGTTAAACTGGTTCAGTCTGAAACAATAAAGCCAAGCTAAAAACATTCATTTGAAGGAAGTTGGAAATTGTGTAAAGAATCTACAATTTGATAAGAATAAATATCGCGAAAACGTGACTAAAATTAACTGACTACTCTTTGTTTTCTGTAGCCTCAAAAGGAAGTCAGAATCTTTATATTACTGTGTGATTAAGAAGAAGTACGCCGATGGGGAGCAATCTGACTCGGGACTCGCAGAGGATTTGCATGCTGCCAAACAAACAAAAACATTCAGAAAGAACAGCAGCAGCCAAGTAGAAAACTCAGAAACTTTGCAGCAAACCCCGACCTGCCCCACCAGGACCCAGTCACTCCCAGCCACCCAGACCATGGTGGTATCGCCACTGAGCAGAAGAGAGGGGCCACAGAGCAGGATGCAGCCTCCAGAGGGAGGTGATGGGGAGGCTAAAGCGCTGAGGCTGGCTGCATTGGAGAAGGAGGTTCAGAAGCTACGGAGCATTCTTGGTCAGGAGGTCATAAAGACAACTCAAGGCACAATGACAACTGATGATAGCAGTGCTGAAAAGCCTGATCAAGAATCAGTGACACCAACACCATCCAAAGACGTCGGCTGCCAGACTGATCTGGCTGAGGTCAGTATAGTTTCTTACAATGAAAATACATTTCAAAGATTTTAACTTAATACCAATTAGCCATTCTTTGGACTTGTGTACAACTTTGTTTTTGTCTTAAAATGGCAACAAAAAGCAGCTGTGAAACATTTCTTTCAAATTGTTAATAACCCAGCTAAAGGAAATGCATTCAAGTGATACCACAGAAGTATTTGAATTGCTTATAATTGGCCTATTTTATGTTATGTTATGAATTTATAAAATTTACATCAGATGAATCACTGAATTTAGCTCATAAAATGTCTTCAGTGCAAGTAGACTGAAGAACTTGAAACAGACTATTGAGTCGTGCTGATTTATTTTCAGATCAATGTCAGGACAAAAGTCATGTGACCAAAACAAACGAATATACACGCAGAGCTTGTTTAAGAGAAATCTTCTGAGATACCATAGCATGCTTTATTTTAGGCTATCTAGAAGCAGACTTTGATAATCCTTTACTGTTCATCAGTGCTCCACATCTGCCACTGACCTGGCTCAGGCTGCAGGGCCTCAGGAGCTGCTGGTCCAGAGTCAGAAAGCTGTGTGTGATTCAAAAGATCAGCCTGAGCAGAACAGGTCCAGGTGGGAGAGGACAGAAGGTCAGAGCAAGATGACGGCGAGTAACAGCGAGGCCAGTGACAGCAGGTGAGTGTTCAACGTTGTACACAAGAAAAAACCCTCTTTGTGATACATGTTTGTTGTTAGATTGATTTCCCTAACAATGAAGAGGTGGTAATAGTCTTTTCAGATGGCTTTTTCAGCTTTTATCTTTTTTTGGAGGAGGAGGAGGGGTCTATTTTAAGGAGTGTCTTTTTCCACATTTAAAAATGAAAGCTGAGCCTTCGTGGCTTCAATAATGAAACTGTTTTCCCATCAGGTCGGTACAGCAGAACCTGCGAGACATCCGTAATAACGTGGTGGTGCTACTCACGGCCCTGCTGCCCCAACTGGACCTGAATGGCATCAGCATGGAGACGGCAGACGTCGACAACATCCTGCAGCAGATCATAGAGGTTAACTCGCTGAAACTATGATAAGTACTACTGTAAGTCCTGCAGATGGCTGCAGATGCAGATTTTCTGAAGTTCATGTGAAACGTTTACGCTGTTGAAACTATGTCATAATAAGTAGCAAATGGCAATAATCCCGCACTATGGGAAAGTTGTGTTATTCTGTTATTATTGTTTCATTACTGGAGGTGCTGCCAGATACACTTAGTAATATCAGATAAAAGTTCAAGTTTCTTAATTATACTATGATTCTGATGATTTCTATCCATGTGGTAGCCTTGTTGGTTTTCAGTCCAGATTTAAACTACATTCTTGTAACTCTGTGTTTCAGATGACAGTTTTGATGTATAAATGCAAAGCACCAGCTCTGAACATTATACCGCAAATCCATCTATTGGAGCTGGTATGCTATTGCCAAGATGGAATTCTTCTTGTTCAAAACGCTGTGAATAGAGGACCCAAAAAAATGACACACTGGTGTGGAAGAGAACTAGAAACAAGAACAGTTGCAATGTAATTTATACTCTTAAAATTAACGATCAGGGATTAAACACCAAGTTTGACTCCCCCTAACTGTTATGCTTTATTGTACATATACCATGTTGCTTATTTGATGGCAGTCTGTTGGCAATGTATAAGACAATGTTTAGTCCGGTGCTTCTGACTGTTTTAAGAAACTTTGTTGTTAGCCTGTCTGTCATACAAATGTGAATCTTTTCACCTGAAACAAATTTATCTTTTCTAATACGTGTGATGTAAGCCTCTTGTTTTTATTTACTGTTTGTACTTGATGCACGTGCGGTCAGTGTATTCTGTAAATGAGTGACAGCGTTATTTGTTTTGTTTACATACCTTTAATAAACAAGACTTGATATTGGCAATTCAACTCCGAAACCTTTATTGTGCTCAGCCTTCTCATTTAAAAAAAAAAAATGAATGCAAAATGCAGTCGTTACGTTTTGCCACAAGGTGGCAGTAAAGCTCAGCAATAAATGCACGTCTCACACACGGTCGCGTGTGGGGCTCGTTGAGCGATGAGTCCTCGGAAATCCTGTTTATTTGACCTTTTTAGTTGTTTGTTTATCACACAGCCATTAGGGTAGTTAACTTATTAGTGATCTTATGGCATAAAAGCTTATTTTTATGATGTGGACAATAAACTGTAAATTTGGTTAATACATTGAATCGAGGTACATATTTTTTGTCTTTTGCATGTATTGACTGAAATGGGCCGCCATGCACAGGCTCTGGGGCTTGTGTTCAAGGAGTTTGGTTCCCACGGGTTAAATCCACAACATATCCCTCAAAAAAGACAAAATAGCACAGATGAGATGCAATGACCACAACTGAATCCGAGATTTTTTTTTTTTTTAAAAGCCTTTAGGAGACACATAACCGTGAAAAAGATGCTAAAAGACCAGAAAAATACCAAACTGTGGTGAGTGAATGTGAGACACAACATTACCCTCAATAAATGGCAAACAACGACATAGTGATATTAAATGAGCAAAAAGAAAAAGACCAAAACGGACATAAAATTATGCAAAGATTTTATATTTGAAGACGTAAAAGAACCAATAATGAAATGTATGGTTCGTGGTCGATCTCCTTTAGTCTGGTTGTACTGTTATGAATGGATGACTTTTTCACGCTCGTCCATTTTGATGAAGAGCTTCTTGGCTGCTGTATAGCATCACGATTATAATCTTTAAATCTAGGCTAAAAACCTACTTATTTAGGATGGCTTTTAAATACCGATGACACTTTTATCTTATCTTATTCGATTTTGTTGTATTTTATTGCTTTTACTGTTCTTTTATTGTTTTTAATTGTTTTTTACTTATTTTTTTCTTTATTTATTATCTGCTGTAAAGCACTTTGGTACACCGAAATGGATTGTTGTAAAGGGCTGTATAAATAAAGTACATTTACAACAGTCACTTGGCTTTTTCTGTGTGATCATAATTCGCAATTGTCGGGACTTCTACCAAACGTGCAGTTAGACACCCCAGCTGTAAATGCATCCTAGATCTTTTTTTTTAACCTTTATTTATTCATCAACCCTCTCTTTGGAGTCATTGACCTGATTATTTGTGTTGAATCCAACACTACTTTCAGTCTTGTTTTATCTTGGTCCACCACCACGTGACCCCACGTGCTCAAACTTCCCTCCACCTACAGTACTGACCTCCCTCCACACCCCCTCCCTTTAAATATTTCAGCGCACAGGATGAGCACCAGAACCCTTCCTCTGTTAAAGTGGAGCCCACCAAAGCGCACACGGAGATGAGAGCGACACTTCTGCTCCTGCTGCCGCTCCTCTGCTGCCCCGTCGGAGAGGCGCAGCAGTCCGAGGCTGCTGTCAGGGAGTATCACATAGCAGCTGTGGAGATCGGCTGGGACTACGTTCACATGGATGAAGCTGACCGAGCGTCCGACCTGGGGTAAACGTTTCTCTGTGCTGCAGTTCAGACAGCAGGCTCTGATATGCCATCCAGAACTAGCTGCCAGTTTTGAAAAAATAATGAGTCACTATAGGCTGTATAAAATCCCTACAAGTTAAGTTACTTGTAAAGTTTTACCTGAGTTTTCATAGTTTTGATCTATGAAGGGTGCTGTAAAGTGTCTCCTGTCAGATTGCTCATACTTAAGTCTTCATTTAATCTTTTTAGAGGGAGATCCAAAGCTATTCCTCAAAAATACATCAAGGCAGTTTATAGGGAGTATACAGATTCCACGTACACCATCCCCAAGCCGAGACCAGCCTGGACAGGTAAGTCTCCTCTTCAGAAGTATTCTGTCTTATCAAATTTTTAATTGTTTTCTCGATATTTTAGGTTAAACTAATTAGTTTGCCAATTATATTGTGAACAATCAGCTAATTTCTTGAACTTATCAACAAAAATGGCTGATCAAATGGCTGAATTCTTAAGGAACGTCGTGTTACGTGGTTGTAGGTATTCAAGGCCCGGTGATCGTCGCCCAGGCTGGTGACAGAGTGGTGGTCCACTTTAAGAACTTGGCGTCTCAGCCCTACAGTATAAGTCCTGT
This sequence comes from Leuresthes tenuis, assembly GCF_036924035.1. Taxonomy (NCBI): domain Eukaryota; kingdom Metazoa; phylum Chordata; class Actinopteri; order Atheriniformes; family Atherinopsidae; genus Leuresthes; species Leuresthes tenuis. Next base: position 13,947,617 of record NW_027325365.1, on the reverse strand, counting down.
GGGGATCACCTACTCGAAAAAGTCTGAAGGTGAGAATCTGAATGCAAGAAACTTCTGTGGCCTCTCAAATATGATGCGGTCCAGCACGAGCAACACGTTAGTCAGCAGCATTCTGTTCTTCTTGGTCAAATAGTGAGCAAGAACTTGACTCAGGTTGTTGACTCATGATCTATTTTCAGGTGGAATCTATGTTGCACTTAAGATGATACAATGGAAAGAACACGCCCTGAATATTAGACCTCCACGTGGTTTTGCTTAAGGTTGAAACTGCTTTTAAATGATGTTAATGTAAATTTAGTCTTTTAACTCCCAAAAATGAACTATTACATAAAAATAAAACTGCAGTCTTTCTTAAGTTACTCAAGAAACAAAGTCGGAGGTCATTTAGAAATTCACAAGAAAAAAAATTGCCTCCTTTTTCCTCAGAAATTATTGAGAGCAACGGTTCCCATTATCTTGTGTGTACAGATACTGTGGAGCCCGTTGGGTGCACAGCAGTCAGACTTCAAAGTTCTTTTGTCCTCAGAGAATATTCCACACACGAGAAGCTTTTGATGGTTAATCCCTTCCATGGAAAGCATTGGCATATGTTCTAATGCTGCTGTGGATCCCCAGCAGTCGCCTCCTGTAAGTGGCTCACGTCTTCCTGCCACAGGGCAGATTCCAATAACTGAGCTTATCATAATCTGAAAAGCGGCTCTTGTCGTGTGCAGGAATGAGCCTTCATGAGGCAGATGTAATCACGTCACTGTGTGTCATTCAGGGTGAAGAAAAGGTTGCCACCTGTGTGCTCTCGTGTCTGAGCACATTTCCGATAAAAGTCTTTTTAACTGTATTTTATATATAAAAGTCTGAATCAGCAGAATCAGGCCAGAGACTGATCCAAGCTTTTAAAACTGACAGGTTAGACTACTGTAATGCTCTGCTGTCTGGTTACCATAGATTGCAACAATGAGCTACCGTTAATACAAAATTGTGCTGCATGACGAGAGCACATGCTACGCGTTCTTTTAGCCTCAGAGGTTATCTGTTAACGTTCATGTTGACTTCAGAATTATTTCATTAGTTCATTAGATGATACACAGCTTTTGAACCAGAGCACCTCTCTGAAACGCTAACATTTTATTAGGAAAGACTCTGAGATCCTCCAACTCCTCTGTTTTAGCTGCGCAAAGCAGAACAGAAACATCTGGCTATGCTTAGTTTTATACTCTAAGCTCCTGGAACAAGCTCCCAGATGACAGGAGAGGAGCTGAAAATATCGATATCTTTAAATGTGAAGCAGAAACCCATTTATTCAGTTTGGCTTTTGCGTTATTGGTGATGATAAAAAAAAACAGGAAAACGGAAACATTTGTGAGAATTTTTGTCATATTTTTAGTCGTTATTTTGGATGCAATTCTATTTTACTATATTCAAATAATTCCTCTTTGTAGTTACATAATCTGTTTTTAATCTTTTTTTTTATATATTATCATGTGTTTTAGTCTCTAAACTTCCTTTGATAACAAAAGTTTTTCTCAATTTAATTGATTTATTATGTTTCCTATAATGTTACATGACAACAAGGTCTTTAACTGAGGTAAACAACATGTTTTCCTACAGTTGCAGCAGTTTCTCTGTTTCAAACTACTTTGGTTTCAAAAAGTCAGAGAGTAACGCTGTGTCTTCTCCTTCCAGGAGCTGGGTATGATGACTCATCAGCGGGTCAGGAGAAGGAGGATGACGCAGTCTCTCCAGGAGGATACTATGAGTACGTGTGGGACATCAGCCCTAAAGACGGTCCCACCACCAGCGACCCTGACTGTCTCACCTACTCATACTCGTCCCAGGTGGACACAGTCAGAGACATGAACTCGGGACTCATCGGTGCCCTGCTCATCTGTAAATCAAGTCAGTGAGCTGAAGTTGAATTATTCTCGTAAAACTTTCTCCATGTGACGCAAAAAAAAAAAAAAACAGGGACAGACGATTGTCTTATCTTGTAGTTGCATTAGCTGTCGATGCAGGCTTAGAACAGTCTCACCATTTAGTGTCATTTCCTATAATCTCATTCCAGGTTAGAGATGCCTCAAGTCAAATATATTCCATTACTCAAATTTAGCCATCGATGTAAGAAAGAAAGAGGCTGTAAATAAGACAGTGTGGTCGCTACAGGACATCAAAACAGTCACCTATCTGTAGTAAATTAGTTTAACAGTTCAACGGTCTGTTTTTCATGCATCGTAATGCAAATGTCTATTTATCACTGCCATCCCTAAAGCCACACCTTTTAATAAAGGCCAAAATTCATCGATGGAGTGAAGCAAAATGAGAGGATTATGCTGATGTACTCGATGCTCAGGTCAAACATCCACGCATCCTGCATCACGTGCGTTCTGTGTGTTCTGTGTTCCCTCAGGTGCCTTCACAGAAGACGGCCAGAGGAGACAACAAGCGTTCGTCCTGCTCTTTGCAGTTTTTGATGAGACTAAAAGCTGGTATGGAGAAGTGGGAGAGAGGATGATCAGAGACAAGTTCAAGAGGGGCAACGGCAGGAAGGAATACCACACCATCAATGGTTATGTCAACTCTACTTTACCCGGTAAAGAAGCAGTCTGCCTCAGAGAGGTTGTTCCATGATGATGCCATGTGTGCTGTAATGTTAAGTGCTGCTAACACTGTGTATCAGCTGCGGCATTGTATCTGGTGTGTACAGGAATTTGGCCCATTTTCCCTCTCTCTCCGTTTGTTTGTGCGTGTGTAGGTTTGACAGTGTGTCAGGGCCGTAATCCCGTGTTTTGGCATATGATTGGGATGGGCACAGCTCCAGAAATCCACTCCATTCGGTTCCAGGATCACTCTTTACAGGTGAGTCAAGGTTTCAGATGAAAGACATGCACGACAAATTTAATTAGGGACTGGCTGGACTCTGGGGAGCTCTGAGTAAATCGTCAAAAAAGTATTCACAAGAGTAGAAAGCAGAACAGTCGCCCCAGGCAACTGTTAAATGTATTAAAGTATTATAAATGTATTTTTCTGGGATGATTTCTGCCCGACATATCAAATCAGTTCGTCTTTGGATCAGCAAAAACAACTAGAACTAATTCTCTGCTGTTTTCTTCGTTACCACGGTGACAGTTTGTGCACATAATGTTTCTGCTTTGTTGTGTGGGAAGTACCAAAAATCATGAGTGCAGCAATTTTACTGTCAGAGATCCCAGAATCTGTCTCCAGCGTTAAATTCCAAATGCAAGCAGAAGCAATGATTGGCAAAATAGAGCTTAGACAAAATTTGAAATACGGAACCTGAGAACTGTTATTGTTTTGTGAAAATCATATTTTCATTCTGTATTTGATGACAGCAATGCTCTTTAAAAAAGTTAAGATGGGGGGGTGTTTACCTCTGTTAAGAAGTTTTACCTTTAACGAATTGCTGCCTCAGAGGATGAGGATCACAACCATTTAATGGTTTTTCAAGCTTTGTAACGTACCTAGAGATTAATCTGCCATCATTTATTCATGTCATGAATGATAAATGATGAAAACCCCATTTTTTAATTGCAGTTTTATGGTGAAAAAATGCTATTGACTCCATATTCAAAACGTTGGGGCAGTGGTCTTTCACACAGTTTTGAACTCCCCCTCAGTCCTTAAACACTCAGTGGGGATGTTGCAACATATAACTCACTTATGATGATATCATGACTGATTTTAGCTGATAAGACATAAAAAAGATATTGATGGCAAATTTGGGTTTTTGTAAGATTTTTACAGTTCCTTACCTCCTTTTGAGTGTAATTCACCTACTAAATAAAAGCAGACAAAGACCAACAAAACAAAGGTGAATTAGTTGATAGTTGATGATTAGTTTAAATATTTTTTCTTCTCTGATTTGCAATAATATCGTGATTGTGAATGCTTTTGTCCGTGATAATTGTTGAGTGAAATTCTGATATCGTGACAGCCTTATATCCAGTAAATTGGTGTTATTTTAGGTGATGAACCATCGTAAAGTCACTGTGGAGGTGACCCCGATGACGTTTGTCACTGCAGAAATGAAACCCACCTCTATAGGCCGCTACCTCATCAGCTGTCAGATAAATGCTCACCGCCATGGTAAGAAACACCCCACCAGTCCCACGTAAATCTGTTTTACTAATAACCTTAATTTCGTCTGGAGTTGTGCGATAACCGCCGTCACTCGTGTGTCCTCTGCCTCCCCCAGATGGCATGAATGCATTCATCACAGTGGAGAAATGCCCCGACCCCCTCCCTGTGCCGAGACCTGGCCTGCGCCAGGTCAAACATGAGGATTACAACCAAGCCAGTGAGGAAGATAGTGATGAAGATTATGATTATATGTTCAACACCATAAATATTCAACCCAAGAAGCCCCATTTCCAAGTCAGATCCAACAGAGGGCAACAGTTCCAAACATGGACACATTTTATTGCCGCTGAAGAGGTCACCTGGGACTACGCTCCTCATCTCAAACCCAAGGACAGGTAGAGAAAAGAAGGGATGAAGTGGAAGAAGAGGAAAAAATGTGAACTGCTGAACTGATTGTTTCATTTCTCTTTCCTGCATCAGCGAGTTGCAGTCCAGATATTTTCCTGCTGGTCCCCATCACCTCGGCTACAAATATAAAAAGGTTGTCTATGTGGAATACACAGACGGATCCTTCACTCAAAGGAAAAGCCCAGACAGGACACTGCTGGGTCCATTATTGAAAGGAAACGTCAACGATCAGCTCGTGGTGAGTGATTCAAATGTCTGAGGACTGTGTGACAATTAACCTTGTGTGCCTCAAACAAAAAAAAATTGACAGAAAAATCATACGTTGACAGAAGTGAACTTATTTAGCAATTGTTCAAGCTCAGGTTCTATGTGTGGCTTTCCATTGATTAAACTTTGGTTTGAATTCTTTCCAGATCACCTTTAAAAACCTGGCCAGTCGCCCTTTTAACATATACCCAAATGGCCTCTCCAAGATCTTTCCATTGCAGAGATCCTCCAGTGGTAAGCTTAAGCGTGGACATACACCAGCAGAATAATAAAGCCACATTTTGCCCCAAAATATCCAGAACTTTTAGGACTACAACTCACCAACAAAGCAGTGGCACATTGGTGAAAAGGCTGAGGTGTGCTTTAGGTGTGGTCATACAAACTGGCAAAGTGGCACATCCCTGCAGGGCTATGCTAAGGTGTGGTTGTTTTTCATTGGGTTTTAGAGCAGAACTGAACTAGAACAGAAATTAATGTGTTACTTGGTTCTCCTCCTGTCATTCATTTGTAGGCCTGCTAAACTATCCCAGCTCTCACTGCGATGCACCTGACACAATGAAACAGGATCGGATCGATTGATTTGCCTTTATCCTTACAGTCAAAATCCAGATTTTGATGTTCTGTAGTCAGAAAGTTTTTCCTTTACTAAAAACTAAGCACAAATGTTTGCAGGAAAAACACTTTGCTTAGATGGCATAGCTGAAACTATACAGCCTTTGTGCCTTATTTTCCTCAGGAAATCCCTTGAATATATATAACTTTAAGTAATCGACAAAATGAACAAATGTGCTTGCATGGAAAAAGAAAAAACTTACACTAAATGGTTAATGTATAATTCAGTCAGTGCAAAAGTAGCAGTGGAAGAGTTATAACTACAGCTGACTTTTCCCTGTCTTCAGAGACTGGCTTTAACTACTAAATGTTGTCATTCAGTGTTTGCCTTCACCCACCTGAAACAAATCTGCCCAAATCTCTTTCAACAGCTGCGGAGAATGACTTGCGCTCAATGGCAGTTCCCCCCAATGGCACATTTAGCTACATTTGGAAGCTGACAACAGATGACGGGCCCTTGGAGGGAGACCCCCAGTGTCTGACCCAGCTGTATCAGAGCACCATCTCCCCAGAGAGGGACTTGAACTCTGGGCTGGTGGGCACCCTGCTCATCTGCAAGTACAACGCCATCGATACCAGAGGACAACTGGTGAGATGTTGTGTTGCTCAAGCTGCCGGCTTACTCATACCTTTGTTTGTTTGTTTTCTATATTAAATCTCTTGTTCCGTGCAGTTGGGACCCGATGAGAAGCTGAACCTCATATTTGCTGTTTTTGATGAGAACCAAAGTTGGTACTTCAAAGAGAACATGCAGAAGTCCAGCCAAAGCTCCTTTAACACCACAGATGCTGAATTCTATGAGTCGAACGTCATTTACAGTGAGTTCAATTTCCTAACGTTTGTGAGTGGACCAGCAACCAGCAACCAGTAACTAATATTGCAAAATGTATGAAGAGTCAACAAATTAAACAAAGGCACACTTTCTTTGAATTTTCCTCCTCCTCCAGGTATAAATGGCATCATGTTCAGCGGGCGTCAATTTGTCATGTGTCAGACCGCTGTCCCCTTCTGGCATGTGGCCAATGTGGGAACCCAGAGTGACTTCCTCTCTGTCTATTTCACTGGAAACTTGTTTCAGTACCAAGACCTCTACCAGTCTGTTCTCACCCTCTTCCCCATGACCGCCATGACTGTTCCCATGGAGACCGAGCTGATTGGTGAGGTCAAAGATTTACATACACCACAATTTTTTCAAAGAGAGAGATGTTCAGTGCTGAAGAGGCACAGAAACGTAACTGTTATATTGCTGGTAGCCAAACTTTAGGTAACTGTATTGGTTTAATCAAAGAAATAAGAATCTAGGCACAGACATATCCCAGTTTGGGCAGTGATACATACTTTTGGGAGCATGGAGGCTCCCAGTGTGGCTTAAGTAGGAACCTCCAGATGTGGATGTTGTATTACATGCTAAATGAGTCATACTTAGTCTGAGCTTTCTCTTCCTGTAGGTGAGTGGGAGATCAGTGCTTTTGACAGCAGCCTCAAGAACCGGGGCATGAGTATCCGTTACACAGTTCGTCCATGCAACAACGGAGACTTTCCGCTAGTTGATCATGATGTGGATGAAGATATCTCTGACTATTTTGATGAAATAGCTATGCAGCCAAGGGGCCTGAGACCTACAAATGGCACAGTGTTGGTGAGAGTGTGCAAGAAACCCCTCACCAACCACTCTAACGGTCAAAATGTCACTATGGACAAAGGGGAAGATTCTGGTGCGGCATGCCAGCTGAGGAGAGTGCCAGTGATGTCACTGGAAAGCGGAAAGTCTCCCTCAGGGGGAGGAATTCCTGAGGACATTCTGGACAAAATAGGGAGAGATGGGGACTGGACAGCTTCTCAGAATCAGACTGACAGTAGGGAAAACAGAGGTGGCAGACAGAGAAGACAAGCCAGTGGGAACTGGACGAATGGAGACGCACGGTTTGGAATCTGGGAAGATGAAGGAACTACGATAGAGATTGTTGGAGAAGATGCAGAAAACGTGACCGACACAGATGCAGAGGTAAAGATTGAAGAGAGGAGCGAACTGCTTGGTGAAACAAATGGTAGAACAATAGAACTTGAAAACAGCAAAGACATTTCTCTGAGCAGCAAAGCACCAATGAGCAATGAAGCCTCAACTGCAGACTCAAGCTCTTCAGGGGACATAGATCAAAACTTAGAATTACAAACTCACATGGATTCCGAACCAGAAAGGCTTATAAACGATCTGCTGGATATGGAATACAACTACACTCAATACGACAACACAGCAGAGCTTGATCTGTCCCTTGATTATGATGACTACAGTCACGAGGTACTGTTGTCTGTCTGTGGGTCTCATTGAGTAGAATTTCAAATACTACAAACCTGAACCCCCCATTCACCAGAATAAATCTTAAACTTTATGTGCAGGTCAACAGGACATCAGATTTATTTGGTTCTGATTATATGAACCCACGTTCTGGGGGAGTCTTACCTCGTCACTACTACATTGCTGCAGAGGAGATCACCTGGGACTATGGTATCAGAACACCACATCAGCTCATCAAACCCAGGTAGAAACAAGACTTGATACAAGTTTCCATGCAGGAATATAAACACATTGTTACACATTCTGAGAAATGTATTTTCTGTCTTGCCTTATTACCATTTAAGATTAGATGAAAAGCCTCTTTATAAAGCAACAACACTTAGTGTAGAGATTGGAAAGTGGATAGAAGCAGCTGTCCTGGCTGCACTCTTAAGTTAGAAAAAGTCACTAATCAACTATGAATGGATTGCAGAACAACAGGTCTGCGGGGTCAGGTCTGTGCAATCGCTGGTTGAAACAAAACACCCACAAACCATGCTGAAACAGTCTGTGGGTGTTGTTTGTCTCCAGCTTTGGTTTCCGGTCCATTCCAGTGCTAATTCACACGCAAATAAGACAACAACCATGCACGCCTACATTCAGAACCACAATAGATTTAGAATACCTATTAAAGGGATATTTTGTTTAATCTGAAGTCTGAAGAAACTTTTGGTAGGCAGTGTCTTACCTGCTGCAGACAGCGGTCAGAGCACCCTGTTTTTAGAGATTCAGAAACATATTCTGAAGGGTGAGCTAAAGCTAAAAGCTACTCCGACGGGGGCTGTAAGGGGAGCTAATTTTTCACCATCTTAAACAACTCAAACCTCAAAAGATTTATGGCAGTTCATGCAACAGCTTTATTGTGGGTTTTTACACCTCGTCACTTCTATATCAGACACTTAAATGGACAGAGTCCAGGTTGCCACGTGGTGTAGCGACCGGCACCGTATTGAAACAGACCGTGGAGTATCATGCAGTCGAGAAAATGTCAAGGCCAAATAAACAACTGCCCTCAGGAAAAAGTGACAGTGTAAAAATCCACAACGGAGCTTTTGTTCGCTATGAAATTTTTACGGTTTGAGTTTAGTGAATTTAGTGAAATTAGCTCTTACTGTGGCTCCCTTCTGAGTAGCTTCTAGCTTTTGATCCCCTTTCAGTCGCCAAACTAAGAACGCTCTGACTGCTGTCTCTCCGTATTGCTGTAAGACAATATCTACTCATAGGTGCTACATACAACCCCACACACCAATACCCCTTCAACCTAAGATTTATAGCTTTCGGGCCCTTTAACCTGTGCCTTGCAGACCCCATTCAGAAATCCTTCTATGCTAGCAGAAACTCTTAATTTTAACATTTTTTATTTTTTTGTGCCATTTGTTTAATTTGTATGCAAACAGAAATCTAAACACCTAAAACTGTCACTGTCACCCACAGTTGTTATGTTATGCTGTTAAAATGTTTCATGTGATGCAGTCTGGGCTAACGGAGGTGTTAACTCTTGCTCTCTTCAGAGAGATGCGCCGGGGCATGAGGAAGTTCTTGCCTGAGTATAAGAAGGTGGTGTTTCGAGCTTACATGGATAAAGACTTCCAACATCCTGTAGGCAGAGGAGAGCTTCAGGAACACTTGGGGATTATGGGACCTTTCATCAGAACTGAGATTAATGATCTCCTCACTGTGAGTGTTTCTGTACCCTTTTGGGAAGGAAACCGGCAGTTTCCTGTAGAACTCTTTACACTTTCATAAGGTTCACTTACCCTGGATGTTTCTAAAATGTACAAACAAATGTGGCGATTTCATTATCAAAACCGTTGCGGTTCGTTTAGCTCAGTTTGTCGTTTATTGTCTCAACTCAGGTGACCTTTAAGAACAATGCAAGCAGACCTTATTCGTTTCACCTCCATGGAGTCTACGACCGAAGCCAGGGGGCCGGTACAGCACAAACCAGTTCTTCCTCTGCTCCGGCCGGGGTTCCCGGAGAGCCTGTTCCTCCTGGACAAGCCCGGACTTATAACTGGAGAATAAGCAAGAAACAGGGACCAACCGACCCTGAATTTGACTGCAAGACCGGAGCTTACTACTCCACTGTGGACAAGGTCTGCAGCAGTCTAACACAGATACAAAGCATTTATATTCCTCTTTCATAAAACATTCTCTGTATGGAAACCTTGTCTGTATTCAAATGACATGGAGAAAATGCATGTTTCTTTCCAATAATCTAGGAGAAGGACCTTCACTCGGGTCTGATCGGACCGCTGGTGATCTGTAAGACTGGTAAACTGCAGACTCGGCAGAACAAGCAGCCAGACATCCAGGAGTTCTCTCTGCTCTTCCACACGTTCGATGAAACTAAGAGCTGGTACCTGGAGGAGAACCTGAAGCGATACTGTGCACCACCCTGTCAGGCCAACACTGAGGACCCCTGGTACCACACCAGCAATAAGTTTGCAGGTGGCTGATTGCTCACGTGATGGTTTCTGCTCATGTCTTTTTGCCACAATTGATTTCTCAGAAGTCAATACCAGTGTTTCGTTTTTTTCCCTCAGCAATTAATGGGTATGTGGCCGAGACTCTGCCCGGTTTGGTGGTTGCCCAGTACCAGCCAGTGAGGTGGCACCTTCTGAATGTGGGAAGCGACAGAGAGTATCACGCCGTGCACTTCCATGGGTTGCCTTTCACTCTTCACACTAAACAGGAGCACCGTATGGGTGTCTTCAACCTCTTTCCTGGTAAATACACCCACACAAATTTGCTTTTAGATATTTGAATACATGAAACCTTTCTGCATAAACATGAACAGGCTTACACAGCAGATGCTGACAGACAAACTACAGTCCACATGGTTGCTATTAGACAGTATGTTTTCCCCTAAAATGATTCAGTTTAATGTGGCCTGTTTATTTTTTTTCCATAGAATTGACTTTTACTTTTATCAACCAAATGCTCACGAATTTCTCTATTTAAAAAAGTGATGTAAAAAACTCTAAAATAGAGCTTTAAAAAAGGCCTTAAAGCTGCGCAGTGCAACATAATCTTTGCATCACATGCTGTGTCATGAATTACATTGAGCTTGTCACCCACTTTTTCCTGAAGGTGTTTATGGGACAGTGGAGATGAAACCCCCGACAGTCGGAACATGGCTGGTGGAGTGCACGATAGGGGACTACCAACTGGCTGGCATGAGGGCTAAACTTTTGGTCTATAATCCACGTAGGTGCACATGTCCCATGTGTAATACTGTTTATAATCCAGTTGGAACTATAGTGTCATAGATAATCAGAGCCATAAGATTGTGATTGATGTTTGTGGTTCTTGGAACTGAGGGCTCATGCTTTCCCCACATGTATCCTAAAATGATATGAACCTAATATGGCATTTTCTGAGTGGTTCTTCTCTATCTCTTTATTGTTTGTTTTTTTTATTTCATTTTGAGATTTTGTCTCTTTTCACCTTGTTTGGGTGTGTTTCTTGGTCTCTCTGTGCTTGGTTTCCATCCATTTGCTGTCATTTTGAATTGAATTGAATGATACTTTATTAAACCCTGGAGGGACATTGTCTTATTGCAGTTTAGAGTCTTGAAAAAAAAAAGAATATTCAGATGATTTGGAAAATAGATCAAAATCTGCAAACTGATGGAAAGATAAAGTGTTGCGGAGAGAGAAAAGTTTGGGTAAATGTTTTGGCTCTGTAAAAGCATGTGAAACACAACAGAATTGGGCTGTAGCTTGGGGACAACAGCAGGTCACAACTCCCTGTAGACAAAAAGGAGCAGAAACCTGCAGCCAGCAGGCAAACATCTGAGGTGCAGAGACACTCCTTCTTAATAACAAGGATTACGCCATCTGTTACAGAAAATGTTGCATTTAACATCAATGCCTTTGTATTCCATAAAGGTGATTATATCCCTGTTTGAATTCAAACTGTTAGAATCTTCTTTTTTTCTTTTCTTGGTTCCCTTCTGTTTCTGCCCATTGTTTCTTTTCTTGCCTTTGCTAGCTTCATTGTGCATCCATTGTTCTCCTTTGTGTGCCTTTTTAGTTCATTTGCACCTCTTTGTAGTCAGTAGATGTCTGTCTTCCTATTGTCATTTTGTCTTCCTTTTGCTTATTTTTCATCTCTTTATAGCCTTTTGTATCTATTAGTTCTTTTGTATAATTTCTCTGTCATGTTGTTTGTCAAGGCAGTGAATTAATTGGATTTGGAATTATTTATTTGGGTTCATTTTGCATTTAATCTTATTTGTTTCTGTCCCTTTGCAGTCTGTTTGTTTCTCTTACTGCTCTTTTTGTGTCTGCTGCTTTCATGTCTGTGTGGATTTTTCTCCTCTTTCATTGGTTTGCATCTCCATCTGGGATTCCTCTTTGTAGATGTTTGCCTTTTTGTTAGCAGTTCATGACTCTGTAGTTGGTATGAGTAGTTTTGTGTGTCTTTGGTGGTTTTTTGTTTTATGACTGTGGTTGTTTGATTGGCTAGTCTACAAGAAATATGGGCTTGTGACTCTTTTGGCCTCTTGGTCAGTGCTCAGTTGGCCAATTCAGGAATTTATCCATGGCTCAAGAAATGTTTTGCCTGTTTTCAGAAACAGACTTGATGTATAAGATCATATGCTATTCACAGTAGTTATATAGTGTCTAGGTGTAGTAATCATAAAGCCGAAATGGATTTTAGCGATTGATTGTGCGAACCTGCAAATCTGACACGCTTTACTGAGCTTATTTTTTGATGTACTGACATGCAGGGTGTGCTTTTCCCTTGGGAATGAAGTCAGAAAGGATTGAAGATTCCCAAATCACTTCTTCAGATCACATAGGTAAGAGCTGGTTTTCTGTTTTTGTTAGAAATGGAGGCAAACACGCCAAAAGGAGGAGAAGAGGAAGGTTTTATCACAAATACTCTATCCGTTTGAAATGAAATACCTTGTGTTTATGAAAGGATTATGACCATGTTTGCATCTCTGTGTCCAGATAACTGGGAGCCAAGGTTAGCGAGGCTGGAGCAGTCCGGTTATATCAATGCCTGGATGGGCAGAAACAGAAATTCATGGTTACAGGTTAGAGACACAGGTTTCTGAGCTTATGTGCTGTGTACGTTATAGTGTGTCATGATGTACCTAAAGAAACGTTCCAAACACTGATGTAAAAATCCATTTTTATCAGAATTCTCTCCAAATCATTCAAAAGTGAGCTTAACGTCATGTGTGTCTTAAGGTTGATCTTCAGAATCCCACCCTGCTGCATGGTGTGCAGACGCAGGGAGTGAGGTCAAAGCTGAGGGACCACTACATCACACTCTTCACTGTCTCCTACAGCCTGGACAAAGAAACTTGGACCACTTACAAAGGAAACAGCCTCAGGAACGTCAAGGTAAGTCCATATATCTGTGCACATATACAGCAAGTTGGCATTGGGTACCTACGTTGAGATTGGTTCTGCAGCTTGGCTGAACCAAGAACACAAGCTGTCAGCAATTCCAGTCAAATCTCTGCAATACAACATGATTCAGTTCGGTAACGTGGTTTGTTGTACGAAACTGCAGAATAATAACCAGCTTGAGCCCGTAAATCCGAGCTATAGTGTTTGTGTGGCTCTGTTTTAGGTCTTTCATGGCAACCTGGACAGCTCCAAGGTGAAAGACAACAGCTTCTCTCCACCATTTGTGGCCCGCTACATCAAGATTCAGCCACACGGCTATGTGCAAAAACCTGCTCTCCGACTGGAGCTACTGGGATGCGATCTCAACAGTAAGTTATCCCACTAGCTGCAGAATTGTTTTTGAGCATGTGAAAGTGCCAAGAATGACTCCACTCATGTGTTTCCGTGTCGGACCAGGCTGCTCCCTGCCCCTCCTAGCCCAGCTGAGGCTTCCTGACAGCAGCTTTGACGCCTCCTCGTTTTATTCACGCCTGCTGCGAAGCTGGAAACCCCACCTCGCCCGCCTTCACCAGAGCGGAAGCACCAACGCCTGGAGGCCAAAGGTGAGCTCACATTCAGTCATGCATACACAGAAAGGATATTCCGCATGCAGTCGAAATATATCTCACTAACGAGGACAGTTTGCCCTCCAGTCGACTCACCTTGAGCTGGTTCTTAGCATCCAGAGTAAACATCTTGGCTAGATTATTGATCTAGTGAGTAAACATTAGCAAAAGGTTTGACAACTAATATTGATTTAATGAGTGTTGTCGGCTATGGTCACGGTCTTTCAGTAGTAGAAGTGGGAATATGGAGAAATAGATTGAGTTGCATTGGGTTGCACACGTTTAAATCATTAAAGGTATTGACGAAGAGGAGAATGATAGAAAGAGAAGCAGCCTTGGCTGCTTGGCTGATCCCTGACATAGATGGTCAATAGCAATAGATATGAAGGCTGGATCGTCTGCAGCTGAATTTGACGATGTGCAATCTTATGCTTTCATCTGATTACCAAAACTTTCCAACATGACTACGCCCAACATCCATAGTGAGTAGGAAAAATGGCGAGAAATTAACAACTGGAGGACAATGGAAACTAGATTCTTATCTGTTGGCCAGTTTATTCACTGTTGTAAACAGTGAATTAAGGTATAATAATGTTTGAATGACTCATCAAAATTTACTTTAGAATTGTGATGATGTTCTTGTACGTCAGCAGCATTGTTTGAGCTCTATCACAGTGTGATGGGAACCAGTCTTGCAAATAATAAGGATAATGAACCTTTCTCTCTTCTGTTATCATGCTTGGCTGTGGTTTCTCCTTTCCTCTCCTTCAGCTTATCAATTTCACACTTTGCAGCACTGAACTGTGGAAGTGTGAATTGTCCTTCTGGCAAACTGTTGACCTGCTATTAAAGGTTATGCACAATGCTCATGAACCATGAACAAAGGTCACACACATTTGACTTATATATGATGAGCTCTCCAATTTTGTTTCTGGGATATGCTGGAGCCACTTGCCTGGTTTGTAGGTGATGGCTCCATGTGCTCCGACTGCCACTGGCATCACTACCCACGTCTTTTCAAATGTCCTCTTTCAGCCCTTGTTTTTTGTTTTTTTTAGCTTCTCATTTTCCTTCTTCTTCATGTTGCTGTCGCTTTGGATTGCCATTGGTTGGCCATTTCCAGTTTATCAGTCTGGGTATGGGAGTCCCACAGGATCTTCTGTCGTTCTCCATTACCTTTAGAGGCATCTTCCACGTTGACTTAGGACTTCCAACCCATACTTGGAACTGTTGTTCCTGTACTCTATTCTTGCTGCTTGGTTAAAGCGTTCCATGCATGCCGCACCTGCATTCCCTGCATCTTCCAACTGCTGCTATGTGCTGCACTGTCTCTGAGGCCTCTTTGCACAGCCGGTGAGGCACACTCTGGCTTCTGTTGTTCTTGTGTTGCCATGATAAGCGCTTCCGTGCTGTATTTCAGACCAGCCTGAAGGGACTTCTCGATATCTGCCACTTATCGGGGCTTATCCTTGCGTGATGGGTGCTCCGCTTCATTTCAGATGCCTGGGGCCATCTTCCTGATGTATTCCTGTGAATCTTTGCTGTTTCAGCCTGGGTAGTGGCTGGGACACTCTCTAGCCCCAGGGGTTTTATCATTGTTCATGACATATTAATATTTATCACAGACAGGAATACTTCTATCAAATCATTCTAGGATAGAGATTATTACTTGCCTTTCTTTACTTACATACTGTAAAACTGAGGGATATGGCTTTCAGGTTAGCTTTTAAACCTTCGAGCAAAAAAAGTGGGATTTTGGTTCCCTTTTCTTTATTAATCAAAACCTTAAGTACTCCGTGAATGAGGAATACAGGAACTGACATAATAACCATAAAAAAGCCTTAATACAGCTTGCCAGAGGGGAGCAGTGGAAAAAAAGATGCACTGCCAAACACATTTTTCTGGTTTATAAGTCTCCTGGTCAGAGTAATGCTGAAGTGAAAACGGGGTGGTGTTCTTTCATCCGTCTCCACAGCTGTTTCTTTGTGTTTCCTATTGGATTAAAGTCACAGACTCACACTATCATTCTTATTCACAACATGTAGTGTAAACTACAGGAAATGGTGCATGCTTTATGTATTTCTAGAATGTTTACATATATATAGTCCGTACAACAGACCTCAGACCTGAAGAGGCTTTTAACGATGTGAATGCTTTGATGAAGTGCTGTTTTGAGTAAATATAAAATAAATCCTCCCTCACGTCTCATTATCAGGTAGAGGGCTACTTTTTGCATTGTTTTTGACGTCTGAAGGTGTTTCTTTGTGATATCTAAAAGAGTTTCCTGTCTCTTCTTCCCCTCAGAACAACAACCCCCACGAGTGGCTGCAGGTCGACTTGGGGAAAATCAAACGCATCACGGGGGTCGTCACCCAAGGAGCCCACTCAATGCTGACCCAGATGATGGTGACCGAGTTCTCGGTCACCTTCAGTCAGGACGGGCGTTCCTGGAGCAGTGTGTTAGAGAAGAGCTCCCAAAGGGAAAAGGTACATAGAAAAGTGCACAAAGGACTTTCCATTAAAACCAGACCTTTGTCCCTGCTTCCAGGGAGTCAGGTAAACCAGTCGTGTTTCATTTATATCTTCACCATTTTGTGAAATACAATAATCCATCTCACAGTTTTCAGGATCAGCATTTTCAGACCTGAAAAGCTGTTTTTATATTTTACTGACTCACAGGGTACTGGACGATTGTACAAATCTTGGAAACCCTGATCTGCACCTGTAGAAGTCCTCCATACAGGGCTTTATTGAACGTATCTGTAGATTAACGTTTTCAGCATCAATTTACCAAATGGATTGATCTGAAAATCTGTTTCTTTATTTCTCTCCTCCCTTTTCCATTCTAAGATCTTCACAGGAAACAGCGATCCAGACGAGGAAGCTACCGCCAATTTCGACCCTCCTGTGTTCGGCCGCTTCATTCGCATCCACCCGCGGGGTTGGATCAATGACATCGCCCTCCGCCTGGAAGTGCTGGGCTGTGACACACAGCCAGGGGTCTGACTCCACCGGACAAACACGCCAGCAGCATGCAGCAGCATTTTCGTGGTTTTCTTCAAATGAAAATGATGAATTGTTCAGCAGAGCACTTAAGTTATATATAAACTATCTGAAGCTATTTCCTCTGTAGCCACAACTTTGTTTACATCTGAATGACTTTCATTTTTTTTTACCGGTGTGATATTTGATTGCTTCGTCACTGTATCTACAGTTGCAGCTGAGAAATTATTTTTATCTGATGAAGGTATAGTTATGTTTGAAGTCATGTTGAAATGAATATAATATTTTGGAAAACAATATTTAACTTTGCAGCACACAGCTGTGCTGAGAATGTAAGAGTGTGTAAATATCTTGGACCCAAATGGATGTATACTGTTTGACTGGTTGTATATCATTGGAAAAGTTTGTATTTTTGTGCTTCATTTGAGACCTTATAAACTGAGAATTTAACTGAGTCTGAGTCTGTGAAGCCCTCCAACTTCAGTGCACACAAACACAAAGGCAAAAACCAGCCATGCTCCTCCATTTTGTTCTTCCTCCTTTCCAGAACTTTTTCCATTTCCTTTTTTTTCATTCCATGTATCTGTTCAGGCCAGAACTTTCCTGAACTTTGGGTTGGGGTTAGGGTTACTTTTTTATGGCTTATCCTCCTCTACCAGGCCCTCCTAGCAGAAACAATGAACAGCTCAGCTCCAGCATTGTTCTGTTAAAAGTTGAACTATGCAGTTGCGTTAAACAGAGGAAGAACTAGTTGGTTCACAGACAAAAAGACCAGGTCGGGGGAATGCGAGGGAAATGGTAAGATCAACAAGGTGCTGCTATCAAAAAAGTATGCTTTGGTTTCGAGTGTTGATTGCCGTGCATTTGTATTGCAAGTCCACACAATCTTTATCACCTCGTTATCAGTCAGGAAGTTTCCAGCAGGGAGGTGGAGGAAGTGTGTGCGCGTGTTTTGTTTGGAAGACAGAATGATGCTGGACAGGACGTGCATTGGCAGAGATGTGGCAGTAGCACATTGTGCCTGGCTGTCACACTTAATCTCTCCAGAAACAACAACATACCGTCTGTAATCTCAAAAAACAGACAGAGAACCTGTCTCGATCTCCTGCTAAGCGATGGTATAGACACACGAGGCAAAGCGGATGAACAGGAGAGCAGAGGCTGTGGCTTGCTGCCCAGGTATGATCACCTATCAGCCGTGTTCACAGCGTGTGAAAGCAGCAACAACAACAAATACAGGTCAATCACAGGTATCACCTTCATGGCTGCTTTTGGTGTAGTTTATTGCTCTGGAGAGTTCCCAGCACAGGGAATCCTGTTGTTTTCATCACAGATTAATCCCTGTTTTTTTATTTTTAAAGGCCTGCTGTACTTTGCAAAAGTCTTGAGAGTGATGTGTTAAACCACTTAACACTAACCTTTGAATCACTCAAGCATAAAAAAAAATGTATTTCTTCATCTGTCGGTCAATTGGTGCATCCCTATTACAAATTAACATTTATTATGCCGTTTTAATGCAAACAATTAACCTTTATACAATCTGCAGCCTAAACCAAACTCCAGGGATGAGCCGGTGTTGTGTCTACACATAACGAACAACTTAAATCAGAAGCAATTGTCTCAGTCACTTAGTTACTGGCAGCCTGTCATAGACACATTATTTGTTCCCATTTCTTTAGTTGCAAGATAACACACTTAACAGACATAAAAACAGTATTTTTTCACCGTGAAGGTGATTCCTAAAGAGCTATTAGTTTGACTATATATCGGCATTATGTGCAGTGTGTCCTTAAAAGGTTTGAGGAAACTGGACGAGTGGAGGACCAAAGAAGAAGTCACAGGCAAACAAAACTATCTACAACAGGACCTGAGAGATGCATCTGGACCTTCAGTGGATCCCTCTACTGTTCACTGAAGCCTCATCAGAAATGGTCTCCATGAAGGATGGCTGTCAACAGAGCAACACTTAAAGAATGAGGTATAACAACTGACACAAGAAGCGGACTGAAAATGAGCGGCAATGGATGAATCCCCCCCACAGCCCGGACCTCAACATTATTGACGCAGAGTGGGATCATCTTGACAGAAAACGGAAAACATCCAAAGAAGAGGTTTGGAATGTCCTTCAAGAGGCCAGGAGAACTGTTCCTGTTCCTTGTGTTGTACAAACAGTTTTCGCCTTAAATGCTTGCAGATGTTCCATTAAATTGCCGCACCTATTTTCTGTTTAAATGGCAAAACATAAGAAAATGAGGGGTTGCTCGAGACTTTACCACAGTACCATAGAAGCCCAGAAAACATGGGAGAGTTTGTGCCTTCAGACTGGTTGTCTCTTCTAACCAACATGGCAGAAGTGTCCCAACAATCCCCAAAAAAAGGAAGAAAGAAACAGAAGCTACACCTCGTAAATATTAATTTAAACAGTTGACCAAAGTGAATATTCTCAGATACCCGAGTCCTGAGACCTGTTTCTGAATTCTCTAGAACATGCATGTTCACTCGTGGTTGTAAGTTAGTTTACTCTAAGTTTTGTGCTTCAAGCGAAAAATTAGGCAATCAACCACTAAAGTATTTTAAAAGATGCCACCCTTCAGTTTCCTCTTTTCTTCTTTCAAATTGCATCAGCACAAGTTGGAAACTACTGCTTATGGATGATGCGTTTGGCCATGTGGTAAACAGAGCTTTTGAAAGAAAATCAAATAAAAGGAATGATGAAATTCTGATGATTTCAAGATGTGTCATCAAAAAATGTGCTGCTTTTGTGAAATGAATGTACCAATTTTCTCTGAAATTTTAACATATTCTAATAAACATTTAAATCCTCACATCTGCCGACTGCCGCCACCCACAGCAAATCGAAGAAAAAGAAATTCCAAACATAACCAATCTGTCATGAGTCATTTTCAGGTTCTCTACGTTGGGATGACTGTGGACTCCGATGGACGATCGCCACACTGCCTTTTGTTAGAAAACTGTAAAGGAATTTACCCTTTCTGTGACCTGGTTTTCATGAAGTGGAAAACAGTGTGACACAACTGAAGAAAAAAAAATGACCAGAGTTTTATCATTGTTTCTTACATCACTTCCTGCCTTGATAGCGAGGGCCCCGAGATGGATGAGAAAGCAGAAGTGCTCTCTTCTTCTTTGCCTTCGGCTTTGTGACAATAACGACACAGTTTAAGATAAAGGCATATTTTAGATAACCGCTTGTCTGCATATTTTGTTCTATTTTTATTTCCAGATATCACTTCCGGTGGAGTCAGACCCCTAAAAAAAAAATCATCAACTGGACCTTTGACCCCCAGGTGACATCCTATATAGGAGAAAACATGCCCGTACACTGCAACATCTTTAGTCAGTGACTTGACGCATGAATTGATCGTCAAACAGATATGAATCATCTCCACGGTTTTGTTTCAGCTTTTCTCGTCATTTTCAAGAATTGCTCTCAGGAACTTTCGGTTTTTCAATTCAAGCTGCGGTACAGTCGATCCTCCAAATTTCCAAAGTAATGACACCAGTTAGCCAAAAAAAGAACTCCTGAAAGTAAAACCATTTCACAACACCACAAACCCTCGTCATTAAACTTCACGAGATATCGAAATAGGAACACACAGAAGAAATACAAAATGAATCATATGATAATAATTATAGCATTTTAAGGATATCATTATATAAGACTATTATCAATTATAGGATCCACATACACATATGTATTTAGTAATATATGTTTATGTATTTAGCAGACGCTTTTATCCAAAGCGACTTACAAATCAACATATAACAAGCTATACAAAAAGCTAACAACCGAGTTGTGACATAATCCTGAATCTCCTGTCGTATCACGTAATTCAAAGGTCCCGTGAGCGACCAAATCTTTTCTTAAGTGAAGCACATTCATGTGGGACATCTTGAAGATAAAGTCAGTACAATACCTCAGTCGTTACAGCCACCTTCTCTCTAAGATGTGACAGTGGGGACCCCTACTGGAGAAACTGTCACATTACACTGCAACAACACAGGTTTGGATCGTATGGAAGCATCCGGTGGTGAAAAAAACAAAGATATGTATATATCTCTGCTGGGTAAGCCTGCAATACAAACACAAAAGTGGACCATCATTAATGAAGGTTCCATATTGTTAGTAAACAGCAGAAGTGTGTTTTCATTGATTCATTCATTCACATGATGCATACAAAATGATTAAGAGCAGAGTTTTTGTATAAATGTTTGAACTCGAGGGTATTATTAAGTGAGAATGGAAATGTCACAATAATAATTTCCTCTGAAACAAACTCGTTTCACGTTTTTTAGTCTGATGAGCTGACAGCAGTGGAGGAGGTGCTCACATTCTTCATTTTAGTAAAAAAAAAAGTACTGAAAGAACTCCAGTGCAAGTAGATGTCCTGCATTAAACATGTAACTTCAGTAAAATAAGAATTTAAAAAAGTGTTACAGCAGAAGATACTTAAAACATTCCAATTAAAGGTATCCAAGCAGACTAAACTTCCTGTTTACACTGTATCATTGCATTTATATGAGTGGTTATCAAAGTAGCTGCCAGTTTCAAATGGTTTTGCTTTAGTTCAATGACAGATTAATCCACTTAAGCAACTCTTTCAGCTATACTTAGAACACTTAAACTCACTTCAAAGTCATTCATATTCCTGATTTAGCATCAAAATCTAAGCTTGGAAGGAAGGCAAATAGGGAATAATGTTGCCAGACGGTTACAGTGAGATAAAAACTGCAACATTTACCTGAGTGGTGGAGTAGAAAGTACTTAAAATGTGTGCTGAAGTACAGCACTTGGGCTAAATGTGCGAAATCATCTTCCATCGCTGCTTGTTAACGTCACTGGATAAGTATCAAAGGCAAAAATACTTGCTTGTGGAACTTCCTGTTACTCACAAAATAACTTCTACTCACTTTTAACACTTTTCTCATTTCAGATACTTTTGGGACAAATATGTCATCTTTGGTGAAACTATGAACAAGACGTGCGAGTCTTTTGGTTGTGAGCCTGAATACTAAGGAGCCGCTTGTTTAATATTTAACATTGTGCACTTTTTAATCATTTCTAACTCTTGCGTGTTACATTTTAATCTGAAAGATTTCCGCAGCTGTCGGAAAATGTAGTGAAGTAAAAAGTACGCGTGCTTCTTCCCTTAAAAAAAGCAGATAGAATATATCATATTTAAATATGATTTAAATTAAATAGATCATAGTTCAATATATAATAGTTATGGAAGATCAGTAAGAGAGCCGTCTCATGGTTTAAAGGGAGAACTTAAGATGCACCGATGAAATATCCATTTTCATTGCGTTTACACCTATTGGCAAACAAAAAAAATAAAAAAATGGCCCCGGGCTCAGAGTCGTGCTCAACTGATTATTCTTCGCTTGTGACTTGTACACAATAGTTCCCCTGTGTGTACATAAAGAGCTCTGCTTCCACGAGCCGATCCAGTGAAGCGTGGCCTTTACGACTCAGCAGGATTGGGTGTCTGAGTGTGAAATGCTGAGGGGGAACTGGGAGCCGAGGGAGGACTTAATGCCTGACTGAACTCAGCCGTGTTGCTGTGGTGATAATGAGCAGATTAAAACATTTGAGGGCACAATGAGTGCAACTCTGAGCAAGAGCACGGCTTTGGATTCCTCTTTCAAAACCCACGTCTTCATTTGTTCCAATGGGTCTCAGGTAAAACCTGGAAGATGACTGAAAAAAAAAAAAACAACACCTGGCCTGAGCTCACACAGGTAACAGAATGAGTGGCAACGATGGCGCGGTTCGTCATTTTACATCTTTATTGGTGGTTTAATAAAAAAAAAAAAAAAGTTATTCTTTTAATACAGATTCAAACAGAAACACAAACAGTTACATACATTTTTTTTCTAGCAGCATGACTTCATTTCAGATCCTGTGATGTCACTGGCCGTGTTAAATCAACTTGTAAATTGAGTGAAACTAAAATATGCATTTATACCTAATAAAAGGTAGAGCTCGTGTGGGACAGAAGCTTGCAGCTTTGATAAGTGCGGAGAGGCAATAAGGGTTTAATTGCAGCAACCTACAAGAGCCTAGACTAGGAGAGATTAGCAGAGTTCTGCACTAGAGTATTATGCATATTTCACCATGTAAGGCTGTCGGAAGAACTGGACTGAACATTGATACGGGACCACAAGTGTGAACATGATCCAAGGACACATTAAACAACTACAATTCAGACAGTGAACACAGCATTAAAACAGTTTGCAGAAAACACAGAAAGGTCCGTTCAAAGTCTGAGCAAGCGCAATAGAAAGATCCTTTACAAAAATGAGAAACTTTTTACTGGCAACAGCACAACAGCGGAATGTCTTGCTGGAAGTCTTGCAGTCGACGAGGTGTTTGTGGCAAATCATGGCTCAGCTTTCTACCGATCAGACCTTTAGCCATCGTGTTGCTTCACGTGTTGTGGGTGTGGTTTCAGATTTAGGTAAAGCACACCAGTTCAACAGTAAGCAGACCGAGGTCAGAGGAGCAAAGGAATGGCACGCTGCACAATAACAAGGGTTGGCATTGCAACAGTTTGGACTGACTTCAAGCCAGTGGATTTTGCTACCAGAGGAGGCTCTAATGAGATGAGACTCAAGAGGCCAAGTCCTGTCTTTCTGGCTGATTAAAAAGAATAAAATGTTTCGTTTTTTTAATACGCACAGTTCAAACACTTTTTTTGTTCACCTGATCTGCTTTCCGTGGGTTTCCAAAAATACCAGAATTTGTTTTGTCATGTCGTGTGAAGCTGTCGCCTGCAGCAGAGAAATATATAGTTTTTAACAGGGAAACGGCCAGAAGTCAGGTAACAGCTCAAAAACCTTGTAGTCGGCAATAATATTAGGTAAAGCAAGTAGTAGTGTGAGTAGCCCGTTAAGGCTAAATGCAACGGACTCTACTGTAGGTTTAGCTGTTCCTAAACTACTGCCGGTGACAGCTTTGTGTTTGCAGGGGACAAAATGCAAAGTCCAAGCACACATTTATCATCAAGAGTCTGACAGGATCAGACTTCAATAAGCAAAAGTTTCACAGGAAGAGGACCACAAGACCAGTGATGCTGTTCAGATGAAAAAACTTTGGCAAACCCAACCACTGGTTCAGCAGACACCAAACAACCGTCCACATGCACTCAAACATCCTTCATCCAGTCAGCTCCCAAGCTTTTATATATTATCACAAATTCCACAAGGTAATCCAACGCAACAATTCTCTTGATAGTAGTATTGCTAAAAACACCGACAAATAAAAAGAAAACAACGAAAATAATTCATGGTTGTTTACTACCATTTTTTTTTTTTCAGTTTACATCTACAGTAGTTCATAAAAAGGAGCACCGAGCTGGTTCTGACCAGAAACTGGGTGACAGTAAAGTCAATACTGAGGCGTGAAAAAGAAGAAGAAGAAGTCATGAAGATTGTGAACTTTTCGATGCGCAGGCAGTGCATTTTATCCTCAAATCTAGAAAGGAACTCGGGTCCGGCGGACGGCTCGGTTGCCTGCGACAGTGAGTGTTAACGCAGGGCAGATCTGTTTCCAAACCGATGCCACCGCTGTGACTCACATGTTCCGCCTTTAGTCCTTCTCGAGAATTTGTTATAGAAAACGATGAGAATATACTCTGCCTAAAAGAACGTCAAAAAACGTAAATATTCGCGGTCAACAAGCCCCCAAAACCTATACAACTCTGTTAAATGTTGGTAAGACGGAGACATTTTGTGCAAGCGCAGCTGGTGTTACCCAAACACAGAGATCCTGCAGCATGGCTGCCAGAGAGTTAGGCCCTCTGGGGTAGTTTTTTTTCCCACCAACTCTATCATCTGTGAGACTCTCACGACATAGGCCCCTTGTTTGATTGCAGTCAACTAGTGCAACTTTTCCTTGCAGCCGTAGCAGAATTTCAAATTGCTGTTCAAGCGAAGGATGTGAAGCTACTTAACAAATGGTGCCTCCTAATTTCATTATTTGTATAAAAACGTGTTATTTACACATGGGTGGATGCTGTTCGCATAGTTGGAAACCAGCAATTAAGGCTATTGGTCACTCATGCTGTTCTGCAGGTTTATAGGAAGCATCTCCTGCAACCTTCGATTAGGCAAAATCATACAACCTGCTACGAATCTTACAGCAGGGCAAAAGGATGCTTCAGTATCAAACTGTTAGCTTATATGGCTGGAACATGGACAACACAGGCAGTCTATGCTTGCAAATTTTGTATTTCTCATCTGAAAGCAGCAGCTGCGAAACCTATCAACTGTTGCACTGCCAGTAAAATCTCTCAAAACCTTAGTCAAACTAGAGACCTATGTTTTTGCTTTCCGACAAGCAGGTATCGTGTGTGGATTGTCTATAGTCTCATGTCTCCTCTGGCTTCAGTTTGACGATAATAGACATATGACTAAATGCTTTCCTTCAGTTATACACGAGTTTATACAATTTACATATATAAAGGCAGGCTGCAGTAATGTCAGTCAGTGTGTAGGAAGAGGTAAAGCGGGAATAAAGTGGAAACAAAGGCAAAAACGGATGATGCACCAACTGTTTGGATGTATGGAAGTTTCCCCAGTTTTATGGTACCTAAATAGACAAAAATTAGGTTTTGGAGGAAGCAAGTCTGATTGACAACAGGCATTTGGCATATCTGCGGTATGTAATGGAGAATGTCAAAGTGTTTAATTGGATTGCTGAGGATTTTTCTTTAATTATTTCTGAGGTATAGGTGTATGTTTCTCATTCAGAACTGTGAGCCCCATAGGAATGTCCCCCCAAAAAACTACACTCAGCAATGAGGTTTGTGTAGCTTTCAGAATCTGATGTACTGTAACACAAGAGCAGACTGAATAATAGAGTAATAGCAAAGAGGAGAGGAAAGGAACACCAGCTGAACACCAGGGCGTTCCCTGTTAATCTTTTGCTATTCAGTTACATGTATAACCACATAGTCTTGTAACTCATTCAGTATTTCAGCTCTGCTTCAGGTGTGTTTACTAAATGCCATTGTTCAGGAGAACAGAGGTAAGAAGTCCATGTGTTAATGAAAAGTAACTGCAAACTGCCCCCAATGAGGCAAAAAATCTCAACAGCACTGCAATGTTTTGTTTCATTTCTGCCCAAACACTGAGTGGTGCCCTCAAGTGAATCTCAACTAAAGCAGCAGATTCTCTGGATTATCTGAGGGAGGGCCAGATGAGGGTTTGGGTCATTTTGGCAGCTTTAATCACAGTAGTTCCCTCTAATCAACTGGGTGCACACAGTAATAAGCCACAACATTAAAACCACATGCATCACCTGTGAAGCCAGGTGACGAGCGGCATCAGGCTCCAAGCCTCAGAGTGTCCCAGGACAACTACACCTAAGCAGTGTATGTGGTCTGCAACAGTGGTACACAAGCCTTTTGCATGCCACAAAGGTTCCGCAGCAGAACTTTGCCCAGAGAATTGCACAACCTTTGCTGGCCTGACTCCTTCACCATCACTTCCCATAATAAACAACAACAAGACAAAGCCAGCAAACCATATGAAGTATAAAAACATTCATCAGGTCAGGAGACCTGCTCCAACGCTCCGTGGTCCAGCTCTGGTGCTCACAAGTCGGCATGGAACTGCTCTGCAGCTAAATGGCCAAAAATGCAGCATCATAGCTCGCATAAAGATTTACAGCAAAATGTGAAATAGGAGCTCCTCGGTGGGACTGAACCACAGCCCTAAATTCTCCCACAAGCCTTGGGTACTCATGACCCTGTCAGCTTTCCCCAGTTGTCCTTCCTTCAGCCGCTTGTGCTAAACACTAACCGCTGCATACCAGGAACCTCCCACAGGACCAGCTGTTTTGGCTGTTGTGTAACCATCTCAAAGACAAAGCTGCTGAGAAGCCTACACATGCGCATGCTTCCTGCTGCGAGCACATCAGCTTTATGAACCGACTCTGTTCGGTTGTTGCCTGTCTCAGGTCCGACCGTAACAAATGAATCGATGCAACGGAGCTGTCAGTGGTTTTAATGTTGTGGAGGATCGGTACGAGTGCCTCTAGCATCAAAATGCAGATGCTAAGGTGCTCCACACACACCACACACACAAACATTAAAATAGAGGAAAAGTTTCAACTTAAAAAATAAATGCCTTTTGTCAGCCATCAAGCTTCTGTAACAACTGCATGATTCCAACTCTTTTCACTCAGACAACTCGAGTGTTCTCACAGTACAAAACTCCTATCAACTATATTCAAAGCGTAACATAGTAAATGTGGGCTTTTCTGGCACTCTGCTTTAAAAGGCTAATAAAGACTGTAGAGTTCTGCTGTGATTGATGACGAAACAAAGATATAAGGCTCTATAGATTCACCAGATGTTCTTGCATCAACTCTTCAGAAGGCAAGGTGCTCACCTTTTTTTTTTTTAACTCTGACTGCATAACTTCAACCTGCTGCACACTGCAAAGTTACTGACCTAAACTGAGAGGAGAGAGAATTGAAAAGAACTAACACACCAGGCTTCATTGCATATCTGTGGAATCAACAGCTGCCACAATCGCACATCTGTCTCCCACGCAGGCAGACTGGCAAGGAGATCAAAGTTATTCGACTGAGGTTTTTTGACCCTGGCCTCGCTCGCAGCCAGGGTCTAAAACGTGTGTGCAGCTGAGCTGAGGTGATTGTGTCTGGTGGCTCATCTATCAGAAGAATAGCCCGTTACCTCCTGTGACATTTACAAAAGATCTCTTGTAGCTGTCTCAGGAGAAAGCGTGGGCAGCAGAACAAAGTTGAGTGCGACAAACCGCACATCGATCAAGATAAGACTGTGTTCCGACAACACAAACTATATCAAATGCCTTGTGTTAAAAACCAAGATGTATGAGGTACTACAAGTACGTAGAAATGTCAAATGTATCCCTTCAATAGCTCACACGTCATCGTCATCTTAACAATGTGTTTAAAACTAAAAACAAAACAGTATTTTTTTTTTTTTGACAGATTTGAAGCTATAGTAGTAAGATAAATGCTGTGAAAATAGAGATTGTCAAGGAGTCTGTATTTCTCTCTGCGTGGAGGTACGCGTTTACCACAGAGTCCCGATCGCCGAAATGATTCTGGTTGAGACTAAGTTGTGCTTGTCCTCCTCCATCATCCAACGCCGATGTGCCCTCATTTTGTTCTCCGTGTGGCTTTTAGCCAGAGCGCCTGTCTCACCTTCACTTTGCATGAAAACAAGCAAACAGCCAGCAGGGATCCGGGAGGGTGAGGGGGGTTAAAGGTAAGCCAACAGGAAGTCCACAGCTGGGACTTCTGTTTGGGAGGCAGGCGATCTAAGGATGAGAAAGTGCTGGTGGGCTGAATCCCTGTAAAAATAGACAAAGGAAAAAATAATAAATGAAGCGGCAACATCTGCGTGTCATGAACTTCATGTTCTCAGAACAACTGGACATTTTTACATGCTTGTAACCTTTGTAAGATGCGACTCAGATGTGTGTCTCTACGTCAGTGTAGCCAGGCAGGATGTCTCCATTGGAGCAGCTCTTGGGTTCCCCAGCTGGTGGGGTGGTGGGCAACATGTGAGCGGTCGTGGACGTCTCTTCTGGTGACGCCTGGCCGCGCTGGAGCCTGCGGTGTATCAGGGGCACAAAGAACAGCACCACACCCCCCACCATAGGAGGCACCCCGGCCAGGGAGAACGCCACCGTGTAGTTGCCAAAGTATCCGTGGAGGAGACCTGTGGAGTGGAGCCAAGGGGAAACATTTTCTATATCAAAGGAATAATTACTGTTTGGCATCACCACTCATTTCCATGCGTTTTTAAGTATTTTAATGGGTGACAGGTGGCGAGTGTCACACTTACAAACACCAACAAAGGCCGTGACAAAGAAGACTGCAAGTGAGCAAACACTGGTGAACACACTCTAGGATTTAAGCAATGAAAGAACTGAGCTTTGCAAATGTTTCATGAGCCTTGAAGTATGCACGGTTACAATAGCACACCACAGGCATGTTTATGGCCAGAGCTGGATCCAGGGGACAATGAGCTGAGCTTCATACAGACTCAGAGCACGAGGGATGCAGCTAGTACAGAGTTTAAAAATACACCTCATTATGAGGTGGCAAAAAATGCTGTTGATTTTTTCAGGGGGAGTGGGCAGCATCTTGTGCTTTATGGCGTGTTGCTGCAGTTACAGTCTGTCTGCACCGTTTTCTTTCTTTTTACAAACGTTTTTGTACGGGCTTGCTGTCACTATAGCAACGGGACAGAAGTAGCTGCCCTCATTTACTTTTCAATTAAATAATGCAATTCAACTGCTGCCTGTTATCAGTGTCAATAGAAAAAGTGTGTGTGTGTGTGTGTGTGTGAGAGCAAAAATAGGCTGTCAAGAGAGAGCAAAATGATGTCTTAGTCATTAAACGACTGCTCTGTGATTGCTCTTTCTATGTTCTACTTCTGCTTTTAGAGAGATGAGGAGAACAGCAGCAGACTTAAAATAAGTTGAGTGCTTAGATGTCACTCTTTATGTGCCTTTTTTCTTTCTCTTCACACAAATTCTTTGAAACAGCCTGCAGTTGGTCACAAGCCCAAACGTCTTCCTTTACTCCCCTTATATTTTCTACCCATGTCCAACTGCTTTTCTCATCTAATCTCAATCAAGTCACTGCGCATTATCACAGCCAACATCCTGAATTTGGTGGACGGACTCAGATTACAGCGAGTTGACGCTGTATTAGTCGTTATAAATCAGGAGTACTCTAAGGATAAAAAGAGTGTGCCTCTCACCAGCGATGGGTGGACCTGCTGTCATCGGGAGAGACATGAGACCCAGAAGGTAACCTATGGCCTGAGAGGCCTGCATGGGCCCAACCAGCTCAAAAGCTATGGGAGCCATCATGGTAAGGAAGCATCCGTCACAAAGTCCCAGGAACACACACACGACCACAAGCCCCTCAAACACCGAGCACTGGGGAATCATCATGGACATCAGGCCCAGAGCCACGAAGGACACGACCTGGAACGAACAGCAAAAATCTTACAACAAGCTTTCAATAACCTCACTTTTCTTAGAGAACCTTACAGACAAGCTAGCATTTAGCATCTTCCTCTGTTTTATTTCCTTAGGGGCAACACAAGCTCTAAACACCCAGTAAACTGAGTTTACTTTTAATTTTCAAACCTTCTTCTTGTCAAGGTTAACTCAAAAGCATCACTTAAATAAAATAAAACAAAGCTGTGGAATGTCTCACCATGTATTTTAAAGGCTGTGCAGTGCTTCGAGCACTTGTTAGCTCAAATCTCTACCTTATGCCACTGAATTGAAGAAAGCTCTAAGTCCACGACATTAATACTATGGACTTTGAAGGGGGGAGCTAAAAGCTGTAGCTTTAAAACCCTTCACAGTCACAACACTGTACAAAGAAAACCTTCTTAGTGGTGAGTGTTCAGCTGTAGGACTTTTCATCTGTAAAAGACTCTTTTATAGCCGCAGTCTTTTGTACTAAGCCAATACTTTCTTTGTCAATGCAAAACTTTGTTTTTGTTTTTTTTTGTTCACAATCTTAATGGCCATTACTGCTAAGGAAGATTTAAGATTTTGCATATTTTAAAGATTAAACATCACACTGACCTGCATTTTAAGCATGCAAATCCCCGAGTTTCACAGTTTCTTATACCGGAATCAGTCTGGGACTCTGCTGAGCTACATACACGGTATGTACAGTAAGTGCAAGTAAGTAAGTGGCAGCAGTAGCATTTTGGCCAAGATGATGCCAAACTCCCCTCTGCTCTTTGTAAGTGACGTTTAAAGACACAGAGAGCAGTACGGGTTCAGGAAGCTCCCCCTCACACACTCACACACACACACCAGCACAGCAACGGCAAAGTAGCTAAAAAGGCAATAACAAGTAAATCAATGCTAAAACTAGTTATTTCAGTGTTTATTTCATCAAGTCATTACATACTCTCACATTTCATTTTCAATATCAGAACATAACATCTGAGGTTCTCGTTCTTCTGTTTATTGCTATTATTTCTGGGATAAGTTATTGTCCAAACAAAAGAAGTTATGGTGTCAGGCCAAAAAAAGTGAGCGCGCCAATTCTGGTCAACACAGCCAGGGTATCATCTGTGTATTTGTACATATACACATGGGAGAAATAACAAACTCTGTTTGGAATTACCTGTCCCCCCCCCTTTCTGTTTTCTCAGAATTTAACCATCCCTGCCAGTAACCCACCAGGAAGCAGTAAAGCTGCTTGTCATCCTGGAACAGTAAAGCCGTTTTCACACATAAACACTGGTGATGTTTAGGGGAATGTGCGCACAATTTGG
The DNA here is from genome assembly GCF_036924035.1 of Leuresthes tenuis. Taxonomy (NCBI): domain Eukaryota; kingdom Metazoa; phylum Chordata; class Actinopteri; order Atheriniformes; family Atherinopsidae; genus Leuresthes; species Leuresthes tenuis. The sequence goes on along the minus strand of NW_027325365.1, from coordinate 13,916,587 downwards.
CCTCCGGACTTTTTCCAAAAGTTATTGCTCACACATGTACTTCACAGTGCGTCATTTTCTGCTCGAGATCAGCTCCCACTTCATGAAACGCGAAGGAGGCGGTGCGTAGAGGCGTCGGTCGAGAGAGCTCAAGAGGCACGACACATTATCACATTATCCCCCGCAGGGAGCCAAGGTTTTACTTACAGCAACGTCAAGTATTCCAGGTGATGCTCCTTGATTGCCATTTTTCATGCTAATATAAATAAAATATATTCCGTGGTTCAAATTTGTGAGCCCAAAGCAACATATAAGTCAGCAGAGAAGAGCTAAAATCAGAAGCTCCAACCAGCATTTGCACTCTGTCTAGCCTTGTGATATTCTAAATATCTGCAGCCAATAGTGAAAATAAATCTGTCCGATTGACAAATGGAAACATCCCATATTCACCTAAGTGAGACAAAATAACTGAATAAATGCTGGTTCAAATAAATCAACAAAACACTTTTAAAACACATAAAACACAAGCTTTTGCAGGGACTTGCAAAACATTAGGAAACACACAAAAAAAAGCATGTTGGCCCCATATTACATGCACGTCATTTTCTCACCTGCATGTAGATCTTCCCTAGACCAGGAATGAGGTCCCCGATCTTGCCGAAAGCGAGGCGTCCCACCCCAGACGAAGCTCCGATGCAGACGAGGAGTACCCATTCTTTTTCGGTCCCTTTGAACTGCTGCTTCACAAAGTTGATCTGAGATACACATAAAGACAGACCCGTTATTGTGTCAGCTTTGCACTTTTTGTAAAGCTGAATAATGGAAATGTGTGACAAGGCCAGCTGATTAAATAACAGATTTTTTTTTTTCATCTTCCAAACCTAAAAAGTCAGTGAACTCTTTGGTGGAATAGAGGAATTCTTCATCAGTGACCCCAAATCAAAGCTGTACAATAACAAAATGTCCTCCTCAACAGAACAACAGGACAGGAAGACCCGATGCATATAGGTCAGAGAGTCCCTCTCCCCTCAGCCATGACCCCCCAAATCAAATCCAAAACATGAAACCGCCCTCTGAAGTCTTTCCTGAACCTCCTGGTCCTTGTGAAATATTTGCTCTGCTTTGAAGAGCTCTACATTCATCAATGGCCATAGGATAGGCATGCTTAGGAATACAGAGAGGCCATACAGGAGAGGTTTCCTGAGGTGACGGAGCCAATACAAAGACCGGGGCTGTGTTTAGATCTGGGCCCGGGCCTGAAACAACAGGCCTGACAGAGGGAGGCCGGAGCTGGAACATCCGACATCTGGATGGAGGGAGATCAACTTCACCACTAAGTGCTGCAGCTTTACACTTCATCCTCATCCTTCGCTCTCTCACTATCTGGCATCAGCCATAGGTCAGGTACAGGTTTTTTTCAAATTTGATTTGTAAGTGCAACTCATTTCAAGCTACCCTGTCAATTCAACTTGTATTGAAATGTCATCCCTTTTTAAATGAAATATAAATCAAGTGTTATTTCAGATTTGCTGTCAATCTGCTGCCAAGACTGAAGAACACAAGTACTTGGGCACGTCAGGGGTTTGGCAGCAGCTGGCGAAGCTTTATACTGATGTGGTTTAAGGCAAGTCGAGAAGTATTCCAGGAAATGAAGGCAAACAGACTCTTTTCATCAGGGACCAAATGAAATATAAATTTCTTCCTCTTTTTTCCTCAAAGGGAGACTAAAAAAAAGCAAATGTGTGTGTAGCAGGAGAAAAGTTAAGAAAAAAATACACTCACAAAACTTACTCTAACAACTTAGCACATTTTGACTCAGACAAGTCAGATGTTCAACCACCCCTCGTTTGCCGTACTCATTCTGAAAGACTGCTGAGCACTCGTAGCTTTGCTACTACTCATCATCTCTAATTAACAGTTATCAACCATCAGCATTAGGCAAAATAACACTACTTGATAAAAAAATACTGTATATGTAGCATACAGCTCAAAATGTTGTCGGTGTTCTTACCAAATGGACATATGGCACAAAGTAGCCCAACACAGCTGTAGCTACTCCAAACGCCCACACCCGGTATGTCACGATGTGAAACACACGCAGGTTGAAGTATTTCTTAACTCTGGCCACGGCCCTGCTCCACTTGCTGCCACCCTGAGCAGTAGCCTGGGTTTGGGATTCTGCGGGGCCGGGCCCCATGCCTGGCGGGCCCATGCCTCCCCCCGCAGGAAGCAAAGGTTTGAAAGTTAAAGCAAGCAAGGCCTGGACCAGCATGAAGAGGCTGAGGATCTGGAAGGTTCTGCTGAGGCCCAGAGGCTCTACCACTTTATTAAGAAAAACTGGCAGGCCCATGGAGAAGAGGCTGGCCCCCGCCGTCACCACGCCGTTAGCCAGGCCCAGGCGCTGGCGGAAGTAGTGGCCGAGGATGACCAACGTGGGCTGGAAGGCAAAGGAAGAGCCACAGCCGAACAATATGCCATACGTGAAGTAGCGAAGGATCAAGGAGCTGCAAATCAAAAGACAAAGAGAGCATATGAGTAAGATGGCAGGAAATAAAGAGAAAGAAATACAAGATGATGAATGGGAGCTGAACATTAACATTTACCAGTCACTGGTTGCCTTGTTGTAGCTTTAATTATTGTGCAAAATAATTATAAAGTTGATAGTAAAAGGCTAGTAGACAAACTTTGGACTAAACTCTGGAATTGTCTTTGTGACATTGAATTTACTGTTATTGAAAGCTAAATCTTTCTTTTTTTCCCCAGGGTTTCCACAGGTTTTTACTATCCCATAGTTTTGATATTGGGATTAGATCGGCAGCGTGGTCAGTCACAGCTGATCAGCAGCAGAATACATGACCCAGCCACCATGCATGCAATGCAAGACTGGGCATAATTCTTATTGAGATCTGCTCCATGCTTACAAAAAGCTGCATCTCCAGTAGAAACAACAAAATTACTGAAAAAACAGCTCGGCAAGTCCGAAATGAAAGAAAATGGGAGAATGTGAGACTATAGATGTGTGCTGACTGTATCTCTGCGGCCTGCTACTCATCCATGCTTTCAGCCAGCAGTTCAAAGCAACATTAGCCTCTACTTGCACACGTCACACAGTCTCTGACGGTTCACTGCCAGCAGTTGATTTGCATTGGATTTGCACGGCAAATGTGGATGAAAAAAGACTATGTCTCTGGTTATCCTATTAGACACCCCCCCCCCCCAAAAAAAAAGCAATGTTAGGGATGGAAGGCTTACTTGATCTTGCACTCTTTTAAGTTTCCTGTCATATTATGCGACTGATCTTAAGGTTTCAGTTTTGACGTATTGCTGAAAAGTTTTTTAATACATGTCGGTTACTTCATCCAGAGTCAGGCTTTGCATATTAGAGCATATAGTTCAAAACATGTCTAATAATTTTATCTTCGCTGGTATCATGTGTCTTACTTTGCAAACGATGTACTGAGCAGCCCTATAAAAGCCAGAGCCGCCCCACTCACAGCTGTCTTCCTACAGCCGAAGTGGTCGGTGAACATGCTGACTACAGGAGAGCAGAAGAAGATCATGCCCATGGCCAGGGCCCCCACCCAGGCTGGAGAGAGAGCAGAGAGGAGATAATCATCGTGAGAAACATGTGCAAAGAGCATGTGTTGAGGCAATCACTTAAAGTAAACAGTACACAGAGCAAAGACCAGAGACCCTGCAACATGAAATACAGGCATGGGATGTCAACTGAAATATGCTACACACGACCTTTACAGGCTACCATGGAAATTCAGTAGAAAAACACTATGAGAATGAATCCTCTCAGACACCAAGTGCAGCTGAAGTTTGTAATGCAACTCCAGCATGTATGATACCTCATCTGAGACTGGAATGGGAATTAAAAACACTTTTAAAAAGTGACTTTCATAAAATTGACATATTGATATACTGCTTTCTGCATGTGGTAGTTACTGTATAAACATGTATTAATCTATCACTGCACTTGCATGCAAATCTTTGTGTTTAGCAAACACGACAACAATCAAAAGGAGACAGACGCCTCGTGCTGAATCTTGCGCTTCAGCTGCCTTGCAGGCACTGATTAACTCAAACATAAATATCTCAATGTCGTGTAAATCTTCCATTTCCAGAAGCTACGAAAAACGGCAAGTCGTTGCATGCACTACGCTAGTTCCTTGGAAACCTCTCTTTGTGTCTCTTCACCCTCTGGTGTGATCTGAATTTATGTTACTGTGCTCTGTGTTGCATCTTCAGATCACATATAAAATTTCCCACAGTGATTAGGCCGATAAGAGTGCCCTGGAGGATCATTATGGCCTGGGGTGGAGTATTCTGGTAGAGTTCAAGCATAATGAGACAAAATGCTCAAACAGAGACACTGTGTAACCTGTAGAGCAAATAAACACAGGTCTGAGTCCAGTCTCCAAGGGAGCAAAGGTAGCTTTGATGTCTATCACAGTGTCTGGGTTGTGGGTCACACATAGCTTACATCTGAATTGAAATGAGACCCGGGAGACAGGTCGATGGACTAATTTGGCAACTGAGACACACAAGCACAAACACGCAGCCCCAAAGTGAAATACGAGCAGCTTTGAACTGCCATGGCTTAAACATTCTGCACTATGCACGCATTCATCCGCTGGTACTTTCAATAAACTCCAAACTCACATTTCAGGTAGCAGGAGTTTGCCTTCCTATTCTGGTTTTGGATTTGTATGGACTTTTATTTGCCAACAACCTTTCTGTGCGTAATCAAAATCTCCTTTTTAAATCAAGCCTGCAACGATCTCCCGAGCTTTACAGCTGGAAGGTTTCCATGCAGATTCTCAGGGCAGGACTCTGGCAGACACCCACTTCGTGACCCCTCAGTCTCTATGCTTTGGATGCTTGAGACAAAGACTTTCTGTAGCCTGCCTCAAGTGCAACACACCAGACTCCTAATGCAGTCATCTCTTCTTGCAGAGGTGTAAAGATTCACTGACAAAAATCGCACGACAGATGGGGATGTTCTGGCGAGATCTTCAGTATTAGATTGGGGCCCCAGTCAAGGAGTTCAGTTTTTTTCTCACTTTGGCCCTCAGAAGGATGTTTTCTTTGGCATCACATTTTCTTAACTGAAGAATGGCCGTTGCACATGTGGTGAGGGACCACAGGTCAATGACTGCTTGTACAGCGGTTGGTCAACAGGGACATTATTTCGCTGAAAAATATAGTGCAAATGTCAATATCCGTCTCATGATGAAGTTAACCAATGCAAATCTACAATGGAGCACATTTATATAGGTTTGAGTTTTAGATGGCTACGACCACTCCTCTTCTGTCTGTTTTCAACAGCTGTTAGCTTGGTTTACCTGTCTGTTTTAACAAGAGAATTGATGGCCAGGTTAGCCTTTGAAAAAGCCAGATGAGTTTTTGTGTGTCTGTTCCTCCTCCCTTGGCGTCCATGTGAAGAGATGCTAGCAATGGAATTGCTAAGATTCATCAGGATGGTTTTGATAATGATCCTTGGAAAAAAGGGACTGCATTTTCCAAAGAAGCCTCTGTGGCAGGCTGCAGAAAAAGATGGCTCTGAGCATCTTTCAAAGAAGACAGCTGTTCAAATGATCAAAGACATAGAGTCAAAGTGGTTATAAACTGTCATCAACAATCGAAGCCATGTGAGAACAGAGCAGGTCATTCTCTGGTGAATTCATGCTTCACATGACAGAGGGAAACTCCTTATTCTCCCTGAATTGTCCTCGTGTCAGAAATGATTTTAGTGAGCTAAAGACTTTGGGTTTCCCATAAATCCTTTAGAATTACAATTGCACCGAGAACACAGAGCATACGATCAGAAACAGGATATACACAGTATGTTGATAATCCTAAACAGCCCTAACTGAAAGAGTTTGGCCTCTTTTAGTTTGCAGTCAGTTCCCTGATGCCCAGAATCTCACAGTGCTTCTGCTGCTGGGGTTACGCTGGCTCTCACTGGTACCTTTTAAAGACCCTAATGATCTTTCTTCTCAATGTAGCTCTCACATAAGAGCAGTAAATCTACCAGCAGCACTTTCTGTTCAGAAAGACCAGAGACAACTCGTCCTCAGCAAAAGTTCATCTTTAGAAATCCCACGCTCTGTCACAGAGCTGTAAAATTTACTGTAAAGCTCATTTTAACGTCTGCACAGCGCCATAAAGCAGGATTCCCACAAACAGAGTTCGGCGCCAACGGCCTCACCTCTCGCTCACTTTGAATTGGGTGACATCTGTCATTGCCTAATTGAATTCTGGGTACACTGCTTTGCTTTCTTAGCCTAACTTAGCGAGTTCAACGGTTGAACTTTACAACCAAATCCAAATTACTGGTCTGATCTTGTGACTGACAGTGTTCATGCACTGAATCATGTGCAACCGTTTATTCCGGTGCTTGAGGTGGGCTGGAGCCGTGGCAGCGTTCATCCAAAACAATTGAGAAAACGACCCAATCACAGGAATCGCAGACGAAGTCACACTTGAAGCACGTCGTCCATACGCAGAACTACCGACACAGGTTCAATTTTACTTGTTTCTAACATTGCAATAACTGTACCTTCCGGGGTTGTGCTGGGTCACAGTATTTTCTCACACGCGCCCCTTGTGCGGTGCGCAACAAGTTACAATTATTGCGATGCTCATGGCTGGTTGATACGACACCACAGCAATTGACAGACGTAAATTTCAGCACGTAAGAACGCCAACAGTACACCTAGCTTCAGTGTTGCCCAATTAACTTGACTGAGCCAATGTTCTAAAGACCGTACATACAAAGTCTAATGCTCAATCAAAGGATCAAAGCCGTAGACCCGTGTTAGAGTGCTTGATGATCTCCTCCCACTAACACCACCTCACTCTGACACAAGCAGAGCTCTGTGAATGGAGGAAGTGCAGTTTGCTCATTAGAGAGGATTAGCGCTAAACACTTTCGTACAAAAGAAAAGAAACACAGTGAATGAGACGTAGAGCAAAACGGAGGGATGTGTGTGTGTGTGTGTGTGTGTGTGTGTGCGGTACGGTCAGCGAGCTTCCCTCTGACCTGACAGCGAGCCTCTATAAGGCCCACCTGTACAGTGGGGTAACAATCGTTTTGTGGCAAAGAAACCCAGATTTTCTAAGAGAAACACAGAAAGTACACAGAAATCTACCAAAGTTTACTTTGGATTAGGCAGTTCCAGCTTTTGAACTTACAAACAGCATATCTGGGAATTTCTGTCTTCTTTGTCCTGTGAGCTTACCCTCAGGATCAAACGAAACCAAATATTATTTTGGAGGAGCTTTTTATACATGGGTAAATGTGTCTTCTTTGATCTATGTAATGTGTATGTACTGCGGTATCTTCCAAAACATCCTGCAAAAACAAACCAACTTTTCCACTGCTGTGAGTGTGTGAACACCGAGTCACTTATGCCAATAAGGTCCCCGATCCCTCTCAAAACAACTTTGATGTTGTTACTCGCATTTATAGATTCTAAATATTACAGTGCCACAGTGATCCAGTTCACAAAAAGCGCCGCGCAGAGCAAGGCTGGGCACTGCGTGTGAATCGAAATAATGAGGTTAAAGTGCCAGCTCTTTGTCTTTAATCTGAGCGTCTCAGCATTCATAACAGATGACCGGCTCTGTAGTTCCCTTGTTTTAAAAAGTAAAGCGTGGAGTGGTCTTTAAAAGGCAGCCGTTCAAAGTGCGCTCTGTGGATTATCCAGACAAACAAAAGACATTTCTCCAGAAAAGGATGTGTTGCCGCTCGCTTTGCTTTTTATGCTTTAAGTTGGGCCAAAAGAACCTTACCCAGATAGATACCACCACAGCGCGGCCAAAACAACATCGGATACTTTAAACTGAAAAAAAAAAAAAAAAAAAAATGCGGTGTTTGGGGCCAATGCAGACGCAGGAGGAAATATTCCCTCAACTAAACAATGCAACGGATTGTGTTTGGAACTGTCTCGGGTTTTCGCTGTAAAAGAAACAATAGCCATACATATTTTTGCACTATTAACGGAAACTAGGAGGCACAAGACCACAGACTCGATATGGAAGGTAATTCCCTGAAGGCAACATGAAATGCCCTTAGCAGGTGGTGGAGCTGGAACATACGTCGTTACATGACGTACAAGATATTTTTTTTTTGCCTGAAAACTTCAGATACAAAACAATGTCGTTTCGTCGCAGAAGTCCAATGAAACTGGCAGGTATCTAACTGCCCCTTTTTCGGTAAACAACACGCCAACGACAAAAACAAGAGGGAGCTTTAGACCTGCCGCAGGCTGGTGGGTGCGTTCTTTATCACCAAACATGAGCAGCTGTCGCTGACATGGCATTTTGTTTTCATCCAAGTGGCTCTGGAAGACAAACTTTGTGTACCAACAGAGGTTTGGTTGCACCCTCACTTAGCATCTCAGCTCATCTGTCCTCAGCAGGTCAAACAACTGTCATGACAATGCTGCTCAGCGCATGGATCCACAGGAGGGACAAGATCTTTTGTTATATGGATTCTATTGTGAAAAACACACACGAAAAACTGAACAACGTGTTTACTTGTTGCTACTCTCTGAACACGCCGCAGCTCCTGTTGATGTTTACAGATCAGTGGATACTCCAAGCTGCCAGTGGATGCAAAATGCTTGCTTTGACATCATAAATAATGCTGGACAAGAGCTTGTGTATATGTGTGTTTGGAATGGCTAAAAGGATGATGGCTTTGCTTTGGTTTCTCAGTAACTGTTTCTAACTGAACCTACTTGAAAACCATCTCAAAACAAATGGATTACACGTATAGTTGGTCAAATAAACCCACACTGGGGGAACCTGGTGGTCAAGCGGTCTTTTAACGATTGCTTTTCTAACACTTCCTGCCCATTTCTGCCGATGTGAAACGTGGTAAAGTGCCAAAAAGAAATGCATCTGAATATACATCCATGCATTTGAGCACGTGGAGCCTCTTGAGAATCCGATCCAACATGAACCCATTCCCCTGCCCTATGGAATGACAGAAATGCCACAGAGCCTCAGATTTCCAGCTTCCCAGAAGATGCTGGAGAAATCTATATACGAATGCTTGGCTCTTGTGGCAGAAACGAAACCAGTTTGACTCCTGGGTATAATACAAACTGGGTAAAAAGTGCTTTAGCAGTGAGTGTGTTGCATGGGACACGCCCCCTCTCCTGTTAACCTGTCATCCCTGAGTGTGTGTTTTGGTTGATGGTTTGGGCTTCCGTTTGCCGTCTGTTTGAGAGCAACAACATCTTCCGCCTGTGACGTTCTGAATTATGTGCTCCCGAGTGTTTTCACCTAGACGGGAATTCCTGAACCGTCACTAATGATTGCAAACTGTCTCAATACAAAAATCAATGTTTGAGCTTCTCCTCAGATAACGAGCAGAGTGCTATTTGCTACCTGTAACATCATTCGTCGGGACTTTGGAGGTTACACTGCATACATGCCTTAGTGCGAACAGAGGCCAAGCCAAATAACAAGCAAGGCCACACAAAAAACTACAGAGGAGTGACTTTACACATGATAAGGCATCCCTAACTGGTTTTCACCTGTTTGTTAACCACTCTGACTGGACTGTGCCCTTCTCCAAACAGCATAATTAAATGCATCAGTGTAAGTGTCTTAAGATATTGTTGTTGTTTTTTAAAAAAGACCAGGCTAATGGGCCCATTTCTGTAATCCGCTAACAAAAAACTTGCTTAATGCATTTAAATGCTGTCAAGACTGAGGGAAAACCACCAAAAGAAAGGAAAATCTAAAAACAAGCCAGAGTGAGGCTCAGTTTGCTCAGTTTACCCCACAGATTTACATTCACACCCAAGAAAGGCATGTTGTGCTTCAATGGTCCTCTGTCGTTTGTCTCATCCCAGGAGGAGGACATATCTGTGCCATATTGATGAAAATCATTTCAGGCATCTATGAAAAATTAATCCCTCGCTCTCACAGTCTCTTTCTTCTGCCCCTTCACACACTTTCCCAGTTTCTGTTGTAGCCTACACAGCGAGCTGCAGTTCGAACTGCTGCCAACCCCCTCCCCCCCACCCCCCCACCCTCCCGCTCGTGTTCAGTCACCTCACAAGGGGCTCGCTCCCCGCTGATTATGAAAACAGCATGGTTTTCTTGTTTTACGTTTCAAAAGACTGACCTCTCAACATCCTCCACACCGGGAATGAAACGGTGCCACGCCGTAAAACAAAACCATCTGTAACCCGCTCACCTAGCTCACATTTCATTATTTTAGCGTCCAAGAAAGAAAAAAAAGGACCCTTTTCGCTCCCCACCGGGATACACCAGAAGTATTTTCCAAACCCTCTTGTTTACCCCTGAAGGTTTAATAAATATCCAGCACAAATGAGCTCAGCAAGATCTATTGGTAATCTTGATCTCAAGATTTAACCATATCCAGCCTTGTGCTCGCAGCTCGTTGCCTTATGAATCATATTCTCTTTTTTAGAAGGTTTCACGTTTTTGTAGATGCCCCGCGTGTGTCAATTGAACTTTTTTTTTTTTTTATCTTTACAGCTACGGTTATGAACCATTTCCCAATGTTTTGGTCTGTTACTAAGGACAAAAGGTCAGTACTCAGCCCGTTGACTTAATCCCCTTACATGTGAGTGCTACCAAGTAAAACAAATCCAAGGAACTGCAGGAGCTGAAGTCCAAAAAAGGTGAAACCGAACAGAAATACCTTAATAGCAACCGCCCTGTATTGCTTGCATAAAATAAGGAATACCTCCGATGACTCTTGAGGAGTAGCAACCTTGATACTGTGCCTCTTCATGAAGTTCATGACTTTAACAACACAAAACCTGAATGTAATGTAATACCTGCAGTCACTGAAAGTTCCTTTATAAATAATACAGGAGGAAATGTTTAAGACGTCATTAAAGAACCGACATGAAAAAAATACAGTATTCTCCGTATTCACACTGCTCCAGGGAGCCGTTTAATCTCCTCCTACATCCTGACCTTAATCTTTGTCAGTGACTGTGGAACTTTACAAGATTTTAAGAAAAATATCCTCTCTCGATACTGCTCACCTCACCAGTACACTGCAATATGAGCTTCCTTAATCTTAGAAGGAGAGGGAGGGAGGACCCTAAACAAAACAAAAAAAGGTGCTCCAGTATGTACTCCTTCATTTACAGGTTTAATAAGCCAGGAAGCTTGGTGCAATATGCAGGTGACCGGTAGAAGTAGTGGAAGGGCAAATGTGACCGGATATCTGATGTCTTTGAGTCGGTGGCCTTGCATTCCATCTGTGACTCGGCAGCTGTTGCCTTACCGTCAGCCTGATACTAATCTCCTCCATTGTCGTCATTTTTATTGTTTACATCCTGTAAATCCAGAGGTTCTGTAAGGTCGAAATTCTCCAGTGTGCCCCGCAAGTGGAATCCTCGTAAAAACAGGTGTCGCTCTCGCAGCTATTGTACGTAATCTAAGCCGACATCAGACTGAAATCACAGTTGATAAAAGACTTGCTTTTTCAATTCATCACATCTGTTGTCTATGCTCTTTACGTATACTTCTTTGTTTTTTCATTCATTGTTTTTTTCTCATGTTTCTTCTCATCGGCCGGGGTAAGAGCAATGAAAATGGACATATGTGCTGCCACAATTTAGCCCCACGATCGGCTGTAAGAATGAGCATCCCGGACAGAATGAGTCAACACCAACAGTTGTGACAGTTAATGTTACACAGGATTTGGGGATTTCATCTTCTATCATATACAATATCATCAAAGATCCAGAAAATCCAGAAAAATCTCTTAATGCAAGGGACAAAACTAAATGGTTTAGGTGTAGCTCTGCATCAAACAGACATGATTATCTGGTGGAAATCAATACAAGAGAACAACTTCCTTCTGCAAAAACAAATGCAAATTAAAACCTATTCGAAGTGAGGATTTTGCCACTTTCACATTCTGAGTTTCAACAATGTTGTCACTTCACACAGAAAGCCTTCTTTCAGGTTTTATTTGGAGACGGCTTATTTGCAAAAAAAAACAAGACTGGACTTTCACATTCTTATAACGTAGCATCAGCTACTTCTTTGCTGAGATGGACCTCCCGGTCTGCTTTCCATCCTGCCATTACATCAAAGTCACTAAATGAAGAGGACTAACGTGGACGTTTGCAAGTGAACGCTCGTGACACAATCCCAACCGGGAGGGTTTCAATGGAAGCGTAAAAGCCTAGAAGAAAACGCTGGCATAACTCTGATCGTGTAAACCGGAATCGGTGGCCCACAGGAGGTTTGCTGTGACACTGAACAGATTCCTGAAAGAAGGTCACACGGTCTTTTGTTATACAGGTGTTATATATATATATATATACATGGGAGTAACATCCCATCTATGGATCCAGAATAGGGTTTCTGCTACATATCAAGTTCCTCTCTGTCCTCCAGCTAAAAGGAAGAAAACAAGTGCAAAAACAAACCAAAGAATACTTGACATGTTTTCCCCAAAGCACTTAAAGGATGCAAAGACCTCTGACTACTCAAATATCAAACTTTAGATAGTTTATTGGATTTTGCTCACTGTACTTTCAAGCCCTGAGAGGAAAGACTTATTGAAGTCTGTGACAAAGTGATTAGGTTCACCCTTGCTGCTAACTGGAGGTGTAATAGACAGATAACAAGTGCACTGCTGGTCAAAGAAGTGCATGTTGCTCATTAAAAATTAGAATGTACATAACTATATATATAACTTGTCAGCTTTAAAATGAACCAGTCCAATTTCCACTTTTGAATTCGTTACATTGGTGCTGCCCACGTATCCCGGGCTCTCCACCTGTTGGTGTGCTTCTCCGTCTCGGTGTCGGTACTCACCCACTTTGAACTGCGACGTTTGGTCGTCTGGGTCCGTGTGCTCCTTCACCAGCATCATGTGCAGGATGCCGAAAGAGTTTTGAATCCCGAAGATCGATCCGTTGCACCAGGTTGCAGCAAAAACAACAAGCCAACCCCAGCCTCCTTCGGGTGGGACGAATCCGGCTCCGGGGCCGCCGTGCATCTCCACCTGAACCCCAGCCTCGGCTTCGGGACTCGTGGAAGAGGGTGGCTTGCACCCGCCCTCGATCAGCTGCGCAGCGCTGTCTTCCTTGGTGATTTTACTCTCGCTGGCCACCGGTGGACCATCCTTGCAACTCTCCGGCTCTTGGGAAGCATCTCTCAGCTCCATTTGAGGACCTGCAGCCGGCTGCTCTGTCCGGGACTCTTCGCTGGACGGCTTTGCTTGAATGTCTAACCCGTTGGTCCCCATGCTGTCTGGTTCGGAGTAAAGGTTACTGAGGGGTTTTAGGCACACATGCATGGGATATAGGTCACTGACATAAGCGCGGTGATTTGCATAACCAATTTGATTGGTTATCTGTCAAAACGTGCAAGGCGGACGGTGCTTTACTGGCACAAAGCCTGTAAAACACGCTGTTTGAAGCCGAAGTCTGAGCGTCAACTTAAACGAATAAATCCCAACCTGCAAAAGCTACATGTGTCATTCTGGTCAGAAGTCTGTATTTCCAGGAATTCATTGGCCTGTTCTTCCTTTTAATCCGACCGTGCGTTTCCAGGAACTGCCTATAGAGACTCACACCATATATTTATGTTTTCGCGCTGCCTCCCAATTCAGTGAGTCCGCTCCACCTCGGCAGAGTCGACGCCGCGTCGTCCTGTCACGCAGTCCGCAAGCGGTCGGCAACATCTCACGGGCGGCGTTAAATGAAACGATTTGGCGCCCCTCCTCTTTCTTCCGACATTCTCACACGGCGTTAATGTAATAGACGTAGGCCCGTGTTTGTCTCAGTCGCTGACTGTGTCGGCTTACAACTGTCAACACTGCTTTGGCGTAATTGAGCAGCTCGCCCCAGCCTCCTCTCCCCGGCGAATGGACGGTTGGGACCAATGGCGGAGCTTCGGTACAGTCACGGAACGAGTTTGGTAATTCGTGTCTCCGCACGGAAAGACCCGAGTGCTACGGGCCGAACAAGCAGCAACATCCTGTGGCTAATCTAAACATCCGTTTCAACGGTCATTTTTTTTAATACTTAGCATGCAAACTCAATTTTACGGATTATTCTGAATTTAAATTAGCTTTACATAGATTTAGGTTTTACTCTGTTGATAATTATTAGATTTATATTAATAATCAAATCAAATCAAATTGTATTTATTTCATATTTTCATACTTTAAAAGCAACACAAATTGCCTCATAGAGGCTAAAAACAACAATGATTTACAACATATCAACCCTCTCACCTCCATAAATACCCAGAGAGACACGGAGATAAACAGACACACACACACGAACACACACGCTCAACCCCACTGCACCCATCAGACAGAGACATGGCCGGGCACCCAGACCTAAGGCAAGGAAAGAGCCACCTTGGGGGGCCGACCACGACCACGGGGACACAGAGACAGTCCCGACCCGGGCAGACAAGAGGCCCCACACCAAGGTGCAGAGTCCTCCAGCCACCCAGGCCAGAGCAGTCCACAGAACAGCACTCCCATCAGTGGACCAAAAGCAGCTCCCAGTGTGGTAGGCCCCCATAAGGAAACTGGAGCTAAAAACTGAAAGACTAAAACAGAAAAATAATACAAAAAGGTGTAAAATAAACAAAATAGATAAAACGCTTTTCAGCTCATATAGTTCAATTGTCTAACTAAAACATGGAGTTAAAACATATAACAACAACATGAAGTTAAAATGTCAGGGTCCGTGAGAGTTGATATGGTAAAAGTAAGTCAGATAAAACGAAAAAATAGATCTAAAAACGAGTAAAAGAACCTTGAACCTTGAAATTGATCCTGAAACATACGGGGAGCCAATGGAGCGATTTTAAAACTGGTGTAATGTGCTCCAGCCCTCTGGTCCTTGTCAGCACTCGTGCGGGTGAATTCTGTAGTAGCTGAAGATTAAAAATACTCTTTTTTGGAAGACCAGAGAGCAGGGCATTACAGTAATCTAAACTAAAGCATGCATCAGCACCTCCGTGCTGGCCTGAGAGAGAAACAGGCGGACTCTGGCTATATTCTTAAGATAGATAAAACTATCTTTGTTGTTTTTGATATGCCATCTGAAACAAGCCATCTGAAATAAGTAGGTTTGTAGCCTAGATTTAAATAAGACGCATCTCGGGGGGGGGCTTATTTCAGAGCCTGGGGGCAGCAACAGAAAAGGCTCGGTCACCCCAGTGCTTGTATTTTGACCTGGGCACTTCCAACAAAGGTTGATTTGTTGACCTCAGAGCTCTACCAGGATTACGGACAGTTAAAAGCTCAGAAAAATACGGTGGTAATCAGTCGCTTCCCCGTGTCCAGTAGGCGATCCACGAGGGAGATGAAATCCTGTTTGAGGACCTCCGACTGCTGATGTTTGATGTCATTAATACCGGCCTCCAGGACCAGCGTGGAGGCCGAGCTAGGTTAATGTCATATATTATCGTCTTGCTATGTTATATTTTTAGATGTCTAGATTATGTCATTTTATGCGGTAAATATTGATTATGTTCTAGCATAACCCATCGAAAATACTGGCTGTATGCCCACATGTCACTCCCAGTTTTTTTTTGTGCTTTTTTTTTATCAGAAACATTAAAAGTTTAGAAATTTCAGCACGTGGCTTATTTGTTGTCGTTAGTGGTTACTATTATTATTACTCCTCAAGATTGCAGTATAGACAGTGAGGTGGATCCTTGCCATTATATAAAACTGCTCAGTCATTATGCCTGTTTCCAATTAGCTTTTTCAGGATCAGGTAGATTGCACGTGCCCCTCTGGCTCAAGGATCTAAATTAAGCATAAATGAGTCTGGTTATAAGGTTACCCCAGGATTCTTTTATTAATGAGCTCGGGGTCAAAGGTGACATGGGACAATAGTAGGGTATCCTTTTCGGAGCTAAACATATAGGTGTTGGTTAGCGTAGACACAGTTTAAGCTTGTTTTGCAGTTGATGGTTATTTGATTTCAATTAAATAGGCCAATATGATAAAAATCCAAGCTTTTGAATTGACATCATAAGCCGTCACAGAATGCAGAGACTTTTTCAGCATGAATAATCTTACCGTATAATATTTCTGATTATACGGTAAGATTTCACTACAGCTTGTTGAAGGGTGAATAATTCCCAGCTTTTAAATAGTGAGCAGCATCAGAAATCCAGAACAGTTTATGTTTTGTGCAAAAGCACTGAGGTGGAAGTATAAACAGGACACCTTCGAGAGTATTTTTAGGTGTTTACCATGACAACATAGTGCCTGAAATCAGGCGGGGATCATTCTTTCTTTAAACAAGAGCAACTGGACAGCTTTCAAACAAAGCGAGTCTACTGTTGAAGGGAATGTCACGCTCGAGCTGAGCTTTCCAGTCGATGGGCAAACATTTTACGAAATTAATAGGTTTTACAAAAATTCTGTACTGCAGACCTCGTATAAAAAGCACTTAAGGTTATCCAAGGATTACATTTGATATTAAAGACAGGTGTAAAGTAAAAGAGAATTAAAGCATAAAGGGTTTTAGAAGCGACACCATTTATCCAAAAGATTTTCTTTCGTTTGGTTTTGTGGCGGCAAATGGCAAGTGCTGTTTAACGCCAAAATCTCTCATGGGTTTACAGTTAGGTGGCTTTGAAACCTACCAGTATACGATTCACATAATTTTAAAACCCAAAAAAAAACATTTCAATGACCCCTCACAGTCCAAAAAGAGACAAGTGATCTCTCAAAATAACTTTCCATCGAATTGCAGTGGCCCATCTTCACCCTGAACCATCATTTGTCCATGTAACGCTCGTTTAATCTCCCCACTGGGATCGTGTCCTCAGCTGGCGTTCTCAGTCAGCTTAAAAAGAGTCATTCTTCTTTTTTTCTCACATATTGCAATCATCCATGACCATGTGGGTTTTACCTTGCTGCTGAATATTTGGTAAAGGCGTGTTTGACCACATTTCTGGATGAAATACACAGGCAAATGAACACTTCAGAGCTTATGTTGGGTGAAGTATCTTGCCACAGGAAATGTGAAAAGGAAAGTCAGGGGTCAAACCACCAATTATCTGATTAATGAATGAGCTGCTATATATGCTGAGCCAAGCTGCCCTAAAGTTTCCTAAAGCTGACTTTTGTAGATATTTGGCCCTTTGAACATGAATTAGAGGCTCGATTGTGCCAAACAAGGCACCTGTGTGGAAATATCTGCATTTGTTGTATTTTTATACTGATTTTCCACCAACTGGTCTCTCTTTGTATTTCTAACCACACACTAACATTTTCATTATGAAAGCAGATTAAATTTCCTTTGAAAATCTCTTTGAATTAGTTTTAACTTGAGGCTTCTCGCACAGTGCAAAGAATGAATCAAATCAAGTAAGCCCATTACCTAATCTGATAGACTGAATTAGATTACCACCAAACGGGCAAGAAGCACGGCTTGATTTTTTTTCCATTGACGCTCCAGAATTTTTCTGCTTTATAGGACTAATGTGGTCAAGTGACGGCAAGCAACAGTAGCGAGCATTAACCACCAAGGGGAGCTACAGCTATGTGTAAGGGGTTGCTCAAGACTCCAGCGACAAAACAGGCTGTCCAACAGTGGATGACCATTTTCAATCAATCAAAGCTGACTAAACCGAGGATTTTTCCAAGATATGTTACAGTACAGAACACAGTAATCTAAACAATTCACTTTTTCATTCTAGTCTTTTGGAGAGGAAAATGTTGCATCGTATTTTAATACACGCATGGGTCGTGTTTTTAGAATATTTAGACATGACACAGTCAGAAAAGCAGAGGTTGCAATAATGAAATTAACCTCGTAATTAATGATAATAACAATGATAGTAAATTTTACTCATAATGCACTTTTCATTTAAAAGAAAATCAGTGAAAAGGAACACAGCAACATTAACAAGTTTAAAAAGAGTACTAAAGATAGATTAAAGGCTTCTTTCTGTGGGGTCCTTCGGTGGCGTTGTTCTGGATTAGTTGGAGCTTCTGGAGAGTTTTGCTAGGTCACCCAATGAGGAGGGCGTTGCAGTAATCGAGTCTGTTTTGCTGCTTCAGCTTCATTGTCTTAATGTTGCTGCACTTTTGCTCCAGGGATGACGAATTAAAGTATTTCTTCTGGGAAAAGCTTCATTACTCGTATAAATTTTGATTGCATCAGCTGATGTCCGGAAACAAACAAAAACTATGTAAATCCCCTGCATAGAGTCAATTTGAAAGTTCTCAAGTGGAATAGGATTATGTTTACAGACGAGATGTGTCGATGACATCAGCCGCCGGTATATGTTGCAAGTATTGGTTCTAATCTAGCATAATCCACCAGAAATACTGCCAGCATGCCCATTTATCACACACAGCTTTGTTTGGTGACTAACTATGGTGTTCCGCAGAAGCATTAGGAAAAAAAATTATTAGCAAATGGCTTATTTGTTGTCATAGCAGTTGATATCACCTTAGAGATTCATTCCAGCAGTGTAGGGATTAAATTGATCTGTTTTTGGAGGTTGTCTTTGATGCCAACTGTGTAAATAACTGAACTGAATCCTCTAATATTTGGAGCGGCTTGTTGTACACGTGACAATGACGTATAACAATGAGATGAACAGAGAAATAAGGTTTTCACTGTTTATCAGGAAACATTTTGTTCAGTGAAATGTTCACACATAGTAAACACAAATAGTCGTTGTTTATAACGCCACAAAAATTCCATATAGTAAGTGATGTGGATCCTTGTCATCATGTAAAGCTGTGACATCATTATGTGCCTGTTTGGCTCTTTAGGATCAGTTCGACTGGATGGGCCACTCTACCTCCACAGGGTCTTTAAGCTAAAATTAGCAGCTCACACAGCCTCATATAGTCTGGTTATAAGGTTACCCTAGGATTCCTTTTGAATGAATTAGGGTTCAAAGGTGACAGGGATCCAGCCAACACTAGCGCTTCCTGTTCAGAGTGAAATAGTTTAAATCCTCTGAGAGGTGTGGGTGGGAGGGGAATGAGGCCCACACATCTTTGAGTTTGATTAAGGCTACTGAAACTTGACTGAATGGATGACTGTGAAACCAAAATGTTGTCATTCATACCGTGGTAAACAAGCACTTTAGGGGAATTACTGCCTTTTATGGCTTAAATTAATGAGAAATAGAAGTGTTTTGTTTCTCAGAAGACTTTTGAAATCTTGATGCTGGTGATACGTGCAGCTTGTCTGACACATGTCCAACTACTTGCTCAAACACGCTATGGTTTTGGGAGAGGAGTCGGCGTTGGTAGGCAAGTCATTCTCTCAAGATGTATGACTCACACTTCGCTTCCTTTATTCCTCAGGGACTTCTGAAACAGAGTTTGTTTAAACTTCAGCATACTGGCCCGCCACTAACACCAGTAAATCATACATATTAAACTCCGCCTCTGTCGTGGTGTTGCCCACTTTCAACATGTCTACCGAGCAGTTTACACATCAGTACATGAGAGGATATATTGCAAAATCCAATGACGACAAAACAGTGAACTGTATCAGAGGTACAATCTACACGCAGCTATGTGTCTTCGTCATATGCTGTGTCTGGCTTCACCTGAGAGGCGAATCTAGACGTTGATCACGAAATGACCCTTCTCCTTGTGATCATGAGTTTTACATGAGTTTTTTTATTATATTTGATATTTTACTTTATCGGTTTGCAAGTGGTTTAAAGTTGCACTCTACATGTCGCATAACGCCCAAAATTTTCAGGGTGCTTTATTTTATTTTTTTCTCGATACACCTTTGACAAAAATAAACTCCCTCTGAGGAGGGAGGGAAAAATGAGAATGAGATCACTGATACTAATAGCATATAAGCCTTTGTAAGTGCATCTATAGCTATGCTGATATATCTCTGTCTCAGTGTGTCCTAAAAACCCTAACCATGCAACACAGGCTTACAGGTAAATGATTCTATTATATGATGTTCCTGTATGTATGTTTCCTTGAAATTCCCACTTTGTTTGATAAGAAATTAAGTATTCGTAGAGTTAAAGATTCTTTCCCCACTGTTCTACTATGCTTTATTATAAGAAATGGCCAAATGAAGCTTAGGAATTATAACAAATAACCGTCGCTGCTGTGCTACAAATGTAAAAACATTTCTGCAACACAAAAGGAATTAACCGTCATGGCTCCAAGGAGATATTGTTTCATACAGTAATGAATGCTGGAGTGAATCACTCAAACTTCTGATATGCCACAGGAACCTGTACCAGACGGTTTCAAGCAAGTTGTTGAAACTTATCAGCCTCTGACGTTTCTTCATCCGGGGGACAGATAGGGGATGTGGAGGAGATTGTTGTCTCATGTAGCCAAAACATTCTAAAGCTTAAAGCTTCGAGAAAACTTCAGGAGGAGTGATATAATATTTCAGAGTTTTCCACAGTGCTGGTTTGAACTATATGCTGAAATGCTGTAATTCCATAAGCTAGAATTACATGTATGCGTGTTAACCCTAAACTGTTGCACAGCTGGGACTGCCGTCAGCTCCTCAAGTGCTCCTCATCTTCTTGGTTAAGGTTAGGGCCGTGGCTTGGCTTGACCCTCTCACAATGACCAACACAGGTTTGAAAGTTTGTCTTTTTTCTATATTACTGAGTGGAAATGACTGTATAATCTACAAACTGCACAAAGCGTGGTGCAGGCACGAATCTCCAACTGACATTCGAAATGCTGACAGTAAAAAAAGCTGAAACTTCACATTAACTTTTTGTTAAAAAGAAACTTAATGAGACTCAAATCTAAAAGTCGAGAGTGACTTCATGGTTCATCTAGGAGTGTGATCTGAAACAGTATGGTCTGCTTCAAGGAGGATGTTATTACTTTTCCATATATTTTAACATTTTCTCGGGGACACTATTGGCCTTTGATCGAGTAATGTAGACACAGGAAAGTAGGCAGAGACAGACTGATGATGTACAGCAAAGCCACAGGCCAGAACTTGAACCTGGGCTAGCTGCAATTAGGACCTTAAGCCATCAAACATGGGGGACTAAACCAGTTGTGTTATTTTTCTCTCAGAAACCTTCTCTTAATCTTTTTTTTTTGTGTGCGTGTGTATGTGTGTATCTTGGGCATACATCAATGATTTTGGAGTATTTACTTGAAAGTGGGAAGTTGCACAACCTGATTAAGGAGATCTTTTGTCTTTGATAAATAGTTAATGTTCTACTCTTATATGTTGCTTTTTATCATGAGCAAAGCCCTTTAGAACATGTTATTCATTTAACCCTTTTTATGATATGATTTCATATCATATCCGTATATATACTGAGCACGTACATCCTTTCTTCTTACACACTCTATACTGTTCTGCTCATGTTAAAGTTGTTTTTTATTTGATGTTCTTAGCTGTATAAAAGATTCCTTCATCCTCAATATTTCATCACTTTATTTATTATTTCAATAGCCGTAAAACTGGAGGCGCCCGAGAACTCATCAAGACTTTAGTGGTGTAGGTTGAGTAACTCCTTTGAAGCTGAAAGGAGGCTTAGTCCCTGGTACTTTTCCTTTTGTCTACCACAGTGGCATTTGGAGAAAGGAAAAAAAAAAAAGACTGCTTAGCCAACTCTGCCCCATAAAAGGACTAGAAAAGAGAAACCCCTATCGTTCCTCTCCTGTGCCACAATGGGGACACACAAGAGGTGGAGGGAGTTTATAATAAACACACATGCATGCATTCCTCACCCCCCTCACACACACAAAAACACACACACTGAGGTGACCTTATGTCCTACTCGTTTTTACAAGAGCACCTGCAGTGTAAGCGCTTTAAATCAAGGAATGAGAAACAGACATCTACACCTACAGATTACACAAACACATACTGCAACAAGCACATGCCTGCCTCCTGCTGCTGCTTTGCAAATTAAAATGCTGAACAGCACACAGACACATGGTGGCTCCCCCTCCGCCCTCCTTGTCCCCTCAATGTGCATTTACACCCAAATTCCAGACAAAGAAAAAAAAAAAAAGAGAGAGAGAAAGCAACGATGGTTGGCCCGGTTGAGAGAGTGAAGGCAGCGTGGAAAAAAAAAAAAGAGACAGCTTGAAAGAGAGTGTAAAGGGGGAGGGAGAGGAGAAAAAAGAGGGGGTGTTGAAGAGGAGGAGAGAGCCTGAGAAACAACTTAAAACAGTGAGAACTGCAGACAGTTTGGAGCATACGTAGAGAGCAGCCGGCGCAGGAACTGAAGACAGAGATTACAGCGTTACACATCAAAATCAAACAGGTACAGTAGAATATTATCACTCACTTTATCACTAAGATGAGATGTTTAAACCAGGTTCAAAACAACAGAGTGATTGCATGTTTATTCTTAGTTCTTTGGTCATCAGCAACGGTATTTATGGGCATGAGAAAATGTTTTTGATCAGTTGTGGGTCATTTCAAAATCAACAACAGCACAAAGTGAACATACCAGTTCTAGTTTTGGGTTCCCACAGGCATCGTCTGGCTTGCTGCCCAGAGAAAATGGAAGCCCTGTTGGGTCACCCCAATAGCTTTCACCCACAAATTATTTATCTATCATACAGTGTTTACAAGTACACTTAAAGACTTTTCTGAGCTGTAAACTGTGTTAAAAAGCATTCTGTGGCCAAAAAAGCTGGCCACCAAAGAAGCAGATGAAGAAGAAGTCATTACTGCTCCTGTCTCTACTTTAACATATGAAAACACCAAAACAAAGCAAATCGTAAAGCATCACACGGCATTTCTCTATCCTTTATATAGTCGTGGCTTCTGGTTGCTGTTTTCATTATGGTCTGGTATCAGATTTCTTTCTTTCTCTGTACAATTTACACCACAAAGTAAAAAGAGAAGCAAGAACCAGTGTGGTTTTCTATGTTTTAGGCTAAGCAGTGTAAGTAAGCAACAGTGTGGCTGTGTTATCACCTGTGTCTCATTACTTTTGTAACTTCTGCCCACAGCGATGGCCCACATGCGTAGGAACCTGGTTGCGCTTCTGTTTTTTGTCTCGCCTCTCTTGCACTCCCACCTCGTCAGTCATGCTGCCTCCACTTCCTCACCCATCACCCGTCACCGGATCATATTCATGACAGGCTTGGGCTCAGAACATAACTACGATGATGACTACGATGATAACTACAGCCCTCCTTCTGAAGTGCCTTCCTCTGTGAAGACGCCCCTTTTACACAAGGAGCAAAAGCAATGCCAGTATGACCCCTGCTTGGAGAATCAGGAGCCATGTCACCTTCTCGCAGAAAGGACTCACTGCCTTTGTCCAGGGATGAGTGGATCTGATGAGCCTCCTCACGCACCACGCATCCAAACCCTGTTGCCTGTCAGTGAAGGGGATAACGTAGGGAAGGTAGAGGTACAGTGGTGTGCGCCTTCCTCTTTGGTGTCTTTGTACAGGGTGGTGGTCGAGGGTGGAGACAGCGAAGCCCTGGAGTTTGAGAATACTTTGCGGCGTGGTTTGGTGGGGTCTTTGGAGGTGGGAACTAAAGTGTGCGTGGAAGCAGTGAACAACGCAGGACACAGCAGTCACTCTGAGTTCTCCTGTAAGCGGTACGAACAACCTCAATCATCTGACCACAAACTATTGGCCATGGTTATAGGCGGAGGAGCAGCCATTCTTCTGCTTCTCGTCGCGATGGCTGTGATACCCTGGAAATATAAAATGTGTCAAAAGGCGAAAAGAAACTCCACTAACGGACTAGGGAACCCCTCGTACATCACAGAGGGTACGCTGTGATCCAAACTAGTGGAGCAAGGACAGTTAATTTGAGTCACGGGGCTCAGAGTAACGGTCTGATCAGTAACAAAACTCTTATAGTTCTTAGTTGTATTGCCATTGCTTATAAAACAAAGAGGTTGTTTAAACTCCTGTTTCAAGGAGTCGGTACACATGATCGCACAATTAGCAGCGGCTCATAGAGTGACATTAACAAACTGTATACTAACGTGTTATTTTGGGGATTAGAACCACAGGTTTGTTTGCTGGCAAATTAACCTTTGTAGGTTTACTGTGGTGTTTTTTTGTTTTTCGTTCTGTCACAGCAGAATTTAGCTGTACATATTCATTTTTTGGATTTAACTACTGATGACCATTTTTGTAATAAAATTATTTTAACAAAAACTGCATGGACGTCCTGAGTGAATTATTCGCTTGCAAAGGAAAAGCTACAAATAAAAGCATTGAGTATAATAATTCCATTAATTAATTAATTGCTGTGCAAAAGTCTTTAGCCACCCCTCATCTCTTTAGCCAGACTTAGACAATAGTTCTCCAGGTTTTTTGAAAGTCTTTCAAACTTTTTCCTTTCGATATCAGCCTCTTTTTTTGGTTGTTTTCAGTCCATCCCTTCTACCAGAGCATTATGAGAGGGATGGTGGATTTTTTTTGTTTGTTCAGCCACTTAACAAACGACAAAAATCGACAAAACGACTAAATTAAGCACCTTATTCAAGGGATGAATCAGTGTTGGGCCTAGGCATAAGATCACATTGGGGTGACATTTTGTTGTGATTTGGTGATATATAAATAAAACTGGATTGAGTTTATTGAACCCATTTAAATGGTGGCATTTGAAATTGACAAAGATAACAGTTTGATATTTCAAATTGTACTTTTGCGCCAATGAAAACTTTTCATGTCTCAGCATGTCACAAAAAAATGTAATAAAGGTGCTCATACCTATTTAATACTTTTAAAGCTAATCTTTTCAAGCTCCTTAGACTTGCACGAGCTGTTTTTCACCTGCTATACAGCCTGTGCACCTGGCCGTTTTACTGAAAGCAACGTGGCGTGGTTCGAGAATTTTGCTCGGTGCAGCACAACTACACGCTGTTCTTGTCGTCCCACATTGTTCAGCCAAGGTGGAGAATCTACATACTTCCGCTACAACCGCCTACATGCGTACTCTTACTCTGAAAGTCTGATACAGAAGTGGATTTTACTGGATAATTGCCGCGCGACGCCCAGTCACTATCTCAGCCAATGATGTGTCACCAGGCAATATGAGGAAGAAGGTGTACTCTGTGGACACTAGAGCAACCTGATATTCATATTAACAGCTCAACTCTACTATCAGGATGGCGAGTACAGGTGAGTCTGGTTTTATTCAGTCATGAATCTGACTTAACTGCATTAGCCCTAAAATTATTGTGATGTTATCACTTAAAATGAGTAAACACGCCTCGGTGAAATAATACAACAATATCGCAAGGAACTATAATTTGTCAGTAGCTGTAAAAAAAAAAAAGTGATGGTGTGTCCCAGTTGTGTTTGTGAGTAATACGCGCATTTACTTTTCTGTTCGATCAAAGTGAGATGAGGAACCGTGTTCACGGTGTTGTATTATTGTTCTGTTGAAAGCATACCGGTATAATTCAGCATGACTCAGCAGTCCTGATTTGGTCAAACCGGAAACCATCTGTCCCCTTGGTTGCATCAAACAACAAAAATATTCAGGTCACATTCTCTACAAACCTGGCTCATCATAGGCCAAATAGCATTGTAACTTTACTCCTAGTTTGGAAAATAAAACACACACACACCTTATCTGATAAGGAGAAATATGTGTGCCAGCATAAGGGAGCTGCTCCAGCAGTTAGACATATTTTTTTAATGATACTTTTGATGAGCGTTGAGGTGGATGACGGGCTCCAACCCCCTTCATCAAAGTCTTTCATTGTTTTTACTGTTTAAGCAAATAGCTGGGACAGCTGTCAGCACATCTGCCAACTGTGAGGGCGAGAATCTATTGTAAACATTTTATATTATTATTGTTATTATGCTGAGATTAGTTCAGCCCTCTAAATGGAGTCAGTAGACCTGCATCAAGTTTGTTCGGGGCATTTTTGGTCATCAAGCTGCTTTCATGTGCTTCTGTTTGCAAAGCCGGTGTCATATTGCAAGTTACGCTTCACAAATGTATAATATTGATGCAGTTTTATGGGAGTGTTGCCTGAAGCCATCGACGCCTTTAATGTGTGTCCCCCCCCCACCTTATTGGCAGTCACCAAGGAAATCTCCTATGAGGATCTGAAGGCACTTCTGGGAAAGAGCCAGGATCTGCTTTTGGTTGACGTACGCACTAAGGAGGAGGTCGAGAGAGGTCATATTCCAGGATCAATTAACATTCCGGGTGAGTGTGTGTTTATATGCACTTATTGGAACATGGAAGGAGAAAAGAAGATGATTATATGTTCTTAAACCTGCTGTCTCCTGGGCGTACATACTGAGCACTCGTCTGGTTTTTCAGGTTCTGTTAGTTTTGCGCTAGATGTTCGTGCATATTACCTATGCATTGCATGTTTTGTGCGCTTATCTTTTCTATCTTTATTCCATCAGTCGAAACCGTAGAGGCTGCTTTTTCGATGAAGCCAGAGGAATTTAAGGCCAAGTATGGAGTAACTAAACCAGCACCGGATGCACCAGAGTTGGTGTTTCACTGCCAGATGGGCAGGAGAGGACTAACGGCCACAAGCAAGGCCCATCAACTCGGATACGTGAAGTAAAGACGCTTTTTTTTTTTGTAGCTTTTTAGACTCATCTCACGCCTAAACAAAATTCTTCCACATTCTTGCCGAACCTTGTTTTAAATCTGTCGATAATTGCAGCGCATGAAATGTGATCAGATTCATTCAGAATCTGTGATGACGTGTGATGACGACAACTCTTACACCGTGTGCCTCTGTCTTCGGTTTCAGCGCACGTAATTATACTGGAGGATTCATGGAGTGGTCTACAAGAGAAAGAAAGTGATTCCTTTTGAAGGAGAGCGCACTATCCATCCACTTCCTTTACCCGCTTAATCCAACTGTAGGGCCACGGGGGGGGGGGCTGGAGCCTTTCCCAGCCATCACTGGTCAAAAGGCATAGTGTATTATATTTATACACATTTTGAAACCTTTAGAAAGTGATAAAATGCTATTGTTAATTTACATATAATGTTGTATTTTAAATGTATGGTCAAAATAAAATAACTTATTTACTCTGAAAGCATGTCTTTGTCGGGATTTTCACAGAAAAACTGAGTGCGCAGAAAGGCTAAAGCAGCACATAATTTATCTGCCATATTTCTTTGGAATGGTTTAATTACATGAGAGTTTATATTCTACAGCTGCACTCATGGCCCCACATTAGCTTTTTGGCCCATATCCCAATGTAGTAAATCTACGAGGCAAATATAAATTTCACCAACATGTATTTGCTTCATGTATTACAGAAAGTGCCCCACACCAGTGAGCCTGTCTAATAGATTCACTGTATTGATTGTGTGGGGGATGAACAGAGGGGTTAGATTGGTCTCAGCCTCTGCACATAAACACTGTGTTTTCAGGCCACCTACCATAGGCTCACTTTATTTATCTGCAGAAAGTTTCCCCCACATTTGGCACTTGGCGAGTTATAAACTATAAACTAATAATGGAAGTTTGTTTTACTTTTGTTGTGCTGCTTTCGCTTTTACGAGGATGCACTCTAAATGGTTGTGTTCATTAAAAACAAATGGTTTTCTCATATTTAGATTACCTACAACATGTGACTTTTAACGTCAGACCACAGTCTATGAGTCATCAGTGTAGAATCCAAACGGTTCACAGAGTTTGGTTTTCAGCTGTCGGCCTTTATAACACCAAAATATCAGATAAATATGACGCATAACCAGCATTTGTCATTTATAGAAACAACAGGTGATCAACCTATTTATTTGGCATCAGTGGGTTTGATTGCTGATTTTTATAAGATATTTTAAAAACTGTTCAGATGCAGGTGAACAAATAAATCTTGTCCTCACAAATATAGTATTTCTGCTTTATTGGTACAAAAAAGTTGGTGACTTGACTTGACTTGGTGTCAAAAAGTGACGTGTAATTACTCAATTATATAATGTACAAATATTATGAGCAGCAAGGGCAAAGAAAAGTCTGAAAACCTCAATAAACATTGTAGTTAGCATAATTAGCTGTTTCTGAGCACGTGCACAGCTCCATACAAGTATAAAGGACAGATTGCGCCAGGATACTAAAAAGGTGAAAATGCTAGGAGAAATACGGCAGGTAAGAGTTTAAATTAATTTTTCTGTTGCTAGAAACACAAAGTTTACAAACGCGAAGTACTGTTTTGAAGTAGATTAAACAACAACAACAAAAAATGGCTATCTGAGCTTTTAAAGCTAATCTTAATCGCAAATAGCGTTAGCTTGCTAACCTAGGAGGGTGCTTCTCAGGTGCTGAGGCTGATCATGCTGATGGGCAAGCAAAGACAACAGCGAGGTGTGAAGACTACTGGAGGGCTTCTGGTGCTTCTTTGGGCTGAAACGGGAGGTTCTGCTCGAACATTAAACTGTACCGGTAAGACATCAACCCACAACATGAACTGAGCTTATTCATTCAAGGCGAGCAGAGAAATGAACGTGAAGTGTCCCATTTTTGTTTGGTCGAAACAGCCACAAATAGTCACAAATAGTTTAAATATATCTAGAATATAAGTAAGTGTATTCAAAGAAGGAAAAGGCACCAAATCACAGCTTCTTAAGTGGACCATTTTAGTTTGAATGAAAAATAGCTAAGATAAACATAGAGGCTACAGTGACAACAGTAACTATACATTTGACAAATAATATAATCTATCAGGTAAACATTTGCAGGATATGGTAGACTTTAATTCTTTAATACCATTATTAATCGGTAGCTTTGATTCAGGAGATACCTGTGAACTTGCACCTATATCTATGCATAGTCTATGCATTATAAAGAGAATTAGAGGGAAACCAAAAATGGTTTGACCTGTCAGACAAACTGTTATAGTGGAATCTTCTGTGGTGCAGTTGCAGCTGCCGGTCCCTGGTGTGCAGGGATTGAAATGACAGCACTTCAACCGGGTATGTATGCAAAACACTAACGCACCTGAACGCACGTGTTCTGCGTTGTTCACTGCATCCATCACCTGCTTTTTGCTGCATTAGTCCTCACAGAGTTGAAGGACGGCATGTTTCCGTGTGTGTGGCCATGTCCAGAGACCGACCCCGAGGAGCTGAGTGCCTTCGCTGATTTGTATGGTTCACTCAGGTTACTCATGTCTTTCCAGGTAACCCTCCGCTTCAGCGCTAATCATTAAGAAGATATCAGATCAAGATCAGAATAAAATCCTTTTCTGGGTCTTTTCAAGTGTCGCAAAATTGCCCCACGTGTCAATTATTCACGCGTTATCTTTCTGATGTGCTGAGATATAGATATACCCAGTGGATTTCATGTTATTGCCTTGTAGATTAAAGATGCAAGATATTGCAGTGCAGGCTGGCAAGACCACATAGAGGCATTTCTTCAGAGTTTCAGTTTGACTAACGCAGGGGTAAGCTTCTCTCTTCTCTGCTTCTCCGTTCAGTTATGCTGAGATGGTAAACAAAAAGCTGAAACCTTTTGTGTTATTCACAGATAAAAATCCACCTCAAATTCAAATTCGGTGAGCAGACGTCACAGCGTGAGTTTAGGTAAGACAGCAGCTATGCGGGCAACAGTCATAGTTTCGTTCAGAGCCTCCCTCTTCTCATATAATCTCACTACTGAGGAGGTCAATTCGACAAATTCTGCGTGTTTCCCCTGTCCGTGTTATCAGAGTTTCAGTCGTCATGTTGTTTTCTAACCTTACGCAAAGGTAAAAGGCGGTTGATAAAATGAAATGACCACTGGAAAGATCTGATTTGATAAAGTGTTGATGTTATGTTCGCTATCCTGCAGCATCAAGGTCAAGAGTAAAGTTGCACAAGCAGTCCAACCAGCTGTGATCCTGGATGTTTCTTCTTCTACACAGTCAGTAATGCTGTTTTTATTATTTATTATTCATTTGCTGCTCACAGTTGGGAGTAACAGCACCCAAAATGATTTTATCCTCATCTGCTGATTCTGTAAAAATGTGCAAGTAGTGCTTACGAAAAGTTATTATGCCTCCTTTAAAGGCCTCCGCAGTGTGTGAGGGAAGGTCGTTGGTGTCAGGGAGGACATCCTGTCATCGGAGGCAGGTTGCCGCTCAGCATCCCACCACAAGCCATGGATCAAGGCCTGTTCGGGGAGCTCAGTGTCCAGTTTGTTTCGGTCCTGAGCCCCTGCCTGCTGCCGTACCCCAACCTGCCTTCAGAGCTGACACACGTCCAAGTATCCTTATTTAGGTTTTATTGTAATTCTCTTTGGAGGTGGAGGTGAGCGATGGAAAGTGTCTCAAGAAGTGGATTCCACAAATGGCATCTTGCTTCCGGCACCTTGGGTTTTTTTTGTTTGTTTTTTTGTCTGATCTGAAAAACATTGATGAGCGTGGATACCTCTGCATCTGCCAGAAAATGGTGGCTCATTCCCTTCAGATTCCATCCCAAGAGAAGGCGCTCGACTATTTTGGTTTATGGTCATGGCTGTCGGTCATTGACAGGTTCTGCTCGGACAGAACCAGTTTGAGAAGCGTCCCGTCTGACCTTGT
This sequence comes from Leuresthes tenuis, assembly GCF_036924035.1. Taxonomy (NCBI): domain Eukaryota; kingdom Metazoa; phylum Chordata; class Actinopteri; order Atheriniformes; family Atherinopsidae; genus Leuresthes; species Leuresthes tenuis. Next base: position 13,886,137 of record NW_027325365.1, on the reverse strand, counting down.
TAGCCAGTCAGATGTGTTTATAGCTATTCCCAACCGCCTCACTCCAGGGTGGAGCGAACAGCTGGTCGACACAAAGAAAGGCAAAAAGAGATTTTATTTCATGTATTGGGATAGCTGGAAGGGATTTTTTTTCTTACAGCGTTCTACACACAAGTTCAGACATTGCATGCTTTTTGAACCCCCGCACATCTGTCGGAGCTGGAGAGCGGCTTGTCACAACTGTCCCACATGTTTTCAAGCGTTCACAGTGCTATACCCAGCTTTAAGGAGAAGCTCTCTATGTGCTGCTCGGTTCGGGGGGGTGGGGTGGGGATTCAGTCTTACCTCCAGGCCATGAGCATCAGGACGACCAAAAAAATCAAATCAGTGATACGAGCAATCTGTAAAACAACAGGCGCCGAGAGTGAGAACTCAAGAGTTGGCCTTCTGCTTTTTTTCGTTGACGACATTGTTTTGAGCATCTGACTTGAATTAGCTGTCCTTGACGTGACGTGTTTACAGGTGTTGGTATACAGCCCGAGTAACATTCCCATGCTGGGTCCATCTGGCTTTTTCCAAGCCCTTCCTGTCACGCATGACTGTCAACAGCTCGATCTGGACAGAGTCTTCTGCTCTTCCTTTAAAGGTAAACAACAACCACCGCTGGGAAACACTGGGAAAACATGCACTGATGGCCAAGATACATTGTAGGTCTTTAGCTAGAGGGGCTAGTTTTCCAATGAAATTGTGGAATTTAAGTCTGGGGTAGGTCCAGCATCCAGGATGTTAATCCTTGCCTTGTTAAAATACTTTGTGTAACTATTAAAACACAGATTTGTTTTCTCTTGACTACAGGGTCTGAGTTGATGAGGATTAAATTCAAGCACATGTTTATGTTTGTGAGAGCACAGAGCGCTGGTCTCAAGCTACAGAGACAAGAATGTAATGGATCCCACAAGTACAAAATTAAAGTCAGAGGAACAAAACCAAGGAACTGGAAAAACAAAAAGAAAAGTTTAACTGTTGGACAGAATTGTCTCCAGGCCTTTCTTTTTGTGCCAGTACCACAAACTGTGGGACTTAGATGGATTTTCTCAGTAATTTGAACATGTGGATTATATTCATGTACAGATGATCTGTGTTTTTGGCTGTAATAAAATATTCACTGTTGTATTCACAGAACGACCTCCCTTCAAAGATCTTACCCAAGTATTTGGAAATATTAAGTCCACAGTCAAAAATGGTTCCACCCAAAGATACAGTTGATATTTGTGGGCTGAATTGTTAAGTCAGCATCACTACATCATCACAACAGGAATGTTTGAATGCTGATGCGTAGCATGACAAACCTTCATGATATTCACTGTGTTGGTTTTCTTTGTCATTAAGCAAAAATAGAGTGTAGAGCAGAGATTCAAAGTCAGGGGAATACCAAAGTTGTTTCAAATCCAGGGGGTGGGAACTAGTTTTGCTGCATTCTGTCCAATAGCTGTCGAGACTTGGTCACCAAACAGAGAACCAAGAAGAGTCTGACTCACTGGAGTCATCGAGGTCTGTTCCCTTGAGACAAACCCAACATTTTTTTTCCAGCTTCCCTAATCGTATTTAAGAGAGCCAAGTCGAGAAAATTAGATATGAATATACAAATTAGTCTGGAAACTTAAACTAACAAACACCCTCTTGCATATTAAACTTAGATTCAGTTCCCAAACCGTAATGTTCAGATAACCGCTTGTTTCTCAGAAACCGTTCTTTCATAGTATCATTTTTTTACAGATTAAGAATGTGAATCACAACCACAAGCAAGCCACAAGTCCATGAATCACTTGTAACTTCGCACTGCACAGTCCTCACAGCTTCTGTCTTTGGAAGAATTGAAGCTTGATTCGGTCTGAACATTTGGTTGCTAACGTTGTTGCTTTACTTGGGAGAGATGACTTGAACTCAAGTCATAAAACGGTTATTATTTGACCAACCCAAAGGTGTGTCGTCTCGTCTGTCACACCAAAGTTCAGTACACTTTGTTACTACAGCCCATGAGTGTACCATCACTCATTATTCAAGTGTAGACTTGGATAAATGGAAAAGTTCTGTGTCTTGCCCCATGACAAGTCCCGTTGTAGGACGTCCGCGACCGCTGCATTTGCTGAGCCACAGACCCCACACACTCACCCCGGGGTTTGAAGTGTGTTTAACCGTGACATCACATTTCAAATATATTTAGATCTTCATTTTTAAATATTTTAACATCCCCTGCAGATCTTATACACAGCTGCGGTACTGTCTACACAGTGGAGAGTAAAAAATGGGACGATCCGGAGCAAGAATCCACTCATGCCCCAGTGCAGCAGAGTCTTCTACTCTTCCTCTTCTTACAGCATAGTGACCCCTTCACCTCCCAGGTCACCGATCTTTTGGGTGAGAGACCATTTCAGCACAAAACACAGAGTTGAATGTAATTTAGCCTCTTAATTGTTATGCTCCATCCAAATAAAAGCATTCCGTGTGGTTTCATCTCCAGAAGTAACCGGTGTCTGTGCTCTTCCCACAGCCACAGAGGTGTTGATAGAGCACCACCTGGAGGACATTCTCAGCAACAACAGGCGGGCCATCACAGAAGCCCTGCAGACTGAACTGCGGAACACACTGAAAACACAAAATCACAGAAAAAAGGCAAGACCGAGAGACATATATACACACTAACAGGCGTTCTGGTTTCAGATAAGAGGCTGTAGCTGTGTAACGGCACTTTGGTCAATCAGTGGACAGAACAGAATTATTAATATTTTCAGGTTACAGCTTCTAATATGTGAGACTTGATATTTATCTCTGTTCAATACAGCAAAAATGAGCTGTATGTTAATGCTCAGAGAGTTCAAAGAAGCTATGTGTGAGAAAGTGTTTGCTGAGCTCTATCGAACCCAACTGGTCATTCAGTATTTACTGGGTATTACAGGTTCCATCCATCCATCCATCATCTGCCGCTTATCCGGGGGTCGGGTCGCGGGGGCAGCAGCTTGAGCAGAGAAACCCAGACGTCTCTGTCTCTGTATTACAGGTTATATTAACAAAAGTGAATCGGTAAACGTTTGTGTTTTTATCAGCAACAAGAGAAGCTCCGTTCAGCTGCTGAGGTGATTCTCAGTTCCACTGTCAATATCGTGAGCTGCAGCAGTAACGTGGACTTCAGAAATGCTTGCTTGAACCATATGAAGGTGTGAAAGAAATGAATTTTTAAAGTTTTATGCCAGTCTTTGTTTTTAATTGTAAGATGTAAAAGGATCGCTCACTTTTACATCTCATAACTGGATACGATTTGACTCTGCCAAATACTTTATCAGACTGTGTGAAACTCTATTAATATCAGCCACAAATATAACATAGGTATTGATTATTCACCAGAAATTAGATATATTGTGTGTGTGTGTTTGTGTTTGTCAGGTGCATGACACTCATGAACTGTCAGCTTCCCTCAGGGAATCATTATGGAAAGTGACATCATGGAAATTCCTTCCCAAGAGCAGGTGCTACTCTGCTCAGGTTAGTGGGGTGGGCTATGTGCTTTCCACCAGTACTTACACTACATCTGGTGATGATTGTAATCTAATGCACCATCATTGTTTCGACAGATGGAAGAACATCCTGACTGTTCCGAGCTCACCAGAACAGAAATCTGAGGATGTCTGTGTTTGTCCCAAAAGACTTCTGGCCATGGAGGCAGTTCAGAAATTAAAATGTTTCTGAAATTTAAAGTATCCTAGTTATAAAGCAATAGTTGTTCAACCCTTTATTTATATTTTGATTTAACTATTAACTATTTATCTAAAAAAGTGTTCTATGCCATATGGTTGTAATTTAACACAATCCTTGGATCAGAATTATAAGTAGTGAGATCTGAATGTTTCAAATTAACTGTAAATTGGAATAACTTGCTTTGATGCTTCTCCTTGAAATAAGCAATGTGGTAGAAAATACAATCATCTGTACAATATCATTTATCCCTATTGTTTTACTGTTTTATCCATATTTAGAGTGTGAAGTTGTATTACAGCTGTGAACTACAATGAAAACTGAATAAATTATTAGTGGATTTTTTTTGTGTAAAACGTTAGTTTTTATTTCTGGCCAATATTTTATTTTATCTATTGTTTATAAATTAATGTGAAGGCTGTAATATTTTTGTGACTGAATGGGAACGCGGCACTGATAAACAAAGGCTTTTGTTTTAGTGGCGCCAAGTGACATCCGCTTATCGTGACGTTTGATTTGACGTCAGTTCCGGCCGCCAACACCGACAGCTCTTTTTCGCGGTAAAATGAAATGGCCGTTTTAGGTCAGGATTACTTCCCTGTACTTCTGTCTTAACAGCTAACTTCCAATCAGCCACAGTAGCCAGTGTTTTGAGACTGAGCTGTAGGAAAAATAAGATCGTTGACGTTGGTATGAAGCGAGAGCAGAGCTAACGTTAGCTAAAGTATCATCACAACGTTGAACCGTCATACATTGAGCTCGGGACCTGTGAAATTGATAGATCATACAGCCAAAAACGATGGCACTTGTAACCGCGGAGATCTTAAAACCCGAGCTGGAAATCTTCGGTATAACCTGGCAAGATGACTCTGTCCTTGACAAGAGTAAGTTTATCATTTCAGTGATGCTATAAGCATCCTAATAATCAGGTGGCACGTTTTTGTTGTGCAATATCATAATTAAGTCCACTCTCTTGTGATATTACTATCTGTTTGTGCACGTACATTAAATACATGTTTGTTAATGGGGTTTTAATCACATTTGGGACTTTTTTTTTACAGCATTTGTTACAATGCATATCACATTTAATATGGTGTTAATGTGTTTCTTGTGCTGTGTAGTTATGTTTAGTTCCACTTCTATGATCTGTTACCTGAACGACCTTCTGTTTTCTCCTTAATTCCTCTGTTCTGTGCTGGAAACTGCACAACATCTGTGTCTGGATCAGTCACTGTGCATGTTTGTGGCTGATTGTTGTTGCTTCCCTACATTAATCCCAGATTTAACCTGCTTTCCCCTCCGTCTTTTCTGTCTTACAGTTGTTGAGCTGTGCATTTGCAGTAGGATACAGGCAGATGACATGGTTTCGAAGTTGTTGGCCTACATTAACACAAAAACTGTTTCTAAACTCACCATCGACAACCTGGAGCAGTTTGAACATGAGGTAAAGGAAACGTTTGATGGATGTTTGCATCTGTTACATCACGTCAAAATGACAAACACTCACCTCGTACATCACAAATATAAAGTTACTATTTTCCAAGTAACTCATGGCGTATGCAGTTATGTATGTTTTACATTTTTAAACATGCCACTCTAACCTTTCTCTTGTACTCTGAACTGATTGACAGTTGTCACACAAGAAGAACAAGTCGAAATCAAGCTTCAGAAAAGAAGAAACTCATAACAGAATGTACACAGTACAGGACTTGTATCCTTTATAGTGAACTCAAAACAAAAAACGCACCTTCAGCTGTAAAGCTGCGCCTCTTTCAGGGTTGGTTTGTTTTTCTGTGATTTACCTCTGGTGATGCATTGCAGACCTTGACAGTATTTTTTCCAGAATAAAAGCTGAGGAAGAGGAGGAGGATCTCCTGGACTCCTACTCTACTCCTGCGAAGGTAAGCTGCCACTTCTGGGTTATAACAAAACCTTCTTCTTCTTGTTCTTCTTCTTCTCAGTTTACTCCGGAATAGTTTTACACATTTGCGGATGAGTCCTGTACTTTTAAAACGAGCTTAGGTCTGGCTCACATTAGTTTGACCGTCTGTAACCACTTACCGTTTGCGAATGTAGATGTTTTAAACGATGTTACTGTGTTCCCTACTCGTTCATGTCTCCGCAGGGCTCTCAGAAACGGGCGCTGACCACTCCAGAACATCCTCAGTCCAAGAGGAGTGCTGCTCTGCTGTCCAGCCCAGGTCTGCTGCTTTCTCCAGCCAGCTTCTCCCCCAGGTACTGTGCTGCACATGCAAAGAGTTAGTCGCCCTTTTCACACAGCACGTTGAAGCCGAGACTCTTGTGCATTTCCGTCCTGTGTTTCTTTAATGAAGGTGGAGAAATAGGTTGAAATTGATGCACCTCTGAGCTTGCAGTGGAGGTGTTTCCAGACCCAATATAACAACTTACTTGTTTATAGATCCCACTAGAAACAGTGTGTATATAAAATCCTTTTGTCCATAGATGTTGGAGAGTGTTCACAAACATCAACTGTTGTTTGAAGCAGTGCTAATAAACTAGACGGGTGACATGAAGATATCAGTTTACTGGTAAAACACTATGAGACAAACACTATGATCCATTGATGTTTTTATGAAGGTAAAATGTCTCATCTACAAATGTTTAGAATACAGTGGAGGGAGGGTCAAACATGTGACCCTCTGGCTCTGGAAAATCAAACCAGTTCTTAGCCACAACCAACTTAGAGCTGTCTCTAGCACAGCTGTGAAGCACACCTGGAACCTCTTTGGATGTTTGGTTGATGTTCAGAAATGGAAAGCACGAGAAAAATTGTGGATTTGTTGCAGTACGACTCAACTCTGCCCCTCTCCCCGTGTCTTTTCAAAGTGCAACGCCCTCGCAGAAGTACAACCAGCGAGGAGGGAAAGGGGAAGTGGTGGTCACCTTTGGAGCTGTGCAGGGCACCCGCTGGGCGGGCAGGAAGGATCCCGGCACAGGCGTTGAATTGGAGCTCCTGGAGGGGCCTGAAGACTCCCTCCGATGCAGCTACAAATTCATGTTCCAGAGGCTACGAGATGTTCGAAATGGTATGTCGCTTCACAGATTCGCTACCATCTCATATGCTCTTTACTACAGAAAAACACGAGCATTTAGCCAAAAATAAAGGTTCTCAAATATTTATGATTGCAAAAAAACGTTGAAAACAGTGGAACATCTTGATAATGTGCTTGTACAAATGAGTCTATGTGTAGAGCACCACCCAGAGCCTTGTTGTGCATTTTGCTTCAGTGCTGACAGAGAAGATAGAGGAGCTGGGAGAAAGCCTCAGCTCTCACTTCACCATTGAAGAGTTCTCCCCCGTCTCTCTTCCTGCCCAGGTATCGAGCTGCTAAACCGTGTTATTTACCAAAGTTGAAATAAACAGTAAATGTGCGGTAATTAGCTATCACTTCTTACTGTTGCGCTTGCATCTCTCCTCCTACAGGACAGAATAACAGTGTTGGGTCAGGTGTGCTGTGACAGTAACGGCAAACTGAATGCACAGTCGGTTCTGTTGGAGGCAGGACCAGAACAGGGTGGTCAGCAGGTCCCTGTGGACCTGTCTGAGCTCAAAGAGTATTCCCTCTTTCCTGGCCAGGTGAGCCGACTTATTCTGAAGGTGTATTAATTCAGCTCATTAAAATGTGTCTAATGTTCCTCCTCCGTGACATTTCTGAAAAGCATCCTTGTTTAGAAGTGACCAGATTGGAGTTTATTGTGATGGTAAAGATCTCACACACCAGGTGGTGGTTTTTCCTTTGCCTCTGCACTGAGGTTAGTGTGCAGCAGGTTATATGGCCACCTAGAGTAACAGAGCATGCCAAGGACGTGGGCTTGAGACTAACCCAATGTCTGACCGAGAACTCTGACAATGAATGCAAACGAAACAAGCTCCAGAGCCTGCCACAGAACAGGTGTTCTGTTCACTTACTTCTTGTGTTATAAAGCATTAATCTTGTGAACCTTTTTTTTTTCAGGTGGTAGCGATGGACGGGATGAACGCTACGGGAAGAAAACTTGTGGCTTCCAAGCTTTATGAGGTCAGCTACGAACTTTAGTGGCCCAGATGCTCTCAGCCTTTTTAAGAATTGTGGCCTTCTGGGTTTCCAGTTCCTAATTTTGTCTTTATTTAGGGAGTTCCTCTTCCTTTTTACACCTCAACCGCAAAAATGGAGACTGATGAAGGTAAGGAGCCATGTTGGTTTCTACTTAACGACGCAGAACATTGTTGCAGGCTCCTGTTTGAACACATTCTTTTGTGATTATTTGGAGAGCACACATTTGTCAACTACATCTCTGGACACTGTTGATCTCATGCAGACACAGAGCCGTTGAACGTGCTTGTGGCCTGTGGACCGTACACGCCCTCTGACAGCCTGACCTTTGACCCCCTTCTGGACCTCATCGGCGTCATTGTCAGGGATCGTCCAGATGTCTGTCTGCTGGTACAGTTGCTGCGACTTAATTTGTGGAAGAATACACAGAAAAGCTCCTGAATGCATGTTCTCACTCTCACTTCTCCTCTCCAGCTGGGCCCGTTCGTGGACTCCAAACATGAACAAATTGAGGTTGGTATGAAATGGGACAACTTCCTCGGCTCGTAGATCAAAAGCGTTTGTGGTTAACAATTAAATTTGAGCCCTCGCCGCCAAAGTCAGCGCATGGCAATGTGATCAACATGTTGAAGGTTTGAGTCCAGCTCTCCAAATCTCTCGAAATGTGTGCGATCATCTCCGTCTCCACCTGTTTGTCACACAGAAAGCCCAGGTGACCGAGACGTTTGAGGCCATTTTCTCAAGATGCATTGAAAGCATTGTGGATGGCACCAAAAGGTTTGTCTCTTCTCCACAAAGAGGCCTGTTTTCTCCATCCTACATCCAGACTAGAACTCACATTCCAGCATTCAAATTATTTTCAAGCTTGTTTGTCGCCTACAAAGAGGCAACAAATACAATTTAATCTCTGTTATATAGTTTATTGGCATATTTGTTTAAGTCCTTTATGTATTTTTGCTTTTTTTGAGGGGGGATTTTAACAGTTTTTTTTTTTTTAACATTTTTTTTATTCCAAATCATTTAATTTCCTCAGCAAATTAGCTGAATCTGTGGTCTCTGACTCGGTAAAGCTTTGTGTTCTCTTTCTTACGCAGTGTTGGCTGTCACTTGGTGTTTGTGCCCTCCCAGAGAGACATCCACCACCATTTCATTTACCCACAGCCTCCCTTCACCCTGCCAAACCTCAGCAAGGACCAGGTCTGATCACACATGCAAACCCAGTACAAAGTGTGGATTTTTTATTTTTTTGTTATTTAAACTTGTCTGCTTGAGTCACGGTTGTTGAAAGCGGAGACACGGGAGTCAGTTGTCTGTGCAGTCGCTGATTAAAGCACATTAACGCCACACGGTCGTGTTCACCTGATATTTCTGTCCGTACGCCGCAGCGTGTCACCCTGGTCCCCGACCCCTGCACCCTGCTGATAGATGGTGTGACCTTCGGCTTAACGTCCACCGACATCCTTTTCCACATGGGTGCGGAGGAGATCAGCTGGTGAGCATTACCAGAAATCTGTGTTTCTAATAGTCAGACCTTTATCCGACTGCAAAGCTCTGTCAGTTTAAGCTCTGTCAGTTTAAGCTCTGTCAGTTTAAGCTCCGTCAGTTTAAGCTCCGTCAGTTTAAGCTCCGTCAGTTTAAGCTCCGTCAGTTTAAGCTCTGTCAGTTTAAGCTCTGTCAGTTTAAGTTCTGTCAGTTTAAGTTCTGTCAGTTTAAGTTCTGTCAGTTTAAGTTCTGTCAGTTTAAGTTCTGTCAGTTTAAGTTCCGTCAGTTTAAGCTCCGTCAGTTTAAGCTCCGTCAGTTTAAGCTCCGTCAGTTTAAGCTCCGTCAGTTTAAGCTCCGTCAGTTTAAGCTCCGTCAGTTTAAGCTCTGTCAGTTTAAGCTCTGTCAGTTTAAGCTCCGTCAGTTTAAGCTCCGTCAGTTTAAGCTCTGTCAGTTTAAGCTCTGTCAGTTTAAGTTCTGTCAGTTTAAGCTCCGTCAGTTTAAGCTCCGTCAGTTTAAGCTCCGTCAGTTTAAGCTCTGTCAGTTTAAGCTCTGTCAGTTTAAGCTCTGTCAGTTTAAGCTCTGTCAGTTTAAGCTCTGTCAGTTTAAGCTCCGTCAGTTTAAGCTCTGTCAGTTTAAGCTCTGTCAGTTTAAGCTCTGTCAGTTTAAGCTCTGTCAGTTTAAGTTCTGTCAGTTTAAGCTCTGTCAGTTTAAGCTCTGTCAGTTTAAGCTCCGTCAGTTTAAGTTCTGTCAGTTTAAGCTCCGTCAGTTTAAGCTCCGTCAGTTTAAGCTCTGTCAGTTTAAGCTCTGTCAGTTTAAGCTCTGTCAGTTTAAGCTCTGTCAGTTTAAGCTCCGTCAGTTTAAGCTCTGTCAGTTTAAGCTCCGTCAGTTTAAGCTCCGTCAGTTTAAGCTCTGTCAGTTTAAGCTCCGTCAGTTTAAGCTCCGTCAGTTTAAGCTCCGTCAGTTTAAGCTCTGTCAGTTTAAGCTCTGTCAGTTTAAGTTCTGTCAGTTTAAGCTCCGTCAGTTTAAGCTCCGTCAGTTTAAGCTCCGTCAGTTTAAGCTCCGTCAGTTTAAGTTCTGTCAGTTTAAGCTCCGTCAGTTTAAGCTCCGTCAGTTTAAGCTCTGTCAGTTTAAGCTCTGTCAGTTTAAGCTCTGTCAGTTTAAGCTCTGTCAGTTTAAGTTCTGTCAGTTTAAGCTCCGTCAGTTTAAGCTCCGTCAGTTTAAGTTCTGTCAGTTTAAGCTCTGTCAGTTTAAGCTCCGTCAGTTTAAGCTCCGTCAGTTTAAGCTCTGTCAGTTTAAGCTCTGTCAGTTTAAGCTCTGTCAGTTTAAGCTCCGTCAGTTTAAGCTCTGTCAGTTTAAGCTCCGTCAGTTTAAGCTCCGTCAGTTTAAGCTCCGTCAGTTTAAGCTCCGTCAGTTTAAGCTCCGTCAGTTTAAGCTCTGTCAGTTTAAGCTCTGTCAGTTTAAGCTCTGTCAGTTTAAGCTCTGTCAGTTTAAGCTCTGTCAGTTTAAGTTCTGTCAGTTTAAGTTCTGTCAGTTTAAGTTCTGTCAGTTTAAGTTCTGTCAGTTTAAGTTCTGTCAGTTTAAGCTCCGTCAGTTTAAGCTCCGTCAGTTTAAGCTCCGTCAGTTTAAGCTCCGTCAGTTTAAGCTCCGTCAGTTTAAGCTCCGTCAGTTTAAGCTCCGTCAGTTTAAGCTCCGTCAGTTTAAGTTCTGTCAGTTTAAGTTCTGTCAGTTTAAGTTCTGTCAGTTTAAGTTCTGTCAGTTTAAGTTCTGTCAGTTTAAGTTCTGTCAGTTTAAGTTCTGTCAGTTTAAGCTCTGTCAGTTTAAGTTCTGTCAGTTTAAGTTCTGTCAGTTTAAGCTCTGTCAGTTTAAGCTCTGTCAGTTTAAGCATGAGTTGATTACCTACAAATTTAGTGTGCTTCTTTAGCACTGACCTGGCTAACTTTAGATCGTTTTTACATTAATGAATATAGTAATTAAAGCACTGATTGCAATCAGTGTTCAGTGTTGAAGCTACATGTGTTTTACGTTGCAGTGGCACTGGTTCGGACCGATTCTCACGCATTCTGAAGCACATGCTGACCCAGAGGAGGTAGACTTACTAAAATAAATCAGCTCTACTTTGTTTGATTTGGTTTTTTTTTTTAATTAATAAATGACTCCTACGTGTTTCTTACTTGCAGTTACTACCCTCTGTACCCGCCCGCGGAGGAGGTGAACATGGATTACGAGAAGTTCCAGAGCTTCGGTCAGATGCCGCTCACCCCCGACGTTCTCATCATTCCATCGGAGCTGCGCTACTTTGTAAAGGTACGGAACATTTCGTACTCTCGTTTCAAAAGATTAGAGAAGTTTTCCTGAAGATTAATGTTTTTTCCCTTTGATCGGTTGCAAACTGCCCCCCCCCCCCACCCCCCCTGTTGTCAGGATGTGGTCGGCTGCGTGTGCGTGAACCCTGGACGGCTGACCAAAGGCCAGGTGGGAGGGACGTACAGCAGGCTGCTCATCCAGCGCAGCGCTACACCCGAGGAAGGGAAGAGAGTGAGCCCCTGCGTGGCGGCTCAGGTGGTGAAAATCTGACTTTAAACTGCCACAAGTGAGCAGCCAGTTTTCTATGAGCTCCATACGGATGGACGAAATCTCAAAAACGTAAAAATCTAATTGGACTTACATCATATTAGTTCACTTTTATATCAGAAACATGTCGGAGTGCATTTTCTTCTGCGTCACTCAGACACAGCAGCAATGATAAATTATTGCCATCATTTGTACAGTTTTTTTTTTTGTTTTTTTTTATTGAAGAAAATATTTTCTCTCCATCTACTTTGTTCCGTTTGTCTGTATAATACTTAAACAATCTGCCGATTTTGTATTTCATACGATCCAAAAATAAAAAAAAGTTAAATGTGCTGAGTTGACGGAACATTTCTATCTATCAAGCCTTTCTTTAATAGACTTTAAAGTTACACTTGAGGTAAGTGAGGTAGGTTTTGGCTTTGGGCCGCGACACATTTAGTCATAAAAGTCATCGAACTCATCGGAGTCACTTCGGTGAGCCGTCTGCGATCTGTCCTCCGTCGCTTGGAAGATTTCCAGATTGTGACAAATCGCTGGAAAATAAAGTGAGCATCAATCAGACTGAACGTGTACAAGAAGCTACAACATATTGTGTTTCATGTTGTCTTATGATTGTTTGGTACCTTGAGGCTTCTCATCAGATTTTTCCTCTGTTTCTCTGAAAGAAAAAGTGAAAACCGGGTCATTGGTGATGGGATCTACGCCAGCAGAAAATGTCAAAAATGAACTCACTCTTTCTCCTTCGCTTGCTCTCGAGGTGCAAGAAGATTCTCAATATCGTCCTCATCGCTGACTTCCTTTGAGGATCCTGTTTCTTCACCGTCATTCTCCTCGTCGTGTTCTGCTGCTTCTTCTGGAATATTCTGCATCTGTTTAGACCTTAAAAGACAAGAACTGTATGTGACCCGTGTGGCACAGTTAGAGGAAGATTCTTTCATTCCTCCCTCATCACACCTCTTCTCCTGTGGTGAGATGATGCTGTCCTCTGAATCTCCGTTCTCCTCTTCTCCATTTTCACTCCCGTGCTCCTCTTCATCTTCTTTCTCGTCCTCACTACTTTTGCTTCCATCTTCATCGACGTCTTCTTCCTGAGAGGAGGCAGAACCATGTTTTCTGTTCTCGGTTTCTTTGTTCATCCGCTTCTTTGACTGTTCACCGTCTCCCTGATCCTCCTCATCCTCTCCCGCTGTCTCCACCTCTGTGGTGTTCTTTTTTTCAGAAACCTCATCATCGTTGTGGTCTTCCTCCACATTGCTGTCCTCTTCATCCCTTTTCTCTGTGCTGCTTTGCTCAGAGCTGCTGCTCTCCTGCTTTTCTTTCTCACTTTTTATGCTGTCACTTCCTGGTTCCTCCTCTACTCTGCAACTCTCTGGTTTGTCATCTTCGCTTTGATTCTCCAGCTTTTCTTCCTCGCTTCCTGACTCTTTACCAGCAGACTGACTCTCTTCATTGTGACCTTCTGGATCTTCTTGCTTAACCTCGGTTTGTTTAACCTTTGCCACCGTCTCAGATCTTGGTGATCCAACAGCAAGCCCCCCTCTTCTTTTTGTCTTCCCGCTGCTTCTGGTGCTGTTGTCCTCGGATGAGGTCTCTCTTTCTGAGCTTTTGGCCACTGTGACTGATGCAATGACAATTTCACTGGAAGTCCTGGATGACCTGAAAGAGGAACAGATGGAAAACACACATCAAGTAGATTGTTTTTACCTCCTCAAGCTTGTAGAAACAAACTATTCTAAAACAATGTGTGAACAGATGCTTTATCTGAGGTTCGCTCTGCTCCTCCTGTTTGCTGTACAGTTTGTCTAAAATCAATAATGCTTTAATGTATATTTCATATTGGGTGACATCTTCTAAACAAAATTAGATTGTGCTTTAAAATAAAAAAAATCAATAGAGGAATGAAATGTAAAACTACATAAATTCATGCACACAGTCACATCAAATATAATCATTTTGGAGTCTTATACTGAGTTGCCCGTCTATGAGCTTCAGGCAGAGAGTCTCAGAGCTGAGAGAGACGGCACAGACCCGCTAACATGAAGCGACAAGTCAAGATTTCAGAACCGTCCGGCCTCGCAAGCTGCAGGAGGATCTTAAGCAAGAACTGGGCTTATGAGGAGTAATCAGATCCCGGTAATGTATGAACAGAAGCTATACAAGGCTAAAAAAAAGTGCATATAAACTAATTACAGTTTTTTTTTCCCTGATTTGCAGTCATCCACTTTTTGGAGTCCTTCTCCTGGTATCAGCATAGCTGAAAATAAACCCATAAATCGTACCGGGCTTTATCCCATTTAGATAATGAACCTTTGTATTTCTGGTTAAAATGCATTATGTTCTAAAACGTATATATAAACTGACTAATTGAAAGTTTTAATAAAGAATTGTCAAATTTTGTGTACAGCAGTGAGCTGGTTTTGAAGTCTTGTTTTGTAGTTTTGGGTGCATATTTTGTGAGATGAGAGGGATGCTTTGTGTGCACAGATGAGGTAAGTTTGGACTCTCATCGATCAACATAAATAGAGGCAGATAACTGTATTGGTCGGATCAGTGTGTAGATACGTTGTTTGGCAGACTGGTGCATTATGAAGGGATACCATATGACGTCTACCAAAGGATAAAGCTGTCAAAAATTATCTCTTACTCCTTGGAGCCACATCTTTCCCCGTCTGAGGAGGAATGCTGTGTTCTTCCTCTCTTTTCCTTCTTCTTTCTCTTCTCTCTGCAGGTCAGTCTGGACTCTCCGCCACTCTCACTGCTCTCTGCGTGACCACTGGGCAGACGAACTGGATGCAGAATATGAACAAACACGCAAGTTAAACGTGTGAGAGCAACAAGCACGAAGCTCATGAGACCATCGCATTTTCTTTCTCTTCCCACCTGGTTTAATGTCCAGCTCCTGGGACAAGCAACTGCTGCTGCTTCCACTGCTTTTCTCCCTCTTTGAGCTCACTTCTCTGCCAGGCTCATACTCCCCCCTCCCAGTTTGTGAAACCCTCGACTCAAGAGGAGGCTCCTCGGTGTAGAGCTGGCCCCAGGATCCCGGGGGAATCCCAGCTGCACCAGTAGCCCAGGAGCAGGGGTAGCTGTATTGCGTGGAAGCCCACTCTGCTGCTTCCTGCCTGGGCTGTGGCTGATGATGCCCTGGCATGGGGGTAGGGTGGGGG
Organism: Leuresthes tenuis; assembly: GCF_036924035.1. Classification (NCBI taxonomy): domain Eukaryota; kingdom Metazoa; phylum Chordata; class Actinopteri; order Atheriniformes; family Atherinopsidae; genus Leuresthes; species Leuresthes tenuis. The sequence continues at coordinate 13,871,133 of NW_027325365.1, read as the reverse complement.
AGCAGAAACGAGTGAGGATGGAAGTTGGGTGGAGGGAGAAGAGTGGAGCTGTGGCGTTGAGCAGGCACTCTAATAGGAATCCTACCAATCTGGGACTGAGTTTGGGTCAGCCAGGAGGACTGTACGTAGGGATGCTGGGAGAAGCCATCTTGGTTGTAATCAGAGTACTCGTGAATGGAATTCGCCTGAGGAGCAACTGTTTTTTGTGGCCTCGTGGAAAGACCTGTAAATAATAATTTGGGTCAGATAGAAGCTTGCATGTGCGGTTGGAGCACACCATCAGTACTGAGGAATAAAGGAGATTATAACAGATGTTGAAGTGACAGAAGAGAACAGACCCTGTGAAAGTGAAGGCGCACCTAATGCAGAATGTGATACACCTTCTTCTTCTTCTGTTTTATTTAGATATGACCTCAAACAGTCTTCCATCTTCTGTTGAGGAAACACACTTTAAGGTAACACAGCCCGTAGTGATGGAGCAACAGAAAATTCATGTCACTTGTAAGAATATATTTTAATAAAAAATCTTTTGGAGAAGACTGTGATAATAGAAACAATATGATGATGATAGGATATATGATGGAGTTACATTACAAAGCAAGCCATAAGCTTTGGATATATATCTTTCAAATTAGGAGGGGTCAAACTGCCTCCATATTCAGTGCCATGATTGTACCTGCTTCTGAGCAGCCTGTTTCTTCTCCTGGAGTTGCTGATGCCAGCGGGGGGTGTTCTCCTCCAGGTACCTCTCATACTCCATCTGCAAACATCAAAACCATAAGTTCAGCACCAGAGCTTCATGCAAGGGATGTTTGAGCAGTTGTGATCATTAATATTGCTCCTGAGTTAGTTTTGTTCAATTTTCCAGTCTACACTGTGCATTTTCTGTGTGTCTGTGCACCCGAATAGTTTTCATGGCTGCATTGCGGGCCAGCATGTCTTTCAGTGTGTCCTGGGCCTTCTCAAACTGCTGCAGCAGCTGCCTGTTGTGCTGTTGGGCTACAGACTCTCGCTCCTTCAGCTCCAGCCAGCGCTGCTGAAGCTGCGTCTCTCTGCTGCAGGGAAAATATACAGAAAGATTAGAACATTTATGCGAGATATGACGGGAATGACTCTGCAAGCATTTGTTTGTCTTTTACCCTTTCCTTGCACTTACATATGTCCTTGACTAATAGGAGATGCAAATTCATCTTGAAACACTGACCTGTTGACACAGTAAGAGAGAGGTTGCATAATGTCACAACATGACAAGCTGTCAGAATGAAACTTTGCAGCTTAAATGACAACATTTAGTAAATTCTTCCATAAAAGTCATTCAAAGTATTGCTTTCTGGAGTTTCCATTTAAAATATACAACTAAAGAGAACAGCCATCTGGGCAATATTACTTAAATGTCACCTGATTTGGAAGTGTATCATAACCCAATATCTGCATTCCTCTAAGTTGAAACAAACTATCAAGAGAGTATAAGGTTAAAAAAGAAAATCTGAAATAACTTAAGCAAAACTGACCACACCTTTGATTTCCAAGGGGCCAGACTGCATGATCGTGGTTACAAAATGGCCTTTAAACAGCTGAAACTTCTTTGTTTGGCATTATGGATTCACATGTAAGTTCACAAAGTAACAAGATTTTCTGAAGAATGAAAACTACTGAAATCACGTATGTTGCCTAGCTTGAATCAAACCCCCATGGGTTATTTCAAAGTGAAAGGAGGGGAACCTTCTTTGGTGAACTCAGCTGAAAAACAAAGTAGGACAGAATGTGTCACAGCATCGTGTGCAACACTGGTATCCTTACTGGTAGCCCGTATGTTTTGTGTAGTGAATCCAAACTGCTTTTATTCTTAAATTGGGAGCCAATATTAGGTGTATTTTAAATGATTTTACATTTAGTTTATGATGATTTGACAGGGTTGGACTCACTTTTACAGTAGTTTACTGTAAAATGGAATTAAACCCCTAAAATACTCCTTTTTTAACCATAATTTACCAAAGCTTTTATACGAGCTCATTACTGTGATTTTAAAATTAATATTTTTTTTCTCTTCATGAAATTATTCCTGTGATACCTTAACAGCTTTAAAAGCACAAACTCTCCATGTGTCATCTCCTACCTCGATAGCAGCATTAAGGGTCTTACCTCCTCTGTACACGGCGCTCTTTTTGTTTTGTAAAAGTGTTTGGTTCCGTGCTGGTCTGATGGAAAAGGGACAGCAAATTCTCTCTTGGTGCAGCCATGACAGCCAGCTTTCATTAAATGCTGAGATTAACAGGGATTAAGGGCTATGAGGGGGAGGGACCAGATACATTCTGCCAATCCACATATAGACACAGTTTAAGGGCTTTATAGATGTGATATATACGTTTGTTTTTGTTTTTTTATTACTACCACATAGATAACGTAATTATTGGAGAAGAAATGTACATATACTGTGGGACAGAAAGAAAATTTAAACAGATAATATGGCACTGAATTACCACTCATTTCATTCCTTGTATCTGATAATTGGAAGATGGAAGCAGGCGTCACTGTATTGCCATCCATCAACATTATATAATAAAATGGGCACATTGAAATGAGCCATTTTCTTCTTAGGTCTGTAAGGTTTTAAATTGAGATTATAATTTGACATAATGAGCTGGAAACTAGATTTATTTAGAGCCTAATTGGGGCCAAAAGTGTCATATTCTAGTGGAGATGGATTATCTGATGAAGGCTGCATGTTCTTGCTCTGTGTAAAGCAAAAAGTAATCAAAGTAATTAACATTAGGTAAAATAGGTGGGTACGGGTTGGGGTATGGGTTTACAGAAGCAGCAGAAGGCAGTAGGTGTACAAAATAATATACAAAAAATAATGACTTTCTCTAAGCTAAAAGAAAAAGTTTTTACAATACCAATTATTCGTATTTTGAATCAAGAGTATTACGGGCGGAACCACTTTGTGTTGTTGCACTGCGGATGTATTATCATTTACACCTATTAGTGGGCGTGAATCGAATATGGTTCAGTAGCTCAATCCCCAGTTGAGAGGGGACTTTAAGAAAAAGCGACGTCGCCGTATTTATTCTATTACATTACATTCGACTATACTGAAGATATATCAAGTATTTCTGATTTTATACGGTTCATTTAAAACCCGCGCGATAAGCTAACTGGTGGTTATTTGGCTCGCTAGCCAACTGAGCTAACCACTGTCACCACTGTGCGTCTACAAAATCCCTCCTTCTACTCCACTGCCCACGTCGCGTTTTTAAATTGTAATTCGAGCACCAGGAGGTGCGCGAGCTCAAAACATGACGAGTTTTGCCAGCAAAGTGTTTTGTAGGACCGAGAAGTTGTGCCAACACCTCCCGGTGGTCCTCAACACGTTCCTGGTTTTCTCGATTACCGGGGAGGTGAGCTACCTGGTGCTCGTCGAGGCTCCGTTGGAGGCGGAGCAGAGGAAGACGATGTGGTCCTCCTGGTGGAAGGTGATGCACCTGCTGGCACAGTACTTCATGCTGGGAAACATCTGCTGGAACGCCCTGCTCTTCGTGAAAACCAGCCCCAGCATCAAAGGGGTGTTTCTGGGAGGAGATGGCTTGGGCCAGGGGTGGAAGTGAGTAAAAAGTACCTGTGTGTCATTATGGCTGGTAACACCACTACCTTGTGTGGTGAGTCACAGTATTTAGCTGAAAGTAAGTGAACACAGCTATCCACATGCCTCTGCTTACTTTTGGAGGGGGGCAGATTGTCATGGTCTTTCTAGTTCAACCCTAGTGTTTCTTTCTTTTCTTTCTTCCTTCATGTTTGTTTGTAACTTAAGAGATTTTTTCAGTTGCAATCAAGTGTTAGATTTCAGTTGTTAAACATATAGTACAATAATGAAAAAAGCATACATTTTAAACCATAAAATCATCCGGTAGGGTGTGCTTTTCTCACGAGCTTTCTCCTCTTTCTCTAAGCCCAAACTTCAGCTGAGCTGTGGCTCAGTTATTACATTTTCAGTGTTGCAGTTTGCAGAATGGTTAGAAACACTTCCACTGAGCCTATCGACAACAGCTGGATAAAAGTGACAGAATGAAAAGAAACCCATCAACTAATCATTCATGACGGTCATGAAAATGAATGACATTCATTTCTTATGTTATGTTTATGTATTTAGCAGACGCTTTTATCCAAAGCGACTTACAAATGAAGATATAACAAGCTATATAAAAAGCTAACAATAAACTACATAGAAGGAACCCACTAGTCCGACTCTGTCAGAGGTGACAGAGTAGAGATAGGGTGCAGGCATAGAAGGAAGTGCAGAAAGATAAAGTTCAGAGATAGAGGGGGTAGGTAAGTGCAAGGTAAGTGCTAGGATAGGAGATGCTCTCTGAAGAGCTGGGTTTTCAAGAGTTTCTTGAAGATAGACAGGGACACCCCTGTTCTGGTAGCGCTCGGTAGGTCATTCCACCATCGTGGGACGACACATGAAAAGAGTTTGGATTGTCTTAGGCGTGGTGTAGGCACTGCTAGACGACAATCCTGGGACGAACGGAGGGGCCGAGTTGTGACATAAGCCTTTGCAAGAGCATTCAAGTAGATGGGAGCCGTTCCATTAAGCACTTTGTAGGCTAAGGGTAGCCAGTGGAGTTCAATGAACAGAGGGGTGACGTGTGCTCATTTATCAAGTGAAAGTTCAGAATCATCAGTCAGTGACCCTCTCCGACCATAAATGTTGTTGTTTTTTTTTTCTTTTTGTAACGCAGGTACTGTTACACATGTGAGACACACACTCCTCCGCGCTGCTCCCACTGCTACGACTGCAAGGTGTGCGTGCTGCGGCGGGATCACCACTGCGTCTTTTTTGGCCAGTGCGTGGGCTTCCGGAACTATCGCTACTTCCTGAGCTGTTTGCTGTTCATGTGGTCGGGGCTCCTGTACGCCGTGCTGATGAATGCAGAGGTCTTCATAGTCATACTGAAGGAGGGTGTGACGGTGCACAGCGTGCTGCTGCTGCTCATTCCCTGGATCATGCTTGTCTCAGGTACGGTCTCACATCCTACGATTATAGCTGGACTGGTCCATTTGATAAGACCGCTCTCCTTGCTCCGGTAAACAGCCAGGAAGGGAATTTATTTCTAGATCAAAGTGTGTCCAACTCTGCTAAAGTAGGTGTTTGAATGTCCTCTTTCAGCTTGTTAGTATGGGTCTGTTTGCGGTCGATTTCTTACATATTGGACCAAAACGACAGAAAAGCGGTTAAGTGGCAGATTGGTATCATGTCCAGTGCTTAGTTGGATTTCTTGACTGCCCAGTATGTGTCATTTATTTCTTATTTTATTCACAAATTAGATGCACGGCATCCTTGTGTTTATTCTTTCTTATTAACGGTTCCTTCTGTTACTTCTGTGTCGAGGCCAGTGACGGGATCTGTGGTGAGTCTTAGCCCGATTGAATGCATGCTGGAGTAATTCGACTTCAATTTCAGTTGGACTAATGGGCTGAGATGTACTTTAAAACGTCAGGTTTTGCTCTGACTAACGCATTAATTAGATTTTTATTTCAAATAAGTAATATGTGATCTAGAAACTGTTCTTAAGATCCTTTTAAACTGAGTGAGCTCCTGTGTACAGAAATATTCTGTATTCTAAGTTTGCTTGTAAAGTGGTTGATGGTGTTAATGAAAACAGCTGCCAGTTATTTATTTATTATGTTAATTAACTTAGTAACAGATGTCCTTTTCTTAATTTCAGCGTGAGACGTATGTGCTTTTCCTCATAAATCTCATTAAACGATTGTAAAAAAAAAACAAAAAAAAAAAAAACACCTCTGATTTCTCAATGCTAACCACCTGTTTTTTTTCAGGATGTTGAAAGTCTGCTGTTTGCACTTTGAGACGTTCGATGATGACTACTTTAAATAGTGTTGAATAATGAGAACCTGTGTCAGCTCAGCCTGGAGAGAGCCATCCTCATTTTACTCCATCGTAGTTTGACTTACAGGCACTTTTCCTCTTCAAAGACTGACTTATTTTGAATGAACTCAATAATTTAGAGACTTTGTACTTCAAACATGCCATCGCCTACTAAAATATGTTGCATAACATGAAATATTAACCGTATAATCTAGATTATTGTATCCATGAAGTCATGGTGATGAGATGAATCCCAGAATTAAACTTATTCTAAGACAATTCTCCACTACTATCCTCTCCTCTTTAGGCCAGGTCTCAGCTCGTGCCTTTGCCTTCGCCTTCATCGCTGACACATGCGTGGTGGGTTTCCTGCTTGTATCCGCCTTCTTCTTCTTCCATCTCTTCATGCTGTTCCGGGGCCAGACCACCAGGGAGTGGTACTCTTCCCGCCGCCCCTACAGTCTCGGACTCGTAGGCAATCTGCGTCACACGCTGGGCGTCCGCTGGTACGTCTGCTGGCTCTGTCCGCTCATCCCGTCGCAGCTGCCTGGAGATGGGATCAACTTCCACGTCACGGGGTCGCTGGAACCCGCCCGGTAACAGATGGAGGTCTGACCGGGTCATGGGTCTTTACTTTAGTGCTGACGGTTAACGTTTTTTCGGGAGCAACAGAAGGGAAGATGACCTCAGTTCCTCAAGAGGTAGCTTGGGATGGGAATAAGCTGGGATGATGCTGGAATACTGCGGGGTTGTTTTAGATGTTAGCGGTTGTGATAGTCTGCCAGAATCTCCTGTAGCGTTTTGCTGTGCCAAGATAGAAAAACAAGGTGTTGTCGTGAAGGTATGTTGCGCTTGACTTGAAGATAATCTGTGCACTGATTGAGGCTGGCCTCAGAATATTACACGGTAATGAACAAAGTTCCTTTGGAACACTGAGCACTGAAAATATGTTTAAAAACAACACTGAAATAAGAATGTATTTTATTGATGAGAAAAAAAAATCGGAGAGTCTTAAATCTTCACTAACAAGCATCTGCGGTCCCCTGACAATGACTCCTGGGGCAGATGGACTCTTGATTATGATGATATTGTCTACTTATTTAGATTTATTTTTTTTTTTTATCTGTACACTTCAGCTGCCTGAATCTGAATCTGAATCAGATATGTTTTGCACTGTTCTTGGCTAGACCCCGGGAATATAAAGTTATCGTTAGCCTCCTACTTGCTGTTGTGCATTACCAGCTAGGCTCACCATGTGCTTGCGTTTTGCACCTCTTTACATCGACTCCTGAGCTGGGGTTTACTACACTAAGCTTCTCACTGGATATTAATATGTCAGGTGGAACCATAAGAGATCTGAGACGGGGTTAACGGTGACGTCTGAACACCAGGAGGACAACAAACCCTGAAAAACCACTGCATAGTCCCGTGTTTCAGTTTTCAAACTCATCTGGTAAATACAGTATTTAAACTGTATGTATCAATCTGGTTTGTAAGCAGTCTGTCTCCACGTTTCATATTATTTTGTTCATGTTTCAGTCAGGAAGGGAGTGGAGCACCACCGTGTCCTCATTCCTAATTACATACCTTCATCTTTGCAGGCTGAACAACTCAAACGGAAAGCTTAATGTTTTTCCAAAGGGAATCAGTCTGTTTATAGTGTTTAGAGAACACATCATGATACCACCTTCTTTTGTTTAGGATGCAATTTGGATTTGGGACGGTGCTGACATGTCTTACTCCTCTTGATGCCAACTGGACTTGAATTACCTCACTGCAGTCCTTGTTTTTATTGTTTGAAATGTTCTGGCCTTAAAGTGGAGCGAATTACTTTTTTTTTTTTTTTTTTTTTTAGGGGGGTCCATGTTGCTAAGCTTGCATAAAAGCCAAAAATGTTGTGTTATTAATTGTTTGGCTTAAGACATCTGATACTATTTGTGGTGTTGGAATTGGCCATTTCAGTGTCTTAATAAACTACCTGAAGGGTGGTGCTTTTTTTTTTTCCGCTTCTTTTCAATTGTTGTGTATTTTGCACTTTGCAAACTCTTGTGTTGAAAGCTATGTTGCATAATTATATTTGTTTGGAAGGAGTTTTCTGATGTTCAGATTTTTGATTGATCCAAAAAGAATAAAATCTCGCCCGTATTCCTGCTGTTTTCTTTCAAATGGACATGTACTGAAGTCACTATTCACTTGTAATTATTAATTCCATGGGGAAAAAAAGTAAGTAAGTTGTGTAAATGAGGACTTTAGCGGTTAAAAAGTGGAAATGATTAATGTAACATGTCACTGAGTTTTTATCTATTTGTACACCAGCGCTGACAAATTTTCATACATTCGCCATTTATAAAAATATTAGTTGACCATATTTTGGCATTGAATGACTTATAAAGTCATCACGTTGCTATGGTAGCCCATCAAAATAACTGTTGCTCTCAGGGCCCGTCCACACGAGAATGTTTTTTGTCGAATCCGCATAAATACTTCATCATTTCGGCCTCGCATCCACACGGATCCGGCTTTTTCGAGGTGTGAAACCGTATTTTTTTAAAACGGCTCCCTGAGTGAGAAGATCATAAAACGCCGGAGAGCCCGGAGTCGTGTGGACTGGAAATGCGGATTTTTTTCAGAAACGATGACGTATAGGCCTCACCTCTCTAACCATTAACCTCAGCCGCCGTCGCTAGACGCGTCATAACTTTAGACATATAAGGAATAAAACTTTAACAAGTCCATTGTACTTGTATTTTTCCTAACTTTATAATGTCTATGGTCATAACAACAACAATGGCTTGTACTACCTTTATACATCTATGCGTGCGAGTAAGGTGCAGCCAAAGCAACTACAAACCACGCCCACGGCTAAACACGCCCCCAGCTGGCTGTAGAGGCCCATTGCGCTTAGAAAGTGAGCAAAAGCGAAACAAAGCAATAATTGAACAACTTTAACGGTTGGTTCACAACATAAAATGTCTTTCAATGCAAACAACGCGTTTGAAACAACAACTTTATACAAAAATAGAAAGTAATGTATTTCAAAAGATTATATAGGCCTGCAGATTTATAAGTACATTTATTCATATATGTGACTAATGAATGCACACAAGTTTATCTTAAAATAGGTAAATATTAGGAGGATTTCTTTCTGTCTCCCTTTCCTTTTGATTGCACAGACAAATTTGTCTATTTTAGTCCATTTCAGCTCTCTAGAAGCAAATCTTGTCCGACCCTATAACAATATTTCAGTGCTTGGTACATTTATTGTCATATCGCCTCCTGATTGAACTTACGGATTACTTTTGATGGAATATTATGCCTATTATGTCTACGTGCTGTGTTCCCCCACTGCTTCTGTTATCATCCCTTGCTCACTCAGTTGGGTATTATTGATGCATGCCCTGCCTTGTTTTCTTCTTCTTGAGGCAGGTTAGATTCTTCTTCTTCTTGTTGTTAATTTCTGTCAGTCTAAATGCCTGATGGCACATTGCTGCCCCTCACAGCTCAGGAAGTTGAAGCTCAGGCTGAGTCTACGTGGAAAACTACTCGCACTTGCTGCATTCCACTTATTCCTACGCTTACTTTCAAATAATCCAAAATATTTCAGAATTTGTACGATCAATTAAATTTCATTTGTCAAGATATTCTAAAAAACAGAGAAAAGACAGCAAAGCTTTTGCCACTTTGAAATGTTTCCATTCCTTTGAGGATGCCAAGTCATGAATAAATAGATTCTTTCAAAGATTCTGCTTTGTTAAGAAATCATGATTCTAGTCACCTGTTTGAAATAACAACATTATCATTGTTTCTTAACATACTTGCTCTAGATTTGCGCCTGTCTAACTTTACTGGAATGAGTTGCAGGCCTGAAATGTAGGAATAGAAGTGTTTTAACAAAGCTGATGAGACAAAACATGAAATGTCTTGGGTTTATACAGTTTCCAGTTAAATGAAAGCCAAAGTAAATGTGAGAGCCATAGTGTTTGCTTGTTGCCCTCTTTCCAATGCTGTAACCTTTTACCAAAATGTTTTTCTGATTTGGGATTGTGATCTAAAATGTGTTATTGGCAAAACATACACACTCAGAAAAGAAAGGAAAAAATTGTGCCAGTGCCCAGATATTTCTGCTCATCCGCCATTCAGAACCTGCCTCGCCTGCCTGAGAATGTGTATTGTTCTTTCACACTATGTGTACTTTATATAAGTTTTTGACGTAACCACATGCAAAAAAAGAAGAAAAATCAACGGCATGGAGCATCACTGCCACAACAACAAGGCAAAACAAATATTTACCAAGAGAGCACCAACAACTAAATACATTTGTTTTATTTGGTGTGGTTTTACATCTCTAAAAAGCTGCAATACATCCCGTTTCTTCAGATACATTATTTTTCTCTCTTGATAAAAGAAAATAGTGGTTAAACTGAACTTTTAATTCAACTTATGGATGTTTTGTGGGACTGACTGACACCACCAAAAGAGGAAAAAGTCTAAATCTTAAAACATGACTTAAAACAATAAAAAAAAACAAAAAAAACAATGGTACATCATATGAGATAAAAATCCATGGCAAATGTACAAAATATGCGCTATCTTTCCCCTTCCTTTGATATAAAACTATGCCATTCAAAAAGAAACAACAGAAAGTTAATCGAACCCCTTTAGAATGTAACCACAGACAGACAAAGTAAAAAAGTAAACATGGGAATTATTGAGATAATTTGATACAAGGGATGAATTCCTTAGATTATCGTCATCAATCTATGTTTCATCTATCTCTCGGTTCAGTTTCATTCTGAAGGTCAGGCTGATCATCTTCCCCTGTACTGGTGCCGCCTCTGATCATTAACTTCACTGTCTGTGAGGGTTTGTGGGATTTCACTTTGAATACATCCCACCTCTCAGAAATAAGTCCTTTGTTAAAGAGCAGTGAAGCCAGGTAGGAGGACAACAGAATTAGAAAAATGGCTGATAACGTGCATATAGTTCTAACTGGAGCGTGCTGGACATACACACCGTCCTCAAGAGTGCAGCCAGGAAGGTGCAGGACAACAGGCAACCCAACAGCAGGCTCTCCGCTCAGAAGTCTCAACAACAGCCCACCGAGCAAGCCTGTCAGACAGCCATAGCTATTGGATATGTTAAAAAAGAGGACGCACACCATCTGAGGGAACATGATGGTGTAACTAATGTCAGAGCCCAGCAACCAGAAAACCATGATGCTGTTCTGTAGGAAGGTGAGGGATGCGCCAACCAAGCCAACCAACACCACGGTGACACGGATCACCCACTGGAGCTCCTTGTGTGATGCCTGCAAGAGGAGAAAACTGTGGTAGCTGAAACAGAAAAGGTACAAACACAAGTCTAATGTCAGGTGTCCTCTTACCTCTTTCCGCAGGATTTTCTTATATATGTTGTATGAGAAGATGGAGGTGGCAGACAACAGGGAAGAGTCAGTTGAAGACATCGCAGCAGCAGCTACAGCTGCGATACCAATGATGGAGATGAAGTTTGGGGAGAGGTGCTGCAGAGCAATTGGCAGGACCTTGTTAGCCTCTCCACGCTCGAACGGAGTCGGGGAACCATATGTGGTCATGTTCCAATCTGATTGCAAAACATAACAATGTCAAATAAACTACGACACTGTTCGGTTTCACGCTCTCGTTGTACCTGTTGATGCTGAAACTGCTCCGATCAGCACAGATGGGATCCCAAAGATGAAAATGATAGGTGCCGCAATGAAGCAGGTGATCCTGGCTGAAGTTGATGAAGAGGCTGACAGAATCCTTTGGAAGAAGATCTGACCTCCCAAGTTTCCAAAAGTCTTCAACAGAAAAATCAAAGAACCATTCTTTATCTCTTTTTTTTTTAAAACTTTTAAACTATCACTTCTATCACGATTCACACCATTTCAACTCTTGTAGCTTCTTGCAACAAAACTGAATATCCCAACATTTTCTGTTTTCCCCAAACACTTAATCGAGCTTAATAAAACACATAAAATCAGTAGAATAATGTTATTTCACTCAGAGCCTTTAAATACAAACAGACATAGCCTCAAATATGTGGGGGCCTGTGCTCAGTGGAGCAGCAAGTAAGTTCTATTTGTTGATGCAAAAATGCAGGATTCAAAACCGCTGGTGGCCACGTTATCGTATGTGATAAGAATACAAATTTACTGTCAGCTTACTGTGGAATTTATTAAAGACCAGCTTTGCAAAAGCAAAAGGTAAACACCCCCAAAAAAACTGACACACAGGTAAACACGCTCTGCATCATATTGACCCCAGAAATTACATTTAACAGCCGATGTATACGGATACACACAAAGTATTTTATCTGTCATCAAGCAGGAGAATAGACTGACATGACAACGAGCTCATCGGGCAACAAGTTGCAAGTCTAAGTATGCTTTGACTGAACGCAGCATTGAAAGAATGTTCCAGACTTGAGGTGAACAACCACTCCCTTTCTCCTTGGCTCAGATGCTTGAGTACAACCAGTGATAACTTGTACTCTTTGTTTTTGTAAGAAGGAGTGCATGGATAGAAGTACATACAGTTGAGAAATTACTGAACAGCCTTCTTACCAGTGATAAGAAGTCATCCAGCCACTTCCACACTTTATCGTTATCCACGGAACCAATCCACGGGGCCTGGTAGGTGAAGTTGAAGGCGGTTTTGGTAATGTCAACTGAATGAGGGTTCATCAGGACGAAGGGGACACAGAGCAACTGCAAAAATAGAGGGAGAATTCAAATCTAATTAAGTTTCAATCTGTGGAAAGCTGTCAAACAGCGAGTTCATATAGTTAGACTTAGAACAAAAGAGTCTGCAGCCCGTCCAACTGCTTCTGAACTTTCAGATTCCCACTGCAAATCAAACCAGCACCATCACCATAAACAAAAGTATTCCCTTCTTCTTTAGGCTTCACTGATCGGTTGACCCCTGACCTCCTTCCCGCCGTCTCCTCTCCTCTACAAATAAAACTCTTTTTGTAAGTTTCAGAGTTTTGCAAGATATTTTTTGAGAGAAGTGTTGCAAAAGTCAGAGTGCAGATTTGTTGCAGCAGCGGATTAAAAAAAAGTTGCAATCACTTATCTGGGGTTATACTGCAAAACTTACCCAAGTAAAAAGAAAATGAAAATACACATTTTTGTGAAGATTCTGTCTGAATTTACGTTTAGAACAGCCGGGACACAGGCAAAGACCATCTGAGGGTCAACAATGGATCATTGGCTTCCTTCTTTCAGGTGCCATCAGACTTATATCCGAGTAGTTTGGAGACCAATGCTTAACCTTTCCAAGGCTTCCGTTGCATCGTAGCAGCTCCATTTGTAGCATCACAAAAAGACGACCCACATTTGAAAAAGCACAAGCCAAATTTAAAAAAGGGTGCGTAGATTCTAAATGAAAAAAGGAGGCAATGAAACTGGTATTTTATTCACATTAAGACATATAAGACCTCTTAAATGTTGAAAGAATAATAAGGTTATTTGCTCAACTTGAATTTGATGGCAGTAATATGTCCCAAAATAGTTACAGAGTACAGTTTAGACAGGAACGTAAAGCAGGTCAATGCTTGTGTTTTCACATCAACATTACAAGTTCTCGCATTTTGAAGCATGTTTACCTTCATGTAAAGTAGGACACCGAGACAGTTTATCCACACTGGTATGATGCTGGAAAACTTTAAAAGTTACTAGCAAAGCATTGCTGACTGTTATCACGTCTGAACATGCTATGGAATGATTTTTCCCCAGAGGCTAAACTGTAAGTAAGTAATTCCATTCCATTATTATTTATTTTGGCAAAACATGGCTCGATGAGGAACTTACCAAACTGAAAAAAATTAGAGTCAGCTGTATGATGTCTGTGTAGGCCACAGAGTAGAGGCCTCCCATTAGTGTATATATGATGGCTACTGCTGCAGAGATCCAAATGCAAAGAGAATAGGACAAATCCAGGATCACACCCATAGTTGATCCTAAAAAAGTAGCATCACACACATTCAGATTTATTTCACTTTTAGGACTTCTTAATGTGCAAAATGTGTATGACGTAAGACCTTAAATTCCAATTCTTATCGTGAATTCGTGCAAAGCAATAACAATAAAAAATGCTGAAAATTATGAATGTTGATGTTTTTCTCTTAATATACACTCAGCTTATGCTCATCTAAAAAAAACACTTCTATTCCATTTTTTACTGAGAGTCCATTTTAAATTCTGATGGTGAAGGGCGAATAAGTCAAGCATGTTTTTACTGTGAATGCCACAGCTGAATATTCCCTCGTGGCGATGTGTGGCTTTGACAGATTCATAAGGTTCAGATTCATGTTTCTTCTCTAGTAATCATCTCTTTAACCAAATAAACGTGTTTTATTATTCTTCCAGCCATCATACAGACATATATAACAGACTTTTGTTTGTTTCATATAATTTATACTGTTTCTAAAATAGTAGCAGGAGAAGTTTGTTGGCAAATAATGGTAGGAGGCAAAGATTGTACTATTCCAACAAGAAAACTAAAACTAAAAAAGTATATTATTAAGTATAGTACATAAGTATATCATAAAGTCATACAAGTGTAACTTACCTAAGCTGATAAGAGTTACTGTCACCCAGATTACATCAATTAGTATCAGTGCCAGAGACAGGACTGCACTTATTGAGTTCCCATACTTGATCTGGAGCGGGTCCATCATTGTCACATATTTTCTGTCTCTCATTGTTTTGGCGAAGCAAAGTCCTCCTTTATAATTACAGAACCCAAAGGGATAGAAGTTTGAGCCCATGCATGTGAGTGGTAATGTACATAGACCTGCCATTTGTCTCAAACTCACGGCAGATAATTAATAAGAAATCAAGACCAATGCAGCAGAACCAGAGTTGCCTGTTCTCTCGTACAAGAACTGTTCTTGTAGAGTGCTTTTCACCTTAATAGTGCTTGGATAACATTAATTTTTCCACCACACTAGACACTGGAAAGATGACACATAAAATACAAAGTCAACATTCTGGATGCTTGGGATTCTCTCTTACCAACTAAGAAAGACAGGGATGCTGTTAGAGGGATGACCGCCCAGGTCAGTCCCATTGTTGGATTGTACACCACCTCTGCGGTAGCCATGATGAAGCCCCCACCTACATATGTAGCTGCAGAAAGCAAAAGCACACGCAATACAATACATACCAATACAAAAAAGCTAAAGAACAATTAGATGTTCTTTTTTCTGTAAAATTACAGCCACAATGCATTTCCAATCAGTTCATTTAAGCTCAATGTGCATTTATTCTTTGCAATATCTTTCTTTATTCTTTATTTGCCATAAAAAAAACTATCTGAAGTGTCATCCTTTGCTGGCTTCTCTGGCAGTTTAGGTAAGAGGACTGTGAGGGACATGGTAATACGTTACCATAGTAATACCATAGTAATACGTTAAAAACCACAAGTCTGATTTGCTTCACAATCGGACTTGTGGTTTTTCATAAAATTATTTTATCCATGAAGGGTGGACCGTCACAAAGCCATTCATAGGAAGGGTAAACTGAGAGAAAAGGCGGAGGTATGTCAAATGATAGAAAAACTGGACTGAAAATCAGTAGCAACAGGTCTTATGGAATGATGAATCCCCCCCAGAGCCCGGACCTCAACATTATTGAAGCAGTGTGGGATCATCTTTTCAGAGAATGGAACAAAAGGCAGAAAACATCCAAAGAAGAGCTTTGAAATGTCCTTCAAGAAGCACAGAGAACTATTTCTGAAGACTACTAAAAGAAATGAGAAGAAAGCTCATCTATGAGGGTTCAGGCTGTGTTGAAGAATAAAGGTGCTCATGTCAAATAACTATAACCCTAGAAGCAAATGAAGTGCGGATCACTGGAAACATAAGAAGAAAACAAACTTTAAAGAGGTGTCCCAAAGTGAAACAAATGAAAACACTGGAACACATTAACATTTATCTCAAACTGTGCTGATGTGTAATCTGACAGGCTTAACTTTATTAACTTATAATCATTATTTTTTTTATACAAATGTTGACCTCATTGGCAAGAAACTGAAGAAACTCAAACTATGATAAAGCCTTTATAGTATAAGGAGTGGTTTTCTTTGGAGAGTTTTTTTTTTAATTGATTTCTTTTCTTTGATGTAAAGCATGCAATACAACAATCAAGTCAAACAATTAACAACAAATCAGATCTGACTGTAGATGGACATTATAAATAGACATTGAAACATCTTATAGCCAGCACATCTTGCAGAAGTTGTAAAGATTGTTTGGATACAATTAGACAGACACTGTGGGACAATGAGCTTTGGATAACATAGTGAAATATAAGAATTCACAAATGCAGCTGAAGCTACTTCTTTTGCTTTCTCTAAACTTGCCAAATGTGTGACTTTCTGCTGTCATACACACCCCACATGAAGTGTGCTGAGTTGCAAACCTACCTGTCATAGTAAAGATTCCCACCACCAGGCTGATCCTTCTGTTGCCAAGCAAAGTGACCTCAGTCTTGTCTGCCGGGTTGGTGCTCTGCAGCTTCTTGGACTTCATCGAGCCCCACAAGCCGACACCGAGCACCATCAGGTAGAAGATGACCGTCAAAACTAGTCCAGGGACGTTCATGATTATTACACGTTACCACTTATCAAAAAACAGGCAGACCGTGGCTCCCTGCTGCTTCCTGCACTGACTGCCTGTTAAAACATGTGGCCCCAGTTGATGTATTTCGTGTTATTCCTGTTTTTGTTTTGTTTTTTCCTGCCTCTATGCTGTACTTTCTGTTGTAACTTTGCAGTTTTTTTTTAGTTTTTTTTTTTAGTTACATCTGTAGACATTGAACTTTGCCGGTGAGTTGTGCATTTGGGTCATCATCCTCCCTGAGCTCTGCCTCAAATCCCAACACTATTGATAAATATATAGTGTCAATCACTGTGGAGGTAAATGATTTTCTCATCAGAAATCTGCAAGTTATTCCTTTGGCCTGAAGGAATAAAACATCTTATAAAACATTTTATTTCAATCGATGCACTCATATCACATCACGGGATGAGCAGCAATACATTTCTGGAATATCAATTTAAGTCTATAATAACTAAGAAACATACCTTCAGCCAACTAACAACTCCCTATTAGGGTAGCAGAATTTTTAAACATCTGCACACCAAAATTGCTATATATATGAATTATTTTCCAAACTAGATGACACACAATTTCTCTAACATCCTCAAAATGGGAGGAAGATCTATCAATCAGTTCTAATCACAACTTCTGGCAACAAATATGCTTGAACACCTTCAGAATGCATACAAAATTCTTCACAGAACACATTATTCAGGACAAAAGATGTTCAGGATGGGTCTTACACACTCTGACATCTGCACACATTGCACAGATAACACACCTGATCATTATGGGTGACTTAGGTGACATCAACATGGAAATTAACTCAGCCCATGTAGTCCTCATAGTGTTATGTATCACAAAGGAGAGGCTCGTCTATGCCTGGGGTTGTTTGGGTTGCCTTTGGCAAGCCACGATGTGGGCAGGTTGGTGGGGGTTCTGGTGTCCAGTTGCTTTGGGGACTCTGATGTGTCCGCAGGTTTTGTTTTTTTTCAGGGGGTTGTGGTGTGTTGTAGTGGTGATCCTCCCCTGTTGGGGGCTGCTTAGACGGGCCCGGGGGATGATGGGCTGTGACGGTGTGAATGTTGTGACAGTGTGTGTTTTTTAAGGAGGGCCTCCGAGGTGCGGCGGGTAGGTGCCTTCTGGGTGTGCAGTGGCTCCCCGGATACTGTTGCTGCGGGCCTTGGAGCTGGTGGACATCAAGCCCTCCTGCCCTGTGGCAGGTCCCAGGGAATAGGGGTGTCTACTGCAGCCAGATCTTCTACAACACATTGCCCACAAAAGAAGAATAAATGTGTAATAGATAAGGAGTGTGGAAATGTAAAGAAGAATTAATGAAAGAATGCATAGAACAAATTTGGGGATAATATACTAGATAAAATGGGGAAATATCAATAATTTTTCAGCTAATGTAATTGATTTATATATATAATTAATTTTTTTTCTCTTTTTGTGCCACATTGCTTTAGCTTTTTCTATTTGGTGTAACAATTTTTGCATTGCTTTTACTTCTGTTGGGCTGCATTTTCCATTTCATCTTGACTATGCATTTGGTTTTCTCAGTCGCTCTTGCTTTTAGTTTTGCCACTCTGGTACCTGCTTGGTCAGTGTCTTGAACTGCAATTATTAAGACCCAATTAACGATGTAAAAATGCAATCCGATGAGAGCAAAAACAACATAGAGATGTTTAGAGAAAAAGCTACAAAATAAATAACAAAAGTTTGGGAAGTTTTTGGAAATTTACAGGGAATTTTCCGCCCCTTTGCAACCCTAATCTAAACATACAATTTCGGAAATCTTTATCCTTTTAAGTGTCTCCTCTACATAGATGAAAGTAAAAGTATGGTGAAAGTAACAATGAAAACAAAGAGAAATTTGAGGACATCGTTAAGCTGTCAGCGAATAATGAACATTTAGCGTCAAATGTGCACGTCTTGTATGTTTTTTTTCGTTATTATTATTATTGTGGGAGGCAATAATTGTCGCTACCTTTTATGCGCAGGCGCAGTCGCACTTCACAGAACCGCAGTAAGCAAATATGGCGGCGGCCGTCGACAGTGTTGTGAAAGTGTAAGTTTACCTTTATTTATTCTGAGAGAAACGAGTTGCCGCGCAGATAGACGCGCCCTGTTGGTTGTTTACAATTCTAATGCGTTGTTGGGAAAAGTGCATAAATGGTATCCCTATTGTTGAATACGATGATTGTCCCCAGAGAATTACGTTATCTTTGTGCTAATGTTAGCCTGTTAGCTCTGGGCAGTTAGAAATAAGCGAACCCATTGTGAAGCCACTATTATGTCCAAGTCCGTCCCTCGTTAACATTATTTGCGGTGGTGTTACACAGAATATCAGTGAACTGTTTTAGTCAGTCGCTTGTGAATGAAGAAGCGAGTTAATTTCAATGGTAAACTGTCAGTTTGGCGGGCGCTTTGTTGCTAACAATCAACCTTTTGTTCTTACAGCCCTCCATCGTTAATGTTGATGCTGCCTATTATCACGAAAACAATGCGTCGTTTTGCTTATTCTGCGAATAAATGATACGATGAACATACAGTATAGGCCAGTAAGCAGTATGATACGACAATGTGACCAATTACTTGGAGTGAATCTGGAGCAAATACCGCATTTATGAGAAACACAGTGATTATTCGTTTACACGCATCAAAGGTGACTGCTGTGTTATTACAATTATGGTGATATTACAGTACACCAAAAAGTAACAAAGCTGTGAAGGAGACATTTGTACAAGCAAAGAAACAATAAATACTGTCACCAATACATAGCATTTTGATCTGTAAGCACTGAGGGATTTGTTCTTTAACTATTCATTTAGTGCATATCTTGCTTATAATAGTAGAACAATAAGAAAAATAAAAGAAAATAAGATTTATTTATTTGTGAATGCTTTCTTGGTCAAATAAGGAACTCAATTATAATTATTTAGTATATCTATTACATGTAACAGAGCCCGTAACAACACCACATCTATTTATGTCAACAAGGTTGTAAATAGAGAGCAGATGAATTTAGTGTAGAGAATTAAGCTTTTGATATTACTATATTCAACTTCTACTGTGTGCGTTTCGCACATTTTTTCCCCTGTGTTTGTTCTTAGAAACAAGCTATTCTATTCTGTTATTTGACCTGTAACCAACATCCACATTTCAGGTTGGGAGAGCAGTATTACAGAGATGCCATGGAGCAGTGTCACAGCTACAACGCTCGCCTCTGTGCTGAGCGCAGCATCCTCATGCCCTTCCTAGACTCTCAGACTGGTGTGGCACAGTCAAACTGTTACATCTGGATGGAGAAGCGACACCGGAGTGCAGGTATGTGGCGTGATCATTAACAGACTTTCAACTCTGTTATGGCCTCACTGTATAATCAAGTCATGCATCTAAAGTGTATTTATGTATTTAAAAATGCTCAACAAAGTGCAATGAAATGTGATTTTACATTTTGTAACATTCTACAGTGTACTTTATTTATTTATATTATTGCTATTACATATTGTTGTTATCTCATCTGTTGTTTATTTCCAACTACACTCCTCCGTGTCACACCAGGTTTAGCTCCAGGGCAGCTGTACTCTTATCCAGCTCGTCGCTGGAGAAAGAAACGACGTTCCCATCCTCCTGAGGACCCCCGCTTGGCCTTTCCTCCTCTCAAAGCAGGTACCACCTTTGGGGAAACAGCACTGTCCTTTACAGACACATCTGAGAGTCTGGATTTATTAGTTCTGATAAAGACTTCACTGATTGATTTCCTCCATTAGCAGTTATTAGTTGAGGTCATGTCTTGTGTTCTGCACCAGTAAATACTTTGGATCTCTTAGCTGTTGAACTGCTGTTTATGTAACTCTGCCTTGCCTTGCTTTCTGTTTTGGTATTCGCAGCAGATATAGAGTTGGGTCTGAAGCGTGATGCTTTGGGAGCAGTGGATGGAAGCAGCTTGGAGGCCCTGCTGAAAGGGGAGCCTCTTGAAAGGAGGACTGGTGGGTCGGATCTCCGCGGTCCCGAGGATGATCCAGCCACCGTTGAGCCTCCTGCTACATCGACGGTTACTCATACGTCTTCTGGACGCATCCGTAAGGTTAGACTTAAAGCTGGCAAAGCACTTTGGTTTTCAGTCAATAAAGACAGCAGATTTGAAACCTCACGGCTGTGTGCATAGTCTCGAATACAGAGGATTGTAACAAACATTGTCTTGTCAGAGATGACTGCTCAAAAATGTGTGTAGTGTAACTTGTTGCTACTCATGGGACTGAGCTAAGAGTAGGAACATCCCGAATAAAGTCACAGTGTTTGTAAATCTGCTTTCAGAGTACCTGAAACATGATTATTAGTTCCACTGCTTGCCCTCTTTAAATGTTCACATTGGAAGTACTTACAACTTTGTTGGTGTCCATGTTCTGAGAAAGCATCAGATGAACACTCCTTTATTTCATACTCTGAAATAATGTTCAGGTATTTCATTTCACTGAAATAATCCAGATTCTTACAGCAGAGAGTCCTCGACCACGACGACTACCTGGATGACCTGGACGACGAAGACTTTGAAGATGAGACCCCTAAGAGACGAGGCAAGAGCAAGTCTAAGGTGAGTGTCTAAAGGGTTACTCTGCAGTCAGTTGCCTACAGGACACCGAAGGACAAAGGGACGAGATAACATACCACTCAGCTTGTATGTGGAGTGTTGAGCTTCAGTGCTGGAGCCAGAGTAACATCCGCAGAGCTTCAGTTCAGTTAAATGTTGCCTCACTCTGTGCTACGATTACTCTAATGTAAAAGATGCATTTTATTTCTGCAGGGGTACCGTATAGGTGCCCTGGTGAATTATCCTGTAAACGCACTTCTTTTCTTAGCTTACAGAACTAAATTATACAGACAAGGTGAAGCGTTATTTCTGTGGTAATGTTTTTGTCAAATATTAACTGGGTTGTGTAGGGCCGCAGTGACAAGAATGGCAAGAAGAAAACGGAGGCTGCGGCTGCAGCGCTGGAGGAGAGGGACAAACCTTACGCCTGCGACAGTGAGTAGCTGCTTGCTTTTAACGGCTGTCTGTGTCATGCATGTCAGCAAGAGAGGCTTTTGCTCCCCCCGCACCTGAAAGACAAAGACGGGCCTTCTGCCACGCATGGCGTGATCTGAGAAACCCCACCTGGAACTAAAGTTTGCAACATAGAGATTGTAGAAGTTGCTTTTCTTGATCCGTTTTTCTCCCTCTCTTCATTTTTCTTAAATTTTTTTTCTTTTTTTCTGATGCTCCGTGTGTGCTCTGTAACTTCCTGTTGGCCCCCAGCTCGCTGTGCTGATGCTGTATGAGTTTGCTACTTGCGTGTCCGCCAGAAATGAATCATGTAAAATGCGGCGAAAAGTCATGAAAACGCTGATTTTTTTATTTTTTTTATTTTTTTTATTTTTTGAGGGGGGCTGATGAATGGCTAACCTCCACTTTGGCTCCACCTTGGGCTTTTTTTGAGAAGAATTTAAATCAGCTTCCATTACGATAACACTTTTTGTGTGACGGTGTGTGTGTGTATCAGTCTGTGGGAAACGCTACAAGAACCGTCCAGGCCTGAGCTACCACTATACACACTCTCACTTGGCAGAGGAGGAGGGCGAGGACCGCGAGGAGATCGAGGCACCACCCACTCCTCGCCAGCCTGAGGAACAGAAGAGTGAGTCACTCTCCAGTGCTGAGCAAGAGGCAGAGAGGGAGGGGAGGGATGTTTGGTTGCATGCCATGTAGCATGTATGTGTTTGTTTAAAGGAAGTCTCTCCCTCCCATTCTTGTCCTTTTTTGTTCCGCTTTTTTTCTCTTTTTTTTTTTTTTTTGCTTTTCATGGTTTTTGGGGATTAGATTGAATGTTCCTGACTGAAACATGCTTGCACAGTTGGGACTTCAGGCATTTTTTAAAAAAAAAATTTTTTTAGAACATCATCCATCTTTTTTTTTTTTGTCTTTTTTTTTTTTTAAACCCCCCCCAACATATCCATCGCATATACTCGTTATTTTTCTTTTGTGTACGCGACACCATCTTTGCATACACGCGGGTCTCAGTTGTCATTCATTTGTTCAGAACATGACATCATCAGTCAGTCACAGTAAATACATGTTCCAGGTAGACATGACACCAACTGTTTGGGCTTAAAAATGTGAGACTTTGAATTGTTACATGTGCTTGGAGACAGTAAGACAGTGACTTGAGAAGAAGGAGGTGTTTAACTGGTTTTCTTTTTCAGCTTTAACTTGTTAAAACCCGCGGGTTCATCCATACCAATATGTTGCATCAGATCTTACTGGGTTAAATTGACAGTTCTGATGTGCATTGAATGTTTTCTTTTTCTTTCTCCTGCTCAGCAACGAAGAAGGGTCCCAACGGACTGGCGCTGCCAAACGATTACTGTGACTTCTGTCTGGGAGACTCCACCTTAAATCAAAAGACTGGCCAATCAGAAGAACTGGTGTCCTGCTCAGACTGCGGACGCTCAGGTAGGAACGGGTCGTGTCTCGTTTATTATTAGTTCACAAAGCCAGAGTCTCTGTGATCTGCAGTTTACAGTTGTGTCAGCAGCGGATTTTAGTTGATATTTATCTTATATGATGATCTTTATTTTCAGACAGAAAAGCTTATAAGCTAATGTTTCCTCTATGAGTTGGTTGAACAGTTTTCTTCACTGTAAATGTTAAAGAAAGGCTCACAGGATGAAGAATTTATATTATCCAGGATCGGTTTTCATACAGTGGCTGGTAAAAACCTTACAAGTTGTTGTAGTTAGCCAAATATATGCAGTTTACTCTCAGTTTAAATGGTAAAATGGTTATATATGCTGGTTACTCTGTGGCATGGGACTGGGTTTCGTGTTTTCGTAAACATGTGCGTCTCCATCTTGTAGGCCACCCTACGTGCCTGCAGTTCACGCCAGTGATGATGGCTGCGGTGAAGACCTACCGCTGGCAGTGCATCGAGTGCAAGTGCTGCAATGTTTGCGGCACCTCAGAGAACGACGTGAGACCCACTTTTCTTTTTTTTTTTAAACATGTTTTCAGCACATGTATTCTCAGTCTTTCTCTAGAAGTCATACCACACAAGCCTTTGGGTTACAGGTGAAGCAAATGTCAAGTCACCAAAAAAGAAAACCCTGAATGCAAACAATGACCTCTCACTTTTACACTTTGTCCACATTACACCATCTCATTCTTCCAATATTTCTTGTGAAAATGCTCTGCCTCCATTCGTATGTTCGGTGACTGGAAAACTGTCTGTTCTTAATATCAAATATACTTTAGCTATGGAAAACAAAGGGCCAACCACAGTCTTCTGTATTATTATGGGTTGTTTGCTGATTACGTTGTCAGACTACTGACTGGTTTTAAAGCCAGTGTTTCTGAGGGTTCATACATATCCCTTTTCCAGCGTAGGACCAGCACTTTGCTGGGCTAGAGGAAAGAACTGCTTACATCAGCGGGGGGGGATTGTTAAGACCAACAACAATAGCAAGACCGCGAGAGCTGTGGTAGATATGAGCAGCGACTTAAAAATCCCCAGTAGCCTAATATGTTTGTGAATTTGTGACGATTCCAGCAGGGACATAACACCGGCTGACGTTAGCTCATAACAAATATAACCATCTCACATTCAGTGTAAGTAAGAGTCAAAACGTTATTAGGTTATTACCTGTCTGCTAGAACGCAATCGCTGTCCACTCAAAACCTGTCGATCAACACAAACATATTGGATCTGCCCTTTTCTGATCCCAATGAAGCACCGTAAAGCCGGAAGCAGCAGCTGTACAAACGCGAAGTCATCCATTATTGTTGTTGTTGTTGCTGCTGCTCCTTCTTCTTCTTCTTCTCCGTGTTGTTGTTGCTTTGATGTTTGCGCCAAGGTGTATGCAAACTACGACTGTCAAAAAATATTCTAAATTCGAATATATATTCGAATGGGTTCATGAAGATGGCAGAAAGTTCAGAGCTCAACTCGACTGCAGGTGCAGAGAAAGTGATTTTTACCCCCAAAAATATGAAAAGGCCTGTCTGGAAATACATAGAATTTTGGTCAGTTGATGGAAAAATTGTGGAGCCTCGAGACAAAGTCGTCTGCAAGTTATGTAAGCTACAGTTAGCTTATCATTTGAGAGTGAGGTCTGCGGTCTTGGCAATTAGTTCGTTTACTTATTTTTGTGTATGTAATATGTTGTCAAATATGTTTAAGGTACCCACATCAGTGATGTAACTGATGTATAGAGTGACGTAATGACGTGGCTCCTTAGCACCCCGAGCTATGGAAAAGCAGCTCAGCTGGTTCACAAGTTGAACGAGTTGTGAACCAGCACCAGCACTGGCCCCGAACCAGCTCTGGAACTGGTTTGGTGGAAAAGGAGTAACAGTGCGGTTTGTCATTGCAGAGGAAATACATTCAAAATGACTTCATAGTGTCTCGTTTTAACTTTAGGAGTCAGTTATGCAGGTTTATCAGCCAAGAACCACAGCTGACAGAGGACTGTGCAGCCTGTCAGCACAGCCTGAGAATGATTCAGATGTGACATGTTCTGGTGTTGCCATGTTTTAGTTATGCAAGAAAAGGCTTCAGTGACACACAGGCTCTTCTTCTCTGGATGAATATCGGAGGAAAAGGTGCACAAAAGGACCACTGCGAAAGTGTTTCCATGTTTTTAGATCGTTGGGGTTGTTTTATAATTAGGCTGGTCCTTTATGTCGGGCTGATACAGTAAATGTCAGCAGCGTCAGCACATTGGTTGTAGGTGAGGGAGAAGGTCGGCTGTAATCCTCTGGAGCTAATTATTCGTGTGTTTGAGAAACAGAAGAATAAGCCACAGGCAGAGGGGATATGCAAACTGTTGCGCTATTCCTAAGGTCTCCCCCTGGACATTGGTATGCTGTGATGTACTCCTAAAACTGCACACACAACATCTTTCACCAGACTACTTAAATGTAAATGCTCAGCGAGGAGCCTGAGTGAATGGACTGAGATAGTTTGTGTTTTATAATCAAACATTAAAGCACACGATGGTGAGTGAATACAAGCTGGTGGCAGGGCTCTCTGTCTGACTCCCACGGCTCAGTTTTCTTGAAGGAATGCTCCCTTATTTATTCGTGTGTCCTCAGTAGACTGAACATATTGTGTTTTCACAGGACCAGCTGCTGTTCTGTGACGACTGTGATCGAGGCTACCACATGTACTGTCTAACTCCACCCATGACTGAACCGCCAGAGGGTAAGATGCTGCTCCACTGCCCAGGCTGACTGACTTTTGCGTGTTGTTGTACAGATCACCCGCACGGCAGCAACCACCTAATTAGTCTGATCTGCTGCTTCACTCTCTAATCATTTGTGGAGAAGGAGCTCACAGTCGTCTTCATGGGCGATGTGTGACCTTTTGGACAGAAATCAATGCTCAAGAGTCGAGCTGTGCAGCGTTTTCCGAGTCGTGTGGTCTTGACGTCACAGGCAGGATCAGAAGCCTCTTAGTAAATCCGAAGCAGAGGTTTTCATCATTTATTTGCTACTTCTACACTTAAACACGAGCAGAAAAGTTACTGAATTGAAATCCAGAGTTAAAAACTTGAGACCAGTGAGACAATACAATATATAATCGGTGTGGATAATTTAATGTTGTAAAGATGACTGAAACCCCTAAATTGAATTATTTAATGATGATGCAGCCAATTATAATGTCACCGTCCATCTTTCAGAGCTATCATGCCAATATATATCAGACAGAAAACGAGCCGTAAGTAATTTAAGCTGAGTTTTCCATGGAAGATCTTAGAGATGGTGGAGAGGTTGTGTTTAGTAATTGGATTGTATGAATCATCACTATAAAGAGGCTGGATTGGCAAAATATTTAAAGCCGACATAAAACAAAATGGATTTTGCAGATTCTGGGAGAAGTTTAAGAGAAGTTATTCTCATTTAGGCAACATACATCCAATTATTATTGACTGCGAGCAGCTAAGGATCAAGATATACCAAATATGTAAGATATCACAGTATGTACAGAGATATGCGTCATTATGGAACAATTTAGCTTTTGTGTATTGGAAAAAGACCTCTGTTATAGTAGCTTGGGTATTTAGATAGAACACACACATAATAAATCTGTTTTAATATGTAAATTTATGAGGAAAATTAAGTGGGATGAATTTTCATGCATTGTAAAGGGGGATCTTAACCAAATTCTTTCTGGATTAAAGTTGTGGAGATGTGACATGACAGTGTGACGCATTAAAGAGTGTCATTCCACATGAAAACGTAACACTCTCGCTGTTCTTATGTGCCTTCCAGGGAGCTGGAGCTGCCACCTGTGCCTGGCTCTGCTGAAGGACAAAGCTTCCATATACCAGCAGAACCAAAGCTCTGCCCCCGAGTGACATCCACACATGAATCCCCACCCCTCAGCACCAGTACTCCACCCCAGTCAAAATGTCAGACCTCCTCAGTCCAGAGCCCCAGGCTCTGTCCAGATGTAGCTGAGCCAGATCGCAGATCATCTTAACAAGTCTTATCTACAGCGCTAGTGGGTGGGCTCAAAACTAAAACAGACCTCAGATCAGTCAACACAGGGGATCAAACCATCACTACCAACCTGCCTGCAGAGCCCCTGAGGCTGCTGTCAAACATGACATATCGTGTGCAAATACAGTGTAGACAAACACTTTCTTCTGGACTGTTACACCAAACAGAGACCGAGTGACCCGTGACCATGGTAACTGCTGTCTCCATGGGAGCTCCCGAGAGAACATGGATTAGCATCACAGCTAATTATCTGCACCCATTCACACTCAGACACACAGTGCGGACTGTCACACACAGTTTTTCTTCCGCCAAATGATCTATTTTTACTCGCTGAACGTGACAAAAGGAAGACGTCACCGCATATATGGTCAAGGAATAGTGTTCTAAGTGTTATTGTTTCTGGTTACTAGTGGGCTTTTGTAGTGGCTTTTGTCTGTGTACTGTTGTCTGATCCATTGGAGTGTTTACTGTAAATTTTGAAGAGTCTCTCTCCCCCCCCCCCCCAATCCAGCCAGTGCCAAGGTCAGCCATCAGACGAGACGCACATCACAGCGACACATCTCTGCTCAGAGGGAGCTCATCACGCACACCAATTAAACACCTCAAAGACGGTTCAAATTAAGCTTAAAAACGACAGCTTGCGAACATTCAGTGTGTTAAAACACAGATCCGTTACTTCAAACACTAAAACAAGTGAGCACACACTGAAGGCCGAGTTCATAAAACTAAAACGTGTGATGTCCTATTTCACAGATTTTTCAATCGGAGGCGTAACCAACGCTCCCACTTTGAAAAAGCTTCCTACATTCTGGAGAAACCGATGATTGTTCCACTCTAAACCGAGTCCACGAAACACAAGTGACCATAAGGTGGCGTCATCCTCTCAAAGATGTGTTTGTTTTTTTAAGTTCGTCAGTGTCATCCTGCCACACATCACATGAAACAGCTGCTGCCGAGCCGCCGACACACACTCATTTACAAACTGTAGCTGCTTTTATCATTTGTCACCCTGAGGCTGATTTGCATGCAGATTGCACCTGTATGAACGCACACAAACTCATATCACAAGTGTTTCTTCTGTTGTTTTTTTTTTTTTTTGGTTTAGTTTTTTTTACATTTTATATTACCTGATATTCCATTGGTATTGGGAGTTTTTCTAGTAGAAATTTGTACAGTCTATGGTATAGCAAACACTTCAATATATAGCTCCTAATGCATCCTGTGTACTGTATTGACTTTTTCTAATTTTGTTATGACTGTGACATGTTTGAATTCATTTGATTATTCTGATATGTCAGACCTTCATCATGAGTATTTGTAAAATGACGTACTTTGTTGTACTATTTTTATTTTTACATTTCTTTGGTATTGAAGCCGATTTAGCCCGACTGAAATAAAAATCACTTTAAACTGCCTTTTTTTTTTTTTTTTTTACTGTTTTAAATGAATTACCAGCATGTTTAAAGGGACATGGAAATAGTTTGCTAAATATATTTAGTCCGCTAAGTCAGCAAGGTTGCTTTTAGTCCATGCTAAAAGACCAGAACTTTAATGTTTCAAACCCATATTTAGATTCCTTTTTTGGTTTATACCTGGTTATCTGACCTTTCTTTGTATTTAACATGTCCCGTTCAACACCTGGGACAGCGTCACTTCTGGGAGCTGTTCAACACCTGGGACAGCTCCCAGAAGTGACGCTGTCCCTGGTGCTGAAGTCTTTTCAGCAAGTTTCAAGTGTGGTCAGTGGTCCGTTTCTTATCCAAAAGCTTGTGGAGATGGGAGTAGATGGTACATTTTAAGGTCCAAATGCATTGTTTTGTTGAGGGTCACCTACAAACAATTTTAAATGCATTCTTGCACGAGTTGGTTAATGGGATCCCTCCACGACGCTCTTAATTCTAGTGATAATTATTAAATTTAAATGCAAGAAAAGGGAATTTTGATGGGATCAAAGCAGTGATGAGTCTTCAGGCACAGAGGAGGAACCTCACAGAGCAAAGTTTTATTATTGCACTCATGCCTCACGAACATATACTCGGGGACTCTTCAAAGATACATTCAAAAATGGTGCGGAGAAGTTTTCAGGAAAGGGGGGGGCTGCATTTTATACAAGGCTTAGTGCATTTATCTGGAGTGTGCTGATCAGCCATGCTTTGACGTTTACAGCTACAGACACGAAGGTGTGATGGAAACTGACATCAAACATGACAAAAGTGCACAAACTGAGGATCAACTACATGAGCTCATATGTATAATCTTGTCACTGAGGTTATTTGTGGCAGTTGTACAGTAATAACAAGTAAACTAACACACAGTGGGGTTCCTTATACAATATTTTCGGTGTCAGAATACAAATTCAACACTTTATACATGTGTTGTCCACAAATGGTGCATTACCAGTGTGGTCTGATTTCACAAAATCTGGGCTGGAGGTGCTTCGGTACAAAACTGTTCAAAATACTCATTATCAAAGGTAAACACTGTCACTTACAGAGAGCCGGTGTCACAGTAATGCTGCTCAAACATCTACAGCCATTGTGAAATTAAATTAAAAAAACAATCTCTGCGTACACTTAACGGCAGCAGTGAAGGTGAAAAAAACAAGTCAGGCCACCCGTCGGTGTATAAGCGGAACACGCGTGTCCTCTACAGCCTCTCGAAGCCGACGGAGCAGAGGAGGAAGACGGCGTAGAGCAGCAGGAGACAGAGGCCCAGCCTGCGGTCCAACCTCCAGCGGTTCAGATGGACACACAGGACCTGAGGACACACACACACACATTCTCTGTTCTGTCTACAGCCACAATTTAATGGTAGGCAAACTTAATTTCCTGTTGCAGGTCTAATCCCAAGAAACCTTAGAAAACTGAATCATGGGGCTCTCAGGCTATGACGGGAAAAAACGATAAGGTGAGAACAAACAGGCGTCAGGTCTGTGCCCGCGACACAATCTCAGAACTAAATCTGTGACTGTTTCTCAGATGTTTTTAACAGCAATGGGCAGGTCGGTGGAGAGTTACTCACAGTAAGTATGACAGAAGCCAACAGCAGAATGACGGAGTACACCAGGCCTTTGCTGTTGATTGTTACCTGCAAAACATAGAAAATAAAACATATGAGCATCATTCTTGTAAGTCCCACACCACAAACTGGATGAAAAGAGCGTGTTTATGGCTTAAAAAAGGACCCTTAAAGTCAACAGAAGCTGCAGATTCTTGACCCCCTTTTCCACATTTTAATATCTCATTTGTTTTAAATATGTATTAGTGGATTGTCAAAAGATGACAGTAAACAGTGGGACATAGAGAGGAACAGACCCGGGGAAACCACAGTAAATACCCGCTGACCGTCCGGTCTTGACGTTACACTGTGAAAATGGACTGTAAGTCTTTAAACCTTTTTGGCAGTTTACGAAACAACCCCAGAAATACAGGACTAGAAGCCAGAAGCTTAGACACAACTCGACTTGTGCATGTTACCACTGTCAGGATGTAGATGATATGAGGCAGAGAGAACAGCCTGAGTTACCACTGATCCATAGCTGACTATGAGAGTCCTCAGCGCCCAGGGGAAGCCCAGACCCAGCAGCACGTCAAAGATATTACTGCCGATGGAGTTGGACACGGCCATGTCGCCCATCCCTGCAACATTTAACAAACACACAATGGAGTTCATGCGTACATATGTTCACATATTCATTTTACGTTACTTCAACTTCTTGACAGAGTTAAGAAGGCACAGAGAGCTTGTTCGTGGACTTTGATGTAAGATTGTGAACCTTGGTGTTCAGTATTTAGGCGTCCAAACCACAAAGCTGCAGGAGCTCTGTTGTGTTCACGGCTTTATGACCTGGTCCCAGATACTCGCCGCCACTCAGACCCCAAAACGTCAGGTAGTGCACCAACCCCCTGCATGTCCGAAAGAGTTGAATGTTTTTGTTGTTTGTTTTTTTCTTAGCACATTCTGTCACGGTGTGCCTGAGGAAGGGTATCCAAACACAGACCCAAACTCAGGAAGCAGGAATTAGAAGAAAATTAACTTACATCAAGACAACGGAGGAGCTATAAATCAAGAGACATGGATCCAAAAGTCAAAAGAAAACTACGACAAGAACAAAACTAAACCGGACAGGAAAACTTAAGGCTCACAATTTGAGTCGAAGAAGAGGATGTGGCTGAGAAACAAAGGAAAAGCAGAAGTATATAAACAGAGGAGAATAACAACAAAAGTAATGTCGCAGATGTGGGAATTAGGAATTAGAGCCAGGTGTGCGGAGGAGCAGAAAAAAGAAACAGATTCTTTCTGGAAATGAAGCAAACATGAAAACAAACATAACATAAAACCATGATAAACCTAACACAGAAACCACAGACTGTGACACGTTCACTGACCTGCGATCAGCTCCCTGCAACTTACAATCAGTACAGATGTGCATCGCTATGCTTTCAATGAACATCTTTTACTGAAACTTTTGATGTTAGTTTTCAGACTTTTCAACTAATATTCAGATCAGTCAAATGTTCAAATGATCGAGTTCATGGCGACAGTCTACATAGAGCTGTGTTTAATATTCAATAATAAACACAAAGCCAGCAGAACGAGGTGATTTTTGGTGAAATTAGTAACAAACCAGAAAGTGCAAATAAATGCACACACACACATCCACACACACACACCTTGCCGGGCAACGATGAGACTGGCCATACAGTCGGGAACGCTGGTGCCAGCTGCCAGAAAAGTGATACCCATGATGACGTCTGGGATTCCAAATGTGTAGCTGATTATGGTCACCTTTGCAGAGGACAAAAGAGGTTTGCAAATGAGTGATTTTTGTGCGCTCACATGCGCGAGAGCACCTGCATCGGCTTGAGTTTCGTACCATCCAGACCATGAGGTAGGAGAACAAGGCTATCCAGAGCGTGGAGGAGAAGAAGGTGAACAGGTACCAGCGCTCCCATCGCGGCAGGTTACAGTCCGGGATGGTGAAGTGAAGCAGTAAGCTCACAGGCCAGGAGAGCAGCCACTTCAGTCGCACACACCAACCATCTGAGGAAATGCGTGCAAATCCACACACACACACAACAGTTTCTCCACAGGCACCATTAGAGTATCATCTCGACTTTTAAATTATTCACATGGCACGGCCCGAATGTGTCTGCGAGTCTCTGTGTCATCTCCTTTTAATTAGCTCCATCAGCCATAGAAACCATCTATTGAGCTGTGAAGCATTCATAAGGGGGTGAAGCAGGAGGGAGTTCTGGTTGGAGCACCAATGGGAAATGAGCTTTTAAAGGAAGGTTTTGCTTCCAAGTTGTGCCTTTTTTATGGAAAGTAGCGGCTGAAAGCTGCAGATGCTCCACAGATGACATCAGGTTATCTGCCGCAGGCTTAGTCTTTTTCTTTGACAATTGTGATGAATAAAAACATTATGGTGGCCAGCTGCTGACAGGTCATCATGTGTTTCGCTTGCATTTGTTCATTAAACTCATACTGAACTTAATGGAGCTTTCATTCACGCACCTGGCACGACGAAGGGTTTAAAAGGAGTGTTCTCCCCTTCTCCTTCCTCCTGCTCATCCTCCTCCTCTTCTTCCTCCTTTGCCTGCACACCTCCACCTGTCTCCACCTCTGTCTCTTTAATCCTCTCCGTCTCTCCCTCCAGCGGTTGCCTGTCACCCTCAGCTGCCGTCCCGTTCTCCCTGCTCCAAGTTCCACTTGCACCCAAACCTTCCTCCCCCGATGCCGCCCCCTCCTCTGGGCTCACCTGAGCCTGAATCAGCCTCTGCCTCTGTGGGTGGGGAGAGAAGTCGGGTGAAACAAAGATAGAGAAATGAAAAGAGAAGACAATCCGAGTGAAACGAGAAGCACTGAGGCAGGTTTATGGACCTGACTTCATCTGATGTAGACTAACTCAATGAGGACGAGCAGGAGGAGTGATTATGCAGCCAGGCAGGTCCTTACATTTGCAAGAAGGCTGATCAGGAGTATTAGCAGGGACAGCGTTGGAGCAGTTTAATTTGTCTCAAGAAATGGCAAAGCATGCATGCAGGAGGCAGACAGAGAGTGAGGTTAAGTTTTTGTCTCAGCCATAACATAAAGCATTAGGCAGCACTTTGTGTCTGTGTGTTATATACGTGCTCTTATGATGTGGAGTGAGTGTATTTCACTGGCAAATGGGATGTGATTTGATACTCCTGTTCATTCAGTATTTACTGCAGATGCATCAAACCATCTTTTCTCTTCTGATGCCAGTTCTATTCGCTCTGACTTTGGGTAACTGCTTCTGCTGAGTACCAATCCTAAACCGAAGCTCTCTGAATGTCAAAATCCACCATGTGAAACTCTTTTGGAAACGTAATTCGTGAATCATAAGATGGGACCACGGATGGTTGTGGCCCCCAAATCTGAGCTGGTGACCAGTTAGAATTAAATTAAAAACTTAAACTAACTTAACTGAGTGAACATGACACTAATTTTCATGGAAAAAGATACTGTCTTGACTATGAATTGCTCATAGAATGACCAAACAGTGATAATCTGCATCATATTAGTCAAAACAAGGGTTAGTTGGGATGTATAGAACCACTGAACTTTCGCCACGATGTGGTATTATTGCCACTTTCTAATCATGCGTTCAGAAATATTGCCAACAAGTGAAAATGCATTTGAGAGTGACATTCAAAATGTGGTGAAATAAATAAATAAATACCCAAGAACCTAGCCCCAACAACCAGGGGAACTTGATGTTATATGAAGGCTGTGAGCACGTGCATTGTACCTCGTTGATGACAATGCGTCCCGCCATTCGCAGGCGGGTGTAGGGGGGAAAATGCGGGGTGATGAGAAGGCGGAGGCTTGCCTCTGAGAAGGTGAGCTGGTGGGGGTGCAGGGTCAGTAGCTCATCCACCATCACCGCTGCTGAGTCCTGACCGGCCACCACACAAGAGTCTGAGGACGCAGGCAAGAAGCGAGCAAATGTTAGCAGGATATAAGAGTAGAGAGGAGAAAATGGAAAGCAGCCAAAAGCAGAAGACAAGTGTGTCTGATGGAGAGTTCTATTTCAGTCTGTTTAGAAACCACAGGGGAATGGAAACGGCTTTGATTGGCAGCCAAAAGTGTGTCACCGTGTCTGCTGGGCACAGCTCTCAAAGCGAGGGAAGCTTGCGATGTTTTAAATGCACACATACAAACTCAAGCTGCTGCACCTGGCTTCAGCGGCACCATGTCGTTGTCGCAGTCTCCGACGTTTCCGACAGCCGTCGCCCGTCGCAGGCTGTTCAGGCACGGCTGACCATCCACCCTGCAGTGTCTCTCCACCAGGCAACACAGAGATCTGTTGAACCTACACCACACGTTCAAAGATATAGGAACTTCAGTAGGTATGCAGCCTGCGTCGGCTTGGTGCCAAAGTCCCAGAAAGGTAGACTCACTTCATGATGATTATATATATCCCATACATGGAGATCAGGATGATGGTCTCCCACCTGAAACGGGCAACGTTCATCACAATGTTCATTTTCAAACAACAAACACGACTGAATAAAAAACAACTAATAATAAAAATGACAGTCTTACCACAGGACTTTTTCATCATAGATCACCTAATAGAAAAAATGACAATAAGTGGTGACAGACTTTTGACCAGCAGCAGGTGTTTGTGGTCTGTTCAGTGCTGACGTAAAAGTAAACCATCACATTTTTTGCTCTTTTTAATAAATAATAAAACGTGTAATGTACACTTACTGTCTTACAAAAATAATGACATTATTAATAATAATTACGATAAGGAGAACTCAATAAGACAGCTTGGACCAATTCCCTCCTGTGTTTACTTGGTTGGTTTTAAACTGTCGTGTGAGCTTAAGCAACGTTTTTCATTTCCTCAGTGCAATTATTCCACACGCTGATTCCCGTATTTTGCATTAGTCCTGACGGCTGGTTTGTTGAACATGGAGGTTCCTCTTCTTTGGTGATGTATTTTGTTCAATCTGGAACAAATTCTGAATAATGCGGGGCAATCATTGGTTTCTTGCTCTGTAGGTGGGCTGTTTTGAGGTTGACCAAGTCTTTGATTTTTAGTGTTTTTGATTTGTAAGTTGGTGTCATCGTCTGTAAGAGGTTTTGATTGTGAGTCAATATTGTTTATTTGAAAAAAAAACAACAACTGACTTGTGCTCGATGTTTGACCAGTAGGTCAAATCGGCAATGATTCGCAGCCACATTTATGTGTTGCTAACAGTGAGGATTCATAAGGAGCATCAAACACCGGCGTCACACTGTACCTTTGACTGAAACTGCTGAATTTACACGTCTATCTATCCAAACATTGGAAAGAGACCAACATGAAACCTGCTTTTGTTTCACTGGAAGGGTTTTCTCACCAGTATAAGCACCACTATGGACACGATGTAGAAAACAGCATCGCGGAACAGAGGCCACCAGCTTAGAGAGATGGGCTGCAGAGGAAGAGACAGACGCCCAAAAAGTGAGAAACAAAATCTGAATTAGTAGCTCTTCATTTTCTATTTCAGATTTTGGAGAAAAAAAATTCAGACTCAGTCGTGCTGTTCGGTGTCTTGATGCTACAATAAAATCAAATCTTATTCTATCCTAAGGCTTAAGTCTCTAAATAGTAAAGTTCAGTTATGCTAAGGCTTCCAGCACCACACAGGAAGCATAAGTTAAAACAATGAACATGGAGTGTACTTCAGAACGTTAATAAGGGTTTGAGTTGCACTGCAGAGAGGGAGACTTCTCCCCCCTCCAACACTGTGTCCTTATTCTTCAGTTTCTTCTCGATAAATACCCACCTTGAACATGATGGGTAATAATCTCTAAAGCAATCGACACAAGGATCATCTTCATATATGGGACGGTGTCAGACTTTAGTTTCTAAAAGTTTGTTTAAAGTCTCTCTGAAGCCTCCCACTATATGGAGAGGTTAAATGTCGTCATTGTCACAAAGTTTAGTTATGAGAGTCTAATACAGGACTCAGATTTTTGGCTTGTTTTTAATGCAAACAGTGTCTTTAACCCCTATATGATCTGGATTTTTTACGTAGTTTGTGGACTGATGGGATAATCCTGGAACTGAGTGGGGGAGTATGTGTTATGGGGTTGTCAGGTTATGTATGTATGTTTAATCAAATCATTATACTCCTATTTAGCAACTTGAAAAGGTATTCAAATCTTTACCATTTACAATTGTGCCAACCTGTCGAGGGACTACAGATGGCAATCTGCTGGAAGCCCAAACTGAACGCACTATTCCTCTTATGCAGTCGTTTTATTGTGCAAACAACATAACAAGTAAACACACCTGTCCAGAGAAGATGCCGCAGAGGCCGATGATGACCAGGATGTTAAACACAGCTGATCCAACGATGGTTCCCACGCCAACATCTCCCTTTGTGATAAACACCGCTAAAACCAGAGCGTGAAAGCATAAGATAAGCTCTCTGAAGAGAACAAAAATAATGCAATTATTTGTAAATCTCATAAACCAATATTGCGTTCACAATCGAGCCCACAACGAAACATGTCAGAGTTGAAAGTGAGAGATATTACTATCTATTTCTGCGATTGATTTGGGCTTGTTTTTGTCCACCATGAACTGTTGTTAAATAAATAATGACAGTGTGTTGTTGTGGTGAAGAGCAGATTTTTCTATTTTATGTCCTAACATGTAAAACCTTAGAATTAGAAAAGTGTATTTTCTTTTTCGCATGACTTGTTTCATTTTAGCTAACTGTTCGTTTATGTTCTTTCTCAGAAAAAGCGACAGAAATAAGTCACCCAGGTGTCGACTGTCTCCCATTTGAAACATTAACTTGCAAATATTTCTGCACATCCATGACGGTCTCATGATACTGTGAACAGTGTCCTGGAAACAAATCCAGTTTTACGTTACAGTTACATTTAGAAGACAAAAAATGCCCATAAATATAAGCTTAAGTAACACTTATAGGTACTTTCTGGCTATGATTGCAAACCATCCCATTAAAATGTGATCTTCCTCCCATCTACGGTCATGTTTACTAAAAGCTTGACTCTGGTCCATCAGAGCTGCTACTTGCATGCACTTGACTTTTATCAGTTTTAATCAGATGCATAATGTATGATTGGAATATGTGTTGGGCTAACTCAAGAATGATTGATTAGACAAGCGTCATACTGACCAATCAGAGACGTGAAAAGCTCAGGAGCGGAGCTCCCGGCGGCCATGAAGGTTGCTCCGGCAACATCCTGACTGAGCTGAAGGTTCTGGAGGACAGAGGGGAGGCGTTTAAACCAGTTAAAGGATGAGGTTCTTTACTTTTCTTCATACCATTGTACTTATCCTACGAATACATCTCTATCTTGTTGGAGCTACTTGAATGCCCAGCTGTTTTCAGCGTCAAAGTCTAAGCATTAGGCAGCGCTTTGGGACTAAGAAAAAACTGACTAACAAACAGCAGATAGCCAGTCGCCTGCCGATTTGGAGGTGCGGAATACATACAGATGATTTGAATTCAACAACAATAAAAGCATCAGCTGTGACTTTGCAATCACAGGAACTACTTTAGATCTTAGATTATCTTACTTTTGACTACATTTTATTTCTGCTCTTCTTACCTCTGATACTTTCTCCAGTGATGGTACAAAGTAAACATCACACACTATAGCGAGTGCATGAAACATGTAGATAGCCTGTTAAATGCAGGAGACACATTATTAACCGCGTGGCTTTTGTTTGTGGGTTCAGGCAACAAAACGAACCTTTGCTAATACTCACACAGAGACCATGAAGGAGCACCGCTCCCTGTCTCCTCTGGTCCAGAGTAAAGATGTCCTCCGGAAACTCATTGATAGCTGTGGAAGAGATGGGCAGAGTGTAATCTCATTGTCTGCAAAGTGGAAGTAGTTCTTAATCTGCAAAAAGCAGAAATCGTCTTAAATCATCTTAAGGCAAAACAGACATTATGTCTGAGATGTATAAAGCTCTTTAAAAAAAACAAACACTGGGCTCTTTGATGACATCAGTGAAATTTGGGATGAGCTTTTTGGGGTATCAATAGTGAGGAAATCATAAAAGGATTCATAGTAATGACAAAAATCACTACTTACAGCTCTAACGTGAACCTGGAAGTCGCTTTGCTTTGCTTTTCCTTGGATATGATGTTGCTAAATGTATGTTCAGTATCTCCTAGCAACAAGCGCCAAGACTGCTTGCGGTTAAAGCACCGACGCAGTCAAGTTACCAAGAATACAGTTATCTTCAGCACTGAGTTTCTTCTCAGAAATGTGACGTTGTATTATTCTCTCATGCAAGCCCCACCAATATATCACATCAGTTATCCTTTCAAGTTTTTCCAAAAGCCAGTGATACACAAACTGTGTCTCCCTTGGCTGAACTCAACACCATAACCACTTTGCACTTAAGCTTAAATGTTGCAACTCTTTTTGAGAAAGGCAAACCAATAATGTGGAAAGCTGCCTCCCAAGTGTCTTACCTCACAGGTTTTTCTGATTCAGTCAGAATTTACAAAGCCCTCACCAAAGATGAGTGTTGAACCCATCTAAGCAACACAAGTGTGACAAATGCGTACTGGATCCAGGTATTTATCCAGGTAACAATGTGCAGTTAGAGGCGCAACATGTGCGAGAGTAGAGACTCCATGGTGAGACAAATGATTTCAAATGATTTCCTTTAAGGTGTTGCTGTTAAATGCTGCAATACGGTAATTCAAATACGTAGTTAATATGTGTTGTACTTGTCTGGGATGGAAACTTTCCCCCCCAGCTGAATGAATGTGGCTCAGTGCATTTTCTATAATTGGCCAAATCTCTTAATCTCAGCATGAGACTACGAGCTGCTGTCAGTGTTTCCCTCTGAGTCTTTCAAACACACCCAGGCGCACGCAAACCATAAGAGAGATGCTGATGAGAGGCTGCTAAGCAGCAGATCATTACGACAGGGTAGGCACTTTGAACCGCTATAGATGCATGCAACATCCAACCACAAATTCAGCATTCAGTTTCCTAGCAACTGGCTCCCTCAAAGGACTGACAGTGTTTAAACATCTAGATGTGCGGAGTTTTAAGAAATGAGAGTGGACCACAGAGGTGGATCAACGCACAGAGGAGGTAGACTTGGATTAAACAGATTAATAGAGATGGCACACTTTCTCACTGCCTCAACACACAAAATGGTGTCAGCAGATCATTATAAAAGATGTCTTACCAGATCTAGAAATACTGTCGGTCTGGTTGTCCTCTTTTTGCTGGATGAGCTCTGTCTTGGACAAAGAGATGTCCTGGCCCACAGTTTGGCCACGAGAGCCTAAAAAGAAGGATT
The DNA here is from genome assembly GCF_036924035.1 of Leuresthes tenuis. Lineage (NCBI taxonomy): Eukaryota > Metazoa > Chordata > Actinopteri > Atheriniformes > Atherinopsidae > Leuresthes > Leuresthes tenuis. Next base: position 13,831,743 of record NW_027325365.1, on the reverse strand, counting down.
GATAGATAAAGGCATACACAACTGACGCAATTAATGCAAACTTTACAGTAAATGTATTCATTAAAATTTGAACTTTTTTTGCATTTTTTGTGACTAGAACTCTGAAAAGCCAACTTTGCAACTCTAATAAAACCCAATTTTAAGCATTCTCTGTCTTTACGTACCTGTAACATCATTAAAGTGAAAGATCCAGGCAGCAGCGAGCAGACCGGCTCCACCGAAGACGCAGAAGCGGGGGAGGAGCAGCGTCTGCCTCGGTCTCCTCGGAGCTCTCATCCCGCCGCCGCCGCTCGTCGGCTCTCCGATCAGAACACGCCAACGCCGCCACGATCGCTCTCCCTCCCACCAGCGGGTCCCCGTTTTTCAAGACCGGATATAACTGGCCTGTTGCCTCCTTATTTTGATTTATGGTCTTTCAGCGGCTTCGGGCTCCATCCACGTTAGAGGGGAACGTTACAGAGCCATGGCCCGTCGTCGGTGGCTCAGCATCCAGCTCCGGTCCAGCATCCGTGACGACAAGCTTAACCTCCAGCGATAAGTGCAGTGGTCGAATCACCAGCTAGCGTCTATTTTTAAAGTATCTCCCCATTTCAGACAGTCTCCATATCAGTGTTTTCCTAAATCTGATCCCGTTGATGATTCTCCCAACCAGGAGGGGGTGTTTTCCCCCAAACTGGAGCGCCTTCAGCTTCAGTTGGGTGGGGCGACTGGAAACAGATGCAGGAGTCATTGTGTAAGGAGTCTAATTGAACTTAGTTAATAAGTGGGGCCGATGGCTTATTTCAATGAACAAATTTATCACACACACACAAAAAAAAATGGTTTCCGGTGATGGAATGAGTGTCCAAACTTTGTATTTACTGTACAGGTCACTTCACCTCCCCTCGTCCTTTATCTCTCATCAGCCCCATACACACACATTCCCAATCATTTATTTTCTGGGTTTGATTAAACCCGCACAAACTTCTTGACACGTGTAGATTCATCACAGGATATCACTTTCATTAAATCACCCACGGTCTATGACTGCCTCTCCATACTTCAGGTGATGTAGGGATGGTTCATGTTTGGCTGTTTCTTAGTCAGGTCACACCCCAGTCTGTCAGTTTTTCCTTGGTCATCCTGTACGTTTCCTTTCACAGCCTTCCCAATTTGTTTGTACTTGCGCCCAATTTGATCTTTTGCCCCTCTCAAAGTTAAACTACCCTCTTGAATGAGTTTTGTGATCTTCTCTGGTTAAGGCCACAGCTTATTCAGCTCTGTGACGACTCTCTTTTAACTGCAGACTCCTTAGCAAACTTAAGACTTTGTGCTGGTATTTTTTTACCTCATGATCAAGTGATTAAATCACTTTTCCTTGACCTGATCTTTTTTTTTTTTACTATTAATTACAACTTTATTCCATTTTTTTTAAGTATATTTCATTTTCACAGTAGACAAACTTACTTATCGTGGCAGGAAAATGTGTTACAAATAATGATCATAACGGCTTTGTAAGTCCTAACAGTGCGACACATTGTGTATGACACTAATTAAAAAAAAACAACAATCAGACATAGACACTGATTTGAGATGTTTATAAGAGATCAAATAGGAGGTAAAGTCCCATAGTGGACGCTGAAGTAGGGCTGTAACATCAGGCGTGCACGGCTCCACCACATGTTGGAGAAAATCTCACAGCATCCCAGAGCCACGCAAGCCAAAACAGAGAAACAGAAGAGACACAGCAGGAGCAGCCCTGCTCTCGGGATGGTGGTCCTCCACGTACCGGCAAATCTGTCCCCGGTGGGGCAATTATGAGTGGGGTAAAGACACAAAAGAGAACGTGAATTAAACACGCAGGTACTGATAAATGTCGGATACATCACGTGATGCTGTTGTACCTTTTGGTTTTAAGATCCGCTGTGACACTGTGAGGTTCTAGCACCTCCTCAGCCTCAGTCTCTTCCTACAGACACAGAAAAACACGTGAAGTTTATCTTTTAAACTGTCTGACAGATGCGCTGACTGAAGTGTACGTTGAGTCTGAAGGCTGTAGGGATACTAACTGGAGTTACTGCAGGACTGTTGTAATATCATTCGTTTTAGCTTACGTTTATCTAATAAACAGGAAAATTAACGTATTTAACGTAGACCCAGGAGTCAGAGGTCATACGTGCTGAAGCTCCGTGAAGTCTGTCGTGCTGACTTCCATGTCAGCTGAATCGGCCAGCAGCTGAATTTCTTCCGCGATGGACAGGGGATTCCCGAGCGGTCCGTCCTTTTCTCTCATCAGCTCGGTCTGAATGGCACTGAAAGCAAACGACCGCACACAGAGAAGAATGAGCGCTCGTGCTGTGCTGATCCTTCCAAGCAAGAGGATCTGTGTGTCGGGATTACAGTGAGGCCTCCTCTCTTCTGTCGTCCAGCTGCTTCAGCAGCTCCTGCTTGGTCAGCCTGAGATCCTGGAGCACAGAGACACAAAGCGCTCACCAACAGCTCAGAAGAACACCACAGCTGTCAACATCTGTGTGAGCACTATGCATGTCGGGTTGCTGTGACAGTGCAGACAAAGTAGCGTGCAAAACCCCTAAAGGCTAAGTTTTAAATGCCTACCCAGGCTCGTGTACTATGTGGATATCTTTTAACTGCCCGGGATGCCAAGGTTGTCAATAATAATCCCTGACATGTATTATATATCCTTACAAGACACCTTTAGGCCCAACTCAAACCCAAACTTTTGCACACATCTGCATGCATTTGATACATCATCACATTAAAGAAATTATGCCACTTCAGATCGAAAGCCCAAGTGCTTTCAAACTGCTGAAAAGGGTCTGCCTTGTTCTGTTTCTGATGCAAGAGTCATCTTTCAATCCTTAGCTATTTCAGCATTGATAACATAAGGACGCACGTGTTCAACTTGTGTCAAGTTCAAAGCAACAGCGACATCTTTTTGGGATCGTCTGCATGGAGACAGATGTGAACCTTGTTACCTTTATGATGTCCGAACACTCCTCCACGGTTTCCTCCAAATACTTTAACTGCAGGCTTTTCTAACACACACAGACAGCAAGTGATGTTCAGACAGAAAACTCGTGTTCGATCTCAGAGAGAGAATCCCAGACTGTACCGATGCTCTCACCTGAAGAATAACTTCATCCCTCTGGTGCAGCGTGAGGTTAACGTCCTCCATCCCACCCTAACGAAAACACAGGAAATAATAAGCGAGGGGATGGGTTCAAGTGTTTTTATCAACACAGTTTTATCTAAAAAGGTGAATCTGTACAATGAAAAAGATCATAAGGGAGGCCTTTATCAAGTTACAGCCACTTTTACAGATGGTGGATCAGATTTCAAGTATTTTCCTCCATTAATGAGCGAGTCTGAGGGTCAAAAAGGTCACTTGGCCTCTCAGCTTCTGGTCAGTTTGGCACATTTCGTCCCATTTTTGCTGCGCAAGCGCCCAAAAAGTCCAAAGAATATTTGCTCAAAAAATGCATGGAAGAGATATGGAGGCAATATTTGTTCTCTTGCTTTGATTTTAAGCTTTTGGAGGTGTCAGTGCAGTTTTAAGGCCGCGTGTAGTTTTATTTTTTGTTGAAAAATCTGCAAAGACCCCGGGTGGGTGGCGACACATTGAATTAGCTGTAAACAATGTAAATCTGGTGATGTATACTTCACAAAGACCACTTCCTCTTTTACAAATTAATATATCAAGATATTAAGTGGCTAAAATGAGCAACCTAATGCGTTTCAATAGCCTCCTTTCAACTTCCTGTATGTCAAATACATAGATGCTGGTGGGACAGCTGGAGAGACAGTGTAGAATCCACAGTGATACCTTGAGGGTCTGAAGCGCATCCCTGAGCTTGCTCTGCATGATCTTGTCCTGGCTTCTCTCCTTCTCTAAGTCTTTAAGCTAAAAGGGTCAAAACAAATTGGAAAGCAGAAATTGTTTTCAAATGTCTGGACCCCCAAAGAGTAGACGCCACTCAGCTGGGAAACGAGCTCATCAGCGGAGAAGTGGACAAGTGGAGCCTCAAATCCACAGACCATGATTTCACTACTACTAAGCATGTATCACCACAAGACGCAACCAGAGCTGTAACACCTGCCTAAAGCAGTTATGGGAAGGACAGTGAACTTCTCTACCTTTGCAGTTAGCTCCTTTTTTTGGTCCTTCATCATGGCGGTTTCCATTTCCTGCACGACAAACACATGAAGCAACACAGATGTCACCTGAACACCGATACAGCCGAGAGACACAACACGTGTACCTTTAAGCATCATATCTGTTGTAAACACTCCTGTCACGCACCAAATCACGAAGCTTTCTTTCACTGCATCTGTTTACATCGAGGTCAGCAGCTGAGAGGGACCTGCAAGGCTCTGCTTCAACCAGTTCAACGTCATGGACCAACATCCTCTCCAGGCTGCAGACACACGAAACACACAGATACAGTTGGAAACGAACGCTGCAACAGCTCAACACCTGCACCTGAAAGCCAACAGAAGACAAAGAGATCAAGAAGCAACTTAAATGACGCTTCCACAGTAGTTCACAACAGCCTACGCTTTCACTTGTTTTCTGAGGCTGGCGTTCTCCGACCGCAGCACCAGCATGTCATCATCGGCCAAATCGAGCCAGTGCCTCATCTCTGCATTCAAGTCCCTCAGCTGACTCTGACTATAATCCAGCTCAGCTATTTTCTCAAGCATCTCCTCTGGCGATCTGCACAGAATTACACCATCAAAAAAAGGCATTGTTTACAGCCAAATTTGCGCAACAAATTATTTTGCGGGAGGGGTGTTCAGCGCACGTCACTCACATGTTTTCATCTGTGGCATCCATCTTGCCGGCTTAATCCTGCTTCGTGCTTTTAGGGAAACACCGAAACTACACATCAAGAAGAGACAAAGTACAGAGTTCAGAGTTCTATTATAGGTCAAAAAAGCAGATGTTCAGCTTTGATATTATGCTCATCCTGAATTGAGGGAAGACTTACAGATTACAGCATTACATGGTGTATATATTGGCCTCTCTGTTTCAATGGTTACCTGCTGATTGCATAATGACTGAATTGAGAACTCCTTTGACCTTTTATCTGCTTAGGTAATTAATAGATAATGAAGGGCTAACCACACCTGTCCATGAAACTAGGTTGAACTAATTTGTCTAACTACCCTGAAAAAGGATTCAACTCATGAAAAATCTTCAATGCCTAAACTAGCATGTTCCAAAGCCTGAGACAGTAAGCTTCATCTCAGATAGGGTTTGGACAAAAAGCACCACACTTACTCCTCTTTTTTAATTATCCTGAGAGGAATCCACTCATTATGTTTGTTAGTCCCATACACAGTTAGTAAACTGCAATGTCTGCAACTCAGATGAATCTAGATGAAAAAAACGACAGTTAAAATGAGTCTACAGGTCAACTGGCTTTTATTAGATTAGACACATAAGCAACCAAACAAAGAAATGAAAATATGGTTGACTTTAAACTAATCAATGCAAAAGTTAATGCCGCAAATGTTAGGTATAAAATAGATGCTAATGCTAAGAGTAAAGAGGTAACTGAAGATTAGATCATTAATTAATGTTAAAGTACACCTGAACAGTCACGCTGATTAAATAAGAAGTTTGACTTATAACTTTACATTTTTACACATATAAACACGGGGCTTATAAGAGAAAAAAGGAGGACTAGCTCCTTATATGTTATATGCTAAGGAATTAGGCTAAACCACGTCAACGTCCATAATTTGGAATCCGTCATGTCACACGAACTTCTAAATCGGTGTTTGGTACCGTCTGTTGGTACCAAATGTTTCTGCTAACTACAGTAAAACGTACAATATATGACGTCCTTACCAGCGAGAAACGTTCAAACTTAGTTATAGCTGTTAAATTGAGGGTCAAGCTGACATTGCAAGCATCTGGCGGTTAACTGTGGCGGGAGAGGGGATTGGTTCATTCTGCTTTTGTGACAAATTCTTAAAATATTTCGACGTATTGTAGCAACCAGCTTAACTGACACTTTAATGGAGTCTCTTTGGGTTAGGACTCTGCGGTGACATTTAGGAAAGACTGCCTCGAGTTGTGAGCTGGCATTTGTAATATTTCATACAGTACATAGATTTGGGTGACCAGTCGTTCCCGATTTCCAGGGACAGTCCCCGTTTTGGGTGACCTGTCCCCGGTCAAAGCTGTCCCCGAAAATGTCCCCGATTTTGACATTAAATGGGGTAAAAAGCGCGCAGACTCAAAGTAACACCAGTTATTACGGTAGCCATTTAAGGCATCGCCAGATACGACGTCATATGACGTACAGACGCAGCAGCGTCAACAACAACAATTTAGGCGGCAAAAAGGAAAGAAAAGGAGACCAGCGGCAGCGATAAATGGTATGTTGAGTATTAACTTATTTATTTTGTGTGAACTGGCAGTAGACTTGGCTGTGAGAGCGCGCGCGTGTGTGTGTGAAGTAATGTAACATTAAAGTAAGTATGATTATTTTTCTGAATTTAAGACCTAACCTAATGTTATAAAAGTCAGTGAACGTTAACACCATGACACTGTTAACAACATTAGCATGAGATTACCAGGTAATGACATATTTTTCTCACGTTCTCCTCTGCTCTTCTTCTACCCAGGCTCCTGAGGTGGAGGTGGATGAATGAGGAGATACCTGTAATATCACTCATTTTTTTGATTGCCACCTTTTGTGTAATAAAAGCTGTTTAAGATACATGAAAAAGCACTTGTCCCTGTTTTTTATTTCATAATGATGTTTTTTTTTCACCACTGCAATGAAAATGTCCCCGATTTTCATTTCAGTGGTCAATCTGGTCACCTTCATTCGGAGACGAAGTTAGCTGCTAGGTCTGTTACCTGTGGAGTCAGGAGCATAGACATATATGTATATACATATATTTTTTTACAAAAATGGAGGAGAAGCAGCTTTTAGCTACAGCTGCTCTTGTCTGTGCAGTGGTTTGTATTGAAAAACCCAACAAAAAGAAGAGAAACGCCACAGTATATGGGCACTGCCTTGGCTATATGGACGGGGACAGTCCATTTTCGGCTGCTTGTCGATCGCTCTTCAACGTCCGCCGACATGTTTGTTATTGACCTATTTCCGATTTTGTCAGTGCTCATCTATTGGTTGTTGATCGTGTTACGTCACTGCGACCTGTGATAATATTAAACACGTTTGATATGATCCAAAGCCCAAGACTAGGGAAAGACTGGTATGAAACGCGGTCGCAGACTGCAGTTTACCACCTTAAATTTAACGATCGAGATGACGGGAGCGCGCCGAAACTCCAGTTAGACTCCTAAAGACTGTCCGTTTTTAGTCTGGGACTGTGAAAATCGTTTGGTGTAAGCCCAGCATTAGAGATATTTTAAATATTTAAATCCAAATGTTAAAGGTTACACTTGAATGTTAAATTTAAATCTAAATGTTAAATAGACGATAGCTAATATGAAACGTACAAAACAAAGCAAATTAGCTGGTTTTCATATTGTATCACAAAGAAACACAAGGAAACTCCCGACATATTAAGTACGGTTAGAAAAGCCCTGAAACGGATATGAAGATGTTTGTTTTCTGTCTTATTTGAACTGGCCCATCCAGTTTACTGGAAACCCTCCCACAATCAAATTCCTGGCGCTCGTGGGCATGACTGCAGGACGCAGCAGGTAGCCACAGTCTGCCTGTTTTTTGATAAGTGGTAACGTGTAATAATCATGAACGTCCCTGGACTGGTTTTGACGGTCATCTTCTACCTGATGGTGCTCGGTGTCGGCTTGTGGGGCTCGATGAAGTCCAAGAAGCTGCAGAGCACCAACCCTGCAGACAAGACTGAGGTCACTTTGCTTGGCAACAGAAGGATCAGCCTGGTGGTGGGAATCTTTACTATGACAGGTAGGTTTGCAACTCAGCACACTTCATGTGTAGAAAGTCACACATTTGGCAAGTTTAGAGAAAGCAAAAGAAGTAGCTTCAGCTGCATTTGTGAATTCTTATATTTCACTATGTTATCCAAAGCTCATTGTCCCACAGTGTCTGTCTAATTGTATCCAAATGACCTTTACAACTTCTGCAAGATGTGCTGGCTATAAGATGTTTCAATGTCTATTTATAATGTCCATCTACAGTCAGATCTGATTTGTTGTTAATTGTTTGACTTGATTGTTGTATTGCATGCTTTACATCAAAGAAAAGAAATCAATTTTTTTTAAAAACTCTCCAAAGAAAACCACTCCTTATACTATAAAGGCTTTATCATAGTTTAAGTTTCTTCAGTCTCCTGCCAATGAGGTCAACATTTGTATAAAAAAAATAATGATTATAAGTTTAAAAAGTTAATCCTGTCAGATTTACACATCAGCACAGTTTGAGATAAATGTTAATGTGTTCCAGTGTTTCATTTCATTTTGAGATTAATGTTGTTTTCTTTAGCCTGAGTGTAGGGTGGGATTTTTCAGTCGCCATCAGATGTGTGCGTGACTTTGGCCACACCCTTGTCTTCTAGCACTGATCTGGAAGGCAACAAGGTGCATATGGAGTCTGACTTTGGGACACCTCTTTAAAGTTTGTTTTCTTCTTATGTTTCCAGTGATCAGCACTTCATTTGCTTCTAGGGTTATAGTTATTTGACATGAGCACCTTTATTCTTCAACACAGCCTGAAGCCTCTTAGATGGGCTTTCTTCTCATTTCTTTTAGTAGTCTTCAGAAATAGTTCTCCGTGCTTCTTGAAGGACATTTCAAAGCTTTTCTTTGGATGTTTTCTGCCTTTTGTTCCATTCTCTGAAAAGATGATCCCACACTGATTCAATAATGTTGAGGTCCGGGCTCTGGGGGGGGATTCATCATTCCTGTTGCTACTGATTTTCAGTCCAGTTTTTCTATCATTTGACATACCTCTGCCTTTTCTCTCTGTTTACCCTTCCTATGAATGGCTTTGTGACGGTCCACCCTTCATGGATAAAATAATTTAACGAAAAACCACAAGTCCGATTGTGAAGCAAATCAGACTTTTTAACGTATTACTATGGTATTACTATGGTAACGTATTACCATGTCCCTCACAGTCCTCTGACCTAAACTGCCAGAGAAGCCAGCAAAGGATGACACTTCAGATAGTTGTTTTTTTTATTTCAAATAAAGAATAAAGAAAGATACTGCAAAAGAATAAATGCACATTGAGCTTAAATGAACTGATTGGAAATGCATTGTGGCTGTAATTTTGCAGAAAAAAGAATTGTTCTAATTGTTCTTTAGCTTTTGAAAATGTGTTACATTACTGTATGTATTGTATTGCGTGTGCTTTTGCTTTCTGCAGCTACATATGTAGGTGGGGGCTTCATCATGGCTACCGCAGAGGTGGTGTACAATCCAACAATGGGACTGACCTGGGCGGTCATGCCTCTAACAGCATCCCTGTCTTTCTTAGTTGGTAAGAGAGAATCCCAAGCATCCAGAATGTTGACTTTGTATTTTATGTGTCATCTTTCCATTGCCTAGTGTGGTGGAAAAATTAATGTTATCCAAGCACTATTAAGGTGAAAGGCACTCAAACAGATTTTATTGAACAGTTCTTGTACAAGAGAGAATGAGACTTCAACACAGAGCATCTGTGTCAGAGTGTAGCTCTGACTTACAATTTCAGTGCATATCTTATTATACTAACCCAAATGAACAATGAAGAGAAATTATTTATTGGAACATGTTGTGCCTGAAAAGACAAGACCAAGTCTCACAAATAATGTAATCATGATAAGACACAAGCACAAGGCTAACTAAGATTTTCTTTTACACTAGTCTGTCACAGTAAGGAGCAGCTGCAACATATCTTCAGTGATGCTTTTCCATGGAAGGACTTGAACTGATAAACTATTTTTTTAACATTGACCGGCCTTACATCACAGATGTATAAATGTGTACATTAAAAGAAAGTTTTCATGTAATTTGTGTGTCAGTACTGGGGCTCAAGACTACAGGTAAAAAAAAGGAAATATATAAGACAAAAATTAAGGGGAAAGTCATTTGTCTGTGGTTGTGGGACCTTGGTTGCCTTCTAGAATCCAAATTAGCCTCTAACAGCATACTTGAATGTACGGCCGAGTGTTTCTCAATTGAACCAGGTTTTTATAGATCTGATGCATCTGCTCAGTACGAGGAACAGCAACTCTGGTTCTGCTGCATTGGTCTTGATCCTTATTAATTATCTGCCGTGAGTTTGAGACAAATGGCAGGTCTATGTACATTACCACTCACATGCATGGGCTCAAACTTCTATCCCTTTGGGTTCTGTAATTATAAAGGAGGACTTTGCTTCGCCAAAACAATGAGAGACAGAAAATATGTGACAATGATGGACCCGCTCCAGATCAAGTATGGGAACTCAATAAGTGCAGTCCTGTCTCTGACACTGATACTAACTGATGTAATCTGGGTGACAGGGACTCTTATCGGCTTAGGTAAGTTACACTTGTATGACTTTATGATATACTTATGTACTATACTTAATAATATACTTTTTTAGTTTTAGTTTTCTTGTTGGAATAGTACAATCTTTGCCTCCTACCATTATTTGCCAACAAACTTCTCCTGCTACAATTTTAGAAACAGTATAAATTATATGAAACAAACAAAAGTCTGTTATATATGTCTGTATGATGGCTGGAAGAATAATAAAACACGTTTATTTGGTTAAAGAGATGATTACTAGAGAAGAAACATGAATCTGAACCTTATGAATCTGTCAAAGCCACACATCGCCACGAGGGAATATTCAGCTGTGGCATTCACAGTAAAAACATGCTTGACTTATTCGCCCTTCACCATCAGAATTTAAAATGGACTCTCAGTAAAAAATGGAATTGAAGTGTTTTTTTAGATCAGCATAAGCTGAGTGTATATTAAGAGAAAAACATCAACATTCATAATTTTCAGCATTTGTTATCGTTATTGCTTTGCACAAATTCATGATAAGAATTGGAATTTAAGGTCTTACGTCATACACATTTTGCACATTAAGAAGTCCTAAAAGTGAAATAAATCTGAATGTGTGTGATGCTACTATTTTAGGAGCAACTATGGGTGTGATCCTGGATTTGTCCTATTCTCTTTGCATTTGGATCTCTGCAGCAGTAGCCATCATATATACACTAATGGGAGGCCTCTACTCTGTGGCCTACACAGACATCATACAGCTGACTCTAATTTTTTTCAGTTTGGTAAGTTCCTCATCGAGCCATGTTTTGCCAAAATAAATAATAATGGAATGGAATTACTTACTTACAGTTTAGTCTCTGGGGAAAAATCATTCCATAGCATGTTCAGACGTGATAACAGTCAGCAATGCTTTGCTAGTAACTTTTAAAGTTTTCCAGCATCATACCAGTGTGGATAAACTGTCTCGGTGTCCTACTTTACATGAAGGTAAACATGCTTCAAAATGCGAGAACTTGTAATGTTGATGTGAAAACACAAGCATTGACCTGCTTTACGTTCCTGTCTAAACTGTACTCTGTAACTATTTTGGGACATATTACTGCCATCAAATTCAAGTTGAGCAAATAACCTTATTATTCTTTCAACATTTAAGAGGTCTTATATGTCTTAATGTGAATAAAATACCAGTTTCATTGCCTCCTTTTTTCATTTAGAATCTACGCACCCTTTTTTAAATTTGGCTTGTGCTTTTTCAAATGTGGGTCGTCTTTTTGTGATGCTACAAATGGAGCTGCTACGATGCAACGAAAGCCTTGGAAAGGTTAAGCATTGGTCTCCAAACTACTCGGATACAAGTCTGACGGCACCTGAAAGAAGGAAGCCAAGGATCCATTGTTGACCCTCAGATGGTCTTTGCCTGTGTCCCGGCTGTTCTAAACGTAAATTCAGACAGAATCTTCACAAAAATGTGTATTTTCATTTTCTTTTTACTTGGGTAAGTTTTGCAGTATAACCCCAGATAAGTGATTGCAACTTTTTTTTAATCCGCTGCTGCAACAAATCTGCACTCTGACTTTTGCAACACTTCTCTCAAAAAATGTCTTGCAAAACTCTGAAACTTGCAAAAAGAGTTTTATTTGTAGAGGAGAGGAGATGGCGGGAAGGAGGTCAGGGGTCAACCGATCAGTGAAGCCTAAAGAAGAAGGGAATACTTTTGTTTATGGTGATGGTGCTGGTTTGATTTGCAGTGGGAATCTGAAAGTTCAGAAGCAGTTGGACGGGCTGCAGACTCTTTTGTTCTAAGTCTAACTATATGAACTCGCTGTTTGACAGCTTTCCACAGATTGAAACTTAATTAGATTTGTATTCTCCCTCTATTTTTGCAGTTGCTCTGTGTCCCCTTCGTCCTGATGAACCCTCATTCAGTTGACATTACCAAAACCGCCTTCAACTTCACCTACCAGGCCCCGTGGATTGGTTCCGTGGATAACGATAAAGTGTGGAAGTGGCTGGATGACTTCTTATCACTGGTAAGAAGGCTGTTCAGTAATTTCTCAACTGTATGTACTTCTATCCATGCACTCCTTCTTACAAAAACAAAGAGTACAAGTTATCACTGGTTTTACTCAAGCATCTGAGCCAAGGAGAAAGGGAGTGGTTGTTCACCTCAAGTCTGGAACATTCTTTCAATGCTGTATTCAGTCAAAGCATACTTAGACTTGCAACTTGTTGCCCGATGAGCTCGTTCTCATGTCAGTCTATTCTCCTGCTTGATGACAGATAAAATACTTTGTGTGTATGCGTATACATCGGCTGTTAAATGTCATTTCTGGGGTCAATATGATGCAGAGCGTGTTTACCTGTGTGTCAGTTTTTTTGGGGGTGTTTACCTTTTGCTTTTGCAAAGCTGGTCTTTAATAAATTCCACAGTAAGCTGACAGTAAATTTGTATTCTTATCACATACAATAACGTGGCCACCAGCGGTTTTGAATCCTGCATTTTTGCATCAACAAACTTACTGGCTGCTCCACTGAGCACAGGCCCCCACATATTTGAGGCTATGTCTGTTTGTATTTAAAGGCTCTGAAATAACATTATTCTACTGATTTTATGCGTTTTATTAAGCTCGATTAAGTGTTTGGGGAAAACAGAAAATGTTGGGATATTCAGTTTTGTTGCAAGAAGCTACAAGAGTTGAAATGGTGTGAATCGTGATAGAAGTGATAGTTTAAAAGTTTTAAAAAAAAAAGAGATAAAGAATGGTTCTTTGATTTTTCTGTTGAAGACTTTTGGAAACTTGGGATGTCAGGTCTTCTTCCAAAGGATTCTGTCAGCCTCTTCATCAACTTCAGCCAGGATCACCTGCTTCATTGCGGCACCTATCATTTTCATCTTTGGGATCCCATCTGTGCTGATCGGAGCAGTTTCAGCATCAACAGGTACAACGAGAGCGTGAAACCGAACAGTGTCGTAGTTTATTTGACATTGTTATGTTTTGCAATCAGATTGGAACATGACCACATATGGTTCCCCGACTCCGTTCGAGCGTGGAGAGGCTAACAAGGTCCTGCCAATTGCTCTGCAGCACCTCTCCCCAAACTTCATCTCCATCATTGGTATCGCAGCTGTAGCTGCTGCTGCGATGTCTTCAACTGACTCTTCCCTGTTGTCTGCCACCTCCATCTTCTCAAACAACATATATAAGAAAATCCTGCGGAAAGAGGTAAGAGGACACCTGACATTAGACTTGTGTTTGTACCTTTTCTGTTTCAGCTACCACAGTTTTCTCCTCTTGCAGGCATCACACAAGGAGCTCCAGTGGGTGATCCGTGTCACCGTGGTGTTGGTTGGCTTGGTTGGCGCATCCCTCACCTTCCTACAGAACAGCATCATGGTTTTCTGGTTGCTGGGCTCTGACATTAGTTACACCATCATGTTCCCTCAGATGGTGTGCGTCCTCTTTTTTAACATATCCAATAGCTATGGCTGTCTGACAGGCTTGCTCGGTGGGCTGTTGTTGAGACTTCTGAGCGGAGAGCCTGCTGTTGGGTTGCCTGTTGTCCTGCACCTTCCTGGCTGCACTCTTGAGGACGGTGTGTATGTCCAGCACGCTCCAGTTAGAACTATATGCACATTATCGGCCATTTTTCTAATTCTGTTGTCCTCCTACCTGGCTTCACTGCTCTTTAACAAAGGACTTATTTCTGAGAGGTGGGATGTATTCAAAGTGAAATCCCACAAACCCTCACAGACAGTGAAGTTAATGATCAGAGGCGGCACCAGTACAGGGGAAGATGATCAGCCTGACCTTCAGAATGAAACTGAACCGAGAGATAGATGAAACATAGATTGGTGACGATAATCTAAGGAATTCATCCCTTGTATCAAATTATCTCAATAATTCCCATGTTTACTTTTTTACTTTGTCTGTCTGTGGTTACATTCTAAAGGGGTTCGATTAACTTTCTGTTGTTTCTTTTTGAATGGCATAGTTTTATATCAAAGGAAAGGGAAAGATAGCGCATATTTTGTACATTTGCCATGGATTTTTATCTCATATGATGTACCATTGTTTTTTTTTTATTGTTTTAAGTCATGTTTTAAGATTTAGACTTTTTCCTCTTTTGGTGGTGTCAGTCAGTCCCACAAAACATCCATAAGTTGAATTAAAAGTTCAATTTAACCACTATTTTCTTTTATCAAGAGAGAACAATAATGTATCTGAAGAAACGGGATGTATTGCAGCTTTTTAGAGTTGTAAAACCACAACAAATAAAACAAATGTATTTAGTTGTTGGTGCTCTCTTGGTAAATATTTGTTTTGCCTTGTTGTTGTGGCAGTGATGCTCCATGCCGTTGATTTTTCTTCTTTTTTTTGCATGTGAAAAGCTTATATAAAGTACATATAGTGTGAAAAAATGATACACATTCTCAGGCAGGCGAGGCAGGTTCTGAATGGCGGATGAGCAGAAATATCTGGGCACTGGCACAATTTTTTCCTTTCTTTTCTGAGTGTGTATGTTTCGCCAATAACACATTTTAGATTACAATCCCAAATCAGAAAAAAACTTTTGGTAAAAGGTTACAGCATTGGAAAGAGGGCAACAAGCAAACACCATGGCTCTCACGTTTACTTTGGCTTTCATTTCACTGGAAACCGTATAAACCCAAGAAATTTCCTGTTTTGTCTCATCAGCTTTGTTAAAACACTTACCTGCTTCTGAAGAGTGCAGACATGTCTCTGCTTCCTCCTGCTGCTTACTGCTTTATTCGCTTTTAAATCATACTTATTTCCACAAGTCTTGGTCATAATTTTATTCCTTTCCGTTTAAGAGTATATTTGTAAACGGTATTTGCCTCCTGTTTGCAAAGAGAATCGGACCGAACAATGTCTCCTAAGTAGGGATGCACCGAATACTCGGAAAATGAATATATTCGGCCGAATATAGAAAAAAAAAAAAAAAAAAGCCACTGACGCGGTAAACATAAACAAAGATGTCGGCAGTGTGGAGATATTTTAAAGTTTCGGAGACAGAGCATGTGAACGGAGCTGAGCAATAAGAATAGATTCGTGTGAGCGGTATCGGAGCAGAACTGAATTGAGTCGTGATGGATGGGGAATTTCACCCCAGGAAATCATTTGAAGAAACACAAGAATCACGTCTCTTGCCACAAGGAGGCATGAGATCATGAGATCAAGAAAAATATACAATTAATTTTAAATAGTTTTCTTTAAAAAGGTTTCAACCTCTTTAAAAATAAGGGGACTGGAGCTGGTGAATGGACAAGGCTACACCTATAGTTGTATGACATGGGTGGCACACACACTTAGTGAAGGGAAGGGCCCGCTTCCCAGGACCCAGCAGACAGAGGGGGAGGGAATACCTCCACCCGACCACCAGCACCGCCACCACCAGGCTCCAGCAACTAAAAAAAAAGAAACAAACAAATGAATCAACGACAAGAGGAAAACAATTTAATCACTTCCAAAATCATCATTATAAGACAGACACCTAAAACCCATTCAACCAAACACAAAGGCGTCTATCATTGATAGAAGAGTCTGCTTCTAAACTCAGACAAAACTGAAGTTGTTCTCTTTGGACCTGAGCGCTTCAGGGAGAAATTGTCTAGTTATATAGTTACTCTAGATGGTATTTCCTTGGCTTCTAGTTCTACAGTGAAGAACCTTAATTTTGACCAGAATTTATCATTTGACGCACATATAAAACTGGTTTCTAGGACTGCCTTCTTTCACCTTCGTAACATTGCTAAAATCAGGAACATCCTGTTTCAGGGTAATGCAGAGAAACTAGTTCATGCATTTGTTACTTCAAGACTGGACTATTGTAATTCTTTATTATTGGGCTGTCCCACATATTCTCTGAAAAGCTTCCAGCTGATCCAAAATGCTGCAGCCAGAGTTCTGATGAGAACTAACAGGAGAGATCATGTTTTTCCAGTTCTAGCTTCTCTTCATTGGCTTCCTGTTAAATTCAGAATAGAATTTAAGATTCTTCTTCTCACATATAAAACTCTTAATGACCGAGCTCCATCATATCTTAAAGATCTCATTGTAAGGTATTTTCCTAACAGAGCACTTCGCTCCCAAACTGCAGGTTTACTTGTTGTTCCCAGAGTTTCTAAAAGTAGAATGGGAGGCAGAGCCTTCAGTTATCAGGCCCCTCTCTTGTGGAATAAGCTGCCAGTAAATGTCTGGGAAGCAGACACCCTTTCCACTTTTAAGATTAGGCTTAAAACTTTACCTTTTGATAAAGCTTATAGTTAGGGATGGCTCAAGTAATCCTGAAACATCCCATAGTTAAGCTGCTAAAAAGGGAGTCATTCCTTTCCACACTAAAGACAAGTTTCGGTGCAATCTGTTGGTTTCCTTAGCTCGGATATTGTTTTTTGAATTGGCTCTATATGAATGAATTGGATTATTTTGAAATTAATTAATTGGATTTCATTGGGACTGCTGGGATAGGCTCCAGCCCACCTGCTACCCGACCGACGGATTGACGGTATAGAAAATGGATGGATGGATGGATTTCATTGGATTATGATTACAATGAATTGAATTCCAATTGGCTTGAATTGGACTATATTATTTAAGTGTCTTGAGATGACAATTGTTGTAATTTGGCGCTATATAAATAAAACTGAATTGAAATTGAATTGAATTGAGAAGAGGATTGAAACACTGCAAGACATTCGTGCAAACGAGGAATTTATTGACTCTATTATACCTCCTGTGCAGGTTGAGGAGCTTTCATGTGCCAAAGGACTAACTCAGATCTTTCTACGCGGGATAACAGCTGATGTGGAGCCTCACACTGCAGACCTGGCTGACACACTTCCCAGGATGTGTCCAAATGACTCTGGAATATCTGGTGAAGCTCCCAAGCAGGACGGTCGGACTGACATCTCCTACTGGAACAGTGTTGGTGCCAAACCAAAGTCGTCAACCCCAGCCAGGACCTGGTCTCATGTTGTCCGTCGCAGAGGTAAACCCAGCATGAAACCTAAACCTCCAGCACTCACTCCACCACCTGAAGTACCATTGAAGAATAGATACGATCCGTTGACTCCAAATACAATGTGTGACAATGAATGTAATGCAAAAATTTATAAAAACAAGAGAAATGGCCCCAAAACTCAGCCAAGGGCTAACCAGATTATTGGGAGAAGCCCAAATCCCACAACCAAGGTGAGGCCTACGGAAGCAATCAACACCTCCACACTTAATTGAATAGATACCATTCTGATTAGGGACTCTATAACACATAATGTCAGAATGGCTAAGACAGAGAATATAACTTTTTCTGATACATCAGTCAGGGAACTGATAGATATCTTGCCGACCATCCTGTCTACACATCCAGATGGCATGAAGATCATTGTCCACAAGGGGTCCTTTGATATTCTGAGAAGGAAGATCCTAAAGAAAGACTTTTCTCTGCTGTTTGATTAAACTATTCAGCAGACTTCTTGGCCTGAACACATGGTTGTCAACCCCCAACCCCTCACCAGACCCTTTACTCCACATCACCCAAGGTCTCCAAAGGATGTCTCTATCCCAGCCGGGACTACAGCGACCATCATCTACCAGGAAACGCAGGGCAATTTTAGTTTTATGGATAAATGCTGAAATGGGAGGAAAGATGGAGGAGAAGCTGCCTTATTTAAAGATACATTCCAGTGTAAAGAGATCTCATTTGGTGTTTGATTTTAAAGGGCGTTCCTAAAATTCTGTTCTTAATCATTTACAGATCTCCAGGATACTGTGCAAGTTTTATTGATGAATTTTCTGAATTATTGTCTGTTATCTCGACTGATTTTAACCATTTTATCTTGACCGGGGGTTTTAACATTCACATAGATAATATGACGGATGGTAATGCCAAAGACTTTTCTTCTGTGCTGGACATGTTTGGTTTGTGGCAACATGTAACAGAACCTACCAACAATGAGCGCACAGTCGGCTGACGGACTGCTGGATTATTTCAACTTGAAAACTTTGCACCAGAAAGCTGTTGCACCGATAAGAATCAAGAGCAGCTTGAGCAAACAGAAAACACTATGGAGAAACACCACAACGGTCAAAAAACAGAAAAGAGAATGCAGGAAAGCTGAACGTAAGTGGAGTAAAACAAAGCTTCAGATTCACTATGAGCTGTACAAACAAAGCCTGCGTAGTTATAACAATGAGCTGTGCAAGGCCAGACAGCTGAATTTATCTGAACTGATTAAAAAGAATGTCAACAATTCTCCAACTCTGATTGCTATAAAACTCACAAATCCTCCTAAACAGTCAAACCCAAACATCCTCTCCACTGAGAAATGCAAAAAACTTTTTTTGCCAAAAAATCAAAACAACTAGACAAAACATTTACGCCACACTGACCAACAAGAAAACTAATGTGTGTCTTAAACCTAGAACTAACTCTGACGCTATGTCACAATTCAATATTGTTGATTTAAAAATCCTGGAGTAAACAGTTCGGCATCTGAAGTCAACAACTTGTACTCTGGACATAATACCATCCGACTTTTTAAAAACAGTTTTTAGCTCAGTAGAAAGTGATCTCCTACAAATAGTTAACATCTCACTGGCATCAGGCATTTTCCCCAAGGCACTAAAGACAGCTGCCATTAAGCCACTCCTAAAGAACAGAACTCTAGACGCCTCTGTGATGAACAACTACAGACCTGTCTCTAACCTCTCTTTTATATCCAATATTATTGAGAAAGTTGTATTTAACCAGCTCAACGACTTTCTGAAAGAAATTGGTAGTCTTGATAACTTTCAGTCAGGCTTCCGACGTCATCACAGCACCGAAACAGCTCTGGTCAAAGTGTTAAACGACATTAGGTTGAATACTGAATCCGGTTATGTTTCAGTCCTGGTTCTGTTGGATCTCAGCACTGCGTTTGATACTGTAGATCACAGAATCCTGTTGCACAGACTGGAAAACTGGGTTGGACTTTCTGGAGCGGTCCTTAACTGCTTCAGGTCCTACTTAGAAGGACAAAGTTATTTTGTTACAGTTGGCAGCTATGAATCTTTTATTCCTACATTTCAGGCCTGCAACTCATTCCAGGAAAAGTAAGACAGGTGCAAATTTAGAGCTTGTATGTTAAGAAATAACAATGATAATGTTGTCATTTCAAACACGTGACTAGAATCATGATTTCTTAACAAAGCAGAATCTTTGAAAGAATCTATTTATTCATGACTTGGCATCCTCAAAGGAATGGAAACATTTCAAAGTGACAAAAGCTTTGCTGTCTTTTCTTTGTTTTTAGAATATGTTACAGGCCTGAAATGCGACAATTGGATGTGTGTTAACAAAGGAAATTGAATTGATTATACAAATTAAAAGCAAGTGTAGGAATAAGTGGAATGCAGCAAGTGCGAGTAGTTTTCCACGTAGACTCAGCCTGAGCTTCGACTTCCTGAGCTGTGAGGGGCAGCAATGTGCCATCAGGCATTTAGACTGACGGAAATGAACAAGAAGAAGAAGAAGAAAAATCTAGCCTGCCTCAAGAAGAAGAAAATATGGAAGGCAGCGCATGTGCCGGCGCAAGCGACATGGCTGTCAACTGCCAAAAGTAGCTCTCTGTTGTTGATATTGTCGGCGTGAGGTGAGACGTTACCTTACCGTATAAGCTATCTACCGCATTTTAAGCTGCTAGATCCCGTAATTGGGAAAACATACTGAAATAATCAGTAGGAAAGTTAGTTGTTTAGGAGACGAAGTTAGCTGCTAGCTCTGTTAGCTGTGGAGTCAGTTAGGAGTTCTGCTACAGAACGTCCGTTAATGTCAGTTAACTTGATGAAAGTAAGGACGTGACTGCGTTCGATTTGATATAAAATAAAGCGTAGGGTTGTGACTGATATTTCTGTCCAAAAGAGGGTGTTCTCAATTTAACTTTAAAACTGTGTATCTCATTGTGGGTTTAACGTGCTGGTTATTCTTGACTGTTTTACATGTCAATGCATAAAATACAATTATAAATACAGTAACAATGAATAACCCTTGTATGTAGACCGTGGATTTCCATATATTTTGAATGTGTAGCTGACAAAAAACGGAATCTGGCTCATTTTACTACTGAAAGTTTCCCCTTTTATAATATGCATTTTTCAGATTTTTGGCATCATGAGGTTGTACACTTTATTCAGACAGGTTGGTTGTGCAAACTGCCTTTGAAGTGTAGCCGCTCTGGATGAATGTTTTTGATTAATCGGGGGCATTTATTTAATCTTATTTTTATTGTTTATTCAAAGCAGGTGCACTGCAACAGAGTGCAGAAAAAATCTGCTATCGATGGGGTTCTGTATCCTGAAAAGGCTGCAGTTACTGTCACCAGTGCTAACAAAATGATTCTTGTCAATCTAGATCAATCAACACCTGGGGGTTGCCTTCTAAGAAAGCATTTCATGGGAATTTGCCTTTCTATTATCAAACCATCTGTGCTTTCTGCAAAGACACTGCTTTGCTCTACACCCCACCTACCGCACCCTAACCGCTGTAAAAAGTTGCATATCTGATAACATAAAGGACAGTATGACATGGCCAAATTATCAGTTTGGCCTGAATCGTTAGAAACTCTGAATATGAGTTTGCTGTTTCTCACCATCTTTAACAAGATTTTCCATCCCTTTTGTTAAAAGACAAAGACTGTAAGCACATATTAATATTAGATGAGGCTTAATGGCTTCTTAACTCATCAATATACATGCATTTTTCTCATCTTAACAGCTGACTGGCACCACTGCAGAAATGGAGGCAGCAGGAGCAGAGGACAGTCTGAATGGGCAGGGGGCGGCAGCGGCTGAATCAACTCCCCCGAGACCTGAAGGAACTTCTGCAAAGCCGGTTTGGGCTTTGCTGGAAGAGGCAGCTCAAATGAAAACGGAAGGAAATGCTCTCTACAGGGACAAGAATATTCGCTCAGCCATCGGCCGCTATCACCGCGCTCTGCTGGTGCTCCGGAGCCTCGATGCCGATGTGATGAAATCGGTGAAAGGGTTTGGACCTGAGCAACCTCCTCTTACACCTGATCAGGAGGCTTTGCTGAGAAACACACAAGTTGACTGCTACAACAACTTAGCTGGTAAATGATAATACTGTTAAGTTCAAGTAGATACTGTTAATAAAGTGAAATACATCTCAGGATTAGCTATAAAATACACAGTATGATTAAAAAGGTTCTCAAAATATTGTTCTATCTTCACTAGCTTGAAATGGAACCCTTTGTATAATTATTAAACATGTGCATGTGCGCCTTCCAGCATGCCTGCTGCAGAGACAGACTGTTGATTATGGTCGTGTGCTGGAGTACAGTCTGCGAGTGCTGCAGTGGCAACCGGGCAACGTCAAAGCACTGTACAGGGCAGGAGTAGCCACTCTGGAGATGGGGGATGCACAAAGAGCCAAACAGTACCTCACCCAGGCCTGCAGGGAGCAGCCTAATGGTAAGAACAAAGCCACAACATCACAGTATCCACAGCTACTCGAAGGATTTTGGCTGCTGTTTGCCCCTCTGAACTGTTTATTTCTGTCACAGATGCCAACGTGAGGAAGCATCTGCAGAGGGCAGAAGAGAAACTAAATCAGGAGCTGCAAAGAGAGAAAGCCATGTATCGAGGCATGTTCCCCTCCAGCATGAAGGAGAGCGCCGGAGACGGGACGAACCAAACCAACAGAGCAGGTGACGGAATGTAGACGAACAGCTCAGTGTGCCAAATAAAACTTCAACCTGAGACGGACTGTACAACCTCGGAAGAACGTCCGCACGTATCGATTTGCTGACATGACTCTTGTCACCTTTGTGAGTTTTAAGTGGGCATGAGAAAGTAAGGAGCCTACATGATGCAGACTGCTGGAAAGCAGTCAGTAGGACAGTAAATATGTTGCTGCTGAAAATAGAAAGGCGAGGACAGAAGAGTTAGTTTCCTAGCAACAAGGAAATGAACGAAAGTCCAGTAATTCTTTGCTTGTGAAAGCTGAAGAGACTCTTCGTGCACTACTCAGATGCTTACATAACTGCAGTTGTCTGTTCAGTGATGTGAATGGTGATTTTTGTGAGTTTTCAAGTAAAGTATTTTTTAAATAATTCCCAGTTTCAGAATTTCTTTTTCATGTACACGCAAGTCACTTTTTTTCTTTCAGTTCCCTCTCTGCCCCTCAGTATAACATTTTAAATCAAACACTTCAGACGTGATTAAAGTCATTACATTTTAGTTCCACCATGTAGCAATTACAACACTTTTTATACACAGTGTTTAGTACTCTGTTGCATATCCCTCACACACATCCACTGATGACATCACCAGGTGTTGAATATCTTCTGTGGGGATCAGCCGAGCCTCTATTGCAGCCGCCTTCAACTCCTGCTTGTCCCTTTTAAGTTTCTTCTTTAGACATGCTCAGTTGGATTTAAATCGGATGACCGGCTTGGCTCATTCAAGAATTTTCCCTTTTTTTTGGTGTTGCCTTAGCAGTATGTTTAGGATCATTATCTTGTTGCAGGATGAAGCGCTGTCCAATGAGTTTGGAGGCATTTACTGGAACTTAAACCAATCAGATGTTTCTAACCACCTCAGAGTTCATTGTGCAGCTGCTGTCAGCAGTTACATCAATATAGAAAAGGGTGTCAGCACCTGTGGCAGCCATAACACCACTGCATTTAACAGATGAGCTGCTATGCTGTGGATCTTTGGCAGCTGCTTTCCATCTCCACACTTTCTTCTTGCCATCACTCTATTACAGGTTCATCTTGGTCTCATCTATCCAGAACACCTTTTTCCAGAACTCTGCAGACTCCTTTAAGCACTTTCTCTCAAACTGAAATCTTGCCATCCTGTTTTTGTGGCTACGTGGTGGTTCACATCTTGCAGCGTAGCCTCTGTAGACACACCTGCCTCCTGAGGACTGCTGCTGATCTGTTGGGATTTGAGGATTTTTCTTAACTATAGTGAGGCTTATTCCGTCATCAGCAGTGGAAGTCCTCCTGGGCCTGCCAGCCCCTTTGTGCTAACAGAGCTCCCGAGTGCATTATTTCGTCTGAATGATCTTCTAGACAGTTGATTGCAGTAATCCTGAGGTTTGACTCATGTCTCTAATGGTTTTTCAGCCTCATTATAGCTTCCTTGACTTTCATTGGCACAGCTTCTCTCCTCGTGTTGAACAATGGCAACTACAGACTTCAAATTGTAGACGCAAGCTTGGGTATCTTATCCCTGCACTGATGAAGCAATGACACACACACCTAAGGACTCACAAACAGCTGGAAGCCAACTGCCCCAAACATTAAGGCGCCCTGAAATGACCTCTGCATGGTGGACTTTAAAATGTTTGATGTAAAATTTTACACTGAGGAGCAGAAGGGTAACTCAAAGAAAAGAGAGTGACTTGGCACTGTGTAGATATATATATATATATATTAGCAGGTATTTCAGGGACACTAGACATTCAGTCATTTGGTTCTTTTATTAGTTGTTTTAAAGTCGAATTAATTTCATACAACACATCTGTATTTTAATAGTTTGATATTTATTTCAAAATCCTGAGCAAAACAACAAGTTAAAGAGTATTTGCTTGGTTTTGGTCATTATCTGGCCAATATGATTGTACTTCAGAGGCAGTATTGCCAATCATCAAAGAGGAATATCACATTCTCACAATAGCTATAATCACTTAACAAGTCACAGAGCAGCATGCAGAGGGGAAATATGTGCGTACACATTCATACTCATGGTTGCAGGAGGGTTTGACCATTGATGCTGTGAAGTTTCTTGTAGCCAGTAATGAGTTAATGTTCAGCATCTTAAACTTAAGCTCTTTTTCCTGCCACAAAAGCATCCCAGAGTAGTATTTTTGTTTGGCTGTCGGATCCTGGAAACGGCTTTCACGTGAAGTAAAACTCCACCAAAAACACTTATGCAGGAAGATTGTAAAAGATTTACATAGATATTCACATAGAAATGAATCTGTCGAATATTCTTTCACTCACATTTCTCTGTTTGCACCATCGAGCACGTTTCACTGCACGCTTTGCAAGTTGAAAAATCACTGAGCTTCAACGCTCTTCATTTAAGATGCGGAATATGTTTTAGTTTGAGGATAGAAAACGTAGCTATGCCTTGGAAAATGACCAAAAATGTGACTAGAATGGACGCTGTGTGCCAAGAACAAAATAAATAGCAGGTTTTACAGACTTCTATGTGCCGAAGAGGAACTTCCATCATGTTGGTGTGAATGAATTTTAGAAAACTGCCAGTGTTGAGAACCGGTGTATCTATCTGATGACTCCAACTTTGAAGACTGAAACTTAGGAGCTGATGGCACTTTCTTTACATCAAATATAATACTAAGCACAAGTGGTGTTTCTAATGTAACACATCGGAGATGCATCTACTGGGATGTTCATTTACAAGTGTCCCTTTTTGGGCGGCTTCCGTTTGAGACTCAGGGACCTCATCGAGCCAAACACTCTCCGGCCCAAATCCCTCAGCGATCGAGAGCGCTGGAGGGGCCTCTGTGGAGGAGGGGAAGGAGAAAATGACGGGGAGGACAGAGGCGAGAGTGACTGGCAGCTGCCCTCAAGGCTCTGAGAACGAGAGAGGTTAAAGAGGCTGGCAGTGGAAGATAAGCGTTTGTCTTCCTCCTTGGCTCTCAGTAGTCTCATCCCTTGATCTTTGCTGATCCTCATCCCACCTTGCCCCACGTCGAGGGAGGAGACCCAATGCGCCCTTTTTGTGGGCCCGTCACTGTGGTTTCGAGGTACTAGCAGGCCCTGGGACTCACTCCTGAACAGAGCCCTCCTAGAAAGCCTGAGGCTGGAGCTGCGTCTCTCCCCATCTTCTTTCCCCCTCTTCCTTGAGAAGATGGGGGAGTTATCCACTTTTGGCTTCTTGTCACCACCGCTGGATGAAGCCTTCCCCCTTTGGTGCTCCCGCCTCCAGCTTCCAATGCTGTTCCTCCTCCAGCCATAGCCGTACTCAGCTCTGTCCATCTCCTCCTTTTTGCTTTCAGACTCTTTGCCCCAGCGGCGTCCCTCAAGGCCCCTCCAGAGCTTGCTGGAGGACCTGCTGGGTGTCTGGGCTACTGATCTTTCGTTCTCCTCCTCCTCAGCCCAAACTGAGCTGTAGTCCTCTCTCTTCACATAGCTGCTAACAGTGGCTGCCCTGACCAACTTGTGGGAGGTATGTTTCCCTCTGTAGAGCCCCTCTCCCTCCACCTTCTTCCACCTGCTGGCACCATCACTTCCTCCCACGCCCTGCCGAAGTGATCCACCTCTTGGTTGGATGCCTCCGTGCTCCAAAGGGGATGTCCTGGCATTTGTGTGGGGCAGGGAGCACTGGAAGGGTGAATCCCGTCGGAAAACCGAGAGGGGGGTGGCACCCAGAGGGGATGGCTGGAGAGGGCGTGGAGGGGAGTGAGCCCTTGTGGTGGGGTGTGAGGCGGGGGAGGAGGCTGTGGAGGAGGGAAGTTCAGAAGGGGAAGGGGCGTGCTGGTAGTGGTAGTGTGAGGAGTAGTGGGGGGATGGAATATGGATGGACTGGTATGGGTGTATGGGGCTGCTGGAGTGTGAGCGAGGAGGGGTGAGGCTGGCCTGAGACTGTGGAGAATGAGTGACACTGAGGGAGAGCTGTATTGGTCTCTGAGGATTCACTTCTGTCAGTCTGGCATAGTCGTGTGACTGATCTTTCTGTGCTGTCAGGTGAGTTTTACTGTGGCCCCTCCTCTCACCTGCAGAATCTGTTTGGAAACAGTCAATATCAAGCTCCACACCTTGCTCCATCAGTCCAACAACCACAGCCCTAGACAGGCCAGAGAGGCGGGAGATCTCTCCCACCATGGGGGAGTCCTCACCCAATTTGGTACTAGAGCCGGATTCTTGGATTAAGCTGCTGCGCTGAGACCCAGGAGCTGATCCAGTAGTGGTACCAAACACCGACTGTCCAGTCTCAGGTGGTGCTCCGCTGCTCCAGTCTAACGAGCGACAGAAGGCTGCTGACCCAAATCCAGAGCTGGCTCCTGAGCCAGAGGGCACTTCCAGGGAACTGCGGTGGCACAGGCTGCTTGGGCAGGTTGAGATGCGAGAGCGAGATCTCAGTGCTGGGGTGGGTGTAGCAGAACAATGTGAGGAGGCAGAGGCTGTGGAAGATGTAGCAAAGTCGGCTTTTAGAGCTCCACAACTACCATTTTTAGGATTGTCTCCCAGCCCGCGGCTGGAATTTAAGCCAGGAGTCAAATTCAAGTTGAGGTTGAGATGCAGATTTATGTTCAGGTCCTCTCCAGTTGCTGAGGGAAGGTTTCCCAGGTTGATTGAATTCCTGGTGCCTTTTTTCCCCGAAGTGCTGAGGCTGACTCTGGCTGAGTTCCCCAGCAGTGACTTTGAGGGAGTGACACTGCCCCCCGACAGGGTGGAGGGTGTACTGCGGCTCTCAAAGGCAGATAAGGACTGGGTGGAGCCGTGACTTTTGCCAGGGATACAAAGTCCTCTGTGTGTGACTGGACCAGAGGTCGCAGCTGAAGTGAGATCAAAAGTGGAGGAAGTTACGCGACTGTGGTACTGGCGAGCCAGTCGTGATATGTACTGCTCCAAATGAGTAAAGGAGGTCAGTGTGGAAGGCTGGAGAGGCACAGCTGTGTCAGCGTTTGACTCTACAAGTTCATCATTCTGGGGTCCCTCAGGGTTTGTAGAGGTGGATAGCTCCTGGGCCTGGGAGGTGAAGAGGGGGCTCTGGAGGGCAACAGCATGCAGTGGACTTGGGTAGGAATACACCTCTTTGGTCCGGCGGGACACTAGGTCAGTGCAGTAGCGGGGGTCCAGCTGGGGTTTTGAATGAAAGGACGAGGGGGATGAAGTGGAGTTAAGAAGTAGTGCAATAGAGGAAATCAGGGAGTCACCAAGTCCTGAGCAAAGATCAGAGAGAAAGCTCAGACCAGTGGCATCAAGGTCACTAGGGACTGTAAGAGACAAGAGAGGAAAAATATTCATTAAAGTTTATTTCTGTAGATTCTCAGTCATCCAGGTTATATGGTCCTAAGGTCTTGAGAAGGTAACTAGACTACTTTTTGGTTCAAGACTTCTCATCCATGAGGCTTCCTAACTTCTAACTGACCGACAGGGAGTTCCACATATTTATTTAAAGCCACCTGTTAGTCTTTACTCACCTGCTTTTGGATTGATAAAGTCATCTATGTTCAGATGTACTGCAAGACCTTCAGTGCTTACCGTAATACTTTGAACCAGCTTCAGCTGGGACCTGAAACTTCATCTATGAAATACACAGACAAACTGAGAAGACATGTCTATTGTTGGTCTCAGCTCACCTGAAACTTGTGTCTCTTCTGTTGGTTCAGCATCCTCCTGCATGTTATCCGGTGCAGGCTGCTGCAGCTGCGCTGCACCCTCTGACCACAGGGTGTCAGTGTTGTCAGCAGATGGAGGAACCTGCTCCCACAGCTTTAGAGGTCTGACAGGCGGCGCCGGGCCTCCGTGGGCGGCCTCACTGGACACTGAGTAGCTGGAGTCTGACAGAGAGCTCCCGCTCACTGAATAGAAACCTTGACCAAAGAAAAGAAATTCAGTGAGCACATATGCCTTTGTAAGCTATTAGCAAATTATCTCTAATGTGTACAAGTGTTAGTGATGTAGACCAGGATACAAAACCACCTATGAGGTTTACACTGGTTGTGTGAGACAGCTCCTACGGAAGGAATTTATGTTGGATTTCTGTATGATCAAATAGGTAATTACTAGAGTCTGTGAAAAGGAGTCAAACAGAGACAAGACATCAGCTTCAGAAACTCAAACTTCATTAAAATTCCAGGAGAAGGCGTCACAGTAATGTGTTCATTGTTTGACCTACGAGTGTTAGTAGTTCAGTGGAAAAATACAACCGAAGCAAAAACCTAGCTCTAAAGCATTAAAAAAAAAAATCTGTGTTGAAAATAAATTAAACATCTATGTACATTTGAATTAAAGAATTCTGGAGTTGTGCGTTTAGGTCTGAGCTGGATCACCTGCTCTGTTTTAGTTTGCAGTTTTCATATTTAAAAAAAAAGGAAAGAATAGTTGGGGGAAAAAAGGAAATGTGTTGCAGTACATAACAAAGAGGTAATGATCGTCAAGGCACACGGAGCACAAACTGGATAAGAGTTTGACAAGAAATGCTGCAGGATCTACAGCAGGAAACAACGCGTCAAGGCCAAGTCAGATAGAGTTCAAGTAAATAAAAGTAAAAAAAGAGCATGGTTAATGTTTAACGAGGTCGCTAAAGGTGAGCTGAAGTTGTATCGAAAGGTGACAAACTGTTGGTCATTGTACAAGTAAATGCTGTTATCATGCTGTTGTCAATTTGACCGTTGACAGCAAGGTGTGCATTATTTACCTGAACTAGGTCTGGAGTCACTATCCAGGTGGATCATACCACTAGGGTCTGGGGTTGGAGGGGAGAGCAGGTCAGATGGGGCGTCCCAGGACAGAGTAGACCATCGTGAGTTACTGCCCCTGCCAGATGAGGAGTGGACCATCGCATCAACTGAGTTACTGCCACAGTCCTCTGGGCTGCTCTGACAGGGCAACACCATTGTATCTGAGGGAGAGGCAGCCTGAATATAAGAAAACACGAGAGCTGAGTATCATCAAAATAACTGAGCAGAAGTCAGTGAACATCTGAAAAAAAAACATACTTTGTGACTGATACAAACAAGATGGATACAAGTTTGTACATGTGATGACCGCCATGCCTTTTCTCAGAAGTCTGCTGTACTGGATTTCAAGAGAAAACTAAAACTGACTGTTTTTAACTCTTCTTTTGTTTTTTAACACTAGAAACAGAAAAGCACGTAAATGGTGCTCATGGTGGCAAAACTGTGTAGATAGGATATACTGTTTTTCCTTAAATAGCCGTAACCAAGAATCGTTTTTGGGAGGATTTTCAGTGTGAGTCAGATATTGCACTTTGCCTCTCCATGGCAACCCCAACAGACACTCAGAGCTCACAGCTGATGGAGATTTAATCATCAACAGCTTGTATCAGCTATGCTCTCTTTACACACACTCTGACAGATTCATCTTACATTTTTTAGGAGTTAGAAAGAGACAAAGGGCAGGCAGTCTCAGCAGTTCCACCACAATTTGTCCACAAATTGTTCTGGCTAGTATTGATTACCAGTGGGGAGGCCTGTCTACTGAAATGAGACCATTTAGAGGGCCAAAGTGAGGCATCATCAATGAGAAGAAATGTTCTAGTTCAACAGAAAAACACTCTACCCTGTGCTCCATTTCCTCTTTAGTAAAGACACAGATACATTTTCAGCCACAAGAAGTAAGAGAAACTGTCTCAGAATCTATGATGTGACTTAATTAGATTACTACTGATGCAACAGAACCCCAACTAGTCTTTGTGTCACAGTAGAAAGGCAGAGAACCACTGAGCTATATTAAGGCTAATGTATTTTATTTTCAATGTCAATTTTAATTGGAAACATATAGGAACAACAGCTGTTGGGGAAAAAAGTGGGATTAAAAACTACTTGTACCTAATGAGGCAGGACTATATGACAGAGTTAAAGAACTTGAATACATTTGTTTTATTTTCCACTAATGACAGCTGTCACGCTGCTTTGAAAGCACAACTCTTAACCCTCTGTTTATCTGTCAGTTGGTTACTGTTAAAGGGACTTCGTGTTTATGATATCGTACACCAGGCACACGCTCGGATGATGTCACAGCGCTCCACCAGAACAGTCAGGAATGAGGACGCACACACAAGTATAACAGTCATCAAGTTAGCAAAGTGCAGCCATTTCCCAGATTAGTTGAGGCTCCATTGAGTAAACCCCCCTCCTCCAATTATACTCCAAATCCTCTACCCATCTCTCCAGGACACCAGCCAGGAGCCCCGGCATTAGTGTGATCGAGCCCAGACAACAGAAACACTGTGAGTGGCGCTGATCAATCCTCTTGTTACTGAGGAAACAATACAGGTAGTGACTCACTGCTGGGGCGACAGGAGAGGAGGGGGATTCAGAGGATAATGGGAGAGGACAGATGACGTAACAAAGAGCAGCCGGAGCGGCAGAAGGGAAGAGGGGGGTGATGGACAGAGGGGGAGGGAGGAAAAGAAAGGGAAAAAGTGGGGGAAAGAATGTCAGACTTTGACCCGTCTTCTGTTTGTCTCTCCCCTTCCCCTCAGCTCTGTGAGAACCTGTCCCGTTGTTGTTTTTTTTCTCCATGTGAATCTACAGTGAGTCGAGGCTGAGTGGGTGACCAAAACGAGTGTGAGGGACAAAAAAAAGACGGTTAACAGTGTGAGTCACTGAGAGAGCTGAGGAGGGAATGAACGGTTGCCGGGTGAAAGAGAAGGGCATCTTGGAGGACCCCCACCTCCCCCACGCTCCCCTTGACAAATAACCCCCCCTCCAACCCACTTCTACAATATCCTTCGAGCCTGCCGCCCCCTACTCACCATAGCTACAGCTACTAGCTCTATAACTCTTGCACACTTCTCCTCCCACACAGACTCACAACAGCACAACAGGCCTGGCGAAATATTTAACTCAGCCTGAACACACACACACACATACACACACAGTCCAATCTAGATGTGACTTTCTGCCAATATAGCACATATTCTCTTGCATTTCTAATGACTTTAACTTAAGTTTACAGACTCTTTCTATTTCAAGATATGAAAAACCTCTTAAAAAGCTCATTGAGTGTCTAGTAATGTGCAAAAATCTTTCTCTATGTTGTCCCTCATCGCATAATGCACTCCACATTACAGAATATAATGTTACAGAGTGAGCATGATCAAATCATAGGAGGGTGGAGGTCTGCTCTGAGCTCTGTAATATGATATTCTGTCATGTGAGGGTGGAGTGCAGCCCCCCTTGGAGTAATGAGCAGAAAATGTATGGGTCGATTGGATAATAATGCTGCAGCGATCGCAGCTGCACAAGCAGCACACCTCCTCTTAATACGTACATGATGTCATAAGCGAGACAAATTGAATCGGTTGCCATGTTGAGGCAGAACGATGTGGTCGGACAGCGCAGAACAGAGCGAGGGTTTATGGAGAGGCTAGTTTGACACAGTGTGGTATTTATTGTTTCATGCATTATTAATGTTGGACTGAAATTTACAGACGACCCACGCCGTGTATCTTCATCTCCGCTGCTGACGAGAGTGATGAGCTCCAGTTTTTCTTAAACGTCAAGGTGGATGTTGCGCAGGAGGTCCTACAAGTATCAGTGTTACAGACTTTTCCTGTGAGCTCAGAGAGACCCCGAGGCACAATAAAAAAAAAAAAAAGGAGACAAAAGCTGTCTCACTCCACAAGTCAGGGTAATGACCCTCCATGTAAATTGATGCTTTCCAATACTGGTTTCAAGAGAAGCAGCCTTCAATAGGTGCACAAAGTGCTGTGGACACTGCTTATTAAGCCTGTATCTGATCATTATTGTCATTACTGGTTTGCTTTCTTTGTTAATTGATTAGTTGTTGGGTCAATGAAACATCAAAAGAATCAGTCAAAATTATCCAACCACTTGCCCAAAACACACACATAGTCAGCATGTTTTAGTGTTAGTGCAAGACAAGACAACCGATTTTCACGTCCGAGAAGCTACAAACAGCTACGTTTGTCTCAGATCCGCTGAATTCAGTTCTCTGTCCATCCATTAAAAGCGTTGCAACTCTATTTAACGTGTATGAATGGACGCCCTGCAGCACATTACCTACTCCTCCCATGCCTTTCCTGTGTGTTATCTTCAGCGGTGACACTTCTGCTTCGGCACACAGAGCAGCAGCATTGAGGATTCCACCAGCTTGGCCTTGACACCCATTTTGACAGCAGTAGGAGCTGTTGACAAATTTTCTTATAGCTGCTACAAAAAATTCAAGAAAGTAAACTTGTTTCATTCAGAAAATCTGAATGCAGAGAAAAAAGATTTTCTACCTTCATACAGCATTGTTTCGAGAGGATGTTTTTTTTTCCCACTCAAAACCCTGAATGCATCTCAAAAGTAGGAGGAAATCACATATTTGAAGAGTCATTTTGATGTTTTTCTCAGATGAAAACTGACATGATCCTGACCAATATAGCTGTGCCCTGTGTTAACCTCCACCCTCTTTCTTTTGAAAAGTTTCATTCCAAAGTTTAAAAAAAAAAGGAAAATCTGATGTCAAATGAAGCTGCTATTAGTCATCAAATCCTTTTATACTAAAACAGTTCAATTTTCAAACATAGACCAACTGTGTTTTACCAAAGCATTGACTAAAGAACTACAGATAATGAATCCATTGAGCCTCTGAATAAAGTTTCACCTTAATTCTACTGACAAACTAAATAAGTAAATTAAAAAAAACTTCAAGTACTCTCTCTTCCTTGTTCTCTCTCCAGCTGCTACAGTTGTAAAGTAGTCACTTTTGCAACAAAGAGGACACAAATTTGTTTCTGTTCATGCAAATCTGTGTGCTGGTGAAGGCTGGCCCGGGCAAAGGGCTGAGAGCCAGGCTGCTCCGCTCCAACGGCAGCTCCCTTCAGAGGTGAAAATGAGCAATGCTGTTCAGCCTCCCCACAGGATGAAAATACAGAGGAGATGCTGGCTGGTGGGCGGCGAGGAAGGCAGCACATATGCAGACACCCTGAATGGACTGACATTTCTATCCTTGCATTGATGAACACAGATTATTTCAAATGTTATTTTCCTCTGCACTGCAGACTATTCAAGGATGTAATTTAATATTATTTTGGTAGATAAATACACCACTCTGCAAGGGTGACCTCAGCTGTGGCCCAGCTTAAGCAGTGTGTGTTAATATGCTGCAGGCTGCTGACTAATGCAACTCACTGGTATCAGAAACACATATTCATAGTGTAATAACGGTTTGTTCAAAGTGATTTGTTGCTTTCTGAGAATAACCGCAAAACGTATTTCATGTAATCAGCAGTGGCCTCGTTTTGTAGCCTCCAAAAACAGCATGGACCTGTACTGTCACTTGTTTGTCAAATCTGGGACTGATCCAGAGATAATCCACGACAAGCTGAAGTTTAGTTCCAGTACATTCTGTAAAGCATTTCAGATGCTGGGTTTGTCCTCAACAACAAAGTCAGTGCTTGGAAATAAAACCAGACCATCTCCGTAATGGAAAGTTGGGATTATTTTTTCAAATTTGTGTTGTATGGGAACAGAAACAGGGCTGTAGTATTATCTCAACCTGCCCCCAGTGCTTGATCTCATTATTGCTTGAACTGCTTAAGCTGTTACCAAAATTTTTTTGGCATTTCTGCTTGAAAACATGATGGCACTGATCAAGCTCAAGAACATTTCCAGAGTAATCTGTGAGTCTTATTTCCCTCAAAAATGACCTAACACATCACGAAACCTTCTGTGCAAACAATGAATCCATATGAGAAGATATTTATCTCTGAGTTTTGGTCTTAAAGAGCTGCTTTATTGACAAAAAAGAAGATAATCTCATAGTCGAAAGGAGTTGATATCGGTGCCCTGTGAAAGACAATAAGGTTGAAACTAACCACTAACATTTACCCATCCCTTTTTTGTTTACTGGAATAAGAAGTGGATAAAGATATCTGAGATTATGAAATCTTCCACCTGCTTATTTTGTCCAACCAACAGTCCAAAACCTTTATATGTTTATTGGATATCATAAGAAAAAGAACCTCCCCAGATCCTCAAATCTAAGAAGTCAAAATAGGAAATGTTTGCAAAAACATGCTTTTTTTCAATCCTTCAATAGATAGTTTTCTCAAGACTGCATTTGTTCCTGCTATTGGCCTACTCATTTCTGTGGTGCACCCACAATATTTATCCTCTCATTTCTAGCTGATTTTACATCTTGATGGCTTCACGGGTTCAGATTCATTCTATCTGGAGAAATGAGTGATCAGATACAGCAGATACAGCCTCAGTATCCGGGCCTCATGATGCGACCAGGACACATCCTGTCTTGTATTACTTGTCAGCCTACATTCCCCTCCTTCTCCGCACAAAAACACCTTTGTATCCATTTCAGATCAAACTTTGAGAAACGGGTTGCCTTTCATTTGCGGGTGTCTGTGAAAAGAGCGCGAGATCATACACTGTGTATGTCGACATTTGGGTTATCTGTTCAGAAAGTGATGGAGCAGAGCGTCATTCTGGCACCAGAGTGAATGCAAACAAGGTGTTACAGTGACCTTTAGAGCGGATGGGCTTGCTGGCTGGGGTCAAAATAATATAGCAGTGTCTGGTTTCTGGCTTGTGTATTAATACCTGCAACTGATTTTAGAGCCAGTATAACCTTGAGGCAGACAGTAGTTGGCCCTGGTTCCCTGACCTAAATGACATTTGTTCCACGTGACTGCAGCTGAATATAATAATCGGGTTGCATGCTTGAATGGTCTTTGGCACCATCTCAGTCATTCGGGTATTCAGCTCTCGGCACAGCCGCGCCACCAGGAAGCGATAAAATCTGTCTACTGAGCCCCAGAGGAACTGGCTTGTTGGCAGATCACCATCAACCCCGCATTCATATTTAATAAACTTGTCATGTAGAGATCCATCTCGGCGCTGACAGACGCACTGACTGACCTGTTGCCTGCGGGATGTCGCAGAGGCATGCTCGGCGTCCGGAGCGGCGCTCTCAGGGGTTCCGCTCCCCTCCTCCGCGCGTGGCTCCTCGGCGTTAGCGGCAGTGGAAGCTCGGTCAGCCAGAGCGGTGTCCACCATCTCCAGGTGTTTGCACCTGAGCACCTCCAGCTCCAGCACCCCGGCCAGCGTCGCTTTGAGGCGCTCTCCGATGCGGACGCGCTCGGTGCCCGACCAGAGTGAGTTCACGCAGCCGCGGCGGGCGGCCATCCTCGTTGGGCAGGCAGAACCGGGGCGCACTGATGGCAGCCGCTCAGTTACCGTATGACGGGATGAATGGGCTATGGTCCAGCGCCAGGAAGAACAACACAACTCCGGATGAGGGACATTAACATGGCAGCGACTTGAATTAACGCAGCATTAAGTTAAATATAATCCTGTCCATCTGTAACGTGCCATGCAGCCTGCAGCTTTAGGCAGCAGCCCCGCTGACTGGCACAGGACGAGAATTAATGAATCCACCGGTAGACTGAGGCAACATCAACGAGCCATGTCTCACAACAGCCCAAGCGTGATTTCCCTTTGACATCCTCCTTTTTCCTGTCACTGCCGGTCCGTTCGAGTCCGGACTCCGTGCGCTGCGTCCCCAATGAGACAATGCATCAGAAAGAGAGCAGAGGGTGATAACGTTACATGTGAGAGCAGGCGGCAGAGAGGAGGAGCCACCGCACCGGAGCTTGGACGGGGATTGGACGCACAAGTTTTTCGAATGGACGCACGAAAAAAATCCCACCGCTGCCCAACTTCAGTGAGCAGGATAGCAGAGGACAAATACCTGCACGCTGTCCCCCAGTGGTCTGTAACACCGGTGCACTGCTCGGAACACGTCTTTTAGATTCTTATGGAAAATGAACGTTTTATCCCTGGGTCCTCATTTATTCAAGACTTAGAGTCCCTTTACCCCCCCACCCAGTCAAGTGTTTGCAGTTGCTCTGTTTCATTAAAGCTGCATTTGGGTGGAGTATAGCAGGTAATTATACCCTGAAACAGAGTAATAACAGGCTGAATAAAGTGAAAACACCTGTGTTTACGTACATATTGTGCACTCTATATATGGAGCATTGTTTCTGATTTCTGAGTTTTTTTCTTCTTTTCTTCAAGATAATTACTTGTAGCTGCTTCTCTTTCAGACTCTGTCTCACTGCCATGAACTACAGATCAATATTTAATGTGATTCTAACTTACTGCCTTTTTCTGCTGCATGCCATCATTTTGCTGCAAAGTACAGCATATAGCAACTGTTTCCAGAATTTTGTAGCTATTCGTTTTATGTCAAAACACAGTTTCAGAGCTTTACCTTGTCATTTTTTACATCATTGCATGCTTAATGATTGAAAGGATTTTGAAAAGAAGTCACCTCAAGCAGACTGACATTGTTGTGATGTACTGTAACGGATATTACATAGAGTCATTGTTTATTTAACAAAAACTACTACAAAATGCAGAATCAGTGTGTGAAAAACTAAGTGCACCCCATGATGAACAGCATGCAGAACCACGTTAAGCTGCAAACACTTGAAGTAGTCGTTTTCTGTAGGACGTTATCGGTTTTTGCCCACTCCTCTGTACAACATTGCTTCAGTTTATTGAGGTTTGCAGACATTGGTTTATGCACAGCTCTCTTAAGGTCCCACCAAAGCATTTCAATCAGGTTGAGATATGGACTTTGACTAGATCATTGTAACACCTTAGTTCTTTTCTAACTTTAACATTGAACATGCTAACTGAGGCCTGTAGAGTCTGCAGTGTAGCTGTTGGGGTTGGGTTTGTTTGCAGTTTCTCTGAGCATTGCGCAGTCTGACCCTGGGAAGATGTTGTTTGAACAGTCACTCCTGGAAAAAATGTCATCTGTCTTGAATGTTTTCCATGTGTGAATAAGCTCTCTGAATAATAATGATGGACTTCATAACCCTTCTCATGTTAATGTGGAGCAAAAATTCCTTCTTAAGGATCACTGATGTCTTTGCTCTTCGGCATTGTGTTAACACACACCTGAGTGCCGCAGACCGACAAACTGCCTAAACTCCTGTGTTCATAAAGGTGCTCACACTTGTTGTTGAGAGGTGTACTTAATTTTTCCCACACTGCTTTGGGATTTTGGTTCAGTTTTTGTTAAATGAATGACATGTTTTAAATATGTGATGTGTTGTTTTTCGTTGTCTTTAGCTCCTTTTTGGACCTGCTGTAGACAAAGCGATTTTATATTGTGAGCTGATAGATAAAACCGTGCAACTGATAGTGAGCGTACTTCCTTTTTCACATGACTGTGTGTGTTATATCAGAACAGAATTCACCGTTGGGCAAACACTGAATCTGCCTTGTTTAGTCTGATATGTTTTCAAACAGTAGGGGGAAGCTAGAAGTTACAGGAACAAAGATACAGTGCAGAGATGAGGATGAGCAGGAAAAGATCCGGCAGCTTATCTTTTACCCAGAGCCACAAAACAGATGGTGACAGAAATTTCTCTGAACTGTAACATCTGCTTTCTTTTTTTAAATGACTGAGGATGTCATTACTTTTATTAAATCTTCTGGACACCTCTGGCTTTAGAGGAGCGTTCTGGGATGTTTAACAGCCCATTTATATGTTTTTTAAATGGCTTCATACAATTGATCAAAATCGAGATGTCTCTTGATTTTTGGCTTCACCAGTAAAGTCGTCGGTTTGGTGAACAAAAGAATGTATCTTTTTTTTTTGGTTTTATCATCGAGACTGGTTTATGATGAAGCTTCCCCTGTGCTGCAATTTAACCAGCAGAGGGTGATCTTCATCCACAAGAGAGCAACTTTTCCTGATTCTTTAAGCAGACTGGTGCTCCGCAAGCAGCAAACTGACTGCAGGACCACCTTAAAGAACAAACACTGACCATATCCTCACAACTTTATGAACAACCAATACCTGTACAAAACGGAACAAAAGCAGCTGATCATTGCATGTTTCCTTGAGGTGATTCCTTGAGAGTTTGCTGCTTTCCTTCCATTACTTAGATTAATATACTGAAAACTGCCACAAGGAGCGTTATAAGTCTCTGTTCAGATCACATGACCTTCATCAGCAGATGAAATCTCTCATAGAATTGCAATTGTATGCAAGATAATTTCGTGACAACTCAGTGATCCGCTTATGACAATCATGTGATATAAGAGAAAGTTACAGAAAACCTACTAAGAACAATATGAACAGATGCACATATTGAGGTGGACAGTACAGTCGACAGCATCACAGAGTGATCCTAATCATTGTCAGCTGAGGCTCAAAGGTGAGTCTAACATGAGGATATGATGAAATGTGGCTGTTACAGAGCCGGTGTCTGACAGTGGTCAAAGGTCACCAGGTATGAAGTTCAGAGCAGTGATAAATATGACAGGTTTTTAACTGTGAGGGTCTGGGGTTGTACGGCTTTGTTCGGGAGGGTTCCTCAGGACCCCCTTCATTTCTCCACATGTTGTACTGTCCTCATTACACGGCCCTCTTCATTAGCACACGCGTTGTGTACGTGACAGCCCCACCAATGTCACAAGCAGATGCGAGAAGGCTCTGTGACATAACCAGTAGGTGTGAATGTGGTCTGAACCAGAGGAGAAAAAACAGGCATCCCTGCGACCACATGCTGCCCACCAGGATGAGGAGTGTGTCTTTGTCTGCTAGTGTCACATTTCGACTCCTCCCAGTTCTGCCTCCATAAAACACCAGCGGTCACAGAGGCTCACTGGGGTTTTTTGGCTTCCACCGAGGGGACTTCACTGTCAGCCCGGGCATAATTGCTTCACCGCCTCCATCACCACCGGCGTCAGCAAACTTTCCCAAGGAATATGGCTCCCTTCGAGAAATCCATGGAGATGATGCCTTTCAAGCAGAGGAAATGCCTTGGTAAGACCATCTGTTTACTACTTCCTCTACTTGTATCAGCACTGTGAGCTCACACTGCGCAAAGGTTGGTTAAAAGTGTTGAAAATAAAATTCTGCATTTCTGTTCAGCAACAAGAAAAGATGAAGTGTGCAGTATTCGGTCTAAATTCCCCAACAAAT
This sequence comes from Leuresthes tenuis, assembly GCF_036924035.1. Taxonomy (NCBI): domain Eukaryota; kingdom Metazoa; phylum Chordata; class Actinopteri; order Atheriniformes; family Atherinopsidae; genus Leuresthes; species Leuresthes tenuis. The sequence goes on along the minus strand of NW_027325365.1, from coordinate 13,792,579 downwards.
TGCCTGTAAGTTGGTTTTAATTCCATCACTTTGCAATCCCAATTAATTCAATAACTTTTTTATTGTGTTTTTGCAACATCAGTTCCTCACAGTCGTGTTTTTGTGTTTAGGTGATTGTTGAACGTTACATTCGTGAAAAGACTCTCCCCCTGCTGGACAAAACGAAGTTTCTGGTACCCTTTGAGTTCACCTTGGGTCAGTTCCTCTGCCTCCTCAGGTGAATCATCTCTCTGTGTTTGAATCTCCTCTCGTTGCTTGTACCCACGTCTCCGGGAGCATGTTTTCAATTTTCCCTTCAATCTAACATTCATCTTCTCTCTCTCCTTTGTGCTCAAACTCTCTGCTGCCTTCCTCCCGTTATCCGCCTCTCCACTTGTCTTCTCCTCAGGAATAAAATCGACCTGGAGTCCTCCCAGGCGCTGTTCCTCCTGGTGGCAGAGAAGAGCATGTCGTGCATGTCCTCCAGCATGAGGGAGGTTTATTCTCGTTACAGAGATACAGATGGTTTCTTGTACATCACATACGCCTCACAGGAAATGTTCGGAGCCCCTCAGCCCACAGCTAGGCCACCCTGCTGAGCCTGGGCCTGAACAAACTAACTGAACTCTGACCAACAGTGACCAGCATCAATCACACAATCAAACTGGAGAAAAAGGACGAACTGAGCCGAAGGAGACAGTTGTTTTCCAGCTTTGTTGCTCCACACTGCACATCTGCCTACCTCATCAAACCTGTCTGAATCTTTAAACACATATAATCAGTCTGTCCCACCTTTTCACTGTGCTGGCTCTTCAGCTTCCAGCACCAGACAAGCAAGGACAAGGCTCACCCTGATGAAGACTTTGGTTTGGAATGATTGGCTTTAATGAAGGGTTTCTGCTGAGAAGCACAGAGAGATTATCTCAATGTAGGCAGTTACTTGAATTTTTTGTTTTTGTTTTTGTTTTTTTGTCATATTTAGCCCATTTCTAGGTTAAAAAAAATCAATGTCCCCCTGTTGAGATCCAGTGTAAACAAACCAAACCTGTTTCCACATGTCTGTCATGGCAGCTCAGCATTTTAAAACTTCTCAAATCGCTGTTGAAAATCAAAATCCTTCTTAGCACTTATCTTCCCTTATGCCTCCCCCCCTTTTTTTTTTTTAAATTACCTCCCCGTTTTCACCTTCCCCAAAGAATGTGAACCTGTCCCACAGACGTATCATTACAGGACAGAATCACTCCTGCGTGTCATTTTGTTGCTCTGATGTGTTCTGTGTCCAAGAAACTGAAAATTAAATTCTCCTCCTTTTAATCTCTTGTCTTTGTGTCATATTTACTGTTACCCCCGAGTTTAGGCTTATTTGACGTATTACGCACGCAATCACATGATGCACTGGTCACGTTATATTATGTGCTGCCTGAAACAACTTCAGCCATTCTGGTATCAGGTAGCAATGTCAATTTTATAGCACTGTTTCCAGAAAAGTTTGGATGCTGTGTAAAATATACAAAAAAAACAGAATGAAATGATCTAGAAGTTGTCGTACTGAATGTAATCCCAGTAGTATAACTTAGAAAAGAACATCCTGGCCATGTTTAGTTATTCAGAAAAACAGATGGGCAGGAGCTCATCACTCTGAGAAAGACTGCACGGATAAGTGCAGGAATCTAAAAATTCGATCTGAAAATTGGAAAGGATTTTGGGGATTTCATAATCTACTGTACATAATATCATTAAATGCCACAGGTAATCCAGAGGATTCCCTATGTGTAAGGGATGAAGCTGAAAACTGACTCTATATGGCAGAACATCATTGAAAACATACAATTCTGTGGTGGAAATCACTGCATGAAACACTGAAACACACAGTAAAACACTGAAAAATCACGGTCAGTTAATGATTCATGCACAGACAGCTGGCAAACTGTCCAGGAGCAGCAGGTTCACCCCATGGTCAAAGTGTGCAGAAACTGCAAATAAGCTTAAGAGCTACATCTCAGACTTTACAGGCCTCAGTTAGCATGTTAAATGTTAAAATTCATGACAGTACAATTAGAGAAAGACTGGACAGGCTTATGTGGAAGGGTTGCATAATAAAGCTTTGTCTCTAAAAAGAACATGGCAGCACAGCTTAGGTTTGCAAAGCTGCAAATCTGAACAAACCACAAGACTGGAACAATGTCCTTTGGACAAGTGAGACCAAACTGGAGATGTTTGCTCATAATGCACAGCAGCACGTTTGGAGAAAACTAAACACAGCATGTCAGCACAAACACCTGTCAAGCACGGTGGTGGAGGGCTGATGATTTGGGCTTGCTCTGCAGCCACAGGACCTGGACACCTTGCAGTCACCATGAACTCCTCTGCACACCAAAGTTTTCTAGAGTCAAATGTGAGGTCGTGTCTGACAACTAAAGCTTGGCTGAAACTCTGTCATCAACAGGACAAAGATCCCAAACACAACAGCAAATCTACAACAGAATGACTGAAAAAGAAAAGAATCAAGGTGTTACGGTGGTCCAGTCAAAGTCCAGACCTCAACCTGACTGAAATGCTGTGGTGGGACCTTAAGAAAGCTGTGCGGAAACCAATGTCTGCAAACTACAATGAACCACAACATTTTTAGGGCCAAGTGGGTCAGAATTCACTGATAATATCATGCAGAGAATTTTAACTTCAAGTTATTAATACAAAAGGGGATTGTACAAACTATTGATTCATGGAGTTAGTTTAGTTTTTCACATGGTTTCTACATTTTTTATTTTCATTTTTTTTAAATAAATGATGACTCTGTGCTATGTGTCACGTGTTCATCTGAGGTTGGATTTACCAAACTGTAAGAACTTTTTAGCATGTAAACAGCGTTTGAAGCATCATCTGCTGACATCCAGATGACACCGTTTCGACTTTGTCAAACAAGATTCTGCTTGACATGAATTCAAAGTAAAAGAGTCCAGGTGCTAAACTGACCTGCCAGCGGTCCTGACCTGTTACACACTGAAAACATCTGGAGCGTAATTAAACAGAAGAATTCAAAGAGGACGCGTTGAGCTGCTGAAATCTTAGAAGTAAAGAATGAGGAGCACAGTGATAAATATGCTCCTGCAACAGCTTGTGTAGTTTCAAAATGATCGCTTTAAAAACAACAAAACGCAACACTTCTGGGTTTAAAGTTGTTGTTTTTTTGCAGTTGTTAATGATGAATTATTTTAACCACAGGCTTCCACCGTTTTCATTTTGCTCCCCGATGAGTTGCTCTCACACATGCAGGTGCTTCATTCCTCACCTGCTTCTGAGAAGCGGCACTCCCACCGCATGACGGTGTTATATAAGCACGACCCAGTCAACTCTCTGCTGGGTCAGTGTGTCAGAGGGCTGGACGGTTTATTTTTAAAAGTGGAGGGGACCAGCTGATGTGACCTAAAACACTGGTGACGGAACGAGTCAGCAGAGTGACAGGAATACAGATGAAAAACAAAGCCCCAGAGGCAGAAAAACAGGGAGAGGCTGCACTCCATAAACAGTGGAGGAGAAGGAAGGAAAAGAGGAAAGGAGACGAGGGGAACGCAGTGACGTCCTACCAGAGGAAGACAGGAAAAAGGATACGGTGTAAAGGGGAGATATACAGTGGAGCAGCCTGACAGCTATGCAAACACAGTGCACAGAAGCGTAAAGATGAGGAGTCGTAGAGGCTCTCACTTGACACCACTGTGGGCATTCCTGCAGCTTTCTGTCAGGAGGGACCCCGGAGCTACTGCCAGCTGTGAATTCTCAGGTTATACAACACATTATGTAGGACGTTATCGAACCGTAAGTCATCCAAGTTCATCGGTGGGTTTTAAAAGAAATGACTCATGATCAAATAAAGCCGTCAAAGCAGAATAAATCTGTCCAGCTGCTAAACATGGAGGAGGGTGATGGCTGATAAGGAGATATGGCCTCAGTTTAAAGAGCGAACACTGAAAACGTTTAGTGAAATAAAATCTGTCTCCATCAAGTTCTGACCATCTTTTAGGGAACGGAAACATAGAAAAGTGGATCAAAGTAATAGAATAAAGAAAAGCCAGAATAGGATGGCACAGCTCTTTCAAGCGGCGTTGTGCTTTAGCTGCAGGAGAGCAGAGGAAAACCAGAACCGGCCGACTAAAAATAGCTTGTAATAACTTATCAAGACACAAGAGAGCGCCTTTGGACTTAATCACAGATGAGACATTGTGTATCAGAGGCTGGCAGCCAGTGTGCCGGCTGAGTGTGTGCTTATGAGACAGAAATGAATGACCGTGAGTCTAGCATGAGGATGAAATGCAGCATTGTGTTTTCGGCGGTGACTCGACGCTCTGAGCCGTGATTCAGCATCACAACAACTCCACCCGGTCAGGTGGTTGTTACAGGTTGAGGCTGACAGACGTAGCAGTGTGGAAATATTTAAACGTACGACTAAAAATATTCCATTGAAATATCGTGTTTATGTAACTGAGCCTGGCAGCTTCCCCCCCCCCATCACAAAGTCCCACAAAGAAAAACCCTCGTTAAGCACCCCCACTGAGAATGATTTGAATCGAGCAGAAAATCCCCAGATTCAGACCTACTCTGACTGAACGAGACGGCAGGTTTATCAGGAGAATAATGAAAATCAGATTCTTGTGTGAGAGGGCTTCCTGTCCTTCTGTTTATGATTTGTGCAGCTCTTCCTGAGTCTGGGCTGACATGTTACGAATCGTCTCCATGTGTCCTCCGACTGCTGCAGAATGCGTCCCAAGTGTCTGCAGTCACTACTGCCTTTCAGTTTGCCCTAAAAAATATTCAGACCGATGCCACTCGTTCCATGAGTAAATGACCTTATATGTCCTTCTGTGGCCTCTGATCTGACTGCGCCGCCTACAGAGGGCAGAAAACTACATCACAAGCAGAGCGTATTAAAGAAAACTATCCTGGAAGACCTCATAGTGACCTGGAGAACTTGCCATGACTCAAAGTGACAAACAGCTGTGAAATGAAAGCAAAAAAAAAAAACAACTATGATTCAGTCCAGATTTATTCAGCAAAGATTGAATTTATTACTTTTTCTTCAAAGAGTAAGGCTTTCTTTTTGGAGACGTGTAAAAGTGTCATTGGGCAAGACACCGAACTCCCCACACGGCCCCAAAGTTTCTCATCAAGTGAGTGATTGTAGAGGAAGAAGAAGGAGCCCCGTATGAGTGTTTGAGTGAGCTGGTGAATGAGGAACACACTGGAAAGTCCAGATGAGGTTCAAATGTGGACCATTTCCCATTTGCAACACTGTCGTGCATCACAGAAAGATACATTACAAATCCACATAACTACGAGTTACACAGTACAGTGCTCCTTTTTATTTATCTGGCAAAATAATAAAAAGGGAAGCATTTGGAAAGCGTTGAAGTTAACAGTCAGGAAATACAAAAATATAGATAAAGCAATTCTGACAGTTGTTTGAATTCATTTCCTCTTTCTCTCCAAATGGAAAAAAACTATATATCTTTGGATCAACATATTATAATATGAACTGTTTACCTTATCTTTACACAGGATGCATAAATCCATATTCAGCCCAATCATGCAACCTCCAGCTCCATCACCTCATGATCCACTTCTGTCCTTTCAACCCCTTCTCATCTCTCATTTCTTTTCATTTAGATATCTGAATTTTATCCCCTAATGCACAAAGATGGACCTGACCTGCCCCCCCACCCTCCCCACCCTCCGCAGAAACCCTCCAGTCTCTCTCTGGTGAATAAGATCACAGCACCGCTTTCTCAGAGTGCGTCGGGAAGCTCAGGAACTCACAGCTTGATGGAGGATGACGCTGTTCATGCTCGTGGTTGGACTTTATGCATAGAGAGTCTTTAACATGAGTACTGACGTGGCTGTCCCCCCCTCCTCTCTGCACCTTTAATCCTCTTGTGCAATCCCACGCTTGGATGGGGGCACCAGGTGCTCAGGCAGCGTAGGTGGCAGCTCGTGGCCCTCCAGCTTCACCTTGATCAGGTGGTTGGCCAGGGCGAACTCCTCATCATCCAGCAAGCCATCCTTATCCACGTCTGCCAGCTTCCAGATCTTTCCCAGGACTGTGTTGGGCAGCTTGGACTTCAGCATCTCCTTCTTGGCCGCAGCGCCGGACACTTTGCCATTGATGGGAGAAAGGGTGTAGAAGATCTCATCGTACGTGGGCTTATCGCGGCCCACCACCCATTCCAGCTCGTCGATGCCTTCGCTGGCGCCCTCTCCGTAGCCGTGGCCAAAAGGGCCACTCATGGTCCCCTCAAAGGCTCCCCCTTTGACGGTCTGACTGGGCATGGCAGCCTCCTCTTGGCGCACCAGAGCCATGAGACGAGCTATGTCGTTGGCGAGCATGTCCTCCACTGCCTCCAAGAGTTTGGGCTTCAGCGCTGCAAATTTGGTGAAGTCCTGGCCATTCAGCAGCTCCTGAAGGGATGGAGAGCAGAGAAAACAGGAATTGGGGATAGAAATAGATCAGTCTTCAATGGCTACCAACGGGAGAAGCATACAAGAAGCAGGATTTCCTGACAAACCAGGAAAAATAAATCTCATCCCCGTCCTGGCCCATCCTGGAGGGCAAAGAGCAGGAAAGAAGGGCAAAGATGTGAAGAGAAAAGGTTGGAAGGTTATTGTACTCTGAGAGGTTTGTTTCTATATTGAAAAAAAATTTAAAAAAAATACATCAAGCCTGTAATTCCAGTTAGTACACAGCAGTGTGTTAGGGAGACATCTCTCTGTGGATCTTTCTCTAGCTTTAATCTCACCTGCATCTTGGCAAGGTTGGGGAAGTCTCCAGGTGAGATCTGGTGCTCCTTCTCTATCTTTAGGTAGATCTCGCCCAGGTTGGCGATCAGCTCCTTCTTCTTTGAGTCCTTTCCAAACACACTGGGCATCTCCTTTTTCAGCGAGCTGATAATGTAGGCTTGCACCTGAAGATCGTATCACAAAGAAGAGACATTGTTTCAATGAATGTTGAGGTTTGTAGCAACCGTTAACTCTTTGTTTTGTCCTTTATTAGAAAGGGGAAAAAATTGTAGGATTAAAGATTTGATTTATTATTTTGGCTTAAGAGGTAAAAATACAGTTTTTAAAACTAGTTCAAAGCACTTTGAATTGCCTTGAATGCATTGTGCTCTACAAATAAACTTGCTTTGCCTTCCTTAAAACAAGAAGTGAAAGAAAGAGAAAACTTAAAACACACAAGTCGGGGGTGTCTGAAGTGGGGAAAGCCATAAGAAATAACAAACAATCCCTTTCTTTACATAAAGTCATGTGGTTAATGGTGTCAAAACTGCCCTCATCTCGACTCATGCTATTCTGCTTCCTTCTGCTTGTGGTTAATTAAAACGTAGATAACAAAGTTGCACAAAACAGGGTGTTTTTGTGTGTGTGTGTGTGTGTGTGTGTGTGTGAAATCCCTCTGTGGCAGGTGGCTCCTACAAACAGGAAAGTTGATGCTTTGGTTGAATTATCTCAACCTTCGACTTGCTTTTTCCTTCACATTTTGAAACAGACATTTCTGCTTAATGATCTCATGACTTCTTCCTCCAGGGCCACCATTAGGATCTGGGATTTGTTGCTTTGAAATGTGAAAGTGAAATGTATCGACGGCTAAAATCTGGCGGAAACACTGCAACTGTAACCTGATCATCGGGTCAAACCGCCTAAATACAAACTATGTTTTTGACTAAACAGAAAGTAAGTGATGCTAAACTGACACTCACACCAGCCACATCTGCCCTTTGTGTATAATGTCAGCTAGCAAACACGCACTCCAAATTAAAAGTGTGTGCTGAGGGTGGAGGGAGGCCCTTGGCCTCTTCTTGGCCGACTGACCTTGGCAAGGCGTGCTCGCTTGATGAGGTCATTGAGTTTGCGCAGTGCTGCGTTCCGTGGCAAAGACTGGATGTCTACGAACAGGTCCTGCTCTTCCGCTTCAAACAACTTCCTGTTGTCAGGAACCAAGAGGGGCTGAGCCCAGAACGACCCGATGTACACGCGCACAACCTGGAACAAAGATTGCACAGGTTACTCTTCACTTCCCTCAGGCTTTAACTGATCTGGCTACACCCTCGTGAGAGGAAACTCTTTCACAGGTGACGCGCACGACACCGCCGTCCGCCTGTTGTACAAAAACACACAGAACATTTACACTGCAGGAGCCCAAAGAGACAAGAGGGGCGTAAGACGATGCATCACACTGTGAGGAAGCCGGTAGAGTGAAAAGGGAATTTTAAAAAACATGCGTTCTGAGTTTAATTTCCTCTTTAAAGTCAATGAATAATGACCTCCAAGATCCAAAGGTTTCTCAGGGAGCAGTTGATGAATATGGCTCTGGATCAAACATTAACCAAACAGGCAGGGAAAAATCATGAGACTGTTTCACATGACGGGACACGGGATTTGAAAAGGATGGCATAACAACTGCTTTTCACTTTCATTATTTACACTTCATAGCTTTTCTTCTCATGTCTTTTCATACAGTAACAGGCTGAGAACAAGTCTACATGATCGCTCTTGTCCTTGGAAAGTCATCTGACCTCCAGCGTGAGTTGACAAAGATTAGCAGCCTTTTACTCAAACACATTCACTGACTGCTCAAGGTCCGTCAAACAACTAAGTTACACCTGAAGAAGGAACGTTCAGGTGCTTAGTGAGTAGAATTAACACAAGCTTAAGATTCTTTAGACGGGCCATGCATAAATAAAACATAGTCTGTCTAGATGCATTTAATTCTAACACAACACAAACGTGACAAATAAATGCTTTTTACTTCAGGTGTGTTGATGATTTTTCCCAAAGACCACATCAGCGCTCCGTAGACCCTCATCAGCTGCTGGGTGCTGATCTGGTCTGCCTTGTTGAGCACCACACGCATCTTGTCCTCGTGGTTCTTGAGGGCGCGGATCACCTCGGAGAACTCGTCAGAGATGTCCAGCTTGTGGGCGTCGAACAGGAGAATGATGCGGTCCACGCGCTCAGCAAACCACTCGAGCACAGCGGCAAAGTCATAACCTGGAGGAAAAGGAGGGCAGACGGGCTGTTTAGACATCTCCATCAACATTAATCGGCAACCGGCTTTGTAATCTAACAGGAATCTAGGCAAAATTGTTTTAGAACCGACTAAATAATCCACAATAGAAGTGAAGCGCCTCACTGTTAGCAGATGAGGTGTGGTTAATTATGTTTAACCCTGACAAAGAGCTCAATGCTCCAATTAGTCAATAAATGATGTACTGGGAGAGGTTTAATTGTGGGTTGTATATTTATATTCCATGTCATGTTGATCCAGTAATGTTTAATAAAGGGCTTTCAAGAGGCTAGGTTTTTTTCCCCTGGTTACTGTTTAACTAGGTGTGCTGAGAATGAGAGGTCTATAAAGGCAGAGACTGTACCAGAGTCTGACTTCTCAGTCTGCAGCATGTACTGGCCTCAGGGATAAAATGACCTCTATTGTAGGCCTGTAATATGCCTCACAAACATCTATTTAGCCAGCAGTGAAATATGAAAACCGCTGACATAAGTTTACATTAGAAAGTGACTAATCAATTTAGGATTTTCTTTCCCCGAACCTTGTTCTACGGTTCACTTTCTCTGGTTATTTAATTAAAAAAGGGGCCAACCCAAATGACAAAACAGGCCCTTTATGAGGTTTTATTTGCTTTGAGGATGTGAAGGGAAAGTTGGGAGCTGTGGTTTTGATTAGTGCCTGTGTGTCATCTGATCAGAAAAGAATGCAGCTCGTCTAAAAGCTCATCTCAGCTGCCGCACAATCGACGCCAGATCTGCTGTGCATTCCAACATGGCTGGCTTTTGTCCCCGTCCCGTACATATAAACAAAAGAGAGAGACGGAGAGATATGGTTGATAGAGAGAATGTCAGCGATATGGACAGATGGTTAGGGAGACGGAGAGGGGACTGGATTCAGGAAATAAGAGAAAGAAAGTCAGTGGAAAATGAAAATAAGAGAAAACTGTAAACAGAGGTGGACAAAAAGGTCAGCTGAAAGCACTTGGAGCAGTTTGTGCACATGACACGTGAAAGTAGAGGGAGAAAAAGGAGTAATATTTCAAATCTAAGATCCCAGTGGGAGCCCGCCGGGGACATTTGTTCATTCTCTCTTAAGTCTGTTTTTAAACACACATGTAAGGGAATCAGACAGAGACAGCTGGCCGAGCCCAGACTTACTTATAGCACAGAGCATCAACAACTGCGATGTCTTTACCACATGCACCTCACTGAGAGAGAGAAACTCAAATGTGCACAGACATGCGGAACAGACCTTCACATTATGACTTGTACGTTATTTTGAGAGTTTTCTTGTCGCGAGTCTGCGGTGCCGATCAACACTTCTCTCATGTTAGAATGCTTACCATAAAGCCTGAAAAGAGCAGGTGGAGCTAGCATGGTTGTGCTCGTGTGCAATAAAATGCACCTAACAGAACATCCAAAGATCCTCTCATCAGCTCGTCTAATTGTTTCATTCGTCACGGGCTAAAAAAGAAACCTTTTTTCTCTCGGACCAATGGCGCATACTGAAAGAAAATCGGGTTAAAAATCATGCAAACAGACAGGTTTTGTTGTGTCTGAAATCATGTCAAGAGAGCACATTATCCCAAAAGTGTCTAACTTTACCTCAGATTAATCCTGCAGAGCTTTTCCCGTCATAGCCGCGAGATTTTTCAACTTGGCTTCTGAGAAAACTTCAACACGGGAGTGTTCGCTATCATCGGCGATTGTGGGAAAGGCGTCAGATAGTTCTCCAAAAGAATCGCCTTTTTTCTGCTTCTGTCACTTAAAAAGCACTGAGCCACACATGCTGACCTATTCAAAAATGAATGCGTGGTCATAGAGTTACGCAATGACAAAGCTGAGCATCCACAAATGGCCTTCACCATTTCAATGTCAATGGATGTTTTCCGATAGCTTTTGTGGGCATTAAATTCTGTCAAAATCTTTTGAAATTAACTATGCTGCTCTATATTGAGTCACACTCAGCCTTTGTTAGCTGATTAGCAGCGAGGAAAACGCTGAAGTAATCCAACAGCTTCCTGTGGCCTGGTACAAACTCTACAAACTGAGTGCAGAAACACATGTCCGCCACACATGAGCTGCACAATCTAATCGGTCTGTTTATACGTGACATAGTCCGTACAGTATGTCTGTGGAGTACAGTATTGTGTCCATATTTACACAGAAACAGAGCAGAGGATGACGTGAGCGAGGGTGCGTGTGGTTAACAGAGAGAAAGAATGTATAAGTATATGTGTGCAGAGAAACAAAAGTGTTTGAGGTCGGTGGCCCTGGGTTTAGTAAGTTTCTCTTTCTCACACAGGGTCACCTCAGCGTGCCTCTACTTGAGTCTCATCAAATAATTCATCACACCTGCTGTGACTGAAATTTCAATTTCAGTTCCTGAAATTTTCTTTCATCCTTCTTTTTTTGCCATCTGGTCTGAAAACTGACAGTCACAGACTGACAGCCTATGAAGCAGCTCTCTGTGCAACACAGGCAGTGGTGGTGGTGGTGGTGGTGGTGGGGCGGGGGCATCTTGGGAAACTCTGCTATGTTTGCCATTTTACTCCACTTCCTTTCACTTGACTACACAAAAGTCTACATTTTGTACATGTTTCCTCTTAAGCCGGTTTGAATACTGTAGAAAAAAGAGAAGCTCTGCTCAGCTGCAGCGTTATCTTCTGACTGTGCTCTTTCACATCATCAAAAGTTTAATGAAAACTGCTGATGTGGCAATACTGAAATGACCCTGTGGTTCACCTTATTGTGGGAACTCGTGGATAAAGATATTAAAGGATTCACTCTCCAGAGCGCTGGGAAGTGACTCAGAAGTGAGTTAAGAGACAAGTAAGAATTTAAAAGAGAAAAACAAAATGTAGTAGATGGGCAGTGTGATAAATTCAGCTATTTAAAAAGAAATAATTGCAGCTAAGGAAGGGTACGGGATTGGATAGAAAAAGAGGGAAAAATGTCAAAATGGAGGATGCCACAGACAATGACATCTGTATTGACAGGAAATGAACTTCAAAGTTTCAGAAGCCCTCTCTGCGCTACTGTCAAGCTGCGAGAACCTCAATCACATTTCCGTTTGGTTACACTTTGCCTTGAGGGTGTAAAAGGAGTTAAATACAGGTTTGACAGCATAGGGAGCAACTTTGCTACAGTTATCTTTGCAGAGTACTTGTCAAGTGGAAATATTTAAGAAAGAAGCAAGTGTGTAGGTTGTTTAAGCTTGTTTCCTTTTTTTTTTATCTGAACTTGCCACTTCCTGTGAGTTTATTTTGCATGTGTGCAAGCCTCTCTGGTTACAGTTTTTCAGGGTTTTTTAGAAGGTGTGGTTTGGTGTAAACTGCTCGCGAGCACAGGAAAGAACGTGTCAAGTGTAAGTGTGTAAGTGTGGGAAGCGGACCTCTGCTTATCCTCTGTTTTTCACCAGACAGGATTCCAGGGGTATCGATGATGCTGATGCTCTCCAGCACGGGGTTAGGCATCTGAGCACACATGAACCTGCAGAGGGGATTGAGGGAGGACAGAAAACAAAGCACAGGAGGAAGAAAATGAAAGTGACACAGAATGAGGCAGAAGAGAAAGAAGAATAGCAGGGATAGGGGGTGGAAAGGGAGAGACCAGAAAACCAGTCAGGTGAGAGTGTTTATACATAAGCTTAGCATTCAACAGATTTCACTTGGGATCTTTTCTGTCACAGCCCTCTTGCTCTCAGGCTCTGACACTAGGAGAGTAATGTTGGGTCACTTGTGCTGACCACGTTATTCGGCTCTGTGCACAAACATCAATCAAGCTAAAATGATTAATTGTTTGAGCTCAAGCTGACACTTTAAATCTAGTTTCGATGTTTATCCTACAACAGCAAAGACTACAGAATGAAATGGATTTTCCAAACAGTGTGGAGAGGGCTTGTTTATGGAGGACCACCTCTGATGTAACAATGATTAAGAAGGGAATCACTGGGACAACACACTGTAAGCTGTAAAATTGTAGGCCTGGGTCATTCCCATGCAACGTTACTCACTCAACAATAATGTCTCAGGCTTTTGCACTGAGGTTTAAACTTTAAAGGACCCTTGTTGCACCCTCACAGAAGTTGAGCTAACACAATAACTCATACACACATAATAAAGCATGAGAAACAATGACTGGTTTTACATAAACCCACAATCTCCCACCCAGGACAAAGAGGGGGATTGTTAAGACGCCCCACGGTACAGAGTACTACTTCTCATTCCGCTGTCCTTTCAGCCAAACCGAAGGATACTCACAACGTGAGCTCAGAGGCACCAGGTCATAAGACTGGGAAAACCGTGCTTTCACATTCCTGCCGCAACCACACTGAGGGCAGACACACACGCACACACACACACACACCACAAACCCCAACAGAGGTCTAATACCACACGCGATGGGGAAATGGAAAAATCTACAAAGTCAAAGAAATATGAGACAATGGTTCCATGCACAGAGATCCTATGCATTATTGCACGACACTAACAGTAACCGCCAAAGATAACAAAACACGGAGGCATTTTCCTCTCTTTCTCATATCGGACGCCGTAGGATATCCATCTGGAATCATGGCTCAGATTTTCCATTCAACTGTCTGTCCTAACATATTTCCACACATAGCTTTGTCAGAAAAAAAAAAAAAAAGAAAAAGAAAAAGGCTTGGCTCAACTAGAGCTGGAACTCCCAGAAACAGTCGACTCGAGCAGGCTTGGGGGTCATGGAGTGATTAGGAAAATAGGAGACTGTGAGGACAGGTTGGCATGAAGACTTGGGTAAACTTTTCACATGATATCTGCCCTACGACTTGACTTCTGGCTAAAACTCATGACACAAAGGTCTTCGTCTTGTGCCCCACCTCTTGACCTATGGCCTTCCTTCACATCGTAACCTCAGCTTCCTGTTGAGAAGAGGAAACAGGGAACAGGGAGGCTGTCACTTGGACTGGAGGGATGAACAACTTTGTCACCTTTCCAAATTTGCTTCCTGACTGAATTACCTGCTGTATCTATATATGCACACATCTTCTTGTATATTTGTTGTGTGCTAAGGCTTTACAAGTGTTAGCCCCTACGTCAGCAAAGAGCAGAGTCAGCGTCCTGGAAAAACAGGACAGGACGGAGCGGGACAGCGTGGGCCGGGGTGGGCCATAGCGGAACTTAAGCTTTGCTGACTCCAGATTTACTGACTAATGGCTTACAGAGAACGCCAAAATACACTGGGGCCCTCCGACTGCAGCGGCATGTAAAATAAAAGGGAACAAGAGCTCAAAAATATGCAAGGTGGAGAAGAAGCCTTTGGTTACTTTTTTTGGAAACATCTTGCACAAAATCATTGCACAAGCAACAAGAGAGATAATCAGAAGCCAAGATGTTATAAAACTGACCAAGAAATGAATAAATTAATGGAGAAAACTTAAAACCAATAGCCAACTGTATGTGTGAGGATCCCAGGACTGATTTCTGTTTACTCTCTTCATAAATAACTGGTTATACTGAGGGTAGGTCCCATCTGAGCCTGGTATTTAAAGGCTAATCTGCATGGTGAATAACTATAGTTAAGAGCTACAAAGAAGAGACGCCATCACAGTCTCCTTATATCAGTCAATTAACAATCTGACCATGGAGATCTCCTATGTACTTTTATGAGTAATAACAACACTGAACCAGCCAAATGCCAGTCTCAATACTTTTGGCTCACGAGAGGGAAAATGATAAACTTACAGACCCTTAGCCAGAAACAGCCCTGGCCCTAAATGTTTCTGAGGATCTGGTCTTTGGCAGAAAGCTTAATCAGTAATAGGCCAGTTCTTGGCTGAGTGACATGTGAGCTGTTCAAACAGATCAAACACCTTCTGTTGTCATACTCACACGTCTTATAATTAATGATTGTGTGATATCTAAGCCAATGTATGACCACTCCAGGCCTGATTGTTTTGGAGACAAAGATACAGGCTGAATTCAAATAGAACCACAAATCCCATGAAGCCACAATACTTCATCCAACAGTTTGACAAATGATACTACAATGGACAATGGCCTCTGTTTATACCCAATCTTATCTGGTTTCCCTTGAGTCTGTAATAAAGTTTGAGAGATGAATTAAGGTGTATTGAGTAAAAGACCCCCTACTGTTTTAAAGTGTTATCTGAAGTTATCCGAGTTATGTTCCTTGGCAGACGTTTGCTCTTCTGGAAGATAAGGGAAACATGCAACATAATTACAGGAAGGGATGTGAGAGGATAATGGGAAGTATGACCAATTGTCAACTTGAGTGTTGGGATTACTACAGCATAGGGCAACACAACCAATGTGATTATCTGAAGTTAACAGCAGATGAAGATCATGACCATCGACAAATGAGTCATTTGTTGGAGTGGTTTTTTTGCCTGTGTGTGTAGGCAGCTATTCCCATGAGTGACACCACCAAGGAGAGGAGGGGACATCCAACATCCTCAACAGGAAGTGACATCATCAACAATCAGATGTTAAGAAGCCTGATGTCATGACAAATCCATACATAGAAAGAACAGGATTCAGGTGCTCAAGGCTTAATATTGCTCCGTCATACGGGCTCTGACTCAAGTCACCTTGCAATCTGAGCCGGGTGGGGAGGAGCGTATTTTCTGTAGTCAATGAGACACCAGCAATCTCAGCCTATTCTTTGCCCTCTTTATTTCAAAGCATGACACTAACCACACTCGCCTTTATTATTAGTAGATTTCCCTTTCATTTCTGCTTTTACTCAGCAGTTTTCGACAATAATTTGTGCATTTCTGCTATTTCCACACTGCAATAAATAGCAAACGCCCCACCTTGAGAAAACCTCTGAGTCATCTGAGCTTTTGGAATGACGGAGCTTCTCCCTCAGACTTGGACATAAATTTCAATAATATTTGGGAAGAGCTCTGGAAGTTGCCTTAGAAACCGCCTTATCTGGACCAATCAATCTCTCAGAACAAATTCCAGTGAGCTAAAATGACTCAACACTGATAGTGCAACTATACTGTCACAAATATGTTCCACTGGAAACAAGATAGACACCAAACCTTTCACCCTTCATGATAAGACCTCATATGTCCTACTCACAGGTAGAGCTTTAAGGAGCTGGCTAGCCGACTTGCTCTGATGTGGTAACGCTTATATGGCCAGCAGGATATGAAGTTTGTGGCACTGAATTAAGGACAGAACAAGGTCAGCTTGTTGCCAAGTAACATAGTTTACAACTATTTCCACGTTAAAGGGGCCATGCTGTGACACTGGGACAGTACAGTCTGTAAAGAGTGACTCTGCCAGGTGCTGTGCTAACAGGCAGGGTTATGTCCAAAGCGAAAGTACTTCTTGTTAAGGGGATAAGATTGGAAAGCACCTTTCTGTCCTTTGCTCTGCGATACAGAGTGGATATGCCACCTGTCTGGTTGACACAAGACAACTACATTCTCTAGTCATGATGAAAGGGGGAAAACTCGCACACAAACTTGGCTCAGCTGCAAAGATTGTGCAACAGCCTATGAATTTACCTAGAAAAGGCAAAGCGCATGCTAGGACTTGTAGGGGAAGCATTTAAATCACGGATGTTATTTTGTTATGGGACAATTCTTCATATACATCTGTAGAAGCTAAAGAAAGTTAAAAAATTCATGAGACCCACAAGACACGCATTCATTCATTCATTAATTCACAAATCAATGAATAACCCTATGAGATCATATCCTGGTGTATTACATTTTTCAATTTGCTAGAGGCAATCCCTTTAATCGGATCTGGTGACTGGCAGATCTGGCAGTGACATTACCTGTTGAGAAACGCGTTTCCAAAGGCGTTGAGTTTGCGAAAGGGCTTCTTGGGGTCGACAACCAGGGCATTACCCGGAATCACCCCATCCTGCTCGCCGTGCATCACCGCGATGAAAGAGTCTGTGGTCGGCTCAGGGCCAATCCGCATACCGGGGAAGTCCTGCTCCATCAAGTGTCGGATGAAGGTGGTCTTGCCGGTGGAGTACTGACCCACCAGGAGTACCATGGGCTTGTTGTCGAAGTCGGCATCTTCGAGTGCGGGTGAGTGAAAGTCGTGGAATCGATACGTGTCTTCCAGCGGGAACAGTTTGGTCCGGTAAAGCCGCCGCAGCCCTTCGGACACGTTTTGAAACAGCTCGGGGTCCTTCTTCATGTTTTTTCTGAACATGATTACTGATTCTTACCCTTAGTTGACACAATTGTGCCACTCTCCCCTTGAATAATTATCTGATTTAGTGGTGTGGGTCTCTCACACCGTCAAGAGACTAGCTGCCTGCTGGAGTGAAGCAACGACTGGGCGAGGTCTTGGAAGTTTTTGTCCCCACCCTCTTCTACGCTAGCTAGCCAGCCAGTAGCCACGCACTACGAGTCTCGGTCATTAAGGGTAGGACTCCCTCTTCAGCGGACTTTGGTCGATATAACACAGCCAGAAACACTTCACCATAAATACCAGCCTCTAGGCATATATATATACTGTCTAATGCTGCGCGAAAGTAAAAGCAATTAACCTATTAGGGATTAGCTATTAGCTTAGCAACCGACTGTCAGTTGGTGAAACCACCAATGACGAGTGACACGCGGATACCGGAAATGTTTCACGTTTCCTATTAAAAGTCTAAACATTCAGCGATAACATCCTGTGCAGTCATAGTAACACACACGCTCCAGTTTAAACGTAACTTTTCAATAGTTTCTTTATTAATCCAAGCCACATTTACGCGTTTTTTCACCGTTGTTTGTTGCTTAATCTATCTTTTTTCAAATTTGTCTTATAGTTTGCCCGTTTTGTGGTCATTGGAGGATAACGGACACACAAATAATTAATTAATCTATTACTGAACCATAATATTCATAGGCCTGCGTGTTGATTTTTAGTGAAGATATGTGTAGACGTCAATATTCTCGCATAGTTACTTTTTCCTCTTATTCTGAGGGAGGTTTATTTCTCTCTTATCTCCCTCTTCAATTGCTTCATCTTCCTTTTGTATATGCATTTTATTTCCAGATCATTGGCAGATTATACGATTATCCTGCACAAAACAACCATGAACCGTGGACATGCTATTTGTGGTGGTTGTGTGTCTCCAACTGCCCATCATGCAGATGTTTTGCAAATCATTTTTATTCTGGTCATTTTGAATCTTTTTCTGGGAAACAGTATTTGTTATTTTGCTGGGATGAAGTCAGGGACCTCCTAACTGACTCCTTGGGGCCCTTGGAAGGTGCCCAATAAATATAATGTATATGTAATGTGCCAGTGTGCTACTGCAAAATCTGTTTGCTATATTCACATACAGCCATACTGGTTTAAATTAAAACATACATGCACTGATTTCTTGTTATTACCAGTAAAACTTCCAGTAATACAGAAGTACTTTTGCTTTTCTTTTGAGGGGCCTGTATCAAATTACACTCTGTCCACAAGGATTGCCTACATCCAATTTCAGTTTTGGTTTTACTTGTAAATTAGTGGTGTAACAGTATCTCTCGAAAACAGGGGGATTTTTTAAAAATGTTTGTCAGTTTAGACTTATGCTGTAATATTGGTGTAATACCGTAACTCTGACACCTCTTGGTGCTTGGCATTTACACAGATAACAATTCTAAGTGAACTTTTTTTCTCCCGTCTTATCTCTTACTTAAAAATGTTGGGTCTCTATTCACATGTTTTTGAGTGTTATCTTACATAGAAAAACAACATATGGACACATTCTTCAGATAAATGTGTTTTATCTCTTCAAACAGCATGGTAAAGAAAAAGGCAGACAATTAAAGTGGATTCACAAAGTCAGATTTATTGCATTTCAACAAACAAACGAAGAGCAAAAATACATTTTTAAAAAAACAACAACAACAAACAGATTGTTTGTGAGTGCAAGCTGCAGAGAGTCCACGCAGTGTATTGATGACAAGAGGTGTCCCTCCACAGATAACAGCAGCTCCACTGGAAGCCAGAGTTTTTCCATATGGAGATGCTGTTACAGCTGGTGAGACCCGCAGAAAAAACACAGCTGACAGAACCAAGTGAAACCACTAGGATTTCACCACAGGATTGACTGTGCAGTCTTCTGCTGACACTGCTATGTAATAAGAACAAAACAAAAGACTCTCTTTGAGTGTGGTTATGTTCAGCTAACAGTTCAAACTTACCTCAACAGTTCCCCCTGGCCCATTCCTTGTTTATGACATCGAGTGTGATTTGCTGAATTATTGTTACAGTGTCTTCAACAACCAGATAAGAGTTTCATAATATTACATAAGCGACATGACACCAGAGCGATAAAAGCTTAAACCATATGATAAAATGCTGCCCTCTTTTGGTCAGCTCTTGCTGACTCCATGAATTCAAATAATTTTATTGCACAGCTTATATTTAAACCCTCATGTGATACCAGACACACCTAGTAAAGGATTAGTAACATATCATCCAGCAATGTATCTCCTAATCTTGGTTTTTACTGCTTCCATGATTACATTTTACTCTGTGAGACCAATAAAAATCACAGATGTTGGCTCAGTGAACAGGTACAAGTGGTCAAGAGTGAGCAGCATCATAGCAAATGAGTCTCAGTCTCAAGTCCATTAAAATTAATCTTTTACATTTAGATACTGATATGGCTTTGAACACAAGCAGTAAACATGAGTATGCATCATTCCCTTGTGCACCTCTCATCTCCTTAGTTTCCCAGAATCTCTCATGAGTTATCCTGGTGAGCTTTGACCCTTAACCCCATCCTCTGTAGAAACAACAGAGCCATAAAGCAATTTAAGGGTAGACTAAGAGACCTTCACCCTTATTACCACCTTCGACTTTGCCCACCCCTGTATATCGTTTTCCACTTGACACAATGTTTCCACTGTGAATGGTTTTAAGTACCTTCAGATAATCTGCATCATGAATATTAGCATTGAAATTGAAATTATTTTGTTTTTGATGAAAGCAACTCAATATGAAATCTAGACTTCAACAAGAAAACAACAGGCACGTTTTAAACAAGATCCTCGTGATGCATGGTGTTCTTAATTATAGGAGATAGTTTCACCTTTATCATTTTGAATGAAGTTACTGGTAGATTAACATCAGAATCTAAGACACTTTTCACTGTGTGAAAAGTTGATTAATAGCTGGTCACATAAAACATATCCGTTCAACCCTTTGTATCACAATAAGTTTGTGTAAGATGCCTGGAAACCAATACTTCCTCCAGGAAGCAGTCGAATGTTCAGTTTTTATATGAAAAAAATTATATTTCCTTAAAAGCCCTTTTACACTTTACTGAAAACATTTTCTCATCAAATAAAGAAGCAAAGCAGCTTAAAAGCTGATCTGTGACTGACTTTTTACAGCTCATCAAACGTGAATGCACTTCCAACGAGTTGCTTAAGTTGCCTGCAGGTGGGTGGGCAGTTGATATTAACTGAATATAAAATTCACAACCCATGACTGGATGTTTAAAGTTTTTACTCACCAAGTAAACACTGCAGATGTGCGAAAGTAAAAAAAGAAATCAGGAAAAATAGAGATAAATGACGAATGTGAGTCAGTCAGTGGAAGAGCTGCTGAAAGAGAGGACACAGGCACAGAAAGAAGTCTGTCCCTGAGTAATGGTGAACTCGTGAATGATGGCTGCTTAAGACTGTGTGGGGGAGTGAAAAATTAATCATTACACTTACTGTAAATATGTAACAGACCCAACCTGCACATAAAAGTCAGCAAATTATATTGTTTGAGCACCCATGAACTCACAAGGAAGAATGAAAGTATACAAGATAATTAGAAGCCTCAGAGCTTTTTTCTTATCAGCCCCCCTCACACACTTAGCTCTTGTTCTTCTGTGTGTTGCATCCTCTGTTGTCACATTTTCAGAAAAAACATACAGCTATTTAGCACGGAGCAGGAGTATTTCAAATAACTGACTGATCAACTAAAGGACAATACTTAAATGATGATTTTAAACCAAACATGTTGTATCATAAAAGATCAAAATCTGCAAGCGCAAGATAGAATTTATGGCCCCTTTAGCTCAGATGATATAAAAATATCATCTTTATATGACTTCTAGTAGAACTTTAACTCACAGTGCAAGAATACATATCAGGGAAAATCCATAAAAGCTTTTCAATCAAAGAATAAAAGAGCAGAATGAGTGAATAAATACAAGAAAAATCTGCTGAACATGTTTTACATAGTTTGGAATATCTTCAATACGCATTTTACTGACATCAAAGATCTCACAAACTTGCATTTGAACTTGAGCTTAACTTAAATCTAACATTTCGTTCACACCTGTGTCTTGTGTGTGTTGCATAACGCATGCAGGTTACGGATGTAGTTTCATATACAGAAGTGTATCTGTGGCAATGTTTGGACTTTGGAAAGGTTCAGTGTTGCTGATGCATACCTGAAACAAATTTATCTGTGTAGATACCAGCATGTGCATATAAAAGTTTATCTAAATCTTGGTGAGAAAGACACTGAAAGCGTGCCCTATCTGTTGCATCAGTGTGCTAGTTTCAGACCCAGAAAAATATAATAAACTGAATCTCTTTAAGGTCTCATTTTTATAGTACATGGGCATTTTTAAAAAAAAAATTTTATAATTGTAGATTTCAAAATTAGATAAATCTGTCAGCTTTGTAATTAAAAAGCTGCAAAAATAGTTTTAGCATCAACAATGATCAAGCAAAAATGTTTACGGCAGAACTTTTCCCAGCATATTTACACTCCGTGGGAGGCATGTGGATTCTTCACCGGAAGGCAGATTAACTTATATTTGTTGCATTACAAGATGATGAAATTAAGAAACTTGTTAATAAGATATTTGCACAAAGAAAAAATGAAAATTGTCAGTTTTCATGAATATAGTGCATGGCTGGTGTTAGATAACTTAATTCATCCACTGATACGAAATCATCCAAGTATAACCTCTTTTAAAGTATATCAAGGTGTTCTTTGAATGTTTATGAATGTGAGGATGATAACACAGGACATTATTGTACAATTTGGATGTTTTTTTTCAAATCTGATTTCTGAAACAGTCGTGAAAGCCTGAGGGGGAAAAAATTGCCACTTTGGCTTTGTTTTGTATGACACATCTGGCTTTCCGTACGTATGAAGCGGTGTTGACTGATGTGTGAGTAGCTAACTAACGCTCCCCCTCATTAATATATTTTGAAATACAGATAGTATTAATTTGAAAAATTAAAAACGGTGACGTGTACATTTACATTTAACATACAAGAACACTTTGATATCTTAAATGTCTCGGAGCTTATGAGGTTGTTTTTATGGTGTTAGCCAGCGAAGCCTCCCAGCTAGCTTTCGGAATTTAAACGTTAGCTACATCAATGCTAATTTTAGCTCTTAGCAATATTTTAGTTACAATATTACATAACAGCCGAGCAAAAATAAACTTACCGCTACTTACGGAAAGGTTAACATTTGTTCATATTACATATTCTCTGATTAGAGTGGAAATAAGTTTTCTTTAGACAAGAGTAAGCTAAAGCAGAGTAATGAGTTTTGTTTTCCAGAGCCGAGTTTGAAGCTAACCTTGGTTACCCAATGGTAGTTATGGTGAATTAAACTGTATTAGCCGTAAATTGCCAAACAATGCCCCCGAAGAAAACTTGGTGAATTGCTTAACATAATGTTGTTGTTTCAGGTCAAAATGGCAGAATTAACAACTCTAGAGAGCCTGCTGGAGATGGGCTTTGAGAGAAACAGAGCGTGAGTGACGTCAACTCTAAATATCAGTCGTATGTTAGTTATGTGTTCCAGAAAGGCTCCTGAAAAGTTAAAGAAACACTGTTTAAAGGCATGGCGAACTTGTGAGTCATTTGTCAATTTTTTTTATTTTCTTTTTTTCAGGGAGAAGGCTGTGGCCAACACAGGGAACCAGGGAATAGAGCAAGCGATGGACTGGTGAGACATACAGATGACATATCAGTACAATCCTTTTGTCATCACTTCAGTCCCATTTCAGTTTTTGGAATAATCCACAGATGATTCTCTTTGTTTATTTTATTCTAGTTGTCAGAGAGTTTGCCCCTGTCCATTACATAGTGTGGTTCAACTCAACTCAGCCGGTTAATTAATTTAGTGCTACCTCAGCCAAGACGCCAAGCAACCTGACTCAATGATATGTGGTAAATAGGTGCTTCTCAAAGCAAAGCCATGCTAGGATGGGTCCTTCCATGTCATGTTCATCTTTATTGTTGAAAAAAAAGGTTTCACTTTCACGTCGAAAACCCACAGTGGAACAGTCCTAAAAAGTGGGCATATGTTGCAGTAATGGCCCTATATGGCATCTATTGCACTCTACACCCACCAAAGGTGGAAAACAGATAATTTTAAATCACATTGCACTAAGCTCTGTCCATCTTCTGTCTACACCATCTTTGAGGTGCACAAACAAAACACAGTAGCATACATGAAACTTCACCAAACAAAAGAGTTAAGGTCTTCATAGGGTCCTTGACATCTGAACACTCCTTAGTCCAAATCTTGACGTGGCATTCTTGAAACTGTTAAGGATTGTTTCCTTGACTTGCTAAAGAGATGAAGAAAATCCTCATTTGAGCATGTTTCAACATCTCTGCAGCAGTTCTGTAGTCCTGATACCAGCACCTGATAGGTAGCAATACATTATGTGAATATCCTGCCATGCACACTGTGCCACGAGCATCTCACAGCGAGGTTTTGTGTCTCTGTGTTGTCACTGCTCCACATGGCGCTGCAGCTCTCCACGGCTGATCCCACCCATGTTCAAGGGAAACCATCTTTTAATAAGCAAAGTAGAAAAGAGTGCAATCGATCTAAGTCATGCCGTGCAACTGAAAAAAGGCATTAGGGTTTCCATGCTGATCGTTCCTCTGTGATGTGCTTTCTGTAGGTTAATGGAACACGAGAATGATCCAGACATCGATGAGCCCTTTGTGCCTCCTGTAGAGAACGTCCTGGGAGGAGAAGCAGACAGCCAGTCGACCACAGACCAGCCAACATTAGCAAACACCGCTGAAGGTCAGGGAGGGATTTTGTGTTTTAAGTTTTGGGTCACGTTAGTAATCGAGTTTCTCCTCTAAATTTTAGACCACACTGACACTTGTGCATGAATTGAATTGGTGATCAGTACTAAGGGTTACATTGTTTGTTGTGGGATATTTCGTGAATATATTAAAGTCCTGGATTTCACTTGCTCGACTTGCTGATTCACAGCTCCGTCAGCTTGACCATCACAACAGTCTTCAGTTGTATTTAAGTGACAAGACTGGACAAATACAGACGTTTCCATATGGTTATTAAGAGCATTTATTCTGAACATGGTATAATACACGTTTGTTTGACTCTATATTTGTAACATTGGTGGTCAGTTCACTTAGTTTTTTCACCTCCTGGTTCTCTGTGTCACAGAAAACCACAGACTCAACCGAGAGGACTTTCTGTGAACACGCTGAGGTTTTGATTTTGTAGTGTGTGTTGGTTAAATAAGCCTCTCTTTCAGAATGCGATTGTTGCAATGATTTCCAGCTGACAAAATGTATTATTTTTTTAGTATTGCAGATTATGTTTTTGTTGTTTTCTCATCTGCATGTCTTTTGGCTTCAGGAGCAGCAGATGGAGACAGCAGCTACATTGAGGAAGCTTTAAAGCAGCCAATGACAGAGGAGGAGAGATGTGAACAAGTCAAAAGGTCAGAGTTGAGTGCACTTCATTTTTTGGTGATATTGCAGAGTTGATATAGTGGTCAGGACCTTTCTCTGAAAATATAGCCTGGGTTGAGTGTAAAACGATGTTTAGATACTGGCCATAAGGTACGTCGAACAGGCATATTTGAAGAAAAAAAAGCCTGTCAGTAACTGATTGAGGTGCCATCCTGTGTTTTTCCAGGCTAGAGGAGCTGATGCGGGTGAAGCAGGCAGAGAGAAGAGAGCGCGAGCGAGCAGATGAGGTGGAGCGGGAGAAGCAGCGGAGGAGGCAGGGCCAAGAGCTGCAGCAGATTCGCCAAAAAATTCAGGATGATGAGATGAAAAAAATTGCTGACCAGCGCAGGAAAGAGAAGATGGAGGACAAAATGGCTCGGTAAGGTCTTTGTAATGCCTACAGTAGCATCTTTGAGCAAAGAAATGTAGGTTTGGGTAATGATTACTGCAACTCTACAAAGCTTAGCACGTGTGGAGTGGATTAGAAGCATTACTGCATCTAATTTTCAGGAATTCAACCTGGGATGTAATCCGATGCATTTTTTTTAACGTATGTGCCAGGTTTCAGGTTTCATCGTGGGACTGAAGGCCTCATTATTCTGATCATAACTCTGTTTCCTGTTTTGTTTTGTACTCCAGACAAAGGGTTAAAGACAAGATTGCACGAGACAGAGAGGAGCGAGCACAAAAGGTACCCCGGCTAATTGCCACGTTCGGTTTCTTCCTACTTATTTACCGTTTCTTTTTGTATCCGCGAATATGTAACTGAAAGAGTTATTTTTCCCCTGTTGAGTTTGGAGGCGGTGCACCCCCGAGCACGGCTGCCTCGTCCCAGCCCACCCCACCCAGTCCTTCGTCACCAACCAGTCAGGGCCCTCCACCCTCTAAGAAGGAGTACGATGAGTCCAGGATACAGGTGATACAAGAGATCTGCACATTTTTTACAATCCCTCTAAAACCCAGTTTGCTCAAGGTTTGCAGGAGACCTTGTGATTTAGAAACGACCTTCATTCTTCTTGGTTTAATGTTTCACTTTTGTGTTGGAACTGACATCGAGGTTGTGCATGAGATCATTTTAAAGGCAGGTCTTCCACTCGTGTGTGTGCCCAGTGTGTATTTCTCTCTCTTTTAAGTAAAGATTTTAGCACTTGTTCTACCGCTACTTAAAATCTAATTATAAGATTAACTGTTTTTTTTATTGTATTATTTATTATGATATTGATTTGTGTCTGTTCACCAGCTGTAGATCTAACAGTTCCTATTATAAAGACATTTAATTGATCCTGTGGTAGATTCAAGCATCCAGTAGCAGCAGAACTACACTCTGCATACTTTATTGTCACATTATTAACTGTCTGATGGCAAAATGTTCCAAGAAGTGTGTCATATTGGTCTCATAATTAAGAAAGATTCCTCTCCTGCATCCAAAGTCATGTTCATTCTTTATTCTCACTGGCTGGTGATTTTATTAGAAACTTTGGTTTTACCAGTTACAGATATGGCAACTTCCATGTATTAAGATCACAGGCAAGGTATTACTTGTGAACAAATATGGATACATCCGTAGTCACTGAATGAATCTAAGAGTTAAGTCTGTTTCCAGGACGACCATTTCATCCCAGCGCAAGCTTAGATTGACTTCCCTGGATGAGGCAAACTGAGTTACCATTTAAAATGTATTTCCTTTTGTTTCAATTTGGATTGACAGGTTCGTATGCTCGACGGCTCGACCATCACAACAGTCTTCAAGGCCCAGGAGCCGCTGGCGGCAGTGCGTGTTTATGTGCAGATGAACGGCAACACGCCTGAGGGTCAGGACTTCACGCTGCTGTCACCCTACCCCCGTCACATCTACACTGAAATGGACATGGAGAAGCCCCTCAAAGAGCTGGGTGAGCTGTGGAAAGGATTTGAACAGAGAAAGTATGCCGTTGTAAATCTTACGAGTGGGTTTGGACTTAAAATAGCTGCCGGTGATCCGACTCAGTTGAGGATATAATAATCAGACTGTACAATGTTTCTCAACTTTCCTTTCTGTCTGCTCAGGTTTGGTGCCTTCAGCTGTGCTGGTTGTTACCAAAAAGTAAGAACAGGAGGATCTGCTCTGTGAGCCTACCTCACCACCTCCACTACATCAACACCAGAGACACCCGAACCAGACTGATCCAGGATCAGAGACACCATCTGTTAGTATCACTCAATAAGCCAGCTACCCGAACTAAAGCAAAGATGTAGCTCCCACGCTGCATTCAAACATCTCGTGGCTCTCAAAATGTTGGAATGGAGAAAAGTCTTAAGACTGACTGCCCGCAGCCTCCTGCAGTCCTGCGCTGTGGGGTTGAGCGTGCACTGAGCTGGACATTAACTGTGAGTGATCAAAGAGCACATAGCTGGCTTCTGACTGATACTTCTTCAAGGAGCACCACCCATGTTTTCAACAACTGTAAGAAAAGTCACAGAACAAAACCATTCAGTTTTAACCTGATCCTTACAGCGCTACACAAGACCTGCTCAAGTGGTGCTGAACGGGCCTTAAATCGAATCGTCATATCATATCTCCCCGATTTTTAAAAGAAAAAAAAATGTTCAGATATATATCGACAGTTATGTCTGCAAAGTCACCAAGAATCCACTTACAATAAAGCCGACTTGGAGAACTGAATTGATGGACTGAATTTTCTGAAAGTCACTTGGTTCATTACTTAAATTTCCTGGATTTTTATTAACAAATCCAACAATCGACCAATGAACTTATCCCTTTCGAAAGCTTCGTAGCCCCTCCAACCAACGGGCAAATTTAGCAGTTTTAATTCACTGTAACAGCAGCTCTCAGCTGTTAAAATATACTTAGTCACGTTCTTTTGCATGTAACTGGTTGCATTAAAACAAAAACAAAATCCGAAACAGGCATCTTTAAAGAAATGGAGCTTTTTACTGCCATTTTACTTTGGCAAGCCTTTGCAATGAATAGATATGGTTGAGTTAAATAAAAATATAGGCTATAAATGAGTTGATATGGTTAAGTAAATGTTCTTAAATTATTACTTTATTTCAGGGCGTATCTGAAGTCAGATAACCACAGCCCTTCATTTGAATTTAACTTTAGTCAAACTCATTTATACATTTGACTCCTCTGTTAGTTTGGCTGAAAAAGGAAGAAAATCTGTGTGCTGTTCCTACTATTTCTCTTTCAACAGTTTTATTTAAAAAAAACTCGCTCTTGTCCTTGTCCAGTAAATCCAGATGTGTGCAACCTCCTCACCTTCATGGGTTTTAGTTTCACAATGAGTGCACGTAACAGCCGATTCTCCTCCTGTACGATGGAAGCATAAGGAAACGCACAAAAAACCAAAACAAAAAAACCCTCCTTTGTGACACACTATAAAACACCTTTATATACATTAGAAAAAAACAGCCTACTCAGTGGAATGGTACAAAATGTCAGTCAAACGTCGCCTGTAAAGTTGGATAAAGTGGATGACTTTTAAAACACGAGCAAAGGGGCCAACAAATACAAAAACAGTCCAGATTAAAATGCCGAGACACTTTACTAAAAATGCGTCACTGTTTCCTGCTGTCGTCTTCCCGACCTGCCCCTCAGAATCCAAACAAAAATGTTGACTCGCCAAATGAGGTCCAGTCCTCAGTATCACAAATCCTGCACTGTGAGGTGACCCAGGGGAAGGACGGAGAGGACAGAGGGATCCTGGGTTTTAGCAGGTGGACCTGCAGGGCTGGGTGCTTCAGTCTGTTGTTCAGCTGTTCAGTCTGTCTGCCTCCACAGCTGCTGCTGTTCTTTTAGCTGGGTGGATAGTAGGACTGGTTGTAGTTCCAGGTGTTCTGGTAGCCGTAGCCGCCGTACTGCGGTTGCTTGAAAAGGAATGACAGGAAACGAGTGTCACCGCATGAGTCTCCTGTACCATCAGTGAAAACTTGATATTCTACCAGCTTCATCCAAAAAAAAAAAAAAACTTTTTGCTTTTAAAATGTGTGGAGATATCATTTCTACCTGGTACCAGCTGCTGTACGCTCCGTAGCCAGCCTGTGAGCTCATGTCGGTGCCCATCATAGGAGGAGGCGGCGTGGTGATGGGGACGTGTGGCATGGTAGGTGGGACTTGTTCGGACACAGCAACAGCAGAGCCGTCATCACTTTTACTCAGCTTCTCTGGATCCTCATCCCTTTGGGATCAGATTAATAAAAAAAAAAATCACGCTTAATTAAATTAATGCCACTCTTATCAGTCTTACACGCAGACTTCAGTTACTATCAAACGGCTAGATTCCACTAATAAGACTAAAATGATACGAGTGCAAGTGTATGTGAAAGTAAACTTATTTCACGCTGCGGCCAATCGTGTGCAGTTGTGTTGTTCCACTTCTCATTTTCTTTAATAACACTTAACCTGTATTTTAACACTCATCCACAAAATAGTTGCATTAGCTTTTTAAGGGCTTGACTTCATCGCTCAAACTGTATGCCGAGTTAAATACTGCTGGATGAAGTTCCATCTTAAATGTTACTTTTGATCCAATTAACCTCAGGTTAGTTGTTCCCTCCTTCCTCACCCGTTCTCTGCTCCTCTCTTTGTTCCGCCCAGCTCGTTCAGCAGCTTCTGGTGCGCCTCGTAAACAGACAGCACGCTGCGGACGACAAACACACGGGTTCACGTTCAGATGGTGTCCATTTTGGTTCATAAAACCAGCTCTGTTTAAGATACTTGCCATGAAATCTTACCTCTGGATAGAGTTGCTATAATCCTCTGCGAACTGGAGGCCTCTTTGTGAGAGGAGGATCTTGGTGTGTGGGGCGAGAGGAGCCGCTAGGGCTCGTGTCACACACTCCTGCACTGCCTCCGCTGAGGCCCAGGGGTCTCCTGACACCTCCAGCTCCAACAGATTCAAGTGCAGTTTGTCATTATCCTGATGGAGGACACATGAGGAGAAAGAGGAGGATGGTGGCATTTAAAATACTAGCCCGAAGCACAAAGAATGACATAAGTATCACTGTAAATATTCCGTACTGTGGTACTGATAAAGAGGCAGAAATACACAAAAAGAAATGGCTAAAGAAAAGAGTTCAGATTACTGTGGATGTAGTGACTCATCTCACCGGACTAATTTCCAGTGCTTCCTGTAAAACTCTGCGGGCTCTGCTGGGGTTCCTGCCCACTTTCAGCAGGAGCCGAGCCAGCTTGATGGAGTAGAAGGCGTGTAACGTGGGCTTCTCTTTGGATTCATCCACCGCCTCCCTCAGCAAGGCCTCTGATTGGTCCAGCTGGCCCGCTCGTCTCTCCAAGGCGGCTCTGCGGAGACGGACAACAGCCAATCCTGGCATGCTTTTCTCCAGGGCCTCCAACACTCGCCGGGCTTCGGTTAATTCACCTAGTGGAAACAGAAGGTTCTCATGAGTGTGATGATTCAAAAATACAGAATGCGAGTTTATTGACGTGTTTGTTTTGCCTTTTGTTAATATTTTTTTTTTGGTTATTATAAAAAAATAAAAAGTCGGTCCCGACTGGACGCTCGAAAGAGGTTAGATATTTAGATAGATATTTGACAGAAAAGAATAAACGTGTTGTGGAATGTGTGAGTGCATCTTCGCACCGTGCCTCTCCTCGAAGGTCGCCCACTGCATGTGGATGTTGGGTTTGTAAGCCAGGTGGACCTCGCAGGCTCGTTTGTAAACAGCCCGAGCTTCATCCACACTCTGTGGCTCCAGGTACTGAATGTACTGAACACACACACACACACACACACACCGGTACAAATTACACGCTGATACATGCACACAAGACCTCAACGCATAATAATGTGGAAATTGTTCGGAATGTGTTCTCTTACTCTGGTCCAAAACTCCTCGTACAGCGCACAGGCGATCAGGCAGCGCTCAAACAGGATGCGAACTCTGTAGTCGCTGCGGGGAACCGCAGCATCCTCTGACTTTTCCTGAGGCTGGCTCGTGACCTCAGAACCCTCAGCGGCCACCTGGTTTGGATCTAGTGGGAGACGGGAGTATTAAAACTACAGATGGTATTTTCCCTCTGACACGGGTGGCGACTCTTCATCCCGCCTGTGCTCACCTTGTGCGGGGTCGCTGCTGTCCCTGTTCAGCTCAGCTATTTCCCAGTCCAGGTAAGAGTGCCAAGCCCGGAGCTGCAGGCGATCGAGAGGCTTGACGTGGAAATACGGCCGCTTGATCTGTGGCAAAACAACGGGGAGTTCAGTGTGATTCGATCTGATTTGAATGCAGCAGTGACAACGGGACTGAAAACGTAATAAATTCAGACTTTAACAAGAGGACTGACGAATATACTGAACAATCGATTAAAAAAAAAATTTAAATCTCAAAGATATAGTTTAAAAATGCTCTTTCAAACAATATTGGAATAATGTTTTGAGCTCTTCAACTGGTGCATGAACATAAACATAAAAAAAAATGTTCCTCATTAAAGTGAAGTACTGCAGACAACAGTTTTTCCATTAACAGCTCAAATTCATACATCATATTTATAAAAAAATAAAATAAAAAAAACCCTTGGATCAGAACCTAGTAATCCAGAACCAAAGAAAATACGAAAACAATGAAAGAAGGCAAATGGAGGAAGACATGAGAGAAAAGAGAAGCTAGCAGACACTCACAGCATCTTCAAAGTGCCATCTCTTTCGGACTTCTCCCTCGTTGTCCTGGTACACTTTGTCCTTGCGAACCAGCACTTGATCCCTAATCTTCTGCATCAGTTCCTCCTAAAACGCAGAGAAGAAATGACCTATTTCCCCCTCTTTAACTTATATCTACATACAGTTTCATTTTCTGACATCAGGACAGCATCAGATTCAAACACACAAGGTCAAAAACATCCTTTCCTTTGCCATCGAATAGCTTCCTGTTAAGTATCATCACGACTGAGTGGATCTGGTGGCTCCTCTGTCGTTAACAGCAGCTACTATGAAACCTAATACAAAGAAATCATTGCAGTTCCGTACTGAAGGAGCCAAAGTGGCCGTTTATTAATCACAGGATCAATAGTTTGGGCCCTAACTTGGGCAAAATAAAACTCTACATTTCCCCCCGGTGTTAACATATATTTCTGACCAGAACTCTATATCCAAACTCTCCTACTAACTCTTGGCAGGTGGATATAACTCACTGTGTCTGTGCCTTCAGGTGTGGCGGGCTCTTCCTCCCCTGGTGGCCTCTCCTTCTCCTCCTCCTGGGCCTGTTCAGCCCGCTCTGCCTTTTGGCTTTGACGGCTTAACGCCCTCAGCTCCTCGTACTCCTCCACTGAAAGTACCTCTTTGGGTGCGTGATTGTTCAGGTGCTCTTTGAACCTGTCGTAGGGCAGGATGGTGTAGCAAGATGCAAAATAAAGATTTAAAAAAAAGTCACATTTAGAAAGAGAGGAAAATACTAAATAATACTGCATGTGAAAAACTGAGGCAGCCATCAACAAGCAGAAACCATGTGTTGCTCTATATGTGGTCTTACTTTTCATAGTGGGTGTTGTAGAGCTGGGTGGGGACATTGAGGACTCTGTCCAGGACAGTTGCTGCATTCTTCATGTTCCCTTGCTCCTTCTCCCACTCAACATACAGATCCCAAAGCCGATCTGAGTGGAAGTCCAGACCTGCTGCTGCAACCGCTTCCTCAAACACGCTGAGGTAAGAAAAAAAACAAAAAACATGAAAACAATTTTAAGTTTAAAGTGAAAATAATCATTTATGGAGAAAAAAAAAACTAAAACTGAGAAGCGTTTAAATAAAGAGCTTAAGGGTCTGATTCGCTGTAAACTTTGGTGAATAAATGGGGCTTTTGCATTAGAAAAACACTTATTTAAGACATGTGTGGGCTTAAATGTTTAAACCCAACAGCTGAAAACGTGTGAGAGCGATCGTTTACCTGCGAATCCGCGTTGGTGATTCAGGCAGGTTCATGTCCAGTGTTCCCAGCAGCAGATTTATATAGTGGATCCACAGATCTACACTCAGTGGGATTGCCCGAAGACCCTGATTACACACCTAACACACACCCACAAATGTTAACGGACTGAAGACCGTATTAAAAAATAAATTCTTCCATTTTAAGTGGCGTAATAAGATTCAAGAGGCTTTATTTATCCCGAGGGAAATTGCTGTGCAGCTATGGAACAAGGGAAAATAAATAAAGTAATAAGGAAGTAATACTTAATTACTTAGTAAAGTAAAAAGGAAAGAAAAGAAATGGAGAAGCTCTGCTGTTTTACCTCCTCTGCTTTGTCGTTGTACCCAGCTCGGCGCTCCAGATCAGCAAATTTCTTCCAGTACCCGTAGCAGAGAGGGTAGCGAATGAGAAAGGCCTCTAGTGCTCTGCGAGATGCTGTGACGTGACTCTAAAGAGGTTGAGGAACAAGTCCAAATGTTATGTGACATGTTTCGTAAACCCATGCTGAGCGATGATTCTCCTCCTGAACACAACGCACCTCTTGCTCACAGTACTGCAGCAGATCGGTCCAGCTGGTGAAATCTTGAGGGTTGTCGTGCGCAGCCTTCCAGAGACGCTCAAAGTCCGCAGGCAGTTCCCCCTCCTCGTCCTCTGGAGCTGGGGGCATAGAGAAGGAAGAAGGGTCGGGGACTACAGGAGCTTCAGGAGCCACGGCTGCGCTGCCGTTTTCCTCTGAGATCTCAGGTGGAGGCGGAGGGGGAGGTGGTGGCGGTGGAACCTCGGCGATGTCCATGGCTT
This sequence comes from Leuresthes tenuis, assembly GCF_036924035.1. Taxonomy (NCBI): domain Eukaryota; kingdom Metazoa; phylum Chordata; class Actinopteri; order Atheriniformes; family Atherinopsidae; genus Leuresthes; species Leuresthes tenuis. The sequence goes on along the minus strand of NW_027325365.1, from coordinate 13,759,110 downwards.
CAGAGGAGAAGATCAAAGACAAATCACCACGTGTGTAACCGAGGGTCAACATTTGCTCTTTTTAACACTTTTTTTAAATTAACCACTTTTTTCAAAAATCTGTTTGCCTGGAACCAGAAGAAATCAGGACTTGGCTCACCAATTATAGTCTCTGCTTGGGATGCAAAGTGATGTCTGCACATTTTCAGTACTTGTCAATAAAAACAGGTTTTTGTTTGTTTTGAAAATAAAACTGGAAAACTTCACATAAAAATAAAGTTGCATGTTTTCCCTGCAAGTTTAAGAAAACCATTTTAACACCACAGTGTCTGCATATTGTTTGCCCTTTCATACACGTAGAGTATCAAAGAGCTGTAGTGTTTCCCTGTCACGACACAGGGAGCATCCTGCTCTGCTTGTTTTAGAAGTTTCCTTGTGTCAAAACACCCGACGCAGGTCATTATCAGGCCTCTGCAGAAGCTAAGGATAAACTAATGCGCTGGACCGTGCTTTCAAATCAGGTTTGTTGATTCAGGTCACTGGGACCAGGACTGGGAAACAGACTGTCCAAGTGTGAGATGCACCCTCAACACTTAAGATATGGTGGACTTGTTCTATACCAGCAGATCGCACAGGCATGATGCAAAAAGTGCACTGCAATAGTTTTATTTTTTGTTTTTTTTCCAGCACTTTGCAGATGAGTTTGGTTGTCATCAGCACCACAATTCCTTGGACCTATTCTTAATAACAGCGAAACAGTGGAACACAACATGCAGGCAAGAACAGAAGTGCACAACGCAGAAAAGGTTACCAACTTTAAATAAATAAATCACCTTAGAGCTCTTAGGAGATTTACATTCTCTGTTCACACTTTGGCTAAAGCCAACATTCTCCACACTTTTACTAGAAAACTGTCTCAGTCACGTCTACACAATGTCTCCTTTGCTTGATTTAGACATTTGCTTTTATGTAAATGCAAAAAAGAGCAGAGGGTTGATGTGCGTCTCAATTAGACTTAAAATATGTCAACATAACCCAACATCACAACGTATCCAGCAGAGGTGTGTTTCATTCATTAAAAGCTCAGTGCGGTGAAATGATTTGACGCATTCTCGTTTAGCTGATATGGAAACTACTTAATTCGTTTGTAATGACAGCTGGGACGCACCAGAAAGCCGCTCGGCGAAACACTAAGCAGTTAACTTTGTGAACGTCAGTTACAGAGGACTATGCCATGTCGTGGTGTGTGTAGTCGAGAACACGTTAGCTTAGCCTAGCTCGCCGTGTTTGTCTTGCAATGGGTTTGAAATGGATGCTTTACTTAAACTGCAACGAGCTTATACAAAGTTTTGCAATACCTGTAAAACTGCATTCCAACTATGAGCTATAGATTCATTAATGAAACTACCTGAGGACTCTTCGAGCTCCCCGTTGCCGCTCATCTCCTCACAGCCCTCGGCCGCCATGATGGAAACGTCTCGATGACGTCATCCACGCACGACAAGACATCGACGGGAAAGAACTGCCATATAACCATAACTACACGTTTTCTCAAAAAATACAGAAACTGTGGCAATAATAATTACTGTATATCATTATTTATCAACTAAAGACTTGTTGTTTCGCGTTGTCAATATACGAATTAATTCTGGACATATCGTTGTTAATTTCTTTATATATTATTGGATTTAAAAGCTCACTCTCCTCTGATTGGTTAATTTCGTGCAGCACCAAGTTTGTGTGAGCCGTACTTGGTGGGTGTGTGAAGTGCCTGTTTAGCACACTGGGACCAATAAAAAGTTCAAAAGTTTTAAAATAACTGGTTTTAAACCCAACATTCAAAACAGATTTACGCTATTTCAGTTTGATCAATCAATTTTTTTGTATTAATTCACAAAATAATAATTCAAGTTAGCTAATTGCAGAAGCTATTTTGACTTAGCATATTTAGTTAGGTTTTTGTTATTTGTTTTTGAATGCTATTCATGACTGTCAAAGAGCTAGTAAACTAATTTTTCATTCAGACAATGCTTTTGTTTGTATTTAACTAAACTCTCTTAGATGTGATTTAAAACGCAGATTCGTGTTTCTAAGTTTTTTACGTCTCATATATATAAGCGCTAGAGGACATTCATTTTTTAGGAATTCAGCAGTTCTATGAATTGTACAACTTAGTTTATTCAGTGAAAATATTTTATATTTCAATAGTAATATAATAAGATTTAAACAATCTGCCTGCCCCAGTATAGCTACAGCAACTTCAAATAGGAAACAGGGCTAAACAACAGATAATTAACCAACTTCTACCAAAAATGCATTTATCTCTCATCATGTTGCAGCTATCTTAAAATAACTATCTGTGAGGTCACTTTGAGCTATATTTGAACAGGTAATATATTTTTTCCAAGTTTATTGGATTGCTCTCTCTCACCCTTTATATCATTGCCAAAATTAGGAATCACAAATTAAGCTCCTAATGAGCAAACCTCCATTGTATCTTATGGACCTCACAGTTGAAGAACAGCCCCAAGCAGAGCACTTCTCTCAGTCTGCAGGTTCATTGTGGTTCTCAGAGTTTGTAAAAGTAGAATAGGAGGTGTGGCCTTCAGTTATCAGGCTCCTCTCAAGAAACCAGCTGACAGTTAGGTTTAAGACACCCTCTCTATCTTTAAGATTAGGCTTTCAACTTTCCTATTTGATAAAATGTATAATTGGGGATGGCACAGGTGACCCTCATCCATCCCTTTAGATGATTTAGGTAGATAGATTTAGGCCTAGACTGCTTGGGGACCTCTCATGATGCAAGGAGCACCTTTTCCATAGGTTTAGGCACAATGGTTGAGTTCCTTTATGGTTTTCTTTTCTCATAGCAGGTTTCCCTGGCCTGGTGTTTTGTGTTTGTTGGCATCTGTCTTGTTCTCTCGCCTTCACAACCAGCAGAGGCAGCTGCCCACCCTTTCTGAGCCGGTTTCATCTGTCTCCTATTGCCATGTGACAAGGGTCTGAATCAAACTGAAGATTCTGGGTTATCTGTTGGTTTCCGTAGCTGGAAAACTTTTTATGAGTCAACATTTATATGAATAAGACTATAATGAAGTGGATTGTATTTCACTGGACTTGTATGGACCTTGTGTACCCCGTCTGTAGTGCCCTTAGATTACTTGTGAATTAGCACTATACAAATAAACTGAACTGATTAAATCAAAACAACAAATCTCCTTTACATTTGGTCAACTTTATTTTCACTTGGTCTCATTTGTTAGAGTACATCTGACAAGTTTGACAGCAGAAGTGCAACCATTTACTTCCATTTCCACCAGTTCAAGCCATCAAAAATACAGCGACATGTACATTTATGATCATAAAAACAATTAGAGACAAACTCACAGAACAAAATCCCTAAAAATATCAATGATTTAACCAGACAGGACATAGACCAGTTTCCAGAGAATAATTTGTCTTTATGACTGTTCTGTGGACATTTAGGACAGATGTTTCTGTAGATCAGACCGGCTTTAAGTAAATATTTTTCAGTTGAGCCTTTATGAAGGATTTGGGTTTTGTTAATCAAGATCCAAATGACTGGAAAGTTTGGACTGTCCTAATACCCAGAAAAACATGGAAATCTAAACAATTTAAGTTTTCACCTTTCCTTGAGTGCATTAAAAGTAGCCTAGTGAACCAAGTTGGAAATTTTACTTGATAAAAACAGAAAGCACATCAGTGGACAAGTCCCCTGAAGTGATTCCTGACTGTCAAGTTTGTTCAAAACAGCTGAAAATCCCCTCCCTGTGCAGCAGCTGAATGACCTCATCATTTCCAACGCTGAGTGATTGTTATCAAATTTACCACTGAGGAATTCAGAAATGGGCTATATAAGGATGGACCGGCCCGAACTGATACATAAAAATGTCTTTTAGTGGCATTAAGAAAAAAAAAACGAAACACTGGATGAAGGTTTAGTGCAGGAAAACAGAGAAAGATGTTGGCAAGCCCTCCCTTGATATGAAATGTGGCACGAGTAAAGAAGGCCGAGCTCTTAGCTGATTTAAGGCCGGAGGAATGGCATTCATTTTTGAATGATAGTGGCAGAATCAGCAGCAGGTGGAGCATGTGTTTTGAATGTAAACCTTCATTTTAAAAGCCCAACAACCCCCTACAGTGAGCAGACAGAAACTAGGAGGAGATTCCTAAAGGAAAGAAAAGGGGGGGAAAACAAAACATCTCGGTCATCCTGAGGATTCATAAAAACGACATGACTTGAACCACTCAGTTGTTACCTATCTGAAAAATGTGACAAACATAATTGTCTACCAAGTAGTAACCTTGAACCCCTACTATCAGGCGTTACAGTGCGACTAAGCAAGAGGGAAATGACATAGAAGTGGCTCAGAAGTGGACCAACAGGTTTCAATGGGTTTGGGAGTGCGTGGATGAAAACAGTGTATGGATCTATGCCTTTATGTCCATATCGGGTATTCTGTTGACTTTCTGTTGTCTCAATTGGGACCTTGTGTTGGCTCCCTCCTAACTCCACTTCGTCCTGTTCAGTCATTCTCTCCTTCCCCTCTCCGTTGTTACGCAAGCGCCACGGTCCAGTCCTCTCCTGCGCTCATGCCAGGTTTGCGGAGCGTCACAACAGACATGGAAGCATCAAAATCGAACTCTAGCTGGCTCTCGTGACCATCTGCGAAAAGGAAGAGAAGAACTGTGAAACTTATCCCCCCAAAAAAACATGCTTATAACCTCAGACGCTCAGAATCCCTGACAGATTAAGATACGTTTCTTTCTTAATGAGATGCTTTGATCTTGGAAGTCCTAAAGCTGCCTTTTGGACAGCAGAGTGATTTCATAACCCAGATTAGGTCCACTGTTTCGTGTCTATTCACTGAAATCCCATTATATAATTCTATCTGGACTTCAACAGCTGCACTCAAATCAGGTTTTGTGGAGGAAATTAAAGCACACTTCTCAGAGAAGATGAGTAAAGTGAGACACTTATCTTTTTTTTGTGCTATTATTCAGGACAGACCAAATCAGGCAGTGTCCCAAACCTCATTGAGTCATGGCAAAGAGAAAAGGCTAGAGACATGATGAGGGCAATGATCTTTATACTACCCCGACAGATAACTTTGGTTACCATGGTTTCAGATAGTTTGTAAAGTCATCTTGAACTGTTCCTAACACTAATTTTCCTCCTTCCTATACATTTATATCTTTACTGATTTCTATTATATACCATCACTTAACCTAATAATATGTTTTGCTTTTGTTGTTTGATTTATTTCTATCTTGATAAATCATTGAAGCTTTACAGTTTGGAGTGTCTTGAAAGTGGAATTTCAGTAAAATGCAATGGAGACAAGGCATAAAAAGACAACCGTATGAAAATCCTAACAGCTAAATATCACAGAGCTTTTTCATGATGTCACATTTGATGTGTGACACTTAACTTTGTTCACTAAAGAAAATAAACTGTCAGTTATTTTGTACAGCTCATGTGAGGAAAAAAAAAAAAAAAAAGGTCACCCACCTGCAGTCTTGAGGGTAACTTTGCTGGGTTTACTGGCTCCCAGTATGACGACACGTTCAATCCAGGACTTGGTAGTAAAGTGGGCATCAGGAACGAGGTTACTGTGGAGCAGGCAGGGGCTCGACTTAATATTCAAACATTATGAGGTATAACACTGCAGCAGTTAAAGAATCTCCCGGAACATTAGTTATAAGCAGCTTCCTGAATATCCTAAACCTGAACCTGTTGTTGTTTCACTGTGTGCAGATCTGAAATGCTCAGAAACATCCTGTTTCTTGATAAAGAGAGGCAGGAGACAGATATTTATCACTTACACAGAAGAAAGGATGTTGCTGGCAAAGGACAGCCTCCTGTGGATGAATTCCTTTTTTTCATAGTTGAAGGTGTGGCCATCATCTATGTAGAACTCACCCTCCGCGGTTCTCTGTCAGACAAAAAAAGTCAAAACTTAAATCCTGACAATGCCGCCTAACGGAGAACAGGTGTGTCGTGCAGGCTGTTCAGTTTAGTTACCTGAGTGTTTAGAGCCACATACAGAGTGTAAGGGTCATGCTCCATGCAGGTGGAGGACCTGCGAACCCGCAGCTTCCTGGGAATGATCGATCCGCCGCGCTGGAACACCGGGATCTGACAACAAAACACAGCAATCAGCAAAAAGGTGACAAAGTGGTTTACCATTTCGATTGGGTGCTGTTGCCATTTCAGTGCGACTCTTACAGAGTTTATGGTGACAGGGACGTAAAGGCTCTGGGCCCCATTGTGCTTCTGGAAGGTTTGGATGTCAAACCAGACCTAAGAAAACACAGAGAGGTTAAGACAAGACCAGCTGAAACCAAAAGATAATAGTAATGCCTGTTAAAGCCAAAGTTTTACCTCGTTTTTCCCAGGCAGGTAGGCGGTGACTCCCCTGGCTCCCTCTTCAGTAACTGGGTGCACCAACAGGTCTCGCCCTGCGGCAGAGTTAAGCATCATGAGATAACCGTTTCCCAACATATCGGTCTTTTGAGCTGCAGATATTCTCCACCCGTCAGTGGTTCCGATCATCACATTTATTTCCCATAAGCCTGCATTAACTGTCATCAGCCACTAGGTGGCAGCAGAAACCACTTAATAGCACAACACTTACATATTACCCTCTATTGATAAAGTATCTTAAAAATGATTACACGGGGTCACAGAACAACAAATAATTGACAGAAATAAGTCCAACTCTCACCAGCTTGTTTCTAACAATTTCTGTCCACTAACTGCAGCAAAGCAGCTTGTAGGAAGTCATTTTACACCTGCTTGCTGAGAGTTAAAAATGGCACGATGAGAGAAGTGAGAGAAAACTAAAACCAACACTGAGAAGCAGCTACAAATGAAACTGAAAGTCACTAAAAGGCTCTGTGAGGCCAAGAAGAGCAGCTGATGCGGCTGGTATTCATCTCAGGAGTTCATCCCCTAGAAGTAAAGTCACTTCACTAAATCACTGTACTAAAATAGCTTTGAAGACATTTTCTAACTAGAATTGTGACGTGATCTCTTCTCTTTTAGTAGTTTGTGTCTCACCGATCAAAAACTCGTCATCCAGAGCAAAAGTAGCAGGATCCTGAGGATACTCCACCCACAGTGGTCTGAAACAGAGATGCACGTGTAAATATAATATCATGCATGATTATAATAGGAACCTTTCTTTTGCTTTACATCTTTGTTTCTCTGTTAGAGAAAAAGTAATAAGTAATTCAGCGATATAAAAACACTGGTTTTCTTACTCTGATGAGTCAGATTACTGCACAGTTTTTCCAAATGTTAGTACAACAATGTGTGTGTGTCATTACTTTAGGCTTATTAATAGCAAAAGGGAAAAAGTTCTACTTGGAAAACTGTTGGCAATAACAGGAAGTAGTTTTGGTTGAGAATCAGAAGCATTTTTAATGAGACTATCACGTAATTATATCTGGTTGAATAAACTGAACTTGTGCCTGTTTGTGATGGTTTTCTCACCAACCACTTCAGTAACAAAAATATGCGAGACAAACTACGCTTCCTGCGTGTCCTCACCTCATGACGGGCTCTCCGGTGCGGTGGGTGTGGTAGAACTGCTGGTACCAGTAGGGCAGGAACGTGTAGCGCTGGCGCACAGCTTCACGGATCAGAGCCGTGTTCTCTGGCCCAAACAGCCAGGGCTCGCGGCGAGGTGTGTCCAGGTGGGCATGGGCCCTGAAAAATGGCTGGTAAGCCCCGGTCTGGTACCAACGCACCAGCAGCTCAGTGCTCGGAGACTTGAAGAAACCAGTGACGTCAGCTGTGAGACAGAAGGTGGCAACTGTTCAAATCTGGGCTGTTCAGAGACTTTGGGATAAACAACTCCCACAAGATCCTCCATTTTGAGTTTCTGGCATGAAAGTGGAATTCTTCCTTTAAATGCAAGACACATTTATGCAAAAATCTATTTTCTTTAATGAAAGTGGAACGAGAAGAAATCTTATCTTGAACAAGCGTCCTCCTCTGAACAGTAAGTGAGGCGATATGACTTAAATATAACTGCAGCTGGTTTACATTTGCTTTCACAGTGGTTAACACGTCCTGCTCGTTTCTGTGCCAACATTACGAAACAGTACAGAGAGATCTGTGCCTAAATATACTAATTTTAATTATTTTCACAATGTTGATTTTATTAGATGCATTCCCCACCCCCCAACAAAAACAGCTCAGTTTCACAGTCGCCTTGTGACGATCTAATTAAGGCAGCAGACTGCGTTTCATAACCCGTCCATTATGGTTCAGTTTCAGCTCGAAAGGGCACTGGAAGCGTTTCCGATATAAAGATGTTAAATTATTGAAGCTATTTGCCAATCTTGTCCGTGGAACAGTGTATAGTTTTTAAGGATTTATAAAAAAATAAATAAAAAACAAACATTTCCTGACACATACGAAGAAACATGGATGCATTATTAATTACGTCGCTGTTTCAACAGATGCGACCATATTGAATCAATGTTTTTTAGGATTTATATGCGATTATACCAAAGTCACAGCGACATTCGCTGTGATTTCTACATGACGTGAAGCAGCTTCAGTCGAGTTCAGAGTGCTGATACACTGTCATGACAACCCTGCATGAAAGACACTACCTGCAGTAGGGGTCCTTAGGCAAGACCCCCCCATGCTACCTGTCCACCTGGGACACGAGTGTAAGTCGCTTTGGATAAAAGCGTCTGCCAACTGCATGAATGTAAATAAGATGTATAATAAAAAGACCAGAGAGATAAAACTCAAACTTAAGATGGTCATACTCACCACCACAGAAAGAGATTCCAGCCAGTCCTAGACTCAGACACATGGGGATAGAGATCTTCAGATGATCCCAATCAGCAGCATTATCTCCAGTCCACACAGCACCTGAATGCACACACAAAAAAAAAAAAAAAGATTGCTTAAAATAGTTCAATGTGCGCCTCGACTCCTGTCTCGCCAAAATGAACTTTAAACAAAGACAACAGCAAATGGAAACACCCAGTTTAGTGTGCGATACCAACTCTACATCAGCAGCCACTCTGGGAGTAAAGGAAGTCAAGGGCTCACCGTAGCGCTGTGACCCAGCAAAGAAAGCCCTGGTCAGGACAAACGGTCGCTCCACTCCCCCCGACCTTTGGATCAAACCCTCTGCTGTGGCCATTTGCTGTAGATCATGAAGAGGTCAGTGGGTGGAAAGGAAAACAGGGAATAGCTTTCTAAGGGAAACTTCTGAGGCAGTATACAATGTAAAACCTTTTGGTTTACAGCTCAGCACATTTTCAGTCTCATTCAAAAACAAATATGGTCCCACATTTCTCTCTTAGCTGATAATTAAGTTAGCAGCCACGAGACAAGCAGCTACAGCCAACAGTATGCTAAAATAAACAATAAAAACATAAGATGTAATTAGACGTGGTCAAACGGCGCACACTCACCACGTAGAACCCGTACAAGTTGTGCACGTCACGGTGCTCCCAGGCTCCGTGCATTGCATCCTTGTGCATGGTGACCTCCGGCCCATTAAAGACCGACGGCTCGTTCATATCGTTCCATGTGTACAAGTTCTCCATGGAGCCCTGCAGGGAGAAAGAGTGAAAGAGCCAATTTAAATCAAAAAGAAATTCTTAATAAATCTGAAATGAAAAATACCGCCACATGTCTGAAGCCAACAGGTGAAAACTAAGGTTGCCAGAAACTCTCATGTGAAACAATGCAAATATTACAGAGCTGAAGATGAGCAGTTCTCATACTGCACAGCTGAGACGCTACGTTTTTGATCATTTTTCTAGCTCAAGTACTTTATGACTCGCCTCATACTGATCGTAGGCGAACATGCTGGCCCACCAGGCCCTCATGTCAGCACGGGTGAAGTCTGGATAACCGGCGCTACCTGAAGAAAAGGGAGAGATGTGAAAGAAATGAGGATTATTGCACAGTGAAAAACGTGCTGCTCTTAGTCAACATGCAGGTGATGAAATGCAACATTTTCAGGTGAATAATGTAGAGTTATAAGTCTCCTACCAGGCCAGCACCAGCCCTCATAGTCCCCACCATCTTTATTCTTGATGTAGAAACCCCGAGAACGGATTTCGTTATGGATCTTGTAGTTGGTGTCCACTTTGATGTGAGGGTCCACAATGGCAACCATCTAAAACAAATTAAAGAAAACTGAGCTGCAAGTCTGAGAAGGAGCGGAAACTGCTAAACAGGCCGCAGACTGTTCATTTGCAAAGATTTCAAGCGAGTTAGCAGCAGAGACTGAGGATCCCAGCGCTGTGCGGCAGTACAGTGGAGGTGGACTATTTGCGGTGTGCACCTTGCGTTTCTTGTCCACGAGGCCCTGCAGCATTTCCTTCGGTGTTGCAAACTTGTGTGGGTCCCAGGTGAAGTAGCGCTTTCCGTCTGTGTGCTCGATATCGAGCCAGATGAAGTCACAGGGGATGTCGTGTTCGTCGAAGCCGGCGTCCACCGAACGCACATCTTCCTGGTCGTTGTAGTTCCAGCGGCACTGGTGGTAGCCCAGGGTAGCAAGGGGAGGGAAGGCTTGGGTGCCTGATGGACAAATCAAATCAAGGAGGATGTCAGATGAGGAGAGAGGAGAAGCTGACCTTTTTTTATGGGCTGCAGGAAACAAATCAATATACAGTCTGACTAAAACACTCCTTTCAGAGGCTCATGATGACTTTTTCCTTGAATCTGGTCTTTTAACTATATTTTGTTAATCATAATCACAAACTTTAAGCAATGAGCAAAGTGTAAATGCATCAATGAATTCTATTTTCATCATACATGTAAAAGTTCTTAAAGTTATAAACCAAATTTGATCAATTATCTCTTAAAATGCAGTAACATTCTCATGCACATAAGCATATTTAGAAATGCAGTTAGGATTCCAGTACTCTTAACTGCAAAAACGCCAACAAGTTAAGACCACCAGAGCAGCTCAATTTGAACCTTAGAAAATTAAAACACCCTTTAAAAATATTTCAAACTGGAAAACCATGTCCATGAACTTCTTAGTCTCATCCTTTGAGGCACATACAGATATGAAATGAGATCGAACAGTCCAAATCTTCTTTGTACGACCAGAAGTTCATCTTCCCACCTGTTAGAGAGGCATACTGTGAGAAGACATCTTTGGGAGTTGGTCCGAGCATAATGAAGACGTCGATGATGCCACTTTCAGAGATCCAACGAACATCTGTCTGAGGTGTCTCACTGGAGCCCTGGACATAATCCAGCATTTTCCCAAAAACAGTCTGGAGAGAGGCACAATTGTTAGAAGGCGCGATAAGCAGCCCTTTTTAAATGACTATTGCCCAGAAAACAGAGACTAACACCTTAAATAAGCCCTTGCAGTTAAACTCGGGTTAAAGACGACACAGTGCTTAGAGGAGGAAAGAAAAATAAAGTACCTTTCCAGCTGTGTTGGAGCTTATATCCACCCAAGTTTCTGCAGCATTGAGCCAGAAGATGCCTGTAGTCCGCTGGAGGTTGTGCGCCAACATAACTGGAACAGCCCCATACAAGGCCATAGGGTTATATAATTCATACTGGAAGACATCCAGATTATAGAGCCGATATGGATCTCCATTACTAGAACAAAGAAAAACAAATGTTTCAATCTGTTCCTTTGCCAACAATACAGCCTCCATGTGAATTCAAACTAAACGTATTAAATGTGACAGTTGGCACTCACTCTGTTGTTTTGAGTCTAAGGGTGTCTGCGTGTTCTGGGATGCCGTAGACGTGCTCCACACCCGGCAATGAGAAGTCTAAACTGACAGCAGACGGACCTGAGGAGCAGCAACAGCCAGTAATTAGTTTGAGGTAGCCAAGTAAAGGTAAATACTAGCGACTAATCCCAGAATCATCATGATTTTAGAAACATGTCAACTAGTTATAGACCAATAAAATGGAAAAAGAAGAAGGGTTTACCATTAGGTTTGCTGTCTGCGTGCGATTTAAATGTTTCCTCCCACATCCCCTCTTCTACTTTCTCTTCCTCTTTTGTTGTCTGTCAGACAAACGGGAAAAACATTCAAGTTACGATCAGCAGCGGATCGAGACTGCATGTAGAAAAGGTCTGCTTCAATACACAGAGCAAGAGAATGAGTATCTTTAGCATCTTGCAGTACCTCGGCCTGGTTTGCCGAATCGGCCTCCTCTTTGTTCTCAGCCTCCGGCTCAGCTTGGCTGCTCAGGGAAAACGATAGGAGGAGGTGGGGAGGGGATGCAGGGAAAAGAAAGACGTGTCACTTTGGCAAAGTCACACTATATTGTGACGGGTGACATTATATGTGGGGATAATCAAACTATGATTAAAGGAAAAGGATGTACAGATGGGGAGCAGAGGGGGGGGTGATTGTCCCCTAACTCCACACTGAAAGCAAAACAATACTCTACAAGGTCTTAAATGACTTTAATGACAAGTGGGACTGAGCAACTCCCTGTCTTGTGGCTACTTCAAGCTCAACATAAAGGGACAGGAGCTCTAGAGGCTGCAGCATTAAACATCCACAAGGCTCCTTACAGGACCAGCCTGTACACATAAGATCCAACATATAGAAAGATGTAACCCAGGCCATGGTGAAGCACCAAGACACCCATCACACAAGCCATGAGCTTCAACCGAATTTTAGTCGCCACAAGCAGCCACAGAAGTGCATGATCTGCAGTGATGAAACAGGCAGGAGTCAAGAGGCGAATAAGTCTGTTAGTGCTCGGAAGAAGCACCGTCTTCGAGTTCAAAATGTCCCCAAATGAAGGCAACTGACACAGAAACTTCGAAACTTCAGACTGAAGTATAACCACAAACAGAGATGTTGCTGTTAGGTTTGGGGAGCTGGGCAGCGGAGCTTAAAAACTAAACTGAGGGAACACGGTCTACAAGAGTGCGAAGACAGACATACGCAGCTCCAATCTGCACCCTGGACCAACGCTAACTCAAAACTGGCATTCATTTTCCATTTGCTGCTCATTAGCCTTCACAAATTAAGCATTCATTCAACAGGGCTGATTGAGAAACCCAGTCAGTCATGCAATTACAGCGTTAGATCAGCTCTTCAGTCGAGGCGCTCGAGTGAATCTACGGTTGCAGGATTGGGTTAATCAGACGCTGATCCGACTGGTGTGAGAATCATTACCAGGCCTGAAGCGGACGCTGCAGTGTAGCTTTCTTTTTTAGAAGTGTTTTCTGATAATCAGGGTGATATTTTAATGATCATTTGTCTCACAGCGAACAGCCGGGGCCAGAATGAGCCCACCTTTATAGCTAGAATAAATCAAAACCCCCATGCACACACACTCAGTCACGCCTCTCACAGCCACATTCATTTGAGGGTAAATACAGAACTTGGTGAGATGGGGGACCCTACAATTTGTGTCGCTATTGGCAGCAGTAGCACAAGGAACAGAATACACACAAATCTTAAGGGTCTTTACCTAGAGAATACCCTCTTGATATTATCCCACACGCTAGCCACTGTGCTAGTTACTTTATAGGAGAAACTAGGATGATAGGGAGAAGAGGACAGAACAACGAGTCAGAGACAATACTCAAAAAACAAACCGTATTATGGGAACAAAAACAAATCATCCACCGAGTGAGGACGTGGATTTTAAAAGAGAGGGCTGGTATTTGGAAATGTGAGTGCATGCGTGGATTCTCACGTGTCCTTGCGCATCCTCAGGTGCTCGAAGGCCAGGAGGCCGCGCGAGTTCAGCGACATCAGCACTTCGTGTCCCTCCATGATGTCCAGTCGGAAGGGCCGGGCGCTAACGATGACCCGCTGAGACTCCACCCCCAGGGACAGCACCACCCCGTTCTCGTCTTGAGACAAGAGAGACATGCTGCAGCAGAGAGAGGACGGAGACAGAAAGAAAAGTGAAGTCAGGACCAGCAATGAGTATAACCGATACTACTTTCATCATGTACTGGAAAATCTATTCATCCTTTTGATGTTACTTTTAAGTTTTTCCCCCTCGTCATCTTTTCAGTTGGACTCCAACATCAAAACCTCCACCCACCCCACAAAACTCTCACGGGACACTCACGGCTCTGTAGGTGGCTCCCTGACGAGCACGTCTGGGACCTCGTAGCGAGGTTTCAGCGGCTTCAGCTCATTAATCTTCACCCTGGTTATGTTTCCCTGGAGACGGTAGAGCTCGAGCAGCAGGCGCACCTGAGAGCCACGGGGAGAGGGTTGGGAGGGAAAGGGAGGAAACACAAAAAATGCAAATGAGGGGGTCTGCGACACACTGTTGCAAAGTCCAAACTTATCACGATTTCACCCTTTGACATATGAGGCATGAGGAGCGCTGAGCAGGCACCTTGATGACAGCAGGTCAAATGTGACAGTTGAACCTAATTTTCAATTTAAGTTAAGAAATCACTCATTTCTGGGTGCAATCATTGCATTTCAGAAGTGGAAGTTGAACCTCACAATTTGTTTCAACTCCAATTAAAAAATATATATACAGAATGGGATAGAAATATGATGACCTTCAGGTTTGCCTCTTGTTTCTTAGCTTTTCTATCAATATCAAAGTCATGCTAGCAGATTTAAGAGTCAGATAACTGAAAAAAAATTGCTCAAAACGCTCTGGAAGAACTTAGCCCAATAGTGCAGGTGTAGGCTTAGAGTGATCTACCTTGTTATTGTCATTGATGAGCTGCAAGGTGAGTCTGGTGTTGGTCAGCTCCATGGTCTCCAGCAGGGCACGATAAGGAGACTCACCAGGCTTCAAAGCTCGCTGACGCCTTAAAATTAAAGTTACAATCAGGGGTGGACACCAGTTAGAAACATGCAAGGTGAAGTAAAAGCATTTATTTTTCTTCTTTCTTGCACTCACTTGCAGAAGGCACTCTGGTCACAGGTCTTGAAGTTGCCCTTGTCCACAGCCCAGGTCCCACTGAGGCCCACAGCCAGCCAGAACACCAAGAAAGGCGCCATCCTGCGAAGGAAATCAAGAGGACACCGTGAGCTTTAATGGCTGCCATATCCCAAAATGATAAAACTCTGATTTGTTGGAGCAATGACCAAATAATTACCAAAAACTATCCTAACCAATCTACAGCCCGCACGCAGGACAGGGAGTTCAACTATACATAACACACACCCGGACTTTGATCGCTCCGCGGTGGTGAAATGTGTCCTCAAATGAAAGGCAGCCAAGCCATTTCCCGTTTCCCCATCCTGCTGATGCACCCACACAGTGTGCTTATCAAGATTAGATCTACATCATCCAGGTACCTGTTAATCAAACTGGACTCCGATTCTGCACCGAACGCTTATATCCAATCCCGTCAAATCCCTCTGATGAGATATGACGTCCCTGGACTAATGCCAGAACACTGCATTAGCTAACAAATCAGCTAACGTGCGTTAGCTAGTTTGCGTTCAGAACTACATAAATGCACCAAGTATTGATATAGCAACGAAATAGCACTGGCCTTTTACATAAGCATAAATTCAAAGATTTTCGGCTGCAATAAAAGCGTTCATTACCTCTCGGAATGAAGTACAAGGCCAACCTTGTTAACAACGGTACAGGGAGCCTGTCAAGCCGCTAATTCAATTGAAGGGGGATATCGACTCTTCCAGTATGTCTGCTCTCCTCTGCGGGAATTAAACCTTTAAACAGCTTCCAAGTTTACTGGTTGTTTACCCATATTGATAACCTCTACCCTTCTGCTAACAAATGCCAAAGTAAACCGCTGATAAATGAACGATAAAACAACGGAACTGCTTTGTCTTACCTTTCAGTGACGGTGGCCATCTTGATTATGCCGCTTGGCTCCGCCCCTTTCACTCCGCAACAAAGATCGTTAAAAAAGTAAGATTCTCAACAACTGACCCAAATGAATGTACTTAGATTCTAAACTAATACAAATTCTAATGAAACTATTCAAACTAAAAAAAAAAAAAACATTACAGTTTTGCAAACTAATTATCTACTTGACGATAAAGTGAGGATTAAAGTGAGGAAATATTTAACCTCTCAGACACGGACACGTCATCTCCAAGCTCCAGTCAATGAAGTGCACACATTCATCCCGGATTTGTCCCACTAGATTCATCGAGAGCCAGTAAGGAGCATACACCACAACCAACTGCTAAAGCACCATAATAAATCCTATCTGTCTACAAATGCGTTACTTTAACCCCTAAAAAGTTCATTTTACACTCATATTTAGCTTTACAACAATTTCTTTTCTTGGTAGTTTATGCTGCCTTGTACCTTGTCTTGCCTCACATTTAATTGAAAATAAACTCAATTTACTCCCTGCTGTATAGTAGGTAGTTAAAAGGGTTTCCAATAAGAGTTTTTCGATGAACAAAATCCTCCCTAATTCAAATTTTTCCCTACTTAATCCAGTTTTGGATCTTCAAACCTTTAAATCTTTCCATGTGACTTGAACAGTATAGCTTTTCTGATTGGTCAGCTCTTGACAATGCTGCAGCTCATGATATTGGCTAGTACAGATACATCCCTTTATTTGTAGTGTATGGTTTGTGGTGTAAACTTCTTAAGAATTATCCCCCAAAAGCAGAGTTGCATCATGCTGCTGTTTACCCTATTCAGTTGACTAGAACTTAGGGATCAACACCCCCACTAGATTTATCTGAGGGGTTGCTTTCTTTCAGCTCAGTTGTACCATTTAAGGCCTCTAAACCTTGTGAAAAATCTGTAAAGGAAAAAAGTAAATTCAACACTATTTAACACACTTGGAATGCTTCGTTTACTTTAAAACAAAAGGTTGTTAATCTCAGTGAGTCTTATCTTCTCTGTTTCGGGGTCAAATAAAATCAAAAACTGCTCTGACATGTTGAAGCTCTGTATAAACGGCTCACAACCAAAGCCCTTATAGGACTTCTCACTGTAATGACCTTCATTATTCTAGACGCTTGATTCGAGTCGCTGTTTAGGACCAACTGAGGATTTATTCTGTAAAGTGGTTTCAACAAATTTAAGAACACAACACGAGATGAAAGGCGTGTTTTTAAGTGCAGTTTTACAACGCGAACAATCTGAAGATCATACAAAACAATCTACAAACCATTTTAGTTGTACTTTCAAACCAAAATGACACTTTTATGGCTCCATTTTGTGTAGAGCAAATATATTATTAACATAATATACATGCGTGCCATTTCTCTCGACTTTCTTTTAGAAACTAGTTGGAAATGTATCAAGTCTGAAAATACAGTACAAAAGGTAAACACACGCACACACCTAATGCAAACAGCTCTACTTTCATGAAACTTAACTAAATTGAAGTAACTTCCCAGTCCACTCTTGAACTAACGCAATATTCCCTCTGTTTTACAGTCCGTTTATTCTGCTCCTCCAGTGTTCATCTCAGAGCTGGAACCGCCAGCAAAGGTGTCCCAGTCTGTCAATGTTTTTATGGAGGACGCTGTGAATCGGTGCCACGTATCTTGCCACATCACCATCCCGCGAGAAATCCCTGCAGAACATGCCCTTCTCTGAACTGAAGACAAACTTCTGTGGCAGCGGCCCGTTTCCCCTCACGTACTCCCACACAGCGAGAAGCAGCAGCCTCACCTCGAAGGGAGTCAGGTGTGGGAAAGCTTCGTGCACGTTGGCCAGCACAGGAGGCAGGAGTTGGCCTTCTCCCATGCAGGACACAAGAAGGCAGGAGGCCTGCAGGTGCCACGGGGAGTCTGTGGATGACGCGTCGCGGGATGCCTCCCAGTGGGCCAGCAGAGTGGCCAGGAGGCCTCTGAGCACGGCTGAGAGGTAACACAGAGCCGGGCGTCCAGCCGCCACCACCTGCAGCAGGGGGAAGAGCACAGGGTGGGCCTCAAAGCAGCGTCTAATGTGGATGTCTCGCTCCACTGTGGTGCGGGCGTGCTCCTCGGGGGGCCACGACAACTCCCCGTTGGCCACATCTGGACAAACGTTTTCCACTAGTGTGACAGCAACGACCTTGGCTGCCTCAGCGTTGATGGGCAGCGGCTCGTCGGGGTCCGACGGTGACCGTGAGCCGTTAAGACCGGAGGAGCTGCAGCACTGGACAATAACCGCCAACAGAGTCTGGATGTTCTACAGAGGGAAGGGAACACTGTCAGTGTTTCAGCTGCATCACAAACACAATACACACCAGCACTTCTACCATTTCTGTACTTTTTCAGACAGCTTTAAAGAATCATATTCTATATTCACAATGTAAAACTCCCTCTCTATAAACTGTATATTAGTTTTTTGGCCGCACTTAGCTCAATAACAGTTCTTAGAACCCACCTGGACGACTCCTGAAGGGTCAAGCAGCTGTGTGGTGGTGCGAGCCTTCAGTCCCTTTCCAATCACCCCCGCATGGAACACAGACCACACGCTGCCAGAGAAATTAACAGTGGTACCAAACCGACAGTTAATGTCCAGTAAAGAGGCTCCCAGGTCAGGGGACACGGACGGGGAAAGCACAGGGGCGCCAGACATGTCTGCGATCTGCCCTCCAAACAGGTCGGCGTTGCCTCTGTGCAGCGCTCCCTCCACCAGCTGCTGAAGTATCGCCTTCAGAGTGAGAGGGGAGTACGCTGCGAACCGGGACAGAAGCAAAACTGAACAGTTCACAGCCTCGCCTGCCTGGCCTCCATCTCTACCCGCAGCCCCGCCTTCTCCTCTCTTTCGCAGTGCCAGAAAGAAATGAGTGACAGCAGCTCGAGAGAGCAGGAGCAAGCGTGCTGGGGAGGAGGTGCGAGGGAGCGGGCTACAGGACAGCAGGCGTGCTGCGGCATGAGACACAACAGGGTCCCCGTGGAGGAGGAGTGGGCAGAAATCATGGAGGTGTCCTGAGACGGCTAAGCCCACCTGGACGGCCATGGAAGACTGAGCCCCTGCTGGTGCTCTTCTCTCCTCCTCCTGGCTCTGGATGGCTGCGGCCAGGTTAAGCAGCAGCTGCCTCAACTGCCGGGGCCCCAGAGTGTGAGTATGGATCTGGGCCACACAGCGGGCCACGGCGGCAGGAATGAGTCCTGCCATGCAGGAGGAGAGTGTGGTGTGGAGCTGCCAGGCCAGAGCCAACTCCTCTGGGTTGTGGGCCTGGGTGAGAAGCTGGCAGAGGGTCTCGGTGGCTACGCTGGGTCCCCCGTAGACTGACAGCAGGCACAGCAGCTGGTGCAGCCAGAGGTGACGCTTCCTCTCCAGTCGCAGAGTCTCAGAACACAGCTGACCTACATGAGACCGCAGCTCCTCCAGGAAGGGGATGACCCTCTGAGGCTGAGAGGAAGCTGAGTTGTACGAACTGACCTCAACTCCATCAGAGCGGTTGAAGACTAGTTTGTGGAGGTGCAGGAGCAGCATCTGGAGGAGGCGGTCGCAGCCCTCTCTAACTCCTTCATGAGGTGATGGGGTTGGGCCAGAGATGATGACTGAAGCTGGCGTCGCTGTGTCTGCCAGAAATCTGAGGACCCGAGCCCCCCCCGAGGGGCTTTGGCTGATGAGGTGGACGGCCAGCCCCAGCATGTTGTCCAGTTCCTCTCTGGGGAGGCTCTGCAGCAGAGCCTGCAGCTGGAGCAGGACGGGAGGGCGTAGCAGCTCCACCAGCTCTGCAGACACAGCACCGAAGAGGTTTGGGGACATGGCAGCAAGCTGCAGCAGGAATGGAACTGCGGCACGTCGAAGCTGTGGGGAGCTTTCCCAAGATATTGAAGATGAGGTGGGAGAAAGAGGGCTGGATGGAGTCAGACTCTCCTGAAACATCCTGAGCAGCTCCTTCCGGATGCTGTCAGAGTGGTGTGCTGCCAGGTGTCCAAGTATTCCCACCACTGAGCCAATCTTGGGAACTCTGCTGCCTTTTTCCACTCCCATCACCAGTAACCCCTGGTCCTTAGCGCCATGAGAGCAGAAGTCCTTCAGTCCACATGCCAACACTCTGCTGATGATGGTTCCGGGGAAGGCAGACCCAATGTGAGCCACCACCCAGTCAAAATGAGGGGAGTGCTGAACTGAGGTGTCCAACAGAGCATCCACACAGGCGTCGGGGCACCAGGCCAGCATCGCAGCCAGGCACTGGGAGTAGGCCTCCATGAGGGACCGAGTGGCAGCACATGACATCCACAGCTGGAGCAGCTCATTGAGGCTCGAGGAGTGGGGGGCCACTCTGCGCCCAGCGTGCTTGCTGCTCAGCTGGCCGAGCAGGTCCACAGCCCAGGTGGACACGAGGGGGGCCCAGGCTCGGGGGTTGAGACGGATGAACTCTGAGAGCACGCCGTGAACCTCCTACACACAGGAAAAGTATTTACTCAACTTTGTAATATAATAATAAACCAGAACCTTTGATATTCTGATCACAAACGGAAAACACACCTGTATGATGTCCTCCAGGTTGGAGCTGACCCCTGAGCTGGCATTACCCTCCGTCTCCAGGTTGTGCAGAAAGGCAGAGACGTGCTCATCGTACACGCCCCTCAGATGCTCCAGGACCGCCCCTCGACAGGCCGGGACTGAGCGCAGCAGTCGCACGGCGCAACGGGCGTGCTCTCTGACACTGAGCTTCCGGCCCTGAGCAGCATCGACACCGCTGATGAAGGACTTGATCTCCTGGGACAGTTCCTGGGCGCTAGAGGATGAGGGACAGGATCGAAGAAACAAAATTAACATCCACAAACTGAAAATTGTGATCAAAAGACAGAAAGTGTCTGCAGAGAGCAAAATTCTGTCAGGCTTACTGAGAAGGATCAGTTTAACGATCAATTCCTGTCTCTGATATGTGAGAGCAAGTTGAGAATAAAGCCACCTCAAGGCTTCACTGAGGCCAACGTTACATCCTTTAAACTGACCGGATAAGCAACAAACTTTTGTTTCACCTCCGATCAAACATGAAGAAGATAACTGGTCGATAACGAAAGCAGCAGAATAAATCAGAAACTACAACCAGCAAATTTTCATTATCAAACGATAATCATGACAAAACCCATCTTTTTTCAGTATTGGAAAATATCAGAATGAGCTACTTTCCTTTGTTTTAGATTCTGTATAAACTAAATGTGTAAAATATTTATAGTGTTATCGGACAAAGAGAAAAACAAACTAAATTTGGACACTGAAGCAGTCCATGTGAAACCCTTTTTTGCATGATGGTATTGGCTGATGAAGATTTTAAAATGAGGTATCAGATATGGGCCAAATGCACTTTTGTTCATGCCCAATTTACCATTTTGTTTAAAAAAAACCTGACATACATCCCCAGAGTTTTAAATGTGTTGCTCCAATCAAATTGCTCATTAAAAGACAGAATATAAAGCATACTTAGTTTAAAATGGAGGGAGAGGTCAAAATCACATAGATTTTTTAAAGGATCCTGCGTGTCAGATATTTGTTTAGCTCCATCTGATATGACTTTACCACTGTGATATCATTGTTTTTGGGTATTGGTCACGATAAATGAAAACGTATCAGACTGTAACCGCCTGTTTTTAGTTTGTTATGACACCCAACAGTCCGTCGTTAAACCACAAAATTTCAACACAAGCAGTCCCCACAGAAAAGTGCTGTCAAATATACAACTCTGACCCGCTTTTCTTTAGCGACACAGACAGACACATGGCAGAAGATATGAACTAGAAGACTGTGTGGAATGAGTACGGCTGTCCGTCAGCTCTGCAGCCGCCTCCTCCCGCTGCTCGGGGCTCACCTCGGGGCAGTCTGCGGCGTGAGACCGTGCGAGCTCTGCATCGCTTTCAGCGGACTCCCGTCAAAAACCATGGACATCGCTTGGTCGTCTATCATCAAAGCATTACATGAAATCCACCTCTCGTCCGTGGGGCTTCGACGCGGGCAGCTTTTTTGTATTTTTTTTTTGTCAAAATTCAGGACAAAATTCAACGAACGGACGATCCACAGCCGGAAGTACGGACTTCCTCGCAGTTGTGTGAAGAAAGCCCTGTAACCACGGGAAGTGATCACTGGCGACACCTGGTGGCCAACACAGACTTTAACCATTTCTGTGATTCAAATGTTTATTGTGACAGTTATTAGGATTTCCTTTGAAAATGGGCAAAAATATTTTTTATTTACCCTTTTTGTTTTTTTCTCAGTATTTAACAGTTTCTTGATTTTATTTAATGTTTAACAGGGGAGTCCCGGTCTATCTTCAAGAAACTCTATCTTTGCACTTTATCTTTCTGCACTTCCTTCTATGCCTGCACCCTATCTCTACTCTGTCACCTCTGACAGAGTTGGACTAGTGGGTTCCTTCTATGTAGTTTATTGTTAGCTTTTGATATAGTTGTTATATCTTCATTTGTAAGTCGCTTTGGATAAAAGCGTCTGCTAAATACATAAACAATGTAATATTTGATATTTTCTATCTTTTACGCCGTTTTTTCCGTTTTTAGGGCACTCCCTGTCTGAGCAGATTAAACTCAGCAGCCCTCTTTGAGTCATTAAAAAAAAGAAAGAAAAAAACATGAATTTTAATATAATGCAGTTTCCAGTCAAAATGAGAGAACAGTTTCTACATCTTAAATGAAGTATAAAGAGGATCCTGTGCTCTGATGACACTCCTGTCGTATTTTTACGCCATCATGATACACTGCCATAAAAACAATATGGGAAAAATCAGTTCTTTATTAATACAGTCGCAAAATTTAGCCAGTTTGTCCCGCTGTGGTGTGCTAACACCCTGATCTTTGTAACACGATGTACTTACCTTGTACTTCCCTACCCCCTCTAACTCTGCACTTTATCTTTCTGTACTTTCCTCTATGCCTGCACCTCTGACTAGTGGGTTCCTTCTATGTAGTTTCTTGTTAGCTTTTTTTATATAGCTTGTTATATTTTCATTTGTAAGTCGCTTTGGATAAAAGCATCTGCTAAATGCATAAACATAAATGCATAAACATGATAGAGAGCTATCTTCTTCCAATCTGAGCACACTGAAGAAATTTGATTAAAAAAAGTCTCTTTGATCTGTTTTGATCTGTTTGAGTCTCAAATACACCAAGCCTCTTTTCCCTAAAATAACTTATATCCTAAAGCAAATCATGTTCTCTAGTTCTATAAAGACTGCGGTTCCAGTTCAGACATTGTGCAAAATGTAAATACAATTTCAAAATAATTGTTCAAATGAATTATAAACGCTGCATTTGACAAAAATAATTCTACAAAGACAACATGTCACATGTTAAAGCAGAAGAATTGCTCAAATGAATACAATGCCAACAACACATTTCAAAAGAAGCTGGGAGGGAGGCTAAATATCACTGGACAAGTTATGTAATACTAAGAGAAAAACAACGACAAAAATAGCTAAACTGACTTGTCACCCACTTCAAATCAGATGGAGGCCCAATGTTAAGCAGTTGATAACCAAAAGCAGATAAAGAAATAATGGGAGCTCATTCTGCTTTTAACTTGACCATCGGAGGCCTTTCTGTATGACGTTTGTGTGTACGTGGGTTTTCTCACAGAGCTGTTGTGGTTCCAGTCGAATGTATTCATTTCATTTTAATTTGTGGTTCTAAACCATCAGTGGGACAACAAATGATTTGTGTGTCAGCCATGTGAGCTCACGCACATTATGTCAATTAACCATTTAAAAATAAGAAAGAGAAAGAAAAAAAAGGTTTAAAAAAAAGTTTACTCACAAAATCCCTGTATCATCACAAATGTGAACGTCACTCTGTGTTATAAAGGAAAGTACCCACACCAGCATTATTTTCTGCCATAATAAAACTTCAGAGTGAGCAGAAATGATCAATCATTACCCATGTGTGCAGAGATAAGCCTTTAACACGATAGTCTCCTCACAAAAGGTTACAGTATATAACTTATCTGGACTGCCATCTTGTTCTCATTGGCACTTTACATAGGGTGTGTCCTGTTCTGATTAGTGAGTCAAATATGGTCAACGCATCTTTGCCCTCTGTAAAGGATCTGCTCTTTAAGGGTGCCAGACAACCCTTATATCCCCATCCAAACAAAGCAGGCTGCGGTACATTTAGTGGCATGATAATAAGAATGAATTGCTCCTAAAATATAGATATAAAGCTTAGCTCACTCTGAAGGACACTAGTCCTTAATATCAGGTACCCTTTCTGCCATTTCATTGAGCAATTTCTATGATAAAACAATGGTACTGTGTGACAAATAGTCCATAATAATCATATGAGTATTATGGCTCAAAACCGTGAAAGGTAGAGGGGTTTGGAATCAAGCGATTTTACTCTATATGGTGCAACCAGGTCTTACTACAATGAGAAGGTCAGACTAAAATGACAGGAGTAAAAACTATAAGTCATGGAAGAAGACGTTTTGGTTTCGACTGAAGCTGTTATACTGACAGGTGTTTCCAGTGCTTTGTCCTGTCCATTTAAATCAAGGAGAGTGTGTGAAAGATCCTAAACAAAATATAATCTATTTCAATATAAAAGAAATAGCAAAACGATAGTGAGTCGAACGATTGAATGGTACTTATCCAGTACCAAATGAATAAATAACACAATAACATCAATAACACAATAATAAACACGATTGCCATCATTTGAATGTGTTCAAACAGCATCGTTATGTGTGTAGCCTATTTAAAGACTGCCTCTTCAGCATGTAACAAGAAGAAATCTGAGTTTCGACGTTTGCCTGGTGACGCTTCACCGTCAAAGTCACGTGCTCCGGTTTAAAGGGGTAACAGTCAGCTGATCGCTCACAGCTGAGCTTTGCTGTCGGCGTCAGCGGTGGCCTCTGCCTTCTTCTAAAACAAGGTCCCGACGTTAGAGTCAAGGTAAGAAGTGACGACCCTCGGACTGAGGTGTGAGGACAGCCGCGCGGATGCTGAGCTGAGGTCAGCGATAGAAGAGAGGCGTTTGGTTGGTGTAAACAAAGATCGGTTCAGGATAAAAACAACAACTAGCTCACTTTCATCTTTATCTTTTTTTTTGTTTTTATCTCTTGTATGATTCATATAGTTTAGTCTTTAGAATTGTGTAAATACCGTTTATTTCAACGCTGAACATGTAGATTGGATTAACACCAAAGTAATAACACTAATCAGGCCGCTGTCCAAGAAAAATGACAATAGATTCTTGACGTTGTGTCTTTTATTCAGTGCAGTGTGTTTTTCTAAGTAGTGATTTAATGAAAAGCAAGCATCAGCTCGCATTTTGTGTGCTACGAATTGTTTTTAAAGATGATTTGTCTCTGTGGTTCTAAATCAGAAAGTGAAAGCATTCAGGTATCACAGCGGAGGGACACACTGACATGGCCCCAACCCTGGTAAGAAAGGTTGTTCATCTATTTTTAGATGCTCTGTTGCCTTTTATTACAGCCATGTAACATACTGGACAATATTAAAAAAGAGTGGCCATGGTGTCATTGTGTGCATAACTTCATTTGCTTTGCTTTGATTTAGAGGGATTCGATTATGTTTATGTAACCCAAAATACCAAAGGTCTTTCCAGCCAAAGCACAGGCTGCTGCAAAGTGACACGTTTTCGTTGTTGATTGTCTGTCCTTTAACCCCAGTATGATGAGAAACCGGAGCCAGGGGACTTGATTGAGATCTTCCGTGGCTCCTATCAGCACTGGGCTTTATATGTCGGCGATGGCTTCGTTGTACACTTGGCGCCACCCTGTGAGTCAACCCACACGCAACAGCCTGGGCTCCACTCCCAAATACCAATCAAAAACAAAAGGCCGCAGCTTGTGAAAGCTCAAGCGTTCACTGTGACGTGGAGCTTTTCGAGCTACAAAACAAACCTGTTATGATGCTGAAACTGGAGATGAGAAAATGAAACTAAAGTGTTCTGTGTTGTGAGATTTCATATTTCATATCTGTGTGTGCAAATGTTTGTGTCCTCAGCTGAGGTCCCAGGTGCAGGCGCCAACAGTATGATGTCCGTCCTGACCGAGAAGGCCCTGGTGAAGAAGGAGGAGCTCTGGGATGTGGTGGGAACCAATAAGTGGGTGGTAAACAACAGTCTGGACAAGAAGTACGAACCTCGCCCTGTTCGTGTTATCGTGCGGGAGGCCTGCGCGCTGGTGGGCCAGGAGCTGTCGTACTGTCTCTTCAGTGGGAACTGCGAACACTTTGTCACTGAGCTGCGCTACGGCAAGGCCGAGTCCCGGCAGGTGGGTGGAACCGCATCTGTCCTTCACATATGAAAAGGATCTTTTTTTTGGTAATAGGGTAACAAATAGAAAAGGGTACATGTGTTAAAGAGGACCAGGGCAAGTTTGCGTGTCCGTGTCAGATGAGATTTTGTGCACAATAACTCAGAAAACATTATAATAAAGTGAATAATACATTTTAAAAACGTAGAGGAAGAAAACAATGTAAACAGTACCGCAATTACAGGAGTAATGTATAAATGGGAAGACAGTTAAATGAGGAAATAACAACAGAAATATGATGTAGGTGGAGCCAAACTGTACACTACTGCACACATGAGATAATTCTAATAAATATGAGACAGACTTTTCCAAGTAACTAATAGGTTTTTTCCTCCCGTTATAAAGTGAGGCGACTACAGACAGCTGAATTTATTATCAGTTGTTTAGCCTCTAACATCATAAATGTGGGTTCAGCCACTTGCTGCACTGCAAAAAGCTGTGTGACATATTCAACTCTTCACATTTTGTTTATTTACAACAGTTTGATAAGATATGCATATTATTATAAACTGAAATATATACTCAAGTATGTCAAATGTACTCAGGGACCACCAGGTTCCAGATACATGGGTGTTTCCACAGTTGACGTTAGAAAATCATAACAGAAAATTGAATCCCATGAAAAGGAAAGAGGTGACTTTAGTCATAAATCCGTTGTCTTTATTAATTAGATCACCACTCTGCAGCCGTCACGTAACAGTTTACATACATGCCTTTCCAGACTCTGACAATATTTGCACATCCAAGGAGTAAATGTTTCTGCTCAAATGTGGACTTTTGCCATATTTTCACCTTCTCTTGCTGGCTCATGGCATTTGATAATGTCTAAAAAAGGATGCGTCCCATTATGTCACAGTGAAATAACATTTTAATGGTGCATTATCATCGTTTCATCAATTTGTCATATTAGAATTTTGTTTGAAGTTTTGCAATGACTGGTGTCTCAATACTTGTGTTATGGACAGTAGTGCATTCTGTGAAGTCACTTTCAACCTTGATAACCCAAAACTGATCAGTTCTGAAATCGTTTGAGTCCAAGTTGAAGAAATCTAGCTAAAATTATTTTTACACAGGTACTGCATTTCACATAGTTGTGGATCGTTTTAATGTTTTTATTTCCATCTAAGTTCTCTGGCAGCATGCTCCCCACTCACTGGCTCAAAGCTGCACATTTGTCCCCCCTGCAGGTGCGTAAGGCAGGAGAGACGGTCGTGATAGCAGGCATGGCTACAGCTGCGGTCTTCGGTATCGTGGCTCTGGCTGGAGCTCTGTTCGGTGGCAGAAATAAAGAAGACAAGAACACAGAGTGACTGAAGCCTGCGGCGGCCGGTTCATGGCCTCGATCAACAGATCACCAGCAAAGTCTAAAGGCCACTTCCAATAAATGATCACAGACAGCACTGCCTAATTAACACCTGAATATCTGTGATGTAGTCTAACAGGAAAATGGAACGATTTCCACCTTTTCTACCAAGCTTTAGAATTTCCACAATGGGTTTTAGTTAAATAAAAGTGCCAAGGTGAATTCTACTAAGAGGCTTTCCTATGAAGATATTGTTGGTTGTAAATGTTGTTAGTGGGAATCTTTTCTAATATTTCTAAAGTGATGAAGGAATGAATCGGAACAGAAATGGTTGTTTTTAACTGCATGAAGAAATAATTTAAGCTAGGTGCAATGAATATAAACAACTTTGAAGTCAAAGTAGGAATCTCCATTAGCCAATACCTAATAAGCTAATAAGTTTCTACAGTTGTGTCTCTTAATATTCTTACACGATGAAAGTGGTACCACAACTCACAGAGGTTACACCATTTTTGTCTTCCTCTGACGTTTCCTTGTAAATGTTTGAAATAAAGAATCATTTGTGTGAATCTAGACTGTTGTCTGACCTTAAGAAGTGCTTTAAGTGAAAGATACCTTCTTTTCCCCACAATACTAAATATCTATGTTGATGTACAGATTCTGGAGAGAAATCAACCGAAATAAAAACACAGAATGGTGAAAATGTCCCATGTCTGTGTTTAGTGGTGAGCTGCTCCATATGATTGCCTTTTAAGTGCACATCTGCTTAACTGCTTTATCTATTTAACCACTTACTTAGAGCAGATATATCTACTATGCTGAGAGCTAATTAGGCTTCTTACATGCCATCAGTTATCTCTCCAACAGATAAAGACAGGATTTTAACAGTCTGTAAATACTGATGCCCCATACGTCACGTGATGGTGGCACTTACAGGTTTGATAGTACACCAGTTTGCTTGTGACCAGTGCAGTTTGTCAAAACTTTATATATCAATATGATTTGTGGATTGAGCAGCACAAATTAAGCACCACCTGGTCCGAGTTTGCTTTGATCTTGGGTATAAATGCATGCAGGATTTCCTCAATGCCGAGGTGAGCTGCTCAGCATGATAAGTGAAACTCGAATATTTTATCTTCTAACCTGAAAGGGGCTCTGTGATTGCACTGCTTAAAATCCCATTCAATGAGGAGAAAAAAATGGAACTTATTTAAATGGATGTTACTCATAAAACCAAATGAGCAGTTTCACAAAGATAAGAGGTTTCTTAGACCTGGTGCAAATATCTGGCACAAGCTGGTGCTCTTGATTCCGTAATGCTCTTTGAATTTGGGTTAAAATAAGGCTTTTTTTTTCTTTTCCCCTTCAAAACTGAATATCTTCAATTCCTGTGCTGGGATAATGGCTATTTTTGGCTAACCTGGGCATCATGGTTTGCAATTTAATGCAGTAAACACACGCAAGTCTATTCCTCCAGATATAGACAAAACACTCGAGTGGTATATAGATAGCTATTCTATAGACTATGTCGGACACCCAAGTCACGCTGTAATTACCATAGCAAAATATACCATAATATGTCCCCTTTGAGACTTTCTGAGCATTTCAGGGATTTGCAGGGCTTGTGACTTTATATAGCATTTTTCAAAGCAAAATGTAACTCAATGTTTGATACAGCGATTATAAAGACAAAGCAAAGAGGGAAACCCTGAAATGATTTACTACAAAGAGTAAGACTGCAGCATCAACTAACAAACGTTGTAAAAAGCAGATTGTGATTACACCTCAGGAAGAACCCAGCAGCTGTCATGGTGAAAACAAACTATGAGGAAAGCAGCAAGGGTGAAGGTATATAAATATTGCCATAGACCAGCCAAGACCAGTCAAAGCTTAACGTACTAACAACAGACAGCTGCTTGTGAGTGACTATCAAGAAAGATGGATGCTGGAGGCTCATCTGATTGGTCAGGTATCAGCCTCATTGTCTCCTCTCGCCTCCACCCTACTGTATCTTGCTGTGCATCTTCCACCCGGCCCTTATTCTGAGTTTCTGTCAGAATTCTCAGATTTTCTATCTAAGTTACATACATTCATGTGGACGCTGAAAATAAAAGCCTAGATGTTGAGTTGAATTCTATTGGCTTTTCTCAAACTGTACACTGACCCACTCTCACATTCAAGTTAACCGAGGCCTGTAGAGTCTGAGATGTAGCTCTTATTTGTCGTTTAAAGGAGACAGGGCTGTGCCCTTTTTGGTACAATTTCCAGTGGTCTTACTGAACTGTATGAGACAGGCTTTGTTCAAAATTCTTGAGAAAGCCAGTGTCTCGTTACTATGGTAACTGCTGAGCGTTCTGCGGGGGAGGAAGAAAGTTGGTTAAAAGAACGTTACTCGAACAACGATATCAGTCTGAACTGGAGTCAAACCCTAAACAAGAAGGAGCTCCCAGGGGTTCAACCATCAAAGCTGCAACAGGATGCTGGTGAAGCGTTAGCTTATGCATCTTTATATGTTGGCTAAGGACACACTGTTATGCTGCCTATTGCTGACATGAGTTCTGACAGGCATTACCAAGTATTTCAATCGTTAGCTACTTGTGTCCAGCTGGTGTCACCATTTAATGTTACCGTGGAAACACAGTTGGAAAACTGGAAAAAGAGATGGATTTAAGTCATGGGCTGTATTAAAAAAAAGAAGAAACTGTATTTAAAGAAGAAACTTTTTTTTATTTGAGAATAGCTCACATGCTACATGATTTGGGTACTCTGTGAAGTATTGTACCTGGCCTTGATTGGGCGAACACAGCAGCTCCTTGCATGTCCCACCCTGAGCAACCAAAACCAGGTCCTTAGCTGCTGTGGGGGTGGCTTTAATGGTGGCAGCTAGCTCCTGTGTAAAGCATTTTGTATGGCTAGTAACATCTGAGCCTAGTAATGTGGCATTTAACAAGGAATACAATGTCACACTGAAAGCTTTAATTAAAAAAAAAACAAAACAACAACACCGCTGCTGTTATTTTAAAGGTCCACTTTTAAATTTTGTGGAGTTATTGGATTTGCAACTAAATAAAGGCACAAATAAAGAGTACAAGAGGCTTTTCATATACCCATACCACTCTGAGTACTAACTAAAATGATTGACTGATAGATTTTAAGTTTCCTCCCATGCGATCCCGTCAGGATTATACAGATATGAACACACGAGGAGCCCCACAACAGACATCAACATAAAACTTGTGTGATTTCAGACACCTTCCACCACAGCACTACACCTCACAGGAGAAACACCAATTCTGCCTTGAAGCCTGATTTCCATCTTCAGTTTAACATCTTTCGGTGGCCACGTTGCGCCATTATGTATCCCAAGTGCACGTTTTCTTTTTTTTTCCCCATTTACACTTCTGCAGCCAAACAGCTGCATCCTCTCGTGGTCATTTAAGTAAAGCACAGCGTTATACGTGCAAAGTAAACACATTAGTAATTTCTTGCCACATTGAGGCCTTTTGCTGGGCTGCACAGACACACAAGTGCATGCATGGTCTGATTTAAAGTCTTAAATCTGTGACAGCTCAACTCAAAACAGTCCTATCCACTGTGTATGCATACAGTTTGTAATGAAGAACATTCAGCATAGTAATACGGGTTTGATTCAGAAATTCTGTTATATATATTTCTCTTTTCTTTTTTAAAAAAGTGTGATTTCTTTTAAGATGAGACGCACCTGTTATATACATGTATGTACAATGGTATCTTTAAGAGTCATGAATTAAAAAAGAACAAAATAACTAACTGCAGCGCTTCAAGCCTCTGGATTTTCATCTTTATCAGTTCTTTAACGAGGAAATCCAACCCTAGGAGTCACCTGCTGACCAACAGCAGTGTTCTCCTAAGCTCATCCACGCAGCCTTCTTTGATAAAGTTCACAGTTTTCTTGACTGTCGTCACGTCTTTCTGGTCTTTTACTTTTGGAATGCAGGCTCTCCATCCCATCCCGTGCTCCGGTCGTTACGGTCCATGTCCCTCCCTGTTGCACCTGAATCAGTCCAGCTTGCGTGCACCTAGTTTCAGAGGACCTTTGGCAGCTTTACGTTCTGCTCGTTTCGCCTCCAGCTCTTTCCTCCTCTCCTCCCGTTTCTTTTTGGACAGCTCCGCCTTGCTCAGACCTGTGAGACAAAACAAAGAGACGGTTAAGTGGTTCAGAGCTGCACTAATTGTCATGTAAAAAGGAAAATCATCTTATTTCATAAAGATAAATTTGAATAGTTAAGGGATACAGATGCAAGATGTCTTCCTATCCCCGAGTGAAACTAGTTAGAGGACTTACCCTGGCTTCCATCTACAGACTCCCAGCTCTCCTCAGCTCCCCAGTCTCCTGTTGGCTCTGCACCCCAGCCTTCTCCTGCCTGCCATGAGAGAAGATCACAAAAACTGCACTGAGCAGGCGGCCATTCCTCAGATTTCAGTTGGCCGATTCAGGCCACACAATCTCGTCTTTCATTATTCAGCTAAGTTGGTTCTTTTAAAGCCGTTTGAGGACTGATTTCACCGCTCGTGCTGAGTATGGAACAGGTGAGAGCAGCTAAATGAAGTGGTTATGTTGAGAATCCTTCAACTGTGTGCTGATCAAAGTCATTTCTGTAACTGTTCTGGGTATCATCTTGTTCTGCATCACGCAACACAATGCGTCCACTATCAGAAAGTTACAGGTAAAAGTGAACAGAAAAGCTTCCCTCCACATGTGACCTTTAGGGGTCATACACACACATGCTGTGAAAATAAAGTGATTACACTTTTAACATCTTCTTGACTGTATTTTATCCCCTTATTTGATGTTGTCTTGACCGATTAGATAAATGTATTGTGATAAGTTTTTAGGTAATTCACAGGGTTACTTATTATCATTGAAACATCTTCTTCCATCAGCGCCTCCTTTAGTCTTCATAAATCAGAGGCTAAATTATCATCTGAGCTATCGATCAAAGTGATAAAAGTATCTTTTTTTTTTTTTTTGCATTAACAAAAATATTTGGATGGCTTTTTATTTTCTATTTTTGTTTTTCAAACATCCTATTCGGTGATTTTTATTTCCTCTTGTTCTCACCGTGGTGGCCGCAGTGTTCCTCTGAGACACGCTGGCGAACAGATCATTCTGAGATGCCCCTTTCCCGGCGCTGCTGCTGTCCCAGTTGTACTCGCTGGCTAACCGCACCCCCTCGGGCAGGGGCAGCGTGGCACTGGCCGAGGTGGTGTCCGTCTCCTCCTCCCCCCAGTCATTGCCCCAGCCTTCCTCTCCAGCTGAGCTCTGACCTTGGCCTTCCTTCTCGTTGGACCAGCTGTCGTCGGCGTCCCAGCCCGAGCTGCTCCAGTCAGAGCTCTGCTTTTTCACCGCCACGGAAGCGGACGACCGACCCACCTACGCGTTGGAGAGCAAAAACTGCAATGAAGACGATTATCACAAAAGACAGCATTGTACCGTGGACGCCAAACAAAAGGCACATACTCCTCTGTCGCTGGCCTTCTTTTTGGATGAGGCCATTCCTGACCAGTCAGTGTTCCAGTCTTCAGGTTGAGATTTCTCTGGCTCCTGGAGAAAAATAATCATCGGTTTATGAGATCTGAAATGATTATGATGTAGGAAGAAATCTGACATAAATATATAAATGCATGAGTAATAATTCCACCTCCAAACTCCCCCAGTCCTCCTCATCATCCCAGCGGTCCCCTACTGGCTCATCATTGTCTGTGACTTCAACAGTCTGTGATTGGTTAGCATGACCAGAAGTAGCATGGGGAGTCAGAGAGGCTTGTGGAGCTTTATCTTCTGAACCTGAGAATAAGAGAAGCAAATAATGTGGTTTCAGATCAAATACAGTAAAACAACACGGGAAAGCAACCTTTACTTGATTTCATTCCTGTTGAATCAAATATCAGATTTTTACCAGGTGCAGCATCAGTAGCGCTGGTGGGACTGGTGGCGTTGGCAGGCCCGCTGCCCTCAGCTGCTGCTGCTGTGCCCCCTTCTGTCCCTGGAGTGTTGCGAATAAGCTTAGAAGTTAGAGAAGACACGCCGGTCACGGCCCAGCCGGCCCAACTGGAGGAGGCCCCTGCAGGCTGAGCACATGCCTCAACATCCTTCTCTGCAAGAGAGACCGGACAGAGAGTGTTTTTCAAAGTTAGGATTATAGAAATAACCACAGAAAAAAAAGCATCATGAGACTTAATCCAGTAAACTCTGAATAATTTAAAACATACTGACTCATAACAAAATAACCACAATCTGTCATATTGTAGGAGCTTTGAAAGTGTGAGTTAGTCCTTTTCTGTGGAGAGATAAATGTTCTTGTTCTTTTGGAATACGCGGAACATTTCTGGGCTGCAACCTTTAGGCAGAGGGTGCAATAACACCAGGAAATTATTAAAAATTGTTTGCATTTTAGAGCACTGTAAACCATCTGTAACTTAGCTTTATTTCACTGATCTCTCGGCCACCGTTTTAATTCCATTAAAACCGATGTTTTCATGCTGCATTCAAGGGTGAATTTAGGAAACTCTACAGCAAGTTGGATGTTCCAGATGGTAATTCAGGTACTTTTTCCCCAAAAGGCAGCTTACACAGTAAGCAAAAAGGGCTTTAAGGGGGTTAATTCAGTCAAAAAAGTATTTGTTTCTTCTCCTAAGAAAAGAGGAGAAGAAAGTAGGGGACATGAATGTAGAGCAGAGACTCTGCAGCTCAGTACAGTTTCTAACGTACCAATCTCAGCCAGCTTGGTTGGATCTTCTGACACAGCCTCCAGCTTGGACAGGAAACTCTTTATGGCTTTGAATGCCTGACAAACAGAAAAACACAAGCGGGCACATCCTGGTCATCTAAAGTAACCACAAAAAGCGGTCAGTAATGAGCCGTTTCCTTTCCTCTTCTTTTTTTCCCCCCAGAAAACAAGTTTTTTTCCTTTCTGTTTCTTCCAGCTTCTCTGTCATGTGATACATAACTACTGTGATTAATCCACTGATATTATTTAATAAAACACTGACTTGAATCCGTCGTCGCCATCATAACTAAACTTACCATCTATAAGCGGATGTAATGACAAAAAAGTAAAAGCATTTTAAATCTTTTGATGACCTTAAATGTTGAGCAACCACAACACAAAGCAAACAGGCCATAATAATAATAATAATCACCTGATCCCTGACGCTCTTATCTGGGTCAACAGTAACGGCACAGAGAGTGGGCAGGATTCGGCCTGCGATCTCTGTGATGCTGTAGTAGTTGTGTGTAGCAGCGAAGCCCAGGACGCCAGCGGAGCGTGAAGCGGGGAACGGGTCTTTAGTGGCTCGAGAGAAGGCTGAAATCAGAACACGCTGTCGAGTCTGTGAAGAGAAGGTCAATCAAATCCCTCACTCGGCTTTAGTTTTGTGTTCTTAACGTGAAACGTGGGCGTGCTTTACCCCGGCGTTGAGGTAGGAGGCAATTTTTCCAAGACAGACGGTCGTATTGCACCGGATTGGGCCTTGCTCGTCTCTGGCCTGCAGCCGGGCGAAGTGACGCATCAGCTCTTGGTTCAGGTTAGTCTCATTCAGCTTCGGAGCCAACAGCAACATAGACTGCAGAGATGAAGGGGGAAAAAAAAGAAAAGGTACGACTTATAACTGGAGGAATGTTCATTAACACCTGGATGTGTTCAAGTCCGGAAAAACTACCTTGACGGTCTGTTCTCTGATGGCCGGGTTGGTGTCTGTAAAGCCGTGAACAACGTGCGGGAAAATCTGGGAATTAACTGCTGCCTCGTTGAGATACTGAATAAACTGCTCCATCTGAGGAAGAGAGGCAGAAGAAGGCGAGACTGAAGAAAAGTTTTTATCCTTTAACACAGACTGAAATACAGTTGTTCTGGGTGTAATTGAATGACTGTTTTAAGTGGTCCATCTACCTACTTTTAACAGGCATTTCTCTCTTCAGGCTATAAAATAACTAATTCATCCCTGCATGTGAACGTAGATTCCATCCACGGGTCCAAATGAACTACCTGCTGCAGAAGTCGTATCCTCATCGCTCGGTCTGTGGAGGAAAACATCTTCACAATCACAGGAATGATCTTCTGTTGGTATTCCTCTGCTGACAGGAACTTCCCCACCTGGCAGACAGAAAGATACAGATTCTGTGCTGTGTTTTTTATAAGGGGGGGGGGGGTTGCCAGTGGAGACGAGGACCTACTTTGAAGAGCGGCGTGAGGACGACAGCGCCTGCGTTGCCAAACTCAAACGCCGTGAGCAGTTGAGGCAGGACCTTGTGTTTGCAGAAGTCTTCAGGAAACGAGTCCAGATTGTCACTCAGATCCTGGAAGAACTGCTGCTTCTCGGCTGGCTCCTTGATCTACAGAATGCCGATTTAGGGAGATGCTTTGAGTTTTACAACCTATATCGTGTGGCTTACACAACAACCGTCTGTGCTGATGTTTAGGAAACTAATGAATAAGTCAAATACAAGAAATATGCAAGTTTGTGAACCTGGATCTCCTCAAGGAAAAGGTTGCTCTCCACAAAGCTGTTGTTGAGGAATCCCCCCGATGCTCTGCAGTTCTGGAGAAAGCGGGCTGGGTTGGGCCGAGCCCGGGGATTGGCCCCAACCAGCTCACAGTAATGGGGGACCAGCGTCTTGGGGATCTGTGGACACAAAAAGGATTTATTTATTTACCCCCAGGAAGCATCTGCACATTGAGTAATCTGCTCGTAGGATTTTTAGCCAGAAGACGAGTGTTTCATTCATGCTCATTTTGACAATTCTCCTTCTTTACAAAAGCCAAGTTTCATCCTTAAATGAAAATAACCAGCACATCTATCATTTCCAGTACCATTTCAAGTGTAAAACATCTGGAATCCCAAGGCACAAAGAAAAGACAACTTTGTGCCAAATAAGCATGGAATCATGGAAAATAAGCCCTGGAACCAGTGATAAGTAACTTGAACGTTTCACAAAGGCACCGTTCAGGAGACGAACCTTTCCCAGTGAGCGGAGGGAGGAAGTGCGAGGTAGTGGTCCATTGAACACCTCCCAAATCAGGCAGCCAAGGCGCCACACCTCCCCTGCCCTGCAACAAACACATAAATAAATCAATCAGAGCACCTCAATACAAATAATCTATTCCTCCTCCTTTTTTTCCCCCCACCCTCACCATTTCTCTCCACTGTTGTTGGACATCTCTGGTGGGTCGTATTTCTCCATGTCTGGGTAAACAGCTTTCGGGGCGGGTAGCGAGACCCCGCTGGGGTCACCCTGCTCGGGGGCCACATGATCGAGGGCGCCCAGCTTCCACTCCCCAGCACGATCCACAAAAACAGCCCATATGCCCAAGTTGTTATGAAGCAGGTGGCAGTCATTGACCAGAAAACTCAGAGCTTTCTGTGATGGGACACAAATGGCAGAAGACAGTTAGAGACCGCTTCTAGAGGATAACCAACCAAAACAGCTGGACTATGCCTCCCGTCAACCTATCAGATGACAGAGCTTCTTACCACTATCTGGTGCAGTCCCCAGGACACCTCCAGCTCCCCAGCACCGCCCTTGTCTGCCTGGGCCTTCAGGTGGACTGCCAGGGGTGTCACTTGCTCAGTTACCAGGTAAAGGCTCTTGTCTGTCTGTAACAACCCCAAGGAAGATAACGTAGCGTACCAATTTAAATAAAAAGATGTGCTTTTGATTGTATGACATGCTACCATGATGATGGTAAAGGCAGGAACCCGAGAGACAGTGAGTAAATAAACAGAGTCTTGGGATTTCATTGTTGAGGTTAAGTAACCTATAAACAACACGATGGTACTGTATAACAATAATTTAATGTTCACAAGTTTATATGAAAAGGAAAGAAAAGTCTGCAAATAATTACTACCCCGACATCCTCAGCTAAAGCAAACAAACCACAACCCAACCTTGCACACACAGTATAAAAGCATTCAATAGCTCTTTATGGCGGGAGTAAGGAGAAAGATGACTTCCTGGTGGCTGTCTAATTATTGTCAGTGACGACCAGAGTTCAGAATTGGATCCAGTAAAATCCAACCAACAAAGACAGACCAGACTAGCGGTTGCAGTAACAGAGTAGATAAGATCTAATGATCACAGAAAAACTGAAATGCGGAGGTGCAACAGCCCTGGGTTTTAATGTGACAATAATATCGGGCTGTCACAATACTACATAGGAATATAATTATCAACGTTTCAAAGATTAAAGCTAACATTATCAATTCCAATGCCTCTTAAAGGAGTAAAACAGAAGGGTATTTTGTTGAACAAATGCTCAGTTGTAACTTTTCATACCATTATAAACTCTTACTGCAACTCTAGCAAAAAGGGGAAACAAAAACTAACTACCGCTACGCTATTTTTCTGACAACTTCACGAACAGAAAAACCTTTTCGCACTCACCTCTCTCTGAACATGAGCATGCAAAGAAGAAGCAGATTATACACAGCTGAACGTAACAAAAGGGCAGAGACGGGCCGCTGGCCCCCAGACAAAAAGGCTGTGGGTCGTGTGTGGAACTACAGTGAACACCTGCAAACTCACTCAGACAAAAAGGGATGCATACCTCCAGTCCATCGACATAGGCCAGAATGTTAGGGTGACGCAGGGTCTTCATTCTCTTGAAAGCAGCCTTGGCCAGCTGTGTCTGCTGCTCTGTCCCCTGAGCCACCTCGTACACGAGCACAGACACCGGCTCTCCGGTGGTCTGACGGGACAATTGGAGGCACAGTTAGCCACATATCACACTAAACATCAAATGCTATTATATTACGTGTTAGTTATAGGAATTATATTTAAAAAAAATCGTGAATGAGGATGATGAAGAGGAGGAAGTTGGTGCTCTGCTGTCTTCTGATCCTACGGTGAAGAGGATGACAAACGCTGGCAAGTCGCAGCTTCTCGGCGGCAATAATCACGGCACCGGGGTATATTTGGTGTTGTCGGCTATGTGGACCGAAACATTTCTACATACGATGGGGGTATCAACTTATACCCAGTTCCTATAAAATATGATAACTCGGCTAAAACGGGGTGACGTGGCGAGAAATGCGTGCTCGTCTTACTGAGCAAACACTGAGACGGAGAGCACGAAGAAGACACGGGCAGAGCAGAAAAATATAACTGGCACTGACACGTAATGAGCTGAACAACAACAGAAAAAGACCCACGCATGTCTGACACCAAACCAATAAGCCGAATGAAGCTTGGATGCTTGCTGGTTCTGCTGACAGGCCTCCGTAAACAAACGAGCTAACGCTAACCGTTAGCGGAGGCTCGGTGACGGTCTGTCGCTTTTACCTTTCGTTTCCCCCGATGAAGAGTCCATATTCCAGTCTTTTCTGGACTCTCCGGGAGAATTTCATAAGCAAAGTCTTTGACGGGATCCCTGGCAAAAAAGGACCACATTTCCCCTAACCTCCACACCTCATCAAACAAACACAACGACACTGCCTACAGGAGGCTAATTATGGCTCGGCACTACTAAATGGCACGGACGAGAAATGGTTCCGTGAGAACTTTGTTTTTGAACATTTGTTCCACAAGCCAGTTTAAGTCCTCTCGTAAATGAGTTTCGATCAGATTTGAGCAAGGAAAAAATCACAAAATCATCATGATAAATAAACTTGACTTTGGAAAAGTGTCCCTTGTTCACCAAAGGATGGAAATTAAGAGAACTAACAATCCCATGAAAGCTCAAGTTTGCTGTTATTAAGTAATAAATAACCAGGAGTGAGCAATTCATTTAGGAGAATTAAGCAACTATAATAAACCCTATATTCTAAATAATGTGTATTTATGCTTTTGATAAATTGTAAAAGAATGATTCGTTGCATTTTTATTGCTTGTGTTTCATTTTCTTATTCTAAATGTCAATTACATGATAATAGATGTTAAAGGGATTTTCTTCTCTCATGCTGCCATTATTTTAAAAAAGAGTGGCTCAACCATCACTTGTTTTTACTTATAAAACAAATTTATGGATTAATGAGTTTTAAATCATCTTGCCTTGCCAGAGCAAAGCCATTCCTGCATCGTTTGATTAATTAGAAATTAGGAATTGTTCTCCAGGCTTCTTGAAGGACATCCCAAAGCTCTTCTTTGGATGTTTTCTGCCTTTTGTTCCATTCTCTGTCAAGATGATCCCACACTGATTCAATATTGTTTGAGGTCCGGGCTCTGAGGAGGATTAATCCCTCCGTAAGACCTGTTGCCAAAACTCAGCCTTTTCTCCCCGTTTCCCTTCCTTAAGAATGGCCTCTTGACAGCCATCCTTCATGGAAAATATAAATCTTTTTATGTCTGTCAAACTGCGTCTTTAGTGACCTTCATGGAGACGGATAAAAGAAAAAAAGTACCAAAAGTCTTGATTTAAAATGGATTATACGCTGAGTTTTGAGTGTAGACAAACACAGAAGGATGCTTTTTTTTTTTTTAAAGTTTAATTATTGAGTGATTTCAGTGGTTAACAAACAGAAAAAACATGTCCCTTTATACTTTGTGCAATAACTGCATTGAAAATGAGTGGAAAAACAAAAAGTGTCCAAAGAAAAACAGAAAACCTGGAGAACTACTGCTCCAAATCACTTTAAAGGACGACATGAAAATAAGGATCCTTGGAAGCAAAATATCTATTTCTCAAAGTTATAGTTGGATCAAAAAGCTTGCACAGTACACTCATTTATCCCAAACCAGAATAGGTCAGAAAGGATAAAAAACATGTTTTGGTTTAAAATATAAACCTAAAGCATAATAACATGAATGCTGGTCTCACATCATCATCCCTGTAGTGCAGGTGACTTGTTCACCACATGTTTAATGTGTGATCGGGATCACTTGGATCTTTCACAAACACTCATCAATAAAAGTTGATGCTCACAGACACAAATCGCTCTGCATGACAGCCTGTCTGAACCCCCCCCCTCATAAAAACCACTAACAGGAGCTGAGCTGGGACTCTTCTGTCTCACACGGTTCCAGTCGTGTGTTTTCCTACACTCCACATGGACATGAACTTCACAGTGGTTTTAGGCTTCCAGGTATTCTTTGAACTATTTTAACTCAGTATAAAAAAAGAAGAATTGGGTGAACATGTCTGATTTATCGTTGCTGCAGTCATCGATAAAAGAACACACAGCCGCTCAAAACAACAATGAAGCATTTGATATTTTGATAAATATCCACCTTGACCAGATGTTTTAGTTTCCTGTATTCATTTTTTTGTGTGTTCTGGGTCATACTCCAGCTGTGCTCACCTTTCAACCTTCCACCTGACGGTTTGAGGTCATGCTCAATAATTCAGAGGAAGTGCATCTTTATTACTTTGAAAACCTCTTGGTGCAATCTGCTAAGTCTGTTGGCAGCAAACCAGCCCTCAGCATGATGCTAGCACCACTGTTCCTAATGGCTGGCAGTGTTTTTAGGCACCGACTGCATCACCTTTACTCTTCTAAACATATATGTTGTCATTATGGCCAAACTAGTCCATCTTTGTCTTTTCTAATCATAAAACTGGATCTACAGCTCTTTGACTCCTGAATAATGTACCTCAGTTCTGAGTAAGGTGGACATTTCCATTGTTCTTTATGTTTGTTCTTTACTTCTCTCAGTCGCCTTCAACTTGTGCAAAATGCTGCTGCCCGTCTTTTAACCAACACTAACAAACGTATGCATATCACTCCTGTTCTTAACTCCCTTCATTGGCTTGTTTTTAAAGCTCTTAACGGCCTCACCCCATCATATTTATCTGAGCTTTTAACTGTCCGTAATCCTGGTAGAGCTCTGAGGTCAACAAATCAACTTTTGCTGGAAGTGCCCAGGTCAAAATACAAGCACTGGGGTGACCGAGCCTTTTCCGTTGCTGCCCCCAGGCTCTGGAATAAGCTCCCCCCCCCCCCCCCGATGCGTCTTATTTCTGACCTGGGCCTCTTTAAATCTAGGCTAAAAACCTACTTATTTCAGATGGCTTTTAATACCCAGTAGTATGGTGACTCTTTTATATTATCTTATTCAATTTTGCTGAATTTTATTGCGTTTACTGCTATTTTATTGTTTTGCACTTATTCTTTTCTTTATCATCTGCTGTAAAGCACTTTGGTACACCGAAATGGATTGTTGTAAAGGGCTGTATAAATAAAGTACATTTACATTTGTCAATGTAATAAGTTCTGTCAGACCGTTAGTATTGTGGCACAGAAAATGAGCTTCGGTCCAGTATCAGCTCTAACTGGAAGCTGGAAAGTGAAATGTTGTTATTGGAGCTTGCGCCACCTCTGGCTTTAATCCTTAAACATAATTTTGACTGTCAATAAATCATGCACCAGGATCCTTCTTTGAGCCTGAAGTAGATTGGCAAGAAACAGCAAGAAATGGTTTGCATCATACAACTTTATTTTCAGTTAAGATGGTCATATTTTTTGGTGTCCTTCCAGGTTGAATTTCTCAACCTTTTGATGCAAAACATTTTTTTTTGCAGCCATCTGATGGTCAGAGGCATCTAACCCCAACCTCCAGGGAGTCAAACTGATGGCGAGAACAAAAACCTTTAACAATGACTGTTAAAGGACAGGAGTCTTAAGAATAAATGCATGATCTGTCCTTTAGGCAGCTACTGAATATCTTCCATAACATTGCAATAATAGTTTTACTTGGCATAACCTGTAAAGTGATTGTATGAATGTATTTATCTGTCTGTCCTGAGCACTTTTAAAACAAAGCAGCAAGAAATGACGTCGATCAGGTTAACAAAGCTTTATTGATAATGTATTGACACCTCCTTCAGCCACGTTTACCAAGTTTGTGCAATCCTGGGAAAGTTCATTTACTATACGAGTCCTTCAGCCACAGCTTTACCCAAAAAGCAAATCAAAAAGCAAGACACCGCAGGGAATTGAACCCCATCCTGACAACGTCAGGAGTGCCACCACCGGAGTCTTTTGCTTTTTTGTTATTGCTGTAATTTGGGCAAAAGCAAAACCTGAAGGAACAGAGTTTGTTCCCCCAGGAAAAGAAAACCCTAAACACCTGGCTGCTACATTATCCTGTCACCACATGGGGATTTCTCTTGATCACGAGGCTGAAACTAGAAGACAGAAAGCCGTTTCCCCATTCCCCAGCATTTCCCCACAGTGATATTGAAGTGGTGTACGATTGATTCCAT
This sequence comes from Leuresthes tenuis, assembly GCF_036924035.1. Taxonomy (NCBI): domain Eukaryota; kingdom Metazoa; phylum Chordata; class Actinopteri; order Atheriniformes; family Atherinopsidae; genus Leuresthes; species Leuresthes tenuis. The sequence continues at coordinate 13,716,479 of NW_027325365.1, read as the reverse complement.
GTGATCCAGTTTTATCTGTATAAACAAAGCCACGATACCAGCATCCTCAAAGCCGTTTCCCTTTGCAAAGAGGCTGGACTTGAAGGTCAAGTGAACAGTGAAGGCTTTCCTGCTAAGTTTACAGCTGTAATGGAAAAAAGACAAGACAATTTAAGCCACCCCACCCCGCCCCCCCTACAAGAATCCCAAACTATACCAATGACTAAATATTTCAATGTGGTTATCGTTTACCGCAGCCTTTACCACAGCTATTCTTCCTCAGTGACACTCAATTCTTCAATGTTTCAAAGACTGATCCCTAGAAGCTGCTTGTACCAGTCATCCCATGACACTGCAGATGTGTAAGTTGCCTGGCTCAGTAGCAAGTTAAGCTGAATGAGAAATCTGAAAGGGAGAGAGAGAAGAGTGTTTTGCCCACCCCCCCAAAAAAGAGACCCCTGACCAAAGACTACAGCAACCTTTGACAACGATTTCATGATTATGTTGCATAATGCAAATAAAATGTTATGCAGAGCTGAGATGCATGCAATATGTTGAGTTACATCAAAGCCATGATATGTTAAAAAGAAAAATCAAGGGAACCGAAATTACTTAACTTGGAACCCACGAGACTGAAGTGATGCAGTATTAGAAACAAGCTTGCAGCTCTTGATCTTAAAATGACAGGATTCTCAGTGTTCCACAGGTTAGGGCCATCCCAGATGACTATAAATTTTGGCAATTTGACCTGAGAAACCAGAGGGAAAAGAAAAAGGCACACAAACACACAGACAGCCGGGCTTCTGCGAAGGACGCCAGGGGATTCAAGATTTAAGCTCAAGCGCACAGGGGATTGGTACTTCATTCAGGGGGTGAGGGGGCGGGGGGGGGGTCACACTTATATTCGCTGACAGCTTCCACAGATGGCTTTGCATTCAGAGGCAGGCGAGATCGGGAGTGGACAGACGAGAATGATCTGAAACAAAGAGTGATCTACACAACACACCCAACCACACAATACTCAAAGATTCGAGTTCTACTCATCTTGTGGTCTTAAGATGCAAAGCAATAGGGCCCCAAGGCCAAAGAGGAATACGCTAGTAAAGCATTGTTACTGATGATTTGAGGTTAACATAAAGCCAGTTCCAAGATGTCATTTTTAAGTCATGTTTAAGAGAAGCCAAGGTCTTACTACATGCTCCAGGTTAGAGGACTTCACTCGTGCTTGAACCATTCTTGTACTGTGATTTCTGTGAAGAGAAGTGTAGGGACACGCCCGACCAAAACCAATGTACCATATATACTAAAGCAACACATTTGCGTTGCAATGAAGGCCGAATATCAGCTGCACCATGTGCAGCTTTCCTCAGCTACTTCAATTTGAAAAGTTGCGCAGTTGCGCACTTGTGGATTATTAGATGTGACTAAACTGCCACTTGCACAGTTGCACAAGGGTAAGCAGCTGAGGGCTAATTGTTCCTTTCTAAAACAAAGACACCTAACCTGACCCTTTTAGGTCGAACTGCATGTTGGTGGAGTTCAAAGGGCAAGAAGGTTCCTGTGTTGTCCTAGGTAGACTGCATTCTTCTTTTGGACTGTTCTGTAAGATCAAAGAGGCAGAAAAGAAAAAACACCCTGTGCCCCTCCCCACAGTATCGTAGAACTGACTGTTGTTATCCTTACCAAAATGCTTTACTGCAGATAACGGCAAATTCAATGAAGCTCCATCAAATCTTCCCATTATCAAGACTCTTAAGAAAGCACTACAGTGCTACTTTGGCAGTCAAGTACAGAAAGGACACTCAAGTCCATTAAAAGGTAAGTGACCCACATAGGGCTAAAGCTGTTCATCTTTTCAACATCAATATTTGATGGATGCAACTTATCTGCCTTCAATTTCCACTTTGAAAAGGAAGTCATTTGAGCCCAGGTCACATCCGTGCTCTACAAAACTCCAAGCTTTAGTCATACCTGAAAAAGCACAAGAAAAGCTCCCCCCATACAAGCCCCAAAAAAGAACAAATGCATACCAAAACTGTATTCAATCACATCAAGCTATGCATTTATTATGCAACAATAAAATCCTTTACAGATAGTTCACTCATTGTATTGTCAATACAAGGCACAGTAACTAATTGCAAAGGAATAGCAATGGAGGCATCTTGCCAAACAATAAATGTTAAGGTAAATAAACACATTTAGTGACCTTACGTGATGCTCGATGCGCAAGGAAACTTGTACATACAATGAGTTAGGAGAGTTCCTGATGGTCTTGGGTATTGGAAAGCGCACAGGACACAGCACACTGAAAAATGCAAAGGAAAAAGCCTCTCCCCACAATACCCTTCACAATACAATGAAGCAGTACAGAGGTACTAAACAACTTACTACTGTTACAGCAATCTACAGTGAACTGCCTTAATAACAACAACTGATGGGCTAGAAATTCAATTAAACGATGGAAGCCATTTTCCAGAAGAAGCACTTAAATAGCACAGGCCTGAGCGTGGGGGATTCCTTCCTTAACAGTAGACGTGGACTTGAATGTAGATTTGATGTGTGGGCCTTACATAAAAATCTGTAAGAGTCAAAAATACACAACCCCTCCCAAAAGGCATCTTCATGGCGAACACAATCAAAATTACTTCTAGTAAAGAGACTTGTTACCGCACTCCCTGAGGCAAAAGGAGATTCTCTACACCAGCATGTTTGTGGACTAGTTTTGAGGTTGCTATCCTGCGTGGCAAAGTGTCCACTCGAATCTTGCAGGTGCGCCTGGATGTTTCCTATTCAAGCATTTGGCATTGGGCAATGTGGAGCTGTAAAGTCTAGGAAGAGACTGGTTAACGCCCCACAACCCACCCTCCCACCAAACCCCTCATATTGCATGAAACTCCCTTCCAATTTACAATAGTTCAAAAATGATAATGGTTTCAGAGAAATCTAGTGATTTGTGGAATACAAAATACCTTCCTACACCTTGATAACCCACAGTAGATGAACATGATCCAGATCCATAGCACTATAGTACGCAAGATGGGCTCAACTTGTACCGAGTGGCTAGTACAGGGATTCTTTCCATGATCACCTTTAGAGGGGGCAGGCCTGTGAAAAGAGAAACTCCAGACACGTATTTAAATCCCCACCCACCTCCCTCCTCCACCCAGTACTTTTTCTTAACCAAGATGAGCCACTACTTCAAAAGTAATTTCTGGTCATTTTGACTGCAAATATTACTACATACACCATACAATAAAAGCAATGATGAGTTTATGTACAGGATCGTTACACCCATATGTACACGTCATGCATTAACTCACTGCTTGGCTTAAGAGGTAGATGTAGCTGAATTGTACCAATGAGGGGCGGCTGTACCGAAGGGTTGCCGATTTTATACATCAAATGGCTGCACAGAAGATCATCCCTCTCACACTCCAATGCTGCAAGCCTCTCCCGAGAAGACCTATTGAACAACAAAGGATTGCCTCTCCCTCCGGTTGGGGGAACTACTTCTGATCGTAGGGGGTAGAAGTCCGATTAAGAAGTTCTTCTCGTCAGCACACTACACCAAGGCATTCGCCAAAGGACACCACCAAAATCATGTCAGCGCACAAGAGGAGAGGGGACCACGGTACAAAACGCTTTACACGGTTTGCCTGAAAAGAGGAAGAGAGAGCTGTGCGAGACATTGTGTTCTACAACAGTTGATTCTGCAGAGGAATGAAAAACTAAATGCCTAAAAATGTTACAGAGATACCTCTACCCAACATACAAACCAAGGACCCGCTTTAAACTTGGGAAGCTAGAAGACTTTGCACCCGTCCCACCCTCAGCATCGGCTGGCTCTCTGGAACCACTTCAGCGCTGGCCTCTCTGCTACACTGCCCTGTGACTCTGGCTCCCTCTGGTGTACACCCGCCGACAGCACCTGATGCAGCTTCCTGCTCCCTTGGGCCCTCTCTGCTCTCGCCTCCACGCCCCTTTGGTCTCGCCTGGCCTGGCTTCACTCTGGTCCTCATACGCCCCTTTGGTCCTGTCCTGCCTGGCTCCAACCTGGTCCTCCTACGCCCTCTGGTCCTTTCCTGCCTGGCGCCACCCGGGTCCTCTCCCCGTGTCCCACGTTGGTCCTGTGATCTTCAGCTAATAACTAAGTCCATTCTTCCTCACAATAACTAAGTCCATTCCTCCCTTGATAACTCAGTCCATTTTCACCGGAAAAAAAAAAATCTTCTGTCTTTCAGACATAAAAAAAAAAAAAGATAAAAGCCCTTAAAAGACTTACGAAGCCTTTGATTTGTTGATAGGAAGCTAAAGCTAAAAAAATAAAAATAAAAAAATCTCTTCAAATTGCATAATTTTTTTTTTTTTTAAATCCTGTAATCTTTTTAGTCAATAATTGCAAACCAAAACAACCAAAAAATAAAAGCCACAGAGGGTAGATATTAAAAATTAAGACCTAATGGCCTAAACTTTGCCTCAGTTTGAGCACATCTGCTCACTTAACTCATCCTCATATTTAGCCTGATTTCCTTTCAGACAAAAAACCAAAAAAAAAAACCAACATGTATTGAGCTATTTTCACAATTCTGCCTTTACTTCTAGCTTTAAATAGCACAACTCCATTTGACTGACAACATTTCGAATAAATGTTTTCCCCTATAGACAGCGTTTATAATACTTTCAGGTCTGAGCTTTGAGGTTGTTAGAAGTCGTAGTTAAACTTAATCCACGACTCACAATAATGCCAAGATCTATTGAGAGACTATTTTGTCGTTATCAAAAGGTTAACTTGGTAACTACGAGGTTACTAAAATGGCTTATAGTTGATTTAAGTCACAGCACTATCGCCATTATTGGTCTGAAGCCTAGAAAAAGCGAGACCACTCCCTTTCCATTTTTGTCTAGGTACGTCATGGCGTTTTTTTTCGATTCATCCAATAAGACTCATACAAGCGCCTACGTCACAGCTTCCATATTTAGCAAAGAGTCGTTAAGAAGACGTACATTAAAATTCTTAAAAAATAAATAACGTTTATCAGTTAAATTGATCATCTCACTCAAATAAGAATACTGACAAGGCGACCGTTGAATAACCACGTTCTCCAGTGCTAACAAAAATAAGACTTTCTTAGGATTGCCTTACATATGGCGTTAGTCTTATCAATGACAAAAAAAACCAAAACCTGTTAACTTTCTTATAAACGTCAACGCTCACTAACATGTTCACTGAATCGTAACAACGATAAAAAAGACTAAGAAGTCAAAAAAGTATAGCAAAAGCTACAAACTGCATCTTGAAACTGAATCTTCAAATGCCTTCGAGACAGGGCCTAACATTCAAAGACACTCAACAGAAACGAGATTCAAACGCTTTAAAAATGTCAAACTCAAAAGAGCAACATTAAATATATTCGTTTCTAAAGTTTAAGCTCAATCTTTAGTTTAAAAAAAAAACAAAAGTCGATTCAACCTGCATCTCCTGCCTGCCACGGTTTTGCCTGCCTGATGAAATCGTTCGGATGCAGTGGCCGATGAAATGGCGTCACTAGTATTTATACTGTAAAGGTGATGCGGCTAGTGAAACTTCAGATATCCATCCGACAATAAATTAGTCCCAACTTTGACCCAACCGAAAGCTTACAAATTGTGTCTTTGGAGTCGAGCTCAAAACATAACGCGATAAATAAACCAAGTATCCTTGAAAACTTCGTTAATATACTCATACTCGTTTGTATTTGAACGCTTTACGCAGACAATGAGTCAGAGCCGTACAATTCCGAGGACATTTTATGTTAAATGCACAAACAAAACAGTAAATTAATCGCGAAAAGGTTGGTGATTAAAGTGTGTTTCCAACCATTGTATAACCATAGTCTGTATTTTAACAATAGTTATAACGGTCATAACAGCTGACGTCACAGTAAGGGATGCGCGGATTAATCTTTACTTGTGTGTTACAAGGCTCTACAAACCGGATCAAACTGGAATGTGTGCGAGTTGTTGGTTCTACTTTCCTTTTACTGCATTGATATGCAGTTTGTGATTAAAGAACAAAAGAAACCAGCCAACTCATCCAGTTTAACTTGGATGGCCTATGTTGATTAATATTGTCTTCTTCTTTCTAAGTGGACTATGCTGAAGTCATGATTAAAGGGGCTGGTGCTAGCAGTTTCTTTCAAATAAACTGTGTCTTGTCTGTAGCTCTGTTTACAATTCTCCTATATTATTTTAAATACCACCTAAGTCTTGAATTAAACATGTACGTTAATATAGTGTTGGTGCAGATCGAAGATTAAATCTGAAAAGACTAGAAATATCTAGAAACATCCAGAGCCAGACTGCTGCTGCGACATGGTGGAAAATTACTGGGAAACGTCTGAATTTTAATTTATGAACCAGCAGGGGGTGTAGTGAACATACGTGCTGTGAGTCACGTCTCTCCCAATAATAAAGTCTCCCTCTCCCTCTCTTCTGTTTTCAATCACAGAGCTGGTTTTAAGTATTGACAAGAATACGAAGACAAGTCCGGGCAACATCCCTTATGTAACTATGTGTATTATGGTAGCCCACAATTGATCAACAGCAGCATTATGGTGGGGAGTTGTCCTCTGGCTGAGTTTCAGCATTCCAACACCAATGTATTGATCTCATTCATCTGCTAAACAGGATGTAGTCAGAGCCATACATACTCAGGAAAGAGAGAGCTCTTTGTTGATGTGATAAACAAGCCAGAAAAAGGCTTTTAAAGGCTGATCAAGATCCTGATGGGATTTACTTGCAAATCATGATTATTGCTTAGAAGTCTCGCCTTATTTGTACTTAGACATTCATAGTCATACTTTTCAATTTATATAATTGCCAGCAATGATTTGAGATATTAGCTGCCACAATGTAAATTATCTGACATATTTTTGATGTGGGAATAACTCATATAATATCATGACATTTATTGTCATTTTCTTTGTGAATGTAATTATGCAGTCCTCAGTTCTTTTGCTGTAGAAAATCTTACAAAATCAATGAGGTAACAGAGGGCAGTTCAATAGTTTGTTTTGTCGACATAAAGGCTTTTTTAAATTTAAAAAAATAGCGGTAAAAGCAGGTAAGCAAAACTGCTACACAAGATTACATGACAGGAGTGGGGAAATTAAACATAAGGCAGCACAAATACCACATAGTGTGTGGTTTATCAGTGGCTTTAAACAAGGCCTGGTATGGATCCTGTTCCCTGGGGCTTGGGTCAATTGTCTCCTGTGTGAGGACAAAGCTCTCGCTCTTTCAGCTGGTTCGATGCGTACCCAGCTGTTACATCAGGCATGATGCAAAATCAAGCTGCCATCCGGGAATCATACATTTCTGCTCCTGAGCTTCATATGGGTGGATGCACAAGTAATCCAACAGTTTAATACTTTGGAAATTACTTTGAGTATTTTCTGTGGAGATTATTTGAGCATTGACATCTGAACTCCTTGTAAGTAAGATTAGATTGAATTTTTTCACAATATCTAGGCACATGCCGCACCTGCTTTCTAACCAGAATTGATTTTAACAGCAGTTTCATGGTCTTTGCAGCTGACATCATCTGAGCTTTAGTTTTACAGAAGAAAAAAAAGTAGAGAGAATATAGAGCTTCAGAGCCAACAGCAGGTTACTGACAAAGTTCATCACTTATACCCCCTCTGTCCACAACGGCATCGACAGTCTGGGAACCAGGGAAGAGACAGGTAATGGAGAAGTTTTTTAAACCTGTTCACAGCCCTTCTGCTCCGGATGAGATCAAACCTCTGAAGAACAACCACCATCATCACTTTCACCAAAACCAAGACCCACATTCGCACAGGTAGGGTGGTTTCTTTATCTCACAGAGATGGTGTAAAGATTGAAAATCAAGCTATCTGCAGCTTTAGGATTATAAATACACATGCAATTTGTTAAAAAAAAAGTGTGCATTATTCATTATTTCATACAGTTTATCTGAGCAATTATTTTTTACTTCCTTTGCTGTAGGTACACAAAGCTTGAGGATACTGACAGAAATACAGGAAACAGCCGAGGACACCATCGGCACCATCAGCACAGTCATTATCTCCATGAAAGCCCTCACCATGATGCCAACTATCCTCATCAGTTTCACCAAGGTGAAGACAATGAAAAATCTTACAACCACCACACCTCCGTAACTCTCTCCAGGGCTTCTTCCTCCTCCCTCTCCTCCAGCTCTTCCTCCTCTTCTTACTCCTCCTGGTACACGGAGACAAGTGCAAATGATGCCTTCTCTCTTCATCATGCGGAGCGGCCCCAGCATTCCCTGTCCTGCTCCAACATCTCAGATGTGCGTAGAGGTTTCAGGGAGGATGACAGCAGCGGTCCCGTTGTCTTTGCGACGGTCAAAAGTGGCAAAAAGGGGAACGTTATTACCAACTTCCATGATGACTCACAACAGAGCGGAGGGCATAGTTTCTCTACCCTTAACCGAGGTCACAGTCGGAGCGACGAAGGCTTTCCACAGTGTAATGAAGGTGATGTTGGAGTGGAAAAATCTAAAGTATCACACATAAACTACGGGCCTTTGTATAAAACAGCAAGTTTGAACCGAAGCCTGGCTTTCAATGAGGAGGACGTAGTTTTAGGAGTGCCCAGAGGGCCTAAGAGGGCAGTTTCTTCTACTCAGCTTCCAGGTAAAGGGATACTCAAAAACACGGAACATCATACTGACATTCGCAAGGCTAAGTCAATGGAGGTCCTTTCCCCCAGAGTCACTAAAGGAGAAGGTCAGAGTGGGCAGAAGGGCAAAGGGATCACACAGGCTGAGATAGAGCAAGCCAGAGCAAATTTTGTTGAGGGAAAGTTGCAGTTCTCAGCCTTTCTAGATGAGATTACCAAGCAGGTCATAAGTCCATCAGATCTCAATGTCTTGGGTGTGAACAGTGATAGAACTACTGAAAAGATGCCTGTCCCAGCTCCTACATCCGAACCTGTCAAGCCCCAGCTTCCACCCAAGAAGCACAGAGGGGGCACAGGGGGTGAGACGACGCAACCTCCAAAGCAGCACAACAGACAGGTGAAAGCTTGCAGCAGCTCTCGAAAAAGCTCAGACTGCTCTAATCCTGAAAAACTGATCTCATATGGAGCTAGGAACCACCACGGTAGCCCCCCACCTCGTCACCATCCCCGCTCTGGCAGCCATGGCCACAAAGAAAGGAGGTCCTCGCCTGGGGACCCCCCCTTGTCTGGGGACCGATACAGCAGATATGGCCCTCACCTCACAGATGGAACCAGCACCAGCCCTGAACCCAGCCATCCCAAACAGCGGCACCACCGCAAACACCACAGCCAACACCCACACCCCCAGCACTTCCCTCAGCAGATGCACCAGGAGTCTGACAACCGAAGGCCGAGCAACTCCCCTCCATCCTCAGTCCAGGGTGCAGGACCAGGCTTTGGATCTGAGTGTTCTTCCATAAAATCTGACTCATCCAGGGCCAGAGACACAGCCTCCACAGCTACCAGTCACAGCTCAGAGCAGAGTGGTCGACACCAGCCACAGCACATGGGGCTCTCTAAACAGTACAGAGTGAGTTCACTTTTAATAGTTGTCTATTTCTGCTCTTGTTAATAAAAGGCAATTATATGAGACAAGAAAGTGAGATTCCACGCCTCAGATCACAAAAGTACAACAAAAAAAATGTTAATGTGGTTTAAAAAAATTATTTTTTTATCAAAACACGATTTCTTGTTGAAACGCATACACCAGCCAGTTTGTCATTTCCCACCCCTCAAGACTCATAAGAATGAAATAAATTATTCTAAGTGACCATGTTTTAACTGTAAGTAATGCATCTCATACAACTGATATCAACTACATTCATTTGTGTCAATTTTGCAATTGAACAAAGTCGTTGAGAGACAAAAACGGTCTTGACCAGAGACATTTGTGAATTAAGCTGTGAGATACTTCAGGTGCGAATCAGCCCAAACCAACAACATGCAAATCATTACAAACAGCAGCACAGATTAATGTCAAGTCACCTTTATTTACAAAGCAGTGTAAAAACCAAGAGAAGCTGACCAAAGTATATTTGAAACAATAAATACATGTATTCATTTCATTTTATGAGAATGAACATGTATAAAATATGATTGCTACATAACTAAGAAGCAACAAGCAAAATAACTAAAACTTTTCTTATATGTATAGCTGTCACTGATTAGGCTCCTGAACACATAGTATGCCTTTATAGAAAGAGGAGGATGAGCACAGCAGATGCAGTGTTGCTCCTCGCTTGCAGAGGCAGTGTAGCTGAGTCACAGGCTGTGGGGGATGTGTCAAACTCTCCGCACTGCAGGCTGAGTCATTGTTCAGCAATGCAGCAGATGACTATCCTTTGCTTTTAGGGAAATCTTCCTTTGAAACAACCTAATAAATATCCATTTAGATTATGTTGTGTGTCTTCTCAGGGTGTTACCCTGTTTGTTCTCCGGACAGACTGACTGAGTATTCTGACAACAATAAATATCTGCTGAGACTAATCTGTGAAGCTCACAATAGTAACCAGCACAGAGGAAAATGTCAGAGTGTGCGGTGTGGGTAAGAGCTGGTATCAGGTTGCCCTTATGTAAGAATCTGTTCAGACTCACAATCATTTGGGCTCAAAGACACACAGAACATTGCATAACGTTTAGTTTTTCCACTCGGTATGTTTGGTTCTGTAAATCCATACACACACAGGCATGCTTAACAGCACAAGTATAAAAGGGGAAAAATACTGGCAATGTTTTAGCCTGACAGAACAAATGGATTCTAGCATTTTCAGGATACAGATCTGCCATAAGTCAATAGTTCATTGAAACTGTCATGTACTCAGGCTGCGACCTGTTCTGGGTTCACAGAACCCAGATTGAATGGACAAATGTCCTTGTTCTCTCACTTTATTGCTTTATTTTAAGAAATCTCTGTTAGTTTGTATGTTTTATCACTTGTGTGAAGCTTTCAGTCTTATCTCAAACTCCATAGTTCTTTAGTCTTGCCTGTTTTTCCTCAAGTGGCTGAGAAGAAAAGCTCCAGTTCACACAATGACAAATCTCCAGGGCATGTTGTATTTGAGCAGTGACATGTTCTTCATTCTTTTGAATCTCTTCCAGTGCACTGGAATTCAGATGACACAACATTTGCTTAGGGAGTGCTCACATTCATATTGCATTAATACATAATTTGTGTGTTGAAAGTCTGTGCACAGTAATATTATTTTAGACTCAGTGTGCTGCAGTACAAATCAAAACCACCAGTCTATATATTCTTAATATATTTGATGTTTACACTGTATGAGAAGTTAACCACATCAACTGCCTCATATTTGCTGCCAGTTCTCATCTGCTGACTTTATACTCTTGTCCTGCTCTTATTCTAGGACATGGTGTTTGATGCTGACCACCTTCAGTAAGTGTCTGTTATACTTTGTTCTTTTCATAGTTGAGAACACATTTGCACCCGTTCCTTTCTGTCTCACTCTGTGACGGGTCAGTGGATTATTGATCACTCTAATGAGCCTCCTCTCTACTTCCACTTCTATTTAAAGAGGAAGAGCTATTGTGGATCTCATTTATATAACCATCTCTATGTTGTCAGTAATGCCCACACGTGACGGGGAAAGTAATGTCGTAAAAAGTAACATTTTTAATAAGACTTCTTTTAACTTCCAAATGACAAAAGCTTAGTTTTCACATTAACAATGCAGTGCTACTATTCTACATGTGCTTTATTATTCACAAATCATAATTTAGCAGTTTTTCTATAATTATTTTTATTTGTTTTCTTTGCCAAAAGGACTTGGGGAATGTGAATATTTTATAGACTTAATTGACTGTCTCTGTATGTTCTGAACCTTGAATTCAGACCTCCACTGTAAAAAAAAGGTACTTTATTTAGTTTGAATAGTACCCACACGGATTGTATTGAACATGATGAATATAACAATAATGGATAAGCTCTATCAACACAAACTACTTTTTTAAATATCAGTACTTGTTACATTGAAAATAAAATAGAATACATCACAGCATATAGGTTAATACTGTCTTCTGAGTCATTCACTCAAAAATGTGCCTTCTCTGTGTAAGTAGTATATCATCAATATATTGATTTAAACCAGGCAACATCAGCAAATGTTGTGCCATGACTTGTTCCGTGTTGTTTTAGCATTATTTACCAAATCTTGAAAAAAAAAGAGTAAATCTTTAACACCATGAGAGCAGTGGTTAACTAGTTTCATGAAAGTCCTTCTAATTCAGACGTGGAGAGGATTGAAAATAAGATGAACATCAGAGAGAGTGCGTATTGGCTGCTGTATCCCTGCTCTCTAAAGAGAGGGTCACTGCTTACATCAATGATTAATTATTCAAAATATAAATGTTATGTGAGAAAATGTAGTAGCTGAACATGGGAAGGTCCCTGCCCAGTGCAATGGAAAGTGAATATTGCACATTTTTTATAATCAACTGTTTAGTGTAAGATAACAATTTAGGTTGATATTTAAAGAAATTCTTTTGAAACCATAGATCTTAGATTTAATGAATAGAAAGGGAAAAATAGGTTTGAAATCTACGAACAAGAAAAACCGAGAGCATGAGCAAATTTTTATGATTATTTTCACAGGTTTGTTTTTTTCTTTGTTTAGCTAAAGCTGCATAACAGCAAATATCTCTGGGCTGATAATGATGCACTGCATGTTGTGACTCCTTCACCCATAATCCTTCTGTGTTCAGGGTTCTGCAAGAGGAAAATGCAGATCTTCACCAGAACTTGCTGCAGACCGTGGTTTGCATTGAAAGCCTGGAGGCGGAGTTGCAGAGAACCAGGGACGAGCTCAGTCATGTGAAGGATAAGTATAAAAGGTGACTCGCATAGAAAAATAGATACAAAAGTATATTGTGTGACGGCACATCACGATGTTTGCACTTTACTAGTATCGCTTTCAACCCTTATTCTAAAGAGATTGGGAAGCTTGAAAAATGTGAATAAGTGATTTGAAAATTTCTTAAACCAACATTTTCTTTACAAAAGAGCAAAGAGAACTTATCAGATGTTGAAAGTGAGACATATTCTCTACGCTTGCATCTCTGTAGGTATGAGGGTGCATTAGTGCCTTACAGAACTGGCAACTTGCACAGATTAAGAGCAACTTTAGCTCCCATCCAGATGATGTCTTTGTCAGGGAAGGTCTTGCATATTTCAGCAAGACAATGTTAAAACACATGCTGCATTTATTATAGCAGCATAGCTTCATTGTAGAAGAGTCAGCCCATATAGTTCACAAATGGTAAAATGACACACATCCAACATTTGATGTATTTTCTATGTTCTGTTCTGAATAAAATATTGGTTTATGACAATTGCAAATCATTGCATTTTGTTCATATTTACATTGCATATTTATATATCTATCATGAGTATTATTTTGTCAATAGTTCTTTGTTGTCTTTGTTGTTTCTGGATGGCACGGCACTGCAATGACAATACATTCATATTTATTTTGATCACAGACAGGATAGCAGGTCCCGAAATGAAAGGGAGTTGCTGCTATGCATGCACATACATTGAAAATCCATCAGGTCAGCCCCTGGCTTTACACAAGTTTCTATAGATAAACAGCTCCATGGGTCACTCTGGATTAGTAGCATTAGCCACACCTTTGTTACTCTGCATTTCAGTGGGTATCCTGCAGTGATACTAACAAGCAGACTCAAGCCTTCCACACCCCTCCCCCCAACCTGGTCAGGCCTGAATTTAACACCAAACAACTGCTGCTGCCCAACAGGCACATACCAAACGTTCCTCAACAAACTGGAGCAAATGGACTGAATGGTCGCTTCAGTCTGGGATCTGGTCGTGTGTCAGTTGTTGTGTATTCATTGGTGTTTGCCACTTGCCCTTACACACAGCTTCCATTAACACACATTAAAGATAACATTGTAAAGAAAGATGTATGAATGACTTTAATAATGTTTCTCATTGCCACATATTAAGCATTTCACATAACCCTTCTTTCTTTTTGTTTTGTAGCCTTCTGCAGACACACACTGGAACCAAGCAGGCCAATAACCTCCTGGGGGAGCACCTGCACATAGCTGTGAGTGAAACTTGAAGGGAATGGGGAAACCATGAGCAGATTGATAATAAAATAAGCTTATCTTGTGCATAACACTTGCATTCATAGCAGCTTACTACTGTTTACTACTTACTACTCTTTTCTGTTGTGTGTGCAGTCGGAGAGCCTGAGTAGTGAAAGGAAATACTTGATGAATCGAGTTTCACAGTTGGGATCAGAGCTGGAGGACGCCAACAAGACCATTAAAGCTCTGGAGAGTATTAATGTGAGCACACTGCCATCTAGTGGACACTGAGGCACACTATTCACAAACAGCAGACGTCACATTATTCTATTTACAATAAAAAAATTAATGAATCAACAGATTTTCCCATTTCATGCAAAATATATGACATCTCTAACTTTGGAAAGTCCCTGCCACTTTGATTGAATACAACTTTGATTAATTTATTTACTTTTTTTGTACAGTTGTGATTAGCTCCCCCATTTCCTTGCATTGTAATTTGCATCCTCAGACAAAGAGCGGTGGCATATACCCACACACTCTCGAGTGTGAACTGCACTGCATTCTCAAAATACTGGCCAGGATTAGTATTAGTATTGAATATGCCGAGAGACTCAGAATCAGACTCTGAATTGTCTTTGTCGGTATGTTTACATGCACAGAGAATTTGTCTTGGTATTTTAGAGGATAAGAAAGGCTATGAGGAAAACGAGAAAGGACTACAAGTAAAGATGAATGAAAATCAAATTCAATCTAGCAATATATAAATGATCTAATATGTGTGTTATTCAAAATAGGAGGACTGTAGAGTTTGCAGGGAAGTAACAATATTAACATCATAAAATTTAAGAAAGCGGAGAGTATACTAAGGCAAAATTTGCATTACTGTAACAAACTGAGACAGGAGCGGAGTACAAGAACATTAAAGAGCCCATATAATGCTTTATTGGGTGTTTTCCATCTCTTTCAGCGTGCTACATACCTTTACTATGCATGTAAATGATTTGTAAAGTTACATAATACAAAGTCCTCTCTGGGGCTTGTTGAATAGGCCATCTGCAGACATAAAAACTGTTCTCACTGAGGAGATAAGCGTCCGGGTCTTTTCAAATAGTCCTCTTTGCATAGGAAGGCTCCCAACTGATTGAAATAATCTATAATAATAATAATAATAAGAGCTGTGGTACAGTTAATAGTCAAACAAAACAAAAAACCCTCCTATCATCTTCTCCTGAGCACGTTTACCAATCAGATCAAAGAAAAATGCTCAGAACACTAGAGGATGTTCATATTGGAGACTGCTGGCACTTGACCCATTTCCAGTGAGGAGTTAGAAATGTCTGGACATAGCCTATCAGCATATTGCTTCGTGGTAAATGAAGAGAAAGATTGTGGATTTTTGACATGAGTTCAGCCTATTTTTGTTGATGTCTGTTTTCAAGATAGAAAGAGTTGTCCTTGTGGTGGGGGAGGACAGGGAGTCAGAGGTGTGGAGAGGCCCAGGCCTGGGTTGTGGTAGGGGAGATGAAGCTGGAGCTTTTTAAAGATAATGATTATGTCGGCATGAATCGTGCAAGAAGTGCCAAAACCATAACATTACCATATTTAGCTTTTTTGTTTGAACTCTTATTTCAGTGTGTTATAGATTTTTGTACAAGTAAAAGCCAAAAGTCAAACTCCAAAGGGATTCATGCTAATCCACTGAAGACATGGCTCCTGAACACTTAATTTGTGGTCCAGGTTTTTGTCCTGGGCTAAAACCCCAAACAGTGACAGGAACACAAATACATCTTTCAGAGGTGTTCATGAGTTCCAAAGCTAATGCAGTATCGAGAACCTTTGAAATGTAAAAAGTGTATATTCTTTTTTTGTATGAGGTTAGAATTAATGTGTTTGATTTTTCTCCCTCAGGTACCATGTTTGATAAAAGAGTTACTGGAGAAGCATTTTGATTCGCCTGAAGCCATACAGAACTTTCTCACAACCACTTCTCCAACCAGCCAGTCCCATCCTCCTAAAGTGGAGGAAGCAGGACATGACTGGCTGACCAAATCAGAGACAGGCTCACAGAGGGTTACTGCCTTCCTGCCAGTTAAACACGATGTGCCAAATAAAAATGAGGGCAGTCTCTCAGGCCAAAATGAGTCGAGCTACAGCCCACCTTTCTCTGTGGCTGACATCAGCACTGCTATCTATAAAAAAATGGCAGCCAGTTATGCTGCCAGACCACAGCCTGTTTACCCCCAAAGCCAGCAGCAGTCCTCTCAGATCGCTAACCATGCAAACGCCCCACTAGACCTCCAGCAGGCCCACATGGGTGGTGAGAGCTGGGGAGGGAGGGGAGGGTTAAAGGTGCTGCTTTTGGAGCAGGATGCTGAGGATGTGAACTCCATGTCAGCCCAGCAGCTACTGGATGATTTCATGCAGCATCTGCAGGTACACAAGGAAGCAGGTGGAGGGAAGGAGCAGCAGACAGGGCAGGAGTAGGCGAGTGGGGTGGAGCAGACAGGCAAAGTGGCAGAAAATGCCATCCAAACACACATACTTTCACCTATCTGCCTCTTTAAAATCTGTCTGCTGCAACCACTGTGTTCTAAGATGCTGTGGCTGAGAAAGTCACTCGGTTATTGTTTTTTTTCTCTTTTTTAGATTGATATTTATCTACAGTCTCTATGTAGTTATCAGTGTAGAAAGATAAAAATCTCTGCATCTTGAAACCTCAAAACTACCCAAATTAGAAATTCAGTTTTTGATTCTTACGCGAAAAACAAAATCCAATTGAGAATTGGAGCAACTCATTGGCAAAATATATAATGAAAAAAATATCATCTTAATATAGTTGCTTTACAAATGTTTTTATTTAAGTTGTATGTAGAAAATATTGCATTATTTACTGTCAGTTATCTGTGACACAGAGTAAGAAGTCATTAATGTGCCTCAGGGCATGGCTGCTGTATTTTTAAACAGCTATTCTCACTAATTTGAAAAATTTGAATAAAAATGCTTTTTGACTCATCAAAAAATAGAAACATAACTTTAGATAAAAGCTGTCAACTCAGCGTCTGCTTTCATCCTAAATATGCAAAAGTGAAATCAACCAATCAATCAATGAAAGTATCTTTATTAATCCCGCAAGTGGAAATTCTATTGATGCAGCAGCAAACAGTAAGTACACATAAACCAAGTTATATTATAGACAACAAAAATAGAGGATAAGCCGAAGAGATATATACATAGTATAATAATAATAATAATAAATATTCACAGAATAAAGTAATTATGATTATGAAACTGTAATATGATTGGTGCAAACCAATATTGAACTGTGCAAATCAATAATAAACCAAAGCCAACAGAGTAATGAAATGTGCAAACTGTTTCATCTGTGGCCCAAAGGAGAACTGTTAAAAGGTCTGACAGTGAAAGGCAAGAAAGGCTTCTTAATCTGTTCTTTGTGACAGCGGAGCTGAATCAGTCTGTTGGAGAATGAGCTCCGCTGTCCCTGCAGTGTTTTATGGAGGGTGGGAAGGATTGTCCATGATGGAGAGCAGTTTGTTCAGTGATCTCTTGCTCATCACTGACTCAAACGTCTCCAGTTTTAGTCCAATAACTGTGCCAGCCTTTCGTATCAGTTTGTTGATCCTGCTGGCATCCTTGGCACTGATGCTGCTCCCCCAGCAGATTACAGCAAAGTAGATCCAGTAGATCACAGACTGGTAGAAAATTTCCAGCATCTTGCTGCACACATTGAAGGATCTGAGCTTTCGCAGGAAATACAGTCTGCTCATCCCCTTCTTGTACATAGCATTGGTGTTAGTAGTCCAGTCCAGTCTGTTGTTCAAGTGCACACCTAAATGAAGTACAAGGTTTTAAAGGAGGATGACATCAAAGACCTTTAGAAATTAAAAAATGAGTTCAGAAGATGAAGAAGAATGAGGTTAGAGGTTAGGTAAGAATGAGAACTTACTGTGATTTGGATCAAAGCATCAATCTTTTGAACTATCACTGGCAACATCTCTGAAACAGGTTTTACTTATAGTGTTCAAACAATTCAACCTGGTAAAATGACCTCATTGTTATTTATGCAAAGAAAATAATTTGGGTTATTTTTCTTCACCATGTTCAGGAAAGAGCAAATTAGCAAATGATAATTCACCAACTGAGACATTCAAATGTTATTTCTTGTAATATATGAAATGTAATTTAGAGTTTTCTGTGCATGCTGAGGCCTGTGTAAATATTCAGTGGTTCTGTTTGTGACTGCATGCAACGCATAAAATGCCCTGATCCTTTGTTTTTGAAAGACTGTGATGTATGGTCGATGTTTTGTTCTGCGGTAGCTGCCTAAAATGTACAGTAAACAAAGTTTAAGTATGTGCAGATATTGTGATGTATTGTGACTATGTTAAATAAATAAAAAGCAGTCTCAACCAAAATAAAATTATTTTCGTCTTTCTCTTGAGTTTGCCAGTGTACATATTGCTGGTCTGTGCCGGTGTAGGTACCAGATGTGGCCCTGCGCCTGTTTGGGTTTACGTTTACCCCACTATTTACATTTTATGAATGCCAATATGAGGTTATTTAATAGAAACTCCAACTTTATTACAAACTACATTGTGTCCCATTTCATAAGAATCAGATGTGCTCGGGGTGAAGTCCCTTTCGAAAGATAATGCTGGATTTCTTTGTAAAAGCCATCCATGTTTCCTACGAAGAGCCGCGAAAACGACTTCAATAGGTTGTTTTTTTACCTCTTCAGTAAGTTGTCCGGACCAATCACATTCCCAATCACATTCCCTTACGTCATCGTGCCAACGTCCAGCCAATAGGCGCAGGGCTCCGAGCAGATCTGGTAACCCGAGCACATCTGGTACCTACACCGGTACAGTTGTTTTACCAACAGATGTTTGGCTCCAAATACAGACTTCGCCTGTTTAACTGCTCACTCTTTTATTTTTGCTCGCTTTCTTTTATTCAGCTTCACGGAGTTGTTAACCACTTCAATATATGCATGCTTTTACATGTCAAGCCTGGAATGCTGATTATAACTTACTAATGTTTCTATTTTTCATAAAACAAAGAAACAAACAACAGCAGAGATAAGCAAAAAGGTAAAGCTGATCATTTACCAAAAAAACAAAAACAAAAAGAAAACCAAGGTTTAACCTTTTAAATGTTTTTATTCATGTTTCTGGTTTCTATAAAGCCAGAAAAATGCACCTTAAAAAAGGCTTTAGTGGAAAGATTCATTGCTAAACAAAACCATATTCTGAACGGATTAAAAAGCATTCACATACAAACCCTTTTCAAAAAGTTAAACAAATAGAATCCAGTGATTTGAACATCTTTCAAACCCTGTACTTGATTTAAAAAGGGTTGAAAATCAGAATGCTTGGATAAATCACTCAATGCCGAAAGTAAATTTAGATTTAAATGTTTTAACTAATTTTCTAAAAACAAAAATGATTTCATATTTTGTATTATGTTTTAATAAACAAGCTGGGACATGTTCAATTCTGTGTTGCATCCTTTTTCTTTTAACTGACCTTCAGCAGCATTTAAAAGCTGAGGCGAAGAGCAGGTGTACTTCTGAAAGTGAAATGTTGTCCACCATGACTTCATAGACGATTTTAAGCTGCTCAGCAGCTCAGGACTTCCACTGACATACTTTGTGTCATAATACACAAAATTATCTTAATGAGTGACATTTTTGGTTTATGAAACTATAAAATAGTTTCCCATTTCACCTCAGTGCATTTTGCCTATGTTTTTTCTTTGTATAGGACGCTTTAACACAAATTTGTAGTTATGGCAACAAGCCTAATTCAGTAACAGTGATTTTCAGAAATGCTCCTGAGCCCATGCAATGATCTCCACTGCAGGACTGAGTCCGTGTTCATTGAAGAGCAGCTCGAGGGCCTGAAGATCGCAGTGATTCAGTGTTGGAGTTCTACCTCGTCCCCTGTGTACAGAGATTTCTGCATATTCTCAGAAACTTCTAATTTTTTTGTCTCTTTAACTATCTCTTCAACACAAGCTGCTAGTAACCTGGATGTCGTGACTGACTGCTGGTTATCCTTTGCTGACCTTGTTGTATGTGCCTATTGGTCATGTCTCTGCGCACAGTGCAGCAGTGAGGCTGTAACTGCCTGCTCTCTCTACAGACCAGGGCTCTTTGGTTATCTCTCACCTCAAATGCAGCAGTGCCCTTATAGCAGATATTCCTGCTTGCAAAATGAAACCCCAACAGATGGTTCAGAACACAATGGCACGTCTTGTGTTTGATCAAAAAGGACACATGTCACTCCATCAATGAACTCCACTGGCTAACCATGTCACTAATGCTTGCCTACAAACAACCAGCTATCTAAATTCAGTCATACAGGCTTATGCTCCTTCTCAACAGCACTTTTTTTTTGTGGTTCTGCATTGGTAGAACGAGTCACCAAATGCTATCAGAGCAGGGTCGTTGCTTTCTGCCTGCAAGAATCTCTTGAAGTCCCATCTCCTTAGAGAACACCTTTCTCCTAACTCCTCCACCACACCTAACCTAGCCTGGATTCACGTGCACGTCTGCTCCTGCTCCACTTATTCTCAGTCATTCAAATTGATTAAGCACCTAATGTACAAACCAAGGTTTCTTACTGCACTGACGCTTGAATTTCGTTTCTCACTTGTGAGTTGCTTTGGGAAACAGCATCTGCTAAATGATTCAATTTAAATGTGAATTATTGAATCAATAGTTTCCCTGATGAACAAATCATTTCATTGCGTTATTTCCATTGCACACCGTGTCCTGACGTATTTGTGAGCCGTGCTGTAGAGAGTGTATCATCATTTTCAAACTCTGGCATGTGATTGTTGAGCTATCTGACTGACATTGCCATAAGTGCCACATGAGGGCTAAACAAGTTTGTATATTGTGCAAACATGAACAAATCTTTCAATTGTCCTCACTATTTCAAAACAACACAGAAGATGTGACCAGCAGCAGTTCTTTTGAAGAACCTTTATGGTTTGTAGGTCTGAGATGAGAGTTGCTGTGTGTTTTCTAAGAGCTGGTAACGCGAGACTGGCTGCAACCTAACTAGAGCTCTGTGTCAAGCTGTCATAAATACTTATAAGAATAGTTTAATCCTATTGATCCAACCCCACCATCCTCCCTCCCCGTTGCACTGTATTCATAATCCCCTACAAGCAAAACTCCTGTCTCACTTTCACTCTACATGAACAAGCCCCCAACACTCTCCCTGGAATCCTTCTGTGAACAACACCAACCTAGTTTCTGTAAGCAAATCAGTTGGCTTTCTTACATCAACTCATCACATTGGATGCAGACATAACTCTGCATTCATTTGGAAAATTGAGGCAAAATTACAACCTTTTCTCCCATTGTTAAAATGTTAATTACATCGGATTGTTGGGTCATTGTTAAGCTAAAGCAGATATGAGAACAAGTTTTATTTTCAACTTAGCACGAAGCAGCGTGGTCACAGTTGGGCCAAGGAATGTCAAGTGAGTAGTCAGCTGGGTCTCAGTTAGAACTGTTTAAGGAAATTGTGGGTTAAATAAAGGTAAAATACAGCATTTACTTTTATCAGATTGAAAGGCTGACATATGTGGGCCTTTTTTAAATGAGTCCGACCTCCTTTCGGCTGACTACATGTTACTTTTTGGCCTTATTGGAAAATTAAAAAGTTGAAAGACTAGATCTAGATTTAGTCCCACACCCTAAAATCTCATGATGTTTTTACAATCTCCTCAACGTCAACAGAGTATTTCCTGTTTCTGAGTAATTCCCCAGGGCCCATCCTGTAGTGATAGGTGTCAGGTAAGACCACCTGTCAAAACAGTCCAATAGGCCCGCCCATACTTCATGTCTATCAGAACAAGTTTGCTGATCAGACATTGGCCTGCTTTCCAATTGGCCCCTGGGCTTTAATAGGATCCAAGGGACTCTGTTGGGGGATTACGGTTCCAAACTCTCGACTTTGGCCAGTCTCTCTTTGTCCTCCAACCATGGGTACAGCGGTTTAGGGGGGCGCCGCGCACGCACAGACCCAGAGGGGCGCCATCAAAAGACAACATCACAGCAAGAGGAAAAAATCGGTGGTTTCAACTTGAAGAGAAGACGACGACGGAGTGACCAACATCTTGAAGTGAAAACCTGTCATATCTGAGAAAAGGATTATCTATGTCATCCAACCTTCATTAATCTTTTTTTTTTCTTCATATTTTGAATATTGTTACTGCTCTGATTTGGATTATCAAGAATCTTTTTTGGACAATTTCAGTAACCAAGTGAAAGAATTTGGATTATCCCCGAAGGTCAACTGTGTCCTTTACCATCTCAGGGATCTACCTGCTTATCTCCTCCACCTGGAACAACTTAGATGAGCTCAACCTGCTTATATCTCATTAAACAACAAGCGTAAGGCCTGCACCAACTACTGAACCATTCTAGCAGCAGCACAATTTGTGGAACACTAAAACCACTCTTTTGTGAGTGCTGTTGGACTTGTATCTTTACATGCAGTTCTCCACCTCTGGATAAACTTGACTCCAAAAGTTGACTCCATCCTATCTTACCCTTCTCTCTTGTCTTTGCACTGATCATTGCATGGTAGTGAGCCATGACGCTGCTGAAGATGAAGTTCAACCAGCAGAGACGGGTGCGGCTGGCCCAGGGCCTGTGGCTGATGTCCTGGCTGGCAGTGATGTGTGGGGCCTTCGTCTTTTGTCTGGGGGTTTACCTCAAGATAGAGCTTCTTCGTAGGGCTGAGGTAGAGCAAGAAATATACTCGCATGGATGCTAACGTCAAGAAGGTCAAGTGGTGCTGAAGTCTATAAACAATGCATGCATTCATTTAAAGAAAATGCATTCACTTTAAATGAAAACAAATATGGGATTGTACACTCAGACTTGCCTTTGAGGACTGTGAATCTGCTGAGCTGTGTTGCTCTTGTCAGTTCTTTTTAATGAAACTTGGTTTAATACGTGAATACAAAGTGTACAGCATACAAGTGTAAACATACACAGTCATGCATGTTAAGATATTTGGGGGGGGGGTGAACTAAAAAGCATCTTTTAAACATCAGCGCTACAAACTCATTAACATGGAGTGTGTATTGACTAGTAATGTGACCAGCAGGTGAAGGTTATGGCCTCTAGTTCAAGCTAACTGGTCACTGCACTACATTTATCACTGATAGATTTGGACAGGTTGGAAGAATTGATATCCAGTTGCCTACACAGGAAGGCCGCAGGGAATAAATACACGCCTTCAGATGTCTATTGATCTTGAATGAGAGAATCAGATTTTTTTAACCCTCAGGCTGCACCACAGATATGATGTAGAGATTGCTGCAGTGAGTGAAGTAAAAGTAGCATTTCCACTGTGAGGATAAAAAAGATGGAAGGAATCTGAAGGATCTTAGAGAGTGATTCACAAGCTTTATCCTTCTCTGTAATTTATCGACAAGCATGTAATTTCTACGGTTTGTTTTGCCTTTTGTTGCACTTGTTCACATGGTGTGGACATATGTAACCACAGTTTGTTGTATGGATAATACAGGACTATATTAGAAGGGGGCAGTACTGGCTCTATCTGTTAGTTTTTAACTGTATTCTTAAAACAAAAAAGGGGCAAAGGTGCTTTGTGGCTGGCAGGCTTTTAGGATCTCATTCAATAATAAACATAGCCCATAACTGACTTCTGCTGTAACAAGGGCAACGAATTACATCTATCATCGTATTGCTACATGGCTGCTCCATCCAGCCCATTAGCTGCTAATTGAATTTCTTGGCCGCACAGTTTGATTTTAGAGGAGATAAGGCTAATTGAATGCAGGATTATTACCTGCTAAAGTGGGTGGAGGAAATGAGAAAATGACTTGCAGCTCTCTGAAGATCTTGTTACAGCTATTATCTTTGACCTTTTTTTCTTTTTCTTTCTTGAGGTGATGGACAACGCAGAGATTCATGTGGTGCCCAACATCTTGATGATGGTGGGCTTGGCCTCCATCGCCACCAACTGGGTTGCCACTCGGGTGTGTCAGGACTCCCTGGATGCAAGCCGCTTCCCCCGCTGGAAAGTTCTCCTGCTACCCTGGTTTGCTGTAGCCGCATTGCTGTGTTGTCTGCTCGTGGCAGTGGTGGTGCTCAGCTATGCCCTGCAGGGACGCCTGGAGGAGTCACTGAAGGTGGGGATCACAAGGGGGGGGGTTAATGATTTTTAGAGGGACAGGTCAGGGGGTAAAGTAAGTACCAGTAAATTCAAGAGATCTTTCCAAAGCACAGGACAAAATGAACTGTCAGCAACGTTCCTTAATGGAAGATAAAGATGTGAGCTCTTAGGGGGATTAGGCATGAAAGTAAAGGCTGTTTAATGGTGCAAAACAGAACAAAACACTGTGTGTATATTCTTTCAAATTTCAAAAATCTTGCATTTTTCACTGATTTGCTAAATTTCAACAAACCACATTGTAAGGGATTAGAGCTCCTACCATTTTTTCCACTCTCATCCAAAAGCCATCCATAATATATGGATACAGCATTCAACATTCGACTGATAATCTGTAAAAAAGGGGGTCTATTGACTCCTAGAAACACAACAAGTAAGGTTTTTAACATGCAACACAATAAATAATTCTCAACAACATCATGTAAATCACCCATTTCTTCCCCTACACTGTCAGGAGGGCCTGAGGAATGGCATCCGGTTCTACAAGGACACAGACGTGCCTGGCCGCTGTTTCCAAAAAGAGACCATTGATCGTCTGCAGATGGAGTTTCGCTGTTGCGGAAACAACAACTTCAAGGACTGGTTCGAGGTTCAGTGGGTCAGCAACAGATATCTGGATTTCACCTCCCAGGAAGTCAAAGAGTGAGTGAATGATAGCATATTATGGGATGTTGAGAGGCGTGATTGAAAGCAAAGAAACCGAGTGGATGAGGGGTAAGTGGGAAAGACAGCAATAGAGGTCTGAGTGAGTGGCACATGAGTACACTTCACAACCAAAAAGGTTGAATTGTATGTTACAAAGAGGGAGGAAGAATGATGTGAAGTGTGTTAAAAATAGACCTGGCCTTTACCTTTGAAGAGAGTGACAGCAGAATATGTGAAGGTTGAAACGCACAAAGAAAGTTTGGTAAAAGATGAAGTAAGTGAAAAGGACTGAGTAAATAGAGAGTTTGTGACATGGTGACAATGTGTTGACAGACTGTTCACTTCTCACTGAGTGCGCATTCAGCTAAAAGTCAGGTATTCGACATTTTCTGTGTTACTTCTCCCAAACTGAATTTTCCTCCTAACTTTTATCCTTCCCATCTGGTCTCATCTTACTCCTCATCTGTTTATGACTCCATTTCTCTTCATCTGTTTCTCTCAAACTGCTGTCCCTCTTTTTTACGTCTGCAGTCGCATCCGAAGTAACGTGGACCGTCGCTACCTGTTGGATGGCGTTCCTTTCAGCTGCTGTAACCCTTCCTCCCCTCGCCCCTGCCTGCGGTACCACCTGACAGACAACCATGCCCACTTCAACTATGACTACCAGTCCGAGGAGCTCAACCTGCACCCCCGCGGTTGTAGGAAGGCTCTGATCGATTACTACATGGGCTTGATGAATTCAACTGGTCCTGGTGTGCTGTCAGTCATCTTAATTCAGGTGGGTAACTTAAAGCACTGGGCTATCTATTTATGTTCTAAAATAAAGAAAGGTTCAACCTGAATCAGCCTAAGGAAAGCCAAGTTTTGACTCTGTTCTGGCAGCAATTCATTTTGAGAGTTGGCCAGGTTATGTGTGTACAGATATTGGCTACACTGGATTTAGAGCTGGCAAGTTTATCCACACTTGTACCAACTATGGCCAGTGTCTAATGGTCTGAATTTGGGCAAAATACCAACCCAGTTTTTAGCACACAAAGCCAGGCAGATTCTGTGGTGTCATTCCTAGTGTATTTAGGTCAAATATACTACATATAACAGCACAGTTGGTTAAACGGTCCCATAATTTTTTCTTCATCAATCACTTTGCACAATGCTTAGAGATGGAAACACAAACAAAGCAGAATTTTAAATGCTGGTTGTCTGCTGATGCAAAGACTGCTGTGACATCAGAAATGATAACATCCCTGACAAACATTGATTTCTGCCTTTTAATCAAACATGCTTTGTCACCTCTTTGCAAAGTCACAGTATTGATGGAATATTCTTTTCAAAAGACCTCAGGCTGGAACAGGAGGCTCACACACATCCAACAAAATGCACAAACTGCCTCCGGCTAATCACACAATCTATTCTTCTAAATGCAACAGCTCAATGTTATGGTTCCCTGCTCCACTTTGACTGGGACAGATGGCTGCCATGATACTGAGGGATCAAGCAGAGCTAAACAGCATCTTTTTCAACCAGAAGTCTCAGCTCTTTGCCAAAAGTGGCTTTGAATCATTCTACCACACAGCTGACAAAAAAAGGGAAGAGGAAGCATGAGATAAAAACATGCGAAAAGCGGACTTCATCACGTCCCTCATTCTTTGTTGCCTCATGACGACCGCGGCAATGTTATGGCTCTAATGTTTGGATTTCAAACTTTGAGGAAAATTCTTTTGATCTAGGGGACAATGTGAAAATGATCAGGGCGAGTAAAGGAGCAATAGCAGTAATAAGGAGCAATAATTGAAATAGCTTCCCTTTGCCCGACTGGGAGGAAAAGCACAAATGTGACATTCATACTTAAACCTTTATAAGTAAACTTTCAAATGAGAAAACATTGGATTAGACGCCCCATATTCCTCATAGGTCTGACTACTTATTTGGTGGTAAACAGTGTTAACTGACATTTTAGACTCAGAACTTACAGTATCCTTGTTGCTTCTTTCTCTCAAGATGACGGTATTTCTGAGCCTGCGATACCTGCAGACGGCTGTGGAGGGAGCCATGGATCTGGAGAATCCAGAGGATGAAAGTGAGGGTTATATCCTGGAGAAGGGTGTGAAGGAAACCTTTGAAGATGTCAAAGTCCAGATCCTTGGTTTGCTAAAGTTTGGGCAGGTTGACCCCAATGAGGAGGCCCCTGCGGATGAAGATGCAGAGAAGGCTGCCTCCCCTAGTCCTGACAGCTAGAGGAGAGAATTATTTGAACGTGAGCTGAGGAGGACGGGATGCAGGGTGGGGGGATGTGTCTGTTTTTGTTTTTTGGTTGTGTG
Source organism: Leuresthes tenuis (assembly GCF_036924035.1). NCBI lineage: Eukaryota > Metazoa > Chordata > Actinopteri > Atheriniformes > Atherinopsidae > Leuresthes > Leuresthes tenuis. Next base: position 13,689,184 of record NW_027325365.1, on the reverse strand, counting down.
ACTTGGGTGGTGGCAGATAGGACGCCTGTTGGGTTTCGACACTGTAGGCTTGATTTATGCTCCACCACTGCAGCAGCCGCAGCTCCCTCGCACATGGCCGAAACACAGTAACACATTGGGGATCTTATCAGGCCCCGCACAGACACCAACAAACATCTCCTCTGTGCAGGACATCGTGAACATCAGAGAACCTGCTCAGGAGATGTGTAGTACTTTTTGTTGTGTCTAGAAGAGAGTACATTCACTTTAAACAGGTGTAGCTTGAACACACAAAAACACATTTGGCAAGTTTTGATTCAAATTTGGCAAAGTTACAATCAAATGATACTAAAGTTTATCCCATGTGCACTGTATATTCATCTCACAGCTGTAGAATTTGTACTGAACTGCAATGAAATGCTTAGGAACCTGTTAAAATGGTAAAGCACATGAATAATATATTAAAGGTAGAAGTTTTTAACTGCTTTGTAGTGTCGGCTTCCTTTTGTACGTGTAATACAATAGAAGCGTGTGTAAACTGTGGGTCATTTGAGTTCAACACAGAGAGTTGGATTAAGAGTGTGTCTTTGCGTGTATATATGTATGTGAGTGTGGTGGCCTATATGAAGCTGTCATCATGTCTATTCTGGCAGCTCTGATACAATCTGATAATCCTGATGTAGTTAATCCCAGAAATGCTGCACAAGCAGTATCAGCACACCCCAGCAGCACACAGGAACACACTCTTCCATACAGCGGCAGCAACAGCACACTGACACAACGTGTTAAATCATGAAAGAGAACAGTGTTTACATGCTTTTTTTATTTGCAAAGTACATATCATGGTGATCTGTCCAAGTTACAGGTTTATCCAGTGTGTGCTCATTCTTCTTAAATAAAATCTCTATCACAGAATAATTTCAATGAATGTCTTATTTGGTTCCTAAAAAACAAATGGCAATGCTCTGTGGTGGCAGATATGTTGTTTAGTGTTCAAAGGAGTGAGGCTGAAAGTTTGGTTTCAGTTTCAAATCTTTCAAAATATGACCTACCCTTAAATGCTATTACAGTAATGCAGTGGAGGATAAAAGTGATTTACTGTAGCTAGTTTCTCTTAGATAATTACCACAAAATAAAGTGATTATATAAACAAACATAAATATGAATTAATTTATTGTTACAGGTAAGTTTGCCACCAATTTATCCTGCCAAAAGAACTCAGAATAATGCCCTCATACCACATCGATAATAATCTACACGCAGTGAAAGATAAAGGTTTATTTGACAGCTTTACTCAGCTAGAATGAATCTACAAAATTAACAGTGTCTCAAGTGTGGATTTTCTCAGTGTAGGAGATAACTCTGCCTCCACATTTCACTTATCTGGACTAAAATTTGTATAACACATACAATGCAACATAAAATTGTAATTCAACACCTAACCAGAATGCTTACTAAAATAAGGAAAGAGGCTTTTGTTTCTTTTTCAGAGGAATAGTCTATCAGTTTCTTTATCTGGTTTGTTTGATGCAGCAACTACAGGCTCACTTTGTTCAAAGAGGAGCGTTGTCTTCATTAACTACAGACCTCATGTTTGAGAAGGACTCAGGTATCTTATTAAGATTAAAACAAAGTGAAGGAGGGGTCCTGTCAAGGTGAAACAGTGGGTCATTTTGATGCACGTGGGAGAGCAATGTCTCAGCACACAGGTAAATATGCAATTAAGAAAAGTACACTCAAGTAAACAAGAACTTGACATCAAAAAATTTTTGATGAGCTTCTCTGTAAATTGTCTGTGCCTGGTTTTATAGAAAATATGAGGCCACCTTTGAAAAAATATAACACGAGCAGCCATTTTTTTATTCGTCTTTATGATCAGAGGAAGCACCACAGGCCTCCCCATTAAACTGAAAAAAAACCTTTTCTGAATAGACTCACAATTCGAAAGCCCGGTCACCTTTGGTTTTAAAAGTGAAATGGGGCAGATAAGAAGCCTTGAGATTGAAAAGGCCAACCACTTGAAAAATGGATTGAGCAATTCTTTACATACAGGGGCCATTTCATGAAGGGCCTGTTATGTGAACAATAAAATCTTTAAATTAGTTTCTGACTGTTCTGGCAGCCAATGAAGAGAGGCAAAATTTGGGGTGATGTGTGACTTTTGGCTAATTTCTTTTATTCCAGACCAACTGAACTGACGGCATACAGCGGACTGAGTGAAACAGATAAAGAGGGACTTAGAGTAACCTCAATGAGAAAATATCAACATATACACCTGAGTTTCCAGGAGATTGGCTGAAAAAAGTCACTGGTTGAACTAATGGTCTAACTCAATGCTAAAGGCCTCTTTATGTACATTGTTTGTAGAAATGATCTTCCAACAACTGATCATCAGTCAGTCTTCAACCAGAAAAGATCACACAAGCCCAACTTTAATGACGGCAGCCCATAGATGTAACTTCCTCCACACTGCTGCCAATTGATTCAAGAGACCTGTGACCTTTCGTGATGCAACACAGGCCTGTTCATCTACTCCGTCACAAGTTACTCGCATTTCATCTGTCAAAAAGACATTAGAAAAATCTGTTGCAATCTTGATACTTTAACTTGTGAATCTCCGTGGTTGTACAACTATTTTTCATCCTTCTCTATCTTGAACATGACTCTGAGCACTGGTACTTCTATATACTCCAAACACGGGGCAGAGGAGGTTAATGGCCTCTTGCTGGCTTTAAATCCAGTCACGCTCAGAGGTTTTGTCACAAACATTTTCTCAACCTGTGGAGCAATTTTTCACTTTTCAGTGTAAATTTGAATTAAATTTGGGCACTTTTAATTACAGGAAAGCTGCATAAGGCATTAACAAGACCACACCCTCAGTCATACTCATTACACGATACATATGACTTTGAAAATGCTTCAGTGGAATGAGCATTAAACTTTACGTGATTTAGAGCTGGAAAATGTGCTACAAGTAACGACAAAGTCAGAATTAGCCTTAGCTTTTATGAGTACAGAAAACTTTTAACTCAGAAAAGTAACTCCTGTGCTGTCCTCAAAGCCCTCTGTCATAAGCAGGGCTTTCAAGTTTTGAATGCAGGCAAGAGTGACCCCCCAACCCACCCACACCGTTGGGCGGGCCGGTTGGACGGGGCACAGGAATGGGGGTCTTTCATCAATAATATTACTATAAGTGTTGTTGTTATTAATAACTGCTCTACTCAGACTCATGGGAGACGTGCTTGTTTCCTGCCGTTTCCATAGCGATAGAGAAATTTATATTATAATAAAAAAAATAAAAAAATAATAAATACAATGTGTGGCGGGAGTGCGTCACAAACACCGAAAAGCGTGACTGTCACGCTCAATGCGTGAGACTTGACAGCCCTGGTCATAAGTTTGAAGCAAAACAAGGCATATCCATCCAAAATGTTTGGGTTTTTTGGCTGATGCTCCACCTCTCCACAAAGAGTTTCACGAAATTCTGTCTCGTGGCTTCTGAGTTCAAACAGACCGACGATCAGCCCCGTTGCATTTGCATGTTTTCTCAAATGCTTTTGTCACGGAAATAATGATGTAATTTCTTTCAAGTGAGAAAAAAATCGGAAATTGCCTCTTCAACCACTGGAGGTCAATGTTGCACAGTGCTGAAATCACACCTGAATGTCACATCAGAACTTTGAGGTGATTAGTTTAGTCACATTTTTTTCAGAGACACATACGATTAGAAAGTTGTATACGTAACACAAAGCAAACAGTGAAATACTGGAGTGCAGTGGGATAAAATAGTAGATGGTATAGGCCGGTGTGTCTAAAGACTGAACTATTATGGTGCATTTCTGCACACAAAACACTCCCTCCCCTGCTGGAAAGATCTGAGTGTATGAGGGACGAGATGTGGAGGGTGTGTTAAAAAGAAGAAAAAAAAACGCAGCATGTGCTTTTTGAGAAATTCCGGTGCGGTTTTGCAATGAAACTAACTGACACACAGTCAGAGAGGAAGAGACACCGAGGTGGAGGGAGGGGAAGGGCCGCAGAAATGTCAAACTATTGCAATTGACGCAAGATGGATTCTCGCTCTTTGATTCATTACATACTCAAAGTTGATAATATTTTGTAATTAGTTGTCTGCAGCAGGGTTTCGCTGCCCTTGTAACACAACAATGGAGTCTAACATTAAGGAGATAATAGAGGAATTCATGGGAGGTGCGCTGGCTCAATGGGTATGTCACTTACCGTTTGTCACGTTAAAGGAGAGAAAAGATCGTCATTTCTCGAAGCATAGTGAGGAGTAAGACATGACGTAATAATCTGAGTAAAAACCGGCCTTTGTTAGTGTCCAATCTCTGCATTAAACTACACATTAGCCGATCATTTCTATTCACAAATACTTCTGATATCTTTTAGAACCGTCTGTATTTCGATTTCATGAATAAATATCAAAGTTAGACTCGAATAAATGAAATAAATAGCCCTGACTTCTTTTTGTAGTGCACAGAAAAGCAACACTACTTCTCCTTTTGGCAGCTTCCCTTGCCTCTTAATAACCAGCTTTTTTTTCCTGTTAGTTTTGACACTTCCGTGTCCTTGTGCTGTTTTGAATTTGAAAACAACACAAATTTATCTTCAGTGTATTCATGACCGCACACTCACTCACAGTGAAATCACTTGAGGATTTGGTGCATCTGTAAATTTCCAGCTGGCATTTCCACACGTGAATCCAGCCAGCCTCAGAGGATTTCATCCTTCTGGTCAGTGAACAGTGTGTATGGTGTATTGTGATACTGAGCTGAACCTTGTGAGGATATTCTCCTGGGCAGCTGACCATTTCCAGTTTGGAGGTCAGAAAGGTCAGGTTCATAAGAATCCCTGCAGCTGCAATAGGTTTAGTGTTTGCTCAAAGGCACTGCGGCAGGTCAGTTATTCACTGAGAGTTTTCACCCTGCTTCTCATATCTTGTTGGACAGCCTCTTTAAGTGCTCTGCCACACTGTCACACTGAGTCTGGAGCTGCTCAACCTTACCGTATCAGTTTTGTTACCAAAGAACAGTTTTTAGAAGGTGCAGGTGGGGAAAAATCTCATTAAATTGCAGTTTGCATTGGCACAACTTGACTGAACAGAGAGAGTAAGACCTTGGCTGCAGTCCTGCTTGGCTGCTTGTCACTGTGAAGTGCTTCGCAGTGTGAGAGCACAGATCCCACCTGTTTGGACAGGTGCACCGGCTCTAGTGGCTTCCTGTGTAAAAATGTTTGCTCCTCGCTCTCTCATTCATTCCCCCTCGCTTTATGTACCTATTTTCCGCTCCTGTCTCCATCTTCCTTGTTTTTGTCCTCCTCCTAATGATCTGTCCTGGTCTCTCGCAGGTTCAGCTGTTTGATAATATGGTGGAGAGTGATGACAGCGTCCAGCTCTACAGCCAGTACATGGAAGTGAACTCAGTTTCCCAGGGTGCCCGAGAGCATTACATGAGACTGACCAATGGGGTTTTTCTCAACCAAGTCATGAGGATCATGTAAGATTGATAAAAAATGTCTTGCTTCATTGCCTTGCAGCAGAGCAGACTGTGGTGAAAGTGGCCAGACGAGGTATAGAAGCAACTTAAAGGAACCTTTTCCACTTAGTCATCACATTTATTTAATAAAATAAGCAAAGTAAGTGACATTTGTGAACTGAAGAATTAGCAGCAGCGAAATCTTACGGTTGGATGCAAGTACTGATCATATATTTTATTAAAGAGATCCAAATGTTTAAAGAGATCCGCAGTCTATTATTCAGCTAAAATCTAAGGCACTTTTTTGAGTGAAAACCATTGAAAAAAGCATTAAGATGAAGCACGATGCTGGCATGATGAATTAAGTAATGAAACTGCGCCATCTTTTCTACAAACTGTAGCGAACTGGACTTTGTCATACTCATAGATTTATTGAACTGAACAGCAGGTTCAGAGAAAGCTCCCATGCATTTGAATGAAAATTGCTTATGGGTTTCTGTTTAGACTTTACATTGTGATAATGTCACGAAACAGAATTCCTTTTCGAGCCATTGGGATGGTTTTACAAACCGGAATCCCCCATGAATATATAAATCATATTAAAATGCGTCAAAATGGACCTAGTTTGGATTGGGAGTTGTTATTTAGAAGGTGAAGTTGCAGATATTACTTTCATAATGGGGGCTTTAGAAAAAAGGGGAACAACAAGGGTACCTGACTGATTTCAGAAGTTAGGGAGGCGATCAAACTTCTGATCTAGTATTCGAGGGACAACTGAGTTAGAGTCAACAAACCATCAGCGAGGTGAGTGTTGGTACTTCAGCCCTTTTCAGTGGAGACAATACAAAGTAAATGAATGTAAAAAAGTGAAAGTAGTCAAAATGACAGATGAAGTTGGTGTGATTCAATTGAAAATGAGCTTTTTATGTTGGTTAATGATACGGAAGCAAAACATCCAGCTAATGATACAGAGATCTAAAGGTGATACAATAGTTTGAACCTAAACTGCACTTAAGAACTACTTCTGTAAAGATATGACGGCGTCCTCACCAGAGAAAGCTCAATGTTCCTTAATGTGTGTTGTAGTCTGAGCTGTATTTTGGCAGCCGGCTCCAAGGGTTAGTGCACGTGATCCCTATCATGTAGTCTGGAGTGTGTGAACTTACACATTTTCCTCCATTGAATAAACAGTGATCAGCTAAAGTGCCTGCCATAAGAGAGGGATAATAATAGGGTCAGTAATGCTTTGGTTTCCTTGAAATAGAGCAATCAACTACTCGCTTGAAAGACTCCGAATTAGGTTTGGCTTTCCGTTTATTTTGATCTGAAATTCTGCTGTTCTGGTGCTACACCCAGTGGTTTTCTAGGGTTGAATATTGGAGCCTTCAAATAGCAGCAGCACTGCAGCAGGTCCACGAAACTTTATCTTGGAAGCAAGCAAGCACACATAAAATGCATATTAGTCTCCTGGTTTTATGGTTACCTGGCTTGCTCTACAAAATGCACCAGAGACAGATGCATTAAGTATGATTATGAAAGTGTGACCAATCACTGTGTAAATTGGCTGTAAGGCACTTCTGTGTCCAGTCCCCTGAATATGTCCATGGCCCACACATGCATCTGACAAATAAAGGCAAACAATGCCTTGGATCACATGTATTACTTGTTTAAATGTTTGGCCACATTGAGCAGTTTCATGTTTACGTGTTAAAATTCTAAACCAAGATGGTGAACAGAATAAACGTCATACCCTCTTTTTCTCCGTGCCACTGCACAGCCTCAGAGAGCTGCAAGCATGGCAGCAGAATCTTAATGTTCTTTCCTCACATAAAATATGATGTAACATTCATCACTCTCCTTTTCATAACCTTACATTGTCTGCATTTTGTGTGAAAGAATGGCTTGAGTGTACAACCCACAAATTTCTAGTAAATCAAGAAGTAGCATTCTGCACATCTTCTTAGGCATCTCCAGAGGATTTCTTATCATCATTATCAAATTTCAGCTGGAGAAATCCTTTCGTCTGCTATCAGGCAAAACAAGATCTTAGCATTTGCCGAGCAGCTGATTAATTTAGTCTGACCTAAGCTACGTTATTTCAGCAAATAATTGCATGTGGATTCTCACTGCCTACTTCTTGGGCTCATTAAGATTTCATTCACTCTCTGCTTAAGTGAACTGTTGCATAAGAATGTCTCAACTGGAGAGACATGGGGCTGGGCTGTTTGATCAAGCTGCAGTCGACACACCACAATGTTTTTCTGTGTTTGCCCAGAGATCCAAACCCCAAGGTGGAGCGGCTGTACAACAGCGAGAGTGATGACCACATGCTGAGAGTCCAGAACTTCTCTATTTTAAATCGACACCTCAGAGCGTTCTACCAGGTAGGAGAAGGCCCCGGGGGGGAGGCAGGAGGGGGAGATTAAATTGTTAGACTGAATCATCAAGAAAGAAATCAAGCTGATTTGCTGAGTCAACAGAACACAAGGGGTCTTCACATGAGTTTCCACTCTCTAATGAATGAAAACCATTGAATATATGATCTGTTTTAGAAAAGCAGTTTTTTTTTGTTGTTGAATGCCTGAGATAAAACACTGTGACCACAAACATATGCTTTTATTTCTTTTTCACACCTGTCAAAAAATGTTCTTTCACAAATATAGTGAAATGACAACTCTGCTGTGACTGTCAGTGTCAACAGTCAATGTTAAAAAAATGACAGTCTTAAGTGTTAAATCCCAAGAGAATTGTCATTCAGCTTTGTTCCCCTTCAGTCCTACAGAGCTTAGTGTCTTACGGCTCATCGTTTGGTTTTATAGCCGGCGGCTCCACTGTTTTGCTTCACTCTCGGTGCTCTCATCACCACATTTCCAGCTGCAGCCGGCAGCTGAAAAGCCTCCGATAAAATGTATGTTCACTATAGCACTTACCCAGTATCAAATGACAGGCAGACAAAGTTAGACTAGGTGGTGAATATAGTGGAACATTCAGCTTCCCAATTGGAAAGAAGTTAACGGTCACCTAAACACATGTAAAATCATGTAAATTTTAAATTTATCGCCATCGGGATTCTAGAGCTGATGTTGTTTCAGATCTGCTGGGTGTTACACTTTCTTAATATAGCACGTATACAAAGGTTAATGTCAGTGTGCTGTGAAGTTGCAACTTTAAAGTTTTAAGCTTCCTATAAATTTTTGCTTTCATGGCTTTAGTTTCTGTCAGGCCTCAAGAATTAGTATGAAAATATTTTCATCAAAGATGCAGTTTAAAGTTAGGAATCTGTACTATGAATTCTTTTCATTCTGAATTGTAACACCTGCAAAGAACATCTACTGTCCATAGAAGAAGAATGCTTCTCTCACATTTACATGGAGGAGTGGCATAATGTGTGGTCAGAGGGGGACCCCAGTGCTGGACAAAGTGGGCTGGAGGTAGATTCGACCTCAGGTGGCGTCCAATATAGTATGAGCTGATTTTTGTTTTCAAATGATCAGACAAGATGATGCATGTCCTTGTCAAGAGGCGTGGAGAGGGGAGACACATAATTATTATTACAGCTGATAACAATCCCTTACGGTGCTGATAACATACAAAGTAGGTGCAAAAGATAGTGTATTTGCCTTTTGCTGAAAGTTATTTGTTTGTACATTCATTAGATGCTTCAGTTAACTTAGCACTAAAACTGAAAACAGAAAAAGCACCTGTCCAAACTACAAACATTACTTTTGTTTAAATGACGGCAAGCACATCTAAAGTGACTAATTAACACATTATTCTGTATCATTATTTTTGCTAAAACGAGAGTGTGAAAGCTATTACATCAAGGCCACAGTACACCTCTGCAATAGCTCTGTAATGTCTTGATTTCAGTTTTTGGAGGAAATTTTGATTTAATTAGCTAATTTGTGAGTTTTTAATGTGCAGAGAGATAGATTTTTTTCTTATTTTGCTATGTTCTGTTAGTTTTTTTAGCAGACCCAAGCAAGCTGTTTCTCACTGTTTTCTTTCCATATACTAACCATACAGCTGCAAGCTTTGGCCTGCTTATTATTAAAGAGTTAACATATATGTATTGATCGATATGTAAATTGTTGAACTTTTTCTTTTGAACTGTTTAAATGGAAGTTTAATTTCCGATTTTCCATCCCTCCTCTAGCTTTAGCAAACCTTGAATATTTTAGAAAATATTACATAGAGATACTGTGGCACACTTGTGACTCAGTGATACAGGAAACAAATTTATTTGGAAATGTGACTCAGATGTGGGCTCCATCTGCTGTCTTGAATAGCTGTATTCAAGACAGTTTCTCCCCTCATGTATGCCTAGCAAAAGCATTTCCATAAACACTGGGGTAATTACTTTTTTTTTGGACAGACTGAAATTGCTCTGAGCTCATTATAAGCAGAAAAGTCTTGTGAAAACACTGAAATATTCCTCTAAAACATAACTGCAGAGTTGGGGTGACAGAGGAGCGATGGAAAAGCAGTTGCCTAGCTTTAAGGTGGTAGAAACAAAGGATAAGATGATGCTCAACTGTCGCAACACATGAGTATTTTGCCGGAGGATATTATATAACATTTTAAGTGTATGTGGGGGGGGTGACAGCATTTGCACGAAAGCGAAGATGAAACACTGAAAATTTCCATCCTCAGCAGAGATGTCCCTGCTTTTCATTAGGAAAACAGGGTGAGAAAAAGTGGAGGAGTTGCAAGCTGAGTTTTTTTAAGCTGCAGCTGTGGTTAGAGGCTACAGAATATAAATTTCTCAAATAGCTTTTAGTAACATGCCTTTCATAAAGTGCATGTTCGATGCCTGTGGCATTTGAGGAAATGGCATAATTCTCTCCCTGGAGGAGGATTCAAAAGCCTCTGTTCTCAGCACAGAGAGCATCCCTGAGAAACAAGTCAGGTGAATTGAACATGCACCACTTAACTTGTCACATAACATAAGAACACAAGCCTACAAGGTTTCACTTCCTAATTTTCAGTGAGTCACTAATGTCCTTTTAAAGCTTGGGGGCTCAGTGAAGACACTGTAAGCGGGAAGCTCATATCAGTCGTAACAGAATTTCACCAGGTGCACTCAGAATTGGCTCCACTGTTGCTCTGGACATTCTGTTCAACATAGGTCACAGTTTTATTTCTCACTCACGCTGTTTTGCTGCGTATGTGTTTATGTAAGTGTGTGGGACTCAAAAACAGTGTGGAGAGCTTAAGTCGCAGAAACAGCGTGCAGCATAGGAAGGCTTTATTTTCTCTACTGTGACCTCAGCTTCTCTAATACAGCTAATTGTAGACGATCAGGTGTGAAGACAGGGTGCCCTTATCTTTACCCTACAAGTGTTCTTTAAAAGCACTGTGACGCAGCTGTCATTCATTGCATCGCTTTGTGTTCAGTTTGCTCTGACTTATTATTTCTGTGCTGTTGGATTTGTTCTGTTCTATTTTATCTTGATTAAATACTCTGTCCTTTCTTCTCTTCTCTTATGTTTTAAATTTCATTCTATATTTTGTACGCCACATAAAAGCCTTTAATGCCACTTAATGACAAACTTGCATCATAACCTTCAGTTAATGGGATTTTAAATGTTAATTTCACCTGACTTCTAATATATTGACCCTTTAACAACTATGTCCTTGGTAAATTATGACCATTTAAGGTGGCTGAACGTCCAATAAATTGGGTTTCAATTAATCTGCTTCTCTTAAGAGCATTAGAAAGAAAAAAAAAACCAGAAATTAAAAAAAGAAAAGAAAAGCAACTGAATGAAATGAAAACCCATCCAGACAACATGATGTAAAAAGATGCATTTTGGAGAAGATATCATTGCAGATGGCTTTTAATTCTGTCCCCAACTGCTGCCAGAAGCCTGATTAATGTATTCATTTGAAATTCAAGGCCAATCTATGTAGCAATAGATTATTTTCAGATTCAAAAAGGGATAGATGTAGACATTTCCTCACTTTTTACAGTGTTGAAACTGGAAAAACATGTATTTCTTCTGTAAAATAACATTGATGGAGAAGTCCACAAATTCTTCAATAGATTTACTAATACATAACTGAATAAAATCTCCTGCTGTTTCAAAATATTAAAGTAAATAGTATATTTATTCCATATGACATCATTCAATTATTAGAAGCATGTTACTGGAAGCAGCTGGAGGTGTAGCTAGTTACAGTTTTATATGGGCCTACTGGGACACAAGATCAATCTGAGGGGTTATTAGATGATTAATGGCAGGGGAAGATCAAAGATACACAACACAATATTCAGTTTTTAATATTAGGCTTTAAGTCATAGGCATCTGAAATGTGGCCCCAATTAAACACTGATTTTTGTAAGATATTTGCGGTTAAAAATATTGAACACCACTGGCTTAATCTTTAATGATGTGCTATGTTTAAAAATGTGTTTGCAGCTTCTATTGGTTAAAAGTAACAAAAGCTGCCAAATGTAATGGAGTAGAAAGAACACAGTTTCCCTCTAAAAATTTGGTGGAGTGGAAGAATAAGTAATCATAAAATGCTAGATTAAAAAAAAAATGCACTTAATAAGCCTAGTGTGCTGAAGTAAATGTACTTAGCTACTGCACTCCCACCATCGATTAACCTCACATTTAACTGTCCTGGAGATCGCAGCACAGTGCAGATAATTCCAATGTGCATCACTCATATTGTTTTCTCACTTATTCTGACAGGGTTTATTACTGTATCAAATGATGAAGTGTAAATTATAGAGCAGGAGCAAATTTGAGCTAATACAACCCTGTATTGCATGTGTATCTTGGCTTTACGGGCAGACAGGGAGTTGTTCGTGCAACAATATTAGCATGCCAATAACAACAAGCTATATAATTTTCAGTCTGTGTAATCTTCTGCAGAAGTCTGTTTGGCATCGAGAACCATAAGCTGCTTGATGACCAAGTCAGAGCTGCAGAGACTATTATCCTGTGTGCCCTGAAGGAGCAGAAATGTAAGGTTGGCTGCACATGCCAGTTGCTGAAGACAGTCCCTGCCTCTTGGTACGCTGCGTTCCCTGCTGTACAGTTTATAAGTTACAGTAAGCAGCCGAAACAGAGCTGTAATTGTGACTCGCTTCTGCACTCTGGTGATTTTGCATTGATGGATCACAGGAGGATGTGAACAGACTTCCAGAGCAGTTGGGAAAGAGCTAGCCAACATCAGTTTGTGGCTTTTTGACAAAAATATTTCTAACTGTCAGGAATGCTGTTCTGGTCTTTTCTGAGTTTAAGACCAAGTAAATAAAGTAAGTAAAAGGAAGATGGCAGATTCACATTACAAATACTTGTTTACTGCCAAAGAAGCCAGGTTTCTTGATGGGGGGGAAAGTCTGAGACGTCTGCAGTCCAGCTTGATTCAGAGTAATTTGATTTGAGAGTGCCAGGAGATTTGTCCAAGAGCTTGAAACACAAATTACAACTCACTCAAATAAGCCGACCACAGTGTTGTTGGACCCTCTGCTGGTCCTGAATCACCTAATTTACACTGGAGCACATTATAAAAGGTTTCTTGAATAGAATCACGCAAGAAACATCCATGATCCAGAGTTTTTTTTCTGTCTGGCTTAAAGGGATAATGGAGCAGATGTTTAACAGCAATTACATTTGTTTGGTTAAGCTTTCTTTTTAATTCATAAACAAAATAGTTTTTCTGTAATAAAAGTAAACCTTCGGGTGACACTGACTTCTTAGTTAATTTTATTATGTCTTATTACTTACAAGTCAGTAAAGAAATACTAAATATATCTGTGAAGAGCTAACATCACCCTGTTTAAATGCACAGGCCAAGCTCTAAAGTGCAACACGCTGACAGTAGTAATGCTTGGTTTGTTGTCGGTAATAGGTCCTGATTGTGTATGACGTCCATTGTGATCTTTGTGACTCTGTTAATGTGTCTGGATCACTGTCCCATTACCCACATTACCCACATGTTTAGCCACAGGGGCAGCAACAGAAACACTTCAGTGATTTTATTGCAGGTGTCATCCATATAATCAATTTTTGCACTCTCTATTAAATCTAGAGATTGCTGAAATTAGATACATTGAAATACGTTCAATTCAATTTGCACAAAGCTTCCTTGACCTGAAAGAACAAACAAATGTGCTCTTATCAAGTATCTCAAGCTTTGTTTACACCATAAATTTCAGCAGGCTGGTGGAAAGTTTTAGCTGTTGTCGTCTGTCCAGTCTCACTCTGAGCAGACGACAGAACATAGAAATATTTGTGCTTAACTCTTTACATTCAACTTTTTCTGCAGGAAGACCTGCAGCAGCTGATACTGATGCCTCTCCCAAATGTTGCCATTTTGGGGCAGGACCCCCTGACAGGTACAAGATAACAAGATCCTATCAGTGCCATGTCTCTTAAGCATGAGAAACTCATTATAGTTTATGCACGGGTCCATATCTCGGCTATCTGTGAAGCACATTAAGGTTATAATGATAAGGAGGGTGGTGTTGGAGGGTGGAGATGATGATGATAATGATGATGATGACAGTTATTTCTGTGTCCTCAGAGGCAGCTGTGGAAGAGCTCAGGCGACTGCTGCTGCTCATACTAGGATGTGCAGTGCAGGTGATTAGACACACACACACAAAGGTTGATCATTATACTTGAGCTGTTTTTACTTAACCTCTAAACCACAGGAACTCTTCTTTTTTTCTTTCTTTTTTGAAACACCGTGATGTTGGGAAGTTATCAAACTTTTTCCACAAATTGTGGTGTTTGTGGACTTATGAATTTAAATGTCATTATCACCACGACAAGGCAAAAAAAGTGATTCGTTTTATGAATTAATTTACATTTATGCAGATGACTCACTCAAGCCTTTTTTACACTGGCCAAAAAAACTAAAAACACCTGCTAACATCTGGCTTTAATTTGCACTTAGTCCCATTTATTAACTTCAGTTCCAATCGGCATTACTGAGACCATAAGACATACTAATTTTCAAATAAGTTTCTGTAGTCGCCTAATAAGAGTGGGCACAGTTTACTTTATCTTGACAGAAACACACGATTATAGACTGTGACATCTCAAATGAAGGCTGTGACAATGACATCAACCACTTGCTGACAAACAGAAACAAAACCGATCGTGCAGTGTTGGTTTTTGCGGTCTGTACAAAAATAGCAACAACATTTTCTAACAAAGCAGCTTTTATTTGAAACTTGCTCAACACAGTAAGCAGCAGGGTACAGTGTAATGCCATCTCCGTCCCCTGAGAGGTGTTAGCATTTTCTGGACTGGATCTGCTTGGCACAACTTTTCTTTGGAAGTTTCTTCTTGACACAAATTAAAATACACTGGCTCAGGCAGCAACTTTTTCTGTTTGCACACTATTTTATGTTTGAGCCATTGAAAGAGTGTGGGCACTCTGTCCATTTTAGGGCCCAGAGTTAGGTAATTACAAGGTGGATGTTTCAGTTTGTTATGAGTTCCATGAAGAAGAAACATTTTTATTCCCTGAGTATTTTAACCCACTGATGTGTGACGGTTTTCACTTCTCTAAAACGTCCGTTCATAGAATAGCATGAACATAGTAGATATTCAGAGAAAGGTCTGCATGTTTGATTGCTTGTTATTTAGATCAGTTTTCAAAGCCATTTCTGATTACGTAAACTTGACCAATATATTAATCTGAAGCCTACCTTGTAAAGCTGACAGATGGCATTGTAACAATGTGTTTTGATCTAACACACACACACACATTAAACTCCTTTGCATCTTGCGTCTGCAGTGTGAAAAGAAGGAAACTTTCATTCAGCAGATCCGGTCTCTGGACATTGAGACCCAGGCAGCCATAGCCAGCTGTATTCAGCAGGTACGTGCAGAATTAATCAAATCGAGCCCTCCCTCCCAAAATATACAATACTTTCACTAGAGAATACATTTTGTCCTGTGGAGATATTTCTAAGAATATTTTTGCTACTAAATATGATTAAGCAAAGAATTTCCTCAGTGTCTGCCTGTGGGCAGGTAGAGTGAAACTATTATTCGTTCTACTGGTTTTTCAAGTAAGTGTGAATATGAGCTACTTGAGATTCGGCAGGCATCTTCATCAGGACCTCTGGGTGCCCCCTGGTGATAGATCTTCCACCCCTCATGTCCATCTCTCCACCTCCACCTCTGTCACACCATCGTCTCCCCTTCATCTCTCTTCTGTTATTCTCTGTCGTCCTCTCCAATAAGGCATGAATGCCAAATTGCACCCATTTGAAGAAACCCCCCATGAACAAGTTCCAGCATTACAAAAACAGCAGGTTGCATCCTAGCGGGGCTGAATTTCAGCAATAGTATGTTGCCCACCAGCCTTTTTTTACGCCAACAGTCTCAGCCTAATAAATCATAGAGGTGAGAGGTGCTCTTGCTTTGTGGATGGATGCACCCCCCTGCCTCTTCTCATATGGCTTCCACCCGAGGACATTTCAAACCCTTCAACATGATCATTAGTTTTGCATGCATTAGTCAGGCATTTTTGGGCACATTCCCCAGGCAGAAATGTGGGAATATTTTTTTCACTCTACATAGATGCTTAGTATTCATACAGCACTCACGCTGCCTGGATTGTTTGTCTGCCATTTGTGTCAGATTTACATTGATCTTATCATAAAGACATGAAAAATTGTCCTTGCTGCAGGTGACTCAGGATCCTCGTATGGTGCTGCCGCTTCAGTGGGAAGAGCTGATGGAGGCTGAAGGTGCAGACTTACAGCTGGTGTTCAGCTCCATGGCCAAACAAATCCAAAGCCTGCTGGCACAGAGAGACTCACACCTGGAGGTATGCATGCACACACAGCTTTCTGGTTGAGATCTATAACATTTAGGCTTTGATACCAACTAATTTTTCCCCAACAAGGCCATACATCTTTAATGTTCTTGTTTTTTGATTGATCATCTTTTGCATCCTTAAATCTGCCCGTATCTCCCTGAGGTCTGTTCTGTTCTCCGCTTCTATGGGATTACAATCTGTTACTGAAAGAATAATATAGTCTCTCTTTGAAATAGGGAATAATCTTCTAAGACTTCAGGTACAACCTTATTGTGAGACCAGAGCAGAATAAAGGATTAAATTTTCATAAAAAAAAGTTAAACTAAATAATCCATCAGGAAACATGGGCTTCCCTTATTTGAAGCTGATATTTAAACCAGTCCAAAAAAAAAGATAAAAGACCTTTCTGTTGCTATTGTATTGTGAAATTCCAGAGGGAAAATTCCAGGGAAATTCCAAAGAAAACTCAGTTTAATTATTATTATTTCGTTGGACAGTCTGTTCTGCTTTACACTATAGTACTTCTAGTGTATTCTCAATGACAAGGAACCATTTTGTACAAATTATTTTTCATCTGCTGTAACAAAGACTTACTATTTAAAAGTAGAAACCTGAAGATGCCGACAGCTAAGTAGCAGCTTTTATGATAAAATAGTTATAGTCATCAGTAATTTCCTACCTTTTCCTTTTCTGATGATTATAGGGGCACTTGTTAAATCACTTTATGAGGCACATTATTTTCACTGTTTCAAAAAAACCAAACACTTTCAGGTAATTTTTTTGTAAAAAGGGTGATTATTACCGAAGTAAAAAGTGTGCAATTTCCCCTACTTACAGCTTGTTCATACTTTCTCCTCATCTCTCTTTTCTGCTTTCCTGTCACATCCACATTAATTTCATTCCCTCCTTCCCAGAGGATAGCAGAGCTATGTCGAGAGCGGGAAGCCCAGGTTGATTCAACAACGGCGCCCCTGTTTGGCCACAGCGACGAGCCGCCTCAAGGTCTGGCGCTCCACCTGGCAGACAGCAAGGCCAAGCTCCGCCGCCTCAAACAACAGCTGTGAGTGTGTGCGTCCATGTTGGAGTGTGCAATGTAAAAAACCTGGAGGACCTTTTAGAAAATTTGTGATAAAGGTCAACGTGAACAGTGCAAAAGTTAAGTTACTCTTCACAATGCACAAAAATGAGTTGTTACTTGGCAACGAAAAAAATGAACAAATCAGGCGCTCACATCTACAATCCAGTTCACACAATGTATTAAGTGAATCATAAAGGTCAACGTTTGAATATGACTTTCTATGTTTTATGATTTTATGTCTATTTCTGTCAAATATAATCTAATTTATTCTCACATTATCATAACCACATGACGTTAAATCTAAAAAGAAACAAAAAAACAGAAATATGAGTTTAGGAAACTGTGTTATTCATTGAGCGGATGGTTGAATATTGTTTTTTTTTTTGTTAGGGAAGATAAAGGTGATCAGATATTGGATTACAAACAAGAGATTCAAACAATGGAGGACCAGTTCAAGAAGCTTCAAAAAGAGGTACATACACTTCAGATGACAATTACAGTTGTTGATTTAAACTCATAATGCTCAAAGACACCACAGGCATGATCATACACAACCTAGCAACCACAGCATTAGAATAACTGACTTAATATTTTGCACCCCCCCCCCTCCTGCATGGACCTCAGGGGGTGTCCGTTGGTTTCTGACACCAGGACTTTAGTGGTGGATTTTTTGTTGCATGTGTCCTGTTGAGTTTGGATGCTGTGTTGCTCAAGTTGTTGCTCAGCAGTTTTTGCATTGTAGTGCTGAAGGAGGCTGCTGTCGTCACGGCAAGCTGTTGCCACCCAGGAAGAAAGGGTCTTAGCCTTCAGAAATAATTGTGTGGGCCCTTCTTATCCGAGTAAGGGCTACTATTCACCAAATTGACATGAAGAAGCAGAGGGTCACTGCCTGAACAAATTAAATAGCACATGAACGCACCACGAAGATGACTTACAACTAGCCATGATGTACAGTCTGCACCTGTGCAAGAAGACACAACTTGCCATTGCAGAAGGATACACATACATACAACAAGGATAAAAAAGTGTAAATATAGCTTTGTGTGCTTTGTGTTTTTGGTGTTGTCATACAGAGTTGGTTTCTCTTGAGGAGGTGGTGTTATGATTTGGCATTTAGGTTTTTCCCTCCATATGGCCACATTGTGAAAGTGTTTGTTTTATTGTTTTGGAGATCTGATGATGACAAATGATAAGAGCCTGTGCCATTTACTTTGCATTGTCTCTGCTGCCTTCCCTCTTTTGGAATCATTCGCTGTGCTAAACAGCCTATCAGAGTAAAGCCACCACCACCACCCTTCCTACAAGTCGAATCCTCACCACAATGTCACACACCAAAAATGCAAGCGAGACAGATGTTTATCGACTCTCAAGACGTGCAGGACAGCTCATTAGTGGCTTGGTGAAGAAGACCAATAATATCTACATTTTAAGAAGTCGGTAATTGTTATTCATCTCACCTCAGTGGTTTTAATGTTGTGGCTGATCAGTAAAAGGTCATAATGCTCCCACACTGAAGAATCGTATTCTCCATTGTAGCATTTTTAAATTTTACTTAACATAAACATTCAGTGGAGATTTGGCGACAGTATCTGGTTGATGTAAGGATTTGTTACTTTGGATTTTTTGAAGGTACCTTAATCCGAATGTTGTAAGCAATCATTTTCAAAAGAAGACTGCAAGATGTTGTCCTTTACTTTCTAAGCTTCTGAAGACATTTCGTTACTGTGCACATTTCCTTCTTCTTGTGTCACACTTTGTCAACATTTGCTTTACTGCAGATCCAAGATTGGTACACGATTTTCATATAACTCATCCCCTCTGGTGTATGAATGTGTGTGCATGTGTGATCGTGTATGTGCGCCTGCAGAACCGTTTCCTGCAGGGGGAGGTGAGGGGCATGCGTGCACTGCGGGATGAGCTGGACTGTGCTCGAGAGCGCGCTGCACGGACCGAGCAGCTCCAGACTGAGCTTCAGAGCTGTAAACACAGATTGCGCAGCCTGGAACTCACACGCACTCAGCTGAAGGTGCGCACACACATCAAACAGACAACTCATACAAATGAATATATATATTCACGAAATCAAGCAGCAAGCCCTCACTGGAAGTTTATACGGGTTGTTTTTGTATCCAGTGCAGCTTTTTAAACATATATACACACAAGAAACTCTACAATAAAAGCCTTAAATTAATTTTACCAGAGAGGGTCACATCAAGAAGATCTCTCTCTTTATACATAATATTTTTCAAAAAGAAGCACCACTTAATCTGAAAAGCTATATCACTCCCTCTCATGCCCCTGAGCTTTTCAAGCAAAAATGAGTCCGAAAAACTATTAAGTTCAAAGTCAGAGAACGATGCTATATTGTGTGATGTCATCTGAATTCACAGCTCAGAGCAGTTTTGATGACAAGGAGCAGCTTCGGTTATTGGAAGTTTAACACCCAAATGAGATTTATTCGGAAGTAGTACAAGTGTTCAGGGGCAGAACATGTGCTCACATCCTTGTAAAACACCTCACCATCACCTTCTCAGACTTATCATTCATCCTTTACGCTACATCCCCATGACAGTTCAAAGTAGGTGGCAGGATTCATTTTTCTCAAACCACAGGACCCATAGTTGAATGTTCACATGTAAGGATCATCCCAAAAACACTTTGTAAGATTACATCCCAGGTGTTTTTTTCCCTCTTTCTCTCACAAATGACTAAATTGTGCTTGCCAAGTTATTTGTAAAGTGGAGTTATTCACTTAATATAAGACCGAGGGAGCCAAAACACAATCAGACAGGCAACTAGAGACTGAAGAAGTCACGGTTGGAGTCTGGAAACTGTCTTGGCTATTTTACAGCCTCTCTGATCTGCTTGTTACCCCGCCTTAATTTGTAGTGGAGATCTTCTTTTATTATTGTCATAAACTTTATGATCTAAACTATGAAAATAAGACTTAGATTATATAGACAGCTGTCTTGTCTTGCTAGTAATTCCTCTTAAGTACGAAACAAATATTTCTTTCTTGAAGAGGAAAGAAAGTTGCCTCAGAAGAGGAGACCAAACAAACAAAATCACAATCAGGACTAAAACCTTATTGACAAATGTGACTTTTTAATGATCTTGTTCTGAGGAACACACTATAAGCCCTATTTTATTAGTATCTTTTTAATGAATGTTTGTTTTAAGTTCCTGTTTTTAATTTAGGATCTATTATGTTTTCATTGATGTAAAATATCAAGAAGATTTTTTTGTTTTCATAGACGTTTATAGATTACAGATATCGATTTAATTTTATAGACAGTGTTAATCAACCTCTGGTTGGTCCACCAGGTTGCACTGCCATCTTTCTACAGTAGCTCAGAATGGACAAACATGACCTCAGCCGAGGTGTATGGAGGAGGTTTCATGCTTTTAGCAACCACCATAATTTCTTTCTTTTGTTGGTTCTGCTGTCTGCAGTCTGCAGCTTCTTCACACTGGACCTTAAGTTTACACAAATTTCAGTTAATGGAACAGCTAATTAAATGAATGGGCTCAGAGGTGCAGGATGTCCCACTCTTGAACTTTGTTTAATAATCTTGTGTCTTGCTGGCACTACATTTGCTTGTCATGCATGAGCAGCTGGACGAGAGCCATACAGCTGACACTGATGCTTTCCTGGGACAGACTGTCCATGTAACACACAGAGAACAACTCTAAACTCTGACTTAACAAGGGTGGCTCTACCTTGTGGTTCTGTTTAGCACTGCAAGAAAACCATACAAACTAGACGGCACTTTACAAGGCACCACTTGGCACACTTCACTCTCGAGAAGAGCATTGTTCAAGATTGCTACAGTGAGCGCCATTTGTCAAGTAAATAACAGACTTGTTCAGGTTAAAATGTAAGGGAAATATGAATGCTGTACAGGAAGGCTGTTCATTTTAACACATTCTTACACAATACTGTTCTCCACTTACCTTATCGAGGACCAGGGAGAGCAGACGGAATTGGTGACAGAATATTATTATTTTGTGTCTATTATAGATAAAATAAGATTCTTGTGCCATTTTAACAGGGTTTATTAGTGCATGTTCTGTCTTAGAAATCATTTACCATTGATAATTAAATTCTTTCTCTACTTTACTCATATTTTATCATGAGTCAGTTTTTTTTATTGTTAGAGGTTATGCTGGGATGAACCTTCCAGAGTCAATCACAAGAATGAATAGGTCAAATTTTTATCACATTTAGAAAGTTCATGGGGGAGCAGCACCTGGTCAGCACCTGTAACTGACCAGCCTGACTGAATGGTGAGCCTGCACAAACACTTACCATTCATTGCAGGTGCAGCTCCAGCAAAGTACCTTCTCATCAGAGGTACTGATAAATTGATATCGAAACTGAAATAGTAAAATGCATGTTGCCATGATAGTCATTTAGTTGAATAGGGTACAGTAGCCTTAAGGAGTCTATGTGGACTGTAGGGGATGTTAAATACACGTATACACAGTGTGTGATGTTGTTGAAGGCTGCTAAAAAAAAGTTGGATTATCTATGTCCCGCAAATTGGCTCTCAATGAAGAATAAATAAAGGTCAAGTAAGGTCACAGTCAAATGCACTCATGTTTGTAGATCCCACTGAGCGTACCTGCAGCAACTGAAGTTTTTTTTTTTGCTGGCATATTTATTCACACATACTGAGAAATGTCCGAAACGACCAAAAAGTATGATAGGTGTGTCTACAGAACAAAAGACACACAAATAATAGTATTCCCTTAGGACGTGTTCGGTTTTTATACAAATTCAGTTTGATTTAATGACAACTGAACGTTGTTGTATAACTTTGTGTCTCCACTGTTTGATGCTCCCTACAGGAGCAGCAGCAGCTGGTTGCAGCGCTGCAAGAGACTAAAACTCTTCTGGAGGAACAGCTGGTGGACGCACGGGCACGCTGCTCCTCACTACGGGAGCTGGAGAGGGACAATCATCTGCTGCGTCAGAGAATCATGGACGTGCAAACGGTGGGTGGGACTTTCACACAAAGTCTTAAATGTGGGATATCAGTCACACACATGCACATTAAATAATAGGTATGTCAATATGAATAAATTATAATCTCCCTGTCACAAGAATACCATTTCATGAAAGATATTTGAGGAGGAAGTTTATATTTCTTGTAATGAATTAATGGTATGATGTGTTTTGTAGGAGCGGGACACTGAGAGGCAGCGGGTAGATGAGCTTCTGGAGATGAATATGAGCCTCGAGGCGGACCTGAGGCACATCAGCACCAGCAGGAGAAGTGTTCCTGCTTCGGCTGTCGCAATTCACCAGCATTTCCTCCAATCAGAATTGGAGTCGGACGAGGAGCCGAGTGAAATTACTGGTCAGAGCATCTGCTTTCTGCACCATGTCATTTGAGACGTAAAACTATCCCACGGCGTCTCGATTATCCTTAAAGAGAAATGGATATGCGAATCTTCAAATATCAATTTCTTTTTTTCTTAATTAATTTTCTCTGTCTGTGTGCCCCCTTCTTTTATCATTTGTCTTGCTTCAATCTTTGCATTTCCTTCCTTACGTCTCAGATCAGAAGCCGCTGAGCGTGGAAGTAGGCGAGGCTTCGACGCTGAGGCTGCTGGGAGCGGAGCAGGAGAACGCTGAGCTTAGGAGACGACTGGAGGAGCTGCAGGCCCAGCAGGAGGTCAGGTTTCACAGGTTGAAGATTTCAGCTTTTAGAAATAATCTGTAATAGTTTATTGCTCCTTACTCAAACTTGAAGCTAGAAATGGATGATAAAATCTGGTATTTAAGATACTGCACAGTGAATTGCAAGCATTTGTCGAACACATGAAACAGAAAAAACAGACCTCAACAAATGGAGGTGCTAACCATCCAACTCCTCTCACTGCAGACTGATGCTCCAGATGCAAAGGATGAGCTGACCTGCCTAGAGATGGAGCACCAGAACACACTCAGGGAGGTGAGCATTTTATTGTATTGCTGTCAGCTTTTGTCACTGCATCAGTACTGAATAACAGTGTGCTAACACCAAACTGAACAGAAGGTGTTGTGAAGGGTAAAGGGAGAAATGGGGTAGCTTTTCCAGGTAGCAAGAAATCATTATACCTTTATAAAGTGATGATACTGCCTGACTTAAGAAATAAAAAATAGGTGACCACAAGGCTTTAACCAAACAAATTGGTAAGAGCCTCCCAAAAGAAATGAACTGCAGTGATTAATATGCTTTAGCGAATAACAAGGTATTTAACACCAGCTGATGCAGTGAGCAGCGTCTTATTTTTTTTAATTAATTGAAATTATTGATCTGCATCAAGCAAACAAAACAACTAAGAAAATCACTGAAACTACAAAAATTGAGACTCTAGAGCAGGGATGTCCACATCTGGTCCTCGAGGGTGGCTGCTTCCCAGCTTCAGCACACCTGATTCAGATCAACAGATCATTAGCAGGCTTGTGCAGACCGTAACAATGTTTTGAAGTGCTCCATTTAATCTGAATCAGGTGTGTTGAAGCAGAGAAACATCTAAAACCTGCAGGACAGCGGCCCTCGAGGACCGACTTTGGACATCATGCTCTAGAGAATTTGGCAGTTTTTTTGCTCTTCACCCCCCCCCCTACAGTTGTGAAATCTAACATTACCATCATAAAAACAAATCTCTGTGTGAGCCCTTCAATTGTTCAGTCACACACATGAATTTATTGTCATTATCAAAGAGACCACAAAGACACTATCTAAAGCCCACAAAAATGTGAAGTGACAATAAAGCAAAACAGTGTGGTGCAGGACTGGAAACCAAAGTTTCTGACCCAAAAATGGGTCAGAAGCACAATCAGCTTCTCCGTTGTTGCTTTAAGAATCTTCCAACACATTAAAACCTGGGTGGATAGAGATGAATCATCATCTTCAAGGCAGAAATATAGTTGTAAGAAAACGTTTGATCAAAAAAGAAGAAAAAAGAAAAAATCAATAGATCTTGCAGCAATATTTAATAGAGAAAGTAAGACCATTTACACACACACACATAATGTAGATACATTTCAAGGTATTTGAACTTAGCATCTGCGTAGCCTTAAGAAAACAACTTACCAGTGAGACTAATAAACCAAAAAAAAAAAAAAAGACTTCAATTTACTAGTGAGCATAAAGATTGGACTCTGAGGCAATAAAAGAAGTTCAAGTGGTCTGATGAGTCCAGATTTATCTTGTTCCAGAACAATGGGCTTATAATAAGGGAAGTGTTGCACCCAACAGGCCTCGTTTCTACTGTACGAGTCTGTGTGGGCTGTGTTATGATTTGGGTGGGTCAGATCTAGGTTCAGTTATGTTATGTGCCTGTCTGAATATACTGAATGACCAGATTTTTCCATCAATAGATTTTTTTTTCATTAATGACACGGTCATATTCCAAGGTGACAGTTTGAGAATTCATTAGACTCAAAATGTAAAGGAGTGGTTCAGTGAGCATGAGATATTATTTCCACGCATGGATTGGCCATCACAGAGTGATTAAACAGATCACCAGTCCTTAACCCCAGTGAGAGTCTTCTAAGATTTGCCAGAGAAGACTACTTTCATCTCTCTCTTCCATAAGAAATACAAGATATTTGTGAAAAATGAATGCAACTCTCAGTGGAAATAAATGCTATAACACTGTGTTGGCTCATTAAAATGGTGCCAGAGAAAATGTGTAGCAATTTCAAAGTTAAAGATAAGTGTGTAACAGTTTTTGGGTGGCATATATTTAGGTATCTACAGTCACTACCAACTCAAAAACACAACCATGGCATTTTTTGGCCCTATATATTTGAAAATGTGTCATTCAGTGAACCACTCAGATTTACAGTGAAAACTTATTTGGGTTATTCAACTTTTTTCTCATTATCTCCACTGAGCATCATCTTCAGATTAAGCTGCATTTACTGATCCTCAGAAGCGGAAAGTTGAAACTTCTTGGATCTTGCTTTTTGCTTTCGACATCAACTCTCATATTTAGCTCTACATTTCACTTAAGTGAAGGAATAAATGAGCTAGTAATGTTCTACCAGTACTTTGTTTACTGTTTTATATCCTCACAAGGAAATCTGACTTTTAATTGACTTTCTTGAATATGTTACCAATCTAGAGTTGTTAAATTCCGATTTCCCATTTGTCACTGAATGAAATGCAGCAGAAATACAACAAACGTCTGTGAAATGAACTGTATGCTCTCTCATACATGATAACGTGCTGCAAGGGTTGATACAGATCTCAAAAGAGGCAGATCCTAGTCTGTTGAGTTGATTGGGTCACTCCACACCTAGTATGATCTGCTCGAATAGATGTGTAAATAATTGGAAGAAAAAGAAGCTGCTGTAGTTATTTTGAGCAAAGCATGTCAGAGACTTTTATTTAAGACCGCAGGAACTGTTAGAGTGTGTTAGAGTGTGGAAAAAAAAGAGTATCACAGTATGCATATCACAGTATGCCTCCATTAAGTTCAAGGGCTTGTTGTGTCTTCCTCTGTGGAAAAGATGGAAAAAGCACTTGAAACAGTCAAGAAGTGATTAAATTGTAGACTTGCAACTTTTATTCAAATGGTTAACCAAAATACCCAATTGTAAGTTTAGGAATTGCAGCTATAGATGTATTTTTAAAAAGCCTTTGAAATAAAACTGAAAGTCTACACTTCAATCACATCTTCATTGCTTCAACTCAGATCCTTTGTGGTCGAGCACGGAGGGAACGTAATGAAAATTGTGCGACTGTCCCAAATACAAAATAAGCATTGATTCTGGCCCTAAATCCAAACAGTATGATAAAAAAACACAACACATGCACTGATGAGTTTACTGTTATCAATAATTATTGATATGTGCTTTCCAGTTGAAGTGAAAATATTAGATGTAACATTATTTATACAACAGTCACATCAGCTGTATTGGATCATTAATACTGGACTCATTTATAAAGATAATCAAGTATAATGGGACTTATATAGGAATAGTGTAACTGTTCAAATTGATCTATGCTGTATTTTTCTTTGTTTATATTCCAGTTTTTGTCTGAATTGTTATTTCTGATAGTTACAAGTCAATGTTTTTTCATGCCTATTTTTAGTCTGATCTCTTCATAGTTTATATATGTTACTGTTACTGTTACAACCAACCAACCAACCAACATTTGTTTCTTATTTTTTCACTGCTTGTTTGTATTGAACCGTAGCACATTTTAGGAACTTCATATTCATTCATTTTCAGTACATTTAAGGACCTAATAGAGCAAATGAGGACAAAAAGAAGTTGAATTTAATAGTCAAATATGATGATTTTAATTTCTCTCCTATTGCACTTTTCAGTTTCAAAACTTGAAGAATGAAAATACCACTCTGAAGCAGCGCCTGGAAGAGCTACTGAGTAAACTTCAACCCCTTGAAGACAAGAGGAAAGAGGAAGATGTTAAGAAGCCAGACAGAGAGGTGGAGGAGGACAAGGTGTTGAGAGGAGTCCAGGGCTCCTATAATCCTGTTCAGTCCTGTCGGGGTGAAGGGGAAGGAAGGGTGAGGCTAATGGAGCAGAGGGAGAAAAGAGGAGAAATCATTGGGACACAGCGGGAAGCAGGTGTGGGTGAAGAGGGCCTCCATCTTCATGGGGGTAAGGGCGAACCATGCTATGAGGAGATCCAGATCAAAAGGAGGGGAGAGGCAGAAGGAGGGCAGAAAGAAAGGGAGAAACAGGAGAAAGAAAGAGAACCAAAGAAAGAACAGTCTGCAGAGACTAGTTCAGAGATCGTAACGCATCCCGTAGAAGATATTACAGAAACCACAGCTGCACATCTGGCCGTGTGTTCCTTGTCTGGTCCAGATGTGGAGCTTCTCACAAACCAGCTCCATGATGTTCAGGAGGAGGCCGAGCGACAAGCGAAGCTGGCCCAGGATCTGCGTTCAAAGCTGGGAGAGCAAAGCAGGAAAACATGGGAGGCTGAACAAAAGCTGGTGCTTGTGGAGGCTGAGCTGCAGCGTCTAAAGAAAGCTGCAGAGAGTCTGTTGGAGGCTCGCAGACAAATAGAGGTAAGGATGGATCGATAGATGAGATAGTGAGAGGGAGAATTTATAAAATGCTAGTAGAGATATCAAGATCATGGCAGTTTTGATCGGTGGGGCAGTTGACAAATCTCATTTTATAAGAAGAAGCTAATATGATGTGATAAAAATGAGATTTAAAAATCAGACAACAGGCATTAGTGTTGTGAAAAGGTTGTGCAAAACAAAAAAGAACAGCGAAAATTAAACATGGCAATCCTTAATATGACAACAGTTTTTCAAGAAGCATGAGAGATTTGTTTGTTGATTGATGTTTTTATGAAAGTACCAGCTGCTCAAACCAAACTGCATTTGCAGCATCAAGTGGCAAATTGACTGTAATGTGAACCTGTAACTTCTTGATCATTTTTGGAATTTTGTAATCAAAGTAAATGCAGAGATGTTGTAGCTCCAAAAGAGGCTTCAACCTTATGATGCAAATCTTTTAACATCCTATAGGAGGCATAATTGAAGGTTCCAAACTAATCAAGTCAAACTAAGTGTTTTTCTGCTGTTTGTGCTGTATCACAAGCACATGACTTCCTTCAGGTTTAGCTTTCATCTTTCTGTCGGCCCGATGAGCAATAATAATGCCTGCCAGAGGTACAGTTCATGTTTGATTAGAGGTAAATTACTATACATTCATCACTGATGTTTTCAATAAAACTCATCATGACAAGTGCCTTAATATTCCAGTGAAGCTGAAAACTGTTTTGGTGGTGCAGCAAACACATAATGTCATGCAAAGGTATGACAGTAAAGACATTTGGTCTCCTACAACATATCACTGGCTTGATTTATGGCAAATGATGAGTCGAGTGGAGGACTGAGAGATAGGATGAGAGGGAGAGAAGATTGCTGCAAGCTCTTCAGACTGAATTGATGAAGATGAGGAAATCAATATCAGCTAGCATGGAGAGAGTGACTGAAGTTAATTTTACTAAGAAGAAAGAGAAGGAAGAGGAGGGAGAGATGGATCAAAAGTGGTTGGAGAAGGTCTATCTACTTATAAATATCTGTGATGAAACAATTTATGACTTCCCCTGATCAAATAGAGCAAATTAAATTAACACAAACATGTAATAGCTCAAATGAGAAAAAGTTGCAGTAGTGAGGAAAATACAAAATTTGCTTAGTTTGTGAATATAAAGACTTATTTGCATTTCAGGCCAACGCAGTCCTCAAAACGTTGAGACAATAAAGCTTTTACCCTTTGTGATCTTTGAATTCCTTATAGTAACACTTAAATAACTTTACAGTATTGAGAATACAAAGCGAGGAAGAGTTTCAGTTTCGTCTGGTTCTTCCTGGAAACATGTCTTGTACAACAGTATGAGGTAATTGTTGCATTTTTCCTTCTAAATTTCTCCACATAATCACTATTGGGCACGGATCAGTGCTGCAGACAGGCAACTAAAGTACCTGTACCCTCTTCTTCCTCAGGCTTGTTTTTATAATGTGGGAAAAAGGTGGTTTTGCATTGTCCTGTTGATAAATGCATAGACATCCGAGGAAAAGATGCCTTTAGAGCTGCATAGGTTGCCAAGAGCACAGATACAACCCAATACCATCTCAGAGTCCGACTTGTTGCTGGTAACAACAAGTTGATCCAGAGCACATGGTATCCATTATCTTCCAGAAAAGATCTGGAAAACTGATTGATCTGAACACAACACATGTCTATCCCAGATGCTTCAGAGGCCAGATAAGTTGATTCAACCACTGGACAAGGCTATCATATGGCTTCCTTTTTACATAGTTGTACAAAGTTTTAAGAAGGCACAGTGGTGTGGTGGTTGGTGCTGTTGCCTCGCAGCAAGAGGCATTTCAGATCTCTGCTGGGGCCACTCTGTGTGGAGTTTGCATGTTCTTCCCATGTATGCGTGGGTTCTCTCTTGGTTCTCCGGCTTCCCCTCACTGTCCAATAACATCCATGTCAGGTTAACCGGTGAATCTAAATGGGCCCTAGTGTGGGCATGCATGGCTGTTTGTCTTGTTCGTCTCTGTGTGGCCCTGTGATGGACTGGTGACCTGTCCAGGGTGCACCCTGCCTCTTGCCAAATGACAGCTGGGATAGATCCCTGAATTGGATTAGCGGGTATAGAAAATGGATGGATGGACGTTTTAAGAATAATTTGTGAATCTTACTCTGACGTAGTAATATTTCACAAAGGTTTCCCATGACAGTCCCTCGTCCATGTGGCTATAGCAGCTATTTGATATGACGGTTCTTGATGCAGTGCTGTCTGAGGTACTGGAGATCACAAGTGTCCTGCCTAGGCCTGTACACACTGAAATTCTTCCACACTCCTTGAATCATTCCAAGACATTTTGCACCGTAGAGTGAGGAATATGCAAATCTCTTCCAATCTTTCTTTGATGAACATTGTATTTAAACATTTCAATATTTTTCTCACACATTTGTTGACAAACCAGAGATCCTCTTTCCGTCTTTACTCCTCAAAAACCCTTTCATAGATTCTGCTTTTTCTAAAAAAAAAAAGACATTATTACAATCACAATCACAACCATCTGTTGGAAAAACCTGTTTAAAACAGCAGTTTTTTTTTTTTTTTTTACCATTATTAGATTTAATATGTAATGTGTTGCAGGAATGAAATGCAAAACTTGATGTATTTTAACAAATCAAATTAAGCTGATGAGACAAAACATGAAGCAAAGATTGTATTCTTTTTCATTCCTTATAGAAGTACTGCCTGTTTATGTGCTAGACAAAGATTGGCAATAACTATTCGTTATTATTTTGTTAAGTTGTTTTTTTTAATTCATTTCATGAAAAATTTCAATAAACAGAGACTACTTGTGGAGTTGTTGTCAACATGCTGATCCAGCTTATTCTTCATATACAGTGTTAATGAACGATGGTCACTTTCACAGCTCAGTGAAGGTTTTCCACTGTTTTCCCCTCAGGTTCTTCAGTCTGAGGGTCTGGCCATGGAGGAGGAACTGTGCCGTCTACGGAGTCAAGCAGAGCTTCACAGGATGCAAACCACGGTCATCGCCACCCTGGAGGGAGAGCGCGCTGCTTTAGAGAGAGACAGGGACGCGCTCCGCAGCACAGTGGACGCCATGCGTGCTGCCCAGCGCAAGGTTGGAGAGTGTACATGCACAAACGCTCACAAAATGTTTCCACAGACACAGCAGATGTCACTTTATTACAGAGAACATAGAAGGGGAGCAGATGCAAAAAAAATGCAAGCCTATGGAAAAAAAATAGTGTTTGCTTACTGTGTAATCTTTCTTAACAATTACATTATATAAACCAGATTTTTTTCTTTCCTCATCTCTGGAAACTAACTATATTACCGTGAGGAGCAAGTGTTCAGCAGAAGCTCTTTCTTGCATGTAAAACATCCTTATTAAACCCTTTCACCTGAACTACATTATTCAGAAAAGAAACTCATCCACTCTCCATGTGAATACTTTGATGTGGCTTATTTAGTAGATTTCCTTAGACATACAGTAGTTTAATGAAAAAAAAAACTGAACAAAAACATACCAAAAATCCCCTTTCTCAGGCCTTCTGCTTTAGAAGGGCAAAGTCATAGTGAATTCTATATTCAATGTGCTATTTGCAGTAAAATTTCAAGACTTAAGAGAAACTGCAAGCCCAGGAGAAAAGCACAGCCTTGTCAGCATTAAAGAAATACTATAAAAGATGTTCATGAATACCTTGCTCTCAGACAGAGCTGTGTATGGTCCCTCTTCTTATTCTGTAATTTCTTTGTGCAACCACACCTCTTTTCAGAATAGAAAATCAGACCTTTATGGTGGATTTGTGCCTATACGTCTAATAGCCCAACATTACATCACATCACCCAGGATGGGCTTAGTAACTGAGATTTTTCTAACAAGTATTTACAGGCAAGTTCAAACGTTCAAATGTTTAAATTTTAGGGCAAACTAACACATTGACATTTATATATTTTTCTGCAATTTAATTAAAACATTCTAAGAAACCTGGCTGTGTATGTTTAGACAATGTCCAAGAGCTGAAACTGTTTGAAATGTTAAGATATGCTTAAGTTACACTTCACATCCTCCACCTCCAGAATGAGAAGCAGAGACTCGGAACACATGGGAATTAAATTG
Source organism: Leuresthes tenuis (assembly GCF_036924035.1). NCBI lineage: Eukaryota > Metazoa > Chordata > Actinopteri > Atheriniformes > Atherinopsidae > Leuresthes > Leuresthes tenuis. The sequence continues at coordinate 13,657,666 of NW_027325365.1, read as the reverse complement.
GAGAATGTTAAATGAAACATGAAGTGCGCTCTACTTCTTTCAGCTTCAGGGGTGAATAAAACCCAAATAGAAAATTTCATCTCATCCTGTTTCTCCCTTGCTGATGATTGAGTTCACTGACCGACTGTGATGAAACATAACCAAAGAAGCTGTGTTGACCTGGTCACTTCATGTAATGAAGTCTGAATGTGTTGCATTCATGAGATTTCAGTTTAATTCAGGAGGTAGCTGCTCCCACGGGCTTCCTTCTTAACAAACCACAAGTTAGGTTTACATTTGGTGTTCATCAACAAAATATAATCCTATCTTTACTCAAAATATAATTCTCACTAGTCTTGTAGTCTAGTGGGAATTATATTTTGAGTGTATTCTGTCTCACATGTATGCATATATGTTTTCATGCATGAGCCTGAAGAGTGTTTGAAAGTAACTCAATACATATGCTGAGGTAATGTACTTAGCCACAGATCTTTGCTACTCATGCTTTCCATTTTCAGAGGAAAATATAAAAAAGAGGTATTTTTGTCTTTTCCCTTTCCACCACTGTGCCAGACTATTTCATTATTCTATGTAATAAATGGGAAGAGTTACAAAGCTTTAAGTCCACACGAGAGGAGTTTTTATTTCCTAAAGATGACACTCCTCATGTGCTGCCTAAAAGCCTGTTTTTTTTGTCCAGGTTTTTTCTCTACTACTGATCTACATCACCATGATACACACTTGCATGATACCTGCCTAGCACAAAAGAGACTTCTTTGGGTCAAGGAACTATCCTTAACAGCTACGTTTCTAGGATACAATGTCATAAAATCCAGCTCCAGGACAGAAACCCCCCAAAATATAAATTTTTTTACATGTTTGTCGTCACCATAAGGTTGCTACTATCATCATGTATTCAGTACCCAGTATAACTGGTTATTAGGTAGCCAGATAACAGCTACAAGCTATTAACCTTCTGCTGTTGTGTGTGTCAGGTGTAATTGATAGCGGAACCCTGACATATGCACACTCGTTAGGACTGTTCCAAGTGTTTTACAAATACCTGGCAGGAGTCTTGAATATCCTTAGAAGGCTGCTTGTAAGGCTCCATCCTACCAAGGAAACACACCGGTCCACACACCAGCATCAGATCGGTCAGCTGACCAGTTTGAATACAGATGCTAAAATTAAATCTAACAGGATGACCAGAGGTGCTTCACCAATTGACAGTATAAGTAAAATAATACAATGATTTAAAATTACAATTACTTCATCTTCAACTTTTTTCAGTGTAGGGTACCAGGTCTTTATTAGAAGAAGGCCTTGATCTCAAATTTTCATTGTGGCTATGCTGCTTTTAACATATTTTCAGTTAGCAGATGCTTTTATCTAAAGCAAGCTTTGGTTGGGACACATAAAGGGTGTTTTGTGAGGTTCAGTATCTTGCTCAAGTACACGAAGCAAGGATTAAACATACAAGCTTTTAATTGGTGGATACTGAGCCACATGTCAATCCATGTTTCTTGTTCATATTCCTGTAAAATGTGTGTGGATTGACCGGTCGTCCACAGCTGTAAAATGTTACAGTGGCTACTTTTTAGTTGTATTTTGACATAACTTTCATAGTTTTCTAAAACTGTTCTTTGAAAATTCAATTTCCTTTTATTATTAACTATGTTTTTCACATGGTGATGCAGCGTCATCAGCCCCACAAATGGCCTCTTGGATCTTTTGTTAGTTTGATGTCATATCAGTCATACGTTAAGAGGCTTTTAGTGTTTTGTAATTTACCATTGAGTGTTGGCTAGAAAACCAGTGTCTCATCTGTGTCCAGTATGAAAAAAAAATTAAACAGCACTGAGCATTCATCATTCATGTTTTCTCTTTTGCCAGACCGACCAGTTAGAGCTCACCACCCAGTCTCTCAGAGCAGAGCTGGAACGTCAGGGGCGCAGTCTGGACACTTCCCGTCGTCAGGAGGAGCAGCTGGAATCAGAGCTCCGTGAAGCCACCCTGGAAGCTGAATCTCTGTCGAGGGCACGAGACCAGGCTCTGCTGGAGGCTTCACGGCTGGAGCAGGAAAAAGAGGCGTGCCAGTCGGAGCTGGACTGCCAGCGGAAGGAGGGGCGGCAGAGAGAGAGGGAAGCAGCCAGACTCAGACAGCAGCTGGAGAGCACAACCTTGGCCCTGGAGCACAGCAACCAGAGAGCTTGTGCTCTGGATGCTGAACACAGGTACAAACACTGCAGCTCACACATTTAACCTCGATTACGCGATTAACTTTACAAGGTGTCAGAGTGAGCCTTTTGGTTGTGCCAGGCATTTATCTGTAATGTCAACTCTATCTTCAATCAACCTTTGTCTGACCTGTTTCTGCTGCTTCTGGTGTGTGTGTGCGTGTGTGTGTGTATATGTAGACGTGTGTGTCAGCAGCTGTCTGAGTCCAACGAGCTCTGCACACGGCTCCAGGACCTGGAGGACAAGCTCACCACTCAATTAAGCAGCATGGAGGAGGGTAAACAGCAGCTGCAGGAGCAGTATGCAGAGGCTCAGGCCAAGATTAGCTCACTCTCTCAGGTGTGTATGCGTGCGTGCTGTGTGTGTGATAGATTAAGACACTATAGTTTTAAATGCAGGTCCAGGTATGTGGTAGAGGGTAAATTCACTTTGACCTATGAGGACGACATAAATTCATGGTAAAACTGCCATTAATATGCGTTTACAGTGAATACGTAGGGAAAAAGTAGAGCCCAGATTAAGCTGGACTTTTAAAAGAAATATTTACAAAATATATATTTTTTATGGAGACTGTTATCCCACAATGCAGTACACAAAAGAAGATGGAGATGTTGCCGACAGTTGTAGAATTTTGAAACAATTTAGTTTGTTTGATTTCTGGGTGAAATAGCTCTGTGGTATACAACACTTTAAAAAATTAATGCCCAGAGCGTGTAGGCCTGTTTCTGTGTGCGATCCAAAAATATAGTGCTCTGTATTTTATGGATGTAAACAGCATGATTATAAGTGTCAAAAATAATGATACACTGTTCTACATTTCAACTAATGCTCACTCCCAATCATCACATACTGAAGCATGGTCAGGATCTCTTAACCCTGTGAATCCCTGTACCCAGCTTAAATGGACTTAACCGTTGCAGGACGTCTCACTGTGGCAAAAACGTAGTAGATTTTAATGCCATCCCGCGTTATTTCCCTTACCTTAACCTTAAATGAATTTGGTTCATTGCATTGCATTGTTTACGCCACAATACGTGTTTCATTTATGTACAGCTGTGGCGTGGTCACACTATCATGACAGGAGCTTACATACAAGATTTATCACCAGACTGAACCCCTGACTCATCTGCATCCATTTTTCTTAACCCGCTTAATCCAACTCAGGGTCGCGAGGGGGCTGGAGCCTATCCCAGCCGTCACTGGGCGAGACGCGGGGTACACCCTGGACAGGTCGCTTGTCCGTCACAGGGTCACACAGAGACAAACAACCATCCACACTCACACTCACTGCTAGGGTCATCAGTTAGTGGTTGGGTGATGGGAGGAAGCCGGAGAGTGCCCGGTACCCAGAGAACATGCAGAATCCACACAGAAAGGCCCGAGGGACCCTAGTTTTCTTCATCATGTCCTTCTGTTTGTTTATTTCATCCAAACTTTGTTTCATCAGACCCTGTCTCTTACACTCTCATTGGCTGTATGTAGATCCTTGCTAATGGCTCACTCACAACTGTTCCCCCGCCGACTGCTCCAGAATATTAATTATGCTAGTTATTCAGTTGGCGGCTGGGATGTGTCCATGAGCCTCACATATCACGTCTTTGAAACTTTCTCACATATATTGATAATATGTTGTTGCTTGTTAATAAGCGAACACAGTAGAATGATGTTTGCAGTGTTTGAGGTATATATATATCTATATATATATAGATATATATAAATTTGCATATTTATTTTTTCTTATGAGGATCATGCATTGTTTGCCATTGTTTTCTTCAGATTCTAATTTGTGAATACTTTTGTCTCCCATTTATTTCTTATCAGGATCTATCCAGTGAGAAGACATTCTCTCGAAAACTGACCACTGAAGTGGAGCACCTGAGGCAGAAGCTAGAAAGATCTGAAGTTGAACTCAAGGCGGCCACAGATTCTCTTAACCAATCACAGGAAAAAGTCGAGTCGCTCACAAAGGGCCTCAAGAAACACGAATCTCTTCTTCATATTGAAAAGCAAAGAGAAAGTGCAGAGATGAAAGATATGTCCAATTCAAATTCAGAATCATCGTGCACGCAGGAGATGCCACTTCAGAATCAAAGGCCTGAAACTGGCAACGATCATTCCAATTCCTGGGTCCACCAACAAGCCATAGGAGAGAGAGAGAGGCAGCTGAATGAAAGAGTGACAGAGCTGGAGAAAGAGGTATGTATTTGTGTTTGACTGTATTTCTGTGAATGGGTTCTGTGTGGTAGGCATTGATCTATATTATTCAGAAATTTCTGCTCTATGGAAGCTTGACGACTATTAGCTCACACAAGGCCACTTTCCTGAGTGGGGTGCTAATATTCTAGAAGTCCAGTTTTTGCCTCACCGCATCAGTTTTAAAATGTTACCTCAGCTACTGTCAGTCCTCTCTATCTCCTCTGCTGCTCTTCAGCTGCAGTTTATACTGTTCCTCTCTGCCTCAAAAACACATCAAATCAAACATCAAGCTGTAAGGGGCAGCGGCATAATCACCAAGGTCAGGAATTTGATCCAGTGCAGTTGGTGCTGTGTTGAGCAGCTCGAGTTCCCTGCTGTGGCCAAACCCACCCCACAGAGATAGCCACGCCCTTATGAGGAACTGACATAAAAAAATCCATGAAATAAAAGTGTCTTTACAAAATAAAAGTTTGCTGAAATATGTAAAAGTAACGCTATAAAAAGGTGTCACGAAATAAATAAAGTTGGCCATTGAAAAATTTACATTTTCTTAATGACATTTTTGTCTTTATTTAATTTACATATTATATGTATTTCATCTCATATTTATTAATGTCGGTGTCTCTCCCTAGTGTCGTACTACACTTGTGCTACTTTTGAAACGAGGAAAATTAAAGCCAATCATAAACAAGATCCACCTTTAACAGAAATACCTTGAAGTTATTGTTTTCACTATAATATTATTGTCACATCATTGATGAGGAATCTTGGTCCACTCTTCTTCACATTGCTCCAGTTCATTGAGGTTGGCAGCACATGCATATGCACAGCTCTCTTAAGGTCCCACCACAGCATTTCAATCAGGGTGAGGTCTGACTGGGCCATTGCAATACTGGATTATTTTCTTATACATTCTGTTGTAGGTTTGCTACTGTGTTTTGGATTATTACCTGTTGAATTAACCAATTTCAGCTAAGCTTTAGCGGTCAAACAGATGGCCTTACATTTGACCCCGGCATATAGAGGAGTTTATGGTTGACTCAATGAGTCTGGTCGAATATTCTAGGAGAAAAAAAAAAGAAGAAATTTACTCATTGTCTTTTCCTAAGCTCCGTTCCTTGACCTCATTGGAATATATATATATATCGCCACTGCACCCAGTGGAGACCTCGATGTTTCAGCCCTTCCCCTCCCCTAATATATTATTGTAAACTCCAACTATAATCATTTCAGGTATCAGTGTAAAAGAGTTAAAGTTAGTGAAAGAGTTAGTGAAAGGTGTTGATTGTTGTTGATTATATAAAATCTTTAAGAGATTAAATCCTGAAAAGATGTCATTGTATCATGGCTGAATTTGGCACATTTGGTTTGACAATCTAACTTTTATTCAGCATCCAAAATTTGTTATAATGTCTTTCAGTTAGGTTATAATGTCAGGTATTTGTATTCAGCAAATTTCCACAGCATTCTGTATTTCCATTCATTTGTAGTCTACCTCCCACAATGCCTGATCAACATATTACTTTGTAGATCAGAGCTTGTACAAAGTCACAGTAATACATACGCATATTTGCTTATAACATGTATTGTATTGTATTTTAAAATGCTAACTCAATGAAAGATGAAAGATCAGCTGTATAGTCAGCCTGAATTGAAATAATTTGAATATTTTCAGAGAAATGAAACACGAATAACACGAGATAACAGCCCACAATGAAGCTGCTGTCATACATGGCTGTGCGGGTGTGTGTGTAGTTTTATGAACACTGAAGAAGATATTTTTCTCCCTCTCAGAGAGCTGTGGCAGTTGCAGGACAAGAGGCTTTGCGAATGCGGTTGTCTCAGTCCCAGGAGGCATGTGACCACCTAAAGGAGCAGCTAGAGGCTCTGCGTCGACACTCCCTCAGCCTGCAGGACTCGTGCACCAGTCTTCAAACACTAAATACCCAGCTACAGGTGAGCTGACACACTGACATGCAGCATATGCAAGGCTGAAGTGACTTGGTAGAACAAGAGAGCTTACTGTTTCCAAGATCACATTATATATATTTTTTTCATATTCATATTTTTTGTCAAAAAAGTCTCTTACTTGCTTTTCCAAGGAGTTGGATAAAAAGATCTGATCAGACAGACAGATGATATATTTTTCAATACACGATCCAAGAAAAATACAAATGCATGGAGAAAAAATTGTATACTGTCAAAAGTTTAGGAACTATCCCAAAGTTTTGCAAATTATGCTTTCATGGCACCAAAGTTTTAGGGCAAAGGTCTTCGGCTGTGCTGGCACTGTGTATATGCGTTTACATTATGTGCACACTTGTACTGATTTGTGTGTGCAAATTTATTAGAACTCGGAAAAAAGTCGTATTTTATGTGACCGTAATAGCACATAGTATCTTGGTCCTGTGTCACATTCACAAAATTGTACACGCACTCAGGTGGAGCAAGCATCCCTGAGCTCCCAGCATGCAGCAGTGGTGGCACGCTGCAGCGAGAGCGAAGCACGGTGTGCCACCCTGGCGGCCGAATCAAAGGTTTGGGTGAGGGAGCGCGAAGAGTCAGTGGCCAGGATGGAGGCTCTGAGGAGGGACCATGAACGGATGACAGCATTGCAGCAGCAGCAAGAGGTGGAGCTGGAGGAGCTGGTGGAAAAACATTCGCAACTGAGGAGCAACAACCGCAGCCTGGAGGCACAGTACAGGGAGCTGGAGGGCAGGTAAAAACACTGACCGACTGCATCAAATTGACTGAAAACATTAAATCCTAACTTGGGAAACTTTACCTGTTTGGTAGAGCAAATATTTCAGTAACTGTACTGTGTCTTATTTGTGGAAGTTAACTGACCTGAAATGTCCCACTCAGCTTAAATATGTAATGCTAAATGAAAGTACGTACACCATTTTATCGAGGTGAATTTTGTGTTTGCATTTTCAAGGTACAAGGAGCTCCTTGATGGTAAAACCCAACTGGAGGAGAAAGAGCGAGAGATGAAAGTGGAGAGGGACAAGATGGAGGCAGAGGCCCAGAGGAGGTTAGAGAGGGAACGAGAGCTGGTGAGGCTGAAAGAAGACAGTGAAAGGTAACTGATCCAGACAGCTTCTTCAGCATCACATTCATGAGATCTGATCACCCTTTCATGGCACTTGTGTTTATTTGAATGCAGAGAGCAGCAGCAGTAATGCCTCTATATGAAGCACAGTGAGCAACACAGGAATCGATTTGAATGCAAATGTACTATGTAATGCACTGAAGGCATTTTTGTGTCTGATTGACGACCTTTGGGTTAAGCACAAAAGAAACAAGGCTTCACTCCGTAAAACACATAAAATCAAAATCTAAAAGCCTCGGGCGAAAGTAGAGTAATTTAAAGATTCCTTTCCAGAAACACCATCATGCAAAGAGCATATTAATATATTAGATATTTTCCTAAATGTTTTTTTTGTGTGTATTTAAGTCTCAGACCAGGTTTGTTATGATCTATGGTTTGATAATAAACACTTTTAAATATGTTTTCTCTTGGGGCTGATGTATACACACAGTAATGATAGAGATCATCATCATAAGATAACCTACCATAAATACTTACTATACCATTATCATACTGATACAAGTGATTGCTGACTGACAGGGTGGCCATCTTACAACATCTGACCAAAAACACTGTCTTTAATAGTAATCTGTGTGGAAAAAAGATTTGTCCACCGATGTATTAGACCTGTGTAATGGAGTAAGTTCAGCTTAAATATGCAAATTGTTAATTAAGAACCAAAAATTTTAAGCAAAGCCTAAAAATGTCTTCTTAGGAGGATTTAAAAATGATTTGCACTTTGAGTAATGTGACTGCAACATGTAATAGTTTGGCCTCAAAGTAACGAACCTACAGAAAATTACTGCCTGAATTTTTCTGGTAAGTTTCAATCAAGCAGCTGAAACATGACGCCACAGAGGAAGTGCATAAAGTCGCCGTTTCTTAAAAGGCCATTTGAGCTTGGCTCCAACTCTAACTCTGTAGAATATTACAGCAGAAATTAATATTAGCAGTTTATGTGTATAGTTTGATACAGTTTTGGTCTGTATAACTACAGAACTATGATAACAACTGAAATGGAGAGATTTTTTTCTCCAGTAATTTATCTGAATTGTATTACAGCTTTAATTGATGCGCAATGAATGGTGTGGCTACTTTCTGTGAAGGAAGGCACCATAATCTCTCTGTTAGATGTTGGGGTTCATTCTCACTGCTCTCATACTGATGAAAAGCCTCTTTATACCAACTGGTCAACATCAAATGGCAGCCAGTGACCAGCTGTTCTACATAGGAGAGCTCAAGAGTCAGGCACTTTCCTCAGGACAGCTAATAATAGAGTGAACATTCATTGCATGGACAGAAAAACAACTCTGAGTAAATATTTTTTGGTGTGTCAACTTGAAAAGGGACAATGATGTCCTCACAGTTTGTCTCTTTTATGGCAACATATTTGAAAGAGAGTTTTAGCTTCTCAAATGTGTATTCTGACATTTCTTTGGAATGTTGGTAAAAAAGACAAGATGTGAAAGGCTTCATCGTTGAACCTAAAGACTTGTCATCTTACTATCAGGAGATATTTGGAGTAATTTAAAAAAAGGATACTAAAGCAAAGAAGTAAAAGTCCCTGAGACATGTGCCTGACATCATTGAGAAGAGTTCCCTTGTCATTACAGAGATGTTATTTGCGGGGCTTTCAAAATTGGAAAGTTACAAGGTTGCCTACTGAGAGCCTGTGGATTTAACCCAGTCACTCCTCCCCACAGTCAAATGTACAGATAATTTAGCAATATGCCTACACTGACAAGAATTTGACATATTGGTTTTATCTTTGGCAGTTGTGGGGAGATAAGTATTAAAAACTACATCTACTGAAATACTTTTTTAGTGAGCAATTTAATGTAGTGTAGTGTATGTGTAGAAAATTATGCTCACACACACACTTCTACTGTAAGCCTAATGAAACTCAGAAGTGAAAGAGGAAAACTTTATCCATGAGACCAGAAAAGGATGTTCATGTAAGATTAAATTATGTAACATTCAGTTCAGAACTTAGTTATGGGAATCAGTAGCATATACAGCCATCGTCACATGAATACCCAGGGGATGCCCCTTGTTTGCTGGACTATAATCATCAGTTGCAGTTGATGATTAATGTACTTAATTGTAGTTTAATTGTAGTTTTGTTAGGATTCCTCTCATTGTAATGATAACACAAGCTTCTGTTGGAGAGCACTTAGCAAACAGTAGCTCAAAACACGTCACAGGACACATAACTGAGAATATATGTTGGTCTTGCAGACTGCAGACCCAGCAGAAAGAGTGGTTGGCGTCGCAGGCAGAGCTGCTGGCTCAGGGCTCAGTGCTGAAGGTGGAGCTGAGCGCCTCCCAGCTAGAGAAGACTAGACTGGAGGGGGAGCTCAGCGTGCTGAAGGAAACCAACCAGAGTCTGGACCTCAGCAATGCTCGGCTCACCAGTCAGTACCAGGTAACAAGACTCAAATATGCAAACTCATACAAAAATGCAGATACACACAGGTGTTTTGTAGCTGCCAGGTGAGCAGGCTAAACAGGATTTACTGCTTCGCAAGATAGACAATTAGGTATATTATCCACTTGAAGTACACATGAATGAATCCAATGCTTTATTGATCAATTAAGGGAAATATATAAGGAATTCATTACAGATTTTTGTGTCAGGAAGAAACGCCTATGACATCATTTGTAGGGAGCAGTTTCAGCCAAACATGTCAGACAAAACTATGTATTGGTTAAAACAAAAAATGAACACTAAGAAGCTCGTAAGGAGTGGAGGCATCTTTTGCTCTCTAAAAAGCTTTGGCTCTCCGTGTAATGCTGTCTTTAAGCGCTGAATATAGAAAACACTTTTAAGCAGATGTTTGAAGGGTGAAGCAGATGGAAAATTACTTCCCATAAAAGGCTTAGGAAGTCAACCAGCAGATGCTTTTTGTTTTCTGCCGCTTCATCCAGGTGCTCAAGAAACAACTCCTGAATCACCTGCTGTCGTTAAAAGGACTGTTATTAGACATTAGGTAAATGAGCACGATTTGTGCCATGCAGAATTGCTGCAGGATTCTACACTTGTGACGATCAGACGTTTTTGGTGAGGAGACATTCCCAGGTAGCAGAGAATGTTTGGCACAAACATAGGCCTCATCCGCAGTTTTATTCGGCCTTGAATGCAGGTATTGAGTCAGGTTGAGCTTGGGTGCCTAAAATCAGCTATTTACCACCAGTCATGGCTGAAATCGACATTTTTCTTTTGTCATTTGGCCTCACCCGCTCATATCTTGCTGTAACCCAGGTCAAAGCCGACTATTGACATTTGGGCCTCATCTGGTCTCACCAAAAGTAGTCCACATTAGGCACTTCAACAACTTTCAATCAGAGCAATACTGTCTTGCAATGAAATACTTAAATGCCCACTGTTGAATCTAAATCTAACTTAGCTTAACAAGAAACCTGGAAAAGGGCAGATAGCTAGCTCAGCTAAAAACAAAATCTAACTACAGTGACAGCCTAACAGATTGAACCAGTTTAATGTGATTTTATGATTACTTCACACATCATTAAAGAAACCAGTTAGATTAGTGATTAGTGTCTTCTCGTGTTGCTCGTAGGCAGCTTTTGTTGCTGTTTAATAGAGCCAGACTAGCTGCTTTCAGGTCACTGCTGAGCTAATTACCAAGCTGCCAGCTGTAGCTTCATGTTTACTGTACAAATAGAAGTTTCTGACAGTGGACAAGAAATAAATAAATGTCAACCAAAATGTCAAGCTATTTCTCTAAATTGTGGATTAACAATGCATCGCACACAAACCAAACTGCATTCCCTCTTGTGACTAATTTGTTACAAATTACATCATTATATGCTTTATATTATGACAGTTATTTCTTTCCAGATCAGCTCTTTCTACTCAGGCATCTTATACTACCGTCCACATGAAATGCAGTAGGTTTAGATTCTGGCTTCTCATTATTCTGTAATGCAGAAAGAAAATCAAGCAAAGTTCTGTTTGGTCCAACAATTAACCTGCTGCGGTGGTGCTCAATGATGTGGCTACATTTGAAAGGACTGCGTGTAAGAGAACAAGGTCATTTATAAACATATTCAGGAAATTGGCAGAGATGCTTGGAAAATGTACGGCTGTATTTTCACAAAGGATTGTTGGACTATTAAATGATTTTCTGATCTATTCAGATTAACTCTTTTACATTTTTTGTGTTTTGTGTCTTCACCTTGAATGTAAACTCTCCACTAAACAGCATCTTTGGACGCAAATTCTTCATTTTTGTGCTTCAAAGAGAACTTATTTGGTTGGTTTTCTACTCATATGCTTTGCAGTGAGTCACTGTTGCAGACCTCTGACCTTTTGCTTCTCAGTTTTTTAAGGTTTTTATAAAACAAGTGTGTAACCAGTGCCCTGACAGTTCTGTCACCGGCAGCTCATCAGATTGTTTTGCACCTCAGTTCACATTCAGTACTGCAAACTACTTTTCAGCTAAATCTGAATCCGCCTGTACAGAGATCTCTTCTGTATTTTTGATGTTCTTTTATATTTGCTTTGGTTAAGGTTTCATGAGAGGTTATAGATGAGCAGCTGACACAGGGGCCACACAGGGACCCAACATCTTCATTCTTATTTACTGATTTAAAACACTTATTTCTGTATTCTTCATTACATGGAACAAACTTTGGTTGATCAGAACATTAAACTTTTTTTTATTATAATTGTGTTATTAAATGTATTATTATTCACAAATCAATGTAAAAAATAGCTTTTTTTTCAGGTGGTGGGATTATTGCGCTTTTTCTGTCAAAATATCCAATGCTGTCAATCCAAATAAGGGATAATCTGGAAACAAATATGTTGAGGATTCTGTTGACTGTGACAGTGTTGATGGTATTTTCTGTTCCAGCAAAGTAAAATGTTGTTAACTGATAAAATCAGGCTGCACTGCAGGGAGCTTGGGAGTGTTTTGTTTATCTGTGGCTGCTGTAACAACACCTGGGACTGGCAGGCAGATGTCTTCCCTGCTCAATGAAGAAACTGGAGTATGATACTATGAGAGTGATTACTTTTTTTCTTCTATAATGTGGTGAAAGAAAATGTTCTTTAAGCCTAAATTGCCCTAAATTGTACACACGGTGCAGCTGGTGGAGATAAAAATAGAAGAAGGGTTTAAAAGATGTTTCTGTGAAATACAAAGTAACAGCAGTACTTATAAACTTATGATTTAATATATTTATAACATATGTATGCCAATAATTTACACAGATGGGTATTTTGGTTAATGATCTGCTTGTTTCACATGTCAACAAATTATTTGTGTTGACATGCACACACAGGTCCTGGTGAGATAGTCGGGAATATTACGCAAGATTGAATTTTTATGGGCTGCACGATGGTGTGGTGGTTCGCACCGTCGCCTCACAGCAAGAGGGTTCCAGGTTTGATTCCCAGCTGGGGTCTTTCTTTGTGGAGTTTGCATGTTCTCCCCATGTATGCGTGGATTATCTCCGGGTACTCCGGCTTCCACCCAATGACAAAACACATGCATGTTAGGTTGACTGGTGAAATGAAATAGTTTAAATTGACTAAACTGTCCCCAGGAGTGGGTGCATGTGTGAGCGTGTGTCTCATTTGTCTCTCGTGATGGACTGGCGACCTGTCCAGGGTGTAACCTGCCTCTTGCTTAATGACAGCTGGGATAGGCTCCAGTCCCTCTGTGACCCTAAATCGGATTAAGCGGGTATAGAAAATGGATGGATGAATTTTCATTTTCTATCACCCAGTATGCATGATTTGTCAGCTAAATCAAAGTTCTGCCCCGTTCTGTCAGTAGGTCGTTAAGTTGTCTGTAAATCCTGCGTTGTACAAGCATGCTTACACAGTCCACCTTTATACACAGTCTACTTTTCATAATCTGATCTTACCCAGTTATTATTTTTCTCACATATATGGTCTTGCTTTTAGCTCTTGACCCAGCTGAAGGGGAACATGGAGGAGGAAAATCGACACTTAGTGGAGCAGAACCAAAGTCTCCTGAAGGAGAATCGGGCCTTATTGGAGCAGAGTCTGGAGCGACGTGACCAGCACTACTCACAGCAGAGGGAATATCAGTAAGTAAACACACACACACACACACACATTACAAAGCAGATATTTTGTTTGGAAGAGAATAATCACCAAGGAAAATTGATCTGGACTGAGGAAGAAATCGAATTTCATGAAGTTAGATGAAAACATTTAAACACTAAAGCTAATTTTATGTTAGATGTGAGAATGAAGGCTTTTTGTTAACAGTCTGAGCTCATATCTATAACATAGAGGGCTTGATACTGCAAGACGATTTCACAGTCCAACAGCTCTCAGTAGTCACCCTTTTGACTGAGTAATAGAGTGGTGGCAGAGTAATTCAGTTTATAGCCAGCTGGTTTCACTCTTATAGTCTATTGAATCAAATCTCTTAGAAATGATACCTTTTTGTACCTCAATTTTCAGCCTTAATTCTTGAGAGGATCTCTTCTCTGTGCTCGGGATTTTCTTGTGTTGAATTACAGATAAAAATGCCAGCGAGAATTCAACATAGTCTCACGGCATTAACACCCTGCTGTGTGATATAATATCTGGTGCTCGTAACACTGGTGGGTTTGTTGAAATACCGTGTGTTAGACTTACAGAAATCTTTGTAATTTAACAGGATGAAATTTGCATACAAAACAGGATAAACAGGATATTAAAAATCCAAACACTTAAGCACATTAAGATTATATCAAAGTATCAGGCCTCAAGGATATTTTGTTTTCAAGGATTAGAAATTAAATACTTGTTAAGAAAAAGTGCAGCGAAAAGGCATGCTGTCAACAGGAAGCAGGTTGCTGAGAGAAGATAATCACAGACACGGAAACGGGATCAGATTTAGGTGGTTGGATTATTGGATTTTATTTGGTAGCAAGACGCATGATTTCAAAGAAATGTTAGTGTTGTCCCATGAGTTGTGGAGACGAGTAACTGTTTGCTCCTGTAGGTGCAATTTAAAAGCCTCCCTCAGGTAATGACCACTTTTGTAGTAATGGTAATGGTTCTGATAAGGAACCAAAGTCTAAACTGCACAGCTTTTTGGTGTTTGTTGCTTTCTCTTAACTGACCTGCTATCTCTGCTCAGTCTTTTTCCATTTTAGTTATTTTATTTATGCGCTGTAGTGTCAGAGCAGATTATTCAAACTGTGGCCTTTTATTCTTTTGGTCCAGGAAATCTGTCTTGAGTATTATAAACGGTGGTATCACTCATCAAGAGAGAAAATGTAATCCAAACTAACAGCAGGAAACAAGTGTTCATTATAAAGAAGGTAAAGAAGCCAAATGTTTGAATTGACACGATTTGTTTTGCGTGGAGAGAAAAACAAGAATTAGATGTGAAGTCACCGTTAAAAGACACGAGTACGAACAAAATGATAAAACAGCTCAGTTAATGTGTTATGCATTACTACATAACCAAACATCCCAAGTTCACTCTAGTTTAGTCAGTCAGTTTGCAGATCTGTATGACCCCTGCTTCTGGGAGGGTCTTCAAACCTGTCAAAGTGCAAAATGCAACTAAGATAGCTTTATTTTCAAAGTAATTTGATTTGTGACAACTAGAAAATAATGTTGGAGAAAAATGTTGTGAACAAACATGTGAAGATGTCTCATAAACCCTTCATAAACTCTGTCTCATCTCATAAATTTGATACTCTAGTTGCAGCTAATACATGATCTGAGGTAGGATTTTCAGTCAGTAAGAAGAAAAAAAAACGAGCCATGCTGCTAACCACAGATTCATAAATACAGAGATAAATACAGTAATGCATCATCATTAAGCACTCTGTGACATCATTCTGCTATAAATCATTTTACTGCCACAGTGTCTGTATCAGAGGAGAGCCTGCTCCGTTACTGCTCACAACATAATTTTATGTAAATCAGTGACAACAGTCGCTGACTTATTTTAGTCTGGATCAAAATGGTGGGCGGACAGAATAAAGAGATTATTTCTATTCACAGCTACTATGATGCTGTGAGGTTTTTATAAGAAACGTCACGATCAGCTCCATTTCTCAGTAGTGAGGTTACTGTTGAATCACAAACTGACACACTTTTAGAATAGTCCCATTGTCACACACAGATAATGTATGCATGAGATTAATGAAGCAGGCATTTTGTTCTTCCTGCTCTGAGCTACTTCGCTCTGATGCTTCATGTTTTCATTCAGGGAGAAGCTGAGCGAGCTCCGTCGGGAGAAGCAGAAGTTGGTGGAGAAGATTATGGATCAATATCGAGTCCTCGAGCCCAACATGCAACCTCCAGCCAGCAAGGCCAAGTACTTCATACAAATATATTTACATACACAGTACACCAAAATGCTACAACTGTACAGACCAGTGTTTTGAGAAATGCACGGCCAGTCTTCATACACAAAGACAAGCGGTGAATGCTGTACATTTTACATGAATTATTAATCACTTAAAGGTATGATTTGATGTGATTGTGTTCCGATCTTGGTGGAATCGGTCGGTCGATCTTGGTGAATTTCAAACAGTAAATGTTGCAAATAAGTCAGTGAAGTGCCCAGAGGGTGCCTGCCTTCACCTATGCTGAATAAAACATTTCTGGATTTAGATATGGATCTGGATCTACACCAAAAGTTATTCACTTCTAAATTGGATATCTATCTATCTATCTATCTATCTATCTATCTATCTATCTATCTATCTATCTATCTATCTATCTATCTATCTATCTATCTATCTATCTATCTATCTATCTATCTATCTATCTATCTATCTATCTATCTATCTATCTATCTATCTATCTATCTATCTATCTATCTATCTATCTATCTATCTATCTATCTATCTATCTATCTATCTATCTATCTATCTATCTATCTATCTATCTATCTATCTATCTATCTATCTATCTATCTATCTATCTATCTATCTATCTATCCATCCATCATCTGCAAAACATCAGCTGCCGTATGCTGTTTTAAGCAGAGCGACTCAGTCCGCTCTCCTCCACTTTCTTCAGTTCTTCCAGGAAATGTCAGGCCCTCCCAAGTCAGCCAAGAGAAATAATCTCTCCCACATGTTCTGATTCTGCACGGAATCCTCTCCCAGATGAATGTACCCAAAACACCTCACCTGGGGACTCATCTTAGACAGACACATGAACCACCTGAACCAGCTCCTTTCAATGTGGAAGTAGCAGCGGCTTGACTCTGAGCTCTTTTTCAATGACTGAGCTCCTCATCCATCTCTGAGGCTGAGCCCAGACACTCGTTAGACAAAGCTCATTTTCAGATGCTTGTATATCTAAAAAGTGACAGCTGCACTCCAAAAAGCATGAAAAACAGAATAACTCAGTTTGGCTGTAACCTGCTTAAGCTCTGAGAGTTGGTTTTACGAACTGAATACAAAGAATCAATTTGAATGAAATGAAATGATTTTTCATTTGAATCTTTTTCAAAATGTTATTATTCTAAAAGGGTTTTCTTAACAGACTGTTAGAGAGGTGTGGAATATATCATTTTTAGGTTTTGAATTTATCAAGTGATAACACTCTGAATACATTTGGGCCCACAAGTTAACAAGTCCTTGGACTCGACGAAATGTCTCAAAAAATGATACTTTGGCACTTTTTGGCAGAATGGAAATGCATAGCATGTATCACTATATTCTGTTATTATTTACTAATATAATATTGATAATAGTACAGTGAAGTGATGCCATTCTACCTAATGTCAACCAGTATCAGCAGTTGCTATCTGTTTGCTTCTCCTCTACTATTTCTGGTCTTATATACTACATTTTAAAATGACTAAATTCCTCCTTAAGCTGTTTTCTTTTTCTCTTTCTGTAATCAGACAGCACAGTACGTCAGATATAGTGACTAAAATAATGACCTCAAGTTAATAAAAGGTCACTGATTATACAACTGCGATGTCATCTGATAAAATCCCCTATGACAATATCTGTTTTCGTTGTACATACCTGTAAATGATTTCTGGAAACTTATGGAAATTGTCGCTATAAAGGTCAATGTAGATATTGAAGATCTTAGCCAAACTCCCCACCAATTTTTTAAAAAGATTTTGATCCGTAGGTTTTGTGATCATGCTGAAATGGGAACAGAACAACACAAATTACGAAATTACAAACACATTACACTCATAAAACACACTTCTGTGAGGCTCTGCATCTCGGCCAAGGAATAAACACTACACAACACTGAGGTTTCTACTACGTGACACACACCCTACCTCAGATTTAGGATAAACATGACTTGTAAATTATGTGCATCAGTGTGCACGCAGAAGCTCAACTCTCCTTGTGAAAGGTCCCTCTCCCCTATGTCCTCACAGAAAATCTAACTGGATTGCAGACAGAATGAAGAAGCTAATCAAACCCCGAGGAGGAGGAAGAGAGGGACGCGCCCTCTTCACTGCCGCAGGCAGCGTGGAAAATCTGGCCGACAGCACTGAATTTACATCAGACACACACACACCTCGTCCTGGTGAGATTGCACACACGCACGCAAACACACACACACACACACTCACACAAAGCACAACACAATAACCCTCATTCTCACACTGACAAACACACAAACATGAGCCGACTGGTTTTCACAAAGATATGCTCTCATACTCACCCCATCAAGCGAGGCTACAGGCATGCATACAAATCATCTCATGACTACCAAGTGTGGTCGGCATTGATACCACTCTCTGCTGCTTAGATCTCTCCCTGTAAAAACCCAAGATTCACTGAAGCTGGCGTACTCTGCTAACCACATGTTGAAAGGAAAAGATTTGTGAGGCTTCATTCACTTTTAATGCATTTACTGACTGAGAGTCGGACAGAAATCCCCCTGCAGACATTTTCAAAGACGTGATGTAAGCTCCTACCTGCATTTGTAATAATGGTTTCTACATAGTATTATTGTCCCCCATTAAATTTAATTTCTGTTATCCCCCATAAATCCCTGATTTCTTAAACTTAGCGGGGGCCTTTCTGTTTCTTCTCAAACAGACTGCAGGTTTTTATTGAGTGCATCCCAGAGAGAGACTCAACACAAGAAGTGAAGGAAGCAGAAAAATCTCCCCACAGTTACAAGCTGGCAAAGACATTTATCAAAACCTCAACTCCCTCCTGTTTGATATGTTTTGGAGTGACATTTAACCCCAAAATAAACTCCTTCATGATTGATTAATGTGCCGAACTGTTACACAGGTTAGATAAAAGAGTTGGAATTGCATCCTTGTTGTGCTCTTTTGTACGGCATACATTAATTTGCATAGTATTTTCCATAAAAATATCTATTTATGCTTCATGAAATAAACTAGCATGTGCTCCGCAACTGTGTTTAGGTGCACATTAAAAAATGAGCAAATTTTTTGGTTTGGTATCATGAGTATCATAACAATTCCCATGCTGTGCAAGATGAAAAGGAAGTAAACCTCTCCACCCCGTGAGTACTGAATTTATTGAAAATACCTCTAACTCAGCATGTGGCCTAAATAAAAAAGGTGCTGTTGTTTCATTTTTTGAGTTTAATGTCAGAAATGTGGTTATATCAGCAATGTTAGTGCTGATAATGTGCAGGAGTTTTCAGCAGATCTGGAAGTCAGAAATGTTATACAAACAAGTTTGTCATCAAAAACTCCTTCACGACATATTTCGAAATAAGGAATACAATTAAAGCTGAAAGCGGTGACGATCAGGCCTTTACTTCTGCTTGCACACCAGGTCACGCTGCATTAGTGCAATTCAGGTTCATTCAGGACTGAACTCTTATCGCACGTTGCACAAAGGAGTAACACAGCCCTCCCTGTTTTCATTATGTGACACAACATTACCCTTATTAACTACAGCCCCAGCTCTAACAAAGTTTGGATGCTGTGTAAGATGTAAATAAAAACAGAATGCAATGATGTGCAAATCTCATAAACCAATATTTTATTCACAAAACATCAAATGTTGAAAGGGAGACATTTGACTATTCGGTGCAAAATATTTGCTCATCTTGAATTTGATGGCAGCAACACGTCCTCATATTTACCCCTGCGTAGCATCAGTCTGCAAATGGCTGGGAACTGAGGAGACCAGTTGCTGGACCGTTGGGATGCTGTACATCATGAGTAGTAAAGAAGTAGTAAGAAATTCAGTGATGTTTGTCAGAAAAGACTGAAGTCCTGTTGGGTTTGGGGTCTTGGGATGGTCTATAGGCGCATTCCCACTGTAGGAACCTTTTGCAGTTCCTATAACCTTTTCAGGAATAGGGCCGTTTTTTCGCGCATTCGGACATACAGGAACTCGGGACCACGGCCCTCAGTTCCTGTAACCATTTTAGCTCCTTCTCCGAGGCAGGGTCTTTTCCATAGGAACACATATGACGTAGGTGTTTGGTAGCTACGCCCCTTGTCTGAAATGTTTACTCATACGACACGGACACAACCGGCGCATGTTTAATAAGTTAAACTTACATGTCTCCTTTGTCTGTGGCGCTCTGCTCTCCTTCTTTCCTTCATGAAACAAAGAAGTATCGCTTGCCGCTTGTTCGTCTCCTGACTCTCGCTGTGTGCTCTTCCAGCCTTGATCTTAGACACCTGATGTGATCGTCCATGATTAATATTACCGTCATGCAGACCATGAACACGGTGGCCTCCTCGCTCTCCATATTAGCTTCTTGGTGTTGTTGTTTTCTTCTCTCCTTATTTTTCCCGGGTTTTGTTTTGTTGTTGTGTGTGGCGCTAAAGTAACAGTCTGTCGCAGACGGTTGCGTCACATCAGTCCCTGTCTAGGTCCCTGACTCACGTGCGAAGGCAAAATGAAACAGTTCCCCTGGGGAAGGGCAGTTCTTATAACAAAATTCGAGGTGGACAGTTCTTAGAACTGCATTCTTAGAATGTCTCTGTCTGAATGCGGCTTATGTAGTTGCTGAATCTGGTCTATGAAGTAAATTGACACGTGAAAGCTGAGAGCTGAGAGCCATATCAGATCTTCAGACCCTGTCCGACACCTCTGACCTCTAGTTAGTGTTGTGCTTTGTCTGTTCACCTTTAATGTAATGGATCAAAACAACTGGCAAAAAAATTTAGTTTTTTGACAGCATTGCAGCATCTCTGTTCTCTTTGCCTGTTTTTTACAAAAGAGATTATGTCATCCACTGTGGTTATTCCACCGTGGTTGTTACCAGCTTCTTGTTCTTCTGGATACCGGCGTCTTCTGTTTCTTACTGTTAACATATTATAATCAAGCAATTACATGTTAATATACTAATTATAAATACAGAGTTCTATTGGATGTCTGTCTGAAAAGCAAAAAAAGGCAACCTAATTGGCATATTAATGTAGAATATACTGTAAACATGAGCTTTTTATTATTGATTAGAAATTTAAATGAATTGTTACAAAGCATGCACAATCAATTATCAGTATGTGGCACACACTCCCAGTTTGATGACCAGGGACCTGCCTGACAATCAGAAACAAACTTTAGGGGTTTGATGTATTGACTTCTGATTTTAAACTGAGTCTGTGTAAATGAGGGGTTTACAAAATAATTTATCAACCATAAATTTATTTCATTCTGTCTTAGATCCTCGCAGTGCTCCAGTCTCTCCTTCTCCCCTGAGGAAAACTTTATCTCAAGGAGAGCCCGACATCTCAGTTCCCGGGACTCCAACCATGCGCACTGGCTCCGGGGGCCGTCGCAAGCTGGGCTCCCGTCATGGTTGGGGGCTTGGCTTGGCTAGAGGAGGCTCTGGAATGTCCCAGTCTTTTAGTCCCGGCGACCAAAAGACACCTCCCCGCCAGCGTCTACGCTCCACCCAGAATAATACGTCTATCCTCTGGGAGGGAGCAGGAAGTGAGACAAATGCACCTCAGGACGCTGACGCATCACTGACTGGTCAGGAGAGTGTCGAAGAGGATGATAGGAGAGGTGAGGAGGAAAAAGTAGAATGAGGAAAGCTGTAGAACGGTTAGACATTTATGGGAAAAGACAAAATGAATGTCCTCTCCAGGTGGATGTTTTTACAGTTTTTGTGTGTGATGGGAAAGTAAATTAAATGTCAAACTGAATAAAAATTGGACTGCAAAACTGTGATAATGTGCAAGTATGAGAAATGAAAAAAAAAATCCAATATTCTTTTTAATAAAACATACATTTGCCTCTTAGACTGACATCTTTTCTCCCTAACAGTCAACACCCCATCACAGCCTGAAACACAAACACACTCACCTCAACTGAACTGAAAACAAATGTCTTTTAACATGTGCTCCCGGCAAATTGTTTTAATGTATAATTCTAGTATTTTTTAATTTTTTAGTTGTGAAGGAATTAATCACCTCTGTAACTGACAACTAGCAAACCCTAACTAATAATCCTTTTATTTGTGGATGAGCATCAGTGTCCTGTCTTGAACTTTAAAGAAAGTGATCCAGATCATTATCAAAACTTAGCAAGTTTCTCCTTTGTCAATGCTCCATGTCTCCACCAGGTTTCTTGAAATTTGGCCTTGCAGTTGAACACACACATAAATATGTATATATTTATTGTGTATGTATATATATATATATACATATATATATATGTATATATATACATACATCCAGCACTTGCATGGACAGTATGGATCGTGCCTGTTTTTGTGTGTTTGAATAAAAATTTGATATATTTTTCAATTAAATATCAATGTGGTTAGCATTTTTTAGTTACCAACAAAATCCCAAATGTTAGTTGGTTAGACATCATTGTTTGACAGAGACATAAATATATGTATGAGTTAAGGAGTAAGACATTAGTGATGCATTCAGAGGATGCTCTACTTGGGTAAGGTTTCTCAATCTTGACCTTCACAATTCAAATCACTGCGCAAAGAAGCATTCTCCACAATAAACTAAAAGTCTTTCTCTGGTAGCTTTTGATCTGATAAAATATTATTCAGTGTAAATTTTGTGCACTTTATCTCCTCTGTTTTGGTGTATTTATTCAAAAATGGGCAGTGCCCATTGATTGAGTACTTAAGTCTGTCTTGTAAATGTGTCAGATTTGACTATACGGGCTAAATTTCATCTGCAGTACCTTGCAGGTTAAGGGTGTATAAAGCATAATGAGACAAAAAATGTAAACAAGAGAAAGTAACAGTATGGCTAATAAAACAGACAAGAAAAGCACATGACAGATAGAATTACACATAAGCACAGATAAACATCATACATATATATATATATATATATATATATATATATGTGTGTGTGTGTATGTGGGTGTAGCTTGATACAAGAAGGCCAAAGTAGATTAGGCTTTCCTAAAGTACTGACTACTCATAAGAGCACAAACTCACCCAAAAAAAAAAACTCTCTTTAAGTGAAGTATGTTTGTATCCACGTCATTCATTTCATTCAATAATTCAGACTTGGGGGATGCGATGCTGCATCAAGAAGGGAGAGATCGAAAAATAGAGTGATCCTTGAAAGCTGATTGGGTGCATCTCAGCTTGAGGACTATTACTTTTATGTTTTGTTAATCTCAAAACTACCCTCTGATCAGAAGTGAATTTAACTAATGAAAAAATATATTGACTTTGCACTCATGAGAGAAGTTGAAGCTTTTTGAATCAGAGATTGTTGGAGCCAGAGATGCTTTGAAGCCAGTGCCTTGCAGATGTCAATGCCCTTTAAGGCACTTTGGCATTGGGTCAATATTTCATATCTGGTGGCTATATCAAAATTTTATCAAAGTCTTTAACTTTACATAGATAAAGAAAGATAAAACTGTCAAACAGTACAGCCACTGTAATAGATTCTGATTTCTTTCATGGACAGAAATCCCCAGAAACCCTTTTACCTGTCTCACAAATACAGATGGACTAAATATTAAATGAGAGGTTGTACTTAGTCACACTCGCAGACAAGAGGCCAGCTGAGACATGACATTATGACTTCATTGTTGCATCACCAGTTCATTTCAACTGGAACACCCTCAGGACAAACTTCTGACTTGGAAAGAAGAGAAGCTGTCATCATACTGTCCATTATCCATCTGTGGCCATGTTACACAAGAAACAACATCACCCTAAAACCTTTTTTTTGTGTGATATCAGTCCCATATCTGACTTTTTAACAGCACTAAGATGTGCATTGTCTGCATCAAGGACTAACTTCACATAGGTTAAAGTACCAAGACAAATTCATCGGTACAGTACAGTGAACAGTCCATTGTGATTGTTAACATAAATCATTGATGCTTTCAGCCATATTTTCATGTAACATTTGAATGCACTTTATCAGTTTTGGGGCTTCAAATCCACTTTGTAAATACCACAGATGAAAGTCAAACAGCAGCTCTGCAGAGTGTGTGTGGAGGCTTTTAATTGCAGATACCTGTAGAGGACTCAGGAATAACAGCAGATTGCATGTGGTACATCATATATAACACATACAGAGCTCAGCTGTGGCGGAAAGTGGTGCAGAGCTGGTAGAACTAAAAGCACTCATATGCAAATTTCATTTGAGCATTATACTTCAGTGCTTCAACTGCTTCATCTTGTCTCCCATAAACCTTTATAGGATTAACTGAAAATGTTCCTGCTGTTTCCTCTGATCGCCTCTTCTTAAAGTTGGCTCACTCAAAGTCAAAAAAGTATGACTTTAATAAGCAGATCACATATTTTGTGTGAGACATGCTTTGAGGTAAAAAGAAAATGGATTCAGGGTGCTAATAAAATGACAAATGTCTCCCAACCACAAAAAATGTAGATTTAGATAAAAACTAACAAAAAAATTATTTCGTCCTCTGGAATCCAGTTCACTAAGCCAAAGCAAACTGCTGAAAAACCTTTTAACATGCCGATCTGATCTATGTACAGCTGGATAACATGGAGAAACCCCACCATCTGGCTCAGAATGGCTGACAGTCTCATTTCGTTTTAGGTCTCCTGTGTAGTCATTGATCTAACTGAAAATGATCAGCACTAGTGCTTTAATGAGAGTCCTCTTTATCTCCTTTCACTGTTGCACCAAATGGTGTCAGTGTAGAGCCAGCCAGGCCTCTGTCAACAGACAGACAGACAGACAGACAGATGGGATAAGAGGGACGAATTAGCATGCAGCTTTCAAATGAGCAGACCTGAGAGTTCATCGTGAAGCTTAAAGAGCCCTCTTACAAAACAAGCAGCCCCTGCCTACCAGATTAGGATGAGAATACGTCAGCATTTCCGGACGTTTTTTTTTCTTCTTTTGGTTAAATATGAGCGCAGAAGATGACACTGAGGATAAAAGCTGACCGAAGCTCTGTCTCTCCAGCCAACCCTCTTCAAACGCACATCCTGCATTAGGATTTGCAAATGACAAATGGATCACTAATACAATTCATGAATTATGTAGTTGTCATGGTGACATTAATCAAAAAACAGGCTCCTTCTCTCGGCTCAGAATATTGTGTTTGTGGAATTGAGATGCATGACGGGAGCTGCACACCGAGCAGCCTGAGTGAATGCAGGGCAAAGCGAAAGCAAGATATTGGTTCTGCCAGTCACTCAGAGGCTTATTATGAGTGCAATGCAACAATCACACGCCCTCAGGCGCACAGACAGGCAGCGCCCACAGACAAAAAGTGAAGTGTGAGGCTATAAATTCTCGCCAGTGGAGCCTTGTGCAATAGTTGGTTATTTTTTATCCATTTACACCCCCCCATGCACTATTAAGAAAGTAATTCAAACAAAAGCACAAATAGGAAAACAGAAATATGATTCATTTTTCACTTGACCCTTTTTTATTCAGCACAATTTCCGGCTGAAAAAAAACAATTATTCTAAAGGAAAGCTTTGCCTCGGCCAGCATAACAAGCATAACAAGCAGTAACACAAAATCAGTAATAAAGAAAAGGCTAAAGAAAAAAAAGAAAAACAGTGTGAAGAAGGTCTTTGATTAAGTGATTAAAGGCTATCTTCAACTCTTGATTCTTGAAGCGATGAATGATGGATGGCTACCTCAGCTGACATCTTTTCTGGATCTCAAGAGTCTGCTCACCTGTTTAATAATTAAATATCTAAGGGGTGTAAAACTATCTGTGAAAAACCACTTTTTAACCATCCTTTTTATGTTTTTGGCTGTCCTCCACCCAGTTTTTCCATCTGCTTTTTCATAATGAATGTCTCTCATCTTTTTTCTGACTGACTGACTGACTGACTGACTGACTCCACCTCTGTGGCTTGCATATGTCTTATCTTCTCACCCTCCTCTGTCCATTTACCTCCAGTCCTGGCCTGAGCTATCAAATATTAAACACTGTCTTGCTAAAGAGTCTCCAGCGACCAACAGCCTCGCTTAAACCACTTAGTCCATTGACTGAACAGGGTTGGCATCCAAAATACTTGGAGGAGCATTAGGCTTTTATTTGTGAGCCTCTGAGATGAATCTTTGTAACCGAATCCAAGTCAGGCCCTTTTTTCAATCTTCCCCAGCGTGTCTCTGAGGTCTGGCTGATTTAGAGATAGCACGAACCATGAAAACATCATTCTGGGTTAATATGAAGTTATAACTCTTGGATTGTTTTTAGGCACTTTCTCCCAGCTGAAGCTCCCGATTGGACATGCATCAAAAGAGAGCAGCAAGGTGATATTGGATCGAGAGGTGATGGTGTAACTCAATTAATATTTTGCTCCTGGCAACAGAAATCGGGGAGGGGATCATTGAGAGGGAACACAATGCAGCTAGGTGGAGAAATAACAAGCAAGAGGAGTGCGTGTGCACACTCTGTGAGACTGACCCTTCAACCTCGCCTCCTCACAAAACTGTCAGAATCTCTGCGCTTTCACCGGGCTTTTACTCAATGAGGTTAACTCAAAGGTGAGCCTGTTCATCTATAACTTCCCTCCGTTTGCCTCCATCCATCTCTTCATCCCCTCTTCTTTACCTCTTACTCCCCTTTGCCTTTATTTCATTCTCCTCTTCTTCCCTATCTGCTTTACTCAGGATCCTTTCTCCTCTACTAACAGTTTGTCCCTGCTGCTCCCCTCCTCGTCCTCCACCCCCTCCCCATGCACTCCCTTTCTCTCCTCTAGTGTATTAAGGGGCTTTGACGCTCTCAGTAAAAGCTGATTTATTCTCTGGGTGGTATCGATCGGTTTCTGCATTAAAGATTATAATTCATTACCCCAGCCCCTTTTAATACATTAAACACTCAAAATAAAAATAAAACACACCCTCCCACCTACACACACATACACACACCAGACTTTTGATGTCCTGAGTGTGCGGGAAAACACTCTTGTCGAGACGTCCCTTCTGTCGTCCTAGGTCCCAAAGCCCCACCTGTCTATGGGCGGGAAAGTGTTACTCATGTTGTAGGGATTTAAATTTGTTTATACAGACACATACTGGAGAAACACAGCAGGTCCTCCTAATGTGAGCGGGGAAATTTTAAGGATGAAGATATGTTCCAAGGCTTGGACATGTAGTGGTTATGGTTATGATAAGCCTCTAGGTAATTAATGTAAGTGAGTGTCATGGAAACATCACTGCAAGTGTGTGGGTGGGTGTTTGCGTTACAGACTCAGAAAAAGAGATTCTCATGGGAGTACACTCCCATCTTCACACATACACTTGTGAAATCTCACACACACAGAGACATCAAACACTGACACATGGCCACCAACATCACACAATCACTGATGTCAGAGGTTAAAAGAGATATTACAAACAGAGCCGCTGTAATTAACTGTCACGATCTGTGTTTTTTTGTGTTTTTTTCTGTCTGGTCTCAGTCCTGTTCACTTCCTCAGTCTCTCTTCAGTCATCAGCTCCACTCCCTTCACCTGTGTTATTTCCTTCAGCTGTCTTCATTTACCAATCACCCTCCTCTGTATTTAAACTCCTGGTTTCATTCACTCTTTGTCAGATCCTCTGTTTTCTTCAGGTCATCTTCCTGAATTGTCGTTGCGGTCTGTTTTTAGTTCAGTGTTATTCCTGGCTTTCCTTGTTTGGTCCGCTTTATGGTTTTGTTTTCTAGTGTTCTTTTTGGAAATGGTTCTTACGGCTTTGCCATGCCTTTTGTTTGAGATAAATAGTTTTCTTTTCATTTTACCCACTGGCTCTCAAGCTGTTCTCTGCACCTGGGTCCTCCTTCCTCGCCGCCTCCCATACGTGACATTAAGCCATTTATCGACCTGCAGAAAATGAATCAGTATTAACTATGCTGAGAAACTGATGTCGCATGGAAACCATTTTACTGGATGTCTTAGTTACACGTAAACACGTGATTCGACCAAACTTTATAATATCCTGTTCGATTTAGAGTAGAAAGTTGAATTACTGTGCTTCAAATACATCAATACTACTACGACCGACTAAAGAGTCAGATTCTACCAAATGTTAACACTATTGTGAAATGAATGTGCTATTAATGATTGACAATTGCTTTTAGGGTTAAGAGCCATTTTGATTATAAGACTAGCTGCTGTAAAGCAGAACTGCAGATTGTGTTTCATTTTGTTCTACTCATTAATAAGTTATGTGAGAATAAATAAAGTGTTGAGTCAGAAACTAAATGTTGCGGCAGAGTCAAGAGAATGGATCCAGGAGCTAATTCATCTTATGGGTCAGGTTGTTTGGACATTTGGAGAAATAATGTCTGAGCCAAACAAAATGTTAGAATATGAAGATTTTAGGAAGCAACTAGCAAACATAGGGATAGCCATGATTTTCTGCAGTGCATCATAGATGTGTTGCTAAGGGCGATTTTCCTGTAACATCTCTACTCAACACAAACGTTCATGTTGTCCTTCTGGTCACGTCTTCTTTGTCTGGTATGTTATTTTTCTGAATTGTGATTGTTCTAGTTGTAGTTGGTGGCAATTTTCAGGAACCGTGACTTGCCTTGAAGAGGTAAGTAGCACAGTGTACATTCTACTTAACACTCAAGTGAAACACAAAGAACATTAGAATTAGAAAGCTTAGTGAAAAGCAACATTTATTCACCAAAAACCTGGAAATCAGACACATTTGATGGTCTGTTAGCCCGATTAACTGGAGAACACACCATAATTGCAGTGTGCTGAAAATTCATTAAAACAAGCTCACGCAGCAAAAATGTCAGTTGAAAACATATTACCTTCTGCAATGATAAATGATAGTAATAAAAAGCAACAACAATGTGAACGTTCTCTTGTGAATTAACCTCTTTTCTTCCTCAAAGTTAGTCAATTAAGCTAGTCACACTCCCAAAGATACCTCTCTTTGAGACCTAATATCTGCGTAATAATGGAATTCTCCTACAGGCGGACCACCACCACACTGATCACAAGGAACAAACTAATTACATAAGTGGAAATACCAGCTTTAACTTCCGTCTTCACTTCCTAACTAGCTGTTTGATTGGAGGCAGTGATGTTGCAGACACTGGACCGAGCCATCCTTGGTGATATGCCTTGATATTCAAGGCACCTCTGTATCATCTTCCACAACTGGAAAAAGTTGTTTTTTGTTTTTCACTGATTACCATTAACCTGCTGAAACAGACAAAAAGAGACATCAGACACTTTTTATGCCATGAACCAACTGTGCATTCCTTCCAGACAGGTCAGGTCAGGATTTGTGTACTGCCTTCGTACACCCACCCTGTTTGTCAATAATCTAGCCTCTGTGGGTTAGTAAGGATTTAAGAAGCACCATGTGTCCCTTATTGATTTTACCCCAAATGGCCACACCAATTCCCTGCAAAAAACAAGATTGCCCTTCCCCACCGTCTTGACTGATTGATTTTGTATCTTGGCTGTAAGGACTTGAAGAGCAATCCCTCTGATTTTGCCTCCTTGCACTGTCACTCTGATGGACAATTTCCCTCTCCATCCTTACCTCTCCCCGTCGCTTCGCTTTCTCCTTCCATGAAAGCACTCTTCTACCTCTAAGGTCTAACTTCTCTCCGTACAGCCCCCCTCCCCACCAAGCCTCCGTGCCTCCACCCCCCTCCTCTCTTTTTCTCTGACAGGCTTTCAGACAGTAAATCAGAGACATTGATCCAGCACAGCGCCCAAGTGTCCTGGATTCTGCTAAAGAGCCATTTTCATTTCACAAGCAGTTTACTGGCCTCGCTACCCCCCACCCGTAAACATCACTCTCCTTCCTCTGCTCTCACTCCCTCCATCATGGCCTCATCCATACACATCACCCATCTCACCTAACTGCTGGACCCTCATCCTCTCTGAGTGCTGGCCACTGCTCCCGACTCCCAATTTACTTACAAGAAAAGCCCACGAAAGCTTGAAATGTTTCACTAATACATACTGAATACACAAACAGTCACACATTTGTATATTGAACCACAACTCATCCACAGTCAGGGTTCAGATCCCATCAGTTTATCGGCCCGGTGTCAACAGGTCTGACTCATGAGGAGTAATTTAACCTCTCTGTAAACAGTTTGCAGACTTTAGCACAGCAAGGAACTGTGTAGTTACCAGCTGACTGGTTTTTACCTTCTTCAGACATGAGCTGCTCTGTAAGGTATTTTTTCAATTTACTGTAAGTTTTATAGCTATGAATCACTGTGGAGATGAAGCAGCCCAAGACTGCTGTTTGATTCCGAGATTTATACACATCCTACATTTTGAACATCAGAACTTTGACATTTATCTGTAGACTCTGGAGGAATAGCTATACACTATGCTTGCATTTTAATGCAACTTTGCATATAAGATTCTACAATTATATCCTGGAAATTACATTTCTGATTTTAGTCTGTATTCAAGTAGATGCCTAAAAGATAAGAAGGAATCGTGAGCCATTCCTCTCCAGCGCATCAATATTTCTGGGATGTCTTGACTAAACAGCCCATTTCAGATCATGAAACAGCATCTCAGTTGGGTTAAAGTCAGGAGGTTTTACTGGAATGTACAAAAAATATGAATTATCTTTGCTGAGTTGACATTCCTCTGTTAACATTTTTTATATATTTTTCAATGTATTTTTCCCTCAATGGCTAAAAAGTGTCCAGGCCTTGAGGTGACCAAATAGTCCCAAAACACGATGCTAAAAAGGAATTGTTGGTGTCGTTGTCTCTGTGCAAAGTGCTGTGAAACATCTTGGTGATCTGAGACATGTCACAATGTTTGGTCTTTGTTTCCTGGTTTCTTTTGTTGTGCCCCTTTCATTAAGAGTACTTGTTTTCAGTGTTTTTCTAACAAACTTTTACAAACTACCAGAAGACAGAAGCAAGACATGTCTGCATGACAACAAGAAACAATTAGAGGCTATTTACCAGTATTCACAGGGTCGCTAAAACATGCAGGATGTTTTACAATTTTCCAAGGACCGCATGAACAAAGAAATATTGTGCCAGAAAAAAGTGTGAGCTGAAAAAAAAGACCGGAAATCTTGTGATGGTGGGTAGCATCATGATTGGGGGATGTTTTGCTGCTAGTGGAATTGGTAGATTGCTCTAAAATATGGACATAACTGGTCCATCCAACATGAAAATGACTAGAAACACAACAAATGGGTGTGGAATGGATACGGCCCTCACAAAGGCCTCACCTCAACTCAACCAAAAACATCATTGTGTCATGTTTAAAACTCACTTCCATGCCAGGACTCCAACACATTTATTCAAACTCATCCGAACCTATCAAGAAGAGATTGAAGGATTCCAAATTGAATGGCTACCAAAAGAATCTAATCAGTATGTGACGTACTCAGAGATAGCCTAACAAATATTTTTTGTGCTGTATTATATCTCCAAGTCTGTGAGTGTAATTTTACCCTGTGTTGATCTCAGAAAACCAAACATAGATTACAGGAAGAAATTAATATATTTGTTTGTATGTTGTGCAAACATAGAGAAATCACCGAAAGCCCTTCTTTGCATTTGTTCTCGTCCATTACGAGTATCTGTAATCTTCAAAGAATTGCATTAACGGTACAATCTCGCCTTCATAGTTTTATAAAGGAGACATTTCGTGTTTTTTTTCACAAGCTGACACAATTTACTGAGGTCTTAAAGAAATTTCTGTGACACGCTTTGGTCAAAACAACATGCAGAGACTCTGAAGCCGCTCCTGTTTCTTACATTTATTTACACGTCTATCAAGACGTAGTAAGCCGTAGTAAGCCACTGGACCCCACACCACCCCGCTCCTCTTCAGGGTCTGCCTCTTTTTTTAGATCTGTAGTAATCTGTCATGGAACTGTAGTGTAGCGTGTTTGAGAGAGCATGCAGTAGAAACCCTGTGAGCTCACAAGACAAATCAAACTGATACTTGACAGTCAGTTTTATTCCCTCGTCCACAGTTGGACCATTGACAGCTGGTGGGCTACTGATCTCTCTTTTGGGCACAGTGTCAGCAGGAGTCATGTGTTGAACAGCCCAAGCTGTTAAAACACACATCGCAGAAAGTAACAGCTGCTGGCCGATTAATCTGAGAACTCACTTCATAATTCCTCAGTCACATATCGGCTTCAGAAGGTCCAGACTTAACTCTCCCTCCCTGTGTTCCATTTAAGTTTTAAGATGCTTACATTAGGAACTGTTTCTCATATGTACAAAATTTCGCCAATGTTTGTTGTTTAACAGCTGTTACATCAGCTATTAATGATGGTGTTTTCAATGACAAACGCAAGACTGGAATTTATAACTTCTGAATAACAAAAACTTAAGAAGAAATGAAATTTGATGTTAATATCAAAGCAAGAACAAGAGTTTCAGCTTCTCACATTCAAGTCTGCAATTGCAGCATCATCTGAAGTTGGCAGAGATAACAACAACAAAAAAAGGGCTAGACATTGTAAAGTGATGTAGCTTTCCCGGGCAAATCTGGACGGCTCACTGAATAACAAACTTTCAGACATATGAAGCCACAGAAAAAAATTCAAGGCTTGTGTTTTCTTTTGAGTTTCTTTTTTAGACATGTCTTCAGACAGCACATTGTATGCTCAAAAGCCCAGAAATAAAGGTTTAAAGGAGAAAAACCCTTTGTATGAAAAAAGGGAAAAAGTTTGCTTGAGGCTACAAGGTTTGCTTAATAGAAAAGCAAGTGTGGTTTTTCCAGATGTTCAGCAATTGAATATTGAAACATACAGATGTCAATATATCAAACAAGGCCAATCTTTAACGTGAAATGTGACATCTAGTAAATAATCTTTACTATTTTGTTAATTACACCCACTAAATAAGTTTTGCAAGTTGTAACATTAACTCGCTTGTGCCAGTAAATCTATACTCAGTTATATTGAAAGCCCACAACAATAGATTAGACTGGGTGTATAATATGGTGTGGGCGATATCATATACTATAGTAAAACCTTTTCACTGTTCATACAGAGTGTCTGTAAACTCATTGATCCATTTCAGATCTGCTGCATTCACACCGAGCCAGAGCTGTGGCAGATGAGTCACTGGCTATGTAAGGACTGATTTCTTTTTTTACTGAAAGAATACTAGATTTTGTGCACAGGTGTTGGATTTTCACAGAAACTTCTATTCACAAGGTCAAGAATAAACTTTGTTGTTGGCAATTTGATGAAAAATAGGTCAAACTCCATGATTTCTGATTTATATTGCATGAGCATTCAAAGCACTCATAATAACAATATTCTGGCAATAGCAAAAGAAAACCTAAAAGATATTCCTATCAAAGTGGGTTTTTTTGTGTTTTTTTTTTTGACTACTATTTACATTCGAAACAGGAGGTCAAGAATGTTTAAGAATTGTTTAAATAACAATCTGCAATCAGTAATGTTTTGATTTCAATCAATCAATCTTCATTTCTAAAGAACTTTTCATACAAAAAAAAACGCAACACAAAGTGCTTTACATAGCCAATAATATTAAATAAATATTCACCCATCCAAATCCCCAAACCACGAGTCCACAAGTCACACATAGACACACACATATACGCACAAATATACACAGAATGATGTTCTCTAAAAGCTCTGCCACTGGACGTTCTAATAAAAAAAAAAGAGTAAAAATGGATAAGATATTAGAATAAAATAAAAAACTTTAACCATTTAATCAGCTAAAATCCCAACATGATCATATATGTCTTGTGAATACAAGGTCAATTTAGAAAGAGTTGTTAGTTAGGGCAGATGACCATCAGAGAAGCAGATTGACAAAACTGTCTTTAAACTGCAATAATATGACTTTAAATGTGTTTTGTTCAGTACCGCAGCCATTTTACAATACTTGCAGAGGACAGTGAAATCAGAGCTGCCAGTTACTGTTTGAAGCTGTCATATTTTTTCATAAACAACAAAATTGTATGTTGTTTTTGAATTTCCTCCACAATACAAGTACATTTTGCAGCTCTGTTAGTTTTCTCATAGAGCTAAAAAACTCACCATCATCACAGCAGTGACTGCTGCAGCTAAATGGCATTAACTCTGACATCAGCCACCTGCAGGAGTGTTTATGAGTGTGATTAAGTGTGATTAATTAATTGTGCTTAAAATCATCATTTATTTGAAGCAACCTAACTAATAACAACCAGCCGGAACACTACTTCAACTTCAACTTCAAGCCTCTTGTGAAGCCAACTCAAAGCTCAGCTGTTGAATGTATGATGACCTGAACCTCAACATCTGGAGCCGTAAGCCTGCCAGCAGCTGCATATTCAGAGACTCGTATGCCACGGGCAAAGAAAGACATCTGAGTAGCAGATTTCATGACCAAAGGCAATTCAACATGCATTACTGAATGCAATGAAAAAATAATAAAAAGACCAAGAAATTTTAAAAACAATCTGTATAGAAAAAAAAAATCAATATACCACGAGACAGATTTGATTTTGAAACTGAAAACAGGCAGATGAATCATTGGATCATAGAATTTTAATATTCAGCTTGAACTGGAAAAAAACAACAACTCAGTAATCAGCAATAACTCACGTTTATTTCAGTGAACTCAGTTTTATCAGACTACAGCTATGCAGAAAGCTCAAAAAGCAGGTAAAAACTAACAGCTGCATCAGCCTCCTGCACACGTCTACAGAAATCTGTCCTAGGTGACCTGAGGGGTTTGGATTTGTTTAGGTCAAAGACAATTTTGTGCCTTATGGACAAGTAGTTGGATTTTAAAATATATTCTTTGACTCTCAGGAAGCTAGTTTCAGATTTCAGAAATCTATCGAGACTTGCTTGAGTAGCTATTTTGATTTCTAGAGCTGGAGTTTTGTAACCTTGGATCAACTAAGTTATACCAGCTGAGATTTATGTTTCCATTAGTCTTAAGGATTTATTTATTCATTTGAAATAAAAAAAAAATTGTGTTCCTACATGCCCCCCTTTATGTCTAGAAAATTTCAGGACAGCAGTGCATGAATGAAAACAGCTGTGGAGTATAAACGAAAACTACTTTTCTTTCTTTTCATGTTGCATTGAAGGCAGACTCCACACTACGTACTCTCCCATCTTAAAGAACAGAGTACCATTATGTTAGGATGCAGGATGTTTCTTCGGGAATGATAGGAAATCCACAAGAATTAGGAAATAAAAGAATAAATAAAAGGCAAAAAAAATTATATATATATATATATATACATGTAAATGTGGAAATAGATAAAAGAAAGAATAAATATGGAAATATGAAGACAAATGACACAGAAAAATGAAAAGCCCTTTCAATTTTTTTCACATTTAACGTGCATTTATCTGTGACATTTGGAAGATGCACTCTACTGCACTTACTGTGTAACAGCATATTCTGTGTATCATCATAATCTATGACCCTAAAAGAAGTGCAGCCGGTAACTATAACTGCAATGTGAGTAATCGTACTTCTCATTTCACACGCTGCTGTCATGTCTCTGCAGATAAATGATCATAACTGTTCTTTCTTAAGTATAACCAAGGTTTGAATGCTTTCTAGATAACTAACAGTCTCACATATTGTACCTTTTCATAGCACCGGTATCTATTAAAGTGCATTCACACTTTCTCAGACGTTGATTTGAGTGAGCTGAATCAGTGATAATAGTATTTGGATTGGATCAGCAGCCATTTTGCCAGCAGCCGGAGTGTGGTGTTTTTCAGTTTTTATTCCAGTGAACGGACAGCTGTAGGACCAGGCTTCATGTCAGATAAATGATTATCGAGTTGAAGCCTCATCTGCTCACTCATGTCCATTTAGTAAAGAGGGGAAGCGAAACTCTGCAGCTTTACTTGAGTAAATTGTCACAGAATACTCAGAAATGTGCACCAGGGATTCCTGTTGACTGCCATTGTCCTTCTGTGGAAGATTTTTTTACTCAGGGAGTCTTTCATAAATTAAAGTTAACAACTAGTAATGAGGCCGATAAGCTATAACAGTTCCCCTAATGTTAGCTCTTCATCAAAGCAGAGGTTAACGCATTCTAAATGGCTTAAAACTGTTCATCAGTGGGACTTATTTCACATCTTTCAAGCAAAATAATGAAAATTCTGTAGGAGAGTACTCCGATGTGACACTGTCACACTGTTTTCAAACACTGAATTTAGGCTTTAAAGGCCTGGTCCATCCGGCATGGTTCAGAAATAGTAAAGTAACAGAAAACAATGTATTTATTGTATGTATTTAATGACGATGAAATTTTTCGCATGTCTTTCAAAGTGGCGTGTTTCAGTTGGATGTCTGATCCGTAAGTAGAGCACGTCTGTAAAGATCAGGCAGAACGCTGCAGCCAGTAATCCAGGAAAATAATCTTTTGATGCAATACGCTGTTGTTTTTAAGCCTATATCACCTTGTTTTAATGACTTAACCAAGACATTTTTTTAATACCAAACCTTAATCAAGTAGTTTGTAATGCATAAAACAGCAACAAAACAACAGAGCGAGGAAACCCCGACTGAGACATAAAGCATCTTGAAAGCAGCAGTGGTCAAATATGGTACTCAATCTTGGCACTCCCACTTAGCAACTGGGTGTTTAGTACCATCAAGTTTAGCGTCACACAGCCTTCCCCACACAGTCGAAACGTATTGGTCCATACATCTCACTTTATTATAGAATTGTCTTTGTGAAATTTGTCTTCTGTCCCAGAATGAAAAGTGTTTCAACAACATTACAAAGTAATCAAAACAAACAGTAGAAACCTATCCCATTTCATGCAGCATGCACAATTATAAGGCAGATTGCATTCCACAGGATTAATTTCACCGCTGAAGAAATACAGCGACCTCAGTCAGTCCAAAGTGTGGTTAAACACAGTGATGTTTAACAAAAGACAAGTTTAGTTTGAGTGCGCGCAATTATTAAGCAACAAATTAAACTGCTCACAGTTGTAACTGAGTTCATTAGTGATTGGAGTTTTACCAAAGAATTTGTGCCAAAGATTTTTTCAATTTTCTCCTTTTGGCCTAACGAAAACATTCAGTGATCACAATGACAAATTCACTTTTAGTTTTCATCATCTGCCCAGGGCTTTCTGTTCATGGACAGATATATTCAGAATCAAAGTTTGTGAAAGCAGCAGCCGCAGGCTCCCAAAATGATGCACTGTCCGTCTTCACTGTAAATCTTGGAGAAGCACTCACATGTCCTGAGTATGAGTTGAGGCCTTTGTTTTACACTTATTGAACGGAGCACTCAGACTGAAGTGATGGAGCGTTCTCCTGCATAAACACCATAATTTCATGAATGTTGTGGACTTCTTACTCTACCGCAGCCTGAAGTATCTTTCAGAAACAGGCCTTTGGAGAGATGCGTCTTCAGGAGTCTCTTGGCCTAATCGGGATCCTTTAAATCATGATTTTTATTCACTGGAAGTCGTGTTTAATCCTTCTCTACCATGTCTCTGAGCACATGTACGCCTGGACACTCCAGATAGGTTTCAGTGCCAGTTCCTGGAGGATTTACATTGAATTTTTATCAAGTCTTCTGCATTTAATTTGGGTGTTTAATTGTCTGGAAGTCACACATCAATAGCTCAGCTATTACACAAGCGTTCCACCTAAAAGCTACTTTTACAATATCTGACTTTCTGGTGCCATTTAAATATCTCTTTTTGGCACACTTTATTTGAGGAAATAAAGAACTCTTTTAATTATGCACACCTTAATAAAAGATGTTGTTAATTCAGGTCTCCTCAGCTGAAAATGATGATATACAATAAACATTGACATTTATATAATTTAGAGTGGGGAAAAAGTGTACAGAGACAATGATAAGGCCAGAGGAGATACCCACTTAATAATTGAACATGTAGTGTATGAATATGCTTCTGTAGTGCAGTCAGATGTGCAAGTGTTTGGTCTACACAGGTAAACTGAAGCAGGCCATAACTGTGATCTAACATTCTGACAGATTGAAGAGATAAACATCTCCAAAGCGTCTTCAGTCTGGCCTGTGGGACTAAGTCTACTGTTTGATGGTAAAAGCCGATACTCTTCAAATGAAATTCAAGAGAGGCCTGACAAAATATTACCAGCTAGCGATGACAGCTTCTGGTACAAACAATTTGAAAATCTTTGCGCAAATACCTTGCAGTCTAAATATACATCAAACAGAAAGACAAGTTTACAGCACAGACCCAACATTGCAGGCTTTGTGTTTTATAAAGCAGAGAATTTACTCACTAATTGTAAGAACTAGCATCATTTTGCTTTGTGACTTAGAGGTGCAGGGTCACACAACTGCTATTTTTCAATGATAAAACGCTACTCGGGTTCAGTTTGAAGTAACTAAAGGACGGAAAGACAGACAGAGTGATGTGGTGAAACCTGGGTGTTCAGATGCAGACAGGCTGATGATTGAGGAACTGATCGCAAATGTGCAGACGTCATAAAGTGTGTCTTACATTCCCAAGTATGGGAATAATTCAGGGATGCTTAAAGGTAAGACTGAGCCCACTTTCTCCTTGCCCATAACAACCTGGAGACGGACTTTTGACGGGGGTCATTTTCAAAAATAACTAAAGGTATATAACGTCTCTATTTTTTTCTTATCTCTGTTTTACAAAAAAAGTCCTTCTGAGGTAAAATGACAAAATATGAAGGTATCATCTGGACAAACTCACACAGCCTCGTCTCAGCAGAAGATAGGTACGGTATGTTTGATCACATCTGAAAAATATAGTAGTTTCAGAATCCATGGCTGTAAATTGTGAGATGCCAATGTGCCCCTTGGATGTTTTCTGTAGGACAAGGTGACATGAGAGGATTCGTGACCCATGAACGGTAAACGTTGTAAGCCCTTGCCATGTAAAGTTTTAGAACTCGAACATATATTTTGTAACCTCTAAAGCTAGATTTTAACACTATTTATTATACGTTTATGTATCGATGCAAAAACATGGTTAAATGTCTGTTTTATGTTTGTTGATTACTGGATTGACGCGTCTAGGGGTGTTTTGTTTGTCTGATGAAGAGCATCCGTGCTGAAAATGTCACTATGAACTCATGGTTGAATTCTGGGATTCTGGTGTTGCGTTTTTAAAAAAAATATCACATCATATTAGCAACTCCTGGCATCCCCACTTCCACGTCTTGTGGCCAAACCAACAGTGTGTAAATGTGAAGCGATGCACGATGTGGAAGGTGGACATGATGATGTATGTGGCGAGACGTGGAGCGTGAACGTGAATATGCAGCAAGACAAATGGAGGTTTTGAACTAAGATGTGATGATGTATCGAGACGTTCGCTGCATCTCTATCGGAGTAGAGTAAAGAGAACTTTGCTACTGTTCAATTTTACAGGCTTCGTTGTAAATCTGCAACATTTTGTGCTGTAGACCAATGTTACGCGTTTTATCATGAGATCGGGTTGACTCACAAAATACTCAAATGCAACTTTAAGTATGAAAGAAAAATAAACTGAGGCTGCCCTCACCACGGTTTTAAATGATGTATATCAATTATTTTCATTCAATGGATATGAATGTTTAATCTAACATCTGCAAATGTAAGAAAACTAGAAAGGAACTTCGTTTGGGAATCAAAACAAACCTTGAGCATAAAAGTCTAATTCAGTCTGACAGTAGTCTACTTGTAAAGGGTATTCTTCAAAGGTTTGTTGCTTTCTTCATTTTTCATGGGGAAAAAAATCCATTTCAGAAGCACTGTTTAAATTAAGTCAGTATTCACATGCAAGTGGAAGAAACTAAATGTACGTCGGTCAAGAGCATAAGAGGTCTTCATTTTGCTTTTCTTCGTTGCTTATGGATTTTACACCAACACCTACTGCACACGGGAGACAGTTGGATATATGGAAAGAGATAATGCTGGATGAAAAGTCAGAACACACGGAAACATCTAAGCTGGAAAATATGCCCCAGTAGCTTAAGTATTTCTCAATTATGTGTCATTATCAAACCATACTAACAGTGCCACTTTGGGTACATCAATCACATTCTGTCTCGTGAACGTCATGTCGCTGTTTTAGTCTGATGCCCAGAATGCTTCATGTGTTCGCCTGTGAGTCTGAGCAACAGGATGCAGTTTGGTTAATGGCTGATGGTTACACTTGCAGTAAAACATTACTGTAAACACATCGCTTTTGAGAATGTGCAGCTACCCCCTCCCTTCGGTTAGCTCCTTTTTTTTAGTCTACTTTAATTTCATCAGCAGTAGGTGTTACTAGGGTAACACTGATAGATAAAACTGCTGCCATCAGGTTGGAGAAATTTCATCAAGATGAATATTTTCAATGTGAAGTACCTCTTTGGTTTATAAAGATGCCATACTAGGGAATCTTTACTGATTTACTCGTCTGCTACACACACTCAGAAAGAGTTTTGTGTCACCTTGTGTGACAATTGACATTTTTGTGCTATTATCTTACAAAAATCTGCACATAAATTAATTATCTTTTCACACTTCAATTAGCTGCACTGCCCAAGCGTGTCCAAACACAATGAACAGCTGAGAGACAGCGAGATGACAACCACATCGAGAGCTTGCCGCAATAAAAACCATTCAGTGAACTGCAAATGCACAGAATTTGCCTAATTTTACAAAGAAAGAGCTTTTCAGCAAAACCTGAAACGCAGGTTCCACTTAGAGTAAAAGGATACAAAAGCAACAAAGAGGAAGACAGGCTCATGATTTAGTTTATGATGTCTGTCTCTATGAGAATGAACTAAAGAATAGAAACAAATATGTTTAAATTATGTTTAAATGACAAAGCACGTTGACAAGGCAGAAACCTGTTTGTCTGCTTCAGAGTCAGCTGCAGCATTTATCACCTGTAATGCCTCTTCATGAAAACACCGGAGTTCACTGCTGTACGATATTAACAAGCACATACACACACATCAACAGCCGTTTTCACACAAGTGTTTGCTCTGAGTCCCACTGACATTGCATACAAGCACACACAGGTGGGCCGCTGGGCCGTGGGCAGTGACTAATTTCAAAGACCTACAGGATTATCAGTGTATGCTCTGGAGGGTGGCGGGGAATCAGCCTTCAAGTTACTGAAACAGTTAGCGTTAATTGGTCTTCAGCTGTCATCTCAAACAGAGCTGAGGACTGTTTGAGAGAGAAAAGAAAGGGAAAGGGATTACTGACAGGACAGTGATGAAAATTGGTCGCAAGATAATGAGTCTCGTTGTCTTTTCATCCTCTCGTCCTGTGTGTCTCTCGCTCTCATTATTCAGAATGACTGGTCTGAGAGTAGCTTCACAGTTGGCTGCTTATTAAAAAACCCAAAGCACCTTCAGATGAGTTCATCAGTCCCTCCATCCTTCCATCATACCACCGATGCTGTATCCTCTCCTCCGCCCCCCCCCCTCTCAGTTTGAACTCCTACATCCCTCCTCTCTCTTCTCTTTCTCCCTCGCTCTTCCATCTGTTTATTCTTTTTCATCCTGTAGGGTAAAACAATGAGACAGAGAGATAAGGAGGAGAAAGACACAGAGCCTGATACAGGAGGCGAATCAAAGAGCTCAGGAAAGGGAGAGACAATCCCCTTTGTGACAGATGAGCTTTTTATATAAAAATGGGTCTTCTCCCTATTTCCTGTTGATATTCTTTGTAGTTCATATTTTCCTCTATAACCCATGCTTTCCTCAGGCCCAACTCTCCACCCCTACCCCCCTCGTGCACGTCTGTGCCACCGTGGCAGA
Organism: Leuresthes tenuis; assembly: GCF_036924035.1. NCBI lineage: Eukaryota > Metazoa > Chordata > Actinopteri > Atheriniformes > Atherinopsidae > Leuresthes > Leuresthes tenuis. Next base: position 13,616,115 of record NW_027325365.1, on the reverse strand, counting down.
TTGTTTGGAATCAATAAAGATGGTTGTTGGCAGACGAAAGTCGCGGGGCGGGACTGAGGCTCGCTAAACGCTCATTTCACTTCACACAAATTACCACCTGCGACGAGCCGACACGTGACGGCTGCAGCCTGCGACAATTAAAAACTCGTTCAGATCTGCTGTAGGGAGAAGCATAATGGGGCTTGCATAAATGTACACATGGTGCGTCCTGACAGGCAAAAAGGGTAAGTGGGATTTAGACGGCTCAAAGAGACAGACAGAAATTAAAAGAAGGTGTTAATTGTTATTGGAAATGTAATGGTTGTGTATTTATCCGTTAAAAAAAAGGGAAACAAAGATAATATTGCTAAGAGTGCCAAAAATGTTTAGTAAGAGGTCTGAACCTGGCCTCTTTTTCTTTGAAGGAGCAGTGTGTGAAATGTGGTTTGGTATTATCTTCCTGAAATAAGCAAAGCCCTTTGATAAAAGTGTCTGGATTGAAGCAGATGATGTCCCAAAAAGCTGGAGAGTATATAAATCATGCAACATTGATGGCACCCTTCACATTCACAAACAATTCATGGTATCGGCACTGATACAACCACATAACACATATCGTCTCTGAACACTGATAAAAAGTGAGACGGTTCGACTCTTCAAGTCTAGATGAAGCACTGTCCAGTATTGCTGAAAGAAATGATTCATTTGAATTCATCAGACGACAGGACAGTTTTTCATTTCACCACGTCTGAAATGAGCTCAAACTCAGAGAAGGCAATGTTGTTCAGTTATTGACTTTTACACTTGCATTTCTGGATTCATTAACAAACTGTGTTTAATCACAGTCATTTTAAGAAGTGTTCCTGAGCCCATGCAGAGGATGAAAAGGACACTTTCATACAACGCTGTCTTCAGATCGCTGCCACTCGACATCAGATTTTAACCTCCCTCTCATTTCTCAAAACCTTTTCCACTCATGTATTGCCTTATTATTAGATGTGATGCCTAAATTATTTGCAAATCCTTGCATTCTGGTTTTATCTATCTGACAAAGTGACTTCAAATTAAACACAGGACCGCGCAACTGTTGGTGTTAACTGATGCTACATGAGAAAAAATATACAGTAAAACATGCACCCATTAGGTGAACACAAACATAACTCCAGAGATGGAACTACTTTTGCTACATTAATGAAGTAGGTGTTTTGTGTTTTTAGCTGCTTTTTCAAATTGTTTCCAAACTCTAACGTGTTTATTAAGAGCAGAAACACAAAATGTTCAGAAATATGCTTCCGTTGGTGAATGTGTTGAATCGCGTGAGGGGGAAAAAAAAGGGAAATATTTCTTGTTTTCTTTTCTAAAAACAAATATGCAATGAAAATGTTGAAGTAAACTACAACCGGTTCATTACAAAACTCGCTTGACTGAACTCCATGTTTTCTGTCCTCCTCTTTCAGTCTCCTGCACATGTAAGAAATGAAGAAGCAAATATTCATGTGAAGTGTTCCCTCGTAGCCGCTCAACTCATCGACTCACATCCAGAGAAATAATCACTTCATACACAAGAGGCCTGTGAGATTTGTTTTAATAAGCTTTTGCCATGTTTCTCACACACACGCACAGACACACTGGAATTTTAACATCCAAATACTGAAGCACACAGGAAACATAATTCATAGGGGGTTGTAAGCCTGATGAGAAGGTACTGATCACAGGTTTAGTGCAGCTTAAGGTACAGACAGTCCATTTTTCATGAAAGTTGTCATCATTTCACATCTTTATCACAAAACCGTTCTTAACCTCAGCCATCAGCGGGAGAAGCAGAGAAACTAATCAACGTCTGCAGGAAAGCCAGTGTGCACTTCAAAAAAGCAATCAACCTTTTATAAGTTATCTTCCTGCTGAAGAAGGTCTTGATCTGAGTCAACAGCGGAGCGGAGGAAGAGGATGAGGAGGAGGAGGAGGAATCTGGATTTTGCATCTATTGGTGCGTATCCACAGCAACCACATCTGACAACTCCACTCTCTTATAGTTTACTCTTGACTGTGGCCTCTGTGGGATGTGACAGAAAAACGGAAACTTGTAAAACAAGCAGAAAGGACATGTTACCATGGTCTCACAGCAGTTAATAGCTTTTTGGCATTTCGAAGCGTCTGGTTGATTCAGAGGGAACTGTTAGCAAGGATTGGTCACTCTCAGTTCAACATGGCTACAGACACGCTCAAAACATGCAAGCACACGAGGATGCACATCAAACACACAGTCAGAGTGGGCAGTGCCAGGTGTTGTGTTGGAGACACATTAGGTTTATGGTGGTGACTTGGAGGCCTGCCTGCCTGCAGCAGCTCTGTCACACAGACAGACAGTTCCGGTCCATCTACCAGCCAAGCAGCACTACTGCACGCTCACTGCTGCTACAAAATCTGCTGCACATCCATTAGAGGAGGAAGGCGCCAACAGCTTTTTAAAGGGGCACACCTGCATTTTTGGAAAGTAACTTTCTAACTCAGGTGACACAGTGAGGATTCAAAAGTGCTAATTACATGCTTCAAGAGTAGATTTGTTGCTGTATCTCAGTTAGACTCCTCAGCATGCCTACTGGAAGTCTGTCTTACCACAGGAGTCAGTTTTTTAAAGCAGCCTTAACTGATTGTTTTTGGGCAAAACAAGCTGAAAAAGTCCCATATTCACTGTCTTTTTGCTTCTGTCTACAAACACTAGAGGGAAGCATCCAGGACAGAATGAACCTGAACGAGCAGCACAGACAAAAAATGATTTGTACACCTCTCTCCCAAAGAAAAACTAGTATTTAAAGAAAAGGAATCGGATCGAGGATGTGCCTCATGCACACCTCAAACCACTACACACTATTTTTCAAAGGTAGTCAAAATGAAGTGAATTCAATATAAAAATAACATTAACAGCCAATTAAATGCCCTACTATCAAATCAATTCCTTGCTTTATTAGTTTTTGAATACTTATTTTACTCCCATACCCCAATTCTATTATCAAAAAATAACTACTTATAAACTCCATTAAAAATAAATCAAATGCACCCTGCCTAAGTTTGGTTGCTCTGCAGTTGTTTGAAACGATAGCATTTCTATTCTATTCTGCCACTGTCCTTTCAGCCATTCAGTAGTTGTTCCGTTCTGTTCTGACCACAGGATGAAAACCCTTTTCTTTGCTTCCACTTCCGCAATCAGTGTTTCAATTTAGTTTTCATTTAGCATTCTGTGAGTCTGGATCCCTCCGTTGCTGCTGTCTTTACTGGAAAGCCTAATAACACAGGTGAGTGTCCACATCCATGCATGATTAAAGACAGGAGAGGAAATCAAGCTCGACCATATGCAAACATTTCCTGAGAGGTATGTGTATGCATATATATTTTTTTTTAATCTGACCAGAAGGATGTGATCGCACATTTCAACATTTGTGCATTTTAGTCAATCTACACACAGGTTCAAAGATCCGAAGCCTGGTCTTTAAAGAGATATTTGTTAAAAGCGTTCGCAGCACTTAGTGTCTTTAATAGTGCTTTTCGTCATTTGAATTTTTTTTTTTTTTTTTCTAACATTCATAACCATCTTGTAATGACTTGAAGAGTGTATTATTCTGTGCTATAATTGATGATGTTTTCAGCAGTCGCATAGTGAAGAGAGACTGGATTTACACAGCTGCTTTTTACCTCGAGGTTAAACAGAAATGAGCTGCTGCTATTTTTCCATCTTTATTATTAATTTTCAGTTTATTGTTCTGTGCAGTGCAGGGAGTTGCACAATATATATTATTAAAGAGAAAGGCTGGCGTTATTCTATATTCATCTAATTATACCCTTTAATACTTCCAGAATTGCTTATTGGCTAAAGTCATATCAAAGCACATTTGCTCCTGCTAATGACAAATATCTTTAAATGGTTTTCAGTTACGTTCTTTTTAAAAAAAAAGAGATTCTCAGACTAGAGTAAATGCTGCATTTATGAGGGATTACTTTTTTCAGAGGAGTAATACAGACAGCATTGGTGAGTCAGCATTACAGTGTATGTGGGACTGACCAAAAATAAACTGGCATGTCCACATTATACAGTGAGTCATTGTGATGTGGTCACATCTACTTAGTCACACTTATATTTTTATCCACGAAAAGATAATTTTTTTCTATAGTCGAGTACAAGTGTATCACAGCTGGAGATCTCATTACCTTCAGCCATTGATCTTCCCCGAGGTCTAGATGAAATGAAAGAAAAATCCCTATTGGTGGAGTCTGTCCACAAAAGGAATCTTCACGCAGCATAGTTGTTCTATTGTTGTACAGGCTGCTACTCTTTGCAAATCCTTACTTTATGATATATGTGTTGCCCTGAACTGTCGGGCAGAATGCATATCAGTGCTATGCGGAGCGATAGATTCAAACGCCCGAAGCATGTATCTGGCATTAAGTGCCAGGGAGACCATGAATTTTCCCTTTGATTTAAAATCAAATATCGTACTCCTGCTTTGGATTGTTTATGTGAAGGTTTGTCTGTTTGTTGTGGCTCATTTTAACTTTATATTTTGGGTACTTTCACTTCCATTTTCTTAGCACACTCTGGAAGCTGGACACAAGTAAACTCTGTTGATCTAAAAGTACAATAAGAGTCGTAAAGTTGCCAATTTAGGCCCACTCAATCAAATATTGAGAATATTAAGAGTTTGTGACGCAGCTCCATCAGAAGAAATCAGGTAAATGTAAGTAGCTCATCAAAACACTGCAGCCATAGAGAAGCTCTGAGGATGCTCCACTCAGGATCATGGTGTCAGTGCGAAGTCTTTGATTTGTCAGGTGACATAATTCATTGATTCAATGATTAAAAATAAAAGCAGACAGAACAAAGCTCTTCAGACCACACGTTTAAAAAGATTTTTTTGAGGCAGGAGGTGAGCTTGATTTATCACAGCAGTAAAAGTAAGACATTAAGGGTTAAGGCTGCAGTTGTAATACCAGTCCTTAATTTGAATAATTGAGTGAATGAGTGATCACGTTTAGTAACCACACTGCTTAGAAGTATAACACCATAAATCAGAAGTGTAATCAAAACAAATGGGAGAAGTCATCATGTCACAGCGTGAGCCAACATTAAATCACATAAAATTTACGTATTTACTTAACTTTGCTTAGCAAAACAGATAAATCTGCAGTGACAGTCTCATACTTTCCTTTTAGTCTGTTTTGAAAGAAACATCAGACAGAATTCATTCACTGAAGATGAAACCTTGAGGGTTTCATTTAATCTAAGTCGGATGCTTTTCACCTTTGGTGGAAAAAGCTCTCCTCGTTTGCAGTTTGCACATTAGCATGCTTCTCTCTATGATGCACAGTACACACAGAGGGTAAGACTACACACAGACACACTGAGTGTAGCTATTCATATGGACTCACACCACCCTGTTACCTGAACAATAAGCTGCTGTCGTGGTCAGGCTACAGGGATGGAAAAGAAGACAGAGGGCAAATTAAAATGCTAAACACTGAACTTGAAAAACATAGAAGTGACACACACACACACACACTCACTTTCAAGGTCCGAACTAAGTATTTGTAGATTGGCAAATAGAAGTGGCATAGATTAATGTGGGCTGCATGGTTCCCTGTTCTAATGATAATGGACACCTAGGAAAGACATTCCGGTCCAATTGCCTGATGACAGTTCTAAACTATTGTGCTGGCTCAAACGCTAGTTGGTAACCATGGCAACGGAGACTCAATGTTATTTCCCTGTTTATTTATCACAATGGCAAGACAGACAAAAACATGAGGGATTTTATAATTTAATTAACTTATTTGCTGAATTTGATGACTTTGAATACTGGGATGCAGCAGAAGAAAAAGAGAGAAAAGAATATGAAAAGAGAAAGGAGAAGCGACACGAGGAGGTGACATCGGAGGAATTGAACAAATTAGAGGATGACAAGGACGAGATAAAAACAAAGAAAATCACGACACGGGCAGTTAAAACACTAAGAGACTTCCTGGCTGACAAAGACTTTGAACATCAACTCTGGAAGCTACACTGCCCGTTCTGTTCTCTCAATGACATTTTGCGACCGTATTGTGCGTCTGTCCGGTCGGGAGATATTAAGTAGTCCGCTCAGCTGTGACGATTTTAAAGTATTAATGATTGATTGAATATTTCTTTCTTTCGTAAGTGACCATGGTATAAGCGGGATAATGCCCTCCGAGGTGTCCATTATCAGAAATGAATGGACTTCGCAGAAGCAACCCTCCGCATCGTCCATTGGAATGAAAATAAAATGATATGAGACATCGGACTTCAATAAGTCTTGAATGCTACTTGGTTGACTTGGTCTGGACTTATCCAACACATGGGTACATATTCAAGTCAGCGTCTGAACTCACAAGAACAAATGTCACAAAGACTGTTATTATCAGTCTGCTGTGATGAACAAAGTAAACCAACCAGCCAGAGTAATAAGCCAGTTCTACAGATCTTTGGTCAAGGCCATGATGTTGTGCACTAAAAGTCTGTCAGTGTTGCAACTCTGAATGAGCTGAAGTGTGTCCACTTTAATAAGACAAAAACGTTTCATAAAGCAAACATGAGGTTTGTGACATTGTGTACAGGGTATGTGTGTGTGGACTAAAGTGTAAGTGTGTTTAATGTAATTAAACACAATTAAACAGGCTACATTTACACAGTCCTGTGTATTTACTGGCCATCTGCATGTGTGAAGTGCTCAATGCGCAAATAGCTCATAGAGGATGATGAAGTGTATTATTAACAGCCATTAATGTGTGTGTCTATTTGCAGCTAAATTTGACTGAGCTGAGCTGTCATTGGTACATATAGTGTGAGTGTGTTTACAATGTGCGTGTATGAGAAGACAACTCACCAGCAGGGAAGTAGAGTGGGAGGTTCTGCAGATACAGCTCCTTATCCTTCGGCAAGAACAAGCAGAAGATAACTCTGTCCAGCTGACACACCAACATTTTTAGAGACACAAAATGACCTTTATTACAAACATATGCAGTTATTGTGAATTCATCAGCCGCAGGAGGGAACAATGTGTCTGAGATTGCGTGCCAGCAATATCAGGAAAATGCAGCTAATGCATCAGTCCATTACTCCACTATTAGCTCCCCATTATGAGATCCCCGGCATGCTGAGGACACGGAGCTGGAAATGTGCACAGAAGAGATGTGTGTATGTGAAACAGAAATAAGAAGAATAGAGAGAGGCATTATATGTACTCCCATTGTGTTAATCTGTGAGTGTGTGTGAGTGGTTGTGTACTAGGAAGAGAAAAGACATTCTTGCGTTTTTTTGCGAGTGTTACACTGCGTGTGTTAATATGGTGCTCGGCTCATGGTGTGAAATTCATCAACACACACACACACTCACACACACACACACCAAGTTTGGAGAATCAGAGAATTTCCTAATGGGCGAGCTGAAGCTAAAAGCTACGCAAAATGGTTCTGTCAGAGGAGCAAAGCTTCCTCCATCTAAAACAGCTAAAACCGTAATATCTCATTTAAGACTGTGGCTAACAGAGAGCAGTTATTTAATAACAAAGAATCTCCATGCTTTACGTTCCTGTGTGGTTTACGTCAGCTCAGCCTGTATATTCTTTGCCCGTCTATCTTTGGTATACCTGGATATACAACAGTGGTATTAAACTAAGATTTAGTTTGGATTTTCTGTTTCAAGCGAGGCTTTGCAATTCATGGCCAGGCTGTTTCTATGACTTTCTGCTTGGTGAGGGAGTTTAAGTCTCATAGCTTTCAAAGACTGAATTTTCAGCAGCCTGTTAGCCTGCGGCCAGTGGTCTTCAGTACAGGCTCGCTACACAATTACCATCACTCACCAGGATTTGCATGGAGGCTAAAAGGAAAGATATGGAAATGTGTGGTAACTAACTTCATCCCCTGGGCAAAGGTTTGAAAATCTAACCTCCATACTAAAGTGCCTCCACTGGCAGCAGGAAACCGTAACAATGGGGAGCTAATTTTTATATTGCTGCAACTGAGAGCCTGGAGATGCTGCAGCTAACAATAAGATCAAGTGAATGTAATGGCTCTCTCAGGAATGCCTGTCTTTAATGGAAACACATTATCGAACTTGTAAATATTCCCATCTCAAACGGAAACTCCAACAGTAAGTACTTTGTACTTACTGACCTGTTACAGAGAGTAAACAAGAGGTGGAAGAATTCAGACACATTCAGGCGCTAATTATACTTGACTGCAGACACGAGCATTGCCAACTAGGTGTCACGGATGCATTGTTTTTCCTATCATAGCATCCACTTAGATTTAGCTTTGAGGACCATATTCCATACAATTACATTTAGCAGACGCTTTTATCCAAGTGACTTATCAGTGAGGAACAACATTCAAGCTTGGGTACAATCACGTATAGTTGAGCCCATGTTGAGGCTGCCTTGTATTTTGGGATAGCAGAATACCAGAAGCTGTTTTTTAAGAAGCCCAGTGGTCGGCCTCAATGCAATGAGGTACTACCCACATGTAACACGTGCATTTTGTTGGCTTTAATTTAGCCTCAACAGCAGCTGATACAGCTGATAGGACAAAGTTTCTAAAATGTCCTTTTAGTTGCTATTCTGGAGCTTTGAGTCTTTTCAGTCCAGTCCATTCAAACTGTCTAATATCTCATTTTCTCAAAGCAAAAATCCCATTCTGCAACTGATCTTTCACCAAACAAACCTCATCACAACATAGTGGCTGCACCTTCATATTAGTAATCTGCATTCAAAGCTTCTGAAGCGTGCTGTTGTTAGCTTTTCTGAAAACCACAAACAGCAGAGCAAAAGTGCAGCCAGTCCCAGTGCACATTAGCAGAGTTTAGGCTAACTCGTTTGAACAGCTCTGTACAAGTTAAGGTCGGTGCAGAACAATACCGGGAGCTCTTGAATCAAGGTTACAGTGATCCGATTTCTGAAATGAAAACTGAGTACATTTCCAACTTGCCAGTCACTATATCATTAAAATATCTGTTATTGTCAATGAAGTAAGAAAAGAGGTCAGTTGGCATGTAGAGTAATCAGCCATAACATTAGAAATGTTCTCAAGTGAATAAAAATGACTATCTTGTTAGAATAACACCTGTAATGAGGTGACATATTCTAAGTAGCAAGAGGTCAGATACTAACATATTAGAAATAGTGAAAATGCGTGGGTCAAAGGATCTGAGCAACAGACAGGAACCAAATATTAGATTAACACCCAGTTTCCCACTTTAGTACAGACTACTGAGATAAACACAAGAACGAGTCCTGTAAACTAAGTCAATAACTTGACATGCTTTTCAGAAAGGAAAGCAGAATCATGTAAAAATAATGAACTAAATCAGATTACAAATCACTGTTTTACTAACGAATAGGATAAAAATGCCCTGAGAGCTGTGATGGAGCTGAGGACTCAACTTGTTGTGTAAGAAATAATTCATTCATTAAACCGGTAAAAGGTGAGCTGCCAGACACAGTTGGGAGATGCCGAAAAGCACAGACTGTAATTTGTCCTGACCCGTCTCTGTGTCGGGAATAATCAATGCTGATGAATAATCACCGCAGTCGTGACACATGCCTGGACGTCCACGTTTCTCACTGTATGGTGACGCTTTTGTTCGTAACCCTGAGGAGGGCGGTCGTGCCTCAGCTGACAGAGCTGTTATTCACCAATCAAAAGTTTGGTGATTCGATACCCAGCAACTCCATGATTTGGAACCCGTCACCTTTCACCTGAAGCTAAATGCATTTCGTGGTCTCAGAGCAAAGACTCATAAACAGCTGAGAGCCAACACATAACTTCATTTTATGAATACTCAGATTAGGTAAGCAATTCAACTGTTTTTTTCATAGTGGCTCGAAGAAGGTGTAAGACATTACTGGCTGGATTTTTAACATTACCAGTGGTTAGGATCTGGTTTAGGGTTTGTTTTAATGTCTGACGGTTGAGAAAAATTCACTTTGAGAAGTGCAGACACTGAGACTCACTATCTATCCTGACCTTTTTGTGGAATTTCAGACTGCAGCTACAACCATCCATCTCCATCCAAGAGTAAAAAATGATTGTACACAGGTTTGAAACTTCATGCAGAATCTAATCAGAGGATAATAAAGCATAGCAGATGAAACTTAGGAGCCTGGGCTTTGGGATTCTACCGTAACTGGGAGTACTTCATCTCTTAATAAAGACCAAAGATATGATCTAGAGCCTCAGAGCATCTGCAAAATTGACAGTTTAGTTAAAACTTTTTGGTCAACTGTCAAACTAATTAGAAAAAATATATAACCATAAAAACTTGTGAACTGCCTTGGGTGTAACTTTCTTGTTATAATTTTGTTGGCATTTCACAAATAAATGATTAATTTCTTCGGTTACATAGTGTTGGTGCATTGCTCTGAATCTTGAGTCCATTTAGTCTCTTAGTGGGTCCATAATTTCTAATTCATATTTCATAACGCAGCACTGCAAGCCAGAGCGAGCAAAACAAAACAAACTGTGAAACATCAGAAATGGAGAGGGTTCAATTAAAGACAAAAAGCCATTTTCCTCTGGTGAACACTCCTACTTTATATGCATGCAAAAAACTCACAATCTCAATTATTTACCATACTTTTTTAATGCTTTAAAAACACCAAGTGGAGCCACGTGTGGGCAGAATGTAAATAAGTGCCTTGTTGGTATGGCTACCTCGTCTTTTATTCAAACATTCACGGCCTTTTGTCCTTGAATAACGTTTCACGTTGATTTGTTGTGCTCGCAGTGGCTGACGGCATCAGTTGACTGGTATTGCTACGGAACCTCTGGAGATGCCAGCGCTGACAATAACATCGGCAACCTCTGTGAGAGGAGCTGCGGCACCGTGGTTACAGAGAGAGAAAGAGACTGGAAAGAGGAGTAGGAGGGGATCTGTGAGGTAAAGAAGGAAGCAGGGAGGAGAGCTCAGAGCCTGCAAACTACTGATTGGAAAGTTTCCGCTTTGTTCCAATCTCCAATCACCCTCTTGTCTCTCTCCATCCTTCCCTTCCAGTTATCTATTCCATCATTTGTCTTTTCTGCGCCCGTTGTTTCTCCAGGGGAAAACGTGTGTGCATATGTTTGTGTGTTTTTTGGTGGTTGGGTTTAGTCCCGCAAGGAGCCAATTAAAGCGCAGACTTGGCCATGAGCATGAGAGCCAGGACTTGGGAGAGTGTGCTTAAAAGCATGCGTGTGTGTGTGTGTGTGTGTGTGTGTCATTGTGTGTTTTCTCAATGCACCTTCTCACACTCACAGAAAACAAAAACAACAGCTGTGAAAGAAATAATACCTGGAGGAAATGGTAGGGAAAAATTGCCAGTCACACAGATGCAAACACACACACACCCATACATACCCACCTTGTCATGATGTGCTTCAAGAAACTCCCTCACAGTTGCTAACGCCTCACACACAGCCTGTTCAGGTGGATACCCTACACAAACACACAACATCAAAAAAATCTACATCCACTTCTTGCAAGAACAGATGCAGTTACAGATCTGTTTCTTTGCGTCGCACTCTTGTCTGCTGGGTTTTTCCAGACAGGTGGGTGCTTTTCTCTCCACAACTCTAACACTACACTCTGAGTTTTTGTCACTTCCTCTCATCTCGACTCGTCTAATCCAGAGAGATGACAGCACGGCACACTTGTTGGTTATAAAGGGGACAGATGGAGGATGACTACAGTGCTTCATGTACAGCCATTCAACAGCCGGGACCTTTAGCTTTTGGAAAAGCTATGAAAATTCATCATCTGGCCACACTGCTGAGCCCAGATACACACATTGAGTGTGATTATCGAGTCATTATTCCATACATAAGGAGAGGGCTCAGCATGTTAACTGACAAATGCAGAAGGGATATGAATCAGCACTAAACAAGTTAATGATTGCATGACTGATATTTATTTTAAAAAAAGCCTTGTTTATGTAATAAATAATTTATCATCACCCACAAAGTTAGTGTGAACAGGATCAAGACCCGGTCATGCCCCACTGCAATACTTTATTAATCCCCAAAGCTTTTATTTATTTACCTATTAAATATTTAAGACCTTTTGACACACAAGATACTTAGCATTCAAGCCTTCATAAATCTGTTACAGCATAAGTGTCTTTTTTCCGTTATTGTTAGCCATGCGTCATTCAGTCATTGGCCTGTAAAAGTCACGGAAGAGCTGAGAGCACGATTGAACCTCAGATACAAAATGTGAAGTATAATATAAGAGCTTCTGTAGAGTCAGATTTTTCTCACAACAATGTGCAATGCCACCATTACAGTTCCCAGTAGTTGAATAAAACATTCAATGCTGTATAATGATTGCTGGGTCTAAAAACAGGGTGGTATCACGCTGAGTTCTGTCCATCTAATTAACGTCACAACTGCTTTCACTGTGAAGCTTACATGGTTGATATGTGTGACTGTTTGTCTATCTATCCAAAGAATTATAGATTTGCTGTAAAAGGTTTACCAGAGGTAGATGGATCTGTATCCAGCGTCTTTTTTATTCAGCTCTGCCCTGCATGCAGTCGTGGACCGCTTTTGTTCTTTCAAAGTGCGCGTTTGAGGTTTAAAAGGAACGTATGAATGCCATGTTGAAATAAATATTGAGAACGGCATCACACAGACGCTCTTTGCTGAAATATTCCCTCAGGATTTCAAAGTGCTCTTGCAACTACCCAAACTCTTTTTAAAATACATCGACTTCTCACAGTTTAGAACAAAAATTGTCCAGTCACAAACGAGACATATTCTTCCTACTATGCCATTTATATAAAGTGTCATGTTTTGTTATGTAAATATCACTGTGATTTCTCCTTGTGTTCGGTCTACTGCTGTTACATTGAGCATCTCAGTTTCATTGTATGTCGCTGACTACGTCAGTATAGAGTTCTAATTTACCCACACTTGGCAATGAAATAATGGAAAATGCTTCTCTTTGGTTGGTGATCTATAAAAATGGGCTTCCTACAACATACTGACTGTATATGGGCAGAACATTTGGGGGTCATGAAAATGAAACAGAGATGTCCTACTTTGTTTCTCTCAGGCGTGATGCAAAATCCAAAGTGTGGAGAAAAGTTTTTTTGCACTCTTTCTATTTGGATGTACAAATGATACAGATTCACCCTCTGTCCTAATGTTTTGTGGCAGTCTAAAGCGACAAAAGCTGCTTACAGCTGCTAAGATTATGTAACCTTTTATTACACTCCACATCCTGACCTACAAAACTCTAAAGAGGAAAGAGGTGACCAAAAACTGGTGCAACAGGGAAGAAAACACAGATAACAAACTGAGTTAATCAGGACTTTGGTCTTTTCCTCATTCTAGAGAGGTGTCAACAATCGGTCCTCTCAACCGAACCACCACAGGGTGTGTTTAAGTACTTCCCTCGACTCTCTCTTCTGCCAATGTGAAGGGGATTACAGTCAATCTGACACAATCTCCAATCTAATCTGTTCTAATCTGCTGGTCTTAATCCAAGGCGTTAATCTGAGAACCACCTCCGGGTTGGGGGAGATAATGTGACGAGTGGCACAGCTTGGCTCAGAACTCTGGTTCAACAAACAGAGTGATACCAGAAACAAGCAGCATGCGATGGAGGACACAACCGCAGACGCAGCTCAGTGGGTGGAAATGTCATGCATTAGTTCTCTCAGATCTCAGAAGGACACAAACACTGATACTGACCATAGATTCCAGTGGAGATGCAAGGGAAAGCCTGTTGATTAAAGAAGACAAACAAAGTGATTACACTCATTACATAGAGTAAAAGCATACTTTCATCACACACATACGCATATAAACATGTGTATGTATATTTAAAGGATCAGAGGGGGGCTGGAGCCTATTCCAGCTGCCATCGGGCGAGAGTTGGAGATAAACCCTGGACAGGTTGCCACACATTAAGCTAACAAGCATGTGTTAGTGGGAGGAGGCCAGAGTACCTGGTAAGAACCAGGAACCATCATGCTGTGCGGTACCAGTGCTAACCACTGCACCACCACAAAACTCCCCTTTTTATTTTAGGTTTATCACAACTTAAGGCCTATATCCAGCTCGCATCCACACTGGGTCATTATCTTGTTAAGAAACGAAAAACAACTTTTATAACAATAACACTTTATCCGACCTAATTCAGACCTGGTGGGTGCATTGCTGACAAACCACTGAACGCCAGTTAATATCTTCAAGTCTTTTTTTGTGAGGAAAAAAAAAACATATTTGGTTTCTTCTCTTGTTCTGTTGCTCTTTCACAACAGCATCTTCAACAAATTGTGGATAAATCCGCAGTTCCATCTATTACAAGACACCAATGAGATTACATAGAATAACTCAGAAATAACTCAGACACTCACAGCTTTAGGCTGCGTTTGCCATAGTCCTTCAAAATATGTTCTTGTAAGTTTATCTTCTAGGACATCCAGTTTCTAAAATGAATAAAAGAACAATAACTGAAAAAAAAAAGACTAATTCTTCAGCCTGGATGTTATGAAAAAATCAACTTGCAGACAACGCTAGAAGGCCCTTTTTGATCCATCTTATTGTGTGCTCTTTGGTGCAAAGAGAATTAATAACCGCCAGGTCTGCTTCTGAAAGAATAAGGAGAAAATCATCTGACTACAGCTTGTAATTACAGCTAGCTCTCTGACAGCCTTGATGACTGGGCAATGATACTGATGATCATAATCATTTACACATCTGTACATTTTTTGGCACTTTTCCTTCCTGGCTTAGGCTGCTGTGTAGCTGTGTTGGCTTAAAGTTTTAACAATAACATTGTTTTTTCTTCTTCTAAGAAGTATGTGGATCTAAATCGATGTTTCTAATTGGTCACCTGGTGTAAATGCCTCTTTTACATGAAGATCTAGAAAACCTGGGTTGATTTACAGAGCTGCTGAAAACCATCAGCCAGACTCTGCTTAATGTGATCTCAATTGTTAAGTTTTATTAGCCAGATTACCAAAAGACAGCCTGGCCACTGCTGACAGAAAAAAGTGTGTTATGATATAGTTTGATAATAATACGAAGACAATGGCTGCAAGTTGGTCATCTGTTTTCAGAGAAGCAGCAAAAACAGTGGGCTGAGAGAATAAATGGTGCCATGCTGGTTTGAGTAAAGACAGCAGCACAGAAAAAGCTTTTCATCATGCTGTGATACGTTTTCCGAACGAAGCCAGTTAAAACAGGTATTGGTAAACAGGGCGGTTTTCTATGACATATTGGAGGAATGTTCATTAAAAAAAATACCCTTAAGAGCTGACCGCTCCACTGCTCCTCATCCAAGAGCTCACGGCAGCAATACAACAGGTCCAAATTTCCATGTTCTAGTTGAATGTTTTTAAGCCAGAGTTGTTCAAAGTACTTTTAAACCTATTTTCTTAGGAATGCAAGATGTGGACCATGAACTGCAGCTTCACCGGTTTACAATCCTTTTATTTAATCTCTCAGCTGTCAAATCTCTATTGTTGCAATACGATAATGGTATTTACCCTCCTGCTTTCCATATTTCCATCCATCCATTTTCTATACCCGCTTTCATCCATCGGTCTGGTCGTGGGGTTGCTGGAGCCTATCCCACTTTCCTTATTTCAAAGATGTTTAAGATGATTAAGAGATGAGAGTCACCAGGGCTTTAGAAAGATCTCCCCCCATCATTTACTTTGCTTTGTTATTAAGTTATATCTCTGTGATGAGTATGAACAGGTACTATGAGCAGTAACTTTTCATTTTAATGCATACATGAGCATTGCTTTAAGAAGACACCAGCGCTACCAGAACAGGGGCGTCCCTGTCTATCTTCAAGAAGCTCTTGAAAACCCAGCTCTTCAGAGAGCATCTCCCATCCTAGCACTTACCTTGTACTTACCTACCCCCTCTATCTCTGCACTTTATCTTTCTGCACTTCCTTCTATGCCTGCACCCTATCTCTACTCTGTCACCTCTGACATAGACTAGTGGGTTCCTTCTATGTAGTTTATTGTTAGCTTTATATAGCTTGTTAAATCTTCATTTGTAAGTCACTTTGGATAAAAGCGTCTGCTAAATACATAAACATAAACATAAGAAGAAGAAATGTGCAGTTTGCATTGGCAGTAAAATCTGACACATCTGATAGTGATAGGAAAGCAAATCAAATGTTCAGTAAATGCAGTAAACGGTTTTAAAATGAACATTTGAACAGTTGAGATCTGCAGGATTTTGACTTTAAGCCAGTGAGATTCATGTATATCATAGCTATGCAGCACCATCAGTTCTGATGTGAGTCATGCCAACAGAAAAGTTGGGATCTGGCAGACTCTCAACCTACTGTCACATTCAGCAGCACGGGCAGATGCCGGGACGCTCCATTCATTTAACCAGACTGTTGAGATCTAACACACGGTGAGGGCAGATGTGACTCACAAGTTCCTCTCGACAAAAGGTAAACATATGACTTGGAATTCTGTGGCTGTACAGAACCCACTGCGGTAACCTTTGGAGGATTTAGTCAAACTATAAATGCATAATCTCAACTGTGCAAAGCCTCTGTGAATCTGTTTTTTTGTATTGCAGCGCTGACCTTATTTTCATGGTGCTTTGGTGTTTCTCTTTAACATTTTGTTCTTGATGAAAACTCCTGCTTTTTTTTAAAACAAACTTTCTCACAACTCAACTCTCCTTCCTCCTTTTTTCCTTTCTCAATCCATCTCAGCATGAATGTTGTTTCCTTTGAAAAAAATCCACATATGAATCTTTTCTCTTTAGCCCTAACTATAAAATTTTGCCACAAAGACATGCCTGTCGAGCTTTTCCCTTCCTTCCCTTTATTAATGCCTTATTTCTGTTTACTTTGCTATTCTTTTTTTTGTGGGCCACAGTTAAAATTCACTCTGTTCCTTATTGTTCATTCTCTCTATTTTTACTTGACCAGTCAAACATTCTTGTACACCTTGCCTTCCTCCCCTCTACCTCCCTGTTGGTGCACTGCTTTCAGATCAATCTCATCCGTCCGCTCTCACCACAGAGCGTGCACCATTTTCAGTGGCAGTTTGCAGGCTGTTCTTGTAGCATGACCTCAGTGCTCTCTTCTCCTTGTCTCCAACCCCTCCCTGTGCAATCGGCCCAACAGTGTGGATCACATCTGCAGAGAATTGAGATAAGAAGCAGTTCATTATCTAGTTAGAAGTGTGAAGCTGTGGGAAAATGTTTAACTTTAGAATCTACGTTAAAAATTCATCGAGAAAAAAAAAAAAAAAATGGAACTGATGTTTCTTTGTTCCTTGTAAAACGTGTTTTAAATCCACCGACAGAAGTTTGCAGCCACCTCCCTCAACACAAACAAGTGTTATCCTGTCTGTTGGATGTCATCATCTATACTGTAAATATCACAGAGACAAGAAAGATTCTTTCTAAAAGCTCTTACATACAGTATATAAAGAAAGCCATACATCAGACAGAATCCATTGCTTTGAGTCAATCAACCCACATTTAATGGATATTGTGAAGTCATCTCTAATGAGCCTTATGAGACTTTTTGTTTTTTGGGATCAGGATCAGGAGTCAAAGATATGCTTGAACCACAAATATAACTCTGAAAAGAAACGTACAATTAGAATACAAATAAGAAAGTTCAAACCTTTGTTTTTCACTTCCTACACAACTTCATCAGTTGTTTTCCTAATTGGAGTGTGATAATGTACGCGTATACTTTGGTTTTGACTCATTTAGACATGTCTGCACTGTCAAAATATTCCTTTATTCGTAGTCTCCTGTTAAGACTCTCCATCATAGCGATTTTACATTGGAAACAGAAAACTCTTCACTTTTATAAGAAGTATGTGGGATTCCTGTTCACACATTCAAGTAGTCCACAATGCAATTTTCCTGTGTGACAATTTTGTAATGAGCCACCCATCTTTCCCCCCCAAAATAACACCTGAACAGCCAACATCAGCCACTCTGGATCCAAGAAGAAGATTATCAGCCTTACAGGTGAAACAGAGGAATGTTAAAGACTCCTTGTGTGCAGATCTGCAACACCATTAGCCCAACTGATGCAATTAGCTGGAACACCTGTATGTTGTCTGCATCCAAATCTGCCTTTTTTTTTTTTTTAAGTAAAATCAAACACTCAGAAACAAGGCCTCAATCATTTTACAACAAGCACTTTTATTCTTACCATATATGCTAAATTCTCCTTTATCTACAGGTGAGTCAGTCTTATTCTCCCGAGTTTCAGGAGAAAGAACACGCTTGATGAAAGAAGGACAGCTTTCTTAAGTTGTAAGCATAATAGGAAGAAGACAGGCAATGTTTTACCAAATTGTCTAATTGACTGCCCTTTTTTTCAATCTCATTATTCATTGTCACTTGAGTATAATCTTCCCTGTGGGCAGCCGTTTAGAAGTCTGGAATCAGACAAAATACACTCAGCTTTCAGCAGACTGCTCTCTTTGTCACCTCTCATATACATTACAGTATCACAGTATTAGTATTTAAGGTTCGATCTGACAGGCAGAGCTGGAAAGCTTCAAAGCTGCTGCTGTCATTGATCTTAATGCTACATGCAAATAGTTTCTGAGTATACAACATATGTCTGTGGGGGAGGGGGGGGACGACTTATGTGTTTCTCACTGACTGTAATAACATCTTTACTAAGACCCTTTCTAGAACTAGAAGAACTGTTTATAAAACTGAACTTCTTTAAAAAATGGAAGTGAGGAAGGAGAAAAAAACATATTCCAATTACATTGAATGTGATGAAATATGACATTACTGGAAAGAGAACTTTGATATCTTAGATTTTCTCTGTTTGTTAGTCTGTACGTTTTCAGCAGTAATTGCTTTGCAGGGTCTAAGTTTTATGGGGTTTTTTTGTTTTTTTTGCCATGTAGCTGTAGCTTGACTAATTGATACACTACTTTGTCAAAGTAATGAAATCTTTTTTTTCTCTGAAAACAACATTCAAATTCGACTCTCTGATTAAATCAAGGGCAAATGAAATGAAGTGTACCAAACTGAAGGCGGTGTAGCAGGGCCGAACATTGCAGAAAACCTCAGTGAGACTGAGGAACACAGAGCGCATACTTTGCTGCTGAGATGTGGGGTTTTTTTTCTCAACACATGTACACAGACATCCCCACACATTCTGATGAGACGCAGCATGCTGCACTCAGCATGAATCCCATCGCTGTCATAAGACATAGCAGCACCACTGTTCATGAAGCACACACACACACACACACAGACAAAGAAAGAAATTCTTGTACCGATTCATTTTTTTCCACTATTGAGCTGAGGTTTTCACGCTATGAGGCAAAACTATTGTAGTCTTCAACCACAGATCAACCCTGACACTTCAGCCGCCCAGAGACTCATTTTGCTGCTCACAAGGGTTTTCTCATTGTATAATCTAAAATAAATCATCTTCTTACTTGAAGATTACTGTCATCTGATCTGTTTCTCTTCACTCTGGAGAAATAAGGAGCAACAAAATGAATAAGTCTAAGACAAATTATCCCGCGTCCAGTGAGATAACAGGGAAAACACAAGAAAAGCAAGGGGTTCTCTAGCTGTGCTGACAGGCCTCTAATTTTTTTCTCCTGAACAACTTTATGGTGTAACAATAAGAGAAAAAGGCTTGTATTATTCAGAGAGCAATAATGTTAGCTTTTGGTGCTAACTATATGTTATGCATTTGAGATAAATAAATGAAAAACTGAGGTTTATATTAAGAGGTTTAAACTAGGCTACAGGTACGTGAGGCTCAGCAACAGCTTGATTTAGTTAGCAAATGGACATCTTGAATTTTTCTCCACGCCTTCGTTTCAGACTCCTTCTCCTGGCTTTGATTGTACAACTATAAACACGGCTGTTTATCTAAAATTAGAAGCGCAAAAAAACGTAAACAGAAACAGACGGCAATGCTTTGCAAAACTACTTTATTAACAAATACTTTATTCACAGAGAAGATATCAGATTTTGTTGCAGATATATGGCTGCCATCAAATTCAAGATCAGATAATATTTTCCATGAAATAGTAAAATGTCTCACTTTTGACATTTGATATGTTTTCTTGTGAATTTGGATTAGGGCCTGAGGAACTGCGGTTGTACACATTGAAACATTTCCCCCCAATGAAAACATGACTTAAATGTAAATGCCTTTTATATCTTAAACAGTTCAAATAAATCAATTCTATCTTAAAACAACTTAAAATACCGATCTAATATTCCCACCTTTTTAAGTGCCCACTTTACATCAGCATACTTATAATTACCACTACTCCGTGAAGCAGATTTATTCTTCTTCTTCTTTTTTTTTTGTAAAGTTATTCTTATTTGTAAGATCACAACAATGAGAGAAGCCATTTTTCTGGGCTACAATCTCTCTGTTTGTGGCCAAAACTCAAACGTTTGGATCAATTAGTATCCTGGTCGGGTAGGTGGATAAACAGGAGGGTGTGCTTTTGAACTCATTTGTTGTGCAGTCACTTTTAGAGCAGAGCTTAGAATAGTTTATGGCTCCTTACAAGCATTCCCTCGCTGCCCATCCCGCTTTAACCCCTGTATGAACACAGAAGTGAGGCAACTGAGAGCAGAGGATAAATCTGAGGCTTGAGTGTTGAGTAAATGTTTGTGATCAAGAAGCAAAAAAGGCCAAGTTAAGATCCTTAATTGCGATCCAGCTGAGATAGAAAGGGGCGGCTGTTTCTCAGATGAATGTAGAAAGTATAAGAAAAATAAATAGAAATCTTACACTGGTGGTATACTGAGGTCTGTTCTGTGAAGGAGAAACAAAATAGACAAAGAAGAGATATTAACCTGAGTCTTTCTTTCCTCTGGAATTCTGCTGAGCTGGTCTGTAGTCTGCTGGAGTTAGCTCACTAGGTGTGATCACAGGCATATCAGTGCCTCATCACTGCCCGATTTTAAATTAGTATTTGGGCCACACACCCCACTAACAACGTCAGTTATTATTTGTATTGATTCCCTTGCATTCTGGTGTAAACAGTTACTAAAAAGTTCATGTTGAGATCCCAAGATTTATTTTTACGATCAATTCTTATGTTAAAAGATCAATATATGAACTGAAAGCATTTGGGTGAATGTGCATTTTCTAAAGACAGAGGACACAAAGTAAATAACAGGGTGTAGTCTTAGTAGTAACAGTTCTAATTCTTCTCCCTTCAACCATCGTACTGAGCAAAGTATGAAGTAAGGCTGAAGAAGAGAAGACAGGTCCTGCTGGAGCCAAAAGCACTTCTCTCAGTCCTTTCCTGGTGGCAAGTGATATCCAGGTACAGAGAAAAAGACTGTGTTGCTATAGCAACGTTTATCACTGACTGTGGAAATGAGATCTTTACCTGTCAAGGTCTCTAGGTTTGTTTGTTTATGTTGAAACAGCTGTGGTTCCCCCCATTGTCTCATAAGCTATGTTTTATTAAAAGCGATGCACACAATGTTAATATGCCAGGAAAATCAATAAATACAGTCATGATGTAGGTAATGAGAAACAAATGCCACATAAAAAAGATCAGGGGCCTGTATAATGAGGCCGGTTTAGTGGCTTACCAACGTAACTCCCGGTTTAACTTTGGGTTTTCAGTGTCACAAAGCTGGTTCACACCTTACCGGGTTTTATCACCACAATAACTTAGGCCATGGCTCCCTTTTAACCGATTCTCACTGAGAAATGTGAAGATAAAAAAGTGCGTAGACAGTGACACAGTCGCTTCCTTTTTACACCATTTAACTTTCACTGAGAAGCAGCTTCATGAGAGATGTTTCAACAGAAGCTAATGACTGACTTCTAATGACTTAAAGCTTCTTCCGACTGACTTTTACAGATGTGAAACAAGTATTAATTCTTTGTCTTTATCAAAATCACTGAACAACAAAGGAGTTAATAACGTCTTCTCATACGGCACATGATTGTGCAACGTATCAAACTGGCTCAACTGCTTCGACTTATACCCGTTCATTCTTATTCACAGCCACAGCCACATCCAACTCATAACTTGTTCTATTTAAATGATCCCTGTGCAACAAAAACCCTTTTAGTTGAACAATTTAGGTCCCTGATGAACTTGAACATGAAAATTAACTTCGACATTTACATTACGCCCACTGACTTGTTTGAATAGATTTTCAATTTGTTTATTTGAAGCAAAGAACATTGAAAACAGACAGAGGTGCATCTTCACATCCCTCAAGAATACACCTGCTGCACATTCATTTAATAAAAACACACAATCATAAATCATCAGGTTGACTCCTGCTTTAATGCTATAGCAGTGATATTGATCAGTCCTCCTTCCTGCTTTGACTGCTTCTGCTGTGCTGCTTTCATTTGGCTCTTTTTTGGCATCTTTTGCTCATTTTGACATAGATATCCAGCTCCAGATAAACAAAATGCAATTGGTCATTTGTTGCCAACTCTGCTCGTCTTACATGATCCTGAACATATTAAAAGTCGGAGTAACCGTGTTGACTGGCTTGTTTTATAGCCGTTGTCCTGTGATACCGCTTAGCAAGATGTCCAGCGTTAGTCTTCTAAATATATCCTGTATTTCTTGAACCTGCTTTGTAGTACAAACGCAGAGGCAGAAACGTGTGAGTTCAGCTTGGAGTGAGTATCATGTCCTCACATAAGTTCAATAAAATATTTCAGTTTTGTTATTGGTTTCAGAGTCTGTGATGCTGCAATAACGTCTCATTAACACTGTTCATGTTCACTAAACCAGTCTAATTTGTTTTGACTGACAGGTTGACTTATTTACATATTAAGGCATTCATTCAGTCTTAGAAGTTCCAGATACTTCACAAAGCGAAACAGCAGGTCTGTGCAACCTGTGGACTTCTCTCCGCTTCAATGATCGCTGGTGGATTTTTTTAAAAGGCTGCAGGCTAAAAGTAATTCTG
The DNA here is from genome assembly GCF_036924035.1 of Leuresthes tenuis. Lineage (NCBI taxonomy): Eukaryota > Metazoa > Chordata > Actinopteri > Atheriniformes > Atherinopsidae > Leuresthes > Leuresthes tenuis. The sequence goes on along the minus strand of NW_027325365.1, from coordinate 13,593,186 downwards.
TACTCAGTTCACTGTAGCTTGATCAATCAGTTTGCCCTGAGTAAGAAGAAACACTGGAATTAAAAGGGTGCAGTCTATGTTTTATTCCACTTCTTACGGCACATAAAACTTTTGTGTATGTGTCGGTGTTGGTTTTGGGGGGGGGGGTATCAGCCTCGGTTTAGGGTATCAGTGGTTATTGTTCTTATAATGGCTCAGAGTAACTCTGATTACAATTGTTTTGACTTCATGGAGGCAAAATACAGTTTGGAAGACGGAACAAACAGGCATAATTTTTCCTACTTTCTATTTATTCACATTTTGTCAAACAGGATTTTTAAAAAGTGTGCAGAAATATGAAGAAGAACTCCTTGTTTACGATGTACAGAAAGATATCATGGGATACATTAGTTACTGAAGACATTTGAACAAAGTAGCAATTCTTAAGCAAGTTTTGGAGTTACCAGTAAAGTGTAATTCTATGACTTCTGACTGGATTGACATCACAGATAATTATCAGTACAAAAATAGGCATATTCTGTCTGTGTGTTCAGAACAGGTAGCTGTCTTGTTTCAAAGTACTGACCTCACTTCTAAAAGGTTCATACAATGAACTGATTCGTCCCGGGGAAAAAATAGAATCTCTTGGGCCACATTTATCTCTTTCACAATGCAAAACATTATGAGCCTAATGATTATTTAAGATGGACATTAATACAGCACTCTGTCTCACAGACACTCAGCGCGAGACTGCAGAGCCCAGAAAAGGCCCAGATGAGGCTGTTTAATCCAACCCTCTGTGGACTGGAAGACCATTAGGCAGAAAGATACATCACAGTGTTTGAGACTTTTTTGAAATTGGATCTTACGATCTTAATTCAGAATCAGGCATTCATTACTGAAGCATAAAATTTGTTCCTCTGACCCTTTCATCAATAATTTTCTTCAGGCTTATTTGTTGTTAGAAATGGTTTAAGTTGTATGTACTGACGAGGAAATTCTGCCAGTGAACCATAATCCATGGAGGACATTCGGTTAGAGCTGTGGAGACTGCTCATTACAGCCTAGCAGTGGAGGCGCTCAGGCTGCCAAAAACTATTGCATTTTTGTTATTGTCTCTTTTTAAAACCGAGTATTTGAAATGCAAAGCTGAAGAAGAGGACACTCTTGGGAAATATGTTTAAGCTGACTTGAACTGCGGCCTCAATCTAAAACCACTTTGCATTAAATACTCTTGGAGACGCCGCCATTTTTACCCATAATTCAATCGTAACTGCAGAACACCACCCTCTGCTCAGAGTCTGACATTGATCAAATACGGTTCAGTGTTCCTCAATATGCAGTTTCACTGAATTTCAACAGATTGCTCTCAAAGAAGACCAGTTTTAGATTTGGGCATTTTTTGTTTGGTCAATTCCACAAGCTGAAGTAAACAATGAAATATTCTAGTGACTGAAATGTGGGAACTTGCAGAAAAATTGGGGTAAAATGTAACTAAAGTTCAGCTAGTAGACAGTAAGATCAACGTTCTGATTATTATTGAGACTGAAATCATTTGTAGGGACTGAAATCTTGTGTACCTCCATTCAGTTACCATGTTTTTTCCCTCTCCCGCAGCAATATTTTAAGTAGCTTAAAGTGACTGATGGTAAATCCCCATCCCCATACGCACTGACTATACCAATGAGGACCGTCCCACTTTGGAGACAAAAGATGCTGTGATTCTTATCCATTTGGGGGCATTGTATAAAGTCGTAAAAAAAATTAAATAAAACTCATCAACATAATATCACATATAAGGATGATACTATGAACAAAGAAAAAAAACTGCAGACAATCAACCAAGCAATTACAAAGCAACATTGATTTTTATCCCTTTAGCAGGTCATCACCTGTTCAGGAAAATCTCTGGCTCTTTATCCGCTAAATGTTCCAACACGTTCACCAGCACATCACTCTCTGAAAGTCATTACCAAGTAAAATGACACCATGTGGCTCCGACTCCAATCAACCGTGATAGAAAGACGTGGACGTGCTTGTTTTCTCACGCTTTTCTGGTGCAATGCTGCTATCATCAATAGCCATCATGGAGACAATGAAGACCCGTTGCCACACGTCGAGTTTGGGGAGACTGAAGTAAACAAACTAAAAAGTAATTACGGCAACAATGTGAGTGGCTACTGTGTTACCTTGTTCTACTCACAGTTAGGGTTTTTTTTTTTTTTTTTGGAACCTTCTTCACAACAAACATGACTGAGTTAAGTAAAATAAAATTAATTTTCAATTGTAAAAAAATTAGGAAGTGGACAGCCAAAACAACAAACTGAAAGAGTCTGAAATGCTGGGACGACCTCTGCTATACAGCTCAGAGCTATTTGATGTGGCAAACAAATTCTTCTTATTTCAGAAGGAAAATAAGTAAGTACTGTGGGAGGAAGCCGGGATACCTCTTGAAAGCTAAAATCTCAACAGTGCCAAGTAGACTGTTGAAGCAGGTGGAAAACTAAAATGAAAATCACTTGACAGCCATTATTACTATTGGCTTTTATTGCAAACTAGTGCCTTCGCCCTAATAGTCATCAACATTTCTAAATAACAGTAATTAGTGACGCATCTTGAAAACAATAACAGGTGGGGAACAATCATGACAGCGCGCCTTCACTGGAAAGGACATTCACATATTTGTGACATGAGGTTTTCATGGTTCGACATGTGCAGCATGAGCTGTATCCTTAGCTGGGCACTGTGTGTGTCTTTTTGGTGCACTTTTATTTTGAGATGCTGCAGCCTGTACTCTTTCTGTGATCATTAAACAGGAGACAAGGAGATTTACTGCTGAGGCAACCTATGAAAAACTACATAGCTTTGTTGCCTCTGTGTCCCCTTAAGACCAGAAGTGTGAGGATGAAAGTCTGATATGAGATCAAAGATTTAAAGAAACATGTCTGAACAATGTGACAGTGCTTTATCAAACTTCTCATTGATAAAGAACAGTAAAGTCCCTAAGAAATCACTTAGTCTGCGTGTATGAACCCACACAGAAAGAATACCAAGTAATCCAACCAAAGTTTAATGATGGCCTCTTGACACTGGAAGCACGATCAGTCGCTCAGCGGTGTAGAAAGTCTTCGCTAACTCCAGTTTGTTTTCGTCTCTTCTAATGAAACAGTAGACTTGCTGAACAACAAGGGTGTGCGTGCTAATGCGCGGAGAGCTAATGTGAGTGACAAATCGTTACTACAGCTTCTTAAAGGGTAACGATTCCTTGAGAGGTGTCGTGGCGCTAATTTAGACAAACACCTTTAATCTGTAATGAGACACTCTCTCTTGATGACCCCAAAGACTCCCACCCATCTCTCCCCTAAATCCACAATCCAAATGTCAGCTCTGGGTCCACAATGATGTTCATTCCTCTGTTAATCTCTGACAAGACTCTGCTTCCAGTCTTTTCACTAGAGACCTGATACAGAACAGTTAGCTGTTAAGTGACACATCAGCCAGCAGCATGCTGTCAGCAAGTCAAAGACGTGTTCTTTATACTGTAAGGATCAAGTCTTTAACTATAGTTATTAGATCCTTACCTGAGAAGAAGTGATGACATCACAGCATTAATCAGTAATATTTGTCATAATTACATTCCATTAATTATGATAATTAATTGATATGAAGTATATATCAATTGTGGTTTTAATAGTTGCACAACATGATGGAAAATGCTAACAGTACATTTTATACTTCCTTATAAACACTTGCATGTTCCACCGTAAGACTTGATGAGCCAAACTAAACGCTATCAAGCTATTGTGTATTTGTTGCTTTTCTACAGAGTAAGAAATGCTTTCATTTCCCAAAGCCCAGGTTAATATAAAGTTAATGAATTGCTTGATTTGTCTAACCAAAAGTCCAAAGCCCTTATCTAACAGTCATCCTAACAATAAGAATAAGAAAAACAAGGTCTTTTAAAGGCTAGGTTTGCTAAATAAGTGACCTTAAAAAAAAAAACACAACTGTTGTCAAATAGCTCATTTTCCTAACTATTTTCATTCAAGAGCAATGGTTTTGTTGCTCTTGAATAAACATTTTTCTCTGAATCATTATTGCTGACAAAAGAAATCCATCGAACAATAATTATCAGATCGTATGACCTCAACGTTTTTTTACATTCACTGAACAATCAGTCGACTCTGCCTGATGTTTATGGCTGCAGGCTTTCATTTGCCTTTCATTTCAGTGATCTGTTCTGATACAAAACTCATCTGAATTCTCGTCTCATTATAGAAAAAAACGGCCTAAAAACTACATCCTCCTTGATTTAGCCTCTTTTCCCTGGCTCCCAGAATGTGTTACAATTGATTTTAAGATTACTTATTGATCGCAGGCCTCTTCTGTTCAGCTGAAAACTGAAGGGGACACAGTCTGCATTCAGGCCTCTGAGGCGCTGCAAAAACCTGCCTATTTTATTCACTTTCTGTTATTTCTTTTAACCTAAATGAATGCACCTTTTTAAATCTTATTTTAATCGATTATTTTGATTTTATTAACAATTTCTAACAACTTCCAGCTGTATTTTGATCAACACCTTGAGTTTTGAGAGAGCACTTGTACTGAGAGTTTAGGAAAAAAAACAAAAAACTCACATCCTGGTGTCAAACTGCGAATTCAAGAGCTAGCCAGGTGATGGATAACTTCATAACTTGGGCAATTTACAGTGTACAAGAATGCTGAGGATGACTCTTTAAATACCAGCGGAAACTAATCAGAACATCTGAATTAATTTAATTAATTAACACACAGCAGCTCAAAGATTAACACACGTGTTTAATTACTGCGATCAAATCTGCAGTCACGAATAGAGAGGAGGTAAAACAAAGAGTTCATCACTCTTCAACATTTGCTCTCCGCGTGTTTGTCCATGCGATTGTTTATGTTGTCACGAGTGCTTACTCTTCACTCAGTCTGCATCATTCTAAAAGTCAAGAAGCCCAGAATGAGTGCGTGCTGTGACGGAATTGTTCAGCCTCGCCAATGCATTAACGGAGCACCCGACAGTGACCAGGTGCATAACTCAGCTCAGTGTGTTGGTTCGGTTCATCAGTGGGTCAGCCTGCGGTCATTCATCTGTATGTCATCTGCTAAACGTCACCCCAAAACTGTTCTCAAATACACACAACTCCCACGCACACACATATACTACCCCCCCAACACACACACACACACACATGCTTGCTTGCGAAAAAACGCTCCAGCTGAGATTGAATTTGTTATTGCCATGGCAATTTTTCCTCATTTCAAACCTAATCATTTGTTTTATTCGTCCTCTCCCTGTTTTTTATTCCATCCTTCTGTTGTCCTTCTTCATCACCCTCCTCCCTCCTGCTTTCAACATTACCTCATCCAGTCATCCTACCTCTCCTCTGGCCCCATCACTTTCTCCTCCACACCTCCTCTGCTTCCTGGTTTTTCTTCCATTTCATCCACCCTGCATCCCTCTCGCCTCTTCCCCTTTTCCCTCACACTTTTTCCCACCCTTGTCTCTCTCATCCCTCCACTATCATCTTTACCAGTAAATCCTTGTTTCTTCCTTCCTCCCTCTATTAGATATTCTCTTCACCCCCGCTTCTTCCTCCCTCTTTCGCTCTCCCTCCGTCACCTGAGGTAGACAGTTCTGTCAGGACTCGGCCTTATTTACCGCCTCTCTTCGCTCCTGTTTACATTATCGATCGGCAGGGTTGCTTTAGTTCCACCATACATCAACATCCCCCTCCTCCTCCTCACCCCAGTATTACGGCTGCTGGCTCACATTACCCTGAAACACAGACAGAGTGGGAGAAATGGGAAGGGGGGTGGAAAGCTAGCGGAGCATGTTAGGATGTTTGAGGGATTTATGCTTGATGCAGGGAGTGTGCAGGAGAGTCTGAGTGAGCATGTGAGGAGCAGTGTTAAATGGATGTGTCTTCTAAAAGTGTGTGTGACTGACAGTAAATGTGTGTGCGTTATGTATTCAATATGCTGAAAACATACACAGTCACCACAAGTGACTGCACAGAGATGTTATTAAGCTTCACGAACAGTCGAGGGATTTTCACTTTCCGTTAGTCTAGATGTACACACACCAGACGCGACATAGACGGAAGCATGTAGACACCAAACATTGGAAAAATATAAGTTGATTTATGTGGAAACCATAAATGTGGCTGCAGATCAACACCGTTCAGCCTCAGGAGCACAATCACGTTCAAACGCCACAAACCTTGTTTCTAACCAGAGAACTCAGACAAATTGTCACATTCTGAAAGTAATAAAATAAATGTTTAAAAGGACAGGTGCTAAGCGGAAATCTCTGGGTTTTTTTTTTTCCTGTATAATGGGCAACCGTGCTTGGGTAGGTGGGCCCATGTGGCCAATCAAATCACACATCCCTCTTCAGATCAGGTTTTCATAAACCAGTTTATCTTAATGATTTCCAGTCCTTGGCTCTATGTTGATTAATGAGGAGAAAAACACAAACCACCTCCTTTATGTTGATTTTGCACAAGCAATTTTTACTGTTTCTCTACCAGCAGCGATCATTAGAGCAGTTTAACATATTGCGAAAATATGCACGTAATGGGCACATTTTATCCTCCTGCTAAAGGTTGAATTTTCCTAATTGCTAAAACATGAACGCGCACTCTGAGAGTGTAATGTGTCAGCAAACGATTGTTAAAAAAAAAAAAAAAAGAACATTGCCTGCAGATGAATATTTGAGAGTAATGTGAATTAATGGCTGTCATTACCCTATTGCTGACGTTTTGTGTCTTTGTGTCTTAGAGTCTTAAAAGGTCAGTCTTCCACACAGAGAAGGGAATCATGACTTATTGCTATACAGATGTGCAGGTTTTTTTTCTTTTGAAATTTTTACCCAGAGATCACTTCCAAAAGGTCTGTCAAGTCTGAAAACACCAATCAAGCTATGAGAAGACAGTGACACTACTAGTTCTCTATTAAGTGTGTTATGAATATATTTGGTGTGTTTATGCCATATTATGCTTTGAGGGCCTCGTCTACCTTGGTTTTCCAACATTATCTCAGAAACAAAACTTCTTCCTCTAAAAAAAAAAGATTCAAAGCATTACGATGTGGGGGTCATATCCTCTAAAGCAGAGGTGGGCCGAAATTAAAAATGTGGGCAAAGTCGCATGCAATAATTGAAAAAAAAAAGTCCACAATTGAGGAAGTTTTTTCTTCCTTTCAGCTATAACGATGAACCTTTTCATATGGAAACAAACTTAAGTTTGGCTTAAACATTGAATCTGAAACAAGCAAAGCTTAATACTATAAACACACATTCAATCAAATGTCAGTGGTGACCTTTTTTTCACAGGCTATCAATAACAATAATTCTTTTGTGAACAGATATTCTGATTCCCACCTGTTCTCCACCTTTCCTTTGGCCATTTTTGGGAGGGGTGGCCCGATGCGACTGGTAGCACGAGGTCGCTCATGAATGTCAACAGAGGAGGGGGTCCTGATGACGTGTCAACACACCAGCAGAGCATTCTGGGATTGGTAGTATTAGTGGTGCATGTCTACTGGAGGACCAGCTCTAGTAGACACTTGGTATTATGTCACGGGCCAAATATAATTACACTGCAGGCCTAATGTGGCCCGCGGGCCTGAGTTTGACTTCTATGCTCTAGAGGCACTTAAATATCAAAAGCTTTAACTTACTACTAAGTCACAATTGAGCCATATTTCTACATTCAACATCTACTATCGTTATGCATTAACACATGTTATCAAAGCTGAAACTGGCTGGGCCTCACTCGCCATAAAGTAGTTCTAGTGTAAAATGTGAATCATTAAAGAAACACGAAACCAAAGTGTTCAGATAAATGCAGTGGGGTGAAATTTGTTTCTTATGAATGTAAAGGATTAGAGTTTGCGATAGAAATACTTAAGCACAACATTTAATTCATGTGGCATCCAACACTATCACCAGTCTTTTCCTTCAATTTTAGTTCTTCTCTTAAATTTAGAAAGCTCTCCACAGAGAGTACTGAAGTCCATTGTGATTTTATCTCATTTTTCGCCTGAAAATCCCAGAGTGCTTATCAGATCAATTAGTATACGACGTTAAGAAGCTTCCTTCATCAGTGTGTGAAAGCACAAATCAGCCTGACCTAATTATATTACAAAAGCTTGTTTCTACCAGACAGCACTGAGTCATTCTTATGGGACATTCGGCCCTTTTTGTTTTATTAAGGTTCTGCCATACAGTTTGATCCTTCTGATTAAACAATCATAAGCAAGCTGAACAGCTAAAGTAAAAGGCACAGACAGGTAGACGGGGAGAGCAGAGAGTAAGTAACTATGTAAGAAAAAGGTACATAAATTTTGCATGTACTTTGCAAATTCAGCCTGTACAGAGGCAGTGTGGGACTGTGTGAGTGAGTGGCTGCATGAGTTGGTTTGTGTGTGCATGCCTCCTCTCTCCCATAAGTGGGCGTTGAACTGACATAAGCCTTGAGACAACTTGACAGAGTGCCATCCGGTGACACCCGCTTTTCTTTATGACTGCCATTCAAGCTTTTTTTCTGTTTATTGTCATTTCCCTTCATTCTGACTCTGCCCGCCCCTTCAGCTCCCCCCACCATTCTTACCTGGGAGGCCACAAGTCACTGCTCCTGCTTTTCATGCTCAACGGCCATCCCTCCTCCCTCCTGCTCTTCTTTCTCCGGCTCTTCTCATACCTCCATCTGTCTCTCGCCTTCCTTTATCTGCCTTTAAAGCAGGAGGCAGCAAAAAGGCTAGCAGGTCCTTTGTGAGCTCGGCCTCAGTTTGTGCTCAGCCAAGCAGACACAGCTCTTAAATCCAAGGCCAGGCTTTGGCACAAAAGGAAGGCTCAGGTCTTGTAGAGGCCCCTATGGCTCTCCCTATCTCTTTGCACCTTTCTATATAAAAGACAGAGGGGCAGATATTCTAAATAGGAAGAAAAAGGTGGAAGGAAAAGGGAGGAAAAGATGCAAATGCTTAAAGGAGCGGGCATAATTTTCTTCATCACAGAGCAGCAGCAAAGACATTCTTTACTCGCTCTCACTCCCACTCCTCAACTCCATTTCCCTGAGCCAAGCAACACTAAAGTTTTTTTTTTTTTATCCCATTTTCTCCTTCAAGGCAAATGAATTAACTGAATGAATTAACACCAGTGCTGTTGCTGCTGTGATCATCATCATCACACTCCTCCTCATCAGCAGCAGCAGTTTTGATGAAGCTTTTTAACACCTATAAGGATCGCACTGCTGACGTTGAGGCAGGAAGAAGCAAAGATGTCGACAACCTTGTCAAGAAAGAAAAAAAAACACAGAAGGAAAGAAAAAATCCTCAACTAGCGAGGTATCACAGTCTGAGTGCTACAGTCTTTAGCCCAGAGCCTTGTCAAGTCTCTTGGCACTACTAAAGAAACCTCACTGCTGATGATGAACAGTGGAGGAGGGGAGGAAGTGAGATGGGGAGGAAAAGGAGAGGCGGGAAGACGACTGGAGTGAGATACTGGGGAAATAGAAGAACCAAATTTAGGAGTGAAGAAGGGGGGGGGGGGGGGGGGGGGGGGGGCAAAAAGACATAAAGGTGAGGAAGAAGACGACAAGAACAAGAGCAAACAAGGTGTTTAAGTTGTTGAACTCGGCAGACAGAACCGCCATGTTGTCAAAGATAAAGGAGCAGACGAGAGAGAACGACAGGGTGATGGGCGAAGAAAAGAGATGGAGGTCTTGGAGGAGAGGAAGAAGGGGAGTTCAGGAGAGCTGCAGTGAGGAGCTTAATTAGCCGTAATTGGCCACTGAGGGAACAGAAACTGGGAGACGAAAGACAGGGAGAGAAGAGAGGGGAGCATAACTGGCATTTTTTTTTGACAGAGTGATATCTCTCTTGATTTGTGCCTCTCTATTTCCTTCAACACTTTTTCTTTTGGCCTCTCCAGCTCCTACTTCTTTTCTTTGTATCTTTTTTTCTACCTCTAACTGTGTGAGTCACAATTCCCCAAACAGCATATTTCACTCTCTGCCAATTCTCCCTTAATCCAAGACAATGCATAAATACAGTGCAGAATTGGGCAAACAATTATGAAACAGAATATATGTCCAGTAGCACTGAAAAGCTTTGTTAACCGAGGGTTGGTGACTGACATCCAATAAATGATCAATATGTTTTATCTGTATCTGCACAGCGACAACCTACTTAAGAGTACGTTAATTTTTCCAACAACATGAAAGCAGCACCACCAATTGGTAATTAAAAACAAAGAAAAAAACTATTTTTTAATTTAATTTAATTTAAAATTATTGTTAAAACACTGCCATTGTTAATAGATTAAAGTGCAATGGACCAGCAGTAAAGTTCAGGCTTCATTTCGCTTATATGTACAGGAAGAAATATAATACAACAGAGACTATCTGTCGGGGGTTTTTTCTGCAGTTGAGCTTTTATCAGCAGTGGAAAAGCAAACTAGTTGGAAAGCTGTCGGAGTGACAGAGAGCAGCAGCTTACAGGAGCAGCACAGCACACTCATTGGTTGTCAGCACCGCTAAGATAGGCCCGAACAAAACACTGTGAGGTCTCGAACTTCCTGACTGATCGTTTTGCATGTACATAAAGCCATAATCACACCACAGCTGTTGTTTCTAACTACATAGATGGTGATTTTTGTCAAATGTCGTGTTGGTTATAAAATCAAGACATAAGCAGCACAGAGCAGAAGGTAGGAAAGGGCTCTCAAGTGAGGGTTGGTTAACAATGTAGTCTTAATGAGCCACATTTGTGTCACCATTTCATACTCGTTATGTTGTCTGATAACAGAGAGAAAAAAATACATAAATGAGAAAGTCTTATTGGGAATTTAGCTATATTAAAACTCAGCATCTATATGGACAGAGAAAAGCAAACAGATGTCAGGAGCTGAAAGCCTCCTGAGTACAGAATGCACTGAAGCACTAAAGGCTACATGAAAACACAGTAACCCTCACTGTCTCCTTGTTTATTGGTTTCAAACTGATCTTAAAGTTTCTATCATCTCTGACTGCCCCTCATCATTAAACCCCTGAAATGATCAGAGCAAATGCAACACCAGCCACCACGTGAGGATATTTCTACTGTTTTGGGCACATTGCAACAAAAATAAAAGTGATCCCCGCAGCCTTCGGCTGCTTACAGTAAATACCAGGAGTACATGAACGCTCTCATGCTGCTGCAACAAGAGGATTTGCTCTTTGCTCGGAGCTTAGACACTACAGAGCTACCACAAGTGGCTCTGGCTAGGAATAACAATGGTGGACGGCAGTTGCTCATTCAGAGTTGAGGAGGGTCTTATGTAGTGTTCACCAGCCAGGGCCATGCTTATGTGGTTTTGAGTCCAAACTGCCCAAAGCCCTGGATGACACATCCAGAGACACTGTTTTCTTTAGACAGAGAGAATTCTCTGTAATTCTCATAATTTGTGTCTTTCAAACCTCTGAAGTTACATAATCATGTTGAAAAAAAAGAAAACAGCGAATGATAATCGGCCTTTAAAGTGGCTTCTATTAGCTTTTTTTTTTTTAAATCTACCCTTCAGCCAAGGATCCAAGGAGAATTTCGACTGCAGCAGTTTTCTTTATAGAACTTTTAACATCTTTCAGTTCACTGTTGTGGCCGTTATCATTTTAGTTGATTTTCGACACTTCAATCCCTTTTCAGATTTAGGAGGCAGCTTTTTTTTTTTTTTATTGTGCAACAACCCACAGCACACACGCTGCTCTGTGCCAAAACAGCAGAAAGACAGGTATAGATTAGCTGACGAGCACAGTGGAGCATTTTGCACTTTTATAGACAGACATAGCCTTAAGACAGAGTATTGGCTTTAAATTCTTCACAACTTCCCATGAATGCTAATATCACTCTGCACGTGCAGGAAGTTTCTATAAGCAACTGCTAAAAACTGGTAACAGCTTAGAAGGTGATGATACAGCGGGTAAGAGTTGAGATTACAGCTTCTTTCCCTGTCTGTCCCAGAGTGGCCCAGAAATCAGCTGGTGGAGGTTGTACAGGACTTAGAAGTGTCCTTAACAGATAACTCCAGCTTCAGGAATCTGCTCTACCAGTTATGATAACACGGTTCTCATCACAGTTATTGCAGAGTTATGGGAAAGCAGCAACGCAGATGGTAAACAAACCCAAGCTGCCAAACAAAGTAAAAAAGTGAGAAGGACCTCACCTGAAAAATGTATGAGAGTCCAACTACAGCAGATATGCTGTACTGTGATTGATGTTTAAAAAAAAAAAAAATGACTGAACAAGGTTTTTGTTTCACTCTTGGTTGCTGCACTTATTGGAGATTTTCCACCTTCTATTATGATTTAGTTCTTGTTTTAATAACATCTGCATATTGCGGTATTAATTTCATGGGGTCTGTTAGGATGTAGAACTGCTGTCTTCCTCTTCTGCTCTGAATTTGTACTCCTGTGGTGTTTATTATGCCATTTAATTAACAAAGTCAGAATTAAATGCCTTTCAAAAGTGTCCAACACTTAGCAAATTTAATGAAGAGGCAGCTTGGTAGTGTTTTGACAAAAGTAGATGTAGCATTTGTTGCGCTAATATTCCAGTGCATCAAATAGTTCAGTTATATCTGTGTTACTGACTTGTTGCTTTAAGGCTGTTATTTACTTTGTTGGAGAGTTGTTGTGCTTCAGTGTCCTCATCTAAATAGCTCAAGGTTTTTCCTTTCCCCTTAATCTTTTAAAGCTGTTTGAAGCTGTTGTTTCTAATAGAAATGGAGATACATGGCTATGAGCTTAAGGGGTCAAAAGTGTCTGTAAGTCTCTGCATTGAAATCACTTCAGCTGACAGGTAGTTTCACAGGATGTGAAAAGTGATTATGCTTCTGTACTCATGTTGTCAATCACTCCCTTTCATTTGCTTTAGACGCACCTTCGTGCATCTTCCTTCCCCAGTGCTGCATCTCGGTGTCTCTGGCAGGGGAGCTGGGCTGGCTGGGGAACAGGTTAGCAGGGTTATAACTGTGCTTATCGGTACACAGGTGAGCTCCAGTGCACCTGGTTGTCTGGACAACACTCTGGCCAATGGTCCCTCATCTAGCAACTGCAAAACACACAGGAGGGCACACCAGCCCATGTGCATCTTCCAGCATCTATCAGACTCACAAATGGGCAATGTGCTTATTGTATGCACAGACAAAGAGGATTAAACAGCTCCATTCTGAATAAAGTCAAAAACAACAAAAAATGTCAGTTTCGAATTTAACTGCCTTTTCCTTTTGGTAAATGTGTGAATTCAGGCAGAACCTGGCTGAAATTCTCCAACTGTCATTTGTCAGCAACCCAACATTGCATGTGACTCTTGCTAAACAGCAGCAGTAGTGTGCCATGCGCTCTGGGTGTTGCTAGGTTACGATACTAGGATGCTGCTGGCTAAGTGGCTGTGGGATCACCGATGGACAGTCTGCACAGAGGGCTGACAGCAGGTCCTCTGGACCATTTGGCAACTTGTGAGTCAGACACTCTCAAAATCCCACATCTGGTGGCAAGCCGGTACAAATCAAGATCAAAGTGCTGGCTTTGAGACTGGACCTGCCCCTCAACCTTTCTACCTCTCCACTTTCCAGTCCGATTTAATTTCTCGCCCGCTTCCACAGTGAGGCATGGGCTCATGTAGTCTTCTGCCTGCTTTGTTATCCCTACTTTGCTTTCCATCTCTTGTTGCCGTCTTGCCTCTCACTCCCTCCTGCCGAGAGGTAATTAAACCCTGTTGTGAGTGTTTAAGCACTGAAGCAGACGGATGTTGAATTATTCCTGGGACGTTATATTTTGTCTGGGAGGAGAGAACTAGTCTCCATACCACATGCTGCGTAATGGCCATGCACACAAGAGTGCATCACAGGGAGCCTCATGCACACACATCCACATACAGCTAGTCGGTGAGTCAGAAAGCTGTCAGTCACGCAGAGCTCATGCTGACAGAGTTACAGGTAACAGAGTGATAAGACCTGACAGGCTGCACTCACTGACTGCACTGATACAGTGCACCCCACGCTGCACACGCAGCATGCACTTGCACATGCACATGCAAGGCACTGGACTGTAAGCACATGAGACAAAAACACATGAAGTAAAAAGCATTTGTGTCCACACACACTCACAAAGCTACAGCCAAACCCTCCAAGTTAAATAAGTTAAACAACAAAGGAAAACAGAACATGTAAGAACTCATCTCCTCCTAACTCCCTCCTGTATTCAGCTTCCCTCACATCGCTCCTCTCCCCCACACTGCCTCGTTTAATTTTCCCCACTCTCATACTCCCTCCTTATCTATCATTTCTGCTCATGCTCTCCATCCTGCCTTGAGCTTGCCTTTATCAGCGCTTCTCTTTCCTTTTTTCTGCTCTCTGCCACAGTGAACTTAAACTCTCTGTGGAACCAGAAGCTGATATCACACAGTCTCAGAGTTGCTTTAATCTGTCTCTTACACACACACACACACACACCTGGGTGGCCATAATATTATATATAACTTGGTTCCTGATTATTGCAATACCTATCGGCATCATCATTCTTTACGTCCCCACACCCGGAGATTTTTCTTTTTCTTTTTTTCCTGTCTCATCCACTATTGAATCAAGTGATGTCATTACTTGGGGCAATTTTTTTTTATCTGATTTTGTGTGGTTCTCTCTGGAGCCACAAATGGATTTATTCAAGTTTCTTTACATACTCAGTGATATTCGCTTGAAGCTGTGAACAGTCTTTAATGTCTGGGATGAAAATCAGTGGAGTTCCCTTTTAAAAAATCCAGTCTATAAAAAAAATAAATAAAATCAGGGATACAGAGTTATTATTTGTTATGTTTTTGTTTTTTTTCCCATCATGTTTGATATGAAGGATCTTGTGCTTGGGTAGAGTTACACTTTTAAGCATAACTTGTTATGTCAGTTAAACCAGTGGATCCCATTCAGGTTCAGTCATGGTACGCAAGTGGTAGAATAAGCAGGCAGCCGAGTTGAGAAAGATGCAAGCAGCGGTCCGAAACCTAACAAATCCACGTGCATATTTTTCAACAAAAAAGTCGCTGAAACTGTGTAACACATCAGCTGTTATTGTCCATGGCAGTCTCCAAATCCCTCTGCATCTGTGCTTCAAGCGCAGCATCTGAACAGAGACTGAGCACAGCGGGGAACACAGACACCTAACCACGCTCCATGGAAAACCAAAGCAAAGTAAATATGTTTGCCTTCTTGGAGAAGAAAAAAAAAGGGAAAAACAAAGCTGGATGATTAGGTCTGCTGGACTTGTGTGCATACCATGGATAACGATTTGACTGGCTTAAATATGTACCATATGTTCAGCATTATATATTTTCAACAATCTGCAGTAAGAGTGTGTGAAACACAGAGGTTTTAAGTGCTCCTTTATGTGTATACACACACACACAAATATATATATATATATATATATATATAAAACTACATGATTTGATAAGAGGTCTGGTTATTTTGTAATGTTACTTGAATTTAAGATAACTGAATCCCAGCAAGACCAGCCGAAGTGCTTTGTTTTAGATTACACTATAGACCCATGTCACTTCAGGCTCTCAGAAATAGTAATAATCATCTTTTTCATTTCACAGAAGCATAACCAAACTGAGTAATTACATTTTTAGTAAATAATAGTAAAATCAAAATGGTGTGATATTGAAATTGCATCTTTCCGGTTTCAAGCCCCAACAAAATAAGCATCTATGTTCTTAGAGTATAGATGATTTTACTCTTAATTTAGTAGTTTTTGTAATAATTTTCTTTAAAGTATGCGCGTGCTATCATGTTCCACTTATTTAGACCAAACCTTGAAGCACTCATAACACTCATACACTTTTTTTTAAACTAAAACACCTTTGAAAATGTTTCCTGTCGTGTTAACTTCTCAGTTTAATCTTTCTCGACACTCTGCAGTGGAGTGCCATCTAATTACTGAATGCCATTTACGTTGCAATAACCGGAAGCCTTGGAGTGTCATTGTGGGCGCGCAAGTTTCTGCTGGTACCGAAAAGGGAAATATATCTACAGACCCTCCAAGGAAAACGAAAAGAAAAATAAAACACTAATTTTCTGAATTTTGACAGCAGCATTGTCTACTTTGTGCTTTATTCATTTATTTATTATTTTAAAAGAAAAGGTCATTGATAAATCTGTTACAGTCTTATTTTTCTCTGGAAAATCAGCAGTGCAGATTGCTCTTTTTCAGCAGCACCCTACATCATTGTCACCCTTTCCCACACATTCACACCTGGAAGCAGTCCAGCAGAACCACACAAAGCAGCCTCACCGGAGTTGCTGTAAGTTAGATAAAACACTGTCACGCTTTATACTCACACTTTGCCGGGAGGCCGTAACCGCAGGTGATCTTGGCCTCTCCTGTCTCGCAGCCGTGGAGGGAAGCACACTCTTTTTTTAGC
This sequence comes from Leuresthes tenuis, assembly GCF_036924035.1. Classification (NCBI taxonomy): domain Eukaryota; kingdom Metazoa; phylum Chordata; class Actinopteri; order Atheriniformes; family Atherinopsidae; genus Leuresthes; species Leuresthes tenuis. The sequence goes on along the minus strand of NW_027325365.1, from coordinate 13,576,725 downwards.
AGGGGACCTGCAGCGGAGTGGATAGCTCCGTCCACTGGAAAGGAAACAAAAGATTCAAGGTGTTGTCCTACTTATGTGAATCCCCTGAAATCTGACTGCTGACAGGAGCTGAAATGTTTCTGAAGTCCAGCAGACACATTTATTAGAGTGACAGCTTAGAGGTAAATGGACCTGGATAATGTCACCATTTGTGTGAATGGTTGAATCTCCTGTCATCTGCGGGCTGCTTCATAAGTCAAAGCATCTGTATCTCTGTATGTCACTCCATTTAATGGATTCTAGGGCTACTGCCTTGGTTAATTACTTGATTTAACTTGTTATTATGGACTCATCTGATTTGACTTTTCGGTCAATTAGTCGTTATTAATTAAATTTTCATAAATCTACATAATATTTATAAATGTGTATCTGTCTTTGATCCCCACCACATCTAAAGACCATGACTGTGTTCATTTCCAGGAGGGCAACGATGCAGCAAAAGCAATTTCATAGATGTGCCAATTACAGCTTCATTTTGAATTTACACCCCGAGCAGCCAGACATCTCAAATATTCAGATAGTCTTGATCTCAATAGCTTTATTACAATCATTCTCAGAGTTATGAACCGCGGAGAGCAGCTTTTAACAAAAATCTAAATTATATATCAATAAAAAAAAAAACAAGTATTATAAAAGCTCTTTTACATTTCACTTAAGCTTTCTATTGCCATAAAGTCAAGTCAAAGTTTATTTCTATAGCGCATGTAAAGCAAACCCTAGCTGGCGAAAGGGCTGCTCGAGTTATACAAATATAATCAACAGTCACTGAATCACAATAAATATAGAATAAAATAAAAACATCAAATAAAGCTAGAGTAAAATAGATCTAAAAATATATTTATATGATAAACTTTGCTTGCACAATAAAAGGCAAGAAATCCAGTTCAACCGGAGCATAAGGGCAGCAAAAATATATGAGTTTTGAGCAGTATAATTCAGAATAATCAAGGGTCTAGTGAGCTCTTCTGTGAAAAGGGAGGCTGTTCATACATATTAGGGCTAAAAGCGCTCTATCACCACATTGTATCATTGTAACACAATAAACATGAAGTGATTTGATTGGCTCACGGTCAAACAGAGTGTGTGACACAGTTTTAGAGCGGTTTTCTGAACATCTACCTGTAAAATCATCTCTCAAATGCGTTTTGTAGCCTTGTTGTGAAGTGTTTCTCTTTTATTTTCGTAAAATCAACATAATGATGAACACTAAGTATTGGGAGGCGTTTGGTGTCCTCGTCTGAAGGTTGGAAGAGGAGAGATGAAAGAGACTGGATATTATGTTCTTAGTTACTATGCACCACCACAATACCAAGAAGACATGTTTTTAACTGGTTTTCTAAATTTCTATGATTTTTTTTTTTTTTTCCACCTCGAGAGCTAACAAATCTACAGAATAATTTTTTTTTGTGTATTTATATTTTATTTTTTAAATGTATCTGCAGCTCTAAAGCAATTTGTCGAGGGGGGAGCCGTGGATTACGTTAAGTGATGAAAAGCACAAAAAACAATACAAGATAAGATACAGCAGTTAAGGTAATCCCAGAGTCACTCGGTGGAGAAATACAAATATATTCACCTTGTATTGAACACCTCTGTGGTCCATTAAACATGTATTTCTACTTAATGATACCCTCTACTTTGACTTCACTACCATGCAGAATTAAGTGTTTTGCTTCACATTTCGCTACATCTGAAAGACAGTTTTAATTAACAGCCACAGAGTAAACCATGTGTATTCTTGGTAATATCTCAGATATCCATGGGTTGTTAACAGTTCTGATGATCAGATGTCCTGCTTTGTGTGGGACTCCACAGCATTTTTACGCTTTACACAAAAAATGTAGACTATGTACAACAATTTGATTTGCTTTATGTTTCAAAACTCAACACTGCAGGACAAATGATTCTCTAAGAGCTGACTTTAATCAAAGGGCTGTGATGAAAGCAGCAAACGCTCGCATCCTTGAGACCGTTTGTTGTCAATCAAACCTCGCACACACGTCAAGTGCAGGTCACTCTACTTGCTGACCAGCGGGGACTACAAAATTAAGTCGAGTCATAATTCTTTGGGGGAGTAAATTTACTGTTTCACTCTAGTGAAGACGTGAAGATGTGAAGCGACGAGTACATGTGGCCCAGAAAGAGCTTTACTGACCTATGGACGCATCTCTGCTGAAACCCAAAGTTGATTACCAGAAAATAATGAAAAAGCAGCTGAAATACCCAGCATTTACCACCCTGCGCAGCACTCCCAGCTGTCAGCAAGCTGTGGCACTGAAGTAATAATCACGGATGTTTAAGGTTTAATCTGTAATATGCATAATCAATTAAGTGTGTGTGTGGAGTTTTTCTCTTCTAAGTTAGACATACTAAAATCTTTAATCTAAAAACTACTTAACATCATTAGAAACGTGTCCCACATTTTGGTTGGTTGGGAACTGGCTGAACTTTTTACAATTTCGTTTTAATGAATGCTTAAATGACTTAATATCTCATACAAAAACTGTGAACAGATTTGTGAATCTGAACTTTTATTCCTTTTTCTCCTTCATTATTACTCACACACCAGATTTTTTATTTTTTTTCCCCCAAAGTTCAAACCGGTCTCACACCACTCATGTGCTCAGTATGAGCTACCTAACGATGCCATATCCGCTCAATCAGAGAGACTAAATCCATTCTTATTTCAGATAATAATGATGTAATAACGTAGGATTTTTTTTTAATGCAGGACCTTTAATAGTAATGGAATATTTTTACATAGTGGTACTAATTAAGTGAAGGATCTAAATACTTTTTCCACCGTGGTGTGTAAAAACAAACAAATTGGTCATGTAAACAGATTTTAGAGGACAGGCTCGAAAGACTGTTCATATTGCAGCGTTATTGCATCAGAGCATGTTAACCACCATTAAAGTGATTTAACCTTCCACAGCAGCTGTTTTCCGGTGACTTCAAGACTCTACTTTTATGTTGAAAGAATATTGAGCGTTAACGGTGGAGTCTGGTGTAAACAGTTCATAATCAGCCCAGAATAAAACACATCTGTCAGGATTGGGCTTGTCACGGCACTCTGAGACTTGTCAGCACTCGGTGAAAATAGTACAAAAACACCCATCCATATGCCACAACTCAGCATGTCGGCCCGCAGTTCTCATCTCTGTCTGACTGTATCCAGACCAGCTGTTACAGCAGTGTGTGAGTGGCTCCAGGCGGGGGTTTGATGTTATTCGAACATTATTGTGTTAAGTTGGCATATTGCATGCGGTGCTGAGCTGTAGTGTGCCATGTCACGCTGTGCCAGGTTGGACTGGGACTACACTGCGGGCAAAGCACAAGTGTGAGGGTGTGACAGATGAACTCTGAACACTGGCTACCTCCTGAGGGTCCACCAAAGCAAGCTCAGATGTGTGAGCATGTGCGAGCGCACGAAATACCGCAGATGTATAGATCATTGTCGAAGCATACGTGTAACTGTGAAGAATTGTGTGAGCGCGATGTGGTTTGGGTGACACGTACACACACAGCGTACACCACAGCTTTGAAGCAGCCCAACTCTGAAATAGCAAACAGGTGTGATGAGAAGGAGAGATGGGAAGAAAAAGGAGGATGGAAGGGAAGGGAATAAGGGAGAGCAGCAGATGTAAAAATAGTTTGGAGAGAAAAAAGGCAACGTGTAAAAAAAAAAAAAAAAAAAAAAGATTCAAAAGGAATGGAAATTGAGAAGACTTCTGTTTCACGCTTAAAGTTTGACATATACATGAATGTTCATGATCACACATGTCTGAGTAAGCGTGGACTGCATAGCCCAGAGGCAGAAATGCTGACCCGACTACTGCTCTGCTCTCAGTCTCAGACACGCAGCGGCTTTTGTGTATGTAGCTGAAACACATAAGCAACAAAGCCTGCCACAACAACACACACAAGAGCACACGTGCATCGCTGGACATAGGTGTGAACTCTGACATTAAGTAAGACATGTCCTAGCAGAGACAACTTTTTGGGGAGTTTGGAGTTTAATAACATCTGTAAAGCCATGTGAGGGTAAAGGATGTCAAACCACTGCTCCTCCTGCATGCTACCACAACCGGATTAATGCATTGTTTGTGCAGCTTGATGAATTGATCCCCTTACATCACAGGCAAGGCCAGAGGGATGCTCTGGATGCTGATTCACTACTGGTGCCAACGAGGCTGGCTTACAGTGGGACAATGCTGGGATTTCTCATGGCCTGTAATGCATTACCTTGCCAGACGTACAAGATCAAAAACACAGAGGAATCTGTCTCTTTGGGCTGCAAAATATCAATTTGTGGTCAAATTAAAAATGTGGACCAATTAACAACTTGTTTCGGCCACAATGGGCTGGTTTTAATTGTGATTACACACGACAAAAGCAGCTTTGTTCACTGACTGGCTCCACTTATGGCAGATTGTCGGAAAAATGTCAGAACACTCGGGGTTAATTGCTCCTAACACTTTGGTCCAAGGCTACTGTAAACAAGTTTATGACCATGTAAAGGAGATCTCTCAGCATATTTACATAAGAATAGAAATAACTCAACCGTTCTGTTCGTCAGACCAAAACCTGACTATCAAAATACATGTAAACAAGCTAGATATGAACAAAACTGCACAAAATCAACGCTTTGAAAATCTGACACACACTCACCCAGATAATATGATCTGGATCAAGTTATTCCTGCACCTATACGTTCAACTAGACTTTAACTGGCTTAGGCGCTCTGCGCATGCTCCACAATTTCCATCCCAGGTTTCGAATCGGAAAGAAGGTTTTGAATCGAAAAGATGTTGGTACGCAGAAGAAAAAGAAGCGGGTAACAGCAAAGGATAACTACAAGGAACAGCATGTATCTTTTTGTAAAAACTGTAAAGCATACATCTGTTACAAAAAGCACAAAACTGTAAGGCTGTCCAATTCACAACTTAACAATTTCCACAAGCTTAATAGTTTGAAAGCTGTTTTGGTTCGTGTAAAAGATCAAACGGAGGAAGCCCAACACTAACAAACCGAAAGGGGCCGTATAGCCCCCCTAACATGACAGCATTGGATATACTGAACTCAATTCCCTCAACTGCATGTATACTGGGACAGTGGTCCAATCACAGGGCCAGATTGAACTCTGACCACAGCTTGACTCAATCTGTTAAAGTTAACATACTGTCTGATAATATCTTTAAATGTTCTCCAAACTAAATGTGTTGAGTGACCCTTTAGCCGTGAAAGACTGTGAAAACACAGAACCGATCGATACTGCCATCATAGTGTTTAAAAAGCTCCTCATCCATATAACTTGGAAAGGTGGCCTCATATGAAGAACTGTTTAATGAAAGGAAAAAACAAAGGAAAGAACAAATAATCCTGTATTCAGTATCTACCCCTATGTGTCTCTTAACATGTCTTTTGGGTTTAATTTAGGTGGACAACGGTAATAAAATTCAGGTGATAAGTCAGAGAGCATCTGCTCTAAATCCAAACAGTTTCTACCATCAGATGTGCAAGGTCACCTCTTATCTTCCATGATAAAATTCTTTTTTGTCTTCTGGTCCAGTCTCATGTGTTATATAGATATTGTGATGCAATGTATGATAAGGAATCTGCACATTTAGTTTAAAAAAAATTAAAATCTGCACTGTTCTATGTTACTTAAATGCCTCAAATTGGCTCAATCAGCTCTTGGGATTATGATTAAGGCCAGAATGCGATGCAGCTTCCTCTGTGGAGCTGACAGCAATCTCCTGATCCAAAGTCCCTGTGTGAAGTGACTATCAACATTTCTTATACCCCACTAGGGTACTAAGCAAACAAGGACAGCCAAAAAACATCCACAAAGAAACAAAAAAAATGTCACACAGAGATGCTGTTTTATCATCTCTGGGTAAGTGTTTTGGGCTTATGAAGGGCACATTCAACGACATCCAATGTTTTCTGCACTAAGGATCACAATGTCAGTCTCTCACAGGGCAGACATGGAGACTTTACAGCGGTGTTCTTGATGATTTTTTCATTTCATCCACAAACTGCAGCTATCACATCCTGTCCTTTTAATGGCAGATGAGGTCGTTTTGACTACACACTCACCATATTTGCTTTCACACGAATCACCCTCTGTGCATTTAGCTAAAGGAAGCTTTGAGGTTCTTCTGTTTAACTTAAATTGCTTCTTGACAAACAGAGATGAGATGGGTGGGGAAGGAATAAACAGTGCTCTTTCTCTATGGACACAGCCTGAATTGCTTCAGTACAGTTAATAAATACCTATAAACCCAATCAGCCTCTCTGTGACTCCCACCTTTCTATTGCAGAGAAACTATCCTCTCACGGCACTCAAAAAAAGACAATTTTAGCTTTTTCTACCAGGCTGTAGTAACTCTGACTCTGTGGGAGCTGGGGTAATAGCCCAGCAGGAGCACTACATGCCACTGAGTAGATTGAGACACTGTTCTGTCACTTCAATGCGGCCAAAAATACGAAGAAAGAATTCACGAGCAGAGGGAAGCATGCAAAAAAAGAGAAAAGCTACACCAGCAGTGAACTTTCAGAGTGGACACATATGCAGGTGTATCAGCACTCAAGCTCTGCTTGCAACCAAGAGTATTCATATGATCTATTACTTCTACAGAACACCATCTATTGTGTGAACTGCTTTCACAATTTCAGAAGCTGCTAAGAATTGCCCTGATCAGTCCTAGCATTAAAACTGCTGACAGGATTAATTCATAACATTAACCGTCTTGTTGAAGAGCAATGTTCTGCTGGAAACCTTTGGCCCTGACATTCATGTGGATGCTGCGTTGATACTCTGGTTTCCACCCACCCAAACATTGATGCAGACCAAGCACACCGTCTCCATGGTAACAGCACTCCTCCAGCAGGACAACGCACCCTGCCACATGACAAAAACAGCTCAGAAACGGCTCGAGGAGCACAACAACAACCCCAAGGTGTTGACACGGCTTCCAGGCTCCCCAAATCCCACTCCAATGGAGTGTCCACACAAAGGATGCACAGGAGCCCACAAAACCCAAATCATCCGCCGACACAGTTTGTGCCCATACCCTGACAGGTCAGAGCACAGTCTTAAGGAGAGGCGGTTTAAATGTTGCGGCTTCTCAGTGTATTTTAGACATTTTTACTGCGAGCTCCTCCAGAATTGATGCTCATCATTTATGGACTGCATCTATAATGTATTTGCAACTCTTGGTTTTTACATGGCTCTAGGAGCAGCAGTCAAAAGTTCAGCAGGTTACTAACTGCACTATCTTAACCACCACTGCACAGATTGACATGATCATATTTTACAGACTTTTACAGTCGGATGGATTCTGATTACTTTAAAGGTTCTTTCATGGTCCAGCTGTGGGTTCTCAGATGGTTCTAAGGGTAAAATCTGTTAGTAACTACAGCGTGGCTCACCACACAATTTGAAACATAAAAAACAATCATTTCATAATTGTGGTGATCCCTTAACTTTTCTTTGATTTATGACCATACTTCTTAAAGCTTGGGACCTTCAATGTCTGGTCCAAGATATTGCATGTCTCCTATAAGCCTGTGGTGGGGGGTGCAATGTGCTTTGCACCATCTGTTTGGACTGCAGCATCAGAGCTAGAGACTCAGGAAAACTGAACAAACTGAGAAAGAAGGCCGGGTCTGTGTTGGGGACTGAAAGATGAATGCTCCAGAAGTTCATGAACATAATGGACAATGCTGCTCACCCTCTACCCTACAGAGTAATGAAACAATGGTGTGTGTTCAGTCAGAGGCTTCCTCAGCTCAGTAAAGAAGCTCATTCCTGCCAGCAGCAATAGCTATACACCATAACATCTTGTAATGAAAAACAAGGCTTTTAAAAATGAAAATAAATAAATAAAGTACAGAACATTATAAATTCTCTTCAGGATTGATTGATGTCAGTATTTAATGTTAATTACCAAATGTAAGCTCATTAACATGTTAAACTAACACGATGAACATAGTGGATACTGTAGTCTATTAACAGAGAGCGTAAAAACCACAAAAGCAAAACCACACGGAGCCTTGAAAAGGCAAATTAGTCCCTAACCTCTGAGAGGTTATACAATTAGGCTTCAGTAATGTTGCTTTTGAATTTTCACTGTAGTGGCTTTTATGGTTTGAATTGAAATGAGAACATGGTTAAATTTAGCAATGACCAACTGTGGCTGAAGGTTCTGTAGAAAAACTGTAGCTATATTACATGGAGAAATACATTATTTGATCAGTCTGTTTGAAATCATTATGATCACAAACAAAAGAGTACACAGAGTGTAGAGAACAGATAAGGTTACACACATACATGCTGCAAAGCATCTAATTAGAATGAAACTCTTGACATGTGAAAACTAGGCCTGCCCATACAGAAAATAACAAAAACAATTGTTTTCCCCTAACTTTATTCCAAACACAACAGCACATTGTCCCACTTCATCCACTGACAATCTACAGGTGGAGAGTGAGAGTGGACCTTTACAGCTCAGTTCAAAATACGCCATCCAAGAGCAAACCAAGAGGCTGCAGCTAAAACTATAAGAGAGATCGTTACAGTAAGGAATGCAGCATGTTTAACAATCCTAAACCCTAAAAGATGTCTAACAAAAAGAATCCATCAAAGGCCAATTCTGTTTGAGCACGCACAGAAAAAAATATTCATTTCAATCAGAGCGCAACAATCAGATGAGTTAGGTGCATATGTGGAATACATTTAATACATTCTCCTCATTAATCTAATATGTGGATACATTTTCCTGTTGGTCAGATGAGTAAAAAGTTTACGTCTCCCTCCTTGATACGATTAAAAATAACCGAGCCAGACTGGATCAGTCTGATCTGATTCAGATGTTTACGTGACATTTTTATTTTGATTAGAGCGCTAATCTGATTAAACATTATCCATCGAAACACAGATACTGACAGCCAGTGCGAAGCTCTCGGGTTTGTTGCATCTTACGAGGAGTAAAATCTATGTGACGATAACATTGCTGCAGTTTCAATTCTCCAAAAGCGGAGCTTACTCATCTATCAAAGCTGAACAGAAACAACAACTCCTATCATGACTTCGTCATAATATCAAGACTTTCAGCTAAAGCTCTCTGCTACAACAAACATAATCTTTGAGCAATTTCTTGCTAGTGCTATAACAAATTAAACAAATGGATCGGGGAAGACGTGGTGAGAACGCAGCCGTGGGTCTTTAGGAAGCTGTCTTTGCTCCTTTCATTATTCAGAAACGCTGTGAAGACTTGCTTTAATGTCCCTGTTGCCTTTCAACTGGAAACTAAAACCAAAAGCTGCACCAGTTAGCACTGAAGAGATATTTTTTACTGACGTACAGTAAATGTTGTAGTGAAATGGTGACTGTCTCCACTGAGAAAAACTATTATATTACGCATATAGCCAAGTCATGGCAGGTGCTGTATTCTATAGTGTAGTGTACATGCAGTAAACTCTATTACAATATATCTCTTAGGCAATGAAGAGAACCATAAAGTAGAGTAAATTAGGAGCCATTTCAGAATTTCTTTTGCTTTTATTTTTGACAACATCATATCAGTTTGTAAATTTGTACCTTGTGGACCGCATCACTAAATTTCTTATTTAATGTGCATGTTTTTAGCTTTGCGTTAATTGACTTTCCCTTATGTATACTTCATTTAGGCAGTGAGACACACACACGAGTATCAGTGTGGTGTCAAAGGATACTGGTTGTTCATACTCCACTGACTCTGTCACATGCAAATGGACCACCAAAACAAGTCAACAATCAGCCATAATTGGCAACAACTAATGCCACCAACAGACCTCAACAAATTAATGAATTAGTCATGAATTTAATTCATATTACTAGACACTGAAAAAATCCTAAGAAGTGTCAAACTCATTTCCATATTAAAAGAACAACATTCATTATTTAGCCTTCATTAACATAGAAAATATCACATCAACGTTTTCTGCCACTGAAGCGTGGCCTTCCAGTGAAGGAGAGATGGAGGCTGGCAAACGACACAAGAACAAAAAAATGGCAAGATGGAGACACACAGACAGAAAGAGACGAGATTGGAGAGCACAGTTGGACTAAGAGAAATGAGTTTGGAAAGGGATCAAGTGTAAAAAAAAAAAAAAAAAATGTTTTTAAGGGGGGGAGGGGGGGGGTGTAGGTGAGGAGAGTGGGTGAGGCTAAAAACAAAAGGGGAAGAGATTAATGCTGAGCAACGGGTCCATGAGGAGAATGTATTAAAAGGATAAAATGCATGGACAAATACAGGAGGAAGGAATAAATTATCGTTAGTGTTTTGGCTTCTTTAGACTAGTGAACAGCCAAGTAGCAGGCGGCTGACCACTTTAGGTGTCATCGTGTCTTTCTCACAGGCTCTACACTGACCGACTCTAGGAAGGAGGGGACTGCGAGGTGATAATTGGCGATATGCTTACCTGGCGATGAGCCTGCAAACCCCCCCAGCAGGGTGCACACACTAGCCTGTAATATTAGATTGCCAGAACAAGCTTTACCTCCTGCAAACCCCAACCAACCACCATTTGCAACACAAACACACACACACACAGGTAGATTGACATTAGAATAAAACCAATCCCGATGACTCCACTCTAGAATACTAATACGCCTGCCCTTGCCAGCTGACCTCTGATAGGCCAAACAGCCTGTCTGTCAAACTAATGGGGTGGAACACTGGCATATTGCTTTCCCACAATCCCTCAGCAGAGCCGGGACACTCATTTACTTCAGTCAGCTTGTTGCCAAGGCAACATTTAGGATAGGTCTGGTGTTGGACGGATGAACAAACATACACAGCGCTTCACATACAGCTCTGTATATGCACGCACAAACAGTCCAACCTGTTACGTGATATAACATACACACACAGGAGCAAAGGAGACTGTTACTAACAGCAGGGAAATAAACACATTTATGAGAGCGGTTAAGGCACAGACAGCACGGTGTGCATGTTGAAAGTGCACAAAGCGGTCTTTGCCACTTGTCTTATCTCTGCGCCCCAAAACCAATTTTCCACTCTCTTCCTTCATTCACAATACATGCTTTCTTGTTCATTTGTTCTGAGAAGCGAGCAGACAAGCCTATTTTTTTGCCTGCATTACTCTCCTAAACCAGACGAGGAGAAAGCAGAGAAAAGGCTGCAGTCACACAGGGACCACTTTCAGTGCAGGGTATCAAACCCCATCCTCGCTCTTGGGGATTGATTATAGATGTCAGCTCACACAAATTCAGTCTGGCTTTTCAGTTCAGCAAGAAATCCAGATGGAGTCAATCCTGTCCTGTATTTTTTTTCCTGGATCAAATTAGAAAAATGTAAGAAGGCTGAATTTTAATTGGAACTCTGCTCATCTGTTTTGCACTGAGTCTGGACATCGGAAAACACCTAAACCAATCATACAGGCTTGGTCGGCATCCTGTGCACCCTGTTCCTGCAGACCCAGAGAAGGGACTGTGACCAGTTTCCTGCATTTGTCTGAAACTGGGTCTCTGATCAGTAAAGATGTCAACAAAAAATGCAGTCTAAATTTTAGGATGTAACAAAATAAAGCACTCAAATATTTATCAGAAGTTTTTGCTCGGTTGTTGTGATGTCCTATTTTTGTCGGCTTTATTTAACTTTTTTTTACAAGATCTAGAGGTCTTGTCTTAAGTTAATAGTTACAGCTAATAATAGTTAAGTAATACATTTGTGAAAAATCTGTAAATCTGAGTCTAGGTCAGAAAAAATGCACAAAGTGGACAGAGACTGGGTGGTATAGAGGGTTAATGGGGGTCAAGATCCAGTTCTTAATGATTATGAGACAATCCCCTCATACAGAGAAGGACAAAGTCCACAGCTGTTTTTCAGGAAAAACCCATCTTGTGTTAAGCTGTAAGAGTTAGCCAGATCAGTTGGGGGTTTTTTCTATCCAATTTTGATTCCAGAAAGTAATGTTCTTCCACTGTCTCGGTGTCTTTCACACAATGTGACACTGTTCATAGAGCAGTTCACAAAGCCAGTGTGTAATAAAGGGACTTTGGGAAATACTTACCAATCCAATACTCTGAATCAGTATCAGGCTGATACTGCCCCTATTAAGCAGAATGAGTATCAGCCAGATGAGGCCAGTTCACTTTAAATACTAAACAAATAATGCCACTGTAAGAGCTGGAGTCTTCTTTTAGCTACAACTATTCAATCATGGTGAGAAACTGACTCCATTTTTTGGGCCAAGGCAGTTTCGAAGCAATTCATTTACTGGGGAATTGCCAGTTCCAGCAGATAAACTAAGCTAACGTATCAAGTGATAATGAGAAAAAGGTTGATGGGTAAGTCCCATAAGGGTATCCCCTTAACTCAGACCATCAAAGCCTCATATAGTCTAATAGTGCCTCTGTCATAGCAGACTCCCTTTAAAGAGGTGCCTCTTATAGCCTGTACGGACACGAGGAACTCTTTCCACGCAGGATAATGTCATTTAAAGTGAAGATTAATTGTCAACAATTTCATGCCAACATAACACCTATTTCACATTGCCCCAAAAACCTGTAACATCCACAAACATCTGTGTGTAATCAGCATCGTATGACCCGGTAGTAGTTGCAAGATTTTTGCAGCATCGATGGGAATATACTGACGGTGCCACACTGTGGGCTACAGGAGTGAGCACAGCTTAATCTTTCCACAGAGAAAGACTAAATCTAACGGTCCAACCATTGGATTGGTACCAATGGAGGCTGTGAAACTGACAATAACTCGTGGACAATAAGAGAACATGTGGATTGCTTTTGCCTTAGCTGGTCCCACTGCATTGCCTTCACATTCACACAAGCAGACAAAAAATCAGAAACTAGCCTGTCTATCTCTCAAAGTTTTTATTTCTGTGAGCTCCTTAGGGGAATCTCCTTTATTTATTCAGTTGCCATGAGTTACCACACAATGTATTAACCAGATACAGTGGTCATTAACTGTATCTGCTGTCTGGAGCAGAGCAGCATGTGCACAGTAGATTTGAGCTGAAAACAAATGCCTTGAGGATAAGAGTGGACCAAAACAATAAAGCCGCGAGCTGAAGAACAACACTGAAACTCGCCACTAAGTTTTAAAACAAAGGGGAACTGAACACTCATGTGATAACTATCTCAAAGTTCACAACTACAAGAAGGATGCTTTCATTTTGTCCTTTGATATATTGTTAGGGTAAAGTGACCATAAGAAAGCGGTGAAGCAAGTCTGTTGGTTCTACTGGAGCAGGTTCATAAACTGTCTACCCCCGTAACAAACTGTACTGACACCTTCCTCTGTTGTGCTTCAAACTGAAAAAGACACTGCCGTTTCCAACCTTGAAAATCATTTACTGTGTCTTGAAATATAGTGAATAGGCTTGACTTCTCATCCCTATAGAGTGCTAACGTTTAACTGAGGACTGAGGACATTTCTGTGGAGGACACAAACCTGTGGAAAAACACTTTAATTATCATTTTAACTGCATTTATTCAACAGTCAAGCAAACGTACAATACAAATACAAAAAAGTATATCATGGCTTGTAAGAATGTAAATAAAAGCAGATTTAAACGATTTGCAAATGATTCAAACCATTAATCATGCCTTGGTTATCTCCCAAGGACAGAGCAGGAGAAGGAGACAGCGGGAGATAAATAAACACAATAAGATATCACAGATATCAACCGAGCACGTCAGCTCACAGAGCAGCTTTTCACATCCCCTCAATTCCTCATATATGAGCTGATGCCCAGAGAAGGCTGCCATGGTTCTGGTTCTTGTTTACATAGTTTTTTCTTGAGACTGGCAGAGTGTTAGCATGGCCTCGTCCATTCAGTACAGATATTTTTCTAGATTCTTTGAAGCTTTTGGTAATGTTGTGTTCAGTGGAAAATTAAATTCCCCAATTCTTTTTCTCATGCTTAAATTGTTGAAATGTTCGCCTATGCAGTCCTTCAAATTGGTGCCTTGACTTTCTGATGTCACTTGAGGCTAAAAAATATAACTATACTGAACTGAAAGGCTTACAGTGATATCCATTTTACACCTAATCACTTCTTTGACCTGTTGCCAACCAACTTAATTAGATGTGAAATGCTTCATTAGGTGCTTTTCTTTTTTTTGAATACACTATTCCAGTCTTTTGTTGCCTCTGTCACAGGGTCTTCTGAATTGCCCTTGGACAGAGGCATTTAAAAGAAACTGATTAATAATAAAATGGACCTGTTTACTTTCTACCATTTTCATTCAAGTACAGAAAAAAACCCTCTGGATTCCGTTTTCCTTGATATTTTACACCTCCCGCCAACTTTTTGAAAACTGGGTTGTTTGTTAGTTTGACTTTTGAACAAAGTTAGAGCTGGTACAGATTAAACTTCTAGGTTACCATATGTCAGCCTGGAAACAGGTTTGCATGTGCATGACTATATATAGTTAGACGATGCATACATGTACATGCATGTGATAACTCTCTGGCTGGTCAAACCTCCTGTCCTCATCTGGACTTTCTTTTCTATTCATAAAAATCAATCAAAGCGGTGAAACCTTGAAACAGCAGATAAGCTCCGAAATAAATGAGAAACAGCGGCGTGTGGACATAAAAAAGGTTAATTTCCTGCCCTTGAATTTGTTGTTGATATGCAGCCCGAGCTCAGCACCGCTCCAGATTGAAGTGCGAAAACAATGTCGGCAGGTGTGCGTTTGATCTACCTGAATGACATTTACCCAGGTACCCTTGAGACTGAGTGAGCACTGTAAAGATCTTTTGTTGCCTCACCTCTGATGGGAAAAAACAGTTTTCTAAAGTTGAATGAATGAATGCTTGGTTTTCAGCACAGAGTGTTATCCTGGCAAATGGAGATGTATACCAAATGTTTTTTTGTGTTTTCCCCCCCCTACCTGTCTCTGCTCTTGTATCCGTCTATCCCTAGCGACTGCCCTCCCAAACAACATTGGACTGTCGCTGCTTTTGTCTTTCTTGTCTTCTCACTCCAAGAATCACTTCCCTCCCATTTCTTTTGTTTGCTCCACTCTTCCCCTCATCTCTCCCTTTACCTGTCTCTAATTAACACCTACTATAGGCTCTATCTGCCTTGGTAAACCCCCAAGGACAGAGCTGGAAAAGGAGATGGCAAGAGGGAAATAAATACAACAAGACATCAGAGAGATCTACTGAGCAAGAGAGAAACGAGTATAAAGTGACACAGAAACCGATGAAAGCCAGAATCCGATGTTTCTTGGATATGCAGACTCCTCCGGTCGATTTTTTAAACTAAAACAGATGCTGTGGTTCAAAAATATAAATTTAAACATTGTTAAACATCGTTAAACAACACACAGTAAACTTGCTTTGCATGGTTTCTAATGCACACAATCACCAGCTCTGTTTGCAAAGCTATCAGGGACCTCAGGACATCATTAAACAACACTGTAGTTTGAGGTGCCTCACTGTATGTGATTATGTGTATGTGAAGTGACAGCATAAGAGTGTGTGGCCTGTTTTATGGTTTGAGGCTCAGCTGGTGTTTATCAGTTAGGATGGAGCATTTTTGTGCGTCTCTCTGTGTGCACACGAAGGACTTCAACAGATCATTTCAGGCAAGCAAACACGCTGTTATAAAGTGACATGCGAATGCACATCCACACAAATGCACACACACATACTGGTGTGCCACTCAATATTTCACCACAGAGACTGAAGGGAGAGAAAAAACACACACACGCATGCAGAGTGAAAGGTTAAAAATGGCAGTGCAAGCGAGTTGGTCTGAAAAGCTGACGCTGTTTGACCAAATGAAGACAAAGAAAACAACCACAGGCAAATGCACCGCCACCCAAATTTGCAAGCATTAACACACACACGGGTCGAGTAAAGTGTGTGCGCACGTTTTTCAGCGAATGCGGCCACTGCATTAGCAGTGTAGATTTATTACAAATATCGATTAACCACGGACGTCTAAACATCACACGCACAGAGAAAAGCACTGAGTCAACAATGCACTGAAAAATGACCACAACGATAAATTATCAACCATAGACTTCACACCTGTGCGCACAAACATGAAGAAGCACGAGCAGACAGACACACTGAGCAGCATGCAAAAGCAATGTGAACACCTGCCACAGCATAGAGCTACCTGCTACCAAACACAAAGGGAAACACAGGCCGAAACCACAGAAAGGACATAAAACACACCCACATTTTTGGCAAGCAAATAGCACTGCGTCATCGGATTAAAAGGACTATTTTTTAAATTATCTGGTGTCCACAGAAGACTTTTTGCACAACAAAAAATATGCCATTAAATTAAAAGCTGAGCCCTGCAAGTGTCTTGGCAAGCACTCGAACCAACACAACGGGAGGATCAGACAGGTTGTGACTCACCTCCACCTCCTCCGAGCAGAGTGTTGTTGGCTGAAAGAGAGACGAGAAAGAAGAAATACTGAATATAATATACTGAACATAACTGTACTTTATGCAATTCAATGTCATGAATGTGGGTTTCACTTTCTCAAACCGAGATGAAATAATGATTAACAGAAAACACATGATCGCATTCACCCAAAAATGCCTCCACTGTACACGTGGCGACGGTATGCATCTCCATTGCTGGTTTCTAATCTTTTAGCCTATGAAAAGTATTAGGACCCATTAGATCATCAAACTGTCATCAAAACCTCACAAACCCCACCATCTCCACCGTAAATACACACGGAAGACACAAAGGTAAACTATGACAATTTCGTTTGACTTCACGAGCTTTGACAAGAGCATTTAACTATCTTAACAACTCTTTATTTCTAATTTTCTGGTAGGGCACTAAATATTGACATATGCCTGTGACTGAGACATGCTTTATGTTAGTCTGAAGCAGACGCATTTTGGATTGTTCTAGTTCTGCTGGATAAACTGATTAATATTTAACCCTGTGGTTCTCAGACTTTTTCCACTCTGGTCCACACCTTCACCAGAGCTTGAGTTTTCACTATTTCTGTATTGATAATTAAAAGGATTGTGGAGAAATTAAAAGTTGGTTAAGTTTTGTTAAGTCAAAGTATATTATTCAGGGGAACCCAACCCTAACCTTTGACCCTGAATCACAGCCAAACTCCTGCATGTCTATTTATCTCAAATGAGTTTTTCTTTCTGGCTGCAGTGGCTTCGTGTCCTTCCAGCCTGCGCAACAGTTGACGGACCGCTGGAATAATCAATAATGAAGATAACTTCTCGCGGCAGCCCTAATAATAATAATGATGAATCCAAAATGAGGGATTAAACAGAGCTGAAATCAGGGTTACAAAACCAGCAGTAGAGCAATGTCTAATCTGCGTACAAGTATCAGTGCTACGAATAAACAAACAACAGTTCAGCTGATCAACAGAAAACTGATTCTCGTACTTAATGATGCTGTCATTTTGTCAAAGAAACACACCAAGCAAATGCGGGGAAATTCTGTCTGTAATTGTTATTAATATGGAATTGCTTGTATCAGTTGGTACACTTTTTCCACACAAACAATAAATGCATTTGACCCACTGTTTAGATGCCTCGTTGGTAACAAAGATCTTCTTTCTCCCTAAATTCTGACCTTTAAAAACATTACGTCACCTTCTTGTTACATGCGAGTTCGGAGCTTAACTTTAGTGGCAGTGTTTTGTGTGTGTTTATGTGAGGGAGTGCTGCTAAGAAACTGTCTTCTCTGAAATTCTGCATCCACTCGGGGAAGTTTTGGTTTGCAAAATAAGAAAAGAAGAAAAAAAAAAAACCCTGAGGCTTTGCATATATTCAAGTGCTGAGAGTATAAAGTATCTCAACGTTTATCCTCCAGAACATGATCTGTTTTTGGTGTCAGCACCTCTTATCGGGACTGGTTCTCTATCCAGGTCCTCGAGGGCTCACAGCAGTGCTGGCTTTGCCAACTTTTCATTCACCTGGCATCACTGGGCTAACTCTGTCCCTGATTTGATGGATAGAATAAGACCCAGCAGGTTCCGAGTGCTGCCAGTGAGGACTGAGAGGCAGAGCACATTGTGAGCGAGTGACTTCACTGCCTAAGAAAAGCTTATGAATAAACTTGTGCCGAGACTACAGTCCAACGAGATCAAAAACACCTCTGCGAGAAGAAACAGACAATATGATTGTCTTTTAGTGATGAAAAAGTCATTCATAAAGCAACCTTTCACCTGAATAACAAGAAGACTTGACAAAATAACAATCTTGTGAGCTGGTTTAATAAGAAGGCAACAGGGACAGGGAATTTATGCTTCTGGCTGGCCGGTCAGCTTCCTTACTTGTTTAAAGTCACTGCTTATGCTTTCAGAGTAAACTGCTGGCAGGTTATTAAGCTTGGCTGTTACTGCTTTTGACATATGCGATACCCAAGTGTTTTTCTCACCCACATATCCATGAATGTGTGGAGTCATTAGCGTTAGCCAGAGGACATTTGCAATGCTTCCAGGAAACTGCAACCTGACCTTAAAGCCATAGAAAATCCTGTTTTTCTTTTCCTGCTCATACACACGACTTTGGATGTTGGGATCCAATCTTGTTGTGAGATAATCTGTAAAGCTCATAATCACTCTAAGAGGGGCAGTTAAAAAATTCTGTCAGAAAACACCGGGAACATCTTTCACTTTAAATACTACTTGCTAGAAGGCATCGAACCAGCTGCGGTTGTGTACTAAGTTAGCTGCACAGCAGAAGGAAGGGGAGGTCTCAAATACTGTTCTGTTCGAAGAAGTTTCAACCTTTACATTTTCCTTATTCTGCACCGGCTCATTAATGGTAAGTACCACAAATGTTCAGCCTTTAAACACTCTACACCTCACTGTAGTATCTCACTAACATCTCCCAAAGCGAATAACTCTACATTAGTTTAAAATGTGCTGCTCCATGTCGCTTTCTTAGAAAAAAAAGCAAACAGCTTGCCAGAGAGCTGATAGATATTTGCATCCTTACTGCTCACTAAAGCTGCTCATCATTAAATTGTAAACCTGCAGTAACTGAGGTTTTGTCCACAACATTTGCACATCTTATTTCACTTTGAAAAAAAAAACAATAGCAATATCCTAGCGTACTGTGAGCTGAGCCCAGAGATTTAGCACAATTTTCACAGTTGTCTCTAACCTACTCGTTGGGGAACTTTCTGGCTCCATAGCATCCCCAAGTTCACCCCGCAGACGGTAAAAAGCACAGCACATTATAGATGTAGCCGCCTTGATGCAACCTTTCTTAGCTATCTTTGATTAAACCTTGAGTTTGCCAAGTGACATTTTGGGAGCAACATCCATAGGATTGAAAACCCCAGAATACTGTGAACATTATCCTCAACCCAAATAATGCTTAATAAAGCTTTAAACCTCTAGATCATTAAAACAGATGACTTGCCAAATTAAATTAAATAAAAATCAACCCCTGTACATTTGTCATAAATAGGGTTATTAGCTCTAGAAACTAAAACCTATATTTATACCAGCCTGCGAACATGCTTTCTGCAGTAAAGCTGGATGTTTCAGTGGGGCTTCAGTAAGCCGCGAGTGGCCATTAGGAGGATTTTTGGCACTGCTATGGTGGGCTTTTTTTCTTTTTTTTAACCGCCAGGGAAATTGCTGCTTGGTTCACCAGTACCAATTGTGTTTGCCTTCTGTTTGGTGCAGACAGGTAAAATACAGGACTGTGGAGCCGCCAGCTGGAACTGAACACAATTCCATAAACGGGGTGTGGGTGAAAACAGAAACAAGAGAGCAGTGTTGCGGGGCAACCCATACGCTGAGTGGTTGAGAGCTGAAACCACACTAATGAAAATGCCCTCAGCAGCGGGGTCTCAGCGTCATACCTGGCCAGCCGGGGCTTTGATGCATGCCATTTCCCTACGTTCTCTCCCACCTTTTCTGCTTGTCTCAGTACAGTAACAATCCAATAAAGAAAAAGGCAAAATGCCAAAAGGAACTCTTCTTCACTGCAAAGTTACAGGGCAGAGAATCGGAGGAGCTAATTAATATGTTTCACAGTCAACAGGAACCATTCAGTAAAAAATTATTACTGGGGAGGCTGACTGACATGATTGTTATCTAATATTAAGCACTTAGTCATATATGGTATGTTACAATATGTTTGTGTGGTTTATTAGAAAGCCTTTCCCACTGTACATCTTCACTGAACACAATACTGATCATATACCAGATCAGATAAGTTGACCATAGTCCTTCTCCCCATTTTGCCTTTTTATTCTTCAGTCTAAATATGTAATGAAATAGCAACTACAGTTAGCTTCGTCAATTCAGCTGACATCTGTCCTGACAGTTATACAGGTTCTAAACATAAATATTTATTAAACTAACCAATTTAACTATATTTTAATCAAGTTTTGTGTAAATTTTCAATGGAATATGCAATGGAACTTCAGAGTAGGGTAATACTGTCACTTACTTGTGTTTTTGCATCTTTTTACAACAGCGGTTACCTCATAATGTGGAAATATATTTCTCCAACTGCTTCTTTGCTGTGTACTTCAGATATTGCTGTGTCAGCTAATGGCCAATATGTTTTATATGTCCATTACAATAAAACCTGGTGAACACACTTGCAGAGTCACAGTGATTTCCTCTGGTAGAAAAGACAACACCAAAAACAGATGTTTTACGACCGTAATGTCTTCTAAACTGAATTGTGTTGCCATAAGTGTGACAAAAGTCTCATTTAGAAGGACTGATAACAAAATCCTGTGAGCAAATTTTTAGATTGCTGAATGTTTTTTGTCTTCTATTCACTGCAGCTGCAGAAGATGTTTCAATGTGAGGTGAGCCTCATAAATAAACATGAGTGATACTTCTAAACACCAATAAATAAGACGACACAACGGCTTCACACAGTAACCAGCCAGTCCCACATACATCTAAAAGTAGGCAGCTTTTGAGTTTCTTTTCTAAAGCTGTCACTTTGTTTTCCCCAGCACCAAGAACAACATCATAAATGCCTTTGAGGAGAGACAGAGTGTGGACAGTTATCCCCACTCGTACGGTCTAATGAATGAAGACAACAAAGACATGTGAGAGAAGATGAATAGTTGGAGGGACATCAGGGAGGCAGCCTGATGGAGCCCAGAGGACGCTGTGACTGCTGTAAACACTGGAGCTTTCAGACATGGCTGGACACCAACATGTATGACCTACTTTGTCTGAAGCATACTGAACTCCTTAAAAGGAAGATTCTGGGGTTTTTCTTTTTTTTTTAACCTCTTGTATTTTGGTGTTAAATACCGCTAATTGGTCTTTCATCGTGCGCGAACATTATGACCTGCAATACTCAGTTGTAACATCATAAGGGGCCGATAAATGAGGCAAAGACAATCTGCATGCATTTGCAACTGGCAGGCTAATGTCTCATGACATTATGGACAGAAACTAAACTAAAATCTCGCTACAGGAAAAGTCTCACGCCGAAATTGTTGCAGGAACTCAGCAGTTGTTGAGAGGGAAGCAGTTGCCAATAGAAAAGAAGTTGTTAATGAGTTGACTGGGATGATGACTGCCAGTCAAACTGAGAGAAATCGGGCAGCAAATCGCCCTGTCAAAAAGAAAAAAAACGTGGACATTACTAAAGTTTATACTCCTCTGGCTGTTGCCATGCTCACCTCCTCCTCTATGTATTATTTCTTTGAGCTCTGCTTCTTTACACTCCAGCTCAAAGGAAAATAAATGACCATCAAATTCAAATGTCCTACAAGATGAAATAGTAATAACTCAGCTTAATATGCAAACCTGACATGTTGAAATAAATGACAGCCGTTTCTCTGTATCTGAGGCTATGACTGCCAGGGTAAATTATCAGGGGACCTATTTGTGAAAAAAAAAACCCAAAAAAAACAGATAAGATCCACACTAAAAACACAAGTCAAAAAATAATCTGGACTAAAAAGAAAATTACATTTAACCGTGTGCATGCACATCTTCAGGAAAAGTTCCCTTTATAAATCAAAGTCTACCTGAAAATGTGCCCATGAGCATCAGCCTAATATCTTGCCCTCTCCACCCACATTTAACATAAATGGTGAAAGCAAACCACTTCATGCATGTTGATGCATACAAATGAGTCTGCTGATCGGTGAATCATGGCAACTCTCAAGAGGAAATCCATGAAATGGAATTTGTCTGAAAGAATATGAGGCGCTCTCACAGGCGAGCAAATCTTTGAGGTCCCTGAACACAAATTCTTAACTCATTCTTGCATTCGCATCTTGCTCTTGAATCGCTGCTGCATCCACCATGCAGCATTACTCACGAGTGTTACCAGTGTGTTGTTATGTTAACAGCATTGAAACTGATTGAATCAACTGATGAATCAAGACTGATTGCTTTGCAGCTTGCTAAAAAGCTTGTGAAAATCAGTGGAATTCCCCACCTGGAGATTTCATTTCAAAATGGGAGATTGATAGCTGAACATGTTTCATATCAATTAAGGCAAGACTGGAGACGATTGTGAACCTTAAAAACTGTCTTCTGACTTCTTTTTAAATACATTGGCCTTTGTTATGCACATACCCGGACCTGAATCCGACCCTGACGCATCCGGGCACTGACGTAGTTTACCACCTCCCCATGTGCAATTTCCATGCAGGTAAGCACATTCTCCAAGTCGGTGCACTCTTTCATGCCCGTTTCGTGCACTGGCATTGGTTATAATAGAAGCCTCCAGCTTTTTCTAACATGGGGTATGTTGTGCTCAAATAACACAGGTCCGACCTGGCCATAATGGTGTATCTCTGTACAGATCCTTGTTGTTGTAAGAAACTAATAATCAAAGCCTTTGTGATGAAAATACAAGTAATCTTACTTTGCCAAGCATGACTGACTTTTGTTATTACACTAGAGCTGTTTAGCAGTTGCCAGTCATGGCACTCTCCTAATGCTCTTATCTGTCTGTACATCACCTCGCCATCATATAAAATGCATCAGACTCTGGAGCAGGATTGACTACTTAGCTTTCCCTCAGTGTACTTGGACTCAGTACATAATCATACACACGGACGACTGCCCAGGAGGTTCAAAGGCTGTATTATAAACTCCCAATATCTTATATCAGAGAAGGCGTGCCAAGTTCAAATTCTACTATTACCTTTTCTGTCAGAGGTGCAGAATGTTGTTGCTTCATTTCAATCAAAATCTCCAATGGGATCTTTATTCATAGGATTATAGAATTATTAATACAGTCCTTTGTAGGGTACTCCGGATCTTTGATAAATGTACAATAATCTTATTTAATGCTGCTTTGATACATAGGTGCTTGAGACAGAACCAGCGTCTGAGCCCTGTGGGGAAACAAAGGCATCAAAGCAACTAAAACACCCATGTGCATGCACAATCACGCAGTGGCAGAGATGTGGTCACACACAAACACAGTCACGAATGAGGAAACACACAAGCGCGCGCGCGCAAACGCACACACGTGCACACGCACACACGCGCGCGCATCCACAGGAGGGTGCAGGAGCAGAAGGGTGTGAACAAGTGCGTGCACAAACATTACACTTGCCAGCAGTCACACATACACACATACAAATGCAGACAGTCGCGGTTCAGTGTTTGGGTAACCATGGCAACGGCAAAGCCCAAAGGTTTGTTACTGAAACCTAGTTAATTAGAGAGAGAGGGAGAGTAATGTCGATACTCGAGGGAAAGTCTTTCACCATCTGTTAAAACCCACATGTAGCCTCTATCCGGTCGTGTGTGGACGGAGGGTAACTGCATGTTGGCGCGCGTGTCGGCCACTGTTGTTGTACGGGCAAACGCAAACACGCGCAACTCACTTCTCCCATGGCACACAATGCACAAAGGCCAACAGTTTCTTCTTCTTATTTGTATTAGATGACTAATTGGAATAGCTAATGCTGAGCCGCTAAATAAAGCGTGCCTGCATCTGCTGCCGACACACACCAATTATCGAGTGGGGAAGAGATCAGGGTGATAAGTTATACAACTACATACAGAGAGCAGGGAGAGGAGGAGGGAGGGGAGGTTGACACGGCGGAGGAGGAGGAGGAGGAGAGCGCGAGGTGTCGGGGGACGGAGAAAGGGCTCGGGGAGGGGGAAAGAAAGAGAAGAGGGAGGGTGGGGTGTTGGAGGGTGAGTGAGTGTGAGAGGCAGAGACGAAGGGAAAGAGACTTGAGGGTGGAGAAGAGAGAGACGCAGGACTAAATTTGCAGGAACATAAAACAACAGGATGGAGAGTACTACTTTTTTCTTGGGGGGTAAGTAATGAAACTAAGGGGGAGAAAGTGGAGACGGACACATTGGGAGCAAGGGAGGGGGGATGGAGGGGAGGGGGTAGATTGATGGATCAGAGAAGGACAGGAACTGAATGCTTAAAACCTGGACAGATAGAGGAGGACGAGGTGGAAGAAGTTGGCTGTGAGAGACAGTGAGAGTACAGTGGAAATGAGCTCTCAGCTGCAGTTTAACTCTAAAAACTGGTGTTTATTCACCTGTGGGTGTGTGTCTGTGGGAGGGGGGGGTGAGAGGGTGTGGATGTGTGTGCGTGTGTCTCTTTGTGGCATTATATTTGAAGTCATAAGTAATGATGATCAAAAGAGGATAAAATCAACTTTTCATTAAGCTGTGTTAAACCAGTCCTTTGTCTTGGCTTTCTCTGTGGTTCCATCTTATTTTTCCTTTCTCTCTGCTCTCGGTGCCTTCTCCCTCTTATTCCCCAGGCCCCAGCGCAACCTGTTTGTGTATTCCTCCTCCTCCCGCTTCCCTCTCCACCCCCCTGCCCACTCGTCCTAACCACCATTACACCTCTTTCAGTCATTCAACTTCTAGCCATCACTTGTTTGATCCACTTGAGAATGCCAATCAATTTGCCAGCATCCTGATGTCGAAAAGGACAAAGCCGCTGATACAGTGAAGGATAAATGATGATATAGTTTGAGACCTTTATCTGAAATGAAAAATGACTATAAATCCCAGAGGAAGGCACATCAACCAACCTTTCAAAACTAAAGAAATTGATAAGATAAAACTCTGTTGTAATAATCCGTATAATTCCTGTAACTAAAGCACTGGCTGCAAGGCTAAAATGAGAGCACGATTAAGAAATGATTCTTGTTGTAGTTCTTCCTCTACCACTTGTGTTTACACTGTTTTATTGTCTTTTTTCTTAGCCCTTTGGCAAGTGTGGCTCCAGAATCATACTTAACGTGAACGTGCTCTCCAGCTTCAGGTAGTCTAATTCACACAGACATGTGTGCATGTGTGTGTCTATAAACACAGTTGATGTTGAGGTGGGTCTACAAGGGACTAGTAAAGAGCTTAACATTCTAATTATCTATACATTCTTACCAAGCATTCACACCTGCAGTGACAATATGACAAATAGCTGGCAACTCATTTCAAATCAATGCCAAGGGGAGGAGCACCAAGAGAAAAGATGTCAAACAAGTTGGGAGAAGGTTGACCAGAATTCAAATGTATGCAAATGAGGAGTGGTGCAGTAGAAAATTGTCCAATAGCAGGATAAAAGTATTACCTACAGTTTTCTGCCCTGTGACTTGTTTTTGCAACAGCTGTTGATGGTTGGCATATTTTCTCAACCATTCCACAGTGCAGATCAAAATAACTGCAATAGATGCAGCCCATATAGAGAGATAATTGGTCAAAAACTGTCAACAACCACCAAGTCAAATCCGTCATCCATAACATCACCAATCAGTAATTAATGAGAGAAACAGTGAAGACAAAATGTTGCGAGACGGAGCACAATTAAATCCCGTCATGCGAAGGTAAAGCAATTCATCGCCCTCCGCTGATGGTGGGCGGTGGTGAACATTGTTGACATTTTCATCTGCTAGCAACAAAAAAAAAAAAAGCCTGCAAAAATAAGCTGTGTGATGGGATGTCCTACCATCTGAGAGGAGAACCCTAAACTACATTTTCATGAACTTTTGAACCAGATCCTTTATGTAGCCAAAAGCCAGTACCAATAAGTAGATGTCAGGAGATTGAAGGGAAAACTATGAGCTACAGTCAGCGATCCTGACCAACAGTAAATCTGCAACAAGCATTTTGTCAGTGTTAAGTCAACAGCACCAATGTTAGGCCTTTTTGTTTCTGTGAGTTAGGTTTAAACAGTTTCACAGTGTGCTTTTTGTGCTGTAAATAAACACAGATAACTGGAGGAACCTTCGAGCACAGAGCTAACATTAGCTTTGGGATTAGCTAACCTGTTCTGGTAGCGTCATCCAAACCTTTTTAGCCAGTTTTAAGCCAGAAACAGGTGTTTCTTTGTCGCATATTGTGACTGTTTTTCCCTGCAGTGGGAATCGCTTTCTAAGTATTACATCATGAGATATATTCATCATGATCTCATTATTGTACATGATATTGACCTATTTGTTCAGTATGCAAATAATGCTGAAATTATTCCAGAATCAATCATTTTAAGAGAAATTGTTGCATTTTTTGCCAGCTTTATTTTCATACAAGTAATTCAACCTAAGACCTGGACTTTGCTGATGATGGTGATTTTGATTGACATTTGTCATTATAATTGAATTACTACAAATGGTTAAAAAGTTTTTTCAGATCTTGACATTAGGTATAACTTTTAGGGAATCTTCCCCAAATGTCCCAATAATAGTTCAAAGTCGTACTCAAGATGGATAAGACAAACTGTCAATGCAATCAAGCTGATACGTAGTGCCCTTAAATGAGACTGATCTTGTTGACCTTCTTTCTACTCAAAAATGACAGATACAAAAAAAGGAAATAACTCCACTGTAAGCAAATCGTCATGGATCATGGATCCTTCAGCCAGTACTGGCTTACAGTGAACATCACAGTGTAAAACTCAGGAAAATCAGCAGGTTTCTTCTAAATCTCCGACAACACAACAAGACAACAAAGGTGATTCCTGGCATGATGAGCAGGTATCTTCTTCTAAGGAAACCATTGAGCCTGCTGTTGCTATCACTAGCACAAATACTTCTGAATCCGATCAATCAATTTCACCAGCGGGCAAATATGTCACAGAAAGCCTTGTACAGTACAGTGTGCACAATGAACCTTTGCCATTTGTGGTCAAATTAGCAATCAGAGCTGAACATCTAGTTGGAGTCTGTTCAACTGCAATTATCTGTTCAAAAAGTCTAAGTAGTTACATTCTGGATAAACTTTGTGCACTCCAGCATTTGGTAACATGATTATTATGCAGGAAACTGATTAGAATGGGAAAACAGGATCAGCTCAAGAGCTCTCATCAACATTGTACGAGGTCAATATATCAGTGACTTCGCACTGTGTATCAAGAAGTTTTTCAGTTTTTTTCTCTTTTTTTTCCTTATGTGTGATTTCCAAGGACTTTTAAGGGACAACACAGCTAATGCTTTAACCTACTTTTACTTAAGACAGTAATTGCCTGCACAGGGCTATTAAATTTATACCATGAGGAATAACTAAACCATAAATTACAGTAATTTACTGCAGAAGCACTAATAATACCTGCAGGAAAATCACTGCAATTCTTTATTAAGACTGCCATAAAACAAAAAAACTAAAAAAATTCAAAGCGATTGTAATATGATCCCTCCATTTAACAAGTGTTTCCGACAAAAGATGCTAACATTTATGCAGCATGCTAAGCAGCTCACGACAGTCTATGCACTTGAGATCACATGTCACTACAGAGATGAATCAACACCTTGTTGATGTAATGCCTAACAAAAACTGACAACGAAAACCAGGAATTGCATTATACTGCTCTACACCTCAGGCATTCCTGTCAGTACCTAACATTATGATGCAAAATGGGTCATACAGCGCACCATAACTAAAGGGTGGAATAAGAATAATAAATCAGCCAGTATTGCTTCACCAAGTATAAAGGATGAAAATGTCAGTAGATACATATGAAACTGAGTAAAACAGGAAAGCTTGTTCATGAAGAAAAAACAATACTGGTGTCGATTCATTTTTTAACACTCCTCAAACTGATGCCAGTACAAAAGACTCAAACACTAAGTTGGGGCCAGACCTGACTTCAAACTGTCAACAGCAACACTGTCTCATTTTGAATATGACCAGGAGCCTGACTATGGTAGTCTTTAAAAGTAATCAGACTAAATCCTGGGAGGCTATCTCTGGAAGAGCGCCAGAGGGTGCTGGTGGTGCAGCAGCACCCACACCCAGTGCCCCAAGGGGCCATAGGGGCCCTCTTGCCCTGTGTGCAGAGGAGCTGCACTTGTGTTAGTCTGTAGAGCATAAAGGTGCCCCGGTGTTTGCATCCAGGCTCGGCATGACAAAAATCTGTCAGCAAAAGCTACTTTTAATGTTGCTGTGTATGCAGCATTCAAAGGGCTGAGCTGTGGTGACTCTTTAGGAGAGAACAGCCCAAAGGTAATAAATGCTAATTAATTGTGAGGTGTACCTCTAAGGCGAATGAAAATCATTGGTTGCATAGTGTGAATTAAAACACATCAATATCAATTTACCCAGGCTTGACTCACAGTTATTACACATCAAGGAACCTTGTCCTTGACCTCCAAGTCTAATAACGACAATACAATGCCACTGAGTGCGTCTTTGTGTTATCTTGGGTTCAATGTTTAAATTAAAACTAAGTCTATGAGAACCAAATCACTTTCAGCATAATGTGAGAAACCTTTCTACAGTCTATGTTCAAGGTCTGAAATTCATTAATTTTCTATCTTAAGGGAGCCAAAACTGGCAGCGTGTAGGCGGCCCCATAGTTCCATCATCTTAAGTCTGTGCTGCTTTGTTGTGGGTATATATGCGCGCCAGTGTGAGTGCGCATCTGTCACTCAAAAGCGTGGTGAGTTGTCGGTAATTGCTGGACCGTGGCGACCTGCTGAACCTCCAGTAACAGAGCTCAGAAAGCCGCTGTAAAAAGTACCCCCCACCAAACACACACACTCATACACACGCAGGGACAGAAAACAGTGCGCGCAGCCTCGGCGCCAGGGAAGAGGAGGAGGATAGGACGTGCGCTGGAGGCGACACCTGTCAAGCCGCCACTAAACACAGTTGGTTTATTAAAAAAGACTGAGGCGCTCTGAAGACTTCGGGGGATAAACCGAGGTGGAAATAGAGATTAGTCGCACCTACAGCCGATGTTTTTCGCTCAGAGAGAGACCCGGAGCCCTCTGAAGAGAGAGGAAAGAGGAGCATGGGGCATTAACGTCATGTCAAGCCGTTTTGGAGTTGAAAGTATAAGTTGACGTCGTTTATAGATGTAAGCTGAGCGGAGCGCGCTGAGAGCACGAACCGGGAGCAAATAAACGTTGATGGAGAACAAACGTTACTTCGTTCATTGTTAGCCTCTATCTCTCATTCAATCACACGCGCGCGCGCGCTTTATCTACATGCGTTACCCACAGCAGAGCCTAGAGAGAGAGACAACACGGTGGGAGTAAACTAGTGCATATCGCGGAGCTTCTGTGCGTACAGACCGTCCCTCCGCGGCGCCTTCGCCCCGCTGCAAATGCTGCTGACCGGACTTAGCGGACCGCAGAAAAAAAATCTGCTAACTTCAGAGGATGATATGACAAGGATGCCCAGAGGGACGCGAGCAGGAGAGAGGCAGAAAGGAGATAACCAAGGTATGATCGGGTTCGTGCTGATGACTGTGCATCTGTGGGGGAAAGAGTAGACGATTCATTCAGGTTATGCTTTGAAACAGTCATGTTTTTACTCTCTTATACAGCTCGTGATAGTAGAAATTTAATGATTTTCCCTTCACTCGAAAATGCATGGGATTGTTTCTATATGCTATGGGTTCATGTGTGCAGTTACCTGCTAGACCTGCTTTTTACGCAGCAAAACGGAGCAAACAAGTCAGAGATTTAAGCAGCAAAGCTTCAGAGAGTTGCAGGCTGAGCGAGATTAAAGTGAGAGATTATACTTTGTAAAGATAAAGAATTCCCTTTTGCACGATTTCTCTCATCTATCTTCCTGCTCCCTCCCTGCATCCTTTATGTGAGCAGAGCTGTGTGTTTTTCATGAGTGTACAACTGCGTGTGGTGTCCCCCCCTCCTCCTCCCCCCTCCCCCTTTTTAAGGCATGCATCAGAAAAAAGATCTCTTAACAGGCAAGCCCTTCTTACATGACAATGCCTGCACCTCTTCCCTTACCCCACACTTGTGCACTCACATCTGTGGTTTGATGCTCCATGATGTAAAGGACAGGAACACGCACAAAATGTTGGATCATGACTCTCATCAGTGTAGAAATTATAAATATACATAAATGTATATATGTGCACGCACATACGTGTACAGTAAATACATGTGCAGGATTACAGTAGCAGACATTGAGAATGGAGATTAGAATGATATTCTCAGGGCCACAGCAGTACAGAACATGGGATTAAAGAAGCAAGGCTGAGATGGATGGGTGGATGATGGATGAAGGAAAGGGAAGGGAATAAGAGGCCAAAGGAGGGGTAAAAGAGAAAGACACAGAGACAGAGCACACAGAACATGAGATTAAAGTGTAATGTCCTAGAGAGAAACAGAGAGAAAGAAAATCCAGGGCAAGTCACGCAGTTAGGGAGATCTGCCATGGCAGAATGTGGCAAGAATAAAGACGAGGAGAAGGCAGCAGACACTCTTTCTCCATGGCCTCCCTTTTGATCTCCTCTTATTCACCCATTCGAAAGCAAGAGGGGAGAGCTGCTTATATAACTCTCCATTTGAAACCACATTAAACTGAGAAGGGTTTGGGGGAGAAAAAACACAATAGGCATGTTAGAAATTGTGAAATTGCAAAACACAATTAAAAAAAAAAAAAAAATCTAATCTAGGAACAAGAGCCCCCGCTTTCATCTTCTAAATCCCCGGGCTTGGCTGAGCTGGTGTTAAGTTTTTAACAGCACGTGTTAAAGGATATGTTAATGCTGATGTGTTCAGCACAGCATGTGTCTGCTGTTAACGCTTTTGTGGGTCCTAATTGAACTCAAAGAATTACTCCTGACAGATTAATCTAGTCTTTTAAGCAGCTTTTAGTCTTGTACTGTTGACTTAGTTGTGCAATCAGGTTGCTGATGCCAATATCAGGCAGTAAAATACAGTATTAAAATATGATCCAAGAGCCTGTGTTAAAAACAACGAATAAGGTATTAGATACTCCTCAACAGGCTGTCCACAGAGAAAACTGCATTTTAGAGTGTCCATGCTGACTTTATGCACTGAATCTGCACGGAGAATGAAAAGTGAACTGGCTGGATGCAGCTGATGCGATTGATTAACAAATCACTTGCTCACATAGGAGCAATGCAACAAATTGTAAACAAACAAAATTAACACAGTAGATAGACACATTAAAATACAGATGTGTTTTACAAAACTGGCAGACAAATAAATAAAACCACCTGCCTAATGCCGTGAAGACCCTCTTGTGCTGCCAAAACAGGTTTAACTTGTGGGGGCATGGAGACAGGAACTAACCTGCAGCAGGATGTTGGCGATGGATCCTTCGGCTCCTAGAGGTTGCAGAATGGGGCCTCTGTTTTGAGGCCAGGCAACACATTCAGTAAAATTAGATTACAATCAAAAATCAAAAATTTAAATTAATTATTGGGTCAGCCCGACAAAAACTGGACTTTTAAAACATGTATACAAATCTGAGTGATATCGTACTCGATCAAAATTTTCTAATTGGGAATAGCATCCCCAATAATGTGGTTGGAAGTCAAATATATCCTGCGTTGGTATTCAATGGGACTCAAACTGGCCTAGTGCGTGCTCCACCGATACATTGTGGGATTTGACCTGGATGTACAAAAGAAGAAGAAGCCCGTAACATCAAAGAATAGCCAAAAGGGACGGTATGCAAATCATTTGAAAAAAAAAGGAACGTGTGCAGCATGAATGGTGCTTACAGACCAGACTGTTTCATACATCACTTAATTTTGTTGCTTAACCAGGATCAGTTTGTGTCTCATTCTTTTCTGAGGCTTTAAAGTGGATGAGGATGAGAATGTGTTGATGGGAAAGTTGAGAATATATGTCAAGATTATGCGTTTATTTACTTGTGAGTGTGTGTGTTTTTTGTTTTAATCTCTTGGACAGCTTGTTCAGGGACACAAAAGGAAATTTCCCTGTTAACTGATAAAGTATCATCACACTGTGTCATATCGTATCATAAAGCTGCTCAGTTCACTATTCCTGGTATCAATTTATTGCCAGATAAATTGTTTGTCAATTGTTTTTGACTGCGAGGTAATAATTCAAATACAAAAAGCCCAATACTCGTTGAAAGGGGGCAACGTCGCCACATATCATTGCAGAAACGGACACACTTTAATCAATAAATCGATTCCCCTCTCTTGCTTGTAAATTGGGACAAGGACAGTAGTCGAGTTAAATAGCCTAAACAAACTATAACCGTGGCTCTGCTTAACTGTGCGTAGAAACGTGCTGATTGTCGAGTTTCCCTGAGCAGTTTTTGTGAAGGGGCCAGGCGCACTGTCCTGTTGGGGCAAGCTGCTGCTGCTTGATTTATCTGCAATGATGTTTAGGTTGGTAGTGCTCCATGAGTGCCAGGGCCCATAGGTTCCCAGTCCAACTTTGCACTGTCCATCGATGTTACTCACTTCACCTGGTTTTAATGTTGTGGCTCTTTTTTTTTTTTCTATCACACATCTAATTTCCCTCCAGCTCCGTTTCAGCCTACACAAAGAGAAATATCCGGCTCTAGACCTACAATTACACTTACATATCCACCACTAACTTGGTGTTCATGCTGTGCTGCTGCGCAGTTAGTCTCAGAGCGCTGTCAAAGTACGAAAAAGGCTGAACTGTCTCAGATTGCCGAAGGGAACCACTTGTGTGACAATCATCCGCTGGTTTGACTCCACTCATATTTCAAGGAGTCATTTCTTAAAACAATAATTTGGGCTTCTTGTTGTATGACTGAAAACTCTACTTCTTCCTTCCTCGCTCCAGAAAAGCAGTCAATTTATTCCATAGTGTTAAATGTAAATCCCAGTGGCATGACTTTAGAGGCTGCAACCCCCCCCCCCACACACACACACTTTTTTATCAGCACTGAGGGCATTTTCCCTGGTGGCAGTTTGTTCAGTTTACCAGTGAGTGATTGCATGTTCATGTTCAAGGCACTGGGTCAGTTCCCTGTGGCAACGCTGTGCCTCATGCAAGTAATACATCTACTGTCCTCAGGCTGTTTTACCCTCTTATCTGAGTCACCAACCTGATTGATTTCCGACTCTATCACTTATCACTTACAAAATCTGACCTTCATCATCTCCATGACCTTAAACTGTATCTTAAGCCTGTTAAAAGCAGGGATTATACAGCAGTTTTAAAGACTGCCCTTAGCTATGTTTTTGTGACCAAAATGTGCAAAAATTTAATAATATTGAGCAGTAAGAACCCAGAGCCAGACAGTAAATAAGCATTAATACTTGTTGACTTTGACATGCTATTAAGACTTACTCTTGATTCAATTTTGGTATTTGGATCAATCAAACAAATGGATGAGATCTATACTGCTCTTGACTGACTCGTGGTCGTTTCAGGTCCGTTTAAGCTTCCTGCATCATGTGCGGTTGCTAATGGTACACCGGTCAAGCAGATGAACCTTTGCTTTACATATAGGCGAATCAGAGTAGTGACTGGACATTAAGGAGAAACACAGTACACAGAGCTCGGTAGCTATTGCAGTTTGTGGCTCTGGGGCACATAAATGTGTTTTCTCTTCTCCAACAAGTGGAGCAATCTAAGAGAAAAGGGGTAGGTCGGTGGGAGTGCCTGCTATATTTGGGTTCTCGCATATACCTGCGCATTAGTGTTTCCAGGCACCCTACCCTATTGAAGCTTGTGTGTGGGAAATACTGCACTTGCAGTCTGATTCAGAGTTTAAGCCACCCTCGAAAAAATGGTTTCATAACTGTGATCTGAACAGCTTTAAAGAGACTCACTGAGAGAGCACCCTTGACAGTTTACTGAGGATTAGGGCACTTTTTCTCATCCTTTACACAAGGATGAAAACACAAATCTCGTTTCGATATAAACAGTCAAACCGAATGATTCCATCTATAATCAGTCTGAATTCACTCTTTACATGAACTAATCTTAACTTTTCAAATTCTCAGTTTCATGCAAGCCAGATCCAACGCACCTGTCGTTGTGTTATTTGCACTGTTCGACGCTACAAGAAGAAATGCATCGCAGATACAACTGGTAGAAAAATCCCATTGTATACTGTGGGTCAACGGGCTTGAGTTCACAGTGATGCGCAATGAATATATAATAGATTTGTCTTCTATCCTGTATTTTTCAACAGTGTACTAAATCCAGCAGAAAAACAAAAGAGAGAAACAGCGTGATGAGAAAAAAACAACAAGCAGGCGCATGAAAAAAAAGCTCATTTACACCTGATATTAACACATGTGATCCGAGTTAATGATCCATTTTATAGGGCTTTGTATTTACACTTGGTAGGGGTGTCAGAGTGCATATGCACGTTGCCACGTGATCCAAACAATTGCAGTCACACACGACTGTTTTTGTCAGTGCTCACGATCCGGGAACAAGGGAGGGGAAAGTTTTTGCCGGTGCACCCGTTTATCCCTCCGTGTCTATCAGCTTAAACAAATCTGTAAGGTCAGCCTTAACTCACATTAAACTTAAGCACAAAGTCTACAGCTGGTTTTATCCACAGACAAATCCATCTAGAAATAAAAAAAGCAGCCGCGATGACAAGAAAATGAAAATGTCACCGTTTTAAGGCTGAAATTAGGGATGGGTTTTAATGGTCAACTTCATTCTGAAAAAAGCGTTTTTATGAACATTTTTCATTGAATTTATTTTATACTTATTTTATACTTTCTCTGTCAGCTTTGGAGCATCGTTAACTGTTTAAGTGACACTTCTTCAATAATTTTCCTCAGCTGCAAAGACGTTATACAGAAAAGTAAGAAGTTTGTGCTCATTATATTCATTCTGTTTGGACAGAGACTGGATCTCAGTATATGAGTTAATCAGCCTTAGCTGGTCAACTTTTCAACAAACACAGGAAGAAATGCTTTGAATGTTGTACCAACCAGCAGCTACTGTCAGTAGTTGATTAATGAAATACTTTGTGACAGAATAGGACCTACATGAACAGACAGTCCTCTTTATCAGTCATTTAGTTTTCTGTTCAACTACTTTCTGCTTGTAAATGGACCGTTTTGTTAAGAAAGAGCCAAAGCCATAAGTTTCAGCGCACTAATTAAAAGTCAACAATTAAATCAAAGTCTTTGTTGCCATCGAAAAGCTGAACAATCTATTTCCTGTGGGTATGGTCCATAATCTGAATGAAATGTTCTGAAAATTTCAAATCGGCAGCCACGATTAGGGCTGGTTGAACTCTAAAGGCTTAGGAAAAAAAGTTTCCATGCTTCCTTTAGTATCTCCTTTGGCCTAGGATTCATTAGGCTATTATATTCAAGTAATGAAAGGAGATAATTCTGTCCTATGTTTCCTTGGGGCTGATATATTCAGAGTGATGCTCAATTCTTTTCATACACAGGTACTCACTGGAAAGACAAGAAGGTGAGTGTTAGCAACGAGTAACAAGTATCCATTCACTGATTTGTTCCTTTACTATATATTCTTATTTAAAATATGGCAGTGTTGTCCACATTTATGTAGCCTGAACAAAAATGTATGGTGAGAAACATATAATGTGCTTTTTGCAGTCCATCTTTGGACCAGCTGCAAATCCATGTCGCAGGCTTGTCTAAGAGTAGTTGGATTAGTTTAGCACTGCGGTTATCTTTTCCTTAAATCCCCATGTTTCTCCCTCCATCTTCCATCTGACCTCGTGGCATCTTCCACCAGGGTCAGGGAAAAGTGTGTGGGTAAAGACATCAAAGGTGTTTGTCCTGACCTTTCGACCAAACCCTTTGTCTTTTCCAAAGCACTTCCCCTTGACCCAGAAAACATTTTGAGGTCAAAGGAGGACGGAGAGAGGATTTATTCAATTTAAGCAAGACAGGTGCAACGTGACAACAGATACCTCAATCGGCATTCTTAACTTTTAACCGTTCAGACTTACAACACATCACATGGCCACAGTTTTTCCAACATCACTTTTCTTTCTGGAAAGACGCACATCTGTGTCGTTGTTAATCTGCTCATTCTGATTCGACGATCAGCCTATGGTGTGTCTTTGAATGTTGCCGCAATAAAGGATTGTGGGAGATCATTATATCCACTCCATCCAAAAGGATGGCTCAGTGCATTGAAGCAAAAGGTGAAAAGAGAGGAAGCACTGCAGCACCTTTTGTTTCATTCAGAGAATTCAAGCACCTCTTATCATCATGGCTGTGATGATGTCAATCTACTTAATTAGGAATGCTCTAATCCTCATAACATTAATAATAATAATAATATTAACATTAAAAAGAAAAAATAGACTACTTGACTGCCACCCTGATGACTAGTAGTGGGCTGTTCAGACGCTGTCGTCCAATCAAACCACACCCACACACTCCTGCTGGAGATGTGTTTTTGTTTACTTTAATTGGTGCCTAATCAGTCACAACCGTGTACTACCATGCTTTTCCTTATCCAGACAGGATATCCAGATATAGTTCACGTTATATTTGGAGTAACGCAGCTTATTAAGACCCCAGGACGGCCCTCAAAATAAGACACATTAATATGTAGGCTTCAGGGGAAGATGGTTTTTTTCCTTATCTGAATGGAGCGAACACTCTT
The DNA here is from genome assembly GCF_036924035.1 of Leuresthes tenuis. Lineage (NCBI taxonomy): Eukaryota > Metazoa > Chordata > Actinopteri > Atheriniformes > Atherinopsidae > Leuresthes > Leuresthes tenuis. The sequence goes on along the minus strand of NW_027325365.1, from coordinate 13,539,912 downwards.
TACCACATAATATAAGAAGATGTGAAAACAAATTCATTTAAAGATGTAAAAAACGGATTCTGTATAGATTCAGTTTCTGTATTATTCAATTCTCCTTGTTATCTGCTGTCGGAGGCAAAAATGACACGGAGGAAGGCTGTGCTTTTACATAATTGAGGTCATGGCATGTTTTTTGGCAGAGAATGTCCCAAAAAAAATAAAAGACATCAAAGATACAATACCCGGAAAACCTGAAATAAATACAGCCCACAGTAGATGCCAGATAAGTACATTAGATAAGATGCATTACTGAAGGTTTGAACAATTCAAGATGCTTTTGGACACACAAACACGATTGTACAAAAGAATTGCATTACGCCGTGTTATGGTGCATTAGGGATGTGTGTTGTGCATTTGTTGGGACTGTGTGCCGGGCAGGTTAGAGGGTGAAGAGGTGACACAGAGGTGAAGTTCAGAGCTGAGCTTTTGTTTGAGCATCAGACCAGAGTGCCTGAACCAATCCCTCACCTGGCTGTAAGCCTGCCACAGATGCAGGTCCAGACATACTACCACGTTTGATTAAGCGTTAGTATGAGCTAATTAACTGAAATTAAAAAAATTAGATATTCAAATCGCACATATGCATAAAAAAAAAAGGGTCCGCAGGCAAGAACACATGAACAGCGGGAGTCTTGTCTTTTGTGTTGAGTTGTTTTGCAATTAATAACCTTTGACACGTGAAAAGAAAGGCCTTGTTTTTTTCTAAAATTGCAGGCAATTTGCCTGACACAATTATGCATATTTTATATGAGCAAGATTATGTTAAGCCTCAGTTTAGAATCTCACTATATTCAGTCAACTGTTACATAAAGAAGAACAGCTCCAACCCATAATTTGTTTTGGCTTTAAATCTGTCTACAGTAGTTAACATATTATCACAGCGGCTGGCAGTAATTGTCTACAGACTGAGTGCTCTACATATTAGCCAAATAACTGTCTCACCTTTAGGGAGAATCCGCTGTTTTTGCAGCTCTAAATGCCTCCACTAACACTAACGAAAAGCACAAATGAACTGTTGCTACAGAGCTTTTTTTTTTTTTAATGAATGTTGATAAAAAAATAATTGCAAGACAGCATGGGTGATAGCTGATATTTCTGACAAACTGAGTATTTTAATGTGTTTTTTAATGAGTCAAAAACAGTTGCAGAAAGAATGTGTTTTTTGAGAAAAAGATGGTGGGGTGGTGGTAAGCACCGTCGCCTCACAGCAAGAGGTTTCTGTGGAGTTTGCATGTTCTCCCCATGTATACGTGGGTTCTCCCCGGGTACTCCGGCTTCCTCCCACCGTGCAAAAACATGCATGTTAGGTTGATTGGTGACTCTAAATTGTACCTAGGAGTGAGTGTGAGCGTGTGTGGTTGTCTTGTTTGTCACTGTGGGGCCCTGTGATGGACTGGCGACCTGTTCAGGGTGTACCCCGCCTCTCGGCCAATGACAGCTGGGATAGGCTCCAGCCTACGTAGGGATGGAGACAATAATGAGAGTGGTGAAAGATGTGAGGAGTTCACGCGAGGCAACGATGGGTTTCTTTTTGATCCGTCTTTGATCAAAGGCTCCGAAAGCTGATGCAGAAGGTCAGGGTACGAGAGAACTAATGAATAGTAAAAAAAAATTGTAAAGATACATCATCTCATTTCTTAATAACTTTTCTTTTTAGACTCCTTTCATTTCTCCGAATGTATTTGTTTTGTAAAAACTTAAAACACAAAAGAAACAGAAAATATTTTGCCTCAACAGCAACAATAAGATTTCTAAATCAGAGTGTAAAGTGTTATTTAATGTGCAAAATTAGAACAGAATACCAGATAAACTGGAAGAATGAAAGAAAAAAAATGAGAGCCTCATTTTAGCACAAAATGTAGAACATTTGCGATAGCATTAGCGTGCCAAAAGCACCAGATTGTCCATATATCTCATCTCTCACCAGTTGCACCACAGTTTTGGTCTGTTGCAGCAGTCTAGATGCATTGCCTGCAGTATCAATGACTGTAGCCATGACATGTGAAGCATGTAATTTATTTGGAACTTGTGTTGTTTTTTTGTTTTTTTTTTAATAATTCTTTAATTTTGGGACGGGCACCAACTGTTTACCATTGCTGGCAGCATTTTCCTGACACAGTTCATTGCTTAATGACAAACAGTGGGGGTTCAAATGTAATGTGCTAGTCTGCCGAATGCAAATATGTAAGATAACTCTTATTTTCCAACCTTTAAATGCTCGTCACTAAATGCTGCAAGGCTATATATTCAGCATTTTGTAAGGTAAGGTTTCTTTTTGCACCGTTAATTCTTGTTCTGATAGCTTTACAGCTAATAAACCAGAATGGAAAGAAAAAGGAGTGTGATGCAGAACAGCAATTTCAGAAACCCGCACCAAATTTAAGCTAAATACCAAAGTGATTAGATGTAATGACTAAACGGCTGGACTGAAATCACTACATCTGGAACAAAACAAGCAGCTAAGTGGAAGCAAATGCCAAATTAAGCACAAAGGCAACAAAAGTGACAAACAATGCCACACGATCTGAGGTGACTCGAGAAAGAGCTTAACATGCACACAAGGCAATTACTGACCTGCGTTCAGACAATGGTACGCCCTCTGCTAAGCATGACAAGATGGTGCATGACTGTGAGGGGCGAATATATGTTTGACCTGATTTATTGAATTCCGATAGAGCTCTCAGGTATGCAAGGGTTGGGCTTGTCTCTGAGCTTGAATAAGCTTTGATAATTACTCTATAGCTTTTGTGGAGTGTGCCCATTGTCTCTTTATGATGAGGAACAAAGGTAAACAAAACGACAGACCTCTTTGCTCAGCAACAGCACACTTCACGGTGAAGTTTTCGTATAAAAGGTTTAGCTTCAGTGGAATCTTTTTTTTCTCTTTCTCTCTAAGATGATGAAACTGTGAGCGACGGGAAATAACAGAGACGGATTTAAAGTGTTGGTGGATAAAAAGTAGAAATCTTGATCGCTGGATTTGAGGTTTAACCTTCCACCAGGAGGCCGCACATATTTCACATCTTACTGGATTTAAAGTGACTCGTTTCGTCTGTCATCACACGCACACAGGACTGCAAGGATTCTCTTCCGAAAGCAAAAGTGCCAAGTTCAACCTGGCAATAGTAATAGTGACTTATCTAAAAGTGCCTTCTGGTGGACTACTGTGTGCGCGTGTGTGTGTAAAGGTGTCCGACCTGTAAATTATCCTTCTGTAGGTGCAGCACTTCCTGTGCGTACCCCGCTCTGAGTCAGAGACGGAGAGAAAAAGGTGGAGAGAAGGCCGTAAAAGCCTTCAGTCATATTTAATGGGATTATTTATCCACACGCTGTCATGAGGCGATGTGCATGCATGCTGGGCTGCCAGTAGAAATGTGTTAAGCAGTGAGAAGGGGTATATTATAGTATCTCCTCGCACTTTATATTGCAGGCAGATGGGTGTGTGTTTTTTTTTGTTTTTTTTTGTTACTTGGCAGCTAAATTTGATGTATTCCTCCTGTACTGACAGAAAACAGAGCAAGGCCGATATAACAGGCAGGAGCTAGGTCGCGTCGTCTACTGCCAATGTGACAGAGCTTCAACTGTTACCCACAGCTACCAAATATGTTTTTCTTAATATTATTGCTTTAATGCACATGGCAGGGCAGAGCAGGTTTTTTTCCTCACAGCTTCAGGGGTGTCAGTCTGTAAAACCTGCCTCACTCTGCCTTAAAGAGCTGCCAGCCCTCCTGAAAGCTCCCATCTGAGACTTTTCACTGGCTTCAGCTTCCCAGGGTTGAAACACAGATACAGAACACTTCCTGTCCAGTCAAGACTAACATGCTGAGAGGACAGATAAGGGGAATTATTTTCTATGCGAGTTTTTGTTTTGCCATTGAAATGTTTTCATTGAAAGATTCTTTCCGTTTGGTAGCAGCAGCTGCAGTCACAAATTGAAAACACTCATCATTAACCCTGCATATTTATGTCACCATTATCTGAGGTGAAGTGAACGGGTGAAGTAGCTGGACTCCTGTTTATGGCCCCTTTGATGTACAGTCAGCACCCAAAGCTGTAGCCCCCAGAGAGCCCCCGGAGAGATAATATGTTTTATTTGCCGCTTATGCATAAAAATCTGTGTACTGTCTCAGTAGCCCACAGTGTGAGGTCTGCCTGTGTTAATTATTAGCCGCTGTGTTTAAAATGAAGCCGCCAGCATTTTCATTACTCCACCATATTAATGCAGAACACCCTAACTTTAAGTGTTATGTGTGTGGTTCTCAGGGCATCTACCTCTTCTACCCTTGTTACCCAACTCTTTTGTCCTCCTTTTGCACCTCCTCTCTTTGATTCTTTGGCCCACCCCGACCCTACTTCCTCCTCCGCCGCCTCCTCTTTCTGCTTTCTTTCTCTCCAGCCACACTTTCTCTCAAAGTCTCGTTTACTCCCTCCTCTGCTGTTCATTCCCTCTTTGGAAACTGGCTTCCTCCAGGGCAAAAACTCTATAGCTCACTTTGTCTCCCTGTCTGCCTCCATCGATGCTCCCCTCCTTCCAATCTTTCTTCTTTAGCCTCTTTCTTTCACTCCTTTTTCATTTTCTCTCTGCCCCTCTGACAATAGGTTTCTGGACCTATCTATTGAAATTTCCCATTTGCGCTGCTTGCCTCTCAGTGGTTCATCACTGCTGGAGGTTTGTCCTGCCTTTACCGTTCAGACGAGACGGAAGAAAGAAAGCACAGCAAGAAACACTCTCACCAGACACATACAGTGAGTGCAGGTAGCGGGGAAGGATCTAATGTTAGAAGTTTGTCTTAGACTGTCATGCTGTGGCTTCAGACACTGTAATAACAAATGTTGGGTTATATACGGTGATAATGACATCATCACATACAAAATGTAGAACTTTGTTCTGCCATTGTTGAGTTAAAACTATTAACTGTTGATTTACTAGTAATTCAATGCTCACAAAGAAATGGGATTAAATGTAACAAGAAATATGGGTGCTCACAAGAGCCTTAAATGTAAAGATAAGTTGAGGATGGACTTAAATAATAAATAATTGCGTGTGAGACAATGGCCATCCCACGTTGAATCTTAACTAACTTATATATTTCACAAGCATCTTATGTAAAGGCCGTCAGCAGCAGTTTATACAAGGCTCTGTGTCACCTGCATGTTGGGCAGTTTATTGTGACGGTTCAGATTTGATTAACAGCACACATACAGAGTTTCTGATTCAGTCTATGACACAATGTCTGGGCCATTGGTTGCTTTTTCACCCATTTTCAGTTAGGTCCTTGTAACTGACTATTTTCAGAGGGATATTCTTTTTTTTCTTGTTTGTTAAGCCACTTAACACTGAACTATGAATCATTAAAGCATGTAAAGACATCCAACTCAAGGGATGAACCAGTGCTGTGTCTACACATACTTTTAAGTTGTATTTTCAGGCACATTGTTATCGGCACACAGTCTGTTCCCATTTATTTAGTTACAACTACAAAAAAAATCCTTCGACTCTTTCTCCCAACAAGAAGAAAGAGATGTTTTGTTGTTGAGTCGAACGACAAAACATCCGAACACAAGCTGAGTGGTGTGTATTCAGTCTAGTTCAGTGAAGAGTGTACAGACCTTTATACAAAATAAATTAAATAACCACTTCACAAGCTCATGGAACACCACAGAACAGTCTGCTTCCTCAGGTCCTCAGGTTAAGACTCAGCGTCCTTGAGTCTCCACCCCAGCCAGTTTCACAAACAATCCCACCGGATCTTGTGACCAACATGCTGGTAAACAACTCATAGACGACAATGACCCGATCGACCCACTGAATGGGCGGGTGGGTCAGTGACTCGTATGTGACCTCAGCGTCTCAGATACAGCTTATCAGGCTAAAACCCCCACCAGCTGGTTGGAACCGGTGAAATGTTGCAGATGGGAGGTGAAATGTTTGCAAGAACAACCAAGAAGTCCAGTTACCCTTTTTTCCTGAAGACTACTTTAAAAAAAAAAGTAATATTACCTAAAAGGGTTCAGGCTGTGTTGTAGATTTAACATGGTCATACCAATTATTTATTCTCAAGCTGTTAGAATTACACAAACTCAGTTTTTAGCTTATATACTGTGTTTCCATTCATGTTTGCATGTCTCAATAAAGTGTTGCTCGAGGCTTTTGCACAGTACGACACCGATAACCAAACCAGTTCATGCAAAAAGTACAAAATACTTCAATGAAATAAATAAATGTGTAAATACTGGTTCTCTCTAACTTAACAACTATCTTCAGAAACTTTTCACTTTTATGTGTTTTTTTTGCCTACAACTATCCAGTTTCTTTTCTCAATATTACTTTTTAACTTTTGACTTTTACATTTATTATTCTGTTTATTTGACTTTTCTCTGTTTCAGTTTAGGCTCAGACAGCACTACTTTTGCTCGGCTTGTCGACACGCTGCGGTCTCATTTCACTGCCGCTGCACAATACACGAGACAAAATAGATCTGAATCACGAATCTTGATTTATTGTAATCAAGAAGTAAAAAAAATACAAAAACGGGAATCCACAGTAGTTACGTTGGTGTCCGAAGGCAAAGGGGAAAAGAATAGTGATGAAAATGTCAAATTTTGCTCTGAAAGACAACAATGAAAAAAAGAAATCACTAAATATAATAACTAAAAAACTGAGAAGAGCTTAAATATTTCAGTTTAAGAAAGTATCAGGTCGTGATTTCTTTCTTTTCATAGAATGCACATGTATGAGTCATGTCCTCAAAGAAAAGTGTAACACCAACGCAGAGTTAATTCACCCTGTCATCAGCTGATATGAAAAAGAATCCTAAAAGAACAAAAAGAAAGGTATTACTCACACTAAAGGGGGGGGGGGGGGGCAACTTCCTCATAGAAGGAAGCACAAAGAGTCATGAGGGTTGTGAGAAAAACTGAAGATCTAAAAGGGAAAAAGAAGAAAAGAATACAGAGCGTGAATGCTCTGAGAGAGGATGGATGTCAGTAAAATTAAAAACCTTTTAAAACAATCTGCAGATGCTACTTCCAGCATCCTGAAGAAGTCAGCCTCTCCATAAGCAAATTCAGAGATAATTGACCTCAACACTTCTGAGTGAGAGGTAGTAGATGAAGGGAAGAGGGGAGAAACAGAAGAAGAGACTGCCATAGGAAGCGAGTGGGAGGTAGTGTTGTCACAGTGTATAATAGTGTTGCCATTATTGTCTCCGGGTGGAAGAACATGGAGCTTGTGTGATTATGTGTCAGTGCGAAAGAGGGAAAAATCCAGTTCACAGGTCAAAGGAGCAAGAAAAAGCCCGCGAGTGTGAAGGAGAGATGGTGATGGTGATTATGTCGATGTTTGCTTCTTGGAGAGTAGAGGCAGAGAAGCGGAGAAAAGATCTGGAGATATTTGCCAAGATGTTTATTTCTGTTACAAAGAACCTCATTTTAAGGGGGAAACAGCTGGTGGTGCACAAACCACTGCTCACCAAGAAACTAATAACTGACTTATATATAAATTAGTCAGTTATTAGTTTTTATTAGTTTATTAGTTTATATTTATCAGGACTAACACATCTTTATATATATATATATATATAGCTTGAATGGAAAAAAAAGGACTGACATGGGACTGTGGATTACATTTTGCAACCACAGTAAAGTCAAAGTTTTGTTGCATAATGGATCAGACGCGCTATAGAAGTTAAGGCACTTCACTAAACACTACATTCCCTGTCACTGTTTTTTTTTTTTTTTTATCCTTCTGTAGATGGTATTTTCTGCCTTAAATCTGGATGATGCCCTAAGCAGCTCCAGTTAAGCAGATGTGAGACCACATTTCATACAGTCAGATTATCAGGGTTACGGACCGTGCTCTGCAGACAGTCGATAGCAGACTGCCAATATCACCAAAGCTGGGAGCGAGGGGAATATCATGTACAGTTAGTGCTTTAAAGGACTGATCATTTTCAGTCACAAAGAAAAAATATGACTAATGATTTTTCATTTACATTTCCAGCCAAGCAAAACACCCTATTTGCCCCTTTCAGCTATTACAAATTCCTAGCTTAGCGAAGACCTGAGTCTGTGTGTTGGATGACATGCTCATTAATCCAAGCAGAAAGAAAAAGAAAATTCTTGGTCCATAACGTGAATTTTCTTCAGACTAATTCTGCTAAATGGTGTGTATATCAGTAGAGGAGCAAAAGGTGCACAATTTTGCATTTTATTTGTAGCTTCTTTAAAAGTTCTCTTAAAATATACAACACTTGGGGAGGTCTTGGGAGAATATGACTGACACACGGTGGTTATTGGATCTTTCTACTTGGAAAATGTTAATAAACAGAAAAATATAGAAAGGCACCAGCCTCAACCATGCGCCCCGTTTGTTTGTTGCAGTGAACTGAAAAAGAGTCCAAGTAAATGAGAAGCAAAACGCCTGATGTGTGCATCACAGCTAACTGTCAAAGTGTTGCTGGATCAAGAAAAACACACTGTAGTGAGCCTTTTGCTCCCTTCAGATCTTTGCTGATTATCCCTGCTTTGTCGCTTCCCTCATCTCTTTCCCTCTCCGCCCCTCCCTCTCAGGCTAAATGGAAGCTGTGTGTTGCTGAGTTAGAAAGCTAGTCACATCCCTCTCACTCTTCTTTTTAGCCACTCTAAAAGTCTCACACTCTCTCCTTTCCATTTCCCACCTCTACCTTTTTCTCTGTCTATCCTTGACACGCACTCTCCGTCTCTTTTTCTCCCGCTCACCCCTCCTCCAGCCATCGTTCTGTCCACGCCGACACCCTCGACTGCTTCTGCTGGAGTCATGGCCTTCAGCGGCTGACAAGAATTCAGTGCCTGTGTGAGGGAAAATGTGTGTGTGTATCTGCGTCTTCAAGCGTGGATGAAATATGAGCTGTTAAATATGAATGCTGGCTGATGTTCTGATGCCACATAGTCATGTCACTCGTGCAAGAGGGGGTTGTGAAAATGGGCCTACATACACCCACACACACAGTTCAGTGTGTATGACAAGAAACTGCAGCGCCTGTGTGGCATTATTCTGCATCGCATTTGCTGTCCATTTGTCTGTGATACTTGCCGTACTAACATACACAGAGGAAGGCCCTGATTCAGGCTTCACTGACTTTAAACCTTGCTCAGGCTGACAGTAATTTCTGCCTCCAAATTACATTCCAATGGCTTCATAAATCTGCTGCCTCCTCCTCTGCCTCCTTCACCCACCTCCCCACTTCTTCCTGCTTCTCCATCTATCCCTCTTTTCTTTCTCCCTCCCTTTTTGACTCCAGCCTCACTTCATTTTTCTGTACAAACCTCCCCCCCACCGCACCACCCACCCCACCCGCCCCCTCCCGCTCAGCCTCTATTTCACCATCTCTCTTTCTCCTTCTCCCCTATCACTTATTTTCTCGTTTCCCCACACTCCTTCTCTCTGGCGCTGGCTCAGTAAATGAGAAACAGGGAGGTAGAGATGGGGAGGTTACGTGTGCGGGGTAGTTAAACAGTGACACACACATAAATCCACATAGATGCATACGCACACACACACACACACACACAGATGTGTAAATACACACATGCACGAGCATGCAGCCACAGTCAAACATCATAAACAGCACATTACTCTTTGATTGAAAGACATGCATTTGTGTTGCCATATATTTGCTGCGCCACTAAATTGACTTGTGCATGTGTACATGTGCGCACATATTTAAATGCATACATGTGTGCACTGTTTTTAATGAGAGTGTTCATTTTGCAGATAGTGCCTCGAGGTGAAATAATTGCCAATGCTGGGCCCTGATGGCTGGTTCAAGTGTTCTCAGGCCGGTTGTCTTTATGAGCCGTGGTGGGCCACGAACACACCCCTCACTTCCCTCACTGCCGCTTTAACAGCTGCTCTGCTGCAGCCGACACTCACATGCTATGAATACATGGGCTTAATATGCATAAGCACACAATGTAGACACCAACTTGGGCATTAATACTGAATACACATGCACGCGAGCTGAGGAAGAGGCCAGCGGAGAACAATAGTTCGCCTGACAATGGGGCTCAGAGGAATTCACTCCTCCATATTAATATTCAGGAGAGTGCATGTGGAGAGAGTGTGTGTGTCAGCAGGGACGCATGCTCATCAACCTCGCTAACACTGGTGTTAGGCAGCCACATGATTACAAAGTACTTCAGTCCCTAGCCCCTAAACTACTAATCCCTAACTCCTGGCCCCTCGCTTCCTATGTCCTAGCTCCCTGAAGTGCACAGAGAAAGATCGCCGCCAAGTAACACAGCTGTCACTTCTCCTTTCGGTTCAGAATTGTTCCGGTCAGCCTTAGGAAGCAAAGGGAGAATAGAGATGGATAATTAAGACAGCAATTATCACGGTTTTAACTTTTCAGCTTGAATCCCATTACTACCTCTTGTAGAAGTTCATGTCAGAACATGACATGAGCTTGTTTTTAGTCCTCCACTAAAAACAATGACTTTTTATGTCCTCCACTTGTAAATCACACAAGACGGGTGCTAACAACCCATGTGTGAGCATTCTGGACGTATTTCTGTGCATATGTTAGCACTATCTGGAAATTTGCAAGACCATGAGCAGCATATAGAAAATTTTTCACATCTGTACAATTTTCCCTTTGTTTCCAGTTTTCGTATTTGTATATGCTTGTTATACTATCTTCAATTCCCTACATCTGTCCAGCAAAGTGAAATAAAATGCTAATATTTCTATCATTAGTATAGAAGGAGGAAAGCAAAGCAGTGAGTGCATCTGCACAGAGGCCACAGTGAAAGTCACATACTGTTGAATGCCTGCAGGCTACACAGTTGTCATTGACTGGCTAACAAAAGCAGAGAGATTTCTGTCCCCCTGGGGAATGAGACGTTCTTTATGGGTCTCTGTTATGCATTAAAAAAAGAAAAAGAAAAAACAAGTACAACAGAAAAGACGCACAGCGATGGGGTCAGGCAGAAATGTTTTTGACCCAATCACGATATGGGTCACCAGAAGATGGGAAATGCTCTTTTCTTCCCCGCTTCCACTCCTCTTCTTCCCTAGTGGTGTGAGAGCAAGAAGCAACAAAGGATAAAATAGTACAGTGGCATTGTTTTCTGATGTCTTCAGTACAGAGAATAGACACCAAGTTGACTGTTGTTTTATTCTGTGGCAGCCTGCCAATGGGGCATATATGGATATGTGGTAGAAAAGAGAGACAAAAAGGTGAAAAAGTAGCAGAATACTGGACACATAACACTGGGAATCTTTCTTTTTTATTAAAAAAAACAACTAATGACATCTGGGCGTATTCAAAACAACAGTCTTGTCCAATAAATCTGTCAAAACTCAAAAGGTATCAAATTTTATCTTATATCAAGAAAAAAAGAACAAAAAAATAGAAGCTGACTATTGAAGTTTAAGTCGACTTTTTATAACAGTCATAGTCTGTCATTTAAGGTACTTTTAAAGAAAGCTGCCATAAGTAACACAGACAATGTGCGAAAGCCCATCATTTTCTAATCTTCTTCATAGTAATATTAAAGGTCTGATGACACTTATAATCACAGCTGCTGACTCACACTGACAAACTGAACATGCAATTAAGCCTATAAACTCACAAAGCTCTGTGGCTCCACATCAAGGCGAGGTTTTGTGTAACCTCTGTCTTAGTGCTGAACAAGAACAGAGAATTCAAAAGTGCGGATAAATGCTGATCGTCACTGGGGGGAAGAAATTACATTTGCCTCAGTAGCTTTGGAAATAACGACTAAAAAAAAGTCAGTAACATTCTGCAGCTTTTTCTAGTCTTTTCAAGTCTGGCACACATCATTTTCATGCACTCGCCCCTCATAAATGACAGGTGCCTTCTGCTTCCCGACTCTACTCTGAAACATGTTCCCTATTTCGCCGTCTCCTCCTCTCCAGTTCAGCTCCCCAAGCAAGGCTTCTGAAAATCCATTACAAAGAGTTTGAAGGACAGCCCGGGTATTACACAGAACTCTCCGCACATCGATATTTCATGGCAGTGAGCTGTAGAAGCGCTGCTGATGTTCAGTCGTCCCTTCTAGTCCAGTGCAGGCAGACATTTTGCCTGTGGTGGTGAAAGATTGGTGCAGAGTGTAAGAATGGCTGGAACAGACACTGAAAATCTATTACAGGGGCTGCGTTCAAAACTCTTATTGTTTGTAAAAGGTGACACCTGATCGTTAGCTAATGTTTTAGTTTCAGCCTCAATAGGTGACGTGTTGAAGCTGAGAAATGTTAGAATATCTAAAAAAAAAAGTAAAAGTCTGCTCATTTTTAATTGAAAGTGCCACAGAAGTTTTAATCATCCTTCCTTCTGGAGGAGCACTCTGGAAGCAGGAGACAAATCAAATCAAACGTTTCCAGCGGGTGACAGATCTGGACTGCAGGCAGGACAGTTCAGCGCCTGGATTTTTAGCTGCAGAGGCATGTTGTTGTTAGACATGCAGATTCTTGTTTGGCAATGTCTTGCTGAAATAAGGCTTTCCCTGCATATATTGTTATGTTACCAATGGTGCCTTTACAAATGTGCAAGTTGCCTGTGCCACATGCTTAAATCCACTCTCTTACAATCAGAAATGCTGTCTTTTTAAACTGTTCAGCGACAACAAGACTCTCTCTCACTCTCTCACAACTCACTCTCCAAATAGATTAAAACATTTTGATTCACTTCTTAATTAAGAGTAGTTTCTGCATCTTGTTGAGAGTATTTATGCTATTTTTTTTTGCTAGCAGTTTAAACTCACATTTGTGGATGCAGAAATGGACGGTGTTCACTGATATTCACTTTCAGAAGCGTGCCTGAGCCCAAGCTATTATTTCCACAGCAGAATGATGCCTGTTTTAATGCAGAGAGAGCAGGTCTTGGCCATATTACAATGGCTTTCCACCTTATCCACTGTAAACAGACATTTCACTGGATTGTGGAAAGTTTAATATTATGTGAAGTAGAAAAATTCAATTCCCTCTTTTTGGCATTTTTAGTCAACAAACATCCCTCTTTAAAGTTAAACCATATGCTCACACAGATGCAAAATCCCAAAGTTTTTCTTACTGTCTCTTAAATTGTTGAATTGTTTACCCACACAACCTTGAACCCCACCTCACCTTTACTTCTTAAATACACTGTGTTTTTGTATTTTATTATTCACTACACTTAGGAAATGTGTTGCTGGCACTAAATTCAAAACGGCCCTCAGAATAATATCATATTTGTGCTACGTTTAATTAAATCTGAGGTCAAGTCTATTTGCATATCATTGCATTTTGTTTTTCTGCAATTGTGTAGATGTCAGTCACTGAATGACAAGAGAATAAAATAAATATAACCCTACAGACAGTATAAAGCTCTTATTACGCTCATTAATAAATGGTGAAATCATTTCTCCTTACATGTCAATCACAAAGTCAATGCGTTTTCACAGACACTGTCCGTTTAACATTCTGCCCAACATCGAGCCATTTTCATCATGTATTGTAACGGCACTCTGCACATATAAATCAGTTTACTAGCCAAAAACTAGGTACCAGTCTGGAGATGTTTATGAAAAGGATCATTTATCTCACCACACCAACCACCTAACTACCTCAGTAAACTGCAGATTCCTGTCCATCTGTGGATCCAGTTTAAAATGCCAAACATGAAACAAAAATGCAGACGCACAATCACCCTGATGTTGGACTGCCGGGTGCACAGTTTATGCCTTTTTAAGTAACATTCACGAGCAGAAGTGCAGACGCAAGTCTGTTCGAACGAGTTTTCCGCGTGTGTCCTTTAAAAATGAAAATGAGGACAGCTTTATTTGTCTCTATTTGTGTTTAAGCAAACTCCCTGACAATTTCCCAGTTGGCTTTGTAGTCTACTTACTCTGGGATGAAGCAAACGGGCGAATGTGAGCAGTGGAGCAGCTAATAGCGTCCATGAATTAGTGTCTGTACACTCTGTATATGTCTGAAAACCTTATATTTCTAAAGCCCTTATATTTCACTGGGGGGTTTGATTCTGTACATAAGAAACAGGTACTTAGTTTGAGGTGGTTAATGAAAGCTCAAAAGCTATGTGTGAGCAAAAAAACAAAAAAAACATGGAGTTGTCTTAATGGGAGGTTTGGGTCCACTGGGAGAGTAATGCTGTGCATATGGAGTGTTGACCTTCAAGAAGTATTTTCACGAGGTACTTAATTTTAAAAGGTATAACCATTCTGAGGGGAATAATTATTTAGTCTTTTTAGTATTCTGTATTGTGCCAACAGTGAAACTCAACATTACATCTTGGCACCACATAAATAAAGCTGGAATAGAGAAAAAAAAAAACACACCAAAAATAGACCTGAAGCTATTTTAAGTGCATTTTATTTGTTTTAGCAATAAAGACTGCTGGTCAACATTTGAATGTTTGTGCTGTGAAACAGAAAGGCTCCCAGGTAATCCCCATGACTGAGAGATAACAATATTATTCTAAGTGTCTCTCATCAACACACAGTAACAAGGTTTTTGACTTAAAAACAGAAAAAGTTTATTCTAAAATGAAGGCTTTTTTCTAACACTAAGACACACAAAGACTTGGAGACTTGTATTTGTTCCGGATTTTACTTTTCCATACACAAAACATAAGTTAGGTAGAAGTCCGAACTCTAAGCACATATCGAGAGATTCTAACACACTTGAGTTTTAGTTTTAACCAACAGACTCAGTGCCCAGTCATCGTGTATTAGCTACAATTGTGGTTTGATGATTTGCATGTTTACTTGTGAAACATGAGAAGTTATAAACAGCGCTTTCACCTCAGTGTAAGTGGGCTTTTACAGTAGAAATGTTCACATAACCTACAAGTATTTTTCATTTAGAAACACAAACTATAAAATAATTACTCAATTAACATTACTTATAGTCGTATTTCCCTGAGAGGAAGACGTCAGACTGCAGCTGGCATCGTTAGTCCTTGTTCTGCGCTGCAGCACTGGTGAGCTGCATGTGTACCAGTTCATCCACTGCCGGTGCCTTCCCGCTCGCAGGGAATCCACTGAGAGCAGAACAAGGACTACAGGGGACGCAGCTGTGCCATAATTGTGACCTTGTCATGTAGTGAAGCGCAAGACTGGACCGGGCCTGCAGGGTAACAGTAGTAATGTCATATAAAAAATAAAAAAAAGAGTTTATGGCAAATATTGTATTTTATCCTGGATACGGTTGTTCTCCCAGATGCATGCAGTTCTAAACTGGCTGTGGTTGGAAATGTGACCACGCATAGTTGTCTGTTTGTCTGTATCAGCTGTGTGAAAGACTGGTGACCTCTCCGGGGCGTGGCCTCCAACTCCCGCCCAGTTTCAGCTGGGTAGGCTCCGGCCCCAAACAACTCTGAGCAGGATGAATTCCACATAGATAAGAGATCAATGGATAGGTCATCAGATTGACTTTGGCATCGATTTACATACTTGGGCCGCCAAACAACTAAGGTCAAAGTGTGTGGAGCACAGCCCTATAAAGTCCTATACATTTTTTTGTGTTATAAATGTACAAGAATATTTTTTATACAACATTTGCCTTTTCACCCTTACTCAGTGAGTCTCTAAATAAAGTAACACTGCTCTTGTTGCCTCTCTCTCTTTCAGGTGGGCATTCACCGGCTCTCAGCCAGCCGTCCTCCTGAAGCAAACATCAGTGAAGTGAAAGGTACCAGAAGACTCTCCACGTCTACCAATCTTTGGGAGAACGTTTCACGCTGAGCCACATCCCAGTGCTGCTCAGAGTGGATTGCATAAACGACACACTGTCATCTGGCTTTGCTGCCTGTGAAGATGATTTGTGCGAACTGAGAGAAAAGTGATCAAACATTTAACGGAGGAGAGTGAGGCTGAAACTGAGAGCCAGGGGAAAAGAAGCTCCATCACTGAATCCTGCTCACAAGGCTGGACTCTTGCCTGAGGGTGCCTCCGAACATGTTCATTATCATCACTGAAGTGTGACATTTATGTCGTAATAATTGCGATTGTGCAACCTGAACAGCAGAACCTTAATAAGGACACTTTGTTGGATTTTCCTGAACTGTGGAAATCATCTTTTTTCTGTGCTCACTGCTCATCAATTAAAACCACAATCTTGGCGACTCAAAGCAAGTGTAGCACGGCACAAAACCATTTTTTGCATGATCCACTACTTGCATGAGAATCTAGGATTGCTTTTGACTTCTAAGAAGGACCCTTGAGCTCTCAACTATCCTCTGACTATCTGCCCAACTGTAGCATTTGGGTGTGGTGGGATGGTTTCAGAATTAGGCCTCTGGACTCTCACTGAAGATGACTTAAGTTGGCAGGTCTAAAAGCCCCTTACCCAGAGTGAAAGCAAGAGCTTGGCAGGACACACACGCACACACACACACGCACACACACAAATGCGAATGCTGAGGTGGCTTTGAGCCATGCTTGTGTTGCTACTTGTGGAGCCCTGGAGCACAGGCTATCATCATCCCTATCATCATTCACCCAAGCTGAGGAAGATTCAACGGCCTGAAGCAAAGAGGCTACACTTCTGAACGATTCAAAGACGACTGTGAAACTGCTCTAACACACAGAGATCCAACGTCCTCAATCACACGAACAGACACTCTTAACGCTCCTCTCCACAAATTCCTGATACAGGAAAAACAAAGCTGCGGCAGACGTGAAAGGCGCAGAGACCGAGCAGGTTAGAAAGCCCTCGGCAATCGCACTCTGGGTCGATCGGACCTTTTACACGCACACACACCTCATCGCGGTTAAGAACACCGCGCTTACATCTAGCTATTAGCTGCATGATGAGTAAAAACAGAGACACACACACTATTTCTGTGCTACAACAAAGACATGATTCAAATGTTTGGAGGCCATAAAGGGAAAAGGAGGTGACAAAGCTGAGGCCAAGAAGAAGGCAGAACAGAGAAGGGGCGTAGAGGGAGGAGATGGGGGTGGTCTGCTGCGTCTAAATGGAGAAGAACAACAAGAGGAGAGGAGGGGAAAGGACCACAACTGATTGATCCAATCTCAGTGTGGAGGAATCAACAGAGGACAGGAGAGGAAACGATAAAAGAGGATTAAAAAGAGATAGAAACAGGCGAGGAGAGGATGACTCCTTGGACACTTCTGTAAACAGACCTGAAAGTGGAAATAATGAAAGATCATGAAGGGGAAGTGGGCGGATAGGAGAGGTAGATGGCGTAAAAGATAAAGATGCAGAAACAGGAGACAGCTGGAGATAGCAAGAGATCGAACCTGGGAGAGAGGAAGGCAGAAAATCTAAGGATCATTAATGGTAGGGATGTGTCGACTGGAAAGCTTGGCATGTGGGCAAAGACACACACTGGCTTGTGCCAAGAGGATATTTATGAGAGGGAAGCAGGGATAGTGTGGCACTGAAACATATGCTAGTTGATATTCACAGAGCATCCCAATCTGGTCTCGGCTCCTACCTTTACACTGCCTCTTGTGTGCATGTGTTCCGCTCGCTTACTTTTTCTGTCTCTCAAAAGCGGGGAGTGCTAGGAAATAGTCAGATTCGATCTAAAAATAGTATTAAGAAGAGAAATGATTCAACTCCTGGTCCATGCCAAACCGTATGACACAAACTCTTTTTTAACCTGACATATCAAATATTGTCTGTGTCTGGCTGAGACAGGAGCTGGTTGTTGTTGATACAGATTTCTGTCATATACACACACAGAGAGATGCACAACACAAGCATGTAAAGGTATCCAAATGCAGCTATTTTTACACCCAAAAGGAAAAAAAAACAACACCCAGTCAGTGTTTAGAATCATTCTTCTTTTTGCAGCAAACTCAGCTGATACTGACTTCAGTCTTCGCTGCCAGGAACTCATTTCCTCTCTCCTCCTCTGCCTCACTGTCCAACTCTCCATCTGTCTCCTCGCCTCCCTCCCTCCCTTCATCTCTTCTATTGTTGCCATCTCTTGTTTGCTTTGCATAGATTTTGACTGCAGCCAAGGGGCAATTTTGCATGTAGCACTGAGTTCACATACAAACACACACGTGCAGAGCGAGTAGGGAACCAAAAGAAGAAAAAAAAATTGCCTTTAGACGATTTGTTTATCAAATGTGCTGTCAAATCACGTCAGGCATTTCACGTCAGGGCAAATTTTCCAGCCTCGGGCTACCCAAAAGAAGGGACGGTGTAATTTCAACAACTTTCCCCACTGCATATCATCAAAATTCCATATATAGATCATTATGCGTCTGGACAGACATTATTTCATCTTAATTGTAAATTCATGTTATCAATGTTGGCGTCAGGGATTTGCGAGTAGACAAGTCATAAAATATTGACCAAGGAACATATAAATGATGCAGAAAAATGCCTCTCTGTAAAACATCTCGCTAAAACATTTCTGGGGATTTCAGAACCACTTTGCTGAATAATTTATAGAAATTTCACGAACAATAACCGCTGAGAGAAAACATGCATTATACATGTCAACTTTTATTGACTGTTCAGTATGTGAGTGCTTTCGTTCTCAGTGTGCTTATTAATTTGTGTGATAGTCTATGTGTGTTTTGGTCATGACCTCTCACAGACACGCTGTTTATCTGAGTTAACAGTCAGAAACCTGTGAAATTCGGCTTTTCTGTTGCGTGCTCGTTATCAATTTACTTCAGGGTCAGATCTAGAGCTGTCACTTCTTCGGACTTCTTGTTGTTTTTAAAGCCATCAAATGCACTGTCGGCAATTAATCTGATCTCCTTCTCCCTGATCTCTCCGTTTTAGTTTCATGTCAGTCACCATGATTCAATTAATCTCCTTGTAAAAAATAAAGAAAAAAAAAAACTCCTCACTTATTTTCCCCCACTTCAACTGTCACTGTCCAATTTTATCCATTTCTGTTGTCCCTTGGCTTATTCTGATTCCTGTAATCGCCCGGTCACTCCACCCCTCATTGCACTCTCTGCCTCTAAATGTCAGTTTGTCTTCTGCCTGGTCGATCTGACCCATATACTGGGGAGGTTCTCCTAAATGCATCTGACTATAGAGTTTTAACTTTTCCCAGCAAGTGGAAAATGCAGGACTCAAGATGAGCAACTTTAAAAAGAATCAACAGTGCAACTCTTTACTTTGTTATCGTTATGGGACAAGTTACACCACTTTGATTTTAAAATTGGTGAGTGATATCATTTGCTTGTAAATTAATTGATTTCCCATTTTCTCTCTTTCAGTCGGGAGCTGTGCACCAAGATGGCAGCCGAGAGTCTTGCTGAGCTTCGCGATTGGCTCTTTCTGCTCCTTCTGGTCCTCACCTTATTGGCTGAGGTGCTGGAACTGGCGGCAGCAGCAATTGCCATGGAGACGGGCGAGGGAGATGAGGGCATTGTTTGTCCCTCAGTGTGCCGCTGTGATGAGGGCTTTGTCTACTGCAACGACCGTGGCCTGAGTATAATTCCTCCACTACCGTTAACGGCTGCCATCCTGTACTTGCAGAGCAACCGACTGAGTAACGCTGGTTTGCCCTCATCACTGGAACGCAGCACATCCATACGAGTGATTTACCTGTATGCCAACCAGTTGGATGAATTCCCTATACACCTCCCACCTTCTTTAAAGGAACTCCATTTGCAGGATAATAATATACGAACGTTACCGCGATCGGCTCTGGCAAAGTTACCTTTACTAGAACGTTTGCACCTGGATGATAACTCTATATCCACAGTTAGCATCCAGGAGCGAGCTTTTTCTGGGACTCCACGGCTTCGACTGCTGTTTCTGTCTCGGAATCACCTGTCAAGCATCCCTGCAGGCCTCCCAGCATCATTAGAAGAACTGCGACTGGACGACAACAGAATCAGCACCATCCCCACTCATGCCTTCCGTGGGCTCTCCTCCCTGCGACGCTTGGTCCTGGATGGGAACTTGTTGGCTAACACGCGCATCGCAGATGACACCTTTTCACGTTTATCCAACCTGACGGAGCTGTCGTTGGTCAGGAATGCTCTGCAGTCTCCACCAGTAAACCTGCCTTCATCTCACCTCATTCGACTTCATTTACAAGACAACGGAATGACCCACATACCAAGGGGGGCTCTGGACGCGATGCGGCACCTGCAGAGGCTCGACCTTTCAGGGAACAATCTGACCAGTATTCCTCGAGGACTTCTGAGAGACACAGAAAGCCTGGAGCTGCTGCTGCTCCGAGGAAACCCCTGGTACTGTGGCTGCAACCTTCGCTGGCTCCACGCCTGGTTGCACGGACGGGGGTCAGCAGTGACAGTCAGAGGACTCACCTGTCAGGGGCCAGAGCCGGTGAGGGGCCAGACACTCAAAGACCTAACATCGCTGATGGATCAGTGCGAAGGCCCTCCTGCTGGTCCCAGTACTGGGGCAGGGGTGAACCCACCAGAGAAAGATGGAGTAGGTGAAGACAGTGTTGGAAGGGGCCAAGCTTTTCCCCCTGGTAGCACCACCACTACCTCCCTGTTGGTCCCCACACAAGGCTCCCTGTTCACTCTGCGAGCCAAGCGGCCTGGCCTCGTTATGCCTCTGCCTCCTGGAGAAGGTGGACAGGTTTCTGGAGAGGCCTTAGAGCTGACTGTAAAGCCTCTCTCCTCGGACAGTGTGCTGGTGAGTTGGCTGTGCCCGCAGCCAGCACCCTCCTTCCGCCTTTCGTGGCTGAGGTTGGGCAGCAGTGCAGCTCTTGGTTCAATAACAGAGACTCTAGTTCCTGGAGAGAGAAGGCAGTATCTCCTCACCCAGCTCACCCCACGTTCCCATTACCTCATCTGCCTGCTGCCACTGCGACAGGAGACTTCTTTTGGGGGCTCTAGTATGGGTTCAACCCGTATTGGCAGCATGGACATGGACAGCAAAGACTCGGCTCCGGCCTGCGCTCAGATAGAGACTGGAGAAGCTTTGGTCAGCTCCGGAGGGGAGGGTTCAGAGAAAGAGGGACAGGACTCGGAGCTCACAGCCTTGCCACTGGCTGGGATTATAGGGGGTGCCACAGCATTGGTAAGCCTGCTGTTAATCTTTGGAATCTTTTGCTGGTATGGACAGAGAGCAGGTTACATGTCAGGGGACACAGGCTCATACAGCAGGGGCCGGGGTGGAAAACATTACGATGACTATGTAGAGTCAGGCACCAAGAAAGACACTTCCATCTTAGAGATTAGGGCCCCTCCTGCAGGGTTTCAGATGACAGCTATGGCCCATCAGCCCCTGCAGCCTAAACTGGAGGATGTCACCTACATCCACACCATTTTCCCCTCTTCCTCCACTTCCTCCCAAGCTAACGGGACCTACCGGAGCAGCCATGGAGCTGGCAGCCTCAATGGCACCATCCTCAGCCAAACCAGTCACCATCATGCCACTTATGGTACCAACCGCGGTTACAGAGAGGGTGGCATCCCTGACATAGATTATGCTTACACGTGATGATAGAGGGACACACTCCCTGAGCCACGAGAGCTCTGCTGGCTAGTGGTCACGCTGTCCTTTGTTTCCAAAGTACCCTCTGTGCCTCTTCTGGTTCAATTCTGATTGGTTTGCTTTGTAGAGAAGACTGATTTGAGCTATGATGATTGGACAATGCTACTGAGTGAGAACAGTCCTATTTCTACTACTGTATATTACATAATACAGTAGGACCTTCTTTCAGCGCTACTTATAGTTATAAATGGTTACGTTTTCTCTTTTGGATATCTCAGTGTCTTTCAAACCTACTACTCTTCTCTGCTCATGATAATACACAGTAACTTATTTGAGGTTGATATACTAGGCTTAGCTGATTTAGCAGGAGATATATTTATAATATGAGGAAAAGACACTTGATGTGTATAGAGATAGCGCTCGTATCTTCCTACCAACTGTAAGCTCTGTGCTGTATAGATAAAAGGAGTAACGGAAGGAGAAATCAATGGTTGTTATAACCCACGGATGACAATGCATCATGGCTGACATGAAAAGATGTGTTCCTAGCCCCCTCCTTTCTTCTGGTTTACTCCCCTCCTTTTTAATTTTTCCTTCTCTTCGCCTCTTTTTTTGTTTTTTTGGCTGAGGCACTTTTCCTTTTATTTCTCTCGTGTCTTTTGTGGTGCTGTGAGCAGAGGACGACTTTGTTCTCCCCAAGGGAGCTGACAGCAGTGATAACACTTCTGACAGAGATGGGAGACACAAACCACAGCATGGGAAGACTAATGAGTGGGAGAAAGAGAGAAAGTGCAGAGGGGGTGACGGATGGATGGGTGGATAGAGGAAGAGAACATAAAAGAAGACAAGGGTAGACGGAGAGGGGTGCTGTTTAGGGGATGTAGTCTGAGAGAGGTGTGTCTGCTGGAGGCAGAGAGTGAGTACAGAGAAGAGAGAAATGGGAGCCAAGTTAAAAAAGGGTGTGTGACCAATACAGCAGCAGGAGACAAAAAAGGACAAAAGGAAAGGATGACAGGGGATAAAAGGGCTGACAAGTGGAATAATGTGACATCATCATCTATAAACAGATGAGGTTTTGCCCACAATGTATCCACGGCACTCAACAAATATCTAAGTGATAACGGACTGCATGCTTCCTTCAAAGATTGTTTTGAGTTGCCTGTGATTATTGTAAGTCAAAAGATTCCTTAAATAATACAAAACAAGAAAGAAAGCCAAGGCTAGACAATCAAAAGGTAAAATGATTGCCAGGACCACAGGACAAATGACTATAACTTCAGAACGACTATTAAACACTTAATCTCAGAGTTGAGCAGAGGAACTGCATGAACCCCATTTTTATTGTGGTCTGGTCTCATTATTAAATTATCTTTGCAAATGAAGGGAAATAAACTCATACATCTTGTAATAGTAGACCATTTATCTTCAACAGGCTGGCTAAACCTTCAACATTGAAAATAAGTTTGAGCAGCTGTTCATTTTTTGGAGGAAGTTGGAACGACTATGGTGTAATTACTCTTTCTGAGACTCATCCATAACAATATGTGTGTTCAAGTTTCTTAAAAAAAAACTATTTGTTTCTGTTTATTATTAGTACTTGAGGAAAATAAAGTAAAGACAGATATGAAAATAAAATGATCCATCATAGTAAACGTGATTGTGATATTCATGTGTTGATATAGTGATTGGATAACTGATTATACATCAATTTCTAAACAGGAAAGTGTATTTCTGGATGTCTCAGTCAATAACACACAAGACAAACTGTATATTTCATTGCAATGTTCCAATATTTCATTAAAACAGAGGGAAATCTGAGATAATACAGCCACAGGTACAGTTGGTTCCACGGTGTAAAGGCTTTGGTGTTCCATCGCTCAAGTTATTCCTTTAAGAAACGATGCCAAACATGTCTTCGTTTCAGCTTCTCACTTGTGACTCTTTGTTGCCGTTTTTAGTTTCATCACGTAGTAAAATTAAAATCTTTACCTTTTTCCACCGTCAGTTGAGCAAAGAGGCAGTTCATAGACACTGCTGTTGGCTTTGGTTTTCTGTGATAATTTCCCACTATTTTTACGGACGAAATAACGAATCAATTAATTGAAATCGACAATGGAGATGCAGCCTCACATATTTCTATCGTTCTATTGTCATCTAAACAAAACAAGTCACTTTTTTCTTGTTTTATGTTGAATTTAAAGCAGAAAGTAAAACTTACTTGACAATGGTTAAATTATCTAACTTAATCTGTTAAAGTCTTGGCAGTGACCCATATTTGTGTACTCAGGTCGTCCAGTTTTAAGGCCTTAGCACAGCATACACGCAGTCCTGTTTACAGGGATAGCAGCCCGACCGCAACACTGTGCATTTCAACACAAACACGGCCACAGGAAGGCGGCACCTTCTCTCTGACTTCCTCTAATCGACCCCACTAATAAACCATTAATGGAGGAGGAACTTCAGCGGAATATCATTAAACAGCCAGAGTTTAAAAGAGGAAGAGGCAGGGAGGAAAGAATAAAGAGTGAGGATGAAGAGCGGACATTTAGATAGAGCCTTTAAGTGTTGAAACCCATTCCTTTCTTTCCTTTCTTTCTGAGCTTACTTACTCTTTTCCAGCCTGTGTTACTGTGTGCCAGTCATAATGGAGGAGCGCCGCTGTGTTTTTTTTTTTAGTTTCTTTACGTCTGTATTTATTTTGGAGTTGGTTTTTTTCTCCAGTTTTTTTAAAGAGCAGTGAAGCTACCGTTCATTCTGTGTAGAAATCCTTTTCCTTTAAAAATCTCATCCTCAGATGTGATAATGAAAACACTTATGTATAAACATAAAAATGGGTGCAAAATGCTATTCCATTTATTGGTCTGTCGTCTTTTTTTCTACGCAGATGAATAAAGACTTGTAAAAGGAAAAGGCAGTTTTGTGTGTTTTTCTTTGTGCGCGGGCTTCTGCGCTGGGGTTCATCAAAGCAACGACAAAAGCAGAAGATCACAAATAATACGCTGAGGTGGCTTAAGAAAACAAGAATCAATGTGGGGCTCAGATTATTAATATGATTCATGACGAGACGGGGCAGACCTTATTAAATCACACACACTCAATGAATACATCAGCTTCTATACGATTCAATTTGGAGGAATCAGCCAGCCCAAAGCAAACGCATGTGTTGATTTGGTGAGAAGTTTGTGCAGTTTGTGTGTTTCACATAAGTGTGTGTGTGTGGTTGTTATGCGGATGTGTCGGTGCTGCTGTGTTTGAAGACATGCCTCTCATTCTCAGTGAGTGCTAATGCTTGTGTAAGCATGGATCAATATAACGAACGCGGGAGTGCATAAGTCTCCATCTCTGAGTGGGTGCGTGCGCTAGGCGTTTCTGAAGAAATATACTGTAACGCCGACTGAGAGAGTTTGTTGCAGTGTGTCATTAGACAAAACGAAAGGCAGCTGACCTCAAAAGACAAACCAAAAGATGTGCGATTACATATCCGTCTGTGCCAACAAGCACTGTACTGTACATGTGACGCCGCCGCATCTTCACCGCTGTGCTATTAACAACAAAGTCCTGGGCTCCCTCCAGTCATTACGAAGGCCTTCTGCTGTCGAAGTCCATTATCCAGCATCAAGGCCCCCCCCCCCCCATATCTTAATTATTCAAACTTACATCACACCAAACGAAAAGATCTGCACTCAGACAAGCGCACACGCCTTTTCAAATTCATTCCCACACTGCAACAAATGGGATCAAAGGGGAAGCTTCTGTTACCTTACATCTACAAGCACATCAGAGAAAGAATTTTTAGATAAACATGTTAAAGGTGTTATGGTTTGTGCACACAAGCCCAACAGTGATGTGTCACGTCTCAATGGGTTTCCTTTTAATTCCTTTAGATTCTGAATATGCGGCCTCTATTTCTTTAACAAATGTGCCCCACTGATATGCAATAAAATGGTTGGTTGCATTTTAAACTCCGTGCTCAGTATTTCCTCCACCACAGCTTTGTTAAGGATGATTTAAAGCCGAGCCGCAACGTTAAAAGAACCCTCCAGTGTTTGCATGCATTAGAGGCTTATTTAGTCAAAGGTCATTGTATTCCTCAGAATGCAGAGTTTGGCATACTGAACCGAACGTTTGTGCACAGTCGTCTTTGCATGGATAGTTTGGATGCAAATGTCCCTACAAATTGCTGGCATCATTCAGACATTTCTGCAAGAGTGATGATACGTTTGCGTCTCCCTTCAGACTGCAGATTGAAATCGCAGCGGTCAAGGGCAAAGCGGAGAAAAACATAAACAAATGTAAAATATGAGCCGGTGCCAAAAAAAAGAGGAAACTCGGTAAAAACATCAATGCTAGAACATTAAGTCAGAAGGTGTCAACAAATTCAAAGCACTCTGAGTGCTGGTGTATAATTCCAACAACAAAAAAAAACTTATCAGCAGTGCAGTATGATGAGCTTTTAATTTTCATGCCTGAAGCCTTTTGTTTTGCCTCTTGCTTGCAGTCATTTTGGCCACTGACTCGAAACAGCACTTCTGTCTACTTAATGAGCTTTTTTCATTTTTGCTCTGTGTTCACTATGACTCGAGACTTTTTTTTTTTTTTTTTCTTCACTCAAAACCGTTTTCCACTTAAATCCTCATCTCGGCAGCAAATCCAACTCAAGAGACACTTGTGAATTTTAAGCAACGTTCCAACATCGTTTCTGTCGTACAGACGCTTGTTTACATTTGAATTCACAGAGGGATCCCGACAGACCATGGCCGAGCCAGAAAGCTCACACTGACATGTCTCATCTTACACAAACACACCAAAAGTAGCCTGTGAAGTACCTCCGAGGAATGACTTTAACAACAGCAACAACAAAAAACATTAAGCTTTGGTGGTGCTTTGTGGCAGTGAATGGAGAGGACATCAGTGGAAAAAACAAGACTAAGACTTAGACACCCTCTGGGGCATTTAGACAACACCAAAAGTATGAATTAGGCTGTCTATCAGCGAGAGACACTTCAGTGCCACTGCAGAACCCCTCTAGTGAGAAAGAAGACATAACAAATCTTCTGAGAAAAGTCCTGGCACAACCAAATTGCCCTTGTACTGCAACTGTCCTCGGTTCAGCTTCCCAGACGCATGCATTTGATCTTTTAGTTTAGCTTAATTATAAGCCTGTGGACTGCGGCATATTCTGTAACCTTGTAAGGAGAGGAGCCTCTGAAATGGAATTGAAGGCATTTACCACCTTAAGTAGTCTTTGTGAAGCTTGCCGTGTTGTCAGACTTGCATTGCGTGAAACACAAATGGGCCTCCTTTCCTTGTACTGTACGATAAATCATCAGAGATTCAGTTACATCTCCGGGCTACATGAGCAATCTGTGAAGAGAAACAACTCCGGTGAAGGAGTGCTTCAGGCAGACGGCTCCTGCTGGATGTGCTTTTCCAAAGCTCTTAGCCGTCACTCAAGTTCAGCTCACTCCCCACCTCTCCTTGGCTACACTCTGGACCACACAGAGACTTCAGCTCTTGTAGTTATGGCAACTTGTGATTTCTATGGAGGACTGCGTCTCAGCCTCTCTTCAGCAGAGGCAGACACATCTCAGCCAAAAAGATAAATGAATTCCAGGAGCACGGTAAATTATTCATAATTAAGTATGAAATGCCACACAGAGGATTGTGATCATACCAGAGGTCCAGCGCTCACAATGTGCTGCCCAACTTTCCATTCTTTAAAAGGGAACTGCCTGGTTCAACTTAATGCTGAAATTCTGCACCTAAATCCTGTAAAATAATACCGAAAAATACATACAGTATACAGTCGCTGTTAGAAACATTATTCATAAGTAGAAAAGATTCAAGAGAGATGATCTTCCCAGGAGTGGATGTCCGCAGGTTCAGCCCAGGTCAGATGCAATGTTCAGAGAAACAAAAACCCAACAAGAACTCAACTGTCTTTCAGACAGATGAGACCAAAGTGGAGATGTTCTGTCATCATGCACAGCACCTTTTTTGGAGAAAACCAAAGACAGCACATCGGCACAAACACCCCATACCAACTGTCAAACAAGGAGGTGAAGGGCTGATGATTTGGGCTTTTGCAGCCACAGGACCTGGACGCCTTGCAGTCACCATGAACTCCTCTGCACACCAAAGTATTCGAGAGTCGAATGAGAGGCCATCTGTCTGACAGCTAAAGCTTGGCTGAAACTGAGTCATCAACGGGACAAAGATCCCAAACACAGCAGCAAATCTACAACAGAAAAGAATCAAGGTGTTACAATATTCCAGTCAAAGTCCAGACATCAACCTGACTGAAAGGCTGTGGTGGCACAGAGTGGGACAAAATGCATCCTGCATGATGTGAGAGACGGAAAACATCACAAAATGATGACTTTAAGTTCTTGCAGCAAACTACTGAATAATAAGGTTTCTTTAGTTTTTCCATAAACTGTATTTTGGCTTAGTTTATGTTACATAATAATAGAGTGAATAATGTATCTACTTCATTTAAAGATTGGACTAAATGATTTTCCACTTTGTCCTGAACAGTAAAACCTTAAAACTTGACAGTAACAAAGTTGAACAGATTAACAGGTTAAAGTCTTCAGTTTAAACATGTTGCTTTTTCCACAGCTGGAAAAAATAAAAACCAGATTAAACAAATAACCTGTCCACAGATGTTAATGCACGTTTGTCACTCACAGCTTGCAAACACTTTTTAAAACAGCAAAGGATCGCTTTTATTCTCAGATCTCTCCCTTGCACACTACATCCTTTTCCCCCTCTGAGATTTTTTTCATGTGTGGCACACAATGTTTGCAGCATTTTATCCCCTCAGATTTTCAGTAACGCTCGGGTCAGGCGCTGTCAGGGACACTCCAGAAGCTCCAGCTTACGTTTCTCTTAAGATGTTTATGGTGGCTTTTAATGTCCGCTCTGGATCAAAGCCTTGTTGCGGACACCAGCCCCTTTGCTACTTAACTTTCTCGAACGACTTGTTCCAGTACTTACTTAGTTATGTGCAGCTCCTTTTGCACATGCCATTTTCTTCCTTTTTCCTCACTAAGTTAATGAACATTAAAAAGGACATTAACATTTGAATACAGGGTTTGTCTTTGCTACAGGGACTGTTTGCATACAACTGTGCTTTACTAACTGATTGATCGGCCTGTCAGTCAGTCCAGCTCTAACCAGGACTGCCCGTTCCATTCGTGGACAATAGCAATAACAGGATTTAAGTGGATAAATAGCTCCTATAAATAGTCTTGTCATTTCTCAAGCTCTGAAAATGCAGCAGTCGACAACACGTGCATAAAGCAAGGTTTCACAATGACGCCTGATAGATCGCAATTACTAGATGGTAATTGTGTGAATTGTGTGCTGTGTGTACTCTCTGTACTGTCTGCATGTGCGTCTATGTAATTATGTGACAAAAGCATCATCGTGATGAGGACATACGCGTATACAAAGAGAGTCTCTCGCATTTGCTGGTGGGGCGAGAGGAAGAGGACTCGGGTATACATTAGAGCCCATTTTGGAGGTTACAGTTAGACATCATGTGTACTTAATTCACAAAGCTATTATTACAAAGATGAGAGAAAATTGAGACTTAATGTCAGGCTGCATTATACTTTATTATTCAAATAACACTGCCTACAATGAGGATAATCTTCTTACAATGTGTTTTTAATTTCCATGTCTCATTTGTTCTTGTTCCATCTTGCGTAACTTGGTTCTAGACTAAATTACTTTCATGGCTCATTTGGAGACACAGAATTATTCAAATGTCAAAAGTTTAAATGAAAAACATCAATCATCAAAGGTGGACAAACAAGATATTCATCAGGTGATTGTGGTTTCTACCTCAAGTCTTTTTTTAATTTTTTTTTTTTAATAATGTTTTATAAGCATTTGACCCGAGCAGCCGAGGAGGAGGTCAGAGCTTTGAGTATGCGGTCAAAATCTCAATGCCGCTTGTTTGGAAGTAAATCCAGTTTATTATTCCTGCCATTAAGACCTGGAAATCTAAACAAAATGTACTATTAGGTGGAAGAGCGCTGAAACCTAAACAGCTCCGACAGATGGGCTGTGATACATCTCGTCAATAGTTCTGCACACACTCATTCTGAAATTCACCTGACCTTTAAATGAAGCACTTGCTGAAATATTTAGAAGCCTTTAAAATGTTCGATTTTATGATTCTTTGCTTTTTAAAACACAGCGTGGAAAGACAGCACTTTACAACCTCTGATTTTCTCTATTGATAAACTCTATTCTTCACCATCTGATCAATAACTCCCCACTGGTCTGCAGTCACAGTCCAGGTCTAAAGGTGGGCATCAGGTCTGATTTTTAACAAGGTTTATCTCTGACTCTCAGGTCCTCATCTGTCACCACACTTCATAACCGGATTTTCTCGATTGGTTAGATAAATACTCATTTAATTCAACAATTTTGTTATCATCTTATTTGTTTTAAGAGAGGAGAGGTGACCCCATGACGAACTCTCTGTGATGCTCTTTTCATACACAGTAATGTAACAGACCTGATGCCATTTAACATTATTAGTTCAGGGGTTAGTTAATTTTTCACAGCATTGAACAACTTCTCCAGAACTTTGCTGCCCATGTCCCTGCTTTTCCAAATGAGCTGTACCAATTAGATTTAAAATCAGCACAAATCAGCAAATATTTAGAAAAAAAAAATCAATAACATGTCTCAGTTTTATATAGCTGCATATAATCAGTCTTATATATAATATAATGATTTAAATATGGGATTGATTCACTTGTGGATCATTGTTTTTGTTTAGATTTTACACAGCGTCCCTATTTTTATTTTTTTTGGAAATAGTACCACGATTAATAATGACAAACCAATTCAAAGCAGGCTCTGATGCTACATGTTTCAGATGTTCTGTATAACACTCCAACACTACAAATGTGACAAATGTGAAAAAGTTTCCTGCACACGTGAAAATACATTTAATTCTTTTGCAGTTAATATTCAGATTGGTAAATATGTGTGATCCACAAAGACGACATCTGCAGTGAGTTTACACTTTTTCCTGGAACGTATGCTGCATTTGAGTGCTGGAGCAAACCAAAGACATTTCAATGTATTCATGTTTATCTTCCCGAGTGAGAAAGGTGTTTTTCTGAAAAGATGAGAAAGCTCATCACTGAGTTACAGATCGCGTAATCTGCAACTTGATTTGTGATTATTTTCAGATCATTTTGAGAAGGATTTCTTACGGCTTTTGAAATATTTGATTTGTTTGTGGCTTATTCTTAATTATACATATTTAGGTAAAATTTTAATTTACCTTTGCTTTTGTTGTTATTTTGCAGAAAGCTTTAAGGTACAGTAAGGCTTTCAGCTTTATTTCAACCCTTTTGTGGGGGTTGTCAGCTGTGCTTTAAAAGAGTTTAGTTCCTTTGAGTTCTTATATTTATACAGACCAGCTACTAATCTACTGTACATATTTAGTAATAACCATTTATAATCCATCTGCATTTCATTTTTCTGTAAATGCACTAATGAGCACTGTTGTCTCATCGCAAGATTCAAGCTTCTCTGTTGTATAAAACCCATTTTCCAGAAAAGTTGCTATGTTGTAAAAAAAAAAAAACAGCAACATGTTAAACCTATGGTTTGTTAATTAGTTTGAACCTTTATTCAGCAGACACAGGTAAAAAGGAATTTATTTTCTGTGTGTTAACAGACCGGCCTCATTGTATTTCTTAAAAAAAAAAAAAACTAGAATATAAAAACAGTTAGGAGACCGACACGATCATGTTAGCCAACCCTTACTTTTAACCAGACTTTATAACCAACTTTGACAGATTTGCAAGATGAATCTGTTTCTATTCTATCTGAACAGTATGTGGGCGTCTCATTCTCTTCTTCGTGATGCTCCAAACATTTCAACAGATAGACAGATGTGGACAGCAGACAGGCCGGTCAAGCCCACACTTCACTGCATTATTTCCTTTCTACTCTTGTCTGAGGGCTCAAACACATGAATAAATCAGATAGACTTATTTTTTGCTACTTTTCAGAAAACCTCCCCACCTTTTCTGGAAATGAGGAGACATTCTTCTTATCACTTCATTGGCTTTCTCAACATCAGATATCATCTTTATTTTTACCAGACAAAACAAAACAAAACTGTTAATAGCTTCCCATTCAGCATGGTCGCCATCAGCAGATCAACCCCAAGTCCACTGGGAACCACAGTTCCACTAAACAAACATTTGAACGCAGCATTTGCCTTGTTGACAGAAGCTCTGATGGGCCAAAGTGCTGATGACCAAGCGGACTTCTTTTCTCTTTACTCCCCAATTCACTTTATCTCCTTCCATCTCTCAATCAGGCTAATGAGGCTCGCACTTCCTCCAATCCTTCCTGCTTGCTAAAGTGGCGATTGATTGGAGGGGTGGGAAAGCTTTTAACAAGGGAGGGGTGGGATAAAAATAATTAGCACGAATGAGCTTTTCTGCTAACTCCTTCATTTTGCCTTTTCTGTTTATTTCCTGACCCAGACAACATTAGGGATTAACTCTCCAAGTGTATGTTAACTTCTTAATGTCAGGGTGTAAATCAACCTGAAGCTGTAAATTCAGCCCCATTTGTTTAATGCCAACGTCTTGCTCCTCTCGTGTCACAGCGCTGCGATGATGTCCAGCTGAATAGAGTGCAGTGCTAACAAACCAATGGTGAAGCTTTTCTTCCATCCTCCCACTCAAATTGAGACACAAACTGGACATTGGAGCTTCCCGTGGAGACTGGAGGCACCGAACCTTGAAAACTAAATTTTCACTACACAGAGAGCATTAATGTCACTGCCCAAATGACCATTTGAGTGGTCTTTCTGACAGTCGTACCTTAATTAACTCAGACAGATCTGGACTGGAAAAACTAGAGCAGCAGCACTGTCTAATTCATAGTACGCTGCAGGCTCCGAACTTCACCCATGGCAAAGACGCAGACACACGAGGACAATGTGGAGTAAACACAGCCTCGGTGAAATGTAGAAGAGCGTGAGACCAAGCGAAAATTTAAGAGTCAGAAGCGTTGACGTTGATCGACCAGAAAAGGCCAAAAGTAATTGCTAGCAAACAATAAATAAAAAAAAGTATGTGGCTATTATTGTTTTTAAATGGACATGAAAAAAAAAAAAGACACTTATTTCACCATAGAAAATGAGCCACTTCAAGAGTATGTGCAAAAGCAATTTTCTATTCTTATTATGTGGAGGATTTCAAGACAATCCTCAAAGCAAATACAGAGAGCTCAAATATTAGCTCTCCACAGAAGGAATTATTACTTCACTGGGATCAGGGTAAAGCATGCATGTCTCCTTGGTGACAAGCTACTGAACCATCATTAAAGATTTAAGTCTGAATTAATATAAGCAGGTCTATAAAGAAACTTGTTTCATTCACACAGCTTCCATAAAGTCCAGCCCTGACCGCAGAAGAAAGATATAGATTAATTAGGATAAAGACGTTCCTTTCCCATGAAACGCACCGACTTCAAGGTCTTTAAATGTGTTAGTCAGGGACTTCTGTGACAGGGAGTCAAATTGGGTGTCATACCCGGTGTCTCTGCACTAATCCTTAAACTCATCCTAAACCATTTATAAACCGACGATTATATATAACAGATGTCCATTTTTTTTTTTATTAATTCAATACTTCCAAAGCAATAAAAAAATTATAGAAAAGAAAACTTTTACTGTTTAAATCGCTTCACATCTGTATGCAAAATAACTAATTATTTTTTAGAAACAAACTTTAAATCGGGATGTTTTCCTGCTTTTCTTTGTCTAAAAAAAATTCTTTGCTTTCTTTTTCTGGTTTGAAAACAGTTTTTTCTTTATGTCACAGCATTTCCAACAGCTGCTTCACTATTTTCCCATTTTGCCTTCTGACTGCCATGGCCTTGAAGTACCATCAGTCACCTGAGGACTCATTCATAAAACAGTGTGCAGGATCCACACAGAGTGCATGCATGCATATATATGACCACATCTCAGCGTGAACGCTCAATGTAAAGCACTTCATAAAATATTCGGTGGCCTAGAGATAAACATGCTGGTCAGTGTTGGTTTTTTTCACCTTAACTCAGCCTATGATGGACTCAAACTACAGGGACAAGAGACAGTCAGTGTACAAAATAATAAAAACTTTAAATTAAACGAGATGTCTTCAAAGTCTAAAACTAAATGCTCAATATCAAACAACCGGTGGAACAAGAAACCAAACACACAAGACTAAATGAACAGTGAACAACAAACCCTGGGATGAGAAACACAAATGAAGAGAATGTACAAAGCAATCCGAAAACTAGAAAACTAGAACCAGTAGCAACCCAGGGAAAGGACTCGGTACACGAAAACCCCAAAAACTCAAAAGGAAAAGTTCTGACAAATACAACAACAAAAAAAAAAAAATCCATCCACCATGACCACAATAATCAAGAGGAAGTCCAAGAAAGTTACTCCTGCTGACAAAACCCTCCTTGTTCCCTCCCAATTCCTCCGTAATGACTGCAGATATCAGTGACATCACAACCTGAGTGATCGTTTGAAACTGGGAGTCTCATAGATGAACAAAACGTATCTGTTTACACACGTGCAGTTAACTGCATTACGGTTAGAGCTCGCTGGCTTCGTTTCTCCTGATTTACACAGTCAGTATTTGCAGGCTGTGCCACACGAAAGCGCCAGGCAGCGGGGTGTCTCCACAGCTTTTCTGTGCACGCTCCCTAACTGACTGCGAGTGGCAGTAACTTCAGCCCATCCGTCCATCGGTGGTGAGACAGCACAGACAAAACAGAGATTCAAGATAGTTTTATTTGCCAATTTCACAATCATACACGGTACAATGTGCCGTGAAATTTTTCTTGTCCTGCTACCAATAAAATAAGAATTCAAATTAAATATGAATAATATCACAGCCCCGTCTGAGCAGTATCTGATTTCATAGAAGCCTTGTCTTTATTTTTTATCTTGTTTTATTTTATTTTATTTATAGTGGATCTATAAGCATCGTGGTCAGGGTTCTGTTCACCAGATCAACATTTTTCATTTCATTATGGGTCAGAATTTCTACACGCGTGTAAGAATTTGCCCACTAATTTAGTTTTTGTAGAGCCCAACTTTTGAACTGGAAGTGGCGTACGCATCTTTCGGGCCTCGTTTTGTGCGTATGTACCGGTTATAAATGAGGCTTCAGATCTTTATCTGCCGCTAACTCTGGGAATTTATTGGCCTTTCCGTCTCGGCAATCTGTTCATCCAGCTGCTTGCTTATTGTGACAAATTGCCACCGTCTTTACCTGCCTGGGTACCCTCGTTTTGTTAGCCTGTTGGGACTCAGCAGGTCAGTTTCTTTTTTAATTAAGGACAGTTTTGAGTTACCTGCTCTTGACATGATAATTGGCTCTTCATACAGCTTTCTACTTTAGAACATGTCAGACGTGAACACAGCATATCGTCGAATTTGAACTCCTCTTAAAATATAAGACCCCTGATTACATTACCGAGCACGACATAAAGCTTTGAAAAGCAGATTCCAATCATATCATCATGTGATTCATAACATTGAATTTGCACTTATCCCATGTTATTGAACAATGACAGGAGATTTAAAGTACATGATGATAATTCTTCTGCACTTAGAACCAAAAAATCTAAATAATTTGAAAGTCTATACCTTCATACGAATAACAGATCAACTCAAGAGCTTTAAAAAAAATACAGAAAATTTACTTTTTGCTTGTTATTGCAGAATAAGTGCAAAAACATAGACAAACGCATAAAAAAATGTAGATATGTTTTCATGTACATTGTGGTACGCCACAGGATTTCTGCCCGGTTTTTGATCCTTTCTATCACCACCACTTCTTACCGTGACATCGCTGATTAACATCCATACAGCTTAGTCTCACTCTAATGGATTCTCGCTGGACACGATTTTATTGTTTTTTACCCATCAATCACTTTTTACACTTAAAAGGGGAAAAAAAAGCAGGTCGTTTCTCCATTTAACAGACTTTAGCACCACTCGCCGCCATGATTTTGCCCCATTTTAGCCACGAGAGGTGGTCACAGCATTGCTAAGCTTTGACAGCACATCATATTTACTGGGAACCTGAATCTACATAGGCAATGTCGATTTGCCCCTGTAAGAGCTTCTGTATCCAGACATTTGACAGGCATATTGTAGGAACAAGTCCATTAGCACTGCTCCACAAAACACTAAGTCAGCGCGATGGGAATACTGCTATAGGAACGAGAGCTAAGAAAGGGCAGTTACTACAGCAGGGAGGAACAACGCAGTTCGCAGGGGATCTATAACCTGTTCTGCTTCAGAAGAGCAGCTTATGAACCCATTTTACTTTTCGAGTAAACAACACAACTCTGGCTTAATTAAATTTTACACACATAGAAGCCCGGTTAAGAAGAAGTACTGGGTTGTTCATCTTATCTGGCTTTAATTTAAGCACCATCTCTCACACAAAACAGCAACAAAAAAAAGGAAAAACGTATACTTCTGGTACCAGTTTTAAGGCTTTCTTAAAGCACACACGATATATTTGTCTGCAAAAGCAAACCTGGTGTGACATTTTGCATCTTGTAATACGAACTTGTCCTAAGAGGAGCTGACAAGCGCTCTAGGGTAGATGTATGGTAACTGCAGCAAACAGAGAGACAGAGAGCATACACTGTTGGGCCTGTGAGACCTCAGCTGCAGGAGCAGTCTCTGTTCTGGGATTTCTATCAGCCCCTCAGACCCCGGTTTCTACCAGAGAGGCTGGGTGGATCACAACAAGCAGGCTCCCCTGAGTGAAACCTTAGATAAGTGACTTGGTGACTAACCGGCAGTCTTGAAATACAGCCTCAAAAACATTAATTCCTCAGGAAGTACAGCTGGCTCAAACTTGATTATCCTCTAATAACCGTTACATGCTGTGCCCATTTAAAACAAACAGTCCATCCACAGCTTAACCACTGGAAGCTGCGCTAGTGTGATTCAAAATAGAGCTAGAAAAAAAAAATAAATGTCAGTTAATCCTTGGTCTGATGCTTCAAAATCCCTTAGAAAATCCAAAGGCTCCCACAGTGCGGCCTCTATTACTCCAATCAAATTAAGAAAATGCAACAAAGGTGAAATCTCAGATATAATTTCAGCTGCTCTGTAATTCAGACCAACAAGTCAAGCCTGATCATTTCACATTCGCACTGTCGGAGCATGGCGAAAGCAGGGCCGTATGCCAGGCTGCTTTCTGGCGCTAAGCACAGCGCTAAGCCCCATTGACAGAGCCAGCTAAGAATCAGTGAAGCCTTCCAGAAGCAGTGTGATGCTGTGCCACTGTAGAGTAATACTCTTGTAAAGGGCTCTACCTGCAGAGCCAAGGGTTTGCCTGTTTTATCCTCTTAAAATCACCAAACAGGATCACAGAGCACAAACTTCTCACCTTCCTCCTCCAGCTGTTCTGGTCGACGTCCTGCAAACTGAGTCTGTTTATTCAAGACTTCCCAACACTCCGAACCCCTTCATCCCCTTTTACCCTGAAAAGCTGCAAGCAGCAACAAGCTTTTGGGCATCATCAAGCACGGACTTCTCTGGAATCAATAAATGATGCTCAGCCACTTCATTTGTGTTTCACCCAATGGAAGCATCCAAGCTACTGACGATCAGCTATCAATGCTCATTCTATCCATCCATCCAAAGAACAATGAAAAGCTGAAAACATTTGGTTGGGACTGGGAAGTTTTTGTAAAAAGTCTGTTAATGAGCTTGTCCTACAGACAAGTGCATATATATCTACAGGAAGAACAATTTCAACAATTAATTTGTTTACATTTGCAATTATACAACAGCATCAGGTTTCCCCACGGTGCTGCTCAGCCGTGGCAGACCTTACCTTTAATAGGGACCATCTCCAACCATGGATTATTTTCATTGTTCAGCAATATGGTGATTATTTTTCTCAGTTAATAAGAGACTCAGTTTATCATTTAGCCTGTAAATAAAAGAATGAAAAAAGTATTTTGTCTTAATTTATTACTGTTCATGGAAATGCCTTCGCTTTGTTTGTGTACAAACCAAAAGCCCCAAGAACCCAAAGATATTAGTCATTATCGCTTTAAAAATTACCCGATTACCAGACCAGCCGCTTGATTAAATTTCTGTTGATCAATTAATCAATGAACATTCGTAGCACTGGAAGAAAACACAGCTTAGAGATAATATTCACCATCTAAGGAAAGGAGCAAATGTAGGCCTACACAAAGTAAAATGCATGAGGTCTGTTTAGAACACGTAATGTGGAAAATTAAAAAAAAAAAAAAAAACAACAACCACTTAATGGCTTGGAGAAAAAGAGGTTTAAAGTATGACTCGCTGATTAGAAATAAAAACTATATCCTAAGATGCAACTTCTACAATTACAGTTGAGTTGATCTTGGAAAACAGTTAAATCTTCATAGACTTGGTGAATGAAAGTCCATGAAAGCGATTAAAAAGCAACAAACTGATACCTGCTGACTAGTGCATTTATCTCATGCTCCAGTCAGCTACATTATTTATTTACATGGGATTAGTACATGCTCACTTATACCAGCAAACTTCTCACGACTCCCACTTGGATCAAACTGGGGAATAAAGACTATTGATGCAAACCATGATTTGGTTAAAAATCCGAGAATCTTGCTCACAGAGGAGCAAACAGCAGCTTTCTTCAAGTAGAAACCACTTTTAAATATTGTCTGAACTTCAGGAATATCCTTGAATGATTGTGGAACATTCAGGTTTAACATTTCACCAATAGAGAAGCGGATTATTTTACCATTTATTTTGCAAGGATCTAATAAACATGAGAACAATCCCTGAGGTACGTTGAATGTAAGCTAAAACCTACTGACCTACTACACAGAAAGCGAAAATGTCACAACTTCATATCATATATGCTTTGCTGATATGATATCCTAACCTTTCTAGAGTCCACACTCTAGCTTTTGTCATTCCCGATGATGGGAATGTGTCTAACGGCACTGCCTGATCAGCAGCTCAACTGAATTTTGTGAACGTTGCACAGCTTTTGAAAATTGTTCTTAGTCATAACAGGTTTGTTTGCTCTGTCAAACTTCAGACTTCTCTCAAAAAAAGTTTGTCCTTTAGCTTTGTCCCATTCAGCTTCTTTCTAAAAAAAAAAAAAGCACTGACTACAAGAGCGAATCTTGTGAAATTTGTTAACGACCAAAGAAGCATTGCTGTATTTTTGCTGTATGGCTTTCTGACTTTTTTTTTTTTTTAAATCTTTTCTGGCCGTTAGAACATCTGACTTTACTTTCAAGACTTTTCTTTAAACCAGTGAGGAGGCTACTGCACAGTCCGCAGACGCTCCCTC
The DNA here is from genome assembly GCF_036924035.1 of Leuresthes tenuis. Classification (NCBI taxonomy): domain Eukaryota; kingdom Metazoa; phylum Chordata; class Actinopteri; order Atheriniformes; family Atherinopsidae; genus Leuresthes; species Leuresthes tenuis. The sequence goes on along the minus strand of NW_027325365.1, from coordinate 13,501,044 downwards.
TCTCCTGTCTGTCTGTCAACTGCAGTCCAGGGAAACCACTGGCTCTAATCTTGTATCTCTCAGCTGTTGCCACGGTGAGAGGGTAACCACTTCCAACCAATAGCTTTATCTCTGACCAGCAGAGTGGAGAGCTTATTTTAACACACAACAGGACACCTGCACACAAAAGACACGCGAATTTACATCCCTCACAACTCCGTCATGACAAGACACCGAATGCACAGATGTTGCCAGGTTCATGTGACCCATCTATCTCTACCACAAGCAGGTGCAGCTGTGCAAAGGTGGACACCTGCAGGCTCATATGTATGTTAGCCTCTCAATATATCTAAACGCATGCAAAGGTGTGACACACACGCATATACCACTATATAAACACACACACACACACACTCCCACTCCCACAGACTCTCAGCAGGCAGAAATTGTGACGATGACAAGTGCTCTAAAGAATGAGATAGGACCGGATTATTCTCTTTCACTTGATGGCGCATGGCTTCATTTTAGGGACAGTTTTTTTTTTTTTTTTTATAGTCTAGCGTGAAAGATTTATCAGCCAACTCTGCTGCTACATTTGCTCGAACCCACTGTTACTTCCACCAAGCAAAAGGACATTACGCAAAACTAGAGAGAGAACTAATCCGTACATATTTTAAACCATTTTCAATTAAAGCTCAGCTCTGTGGAGGAAAACAGAAGGTCAGACAAAAAAAAAGAAAAGAAAAAGAGAAAAGAAATTCAATGTCAGCCACGATAAACTTGGCGGTGACTAAAAGTGGGAGCTGAAATTGAAATGAGTAATAAAAGTTTTGTGAGTGAAAATGCAGCTCAGTAGAGCTAAGCAAATTTGCATTTAATCAATTTGAAAAAAGGTTTTAATGCAACGCTTGCTGCCGAGATGTCGTGTCCACGCACGCACACACTCGCACAGAGGCACACACTCCAGGAACTCATCAGTCCAACGACATTTCATTGTGCAATCCATCTTAATCAGCTAGCCCATCAGAGACAATATATCCTCCCCTCCATCTCCCTCTCCTTCTCCGAACGGAGTGATTGAGGGGTGTAAAGAGGAGGATGTTTCTGCCCAATGTCTCCTCCCCCATATGTACCCCCGCCCACCACCCTCCTCCTCACCAGGACAGCTCTTAAGTGCTTGTGGGTTTTTATGTTTGTAGTGTTTTATAGGAGTGGGCAGGAGCCAGGGGCTGTAAAAGTGTGGAGGGAGGGGCAGGGGGGGGGTGCAAGGGGTGCAGAAGAGGTAGGAGGAGTAGAGAGTTACTGTAAATCCAGTCTTTATTGAGAGAGACGCAAACAACAAACAGCAACCGTTCAACCTCCCTACAACGCCCTGCTTACCTGATCAATGAGGGCTGACTGAGGACAGGCAAAAGGGAGGGATAACTAAGTTTCCACCTGTTAATTCACTGCTCCTTGGTCCTGTTTTGTCTGGATGGGTTTGTATCTACACAAACAAGTCTGTGCTCTTGTCTGAATCCATATATGTGTGTGTCATTTGCTCTCTACCAGACAGGCCTGGGGGCCCCCCTCCCAACATGCCCACCAGTCTGCCAGTATTGCGTATAATTGGCCACAGTTGGCTTCAATTGAATGTTTGCTGCCTTAGGGGCTAAATGATGCTTCAAGGCCTCAACCAGAGAAAATCTACCCTACTCCTCTCCACATGTCAAAAACCAAAGGCGCCGTCTTGGAGGCTTTCTAGCACAGAGGCTTTGTTGTCAGATCTGCAACGGGAAAAGTTTATCCCCTAAATGAGTATAAGAAGACAACTCCATCTCTGCTCACTGCTCTCTTTCGTTTCAATGTCATATCACTTCCAGCGCGACTGTCACTTAGAGCTTCTTAGTCAATCAGTTACTCATCGATGAAAAAGGTCAGCAGCTTAGTCAACAAAATGACCACAGAGAAAGTCAGCTGGGCAGCCAATTAGTCTAAAAAAGGATGATCAGGCTCTGCTACCCACAGTTCCTTTGAGGGTACCCTGTACCTGCTTGTTACCATGGCGATGAATTCCGGGATTTAAATACTGGCCTGTGTCCTCTTCCTGTCTCTCTTTCATCTTCCTCTTTCCACTCCTCCAGACTCCTCAGTTGCTTTTTGTCAGCTGGAGCGCTGACTCTCCCTCACGCTCCGTCTCTCAGTCATGTTTCCTCTGGCGTTGTTAAGTTTTCAGTCTCCCTCCCCTCACCTTGTCTCGTCCTCTCTACAAAATGACATTTTACTAGCTGTTCCTTCTTGTTAACTCCATGCCTCTTTGCATTCTGCGGCTCTGTAAAAACCCCTGTAAAACACATACCCTAATTCAAACTGTCCTGCCGAGACACGCAGAGACAGTTACTTACTGAGTAAACACACATAATTACTTAAATATTTGCAGGAAGATGGACGCATGAATGCTTGCAAATGCACACGCAAACACAAGCAATAACCCTGTAAATGAGAGTCAACAATCAACATATTCATTGGGTGCTGGCACAGCATCCACCTGCTGACAGTCAGCTGCCAGTGAAAATCCATCATTTTCAGCTAAAGCCTCATCATCGAGCATCATTTAGGCATGCTGGACTGGCTCACTCTCCCCTGATCCATCGCCTGTGCCAAGACACCGATTAAACTGTCCTGAAATGCCTAAACAGCCTTTCAGGAGAATGTCTTGTGTGAATAAAGTGGCTTTTGGCTCCATCTAATGGTCACTACAAAGACTCTAATTCCTCTTTTAAGTGCCTGTAAACCCCATCTGATGGAAGAACATTAAAAAATGTGAGTTAATTATTGATCTGCACTACCTTCTCCATTACAGTTATGTATGCAGCTTCTAACACGTTAGAACAGTCCTGCCATTATAGGTTTTAGATTGGCTCGTCTGACATTGACGATGGTTAAAATAACAATTCGTGTAAAACAAAAAGTTTAATATCTTGTGTGACTTGTCATTACACTATTGGTTTATCAATGGAAAGACAAATTAATTGAGTTTCAACATGAGCAAAAATGCTCTCTCAATAAGTTTTCTTGAAAAAAAATAAAATAAAATAGGCAGAAATATATCTTTTAATTACTCAGCGAGATTTTTTTTTCCCCCTTCAGGACACAGAATCTGACCTTTGCTTTCCAACTCAAGAAGGGCAAGGAAATTAATCTGCCACCTATTTAAGGAAGATGAACACCCTGCAGTTTATTGCAGGCTGAAAAGTTTGCTGGAGACAAAATCTTTGCGAGCCATCTGGATCAAGGTCAGAACGGAAAAAAAAAAAATCGAGCCACGATTCCGATGAAGCTGCTCTGCTACTGAAGCTAAACCATGGACCGAGACGCCGGTCTCGCTCGGTGTCTCACATCATCGCTTGCAGGGGGAAAATAAGCTCAGCGCTCCCACTGATTCAGCGACAGTCGTGAGTAGCAATGTTTTCATGAGTTCATAGAAATAAAATGTATGCCATAAAACCCCACTTACATAACTGAAAACAATATATGGACAAAGTTTAAAATAAAAAGCAATCGAGTTTATTTATCCATCTACAAAGTAGTTCACTGACTCACTCCACTAAAGGGATGTCTTTTCTTTGCTTTAATAATCAAAATGGAATATTAAAGTCACTTTTCACCCTGACCCTGTTCTGAAGGTTTTTACCTTCATAGATGCATTTAAATAACTGAAAATTTGTTCTGCTTGCCACAGTTGCCATATTCAGGTTGGATTCACAGGAAAAAAAACTGGATATTTTGGCCTAGCTTCGAGACATTTGGAGCGGATGCATGTCCAGCTCTGGTTTTCGCTCAATCCCAGGCCGATACTGCATTTACAGCAATTTCACAAGTTGTCATCAACATGATGATCATGATTAATCTGTCTCCCCCCTGCACACACACACACACACACACGCACACACGATCGCCATTCATAGTTCAAATCTACCCTCTGTGAGTTGTGTTACCATTATTATGTCGGTTTCTCGTTCATATGCCTCACTCCTAAGTGACTGAATTGACCTGACTATGAGGCATCTGCAGAGGCAAACAGCACAAAGTTTATTTAAAAAAAAGATAAGACAAAGCCTTTTCTTTTACCCCCCCCAAAAAATATCTGATCAAATCAGATGTTCTGATTGCAGTTACAGAGACCAACAGATATACACATATCATACTTCCAAAACATTTAGCCGTCCTTTAAAGTTTCCAGGGAGCAGCTCAACAGTCACCATAATATTCAGCTATTCTAGAGCTCTCTTACTCTTCGGTATTGTACTTAAAGTGGTCCTGAGAGGACCTCACAGTATGTTGGCAATCATATGAAAGCCTGTCGCTTCCCACCCACATGCTTAGGAAACATAATCCACGTAATCACCGCACAAACAGCCCTCACAGGTGTTTTGCACTAAATGTATGCATATCCACATCAGTTAAAATAGGCGAGAGGCTGCTCTAAGTTTCTTAAGAGCATAATCCTTTTTCGTGTTCTTCTCTTTTGCTTTGTCTTCATGTTTTTCTTGTGCATTTCTTTCTTTCTCAAATGAGTTCTGTTATTTTTGTAACAAAAGGATGTCCGTTTTCTCTCATCACGTGTGCCAGTTATGACTGTGTTGATGACTGAATTTACACATGAAGACACAGGAGGGAGGGAAAAAAAAGCCCATATGCACACACATACCTGCATTGACAATAGCGTCTACCTCCAGCTTGGTGATGTCACCGCTGTAGAGAGAAATCTTCTGATCCAGCTTTTCGTTCCTCTGGTAGTGCCTTGGCTCAGAACCACCTGACATGAAGACACAAACTTAGTCCGGTACATCTTTAGTTAGTTATCCAGGGGGAAAATGTTTCAGCACTTCATAAACATTGCAACAGTGAGACAAAAAAAAGAAATATAGACAGGAGTGGGGTTATTGTTTTTTTTACTTTTCATTAAATGGATCTGCTTTCCAAGAGAGGACATGTTAGAGTATGGTCCAACTGTGCCTTACTGCCATTTTAACAAAGCTGTCATCAGAGCACACCTCTGAAGTTTTTTTTTTTTTTAATGCTGCTCTTCCTCTATCACCTCCGTCACCTTGAGACTCTCTCTCTGAAACCTAATAATCAAAGTTAGAAATCTCGGGGTAATATTGGAATCAGACCTGAACCTTAACAGCCACGTTAAATCAATAACATCAGCAGCTTTTTACCAGCTAAAAAACATTGTCAGAATCAAAGGAATAGTGTCTAAACCAGACTTAGAAAGACTAATCCATGCATTTGCCTCCAGCAGGTTAGACTACTGTAATGGCCTGCTCACTGGGCTCTAAACGGGCTGTAAGACAGCTGCAGTACATCCAGAATACTGCTGCTCGAATCCTGACTAGATCCAGGAAATATGACCATATTAGTCCAGTGCTTAGGTCTCTGCACTGGCTTCCTGTCGCTCAGAGAATAGACTTTAAAAACAGTTTGTGTACAAGTCTCTTCATTGTCTAGCGCCAAAGTACATCTCTGACATGTTAGAGCCATATGAACCAACTGGGACTCTGAGATCCTCAGGGAGGGGTCTCCTGCTGGTGCCCAGAGTCAGGACTAAACAAGGTGAGGCTGCGCTTCAGGCTCATGCTCCTAAAATGTGGAACGGTCTTCCAGAAGCTGTGAGACAGGCCTCAACTCTGACAATATTTAAATCCAGGCTGAACAGTTCGATTTAGCTGTGCATATGACAGCTGAAAGTATTTATCTGCACTCTTCGCTTTTAATGAATTAAATAATGATTATTTTTATGCTTTAATGATTTCATTTGCCTTCTTGTGATTTTATGTAGCTGTAAAGCACTCTGAATTGCCTTGTGTACGAATTGGGCTCTACATATTAACTTGCCTTGCCTAGAAACTATGAGAAAAAAAAATTTGTTTCCACGTTTATAATCCACCTTTAACTATGCTTAAAAAAAACAGTCCAAACGAAGGCAGGATCACTGATGTGAAAAGTGACAGCAGCAACACTGCAGTAAACAGGATTTATTTCTCATTTCAGCTACATCCGTTCTCTGTGTATACACTGACTGTGTATCACAATGAATTGGACTATAAATTGGCTTGAACTGGACTGTACCTTTTGAAGAGCCTTGAGATGATGTGTGTTGCGATTTGGTGCTTTATAAATAAAACTGAATTTAATTTAATTACCCTGTGTGGTATAATTATCCAAAATGTCTGAATTAATTGTTTCTCTAGAAGAAAGATTCAGATAAAGCATGGGAAACAAATAACTAAGATGTGGAAACACAAATAATTAAACTGGGGTTATCTTGTGTCCAACAGCATGCAGTGGTCACTCAAGCATATAATTGTATACTCTTTCATGTGCAGTGTACTACAGTCTGTGTGATGTGACTTTCACAGTTTTCAGCGTCGAATTTATACAAAGATTCACTGTTTTAAAGAAGGAACAACCCCAGATTTAGCACCAGTTACTTGCCATGCCATCATATTTTAGGAAAGATTTGTTCGTCTGCGTTGACCGTGATCCTGACATCAGAAAATAGCAGAATTTTTTTCATTAAATTAGCACTGATTTCAGCGTGGAAACCTGAAACTGTGAGTCCTCGATGCCTTTCCATTGGGATTACTCAGTTTAAAAAGCCCAAAACATTACAGTTTGCTTATATTTCTCCATCAAAAAATAAAAACTGAAAAAACCTCCACATATGGGAAACAAAATGATGACAGCTGACAGCACCTTGCAAGGCATACATGTACATTTTTTCCTAAACTTCTGGTGTGTGGTAACAGATAACATGTTAACTAGTAATTTCACATTCATATTTTGATTTATGTCTTATAATAATCTTGCCATTTTCCACGGACAAACTTTTAAGCAACAACACAGTGAGTGTTTGTGACGGGTGCTGGGGGTCTGACCTGCAGTGGGGGTCCACACTGGGATGTCATCGAGTGGCACCGAGCCGGAGGTCCTGTAGTAAGGACGCCTTTCCTTCACAGACAGAGAAAGCAAGAAGTCTGGGACAGAAATTAGAAAGAAAAGAAAAAAAGAGAGAGTAGAACCAGACATCAAATAAACTTCGTCTGTTAAAGATCTATTCATTAGTTCAGGGAAAGACAGAATTATACATTTGGCATGAGACTGAAGCTTGACAAATAATGGGTCAAACCTGCTCACATTTTAGGCTTAAACTACAGGACGGCAACCTGAAAACTACAGGAGTACAGAGCTTATTAAGACAGGATGAGCAAAAATATAAAAATCAATAAGAACAGTCAATGGGTGCAGATTCAATTTGTAACATTCTTCTGCTGATCTCACATACTGTTCATGTTTTTTTACACGTGTGGTGTTACTGAATTTATAGCACAAACTCTGAAGAATAAATATATGTTAGCACTTTACTTGTTGCTGTTAAGCAGTTTGCATTGACTAAATAACTAACATTAATCATGAAGTAGATTCATGAAGCGTGTACAGTCTGTAGTTTCAGTCTTGTGAAAAATAATTCAGAGACTGAAAAGTGGACGGTGTTGTGTTCAGGGGGCAGCTCATACTTCTCCCTCTCATTTGCTGACCAAGAACCCTGCAGGGTTTTTGTTGCAAAATATAAAGTTAATCATATCGGCCACGGTTTTACCACTCTCACCCTTGGTCTTTTTCCAGTCTCCCTCAGCAGAGTCCAGGTTAATTTTGAGGGCCATGGCGGTGATGGCTCCGGTGTGGACGCCCTGCACCAGTGCAGCTGTGGTCACTCCGAGGGCGGCACCGAGGGCAAACTTGCCCAGGCAGCCTGCCCTTCCCCAGGCTAAGGAGAAACCTTTAGCCTGGCTGGACTTCCAAAGAGCTGCTTTCGGTGCAGTTGTTGAGAACCTGTCAGCTCGAAGTGCAGCGTTAATATGGCCGCGTACAGGACTTGTTGCTGGCTTCCCCCCAAGCGGGGGGCTTACCAGAGTTACAAAGTGCTTGAACTTGACACCGGCTCTCTGGAACTCAGCACTGACATGCGACAGAGGGCCGGTGGTGCACCGGAGGGCGCTGATGTGTGACACTCTGGCGGATATTTGCAGTGCCATCTCTGAGCTACAGCCAGCAGGCTGGCAAGTTGTGCTGGAAAGAAACGGTGTCGACCGTACAGTCGTGAGGTTTCGCTTTCGATAGTAATTGTTCTCTCACGTCCACCACTTCCCATGTGCCATTTTTTGTTTGGGAAGTTAAGGTGTGGAATGTACCATTAGTACCATTTGCTGGGGGGTACCAGCTGACTGTCGCTAAATGATTTACATTCAAAAGTGTTGTGTAATATGGTGTCCAGTGGTGACATTAATCCATAAATCCTACTAGCAAGGGAAACCGTGTGTGACCAGCGTTGTTCTATTTTAAAACGCGTTCAAACCCCGACTCAGGGAGCCAACAACCATAAACTAACGTCTCTCTCCTGACTACAGGAAGTTTCCATTTAAAGACACACTGACCGATCAAACGCGCGCGTAGAACTAAAATACTTGGTTTTCGAGAAGTAGTGCAATTTTGGACGTGGGTGTTGGGGCTCACACAGTTCATATTACTATGTAACTTGAAAATGCAGTCCTTTGCAGTTAACAGGGCTTCTAGTGTGAAAACTGTTCCCATCACCGAGTTACACAAAAGAGTGATTGGCCATGAAGTAATCATCATTGTATTGTCTCGAAGATGCATTCAATCGCCCCCTAGAGGATTATGGCGCAAACATGATTTAAAGAAAAATAAGGTAATTTAATACATAATTCTCTTCCCAAAGTCAACTGTGATATCAAGTATCTATGTTTAATTTTAAACGAACAAGGTTATTAGTAGGTTAACGGCATATAAACTAATTTCTCCTGTTTGTACATAAAAACAATAAAGGCTTGTTGTTAAAGTTTAGTAATCATAGCCTATATCCTTTAATTACTCATTGCTAAACTTGCAACCCACAAAATAAGGCCTACGTAAGAAATTTCACACACATATCAGCTTATATGTATCACTCATACAGCCTGTCAGACAAAACTTGAGCCCTTTTGACATATCCGCCAGGCGGAAACTGACAAAAAAAAAAGGAACAAGCCTTTCTGACAGGGGTGACACAAGTAGCACAGGCAGACACAGCAACACAAACCACAACCCGCCCTGCCAGAGAGAGGTAAAACTGCTGCACATTCTTACAGAAAGCCTGGGAAACTTCTTCAGACATCTGACAGAGGCGCAGGGGTCCCACTGTTTCCATCTCTCAAAGCCTTGAACAGAGGAGACTGACGGTACTGTATTTTAATATGTGTCTGTGGATGCATGACAGCTTAAGAGAAAGCATGAGAGCGAAGAGAAAGTCAGGGCTTGGCATGTGTAGTATATACGAGGCATCTGTGTTAAATAAGTAGCTCGCGGGTTATTTATTATATCACATCAGTCTGTAAGATGCAACATAAGAGGACCAACTTGATTACAGTTCAGAAATTATGATTAAACATGGAGATAAGAACAGTTTAGGCCTTCAAACAAATATGGAGGGGTTAGGGTAGGCTATCTGTGCATCGGCACACCAATGTGTTCATCGTTCTTTGAGAATACATACACATGGAGCAAATACACACATTTTTTATACTTTACAGTTGTAAGCTTTAAATGGGCTTAAATTTCCACACACAAGCTGGAGGACACTGTATGAGCACTGGATGAATAACATGCCTTAGGCGGGTCAGAAAGCGGAAGTGTGCGTCCACGGTGATAGTTAAAGTCAGAAACAGGAAATGCTCATCATACTGGACATGTCATTCAATGTACATGTGTGCGTGTTCGTGCTATTCAACATCATGTGATACTGGACCATAGATTAAAGTCTTTTTCCTCACAAAAGATTGGCTCTCTTTTTCACATTCAACATCTTAAATGTCATGTGTTGCCACTGCTATAAGATTCTGTCACTTGTTTGGATCTTTTTGCCCTATTTGCAGTATCTGTAACTCAGCTTTTTACACTTTTATTTATACATTGTGAAATACAATTACAAATATGTGTAGTGGCCATTTATTAAGATTGTGCAGGTAACATTACTATATATTTCTGTCTGAGATGTTCTGATCTTGATTCGGAGACTTTTGTAGTACAAGTTTAGACATGAACAATTTATTCATGCATTAAAGTTCCAAATAACTCACATGCACAGTAGTGTGCACCTTGGGATGCATTTGAACATCTCTTGTCTTGAAAACACAAATGAAAGCAATCTCTCTTTAACAGCTGATTGTAATTTTTGGTAATCATTTTGTCTGTGCATGAGTTGCCATCTATTAACATAAAAGATCATCTGTTGATCAGCCTCCTTGTGTAAATTTTAATTGAATGGACAATGTCACCTAAGCCATCCTCTCTTTCATTTTCTTTTGCTTTTTTCAATTCTTGCTTTACCTCCTTTAAAAAAATGTGTTGATTCTACACTGTCAGACTTGTCTCCTGCCTTTCTCCCCTCACTTTTTCTTCCTGTCTTTCTTGCAGTATGGCGGCGTGGGACCTGTCAGTAACAGTGGAGGACCTGGGGCCTGACGCCCCGTCTGTAACCATTAGTGTTACCTCTGACCTCCACGTTGGAGGGGTTATCCTCAAGCTGGTGGAAAAGACACGTGGGTCACTCTGTCTGTCTTCAGCTGTCTCGGCCAGTCACACTGCACAAACTAAATATAGTTACACATTCTCATCTACATCAGCATACAAGAATCTATTTACAGTCATAAATGCGGTAAACCTTCATATTACAAAACATATTCATAACCGACTCATGAGGATTCAACATATTAACTAGTGTATGGTGTGACACCATTTAAAAAACATGTTGAGATTCTCAAGCTATTGCCACATGTGTTTAATTCAGTTCATGTTGTTTATTTGAAAGCCAACTCTTAAGGTGTGGCCATCTCCAGACTTTGTTGATCTTGGTCTGTGAAAGGTACGGGAGAAAGAACTGATGAAGCATCTGCTAAACCCTAAAAATACATTGACCCTGACGTGATTTGAACACGCAACCTTCTGATCTGGAGTCAGACGCGCTACCGTTGCGCCACAGAGTCCCATATTTGCACTTTGCATGTCCACTAAGAAGTCCATGCTTATTACCTTATTAAAACTATTAACACTTATGAAAGTCTGCATCATAAATCCTGTGTTTTACCACACAAAGCCGACTCCTTGGTGAACTATACAGAATCCCTTTTTAACTTATGTTGGTGCGAGTTGCACCAATACAGCACAAGAATTTCTTACAGTTGTGAATTTCACTTTTGTTTAATTTTCTAACTGACAAACACATTGTTTTGTGATACATGCATAATTACAACCAGCCCATCCACAACACAAACTGTTCACATTGTTACCATCTGGCAGACACTACAGGAGTGTGAAAGCTGACTAACAGTTTTTATCCTCAGGCCATCAGGCTCCTGAATCATGGACCATAACCCCCCTTTTGGACAATAAACATATATATATATGCAATATTTACCATTTTTGCACATGACATTTAACTGATCTTTTGTTGCATATTTTGCACTTTTTATTTTATATTCTCTCTCTCTCTTTCTCTCTCTCTCTCTATATATATAGATATTTTATTTTATTTTTTTTTTTTGTGTATTCTCTTTTAGCATAGTTCTTTTGGTTGGGAAGTCGCAAAGTAAGCTTTTCATTACCCAATAATAACCACTGTGTCTGTTATTGTGTACATGACAAATGAACATCTTGAATCTTGAACAGAGGAGTAACAAGCTCAGGCAAAGGCTACATGTCTGACAGATCAACAAAAGCACGTCATGGACAAACATAGTGACCCTGACAGGATGTGAACACACAACCTGCTAATCTGTAATCATATGATGTAATCATGGTTAACATGCACACCTGAACCGCTTACTATCAGTGTTGGTAATGTTGATTCTGATATGTGGTAGATTACATATCACTAGTTACCCCAAGTTAGTTACTATGTACCCCTGGTTGCTCTTCAAATCCAAACACACAATGATTACCTTGCTTGAAAAAATGTTTATGGTTGAAAAAAAAAAGCTGAAAACTCCTCCACAGACTGTGGATGGTTTCTCAGGTTATACCTTGTCCATACCAGAGTTTTCATATTTACTGTACAAGTAAACAATCTTTACTGCACACTGTTGTTAGAGGTCATTTTAATGGGGGAAAACGTCTTTTGCCTGTTAACACCTGTTAAATGAGTAAAGCCATGTATATTCATTTGATTGACCATAATTAGATTTTTCCTGTCAACATGTAGATACAACTTGTTGTGAGACATCCTTCCCTTGATTATCCTGCAGTCAAATGTGCCACTTTCCTCACTCGCCTTGTCTGTTCCTGCACGCTTTGTCCAGACTGATACATTTGGATGTAAAGACCTTTAAATGATCATTAGAAACTTTCATCAGAAACTCAATTTCCATTGCATATTTTTTTCAAAGCAACTGGTTGCCCATTATTAGTAACCATTCAGCAGCTAGTAGACTCACCACTGTGATAAATTTAGATCTGTTTCAGGCTAATTAGCGTTAACTGTTCATGAGCATCACCAACATTACGTTTACTGTTCTAACCAGCATGTTTTGTTGTTACCTTTGATCACCTGCTCTGTAGAGCAAGCTGCACTGAGTGAGAAGTCTCTTTTATTTTGTGTGTCTCCTCTACAGAAGTCAAGCGGGATTGGTCCGATCACGCACTGTGGTGGGAACAGAAGCAGCGATGGTTGCTGCGGACAGCCTGGACTCTGGAGAAATACGGCATTCACGCCGACGCCCGGCTGCTCTTCATGCCCCAACACAAGCCCCTCAAACTGGGTCTGCCCAATGGCATCACCCTGAGGTTACGGGCTTGCTTCTCCAACCCTGTTTTCCAGACCGTCATCGGCATCTGCAGAATGCTGAGTGAGTTTTCTTTCCTTCTTCCCCTCTTTCTTATATTCTTTCTATCATTGTTTTTTTGTTTTTAGTTTGTTTCTAAAATATGTACGTACTATGATAGCATGTGCAGAATATTACCTACGTCTAAATATTTTTCCTCAAAGCCTGTATTGCATCTCATTATCAGTTGTTTTGCTTGTTGTAAGCGCTCATGCTGTATTATACCATAACTGTACACATTCTAATGAGTCATTCATCTCATTTATATGTTGCACTCTGACTGACTGGAGCAAAACACTAAGATCAATGCCGAAAGATGAGCCCTCACCATCTGCTTCTTGCTTTCATTTAGTCTATTTCTGGTACTTCTTGATCTCAATTCCTCACCAGAAGTTCCCAGGAGGTGACAGACGACTGGAAAGGGTTTTAAAAGCATCAGCTGAGAGGAAATAATGAAATCAGCCACTGAAAAGTAGCTCTGGGTGCAAGCTGATTTACAGTAAAACCTGATAAAGCAAACTGCTTATTTGTAATGAAATAAGCAGTTTGATTTTGCTGACAGTATTGCAGCTGTTCTTGCAACATCCCTTTTATCAAGGTTCCACGCATTCAAAGAGTCCTTTTGAGGCCCCAGGTTTTAGTAAAGAATTAAAAGATCTTTCAGTGTAACTCACAACAAGAGATTTTATATCCTCTTAACTGTTTACATCTGTGTTTATTGCCTAGCAGCCATGTTTTCCCTTCCCGTGTCCTCAGATGTTTGAATTCTGTTTGTTACTCCTTCAGTAGCTCGACACCAAGGAGACGTCGCCCATAACAGAGAAAAACAAAACTGTGACAAACTTTTAGTCAAGCAGCAACTGTTGTGATACTCCTACTGATGGTTATGAGGAGTTCAAATAGTCATGGTTTGGATGGGGTTGTTGATGTGTCACTATGACATATTACATTTGCACCGATATTTTTAGAGGAAGACAAGGCATATTGATGCGATGTGATTTGAACACACAACCTTCTGATCCGATCCGATCCGTACAAACGCTTAAGGACAAATGCAACATTGCTTTTCAATTGTTACATATGTAATTTTACAGTGTGAACATGTATGATTCACCAGGTTACTTTTGTTTCACACCACCGATGAGACTCACGATCTTTGTAATTAGTCGAGGAATGTCACCATGACAACGAGATGACAAAGTGTTACTGAACTGATTATCAGCCACAATATCTCACGCATTTAGTATTTTGAATAAAGAAACGTATGTGAATGAGAGCAGCTTTAGTGGGAATTCGGCTGTATTGAAATTCACTTTCACTTTATTGCTTTTGCAAAAATGTGGAAAAGGTTGCAGCTTTGGAGCATGTACAGAATGACCCATCTGAGTCTAGTTGAGCACATACATGCAGGAGTGACTTGAACGCCAACTGCATTATCTGGGTGTCTTTGTCTGGTTTTGAGAAACTCATTTTTGTACCATTTCAGTTAGACCAACATCTTCAAAAGCACAGTTTTGGTTGGAATTGCGTCTTCTTTTTTCTCGTGTCACGTAAACTTATTGTTTCATGGGATACAGCAGCCTTAAAACCTGAATGCGGGAGGGACATTAGAACTTCTCAGTGCATCATACAAGACTTAGTCTATGTTTATTTGAGATGTTTGATTAAGTTGCACAAACCTGAGCAGGTGGCGCTGATGTGTTTTGACTCATATGTAATCAGCATATAACCACACTTTTGGCTTTAAAGGACTTGTGCTGTGCATTGACTAAGCTTTATAGGACAAATGCTCAATCTTAAGAATGAAAAATATTTTCATTTTGGTTTCTGTAAGAGAAGATCTTTTTTGTTAATCAACCTAAAAGGTAAGATGTTACTTTCAAACATGACCCTGATGTGATTTGAACACACAACCTTCTGATCTGGAGTCAGACGCGCTACCGTTGCGCCACAGAGTCCAGTGAAGACCCAATGTTTTTTTTTAAAAAGTAAGACAGCAGTGGAAATGGAGACAGGGTATAAATAAAAGAAAAAACTGGCAAATTGTGACAGCAAGACAACTGGTGCAGAGATTCTTAAAAAAAAAAAAAGCTGCCTTTGTGAAGAGAGGTCATGGGGGGGCATATTGGCTTTTCACAGCTTAGTTTTTCCACCTCAGACATTATTCTCTCAACTGAGGTGGGATCAGCTAATTATCACCACAGAGCTGTGTGAAGATGCAGGAACACAAAGACAGAACACGCACTGTGGGGGTTTGTGACAGGATTTTAGTATAGAAGGGATTTAATGTGTTTCATGAGGGATCATATCAACTGCGTGCTACTGAGCTCATCTCTGTGAATCAGAAGTTACCCCTAAAGCTGTGTAACATTATGAGCATAATGGTTGGTGGTCCGAGTTATTCATTAGCTACAATTACATGTAATTACACAATTAATTCAACTAAAAATTAACTAAAAAGCAGATTATATTTCAAATTACAATAATAAGATTATGCAGCCAATATATATTGTTAAGACAGTGTAATTCTGTGTGACAGTAACCACATATGAACTACAGAAAGTCCAACCATTGACGCTGATCTGAGCTAGAAAGACAAGGACCTTTTCAAAATCTTATTCTCTTTAAGCTCAAGTTTCATTATTAACACTTAAACAATGTGACACTCACATGACTTGAACACACACCCTTCAGATCTGGGGGTCAGACACATTATCATTGCGCCACAGAGCCTTCTATGAAGTTGTTTTTTAACTGTTCTTTACAATCATTAACAGGGCGAGTTTATGAAACGGAATATGGTCAAACTGTTACGGCTAGATGACTGATGCAGAGAATCTGAAAAAAAAAAAGATGGATTTGTGAACTTAGGTCATGGATACCAAAGATTCACTGACATACGGAAAGTGAACGGGATTGTCATAGATTAACCAAAAGTAGACCGACTCATAGAAATCAGCTCTTTAGTGATACTACAGGGTTGAAAATCTATATGTGTGTATGTATAAAGGAAAGTTCAACATGTCAACTTTCAGTCTTCATTGTACTGTTTTATTGATTGGTGGGCAGTGGTTACATTGCAGGTCATTTGCTCATATAGCTTGTTTCAAGAAGTCATCGTGACATTCAGGACAATAACTTGGACAGTTGAGCTAACTGTGTGAACATTCTTGCATACAAACATCTTGACATTGTTCGACAGTGTTGACTAAACTCAGTTGGGACACGACAACATTTCAACCTGAGAGATGGGATGTTAGAATTTCTTTTTTTAGTTAATGTAAGCCGCAGAAGGTCCAATGACCCTGATATGATTTAAACACACACCCTTCTGATCTGAAGTCAGTTGCACTACCATCATACCATTTAGTCTCTGGACTAGGTGCTGTCACCAGCTGTGCTCCTACTTCCAGGTTTTATTAAATGCTATTAAATGCTTAACCAGCTGAACCCAAACTGTGTCCCAGTATGTACTGTTGCTCATTACCTCTACATATTTCTGTCTGTTTGCATTAAAACTGAGACAGCCTTCATTTTATCTGATTTATTAACTTTTAATTCGTTTTCTCTCTGATACAGACATCCGTCACCCCGAGGAGCTCTCCCTCCTTCGTCCTGTGGAGGAGAAGAAGAAGAAAAAAGATAAAGATTTGACAGAGGAAATATACGATCTGACCGAGGTGCCCCTCTCCTCGGGTACGCTCATCGCATTTTCATTTTCGCTGATAGCGTGATGTGCACATGTGATAGCTTGGAGCAAGAATATGTGAATGCTTGAAACTTTCGCAAAAGGTCACAGATTTCCTTCACTGTTTCATCTTTTGTTTTTTACTTTAACACACGGTGGTCCTGGGACAACTGTTGTATGTTTGGTTAGAGGAATGCTAGACATATGGTGTAATGTTGTAACCACAGTAACAGTCACAACATTCAACTGTAACCCTCTTTCTCCAACTTCCTCTGCAGTGTCCCGGCCCTGTCTGTATAACGGCATGCCGGCTCACTTTGTCGACTCAGCGCAGATGGAGGCCATCTACAAAATGCTGTCAGTCACTCAACCTCCTCCCGCCCCTGAGGTCATAGCCAAGATGTACCGCCCAGCCAGTGTGGTGGACAAGGCTCACATCAACGGCAGGTATGCCTGCAATACTGAACCTTATGTCTGACAGCTTCACAGCAAGGAGCTGACCAACAGACATTATCCAGCTTATAAGGGTGAAGGATGCTTAACTAACAAGGCTTCTCTGGGAAGGAGTGCTTATGTTGACCAGATTAGCAGTGTGGCGAGTTGGGTCAGCAGTTAGCTGGACGTGGTTTCAACTGTAATCACTTAATCAAGCCACGATCCAAGTGATAAACATTTGGTATCTGTTTTTATGAACCGATCCTGAACTCTGCATCTGTAGCTGTAGCTCAATTATAAATGGCAGCTAAATGAGAGATCTGGAATTTGAATATACGTCATCTTATGTGCATATTGGCTGATAGAGACACTACTAAAATATAACTGCCTATAGCTATTCAACTGGAGCTATTTGAAGGGCTTTTAGGCACAGTGGTGTACACTGAAGCACTGTCACTTCAGATTAAGGGAGCACTCTCAAAAGCTCTTAAGAAAAAAGAGCTTTTGTTTCCCACTACGTGGCCTCTCCCTCTTCATCTCTCCCAAGTTTAAGTTCAAAGCTGCTTTAAAGCTGAAGTGTTGCCAAATCATACCTAACATGAAAGTATGTAATAGTGTACAGTAAATAGTTTGTCATGTAAAATGGAAAACATTTTCTATGTGAATGCATCTCTCTGATCAGTTGAGGTCTGACATAAGATGTCATAAATATAATCTATTATTTGCTGTTTATCCTCTCCAAACACATAGTAATACATTAAAGCTACATATAAAATCATAATCACATACATCCTCTATGTCTTTCCCTGTCAGGTGGTTGGACTCATCGCGTTGTCTTATGCAGCAGGGCATTCAAGAAAATGACCGTCTTTGGCTTCGCTTCAAGTACTTTGCCACCTATGATATAGACCCCAAGGTGTGTGTGTGTGTGTGTGTGTCTTTGCTGTTTTTATACAGTATCCATACAGTGTGTTTAGGTTTTTGAATGCATTTGGCATTCCATCCCTTCTCTAAACTCATCCTTCACTTTCCTCTTAATCTCTGGCTCTGCAGTACGATGTTGTACGTCTGACGCAGCTGTATGAGCAGGCACGCTGGGCCATCCTGCTGGAGGATATCGACTGCACCGAGGAGGAGATGATGCTGTTTGGAGCTCTGCAGGTAGACGCTACAGCTGCCGAGGGGGGGGGGGGGATTGCGTATTTCTATGTGGGAAGTGGGCATTTCTTGCCTGAAATTCTTAAATGTCAAAGAACACAGAAACTGTATGTTCATATGGTAAAAGAAACTGAATGAAGACAATGATAAGTGTCCAATGTTAAGCAGAGGCCATGTTCAGATTTAACTTTAACTCTATTCTAAATTAATAGAATAAAGGATGTTTGAGCCTCAAACAAAACTGTAAAAACTGGTTCACACATGACTTCTTAACAAAAATAACTGAAAATATGAGTATGACATGACAACTTGGAGGTTTTGTTTATGATTTTCTTCAAGGTTGACATTAATGATGTATTTTACATGTACAGTATAGGCAGCGTATAAGAAGTCCACTCTTTGGCTTTAGATCTATACATGATGTCAGTACTTTTAGCTTTATTTTATCCTACAGTTTACGTAGCTTTTTTTAATTTCTTGGAACGCAGAGCATAGTTAAAAGTCAGCGTCTCTCCTGTCTCGTGTTTGAACTCATGTAGTACCACATCAGTAAGGTGTCTGAGTCGGAGCCTCAGATGGCGAGCTCCAGTGCTGCGATGGACGACCTGGAGTCTGCCCTTCAGTGCCTGGAGGTCAAGATGGAGGGAGAGAGTAGCTCTGCATCTGAACTGCTGGTCAGACAGATTTTACTGACTTACATGAGAGCTGAATGTATCTTTTAAGGTTATAAAATCTGGCAAAAGAATTGTCAAACCATCAAAGTTTGATTTTATTTCATTAAGTTATTACTGTTTGAGAACTTAAAGTGTTTGTGTGTTTGTACTTTAGTATTCACAATACAAAGATTATATAAAGCATTTAAAATGAAAGGAAGAGTCTTTTATTCACTAATAAAATGTCTTCATCCAGGAAAATATGACTGCACCAGAACTCAATGACTATTTGAAGATATTTAGGTAAGAGAAAGAAAAGTTTCTGGAAAAAAAAAGAATAACTATATGTATCCATGCATGTTTTCTATATGTATATACATACGTGTGTGTGTGATTGTTCAGTTGTTCATATCAGTTTATGTGAATTGATAACATCAGCAGGAATGTGTTTTGGAGAAACTGAACGATATGATTGTTCTTTAGGCCCAAGAGGCTGACTTTGAAGGGCTACAAGCAGTACTGGTTCAAGTTCCAGGATACCTCCATTTCTTATTTCAAGAGCAAAGAGGAGAGTATTGGAGAGCCCATTCAACAGATTAACCTCAAAGGTACTAAATCTATTGTTGTAATTTACTATCATCATTACCTTTTCTTGCTTTGTCAGCAATAGAACTTTGAATTTGTATGGCTTTGCTGCCTTTTCAAGGATGATATTGCTACTTGCCACATACGACAGTATAATGTAACGCTTCATAGGAAACCTCATCACACACAAACACAGCTTTCCATATATGACACAAAGGGAAAGTTAAAGTCTGTTTTCCTTCTCAACCTGTGAAAAGTTCATGGGGTCAGTAGTAATCCGAGTACTAAAATATCCACTTCAGAACTCTTTTTAAAAAATGAAAAGGCTGAAAATATGAGTTGCAACTCAGGGGACTCTGCCTGTATCACAAGAGCTAACCCATAAATGTCAAATTTCAGTTGTGAATGTCCCTTTGATTTTGGTCCTTTGCACAGGCTGTGAGGTGGCTCCAGATGTTAACGTGGCAGCACAGAAGTTCCTTATCAAACTCCTGGTACCAGCACCAGAAGGCATGAATGAGGTCTATCTGCGCTGTGAGAATGTGAGGCCACACACAAAATTCGCCACCTCTGTGGCGCGATATCCTGTTGTTTTCACCACCTTTATCTTGGTCTCATCATCTCAGCTCTGCCCACAGTCACACCTGTCTATCGTTCTTTCCCTCTGTGGTTTGTGTCTGCAGGAGCAGCAATATGCTCAGTGGATGGCTGGATGTCGGCTGGCCTCCAAAGGCAAGAGTCTTGCAGACAGCAGTTTCCAGAGTGAGATCCAAAGTATCCGTTCGTTCCTGGCTATGCAAAAGTCCAACTCCGGTTCCAATGGCAACGCAGATGCCAGCAACGAAAGCATCAATCCTCACAGTCTGGTATCGCCACGCTACCATAAGAAGTATAAGCCCAAACAGGTATTTGTGCACCACAAAAGAGCATTTACTCATTCTATATACTGTGTTTGACACTTGGCAGTGGCACACATTACCAGCTGTAATGAATCAATTTTAAGTCATTTTTCTTGAAAGCTGTACATGGATTTTGTGCGACTGAGCTAATTGAGCAGACCTTCCCACAGTTTGTGTTCAAGGCAGCAAAAATTTAATTACATCTGACATTTTCCCTGTGCCTGCTCCTCCAGCTGACCCCTCGTATCCTGGACGCGTACCAGAACGTGGCTCAGCTCTCCCTGACAGAAGGCGTGATGCGCTTCCTGCAGATCTGGCAGGCCCTGCCAGACTTTGGGCTGTCATACGTTGTTGTCAGGTTCAGTTTGTTGTTTAAAGTCAAGCTTCCAACAATCCATTCAGTCTCCGTGAGCATATCAAATATTAAATTCAGTGTAGAACACTTGTTATGAAGCACTCACATTTAATTCCCCTTACATCTAGCAGACAAATGTGTAATAGATGATGTGCATATTTCAACACAGTTGGTGGCTGCTAGCGTCTAAAAAAAAATCACAGGTCATGTGTTAAGCCAGACAACTCTCCTGATAAGTCTCTTGTGTATAGTTCATACTGTGGAAGCTTTCTCTTTTGGACAGTTGAATACAGTTTTTGTTATGTTTCTGGACACTAAAAAATGATTTTTGCCCTTAGGTTTAAGGGTAGTCGAAAAGACGAGGTCCTGGGCATAGCCCCAAACCGCCTGATCCGAATTGACCTGGGTGTGGGTGACGTTGTCAAGACCTGGCGCTACAACAACATGAAGCAGTGGAACGTCAACTGGGACATACGGCAGGTCAGACTCATTCGGTGCTTTGGTTTCTGCAGTGAAAACAGCTAACATGTTGATGTATTAGCTCATGACAAGTCACGGTTTTTCTCCTTGTAAGAGAGTCTAAAGTGTCTTACACCTGAACAATGGATTTGACTGAGCATTGATCTGCAGGATGATTCATTGTCACCATATCATTCAATTGTAACTTACCTTTATCACTGTCATGCAAATATTTTTCATTCCCCAGATGAAGCTTAACTAATGTTTGGCTCTTTGTCTTCTTTGTTTGCGTTCCTGACTCATCCAGGTAGCCATAGAGTTTGACGGGAACGTGAACATTGCCTTCAGCTGTATAACTGCTGACTGCAAAATCGTTCACGAGTTCATCGGAGGCTACATTTTCATGTCAACCCGCAGTCGTGAGAAGAGCGACACGCTCAATGAGGAGCTCTTCCACAAGCTGACCGGAGGCCATGAAGCTCTCTAAGACTGAAACACATAAAAACTTCACCGGCCATCACATTTTCTGTGTCTCACGTGTGGAAAACAAGTTATATACAGGCAGAAAAAAAACATAACAACAGTGATGGTCAAAATAAGATATCCTGTTCATTGTACATGCATTGAAATGCAGTTTCGCACATGTATTCGTTATCCACACACATTGTTATCTGTAAGCTACATCTGTGATTGGCAGATGTAACACGTTCAGACAGGTGGAGCCTCCAGTGGTTTTCATGCTGTTTTCAGCCTCGCTTTATAATGGACTGCTGCTGGGACAAACTGCAGGCCGTCTGGTCCAAGATCAGCAGGCTTGACAATCAATCTCACAGAAAAGTAAAAATCAATCCCTGAATCAGCCAGACGCAACTATTTTAAACTCACTCCAATAAGAATTGTGGCCAATGTTGCTCAGGATGGAAAAGCTTTGCTTGGTGAAGAGCTGGGGACTCGTCGTCACTAGAATTCTTTTTGTATCTACACTTTAAAGCTGTCATATCGTCACAAATGAGGAATAAAAATTAAAGCCGGTATGAAATATTTACCAAAAAATAAAAGATGTATGCAAAAAAAGCAAATCAAACAAACTGTATTTCATGTTTTGCTTTTATTCTCGTCACACATGCTGATATTTTCTGTTGTTTCAGAAAGTTTTCCGATCAATTATCCCCCCTCACTCGTGCCTTGTGTGAGTGTGTGTGTTTGTGTGCTTCTATATCTTCCTACAAGCTGTTAAGGCTGTCCGTGAAACCACAAGTGTCTACATCCTCTGCTTTCCCATACTTAGTCAAGTGACTAACCACACAGAGCATAACTGTATCCTTTCTTTGCACACTTGGCTGTGAAAATATCTTGGTCAAAGTTCCCCACCGCCAATGTGGCACTGACAACGTTGTAAAGGAAAAAAATAACTTCATGTCACCATACAGTCAACTGGTTGAAGAATAGGAAAATAAATAAACACTACGTCTCCTTCCCATCCTGTTTAATAATAACAGTCTACCAGTTTAGTCCCATATGGTGATTTCTAAACTGAAGGGCTGATCAAATCGCTTGACCAGGATGCTTCTGCAAAACAAGTGTTACCAAGGGAACTAATAAAAGGCGACCATCAGGCCGCTATTGGAAGAAGCTACGGTGATAAATCAGTCTATGACAAATGACAGAACGGCATCCCCTGCAGTGGGTGGTTACTGCAGCGGCAGTATGCTCCCTGAAACATAGAAGTGACAACAGTGAGCGAGTAAATATTGGACCTCAATCCGTGTTTCTTCAGATGGAAATTGGTACATTAGTGTTCTAGTTTTTCTTACTTGTAGGTCTTAATCTGATGGCTCGGATGAAGTATTTAGGGAGAATTTTACCCTCAGCATCACCAGCTGTCAGCAACACACCATTCTCTGACCAGAAGAACTCAATACCGTCTGTACAAGCCAGACACACACATAAAACACTTGTAAGATATTGATTTCTACACACATACTGGGTGGATGTAGAGTATTGGACTGCAGCCATTAGTGGGTAATCTTACCAGCGAGTGCTTTGGGGACATCAATAAACACAGCTAGATCACAGTTTTTTCTCATGCCTGGTGGAAAAAGAGATAAAGTGCTCTAAAATGCTCAGCTGGGAAGTTACTTTTTTTAGACTTAAAGACAGAGCATACCGCTGATGACGCCGTCTTCCCCTGGCAGTCCTGATGCCAGGTGGATGTGAGTCCTCTTCATGCGGCTCAGGCCCTGCTGCTGGATGGAGCTCCAGTTGTGGAGGTAAGAGCCATGAACAGCCTCAGCAGGGCAGTCTGGAGAACCAGCCACAACCGGTTTCAGCTCCAGATCAATGACCTGCCCACAGGAAGGAAACCAGGATTAACAGAGCACTTGAGAATGTTGATAACCTGAAGTGTTTAAATTGATTAAAAACAGCTTAAATTAAGGTTGTTTAATCAGCTAACTCTGATTAATGGTTTGGTTTGCTGCTTTGTTTTACTGATTAGAGATGAACAGGTTATATGCACAACCTTCTCCAATACGATTCTCCTGCATCTCTTCCTTCCAACACCAATTGCACTTTAAAACTTTAAAACTATCAAAACTATATTTTTTTACCCATTTTTTCCTAATTGTTCTGTTGCATTTGTTAGAAGTAAGTGAAATAACATGCAGTGCATTTTGGCATTTGGCTCTTTTTTTTTTTAATTTGCCAGGTGTCTGTGTCTCTGACTGTTTGCTGTTTTCCCCACCTGTACTGAATGACCCTGATTGGCTCGAATCCGCAGACGGCCGTCCTCCGGGTGGGAACAGAGCCGAAAGCGCTGTTTGTCATTTGTGGCCACGACTCTCTCAACGTCTTCTAATGTGTACGAGCGGAACTGTGGGTGTGCCAGGAGCTCGTCCACAAACAGGAAGCCATCTGTGGGGACGAGAGCTGTTACAGCTATGGTCACATTTTCGTGGTTGTTTTTCCCTCATGTACAGTCGTGTGAAAAACAAAGTGCACCCTTTTCCAGTTCCACCGTTTTATAAATCAAAACATAACAAGAACTCATCTGGTCCTTTGGGTCTTAAAATTAGAGTAAAACAACATCAGAAGAACAACATCCAGTGACAAATTAAACTGAGTCAAAATGCAGAAACGGTGTATGATAAAGCTAAGTTCACCCTCACTAATTCTATAGGAGTTAGGAGGGTGCACTTGATTAATTGGTCATCAGCAAGTGAGAACACCTCTATAAAAGCAAAAGGTATGTCCTTTTGCTGGTCTGAAGTATTTACATGTTAACAGAGTGTCAAAGGGGAAAGACATCAGCAATGATCTTACAGAAGCAAGTGTTGCTGCCCATCAATCTTGGAATGGTTACAAGGTTATTTCCAAGCAATTTTGAGTCCATCATTCCACAATGAGAAAGATAATTCACAAGTGGGAAATAATATTAGGCTCTGGCTCCAACCCCCCGTCTGCGACCCTAAATTGGATTAAGTGGGTATAGAAAATGGATGGATGACTGAACAAGAGGTTTTTTTTTAAGGGCTGGCAGGAGAAAGTTTCTTCTCTCTGAAAAGAAGGTGGCAGCAAACACGTTTTGAACAAACCACAGGACTTCTGGAACAATATCCTTTGGACATACGAGACCAAAATGGAGATGTTTGGTCATAATGCACAGCACCATTTTTGTAAAAACAAACACAGAAAATCATACCACTGAGGTGGATGGGTTTGCTGGACCTGGACACCTTGTCGTTAACATGAACTCCTCTGTACACCAAAGTATTCAAAGTCAAATGTGAGGCCATCTGTCTGACAGCTAAAGCTTGGCTGAAACTGGCTCATCAACAAGACAAAGATCCCAAACACAGCAGCAAATCTACAACAGAATGTCTGCAAAAGAAAAGAATCAAGGTGTTACAATGGTCCAGTCAAAGTCCAGACCTCAACCTGATTAAAAAACTGTGGTGGGAGGAGGAGCTGTGTATAAACAAATGCTTGCAACTTCAAACTTAAAAATTGTTGCTGCGAAAAATGGTTTTACAAGCCATTTACTCATGGAATATGCTTTGTTTTTCACACACTCTGCCTCTGCATTTTGGCTTAATTTCTGTTAAAAAAACTAATTATGTCATTATGATTATGTTACGTGTTGTTGTTCATCTGAGGTTGTACTTAACTAATTCTAATATCTTGTAAGTAACTTTTTTTAATGTCTTAATGTTATTGTCTTAATGTCATTTTAAATGACTCTATCCTGGCTGTCACATTTTAATGTACCCTATTTACAGTATTACCCTCTATTATTTCTGTTTGAACTAGGCTTATAGGGGGGGGGGGGGGGGGGGGGGGTTGGAGGGGACTGAAAGGATTTGCTTAAAATTAATTCAACACTCCAGGTCCACTCTTGCAGTCAAAGTTGTGTAAGAGACTGTTACAGTCAATGAATTTCCAAATTACACGGGCCAGATTTGAGCAGCTCACCTGTACCCATTTCAATGCCCATCTGGCTGGCTCCATGACGTAGTGCATAAGACATGGATTTAGACAGACGGACATCTCTATCCTGCTGGTGAGAAAGCATCACTTGAAACACAAACACTTGAATTCATCTCTAATCATAGTCCGGGTTTAAACATAGTACCAGGACTTTTCTATGTCAAACCACTTATGCTTTCTGACAGCCACTGTTGTGGTGTCACGACTCAACAATCAGTAAACTTTCTAAATGAGACCACTGTCCCGATCAGTGGGGTTACATTCTCACCTGTCCATCACGATTTCCTCTCTTTTCTCTTCCTCTTCTCCCTCTTCCTCCCCCTCTGGCACTGTCCATTTACGGGCAATTCAATTCAAATTCTTTTGAAGGGAGTTATACATTAAACATAATGTAATTCTTGTTCACCCTCTATAGTTTTATCGGTGGAGCACAAACCAGATTAAATATTCTATTTTTAATAAGCGTTACACGTCATTCTTATGGTGCGTTGACTCAAGTAAACAAACGTGCAGTTCGCTCCCACTTCCTGTCTCTTCCACCAATCCGCTTGTAGGTGGCAGTGTGGCGAACGGGGATCCGGTACACTGTCACCACAGAGGAAAAGCTGCCCCTGTAGAAAACACACAACAGCGGTCCGAGGGGCTGCAGGTAAGAAAATATTCTTCACATTCATAAAAAATGTGAGGCATTCTAAGTTGAAAGAGGTGGCTTCTGTAAATCACAACCCATCCCTGTAGATCCAGCTCCTAAAGTGCGCCTATAGGAGCTCCGGGTGCTGGAATCTAACTCAGAAGCTGAGCTGTTAGCTAACTAGTGTTAGCATATTTGAGCTAATGCTTATTGGTATCCTTTCTGGATATTTGGAACAGTTGTATTTTTTTTTTGTTTATTTGTTTGTTTTTACCATGTTTTTTGCCATTTATTTTTTCTCACCTGTATGTCCTGCTTTGTCTGTATTTGTCATTACATGATAAGGTTCGTCTCCTGTACGAGCGCAGTTCCAGCAGACAGACGAATTCAGGTTGGTCACCATGGAGACGCGACGTGGATTACGTTAAAGCGTGACTGCAGTTAAAAGACTCAACTGTCAGGAAAGAGCCTCAAAGAAGGAAACACGCCGTTCTCTCCGTAAGTTTTTATTTGTTTGTTTGATTTATTTGGTAATATTTTGATAATGTATTTTGAAAATGTGTTGTTCTTCTTCTTCTACTTTTAATTTTTATTTAATAAGTTGTGTTTAAACATATTTTTGGAGTTCATTTTACATTCTATTTCGATGCGAATAATTAGCTAAGAGCTTGTTAGAAAAATAAAAATTTTACATCGCTAATTGAACATTCTTCACTGGTGGAAAATAACTTTTTGTAAAACTGTAATTTTCTAGTACTTAGCTTTACAAAACTAGTACAAAACAAAGACATTAAGTGACTTGTAATACATCTATACCTATAAGGAATTTATTCTAGTATTTCCCAACGGTTTAGCCTATTCAGCATCATTGCAGCTGTTTTTTATTTATTATCATTCAGTATCTGAATGAAGCCTCCACGTGTGGATAAGAAAAAAAAAACACAGTTTTTGTCTTCTCAGTGGCCCAGATGATGGAGTTTCCCCAACATTCCCAGCAGCTGCTTTCAGCTCTGAGGTCCCAGCGCCAACGGGGCTTCCTCTGTGACTGCTCTGTCCTGGTGGGCTCGTCCCGTTTCCTGGCACACCGGGCCGTTTTGGCCTCATGCTCGCCTTTCTTCCACATGTTCTATTCAGACTCTCCAGGGGGAAACAACACTAGCAGCTCTGTCACGCTTGACAGTGACATTGTCACATCTGCTGCATTTGGCTTGCTCTTGGATTTTGTCTATGAAGGAGTGCTGCAGCTGGACAAGTCTCCTCCAGTGGAGGACATACTGGCAGCTGCTAGCTTTCTTCACATGAACGAGGTGGTGAGAGTGTGCAAGAAGCGGCTGCAGAGACGAGGGCCCCTGGCTGAGGCAGACAGCACACGCTCTGAGGAGAGCGGCGGGTTGAGGAAGGCATCGGAGACGAGGACAGAGGGTGACAGTGGAGCTGAGCCCATAGTAGCAATGGCTGCAGATCACTCAAATCCAGTCACCATAACAGTGCCACTGTTGTCAGTATCCCAAGTGGCAGAGAGGAATCAGGTGGAGTCTGTGAAGTCTGAGCAGAGAACTGGTGGGGGTTCATCAGAGGCACGAGTACAGACTCCTCTGAGCCCTGACCTCGCTGATACCACCCAGCCAGGCATGGACCTCCCTCCTCTGACCCCAGGTGGAGAGCTGCTGCAGGGGCTCATTGCAAGCCAGTCTGCCCATACCTCTGGAGGTCACACCAGGTTGGGCAGTCGGAGTCAGGGAGAAGGATCAGCTCTCTGCAGTCCTTGTAGCACCACTGAGATGTACAGGTATGGATCTGGTGTTGAATCCTATATGATTTTAATCAGACAAAACTAAAAATGTTTCAATCACAATATTTTTTTCTGTATTATTTTACAGTACAAAGATTTGTAATTTGGGGTTCATGTTAAACATGTTGGCATCCTGAAATCCAGAATCTGATCAACGTCCCAAAAAGATAAAATACTCTCTTAAAGCTCAAAGTAGAATAGAAGACATGAAAACAGCAATAATATGAAACTCTATTCAAGGTATTTGTGTTGGCAAGGGTGTAAGTACAATAAATAATTATGAAGATTAGCACAGTGTGATAGAAATAGAACGAAATTATGGCCAATAATTATATGTAAAGGGAATCTCTCTGAGGCATTACAATGTATGTATTGGGTAAATCCATATAGTGACGGATATTCTTATTGTTGTAACTGAGAGACTGTTTTTGTATTTTTCCCCAGCCACAGCAGTAGCCAGCAGCCTTCCTCCTCTTCCTGCTCCTCCCAAGTCCCAGTGAGCCAGGCTGGTGGTCGCTCGGTCGTTGCCTTTAGCCAGTCAGAATCCCGCATTTTCAACAGCGCACACCTCGATGAGAACCGACTGCCCCAGGACAACTCTGTTGGGGATCACTCAGAGACTGACCGCAGAGATACACCGGGCAGAGGACAGCAGATGGTCATGTTAATCCAAGCACCAGCTCTGACCTCAAAGTTACAGACAAACCCGAGACACTCGGCACTCCAGCGCGCACCTCCCCAAATCCAAATTCAGAGTGCTGTATCACTCCAGCGGCAGAGCTCGGACTTCCACCATGCTGCTCAGGCCCAAAGTCTTCAAAAACCTCAGGAGGACATTGGAGCTCCGCCCACCACTGGGAAAGAAAGATCTCATCCTCTTATAGGTAAAGTGAGGACAGGCAAGAATGGAGAGGATGTGAAAGTCAAAGTGGAGGCCATTGTTATTTCTGATGAGGAGCCAGAGGAGGAGAAAGAGGAAAGCAGGGATGGAGAACTGGTGATGGAAGTGGAAGAAGAGTTTGAAGATGACATCCAGGAGGAGGAGCTGAGCAGCCCTCAGTTTCTAGCCTCTCATCCACAAGGCCTCTTACAAATCAACTCCCATTCAAGTGACTACTCCTTCCCCCTCTCTCCCTCTTCCTCCTCCTCTGGTGCCGGACCTTCCTCCCAGGAGACTTCAACCTTTACCGCCTCCCTCATCACTCCGTCCACATCTCAGCAGCATTCAGACCCTCCTACCTACTTTCAGGACCTCCAGGACTCTATGGGGAGCTTTGTGGAGGATGTCCCAACATGTGGGGTCTGTGGAAAGACTTTCTCATGCACCTACACTCTAAGGCGTCACGCCATCGTGCACACGCGTGAACGCCCTTACGAGTGTCGCTACTGCTACCGGAGCTACACACAATCAGGAGACTTGTACCGACACATTCGCAAAGCTCATGACCACACCCTGCCGGCCAAACGCAGCAAGGCAGACACGGAGCCTTCCCTGCCGCCCCAGCCTCCACCGCCTGCTCTTAGCTAACAAACACTCGTAGTATTTCTATATTCAAACACACATACGCAAACTTTAAGCCACGATCCCAGCTCTGGTTTTATAATCCTAATTCAGAAAAAGTAAGTATGGTAAAGGAAAATGTGAGTTTTTTTCTGACGTTTACCTAGACTCGTATTTCATTGCAGAAAGCATGGACCCGAACTGTTTCATGTTTTTTTAAAAAAATTTATTACACATCCTTTTTTGCATTTCAGGGTAGCAACTTTTACCGCGATGTAATCTATCCATTCCTCAACGTTCTGGCGTTGTGGAAGCATTTTAGCTGTTCTTCCTGTTGTCACTTCTGAAGCAACAGTACAGTGCATTTAGGCCAGTCCGGTACACCGACCCACTCCTTCCTCCTTTACTTTGTAGCGTGTGCAGCATGTGTTTCGCATCATCTTGCTGATAAGCGAATGTCCGTGTAAATGATGTCATTCCAAAGGCAGCATGTTTCTCTAAAATCTGAGCATAGTTTTCTGCGTTAATGCTGCCGTCACAGAAGTGTAAATGAGCTTTGCCAAAGGCACTGATTCAACCCCAGGACATCACAGGGCCTGGCTTTTGGACTTGTTGATGATACCAGTCTGGATGGAGCTTTTCATATTTGATACAGGGTAAAAGTTGTTAATTTCTTCCTGTAATCTTCGTTTAATATTGATTGTTCTGTACACGCTTCCACTGTGTGGTGGTCAGTCTCTGATGGCCCTGAAGTTGACACCGCTCCAGTACAGGGTTAGTGTTAGGCTTGTTTTTGCACAGTAAAGTTTTAAGTGGCGTTTGTGCATATAACTCCTTTGTAATTGACAAACGTTTTCCTCGGTAATCTTTTGTCCACTTAGTCATAGCTGCTGTTAGTTTTTGATACCTTGTCGTCTGAGGACCTGGAAATAATGGGCTTGCATCCCTGCTATTTACACGCTTTGCAAAATGATTTGAGTCATTTGCAAACCCCTTCCAGTCTTTCTTTGAGGAACATTGTATTAAAACATTCCAGTGGTTTGCTCACATAACTGAAGCTCTTCAGCCCATCTTTGCTCCTCTCAGCCTTTCATAGATACTGCTTTTACTGTTTTTGTAGTCACGAGTTGACGTTACCCGTTTAAAATACGTTGTTTGTGGGGTTTTTTACCTCATTACAAGCCCTAAATTATGCCAACATTGAATGTTTAAAAAAAACCCAGATGTATGTGCACATTAAATCAACAAGACAAAACATGCGATATTTTTGGGTTTATCCCGTCTGCAATGAAATGAGTCATTTATCTGGAAACCTAACTCAAGTCCTTAATGAATCTAAAAGGAATTGTCAGGAAAAAAACAAAAAGGTCACAATTGTCATTTTTAAGATTTTATTAGTTTCCTTTAACCACTTGTTCAAAAGAATAATCAATTGGTACCAATTAAAAACCAATGGAACCAGAACAAATTCCCTTTTATGGAACCTTTAAATAAGGTGGGTGTTATTTTTCTATGTAAATAAAATGAGATTATTTGCATATTTAAATCTCATCAGAGTTAACTGAAATAGGACGAAAGAAAACTCAAATTTGAATGATTTGTACAAATATGATCATTATGATATTGATCCCAGATGTTCATTTCTTCCAATTTTCTTAAATTTAATATGAAAAATGATTCTGATTGTATTTATTCAGTAATGGTTTGTTTTGGGGATATGAACTCTACCCAGATGGACCTAACAGTTACCTTATTAGTCGCATACTTAAAGTAATACGTGATACTGTATGACTGCCAAAACTGTTTAACCAAATTACTAAGAAGCGCTGCTTTCCACTACCACTTTTTAACTCACTTTGTTACTGAAACCATTCTGTTCTCAGTGTCTTAATAGCTTTTTATTTTTGTTTAATCTGTAATTATTGTCCCACCTGCATAAATAGTTTTTTTTTCTATTCTACTGAGGAGCTTTGTCGTAGGAGTAAACGCCGTCATTATGGCAGTGGTATCCTTCTCATTCTTTTTTAAACTAACTCGCTTATAATGTTGATGTGTGACTGGAGTCTCCAAGAACCATAAACCTGATAAACAGAATTAAGGGTTGAATTGAATTGGAATCGACACCCGTGCTATTTCTTGTGCTACTCTTTGTAAAATGTAAGAGGTATGTCACACTAACAGAGATGGTTTGTTACGTGTGCTTGAGTAAGGGGGCGCTATTGTGCTAAAATGCCCTCAGTTTTCATCTGTACAGCTGTGTTTGCAGTGTGAATGTGTGCCAGCCAAGTCTAATTACAGTGGCGTTGTGTTGTCTTGTGATTTACAGGATGAAACAAACTCCTTCCATTTCTTCATTTATAATCAACTGGTGCCATTTTTACAACTTTCAGCAGAAGCTTCTCTTCCTTCAGATTTGGTGTATAGAGTATATTTGGCGTGCCAAAGGGTCTTTCTTGACCTTGTTTTCTCTTCTACATTCCTCCCGTTGTCCTCAGCCCAGTGAAGTCTCAGATGAGGAAAAGGTGGCAGCTGAAATGAGCAAAGATCTTCCAGGTCGCGTCTTTTTAGAGAACGGGACGATCTTTTAAAGTTAAATTGGGTCCTCATTGTGCTTGTGCTGCACTAACTTTTGATTTTGCTGGATATTTTACTGACGCTGACGTTCTCCATCGGGTATTCTGGGCTCACTTTAAAATCGTTGTTGACCTTCCGTCTTTCGTTGCCTGGTAGAATAGCAGATGAAGCGAGAGGCAGGAGTGTGTGAGGTAATGTTTGGTCTTCTTTGAAGTTCCCTGTGGCCTGTCCCTCTGGTGGTTTGAAAGAACAGTTCGGGCAAATTTAAACACATGCAGTTTTCTGCCTTTTCTTTAACTATCTAAATGTAAACATTGTGCCTGAATGACTGTTTGACACTCTGGAATTTACTTGTTCTGCACTATTTTACATGTTTGGGACACTTTCTGTACAGTGACGTGTGTTGCTTAAACTGGATACTCGTGAGGGATATTAAGTGACTATATAGACGACGTTCTGGTTGCCGATGTTCCAAATCTAAATGTTACCTTGTGAATAAACACTGTCCAGTGTAAACATGTAAATGTGGTCGTGCTTCAGTAAATCACACGATACGCTTTCAGCTGTCAGTATTCTTTTATTAGTAATTTATGTACAAAAGAACATATACAAAAATATAAACATCAATATTGTATCTTATTGCTAGGCAACAGTAACACGGCTTAACAGGTTCCTAATTCTCAAGCCTTTTCACTTTTGTGGTTGGGTTACACTTTGTAACATGCTGATGATGACACTGATGACTCCGAGGTTATGTCAGTGTTTTCAGTCTTCAATTGGGCCGTGGATCTGTGAAAGAGACCAAACATCAGCATCCACTTGCACTCCGACGTCTCAGATGAAAAGAAACAGTAAAACAGTGCCTCCAAACTGCAAATGTAACATGTTGAAGATACAAGCCATGCCGACGTGTCAGAATACAACAAACACTGATACACGGTGAAGCTGCTGTTGTAACAATTTAGCATTAAAAACATTTCATAACAAAGAACAATGTTTTAATTTGTATTACTATCAAAATAAAGGTGATTAGGGGCCTTATTTCACCTAAAAGTCTGAACAAAGGTTCATGCTTTTTTTATTATATTGTAGAAGTTTGGTTTCAAAGCAATTATGTGAGAGGACAAATGAAACTTTATATGACAAACCTACTTACTGTCATCATCTACACGAGCTGTATCTCCCTAAACTTGCCACCGACTGGTTTGTATATGGACGTGCATCTGATACTGGCTTTAAATTTAACTCATATCACCATTTGAATTAATAAAGATGAATGAGCGCAGACAATTTAATGATGTCATCACACTGAAACGCGACACTCTTTCGCTCTCTCCTCACCAAAAACATACGAGGTAAATGTTGACAGTTTTAAAGTCGGTTCACAAACCATCCTTCTGATGTCACATCTAAAAGTTACTCACTGCGTCAGCCAGCTCAGGCCAACCCATGGCCATCACCACGGTATCATCTGAATTTGGAGGAGTCTCCAGGTTCCAATAGGTCAGCTTGTCAAACACAGACGATACC
This sequence comes from Leuresthes tenuis, assembly GCF_036924035.1. Lineage (NCBI taxonomy): Eukaryota > Metazoa > Chordata > Actinopteri > Atheriniformes > Atherinopsidae > Leuresthes > Leuresthes tenuis. The sequence goes on along the minus strand of NW_027325365.1, from coordinate 13,467,400 downwards.
TTCACTGTCCTGTCCTGGAGATACATACATGTGAATTAGCAACATAACAGGCACAGTGACTAACTGTATATCTGATTTTATGCCTCATACAGCCGGTGCTTTGCCTTGTGTTTGAATGAGTGTTGGTCAGGTTTTGTATCATGACAAATAAGTTCAGTTGCATTTACCTCTTGATCAGAGCTGGGCTTGTTGATCTCTTTCAGCACTAAGCCTGTGTAGCCTTGCGGACAGCTGATCTCCTGCCCCTTCAGCTCACGTCCTCTGAATGACACCGTCTTCTCTGCAATTGGACGCATTATAGACTGTTGCTAGAGCCACTATACTAATGGAAGGATTAATGCCAGAGGCAAGTCCCCACGTCATTCATCACTGAAATGATTTGGTCATTTTAATATTTTATTACCACAATTGGAGATCACTTGTGTCAAAGGTAAAGTTTGAGAGGATGCACATGTTGCAAACATCAGACTCTATAACATGTACCTTGCTTGTGATCTTTTGTGGTAGCAGCAAAGTATTGTGAGACTTGGGCTGGCCCGTTGTGCTCAATCTCACAGGGCATGAGGTGGACAGGCACTGGCTCTGCCTGTCCCACCGAGGACGCCTGAAGATGAGTAACACTGGTATTGCAGGACATTCTGTAGCTGGAAGATAGGTGAGGACACAAAAAATTTGCTCTCTTAACCAAAATTACGTTTATCCTGCACAGTAAATTTAGCTTTTTCTAAAATCCCAAAAGTAAAAATGATTAGCTTCAAATCTATATTTAGTTTCTCTAAGCATTATAAACGGTATAACGGAGCAGGCAGCACTGTTGCGATCTTGTCAACCAAAAAAAAATTATTTGGAATTGATTTCAGAACTGAGTGCTGACCGGAAGCTAAATTCTTTTCTTATTTATCCGGTAACAAAAACCTTTGCAGTTTTTGGGGGTTTTTTTTTAGAATAATTTTACGTGTTTGACGTCTGACAAACTTCCAGTCTGAGGACCAGGATAGTCTCTTGCAGCTTTTAGTGTTTTTACTCTGAGCTGTAAGATCTGCTGGGTGCTCTGAGGCTGCAGAAAGTGCTGCTTTATGAAATGCTGTATATTGTTTAATGACAACTTGTCATGAAGAACTCCGTTTAACATTTTACAAAATAACAAACATACCGCAGCTATTAAATCTTTTCCAATAATAGTGTGTGTTTTGCGGTGAACGGCTAAGATAGCCACTAGAGAAATGTTCCTAAAATGTTACCTTTCCGGTGTATCCCAAACGATAACAAAACATGAAACGTGTGTATTTCCCGACTAACGCAAGGCGCAGCGTGTGATTGGAACAAAGTGTCTTCTTCTACGCTAAAATATATTTTGGCGGGGTCTCCCTGCTCGGTCACAGGATGTCTCCCCCTCTCGGTGAGACGTTACTCTGCTCGGTTTGTCGCGTCAGATAAGAGGTGGTCAATAAGAAAATGTGTTGCATGACACACAAAGTTTAACAAAACTCAGTTTTGTATTTAGTTTCGTCCGTTGAACTTTTACGATAATTATTGTCAATTGAAAGATTAAATTCACAAGTTGTATTGATTTTCTACAAGTGCATAGTATAAAGTGGAAGGAACCCAAAAGTTTGGGCACCTTTAATTTTTTTCTAAGTTCTGAAACCTGAATAAGCTTGTGATGGTTGTGACTTGTTCACAGTCGTTGTCACAGTGTTCCAGGCAATATCAGTTCATAGAAACAGTGAAGGTCAAGTTTTCTTACGCACAGTGATGGATTAATCATGTTTCACCTTTAGGATAAATTTAATTTGAGGGCTTTCTTACACTAAACCCTCCTCTAAAAGCATAGTTTATCTATCTTTAAAGCATACAACAGTGTTACTGCAGTCAAGCCTCGCCCCTGCTGCCGTTGTCATGTTCAAGATCTCTGTCCCAGTTGGAAGAAGTATCTCTCTCATGTGGGATGGACTAAAGCCTGTCCAATGGCAGCTTTTGAGACATCGATGATAAGATACTTCACTGTGTTCTTGTTCACATTTCACAAAGACCAGCGTGGAGTGAAAGACAGCAAGGAGTGATTTCCAAACAGCTCATAGTTGGCCAACAGGAAACAGAGGTGAGTTTTTAATAGCATGACAGACATATTTCTGCTGAATATCGAGCTGCTTTCTACTAGTTTTCAGTTAAGAGGAATATGCCTTCAGTAATCATCTTGTTATTGTATCTCTCAATCTGAAAGTCTTCTTTCCTCTTTTATTTAAGATATCCTCACTCTAAGATGCACAAAATGAGAAACCACATAACTTGATTTTATAGATACTGAGAATTCATCATAGATACAATTAAAACGCTAACATTAAAGCACAGCGTATTGCTGTCTCAAAAACTTAGTGTCTTCTTTGCTTCTGAACACATACACTCCTGTCAGAGTGGCTGCTGACTGTTGACACAGTTTGGAGTCATCTGATATGAAAGGCCTCTGCTTGTGACTGTGATTGGACTCAGTGGTTTTGCAGATCTCAGAGTTTTAAATGTAAAAGCTTGTGTGCTTAGTTTTGGGGTCCATGCGCAACATTCCAGGAAAATCCAAACCAGAGAACTTTTCACACCACATTTCAACCTGGCTGATTGTGGAGCTGCCTATAACTGGGTCAATATATGCCCTAGAGTAACTTAAACACAACAAACTTTTGATGAGTCTTATGAAATGTTCCATTGCTTTATTCATAATTTTTTTTGTTTGTTTATCTTTTTCGTGGATTTTTAGATTTCATGGATCGAGAAAGTCATCTCCCTTCAGAAGATGTTGGAGAACTTTCAGTCATCATTGGCCGGACGCTGCTGAAGCTCCGGGATGTTGTCAACTCGGCGATTTTACGGGTCCGTCTGAGACTTGTACAGAGCTTCACTGTGTTTTCTGTGGTTCTTCTGCTCCTCTGCATCGCCGCCTTTTTATATGGGTCCTTCTACTACTCTTACATGCCCAGAGCGGCTTTCTCTGCACCTGTGCACTATTACTACAGGTGTGTACGTCTAGTTGTCTGCAGCTCCAAACAGAAAAGTGCTGTGATTTAATCTTTTTTGCTCTCAGTGTTTCTCTGTTAATCATGTTTTTCGCCACAGGACCGACTGTGAATCTCCTGCCTCTTTCCTATGTTCTTATCCTGTTGCCAACGTCTCCCTGATGAGAAACAAGAAACACGTATGTTTACGTGCGAGCCTCAACAATATGATAGTCTTTATGTCCTTAATATTCATGCATTCAAGACTGTGATTTAATGTTTAACGTATACACAGGTGCTGACGTTTGGCCAGGTCTATCGGATCTCTTTGCAGCTAGAGATGCCTGATTCTCCCACCAATCATGACTTGGGGATGTTCATGATCAAGACAACATGTTTCTCTGAGCATGGAGGTCAAATTGCAGCCTCTACTCGCTCTGTAAGGTGCACTTTCCTGGGTAGCCCCACATATATGTAAAAACAAATAGTCGATACCTTCAGTGATTCATATTGCCGTGTGTTTCTCAGGCAAGACAACTGCTGAAGGCCTCCAGCTCTCGCTTTGTGAGTACAGTGCTGATGCATAATAACCTTTTAATCACACAGCCTCATCAGAGCCAGATTAGAGCTGCTTATGCTTGTGCAGAGCTCCACTACAACTGAAGGTGATCTCAGTGTTCTCAGGCAACAACATCAATTATACAGATAAAAGTTGAATTTAAACAGTGCAGCAGTGTTCACAGAGTCCACCTTCTATATTTTAAGCAAATGGTACAACTGTCATCTGTCTGCACAACAGCATATCAGAGGGTGTTTATATGATAGTTTTTGTTTGACTCAATTAAATTGCATGGTAGAGTTTCACTTGCAGTTGAGGATCCAAATAACCACTTATCATTGGTTTTACATTTATTTTACATTTCTAACCCAACCCTTTTGGACCTCAGGTTGTATCTACATAGTGAATTTCAGGCTCACAAAAGAGTCTGTTTTAATTAAAACAATATCTCCTGCCTCACACTAGCTCCTCAGAAGTGTTTAGGTTTATCAGTGTAGATCCACGAAAGAATGAAGACAGAAGAGTGCACTGGGATCAGCTTTGTTCAAGTTTACTAAAACTGAGCACATAACCCAATCAAGGAGTCATACTGAGATTAACTACTCAGCAATGATTACAACATCAGTCATCCTTACCTAAACACTCATCATGCCATCACTGAAAACGTCTTGTTCTGCTGTGGTCAGGGCATGCTGCGGTACCAGTCGAACCTCCTGAAGACTCTGGGAACGCTGCTCTTCCTCCCGGCCTTCCTGACCGGAGCAGCTGAGCAAAAACAAGTGCTGGATGTGGAGCTCTTCTCAGAGTACATAGATGATCCTGTCAGTCAGAGGGAGATATTTCATTACAAAATTCATAAGCAGGTAAAAACAAATATGAGGGGAGATAAGGTAACAGTTCTTTTCCCTGTATTCAGTATTTCCCTTCAGCCACAGCTGTCATTGAGATCCTGTCCAACAAGGTCCAGATCTACTCATCTCATCTGTACGTTCACGCTTATTTCACTGGCATAAGGTGAGATTTACTAAACACACAAACCTGCACTTTCTCTACTGCTTCTTTATTGTTCAAATCACGACTGTACAAATATAACGTTGTGTCAGGACTGATGGTAAACGTCAGGTTTTGGTAATATTTGTCAGAGTATTAAAGATTAAACCTTCAGGTCAACGGCCAACGTGATCCCAGGCTTTCAATATTAAAAACAGCTAATTAAAGTATAAAAAGTGTAATGCTGTCACATTTTTCTGTTTTTTCTTTCTTTCTGCATTCTTTCCTCAGATACTTGCTCTTCAACTTCCCTGTTCTGTCAGCTCTTGTGGGTGTGTCCAGTAACTTCATCTTCCTCAGCTTCCTCTTTATCCTCAGCTACACCAGGCAGATGTTGAGAGAGGAACAGAAACCAGAGCAGGTGAGAGGAGAGATCCAGTACTGCTGCAGCGCTGCACACTTCACGCGTTTGTGTCTAACTGAGAGTGGATAACTAGCTGTGAATCTCCATGTGATGTAGCTCAGACTCATCTATCTCTGACTTCATTGTTGTTTACAGCTTACAAGAGATGGACAGCTGCCCAAGAGGAAGGACAGCCCAAACAACTGGCCACAGGATGTTGCTGCAGGTGCAAAGACATAACGCAAATTCGCACATTAACACACCATTTTTCTTTCAATGTTCCATCGTAACACTGGAATTTGAATCTATTTGGATCAGTCATTTAGTAGTGACAACACAAGTGTTTTTAGTGAATTTGACGGCGGGTGTAAATTATTTGACAGGTGCTACAGAGCTGCTGGATCCCTACCAGATAGATCCGACAGATTTGGACAAGGAGGAGCTCCGTTCACACTTTGGCAACGACACAGAGACGCAGAATGTAAATATGCCTGGTCAAAGCGAAGTAAGGTAATCTGAAGCAGCCTGAGGCCTTTAATGAAGGAGGAGAGAAAGTGCAGAGATTCATCCTGATCACGAGATGAAACTATGAGGATTTCATTCAGATCTTTGGTGGAAAACGATTCAGAAAGAGCACATCATGCAGTCTGCAGCCTACGCACCTTGGTCTTTTAACTTGACACTTTTGTACCCTCATTGCCTCTAACAAATCAATCATTTTCACTGCTTTTATTAGTTTGCACTTCACGCAGTTTTAATCCGCAAATTAACAAGAAACTACTGCTCTGAAATTAATGTTACTCATTTAAAAAAAACTGTATTTCCCTCTGAAATGATGCACAGTAGAAGCAGAAGTAGCTCATAATAGTTGTTCACAGATGTAAATGTACACAGTTTTGCTATCGTGCCTCATTTTCACAATAAAATATTCTATTGCATGAGTCTGTAAACATCCAGTCTGATTTTATTTTGTGGCACATCAAAGTTGCATAAACATATGAATATACACATGCCTTGAAACATCCTCAGATGTTTCTAGAAATCGTACAAGAACAGCAACTCAACATGTCCTATAACTGTACAGAACTGCTTCAGAAGTGATAGGTTTTCTCACATGAACTTCTCCATTTGGTCCTTCTCTAATATTTCTATTGGAACAACATCAGGACTTCTTGTGCTTAGGGTCATTATTTTCTTTATCTTCATTATCCTCTTCTTTGTGAAATCTATGAAGAGATAGTCAGATATTTTTCTTTAGAATTCATCAGTTTTATTGAGAAGTTAATGTTTTATCTGTAATTTACTGTCTGTCTTGGCTCAGATGCATCTGTTCCTCAGATGAAATATATCCTAAAATCTGGAAGGCAGCATTTTCTCTCCCCAAAGATATCTTTGTGTGTCCTCATAATGTTTTTTCAACAGACTCTGACTTGTTCACATGGTCTTTAGCAAGCTGCAGACACGCAATGATTTTCTTTTTGGAAAAGTGTTGTTCTCCTCGCAGCCCTGTCATGCATATAATACTATGATCCATGGAAAAAAAGAGGGACTAAACAGGTAGGATGCAGCCGGATAAGAAACAAAAATGAACTTATTTCAAATTACTGACAAACAGAAACAAAGGTGGAAAGCAAGGAATGCAGAGTCCAACATCAAATTTTTTTTTTAAAAGGCAGGAAGCAGAGCAAGAACAAGATAGGTTGCTTTGACAGTAAAAAAAAAAAAACCCAGCAGGAATATATACTGAAGAAAGTCATCACAAATAAAGAACTACTGATGATAATCAAGTAAGACCAGATGTAAAGGAGAGAACATTAAGTAAACTGACCTGAGAGCACAACAGATGCAATTCTTTCTAAATTAAACAGGAAATAAAGTATTTGTGAAATGAACATAAAACAGTAGCTTTATATAAACCATTACAAATACAAGATGAAACTTAATAAAGGCTAACTGAGGTGCAGAAGGCGTGACGTCTTTAATTTGTTAAGACCTTAATGTCGGTTATGATCCGTTTTCACATATGAAACTTTACAGACATGTTCCTGGATGATTAAAGGGACCTTGCAGACAGTTATGCACTTTGCTGTTTAAGTGATTTTTGTGGGTCGGCAGCAAAACAGTTGTCTTGAATTTCCTCCATCTTTACACAATTTGTCCGACTGTAAAGTGGTGGAATCCAATTAACCTTCTCCAGCCTGAGAAGTATCGAGAACTGTTTTTAGGAGCTCTGTATAAATGCCCTTTATTTGTGTCATAATCCACTTCCACAAACATGAGGGGTAAAGTTCAAACTCTAAGGGAGCCCTCTTTCTCAGATAAAACAGCATACCATTATGGCTGACTGCTAACCCGTTGACTGACCATAATGTCATGTCAAAAGGAGCTGTCTCCATCCAAAAGATTCACATAGGTTTCCCACTCACAGAAATGTAATTCAGTACTTTTTCCAAAATTAATAAACAATCTTTTAGGCTGCATTATATATTGTATATATATACTATATACCTCTAGTTTATTGAAATGTGTAGCACTGTTGAGGATTACCTGCACCAACATACTGTAAATACATACCAACAAGACTGTGAAACAGCTTCTTTCATTACTTATACCCACAATGCTGGCTGAAGCAGATATTCAAATCCTTCCATCACTTCAGAAAACAGAATTATGAATAAAGCGACATTCTGTGCATGTAATATTTGCCACATACAATATCTTGATTACATTTAAAGACAAATTCTGTCCAGTTCAGTGTACATCCTGCCTGATTGTTGCAATAAAACATTTATTACTGGAGCCGGGGACACCGTACTTCACGCTGTCTGATGCTGTCATTCCTGGATATCATCCTGACCTGTTGCACGGTTGGCCAAATTCCATCACCCAGCCCTGAATGAAGCTTTGGAAACTTAACAGCGTCACTGCATGCAAAATTTGGCACCAGCAGAGAGAAAGAGAGAGACATGTAACTCACTGACAGCTTTGTGTCGCTGAAAACCGAAAACAGGTGGAAGACACAGGTAAGGTAAGGTAAGATAGACATATTTAGACCTCTGTGGTTTGAGATCTTCATTTATTTAATTTAAACATAGCTTCAAAATGTTCTTGATGCAGATTACATTTGTAAATGTACTTCCTGAAACATATTCAAAACTGTGCTTCTCTTGTAAACACTTCCCTGTTGTACAAGCACATGTTGTGCTCATGGAACAGAATCACCATCTCTGCTCTAAACGGGACACAAATATGGACACTTCAGATGACAGCCACATGGAGACGATAGCGATGGAGACAGAGGATGACTCATGCTCCAGACTGTCAGATGAGACACTCCAACATCTGTTAATCAGTGAACAGCCGTCCAGTAGCTGCAAGGTGGTCAGAGGGCGATTCAGACCCAAACTCCAAACAACAAAAAGCTTCCCCCCCTACAGTCAGTGTATAGGAGGACTAGGAGACAACGAAGAGTTCAAAGAGATCAACTCAGAATCAAATGTTGTTTACCAACCAAATGTGAGGGAAGGCGAATATGAAGAAACTAAAGGCACAGAGAGAAAAGCAGACCTGACCACAAGGTGCTCACGGGAAGGAGTGAAGGCAAAATGGAGGTCCAGGAGAAAGGAGAGGTCAGAGGGAAGCTTTGAAATTACCACCGAAGGCTTGGAAAGAGGAAGATGGAGTGGGAAGAGAAGGGTGGAGGCAAGTGGGAAAGAAAGTGATAAAGACGATGAGAAGAGGGGAGCGGGCACAAGCAATGAAGGGAAACACTGGAGAGGCAGAAGCTCTGGTTTTGAGAAAAGCAAAGAAGAAGAAGAAGACCGGAAGAGATCCCTTTCTTCAGCTGTGGCGGAAGAGAACAGCAGCAGAGGGGAGACCCCCGTGGGGAAGGATGAGGAGGCCGATGGAGTGACTGAGGGCTCAGCCCAGCCGCATCCAATTCTCTCCAGACTGTTGTACTCGTCCTCCACCTCCTCCTCCTCCTCCTCCATCAACCTCTCCTCAGCAGAGAGTGATGAAGTCTTCAGCGAAGGAGAGGATGCAGCGTCAAAGAGGAGAAGCTTCAGGAAGGTGAGAAAAGCAGATCCAGGATACATAGATCCACTTTTATTTTTTTACAACATTTTTGGAGTTATTCGCATCCAACAGTCTAGTGTCTCCCTTATATATCTGACTACTCTGGTTTTCCATGTAAGAGGCATGAAACTGTATTTCTCAACTGCTGTTTTCACCTGTGGTCCAACTGATTTGCATAAGCTTGAAAGAGGACTTTGACAAGGTCAAATTTGAATGGCGTTTGCATGCTTAGCTGCTGTTGCTGCTACAGATATGAGAGCAGAATGACGATTAGGAGTGGACGTTCACTTTTTGTGGCAATGTCTCTACTGAGCATGCTCAGCTCTGCTTCAGCCCTGTTTTTTAGTTTTGTAATGCTACATCTAAGTAGATCATAAGTGTCCACCTATACTCCTTTGTAGAAAACAAGTGTACAACACTTTTTGGCGTGCCCAGACTTTTATTGATTATTTCAAAAGGATGCTGAGGGTACATGGAATTCTTTAATAATGGCACAAGGAGAGATATGAAACAATTCAGATTTAATAATTCAAACTTTAACCCACAGTAGGGCACAGAGTTAGAGTTGAATGTGTGCTGCTCTGTGAGCCTCTTTTACACAGCAGATGTTTCGACAGGCCAAAGTAAAGGCTATTGACCTGAAAATACTTTTTTATAGTTGTAAAGTAGTTGTAACCTGAGTTTTTAACAGGATATGCAGGTTTGGGGCAACTGTGGGTCAACATTAAAGCTGATGGTTTGATTCCTCAGTCTACACGTAAAAGTGTTCACGGGCAAGATACTGAACCCCGGGTTTCCTCCAGTGCGTTCAGCTGTGTGTGGAGAGCACTTCTTACTTAGTCTGTTCAGTATAGCATGTACAGACTAAGAAGTACTGCATGAGTGTGCGTGAATGTGGCTTTTGTGTAAAAGCACTTTGTTTGGTCAACAAAACTAGCTATAAATTAAGTCCATTTAACATAGAGGCTCCAGACCCTGAGCACAGTAGGTTGAATGGATGATAGATTGCTCTGGTTATACTTCAATGATGCATGCATTTTCAATTCACATCACTTCTGCACACTTCTCTCTGTTCTCCATGAATAATCTGCTCCTCTTTTGTGCCTCAGTGTCGCTCCTGGAAAACCTTCATGACCATGATGCAATGGTCACGGCGGCAGCAGAGCTCCTGGGTCCAGCTGGCTGGACATCAAGGCATGTGTGTTACAGATCATTCACATATATGGAGTCAGACACCAGCGATCAAATATGCCAGTAATGGAAATGATGATGATTTCTTTGTGATACTGGGGCTTTCAGTGAGCAGCTCAGCCACACTTGAGAATATGACATGATTCCGACCCTTGTATGAACTCTATGTATCCCATCGTTTACATTGCCCTGTATGTAAATGGTCAGGGCTGCTCTGTTGAAACAGCTCCATACAATTTAATTTAGGGTAGAGGAATTCATTGTCCATGGATTTTAAATCAGGCAGTGCCAACACTCACAACATTTACACTCCTTTTGTCTCTCCTCGATGGTTGCCGGTGACTCCAGGTAACTTCCAGCAGAGTAAAGTTGGGGAGGTGCTGAAACTGTACAGTGAACCTGAGGCAAAGTGCCTGGACTACCTGATGAGGGATCCGCTGAAACCATTTGTCCCGCAGTACCACGGTTTGGTCACAAGAGGGGAGTGCTGCTACATCCGGCTGGAGGACCTGCTGAGTGGCCTGAGGAGGCCTGTTATCATGGACTGCAAGATGGGAGTCAGGTAAGTTTTCCTCTACAGGTGGCCACTCCAGTCCTGATGGTGGAAAATTTTACTTTTAGGCATGCAAGGAGCTACCTGGCATGGTGAAATTTAAACACTTTTGAATCTGTTAACAAAAAGAATCTATGTGGGGAACATAGATAAAATGATGGAAGTAAAACTGACATTCCACATTGATTCAAATAAGTTCTAATATTGAACTGTTTATATAATATATAACTGTTTATTAAGATAATGGCATTTGACTGGTAGAAGAAAGAATGGTTTCAAATAAATAGCAGTACATTTTATAAGCAAGGATCACACTGTCTGTGGAAAAAAGGTGAATAAAACAAGGATGCTTCCGCCACACAAGCTGTGAACCTAAATATACCAGAAAATCCACAATGAACAGTGTAAAGTGGTGTTAGCTGAAGGTTTTGCCATGGCCCACATAGTTCTGTGAACAGATCTCAGCAGAGCAGTGCAGAGCAGAGCCTGTCCCAACTGACAGTGAGCAAGTGGTGGTACGCATCCTGATCAGGATTACAGTTCTGGTAATCACATTCAAGCAAGTCTTTGAACTGTTGGAAGACACCAGAGAACAAACTCTACATAGAAAAGGCAATCAACAGGTTCAGACCCAAAACTTTTTCTCCGTGGGGCAGAAAGTGCCATGACATGAAACCATAAAGGACAGAAAGAACAAAAAGATTTTGTCAAATCATTTCCAAAAAAATATACCTTGAGTCTTTAACTCAATGCCTTTTGGTGATCAGGTTGTCTTTTCACTTACTTAGTTATTCACAGTAACAAAGTCTCAGCATGCCACTGTATATGACGAACTTATCTGAGAGTTTCCCTGTCAGGACATACCAGGAAGACGAACTGGTAAAAGCACGTTCCAAAACCACCCTGAGGAGCGACATGTACCATAAGATGGTGTCAGTAGACCCTTCGGCTCCATCAGCTGAGGAACACGCACAGAAAGGGGTGACCAAATGTCGCTACCTTCAGTGGAAGGACACCACCACTTCCACTTCTACACTTGGCTTCAGGATAGAAGGCATTATGGTGGGAGAAAGCGCCAGTTCTGCTAAATTTATAGTTACCAGAACGCTGTAGTCAAGTAATTATTCAATGTCTATGTTGTTGTTTCTGTTTTACGGATGGAGGACGGCAGTGTCCAGCGGGACTTCAGAAAAATCCAGACTTTAGCCCAGCTCACAGAGGCCTTGCTGTACTTCACCAGGAGCCAGTTGGACAATCTGGTGAGTTCAGCTTGTCATAAGAAACACTTGTAAGACAACACCACATAAACTTGAAAAACATATCTTAATTCATGCTATGAAGGGCCCAAATCCACTCTAAAACTGGACTGAAGTGCCTCAGAAATGGAAAACACTTTCTTTTTTTAAACCAGAAATACTTTCCAGAGCAAATCTAAAGACAGATACTTGGAATTATCCCAATGCACCAGTCAAGCAGTGTCTCTGAACACTTTTCGAAGGAGACGTAGTAAAAAGTTAAACCCTCAAACACTTGGAAAGGTAAAACTAAGCAGAAATCTCAACATAGAGCAAAAACTGAAGACAGGATTTACAGTTTGCATATATTCCTTTTTCACCCATTAATAACCTCTTGGAGGATGCTCATTCAGATTTTTTATTTTGTAAAATCATGTATTTATTAACACAAAACTATTTTGTTTCACAGCTGAACATTCTGGCTTTCTTAACAAAATGTCCCACCAAAAAGAGGAATAAATAAAATTGCTGTAATCATTGGCAATTTTTCTTTCCAGATCAATTACAAAGAAAAAAGAATCATTCTGTAATTTGCATTTGTAAAACATATAGCTGTACAAGTCTAAATATGCAAAGCTTTGAGATTATAAAACTCTTTCCAGAAGGTAATTCAGCTCAGAGTGTAGCAAAAGATGTCGGTAGCAACCAAATGGGAAGGTTGTGAAAGGGAAGCACACAGGTCGACCAAAGGAGACGTCAAACTTTAACCATCACCGACATCGAAACAGGAGAAAACAAGGTTACGATGGGCTGAGGTGAAGCAGTCATGGCTGTGGAGGATTGGATGAAAGTGATATTCAGACACGAATCCCTAATCTGTTTTGGACAAGGAGGTGATGCAACAACTTTAGTTTGGTGAAACATTTAAAAAATGACTGCCTGAAGAAAGAAAGCAAATTTCCACATTTATTTATGAGGTAAACGATCACTAGAACGATAATACATCTGGTCACAAACTTTTCTTCAGGAGTGACATATCAACCTAATGGCATGGCCAGCAAACAGCCCGGATTTCTATCTCAAAATCAAAAATTTATGGTGGAAAATAAAAAAGGAACCAGGCTCCATCCTATAAACTGGTCAACAGTTACATACACAAGAAGGCTGGAACCTGACTGTTTTCACTGGTGAGTCCATGCCTCAAAGGCTCAAAGGAGATGCAACAAAGTTTATGATTTTCTTTTTTTTTCTTCCCTCCACTTGATCTGGAAAAAAATTACCAAAAATGACAAGACTTTAGGCCAGAATGTTCAGCTGGTAAATGAAATAGTTTCATGTCATCTGTGAGATTCTTTTGTTTATTTTACAGTCAACAAAACAGATGAATGAACATTGTGTTGTATCAGGTTTTGCACTTATTGTTTCACCCACTTCCTCACATGTCTGCACGCCTCAGCTCAGTACTTGAAGCCTTTACCCTCCCATGTATGTGCAACTTTCTGCCACTGAACCCCATCTGCACTAATGTGTGTTCTCAGAAAGCGTATCACTCCAGACTCTTGGCCCTGAGAAGCGCACTCAAGAACTCACAATTCTTCAGAACCCATGAGGTTTGTTTACATGTAGAGACAATTGTCCGCTTGCTAAATAAACTCAGCCGAGAGTAAAAAGAAATACAGATTAATCCAACATTATTACGATGACTCTGCTTGTACCCGATCAGGTGATTGGCAGCTCGCTTCTCTTTGTCCACGACCACAGCAAGGCCAGCGTGTGGATGATAGACTTTGGAAAGACGACACCGCTGCCTGACATGAAGGAGCTCCAACACACCCTCCCTTGGTCTGAGGGGAACAGGGAGGATGGCTACCTGATCGGTCTGACCTCCCTCATCACATCTCTGGATCAGGCCATCGATGTGGCCTCTGGGCAGCAGGAGGACGACTGTGGAGAGGAAAGCAGCTTTACATGAAGTATTCTGAGGGTGTGCTTGTGAGACAAAACAGAACTGAATTTCAGGGTGAGGGGGACAAAACGGCCGCTGTTACATACACTTACAAACCGTTAAGAAAACAGGAAAAAGATCTGTTTCTCTGTCTGCAGCGGCTGAAGAGGAGAAGCAAGGGGCTTCAGTGAAGCTGAAATCTAAAACGGAATGTTTAGTGGATGGATTGTTTTCTTTGTACATCTGGTATGTACATACTCCAGCAGTCGAGACCATTTTTGACACATTATGCTTGTTTTTTCATGTCTCACAAAAGATGTTCTTTTGTTATCTGCTAAAGACTTATTTTCAGTTGGTTGGTCTCACCTGCATTTAAACACAAACTAAGCTTAATTGTTTACAGCAGCAAATGTAACTCAGGATGAAAAATGTATTCAAACACGCACATTTAGTTGAACAGCCTCGTGTTCTCATCAGTTTTAAGTCAGTATGTCTTCAAAAATATCAACCATGCTTATAGGAAGACAACATAAAATGCATGTGAGGATAAATAGATTAATTAGATGTTATGTCTTTATAAGGGATCTGAATTATGTGCATATGATGCAGCTGGAGTGTTTTTTTTTCTCTTTCTTGGTCTGATAGTTATGCAGTATAGTACTCATATTGGGTGGTCCAACCCAAATCAATAAAAAACTACAAATGGCTGCCGAGTCCTCGTATATCTACATCATTAATGTGGTATCTTGTCTTAAAATCACAAGTCACACACATCTGAGCTACAAAAAGAGGTCAAAGAACGAAAAGTAAAGCACAACAAGCAAAACAAGACTTCACGCATATTTCTACCAAGTTCTAACCTCTAAAGAAAGCTGAATGATGTAAACGTGCACTAAAAGATTTGGGGAAAACTTCATAAAAGGACCAATTGTGTTCAATTAAAAAAGATAATCTCAGCCTTGTCACATTGCAAGTTTTCCTCTGGAAACTAATGGAGCATTAACTTGCTTAATAATACAATTTTTTCTTTTTTTTTTTTGCCTTTCTCAGACATGTTCTTTACAATTTTGAAATAGTAAATGGTTGTGTAGTTTCTGGTACTTAACACTCAGGGCTCACCAGATATGTATACATTGTATTCTGGCTATGTGCCTATGTATTGACGGGGACTAAATATGAGAAGGTTTTACCCTACTTAACAGTAGAAGCACCCACAGTGAGGGAGAGATTGCACGGACTTTGGGGCTCTGAAGATCTCTCCAGATTTTGATGCATCAATCTGTAATTCTGATACAGACCTGGCTGGCAATGACTCTAAGGAAACAAAAGGTGCTGCCAAGACTGGAATAACTAAGCACTGCACTCAAAGCTAACAAGAAACAAGACTCAGGAGAAAACACAGGAACTCACTGACTTGTGGGGGAAGCTATGACAGCAAACCAAGATAGGTCAGACAAAGATCCAGCTATGAGCAGGATACCACACTGAACACAGGAAATCTGGAGAACATATACTGAGGGAGGTTATTACAGACAACGAGCATCTGTGGCAATCTGTAACTGAAAACCAGGGGTGACACAGGAAGTAAACCACAGAATACACATGAGGACAAACTCTATAAAAGAAACAAGCAGCAAGAGAACTAAGACAGTCTCTAGAGTCGGAGTTTGACATCAGAAATTTCTCCTACAAGCTTGGAAGAGCTAAGAGGGTTTTCAGTTAATGGCAAGTTGCAACTTTGCTATGAGATGTCACTACATTCAACACACTGGACCTTTAAACCGTTTTTTTAAATTCATAATCTACAGTAAAAATCTTAATCTGAACAGGTCTAAGAAAAGGTTACCAAAATCCATCTCTGAGATGTAGTGAAGGCTGAATTAAAGGTCAGAGTGAAATGAAAATGCTCGTGTTAAAATACAAGAACTTTTACGTCTTTTCAGCAGTCTACAAGGCATTCTAATCATATTTCTCAAACAACGTACTGTACAGCAGAAGTAACACTGAATTGAGACAAATTAGACACGATAATGCATTTTTAGCTTCAACATTTTTGTGTTGTACTTTTTGCCTTAAAGCTGATGGGGAAAAATATGTGAGAAACAGCTGGGCAGAAAATTTCAGGTGCTTTGAACACCCACACACATCAAAGTATCTCTTACTGCCAACAGAATGTGTTACCCTCTCTGTAGAACTACCTAAAATGTAGGACCATACTTGGCTACTATATAAAAATAAAATAAAAAATAATTAACATATTATAGAATGAGAAAGAATGATCTAATACTGTCTTTGGGTCACAGACTTTTATGTTACACTTGCAGACATCGGTCACTTCCACCAGGTGGCGCCACCTCGATGTTCGCGTTGGAGAAGAGAGAGCGGCGGGACCGACCAACCGACCCGGACAGCTCGGAAAAGAGGCCTTTTCCTGCATTTCCGCGACAAATATAACGATTGCAAAATACCTTAGTCGGTAAATATTGTATGATTGTTAATGCAAGTGAAGTATAATGATCTCCGCAGTGCTAACGCCGATAGCCAGCTAAAGCTAGCCTTAACGGCTGACCTGTTCAAATATGCAAGAAAAAGTTTAAACTAATAACTCTGCTTTGCTGAACTGAAACTGTGTGTTGCATGTGGGATTTGATGTGTTTTTTTTTTTTTTTTATGTTTTGGTCATTGTATCGTGAAAGTTTTTCAAAAGGTTGGGATAGAAGCTAGTTTCTTGATGGACCGAGGGACCATGTTTCGGAAAAACTACCCGAACTTAGCCGTGGTGACACACGTGTTAAACAACGGTAAGTTACAAATTACTTCTAAGTTATCAATCATGCCCTTAGCGTTACCGTGTTTTCCTTTTCAATCACTTTTTTTAAATACATATTGAACCTCACGTTTTGAAGTGCACATCGGGTTTAGTGTCGTTAAACTTTTAAAAGTAAATAAGACTAAATTAGCTTCTTCACTGGCTGTGGTGGGGCACCTGTTGCTCATCAGCCACAGCCACGTGTCTCTGGTTTTATTCCCCCTCTGGTTCGAGAGAGAGTTTTCAGAGAAGTCACGTGGTGGGTTCTTACAAATGAGATGGTCTACTGACTGGACAATACCAGGTTACTGAAACCTAGATGAACCGTTATCATTTCTAACGAGTGTGATCGCACGTAGGCTAATATCATACCTACATATTTATTTAAAATTACCTGAGAGCAAATATCGACGCTGCCAAATACTTGTTTAGACACCAGCCATCATCCTCACAATATGGTGATCAGTTCATTTCAGTTTGGGATAATTCCCTTATCTTGACAGTGCTGCATTAAATAGGAAAGTTACTTAGTTTTTCGAATGCCTCATATCCCCAGGCTGCACATTAAACAGCTGATAATTGCTGCTGCTGATGCTTTCAGAGCTTAGTGCATGGTGGTCTATTTTGACCTGTTTCAAGTGCGTCCTCTGTACACTACTCTTTGTGTACCACGTACTGGAAATGTAGTTCACTGTCTCACAGAAATCTCAGCTGACAGACTAACTATGTAGTGAACAAGAGGACAGTTTAAATGCAGCATTTGTGATGGCTGCATTTCACTGTTATGACTTACTGATGAACTGGGCTGTAGTTAAAAAAATAAAGAATAAATCTGCTTCACGTTATTTTTCTGCTACGACACGTCAGAATTAATGCTGAACATTGTGATTGCAGACATTAAGTGGTACATGCTGGTTTAATGAGCCATTGTTATTGTATTTCATTCAAACAGAGGGGTGTACTAAGAAGGTAGGTTAGCAAGCAATTTTAGCCTAAAAAGAAAGTTTTCACTGTCACATTGTTGTCTCTCTTATAATACACTTCTTTTCCAATTAAAGGTTGAAGAGCTTTATCTGAAGCTGTCATGATGTAAACAGCTGGCTTGAAGTAAAGAGCAGGCATGTAGTAACTTACATATTAATTAGCACAAGTTTCACTTTTCTGGTTTCAGTCCTCTCTCGTGCAAAAGCACTTTGAATTGTTTTGTAATACCTCCTGTTCTCATGAATGACGTGTCAGCTGATTGACACTTTATGAGGAGAATAAGTGTCAAATGACACATAACAGCTTGCACAGAGCCTGAATAGACCTTGAGTGCCATGAAAGGCGCCTAACAAATACAATGTATTATTATTATTAATCCTAACCACTGTCATACTGTTTGTTATCTCCGAGAGGAGGTTATGTTTTGTCAGCAGACACCAAGAAAGCCCGGCTTTGTTGAACTTGCTTCGTAGTACGTCCCTCTGTGCCTTTTCTGCCTTTAAAAATGAGTCTGTACTGTAAATGTGTGGAGTGAATGGTGTGTTATACCAATATAGTTATTTATAGTTATTATCATTATACATGCTTGTTTATCTGTGATACATATTTGTCTTATTATTTTATTGGACTCGGGTGGGTGTGTTTGTATGACGCAGTTTGCATCTGTGCACAGCTTTGCAGCGGGTCAACTGAACTGCTTTTGTTTTCTTCTACTTCTTCTTCTGTTTGACCTTATTAGCTACATTTTAGCAGCTAACAAGCCGTTAGCAAACCTCCGCGCCAGGCGTTTGTTTTTATCTGCGGAGAAATGTAATGTAGAAGTGTTGGTGTATTCACGATAGGTCAGTAACTTGAAGTGGTCAAACATTTAGTCATCATGACCCGTTGACTGCGGTGTAATCTCTAAGGGCACAGAAAATATCCGGTATGCTAAAGCTAAAAAAATTTTATCAACACAAATTGAAGCTAATGCTAGCAAAGCGTACACTCGACTCGTGTTTGTGTGTCTGTTCTTGTCATGTTTTATTATTATGATGCTGCCTTAGCTAGACTTTATTTTAAATCCCCGGGTTATTGTCTTTGCCCCGGAAAGGGATGTTTGTATTTCCGTCGTCCTCTCGTCACTTGTTAGCAGGAGACGCTAGTTAAGCTAAAAGATAGCTTGGGACGTGCCTGCGTTCACGACGTGCTCTCCTTTGTGTTTCGTCTGGACCACCTGCGATGTTGGAGGTTCTTTTTCTGCCTCGGCTTTTTGTTTTATGAAAGAGAGAAGTCAAGGTCCACGTACTTTTTTCCCCATCCTGGACTGTTATTTTTTTGTTTTTTAAGTCCAACACTATTACAAAATATGGCGGACGGCGGGCACTACTACAACGGTAAGACACACGCTTATTGCTGCATTAACCTTATATCTTTGCTGCTGTCACAATTTTTCTTCAGATCGTGAAGACTTTATGGTGAAGAGAGAGGTCAGGCGAACAGATATCGTGGTCAATGGAGGTAACATATGTTATGGGCTGCCAGGATACCTGATCAATTATAGAATGGATCCAACTATTACATAAGTTTTAACAAGTTGCTACATTATTTCTTTAACAGAAACCAGTTTTTTTATTGTATTAAGATGAGTAAAAGTGTTTCATGGTAATTTAGGTAAGGTCCTGATGCACGTTGTTTTACCCTGTCTCAACATGGAGGGCCTTTAGTGGTCTAAATCCAAAATGTAAGATGTAAGTGTGAATTACTCTTTTTAAAGGTATCCTTTAAGTGCAGCTAGGTAATAAGACCAAATAACATTTAAACATGAATTTATAATAAGAGTAATGGATTTTTTTTTCTGTCTACATGAATTTGTGATTAAAATGCCAGCATTAAAAAAGTAGTTTTCTGTAGTAAAAGTACATCCTATATTGACTAGAAGAGTTGAGAGTAGAGTAAAACGAAGCCTCCTGTAGCTTCTCTACAATAATCTCATACTTGTTGAGCAAAAAGGGTTCAGTGATGTATCAGCAAAATAGTTCAGTGGTTCATACCTAAGATCAATTGTGTTCAACACATTTTACAAACCTAGCTCTTCTCTCCCAATATGAACTGTCAGTGCTTTTGTGCCCTGTGCTGTTTTTTGAAGGGATGTAGTTAAACAAAGAGCTCCTCTTCCACTGCATACTGTCATTTCTGGTGCTGCAAGTTTTAGTTCCCATAGGATTTTTTACAAACATACCAAAGCGGTGTGTTCCTCATCAGAACTTGCAAACCGAACAAGTTGCATATTACTAATGCAACATGAGGGACCATTGATCTCAGCTTTCTCAACAGAAAAGTCGCATTGTATCAAATTATTTTGACGTATCATCTGGCCCTAACTGCAACCAGTAAGAGACATTATTGGGATTCTTTGCAAAAATGTTGTTATGTGCATCAGCTGAAGTTAGATATCTTGATATGGCTTAATGCTTTGTATTTAATGAAGTCAGAAATGAACTTTTACTGTCTTTTCGCAGAGCATGATGATAGAACTGCACCGTTTCGCAACCGCAAAAGAGGAGGCCCCCACAAGGGTCGGCCATTTGACAGGTCGCGCAAAGACCGTCAGCGGGGAAGTCACTCAGGAGGGTTTGGAGGTCATGGACCACGAGGCGGGCATGACGATACAGATGGAGATATTACCATGAGTGACAGCTCTCAGGACAGCAGCTCCCAGCACAGATTGTAAGTTTTGATCATTTTACCGCCATCCTATAGATTATTTTTTTTCCTTTGCAGTGGCAGTGATTGATAAATGAATTACCTAATATTTAGGAGTATGTAAGCAGGGCCTAACACTGAAGGAGCACATGTAAAACATTCAGTAGTGCAGACAGAACCTTAAGGGCACAGTGAACATTAACAAATAGTTTTTCCTCAGCGAGCAGTCATGGAGAGAGACTGTAATGAGCCGTTTGATTTGAATACAAAAATATGTATTTTTAAAAATATTTTGAATTTTTTTTTTTCTAACAGTATCGACGTAATCCTGATGTTGTTGATATCAAAAACTGCCCTAAACTATATTGACAACATGAACCTTATGAACATATCAATATTCTCAGTTTAAAAACCACAAAATTCCCTGGAGAGGCTGTTGGTATTTATTTGGTTTCAGTCTTGTGCTGAATATGTTGGTCTGCATCAGACTATAAAATAAAAAATATGTTTAGATCTGTTTTTATCATTTGTTTTTTTTTTTTTGCATTTGCACTGGTTACATGTGTTACTCATAGCTGTCACAGAGCTGTTGTGGTGTGATGACGCTGACACACTCCTCCCTAAATGGGTGATAATGTACATGAGAATACTTTTTTTTACCCTTTCCCTCCAGTTCTTTATTTCCATACAAGGTAGCACATACAGAAATACCTAACTTCTGTGGTATGGGTCTCTTCCATCAGCCCATATCGAAACTGTACGCTCGAGTCATAAGCAGAAAGAGAAAGCAGAACACTCCTGAACATTTTCACATTTAGTCTGCACGGCACAAAAATCTGAGTCGTCTGCCCAGATGAAAATGATCTCGGGGAAATCCAACAATGGAAACACATCTGTCATTTTCAGATCAATTCGTTTAGATAGAACACACACTGGAGTAAAAAGGATTGAAAAAAGACCCTGATTTTTCCTTTAAGGTAATAATGAAAAATCCAGCAGGCTTACAGCAAATGCGGACTAATGTTATGTGGCGCAC
This sequence comes from Leuresthes tenuis, assembly GCF_036924035.1. Classification (NCBI taxonomy): domain Eukaryota; kingdom Metazoa; phylum Chordata; class Actinopteri; order Atheriniformes; family Atherinopsidae; genus Leuresthes; species Leuresthes tenuis. Next base: position 13,445,946 of record NW_027325365.1, on the reverse strand, counting down.
AAATATTTGTTTAGGCAGCAAGTCCTGATCTGAAAAGTGATAATACAGTCTTAAAAATGAGGCTGAGAGAAAGTAAGCTTTAGTTTAATATTTTCCAAGTTTGAAATGTATCAAAATGTGTTGCTGCTCCTACGGGAACTATTAAATGTAAAGAAAATGTTTGCAATTAAAACGCATTAGAACCCAAGAAACATTGATGAGGAATGTGCCTTGTAGTCCGTGGGTATAAAGATATGGAACCCCTACAACAATGATTACCATCTATTCATTACATTCAGCTCGGCTGCGGTCAGGTCGGGGACTAAGAGTCCTTGTTGCAGAAATTTAGAATCTCCCTTCTTCAACTGGAGTGAATAGAATAAAAATTTTCTTCGGGATAATAAAGTATTTTTTTCATTTAATTTCACAGGACCTAGATGAAGGCACTGGTTTCCCTTAACATTTGAAATTATGCGTTGAAATGTTCATATCGTCTTTAAAGAGAACTGTCCGTTTTGTCGTCTTCAGCAACCCGTATGGAAAAGGATTTCGGAAAAGAGATGTACGGTTCAACAGGCGACAGGACAGAGGAGGAGGAGGAGGAGGTGGAGGTGGAGGTGGGGGAAGTGGTAGAGGAGGAGGTGGAGGTGGCTACAGAGGTGGAGGAGGTCTGAGAGCCCGATCAGGGTGGTACAAAGTAACGGTGAGTGTCATCACATTTGAACTAGTGCATCAACAAATCCACATTGTAATTCAGCATAGGAGATTATATTTTGCTTTGTCTGTTTGGCAGATACCACATGGAAGGAAATATGAGAAGAAATGGTTAGTGACGGCTCTGCAGAATATCTGTTCGGTTCCCTACACACCTGTGCAGGTGAGTTTAAGCACTGTCTGATAATTGCATGCTGTAATTCTGTATTAACTGTCATGGTAATTCAATTTAGAAACGATTTGTTGTCCCGTGTCTGTGTCCAAATTGAAGATTTGAAGGACTTGTTTGTCTCTTTCTTCCCGTTTGTCTGTTCAGTACCATGTCGACCATAACAGGGTCCATTTCTATGTGGACGATTCAGCTGCTGCCAATGCTTTACACAAATGTTCCCATAAGATCACAGACCCAGAGGGTTTTAAGGTACGTTTGGTATCACCTTTGACCCCTGCAAAAATGATTCGAAACGTGACATCCTTAATGATCAGTTTTCTTAAACCAAATGTAGCTGCTGTCTGTGCTCTGACTTTCAGCTCACAGATGGTTGTTGCTGTGCCATTGAGCTCCTGTCTTCTTGAATTATGTGTTGCAAATAATTATTAATAACTATTATCAACATTTAGGACTGTTATCTGGAATCTTCTCTCAAGAGTAACCGTAAATTAAAGCTCGACGGGTGCGATATCTCTAGTTATTCATCTATTTTTCTGTCGGATGTTTTCTTCAAGGTGGAGGTACATGTCAACCCAAGTGCTCCACCAGCCTTCCTCCAATCTGACCTGAAGCCGGAACATTTAGAGCACCTGAAGGTGAGCTTAAGGACTTGATGCACTGTCTGGTCTGCCATGCCTGAGCAGGACTGTGATGATAACTACTATATCAGAAATATCAAATTCTCAATAGAAATATACTTCAGAGTTCTTTCTTTTCTCAGAAATAATGTGACTGAGTATATATGAAAATACTTTGAAGACAGTAAGAAAGATGGTTTAGAAAAAGGATTCCAGATGATGGGTAGAATTGGATTTGAGGGGGAAATTCACTTTGATTTTGACCATTTTTGTTGTTGTTTTTTCAATAAGGATTCTTACGTTGACTTTTATCTTTCACAGCAATGCATGGGCAAGCGTTTTGACGGTTCCCAGCAAGCATTAGACTTGAACAACATCCGATTAGACCCAGGTAATTACACTCGTTCTTTTCACACATAAAGCAGCTGTACAACGCTACATGTTCCACCAGAGTCTTGAGTTTCTAGATGAAAGAGTAGTGAAGTTAGAGGAGAGAGAAATATTAATGCCATGATGGTATGTGAAAGCTTTAACACCTTCTCTTCATCAATAATTTGAGCAGAGTGACAGCATTTGTTCTTAGAAGCAGCAGGGAAAACACTGCTCACCATTCTCTTAGTTGCTCTTAAACTGTCTTAGGAGCTGTCAATGGTAACAATGACTCTGAACCAAGTCTCCCCCTCTCCAGCAGTCTCTGTTCTTTGGATTGTGTCCGTTTCCTTTGCTCTTTTCCCTGCGTGTCGTCTTATTTCTGTGGTTCTATCCGGTGGGATTTTGATAGCCTTGTTACCGCAGCACAGTTGAATTTGAGTGGTTATAACGTGGTGAATAAACTGAGCCATAGTCTGCATGTCAAGAGATGGCACAGTTCAACAATGTAGTCGGCTATAATTCAAATGTTGTGAAGTACGTTATAAGTATAGTAGATGAGGTAAGAAAAATGAGGAAAAACAACTGTTAACACGTCAACTATTAACAGTTAACAACTTCTTAACACAGCTGCCTTGAGCAGATAAAAGCAATAGAAATTAAATTGGAACAACGTGTGCTTGATTATCTGACCAGATGAAATAGGACCTTGACCTGTCGGTTACTTTTTCTTCTTGTTTTCCCTTCACTGATTTGGCATATTTCTGTAATGGTATCTGTTTTTACTTGGTGACAGACCTGGAGTCCAATAACATTGAAGTCATCTTGAATAGGAAGACAAACATGGAGGCTGTCATTAAAATCATCGAATCAAACATTCCTGAGGTAAGAGTCGCATGGTTCGTTTATGGAAGGAGCAGGTGTGTGGGTATGATGTAGCATATATGCCAGTAAAGCAGTTGATCCAGTTGAGTGTGCTTAGAAGTCTTTTAATCTTTCCAGCTGGCTTGCTTGAACCTGAGTAACAATCGCATTCACAAACTTGATGAACTCGCTGAATTGGTTTCCAAGGTGCCTAATCTGAAGACACTCAACCTTTCTCAAAATGAGGTAAGACTCAGTTCATAGAATGACGAGCAGGCTTGACTTCAGCCTCAGCTTGTGTTATTTTAAACTGTCTGGTTTTTCATGCTTCCTCACGATAACTCTTCTTCTTGTCCAGCTGAAGTCGGACCGGGAGCTGGACAAAGTGAAAGGATGGAAGCTGGTGGAGTTGTGGCTGAACAGGAACCCCCTGTGTGAGCTCTTTAAGGACCAGGCAGCGTACATCAGGTCAGTCCATGACTCTTCGGGGCGAGAGGAGACATTTTACATGATGAGTATGAATGTGTGACTAAGGGGGTTCAGGATAATGCTGCAGTGCGATACAAAAGATAACGTTGTCCTTAAGTTGTGTTTAACGTGGCTCTGCGATAACCGAATCCATTTCTCCAGCAGTCGAGGATGAGCTTTGGATCAAACCCATGTTTCTGTCATTAACTGAATACATTTTTTGTTTGCGAGAGAAGAGGGAATCAAAGAATTATACTTTAAAGATAAACTGCCTGAATAATATTTTCCACCAACATGTGGAAGGATTGGGGTGTTTTTCTTTACTTATACCCATCTCCAGAGCTACCAGGTCTGGTCTGCACTTTGACATCACCATAACTGGAAGATTGAAACCTTAAAAACAATAAAGACTGGTTGGATATATGAAAATGATCAAAGATCTTCTTGTAATAGTGAAATTTGTGCAGGTTTCAGGGCACTTAAGTGTCTTACAAATGCATACATGCTGTATGATGCGCTTTATTTATGCAGCGAACTTCTATGGACTTTTGATTCAGTTTACCATCTTGCTCTCCAGTTGGTGATGAACTTTTCTTTTTCAAGCTGCAAAGTAATGTTTCTTACCTCCAAAAAGTTGCTGACGGGACGTCAAACTGCAGAATAATTCCAGCCGTCTCCTCTCTATGCCAGTTTTCAGCTTCTCTTTGGGGGCATTTTTTTTCAAACTTTGGTCTCATCTGGGTGTTATGGTTCTCAGTGACGCTCTACCCAGCACTCCCCTGCTGACATTCTGGTTAGTTGTCCCATAAACCGCTGTAAAACATCATCACACTCCTGATATTAATACAAGGGAGTTGAGCGTGATACTCTGGAGAAAAAAAACGTTCTGTGAGGTGCTCTCAAAAAATATGAATCCAAAAATGACGTTTTGAGCAGTACTGATAAACATATTGGAGAGGGCAATCCATTTTCATCTTGACAGATGTTTGGATGAAGAAAAAGAAAAATCACAGCCAATGATGCCCCTCCCCTCATAGCATCCTTGCCCACTCGGCCCCCCTGTATAAGGCGAGTATGGAAGGCTGGATAGCCCATGACGGGTAAGATCCCACCTCGAAACCTCGGGACAACCTAAGGCAGGCACAGTCACGATTACTCGGCCTCAGTCCCTGTAAGCTCTGACCCCCTGGGAGCTTGACGAGAGGTGAGAAGACGGGACTCCACGGGTGAAGCCGTTGGGCTGAGGAGGAGCGGGTTACGTGTCATCACTGACAACGATGAGCCAAAGAGAAAAGAGCTGTCTCTCTATTCCACTATGTGTCATCTTTTGCCCACAGCAGGCTTCTGCTTTTCAGTGAATGAAGTGGAGTTTGGCAAATATCTGTAACTAACCTCTGAGAGAAATATGTTCTGAACTGGAAATTAAAGGTTCAGTTTCCCCTGAAAAATGTTGAATGGAAAAACTGTGGAAACACTTCCTCCTCCAGTTTGGCTGTGACCAGTACAAAAAAAGCTCAATTGTTAAGCAGAGAGAGCAGAGTATTATCACTCAAGTCGAATGGCCTCCTCGCCCTTCTGTAACGCCGGGGCTTGGTCCCAAAATAAGATATGGAAAGAAACGCCTACTTAAAGTTTTGCACTTTGCACAGAGGAATGTGCCATCTCTTCAGAGTAAGATACCAAACTGAAAACTGCTTCGCTTGTGCAGCAGGGGAAACCGGGATGAGCGGTGGGACTGCTGGGTCCAGCTCACTTTGAGACCAGCTGTCCTTCCTGTTCAGCTTTCTCCTCAGGTTGTCTTTCTCTGCTGTAAATTACAGGCACAGACATGGACAAAATCAGTCACTTGATAAATGGAGATTGACATCTCTGAATGTTGGGTTACGTACCAGCGTCTCTGAATTTTACCCCATATTTCTTTTACCCAGACCCTGTTGTGTGCTTTTGTTTGTTTTTTTTTTTTGGTGATGTAGACTCATCTGTTCTCCTGCATCTTGGCCAGAGTTTGGGGGGGAAGTTTACACAAGACTGGCGGTAACCACCTCTCTCCCAGCCATGATTAACCTCTTTATTTTCCTAATTCAAAATGGATGTGTATCCTGGTTTCCAGCTCTGTCTAGTGGATTGTGGTATGTTTGTATGTGTGCACTCCTGGAAAAGTGTGCTTGTGTTGCTCTTCCATGTCAGATCTGTGTATATCACCATTTTGGGGGGAGAGGGTGAGTATACCTGCTGGTAAGTACACACTGGGTTGGGAGAATTCAGAGGGCACAGCATGAAACTGAAGGGAGGATCAGGGCATGTATTCTAGTTGGTTTGTGGATTTGCTTGCGTACAAAGAAGATTAAAGCCCTTGTGACACTGGTTATAAATCTGTAATTTATGTATCTGTACATGAATGTTCTCCCAAAAAGTTGTAGCATCTTTAGATTACAAATGAAAGGCAGAAACTGACATTAGGTGGATCAGAAGGGGCGACTGACAGTGGTATCTACAGTTAGTAGTATTATTTACTTGTTTGGGGAGGTTTTGGATGATAACTCTCTTGCTCTTGATTTTTTTGTTTTTTATTTGTTCCTGTACCAGTGCCGTGCGACAGAGGTTTCCCCGGCTTCTCAAACTGGTAAGTCCACAGGTTTTTTCTAGCATTTCGCTTTTAGAGTATCACTGTTATACTTTTAAGGTTTTTACATAAGGTTTTTACACGGGCCATTTGAATGACTTCATGACATTGATCATAATTTTTTTTTTTAAATAGTTGTAATCAAATGTTTATGTGAAATGTGCCTTTGCTTAAAATACATTTCCATTATCTGGAAATACCCTCACAGTCAATGACCACAGACTGACTTTGAACCTTTCTCATTCATCTTCCTTTGTGTGCTGTTTTCCTTAGGATGGCCATGACCTCCCCCCACCCATTGGCTTTGATGTTGAAACACCCACCACCATCCCTCCCTGCAAGGTTTGTTCATTAATTTTAACACTGATGTTGACTTTTGGTGTACCTGGTATTCAGTATAGCCTCTCAATCAATGTAAATGTAATGCATTAATCTGGATTATTGTCCTTAATCCATTTGAAGAATGCTTTAATTTGTTCATTTAGGGCAGCTGCTTTGGCTCAGATGACATCAAGGTTCTCATCCTCCGGTTCCTGCAGCAGTGAGTTTGGATGTTTCCTAAAGCAGAAATTCATCTGATAAGTCTGATCAGTTAGTTGTTTACGGGTTCATGTTCTAGTAATGTGACCCTACTAGTAAACTGTTAGCTATCAATGTATTTAATACAACACAGGTTTCAGAGTAGGAGTTTTGAACCAAAAAAATGAATAAAATCTCAGCAGCAAACGCAGGAAAACTGAACTCTTGACTGTTCTGCAGGTATTACAGCATATACGACTCAGGCGACAGACAGCCTCTTCTGGATGCTTACCATGATGGAGCATCGCTATCCCTCACAACACCTTACTCCACCCAGAACCCTTCCAGGTAAGAACACGTTTGAAGGCATCTGTGCACAACAATTTAACAAATGGGTTGTGTTTTTAAATGTTTAAACCTAATATGGTTATCTTAGGTGAACATTGTGTAGGTTTCTGTGTCACTGGCTGCCTTTACTCATCTTGGTCCTGACATCCTCCATCTGAGCGTCAGCTGCAGTTGCATTCATTCATTCGTCCCTTTCTTCTGGTGTTTAGGAGCAGTCTTGGGGAGTATTACAAAGACAGCCGGAACCTGAAGAGGATCAAAGACACAAGTGAGTTTCCCCTGCAGAGCTGTTCACCTGCTTTAAATTGTTGTTGACTATTTTAGATCCTAATGAGGTTTCCCCCTCTGAATCTTGCCGCTGTTAGCGATGCGATTTCGGCTGCTGAAGCACACGCGACTCAATGTTGTGGCTTTCCTCAACGAGCTTCCAAAAACGCAACATGATATTGCTTCCTTTACGATTGATGTCAACACCTGCACTGTGAGTTCTTGCTTATTCAGTCGCTAACGTTTTCCCCTCCGTGTTTACCTCCTCTTTTCTAATGCTTCTCATATTTTCCTTTACAGAACACACTACTATCATTCACTGTGAGCGGAGTCTTTAAAGAAGGTGAGTTGTTGATTTGGATACATTTAGGTTTTCCTCTGACAGACGCCCTCACACAAACTGAAAAGAACAAAAAAAAGCTGTTACAAGTGGTATTAATTTTATCAATGTGATGTATCTGTGTTTCAGTTGTTGTTGATGGAAAATCCCGAGAGTCCACAATGGCTTTCTCCCGAGTTTTCGTCACCGTCCCAGCAGGAAATTCGGGGTAAGTTTAACAAGCTCTTATTTTTTTCGTATTTCCTGATACTAAAAAAACTGTAATTAGGAATATTGGAGGAGTGACTTCTCCTGCCAAGAGAGAGAAATTCAAACTTAATTGTCCTTGTTTCTGTTACAACAGTTTGTGCATCGTCAATGATCAGCTTTTCATCCGAATGGCGACAACAGAGGAGATCCGTCGGGCCTTTGTGGCTCCGGCGCCAACCCCGTCTTCCAGCCCAGTCCCCACCCTCACCGCACCACAGCAAGAGATGCTCACCGCCTTCTCACTGAAGTCAGGCATGAACCTGGAATGGTCACAAAAGTATGTATATTTTTGACCACTCAACGTTGGCAGCGTTGTACGATGTCTTGTAATTGATTTAATGCAATTTTTTTCTGTCACAGGTGTCTGCAAGACAACGAGTGGGATTTCAACAGAGCAGCGCAGATCTTCACACAGCTGAAGGTAACACGAGTTACACCAGTGCTCTTCATCTTCTCGTTTATCACGTTGTTGGAAGGCAAAAGCCCTGAAATACTTCTTTTCTCTCCACAGACGGAAGGCAAGATCCCTGACGTAGCCTTCATAAAATGAAGAATTTAATCAAACATCTGTGAAATAAAGGCTGCAGTAATTTTATTTATGGCTTCCGTTTTCTTTTACTCTATGCCTTTTTGTTTTATTAAGAATAATGTAGATCCAGTTCACTTATGTTAACCATTGTTTTAACAGCAGAATGTCAACTGTGTGACCTGAGGCTGATGATACTGTTTTTCGTTGTTATTGTAACTTTACATTATGGTCATTTGTATAGACACTAGTACAAATTTTCATAGGAATAAAGACACATCTGATGATTTAAATTTGGTTATCTGGATTTGTTGTTGTATGTTGAACAATAAAATATATTTTGGCACACGGTTCATGCATCTCACTTAAGACTGAAATAACAAAAAGAAATAAGAATTTGAGATTATCTGTACCTTTCTATCATTTGTCATGGTGGACGTTAGTAATTATAGATTTGTAGAGAACTTAGCTAATGCCATCTGCTACAGTAGGCTGATGTGGTTGAAAGCAACATAAATGTTACAAAGTGGATTTAAGACTTTTTTTTTTTTTAATCTAGAAACTAGGCAGATTGCAGGCAGAGTTAAACAAATAAATCCTGATAAAATGTTTTTTAGACATCCATTCAATGTTACAATGGTACACAAAACAGTCTGGTTTTATCCTGAGACCTGGCATTTATTTTTCATCTTCTGTGGGTGAACATGAGTGTGAAACTTAAAAGTCAATCACCATTTATGCAACCACTTTAAAGTCCTGCGGCATGAGGACATCCATGGCTTTTTAGAGATGTCATAGTTGGAAGGATGGCGCTCAAGAGTACCAGCGACTTGCTTTGGAAAGCGATGGCCATTACATTTTCCAGATTTTATTGGGACGTGGGGTTCATCAGTTTTTAACACTTATGATTATTTTTTTCACAGTAAGTCTATACCTAAATATAAGATTTAAGTGCAGAAAGGATTTTACTCAGACTAGATACAAGGGGGTGTGATGTAAATCTGTTAGGATGGGGAGGAACTGGGCCCGGCAGTGGAACTGGAAGGTCTAATTTTGAGGAATCTGATGACACCTAGCATCTATTTCTCGATCTATTCACCATGTTGCTTAATGTAATTAACGATGTATACCCCCTCCTGAAACCACCCCAGAAGTTCACCCAATTTTTTAAAAATGTATATACTTTACCATTACTGCATATTCTTCCATATATAAATATACATCTTTGTGTGTGTGTGTTTACTACATTAATAATCCTAACATTTTTTAAAGCGGGTCATTTACATCTACACCAAGCAATAATTGACCTTAATTTGATAGTCTGGACAGTAGAGTCTCTCTTCCGGGTTTTGCCATCCGTCACTGTGACGCGTTACGCACGTACGCTAACCATACCATCAGTTGGCGTATGATAACAATAAACAACCCAGAGACAAGAGATACGCACCAACAGGACCTGTCGCTGCAATTCGACACAAACGAACCGAAAATATGGACCGAGACAGCTACAGTCGGTTGGAGTAACGCTTCGTCACGTAGCGTGGGAGTCTCGTCGGTCCTGACACAAAGGATTTTCAAGTTTTTGTGTGAATCCAAGGGGAGAACTAGAGTTACGGTTTACCCCTTCCTTAGCCCCCTGTAGCTAGCTGTGCCTCATTCCTTGTTTTTGAACACTTTGTTTTTGTCTGTTATGCAGTTGCCAGAGGACTGTACTTGCACTCGTTCTCCTCCGCCACCTCTTCGCTCCCTATCCCCGCTCTCTCTGGCCCTATGTCTCGCTGGCTTTTCCCCTGGTCAGGCTCAATTAAGAAGCGGGCCTGTCGGTACCTTTTACAGCACTACCTCGGTCACTTTTTGCAGGAACGACTGAGCCTTGACCAGCTGGGCTTGGACTTGTACAACGGCAGTGGTGTCATCAAGGAAATCAACCTCGATGTGTGGGTGAGTTTTTGAAGGAGAGGGGACACGGTAGATGTCAACTTTGCACCACAGTCGTCTTGTGTTATTGTGGGACTCGTGCACCCCTGACTGTTTCGCAACTGCACTCGAGTTCAACAACAATCTCTGACATCATAACTTTGGCCCAGCTCGCATTTCTTTGAGGAAATGCACTCAGCAGGAACACATCGCCATCACACATTTCCCACCTGCCATGACCACTATCTTTGCTTTACACGTGTACACCCACAGGGGTGAGGCAATTATGAAACCAGTAACTGCCATCTCTTTTGCTTTTGGTTTCCTCTCAACTCCTTACTTTTTGCTTCCTCTTTTCTCAACCTTAACAGGCAGTCAATGAGCTGTTGGAGTCTCTCGGGGCTCCTCTGGAGATAGTGGATGGCTTTGTGAGCAGCATAGAGGTGACCATCCCCTGGCAAGCTCTCCTGACCGATCACTGCACTTTAGAGGTTTCTGGTCTTCAGATAACATGTCGACCAAAGTACAGGACCAGTAAGTCGGTTAGAGGCACCTTATTGAGTCTATCCACAGGGCCTCCTTTCTTTTATTTATGTACGAATGAGCTGTGGTTTTATGCAGATCCAGTGACATGACTATGGTCTATAATCATGATGAATGGATTGAAAAGATTTCATAGTGAAGCAAATAAAGAAATATGTATGCATGTGAGTAAAGATTAGGGTCAGAACCATTCCCCTTCATTTGTCATTAGTTAAGACCTTCATGTGCCAAACTTTAAGGTTAGGACTGCAACCAGTCAAGTAATCTGTCTTATTATGTCTTATTTATTAACTGAGTAATATTTTTCCTCTTACCTTGTTTACTTTAGCTGTTAACCAAGACATGTTTAAGTTTCACAGACAGCTGTGTTCTGCTCCTTTGTGCATTTCTATCATTTTTTGTGATAAAAGGTCTGGGGTTCGGTTTGGCATTTGATCAGTTCTGTCCTGTGCACCAAAAACACGCAGACAGAAAAACTCTCAGCGCAAGATAAAAAGGCCATCCTTGGGAGGCAAAACAAACAAACAACTTTTTTAAAAAATCCACCAGGTCACAGGAACATTTAGAAGGGCAAAATCAACTGTTTTGCATTTTGTGAGAATACACCAGTAAGCAGGCAGCAGGTGTTTTATCACATGCACTATAAATAGAAGCTCTTCAAAAGAGCAAATAGAGGTGGTTCATCACAAGAATTGAAAGGTGCGATTACACTTTGTTTCTCTCAAAAAATAAAGAAACATCTGAAAAGACCAAATAGTCTTTGAGCAGGTACAACCTGCAGCAGAATGATGAACAGTCAAAACTCAGAACTGCTCTTTATCCCGAAAATAAAACCTCATCTGTAAAACAGGTGGATGCAGCGTATGATGGCGTGAACACGCATGGATTCCAGTGGCACCGGGCCACTGCTGTTTATTGATGATGTGACAGAAGAGGCGCTTAGATAATTCCTGAAATGTACAGAGAGATATTGTCTGCTCAGTTTCACACACTGATATCGACCGAAAACATTATGCAAAAACCGGACAAGAATTTTGAAGGTAAAGAAAGAGAATATCCCGCTGTGGTCGAGCCAGTCACCTGATCCCAACGCAATCGAGCTGCGTTTCACTTGCTGAAGTCAAAACTAAAGGCAGAAAGTAACGAACAAAGAAGTAAAGGCTGCTAAAATGAAAGCCTGGCAAAGCATCATAAAGGAGGAAACCCCTCCTTTTTGGGGATGTTCAATGCCAGCAAATCATTTTTAAGAAGGATTAGGTTAATGTTTTAATACCCAAGGGCGGCTGTAGCTTAGTAGGAAGCGCCGTCGTCTGCCAGGAGGAGGTTGGTGACTCAGTTCCCAGCTTCTCCTGACCTCGTGATGCAGTGTCCTTGAGCGAGATCATTTGTTTAATTTTTGGTCATAGTTTTTTGGATTTTTTTTAAAGGTTCTTAAATTAAGACTTAATTGGATTTAGATTGTTTTATTGCAAATATTGTGTTGGGTTACAGAGCCAAAAATTGTTGAAATGTAGTCGCCGTCCTCATATTTCTGGACCTAACAATAAAATCCCAGAACAGTGAGTCAGATATATGAGACAAATCAGCAGCATATACTTGTATTTGATAAAAATAAAAGAGAGATTTTAGCAAAGAAACAACTGCTTTGAAATTCTGTTAATCAGCAGTTTTATGTTCATTATATGGAGTTAATGGAGTTCTCACTGGATGTGTCCCACTTTCATCACTTTTATGTTGTCAAAGATTAGCAAGACAAGAGGTTAAACAGTTAATGTAGGTGTGTCTTCATTTTGCTGAAGCACAGATGTCACTGAGTCATGTGTGGGTTCTCCTCCCTCAGGTGGGGGTTGGGACTCACAAGGCTGGTCGTCCAGCATGACGTCCAGCATGCAGCTGGCTCAGGAGTGCCTGAAGGACCCCCCAGAGGTGTCTGAGGAGCCGCCTGACCCTCTTGAGGGCCTTGAGATGTTTGCACAGACTATTGAGACAGGTGAGCAAAACTTCAAGGTGTTCAGGTGTCATCATGAATACAATATGTCGTGACACAGTAGTAAAGTACTCTCTGACAGAAAGAGACAAATTCAAGGATTTGTTTCCTGTTTCATTGTGACATTCAGCCAGCTCTGAGTTTACAGTCATCCCTGAATTTCATTACCCACAGATATACGTAAACTTCATATCAAGTCCTCCCTCTAGTCTGACAGCACTTTATTGAACGGAAACATAATGTTGCTATATCTTTAGCTAATATGCCCTGAAGTATTGTGGGAATTAAGTCCTAATCCAACCTTTGCTTGGCTCTTGAATCTGTTTGCAGTCCTCCGTCGCATCAAAGTCACGTTTCTAGACACTATTGTTCGCATCGAGCACCAGCCCCTGGACCTGGAAACGGGCGTTGCCTTAGAAGTGCACATCAAACGGTAGGCCAGAGCTTCCTTTTAAAACTTCACATGTAGAGAATGAGCGACAGAGAGGAAAAACACAACCGTTTCTAACCAAGCATCCATAGATCAGCACAGAAGTCACTTGTTGTACACAGCACATGTTGTAGTTCATGTAAACAAACGCTCCCTGTTTCCTTCCAACACTTTTAGCAGCACTATGTTCGGTAGAATGGCATCGTAGTACAACTGAGTAGCTAAACATCTCAGAACTTTGTTTGTTTTTCTTTGGTGAAGACATAAATCTGAACACTGTGTTTTTCTGACCAGAGTAAAACATACAAGATGGGTGAAATTTGAACTGAAATAGTGTAAGCTTTTATGTTGCATCGTGAGCGCTAACGTTCATAAACTCCGATGTGCTTTCTTTTATATTTGAAATGCTTTTGCAAGTGTTCTTTGCAACTCTTCTCTGAAGTGTACACAGACATAAGATGCCAGTTTTTCTCGTTTCTGCTTCTCATTTTTCCCAAATTGTTCTCGTTCCACCGCTCAAGAAAGTGGTTAACAAAGTAATGTCTGCATCTTCAGTGAGCAAATGAGCCAAAAGTTGTGTTTCTGGAATCAGTTAGAATGAAACAAACTCCCATTTGCACTTCTACTTCTGTCTGGGGAGATGGAGGAAGCAAAATGGAGGCCAGGAATTGGATTTCATCTTCTTTGCTAATCAGCAGATATGCAGAAGAGGCCCCTCTTCTCTTATAAACTTGTGTTATCAGAGAGTTTTGGGCCAGTATTGGCAAGTTTATTCCTCCTCCGCAGGATTTTTGTTGTGGCTGAGCTGCACTTAGGATGTCTGTGACCGTGACATTGCTGATTTTGTGTAGTATGTGTAATCATGGATGAAGTCATTATTATTAACAATGAATTGATATATTGTGACTGCTCTTTTCTTATAACATATAACAACTACACTGGTTAAATGGAATGATCTGTGCTCTTCAACATTATTTGGACTAAATCTACAAATTTGAGCTATCTGAGCAAGTATGCAGTTGTGTTTAAACTATTGTTTCTTTTGATTTTCCTCCTTCCATCCAAATGCAAGAAGTTATATAAAGCTTTGACCACTGTTGCCTGCAGTCATTACCTTACGTTCAAAGCAAAGAGTCTTGACGTGCGTCTCAGACCTTTTTGCTCTGGCTTTTGGCACACAAGCTGAATCCAGGCTTCTCTGTTGGGATTCATTTAACTGCACTGGGAAGCCTCAGGCACGTCAGGTTGATCCTAAACCTTTACAGGTTTAGATGATAATTTATTATGAATGTCTTTTATCCATTTAAATGTGAGTAAACTCCAGCAGTCTTTGAAGTGGACCCCCACATCATACGTTATCTATTACAAAGCATCCTTTAGAAATGCACATTCGCACACATTTTGAAACCAAATCTACACCCTTATGTCCCACATGCTCTAAGCTCTGTTGGCATATTACTATGACACTGTTGAACCCTTTCTGTTTCCCTGGTTTATTGACAAAACTACTCAGATTAACTGTGCTCATCTGCGGTCAGTGACCAGAAAGCCCCGAACAGGCGGGTTTTTAGCAGGACAACTGATTCAAGCGCGGTCTTAAAAATCTTCTCTGTCGTCTTGGCAGTCAATGTGTTTGTGTGTGTTGTTCCAGGCTGGAGTACTTTGATGAAGCAGTGAAAGATCCAGCCAGCCAGACTGCTGTGCCTGTTGACATCCATCAGCCACCCGCCTTTCTGCACAAGATCCTCCAGCTGAGCGTTGTTGAGCTGTTCTATGACAGCACTGGCATAGTTCAGGTGCACTCTTCTCTCCTTCTGAGGATTCTCCATGTCTGATTATTATATCAGATGTGGTTTATTAATCAGTCATAATTCATGCCTGTTTTTTGTTCGGCTTAAGGCACTTTCAGACATGCACCTGGTCACTTTTTTTGTGAAAGTCGGCGGCCCAACTTTGCAGGATCCGGTAACATTTCGGTATCACATCCAGCGCAGCACACATCTGAACTGCATGCAGTAACGTAACAGAAATGTACACGTTAGGTACTCTGATGACGTTATGTGGTGGGCGATCATAACCTGCATTGTCATCTTCTTTTAAGAGAAATGCTGCAAATTAATGTAATTTATTTAGAATTAAAAGGAGGAAAAAGAAAGAAAGTTAAAGTGGAACATGTCTGAAGGACTAAATGCTGTCACTTTAGCTTTAGACTCATCGGGCGAGAGGCGGGGTACACCCTGGACAGGTCGCCAGTCCTCACACTCCATTTAATTTTTTATTTAATTTCATTTGTCTTCATGTTTCAGCATCCTCCTGAGGAGGAACTTCCAAATTCAGCCACAGCCAGTGATGGAGAGGAGGAAGAAGAGGAGGATGACGTGGAGGCCAAGCCCACGACAGCCACTTCTTGTCCTCCATCTCAGCCACTGCTCATTGGAAGCTGCTCCGGTTTCATTGAAACCACCGTCAAGATCAAACAGAACGACATGCTGCCCGGACCAAAGGTTTGTGTGGCTCTCTCATTTACACTCGGTGCTTATTAGAGACAGCCATTCTCCTGCATTGATCCCTCTCTTTTTATCCTCCTCTCTGCTCATCAGTTGGAGTTGGATGGAAAGGTGGGCTGTGTCCACATGCTGCTGTCTCCAGATCAAATCACCCATCTGACAGACCTGCTGGAAGCCCTCTGCATAGACACTGGTACAGTTAACAGCTGCTTTCTCTGTTAAACATTTGAAAGCTATGAAGAAAATCTGTTATCATGCCTGTCTAATTCTTGGGATCCATTTTCATGCTTTTAATTCTCTCGTACCCTTACAAACAACCCCTTGCAAATTTCAAATGCTTCTGTTACTTAGATGATTTCTTCTGATCAGCTGGACCTGGATGAAATCAGAAAAACAACTCAGTTCATGTACAGTCAGGGCTGTTATGAAAACATGAATAATTAAATGGTAATTTATTTTTACTGCATTTTGATAATGGCTTTTAAATGATTTGCTGTTCTGCTTGCTGCTCCTGGAGCAATGAGAGCAAATTTCTCCTCAGTTTCTCCATTATCTTCATAATGAGTAGAACTTCTCGCCCTCTCGTAAACTTTCACCACATCAAGCACACTTTTCTTCTCCTATATGTCTCCAAAGTAGAGAGGGATAGTGTACCCACAAATTTTAGTCACACTTGAACAACGCACAGCATCTCTGACGCAGGCATTTATATATGATTTAAAAAAATGTGGGGGCACATATGAGGTCTGTTTCTCTTTGCAGCACGTATTAATCCATTTTTCTGTCCTCTCTCCCTTAGAGCCTGACACAAAGTGTGGTGGAGTACACAGTCGTCCATTAGACTCGGATGACCTGCGCATGATCGAGGAGGACCTCAGTAAGCAGCTGGGATCCAGTCCCAGCTACCAGGAGTATGAGACTGAACCTGACCTGGAGCCCTATGTCACCAGTCTGGAGAATGGAGGTAATGTCAAGTTCACTCATTCTCTGTCTGCCTGAAATCAGTTAGAATCAGTGGATCTGGTGCAAAAAGCAGGACTGAGGCTGAGAGTGAACACATTTTATCCTCCCAAACTGTTGAGGTAATTATTTATTCCCCAAAGGGGCAACGTCCTCTTTTACTGTAGATCTATGTGCAGTGCATCTGTTCAGCAAACAGTTCACACACACACTCGCACTACACCACCCCCTCCCTCCTATGTGAACAGATACACTGAATCAATATGTGCAGAAGCAAAGCTGGTTGAGTTACACTGTTCTTAAGTTTTTAAGCCCTTACTCAGACCCTTTAAGAAACTTTATCAAGAAAGCACCTTGTGAAAAATATAGGCTACCAAGCTTGGGCTGCCTGTTTCTGCTGTAGAGAGAAGGAAGAGCAAGCTCGTGCTATTGTTATAGAGTAAGAAAGGCAGTCTTGCATCTGACAAGGATGTAAATGTGAGTGGGACAGAAAATCTGGAGGCATTGTGTTGCTTATGTAAGAATGTGTCATTTAAACATAGTTTAATATAGCTAAAAGTGACTTAGTCTCACACACATACACACTGACAGCAAATCAAATTCTGTATTGTAATCCCGATCAATGAATGAAGAAAATAATGTTGCGATAAACCATATCGAACAAACATTTTATATGCAGCGTAAGTATGATGAGGTTCTGTCGACTTGCTGTAAAGAGTTTATTTAGAAATGACAGCTTTCACTTAGAAGAGCGGTGATCTTAACTCTGATCTGTCCCTTGAAGCAACGTGTCACAATGAAGGGTTTGTGTATGCAGTGGTGTTTAACTCGTCCCTCTGTGCCTTCATGCTGCAGAAATGTTTTACTCCATGGGTCCTGCTGGGATGAGCAGTAGCGTGACGTCTGTCCGCTCTGGCAGCGAGCTGTCAGACAGTGACATGGAGTCCTCCACACACAGTCTTGCCAGCTTCACACAGGTACTGCGTGTGTTTGTGTCTGTGTGCCTTCACAATTGAAACATTTGGCAGAAGGGCAAAAGTAGAGACACTTTTGCTCTTGTAGGGGCACAAAGCTGCAAGAATAATTTCCAAGATAAGTATATTAGTGTACTCTAGCAATTTAATTGGTCCTGTTTTTGAGACGATTCATTTAAATATTTGTTTGGCATCACAGTTGTTTACAAACTGTAAAATTGTTTTTTTGCACAGCATTTTATGAATTTATGTGTATTGTACACTTCCCTCTTTTTAGCAACACAACTTTAACTTGTAAATATACTTATCAAATCAGAATAAGCCTTATTTATTTATTTTTTTAATTTTTTTCCTTTTCTCTTTGACTTTTCCCGGCCAGGGCTTGGTGACCTGTCCCAGGAGATATCCTGTAGCGGGCTGCCTGTCCAGTGTCCCGCAGGCCAGCCGGACCAGAGGTAAAGTCAGCTTATTGTGGGTTTATATATGGGTCATTATTCCTCCATGAGGAAGTCTAGACTTGGAACATCAAGTGCTTAATTGTTTAGGTTACAGATAAAAGTGTCTTAAAGATTAAGTGAATTTTACTTACCACAGCCTAGTTTTCAATACTAACACTAAGCCTTCTTATCATGTTTTCTGTTTTTATATCCAAGTGGCATTGAAACAACTTCTGTTGCGAACTATCCTGGCTTTCTTTGCAGGACGATCACACAGCGGCCAGGCAGAGCA
Organism: Leuresthes tenuis; assembly: GCF_036924035.1. Classification (NCBI taxonomy): domain Eukaryota; kingdom Metazoa; phylum Chordata; class Actinopteri; order Atheriniformes; family Atherinopsidae; genus Leuresthes; species Leuresthes tenuis. The sequence continues at coordinate 13,427,844 of NW_027325365.1, read as the reverse complement.
GATGAAGCCTGACGCGTTGTTGCGGCTGTCCCTTGGCGGACTCACGCTGACCCTGCTGCAGGAAGACCCGCCCACAAAGCCTGAAGGAGCCTCTTCATTGGCTCAGGTTTCTCAGGTGTTTTTCAGCGAGCTGAACTTCATCAAGGACAGCATGTTCAGCGAGAGAGACTTCCACCATCTGAGAGCCCGCTTTGCAAAGGCCTGCCCACACTCTCATCTGAGGTAGAAAATTCATGCAAACTAAGCTTCTACCAAAACGCTTTTTGCAACAGCTGCAGATAGTTGTGGACTTTTTTTGTCGTTTTGTAGAAGATACAAAGAGAGCATTGTGAAAGTTTTACACTGATGTGCTAAAGATCATCATTAAATTAAAGCTTTTGAACGATGCCGTGTCTTATTAAGATACTATTCGGCGAACATTTGGCAGGAAACTTTAAACCTTAATGAAGCTAAATGATAATTAGAGTTGTTTTTGAAAGCCTGAGTAGTTTTTGCATCATGTAAATTGCAGCACACCATTTTGCAGTAATTTTCTCATGCTTCTCCTCGCTGTCTTTCTACCATCAGCGCACAGTAACACACACAATCTCTCTCACACACACACACACACACACTTGTTGAGGTCCTCTACAAGCTTTTTTTGTCTAATTTTCTTTCTCATTTCCTCTCTTGTTGTGTCTCGCAGACTGACGGGAGCGGCGGTGCAGGTAGTTTGTGAGATGCGCAGTGGAAGACGCCACTGTCGGGCCGTGACCTCTGACCTTTCCTTCAGCAGACTGGAACTGTTAGAATGCCTCTGGGAAGACGGAAAGCCTCAGTACTGCGAGGTCTTTGTCTTAAATCTTGTTGATCATTTGTGCAAAGAAATTATTGTTATCATTTGGACAATATTGATCCCATCATCAACACTAAGTAGTTACACAATCATTAAAAGGTCAAACTCCTCCATGTGAGAACAATTCCATCACAACTATTTGTAATTTGTCCTTTTCTTGCTACAAAACAGGCTATGAATTTTTATTGAACTAATTTAAATGAGATCAAAATCAGACTCCAGTAAGTCAGGTCGAGGATGAACTTTATTTGTTGTCTGAAAGTAGTTTATGTTTGTTGTTCTTTTTCCAAGATGATAAGGGAAACCTTTTTGTGTCTGTTTCCAGTTGCTTCAGTTCCAGAAAGCTGGTCTGTTTACACTCGGAGCTACAGCCAGACCATGCGCCCAGCTACATTACAGCCTCACCGAAAAGCACTTACGTAAGGTGTGCATTTACAAACACACACACAGACACACACCACAGAAGTGGACTGGATGAGAGCAGCGCTTTTCTTATCAGTGAGAAATGCTACTTGTTTACTTGTTCAGTTTTTCTTTTCTTTTTTTTGCATTTTAATGTGCAAATTGTGCTTTAAGAAAAAAAAAAAAGTCATTTTATTGTAAACAAAAATGTTTAAGGTCTAAGAAATTTTATGAATGTGAACTAAACAAAACAGGAATCTCTGTGCGTCCTCCAGCCGTGTTTAGCTGAGTCAGGTGCCTCTCAGCTGAAGGACAACAGACCACAATCACTCTTTTAAATCACTAGAGAAGAGTTAGAACACCTCTAGAGGTGAAAAACTCCTTCAAAGATATAACCCACTAAAGAGAAAAATGCTTAAAGCTCAATGTAGAAATGATTTAATTAAACTTTTCAGTTCAGCTGTATTTTAAAGCCGATACAGTTTATTTATGTTCACAGCAAAAGTCATCTCATGGCAAGTTACAGGGAAAGAGAACGTTGTAATACAAGGCCAGTTAAATCCACAATTCAGTCCTATTCAGAGTCTTTTTACTTTTATGTAACTCCATCGTTGGGGTTGAAGCTAGCGAAGCACCAGAACCCTGAACTCACAATCTATACATTTGAAGCGCCTCCCTCCAGTTATCAGTTTGAGGTCCTGCAGGATCCCCTTCCCACTGCAGTCCTCCATGCCAGCTTCTTACTGCCATTTTGAAAATGTCAAAGGTTAATGCATCAGCAGACAGCTGTTTGTTTGCGGTTTCATTTTGCTCTCACCAGAGAAGAAATTAACTCCGTCTGTCTGATGTTTTCTGAGCGTTTAGCAGGAGATTAACCTCCTCGTTTCGCATTCTTTGGCAAAAAAAAAAAAAAAAAAGCTTAGAACAAAGATGGATAACACCAGAGTCAGCCTCTCTCTGGTTTTACTTTCGGTTTTGGCTGTGTTTTATTTGGCCTTAGATTCTGCTCCTCTAGCTTTTTAAGGTCTTAAATTGCACAGTTTAACTATTTTATAGCATAACCCTCAGAAATAGCTGTATGCCGAAATCCTGCACTATGATATAGGCAGAAATCATAAGACGAGGCAAATATAAAGATTACTTATATGAAAATAATCTGACATCATGCTGTGGGATAAAACCTATTAAGCTGATGACAGCATAATAAGAGGTTATCAGTTTATCCTGTAACATGTTTTTGTCCACTTTTATATGTGTGTTGGCAGGGTAAGCAGCGGGTGGTGCGGCGGGAAAGTGTGGTGCGGGTGGACTTGGCAGAGGTGAGCGCTGAGCTGGACCTGGACATCCTCAGCCGCCTGGGGAGCCTCAGCAAAGCCTTCAGCCACTGTCCCACCCAGACTGCTGCATCTGGCCTCATACAGGTGGAAACCTCCAGTACATTCAGTCCAACACAGGGGAAACAGTACAAATTAAACTGATTTAGCCCAAAACAAGCCCAAAAATGTAGTGGAAACAAAGTCAGCTGAAATACCAAATGTACCTCTTTTCTCCTTATTACTGCACATGTTTGTGATCAAAAACCACAGAAGTGTGTTAAACAGTGGGTCTTTGGAATCAGAAAGCAGACTATTCGTGGCTGAGAAGAAAAGCATTCAAAAATCGCACTGTATAATCGTGGGTTAAGTAAGCCAGTGTGGTTTTGCAGAGTCGAGAACTTCTACATCATCACCACATTGGGAAACCAACACTTGCTGAAGCAATGAAGAAATGGTTTCTGAAGATGACCTGTCATGTCTGACTGATCCCATTTGTGCTGACACAAACATGAACAAAACTGGCAGGCTTGAGAGTGAATCAGCACTTCTCTAGCCGTCCTCACAGTGGCCTGAAGCAGCTCCACACCCTGAGAAAGCTGTGCATAGATCATTTCAGGGGTGATTGTGACTGAAGCTCTGCTCAGTTTCTGATGAGGAAAATGTATTAATGTTTTTTTTTTTTTTTATACGTTTCTCACTTTCTTTCCTCCCAGACCCAGAGCAGTGAGCTTTGCTCTTCCTTCACCCTCTTCTCCCCACACGCCATTCTCAGGCTTCGCTTCCCCATACCGGACCTGCGACCCCTCCCCAAGCGTCGGCAGCCCACCCAGAGGGCAGTCAGGAAGGAGACCTTGGTGCTGGAGCTGATGGAGCTGGAGCTAAAGCACAAGGAGGCTCCAGACCTCCAGAGTGAGCAGGCCGTCCCGGGGCAGCTGGGGGCTCCATGTCTCACCCAGCTGCTGGAGGCCTCCTTCAGCGACCTGCACGGTGAGATCACACACAACCCTCTACAACAGTTGCTGGTCCCGAATGACGATTATCGAAAGGAGCAGCCAAAGACAGACACACAGACAATCCAAGAGAGTCAGCATAATTCACTTTATTTTAGTCTCCCAGGGTATTAATAACTAAATAAATTTGAATTGTGACTCCAGAAGCCTCATCATTTTAAAAAGTGTCTAAATTTATGATTATAGCCTCACGTTACAATCTTAACACTACAAACAAACAGAATACAGACGTATCTCTTACAGTTGTTTTCTGAAGTGTCTCCTCTACTTCCTACCTGGTTGACACTTACAGTGTATTTAATTTGACTGATTTTTCTCACCAGGGTCTTACGAGGGCTGGGAGGGAGGCTCTTTCCCCTGTATCAGAGTGAAGAAGAGCCATGAATCTCTGCCCAGGTAAGTCCTTGTGATGATGAGAGCATTTACTGTAATGGCTTGACTATAGGAGGTAACACCTTGTACTGTTTGGTCAAGCCTGCCTTTAAAGTCTTGTGTCCACATAGTGCTTTTTTCTGCGCCCCACTGTCTTTTCTTATGTTAAGGCCCGTCTTTAACCTTTAATGGCCCTGAAACCGGGATCCACTCAATAGTAGCTCTTACACAAAATGTGGGTTTTGCTGTCTCAAAATGGCTTTTGTCATGTACTGACAATCGCTTTGCATTACAGCTCCTCTGCTTGATGCTTATGGTGGGAAAAAAATGTTGAACAAATAGCAGTCTGACAAATAGACAAAACAAACTAAGGAGTGAGTTGGTAGAATCATGGTTAATCATGGTTAATCATAAAAATGCCTTTAAAATGGAACATTTCTAAGATAATGTTGCCATATAAACAAAAATTACACGGAGTAAGAGAGCTTTGTGGAGGCTGGCAGATGGTGCTCCCTGACTGCAAAGCGCTATGTGGACACATGCCTTAATTCAGGTAGAGGAGTCCTGAGCACAGAAGTCTGCTTTTATTAGGTATTCGCAGGCTCTCGCCGTATTGTGTCATGGTCATGATGCAGATTCTCTGGCAGGCTTTTTCAAACGGTTGCTGTCCTAATAAATTGATAAAATCAGTGGTAGAAGAAAAGAAGTGATTTACACAAGGCTTCCCAAAGTCGTAATATGATCACTTCTTTTTGGCTCAAAAGATGGGCTGATATCGCAAATATCAAATATTAATAATAACAAATATTAAGTTTACAAACAGATCAGAGAGCCTCTAATGCAATAGTCTATGAAAGACTAGCTGACTGTTTAAAGATAAAAACCCATGTGATGAACATGGAATTGTTTGTCTTGGAGTGTACGATTTCCTCTACTTTTTCGAACCTAATTTCCAGAAAAATACATTTTCCATGCAGGCCATTATGGAGAATGGAACTAAATGCTGCTGTTTTCTAGAACTGTATCCTACAGTATACAGAAGGTGTCCCAGGGAAAGTGATTCAGGTTGTTGTGTAAAATCTGTTTTGATGTTTCCATGTGCAGGATATCTGTGCATGTGCGTGGAGGTGAGGCTCAGGGCCCAGCAGCAGGTCTGAGTGGGCTGAACCCGGGCCTCATGAGGGACCTGGGGGCCGCCTTTTTTGAAAGTCACTGTGAATTCAATGACAAAACCAGCTCTCCGTTTTCTTCCAACCGGACCATGTTTGAGACTGAAGAGGTGTGCTGACATACATGGAAAAAAAATTACACGTCCACAATCCCAGACCTAGCTTGAGCCCCCCCCCTCTCTGCTTTGCTTCAGATGGTGATTCCAGCCGACTCAGACGAGATGCTTCAGTTTCAGGAACAGTGTGTATCCCAGTGTCAGTGTGCGGTTGACATCAGCCTGCCTCTGGCCTACATCCTTCTGCCGAGCAAACAGGCCTTTCAGAACATCTACAACAGGTACGTAAAGAGTACTACAAGAGCAAGATGTGTCCTCTCAGTTCACATTATCCAGGTTAACGATCGTTTGTGCCAGAATATCTTAGAATGAAGGAATCTTAAGTTTTGCTACGTGAAAGTTCACTTGGTGTCAAGATTCACTTCATCAGCCTTTTGATTTAGCTGTCTTCTTATTGATCTTTGATCTTTTCCTCTTGCAGCTTTGACTCCTTTTTTGGTCTTTATGTTTGGTCTTAAATCCCGATTCAAAAATAACTTTTAATTTTCCCCCCCACTCACCCTTTGTCCAAAAGGATCAATAATGATCTCTTGATGTGGGAGCCGCCTCCCCCTCCTCCCCCGTCATCCCACAGCGCCGACCAGAGCCGCCATCACCGTGACGAGTTCCAGCTGTGCAAGTCAGCCTTCAGACTGGGTAAGTTTGGCTGCTCTGGTGGAAAAACTTAATCATGGTCTGGATTTATTATACAGCATACCGAGTAGCATGCCAAAAAATCTAATGCCGGGTTTTGTATTGTTTTTGGATTAAAATGTTTGCCTCATGGATGAATTATGTAACACAGAGCTTCTCTCTCTGCCATAGACTCTGATTCAGAGGAGGATGAGCCTCGGTTCTACTTGGCCAGTGAGTCGTCTGGAAGGATGCAGCAGTCAGCTCATCACCCCAGCCACAACCTCAGCCTCCTCTCCCTCACTGTGATTATTGGGAAAGGTCGCCTCCAAGCCAGAACTGACAAGAAGGTGAGCCAAGAGGATGATGAATTTAATGAGGGCACTGATGAGTTTAACTGCATCAAATTCTGAATATGAAACCTTTTTTTTTTTTTTATATGTTCAAATGGTTCAACAGTGACGTTCAAATTTTCCTGTTAAGCATTTTTCCCAAATTTGAACATGTAACGAATGTTTATTATTGAGTTATTTGTTAACATATTTGTTTAAATTAAAACTGGTCCTTTAGACAGGATGTTGTGTGATAACAGACAGATGGACATTAATTAACAGTTAAACTGTTTAGTATTTATCTGCAACCTCATTACAGTGTTTTACTAATTGCTTACATATTTGCAAACTAATCATAAATATCAATTGATGGAAATTTAAAGTTAAGTGTACTTTGTCTTTGTTGGCTTTGCCCATTTGGCATTTTGAATTCTTGTTCCAGCATCTCTTCGTTTTCTCATCTCTTCCATTGCATGTGATTTATTCAGGAGGACCAAAGTCATGGGGAGATTGTGCTTGACCTTGAAGGGGGAAAGATTTTCAGTGTGGCACAGCATCAAAATGACCCCAACCTCAATTTCCTGTGTCTGGAGAGCAGACGAGTGGAGCTCCACCATCAAGGTGTGCATTGCGGTGTAATTTGAAAACATTTATTTGCATCACAACTCAGTTGTTGTTATTAAAACTGCGTTAACGGGTTGATTCGAAATTAGAAATAATGATATATGTTCTGGCTCGTCATATTTGTTTTTTTCACCCCGTGCGATACAGCTGTGGTGAAAGACACCCCACTCCCACAGCGGTTGGAGATGCCTTGCTTCACTCCACCAAAGCACTTGGACCCGACCATTTACCCCACAGAGGTGGGTGTGAGCAGCGTCCGCGGCAGAGAGGGGGAACCACAGATGTTGTCGACAGCCATCAAAATCACACTGGACCCACAGAGGAACGTCAAGGTACGTCCTCCTCATGCACCCGATCAACACAGCTGCTGCTAGTTTGGTGTTAAACTAACTTTGTTATCGCTTTGTAGGAGTTCCTAGTTGCCCTTCAGCTTCAAGGTGCCACCATGCGACATCATGTGACGCAGACGAACCACAGCTGGCACGAGCAGGTGAGAAGCTAAACGAAAGACACCCTGTTTTAGAGGATAGTCGTCTCAGTTTTGTTTTTTTTTTGGTTTAAGGGGGAAAAAAGTGCCATCCAAAAACACTTTAAAGTCACTTACATTGTATCCTGGCTTTCTGTATGTGTAAATTCATTCATCTGTTGGCCTCTCAGTCAGTTTACGGAGCACGGGCTGCTTCTTCTTCCTAACATTGCTTCATTATTTTCCAAGTAACTAAACTGTATTTCCAGTGCAGGAAATTTGAACCTGAGATTTTTTTCCAAAGATAAAGATACATTCAAGAAAAATCCAGACTGTTTGGACACACATGATCTATCACACGGATTGCTGTAATTAGTCTGCTTTCCTTCAAAACATCCGTCAGAACTAAATGACCGGCCCTGCCAAAACAACAGATTTACTGCCTGAGATAAGATAGTATATGCAGTCAGGTTGTCCCGCGTAAATTGTAATTTAATCTGAGAAATTGCATTGCGTGGCTATCCAGCCTGTTCTGTTATAGTTGCAAATATAGTTTGCTTTACCTTCCAGTTGTTAACTATTTAGATTGTACGGACAAGTGAAACCACGCTGAAATCAAATCCAGTGGATGAAGTCTAAATTTATAAAGCCGAGTCACTCTGTTTGTTACAGCTGGTTGACTTCCTGGATGTTATCGATGATCCCATTCTTGGATACACAGCGCCTGCTGTTATCACTGTCCTCCACACGCACCTTGCTTCCTGTGCAGTCGACTACAGGTAAATACTTACAAAAGTGAGATGTGTTTAAAGTTGTATTGAACATCTTACCTTTCTCGTTTTTAAACCCTCAACTACTGTTTTTTGTCTGTATTCCAGGCCTCTGTATCTGCCCCTGCGAGTGGTGTTCACAGCAGAGTCCTTCTCTCTGTCCAGTAATATCATTGTAGACACTGCCACCTTCCACCTCAGGTACAGGTCCCCACTTTCTTTACATGAAAGTCGTGCATTAAATATAAATAATACTGGATAACATTCAGTCTCTTATATGCTAGGATCAACACGGTGAATATAGGAGATGTTTCTGCTAGTTTAACAGAGGAAGATCTTTGTCTTTGTTGATTGATTATGTTGCCTTCAGATTCATCCTGGATGACTCAGCTCTCTACCTCTCTGACAAATGTGAGGCTGACACGGTGGACTTGAGAAGAGGTAAGACACACAATGCACCTTTGTGCCCTGTGTGCACTCACAGCTTCAGGTGTTAGTAGCCCTAATCTTGTCAGGCCCAAGTAGTAATGTTGTGTATTTCTTTATAGCCATGTTACAGAGAACTAAAGTAAATGTTTGGACTATATAAACATGTTTCATTAGTTTTATTTCAGGGGTTCTGATTTAAAAAATCTATGCAGAGCAGGTGGAGAGGTGATTGTATTTTTTTTTTTCATGTATTTAAACTTGCACATCAGCAACTCTGCTGACAGAGCAAAGCAAACAACACAGAACAAGAGAGCGAATCCGTTACTACTGAGCAGTTTATTAGCAGTGAAGCTAACTCTGCATACTGCATACTCTGAGCTGTCCAACGGTAACATCTGCTGATTCTTTCTTTCCCGTGTCTTGCTTGTACATTTTAATCTTTTTCCTTATTTCAGACAGTTTCTGAAAATTGCTTTTGTAAGAGCAAAACAGAGTTTTTGTAAATTGCTTTTCATGTTTTCCAAAGTTTCCAGACTTTATTTGCGGTGGCGAAAGTGTTTTGTAATCTTGTTGTTGGTGTGTGACGTGGTACCGTAAATAGTATGTCAGATCCAGGCCTGGAAATGTGTGTTTATGTACATCAAAACAAGACAAAAAGAATAGAACTTGTTGCCGAGATTTTTCGTGTTTGCTTTTGTTTTGCCAGGCTGTGCATTTTAAACCTTAGTACTGCACCTAATAGTGTGGTGATGGTTTTTATTAGAGAATGCTGTCTCGCTGTGTATTTCTCACATCTCCGAGCTGTTTGTGGAACTCCACTTTAGGTTTCACTTTCAGTTTTGGTGCAGTTGCTTCAGACTGAGATCCTGCTGCTCTGGTGGCCGTCCTGTGGTTTTTCTAAGGTTTTATATGAGTTTTATATAAGTCTAGTGAAACTTAGAAAAAAATGTGGCGTGGAAACAAATGCACAAATTAAAAGGCATCTGTGACTCATCTGTCCAGCCAAGAATCACAGAGAAACTTGAAAAGAAAACCTTGATTGCTGTTTTGGTAAAGAGAGTTTTATTAAAGTGAAACCTGCTTTGAAAATCTCCCATTTGGTCTGGTGCGGTCATGAAATAAACAGCCATGAAGCGTGTTTCCGCTCCTTTCTGTTCTTTGCTCCAGTTGATGTTGTTACTCTTTAAACTGAAATGGGAATCAGAAAACCACTGAACTTGTTGTCCTGTCTAGAAACAGGCGTTGCAAGAGGTGTAGCAGTTTACTGATTTATAATAAAAGCATATGTTTCCGTCACATAGACTATGTGTGTGTTCTGGACATCGACCTGCTGGAGCTCGCCATCACCACATGGAAAGGCAGTGATACCGGCAAGCTGGTGAGTGTTTGCCTTCTGTTTGCTAATCCTCTCACTCAGCAGCTAAATACTAAAAGGCCCCTCCAGCCTGAAAAAATATAAATGTAAAGACAACATTGTGATTTAGCTGCTTTTAAAGAGAAAAAACACCAACACGCGCACACATGACCACATGTTTAGAAATATTTGTTTCACCACAATTAAGTTTCACTTTATTAATAACTTCAGACTGCAATTAAACACGCGCTCACGCTCAGCTGGACATGGAACGGGTTGTGCCCCGACATGTCCTCCAAGTAAGTCTTTGAGGAGATATTCACGGTTTATATATAAAATAAAAGTGCACTTGTATTTTTAATGTTAATTAGCTTCACTTATTTGAGGGTATTTACCTTGTCCAGTTTTAGTCTTTCAGTATTTAGTCTGCAAACAATCATGATGTGATGTTGCGTATCTGAAAAAACAAAAGTCCCACAAAGTCCAACCTTTATGGGACTTATTTTAGAGCAGAAGAATTCACAGATTGCTGATATGTTAACTGAGGTTGTGGCTTTTTAGGCTGGAGTGTAAATAGACTTTCTCTATGCCTCTCTAAGAAGTTTGGTCATTATTATTAATATTGCTAAATGAACTTAGAGAAAATAAAAAATAGAGGTAAAATACTATAATGCTGGGTTGGATGATGCAGCTGTGTCTCATGTCATATTTAGTCGACGGTTTAAAAATGACATTTTGAAGCAAATAAGTCTGGTTTTGTTTTGCATCTGTGGCAGGACACAAACAGAGGAGTTTAGTAGAAGAATTGAGTGTGTAAAACTTGTGGAAATTAGATAAGGGGCTGGTCTCCAGTCACAGCCCAGTTTTAAAACCAGTCTATGAAAATGTGTCTGACTCACTCACTTTGCTAATGGATGGAAACTCTTATTTAAAAGAGAAATTGATTGAGTAAATTGAACAGCTGAGCTGCTCAACTGTGATGTTCACATTGCTCTCTGTCAGTTGATGAGCCGGAAACTGTAAACCGTTGAGTCATGGTGCGCTTTATGGGTCACTATGTCAGAAAACATGTTTTCACTTTTAAAAGCATAAGCATCGATGCCAAAATTGACGAAGAGCCGATACGGGACAGTTAGATCAGGTGCATTGGTCGGGATTTACAGTAGTTACTACTGAAGATCTTCCCAATATCTTGCCTCTTTGGCTGCTCCCATCATGCCCCTATTCAGCATTAAAACTGAGCAGCAAAATGCATCTTTTCGTGGAGACGTTACAGCTTTGAGATGAAATTCTTCACAGTGCAAGTTAAAGATTGACGGAATCAATCCCTGTCAGTAAATCAAATGTTTCTTCTACTCGCTCTCTTTGTTCTACAGTCTCAGCCTCTCTTTGAGCTCCGCTGCTCCAACAATGTGGTCCACCTTCATACCTGTGCAGATTCCTGCGCTGCCCTCATCAATGTGCTGCAGTATCTGGTCTCCCAGGGCGACCTTCACCCCCCACCCCGCCATACCTCACCCACAGAGATCGCTGGCCAGAAATTGCCAGTAAGGCAGTGTAGAAGTTCACATTGTATTTGTTGAACAGGGCTTTGATAATGACTTCGCACTGATTTAAGCAACTCAGGTTCATTATACGTACATTTGACGGTCTGTTTCACACTTTTAGACTTTTTTGAAGACATTTTTAGTAGAACCTGCTCTGAAAAATGTCCAAGTTGCAAGTTCCAAGTTAATTTTTACAACTTTCGTAATGAATGAGTGACGTTGCAACATTACTGGTAAAAGTACAAGTGTCCCGTAAATTTGGAGTTATAATGAAGGTGGGTTAAAAACAATGTAATACCTGGTTTAGTACCTGTGTAATATTGTTTTTTCCTTCAAGCTTTCAGAAAGTCCGGCTTCTGTGCTCCCCTGCCCCCCAGCTGAAACCGCTGAGATCAACCAGTATGACCTGGCTGATGCCTTAATTGACACAGAGAGGAGCCACAGAGAAGAGAGTTCAGACCCTGGTATTTACCTGTGAAAATCCTTCTCAGCATATGATAAAGTAAAATTCTGCTGTGAGCTTTGTTCTTCTGCTCAGAAGAGGATTGTTCATCCTCAGAGGGTTACTATGTGAAGTGGTAGAATATTTAGAGGTCAGTTGCATATTACACAATGTAGACTGCAATATCTAAAAGACATCCTGGAGACCGCTTTTCTACTCCTCGTCGTTAATGTTTTGAGGGCAGGAACATGTTTTTTGCTGGACATTGTGTGAGAGTCTTAAAGAGTACGCTTTGTTGTTTGTTTTTACTTCTTAAAGTGACTGATGGATTCTCTGCATTTGTTCAGGTTCCCCCTCGGTGCCGAGAGGCTCGCCTGTCTCTGTTTACTTGTTCCCTGGTGAAGCCTCAAAGCGCAGTCCGTCTGTCCCGCAGAGGGAGGACTCTGACCTGGACGGACTGGTTGCTACAGCAACAGAGGCTCAGGCTGATATGATATCGGATGAAGGCTCAGAGGGCTCCACCGACAATGATGATTTCTGCATCCTGGAGGCTCCTGGCATGGGCATACCTGTGAGTGCCACCTTGCTCTTATGCTTCTGCTGTGTCTTATTTGTTAGCTTCTTTCTTTCCTGTTAGCTTGAATTTTCTTTGACAACCCGTGTGACCTTGCAGCCCAGAGACGGGGAGCCCGTGGTGACGGTGCTGTCCCAGGGTCCTATTAGGGTCAAGGACAGTCACTTCTCCCGGCCCCGAGGCAGCTCAGACCTGCTCCGAGCGCCGAGTCGCTTCCCGGTGCCACAGAGCAGGGTGGTGCTGAGGGAGATCTCTGTGGTGTGGCATCTCTACGGGGGCAAGGACTTTGGCGGCAAACCTATGTCCATACATGCACAGAGCGCAAACAGGTAACACACAGATTCTCACATTTACAGATGGTTTGTTTGTTGTATCATTTATCCATAAAAACAAATCATCTTTTCCTTTTTGTAATTTCTCTGCCTCTCTTCAGGGTTCGCTCCGTCCCTGCTGGTGTTCGTGGGTCTCCATCTCGCTCTGTCGCCTCCTCTCGTCCACAGAACTCCTGGCGTTGGGCTGGAGGCAGCGGTCGTCAGCACACGCTACTGATGGAGATCCAGCTCACCAAGGTACGCTGGTTTACCGTAACTGAGCTCAGTAGCTGTAAGTTTCTACTTACCCATATTTCAGAGACAGTTTAAATGCTTTTCAATGACATAATATGTGAAAATATTTGTTCCAGCGTTGCCAAAGTGTGTGTTTGTGATTATGATTGGTCAATCTCAAGATTTCTAACACAAAAATTAAACCGTGGGCTAAATAATTACATATTTTATTTTGTAATGTATTATGTTGAACAATAAAACAATCTTGATATTTGAAATCTTTTTTTACACCTATAGTCATACTTCTTGACCTTACAGCTCTTCCTCAACATGTTTCTGTCCTGCAGGTGTCCTTCCAGCACGAGTCATATGCAGCGGCCACAGCGGGGCAGGAAGGGGAGGGATCGGTAGCAGCTGTGGTCGGGGTCGGTCCGGGCGGCGAGCAGCCTCTCTCCAGACAGGTGTTCATCGTCCAGGAGCTGGAGGTTCGGGACCGATTGGCCTCATCCCAAATCAACAAATTCCTCTACCTCTACACGAGCGAGAGCATGCCCCGCCGAGCCCACTCCAACATGGTGAGACGGCACACAGGAGGTGGACAGGCAGAGAATCTTTGATATATGAACCGAGATCTCAGCTGCTTTTTTTCCCTGAACTTTAACGGCATTTTTAGAGAGATTTACACGATGTATGAGAGCACCTCTTTTTGATAAAAGACGGAATACTGATTAGGCCACATGTGTTTGTTGCAGCTGACTGTGAAGGCCCTGCAGGTGTGTCCAGAGTCTGGCCTCGGTGGGCCAGAGTGCTGTCTGCGGATCAGTCTGCTGCCACTACGGCTCAATATTGACCAGGTAACTCTTAACATTTTGTTATTGGAGGAAACATTGGAACAATAAGCTGTATTATTTTATTGTGAGCTGTGTCTTTGTAGCATTTTGATCATTTGGTAACATTCTGCTATTATTTCCTATTTATCCTATTTATTTTACTAATTCTATTCCTCTTTAATTTTGTTGTATTATACTTGGTGTATTTATACAATGAAAAATCTATTCTATTCATTTTAATGCTCCTGTAAACATTGGTCATATCTAACCAGCCTTATTTCTGTCTTCCACCCAGGATGCGTTGTTTTTCCTCAAAGACTTTTTTAGTAATCTTGCCTCCTTTGTTAACCCTTACCTGCCTGTGGACCCCGCGGCCGAAGGTGCGTTTAAGCAGATCATGTTTTTGTCTTTCATTCTTTATGTTCAGGGACATAAAAATCTGCCGTTACTTCATGTCAGCAATGCATATTATTGCTGTGGCAAAGTTAATCTTCATGAGCCGCAGAACATGTTGACGGAAGCTCTTTGATGAATGTGTATTTCCCTTATTATTATTATTAACAGTGAAGGCAGATCCCTCCCAGAGGGGGCCTGAGGAGGTGGACGCAGCTGCTGGTCTGGGACCTGAGCTCACGGCCTCTGTGGAAACTACCTACAGCGAGCAGAGCTCCTCCTCTGCCGGCTCATCCTCCTCCTCTGACCAGCCAATTTACTTCCGGTACGATGATTCTTCACAGGCGTCAGGGGAGCTGCAGTCAAGAGACTGATGGATTGTCTTGATTTAGAAAAAAGAAAAAGTCAAATTCATTCTCATTTTTAAGGTGCAAATGTATCATTTTGCTGGTAGAATAGCTGCCAGCGTTTCAAAGATCAATAAAAGTGTTTGAGTTATTTTCTTACTTATTACTTCTTTCCGACATTTACAGGGAGTTTCGTTTCACCTCTGAAGTGCCTATCTGGCTGGATTATCATGGAAAACATGTTGTCATAGAGCAGGTAAGGAGCCATTCAAACAGCTCTGAGCTGACAAAAGCTCGCAGTAACGACATCTGCAGTGTACTTGATCAGATTATGACTATGTTTTTGCACTCTGTCTCGCTCTTTGCTTCTCAGGGGACGTTTGCAGGAATTCTGATCGGTCTGGCTCAGTTAAACTGTTCTGAGCTGAAGCTGAAGAGGCTCTGCTGCCGACATGGGTAGAAACTCAAACTCCTCTTCCAAAACAAACATCTCAGTCACTAAATGAGACACATTTTTGGATCGGATTGTCTGTTCAATTTGTAGATATAATCTCTTGAGTAGTTTGACCTTATGAGACTGGATCTGTCTATTTTGAATGCAGACTCCATTCCTTAGTGTTTCTTTTGCAATGTTTCCAGTCTCCTCGGTGTAGACAAAGTGATCCAGTACGCTGTCACAGAGTGGCTGACTGACATCAGGAAAAATCAGCTGCCAGGCATTCTGGGAGGTGTTGGCCCCATGCACTCAGTCGTTCAGCTGTGTAAGTTACTGAGCCTGCTTCATCAATGTCAGTTCATCGATTACATTTTCTTTGTACTGCCATTTCTCTCGGTTCATCTCTCCCTTTTCTCTGCCTCCGTGTGTTTGTCCAGTCCACGGAGTTAGGGATCTGTTCTGGTTGCCCATAGAGCAGTACAGGAAGGATGGACGCATTATTCGGGGTCTCCAGAGGGGAGCGGCGTCCTTCGGCACCTCAACCGCATCGGCTGCTCTGGAACTTAGCAACAGGCTGGTGCAGGCCATCCAGGTACTCAATCCGTGAAGAACTCAGCACAAAATATTTTCTAGAAATGTCACACACAAAATGCTGACCCCAAATAACGACAAACGATTTGTCTGAAGACCTTGTGTTTTGTTGAAATGTGTGAGCACACTCAGCGGTGTATGTCTCTGACAGGCCACAGCAGAGACCGTCTATGACATCTTGTCTCCCACGCCTCCCCTGAATCGCTTTGCCATCACCGAGGGCCGGGCGCCCTCCATTCGACCCCGCAGAGCCGCCCAGCCTGCAGACCTCCGAGAGGGAGTGGCTAAGGCCTATGACACCGTCAGAGAGGTGCGTCACCAACTTGAACTTCTAAAAATATGTATTTTGTCAGCTTTCGTGTCATGTTGGGCAAGTAGCTTCACTGTTACATGTTGAGTAACCTGTATCAGAAACCCAGTTTACATAAAACTTACCGGGGATCAGAGGACATTAGTGCTGCTCTTGACTCCTGATGAGAGCAGTTTCTTGGTCACAGGTTTGTGTTGTTAGCAGTGCGGGTTTAAAAGGAACAGTGTGTCCAATGTACACACATTTCATGTCGAGTGGTTGTTAGAGAGATCAATGGACTAAGTTCCTCCATTAATCAAAGTATTGTTTTATCAAAAAATGTGAAAATTGATTGCTTGTATAAGTGATTTAGCTGTTCTTAGCCTCTCAAATGGGACAATATCTAAATATCCGACTAGATTCTAAAGTCTGTGGTTTTGAACTCTTGTCTGGACAAAACTAATTGAAATCAAACTTCTTAAATGAAATCATCTGAAGACCTCAGTATGGGCTCTGGAGACATTTTCTGGCCTTTATAAACAAATTATTCTATAAATGTGCTTATTTCCTCATCACTTAAGTTTTTCTACTCTTTGCTCTCCAGGGAGTGATCGACACGGCTCAGACTTTGTGTGATGTAGCATCCCGTGGCCACGAACAGAAGGGTCTCCCTGGAGCCGTTGGCGGTGTCCTGCGACAGATCCCGCCTACCGTTGTCCGACCCTTGATAGTCGCGTCTGAAGCGACCTCCAACCTGCTCGGTGGCATGCGGAACCAGATCAAACCAGACGCCCGGAAAGAGGACTTCCTCAAGTGGCGCACTGAGGACTCGCAAGAATGACGACAGCATTTTGAGTCTGTGTGAGCGAGAGTGAGTGCATGTATGCGAGTGTGTCATCATGACATGGAAAAACTCAGCTGTTTGTGTGTGGACTAATGAGAGTTAGAGTATGTTCTGATGCAAAAACAAAGCAACAGCTAACTACTACTGCAGTTACTGACGCCCAGTGTTTTACGTGGCTCCATGATACATGAACGGATTTTATTCCTCTGTTGTTCCTCAGCAAGAGCTCTTCTCATATTTGGTCCCTCAGTCTGCAGATTCTTCGTATGTCAGTGCAAACATATCACTGTTTTCTCTCAGTTGGCTTCACTTTCAGATAAACCAGGGGCAGATAGTATCACCAAAAGATGTGGGATTTGTGGCACTTAAAGCACTATGAATGCCGCTGCTCGAAACTGTTTGTATTTTAGTCGAAAAAGGGACTCTTGGCGCAATTTCAGCCACTTCCAAAGTGTGAAGAGGTTCAGATTAACGCAAGAGTGACAACAAAAGGCTTTGTGAGATATAAACTGTCTCAAACGAAAGTTCCAGTACTGACAAACGGCTTCGCCACAATGTTTGCAGCATGTGAATGCAGCAGCTTTGCTCTGCTTTGGCTCATAAAGGAATCAAAAGTGTCCTTCGATAACACCCTCTATATTTTGGCAGATGGTTTTCATCCTGACTTTATGATACAACTCTGCTTTTTAGCTTTGGCTCTGCTATGCACCATTGCCTCTCAGTGCTTTCATTTGTGCCATAAATCTTGCAGAGTGCCCTTTTCACTAGTTCTTGCTGCCTTCCTCAAACCTGTACCCTCCTAACTGAAAGTGTGAGCTTCACAGAGTTAATTGTTTGAAGTGCTGATGTCAGTTGGGGGTTCTATTTCCCCTCTATTTCCTTGAAGAGTTGCATCCCAGAATTAACCCACGCTCTTCCTCAGATTTGCTTCGTCCTTTATCTTTAGCTGCCTTCATGTATTTTTTTATGTTTCACTATTTGTTTTTTGCTTTGTTTTGTTAAAGCATAGGTATTGTCATACTCATTACAGAAGTAAGAGTTGGCAGGATGTCAATCTGGTGACAGTGGAGGAAGAAAAATTAGGAGTTTTACATTTTTATCTTTTTTGTTGAATGAGTGTAAGGGACCTGTGTCCATCTGTGTGTGTGTGTGTGTGTGAGTGAGATGTTTGTTGGTGTGAATGATGCATGTCTGTGAAGGTGACAGGCTGATGCTTGTTGCACCACCTGTGTGTAATTACTATTTACTATCATAAACTGTATGAATGACCTGTATATTACAAAAACAAGTAAACAAAATTAATACAAAAATAATAAAAATTTGAATATAAAAACTGAACACGTCCCATGTTTTTGCTGTTCATTCAATCCACAGCGCAGTCAATTGTTTTTAGCGCAGATTTGCTGACATTATTGCCATAAATGTTTTATCATATTACTTATTGTGATATGAGACATTCATTTATTGTTTACAAAAAGCAAATGCAATGGTTAACATGAGCTCAATCTCAATAAATTGCAATGTTAAAAAGTGTATAGTTTGCTTTTTATAGGCTCATAATCCAAAATGTCTTCATATCACATGACATGAAAACCTCATGAAGCAGCAGGTTTTTATTCAGGACAAGTCCGGAGCTGCAGTTGTTCTCTGGTGGTGAACCAGCTCTGTAATGTCTGCCTGAGAAATGTTGACCCATTACAGTCCGTTTCCAGTTTAATTTGTCAGCTCAGTGGACTGATTTGACCTTCTGTGCCCAGACAGCTGTGATGAAACAACTTTGATGATGTTACTGAAACGTGATCGTTTTTTGTTTCTTTTAAGAACTTCGTATACTTTATTATATATATATCCTGTGAGTTTATCTCTTAAGGAGGATGTAGTTCATTCAATTTGGCTCACTTTCTGTAAATTTGCTAGTTTTCATTCCAAGCAGGAAAGCTGTAATAACAGTGAAGTTCAAGAGTTATTGTGTTCTTTAAGTTAAGAAATGCTGTTGAGGGTTGTTTTTTTTCTCTGAAATTTCCTCTCACCGTCTTTTTAATACAATTTGATGGTAATCTCATCTCAGTGGTCCTCAATAACACAGTAAACCTGGTCCAGCAGGTGTGTTCCCCAAGATCAGCCATTGTCGTATACATCACCTGAAAATGGCCACAACTGCTATTTATCTAGCATAATGATGTTATCTCGAGTCCACAATTGGATTTATTTATAATATTAAGATGCCTTTTTTATGACAATATCCAGAAATCATGATGAGATCAATTTACCTGAAAACAAAAAAAAATTCTAAAATCAGAGAATAATTATGTAGAACTTGAAAAAGAGAGGCTGAGTTTTCAAGATTGCTGTCATAACTGTGTCCATAACTGAATACTAAATCAAGATATAAACATGTAGTCTTGCATGACGCAGTCATCAGACAGGAAGTCTCTCTATAGTAAGCAAATAACAGAGATTTATTAACTCCCACTTCTGTGTTTCAGTCTAAGGTTGAATGTTGGGTGTAACTGTCTGACATCTAACATGTTCAACTTAGACCAGCTGCTCCACTGCTGACAATGTGCTCCTGATGTAGATAGATAAAATAGATTTTTTTTAAAAATCTTCTCTTGCAATACAAAACAATTTACTTGTTCTCTCAACAAAACGAGTGTTCTGGGAACAGTGTCTTTTGCAGATGAGAACAGTTCCCTTTGTTGTGGTTTGAGTTTTTTAACTTTACAGAAGCACGTGGTAAAAAAAAAAGGCCGCTCTTTTATTGTGATTTTTATTGTTTTTTCACTTTAAGGTTTTAATCTAAACTCTAAAGAAACGATTTAATTTTTTTTTAAATTAAGTCTCAGACTATAGGAACCAACAGTGGTGTGGTATGTGATACTCGGGGATGTTTTAAGCAGAGCACCAGTGGTACTTCCGGTCCACATGTAAACGCTTCAACGTGATTTACCTGTTGATAATAGACTGTCTCGTTAAACCAGTGGCCGTCATCTTTAACTTTTCAGTGTCTGTTTCAAACATGAAGCTGCTCACGCACAACATGCTGACGTCTCACGTGAAGGGTGTTACCAAGGGTTACCCGCTGCTCATCAAGGTAAACGGTGTTAGCATTGAGGCTAACGCCGATGCAGAACCGTCATGTAGTTTTGATCTCCCGTGGTTTGGGTTTGTGTTTGTGAAGGAAATTATGTACAGAGCAACGTTACCGTCACGCCAGACATTTTATTTTTAAGCCTCCGATCAGCACTAAATATGGTTAGAATGTTAACCTGTTCTTTGTTTCTACATACATACTGTAAATGTGACACCACACTGGACCTGGAATTAAACATAATGATTAATGTGCTGTAAACTACATGTTGATTTCATGTGAGCTTTTAAACTCCATTCTGTTGGACAGCTGCAGTTGGTGTAGGAACTCTGAATGTTCACGCTACCATGTTGTGCTTCTGCAGGCCACCGAGGTGAAGGTGAATGAGGTGGACTTTAACCCGCAGTTTGTCTGCCGGATGATCCCCAAACTGGAATGGGGTCCTCTGGTCCAGGCTGCAGAGAATGTGAGTAAGACATCATCACACCCTTTTTTTTCCCCCTAACATTAAAAAATGTACAGCTGCACAGAACTAATGTTACCCTCTCTCTCTTTTTATTTTCCTCTTCGCAGTTGGGTCATCGACAGGACCTGCCGGGTGAGCTGGTGCCTGATTACGAGAAGAACGAAGACTTCCTGAAGAAGGTGCACCGAGTGCTGTTGGAGGTAAAAATCTCACAGTCATAGGGCTTTGTGGAATGTGTGTCTTCTGCAGCTAAAAACTATAAGCTAATGTTTGGGAATAGTCCTCAGGGTAACAAAGAGTATTTTTGAGCTGTTTTAGATATGTTTCTCCTTTTTTTTCCCACTACACCAGAGTGCCTCTGGTGCTTTTGTTCTCTCGTTCTCGTTTCACCCGTGGATCGCAGCAGAGTTTTCTGCTCTTTAGGAGAATTATTTCCAGCAGGGAGGATATGCAGTTGACTCAGATGGTTTGCCTGTTTGTTTGCAGGGTTATTTTAAAAAAGCAATGGATCCAGAACAGGATCCAGGATTTTTTTTTTTTTTTTAATTTAGACTTTGAGTTAAGTATGAAGTCTTAGATGCTCTTGTTAAGAACCCTTTTAGTGCAAATCCAT
This sequence comes from Leuresthes tenuis, assembly GCF_036924035.1. NCBI lineage: Eukaryota > Metazoa > Chordata > Actinopteri > Atheriniformes > Atherinopsidae > Leuresthes > Leuresthes tenuis. The sequence continues at coordinate 13,407,029 of NW_027325365.1, read as the reverse complement.
TTATGTATATTATCAAAATGACATTCAGATGTGCTGTTTGTACTCAGCGACATGTTTCTATTCCAAAAAATAAACTATGACTATTTTAAACCTCATTCTAAGCCGGTGTCAACACTGCATGGACAAAAGCATGTTGACTAAGAACTCGGTGCATATTCCTGGTTGTCGAACATCTCAACAAACGTTCAATATGACGCTATCACATCCTCATCTTTAAAGACTTTCCTTGAAAGTTTTGTTTGCATGGATTTGCCCCCAAAATGCAGACATTTTAATTTGTGTTGTCCAAAGTGAGGTTTCCTATCATTTTGACAGTCTTAGTGGACTGACCTTGTCGCCAAGGAGGAAAATGACTGAAAGAGAAGAGCATCAGTGAGAAAGTGAGTGTAAACTGAAACTCAAACACTGAACTAAAGTTTTATTTTATTCTAATCAAACATTCCGTTTGTGTGTTTGACAAAAGCCAAAAGGAAGCGCCTCTAAATGCAATACCAATCACAGCCACTAGAGGCTGGCTACAAAACATCTCTGGCTCCTATTCAAGTGTCAACCTCACTCATCATTAATCATTAAATTAGTACTTTTTTCCGACATCGGATGGTGTCAGGAGATAATTTCAGTCCACTATTGCTTCTTGCAAGAAGAAGTGGCAGAAATCAGATGTTGATCCATTCAGTCTGCAGGACTGCGTTGGGTTTTTCTGGTTAGGGATTCAACGGGTCTTGCAGGAGTGGACAGTTTTATTGTTGTTGCAGCCAGGAGCAGATAGTCAAAAAATAAGCTGTGGGTCCTGGTACTAAGCTAGCTTTAACCAAAGTGATGGAGTCAACAAATGATGTTGACAGGTTGATTAAACCAGAACTTTATGATACAAGTCTCACATTTGGACAATTTTCTCTCTTGCAAACATGTTTGACACTTTAAATGGAGGATGGAAGAAGAAATTTTTATAGTTTGAGTGAAGCAAATTCAGAGAGATTTGAATGGAAACAAGTTCTTGTGTGTTTGAGTTGCTTAAATGATGTTTAAAGTCAGAGAACTGTGTTTTAGTGAATTGTGGAATTGGACTGTTAGTTTTTCATTGACTTTCCAGCTCAGGATTTTTAGGGCAGGTGTATAATCACAAATCCACGATGCAGTAGCATTAAGAGCATAAAGCGAGCAAAACCAACTGCTCCTCTTATACTGGAACGTTATAAATAGACCGACTGGGATGTAGGTCGCCACAAAGCTGGCAACACTCCAGCTGAGCCAGTAGCAAATCGCAGAGTTTAGAGGGCAGTGCACCTGCTGAGAGATCCACAGTCTGATGGAAACAGTCTGAAATCTTGTCTCCATACACAGTTCCAGGTCTAAAACTTAGTTGCTGTAGCTTACAGTGACGTTCGTGTACTTATCCAAAGTCTGTTCTGCTCTGTGGTGACCTCTAGTGGTGGTGTGACTCTCCTTTTGTGTCTCCGGCTCCGTGTGTTGCAGGTGGAGGTGATCGAAGGCTGTCTGCAGTGCCCTGAATCGGGACGAGAGTTCCCGATCTCCAGAGGAATCCCCAACATGCTTCTGAATGAAGACGAGGTGTAGACGGCATCTCAGCGGTTCTCATACACAACCTCGCCCCAAACTGCCATGCAGGCGGGACTGCGTGTGTGTTCAGAGTGGGGCTGGACTCTGGTTTGAGTTGGTGCCATGAGAAAATAGGCCACGCTGTTTGGTTGATTGTAGTCACTACATTTTAAGTGGCTGATGCCAACAGTGGATGGAAAAGATTGGAAGAATAACAGATGGAAATGTTCCCTGAGCGTAACCCCCAGTGGTTTATCTGTATTTATTTTTGTAACTGTTTGAGCTTTTTCTTTTCTCAATAAAACTGTCCAGATTTTAGTGACAGCCAAAATCATTAGGTTTTTGTGGAAAATATGGATTGACTTATATTACAGACATGCTCAAATACAACACCCAAGAGGCAGGCTCTGAACCCCATCTCACCCTCTCTCAGGGCCAGATGACGTGGCAGTGGCTTGTCTATATTTGGTTCTGAGGAAAAAGAGTTAGAAAAAGCCGGCAGGCTGGAGGTTGTTTTTGAGGAAGTCTTTTTTTTTTTTCTCTCTCTCTCTCTCTCTCTCTCGCATAAAACCACACATTACAGCTCTCTCACACATACACACACCCAACAGCCCACCTGGGCGGGTTCCTGTGATCTGAGATGCCCCGCAGTGTGTCTGATCGTCTTTAACTCGCTGACAGAAGAAGGTGAGGTCCACATTGATATATGAAATGTCTTTCCAATCATTTCTGGTCTTCTGAGATGAAGCAGCAGCAGCAGTCAAGTTGGAACAGGAGCGTGTTTGTTTGCAAGCGGTGTTCATCATTTTTAGAAATCTTGCCAGGACCCACTATGAAAGTGGGGGGGGTGGCCTGACCAGAAGCCTTGAGGCAGCCTGAGTCTCTCCTACCTTTCCCTTCTACTTAGAGCAATTACAGGCCTCCACCCGCAACTATAATAACGGTATAATGGGATGGCAGCAGAGCAGCAATAAAAGCCACCCCTGGCAGATTAATAGTCCTCCTTATGTGCTGAGCTGTAATTAACAATGAGACTGAAGAGGAACGGAGAGAAAAGAAAGGAGCTCGACTGAAAGCTTGAAAAGCTAAAGATAAAAAGGGATGGGCTGTTTTTCTGAGTGAGCTGATAAAACCAGGACCAGCCTTTAGCTGCCAAGCCTGGAAATTGCACTGAAATCCCTACCATAAATAATTTAGGTTTTACGTGTATATTTCGGAAGTACTCCTTTGGAAAAACACTGATACCACTCATCTGTGCAATAAAAAAAAAAGCTAGCTTTAGCTGACGTTCGCATCAACTTGGCAAAAGGGCTGGAAAAGTTCAGACTGGCACTGTCCAAAGGTAACAAATATGCATCCACATGAACCTTAACGGTTCTAAAGAGAGACGTTTTATCAGTGAGCACAAAGAAAGGTTTGAGAATGCAATGCCATGAACCTTTCTGGACTCTCAACTTGTTGCCAGCCAACAGTCCTGCTGCAGAATATGTGGTATTCTTCGCCCTGTTTCAGCAAATAAGTAAATATCAGCGGTTCATAGAACATAGTTTAGGACAAAAACTATGATCTGTCTCTGTGTGTTGATATTAAACTAAAAGCAGCATCTGAGTGTAGTTCCTCTCACCTGCTTCAGACTGAGCTGTGCTAATAGCATTAACCACCCTAATAATGTTTCAGACACCCACACTTCATGTGGGTGTCTGAAAATGTTTGGTGCATCCATGGCAAATGAACAGGGTGGGGCTGGTGGAGATGTTTACCTGCAGAGAGAGGACGGTGCAGCATTTTTGTGGAGTAATGATTGCAAAATGTGTGGCTCTGTGTGTGCGTGCCTCTTATGGTGAGAGGAGGTTGGATTTTGCCTACATAATCACACACTCCCTTCACCCCGGTGGCATCCCGTCCCACCCCCTCCTCCTCCTCCTCCTCCCTCCTTCACTCCCTCAGAGACTGTCTGTTTGGGGCTCTGTTTCTCACTAAGGATCTGCAGATTCAGTCACATCAGGCAGCAAAGTTTTCAGCAGATCTTTCAGCCCAGCACACATCAGACAGAAGCTCATTTAAAACAGGATTTTTTTGTTTGTTTGTTTTCTGTAAACTTTCTTCTTTTTGAAAATTCACCAAACAAGGAACCTCTTTCATATGGTTTTTCTGCGTCATGTGTTTTTATGTCGTCTGAGTTTTTTTTCCATGTTTTGATGTTTATATGAGGGGCAGAAACAGGCCCACCATGGTTTTTCCAACATAAATCTTTTTTTTTTTTCCCCAATGCTTTAGCTCAAGCTGCTTTCTGTTTACCTATATCGGGGAATGGGAGGACCTTATTCGGCTTTTTAAAAAACTAACTTTGTTTTCTGGAAGCGGATATGGGCCAGTTTTTTGCTCAACAGATGGGTCTTTGGGAGGTAAAAGCGCTGGAGACGTCCTGCTCCAGATGAAGTGCGCCGCTCAGGTTTTTGTTTGGAGGATTTGCGACATGGGCTGAGCTCTTGTGATGACTCTGTTCTCCTGAAAGCTGCTCAGTTACGCGGAGATGGACGAAGGAAAGTGGAGACAGATGAAGCTTTAATTTCTCGGTCAGACTGTTGTTCCACATCTTCATCTTTACGCACACGCACCGGGAAACACCAGAGCTTTGAACGCACTAGACTGAAACTGAAGCAAAATTTCAAATCACTTCAATGCTTTTTTTTCGGGGGACTTTGGACGTAATTTGATTTAGGGATTATTTTTCCATTACTTTAACCATTTTTAGATTTGGTAACTTTGGTGTAGTTACAGACTAAACGACAATGCGTCGTTGTCTATCAAGTGTTAAAAGACGCAGGCGTATGTGTGAAAAAATCATAAAATTACCATAGCAGAAGTGTAAAGTTTCTTTTTCCACATGAATTAGTTGTGAACAACATAACAGATTAGAACTGGACATCAGAGGCGCTGGTTTGAACCCTTAATTTCACATTTTAAAACACTTTGCGCGCACTTTTCTTTGCGCTTGGTTTGGAGACGCAGCTTCACCAACGTGCTGACTTTGTGCCGAACCATGTGGCTACCCTGCCTCGCGCTGCTGCTGCTGCTCCGGCTCTCCGGTTTGTTGCTGGTGGAGGGGATCAACACGTGTGAGTCCATCAACCTGAAGGCGCAGAAGTTTCGGCGCATCGAAGCGGTCCGCGGACAAATTCTCAGCAAGCTCCGCATCCGCAGCCCGCCGGATGACGACGAGGACCCGCAATCCGGCTCAGTTCCCGCTGAGGTCGTTCTGCTCTACAACAGCACGCGGGAGCTGCTCAGGGATCGCGCACGGCTGGTCGAGTCCGCGTGCGAGCGCGAGAGCAGTGAGGAGGACTATTATGCCAAAGAGGTGCAGAGGATTGACATGTTGCCCCCCCGCACCGATTCAAGTAAGTGTTGTGAGACAGAGGTTCTCAAGGTGTGGCCCGGGGCCTCCAGGGGTCACTTTATAAAAAGAGTTCTCAGACAAGAATTAGCCGAAAGTACTGAATTACCCCCATTTCTTTATATTGTGCCAAAATAGTATAAGTATAAATATAGAGCTACTAAATGATCTGTAATATATAGAAACAACGGCCAAGTTTGGCACCTTTTTATGCTTTAGTGGTTCATAGGTCAGTGTTGAAAGGCTTTTGAATGACAAAAAACTTAATTCCTCTTCTAAAAACGGTCAGGTAGGCCTACTCAACTGAAAGTGAGTGAAGAAGCAGGCAGTGTCCAAAGACTAACTTAGAAAGATCTCTAGAAAGCCCTGAGAACTAATGTTCGAGACAACTTTATAAGATTACAAGAGGAGCAATCCGAGGAGGGGTTGCTGACGATTTTTGATAGCATGTTACAGTTTACAATGGTCCCCAATGGTTTGGGGTTAAAGTATAGTCACAGTGTTCTTTTTTCCCCTCAATTTAAGACTCTTTAAATATTGAAGAGTTGAAAGAATCAATAAAAAAAAAAACAAGCAATTAGCTGGTAATGTTGGCCTTTAAACAATCCTCCCTGTCAAGCTAGAATTAAGAGAAGTGACCAAAGAGTCTTAAAAGCCAACAGCTCCCCCCTGTGCTGACCACATCAGCTCTAGTAGCAATATTCAGATCTTGTATCAGCATCACTCTTTACAAGTAGGTCCTGAACTGGACTGTTTACATATCAGCTACACTGGGGCCACAGTGTTGCATAAATATCACTTTACTGTAGAGTCTGATCTTGTGACTTTTATTTTAAAGTCACCATACTTGGCATTTATTAGCAGGATGTGAATTCTTCTAACAGATTATACTGTAGTTAAACTTATTCTGGTTCCTTGAATAAGTTTTTATTCATTTACTGTATATGTCATTAGATATTATACAGACTATAAGGACTTATCTGCATTTTACTGCAAATGTTTCTGTTCATACACCAGAATGTAGTTGTTGGCATTCACAAGAGGAATGAAAACTTTCTCAAGACAGAATAACTGATGGCCACAACAGCAAGTAATTACATGTGACTCAATAGAAGAAAAAGTATCCAGAGCTGTCAGATTCAGTGCTTACAGTTCAGATTTTTTTTATTGTTTATAGTATTTACACAAATTATATATTATTGTAAAGTTTGCCCATCAGTGGGACTTTAAACTACAGGTAGTCCTAAAATGCTGCTTTACTGCTGTGGTTGACAGCAGGCAGCTCTGGATTTAGGAAACAAGATGGGATGTTGACTCACCCTTTCTTGGCAATTTAAGACTGATGGTGATGGGTACTATGCAATCGTATAACTGTCTAGGTGCATTTATGTACAGTAAAACCCATCAATCAGCCATACATTAAATGATAACACCCAATAGATTTACTGTCCTCCCCAAAGCCTGTAATTTAGTTTGAAGACACTAATCAGCAGCAATTATGTCAGAGACAATGCATCAGTCGCACAGTCTAAAGAGGACGCCATGTCATTTGACCATTACTCATCCTTTATGCTTTATTTTTTTCATTCAGATACTGTGCAACCATCAGCACCCAACCTCTATCACAGAGTCGTCCACTTTGATGTCAGTGGAGTGGACCTGACCAACAGCACCCTGGTCAAAGCTGAGTTCAGGATCTTCAGAGCTCCCAACCCGCAGGCCCGGGCCTCAGAGCAGAGAGTGGAGATCTACCAGGTAACCACCAGAATGATGAGTTGTGTAGGTTTGTATCACTTAGAGTTCAGCAGAACCACCAAATCTGATCATTTCTAGTTTTAACAAACGAGGAGGAGACATCACTTCAGTCCACATTTGTCTGGTTTTAGATTAAAAGAAGCTAACCCAGGAGTTCCCCTGCCTTTGGGCGTCAGACTAACACAACTTTTGACACTAAATCTTCACCAATTGAGCTACTTATGTTTTGTCTTCAGGGATAACTTTTGCACTTTACTGCAAAGCCAGCAGAAGGAAAGCGTGTTATGATAATTACTAAGTCTGGATTTTTTATTCATCAAATGACAAGAATACATGTGCTCAGTACATTCAAGGGAATATCAGCTCCATCACTCTTCTTCTGTGTGTGTGTTGCATTAGTTACTGAAGCCAGATGAAGACAGCACCTCCACTCAACGTTACATTGACTCCCGCACCGTTCAGCTGAGGGCCAAGGGAGCCTGGATCTCCGTGGACGTCACTGAAACCATTAAAGACTGGGTGTCAGATCCAGGTCAGCCTTAGCATCACCAAACCAGTTGCCCGTGATGATCCACACAGTTTTCTGTAGTTCACCCCCACATGTGTCCTTTCCCTTCTGCTTTCTACCCCAGAGAATAATCTCGGCCTCAAACTGGGCGTCCACTGTCCCTGCTGCACCTTTGTCCCATCCACCAACAACATCGTTCCCAACAAGAGCGAGGAGCTGGAAGCCTTGTTTGCGGGTTGGTTGCTGCTATTTTTGTTGTTCAACTAGTTTCACAGCATAGGAACATTAGAAAGATTTTAATCTTTTCTGAGGGCTGCAGTGACTCTTTGTTTAAAGTCTGGCTGGTGGTGTGTGGCTGCTCAGTGTGCAACATTAATTGTGTTGGAGCTGCATGTGAAAATTAGCAATTGAGCTAACCACAGCACATGAATAAACATGACAGCCAGAGATTTGTTGAGCTGCAGCTGTGAAGTCAGACGTTACCGTTGTAGCGACAATCCTGCAGGAAACAAACTGAGAACATAAAGAGGAGAGTCCTCCGTGAGACAAGTCTACAGAGTGATTTGTGAGGAGACTTTTATGTTAAATCTTAATCTTAACATTTGGAAAAAACTGTTTCTCATTAAAGGGAGGTGGAATTCTTTACTGGTGAGAATCAGATAGTGTGACACACTGAAAGAGTTAAGTTCAGATTTGCCGTCTCTAAGTTGAGTCAGGAATGATGATTGCTCAGTTGGACATTAGTGTAGTTTTTGTGTTGTTGATGTTTGGGTTGTTGGTTTTAATGATACACTGGAAATGCATTTTAATCAACGCTTTTCAGATTCTTAGACTTTTTAAACCTGAGATCTTGGCTTTGACCTAGAACAGCAGATGAAAATGAGCTTTTAACTGTATCTGGTACAATTTGTGCATTGTCCCTTTAAATAAACATTAAACATGAATCGCTTGCACACTATCGTACAGAAATAAAGAAGTAACTGTTCTTCCACACACCGAGATACTGTTAAATACCAGACTGTGTTGCCTCATGTAGGCCCTCAAATTATGGCGCTCTTAGGATTTACACTCAGCTCAGCCAAGTCCGGATTTTTTTCACTCTGGGAAAAAAAAAGCAATTTGTGATACTGATGTAAGACAAGCATGGGCTTGTGTGGAGGGTTTGTGCTGCTGTGGCTCAGAAAGAGACAGAAAAATCACAAAGTCAGACAAACTGTCAGGCCAACATTACTGGTTTTGAGAACATCTGCATCACATTTGGTTTCTCTACTTTAACTGTTCAGCTAAATTCAAAAGTTGTAAAATAAATGAGTACTGCTGCCTCCTCGGAAAAAAAAAGTCTTCTGAGAATAAAAAGCACTCTAGAAGCAGAGCCATCCACAAACATAGTTGGTATTTATAACTCTATGTGAACAACAACATTTTTCTGCTGTCTTAACTTTTTTTTGATTTTTAAATTTTTCAAGGGTCTTAACTCAAGAGTCGTCAACCTTTTTTGGCTCTTGGACCTTCAAAATGAACCAATATGTACTCAAATATCATGGTCACAGTTTGCGCAAGTGTTCAACCGTTTAGTTTCTTTCACAGTCATTTTATTTGAATGGCATTTATGAGCCCAAAGAGGATAAACTATCAGATATTTTCCAATAAAGAGAGAAAATCTTTTTGTTTTTTGAGGGGTTGAGAATCTCAAATGACTGTCACTCTGCTCTCTGTAGGTGTGGATGATGAGCGGCTTCGACAGATGAGAAAGCCCGGCCAGGCAGATTTCAGCACCAAGACACCGCACCTCATCCTCACCCTGCTGCCCAGTGACAGAGTGGACAACCCGGCCAAGAGGAGCCGCAAGAAGAGGGCTGCCGCTACAGACACCACAACCTGCTCCCGGTAAGCCGCCACCCAGCCACTCGTGTGCGGTTTTGCTTGACTGACAGCCCTGACACTCCTCAAGGATTTGTAGTTTTGTAATTTCTTTTTTTTTTTCATTTGACCCACTTTTCAAACTATTGTGTGGCAAAACTAACAGTGCTGACCCTGTGTTTAGACTGCAGGCAAACAGGCATGCGGAGTTTTATTTAAAACACTTGCGCTGCTGGGGAAAACTCTGGCTGACTTGCATAGTCATTACCTTGTGATGGCTGGTTCTTCAGTGGTGACCTGTTGTAATTTTCCCATGACCCAGCTTGGGTTTGCTGCCTCAGACCTCGCAGAGCAGGACGGGAGCTGAAATGTATTTTGTGTGTGTGTACTTGTGTGTTTCAGTGGCTCCGATCAGGGCTGCTGCCTGCGCTCGCTCTACATTGACTTCAGGCGTGACCTCAACTGGAAGTGGATCCACGAGCCAAAAGGTTACAACGCCAACTTCTGTGCCGGCAACTGTCCTTACCTCTGGAGTGCCAACAACCACTACAACATGGTAAGTCACATAGGTCATCTATTTCTGTCCGATGACGTTATGACCAGAGCTGGCTGCTCAAGGTGTGCATCCAATTCTGATTTTTTTTATTTTTTTTTTAAAGAATGGCTTCTTTTGTTTAACCAACAAATATCATCAAGGAAATTTGGCTTTTTGTTAAAAAAAAAGGGGGGGGGGTCATGTTTGTTAGATTAAGATATTTAATAAAGATTTATATAGTTATTCATTTCGTCTTCTGTTAACGAACATTTAGGACATCAAAGCAGAGAACATCCCTGAGAGGAGGAAGGAGGGTAGTTGGATGTTGCAGTAACAAGCACAACTTTTCCACTTCTGAGTTACCTCCAGTTAACAACACTTCGCTAAAACAGCTCTGCTATTTCCTTGGTGTATTTAAACAGTAACATTACTTGGTCAGAGTTAGAGAAAGGTCACATTTTGGGCTATAATACAACACAAAAGACAATTCTGTTTACAACAGGATGGTCACCTTCACAAACTCCGTTTTGCTGGTTGCCTTGGTTACATGCAAACACAACATGTAATGGCAAAACTGTCTCTTCCTGGTATGGTTCTGCCAAGTAGATGAGGGTTAAAAATCTAAATTATGTGCTTAGAATAAAAAAAACAAAAAAAACAAACATGGTCAGGACTAAAACGCGTTCTTTTTACAATGTCACCACAACCATAAATATCATATATACCATTTTTTCACTTCACTTGCAGTTGCTCTCATGACCACTAGAGGTCGCTTATTTTACAAATGTAATTAGAAGTCGTTCCGCCTGCATGAACAAACGCCACATGGGGGCGTATTTTGGAGGGATTTACAGTCCTGTTTTTAGAAAAATTGGGATGCTTTATAAAATGTTAATAAAGAGTGCAAAAATGTGTCAATTATTTCAACCCCAAATTGAACAAGCAAAGATAATATCAGCTGTTGAAACTGAGAAATGAAATTGTTTTGTTTTTTTTTCATTTTAAAGAAAATTCAACATATGCTCACTTTGAGTTTGATGCCAGCAACATGTTTCAGAACAGGTGAGACAGGGTTAACAAATACTTTTAATAATAATGATTTATGGTGCTAAAATCAAACTGGTGGAACATCTCACAACTAAACAGGTCAATAACAGATCTGAGTCTAAAAGAACATCTTCAGATGCAGAGATGGGGAGGGAGTCATCACTCTGTGATAGCCTGCCTGGACAAGGAGTTCAACAGTTTAAGAATACTTTTTCTCAGACATGTTTATCTGGGCCAGCCTTGCTTATTTCAGCAAGACATTGCCAAACCACATTCTGCACATTTTACAACAGCATGTTTCAGTAGGAAGAGTCCAGGTGCCAAACTGACCTGCCTGTAGTTCCAAACCTTTCAGCCACTGAAAACTTTTGGCTCTTTATGAAACAAAAGATATGGCAGCTCCCAAACGGTTAAGCACCTGAAATCCAGATCCAGAGTTATTAAAAGAAGAGTTGATGCAACACAGACGAGAACATGCAACTCTCCTTACTGTCTTGATTCCTACATCAGGTGTGTTGTACTGTTTTCTGTTTAATGTTTTGTTTAAATGATTTGAAAATCATTGCATTCTTTCACATCTGTTCACATTTTACGCAGCGAGCCAACTATATTGGAGACGTGGTTGTCAAGTGCCTTCTACAGTTAGGCCCAAGCGAAGACAAATTAGTTATTTTTTCCAAATTAATTTTTCATCCATTCTGGAGATTCATGACCTTTATGTGCTGAATAATTTCAATGGAAACAGTGACAGACTTCTCGGTGCGGAGACGCAGCCAAATTATATAAACAGAAACATCTGTGATTGTCAGAAAAATCTGAATAGCTTCTCAGACTTTCTGGTGAAAGACTCTGGTTTGACTCTGGAGCGACTCCAGTCAGCTCCCAGCCTGACTTTAATACGCCGACGGTTTGAAAAGCGGGTTATGTTTTCCCTTAAATGAGTTTGAAGTGCATTGTTTGTGGTGACTAAACACCACGGTTAGCTGAGATTGGTCAACCCCAGTGTCATAAAAGGGCTGCCACCTCACAGAAGCCTGTTAAATAACAGGTTTATGCAACACAGTGTGTTTGTCTCATTCAGCTGAAGGCCTGGCTCGTAGCCCTCAAAACTATTACAAAACCTTCTGGTTTCGATTTTTCATTCCTCGTGAACTTCACTCTTATGTCGACTTGTTGGATGTTCACATTTATTTGACACTGAAGTTTGCAGCAGTGACTTGTTTAGTTTATTTAGTTTAACAGAGTTTGACAGCTTCTGGTGTATACACTGAAGTAGGGCTGTCCTGATAGCCGATTTTCATCACACGATTATTGTGGCCAAAAGCATTCGTGTTAACAATGTTGGGAAAAAATATGCTGCCGTCAGACGAATTGGTCTTATTTTTTTTTTGTTGTTGGTTTGATTACACTCAAAATACAAGAAAAGGAACTTTTAAAACCTGTACAAAAGACAATTTGAATTTGATACCGTTTTTATTTACTGGCTTAGATCAAAATCACAGTATAATCATTTGTAGATTACCAATACAATATTGATTTGAAACTGTCACTTTTATCGTCATTACGGATATATTCTGACACCCCTGTGAACATGTGGGAAGGTTTTAGGATTTAGTACCACTGGTTGAAGTTTATTTGACAGTCTTTGATTTACTAAAATCTTTATTTAAAAGCCCCAGTAAACTAATTATTTATGTCTCTATAGTTAATAAAAGCCATTCTTAAGTCGTTTTCTGTCTCATTGGGACAGCGTTGTTGAGCTCGGATCAGATTTTATCAAAGATGTTCACTGACATTTTAAGAATTAGTGAAACAACAGAACAAGAAAATAGATCAAATCTACGCACAATTATTTACAATGACAACGAAAAAACTGATGGTTTGATCCTTTATCGAGAATAAAAGACTATAAATATGCTATTTAGCCCCTTCACTTAGACAACTCTAACAACGCTCTGGTGCATACTTCTTCCTTTAAGTTCTCCTTGCGATGATGAACTACTTGAGTTGGGTCCAGCTGCGGCAAATACTTTCACTGGACATTATCTATAAGTATAGCTGAGGAAAAGTTTTATATTTCAGCGAGTCAGTGTGCTGAAGTGCACTGCCAAGAGAGCGCTGGAATGGCTTCAGGACAACTGTGTGAGACGTAATGTGACCCAGCCAGAGTCTGGACCCGAACCCACTAAAGTGTCTCAGGAGTGACCTTAAGCTGGCTGTGTTGCGACGCTCCCCATCCAACCTGACTGACTGTGAACGTTCCCTCCAAGAAAACTTCCAGAAGAAAAATATTCCAACCTTGTAGGATCTTTCCTTATAAGATTGACTCCCGCATTGCTGCCAAAGGGGCTTTAACCAAGTATTAAATGAAGGGTTTGAAGACTTGAATGAGATATTTCACTTTTTTACTTTCAGTTATTAACAAAACAATCCAAAATCCTGTCCTTACTTTGTCAGAGAGGAGAACTCTCTGTAGATGGGAAAGATAAACCATATCAAAATGTGGAAAACTTAATTAGTCTAAAGATTTTCCATTAGCACTGACTCTTGTACCGCTCCCGGCTTTAGTTGCGTTTTTACTGTACAGATGTGAGAATGGCATCGATCTTCTTATATAACTCTGAATAGGCTCATTTCCCCACAATGTCAAACCATTATTTAGTTGCCTGGCAATGCAAGAAAAACAACCACACAACTCTCTTGTGTAACAACCAAAAGAGCTCAGACTTGGCCAAGAACCATGTTCACACATGACCTCATCACTCATGGTAAGGTAACTGGTTAAGAAAACACATTTTCAGGGTCTTTAATACAACAATCTTCATCTCTGTTCCCTGGCCAGATCCTGCCCCTGTACAACAAGCTGAACCCTGAGGCCTCAGCCTCACCCTGCTGTGTTCCTCAAGAGCTGGAGCCCCTCACCATCATGTATTTTGTAGGGCGCACACCACGTGTTGAGCAGCTCTCCAATATGGTTGTCAAATCCTGTAAGTGTCGCTGAAGGAGGTCCAGAGGAGGAGAACAATACAAACACTACAAACTGGTCCACTCAATTGGATCCTGTGTTCAATAAGCTTCACCCTTTGAGATGTTTTTTATGCTATCTGAATCAGAATAAGAGGATTTTGCTCCCATTCTTTACAGTCATGAAAGCCTATTTCATCATTTTTCTTTAATTCTCTGGAACTTTTCATATGATGATATAGGGCTCTGTAAATATGACCACACTGCTCCATTAAACCTGTGCTTGGATATTAAAATCTAAAGAGGGTGTTGTGTGATTTGGCTACATTTGGTCTGACTGCAGCAGAAAAAGGATTCTTTTTATCAAGTCTCTGTCGTTTTCCTGCGGCCGTGGGCAGTGGACTGAGCCAGACGTGACTCCTGTTTGCTTTAAGGTTGAAAGTGTTGATTGGAAGGAGGCGGTGTGGAAAGGTTTGCAGACTCAGATGCGAAGGCAGAGGAGGCGAGGAACAGATAGAAAGGAGAAGCAGAAGCTGTGTCCAGGCATGGGCCGTGCCAGTTCTCTGTGGTCCCGGGCTGAAATCTGTCCGGCGTAAACAGGATGTGAAAGGTTTCCAGACACCGACCCGACCACTCACGGAACGCCAGATTTAAACGCTCTCCTCATCTCCTCTGTCTCTCCCTCTGTTGCTCGAGGTTCTGGGATTTGTGGTGGGAGGGGAGAGGGAGAAAAGAGAGGCTTTGAAAATGAGACGTGGGATGATAGGGCTGTATTTGGAACAGCTACACGTTTGGAAGGTGGTATTTTGCAGCCTGGGCAAATTTGTAACTATTTGGGTCTGGCTCAAACATTCCATAATCACACTCTCATGCTGTTTTTCTGAATATGCATTCATTATCTTATTGTAAAAAGCTGTTGACTCATTGCTCATCCTATACTGTGATTATGTTTTGTCATACCTATGTTTACCATCAGCTTCACTGATTCTCTCAGAGTCTCTCTACACCCAACTATCCACACTGACCACTTTTGATAGAATGTCTAAACGCTGGAAATAAAAAACATCCCCGGGGCTCATTTTAAATATAGGCTCTCTGGTATGCCAGTGGTTTGTGTGTGAGAGGGAGACAGAGAGCGACTGGGTGTGCTATGTGTGTGTGCGTGTGTGTGTCTGCGTGTGGCTGGTGAGGTCATGCACGATAGCACAGAAATGATTCCTTAACTTTCATTGTAAGTTTTGTTGTGATTGTGTATGAAAAACATCTGCAGCAGATGTTCTTTCTGCACCCCAACCAGAAGTGAGATATTTTTAAAAAGTATATGTTTCTTGTGTGTGTGATTGTGTGTGTGTGTTTGAAAAGCTGGTTAACAATAAAAATTTTAGTTGAACAGGAAGCAGTCCAGGACCGACAAATACATGAATGCCACAACAACAACAACCAGTTATAGATGTATTAAGCGAGCCAGTGGTTTTCATGAATTACTGGAGTTGTACCGTGGCCACAGGATGTATTGGTTTTGAATTGGCTGGCTGTTGTGTAACTTGATACCTCAAACATTATTCTGGTTAACACTTTATGCAACAGTTGTTCTAAATGAGCTTCCATGGTATATTAAAGAACTGATGTATACTCTGGTGACTTCTGTCCACATTGCTCAAGCTATTAGATATCTGAATCTATTTGAATTGAGTTAATTGAATATGTTTTTAAAACACCAAAATGAGTCTAAACCATCACCCTGGTGAGAATGTTTCTGCCGGTATTTCTTAGAAAATGTGTTCAATTATTAATTTTTTTATCATATGTTTGTTCGCTACACATTTGTATGAGAATCTGTTTGTATTTTGATAACGTAAAAATCCCCTTTAAGGTTTCATCATTATGGAATGTAAACAGCTTTTACATGGTTAAATCGTACTCAGATTCCCAACAATATTACCAACGTTGAACAGGACATGATTTTTGTATCCTCACTGCGAGCTACAGTACTATGTTGACCTGCAGTGGAGCTATATCTCCATTGTAAAAGTAGCAGACACTACATTGAGTTGTTTTGCACTCAGTATATTACATTAAATATATTACTATGATAGTTTGCACTATCATAGTTTAGAGGTCAAGAATTAACCAACAAATCTTGGGATAATTCATAAAAAACACAACCTCCTACCAAAACTCCTTAGTGAAATAAAAAAACTGGAAAAATAACATGACATATATATATATATATAAAAAAAAGATAATATAATGTACATGTTCCATCGGGATGAATTGTAAAAGTTTTCGTGATTCACCAACCAATTTCTCTGCTTGAAAGTAGCATAATTACCATCAGCTGCACCTGCATATTGCTAATTAGTAAGCGTTAGCATGCCATCCTTTAGCTTAACAAGCAAATGTTAGCCAGATAGCAACATTCCTTAACAGTGGTAAATCAAAATTTGCATTGGGAGAAAGAAATTGTTTTTAGAAAGCAAATGTTAGCATGTTCCCAGCTCCATAACAGACAATGGGAGTCTGAAAAACTCCTCCTTGTTGTATTTGCTTAAAATGACATCAGCTGTTGTGGAAACTAGTCAAAGAAGTTTTTTGTACCCTGAGGATAGTTTAGCGTCAAGGTTTGTCAGAGGAAAAGAAATGGATGTAATCTATGAAATGTTTTAACTGTAGACACAGACAATTTCCAGTCAGTAACTTGGGTCAAATTTTCATCAACACGCAACAAGCGGGCTAATGTCCTTCAGGATATCAAAATGGAGAACATTGGACATCATGAACATCCAACTATAGGAAGGGAGAACCCTGACAACATATTATGGATTTGTGAGCAAAGGGCCCTAAAGACTGCGAACCAGTACCAAGTGAACAAAAGGCCCTGGAAAATCTGGAAAATTTCTTATAGAAATATAAGAATCCTGGAATTGAGTACTCTTGGAATACAGAACTGTGGCAACATAAGTTCTTGGCTAACACAGGACCCTGGGAACTGAGCATCATGTCAGAGACTAAAGGAACACCCTGAGAACATTCTGCCCTGGAAATATATAAGACTCTTTGAACTGATTTGTGGAACATGTGTCTTTGGCAAAATAAAACCTTTCAAACTTCACATTTCCTAATATCTGATATGTTCTCAATAAGTCCATGAGGGCTTGGGGCTATCCCACTAGAATCCCTCAATTTGGCTTTTTGAAGCTATAATGCACTTTTTGTGAAACCCACAGACTTTTCTGAGAGACTGGCACACGTTATGAAATGATGATACGTAAATGCTGTTGCCCTGCCCCCACAAAATGTGCATAAAGTAAACAAGGATGTTGCAGGGGGAAAAAAAACTGCCAGGAATTTTCAGGTTCTTGGCTGCTGACTGTGGTGGTTATTTATCACAAGTTTGTCTGGTATTTTCAGTCACATGTCCTGACAGGATTGACACATTCTTGGCTTTCCTTAGGTTTGGTAGTTTATTGCTAAAATGGACAAATGCTGTAATGTCATAAATAGTGACTGACTGAGAAACACAAAATAGAGTCCTACAGCAGTGACATGCTGTAGGTGTGGTTCTTGTTCTTTTTAAAGGTTTCAAGCAACATGTGCTGTCACGTTAGTGTATCCCAATGTTTTATTTTAGAAACCTGTAACATCAGTTACGTCTATAAGGGTTAATTGATTATTAAGCTGGAGATTTGGATAGCGCCATAAGACCCAGGGCAGTACGCTGCTTTCAAAACAGGTTGTGCATACTGTGATCGTGAGAAGAATCAGTTCAAATGCCCAACCTTTCACCACATCATAAGTGGACATTTTCTGAAAGAGTTTGCCGTTACAGTGGGACGAACGCTCTGCTGTGATTGGTGTTTAGCTCCAGACAATCCGATGGAATCGGCTCGTTCGGGTGGTTTAGCTCAGGCAACAGAGCTGATTCCTAATTAGCTCCATTTGACTTACCACTTGAATGTCATGTGTTTAAATGTAGCTCACAAGTTCCTTGTTATTTTAGTGAATAGACACCCGATGATCTGAAGCTGAATTCAATAACACATCTGTTTATACTAAAAAGAGTCAGGTTCGTATCCAAGCGTTCTGATGTCAAAATAGCTTAAAGAGATACAAACTGTTCTGCAGCCATCGCAATAAACTTGTTTTTGTAAGCCACAGTGTGCATGTGTGTGAATGTGTTGGGGTGTCAGCTCCTCAGCTGTGGTGAGGCTCCCCCCGCCCCTGAGTAAACTAGCCCCAGCAGCATCTGTAAGTCTTTTCCACTTAACTACCCCTTGCTATGTCCAACCTGTACTTATCCCACGGTGGAGCTACTTGCTGCCTCGTCTCACACTGAGTTCCACTGTCTTTGGGAAGGACATCTGCTCTGGATGTTGACCCCCACTCTCTGTCTCTCACACATACTTCTTTCTTCATCAGACACGTCTTTGCCTTTGGCCTCGAGTGTGTGCATAGACCCATGGGGCCATCGAGAGCAAACCCATGCATACATATATCTAACATATTTAGACTCCATACTGCAAAATGTGCCTTGACACGTTCACCCACCCTTCATACAGACTATGTAATGTAAATGTAAAAGACCCTTTGATAGAAGCTGTAAAACATACGTAGGAGGGGGTGGGGGGGGGGGGGGGGGGGGGTGGGGTGGTTTGAGCTCACATTCACTGTTTGGATGAGACTTCAGAATTCATTCCCATTTGTTTGTGGCAGTTAAACTAAAATATAGCTCTTAGGGAAACAGGACACCATAAACACAAAATAAAGTTATACAAGCAGCAGAGAAGCAACGAGACACAGGAGTAAAGTCAAGTTACCAATCCATGACCTCAGCATCCTTGAAGCCATACTTCTCAAGCAGTCGCTCTTTGAGACTTAAAGTGTAGCTGAAGCCCCGTCGGGACAAAACAGGCTGGGAGGCCAAACTCACAGCTGTTCCCTCTTTACACAGACGAGGGCGTCATTTCTTTGATCGTGTTCCCCAAACGCATGACAGGCTGATTCAATTTGATTTGTACTTACTGTTCATCTGTTTGTTGCTAAATGTGAAAATCATTATTGTAAGCCTATCAAACCACATTAAGCACTGTCAGTTAAATCATGTGTGAGGTTTAGTAACATTCAGCATTTTTTTTCCTCATGTATATCCAAATTATACAGCCCACAAACAAGAGTTTCCAGCTGAGATCTGGTTATTTTACCAGGGGAATGAATGACTTCCAGCGGCACTAAGTCACTCTTGTTCGTTGATGGTGTGACAGAAGCAGTCAGATGGATTTTTATGTGTTATAGAGACAAACTGTCCAACCCAAAACATTTTATCGATTTTTAACATCACTCGCACATCACACTTCAGTGGATATTGTAGTGGTAGTGGTGTCACTGCTCAAATATTTCTTGGCCTAACTGTAAATTTAAATGAATGGGAGTTGCGTAGATATAAAGCTCAGATTTTACATTCGTTCGTATTCACAATCTAATACTTGGATTCAAGAATATATGTGAAACAGTCACTGAGCAATGTTTGACGTAATCAAATCCATATTTAAATTTTGTAACTGAGTGACTTTAAAAGTTGAAAGCTGAAGAAAAAAAAAGCAACACACCGTTGGGTAGCTTACACTTTACAGACCTTCTCTCTGCTGTCAATAGTCCTGGAGTGAAAATTAAAATAGCATTTTAAAGTTACATATTTAGCCTAAAAGTGATAATTTCACAACTCTCCTCTTTCTCTTTTTTAATCGTATATAAAGGAGTAGCATGAAAAAAAAAAAACATCCTGTATAGGTAAGGATTCATAATGAAATTAAAATATTGCTGATGGGTCACACTCAGCACACCGCCATGAGCCATTCTCTTCTGCTTCCAGTCTTCTGTCAACAAGTAACAAAATATGTGGGAGCCTGGATCAGAGTGTGGGCTCTGTCAGTTACTTATTTTGGCCCTGGTGGAGGGCATAATGCCACAGCGATCTGGTGTAGTAGTTCCTGCTTCTAAGAATGCAGGAACTGACTGTTTATTCATCATCCACCAAGAGCTGAGTTCATTCAGGACCCTCAGGGCTCAGATCATATCACGTCTGCTGCTTAACAGTGAAAAAATTAGACTGTGTGCCAGGTTTTAACTGTATGCTGTATGTACTGTACAAAATATTACCCTCTTTGTATGTAGAGCTGCTGTTTCCTTTTTGTATTGTGAAAGTAATGTGCGCACAGCAGTGCTGCCATTAACCATTTTATAGCACACATCCTGATTTCACTGTGCAGGGACAGCGGGGTTTGTATGATTTAAAGGAGCTCCTTGAATGGTCTTTTTTCTGCGCTGCACAGTTGGATTGCATGAAACAGTTGGGTGGAAAATATGTTGCATCATTCTTTTTCCAAGCGTTCAAAGACTTGGACAATCTTGACTCTGACCAAGATGAGAAACTACCGCTCCTCAGCATTAAGAGTGGTCAGACAAAAGAAACTCAAAATAAAGCCATTCGCAAAAGAGAACTCTGACACTTCACTATAAAACAATATAAAAGCACTTAACAGACGACAATGAATGTATAAACAAGTTGCAAAAAAAACTGTAATTTATTTAGCAGAGCATTTTTAAAATAAAAAACGTCTTTTAAAAAATGATAGAGATCAGCCAGAGGAAAAGTGAGGTCGGTACATCTAATAGTTGGCCCAGAGCTGGTACACAACACAAATAACTTTAGCCTTGCTTTTTACTTCAGAAGAGTTCAAAGGTGTTTGTCTGATATCGTTCTTTTTGAACCCTTTTTAACCACTGGGGAAAAAAATGCAGGAACAGTTTCATGCACGTCTAAGTTGTGACTCAGATGATGTGTATGGCAAAATTACATGGACGACTGGCACTGGTATGACCATGTATGATGGCCCTGCCGTGTTTTGAAACTCTTGTTGTGGTTCACATTTTCCACCCAGTTCAGGGTTTTCCCCTGGGAATTTTCACTTAACTGGGTGGCCTGCCTCCCAGGTCTTGACAAGTTATATGTTGTGATCAGATTAGCTAGCTCACATGGATATCAGCAACAATACCACCTAAAAGACTGCATAACACATCCCTGCTCTCCCTTTTACGTGTGCAGGTTTTCTCTTTTGTTAGTGGCCTTTTTGAATGCGAGGTGGCTAACTGCTGTAAAAATGGCTCAGTCCCCAAAAGTGTGACACAGCCCTCTTAAGTCTGAGGTTCAGAGCTGAAAAAGTCTGCCGGGTACTGGCTGAAAACAGGATCAACCGATTAGATAAATGCATGTGATAGCAGCTGGATAATGACAAGACTCGTTGGCTCCTGAAAGCATTGAAACTTGCAATCAGCTGTTTACACCAGGTGTGGTTGAGTTTAAGCACGATTCCCACTTTGTGGGGCAGATTTAGACAAGAATCAGTTTGGTCATGCCAGCAGTAAATGGTAGCTTTATCCTTAAATACAAAAGCTAAATTTGGGAGCTGATTTTGTTAAGCGAAACATTGGTACTAGAACATCTTAGAAAACCATGATGGTGTTATGAAGGAGGCGTGGATCTTCAGTCTGTTGGAAAGGTTAAATCTGCTGTAAAACCACAGCGGTGCACGCTGTTCAGTTCTCGTGGACTTTGAGTGTGGTGGTTGTCAGAGTGCAGGGGCTGAATCTGTCTGCATCTCGGATGAGGGAGGGTCTAAGGGAGAGGAGTCTGGAGGAGGTGGTGTAGGGGGATTAGATGGTGGCTGCAGGTCACTGCTGGGCCTCCTCACCTGCAGGGGGCTCCGCCTGTGTGTGAACTGCCTCTTCATGCTTCTCCTCTTAGGTTTTCGCGGGCGCCTCCTCCTTTCTTCGTTCACTGCTAGCCGGTCGTGGTCACTCAGCGTGTCCGAGGATTCATCAATGAACGCAAGGTTCTCTCCGAAGAAATCCAGCAGCTGGCAGCCTGGTGAGGGGGCGGTGCTGCTTTGAGGGGGCGGGGCAGCTGGATGCAGTGAGGGAAGAAGAAGGGAGCTGTGAGAAAGAAGACTTGATGCGAGTTTGTGATTGTGGCCACTGTTTGCTACAGATTCACCATCCTCTGCTTGAATCAGTTTGTTTTTCTCCTGTGCTGCATTCATCTGAGCAGCTCTCACTCCCCCCTCGTCAACGATGTTGACAGTAGGGCAAGGCTGGAATTTCCGGAGCGCCGAGAACGACAAGGACAGCGAGGAGCTGTCTGACTTCGAGTCAAACGCAGACTCACTCCCAGAGAGGGATCCCTCCTGCATGGCGGCACCTGTTGAACCCAGCTCCAAGGTGGAGCAGGCCACAGGGAGGGAGAACGAGCGATGCAGCAGGTGATGAAACGACCTCTCCCGCATCTGCACACCCACAGCAGGGTCAGCTCTGCTTCTCTGCACTGTTAACCCTCCAGTTACACTCACCCGCGGCCTGAACTTTGCAACTACAGCCCTTTCTAGAGACGAATGGGCCTCCATGTGGCTCATGGAGCTGGAGAGGCCAGCCAACCGATGAGGCAGGTGTCCATTCTCAGACCCCCCTCGAGCAAAGTGTCCCAGAGTGCCCTGGGCTCCCCGGCGCATGCGGCGACGCTCACTGCGTTTCCAGCGCCGGCGCTGCAGGAGGAAAGGGTCATTGAATTCCAGAGGGTTTGGGATGCGGAAGTCCATGGACATGTTCTGTGTCCAGTCTGTGGCATGGGCCCTCAGCTCCTCCATCTAAGGGGGAGAGAGGGAAACATTGGAGGTGATGAGACACGACTCAGTGCGTCTCCTCGTCTCGGTGTTCACATTTCTGCTGTGCAACGCTGTAAATCTCTAACCTCTGCGCGGGTCCTCTTAGACAGCACCTTCAGCCAGTTGCCTATCATGGTAAGAATGGAGGCAAAGTAGGCGAGACCAAACACTATCCACAACAACACCAGAGGCTTAAAGATATCATCTCCCTCATAAGCTCCACCTGGAGGCACAGAAACCAGACTCATAAAGGGTTTCAATACATGTGATGTTCCAGAGAACAAACGGGTCATTTGTTGTTTTTCCTAAGCCTGTTGCTCTTGTTTTTCACTTTGATGTGATACAGTATTGAAAAAGAAAGAAAAGCGATGTTTACACCAACCTTCACTTGCAATCTTTCTTTGCAGGGTTTAAGGGTGTAAGCAGTTTAAGAGCTATTTACTTCATTTACTAATATGAATGAATCTTACAGCTGCAAAGAGACAAAGTTGCACTCTATTTTTAAGGGAAAATGTATACATCTAAAAAAGACAAAAATTATATTCAGTTGTTTCTCACCCTAGTAAGTAAGTAGGATTTGCTGTGTGGGTTTGACCTTCAGGCAGGAAATGAGACAGGCCTTCTATTCTTTCCAGCTGTTCTGAAGCTCAGGGTTGTGTGTGTGTGTGTGTGAATGGTTTGTAATGTGTTTGTGTGCAAGTACCTGGTACATAGTCTCCAAAGCCAACAGTGGTGAGAGTGATGACCACAAAATACAGCGACTCCAGAAAAGACCAATTCTCCACTCTCTGAAACACGACAGTTGGCACAGCGAGGAAGATCAGGCAGCCGATCAGGATGGAGAGAACAGCTGAGATCGCGCGCACAGTCGTGGGCCTGACCTTACGTTTCTACGGGAGAGGAAGACAGCAGCTGACGCAGAACAAATCATTTCTAAGAGCTAAAATTTTCTAACAGAAGTACACAGAACAAAACCAACTTGAACTAATTAAGGGTGAAAATATTAGGCTGAAGGTAGATATATTTAAATACATAAGAGAGAAGGTAACCTTAAGGCTATTTGGTTCTGACTCAGTACACTGATTTGCTTTTGCCTGAAACTGCCTTGGAGCACCAAACTGCTGATACCGCAGTTCACAACTTTGGTTCCCAGCCTAACACCACACCACTTTGCTTTATGGTGGCTTTTTCTCTTGGGCTTTCATTTCATTTCAGTTCCATGTGCATGTAACACGTAGCCCTGAACACGTCCAGGGCTCGCTCCGAGATTTGTTTTATGACAGAGGTGTTACATCCCTAAACTGTAGGGGGACACAACGAGCAGCAAAAAAATGATCCTCCAGTGTTACTTTAACGTCCCGCTCCACCATTTGGCAGAACAGTTTTCAGTGCCTATTCGGTACATTAGTAAGTATTTGTGGAAGTAAACCAACCTGAGCCATCTTTACCACCTAGTTTTCATACTATTTCCATTTTTGCTTCTTTTATTTTCACTCAGTGAGGGCATTAAAAGTCTGAGATTAATTAGTCCCTGCTGACATCTTTATCACACTGTATTTCATCGTTCTTTATAGAAATTATAGAAATCCTGTGAAAGTTTTTTTTCCTGTCTTTTCTATGAAACTTTAGGGACAAGGAATTCCATCTGTGTGACTGAAGTGAACAGCTTACATATTCAGACTGTAAATAAATAAAATGTGTCCTCTTCCTCAGCTGAAGGTCTTTAAACAACGTTCCTGTGTTGCTTCTCAAGCCTGCAGACACAGTACTCATACCGGCTGTATTACAGATTTTAAATAAATTGTCCCCTGTAGAGTGTGCAGAGTGTGTTAGTGTTTTGTTTTTTTTCCCTCTAAAATGGAGGCAGCAACTACTTTTAACCATTTTTAATGCAACAGTTCTACACTATTCCTTCCTTCAAAAGAATTAGGCATATCAGATGGATGGTTTTATTCTAATAGCACTGGCTTACATACACGAAACTCACGAAAGTTATTTGATGTGCACAACAATCCCTTGATGCCTGGGCCTCTTTTATCTGTGATTCAACCAGGTGTAAATCAAACTAAGGTTTAGTTCCTGGACAGGGCAGACCGTTCTCACCAAAAAGAGGGTCTCAATCTTGGCCACAGCTCTCCGCAGCACGGTGCCCATGTGGTCACCCACTCCAGCGAGCAGTATGCCAAACATGGGGATGCCCACCAGGGCGTAGCACACGCAGAACAGCTGTCCAACCCATGTCCGAGGAGACAGGTTTCCAAAGCCTGGTTAAGAAAAGATAAGAGTCAGATATAGCAATATGTACACACCAAACAAAGAGGTTCTTTTGATGGTATTTCTTACTAGAATAGACCAGATCATTTCTTGAAATTTGGCAATCTTAGCATCCATTTATCGTTCAGCGCAGCTCCAGTTCTGAGATTTTTTTTTTAGAATAACATGAGGACTACAATGGGTCATCAGTGCATATAGATACAAAGATTCAGGTCTTTACATACAGATTTAGACCCGACACCTGATTCTACATTAAAATGAAACATTACGAAAAATGTTAAGATAAAGATGTAAAATATTTGAACTGATTTCGTAGAACAATCTTCAAAGTTTCACCCGCATAGGAGACCTACCACCTACCTATGGTGGTGATGATGGTACCACAGAAGAAGAAGGCGGAGGCCCAGTCCCAGCGGGTGGTCAGGTTGACAGGAAGGTTGCTCACATCCAGACCTGCGTCGACTGCAGACACCACTTTCTGCAGGTGAGGGATGTAATTCAACAGTAAATCGCCCTCGAAACCAAACTTAGTTTTTATGTCAATTTTATCATCGCACTCCGATCATGGCTGCATGTGAATAATCGTAGCCAAAGACATAATAATCAAATAAAATCTGCAAGAACAAAAAGACAGTAAACAGCATGTTGTAGAAGAGCAGTGAACTAAAATGTCCATTTCCTTGGTACAATTTATCTTTTTTTTTTTAGCTCCTCGACTAATTTGAATTTCATCACGGCTGCATGTGAAAATAAAGTATTTTTTCTGTTCTATTCTATTTTTATTCTATAATAGGTGAAGCATCACCTAAGAATATACCCATGTTGCAACAGGTTGATACAATACAATAAGTGTACAAAAAATAAAATAATGGGTGTAAAAATACTCCACACCAAGAGCGCTTCAGATGCTAAATACTTTGCATTCATAGTCCAACTCCAATCAACGTATCATGAGAAAAATGGATCTCCTCTTTAAAAAACAAATCATATATTACGGTAAAATATACTTGACAGGACATTATAAGGCTGTGACTTAGTATTCAACTTTTACTTACTTTACCTAAGTTTTATAATTCTATCTTCTAACAATATGGGTCCTTTGTTCCTCAGACAATTTAGAAATATTTCTGATAACTTGGATATGAATTAACACCTGGTGGAGCTGCTTGCCTCATGGTTGCGACAATCAGGCAGTGCTTTGTTATGTGGTGCAATATTTGCTGCCACAGACAGGAAGAACTAAAGTAGCCAAAATAGTTCATATTGGAAGAACTAGAAAAAGATTAGTAAATGTTTTTAGCTACATCACAGCACTGGTTTGTAACATAGAGGAAAGCCTGTGGCCAAACAGAGCATCTGCTGCTTTCATGTGGGTGACACTCAAAGAGAAGTTGTGAAAATACTAGATACTGTGAGGCTACAGTCATGTGTCATGCTTTTCTTAGTTTTACATGAACTGAAGCGCATTTGAAAACTGCCTCCAATGAAAACAACGTTTTTAAACCTCGTTAACACGTTTTATATGCAAAAAAGCCAAGAAACAAGCAGTCAGCGCTGGGGTTGAGCTTCAACAAACTTTTCCAAACTGCAGTCAGACTTTCACATGCAACGAGCTGTCGAAGGCAGTGAATGTGTAGGGTGGGTCTAACGTTTCAGGGCCAATCGTCTGGAAACAAACTTTATCTTTAACGAGCATTAAACAACTCATTGTTATCAGTGTGCGAACATAAGCAGCACAGGAACTTTCCCAATGGACCTGGGACTTTTTGGGGGTCCCAGTTCCTGACATCCCAGCACAGGCAACAGGGATTAAACAGAACTGGGGAGATCATTTTAAAACGTCTTTCTGTCTCAAACTGTCAAACTCCACGTAACTTTTAAAATCGGTGCCACAGGAGTAGTTGTTGGCTTTAGAAAGCACAACGTTTTTACTTAGTCATCTGTGCCAGAGAGACAGACTGCAGTGCAGAGTGTGTGTGTGTGTGTGTGTGTGTGTGTGTGTGTGTGTGTGTGTTTTTCTGTGTGTGTGGGCGGGTGAGCAGGCTGGAGGATGAAGGATGAGAGGGAGCAGCAACTGTGAGAATAATGCAGCGACTCAGAAATAAATCATGACTGACATTCTGACTGTTTCACATCTCCAAACCACATAAAAACACCAAAACCGTATTACTATCCTGTAGTAAAAAGGGGGCTCATTGACAAATAGTGTGACTGAAACTAAAGTGCACTAAATCCTTTTCACTGTAGCTTGACTGCAGCTCAGACCTCAGCATTAAGTCAGCATACTGACAGTCACTGCCTACAAGATGCTTTTACACAGACTTTGCCTTTGTTAACGGCTATAAACACAGACATTTCTGTAATTCATGGTTTACTTGATCCAAAAAGAGATGAAAGTTACCCGCTGAAACTCCACACAAATTAAAATTATCCTCAGTCATACTGCCGAAGAGCAGCTCGTTGTTAATGTGAACGGTCAAGTATGCATTCATTATGCAGTCGAGACGAATGTGTTGTGTTGTGTTGAGCTCTTAAATTGTGTGTGGTCCTCCTAAAATTTTAAGTTAGAAGAAATACAGTACTAGTGGAAAATGACGAAATGAGGCAAAGGCTACATTAAACACTATAACGGAGTAAATGGATCATTTCCATGGAAAAACACTTTTCATAGACAGGGATTTGTTTTTATGGGCTTAGTCAACGGCCAAAGAAAATCGATACTATAAAAAGACTCGGTGAATACGTCTCACATCAGTGCGTGCTAACATGAATTTGTATAGAAAATTGACTCATCCAGTGCAACACTAAGAAGAAACCTTTGAAAAGAACATTGTTTGACCAGGATCAGACTGGTGTTTGCTTAGTGTGTCCGATGATACCTTCACAAGCTTGTGGAAGTCCAAGTCTGTGACACAGGAGTTATTTTTGAGGAAGGCTTTCTTGGTTTCAAGCAGGTCTTCGTGTGCTGTATTCTCCGCAGGACTCTCCAAGTTGACGAAGACAAGCGCTCCCATCACCAGGTACAACATGACCACTGTCAGCAGGGTGGCGAGGGTGGTGCATCGCATTTTCTCCCAGTCAACACCCCTGACCCTCCAGGGTTCAGGCTCCAAGCTCACAGGCCAGGGTCTGCTTTGGGTCTCAGTCAGGATACACTAGGACACAGCTGGCCATAGACAGGAAGTTCCTTTAGAGAGGTACTGCATCTGTGAGCACGGAAATGTCCAGACATGCTACTCAAGAGTTCTTGGAAGACTTGACGAATCTTACTACGTCTTTGTGTCAAACCAAAACCAGATACAGTCACGGTTGGAAAATATCATAGTAGAGGACCAAGGTAACAAATTAAATCAGTTTACATCAACTCATGCTGCACAGTTTGAGCTTTGAAAGCTGCATTGTTATTCATAAAGAGAGCCGCTCCAAATGCAATTTCAGTTTAAGAAATTAGTGATATCATCCTGTTTAATTAAATTTTATGATACGGAGCTACAGCCGAAAGAGTCAGCTTAAACATAAACTTTAAAGGTAGCCTAAAATATCCCTTTGAGGTTTTTATTATCGTTAGATCATCTTTTGCCCTCATGTCTGAAGGCAGCAGGAAGAGACGGGGAACAAAAAGGGCATTAATGGTGATGTACTATCTTTGTTTGAGAACGCGCGCGCACACACACACAGTTTTAAAGACTAGAATAACTTTCAGTAAAAGTTAATAAAAAAGCAATAAACTGCACACAAATTTCATCAAATAACTGTTCACTAGAGGATACAAAGTGCAAATCAGAGTATTTGAATGATAAAACAACCAACTGTGTCGTCATGCAGGTTATTCTGTAACTGTGTGGTTTCACAACCAAGTCTGCCATTAAAGACTTGTCAAAAGCCAACATTAAAAACATTCAATAGTATTTCAGACCACAGAAAACATGGCACCGATTCCACAGGTTGAGACGTAAAAACCTCGCATGACACCACTGACGTTAGAACTTGTTCAATTTGGAGTGCGCCAGGAGCTCATTCAAACTGGAAAAGATTCAGTGTGGTTACAAAATGTCTATGTAGTCGGAATTTATGACACCTTTACCTTAAGTCTTAGTCAAGTACCTTAACTCACTGATGACAGGAGCTCATCCCATGTTAAAACTTCACAAATGATCTGCTGGTGATGTCTCGGAGTCCTCTTTCCTCTCCACTCTGACTCTCAGATTGGTTTCTTCTTGATCGCCTGTATTCTCAGAGTTCAGATAAGGAGGATTGTGGGTCCATTCCTTCCCCATTCAAGCCATCAGAATACTTTTTTGGGCACATGAAAGCACAGATTAGGTCAATTTAAAATAAATAAATTCAGAAAGAAATGAAGAAATAAAGAGAAAAACTTCCAAACGCACAGCTCTGAGATGGCGCATTTTCCAGCTTCGCTTTAAGCAGAGTGAGTGGCATTAAATAAATGTTCACACTGCAGGGAATTTGTCATAATAAACAGGGGACAGCTGACACAAAACAGGCCACCCTGCCAGTGGCCTCACAAACGATTAGGCTCTGCCAAACCTCCAAAGACGCATCTTGACATTAATTGAAAACGTGTTTATCGCCTATCTTCATTTGGCTTCTCATGTTTTCTTTGAACCGTGTTTACCTTTGAGGCAGGCGCTCAGACAAACAGGACTAAGATTTAGGAGCTTCTCGCCCTGGGTCGATCAGCCCCCGGTCACCACCACATGGACCTTGACAGTGTTCTGAGATTTCCCAGAGTCTGAAAGACTGTTAGCATTCTGCGCTAATGGACTGCCGGCTTTGGCTTTTTGTAGAGTCAAGCTCTCTGCCCACGGCTTCTACCCTGACTGATATTATTAGTTATCATTGTCTAAACCGACGCTGGCATATTTTGATATTTTGCTAAGATATAAAGTGAGGGGGGATTTAGAGAGAAAGGAGGGATGTGTCTGACAGGCTGAGATTTAATCTCAAGTTAAACATAGGAGCAGGTGGGGTCATAAATCATTGGCTGAGCTGTTTGGAAAGAAGCACAAGGCCAGGACAAGATGTATATAGGCTATTTATAGGCTTACATTTACAACAGGTGTTTAAGACTCATTTTTCCCAAACTAAGGAGGACAAACGAGATCAAGAAAACCATCATGTTCAGCTTGTGGTCCAGATCCAAGGTTCTACAAAGACCTCAAAACCTTAAATTGTACATTTCACTGTGCTGTAGATGCTGTGTTTGACACCAAGCTAATCTAATGACACACACACATATTAATATATATATATATATATATATATATATATATATACTTAGTTCAGTGTTTAATACATGGCTGGCAGGGAAATCAAAAACCTCCAACGCACACGGAACAGATTTCCTGCACCAAAAACAATCGAGTCCAATCTGCACTTTGTAAGGACGAACAAAAAAAACTGATATTTTACTGAAAAAGTGTCATTTGGCCTTAAATCATGTTGAAGGGATCTCAAACTTATTCTTTAAAGACTTCACTTACTTTTCCTCATCTTACTTGCATCCGATCGTAACTTTTTAAAAACTCACAGCTGATAAACTGCAGTCGATGTTCATCACACTACATTCTTCATATGTGATACAACACAAATCCCAAAATAAGTCTATTTGGATTTCTGCGAATGCTAAAGCTTCAGGCCATCTAAAAAGAGCTTGATCAAGGAGAGTTAGACCTCTATCAGAAAAAAATGCATTTGGGGTTTGCAGTCACAGAAGTACATTCATGTAAATGCAGCACAAACAAAGCCATTTACAAAAGGTCCATTTGTAAACACAGAAACCCCCCGGGATGAGTGGGAGAGGAGGGAGAATGCACTAATGAATTTACAGAGTAAGCAAGAATTAGAATCATTCAGATGCAATTACATTCCAAAGTATGTGCCAGCAGGCGAATACTGACGTCAGGAGATCACACTGTGACTCTGGATGCCCAGTTTAATGCTCAGGAAAAGAATGATCCTCAAAAGTAACTAAATGTCTGATTTGTAGGAAACAGAATAAACAAAAACAAAGAAATGTTTGTCAAATGGAGATGCTGCATTCACAAGAACACGTCTATAAAGCCTATAAACGAAGCTTTGGTGCAGATCATATCTGATTTCTGCTCTTAAATGACCGGGGCTGACAGAGCTGATACGGGCAGGACTGCTGTTGGAGCAGGCTGATAATGTCTTTAAACGTGCATGAAAATCAGCCTCTGTGCTCGGTGACAATAAAAGCAAAGACATTTTCTGAGTAAAGGCCCCGCATACAAACACCAAGCAGACTGCCCAATGTGAAGCTACATTTCTTTTGTTTATCGCGATAAAATAAACATCCAACTTAACTCTGAACGGTGTTATTAAAGCATGCCTTACCTTGAGTTTGGGGAAAGTTTCTATCCAAAAGTTTGCCTCAAGGAGCATGAGCTGATCTCTCACTATTCAGCACTCAACGAACGGCTCTGTGAGTGTTGTGCAAATTCACAAGTGCATGTGTGTGTGTCTCCTTGGAAGGTGTTTTCCCCATTCTCGTGACCCTACATCACTTGGGCAGAGGAGAACAGATCATATGAGGAGGGGGAGGAAGAGGGGGGGGGGGGGGGGGGGGGGGGGGGGGGGGGAGATGAAGAAAGGGACGAGGCGGTGACGTACAAGTGAAGCGCGCTGCAGCGCTGCGAGTGTGATTAAGTGCCGTCACCGCAGAGGAAGAGCAGAGGGCTCGGAGTTTCCTGAGCTGGATGTGGGGGGGCCGAGCTCTCTAAATCCATCGCCTTCTCGGCTTCTGTCTTTTTGGGAAGTAAAAAGAGACACTTGTTTCTTCAAAGTTAGAGTTATGGTCCACAATTTTTCTAGCACTTGTGGAAGATGTTCATCGTGAAATAAAACAGACTCTAAACTTGAAAAGAATTTCTCTTCCATCGACTCTTTAATCCGCCAATCCAAGAGTGCCTCTTGAAAGCCTTCAGCACCTTCTCAACAATGTGTTTATGACGAAGAGGCAAAGGGAAAGAACTCCGGGAATTGAGGAAATACTTATCCGATTTAACCAAGATATTACAGTTTGAGGCTCTTTTCATTGGACCATGGCACTAATTTAGACTTAATTGTGCACCAGCTGTAAAAAAAAAAAAAAAAAAAAAAAAAAAAAAACTCCTCACAAACTAAAAAAAAGCTAAGAAAACTGACCAAACATCACAGCTTGGTCTATAAAAGGCACAGTCAGACTTAAAGACGCTCAAAGAGAAACACTGGCTCGAATAAGAGCAAGGCTTTTATTGTGGCTGCAAACACAACACAGGTACATCCACATAAAAGTGTCAAAAACAAGGCAACAAAGTCACAGTCAGTTTCTCTGCTCTTGGTTAGACAATCCAACCTCGCTGCCAGAAGACTACAGATCCCAGAGATATAGGCGAGGGAGGTGAGGCGTGCATGTGAGGCTGTCATGGTGGCAGATATATGGCGACAGCATTAATTCACGGCAGCTGTTTTCTGACTGAGTCACCAAGCTGTGGCCTCTACATCTAAATAAAAACCTGCACATAAAACACAAAATCACTTCCAACTAAGGATGCACCGATTTATCGGCCAATTAAAGGTTTTTGTTTTTTTTATTCAATATCTGTTTTGGTCAGTAAATGCACCTTTCGCACCGTGACAGCCACAAACACTTGGTGGGCGATCGACTGTAACTTTGTTCCATCTGATTCTATTATCTGGTGCATTGGTTCTTATTTCCAAAAGTACAAACATGGTCATTTATTTCAAGGTCAAGGGATTCTTTTTCATAAGTATAAACTGTAGCTGTTTTTTTCAAGATTACAAAAAAATAAAACAACAATATAAAAAGCAGGAAAAGATTAAGGAAAAGTATGTTTTTTTTTTTTGTTAAACTCTGAAAAACACTCATTTTTTGACAGTAACAAGAGAAAAAGTTCTGTAGCCTGGTGTCATAAAAACGATTCATGGTCAGTGTTTTCTACAATTGAAATCTCAACAAAAATGATTTTCAATGCAGTTGATAGTAGTCATTTGAAAAATAAAATAAAATAAAAAAATTTTTAAAAAAAATCAGCATCAGCTAGTCAGACCTTAAGAAAAAAAAAAGAAAACAAACTGCATTGGGTGCATCTCTACTTCTAACACAAACGTGTCTCATGACAGCACATCTAGGATTGAAAACACAGCTTCTCTTTGTCTCCCAAAAATAAGCTTTAAAACAGAACTAATGCTCGCTCACCTACATCGAAAACTAAATAACGTCCAACTCAAAAGTTTCCCCAGTCTAAAATGGCTGCAAATAAACCTTCTAAAAGCAAGATCAAGCCGATAAGAAGCTTTAGCGGTCTGACAAATGCAAATCAAAGAGGCAAGTTAATCTTTTTTTTAGTCGTTGGTCTTCAGACTTGTGAAAGAAATCACATCAAATGTTCCTGTTGACCCCAAAGTCATCCTGAGACGATACTCACCTTTAACAGGGACAGAACAGAAGGATGAACTATAGATATACGATAGCTCACCCTCATCTGTCCGTCTGCCAGATCATGCCACAAAAGGGCAAAATTAAATAAAAAAAACAAATCTTCAGAACAATTATAACATGATTAGACTTTCTTTGGAAAGTTGACTCAGCAACCAGCAACTTTGTCGAGTGGATATAGTAGAGTGAACTTGACCAAATGGGTCCCCGTTCTTTAAGGTAAGTAAAAGGTGTGAGATCTGCTGCTCCCGGGCCACTAAACAGGGGGCACAGACTCCAAAACCCATAATTCTTGTTCATGCACAGCACTAAATGTGCATCATACGTAACATAAAACAAATAAATTACATCTAATCCATCATAAACATACCGGCTCCGTTTATCTGTATTGTAACAAAGAAAAGCTTCACGCGAGTGGTTTTTGGTTAAGTCACCTTACAACTAACTAAGGTTCGAGTGTGGGACAGAGAAACAAAGCAGGACAGAGAGGACAGAGTGTGCTTCACCATACATGGAGCGGAAACCAGTGCAGGTTAGACTGAGTCATAGAAATGTGCTCACCCAGCGCTCTCCTACACACACACACACACACACACACACACACACACTCATATACAAACAGCGACATCAAGGTGAGGACACACATGTTCATATTCACAGCTAATGTTTCACACACAGTTTTGTAAACGTTCGCACATTCAAGTGTCCATAAATATGTCACATCAAGAAGTAAAAAAAAAAAATTAAGAAAACAAATATGTTGCGCTTTCACAACTTGGCCACTCTTGGCTTCGCCCTTTTGAAAAACAAGTCAGACTTATCTTGACAAGCGTTTGTTTAGAAAAACATTAGATAGGCACAGTTTGATTCAAAGTAAACTGAGGTCAAGCCCATAAGTCAACTCAGTGTTACCAAAAACCTTTAAAAAAAACAAAACGTCCCTTTGGAGAAGTGGTTCAAGAAATGCCAACAATCATCACTAAAATCACCAGGTTCGTACCTTAATATACAGGTGAGTGTAAAGTGGCAGCTTGTGATGGACAGCAAAGTCTCCACACAGCAATTTTAGGATAAACAAGTGACAATTAGAACATTTAAGATCCATGGTGGGGGTGGTTGTTCTGTCAGTGCAGGCCCAGCTACCTGCACACACATGTGCAGAAGTCTGATCTCAGCTTTTCAAACTGCGTGTGTTTCTGAAGTCCTTTAAGTCTCTTTGCTGCAGCGGTCGTCCATCATTCAGGTCCATTGTGAAGCCACTCGTTCCACAAGATCTGTGACCAGCTGGTGGAAAAAAAAATTCAAATAAAAAAATTAAAAAATGTCTTTTTTGCTTCAGGCTGAAGCGAAATCTTGAGTCCACAAAATAACACAACATAATCTTTTCATTTATATTGATGCCAAGATTTTTGTGGAGACTTGTCCTGCATCTTTGAAGATAAATCAGGAGATATTCAAAGGCCTTGAATAAGCATCACTGAACACTTAATGGAGGTGATCGTCTGTGCTCACACCGATAGAAAAGGATGAGAGGATAAACTCAACACAGCAGCCTGTTACATCATCTGTTTGGACTTATTTACAGCGCAGGTCCTGTTCAGATACGGCAAACCTCAAGTTAAAGCAAAAATAAATCTACATGCTTTTTAGATGTCTTGGTTCTTAAAATATGAAATCTACATTTTCTTAGAATAAGAGAGAGAAATGTTTACTTCTGTACGTGATGCTGCCTGTTGCCATTTTTAATCCGTCTCCTCCTCCTGCTCTCGTGGGTCCTTCTGAGACACGGGTACAGCCGCTGTTCCTAACAAACCTCTTCTCACAATGTAAGGACACGAGGGGCCACTGGGGATGTCAGCAAAACCTGAGGGATGGAAACGAGGGGAGAGGAAGACAAATGATCAAAGAAAAGCGGGTGACAAGAGAGAGTCTGAAAGAGCAGAAGAAGAAACAGCAGAAACGTCTGTTTTTAAGAAGATTTCAAGGCCTGAAAGTCACAAAAATATTAGATATTTTTGAGGATCACCAACAACTAATAACAACTCTTATATTACCCAAATCCTTTGTTTATCAGAATGTTAACTGAATCTTTCGCCTTTTAAGTGGGTCATTTTGTTAAAAAAGCATCCCGACATGTAGGCAGGGAAATACAAGCCGACTCTATCAAAAGTATATTTGTTTAACACAAAAAAACAAAAAAAAAACAAGACATATCTGAGAAGGACTTGATTATTTTTCCTTTGGCCACTTGGGGGCAATAAACATAACATTTACTTTTCACCTTTTAAGTTTATCTAGCAAACTTGTTAGCAAATAATGGCTTATTTATACATGTCCGAGCTCTGGAGCAACATAAGCACTGATTCAGAGTCCTGTTTGTGTCCGCCTGCTCAAACTAGCTCCAACACACTCGCTCTTTTAGCCGTTTTTGGTGTTTATCAACTCCTGCTGGGAAAATCTGGCTCATCATCTGTCAAAAGCTCCACTGTCTTCTGCCGGCTCGTCTCTAACTGCGTCTGCCTGCTGCCTGTTGCTGAGCAGGTGGTGCTTTTAGAGATCACCACTGCAGTCAGTGACCTTTTTTGGCTGTTGGAAGGATTTCCACACAAACTAAAAACAACTCAAGTTCCTCTTTGAAGATGACAGTTAAATAATTTCACTCCACATGCTAACAAAGTTACCTTTCATGACAACTTCTGGCAGGCCGTACGGTTCGTACTCTGTGTCATCGAAGGCGGCTGACAGCTGCGTCCTGTTACGACGGATCCTTTCAGCCAGACGAGCCGGGTCGGCTGGAATGGGGAACGATCCTGAAAACAGCATCTTGTCGCGTGAGCCCATCTTCTCAGATATCGGGACAGGAGAGACTTCTTCCTCCTCAGTCTGCGTGGTCGCACACACAGTTGGAGCCTTGTGAGGATACAAACTGTCCTCCGTCTGACTGCTGACACTGTTCACCTCCGTCTTCACATCTTCGTCTGTAGAGTTCCCGGTGTTCATTTCGCTGTTTAACACGGAAGGATTTGGTTTGGCCTCAGGCTTTTCCGTGTTACGCTCATCCACTTTGGCTGGATTTGGCCCTGAGGGTTTTAGGGGATCTTTGGCAACGTGCCGTTGAGCCATCATCTGCGGTGACATCTGAACGAGTTCAGGGTCTCTCTTTGCTTTGCATTTCGGTGGACAAGCATCAGACTGCTGTAAGTTAATCTCCTGATTTTCTTTTTCAGACTCCTGTGGAACAAACAAACAGAAACAAACGAACACAAACAATAAATAAAGGCAGCATGAGTCAGCAAGATGCTCGTTTTTTCCTTGGAAATGACTCTGAAAGCACAAGAACAGTGCAATTCGGCACCAGTTTCGTAGAAAACTGCAACTGCTCCATATAAACCTGGACAAATATTGAATCACACGTCCCTCATTCATCACTGAAAATTGTTCTCCATGTGACTGCCGTCTTGCTGTCAATGCCCCGCTGTTTACTGAATTAAGACTCTCTGGGGTACACCAAATGATCTGGAAGAGTTTACCACTTTAAAACAATCTTTATTTTCCCATAATCTGCTCCAAATTACACACTTTCCTTCCAAGAGTCTCCCTGGGAAATGACAGAGCTGTATTATTAACAAGAAAAACAAACTCATTTCCCTCATTATTGCATTTATTTAGCACTGAAGAAGGAAGTCCTGAAACACCGAGTGTGTAACATATCCAGCTGCCTGGTATGCAAGTGAGTGACGATATTGAAAAAAAACAAATAAAATAAAAGAATCACCTGGTCGATCACGGCAGCATTCTGTATGTGTTCCTGAAGTTCAGCCGTCTTTTCAGAGGAATGAAGGCTCTTTGGTTCAGGAAGGTTGTTGCTCTGAAGTCTTGTTGTAAAACAAAGAAAAGTTTATTCCAGTAGACATTAAATAGGACAACTGAGGGCTGGACATGCACTTTCATAATAGATTTATTACAAAATTGAAGCCATTGCTATATTATCCCACTTTTCCTGGTTGAAGTTACCTGGAGAACAACATGCGACCCTGCAGCTTGTTCGAGGAACAGCAGAGGGACAACGCATCCTCTCTGATGACTGTGATGTTGCTTTGGGTCTTCTGAGCTGCCCTCAGAGGTGGTTGAACCTCAGTGTGGAGACTGGGACTTTGAATCTGGCTCTGGGTGGGTGTTTGGGTGTGGCTCAGCTCATCTGTCTGCTGCTGGTCTGACAAGGACTGAGTGACAGCAGAGACCTGCTCCAGTGTTTCACACTCCTCCTCGGTGTTGGTAAGGGACTGGTCAAACGTAGGGGCCGGCTGGGAGGCCAGCCTCCACACAGCAAGCTCCTGGGCCTGCTGCTGGGTCTCCTCACAGAGAGACCGTACCTTTCTCTGCAGCGCCTCCACCTGGACAGGATGGAGGAAGCAGAAGAAATCAAAATGCACATTTACTCAATATGAAATGTATAGAATTCAATGTAAATATATTTACTAAAAGAAAAAAAAAAATGTATCCGCTTCCTTTTCAACAAAAACTTAAATAACTTAAGTATTCCACATTATCTAAGATGTGAACTGAGTTTCCTCATAAAGACCCCATGCAGCGGCATGTTTAACCCCTGATAACGTGACTAACTTGACATATTTCTGTCACTACCTGTTGCTGCAGGTAGTCGACCTGGACATCCAGCTCTTCCTCCAGATCTTTTTCACTCCTGGTTCTCCCATCTAAATCTTCGCTCCTCTCTGTGTTCTTCTGTAACGACTCGTGTCCTTGAGCCATGACATCATTTGGCACGCTTTGCGTCTCCTGCTCTAAACCGGACAGAGTATCATTTGCTGTGTTTTGGCTTTGCTTGACCTGCTTTTCGCCGTCTGTCTGTAATGATGGGTTCCTGGTGTGTGACACAACCACATCCTTTATTCTTTCTTTCAGCAGCCGATTCTCCTGTCTGACAGCAGTAACAATGTCTGCTGTTTCTCCATTTTGACCACATGGATTCTCTGCCACCTCATAAGCGGGGTCACAGTAACCTTGAGACTTGTTCGAGTCTACAGGACTTGGATGCTGTTCTCCAGGTATTACTGCATCATCACTGTCTTTGCTGCCAAACGGTGCTGCTGTTTCAATCTTTGATAGACTTGTATCTTCCTCTGGATTCAAGTCATCATCTGCCAAAGAGTTCTCAGCGTGAAAGATGATGACAGGTGAGGTCTCTGCTACCTTCCCATCTCTTGGTCCCAGTTCCTCCCCTTCGTCGATTGTCATCTTCACCTCTTCATGTTTTTCAGTCTTAAGTGCATCCAACTCTTGCTTGCATCGCAGCAGTTCCTCTCCCTGGCTGAGGAGGGCACTCTCCCTCTCCTGCAGCTCAACTAGAAGGCCTGAGATGTGCTGACTCTGCTTCTCAAAGGCCATGGTTAGCTGCTGCGTCTGACGCGTCACCTGTGAGGAAAACACGACCGAAGAGCAGACGGAAATAAAAGAAGTTGAAGGCAAAATGGTGATAAGCCACCGTAGCCAATACTTTACTGCGTTTTCAAAATGTCAGTTCTCCTCTTAAATAGTCTTACTTCCTGTATTAGTCTTGTTCTAAATGGTGTAACGTTGTCTAAACCTGTCTAAAAACTAAAAGCTTAGAAGGAAAAAAAATGTGACGGTCAGCAGGGAAGAGTAAACCTCAGTCTTAACCAAACATACGGCTCTAACAAGGATTAATTAGCCTCTATCAGGACTCAGGTTTTACCTCTTTAGATTAGGAAAGAAGAGATAAATTAGAGCTTCTTTTCCATCTGCTATAAGGTTTTTAAACAAAGTGCAATTTGGCCAGATCCTCTCATCTCTGGATTATTTGTCTTCACCGCCTCCTCAAATCGCTTTATGTTACAATTAATGATTAGAAGCAATGCAAGAATGAACCGATGCACTCGTCTGTATTTGTTGTTGTTCTTCATTCATATACCTCTCTGTATTTCTTCCATCCACTGCTATCTGAAGGTCTTTATGCATCATTCAACCTTTACTTTATGGCAGCTCTTAATAGCCTTGCTGCTCAGTAAATCTCATCAAGCAGACCAGAGATATCTCTGTGAAAAACCCATCAACATTAGTTTTATACCCCGTAATGCCTGAACCCCAGAATCTGTCACTAAATATAAATCTATGCTCAGAAATCCAGATCTGAACAATCCATATTTGGCCAAGATTACTTTTATCATGTCGATCTTCATAATGCATGTGTGATTGTATAGAAAATAAAATAGTTTCTCTGAATCGTATTCAAGATAAACGATTGATCTTTTATTACATACCTGGCTCTGTAGTGCCTCCAGTTTAGCCTGGTACTGGTTGGCTCGTTCGGTCTCCTTTGAATACTCCCTCTGCAGGTGCTCCACCTCTTTTGCCAAATCAGAGGTGGAACGCTCACCGCTCTGGAGGTCTGATGAGGAAGACCTTCCCTGATAGTTCTGTTTAGTGTCTTCAATTTGAGAGGCCACACAAGCTGTTTGAGCATCATCCAACTGAGGAGACTGCTCAACACCTATCACTTCCCGCTCCTCCGGGATGATGCCTGCTGCTGCTGCTGTGGACAGCAGCATGTTGAGCTTGTTGGTGGACTGGCAGAAGAGGAGGTGCTGCTCAGGTGAAGGCAGGAGTTTGTTGTCACAGCAAACGATGCTGGAGTTAAGTTCATCGTCATGGAGAGTCAGGTAGGTCAGGGGGCTGTTGGCAATCGAGAGTTTCTCCTGTTCTGGTGAGTCATCACTTCTGTGTTTTAGGTTCTTCACTTCAGCTTTAAGCTCTTCCAGTTTCATGCTCAGCTCCTTCTTCACTTCACTGTCTTTGCTTATTATCTGGTTTCTCTCCTCTTCCTCCCTCTTTCGTCCCTCTTGCTCTAAGGCCAGTTGGGCTTTCACTTCTGCCAGCTGATTCTTCAGCTGGATATTTAGTTCTATCATTTCACTCTCCCTGTCACCGTGTGCTTTGTTCTTGTCCTCCTCCTCCTCCTCCCTACCTCTCTTCATCTCTGCCTCCAAAGCAGCAATGGTCTTCCTCAGCCTTTCCGTCTCTGCCTTTTCATTCTCCAGTTGTGCGCTCACCTCCCTGTCTTTCTCCTCCCTCTCCACCGCCTGGCTGGCGTGTTTGCGGCTCAGCTGTTTCAGGCGGGTCCTGGCTTCCGTCTCAGCCCGTCGTTGAGTTTCGAGGTCGTCCAGCCGTCTCTGGAGCTCCTCACGTACATCACGGATCTCTGAACGCAGCTGGGCATTCTCCCTCTTGAGGTCTTCAGAGGGTATGGTCTGTTCAGACTCGAAAGGTGTCTTTTCAGCAGAGAGCATCAAACTTTGTGATGTTGTTCCATCACCATCCACAGAGGTGCTGATGGGCGTACCGCAGATGTCAATTTCTATCGCTTCATTTCTACTCTTGTGTGTCTCTTCATTACTTTTGTTTGTTTGTCCAAATCTTTGTAAAGATTCAGAGTTTGTGATGATAGTCATGTGCTCAGCATCAATTCCTTCTCCTGGTTCTCTATCAGAGGGATAAGACGCTGAAATCGCTGGATTTCTTCCTGCTGAGCCTTCCTCCTCAGCTTGGGTAGCAGCGGGCCTCTTGCTGTGGGTTGGTGGTCGAGGAGAATGAGGTGAGAAAGTCTGGGATACAGAGCAAAACTGGGCAGGTTGTGGAGGGGGTGCTGCAGCAGACTTTTCATCTAAAGTTAAGAAGGACAGAGAAAAATAAAAACAGAATTAAATAAAAAAAAAAAAAAAGGAAAAAAACGTATCAACCGTCTACTTGTCTTTTTAAACAAACGCGTGCACGACAGCAGGAGTAGTGTTGGGATGCCCTTGGATGATAAACTCTTGGATTACACATCACACAAAGATTTAGTTTTTAATCCTTGCAAATATTCATCTCAAGCACAATTCTTAGGATTAATCCAAAAATCCTAATTTCTGTTATAATTGATAACTTTGCAGTTCCTCCTTCTCAGAGTCTGGGTTTATCGTTGACAGTTCTCTTTCTTATGAAAAACACAGAAATAATATTACTTGGTCATCTTATTTTTTGGTTTTACTACCGTTTTCATCCATTTCTTCCACCATTATCATCTACACTCTTGATTACTGTAACTCCTCTCCCATCTGGTTT
Source organism: Leuresthes tenuis (assembly GCF_036924035.1). NCBI lineage: Eukaryota > Metazoa > Chordata > Actinopteri > Atheriniformes > Atherinopsidae > Leuresthes > Leuresthes tenuis. The sequence goes on along the minus strand of NW_027325365.1, from coordinate 13,365,794 downwards.
ACCCTACAAGTCAATTGGCTTCCAGTCCAACATCATATTGATTTAAAAATCCTCCTCCTCTCTCCTCACCCCCCATCTCTTTCTGAAATCCTTCATCCTTACATTCCATCCCAAACACTCAGATCCTCTTCTTCTTTCCAGCTCTACGCTACATCTGCCCAAATGTCCACGATGAAGCTAAGAGCCTTCAGCTGTAGCTCCTCTGGAACTCTTTCCATCCGTACCACTGACATTAGACTGGCCTTAACTTCACCTTCTCTCTTATTCAAATTCATAGATGTTTATACATTTCATTTTCTTTTTACAGGTTTTAAACTACTTGTTTTCAACTGGAAGGTGTCCTTAAGTAAAGTAAAAGGCACCTACAAAAACTATATTCATGTTCTTATCAGTGCTCTTTATAAATAAACGGCCTTGTTTTCACTTTACAACAATCTTAATACAGAACTAAAGGGTGTAATTGTTATATCATTCGTAAAACGTTGCAGGACTGATAAATCCCAGAAAGTTATTCCTGTAACTCGCTCCTCACCCTGCAGTTCTTTGAGGAGACGCTGGGTGTCAGCTTGTTCCTCTACCAGTCTCCTTCCCTCCTCCTCCAGAGCTCGCTCTCTCTTCCTGCTCTGCTCCAGACTCACTGCCACACCCTCCGCCTCACGCACCGCTTCCTAATGCGAGGGTTGGTAAAAAAAAACAAATGAGGTCAACTGATTCCAGTCACACAGACTTCTCTCTAGATTCAAAAATAAGTGCAGGTACTTAAAAGATTTCACATTGGTTGGAATAAACCTTTATTAATAACAATAATTTAAGTCTTTCTAAAATATTTCAGTTAAACACATCAGCATCCCTGAGGCATATCTGCTGTGTGATTTCTCAAGGTTATACTGAAATTAAGCCACTGACAACCACATAAGAGATGTAAAACATTTGGATTGTTGTGAATGGCTGCGTATGAGAGCTGCGTGTAAACACTGTGTCACAAAAGCAGAAAGCCACAGACATACAAGCTGCAGACAAAGCCAGCATTAGCAGCTAATGTATGTTGCAAGCTGGTGCACAACAACCATCACACTTTGTTTGCACAAGGACACAAGATTTTATGGTGTTCAAGTTCAGCAGTTCACCATCCAGATGCAATAATTCACTGCAAGCACGGTCATTTCCAGTGCTTTACAAAGTGACTCCAGGAAATGTAAGCGTCATTTTTCTTCAGTTTATTATGGATTAACATTTTCTTAGATTTGTAAAATTCTGCAGCTTTAATAAATAGAACAATGAAGCTGGATGATAGAAGAAGCCACAATCCATATATTATTGATTCATCTCTTGTGCATTAACAAAATACTAGACTGACATGTGGCACACAGACATGTTTAAAAATGCATGAGCTCATGAAATACCCAACGCTTAGTTAATGAGTAATTGATAATGCAGACAAACACTGCGAAGATAATCCCTGTTTGTGTGTCTGTTACCGTCAGTTTGGCTTGGGTCTGGGCCTCCTTCTTCTGGCTCTCCTTCAGCTGTTCTTCCGTCCACTTCAGTTTCTCTTTCAAAGAGTCCAAGTCTGTGTTCAACGCTTGCTTCTGTAGAGACAGCTGACAGAGGAAATCATAACGTCAACAGACAGTAGAAAAGATTAAAGATTCTAAAAACTTATTCAAGAAAGAAATTAAGGTAGGAAGAGTGCAAGAATAACGTGCAAAAATATAACTGAAGAGGACAAAATGAAGACATTTTGCTGCTTTAGGTGCATGAATCAGGACCAGTGAAGGGAACAGCAAGCAGTGATCAACAACATGCACAGGTGACCGTCTATCTCTCTGGGGAAACAAACAAAAACTTAAGCTTATCGGCTTCCCACCAGCTCTCATGAAATTTTACACACTTTCTCATGATTGAGCACACCTTAACAGTCCAAAAAGTAGCAATACTCAGTTATCATGTTACCTTTCATCAAGAAAACTGGTTGTTAATGAGTTACTTTCTTATTCTCCTATTCATCATTCTCATGAGTTAGACCATTTTCCAATTTGACGCCATGCTGGAAGCGTGTAAAGTGCACGAATGTACATGAAACAGAGGCCAGGGGGTAAATACAGTGACAGATCGGACTTGTTCTTAGAAGATAAATGTAACAGTTTTGCAGGGAAAGGTTTGCAGCAATAATACTGGGCTAATTTTAATTAATCCCAGGCGTTAATGTCCCAATTACTGCAACTTACCATGTTTATTTGAAGTAGTACATTATTACAAAGGGAGTGATAAAGACTAACAATTCAACCCTATTCATGAAATCATGCCTACATGCCGATCAAACGTGTATCATTTGGATATTTTTCTGATATCAGTTGACTCCCGGATGCAAACGTTTTGCCTGTACTTTGCAAGATTCATGCAAATGTTTTTAAAATGGTGAAAATATCAGCTATCCAGCCAATTTATTACAATAAAAAACAAGGAAATCAAACTTTGAAGTCAAAGAGAATAAAATAATAAATCACAGAAGCAGGCTTTGTGGGATTCTCTGGACAGAAACAAACATGCAAAAATCAAAGGAGGTCAAATGCAGCCAATGTAAACTGCAGACGATTACATCATCCAGTACACCTGACTGCAGCTGACACTGGAGGTGGGATTGTGCCTCTATTGTGTGCCTAGTCTCTGTAACCTGAATAGATATAGCAAGATAACATCTGTGTATCTGTGTGGTTCCCAAAGGGCTCACAGTAAAGTTTTAAGTGATCAAAACAAATGGCCACAATCAAAAGCCATGTCTAAAACAATAGTAATTTCAGCCAAGGAAGCATTTCTTTGTATGACATTAAAATTTGTGTTTTAAAAAAAAAAACCTACAACTCTCTGAAGCTCTTGTTAACCTTCTTTACATCAATGCAAGGTTCAACAACAACCCCCCCCCCACGCAGCCAGTCCCCCACACATCTCTTACTGAGAACTCTATTTCTCACACACAAGTTAGAAGTTTGCTTCAAGCTTCCAAAACCAAAGCATTGTGTCAAACGCAGTCACACCGTCATTACCTTCACTGCTCAACCTTTCCACTGGGGAGAAACCGAGAGGAGAGGAGAGGGGGGTGTGGGTGGAGGGGGGGCAGAAACACAAAGAGCAACAGAGTGAACAGAGAGTCAGAGGAAACAGCAAGGGCAAGAAGCAAGTGTGGGAGAAGAAAGAGATAAGTTTATTGACCTCCGGTACTAATAGTAAAAACAGTTGCACCAAAGAGAGAGAAGATAAATAGAGAAGAGCGGAATAGCACTGAAAAACAGGACATATGAACCAAAATATCAACAATATCCATGAAGTATTGTGCTGGTCCTAAGTTTCCAGTGTTTATACAGACCTTATCTTCAGAAATGTAACAGTATGCATTTTAGAGGACTTGATGGTCTTGTTATGTACACATGTATGTTCCCTCTGTGTGTATCCACCTTATCGGCCTGTGCTTGAAGGGCATTGTGGAGCGTCCTGGCCTGCTGGAGCTCCTGATTAAGCTTATTCACCTCCTGCTGGTGCTGCCTCTCCAGGCACTGCCTCTCCTTCTGGAGCTCTGACAAATCCTTGACACACACAACCATCAAAAACTTAAAACTGCAATGTGGAGCAGGACGAACGGCACATGTTCTGCTGCTCCTGCAACTGTCTGTCTCACCCTCTGATGCTGTTTCTCCAGCTCTTTGGTGCGTTGTTGGTGTTGCAGCCGACTGCTCTCTGCATTTTGCCTCTGGCACTTGAGCTCCTCTTGTAGCTGTTTCAGTCTCTGCTCGACTCCTGATGCCTGCCATGCACAAAAAAAATATATATATACTCCTTAAGCAATACTCTTTCATCATTTTGACTTCACCAATTCAAGTCAAAATCTTACGTTGCTCCAAACCACAAAACTGTATCGAAGTATCAAATGACAAATGAGTAGGACTTTTACTTCTAAAACAATGCATCCCCACATGACTCCATCACTTTTAAAACTTTCTAACAAAAATACAGTGTTTTTTTTTATGCTGCCAACTTTATGGATCTTGAAAGTGAAAGATGGTCCAATTACTCCCATTAGCACAACATGTAAGGTTTAAATCCAAATACCGTAAATTCTGGACTATAGAGCGCCCCTGAATATAAGCCGCACCCTCTAATTTTAAAAAGAAAATCCATTTTGTACTTGTATTGGCCTAAATGTATTGTATTGTATGTATTGGTTTATTGACATAAACAAAAACATACTGCAAATGCTTTTTTCCCCGAAAACCAATGGTTTTAACTTAAATACCTATCGGTAATGCACAAATACTTTGTAGCATTTACTATTATTACTTTTTGTTTTTTAACTGCTGGTAAAAAGTCATTGATCGCCTTCTTTATCTTCCTCCTGCGCACTAAAACCATCAAAGTCATCTTCTTCAGCGTCCGTATTGAACAGCCTCAGAACTATGTCACTCACTTCAGTCTCTTCATTGTCGCTCTCACACTCATCTCAGATAAATCATCTTTCATTTAAAAGCTGCATCATAAGCATATGGTCACTGGACCACTGTGAAGTATTCGTTAACTTCATTGGTCTAATGTTACGAGGCAAAATGCTTTTGGCGGCATGGAAAAAAACGCAGTGCTCAAAGCCTGGGAAAAAAGTAGCGGCTTATAGTCCAGAATTTACGGTAACTGCATAAACATAAACCCTTTGCTTTAATATGATGGGATTTAACACATCTGTTTAAATATTTGACCATGTTAACAAATACAAAGGACAATCCAATGAAAGATAAAAGGGAGAAGTGGGAGTCTCTCACTGCCACTCCATGTGTAAACACTGTTTTCCAGCTACATTTTCCTCTAAAATATTCCTGATAATATTCAAGGGAAGAGAAATATTGTGATAAATGAGACCAACACCCGTAATGTGTCAGAAACAGCACTGTTAGCGGTCGTAGCCCCGCCAGCACACCTTTCTGTAGCTGTGTGTGTATTTTTCTTTTTCTTACCCGTTCGCTGTCCTGGGTCATGCGTGTGTGTGCCAAACTGAGCTCATCGCGGGCTTTCTGCAGACTGACTTCTTTAGCAGCGAGCTCCTTCTTGGTCTGCACCATTTCGTTCTGAATAGACTTCAAGGTCCCGACCTTGTCAGAAAGCTGGTTTTCCAGAGCTGAGATACGACTCTGTATTTCTGATGAAGGTACTGGAGGACAGAACAAACACATAAAGAAATACTACTAACTAACTTTAACCTGAGCAGAATCTATAGTAATACTTTCACAGAAATGATGCACAATAACAAAAAAATGCTGAAACCAGAAACAGAGGATTTAAAGTGGTAAATTAAGCAGAATGATAACAGGAAGTCCTGTCATAATGTTTAGAAACACTCTGCGTCCACATAATTTTTAAATCACTGCAGGCGTACTCTACAGACTGTAAATGCTGTAATAACAACTTTACTACCACATCGTTATGTGTTTAGCACCAGTTTTTATGAAGGTTTCATAATATCTACTACAAAAAACTTTGAGTTTACAGCAACAACTATCTTTCAGTCATAAAACATCCTAAAGAACATTGGGTTTGAGCATTAAATGGGTGAAAGATAACCGAGTGGGTGGAAGAACAAAACAAAAATAGATGAGAAACAAAAAAAAAAAAAAAAAAAATAGCACTTACATTATCATCAAAAATAAATAAATGAATACATTTCAGATGAGTTACTGTCAAACCGTTAAATTTGCAGCACTGAAGAGCAGCAGAGGTCTTTATAAATGGGGTCAATCCATACAAACTGGCTCCGTGACAAACTCAGCCGACATGTTTGTAACAATAAACTTTAACTGAGCCTGTACATGTCAGGCTGTTGATTCCTTTGTTTGTTCAAATAAAAATCTATCTTTGGTTAGCCATCTTTTAATTAAACTGCATCGATAAATGTCTTACATACACACATATAATTTATATATATATATATATATATATATATATATATATATATATAACGTATTCAAAATTTCCTAAAAAGATTAGCAGATGTTTTACACGCAGCTGCATAATTAATTCATTATGGAGCAAAACCCTAGAATCTAGATGTGTGACTTTAATAGTTACTGTGGAGAGTTGCTTAATACAAACAGCAGGAAAAACACTGCCCCTCCCCCTGGTGTCCCAGCAGCAGATTTTATTGTTTCACATTGAACTGTTCCCTTCCTCCTCTGAACAAACATGGAGCTGAGAGAAAGAGAAGTGTTACATCAGACTTATAAAGTGTAGTAAGAGCCACCCTGCATCAAAACTCAGGCCTTGTGTCAGGCAAAGGTCCAGCTGAGCCTGTGATTTCTACACTTCTTATGTAACAAGCGCTGCTGTTATCCAGCGTACATGTCATACAGGATAATTGAACTGATTCACTGACATCGATTCTGCAAAGTGTTGCCATCAGAGCTAAAGACTAAACCAAAACAGATCACTGGCTTTATTTGGCTTTCCATGATAAAAACCTGATACTGTGCAAGTCTTCTGGGCAGATTTTATTTTCACTTTACAAAAACTAAAAGCCTTTTAGTGTAGTTTTTGTAAGTGACATTCAAGCCATCTCTTCAAAGCACTCTTAGGTTACAGCAGTCGCCGTCTTTATTTCCCGTTTTTGGCTATTTTTCTGTATCTGTATTTCTCAGACATGTCCATTTGCTCTGCAGTGACACAGCAGAGGAATCTTCCACGTAAATCAAGTTAACGTGATCATTTCCAAACTCACTGTTTGAAAGGGTCACCATTAGTATTACAGCAAGGCTGACACGTCTTTCAGAAGATTAGTCACTAAATATTCATCAAAAGTCATGTTTACAGTGAAATGCTGAACGGTTGAATAATACTAATATAGTTCCTTAACAGTGTTTTTACCTGAAACCTACTCACTCCCTCTGACAGCAGAATTAAGAATAACCAACTGAGGGTAACCTTTACTTTGCACCCATAATTTGCACTTCATAATGTGACATCATTGATGTGAAACTAGATTTTTTATGAATGTCAGCTGCTGTCTGGATGTTTGTGGTTTGTCTTGACTGCAGCTAAGTCTTAATTAATTAATGAATTCATTCTTCTCCCCGTGTGGCAGCCATGTAAGATAACATATTGACAGACGCATAACGTTACTGAATGTTACTGAATGCTCAGTAATAAAAGTACACCAGCTGTTTGAGAGTTTTCTCTGATAGAGAAAGACTTCTATGATGAGCTTACGGTTTGAAATGTTGTTTCAGGTTTTTTTGGTTGTCGTTTTTATTTGTCTCTGAACAGAAGGTTGTGAAAGAAATGTTCTGTTAATAGGATCGACCCTGGCCTCGTAGTTTATTTGGTGCTTTGGTAAAATCAAGTGCACTATATACCGCTGGTTGATCAACATGAGCTACAAACTTCCAGCCAGCTCTTTTAAAAAGTGACTGAGCATTTTTCCATTTATGCGACTCACCTTTAAAATGAATTAATAGCCTTGGCATTGAGCCTCAAAAGCATTTAGTATTTAAATGTAGCCTTTTCAAACTTTCCTAAACTACACTTGGCAAGAAAACAATAGTTGGTGAGTGATTCCTTTTTTGTTTCAAGGATATTTCAAGCACTAGTGGAAAGTTGCTCGACAGGAAATAAGGGCAGAGAGCAAGAGAGGGAGGAGATGTAGCAAAGGGCGTTGAGCCAGGACTGGAACCGGGGAGAGATGCAACGAGGAGCTTCAGCTTCTGCTGAACGAGCGCCCTGCTGGTGAAAGATTCTGACCAGATTTTGTTGGTCACCTCTCGGTAAAACTTCAAAGCCACATATGGATCAGCATTCGCTACAGTGACGCCAGGCTTCTGACATTAGGTTGGCTGACATGTCGACTTCCTTCAGCAGAACCTAAAAACCTAATTGGGCCAACATGTTGTTGCTTACTGTAAAACCCTGTACCTAATCCAAAATCCAATCCACTCCCGAGGCCAAATTGAAAGCGTAGGAGTACTGAGTTAAATGCAGAGCAACCTGACCATGTGGAGTCCCACTCTTACCGTAATCCAGCTAACTTTTTAATCTTACTTGAGGATAAAGTCTGCTAGCGTGAACTGTATGTGTGTTGACTGCATTTTCAAACTGCAAATGTGCGACAACCATTCGTTACCAGGGTGACCGCTGAGCATCCTCACTCACCTTCGGCCTCCGTTTTGTGCTCCTCCTTCCCACTGACCCCCTGCTCCAACAGGCCTTGATTTATGGCATCAGGGCCAGGCGTCCGGGGAGAGGGCTGTAGTCGTCTCCTAGATGTTGGTCTTGAATCATCACGTTCCCATGGAAACACAGACAAAGGTGTGGAAAAGGCATCTGATTGGTCAGATGGGTGGCGGTGAGGTGTGCCCTTGTGTTGTTGTCGCGACAGTGAAGCTGTAGGCATGTCTGAGAACTGGAGCCGCTGTGTGGGAAGAAGATGTCAAATTAGAAAGAACATTTGAGCATCAACAGAGACTTTTAGTCTGTAAATAGATACAAATCGAAACAACAGCTTCAAAGTAAAGGCATTTTTTTTAGAACTGTCCCTTGTTCTCATCACAAGGCCAAGCTGAATTTTCAGACTCTTCTCTGCTACTTCCCACCTCGATGAATAAATAAACCTGATAAACTCAAGTTAGAAGACATTGATTCATTTTACATATAGTACTGAGTAGTTATTTCATTTTTTTTCTTTGGAAATTGTGCAACTTTCTCAAAAAGGCAGACATGACCAACTAAACTACTTGGGTGGAAAGATGTAATTAGTTAAGACTCTTAGTAGATAAACTGAAAGAAAATCCAAACAAAGGAAATAAGCTCAGTTTTAGTAATATGAAGGGCTAAATCCTCCAAGTAGAGAACAGCAAGATCCATCTAAAATCTAGTGTAATGTCTTGGATTAGCCCACACATAGCTCAATAGAAGAATAAGCTGGTACTTACCCGGTTGTGATGGCTCTGCCCTTCATCTCGCTGCCCAGACTTCTCTTCCTGTCGGCTCCCTGCAGAGCAAAAACACAACATATGGACTGAACTTTCTGCCTAAAACCTATAAGAAAAGTTGAAAAGGAGCAACGACAGTGAGTAACCAAGAGGTTTAGTAACAAGAGTGGAAAGGCAAACACGACAGTCCCCAGAGAGTAATGGGCTGGGAAACTTCAGTACTGAAGGATCTTATTTTTAACCACTTGGCTCATCTGGGAATCTTGTGTTTTTTCCATTTAATATTTGAGATTACACAGCGCATTAATGAAATGACAGGCAAGAAACCACTTTAGAAAAAAAAAAAAAAAAGGAGTCTTAAAGTTAAACAGTTGTACCATTGTGCTCCCAGGGTGAGGTTGAACTCCAGCAGGGTGTGGAAAACAGAGTGGAGTCTGCCAACCTGCTGCTGTTCTGCAGCTTCTCCAGCTCAGCCTCCAGCCTGCCAGAGAGGGGTGAAGGAGAGACAGAGGGAGAGTTTAGCATCAGCAGGGAAACCGAGTAAAGGTTAGAAAGAAAACAAATATGGTCCAAAGGAAACAGATGGAAGATTTAACCATTAATATGACACCAACACCTTTATTAACCCATGGAAATAATCACAGTTTCAAACCTGACAGAAATCATATGGATTGGAAACCCACAGATATATGACTAGGCCATCATTTGTTCCCTAAGATTTGATTAATAAATTGTATTTTTATTTTAAGTTTAATTCTAACAGCAGCTAACTTATTATCAAGATACAAATTTATGTTCTGTTCAATCAGAACACAAAACTTTATAAAAAGTAAACAATCTGATATCTAGAATATGAAGAAAAAGAGCAATAGAAAGAGAAATCATTTGTTTCATCATTTTAACTTGTGCCAACCTTTTGACTTCCTGGGTGAGCTTGTTGTTTAGTGTACGAGCAGCATCCAGCTGGCCCTCCAAAGAGCATATCTGGGCCTGCCTGGTGTGAAGCTCCTGGTTCACACGCTCCCTGCTGGTCACGGCCGCCTTGGCCTCCTCCTGAACACTTTGCAGCTCCCTCTGGACAGACTGCAGCTCCCCACGGACTTCCTCATACTTGGCAGGAGAGGCGAGGACAAAAGATGATACATGTTACTGACAAATGATTGAGAGTTAGCACAACGGTACCCATTTTTAAAACTCAATACAAAACAAGTCCTCAACAGGACTGTCTTAGCTTTTAATGCAAAGAGTTAGTATTAGTAATGTAGGGAGACTTGAATTGACCCTCAGGGCACACTGTACTCAAGTATTGTGCAATATAACCTTTCAACAGATTTAAACAAACTTTACAGAGCTTCATTAAAGTATCCGTGTAAACTCTGAAAGGGTAAAAATCAAGACATCGTTCCTGTGATGAGAGTGAAAGTTCAGCTCTGAGAATGTGTCAAAGAAGACGGGTAATTTCAAGTTGAACTCCTTCAGTCCTGTTCCATCTTCTTATCTACAGTGTTAATTATGAAGTTACAGATTGGTGAATGCTGTGAGGAAATGTAGCCTGCGAGAAAGAGTTAGTCATAGACACGGCTGTGTATACCTTCACAGTTTGTTTTTCAAAGCTGGTATGGATGTTGTCCAGCTGCAGCTGTTTCTGCTTGTTCTCTCTGGACAGTCGCTCCTCGTGGAGCTGCAGCTCCTTCACTTTTTGTAGGACCCGTCCAGACAGTCCCACGGTCCAGTCCTCCTCAGCCCAGCTCATCTCTGTCTGTCTGGGCCTGATGGGATGGCAAAGTAACCTCAGCACAAGCTCTCCATCACAAGCTTACTTTAACTGCAGGACTCTAAAGGGTAACTTAGTCTCTGAGAGTTCAGGGTGACTGATTGTATTTGGCATTCTCGGGACAATGAACCGGCCAACATGTCCTAAGATTTTTTTGCCAAAACCAAAATACTTAAAGGCATTGGATTCTGCATTTGTACTGTGAGAGAGAAAAAAAAAGACAAGATGGAGTACGAGCTCTTGCTCTAAAATAAGAATGAGGTGCATATAATTCTAAGTGTGCTTGTGTTGTCAAAGAGGATCGAGCCCACAACACATGAATGTAAACATGCTTCAATCATCTGGGCCTCTGGCTGGTTCCTGCTCTGAATATATTATGTTGCTATGGGCCTGATGCCTCAGGGAGGCACTGGTTGTCACAGCTGGGTAGCTCTGACTCAGAGGCAGTGTTTTCCAACACAGACTGCCTGCAACTTTCCAGCAGAACCAAGAGCTGAAAATGATCCTCTCAAACTTAAGCAAAAACAGTCACCCGTTCACTCAGAACCTTTGCTTAACGCACATGTTTTCAGCCAAATAAACAAGCATCACTTTTCCTGATACCGTGTATACAACAAGAGTAACAATCCACACAGATACAGATAAGCTAAACATGAGAGCACTGGAATGAAGAAAAGCCTGATTGAAAATGCTAACCTAGACAAAACTCAGTTTAGACACGCACCACGGCCTCAAGGCTATCAGCTCTACAACTGCAGTCAGATAGTTTCTGTCATGGCACAGAGGTGGTGTCATCGTGTGTCCGTTTCTGTCCAGAAATAACTGAATGCAGTGGCAAATGCATTACTGACAAAAGCTGGTCAAATTACACCCAAAGTGCCTTAAAAGACAGTAAAATGAGAATATTCCAGAGGAGCTTGTGTGTGATTTAAACTGAATCAAGAATACATGTCTGGTCTTGTCTTAATAAGAGAAAGATGCTGGTTAACTTGCACCATTTTGAGCAACTAGCTCCTTATTTTTACATTGACTAAATATCTACTTTGTTAACTATTCACGGTTCAGGCAATAGAGTGTTGCTTAAAGTTAACAAAAAGTGTTGAATCTGAGAGGGTTTTATGCACTCCTGAGTTAAAACTCAACTAATACATAAATAAAAGCAGCACATTTTCACATTTCAGAAGACTGGACCTCAGAGGAGTTTCCATTTTGCCTGGTTGACTGTAGCCAACTAATTTTCTGTCATTAAGTAATTGTTTCAGCTCAGAAACAGAATAAGCCCTGAACTTAATTCCATTATTGCACCTCTTGTTTGAGGTAATCCACTTACTAAACAAGACAAAGACAGAGAGTGGAGTAGTGATATAACTTTGATCGCTTTGTTACATACCATTAGGTCTGAAATGCTCAAATAAATGTTAAACTAATTAAGTTTCATTCAGATGTTTTTGCCAGTGAACATATTTGAACAATTATGCAAAAAACATTGCATTCAGGGCAAATATTTGCAGCCAGCTCATTACATTTTAAATGTCAGAAGCCTCCACATATTTACTCTACTATTAAAACTAAAGCAGTCATCTGATTTATGGGAAATTGGAAAAAAGTTATTAAAGAACCGAACAAGCATGTCCTATATGCAATGGAGTTCAAGAGCAGGCATCAAAGGATTAAAGACAGGAACATCATCAAATTATGGACACTATGTAGGAATACTATCCACCTGACACTACTGCATTAAAGGTTAAGCTAATATCACAAGATCATAAAGAAAAAATGTATATTGCGCAGGTTTGTTTCCACACTAGCTTTATTAATATCACAAGTAATTTTTTACTTTAAATCAGAAAAAGTCAGCCCTTCTAAGTAAATGTTAATAAAGTTGATAAGGCCACATCTTTAGTTAAATGTGGATGGAGACAGACATCCAGAAGCTGGACTCTGGCCTGTGATCTAAGAGCGTTTGATCACGAGGTTCAAACAAAACAAGAAACGACTGTCATCTTCAAATAACAAAAACTCATGTCAGTTTAACGATCATCACGGACAGCGTCAGAGATGGAGCCACGAGCTTTTTTCAGAGCAGCCGGGACTCACTTTACTGTCGTTTGTTCGTGTTTGGTCCACCAGCGGTCAGTGACTGACAATTAAACTAGCAGTGATGCTACAAGCTAACCCCACAGTGAAGCTACTTACCATTCACTTCAGAGTTACAAAGGGCGCGAGCAAGCGAGCCGGCGGGTAGGCTCGCTCACAGCTGTGACAGCGCTTTGAGCCGCTTTTTAAACGTAACACCGGTGTCCAGTTCGTCACTGTTCAGCGAGTGAAAACACCGCTTTCAACAGAACAAAGATACGTACAAAAGTTAACGGTTCTGGCACCAGAAACAAGATGCCGAGAGTCTCATGCAACTGACAAGGCAACAGAACCCGGAGTCGCTTTGGCACGAGGCGGGCGGGGGTTGGTGACGTAGCAGGGAAATGTTTTGGGAAAGTCCTCGTGGTGATGTGACCCTCCGATGACCTCTAGCGACGTGAAGCGGCCAATAACACAACTACTGTTTTCAAATGTAACTTTGAGGTAATTTACTGGAGTATTTGCTCTACTGCGTTGATTAATTTATTTAGTAAATTAGCATATGTAAATTATAGATATATGTGAATTAGTTGTACTCAAGAGACAATCATTTACATATTTCTACCAAAAATCCTGTCCAAATAAGTTAGGTTGTGAGTTGTGTTGTTTAAAACATCAAAATAAAATCAGTAGTTATTCATTTTCAAACGACTTTTGCGTAATTCTAACTTGAATTGGAAATTACTTTGTTTTGGGTCTAATTTACCCTAATTATTTGATGAAAAAGAAAGAAAAAACACCCAGTAGAGTATCCCATAAAGGTTAGGTGAAATGGCAAAATGTCTGTTGCATGGGAGGACGAGCAGCCTTTTTCCAAAGAGGCTCATTTAGAAATAAAGACTTTCGCATTCTGTGCAAAGTGTTAAAAAACAAATAATGTAAGAGTAATGTTTCTCATCATAAAATCCAAAGAATTTTGGAATTCTATCATCCATGGTAAGATGTACAAAATATTTAGCATTTCAAACTTTGCAAGAATATTCGAGCCTGAACTTTTAAGTAGCTGAATTTCTTATCAAGTAGATGGGAAAATAACACTACAGATCCCGCTTCAGTTCCCCAGTACTTACAGTGTTGGTAAAATGTGATGGAGCACTGGAGGAAACATGTTTCTAAAAAAATAATCCAGAATCAGATTTAAACTAAGCATATTAAAAATATTTGATTTTTTTGTTTATTAATTTTTTTTAAATGTATGTTACATTCTGTTAATAACATGGATTTAATTATTTGTAAATCAACTCTTTTTACTGATAGTCCAAACTTTTAGGAATCAAACTAAGGCAAATTTGTACCTCTGAGACTTGACATACACACCTGTAGTTTGTTGGCATCAAAGACATTTACACCTGTGATAAATAATCTGATTTTACCTTAATTCTTGTTTTATTTTGAAGTTTGTCCGCTTGCATTTTTTTGTTGCATGTTCTCTTTGTCCCCATTTCACCAGAATTTTGGGTTTCTAATTGCTACATTACTTGTCCAGGGTGTACATTGCCTCTCACCCAGTGGCACCTGGGGTAGGCTCCAGCTCCCTCATGGCTCTACATTTGATTAAGTGGGTATAGAAAATGAATAGATGGATGGACTGCATCACCTACTCATTGCTTGTTTTTATCTCTGTCTGTACAAATGTTCCATGTTTTCCTTTGTTCAGCGTCAGATCCTCATCATAATTTTTGTAGTAGCTCCCTATGTCAGCCGGTCACGTGGTTTTCACCTCAACTCTTTCTTGTTATTTTTTAAGCAGAGTTCCACATGTTTCATGCCTTGGCAGTGCTTTTTGTTAGTTTTGAAGAAAGTCTTCATTTTCTACACGTGCTTGCCTCCCACCTGTTAGCCCTGGGTTCAGGTCCTCCATCTCCTTCTGGCCTGGATCATGACAAACATACAGTTTATGAAACAGATCAAGAAAGATTTGAGCTGTTTTTGGTGAGTGGGAAAAACATGTGTTGGCTTGTGAGTCCAGACTGAAAAACGTCTATATATGACCCTCATGTTAAGTTTAAGAAAGTATTTAATAAAGATAACCTGAATGTCACACGAAAAGTAGAGAGAAGTCCACAGATAATACATATTTAGGTAGCAGAAGTTTTCTTCCTCTCTTCTTCCATTATAAATCATGTGATACAACCTCACTTTATCTTTGTACCATTAGCTTATGAACTACTATTATAATCACCAAGCTGTATACCTTAACCAACTACAACCTTAAATCTTGCATTTAAATAGTGGTGAATAGTCCTCACTTATTTAGTGCTATGTTAACCTTTAGGTTATAAAAAGCAAATGTTTTCAGTCACTCATTCATACTCAGACTAATACAGAAGTTTGTACTATATATGCAGCGCTTTATTCTCAAGTATCACACACTGATGAGCATATCGAGGGGAATGTGGGAGTTAATAACTTTGCCAAAGGGGCACCTGAGTCATAGCTCCCATTTATGCATCAACAAGCTATGTCAATATTCTTACCATAACTTCCCTTTTATCTGCAGTAATCTCCCTTTTCCTCTCCAGGCAGATGGCAGACTACTTTCAGTCTGTTTATTTCCAGAGATTTCTTCCCAACAAGTACTTGATTAATAGGATTTTCTGTCATTTCTCTCAATAATATGGCAGTCTTGACCTAACCATAAAGCAGCTTGTCAAAAAGTCATAGCCACACAGACTGCTCCATTTAAACTGATCTTCAGTATGTGGGATTTTTGAACATGTTAATCAATCTAACTACTTCTGGGGCATCAAAATCAGTGAAAATAACTCATTATTTAGAAGGTTCTTGATATTTGTATTTCAATTATGACAAATAATACTAAATCTATACATGTAATACATAAGTAAATGTATTTAGTTACAATTAGAGCTTCATAGGATCATAAAATAACCCAGTAGATGGTTTCGCTGTGCCTTGACGAAAGCTTGAAACGTTTCACCTTATTCACTTTATTCTGACAATGTGTGTGTGTGTGTGTGTGTGTTCAGCGTTAAGGGCTTAGAGACAAACTTTTAGCTTGTGTTGCTCAGTACAAAGTGTAACGATCTAATAGGTAAGCAATAGCAGTTAGAAATGTTTCCACGTTTGTAGTAGCAGCAGCATCTAGTGGAGGCAACAGTAATCAGATTATAAGAGTCATAACAAGAAGTCATTCTTCCAGGTAGGCTCTGGATTTGAATGTAATCTGGGATTTGTTGTCTCAGTGCTGAGTGGTGTGGAAACCCAGGAACTAGCCTGCAGTTACTGCACACACCTTGCCATATGTTAGACACCTGAGTCTTTATAACTGTGAGAAAAAAAGATTATGTGAGTAGTTATGTCATCTCAGTGTAATGCTGAGCAATAACAGCCTGGTAATTTAAGGTGTGTTTGAAGGATTATTTTCTGTCCATTGGTAGACACTTTTCCAGACTTTCAATGTGTTTTCTTTTAGGTCTGTGCCGGCTGTAATGGGTGTTGTGACTGGCAATTTCAAACCTGAAAGCATGCCTGTAAGATTGCACACCAAAAACTGCTTTGTCAGACTTTGCGAAAGTGGTTTAGAATACTTTGGAGGATGTCTGCTTGTGTGTGTGAGCAGAAACTCTCCACACAGCCTTAACTATAACTTAAAAGAGATGAAATTGCGAAACACATGCAAAAAAGAAGTGGTGAAAATTAAATATTTAGATCAAAACAGCTTAATGGGCCATCAACCCCATGCTGTTATGTAAAGTGAATTCTATCATCCACACTGACGCACAAAGCTCACCCAGGAGAAGACTCATGTCACGAAGTAATCTCATCTCGTCACTCATTCTTTATTAATACAGGACGACATTTATTCTCAATCCCAACTCACACGTTCATTCCACACACGCTTCACAAAAGAACACATGTTGTCTGCCAGGGACCGGCAAAGGTAGCCAGGCAGTCAGGCTGTGTGCCACCAGCTGGATTCTTATTCATCCACTTTTCCCATGGGGGCCTGCTTTTCATCTGGCTGCTAACAGAGTCTTTGCCTGACAACTGGCAGATTTCTGTCAGACAATAATACACCACAGCTCTGTTAATCCCGTTTTTTTGAAGGTAAGGCAACAAAAAAATATCTGTGATAGAGAACATGTACGTTTTAAGAAAAGATGATGGTGAACAGTTTGCATTTACATGAACAGGATTGTGCCTGTTACATGTGACGCTTTAATTAAACAGTCGGTTGAGGGTTTTCGGTTTCAGAGATTGTTTAAGGCTGTAAATCATTTGCATCCTAAGTTTTTTTAAAGGTCTCTAAATGGCTTTTTGCTTTACTCTACAAATACAAATACGAAACTGCCTAAAGTAATGGTTAATATACCACATCTGCCTATGAAAGTTCTTGTTTTTCTTTAACATAATTGTCGACTTTATCCATCTTTCGCAGATGTTTCCTTGGTCTGCAGTTTTCACCCTTGAGCCCAAAGTGCCCGGCCAGCGCACCACTGAGGAGCTGGTTACCAATACTC
Source organism: Leuresthes tenuis (assembly GCF_036924035.1). Taxonomy (NCBI): domain Eukaryota; kingdom Metazoa; phylum Chordata; class Actinopteri; order Atheriniformes; family Atherinopsidae; genus Leuresthes; species Leuresthes tenuis. Next base: position 13,348,446 of record NW_027325365.1, on the reverse strand, counting down.
TGATGCTGGAGCTGGGGGCCATGGTGAAGCGCACTGAGCGCATCCGTATAGAGAGGGCGGCGGAGGGACGGCGCCGCCGCCGCAGCTCCTCCTCAGCAGCTGACTACAGCTGGCTGGCCAGCACACCGACCCCACAGCCCTATCAGATCACTCCCAATGACCTGCTGGAGCTGCAGGACCTCTGTGCCAAGATCCCTCCTCAACAATGTGGCCCAGTGATTGTCAGGTAAGAAAGACAGGGAGACACAGGGGCAGGTGTTGTAGAAACTGGAAAAGATCGTTGAAACATTCTGTATGAGAACGTATGAGGCAGAGATAAACGCAGCTATGTGTAGAGGCAGAAAAACTTCAGATAGACAGAAGGTAAGAAGATGACATAACAAAACTAAAGAGAAAAGCATCCAAAGCCTGTAAGGGAAAATGAGCATGAAGAAGGAAATAAAGAAAGAAGAGCTGCAGGGTTACAGTTTAATCCCTTTAACAGCCTAAGCAATAACATGCTGATACTCTCAGATCCCCAAACCTAAAAGTGAACTGCTTGTGATAACCTAATACTGAACTGAAACAACTGCTTCTTTCAACTTAAAGCAAGTTCATGTTTACAGTTCAATAGAGTTCAATAGCATGTTATTCAAATAATTCTACAAATCTACTATAGTGTTGGAATTCTTAAAAAGTGGCACCCCCACCTTTAAAGCCAACTTCTGCCTGCCTCTGCCTTGTTTCTTGTCTTTTGACTGTAAAACATTCTCCCACATCGCTTGTATTCCTCCATCTGCAGGTTCAGGAGGCTGGTGTCAGAGATGGAGCCTGAGGTTCAAGAGGTCCCCCGGCTATTTCGCACGGTGCTGCGCGACTGCGTGGACGAGGTGAACGGAAACGACGACATTCAGACTCCAAACCCTCTTCTCGAGAAGCAGCACCGCAGCAAGAGCCTCTCCTTTGTTACTTTCCGCACAAAGTTCCGCACCGGTCAAATGTTCAAGGGCACCGGCATGAGAGGCTCCAGGGGGAATCTACAGCAGCAGGTGGATTGGTCGGACGAAGAGGACGATGCAGAAGGGGAGGAGGCGGCCATCAAGGCCAGGGCCGGGAAGGGGAGGAGCAGGAGCATGCCAGAGATCACCCCGTTTGAGCAGAGCGCTCAGGCGTGAGACGAGAGAGGAGGACGTGTAGGGGAGGTGGGGTGTGGATGAGCCTAAATCACAGGGGGTGACCATGAATAAAGAGACAAGGACGGAAGGTGGCTATCAAGGAGATGGGACAGAATATGTTTAAAAAATTTTCTTTTTTATTCCCTGGCTTTTATAAAGACGAGAACAAGATAAGAGAAAGTCATTTAACTGTCTACACGCTGATAAACTTTAGTGAAACCCAAAAGCAAGATTGTTCTGTTTTTAAGATGTCTGAGGCATTTTGTTGCGCTAATGGTTAAATACCAAACAGTTTTTAACCATGCAGTGGCTCTTCGACATGGTCAGTGTCGTGCAAAATGAGCCTCGAAGACAAGGTTAACACTCTGATGGGCAGCACCACCATCTTAGATGTCCATTATGGGAAGCTAGCATTTGATAATTAGAACTGTGCACAAAGTAGTTCAAGTTAGTTTATCAGGTTAATTAACCAAATTACTTGACAACCTCTGACTTATAATACCATAATCTAATATTCAAAGCTGAGGCAAAGTGGTAAACCCACCAACAGACACGGTCCACGGTGTGACTTGCACATTACTAACCTTTGTCATGCTTCACGTGACCCTTTGAAAACGTGTTATCCAACAGGCATGGCACCTGTCTTCTGCAATAGAAGAGAGACATTCAGCTCAGGCCGCTCCTCAGTTTACTCAGCAAATCACCAGCTCAGCTAGCAAGTGCTCTCCTGTCAGTTAAATCCTTGCATGCATCAATCCATAGAATCATGTCTGGTATTATTTTTTTTTATTGTGAATGTATATGTATGTATTCAGGGAAATAAACATGCAATGTTCTCATATTTTCCGTGCCATTAAAACGCGGCTTTTTCACAAAGATGTCGCTGTTTTGCTTTGAATATGAAAGCAGTTGTGCAGCATTTGTATGTGGCTCTTCAATTTGGCTGAGCAGTAGCCTATGTGCAGACTCTGTGAAGAGTACAATCTTAAAGGGAAGGAGGCTTTAGAGGTGATATACTTACAAAGCTCTGATCAGTTTACATACACTTATCATGGGCTGTTCGTATGTGGAAGAATGATGATACCAACAAATAAAAATTTAGTGCATAAGTTCCACTCACTCAAATGATTAATTCGGTGATCCTGAAAGGGTCAACATTTCTTAACTTGTTAAGCCCTCCTTCATTCCTGTCTGTGATAGTGACTGACTGCAGCCTGAAGCGTCTCAGAGCAAACAGGGGAGTGCAAAGAGAAAGCCAAATGAGCTCAATAAAGTAGCCTTTTTACCAGTGTCTCAAAGGAGACCACGACTTCTTCGTTCAGCTGTCAGGAAATTAGTTTAAATAGTCTACTCTAGAACAACTCACCGACCACCAGGACGCAGAACCTGGAAGCTCCAGGAACACCAGTGACTTTGTCCAAAGTCAAGCGAGTTTCACATCAACATGAAATGAGAGGCCACCGGCCGAGCTAGAAGCTCCAAAATCAACAAATTCAGGCTTGCGAGGATTAACAGGTGAACATGTGGACAGAGAAGAAGACACCTGGAGGAGATGAGAACTTTTTGAGGAGTAAAGATGAGGTATTAGGAGCACTGGATTGTCAATCATGGTGGTGGTAGCATCATGTCCTTGGGATGTTTGACAGCTGGCTGAGCTGGAAGATTTTACAATGTGGATGGAATAATGAAGGACCACTGATTTGTTTAGCATGACCTCAAACTATTAGCATGACCTCAAACTATTAGCTGGACAGAGTGGCATTACGGAAATTACTCTAATTAAACTGCAAACGGTTGTGAAACAGATAAAGCAGGCAAACATTAAGCTTATGGAATGGGTTTTCCAAAATTTGTATCCAAATCCTACCGAAAACATGTAGCTGTACTTAAATTCAAAGTCTGTATCTGGAGACAGATGAACTCTGCAGAGAAGAACGGTCAAATATCCAACTGCAATTTGCTAAAAGCTTGTTGAGAGCTTCTGGTAAAAGTGACTTTTAAATAAATATTGGTGTCCTGGTCTACTGCACTTATAATTCGAACTCTGCGTTTGCTTCAGAAAGCCCTAAATGTTTATTTGACATATATAGGTATATATATTCAATTCAATAATAAACTTTGCCATCTTAACGTGCACGAGTATAAATAAACATTCAATAAGAGCTGCATGTGGACCTGATCAGCACCTTACTTGTGTTAAATGAAAAAAAAGAAAGTACGTTTGTAATAACCCGGCATAGCTAATTATATCACTGACTAATCCTCTTATCCCAAGAAAATCCTTAACACATGAGTGCCAGCATCCCGTTATCATTTATTAATGTGCGCTCTCTTATCAATACATTATCATAACTATTTGCACTTTATACACTGAAGTCAAGGCATTTGGCTAAAAAACAGGGAAAATAGGAACAATGTTTTCTTTCTTTTTAAAAAGCTGTGGTCATTTACATAACATCCTGTACATGTGGTGAAGACGGGGAACAACTACAACAGACATCCAACCAGACACTTCCAGGGACTCTGGCTGATTGAGACGCTTCATTGGTGGGCATTCCCAACCAGAGTTACCCCTTCATAAGCACTGATCCTCACTGCAGCACAGCATGAGTGAGGATTAAACCTTTTTAACCATTATACCTGCCTGCCAATCAGATAGCTTCATTTAAACCATAGCTCTTATGTAACTTTACACTTTGTGCCTGAATTTCACTGCAACCTTCAGTTCAGGTGGCTGTAACTGTGGTCTTTGCATTATATCACAGTTCAATAACATTACCCATTTGGCAAATAAACTTTGAAAGCAACACAAAATTTAACTGGGTAAAAAAAAAAAAAAAAAAAAAGAAAGAAAAAAGAATAATTCACATCATAAATGACTGTTGTTAAGAACTACTGATAAATGAGACTGTCATGCTCTTCCAATAAAAAGAAGGTAAACTAATAAGCAAAATCATCTGAGAATAGGCTCCAGTTCTGTTGTTTGGCTTTGAAATAACAAAAAAGGATGACATGAGGTAAAACGGGGTGAACAAAAGGGAAAAAAATTATAAGACAGTTTGCAGAATCAAACCATTAAATTATAGCCATTTTGATTAAATGTTTAGGAATAGTTGGTCAAAGTACAACGAAGAGCACCCTTTTGCTCCCTCTCAATACAAAGTCGGTATTTTAGACCACTTATTAGGTTTTTTTTTGGACAGAGTTCAAGCTCTTTATTCTTCCCCAAACTGTCAAATCAAGAGTCTGTGGTTTGGGAACTGACAAGTCTGTATATATTTTAATGGATCCCAAGACTCCATTAAACCGTGACAGAGAAGTCTGTCCTCCAAGCATGTTGTGTGGACATTTGTCCCGGTCCAACTTTAGCTTCAAAACCCCTTCAATGTGCTTTTCTCCTCCCCTCAGCTGCTGCTCTTTGCTTCTTTGCTTTAAGCAAAGAAGACAACAAAGACGATGAAAAAGACAACGAGAACAAGAAAGATCTTGATCATCAGCCAGCGGTTGGAGGAGACTGATTGGAAGTACTTGAGGATCTCTGTGTGAGCAGCCTCCACGTTCAGCTGGGTGTCCTCCACGTTGGCGTCGATCCTGTGAGAGGGGGACAACAAGACCGTCATTTATCTTTACTTTTAAAAAGCTGATGGAATAAACAGGCAATATTTGTATTGTAGAGAGCTTTGAGTGGTCATCGAATAAATTAACAGTGCAGTTTGTCTATTTCCATTCCCTCCTCACCTCTGGATGGTCTCCTCTTGCTCTTTGACCATATGTGCCAGCTGCTGGAATATGGAGCCCAGTTCCACGATGGTGCTCTCAATGTTCTGCATGGTGTCTGCACGACTCTGGATGTAAGAGTCCTAAATGACATGGCATTAAATATTCAAAAGGAGACGAGCATTTATTTCAGTTGCATATTTCTGGACCGCATGTGCACCGACATAAAAAACTAAAAGCTAGTTTTCCCTCTCCAGCTGTCTGACTGTGACAAACACAATGAGTCTACCTGCTCATCAATGAGCTGGAGTTGCAAAGGGTTGCTCTGAGAGTCCATATCAATGGCCACAGCCCCCATGCTCCGGGACTCATCCTGCATCAGGACCGAGCTCTCTGCAGGGAGACAACAAGTACAACGCACTCATGTTCAACAAGGTCAGCCAGAAGCTCTGAATGGTAGAGGGGAAAAGCAGAAAGTACAGCGGGCATTTACAATAGCTAGTTATACCCGCTGAGAGTCAAACGTTCCAGGGAAATACCTTTTAAATTTGTGGTTGTATAGCCCTGGTAGTCATTGCGCGGCTCGCGAGCTGCATGCGGCTCCTGGGCCCCTTTTTTGCGGCTCCCTAAAATATTTTTTCATTTTTGCATTACAGAGGACCAAATACAGTAATAGTCATTCACAAGGAATTCGAGCAGTTCCCTACTACAACAGCTGTTGTTTTGAACACAAGTACACTGGCAGTGAAAACGTCTCCAAAACCTGTGCTACTTTTAAAGGAACATTTTAAGCAACATGCTCAGTGTGTTGAAAACCAATATACCATGGTAACGGTTCTCATATGCACACGTTTGCCTGCCATATGGGCTCCATTTAAGTACATCCTAAGAGACAATCTGCCAAACTAAATACTTAAGAGTAAGAAAAATAAATCCTGTCGGAGCTTAAGCACAGATATCCCAATGAAAATATTTTCATTTAGACGATTTAAAGGTTTTTCACCTTTAAACGTTAACATTAAAAACCATCTTATCTGTGTTCCAAAAATGCTCAGTGTCTTCACACAGAGCATTTACTTGAAATTCAGCCCAAAATGCTGATAGGAATGCTCTTCATTAACATTTTCCTGGCAGTGTAAATGCACGTATAGGAAGTATTTGAGCTTCCATCGTTGTTTGTAGGGTCTTTGATAAGTATCCTGATGTTCAGCAACAGGATGAACTGAGCAGGAGTGAGGACGTGGAATATTACCTCCAAGCCAAAGCAAAGAAACAATAAAGGTGTGTTCACTCTATTACTCTTAAAAACTAACAGCACGATTCTTTATGAAGTGATGGAAACGTCTTGTGATTTTTAAGCTGGGAATTTATATTTTCGAAGCACGCAGGTGACCATGCATGTAAGGTTACACCACTTAGTCGCCTTTCACCTTCTTCTGGGCTGCAGGAGATAACGTTTAGATTGGGATTTGAATGCATTATGGCTGCTCAAACCACGTGAAGCATTTAAATATTTTTACCACAGCCACTCGATAAAACTTAAGACTGAACTTGTCCCACAAAGATTTTCAGTATAGAGTGAACACGCCATAATGAAGCTACATAAACACGATGGCTTTACCTGTCATTGCATCAACAAGAGAGCCGGGTAAAACAACTTTATGACTACGAGAATAAAGCCGAGATGCAGACTTACTGAAGTTATTAGACATCGGAGAAGAAGACGACGCAGGAGGCTGGGAGAACTGCTCTCTTCTGCTGCGCTGCTGCTTTAGGTTCTGCAGAAGAGTTAAAAGATAGTTAAACAAAGTTATAAATGTCAGATAACAAACCAGGAACCAAACTTCAGTTATTCGTGTTTTTGCTTTTGAATAATAAGAGTATAGCAAACAATTCTCACCTCGGTTCTGACCTCTAGGACTGATTTGAAGTCATTGGACATTGAAGCCAGTTTGGACTGTGGACAACAGAAATAAACACAGATGAACAAATTGCTTTATTTGTGCTTTACAAAAATATCAAATTGATCTTAAAGACATTGTTTTCTTTAACTAAACATTTTTCTGGATTTCACTTGTGTGAAAACATACAATGTAATAAAATTATTCCATAAAATAGCAAAACAACAACAGAAAAACTGAGGTTAGCTGGATGCTAGTGGTTCCTGTCACTTGGAATCCAGAAGCATATAAAAGATAAGGTTAATCAACATACCTGTAATGACACCACTATAGTGTTAGAGTGGGTCTGGATGTGTCGGCCACCCGGAGTTCCGCGGGACCTCACCAAGTCCTGCAGCTGTGCTATCTGTTTGTTAAGACTGTTGATGTCCTGCAAACAGTGACAAAGGAGAAAGAGGAGTCACTATAAGAATCAAATCAATACCTAAAAGAACACCACATTCAACAAGCTGCTACTAAGTCAACTCACTTGTTTAATGATGTATGTTAGCTCCTCGATCTCCACTGCCTTGTCATCAAATAAAGATTTTCTTTTCGCCACTAAAACAGTGACAGCAAGCAAAATCAGAAATTTGGACAATATTGCACACCTACACCGTCAATGCTGCAGATATAACATAAAAACACACTTACAAATGGTGAGCTTTTCCAATTTGGCAAATGTGTTGCTCAAGTCTTTCCCAATTCTCCTACAAGGACACAAATAGAAACAAATACTGGTTATGCACTTACTTCAAGAGAGCTCTGTTTGCTTGTTTACATTCTTACAGTAAGTTAGATACGATGACTATATCAGTTATTTTCTGTGTCTCTTCTTACAGCCTCAGTGGTAAACCAGGTTAAACTAATCCTTCCACTAAAATCCAGTCAATTAACAGTAATGAAATTAACATATGAAAATGAGGATAAAATATTCATGAGCTGCAAAAACAAGACTGTGAAGATCTTACTTGGCCATAACTGTGAAGTCACTGCGCTGCCTGAGAGCGCTGAGGGCTGGTTTAGTGGGCTGGACTCCATTCTGACGTGAGAGGTACACAGACATGAGAAATTCAGAGAGGACAAAAACAAATGTAACGCAAGATAAAACAGCGATTTACAATTAGTCCCTCGGTTATCAAAAGGATATTTGTTGAGAATAACGTTGTTTACCTGCTCAACAATATGTTGCTTTATAAAAAGTCTATGTAGAAGGCATCTTTTATTACTTCATTATGCATTAGGCACATTTGTGATAAAAACCCCTTTCAAATGTTTATTACAGCCCACATCACAATGAACGGAGGTTAATTATAAACTAGAAAACAAAACCAAAAGTAACCAAATCTAACACTAAGAGAAACTAAAGATAAAATAATTCACACTAGTGTAGCTGGGTTTCCTGTATCATGAAGTTTGGAGCAATGTGTTTAATTAATATATAGTGAAACTGTTATTATGGTGTTGTGGTGACTGGTGTTTACGTCAACATACCTGTCTGCCCTGGAGAGATTTACAGGCTGACTGAAACTCGAGGGTCCGGTCACGGCACGTCATCTTGCCGCCGGTTAAAGTGCACCAGCCCGCTGTATATCAGAAACCACCTGAGACTCCTGTCCGATTAATAAATAGTAAGACCTCCCGATGCGCGGACAAACTCACATCCAAGGTGGGGTATCCTTCATGAACACATGTACACACATGTCTGTAGTAACAGAGAAAAGCATATTCTAGCCTCTCAGGTCGACAGCTTGATATTTAACAGCAAATTACGCTAGTTTAATCAGAAATGGAACCGTTAGCACAAACAACACGGGTAAGACACCGACAAAACCCTGACAAACGTGGAGTAACTAGTAATTGTCTAAACCCACAGATAAATCCACAGAAAAGCTAAATATACATATAATTAGGTAACAATGATTATCTCAAGTCTGGTAAAAGGCCGCCCATCACGACACACAGCTGATCACGGCCTGACCGGCTAACCACAGGCTAACGTTAGCTAAAGAATGCTAACAGGATTTTTGTGCGCTTCACTTCTTCTTAACACGACCTAATTTAACCTTAACAAACAAAAATGTGTTCATTCTTACTTAAAAGACAAAAAATGTACCAGTTCCAGCTTACTTGAATCAATATCACATCATTTTTCAAGAGCCGTCGATGTCTCTGGTAAGAACTAATCAACCCTGGAGTTAAAGTTCCAATCCGGGTCATTTCCGGAATTGACGTCACTGCCACGTCTACTTTACAGAGGCTGAAAATCCCTGCAGACCCAGCTGCTCACCACCAGGGAGCGACATGTCTCCTGCATACAGTGCTACAGAGGAGGGGACAAAAATGATTTAGTTTTGACAATAAAAGGAGGTGAGAATAAACCAAAAACAAATTAGTGCCAAGAATGATGCAATAAAGCCTAAAGCTAATTTCAATTGTGGTTCTTGGTGTTAGTTTTTAATAAAAATATCCTTCAACAAGTGAAGCAATAAGATTAGTTTTGCACTTTAAGATCCTAAAACTGATTTATTTAATGGTAAAAAAGTATGTTATTCTGAAAAAATTCAAGCCAATAATGCTGCTCATTAAACTGTGTAGAAACCGTATGGGTCATAAGAAACCTGTCCACCAGGTGAAATTGCTCTCTTTGGTTTTGGGTATCATTTCCCAAAGTAGCAATAGCCTGTTTCACACATATGGTAAAGAGTTTTGTTTGGTACTATTGTCTGTCATATTGTCATCAAATATGATATTTTTCATATGTTTGATCAAAAACATCCGGAATCATCATAACACTATTTTATGTGCCGCAACATTTGAAATTCTGCTGCTGCTGTATAGATGTTTACACTAATCTCATTAAAGTTAAGAGTAACTACAGATGATTATTTGTCATAGTCAAAATGTCTCAACTTTGAAAATACATATGACTAAACAATTATCTGAGCACCTGCATTATGTTTGGCAAATGATTTGAATAGATAAGATGTAGTCTATCCATAACGTCATCACTGCATTCTTTTAGTGCTGATAAAAAGTGTTAATAGTATTAGGCTCAGTATTACAACCCTAAACAGTTTGAAGCTTTGTAAATTGCAGATGATAACAGAATGCTGTTATTTGCAATTCTCATCAACTTTATTTCATTCACAATAAAACATTAAAAAAAAAAAGTTGAATGTAAGAGAATTTTCTATTTCGTGAAAAATATTAGCTCATCTTGCATTTAAATGCAAGACATCTAAAAAAAAAGTTGGGACAGGGCCATGTTTACCACTGTGCAACATCCCCTCTTCTTTCCAGATGTTGACAGACAGTCTGTCAACATCTGGAAAAAAGGAGACCAGTTGTTGGACCTTTGGGAGTGGAATGTTGTCCTTTTCTTGTCTGATATGAGATTCTAGCGGCTCAACAGTCCCAGGTCTTCTCTGTTGTATTTTGGGTTTAATTAATTAATTAATTGGAATTCCATACCCACTTTATCCAACACAGGGTCGGGGGTTTATCCCAGTTGTCATAGGGTGAGTGGCAGGGTACAGCCTGGACAGGTCATCAGTCCATCAGAGGGACAACACCAAGAAATTTTTAGGGTTTTATGATGCACCAAATTTGCTCAAGATTTGGATTGCATGCAGACCCGTTGAGCACCTGCATTCATGATTTCCAAAAATAATTTCCAGTTTCACTTCATCTGATCACGGAACAGTTGCCTCGTTATTCCTCAGTCCATTTTAAATGAACTGTAAGTCAGAGAAGACTGTGGTTAGTCTGGATCATGTTCTCACCTGAGTCCATGCAGTGATTTCCAGGACAGAATCATGTTTGCTTTCAATGCAGCGCTGCCTAAAAGTCCAAAGATCACAGACCTTGTCCCTTGTGAAATGGCTTGAGGAACATTATTCTGAAATTTTGTATCTTTACTTCACTTCTGAGAGACTCTGACCCTCTAAGGTGCTCTTTTTACACTCTGTAATGTTACTGACCTGTTGCCAATTCACCTAATTGGTTGCAAAACATCCCTCAAGCTGTTTCTTTTTAGCACCACTTACTTTTCCAGCAATTTGTTGCCATTGCAACTTTTTTGTGACATGTCATTGCCATCGAATTCAAGATTAGCTGATATTTTTCATGAAATAGTAAAATGCCTCACTTTCAACATATGATGTGCTTTTTAATGTTCTATTTGGGAATAAAACATTGGTTGATGAGATTTGCAAATCACTGTATTCTGTTTTTTTTTCACATTTTATAAAGTGTCCCTACTTTCTGGAATAGATGCTATAGTTTGGATAGTATCTCCTACCCCAAAAGAGAAGCTTGATGCTTTTATTGTCATTCCTTTCTTCTCTGTGTACATCCACAGCCATCATTTAACAGAAAATTATATCACCTTAGGTTTGCAATGTTTTCATTTGATTAAAAGTTCAAATGTGTCAAACTAAGAGTCTAAATATCAGATGACAAACCAGGAAGCACCAGATCAGAGTGTCAATTGACATATTGTGTTTAAGAAGTTTGTATCCTCAAATGTTGGATTTTCATAATTTTACGCAAAAAATGCTTTGCTGTAAATCTGACTTTACTGAAGTGATAAAGATTAGTTTAATTCACAAAAACACAATTTATAACACACTAGGTGCTTGTCAATAGCACAAATTAAATATATTTTGCAGTTTATGTTGTAGGATTTAAACTTACAACCTCAATAATTTACTTTAGATTAATAAAATGTACCTAATGAAATAGATCAGTGTGTCATTTCAGATAAAATTTGATGTGCCACTTGGACATTTTATCCTTGAAGGAAAAGTTAGCTTTTAAATGACTGTGAGCAGAGAAGGCTTTAGATAAGCAAACAGAAAACATGATTTGCTGCTGCTTCGGGTGAGTCGACCTGCAGGTACGATATGAAAAGAGGAAGATTAAAATCCAGCAGTTCTCTCTGATGTCCTCTCACTCCTGCTGGTACCCGCATCCTCCTCCTGACAGGATCAAGCATGCCTGAACCACAGCTATGTCCTCACTGCTAGACCCCAACCGCAAAAACCTCCAGCTCTCCACCATCCCGCTTGAGCCCTGCACCACTCCTCATCCACTTCACCTACACACCCCGTCACCTTTTATACCTCCCTTTAATCCACACAACATATCTGTTCTTCTGTTCATTCTCTCAAACATTATTTGATGCTGACCCATATCGGCTCCAAGGAGAACAGTTTCTTCTTCAAAATAAACCTCCCTTTTCTTTGTGGTCTGATCTCTTCTTCTTTTGTGTGTTGTATCTTATTATACTTCTTTGTTATTCAAACTTCTTCCACATCAGCAGGTTGGTCATCTGATTGCTTTGGTTGTGATTGAGTATGTCAACAATCTCCGGTTGGATCAGCACAACTAGAATTCCCATCAGCATCAGCTTTGCTTTGTGTTTGGTGGTACAAGGCATGTTAGCCTGTTATCATTCTGCCCTTCCATTGTAAACCTTAAACATGATGGAGTTAAACATTAGATTCTCCTGTTATAACTGGAATTTCTTCATCAAGGCTGTCATCTTCTGACGAAATTCTAAACTTGTTGACTTTGCACATGCTGTTTCCCATGTAGTAACAGAGTCGTAAATCTTTTATCAAGGTTGATGTCCTTCAGTGAAGTGAGGCAGACGAGGTCTGTGGATCCATGTTTCAGTTGAAGATAACACCATTTGTTTGTTCTGTAAAATGAAAAAAAAATTCTTTGTATTCACAGGAGACTTTAAAAAAAACCACTTTCCTGTAAACACGCTTGAATCTTCTTTACGCCGCTCACATCGAACTGATCTCCCTCTTTCTCTCCCACTCTTTTTATCTGTTTTTCTCTCGCGCACACAGTACCGCTGATAGCATCTAACAACACACAGTTGCAGGCCAGATAGCGTCCAGTACCTGCTTCAACACAGCTGGTGCTACATAAGCTGGGAGGAAACCATGGCTGGAGTTATTAGAAAAACAATGAGTCTGAATGCAGAGAAAAGCAAGGTGGAAAAATACAGGAAGTCCTGATACAAGTGCAGAGACTGAGCGAGACAAAGCCAAAAAAAATGAGGGGTGCAGGGGGATGGAGGGAGGCAGACATGTGCAAATATGAAGGAAGGGAAATTAGTGCATGAAATCACAAGGATATTGAGAAAGGCATGATGTTGCATTTTCCAGAACAATTCTTGGGGATTTCTGAGATGCACTGAGCTTTAAAAACAGATTCTGGAAGAAAGGCATCTTTTCCATATCAAGATACAGTATATGACTCACTCTGTCCTTTTCATTTTCTCTCTGTCTCCCTAATCTTGCAGCTATATTTAGTGCTGGCATTATGCCCTTCGACGGAAAGGTTGGCAGCAGCACTTAGCTCCTCTCTTCTTGATCTCTTTTACAGTCTTTCATCCTCAATCCCTCAATTCCTTTCCTTTCCTTTTAAGATCTTGCTTTCTCTTCAGTGTTATGTGAATTCTTACAAACATACAGTTCATGCTGTCAATAATCACAAATCAGTGTACTTATGAGATAAATGACCAGTCAGTAACTTTAAATAGGACCCCACGTTTGGTCTATAGTCTGTTCTGTAATATGAAATGAGAAAATGGGAACAGAAACCAGAAACCGTCATCATTATTAACATTAACAGCAGCTGGTGCTGACCGGCTAAACAGACTAAACAGACTAAAACTTCCTTTGGAGGTTCTCATACACTTGCATCAACAAACACAAACTGCTCCATGTTGTGTTGAACATTGTTGCCACAGTAACAAAAGCAAGCTGACTGACTTACTGCAGTAAAGCATCATGAAATGGAAGTTCAGGTAAACATGAGTGCCCCATGTGTGCCTGAGTAAATTTCTAGTTATTTTCCAAACACACGGTGTGGGGTTGCACATCTTTGTACTTCTGACTCAGCAGTACAAATGAGAGGAGGAGCAGGAACAATATTATGTCTCACAACACCACGTCACATCACATACGCAGTTCTTCTCATTGCCCAACTCCCATGGTGGCAATGTAATGAAAAAAGCCTCTTTACTTTTCATTACCGTCAAATGAGAGATTAAAACAACAGAAACAAGAGGGGATAGAGGAGAGGAGTTCAGAGCAGAGGGCCAGCAGATGTGCAGGAAGAAAACGAGAAGTTTATATGAAAAATAAGACATTTCCTTTAATAACATCTGTAACATCACGGTTGTATTCTGGTATAATTTTGAATATATTTGACAATGCAGAGAACACACAAATGTGGAGATTAAATTGATTAATTGGCATTTATAAGCTATTATAAGCTAAGACAACATAAACCTGCATTGTTTTCTACAAGGAAATAATAAAAGGGCACAAATGGTGTAGCAGCAAACAAACAAAAAAACAAAAGAGTGTAGTTTTTCTCTACATTGGCTACAGTAGTACAATGTGTTTGTAGAGAAGAGATTCATTGCAAGGAACAGCTAAAATGAAGTTACAAATACATTTCTAGAGTATGCACTACTTCTTACACTGGATGGATACAGATTATAAGATGTTATATAGTTCAGTATTGGGTATCTATAGGTGTCAAAGACACTGGAGGCTGGAACAGGGCTATCCTAACAGTACAATGTAGACTGTGCAGATACAAAGCACACTGATGTTTGATGCTCACGTAGGACCAGAACATTTGATAAGTTTATTAACATGTCCCCTCTGTATATCTGGACAGACTGTACATCGTATTGGAACCAGCTGTTCCTGCTTTCACTGATCAGAATCACTGCTTTGAAATAAGAAAATTTGGTGATAAAATGGAAAGGTTTAAACCCTACGATGCTCCACGACAAGTCTCCTCGGTGGAAGGTTACATATCACAAATGTCTGCATGAGTGGTGTCGATTTTTTTTCTTTTATTTTTTCCCACGGGAATTAATCTGCAATATGTACTCTGCAATCTCAAACACAAGTGCAATCGGTACTGAGGTTCGGGGGACTCATAGGTTTCCCAAAACATTTGTTTGCTTATTCACAAAATGCATCAATTCACTATTACGAGGAAGCAAAGGCTGGAAAATGTATCAGTTCAGGCAAATGATTTATGCATGTAGGGCAACATCTGCAGGTGAGTAAAAATAAAACCTTAAAGGAACAGTTTGAATAAAAGAAGAACACTTTTTTGCTCTCTTGCTAAGAGTCAGATGGAAGGACCGATACCACACGCATGTCTGTTAAGTAACTATGCAGTTCAGCTATATCAGCTGGGTGGCTTGGTTTAGTATTAAGACTGGAAACAGGATTAAACAGCTCGTCTGGGTCTGTCCTAAAGTAACATAATCTGCCTACCAAGACCTTTAACCCCTTCCACCTTGGAGGTCCGTGCACCAGCACCATCTGTTATTAAAACCTCAATATGCCATTTTCTGAAGCTTGCTTAGAGTGGAACTCTCATGGAAGACTGTCCTGATCAGGGTTTTTTGGGGATTTTGCATTGGCTTGAAGTACTCTGTTCTGTCTTGTGTAAGTATATTTTATTTCGTTCTCACTCAGTTCTTTTGGTTTTACTGTTAACTCTTTTGTTCTGTCCACAAACACCTGCTTACCATTACCTCCCTCGGTATATAAACACCACTTGGTTTGCTTTGCTCTTTGATCGTCATCACTGTTTTGTCCTCATGTGAGTTACTTTCTCCCGCCAAGCTAAAGTCCACACTCTGCTCTGCATTTTTGGATTTTGCTACCTCTGGACTCAATGACTTTGCAACACCTTCTGTTTTGTTGAATAAAAGTGTATTCATTTCACATCCTTGTCCCTCCGGCCAGCGAGCCTGCCTCTGGACCCTTCACTATAACTACAACAACTGTGATAAAGAGGCAGCCTGGTGCTAAGAAGACAAAAAAATGTATGCAGCATTGTGTTCCTTTTCTGCAGCACCAAACTAGGTAGAGTTGCTTTTAGGATATATTCTAGCATTTACTGACTCATTGTAATGAGCCTGTTATTTACGCTCATTAAGCAGAAGTAAAAATCTCACTCTGACCTGGTGATGCGGACAAGGAGGTATTCAAAAACTGGTCCAAGAGTCTCCTATCCATAGAGCCTAGGGTTAATCACTTTGGCCTCACAGACCAGCTCTTGTGCTGCTGCTGACAATTATTTGGGGATTTTCAGGTGGAAATTCAGAAGAAGCAACCGAACAATCTCAAGGGTTAAAGTGCATTTTGAAAATCTGTCTATAAAACAGCAAATGAGGTGTCCCTCAGTGGATTTAGGTACATCTGACAGAAACACTCTAGCTGCTCCTCCACTGTTTCCTGTCCTTATGCAAAGCTGACTGACGCAGCTTCACTGTAAGCATACAAAAGATCTAACTCAAAACTGTATTTCCCCAAACTATTATCAAATATCCAAGACTGGTCAGTAGTAGTTTGAGGCCATAAAACTTTGGGAAACCCTTACATTTTCCACAACAACTCACAGTGTCTGGTCTGTATTCGGAAGACCAGTTCAGTTCTCCTGTCATGAAAAGTTCTTCCCTTCAGAAAACTTCCTTTAAACCAGTGATAATCAGTCTCTACACTGGAGACTGTTCTTATTGCCAAACATATAATTTTCTGATCATACACAGAGAAAGTAACAATAATTAGTATGTTATGATATAGAGGTAGTGATTGAAGCATTGATTGACAGCAATAAACACCAAACAATGAGCATGGTAAAAAATAATATCTAATCTCTGAAGAGTATAAATACAAAGCTTATCACAGCAGCCATTGAAACAAAGTTCTGTTGCTTCAAAGCTGACACATAAATAATTCACAATCTGAACTGCACGCTGTTTCTGGTTGAATATTCTTCAATCAGCAGGATCATATGGATCGTGGGGGAGAGTACAGACATGAATCATGGAGTTTCCAAGCTATTGTTTCTCATTTTCTTACCCTAATCCTAACCCTAAAACATCATGGGTAAAATGTTCTCAGTCAAATTTGGCACAGCAGACGTGCTCTGAATGGGTATAAAAACTGGGTTAAACTCCCTGACCTGCCACTTCGGGTCCTCTGAGCTCTTGCTTTAGCTCCTCACACTGACTGACAACCTGCTCAAAAACTAAACCTTACTGAAACAGCCAGAGTTCAAATCCCTGTTCCCAACCAGCAGCCAAGCCTTCATAAAGCGACACGGGGTAAAACCGTGAGATTCAGTCAGAATATAAACAAGTTATGTTCCAAACGAATAATACTCCATCCGGGCTCTAACATGCATCAACAATAGCTATGTTTTCCTTTCACTGCACTGGGGACTGCTATTTGCTTGGATTCTGTGCACTGCACACAACGCCACCCCACTGATTGTTTGAATTACACATTGCAATGTATAGGGTCTCCCATTTGTGGCTCGTGTGAGCCATCTCTGTTTAAATTCAATACATTTGGATATCGGTTTAGCAGGCCACCCAGCGTGACTCGTTATGCAGACGGATTAAAGGTGAACACCAACCAAACAAAGACAAATTCTGCAATATACTCTGCAATAACTTTTCAATCAACTCGACAGCAGAATTACAATAAAATAGAAAACAGTGGCATGTTATACAATACTTAATACAGACGTTTCAGTAAATTGAAAAATAAACAACTGACATATATTTGCACAAACAAAACGCTTATGGCTACCTGTATTAATTTCACATTGCATGTATGTGTGTAAATATGGATGTGTGTGTGTTGCATATATAATGTTGAAGGTGTTTCTGGTATTATAAGTGTGAATGTTTGTGTGCGAAGCGGTGGAGAGCCGCCAGGCCTCATTATTGTCATTCTCCTCACTGCTTAAAAGAGAGGCAAAGAGAAGCAAAGCGGCTCCTTTCAATGGAGAAGCTGAGGAGAGACGGACACAAAAGGCTCAAATTAAACAAATGCCGGAAAAGCGGCTTGGAGAGCCAGCCTGTGGTCATACGCATTGAATAAGAGTGAACGGGTGCAGGGATAACCCATCTGCGTCTTTCAGCAAGGAGACCACACAGATGCGTTCCATCCAGCATTCAGCTCAACTATAGGTCCACAAACACTGGGAAGCCAGTTCACGAGCATGTCCTATATCCTTCTGGTGTGAGTTCATGTGGCCACCAATGATCTGATCTGGTTTTGTTTCTCAAATCCCCTAGTTGTGGCTTAAACCTTGAATCGTCTCCATGTGTGGTTTCCTTGAGAGCAAATAATCACAACTTCCACTGAAGCGTCAACACGTAGGACACCTGTGTAAGGCCACGTTCATCCACGGTGTTCTTATATGGTTCTTGTTTCCACTGCTTTCTTGTGCAGTTTGGTTGCAGGTGAAAGGAACTTCTTGAAGTCCAGTTTCTAAAACCACAGCAGAGAATGTTCAGCTGCAGATGCTGTTCCCAAGTCTCTCAGAGTTGCCATTTTTCGGAAACTTTCATCCTCCGCTTCTGTGATGTCATATTAATGGACATACGTACACGAAGCTTTGCCACAGAAGCAACGAGGTGGAAAGACATTTGGTTTGCACACATGTGGAGCCGGAGCACATTTAGACTAATTTTACTAAAAAAGTTCTCGTGTGCTGCTACTAATATTTCCTTCAGCTTGAGATACTGTATGTTAAAACGTCTTTATTGTCCATGGCACTGATGCTGAGAGCAGGTGATGAATTGAGAGGGATTTGGTAGGGTGAAAAGAAAGTGGGTGGACACATCAAGTCCTCATGGCTTCACATCTGGAACAAAGAAAAACAAGGAGAGGAAAGTTTTAGCATGAAATCTTTTTCGACAGATACAGGACTGATTCTCACCTGAATGGTGATTTCCTCAACGGTGCACAGTCATACAGTCTGGTAATAAAGTGAGCACATACATATTCCTCTCTGATGCTTGTGTCCAGATCTATTTGTTTTCCAAATCAAACACACTCACATTAGGAGTTATTTGGGTATTCAAAGATTAAAGGACCAAACTGCAATGCACCAGAGACAGGTGAAAGTCCAGAGACAGGAGAAATCCAACTTTAACGCTCAGAGCAAGGGTCAAACACAGGCTGGCAGTCAGTGGAGCAACCAGAGCAGACAGAGAGTAGGCAAAAGGGTAAAAACCAGAAAGAAGTCCAAAAGCTCAATTCTACAGCAAGATCTCATAAAGCAAGAAATTAAGTACAAAATACTCAACCACAAAGACAAGGTACGGTCGAATAGACAATTTTACTCAGGAACCTTCCTAAATGAGGGAAACGACCCGAAATGTCTGAGCAGTAGCCTTGCTAAGAGCTGTTCAAATTCACCAAATACGAAGGAAAGTAGCTCCAGTGCTTCATTTAAGATCTCTTTTAGCATAGGTTACACTAGACCATTGTTTATGAAAGATAGGAGATAATGCCATCACATAATTCCTTGCCTCCTCAACTTTCTAAAGGACCCTTGATTATTTTTATCCATTTGTACGAACTGTGATTTGTATGCATACATATGAGGACGGGAGAGCGTGTTTAAGCAGCCTGTTACACCAAAATATTTAACTTTTTTGGATTTCTCTTTCCTTTTTTAGCTCAGAATATCCCAGAGAAAAGACAATCTGGCAGCTAAAAGGTGAGAAGCAGTGAGTCAGGTAATGACCTAACTGAACACAGGGGGTGGGAAAAACTGGTGGCAAAATGAACAAAGAGTGGAGGTAAAACTGGCTGAAGTAAACAACAGCAAAACATTATGAAATAAAAGAGGAAGTGACTACACAAAACCATGACCCACAACTCACTGAATATGCTTACTAAGCTTTTGGACAGCAAAAAAATGTTAAAGCTGTGATAAAAAAAATAAATAATTTGGCTATATGAAAAAGGGAACTGTCGAAAACACTGTGGAGCTCAAGATGGTTCACTCGCTGCATTTTTCTAAAATTAGATTTGCTGAACTTATTAATTTAAAGCCCTACATCATACATCACTCAGTTTTTGTGGCTTTATCCCCCCAATGTGTGTATATGGAGATTTAGTCATATATATGTCTAAAAACCCATTAACAAAAGTTATTTAATCCTTTTCTTTTGTGTGGACTGACTTGCAGCGCCGAGGGTTGAGTGTCAGGCCTTTCCTGCTGCAGCTCTGAGCTCTCAGGGTGCATCTGCACTGACATGACGTTGCATCCAGGGCCCACTTCCTCCCTCTGCAGGGGCGGCAACCAGGCGTCGGGGAGGGAGAGGGAGAGAGAGTGGTGGGGGGTGGTGACGATGGAAGAGGAGAGGACGTGGAAGGAGGACGAGGAGGGGCGTGGGTTCTGTGTTGAAAAAGAGGTGCAAAACATCGTGGTTAGGTGCCTCATTAGATTTAAAATGTCACTGATTATGGCTACAACCAATGCAACGCTTTCAGCATAATGATACAGCACAGTACCAGTCAGAATTATCCGGGAAGTGCAAAATCTGGGAAAACTCCAGTAATAAATGCATGAGCCAATATTATATAAACACATTATTTTAACATAATATCCAAACCCATTGAAGAAAGAAAAAAAAGAACCTCTTATAAAGCCACTTATAAAGTGAAATGAAAATATACAGACAGAAAATGTACCCACTGATTTGGTAGAAGACTTTTTGGCAGCGTTGACTGCTTTTAAAGGATTTCTTGTAGCCATCCAGAAGCTTTTCACACTGTATTAAGCTTGGCTTATGTGATATTTGTTATGTAGTTCTGAATGTACAGTACAGATGAGGCTGAACATTATCAACGCTGGTGGTATTTGGTACCAAAAGAGTTGGATAAGTTGGCCTGGTGGTGGATATGGATGTTAAACAGTTGGGATCATCTTAGTTTTTAATTTATCCCATGGGCTTCATGAGTCTTCCAACCAATATTCATCACATATACAGTATTTCACAATCTAATTGTTCACTGACAATAAAAGCCAAACTGACACACTGACTAAATGGCTAAAAATCAAATGCAAGGTTTGTTTGAACATGCTGCTGGTCTGAGACAAATCCACACAATGCAGTATGTGGGAGATGTGTGACTAATGTGGGATAATGTTTCTGAAGCTGCTGACAAACTCTTTCTGTCCGTCTGTCTCTCTGTCTGTTACCATGGCTATGTTCGCCTTGTTGCCTTTGAGGCCTTCAGATCCACCTCTAGACGCCCTGCACATTCGTTCTAAGTCTGAGAAAGTTGCCTGAATCAGTTGGTCCATTAACTGGAGCTAGTTCTGTTTCAGTCTTGCCGGGAGGCTGGCGGCTTTAATGAAGTAACTTAATGAGGCATGGAGGGGCCATCTTTGTTCCCGTTCCCGTGACCACGCCTGCCGCTGGCATGGACAGAGGAGGTGGCATTTGGGAGCAAATTACACAGATTTCACCCCTGCCAGAATCTGAATAAAGCCTTTTTCTGGGTGATGGATGGGAGCTGAAGGACATCACACCCAAACGGAGCCACCTCTGGCCCCTGGGGGCCGGAAATGACTGACAGCAAAGTGAAGGGGAAGTGGGCAAAAAAGGAAAGGAGCACTCACTCCTTTATCCTTCTCTGCTCAGGACTCGTGAAGTTTATGGCACAAGAGAATATATTTTCTAAACTGTGGTGAGAATTCAAAACACAGGAGCGTTGAACTCCTTACAACAGCAAATATGTTTTAACTACTGGCTAAATGCTGCCTTAACTACTATGACTAAGAAGGTTAACAGCGGATTATGGGACGTGTGTGTGTGCGTGGGTTTGTGTGTGTGAGACCTTGACTGTTGCTGTGGCTGTAAAACAAATTGTCCTTCAGTAATAGTGAAGACCAGATAACTCAGTTTTCTCTAATCCAAACATTCACACTGAGCCTGAGAGTATTCGAAAAATACTGACCAACATTAGCACAAACATAAACACAAGTCTTCTAACTGAGTTTAAAAAAAAAAATGAATGCGAACACTGAACATACGCAGCTCTGACGGCTCCAGTTTTCCTCTGTCTGGACTTCCCCTCCTCCTTCTTCTTGCCTTTTCTTTCTGGCTTCCGATAGGTCCTGAGAATATCCAACAGACAAAATGTTGCCACAGGTCAGGAGTTCATGTTCAACATATTGTTATCAGTTCTGACATCTGTTTCAAAAAGAAGAGTTTTAATTCAGATTTTCCAGGAGCCACTAAACGCTGAACGCATCCTTGGATCATCTAAAACTTCTGCATAGTTATTGATTTAATTTCAATTAGACATATTCTATTCATACTGACAATTTTTCTGCACATGTTGTAAAATGCACACGTTGCACATTCTCTTACAAAAGCATTTTGAACATTATTATAACATCATAAATTTTTCTGAAGTAATTAAAGACTTTCATCTGTGACCCCTTATTTAATTTTCTAACCTTTTTGTCCACTTGTAATTTCATAGAAAGTACATTTTACTTTTAATGCTTTCTTATGCAATATTCTCATAAAAAACAGCTGTAAGTTTTCATCTAAATTTGAAAGAAAAATTCACAAATCAAGAGAAATTTAATTTGCATTTAAATGTTCTGGGCTCTATCTTTTTTAATCAAAATTATTGATAGCAAAAAAGACTCATAATTTCTAATATGACCTGCAACTACAAAACAGTTGCAGCATTGGAGGGGTAACTCTCAACATAAAAGTTAAAGTGCCTGTTTTTTTTAACTGACAGACTCAGATTGTTAACGTAGTTTTCAGTAACATTATGCAAAGGATTTTTACAAAGCGCCCAAAACACCTGAGTGAAATGTTACCCAATTCAGAAAACCGCAGTTTATTTAGAATTTCATTGTTTCTGAATCAAAAGAGCCCGGACTCAGTCCAAGCTCATCACACACTGTCAGAACCATGCAACCATGTATCTTAAAGCACATCATGAGAATCAGCTACCCTAACAGTTGTTTTGGTGCATGAGTCTAGTCGAACAGCAATGTGGAATAAAAAATTACATTCTGCTGTATATAAGTTTCTCTGTTGGGGATCCTTGTACATGTCTGTGTAGCTGAATTCATAGCACCGACGCTGTCTTTAAGTTACTTGACTGGTGATTTTGTCAGACGACGCTGCAGTTTTTATTAGAGCAGAGCGACAGTCTAGAAATTCCTTAAGCAAGCGCTAGTTGACAAATGTTCTTAACTGGCTACTTTTCAGTCACAATATCTGACGAGTTTATCTGTCAGACAAAAGAGACTGAAAAATACGTGAATGAGAGCAGCTTTATTGAGATTTCAGCTGTATCACTACTGTGTTATTAAAAAATTGAACTTTTGGAGCGTGAGACTAGTTGAGTGAATACATGTGAGCTATTTGCTCTCAAACTGCGTTATCTAGCAGTGTTAGTCTGTGTTTGAGAAGCTTGATTTTTGGTGGGACTAACAAGAATTCTTTTTCATTCTAGACTCATGTAAACATGCTCGCTGATGCTCCCAACATCCATGACAGCCGATTGTTGGTTTGCTGTAAAACAGATTTTCAAAACCAGCACAGGGCATGTAGGCTGCTCAGTGTGACACACTAAACCACTTTCAAGTAATTAAAACTGCTAAAATCAGCTCAATCAGACTTATTTTATGTTGATATACAAACAAGAATGATCCAGTGAAATAATATATAGACACTGTAAGCTTGACAACTGTTCTAAAGGTTTTTAAAGCTTTCTCTACAGATTTTTGTTTTCTTTATAGTTTTAGCATTGAGCCCTTTTGACCTGCCCTTCTTCAGCACCATCTATTTTACCTAAATATGTGCTGGTGCCCTCAGCAGCAAGATAACTTGTCTTTAAATTGTCCCCCTCTATTCTAATCCAACCTTATGCATTAAACTGTGGCCAGCTATGTTTTTACCAGCTTTACCACGACATTATCAACAGCTTCTGTTGTTGTCGTTTTTGGAGCTCTAATTTACTATTATGGATGCGTGACTGTGCTCCGTCAGACTGTGAGAGAGCACATGGTAGAGGAGATAATATCATCGCTATGGTGACAACAGGATACGGGCTGTCCCAGGGGAGGCTGGGAGAGAGTCACACAGATGCTAACTCACTGAGCCGCTCACACACAATCACACTCAACTCATGTCAAAACATAATTTGAATTAACACAAAGAGTTTCGACACATATTAATGTTAAAAAATGTTCAAATAAAACCTCAAACAATCGTAGAGATGTATGATCTTTAACTGAAGGTATAAACTACAGACAGGCACACGCATACATTGGAATTCTTTATTTATGTCCACATCCTAACAGGAAGCAGGGGGACATAAACATTAAAGATGCAATTATGTGATTGTCTGCCTGGACCTGCTAGGATGAGGCACGCAAACAAACACCAGGACCACATCGTTCAGCTGTCACTCTCTGAAACCTGAACGCCAGTGTTTCTACATGTATGACAGAAAGGTCCTTTTACTTCCAGCATGTATGCTTTGATGTATAGACCAAAGATTTTGATAAACCATAACATTGGTGTGACATTGTTGACCACAGAGCACAAATCTATAGCTCTGAAATCCTGCTGACCTTGAGATAAGTAAACCATAATAGAGAAATTGCATAAAGTTGAGGTATCCCAGTCAGCCAGCTCTCAAAGTCCCGTAATATATAACCATAACGAGCGACTCCACCTTGCTGCGTTAGGTTTTCATATGTTCTGCTTGACGTATTAAAGGCCTTTTTTTCCAGCTGGCTGGAGAAAGACGTTGAATTTAAAGGTTTCCTGTGAAGTATTATCTCAAGTTGTGTTACAGATTTAGTAAAGGTCAATGTACACACATGTACTGTACCAACAGGTTATGTGACACACTGTCCTCCCAATGCTGCAAGAGGCTTTTTAGTGATCTGTAAGAGATGCCACATCATGTCAACATAGTCAAGAGAAGAGGACGTAAACTTTGAAAAAAAAGGTCCTCAAAGAACAAACCGTGATAATTTGATAACCACAACAAAGTTATTTTGGTACCAACCAAACAGCAAGTGATGGTAAAACTGACAAAACAGCAGTCTCACATGGGGATAGTTTAGCACATGAAGAACCATGAACTGTGAGTTTTTAGTTGTATGTTTTGGTTCCCCTGTTAATGACTATTGCTATAGAACTTGAATCATAACATCATTTTCTTTCCATTAGCATTTTACTGTCAATTGATCAAAGCTAAGCTATCAACAAGCCAGTATGTGTAAATGACAATAAGGCTTTGTGACCGCTTCACACATGCTGAACTGTAAAAAACACAAAGTGCTTTATCCATCCCTCCTCTACACATAAGGCAACATAAGTAATTTGTTAGATAATGCAGTGAATAATGAGTTGTTTCTTTGAGTTATCTACGGTTAAATAATTTTTGAATATCACAGACATACAAACATACTGATGCCTACATACATATGAAATAATTTATTAATTCTTTTTTTTTAAGAGTAGCCAAACTTTTTATTAATCTCTAAGTTTATCTGTTCATATTTCACCAAGCATGTTTACATTGAAACTAGAGATAACCAAATTATTGTGTTAGTTCGACCAAAATCAGACTTTTAAAATGCATGAAATCATGTTAATCCAACTAACCAAGATGGGGATCGAATCACTCCTGTATGTATACACTAATCTACACACAAATGGGCCACGGTGCTCCGCACAAGCTCTAGAGTTCCATCTGTTTGTAAAAACAGTAAAGCGTAAATGTATATTAACACAGATGAATTCCAAACAAAGTTGCTTTCATTCACATATTTTTTTGGTCTGAAATTGTGATTGAAAATTAGCCCATTGAGACTATGTGTCAGCTCACGGTCACGTAAAGCATATTCAGACTGCCGCTCTGCTCTAATAAAATCCTGATTTTATAAAAGCTGCGTCATCTGACAAAATCAACATTCAAGTAACTTAAAGACCACGTTGGAGTTGAGAATTCAGCTACACCTGATAGATACAGCAGAATGTTTTGAACGTTTGCTCACACAGTCCAAAGCATTGCAGCATCAGACACACTTCGCTTAATAACCTAATTCCACCCAGTGCATATATACTGGGAAAGGTACAGTGGTCTAATAACCTGTCCAAATCAAGGTGTAACCTTAGTTTGACTCAACTGTGCATGTAAGTGGACTGATTATTTCACTCTGATTAACAAACTGAGCACTGCTAGAATGCAGGGGAACGTGAAGGAAAGCAAAACATGCAAAAAACTAACATTATATTTATATATGAAAAACTTTCCTGACGACCAATATGATAAAAAAATTAGAGAACGTTGCTGCAAAAGCAAAACAACATTCCCAGAACATTCCGGGTCCAAAAAAAGTTGGCTGGGTTGTGATCATTATTCTAGATCATAAAAAACATTTTGCTGCCTTTACTCTTCAAAGCGTCATTAAATAGGCAGGATAATGTTGGTTCTTCTGTGTTTAATTGCATACATACCCATATTTTAAGGACTGACACAACAATGGTGATGTGAATTTGTTCCATTGTAAATGTGAACGTCGTATAGTGACTACATGAACAAGAAGCTGAGAGGTACAAACTGTTTTAAGCTCAAGTGCTTCTTGGGTTTCATCAGGCAGAACTGGTTTTTGACTAAGCTCACCTCATTACGGGCATCACCAGCAGAGTTAAAAGCGTGTCATCAGTGTGGAGTTTGTATATTAGGTGACAGGCAGGGGTTGATAATTTCATTAGGAAAAAGTGGAACAGGAAGGTTAAAGGACATACAGACAGAAGGAGATGTGAGGTTTACCTTGTAGTAGGTGTTGGCTTGAATTCTTCTTTTAACCTGTGTGCAAATGAATATGAAAGGGTTCAGTGAGGCCAATGAAAGGCAGGTACACGATGTATCGCTATACACACAGTGTTTTTATTACCTGCACTCGCACTGGCTGTGCTCTACGAAGGGCAGCTCAATGAGCTCGTGCTTCATGAAGGACGTTCTCATCAGCTGCACACAGAGCAGAAAAAAGTCACTCCACATTTATCATTTACCTGAGCACATAGGGATTCACATGTGCTATGTACCTCCATGGTGAGTGTGTGTGTGAGCAAGGGCACACACTCCAAGGCCTCATCAGGACAGCAGCCGCCACATCGCCGCACAGAAACGCAGGACGGGACGAAGAGATGGTGGGTCTCCCCCGGCAACTCCCGCCAAACCTCCACCAGCGTGTCCCGAGGCTCGCAGCCGCTGCGCGAGTACACCTCCAACCACCGTCGCACTGGTAGATGAAAATACAAATGACGTGTTTTAGTTTTACTCTTTCAGCTCTGAGGAGGAAGAGTCTTTGTAGAAGCACTTACCTTCCCGACCTTCCCTGGATTTGGGGGAATCTGCAGGCCGCCAGTGAGCAAGCTGAAAAAAACATTTAAAAAATGTATGAAAATTCACACGAAAAGCCTACTTCACAGTAAGTTTCCAGGTGACATTGACCTGTTAGAGAACTTTCAGTGACGTACCTTAGAGCCAAGATAAGAGCTTTTAGTTTAGTTTAGCCAAGCCTGTCACAAAGGGAATAAACTTGAGCTCTTCTAAAATATTTCTTACCTACTAGATTTCCATGCAGAAACTAAAAAGTTACCTGAAGATGTTATTATTTTAAATTCTGCCAAACATTTTCAGCTTTAACAAATTAATTTTTTTTTATATGAAAAGCATCAAGTTAGAGTTAAATTCAGATGCAAATTTCTGTTTTGAAAATGCAATAAATAGCGACGTAAATGAAGAAAACCTGAAAATGTTCCCCCTGATCACCTACACAGACTAAAGAGTACAAGCTGTAGAGTTTCATTTCATTCAATTATCAGATTTAAAGCAAAGGCAGGTTATTTATTGGCTGTTATTGATCCCTCATCAGCAGTTAGACCTGAAGTAAACCATTATATAGCTGCAGTGAGGCTTGCTTTATTATCCGCGACCTTCTGTTTGTCACTGTTGTAAAACACTGCTGAAGCAGATCTACAGATCTAAGTATTTCCCGTTAATGAGCACCACAATATTTCACACCTGGGATCAGAGCATGACAGGCTCAATAAAGTCTGGTGGTAGATAACAGAAAGAAAACAAATCCTCTGAACTTTGATATTCAGACGAACTTGAAAGAGGGTCAGAGCAGGTGTGACGGTTACACTGAAGCTTAATTTCTGGCATCATTTCAACACATTTTCTGCAGGGATGTGGTCTGCTGGTCCATTTAAAGTGAAAAAAACGTCTGTGCACAAGATCAAATTTCTACCAAATCTTCACCTTCACGATGAACTGCAGGACAGAGCTGCTGGATGTTTGAACCAGTTGCACCTGCTACCTTTGCCCTGAAGCCTTTTACCCGCTATAATTGAGACACTGATTGGTCTTAAAATATTTTTGCACAGTTGTATTACTCACTATTAAATACTCATCCAAAATGTTGTTCTTTCTTACTTGCTTTTATTTTATGTCATGTGGTGCATTTCTTACAGTCCCAGAAATTGAATTTCAATCCTCTGCTGCTTTTTATATCTAATCCACCCCCATTTCAGGGGCAAATATTCTAGTCATTCTTGTCAGATTTAAAAACATCTGAGGATCTTACTAAAACGATATTAAACACTAAACTAGAGCTAGTTGACCTGTTTGGTTTGTGACCACAATAGATAACTGAAAAGTGATGTTTTCCCCACATAATTTCATAATAATCACACCATAATAAAGGGAATTTGTAAAGCAAGTTTATAACACGACAACAGTTTATCAAAACACAGGGTCACTTTCTTTAGAGTAAATCCCATAGATGCCATTTTGCTGGTTGCTTTAGTTGCATGTAAGCACAACATGTTACGAAATAATTTTATACCTTCTAGTTGGGTTTAGCCAATAACTTCACTAAGTGAAAGAGCAACAATGGTCAGGGCTACAATCCATTTGTTTTTACTATGCAAATGCTGCCTTTGTGGACGGCGTTTTTTTACACTTCACATGCAGTTTCTCTCACGACCAAAAGAGGTCACATTTTCGACATCTTGGTGTTCCTGAACAAACGATCCATGGGGGGGTTTTACTTGGACCTATGGATATATTGACAACAATGTTCACAGATGATGGATTTCTGAGCCTGTACAGAGATCTAAACTACAGAATCAGGATGTTTCTCCCGTTGAACGCAATTTGGGGTTTTGATATTGTCCTTGTTCACAGAGATTTCTGCAAACTCACTAAATATTTTAGTATCCTTAGTTACCCCCCATCCTCCTTATCCCCAACACTGATAAATATTAGTCTTAAATTGTTGATCTGTTTGCCTATGCAGTCTTTTACTGAGCAGTGAATTCCTTCCCATCTTTGCTTCTGAAAGTAAGAAGTGTTTTATCCACATGGTGTCAATGACCTGTTGCCCGTCAACCTAAATGGTTGTAAGATTTTCTAATGGGTGGTTTTTTTTTTCAAGCACTACAATCTTTTTTCTCTTTTCCTTCAAATGTCTCAAATATCATCTTAAAATGATAATGCTGGCTGAAAATCCAAAATGAATGCATCATTCATTCATTTTCTAAACCCATTTCACCCCATTAAGGGTTTCTTTGTATTTTTTTTTCAATTGTTTCCAATAAAATGTAGTGTTTTAATTATTTGCAAATCACTGCATTTTGCTTATATTTACATTTTACTCAGTGACTCATTTTATTTTTTTAAATTAGCTTGAATGTTTTTATTTTTTTGCAAAGCCATATTGATACTTTTTACACAAGTAAATGACCTGAATACCTTCTCCACTGATAAAAAGCCCACATAAAGAGAAAATGGATTATATAGCTCTTGGTTTGAGTGTATGTGTGCATGAAGACCAAGGCCACTTCTAAGGGAATGTAGACTTTGTCCAGTTACCCCCCCTTTTAACTGCTCCACCCCCTTCCACACACATACACTAACAGGTTTGGGCCAACGTTGATTCAACAACACTGAGTTTAGCCAGGACTGAAGCCATTTTGTGACTGGTATGAGCTGAACTAAGTGTGTCTTCTCTGTATCAGTCTTTGAGACAAGTCTAAGATTAACTCCTTTTGGCAGCCATATCTGGCACGCACACACACAGACACACACTCCTGAGTGCCAGCCCAGAGCCATCTGCATTGGCAGTGCTATCTGTCAACAGTCTAACCAATCTAACTTCCAGCCACTCCCTGAGCTCACTGTACAGATGGGCCAAGTGTGTGTGTGCGTGCGTGCGTGTGTGTGTGTGTGCGTGTGTGTGTGTGTGTGTGTGTGTGTGTGTGTGTGAAAAAAGACGTTTCCCTAGAGCTGCACATTAGCTCTGTCACACTGAACCTCATCGCCACAAGAGAAGAAGGATGGCCCCTTTTTCAAATAAGCTGTCAAAGAATCAGACAGCATGAAAGCAGAGGATCACGTGTGTGAAGGTGAAGAGGCTTTCTGGTGCACGCTGCTGAGTGTCATGTAGTGTCTAGGATGATAAATGAGTAAAAGATACAGTATATAGCAGCCCAGAGTCAGGGCTGGATCCCACACCGCCTCAAAGCACTGCCTGTTCCTGATAGAGGTCCCCAGACATAAATAAAAAAACAGAGCCCACAGGTCTCTGTATGTATGTGTGTGGAAGTGAGCACATAAATCACAAGGAGGACCATGTCAGCACAATCAATAATGATAAATCAAACTAAGCAAAACTTATTGATAATACCACTTTATTATGCAAAGCAGTTCCAAGCTGATATGATGAAGTGGTTAATCTAATGGCCGACGGGCTGGTATTTGGTCTGGTCTCATTTATTAACCAAAGAAAAAAAACAATCTCATGTTCCAGCGTCTCTTTGTTATATGTCTCTGCTGACTTCAAATGTTTTCTGGATAAGACGACCCCTCCCTGAGCTCTGAAATGATGGAACGCTCTTTTTGAGCTACCTTCAGACACCCAGTCTATAAATCAAACTCCTAATGGTTAGTTACTCTTGTAAAATAAATTCATTTGTGTTTATGTGTTTCCTGCAAGCTATTAATAAGCCATTAATGACAATCTTGGGGTAAACATCCTCCAGTATGACACTAATGATGCAGCTGAATAACTAACATAGCACTAAAAACAAGGTAATGATTTTTACACTTTCTTTCTTCAACAGCTTAATATGTTAATAAGTGAGCTTTAGAGGCATTGGCAGACAGATCTGTTACGTTTAGACCAAGCCAGGGAGACTTGGCTGTTCACTGTGTTCCCAGTCTTTATGCAGAGCTAAACAGAGTGGCATCTTTTCATCTAACTCCAATTAAAACCACAAAGATGAAGCATAAATCCAACAATATCAAACTACTCACTTAATGTTAAGGTCCATAAGTATATCATACTTTTATTCTACATGTCCCACACCTTCCTCCATACCTTCCACCCCCTTATGGATAAAGAGTCTGACAGTATATTTTATGAATGGGGATCTAACAAAAGGGACAAAGCAAGTGCTAGTGGAGGATTTTCCACAACCAGGCAACTCATTAACTGCCTTTATAAACGGTTCATACCTGATCCAGCAAGCTTTTATGTGCGCAAATATTTAGAAAATCCTCATTATGGCTGCCTGGTATATGGTAAATTATGACAGAGAAGCGACAATAAACCTTTATATCACTGCGTAATAATGACTGAGAGATTGAGATTAACAACCTCAGATCCTCAAGGTTTATTGCGTTTTTTTCTGCCACAGGACCTGAGGTGACAGGTGTCATTGACCTCTGGGATAACTCCAACAAATCCGTTCATAAAACACCCTCAGTCCGACTGATGCAAAAACAGTAAAATAAGGCTTAAATGGATCACACACCGTGCTGCTGACAGCGTGACCACCTCACACTTGTACTCTTCTGAGGTCAAATGGTTCATACATACATACCTTGGCATGGGACGTCGGTATTCTGGTGAGCAGCAGGAATTGAAACATTCCTAGAATAACTTGAAGCATAATCCCCATTGTGCAGGAGTCCAAGGGACACGCAAAAAAGTATTTTTGGACCAATCCAAAAAATGAAGGTGGCTTGTCCTCCGTCGTTCGTCGCTGTGTCCGGTTAAAGGCGCAAATATTCCTCTTTCATTCTCCAGTCTCCCTTCCTTGAAAGGGCTCCCAGGGTGCCATCATTAATGTTGGTCTATCAACTTCATTTAGTTGCATTTGAGCCAAAATTAGAGTGTAAACATTACCGAGAATCAGAGAAACCTGAACTCAGTTGTCTGAGTCTGCAGTCTGAGATGCAACCCACAGTAAGTTTAACACATAAAAACAGAGGAAATGTGTCTTTTCTTATGATATTTTGTGTATAACCTTAACACCGCAGCTACAAACCCTGTTCTTCTCCCTGAAACTTGTATTAACTTTGATTTAATGCCCTTTTTTCTGTTGTCAATATGGACAGCGTCAGTCTTGATCCTTTGAAGTCGGTGTTGGGGGGGTCCAACCGGCGTGGCGTGACGGTATGATCATACAGATTCCCGCTGAAACGTGATGCGATCATATAATTCCGCGTGTCAGAGAAAAAATAGAATACACACAACACAACACATCATCCAGCTGCAGGACGTTTATCCGGTAGAGATCCTCTGCTTTGGCCCGTTGTGCAGACGGAAGGTGCCGCATATTCCTCTCCTCGGCTCGGTCACGGTCTCGCCACACTGTCGCTCCAAATGAAAATGTGACGTTTCCCCTTCAGGCGCGTCTTCCCCTTTTTCTTTTTTTTTTTTTTCTTTTTTAAAATTCAATCCTTATAAATAACCCTAGAATTTCGTCCTCCACTGACACGGCAGTGCAGCTGCAGCGGAGCCAGCACGTCAGCAGGGAAGCCCGCTCTCAGTCACAGAGAGGTCTGGAAAGGTAGCAGTCTTCATTTGTTATTGTGATCGGTTTCCTCATTTCCTTTGCCCTTGAGACGCATGCAGCGTAACTATTGCGCTGCCAACTTTTTCCAAACGGGACAGGCGCACTGGATACAGGTGCGGCGTCTCTATTGGTCCCATTGTGGGGGATCAGGGGCCTCCAGGGGCCCCATGGAATAGGGGAGCGTGGCTGTGCTGTCCTCTGAGGACACGGAGTTCATACCTCTGGGGTATTCTTTTAATTTTGGTGGGTTTCAGTTGCCCTGAGGGGTTGACATGGAAACCCAACACATGTTGAGTCTTTCATTGTCACATTTTGATATTTAAATATGAACAAAGAGCTGCTATAAGGAAACGAACAACTCTGAAAACTGTTTGAATCATTTTTTTTAATTAGAAATGTTCTTACTGGTTAACAAATTTTGTGTCTCAGGTGTGGACTTTGCATAGAACACGGAGACAGATGGCGATGACGATTCTCCTTATTTTTTATATGCCTTAGAGAAGTATATATGTCATTAAACAACGATATGCAGCTTCATATGGATGGGCTTTGATTGAAATCTTATTGTTGATGGTCCTTGATTTCCTGGAAACGTTTGTATGTTAAAAATCTAAAATGTGTGTTTCGTCAACCATAGAATTTAATATACACGGAGTCTAAAGGTTTCAAAACTACAATAAATATTTTACTACAAAACTACATATTTTAGTCCAGATGAAAGAGCCTTATGTAAACCAACAACTACACACTGTAGTATTCTCATATGGACTTGTCATAACAGGAGAAATGACTTATCAGTTTACCCTCTGCTCTTCTCCAGTGTTCCAGTGATTTTCTACAATGCGACTACAAAAGTGATGTATTTAGAAAGAATTCAGCCTCCATGACTGTTTAGGTCTTATAGTCCAAATGTCTGCTGTGGAAAAAAAGGTTTTGGAAACAAAAGATAGCAAGAAACAGCCAAGTAAACACACACTTGAAATAAAGCTTTATGTAAAGTTGGTTACATTGTGAAAACTCAAGATTTCAGCAGATGAGTTGCTGTGTTTTGCATCAAAGAGACGTTCTATGACCCAGTGGGATAAATATTACAGCATCGGTAATGTTTTTCACTTTAAAGGGAGAATTAGGAGTCAGACTGGATGTTGAACCAACTTCCCAGTAAAATGACTGGTGTCTCCTGCTCTGTTCAATTACCCAGTCATTTTAAACAATGCGACTATAAAACTGAAGCAGCTAAACAGAAATTAGGCACTTTTCCAAGTGAAGAATCTCATCTGTTCGTCAGAATTAAGTCAAATGATTTGTCTATTCAATATGGTGTTTTATTGTCTCCCAAACAATAAAAGAGGACGTGCAAGTTGGAATACTATTCCAGTGCTTGATTGACAGCTCTCCCCATATCCCATTATACTAAACATAAAAGATAATTAAAACTGTATTCATAGCCGCTTCTTTCTCTCCCATGAGCCTTTCATTATTATGTGTGTGTGTGTCTGTGTGTGTGGAGGCACGCCGACACCACAATCTCAGTCATTATGGTGTGTTTGGGTTATGAAAGGGCACTCACACGCCACATGAGGGTGAGGGTGTCTGTGAGCGATGCGGGGACACAGTACGTTATCTCCTGCTGGTGTCTCAGGGCAGGGGCCGCTGGTGACAAGAAGGCAGTCGAGGAAAACGGTCATATCTCCTCTTAAAACACAATTCACTCAGTTGTGCATTATTCTTATCGGAGCACAAACCACGCTTCTGTTTCACGGAGTCACAAGGAAATGGAAATCGTGTAGAAGTATTCGTGTGATTGTGAACATGCAGACACATTACTGTAGTCACTTATCTGCAAATTCAGGTTTCAACTCAGTTCATCACAGATGTTTGATTTGAGGTTTTCAGACGGTAGATTCTTTCACAAATCGTCACTGCCGACGCAATGGAAAACAGTTCTGGATTCTGACACAGAGCAGATAAATAATTATCTAATAACAACAATACTGAAGCCTCAGCACAGTTGCTCATTAAAAGGCTGCTGTGTGTCGCTGGGGGTTTAAGCCTCTTGTTATCTCTGCCAAGCAGGGGAAATTCATTTCACTTTGGGAGGACATCAGTAAAATGGCAACCAGAAAAAAATATGACATTTTTAAAAAAGGAGCATTCTTTAGCTTGAGAGACAAAGCAAACAGGAAGTGATGACTGATGAGAAAGAGATGATCTTTTAATCGTTACTCTCTGACGTCCCTCGGGGGAATACATAAGGCATTTAATGACAGACAAACAACAATAATCTCTAAAACCTAAAAACGGAGAGGCTAAATGACAAATGTTGGCTCTGGATGTTCAAATAACCATAATTAACACGTGTTCCTGTGTTGCTTAGTTGCATTAATTCACATTCTTACATTGCTGTTATCATAACAACAGATTGACCATAAATAATGCAATCAGTGGCACTTTTTTTAAGTCATAATATTGGTCATGTGTAGTTTCTATTTAAACAAACAGAAAAAGACATGCAGAGAATTTCTGCAGAGTCCAAAATAAAAGAAATGTGCAAACAGGCTACTACAGCAGGGACACGTAACACTGCAGCCTCCTTACTCGCTCCTTCCCCCCAAACAGCCTGAGGC
This sequence comes from Leuresthes tenuis, assembly GCF_036924035.1. Lineage (NCBI taxonomy): Eukaryota > Metazoa > Chordata > Actinopteri > Atheriniformes > Atherinopsidae > Leuresthes > Leuresthes tenuis. The sequence goes on along the minus strand of NW_027325365.1, from coordinate 13,313,207 downwards.
TCATCAAACCTGATGGAGCGTCCTGAAGGACGTCCATTAACCAATCAGTTTCTTTTCGAACATACTGGTGTTCAAGAGTCTTTCTCGTTGTTATCAGCCACCATATTGCTGCAATCTGCTGGCCCTGCACGCTGTACAACTTCAACACAGAACTGAGGTCCAAGACAATAAAGAGCATGTTCCTATTTTAGAGCGACCACTGTGGCTCCTTTCTACAAACAGTGAAGAAGTATGTGAGCAAACCACACCTGGATCCTTTCGACAGTCACGTCACTTCAAACAAAGTAGTCCAGTCCGCTGATTTATAGCTCAGCGCGTTCTGGCTGCAACACCTGTGTGACCAGATGAAACTCTCCCACATCACACCCATGATCTGCTGTGTCAGGATCACATCTGAAGACAAACACGGGCAAGAAAGTCGGAAAACAAAAAAACCAGTCCTGAAACTAAAGCATCTTCCACGTCTTCTGTCTGCTGACATCTCCATCGTCACAGAGCACAGCTCAGAGTCTACTTGTCGTCTCCATCGCTGCGCATTTTGTATTTCTCCTGAAACTCGGCGTGCTTCTGCCGCAGGATTTCGGTCTGTTTCTTAAAGCCATTGACCCTGCGAAACCACACGAGAGGTGGTGTCAGACCCAGCTTCAAGCATTACAAAGCTTAAACAAACTCACCGTTACACAACGTCAAAGAGGAGGATAAACAATACAAAAATTTGAGGGAGCTGTTGCACTCACCTGGCTCTTTCTTTGGACTCATTGTAGATCTCTGTGATGACTCTATCTTTCTCATCCATGAAGTTATTGTGAACTTCTTCCAGTTTCCTGAAAGAGTTGGAGAAACACTTCAGTTGAGACCACAATTAGAGAATACATTTGTTTGACCTTAAATCTCAGCTGTCGGCAGGCACTCTGTATTCTTCAGTTTGTACAGCTGTTAAAACAGCTGCTCGGATCACAAAGACGTGAGATTTAACAAAGAGAAGTGGCATAACCCCATTGTGTGGCAACAAATACAAGGCCAGAGGTGAAGTTGTGCCAAATCACATGACTCAGAGGTCCACATTGTCTACAGAAAACCTCATTCATCTGGATGTGAATGAGCAGCAAACACACCTCACAATGAGCTCATAACTGACTACAAATAATTCAACTCCGGGATTAGTTTACAACCTTTGGACTTCTCTGGTGAAGCAATTTATTTCTTTTTACAGTCACATTTGAACAAAAAGATGAGAATGTAATGTGTGGAAAGATTTTTTTTTTACTTGAAGAAGACCATGTGGGCTCCAATGCTGAGCATCATAGCGATGACACAGTAGGCCACCAGCCGGAAGTTCCTGTTCTTCCTCGCCTGTCTCTGCTCCGCTGTCATCTCCGGAGACTGAGACTGATTAAACTGTCCCCAATAACGAAAGTTGTCCTGGGCATCCGTGCTGATGGAAAAAGTGGCACAATTGATCACGATCTGGGACATAAAAACAGCAGATTCAAATGGACTGAACACAGGTGGTAATGAGGTCTCAGTAAGCAGCAAAAAGAGTCATTTGTGATTCTAAGAAGCACAGTTCACTCTCGTTTATTTTGATTTATTTTATCAATAAGAAATCTGTTTTTGTAGTTTGTGTAGAGATATAATACCGGCTGAAGGTTTCAGTGTTTAGGGCCGATTATTATGTCCAGCGACTGTTGCAGCTTGCAACACTGTCAGGACATGTTGCAGAGAGCATCAGTCTGACGTGTTTTTCATCTGCATTGAAACTACTAAAGATGAAGGTCAGCACAAGCTTGCAGATGGGAGGGAGTCCTCACCTTCTGTAGACGGTGTGGCTAGAGGTAGTTCTGAAGACTTGGCTCCCACTGTATGGGTGTTGGATTTTGAAGTCGTACTCCTTCCTGCTCAGCTCTTTGCTCAACACTCGGTAGGCTTCGTTCAGCTCCACAAATTGGCTGTGCAGCCTCGGGTTAGACGGGTCACTGTCGGGATGCAGCTGCGTGATGAGAATGTCGAAGTAAGTGAGGAAATCTACAGACTGAAGGGAGATTCTGGTGCAGATGTGCGATGATCTGGACATGCTGCTTCCAGTGGCACACAAACATAGTCAAACATACTTAGCTTGAACTTAAAAATCAAGCTTACTTTCCCCATATAGAATAAGATGTCTCAGACCTAAATGATACAAGAACCGCAATGTAAATACACTTCTCCATCCTTAATTACACTGGAAGCCACAATATGAAAACAAACAGTAGGGAAGCCCACTGTGGGAACAGTTATCAAGTACAAGTCTGCTTGTGAAAGGCTGCCCTCTGGTGGCTACATACTTTAATTCAAGAGCAAAGATTTTTAACACATGAAAATGATGTACCTTCTTAGATTTGTCAAAAAATGCATTTTTTATTTCCTCCACAGACGCATCGGATTTGACTCCCAGTAGGTCGTAGTAGTTCACAGGTTTTCTATGGTGATAAAGCAAATAACTCAAACCAAATACAGAGTACACAAGCACAATCACTGAGTTGTTTTCAGTTATTACGACTTAACTAAAACTAAAGAGATACATACATATATATACATGAAACATCTACCTGTGTGCATAGCTCAGGGATAGCATCCGCAGTCCACCCTTGCAGCACCAAAGACAACTCTGACATAAACGCAGCTGAGCCTCCAACTGCATGATGAAAATCTCTGAGGCTGACCTGCGCAGAAAAGGTGTGAACACCAGCGATTACATCACGATTTATCATTACAGACGGATCAGAGCTGTTTCAAACCAGAATAATAGATACAAAGTGGGAGACACAAGCCTAGCAGCTTTTAAAATATGTTTATGTTGCTATAGGGTGGGGGACATAGTCAAATCTTAGATGCATTGATTCTGAGTCAATTCAAAATGTCAAAAATCTATTTTCTATAAGATAATTGATAAGGTACAATGGACACAATGCAAAAGGAGAAAATTGGGGAAGCATAAGTGAAGCACCTTTATAGTCTATAGGCTGCACGACACAGCTGAAAAAAAACTCTCCTGACCAGCACCTCCTGCAGTAAGAGACAGCATATGGTTTGGTTTCTATGTAGCTGAACATAAATATCTGGGAAACATGAAAACTACGAGAAACTACATAACATGTTTCCAGCTGGGGAAAGATGGAAAACACCCAGTTGTAGTTGCTGCCAACTAGCCCACTGAGTTTTTTTTACAAACTCAGATTTCCATCCATATCCAGTCTCAGAAGCAGGGCTTTTGTGCCATGCTGCACACTTGAGGGCAACGACGTCATAACCCAAAGATATCTTATTGACAAAGTGGTCCCCACACTTTACAACGAGACCAAAAACCTAAGTCATGGGATCATTTAAGAAAACAGGTAGGATAGCTTTAACACTGCCACCAAATCTTTTGCCACCTGAACTACACATTTAATCACAAATGACCCGCAGATAACTTCTCACGTGTTCCAAAAAAAAAAAGGGTAGTGAATCAGTGAGTATATCACTTATGGTACATAACACGAGAAGATGCTTTTATTTTTTGTAAGTGATTCAGAATACGCTGACATCTGCATTGACTTGCTGCAAGTTTGCTGCAACAGACACTTTTCGTTAGCAAACGTAACCTTGCAGTTAACTATCCACACCTCCTCAACTTGTTTTCTTAATAAAAATGTATTGAAAGTAAATTCATCATCGATAGTTAAAAATATTCTGCTTTAAAAAGAAAAAAAAGGAAGCTCTGTAGAGAAACATAAAGAAAAATGCATTAAGACGCATCAGTTATTATTTTATAATCACATAACAGCCCTCTGAATGACGATCCAATTGATTCCCACCCCTAATGTATAATAACAAATATTACAAATCTACTTCTGGTGAAAACACAGAATCTGTGTATTGTTTCTTAAACTTAAAAGTCATACAAAGGAGCCATCATGCCTTCAGCACCATAACGCAGATAAAAGACAGCAGACTAAATTGGTTATTTAATTAAAAAGTTTATTTTCTTCTTTTCAAATGTCGCCGGACAAAAATTCAGGATTGTCGATTGTACCTTTTTAAAAGCCAGAACATGATTAAAGGCTGCAGGCAGATTCCTAAAGTTATGGATGATTGGACAGTAATTGTCTGTGTAATAACCAGTATTAACTGTTTGATCTTTAACTAACACATGAGGAATATGTAAGATACTTTCAATCAGAAAAATGAAACCACACAAAATCATTCAGAGGATGCAGTATTATCTGTTCCATATGTCACTGAAGGCTCCTCTTTAATCATGTTAACCATGTAGATTCAAACATTTTCCCTGCACGGACACAGACATAACAAAACATCAAAAACCAAGTAAAGTGCTTGGAAATATCCTGCTGTGTCTGTCCTTACCTTTCACTGTGTTCCCATTGAAAATGGATTAGTCAGCAGCTGTCCGCTCGTCTGTCGACACGTGACTGTGGACCACAACACAGCACACGTGAGTAAGATCATAAACCAACCAAAACAGACACTTGATTTTTATATCATCTGCTTAAGCATAACACACCCTCTGTCATTCACAGTAACACCGTGCAGCAGAGTTTTAGCTGTGGACTGACAGACTGTTACCATATTAGTTTTATAAAGGCAGTATACAGTACCCTGTTTTAAGTTGTAAACAAAAACCAACCACACTACTGATTTCCCATTAGTTATGACATAAGATAATATAACAAGAAAAAAAGCGGACAGCTTTTCTGAGTTTCCAGGTGGAACACTATGTTCTGCTACCTGAGCAGGCGAGCTAATGTTAGCCGGGTTTTTACTCTAAGTGTCTAACAACATTTTCATGCAAAAGTTAGCTTTATAAAAATATCCAATTCAGCTCCTGACACTCTGTTAAATATAAAAAATAAAACACGAGAGCATGCCAGAAATTAAGAACATGCATAAAAGCAGAACTTGAGAGAGAAAAGGTGACATACCGGAGGAACTCAGTTTCGTAACGCTGCAACTGTACAACGCATCGAGCTAGCGTCAGGCTAGCGTAAGCTAAACCGGAAACAGAAGTAATTAAATTGAAAATAGAGCGACCATTTTCTGTTTATAACTGCTTATAGTTCACCTGAACGACCACAAGTTATTTTAAAAAAGAGGAATAAAAAATAACTTAATTTAAAAGTTATTTATTTGGATTAACTGTAACCGCAAAATTATACTTATTCTCCACAGTAGTAAATGTATTTATCTGACCGGAAGCGACCAAAAGTATCTGCTTTCGGTTGATGTGAATACTGTCATTGTCTTCAAAATTCTGTACGGGATTTTTACCTAAAAATATCATATTTTCTGACTCAAACAATGAGCATTTTGTAAAATTATATGCAATTTCCAGTCTATTATTGTTACTAAACAGTGAGGCGTGACATCAGATGCAGTTCCGTCTCTTGCTCACTGGGGGGCGATAACGAGTTCATTTCAGCACCAGACTGCAGAAAATAAGGACGAAGAAAGATTCCTGCACTGTTATACAGGTATTTCCACTTCGAAAAGGTAAGAAAAGCAAACATTGACATGCTTTAGACTTTTAATTTAAACATATTGTTGTTAGGGCTGTAAAACAAAATGATAGTTATATGACTTTATCGAGGCATTGCATGCGTTATTCTTCCCTTAGAGCTTCTCAGGTTCATTTAAAGTTGTTGATCGAAAAAGCTATCAAGTATTTTTTCAACGATACAATAAAAAAATAGTAACATGTATGCAAGTACAAGTTAATGTAAAGTTACTATCAGCACCATGCTGAAAACGTCCTGTTTAAGGTGCTCTTCCTCATTTGAGTTTTGTTTGATCTCGGCTCTGTTCGCAGGATTCACAAATCTTATCTCAAGTTACTCTTTCTCAGTATTTTTGAATTTTTAAAATATGCATTTTTATAATAAACAATAAACCCTGTTTTCACGTTAGGCTGACGAGCAAAAGGAAGTTGTGCTTACGTTGTGGTAACGTCACAAATTGTGACAGCCTATTTATTTTTTTATTTTTTTATTTCCTGGAGTGCACAGCAACAGCTGTTTCTTACTTGGTGGTAATTTTCTTTCAATAATGTCAAATAAATCAAGTTACAGATATTTTTTAAGGGGTTTAACAATCTGTACAGCACACTGCTCCCTCTGTCATATCAGTGTTAAACGTTTTTAACTTGGAAAACTTAGGAAAGCTTAGAGGGCATTCCTCATCCGGGATGTGCAGACATTAAAGCTTAGAGAACATGAGTGATCAGTTGTAACACGCACACATATATGACAGATTAAAGGGAAAAGTGGTGTTTTTTGGTTGTTGGGTCTCCTAAAAACACTTTGCACTGTACTGCACAGAGGTGGACTGCTCCATAGATGTTCAGTTAGGTTGAGATATGGTGACTGCGATGGTCGCATCTTGTGATTCACATCACTTTTGTCATTGTTAAACCATTCAGAGACCTGTTGTGCCTTTTGGGCGGGGGCCTTGTCATCCTGTAAGAAACCAATTTAGTCATGGTTTTAGGGCTGTCGTGATTTGAAATTTGAGTGGATTATTCTGTGTCATATCGATATTTGCATTTCATGATTTGTCTATCCCCCTTTTTATGCAAATTAGTGGAAGTTAACATGGAGTCTGTTTGGCTTTAAGACGAGCATGCAGTGAGATGGCTTCATAAAAAAGCTGTCAGTTCTAAAATGATGGAAACATTGTGTAAATAAAACATTTCTGGTAGTTTTACTCAGCTGTTTTTAAACAGATTGATGAAGACGATTATGCAGCCATGATCACAGCTATCTTGAAAATTGATGTCTACACATTAAACTGTTTAATGTGACAGTCCGATTCAGAATACAGATGTTTAATTAAATGATGATGGTTATCTCTTTAGACAACTCTGTCTTGATTTATATGTAAAGGGACAAGTGAACACAAACCATGCCAACAGAAAGTATACGACAGTCACCAGACCCATCAAAGGTCCAAGGTTCAGGACATTTTACTGTCTTGTGTGTCTTTAAATAAAACAAATATGGATCTGGGGGGATCTGTTTATACGTACATGATACTCACAACGCACAATCCACCATCATCACCAAAACAGAAACTAAATCATACAGAGTTTCACTGAAATGTTAGTTATCATTTTATGATGGGATTAAACTCTGGCTCATGTCCTAAAACCGAACCTTTTGGTAGTCCTCTTTAAGATGACACGTTGAGCTTGTATTAATGTCAAATGTTCATTCAGCCAAGGTATTAATAAAGCTATTAACAGCTGTTGTTTCTGACTTTGTCTCTGTTGGTAAATGGTGAGGTGATGGACACGTGAAAGGAAATACTTTTACTGACCTCTACAAAATGATTCACATTTGATTTTCTTCACTTTCAACCTCTTATAGCTCATTAATTGATTTAACTGTCTACCAAAAAAACATTTTAATTGCATGTGGTGTTTACTTCTTAAAAGGGCAACTTAGGATCAAGTGACAAAGTGAGGCCTCTAAAGAGTATCCACAGAGCGACATAATGGACCCTGAGGTGTCTTTGCTGCTGCACTGCGCACACTGGAGGGGGCTGCTGGAGCCTCACGTACAAGTGGAGCTTTCTAAAAGGTACCCAGGTTTTCTGTGGTGTCTTTAGGCGGTTCTTCATATTGTAACATAGCTTTAACAGTGAACAAAATGCGATTGTTCTGACCTCAGAATTGTCATTTTGCTCCCTCTCAGGTTTAACAGACAGACGGATCCAGCTCTAGAGCATCAAATAGATGAGGATTGGACTGAGCGGCTGTCCAAGGAGCCTTGGCTTTTCAACGGGGCCAAATTCAGGCTGCATTCCTTCTGCCTAGCCTCTCCAAAACATCCACCCTGCACCCATTACTCCCACGTTCCCTCCTTGGAGTGTGCAGAGGACCAGGGCAGGCGAAGCCTGGAAGATGTTGCAGCTCAGAAAGGTTCGGACACCAGCAATGGGTGTAAAGAGTGTGTCACAGAGCATAAAGCCAGTATAATGCCACACGCTTCGTCCACTTGTGACTGCAGAGAATTTAAGGGCATTGCAGCTGAGCGTCACTCACAGGCTGGGAAGCTCCTTACTCTGAGACTGGGCCTCACGTGCTACAAGGACTACCTTGGTACAAACTGGTCGTGTCGTGTGGCAGAGCTCCGTCGGCGTGGAGAGGCGGAGTTCGGCGATGCTCTGGCGCTGCTTGCTCAGCCTCTGGGTGTGGGCGCTGTGCTGTGCACAGTTGACGGGCAGGTGGTGTTTATTAGGAGGAGCCAGAAGGTGGCGGAGGCTCGGGGGCTCCTGGACATTCCCGGCGGCCACCCAGAGCCCAAGGTGATGTGAACAGAGTTAAGAGTGTCGAAAAGCGTTTCGGCGTATTAATCGTATCTTCGCTGCTCTCAACAGGCTGTGTGTGAGAAACTGGGTCAGTCAGGGAATGAAGAGCAGATCAGTGTGGTCATGATGCAGCGGAGGCCGGACGCCGTCGTCTCAGAGCTGTTCTCCTCTGTGTGCGCCGAGATCAGGGATGAGGTGGGTTTCTTCATCCATCGATTCTCTGTTACTGCTTTTTACTGATAACATCGGATTTTAATTATATGTATGCACTATACAGTGCATATAATGACAATAAAGGCTATTCTATTCTATTCTATTTACTTTTAACTGAATTTACAGTTTTATATTATATATCTGGCCTCATAAATGTCTCGAATATAAATGAAAAGACTTTTACAAAAGATACACCTTCACTCATAGCTTCAACGACAAGCCTCCAAATTTAATGGCAGTTGACAGTTAATTCTAACAGCTCCCCTTTGAGCAGTTTAAAGTCATCCCGCTTTGTTTGTTTTTGTCCTTCAGTCATAGACTGAAGCCTGAACTTCACATGAGCTCAAAAGGCTCAATACAAGATTAATAAAGAACAACCGATACGACCAAAACTAACAAAAATCACTCATTTCAAAGGCAGTGAACTTTGGCACATTACATTACAAACATCTTCTTATTTCAGGTTGCAGGAAAGTGTGTTATAGTTATTTATTATTTCCCTGGGAAACTGATACTGAGAATTTTAAGAGGCAAAGTGACACGTTTTTCCACACAGTTTTTATTGATCATCTACGGGTAGGTATTGATAACAGATTCTGATGAGAATCAGTCCTCATTTTGAATTAAATAACATGCAAAACAACATTTATGCAACCTATTTTTTCTTGATCTTTTTACCCATAAACAATAGCTTTTATATAAACTAGAGGCATCTTGTCACCAGGTGAACGTTCCCCTGACCTCGCTCGGAGCGCCAGTCCTGATGGGTGTCGCCCTGAATCACACCAGCGCCGGAAGACCGAGTGCCGAGTTCTTCGTCAGGTATACATTTGCTCAGTTTTAATCCCAGAAACTAACTGCATTGAGCATATTTCCATGACTTTTAAAAGGCATCACTTCTATGTATGCACTTACTTACACCAGCATGCTCCAAAGTTGAATCTGTGAAGTGATTTAATCTGTTAGCTACCTGTATGATGATGATTTCTCAAAGCAGCAGACAACAATCAACAGTGTCGCGGCTTTAACCCGATCCCACTCCTGTGCATGTATACTGAGACAAGGGCAGTGGTCCAGTTAACTGGCCTCATCGAGCTGTACCAGTTGCTCGATTCAAAGGTGCACGATTCATTTCCTGAATGCTGCTCGAAAGACAAGGCAGTAATAACACCTGAAAGCCTTTTGTGTCCCCATCAACCTATGATACCTGTGTGAGAGTTTGCGTTCAGCTGTATTTATTTGAGATTAAGTTGGAGTGGTCAGCATGTTTGTTTGAGGGTCTAAAACTAGGAAAAGGACCACAATAACAGGTTTGAGTAAAGCAAATGAAAACTACAGTAACAGTAACTACTTTTGATATAACATGACATCGTAATAAAATAGGTATTTGAACTCTTTATATGGATAGTTGTCAAAGTACTGAAAATCATACATTATGAATGACTCAACATGATATTATTTATCCAATGAGCAGATGTTTATTCTCTGATCTAGAAAAATGACTGAACCAGAGAGTCAGTTAGCCCCAAGTCGTTCTATAAAGACAAAGTAACTGTTGCTTATGTGCATCCTCAGTTGCTCACTGACTTCTGATGAAGTTAGAAAGTTGTACTGGAAAGGAGGAGCAGAAGCCAACGAGTCCACAGACGTCGTGTTCCTCAGCAGAACGGTCAGTGGAGTGTCCCTGTGTTCTCATGTGTGCATGGCTACAGTGCAATGAGCATATTTGTTTGGCATTAAGAGGAAAGTCAAATATATAAAACCATGTTTAGATGCACAACTTGTGTTTCGGACCTAATAATTCATAGAGACAACCGAACCATCTAAAAGCATCAAATGTCGTGGATTGTTCTAATGCAGGAGGTCTTTCAGCTGAGCAGAAGCTGCCCCCTGTGGTCGGAGCTGTGTCCTTCAGCCAAAGGAGCTGTGCTGCTTTATCAGATGGTGAAACCAGATGGAGAGCTGACGGTCAGCTGACCCACACAACAAGGACTCATAAGTGTAAAACCGATTTATTCACCTCAACACTGGTGTTAAAACTGCAAAACACTGAACAGGTTTCATCCTTTGTACACCGTCCGATAACAACAAATTTTAAAATATTAAAATGATTAAAAAATGGCAAATGATCATCGTCTACTGGTCGAAGCAGGTTCATGTATGGTGTAGATGTAGTTAGGGTTCAGTCTCATAGATGAGTGACTTCAGTAATGTTGTAGTCTGGACGGAGCAGCAGCTTGTCGTTCTTCTTGCTCCAGGCTTCTTCACCAGTAACTCTCTGACCCGCTGTAGTTTCTGTTGTTGTAGCAGCTCTGGTTCTTATAACACACATTCCACTGACATGTAAATGACACAAAAAGACAATGTGATTTATTTTCTTAAATCAGAGGGCTGAGACTGTCACTTAAACACTCATGTAATAAGATTAAAGAACATTGAGCCATGGGCCAACACACATGTGTCTAATCAACACACAAGCTTTAAAGGAGGTTGTGCACAACTATTACCAAATCAGACTGACGTTTTCATGATATCCTGGTTATTCAGACAGGAAAATGTGCTGTAGAGCCTCATTCACAGCCAATGAAACACTAAAGTCATTAAATGGAAGGATCACAAAGAGTCTTATTTGCATAAACAACTGAGAGGAAAAAGATTTAGAAAAACCGGTGGAAAAAACACGCAAAGTGTGTTTTATCATTCACTGTATGTTATGTATTATTATAGGTAAGAGATTTTTGTCTCATTGCCTTCTTTCCACATATTTAACATTTGTTTACATCTGAAATAAGTTGATCACATAAAGGCCCATTTTAACTTTATTAAATTTAAACTTTATATTCACCCATCGATCTCAAAAAGTGTCAGAAAATAAAGACTCAGTAAATATAAAGTTAGAAAATTTCTTTAGAATTCAGAGGGGTAAACATAAAATCACCATATTAGGCTGATTATTCCATATCCTACACTTTCAGAGATAAATACAGAATAAGATTTATGCTTAGAAATGTAATGATACAAGTGAGTTTAAGCCATTAACTATGGATCTGCACAGTTTTGACAGAAGTTATTAAGAAATAAATATAGAAATGTTGACTCGAATGGAAACATGCAGCACAGTGAACATAGAAAAATATTTAGAAGAAAAACAAGTTGCACAGAGGTTTGTTTTGCATGTTGTGCAGCACTCACATATCTTGGTTGCTGGCTCCACGTCTGCATGTTGAGTCTTGTATCGTTCCACCCTACGAAGATAAAAACCACATCAACAAACACTTTAAAATAATCTCCCAAAATGCTGTTCATCATTTCTGAAGCTGACCGTGAAGCCCAGTCCACTGGATTGGATGTGAGGGTGGAGGCCCGTGAGGGTGGGGTCTTTTCTTGTACAGTCGGGGTTTCTTCTTCTCTGGTTTGAGGACGGGAGGAAGCAGTCTGCGAGCTGCGTCTTTGTACTCCTCCAGGAGTGCTTTTGCCTGTTCCTGTGGCAGCTCCACATACTCTAACTCCTCCAGCAGGTCGGACTGTGTCTCTGGAAGACTGCAGCTGACTGCAGAGAAGAAACAGAATCCAAGTTACGGATGCTTGTTTACTGCAACATTAGCAAGCTCATATAAGCGCTTCCATTCACTCAAAGCCTGGTTCAGGATGCCTACATGGCTGCCCAGAACGCCACACTATTCATTCATTCTTCCCTGCTTAGCCAGGTCCATGAGGGCAACAGCCTAAGCAGCCCAGGCATCTCTATCCCAAACAAACTCTCTCCAGGTGGTTTTGAGGAGTTCTTAGCAGGGATTTGTGGTTGTCAGCTTAAGACGAATATTCAATATTTAAGTGACTTGGAAAGGCTTTTTGTGGAAACAAAATTCAATCGTTTTTTGAGACTTTTTAAGACTTGTAAGAACCCTGGCAAATACAAGAGGAGCTTCAGAGTATCATGCTAACACACGCATACTAAACCAGTGTGTTACACACACTCATCAGACATAACACTGAAACCACTGACAGGTAAAGTAAACACGTTCTGCAGGAACGTCACAATGTTCCCCGAACGCCTCTTTCTTCACTGTGCTGCAAGTTGTTAAATGACTTCCACAGAGACACGATGAATGATGGTTTTAACAAATGCTATAAAAAAATAGTCACTGACGGATCGTCTAATCATTCAGTTTGGTTGTGTTCTGCGAAATGTGAACTAGTAAAACCTTGGAGTTTGAGCAGGGCGGTCTCAGGGATGTGCTCCCCGTCGTTCATCTGGTGCTGCGACAGTCGTCTTTTCCACTCGCCTGCTGAGGGGAAGACCACCACCACCCGCCTTCTGAAGCCGGCAAACAGCTGCAGTTTGTGACGGCGTGCAGAGAAGAGGACGTTGCCCTGGGAACAGAGAGTAACGGTAAAAAAAAGTTGAACTTTTACAGTACAAGCCTGTAAATTGGTAAATTTACCTCATAAAGAGGTAAATTGTCTAATAAATGATTGAATGGTAACACAGTGATGATTTCTATAATCATTAATTAATAGCTAATTAATAATAATAAACCTACTAAATAAAGACCATCTCAGAGGTGTTTTTAGTGCAGAGTGGTTACCTGATCAAGGATGTAGTTTCCAGGAGTCACAGCAGCAATCCTGATTAAATCCGTCAGACACTGAGAGGCCTGCTGCAGCTGGCTGTCCTTCTGACCACCAGCCTGTACACACACATTTCAGATCAGCTGGTCAGAGGTGGATCAGCTTTGAACGTGAACGTGTAACATGAGAGAACCTGAAGCTTTGACTGACAATCATGCACGCGAGCAGCTCCTCTGTTCCCAGCAGTCTGTACTGCTTCTCTGGGTGCAGCTTCATGTGAGTGCGGGCCCAGAGGGTCTTCCCAGAACCAGGAAGACCCACCATCATCACCACCTGGAAGAAGAAGATGAAGATGAAGAAGATGATCAGCGAGTCCACAGACTGAATTATTTCAATTATAAGGCAAGTTGACATGAAATTTCCAGTAGAAAATCATGGTTCAGAGAGTATGGGATGCTAATGACTTTGGTAATCCCTTTAATGTTGTCATAGCACCACCATGAGGTCAGCCTTTATGGCCCTGACTGAATCTCACCTCCCACTGTGCTCTGGAGGTAAGAGCTGATGAGGAGCACACTCTCTGCCCAGCAGGGAGAGCTGCCAGTGGTGTAAACCCAGGAGGACTGAAGTACCACGGAGGAGTATTAGGGTCCAGAATCAATCGGACTGAACAGCTCTTACAGAGGACATGAGGGAACAAGGCACGACCCAGCAGCACAGAGGACCTCAGGGAAAAGGCCACACCCACAAAGCGACCGTTCTTATGGAAAGAGAGGTCAACAGCACCATCTGTAGAGAAAGACTGCAAACATGGAACATGATAGAAATGAGAGACAACTCACACTCAACAAGAAAAAGAAAGAAAAAGTGAAACTCACAGCGTAACAGCCGATGATATCCCCCTCAGAGAAAGGTTCCCCAAACACATCTTCAGTTCCACCTGAGACTTTTTTACCGCACCCATCGTAAGCAAAAGAGAGTTCATCCTCACCTGTTATGTGACCAAACAGGATTCCATTGAAGGGCTTTCAACAAGAACTAAACCATTTCCAGATAATGATATAATAATAAAACCTAATCCTCACCCAGCAGCAGAGAGGTGTCGGCCACTGACCAGCCGACTCTCAAACCATACGGCTCTCTGACCTCTTGGCCTTCTGGCTGTTTAGTCAACAGCTTCCTCTCCAGTCTGACCTCAAAGCCCACCCTGCCCTCCTGCACCCCATGAGTGAGCCTGCAGCCCGACCACAGCAGAGGAAACCGATCCCAGAACCGCGGCTGCCCGCAGGATCCATCAGGACCCACCTCAAAGTGGAGGTGACAACCATCTGTTGAAACCCCAAGCAAAGGTGGAGACTTAAACTATCTCTGCTTCAATAGGGATTTGAAAAGATATAACTGATTAAAACAGATTTTCCAGACAAAAATTAAACTCCAGACTTACATGGATCTAATCTGACTTCATCTTCGCCATGCTCCTCTGCCTCCTGACTCTCCGGTGAAGGATGTGGAGATTTGGCTCTGGATGTGAAATAAGACTCTTTCAGAAAACCTCACTCGATAAAGATCCACTACAGTTGGTGTTTTCAACTCTTTTACACTGCCATCTCCTCTTTTCTGCCATTGGCTGTGGCTAACAGTGTGCAGCTTGAAGCCCTCTTTTTGCATCAGGAAAACTAAGTGAGTCTTCCTCAGGCCTAAAAATGGTCACAGTTCATTAATAAAGTCCAGTGAGAAGCTGCAGGGTGAGTAGATGTTTCATCACACATCCAGGTGTGGGAACAGCTTAGCTACTGGTAAGTAACAGAAAAAGAGCATGCTCATTGAGGAAAATAATAATAATAATCCCCTGCCAGTACAGAGGTCAGAGTTGTATTAAGATCAATAAATTATTAATTTCATGTTATAAGTGCTTCTTCCTGCTTCCTTCTGCTGCTTTCTGCTTGATTTGCTTTTAAATCCTTCTACTTCTTTCAACTAGTCTTGGATATAATTTTATTCTTTTACTGGTATTCTTTTTCTTTTAAGTGTATATTTGTAAACGGTATTAGCCCTCCTGTTTGCAAAGAGAATCGGACGAGTGAGGAATGTATTGACTCTATTATACCTCCTGTGCAGGTTGAGGAGCCTTCATGTGCCAAAGGACTAACTCAGATTTTTCTACGCGGGATAACTGCTGATGTGGAGCCTCACACTGCAGACCTGGCTAACACTCTTCCCTGGATGTGTCCAAATGACTCTGGAATATCTGGTGAAGCTCCCAAGCAGGACGGTCGGACTGACATCTCCTACTGGAACAGTGTTGGTGCCAAACCAAAGTCGTCAACCCCAGCCAGGACCTGGTCTCATGTTGTCCGTCGCAGAGTTAAACCCAGCATGAAACCTAAACCTCCAGCACTCACGCCACCACCTGAAGTACCATTGCAGAATAGATACGATCCATTGATTCCAAATACAATGTGCAATGATAAATGTGCTGATAATTACTCGGAATGTTCAAACAACCAGCTTCTCAGTTAAGAAGAGGTACATTAATGAGAAAACAAGTGCTCAGTTTAGGGAGGCCATAGCTATGTTACCAACAATGAGCGCACAGTCGGCTGACGGACTGCTGGATCATTTCAACTTGAAAACTTTGAATGTAACGGAAGCTGTTGCACCGATAAGAATCAAGAGCAGCTTGAGCAAACAGAAAACACTATGGAGAAACACCACAATGGTCAAAAAACGGAAAAGAGAATGCAGGAAAGCTGAACGTAAGTGGAGTAAAACAAAGCTTCAGATTCACTATGAGCTGTACAAACAAAGCCTGCGTAGTTATAACAATGAGCTGTGCAAGGCCAGACAGCTGCATTTATCTGAACTGATTAAAAAGAATGTCAACAATTCTCCAACTCTGATTGCTATAAAACTCACAAATCCTCCTAAACAGTCAAACCCAAACATCCTCTCCACTGAGAAATGCAAAAAACTTTTTTTTGCCAAAAAATCAAAACAACTAGACAAAACATTTACGCCACACTGACCAACAAGAAAACTAATGTGTGTCTTAAACCTAGAACTAACTCTGACGCTATGTCACAATTCAATATTGTTGATTTAAAAATCCTGGAGTAAACAGTTCAGCATCTGAAGTCAACAACTTGTACTCTGGACATAATACCATCCGACTTTTTAAAAACAGTTTTTAGCTCAGTAGAAAGTGATCTCCTACAAATAGTTAACATCTCACTGGCATCAGGCATTTTCCCCAAGGCACTAAAGACAGCTGCCATTAAGCCACTCCTAAAGAACAGAACTCTAGACGCCTCTGTGATGAACAACTACAGACCTGTCTCTAACCTCTCTTTTATATCCAAGATTATTGAGAAAGTTGTATTTAACCAGCTCAACGACTTTCTGAATGAAAGTGGAAGTCTCAATAACTTTAAGTCAGGTTTCCGACGTCATCACAGCACCGAAACAGCTCTGGTCAAAGTGTTAAACGACATTAGGTTGAATACTGATTCCGGTTATGTGTCAGTCCTGGTTCTGTTGGATCTCAGCACTGCGTTTGATACTGTAGATCACAGAATCCTGTTGCACAGACTGGAAAACTGGGTTGGACTTTCTGGAGCGGTCCTTAACTGGTTCAGGTCCTATTTAGAAGTTATTTTGTTACAATTGGCAGCTATAAATCTGAGCGAGTGGCCATGACTTGTGGAGTCCTCCAGGGGTCAATTCTTGGACCTCTTCTGTTTTACTTGTATATGCTCCCTTTTGGTCAGATATTGCAGAACTTTAACATCAATTATCACAGTTATGCAAATGATACACAACTTTATGTGTCTCTGTCACCAGACGACTGCAGTCCAGCAGATGTACTGTGTCAGTGTCTGGAGGAAATAAACTCCTGGATGAGAGAGAATTTTCTACAATTAAATTAAGGCAAAACTGAGATTATTCTGTTTGGTAGCAAAGAGAAGAAGGTCAGCATTGGTAAATACCTTGAGACTCTGGCCCTTACAATCATTGACCAAGTTCGTAACCTTGGAGTGTTGATAGACTCAGATCTGACTTTCAGCAGCCACATCAAAGCTGTCACCAAGGCAGCTTTTTATCAACTCAGAAACATTAACAGAATTAAAGGTTTTCTCTCCCAAAAAGACCAGGAGAAACTCATCCATGCATTCATCTCCAGTAGACTCGATTACTGTAATGGTCTTTTAACCGGACTTCCCAAAAAGAGCATTAAACATCTGCAGCTCATCCAGAACGCTGCTGCTCGAGTTTTAACCAGGACTACTGAACACATCACACCAGTTTTAAAATCTTTACTCTGGCTTCCAGTCAGTCACAGAATATATTTTAAAGCCTACTGATGGTTTACAAATCCCAGAACGGTTTAGGCCCAAAATACATCTGTGATATGTTCAGAGAATATAAACCCAGCAGAGCTCTTAGATCCAAGGACTCAGGTCAGCTGGTCCAGTCCAGAGTCCAGACTAAACATGGAGAAGCAGCATTTAGCTGCTATGCTGCTAACAAGTGGAACAAACTGCCAGTGGAGATTAAACTGTCACCAAATGTAGACATTTTTAAATCCAGGTTAAAAACATTTATTTTCTCATGTGTCTATGGATGAAATCTGCACAGCATCTTTTAACTTATCGAGACTGTTGCTTGTTTTTGTTTTTCATTTTAATTCATTTTAAATATTTTATTTCTTTCTATTTATATTATTTTACATATTTTACTGCTTTTTCTACTCCTTGCTGCAATGCTTTTATTTGATGTAAAGCACTTTGAAATGTTTTATACATGAAATGTGCTATTCAAATAAATTTGACTTTATGATAGAATAATTATTACATGTACATTTTAACGTGTATCTCTCCTTTACTGCCATCTTTACTGATGAGTAATAACCACACCTGGGGCAGCACAGACTCCTGAGGCTGCTTGTAGGGTTCTTTTTGTGGATTTTTAAACAAAAACAATTGTAACCTTTAAACCAATCTACCTTTTGTATCTTATCTCCTCTTTGAACTCGTAAAAAGCTCTTCCTCTGCTCACGTCCTCTGGTGGATGTGCATATATATCCTCTCCAGGAGCCTCTGCATGTCTAGATTCTTCTCCCCCAGCTTGGCAGACATCCTCACCCCCGGAGACACACTCAGGACCTGGCTGTGGTGCTGGTGGACTGGGATCAGACTCTGTCTGAGTGGTAGCGTCAGTGCACTCTCTGCTGCGGTCTACTTCGGATCGCGCAGTGACACCAGCTTCTGTCGGGGGTGATGAAGACAGTGCGGGGATGCCCGCTGTCTCTGTCGGTTCTGACTTTTGGGATGAGCTGTAGTTTTGTATTTTCACCTCTTCTTCATCGATTTTCCTTCTCTGTCCTGGCAGTGTTGCCGACCACAGTCTGTCCACCAGCTCAGCCTTCAGTCCTCTGCTGTCCAACCCCAGCTCTGTAAGTCTGAACCGCAGCTCGGCCACTTTTAACTTTTTAATGTCCGTTAGCTTCATGCTTACCACGTCAGTATGAAAATGGTTGTCGTCTTATAGTAAATGTGACTTTTTAACTTGGAAAAAGTAAAGCAGTATGAACTTAAAACACCACGACTGCACTCAAAACATTTAATATGGTCCCCTGATTTCTGATTGGCTCCTTATTTCTTCTTCATCCTGCTGATAGATTAAATAAATGTCCTCCTCTTTACCGCCACGTGTCGTCAAGAAATGGTACTGCACCGTGTTTACAAGCGTCAGGCACCTTTTAACCTTAACCATCAACATATTTAATAACTGCTCAATGAAGACTTAATAAAGAGTCGGCGCAGTGTTGTCACTAATATCGTGAATCAAATATAGTTAAATACAGAAAGCTGTAACATGAGCTCCATTCTGTAGACTTTATTTGTTCATATTTTTGGCGACGTGTCTTCATGAGTTTACTACTAGTTCAAAATGCCTTTATTAATGAAGATATCTGTAAAACTTGATTATTCTCAGACAAGTTTGAATGCCAAGCCTTGTCCCAGCTGTCTGTCTGTAAGTACATAATAAGCATGTCATTATTACAAGATATGCAAAAATGCTTTCTTTCATGAATGCCACTCATACGGTATAAATTAAATCTGTAGACTGACAGAACAATGATAATATAATCTGATTCCAGGTTCTGTAACACTTCCTCTTCTGTTGTGGTTAACAGAGCATCTTCAGGCCATGTTCTGTTAACTGGCTGCATCTAAACATATATTTAACATACTTTGATTCATTAACTTTCATTAACATTAACTGTTAACGTACTTGTCTCACCCATTTCAATTGTTTTTGTGCTTGTTTAACTCAAACTTACCTGCAACTGTTGTCAACCACTAAGAGGATTTTTCTCATGAATGCGTTACTGCTAAAATTTGAAAAAGATCAGCTAATTCACACGGATTTCGTTTGGACTGTACGAGTGACGACAGACTTCGGTCTTCATGGAAGTGGTTTATTTGAAAAAAGGACAAACGCAAAAACACGAATGAGAATGAGCACAAATGGGTCCAATAGGTTAAAAAACAGAACCACAGTCAAAGTACCAAATCGGTTTATATATTACAACTAGTTTCAAGGTACACCACCGACTCCTCTCTGTTTACTTCAGATTTCCAGCTCCGCCGTCTGTGCGTCATTGCGGCCGCTTTGGTCAACGACGACAAGAAAAAGAGAAACTCTGAGTCATTGTTTTAAAATAACTACTCTGCAGAGTCTGAAACGAATCTCTCAGTATGAAAACTCACTGATAAAACTCTGGATTGATCGCCTGACGAGATCTGTCCGCTTCACTGACGTCGTGAGAGCGGCGGCGTCCACACAGACGGCATCATGATGGAAATCATCACAAGAGCAGAGGAGCTCGGTGGCGTTTTTTTCCCCGTTACACAACAGAATATTCAGGTCATGCTCACACAGTGAGCCAGTTTTTGGTCACACACTCAACACAAGCCTCACAATAAATGCATCTCAGTGCTTCCTCTGAATGTAACACTCCAAGCATATAATAATGTCACTTTCCCCAAGGTGACGACACAAATGTGCAAAATGCAGGATTCCAGGAGAAATGTAAACAAACGTGCATCTTAAATGTGTTCGCAGGAGACTGTAATAAGATGAAAAAGACACCATCTGGCTGCTTGCGCCGTCATGAGTGACGTGAATAACTTATGAAGTGAAGCAAAAAAGTAGTAAACTGGCAGAAACAAACAACCTCTGAATAACACTGAGGTTACCAGATCACTAGATACATCTGCTCCAGCTCCTCTGATGTATTTACACTCATGCTGTAGAATCCCTTTTGGCCCATGACAGAGGTGAGTTCAATCCCCCTGAAGTCGATATTAAAATCTTGTTGAGTCCTAAAGTTTCCGACTTGTTGCACATCTTCACCTGCCCGACTCTGTTTATCACAGCGCTCTAAGGTTTGACATCCACTCCACGCTTCCAACATATCTTTGGCTGTCCTGCAGATTCTTGATGCTCATTGGCTGAGGAATAGTAAATATGAGTTGCCGTTCGGTCTGTTAAATACGACGAGAAGCAGTAAGACATGCAGAGTGATAGTATTAGTGGTCGTGGTGAAAAAAAAAGAAGAAAAAAAGAGGTTTGAATTTAAAAAGTGGAGTGAAGAGTGAGGACTTTTGTCGCCACCTCACACTCTCTCGATCAGACAAAGATGGTGGGTGTCGCTGGAGGATGAGGAGGCGTGGAGGAGGCGCTGTCAGACGGACTGTGTCCCAGCAGCAGCTCCTTGTCTCGGTGCAGACAAGGTCCGCTGATGTGCTGGCTGTGGGAGTGGTAGAGCCGCAGGAAGGCCAGGATGGACTGAGCCAGCCACAGAGCCGTCACGCACCACAGAGACGCCTGAGGACACAAAGCGAAGGCTTTGTGAGGCTTATAGTCACACTGCTACACGGTGAAAGATGAAAACATCTGTCATGAATCTTGCCGACTAAGCTAATTCCTCTGTGTGGCAATGTAAAATGTACCTCTGACAACAATTGGACGGCTTTGTAAGAGCATGCCTGCTGTTTTTTAATCGCCTCCTTTCTCAAAATAGAAATTATTTGACAAGAAATATCGATGTCTGTTGCTAGTAGCAACCAGTGACTCAGAACCACAGTATCAGTAACAGACTGAAAGCATCCCGGTGAGACACGATGTCTACATGGTTAATCTAGCTCTGCGTAAATATAAATCACAGCTGGCGTCCCAGTTCAACCGAAAAGGAAACACAAATGAAGCTCTTTTTATTCCTCTACTTTTCCTTGTTCTGCCATAAAAAGCGATCAAATCTGACCCATGAGTAGGGCTGAAAGGAAAGCTCTAAAAATGGTTAGACTAGGATCCCGTTTTAACTTGTAATTGGGTATAACGGCGCCAAAATCTGTGTGGAAAACTGCTGAACAGCTGCAGAGTAACAACGCAGGAGGATTTCAGGGCTCTTATTCGTAGTTTTATTTTCTGGCATGTTTACAAAATTAAATGCCTTAATGTTACACTTTATTGTCAAATGATGCTCTCCAACTAAAAACTAATTTAACCGCCAGAGACGACTTCTTTCCATTATGCTGTCAGATTCTTATGGTAACAATCGGAGCCTGTCTGACACAGCTAACTACTTTGCTGCACATGCTTCCCTTTTATTACACTGCAGACGCTTGACAGCTAAGTGTGGGATTCGCATGGAAGCGATGACCTGCAACACTCCAAAGGTTAAAACTATTCTCAGTTTTCTACTGCAAGCCACTCGGAGCCATTTGGAGTAAATGAAGCTACCGCCACTGTTTGTGTTTGAAAACTTGAAAACAGGTCTATATTCAACCGTGTACTAATTTGTAGTACTGCAGCTGAAACAGAAACAATTCTTCAAAAGCCTGCTCAAAAAGCCCCAAACCAGAACACTCAATGTCCGTGTGTTTAATAAACTGTTTGAAAATGTGACTTTTTGATGAATAGCGACTCTATCATTGGTTTATAATAGATCCTCGTTGATTTAAAAATGCAGAAACATGATCCAAACACAGTGTTTTAGCTTATTAGAAGGCCTGACTGAGAAAACATGTCTGGTAAATATGTGTTGTCCGGTTAAAGCTGGATGCTGAAAGTGCGTTCATCCGAACTCCTACCTGTGCCAGGCTGAGCTCCATGAAGAAAGAGGAAGTGTTCACGTCCAGGTAAAGTGGGACAGACTGTGACTCTGCACAGCTGAGAACACAAAGAAGCAGAGAGGGATGAGAAAGGACCCCCAAACACACAAAACAGAGCGACTTCACATGTGTTCTGCAAGATTTAACAGCACAGCTGCAACACTGAATCAAAAGCTGCATAAATGTATAATTCTGCCATGTTTATATCACCTGACATTTCCAATTCATCCCTGATTGTGATAGTTTGTCGACAAGCAGCCTGATCCACTAACTAAGGCATGAAATAAAAAAAAAAACAGGCTAACTCTCAGGTGACTTACCTGTAGGGCCGAGTGTTGGCATCAGTCACTGTGTCACACCAGGAGCTGAATCCCAGGGACAAGATGACACTGGCCCCTCCAGACAGGAAGAGCACACACACACTCAGCACGACCGTGAGAAAGGACGAAAACAGGGTGCTGGGTGGAGACACACGTGAACAACAATCACACACACAGGACCCAGCTTTTGCTCAGGCGACACGTTGATGTGGCTGACGCAGTGGTATTTAAATAACAGCTCAGTTTATGATATAAACTTTGGTGATACACGTTGTTTTTAGTGCAAAACACAGCAAACACTTCTGACTCTTATCTTCTTAAATGACGATAAAAAGAGCTGTTTGAAAAACACATTTCAAAATCACAAGCTTATTGACAGAATGAGGGATTTCACTTCGTATAAACTTCCCTTTAAGCTCTAATATTTAAATCTGAGGTGTAGAAAATACTTCAATTAATCATTTTTAACATGTTTGCATACTGTTTATGCTACTTTAGTCTTTGGAAGCGACGCATTAATAACATGTTTATGGATGCTTGTAGATGTACAATTGAGAGGAGTGAGTATATTTAAGGTACATGCACCATTTATCTGCTCCGACACAACATCTGTATCACTGCTAATACTGCAGCTGTTGTGCTTTTAGGTCCGTAATGATGACATTGCTAGCATGATAACTTGTCTGCTTATGTGCGTGCGCTTCTTATCTCTATCTAGCTCAGCGGACTCACTCGTCATGTCGCCCGTGCAGATAGAAGAGGCACCTCCAGCCCTGCGCAGCCCCGTACAGCACCGTGAATATGCCCACAAATGTGACGAACTGACAGGCTGCCAGGGGTCCCCACTGCTGCACCACCAGGTGAGACAACTCCCCGGGCTGTTCCGTCATCTCAGCCCGGTCTTCGTTCCTCCAGTAGCCAATGGAGAAGAGGGCGCAACGGCCTTTAAAAGCGGAGCCGTTGAGAGCCATCGGGACGACCACCAGCAAGCCCGCCACGACCGAGAGGCCGTGAGCCGCACAGTGGGCTAGCAGAAGCCGCCGATCCAGCTCCATAATAGTGGACAAATAACAAGTACGCTGCGACAAAGTAAATGTTGATATCAGCACATCCCCATGTGTTTCCCATGCAACGGTCCTGTTGAGGGTGGGTATTTAAAGAAGTAGGGCGGGGCGGGGTCAGAGCCGTTGGCCTACATTCTAACTGTTTCACACGGCCCGCACGTACTCACAGAGGAGGAGTGGCCACAGAGGACTCACTCCGCTAAAAGTTCCAGAAACCAAGTACTGTTGGAAAAAAAACAGTCACATTCAAGTCGCACACCTGGGAGAGGTTACAGCATATTACTGCATCAAAAGACTGTTTCCTGATAAAATAGAATATGTAAAGTAACTAAAGTATTCTAAAGCACTTAAAGATATTTTAAAAGTTGTGTAATGATTCAACTTTTTTGCTATTTCTTTACATCACCAGTTTGTAGATGGGTCAATATCAGGATAATATTTATGTATAAAACATGTCACCTATCAATGGGTTTTACAGCCAAATAAGATGTACAACTAAAAGAACAAAACAATTATTAACAATTTGAAATATATATTTTACAGGGTCTGCATGCAATATTTGTTCAGTAAAATGGTGCTGATCCATTCAGAACTTTAAGGCCATTCAGTTGCGGAAAAAGTGGGTATGCACTATATGCGGCGCATAGGGGCACTGCACTGGAAGGGGCGCCAGAGCAATCGCGGAAAAATAATCTCGAGTAGGCATTTTCTTTATCTAACAGCTTTTCTGCATGTGTAAATGATATGATCAATAACAGAGGAATTTTACTGATTAGGCGCCCCTCCCCCTTCACACCCCCTCGCCACACAAAACACTCATGCTGACTACATAATCGAAAATCATTGTAACCTTATTACTGTAATCTGATTATTGTAACCTTATTACAGTAACCTGATCACAGTCATCTGAGTAATCCGATTAGAGTCATCTAAGTACTCTGATCACAGTCATCCGACCAAAATAATTGGATTACAGTAATCTCAGTACTCTGATCACAGTCATCCAACCAAAATAATCGGATTACAGTAATCTCAGTACTCTCATTTACTGTAAAAGGATTACAGTAACCCTATTACTGTAATCCCATTACAAAAAAAAAACTTTATTGAATTGTTATGAATGGGGGGCGCTAGTCATATGTCTGCATATCCCTCAGAAAGTTGGTAGTTGCACCCCTGAGGCCATTGTAAAGACAAGCTGCTGCAAAGCTTGCAGGTTTGGATGAATACTTCAATAATAATTCATGATGTATTATGGTCATAAAGGGACTGTATTTATATGGCACTTTGCTGTTTGTTGGTGAATATACATGCCACATTTGCGCTCATAGAGCACATCTTATACTATGCTTTTTTTCCTGAGCTTCAGCGACAGAGCTGCAGTACTTCACTGGTCCCGGGAACACAAACAACAACCCAGAAGTACATAATGTTGCTACATCTTGACCTGCCGTAACATTTGAGTTATTTACACTCTAATGCATCACTTATTCGTATTATTATATGTATAGAATATGTTATCCTTAATAGGATGTACCAATTTTTGATAGAAGCTCTTTCCCTTTTTAGGGGGGCATAAAGTTGCGCCATGCTTTGATTCTTACATTTTGTACCTTTATTTACATGAAAATACACCTGCACCATGTTATTGCAACATCTGTATAAGGTCAGATAGAATAAGAGAAAGAGAAAGGACTTCTTCTACCACTGGACATCCAGTTCATGATTTTAAATGAATGCTTGAGCAAACTGAGCAGGATCTGCATCAGTGCAGTGACTGTGTTTTTTATTTATTCATTATTTCTTTACATTGATATATTACATTCTTCTTTTTGTGTGAGACTCAAACTTGGTTGTATTTTCATAACAGAAAGGTATTAGAGACTAAACTAAATATAGCACAACAGTGTGTATTATACATTGTGGCACTTTTTTAAAGCAAAGTATACTATTTTTTTTAATAGTAAATGCAAAATCTAAAATGACACTTCAAAATTATTACATTTCAAGTAATATATAGTGTGAATCTCACCTCATACACATAAATAAATAGAAATTAAATCAAACTTGGTCTATAAACTGTCTTTATTTTTTTAAGATCAGAAGATCAGATTAAAAAAAGAATACGGGAGGCAGCGACTACTCTATTAATTTCTAATCATTGTAATTGTATAATCTAAACGTAAAACACAAGCTTTCCCTATAGTCAAATCCATTTATGATGGTGAATCTTAATGCAAATGGAGGTCAATGAGGGCCACTCCCTTTTTGTTGAGTGCAGATGTCTGAACGGAGTGGTACATCTTCACAAACAAACAATCTTTTATGCTGGAAATTTTTACATCACTGACATAACATTAACGTCACGCTTGAATCTTCCAGATGGCCTATTTCTGACAGCTTGTACAGTGCAGATGATGACAATTGGTCCAGCAAACAACTGTCCGCTCAGTTAAGCCTATCAGTAGATACTTCAGGAGGGGAGCTGCTGGGGTCTGAACCTTGAGGCTTGTTTTGTTTTTATCTAATTCAAAACAGGAAACTCACAACATGCGTCTGATTTCAGTCCCACATTTCTTATGAAACAAAATTACAGTCAAAACGAAGTTGCAAGTTATAACTGTACAGTAAATTACATTTAGAGTCACTGTCAAAGGAAGCTGGTGGGATAGAAAAGCAGCAGAGGTGAGAGGACCAGGACTGATGGCTGTTTTATTAGAGAAAAATTAGACCCATTCTAATTATATCTTTGGAATAACCTCAGAACCCAGCAACTCCATGGAGCGTTGACAACAACATGGGAGCCAGATAAAGTCCAAAGAATTGCCATGACTGACCAAAAGCTGTGCTATTTTAGCTGTTTGCATTAATCCAGGTTTTTTTTTGAGCTTTTGCCTTTTTTTCAGTTCATTTTCCCACCATGGGTGGTTGTTAACCCTTGACAGTCATCCATAATGAACTGTAGTACTTGCTGAAACCCGGGAGCTTCAGCTCTTCGGTCTGACGTTCTCCCAACAGAGCTATTTCGGCTAAAAAGGCAGGTAAAATGGCACCTTTAATTTGGAAAATAAAACCATGAGGCAGCAACATGGGAAAATAAAACCGGAAGGCAACTCCATGGAGCACTGATAACAACATGGGAGCCAGGTAAAATCCACAGAAACGTCACGACTGGCCAAAAGCTGTGCTAGTTTAGCTATTTAGTTGTTAACCCTTGACAGTCATCCATAATGAACTGTAGTACTTGCTGAAACCCGGGAGCCTCAGATCTTCGGTCTGACGTTCTCCCAACTGAGCTATTTCGGCTAAATAGGCAGGTAAAATGGCACCTTTAATTTGGAAAATAAAACCATGAGACAACTCCATGGAGCGTTGACAACAAGATGGGAACCAGATAAAGTCCAAAGAATTGCCATGACTGACCAAAAGCTGTGCTATTTTAGCTGTTTGTATTAATCCAGGTTTTTTTGCAGATCATGCCTTTTTTTTTTCAGTTCATTTTCCCACCAGGGGTGGTTATTAACCCTTGACAGTCATCCATAAAGAACTGTAGTAGTTGCTGCGCGTTGACAACAAAGCAGGGGTTTAAACCAGGGAGGTTTAAACCATGAGGAAGCTCCGGGGAGTGTTAATAGCAACGCAGGGGAGCCATATAAATGGTGTCAGACTGAAGGCATAGTCATCCCTAATGAACTGTAGTAGTTGGCAAAAACCGGGATTAAACCAGGGACCTTCAATCCCTACTTTCCCCGCATGGGTGGTTGTTAACCCTTCACAGTCATCTATAATTGAGTGTACTAATTGCCGAAACCCGGGATTGAACCAGGGACCTTCAGATCTTCAGTCTGACGCTCTCCCAACTGAGCTATTTCGGCCAAAATTGCAGGTAAAATGGCGCCTTTAATTTGGAAAACAAAACCGGAAATCAACTCCATGGAGCGTTGACAACAACATGGGAGACAGATAAAGTCCAAAGAATTTTCCCATTTTCATTTTCATTTTCCCACCATGGGTGGTTGTTAACCCTTGACAGTCATCCATAATGAACTGTAGTACTTGCTGAAACCCGGGAGCCTCAGATCTTCGGTCTGACGTTCTCCCAACTGAGCTATTTCGGCTAAATAGGCAGGTAAAATGGCACCTTTAATTTGGAAAATAAAACCATGAGACAACTCCATGGAGCGTTGACAACAACATGGGAGCCAGATAAAGTCCAAAGAATTGCCATGACTGACCAAAAGCTGTGCTATTTTAGCTGTTTGCATTAATCCAGGTTTTTTTGCAGATTATGCATTTTTTTTTCAGTTCATTTTCCCACCATGGGTGGTTGTTAACCCTTGACAGTCATCCATAATGAACTGTAGTACTTGCTGAAACCCGGGAGCTTCAGCTCTTCGGTCTGACGTTCTCCCAACAGAGCTATTTCGGCTAAAAAGGCAGGTAAAATGGCACCTTTAATTTGGAAAATAAAACCATGAGGCAGCAACATGGGAAAATAAAACCGGAAGGCAACTCCATGGAGCACTGATAACAACATGGGAGCCAGGTAAAATCCACAGAAACGTCACGACTGGCCAAAAGCTGTGCTAGTTTAGCTATTTAGTTGTTAACCCTTGACAGTCATCCATAATGAACTGTAGTACTTGCTGAAACCCGGGAGCCTCAGATCTTCGGTCTGACGTTCTCCCAACTGAGCTATTTCGGCTAAATAGGCAGGTAAAATGGCACCTTTAATTTAGAAAATAAAACCATGAGACAACTCCATGGAGCGTTGACAACAACATGGGAGCCAGATAAAGTCCAAAGAATTGCCATGACTGACCAAAAGCTGTGCTATTTTAGCTGTTTGTATTAATCCAGGTTTTTTTGCAGATCATGCCTTTTTTTTTCAGTTCATTTTCCCACCATGGGTGGTTATTAACCCTTGACAGTCATCCATAAAGAACTGTAGTACTTGCTGAAACCCGGGAGCCTCAGATCTTCGGTCTGACGTTCTCCCAACTGAGCTATTTCGGCTAAATAGGCAGGTAAAATGGCACCTTTAATTTAGAAAATAAAACCATGAGACAACTCCATGGAGCGTTGACAACAACATGGGAGCCAGATAAAGTCCAAAGAATTGCCATGACTGACCAAAAGCTGTGCTATTTTAGCTGTTTGTATTAATCCAGGTTTTTTTTGCAGATTATGCCTTTTTTTTCAGTTCATTTTCCCACCATGGGTGGTTATTAACCCTTGACAGTCATCCATAAAGAACTGTAGTAGTTGCTGCGCGTTGACAACAAAGCAGGGGTTTAAACCAGGGAGGTTTAAACCATGAGGAAGCTCCGGGGAGTGTTAATAGCAACGCAGGGGAGCCATATAAATGGTGTCAGACTGAAGGCATAGTCATCCCTAATGAACTGTAGTAGTTGGCAAAAACCGGGATTAAACCAGGGACCTTCAATCCCTACTTTCCCCGCATGGGTGGTTGTTAACCCTTCACAGTCATCTATAATTGAGTGTAGTAGTTGCCGAAACCCGGGATTGAACCAGGGACCTTCAGATCTTCAGTCTGACGCTCTCCCAACTGAGCTATTTCGGCCAAAATTGCAGGTAAAATGGCGCCTTTAATTTGGAAAACAAAACCGGAAGGCAACTCCATGGAGCGTTGACAACAACATGGGAGCCAGATAAAGTCCAAAGAATTGCCATGACTGACCAAAAGCTGTGCTATTTTAGCTGTTTGCATTAATCCAGGTTTTTTTTCAGATTATGCTTTTTTTTTTCAGTTCATTTTCCCACCATAGGTGGTTGTTAACCATTGACAGTCATCCATAATGAACTGTAGTACTTGCTGAAACCCGGGAGCTTCAGCTCTTCGGTCTGACGTTCTCCCAACAGAGCTATTTCGGCTAAAAAGGCAGGTAAAATGGCACCTTTAATTTGGAAAATAAAACCATGAGGCAGCAACATGGGAAAATAAAACCGGAAGGCAACTCCATGGAGCACTGATAACAACATGGGAGCCAGGTAAAATCCACAGAAACGTCACGACTGGCCAAAAGCTGTGCTAGTTTAGCTATTTAGTTGTTAACCCTTGACAGTCATCCATAATGAACCGTAGTACTTGCTGAAACCCGGGAGCCTCAGATCTTCGGTCTGACGTTCTCCCAACTGAGCTATTTCGGCTAAATAGGCAGGTAAAATGGCACCTTTAATTTGGAAAATAAAACCATGAGACAACTCCATGGAGCGTTGACAACAACATGGGAGCCAGATAAAGTCCAAAGAATTGCCATGACTGACCAAAAGCTGTGCTATTTTAGCTGTTTGCATTAATCCAGGTTTTTTTGCAGATTATGCATTTTTTTTTCAGTTCATTTTCCCACCAGGGGTGGTTATTAACCCTTGACAGTCATCCATAAAGAACTGTAGTAGTTGCTGCGCGTTGACAACAAAGCAGGGGTTTAAACCAGGGAGGTTTAAACCATGAGGCAGCTCCGGGGAGCGTTAACAGCAACGCAGGGGAGCCATATAAATGGTGTCAGACTGAAGGCATAGTCATCCCTAATGAACTGTAGTAGTTGGCAAAAACCGGGATTAAACCAGGGACCTTCAATCCCTACTTTCCCCGCATGGGTGGTTGTTAACCCTTCACAGTCATCTATAATTGAGTGTAGTACTTGCTGAAACCCGGGAGCCTCAGATCTTCGGTCTGACGTTCTCCCAACTGAGCTATTTCGGCTAAATAGGCAGGTAAAATGGCACCTTTAATTTGGAAAATAAAACCATGAGACAACTCCATGGAGCGTTGACAACAACATGGGAGCCAGATAAAGTCCAAAGAATTGCCATGACTGACCAAAAGCTGTGCTATTTTAGCTGTTTGCATTAATCCAGATTTTTTTGCAGATTATGCATTTTTTTTTCAGTTCATTTTCCCACCAGGGGTGGTTATTAACCCTTGACAGTCATCCATAAAGAACTGTAGTAGTTGCTGCGCGTTGACAACAAAGCAGGGGTTTAAACCAGGGAGGTTTAAACCATGAGGCAGCTCCGGGGAGCGTTAACAGCAACGCAGGGGAGCCATATAAATGGTGTCAGACTGAAGGCATAGTCATCCCTAATGAAGTGTAGTAGTTGGCAAAAACCGGGATTAAACCAGGGACCTTCAATCCCTACTTTCCCCGCATGGGTGGTTGTTAACCCTTCACAGTCATCTATAATTGAGTGTAGTAGTTGCCGAAACCCGGGATTGAACCAGGGACCTTCAGATCTTCAGTCTGACGCTCTCCCAACTGAGCTATTTCGGCCAAAATTGCAGGTAAAATGGCGCCTTTAATTTGGAAAACAAAACCGGAAGGCAACTCCATGGAGCGTTGACAACAACATGGGAGACAGATAAAGTCCAAAGAATTTTCCCATTTTCATTTTCATTTTCCCACCATGGGTGGTTGTTAACCCTTGACAGTCATCCATAATGAACTGTAGTACTTGCTGAAACCCGGGAGCCTCAGATCTTCGGTCTGACGTTCTCCCAACTGAGCTATTTCGGCTAAATAGGCAGGTAAAATGGCACCTTTAATTTGGAAAATAAAACCATGAGACAACTCCATGGAGCGTTGACAACAACATGGGAGCCAGATAAAGTCCAAAGAATTGCCATGACTGACCAAAAGCTGTGCTATTTTAGCTGTTTGCATTAATCCAGGTTTTTTTGCAGATTATGCATTTTTTTTTCAGTTCATTTTCCCACCATGGGTGGTTGTTAACCCTTGACAGTCATCCATAATGAACTGTAGTACTTGCTGAAACCCGGGAGCTTCAGCTCTTCGGTCTGACGTTCTCCCAACAGAGCTATTTCGGCTAAAAAGGCAGGTAAAATGGCACCTTTAATTTGGAAAATAAAACCATGAGGCAGCAACATGGGAAAATAAAACCGGAAGGCAACTCCATGGAGCACTGATAACAACATGGGAGCCAGGTAAAATCCACAGAAACGTCACGACTGGCCAAAAGCTGTGCTAGTTTAGCTATTTAGTTGTTAACCCTTGACAGTCATCCATAATGAACTGTAGTACTTGCTGAAACCCGGGAGCCTCAGATCTTCGGTCTGACGTTCTCCCAACTGAGCTATTTCGGCTAAATAGGCAGGTAAAATGGCACCTTTAATTTGGAAAATAAAACCATGAGACAACTCCATGGAGCGTTGACAACAACATGGGAGCCAGATAAAGTCCAAAGAATTGCCATGACTGACCAAAAGCTGTGCTATTTTAGCTGTTTGTATTAATCCAGGTTTTTTTGCAGATCATGCCTTTTTTTTTCAGTTCATTTTCCCACCATGGGTGGTTGTTAACCCTTGACAGTCATCCATAATGAACTGTAGTACTTGCTGAAACCCGGGAGCTTCAGCTCTTCGGTCTGACGTTCTCCCAACAGAGCTATTTCGGCTAAAAAGGCAGGTAAAATGGCACCTTTAATTTGGAAAATAAAACCATGAGGCAGCAACATGGGAAAATAAAACCGGAAGGCAACTCCATGGAGCACTGATAACAACATGGGAGCCAGGTAAAATCCACAGAAACGTCACGACTGGCCAAAAGCTGTGCTAGTTTAGCTATTTAGTTGTTAACCCTTGACAGTCATCCATAATGAACTGTAGTACTTGCTGAAACCCGGGAGCCTCAGATCTTCGGTCTGACGTTCTCCCAACTGAGCTATTTCGGCTAAATAGGCAGGTAAAATGGCACCTTTAATTTGGAAAATAAAACCATGAGACAACTCCATGGAGCGTTGACAACAACATGGGAGCCAGATAAAGTCCAAAGAATTGCCATGACTGACCAAAAGCTGTGCTATTTTAGCTGTTTGTATTAATCCAGGTTTTTTTGCAGATCATGCCTTTTTTTTTTCAGTTCATTTTCCCACCATGGGTGGTTATTAACCCTTGACAGTCATCCATAAAGAACTGTAGTACTTGCTGAAACCCGGGAGCCTCAGATCTTCGGTCTGACGTTCTCCCAACTGAGCTATTTCGGCTAAATAGGCAGGTAAAATGGCACCTTTAATTTAGAAAATAAAACCATGAGACAACTCCATGGAGCGTTGACAACAACATGGGAGCCAGATAAAGTCCAAAGAATTGCCATGACTGACCAAAAGCTGTGCTATTTTAGCTGTTTGTATTAATCCAGGTTTTTTATCAGATTATGCCTTTTTTTTCAGTTCATTTTCCCACCATGGGTGGTTATTAACCCTTGACAGTCATCCATAAAGAACTGTAGTAGTTGCTGCGCGTTGACAACAAAGGAGGGGTTTAAACCAGGGAGGTTTAAACCATGAGGCAGCTCCGGGGAGCGTTAACAGCAACGCAGGGGAGCCATATAAATGGTGTCAGACTGAAGGCATAGTCATCCCTAATGAAGTGTAGTAGTTGGCAAAAACCGGGATTAAACCAGGGACCTTCAATCCCTACTTTCCCCGCATGGGTGGTTGTTAACCCTTCACAGTCATCTATAATTGAGTGTAGTAGTTGCCAAAACCCGGGATTGAACCAGGGACCTTCAGATCTTCAGTTTGACGCTCTCCCAACTGAGCTATTTCGGCCAAAATTGCAGGTAAAATGGCGCCTTTAATTTGGAAAACAAAACCGGAAGGCAACTCCATGGAGCGTTGACAACAACATGGGAGACAGATAAAGTCCAAAGAATTTTCCCATTTTCATTTTCATTTTCCCACCATGGGTGGTTGTTAACCCTTGACAGTCATCCATAATGAACTGTAGTACTTGCTGAAACCCGGGAGCCTCAGATCTTCGGTCTGACGTTCTCCCAACTGAGCTATTTCGGCTAAATAGGCAGGTAAAATGGCACCTTTAATTTGGAAAATAAAACCATGAGACAACTCCATGGAGCGTTGACAACAACATGGGAGCCAGATAAAGTCCAAAGAATTGCCATGACTGACCAAAAGCTGTGCTATTTTAGCTGTTTGCATTAATCAAGGTTTTTTTGCAGATTATGCATTTTTTTTTCAGTTCATTTTCCCACCATGGGTGGTTGTTAACCCTTGACAGTCATCCATAATGAACTGTAGTACTTGCTGAAACCCGGGAGCTTCAGCTCTTCGGTCTGACGTTCTCCCAACAGAGCTATTTCGGCTAAAAAGGCAGGTAAAATGGCACCTTTAATTTGGAAAATAAAACCATGAGGCAGCAACATGGGAAAATAAAACCGGAAGGCAACTCCATGGAGCACTGATAACAACATGGGAGCCAGGTAAAATCCACAGAAACGTCACGACTGGCCAAAAGCTGTGCTAGTTTAGCTATTTAGTTGTTAACCCTTGACAGTCATCCATAATGAACTGTAGTACTTGCTGAAACCCGGGAGCCTCAGATCTTCGGTCTGACGTTCTCCCAACTGAGCTATTTCGGCTAAATAGGCAGGTAAAATGGCACCTTTAATTTAGAAAATAAAACCATGAGACAACTCCATGGAGCGTTGACAACAACATGGGAGCCAGATAAAGTCCAAAGAATTGCCATGACTGACCAAAAGCTGTGCTATTTTAGCTGTTTGTATTAATCCAGGTTTTTTTTGCAGATTATGCCTTTTTTTTCAGTTCATTTTCCCACCATGGGTGGTTATTAACCCTTGACAGTCATCCATAAAGAACTGTAGTAGTTGCTGCGCGTTGACAACAAAGGAGGGGTTTAAACCAGGGAGGTTTAAACCATGAGGCAGCTCCGGGGAGCGTTAACAGCAACGCAGGGGAGCCATATAAATGGTGTCAGACTGAAGGCATAGTCATCCCTAATGAAGTGTAGTAGTTGGCAAAAACCGGGATTAAACCAGGGACCTTCAATCCCTACTTTCCCCGCATGGGTGGTTGTTAACCCTTCACAGTCATCTATAATTGAGTGTAGTAGTTGCCGAAACCCGGGATTGAACCAGGGACCTTCAGATCTTCAGTCTGACGCTCTCCCAACTGAGCTATTTCGGCCAAAATTGCAGGTAAAATGGCGCCTTTAATTTGGAAAACAAAACCGGAAGGCAACTCCATGGAGCGTTGACAACAACATGGGAGACAGATAAAGTCCAAAGAATTTTCCCATTTTCATTTTCATTTTCCCACCATGGGTGGTTGTTAACCCTTGACAGTCATCCATAATGAACTGTAGTACTTGCTGAAACCCGGGAGCCTCAGATCTTCGGTCTGACGTTCTCCCAACTGAGCTATTTCGGCTAAATAGGCAGGTAAAATGGCACCTTTAATTTGGAAAATAAAACCATGAGACAACTCCATGGAGCGTTGACAACAACATGGGAGCCAGATAAAGTCCAAAGAATTGCCATGACTGACCAAAAGCTGTGCTATTTTAGCTGTTTGCATTAATCCAGGTTTTTTTGCAGATTATGCATTTTTTTTTCAGTTCATTTTCCCACCATGGGTGGTTGTTAACCCTTGACAGTCATCCATAATGAACTGTAGTACTTGCTGAAACCCGGGAGCTTCAGCTCTTCGGTCTGACGTTCTCCCAACAGAGCTATTTCGGCTAAAAAGGCAGGTAAAATGGCACCTTTAATTTGGAAAATAAAACCATGAGGCAGCAACATGGGAAAATAAAACCGGAAGGCAACTCCATGGAGCACTGATAACAACATGGGAGCCAGGTAAAATCCACAGAAACGTCACGACTGGCCAAAAGCTGTGCTAGTTTAGCTATTTAGTTGTTAACCCTTGACAGTCATCCATAATGAACTGTAGTACTTGCTGAAACCCGGGAGCCTCAGATCTTCGGTCTGACGTTCTCCCAACTGAGCTATTTCGGCTAAATAGGCAGGTAAAATGGCACCTTTAATTTGGAAAATAAAACCATGAGACAACTCCATGGAGCGTTGACAACAACATGGGAGCCAGATAAAGTCCAAAGAATTGCCATGACTGACCAAAAGCTGTGCTATTTTAGCTGTTTGCATTAATCCAGGTTTTTTTGCAGATTATGCATTTTTTTTTCAGTTCATTTTCCCACCATGGGTGGTTGTTAACCCTTGACAGTCATCCATAATGAACTGTAGTACTTGCTGAAACCCGGGAGCTTCAGCTCTTCGGTCTGACGTTCTCCCAACAGAGCTATTTCGGCTAAAAAGGCAGGTAAAATGGCACCTTTAATTTGGAAAATAAAACCATGAGGCAGCAACATGGGAAAATAAAACCGGAAGGCAACTCCATGGAGCACTGATAACAACATGGGAGCCAGGTAAAATCCACAGAAACGTCACGACTGGCCAAAAGCTGTGCTAGTTTAGCTATTTAGTTGTTAACCCTTGACAGTCATCCATAATGAACTGTAGTACTTGCTGAAACCCGGGAGCCTCAGATCTTCGGTCTGACGTTCTCCCAACTGAGCTATTTCGGCTAAATAGGCAGGTAAAATGGCACCTTTAATTTGGAAAATAAAACCATGAGACAACTCCATGGAGCGTTGACAACAACATGGGAGCCAGATAAAGTCCAAAGAATTGCCATGACTGACCAAAAGCTGTGCTATTTTAGCTGTTTGTATTAATCCAGGTTTTTTTGCAGATCATGCCTTTTTTTTTTCAGTTCATTTTCCCACCAGGGGTGGTTATTAACCCTTGACAGTCATCCATAAAGAACTGTAGTAGTTGCTGCGCGTTGACAACAAAGGAGGGGTTTAAACCAGGGAGGTTTAAACCATGAGGAAGCTCCGGGGAGTTTTAATAGCAACGCAGGGGAGCCATATAAATGGTGTCAGACTGAAGGCATAGTCATCCCTAATGAAGTGTAGTAGTTGGCAAAAACCGGGATTAAACCAGGGACCTTCAATCCCTACTTTCCCCGCATGGGTGGTTGTTAACCCTTCACAGTCATCTATAATTGAGTGTAATAGTTGCCGAAACCCGGGATTGAACCAGGGACCTTCAGATCTTCAGTCTGACGCTCTCCCAACTGAGCTATTTCGGCCAAAATTGCAGGTAAAATGGCGCCTTTAATTTGGAAAACAAAACCGGAAGGCAACTCCATGGAGCGTTGACAACAACATGGGAGCCAGATAAAGTCCAAAGAATTGCCATGACTGACCAAAAGCTGTGCTATTTTAGCTGTTTGCATTAATCCAGGTTTTTTTTCAGATTATGCTTTTTTTTTTCAGTTCATTTTCCCACCATAGGTGGTTGTTAACCATTGACAGTCATCCATAATGAACTGTAGTACTTGCTGAAACCCGGGAGCTTCAGCTCTTCGGTCTGACGTTCTCCCAACAGAGCTATTTCGGCTAAAAAGGCAGGTAAAATGGCACCTTTAATTTGGAAAATAAAACCATGAGGCAGCAACATGGGAAAATAAAACCGGAAGGCAACTCCATGGAGCACTGATAACAACATGGGAGCCAGGTAAAATCCACAGAAACGTCACGACTGGCCAAAAGCTGTGCTAGTTTAGCTATTTAGTTGTTAACCCTTGACAGTCATCCATAATGAACCGTAGTACTTGCTGAAACCCGGGAGCCTCAGATCTTCGGTCTGACGTTCTCCCAACTGAGCTATTTCGGCTAAATAGGCAGGTAAAATGGCACCTTTAATTTGGAAAATAAAACCATGAGACAACTCCATGGAGCGTTGACAACAACATGGGAGCCAGATAAAGTCCAAAGAATTGCCATGACTGACCAAAAGCTGTGCTATTTTAGCTGTTTGCATTAATCCAGGTTTTTTTGCAGATTATGCATTTTTTTTTCAGTTCATTTTCCCACCAGGGGTGGTTATTAACCCTTGACAGTCATCCATAAAGAACTGTAGTAGTTGCTGCGCGTTGACAACAAAGCAGGGGTTTAAACCAGGGAGGTTTAAACCATGAGGCAGCTCCGGGGAGCGTTAACAGCAACGCAGGGGAGCCATATAAATGGTGTCAGACTGAAGGCATAGTCATCCCTAATGAACTGTAGTAGTTGGCAAAAACCGGGATTAAACCAGGGACCTTCAATCCCTACTTTCCCCGCATGGGTGGTTGTTAACCCTTCACAGTCATCTATAATTGAGTGTAGTACTTGCTGAAACCCGGGAGCCTCAGATCTTCGGTCTGACGTTCTCCCAACTGAGCTATTTCGGCTAAATAGGCAGGTAAAATGGCACCTTTAATTTGGAAAATAAAACCATGAGACAACTCCATGGAGCGTTGACAACAACATGGGAGCCAGATAAAGTCCAAAGAATTGCCATGACTGACCAAAAGCTGTGCTATTTTAGCTGTTTGCATTAATCCAGATTTTTTTGCAGATTATGCATTTTTTTTTCAGTTCATTTTCCCACCAGGGGTGGTTATTAACCCTTGACAGTCATCCATAAAGAACTGTAGTAGTTGCTGCGCGTTGACAACAAAGCAGGGGTTTAAACCAGGGAGGTTTAAACCATGAGGCAGCTCCGGGGAGCGTTAACAGCAACGCAGGGGAGCCATATAAATGGTGTCAGACTGAAGGCATAGTCATCCCTAATGAAGTGTAGTAGTTGGCAAAAACCGGGATTAAACCAGGGACCTTCAATCCCTACTTTCCCCGCATGGGTGGTTGTTAACCCTTCACAGTCATCTATAATTGAGTGTAGTAGTTGCCGAAACCCGGGATTGAACCAGGGACCTTC
This sequence comes from Leuresthes tenuis, assembly GCF_036924035.1. NCBI lineage: Eukaryota > Metazoa > Chordata > Actinopteri > Atheriniformes > Atherinopsidae > Leuresthes > Leuresthes tenuis. The sequence goes on along the minus strand of NW_027325365.1, from coordinate 13,274,871 downwards.
AGATCTTCAGTCTGACGCTCTCCCAACTGAGCTATTTCGGCCAAAATTGCAGGTAAAATGGCGCCTTTAATTTGGAAAACAAAACCGGAAGGCAACTCCATGGAGCGTTGACAACAACATGGGAGACAGATAAAGTCCAAAGAATTTTCCCATTTTCATTTTCATTTTCCCACCATGGGTGGTTGTTAACCCTTGACAGTCATCCATAATGAACTGTAGTACTTGCTGAAACCCGGGAGCCTCAGATCTTCGGTCTGACGTTCTCCCAACTGAGCTATTTCGGCTAAATAGGCAGGTAAAATGGCACCTTTAATTTGGAAAATAAAACCATGAGACAACTCCATGGAGCGTTGACAACAACATGGGAGCCAGATAAAGTCCAAAGAATTGCCATGACTGACCAAAAGCTGTGCTATTTTAGCTGTTTGCATTAATCCAGGTTTTTTTGCAGATTATGCATTTTTTTTTCAGTTCATTTTCCCACCATGGGTGGTTGTTAACCCTTGACAGTCATCCATAATGAACTGTAGTACTTGCTGAAACCCGGGAGCTTCAGCTCTTCGGTCTGACGTTCTCCCAACAGAGCTATTTCGGCTAAAAAGGCAGGTAAAATGGCACCTTTAATTTGGAAAATAAAACCATGAGGCAGCAACATGGGAAAATAAAACCGGAAGGCAACTCCATGGAGCACTGATAACAACATGGGAGCCAGGTAAAATCCACAGAAACGTCACGACTGGCCAAAAGCTGTGCTAGTTTAGCTATTTAGTTGTTAACCCTTGACAGTCATCCATAATGAACTGTAGTACTTGCTGAAACCCGGGAGCCTCAGATCTTCGGTCTGACGTTCTCCCAACTGAGCTATTTCGGCTAAATAGGCAGGTAAAATGGCACCTTTAATTTGGAAAATAAAACCATGAGACAACTCCATGGAGCGTTGACAACAACATGGGAGCCAGATAAAGTCCAAAGAATTGCCATGACTGACCAAAAGCTGTGCTATTTTAGCTGTTTGTATTAATCCAGGTTTTTTTGCAGATCATGCCTTTTTTTTTCAGTTCATTTTCCCACCATGGGTGGTTGTTAACCCTTGACAGTCATCCATAATGAACTGTAGTACTTGCTGAAACCCGGGAGCTTCAGCTCTTCGGTCTGACGTTCTCCCAACAGAGCTATTTCGGCTAAAAAGGCAGGTAAAATGGCACCTTTAATTTGGAAAATAAAACCATGAGGCAGCAACATGGGAAAATAAAACCGGAAGGCAACTCCATGGAGCACTGATAACAACATGGGAGCCAGGTAAAATCCACAGAAACGTCACGACTGGCCAAAAGCTGTGCTAGTTTAGCTATTTAGTTGTTAACCCTTGACAGTCATCCATAATGAACTGTAGTACTTGCTGAAACCCGGGAGCCTCAGATCTTCGGTCTGACGTTCTCCCAACTGAGCTATTTCGGCTAAATAGGCAGGTAAAATGGCACCTTTAATTTAGAAAATAAAACCATGAGACAACTCCATGGAGCGTTGACAACAACATGGGAGCCAGATAAAGTCCAAAGAATTGCCATGACTGACCAAAAGCTGTGCTATTTTAGCTGTTTGTATTAATCCAGGTTTTTTTTGCAGATTATGCCTTTTTTTTCAGTTCATTTTCCCACCATGGGTGGTTATTAACCCTTGACAGTCATCCATAAAGAACTGTAGTAGTTGCTGCGCGTTGACAACAAAGGAGGGGTTTAAACCAGGGAGGTTTAAACCATGAGGCAGCTCCGGGGAGCGTTAACAGCAACGCAGGGGAGCCATATAAATGGTGTCAGACTGAAGGCATAGTCATCCCTAATGAAGTGTAGTAGTTGGCAAAAACCGGGATTAAACCAGGGACCTTCAATCCCTACTTTCCCCGCATGGGTGGTTGTTAACCCTTCACAGTCATCTATAATTGAGTGTAGTAGTTGCCGAAACCCGGGATTGAACCAGGGACCTTCAGATCTTCAGTCTGACGCTCTCCCAACTGAGCTATTTCGGCCAAAATTGCAGGTAAAATGGCGCCTTTAATTTGGAAAACAAAACCGGAAGGCAACTCCATGGAGCGTTGACAACAACATGGGAGACAGATAAAGTCCAAAGAATTTTCCCATTTTCATTTTCATTTTCCCACCATGGGTGGTTGTTAACCCTTGACAGTCATCCATAATGAACTGTAGTACTTGCTGAAACCCGGGAGCCTCAGATCTTCGGTCTGACGTTCTCCCAACTGAGCTATTTCGGCTAAATAGGCAGGTAAAATGGCACCTTTAATTTGGAAAATAAAACCATGAGACAACTCCATGGAGCGTTGACAACAACATGGGAGCCAGATAAAGTCCAAAGAATTGCCATGACTGACCAAAAGCTGTGCTATTTTAGCTGTTTGCATTAATCCAGGTTTTTTTGCAGATTATGCATTTTTTTTTCAGTTCATTTTCCCACCATGGGTGGTTGTTAACCCTTGACAGTCATCCATAATGAACTGTAGTACTTGCTGAAACCCGGGAGCTTCAGCTCTTCGGTCTGACGTTCTCCCAACAGAGCTATTTCGGCTAAAAAGGCAGGTAAAATGGCACCTTTAATTTGGAAAATAAAACCATGAGGCAGCAACATGGGAAAATAAAACCGGAAGGCAACTCCATGGAGCACTGATAACAACATGGGAGCCAGGTAAAATCCACAGAAACGTCACGACTGGCCAAAAGCTGTGCTAGTTTAGCTATTTAGTTGTTAACCCTTGACAGTCATCCATAATGAACTGTAGTACTTGCTGAAACCCGGGAGCCTCAGATCTTCGGTCTGACGTTCTCCCAACTGAGCTATTTCGGCTAAATAGGCAGGTAAAATGGCACCTTTAATTTGGAAAATAAAACCATGAGACAACTCCATGGAGCGTTGACAACAACATGGGAGCCAGATAAAGTCCAAAGAATTGCCATGACTGACCAAAAGCTGTGCTATTTTAGCTGTTTGTATTAATCCAGGTTTTTTTGCAGATCATGCCTTTTTTTTTCAGTTCATTTTCCCACCATGGGTGGTTGTTAACCCTTGACAGTCATCCATAATGAACTGTAGTACTTGCTGAAACCCGGGAGCTTCAGCTCTTCGGTCTGACGTTCTCCCAACAGAGCTATTTCGGCTAAAAAGGCAGGTAAAATGGCACCTTTAATTTGGAAAATAAAACCATGAGGCAGCAACATGGGAAAATAAAACCGGAAGGCAACTCCATGGAGCACTGATAACAACATGGGAGCCAGGTAAAATCCACAGAAACGTCACGACTGGCCAAAAGCTGTGCTATTTTAGCTATTTAGTTGTTAACCCTTGACAGTCATCCATAATGAACCATAGTACTTGCTGAAACCCGGGAGCCTCAGATCTTCGGTCTGACGTTCTCCCAACTGAGCTATTTCAGTCAAAATTGCAGGTAAAATGGCGCCTTTAATTTGGAAAACAAAACCGGAAGCTAACTCCATGGAGCGTTGACAACAACATGGGAGACAGATAAAGTCCAAAGAATTTTCCCATTTTCATTTTCATTTTCCCACCATGGGTGGTTGTTAACCCTTGACAGTCATCCATAATGAACTGTAGTACTTGCTGAAACCCGGGAGCCTCAGATCTTCGGTCTGACGTTCTCCCAACTGAGCTATTTCGGCTAAATAGGCAGGTAAAATGGCACCTTTAATTTGGAAAATAAAACCATGAGACAACTCCATGGAGCGTTGACAACAACATGGGAGCCAGATAAAGTCCAAAGAATTGCCATGACTGACCAAAAGCTGTGCTATTTTAGCTGTTTGCATTAATCCAGGTTTTTTTGCAGATTATGCATTTTTTTTTCAGTTCATTTTCCCACCATGGGTGGTTGTTAACCCTTGACAGTCATCCATAATGAACTGTAGTACTTGCTGAAACCCGGGAGCTTCAGCTCTTCGGTCTGACGTTCTCCCAACAGAGCTATTTCGGCTAAAAAGGCAGGTAAAATGGCACCTTTAATTTGGAAAATAAAACCATGAGGCAGCAACATGGGAAAATAAAACCGGAAGGCAACTCCATGGAGCACTGATAACAACATGGGAGCCAGGTAAAATCCACAGAAACGTCACGACTGGCCAAAAGCTGTGCTAGTTTAGCTATTTAGTTGTTAACCCTTGACAGTCATCCATAATGAACCGTAGTACTTGCTGAAACCCGGGAGCCTCAGATCTTCGGTCTGACGTTCTCCCAACTGAGCTATTTCGGCTAAATAGGCAGGTAAAATGGCACCTTTAATTTGGAAAATAAAACCATGAGACAACTCCATGGAGCGTTGACAACAACATGGGAGCCAGATAAAGTCCAAAGAATTGCCATGACTGACCAAAAGCTGTGCTATTTTAGCTGTTTGTATTAATCCAGGTTTTTTTGCAGATCATGTCTTTTTTTTTTCAGTTCATTTTCCCACCAGGGGTGGTTATTAACCCTTGACAGTCATCCATAAAGAACTGTAGTAGTTGCTGCGCGTTGACAACAAAGGAGGGGTTTAAACCAGGGAGGTTTAAACCATGAGGAAGCTCCGGGGAGTGTTAATAGCAACGCAGGGGAGCCATATAAATGGTGTCAGACTGAAGGCATAGTCATCCCTAATGAAGTGTAGTAGTTGGCAAAAACCGGGATTAAACCAGGGACCTTCAATCCCTACTTTCCCCGCATGGGTGGTTGTTAACCCTTCACAGTCATCTATAATTGAGTGTAATAGTTGCCGAAACCCGGGATTGAACCAGGGACCTTCAGATCTTCAGTCTGACGCTCTCCCAACTGAGCTATTTCGGCCAATATTGCAGGTAAAATGGCGCCTTTAATTTGGAAAACAAAACCGGAAGGCAACTCCATGGAGCGTTGACAACAACATGGGAGCCAGATAAAGTCCAAAGAATTGCCATGACTGACCAAAAGCTGTGCTATTTTAGCTGTTTGCATTAATCCAGGTTTTTTTGCAGATTATGCATTTTTTTTTCAGTTCATTTTCCCACCATAGGTGGTTGTTAACCATTGACAGTCATCCATAATGAACTGTAGTACTTGCTGAAACCCGGGAGCTTCAGCTCTTCGGTCTGACGTTCTCCCAACAGAGCTATTTCGGCTAAAAAGGCAGGTAAAATGGCACCTTTAATTTGGAAAATAAAACCATGAGGCAGCAACATGGGAAAATAAAACCGGAAGGCAACTCCATGGAGCACTGATAACAACATGGGAGCCAGGTAAAATCCACAGAAACGTCACGACTGGCCAAAAGCTGTGCTAGTTTAGCTATTTAGTTGTTAACCCTTGACAGTCATCCATAATGAACCGTAGTACTTGCTGAAACCCGGGAGCCTCAGATCTTCGGTCTGACGTTCTCCCAACTGAGCTATTTCGGCTAAATAGGCAGGTAAAATGGCACCTTTAATTTGGAAAATAAAACCATGAGACAACTCCATGGAGCGTTGACAACAACATGGGAGCCAGATAAAGTCCAAAGAATTGCCATGACTGACCAAAAGCTGTGCTATTTTAGCTGTTTGCATTAATCCAGGTTTTTTTGCAGATTATGCATTTTTTTTTCAGTTCATTTTCCCACCAGGGGTGGTTATTAACCCTTGACAGTCATCCATAAAGAACTGTAGTAGTTGCTGCGCGTTGACAACAAAGCAGGGGTTTAAACCAGGGAGGTTTAAACCATGAGGCAGCTCCGGGGAGCGTTAACAGCAACGCAGGGGAGCCATATAAATGGTGTCAGACTGAAGGCATAGTCATCCCTAATGAACTGTAGTAGTTGGCAAAAACCGGGATTAAACCAGGGACCTTCAATCCCTACTTTCCCCGCATGGGTGGTTGTTAACCCTTCACAGTCATCTATAATTGAGTGTAGTACTTGCTGAAACCCGGGAGCCTCAGATCTTCGGTCTGACGTTCTCCCAACTGAGCTATTTCGGCTAAATAGGCAGGTAAAATGGCACCTTTAATTTGGAAAATAAAACCATGAGACAACTCCATGGAGCGTTGACAACAACATGGGAGCCAGATAAAGTCCAAAGAATTGCCATGACTGACCAAAAGCTGTGCTATTTTAGCTGTTTGTATTAATCCAGGTTTTTTTTGCAGATTATGCCTTTTTTTTCAGTTCATTTTCCCACCATGGGTGGTTATTAACCCTTGACAGTCATCCATAAAGAACTGTAGTAGTTGCTGCGCGTTGACAACAAAGGAGGGGTTTAAACCAGGGAGGTTAAAACCATGAGGCAGCTCCGGGGAGCGTTAACAGCAACGCAGGGGAGCCATATAAATGGTGTCAGACTGAAGGCATAGTCATCCCTAATGAAGTGTAGTAGTTGGCAAAAACCGGGATTAAACCAGGGACCTTCAATCCCTACTTTCCCCGCATGGGTGGTTGTTAACCCTTCACAGTCATCTATAATTGAGTGTAGTAGTTGCCGAAACCCGGGATTGAACCAGGGACCTTCAGATCTTCAGTCTGACGCTCTCCCAACTGAGCTATTTCGGCCAAAATTGCAGGTAAAATGGCGCCTTTAATTTGGAAAACAAAACCGGAAGGCAACTCCATGGAGCGTTGACAACAACATGGGAGACAGATAAAGTCCAAAGAATTTTCCCATTTTCATTTTCATTTTCCCACCATGGGTGGTTGTTAACCCTTGAAAGTCATCCATAATGAACTGTAGTACTTGCTGAAACCCGGGAGCCTCAGATCTTCGGTCTGACGTTCTCCCAACTGAGCTATTTCGGCTAAATAGGCAGGTAAAATGGCACCTTTAATTTGGAAAATAAAACCATGAGACAACTCCATGGAGCGTTGACAACAACATGGGAGCCAGATAAAGTCCAAAGAATTGCCATGACTGACCAAAAGCTGTGCTATTTTAGCTGTTTGCATTAATCCAGGTTTTTTTGCAGATTATGCATTTTTTTTTCAGTTCATTTTCCCACCATGGGTGGTTGTTAACCCTTGACAGTCATCCATAATGAACTGTAGTACTTGCTGAAACCCGGGAGCTTCAGCTCTTCGGTCTGACGTTCTCCCAACAGAGCTATTTCGGCTAAAAAGGCAGGTAAAATGGCACCTTTAATTTGGAAAATAAAACCATGAGGCAGCAACATGGGAAAATAAAACCGGAAGGCAACTCCATGGAGCACTGATAACAACATGGGAGCCAGGTAAAATCCACAGAAACGTCACGACTGGCCAAAAGCTGTGCTAGTTTAGCTATTTAGTTGTTAACCCTTGACAGTCATCCATAATGAACTGTAGTACTTGCTGAAACCCGGGAGCCTCAGATCTTCGGTCTGACGTTCTCCCAACTGAGCTATTTCGGCTAAATAGGCAGGTAAAATGGCACCTTTAATTTGGAAAATAAAACCATGAGACAACTCCATGGAGCGTTGACAACAACATGGGAGCCAGATAAAGTCCAAAGAATTGCCATGACTGACCAAAAGCTGTGCTATTTTAGCTGTTTGTATTAATCCAGGTTTTTTTGCAGATCATGCCTTTTTTTTTCAGTTCATTTTCCCACCATGGGTGGTTGTTAACCCTTGACAGTCATCCATAATGAACTGTAGTACTTGCTGAAACCCGGGAGCTTCAGCTCTTCGGTCTGACGTTCTCCCAACAGAGCTATTTCGGCTAAAAAGGCAGGTAAAATGGCACCTTTAATTTGGAAAATAAAACCATGAGGCAGCAACATGGGAAAATAAAACCGGAAGGCAACTCCATGGAGCACTGATAACAACATGGGAGCCAGGTAAAATCCACAGAAACGTCACGACTGGCCAAAAGCTGTGCTAGTTTAGCTATTTAGTTGTTAACCCTTGACAGTCATCCATAATGAACTGTAGTACTTGCTGAAACCCGGGAGCCTCAGATCTTCGGTCTGACGTTCTCCCAACTGAGCTATTTCGGCTAAATAGGCAGGTAAAATGGCACCTTTAATTTGGAAAATAAAACCATGAGACAACTCCATGGAGCGTTGACAACAACATGGGAGCCAGATAAAGTCCAAAGAATTGCCATGACTGACCAAAAGCTGTGCTATTTTAGCTGTTTGTATTAATCCAGGTTTTTTTGCAGATCATGCCTTTTTTTTTCAGTTCATTTTCCCACCATGGGTGGTTATTAACCCTTGACAGTCATCCATAAAGAACTGTAGTACTTGCTGAAACCCGGGAGCCTCAGATCTTCGGTCTGACGTTCTCCCAACTGAGCTATTTCGGCTAAATAGGCAGGTAAAATGGCACCTTTAATTTAGAAAATAAAACCATGAGACAACTCCATGGAGCGTTGACAACAACATGGGAGCCAGATAAAGTCCAAAGAATTGCCATGACTGACCAAAAGCTGTGCTATTTTAGCTGTTTGTATTAATCCAGGTTTTTTATCAGATTATGCCTTTTTTTTCAGTTCATTTTCCCACCATGGGTGGTTATTAACCCTTGACAGTCATCCATAAAGAACTGTAGTAGTTGCTGCGCGTTGACAACAAAGGAGGGGTTTAAACCAGGGAGGTTTAAACCATGAGGCAGCTCCGGGGAGCGTTAACAGCAACGCAGGGGAGCCATATAAATGGTGTCAGACTGAAGGCATAGTCATCCCTAATGAAGTGTAGTAGTTGGCAAAAACCGGGATTAAACCAGGGACCTTCAATCCCTACTTTCCCCGCATGGGTGGTTGTTAACCCTTCACAGTCATCTATAATTGAGTGTAGTAGTTGCCAAAACCCGGGATTGAACCAGGGACCTTCAGATCTTCAGTTTGACGCTCTCCCAACTGAGCTATTTCGGCCAAAATTGCAGGTAAAATGGCGCCTTTAATTTGGAAAACAAAACCGGAAGGCAACTCCATGGAGCGTTGACAACAACATGGGAGACAGATAAAGTCCAAAGAATTTTCCCATTTTCATTTTCATTTTCCCACCATGGGTGGTTGTTAACCCTTGACAGTCATCCATAATGAACTGTAGTACTTGCTGAAACCCGGGAGCCTCAGATCTTCGGTCTGACGTTCTCCCAACTGAGCTATTTCGGCTAAATAGGCAGGTAAAATGGCACCTTTAATTTGGAAAATAAAACCATGAGACAACTCCATGGAGCGTTGACAACAACATGGGAGCCAGATAAAGTCCAAAGAATTGCCATGACTGACCAAAAGCTGTGCTATTTTAGCTGTTTGCATTAATCAAGGTTTTTTTGCAGATTATGCATTTTTTTTTCAGTTCATTTTCCCACCATGGGTGGTTGTTAACCCTTGACAGTCATCCATAATGAACTGTAGTACTTGCTGAAACCCGGGAGCTTCAGCTCTTCGGTCTGACGTTCTCCCAACAGAGCTATTTCGGCTAAAAAGGCAGGTAAAATGGCACCTTTAATTTGGAAAATAAAACCATGAGGCAGCAACATGGGAAAATAAAACCGGAAGGCAACTCCATGGAGCACTGATAACAACATGGGAGCCAGGTAAAATCCACAGAAACGTCACGACTGGCCAAAAGCTGTGCTAGTTTAGCTATTTAGTTGTTAACCCTTGACAGTCATCCATAATGAACTGTAGTACTTGCTGAAACCCGGGAGCCTCAGATCTTCGGTCTGACGTTCTCCCAACTGAGCTATTTCGGCTAAATAGGCAGGTAAAATGGCACCTTTAATTTAGAAAATAAAACCATGAGACAACTCCATGGAGCGTTGACAACAACATGGGAGCCAGATAAAGTCCAAAGAATTGCCATGACTGACCAAAAGCTGTGCTATTTTAGCTGTTTGTATTAATCCAGGTTTTTTTGCAGATCATGCCTTTTTTTTTCAGTTCATTTTCCCACCATGGGTGGTTATTAACCCTTGACAGTCATCCATAAAGAACTGTAGTACTTGCTGAAACCCGGGAGCCTCAGATCTTCGGTCTGACGTTCTCCCAACTGAGCTATTTCGGCTAAATAGGCAGGTAAAATGGCACCTTTAATTTAGAAAATAAAACCATGAGACAACTCCATGGAGCGTTGACAACAACATGGGAGCCAGATAAAGTCCAAAGAATTGCCATGACTGACCAAAAGCTGTGCTATTTTAGCTGTTTGTATTAATCCAGGTTTTTTTTGCAGATTATGCCTTTTTTTTCAGTTCATTTTCCCACCATGGGTGGTTATTAACCCTTGACAGTCATCCATAAAGAACTGTAGTAGTTGCTGCGCGTTGACAACAAAGGAGGGGTTTAAACCAGGGAGGTTTAAACCATGAGGCAGCTCCGGGGAGCGTTAACAGCAACGCAGGGGAGCCATATAAATGGTGTCAGACTGAAGGCATAGTCATCCCTAATGAAGTGTAGTAGTTGGCAAAAACCGGGATTAAACCAGGGACCTTCAATCCCTACTTTCCCCGCATGGGTGGTTGTTAACCCTTCACAGTCATCTATAATTGAGTGTAATAGTTGCCGAAACCCGGGATTGAACCAGGGACCTTCAGATCTTCAGTCTGACGCTCTCCCAACTGAGCTATTTCAGCCAAAATTGCAGGTAAAATGGCGCCTTTAATTTGGAAAACAAAACCGGAAGGCAACTCCATGGAGCGTTGACAACAACATGGGAGACAGATAAAGTCCAAAGAATTTTCCCATTTTCATTTTCATTTTCCCACCATGGGTGGTTGTTAACCCTTCACAGTCATCCATAATGAACTGTAGTACTTGCTGAAACCCGGGAGCCTCAGATCTTCGGTCTGACGTTCTCCCAACTGAGCTATTTCGGCTAAATAGGCAGGTAAAATGGCACCTTTAATTTGGAAAATAAAACCATGAGACAACTCCATGGAGCGTTGACAACAACATGGGAGCCAGATAAAGTCCAAAGAATTGCCATGACTGACCAAAAGCTGTGCTATTTTAGCTGTTTGCATTAATCCAGGTTTTTTTGCAGATTATGCATTTTTTTTTCAGTTCATTTTCCCACCATGGGTGGTTGTTAACCCTTGACAGTCATCCATAATGAACTGTAGTACTTGCTGAAACCCGGGAGCTTCAGCTCTTCGGTCTGACGTTCTCCCAACAGAGCTATTTCGGCTAAAAAGGCAGGTAAAATGGCACCTTTAATTTGGAAAATAAAACCATGAGGCAGCAACATGGGAAAATAAAACCGGAAGGCAACTCCATGGAGCACTGATAACAACATGGGAGCCAGGTAAAATCCACAGAAACGTCACGACTGGCCAAAAGCTGTGCTAGTTTAGCTATTTAGTTGTTAACCCTTGACAGTCATCCATAATGAACTGTAGTACTTGCTGAAACCCGGGAGCCTCAGATCTTCGGTCTGACGTTCTCCCAACTGAGCTATTTCGGCTAAATAGGCAGGTAAAATGGCACCTTTAATTTGGAAAATAAAACCATGAGACAACTCCATGGAGCGTTGACAACAACATGGGAGCCAGATAAAGTCCAAAGAATTGCCATGACTGACCAAAAGCTGTGCTATTTTAGCTGTTTGTATTAATCCAGGTTTTTTTGCAGATCATGCCTTTTTTTTCAGTTCATTTTCCCACCATGGGTGGTTGTTAACCCTTGACAGTCATCCATAATGAACTGTAGTACTTGCTGAAACCCGGGAGCTTCAGCTCTTCGGTCTGACGTTCTCCCAACAGAGCTATTTCGGCTAAAAAGGCAGGTAAAATGGCACCTTTAATTTGGAAAATAAAACCATGAGGCAGCAACATGGGAAAATAAAACCGGAAGGCAACTCCATGGAGCACTGATAACAACATGGGAGCCAGGTAAAATCCACAGAAACGTCACGACTGGCCAAAAGCTGTGCTAGTTTAGCTATTTAGTTGTTAACCCTTGACAGTCATCCATAATGAACTGTAGTACTTGCTGAAACCCGGGAGCCTCAGATCTTCGGTCTGACGTTCTCCCAACTGAGCTATTTCGGCTAAATAGGCAGGTAAAATGGCACCTTTAATTTGGAAAATAAAACCATGAGACAACTCCATGGAGCGTTGACAACAACATGGGAGCCAGATAAAGTCCAAAGAATTGCCATGACTGACCAAAAGCTGTGCTATTTTAGCTGTTTGTATTAATCCAGGTTTTTTTGCAGATCATGCCTTTTTTTTTCAGTTCATTTTCCCACCATGGGTGGTTATTAACCCTTGACAGTCATCCATAAAGAACTGTAGTACTTGCTGAAACCCGGGAGCCTCAGATCTTCGGTCTGACGTTCTCCCAACTGAGCTATTTCGGCTAAATAGGCAGGTAAAATGGCACCTTTAATTTAGAAAATAAAACCATGAGACAACTCCATGGAGCGTTGACAACAACATGGGAGCCAGATAAAGTCCAAAGAATTGCCATGACTGACCAAAAGCTGTGCTATTTTAGCTGTTTGTATTAATCCAGGTTTTTTATCAGATTATGCCTTTTTTTTCAGTTCATTTTCCCACCATGGGTGGTTATTAACCCTTGACAGTCATCCATAAAGAACTGTAGTAGTTGCTGCGCGTTGACAACAAAGGAGGGGTTTAAACCAGGGAGGTTTAAACCATGAGGCAGCTCCGGGGAGCGTTAACAGCAACGCAGGGGAGCCATATAAATGGTGTCAGACTGAAGGCATAGTCATCCCTAATGAAGTGTAGTAGTTGGCAAAAACCGGGATTAAACCAGGGACCTTCAATCCCTACTTTCCCCGCATGGGTGGTTGTTAACCCTTCACAGTCATCTATAATTGAGTGTAGTAGTTGCCAAAACCCGGGATTGAACCAGGGACCTTCAGATCTTCAGTTTGACGCTCTCCCAACTGAGCTATTTCGGCCAAAATTGCAGGTAAAATGGCGCCTTTAATTTGGAAAACAAAACCGGAAGGCAACTCCATGGAGCGTTGACAACAACATGGGAGACAGATAAAGTCCAAAGAATTTTCCCATTTTCATTTTCATTTTCCCACCATGGGTGGTTGTTAACCCTTGACAGTCATCCATAATGAACTGTAGTACTTGCTGAAACCCGGGAGCCTCAGATCTTCGGTCTGACGTTCTCCCAACTGAGCTATTTCGGCTAAATAGGCAGGTAAAATGGCACCTTTAATTTGGAAAATAAAACCATGAGACAACTCCATGGAGCGTTGACAACAACATGGGAGCCAGATAAAGTCCAAAGAATTGCCATGACTGACCAAAAGCTGTGCTATTTTAGCTGTTTGCATTAATCAAGGTTTTTTTGCAGATTATGCATTTTTTTTTCAGTTCATTTTCCCACCATGGGTGGTTGTTAACCCTTGACAGTCATCCATAATGAACTGTAGTACTTGCTGAAACCCGGGAGCTTCAGCTCTTCGGTCTGACGTTCTCCCAACAGAGCTATTTCGGCTAAAAAGGCAGGTAAAATGGCACCTTTAATTTGGAAAATAAAACCATGAGGCAGCAACATGGGAAAATAAAACCGGAAGGCAACTCCATGGAGCACTGATAACAACATGGGAGCCAGGTAAAATCCACAGAAACGTCACGACTGGCCAAAAGCTGTGCTAGTTTAGCTATTTAGTTGTTAACCCTTGACAGTCATCCATAATGAACTGTAGTACTTGCTGAAACCCGGGAGCCTCAGATCTTCGGTCTGACGTTCTCCCAACTGAGCTATTTCGGCTAAATAGGCAGGTAAAATGGCACCTTTAATTTAGAAAATAAAACCATGAGACAACTCCATGGAGCGTTGACAACAACATGGGAGCCAGATAAAGTCCAAAGAATTGCCATGACTGACCAAAAGCTGTGCTATTTTAGCTGTTTGTATTAATCCAGGTTTTTTTGCAGATCATGCCTTTTTTTTTCAGTTCATTTTCCCACCATGGGTGGTTATTAACCCTTGACAGTCATCCATAAAGAACTGTAGTACTTGCTGAAACCCGGGAGCCTCAGATCTTCGGTCTGACGTTCTCCCAACTGAGCTATTTCGGCTAAATAGGCAGGTAAAATGGCACCTTTAATTTAGAAAATAAAACCATGAGACAACTCCATGGAGCGTTGACAACAACATGGGAGCCAGATAAAGTCCAAAGAATTGCCATGACTGACCAAAAGCTGTGCTATTTTAGCTGTTTGTATTAATCCAGGTTTTTTTTGCAGATTATGCCTTTTTTTTCAGTTCATTTTCCCACCATGGGTGGTTATTAACCCTTGACAGTCATCCATAAAGAACTGTAGTAGTTGCTGCGCGTTGACAACAAAGGAGGGGTTTAAACCAGGGAGGTTTAAACCATGAGGCAGCTCCGGGGAGCGTTAACAGCAACGCAGGGGAGCCATATAAATGGTGTCAGACTGAAGGCATAGTCATCCCTAATGAAGTGTAGTAGTTGGCAAAAACCGGGATTAAACCAGGGACCTTCAATCCCTACTTTCCCCGCATGGGTGGTTGTTAACCCTTCACAGTCATCTATAATTGAGTGTAATAGTTGCCGAAACCCGGGATTGAACCAGGGACCTTCAGATCTTCAGTCTGACGCTCTCCCAACTGAGCTATTTCAGCCAAAATTGCAGGTAAAATGGCGCCTTTAATTTGGAAAACAAAACCGGAAGGCAACTCCATGGAGCGTTGACAACAACATGGGAGACAGATAAAGTCCAAAGAATTTTCCCATTTTCATTTTCATTTTCCCACCATGGGTGGTTGTTAACCCTTCACAGTCATCCATAATGAACTGTAGTACTTGCTGAAACCCGGGAGCCTCAGATCTTCGGTCTGACGTTCTCCCAACTGAGCTATTTCGGCTAAATAGGCAGGTAAAATGGCACCTTTAATTTGGAAAATAAAACCATGAGACAACTCCATGGAGCGTTGACAACAACATGGGAGCCAGATAAAGTCCAAAGAATTGCCATGACTGACCAAAAGCTGTGCTATTTTAGCTGTTTGCATTAATCCAGGTTTTTTTGCAGATTATGCATTTTTTTTTCAGTTCATTTTCCCACCATGGGTGGTTGTTAACCCTTGACAGTCATCCATAATGAACTGTAGTACTTGCTGAAACCCGGGAGCTTCAGCTCTTCGGTCTGACGTTCTCCCAACAGAGCTATTTCGGCTAAAAAGGCAGGTAAAATGGCACCTTTAATTTGGAAAATAAAACCATGAGGCAGCAACATGGGAAAATAAAACCGGAAGGCAACTCCATGGAGCACTGATAACAACATGGGAGCCAGGTAAAATCCACAGAAACGTCACGACTGGCCAAAAGCTGTGCTAGTTTAGCTATTTAGTTGTTAACCCTTGACAGTCATCCATAATGAACTGTAGTACTTGCTGAAACCCGGGAGCCTCAGATCTTCGGTCTGACGTTCTCCCAACTGAGCTATTTCGGCTAAATAGGCAGGTAAAATGGCACCTTTAATTTGGAAAATAAAACCATGAGACAACTCCATGGAGCGTTGACAACAACATGGGAGCCAGATAAAGTCCAAAGAATTGCCATGACTGACCAAAAGCTGTGCTATTTTAGCTGTTTGTATTAATCCAGGTTTTTTTGCAGATCATGCCTTTTTTTTTCAGTTCATTTTCCCACCATGGGTGGTTGTTAACCCTTGACAGTCATCCATAATGAACTGTAGTACTTGCTGAAACCCGGGAGCTTCAGCTCTTCGGTCTGACGTTCTCCCAACAGAGCTATTTCGGCTAAAAAGGCAGGTAAAATGGCACCTTTAATTTGGAAAATAAAACCATGAGGCAGCAACATGGGAAAATAAAACCGGAAGGCAACTCCATGGAGCACTGATAACAACATGGGAGCCAGGTAAAATCCACAGAAACGTCACGACTGGCCAAAAGCTGTGCTAGTTTAGCTATTTAGTTGTTAACCCTTGACAGTCATCCATAATGAACCATAGTACTTGCTGAAACCCGGGAGCCTCAGATCTTCGGTCTGACGTTCTCCCAACTGAGCTATTTCAGCCAAAATTGCAGGTAAAATGGCGCCTTTAATTTGGAAAACAAAACCGGAAGCTAACTCCATGGAGCGTTGACAACAACATGGGAGACAGATAAAGTCCAAAGAATTTTCCCATTTTCATTTTCATTTTCCCACCATTGGTGGTTGTTAACCCTTGACAGTCATCCATAATGAACTGTAGTACTTGCTGAAACCCGGGAGCCTCAGATCTTCGGTCTGACGTTCTCCCAACTGAGCTATTTCGGCTAAATAGGCAGGTAAAATGGCACCTTTAATTTGGAAAATAAAACCATGAGACAACTCCATGGAGCGTTGACAACAACATGGGAGCCAGATAAAGTCCAAAGAATTGCCATGACTGACCAAAAGCTGTGCTATTTTAGCTGTTTGCATTAATCCAGGTTTTTTTGCAGATTATGCATTTTTTTTTCAGTTCATTTTCCCACCATGGGTGGTTGTTAACCCTTGACAGTCATCCATAATGAACTGTAGTACTTGCTGAAACCCGGGAGCTTCAGCTCTTCGGTCTGACGTTCTCCCAACAGAGCTATTTCGGCTAAAAAGGCAGGTAAAATGGCACCTTTAATTTGGAAAATAAAACCATGAGGCAGCAACATGGGAAAATAAAACCGGAAGGCAACTCCATGGAGCACTGATAACAACATGGGAGCCAGGTAAAATCCACAGAAACGTCACGACTGGCCAAAAGCTGTGCTAGTTTAGCTATTTAGTTGTTAACCCTTGACAGTCATCCATAATGAACCATAGTACTTGCTGAAACCCGGGAGCCTCAGATCTTCGGTCTGACGTTCTCCCAACTGAGCTATTTCGGCCAAAATTGCAGGTAAAATGGCGCCTTTAATTTGGAAAACAAAACCGGAAGGAAACTCCATGGAGCGTTGACAACAACATGGGAGCCAGATAAAGTCCAAAGAATTGCCATGACTGACCAAAAGCTGTGCTATTTTAGCTGTTTGCATTAATCCAGGTTTTTTTGCAGATTATGCTTTTTTTTTTCAGTTCATTTTCCCACCATGGGTGGTTGTTAACCCTTGACAGTCATCCATAAAGAACTGTAGTACTTGCTGAAACCCGGGAGCTTCAGCTCTTCGGTCTGACGTTCTCCCAACAGAGCTATTTCGGCTAAAAAGGCAGGTAAAATGGCACCTTTAATTTGGAAAATAAAACCATGAGGCAGCAACATGGGAAAATAAAACCGGAAGGCAACTCCATGGAGCACTGATAACAACATGGGAGCCAGGTAAAATCCACAGAAACGTCACGACTGGCCAAAAGCTGTGCTAGTTTAGCTATTTAGTTGTTAACCCTTGACAGTCATCCATAATGAACCATAGTACTTGCTGAAACCCGGGAGCCTCAGATCTTCGGTCTGACGTTCTCCCAACAGAGCTATTTCGGCTAAAAAGGCAGGTAAAATGGCACCTTTAATTTGGAAAATAAAACCATGAGGCAGCAACATGGGAAAATAAAACCGGAAGGCAACTCCATGGAGCACTGATAACAACATGGGAGCCAGGTAAAATCCACAGAAACGTCACGACTGGCCAAAAGCTGTGCTAGTTTAGCTATTTAGTTGTTAACCCTTGACAGTCATCCATAATGAACCGTAGTACTTGCTGAAACCCGGGAGCCTCAGATCTTCGGTCTGACGTTCTCCCAACTGATCTATTTCGGCTAAATAGGCAGGTAAAATGGCACCTTTAATTTGGAAAATAAAACCATGAGACAACTCCATGGAGCGTTGACAACAACATGGGAGTCAGATAAAGTCCAAAGAATTGCCATGACTGACCAAAAGCTGTGCTATTTTAGCTGTTTGCATTAATCCAGGTTTTTTTTGCAGATTATGCATTTTTTTTTCAGTTCATTTTCCCACCATGGGTGGTTATTAACCCTTGACAGTCATCCATAAAGAACTGTAGTAGTTGCTGCGCGTTGACAACAAAGGAGGGGTTTAAACCAGGGAGGTTTAAACCATGAGGCAGCTCCGGGGAGCGTTAACAGCAATGCAGGGGAGCCATATAAATGGTGTCAGACTGAAGGCATAGTCATCCCTAATGAACTGTAGTAGTTGGCAAAAACCGGGATTAAACCAGGGACCTTCAATCCCTATTTTCCCCGCATGGGTGGTTGTTAACCCTTCACAGTCATCTATAATTGAGTGTAATAGTTGCCGAAACCCGGGATTGAACCAGGGACCTTCAGATCTTCAGTCTGACGCTCTCCCAACTGAGCTATTTCGGCCAAAATTGCAGGTAAAATGGCGCCTTTAATTTGGAAAACAAAACCGGAAGGCAACTCCATGGAGCGTTGACAACAACATGGGAGACAGATAAAGTCCAAAGAATTTTCCCATTTTCATTTTCATTTTCCCACCATGGGTGGTTGTTAACCCTTGACAGTCATCCATAATGAACTGTAGTACTTGCTGAAACCCGGGAGCCTCAGATCTTCGGTCTGACGTTCTCCCAACTGAGCTATTTCGGCTAAATAGGCAGGTAAAATGGCACCTTTAATTTGGAAAATAAAACCATGAGACAACTCCATGGAGCGTTGACAACAACATGGGAGCCAGATAAAGTCCAAAGAATTGCCATGACTGACCAAAAGCTGTGCTATTTTAGCTGTTTGCATTAATCCAGGTTTTTTTGCAGATTATGCATTTTTTTTTTCAGTTCATTTTCCCACCATGGGTGGTTGTTAACCCTTGACAGTCATCCATAATGAACTGTAGTACTTGCTGAAACCCGGGAGCTTCAGCTCTTCGGTCTGACGTTCTCCCAACAGAGCTATTTCGGCTAAAAAGGCAGGTAAAATGGCACCTTTAATTTGGAAAATAAAACCATGAGGCAGCAACATGGGAAAATAAAACCGGAAGGCAACTCCATGGAGCACTGATAACAACATGGGAGCCAGGTAAAATCCACAGAAACGTCACGACTGGCCAAAAGCTGTGCTAGTTTAGCTATTTAGTTGTTAACCCTTGACAGTCATCCATAATGAACCGTAGTACTTGCTGAAACCCGGGAGCCTCAGATCTTCGGTCTGACGTTCTCCCAACTGAGCTATTTCGGCTAAATAGGCAGGTAAAATGGCACCTTTAATTTGGAAAATAAAACCATGAGACAACTCCATGGAGCGTTGACAACAACATGGGAGCCAGATAAAGTCCAAAGAATTGCCATGACTGACCAAAAGCTGTGCTATTTTAGCTGTTTGCATTAATCCAGGTTTTTTTGCAGATTATGCATTTTTTTTTCAGTTCATTTTCCCACCATGGGTGGTTGTTAACCCTTGACAGTCATCCATAATGAACTGTAGTACTTGCTGAAACCCGGGAGCTTCAGCTCTTCGGTCTGACGTTCTCCCAACAGAGCTATTTCGGCTAGAAAGGCAGGTAAAATGGCACCTTTAATTTGGAAAATAAAACCATGAGGCAGCAACATGGGAAAATAAAACCGGAAGGCAACTCCATGGAGCACTGATAACAACATGGGAGCCAGGTAAAATCCACAGAAACGTCACGACTGGCCAAAAGCTGTGCTAGTTTAGCTATTTAGTTGTTAACCCTTGACAGTCATCCATAATGAACCATAGTACTTGCTGAAACCCGGGAGCCTCAGATCTTCGGTCTGACGTTCTCCCAACTGAGCTATTTTGGCTAAATAGGCAGGTAAAATGGCACCTTTAATTTGGAAAATAAAACCATGAGACAACTCCATGGAGCGTTGACAACAACATGGGAGCCAGATAAAGTCCAAAGAATTGCCATGACTGACCAAAAGCTGTGCTATTTTAGCTGTTTGCATTAATCCAGGTTTTTTTGCAGATTATGCATTTTTTTTTCAGTTCATTTTCCCACCATGGGTGGTTGTTAACCCTTGACAGTCATCCATAATGAACTGTAGTACTTGCTGAAACCCGGGAGCTTCAGCTCTTCGGTCTGACGTTCTCCCAACAGAGCTATTTCGGCTAAAAAGGCAGGTAAAATGGCACCTTTAATTTGGAAAATAAAACCATGAGGCAGCAACATGGGAAAATAAAACCGGAAGGCAACTCCATGGAGCACTGATAACAACATGGGAGCCAGGTAAAATCCACAGAAACGTCACGACTGGCCAAAAGCTGTGCTAGTTTAGCTATTTAGTTGTTAACCCTTGACAGTCATCCATAATGAACCGTAGTACTTGCTGAAACCCGGGAGCCTCAGATCTTCGGTCTGACGTTCTCCCAACTGAGCTATTTCGGCTAAATAGGTAGGTAAAATGGCACCTTTAATTTGGAAAATAAAACCATGAGACAACTCCATGGAGCGTTGACAACAACATGGGAGCCAGATAAAGTCCAAAGAATTGCCATGACTGACCAAAAGCTGTGCTATTTTAGCTGTTTGCATTAATCCAGGTTTTTTTTGCAGATTATGCATTTTTTTTTTCAGTTCATTTTCCCACCATGGGTGGTTATTAACCCTTGACAGTCATCCATAAAGAACTGTAGTAGTTGCTGCGCGTTGACAACAAAGGAGGGGTTTAAACCAGGGAGGTTTAAACCATGAGGCAGCTCCGGGGAGCGTTAACAGCAATGCAGGGGAGCCATATAAATGGTGTCAGACTGAAGGCATAGTCATCCCTAATGAACTGTAGTAGTTGGCAAAAACCGGGATTAAACCAGGGACCTTCAATCCCTATTTTCCCCGCATGGGTGGTTGTTAACCCTTCACAGTCATCTATAATTGAGTGTAATAGTTGCCGAAACCCGGGATTGAACCAGGGACCTTCAGATCTTCAGTCTGACGCTCTCCCAACTGAGCTATTTCGGCCAAAATTGCAGGTAAAATGGCGCCTTTAATTTGGAAAACAAAACCGGAAGGCAACTCCATGGAGCGTTGACAACAACATGGGAGACAGATAAAGTCCAAAGAATTTTCCCATTTTCATTTTCATTTTCCCACCATGGGTGGTTGTTAACCCTTGACAGTCATCCATAATGAACTGTAGTACTTGCTGAAACCCGGGAGCCTCAGATCTTCGGTCTGACGTTCTCCCAACTGAGCTATTTCGGCTAAATAGGCAGGTAAAATGGCACCTTTAATTTGGAAAATAAAACCATGAGACAACTCCATGGAGCGTTGACAACAACATGGGAGCCAGATAAAGTCCAAAGAATTGCCATGACTGACCAAAAGCTGTGCTATTTTAGCTGTTTGCATTAATCCAGGTTTTTTTGCAGATTATGCATTTTTTTTTCAGTTCATTTTCCCACCATGGGTGGTTGTTAACCCTTGACAGTCATCCATAATGAACTGTAGTACTTGCTGAAACCCGGGAGCTTCAGCTCTTCGGTCTGACGTTCTCCCAACAGAGCTATTTCGGCTAAAAAGGCAGGTAAAATGGCACCTTTAATTTGGAAAATAAAACCATGAGGCAGCAACATGGGAAAATAAAACCGGAAGGCAACTCCATGGAGCACTGATAACAACATGGGAGCCAGGTAAAATCCACAGAAACGTCACGACTGGCCAAAAGCTGTGCTAGTTTAGCTATTTAGTTGTTAACCCTTGACAGTCATCCATAATGAACCATAGTACTTGCTGAAACCCGGGAGCCTCAGATCTTCGGTCTGACGTTCTCCCAACTGAGCTATTTCGGCCAAAATTGCAGGTAAAATGGCGCCTTTAATTTGGAAAACAAAACCGGAAGGAAACTCCATGGAGCGTTGACAACAACATGGGAGCCAGATAAAGTCCAAAGAATTGCCATGACTGACCAAAAGCTGTGCTATTTTAGCTGTTTGCATTAATCCAGGTTTTTTTGCAGATTATGCTTTTTTTTTTCAGTTCATTTTCCCACCATGGGTGGTTGTTATCCCTTGACAGTCATCCATAATGAACTGTAGTACTTGCTGAAACCCGGGAGCTTCAGCTCTTCGGTCTGACGTTCTCCCAACAGAGCTATTTCGGCTAAAAAGGCAGGTAAAATGGCACCTTTAATTTGGAAAATAAAACCATGAGGCAGCAACATGGGAAAATAAAACCGGAAGGCAACTCCATGGAGCACTGATAACAACATGGGAGCCAGGTAAAATCCACAGAAACGTCACGACTGGCCAAAAGCTGTGCTAGTTTAGCTATTTAGTTGTTAACCCTTGACAGTCATCCATAATGAACCGTAGTACTTGCTGAAACCCGGGAGCCTCAGATCTTCGGTCTGACGTTCTCCCAACTGAGCTATTTCGGCTAAATAGGCAGGTAAAATGGCACCTTTAATTTGGAAAATAAAACCATGAGACAACTCCATGGAGCGTTGACAACAACATGGGAGCCAGATAAAGTCCAAAGAATTGCCATGACTGACCAAAAGCTGTGCTATTTTAGCTGTTTGCATTAATCCAGGTTTTTTTGCAGATTATGCATTTTTTTTTCAGTTCATTTTCCCACCATGGGTGGTTGTTAACCCTTGACAGTCATCCATAATGAACTGTAGTACTTGCTGAAACCCGGGAGCTTCAGCTCTTCGGTCTGACGTTCTCCCAACAGAGCTATTTCGGCTAAAAAGGCAGGTAAAATGGCACCTTTAATTTGGAAAATAAAACCATGAGGCAGCAACATGGGAAAATAAAACCGGAAGGCAACTCCATGGAGCACTGATAACAACATGGGAGCCAGGTAAAATCCACAGAAACGTCACGACTGGCCAAAAGCTGTGCTAGTTTAGCTATTTAGTTGTTAACCCTTGACAGTCATCCATAATGAACCGTAGTACTTGCTGAAACCCGGGAGCCTCAGATCTTCGGTCTGACGTTCTCCCAACTGAGCTATTTCGGCTAAATAGGCAGGTAAAATGGCACCTTTAATTTAGAAAATAAAACCATGAGACAACTCCATGGAGCGTTGACAACAACATGGGAGCCAGATAAAGTCCAAAGAATTGCCATGACTGACCAAAAGCTGTGCTATTTTAGCTGTTTGTATTAATCCAGGTTTTTTTGCAGATCATGCCTTTTTTTTTCAGTTCATTTTCCCACCATGGGTGGTTATTAACCCTTGACAGTCATCCATAAAGAACTGTAGTACTTGCTGAAACCCGGGAGCCTCAGATCTTCGGTCTGACGTTCTCCCAACTGAGCTATTTCGGCTAAATAGGCAGGTAAAATGGCACCTTTAATTTAGAAAATAAAACCATGAGACAACTCCATGGAGCGTTGACAACAACATGGGAGCCAGATAAAGTCCAAAGAATTGCCATGACTGACCAAAAGCTGTGCTATTTTAGCTGTTTGTATTAATCCAGGTTTTTTTTGCAGATTATGCCTTTTTTTTCAGTTCATTTTCCCACCATGGGTGGTTATTAACCCTTGACAGTCATCCATAAAGAACTGTAGTAGTTGCTGCGCGTTGACAACAAAGGAGGGGTTTAAACCAGGGAGGTTTAAACCATGAGGCAGCTCCGGGGAGCGTTAACAGCAACGCAGGGGAGCCATATAAATGGTGTCAGACTGAAGGCATAGTCATCCCTAATGAAGTGTAGTAGTTGGCAAAAACCGGGATTAAACCAGGGACCTTCAATCCCTACTTTCCCCGCATGGGTGGTTGTTAACCCTTCACAGTCATCTATAATTGAGTGTAATAGTTGCCGAAACCCGGGATTGAACCAGGGACCTTCAGATCTTCAGTCTGACGCTCTCCCAACTGAGCTATTTCAGCCAAAATTGCAGGTAAAATGGCGCCTTTAATTTGGAAAACAAAACCGGAAGGCAACTCCATGGAGCGTTGACAACAACATGGGAGACAGATAAAGTCCAAAGAATTTTCCCATTTTCATTTTCATTTTCCCACCATGGGTGGTTGTTAACCCTTCACAGTCATCCATAATGAACTGTAGTACTTGCTGAAACCCGGGAGCCTCAGATCTTCGGTCTGACGTTCTCCCAACTGAGCTATTTCGGCTAAATAGGCAGGTAAAATGGCACCTTTAATTTGGAAAATAAAACCATGAGACAACTCCATGGAGCGTTGACAACAACATGGGAGCCAGATAAAGTCCAAAGAATTGCCATGACTGACCAAAAGCTGTGCTATTTTAGCTGTTTGCATTAATCCAGGTTTTTTTGCAGATTATGCATTTTTTTTTCAGTTCATTTTCCCACCATGGGTGGTTGTTAACCCTTGACAGTCATCCATAATGAACTGTAGTACTTGCTGAAACCCGGGAGCTTCAGCTCTTCGGTCTGACGTTCTCCCAACAGAGCTATTTCGGCTAAAAAGGCAGGTAAAATGGCACCTTTAATTTGGAAAATAAAACCATGAGGCAGCAACATGGGAAAATAAAACCGGAAGGCAACTCCATGGAGCACTGATAACAACATGGGAGCCAGGTAAAATCCACAGAAACGTCACGACTGGCCAAAAGCTGTGCTAGTTTAGCTATTTAGTTGTTAACCCTTGACAGTCATCCATAATGAACTGTAGTACTTGCTGAAACCCGGGAGCCTCAGATCTTCGGTCTGACGTTCTCCCAACTGAGCTATTTCGGCTAAATAGGCAGGTAAAATGGCACCTTTAATTTGGAAAATAAAACCATGAGACAACTCCATGGAGCGTTGACAACAACATGGGAGCCAGATAAAGTCCAAAGAATTGCCATGACTGACCAAAAGCTGTGCTATTTTAGCTGTTTGTATTAATCCAGGTTTTTTTGCAGATCATGCCTTTTTTTTTCAGTTCATTTTCCCACCATGGGTGGTTGTTAACCCTTGACAGTCATCCATAATGAACTGTAGTACTTGCTGAAACCCGGGAGCTTCAGCTCTTCGGTCTGACGTTCTCCCAACAGAGCTATTTCGGCTAAAAAGGCAGGTAAAATGGCACCTTTAATTTGGAAAATAAAACCATGAGGCAGCAACATGGGAAAATAAAACCGGAAGGCAACTCCATGGAGCACTGATAACAACATGGGAGCCAGGTAAAATCCACAGAAACGTCACGACTGGCCAAAAGCTGTGCTAGTTTAGCTATTTAGTTGTTAACCCTTGACAGTCATCCATAATGAACCATAGTACTTGCTGAAACCCGGGAGCCTCAGATCTTCGGTCTGACGTTCTCCCAACTGAGCTATTTCAGCCAAAATTGCAGGTAAAATGGCGCCTTTAATTTGGAAAACAAAACCGGAAGCTAACTCCATGGAGCGTTGACAACAACATGGGAGACAGATAAAGTCCAAAGAATTTTCCCATTTTCATTTTCATTTTCCCACCATTGGTGGTTGTTAACCCTTGACAGTCATCCATAATGAACTGTAGTACTTGCTGAAACCCGGGAGCCTCAGATCTTCGGTCTGACGTTCTCCCAACTGAGCTATTTCGGCTAAATAGGCAGGTAAAATGGCACCTTTAATTTGGAAAATAAAACCATGAGACAACTCCATGGAGCGTTGACAACAACATGGGAGCCAGATAAAGTCCAAAGAATTGCCATGACTGACCAAAAGCTGTGCTATTTTAGCTGTTTGCATTAATCCAGGTTTTTTTGCAGATTATGCATTTTTTTTTCAGTTCATTTTCCCACCATGGGTGGTTGTTAACCCTTGACAGTCATCCATAATGAACTGTAGTACTTGCTGAAACCCGGGAGCTTCAGCTCTTCGGTCTGACGTTCTCCCAACAGAGCTATTTCGGCTAAAAAGGCAGGTAAAATGGCACCTTTAATTTGGAAAATAAAACCATGAGGCAGCAACATGGGAAAATAAAACCGGAAGGCAACTCCATGGAGCACTGATAACAACATGGGAGCCAGGTAAAATCCACAGAAACGTCACGACTGGCCAAAAGCTGTGCTAGTTTAGCTATTTAGTTGTTAACCCTTGACAGTCATCCATAATGAACCATAGTACTTGCTGAAACCCGGGAGCCTCAGATCTTCGGTCTGACGTTCTCCCAACTGAGCTATTTCGGCCAAAATTGCAGGTAAAATGGCGCCTTTAATTTGGAAAACAAAACCGGAAGGAAACTCCATGGAGCGTTGACAACAACATGGGAGCCAGATAAAGTCCAAAGAATTGCCATGACTGACCAAAAGCTGTGCTATTTTAGCTGTTTGCATTAATCCAGGTTTTTTTGCAGATTATGCTTTTTTTTTTCAGTTCATTTTCCCACCATGGGTGGTTGTTAACCCTTGACAGTCATCCATAAAGAACTGTAGTACTTGCTGAAACCCGGGAGCTTCAGCTCTTCGGTCTGACGTTCTCCCAACAGAGCTATTTCGGCTAAAAAGGCAGGTAAAATGGCACCTTTAATTTGGAAAATAAAACCATGAGGCAGCAACATGGGAAAATAAAACCGGAAGGCAACTCCATGGAGCACTGATAACAACATGGGAGCCAGGTAAAATCCACAGAAACGTCACGACTGGCCAAAAGCTGTGCTAGTTTAGCTATTTAGTTGTTAACCCTTGACAGTCATCCATAATGAACCATAGTACTTGCTGAAACCCGGGAGCCTCAGATCTTCGGTCTGACGTTCTCCCAACAGAGCTATTTCGGCTAAAAAGGCAGGTAAAATGGCACCTTTAATTTGGAAAATAAAACCATGAGGCAGCAACATGGGAAAATAAAACCGGAAGGCAACTCCATGGAGCACTGATAACAACATGGGAGCCAGGTAAAATCCACAGAAACGTCACGACTGGCCAAAAGCTGTGCTAGTTTAGCTATTTAGTTGTTAACCCTTGACAGTCATCCATAATGAACCGTAGTACTTGCTGAAACCCGGGAGCCTCAGATCTTCGGTCTGACGTTCTCCCAACTGATCTATTTCGGCTAAATAGGCAGGTAAAATGGCACCTTTAATTTGGAAAATAAAACCATGAGACAACTCCATGGAGCGTTGACAACAACATGGGAGTCAGATAAAGTCCAAAGAATTGCCATGACTGACCAAAAGCTGTGCTATTTTAGCTGTTTGCATTAATCCAGGTTTTTTTTGCAGATTATGCATTTTTTTTTCAGTTCATTTTCCCACCATGGGTGGTTATTAACCCTTGACAGTCATCCATAAAGAACTGTAGTAGTTGCTGCGCGTTGACAACAAAGGAGGGGTTTAAACCAGGGAGGTTTAAACCATGAGGCAGCTCCGGGGAGCGTTAACAGCAATGCAGGGGAGCCATATAAATGGTGTCAGACTGAAGGCATAGTCATCCCTAATGAACTGTAGTAGTTGGCAAAAACCGGGATTAAACCAGGGACCTTCAATCCCTATTTTCCCCGCATGGGTGGTTGTTAACCCTTCACAGTCATCTATAATTGAGTGTAATAGTTGCCGAAACCCGGGATTGAACCAGGGACCTTCAGATCTTCAGTCTGACGCTCTCCCAACTGAGCTATTTCGGCCAAAATTGCAGGTAAAATGGCGCCTTTAATTTGGAAAACAAAACCGGAAGGCAACTCCATGGAGCGTTGACAACAACATGGGAGACAGATAAAGTCCAAAGAATTTTCCCATTTTCATTTTCATTTTCCCACCATGGGTGGTTGTTAACCCTTGACAGTCATCCATAATGAACTGTAGTACTTGCTGAAACCCGGGAGCCTCAGATCTTCGGTCTGACGTTCTCCCAACTGAGCTATTTCGGCTAAATAGGCAGGTAAAATGGCACCTTTAATTTGGAAAATAAAACCATGAGACAACTCCATGGAGCGTTGACAACAACATGGGAGCCAGATAAAGTCCAAAGAATTGCCATGACTGACCAAAAGCTGTGCTATTTTAGCTGTTTGCATTAATCCAGGTTTTTTTGCAGATTATGCATTTTTTTTTTCAGTTCATTTTCCCACCATGGGTGGTTGTTAACCCTTGACAGTCATCCATAATGAACTGTAGTACTTGCTGAAACCCGGGAGCTTCAGCTCTTCGGTCTGACGTTCTCCCAACAGAGCTATTTCGGCTAAAAAGGCAGGTAAAATGGCACCTTTAATTTGGAAAATAAAACCATGAGGCAGCAACATGGGAAAATAAAACCGGAAGGCAACTCCATGGAGCACTGATAACAACATGGGAGCCAGGTAAAATCCACAGAAACGTCACGACTGGCCAAAAGCTGTGCTAGTTTAGCTATTTAGTTGTTAACCCTTGACAGTCATCCATAATGAACCGTAGTACTTGCTGAAACCCGGGAGCCTCAGATCTTCGGTCTGACGTTCTCCCAACTGAGCTATTTCGGCTAAATAGGCAGGTAAAATGGCACCTTTAATTTGGAAAATAAAACCATGAGACAACTCCATGGAGCGTTGACAACAACATGGGAGCCAGATAAAGTCCAAAGAATTGCCATGACTGACCAAAAGCTGTGCTATTTTAGCTGTTTGCATTAATCCAGGTTTTTTTGCAGATTATGCATTTTTTTTTCAGTTCATTTTCCCACCATGGGTGGTTGTTAACCCTTGACAGTCATCCATAATGAACTGTAGTACTTGCTGAAACCCGGGAGCTTCAGCTCTTCGGTCTGACGTTCTCCCAACAGAGCTATTTCGGCTAGAAAGGCAGGTAAAATGGCACCTTTAATTTGGAAAATAAAACCATGAGGCAGCAACATGGGAAAATAAAACCGGAAGGCAACTCCATGGAGCACTGATAACAACATGGGAGCCAGGTAAAATCCACAGAAACGTCACGACTGGCCAAAAGCTGTGCTAGTTTAGCTATTTAGTTGTTAACCCTTGACAGTCATCCATAATGAACCATAGTACTTGCTGAAACCCGGGAGCCTCAGATCTTCGGTCTGACGTTCTCCCAACTGAGCTATTTTGGCTAAATAGGCAGGTAAAATGGCACCTTTAATTTGGAAAATAAAACCATGAGACAACTCCATGGAGCGTTGACAACAACATGGGAGCCAGATAAAGTCCAAAGAATTGCCATGACTGACCAAAAGCTGTGCTATTTTAGCTGTTTGCATTAATCCAGGTTTTTTTGCAGATTATGCATTTTTTTTTCAGTTCATTTTCCCACCATGGGTGGTTGTTAACCCTTGACAGTCATCCATAATGAACTGTAGTACTTGCTGAAACCCGGGAGCTTCAGCTCTTCGGTCTGACGTTCTCCCAACAGAGCTATTTCGGCTAAAAAGGCAGGTAAAATGGCACCTTTAATTTGGAAAATAAAACCATGAGGCAGCAACATGGGAAAATAAAACCGGAAGGCAACTCCATGGAGCACTGATAACAACATGGGAGCCAGGTAAAATCCACAGAAACGTCACGACTGGCCAAAAGCTGTGCTAGTTTAGCTATTTAGTTGTTAACCCTTGACAGTCATCCATAATGAACCGTAGTACTTGCTGAAACCCGGGAGCCTCAGATCTTCGGTCTGACGTTCTCCCAACTGAGCTATTTCGGCTAAATAGGTAGGTAAAATGGCACCTTTAATTTGGAAAATAAAACCATGAGACAACTCCATGGAGCGTTGACAACAACATGGGAGCCAGATAAAGTCCAAAGAATTGCCATGACTGACCAAAAGCTGTGCTATTTTAGCTGTTTGCATTAATCCAGGTTTTTTTTGCAGATTATGCATTTTTTTTTTCAGTTCATTTTCCCACCATGGGTGGTTATTAACCCTTGACAGTCATCCATAAAGAACTGTAGTAGTTGCTGCGCGTTGACAACAAAGGAGGGGTTTAAACCAGGGAGGTTTAAACCATGAGGCAGCTCCGGGGAGCGTTAACAGCAATGCAGGGGAGCCATATAAATGGTGTCAGACTGAAGGCATAGTCATCCCTAATGAACTGTAGTAGTTGGCAAAAACCGGGATTAAACCAGGGACCTTCAATCCCTATTTTCCCCGCATGGGTGGTTGTTAACCCTTCACAGTCATCTATAATTGAGTGTAATAGTTGCCGAAACCCGGGATTGAACCAGGGACCTTCAGATCTTCAGTCTGACGCTCTCCCAACTGAGCTATTTCGGCCAAAATTGCAGGTAAAATGGCGCCTTTAATTTGGAAAACAAAACCGGAAGGCAACTCCATGGAGCGTTGACAACAACATGGGAGACAGATAAAGTCCAAAGAATTTTCCCATTTTCATTTTCATTTTCCCACCATGGGTGGTTGTTAACCCTTGACAGTCATCCATAATGAACTGTAGTACTTGCTGAAACCCGGGAGCCTCAGATCTTCGGTCTGACGTTCTCCCAACTGAGCTATTTCGGCTAAATAGGCAGGTAAAATGGCACCTTTAATTTGGAAAATAAAACCATGAGACAACTCCATGGAGCGTTGACAACAACATGGGAGCCAGATAAAGTCCAAAGAATTGCCATGACTGACCAAAAGCTGTGCTATTTTAGCTGTTTGCATTAATCCAGGTTTTTTTGCAGATTATGCATTTTTTTTTCAGTTCATTTTCCCACCATGGGTGGTTGTTAACCCTTGACAGTCATCCATAATGAACTGTAGTACTTGCTGAAACCCGGGAGCTTCAGCTCTTCGGTCTGACGTTCTCCCAACAGAGCTATTTCGGCTAAAAAGGCAGGTAAAATGGCACCTTTAATTTGGAAAATAAAACCATGAGGCAGCAACATGGGAAAATAAAACCGGAAGGCAACTCCATGGAGCACTGATAACAACATGGGAGCCAGGTAAAATCCACAGAAACGTCACGACTGGCCAAAAGCTGTGCTAGTTTAGCTATTTAGTTGTTAACCCTTGACAGTCATCCATAATGAACCATAGTACTTGCTGAAACCCGGGAGCCTCAGATCTTCGGTCTGACGTTCTCCCAACTGAGCTATTTCGGCCAAAATTGCAGGTAAAATGGCGCCTTTAATTTGGAAAACAAAACCGGAAGGAAACTCCATGGAGCGTTGACAACAACATGGGAGCCAGATAAAGTCCAAAGAATTGCCATGACTGACCAAAAGCTGTGCTATTTTAGCTGTTTGCATTAATCCAGGTTTTTTTGCAGATTATGCTTTTTTTTTTCAGTTCATTTTCCCACCATGGGTGGTTGTTATCCCTTGACAGTCATCCATAATGAACTGTAGTACTTGCTGAAACCCGGGAGCTTCAGCTCTTCGGTCTGACGTTCTCCCAACAGAGCTATTTCGGCTAAAAAGGCAGGTAAAATGGCACCTTTAATTTGGAAAATAAAACCATGAGGCAGCAACATGGGAAAATAAAACCGGAAGGCAACTCCATGGAGCACTGATAACAACATGGGAGCCAGGTAAAATCCACAGAAACGTCACGACTGGCCAAAAGCTGTGCTAGTTTAGCTATTTAGTTGTTAACCCTTGACAGTCATCCATAATGAACCGTAGTACTTGCTGAAACCCGGGAGCCTCAGATCTTCGGTCTGACGTTCTCCCAACTGAGCTATTTCGGCTAAATAGGCAGGTAAAATGGCACCTTTAATTTGGAAAATAAAACCATGAGACAACTCCATGGAGCGTTGACAACAACATGGGAGCCAGATAAAGTCCAAAGAATTGCCATGACTGACCAAAAGCTGTGCTATTTTAGCTGTTTGCATTAATCCAGGTTTTTTTGCAGATTATGCATTTTTTTTTCAGTTCATTTTCCCACCATGGGTGGTTGTTAACCCTTGACAGTCATCCATAATGAACTGTAGTACTTGCTGAAACCCGGGAGCTTCAGCTCTTCGGTCTGACGTTCTCCCAACAGAGCTATTTCGGCTAAAAAGGCAGGTAAAATGGCACCTTTAATTTGGAAAATAAAACCATGAGGCAGCAACATGGGAAAATAAAACCGGAAGGCAACTCCATGGAGCACTGATAACAACATGGGAGCCAGGTAAAATCCACAGAAACGTCACGACTGGCCAAAAGCTGTGCTAGTTTAGCTATTTAGTTGTTAACCCTTGACAGTCATCCATAATGAACCGTAGTACTTGCTGAAACCCGGGAGCCTCAGATCTTCGGTCTGACGTTCTCCCAACTGAGCTATTTCGGCTAAATAGGCAGGTAAAATGGCACCTTTAATTTGGAAAATAAAACCATGAGACAACTCCATGGAGCGTTGACAACAACATGGGAGCCAGATAAAGTCCAAAGAATTGCCATGACTGACCAAAAGCTGTGCTATTTTAGCTGTTTGTATTAATCCAGGTTTTTTTTGCAGATTATGCCTTTTTTTTCAGTTCATTTTCCCACCATGGGTGGTTATTAACCCTTGACAGTCATCCATAAAGAACTGTAGTAGTTGCTGCGCGTTGACAACAAAGGAGGGGTTTAAACCAGGGAGGTTTAAACCATGAGGCAGCTCCGGGGAGCGTTAACAGCAACGCAGGGGAGCCATATAAATGGTGTCAGACTGAAGGCATAGTCATCCCTAATGAACTGTAGTAGTTGGCAAAAACCGGGATTAAACCAGGGACCTTCAATCCCTACTTTCCCCGCATGGGTGGTTGTTAACCCTTCACAGTCATCTATAATTGAGTGTAATAGTTGCCGAAACCCGGGATTGAACCAGGGACCTTCAGATCTTCAGTCTGACGCTCTCCCAACTGAGCTATTTCGGCCAAAATTGCAGGTAAAATGGCGCCTTTAATTTGGAAAACAAAACCGGAAGGCAACTCCATGGAGCGTTGACAACAACATGGGAGACAGATAAAGTCCAAAGAATTTTCCCATTTTCATTTTCATTTTCCCACCATGGGTGGTTGTTAACCCTTGACAGTCATCCATAATGAACTGTAGTACTTGCTGAAACCCGGGAGCTTCAGCTCTTCGGTCTGACGTTCTCCCAACAGAGCTATTTCGGCTAAAAAGGCAGGTAAAATGGCACCTTTAATTTGGAAAATAAAACCATGAGGCAGCAACATGGGAAAATAAAACCGGAAGGCAACTCCATGGAGCACTGATAACAACATGGGAGCCAGGTAAAATCCACAGAAACGTCACGACTGGCCAAAAGCTGTGCTAGTTTAGCTATTTAGTTGTTAACCCTTGACAGTCATCCATAATGAACCGTAGTACTTGCTGAAACCCGGGAGCCTCAGATCTTCGGTCTGACGTTCTCCCAACAGAGCTATTTCGGCTAAATAGGCAGGTAAAATGGCACCTTTAATTTGGAAAATAAAACCATGAGACAACTCCATGGAGCGTTGACAACAACATGGGAGCCAGATAAAGTCCAAAGAATTGCCATGACTGACCAAAAGCTGTGCTATTTTAGCTGTTTGTATTAATCCAGGTTTTTTTTGCAGATTATGCCTTTTTTTTCAGTTCATTTTCCCACCATGGGTGGTTATTAACCCTTGACAGTCATCCATAAAGAACTGTAGTAGTTGCTGCGCGTTGACAACAAAGGAGGGGTTTAAACCAGGGAGGTTTAAACCATGAGGCAGCTCCGGGGAGCGTTAACAGCAACGCAGGGGAGCCATATAAATGGTGTCAGACTGAAGGCATAGTCATCCCTAATGAACTGTAGTAGTTGGCAAAAACCGAGATTAAACCAGGGACCTTCAATCCCTACTTTCCCCGCATGGGTGGTTGTTAACCCTTCACAGTCATCTATAATTGAGTGTAATAGTTGCCGAAACCCGGGATTGAACCAGGGACCTTCAGATCTTCAGTCTGACGCTCTCCCAACTGAGCTATTTCGGCCAAAATTGCAGGTAAAATGGCGCCTTTAATTTGGAAAACAAAACCGGAAGGCAACTCCATGGAGCGTTGACAACAACATGGGAGACAGATAAAGTCCAAAGAATTTTCCCATTTTCATTTTCCCACCATGGGTGGTTGTTAACCCTTGACAGTCATCCATAATGAACTGTAGTACTTGCTGAAACCCGGGAGCTTCAGCTCTTCGGTCTGACGTTCTCCCAACAGAGCTATTTCGGCTAAAAAGGCAGGTAAAATGGCACCTTTAATTTGGAAAATAAAACCATGAGGCAGCAACATGGGAAAATAAAACCGGAAGGCAACTCCATGGAGCACTGATAACAACATGGGAGCCAGGTAAAATCCACAGAAACGTCACGACTGGCCAAAAGCTGTGCTAGTTTAGCTATTTAGTTGTTAACCCTTGACAGTCATCCATAATGAACCATAGTACTTGCTGAAACCCGGGAGCCTCAGATCTTCAGTCTGACGCTCTCCCAACTGAGCTATTTCGGCCAAAATTGCAGGTAAAATGGCGCCTTTAATTTGGAAAACAAAACCGGAAGGAAACTCCATGGAGCGTTGACAAAAACATGGGAGCCAGATAAAGTCCAAAGAATTGCCATGACTGACCAAAAGCTGTGCTATTTTAGCTGAGGAAGAACACTACTGAGAACACGGTGTTTATGCCATTTTCCCCCTATATGAGCTATTTTAAAAGATGTCACCTGTACGAGCTACTCCCAAGAGTGGAGGTATCTGGATGAGAATAGGACTACACTGATTATGTAGCAGTAGGCGCTGACACTTTCTCAACTGAGCTATTTCGGCTAAAAAGGCAGCTAAATTGTCTGTTGAAAAAGGCTGCTGAGAACAGTGTGGACTGCTAATCCAAAACTGGAGGGATAAGGATGAGAATAGCACTGTGGAGAACTACATAGATAATGTTGAGCAGTCGTAGCAATATTATGCTTTGTTAAAGCATTTCCTTTTCCTTTTCATTCCGGCAGAGGTGAACCCTTTCAGTTTTGGATTGGGTAGTGATTCGTGCTCCAGGATTGGGACGTTGACTGGTGACGTTATCTTCACTCCCTCACTACGCGCGGTGGCTGATGGGAAGAAAGGTCAAGAATCGATGGCTGCGGAAGATGAGCATTACCACTGTAAATAGGATTATCTCTCTCTCAGGAACTAACCAACGCTTGCGATTGAACCACTCAATTGTTTTAGATCAATCGGACGCGTATTGTTGTTTATAAAACAAAGAAAACTGTCAAACTTTTTACATTTTCGGAACTCCCAGCCGAGCCTCTGGATAGCTAGCATTGTTCGGCTAACAGCCGCATTGTTATTGTTTTCGCTCTGTTAGCAGCCTCTTTCTCAACACCCTCCGAGGTCCCCAGCCGAGACAGGGGTCCGGATCGCCTGAGTGATGTTTTGCAGCTCGCTCCGAGAAGATGGATGAGAAATCCAACAGCAGCCACCAGCGGCTCCTGATTGTGCTGCTCATGGTCTTGCTCTTTGGCGTCATTATGATCCAGTATGTGTGCCCCAGTGGCTCCGAGTGCCAGATGCTTCACCAGCTGGGAACCTGGTTCGCCGTGGGCAGTGCTGCTGGTTCCCGGATCAGAGGCAAAGGAATGCAAGATGGGCTTCAAAAGGATCCATACATCGCAGAAGACGGTGCTCTTGCCCGCTTTGTCCCTCGCTTCAACTTCACCAAAGCAGATCTGAATCGCGTTGTCGACTTTAACATCAAGGGGGACGATGTTATAGTTTTTCTTCACATTCAAAAGACGGGGGGCACGACGTTTGGTCGGCACCTGGTGCGGAACATTCAGCTTGAGAGGCCGTGCGAGTGTCATGCAGGTCAAAAGAAATGTACCTGTTTCCGGCCAGGTAAGAAGGAAACCTGGCTCTTCTCCCGGTTCTCCACCGGCTGGAGCTGCGGCCTTCATGCGGACTGGACTGAGCTCACCAGCTGCGTCCCCTCTCGCATGGACTCACGAGAAGCCCCCAAGAATCAGCCCAGGTTGGTCGAAAAGTAATGCATTGTGCAACTACACAGAAGATTAAGCAGTGCAGTCTGCTGCAGGATAGAATCTATCTTTACTTTAAAAGATAAATGACTGCAAGATTATTTCTACAATCATACTTTGTTCTTGATTTTAGTGTCCTTTTATAATTGATTTCGTAGTGTCCTGTGGTGATGATGCAGCTGATCTGTTAGCCTCTGTTTTATGGTTTTCTACTCAGCTGTGCTTGTATTTTGTCTTTATTTCTACTTTAGTTGTGTACCTCAAGTTTGCTCCAAACAATGTTTAGCTCCACATGCGTAATGTTAGGAGAGCATGTCGGTGTAAGTCCAGATCTTATGATGAAAAATCAAATAGTTCTAGTATTAAATCACATATAGATTTTGATTGCAGAGACATCTTGAAGCGTTTTTGTATCAGTTTTGTGTTGGCCTACACAAGTCTAACATCGTCTTCCTCTTTCTCTAGTAGAAACTATTATTATATCACAATCTTGAGGGATCCCGTGTCGCGCTACTTGAGTGAGTGGCGTCACGTGCAACGCGGTGCTACATGGAAGGCGTCCTTACACGTGTGTGACGGACGCTCACCGACGCTGTCAGAGCTGCCAAGCTGCTATTCAGGCGATGACTGGTCGGGTTGCTCCCTGCAGGAGTTCATGGACTGCCCCTACAACTTGGCTAATAACCGACAATCCCGCATGTTGGCTGACCTCAGTCTGGTGGGTTGTTACAATGTTTCTGTCATGAGTGAGGACGAACGCTGGGCAGTGCTTCTGGAGAGCGCAAAACGCAACCTCCGGGGCATGGTCTTCTTCGGCCTGACCGAGTACCAGCGTAAGACCCAGTACCTGTTTGAGCAAACCTTCAACCTGGAGTTCATCGCCCCCTTCACGCAGCTGAATGGCACACGTGCTGCCAGTGTTGAGGTTCCCCCTGAGACGCAGCACAGAATCCGCCAGCTTAACCGTTGGGACGTAGAGCTGTATGAGTATGCCCGTGACCTCTTCCTGCAGCGTTTCCAGGTGGCGAGGCAGCAGGAGCGCAGGCAGGCCAGAGAGAGGCGGCAACAAGAGAGGAGGCGGCTGCGCGGAAGGCTGACAACAAAGCAGGGGAGCCAGCTGAAGCCCGCGGAAACGCCACAAGTGACCAAAAGCCGTGCTGTTGTAGCTGAGGAGCAGCAGAGGAAGAAGGCTGCTGAGAACAGTGTGGAGTCATACGTGCTACTCCCAGACTGGTGGGATCTGGATGAGAATAGCACTGTGGAGGACTACATAGACAACGTGGAGCAATGGTAGCAGTAGGGTGTCTTAATACAAAGTGTGCCAAGTTCTGCCTGTCTGTTTTAATTAATCCAGGTTATTTTTTAATGTGTATGCCTGTCTGCCAGGTTTTGTTTTCCCACCATGAGCTGTTTTAAATGACACTTTAATTTATTGATACTGACTGTACCTCATTGCCACAATTGATGTTCTCACTGAATGCATTTAAAGTCTTATAACTCTCAGTTAGCCTTCTAGATTCTTCTTCTGAACGTTAAAAGCGTAGAAACTCTTGTGATGTGGCTTGAGACCAGAGGATTTTTTTTCCCTTATACACCCAGCGGTGTGATATTTTGATCTATTAAAAAAACACTACTCTATGTGATTAGTGGTCTGTAAGTTCGCCAAATAACTGTCTAGTCTGAATCAAGTACTTTTCAAGTGTACTTGTTTTTGTTTTTTAGTGTCTTTTCAGTAACTGAACCGAAGGATGGAGTTTTCATAGATACCTCAGTTTGTAGCATTACCAGCTAAAGTTGTATAACGATTGAATGTGTCTCTTTTTGTATTAAAAAAGATATTTTACAGTTCGTTCATTCCTGTGCTGTTCTTGCCACTGTGTTGTCTTCATTCTCTTTTTTTATCAGATAACGTGCATTAAACCCTGCAAGCCCCTGGACCACCAGCAGGGGGTGCACAAGTATCCTGAGTTAAATAAAAAACTTCCTGGAGAGCATTTGCAAGGGGGATAGTTGACATCACAGCTTATTCTTAAATTTGGTTGGATAGGATTTGGGCTATTGTTCAGTCTAATCCTCAAACGATTTAATGAAGGGATTTGCTGTGGTAGGTGCTCCAGAACCTTAAAAAATCGCGGGGAAAATGCCCAAGAGTTTGTGCAGATGTAGATTATTTATCTGTTTTTAAAAGGGAAATAGATTAAAAGCATGAAACATAAATACAAAATAAGTACGAAGAATCATTGGAAAAGAGCCTTCCTAGACATTAATGCACGTCACTTCTAACCTTGGGTATTAAGGAATGTTGCTCAGTTTATTTCCTGTTTCGGATCCGGTGGAAACGGGTTTATATGAGAAGTAAAAACAACACATACTTTATACTGTTTGTGTGTCTACATACATACGTGTGTGATGATTTATAAATTATAAACTATGCATTTTTGTCATTGTTATAGACAGTTTTGTACGACATTTAAAAAGTGTGATAGTTTTTTTTTTCTGAGCTTCATTTTGGTTTTATACGAAAAACCACGACAGTAAAACTGGCTTCAAAGGCTACTTCTAGCTTTTAGGCCGGATGTTTGATGCAGTTACCCACTAACTTTGGCTTGTATAATGAAAACAATACAGTTTTCTTACAGTAAAGTTGTCAAGAAGTGAGAAGCACTGCACGTACATTTTTTTAACGACACTTGTTCATTTGCTCGGTAAACAGACGTTAGGCATTTTCGTTTAGGCGACATTTAAACTTTTAACAGTTGATTAACGGTTAGGTAACAGCAACCTGTGGACTGTATCATGAAATTTATATCAATTTTTATTTTTAAATTTCGCATTTCCTGTGCCTAGCTGGGATGTCTCACCAGGTCAACAAAGCGAAATATCGTATCTGGCGTTTTTCGGTAGATCCTACCGTTATTTAGGGAAAAATAAATCTATTGTAACATATTGCTTGGTCCATCAATGGAGCTACTTGGATTTGTGCAGTCCACGTGCCCATCCTACCTATTGTGCTTTGGTCGTGACTCTTGATTTCCCTGATTTGTTACCCAGCGCCGTCCTTTCGTCCAACTCCTCCCTCGTCATATCGCCCTCCCTCCACTTTTTTTTTTTTTTTTACCCAAATCTGTTATCTGCTTTCAGAGAAGCCTGCTTTGCTGCCGAGCAAATGTAGCTGCAGTTAAAAATTTCGGCTGCCGCCCTCCCAGCTCGACCCCCGCTTCTGTCTGTCCCTCTGCGACGCGTCTTTACTTGCTTCGATATTTTGACATTTCCACCCGGCGCTTTTTCTTGTTTTTCCCCCTCACTTCCAGGCAGCGCTCGGAGTCCCTACAAATTCGGAGCACGTCTTTGCGGAAAAATAACGTGCAAAGAAGCTTTTCAGTCGACGTTCATTTGAGAGAAGACATTTAATCCGTCTGGACTAAGAACAGGTGAGAGACTGAGCACGTCTGGTGCGGTTGACTTTGCGGTATTTTTTATTTTTTTTGTAATGCAATTGACGCATTTGAACAGATCAGCTCTGCGAGTTTTCTATGTATTTAAAATCGCATTTGTGCCAATACGCTTCTGCTCCGCTGCCTGTTGCGTTGACGCGCAAAGCTGGCTCTGTTGTTCAATATGGGCGTAATTGCGCTGTTATTGGCAAACATGTTCGTTAGCCATGCCACAGGGAGGTCTGACAGCTTTCCTCTAACTAACGATACTGTAAGTAGCTGTCTTTATTTTTCGCCTACGTGATGGGGTTTGGTTTAGTAGTATCTCTTTTTTTATCTGACATCTCGATCGTGTCTGTGCGTAAAGTATGAGCTGGTTTTGTTGTCTTGCTAGAGTATGAAGGGCAAAAAATAAAAATAAAAAAAATCAATGCGGAATGACTTTCCTGAGTCACTTTCTTCGAAGAGATATTGACCTTTGATCCATGACAGTGAGGTGAACAACACCTGCTGGGTGCTCGCTGGTTATCTGGCTGCCCGTCTGCAGGTTTTTTAAATTATTAGATTTTTTTTGTTAGGGGCCATGCATGCAGTCGTGCAGTCTTGCCCTTGTTTGTCCTATAAAGGGTCAGACACTCAGGCCACCATATCATTCTGTGTTGTCATTACTTGCCTACATATACTGTATGCGGTCCTTTTGAATGTATTGCCATCATCTCGGTTCCTTTCACAATTTGGCCAGTCAAGACAAGTTCATACTCTCTCCAGGCTGTGGACTCTGTACCAGTCTGGCAAGTTTTTCTTTACTTAATATAAACAAAGATAAACTGACAAACGCACACACACACACACAGAAGGGCACATGGTCACATTTGCCACGTAACCTGTTTTCGTTTCCCTTCTCTTACAGACAACTGCTCGGCATCTTGCTTGGTACAAATCACACCACTCACCAACACTGTAGCAGCAAAAATCCAACTAAATCAAACATGCAGCTCGACCTGCGTGCCATCAGCATGTGACGTCTAGCTTTTTAGCCTGATTTGCTTTCATTATAGCTCAACAGGGATGTGAAAGTTCCAGCTCAGTCACAACTATATGAAACGACTCCAGCATGTTACACGTTGTTGGCTTTACTTTCAGATTTGAAATGGCTGCGTTCCAGCCATTTCGTTTAGTTTAAGCTAAAATAGTTTAGTTGTGTTGCTGCTTCAGTGGGAGCTGTGGTGCTTTAATGAGCTGAACGGATTACTGATACTTAACCTAATTACTTTGCTCCCTCCCTCCAGGCTTCTGGCTTTCACTCTCATTGTGATTTATGGATTGTTCACCTTGTGCTTTTAAATCAATCACCTGGTCATTAATGCTGGCCTGTTTTGCTCTCGTCTCTGTCAGTGCTCTTAAAACAGTTGTGTGGTTAGTGACCTGCATCGTTTTGATGGAGTTTAGAGTTTGGGATTCACAGTATTTGTTACACATCTGGCTGTCCCTCTGAAAACTGATTTTAGCTTTTGGGAATGGGGTAACTCCAGAATGAAAAACAAACAAACAAAATCTCCCAACAGGAAGCTGAGTTTCTCATGTGAAACCAAAGCGGCACACATATCTGTGTACAAACAGAAAATAATCCACTCTGGATTTCCCCCGCCTGGTAGATACTGAAGTCATTACTTTTTATGACCCCATATTTCTCTGTGTCAACCTTCTTTTTAACCCTAAAGCTTACAGTTTCAACATGTGAGGTTTTAATTCCCGTAGGTTATTGGAGCACATTTCGCTCTTTTCAGCACTTTGACACAGCAGACTAGTTTTAGTGTTTGTGTTTTAGCTGCAAGCTCAGTTTATGCCGACATCTTAACAGTTTTTCAGCAGCAAGTACAAATTAATTTAGTATCGTTTCAGGCCAACGTGCTGCTCTAACTGTACTGCAGCTACCACATTAACGTCCTCCAGTATTATTTCAGATGCCTGGGGTGAGGGCACACAGTGGGAAAACGTACCCTTTTCTTGTTTTATAAGCTCACGGATTTCTTGGTCAAAAAGATTTTTCACAAGGCCGACGAATTCAACGATGAATGAGTTGAACAAGAGAAAGTTTTAAGAGACAAAAGCGGGAACTTAATGCTCTGTTTCCTGAACAACCACTATGCAAAAGAAAAAAGTGAAGCGACTAAAACGGGTTTTAATACTTCCCCGTGCCTTTTGCTTACTGCGAGGCTGATGGTGCAGCGCAGTCTGTGGAGGTGGCGTGCAGCTGGCACGGCAGCCATAATGCAGACGTCAGAGCTCAGCTGAAGGTTACACTGTCAGAAGCCCTTTGGTGCACTGTCTTTGACGAGGGACGCAGTGCGCTTGAGTCAACGGCAGCTGCCCTCATCCGTCCTCTTTGTGTCTCCCCCAGCCGTCCTCCACCTATCTGTTGACCCCCACCTACTGGAGCCCCTCGCCTCACTGCATACACCTGGAGGACAAGGCAGCAGCAGCGGCTGCTATAGCTGGAGTGCTATAACCCGTTTATGCTGCCTGGTGAAAGTTTATGTTTATTAGTGTAAGGACTATGTGTCAGCTGATTGGTTAATTAACAGAAATAAATGCTAATTCATTTATTGTTGCAGTCTTTTTGGAGGCAAAAACGTTCACTGCTTTCTTTAAGCCTGAGGTTTTACGGTTCAGGGCATAGTAAAAGAAAATCCACGTGGTTCTCACGCCTTTGATGAACAAGGCATGGCCTATTACACTGCGTCAGTATTTATTTATACAACAAAAACTGAGCCAAAAACACAGAAGCAGTGTATGGAAAACTAAGTACACGCTTAGTGTTTAGTGAATTAGGAGGGTGAATACCAGCTGCTGCTAATCAAACACACCTTATTAAATGATCATCAGCAAGTGTGAGCAGCTCTACAAAAGCGTTGTTGAAGTTTTGTCAGTTCGCTGGTCTGCAGCATTCAGGTGTGTGTTAACACAATGCCAAGATGCCAAGGAGGAAAGACATCAGCCGTGATCTTAGAGCAGCAACTGCTGCTGCCCATCAGTCTGCGAGGAGTCATAAGGTCATCCCCAAACAATGTGGTGTCCACCATTTAACAGGGAGAGATATTGTTTATAAGTGGAACATTTTCAAGGTAGTTGACAATCTTCTCAAGAGTGGATGTCCCAGAAAATTCACCTCAAGGTCAGACCATATAATGCTCAGAGAAAAGAGCATTCAAGCGCTACATCTCAGTTAGGATGTTAAATGTTAAAGTTCATGAGAGCAGGATTAGGATAAGACTGAACAAGAACGGCTAGTTTGGAAGGGTTACCTGGAGGAAGCCTTTTTTCTCTAAAAATGACCTGTAAGGGCCCAGATGAGTTTTGCAGAATACGCGGATGTGCTTTCTTTTTCACAATACTGTAGGTTTAAACGCATTCCTCCCTGTTTACTGTCGAGGGAGAGTAGTTTGTGTTCCTTTTCATAGACGATCCGATAAGGTTTGAGTGGACATGCTGAAACAGCAGCGGTGAGTGGGTTAAAACTGCACAGTAATCATGTTGCATCAAACCGTTAGAAATAAGACTATTTAAAGGTTTGTTTTTATCCTGAACCCAAGCTGTATTTTGGAAATAACATTTAAAAAGGCGATAATTCATCGTAATGGCTACGGGTGGTTAATGAATGTGCACATTTGCTCCGTTTAAAACCCTCCACTTTAACTGTTATTTTCCTCCACAGCTAAAATGAGCTGGATGTGTTTGGCTTTCAATTAACATCTTGACAGACGTGGACGAGTATGTTTTAGAGCTTAATTCACACATTTGTACCTCCTTCACTTTATTTACTTTAGTTGACAAACAGTCATTTAGTTTATATGTAATTTGAGTTTAGTGTTAATAAGAAAATGCTAGAATACTAATCTAATGACTTAAACATATTTCTGCTTGATATGAGCTTTTTATCGGGAATTTTGGTGTGATGATATTTGCATTTAGCTCCAAGTCCCACTGTGCAAGTTGAGCCTCACGAAGCATGGCTGTTGGATATTGATTTTGTTCAGCTTTATTTCCAGTATGCAATGAAAATTTTCCGTCCTTTTCCATGTTCCTACATTCAGTGTTTCAGTAGGAACACAGATGTGTGTGTGTAACTAATTAATAAAGCTCCCTTCCACGTCTGAAATGTCGGGTCTGCTATTTTACTACTCGCTCTCACAGATTGTTCTGTCTGTTAATGAACATGTTGTAACAAACACAACCCCCAAGTGGGCACGTCACATTTAGCCTACTTAAACAATATTCCATGGCGTGGTTTCTCTATGTTTAACTGTCCTAATTTTCTTTTAGTATGCATAAAAACTCTTTTAGAGGCCCGAGGTAAATCTAACAATGAAAGGCCTGTTTAAACTGTGTTTTTTGGGGAGACTAAAACTCCCGGTGAAGCTGCTATAACTAAATATAAGAGCAGTGGCAGCTTGTGAAAGGTTATTCCTGTTTGTATTCAAAGGAACTGGCTGCAGTATAAACCAGGATTTCTTCGGAGCAGAGCCAGTATTGCTGTATATTTTTTTCCAGAGTGGTTGTAATGGCAGCTGTGCGCCATTTGGTGTCCGATGTGGTGAGAGTGAGGAGAGGGAGTGAGGAGCGTTGCTGAGGAGCATTTTGATGATGTGGGTTGCATATTGCATCGTCAGGGTGTGCGTAAGCAAATGCTCTTGACACTGATGTGGATCTGAATGCAGGACAGGCAAAGCTGCAGAAGAGTGCTTGTGTTGTTCCCCTGAGAATAGTTGGTATTGATCTGTAGGTAGGCCGGAGGAGGAGGAAGTACAGACAAGCCCAATGGTTAAGCAAGCAAAGCAGTTGTACCTGCTCCCGCCTTATTCCCGGCTCTTTGATTTGGCTTGGATGTGTCTTTGTTCTCTTTTTTTGAAGGTGTGCGTATCATTTCAGTTCCCACGTCTCCCTTAAACCTCCTTCTCCCTCGCTGGTGCAGCGTTCTCCTTCTGGACTGTGTATCTGTTTGCCGTGAC
Organism: Leuresthes tenuis; assembly: GCF_036924035.1. Classification (NCBI taxonomy): domain Eukaryota; kingdom Metazoa; phylum Chordata; class Actinopteri; order Atheriniformes; family Atherinopsidae; genus Leuresthes; species Leuresthes tenuis. The sequence goes on along the minus strand of NW_027325365.1, from coordinate 13,230,782 downwards.
ACACGCACACACACGTTCCTGCACAGTCCCCCCCCCATTGCTTCCTCCGTCTGTGTCTGCCGCCATCAGACGTAGGGTCTGATAATATCTGCTCCAACGCCCTCTCCTCCTCCTATTTCGTTGCACTCCTCCTCTCCTGCACGTTGCCTGTTGTTTATTCATTTTTGTGTATGAATGTGAAGCTTTATTTTTTATGCAGGCTTCCTTTCTCTTTGATTTCTAAGACTTGCAGGTCCCTGTTCGTGTGTGTCACCTCTGTGATTGTTATTTGTATTCACTTTGTGTCCAGACACGTCACTCTGCTCCCTGAGTGTGAGCTGAGCAGCAGGCTGCATGCATCATCCTTGCATCATACTGCAGTGTGTTTGAACGAGACACAGCTCAGTCTCCTGGTGACTCTGAGGAGACAAAGCTGTTTGGAGTCAGTTCAGGGCAGTTTTTAATGTTTGCATGTGGCTCAGTCATGACTGTACTAGTACCAGTGGAAAAAGCAAAAAGGAACAAGAACAGGCTCTGTTGAAGGGAGGAGCTGCCTTTTAACATGCTCTGTCATTGGTCAGTGACATGCCCTGCCTGCTTGTAAACCTCTGTCTGATTGGCCGTTGCTTTGCATTGAGCACAGCAGCTGCAGCTGCCCCTTCTGTGTTTGCCCCGCACCTCCTTTTCCTACCTCTTCCTTCCACATTAATTACTGTCTGGGAATCATCTGTGTCGGCCACACGTACCACCCAGTGCCACCTCAAGGACACCACTTTTCACTCTATATTGCGGCAGGATTCATTTCAAGTTGGTCCATGACTTCCTGCTCTGCAGAGTTTAGGTGACGTCTCTGTCCTGCCTGCAACCCCCTCCATCCTCTCCCTCGCTCTCGTCTGTATCACTTAATCAAGACATAGCTTGCCCTTTCCTGTTCATTGCTGCCTCCCTCTCTCCTGTATGCTCTGCTCTCCTATTTGTTTGCCCTCGCTTTCCTCTCTTTGGCTCTTTTGCTTCCACCCTCCTGCCGCGTGATCCTCATCACCCTCTGTTAAAAGAAGCTCTACACAAGGTTGTGGCTTTACAGTAACATTTTCCAGTCAACAGGCTGCTGCTTTGTTAATGCTTTTCTGTTTTTACAACCCACAGCAAGACACCAGGCAAGGACATGCGGCAGAGAGGTCACTGAGAAGGATGACAGCACGGGAATAGAGAGCTGTCAAGGAGGGATGAGAAAGAGACCAAAGTGAGACGAGGAAGTGGAACTCCAAAGTGCCTACCGCAAGGTTTCGTCCGGCTAGTCCGTTGGAGTACAGCAAGGCAGGGCTCAGTGTGAGTTTGGCCTTGAATGGAGGCTGTATTTTATCCTCACAGCCACAGTCATCCATTCCACGTTGCCGAGCTGCAGTCCGGACATACCCTGAACTGAGCTGCAGCCTTGTCTCCTCATTACAAGGACATCACCCTGTAAGGTTCTGCTTTTTTTCCTCTCTTCTTTTTAATTTTTTTGTTTTTGCCTGTCTGCACAAATTCAGCTACAGCAGAACAACAACCTTGACCATGTTGACGTGAATGTAACATAAACTCATGGTGGTGTCGGCCTATTCACGTAAGTGCACAGACATATCCAGGCAGACCATAGTGATGTCCTCAGAGTAGTTTCCTTTTTCCTCTCTCTCTTCTTTTGAGACGGAGCTGGCCTCTGCTCAAAGTTAACCTCCACTATCTCACCCAGTGAACTTCAGCTGCCACTTTTCCCAAGAAGAACTAACAAACATCCCCCAGAATACACCAACCAAAAGGACTGGCTGGCTATCTACGCTGAGAAAAAAAAAGTTTGCTTTTGTTTCCTCTGTGTGATGTTGGGGGATTTTTTCTTGAATCACCCTTAGTCATCCTCACTCTCATCAGGCGTTTTTTTCCGAGCATTTGGCCCCATCACACTGCTCAGTGTTTGCGAGCTTCTCAGATGGCTGTCAGCATGACCATGGGACGAGACACCAAATGGCTGACCTTGGAAGTGTGTCGTGAATTTCAGAGAGGCACCTGCTCACGATCTGATGTCGAGTGTAAGTTTGCACATCCCTCCCGAAGCTGCCATGTGGAGAATGGCCGAGTCATCGCCTGCTTTGATTCACTCAAGGTAACAATGCAGCAAACATTACACACATCATTCTCTGCCTTATTACAGCTTGTTTGCTTTCACATGGTCATTGTGGTCTGTGGGTCAGGTTCTGCTTTACCTTTAGGTACTGTGTAGTATTATATGTTTAAGGTTTGCCTGCCTTTAAACACAGATACACAGAAACCAGGGTTTCCTGCCGCTGATGAGCCTCACCTTGAGGGAAACAGAAGTCTGTGCTATTTCAGAAATCATTTAAAGTGTTTTATATAAAGTTGCAGGAGTTGTGGGTTTGACTCGATATCCAGGCAGACGCCTTTCAGTCCATGTTGTTGGTCTGTTTTTTACCCAGTTGAATTTAATCCTAATTAAGCATTGCGACCTACAAGCTTGTTGTCTGTACAAACAAGGCATCTTAGAATGATTTTCAAAGTCTTTGAAATACCAGCTGAGGATTAACACATGTTAGATAATGTTTCTTTTTGGTGTTGGTGTAAATGATTTAGACATTCGACATCTAATATTAAAAATTCACGACTGCTTTGAAATAAGAGATCGAATCATTGGGTAATTCTTTCTAGATAAGACTTTTATTCTTTTAGTGGAATCAGATTGAAATGGAAACACTCCAACTGGAAATTGCTTGTCTGGTCTTGATTGACAATTGTAACAACATGAAGATTCTCTTGACTCCCACAAATACTAAGGGTGTTTAAAACAGTTTGAGTGGCTTTAACTGTGTTGCTTTTTAGCTTATTTTTTTCCCCAAAATTAGTTTAAAAAAACAAGCATCAGCCGCTTCACATATAGTTTAATATTACTGATCGATTTGAAACTGAATTAAGGATTTTAAAATGAAATAATAACATTGCTGAACCGGATTTTAACATGGACCAAATGACATATAATCAAACGTTTCCTGGTTATTGGGATATTTATGGTTTCCATTTTGCCCAAATGTAATCCCCCATAAAGTGGCTCTGCTGACGGTCTGTTTCCACCATCTTTACTGATGTGGGCTACTCGGTCTTGCAGCTTCGGCGTCACCAAGCTGCTCTCCTGATATCCTCTCTCCTCCACCACAGAACCACAACACAAGCACTGCACCCACAATGAAATAACAATCTGAGAAGTGACTTTAAGGAGCTTCGGCTTTCAATGGCCAACTATACAAACATCAGAATAGACTGTTGCTCTGACGGTGTGTGTCGGTTCATGTGCACTCGTGGGAGATTTCGTTCCAATGCTTTCCTACAGGGACGAAGCGAGTCCAAGACAAGGGGCTTTCTGTCTGAGTGCAGCTGCTATCTCCTAGTTTATTGAGTTAGAATTTATTATTCAGCCATTTTTCTGTGTAATGTCCTACCGAGCAGGGGGGAGATGGTGAGGAGAGACAGAGAGATGGGGCCTAGCAACAGCACAGGAGTGCATACCCATTGGATAGTTTGATCTTCCTGAGTGACATGGCTGTTTTTAGCACAGAGCAACAGCCTTTCTGGTCACATTGAGGGATTGAGGGGAGCAAGAGGCGAGCAGCTTTTTACCAAAGGCAGCAGGGCACCATTAAAAGCCCCATTTGGCCGTGTGAAGCCTTGAGGTCATGTTGTTAGTTTAAAAGAGACCTGAGGTTGGTATCAGTTGAAGGTCAAAGCAGCTTCTACATCGGGGGATATAGCAGGGCTGTAAACAAACAATACTTTCCAACACTGTCCCTGTCCCTGGTGTTTTTGGGGATTAAACTCAGTTGAAATAGTTTTTGCTCAGCAGAGTAGAAGCACAGAGAAGCACCACTCTGTCCCTAACAGAGCTGCTCTACAACATCTCTTCTTCCTCCTGCTGTCTGCCCACCCCTCCCTCCTTTGTTAATTTTATGGATTTATCTGCTAATGGCTTTCCTCCTCACCGACCCTCCCATATCTGGCATCTCTAGGCTGGTCCAAGCCGACCGCTGTCATTCCCCGTTGCTCCTCCATTAGCTCTGTCTGCTGGATTTGAACCTGCTGTAGGTGGGGGGAGGAGCTCACCACTTAGTTCTTTTTTACCTTGTTAACTGGAGTGCTGCTGTCATCTCAGATGATTAGTGTGGACATCACATCTGCCCATCATCGTACTTTTCAACATACATTAGAATCTATGCCAATGTCACCTTTAGTATGACGTCATTATATTCATTTATCATTATGTTGATTATAGATAAATCCTCTTGTTCAATTAATTTATTAGATTGTTTTTTTCCCTAAAAACCACAAAATACAGACAAAAAAAATCCCCAAGAGAAGTTTTTTAAATTAAGTATGACCTCAAATGCATAATGGTAATGGTATATATGATAAGTAACAGCTTCTTTTCAAAGAAAAAGAAGAATAAATACACCTTTTAGAAGATGGAACCTGCGTCTTTCTCACATATCAATGTTTGCTGACTCGAACTGAACCTGAGAATGATGGTGAGGATTAATTTTGCACACGTTTAGATCTATTATAAAGTGGAAAAATGTGAAACTGAGCCTTTAACTGAATTAAAACATCAGGTTTGCCTGATGTCGAAATGGGATTGAATACAACCCTAAAACAGTGTGGATCTGTGCAGAGATCATCTTTATTAATGTCTCTGCTCTCTGTCATGTATGAACCGGTGGTTTTTCTGTGTTGCGTAGTGTGTTGCTATGGCTACCGAATGGATATTCCTGACCTCTCCTCAGCACCGCTTTTCATTGGCCTCCCTCTCCACCTGAGGTTGTATAGCCTTTATAAAGTGTTTTTTTCCCATGTGTATGTATCCATGGTTATGCTCTCAGAGCAGTTTCAGACAGTAATATGGTTAGTTTTCTTTTTTTTTTTTTTTGTTTCTGAAGCCACACAATGCATTTAGTACACCATTAGACTCATTAATAGGTGCTTTTCTCTCTCTGTGAGTGAGAGCAGGAGTGTTTGGCTCATGGGACTTAGTCCTCAGCACAAACTCATCCCTAAACACACAGCCTACTGACGCAAAGCTCGCTCACATCTCCACTGTAGATGAGAGTGTTTGTGTTTGCCTGTGCATCATCTCGACCATTTTCAGGCAGCTGCACGCTCTCCTGTGTGCCTTTTGTGCGCTGTGTGAGGTTGAATGGATGCTGACTGCAGTGAGTCCTCTTGTCATCTTTAGGTCTCCTGCCGCTAAAGGCTTTTTTTATTTGTCTTTATCTCAGCGCATCATCCATCACTGTTAGACTCTCTGCAACATTACCTCAGTTTGTCGTTAGACTTTGTAATTTTCCTTTGCTGTAGTGCTCCGTCAGTTACGCAGCCTGCTGAGGATCACCGTAATGCTAGCTGCTTTGGGTGGGTGTGGTTTGATGACAGAGCATGTGGCTGATGCTCTGTGGAGGTTGTTTTGCGGGTTAACAGATCATCTGCAGGGGCAGACAGCTGCTCACGGCCCAGGGGTTTAATGAACACTGCAGTTTCTCCTCTGTTCGTGCACTGACCTGCAGTGTTCCTGCAGCACTATCAACACCGTCGAGAGGAAGGACACCACTTTCATAACAAAGTGAATTGGCTTTTGATAAATTGCTCAAAATCTGTCTAAGAGTTTGTCAAGAGGCCAAAAGTGTGACGTATAATGAAACACGATCAGTTACTCCTAATCAAAATGCTGTGTGCTCATGGCAGCCAAAGTTTGTGTAATGTCAAAATCATAAAACTTTTAGAGGTGAAAGGACTGGCTGATTGGGTAAGACTGCTGCATTTCGTTGTCCTAAATTTAGCAATGCTCAGTGATGCATTTATGCAAATATTTGATATTTGCAGATATTTCCCGTGTCATTTTGGTTCCCTTACCAATACATTCACGTGCTATTTCACCATAAAGCAGTCTTTCCCTCTTTTGTAATTTGTAACTGGCAGATTCAGACTAACTGAAATATATTTGAGAAGTAAACTTTTAGTTTTGAAAACCAAAACAACCATCTCAGTTTGCATGTACAGTACACGAGCCAACCCTCATTTCTTTATATTTCACTTCTGAGGATCCAGACTGTCTTGAAAGCTTTTAAAATGATCTTAGGCTGTAGTCCTCCAGGGTTTCTAAACATCTTTCAGTTTTTATTGGGTAACTGTTCCGAATTTGAACCGGACCATTTGCATAAGGAAAGTGTTTTTTTTATTTATTTAGCCACTTAACAATGACCTGTGAATCACTCAAGCTTTAAAAAGGCACCAAACTTAAGGGATGAACCAGTGTTGTGTTTATATGCAACAGATAACTAGTTTTATCATCAGAATTGTTCTCTATAAAAGTGTGAGAAAAGAGAGAAAAGGCTAAGGTATGTCAGATTATCGATTTGAGAGGTTCTCAAATCTAAAAGATAGTGTATTTTTACCTTAATTTAGCTTGTTTTAGGCTCTGGAATAATTAACGTCTGAAGTTTTTTTTACAGTTTTGTTTGATGGTTATTTTGACACACCAGACAGTGTTCAGCAATGACATACTGGCACATTTAGAAACATGCATCGATTACATAGTTTAACAAATAAAAGTTCTTATATTTTCAGAGAAAATGTGAGAGAGTTATTGTCAGAGCACGATCAGATGATGAAGTAGAATCTGTGTTTCAGTGTTATTCAGGTAACGCTATAAGCTGTTTAATCTAAATCATTGCTAATTTTTCACATTTCTCACACTTATTTGATCTACATGCCATTTTTGTTATTGGATTGTTGTTGTATTTTACTTTTATTTATTATATTTTGGAAAGGCTGTCTTTTCTTAAGGGATCTGGATACTTAATATAAATAAATTAATCTTGTGAATTTGGTGTCCAACATTAAGCATGTAGGAGGCTGCTGTTCAAAATCCAAATTGCAGACAACTGTGGTGCTGAATTGCACAAAAGAACCCGTCTAGAGCACATGCTTGGTTTGTCCTTTCTGGGCTACTTTAGTAACCCAGCCAGGGCCCAGTAGTTCCACACTGATTCTTATTTTTGGGCGTTTCTTCCCTCGTGAAAGCATAGTTGTTGCTGTAGTCATTCACACACTATAAAGTACATGTATTTTTTTCTCTTTCCTAAACGTTTTACTGTTTTTAGGACTGTTGTGTTCTAGGTGCAGGTACAGAACACGTTGCACAGGATGGTGAGAGTTGAGCACATGTTCTCACTCTCCAGGTTTATCTCTTATCTGCTCCACTGTGGAAAAATCCAAAGCTGCCTCAAATATTACACCATTTAATGTCACATTTCTTTCAAAATGATTTATTAGTGGTTTCAAAATAAAGTGTGTTGTTTGTGTGAAGCTAAACTAGCCCACAATTGATGTTACTCTCATACTAGAGCTAATTTAAAAAAGCTGTTGCAGATTTCTCATGAAAAAGGGAGCAACATTTGTGTGGGGACTTTTTTCCCCCCAGAATTTACAAGACATGGTTGTTAAACTAAAAATGCACTAAATCTTCTCTCACACTTAGTTAAACAGATCTCACTTGTTTCACGGAGGAGTCCTCAGCCAAACTTTAATAGGTGAATTTTTGAACGCTTATCGTTGAGATTTTTTTGCAGCCGCCTGCGCCAAAACACACCCTTTGTTGGTTTGGTTTCCCAGTCACAATATTTTTGTCTCCTGGCAAGTGTCCAATCTCTTACCCTCCTTTGTCCTGTCTCCTCTTCAGGGGCGCTGCACACGAGAGAACTGTAAATACCTACACCCGCCTCCGCACCTGAAAACCCAGCTGGAGATTAACGGGAGAAACAACCTGATCCAGCAGAAGGCTGCGGCAGCCATGTTGGCTCAACAGATGCAGTTCATGCTGCCTGGAGCACAACTGCAGCCAATTGTGAGCAACCCACAGTAAAACTAAGACTTCTCGGTCTGTTTGAAGAAATTTGATTCATGAAACAAATTTCTAATGTGATTCTGTGTGTATGTACGCTGAATGAGCCAGTAAAGCAGGAACAAGGAGGAAGTTATTTTTTTTAATAAAAGAAAAAATACTGATTTTTTTTTTTACTGTTAGAACTTGTTTTAAGTCCCGCTGGTGCAGTTATTTTTTTACGACATTGTTCTTTTTAAGTTAATATAAAAAGGGGAGAAGAACTAGACTGAACACCACTCAGAAGGGAATATAAGCCTTATTCAGTTCAATAGAAATGAATTAGCTGGATATCTAATGACATAAAGAATCTTAATATCCAAACTCGAATCTTCTTTTAATGCCTAAAAGAAAACAAAGCTGTAGATAACTGCATTTGTTCTTATTGCTGCAAAAAAACCTACACCACTGAATATGTTGCCACCATTTCCCTCCAGTCAGTTAAAGCCCTGCCATTGATTGTTTCTGTCCCGTTTCTGTGGTCCTCTTAGACAACATTTCCAGTGACACCCTCCCTGGCTACGAGTCCCAGCATGGCGTTCAGTCCATATCTGAGCCACATGGGCCCAGCTATGGGTTTGATGCCTGAACTGCTGCCCAGCACTCCCTTGCTTGTCCCTGGGAGTCCCACCGGCCTGGCAACCATGGGCAATGGCACCTCGGCACAAAAACACGCGCGCACAGACAAGCTGGAGGTATGCAGCCTGTGTGCAGTTGTTGTGTTTCTATGTTTAGTGAAAGTGTGATCGGAGGTCAGTCTTGATCAGTGCTCCCGTTGACCCTGCCAGGTTTGTCGAGAATTCCAACGAGGTAACTGCACACGGGGTGAGAGCGACTGCCGCTACGCTCATCCCATGGAGGCCGGCATGGTGGACTGCAGTGAGAACTCTGTCATTGTCTGCATGGACTACATTAAAGGTCGCTGCAGCCGAGACAAGTGCAAGTACTTCCACCCCCCGGCACACCTGCAGGCCAGGATCAAGGCTTCGCAACACCAAGCCAGTCAAAACACAGCGTCCGCACCCTTGGTGAGTTCTTATCAAGGCTGTGATGGGTACTTGATGGGATGGGAGCTCTTCGTCCTCTTTTCCAAAAATAAACATCTGTCACGGGATAAACACTCTATGTCTTGTGATTTCTCTCTGTTTTAGGGATTTTGAATAATGATTTTGAATAATGCATTTGCTATCGCTGAAACAGTATATTTAATGTTCAATGCAAGTAATTCGATTAATGTTTTAATACAATTTAAGGATTCTTTTTTCATGAATGTCTGACACTGTGCAGTGAGGTCTTACTTCAGCTGTGATCAGCAGTAACATAATCAGGTTAGCTATGCTGATGCCAAATAGCAAAAAGTGAAGGTATTTTAAAGTATTTCTACTCTTCTGTGTAATCCCGGGTGGCTCACTTTGTAACCTATTGCAAGTATATTTTAAAAAATATTCCTGAGTCAGCCTTTCATTACACCCTACAATGATGTGCTTTTATAATGTTTTTTTTAAATTAATGTTGGTTAACCTCTTCTGCAGTTTGATGTTTCAGCATTGTCCCCATTAGAGAATGACCTCTGGACTGTCCTACATCACTTCAGCTCATTTTTGATGATGCAGTGCCCTCTTGTGGTGTTAAAAAAACATCTACAGCTGTTCTGTTTAAAATTTGAAGGGCACTTATAGAGACATCTTCGTGTTTATACTGAGATGGCACCGAAAAGTGTTCCCTGTATACTCTTCTCTAACTGCAGGAGTGTTAAAAGAGCCTCTCTTTTCCTTTCTCTGATTTGCCTCATGGCCAGGCTCTGCACCCAGGGGCCATACAGCCACTACCAAAGAGGCCAATAATAGAGAAGAGCAACGGAGCTGCTGCCACAGTCTTCAACCCCAATATGTTCCACTACCAGCAAGCCTTGGCTAACATGCAGCTCCAGCAACCAGCCTTTATCCCCACTGGTGAGTCTCTGGAAACAGTAGCAACGCCTGTGTTTGTCTACGCACCATGAGTTTATGAATCCTGGAAACCTGATTCAGACGTGCTCTATGTGGGCGAATGTAGATGTTAGGTTACTGGGTAATAGTGTGGGTAACAGGTTTGGCGGTAACACCATGCATCATGCACCATGCTACTTCTGTTCAGCCTCACCTCCTCTATCAAACTGCACTTCTCTTCCTCTAACTGACTCTTGTGTTGCTCACATTTGACTCATTCTTGCTTGACGTGTAATGAGTTTTTGTGGCCTTAAACATGTTTATAGGCTATATGTTACATCAACAAACACATAAGAAGGCCACTATGTGGGGCCACAGATGGATGGAGGGGCTCTTTTCACGTTGGATCAGACAACTGAGATTTTGCACTTTCTTTGAATTTGGCTGAAAGGAGCAGTCGATAGATTAAACAACATATGAAGCATTAGTCTGTCATTTATACCATACTAAATGTCCCAAGAGAAGGTTTTCAGGTTTAGTTTAGTTTTAGTTTATTAGTTTGTGTTTTAAAAAGAATGGTTTAAAAGGTTGTTATTGAACATCAGAACACACTTGATTTCAGTGATTTGTCAATGCTGAAATTAACCAGAAAATCATGTGATTATATTCTGTTAAATGACAAAGTGCGGAGGAAAGAAATCACACAAGATTCATATACAAATAATTTTTTTAAGTATTTTGATGGCATACATTTAGAAAACAAGGGCAACAACAATAGAAAAATGTTTTTTCTTTTAGCGTGAGGTCTAAATATTGTTGGACAGGATTTATTTGTTAGCCACAAATCTGCAGCCAAACCTACCTGATCTGTGCCTGTGCAGATCCGTATTTCTCTTATTTTCTGGACACCTGAGCCTCCATCACAACACTATCATATCGCAACGAGAGCTTTGTGGTTTTCTCTGAAAGCATTTTCTTTTAGCACCAGCACTTGTCAACAATTTGTGCTTTTGTGTGGTGGCACATGTGTGCATTAACTGTGTCCCGGACCTGTGGACCTCCTTGACCTGCTGTCGCCAGCTGCACCTTCTTTTCTTCACATTCATGTTATTTTATACTCTGCTGTCTTTACACAATGTGACATGTCGTGAACTTCACTGTCTGTGGAAAAATAGGTCTTTATTGGGTGATTAACTGGAGGACAAAGTGACAACTATAGTTGTTATTGTTGCATCTTTGTATGTCGTAGATTGTTTAAATTTGCACTATACGGTCAACTTGATTTTATTTGTGTGTGATTCATTCCTTCCTAAAAGAGTTGACAGAACATGAGAGACAGGAAGCGAAACGCCTGCCAAACTCAAACTGGCAAAGTTGCTCTGATGATTAATCAATATTTGAGCTCTGATCCATGTATTTGACTTGCCCCATTGATGATGTGTGATGGGAGATTTATTCAGTGTTTAACAGTGACATGAATGTTGCAGGATGAAATACTGAGATTTCTGCTGTGTTGCAAATGCAGACATTATAGTTATAGTAGTCTATATATTTGGTTTTTATTTTCGGAAAAACTGAGGCCGAAGAACAGCTATGACTGCAGGAATTACTTCAGCACAAGCTGATTATTTTGTTTTCTTAAGATATCAGAACTTGTTTGTTTTGTTTTTTTACTCGCAAAGTTTTAATTTTAATTCACTAATCTGCATTTGTTGTCTTATGGTGAGAAATTAACCCAACATCGTGAGAAAACGAGCTTTGTTGCGTCGACATCATGGGATTAGGTCTCATTTATGCTTAAATACGTAGCCTTCTGTCTGTCCTCTGCATTTATTTCCTGCATATTTTGGTACGTTTTCAGAGACGTTGTGGATGACTACCCAAACGCAGAAAACGGAGCAGTACCACTGGAAACAGAGTGGTCATTGTTGTGCAGTTTCTCTCATGTTCGACTAGCCAAAGGAGACAAACAAGAAGAAGACAAAAAACGCGATGTTTTTAATGGCGTGACAGACCACAGCCGTATACTGCGCTGCCTCTGTTTGTCTCTTTCCGTGAAGGTGTGTTATCGTGATCTTCGCCCCATGTTTGTTTTTGTCTGAAGCTGACGTCGGAACTCGGAAGTGAACTCTGAACTCTGCACTGCCCTCTGGTGGCTATATTGGCTAACAACCATGGCAAAGTAAAGCACGCATGGGAGTATGTGGGACTGTAACCATCGACATATATACACATATCTATGTACATGTTTGAAAACCTTTAAAACGGACGCATATATTTACGTATGTAACGGGAGCATAAATTAGTCTTAATTAGTAAACGTGTAAGTGAGTGTCAAGTAACCGCGTAAATTTGTAGTTCCGCTTGCTGAGTTGTGTTATTAGAGCACACAACTTAATATGCCAGACAAAGATAAGAGACTGACCAACTGTCACCTCTCTGCTTCAACCAGCAGCTGCTCAAATAAAAGAAGAGATAAAACATGATTTATATGTTACCGGAGACGAGCCACAATAATAAAATGCTAACCTGGAAATAACGTAACATTCAAGTTATGTTTGCGTAAGCAACTGATGCTTCTTCCTTTCTTTTGTGTGGAAGTAGAGAGTTCTGTGATGTTAATACTTGTCAGATCTGATGCTGGAAACATCATAGAGTTGCTGCTCAGCTCTTCTGTAAACCTAAACGACTGCGTAATGAGGAGTGGTGTTTACTCAGATTGTCTGGTGTTGAGCTTGGAACAAGCGCCCATAAGCTCACAGAAAGACACAGTGTCGGTGGAGGTAACGCTGTGCTTAACTGTGAATTTTGTGGACAGCAGTCATAACAGGTTTTTGAACGATGTTGCCCCGGACGTGTCTGTGTATGTGTGCTACTTTATACAACTCTCCTAACATAGAGCTTTATATCTATACAACATTTACGCTCTGAGATTCTGTATGCAGTGTGAAAAACAAAGTGTTTTCAGGTTTATCAAAGTGACTTAAGGTCCCAGGTGCTTTGTGCTGGTGGATGGGAGAAGAATATTTGCAACTACAGGGATTCTGAGTCGGCGCTCTGATGTTTTTCTTTCTGCCCATCAGTGACAGCTTAAAGCAGTGCTCCAGGGCCCTCATTTATTGCCCGTGCTTACGCATAGATGTGAGCATAATGAGTGTGCGACAACATTCCCACACAGATTGTGGAAGTAAGCAACTTATACTTAGGATCGTGTGTGAATACAAGAATATCTCTGACCATGTTTACACACACACACACACTTGTGGTAGAGGAGGGAAACTGCAAAAAGAAAGCACAGCATGAAGTCTCATCATCCACATCCGTTCTTTATTTACGACTCTACAGTTTTATTAAAGCTGTGAGATAACTAAAGAAGATGCCGTACGGATCATTTGCTCCTTCCATACACATTTCAGTTCATTGAATACAATTATCAGATACTCCAGTCTGATTAGATTGTATGACTGTGTATTGCCTTGTCTGTTTAACTACCATTTGTTGGTGAACAATGCCTTTTATTTTATTTTCCAACTGGTTAGCTGATTAATTATGTACTTTTCTTACTCTTTTTTTGCTTGCATGTGTCCTGATTCCTGTTCAAATCCATCCTGGCAATATCACTGGACTTGTGCCATGACTTTTAATTCTACACATTTTGCCATGGTAACCATATCATTCCTGTTCCCCCCTCCTCCCCGCCCACATCCTCGTCCTCTGTCTTTCGTCCGACACGCCTGAATAAAAGTTCCCATGATGCACGGTGCCACCACCTCCACTGTTTCGTCGGCCTCGACCCCAGTCACCAATGTTCCTTTCGCTGAATCTACCGCCTCGAATCAGGTTTGCTCTTTCATTTCAGTTCTGTAGATCCTGTTCACTGTCTTTTCTTTCCCATTAGCTTGAAGAGCCACCTGCTTGTAGAGTGTTCTCATTTCATCTGTCTTCGCTTTTCACATGAAAATGATTAAAATGGGAATCAGTTTTCATTTAAAATGTTTGGTGCTGAAACCCATCATGTCAACTTCAGTCCTTACTGTTGCTGTATTGTGAACCTGCTTTAATCGTCTTTTCTGGAAGAGAAAAACAAGAGAAAACTTCTTCCAGTTGATATCGTTGGTTCTCAAGCAGAAGGTTCAGTTTTTGGTTGTTTGCTTCAGCTTATTGATTTACACCTGAATTCAGTGCAGTGATTCAAAAGAGATGCCCTCTAGCTTTTTTCTCCCTCTCAACTTTTCCTTTTTACCTCAGTAAACCTTAAATAAAACTAAATATAGCCACATCAGAGTATACCAGAGTATTACCTTTGTCCTCCTCTCTTTACACCCGTTCTGATTTTTGAATGGTCAAATTTGACCATTTGTTCTTCCACTGAGAAGAAAATTGCTGCTGTTCGTACATTTTGCATCCTCAACTTTACACCACAATAAATAAAGCATTGCTTTGTTTTTATCAGCATACATGTCATCACCTCATTTTATCATATAATCACTTCTGCAAATGACCTGAGAGCCACAGGGGAAAATATGTAAATATACTTTTACAAACACCAACCAGGGAAGTACGAAATATTGGTATTTTAGTATCTAAACCCATGAAAACAATCTCGGTGCCAGTTGAACTCCTTGATGTGGTCATAATTCTAGAAATGCATATTACCATCAAAAGTCACCGCTTCCTCTCCTTTCTCCCGACTGTTTCTCTGTTTCATAGACCCCTCAGAGCTTCTGACCTCTGATCCTGTGGAGCTCCAGTGCGTTCCCGTGGAAACTCATTTCTGTCCCATCCCCAAACTGCTGGTGGCGGCTCCAGTGGCACTAAACTCAGTAAGCCTTTCCCGAAACCCTAGTTAAAGTCCCTAAAACCTGCAGCACTGCAGCAAACATGTGCCTCACCTACAGTGCACACTGACTGAGTGATAATGTGAAACTTCTTGATGATGATGATGTTTTGAAGCTAAGAAAGCTGCGATGGTTCATGCAATACAAGCCTGGATGTGTTACTTTGGCTGTTACTTTGACTGACTTGATGAGCAATATGAGCTCCCTGGTTCTGACAGCCATACATGCCCACACCTTAAGTGTGCAGCAGCGGTGCACAGTAACATGCACTCACACACACGCAGACATTAAGACTAAATACCCTTTATGGGCTGCAGCCATTACATGAGGTGACTCGACACATTTGACTGTTCCAAAGTCAGAAAAGTTCAGACCATTCGAGCAGCAAACGGACCTGCTGCGGTTCTACCACCAGGACATGTGGTCAAAAGAGTTTCATAACATGTCATTTATTGTTTCAAGATGACTACAAACGAAACAGTTCTGTTGTACCATGTACTGTATATCATTCAGTTTGTCCTCATGGTCTCATCTTGCCTGAAGAAATGTCAATAAGGAGTTGTTGTTCATTTGTTTGTGCCTTTGATTTTTCTGCTCGGCTGCAGAGGAGACTTGGTTTCCCAAAATAATTTGAGCCACTCACAGCATCTGCACACACGAAAAGATGATGTTATTCGCAATTAAAGGCAAGATCGGTTACAAATCTGCAGTCTGTTAGCCTAATCACAGTGATCACCACCTAAGATTTATCGTGTTTCACGAGTGCAGAAGGATTTGAATCAGTTTTTGTCCCCGTTTTATATTCAGTGAGTCATAGCAGCAAATGAGGCATCATTTATCATTTAATGCGTGATGTGAAATTCGGATATAATCACCTTTACTAGAAGGCTTGTCAGGAGGATTTTATTTGGGGATGGTGGTTCTTAATTTCCTAATTCAAAACGATGTTTTAAGGACAACCTGCCTTAAAGCAGGGGGGGGGGTTCTTTGCATTTGTCTCTGTGTAGCTCCCAGAAGCTTTAGACCAGACTGCTCAAACGTAACAGTAATTCATTTGAGTGGAGAACTTTCTTTAGCCCAGATGTCTGACCTTTAATTGTTGTTTCTGTTTGTGTTGTGTGTGAGGACTAAAAAAGGAGGCTTTGTTTGACCCCTCTCCTCCGTGACTTGATTTTAAATGACAGGTTTCCGTCTTCTCCATATCTTAAATCATATAATAAACAAAATTCTATTCGCGAGTCAAATGTAAGATTACAAACTTTTACAACCGGTACCGTTTTTACACCTGATGTCAGCAAGAGAGGAGCTGGATTTGTTTCCTAATGTTGTGCCTAAAGTCTGTTGAATATGCAAGGAGCTGCCCATTTATTGCAATACCTAAATAATCCCTCCAAATGACATAAAACTCAAACACGGAGACACGTTTTTAAGAGGCACTTTGTTTGTGCAACTATCTAATTTCTTGTGGCTTTTGGAGTGAATAAGCAGCAAAGGACTTTTGTTTTGTGCCTCTTCAGGGAGAAGTTTTACAACTTGAAAATGTCCTGTTTGACTTTAAAACGTGTTCTATCTTTTCTACTGCTGCATGCGTTTCGTCACAGGTTGTCTGACTCTAAATATCGAAGCCACAGTTGTTATAACCATAATTAAGTTGTGACGAAGTGACGAAACAGAGGAATAAATCACCCGATTGACAAAGAAAAAGTACAAACCAGTTGGACTCGACAGTTGGCTCCAAGGAACTGCTTTGTTTGTGCGGGAAATTGAAGTTTGGAAACTGGGCTAAAATCACTTTGATCCAAATTCAAATGTGCCTCTTTCAAGTCTCCTCAAACTGCTACAGTCAATACACCGATCTGACCAGTGTTCAAAGATACATGTTTTATTTACTACATTATTATAGGCAGAAATCATAACCAGTTTCCTCTGAGACAGCTGTGCTGTCTTATTGTTAATGTATGAAAAAAAGAATAAGCCAGTGTTCATACATCTTGTGGAAAGAGAAAATGAATCATAGATTTGGTTATTTGTAAATGCTGCAGATATTACGTAATTTCCCACTAAACATTATTTGTTTTAAATAATGTTAATGTGTTGTGAATGTATCTAATGCAAAAACTATACACATGCCCCTCTGATCGACAGGCATGCTGAAATGTAATGATTCACTATATATAGACTATTTCAGAGGTACCATGCTGATACTGTGTTAAGACGTATAAAAGTATGTGTATTGTCATATAGATTTATATTAAATGTCAATGGATGGTGTGACTACTTTTAGAAATATTTTTCACTGTCAAAGTTAGATCAGAGAAGGACTCTTTGGAGGTACATCACACTGCTTCATCATAGATTATTATAGGATTCAAAAAGGTGTATCTAAAAACACGGTTTTCTGAATGTCGTTTGAAGTTTATATCCTCACATGAGGTTCTGTAGACTTGTATGTTTAACTTTTTGCCTGCAAACCGTTTTTGCAACCGAAACAGGCTGAATGTGTTGAGCCTCCAGCTTCTGACCAGTCAGTACCTCTGGAGCTGCTGCACATTAAAACAGAGTTGTGCGAAGCGTGTAGTAAACCTGTCGAACTGCGCCGTAAAGCTGCAGTCTTTGAGCGTTGGTCGGCACGTGTCTGCGTTTGTGCAGCTGAATCTGAATGCACAGAAGACAAAGTCTGCAGGTGGAAAACAAATCGTACAAGTCTAAGAAAGACAAAAAAATGAAAGAAAAAAAGTTGTTCCTGCAGATACAAACTTTATTAACAAGTTTACAGAATCATGCCTACAGTTATATTTTAAAAAAAGGGTTTTGGTCTACACCTTTTTGAACCTTTTTGATTTTTTCCATATTTCCTCACAGAATTTCTACCTGGCTAAAGTGCACTAGAAACAAAATGTATAATCAATGGACAGAATATTAGAAAGTCAGTATAGCAACTTTTTTATATTTGTTCTTTAGGATTATATATTCTGCTTCACATGATGTGGAACTGGTAGTTCTCCCCTTTTGCGACAGCTCTCTTTGTTAACCCTTTATGAGACTGTGGACAGTGTAGACAGACCACCCAGCAGACCGACAACACCAACTGTGTTCATCAGGGGCAAGTTAGAAGCACTGTTTCCTGGGATTAAGTGGATGCTTTTTCCTCCATGCCAACCCGGTGCCCCGACCTTAACAGTACCAGTTAAAGAAACAGGACACTTACTTGTTTTCTGTCCACTTTATATAAAATGTTTGATACTCCTCTTGTATTTGTTTGTTGAATATGAAGCTAGAACCAGCAGCTCATGAACTTGTGCTGTGGAGCCAGGGGACAAAGGCCTGGAGTGAAACCTAACAGCACCTCCCCAGATCAACAATCAACACATTGCATCTTGTTTGTCCACATGGGCTCACAAACAGTGTTAAAACAGCAGCTTTTATCTGTAGTGCGAGCACTCGGTAACCGTTTCTTAGCAAGCAAACGGTACAGTCCCTGTATGTGCAATATGCTAATGTCAGACAATTTAAATGTGTAGCTTGTCTGTGGACAGAAGCTAACAGATTCCCTTCAGCCAGCCAGCAGAGCTAATCTTCTCGTCATCTGGTTCAAGCTTCATATCGTCTGTACAGACATGAGAATGGCATCAATGCGATGATCAAAAAGAAAGTGAAGTAGTGTGCATCTATTCAGGCTTAACAGAGCAGCTTCATTTTCTCAAACTGGTTTGTTTCAGTCTTAGAACTGTGAAAGTCGAGCTTTGTCCTCAACATCAGTGTGCCCTCACTGACCTCTGTCCAGGTGGAAAAAACAGAGTGCTTGATGAAATAAACTGTTATTTAGGGCGTATTAATCTTTTAGCACATTCAGATGTATTCATCAAAGATAAAAAGTGTGTTCATTTGGAGAATTGTGGCGTGACATGATAATGATTGTTCTCACCTCTTCCCCCTTCACTCTCTGTAAATGATTTCATTTTTTTTTTGTATTTTTTCCACTCTGAATCATGAGAAAACTCTCAGATCTGATCCTTCAGCGTGTGGACGGTTCATTCAGTCCTCAGAATACAAACAAACAAAGGGCCTTATTTCTTGATGACTGTATAAAGACATAATAATGTTAAAAATGACATGTAATAATAGCAATTTAATTCTTTTTTTATTATTATTATTATTATCTGACGTTAAGAAAAAAAAACAAGGCATGGAAATAATAATTAAAAGAATGCTCATTTATATATAGTTAATAGTTTGTCTCTAGACCAACAGGAAAAACAACATATTATGAAAATCATTTGTGCACAATGATGACATCATTGTTAATGGTAATAGCTGTTGTTGCTATGGCAACAAAATGACAACATGGCTACCTTTCTATTATCCTAATATCCATTTTTTCCTCATAATTGAATTGACATGCAACACGAGCTTATTCAAAAAGGGAATGTCTAATTAGTTTGTCTCCTTATTGCGACATGATTCAATATTTTATATGGAAAACTTAAATGCTTGTAATATCCAAAGGTCCTTATTGGAGGTCTTGTTGTTCCTGTCTGTTTCTTTCATTCGTTTCATCTGTTTTACCGTAAATGTTTTCATTTCTTTGTACATTGTGTTTTTGAGAAATAAGAAAGGACTTTTAAAGCAAACACCTACCCGTCAGGGAGGTGAAGAGGCTTTTGGATCAGCTGAAACATCTTTCTCTGGAGAGTCAAACTGGTCCTCTCTGTTGGACCAGACAGCCCGGCTCGGCAGGGTTTTTTCCTTGGGTGAGTCCTGTCCCGGTTTTGACCCGAGTAGGTGGTCCAGAGGTCTCCTCCTGCTCAGCTGTGCTGGGTGATGTCGACCCTGACGGAGGTGTATACGAATGTGTGATGTTCACCTTGTTTGCACTTATGTACATAAATATGTTAAAACAATCTGAATTTATTTTGAATAAATACAGAAAAAAGATGATGAAAAAAATCTAAATCAATGTATTGTCAATGATATGTCTGTTGTTTTGTTACAGTGTGGTAAGATTTCTTTCAGGCATCTGTCCTTTTTGTTGGTGTTTGTTGGAGCTCTGTTCTTTGCCAAGCATGACGTTGGGTCTCTGTAAACTACGAACGGTTTGATTCAGTTGCAGGTCGTTCTTGGTTCAGTAACATGTGACACCGACATCAAACGTGAGAGGTGGAGAATCAGAGTGAAGAATCCGTCTGCAATAAATTCCAGACAACAGTACTAACTTTGTCTGTAAATGCTTGTCGTGAACACACAATATGCAGAGACTTTCCTCCTCTCAGTAAAGCACCAAAATGAAGCACACGGTGACTCCACCTGCAGGCTGGAAACAAAAGAAAAGAGGAGCAGCCATAATCGGACCAGAAAACATGGACATCAGATGTGTTCACGGGGGCTTTAAATTAATTTATTTTTCTCATTTTATGAAGTAGTTTTTTTTCTTTTCTTTCTTTTTATTAACAAAAACTATAAAAAAGACTTCATTCTCATTGGGATTTTAGGCAAAATTGCAAATACCCTGGTTTTTCACCATCCTTACACAACTCTGTTCCTGTAAAAATGGACACGTTATGCTCTCCGACTGCTTATAAAGCCAGCGATTTTGTTGCCATGGCACTTGTTCTGGAGGTGGGTTGACTGAGTCATCCTGATGGATTGGTTCCCCGCCTTCTGACTGCTGAGTAACGACTCTTAAGTGTCTGTACGAGAAGACGGGTTTCTGATCGATGCATACCCAAACTCCCCAAAGCTCCTTAACAATGACTCAGCAGCCCTCTTCAAAACTTACGTCCCCATGTGTGTAAAAGTCTCAACATGCTGTGTCGGTCTTCTGTACAAATGCATCATTTAAAATCAGTGAATCGTCAACATTATTTTAGCTTTAATTGTGCCTTTGTTTTGTAAAATATACTTTTGTTTCCAACACTTCATAAAAAAAAAATTTAAAAAACAGGACGTGTATTGAATGTGTGTAAAACTTTGCTCGGTTTTAACTCTTTTGTCGGTGAGTCAGTACATCATTTTCCAAACTGGAAACAAATATCATAGACTGAATGGCGGCTTGTGGAAAACGAAGAAGGCCTAAGACTGTTCGGGACTAAGCCATAAGATAAACTCTCTGACACTTTCGGACAGACTGACCGCTGTTTCTTAGTCACCTATTGTTTCACTCTGTTTTCTGCTCGTGGTGCTTATGTGTGCTACACGCCAATTTATTTTGCAGTGTATAGCTATTGAGAGTAATTTACTGTGCCTATGATGAGTTCTGCCATTTTCTGTTTTACCTTAAATAAAAGACATTATTGTGATCCTCTTGTAGTGTGTTTTGATGTGTAGTGCACCTCAACAAAGTGTTTCTCTTGATGATGTTTACATGAAGGGAGCTTGCAGTGGAAGTCAGGGGTGTTAAAAATGTAACTGTTTATCAAACACTGAATAATAACCTGGTATTGAAAGGTATCGAGCGCTGAAGTGAGTTACAGCATCACACATTATTTCTGTGACACCGTTTTTTGCATTTTCATCAGACTCTGAGCATGTGAAAAAGGAGGAGAACCACAGATGATTTTTTAAAGTCAAAACTAATTTTTTTGTAGTGTAAAAGAAGTTGAGTAAAACATCAGATTAGAAGTACAAATTATTCTTTTACTGTGAAGAATTTCATTATTTGAAGCAGTGGAGCGAGTGCTCAGCATGAGTCAAATTTGTAATCTGTGTCTCTAGATATTAACTGGATCTCTCTAAAGCAGATGGCATCATCTCAGTTAGTGATGAAGATACAGAATATTTTATATTAAGGAAATGTTTATTATCTAAGTTTGCATTCAGACAAGGTATCGTAAGGTCAGCAGATGATTCATACCGGTCAAACATGATACTTGGATATGGGGTATAAATGTACTGTGGATGCATTTTGAGATGGTTTATATTGCATGTTTTATACGCCCCCAAAACTAGTTAAAACCCTTTTCACATGAATTAGCAAAAGCATCTTTACTCACCTCACTAAACAGTTTATTACATATTAATGCATTACTTAATATGCTAAATCACAGCTTGTGGTTGATACTCTAATAAGTAATCTCAGCAGCATTTATAAGCTCTTCCGAAGAGGCTTTTATTCTGACAGCAGTCCCACCGGAAGTCTCGTTCTGGTTAGCGGAAGTAGGCTGTTAGCTTCAGGAAATCAGTTGGTGGAAAAATATCTTCTTTCTGCCTTCAGACTTGCTCTACATTTAATTAAACGTACACAAAACAACACAAAACGGTGGCCAATGGATCGTTGGATTACGTTACTGAATCTGCGTCGATAGCACGCTCGGCTGCCGAGGCGCCGGGCCCGGCCGGAACCAGAACCAGGCCTGGACCCAGACTAACGGACATTAGCAGCGGGGCGACACCGGCAGACTGGTGCGTGTATGTGGGGGGTGGCATGCTGTCGGTGGGCAGACGGCGAGTTTTCCGGTGAGTCCGAGGCCACTTGTGGTGCTTCAAAGTGGGTGTGAAGGCTTGAAGCTCGAGGATGGCACAGCTGGAATTTAGCCAGTCGCGAGCTAGCTGCAACGCAAGCTAACAGCGGAGCAAACGGACATCAAGGTTTACTCGCCAACAAGTCAGACAGCGATACGAAACAAGTATGTGTATTAGACCTGGGTCGGTGTGAATAAGCTGGGGTTACTTTATTTTGCCTAATCTGTTCCAGTTTGCTTGTGAGCTCTTTTGAAGGCCTGATAAATGTTTATGGAGGGAGTATAACAGCGAAGCTACGTCGTTAGCTGCTAAGTTAGCCAGCCACCACCGCCCCAATGAAAGAATACAAAGTTGTCGTGCTGGGCAGCGGCGGCGTCGGAAAGTCCGCGCTCACCGTGCAGTTTGTCACCGGCACCTTCATCGAGAAGTACGACCCGACCATCGAGGACTTCTACCGCAAGGAGATCGAGGTGGACTCGTCGCCCTCCGTGCTGGAGATCCTGGACACTGCGGGGACAGAGCAGTTTGCCTCCATGAGAGACCTCTACATTAAGAACGGGCAGGGCTTCATCCTGGTCTACAGCCTGGTTAACCAGCAGTCATTCCAGGTAGTTGAGGTGTACCACACACCTGGAGACACCAGCTATGATTTCTCCACACAGTCAAGTTAAACTTTGTTAACCAAAAACTGAGAGATGTTTTGTTAAAGACTTCAATAACCAATCCATTAGGCTAGTGTTATCATACAGAAGCCCCATGCAACACAAAACAGCCATTCACTATTCACCTCAGTGGCTCTGTATCTGTTGGGCCTTAAGGAACAAAAACTCAAGATGTCACAAAACAGAACTACATTTTCTAAGACATAAGATGTCATTTTAAACCATTCGTCAACAGCCAAAACCCAAAAGAGTTAGTTTAAATTTACTTAGTTTAATGCCTTGCTGTTTTGTGGTTTCTCTATGGGTTTATGTTTTTCGTAGACATCATGTTAGTGTTTACTGAGATGTAATTTTGCTAAATATAGTTGTGGTTTGCATCTTGAGGCCTCTGAAAAAGTGTTAACAGAGCAGAACAGCTTCACAGTGGGGGGAGTGCGTGAATACAAGAGAAGATCTTTAATTTTGTGTTACTACAACTTTGAATGTTGACTAACTGTGTTTACCAGACAGCTCACTAAAGGGCCACAAAAGCTAGAAGACAAACACCATCTTGAGGTTTAGTGAAGCAGTTAAGCCCATGGTAGCTGTTTCCACTGACACTGAAATAAGTTTAAGTCTGACTTTAAACTGTATTTGATGTTTTGGAGCCAATTTTATTTTGGTTTTAGATTAACCACACACTGAAAAACAACATGTCAGTTTTCAAGAGGCACTGTAATCTCACACTCCTCTCTGTCCATTTTTTTTCAGGACATCAGACCAATGCGAGACCAAATAGTGCGAGTGAAGCGCTTTGAGAAGGTGCCATTGATCCTGGTTGGCAACAAAGTCGACTTGGAGTCTGAGCGCGAGGTCGCTGGCTCAGATGGAAGAGCTCTGGCCCAAGAGTGGGGATGCCCTTTTATTGAAACTTCTGCCAAGAGCAAGACGATGGTGGACGAGCTTTTTGCAGAGATCGTTCGACAGATGAATTACTCCACGCTGCCTGAGAAGCAGGAGCAATGCTGCACGGCCTGCGTGGTCCAGTGAGGAAGAGGTAGGGTCATCCTGTAGCAAGGTCTCAGAGCTGCGCTGTAATTTTACAGTATGTGATAAAATGTTCCTGCTGTGGCTATGTAAAAAAGAAATAATAATAAAAATGCCTCACAAGCTGAGGAGAGAAGTGACACGTGGATGAGTGTGTGGCGCTTCGTTGCAGTGTGAGGGAACGGGGAGGTTTGGCTGGAAGTGTGAAAGACGAGTGGGTGGTGCTGCAGACCGTTGGTTGCGTCTGTTATCATAAGATCACAGAAAGTATGTTGAATGAAAAAAGCAACTGCCTGAGCAGCTTAGGGTTAGGAGAGACCCGGAAGAGAAGAGGGTAATGAAGCAGACGGTTGTCCGAACTGAGTTGCAGGAAGATGGGAAAAGTCTCATCCTGAGAGAGAAATTAGCCTCCAAAACAGTTTAGATTCAGTTAGAGATGCTGCCTGTGTTAGCTGCTACCACATGTGTCTGAAACCTGTTGAATTATCTGACTTAAAAAAAACAAAAACAAAACGCAAACTCCTTTTTTTATTCTTTCCTTTTTTAAACAGAGACGAAATTTGTCTGCATCGCCACAAACCTTTTGGACAAACCCGGGGACTACCTGACTCTCAATCTGTCTGACAAAAACTTGCCACATTTCTGCTCACAGTGGTTTCTGACTGTCACAGAGAATCTGACAGGAAAGGCGTCTGCCCTATTTTTGATATATTAACTTGTTGGAAGATGCTTCTGCTGCAACCTCAACGGCCTTTGCGATGACCCAGGATGCAGTCAGACAGACTGACTTGGAAGAGCAGCCCTCTGTGAATTTCTGTCTCATTGTTTCTCTCCTTATAGTTGGAAGTTCCCCTGAAATACTACACGGGATTGTTTTGTGAGGTTGCAGCTTTTTTTTTTTTTTTTTTTTTTTTTTTTAAGAGCTGCTTTAATCATTATCATATTCTATATTATTACTTGTATTATGGCTCACATTTGGAATTTGATAAAAGTATTTCACTATATTAAACATTTTGACTTTTAAGCATGCATACTTAAACCAGTGTGCAGCTCACCTCCTTCTGAAAACCTTCTCCTTTAGTAGTTCTTCTAACTAGCACAAACTTCAGTATGTGTTGAGGGTTTTTTTTTGTTTTGTTTTGTTTTTTTTAAAGGTTCTGGGCTTTTAAATGGGGTGTGTAACGTGGGATTAAACCAGAAACATCTATGTTAAAGGAGGATGAAACCATTTTTTTAATTTTTTTTTAAAGTAACTCGGTAACCTGAAGCAGCTGAACTCATCAGACAACATGCAAGCTCCAAAGTGGAAATGTTTAAACACCTAAATCAACTTGAAGCGACGAAGATGAGCCATTTTTTTTCTTCCTGTTTTTTAGCCTGAAATATGTCCTAGTTTCTTAAAGGCATGGCTCACATGGACGCAGGTCTTCCATTTTCAGTTTTACTAAAGAGTCTGTAGATTTTGGAACGACCAAAGTAAGCCAACACTCCATGTTTGTGTTTGAAGAGATGATGTGTGTTGCTTTAAATTCAGGAGATGCTGATTTCTTGTTATCGAATAACTCCCGCTGCAATGTGGTTTGATTTAAAAACGTCTGGCACAGTTAATCAGATTTAACTTTGTACTTTTCTTTTTATTACAGTAACGTATTTATTAAACAAATAATGACATGGGTAGCCAGTTTTAAACTTATAGTTTTGTACTAGCTTCTGCTTTTTGTGAGTTTTCAGGATACATGGTGTGTTTTTTTTTTTCTTCTTTTAAGCTGAGAATTTAACAGAGCCTTAAAATTTCTGTTGCACCCTGCTGTCACTTTTCTTTTCTTTTTCCTTTTTGAAGATAAATGGCTGTAATCATTTAAAAATAAACATGCTGGACTGTCTGTTTTTGTGACGGGACACAGATAAAGTATTATCTTTGGCTGATACAAAAGCTCCATCTGGTCGTTTCTAATTTCACCCACAGCATCTAAAGTACAGAGAGGTCAGTTTTCATCGTTTTCGTGGCACTTTTCCCCCGACCCTGCCGAGGGGAAAATCCTCTCTAGTACTCTAGTTTGGGAACCATTTCCCTACAGAGACAGATTATGTTGCATTGTCTACACAAAATTAAACACTTGAAATTAAAGGGCAGGTTTACTGTTTTTTTTTTTTTGTTGTTTGTTTTGTTTTTCTACTACTGTTCTCATCTCCATTGGACACATTTTCATACTGGGAATATTTTCCATGAAAGCAATCCTTTCATACCGTAAAATGACTCTGACGTTACTTCACTTCTGTTTGATTAAATCTGTGAATATGCAAATGAGCTCCCTCACTGTCTCCACCGCTGGCCCGGCTGCTGCCGCTCACCCTCGACTCAAACGCTCTCTGCAGCTCGACTGCGTTATTAATCGGTTAATAATTTGACAGTGTTGGATCAAGCTTGTTCCACCCTGTAACTTAACTGGTTCCTAGTGTTTAGTACATATCAAACTCTGGCTTCGGTACATTACATTTGCAAGACACAAATGCTCATCTGTGGTGTTGACTGCTTGTTTTCACTCTCAATGTCTCTAGAACGAGGGGAAAAAAAGGTGGTGGGGGGGGCAACATGTTTCCAATTTTAAAAAGTAGGTCTTTATTGCAGGCGGGGAGAGGAGCACCAGTTATCCTGAATGACGGGATGTGGCCTGTTGATGTCACATTTTAAATGCCGTACAACTGTAGGCTGCAACAAAAACAATGATTAGATGATGCAGCTGTGTCCTACATCATATTCAAACAATGTCTGTTTAAAATAACGCTCCCAACTTGTTTAATGCTTGACTCCTCTGCTTCCGTCTCTGGTGGAAGGGACTAAGATGTGTGCAAATGGTGACATGAAAGCGGCTTGTCTCACAGACAAGAAAACCCGTTGATCTTAATTTTCAGCCGTTCTGCACCTGCAGTGTAACAGGTTCTGCTTGTTGTGGAGATATTTGCGGTATACTGGTATTGTACTTGTAATTATAAGGACAGTAAAGCAAGATAGTGATGGATGTGTCGAGGGGGGGAGGGGAGGTGGTAGATCCTGCAGTTTTTTTTTTTTTTAAACTAATCATCCTGGTAAAGTTAAGTGTTTCCTCAAATGACTTTTTTGGTCCTTGTTGCTCTGGACAGGCTCCACAGAGAGCTCTTT
This sequence comes from Leuresthes tenuis, assembly GCF_036924035.1. NCBI lineage: Eukaryota > Metazoa > Chordata > Actinopteri > Atheriniformes > Atherinopsidae > Leuresthes > Leuresthes tenuis. The sequence continues at coordinate 13,203,759 of NW_027325365.1, read as the reverse complement.
ATGACGTTGCTCCAGTGTGGGTGATGGAACAAAGTCCACAGTCGTCACTTTGTGCAAAAAATATGCAGCATGGAGTTGAGGAGGTTCAAACTTCAGTCTGTTAGTGAGGTCCTCTTTGTTTCTCGGCACAGCGTTTCTTGACACAATGAGGGACTTGTGGAGTGACTGGAGCTTCAGCCCATTAAAACTATGTCAACACGCGTTTCTTAAAGCATTTCCAGGCCTGATTTTTTTTATAGCCACATCTGACAAAATCACCATTCAACTGATTTAAGGTTAACGTCTGCAGTGAGTTAAAGGAAACTTAAAAGCGAGATGATCTCCCACAGACTTCATTTGAAGCAGCAAGATGTCTTGAATATTTTCTCACACAGCCTCACAGCGTCCAACATATTTCACTCAGGAGCTCCGTCCTGCTCCCGTTCATGTATACTGGAACTACTATACTATACTCCTTACACAGAGATTGTAACATAGTACATCCCCAGATAAGGGGGACATTTCTGGTTGAAGACATAAGGCCACGCTTCGCACTTCTCTGCAGCCGTGTGTGTCTGCATCTCTCACTCAGGTGCAGAGTTGGCTCTTCCTCCCTTCGACCTGCAATCATCGGGTGAAGCTGCTGCTGACATGTCGGCATCAGCAGGGTCTCCACATCTCCTCCAAACTCCAGGTTGGAAACAAATTCCTTTGACTGATTTGTTCTTGTTCCCGCTGCGATCATCTCTGTCCACACTGCAGGAGCCTTCACAGACTGCTGCAGTGAATACGGAGGACCATAAGTGTTATAGATTAATCAATATATATCGAAACTACAAATTTATTCGTAATATAGTCTAATGAATTATAGGTTCATTGTAAAATCGTCCACTCTTCATAGTTACGAACGTAACGTGTATGAAACTCTTGAAAGCAGTTAGAAAAGTGCATTAAGTGGAGCAGAAACATAAGGAAAAAGGAAGCAGAACATGACCATAAAAAATGACAATACTACACGATAAAACTTATCATAAGACAAGAAAAAGGTAGAGAACAGCTAAGATGTGCTCCCCACAGTTTAATACAAAGGAAATTAAATTAATCTGGGCCTAATCAGAGCAGCGCTGTGGGAAAACTCCTTTATACTAAAAGAAAACCTTAGCAGAATCAGGTCGATAAAGTTATTTGTAAGTGTGTTAGGGTTTGATGATTTGCTGGTTAGAATTACTTAGAAAAACTCTGCCAAGTCTGATTGAAGAGGCTTTCACGGTCTTTACTTGAGTAATCCATAATCTGTACGCATGCTGAGCTTTATCTCATTTTAAATCAAGCAGTGCATTACATTGTCTTGCCCTTCCCCGTCCAGGGTGTAGTCAACCTGTTTAGCTGCTGAGGCCCCCCCCCCCAGGATAGATCACCTTGTCTTATTTATTGCAGCGTTACAACAGACACACACAGTACGCATCTTTGTTATACCACAGGAGGGCAACAGTGACAAGGCAAGACTAAAACCACAAAAAAGCAGCCAGTGTTCAAAGTTTGTGTCGTTATAGTAAATAATAACTCAAGGAAAATACAAAGTGCTGAGAGCAAGTGGTCGCCTACATTTATAGAAAGACTATTCATTGGCAACGGAATTAAAGTCCAGCGTGAACATCTTTAAGAAAGAGAGACGTCTGAAGAACACCTACCTGTGTGGGTGTAGGTTGACATCCGGACATCCTCTGACCGGCAGCCTCTCGCTGTGTTCATGGGAGCTGCTGACTCCTCTGTGTATTAATTGAAAATATTAAGAGCAGACACTGAGCACGGCTGTGTGTCGAGTACAAACCTGTGCCCCGATTTCCCCCGCAGAGCAGCTGTGCACCTGCAGGCCTGAAGTACAGGAAGTCTTTACATCACAGCGGCCCACTCCTCTGTGATGTCGGTCGCAGGACTGATGGTTGGCATGAACTGAAAGGACAGCAGCCCTTTGAAAGAGTCAAGGCACTCAATCTCTGTCACAGAGGAGCTGGCTTCAAAATAAGGGCCGGTAGTTAACACAAGTTTTTCCTCTTTCACAGAAGACAGGTCTTTTGTCTCAGGTGTCAGAATGAATGACTGTGGGCAGGATGTGAGAAGTCGGGAGTGACATGGTGGCCTGGAAAATTCACCGCACTCTATGTGACTGTTCTGTTGGACAGTGGAGTCTTTTTCTGCTTTTCTGAGCCATTGTTAGCCTTTATTCCTTATTCATGCTTCATCATGTTTGCACACCATGACGTTAAAATACCCACTAAGAATGATTACAGGCTATAACAGACAGACAAAGCACCTTAACCAAACTTTCTAACTTCAGAAAACACCAGCAGAAACACAGAGGGGCCTCATACTGGACTCTGAGGCTGCTCCCTGCAGTGAATCGGATCAGCACACAGGACAACTAAATGCTCCTGCTTCCTGCTGTCATCATGATGTTACACACTGAAACACGAGTGCCTGGTGGGGTTTACAGAAGCTTTTCAGATGATACCAACCAGTGGTTAATCTGTTCGCTGTGATGTTTCACAGCGGTAAGACAGGCGCAGGTGCTGCTAATAACACTGACGGTAACCAATAGCACTACATATCTAAGCTATGACACAGTAGTGCTGAGTCCACATGGACAGCTGATCTTTATCACATCTGACAATGCACTTGACAGATATTCAGGAAATGGAGGGTTTTTAAAAAGGCCCTTTGTTATTTAGATTTTACTGGGTTTTTTTTGTTTTTTTTAAACTAACTCTGAGAAAAGATCTTCTAGTCTTTTGAAGTTATGTGACCATTAACGTTAGCCTGTTAGCCTAACATATATATTGTTACGCCATGGAAAAGAAGAGACCAATTAAATAAAAAACTTGAAAAACTGTTGCTGCCATGGTTTGGGTTCACCTGTTCCCCGAGATGTAAAAATCACCACGAATCAGTTAAAAGTTGTGTTTAAACTGGGATGAAACAAGTGACCTCTTCTAGGATGACTGTCACCCCGGGGTTGGGGCACACTGAAGGTGTCACTGACTGCTTTGATCAGGATGAAAACTACGCCACAACCTTAAGGAGAGATGCCCATCACCTAACTGCAGATGGCAGGGTGTGTTTTAGAAGAGGTATGATCCACAAACTCGCCTTTTTTTATTATTTTTTTTATTACCAATTTGTACCTTCAAATGTTGGAATTTTACTGTTACTTTCCTTATTATGGTCCCCATGCCCTCGTGAGATAGCTGCAACTGCAAAATATAACATAACTAATAGAGGGGTCCCTGCTCATAATCTGCCTTTTTTTTTTTAACATGGCCTTTATTATGAATAAAAATCTGAAACTCGTTTAATGAACACTTTTAAACGATCCTGCTGTTGTTCATTTCAGCTGTTTAAACGGACTCCGCGGTGATTACACCTCTGTGGAGGCTTTAAACTGGTACTTTTCCACGCAGCAGGTCAGATACAGATTACAGTGCGCAGGCAGCACCTCCGCACCTCCGGGTGGCGCCGTGACGCGTTCCTCGTCACTTCTGTGACGTCCACCGGTCCGAGGCGGAAGCGGCTGTCAGGTCTGCGCCTGTAGGATGAAGATGAGGATGGTGCGTGAGAAAGCAACTTAAACGACTGAACAATACGGTTTAAAAAGTGAGCGATTGAGCAGAAATGAAGACTGTGTTTGTGACGGTCGGTACCACGAGCTTTGATGAGCTGATCCAAAACGTCACGTCCTCTGAGACAACACGGGTGAGTGAAGACTGATGAGAAGAGACCCCTCAGCATCTTCATGAATGGCTTCAAAGTTGTTTATGTACTGTTGTTCAGCCCTTTGGTGACTCAGGGAGCATGTTGTCATAAGACAGATGTATCCCGGAGGACAGTTTCCCTATAAAAACACAAAAGAAAATGAAAGTGTGCAGGTGAGAATAGAAAAACCTTCAGGCCTTTTAAAACAAATCTCACCTTAACATACATTATAAGGAGAAACAAAAACCATGTAATCAGATGAAAGTCAACAAAAATAGATATATAGGTTATCCTTTAAGTACAAACAACCCATGAAAAGAAAAAACATGAACTAAACCGTTGTGCTCAACAAATATGTCCGGAGACTATATTTGAAATTCATAAGAGAAGTTGACCTAAATGCAGTTTCATTATAACAGTCCTAAAGTAATGCCCTCATATATATCTAATACACAACAGACAGAGGTTGACAAATTACATTTTTAAATATGTGCCTTGACCAAGGAACTGCCCTCAACTTTTGAGAAAACAGGAGACAGGACAGTGATAAACTGACGGATCTTACAACAACATACATGTTCGACAAGGAGGGGCGAGGTTTTTACAAGATCCTGCACCGAGGACATTAACTGGAGGTTAGCTCGTCTAACAAAGTTAAAAAGGTGCACAGTTCTCCATAAGACACGCTATGTTGAGTGTGATAAAGAAAATCTATGTGTGTTCTGTAAATGTAAAACTGAAACAATCACAGTTTAATTTGTGTGTGTGTGTGTGTGTGATGTTTCCAGTGACTTTCGGTGGGAAAAGTCCCTTTTTTGTAATTATAACTAAAAGCCAAAAGGACTTTGTTCCCTGAAACTGTAGCATCTGATCTCCCCTGACTACATCTTTGTTTTTTATTTCACGGTATTACTTTAACTGTCTTTATTTCGGTTTCTCCTCTGTGATATATGTAGGAGCAATATTAATACTACGAATAATCCACACGCTATACACACAGGAGATTTGATAACTTTGTATTTAATTAATTTATTTTCTTTATGTGCTTCTTAATCCCACTGACAGACCTGATAAAGAACTTGCAGGTTGAATCAGAGTATGTGTTCCTCCTAACTTTGTATTTGTAACAGTAAATAAAATATATTTCACTTTGAGGGCACAATGGGAACACATGACCTGGACTGTGGGACAATACGAGTGTTTGATTGGGTTTAAAAAGTGTTTAATGTCCACCTGAGTTTGTGTGACTGCCAGTAAAGGTGGGTGCTTATTGATGGTGTGACTGCTGATGGAAGTAGCTATACTTTCTGCTCACATTCAGTGAAATGCAACAGAACTGATTGGACCGCTCATTACTGCAGTGAGATGGGAAATTAGCCAAATAGAACATTTCCAAAACAATTCGAGGACCTCTCAAGGCAGAGGCATGGAATGGTCTAAAATACAGGAGTCAGTCACCTGGCTTCAGCACAACTGAGCGTGTTTTCCACCTCCTGAAGACAAAGAGAGGCTGTCGGATCCTCGCAAACAAGCGGTAACTGAAGGCAGCTGCACTAAAGTCCTGGCAAGGCCTCTCAAGGGAGGAGACGGCATTCTTTATTTGTTGATGAAGTTCATGGCATTCAGCCAAAAAATCCACGTGTTCAGGATAATTTTTTCTCATATTTATGATCACGGCAGCCCACCACGCTGTTTTTGAGTCTCAGAAAATGGACCATTTGTAATTTCAGAGGCAGTTTTATCTCTCTGTGTCCAAATAGTTGAACCTGAATATAAAATAACTCAAAGAGTATTAGTTGCAGTCTTGTGATACCTGTGCATCTAAAATTTTAGTGTGTTTACGTCAGAAATAAAATGTTTCCTCATTAGCTTTGTCACAAACAGGATTGATGATAAATGTAAAAATCCTTTATAAACATTGCATAGCTTTACACTGGGCTGCACAAGATGTTTTTAGATGATTACATTTATGATGAGTAAACTAATATTACACTATGGAGATATTGGCCTTTGTGATTCAGAGGATAAATCCGTGATCACTTTTCGTACTGAGTTGTTATTTCCTGCTGCAGGAATTAAAGGCTCGTGGATATGAGCGTTTGGTTCTTCAGGTTGGAAGGGGATCTCTTCTTCCGGCTGCTGACAGCTGCCGACTACTCAGACTGGAGGCTTTTCGATTCAAAGACTCGATTGCAGAGGACATGAAGCAGGCTGACCTGGTCATCAGCCACGCAGGTGAGTAAATTTCAAAGATCGGGAGCACTTTAATATTGAAATTACAAGACAAAGCTGGTATTTCTTGTATCTTTCCAAAAGGCATAGAAGTCTATTTACTGTTCCGGTCGAATGATTGTGTCATTGTGGACATTCTTGGAGCGATTTCAGCTCTCCAGCTGTACTGAGGCAGAGTTCATCCTCCTCCTTTATTCCTTCAACTTTGTGCAGTCTACCACTGTCAGCTACACAGCACCACAGCAAGAGCTTCTTTTTTGGATGGTATCCACAGTTCATGGGAATGTAAAACGCCTTTGACGACGGTCAGTGACACAGCAGCTTCCACAGAGCTGTATCTAACAGTCTGAACCAGTTTCTCAGCTGAGGGGGACAGTTTGGATCTTCTTTCTGATTTAACAAAGTAGATACAGTTCTAATAACTTGGTCTTAATTACCATTGATCGGTCTGATGATGTTGGAATCTGCTGCTGTTGCGTGCTCTGTGAGACATTCTGGATTTCTGTGGAGCTACAATCCTCTTCCTCAGTATTTTTCTACTGTACTGCATATTGGTCAATGCAGTCAGTGCTGCCAAATACACAATTTCTTATCTTGGGGAAACTGTTATTTTTTCTATATTGCCATGACATTTATATCCAGAGTGAATACATGCAAAGTTCAGACCAGGAATAAAAGCAGGTGGAGGAATAGTGTGGCAACAGAGAACTTATTATTGCAGCAGACAGATACAACATTGGGCATCAGAGGGAGAACTATTTAACAGGAGCAGCTCTGGCTGAAGCGCCATAAATGGTCCACATACTGAACTAAAGTTAAGGACATTTAAACAACTTAAAGCTGCACATTTGTTTCCACTATCAATGTTTTTTTTTTTTAAATAATTAGATAACTAGTCTATAAAACTCAGAAATATCCAGATTGCTGTCGTGTCAAACAAAAGCAGAAAATTTTTGTATTTTAGCAACATAAATGTTCTTTATAGATGTATTTCTAAATGATCGATCAGTTAGTTGTTTAATCAGTGAAATAGTTTTTGGTTGTTTAATTATAGTAGCAGACCATTTTCGTAGCAGACATGTTGACATGTTAAAGCAGGAAAAACAGGTCAAATGATTAACAATATTGTTAACAATAAAGCCAGCTTTTGGTGTTTGTCCTTCCAAACAGTCTGGACAGACCTTTCATATCTAATGGAGCAGAACCATTGTGAATGCTGGCATCTCCGCCTGCGCTTTCCCTGCTGTGACTAAAGTTTATACCTGCACACCTGAAGCACGGCAGCTGGCAGCTGTTGTTTTCAGGACGGTGCTTCCTCGGATCCATCCGTGCGGAGCTCTTTGTTGTGACACCTAGCGAGGCGGATGGCCTGATGGTTGTCAGTCTGTTGAAGGTGGTGCGGTCCTCTGAAACAACACCGACGTGTTTTTTTTAAAACATGAGACGGAGAAAGAGAAAGACGCTCTGGCACACAGAAACGGTTGTCCACCCTCAGCTGTCTGCTCAACTTTTCTGAGACAGCAGCACACATGAACACATGGGTCCTGCTGAAAGATGTGCGTTTTCATAGGCATTATGTCAGCTGTCATTGTTGAAGCTTGCAACAAACCGAGCAGCGGTTTGTCTGTTACTATCAGATCAGAATGTTTTTATTTCATCATCATGAATAAGTATGTTATTATTTTTTCTTTTCAGGAGCAGGAAGTTGTCTGGAGGCTCTTGGTGCTGGGAAACCTCTGCTGGTCGTGGTCAATGACAAGCTGATGGACAACCACCAACTGGAGCTGGCCAGACAGCTGCACATGGACAACCACCTGTTGTACTGCACATGCAGGTATGTCCTCCTCAAAGATCTGGTTAATGTGACTCGTGTGAAATTGGCCGGCAGAGCTAAAGTGACTGTTTTTGCCTCTCTTTGAATGTTTCAGCACCCTGACAGAAACACTGAGGAACATGGACCTCTCTGTTCTGCAGCCGTTCCCACCTGGACAGCCAAAGAACTTTGCAAACTTTTTAGACAAAGCTCTCGGGGTTAAATAAAACCTTTGTACAAATTATAAGGTGATAAGTTTTAAATGATCATTTTGTGGATGATGTGACTGTTTTATATTTGTGTATTCAGTAATAATACATCGCTGTATAGATCTATGGCTGGGGACAAGCCTAATAAAGTCCCCTCTGGTACACTGAACTGTGTTGATTATGAGACGAAATGTGAATAATCTACCCTACATTTAGCGTGGCTTTTTATGACCATCTCTTCCATGTAATTTAAAAACAGTCTAAAAGTTTTACTAAAAGTAAGCAAATTATGCTGATTTTAAGAGGCACGAAAGGAATATTCATCATCACAGAGACAAGTTGTACCAACATGTGGCACAAATATGAGATGAGGTTTAAATGTGTAACCTTGGGGATTGATTATCAAGTCCTTCCAGACCAAGCACAGCACTTTTATTTCTTTTTCGTTTTAGTTTGTTCACTGGAAGAGGTTTTGTTAAACAGGAAATTATGGGTGAGAAGCAGCACATACTCTTAGCTTGTTCCATTAACCCCTGAATAGTGTTGAGTCACAACAGGAAACATTTATGTTCAATTTGTTTCCAGGACTTGAGATGCAAAAACATTTATCAGCAACCAACTATTTATTTTTCCAGATAAATCGGGCACTAAAAGCCTGTCTCATCAGAATATGTTTGATTTTGTTGAGTGACAAATCTGTTGTAACTTTTGTAAGAGCATGAGTCATAGAGAGTTGGGACAGTTCTCTATAGAAAAAGTCCCTTCTGCTCGTTTTCTAGAAGAATTTCAGTGGAATTCACTGTTACAGCAGGAATGGCAGCTTTCTTCGCTTCCCCTTCAATCAAGTGTGTCACAGCTGACAAACATAAACCGGCAGTGTCTGAGCCGCACAACAAATGCAACAAAATGGTTTCGGTTTCCGAGTGGTTGCAGCCAACAGCTGTTACATCTCATCACCTCAAGCCAAGTCACCGGATGCTTTTAACTCTGATAACAGAAGTATAGGATCAGGGGTAAAAACCACATTAAATGTAATGAATTTCTTTGAAGCGGGGCATTGGAAACTCCCACGATTTGGACCCAGTGGAAGTAATTAAGGTCACCAAATAACATCTAATAAGGCTCATTACTTTGCTGTTTCTGGCTTTCACGGTATGTTTCCCTGACAAAAGGTGAACCTGGTTCAACATTTTTCATCTTTATCAATTCAATATCTCCAAAAATAAGAATAAAAGTAACTCAGTTGTTGATTGTATTTCATGACAAACTTGGACAGTTCCCATTGATCCAAAGGGATCTGAGTAGCCAAAGACATTTAAGGCAACACAACAGTCTCCCTTTTCCTTGAGTCGCTTCAGCGATCTGATTTCGAGTGTTTCTGCCTGAAACACAATATGATTCACATGATGTTTGTGCCTACTGCAGGCTAATCGGTTAGAGATGGACACACTAATAAAGTGATTTTCTCTCTCGAGGTCACAGTGCTTGAGTGTTACTTTACTATCATGTTTTCATGCTCTACCTGTATATTCACTAGTATACTCAACTGCAAAAGACACTAATTTTTTGGGAAAGAAAAATCTGATTTCCTTTTATCTTAATGAGTGGTGAAATAACAAATACAATAATTTGTCTACGGCTCTGAAGTTTGACATTATAGAAGCTGTAAATGGTAGGAGTTTGGTGTTTTTCTTTAACCTTTTTCTTATATTCAGTGCATTCTTTAAATAATTACCAAGGAACTTAATTAAATTCCCATCCAATAAATAAATTAAAGATCAAACAAGCATCTCTGTGTAGCCACGGCTCGTTTCTCATTATCAAAAGAGAGGAAGTCAGCACAACTAATATGAAGGTTGCGAATACTGCACCAAGAAAACAATCAGATTAGAACTAATTCAGTATCAAGTATTTCTTGTTAGGAAACAAACGTCTCATTCATCTAGACAAGGGTGGACTGAATAAGTCTGCACAAACAGTAACAACTGGGTCAGAGCAGAGTGCGACTTCAGGCGGTGGTCAGTTGTGGATATCACATGACAAGAAGCTTGTTTGTTCAGTTTGTCAGGACACAAACATGAGCCTCGCACGTTTCCTTTGCCTTTCAGAGGACCGAATGACTTCAAGTATCAGAGCGCGTTTATTAAGATTTTACCATCTCCTCCGTTAAGTTTCGCATGACTTGGATTAATTCTCAGAAGAGATGAGATACACTGTTATCAGTCTGATCTATGGGATCTGTCCATGCTTTTATTCCAACCTCCTCTTGTGGCTTTGACCCCAAGTGCTCTACTGTTTTAGTTTCTTCAGTATAATCCAGTTCTATATCCCCAGTGGTACTCACTGGACTAAAGTCAACACCTGAGCTTTACCTTCATCCATCCGCTGAGCAATAAATTAAGTATGTCTGGTAATTAACATGCTTCTTCAAAGATGTCACACTACTTGAGGGATCCTTCTGAAGGTGGAGTTGTAATGTCTTTGTTATAACTGAGATGTTGGCTGAGTTTCAGGTCACAGCTCTATGCGAGCCAGTCGGTTTCTTCCCAAAGCACCAAACTGGGTAACCCAAGTCTTTATAGACCTCGCTTTGTATATTGTTTTTTTGGAGCAGGAAAGGGCCTTCCCCAAACTGTTTCCACAAAGTTTAAAGCACACAATTGTCTAAAATGTCATTGTACGCTGTAGGTGAACTCCTCCTACACATGGTGGTCAGTTTGCTGGTTGCGAGTCACACTACTGAGCCAGTGAAACCAACTGTGTGATGTGTTCATACGTTTCTCTGAAGAAGGATTAGTGTGACCACTGCCTGTGCTTTCAGACTAAAAATAGTAATACAAAAAGACCTTTGTTGAAAGCTGAGGGCAGTGAGAGTTTAAAAGACACTGGCCTTAAGGATGCTGTCAAATTGCATCATGGGAAATGTTGACTCCAGTGTTTTTGCTCTGCCACCTCTGCTTAACACATGGTGGCAGCTTCTCAAACTGTCTCCCTTACAGTTGTTATGTTGTAGTGTAGATGAACTGGCCAAAACCTTGGGCAACCACTGATGAAGAATACATAAACATATCCACATTATAGTGTCCACGTCCCTTTGGTTAAAGTGTTTATGTGTAGAAGTAACGCTCCTCTAAGTCTCTGACCTTTAGGTTTGAGTCTGTCATTCAAACAAGGCTGATTGATTTACTTTAATGGGCAAAAGTTGGAGATGGTTCCTGAACATGGCCTCCAGCCAAACTTCAAGGGTGAATAAAATTCTGGTTTTTACTCTTCTGTTCCCTGCATCTGGATATTAAAGTCACCTTGGTGACTAACTTGACTAAACCAACAGATAGGGTGCTTCTCAAAGTCAAAGAAGTGTCCTTAACAGCGATCTTACATCACACCACATCATAAAATCTCTCCAAAGGACAGTTCTGATGTCAAGGACCTTTTGAAGGATTTTCATTTGGTTAAGCTTCAAAGATGCTTCAATGTATCGTCTGTGTTCTCAAAGCTCCAATAATCATTTGTGCACATCAAAGATGGTGCAGAAGGAACGATGGATCGAGGCTGGAGCCGTACCCATTTAAATCTTTTGCTTGTTTTTCACAGTAGTTGTTTCTCACTTCATAACGTTTTCTATCAAAGGACAGCAAAGTATAAATTGCCAGTATAAATGACTGTTAGGTAGCCAGCTAAGAGCTACAAGCTATTAAAAACTGTCAGTTTTTCCGTTGTTGTTTGTGCTGAACTGAACTGACGGTGGGACTGTTAATGTGACAATGCCCACATGTTAGGACTGTTCCAGTGTGTGTTTTCGAAAGCAAGGCGGGACTTTTTCCTAGCCCAAGAAGGGCCCAACTTGGAGGTATTAATCCTACCAAGGAAGCATCCTTGACTTTGAGAAACACCCAAAGAACCATCTGGGAAGGCCTCTAGAAACCATAAGGAAAAGGGCACACACTTTAAAAAAAAAACACTCAAAGGTGATTGGATGTTGCAACTGCTTATGACCAAAACAAGCAAACCTTAACCAATCTGATCGACATGGCTGTACATGCAGAACCAGAACCAGAACCAGTCAAAGGAGAGAAGCCACATATGTGTGCTGTTAGCATTGTGCTAACAGCACACATATGCTGACTGGTCAAAATGCATCTGTTTAGTCTATAAATACCTTAGAGCCTGCCAAGATGAACTCAAATTAAGTTGCTTCACAAAGTAACTCAAACTCTGTGAGAAGAGGGGTCAACCCCTGACGGCCATTAGAAAGCATGCAGGTTTAAGTTGCTTCTGTGTTTCAGAGTCAAATGTAGTCTATCACATGAACAGGAAAAATGACTACAGAAGGCAAAATGTTGACATTGAAATCTGACTCTGGTTTTAAGACTTAAATATTTGTGAACCTGTTCTCAACTGTTGACACGCACAAACGTGTAAAAAGGTCTCTTCCCACTCGTTCAGCGAAGGACTAATGCTGCAGGCTGCCTGCCTCAGAAGTCAGAACTCGGAGCGGGGCTGATGTAACAGCCGTGTTGACCACGTTCCAGTTTCAAGTCAGAAAAGAAACGTTTACTCACTGACCAGAGTAGCTGTTAATAATAACACGTTATGCTGTAATTTGCATATGCAAACACTCAAGGTAGAGATGAAAGATTACTGTGACTGATTTAATGAAACACTAACTAACTGAGGCCCTAATAAACAGCTTTTTACTGTAGCTCAAATCCATATTTTATGGACCAGGCAGCCATGTTTGATTTTTAGGGTGGGACTGATGGGGTTTCTTTGACTTTTCAAAAAATGCCAAAATCCAACTACAGAACATGTCCCAGTATAAAGTTAGTGCTGGGAACACAGACCTTCAAGTTCAAATGGAGCACCGATCAACTACAAACCTTACGGATACCATTAACCGCTGGTGTACATTATATTCTTTTTGCATAATTCTGTACCACTTTGAAGCCCCACTGATGATATTCCTGATTGTTCTGTGTTGTTGTTTTTATGTGGTTCGGTGCTTCAGTTTTGTCTGGGCTTTTGTCTCTTCGTGGCTATTCGCTAGCTCATTTTGTGGCACATTTGAGTCATTTTCTGTTTCACATCTCCTGAGTCACATTTGGGACACTTGGCCTCTCATTTTGATAATTCTTCAGGACCTTATAGCTATTGTATGGCTCTCTACTAATTTTTGTATCTGCATAAGGTTGCTTTGTGTCATTTGGTCTTTCATTTGGCCATCAGACCTCTTTTACATCTATTTAGTGAAATGACATACCAGTGTGGCTGTTTTGTGCCTCTTTCCTGGATATAGATCTAGGATTAGAGTACAGGTCCCGAACCTAGTGGGGCCTGCCCAACAATAAACATATGGATAGAAAAGCACAGTCAGCGCTAAACGTCCACCAAGCAGCGCAGACACGACTATATTCTCTCCAGACGAACGTCCTAAGAACTGGTATAAAGTTGGCAGTCTGACTATCTCAGCCTTGGCCTGTTTTCGTCTCCCTGCGCTGTTGTTTGCAGATGTTCATTAGCATTTAGATATACCCCTCAGGCAGCACAGCTCCGCCTCCTGCGCTTTGATTGGGCACACTGTTACTGGAGCTGTCAGCTTTGCTCTGGGAAGCTTTTCTTTCCTCTCAGTCCAGTCTATAGCTTCGGAGAAGCCGACTGCGGCCACCGAGAGACGCGCTGCCTTTGTTAGCAAGCACCAAGAAAGACTCCAGACGCATCCATGCAATACCGCACTTTTTTTGGAAAATGATCATCTGTACGAATAAAATGGAGTACCCCTTAAGATCGCAGTGCCAGCGAGTCCAGAAACAGGTAGGCTATAATTATGACATTGCCCATGGCGTAAAATATTTGGCCAAGTCAAGTTTGAACAAAATGAAGCTAGGTGCTAACTGAGTAGCGAGAACCGTTCATTCATTTGATGACAATATCTAAGAAATAGCTCCTCTCTTAACCGGCGCTCACAGGCAGCTTCGCTATCATTTTAAGCTTTAAATGGCCCATGATAGCTGTTATCAGCTAAGACTCATTGTGGGCAACTTAGCTTTGTCATATTTTTAGTTTGTAAACTTTTTAACGGAGTGGGACCAGAAACGTCACTGGATGAGTTAGCTAGCGTTAGCAAAGGAAAAAAAGCCGCAACAAACTTCTAACAGAACTTGTTAATTCTTCCGACGGTTCGCGAAACAATCGTCCCAGATATAAATCTAAACTGAAATGCCAAGATAAGGTTTTTGTGGCGCAATTCAGGGTGAGGAACTGCTGCCCTTGCTCTCCATCCAGACGCAGATTGCGGTTTCCATCTCCAGCCGTCACAGTGTCACGTAAAGCTCGCAACGGTTCGTCAGCTCTCGGTCGCTCCGGAGCTGAAGCTAAAAACGGCCGTTTAATAAAATAAACGGTCGTTTATTAAAGAAAACGGCTGTTTATTAAAGAAAACGGCCCTGGCTCGTGGACACTCGCGTCGATGTTTCTGCACCAAGAGTGTAACGACTGCTCTCGCCTTTGTTGTTTCACCTGGGCTGATTTGAGTATCTCGTTTTAATGTGCGGTGAAATTTTGACTTTTGTCTTGCTGAAAATGGACGGAATGCGTGCGGTAACGGCCCGACCGTTGCGGTGTGTGGAGGAAGCTGCAGGTGAGGATGACATCATCCGAGGATTTGGGAGGAAAGTGTGTCAGTTTGCTGTGAAGTAATGCAGTGCCAATGTAAGGGCTCAGAGTTAAAATATGAGAACACAACACTGCAAATGTGCTTAATCTGCCAGGACAGGCCGGGCTTGTGTCGGTTTCACTGCAGCTTGCTGCTTCTCTTAAGTCTGGGATTCTTATTGTGGTGTTTTTTTTTTTTTGTTTTTTTCTTTGGTTGAACTGGACTGCCAATCAAAGTTGTTTTTCTCGTTAACTGTTGTGTTTTCAACTTGCAACAGAAAGGGGGCGCCATCCCGAGTGCGGTCTTTAAAAAAAAAAAAAGAAAAGAAAAAAGACATGTTTGCTGCAGATTAGAGTCCAGAAATGGAACAAAACAGGCAGGAGTGTGAGCAGAAGCTTGCTCTCGTTTCAAGTCCAGTGCGTCCTGCTGCTCTCTGTTTGCTGTTATTAATTCAAAGGATGATAACTAGCTGAATAAAAGCTGTTTGTTCAAACAGACTCATATAAACTTGGCATGTATTCTACTGTGTTCTGATTGCCACATGCCTCCCTTTCTTGCTGCTGAATAATATCAGCAATAAATGTGCCTGTTATCAGTGAAAGTCTTTTTGACCCTGCGTCCCGTCCTTGCTCTACCTGCCTACCCTGTTTACAGACAGATCCAATCACTCATCTGCTGTGTGCAGGCTTGTGTTTGTCCCTTTTCTTTTTTCCATGCTGCAGCACAGCGTTTGGTTTGTCCTGGTGGTGGTTGTATGTGCAGCTCCTGTCCCTCCCCACTCTTGCCCTCTCCCAACCGCTCGGGGCTGCAGCTGGTTTGTTTTGCATTACTCCTTGAGTTCAGGTTGCAGGGCCAAAATCGTCCCTGGCTGCTTGTTTCCGGTGATGAAGGTGGGGGCGGGAGGTTAATGGACAGCAGCGCATGATAAGGACAGACCCCATCCCGGCCCAGTTGGAATTCAGATTGAATGTCCTTCTCCTGTATCTGCAGCAGCCCCCTCCTGCAGCCCACCACACATGTTACACGCTACACAAACCCATATTCGCCCTACGTCTGGCATCGTTTTTCCACTCCTTTGTGTGTCATCTTAGACCCGAGCTCTGCTTGGTGTAAGTGTTTGTACAGTGCTGCTGCGTTGTCCGCCAGCTATCAAAGCTTTTCTTTGTCTCCATTTACCTTTCCTCCCCTCGGTGACGTCACCCCTGTTTTTCATTTCATCCCTGCCTCATACCACTCTCTGATCAATATACAAATGACCTCTCTGGTGTTGAGCAGGGAGACCTCTTTTTACGCGTCTTTTCCCTTCAGGCATCGACGATCTACACCTGTGACTTTTTGCTCACGCCAGGCAGCTTCGCGAGAACTCATTTTTGACAAACATTTTGCATGCAAGCCCCCAGTTTGAACGCGTCTTGCGACTGAAACACAGCGACACTGTCCTGCTTTTGTCACCCTCAGACTTGTTTTTGATTAGTTTCAAAACTGGTTCCTTGCCGGGTGCATTTGTAAGGACAGCTGATAGATTTATGTGCCTATATGTCAAAGCCAAAATGTGCTTTGTAATGCTCAGCCGTCGAGATGAGGTGTTTCTCGTTGCTTAATAAATCCACCCACACATGTTTGTTACCAGTCTTTTTTTCTCTCTCTCTCTCTTCTTTTCATGTGGGTGGATAATAAAGTGCATTGCCTTGTCAAAAGTACTGCTGTGTGCAGCCTGTGTGGAAGATTAATAAACATTATTCTGGGTGCCTGAACACAGCTTTGATAAAGGAGCCTTTTTCTATATTAATCTCGAATATCGACCGGTTTTCATGGTTCTTGAAGCACAGCTGGATGGATCGCTTTAATTACAGAAGTTTGAAACTTGGATTGCTTCTGTAAAGCGAAATAAAAGAAATGTGTAATCGAAGCTGGTTTCATCGTTTGATCTGAGAAGAAGAGCCCAGAGCTGTAGGTTGAGCTGGACTCTTCCTTTTGTCATTGTGTTGGCAGCAGATTCTGTTGGCTGTGTAGGATGTGTGATTTCCTGCTTCGTCGATGCTCACATCGACAGGAGTTCCTGTTTCAGTTTGACTTTTCTATAGACTTTGTCCAGACATGTTCGAAATTACACAAAATACCAATTTCCTCTTACTGCGTGATGCCACTGACTGCAAATCCCATCTCGTCCTCCGTACAACAGTAAGTTTTTATCACTTTATTACACAGTTTTTCCAGCTAATGATGGCTGAAACTGTGACAGTTAAAGGGCCGTTTGAGCTTTTCGACTCCTCGTTTTAACACCTCTTCTGGTGTTTTGGGTTTTCTTCCTGATGAGGACTTGGTGACACTTTGTTTGCCACCTTCCTGGGGAGTACTTTTAAAGATGCTGTTTGTTGGCCTGTATGGGTAAAGGGTTCACAATTCAGTGCACATATTTGTCATTTTTGCTTTAACCTGTCTAACAACAGTTGCAGCCTTTTGTTGAGATATTTCTACCTCTTTTACTAGAACCGAGGTTTTGTCGTGGCAGCATTGGAAGCAACAGGCAACCTTTAATATCTGACATTCCTTACACGTCTGGAAATGCCACAAAGCCAAAGATGATTACAGTTGCTATTGTTTCCACTAGTTTATCCCGCTATCTTTTCAGCATTTAGATATCCTGTGGCGTAAATGCAGCTCGGTCAGAAATGTGTGATAATCATATTTTAAAAACTCTACGTGAGCGGATTATTGTTGTTTTTCTGTATTTAACGAAAACACACGTGTTTATCTGTCTGTTTTCTGTCTGAGTTGCGCACGAATCCTTCGCACTGACTTGGAATTATGATCAGTCGCTTTTTCTACCTTGGAAGGCTGGAAAGAATTTTTTTTGCCTCCCTATGTTTAAGACCTTGAGAAATTGCACTCTAGGCATGTTTTCTGAATAGTCAAGGCCTCTGAAATGCAGGTTGGTGCAACACTGTTCCTTTCAGCGATCAAGCCAGTTAGTGCTTGATGGAGCAGTAACCTAGATTCTGCCGCTCGGCATACTAATCAGTAGCTCTTGTGTTTGGAGAGATCCTTGAGTGAATGTGCTCTTGTAGGTCTTTGATTGGCAGGCACCTGTGCACTCCACATTCCCTCCACCCTATTTCTTCAGTGCGTTGACAGGCTGGGGAAGGTCAGCGTCTGCGTTTGGGCGTGTTTCATTCAGGGCCAGCTCTCCTCGTCTTTAGCTGTGAGATTGGGGAGACGTAGATGATTGAGGTTGATTTGTTAAATGTGTACGGTGCGAACGGGCCTGTCACGACCTGAGCATTGATTCTATATAGGTCAAGAGGTGGAGCTTCTTACAGGATCAGGCGGAAACCTTCATCCACTGCAGAGTAAAGTGAAATACCACATGGAGTTTTCAGCCAGATAAACATGACGCTGAAAGCCAAAGAGTCTTACAGCCCCTTGAATTAAATCACTGTCACAGCTTACTACTTCTGTCTGTGACACAAATGTTGGTGTCTGACCGGACTGTAATAATCCTAGACAGCAGTTTGTGCTGTCAAAAGCAGAAGTCTTTGGCAACATTTGTACATTTCAGGCTGCAGCAGAGCGTTTGGTTTTGATCAGCGCTGTGCGCTCGGGTTTCACGTGCAAAGGAACCAAGTCCCCGTTCGTGGCCGAGCTCCCGGACACCTTTTCCTTGAGGCCATTGTGTGATGGCGAGAGGGCTAATAAATGGCTGTGCCAGTGAGGGCAGGCCAGCTTCCCTCTCCACATGGGTCTGTTTCTCTTGGCCGCGGGCTGCTCAGCCAAGTCGCTCCCATGTTTGTGTGTTTGGCTTCATCCATTTCTTTGCTGCTGCTCCACTTCCCTCTTCAAGGCCTCCCTGAGCTCAACTTTCACATGTGCTTGCTCACATCTTGTAAATCCCCTTTTCGGAGTGAAATTTTAGGTGCTTCTTTCTCTCCTGGTTTCAGTTGTGTATTATTTTTTGTTTACTGCATCCACTTTTTCTTCAAATGAAAAACGCATAATTCAGCGTCTTGTCTCCATTTCATAATCATTTAGCGGACTCGTGTGAAGCGTTCGACAGAGTTGCTCCCACCCCGACTTGTTGTCTTTGTGTCTGCTGAGATGCTGTTTGCTTGTTGTATTTGGAGGGGAAAAAAAAAAAAAATAATGTCAGGAATGCGCTCGCTTGCCAGTGGCGCCGGCAAACACGGCATCGCAGCTGCTCTTCCTCCAAGACGGCCTCTCCTTCCGCTGATTTAAGGTGTGGAACATGACTCCAGTCCAAAACACAGTCTGAGCCCATCATCACATGGTGTGGGACTCTGAAGTCCAACTTTATCTCGAGCCAAGAATCTTTGGCCACAAAATGAAACCTCGTAAATACTCCCAAGGAAAGTCAGCCATGCATTGCTGGTTTTATGTCCATTTCATTTGCTTTCGCAGGAGCATTTATCTGTGTGATCCGTATTAGTAATATCCAAAGTTACAGAGTTCACTATGACAAATGCAGCAGGCGATGAACAGCTGGAACCTGTATTCTTTAGGGATTTTTGTTTGAAATATGTCCAAAACGTTGAACAGATGGTAAAAAAAAGTAGGTTAGTAACTGCTTCCTCATCATCAGACACACTAATGAATACGATGGGTGGGAGCGCGGCTCATTGTTTTAACTTCTCCCCTCAGACATCAACCCTGTCTCTCCTCTTTGTCCTGGTTTCTGTAGGTGATGGTGAACGGTGAGAGGGAGCGAGTGTCGTTGCTGTTCATGAAGGCTCTGGTCAGCAGGGGGAGCGTGGACGCCGTATCCCAGCAGATGGCGTCTCACCCCCAGTATCTGGAGAGCTTCCTGCGCACACAGCACTACATCCTGCACATGGACGGCCCCCTGCCGCTGCCATACCGCCATTATATCGCCATCATGGTCAGTGACGCGGTTCTGAAAGCAGCTCCCTGCACTGCATGAATCACCAGACATCGTGCCTGTATGACACAGAGTTGGTTAAACGTTTTTCGTTTTTCTCTTCCAGGCTGCAGCACGACATCACTGCAACTACCTGGTGTACCTGCACTCAGCGCAGTTTCTGAGGGTGGGCGGAGACCCTCTGTGGTTGCAGGGTTTGGAGGCGGCGCCCCCTCGCCTTCGCCTCCTTGACCACATCAACAAAGTTCTGGCCCATCAACCCTGGCTGACCGCCTGCTCTCACATCCAGGTATGAGGATGAAAACCTGAGCTGAAACGCTCACAGCAGCAGGCACAGAAACCGTAAAAAGACACAAAAAAAGGGGGGAAACGCAGAAATGTTTGTCTTTTTTATTTATTATTACAGCATTATTGTAGTTTCCTGAGACGATAGCAGCGTGTCTTTGTGTCTGTGTTCCCTGCAGAAGCTGCTGAAGGCGGGCGAGCAGTGCTGGTCGCTGGCGGAGCTGGTGCAGGCCGTGGTGATCCTGGCCCACTGCCACTCCCTCTGTAGCTTTGTCTTTGGATGCGAAACAGACTCAGACTTTGTCCCTTTCTCCAAATCTCCTAACGGTACCCCGCCAAGCCTTTGCGCTTTTGATGCTGCCAACGGCAACACTGACGTGTCTCCGTCGCTCGCCACTCCCCCCGAACATATAACACGACGACGGGTAAACAAATGTCTTTTTTTTCCCTCTTCTTATTCTTTTTTTCTGTTGAATAAAAGCTACAAAGAATTGCAGAGCGAATATGTCTTATACAAGTATTTCTTTCATGTTGTCAAGTATCTTTTTTTTTTTTAATGATGCATAAATATGGATTTATCTTCTCTCCATGCATAGATTTAGTAAACAAAGGTTTTACAGGGAAGCTACAGCTCGTGCTCAATCTATGATTAATCGAATAATCTTTGTAAAATGTTACATTTTACTTTTCCAAACTAAATCATATGATATTTGATCTTGTGAAAAGTGATCTTGAGACGTCCCAACATGTGACAGCAAGCAAAGTTGATTACTAGTTTAGTCATTTCAATTCGATTTAAGTATTTCCGGCGCTTGTAAAAGTTATTTAAGTAAGAACTAAAATGGTTCATGTGATCCCTTGCTTAATTGATCAAAACATAACTGTTTAGTGTGAAAGTATGAGGTTTTCAGCCTCGGCTCGCTGTCTGATTTGGCATCGCATAGATTTATTGTAAATGGTAAAAGGAGATGGTTATTTGTTCTCATGTTGCATGCACTATTAGATTACTCCTCGTCATGGGAGCAGCTGCCGTGTTTTCCTTGTAATGGGCATAAAGGTCCTTTCGGCCTGGCCCTCACATCGACCTCTTTTTGTGTCCAACAGTCTTTGGACTCCGGTTGTGACATGGTGGGTCTAAAGGAGAGGATCCAGAAATCCCAGGAGGAGTGTGAGAAGAGAGAAGAGCGCTTTCTGCAGACACAGACACTCCAGCAAACAGGTGACCCGCTGGAGCAGACGCACTGAAGAAGACCATGTTTACACTCGCTTCTGATGGTTATCTTGAGTGTGAAATTTAGGTCACATGGTGTGAAACTTGAGCAATTACCGCTCATCAGCCACACTTGGTAACGCACTCTGCTCCTCTTCTCCGCCTCCTCTGCTGTCATCATCTCTTTTTTTAGACGTGGAAGACGAGGAGGAGATGATGTGCTCCGCAGATCCGTCGCGCTTTATCACAGACCCTGACTTTTGCTATCAGGAGTTCGCCCGCAGGGACGAGGACCACTTCCAAGTGTTGAGAGTTCAGGTGAGGATGCTACATTTGTACATGTGTTGGTAGACAAATATGCAGCCTGGTGATATACGTGACCTGTAATGTACCACAGGTCAGAGCTCGTTAATTAATGATGTAATTGGCATTATTTTAGATTGGCTGAAGAAGCATGTGAGAGAAAACAAGTGTGTTTGGACGTCATATAGTTAAATAAGATATAGTATGAAAATCTGTCTAATAAAACCAATATATATATATATATATATATATATGAACTGTCTGATGCATTAAGGCTCACGTCTCATTAACAATGCCTTAAAATGACGATGTTAGTGGGTCAGTACTGCTTAAAGCACAGCAATGATGAAGATTACAGGAAAACGCTAAAGTATGACAAGACACCATTTTTCAAACATGGATTTAACATCGTCACATCTGCGTCGAACAGATGTTTGAGCTTTCTCCGCTGCAGAACGTCTGTGTAGCAACACAGTCCTCGGTGTGTCCAACAGTCTGCTTTGCAACACTATGTGGCAACAACCCTCTCTGTGTCACAGTTTGAGGCAGAAGTGACGCTCTGTAAATACCCAACGTACAGCCCTCACCTTTGAGTTGTTACAAATGGTGGAAAATGAGCTTTTCTTGTGGCCCCTTTCTGAGGAAATGTAAACTTACGCTTGAAAGCTGCTCATAAGTGCTTCATTCAACCCATTCAAAAACACAGAAATGTCCCTTTTAAACTGGGGACACTTGGCAGACACACAGGGTGCATCGGAAGCCTGTGGTGGAGTTTCGTGGCACTAACTTGTTGCATTGGCTCTGCAGGACTATTCATGGGAAGACCACGGCTTCTCCTTAGTCAACAGGTTGTACTCGGACATCGGGCACCTCTTGGACGACAGATTCAGGAGCGTAACCACCCTCCCCTCATTGCACAGCCCCGACATGAAGAGGGCAATCTGGAATTACATCCACTGTGTGTTAGGAATACGGTGAGAAAACCACTTCATTACCTGCTCCTGAAAACAGTGGAACAGCCTCTTCTCTTCACACTAGACCTCTGCTTGTCATTGCTTTTAGTCGATACTTACTTTTGCCTTCGCTCACAGCTACGACGACTACGATTACGGAGAGGTGAACCAGCTGCTGGAGCGAGATCTGAAGTTGTACATCAAGGCGGTGGCTTGTTTTCCGGATGCCACAAAAACCCCAGTGTGTCCGCTGAGTTGGACTCCGCTTAAAACTACAGAAAGGGTAAGAGAGCGTCTGGTGACCCTCTTAAAGAATATGTTCCCGTACTTATTGGATTAAGACTGATGCCGTGGTCATGTCTGTGTGCTAAACGTGAAGAAGGCAAACTTAGCTTAGCACAAAGAGCGGAGACAGTGGAAAGCAGCTGGCTGGGCTCATAACCTCCTCGTCTTTTAGTTTTCACATAAATCAGTCAAGACGTAACACGTTGATGGTCAGAGCGAACCGAAGTTAAAGGTGTCGTCTGTCTTTTCTTCTTATTCTCAGTAACAAAGTGAACATTGGACATGTTTCCCCAACCGTAAGGAGCCGTTTTTGATCTGAATGTTTGTCTTTCCGCAGATACACATAAATCTACTAATCATGGAGGCCCGGCTGCAGGCGGAGCTGCTGTACGCGCTGAGAGCCATCACTCAGTACATGATTGCCTGAGTGCTCGGAGGGGCACAAAGTTGAAACTCTTTGCCGGTACAGAGAGACCCAGCGACACAACGGTGAAGACGTCTCAACTGCAGACGGTGACCACGGGGGACGAGGGCGGCACTTTTAGGGACACGGAGCTCAGATTTTCATAGCTGTGCCTCATGAATGTGCTTTTTCCTTCTCTCAGAAAAAATGTGTTTATACCGTTAGGTGTGTCCCCCCCCCCCCTGCATTTGGTCATTTGTGACGTCCTCTCAGAAAAGATCCTGGCTCTCAAAGGCTATGTGCAATTATTACTAGGTATTTTCATTTTTACCGGTTGTCTCGTGTTCCAGTTCAGACGGTGACAAACTGCTGGGACGCAGCAGCGTCTTACCAGTGGCCGACACTCCTTTTCATTTCGACAAGTCTCCTTTTGTATTAACTATGCTTTCCCAAAAAGAAAAAAGAAACCATTCTTTTGTACAAGTTGAATGAATGTTGATGGGAGACCAGGGCCTTTGCCTTGTCTTTGCTGTTGGACAATCCTTGTCAGTGTTGGAGGAGGACATCGAATGGACTGTGAACAAACACAGCTGTGACACTGCTGGAAGTTATCACATCACTATAGTTTCTTTTAATAAGCACTTTTTTAAACTTTATATATTTATAATGCAATGTAGCTCGTAAGTAGACATTGAGACAGAGTTGGTGGGTCCGACGCCGTTCTTCTTCACTGTATAACTTTTAGACTGTTGGTCCTCAAATTTTCAGACTTTTCTTTCATTTTCCACCCCAGATATCTGAGCGAAGGTACTCGATTTAAGATATTTCAGCGACTCGTGGTTCTTTTTCACTTTCGGTCCAGGGCTGGAGATGGAAGGACTTTAAAGATGTTTGTGAAACACAAAATTTGTACCTAAACTGATCTGAGGAGGTCACTGAGCTGTTTACTGCAGTGACGTTGAAGCTGAGCCATTCACAGGGTGTTTCTCTTTTCTTTTCTTCTTTTTTTTTTTTGGTTATTACAGAAATGCTCCAAAAAGAAAATAAGTAAATCAGAGTGAGAAGTCCTCCTTTGAGGGGAAATGAATACTAAGAATAGAATTGGATGTATGAAAAACGTCCAGAAGTAGATCTGCGCTGATTCATGCTCTGAGTTTTGTGTGAAAGCATTTATCTTCTGTGTGTACTGTATTAAGCTGATTATCAACACAACATACATGAGAGAATCTGCAGAAGCAGAAGTAGTTGTTAAGATATCTTCTTTCTTTCTTTTTCTTCTTTTTTTACAGTTTTGTAAACAATTGTTTTTAGTATTTTTGTCCTTTTTTTTCTTTTCCGGGTGTGACTGTAGGACCTGCTTGTCGTCCTGGAGTCTGGGTCGACGTAGAAGTTTGACAGACTGTAGAGTTAGAATTAGCGACTGTAGAACCTACTAAAGAAACAAGTGCATATCGACAAAAACGAAGCAAACTAAAGCGCTGTTAACACAGGTGCCTTCAGGCTAAGACTGGAGCGCTGCTCAAGTGGAGGGATGTTACCGCTGGAGGCTGAGCGTTGGGCTCCGGCAGCAGCTGGGAAACGCTCCCACCTGACAAATGTACAACTTGTGACTATTTCTGCATGAATGGGAGCTTGATATTTTTCTCCCAGTATCGGTCAGCATCGTTTCTGATGAGAGCTGCAGCTGCGAGCGCCACTGTTGTCTATCGGACACCTTCCACAAGCCCCAGCAACGAGAGCCTTCGACACAGATGGATGTTTAAGACAAACAAATGTTCTGCTTAAGCAGATTTTAAACAAAAACGGATGGTGATGATGAGAAAAAAAAAAAGTGCAAATGAAAAAAAAACACAAAAAAAAAAAAAAAAACGAGTAAAATAAGATAAAATAAATCTTTTTTTTTTTTTTTTGAAAATGTGAAAAAATGTTTTCTATAAAGATGCTCTATGAAAATAACTTCTGCCTCCTGGGTTGTTTTTTTCTATTCTCCTTTTACATAGAACTCTGTTTTTGCTCCATTTACCAAATTACACAAACCTTCCTATTACAACTGAATATACCCCAAAGAAAGCATTATTTTTTCCCCATCAGCCATCTTCGTTTCATTGCACAACATTTTCAGAAAGTAAGTTGCATATGACACATTTGCCCTGAAAGGATTGGCTGAAAAATTAAATGAAACTACAGGCTGAATAAGAAAAGATTTGTTTTCAATGATCAAAAACCTTATCAGTCCTTCCCTCCCATCTGTTGGGGGAGACGGTTGGAACAAGATGAGCTGAACACTCACCTGCTCGACCTGTTTGTCTTAATAACCTCTCCTTAGTTAGGAGGGTTGCAGTCGACGGGTGTCTACAGTAACAGTGATATCAAAGTTTAATGATGATACAGAATTTTATATGCATATTCAGACATTGATCTCTAATATTGAGACACTCTCATACTGCCATAAACAGATCCTCGTCAGATTGGTGTCTGGGGAGTTTAGAGGCCGGTTAAACACCTCAGACTCTCTATCCTCTGCATCTTCTGTGGTTTTTATGGGGCCCACTGCTGTCCTCCAGTTGGAAGCTACTACTGTAGGGGAGTGCTGTGGGTGGGTGGGTGGGTGGGGGTATGACTTGTCTTGAAAGAACCAGAATGCAGGTTTTCCCGGTGGATTATCACACAGCAGCAAGATGAGCAGTGTCACTCACTTCACCTTTGCTGTGGCTGACTGGTGTCTAATACATCAGGAGCTTCTTCTTTTCATATAACTTTGCACAGTTAGGATTAGAGTTAGGACCCCTTCATCAAAACACACAACAAAGATAGCACCACAGTCTGTGAATAAAACAACACTTTCACAGTTAGGTCCAAATGTCACGCGACAACAACCTTAAAACCGGCGCCAAACAGATCTAATGTCCTCAAACACTCTGCGGATCAACAGCGGCCTCTAGTGGCAGAGCTGCAGAAGTCTGCAGAGTCACAAAGACAAAGAGTCGGACTAAGTGGGTTAAACAGTTTATTCACTTGATTTCTGCTGTTCAGAACTGTTCGTCATCTGCGGCTGACTTTACAATGTGTAAAGAAAGGGGGGAAAAACGAGGGGGAGCAGAATGAGAGAAAAACTAACAGCATTATTAAAAATCACAAACATCAATTGGCTTATGCACAACTCATCGTCCCCCCCCCCCCTCTGTGAGGGAAACAAAACAGCCCATGTCGAATACTAAAATGCTGTCACAAAAAAAGAAAAGGGGAATTTTAAAATGCAAAACATACGGGAACTAACTGCTACTTTAAGACAGCTGAAGAAACAAATATCTACATAGTTGTGTTACATAAGGGGAGATATTAGAGAAGTTATAAGACCACACCTGACTGCTTCGAGGCAGCAACCGTAAACTAATGAAAAGCAGCCACTTCAGCTGTTAATAACAGGCCATCTGTTACCAAAAACAGGGGGGTTTGTTGCATATAAACCTAATATAATCATATCATGATTGAAAATGCAAAGTAAAACCATGCATATTTAAACAAGTTGGTCTTTTGTTTCCATATTAAAGTGGCCAAGTAATTACACATAATATAAAAAAGAGGGGTGGGGGGGACTTCTACGATAATAAAGATCTTTGTGCCACATCGAGAAAATTCAAAGGCCCTGATATGCACCTATTGCATCATGCTGTACTCCGGATACGTCACAGCTGACATCATCTAGCACCATTTGTGTGGGTGGGAGAAAAAAAAAAGGAGGGAGAGTGCTTTATACAAATCAGGGGCTAAAATATTCACACACACACACACACACACACACACACACTACAGTGAAATGATGAGTTTATATTGCAGGGATTGTTGTGTCTGATCACAAAAGAAACATACACAAAAGTTTAAGAGAGGGAAGATGACAAATGAAGTCTTGCTACAGAGTAACGTCATGCTCTAGTGTTTTAAATATTGGCAGTCAAAAACAAAACTAACAGAAAAAGGCTGGTGTTAATATACATGGCTGGACAGCTAGAGTACAATTCTCTTAAAAAACAAAAACAGAAGGGAAGTCTATTTTAAAATAAAACCCCTTTTTAAAGACAGAGGCGTCTCTGGGACAACAAATCAAAGACGCGGCGCGTTGCTTTCCAGTCCGCTGCCACACAGAAATTGTGCAAAAGAAACAGTTTCTGCTATTATCCGATTACATCTGTGCACAGCTGTTTTCCTGCTGCTTTTTCTTCTGAGAGGTAACGGTTGTATGAGTCTGGTTTTGAGATGAGAATCAGCGGCGCGCTGCCGCCCTTTTTTTTTGTGTGTGTTTTGTTATTTTTTTACCTTTTAAACTTGGAATCACAGAAAACTCAAGCACCGAGCAGGTGGCCGGGAAAATCTGTGCTAACATGGTCAAGTATTCACCTCATTCCAAGAAAAAAAATGATATCACAGGCATGTTTTTGCAAAGCTTATGTACACAGAGGATACTGTCAGGCCCAAGCGCTCCCTAAATGCCATGCAAATGCAAAAAAATTAGTGTTCCTTTGGTTATGTAAAAAAATCTACATGCATTTCATCCTTTACAAAAATAAAGTATAGAAAATTACCGTTAAAAATTATCTGAGAATGCTTCCTCCAATGTAAAAAAAAACATCACTTGGCATTAGTAATATATTTATATGTATCAATATCTGATTCATTATCTCCATCTAAATTGTATATTAAAACTATAATCAAATATATTCTTTTTTTTTGTACTTCTCACACAGTGAATTATGTCTTGAATGTTAGTACAGATTAAATTTGAAGCATCCGAATCCCCATCACCCCCCCCCCCCCACCACCCCCTCAGACAATTTATCAGGAAAATGTTAAAACAGCAAAAGCCTTCAAGAAGAGATTTTTTCAAATTTCCTTCAAGATTTCATTGACCTCTCCTGATAAGTCTGCGTAGCGTGCCGTCAAGTACATGTGCAACGTGTACGTTACCCCCCCCCTCTCTTTCTTTTACATATTACTCGCTCTCTTTTATGAAAAAGGGCACCCGCTCATCATGAGTGGGTGTGTTCTCATCGTTTGGGGTTCCTGTGTCACAGGGAACCTAAGTGCTTCCAAAATGCACAAAAAAAAAAACGGGAGAAGAAGAAGAAAAAAAAGAAAGACAATAAATCAGGCAGACCTTTTGACGCTGGAGGCCTTCTGCTGTCTTTGACAGCATAATACTCGGCCAAGCGGTCGCTTGTTAGCAGAAAAAAAGACAAATGTTTTACCCACGAATGCCCCGTGTTCAAATTTAAAATCACATTTCTTCATTTTGTTAAGTTTAACTGCAGGTCAGGGATTTTTCTTAAAGGGGAAATAACAAAAAAAAAACACTCTCTAACTGACATCTACCATAAACACACTGGATTGAAGTCAAAAATGCCAAAAACTGCAAATACAAACTCTCAAGTCATCGAATTCAAATGGAGAAACAAACTGTTGGTATAATTTAAAGGAAGTCCGGGCGAGTCAGACGTCTTATACCTCCAGTCGTCCAGTTTTTAATCTGTCGCCTGATCCTCAAAGTTCCTCCCGACTCCTCCATCTCCCTCCGGGGGGGGGGTGCAGCAGAGTACGTGCACATCCGTCAGTTGGTCAAACAGCGCTTAGCCTGGAACCTCACGCTGAGCAAAATCTGCTCAAAACTGGCCTTTTTCTCTCTTACAACACACAAAAAAAATAAAATAAAATAAAACACATCCTCAATACCAGCGCCAGCAAGATCTGGGGTACCGTATCCACCCTAAAGCTATTCTGGTGTGACATGACTGAAATGTAAACTCCCAGCACGGGGGGAGCAGATGATTTGTCTTTTCACTCCAAAAAAATATTATGTAGCTCGTAATGTGTCCTTTAAAAATAATCTGTTCGGATTACAAGAAAAACATGGCTAGCAGCCAAACTGTTGCTAAGTGTTTTTAAGTTAAAAAAAAAAGGGGGGGGGAGAAACCGTGTACAGTAGCCTGAATCACCTCCCTGTCCTCTGCATGTCTTGGCACGTGACATGTGTGAGGCCTGGATTCGCTGTTTAAAGTCCCAGAGAAACATTGCATTTTAGAAAAAAAAACAAAAAAAACAAGAAAAGTCATCTTCCACCAGCTGGGAGGAGGGATGCACCGGTTGTTCTGTCATTTTGTGAGGTTATGTTGATTGGAGATCAGCTCCTGTAAGACAAGATGATACACGGGTTAGGTGCCATCCAGATGATGGCGGCGATGCACCTGCGAGCTCGTTTAAACGCACGAGTCGCACGAGTACAACTGAAACGTATCTGTTCGAAAAGCAGAGTCACACATCTTTACCCAAAACATTCCATCTACGATGAAGCAAAACAGAGAGAAGAAGAGGAAGCCTGTCATAGCGGAGGCTGGAAGCTGGAAACATTTAAACTTATTTCACTTCAGTTATTCATCCTGTCACAATTTTTCCTTTGTGTCGCTGTGAACTAAATGTGTTTTTCTTAATCATTACACTGTGTGTGAGGTGGGGAACAGGCGCAGAAGGCGGTGTACCTGGCTAAGTCTGCGTGTTGAGCTGAAGAGTTAGCTGGGCACCCAGGTGTGAGCGGAGCCCTGTGTAGTGGCAGGCCCTGCGTAGCCTTGACCTCCAGGCGGTATAGGGTCAAAGTTGAAATCAATGCCATCCCCGTCCATGAGGTCACTGTTGATAATGTAGTCCACATCACAATCCAGGTTTTCGGTGAACATGTCTATGTCCAAGTCTGTGGGAAGCCGATCCTGACCAGTGAGGAAGCAGGACGGAGCTCCAAACTGACTCATCCCGGGCAGGCTTGTGCTGGGATTGGCCGCGGCAATGGGCCCTGCGTGATGAGAGCCCACAGCTGGCACGGTGGCGTGCTGGTCTTTGAGAGCGGAGAGCTGTGGCGGGTCCTGGGACATATTGGAGAGAATCATCCCCAAGCCCAACTGAGAGTGATGCTGGTGTTGCTGCTGCTGCTGGTGGTGGTGGTGAAGGTGGTGCTGCTGCTGCTGCATCTGAGGCTGCAGAGCCATCGGTGCCACAGTGTTCGGCTCCAGCCCTTTAGCCAGCAGCAGCTGGTTGGGTTTGGGCCTCACGCCCACTACAGATGAGCCCAAACCCATCTGGCTCACGCCTCCGGGACTGGGCATGAGGGAGTCCACCTGGGTCATCAAAACATCACTCGGAGGGGGGGAGTCGGAGGTGAGCAGCGCCTCCAGGCTGGATGGTACGTGGGGGCTGAAATGGCTGCCCCCACGAGAGCCGGAGCTCGACATGTGGTTGAACAGGGAGTTGCTGAAGGTTGCCGGCTCTTTGCTGCTCGGTCCGCACAGAGAGACGGAGGCCTGGGTCCCGGTGTGGGAGGGGGCCTGCGGGAGGCTGGGTGACTGCAGCTGATGGAAGGTGGGGAAGCTGGAGCCTCGTGGCAACAGGGTGGAGGCAGAGGGCAGTGGAGTGGGAGGTGCTGGTGGGGCTGTGCTGGGACTGGCCCCTCCCTGCTGCCCCGTCATCAAGGTGAGGTTGTCGATAAGATCCAGCTCCTCCATGAGGGTCTCAGTGAGGGTGGGGGTCATGCTGCTGGCGGCGTACCTCCCCAAAAGCCCGTCCTCAGGCAGGTTATCATCGTCCTCCTGGCCTGGGGCGATGGGGGACAGACGTCCGCTCAGGGTGCTGGCGTTGGAGCTTGTGCGAGGGCGGAAGGTAGTCCACATGTCAGAGTCATCCAGGCTGCCACGGGACGAGGGGCTGCTGCTGTTGACCCCCCATTTAGGAAACTGCTGGGACGAGTTAGGGCTGTCTGCGCCTGCTGCACCCGTGCTGCCATCACCCTGCAGCACCCCTCCAGCGCCGGTTGCTCCCGCCGCCTTCTTGGTCTGCTTGGCCCTCATGCGGCTCTTCAGCAGCTTGCTGCTGTTGTCCATGGAGGCGGCCCCGGCGGCGAGGAGCCTTTCCGGTCTTCCCTCCCTCTGGGTTGAGCATCCACCAGGAGCTCTTCCCTGTCGATTCATTGTGTACTCTCAAGAATTTGTTGTGGAGTGATAAATTGTGGCGAATTGAATTCTGAAAACCAAAAGAAACAAACATTTGAAGATGAAACACCAAAGTTAAATTATACAGCAGGTCGCTTTTTTTTTAGAATCCTGACAAGTAACTCTACCATCTTAACAACCTGTTACCAGCTGGGTAGTTGTGAGTCACAATATAGCAGCAGAGCCAGAAATATACAACTTTTTTTTTCTACATGCTTAATTCTGTGTATAATATTAATGTTTGCTATTGAAACTAAAAGAAAATGTGCATAGTAATAATAATGATGATGTGTATCAGTGTGAACATTAGTTATAATGCCTCCTCAGACACTTTAAGGAAGTTGTTTTAACATCTTAATCCTTATAATGTCACACATAACGTTTGAAATATTCTTGTTTCCATGGTGACCGTTAAAATGAGGCGCTCACCTTCCACCCAGCTGAGCTGTTGCTGTCTCCTTTATCTCTGAAGTAAGGCACTGTTTTCACCATCCACTCGTAGATCTGAGCCAGGGTCAGCCTCTTCTCCGGAGAGTTCTCGATGGCCTGGCTTATCAGATCAGCGTAGCTCTGGTTCCCCCACGCGTTACGTCTTGAAGATCCTTTGCGGGGCGTAGCGCTGGCTCCGCCCACGCCGGCCAGGACCCCGCCCTCGACCGCAGCCGCCGCTTTCTCGGGCTCGGACGTGATTTGCTGCGGCTCGGGCTTGTCCTCATCGGCGGGCGGGGTCCCGGCGGCGGACTCTGTGCCGTCCCCCCCCTCCTGTTTGACAACCGAAATGTCTGGCCTCGGGAGCGGCCACGTGCAGGAGCGGGGTCTGCTCTGCGGCTCGAAATCTGGGTCAATGGGGGGCATGGATGACTCCTCCATGGCGGTTTCTCTGAACTTCTTTAGACAAAGTTGTCGTTCTCTTAAAACATTTAAAAGTAACGTTTAAAAGTTGGTCCAACTACGATGCGCTTAAAACTTTCTAACACACGGACACAAAAACAATGCGCCTGAGCCACGGCGGGGGTGTCAACAGAGGGGCCTTGAAAAGAGACGCAATAATCTGGACACACCAATGGCCTCGGTTAATCCTCAGATTGGAGATTAGGGAACCCAAATAATCTCCTTAATAGTAACTATCATAAACCTTCCGATTTGTATAGAGCGAAGGAGGGCTGCGACGGGAGTCCCTTTGTTTGAATGAAATAAAAACAAAAGTGACGGAGTGGCAGTGAGCACCAAAACATCTGGATCTACAGAGGTTCTGGCTCATCTGGAAATTAATTAAAAAAATCTTGACTGCACACGAATACAAATGAATGCCATTCCTAATGATGAGCCCTCAATTAACATTTAATTAAAGGGTAAATGTGCGTTTTCAATGTCTCCTAAAATGAGCAAGGTAGTATTTTATGAATGAATCAAAATACGGAATAATTCCGTACCAAATTTGTCAACACGTCGGGTGTTTTACCGTAAAACTATGAAGTCTCGCGCGGGGATTAGCTGGCTACCGTTACAAAGGAGCTTCTGAGGCACTTGTAAACAAAAACAAGCTCCCCACAAATAACAAACCGAGCCAAGCCTTTCTTTAAAGCAGAAAAAAAAGTTATACACTAACCCCCATGCAGTCACAAACTCGAGTTATGAGTGAAAATGTCCGGCTGCTGACTGTCCGAGTAGCCGGTTTGTGCTGCCCCAAAGTATGGAAACAGTTAGGAGACGCTGGTGGCCGGCTGCTGAATAAACAAACTTTAAGAAAAGCGAAGAAGACAGACAAGGCGCTTCTTAACGACCGCTTTATAGTGTTTACGGTTCTAAAAAAAAAGTGAAGAGGATAGAAATGCAGTAAGTAAAGTCCGTGCCTCAGGTCTGCACGATCCGCCACATTACGGCCAGGCGCGTGTCACCATCTGCCATGTTTCTCCACACTCCTGCCGCGGCACACGATGCTCGAAGAAGCGCTTACAAAACCCTCTCGAGCGAAGCCCGGATCGTAGCCGATCTTCGCCCCGCGGGCTCGGTGAACGCACCTCTTCGCCTGTTCCCGGGTGCTGCGTGAAACTGGGTCGCTCAGAGGTCTGTCGGCTCCCACTCTCCTCACTTTAAAATCAGCACGATAGCCACCGTAACGTTAGCTGCTTAAGCTCCAGCTACTACAGAGTTTACAATCCGTGAAAAAGTCCGTGAAAAGCCTCAGATAACTTCCTCAAAGTTGACGTTTCTAATCAGGAACGACTTTTGTTAAACTTCCTGTCGTCGTGGCGGTCCAAAAATTCGCTTCTACACCCTCTTTTTGACTTGTTTTGCTTTGTTTTGTTTTGACTCGAGGCGAAGACTCCCTTCTGACGTCTGTTTACCACTGTCAGGCAACGCGGTCTGCGCCTGCGTAGAATGGAACTCTGGGAAACCGAGTCACTCATGTGACAGACAGAGCAGACGTAAACAGCGTCTCATGGTAGCAACATGTACCTGCATTATGTAACTGTTTATGAAAGAGTGCTAAGTACACTTAGTCCATTTAAAGTATTACTGGTTATTAAAGAGATAAGACTAGTCATCGACCCCAAGACTAAAAAATAGTTTGTTTTTATAAATATTTTTTAAATGTTTTTTTTTAACTAATGTGAACATACTACAGGGCTCAATGTGGGATGTGCAAAAAAAAAAAAATCCCCGTGTAAAATATGAATATAGATAAGGAAATATACAGAGCAATACTTGAAAGAATAGTTAAGTCAATAAAAAATGAAAGCACAAACACAGACAAATAAATTATTTTGTGTGAAACTGAATAAAAAAAAGAAAAAATTCAGTATCACAAAAATAAACACACATTTTTATGAAAATGCTAAGCATATTAAGAGATAAACAAACAAAGAGTGAAATTTTGTTCAGTATTTATTTTTCCATTCATTTCTCTTTGCATTTTTATATTTACTTTCCTATTCTTTCAGGGTCATATTTCTATGACTCTTCACGTCGTTTGACAATGCAAAGGGAAACATTTGATGAATAAATTTACTTCTGTATATTGCCCCAAATTTCAATTTATATATGACAAGAAACAACCAACTACTTGTGGGCTTGAGTTTTAAGTCATTGTAATCTGATTCACGGTGACTCTCTTTTCAAAAACAATGTTTGGTCTAACAACAGCATAGTAGACAGGTTCATTTTTAAAACTACAGCTGTAGTTGAATAATAAACATTTCGACAAAAGAAGATGATCCATAAATAGCTCAGGACTCTCCCTGGTTCGTATTATCTTTAAGTTTAGCAAATTCTTCTCGAAATAGCACGTCACTGGAAATTTTGTGCAATCTATTTTTTTCTTATTAGATTTTTACATTTGCTTTTGACTATGTTGACAGGAAGTGCAAAGTTCCCAGACAAGAGTGAGGATGTTTGAGGTCTTAACCACCAGCACACCAGATGCTCATTGCATAAGTAACGCGTACTCTGTGACCTTGGGGCCTTCTGGGCTTGCAGGTTATTTCCCTTGTTGGTAATCCAGTTTCACCCCAGTAGATCGACATGTTTTATAATTTAGTCATGGAAGTCCAGTCTTGACCTTGGGAACAGTATGTGTGACCACATAATCCTAGCTCTTAAAAGCTTTCAAATGCATCTCACAGCGTTCAGTAGGTCATCAGAGAGCCAGTTCTGGAGACGGTTAAAAATCCCTTAAAAAGCTAATAACTGGACAATTGGTTAAGGGATTATTTTATCATGTTGACGCACACACACAGTTTGACCGTAGTCACTTTTTTAAATCATAAAACACTTGAAAACTCTTACAGCTGACGTGTATCTTAAAACAGATTTAATGAAGTTTCTTATATAAAAAGAGTTGGCTTGAGATTTCATGACGATGCATGTATTTTGGTGAAAAAAAATCAAAGGTTTAAACTTGGCTTGGTTAATATTTTTTTCTTGTCACTGGAAAAACACCTGTTTTTCTGGGATGATAGAAAAATAGAAATAGAATAGAAATTACTTTATTTATCCCCCAGCGGTGGAAATTCAAAATGATACAGCCTTCAATGACCTGCTGTGTTGGTTGGGCCTTTGCATGTTAGAAGAGTAATGAACAGTATGTAAATTAGGAAGTGGTTGCTGTAGTTAACTCCACCATTTGTAACTAACACTAGATTGGTTAGACTGTTTGTGCTTTAACCTCTGCATACCTTTTGTCTGGTAATTCCATTTCGCTCTGAATACCTGTGTGTCTTCCTGCTCATTGTGATAAAAGGTAACACACCCGACCGAAACTGCACCTAATCTCCATTTTCAATGTTTGTTTTCAAACCTGCGCCGCTCCTCATTCGCTGAGTCATGACCGAAAAGAGCCCGGTGAGAGGTTTCCTGTGTAAAACGCCTCAGTGGCTCCAGGTGTCTGATTGCCAGGTGCAGAGCCAGTTTGCCTGTAGCTCTACTATTACTCATCTAACTGTACATGCTGTGGCATTGACACTCAGCACAAATACAGCAGAGCAGGACCCACCGCAGTTTTTTAGCTTTCTGATATGGTGATTAGCTTTTCCCTTCACAACTCACAAGCTGGATCAATGTAAGCATGGATGATTTACCCACTGAGTGCATGGAACTTATTCTTGGATAAACACGAGAGGCTTTTAGGATCATGATGAAATGCTGTGATCTATTTCAATCCACTTAAACACGCACTGCTGAGGTGCTAAATCAATTGTAATTCAGCTGTTTAAACTGACTTGATAGGGTTTAATACAAAAATCTGGAAGCAGCAAAGAGGACCTGGACCTGCAGATGAAAGGGGTCAGAAAAACTTTTCCTGCCCTGGTCTTATTTTATCCATATTTATTCAATTCACACGGTCCACTATGGTAGTCAGTAGCCTAAAATATAATCGCCTGGTTTATCAGGAAGCTTCACAGTTTTAAAAAGTTTGAAAGCAAATTGAACCTTTGGAATATTTTCTCTGAACGTCGTATATTTGCTAAAATGTTAATTGTGCTGATACAGTTTTTACTGGTTCCACTGATTTAAGTCCTTTTTATTCTTAAAGTGAAAACTGATGCAGTTGGATGCAGGTAACTTCTACATTTATTAGTCATACTGTTCAAATACCCCACGAAAGATACCCTCAGATCAATCAATGAGATATTTTACACAAGATGCTGTAAAAAACACTGAAGAAGTGAGTTGCACTGTTTTTGCACAGCACGCCCTCATCAGATCTGATGTTCCTACTCAGAGTTAACTTCCTATTAATTCTTAATTGTTTAAGAGCAACCTTCGTGACTCATGATATCACACACCTTTTTCGTATTAACTTTAAGTGAAGAGTAAGCCTTTAGTTAATTCTGCAAATACAAAATGTTACAGAGTATGATTAATAAAACAGAGTTGGGTGATTGTAATTTATCCTACAATCATCTGGGGCATGTTTTATTTTATTTGCATACACCTTGGATTTAACATGTAGGTAAATGAAAATATCTAACTATGAAGTTTAAAGAACTGTCCCAAGGTTTACAAGCCAGGATTGTGTAAAGACACAAAGGTTGGTGGGGATATAAGATAGTTAACTCATTCATACTGAAATGGAAGAAATTTTGAACCACCAGCAGACTTTACATGGCTGCTGAGCCAAAGTGGGTAATTGGGGACAAAAGGTCTCAGTCAGCCAGATAATCAACAAGCCATCGGCCCATTTTAATAAGATCCAGAGTTAATTTACGTAGATGGGAGAATCTTATGGAAAGACAACCATCAGTCCAGCGCTCCACCAATCGGGCCTGTGTGTTTTAGTGGAGAGAGGGAAGCTATTCTTCACTGAAAGGCACAAGACAGCTGGATGAGAATTTGACAAATGGCACCTGCACATCACCTCATGGATGGATGAATGGATGAGTGAGTTAGGTAGGTAAACAAACAAAATGTAACTGTAAGTGTAACTTAAGCCAATTGTAAAGTTAGGATTCAAAATTACAAACTGATATAAACAGATAATACAGGGCAGATGTTGCTATAAGTGGGAATCAACAGTGGAATTAGAATTGTGTGTTGTATTATTAGAGAAAAAAGAGAAAGAAAGAAAGAAAGAAAGAAAGAAAGAAAGAAAGAAAGAAAGAAAGAAAGAAAGAAAGAAAGAAAGAAAGAAAGAAAGAAAGAAAGAAAGAAAGAAAGAAAGAAAGAAAGAAAGAAAGAAAGAAAGAAAGAAAGAAAGAAAGAAAGAAAGAAAGAAAGAAAGAAAGAAAGAAAGAAAGAAAGAAAGAAAGAAAGAACCAACCTAAGATAGTTCCAACATTTCTGCCAAGAAAAATGGGAGAAACATCCACAGAAACAAGTGCCAGGATCTCAGGATCACTAATAAGACTTGAAGCTGCCCATTCTGCCTAGGAGTCTTTAAACAAATACCAAAATAAGAGTCTGAATACTTATGTAGAAGAAAATCAATTTTTTATTTTATTTTCCAGGAATAACTAGATACTAGTTATACCAATCAAACAATCTGTTTTAGCTGTGAGTCTGAAAACTTTTCAGTCAGCACTGAAACAGTGTTTTTATCTATTTAATCTTTTTCAGACCAATACTCTGGTCAAAAAGTACCTGCAAAGAAAAAATATATATATATATATATAATAAAGTATGATACACAAGTTGCAATTCACCACCAAGTAATGAGGGCTATGTGTTTATACCAGAAAGCAGTCTACACTTTATCTTATAAAAGCTTTATCTTTTTTGCTTTAACATTTTTTTCCCACTTGCCGGTGAAGCTGAATTTAGTGTGATGTTAACTGTTAAACTGAAGTGTTTATCACTGGGGCTCTGCTGGCTAATAAAATAACAATTTGATTTTGAGTATCTTTATAGTTTGATGTGAAAATCTATAAAAGCAGAGAAATGCGTGCATTTTCCATAACACCTTGAACTAATAGGGGAACATTCAGAGGAATTCTTAAAAAAAGAGAGAAATTAAACCGAACTAGTTCATTTTGGGACTGCGAACTTGGTTCAGATTTTTAAATGGTGAAAGATCAGTTCACACAGTTTCATCATCTGTGTGAACTGATCTTTCATCTTGTCCTTGTGAAATCTGAGCTTGCACAACACAGGTTGTCATGGAGATTATCTTCATGGCAGCTGAGCAAACTTGCGATGAAGACGATGTGATTGTTTCTGGGAGAAGGTAGTAAGCGCATCCTGATGGCCAGGAATAAGTCCAAATGTTTATTCCTGGAGATTATTGAAACCTGCACTGTGGATGTTTAATACAAGTGTTGTTACCACCAACACTCTTAAACCTCTATCTCTGTTGCAAATATAAGCTTTATTACTGTGAGTCCAGCATACCATGGAATATGGAGGTTTCTCCAGGGTGTTAAATATCGGCGATAATGTCACGGTGCGGCGATTTCTCGATCAGGACTTCAACTCCCAGTGGCCGTTGTGGCTGTTGTGTTTACAACCAGCTGACATCCGGCGTCTTCTCGTCCATTAGCCTCCGACAGCCCGAGTCAACCATAGCTACAGGCTACCCATCGACACTCGAAATTTTCCCCATGAAAAGCGCTCTGTACTGATTCGTCAACTCAACTGAATGCGAAATTTCATCACAGTTATCAGATGCAGGTGAGGTCAACTGGTAAAAAATAGCCGTTTAACATTTAGTTAGCCAGAAATAGCGTCAGTAAAAGCTAAGCTAACGCCTCAGCTAATGTTAGCCTTAGCACAAGCCTGCTCCATTTGCAGGACTCGGCATTAATGAGAAGGAAACTCCTCGCCAATTGGTGTACACATACAATATGCATTTTCGAACAACTTAACGACGTTGATTGCATAATTAATTTAAGTACAGCTATACGCTGTAGTTGAATCTATGTGAGTAAGAAACGTTAGCCTGTTACCTTTGCTAGCTTAAGGTAAGGTTAACTGTTCAGGGACGTCGTTTGTCTAAAAAGTTGGACATTTTATTCTGTTAAAGCATTCAGTGTTGCTTGCTCAATGCTTGCGATATTTTAATTAACGGATCATATTGGAATGTTAATGTTGACGTGTTAGCTTTGGTATTAGCAACATGCTAAGTCGGTGTGTAACAGCTTGAGAGCTGTGCTGTTTTGGTGCCAGGCTGTGGGAATCAGCCTCACAGTGTTGGTGTTGTTTGTGTCAGGGCTCTGGCCCCGTCTCCAGCAGCTGAAGCACACCAGTCTTGTCCTCTTGGCTCCACGTCCACGGCCTTCCTCCTCCCTGAGCTATGACCACCCAGAGGGATCTTGATATGGTGAGTGAAGCTCTGCCACCTATACAGTAACATTATGGAGCAAAGGTGATAATCTGTTCACTCATGTGTTGTTTCAGATTTAGACATCACACTTACTGCTGCTTCATGATTAACCTAGAGGATTAATATATGCGATTATCATGGTGATTAAAACGTCACAGCAACGTTTTGCTTAAGTTAAGATAATTTAAGTGTTTGGGTTTTGGTGGGAGCTGGATAAGGGGGGGTTATGGATTAGTCAACGTCTACAAACACTTAGCTGGGATCGTGACGGCTGTTCCTGTGAACGCCATCTGTCTAATCTCAGTTAAAACGTTGGCCTACTTTCCTTTCAAGGTTTAGATGCCAATTGATGCACCCTCTTTAGGTCTTTAACCCCCCCCCCCCCCCCCCCCCCCCCCATTTCATCCATAAGAATGGACAACATTAGTATTTGCGAAGCCGTAACAAGTGGAGTTGGCACTTGGTAAGTCATTTGAAATCGTCCGAGGCCTACACACACCGGATTTTGCCAATAAACAAAGTTAGAAATATAAATTCAGTACAGTAAGTTGTCTTAGATGTATTTAAAAGGGAAAACAATGGAGGGCATTGGTAATTTTCCTGCCGTGTGGCTCACAAACTGACAGCTTACTGTAATAACAGCTTGACAGTGTGCCACAGGTTTAGCAGATGAAGCATTTGGTAGTCTAAAGCCTTCTTTTCTTTTCTTTATTTTTTTTACATGTGAATATAATCCAGTTTGGCTACATTTAACAATGCAAATGTCTGAGACAGTCGCATTTTACATCTCTCTGAGACTTTCCTGGCAGCTATCTAGGAATAAGTCTGGAGATTCAACGATTGTGTTTATGCTTCAACAGAGCAGAAAATATTCCAGAGTAACTGTGCGCGCTCATACGAGTTACTGCTTCACACTCTTTTCTGTCACCACATATTTGACATTCCACTCACTATTTGATATCGTGGATAGCGTGTTGTTTTTGCGTCACACCTTGTTCTCTCAGAGCGCCGCAGAGATGCCACCCTGGAGTATCACTTCTCCGGTGGAACAGCTCCCAATGAGAGGCGTCTGTTCGAACAGCAACTTTTATCCAACTTAGCCCACCGGCTCTCTGGTTGGGTACTTATCTTCATTTGCCAGTCTCCTCCTTTTCTTCTATCTGTCTAAACATTGTCAGAGTGAAACGGTAAACACCCAAGTTTTAGCCCACACCATTATTATTTCATGTTTTTAGTCAATCTTTTGGTTGTAAAGATCTACAAAAAATAATTGGTTGACAACATTTGCAGGGACTTCGTTGCATCTTTGCATAATGTGAATAAGTTTTCACTTTATTTTACCTCCACACATCCTACTTTTAGTGCCACTAAAGACATTTGTGATTCATTTTAAGAAAAACAAGCAGACCAGAAAAGCACTTTTTTCTCTGTCCCTAAATGTTGAGGCAGTGCGGTCAGCCCACTCAAAGGTCTGGTTATCCTTTATTTAAAAAGAAAAGATCAAATTTAAAGCTGCTCTGTTGGACAAACCTTGATGACACTATTTAGAAATTAGAAATCAAACAACTTTCTGTTTTATGCTTTCAGATAGGAAAACATTTCATGCTGAAATATTTGACAATGTTACACATTTATCTTCAGAGCTTCGACCATTGTTTTAGTATTTTAAGAGGTTCCTCAAATGAGATATCGGTTTAATTAAGAAAACATCCCAAAAGTTTGTTTGCTGGCAATGTTTTTAGGAAGCTTGACAAACATCAAGCTTGGATAAGCTTCTGGAAGCCCTCAAAGGGTCCAGGTTCAAAACAGTGTTTAGGTTTAAAGTCTTATTTTGATTGGAGGGCTCAAGGATGTTCGGGATGTAGGATGTTGCTGTGGACAATGAGGCAGATTCGACTTTGTTTTGATTTTGTTGGGGATGAAAGGAATGGTCACAAAGCCCAGTAAGGATGACACGAGGATGCAACCCCACATTGAGGTTATTTAGTTCATAGGGAGGAGGGGGAGGCCAGTGGACCACCAAGGGCTGGGCGGGGGGTGGGGGATTTTATTTGTAAACAGATCAGAGAGCGAGGTGGTCCCTCCCTGACGTCACACCTCTTTGGTTAAGTCTCTTTGTTCTCTCCTCGGTGGTTTATGGACTAAGGCAAGTTCAAGCACCACCTTTGTAAATGTCATGGTGGGGGGAGTTCCCACTTCCTTCTTTCTTTAATAAAGATGTCCCAGAAGAACAATTTAGTTGATGAGATTCTTCATTTCTTCCGAAACTAGTGGCAGCATAGTTGATTTGTAATGATGAGTTAATTGATATTAAAGTACTTTTATAAAAAAGATAGTTAAGGTCCAAAATTAATTAATTATTCAGGACAGAGTTCTAATTCAGACCCTACATGCAAGGCTAAGAACAGAAGGTGGGAAAATAAATATAAAATCAATAAATTGCTTAGTGACTGTCTAATATCAATGAGCAGGAACTTGCATCACATGTAGGTTTACGGCTTTTGGAAGAGTTACACCCTGACATTTAACTTCAGGATCTCAGTTATGTTTAGACCGTGAGTTTAAAACATAATGAACATAAAGAACACCTCTCATACACACTCATGATGGTATGACTGCGGGAGCGTTGAATGGTTATATACCAGCGATAATACAGTGCATCAGCCTGCTTGTTTAGTGTTCGTCGATCCAATTTTAGACTTTGAGCTGAGTGTGAAGTTCTTTAAATTTCGAGATATTTTTGGTCCTGAGTTGCTGTCTGAAGCCTGTGATCCAGAAAAATCTGCTTGGTGTTTTCCCCGGTGATGCTTCGCCATGTTTCAAGAGATATGTCTTGTTTGGGTTGTTCTGAGGTTAGAACGTTAGCACATCAATCTCCTGGTTTTAAGGTTAAAAATGTGACTTATTCTCTTCCTTTTTAAAGAAATTAAATACAAAAGAAAAATCATGTTTTAGACGTCAATGTCACCTCAGTGATCTGCGCCCTTTGAATTAGTAAAAAAAAAAAGTACAGAATATCACAAAAGATTTATAGATTAAGTTAATCTTTGTAATGAAACTAAATGTGCTTAAACTGCAGTGATTTTAGCTTTGAAAAATGGTTGTTATTTGCACTTTTCACAACAAAGGGTTGTGGTCTTTTTTTAAATCTTTTGGTTTACTGTGCGCAGTGTCACATGTGCATTTCCTGATGTTGGTGGAATA
Organism: Leuresthes tenuis; assembly: GCF_036924035.1. Lineage (NCBI taxonomy): Eukaryota > Metazoa > Chordata > Actinopteri > Atheriniformes > Atherinopsidae > Leuresthes > Leuresthes tenuis. The sequence goes on along the minus strand of NW_027325365.1, from coordinate 13,161,303 downwards.
TTTCGGCCCTCATCTTGAACAAGTAGCTCCTCCTTTTATTCATTTATGGATTGGTTTGTGTAGCTGCCCAGAGGGTACATTTTGGAGGGAGCCCCACTTATTCAAACCCTCCCACATGCATGCACAGTCCCCCTTGGGGCTACGCACTGGCCATGTAAATTTAATAACGGGGCCCAGAGCTGTCTGGGACACCTGGGGTTATCGCATTAGGCCAACAGCCCGGAGAGGAGCAGCAGCACCCTGGAACTAAAGGGCCAGTGTTCTCCCCCTCAACCCCACCCTTATCTGTTGTTGTCTCTGGCAACAGGGGCTCACTTCAGTGTAAGCCCTCGGTGAACGAAGTCGTCCAGTCAAAGGGTGGAGGTCTGGTGTGGATAAATCTAATTAGACTGGAATGCCTGTCTCTTCTCCTCCCTCTGAGCGTCACCTCATGGCTGAAGAGGTGAGAAGAAGCGAAGGAGTTTCACCACGACTGATTCAGGAGAATTTTAAAGGAAGCTTGGTGTTTGAGTTGGACGGTACGACATTTCTACGGACCAATATTTTCATGCTTGGTTTTATTGTTGTTGTTTTAGGTGCCCCTCCGCCTTATCCTGGTCAGTGGCAAAACACAAGACTTCACTTTCTCCCCGAATGACTCGGCCACAGACATCGCCAAGCATGTGTTTGACAACTGGCCAACAGGTACATTTTATCGCCTGGATATGGACTTTTTCAAAGATTTGAACCACTAAGTGACCCACTTGATTCAGTTCTTTAGGCACCCTCTTCAAATAATTAGATAGATAAATTAAATTTTCCTTAATTTGGCTTTTTATCTGTTTTTTTCTTTCAAGTAAAAATTAACACAGGATCATTTGAGGAGTCAAGACCTGCCGGATGGACAATATTATAGTATTAAATAGTGATGTTGATCGGTAAAGCTGATCCAGTCAATGGACCAGGACACTACATCGTACAGTATTATATTTTCTAAGATATGCTGGTACCAAGCTGGCCTGTGAAGGACAATAAGTTGTATTTTTTTTAGTTGCAAAACTAGGTTTTAGGCACTAAATGTAAAGATGAAATATGTACTTAGTATGAATCCAGGTTACAGTTTTCACAATGAACATATCTAATGAGTTTAGATGTTTATCTAAATCTGTGCTGTTGGCTCATTCACTGTTATGTTTTCTTAAGTATCCACTAAAAAAAAAGTCCAGAAGCAGTAGGGTCATAATAAGTGGGGCTCGTGTTCCTCCTCTCTCATGCAGGATGGGAGGAAGAGCGGGTGAGCAGTCCCAGTATACTGCGCCTCATCTTCCAGGGGCGCTTCCTTCATGGCAACGTCACCCTGGGAGGTAAGAACACACACCATCACACTGACGGTTCCTTTATCTGCCCGACTCAGTTAAAACTCCCGCAGACAGACAAAATGTCGTGTTGTGCACCCAGTTTGTGGTGTAGTTGATGCAAACTAAAGGTAATTTAATCCATTTGTTATGACCATGATGTGTGGCTGAAAGAGAGGTGAAGTTTCTACCGAGTGCACGTTGTACACATTTATCTTTTGACCGAATTAACACATCTGTTGCCATAGTGACAGCAGCAGTCTTCCTGTGCTTAAACGGGTCACAGTTGAAGGAGTTGGTTGAGTCTAAACAAAGCAGACTAAGTAGTAAATGAATGTGATCCTCTGATGCAGCCTAATCTCATTAAGCTTTTGACCTCTTGAACTGTGTCCTGTACCTGGCCCCCACCTGCACTCATTGACTCTCAGTCAGACGGACAGCTTTAGTGTTCAAGTTCGTCTTCATCAGGAGTCAGCATGGCTGAGAGCTTAACAGCAGTGCACAGGCTCGTAAACATTTCAGTCATTAACCTTTACGACTCGGTTATTTAAAAAAAAGTGTACAACACTGAGCCTCGTTCAGACATGAGATGCCTAATATTAATGGCTTCATCAGTCCGTTAAAGCAATGGCTTTTTGCTCTTTTGGCATAGTTCGCTCATGTTCCTCGTGACTTTCTTCAGGCAAACCCACCACATATTTCACAGCAGATCAAGTGACATTCTGTGCACGAGGTCAGGGTTTTCTTACTGGAACACATCGTGTTGCCATGTCAATTCATACTGGTGGTTGTGTGGAACATACTGGCAGTGGACGAAATAAATTCTTGACCTTCTTGATGTTGATGTTGTGATACGGAGCCCTCTTCAGGTTAATGTTTTTGTTGTGGGGGAAAAAAGAAAACTACTGGAAAACCGTAGTTTTGACTCTTATTTATTCACGAGTCAAGCAATCTGCTGGAAAGCACATTTTCTTTTGTTGCCTCTCTGTTAATGTTCTGCCACGAGGAAGTGATAAATGTTACGTCTCTAAGTTTAGAGTCAAAATGTGACCAGGCTGCTCAAATATATGAAGGTGACACGCCTGAAAGAGGCTTTAGTTGTTTATTTTTTATCGATTTTGAAATGTATTTTGATTTAATCTACACTGCAGCAATATATTTTCCCTTCAGGGATTAATAAAGTTTTATTGAACTGAATTGAAATCGCACTGTCAGGACCACAGTTACTAAAAGCAAATGTTGCTTTCCACGTTTGATGTATATCGACATGAATGAGTGAATCTGGGTCTGACTGCACTATAAAGCCCTCCTCTTATGGGCTTCGATCGATTGAACTGAGCCATGACCCAAAACAATATCATACCAATAACGTATGTGTGACGACTCGTTTGCATCGCCATCAGGAGTCGAAATGCATAAAGGCAACAAAAACAGTAGAATAAAAGGGATTTCTAAATGTAAAATCCATTTTTATTTAACGTTAACCTTAAATGTCTCCCACTGTCAGTTCCTGACGATAGTATCTTTGCTTCTTTATTAGTACAGTAGTGTCTAAATAATCCCGCTTTGATTTTTATTGGAGTAGCCACCACATCATCATATTTTGAAATGCTATGAGCAGTAATGCATCATGATGTGTATTTCATGTTTAAAGCTCTAAAACTTCCGCCGGGCCGAACGACGGTCATGCACTTGGTTGCCAGAGAGACTCTTCCAGAGCCCAACTCTCACGGTGAGGAACTGCTCTTTGTTTTTGTGTTTTTATTATTTAGCTGTAAAATTTGACTGTTATATTTTTAGTGAGAACTACATCTGATTGCATGGTGCAGTGTGTAAATGTTCTGTTAAATAGAACAGTGGCGATGGACATTTTTCTTCACACACATCGCAGAGAAAGCCTCTCCTGTTCCCACACACAGACCATATGAAGCTGCTTCAGTCTCCCGTCAGCTCGTGGTTTTATCTCACCTGATGTGTCTGCCGTCCTGTCTTTGTAGGTCAAAGAAACAGAGAAAAAACCACAGAGAGCAACTGCTGCCTCCTCTTGTAAAGCAACAGGACCCCCACACACACACACACACACACGCACACACCCCCGAACCACGACGTCACACAAACAGAACATAACACACACATCTAAACATGCACACACTCCTTCGCCGATTTCTCCTGCCGACTGTCACGTCAGCTGTGGATCTGGAATAAAATGCAGGAAGTCCGTTTGGGGCCCTCAGTCACTTTGGTTGGACTCCTGTCTAACCGTAGTCCTTTTTTTTTTCTTTTTTTTGTGCCAATATATTTACTCTAGGCCCCCAAACTTTTACTCTGGCAGCCGTTCCTCCGTTTTATTTGAAGATCCGACAAAGTGCTCGCTCTTTAATGGATCTGTTCACTCCTGGAGGTGTTTTTAAAAGCTGTCGTGTAGTGAAAAAGACCCAGGCAGGAACTCATCGCTCTTTAAGGACACAGAAGTGCTGTGAAGGATTTGTGGGCTTTAACCCTTCCCTATTAGTCACATGGACGTTTTCCCTGGTCTTACTGAAAGGTGTTAACCCTCTCATTGCACTTAACCAGTTTAATTCGGAAGTGTTTATAGTGTTTCATCGTCTCTGCCCTCACGGCTCGCTTTGTTTGGTCACACAAACAGACCTGAAATGGTAGAAAACGTGTCATCCTCCTCACAGACTGTTTCTGCCTCACCAACCGAACCGTTCTGTCTCCGTGTCGGCGCCGGTGGCCTCTGCGCAGCCGTCTGCGTCTGTTCGTTTCTGTCAGTGGACCAAAAGAGGAAGGACTTTTTAACAGGAAGAGCTGTGGAAACACCTGCGGGTCCACGAGGAACCGACTCCCCCGAGAGGCTTGAAAAGATGTAATCGGTGTTCCAACTAGACTGTTCCTCAGACGTTCTCTTGTAACGGGAGCTGCTAAACGCAGACAGACAAAGCGGTGGAAGGTGGGAGAGGAATGGCACTGGTGTGAGATCCTCCTCTATTGGACGCTGGAAACGAGGCGGAGAAAGTTTCTCCTGTTGAAGAGGGAAAAAAAAAGAAAAAGCTGGGTGATGTTTCACCTCCTCGTCATTTGGATGCTGTTGTTATTTCTTGTTTGCCTTTTATTGTGGAATTCAGTAATATCATTAATAATGAAATTTAAATATCGATTTTTATCTCGTGTATAGGTATTTGTTGAACTTTAGTGAGGGTGAGTTTGTGTGCGAGTGTGTCTGAGGGTGTGTGATGCACGTGGCATACTGTATGATGACCAGTGAGGGCATGTTGTTTCTTTTTTTTAAAAGAAAAAACAAAAGTGGCGCACCGGGAGCGTTGATGGGCTGCGGCTTCTTCAGAAACAGTCGGAAACCTTTTGATTCCTTCCATTGAGTGTCCTTTGGTTTGTGTTTTTGTCAGTCAGTGTCACTATGAAGTTTAGCTCCCTATGAATAAATGTACAAACTAAAATGCAATGTGATCTACATAAAAGCTTGTATTATAAATTAATAAATCTTTACACAAGGCAACGTGTCTCGATTCAGATTCATTGTTTCTGAAACTGCAACTAAAGAAAGACCACAGTGTTTTATTGATTCAAACATTTTTCAATGTATGTTTTAATAAAATATATATATATTTTTTTATTTAAAAAAAAGCCATCTGAAGACATAAAAGTATTATTAGTAGATTAATGCAGTACTCTGAAAAAGGCGGCGCAACAGCGCCAAAACCTACCAGTGGACAAAAAAGGAACGACATGTACTTGGCAGGACTCGCTATAGGACATGAACAGGGAGACACAAGATTGACGGTGTCCGGTGCGGGAGGGATGGAATACATTACGTACATATTTTGGGGGGGGGGGCCATAAAAATGACGTAGTGGGTTATAGTTTGGGGACCATTGATTTAAGCTGTCAAAGCAGTTAATTCATCTTTTTGGAAACTGAAAACTATAAAGCTGTAAACTATAAATAAATGACCAGTTATAATAGTTGAATAATTGATCAATTCACTTGATGTTTTATCTCCAGCTGTGTCCCAGATCAAAACTGCATCCAAATTACTTTTCAAACTCCCGTATTATTGTTTCACGAACTGGACATACGCTCATTTATCGCCGTCGCATAGAACAGATTCTTTGTGTGACACTTTATTGACCCAAGCGTGGGGACATTTGGGCCTCCAGATGTGGGTCAGAAAAGAAAAGGTTTAAAATATTTTTAAAAAGCGTTCATGTATCAGAAGTGTTTGATCTTTGAGTGTCGGTGGCGTTTTTTTGTGGCTCAGGTTATGCATCTCACGGATACAGGGAAAAGAAATCAAGCATTTTGATAGTTTTAGTTAATAAATCAAGAACAACTTTATTTGTGTAGCACTATTCATACATATGCAGTGTTTTACTGGATAAAAGTAGTGAGGATAATCTAATAGGTGCTAAAAGATTGAATAGTAAATAACGCAGCCATACAACTAAAATTATGAATAGATGGATATAAAGATAAAATCTCAGTTCAAAGCTAAATTAGAAATGTTGGTCTTCATCTTTCTATAATAAAAAAATCTCCAAACTCTCGACATGTGATGGGATATAATCCCATTTAGAAGAAAAAGTAATGATCTGAGAACAGATGATCTCTTCTCTCTCATGAAAACACTCGACACACAAATGTCAGATTTCCTCATTAAGTTGAGAAACAGCAGGCAAAACATTTTCAGAGCTATTGATGACGATTCTAGGTCACGGTAGTCATAAGAGCTTGAAAGGAGCTCCGAAAGGCTTGAAGAACTGAATAAGCCTTTCGGATGAGAGTTGAAACGTCTTCAAGACCCAGAAAGAAGTCCAGTTGCCCTTATTCAAGCTCTTATGATTTTCAGAGTTAACGCAAAACAAACCCCGAATCTTCTTTGGGATGAAAATGCAGTTTGGTGTGGTGACACAGATAATGTGTTCTTTATACTGACAGATCCTCATGTGATGGCCCGCTGCATCAGGTGGAGGTTCCACGCGCCTCAGTGAGATGAATCACTTATTATCTCTGTGGCCTCTCAGTCACATGGCAGCAGGTGGGACGTGGAACAACCCTCATCATCGTCCAAGGCTCTGTGTAAAAGTCTTGACCCATACCTCATTTTGTCATATTCTGCCTCCAAGGAGCCGCATTTTCTTGCAATCATCTCAAGGTGTCTTGAGGATCAGTTCTCCAGGCTTTGTGAAGGGCTTTTAAGGTTTTTACCTGATCATTTTCAGAGGGATTTTTGTTTGTTAAGCAGCTTACGAATCCTGTCCTACGAATCATTCAAAGCCTGCTTCAAAGACGCTAAATTTGCTCCCATTTCTTTTGTGGATTTAAAAAAAAAAACAGTTTGACAGAGTATTTTTTGCACCAACCACAAACTTTGGCATAACTCAGCACGGTGTGCAGTGAAAACTGGACAAGTGGAGGAAAAAAAACAGTTGTTTCAGGCCTAAAGTATTTACGAAAAAGAAAATCCAGCAAAGACCTGACAGGACCTGAGAGATGCATGTGGACCTTCAGCTGATCCATCTACTGTTCACTGCAGCCTTATCAGAAATGGTCACCATGAAGGGTGGCTGTCAAGAAACCATTCTTAAAGAAGGGAAACAGGGAGAAAAGGCTGAGCTATGCCTAATAACACAATAACTTGGCTGAAAATCAGTGGCAACAGGTCTTATGGAGGGATGAATCCTCCCCGGAGCCCAGACCTCAACATTACTGAAGCAGTGTGGGATCATCTTGACAGAGAACGGAACAAAAGGCAGAAAACATCCAAAGAAGAGCTTTGAAATGTCCTTCAAGAAGCCTGGAGAACTATTCCTAAAGACTACTTGAGAAGGAAGTTTGTCTAAGAGGGTTCAGGCTGTGATGAAGAATAAAGGTGCTCAGACCAAAAATGGACTTTTAAACTCCTTAGAATTATACTAACTCTTTTTTGTTGTTGTTGCCCTATTGAGTATATTTCCATTAATTTATGCATGTTTTGAAATCATCTCTGTACCTATTTCTCCTTTTCCTGGCAGTTTGTAAGAAATGAGGGTTGACTGAAGACACAGTACTGTATATAAGTGTGGAAAATGTCTTTGTTATTATCAAGTAGTTGCATCCATTGACCTCTAGGTGGCAGTGTGCCTCTGTGAGCCTAATGAGGAGCATCATGGTCCTTTGGAAGGCATAACAAAGTGGTGTTAAAAGATTAAACTGTTGAACAGACAGTTTAGTGATCTATAAGTCTTTGCCATCAGCTGTGTTAAACTTTTCATTGAGCTTGAATTTCAGCAGCTGTCTCTTTGTGAGCTGCAGAAAACTGCTCCCGATGTGCAGCCAGGTTTCCAGTTGACACTGGCACCGTCCCATAAAGGAAAAGAGCAGCCAACCCAAGTCTTTCTCAGCATACTGCACTTCCAAAACTGCCATTGTGTTGAAACTACTTTGTTCTCCTTTTCCGGAGCTGTTTTGGGCTTTTCTTGAGAGGAAAGTATGAACAGGAGCCGACCACAGAGTTGATCAGCAGTAGTTTAACGAGAGTCGAGGGAGGAGATCTGTTGAAATGGCTGCTGCTGAAGCCCCCCCACTTTCACGGTAGATGCAGGATGAATCGCTTTCTGTGGTCAACATGACTCAAAGCATGCGTGCAGCCAGTTTCTGGGTTGTGCTGTGGTAGGCTGCAGTCAAGCCACCTCTCAGTGCAGCTCTGATGCCTCCAGAGAGCAGTTTGTGCTCCGCTGCCCGGCCTCTCCTCTCCTGATACAGCGTTTAACTCCCATTGTGACAGCAGCCCATCCTGCTGTTTGGGTGTAATAATATCCTCACGTGTAAGTGCTATTACTGTAGTCCAGTAATAGTACTACTTGATGTACTAATCTTAGTTAGAAACACTTGGCGTCATAACATTTCATCACACCAAAAAGGCCAATGTGGCATCATGTCTGCATGTGTTTTAATGTAAGGTCTCTATCCCCTGACAAAGGCCACAAGACTACTATGACTACTGGGTATGGACATTTCCAGGCTCTAGAAATAACGTTTAACAGCAACCTTTAAGATGAATGTGAGCGTCTGTTTTCCCAGAACAAGTACTTAAACTCCACAATCTTACGAAGGCCATGTAATATGACGGGGAGCTTCAAATAATCAGCTGAGCAGATACTGAGGGCAGATTTCTCTCTGCTGTCCCCAAACCACACAAGATTGGTCCACGTGTGTTAGGTCATTCATTACTAATGGGGTTCAATCTGTATAAGATCTTACGACAGTTAAGCAAACTCTGCTGCTGTGTTTTCTAAACATAAATGTTTTATTTCTGCCTTCGGTCGATGTTCATTTATTTCTGTTTGCTTTTACAATCTGTCGGCAGACATTTGAAACCTTCTCACGTTACAATTTGCAAAAAAAAAACAAAAAAACATAGTTATTATGATATGATACTTCACTTTCTCCTCAGGGTCCAGTGGTTCCTCTGGAGTTTGGATCATCTCAGGCTGTAGTGGATCAGTAAGTGTTCACATTGACATAGTTTTCCTGAGCTTCAAAAGGATTTTACTGTTGTCTGTCTTTGTTTAACCGTTTAATTTATAATCACAAAATCTAAGATAACTTTTTCTGATGACGTGATCAGAAGTTAAGCTACATGCACATATACACATATCTGCTGACTCCTCTGTGTGCCAGATGTGCAGGCAAAGCAGAGGGCAGCTGTCTTAACATGATAGCTGGAAGCAGCCTCACCAACAATATACAAATTCTTCTGTTTATTAGTAGCTTTGGTTTGGAATTTTGATCGTATATATCCAGGGAAAGGTGAAAGATTGTCTTTAAAAGTGAAAACAACATCTACAATGTGGAGTTCAAGAGCAAAAGCTTAAAGAAAATTGTACTATTTGGTATGCTTACAGTTTCTGCTTTCTGTCTAAATGCAGATGGAAGTCGCACACGATGGAGAGAAAATAACTGAATGCCTAAATCAACAGGGGCCTGTGATATATGTGCTATTTTCTGTCACGGCATTTAGCGCTGCAAATCCCTCTTTCCCTTCGCTGCTTCAGACCATTTTCTTATCTGCCAGGTCCTCTTTTATTAAAACCAGCTGTGAACACACACAAAGGTGAGCACAAGCAATGCGGACTTCCTTCAGTATGTTAATTTCTACTTTTTAAAAAAAAAAAAAAAAGCATTTTCTGCTTTCAATTACGTTGCCTCATGTCGGTTTCCAGTAAAAGGTGTCCAGATACTTGAAAAATGACTTGAGATTTGCACAAGTTTATAAACACATTCAAACAAATCCAACTGTAATTCATTTATATCCCCGTTTTTAAATGAGATTTTCTTTAGAAATATGTAATGACCTACAGACATAAACGAGTTACTGTGCACACTTTCAGACTCATGTCTGAATAAACCTATTTTTCTGAAATTCAATCCCTTAAATGTTCATAAACTGTTGCAGTCTGATTCTAAAAACACTGTAATTCGCTCCTCTTGGTGTTGCATGTGTGTCTGGGAGGACTCCGGTTGTGTGCTTCATCATGTGCTCCCTTCTTGGAGTCTGTTTGTCCACGCCAGAGGTCCTGTGATGGCATGAAATGAAAGAGTTCAGTTGGCCAGTGTGAAAACATACACACTCATGCAGGAGCTAAATTAACCCAGCAGGGTGTTCCCAAATGAGCAGCTTTCATGCTGACTCCAGAAGCTGCCGCAGTCTCTCCTCATCTCCAGCTCTGCTATCTTCTCCTAAACGGAGGCATTCGAACCAGGAGGGCTGACGAGACATGAAGGTGTTATAGCGTCAGTGTTTCCATAACTGAGCTGTGGCAGCATGCAGGACGGAGGGAGGTGCCGCCTCTTTTTATTTGAGTGTTTATTTAACCAGATGGCCCCCAGTTCCTTGTAACATGCCACAGTAAAAGAAGCCATGGCTTTGACAACAATATCATCTCTGTGCATGAGGGAGGTGGAAAGATCATACAAAATGAAGATGTAAACGTTTCTGTGCATTACTGTGGCGCAGGGGAGGAGATTATCAATGGTCTGCAGCTAAAAATGACCGTTTCCCACTCCAAGGGGACGAAGCCTCAGCCTCACTGTGCTCTGGTGCACATTCCTCCAGGGAGACGCAGAGGGGAACTCTGACCTCTGACCTGTGTACGCGTTGCATGTTTGCACAAAAACACTGCACTGCACACAGTCAAATCCTCACACTTTTTTACCAAAAACGCCAGAGTTACATATGACTGAAGTTCATGAGAAATGACCAGTATTCTGTTTGAACCCATCATCAACTGATGCGACACATCTGCACACAAACCAAGAGGTGCCAAACAAACTGAGTCTAAAATGTCTGATATACGAGTATAATGAGTTCATTGTGCTTCACATCATAGATCCACTTATGGGCTTGTCTTTGTTTTGTTGTTTTGAGCCGAAATGGTAGAGATGCTGGGAAATAAGAATATAAAAACACTGTTTTGTATTGCTGATTGTCTCGCACACCAAAAAAAGCACTAAAGGAGGTCTGTTTTATGAACATGATAAACTAGAAAAACATAAGAAATCTAAGAAATAAAGACATTTTTATTGTCTGTCTGTGGGGGGGAAAGAAAAATCAAATCCAGGCTTGTTTTTAATATAGGTTATTATAACTTTAAACTCAAAGTGCATCAGCCATTAAAATAGCAGTTTATGGCCATATTTCTCACAGATTGCATCAGACAGGATTGACCTGTGTAGGTAATGATGTTGCATTACACCAGCTGTTACTTTCAATTATGAACCCAGCGATCATTCCTTGTCTGCGCTTTTATGTTTTTATATTTTTTTCACGTTTTGTTGCCAAAACGGTTGGATACAGGCTACAAATGCTCATTTTGAAATATGTCAAAGCATCTGTCAAACAGTTAGCTTTACCTTAATTAATATATGAAATAAATCCTTTATAGATAAAGTGTCAGATTGCAATAAACCTCGCCTTTTACACCTCAACAACTCAGAGTCCTGTTGTCTCCAGAAATACTCCGATGAGTCTGCAGTTATTGGACGTGTCCGAGGCTGAGTACGGGGAACTGGTCGATCGCTTTTTGGCACGGTTTGGAAAAGCATCTTGAAAACAAACCAAACAAAGGAGGAACAGATTAAACTGGAAATGCAGCAAAGAGTTCAAATAAGAACAGAGCAAACTATAATTCTTGAAGAAGCTCTAAGTCCTTGAACGTCTGCACCAAGATGTTGTATATCTTCTATAAATCTGTGGTGGAAAGTGAAACATGCCTTGCATCCATCTGCTGGTGCAGCAGCATTAAAGAAGCTGAGCAACCTGATAAACAAGGCTGGCTCAGTGCTGGGGACTGCTCTGGAGCTGACAGTGCCAGGAAGAATGCTGCAAAATCTGCTCAACATAATGGATAACACTGCACATCCTCTGCTCAATATATCGATCGACATATTGATGTTACTCTGCTGCAATAAGGACTGGTACAGGCGGTCATTCCTGCACACAGCAGCAACTAGACTTTGTGCCAGAGAAGGGTGAAATGCATGCCTCTTTTTTTTATTCTTATTTTCACTTTTCTCTTTTAACATAAGATGCACTGCAGTTTTATTCTCCTTTTTTGATTATATGAGTAACTTCTAGAGCCTAGTTTCCAAAAAAACAGGGTCACAAAGTGAAATTAAAGTTTAAAAAAAAAAATATTCACAGTTGTTGAAACTGTGAAATACTCTGTAATACTCAATCTGTCCTGTAGAGGTAGCAAATCATGTTCCCCCAAAAGCGCAGCCAGTGTCACACTGTATTAGACTGTTTTGTGCCATGTTACAGATTTATTCCTCTCTTTTGCTTCTTGATTTCACATGTAACATGATAGGAGATGCTGAGTGTTTCAGAAACATGAGTAAAGAGGAGTTCATCACTCTGCTGTGTGGACAAATACTCCTTTATACTACTTTCTCAGTGTAAAATCGCACAGAATATGTTGATTTTCATCATCTGCCCTACAAAATATCATTAAAACAATTAAAAACAATCATTAAAAGACTTTAAACAAGGGACAAGCTGAAAAGCCACATTGAATGGACATGAACTTTGGGCTGTGAGGCAGAACTGCATTAAAATCAGACCTGATTCTGTGTTGAAAGTCACTGCATGAGCTCAGACACTCCTCTGAAAACCAAAAGTGAGCAAGTTTGTCTCTGCATCTACAAAAGAACATTTTAAACTCTGACAAAAACTTTAAATGTATTCAGAGACGCTGCTGATGTGAAGCAAAGCAGAAAGCTGCGCCTTTTAGTGCGTATTAAATTATAAAAGAGCCAAAGAAAAAATGAGGGACAGCATTAGTTTAGCCTAAACATCAGGTTCAACAGCAGCACTCACAAGGATTTTTACCACAAGTAATTTCAGTGCAAAATCAGCACTATTCACACAGTTACACCCTCTGTCTATAAATCTTTTGGGCGCTTACAGGGTTAAACATCAGTTTCTGAACAGTTGCGGTAACCTCTGCATAAGCACACAGCTCACAGATGATGCACAAACATCACAAATGGCTTCCTTTTCTGCGGTTGCTCTGTTCCTCTTGGCTCCAGAAATTGTTTCCTCATAGTTTAATAAGGACAGGCGGTCACTCGAGGGTACTGGCTTCTGAACAGACTTTCCCCCTTTATTTCATTCAAACTTAAGTAATCACACTGAGATGAGGCCAACATGTGGTAACTGTAGTCTGGAGTAATCCAGTGTCACAACCTGCTGCTGATTACGGTTTGGTTTGTGTACCTGCTGAATTGTCCTTGTTACACAATCAGTACATTTAGTCTAATCAGTGTTTTCCTGTTACCACAACCAGTGAGTCAAGAAGACTGATCATCAGCCAACTCAACAGCAGAGCGGCCTCTTTGTTGTCGTCCCTGTTTACTTTCAGGACAAAGGCCACAATTTCTGTTCAGCTCGCCCAGATCTCTGCTCTTTTATGCTCCAACACCTGCTCTGATCGTTCTCCAGACATCATTAAAGGGAATAAATATGCTTATGTCCAGATTTAGTCTTTAAATTATTAAATATGCTCACATTGTGTGTGATTATTGCTCAGTGACACCAGACACTGACCCAGTGTTATGCACCGTACTGTACATCTGAGAAGAATGTAGAGGCGTGTCCTCCCTTCAGATACCTTTAAAGTACCACCAGTAGAGATTTTTGGCAGTTTCTTTACACTTTGGCTCCTTCTGCAGTTGTGAAATGTAGCACCACCGTCGTAAAGAAACACACGCACAGCCATGCACGGGAAGTTTTCTCTTCTTTTTAATCACTTCTTTCAGCGTACTTTTATCAAAGAGACTGTCCTATCATTTCATTACATTTTACATTGTTTTATTGATTTGTATCAAGCTGTTTTATTTGATTTGATTTTCATCTGCAGCTATATGTAGCACTTTGTGCTGCAAGTTATTTGTACAGAAAAGTATGATTATATGAGTATGCTGATACTGTTGTTGATATCATTTAGCTTAGGAGGCCATCAGAAGCCACCAAAAAAGTCAACTGACAATGTAAAGTAATGCCACAGATTCTAACAAGAATATTTACAGATGTGCAAAGGATATTTGCATATTTTCATAGACTGATATCTATAATGAACAGACACTTCTGATGTATACTTCTAAGCATTTTAATATGGTTAATGTGTGACTTCAATGCATGTACAACATTATTTTCATTATGCATAATACTGTGTCATCTATTGCAAGCTAGCTGAGAACCTTTTGAGAGGCTGCAAACTTCCATGATTTTGGTGTGAGATTGAAAAAACTGATTAAACATTTTTACATGAGAAGAGCGTTAGTTTGTGCATATTAGTCTGAAATTTAGGTGCTAAGTGAGGCTTCATCTGTGAGGCAGAGATGATGAGTTTATTACTTAGGTTTCAATCACTAATAAATGACATAAAGATTAAAGCTCTGCTGTTGTAATGTCATGAATTTCCCATTAATCAAGATGAAGAGCGCTAAAGTAAATATCAGGAGCAAAGAAACATGTTGCAACACAGCATTTGCATGCAATGATATGCATGAGCAAAGGTGTGTAAGAGACAGCTTCATCCTCCTCTGATTCACAGCCTACACAGAATGATGACACGTTAATTTAGAAATAACTGAAAAAGACACGATACGCTGCAAATGTAGGGCAGTGGCTGCAAAACGAACAAAGCCAACTGACAAACACTGAAGACAGAGTGGTTAAGGCAGGTAGATACGCAGCAGCTTTTTAAAAGGTGTCGAAATGATTGGTCGACGTCTGATAAACTCACCGATCCACAACTTTGCACAAAGAGCCAAGGAACAAACAAGCTAACTGGTTAATAGCTAATTTTGGGTATTTTCGCTTCTTCTGCCATGTGTGGTGCATGTCCAAATATAATAAAAATATGTTTGTTTTTTTCTTCCAAATCTTTATTTGAAGACTGAAGTTTATATAAAAAATGTCTCATTATCACCCGACTAGGTACCGTAAAGTTAAGTGAAATTCTTGTGAGATATTTGCTGGGCAGGAAACCATAGATATGAACTGCAGTATCTCAGCCCCCAGGTGCTCCAGGGAAATTTTCTTAGGCCCAGAGATTTGCATAATTAATGGGACTTTACCTTAAAACGAGTCACATGATTTTAGGGTTAACACACTTACTTCTCTAGTGTTCGTTTAAGTTCATTTTCAAGACAAAAACCAGAGAGTATCTTCCACCTTATAATACTGTAGCATCTTCCTGCAACAGCTAAGTTTAGTTTTCAAAGTATTAATCTGTGCATTTCCTCTTATCTCAGCGTGAGTCTTTAAGTGTTACTATGGTGTCTGCCAATACTTTCAAACATAGGTGCCTCTTACTGAACGCGTTGCTGTCTGTGTGAGTTCATTTAGACATTAAAATGCTTAACAGTTCATTGCTCTTTTGCACTGCCTGCTGGAGCCTGTGCTGTAATTCCAGTTAGTGAGGGATCAGATGGAGGTCACTGCTGGGTTGTGGGGGTTGCCGCGCACCACCAGTCCACCGAGCCTTATCGGACTACATTACAGCTTTTATCCTCACTAATGGGATCTCTTGGTGGGGAATCCCAAGGGTGGTGGGGATTAAGATACCTGGCCTTTCTCCCATCTGCAGTTCACCGTGTGGGGCAAAGAAAATGTGTTGCACATGCTCAGACCGTGACTGATGCTGCTGCAAGCTTTACATCTCCAGATACACAGAGGAGCCGAAAAAATGTGAGGCTGGAGCGAGATCAACGTGTGTTCACACCCTGATTGTCGGGGAGCTGTCAGTTGCAGCATGTACGCAGTGATCCTGCTGAAACCGACTCCGTTTGCAAGTCATTGAGAGAGTATCAGATGATAAAGAGTTGGGAGGCGTTCAGGCCATAGAGACAGCACCCCACGTTAGCGTTTATTGTTGGATATGTTTTGGAGTTCCTTAGCATTCCAGCCTCAGTGGAGGAAGGAGGTAAAATAGAAATCAGATCTCTTAACCTGAATGACAGATGAAGAGCTGCGGGGGGAATGAATCCCACGTCTCTTTTTGCAATCCTTCCAGGGATGAAGGAGATCAGGCCTTTTATTTAGATATTACAACTAACATGAGAGTGTAGTGTTTCAGATTTGTTCCTCTGAACTTGTCTCTGTCCTCTTGTGTATTTATAATCTTCATCATGTTTGGTCACTGCAGGCTGAGTGAATCATGACTCAGCGCTCCATCTGTCTGTCACATGGCTGAAAACATCTCAGCTCAGTAACAAGAGGCTCCGGCACCAGCTCTACCGCCTTCAGCTTGTTTATTTCTGTGTTACTGATGCAGCCATTTGATCATCTGATGGCTGGAACCAGCTTTGTCTGTTACTGCTAATTCAATAAGCCAGATATAATAAAGCATCTTCTTACTGGTATTTGTTTGCCTCCACAGTTTGTGACGAAAGAGGCTTGAGATCACCGGACTCTCACCACCCTGCAGCGGCTCTGGTGCTGAGAACAGCAACAAGGAAAAAGGTCAGGTTGAGTCCATTGTTAGAGCTGTCACTAGCTGATTTATGAGCAGCAGGTTCGCTCTGTTTGCACTGCCTTAAGTCACTCACTGTTTCCACAGCCTTATTTACAGGAAGAGACAAGATATGATTTAGATGAGAAATAGGGTGGACACATAGTTCTGCTCAGTCTTTCTCAGGACACTGCAGCTCTGGTTACGAGCTGCAAAAAAATATTATTTTTTTTTATTCAGTATTCTGCCAGTGGTTTCTAGTTAAATTGTCAGAAGATAATCAAGTATGTCTGTGACAGATCTCACGACAGGGGTTGGTTGTTTTGACAAACAATTCAAGGCAGAAATTCTTTGGGACGACAGAAAGATGAAAAACTTGAAACGTTTTTATTTGAAAAAGTACCATGAATCAGCGATCAGAATGTTTTTTGACGAGTCTAATTGGTGAATGCTTTTGAACACTGAGGAGCGGGTTTGTGATTTCAGAGGTGCTGCTCTGTAACACAGGAATCACGGGGAAGAAATGAAGACTTTTATCACTTTGGAAACTGTTCGAGTGAAGCTTCTTTTTTTACTCTGGCAGCTGTCAGATGGGAAGGTGTCGACCTTGGTTGTGCACGTCTTTGTTCAAAGGAAAAAAGAAAGCATTAGTGAGCACAGCTCATAGTGCACCCTCTGTGGTTCCATCGTGTCCTCGGGGTGTTTGCTGTGGGTGACATGGCAGCTGAGCGAAGCTGCTTTGGTTTTGGTGAACCGGTGCTCTTCAAGCTGACAGTCATTCAACACCCTGCCAAGTTAGTGGCTCTTAGTTCAACAACACCTGCTGGATCCAGGAGGCCTGCATGAGAACACAGTGATGGCAGCTCAAACACTGCACACAGTATGGGAACATGTAGTGGAGATGGTTGTAGGCCTCCTCCAACCAGTCCAGTTATGATGCATCCGTCTATTGAATAACGGGGAAATAAATATTGTTGCTGAACAAAGTTCAGTTAACATTTGAATATAAAATTCAATCACATGATCTTTTTATCCTGTCCTTTCAGTTTTCCCCTTTATTAGGATAAATTGTGTTACAGACAGCTTTTATTTGTTTTTATTAAAGGCACTTAAAGAGTATTTGTAAGGAATAAGAACCCCCCCCGACATTACAGTTAAATTTGTGTGTCGTCTGCATAAGTGTTGTAAGACCAATTTGTTTCTTTGCACAATGTTGATCTGTAAAATTGTTTGGGTTCTTTAAAGGTTTACCTCTGGAGTGATTTAACTGAACACTTTATTTGTTGAAACCATCAATGTGAAGCTAAAAACTTGCTTTTGACTTGACTGGTTTTAATTATGAATCTAAAACCAGGTATGGTACTTAATAACTTTACTCCCTTTTTATGCTGATGTAGATTTTCATCCCTCCACACTGCAGGTAAATACTGTAAGTTCTACAGCTTTAGTAACATAACAGACTTTTGAAGTACAACCCATTTTTACAGACTAATCCAGTTGTTTCCAACCTCTTTGGCAAGTGAGTCTCATACAAATATAGTGTTTAGTTTAGCCATATTTTTGGTGTCTATAAGTTTATAAGAACTCCAGCAAATACAGATCTTAGCCTGTGAACTTGTTGATATATTAAAGTGTTGATTCAGAAATTTGAAATCTCCCTTTAATCATCTAATGAATCCTCGTTTAATCTGGTTTTCCTGTAACAAATGAAGGTAAAAAACAAAACCCAACATAAATACCTTCAGTTTTCATGTGAAAGATCTGTGATTGGGGAGGCACAGAGGATTTTGAATGATACAACACATGTTCTTGATTTGTAAACTGGTGTGTTGCTTGCAGGCAGGATTGTTAGAGTAAACCCTTTTTTCTCCCTTTCAAACATTGGAGGGCAATGTTGAGATTGTGTAACTGCTGATAGGAAGTGAAATGACTGGAGGACATAAAAGAACTGCTGTTTAGAAGTAAAAAGGTAAAGTTTAAGGTCATGTAGGTGAGTTCACTAAGTTTCTATAGCATAAAAACCTTTTAGATGTTTTGAAATAAAGAAACAAACATTTTTGCTGAACTGAAGATTTTAATCCAGCTGTTGCTTGTGATCTTTTATTATTCTACTACATTAGTCATAAATTGGTAGAAGCTAACTGTTCATCAGTTCAACTGTTCATTCAGGGTCCCTGAAAGTCTCAGAAAGGTGAAATCAGACCACCTTTACTTTCTGTGTAGACTGCTGGGAGGAACTGGCACTAGCCAATCCTGACTCCTTGTGAGAGGAACAGATGAAATGGGAAACTAACGAGCTGAGGAGAAGTTATTACAGGCTAGGTGAATAACACAGCAGAGGCAAGCATGAGCGAGGAGCTGTGGCCTTTGGCGAGCCGTAGCAAGTGGCGAGAAGCTTACTGGCTTGCTCCTGGTTAAACGGGAGCGGGGGATACATAGGGCTGGAAACTGAGCTGACCTAGAAGCTGGCAACTCTTTGCACACAGGAGAAGCGAGGTCAAGTAAGAGGCCACATTACTACCAGAAACTAAATGCCAGAGACTTCGCTCTGCTACCTACCAGCCAGTCCAGCACACCTGGACCTCGTGGCTTCTACAGCAAGTGAGCTTCCAGTGGGAACAGCCTCACGTTTGGCCTCATCTCTGCTGTGTGCTGCTAATCCCAGGAACCAGACTACCTTTAGGAGCACTGGACTGGATAGTAGCTCTGATTTAGCCCGTTTCCTGGAGCTTGCAGCTCCTGAACTGTTAAAAGCATCCAAACTGAATATGTTACCGTCATGATACGTCCACGTTCATATGACCTTGTGTAATTTTTTTAGCTTTCCTCAGATTGGCTCTTTGGTTCAAAGGTATATGGCTAAATTCCTTAACTTTATAGAACGTACAGTCATCACACGGTGGATGTATGCCTGTATGGCTGAATTACACCTGTATTAGAGCCACTTTGTTCAGTCAGTGTCAGATTCCAGCAGGTGGAGATGTGGTTGGGTCAAATTTGCAAATTCATAGATCCCAAGTCACTGAATGAGGATGGACTTGTAGTTATATCTAGAGCACTTTAAAGGCACAAGAGGTTTTATCCAGGCAAAACCTTTGAAGTGTACAATTTTTAGTTAGGCATATTTGATGAGTTTTCAAAGGATTTACAGTACAGTAGGGTCGGGTTTTTAACACTAACTGTTGCCGCTAAGAAGATGATGCACACTCACTGACCACAGCTGTTTATAAAGTGTGAATGTATAGACTAATGTGATAAAGAACAGCCTTGTCTGTGGGAGAGGATCTTGGCTGGGTGATACTGTTACTAATCTGGATCTAGACTGGAGTTGAAAGTCAGGACACACAGCTGCAGTCCAGCCTTGTCTTTGCTGAGATCAGGCCCAGGCCACCTTCTATGTTGCTCAGTGTGATCTCAGACGGTTTGTCCTGCTGTCTGTCTGAGCTGCCAGACGTGTGCTGCCTTATTCGCCTTAGGGAAGAACAGGAACCATCAGATCGAGGTGTCAGATTCACTCAAAGTGTTGCAGTTTGTGTCTGGATGACACTTACCTTTCTGACTTAATCTTTTCTTCTTTTCAGTAAAAGATGTTGTCACAAATAATACAGGTGGAAATTTTCTTTCCTGTTCTTACGGTTTTGCTGTTACAGAATGTCTCCTGCTAACTTTCCAACAACTGATGTTTCCTCCAAGTTTTCCTTGGCTTTGTATGGGGTTTTTGAATTCTGTTGCTTTATTATAAACAGACAGTGTTGGCAAAGCTTTTGTGATCGTCACATATTCACAGGCCCTCATCTCCTCTGAGCTTTTTGTTCATGTGGCTGTGGGTAACCTTCAGACGGGTTGACAATGAAGCACTTGTCGCTGGAATGTTTTGTCATCACTCTGATTTCTTTTTGGAGCTGTAAATCTCTATTGCATCTCCTGTCTGTTGAATTTATGGACCGCAATCAGCCATGGATTAGACGCTGGTCAAAAACAATAAGCTCCAGCTGAGCACGGAGCAGAGATATGCCATGCTGGAATCCCATTATGAGCTACATCAATCTGTCTGCAGCTGAATGGGGAAGCAGTCATGGGGACAAAAACCCTGAACTCCAGCTTGTGCCTGATCTGCATAGAGAGTATTATTCTCAGGAAAATGAGCTCTGTGGCTTTCAAGACTCTGTGGGATCCAGGACTTTGTTTGTGTGTGATATGCAGAGTTTAAAGGATTAAACTGTGGGTGTGGAGTTGCCCTGAGCACTTAGACAGCTCTGGAGCCGAGTCTTCGGCTACTCTGTGTTCAAAGCTCACTGGAACAAGAGATGCATGGCCTTGTTATTCCTATTTGAACAGGAAAAGGCTCCAGTCAAAAATGCATGGCCAAACCTCAGCGAATTCCTGATGAGGGAAAGAATGCAGCAAAAGAAGCCACGTTCCTGTCCTTTATGGACTTTTTCCAGAGCAGCCTTCTGGCTCGCTCGACTCCTCGTTCAGTTCTGGCACAGTCAGAATCCTAAAGAATCATAAAGATCCCTGTAGATGATATCTGAACTGTGGAGGAGAGCTAGTGAAAAGTGTGTGTGTCAGGCTGTAAAAGATAGCCTCGTTTCTTTTCATTCAGTCACAAGTTGTTTAGTACATCGCCTCGGAAATGTCAGCTTACTGAGCCTGACTGTAATTATGCACACTGCTGTTGTGTTTTGTAAGGCATCAATGTCATAAAATTAACATAGCATGTAACTATGAGGATTAGCAGATGCAGATAAGAACAAAGTGTTCAGATCTGGCAGCTTCACAGCTACATCTGGCTCGCCTCATCAGCAGCTCACTGATGACAGCCGCCAGCACGGCCACAAGGTTTGGGGTTGATTAAAGAAATTAAGTCAAATAGGAAACAAATAGTTTAAGTAAAGCATGATATATGGCATTAAGGGTGTTTATCAGTTAAAGTTGATGCAGACTAACTGTATGATACCCTTAATGCATAGAGTGAAAAATAAACAGGTTATATTGAAACTTGATTTTAAAAAGTACATTTCACCTTAATAACGCGACACAGCTGAAATGACAAAACCGTTGCAAAATATCTTATTAGAAAAATATCAAAATCAGACTAATTTGTTATATAAATATAATTATTACTTTCTCTGAAAATACATAATGATGGCAATTACAAAGCTTGTTGAAAAAAAAATAACACAAGTCAGCATAGTATTAGGACTTAAGCAAAGTCTCATATTATAGATTATAAAAATTTTACATATTGTGCAGCTAAAAATCTGAAAGTGATACCTTTCGAAACGTTGATTAAAAAGTCTTTTCACTTCACTTTTCCTGATATGTTATTGGTCAAATCATCTCTAAAATGTAATTTGTTTCTTAACTGTGTGATAAGCAGAGGGAAGAAAGGTGAAAACAAGACTGATTTAGTGTTGTTGGAGCTGAAAACAGAAAAAGTTTTGGGGACTGAACTTATTATGTGGCTCCTTTGTCAAATGAAAGGTCACAGTGAGGCTGACTGGCTGCCAGGTGGGTTTGTGCTGATGGGGAACAGAGACTCTGCAATATGGGGATTTTTTTTTTAGCTGAAGAAAAATTTGACTGTCGGTCAACTCTTGCACTTGACTTCCAAGAGGCAGACAGATGTGCGCTCGCTCCGTGCTGTTATTAGTGGGACATGGAGCTGAATGTCACCTGTATAATAATGCTGGGAGCTGTTTGCAGGTGATGTTCTTGCAGGTGTATGCAGATTTAAGAGCAACGAATACCAGCATTTAAAACCTTAAAGGGTTAAAATGCCTTCCTGTTTACACTGTGAATTGCTCGATTGAGCCGACCTGTTTCCTCGCAACTGGTTCATTACTAAAGAAGACATGATACAAGGTCCTGATGTAGTGATCAGGGACCTTAACCAGAGACAGTGAAGCTAAAGTGAGTGTGGCCTTGTTAAGTCAGAGATAACTTTAGTTGTGGAAAAACAATATTTTGACCATAACATGCCTCCTGAAATGGCCTGAGAACACCTAATACATGCTTAACAAAACGAGTGATTTCCGATCAAACTTTTTATCATCCCTTGACATGAACAGGCCCAGTAGTTTAGGTTTGCTATATAGACAATTAAGGATAAAAAATAGAAACATGATAAGAAAAAATGGAAGTGGTCAAATTTAGAGGCATACTTAGCTAAGATATTTATATAAAAGATATTTATATAAAAAAGATATATAAAAAAAAAGAATAACTTGAAACAAACACAACAAGACGTTTTACACATATTCTTACGTAGTTATGTGTATAAAGCTGTTTCAGAACATTTCAATAGACGACATGCAGAGAAAAATGTCTCAGAAAAGCGAAACATAAACATTTTTAAAAATCATTGTTAAAAAACTTTATTTCGTAAAGTACAAGAACCTCTCAGAAAATACAATAAAACTTCATATGTACGGAGTACATTTCATATGTACGGAGTACATTTCATATGTACGTTCTGTTTGGTCATTCAGTCTAACGTTGTGCTCTGAATTAAAGGTTATAAAAGGTGCTTCTCTTTGTGTTACAGAGGCTAGAGTAAATTTACACTCAGACACTGGATTCCTCTCCACAGCCTGGTCATTTTTTAAGGCTTCCTCATTACCTGGCAACCCTGTTGCTGTGGGCTGGTCCTGTGTGAGTTCCTTGGCTACAACATTCCGGAACATTCCATGGAGGACTCAGGTGCTCCTCGGCCTCTGACTCAGCTGCAGCTCTTCACTATGACACAAGAGGAAACACAAACTACACCGTGGTGGTGCACTTTTTAACAGGTGGTCTTTAGGTTAATATTCAAAAAGGTAACTATTATTATTTCCCTTTTGATGGGGGGAATAAATGTATCTTCTCATTTGATTCTAAAGTCATGATTTAACAGAAACAGTCAGCAACAAGCTGATAGGAAACTCAAAATGGATGCCGATATTGCTCCTAACAGGTGTTTGATAACTTTTTCTCCATTGCAAAGCTGGAAATATGTACATTTTTCTGTGTTTACAGCTTAAAAATATCAACAGCTTTTAAAGAAAAGCTATTTTCTTTTCCTTGTGAGTGAAACCAGTGCACATTTTGCTAGAATATACACCAGAAGATCATCTTTCTATTGTATTTTCCCCAAAGATTGATCATGTGTATATTTTCACACTTGTGTCATGAATTAGAACAGTGTAAATAATGCTACAGTGACTGGTTTGGTCTACTATTGTATGTTTTTCTACCACATCTTTACCTGGTTAAATGTTTGGGGATTACTAAGTGGGAGAGAAGTAGTGCAGGGTGGCTCAGAGCTGTCAGTGTCGTACTCTCACATATTTTAGGGGTGAAGTGAGGATATGCAACAGTGAAGCTCATCTGTCCCTGTGCCTTCAGGAGATGTTCACACAGAGGAGTGTCAGCAGGAATGTTCGCTCCAAGGCTGTAAATATTTGGGCCTGTTTACCGAGTCCTTTACAGCGGATTTGTTACTCCGTTCAAATGACCTAGATGGCTTTAGTCTCTGTCTCCTCCACAGAAAGAGCTTTAGGAAGAGTTATCCATCTCATGTGGTGAGATGGTTTGTCTTCCCATCATGGCCTCTTTTGATGATTTCCCGATATTCAAACCATATTAGAGCGATGAAAGCTTTACGGTTGTTCTATTTGAGACTCACATGTTTGTATTTTCCACAATGTTCAACAGCTGCATGGCTGTCTGTCCTCCAGATATTTCTACTTTTGATTGCAACTGCAGTGACAATTCTGAGCTGTCTCTGGTCTCTAATATCTCTGCAGATACTCAGCAATCCCTGAGGAATTTCTCCCTTCTGGTATCATTTAAGGTTACCCAAATACTCAGCCCACACACTGGTGCCTGTTGTTCTTTAGCTCCTATCACATATTTCGGCACTGGTCTTTGCACCTAATAGAGAGGTTGTGTGGAAAGTATTTTTTTTATGAGAGAATGAAGACAGAATTTATTTGCTTTATTCATTTCCCTGTTTGGCTGTGTTGTTTTCAGGTTCAAGGTTTCTTCAGGGTCCTGATTAAAGTAACAAGAATAATATGAGTTGTCAGAATAAAAAATCACGGGGTTTTGGGTCTCAGATGCTCTCCAAAAAGATTCATGGTATTTTCCTTTTTTTTTTTTTTTTAAGAAGCACTGTTTCAGATGCATCTGTTATTCTATCAAAGTGTGTTTGTGGTCGACATACTTCTAGTGGAGTTTTGACAAGTGATTTATAACTGATAAGTGGATTTATTTAGCCTGCTGGAACTATGATTCCTGTTGCAGACATTATATTGGCTGAATAAATCAACATATGCTCCTCTTCTCTCCGAGTGTGCAGGATAAAGGCCTACTTTAATGTTGTTAAAGGAGACAAAAAGCCGACATTCTGTTGAGGATGACTTCCAGTCTTTGCAGCAGACTCCCTCCTACACTCTGCCCAGACTGGTTAGAGATATGAGGAGACACTCTCCACCTCTCTCCTGATGGATTTCATCGCAGTCAGTTTGCATTCCTTAGTTCATGTTTTTGCTAACTGTGCTTTCCCCTTTTTTTTCTTCTCCCTTTGCCGCTCCCGCAGCCAAACTTAAATGACATCATGCCGAGGGGAAGTCAGGCTGAATACGTACCCACGAGGCCCTGAAGGAGAACCAGGGACCAATGGCAGGAGGAGTGTCTCCTCAATAGGAGGATGAGATATCTATCAGAGAGGAAAATCTTACAGTCTTTAAAGGTAATTCCTGGCACACGTGAAGCTCTTTGTCAAGTGCTGCAACAACACGGGGACTGAAATGTGGAAAATCTCTGTCCTGTTTTGAACCAATGGTGAGGAGGGTTTCAGGAGCGACAGATGGGATGGGAGGGCTTTGATGAAGGAGTGAAGAAGCAATAAATATATCTAGATGGAAAAAAAGGCGACATAAAACACTTGGGCGTAAGCCGGAGAGAAGAAAGAGGACATTCTTTGTGTCCTGCTCTTTAAAGAGCTGCTCTCTGAAAAGGCTACAGTGTCTGCAGTGACAAGAGGGTCCAGCTGAGGTCAGATCAAGACCCACAGGATTGTTATGAGAGGTTCAGTCCACTGTTTTGAAGCTCATATGGCTTGTTTGAATTTCAAGCCAATTATCAGATTAAAGATCGCAGAAAACTAAAACCTTAAATTGCTGAAAGAAACTGTCTTAGGCTTTCACAGCAAGTCCGGTCGCACGACTCCTGGTCCCTCGGCCCACCGAGTTGGCAAGAAAATGACCTGAGAGACCACCTGATTTATTTTCTTCATGTAAAGGAGGAACTCTGCTGGTGCGATATGAGCCTGTTACAGACTATAACTTGTGCTCAGTGCCATGCACCACCTCAATGGAAACTTAAGGCATGCCTGCTCACATGTACTCATTGTGAACTCATTCATCTGGAATCCAGCTACCACTAAAGAGAGAATTCCACTCAAACACTTTCAACTTCCCTGATTTGTTTTCCTCTCTCCTCCCTTCATCATGCGGTGACAGGGTAATAGTGGACTTCCCTGAGAAGTGGTCAGATGTTAATGAAGATGACAGTCGTTTCTACAGAGGGGACAAAAAAAGCAGGTGCCTTGTTTTCTTAAATGAATCATGTTGGAAAGTGTGAGAATGTGGGACGGAGGAAGTGACTGACAGTGCGCAGGGTTGGGTGGTCGGGAGCCAAGCAGGAAGGTCACTGACCCTGAGGACTGGAAAGTTAAAGACGTAGACACGAAGATGAGGAACAATCTGTGAAAGGAGACACATTATGGCTGTCGTTTTTGTTTTTTACAAGCTGACACATTTTCCTGATCGCTTCATGACATTTTTGTGACATTCTTTGATCAAGATACAAAGAGACACAGTACATCTGCTCCCTTTTCAACCATGAACCATTTACAGCTTGTTTGAGAGAGTGGAGGGATCCACCTCTTGAAGCTTGATGCTACTCTATGACAAACAGTAACAGACAAAAAAATTCCTGACCGGCAGTTTTATTCTCAAATAGCAGATAATTGATACTGATCCCTCAATTCAGTTCAGTTTTAATTGAGTTTATTTATAAAGCACCAAATCACAACAAATGTCATCTCAAAGCACTTCAATGATACGGTCCAAATCAAGCCAATTAGAGTCCAATTGATGGTAAACATAATCCAATCAAATCTAATTCATAAATACGAAGCCAATTCAAAAACAATTTCCTGGCTATGGAAACCAACAGCTTGCACTGAAACTTCTTTTTCGTCCAATCCCCCGTCCTGAGTGTGCCTGAGGCGACTGTGGAGAGAAACGACTCCCTTTTAACAGGAAGAAACCTCTGGCAGAACCAGACTCTGGAAGGGTGGCCATCCGCCTCAAGCAGCTGGGGTTTGAGAGGACAGAAAAGAGGGGGGAAAACACCATAACACCATTTAAAGGATACCTGTTGAGACAGAGAAACACAAGTTAATGACAACAATAATGCCAAATATACATAATTTCATATATGTAACCGAGGAAAGGTGTGACATAAGAGGCCTCCCAGCAGTCTAGGCCTATAGCAGCTTAATTATGGGATGCTTTAGGATCACCTGAGCCATCCTCATTATTGCACAATCTCATTGCGAGTCATGCATGGAAGTGGCCCAGCGTGGTAAAAAAAGCCACAGATAGAGTAATGTATTGGCCAGGCAGCCGTTTAATACTCCCATTAAAAATTACGACATAACTCCTCGGTGATGTATCGGCTCCAAAAACTCTGAGCTTCACTGTCGGTCAGCTCCTCTGTGCTTTCTTTAGGTTTCAGAGGCTGATGTTAAGATCTGTTTCTTATTGAAGTTTTACATATATCTGTTTTTGTCACCGTGGAAAATATTTGGTGCAGATGGTGCATTGAGTGACAGATGATGACTGGAAATGTGAAGAAGCACATCCGAACTGCTCACTGGTTCAGAAATTTTCTGACACAGATGTTCTCAGACAAAGTGCCAGGGTTGTGTTTTTTGGACTTTTTGAGTTGGCTCTAACCTCAGACACTCAAATGTATGCTCTCAAGCCCCGCAAAAGTGTTTTTATTTTCATAATTTGTCCAATTTGAGACTTATTTAATGAATAGGTATTATATATTAATTTTGTTGAATTGTACCTTTCAAATATTATGAAATTATATATATATATATATATATATATACTACTGGTCAAACATCTAATTTCTCCAGTTTTTTTATTGAAAATTACTACTTTAATGTCTCATTGCACTCTAAGATGAAATTAAAGCATAGTACAAATAAGCAATTGGAGCTATAAAAAAAAAAGAAGAAAAGAAATCATGGAATCAATTTATGGACCAAAATTTATTCTAAACCTTTGACTCATCAAAGTAGCCACCTCTGGCTGATATAACAGCTGAACACACTTGCAGCATTCTTTCTACAATAGAAATCAAATAGTCTTCAGAAAGTTCTTCCCAACTCTGTTGCAGAAGTTCCCATAAATGTGTGGCACTTGTAGGTTGCTTTGCTTTCACTCTTCTGTCCAGTTCATCCTAAATCAGCTCAATGGGGTTTAAGTCTGGAGACTGTGCTGGCCACCCCATGTTTTCAAGTTTACCATCTTGTTCTTTTTTCCTGAGGTACTTCTAGCATAGCTTGGTCTTATGTTTTGGGTCATTATCTTGCTGTAGGATGAACCTCTGACCAACTAGACACATACCAGAGGGTATTGTATGGTGCTGCAGTATGCTGTGGTAACCGTTTTGGTTCAGGGTGCCTCTCACTCTGGATCCAGCAAAACAGCCCCAGACCATCACACTACCTCCTCCATGTCTGACAGTTGATGACACACTGTGAAACCATCCTTTCGCCTAATCGACGGCGTACAAAGATCCTGTGTGATGAACCGAAGATTTCAAATTTTGATTCATCAGTCCATAATACCTTCTTCCAGTCTTCAGTAGTCCAATGGTGGTGCTTCATGGCCCAGGCAAGCCTCTTTGTCTTATTCTGACGTCTGAGCAATGGCTTTCTTGCTGCAACTCGTCCTGTCAAACCTGCAGCTTGAAGTCTTTTCTTCACAGTTAAGACTGAGACTTACTTACTACGACCACTATTAAGCTGTGCTTGAAGCTGTTGTCCTGTGAGCCTCCTGTCATGCAAGCTATTAACTCTCAGAAACTTGTCCTCTGATTCAGTTGTGGCTTTGGGTCTGCCAGACCTCTTCCTGTCAGAGTTTCCCCCAGTTTCTAAGTGCCTTTTCATGGTGTAGGAAACTGTACTCACTGACACCTTGACTTTCTTTGCAATTTCTCTGTAGGAAAGACCTACATTTTTAAGTGTTATGATGGTCTGTCTCTCTTCGATTGTTAATTGCCTTCTTCTCACCATTTTTGTAGCAAACCACTACTTTCTGCAGTACAATACTGTTCAACTGATGCTGACGAGGGTATGATACCACAGTGTGTTCCAACACTGCTTTTATGTAGACAGGGAGTAATCAGGTAAAGTCGGAACACCTGTAGGAATTAGTAGGACTAGCTTTAAAGGCTTGATCGACCTCCACAGCTACCGAACAGCTTTAAATTGTTAACCCGTTTTGTATTCCCTGAAAACAATTCATTCTGAAATCTACATTATTTTTCAGTTTTGGGTAACCTAACGTTTTGTTTTAATTGTACATATTATACATATGTATATATTTATACATATGTATATTTTGACCCCACTAGAAAACAGCACTGAAACCCTGTGTTCAGCTGAGATTTGTTGGTCACCACAGCCTTCATTGAATAACTTTTAGCTGCTCTCTCTTCTGGTCTATTGATTCTGCTGTTGGTGGAAAAACTGCTTTGTCTCATTTAAAAGGAATTTCTCCCACACACCAGCAATAAGTACACGTCTCTTTTATGTTTGGTCAGTTATCTGCAAATAACAGACCCAAGAAAACTATGTCATATGTCAAAGAATTTTCTTGCACAGTAGTTCTCGAGCTTTTGGCTTATGAAGTACATCTTGGGGGAAAAAGCTGTGTGTATTTGTAGGGACAGAAAGACGCAGTGGGTTTGCCTCACAGCAACAAGGGTCCCAGTTTGAACCTGTTCAGGGGCTTTCATGGGCAGAGTTTCTTAAGTCAGTGTGTGTTTCTTCTCGGTGCTTCTATTAAACCTCCATAATTCAAAGACATGTGCATTAGATTATATGGTGATTCTACATTGGCTTTGTTTGAATTTGAGCCTCAAAGACTGTCTGTCTCCCTGTTTTAACCTTGTGATAGACAAATCCGGTGTGTGGTGGACCCCACTTCTTGCCCAATTACAGCAGAGATTAGCTCTAACCCTCCAGAAATAAGTCAATAAATAATAGTTTGAATATGATGAATCAAATGGGGAACTTTCCTGGTAATACCTACAAGATTTTATAATGGTTACCTGTATATTTCTTTTCTTTAGTCAGTGTTATAAATGTATTTACATTTAGTTGAAAGGTGACTACAGTATTGTCTTTTTGTGGATCTTTTTAGCTGTTTATCTCTGACAAAGTTCTTGATGAACTGTCCCAAACTGACCAGAAACCATAGACCTCATGTGTAAAATAACAGACACCCAACATTTCTGTCCAGACTTCTGAACACTTTCATTTGCTCAATACATCAGCCACAATACACTGTAAAAGTGTGTGTAACCTAATAATTGTTTGCTGCATAATTTTAAAAGTTCAGATTTCCTCTTCATATAGATTAATCTCCTGCTGGATAGAAAAATAACCTATTAAAAAAAATGAACTGGCTGAACTGACACTGAGTGCCTTTACTGTAAAAATGCTATTAGAAACCAACAGAAAGCCAGCTCTCTTGACCAAAGGCTGGCCAATGTAATGATTGTCCCACCTGGTGTCCATTTAAACTGAGCACAATTTGTGATGTGGCCTTCCTGTTCTGCCGAGCTATGAGAAAAAATATGCCATCAAACAGCAGCAGGAATTTTCTCTGATGTGGAGCTAATGTGTTCTTTCTGGGTTTAATTGACTTTCCTTCCAGATGCCAAAGACATAAGTCAGGTAGATTTACAGCTTAAACTGAACAAATAAACAGAGTGTGTGTATGAGATGAGTTAGAGTCAGCTCTCACAGCAACAACACCAGCAACTGCGACCATTTAACACGACATGACATGGAGGTGGCACATGTTAAAATTATGTGCCAGCACCACGGAGAGCAACACCCTTCTCCTCCATTTTCTCAGTTACCACGGTGACTGCACCACCAACTTTCCATTATATCTGTAGATTTTACTGGCACTTTGTTTACAGACAAATGTTGCTTTTCCGATGTTGTGCCCAACAAACCATCATTCTTTTTCAAAGATAAGCAACAGTAACTAAATACAAAGTGCTAATAACCAAAATAATAAGAATTTAAAAACAAAAAATACCCAAGCCTGCTGGGTAAAAGTCCATGACAACAAAGCTGATTTTCCATTGGCTTTGTCTCTATGGGGGTGGTGCACAATTTTAACATCTTAAGACTCCACCATCATGTGATGTGAGGCCAGACTATCCTGAAACCTGTACATGTGCGCGTCCCCACCACCCAAGGCATGGTGGGGGCTTGTTCTGCTCTCTGGTCCTTTATGACCCTCGACTAGACTCAGCAGGTAAAACCTGAACAATTGAATTAATACTGACAAGCACAACAAATGGTTTTGGAAATTAGAGATATATTACCAACAGATGTGTTTTTAAGAGACATTAATTCTTTCAACTGTCAAACGTGCTGCAGGTGGCTCCTCTGAAAAGTGAACCAAGAATGAACCTTCAAACATGTGTTGGACAAGCAGCTACTAATAACCATACAGGAGACCGGAGACAGGTGAGACACATCAATTTATGCAGGGTGACAAATTGAGAAGAATATACTGGAAGCATATGTGAGTGTCTTTGATACGGTTTGCCAGAACATAGGCATTAAAAGCTTTATTGGTGACAGTTACACTTTATCATTGTGTTGTTAAAGATGACTGCTGAAAAAGTTGGGTGAATTTAGGTAATCGGGGACATTTGTTTTGCCATTTTTACATCGAGAGTTCATTCCATCCATATCTATCAAGCATACTGGATCCAAATGCTTTTTCAAATTCTTGAGATGTTTTTTGATCTACTCAAAAATAAACAATGTATATATATATATATATCATGGCCAGAAGAGACGTGTCACCCATTTTAGTCTATTTGGTATTAAAAGAGCAAAAGTATGTCTGGAGACTTTGAACATGTAAGCTGGAAAACTTGAATTATTCGTAGAAAAAAAAAAACTTCTCCGTACTTCCCGCATGCCAAGATCAAACACAAATCCTTAACAATCACGAATAGTAATAATAGATATTATAAAATCACACCAAAACAAAACTAAAAGGGTTTAAATGCAGAGAACATGAAGAATCATTCTTACTATCAATGCTCAAAGTTTATATTGTTGATGTGTTCATTCATATAAAGTATACAATCAAAACTGTATGACGGCTTTGAAAAATCTACTAAAATTTATACAACAAGTAGCAGAAACTGGATTAAGCTGTAACTCATTTAGCTTTTTGGATTAAGATCTTCACGCCATGTGAATTAGCTGTCTTTGCATCACGGTGATTTAATGTGTTTGATTCAACATATATACTATTTTGTACAAGTAAAACTTGACTTAATTAACTTAAAACTAAGCACAGGTGACCGGTTGCCATTTATGCTATACAAGCCCACACAAGAGGTTGTCAATTTTATCTCAGTCCCTGCAAGGAAGCAAATATTTGCAAAAATGCTAAGATGTTCTTATCATTTGTGTATCTTTTATCCTGTTTAATTTAAGCTTAACTTTTTGTGAGGAACAATAAAAAGAGGAGGACTGAAGAAGAGTGATCTGCAGTCAAACAGAAAGCCAGGTTGCTCAATGCCAAACCCACATACACAAAGGAAATCCCTTGTGCTCGCTGTCTGTAACACACAGACAGGCAGCGATACCATCACTGCTGACAGAGTTCACGTTTACACCTCTCTAACCGTTTGCCTTCTACATTCCTGACCATCCACAAAGATTTCCCTCTTTATCTCAGAGGGAATATACCTTACACTTAATCTGTCAACACCACGCTATTCACTGGGGGTTTTATTACAGTGCTGAGGAGCAGGTTGGGTCGCTGTTCCCTCTCGGGTGAGAGTCGTCTCATGGTCCCGACAGGCTGACTTGTGTTCTTGTTGGGAGACTCTATGACATTCCTGAAAGCACCGTCGCTGTGACTGCGAGCTCTGTTTTCAGCACCCATCGAGCTTCAGCAAGCAACATGAGAGCGTCAGTGAAGTGTCCTAAATTCTGCAGGTTGACAGATCTGAAAGACCTCTTGGAAATCAAGGTCAAAGGATGATGTGAACGCTGGTGCCGACATGCCCCAACAGTCCCTGGCCTCAAGGATATGATCTCTGAGAGTTGGTCTTCAGTTCAATTTAAGATAGCTCTTGGCACTGATGTTAAACGAAGTGTAGTTGTGCCAGAAACAAGAATTTTCTTGCTCGCGTGTAGGCGTTGGCAACTAAAGTGAATGCCAAAGGCTTGTTGTCATATAATCTGTTACTGAGTCAGAATAAGAGAGATGCTCATTGTGATTCACTGCACTGTTTATTTTTTGTCAAAATAGAGCTACTGTAAATAATGACATTGATGCCAGGTCAAATTTCTCCAGTGAAATAAAA
Source organism: Leuresthes tenuis (assembly GCF_036924035.1). Taxonomy (NCBI): domain Eukaryota; kingdom Metazoa; phylum Chordata; class Actinopteri; order Atheriniformes; family Atherinopsidae; genus Leuresthes; species Leuresthes tenuis. Next base: position 13,128,239 of record NW_027325365.1, on the reverse strand, counting down.
CTGAATGAATAAACGCAATGTTTGAGAATTTTGTGAACCTTAAAACTATGTGCTACTGACTCATTTTGACGTACACTGACTTTTGCGATACAAATTCCTGGGCCTGAGATACCGCAGTTCACAACTTTGGTTTCCAGCGCTGCACCCCACCATTTTACTTTTTGGTCACTTGACATTTCTGTGGGTTTTTTCGCCAAAGAGCAAAGTATTTGCCATGTTCTCTAGTGTTACTTTAACCTGAAATCAGATCAGGCTGCAAATGTCCAGTCATGCTGATGTCATCAGTTGTTTAACAAAATGTTAAGAAAAATGTAATGTCAAAATGAAACGTTTAGTGTTAAAATATGAGCTGTGATTAACTCACAATCTTGCTTTACAAGAACAGAACAGCTTAAAACACTGAAGTGTTTAAACTCCTCCATCTGTTACGCTTATAATTTCAGCGTTTATTTTAAGGGAGTCTGAGTAACATTCGCTGAGAGAAATGGACTGAAATATAATTTTAGTGGCTTATGCTATGGTTTGAGCATAAAAAACACTGTTCTAGAGTTAGAATTCAGGGTCTGCACATACAGAAGACAGTCTGAGTGCAAGTGAGAGTGGCATCCAAACAAACCAACATGTGACAACAACTTTGCATTCTCTATAACTCTCAGCTGCACTTTAGACCTGCTCAGAAAATCTTTGTATACTAACACACTAAATTTAATTCATGAAGGTGGTGAACTTCATAATAAAGATGTTAGCATTATTTGTTTACTGCTCACTCGTTACACTTAAAACTTGATCATGTCCCTGAAAAAATGTACATCTGTTAAACTCAATAACATTGTTTATCATCCATATTAACAATTTAAGAGTTGTGATGCCAGGACTGAACTGATAGTTCCCTTTATACTCAGCAGTATTTTGGCGATATTTACCAAATGTTGCCATACAAACATGCCATGACAGTGTTGTGAACATTACACATGCTAAACACGTCAGCATGATGATTGTATACACCATAATAAGTTAGCATGTTGAAATTGTGTAGGGCTAGCAAATATTAGCTTGCTAACATGCTAGGCTAGATAATGAACACAGAACATGCTAAGGTGCTATTCTGCTACGCATTTAAGCGTTGGTATTTTAAACATACTATCACTTTAGTGTCCAACCGATAACATTTACAACCACTTTAGCTGTGCCTGGCTAGGTGATAATTAGAACTGAAGAAAATTTAAAGAATCGCATAGCGATTCAATAACATAGTGAACAAATGAACATTACATCTGCTAAATTTATTAGCATTGTCATTAGCATGTTGATATTAGCATTTAGATTGAAGCACTCATTTGAGAAGGTTTATATGTTTATATTTTTTTAATCCATCAATATTATTATAACTTTGTATGTAGGAAATGTCAAGAATTTAAACCTGCCTATGTACACTCATTTTTTACATGTTAGTAAAATATAAAATCATAAACCGTGACAGTATGCTGTAAATACAGGATTATAACATTATTTTACTAACTGCCGCCTCTCAGCAGGCAGGCAGGCAGTTGGAGGGGCGCTAGGACCTTGGAGACGGATCCTTCATGGAGAGAAAACTTTCTTTTCTGAACAGAGGCTGTATTTGTTGCTCTGTGTCTGAACAGGACAGGTTGTAGAGGACGTCCGGACATCCACTCTGCACCTGGCACTTCATTTGTACTCGCTATAAAAGGGCAAGCAAAGTTTCCCCTTCTGGAGAGTAAGAACAGAGATAAGAGAGGAGGGAGAAGCTACCTGTCACCAGAGATAATGAGAGAAACCAGGAGAAATGACTCGTCTGATGGGTTGGACAGTCTGACTGCGATGTAAACACGGACCAGCGATCTCTTGTGATGAGATAAGGTATTCAGATGTCTTGCTTTAGTTAATATTTTTTCCAGAAACATTTACCTCTTATAGACTCTCTATTAGAATGATCTATTAGTGTTCCCTGGTCCTTACATGAATGAAGTTGAAGAGATTTCCAGTCACTTTGTGAAATGATTATTCAGGATTCAGGTTTTTTGCTTATCAACAAGTTAATTTTTAAATAAGATGTTTGCTCACTGTGGTTTTTTAACACGTAAGAGGGAGCTGTCTGTCATGCCTCATTTTACTCTGCTGCAAACACATCTTAGAATATATGAAATAGTTCTTGGATTTTTAACAGGATACCTTCCTATTACAATAATGTACTAAAGAGAGAGGATAACGACTCCATTTGCTTTTCTTTCCATAATTATTCACTATAATCTCAAGTTACAGTGGCAGCCCAAAGATCAACACCTACCAGCATGTTCCTCTCAGTTTACTGTCACATTCCTTTAATTTGATCAGAAAGTGTCTCTAAAACGTCAGGAACACTTGTCCTTTATAGTGTTTCAGCTCTGACAGCGACTATACTCCTGAAACATAGCTTACGTCTGTTTCTCTTGGGCTTGATTAATATTGTGACCTGTTTGCCACATTTATTGCAATCAGTTGTTTTGTTTTTTTTACAGTGTGTCTAAATTAGAAGTTATTCTACTACCTCACACCCCGCCACAGTGATCGGCTGAAGCTGTCATGTAACTGATGCATCGACATGGAGGGGAATGCACTTTTCCTTGCTTACATGTGCTCTTTGTTGTAACTCAGCCTCCTGTGCAGTGTTACATGGGGCAACTCATAGGTGGGTGTGCAAGCCCCACCCAGTCTTTTGTTAGGATTAATGATCTGCTGCCCTGCCTCGACTTGTTGCTTCTCACTTTCTGCACACCTGCTCTAGCCATGAGTGCCTGGGGATCCACAGTCTTTAGAGGGGATCAAATATCTCTGTGTCCCTGCTAATCTGTTCTGAAAGCTCCATGTAGGCTGTAATGCCGTTAATGTTTGATAGAGAACACCTTCTTACCTCTGAGCTTCAACGAATACTTGCTAGCAGAGCTGCGACTGAAGCCGGCCTCAGAGTGTCACGCTCCGCTTTGTGGTGGCCGTGTCACTTTGTTTCCTCATTATTGGGACCTTTCTTTGGAATTTGTCCGTGACTTTTTGTGCCAAGCGGACTGTATAAGGCTTGTTTGATTCCCTCTGGCTGAAATCAGATTTTTCCTCTTAATCTATAATGTAGGAACAAGAGGCTCATTGTTGCCTCACCACAGCAGATGAAGTTCAGGCCTGCATTGCAACAATAAAGTTTGTAAGCTGACCCCCACTCACTGTGATTTACAATCGACTGCGAAAGAGTCCGTGAGGGATTAGAGTTTGTGTGTTTGTGAGGCTTCTTGTTTTAATAACGTTTTACACTGTTGTTTGTGTGGCAGATGTTGGTAAGCTGATTTCCTCATGAATGATTTATTTCTGTGTACTTTCAGTGTTTTCCATGATGATAATTCACCTGCTCCTGCTCCTTCAGCACCTCCTCCCCCTCACCTTGTCTCTGCTCCACCCTCCTCACCATCACCCTGTCCATGTCCCCACGCTCGTCCCTCACGCACCGACGCCTCTCACCCGCTCCCGTTTCAGCGCTCACGGTCAGCTGGACTTCACCACCCGCTGCAACTCCAGCTGTTTCCACAGAGGAGCGCTGGAGGAGCCGAGGGAGCAGCTGAGCGAGAAACTGGCCTTTGAGACGCTGTACGCAGACGGCTCCCGCACTCTCACCACAGTGGACGTGGAGGGTGATGATGACTTTGAGGGAGAAGCTCAACACCCGCCGCCCTGGAGACGTCCAGATGGGAAGCCCAGGCACAAGCGTGTGAGGCGGCAGATCTACGGAGCAGATGGGCGTTTTAACATCCGAGGGGACAACTTCCTGTTGGACTATCCTTTCTCCACTGCTGTGCGCATCTCCACCGGCTGCACCGGCGTTCTCGTGTCTCAGCAGCACGTCCTCACAGCTGCCCACTGTGTACACGATGGGAAAGATTACGTCAATGGAGCGCGAAAGCTCAGGGTGGGCTTCCTGATTCCTCCATCCATCAACAGCACTAAAACCGGCTTGACTTCTGCCAAGAAGCCTCTGGTCCGCTGGGTGCGGGTGAAACGTACCCGCGTGCCAAAGGGCTGGATCCAGGGTCCCCAGGACGTCAGCATGGACTTTGACTACGCCCTGCTGGAGCTGCGTTGGCCTCACCGACGTCCCTTCATGCGCCTGTCAGTAGCTCCCTCCTCTGATGATCTGGCAGGGAATCGCATCCACTTCTCTGGTTTTGACAGCGACAGGCCCGGGGAGCTGGTGTACAGGTTTTGTCCTGTGGAAGAAGAGTCAAGCGACCTGATATACCAGCACTGTGATGCCCGCCCTGGAGCCAGCGGCTCAGGAGTGTATGGACGAGTGTGGGACAACAGTTTGGAGCGCTGGGAGAGGAAGGTTATTGGAATCTTCTCCGGACACCAGTGGCTGGAGATAGACGGGGAGAACAGGGATTACAACGTGGCTGTGCGCATCACTCCTCTGAAGTTCGCCCAGATCTGTTACTGGGTGCACGGAAACCGATTGGACTGTGTCCAAGACTAAGGAGGGTTTTCGATTTAGCCTGAAAAACACAAGAAAGCACAAAGTGACTTTAAAAAAAAATACAGGGTTGAATGTTAGCTATTATTTCTGGAGAAAGACGAGTGAAAAACAGGCTTAAATCCAAGCAGGAGATCCACTTTACACCAGTAATCACCTCTGTTTTTGAATCCATTTCCCTCATTTGCTCCCTTTAACCTCTGCTCCTATTAAATAAATCTGCTTGTGAGATCATCACGACGGCATGTTTAACCCGCACAGATTAATAAAGCCGTCAGTGTTTCCACAGCAATAACTCGAGCCATTTTTTACAAGAGGGATAACGCACTTCTCCCCGTGTGTCATTAGCAGCAGATTATTGTTCTGCTGTGGATGACCGTAATCTACTGATGACATACTCCCATGTTTCCTTCTCTCTTCAGGGACAACTGCTTTGGTGTTTTGATAACTCTTCACGAATAGTTCAGCTGCTTCTCCTCTTGAGCTGCATTGAGAAAGAGGCCCGACCTTAACATTTAGGCAGAGAGAATACACCTCTCAGAGTGGACTGGAAACACAGAATGTTAACTTTATTTTTTTTTCCCCAAAAAGGGCTTGACATATTTTAATAAACAGAGATTTATACGTGTTTGTGTGCAGTCTTCTTTCAGCAGTGTTAGTGTGCCCTCCTGTGGTCACAGCTGGTACAGCAGCTCCAGAGTCTGTTGACACAAACTGTCAAATTGATTGTTTTCCGCTCAATAAGGTGAATATCATCCGCTTTTAAATGAAAAACACTTAACCTTACTGACATTACCCTGCTCATTGTGTGTTGGATGAGTCTGTTACAGAATTAATGAACAATTAGGTTTAAACATCCATCAGTAAATTACATAATTACAATCAAATAAGGCTGTAGTCCTGTCATGAGATCACTTCCCATCCAGCTACAGACACCTCGGCACAGGTTTGAGTTGGATGAATGTTATTTCAATTTATAATCAAATTCAGATTGCTGCATAAAACCAGGGGAAAAAAAGGAAGAAAAAGTAGAACAAATCAGTAGTTTAGTGCTTTTTATTAGAGATAAGGAGACGATACAAAACATCCACCATTCAGTTTTCAATCTAAACTCTGATCGCTGCTCCTTCATATACACATCGCTCCCCATCAGACCATCATAACAACCACGTTTTTAAAATCGAGGAAAACCTGGTTTCTAACAAGTAAGAGGAATGTTGTCTGTTCATTACATCAAGTGCCATGTTCTCTGAGCCAGAACTGGAAATAAAAAGGAATCACTCGAGTTTTGGAAATTGCATGTTCAAAAAGAAAGAAAAAGACCAATGAAAGAACAAAACAAAGAAAAAGGAAGTGTCTAGAATTAACCGTGTCCCCCCCGCCCCCTCAGAGAAGGTTTTGATACATCTTGTGCAATCAAGAGTAAATTAGTATTTTTTTTTTAAACTACACATCTAGTGTCAACTAAACACACACTTACAAAACTCAACTAGAAGTTTGGCAAGAAAAAAAAAAGAAAAATGTAGTAGGAACAATTGTTTTGTCAGGATTCAACGGCTGGAAAAATTAAAGTTTGCTGCCCGTCACTTTCTCTGCAATCATTCAAGTGGAACCCAGAAAGAACGAAACCTGTCCTTCAAACACGAACAAATGTGTATTTAAACTTCATCATCCTTCATCAGTTGTATCTTTGTGTGTGTTTTGCTCATAATCTGTATTACGCATGAACTGGAATGACAGTCTGCATTTTTTTTTTACTTTTCTTCTCGTTTGTTTGTTTGTTTTCGTCTTTTAAACTGTCACTCGATTCCCCCCTCCCCTCCCCCTGCAACCCACCCACTATTTCCCTCCCCAAAGAGTCCCACAAATGTTGCCGGTTCTGCTTTTGCCCCTTCTCCGCACCAAACTGGAATGAACAGCTAAACCCAACGGATGTGTCTGAGCGGCTTCAATCGAAGCCGGAGAAGAGGGGAGTGCCTTTTATAAAGGGGATCCCTCCAGGCTGATTACTGATGAGCCACCGAGCTTTTCTGCCAGGGTGTGCCGGTCTTTGAGGTCTTCCAAACCGTTCACCTGCCACTCGTGCTTAATACCTGAAACAAGAAGACAAAAAACAGGTCAGAATCACACATCTATGAGCATTCTGAGAACATATTCTCACCAGTGGGCCGCCATAAGCTCATGGTACATGTCTAATTTATCAGTGATAATAAAGAAATGATTCACTTATCCAGCTAACACTACCAGGGAATAAGAGTCATCTAAATAACACTGAGTCAGGTGTATAAATATATTCAGAATGACTACTTTAAATGGGACAGTTCAGTGAGTATAAACCGATGACATATCGATATCACCTCATGATGAGCTCGACCATTTAATTAAATGTTGCGTTGGCTTTGATAAAAAACACAAGCAGGCCAGTTATCCCTGTGGAGTCCAACACGAGCAGGTGTTTTTCAGGAGATTCTTCAAGCTAAAAAACACCTGTCTACGCCATCTTTACAGAAGTGCTGAGGGTGAAGCAGCTGGAGAGCCAAAAACAATGAGCTGAGAGCTGTAGGGAACTGCAGTCAGGTGACCCGTCTCTCTGGGTTTGGTACAAGAATGTCTGCTGAGTCATTTGACTCGGTGCAGCTCAAGTCCAGGTGTGTGCTGGGTGGGGTTCGGGTTTATGTTAAACAGCTACGCACCTTCAAATTTTCTCTTGATAGCATCTTTTGAGCTGGCATAGATCATCTTGCTCTTCAAAGGAGCGCTCTCTGGAGCCCTGCAACATGTGGAAGAAACATTTAAGCCAGACGTCGTCACAGCTGATGTCATAAAGCCATTTATTTACTTTAACGGCTTCTCTCACCAGAAGATAAAGACCAGGTCCTCCTTCTTTGTTTCTTTGGTCTCGTAGGTGGCGTCGTAGAGAGCGTAGCGGCAGTCGTCTGGGGGCAGCATCTTCACAAAGTGCTGGTATGGGTCCTGGACAGTGGTTCCCAAGTCACCCTGCAGGATCTCTTTGCCATCATCCAGAACAATGTTCTTGAGGTCCTTGCTCAGGCAGAACAGAATGGCCTTCTTCCTCTTTCTCTTCTCATCCTCGTTCGCCTGAGCCTTTCGCACCTTCATCTCATTGAAGACGGTGATAACTTCATCTGTGACTTTCACACCGGAGGCCTGAGGAGAGATCAGTCTGTTAATACGAGGTATTTGGAGGTTAACAAAGCAGCCGCTTCTCCCAGCAGAACTACCGGCACCACAGAAACACTTTGTTACTTGTTGTAATACTGAAAATCCACCAGTATTCTGGTGTAAAATTAAAGTTACCAGTTTATGAAGCAAATTTCACATGATGGTAAAAAAGGTGCAGATAAACCATTTCAATGGACAACGAAGCAGATTTTTTAACATAATCCAAAGATAAGATGCGATCACAAATGTCAACTGATCTAGTTAATCTGAAGCTCATATCCTAAATTACAGCTTTTTAGATATTTTTGGTAATCTTTCACACAATTCTGACAATAAACCAATTATCAGTTTAATTTTAATAATAATATAAAGCAGTTCATATAGTCTGAAATAGGCCAGAACTTATTACTTAATTATATTAAATACAGACATAATGGGGAAGAGACTGAGTGGGTGGCATGTGACTATCACACGGTCATAACAGGAAAGCTCCTTAAGAGGACGACTGATAATATGGATTGAAATGTAAAAGGTGCGGTCATGACGAGCCGTTAGCTGTGTTAGTGCTGGATGAAGAGAAGCTGTGTAGTTTAAAAAAGAAAAAGAAAAAAAAAAAATCAATCAGAAAACCATCTGTGGTACAAATGGAACCGGCACCAATGAGTCGGTCAGTCGGGTCAGGCTGAGGAAAATCTTACGAAAAAATACAATGAGTCCAAAGTCCAGAATATGAAGGCTGTTAACAGGTGTGTCCACACCAAAAGACTATGATTATGGCATTAGCTGTGACACATCACTGGAGTGGTCATGAGGAACCAGTCATGTTTCTCTGCCATAAAGACGGTGAGGGTGGGGTCAGGAATGAAGCATTTCAGTGCAGGGTTCAGTCAAAAACAATGGGGCCTCTGTTCAATACAGAATACAAATCAGTCGCATCGCAAAGTCACTGCTGCTTCATAAACTCACTGAGTCAAGTCTTCTGACTCCGTTTAAAGGCATACCATCACAAGATTATGCAGTCTCTGGAGAAAGCAGCTTCTATCTACCAGCGATGTGTCAGTGGAACAGAAAAAAAACAATGAAAACGGAAACAATGGGACGGGAAAGACAGGAAAGGAACCAAACTGCAGACATGGTGTGTTTGCTCAGGGCGTTAAAGGCCTGTGTTAGATAACAGTCCATTTCAAAGTAATAATTAACCAGCAAACAACTTTAAACTCCTCATTAATAAAGTAAGCATTGTAACTCAGCACCCACTGATGTTCCTTTTTGCAGTTTCTCTAAAATATTTGCTTAACTACACATTTCTAAGCTCTGCACAAACAGACTGAGCACATGACACTGCATTCCTCCTCCATGGTGATTTTTTTTTTTTTTTTTTAAATTAAAATCAGCTTGTTACTTTCCTGCAGACAGGAATACCTTCACGCTTAAAGTAAATTTTTTATCTTTTCACTCCTCCTCCAACACTTTAATTTGACCTAATTTACCACCCTATCGTTTGCATTATGGCTGTTTGTTAACCAGCACGTATCACGATAGGCATCCTGACCACGATAACGTGCTGTCATCTTATCTAATCGTAACCACGGATATTATCCTTTACGATACTCAAGGTTCAACTAAAGTAGCTCCAGCCCTCAAGTCCGTCATTTGTGTACTCACTGGTATAATTAAAATTAGAAACCTGCAGCCTTTAAGGTCGAGGACATTTTCCGCAGCAAGTACAGGCCTAATGGGCCTAGATTCAAACTTTAAATTTAAAAAAAATGAGCGTGCAGCAGGTAGACTTTGTTGATGTCAGACTGTAAGCAAAACGCTCAGACTGTAAAAAACAAACACAGGCCTTTTTTTTATATATATTTTAGTGCTGCACAAGAACAACGCAAAAGAGAGAGACTCTTATGTTTGGGGACTGTGTATGAATGAATGGAGATACTCGGCATTTGATTCCTATGGTGATATGAGGTCGTCCAATGATGTGACGTGCATGTCGCGCGTGTTAAAGGCTGTACAAGTTGGATGCGCAACTAAAAAGAGGAAAAAAAGGGATGCGCAGCATCGAATATGAGGAGCCACAAACAGCGGCCCGTTAGCATTGGCTGGCTCATCCTAAACTACAAAACCAGCGTTACGTAATGGTAACAATTCGGTTAAATGTGCAGTATAAACTTATAAATAAACGACAAGCTGTCCGCGGGTGAAACGGCAGTAGGCCAAAACCAAAGACGGTGCTGTTATAAAACAGCCAGGGAACAGACAAAATGGTCTTTGCACCAAATTCAGGGTGGGGCCATGAATGCAGCACACGCACATGTGTGCGCTAGCTTCCTAAATAAGGAAAGACTGTTCAAACGAGACCGCCTGTCAATTCAATTATTGTCGAAGCGACATTTGTTACGATCCTACAAGTTGTCCGTTTACTATTAACGGCGGGTAGAAATGTCCTGATGTGTAGCCCGTAGTCAGCCGGCATCTCAGACACCGTCTGAATGGAAGCCGTGTACAGACAAAGAACCAGGAAATCACGGCTAGCGCCAGCCATAACGTGTATCATTCCCTGCTGTGGCTAACTAAGCTAGTTCAGCTAGCGTTAGCATTGAGGTTATGATGAGGAAGAATCGACGCAGAGAGGCCAAATAAAGGAAACATGATGCAAGGAAAACACTGAGACAGCGTCATGGCAACGGTGCGGACGTTAACTCAGACAAGGCCCCACGAAGAAGCCGATTTACGTCGGCGAAACACGGTAAGAAGAACGAAATGGCGCCACTTGTTTTGAATCGTTGGTGTTTTGTTTACGAAATCGTGTCAAAGCTTACTTAAGCGATAGTCCGCCATACGCAAATAGTATAACGCGAGGATCCGCGGTGGTTCGTCGCGACATTCCTAGCTAGCTGTCCCGGTTTCCCCACAGGAGAGCTGTTCTTATCCCGGCTCCTGCGGCACACAACCCGGCTTGCTATGTGTGATGCTAAAACCTTCACAAAACGAGCTAAATTAACATAAATTCACCCCAGAGTTCCCCCCATGTTGAGACTTAATCATATTGATCCATCAAACCAGAGAGAGGGTCTTGAAAACTGATCAAACACGAAGTCAAACTCACCATTGCAGGAGCTCTGAATAGGTCAGCGTCTGGTAGAAATTGAATGGACTGATGATGAATTGTCGGTCTCGCTCACAGACAGAATACGCAGCGGGCACGCGCCTGAAAGCGCGGTCACGGCTTGAGCAACGTGCACGAGCGGGAGTGCCTGTGTGCTACCCGCGACAGCTCTGCTACTTTGTTCGTTGTTTTTTAAACTAGTCACTAATGAATTTGCTCCTTTGTGATACCGCAGATGAGACAAATTAACTGGCCCCAGTTTTATTACACAAACACACATATTTATGTTATTTCTACATATTTGTTTTTCATTCTTGTCATTACTGACCACCGTCACTGAACGTCTCCTTAAATGGCGACTGTTTGAAACAACAAATAATTTCCCTCGGGTTTTTAACTCCCTCAGCCCTCCCTATGTTTTTTCCATTTAATTTCCAAGTGCTTTTCTTGTTGTTAATGTGTTATTGTTATTATGTTAATACTATTTTGATTGTACGAATCAAATCAGACTTACTGGCTGATTATCGTGGAGTATTATGGGAACATGTTTACGGAGTAGTATTTGAATAAGTCTGTAAATCCCTGCGAATGTATCGTGTATTGAACTTTTTTTATTTTAATAGAGCTACATAAGTGCGTGTTTAGTAAAACCACGAGCATTGGGGTTTAAGTTATAGGCTATATTTGCGGATATAAACCCCAATTTGTAGTTTCTATTGTAACATCTGATATAGGACCACGAGTAGAGCTTTGGCTGTTGCTGAAGTCATTAATGTAGGTGAAGTATCCTTTCAAGGAAGGGGTATACATGCTATTATTTATTATTTCAATGACTTGGGCAGGTATTGATTAGTAAAGCGATCTCTCTGCGGTTCCGACGGACAGTCAGCTTCCAGCCGGGAGCAAAGCGGTTTTTAGGGTGGAAGGAAATTGTCCCTCTTCCCTCCCCCTCAGCTCCGTCCCTCCTCTCCCCTCCCTTTGGAGCCGTTTTTGTTGCACTCACTTCCAAATATGGAAGCGAACGGTGAACGGCGGCGGTCGGTGCACGCGCCTCGCTCACCGAGCCAGGAGGGCCGGGCCGCGGCGCTGATCACCATATAAGGAAACAAGGGACGCGAAATTCGCTGTGGAAGATTTTTGTGCAGCATCGCGCGGTGGGGAGAGACACGGACACCGAGAGGCGGGTAGCACGAGGATGGGAGGCAGATATCCAGGGAGGAGGAGACGAGGAGCGGAAGATGAGGGACAAGAATGACAAACGAAATGTACACATTTTGTACTAAAAGCGTCCCTCTGACCTGAGCGAAGTGACGTCGGTGTGGTTGTAAAACACCTAACTGACCTACATTTATAATGAATAATAAAAGTGAACGCAGATAAACTCAAACTACCTCTCTCGTGTGATTTTTGTTCATTCTGCTATGACAACTGTTTGTACTGACTCATTACCTCACTCCACTGGAGACAGATCAGCAAAACGAGCCGGCTAATTATTGAAAAGAGATAACTGAAATGATCATAAATGGCGATAAAGCGAGAGAAAATGACCAAAATGAGTCACACAAACAACTCAAATATCACCTCAAATGAGACACGGAATGGTCACAGAGATGTGAAACCACAAATGAAATGCAGTTAACCAAAAGAAGCAACAATGACCATAAACGAGAAAGAAAGGCTGTTCAATTAGTGAAAAAATAGGGAATTCATGAAGATAAATAAATAAATAAATAATGCAGCTCGGAACTTGTTTGGTCCACCTGCTCCAGGACATATCACCTGACGTTAGTGTTTGAGGGTTAATAAGTTAATGTTAGATTAATTTTCTCATACTTTACATTGTTAGAACATACTGTGAATGACATGAAGTGATATAAACTTTATATTGTGCTGAACTCACATTCCATAAAGTGGTTCACTGTAATTATCCTTGTTTTGTTCTATTATGTTTGATCCATTCTGTATCAGTTTATTGTACAGTCTCATGTTTCTATCTACAAATTATCAGCGACAAAGGTATGACCACCTGCCCTAGATTGTATAAGTGCTCCTTATGCTGCCAAAAGAGCTCCCAGGCTGTGGATGCAGAACATTTGAGGGTGTCCTTGAGGGTCTGGTACCAGGACATTAGCAGTTCTGTTGCCACATGAGATGTGTGACCTGCAAAAATGTTTAAGAGGGTGTCTAGTGTCAGAATAACATCCACATGAACACCAGGAAGCAGGTTTTCCGAGCAGAACATCCCGTTGTAATGTTGTGACAGATCTGTGTACTTTCACTTTGCTGCTGCTGGCAGTAGTTCGGTTAGCTTTACTTTGAACAATAAAGTTATAAATAAGCTATTCTGATTACATCAGTCAGATGTAACGTGTGACAGAATCTGCTGTGGGTGTACGATGATGTCAAATAAAAAAACACACGTCGTATTTTTCTTTTCAGGTCATTGTTATTCGGTGAACCTGCTGGCAGATAGGGAGTTTGTAAAGTGTCAAAAAAAAAAAAAAAGAACAGACCAGACAGGCACATTAACAGTTACAAGCTCTGTTTATTCTTTATAAAACAGCATTTCTCAACTCAATCCCCCCTCCCTCCCACCTCCCACTAGAGATAATTACATTGGCTGTTACTAGCATGCGTTTCTCACTTTTGGAATGAGCAGCGTGCAAAAAGCACCAAAGAGGAGGGAAAGTGCAACAGTAACTGCTTGTACAACAACCTGAATTTTCCTCCTTACGTGGAAAGGAATGACAAAGTGCATCATGATGGTCAAAAATCATGGATCTTCGTTGTTTCTACAATCAAGTTTGGCCCTGCTTTCTGGAGACTTGCACCCACAGCACCGATGCATGAGAATAAGGTGAGAATGAAGCGTTTTCACTCTGTCCGAGTGCAGAACATATGATTAAGTTGTTAAAATGCTCACTGCTGCTGTCCAGGTTTTTACTTATGCTTGGGTCACACAATCCTGTGTCTACTTTAAAAATACTAAATACTTTCCATTTTACTTCTCCATTCAAAGGTTACCTCAAGGGTCATCATTCCATCGTACTCAGACGTAGGGCATCGTCACCAGTAATCAAAGCACTTTAATCCACAACCTAATTTCCTCTGAGTTTGCCTGAGATGCCCTGCGTGGTCCCACAAAGAAAAACCTCATAAATCCACTCTGTAAAGACTGAAAAACACAGCTGATTGGTCAAATCTCTGCTGTTTGCATTAACAATCATGTCAGACTAAATCTATCTTTCCTTTTTTTTCTACATTTCTACAGCAGAGTCACACAAAGCACGCAGATTGAGAGCTAGAGACTGTTTGGTGAATATTTGATTGAAAAGAGAGTTAAATATCAAGTTCAAATGATTTTTATGAAGAATTATTACTCAGAGACAGCTCACCATTATGAACTCTATATAAGAGATAACTGACATTGTCTATAAATGTCACGCATAACTCAGACTGTAACTCACTGATATAAGTATTACACTAGAAAGAGGTGTAAGGAGGAGAAGCACGGCTACATGTATGACAACTATGAAATTTGATCAATGTGTCTTCTAAAACTGACACGTGTACAAAATCCTCAGGAGCAGGACAGTCGTGTACTGCAGGTTTCTTCGGTACTTCAGTCTATTTGAACATCATGCTTGTCATTTGTTCCACGTGTGTGTGTGTGTATCCGTCTCCTGATTACTTTCTGGACAAAGTTTGAGCTTAAATTCACTTGTATTTGAAGTGATACGAGTAACCACTGGACCATAAATGCAACATGCCACAACATTTAGAGTTAACTCTTTGGCTGAATCCTCGTTATTTTTTAAGGTTGTTTTCCATTCAAGACTTTTCAAGTTTTCCCAATAACAGATTTCCAACCGAGTTTGAAGCTTTTTAAGAACAGATGTTGAACTTGTATGAATGTTATAACATCCTGTGTATCATCTAGTGCTCAGAAAGCGTAACATCTCTCCATCGAGGAATAAACAGTAAAGCATCGTAACAATTAATTTCAGCTGAACTAGTACATGCAGCTCCATGAATGTGCAGAAAGTGCGTTTTTTCTTTTCCTCTGCAAGCGGTGACGTCCACCATCCAAAAAATGCTACTTTATATAAAACATGGAGGAAATCTACAAACAGAATGGAATGTTTCAAGGCCAGAGAGTAAATAAATAGAGCCACAGTAACATGTGTAAGCTTTAAAGCTGCATTTTAAAATGTTTAAAGATAAACAGCGGAGGCTTTGTAAAGTGCTCCGACTCCCCATGTCTCACACCGAGAATCAGCCGAGTAAGATTCAGCTGAAAGAGGAAATTAAAGAGTTTCATTTAGGTTTAAAGGTAAACATCGACTTGTACATTAGGAGGACTTGTAACATTGTAAACTAAGGGCAGTATCTTTTGCAGACATGAACTACAAGTTAGAAGGTTTGGGGTGTTTAAGTAACTGCCTTTAAGCCTGGACTTAAACAGGTTGTGTAATCTGCATAATAGAGATGCTGGTGAATTGGCTTTGTGTTGTTACCATGTGCCAATGTGGCCGATGGATGATAAGGCTTTAGTGTGTGCTTGTGTTGTGTGCTGTTCGCTCTGTATCCAGATCATGTGGGCCCGGAGGTCCTCTAGCTGGATTTCTTCTGGACACTGGTGCTTGTTCCTCTTGACTTGTTCAACACCACAGTGGCCTAAAAACAGGGAGAATGGGAGAGACGGTTAATTCGAATGTGTGCTGGCTGAAGCTTGTTGTTAAACAGCTGCTGACATCAGTTTCCCTGCATTTTTGGTCAATTTAAACCTTCCTGTTTTGTGGAAGTAAGGGACATTTTAGCAGCCTCTGAGGGCAGTTTTTGGGGCTTTTAGACCATCACTGTTGGCAGCTTAATTTTTCATTAGTGCTCTGTTACCCTAAATGAGCTCATACATTTTTCATTTTGTCACTTTTATCAAATCAACATTTCAGTTAAAAAACAAACAAAAAAAAAACAAACACCACTATTACAAAATTTTGAAAGGGGCGGTGGAGTAGTTTTCAGATAAACACGATGTATAACCACAGAAAAGTAGATCAGCACAGTGCTGCTGAGCACCGCCACATATCTGTCAGACTGCAGAGCAGTGATAAGTACGCTGCCCTGCAGACTCCAACAGAAGAGCTTGTCAAATGGCTGAACTACATCTGAAACCTCAGATTTCAGATTATCCTCTTAAATTCAGCGTCACACTTTCTGGACAACTGGACCCTCACATCTGTTTGATGCTGCGGCCGGTCAGGTGACTGAAGACTCAACTGTCACTATGTTAACAATCCGACAGGAAGTCTCCAAGAAAACCTTAAGTTCAAACAACATCACTCTTTATGGCCGCAGTTTGGCTCACGTTTAGGCACTTGAGTTTGGCCACATGGTTGGCAGAAAAATAAAAACAACATCAAGTTATTTCCTGGCTAAATGCAAACTGCATCATTTGGTTAGACATACATCATCACTGCTTTGCGTCCGTTTGTTGTTTTTTTTCTCCTGCTAATGGGCAAAAATTCCTGAGCGCTGTCGACTCTTGCATCTTTTTTACTGCACACCAAACTAGTGTGTCCGGACTTTCCAGTAACCAGACCTTAGCCTGATGTATGCATCTTTTTGTTTGGTATACAGCTATCCTCAGATCTAATCTTACTGAAACTTACATCTGAATGTGCTGTTCCTTATCTTACAGTGTGAATTTAAATGATCAGCAACTCTACCAGAAGTCCTTCCTGCCATATTTATAGCAACAGTGTTCTTTTAACCGTGATATGTCTTGTTTTGCTCTCCATAACCTGTTCGTCTTGACTGACCTAGGAGGTACGCAGACATCCTGTATTAACAAAGGAAGTAAATGACTAACATTGTTACTCATCTCTGACTGTGGTTTCGGGTTTCGTCTTGTTGAACTTGCTTTGTGGTACAAATGCTGCCTTAATTCATAGGCTGCTTCTATTGTGCCAGTCAATGACATGACACTGAGAAGATAAGGGTGTTACATCCCAAATTTCCTTTGAGCTATGTGGTTGAGTGTTAAAGCCACTGAAGGAATATTGAGAATCTGAATCTGCTCAACTACCTAACATTTTGTTAGAGCTTGACTCTAAAACAAGCACTATTTTAATTCCCTTTACATATTTAACGTGGGAGCAGCTTTTCTTTAAACTCAACTGATCTTTCCAACATCAACTGCTCCCTCTAGTGGCTTTAACTGGTACAGTGCATTAAGACATATCATACAGAAAGCTGCATGACAGAACCGGCCACCTCTCCCTGTGTCCTTACCTGCTCTAAGACGACACCTGCAGCCTGGTCGATGGCTCCGCCCACAGTCCGGTATTGACCAGAGTAGCGAATGAAGGCCCACGTCAGCATGGACATCATGACCAAGCCCAGAGTGCAGTCGCACACAAAGGCGAAGGTGGACAGGCCAATGAAGAGCAACACGCCTGACAGAACGTAGAGGAGGCAGACCAGGACAAAGAGCACGGCAGGAGTCCGGAAGGCGCTGAAGAGGTTTTTAGACTTTCAAAGGAAAAATAGGTGATTGGTGAAGAATCCTTAAGTCACATCATCGCCATAAATAACTGTACGATTCAGGTGTTTTGAATGAATCCTAATAAACTAAAAAAATAAAACAGAATTACATACATAGAACAAAACAAACCTCGTTGTGCTTGCTGAACGACTGCCACATCTCCTCCAGCTCCTTTTCCAGCTGTGTCCGGTAACGGTCACAAAACTCTTCTCCACCCATCTTCTTGGTGGATGAAAAGGTGTGAAGAGCCTCTCCGTAGAAGAACTGCTGCTTCTCCTCCAGCGTCTCGGGGGCCACATAGGGCAGATCTCCCCCACACATCTTAAAGAGACAAACAATTTTTACTAACTCACCAATTTCTCAAATAAGGCAACAAACACTTTAAAGTCTGCACTAATGAAAACAAATTCATGCTTACGATGTTTCCACTTACCAAACTGTCAACAGGTACTAGCAAACAGAATAAAGATGTGTGGTTAGAGTTTATTAATAAGCTCACCTTCTCCATGTTCTTGTAATACTGATCTTTAGCTGTTGCCACGGCTGCCAGGTTGTTGGCCTCTGCTGTCGCCTGGTAAGTCAAATGCATACGTTAGCCATACTGGGGTTAAAACTAACATTCGCCATACTTGAGAAAACTTAATAGCTAATGACTCAAACTTGCTGCACAAACCATAAGCATCGTCTTCGGCTGTGGCAAGTCTTCTCCCTGATATATCTTGATGTACGCCTGGTGACACAAAAATGATAAGAGGAGGTATGATGAACTGACTCAGGTTCAGCAGAGCTGCTCACATGAGGTCGATTCTACCTTGAAGAACTCAAGCAGGCCTCTGCAGGTGACTTTGTTTCCATTAATTTCTTTCTCAGCCAAGCGGTCCGGATGCAGAAGTTTAGGGATCAGACTCTGCAGCTGCTCTTTGAACTCTACAGCCACATCTGACAAAAGAAATGCACCAAGACTCAGCAGTGCGCTCGATGTCATCATTAAACAAGGTGAAACGTGATGAAGATTTGGAGTTCTTACCACAAAGCTGTCCCTCAAAAGTAGGGCTGGTGGCAACCTTCAACCCCGGGTGAGGCAACAAGAAGCAGGAAATGTTGGTGAAGCAGGAATGGATGTGATCCCTGACTGTTTGCAGCTCTTCATGTTGGGCTTCCTTAACCTTTAACAAAAAACATTTAAAAATCAGCTTTTAATTTGGATATATTTATAAACCTTTGCAAAACTGATAAGACAAAACTGGTACCTGTAATCGTTTATCCAGGAAATCACTGCCACCTTTAAACCCGTAGACGTACTCATAGGGAAAGCTCCAGTCCCTCACAAGGAACATCAACGACTACAGGAGAAGGAACATGTCTTTAAAGCGGTTTGATTTAGCCCAAACACGGACATATACCAACTTTAGATGAGACCTTAATAACATCAGCAACAATGTCTGAAATCTTGAGGATTTGTGTACCTGGAAGGGCTTCAGAAAGATCTCATCCATGGCCAGACGACCATACTCTGTGAACAACTGTGAAGAGAAGGAATCCATTGAGCAAGAATGAACACCAAGATGCAGAAATAATAAGCGAAACTAACGTTAGGCAGTGAAATTACACTGTTAGCCACAGAAAAGACGTTTATGCACACACATGGTTTCATTTTTCTCCCCCATCATGTTCCACATTGTGAAATAATACAGCAGACATAAGAACCGTGAAACATCACATATTGAATCATGTAGGAACTTTTGACTTCTCTAAGAGGCGACTATTTGAGGCCAGTTTTATACACTATTGGTAATATCTAAGCCAGTCATCCCCTGTTATAAAACAATAATGTCAGAGGTTTGCACCAAACATGGTTTTCAACAATGACATAAGCCTATTTTTAAGGTAATCCTAGAAACCTCAGGCTTAGCACACTGTTACTCATGTTGTTTTCTACTTATATGTTTTTTTTAAATCACATTTAATGCTGTGGACATGTTTATATTTCAATATACCTTTACGGTTTTTAGTGGTGGAAATAATTTTGTTACATATTCCTATTAATTTGACAGATTTTAGATACGCTTTTATTTCTACACCTTATATAGTCTATATTCTGCAGTGTGTGCTAAGGCTAAAAACATAACCTAACAACACATCTGGCCTCCAGATGAGCACTGCTGTGTTTGCAGCTTTATGCACAATCTATCTGTGCTCTGGCACAAATGACAGTGTGAAAATGCAATGTCTCAGCAGCATTTCTTCTGACTCTTATGTTTGACTGAGGGCAGACTGGATGCTACAGTGAATCACAATCTCATCTTGTGATTGGAAGTGATATTAGATAAGGGTATGGAGGACTGCAGCTAGCTGGTTAGCATGCTAGCTTGAGTAGAAAACTGAGCAACATATTACAAAGATGTATTTCATATAACGGCATAGCTGTAATTTCAACACATTCCGTTTATGAGACTAGCTCATATGATGTGAACTTGATTCTTCTCTTGGGAGTAATCTTCCAAACATGCTTAATCTGAAACATCACATCAGCTTTTCATATCAAGAGAAACAGACCTGCAGCTGCTGCAGATCATCCTCCTGAATGTTCTGAGAGAGATTGTAGATCTGCAAAACAGAAGCCTTGTAAGCACTCGTTACAATAATGAGGAGAAGCATTTAAGTCAGTGATGGTCAGTCACCTGAACTGAGCTGGTCATGGTGCTGAGGGCAAAGATGGTGGCACAGTCTTTCACGGTGGACTGGTCATCAAAAGCTCCCTGAGTGTCCATCAAAACCACGGCCACCTACAGCAGTGGATACAAGAAAGCCGACGTGAGACTGTGCGTTACATGTGACCTTTTAGGTGGGAACAATATGTTAAAACCTGAAATGTTGAACTGCTTTTGAAACTGTAATTCAAAATACACATAAACAAAACAGAACTTAGTCGAACTGACAGAACTACAACCCCGGAAAGCTGAAGCCAACACCGACTCTGTCAGTCCTGAGTGAGCGCTGTTTGCCCGTTGATCTGTTCATTTCAGCTGGTGGAACTTATTGTGACACAACTTTGCATCTACAAGCAAAGAAAGTCAATAAATCACAAAGGCAGTTATGATTTTTTTTCCAACTTTTCCCTCACAAACTCCACGACCCCCTAAGTAACCACAAGAACACTGCAGCACCAGTGTGAGCTGTCTGCACATGCTCAGAGGTAGAGGCACGGGGACCTACTTAGGGGAACAAATACCCTGCTTTGGCGCCGCAGTTTGTTCAAAGAGTTACTTCATATATCACAAGGTGTTTTTCTGAACAGAGTCGACCAAAAAAGAAATCTATCACAGGCTGAGGTGAACTAAAACATGACATCCATGGCTGTGAGTGACAAAGATGTCAGGGGCTCAAGCTGTGATAGTCATTTAAAAAAAAAAGGAGAAAAGTTATACAAGTACTGTCTAAATCCAGAAATGGAAAGCCGATTATCTACCAAAGAATAATCGGGTCCTGTTCTAAAACTGTCCTGATATGGAAATCTTACAAGAGCCGTTTCACACGTACACTGGAGCCCTGAAAAGTTCTTAAGATATTCTGGAGCGATGGCACTAGCAAATGCAAATGTCTGCATCATTTCAACTGGACTCACTGAGTGAGACGATGTACAAACAAAGCACCAAATAATACAGAACATTCACTGTCTGAAGCATGCTGCTTTCCACTCGTTCCTCACTATTGGATACTTGCTGTATTGATATCAACGAAATAAGAAGCCTCATCGGCTATTCTCACTGTGTTTCAAAGAAAACAGCGATTTCCATTCTGCATCACGTCCTGCTTCCTTGCGCGCTACACTGAGACCACACCCTGCCCCTCATGTCCAGCAGAAAGCCTCCAGTTGTGACACATGTGTAGGAAAAGTCCAGGTAAAAAACAAAAAAAGCTGTTTGCACTTCTTCCTAAAAAAATCTCTGGTTTCTATGTGAAGATGAGCAGCTGAATAAGCATAAACCAAAACAAAAAAAGTTTAAAGACCTAAAACCAACCAGAGCAACAAAGCTCCAGGACACATAAATGCAACACAATACTCCCGCAATAGACCACAGGTTAGTATTTCTAGGAACCAGGTTTTTAAAGGCTTTTTTAAAACAAAATTTTAAGTCATCATGAGTTAAATGAGCATTTTGACATCTGCTCCCTTTACATGTTGTAGTTTTAGTGTTAACATAAGAACCAAATCAATATCTACGAGTGACGTACCTCTGTTCCATCGCTCTTTTGGACAAGGAAAACTTCGCTCCACAGCTGGATGCCCGTTGTCTCTGGTTCTGATCCGCCTCTCCAAGAAAATCCAGTGAGAGGCTCGTCATCCTGACCCAGCCAGTTCTCATCGCTCTGCAGAGACACAAATGACCCCGTAAACACCAAACAGGTCAAACTACAGCGGCAGTAGTTACCCTGAACGGTAGGTTAGCATTTCCACAGTTCCACAACAAAAAACTCCCAGTAAGAACAGAACAAGTGTTGAGCTTCCAGGTCATAATTATCAGTTTTAATAGTATCCATAGTTCAGGGTCAGATAAAAGTGAGAGAAGAAATGCAAAGGAGTTAAGAAAAAATTTAAATAAAATCAACTAAATTTAGCAGTAAGAGCTCCAATGTTGATGCTCATTTAGAAAACACATAAACACAAATCCTCCACTCCTAAAGAGAGGCATCAACTCAAATCTTAATTCAGGAAACAAGTTTGTTCACGTTACAGCAGGGATGGGCATTAATATGGTACAACTGCACAGGTTTTCATTTCAGCCACACTTTTGATTTTCCACATTTTTCCACTTTTATCTAAAGAGGAAGAAGAAGCCAGAGTCTGAACTCGTTGCTCTAATACAACAACATTCCAGCATCAGATGCTTCTAGCAAAGGGATCTTACACAGACACGAAGCATAAGAATCAGAGGATGGGAACACTGAAACACTCACTTTTCTGTACATGTAACGGATCATGAAATCAAGCAGGAAGCTTTTTCCTTTCCTGAAAGCTCCGGCCACTGACAGCACCACAACATGTTTGTCTCGGACTTCCGGAGCCAAGAGAATCCGGGCCAAAGCATCCGTGTCCAACGCAAAGGAGTGATTCTCCTTACAAACTGTAACAATCTGAACTGGGCCTGGTTCACTCCCCATCCTGCACAACTACTGGTCCCTGTGAAGATCAAACACAGAAACATCAGGCAGGACCTAAGACTTGATTTCATCTCAAGTTTTCACCCAATTACCAGTTCTTATAATCTTTAATGGATAGTGTATAATGCGCAGAAAACCAGCAAATAATGTTGAGAACTCAAAAAGAAAATTTTTCTCTTAATTTAACAATTCAACTGTCACAGAATAGTTTGATACACTGATTAAAGAAATACTGCATTTGTGTTAATGAACTAATATGAAAATATATTTATTTGACACTGTGGTTCAATAAGTTTCCAAGTTTCTTTGTCACCACGAGATAAGTAATAAATAAGAAACTCTGTCTCAGGAAAAGTAATAAAGACTAATCAATAATGTCAACAGCCATTTTTGGTTGTAAAAGTTAAAAATTCTTTACACTTCATTCAGCTGACCTGTACAGCTGATATTCTTCCCAGCTTTTATCAAATGTTACATTTGGATGGCAATCACCCACAAAACATTTTACTCAATGAGCACAGTTTTTGCTGGTCATGGCTGAAAAATAAGCCGAGCACTAATCCCTCCATCAGAAACAATGTTGAGCTCTGTGTGGAGCTGCATGTGGGCTGCTCTTATGGCTGTCATGCTGCTCTGCCTGCAGCTTATGGATTCAGCATGCTTTCCGATACTCTGTTCGGTTTAGCTGCCTCAATGGGGCTCTTTGTCGCTGATTTCTGGGGTTGATGGCTTCAATAACAATCGATCTGCGCATCATCCAAAGCTCGCTCCCCCGCTTTAACCAAAACTCAACAACTCAAAGGTGTGGCGTTAAGGAGCAGCATGCCTGCCATTTCTTTGCAGTGAATGTGCTGAAAAGAAGTGTTGCAATTAACCAAATCAGCGGAGACCTAAACGGTAATCTTCCTGTATTTGACAAAGAGCAAGTGCTGGATGAGATAAACTAATCCCCGAAGCACCTTCGCTACAAACACCACAACGCGTTCTTAAAAAACATCATTAAAAGTTATCGGCGGCAAATTTAAGCTATAAAGACGTAGATGTCTTCTGGTTTAATCACTGATTAACAGAGCAGCAAACAGCTGGTACGGCTGCGTGAATTCAAACAAAAACAAAGAGCTAACATGTGTCAAAGGAGACGAGAGTTAGGGAAAAAAAACAATGCAGCATTTGTAGGGAGTATAAGTCACAAATAGCCTCTAAGGAGCTGGTCCATTGTCGTTAGTTGTTGTTTAACAGTGCAGCGTTACCTTTGGTGTCTTCAAACGGCTTCAACTCAGTCTCATGAGAGAGAAACAACCAACTTTTCACACTGGCACGAAAGCAACCACTAGAACTTTTTTTTCCACCACGACATTCACACATTTCCGCCTTTAACCGCCGCAATGACGCATGGTAAATGAAGTTTTAGCGTGATTTCTAGCCTGTCGTTAGGCTTGTTAGGAAACTACAAGCCCCCTTTGTATAAACGGTGTGTCTCAGATGTGGGAAATGTAGTTTTTAACGAGAAGTGACGAATACGGAAACACCTATCAAAACCATGTAAAACAGGCCTTGGTGTTTTGCGTTTAAACAAATCATATTTGAAAGATTTACACGGAAAACAGAGATTGTTTCTTAGCAACAAGGCGGCTTTGTTTGGAGGTACAAAGAGTAAATACGTTGCGTATCCTGTAGGGTGCGCGTGTACCGCCCTCCAGCGGTGATTTTCATATAAGCAGCAACATGTCGAATCTATTATTTCTGAAGATGCTGACCATTCTACACAAATTGATAAATAAACTTACAAAAACAGGAGAAAAACGCTCACTAAACAAAGCAAAGATCCAAATTCACAAGAAAGTCATCAACGTTTTTATTTTAAATCTAAAGCTTTGGAAAATACAATTTTACAAAGAGAAATTCAGTGTACCCTGACATATAAAGGGATTTAAATGGCAGTGAGCTAATCAAAAATAACAATCAAATGACTCCTGATTGAAGGAAGCTTAATTTAGAAGATCATACCCAAGGCAGTCAGGACTCAGGAACAAACACTAATGTCATGTATATAAAATAAATCAATTCTGAAAACATAATCTTAAGACTGAGAAAGATAAAACAGTTGAAAATATTAAGAACGATCTTAGAGAGAAAAAAGGAAATACAACTGGAAATTTTATGTAACTGTTATTGAGAAGTGCTTCAACATACTTTTGGAGAACAATCTACCACTGTAACTACATAATAAATTAAATATCTATTAATTAGTTAACAATAATTAAGAAAGGCAGCTTTCAGAAAAGGCTACAGGAACAGATTTATATAACAAAGGGGGAGGGGGGGCGGCCACCACTATGACAAACTGGTAAAGGTTAGTAACATGTTTAAATAAAAATGGTAACAGTTTGGATGTGAATCACTGTGTTGGTCAATTTGTGCGGGTTTCAGTGGAACATAAAATCACACCTCAGCTTGGGAAACATAATCGTAAAACACTGCTCCCCACCCCTGAGAATGAAGTTAATATGCGAGGGAATCACAATGGACAGCATGAAAACAAGCTGTATTAATACTTTAACTTCAGTTTTAAACATTATTTCAACCACATCTGGCTGATGTTGTTCTGTGGTAAGTTCAGCTTGTGCATTGGAAGTGCCTGAATACATGTGGAGTGTTCAGTTAGTCATCTACAGACCTATATTGCTATCTAATTACACAACGACACACAGTTCATAAGGCAGTGTGAACATCTCAGGGAGATTTGTTGGAATATTTTCTTACAGTTGGATATTAACTAATATCCTCCACCTGCCAGGTCCAGCAGGGACCCGGCAGCCTCCTGGGCCTCAGCATCGAGCTGAAGGATCTCCACAGTCTCCAGGTCCAGCTCAGTGTCGCCCGGCAGCACCAGGTACTGGAACTGGTTGGACTGGTAGTAATGTAACTCAATGTAGCCGCTGTCGGACAGGGGGTCCTTCTCCATGTCTTCGCTGACCTCCTCTTGCTGGTATTCAACTGACTCCATGGTGACTAGTTCCTCGTGATCCGGGGTCAAAGGGCAGGGTGGGTTCTCGGTGAACGGTGGGTTATCAGCGGCAAGTATTTGGGATGAGGACATGGAGAGGAGCAGGGTATTAGAAAGAGGTTCTGCATGAGGGGGAAAAGAGTATGAAAACAGAAATGAATAAATGAACGACCATCATTAATATTAATGAGTCGCTTTCAGACAGGCTGATTGAACAAGCACTGGTCTGATTCTTCAACAAGCACGCCACATAGATCGAGAGGACTTATGACGGAGACTGCGCTGGGCTATGCCTTGGTTGCCAAGGTAACAGAGGGCAGTTGCCATGCCAACAGAACACAAACACATGAACAATGTGACATGCTGAGAAAGCTACAGAGTGGGAGAAAGGCTGCAGGTGATAAAACTGTCACAGAGAGCTGCTACTCCACTGATGAAGAACTGCAGACTAAAACATATTCACACAGGGTCAAATATGCAGATTCTGTCCAAATGAGGCGACATGAGCCCGGCGCGAGTACCAACCTGAGATTTCCATTGTATCACACACTGCAGGCGCCTCGAAGTCAGCTCCTTCCAAGCTGCAGAGAACATGACAAGTTAGACGGCTACTTAAACATATCGTATCTTATTTAATTACCGGTATTTGTTTCAGTCGGTGTATTTGTAAAGTTACTCAGATACTCATCAGCCATTAGAAGTGAATGGAATAAAAAAATATAATAATAAATCAATCTAGATGAAATGTAAAAAAAAAAAGCAACTTGTGATTTATTTGCCTACTTTCAAAATTAGTTAATGAAAAGGTTTATCTATTACAGAAAAGTAGAAATTAAGAAAAAATTATCCACTATTAGCAGCTTATTTCATCCAAACGTATAGTCAAAAATTGAAATATTCAAACTGATTAAAAACATTAGAAGAATGCAACAAATTATATTTGAGATTCAAGTGCATTTCTGTCCTTTATTTATGTATTTTTCGATCCACTCGCTGCACAGCCGCCAATATTATTGGAGTATTGTTTTATTTTTCTGGTCTGGCTAAACAGTCAGTCACCAGAAACTAAATCATCTTCAATTCTCATTATCAATTTATTAAAAAGGTATAACAAGTAAAATAATTATTTATTCAAACTAGCGGCTTCACCCCTTTATGGAGATGCTTTGCATTTTGGAAATACAATGAGGCAACTTTTGTTTCAGATTATACTGATTTTGTACATTCGTGGCTTAGCTGCAACCCTCAAACCTTTGGATGTCATTTGTCTCTGTGCTCTGAGACTTATCACTTTTAGGTAGTTATAAGACCCAGTATCACGTGCTGTATAAGTCTGAGCAGTCCTCACATGCTGTAAAAGTTTTACTTAATCAAATACCTATTCATGCTTTATTCGTATTTTATTTCAGTTTATTCTTTATTCACAGCGCATCTGCAACTTTGAATCATCTACAAGATAAGCTTGATTCAATTTAAATCTAAAGGTCTTTAGTTTCTCTTGTTTCACTCTAACTGCTTTTGCTTTACTTGACTTAATTATCTTTAGTAAGATTTCCTTTACTGATTTTGGCTTTCTAATATTTTCTATCAAAGTCTTCAGTGTTCCTACAACTGTTATTCTCCTGCTTGGCTACGTAATAAATGAGGCTGGTATTCCTCACTGCGTTCTGGGTTTGAAGAAAGGTTGAATGAAGTAATAAATAAGTCTTGGCTGAATTGATGGAGTTGTGTGAAGCAGCCTTCCTGGACACAGTGTATGAGATGTTACTCACAGAGCAGGCTTGTTTATCAGATTGCTGTTTGTGCTGTGATAACTGTGGGTCTTCTTCAGCACCTCCAGGAGCGCCGGACGATACTCGGGACACACACACCACAGTGATCCCTTCCCCACCGACTGCAACGAACGCACAAAATCGTCTCGTTACGATCAAACAACGCTGACACATCAGGTGGTAACGACACAAAGTACAACGAAACAGCTTCCCTTCAGCAAGGTGTAAGTGTTGTTTCTGAATTCAGAACACCTGGATTCAGTGTTTTACTTAAAAAAATAGTTCCCACCTGGCTCTTGTCCCTCTGAATGCGACGGAAGCTCTTGCTCAGGGACAGGTTGTGTCTCACAGAGTTCCTCCAGCCTCCAGTGGCCGTCCTGTAGTAGGGGAAATTGTTCACAATCCATTCATAAATATCCTTCACCGGAAGCCTCTTGTGCGGAGAGTCCTCTATTGCCATGAAAATCAGACTGCTGAAGGAGTACGGTGGTTTGGATGAGGCAGGAGGAGGAAGAGGCTCGTCAGGTGTGCAGGACTCTTTCTGTGGGAGCGGAGTCATTTTGGCAAGGGGCTGCAGCGGGAGCAGGTTTCCTCTCTGATGCAGCCAGCTCAGACAGGTCAGGTCATCCTGGTCAGATATGTTTTCCTGCTTGAGGTATTGTGTGTTTTGTCCTTCGAGGCAATGAGATGCAACACAGTGTGACAGAGGGGAGGACGTGTGAGCATAGTCAGCTGTTGCTGGAGAAAGTGAAGTTGGGGACGGGGGGAAGGAGATGGGTGAAAGTGGAAGCGAAATACGGCCATTTAAGGAGATCTGCTGAGGTGAGGAGAAAGGTAGAGGCTCTCCAAGAGTAGAGGAACACAAGGAGGAGACTGGCAGTGTGTGAGAGATGTTCTCCATCACTCAAGAGGAAATCTCCTGGGTCATTCAGCTGGATGGCTGCTGAGAGATGTAAGAAATAAATCAGGATAAATCAGCTGTAAGGAAGGACACTCAGTCAAACATTTACAAATTCCCTCAAAGTCCAACATGTACTTTGTGAAGCCAAAACAGAACTGACATTAGTGGCGTTACGCAGTATGAATTTATACATTTCATGTGAAAGTAAAGCCTCTTTTTAATTTAAGCTTTTTTTGTATTGGAATGAAAACAAAAATGATCTGGTCTTTATATCTTAAAATGAGATGAGTACAACCTCAGATGAACCACAACACATGATACATAACACCATGTCGTTGTTCATTTAACAGAAACTAAGACGGAATGCTGGAGTAGTGTGTGAAAAACTAAGCGCACCCCATGACTCAACAGCTTGTTGAACCACGCTCAGCATTAATAATAGAAGCAATCGTTTTGTATATTATGTTATCAGTCTCTCTCATTGTTGTGGAGGAATTTTGGCCCAATCTTCTTTACAATGTTGCTTCAGTTTATTGAGGTTTGCAGCACTGATTTATGCACAGCTTTCTGTGAACACCTTGATTCTTTCCTCATGTTTAACTCTAGAATACTTTGGTGTGCAGAAGAGTTCATGCTAACTACAAGGTGTCCAGGTCCTGTGGCTGCAAAAGCCAAAATCATCAGCCCTCCACCACCGTGTTTCACAGTCAGTTTGATGTGTTTAGGCTGGTAAGCTTAGTTTACAAAGCCATACTTCAGTCTTTCTCTAATTGTACTGTCAAGAACTTTAACATTTAGCATGCTAACTGAGGCCTGTAGAGTCTGAGATGTAACTCTTTCTCTGATCATTTCTTGTGGTGAACTTGCTGGAACATCCACTTCTAGGAAGATTGACAGCGGCCTTGAATATTTTCCACTTGTGGATTATCTTTCTCTCTGTAGCATGATGGACTACACTTAATTTAGAAATTTCCTTATATAACCCTTCCTAGATCAACGGGAGCAACAATTGCTTCTCCAAGATCATTCCTGATGTCTTCCCTCCTCTGTATTGTGTTAAAACACACCTAAAAGCTTCAGACCAACACACTTCTGCTTTTATAGACCTGCTTACATTTGAAGATGATCAATTAATAAGGCATTCAATTAGCAGCACCTGGCTGCTATTTACTCTTTTAATACCCATGAAAACAGTAAGGGTGCTCTTATTTTTGTATACACTGCTTCTGCCTTTTGGTTCAGTTTTTGATCAATAAATAATGTCTGAGTGTCTGTTCGTCTGAGGTTGTATTCACCTTTATGTGAAGGCCTGATGTGTAAATCCTTGGATTTATAAGAGGGTGGACTTTCTATTTCACTTTATTGTATTTTAAACAATTTTTTTTAGATAATTAAACTCTACAACATGCTTGTGAAGCTACCTTTTACAACAAAAACAACAACTCTAATATGCGAAGTAACAATTCAAAAGGGGCTGATGGAAAAAGCTAAAAAAAATGAATGAATGAAAATACACAACAGCCTCATTTAGTTATATGTTTGCAAGTCGTTCCCCTCTGATGAGCATCTACTCTGTCCAAAGTCCGCTCTCTCATTTCCATCTCCTGTTTTACTAAGACAAACCTTGTCAATGAACAGGTGCAGGTCTCTAAGAGTCGATTTAAGGTGCACCGACTCACATTTCACGCTTTTAGCAAACTGGGCCGGCCGTCGACTTATCGTACTTATCGTATTGTAAGGTCAAATCTATAGCTCTCTTTAAGTTTATGATGCCACATGGCTTTACAAAGCATTTCAGCGGGGAAATGGCGGAACAATATAAAGTTTCATTTAGCTATTCAGGAAAGCCGCCTTTCCCCCCTCACAGGTAACCCCTCTCGGCACCGACGGCCTCGAAAAAGCTGAGTTTTAACAAGTTACTCACCAGCTTTTCAAAACGGCGACCCAGACAGAGACCAGCCCTCTTAAAATCTCCGGGACGCGCAGCAGTGAAGTTGAAGGAGAAATCCTGATGTTTAAAAGCGGAGTCGCGGTCGGACACCTCTGCCTCCGTGCTCTGTTGCTGTCCGCGGTTTCCTTGGAAACCAAAAGGACGCTCTGCAGGGAGCGCGCGCCAGGGCGCACTCCCGCAACAGTCAGCAGTTACCGATGGAGCAGGACAGTGCAGTAAAAACACGTTGAAAGGATCAAACACCACAGAAGCGATCGGTGGCAAATGGCGGGTACCACCAAGAGGAGCAAGTGAGTATCCTCCACATGTAAAGGTGCGGCATTTGGCAAGCACTTCAGTAAAACTTGTCAGCAGTGTAATTTGTAAGTAAAGTCACTAAAAGTCACTGTTAGACTACCATTTCATTACATGACTGATGCTTTAAATCTCTATGCAGTACGAGTATAAAGTGGAATGGAGTGGAATATAGTACCAGAGTTAATCAGGACTAATTTCATCTCTAATAAAGCATTTGTATTCTAATTTACTTTGAGTCTGGCATGTTACAGGGTTGCACAATGGTGTGTTGGTTAATACTGTGGCCTCACAGAAAGATGCGTGGGTTCCTCCCACAGTCAAAACACATGCATATTAGTTTGAAAGGTGATTTTAAATTAAGTGAGTGTGGGCGTATGTGTTTTGTTTGTCTCACTTATCTCTGTGATGGACTGGTGACCTGTCCAGAGTGTACCCTGCCTCTTTCCCAATGACAGCTGGGATAGGTTTCCAGCTCCTCACAGCACAAATTGCATGATGACGGTATGGAAAATGGATGGATGTTACATACCACCACCACTTAAGACTCTTGCTCTACGTGCTTCAGATTAGAAATGACAATTCTTTAAATATTTAGAAGTGAAATCTGTTTGCAGCAGCTACAACACATGCAGGGAATAATTTTGCTCAAAGGAAAAACAAACCAAAACAGTAAAAATTGAATACACAAAGCTGAATATATTTATTTTTTTTCTACAAAAACCCAAACATTGTCATGCTTTGTCAAATGTAGATAAATAAAATTAAGAATTGAAAATAGAAAGAGGGGTAATGCAACAGCATTATCGATACCAGAGAAATGTTACTAGAATTTCAGAGTATAATGTGAATTTCTGTCCATTTATGGTCTACGGTGCGTTGTAAGTACTGGAAAACACGTCCAGAGACGTTACATATAAGGACCCCCACACAAAATCAGTACCGATTAAACAGATCTGTTACCGAAAGCTCTTGTGTTCAAAGTTAGGTAGACAAAAATAAGCCTTTTTTTAGCATTACTGTACAATCATGGCGAGCAGAAACACTTTCTGGTCACATTAACTAAACCATTCAAACAGAAAAGCTCAACACCGTCTACATACGCTTTGATGACAAAAGAGTATAAGGGCAAGTGTACAAACACTCATCAACCAAAAACCTCTGGGTCCAGTTCACTTGGATGTGAGGTTATTAAACGCTTCACAGTCACCTGACCAAGTGAGAGGTTAACCAGTAAATAATGATTGGCTGAAAGACTGCAGTTGCTACGGTGATATAAAGGCGGAGTTGAGGTTTGGCACTTGATCCCATTCCCATTGAGTCTGAGGAGATGGAGGGCAGGATCTTCATTTTCAGAGATCGAACCTGTGGAGGAGGCAGATATTTAGACCTGCCATTCAGACAAACTCAGTCACAAGTGGGGCTGCAGAATAAACACTGAAAGCAGGAGAAAAGGGTGACACAGAGTAATGTACGATATTTGATATAATCAGTACAAATGCAACACATTGTGTCTCTTCAGGGCGATTACAGGCCAAACTATTTCTCAGTCAGGACTAATAACTTCTCGAGTCAGCGATGGGTGCTTGGCATCGCCACCTTTACAACAGGACTTCATGCTAGCTGTATCCCCCTTTCCTGCCACCGTACTAATGCTAAGCTAACCAACCAAATGCCTCTGATACATGATGCCGCACAATTCCTGACACTCCTCACATCTACGCACAGTGTCACTGAGTTTTCAGTCACAGGTGAAAGATTTTTATAAATACTGGAGTTCTTGCAGGGTCACTATTTGATCCTTTCCCATCATGCACCTGGTAGAAGTTCTTAACAACAATGAAGTCGACCGATAAGCAGCTTTTAGCCACAGCTCCATTTTTAAGTGCAGTGTTGCATAGCACATCGCCACGGTCACTCTCGGCCACAGCTTTGCCGAATATCAACCATGTTTGATATTATCGTAACCCCAAGATGTGAAAATACATTAAAAGCCTTTGTAAAGCCATTTGTCATTATTCAGCCTATCAGGAATATGTTTAATGATGCTGCTATATAAGTGCATACCACGACTGCCTTGTTTATGTTTTATCCCGTTCATATAAGGACACTTAAACTTGATAAATGACACAAACTGCACTTTCACACCACAACTGTTTGCTCTGCTTTTTTTCTCCTTTTCCTCAGACAGTCCGCTTCGTTTGGGCAGCTGTGAAAGCTGAACCCCTCTCCGGTGTGGATCAAACAAGCAAACTTTTGAAAACATTGGTCTTGGTTTGCTTTCAGTGCGAACCCCAACAGACTATCCAGCGAAACAAAGATTAATTTATGCTGGATAGCTCACTGCCTCGCCTGCTGCTCATACTGGGACGCTTCATGTGAAAAATAAATTGGGTTTCAACACCAAAGTAAAGAAAACCCAAAGATGGTGTTGCTCCATTGTTTGTTTTTGTTGCGAAAGAGCCGGCTGACGGGGATGGATTTTCCGTTTTTTCAGTCCTGGCCAATCGATGAGCCGGGTTTTCTTCTTCCTTGTACTTTTTACCCTCTTTACTACTTTTAGACCTGCCGTAGACTCCTGATCAGTGCTTGTTTCTGGGCGATACAGCACAGAAAACGAGCAGCTAAAACTGTGTGATGCTATCCAGGTGCTTTGGCCCGCTTTTATAAAGTGCAGTGTGAAAGTGAACCAAACCAAATGAAGGTGTGAACTTTTTTCCGGCATACCCCAGACTATCCTAATGTGAAAGCACCCTTATAAAAGGAGAGGAAAATATAAATGAAGATGAAATATGTCCTTGTACTACAAAAAACCCAACATATTTGTACATATTTCCATTTCCTTTAAATGTATAAACTTTACTTGAGATTAGTAAACATAGTAGATTATTTCAACAAACTGAAAATACTTACAATGAAGAACATAACAGCACAAGAGGACCAGGCTAGGGCCACATAATAACCATCACTGCCAAACAGTAAGCCACACAACACTGTGAAGATCATCCTAGAGGAACACACAAGCACTCGTGATGACTCAGTGAACATGGACAAAACTTCATTCTCATTAGCTGAGCTGAAAAGACAGCAACACCGTCTACTGAACATCTTACCCAACGTATTTGTATCCACTGTAGGCGATGAGATCAAAGGTTGAGAGGTCACTGTGAACTGTCAGCAGATACAAACTCAACAACATGACCAAGACCTCGATGATGATCCACACAAGGGCGGTGCTGGCACACAGACCGAGAACCTCTGGACTGAACCTTCACACAAAGCCAACACACACCTCAGTGTTTAGCCGATCCAACACAAAAATAACAACCGTGTCACAGAATAAACAAGATGAGGAATAATAAACCACCTTTTTTGAATACCAAGGGCCATTCCAGCGAGCAAAATGTAGGTAATGAAAGCCATCGCTGAAAGATTAGAATAAAACATACATTAAACAGACATCCTCAAAAGGTTTGAGTAAAGATAAATTTGTGTTTACAGAAAACTTGCTTGGTATGTAAAGATCAGGCGCATTCACATCCTGTCGTGGAGTCAGTGGAGTGTCCCGGTGGTAACGGACCTCCCAATCCTGAGAACACACAGATACAACATGAATCAGCCAGCAGAGTGCAAGAGTGGGACACTCAGATGACGCTCAGCGCCGTTTTTACCTGTGGGCTCAAAGATGGAACAAGTTAAGCTTACGCTCAACGATAAAATTATGAAGACAATATCTAAATGGAAGGCAGTTTAAACTTGGATGTAGGAAGTTGCCTTTGAGAATGATTAGAATTATTACGAATATTATCATTAATACATTACATCTTCATTCCCAAAGAAGCCACAGACTTGTAGTTTTTAACCAAACTGTAATTAATGGTTTGTTGAGGACAAAATTCATCAGCAAGATGGTGCACGGTATCCTCCACAAGAGTATCAACAGCAGAACTTCAATCCCCCGTTAATTTACTTCTTATTTTGGCAGATTTACTATTTTGAGAGCATGTGCGTCAGCCAATCATTTCACTAGATGGAGCCGCATCAGTGTGGCCGCTGTGGAACACTGTTTTTATGTTACCTTTGGATGTTTATATAGTTTATACATGCGGAGGAAAAAAAAACAAAGAACAACAAACTGCTCACTACGTAATTGTCAACTGAAATAATCGGTCTAATTCTGTTTGACATATACAACCCAATAGCTGTTCTAGGGGCGCTGCGTGTGGGATCATATTCATGTTAATGGAGGAACATGTCATCCTTTTATGAAGGTGTTATAAATAGTTTTTCAATAGTTATTAAAACCAGAGGTGCTCTGTGGCACATGGGACAGCAAAAACAGAAAATACTTTAACTCATGATACTTAGAATCTTATCCAGACTTACTATAAACAACAATAGTGTTTATAATGTAATTACTATGTACTAGAGACAGTAAATACTGTTTGACAATGGTCTCGTAAGAAGAGTTTTCTCACACTGTAGATTACACATTATTAGGGCACAGACACTAGTGCTGCCTTACTTTATAATCTGATATAGTTCAAGAATGTGGGAAAAAAATTACTCGCATTGCTTTCATATTCGCACTGGCGATTGCAGCATCAAAATGTTCATAAACAAAGCTGCAGGACCGATAAAGAGGGTAATTATCTCTTGTGAACCCCATCAATCTGACACGTACGATACCAGAGAAAAAAAATCACACAGTCGCTGGGTACAAAATGTTTTGTGTCTTCCGATAAACTCAAGCTCAACTAGAACTGATGGGCCCAGATTACCTGATGTGTATAAGGGAACATGAGGATCATTAGCTTCTTCAGTACATATCTGGTGTCGACTGCGAAGAAGTATTTCAGCTTGTTCACAGACATGTATCTGCTGATCTGAAAGGCAAAGCAAAAACATTTATTTAACAGATGAGAACTGACAGTCTGCCAAAGTCAACAAATGCGGCTGACTCATGGTCATTTCAAAGTGCCTGAGATAACTTTGGCATGAAGTTGAGGTGATATATTTGTTTAAACTGTTCCCTTTTCCTCTCCGGGTGACTGTTTCACTCAATTCATATTATAAAGTGGAGCGAGAAAGTAACCAGCTCGATTGAATGCCTTCCCGTTGAAACTGACAACCCCCACACATTGAAGTCTTCTGCAGTATTGGAGAGAGGTCGAAAGCAGGAGGTATTACACTGCTTCTGCAAAGGAGTTATGTCTTTGAAATGAAACAAATGTTTGCCTGTCTGTCCATGATGTGGAAAAAAAGACTATTTAAACTTATTTTATACAGCTGCTTACACCTGGTATCTTTTCACAAAAAAGAAAGGAGCCATATGTAATATTTGAAGGAGCCACACTATCAGCCCAGTTTTTCTTCACCTCTTTGTTTACGATATCTTTTCCTTGGTTGGCTAAAGAGGAACCGTACATCACTGCGGCGTTGGCCATTGGGTCGGTGAACAGGTTGTTCACTCCTGCACCTCCCTGCATGTCATTTGATGCCGGTCCCATGTTGTACCCAGGAGTATAATAGCCCTGACTGTTCAACCCAGGTGCTGTTGAGCTGGTGTCTTCAAACAAAACGGAGTCTCCTGTAGCTGGAGCTGCACGAGCTCTAGGCTTAGCTGCTGTTAGAAAGACAAGACAGAGAACAGGAATGGCATTTGTAATCCTATATGAAAATGACTGTCATGATGTCATGCTCATTAGTTAATTGTCCAAAGTATTAACACAGCTAGATAATGAGGGATTTTCTTAAATTTGGATGAAACATTAGAGGAAATGTATTCAATTTCACTACAGCTACTCAGAAGTGGAGATGATGTGATTGGGTATGTTTATATGCACATGTATTATCTGACACAAATCCAATTTGGACCTTAGTCTGAACAGAACACTGCTGCGAAAACAGCTATTTCTGTTGACCTTAACCTGAATAAGGTCATATTCATAATGAACAATAATCGCATAACGTTGTGCGCAGTATTCTGTTCTTTGTTACATTGTGCGTCTATTCATCTTAAATGCATCACTGCATCCCACGTGAGCTTTGGGACACTAACTGCTACTTGATAACGCATGCCTCATGCTCCAAAGAAGTGGGTTCAGAACAGGATGAATGTGAAAAACAATTACATGAAAACTCCAAACATCCCAGTAGCACCTAGGAATGTAATGTAGGTGTGAGAATGTAACTGGATTATTCTCTGTAACATGTAAACAGGAATATTGATAGGATAACCTATATGAAACTCATGTGAATATCATAATTGGTAAATTGTGTTCTTAAAATGGACTGTCCATGGTCTCCATATTTGCCCCACACGAACTGCACACTGCTCGTGTTGCTGGCAAAGTGGGCCGCAGTCTCATTTTGAGCCCAAACCTATTCTGTACACATGTAATACCCATAATCAATTTGTGCATTTAATTTATAGGGCCAACATGGAGCCCATGGACAGTCTCTAATGGGGGCTTTTAGTCCACCAATTTAGAACCTCCCCTTTAAACATATTTTAAATCCTGTCTATTTCCATGAAGAAGCGCAAATAGTGACAAATATGAATTATGTACAGGAATATTACGCTGCTTCAGTTTCAGTGAAGTGGGCAATGAACCTGGCATATTTTGTTTTGTTGTATTTCTTTTGTCTAGCGACAGCACAAAAATCAGAAAGGGGATAAAAGAGGAAGTAGATTCTGTGTGAGGATATTTTGCCAAATTTTGCAGCGCAGGTTATCTCCTGCTGATTCAGGTTTCCACTTACTTGGTCTGTACCCGTGATGTGGCAAGTCCATTGTAACGCTTGCTGACGTTAGCTTGAAATAAAAACAATGACATGTTAGCCAAATTTCCGATTACATGGCTTGAACTGTTTGTGAATTTTTTTTGTCACCAATCTACATATCAGGGGAATCTGTGACACATTTTCCACAAATGGCACAAAATTCCTGTATATGAGTAAGATGCTAGCTTGCATGTATTCCTAGCTGCCAATTTGTTAAACGGTAACCGTTGTTGCTATCAGTCAAAGCTAGCTAGCTAGCTAGCCAGATGTGCTACGTTTACAGCTGCTTTTCAGCCTAACAGGGCAGCCGATACAAAAACCCTGATCAACAACGTAAGACATGTCCACACTACTTATCTGAGGAAATGAATTAGCATGAACGGAGGAAATACATACGTATGGGTACTTACCTATACAGCTAACGTTGGAGGCTAGCTACGTGGCTATCACACTGTTTGGACTGATCCCACCCATTTACTGCGGTTGGTTAACTTCTCTATGCCTGCGTGGCAGAAAGCACTGTAAGTCCATGAAACACACACTTACTTGGATAAGTGTGCTTTCTGACTACTTATTCATGTAGTGGGGATTAAACAGGTACAGGTAGAAAAAAATACCTTCAACATCAGGCTACACATTGGGAAACTACCCTCAGATCATGAGAAATACTGAAACAAATCTACAGGTTAAGTGTACATTTCCAGGTAATCAGAATATTCTACCCTTCGTATAAAACGTGTTTTCCACTGAAACCTGTGATAGAATTGCAACTTTTTAAATCTCTAGACTACACACAGTAACATTATAGTCACTGCTTCAGCTCAAGCCCATTTTTTATCTAAGTTGTTTGGTCACAAATCACAAATATAGTTCAGAATGTTATAATCAATCAACATTTTTAATCTATCAAGAAAATATAATAGTTGACATGTTAAGTAATAGATAATCAACTCTGATTCATTGTAAATGTTAAATTCAGCAGATTAGGGCTTCATACAAATAAATTCACAATGAATTCACAAATTCACAATACTACTGGCCAGTAACCTTGTGTGCTCACCCAGACAAAAATGCTTTCACTTTTGTTGCAACAGCATCTGGTTTTGAATAGCTGTTAATACAGTTTCAAGTAGGAATTTGAATTCAGGACTATTTTTGCCACTGTACTGTATTTTGTCAATTTTAAAGTACAAAAAGTCAGCACTGCATATAGGTGAGATATTTTGAACCACATATAATGTAGTCATTTATGTGTTTAATAGCATTTTTTTCTAATTATTCAAACTTAATTTTACTCTTGACATCATTAATTGATATTATGAGACCGGTAGAGATAAGGCACGAGCAGTACGTTCATGGTTTGGATAATTAGTTCCTTCATGTTCAGACCTGCACAGTGCAATCACAGTTAGATAGTATTTGCCTATTGTGCGTAAGCATAAACCAACAAGACGTGCGTTTAACACCTACCAAACCAAATAAGTTATAGTGTGTGTACATGTGTGGCATCACAATAGCTCTTTGAGGCATGTGCGTGTGTGGGTGGGTGGGTGCATGGGTGTGTGTGTGTGTGGGTGGGTGAGTTATCTGATTGCATGTGGAGGTTTTTGGGATGAGTAATTGTACTGGAATCTAAACTTCCTTCATTCCCCACCACCCCAGAAAATGTTGACTTTTGGAGGGAAAATGTGCAGTAATACAGAAAACAACTTACACACACTCTGTGTCTCTATATTTCTTATAAAAACACAGACAAAAACCCAAAAATATAAAAACACTTCTGTAAATGATGTTATCAAAGCAGGCATGGATGTTAAACAGTCTTTAACTGGTCAAGAGGGGATAAAATGACAGCCAGAGGATGAAGGAGGGTGTAATCAGAGAAAAAAATGGTGCCTGACATGTCGTGACATGTCGTCATTTGAGACATGAATGTGTCATCATTGAATTCCTGAAGTCTTAGTCACCTGATGCTCACCTTCACCCGACGTCCCCTTGAAATGTTGATATCAATCAAAGAGAAAACATAACACCTAGCATACTGTATGTGTACCAGTTATGACCCTGTGTAGTAATGTTGTATTCTGATATATGAGAATCAGGCAAATAGGTCAGTAAGCAGCAGTATAGACCTTGTAAAATGTTCTACTTCTGACAAGTGGTGTCAGTTTTTGTTTATGGTCTCTATTGTAAGGTGAAGAAACCCAAAGCCGCAGTTAAATGCTTTAGTATGGACACATTTAGCTTAGCTTATTAAAAAATATTGACGAGCATAAGTCCCAGGAGTTGAATTAGCTGTAATGCGAGACCTCGGTGCAACAGTCAGCAGCAGGAGAAATCAGCCAATGCCGGGAACTCTGTTCTTGTGGGGCTGCAAGGTCAGCAGCTGTTGGGACAGACTAAGCTCACCCAATCAACTGCATGCGATTTTTAAATCTTTACTTGGCACCGTAATGTGCATGCAAGTAGAAAAGAAGAAGAAGAAGAAGAAGAAAAACAGGAATTCAAATGGGTAGTAGAATAATTGAGCAGCTTTGTGCCATTTGACTCATTTCCACAAGCATGTGTGCTCATTGATGTGGTTAGTGAAGTGAGAGTGACTGCCAAAAAACCTCAAGGCTTACAAGCACGTGCTCCCATTGTCGCCAGACTCTATAATCTATATTCTTGCTCATCTTGAGTTAAGTAACTTGTTCATATTGTATAGTCAGCTCACCGCAAATGTGTTTTTGTCATTATAAGTGAATAAACTATTTGCAGTGCACAGCTGTATTGATGCCAGATGTGAATGTTGGAATTGACACTTTTGTCAAAACTACTGTTCATACAGTATAAACTTAAGATATGTTGGTTCCAGTTGAATAACATCCATTACTAAAAAGGAATGCTTCAGTTATTTTTTCGTTAATTTATGTGGATCATATGGAAAGTATTGAATTTAAGGTGACTTTAAAATGTCATTAATCTACAGTAAATTTAGTTGGATGATGTGTAACAGTGTGAAATTAAACTCACTTATAGTATAGCAATTATATCTATTGTTTACAAAGCATTGATATTGTAAACCCTACACAAGCATTTAGAATTTCAGTTTACAGTGAAAACCACAAGAACAGTTTTTGATTAGTGTTTTTCAGTTTCCACAAAGCTTCTCTCAGCCTTTTAAATCTATAGTTTTATTCCTATCCTAGCTTGTTACAACTGGCAGTACTCTTACTTGGAGCTGGAAAATGTAGACTGATAGTATTTCCACCACAACATTAGATAATGGCAGAAAAACTTCTAGTTTCACAAAGTGTGGTGAAGCTGTCTAAGGAATCCCGGGTGTAAGTCTCAGGAGGAAACTCTCGCCAAATATGGGCAATGACGACATGGCACGTGGTAAAGTTCGTGAGAGATTCCAGACAACACTATTTCCCGTAACTAGGCAGGGGCGTGGTGAACTTATAGTGTTGCTTTAAGAGTTTACAACCTCTCAATTATTTCCAGACTTCCGATTCTACGAGTATGACTAAGGAGAACGACCTGCTGTTAAGATAGTTTTGGGATTTTTTAGGTTGATTTGAAAAAAAAGAAGCGACTTTTTTCCTTCCTTACTCCCCCTTCATCTCATACCTGTTTGGACTCTACCGAGGTACGGCAATACGGTGGGCTTACCCCGAGTTTGAATTAACTCTCAAGACTCAACCCGAAAGTTATTTCGTTAGTCTTGTAGCTCATCTCGACGCAACTGGATTCTAGGTTTCACTAAAGCTGAAACGATGTATCGAGGCTTTGGGGGTCAGGGAAGAGGCAACCCACCGTACACAGGCAGCCTCTCTGGGTCAAACTCTGCTTCCCTGGGAAGCACCAGCACTTCAACCACACAGCAGGAACAGGTAGGTGTGCTTTTCACATAACTAGGCCACAAATTGGGATTTAAATTAGTATAACACAGTGTAAATAGCCAATAAAGAAACGTTAAAAGAAAGCCAATAGTGTTAATGTCACATTCATTTTTATTTTATTTTGTTGTAATTATACAAATGACAAATAAGTTGTACTTAACTTATTATAACAACATTATGATGATTTTTAGCCATATTTACGTTGTGCTTTAATTATACAAAATGTACCCCTTACATATAGTTATGAATCACAAATAGAGCCTCAGAGGACTTCAGAGTCTTTATTATAAATATTCATGACTGATGTTTGATTCTTTTACTTACCCTTTTACTTCTTTTAGTATGTCAACTTTATTCAAATGTTCTTTTTTTTGTTCCGCTTCTTTTTAAGAAATTTACAATGGCAGGCAGCAATCAGTTTGTTCCTAGCCTCAATGCCATCACAACCAACCAGGACCTCCAGTGGTTGGTCCAGCCGTCCCTCATGCATCCTCCAGGCCCTTCACGATCACCAGTACCTCCGTACCCAAGCCTCCTAATGTCACGTCCACTGGGTCCACAACCTTCCCAGTCTCATCTCAGACCAGGGGTCATAAGAGCAGCTGCAAATACTACATCTTTGACAAGGCGCAGGAACGATGAACAAGTAAGGAAGTGATAGTGAAAAAAGTCTTTTGAAAAGGGAAAGATGAAAGTATACAGGATGTGTCTCTTCTGTTTTAAAAAGTGAGAGCTGTCAAGCCAAAGGATAAGGGACAGAGTATTCTTAGGATCCATGTTTTCCCCTCAAGGGAGTGGAGATTCAGAAGTGTGAACAGTGGCTTAATCATTCTTGTGTAACTAGTGTGTAATATCCTGCAATTCTTTGTGACACAAGTGTGTCATTTCCCTCTGACATGCAAACAACATCAGTTTAGAAAAAGAAAGATTATTTAGAAATCATACCCAGTGC
The DNA here is from genome assembly GCF_036924035.1 of Leuresthes tenuis. Classification (NCBI taxonomy): domain Eukaryota; kingdom Metazoa; phylum Chordata; class Actinopteri; order Atheriniformes; family Atherinopsidae; genus Leuresthes; species Leuresthes tenuis. The sequence goes on along the minus strand of NW_027325365.1, from coordinate 13,086,174 downwards.
ATTATTTAGATAAGTTTTAATTTCTCAGATAGTTTGATAAAGGACTCTCTGGAGGAAAGCACTTCGTGCTCGCCTCTATGTTCTTTGACACTTTACACTTTGAGTTACTGTTGATGGTAAGATGATCACATGTGATGCGAAAATGTGTCTAGTTGAACTAGTCTAGACTAGGTTTTTACACCATTATTCTCAGTATCAGTGGAGAGCCTTTTTTTGTTTTTTTTTTGCCGGGCACACATTGGCACACATCCTTGTCACAAAGCCGTAATTTCATGGTACAGGAAGTCCGCTGTCATGTGACTCACAGGGGCAAGTCATGTTCTCTGACTCACACCTGAGTCACAGCTGGAGTCTGAGCATGACTCATCACCCCAAAAGGGCGGGAAATATTCATTCATCTGTAATTATTTTGTAGGGTGTTGGATGGAGTCAGAGTTGAGGTGTTACAATACACAAAAGCTCAGACATTACAAAATAATTCAGCTGCCGTGACTCAGTGCACACACACGGTGGTAGCATTGCTCCTGTGATATGTTGCCTGTGCTTTAATCTCAGTAAATTTCTCTATGCGTCTGATGTTATGAAATAACTTTTTTGCCCAGGGCAGGAAAATCAAATCCAGTCAGTTATTCACTCAGTTATTTCACACTGAAAGGTTCATCTATCATAATTTTATGGATGTTAATAAATTTGATTCCTCTTTCTCATCAAAGTTTTCACAGGAAGAGATGGAAAGACGCCGAATAAGAAGAGAGCGGAATAAAGTGGCAGCAGCAAAATGTCGCAATCGTCGTCGGGAGCTGACAGACACATTGCAAACTGTGAGTGAATGTTGTGCTTTATTTCCTAAATGCAAAGTCTGAGTCATGCATGAATTAACTTAAATGTGTTCTTCCCTTGACATAGGAGACTGACCAGCTGGAGGATGAAAAGTCAAGTTTACAGAAGGAAATAGCTGAATTGCAAAAGGAGAAAGAGAAGCTTGAGCTGGTCCTGGAAGCTCACCGTCCTATTTGTAAAATAGAGGACTCTGATTCAGATTCTGACCTAAATCCACCAATTTCCTCTTTGGGAGCCATCAAATTGGAGCCAGTAGAATCCAGCAGACCTGGACCCTCATCCAAACGGCCAATGAAGATGGAGAAGCCCAAACCAAAGATAATGATCCCCACAAAGCCTGTAACATCAACCGCCTCCACTGTTGCCTCTGAAACCGAGTCGCTTCACACGCCGGTTCTTGCATCTACTCCCTCCTTCCTGTCCTTCACAGCTGGTATGGTTTTCACTTATCCATCAGCCTCTTCAGACACCAGTGCCTCCACCACGTCCCACGGTACATCACATCTTGGGAACGCCCAACAGTCGGAGCCCTGTGCGACCGCTCACCGCCGCAGTAGCAGCAGTGGCGACCAATCAGATCACTCCCTGCACTCGCCAACCATCCTCACACTGTGATCGACACACCTTGCAAAACACTAAAGTCCATTTCAGTGCAGTCATGATGCGTTTGACAAAAAAGGGTTCTGGCAAACATCAAGGAGAGGAAAATAATGATTGCAATGAGCATTTCAAGATGATCAGCTGCTTCATTTTATCTCTGGAGGCAGCTGAGTATTTTCTTAGTTAAAATGAAAATTTGTGGCATTATCAGGATATGAATGTTACACTCTTTAGATTTCATATAAAGTCTTTATATTTCTCATTTTAAAAGCTATAAGATGGAATGAATGTTAGATTTTTATTGTTAAAACAATGCATGCAGCATATATATATACTCTAAAGAAAGTTTTTTAGAAAAAGACTGTGATAACTCCTTCTAATGACATATGAATAGTGATACTTTTTTAACAACTTGTTAAATTATGTGATGTTATAAAACACTTTATATGAGTCCTCAACAACAGATGGCGCACTTACAAATAATGGTTCTTATTGTTTGTATGAAATCTGTAAGACTCTAGATATGTAGACAAAACATTATTGACCACTAAGGCTGGGCCGTAGGAGTTGATACAGATTATATAATCACATATTTATTTGAGAGTGTAATATATTTTTGATAATGTTTGGATTTTCTGTTTTGGTGGGCAGTGCCTTACTTCTATTTTTGTCTAAACTGTGACTTCACAGACAATAAAGAACAAATGTCTGCGTGGAAACTGTGATGGTGTAAAGTTTTTTATGTCGAATAAACAGCATGGGAATATTAAATTATAATAAAGAAATCCATTAGATTCCACCACTAATTTAAAGTGGGCGTAAAGGATTTTAAAACTGTTGTAAGATGAGCACTGAGACGTCAGAATAAACCAAACATGAATGGACACACAGGACTGAAAGAGATAGTAATTTACTTATCAGTAAATTGATTAATCTGAAATTGCTTTGAGTTTATTCAAGCAGAGTTTAAGAAGTGTGGTATTCTCTGGATGAAGCGATGCAAAGATTTGCTGCTTTAGTGTGTTCATCTTTAAAAGTCTTTCGATTGATGTTGGTCAGAAAAAACACCCTGACAAGATATTACAATCAAGTCTGGGAAATTATGATGGACATACTTCACCATTTCTTGATAGAGAATCAGCTAATTGAAATAATAGCCGTCAGAATAATCAATAATGACAGTAATCTCTAGTGGCAGCCAGTAAAAGTGTTTGATGACTGCGGTATATAGTGACAAACTCTACTGACCGCTCCCTGACCCTGAGCTGTGTTACATTACCAAAAAATACAGTGAATCTCAATTTAATTTATTCAGGGCTCAGAAAGCAGTGGATTGCTAAAATGGGGCTAGGGAGCGAGTCAGAGTCAGACTGAGAGCCACAGGGTTTAGGGGAGAAAAAAAAATCTGTGTATGCTGCTGTCACATGACGTCTGTGCATCAGCGAGTGGGCAAAAGCGTCACAGCCCTCATGAGCTCTCCAGACTCCCCCAAGAGGGATCCAAAAATACAACTGATGAACATCCGTCAAGTTTGTCTGAGCATCAGTCAAGAAACGCTGGTTCAGACATGAAGGTCAAAGCAGCAATGTCCATCATTGGGTGTCATGTAGATGTAAATGCTTGCTTCTGCAAAGCCAAACACACAAAGAAAGGCCGGGACAGCACAGGGTGTCAGACCCACTGTATTTAAAGCTCTTCAGTGCACTACGAGCAGAGCCCACCAATAAACAGCCGACGACAAAATAAATCTTCTCTAATCCATGTGCATTATCTATGATTTAAACTGAAAATGGTTAGTAACACTAAATTTCATACAGATAACTCAAGATAAATGAGGGTCAAAGTTAAGATTATCCTTAATGTTACAGATTAAATACAAAGCATGAGTTACAGAAGAAAAAGTCTATCATCGCCAGCCCAAAGAAATTCTGTGATATGCTAATTGAACATCAATTACAACATCAGAAAGAATGTCAAACAGGTGAGCGTAACCGGCTTGAACAGAATAGAGAAAAAAAAACATTAAACTCGTAGACCTTCCAGTTTGATACAAAGAGTTTCCAGTTTAAAAAAGTAACAGAACTTTAGTGAGGTCCAACGACATCTATCATGATCTGAAAACATGACAAGTGTGCCAGCTCTGCACGGGCTCCAGCTCATGTTATACTGCCATGCACAGCAGCCCCACCCAGACCTAATGGGTCCTTACAACAGCCTGTACAAACTGTGACAATCATCATGCACATATGGCACTCCGACCCTGTCCTGAGGAGGAGAGTGCATAAAATATTACACAATTGGCCATATATAGCAAAAGCTAATATCAAATAGTTGTTTTTTTTAGTTTTTTTTTATCACAAGACATCTGTTTCAGTGAATTTGATAGACTAAATATGGCTCAAAACTGGATTTAAATTAATCTTTAGATCTGTGATTTAAAGATCCAAGATAATGCTGTCCAGTGCAATAGAAAAAAGGCTTCTACCAGTGTAGGCTAGTCCAGTGCATGAGTTAAATTTATATATGTGACCCACTTTTTGGTCCCAGTTTTTTCTTTTCTTTTTCTCCTACAACAGAACACTGAAAAGGGAGAAAGAGCAATTAGAAAAACGCTGTAAAATTTTGATAAATTATCTTCTGGCAAACATCTATCAAAGTCCTGAAATGTGTAGTGTTGTAGAATCTTCGTCAACTCACAACCTATAGTGGCACACACACTTTGCAGCATTCAGAAAGCCCTAATGTATTTTTCTCCTATTTTGTTTGTGTCTTCAGTCTGTCCAGCAAGTCCACTGCCTCCTCTTTGAGGTGGAGAAGCCACATAAAGCCGCCATCAGTCGTCAGGTGAGCACACCAGGTGAAGCTGGTCTGGACTTCCCACGCTGCCTGTGCTCGAGCTCCCATCTCCCAGGTCCCGGGCCACCATGCAGGGCAGATTGAGCTCGGTTGACCCTCCGGGGCTGGAGTCACTCCTGCTGACGCACTCCTCCTCCAGGACCAGGCACAGCTCCTTCAGGTCCAGGTTCTCCTTCACCAGCCCGTCCTGCATGTGCTCCAGGTCGGCGAGCTTTTTCAAGTACCCGCCCAGGTCTTCCCGCATCACTTTAGCCGCGTGATGCCCGAACAGCTGCCATTCCCGGGCCAGCTTTTTCACTTTGAGCCGGTCGTCGTCCAGGAAGCAGCACAGGTCCCGCAGCTCCACATTTTCCTCCTGCAGGCGCTGATTGATGACTTTCAGTTCCCTGATTTCGAGGAGGTGTCCCTGCAGCTGTTTATTGACCTCTTTGATGAGCCGGCCCCGCTGGATCAAGGCTGATATTTTCTCTGACTCCTCTTTACGCAACCGGCTCACCAGCTCCTCTTTGGAGCACGCCAGCAAATCCTCGTCAGACATCTTTGACAGTTCTCTATTTATTATCTCACCGTCGCTACCCATTTTATATAAGAGAAACTAGCTTATGGGTACCTGAGAATCTTTTAAAAACACTGAGATTACAGCTGCATGTAATTCTCAACAGAGTTATTACATCCTCATCTGCAGCCACTATGATCCAGATGTCGTGCAATCACAGAGCACCGGAGGTGATATAAAGGCAGAAACATGTGATATCTTTATTTAGACTGTTTTCTTCGAGGCCCCCTGACCTCAGTCCTATTTTAAATCTGCCCTCCGTGTATAAAACCTTAATGAGGTCGTGTATGAAGATGCACCGCAAGCTCCCATTAATGTCAGCCTGTCATCTTATCAACAGCAGGCTGTGTTCTCCAAAGGCCTCCGGGAGCACAGCAGTCCGTATTTCCTCTCTGCTCCCAGCGGCTTATTTTCAAGGAAAACAGCCGCCCCGTCGGCTTATCTGCGCTGTGTGTACACAAAGGCCCGGTCGATCCACGGAGACTTATTCCAACAGCCACGGACGCACACCCTGCAGATGTTGGGCTTTTTACGTCGCTGGCATCGTCTCATCAGGCTGTGCTCCGGTCGCCTCGGCTGAATGAACTCGGATCTCCGGTGGTTGGAGGAGTCCGGGTGGTGCAGCGGCGGTGCTTTCAGGGCCGATTCATTCTTTGGATCGACAACGAAATTCAACGCAACCCAAGCTCACCCGTTATCCGTCCATAATCAGTGCATCATCTCTGCTCATCCTCCCGGGCTGAACTGTTACCACAACAATGTCCGCCTCCACCACTTCCACCACTCTCCTGAGTGGCGAGCTGCGCGTGAAGCTGGGGCTCCACCGGAAGTCTTTCTGTGTGGCCTTCAAGATAAAAGCAGCTCTTTGTTAGTTGTTTTGTGATCAATTAAGCGATCAACAATACTTTGAGTAAAATGATGAAATAAAACATAAATGTATAGCTTTTTATGATTATTTCTTTAACTTGTGTTCCAATACAGTCATGATACTCAACAACATCAGCATTCAGCCAAAGTGGTTCAATCGCAGTCCAGCAGGCCACAAGAACCTCTGCCCAGGTACAGTATGAAAATGTAGACTGCAGTCAACGCAAGTACACTGGGCTAAGTCTGGATGCTAAGGCTGAAAATGTGTTTATCTTGGACCAAAGTTGTGCCACAAATGATTCATGGTTAAACTCGACCTACGTGTAAACATCAGACCCACATCACTGGTTTCTCTTGCATGATGTGCACATTCCCAGAAGTGATACTTAACATGTTGGGCTGCACGGTGGTGTGGTGGTTAGCACTATTGCTTTCCTGGTTTGAATTCTGGCTGGGGACTTTCTGTGTGGAGTTTGTATGTTCTCCCTGTGCATGAGTGTGTTCTCTGGGGGCTCTCTGTCTTCCTCCCACAGTCCCAAAACATGCAAGGTAATCTGTGAATCTAACTCGACCCTAGGAGTGAGTGTGAGAGTGCATGGTTGTTTGTTTTGATCATCTCTGTGTGGTTCTCTAATGGACTGCTGACCTGTATAGAAATTGATGGATACGGGACAATACAGGACTCAGACTGCAAGAACTGTGGCTGGGCTGAAATATGATGCTCCTGAGAATAGAAAATGTAATAGCATGTGCTTTTAGCAGGCTTACTCACACTGTGTCCAGGTAAAGTTTTTTAGGCAGAACAGTTAATCTATATTCTGTTTTTCTCTTTTCAAAGCTTTGCCAATCTGCGTATAAGTTCTACCGGTTCATAGTCACACACCCCTTTTTGCTATCAATAAAAGTGACAGTTCTTTATTAGCTCCTCACAAAGTCAAAGTTTTGTTTTCATTAAACATTAATTGAAGCACCAAGAGAAAGTCAACACAACCAGATAGATACCTGATCAGCACCACTTGTAGCTTGTCTGGAAGCTTGTGGGGTTAAAAGGTGGTCCTTCAGTGTGGTGTGAGACATATTTGAGCTTACACTGTTGGGAAAATGTGTCCAAATGCATCCTCGACTACCTCTTGGATGCATGTGTAAATGGGTCCTTATGTGTAGTTTTAATCTGCCTGGTTCAGGTGGCGACCTGATTTGGTTTTATTTTGAATTACTTTTTGCAGGAAGTTGTGCAAACTGCTAACTTGACTTATGGCAGATAAAAATTATTTGAAATGTTTGTGGTTTCCTCATAAATGTGGAGTGGCTCTTTGACAAACTTTAAGAAGGCCCTGTAGCATGATTGTAAAAGACAATATTGAATAAGCTATCTTAGTGGTGAAAATGATCTGATTCTGTCTCAGAGCAACAATAAAAGAGTATCAAGATTTCTAATGAAGATTTTCCCCTTGTGCCTTGTCAGTAAGGAACTTCTGTGCCACCATTTGGATTCAAAGACGTGTTTTAACTTATTTCATGCAATGAAATCAAAACAACATAGATAAGTACAATTTACAAAGGAAATGAAAAGGAAAGGCCTGTGTGAAGTAACTTCCTGCTGGCTTTTCTGTTCATCAGAATGATCTCATCCTAAAAAATTCAGCTGAACTCTTAATATTACCTTTGAGTTCAGTACAAATGTACAGCACAGTGTAGTCGTATCAGTTGAGGAACAACTTGTTTCTTTTCAAAGAACCCTGCTGGAAAGTGTGACTCTAGGCTTTTTTTTTCCATGGGTTTATGCTGAGGCATTCAGCCACATCCTTCCGCCCTCTGTCCCACCTCCATTGTTTCACTGAGGCCATAACAATGTAGGGTGTTAACCGTGTAAGGGGGGGATCTGGGGATGGAATCAGGGTGTCATGTGAGGTTAGAAATGATAGTGTTGATGCGCAGCAAGAGACCCAACAAAAAGACAGGTCGTTTTCCCCTCATGTTGTGATTTTGAAGGACACATGCAGAAACACTGAAAGGGAGGGTGAGGAGAGGGATTTACAGGGATTTATTTGGATTAATCGCCAGAGGAAAAGAGAGCAGATTGTGTACATGCAGGACAGCAAGCAAAGCTCTGACTGCAGGGTCCCTGAGACCACAGAAGCCTATCTTTGATCTGATGCATTTCATAATAACTAAGAGCACAAATGAAAGGACAAAGGTCAAAAAGAAATTACTGTTTAGCTGCCAAATGCACTGTTATAATTTGAGTCTTCACATAATCTTCCATTGTCAGCTGGTTATACTCTGACCATGTAGGGCTTTCTTTCTGAAAATGAATGGGTTGTGCTGAGTTCAGTGACGTGGGTTTATACTGTGAAGTGATGAGATTTGAGAAGTTTGATGGGTTTATGAAACCATGGGTTAATGCGTCAATGACTGTCACTCAGATATGAATATTTGCGTCAGTGTAACACTTTGAAATCACAAATAATAGAAGAAAACAGACTGAGATGAATCAGCTCTGCATATGTGATGAGACAAATTCTCCACAATGATGGTATTCTTATAAATGGCTGTTTAATCTAAAGTAACTAACATAGAACTGATTATCACAGTATTTCAATTTTATCTGATACAGTATTAAATACTGATTTGTATGCACAGATGTCCATTATATAATCTGTGCCAAGGGATGATAACTCTAATAAATGGCCTATTGTTAATAATGCAACTAATACAGTATAAGAGCGCTTAAGTCTTGGAATTGTGCCACATCCGACTCAAATGAATGATGAGATGTCAGCTCTTGCAAAAGTAGGCTTTAATATCTTAATAAAAAATGCAAATAATTAAAGCTTAAGCCAATAAAAGATAATTGAAAAGCTCTGACAAGGAGGGTTCTGGGTAAAAAATTGATCTAAAACAGAAACTGTTTTAGAATAAAGCATGACAACCAAAAAGCACATAAAATGTAGGTGCAATCTTACTACATTTATCTTTAATTCTGAAAAACAAGTGGTAATAATTAAAAAATGTGTTGACTCAGTCTGTGCCATTAATTGATTTGGGATAGCATTTATTTCAACCTTGTCCACAAAAATGTTGAGATACAAAAGAAAATGTAAAATAACAGAAAATCATTGAAATGTATTTCCTTTAAACCCTCACATTAAAAAAAAAATAAAAAAGGAGGGATTTATTTTTTATAATATTTTGTTTTCTATAGATATATTGACACTAATTAGTGAGTGACATGACGTGACATGTTCTCTTACCATTTTCAATTAAATATATATTTAATCATTTTCTATTATTATTTTTTGATAAAAGGGTTGTAAATGTGACAAAAATGCCTCTTTGTACAGTTACAAAAACGTAAACATCTATTTAACATAAAACTAGGATGCCCAGTGTATATCAGGTACTACAACAATAATAATGTTGTTTATTGGTAAGACCTTAGAAAGATTAGTTACTTTTAAAAATTAATTAGACAATTTTTATATGTAACAGATGGAGTGCAGCTATATAGATATTTATGATGTTTATATTCATATGTAAATATATGTATATGTATACAAGTAATTTTCTAATTCTATTTCTTCCATAATGCACACAACCCATGTATAAATCATTTGTCCTCACGGCTTTTTGTTGTATGATCTCGAGATACCTTCAAACGTAAACGAGATCTTCTATGTGACGTCACATACCAGGAAGTCCGTGCTGCGTGACAGCCGTTGTTGACATTGCGCTCTAATATCAATGCAGGGACGCAATTGACAGATGCTCCTGCTAGGAACTAAAAAGTTTGAGTTTTCGCTGATTACTAGTTTGTATCGTCAGGTTATTTTAGTCCTAATTTACGTTTTTGTTGACTGGGGACCAGTTTCCGTTCCAATAGCGGTTTCTAATTTTGAGACGTATTTTGCTAAATAGGCTAATCTAGAACTGGAGCTAGTTAGCTAATAAGAAAGCCATGGAGAATGTGTTTAATCCCAGCTAATAGAATCAAACCTTGAAGGCACGCATTAATTAAAGTTAAATACCTAAAACTGGATTTTGGACAACACTGAGAAAAAAACAAGGTATAAAATCACTTTGTGACATTTGAGCACTTTTGGTTTATTGTTGAGGGTTTACTTGATCAAACGAAAAGTGGCTCTTCCTTCTGCTTGTTTGTTCCACGCAGATGTCTGTAGAGCTGGATGTGTTCGTAGGTAATACCACTATCATGGATGAGGAGGTTTATCAGCTCTGGTTGGATGGATACACAGGTAGGACTAACAACCTGAACATGTTGATCATAGTTTTTCGAGGAGTAAGCTGAGGTCAGCTCAGCTCAGCTTTATTTATATTTCATGTTTCAAGCATTTGAAATGCAACCTAAAGTGCTTTACAGAACTAAAAACAAACTTCTAAAGAAAAAAAAGAAAAACCCATTAAAGACTAACAGCACTCATTGTAACAATTTACAAATAGTCAAATATTGATATCGATAGTAATAAAAGCCAAAGTTAAAATACAAATGCAGAGATTAAAAACTCGAGACAGAAAACATAGTAAACAAGTCATGCACTAAAAAGAGGTAACTATTATGCTTAAAGTTGCTTAAAAGATAACAAAACGAGAAGTCAGATAAACTGGAGAAGGAAACTTTCTCTTAAAGCTGAATTTAAAAAAACAAAAAAACAATTCTGTGTCTGTGATCTTTACATATAAAAAGTTAAATAGTTAAGTTAGGATATGCAGTAAAATGTTTTATTTTATCCATGTTTCCACATCTTTATAATGTTATGCTAAACTAGCAATAATCACATAAGATGTGTTGTACGGTTGCATCACCTGTTTATAGCTTTGTTACGGCTTATGATGAGATGAGCATTACTTTCATTAACATTTCCCGCCTTTCATTTGCCACTGGTGCTGAAAAGACTCCCACAAAGGCAGCACCTGTGCATCCTCACTAGCACCCTCCCTCCCACAGATGCATCTTTCAAATTTCAAATTTCAAAACATTCTGCAAGAGATGAGATCAGTTTAAGTGTCACAGGCAGGAGGACACAGGAAAGAGATGACAGGGCGGTAAACAATTAGAATATTAGAGGAGCCTTTGTTTCTTTATTCTTTTTTAGTTGTTGTGAAACGGCTCCTGATCGTACCTTGTAGTTAGCTTAAAAAACAAAGTGATATTCAACAGCTAACAACTATACTGATACTGGAGTTTCCACACTTGGTTGATTGGTTTCATACCTTTTGCCTTATTCGTTCCATTATTTATTTTGTGAAACAATCTGAGAAGTCAACCTATCACTTGAGTTGAAATGTTAGCTGAATAAGATTTTTTTAGATAAACAAACTGCTTTTAAGTGGCTTGAGTCAAATGTCAGGAACCAGTCATCTAATGCATCAAACATGTGAAACAAATGGGAAGACACCTGTGATTATCATCAGCACAGATAATACAGCATCCACTTCCAAATACTGCAGACTCGAAACAGCCAGTGCAAATCTTAAAGATGCAGTCACTGTTGGGTGCTATTGAGTATTAACACCACAGGAGTAATTTTGTTAGAGCATGATGTTATAATTACAGCCGTAAGTGGATCCCTGACCCCGTGAACTGTGCTTGTGTGATTCATCCAACAGTGACCGATGCCGTGAAGGTACGTATGGAGGGAGGAGTGCTTGATGAATGTGAAGCAAATGCAGATGTTGTTCTGAGTGACACCATGGACCAGTATAGGACCTTCCACATGTGTGAGCGTCTGCTGCACAGTCCGGCCAAACTGGCCAACCAGCTACTCTACCAGATCACACCTCATCGACAAACCATCCTCATAGAGAGGTGATGCTTTGATCTTTGTTTTCCAGGCTCTGTTTATGTTGCCGTATTTCATTATTCAATCCCTCTACTTTTCAATGTTATAGATGAGATGATATGCTGAAAAGTGTGTGTCTCTTGGTTTAGATATTATGCCTTTGATGATGGGTTTGTGCGCGAGGTTTTGGGAAAGAAGCTCTCCAAGGGAACAAAGAAAGACTTGGACGATATCAGTGCCAAAACAGGCGTGACGCTGAAAAGCTGCCGACGACAGGTAAGAACACCGTCCCAGTGTCCTTCACTGTGGAGCAGGTCTTCCATTCAGTTTTATTTATGAAATACAGTACTCGCTACCTTGATTAAAAACACTGGTCATACAGCAGTTGTTTTCTTGTTTTCTGTGAAGGCTTCAACATTTTAACAAACTGACTTTTCAAACTGACTCATTTGTCCAGGTTCGGTTATTGTAATGTAATAAATCTCCTGCATCATGTGTTCATATTTCAGTTTGACAACTTCAAGCGTGTTTTCAAAGTTGTAGAGGAGCTGAAGGGACCCCTGGTGGAGAACATCCGTCACCATTTTCTTCTCTCTGACAAGCTTGCAAAGTATACGGTTTATTTGTGAAAGCGTAAAAAAGCAATTTTTATTACCTGAAATCAGTTTTTTCTTTCTTTTTTTTTCTTTCTAATAATGTCTAAAAAAAATCTCATTAAGAGGCCAGTATTGAGGTTATCTGAACCAATGAAAACACTCATCTTATTATCTTGTCCTATTTTGTAATCTACTTTTTCCAGGGATTACGCTGCTATTGTTTTCTTTGCCAACAACCGCTTTGAGACGGGGAAAAGAAAACTGCAGTATCTCACTTTCCAGGACTTTGCTTTCTGTGCTGGGCAGCTTATCAACAACTGGACTGTTGGCGCAGTCGGTGAGGAATTCTGTTTCCTTTGGCCATATTGCTGACATAAGATACGAGGGGCACATTTACTATTTATTACAGCTGTGTAGCACATTAATCAAATGTCGTGTCTTAATTGGCTTTGGTTTAAGGTTTACACAGCACTAAAACAGTGGTGTATCCATGAAAAACAAAAAATGTAAAATCAACAGGGCTTAGAATGAATGTTTCACTTGAGAATAAATTGTATATACTCTATGTTAGTTGTTTATAATGAATAGCTTTTAAAGTTGTGTTTAGTCAGTGAGGCTCACTGACCAGCAGAGGTCCTTCAGGTTTTGTAGGTCTTCATTAGAATAAAATTTTAATTTGAATTGATAAAGTGTAAAAGGTTTATACAGTCAGACAGTGTCCCCATCATGCTATAATGAAATGATTGTCATTGTAAGAAAAGTGCATAAATGGAAGAAATATTCTTTAAACTGATTCAGCAGGACCTGACTCCTTTGTAGATAACATGGTGGAAGACATGGACGTCGATCTTGATAAAGAGTTTTTACAAGAGCTGAAAGAACTAAAGATTTTAATCACTGACAAAGATCTGCTGGATCAACACAAAAGGTAACAAAAACACACTCGAAAATCTACCTTTTTTTTTGTTGATGACAGAAGAACATGCTGGATTCCTAACAAGTTTTATCCACACGCTCTTATATCCAATTTTCTGTTGTTTGTCTCTCCTCTCTGCTCAGTTTGGTTTGCACGGCTCTCAGAGGAAAGACCAAAACTTTTAATGAGATGGAGGCTAATTTTAAAGTGAGAAATCTTGCGCCCACCTGGCACAAGCTACCAGTAATAATTACACTGAAAAGAAATTCAGAGTTTTAACTCTCTGCAACTCTCTTGTTGTAGAATCTTTCCAGAGGCCTCGTCAACATCGCTGCAAAGTTAACCAACACCAAAGATGTCAGAGATTTCTTTATTGACCTCGTTGAGAAGGTGAGACTTCTTCAAAGTGTTTTATCCAGGAAAAAAGAGAAGAAAAATCTCTTCATCCAGCCCAGGTTTTTTGAGATCTGTGCCAGATTCTGTCTGCCTGTGTGACATGACCACCTCCCCTTATTTTCTCCTCCAGTTTATTGAGCCGTGCCGCTCAGACCGCTGGACAGCTGCGGACATGAAACTCTACCTCACTCATTACACCAACTCTGTACACATTCTTGACACATTCAAGTGAGTTGATATGCTTTTATTCTGCAGAGTTAATCAGGTAGAACATGGCACCAGCTCTGCCAGGGTTATCTGCTCCCTTGGATTGAGCCTTTCTACAAAATACATTCAGGCTAATGTCGATGGCTTTGGGAAAACTAAAGAATAAACCAACGAGGGTATGTTAGTTGTATAGTGGTATGTAAGTTGTATGTTGAAATTCTTTCTAAAATGAACATATCTGTTCTGCCAGTGGGTGTCTCCCTATCTCGCCCATGATTTCTTAAACTGTAGTTACCTTGTTTCTCATGCAAACTCTCAGGAATGTTGTTAAGGGTTTACACAGCCCTGCACCACTATAGCTTGACAAAGACATATTCATAAAAAGAAGCAAAAACCCCCCCTGAATATACAGAGGGGACCTCGATTGCCTCATTTACTCACTTCACCCGGATTTCACAATTACAGTTTTTCATGCGTCATTTGCTTGCTGTTTACTTATTTTTCTGTCTCTCTTTTCTGCCCCTCAGGCATCAGATTGTGTGGGACAGATACATGGGCGTCATCAAAAGCTGTATCTTCAAAATGTATCACGACTGAGGTGGATCTTAACTGGGCCGCCCCTCGCTTCCTTCACTTGTGCTTTCTCTGTTTCGTTAACAGCGATCATTTTTAAGTCTTATTGCCGCTGGTTTGCAGCTTGAGTGCCCCTGCAGCATCTGGAAATTTGGTTCATAAATAAAGTTCATGTATAATCATCAGAATGTCATTTTGTTTTATGTTAACATTTAACTTGTCTTCGTGCTTTACGTCAGTGTTTTATTCGCAGTGTTATATATGGCAGAGATGTTCTCATTAACCCATCCCAGAAACAGGATTTATGATCTTGTGGGTGTTGGGTGGAGATAAGGGACCAAAAAGAAAAAGGAGATCAGAATCATGCGAGAGCGATATTGCCAGACTTTCAAAGCCATGTTTCAAGAGTGTGTGACCAACACGAGACTATAAAATGTTTGAGATTTTAACTAGGATCAGCACATGATGAAATCACTCCAACCAGTGTGTGGGATGTCTGTGTGTGGCCATAGGGGACCAACCAGGAGGGGCACAGTTGGTCAAGCCAGGGGGGCGTCAGTGTGATTTTTAACAACATCCCCTGTAATGACAGCTGCCATCTCTGCCACCACACAGAAACACAGGGCACATAAACAAGCTGAGGCTAAGAAAGGGGTTCGAAAGCAACACATCTGAGGTTTACTTAAAAAGAGGGAAAAGAAATTGGAGGAAAATATAGCTATTCCTCCCTAAATATTTAATATTCGGTTATAAACTTCAATTCAGATAATCATTTTGTAACCGTTCTTGGGAAGAAGCCTGTAATTATACTTTTGTAGCTGCCTGAAACAAGTATGACCTCACAGTTTGAGTTGACTTACGCTCATACTGGTGAGGACAACCTTAGGTTAGGCAACATCCTGACTCGTTTGCAACATAACATACGCAAAATTTTGCAAGTAAACATACTGGCGGAAATGATTCCAAGCCCAGAAATGCATTAGTCATGTACAAACAGCGCAGAGCTAAGCTGATAGTCGTTTATTTTCTGTATTTCATCCCAGAAAAATACCGCTAGCTCATTCTGCAAAATGAGCTGAGAAATTTTCCGAGTAGGTTTCCACATAGTCACTCTCTTCCACTCTCTAATTTTTGTCCACATTCCATTAACTTCTTTCTCCAGGACTATAAATATCCTGCATGTCAGATTGGACGACAGCAAGGGCTTAAAGTCGCTTTATGGGGGAAAAAAAGGAAAAGATGGGGGAGGTAAGTATAGATACATGGGGGGTAAGTGGGAAAAGAGAGGGAGGAAAGGTTGGGAGAGCTTGGGGCTTTTGTGGGGGTTTAGTTTAAATGAAACCAGGTGTGTTGCGGGACCAGTAGGAGGGGGGTATTGGGGAAGAAGATGGGGGGCATGTGTGTGTGAATCTGTTAGCTGCTGTGCCTGTGACTTGGACGGATTTGGAACTCGGTATTTGGGCCGCAGACCAGGAATTTGCATCCAGGGGGGTTACGGAGAGGGGGTTTGGAGTGGGGAGGATGGCAGTGCAGGGGGCCAGAGGGGGGGTAAGAATGGGCTGTCCCTCTCTCCTCCCTCCCTTCCTCGTCTCCTCTAGCCCTCCCTTTCCATGTGTTCATCTGCTCCAGCTGTCGGTCTCCCCACTCACTCTCTCAGGGTCATACAGGCAGCAGTTTAAGGGACCACTTTTGAACACCAACTTATCCGGGACGACCACAGACTGCAGACGGACACACCGGTCAGAGGGAGGCTTAGAGGCTGAGGACAAACGGAAAAGATTCATCTGTGAGTTTTCCTGCGTTTCATTCATGTCTTTTATATATATACATATATAAGAAGAGGGTCATGTCAAACTGAGGGAGCTGGTGGATGACTTGGGAAGTCTGCAAGCTTTTAAGGAGAAATAAGGGAGGTGAGATGTTCCTCTTGGCCAGTTTTCTGGTACAGGCTGTACACGTCACAGTTGCACCGCTGCCCTTCTGTCTGCTCCACTCTCCCAGCTGCACTTGGCTTCTTTCAAGAGCCAAGATAACGTGGCTGTGTAGTTTGCTTCTTGGCTCTAACTGTTAGGAGGTCAGACAGGAAGAGAGGCAGCGAGTCTCAAGGCACGTATTATGGTGCCTTATATTACAAAATGATTCTATCTCGTTCATGTTGAACCACATTAAAAGTTAGTGTCACAATCTCAGTTTAGCCAGTAGACGGGTGAATCTATAGCAAGGGATTTGGGTGAAGTTGAATTCCTACAAGATAAACAGTGACAACATGTTTCTTAACTATGATGACCTCACAGGGCCTTACTGCTGTTTGACACTGGATTTATATAACTGTTTATGCAACACACGCTGACAAGAGACAGCTCCACATTAATGCCTTGACTCAGGTGGGATTATAAGGCAACACGAGTGAGTGCTGTTCCCATGAGAGCAGCCCATCTTCTCATGCCACACTGTAAGCAAACACTCATACATCACATCCAGTCTTTACAGAGCAGCATCACCACGGGGAGTGCGGACCAGCTTAGAACAGGCAGTGTGTGAATTTCTCTGACAGGCCAACACCATTCATCATTAGCAGGGATGCGAACGAGCTACAGAACCCTGGTAGTGCAGTGCAGTGCAGCCCCACAGTAGCAGTTGTAACTAGGCTCAGCTGGAGCACGCCGGGCCACCATGTTCTCCGACTTCTCCACGCACAGCGGAGCGCAGCCACACAAAGCTAGCATTAGTATGCTCTAATAACAAATGACCATCCTGCAGTTTACACTCCCCCTGTGTGTGTATGTGTGTGGTCTAGCTGCTTGTTTTCTCTGGTTGTCCATGTGGTCACTTTTATAAGCCATCTGACATTTTGCTTGTTAAGTTGGGCTGTCTGTGATTCTCAAAATGGGTCAGTGTACTGTCCTAAGGCTGAACCAAGCTCCAACTCCTAAAAGTATTTGATTGTTTAAATCTTTTTTATTTTATAGAAAATAAATGTTTGGCCTGTGATGAAAACTTGTCCACCTGTACATCCCCTGTGACCACTAAAGGATCAGATGGGTATAGGTAATGGACAAATGAAGGGATATTTACACATTTCAGCACAGATTGCAACTTATCTATTCTTTAGCCATCAGTTAATCTACTTTTGTATTTGTATTTATTCAGCACACGTCTACATATCTTCAGATGTCCGCTTTTTGTCCGACCAACAGTTGAGAACCCCAAATGATTTAATTCACTGTCATATTAAGTGAGATTGGAAAATTCATAAATTTTGTAAGCTGGAACAAACTAGCTTTTGCTTGAAAAATGTAATTAAAAAACTAATCAAAATGCTTGCCGATTTATTTTCTACAGAGTGACTAATCAATAATCTCATAACCGTTTCAGCTTTAGTTAACCTGCGTTTCTCAGTGTGAGTGGTTGTCGCACCAGACAGTGAACTCTGGGGTCAGAGCCACATCCTCTGACGTCCTCCTACGCACCCTATGGAACGATGAGTTTAGGGGAGCAGTGGCTGGAGGTTTGGCACCAGCTGTCCTCTTATTTAAACCATGGGGGGTTTCCCAGAACCTGATACTCTGGGAACCACTGCAGTGGCAGGGCATCCCAGCTGAGAATTGGCGCCCACATCCTCGCCACGGGCATTCCAGAAGTCCACCACCACTTGATCTCCAGCGGCAGCAGGGCAACACCCATGCATCCCTGCTGCCCACACTCAATAGCCAGTGAGTGAGTGGACCCTGGACTAATGGTCAGTTTGTTTTTGGGTGGTTTTGGCTCGCATTCTCACTGGTTGTCAGTGGCTGGTTGGCCAACTGAAAGAGGTCACGAACTGCGGTTGCATGATGGTATGTTTTGCCGTCTGTGCTTTCTGTGTGTAAGCATGTTTGTTTCACAATGCAAAGGTCACAATTTTCCTGTGATGTCATCCAGCGAGTATTTGAGGGTGTTCGAATCACCCCTCAAGCCTTCTATTTGTCTGAAACTGAAATACATCAATAAGCAGTGCCTGCAAACGCGGCCGCTGGAATTCATATGAGAGAGAACGTGAGTCTGTGCATGTAGACAGGCAATGATTATAACTTTCCTGTCGTGCATTTTAGCTGGAACTCACTGACTTTGTAAACAGCACTTCCTTACAATGCTTTTTCTATGACTTGGATTGGCCTGTTTTTTTTATACATCTTTGGCCTGCCAGGGTTTGAATGATTCATTTATTTTTAAAAGCCCTTTGTTCAGGAACATTAACTAAGGGATGGTTGTGCTTGCGAATCCCAGTTCAAGAGAATACTATACAATCACAATACAATTTAAACCACCTCAAAAATACAAGACACCGGACAGAGAACTGAAAAGATTAGCGGTGGAAGACATACAAAGAGCCTAAACTAAGGTAGAAGTAGGAAAAGTGTCAGAATAATTTGTTCGAGGGAAAAGTCTTGCATTCAACTGCCCGAGTATAAGCAGTATGAATGTGTTTAAAGTTCTCAAGGTAAATACACGTATGAAGGACCCTGACAATCTGGTATTTCTACACAGCATGTTTTCACTTCACCTAATTGCCTTTCAAAAACAAGAAAAAAGAAGCAAAATGAACTGCCAGCAGAACTTAGGACTGGTCATGATTTTTTTTCAAACAAGTAAGTTTTTCAGACTCTGAGACCCGCACAGCTATATTGTCACTAGAGGAACCAGACCAAAAACAATTACGTTTGTCCTGTTAGTAGGAATATATCAAACAGCCAAAGTATTTTCATTCTTGCACTTGCCAGTGTTCCATAAAAGCATTATAACTGTGACATTCCCAGTTTCAATCATTAACTTACTCAGAATCAGTAAAATCAGTATCATATTAAGGACATTAAGGACAAAAGACCTGATGCGATTAGAAAAATGTCTTAGGAGGAAGAAATATCTTGACATGTTGCCTTGTTTTGAAATGTTTCACCTCACTTAGATTTCAGTTTTTGCTGTGTTTCGTAAATTTGAATAGCCACCGACTTGTGTTGTCTGGTAGATTTAGCTGGCTCTGAGAGATAGTCAGAATCAACATGGAGGGATCTTGCTCGTCACAGTGAGAAATTACCTTTAAGCTTTGAAACTGAAGCAGGTGAGCCTGAGATGCTGCGGTAAAACACATGACACACATTCAGGATTTATGTGGCAGCGCAGTCTTAGCTCTGATACACAGCAGACAGTCATTCCTTCCACTGCCAATATGCAGACATAGAGGCCTTTCTGTACGCAGTATTTATGTGATGTTGACTTGGTTATTTTCAGCCGAAGGTTGGGGTACGTCACAATGTTTGTGTTTTGACCTGGCAAAGAGATTCATTCCATTTATTTTTGCTGGGATTAAGAGGAAACTGGCCACAAAGCTATTTGTGTTCTGACTGGCTCCTTAA
This sequence comes from Leuresthes tenuis, assembly GCF_036924035.1. Taxonomy (NCBI): domain Eukaryota; kingdom Metazoa; phylum Chordata; class Actinopteri; order Atheriniformes; family Atherinopsidae; genus Leuresthes; species Leuresthes tenuis. The sequence goes on along the minus strand of NW_027325365.1, from coordinate 13,066,573 downwards.
AAACTGGTCCCAGCACTTTATACTTAGAGGTGATTTATCCTTTTCAGATTACAGCAGAAGAGAGTTTTGACACTGAATCAAAACCAGTTTTAATGTTGTCTGTCTATGTTCCCCCCTCCCTCTGTCTCTTTCTGAAATACAGACACCGCTTCCTGACTTCTCTGTACATCACAGAGTCTCAACTTCACGGCACTGCAACCTGTTGAATAGTTGTGTGTGCGTGTGTGTGTTTGTGTGCATGCTATTGTTGTCTCTTTCTGCTCGATCACCCATCAGTTAGTGCATTAGTATGCAGGGTGTTTGTGTGTCAATCTTGTGTGTGTGCATATGTGTGTCGGTGCTCCTCCGCAGTGCGATTTCACAGTCACATAGAGAAACTGACACCTACACGGTAAGGATGGATGAATCTTCTCCCTCTTTCTCTTCTCCTATCTATCCTTTAATTTGCATCTTCTCTCCATCTTCCATTCTACCGTCAATAGCCTGCAAAAGTTTGTCGGCCCCAGTCGAAATCTCTTTTACTGAGAATAGCTATGTGAATACAAAATAAGCTGATTTCCAAAAGTTTCCAAGTTAAAGATTAAATATTCTTTTCAACACTACAAGTAAGGTTAGATAATTATTTTTAAGTTTTATACAATTTTAGGGAGACAACATGAAAGGAGCATAATTCAAGAGGGAGATTTCAGCTCTCAGATAACTTTTACCAGAGTGTCTGTTAGCTTTTTAGGGCAACACATTTGAAATCCAAAAGTCAGCAGCTATGGGCTCCTCCAATCAGCTGCCAAGCACCCTGAAAATTAAGATAATTAAATCCCATAACACAAGAAAGGAATATAAGAAGATAGCCATATATTTTGTCCTCTGTTTGTAGTATAATTTAGAAGTGGCAGTTATAGGAATGGAGGAGATCAAGTTGAGGTCTGGAAAGCCCAGTAAACTGTCAGAGAAAACTGCCAACAGGATTGTTAGAAAGACAAATCAAAACCACAGTTTGATTGCAGGAAACCTTTGTGAAGCCGTTGGAGCTAACATGCACCTACACATTTACAACCTTCATGGAAGGATCATTATCAGAATACTCATTGTTAGCAGTTTAAAAAAGCCTGAAGCTTTCTGGAAACGAAGCTTCGGGAATTAAACTAAAAAAACTGAACTTTTAGGCCAAAAGAGGTCTACAGAACTTAAAGAGAGAAACAGCTCAGTTTTTAAGACCAATCACGATTCGCAGTTATGTTGTAACCAGTAACCCGAGAATGTTTTACTGTTAGAAGAATGGATTAAATCAACTAACAAATTCAGCATCCCACTGTGTTTAAATACCACTGAAGATGAAGAGAGAATGGTTCCTGTAGGGTGATGATCCAAAACACAGCCCAAAGTCCTACAGAGACTACCTCAAAAAGGGCCCTAGAAGCCTGATGCAGAAAGAATGACCAAAATGATCCTTTCCAAGCTCTAATTTTTGCCAAAGAGGGTACTCAAACTTTTCCTTTTTGCACCTTTTTCTTTGATCTGGAAAATAAAAAACATAACTATGCTTTTAAATCCTTTCTGCATGCTACTGAATCACCCCTGTCAACTGATACTCATGTGTTTTTTAGGTATGAGGTTTAGTTGTTATCCTCGAATCACCTGCCTTTCTCTTGTCCAATGTTCCATATGAATGTTTCCTTCTCCTTGCTGGGGATAAATTTGGTTTTAATACCACGTTTCTTCGGGCCTCAGTTTTTCTTTCCATGCAGGTCACAGCATTACCGCCCCCCATCCCAAAATAATAATGATCCTTTTTCCAAACTTTATGTTTGAAGGGACATTTGGCTTCGGGCCTGAAATTTGGAATATCACAAACTTTTTAACAGAGGCAGGCTTTTCATCTCGTTGGCTTAGCACACTGACATGAATACAGAGGAAACAAGCTTATCCATTGACTGCTTCTTTTTTCATGTTCCAGTGCTGAAGATTTATTACGTATTATGAATATATTATGAAACGCTTTGGCTCGGAGGGACTGTTCACATCTCTTTTTTCCATAATTTCCTCACAAGCTTGTTCTCTCTCTCGCTTTTGGTAGGAATGCACAGATGGGTATCATTGGGACCCTCATACTGAGCACTGCAAAGGTAAAGCTCTCTTTTACTTGCTGTTATCCCACTCAGCACCTCCCCAAGCTCTCTAAGCCCTTTTTAAAATTTGCTTCTAACAAATACATTAATTTAACGTGTGTGCATCTCCCGACAGACATAAATGAGTGTGAGACCATTCCAGATGCCTGCAAAGGGGACATGAAGTGCTTCAACCACTATGGGGGATACCTGTGCCTTCCTCGCTCTGCGTCAGTCATCCCTGCTCCAGAGCCCCCCATCTCGCCCACAGAGGCCTTTAACACCTGCCCTCCGGGCTACGAGCCACATGGAGACAGCTGTGTGGGTGGGTCTCTTTGTTTTTGTCTGAGGGTTGAAGGTGGACAGGTGGCCACAGGATGAGTGATCATTAAGCATGTTTGTGTGTGAGTGACTGTGTAACTTTACTGTTGGTGGCCACAGACTGTGAGGCACAGGTGTCCGTAGAAGGCGTTGGGACTGGAGGCAACGTGTTGGTGCAATCTATGTGGGTGTGAGTGAGTTCGAAACCATGGGAGGCAGACAGGCAGTGCAGGAATGTCTACGATTTCACACGAAGACAGCTGCTATGGTTTTTAGAAACCCACTGGTGCTGGAGGCTGATGAGGTGTTCATCTGGCTTGCATGAGACAGCAAGCATGACTCAACACGATATTCTCAGCTGTTGGGTGCAAGTGAGGAGAACATTGTGGCCATCACCTCAAACAGTCATGCTGTATCTGCCAGCCGTGCTGAATGATGCTGTGTTTGCTCACAATAACCACATTTTACACCCATCTTTGTTTCTCGTCACCCACACACACAGATGTCGATGAGTGCGAGCGAGACGAACATGACTGCCAGCCGAGCCAGCAGTGCATCAACACACTGGGTGCCTTCACCTGTCAGTGCCCCGATGGATACCGCAAGGTTGGCACAGAGTGCATCGGTGAGATGATCTGAATTCTTTAACTGTTCAGGGACTTCGGCATTATTTGCTGCTGCGTGTGGAGTGAAGTTTCTTTCCGAGCATGCTAAAAACCTCTCTGTTTCTTTTTGTCAGACATTGATGAGTGCAGGTACAGGTACTGCCAGCATCGCTGTGTCAATGTTCCCGGTTCCTTCTCTTGTCAGTGTGAACCCGGTTTCCAGCTGGCAGGAAACAACCGATCTTGCATTGGTGAGATTAACAATCATTTACTTAAAGACATGTAACAGCATAACAAGGTGCAACTCCGCTGAATCCTGCATTTCATGCATTTTTTCCACATAAAAGATAAAAAAAAAACATACAGAAAATTATTTCTATATATTTTTCATGCAAATCTTTTCTACCCCCGTTATTTTCGTCCCTCCTCATGGTCTGTCTGCAGCAATTTGATAATGTAGCTAATGTCAACCTGTTTATGTCACATCGGTAAACCCTGCGAACCTAAATTGGATTAAGTGGGTAGAGAAAATGGATGGATTTCTTCTAATAATCTGTTCTCTTGTTAAAGCACTCGAAAAATACTAACAACTCGTTGTTATATCAAATATTGTAATCGACTGCAGTCATGAAACCAGAGGGGCACTCAGAGAGACCTCCACAGAGGCCGGGCGTTCACTCATGATGTAACGAGATGTTGCGTTTTGGCCTCTGAACCTCCCGTGGTATTTCCAGACACAAAAGTTCTTGGCAAGAATGCAGTTTTGCTTAACATAGTGCCCCTGTCGTGCAAATGCAGCACATATGTATACGTGTCTTAAAACTGGGATCCCTTACTTTCTCAGTTTGTACGTCCTCGTTTCATCTCCTCATGTCTGCCTCGCACCTGAAGTGTGAGGCACAGCTGCGTCGTCTGTCCATCGCTGTACTGCATCATACAGCTATATTTAATATCTACCAGAAAAGCATTAGATTTGTTTATGATAACTTCGGTTTCTACTTTTGGTTCAATGCAAATAGGGCATAATATTTCACGGTCCTCGTTTTTCCATAATCGGAGGTGAAAAGTGTATTGCGAAGGGCACACCTCCGCATCCTTGCTTTTAGGTCGTCTTCCATGACTCCTCCAGAAGCATTATAGGAATTGAGACACACCTCAAGAACTTTGGAAGACAGAGGCGAGAGGAGACAAGATGCAGAATTAATGAAATGAGAGGCATTTTGTCTACCCAGTTTGGTTTTGATGGAGGAAAGTTAAACTGAGATATAACTTAATTCCCCGTTTGGCGGATTTAGTTTTAATTGGCTGTGATGGATGAACACTTCTGAAAAGCACAACTATATCTGATATCTTTAATAGGGTTTGGCATGAAGATCTTCTCAAAATATCTTTAAATATAAAATCCAGAGTGCTAGAAATTGAAGTCTTAGGATGCTTTGAGCATGGCTCGAACTGAAGAATCCAGCGGTATTTCTTTAATGAAAATCCATATGTAAATGTTTATGAACATTAACAAATGCACCCACTGATGCTACTGCAGTGGCAGAGATGCAGACACCAAAATCCAATATGTTCTTCTTCTGCCCCTGTGCCACCTCTTCACTAAGTTTCATATCAATCGGTCAATTTTTATGTGGTCCTGTTAACAGCCTGTATTTCTTGCTTCACTGACTGTGGTAATTAATAGAATTAACACATTTGTATACTAAAGTAAGCACAGTACATTTTTACACAGTACATTTTTTTTGAAGAGGAAAGAAAATAACGAGATAAGTACAGGTTCCTCAAATCTGAAGCACGACTGTTGTCAGACCCCACTTATAAGTACAGAACAAAAATTAATTATCCAAAAACATGTTAAACATTTCTGTGGAACATTGAATATCCCAAGATAAATATATAATGACATGTTACAGTACAGAACAGTTTCTGAAGTCACCTTTTCTCCAACAGAGCCTTTCTTATTTTAAAAAAGATGTCAGCAGGAGTAGTAGCTTTTGCAGAATAAGTGTGGACCTTTCCACTCGTAGTAACCAGCTCACTGAGAAAAACATGTTTCAGAGACTTCTGTGTTGTGAAATCTACCTTCACTCCTTTCAGATGTGAATGAATGTGACATGGGTGCCCCCTGCTCTCAGAGGTGTTACAACACATACGGCACTTTTCTTTGTCGATGTGATCAGGGCTACGAGCTCGGGTCTGATGGCTTTGCTTGTAATGGTAAGACACCCACTGTTTCAGGCAGTAATAAGGATCAATGTGTAACTAACTGATATCTTTACCTCTTTACTTTGAATTCTGGAGTACAAATGAAACCTGAGCTTGTTCTTGTCAGATATTGATGAGTGCAGCTACTCCAGTTACCTGTGCCAGTACCAGTGTGTCAATGAACCTGGGAAGTTCTCCTGCGTGTGCCCAGAAGGATACCAGCTGCATGGCACCAGAATGTGCCAGGGTAAGCACTCCTGCCTCCATTTCCTCCTGAAACAAACACACTCCACACCATGCTTTCAGAGTCACGGATGTTATTCTGAATCAATGTGCATTCATTCTCTTGGGGGCGGGTCTATTCCTGTGTCATCCTGCTCCGTCAAACTGAAACTATGATGTTTGTCCTCCGTAGACATAAATGAATGTGAAACAGGTGAACATCAGTGCACTGAGACGCAGACGTGTGTGAATATCCACGGACGGTACCAGTGTGTGGATAACAACCGTTGCCAAGACCCATACGTGCAAGTGTCTGACAAGTGAGTGACACCTCATGAGGGCTGCTGTGTCTTCATACACAAACACACGCTTCTACACACCTTGTCCTTATTACTCAGATATGTGTTGGCCTTCAGCTCAGAATGTAATCAGTTCCTGTGCTGAGTAAGGCTCAGACTTCAAAATTACCCCAATTACTTTTTCCGCATATGAGTCCAACCGTGCGGCCTTTTCTTTTGAACACGTTCCAGTGCAATAAGAAAACTATTACAGCTGTGAACAAGCTGTAGAAGGTGTGGGTCATTGTTAACATGTCCCAGATGATTTGGTAGTATGAGCAGTATGTTTGAAAAACGTGGGTAAAAAGGCTACTGTTCAGCTGGTTCAGTTTGAGAGAATTCTCCACTCTGTCATATTCCTCCCTCTGCTGGCAGATATATAAACTGCAGTCACTGTGAAAAATAACCCACCTGCTTTTACTCAAGTAGTAACTCACTGTGGCTGTTTACTTCTCTGTGTGTGACCAGCCGCTGTGTGTGCCCTGTCAACAAACCTGCCTGTCGAGAGCTGTCGTTCTCTGTGGTCCACCGCTACATGAGCATCACCTCAGAGCGCTCCGTCCCATCCGACATATTCCAGATTCAGGCCACCAGTGTCTCTGCGGGGGCTTACAACACCTTCCGCATCCGCTCCGGTGACGAAAACGGAGACTTTTACATCAGGGTGAGATATCAGAGGGGATGGAGGGGAGTGTGATGGATCAGTGATCCGATGATTGATGGTTCAGCTCAGCGAGTGCCGATAGAACCTGTAATCACAGCAAAGTCTTTCAGGATCATAGTCCAATGACTATGTATGCACCAGTTTGATTTAGTCCTTGACAGAAATGTCAGAGTAAGACTTAGCTATTTGAAATTCCAGTCAGCTTGAGATATCTGGTTTGTATTTGTTTTTGTGTAGAATTTCTTCTACCATTTACTAAATGTGGCTGAAGGCACCTGCAAACCAATTAAACAAAAGTTTTAGTGTCAGATGATGGTGTGGGTGCTTTTTTAGAGGCTTTTGGTTGCTGTATTAAGATCTGTTTTTATTCATTTAGTACCATGCACAGCTCAGCTTCATTGATATATCTGAGAATCTCCACGACTTCTTTCTGGGTATAAACAAGAGGTGCACAGGTTGTAGTCAAACACTTTCTGAGGAGAAAGAAACAAGGGATTGTGTAAATCCTATAGAATCCTTCAGAAAACATGTGTTTTGTATAAAATATTTAATATAAATAATGTTACTGATTTTTTAAAAATAGACTGCATAAATTGAATTGTGTGTTTTATTAACTTATTTTTCTTACTCTACAAGTCGAAGGGCTCTGAATTTGTTAGTAGTTCACATTCATACAGTCTCTTCCTGTGCAGGCAAATATATCCTGACTGGATCAGGCTTCAAAAGTACTGCATCACATGATGCAACTCTACAGTAGGCCCTCCCTGCCTCACTGACGCCCACACATCCAGTCTGTAATACAGAGCCTTGAGCTCGGTCCAAGATAAGCCTGACAGCATCAATATAAGCTTCATCAGAGCCACACAGGACATAAATCCGAAAGATACAATTTCTGTTACTGTCAAAAGTTGTGCACACAGAAGATGAAGTGATGTCTAAAGGGTTTAAAGTTAACTGCAAAACATTAATTTCCAGTCCATACCTGAGGGAGTCATCTCTCCCACAGAAGGTAAACTGCCCGAACAACTTGTTTGTCGTCCAATTTTTTCTATCTTACTTATAATCTTATTTGGACTCTGCCTGCCTAACAGGCCCCAAACAAAACAGAGCAGCTTGCATTTTTTGATTTAGTCAGAGAAGAAACTTAAAGACACAAAAGCTAGACTTTAATGAGAGAGGGTTAAAGCGCATAAACTTTATCTAGTCTCCAACATGAATTTTGTAACAAGCTGACACAAGCTCTTATTGAAAAGTTATAAAATACTTATATTTACGTTGTCTGGAGTTTGGCCACGGACATTTGGTACGGGTCATGTTGTCACATTGAACTTGCCATGGTTGGTAAACACACAAGGAGACTTTTGCTGAGGTTTTTGTAGGTTTTCCCATGAATGTAATGATGGGTGCTGCACTGTGCAGCTGACAGTGGAGCAGTCTGTGCATGAAGCTCGCTCAGTGATTCTGCTTTGACAGAGATGCTTGAGCTGGTTGTAAATCTGAATGGCTCCCTGAATGACTTTTGATTGTCCAAAACAAGTTGATAGGGTTGTGTTTTGTCAGTTTTTGAGCCGGTAGTCATTCAGATACACAAACGAGCTCAAGCACAGAAAATGTGATTTTTTTTTTTTACTTATCTCCTCCTCATGTACAGTCAGTTTGCTTCACTCGTCATTTCTGCTGGTTTTGGTGACGTAACCTCCAGCTCAGCTGATTCTCAGCATGTTCAGACTTACAATAAGCAACAATAAGGGAAAACACGTGTGAGAAAGAGTACAAACTTTAAAAACCTCACATGACTTAATCGGAGATTGTAAGTCTTGTGGCAGACATGTGGCAGTAGGAAAAGAAAGAAAGAAAGAAAGAAAGAAAGAATGGCTGATTTGAAAATGATGTGACTGTAAATGTGCGTAACATCTGCTGCTGAATAGTTTAGTTTCCTCTGCTGTAACAATGTGCTCAGTAAGTTTTGTTTTGTCTTCTGCAGCAAATCAATAACATCAGTGCCATGCTGGTGCTGGCCCGTGCCGTGTCGGGGCCCAGAGAGTACACGTTGGACCTGGAGATGGTTTCTGTTAACCCTCTGCTCACCTACCAGGGCAACTACCAGACCAGCTCCGCCCTCAAACTTTCCATCTATGTCGGGCCTTATACCTTTTAAAGTAGAAGAACATTAAGAGAGGAGGTATATCGATGCAAAAGAAGCTGTAAAACATAAGTGGTCAATGCAGTTCAACCAGTCACTGTGATATTATGTTATTAGCTTTTTGTACTTAGTCATCCAAAGAAAGTGACACTTTTCTGTCAGTCTATATTATGTGTAAGATTATACACGCAGTACAGTATACAAAAACATTGTAGCAGCAGTGTCACACAGATAAATAGCAGCTTCATTTAGCACAGTCCAAGTTGTTCTTTCTTCTTTACTTTGGCCATTTTCATGTTATCATGTTTACTTTTGTTTTGTGTTTAACATCTGCCTGGCAGCGTCATTCTGTGGTCAGTGTGTATGAAAGGGATTTTACTCTGTTCAGGGTGAAAATGAATCTTTGTGACATATTCTGCCTTCAGGTGGAGTGATCCATGCCCTATGTCACCAGATTGATCTGTTTTCACCAGTTTACACCTTATTTTCAGTTCACTTCTGTTCTGTTTGTCACTTTATTGTTGTCTGCCCTGTTTCCTGTTGAGACACATGATTCAGTAACCACTCACATGACACCTCAGCAGCCACGCTCAGCCTTCACCCTCCACTGTTCACCCCCAGTGTTTGAGCTCAGTCTCTACCATTAAAAGTTGTCACATTGTGTTGTACTTTTTATTTTTTAAAGCTCTAAACCCAAATAAATCAATATACCTTTTCATCAGCGTGTCACAGTAAATAATTTGCCTCATACTCCTCTGTCAAGTATGATGGCCATGAAAGGCCATATCTGGAAGCCAGTGTTTTGTTTACATTTCATGACAAAGGATCTAGGCCTCCACAACAATGCAAGTTCAGCATGTGTGTCCTAACAAATGTTTCCATGTTAAGATGCTCATTATCTGCTCTGTAAGTCAACCCGGGGGTTTTCATCTCTGGATAAGTGTGGGTTCATGTAAAAGAAGGAGTGCTTGAAACAGATGACAAATCTCAGTCACTTGCACAGTAATCTGAAACAAGCATGAGGTAGTAAATGTATTTCTATATTGATACAGACTGAAAGCCAAATCCTGGAAGAAATTTTGCTGGCTGTGTGACATACATTGATTAGCCTATGAATATTATTGTTAAATCATTAAAGCGTGAGTAGATCTGTCTATAATCATAGCTGTGTATTTAGTCAGATCAATGTGTTGCTGGTGTGTTATTGTTGCATATAGGACGCCAACAACCAATACTACCAGTTCACACTTTTTATTGTGTTTATATGTGTGTGTGCAGGGTGCAGGTGTTTGTATGTTGTAACCTATTCTCACTCACTGTGAGTGATAGAGAAAAAAGCACTGTGTAGCCCAACGCATAGACTGAGACCTGCTTGTATGAGTGTGTGATTGAATGGGTGAATATGGCATGTAGTGTAAAAGCACTTTGAGTGGTCAGCTAGTACAGTCCATCTGCTTTTCATAACCAAAGAAAGGAACATAGTTTTACTTGAGTTTGTAAGTGAGAAAAAGAGTGCAGGAAGGTCTGGGGACACCCTCTCAATAGGCGGACAGAGAATAACTCAACAGAATGACTGAGCAATTTGTAACCACCTCATCCTTAGATCTACACTCAGACATTCAACATGAGCCTCACGAGCAAAAATATGTACTTCTTCTCTCTGCAACATCATCACTGTGATTCCTGTCCTATAACATCACCAGATGGAGCCTAAGCAGCATATTAGTAACATATATCCACACCTGATGTGGATATATGTTACTAAAGATGTTTCTCATCTTTGTTATTGTGTTAGGATAAGGGAGAATAAATCATACTAACCTTAATTTAATTAGAGAATACAGCAAATAGTTTCAATTGTAATTAAGCTAGACTGAATCTTTTCTGCTCATTCTTCTGGTTTTGACGTCACAGCACTTCATCAGAGCACCGAATGATTCTCCTGAGCCCCCAAAAAATAAAACCTGTGGAAAAAAACAGAAAGAAATAGAGAAAATACACAGCGGGAGAGAAAGAGGGGGAAGCCCTTATTTCACAGTCCACTGCTGCTTTCTCCGCCCAGTCCTACATACAAACACACCACACACACCTCCCATCTGCTCTCACTGAGGGGGTGATGAGTCACACACCGCCCTGTTTTATGTAATGGATCTGACAGCTTTTAGCCACCAGGGGGCAGCAGACCCTGCAGATCTCCTCTGCGGAGGGGCAGCAGTCCAGGAATAGCAACAGCCTGAGGTGACAGTGGTGGGTTTTATAACCTAATTGACGATTGAGCCTACATTTTCTTCCATTTCCCACAAACTCATAAACCTGTAGGTGGAAAAACTGATGGTAACTTTGTCTTCTTTTCAAGTAACGTACAATACAGTATGTTCTGCTGCAGATTTTTTCTTGCATAATTTGTCATCTTGTGATGATGGAAAACAAAGATGACAGAGCCTGGTGATGGTATTAAAGAGTGCAGTAGGGTAGGAGGTGTGTGTGTTCACATTAAGGGAAAGGGGCTTTTTTATTTCCTGCTGACATTAAGACAAAAAGAAAACCTGACTGGAGCAGAGTGACACTGTCATGGCTGACTTCCCCAACAGGAGTGGGGTTCGAGGGTTCAGTCGGCCTCTGGGCTTCATCTGTGAAACATCACTCAGTGACACACAAACCTGCAACAGAGAGACACAACAGGACTGGAAATAAGCAAAAAAGAAACACACAGGGTGAAAAATGATCACAAAGACATACAAAAGACCTGATAGGAATGAAAAACAACACAAAATAAATACAAAATAACCAGAGTGCAAGCTGGATTAAAAAAATAGTGGCAAATCACTACAAAGACATTAGAATACCTAGTTAGATAGACATATATATATATATATATATATATATATATATATATATATATAGAATAGCTAAATAAATGCCAAAAGAAATGAAAGAAACCAGGAAAAAAGTCCAGAATGAAACACAAAATGACTAATGGTGTAGACTGTTGAAGTCTGGGCATCAAGCTCCTGTAGGGAAGGATGGAGGCACATTTATATGCTCAAATTCAGGTGCTTGGCGCCTTATAATCCATCTGTAGTTCAAAGAGTGCAGGAGAGTCTCTTTGATTGAGTGTGAGTGTAGTAATCAAATAAAGGCTTTACAGTATTAAGTGTACTTTAATGGGTCTGTGTTTGCATCCAAAGTTCGCATGATTCTTAGTGCGTATAAGTGTGTGTGTCTGTCTGTGTAGGTTTGTTGCGTGTGTGCAGGGTGTGGGTGTTTACATAGAAGAGCATGTGTTCGAGAGTGGCAGTGCCTACACAGATAAGTGGGAGGAGTGTTTGGGACGGCAGAGAGGGGTATGTTGGAGCACTGGGGCCTCTCTTTTTGGCACCTTGTCCAGAGTATGATCTAATTCCTGGACAAGCCGTGCCCTGTGGGATGCAAATTGGGTGTTTGGGGTTTGTGTGGGCCTGGAAGCACAGAAACAAACACTCATGTGGGGCACAAACAACACCGACGAAATAGAACAAACATGGTGGACAGAAAGTACACCACTCCATGTTTTCCAGTCATGCTCTAGTCCTCCATTTGATGCATGTCGCCATGATGGAGGAGCAATCTTTTCCCCTTTGATCTTCTCCTATTGCAATACAAAAAGCTCTCCATGCCTCCCCCTCCAGTACTCTACAATGCAGGTATTATATTTGTGAATGAAAGAGCGAGGTGGAGTATCATTTCCCTCCACCCACAACCCCGGGTACAGCGATTAGTTCATTAATGAAAAGAGCGGGCAGTGGAATCTGTGGGACATGAAAAACAGGATGCATAATACAAGAAGGGCTCAGTGATTAGAGAGTGTGAATTAGTGAGGACTTGAAGCAGGAAATGGCTCTCTCCTCTGGATATTTGCATACTGTATATATAGATATATGTTAAAAGGGTGAGCAGCGGGGGAGGACAATTGCATAATACAACATGAAAACAAAAATAATTTGAAACATAAACAAACAAGGAAGTTTTTATGAATAATTTTATAAAAGTGTTTGGTCCAAACGAAATATAAAGAGCTGCCATGTAGAAACAGTGCGAAGAAAATAAATATTTTGCTTCTAGAAAAAGTACGACCAGATAATGAAGTGCCTTGAATCAAAAGCAAAAAAAATCTTATCATTACGAATGATATTTAAAGTTTATCTCTAGGTTTTGACACTTCCAAACTTCCCTATTTTGATCATATTTCTCAGTTATCTTAACACGGATTGATTGATTTTCACCTCACAGACAAAGAAAAATGTTTCACAGCATTTTGTATATATACCCTTATATGAATATTTGTGTATTTACCATATACATAAATACTGAGACCCTGTGATAACAGTTGCTTCCACAAGTTAGCTGGACTTTACCTGTCTGATTGATTTTATTCTACATACAGAAGCTCACTCCTGTCTGCACAGGGTCTCACAGCTGATGGTTTATGTCATGAGGCTGACTGAACTGTCCAAAACTAGATTGTATGAAAACACATATTTGGAAGATGATACATAAGATTTGATGCTACACTGAAAATGCCTTCAAAAAGTTTTGAACTACAAACCTATATCTGGCTGCTCAACCAAACTGAGTAATAAAGGATGAAGGGCCTTCGTCAGACAAGATAACTAAGCTTGTGATCACTGAATGAGATCCAGAAATCTTCTGTGGAGATGAGAGACTCCCATAGAAAAAGAAAGCCAGTCAGGCCTTCATGGTAGAGTGGTCAGACAGAGGCCGCTCCTCGTCAGTCACATGACAGACAGAATAAAGACTCTTGAATAATTCTCAGACCACAGGAAGCAAAACCTTCTGAACTATTTGCTTTTAGGGTTTTCCCTTTTCCTTCAATGTCTTAAGGCTTGTTTGTGCAACTGAACAAAAAGTCCACATCAATTTCTGTCCCGCAGGAGACAGGAGTCTAGTGGCTGCTTCAAACAAAGATGGGGAAACTGCCTCAGACTCCTACATTTTTTACTAGTCAGCTGACCAATCACAGCAAAGTCTGCTGTGATGGCTTTAAAGAAACAAGAAGTGAAGTAGAGTGTTTCAGACAAAAGATGATGAGAGGTTCTGCAGTCATAAATATTATGAGAAACATTATATGTATTTTTTCACCTTAAAGCATCTGAACATATTCCAGTAGACAATAACATTATGAACCTAAGAATGACCATAATATAGGGCCTTTAAATCTACAAGAGCTTTCCATAACAAGTTTTGAGGGGATTTTCTATCTGGAATTTAACCAATGAACACAAGGCAGAGCAAACATGGCCCCTACGTATCACAAGGTATCACGTATCACCCTAAACTACCATCTTTTTTATACAACTGGAGCCATTTCTTCCTAACTATTGAAATAATTATCAATCTGGTACAATTACAGGTTCAATTGCTGGGTAAGTTCATTACCTCGGGTCAATCTTATCTTTCATGAACGCTCTGGGAATTTAGCGCAGGTTTTCACACTGAGCAGGATATTGAGTCACATGTCAGTGATTAACAACAGCGTAATTAAAAATATGGCAGTGTGTGCAGCAGTCTGACATGACTCCTCATACTACATGAGTAAACCTAAGTAGAGAAACAAGCGTAATCAAAAACCCAGAGACCACCAAAACCTTCAGTATCTTTTTAAACAAATAAAACTTAGGCTGAGATTTGTTGTATGACATGAGAGTTGTTGAGATTGATTCATATAAGACTCTGAACTATAACCATATCCACTTTACTTTCAGTTTCTTCACTCATTGCGTAAATGCGGTTACCAAGAGACGACAACGTGTTGCTATGGGTGTGTGGGTGTCGAGCGCCAAAAGGGGCTGATGCTGAAAAGACATTCAGCCCTGAGAAAAATAACAGAGAAGAACAAGTGAAAGGTAGGTGAATGGCGAGGAGCAGAAGGCTGGAGAAGAATTCTGTGAATCACAAAAACACAAAGTGATTGTGAGACAGATATTTGGTGAGCTGCAGAAGCACTTATGAGGGATTCAGGTAGAGAACAGGACAGCGGTGCATTCAGCGGTGATGAAATTTAACCAAGTAGATTTACCCAAGTAAAGAAGTGCAGTTTTGACATGTTGGCAGTTTTATGTTAAGAGTTATCTTTCCGTGCTACAAGTTACTATCAAAATAACATATGGTCATCTTTTAAACTATGATACAATAGTACAGATTAAGCTATGTATAGTAATGCACTTTCACTCAAAAATGAGCTTCAATTGCAAAAAGTGGCCCCTGTTGTTAACCCAAATGCAATAACGCATGAATAGCGTCTAAATAACAAATCAAATGATGAGATGCATTTTAATATCTCTAATTTCTTTTCTTTTAGTTTTTCAGCTCGAGACATTTTGAAATGTGAACTGCGAGTGCTGCTTCATGACTCAGGGAGATGGCAGTGTCTGCTGCCAGGTCCACCACTTTGGTGCAGAATTCAAAACCTGAATGACTGAGTGGTTGAGCAGGAAAATGATGAATGACGCTGATTATCCCCTCAAAATGAATTGTAGTAAATCCAATTATTCTCAGACTTTCCATCTATTTCCACCATCAAGTCAGTGTGATTTTTGACTAAATACCAGAAACTGTCACACAAGCCTCAGATACACCTGATCTTAAGTAATAAATATTAAATGTTAGGATTCTAACATGCTAAATTCATACTTTATACCATGACTGTTGACTTTTAGTCTTACTGCTTGATGAATTTTAATCTTTTTGTAGCAGGAATAATCTGAATATTTCCTGTGGATATATTGAGTATGTCACTCCTGTTCCTCACCATGTTGGCCCTGTGATGGACTGGTAACCTGTCCAGCAGGTACCCTGCATCTGTCCAGGATAGGGTCTGACACCCCAGCAACCCTGAACAGGATGAAACAGGTACTTAAAATAGATGTACAGATATGTTATTGTGGAGTAGATGTAAAAAGTGGTATCAAATGTATTAAAAGTACCTGCTTTGTTACTTTTTCAACAGCACAACACTACGCTCTGACACCACTAACTACCTCACTCATCGGGTTATAAGGGAGATGTATTTTTGGTTATTTAGCTAACAATAGGATTCCCCCTCTGCACCCCTAAAACCATCTACATCTCTTAACAAAATAAACATTTAACCACTGCCCACTGTTTACATCTGCTCACAAACACTAAACATTTCCTAAAATAGAGAAACTCCCTCTGGCCAGTAAACACACAAAAAGACACCACTTTATTATAATTATCTATAGCTAACCATGCTTTTTAAAAGGTGTTCCTAGTTTAGTGTTAACAGCTCAATGCAATAACATCCACAAAAAGGCAGCTTTTCTGGGAAAAGGCTTGTCTTTAACCTGTTGCCTTTTTAACGGCTTGTTGACCCCATACTTGTTTGTGTAGTTTTTTTCAAGCACTATAGATAGAACACAGGCCTCGATGACAAGAAATGAATGAGCCAAAGCTGATAGTAATGGACCCCATCCATTTATCATTCAGCCCAGAATGAATGGATGATGGATAGTGGACAACATAAGAGGGGAGGAAAAAAATTAAGTAGTTAGAGTTATGTGAGGGGAGTCATGTGATTGGTTTCAATACGCTGGGTCAGTACAGGTATACTTTGAGCCACAGCACACAAGGACAACCAGAAAAAAGAGGACAAATGTAACAAGTCTTAGAAAAGAATGAGGTAAAAATCCATTCAGTCTGTCCCACCCGCTTTCACATCAGCCCACTCACTGCTTTAGTTATGCAACAGCTCGACCTATCTGCTAATTTCAAACATACATCCAGGTACACATTACATGAACATCAGCACTTGGTCTAAAGTGTCCTCTGTCTTTGGCTCTTGCTCAGTTTATCTGCACTTGACCTTTTGGCTGAAAAGGAGGCTGAGCGTTAATCTAGGAAAGCGGGACACAGATAGGGGAAAAGAGGGAGAAAAAGGCAGCGACAGAGTCTTAGTGAAAGATCTGCTGCTAGGAGGTCTCTCGTGATGTAACACATCTACATCACATCACCGTGGCAACCCTGCATCAGCACCAACTGATTGTGAGGAGAAAGAGTCTGAGTCTGTGGTGGTATGTTACAGGAAGAAAAAGTCTAAATTAAAAAAAGGATACATAGTACCGGAAAATAATTAAGAAAATGTTGAATGAAACTGTATGAAATAAGTGGGATTACGAGTTACAGTTTCCAATCAAAGTAAAGGTGTCCACAAGCTTTTCTTCGATTGCAACCTTTTTACTTTGAAAACTGACATATATCTAAACTTTCTTGATCTTATCTTTAATCACCTACACACATTAAAAGTATCAGCCTCATACAGAAGTTTCATGATGGCCTCCATCCACCACTGAGCTGTCCAGGTTATTTACAGAGTTATAGTCTCCATGTTCTCCCAAGAGTCTAAGAATAATCAAGAGACCTTGGAGAGACAGAGAACTTTCACACAACTAAAGAAAACTGGCTAAAAACTTCTGTTCCCTGTTCTATGCCCTGGCTGCTAAAAATAAACTGGATATTGAAACGCAAAGAGAAAAGGTGCAAGGCTGTTGGCTCACAAAGCCAAGCAGAGGGAGGGAGGCAGGCAGTGATGGATAAAGGCGGGAGTGTGAGTGGGAGTTTGTACGGTTCACATTCACAGGTTGTGTCTGCCTGTCAATGGATCTTCAAATTTGGCACAATGGCTGAACTCACTTACCGCAGAAACACATGATTATTAGTTTTGCCACTTGATAAACTTACATCTCCAGTCAATTTGATTTAATTTTCTGAATCTTTGGGTTTCTGCTAATGTACATAATGCACAATTTGAGGAAGAAAGTCATTAATCTTACTTTTTCTGTATCCCTGCAAGGCCAAAAATTACTTGTGTCTTTCTTATCTGATGATGTTTTAGTCATTTGATGGACTGCAAAGTTTTTATATGTAGACAAATGACAAATTATAGGAACAACTTAAAACTGTACCCCCATCAGTCAGGGGAGATGGTGTCTCTGTTGCTGTTGGGGGACATTTTGCTGGTTTGGTTTGTTTAGTGTTCTCTCTCTATCACTATAATCAAAAGACAAATAAAAGAATATTTAATGAAATGATCCATGCAAATGTGTTTCTGATGAAGGCTCTTTGGTGCTACTGTCAGTACCACATCCTCAACTTGCTAAAGTATACATGAAATCATAGTTTAATTACTTACACTTTGAGGTATCCGTGGTCTATGAATTTTTGATGTCTTATATTTCTTTAAGTGTCGTCGTTTGATTTCCATCTGTCGCATTTTGGTTTACCACATTTCTGTCTCATCTTGAAACTGGTTTTCCTCTTGCACCTTAGTTCCTTTTTTATGTTGTGGAGCTTGTTCCTTGTGCAATCTGTTTATTTTTTGCTTCCTGCCCTTGTTTTACTCCTGGTTTCTGTTACCGATTGACCCTAACCTACACTGGGTTTGTTATCACCTCTTTCAGTGTTTTATACTACCAAGTTTGTTTTGTTCATTGCTGCATCACTGTGTCACTTACTGAGTGTAGGCTATTTATTTTCCCATACCGAGTGCTCTTGTCCTTCTCAGTGTTTTTTGGATCTCTGGAATCTCTCTGCAGCACTTTTGTGATAATAATACCAATACTGATATTGATAAACATAATGATGATGAACCTGTATTTGGGTCCCTGTTCAACAGCAATACCAACAGTGACAGAAGCCGTAATTTCCAGCTAATTCTCTTGATTCAGGACTCCAACTCAAAATAATTTGTACATGTTCCCGATTGGATTTTGAAGTTCAGTTCATAACTAAAAACTGTTACGTTCACTTTAACAGATGAGATAAAGCAGATGTGTGTTCATTCACATTAAAAAAAGATGGCAGTTCAACTCCACTTGGTAGATCTGAACAAATGATCTAAGCTTCCATCAGCTTGTCACATCCCAGTGTTCCCATGTCTGTCTCTACTTATCTGTGCTGTCCAAATGTCCAATTTTCCCAATTTCTTTTTTCTCATCTCTCCTCTTTACTACACACCCTCTCCCACTCCCGTTTCGATGCAGGAGTGGGAGGTGTTGCTAGGCAACAGATTAGCTCTTTCCTCTCAAGAAGCAGAGTGCAGACCTTGACTCTCTGGGTGTAAAAATAAACAGACAAAGAAAAGATAGTCTTAAAAGAAAAAAGGATGAGTATCATTCACCTGTGGTAAGAGAGCCGCACTCTTTTCTATATAACCCACCGTTCTCAGCCTCCTCTCCCCCCTCATCTTCACCCTGAAGTGATCAAAAAATAACCCACTTATTTATAGCCGCTTTTGAGATAAACACAATCTATAGCTCATTGTCACCCAAATTATTATTTTTTTTTTATCTGTGAATAACTTTCACACCACTGTATGATTGAGTTGCCGCAGAGCCTGGTGATTTGTGCACTCTGTTCCCTGTGATGTGATGACTAAGGTTGTGGAGGAACATGCTGCTCATCCCTTATCCGCAGTCTCACTCGTTGCCAATGGCCGAAGCTGCGAAAGTCACACCTGTTGTCGACCGCTACTGAAAAAGTGTGTGCGCTGACAGAGCCGAAATACTTCCTGCCCTTTCTACATCTGCTGTGTGAGTGTGGATAATGTAAGTGTCGGAGAATGAGTGTGTGACCGAGCAAAATGTTACTGAATAAGCAAGTTTGAAAGGATGAGAGGGTGAGTGATAGAATGAATGTGAGTGATAATGAGTGAATAAATAGATCACCGGGTTTTGTTGCCGTATTCAAAGCTACTGCACCATCATGTTAGACTGAACAGCACAATGCTTTCTTTGTCGATGAACGTGTCGAATTCAATGCTGAAGCAAAACAACTTAATCAAAATGCTCTTTTGAAACTGTACAAACCTGCAATTACTTATTCTTGTAGTTACTTCGTTGACCAGAAACTTTCCTTCTTTGCAGGTAAAACTACAGTATTTGGGGCTGTAATGCTGCGTTATTGCCCATTCTGTCCTAAATTGAAAACATAATTGACATTAGAGCTTTTAAATCTAGAATAAGTGAAGTTTCACCAGCTGTTTTCCTTATTTCTGACATCAAACTTGCTCAGAAACAGATGTAGGTATCCTACTTCTCCTTCTCAAACCACCCTGGTTCATAGTGATGAAACCTGAGAAGGGAGGTCTCAAGCTGGATTAATTTCTAGGTGCCTTAAAACCTTGAGGAAACTCATGAACATCAGGAAGTTGGAATGGCAACTTCCTGATGTGGGCATTTACATCACATGATAGCCACGTCTTGAAGCAAACCCTGCTTTACCATCTATTTCACACTATATGGAGCCACAATTTACAATATAACATCAGGTTGTATTGAGGAGCACTTTTCCCTTTTCGAACCTGGAGGCCTCTCACATTTTCAAGGATAGTAAACCAGCTCTGCAACAACATTTAATGCGTTTTGCCTCTGCCAATATATCACTTGCCCACCATGTTTTCGAGACAAGCTACCAGATCCTACCAGAGCAGCAACGCACCTCTTTACCTCCAAGGGGTATCTCTTCCAAAACTACTTGCTCTCCTGTGATCTCTAACACATTAACACATTACTTGTCTCTCAATTTTCACTTCTTTGTCAGTTTTACTTGCACTTTGCCCTTTTGAGTTGATCTAGTACTTATGCAAAGAGTTTTCTCTTCTGTGTACTGAAGCTCGAATGTGGTTGTTCAGTTAGAGTTTGCATTGGAACTCTGCAGAAGATTTGTAAAAGTGGGTGAAATCTTGAGTTTAGTGGACAAAAGGTTGTGCTAAAGATCGTTATAAGACCAAATTAACCTCCACATGAATATTGAGACAAACGGGAGTTTGTGGCACAAAGACCACTTTCAAATTGGATTAATTTGAGTCCATTTGCTGCCAAGGAGACGAGGCACTCATCTCTACAAACCTGGTCTTCATCCACCTGCCTCTTCACAGCCATACTCCTCACTGTGATACCAGCACAACTGCTTCTCATAATATCAGGATCCTTATGACAACCACAACAACGGCGGGGCTTGAGACAACGGAGTGTGTGGGACATCGGGACAGCTTAAGTACCTGCGAGACTGCTGGGAAGAGAAAAACAAACAACTTGGAGTGTTTCTGTTCTGGGAGTTCCTGCATAATGCCAAGTGCCTCTTTGGCTCAGAGCTGCTTTTATCAGGAAATATATGAGCACATTAAATGTTGGCGAAAGCAGTTCATGCTTGGTCACAAATCAGGTGAAAACCAGATGCACATGTGCAGACGCAGAGCTGTGTTCAAACAAAAGGGAGTGACAAACTCTTCATTCTGCTAACCATCCACCAGATGGTAATGTGATGGTAAAAAAAAAGATAGATTGGATTATATATTATCAATTTATTTATGAAAATGAAGAAAAAATAGATAGGTTTGGGGGACACCTGCAGCTTTTATTCACCCATTTATCTTATGAACAAAATGCACCAGTATTCAACAGTGTACCAATGTAAATTAGAATGGTTTCTTCTCTGCTTCCAATGGTGAGTGGAGATTCCCTGCAGTTTTTGGCAGCTTCATTGCCCATAAGGAAAATATGTCTTCTCCATATTTACTTTCAGAGCTGAAACATCACTTAAGTGTGGGACCGAAAAGTAAATGCACTTAGCGCATTGAGGGAACAAGATGTGAGAGTAGAGAGAACTTTTGGACTTTTAGTGTAAACATGTTAACAAACAGGAACATTTTATGGTTAAATAGAAAATGGGCATCACAATCATTGAGATAAAGACATAAGGTCAAAGAGTTTTCATCATTGATGTTTTATGGTGGCGAAGGCTGGCTGGATTTCTCTAAATTTTTCAGATGAAGCTGCAGTACTTGGATTACATTGCATTCTCACAGGTACTTAAGCTGCAGTACTTTTACATCATGCTTTTGTCTTGTTCAATTGTAAACTTCTCCCCAGTTTCACATCTTGAGCTCTCCAGAAAAGCTTTTCATTCAGGATTACTTTATATATTTATGCTTTCAGCTGTCCCTCTATTCAGACTGTTTTTCCCTGTTGCATATAATCATCGGTGATACTGTCATCGCTGTGCTTGACTGTGGGTTGGTATTAGTGAGGTGATTCTCAGTGTCTGGTTTCCTTCTCACACAGTTGGAAAATCGTTGCCAAACAGTTCAGTCAGTCTTTTGGCAAGCTTCAAGAGGGCTGTCATGTGTTTTTTTCTGACAAAAAGAATCTGTCTGGTCACTCTGCCATAAAGATCTGATAGATTGTATATCTATGATGTTCTCCCATCTACACAAAGAAACTGGATGTCATTCATAGGGATTCTCTGGATGTCATTCATAGTGATTGTGTGCTTGCTGGTTTCCTTTCTGACCAGCTAACTTGGCTGGGCAGTCAGACCTGAGAAGTCTGCTGGTGACTCCTAACCTATTAATGATAAACAATGAAAGCTGCCTATGTTTGGACACTTAAGATGTTCCGGAAATGTTCTTTCATCTTTCCCACATCTGTGCCTTGACATAAAAAGGCCTCGTTTGACTTCAGGTTCTCTTGACTTCAGGTCTTGGTCTTTCACTCTGACATACATCATCAGTGGAAAGATCTTGTAAAGACGAGTTTAATTGTGTTTAGTGGACTCTTGTCATGCTTTTGAAGCATTTGAAGGACAGAATTAGGATACACTAGAGCTCACTTGCAAGTGTGATAGTGAAGGTCTGTATACTTATGCGCATGGGATCTTTCGGTCAAACACTCCAACAGACTTTTTTTTCTTGGTCAGGAATTATGTGTAGATTGATGATAAATTATTATATTTCAAGCTGAATCTGCAAAAACAATCTTAAAATTAGAAGAGAATGAAAACTTTTTGTCTGCAATACATGCAGCTCTCTAAAGCAGTTTAGTTGCAAGTACACAAGTTCATTCAACAGTATAATTAACAAGCAGCTGCAAACCAACAATACACTGAACGCTGTGTAATTTACAGCAACGACTAAAGTAAAATGCTTTAGTTTAGACTGAACAAAGGCAAAGAAATGTCAAGAAAGGAGAGTGTAAATAATCGTTGAAAGCATGTTTGGATGCATGGGTTTGTGTGATTGCTCATTCATTTTCTGGTGATCGACTGTTTGATTAATAAATAAATTTGAATCTTATGGACATCTAAGCTAATCTATGCAGTTATGATTTCATGTCAATTATGAATAATCACACTTAAATAAAGTAATCCTACTCTGCAGCTGATCTTCAATCCAAGTCACGATTTCTCACAATTAGTATTAACAATATAGATTTTAACATTACCCTCAGGACATCCTTATTTTTTTCAGTTAATTATACCCTCCAGCTGTTCTTTGGTCAGATCCAGAGACATGAACACTAACTACGTGATCTTTGAGACAACAAACCAAACAAAATGTTATCAGATGTGCCTGAAACAATGAGCATGACTCAGCTGTAATCCTTTAATCTTCAGGGTTTTTTTCTTTTTTTAAAAAAAAAATGTTTTAAGTGACCAGTGAGCTTCTACAATTATATCTTCTCTAAGTGAACTGCATTAAAGAATGAGTGTGGTGCTGCATCCAGAATTGCCAAGAGGAAAACCGATGCCACTGTCCTGACACATTATAGTCCTCAGTTTAGCAACAGAGGGGTGTGTAATGTATTTCTCTCTGCTCTAGGGGCGCCACTCACCCATGGACGAGCTGCAGAGATGGCAAACTCTTATCTCTCATTTGAACAGCTCCAGGCACATACAGGGAAAAGAAAATTAAAACCGGACAGAGAGCACATACTGATACTGATACTGAACTCGGAGTCATTTTGAGAGGAAAACAGTCCATTTAACACTCCCTGAAGGTGTACATTTGTAATTTGTCTCTGATTATCTGGTGGTACTTTGGTAGCTTTAGGTCATTACCAATCTGGCGCCGGTGATGGAGGAAGAGGAAGCAGAGGTGGCTGAGTCATACCAAACAAAAAGCAAAAGGCAGACTAACAAAAATCTAACACACACAGGAACCAAAACATTTTAGACTGAAGGTCCCTAACAAGAGGCAGGGTGATTCATCATTTGCATATCCTCTGCATATTGGCTAATGTCACACAAGGCAAACACCGGAGCAAAGTAATCAATGTTGTTAAATGGGTCTTGTCCTGTTGACTTTTTCATCACCCTCATCCGCATCATGCAGAAGAAAATAAAACAGGTTTGGGAACATTTTGCCAGATGTATGACATTACATAACCGATGTAAACCTTAAACAAAGCCCTCATTTTGAAATGAAACTGCTTCACGTGGACATTATCTTTGCCCACATACATGTCCTCTGTTGTCATAGTCATCACCTTGAAATGGTGACTTTTAAATCGAGTCCTGCAGCTGAAAGAGAAAATGTGCCAGAATATTCTCTCCAGTCACTTTTATCATCATGTCAAACCTCTTCCGCGTCCTTACACAGAGAAAAGAACGATGTGACGAATGTGTCCGGTTTGTGTGTGTGTTTGAACAGCTGCACAGATCCAGCTGCGCACGGCTCGATATCTCAGGCGCGTGCAGGTTTCTTCTGGGGGTGGTGAGGTGGTGGTGGGGGGTCTAAAAGTGAATTCTCCCCTCTATAAATAGGACGATGGGAGCTGGATGCCGGGACGCGGCTTACCGTCCCTCTGTTGGCCACCGGTGAGATCTATTTTTAGAAACAGCCCTGCTTAGCTCACGTGCGACGTACAAGGCTGAGCTGGTGTTTGCGCGCGCGTGGAATAATTCATGAATGCCATTCATTAAAAAGGCTTTACTTTTCATTGAGACTTTGAAAACTGTCACTGAAACTTAGAAGCTGATGAAAGAAGAGAGCGACTGGCTCGAGTCAGACATGAACGTCATTTGTTGGACTGCTAGACGACACTTAAGATAGAAAAATAATGTATTTTCATGCTCCGATAGTTCTCTGATAGTTTTCTGTTAATATCGTTATTTTCAAACCTGCAACGCTATCAAAATAAAAATATGTATACAGCGAATCAATTTGTTGTTACACAGAATACAAAAAAGGAGCATTGGAAGCAGTGAAAACTCAGTTTGACCTGAAAAAATCGATTGCTGCCAACAAAATTCCACAGATCCAGCTAACAAGAAAATAATGTGAATATGCAGAAAGACAAAACGTAATGAGGCTACTTATGAGTATATTTATGTGATTCATGTTATTTTGTATCCAGCTGCATATGATTTCCATTCATAAAAGGTGACAGACAGGTAGACGGAGCGATGTGAAACTGCTTCACCGTCCACGTCCAACTTCTCAGAGCGGGTTGTGTTCGTACCAGCCGAGCTTCATCAATCTCACATATTCAAACTGCTGACAGTAAATGGGCTCAGGATTAACAGTTAAGTCGCACCTAACAAGCAGGTCAGGGAAAAACAGGCAATAGCCTTCCTCAAGTGCCAGACATATAAACACACACAGACCTCTTTCGTATGCAACGCAGTCTTCCCATCCCCCACCCCCCCTCCCTTTCCTCCCTCTTCAATTCACCGGAGTCCGGCTACTCCGTTTACGTTTTACGCTTGCTCCGCCCCTTACTCGGTTTTGTCCAAATCGGGATTTTTGCGTCGCCGGAGCTCCCGATTCCAGCCCCACGTCATCATCGAGTAAAGAGAAGAGCTGACGTCGAGGAAGAGTCACTGAGAGGAGAGGGCAGCGGGGAGGGAGGGGAGAGAGTTTCACCATTGCTTACACTGATATGAGACATATCTAGCCCCATCCCTCCCCCTTCCTTTTCACCCCCCTCCCTCCGTTTTACGTCGGTGTTGGTGCGTCGGGAGCCCCCCTGCTCCAACGGAGTCCCAGGCTATATAAGTGACTGGCGAGCAGAGTCCCTCAACCAGATTTACGGGTTCCGGACTTCTGTGCCAGAGACGGCTACCACAGCCGCCGATTCACCTGCACTCCGAAAGGAGGGACGGACATCCAGCAGTCGGCCAACATCCGAGCTGGACGCTCTGGCGGACCTAAAGTTGAGGGAGACAGATCAGGAGAAGGTTTTTTAAACCTTGCTCTGAAGAGAACAGCTGAGATGAAAGTCCAACAACACACCTTAGAGCTTCTCCACTTCTGAAACCTGTCTCTGAACACCTCTGGGAGACAGGGCTCTACTGCCGAGGCACGACGTTTATCAACTCTCCGCTCACAACTCTCCAACTTATATCTGGAGGAATTTCGAGATTTCTCCGCAGCAACCGATCACAATGTACCGCTCAACCAAAGGAGCATCCAAGGCTCGACGGGACCAGATCAACGCCGAGATCCGGAACCTGAAGGACTTGTTGCCCATATCTGAAGCAGATAAAGCACGGCTCTCATACCTGCACATCATGTCACTCGCCTGCATGTACACCAGGAAATCTGTCTTTTTCACACAAGGTAAGAAAAGGATCAATTCTGAATAATGAAATAACCTGTTGATGGATCTCATGTACTGCTGCATTAACCGCAATCCCTCACAGTGGTGCAATCAACAAGTGTTTCAGCGGCAGCGTACGCAATTGTGTTGATAACGCGCAGATTTTAGGTTTATTTGCAAAGCTGTGTGATCGACTGATCAGAAATAATCTATGCTGAAACCGAAAAAAACGTCAAAACGTCAATCTGTCGCTGTCCGTGGTTCCGAAAGGCTTCAACACCATTAAAGCAGCCTCGTGCTGTCCATGGTGCTGAAACCTGCTGATGAGATTTAACACACTGTTCTTTCTTTTTCTAACCAGATTTATTAACTAATGTGACACATTTTCTCTATTCTAGAAGCGGGAACTGCGGCTAGTCCCGAGGAAATCGCAAGGTTCCTGTCTTTTCACGAGCTGTCGGAGTTGATGCAGGCGCTGCCGGGCTTTCTGATGCTGCTGACTGGAGAGGGCAAGCTCCTGTACCTGTCGGACAGCGTCTCCGAGCACCTTGGACACTCCATGGTGAGTTGACTGCGCAGGTCTGATGCAGTCTTAGTTTAGCAAAGGAATGTCGGGTCGTTAGTTTGGTCTTCAAAAATAACATTTGTGTGTAATTTTCAGGTGGATCTTGTGTCACAAGGCGACAGTGTTTATGATATCATCGACGCCTCAGACCACTACATCATGAGGACCAATCTGTCAACCTCTACATCCCTTGAGATGGGTAAGAGTAAGAGTTTATGTTCGTTTTACGAGTTTAGCGGGTTCTTTTTCCCCATCTAATACAGCCTGACAACCATATTGGATTTCTAACGATTTCTTCTTCTCCTCCACAGACCGTCTCTTCCGCTGTCATTTCAACACCTCCAAGACCGTGCGGAGGCAGAGTGCTGGAAACAAACTGGTTCTGATCCGAGCTCGCTGCCTCTCTCCCCCCTCCACCGCCCCCGCGACGGGGTCGTACTGGACCTCCAACCCTGTGTGGGTGTGTTTCTGCTCTCCTCTGGAGGCCCAACCGACCCGCTCAAGCCCGGGAACAGAAAGGGAGTCGACCTCCACCCCTCCCCCGACTGAGACCAACTTGTTCCTGGCTTGCTTCCAGTCCCAGCATGGCCGCGACATGAGGCTACAGACAGCACAGGACAGGTGAGTTCAAGCTTTATCTTTTACCTGTTGATTCAATGAGAGCTGGTAGATTAAGCTGTTTATTTGATAAAGTGGAGAAGTATCATGCTCCTAACAAATCACCGCCCACTCTGCCCTGCAGTGTGAGCGCCTATCTCGGCTTTGATGTGACAGCTTTACGCGCTCGCTCCTGGTACAGCCTCCTCCACCCACAGGATCTGTCACATGCCTCTGCTCAGCACCGTAGCCTATGTAAGTGTACTTTTCATGCAAAACAACCAGTTAAAACCAGCACAGTTACACACATTGTGCCCACAGGCACATTGAACCCTATGATGATTAATATGATGCCAAACTAATGTTCTGTAACTGATGTTCAACAGTGAGAGAAGGAGGAGAGGGCAGAGCTGAAATGGTGGTGCGAGTCCAGGCTCTGGACCAGTCGTGGGTTTGGCTCTATATGGTTCTTCAATTGCAGCCTGGAGAAATCCCCATCAGCAGCAACAACTACATCATTAGGTATTTACTTCCCTATTTTTCAAACAACATATCAATCATGAACTTTGAGGCAAAAATCTAAAAAAAAAAAAAAATAGAATAAAAAAGAATAAATGAAAAAACAAACTAACTCCTTGGCTTTCTGCTGTTTTTTTCTTCTATCTCTCAGTGATTCCGAGGCCTGGTCAGTGCGTCAGCAGCTCAGCTCCGAGCAGAACCAGCTGACCCTGGTCCTGAGCACTGGTGCCTCTCAGCAAGAGAGTCTGAGTCTGCAGTCCCCAGAGACTCTTTCCAGCCCCGACCAAGTGTTCACACCAGGCAGCAGTGGCCTGTCCGCCCAGTCCTTTGACTTCAGCACTGCTGGCTGCAGCGTCGGCTCTTCTGATGAACCTGGGAGCTCTGTTACTGAGCCCATGCAGCTGGAAGGTGACCCTCGCTCCAGCATCTCCTCTCTGGAGGAAGAGAGCTTCTTTCAGCAGCATCCTACTGAAACCCCCTCAGCTGCATCCTCTCCCACTCCAGTCACAGTTGAAACAGTAGCAGACTTAGACTTTTTGACCCAGAATATTCTCCTGCCACCCTCCTTCCAGCTTGACCCTCCGTTGCCAGCTCTCCCCCTTCCTCTTCCCCCTGTCCCCACCTCTCAAGCTCAGCAGACCAAAGAGTTTGTGTGCACTCCCCCCTACACCCCCCAGATTGGTGGAGCTAGTTTCCCATTCAGTGAACCTCTTTTCAGCTTTGACCCGACAGGCACTACCACTCCTCCACCCTCTGCAACAACTGCTACCACCACTACTTCCTTGGCCCCCTCAGCATCCTCCACAGCCCCACCAACAACAGCCTCAAGCCCTGCTCCTCCAACCACCCTCTCCACCAAGCTCCCCCTGGTGCTTCCTACCCCATCTACTGATCTCCTCTTCCCCGTTGAGCACTGCAGTGGCTCCCTGTATGAGAAACTGCCCCCTACACCTGACAGCCCCGGAGACGGGGACTGTACAGTGATGACCCTGCCTGAGGTACGAGGTCCACTGTATGTAGACGTACCCCTGGGACCTCTCCAGTGTCCCCCTGAAGGCCTCCTCACCCCTGAGGCATCTCCTGGTAAACAGCCCTGCATCTCCTTCTTCTCTCTTGAGAGGGAAAAGGAGAGGGCAGAAATATCCCTCTTAGCTCAACACATCAGCTCACTGGCTGAGGGATTCTACCTGGACCCACTCTTGTCCAAGCTCTCTCCCCCTTCATTTTCTCCCTCATCCTCCCCTCCATCCCCCTTCTTGTCTCCGGCCACAGAACCTCCTGATTCAGTCCACATGCTTAGGGAGTTTTATCCCGTCAAAGGATGGAGAGGTCTGGATGTTCCCATCTTCCTTGATGATGATGATTCTCTGTTTGAAGAGAGCATCTTAGAAACACTTCTGCAAGACGACTTTGCTCCTCCCCAGATGCCCGGCCTCTCCTCTCCTTCCCTCTCAACTTCCCCTGTACCCAATCCCTCTAGCCCAACCTCTCCTCAAACCCCAGTGTGCTGGCTACAACCCTCCCAGTTTGAGGGAGTGGGCCACATCTGTAGCGTCCAATCGGCGCAATGTAACTCCATGGCTGGGTGCGGGGCGACTGTGGCTGCTGAGGCCGGGGTAAAAGTGGAAGGGGAGGGGCTAGTGGAGGAAGCAATGGAGATTGAGGTGGTGTCATCTCCTGTGTCCTCTTGCTCCTCCATCCCAGCTTCACCTCCCCTCATCCTCACTGCCTCCCCGAGCCCCACCACCACCACGCCCATCGCCTCGCCCACGCCCGCCGTGTCTTGCACTCAGTCCCTCCTGGAGGAACTGGCCGTCCTGGAACCCATGTTTGGGGCAGGTGCCTCGATCGCCCCTGGCTTAGGGCAACAACCTGAGTTGTATCAACTCCAATGTCATCCATCGCCACAGTGCTTCCACAAAGGTAAGAATCTGTTCATTGTTTTCCTCAAATTTTTGCAAAAACAAAGATTAAAAACATGCACAACTAACATGCTCCTTCTTTCTTCTCCATTTTTTTGTCTTTCAGATGGGAGTGGAAGTGTTCCTCCGTTCTAAAATAAGTCTGTGACTTACTTCATTAAGTATGGCATATTGTCATATTTTGTGGAGACCCTTTTACTGAAAAGTAAAAAATGATTAAGTGTATAAATATACATAATGTATATACAACTTAAGGACTTTAACTCCTACATGTCTCCTGAGAACAAAGATTGGCTTTATATTTTTGTTCAGTCATTTATCTGTGTACTACTGCAAAACAGGTGTAACCTTTTCACTATGGTGCAACTACATGGACCCATAACTGACTGGGTTCTGGGTCCATGCGGTGTCTATCATCTTCTCTGTTACATGAGCTTCAGATGTGATCAGGCAGAGAAAAACTTCTGAACTCGTAAGCGCTGTCCAACCTTCAGACGCGCGTATGTATTCACTCGTAGTGAAATATCTGTTGTGAACAAAAACAATGATACATTTCTTGCTATTTAAGTCGGGAGATGAATTACAGCACTTTTGTCTAACATGCAGCAACGCAAACCCAAATCTCAAATGTATTGGAAGTCAAATGTTTACAATCGTTTACAATTGTTTACAATACAATGTACAATCAGTACAACAAAAGAAGAACGATTTCCTGTATGAAATCTTCTATCCAGTCATCAGAGCCAGTACAGCTCTGGTTTCAAAACATTCCTCACAACTTTCTATTCTCCACCAAAACTCACAAATAGTATTTAGCTAAACCCAAGATACTTTGAGCTTTGAGTTTGCGGCTTCGAACCTTTAACATTTCATATTTATCTCTCCATCTAAAATCTTGTGTATCAATGTGAAGTGCAAAAAAAGAAAACATGTGAAGAGATCCTGGCATGTGAAGATTTCCCGGATGCCGACGGTGTCCGTTGCTTTTTCAAGATAAAACACCAAACAAGAGATTGTCTGGAAATTTGCCAGGGCTCTGATCATGCCACAAATCCACTGCTACGCTGTACTGTACATTAAGACTCTGAATGTAGGCTCATCGGGTCCACAACCAAACCCCCCCCTCCTTGGCCAGAGGGCAGTCAGCTGGATATTCTTGCGGCATCAATATTTGCAATGCTGGCAGCTTATAGCGGCTCCTGTGTGCCTGAAATGGCCCTGACCTGCTGAACTCTGAACTCTTTATCATGTCCATTCAACATGGACAGTTACATCGTTGCTCCACTGGAGCGCGGTGTAGTGAGGCACAATTGACTATGTGAATGAGTGATTCTTCTTTTTTGAGAGGGGTTAGAATACAAAGGTTTTGTTTTAAAAAATGAAAACGGGGACGGGGTGCTATTTCTATTCAGTTACCAAACGACACGGGTTGAGAATGGTACAATTCCCATGGTGTCGACATGCTCACGTAGAGTTGTCTACGGTCAAGTAAAGGATTGATTCCTACGTTCTAGCTATTAAAGGCTAAGTTAATATACATGTGTAAAATTCTATTATTGTATGTGTGATATTTGAAAAATATGTTATTTCATATGCATTATGTCTGAGGATGTAGGCATATGTTCTTTTCAGAAAGGTTGTACACATTTGTACATTTGTATGAAACTGTTATTGGTCTGTATATACAAGAAAGAGGTTTTTATTGCATAAGATGGAATATATTCGAAACATCTTACTTACTGCAGAATGGACATTGTGGATCAGTGTTCTATTGTGATGCTTATAAGTGTATTTGGTTGTCATACAAATGCATTTATATTAAAGTGCACTTAATGCAGCTGATGCATTTGTGTCGTCATAGTCAGGCCTCCTGTTCCTCCCTCGGCCTCATCATCACCATCATCATCATCCCACCATGCTTGCCTCTCTTCCTCCCTCCCCTTCACTCTCCTGCGTTTCTTCCCCTGGAGCGAGTTTCGCTCAGCAACAGCACTGACGCACACGCATGACGAGACAGAATGAGACACTATCTGACTCAGTCTGACGCACACATTTGGCATTGAGGTTTTTTGCGTGCGAGGATGTGCACACGGACACACGCATATGGCCTCTCACTTGTGATGATGCATAACGCACATAATAGTAGGGAGATAACACCCCCTCACTACCACCAACACCTCTCTTTACAAATCGCAGCAGCCTACGCTCGCCGATGTACCTGCGACTCCATCAGCACTCAGCAGGGTGTAAGACTCCATATATAGGCATTCCTGCTTAGGAGCTCTGACTGAAACAGCCTCACGTCTATTCTCAGCTTCTATTGAGAAGGATCAGAGAGGGGAGGGCTGAGAGGAGGGAGGGGAACAAAGAAAGAGTGAGAGGAGGCTAAAATTAGAGGTACAGTAAAAAGGGATATGGGACTAACTGATCCTCTGTCACAACACATCATAATGGTAGACATGACCAAAAGAATAAAAAACCAAATCATGACTATGCTGTTTATCAGAAGAATGGTTTTTGAAGATATAGGGCTGGAATAATTGTTCTGCCACATCTGATCCAATGTCCCACAGCAGATATCCAAATCCCCACAAAAACCCAGAATTAAATGTACATAATGAAGCAAAAGCCGGAGCATTACATGTCTTCTCTGCAAGCGAACATTTTGTTCCATCACTATCTGCAGCAGTGTTGGTGATGGAGGAGAGATGAGTGGAGGGAACACTCACAGCTGACTGCTGCCATCTTCTGGAGGAGACAAGCACTGCACCTTAAAGAGAAGATTTGTATCGCATTTTGTGTATGAAGTCATATGAGGAAAAGGTTAAGAAGACAAAGAGAGACGACAGGTCTCGTGTTAACTGGACAGAATACAAATAAAGTTATTAAGAACATGCAACTGAAGCTGTTCTTAAAATAATATCAGATGAAGATACAGGTCAGCTTGGAGCAGTCAACTCGCTGGCACCATAACCACAATAACAAAGAGTGTATTTGGACACAAACAATGATTTGTTGGACATACAGTACTGTACAAAAGTCTTGAGACACCCGTCATTTCTTTATATTTTGCATCCAAGCAGACAGACTAAATTTTAATCTTTTAAAGTGGTCTGGAGTAACTGTTCTCCAGGCTTTCTGAAGCTCTTATTTCTTTGGACATTGGCTGCTTTTTCATTCATTTTCAGTGCAGTCTTTATATCTGACCATTTTCAGGGGAAGGTGTTTTGTTCTTTGTTTATTAATAAGCCACTTAACACTGATCCATGAATCATTCATTCAAGCATAAAATGCAGCAAATCCAAGCGATGAACTAGTGTTGACACATAACAGATAACTTAGCAAAGAATCAATTTTAAATTGCATCTTTGGGCACTTTTTTTCTAGCATCCTGTTGCAAAAAACATAATTGGTTGTCATTTCTTTCAGAAATAAAATAATATTTTTGCACCAAGAAGTTGATTCCAACAGAGCTATTGGCTGAAAACTTATTCTTAGCACGGTGTGCAGTGTGTCCTTAAAAAAATCAACAACAGATATACATCTGACAGATCATCTTGACAGAGAACGGAACAAAAGGCAGAAAACATCCAAAGAAGAGCTTTGGGATGTCCTTCAAGAAGCCTGGAGAACTATTATTGAAGACTACTTAAAGAAATGACAAGAAAGCTCGTCTCAGAGGGTTCAGGCTGTGATGAAGTATAAAGGAGCTTAGACCAAATATCGTTCCACATTTCAGTAATTTGCTGCAGCTCTTTCTCACGAGGCCTCCAGTAGAAATAAGGGACGGACAGACAGTACACTGAAATGAAAAAACGTGTATTTTGTATACATTTTTTAACTTTTTTGTCAAAATTGAATAATATTTTTTGTTTTATTTGTACAATAACATTCTTTTAAAATCTTTTTTTAGAAAGTGAAAGTTTTGGTTTCCCAAAAATAAAAAATACGAGTTTTAATTTGCTCCTGTGAAAGCTCCGACTATGGTTTTAAGAAGAGTTCATGCAGTGGCTGCTGAACCACTTTCCTCTGCAGCCTTTTCACTGAGCTGTGAACCTCCTCATCTTTTACTTTTGAGTGACTCGGCCGCTCTTGGAGGCTCCTTTTAAACCCAATAGCGCCATAAACCATGATGCAAATTCTACAATCTTTTACTGTCCCTCACCAAACTTTTTTTTCTGTTTTTAAATGTTACTGGTATCAAGTTTAAATGAATCTTAGTTTCAACATCTGACATGTTTTCTTTGTGCCATGTTGAATGATGCAACCACTCAAACCAGCTGTTTGAGCTGCTGCCTGATAACTGTGTTTATCAATTCTGCGTTTAGTTCAAAGATTTTTGAGTCGATTTCTACCCGAAGATATAAATGAACATCGCTCATTGCTTTTAGAAGCAACAATAAATAAATAATCATGTTCTCATATCATGCACATTAAAGCTTTCAATTATTGTAAAGAAGAAAAGTTTTATTTTATGCAAAGCAACAGTTAAATACAATGAAATTAATTTAATCTTATTCAGAGCTTGTGGAGCACTTGCACAGATTCTGTCTTCATTATGCATTTAACCAAAGAAGTACCTGAGTAGGCGTCTCTTTCATTTACTTAATTCATTTTATATTCTATTCCTCTTTGATTTCAAATTCTCTGCTGTTTGTGGGCAGTTTAATTACATCTTGAGTTGATGCAATAAAAGAACTGCATTCACCAGTTCAGACCAATGATTTTGTTTTAAGAATCTGGAAAACCTAAGATTTTCTACTTTAACCTTGAATTTTTCAGCTTGAGCGAATTCCAAACATGAAAAACAAGCATTTAAGAGATTAAACCTAATCATTTTAAAATAAAAATGTGACTACCCTCATGTTTATCAATACTTTCTTAAACATAAGTGTTTGTATGTCTTGAAATTATTGATTAGGCTTGAACGGTAAAAGCGCACATTGCAGCAGATCATACTGGTTTGAATGTTACAAAAGGTGAAAAATGCTCAGCTGGAGTTAGAAAAGTTCAACGTTAAATCATTTATTTCTTTTCGTGGCCAACTGACGGCTCAAACCCTAAAAACATACGTCACAAAAATATTTGTGAAAAGAAATATAAGTATTTTTGTAGCTGAATATTATTTCTTTCTATATAAATGGCAAATAAGCATAATTATAGTTTATATTTGGTGCAACGCGCGAGACAGAACATGTTTAACAAGATTTTGGTTGGTTAAAAGACGCTGAAGGTTGAACAAAGATCACCTGTTGTCTGGACGTCAATAATATTTTACTCTCTCAGTACCTGCAGTTCTTGAGATTTGTGCAATAATTGATGTGTTGAACCCTTTAGATCCCAGACTGATACCAAATGTGTGAAATGTGTTGGAACCCATCTGCCCAACCTGTCAGAGAGCCAAACCGCATCCAGAAGTGTTAATAATGGATATTAACATCAAAGTGACTGCACATACAAATCCTTCCAAGACAGCAGGATTACATTTTCAGTTGCTCATCTCAGATGAAACTAATCACTTGGGTTCATAAATGTTTTTAAAAGCCGAATGGAAAGGTTTTGTTGCCATAATATAGACAAAGATCAGTTCAGATGTCAATGACGACAAAGAAATGATGTAACAAGCGACTGTTTATTGACACACAGCGCTAACAGAGTTCGTGCATGTATGTGTCACATGTATAAAGTCAGTATAAACAGAAATGGGTGTCTTCACTTCTTCTTGCCTGATGAAGCCTCAGTGGCACTGGCTGCCGCTGCTGCAGCATTTGCCTTCAACTGCTCCTCTCTCTGCTCCAGGAAGACTTTGTATTTATCAGCTGGTAAACTGAAGAAGAGGAGGAAGGAGAGAGAGAGAGAGAGAGAGAGAGAGAGAGAGAAGGAAAAATCATATTAAGTTGTCAAATGAAAACACAGCCTACAGTCACATACAAACCGTTTACAGACAAAAAAGATTTTCCTTTCAGCGATGGAGACTTTTGTTGGGTGGTGGTTTAAAAGGCAATAAAACTCAACAGAAACCACATCATCATGCTTCCAGAACACATACAGCTTGATAGCAACCATCTGCAACATTAACTTTAATTCATTTTGGGCATCAGTGCCCCAGAATCAAAGAGGAATTGCCTCCCTCTGAGCTCATCACAATGCAGCACTATTCAACAATCATCCAGGGAGGAATCCAATGCTGAAGAGGCAAAGATACCAATTTCTCTGCCGATGGAACACTAAATAAATCATTATGCACTGCAGATGCGACACATCTTTAGTTTGGAAGGGATTAAACTGATTTGGGGAAATGTACTTCTTTAACTGAAGGAAAAGCAGACGCGACAGAGGCAGAGCGTGCCTGAATACCAACTCTGGTCTATAGCAAAATAAGTGAAACACTGATCAGAAATACTGTACGAAAGAAAACAAAAACGTTGCTTAGATGCAAACCAAATGAGTTAGTGTTGTTGCATCTTAAAATTTAAGATTACAAACTTATAACGTCCAATTTTTGCAGAGTTTATGTGTTCTGACTTCAGTATCCACAGATATACAGTAGAAAAGCACATGCTGTGGCAGTTTGTGCAGCTCCCAAAAAAACAGACACAACATGTGACCTGCTGCACATCCATCAGACCGCACCCTCTGAATGAGCTCCACCTCAAAAAACAGAAACAAAAATCAAAAAACAAAAATCAATGCTATTTGGATAGACAGATAATATGGGACAGATGCATTAACAGTGCATACACCCACGTGCACGTCTTCTCCTGCACACAAACTGGTATTAATGACTGAAGAATGTTCACACATCAGCATTCTTACAGCAATTTAATCCTGATGTGGTTGTTTGTTCCGTGAAACAATGAAACACTTTCTGAGATTGCTCAGTATTTTTTTCCGATGTGGTTTCTTAATGTTAGTTTTTATGATACAGTCGCATTCAATCACGAGTGCAATAAATAAGTGTAGCTGTGCATTAGAAAGGCAGCTCTGACACTGTTGGAGGAGAAAAAGTATTCAGATGTCACTGGTTTTCTGGCACAAGATGATAAAACATTAAGCACTTTAAGTTCCATATGTCTCCACATCTTGAGCTGTGTGAGGAACTGGGTCTGCCGTCTGTGTGTGTGTTGATCTGCTTTTCCGTCTCTCATTTGTAATCCGACCACTTCCTTTTTACCTCAGCAGGGTCCTTTTGTTGTTCAGAGCACAGAGAGCTGCTGTCTCTGTCACTTTTTCACACAGCGGTTTTTGTTCTGGTCACAAGTCAATTTCTGAGACCACCAAATAAAACAGATCCAATATTCTCTCCTCCACTTATGGAGTGTTTCGGTAAAATTCTGCTTCTTCTTTGTTGTTGCTTTCTTTGTGTATTTAGTTGTGGTGCGAGCAATGGTTTCATATGCAAATCATTAATGATGGAAGTTTCCGCATCAATTCACGATTAAGATGGAAGAGGAAAAACAGTTTGGCTCACAAAAAGCCAACATATGTATGCATGGCTTTATAACTTTAGTGAAAAGATTGTATATGTACATTTCTGCTTCTGTGCATACACACAGTTTTGTGTATCTAGCCCTATATGTACATTTTATTGTACTGAAAATGTCAGTTTGCACCTTAAACCATAAAATTAACCAGGGTACTCATAAAGGGTGTAGGTGTTAGCTGCTCGTCATTGTCTGATTTTTATGTTTTAACACCAGTTCCAAAGGAGAAAGAGGTGCTGCGTGCACCCTACAAACCACAGTGCATAAAGCTGCACTATAAACTAAAGTGTAACACACAGAATGACAGATGTGTAGAGTAACTTATTAATGCCAGTGAAGAACTGCATTGTTCCAGCAGCCGAAATCACATTACTCACAAAATTAACGGATCATATTACGGGCTTTGGAAGGATGTGGCGCATTTATAGTAAAAGCAAATTAAATAGTGCACAATGGTTGCAAGTGTTAGTTTAATAAGTTTCAACACTGGATCTGCAAAGACTACAATTTTTACAGTGAAACAGGCTATTCTGAAAAGGTTTTCAAGGTTTTAGCACAGAGGCTGTTTCTCCTCTAAATCACTCCTCAGTTCCTCTCATTTTTTACCTGCTTAATATAATTCTAATATGCACAGATCTGCTGTACACTCAAAAATAAAGGAGTAGAGACCTCCACGGGAACATTCAGTTCTCTCCAAGGTTGCAGTGTCCTGCTGCATTGCA
This sequence comes from Leuresthes tenuis, assembly GCF_036924035.1. Taxonomy (NCBI): domain Eukaryota; kingdom Metazoa; phylum Chordata; class Actinopteri; order Atheriniformes; family Atherinopsidae; genus Leuresthes; species Leuresthes tenuis. Next base: position 13,028,762 of record NW_027325365.1, on the reverse strand, counting down.
CCGGTTTGTGTTTCAGAACATTTATTTATTTATTCCAGACAATGGGAACATGTCAACCTTTAACTGAGTAATTTAACTTTTGCAGCTCAACTTATCTAATTATCTGCATTTGGTTAACTGTTGTATGAGCTCATGTTGTTGTGGCTTCTGTGGTCCCTCATGTCACCTCCACTGATCTCTAGTGGATGCTTGGAGGCACAGCAGCACGACGCAACAAACCTGAAGCTGTTTGGCTGAAACAACCCTCCATGCTGCCATTAATTAGTATCTCAGGTTGATTACATAAAATCAGTGGGGCATCAAGGACAAAATTGGACTTACTCGTTGACAACTTTTATACCCAGTGAACGAGCCGAGCCGATGATGCTTTTAACGACATTCTTGAGGTCTGTGTTCCTTATCTTGAAGCATTCATCCTGAGCCTTCACCTGTGCAATCTCATACACAGTTCTCACCGACACCATTCCTGCTGTCTCGTGGCCTTCGTGAAAAAAGAGGGGAAAAAAATTATTGGGTAAAGTTTGGCAGTAGACGAAGTGAAGCAGGATATGTGTGGGAATGCAGAGGTGGTGTTAGGAGTCAGCAGCTGAAACAAAGCTGGTGATAGCCCGCAACAAAAAGGCGGAAATCCATACTTTTCCTTCAACACACACCACTTCTGTCACTTCCTGTCTCACCTCCAGCACCCCCCCCCATGTGTAATGAATATAACATGAATCATAGCAAAGCTCTGTGGACAAGTGTGCGTCTGTTACAGGGAAGTCTGAGCAGAAACCGGCGCTCCCCACCTGTCTTGCCGGCCCCTTTTGCAATGCCTGCCGCTTGCTTGAGGAAGTAAGACACAGTCGGCTGGCCGATCTTCAGGTCATACGTTCTGTCAGGCTGAGGAGAAGGAGAGGAATGACAATAAGAAACTGTCACCAAGTGTGTTAACAAAACAGGTTTTCATGGAACAAACAAGAAACAATGTAGCCCAGTTTTTAGAGATTTTAAAGTCATGATCGCTGAGCGGAGCACTGACAACCTCATGCTAATTCTTTACAGAAGTATTCCATTAAAAGTTTGTTTTAGTCATTATTATCCTTTCATTCATTCAGACTCAACTGTTCCCCATCCATATCCAAACCATCTGTTCTCACAGCATGTAAGCAGCTTACAGACACACCAGCGGCAGATTTACTCTTTGATATTCACTGCACTGTTTGGAACAAGAAATCGGGGAGGACTCATCATTTCTTTGCTGCCTAACAAGACAAAAGCCTCAGACTTTATCAACTAGTGCAGCTAACCTTAGCTTGTGCCTCCAGTGTATCAGCGTGATAATCATCAAACCTGTCACAAGAGTAAATATTTGTTTCTCCAAAAGATAAACTGCAACAGACACCTGCTATCGCTGCTCTGTGTGAACAGAAAGTCATCAGAGTCTTACTTCTTCATCCAGCATTGATTTTTATCTTTTTTTTGTCCTCAAAAGAAGTGAACATTAAGTGAGGCCTAAAACGCCTTTTTCACACAAACAGCCGTCACTGTTGCCACTTAGTGATGTAAATGTTGGACCTAACTGTAAACTAATTAAAAATACCCTGTTTTTTTCTGCTCATCTTACAAATATGTTAATATCTGCTATAAAAGACAACAATGTTTTAAATATTTCTTATTATTGTATTTTTGTTTTCCTTATATCTACGTTCAGTCATTTTTTTTTTGTTAATTAATTCTTTTTACTGCATGTGATTTAGTACAATAACACACTTTTTCTAATTGTGGCTTTACGTTAGTATTATGTCAGGGTGTCAGCAGACTGATTTTGCACATTTGTACATAGTTTTGTGCCTTTCTTTGTCAAATCTAAATCTAAGTCAGCACATTTGTTCCATGATATTAGGACTGGGATCCCACAGGGCCTGACACAAATCTCTTCGGAGCAAAATGAAGAAAAAAAAACGGCTCCATGTAGGGCTCTACTTGTCTACATGATTGTATCTGGAAGTCAAATCAGATCACTATTGTGGTCAATGTGCTCTCCACACATAGGTAAATATATATATGATTTTAATGTATAAGCAGTTTCTATCCCTCAGTGTTAAATTATTAAGGTTTAATCTTCATATATGGACACGAGCCCAGCAGTCGACTTTCACTGAAACTCTAAACCCATTTGCAGCAAACTCTACAGTAAAAACATAGCTTGGAACGTCTTTTTAAAAATTAGGGACATTTCTTGGTATTAAATTATTCAAGGCACACTGATTTGCTGAAGTGCGAAAAGTTAAAATATACTTTATTTCCAAGGCCAAATGATTAAATCAAAGATAAGAAGTAAGATCAAGTCTTCATCTAGGTCATGAAGCAGTGTGTTTTTGGGGAATTCATTTCCAATTTTAATCTTACTCTGCAGACCAGGGAAACTTGTTTTTTTTTTTTCTTTTTCAAGTGGGAAAGGTCAAGGTTATCTGCTGAACAAGTTACTCTGAAAATATAAAGGTAATACACCATTTTAACATCTTATGTTTCCGTGCACGTTTTGTTTTTAAGTACAAGAGAACTGATAAAACTACCCGAAAACATTTATTTTTGGGTAACTTCACTGCAAAACAAAACTGCATCAGTCAAATATAAATGAAGATACAGTCATGCTGCATCCAGCCAGCTGTGTTGATTTCCTTTATACTTAAACTTGGAGCCCATTTTTTTTTTTAACTGTTGAAAAAACAAAACAGGTCCAATGCTGAATGAAAACTGGGCATCTGGGAATTGCTGCAAAGTAATCCAGGAGCAGACTATTCTTCTCTAACTGAAAGTGCTCGCTTTAGTCACAGAGAAGCTGAGTTTGATAATATTTGCCTGACAACATAATGGACAGGACTCCTGCAGAGAGAGACATTTGTCTAACACGAAACGCTCATGGAGAAATCAGACTCTGAAATCTCATTGAAGGTGAGTTGTTCCAGAAACTGAATGCCGGGATCTGTCTAGTTTAGTTTGATGGCTTCGCATCTGGGGGAAATGGATCATAGAGGGACCTCCGGGGTAGTCAGCTTATGTCCAAATAACTGACTGTTTCATGCACTGCCAGAGATATCATTATTACATTGTGATGATTTCATTCACCTCTTGTGTTTGGAGTTTACTTACACACAAACCAAGCTCGCTCAAACATGCAGGTGAATACCTCTCCAACTCTAATTCCAGTACCAACTTATCTGTCTCCACACTCTGTTGTGCCTCCAGACCATCATGTTTGCATGGTGACTGCTGCCAGTCAAACAGGAAAGGAAACATTAAGCCAAAGAACATTTTCAGGCAGAAAAAAGCCATTTCTCAAACAAAGCTGCAGGTGGGGAGAAGTTCATTTTGACAGGATTTTGTTGACATGGCACAAGGACATGTAAGCACTGCAGAATAGCTACAGAAACCAAACCTTTTAACTCGACACCGTCACCATCTATAACTTATGCCCTAAAAGATGGGTAATTGGGGACCAGCTGGTTTCATCTGAGTGTCTTCACTGAGCAGCTGCCCGGTGTGGCAGGATGCAACACTTGGGGCACGAACCAGGAGAGGAAAGCCAAAAGTTGGGCAGTACTCCTGTGTTGATTTATCCTCCCCAACAGCCTTGTCCATATTACATGCAGTCTTTTGATCCACTGCTCTTATAAAATGCAGGCAGCTTTGAAGATAACAGAAAAACATACAAACTCACAAAATCATATTTAACTTTAAAGCAAACAACACTATCAGCATGCTGCGTTTGTAAATATTTATTTTTCGTCTGGGTGTTGCTGCACATCTACTCCCCCTTTCCATCCTCCTCTTGAGACCAAAACAAAAATAATCTCATCAGTCTTGCTAAGTTTTTCTGACTGTTTTCTTTTAACTCATGCTCACTGCCTGGCTGTGGACCTTTACTGACTAAGGACTGACACACCGATGCAATAAATATATCAACTGAGAGAAAGTTTACTTAAGACTAACTGTTATTATCAGTCCCATAAAAAAAAAAGCACACATTAGAGTGTAGCCAGAGCTGAGAAGATACCAAAGAGATGGCGATTTGTCATCAGAGTTATCTAACAGCAGTGACCTCTCGACAGAGAGAGCAGGATTTTCCCCCACCTAAGGAAAAGCTATTGCTTTTATAAAGGTCCAATGAAGGGTTGTTGCTTGCTCCTCCATTTGATCAAATAAAACTGCAATGGCTTTCCTGACGGGCAAAAGGAGAAAGCGAAAAATACAAGGACAGAGAGACGAGAGGGAGAGAGAGCATGGGGACAGATACTGGAGACGTAAACTACCCCTCAATATACTTAAAGGGATATTTTGCTTTTCTTTTTTTTTAAGTGGTGTCTTGTGAAGTAAACAGGCAGTAACTCACCATCTCGCAGTATCCAAGAGGAATTCTGATGGGGGGAGTTAAGCTAAGAGCTACTCACAAGTGAGCCACAGAAGAGTAAATATTCGCCATATAAAACAAAACATATACAACAACAATACATACATACTGATTTTTACACCGTCATTTATGTACTTTATGTCTCATTTCACAGCTGAATAATGTTCGCCGATACATGTGACCGCGAGCAAAGTGGCGTCCCATTGTTTCCTGCCGTTGATTCCCTAAAGACCAACTACGAAAAACACTGACTACTTATTTGTACTTTAAGAAGACAGAATAGTCGTTTAAGGAGTACTTCATCATATTGAGTAATGCACAACTAAGAGTTAGAAGAAAGGCGATTAGCTCGTCTGGCTCTGTCCAAATAAAATATGAATGAACCCAACTGCTACATATTGTTCAGTGTACCTCCACACAAAGTTAGTTTTGTTAAGACACAAGGTGGTCGCTACACCATCGTTTCAGCACTCAACTCTAAGAACAATAAGCCAACTGCTTTACCAAAGCTAACGCGGCATAAATTACTGTTAAATCAATAAATTAATGTTTGTTTGGTGACTATAACATTTACTCCAGGCTTAAATTTGTCAACAAACAACTGTATGGCTTTCTGTGAAATATGGCAGCTGCTCTCAGAATGAACTGTCACAACTTTAATAATTTCCTGACCTTTTTTTCTTTGACCATCATCAGGACAAGAGACGTGTGAAGCAGCTGCCAACGCTGCTGTATGAGGCTCATGAATCATAAGTTATGAGTCACGTCTGTTTGTTTAGATTAAATGAATATAACAGAGACACAACATCGTTCAGCATAGATGTCGCTGGTGTCTAATGGCCCATGTAGTGCAGCATTAGGGCAGTGATGTCATGACAGGAAACAGATGGAGATACTAAAGCCTCAGCAGCATTGTCTGTATTTCTGTTTAATCAAATTTAAACAACTAAAAAAGCATCGTCTCCATCTTCTATGTTATAGAATAACTTTGCACAGTAACAAGTCAAAATATGAAATGTTTTTTTCTTTCTACATTAGCTTTCACCAGCTGATATTCATCTGCTGGCCTTCTGCAACTTAACTTCTGACATTTCTGCCGCTCATGCTCAACTGTGAAGCATGATGAATGGTTAGCTCTGCTCCATCAGTATCACAGCATAACAAACCCGACAAAAGAATGAATAAATGCAGAGAGCAGCTTTGTTTTCTTTGACTTTATCAATCTACTGCGGAAATACACAACACACGCACGGCGCCTCCAAATTGAAAGAGCACCGCGTGCAGTTTACTCAAGCGGCACAGCGGCAGAACTTCAGTAATTATTTATGTTTTCTGATTTGTCATTGTCAAAATGCTGTCATACACAACCCACAACTGAGCTGCACAGATTTACAGTTTCTCCTGTGGAATCACTGGCCGTCTGACTTTTATAACTTTGGACAGAGTCATTGCCCTGTGCTTATAGACTTTATGCTGAGCTAATTGCCTTCTGGCTCGAGCTCCTCACTTAACAGAAAGACATGAGGGGCATTGATCTTCTCATCTGACTCGCTACAAGAAAGTGAAAAGGTAAACCGTACAAACAGCCAATCTGTTCCTTTAAAGTAAGATGAAAGGCACAGAGATCTGATCAAAGCTACTGGCATGGCAAAAGCGCAAACCCAGCTGAGAAACATTGGTCTCGGAGGTCGAAACATGTTGCAACAAATTGAATCCCACAAGCACAACGCTACAAATCACCAGCAGATGGCACTAATGAAGAGCCCCAGATGTGACAGCAGAGCTGTTGCTGGATATTACATGCCAGGCTAAATTCATGCCTTTTAAAGGATTAACTGACCCCCCTCCTTACGTCACAATTCTCATTACAACACACATTTAGTCCGCTGAGAGGACCACTCTTGATTAAACAAAAAATACATACTTACAGTGGGGGAGGTCTGACAAGTCGAACAATGTGTGGCTGTGTAAAATAAAAACTACAAACTCACAACCCCCCATATGTGAGTAATTCACATCTCTTGCATGCTCTTAATGCCTCTTGACTCCAAGTTCCTCTGGGTATTGCTTCTTTAATGAATGCAAATGGAAAGGCTTACTTCAGTGGAGAGTATGAATAATGGAAGTGTGCCGATGATGTTATGCAGCTAGTGGAATTAACCACAATCGTGGGAGGGATGGGTGTTAAGTGAAAAGGGTCAGGGTGTGTTGGAGAGAAGCACCTTCACGTGGATCTTGACGGGGAGAGGGATGCCCTCCTTCAGCTCTTTGGTCTTCTCATTGAAGTCCTTGCAAAATTGTCCGATGGGGATTCCTTTCTGTAGAAAAAAAAATTAAAAAAGAGATTAAACATGAAAAAAAGGTGAAGGATTGCTTTAAAATGTATGAGGAATCTGAGCTCAGAAATCATTCAGTCACGCTGTGCAGATGGAATACAGATGCCGAGCGGCTGTCAATCAATCTATCACAAAGCTTCAGGGATCTGACTGTATTCACACACGTGAATGGTTCAGAGAGCAAAGCTGTGTGAGTGCAGCCCACTGTTTTTCCAGAGTGTGTGTGTGTCTGTCACGAGAGCTATGACTAAATGCATGTAGGAGCCCAGAGCCAGAGAAACCCTGTGATGAATGAGCTCCCATTTTCTGGCTCCTGCGAGGCCAACCAGAGCGAAAGCAAAATGGATGGGTGACATTAAGTCAACACCCGGCCAACACTGCTCCTTTGCAGCATTCCTCTTTGGAGCTGAATTCAGTGGCAAAGACTAATAAAGAATCTAATTACTACTGCTGAAATTTAAACTGACCTTCAGCCGCCATACTTCCCAAAGGCACTGATTGAAATGTTCATTTTAGAAATGAGGGTTGGGAAAAAAAGGGATGTTTACATACAGCTTAATGAGATGTGAGCCTCTTTTGCTCCACAACAGAACACACCGAGCAGACACATTGTAATAATGGATCTGATAAAAAGTCAGTCATCCTGAGACGTTTCTCAATGACAGGCTGGGGAAGACATTTATTGGAAGTTAACAGAGCGGTGAGTTCTCTCAACATCGTCTCCCCTAAAGGCTTCAAAAAGCACCTGATGAATGTAAATCAGTCGCTTGATCCACACCCTGCCATCCCTTCATTAGCAACTAAAATGCTGCTCATCACTCACTCACTCACTCATGTTTCCCTGCATCTGCAAACAGAAAATCAGCAAAATGATTGAAATTTCCCCACATTGTGTGAGTCAAGGCAGGTTATTGTTACGGCTGATGGGTGCAATCTGAATTACAATATCCGACGAGCAAACTGAAACACGGCGATTTCCCTTGAGGCCTCACTAGGCTCTACCTTTCCTCCCCTTCGTACTAATTAACAGTAATCCCATGCCAGTACCTTCTACCCGTACCCTTCCCCTCACTCAGCCTCCCATAAAACAACACAGGGAAGGTAAACAAGCAGGGAGGGTGCACAACAGGAAAGTCTTATTAAATATGGATTAATATAAAGGCTGTGATGTTGAGTATGATTCAAAGCAAACCCCCAGGCTCGGCTTCACAAATTAAGCTTCCGTTCATTCCCTGCTGCTCGGTCCCTGTCAGATAATGATCTCTCCTACGGACTCAGACAGCCTTTCATGCCGCACAAAGCCATGAAAAGACCTCTATGACCAGCAAGAGATAATGCCTGACGCCTCTAAAATGTGCTTAAGCATGGGCAGTGAGACATTATGCAGACAGAGAGAGGACTGTGCTAAAGATAGACAGAGGCAGAGACTTCAGATGGCCTTTTCTGTCCAGACACTCCTTCACTTGTCATATAAATATTTGAAAAAAGTCTGAAGAGACTAGCCTGAGGGGGAGAGATATAACCCTCTTGGGACAACATAGACTTTGTTCTGAGCTCTTTAAACAATTTAGTATTCATCAGAGTGAGGTGATCATATCTTAATTAAGTTGTCCCACAGAAGTCTTGGCATATCTGAAGATAAAGATTTACTTTTGCCTTGGGCAGTTCAATAATTTACCTGAAGTAATTACCCCGACCGAACCATGTTGGTAACTGCAATCACAGTCTTTAAATGTGGCCGAGAGCTAGCCTGCCATGAAAGCGACGCTTCAAGGTTGGCTCCTCCAACTTCCCGTGACATTTATCAGCAAGAAGCTGGAACAGAAACATTCAGGTCCTGGCCAAATCGCTAACCCAGCGCACTGCATCTGAGCATCTAATCATCCACGAGTGTGAGCTGCTGGATAAATCCTTGCTCCTCAACCATGACTGATTAGAGCTCTCCAGTATAAAATGGCTGCAGCCCGCTACCCAGGGCGGGGCCTTCCACGCCGCTTGCCTGTGGACAAGGACATTCAGCAGCATATCTTCAAAGCCTTCTGAGATCCTGGGCAGCGGGATTAGACGCTAATCTAAGAAGATATTTCTTGCTGTCAAATACAGCAGAGAAAGTAGTGCATAATTGCGATATCATCCATTCAATATCAGCGCGACGGGAGTCTTATTGCTCATAATTATAGGAGCAATTAGGCATTTGCAATTAAAATCTGAGAAGCGTCCGTTTGATTTGACCCTTCCACCATATTCTCAGCAGTCCTTTTTTTTTTTTTTTTGACACTCCGTCCGTGTTAATGTGATTGGTCTTTCAGCTTCACTAACTCTTTTTAACAAGATGTAGCCCTGGTGTGGCAGCATTGTGTGTGTGTGTCAGGGAGGAAACTTGAAGGGAGGAGAGTGGAGATGGAAATGGGAAAGGGAGAGACAGCTGAGGTGTATTAAAGTTGTCAGAGTGTGGAGAGCGATCGTGGTCAATATTTGAACAATGAGCAGGGGTTTGTTTGACTGAGGTGAACCACAGCAGAGGAGAAAAGTAAAGAAAAGGACGTCGGAGGTCCTCATGAATATGGGTGAGTGTTTGTATGTTTATGTATGAACACTTTGTCCTTGTTTTAATCTGACAAGACTATCAGTTTAAGACGTGGGTATGTGTGTGTATTTAGGCTGCTGACGGTGGGAAAGTGTTTCGCTATGCGTGTGGTCGCAGGTGTTTCTTCATCTGAGATGAACGGAGACACAAAGGGAAAGAGGAGTGAGGGAGGGATGGAGGTAGATGAGACACAGAAGGAGACTGGGTCAAGAGTCGCATTGTGCTTATGGAGGCATGGCAAACAAGAAGATAAAGGATAAAGACAGGATAAGATGGTGAGGCTGAATTAATTGCCCCTGGCATACAAGGCCACTGGATAAATTGCCCCAGGTGGTCAGCCCAAAGGAGGTCTGCGATATGGTGACAAAGGTGTTACAGGGAAAAGAGGCTTGTGGGAGGCGAGGTTAATTAAACTCTTTAGTGTGAAACACTCTCATTCATTACCTTCATTAACTTGTTCATTTAATCTGCTCTGGTGTTGGCATTTTATCACATTCTGCCCCTCTGCAGCATCATACAGCTGATTAAGGTTTCGAGCTGAACCGCTCGGCTTCAGAGGGGGTAACTGAGAGGCTGAACAGCAGGTCAGTTCAGCATGCACAGCTGCACGCTGCAAATAAATTGAGCTCACGCTGGACATGCATTTTAGTTGATTTTCCACAGTGGAATCAGTGGATTAGCCTTAAAAGTGGAAAATGAAAACGATTTGCACCCCCACTCTCCACTGAACTGTGCTGAGGCCAGTATACAGGCCTGCTCAAAAGAGCGCAGGAGTGCTGCCAAAAAGAGCCCGAGTGCACAGCTGACGGAGTGGACCAAATCCAAAGACTCGCATTTATGAAAAAAAAACTGTTGCCTGTTCCATTGCTCAAGAATAGATACAACCTTCACTTTTTACACCTGGCAAAAGATGAAGAATTTTCTGTTTGAGGGCACAGTGAGAGCAAGCAAGAATGCAGCGGTGCAACAAAATGGATTGTATCATGACAAAACATCCCATTTTCAACTCCATTAGGTCCCCCTCACAGACTTGACAGTGTTGTGCTTTTTGCCACTTCACATGACTAATCACGTGTGGAGTCTGCAGCAGAAACACGACAGCCTGAGCTGCAGGCAGCCGTGGCTCCAAGCTGGAAATGACTATAAAATAAAAAGATTCACTCACATGCGGAGCAGGGACACGAAAACCGAGAGTCCCACTTCAACAACAAGCGAAAACAAATGTTCAAACAAAGCCTGCGTTCTGTGGTGTATTCAGAGAGATGCTATCCCCTTCACACTGCTCAGCATCTTTACTTTGTTTTCAACGGGGGGATAAAAGGCATACATGGCACACAGGTCTATGAATTTATACATCTGCACCAGCTCTAAATTGACAAATATGGAGAGATGACACTACGATGATCTCGCTCAGGGCTGCATGACTGAGTGAATCCCCAAAACAAGCTTTACAACCCCAGCTTTACCGAAACTACAAACAGAAACGCAAACAATCCATTTTACCTGTTCATGTGACAAGTGGCAGCTCACACTCAGTCCAGTGAAAAAAATAAACTACTTTTCCCAGAAAAGTTTCACAAACTGTCTACCACAACATGAAGGATTCATAAGACATTTGTTTCGTCTCCAGGGCTGTAAAAGGGAGCAATACTCTGAACGCATGGTAATGGCAAACTGAGGGGAAACAAGCTACTTCTGGTGATTGGGAAGGCGTTAGAGTTAATCTACCTGTTTTTAGTAAAACTTTTCCAGCGTTAGACAGCACTTCTTCCCACAAGACGAAAGACCTAAATCCAGTCCTTTGTGGTTCCATGTGCAGGTGTGCAAAATTTGACAAAATGCCTCAAGTGATGTCACTTGAGTTAGATGCTGGTGCTGAAATGAAGTGTCAACACAGAATAAATCTGAAGCTGAAATTCTTATAACCGACATCCCAGGTGAGGACTCATCACTGTTTGAATGCAAATCTGGTGGTTTCCTTAGCTGGGAACTGAATTGGCTTTGTATGAGTTAAACTCATTTGGAATTGAATGAATTTTATTTGATTGGATAATGGCTGTATTGCAGTGAATTGGATTGTAATTGGCTAAAATTGGACTGTATCTTTAAAGTGCCTTGAGATTATATTTGTTGTGTTTTGATGCAATATGAATAAAACTGAATTAAATCTAAATAAATTCTGACTAATTGTACTATGGCGGCCCAATCACACAGCAGAACCTATTAGTATGTTGGTCCACAGCACAAAACAGTTTCAAATAATGGCTTAAAAACTGTATGATGGCTACAATTCCCACTAACATCCCCATCTCTTCATCTAGACGCAGCTCATGACATATGCGCTCAACTACTGCCCACATTATCGCTATGTGATGTAGCTCAACAGCCACATGTAGCTGCATGACAACCTTTTTCACTTATTTCAATGTCACACGTTGCCGATTTGGTCGCTTTCATCTTCAACAGTCATTTCACTCTTTTCTTCCTTCTCACTCACAGACTGTTAAGGTTAGAATTCAAATACATGCTTCAGCGGAGATGTTAACACGCGGTGTGGGTTAGAAGAATATACATGTTTAGTGCTTTCACATTTACATATTTATGGATCATTGTTGCGGTAATGACTTATGGACACTACCCTAATAAATGCCCAGTCGTGTGCCTGCTTTGTCATTAATTCCCACCCTGAATAGTGACATTACTACATTTTTTACATCTGGACAAATGTACGTATTACATGTTTCCTTGTGAGACAGGGCTTGTGTTTCCATCTCTTTTGCTCTCCACATTAGCCGCATACTTGCATGCATCCAAAGCCTGCTACAATGTAAGCCAACTACAAACAGAATTCAGAAGGATTCTGGTACAAAATCTTGTGAGTTACACACAAATCCGACAAATTGATATGCAGATCTGCTTACAAAGTTAAGAGGGAAGTGAGCGCCTCTAACATCTGTAGTCCACTCCTCATCTCTGCTGGAGGCCAGCAGCTCCAGGCTTCATTAGCACCAGCAGAACTGTTGGCAATGGAGTTGAATTATGGGTGATTTAAGTGCCAGGTTTTGACAAGGAAGATGAATGTGTTATTTGAAACAGACAATATCTCTTGCTCTCCTGCAATTCCTGCCTGACACTATGAGATAACCCTGAGTAAGAGCTAAGAGCAGGAAGGTGAAGGAAACGAGTCCTCCATGTTGGTGGAGGTCAGCCGCAAGTCTGATGTGGAGAACAGCAGACTGTTGACGCCTTTAGCATTCTTGGACAGACTGTAACCCCATGTGTCCTTCCAAACTTCCCCAATCATGTCTGAGGCAAAAAGTGATGAGTGCACAGTCCTGTGGACAGGCTGCCCGCCTGGCTGCCCCTCTCTCTGCTGCTCCCCTCGTCCTTTTTCTGCGTCGCTCTCTCCCTCTTTCCTCTGTGAAAGTGAGCCAGTGTGCAAGTGACCTTCAACCACACCCAGTGGGAGCAAAAAAGACAAAAGGAAAAATGGGGGGGTGGGGTGGGTGGGGGGGAGTGGTGTGTTTGTGTAGCAGGACGGAGAGGAGAATGGGATAAACACGAGGAGATATGGAACAGGGGAAAGGGGAAGAGGGCTGAAGAGTGTGCGCACACACAAAAGAGAAGAAAAAAAAAAACACTCAGAAGTGAGGAAAAAAATGGAAAATCTCTCCTCTCTTGGAAGCCAGCGGAGCGCAGAGCTGAATCTGACAAGAAAGATGACTCTCCATCCTCTTTCTCACCACTCTGATTAAACCTCTCATTCTAAAATGAACCCAGCACACAGAGGCACAGAAACAAGAAAGCTGAGGACTTGAGCCTTGACTTAACGTGTTGGACCTCGAGGGCAAGGTGACACTGTGAAATTCCACTAAACTTTGGCTGTGGCTGACAAAGGAGCTGAAATTGGATTTTTGTACAAGGGAATGAGCCAGTCTTCTTTTCAGAAACTTTCCAAAGACTCATTTTCGACTGGATGGGTCTCATAAAATATCCAATCCTTCTGTTTGAGCATCCACTAAGCCGGCTATAATGAGTTAATCTACAACAGAGGAAAGATTTCCTTGTGTGACTAAAGCAGTAAGTAGACAGAAGGAGGGCTAATTAATGTTGTAACATCTGCCTTTCTGAGATCTAATGTGTCTCCTGGCTACAAGCATCTTTGGCTCCACTTCTTCCGGTCTTCTTTGAGGCAATAAGGGTAAATAAGGCATTTGCATGCAACCAAACAGAGTAACTAAGCTTCTGCAAGTGGCAACATTATTATTACCATAACAAACCAGCATACTGTAACAGACAGCACTGAATTATCCACAGCATCTTCCTCCTGCTAAACTTCCACAGCTGATGGAGGAGGAGAGGAGGAGGAGGAACTGAGGAGGATGGGAGATCTGGGCTTGAGCACGTAGCCTGCTTACAAATTAACACCACAACCAAACTCGGACAGCGTGAGTGAGTTTGTGTTGCACCGCTCTGCCTCTCTCCTTGGTAGCACAGGTCTGCGGTCTCCACTTCAACGATGCCGTGTCGCCGCTGATGCTGCTGCTGCTGCTTTACTTCTGACCGACTTCACGGCCGCTGCTCCGCACAGCCAGAGCCCAACGAGCGGCGACAGAGGCGGCAGAGGCTCTGCTCCCCCCGCTGCTGTGTCAAAAGATTAACAGACAGCAGCAGACCCCGACACTGCGGGAGGCGACAGACTCAGAGATTCGGATCCACATCGAGTCTCTGCAAACACCTCAGAGCGAGCCTCGGTCGGGACGGGGATATGCGCCGCGACAGGTCTGCACAGAGGAGGGAATCTTGATAAGTGTGAACCGGGGTTTCTTTTTGGCTTCAGTACAAACTCGAATCTGCTTTGGTGTGGTGGAAGCGATGACTTTTCCTCTCGATGAGCCTTCGCCTGCAGCCTGACTGTGTACAAACAGCCGGACAGTGGCACTTTTATCGCCGATCTCAGCTCATCATCGACATTAAAAGACACTTTTATTGGTCATCGACAGCGCTCCCGCTTGGGTTTACTTGCTATAAATCAAGCCAGGACGGTCGAGCCCAAGCGCAAGACGAATGGTTTGGGTAACTAAAAGCTTCACTTTACTACCAGCCATGCACGGATCAAGCCACGATACCTGCTGTTAATAGGGCAGTTATGAAACAGGTGTTGCAGGGAGGCGGTTTAATAGAGGTTGTTAAATTAAAGGATGCAAGACGCCTCACGACTACACTGCACGCTGGGCAGATAATGAGGAAAGATGTAACAAAGAGGATAACTGTGCATAGAAAGATTGCAATTGCGAGCCAGTCGGGCAACTCTTGCACCATCACCTGATAAATCAACAGATGTTTTTATTCGTGTGGAAATGGGTCTAGTGGGAGGATTTAATCTGCTTCATCAAGAATTGCACATCCCCGACTCTATCAAATTATTAATTCGCACATAACGGCTCAGATGTTGTCCTGCTGCCCTTGATGCTCCTGAGCCACCTGTGGTTGTGAAAGATTTTGTCTTTGATGCAATTTGGGGCTCCATAACGAGTGTTTATGGAGATAAACTGCAGGTGCAGACAAATCAATCTAGGCTCTACAAGGCTTCCTGTCCACCCGGGAATCACCCGATATTTATAGAAAACAAATGCAAGTGGTAAGCCCAAGCCTCCTGTATCTCTGTCACTGTGTGCGTTGGACAAAATTTAAGAGCTTTTTGGATGATTACTTAGACAAAGTGCCTCCTTTGTGCACTCATGCAACACTGAGAAAGACACAGAGTGGATAAAACCGAGAGGAGGGGAAATGATTTCCAGTGCTAAATAGAATTTGCACAAATCCTTCACCTAAGCACTATTATATGCCATTACTCATGCTTACTGTGAAATAGGTTGCCTCACCTTGTCAACATCCATGTCACTTACCAGACAGCAAAATGATGAATTTGGTCATTATTGATGAGCTGAGTGGACACGGGGGCTGTCATCCCAGTCGCTCACTCAGAAAATAATAAATTACACTGCGCTGACAGGGAGTCAAAACACAAACACGGGCTGACGGGGAGATTTTCAGGCTGAGATTAAAGGCGGGCAGGTGGAATAACTTAAGAAGCGCGAGAGAACCAACTGCAACAGTGGCTGTGAACTTCTTCACCCACACCTCCACCTCCTTCCCTGCGGGCTGAGGTTGACGCCCGAGAAACAGAAGACAAATTTAAATTCCAATATCCTCTCAATCTGCGGCTTTGTGGAATTCATTCAGGTTAGAGGGAATGATAATCAAGTTGCTCTGCGCGGTGAGACAAAAGGGTTCATAGACAATGAGATATTTCCAATGCTGGCATGATTCACGGCTGTCCTCCCACAATGCCTGCAAGCAGGATTAATCAGATGAGATCGTTCCTCATCCCTTTGATTCATCTGTTTCAGAATAAGCTTTTAATGCCTTTGATTTTTTTTTTAATACTTCCAAAGATGAATTAGGACTGCAGCTCCCTCAATATAATGCGTGTCTCAATATAAGTGGATGGAAGTCACTTTCTATCTGCATTTAAATCTTTTCTTCTTCATCACTCTCACCCCCTCTCCCCCTGAGCTTATTTATGAACTATTACCGTCATGCAGTAACGCTTTATTAGCCATGTAGACAACCCAAAAGGCCTATTAATCTTTCACTTTCGGTTCTTCTTCTCTTCCTTCACACATGCACATCATCAACCCTTATTTTACCAAGTCGAGCTGCTCCGTCCTCTTCAATGATTCAAACAATACAGAGGAGGTGGCAGAGCTCCTGGTAGTCTTAAAGATATGAAAGAGATGCATCTTCCATCAGCGAGATATCAATAAACATTTTTCACCGGCAGACTTTTTTCAGAGGCCGCAATCATGCCTACAATCTCTCGCTCGATCACACTCAACTGTTGCCGTTAGGACACATCTGAGCCAGTAATGATTTTATATTACAATGTGATCGATCCAGCTGAGGGGCTGACACCCCCGAGTGGTGCTGAGCAGATAACAGAGACCGAGACAGTCCAGTGGCTTGTGCCGTGCTTTTCAGCTAAACATGATGAAGAGACATTGGTTCGATTACACTGTAAGGTCAATGATCATTTCTCAAACTGAGATCAATAAGGTTTTTCATGCTGTCTGAGTCTGTCAGAGAGCATGAGCTGTAACAAAATAATATGAACCCTCATATTCAGCCACATTAGTATCGTCTTCATGCAGTCACCCGGTGTGTACACTAAGACAGGAGTAAAGCGCATCTCAAAACAAATAGCAAGTTATCTATATTATCTGCAATGAAATGGGGATTTGAGATGATTAAAGGCTGCGGCGCAGTTTGAGAGTAAACACGGCAGCCTATCGAGGCAAAGAAAAGGCTTTGACAGGGCACCTAGCTGAGCCTGAATGCAATTAATTAATAATGAATAAGCCGAGTAGAAAAAAGGAAAACGGAAGCAACAGAAAAAGTAACAGCAGAGAACTTGTGGAAAATCTGGGAATCAAAAGGAAGCAGGGCTAGGACCCTTATGGAAAATTAAAACTATTTAATGGAGAGCTGAGGAGAAAGAGAGAAAGAAAGAAAGAAAAAAATATTTAATAAGCGTCTCAGCTTGAGCAGCCAGAGTACGAAGCTCAGGCCAAAGATGAAGTGTGCTCACTGCTTACTCTGCAGCTAAAGTCTTTAACCATAGCAACAAGCGTCAAAGTACTCTACAGCTGGTTGGAAAAAACAAGTCGGTTTTATTTTGCAAATCTGTCAGATTTACAGAACACAGATGGAACGTGCGGATTGATGCCTGAGCTCCGTCCAGGTAACAGATTTCCTAACGTTCACCTCTTTGTCTCTTACAGGCATGGTGCCCACGCCCCAGGTGTGCGTATCAACCCTGGTCACGGTGAGCACAATGGCAGTAGTGGACCTCTACCTGCTGGAGCAGAGCATGCTCGGAGCTCGTGGACTTTCAGGACCTAGCACGTGGCAGTATGCAGCAGTGCTGCTAGGTGACGTGGGCTTCCTGCTGGCGCTGCGCTTCGTCTCAGCTGGTGTGGTTTCTGAGGCGCGGTCGCCACGGCGCGGTTTTGCCAACGCCCTCTGGTTCCTGTTCCTGTCCCTCCTCCAGCTGAAGCTCTTCTTTGTCTGCCATAACTACAGGCAGGAGCGCCGGCCGCCCGACCCGCTGGCCAGAAAGACGCTGACGCTGCTGTTGTCCATCTGCCTGCCATCCCTGTTCCTCATCCTGACGGGAGCCGACCACATGACCCCACAGCGCAGGAAGCAGGAGGTGCGGAGTCGCCTACTGTGGGTGGTGGTCGACCTGCTGGACGTGCTTGACCTGCAGGCGGGGTTGTGGGAAGCACAGAGTGGATCCACAGTGGGTACCGGAGGGGTAGTTGAGCAGAAGCTGCCTATTTGGGCCGAGGGCCTGGTCTTCTTTTACTGCTACGCCCTCTTACTGCTGCTGCCATGTGTGGCCCTCACAGAGCTGGGGGCCACTGGCCTGCCAGGACAGAGAGGACCCCGTAAAGAGGCTTTGTACCCTTGGCTTAGCTTGGTCACCATCAACATCTTCACCTTGGCCCTGAGGGGTACAGGCATGCTGTGGTACAGGGACCCCCGAGTGTCCACTGTGTTTCTGGGGAAAAATCTGCTGGCTCTTGCCGTGAAGCTGAGCTCAGCCTGGGAGAGACATAAGCTGGAACGCAGCGCTGCAGAAGCTGGGACTGTGGCTGGAGCAGAACCAGGAAGCTCCAATGTGCCAAGTCAGAATTCAGAGCAGGAAGAGGGCCAAGCCCAGGGGAAAGCTCCTCCCTCTCATTATCACACACTGTCTCGCTCCCAAAGCCACAGTCTCTCCCACGTCAGCCTGGAGCCAACAGCAACGCCCCTGGGACCCTCTTTCATCTCCCATGAACTGTAGAGAATCACTCAGAACATGCACGCATGCAAAAATCTATGTTCGCTCACCCCAACTTCAAACTCGGACCCACAAAGCCGATATCACATCCCAGCAGATAACTTGTGTGAGAATTTGAGTACAACAGTGATGGTACAATGCAGAGCAGTGGAAATGCATTTAACAAGCTCGGCTGTGCATTTTCTTCTGCTAAGAATAACTCAAAATGCATTGTTGTGATTTATGGGAGTGCAACTTTAAAGCCAACACTGTGAGGCCAGCTGTAGGAGTGTAAAGAGTATTCTAGAAATGTTGAAGTGTAGTAGTGTTGACTGTTGTATAATTTTGGCTCAACTGCCGTAGCTGCCAAGATTGGTTGAATTCTGCATTTGTGGTTTGAGATGTTTTTGTTTTTTCCCCCCTGACATTTATAATTTACGTTTATTTCTCTTACTTGCTAAAGATCTATTAATATTCAATTTCAATTTGTGTGGTTCTGTGGGAAAACTGGATCAACACTCACCTGCCACTGAGTCATTAGATTCAGATTCAGACAACTTGATTTGTCCCAGAAGGGCAATTAGGTCGCTTAAAAAAAACACAAAGAGAGCAACACAGACAGCAGCAACAACATAAAAACATGTCACATCAAGTCAGCCGTGACAAAATACTGACTGTGACCTTTCAGTGTGCATATTCTGTGACATCACAGGGGAACTTTCTCTGAGAACGTTAAGTTTAATACAGAGGAGAGATGGTTCATTTTTTTATCCTTCAGTACCACTGAGCCAAGACTCAGCAGCCAGCAAAACTCACTGAACATGGTGCTTCAATGTTTTTTTAAATGTGGAGTCTCACTCAATGATCCTTTAAATTCAAGTCTTCTCACAAACCCAAGTGATGTTTCCCCCTTAGATAAATTTTACAGTTTCTCACTGTGTAAAAATAGAGGTTAGATAGGAATTAGAAAAAAAAAAATAGTGCAGCAGGAAGTTTTACTTACATTTATCCTACTTTTATTTTTTTTACTAAATTAATCACCTCCCACATGCATCACATGATGCCACGGAGGGTTCCTGCACCTCCAGTTTGTCAGTAGCACATTACATGGACTTTGTAATCTGTTATCGCTCCTGTAGATATGGAAAAGAGATGCTCTCCTTCACCCTCTAAGAAGGCTGTATCAACTGTAAGTACAATGTGGGGAGCCCAATGCACTTCAAGAGGTTTTCTGTCACTGTTTGGGTATGTTAACAGTTGTTAATTCATTTTTTTTCTATGAATCTTTGGTTATGTTTAGGCAATAACGGTTGGAGCACACCTACCAGTGATGAATACCCAAAAATCAACAAAGGGTGCCATTAAAGCACAAAAGACCATAGAGGTCATGTCATTTAAACACAGGAATTTGCAGAGATTTGGCTTAAAAGAGAAAAAAATCCCTTATCTAAATTCATTGCATCACATATTGGCAACAGCTACACTGTATAATGCATCTCTGGAGTTACCATTTTTATGGTAAAAATCATAAAGAGATTTTTCTGTTTAGATCCAGTAAATTTCTCTTTGACAGTGAAGTTTTGGCAGCTTGCCTCCTCTGACTGGAGGAGTTACACGATCTCGTCCAATAAAATGCTGGCGAGCCACGTTTGGCTTATCATGCACTACTATCACGGCAGACATGGCTCGCCAGTTAATTTGCATTTTAATGTTTCTCATGTTTTTTTTTAAGCCAATCACCTTCCAGTTTCTGTGTATAAATGACATGACCTCATTTATGTGTATGTTACGAACATATCTTTGGATTTTCAAAGTTGGAATTCTTTGATTTTGGTGTGTCCTGTCCTGCTTTGATATTCTACATGCACTTAATGAGATGATCAAAGGTTCTGTGTGATTTGGGTTTCTTTCTGTTTATCAACGATAAAAATTAATGATGACACTCGACTGGGTCTTCAAGAAGGTGACTAAAGGTGCCTCCTGGCCATATTTATGGGAGCTGTGACAGGTGACAATGACCATTAAATGAGTTAATAAGATTTTCAGGGGCTTTATCACTCCACCCAAAAGGAACAATGACTGATATAACGTCTTAGTTCCTCTTGTCAGGCAGAAAATCAGAGGGTCGAGTTTCATTTGGGTGGAGTAAACCTGCAGCCTCATCTCTGCCAAGCTACGTCATCCACATTTGAACTTCAGAGACCTAGAAATGAATAATTTACCTTACTATACATTTCAACATGTGCTGTCAATGTCAAAATCATCCAACAGCATCTTTACGCACATGACAAATATCACTCACGATGTCAACGGTGAAAGACAGAGTTTGCATTCATAACCTCTTCTGGTAGAGACACGAACAACACAGGTCTGTTTTGATACACTGTTTACAAAGACTGAACTACAATGTAAGTAAACTTTACAGTTTTATTCAAAATGTATGTTCGTTGTAATCTGTGCTCGTCTCAGAGTCTGTCCGTCATTTTCAAAAACAAGAAGAAAAAAAAAAAAACTGTCCCACCCCCGAATATATTTTTTTCATGACACCATGAAGGATTACTTTTTAATTCCAGATTTAGCCTTCAGCTTTAAAATTGATCAAGATGCTTGGCATCTCGGTTTTAATGGTCAGAGCAGCAGGTGTAGAGGATGTACAGTACAGTCAAGTGCCTTGTTTCCTCATGCAGCTACGAGAGGCCTACACCTTACGTGGAAGATGTGGAACTTGGACATATGCCACGTGTCATACTGTGAAGTTACTCCACAGCTGTTGTCAGCTACACCTCCAGGGTAGAGTGCAGACTAATAAAGTGTTTCATACTCTCCTGGCGTTGACAGTTCATTGGCTATAATGTAGGAGTAATACTGGCACAAAAACAAAAGGAAAAGCTGGGGAACTCAGTCAAACTTTTTCAAAGCCAATTGGCCCTTAGGACAAATAACACTCATTCTTGTGAGGCCTCCGCAATCTAAAAGTCAATCAGCTGTCATCCTGAAGTCACAGGAAGTTGTGTGTTTGCATGTTTTTCTCATGCTGAATTGAAATAAACAGAGACCTCCGCTCATACTCAAGGCAGAAAAGCTTACTCTTTGCCTCGTGGAGTGGCACGCTGATGACAGGCCGTCATTTATCACAATTATGCCGACGGCCCTATCAGCCCGGATCCTCTCACAGTAACTCTTCAGTGTGCTGGCATGTTTTCTACTTTTAATGTTGAAAGGGGTCCTAATGCGATGGGTGTGTATGTCAAGAGTTACAGTAAAAGCGTGTGATCTTGTTCAGAGTGAACCAGCTCTTTGCTCTCAGCTGCTACAAATGCACCTGCCATCCTTTCCTCTGAGCCTTAATGGTCCCATTAATTGAGATTGAGGCTTTTTGTCAGAATGGCAGCGCTTATTCTCACTGATTTATGCCCAATTTATAGGCTGTATGAAGACTAATGTACACTCTCCTCCACAGAAAGATATTCATTTAAATTCTCTGCGGGGAATTTCTCCTCGGTTCAGACAGACTTTCAGGGAGAAGCCACAGAGGGAAAACCACCATAGTAGACGGCATCTAACTCTTGCCTACCCTCTTCCTTTCATCTGTCTCTCCTTTGTTCGCTCCACATTTCAAACACATGCATTCTAGATGTAGTCCCTGTTGGCCAACATCTCATATTTCTATTATACTGAAAGCTGTGATTGCCAATGCAGCAGCCACTGCAAATGACTAGCTCCTTGAATATGTTACACCTGTTAAGCTCTAGATACAATACTCAGCATTTTTCCCCCAACGACTCTCATAACCTGTTCCTGAAGAAAAAGTGCATAAGCTGAGCTGCTATTTTCTTTCTTCCTCCAGTGCCCTCTATTCTTCTCCTCCATTCACCTGGGCTAATTTCACTCTACTCTGTAATTATTCTCATATACCAAAGCTGTCAGTTTCTCGTTTTTTTGTCTTCCATTCCTTCTTTTATTTCTCTCGTTTGTTTAAATTTGCCCCACAGCAGACAGGCAGCCTACCTCTCTGCACCTCCCTGTCAAGGGTGGTTAGTCAGAGGCGGGGGAAGAAAAAAAAAAGAAGGTAAGGAGTAGGGGATGGCTAAGATTAAAGGACCGGGGCCACGGCCCGAAGCAGAGCGGCTACCATTCATTTACAGCTTGCTCCACACGTTGTCAGTTTGAGAGCCAACAGACACAAACACACAACATGGCGTCTTGACAATGACGTTCCAAACTGTCTAAAAAGAGGAAACTTTGAACAAACACATGGCTTTGTTTTGCTTGACCGAGGGCTCGCTTGCAACCCATCTCACCTCATTACCCTTGATGCTGCGACAGCCACAGTATGCACATAAGCTCACACCCACCTAGCCATGTTTAACGGATAAATGTCTAAATCATTCATCATAGCACACACCATCAGCTCCCCTGCTTTGGGAACGAACTTCAAAGTAAAGTCTATGAGAAAGAGATGATGAAAAAAGAATCTTATATGCAATGCAACAGTGGAGACAAATGCATACTAATACAGGTCTCAGATGTTGGGATGAAGTTTACCTGAGGCTGAAATATAAATCTTTTAAAAGAAAGAAAAAACAAGCCAGGTTCGAATGATCAGTCAATCAAGAAACTGACTGATGACTGCCTAATCATTTCAGTGATTTATCAAACATAGATGTAATTAATTTGGTGCTGCAAACTAAACACATTTTAGGATTTGCTGCTGTTCTGCTTTTAATTGCTATAAGAAGCAGTGGAGGAGGATCTTAATTTAGTTAAAGAATCAACAACACAGTGTGGAAACACTCTGCTAGAAGTCAAACAAACATTAGCATTAAAATAAACCGAGTGGGATTAATGCAGAATGGTATATTTAGAAATAATGCGTTACTGGATTATACTCAGTGATGCGTCAGTGCGTGAAGCATTTTTTAGCCTTACAGTTGTTAATTGTGACTCATTTTCAACACTTTATGTTCTGCTAGACAGATTATACTTAATAATAATAAATCATCATCATTCTTGACAACATCTCATGCTGATATGTTGAATCTGGAAGGAATCTTAAAGCTTTTAATGACGCACAGTGCCACACAGTTAGTTCTTCATAAATTTGGAAATTCACAGCCACAGTTTTCTAACAAATGTGCAATTAGAGTTCAGATTCTCAGAGCAGACTAGGATTCAAATTGGAGGAAGGGTTTAAGTAAAACCTACTTTTGGAACTGCTCAAAAGCTGTTAAAAGGACAAGTGGGAAAAAATAATTCATTACAATTTCTAAATTAATTTAACCAATAAAAAGACCTGAAGTTGATAGTGGGGCACTTGTATTTGGAAGCTGACATGCAGTCTGAGGAGCTCTCAATGCAGGCGAAACAGGCCAAATTAATCCATCAGAGAGATGGGAACATTAGGACTGGTCAAATCAATTGCAGGATACATTCTGAGGCAAAAAAAAAAGAACACACTGGTGTGCTTGACGACAAAAAAGGTCTTGATGTCCACAGAAGACCTATAATTACTGAATCCTGCCCAACATCCAGCCAAATGAGGAATACTCTCCAGGATGTCGGCACATCTACAATAAAAAACACTTCAAAGAGCAAATACAGTGGCTTCATCACAAGGTGCAAACCATTTATACGCCTCAAGAAATGAAAAATCTGATTAGACATGGCCACAAAAAAAAAACAAAAACAGAAAAAGCCAGAACAACTCTGATTCATCTGTCTAAAGAATGGCGTTCCAAAGGCCAATCTGCACCAGAACGACAGGCAGAAAAAGTGTGCAGAAGACTTTGAATGGCTCATGATCTGAAGCATGCATCGTCTGTCAAACTTGTGACGGCAGTGTGATTACATGGACAAGCGTGGCTTCCAGTACCTCTGGGCAACTACTGTTTACTAACTATGTGACAGAAAACAGAAGCAGCTGGGTGGTTATGATGTCTACAGGGAGATGCTGTGTGCTCAGCTTCAGCAGAGTGCAGAAAAGCTGACTGGACGGCACTTTGCAGTTCAGAGAGCAACCGGCTTTTCTTTTGTTGCTGTTTTTTTAGGTAAATAAATTAACTATTCTGCAAAGGACAAGTAAGTTATCCCATTTAAATCTAAATCCAGATATGGATTCAGACATTTTCTGACTGACAAAACTAAAGGCAGAACAAAAGCATTCTTTACCGTCTACAGGACCCAGATTTTAGGCATTAGTCACTGCCTGCAAATGATTCTTGACAAAGTATTCAAAAAAGGTTGCAACCCTAGACAAATAAATTAATCATAGTCTGCATGCTGTTTTCATTTTAAATGTTCGGTGGTGCCGGACAGGACCAGAATTACTGAAATTAAGTCTAAATATTTTGGGACTTAACTGTATCCACCTCTAAAATATAGGATGGTAGACTCAATACCCATGAACTATACGATCTGCTATGTATAAGACTATAGGACACAGAGTTAAATGTATTTTTGACAGCTGATATGATCATTTAATAACATGGCCTCTGCTTCAGGGAAACTGTCTGTGGACTGCTATTTCTTTATCTAAATTTTCTACCATTTAATAATTCAAAAAACAACTGTCTGCAGATAACTATGATGTTACTGTATCCTTAACAGAACCACATTTGTCCTTTTATTGCGCTTTGAAATGAGAAGCTATACCGATATTAAAATTTCATACAGCAGTAACACAGAAGCAAGTGGGATATTTATAAAAGCACAAGACTCCAAGTAAGATAAACTAATCACATAAAATAATTTTAGTGGAGCCTTCCATGCATTATTTAACATGCCTCTCACTCAAACAGAATAATTTGATCGGACAGTGCGAGGAACAAGCGCCCAAAGGTGAAAAGTACCACACAAACAAAGACGAACCAAAGCGAATATGTGCTGAAGCCGGGAAAGAAACCACTGCTCTCAGACTTGTGCGATAGATGTCACAAATAACAGACTGTTTAAATGGATCAAATTCCAACTGTGGTGTGTTTGGAAAGGAGCAGGATCCAGAAATGCCACACACTCCCACAGATGCTGACATCAACACTCACATCACAGTGCCAGGTTTTATATGATGTGAGGGATGGAGAGGATTATACAAAAATATATGACTTTTATTGTCTGTATCTTCCTGCATGCTCTGTATTGGTTAGCTGCCAATACAAATATGCAGGTTGTCAGCCAAGAGCAGGTTTAGCTTTAAAATAAAACACCATTCAACAATAAATCTCTTAAATGCCTCATTCTATGCAAATTTAGGCTATGAGCTGTGAAAGTTAATCTTCAACCAGCCATTAAAGCTAATTTATTGCTACAAATGCAAGGAGAAAAAAAAAAAAGAAATCGAGCACCTTTAGCGTTTGGCATTGAGTGACAGTGAGAGTGACTTTCTTCTTCTTCTTAGTTCAGATGGAACGGTCTGTGTGACTGAAGGGGAGAGAGGATTTAACCGTTTCAAATGTGATCAGTAAAAATCTTAAAATCAATAATACATCTATGTGATAAACAGCGGAGGGGTGCTAGAATTGGGTTATTAAAGTATTTCTTACTTTGGCAGCACTTTCATTGAGTACATTTAAATGGGATGAGATTAAAGCATAAATTCACTGTTTTACATTGACCACAGGAACATTTCTGGGTGGATTTTTGCTGTGGGGAACGTCACAGGAACACGTTTCCCTTTAAAACTGAGCACTGATTCTTTAGAACAAACCATTTCAATCCTGTATGAACTTTGACTTGGCTCAATCATTTGAATTCACCCGATATAACAAATTCTGACACGGTGATGTAAAGCAGCAACTCCTTGGGTGAAAAATAACTGCTCTGATGAGCGCTGCCTCTGAGCTACCAATTAGCCAATCAATGCCATGGTTGGACAAACGCTTCTGTCAAGATGCTGCCGATTGTTGTATACGTTGCAAAAGGGACATTTTATTACACACACTGTCCCAGGCATGGCTGCTGAGCTCCTGAACCGTTTCTACTTTACGCTGCTTCTCTAGTAAAACTCTGTGTTGGCATGGCTGCACGTCTGTCAGCTTAAACTGATGCAAAAGCAGGCGAATATGTTGCTCTGCACTTATAAGTTAGAGTTATTGGTTTAGACTTTTTAAAACATTTTTCTCATAGAAATCTATCAGAGTGGAGATCAGACTTGAATAAGATCATATTTGATCAGATCTCAGGCAACTAAAAGATGATTTTTTTTTTTCTGGTAGAGGCAGAGGAAATGAAAAATTAAACAACATTGATGTGTGATGAGTGTTTAAGTTTATACAGCCGACCACATCCAGAAGATATTAATGTGGAGCATTCATTTAGAGTTGCGTTTCTGAGGTTTCCAGTATTCGTTTCAGTGATTTAAAACTGTCACTGTGTTCAAAAACAGTGCACCACGAAGACTAAAACTGAACCAAACAACAAAGACACAAGTCAAAAAACCAAAATAATGAATGTAAGGAGGCTGATATGCTCAGGAGAGCTGAGGAGTCGAAAGCAAGTTATTTTTATTCCACGCAGTCATGTGATTATTTTTCAAAATGTAATCTAGCAGCTTTAAGGCAGACCTGCATAAGCATAACCTCTTCAGTGCTATGATGTGAAAGTCTCTGATTTCCTACACTGAATAACTTAGTGAAAACTCCCACACAAAGGAAAGACTAAGTGTCATCTGCAAAGCCACTGCACAGAGATTGCCTTTATAAATGATGCAGAATATGGAACGAAAGGAAAACCAGGTCTAGGAATGAGCTGGAGGGAAGAGACGGGCAGAATTACTCTGTAGAGAGCTACTTGATGTAAAGCTTCAATGAGGCATCAGTAATCCGGCTTGCAAAAACTCATTTGCAGCTACTTTGAAGCAAGCCACAAAATGGACTTCTGTTTTCCGAGCAAACAAGCTAAATTAAATAGTTCGAGCTCTTAAAATGTAAATGAATATAAAAAATGTATTTATTTTTCTTAAATACACATGTATGCTGTATTTCATGTTATAGTATATTTTCCAGGTGGGTGAACTGTTCCACAGACCAAAAACAGGGAGATGAAAAGAAGATGGCTTCTATAACTGGATAACGATCCGAAAAATCCCAAAATCCACAATTAAGAACCTGAAGAGGTGCAAGTTGAGGGTCTTGCTGTGGACCTCACAATCCCCCCAACTCAAAGGTAGAGTCACACAGAATAGAGGAGTGCAAGGCATCCCTATAATCTCACAAAGCTGGAAACCTTTTCCAGGAGTTGTAGGTGAAAATCCGCCGATAATAAAAAGGCTACAAAATACAAGCTGTGATTTTGCTTTGGGCTCAGACTTTATTGTAAAAAAAATGGAAATGAAGAGTAATCTTGCTTAAGATATCAAAGAGGGGTTTTATCTTTAGCTTCGTCCGTTCTGGAAATCAGGCCAACTATTACTCAACTCAGCTATTCACAACAAGAGAGCGTTTAATCAGGTGCACAATCTTTTGCATGCCACTGAGGCTGATTCTAATGTCAAGCAGTGAGAAGTAGAGATTCGTTTTAAAACAGTACGGTAAGTTTGAGCACATCAGGTTTTCAGTGACGTGCAGGCTCTGTTGTGCAGCTGGTGACAGCAGAGTGCATCACTTAGGTGGCAGATGGGCTCTGTAGCGCTGGACATAATAAATACATGATTTTTTTTTCTGCCAAAACACACATTTTTAGGAGCATTTTTCTACGCTGGTTTGGATGTTGAGCTGCTGGAATGATTTCTGCCGGAAATTTCTTGCATTTGATATGACACATAACCATGGTAACGGGAAAATAGTTTACACGTTGAAGCATCTGATTGAGCTTTCCAAAGCTCGAGCAATGCCTGGAATAAGACTCCAAATCCAGATAAGCTGAAGAGGAGACGTCAAGGATGCAGAGCAGGAACAAAATGGAGAAAAAGGAGGAGAAAGTTTAAACCATTTCTTCCCTTGATCATCATGGGAAGTGTGAGATCACCGTTAGATAAAATGGACAAGCAGCGAGAATATTAGGAATATTATATGTTTCACTGAGTCCTGGCTACAGGAGCAAACCTAACACCTCTTTACTCAGCTTTAAGAGTACACAGGCAGACAGAGACTTCAGACAGTGAGGCACAGTGAAGAAGAAAGGATTGTTGGTGTAATCCTGGGCGTGTCACTAAGAAGGAGCGTCTCTGCACCTGAACTGTTGGCTGCGAGTCTCTATCCACGCTGTCTACTGAGTGAGATCACCTATGTTACTGTGAGTGACATCATCAGCCAAGTGGTTGCCGGGCAACAAAAGCAACAATCCAATCCATTCGTGGTGATGCTACAATGCTATGCTACAATGTAACTCTAAATGTTTATCAGCTGATCTTTTTATTGTATTTATATTTGTTATCAATCTCTAGCAATCGCATAACTTTAATAATAATAATGATGCTGCTGCTGGTAAATAATTAATTCTACACCATTACAATTTCTCTTAGGGATTAATAAAGTGTTAATGAATTTAAATAAATTTGAAAAGAAGTCAAAAGTTATGCTACAGATTCTGTCGATGTCACATAAGGGAACCATGTTACCTTTTTAACATTATTCCTCTTTTTCTCTCACAACTCACATGTGCATTTCTCACATGTCTGCCAGCTTTGTCCACTTCTCCATCCTCCTGTCCGAATGTCGCCATTAAGTCACAGAGATGGATTAACTGTGAGAATTGATCTGGTTTCCAAGTGTGCACCAGCATATAAGGCTGATGAGTATCGTCCATTAAAGAGGCTAACTGGATCATTTGTATGTACAGAACGAACCATATGGGGGCTTTCATTCTATCTTGAGAAGGACGATCAAACTTTAATCACATAATAGCCATTAAAGCGGGAGCAGATTGCAGCTTTATGGTGTAAAGTCAAATTAAAATTTTGCAAGAAAAACTTTCTTTAAAAAAAACACACTTTTGGGATTTTAAACAAAGACAAGGTTAATGAACACAGCATCAGCAGTGAGAAGCTACATTACAGAGAGAGTATTATTTGAAACAAATAATAATTCAGCCTCCTCTCCACTTTCTTCAATGCTCATTATTTGAGGACAGCTGACTTATTTTCTTATTCTCATACCGGCCATCACATTAAATTTCTCTGGTTGGAGTTGGCATTGGTAGTGAAAAAGATGCAGTAGTGCATCCTGGAGCAATAAAAAAACAAAACACACAAAGAGCCTCAGCTGGCTCTCCAGAGCAACTGAAGCAAATAAGGATTTCAGATAAAACCTTCACATGTTCAATCTCATTTCATCCACTCGATTGTAAAGAGTGAGGCTAATGTATAGAGACAGCTGCCATTGAGGGAGGTGTTAGTGTCTTTAGGATGGAAACTGAGAAAACAGTCGTAGATTGGGGCAGTGTGTGGCAGACACCTTCTCTATGGAGCTGTGCGACTAGAATAAAAATAGGAGTATGAACAGGAGGTGCACGTTGAGGTGACTGAAGGGAAAGAAGCAAGTGTGTGATTGGTTAAGTGGAAACAGGAAAAGATCAGGTCGTTTCGTGGCTAATGAGAGCTTTGAGAGAAAGGTCAATTGATAAAATGAAGCACTGCTTCCACGATTAAGTCAACATTCACGATTACACAGAGAAAATAGACGGAACAAGAAGTGAAATTGCAGGTAATTTACCTGTCCCAGGATGGGGCCTAGCGGGGGTCCAGGCGCCGCTTGTCCTGACCTTACTATCGCCCGGATTATACCACCTGTATCGACTTTCTTCACAGCCTTCGCTGCCTTGGTGATCTTTGACATCCTGGTCGGTCTGGAAAGCTTTAAATCTGCCTCCAAGTCAACTGAGAATCCATCAAATGAAAACACAGAAGAAAAAACAAACAAGTTAGGCTTTCAAGCAGACACGACTGCAACAAATCATTCACACAGTGGGCTCATTAAAACATCATACACTAAAGTCGATATGAATACCCACAGGCAATACCCGTGCCATTCCACTCTGTAGTGGGTGAGTAATTAAAAAAATCTTTGCCTTCGATCGTCTCTGCAAGAGCTACTTTCCTGGAGCTGTTTGCAGTGCGGATCAGTCGCAAAGCGAGATACTGAAGGAGTAGCCGGAGTTAAAGCAAACAGCCCTTCTATTGCTTCACCTCTGTTTTAGATAGGTCACCACTAAACTCTCAGTGCTGCAGCTAAGCTTGCTTTGGATCAGGGCTCAAGAGTCAAGGGCAGATATAAGGAGGAGGGGTGGAAGTGTCATCCTCGCATGTGAACATAAAGAGAGTCGGCTTTTTCATTCTACCTTCAAGTCCATTTGCCAAATTAGAAGTCAATTAGCAGAGTGGGGACAATGTCCTGAACTCGTGGCCTTCCTCTGGGGAGGCAGAAGACATAAAAGCAGACCTACAGTCCGCCGCTGGAATAAAAGTGACACTGACAGAGCTGTTAAAAAAAGAAAAAGGAAGACAAAAAAAGATCAATGACTGAAGCCAAGGGACAAATACAAGTTTTAAGGTTGTGCCTTGAGATTCAGGGGAACCCTGCATTTAATAAAAATAAGTACCTGAGGGGGAGAGAGGAGGTCCAGCAATGATTCATTGTAGGCAACAGAGGATATCCAATTAGATCAACAGAAGAGACGGTACTAGAAAGATATATTAGACCTCATGCTGCTTTGGAGAAAAAAAAAAGGGATAAGCTTCTCCCAAGAAAAGTTGTGATTCTATCTCAACTGATGATTATCCAGGAGTCATTAAAGTGCAACCACCATGAGGTAATATTTGTAAGGGCATTAAGGTGATACGCATACTGCAGAGAGAGTCCCAAATGGAATTCATTTAGTCTGGATTCCCTCGATAGCAATTTTTACTATGTAACTCACACACACCGCTACTATTGTGAGGTCAATTTCACGCTACTCACCTAATGTGTTCAGCTGCTTCACTGAAGAGAAATTATGTTGCAGTTAGGTCCATTTTTGAGCCAGTTAGACATGCAGAGAACAATATGCATTAAATCTTCTGATAGAAAACCCACATCTGCTCCAAACAAATCTCAGGAATCCATAACTGGCAAGCTAAGCTAAATAAGCAGTTTGAAGGTTCATGAAAAACTGCTACTGAACAAATACAACAGCATACTGTACACCCAGCACTGAAGCTTGAAACTCGAATTTTGAGACCACGTTTGTGGCAAAAAACTGTTCAGACCAACATCAAATGTTCAGTGTAATTCCAATTTGGCGCAAAAGGAATAACAGTCTGCAAGTAGGGAAATGACAACTTCATGCTTTAATGCACCACAACTCCAATCTCTGTTGGAGTATGAATAATAAAACTACAGTTCCCTCACAAAATGAAATCTTTCATCATAAGGCCAAGCAGCGAGCACTGAAGATGAACTGACCTACATAAGGCACCATAGTGGCACTGACTTCATGTTTCACACAGCTGGAATCAGATTTGATTCAAAGAATGAAGCAATAGTAACAGGAAACGCTGTTCGTGACAGCACAATAAGGCTCAGTCAGAGCAGGGTTAATGTTGCTGTGGATTATCAAATAGAAGCTGATCTAATTCGAAAGAACCTGACAATTTTGAGCCACTCTTTAGGCATTTACTGGCAGCGGCATCATTGTTAACAAGGAGCACACAGAAAGAGCAATTTATTTGAGCTGTGCAGAGTGAAAGCACTTTATTAAAACATGCAAGACAAATAAAGTGCCACCAACCCAGGATTTAAATTACCAGCAAAGAAAGGTGAGGTGAGCGCTAAATGTGAAAAAACACTCAACAATTCAATTCTAATCTTGGCTTAATGAATATCATTTTGGGATTTTGGCATCAACAATGTTTTATCCAGCAGCTTTGGCTGATAAAGTGACACGGATGACCAAAATCCAAACTCTAAATCCAACATTTCAGGCAAAATCTGGAAGTCCTCAAGCTCCACTGCTGCCTGTCCAATAAACCATCATGGATGAAGACAACATCTTTGACAGGAGTAAACATGTCAATAAAACCAAGCTCCGAGGTGGGAAAAAACTGCAGAGAAATCCCATCCGTCATCAGACTGTGCAGGTCTGCACAAAAGATCTCCCAAACTCAGACTTTCCAAGTTGAAGATGTCACATTTTACCACCTACTCACTGCTGTAAATGGGAAATTTCGGAATTTTGTCACGGAACAGAAACGGCAGCTTCTGTCGCGTGTTTCAACATAATTAAAACTGACTGCTTTTCAAGGATAAAGCTGACTTTGATTAAAGAAATTAATCAGCTTGTTATCATAACTGTGGGCTTTACTGAAGCCTTTGTTCTTCATTAGGGAGGGAAGCTACCATCAAGAAGGCCTCTAAATTGGTTATTTATTCAACAGTCAAGGTTACAGATATTGATCCTCTATAAAATGACGTTTCTGAAAAACGAACAAATTGGTCTTTTAGAGTTCTCTCTGGTCTGACAGTCTTAGACTCAGCTCAGTATAAATGATCCTGATGTTATATTAGCCGAGGGGGGAAATTAAGTCTTCTTCCTCTTCTCTTTATATCTTTCATATCTTTTTTGCTGCGGTCTGATGAAATAAAAGCCGAATATAAATTGATTTCTCTGTGGGATCCGGCTTTGTACCTGCAGCAGCTCAGAATCCAGACTTGTTCAATAACCTTTGTTACACATTATATGCCTTCTCGTCTCCATATCGCAGCTAAATTAAAATGGAGAAAGTGAAGAAAATGAAGTAAGACATTTCTCAGAAATACAGACTCTGTGTTGCCACATGGAGAATCAAATATTATAATATCAAAGGAGCATCCTGGCCAGGATGTAAGAGTAAATGCGGCAATGTGAAAACAGCCAAGGTGTCTCATGTCTTCTCCCTGTCGGAGCACCTTATGTAGTTCATCTCTTATTCTTCAAAGTAACCCTCCTTTGCAGGCTGTTGAGGAGTCAAGCTCAAAATACAGCATTTATTTGAGGGATCTGGCTGCCAAGGCTTGGCGCCAACTGGAGCATTTACAGTATAATTTTAGAGTGGATGAGGTTAGGGATTGGAAAAAGTTAGCTTAGCACACTAAAAAAAAAAACAACTATCATCCTTATTTAACAATCTTATATTTCTGATTTCTTTGGTGCTCTGCCATCAAATTTTGCACAAACTTTAAAGTTGCCCAGATGCTCTGAATGTCCTGAGGTTGGCATTTTTGCTGAGTGGAATTTCTCGACAACAAATAGATGGATTGCAGTGGCATTTGATGCAAATATCAATTGGTCCATTTTTGCCACAGGAGAAATTCTCCAGACTTTTGAAGTAAAACAACAAGCAGATCAGAACTTTGGCGTTCATTATTACATAGAGAAAATAGGGCTGTTATTTATGACTATGAAATTATACAGAGAAATGAGAGCTCTGCATAAAGCTCTGTATAAACGTAATTCACAAAATTGTTACACAGTCTGAACAAAAAATGCACACAGCAGATATGATGTGTCCACAGCAGAGGACAGGCAGGTAACAACACATCCTTAAAGAGGCAGAAACGCCATCTGTCAGTCAATCATCTCTACGAAACGACAGAAAACAAAGCGAAAGTATGACGTTTTCAAATAAATTAATAAACACGATGATGACAACTGCTCAATATTGTCAATATTCAGATTGTACTTTTCTAAGCAAATGTGACAAAGTGCTTCACACAGCAAAAGATCAAATCAATTGAGACAAGACAACAGTCTCAGTTTTCAATCAGTCAATCAATAAAAAAATATCAGAGAAGTCGAGTTAAATCAGGAAAGACTCTCCAATAGGAGTATGTTTCAAGGATAGAATGAAAAGAAGTCTAGTTGAATAGTTTTGGCACCTTCCAAACCGAGCGAAACGACCAGGATGTAGTTTAGCAGCAGCCACGATAAGAGCTCTTTGAATTCTCCAAATGCTAAGGAAAGGAGCTTCAAATGCTTATTTTAGGCATGAGTAATGTGCTTTCTTTTCTTCATCCGTGTTAAAAGTCTGGCAGCTGGTACAATATGAATAGCTCACCCTTTTGATTCTGCAAATATTTCAAACAACCCCACTTCGATATATACATAACATTCTTTTCTGTCTGGGACTCTCTCACTTTGCAGTACCCACCTCACAGGTCACCAAACATAACGGACCAGCTCCTAACGTTGGTATCCTGTGGAGTCTATTCATGAAACCTGTCGATATCAGGCAGGTTTGTGGCTCATCGGTTGATGTTCACATGGAGCCATAACTTCAGTAGGTGTGACAAACCAACAGCTGAGGATTTCATTCATATTTGCTGCCATGCTTTCTATTTTTTCTTTGACTTTCTTTTTTACCCGTCTCTCATGGTATCTGCATCTTAGCTGATAATTCCCTGCCCTGATTAGAATGGTTTCATTTGACAGACTGAATTTATTCCAGCCAGCCTCTACTCGGGTCTGCTCCGAAACGCACGATCCATTACCTGATACATCCTTTCCCGAGGGTGTAATTTTGTCATACTGAAGTGTTCTTATTCTGGTTTCATCACTCAGTCTCAACAGAAAAAAAAAAGTTTTTTCCTGCTTCCATCTTATCAAACAGATAAAAACCAACCAAATCCCTTTTTGATAACCGTGATTTTTGTGATTTTAATGCAGAAGAAAAGAACAAAACTCATTGTCATTCATAGATAGACTCTGCCAGTCTCGTCTGGTCAACTCTGAGATTGGAAGTCCATCTAGTGGCTGTACTCACCTTTACATTTTATGCAAGATGCTTAGCTGAGAGATTAACTCACAATGAGTAAGCGTGTGTCCACTTAGGGGACCTCTGGCATTTCCACATGACTCTGCTGCAGAGCATACTCCAGATAACCAGGGAGAGAAATACACTGAGACTAACTTTGCTCCCTTTATATGAAGAGAAAACGGCTTATTAAAATTATACCAACAGTTTCAATTTTCTGCTGATTTCTGCACTAAGATTTGAACACCATTAGAGTCACAGTAAACAATTGGCGTCCTTGAATACACAAAGCGAGTAAATCTCTGTCAACAGCACAGAACAGAACTCCACTGGCAGCAGGGAACTCTGGGACGCAGCATCTGCTTTGATGGCACCGTGTTATGAGAAAAGAGCTACAGATTGTAATCCATGAGCCCATTTCAGTGATTATACAGAACAAATGTACTGGATCGTGTTCATTCGCAGAGCCACACAAGACGTTTTTCATTGAGATCACGAGACAACCGCAGATATAAACTAAAAGTTAGGCAGTCATATGTCAATGCTGTTCCACCACATTAGTATTCATCCCATCAAACTCCGGCCCTGGAGCTATTGATTGCTGAATGCCAAGTGCTAAAGGCCAGTCAAATAAAACGAAGAACTCCGAATGATGCCCCAAGACTGGAAAAGGGGACTTGCACAACCTGGTTTAACCCACATCTGAACCTCCCCATCTCCTATCCAACAGCTCCAAGCTCAGCTGCGCATCTCAGGACTAAACATCTCATTACCTCCTCAATATAAGTCATAAATTAATTTTACACCAAAGCGTCTGATGTTACATCAGATCTCATTAGCGTTAATCTGGGAAACGAGAAGAAAGCAGCAAGAGCCGTTTCAAATCAAAATTTTAGTGAGCAGTTTGGCTTAAAACGTACATTTTGATGGAGATATTACTACTTTATATTCATGCCCTACTCTTATCTGATGCTCCTCCTGAGCAGACAGACGTTTTATCACCGCCTTGGAACTGCAGGGCGAATGTTTTCAGCGTTTTACAATATAAAACATGAAAGCATTACTTCCCGCTTCACATGCAGACCACGTATGTTCAACTGCTATCAGGCCACGTGTCTAATATACGAAACGTTTCTGGCATTCATTTGCTAGATGTCTTTTATTGGAAACACCGGGACCAACATGTGTGCTGAACAGGCCATTTTATAATTGAAAAACAAACTTTTCTGGTAGGGAAATAATGCAAATGAGAAATTTCCCAAGTAATGTCAACAAAAATTAAATTTCTGCTGCGATCTGCAGCAATCTAATGACTGCAGCATCTATGAAAAGCAAACACCGGCTGACATAAATGGAAAGCAGGGACACGAACGTTAGGGAGACAGGATTGCAACGGGAGGCTCGTTGGTTCATCTCCAAACGTTGTAAGAGCGGTCCCTGCCTGACCCTCATTATGAGCTGCCCTCTAGCAAAGTTCTTAGCCTTATGGGAGATTTTTAATAAACTAAACTATATATAGAACAGAAAATGATACAATACTGCAATTACGCTCTTGACTAAGTCTATGAAGACAGGAGGGTGTACTTTGAATGGAGATTAATGGGGTAAAGTGTTCACAAGACGTCTGTTTTTAACATGGCTGGATCAACATACGCTGAACATAAAACCTGCTCTAGAGGAGTTCACGTTCAGAGTTTTGGATCCTTTCACTGATTCTTCTCCGGATGACATCCGAGACAGAAAAATCAGACTGAAACAGTATTAAAATGGCTTTACTGATGCAGAATACAAGTCAGATTGTCAAATAACTGAAAGAAAATCAATAACTCATCCATCATCTTACAAGCCAGTGAGTGTTGTGCATTTAGACATTTATCAAATGGTGGCAGTTTAATCGACAAATGTTGGTTCATTGACAACTTTAAACATGTAATCCACCATTTAATATGAACTAAAAGTCAACAACTTACATGCTTCTCAGCTAAGGTTATACGCTATATCCAAACTTGTTGAGTTATGCCACCAAAGGAGTCTTTCAGTTACAGTTGGAACAAATTGGAGGCTGTGTATCAGGTTGCCATGGACACCATGTATTGAGTTGGCAAAGTCCCCTGCACAATGCTGATACTGGATCTATCATTGATTAGAAAGTTAGTCTGTTTGACAGAATGTTAAGTGAATAAAGCTAATTTCACTCTGATGTGGTTAAGAGATTGGATTCCCATATTCAATGACACACGGCTACAGGCACAGGTGAGTCCAGCTAGAGTTACAGCTGTCTGATAAAAAGGTTTATTCACATATTATGTGAATGAGAGCAGATCTCCAAGGAATTCCGCTGTATTAAAATACACTTACGCTTTAATGTCTTTTAAAAAATACAAAAAGATGGTACTATGGAGCATGTGCAGAGCACCTAAACCCA
Organism: Leuresthes tenuis; assembly: GCF_036924035.1. Lineage (NCBI taxonomy): Eukaryota > Metazoa > Chordata > Actinopteri > Atheriniformes > Atherinopsidae > Leuresthes > Leuresthes tenuis. The sequence goes on along the minus strand of NW_027325365.1, from coordinate 12,991,435 downwards.
TTTGAGTCTAGTCACTAGAACCAAATGATCCAACTGTTACAGTTCAGTTTTCTAAGCTTCGGTTTCACGCCCTTCTATTCGTAAAAACATGCTCTTTCTTATGAATTAAGTGTCCAGCGGTCAATGAATTATGTCCAGAGGAAGCATCAAATGGCATGTACAAAGCCCCATTTCATGCGAGCACACATAAATACTCATGAGGAAAGCCTGCGTGAACAAAGAAAGCTCATAATCACCATCAAAGTGCCCGTTATCTCCGACCCGGCTAACACAAAGTTAGCCTGGCTGTGTTGAACTTGATATGCAGTCCAACCAGGATTTGATTGTTGTAGAAAAAAAAACAAAAAACTTTTTTTTCCCCATTTGACTTTCTGATGAAAAAACTGTTTCAGCTCTTGTATCCAGACATGATTAGCATATACAGAGGAGTATGTTTATTCAGCTCACACTACATTTTAAATCCTGATCTACTGTCCTGGGCTGACACCTGCTCATGCAGCATCTCTCAGGATCTTTTTTTTCCCTGCTTGTGTGCGTGTCTGAGTATATAACAAGGACAAGAGGAAAGTGGCCAACTCCAGATGCAGCAAGCCAACCAATCAAATGTGTTCCATGCCGCAGTGAAACTGACTCTTCTGTAAACCCCAAACAAAGAGTGTCACACCGGTGTTACAGGGAAAATAAAAAATCCGGCATCGGGGAAAACATTTCAAGCTCCACTGGAGGAGGACAGGAGGAGATGAAAGTCTTACAAGTAGACCTTCGGAGTCTACTTGAGTTCAAGAAATAATTGGAGAGGCTGCGCTGACAGGTGTCCAGACGGACGCTCCTCTTGAGCGATGCTGCTCCAGGCGCATCAGTTACTGAGACCCATGGCACAGACAGTGATCCTCTGCCAGGCACATCAGGAACTCAAGCCCCCCATCAGTGATGCATTCAGAAGCACGCCAGCTGCTGCAGATACACTTAGCTTCCTAATGTTGGAGAGCAATTCTGCAAAATCACTTTATACCCATTTTTTTTCTATCTCTGGGAACCTCAGGGTTTTTGCCATCATTTCACAAAGCAAAAATTGAAAAATAAAAATAATACTGATTAAAAAAAAAAAAAACTCAAAAGGGGAAATTGTGATGCAGCATAAAAAAAAACAACAATCATCACTAACACAAAAGAACATAATTGTGTAGTCGTAGCTGTGTGCAGGGATGACCATCCTCTGTTCGATCACTTATTATGTACAGGGCGTGCAGTGTTGTTGAGCAGCTTTTACAACATTTTTCTTTGTATAATCAGCTCAAGGGGCTCCGAAGCAGTCTCCAACACAGAGCCAGCCTTCTATATCCTTTAAACATTACAGTTACTGTGAATTACATATTCACAGTTAAATCATTGGCTCTATTATCATGCGTTTATTTTAAGTTTAAGTTAAAATTTTAAGTTATTTTAATTTGCGGAGTGTTTTCTTATCTTGGTAAGAATGGAGGATATTTGGTGAAATTTTGCTTCCTATACGAGGTCAAACGGCCTTTCTTAGAATGCTCGTGCACTTCCATTAATATATAGAGTGATTTCTTATTCTATCTCAGTAATTTGCCCGTCGGTGTGAGACAATTCGACTGGCTCACACAGAGTCTTAAATTCAATCCCACTCATCACATTTAGGACAAACTGGAACTGCAATTCAGGTCCAATAGTTCAACATCAGTGTCCAATGTCAGATACAGTCAGGGTTCTTTCGGCTAAAAAAAAAAAAAAATGGAAAAACCTCACTCTTCTAATGTATTTTGCAGCAACTTCAAACGTACAGTGTTCAGCTATACGTAACGCCTTTAACCACATAGTCTTAAATAATCTCCTGCTAGCTGTTGAGTGCAAAAATAAGAGAGCTGATGCACAGAAAAAAAGTGCAGCTGCCTCCTGGATCATTTCTATGCTGATGGGTGAAAAGTTGACTACTGGAGAAGCACACAAGGGCCAATCACTGCTGCTGGGCTTCAACCCAGGACCTTGTACTTGAATAGCGATGACTTCCAGCCAAAACACCCTGCATGTATTATGTCTGCTTCCCTGTGATCAATTCCCAGGGAGGCTGTTTTCTTTACATGCTCTCCTGAATTACACTTCCCTACCCCATCATTTTTGAATTGCAATACACAATGTGCTATAAACAGCCTGTACTTGGAATAAATCTTGAAAAAAAAAAAATAAATCAACAAACACCAACAATAAAGAATAAGCAGGAGTAGAAGTACTTGAGGAAAAACATATTGCTGATCTCAGATCATTTCTCATACACTTTGCAGGCAAGCAGTTTTTTTTGTGTGTGTGTGTGTGTGTGTGTGTGTTGTGGCTACATAGCTTTCAGGGGTTTCTATTTTGGTATTAGAACACAAAACACATCAAAACCACTGACTAGAGGTAAATTAGAAGCTCACCTGAGGCTTTTATCTTCCAAACCGCAACAGGACATGTAAGGTTTTAGACCTTGAACCATCATTTGTATGGCCTGGGTGTGCAAGAAGGAGCTAAATTCATTGTTCCTGTAATTGCTAACAATGCACCAAGAGAAAAAGGAGGAAAAACAATCTGGCAACAGATTTAGATGTTTCCACAAAAAGAACAAATATCACAGCCATCTCCAGGCAACATGTGAATACAGCAAGTGTGAAGGCAGCTGATATGTGACAGAAAACACTGTGAACTCTCTGAGGCCATGAGCCTCCCAGGGTCTGAGCTCCGGCTGTAGCGGGGCATCACATTCAGAGCTCTGGGGGAGCATCAACAATATAAAACAGCGTCACACAGGCAGGCAGGCAGGCAGATGCCTACTGAACTCAGAAATGGACGCCAGAACTAGCAGGGGGCGGATGTGAATCAGATGTCCTCATTTAAAATGTCTCTGCTTCTAGGATATGACTCAGCAGTTTCTAGTGTCACTCGTCCTTTCTAAAAATTATAACGAGTCAGGTGTGGAGGATCTGAGCTGCTCTCAGAGGGGATATTGACCAGCCACGAACTACACAAGAAATAAGGCGAGATACAGAAACCTGAGTGCTAACTCAGCCATGTAAAGAGAAGAAAAACTGTTTATTTTTATTCCCATTTCCCATCATTACTTTTACCCCCTCAAACACTTTTAACTCATTGTTTTACAATGAAATGCTCAATCCTGAAATAAGTGCGCCCCATACTCAGAAGGATATTCGAAACCGATTGTTGATCAATGGGCATCTTCTTGTCAACCACTTGTGTCATAAATAGTACCAGTCACTGAAGCCCTTTAATTCAATTACTGGTGGAACAAAGCCAGAGTTGATGTTAATAGCTCTGTGTGTGCTTTTTCTGCGGTGCCAGAATGTGTGTCAATAATGGACTCCTTTGGGGATGATTAAGAAACCAGAGGACTTCGACAGCAATTATTCAACTTTTGAGACTTTTGACAGATGATTCAAATGCCAAATGTTAACTGGACTGCATTTATATGGCACATTTGTATTGTCATCAACCACTGAAAGCATTAAACAATAAACCACATTCTTTTTTAATCCCACAAGCTAATGAGAACATCGGCAACAAGGACGCTTGTCTCCATGTCCAGAGCCACAGCCACTCAATGAAATATAGAGAAACCGAACTTTCTTCAGACTTCACTGTCAATAACAGCCACCGTTTGGTCCTCACATGACACATGGGGACATTTGATACATGCATCGCGTCTGTCTCTATCTGCCATCTCTCTTCTCTTTAAACTATCAAATACATTTCTAAAAAGCCTGGGAAGAAACACCAGAAAGGCCACGTGGTTGTGGTTTGATTATATATGTCAGAAGAAGACAACCATACAGCTGACATCATGCTTTCACATGTCAGTAACTGTTGCATGTGCTATCCTGAACTGGCCCTCAGTAATCTCACACACATTTATGAAAAATACTACAAAAAAAGTAATTATTTCTCACACATTAATCCGTTTTGCAATGTAAAACTTTGTAAAATGTTGCAATGTTTTTTGTAAACTTCCTGCATTGAAATCATCCTCTTTGGAGAGCTTGAAGTGGTTTTTAACTCTGTCTTTAAAACGTGGAAGCGTTTGTGTTGTAGAAATGACACAACATTGTGTACATAGACTGCAATGACATTAAAGTGACCTCAACGTCTTTAACTGGTATTGTACTATGTGCAATAAACTGGACATTTTAAGTGCTTTGATTAGCAATTTTGTGTCCCCTTTTTGGATACTAATTTACCCATTAGGAAATACTCATATGGTAGAAATTATTTAAAGAATTCAGTCACATTATCAAAACCAAAATGACGGATATTTCAGCTTCAGCTTTGACTTTGTTCCCGTTTGGGTCGATAAAAACAATAAAAACAACAAACACAGATCTATTAAGGTTTGTCATAGATTTATTTAATCAAACTACGGGAAACATAACACTAATCCACTTAGACTAATAAAACGCGTCTCTCGCATTGTAAGTGACACACAACAGCTCCTCTTTGTGTCCACTATCATGTTGCACAACAACGAGCTACAAGCCTCTTACTTAACGCTAACCCTGCCTGTCACACAGCTCGAAACCTCACTGCCAGGTCCATCAGGGCCGTGGTAAACTCTGTCGGACCGACATGAACCTTGTTATCGTACCTGTCACTTGCCCTGTATCTTCACGCCGTCAGCAGCATCCTTCAGGGCGCAGACATCTTGAAACTCAGCGAGCTCTTTGCTGCTGCTCTTCACGGCACCGCCACCTGCTGGCCCGGAGGAGCATGAACCGACGACCTGCTCCACATTAAATGGTTGTGATCATCTTTTTAGTCTTAGATGTAAAAATTTTACTTTCAAATGTTGTCAATTTTTTTTTCATTAATTATCATATTGTGACAGTAGCCTCTGCGAGGATCCTTTGATGGAGAATAACAACAGTCAAAATGTTTGTGGCATCTAGAAAATAACAAGTAGGTGTGCCCAAACTTTTGACTGGCAATGTAGTACATCCCTAATCCTTTTTAAAAAAATCAAACCCACCTGAACCACCTCTACCACGCTGCTTAGGTATGTGATGCTAAAAGTGAGTATATGTTATTCCATTACCTTTTCAAATGTAGATACTTTTACCATGAAGTGATATCTTATCTTCTTTCTGTTAGTTAAAAAACAATTATTCCTATTATTAATTATTCTTTAAGTGAAGATATGGAAGGGTTAAAGAATCCTACTTGTTTGGATGTGTTTTTTTTTTTTTTTTGCTTTTATAGATCTTAGCTCTTAATAGATTGAATGATATTGCTATCATGAACGCATCAAGTAATGATAATTGTATCGAGAAATTATGTTTTAGTTCATATGACATTTTGGGTAATGTTCCTTTGAACCTTGTGAAAGTTTCTGGACCCTTTATTGACGCTTTGTAAAATGTTTATCCTTACATTAAATACAGTAGTTTGCTTGGCTGCTTACTGTCAGTACATGTTTGCTGCACTTGAACTTTACTTGGAACTCTTTCAAGCAGAACTTTAAAATGCAAATTATGGAGACCTGTTTCTGCTAATGTGATACAAAAAAAAAAAAAAAGAAAAAGTCCTTGTTTCATCATTTTTAAAGAATTGTTCCAACCCAGGACTTCAAAGGGAAATATTCTTTATCTGCTACACATTTGTATCCACATTTTCAAAGATTTCCCAGATGGCATTTTTTAACCTAAGTGGGTTAAGTGGGTTACACTGACTCAAAAGGAATGATTGTGAACATTCAGTTGCCAGGAGCAACCACCGACACCTTTCCATTTGGTTTCAGTTGAACATTCTGTTGCTAAGAGCAACCACCGTGTCAAGCTACTGAACGTCCCCACACATCTTTTATCTGCTACGAAATGTGTTGATCAGATAGTTTTCTCTTTCAGCACTGTTACTCTGAACAGTTTTTGTCTGTTGCATTACTTTGACACTCAATACTCGGCATGTCTGTTAGCTGGTTAACTGTTTGGCTAATTTATCTTTCTTTCTCTTTGAAATGTGAAACCTGACTGCTAAAGATAGCTCACCTATTTGTCAATTACATTTTCATGTTACTGTCTTACCTCATTTCACAACTCGTCAATTGTTAACTTGATTTTTGACTTTGCATATTTTGATTTGTTGCAACATTCATTCAGTTGTTTGCCTTTTTAAACGCTTGACTTCATTATCCATTGTGACTGCTTCGGGGCCCAATTAGCAGACCCTTAGCAGACTATATAACATGATCACCTGGTGAAACTTGGCATCTGCAATTCTTTTAACAGCTGGAAAGTCATTATTCTGACGACACTCATGTGATTTGTGTGAGATTGTTTCCTCACCCGTTAACGAGGTTAAATGTGAACTTTGATCAACAACCACAGTAAATGACTTGAGGCTTTGCCATGAGCAGCTCCAGAAGAGCATTCACAAGCTCAGACGAAAGCCTGAATTTCGTCATAACCTTCAGGCTGGTTGGATAATATGTGATCTATAGATTGGATCAAACCAGAAAAGGAGTGACCAGTTTCATTCAAGAAACATTGCGCTCCTGACCAAGGGAACTTTAGTGAATAAAAAGAATGATTTTATGTTGTTACACTGCCAGACGATTTCTCAACTGTGACCTGGAGGAAAATAATCCTGTAATAAATTCTGTTACACTCCTTTCATAATGAAACAGCATGAATATTACAGGCTGCTTTTTCACCGAAGGGTAACAGAACCACTGCAGAGTTGTTGGACTTTTCCCTCCAGCTAATTAACAAAGAAATTTTTACTTTTTAATGTAAATCAGCATAATTTAAACTAAAGATTTTTTTCCTATGCCAATTATGTGGTTAATTTCTGGAAAATGCTCATGTTCTTTGGCAAATGTATGTAATTACAGCCAAGTGAAATTACACTGACTGTGTTATATCATTTTAAAGCCATTTAAATTACTTTCATAAATCTCACAGTCCAATAACAGGATTTCTTTTTGGAGAACTGATTAGTTTAACCTGTTAAAATTCATCTTTTGCATAGATTCAAACCAAATGTGCTGCCGCCACCGACATTTAATTCAGTTACGGCAAACAACTTTTCAAACATATATTTCAATTGTTCAATTTTATTACATGGAAAGATAAATATAACCGAAACAATCCTTTATCAAAATATTTCATTTGGAATACATTCAAGTTTTTGTTCATTACTTCAAGTTTTCTTAGAGAGTGGCACTCGTGATTTGACAAATGTATAGGACTGCAAATTACAAGATAAAACAAAAAAAAAAACTGAGTAAAGTCAAGTACCACCCACTTTCACCTTACAAAAGTGCTCAGAGTGACAGAAAATATTTTAGAAAAGCATTATTTTTGTACACAGAGGTGAGAGGTGATATTCAAACTTTAAGTATAAAACAAAGATGACTTTTCTCTTCCTGAGATTACCAATAAAAGCGGAATATTCGAAGCTTGTTCCCACAGATAATGTTTCTGGTTTCACTGATAAGTCACAGTTGACCACACTGACGGATGATCAAAAATAAAAAGGAAATATTCACAGTGAGTTTGAGGTAAAAATGACACTAAGGGGTGTTGAACATTGACACATAAGTGGTCCCAACCATTTTAAGGCATCTAAAGATGGTTAATAAATAACTGGATATTCTAAAAACAATCGCACTAAAATCCCAATCAGGGCTTCACAGATCAGTTCGTGGAGGTGGAGAGCTTCTGTAGAGCAGCAGTGCTGACACTTAATGAATGCTCACTGGGCAAAAATTCTCGTAATAGAAACGACAGGAGCATCTGTAATGAAAGACGGGAAGACACAAACAGATAAATACACCCACAAACATGAAAGTTAGATTCAGCACAGGGAGTACGATGACAGGAAATAGTGCAATACTTACATAAACCAAGGTTTTGTTTTCTTCACTGTCCTGGAAAAGATTAAAAACCGACTCCATGTCCGTCTTCTTCAGGACGAGAGAATTTGAATCTACACGGAGAACATCAGCGTTAGACGGGTTATTAACTGAAGGATCACCTGAATATGTCTGACTTAAGAGCAATAAAAGGGCAACTACATCGGGCGTTGATGAGGTTGTGTGCTCGCTCTCTGGTCTCGTTCTTCTCCTCATCGGTGCGAGGAGGAGCAGGAGGTGCTTCTGGCTGAACCTGCGCCCACAGTTTGTTACGCATGGTGTCAATGTACGCAGCCATCTGCTCCTCCGTTGGGTGCACCTTGTTTAGGAATGAGTTCACTTTCCTGGAGAGGAACATCATCATGAGTCACTTGTAGATTAGAATACATACAACAATTTATTTGTCAAATTTGGAAGAGTGTTGATGAACTTACTTTTTTAAGATAGGCATCACCGGTTTCAAAATGGCATCAAAAATGTTAATGAGGATGGAGTTACCTGCAAAGACCAGACAACTGATGAACACACCAGAGTTCCTCTCGCAGGATGAAAAACACTCTTTAAGAAATATCATTTCATTTTTGCCACTTGTGGGCGGAAAACCTTCCAAACAATTTACAGTCTGTTAAATAAGTAACAGCAGAAACCAGCTCTTATTAAGATAAAGTGGCTACTCCATTTAGCTAACTAACAGGAATCAAATCTGTCACCTTATCATTTGCTGCAGCTTATAGAGGTAAATGAAAGTTGCTGAGACTGTGTAAGCTTCACAACTAAAGCTGAGAGAAGCTGCAACATTGAAGCTGCAGAGATGGGTGTTCTTCCTTATTCATGCTGAGGTTTTTTTACGTTGTGGTGCACATACTGTGAAGCGCTCAGAGGGGAATTGGTTATTTCTAAGTTTTAGGAACAGAATTTGAATGACACTTTCACAAGACTCGCTCTGAAAAGTCTTTTGATGTTATGTCATATGTATTGATAAGCTGAAGACTACCACAAAGTTTTATGATACAGCATACCACAGAAAATCATTTACACTCGAGTTCATTTTAGTTAATTTCAGTTCATTCTAAAAATTTATCTACATGGGCCTGAGGTTTGCCTGAGGTCGGCCATTTATCACAGTGATCTTATTTTTCTTTGTCAAGGCTGCGTTTTTATTAAAATATGCGACTGCAGTAAAAAGATTATTTGATGAATGCTTCAGAGCTTGCTTCTTTCATCTAATATTTCACATTTCCTGAATGATTTTCTCTCTACATTAAGGAACCTGTAAATGCATGACAGCACCATCGTAAATATAATATCGTTTGGCTGCAAGCCGTCAGTCTTTTTATCATCTCAAAGCACCACCCAGGTCTTATAAAAACAAGCAATGCTTTCACCTTTAAGAACCACGTGCTGCTTAATGATGAGTAAATCACCACTGCAGGGTTAGCTTCCTCGTTTCAAGTCTCTGCAGGCAGAGTTTTTTTTTTACTAGCAGTAAAACAATAGGCTGTCAAAACTCCAGGGAAAAATCAATAGCAAAAGCTGCAGTATGGTTTGGAAAAGGTTAAGTTCACATGACAATACTGTCTGACTCAAAAGACTGAACAAACCTGATATTTCTTTCAGAAGATCAAATATGGCTTTGGTTGCCTCCAGCTGCTCCCAGCTGACTTGGCCTTTCTGACACTGGGAGTCCTCTCCTCTCTGCAGGGTGCCCTGTGTCTCCTTTCCTTTAGCCTTGTTTAAGCCACCAGACATCTTGAAACATATCTTCTCCTTTTTAACCGACTTTGCATTGAAACTAAGCCATGACAGCCCTTCTGTGCCCTCCTGGTGCGGGCTTGAATCAGAGGGATCCTCATCGCTGGTCTTCGTAGAGGCCAGAGATTCTTGTGATCTGGATCTGCCCAGTCCTTTGATGATCATTTTAAAGTGAGAAGTTAACGGATTATCCGAGTCCTCCGATTTGTCTTGGGAACAGTTTTCATGTGGGACGACAGAGTTAACTTCTGCTTCCTCAGGCATTTGTGGAGGAGAATCAAACTGGGAAATAACAATAGTTGGGAGTGGAGAAGCAGGACTGTCGGTGCCATTCTCAGCCCAATTACAGTGGTTTTCTACAGGCAAAGCTGTCAATTCTGGATGTGGAGATGGTATGGCGTTTTCTTTTGGGACTTCTGTCTGTACGTTAGAGTTCTGCAAAGAAAATAATACAATTGTGCTGTGACAGTTGACCCCGAGGCAACAGCTTTCAAAATGCAAAACAGCCACTAAACCATATAACAGCTTACAATGACACTGTTAAAAAGGAGCAGACAACCAATTCCAGCTAAGTTCAGTTTACTTGGAATGCTGTTCTGCTTGTAAAAATATCTGTGGTGATGTCAGAATTTCCCGATTTTTATCCTTCAATTATGCTGCTTTTTTCATCAATCTTGAGTCCAATATAAAACCTGTGAAATTCTATCCATTCATTTTTTTACGATAACAATCCCACCTTCCAGTCTACAGTTAGATAGACTTAGATAAATGAATAGTTGGACGTGTGGCCAGTGGTTTATCTTCATTCAAACATAGATTCATGATAAATGAAGCACGTAGAGGAAATGGATCCCATCTATGCAAACAGGAGCAAAGTTTTGGCACTGCAACCTCTACTTTTTCTCTTAACAGCTATGGTCATGCAGTCCCCACAGTCAGGTGATTCTGTGCTCATAAATATTGTTCTGAGTGACAACAGCTTTCATAAGGGTTTCTACAAATATTCCACCTGAAAATGCTATACTTTAGTGTTTTCTGGTCATTTTTAACCACCTGAGTGCAAACATGATGATAAAACTGTTCTGAAAGCCACTAGTAAACATGCAAGTTATTTCCTGACCAAAGGTGTACCAACTGCAACTTTTTGGGCCATATATTTCCTTTAAAAAAGGTCTGCACCCTCTGGTTTAATGTGCAACATACAAAATCATTTTTTCAATTTCTTTACAAATTTAAAATTCAACTGTGGCTTTCTAACATATATCTAACATTGTTCTCCTGACGAAAAGCAGCGGTGAAACATTACCTCTTCTTCCTCTTGGCCAGGAGTGAGGAAGTAAGCCAGGCCACTGAGAAGGCCCCACACGCCTCCATAATGAACCTCTTCATTCAGCAGTTTGTCAAGTGGGCACAGGAACTGAAAAACCGGTTGAGTGTGGCCGATCACATTGTCAGAAACCAATTCCTGGAAGAGAAAATGCCAAAGTGTTCAAGTTTTTCCACGTGTTTAACTACAAACATATCTCGTCTTTCAGAGTCAGTCACCTGCAGAAAGCGTTCAGCTGAAGCTCTGACTTCTTCTTTGACCTCATCGTTGACCTCCGACTCCACCATAACAGGGATTGTGGGAAGGTTGATGGAGTCCTGGGAGGAAAAACAAGAGCAAAGAAACAGAAAATTTTAAAAAAAAGGGGGGAGGTTATGGAAAATGAACGATTCAACAGTATCCCAAAAATATTAATAAATTAATATTTTTTAAACTGGCTTAGCTTTGAGTGTGTTCAATAGTTAGTTATCCCTTTAGGCATGGATGAAGGGAATTAGCACAACTCTTCTCTAGTCAAATGAAAAATAGATACATTTTAATCCACTGCTGTGTGGATTATTAAATAACTGAAACTCATTAAGTCATAGCCAACCAGTGCACAAGGGGTCAGTAGTACAAATGTTATACAATAAGGAAAACGGGTTCCTCAAGACATGATTATCAGTCGATCGTGAAAGTGTCGTTTGTTTTGAGGAACTAAAGATGACAAATGAGAAGAGACTGTTTGACATGTTAAGTTAGCCATTAGCTTTCTGCTGTCACAGCCGTCTCACTTCTTGCACGTTCATTTGCTATGTTTAACAGCCACTCAGAGTGAATCATGGATAGTGTAGTGGTAAGACTGCTGCCTTTCATGACTGGAGTTTGAATCCTGACCTCCCCTCCTTCATGAAAGGTACTACCTCCAGTAGGGGTCCTTAGACAAGACCCCCTTACGCTACCTGTCTACCTGGGATATGAGTGCAAGTCATAAGCTTTGGATAAAAGCCAAATGTATAAACATAAATATTAAAGCTAAAGATAAAAAAAAAAAATAAATCAATGACATCCAACAATGATGATGGGGTAAATAAACCAAAAATGCAGATGTTCACTGACAGATGACTGTCAGCTTGGTGATTGAGAGCCCAAAGGCCCTCAACATCCTTGTTAAAACATTTATTGATTTATTTATTTTTATCTGCTAAATTTGAAAAATAAATTGGGGGGGTTAATAGTCTAATGAACTTTAAGTTAAATACTTTTTGTTGGGTTTCTTTAGTGATCAATTACTCTGTTTGTGACATTTTGTACCATGTAATTTTTCCCTTCAAGGCAGGACTGTAGCACCTTCACTGCACAGCTGTTCTATTTCTAAAGTGCAGAGGCAGAAAGGAGAAGGTATCAGTGAGAAAGCAGTTGGAAACTATAATAAACACGCAACAGACCACGGCTCACAGCTGACACGGTTAGCTGCCAGGCATTTTCGAGCCCGGATGCTTCAGAGTGAAACAATTCACGGCAGATAAGTTTCCCTCCTGCCGATTCAATCTAACACACACCTTTCCAAAGTAGCTTATATAATGATGATGTTCCCCGTCTGTGCATCAAGCTCACACTGTTTTGAAGGAGACGCCAGTGTTTTTAAAACAGTATCCAGGTACTTAAACATAACGGGTTTGTCATTTAACCTACCCACAGTGATAAAAAGAAAAAAAGAAAAGACTCCAATAACACCTGCCAGTATCACATTTTTATGAAAGTGTGGTAATGAAGGAGGAAAAAAAACAACAACAACATAACAGTGTTTAGCATTTAGTCCTTTACCTGCCATCTGTTCCGGAAATAAATAACATCCATGTAAGTCTTCTTGATGTCCCACTGCAAGTTCTCGGGGCTGTCTTTTTCCTCCAGGTGAACAGTGAAGATAAAATTCTCATCCTCCCAGTCAGCCTACAACACAGTTGACCCCTGCTCAGAAATCCAGCTCAAACATTAACAGAGCAGCCAAGGACAAGCTTTTACAGGGCCTCGGCCAAGAGATAACAAGCCTCCAGGACACTCTTCGCTGTCACTGATATTTCCAACTCACATGAGGGATGCTGACAGCCCAGCAGCCAACGCGCCACATCTCATAAGACAACTTGAATTCCATCATGTCCTCTTGGACGCTTGCCAGATAGTCGTCCAGGTCGCTGTCTTCCTGATGGAGTTTGGCAAAACAGCATCGAGGAATGTGTCAGGTTTAACAAACTGTTATTTTCATTTTAATGTACTGCTTTATCTGAAGCAGCCTTACCCTCTCGGAGTCATCCTGGCTGCGGACGGAGCCCTCCCTGCTGCTGACATCGTCCTCGTTGGACGCGTCCCCCTGGATGGCCATTATCCTCATCATCAGCTCCTGCTCCATCTTTTTAATCTTTTTCTTCTTGGCTTTTTTGGACTTCATCTTGTCCACAAATTTAGACCACCCTTCCTTTAACTTGTTGCCTGAAGTTTAGGATACATCACATAAATGTAAGGTCATTTCTAGGCTTGTTTTGTTAACCGTAGTGTAGAGGGAACATGATTCCTTTCTTCTATATGCATATGAAGTGATTTGTGAACCAAGAATCAGATCAGTAGATGGTGGAGGAGCATCTGAGAAAAGCCATTCACACAGTATAGTGCACACTTGAGAAGGACTGTGAGCATGATTAGCATTCAGACAGTCACTGTTATCTCTATGACAGCCAAACAATTTGAGAATAATTATGACAAACTGGTGATTTTCAAAGTTTGCGATGCATCGCATCACAAAAATGTGGTGATACTGTATCAAAGGGTTCATGATCAACATGACATAATTTATTCTTATCCAGTCATCATTACTGTTGGATTGTTTTTCACACAAAGAGATAAGAGCTGCCTAAAGACAGTACAGGAATTATTTAGCATTCAGCGTGCAGTTTGTGTAATTAGCTGTCTGAATGAGCAAACAAAAGGAACAGGGAGCCATTTGTGCATTGAAAGGCAGACTGGTTTGGAAAATTGTAATGTCACATATCTGACAACACATTATTAATCATTCAACTGTCATACAAAAGGAAATGCAGACACAGTCATGTTTTCTCTAAACAACTGCTTTTTTTTTCTTGAGTTGCAACAACTCAATAATCAAACGCACCTTTCCTTTTTCCCTTGATCCCTGTGCTGGTTGAAATCCCTGCTCCCGCCAAGTACCTAGAGGGGAAAAAAATTCAAATATCCAATCTCAAACACAGATGGTGGCTGCTACTGTCATTTCTTCGAGGCTCACTAACACTTGCTGAGGCCAGCAGGATACAAAGATGACAGGCACTCACACTTCACTGATTTCGCCTTCGCCCTCCTGTGAAGCCTGATCTGGGTCAGAGACATGCAACTCCTCCGCAGAGCTTTTAGGCGTAACGCTGTCCAGCTGGTTCACCACCAGCTGGTTCAGGTTGTCGGGGTTGGACAGCCAATCCACCAGCAGCCCCAACCCTGGAAAGACAGCCACCACGGTTAACTTTAAAAAATAAATCAATAAATTAAAAACACAAGTCAAAATATTCTCACTTTCTGTAGACTGTTACAGTTCAGGTCTGAATCACTGATAATGTTGAAGAATCGGTATTTTGTAGCCGAAACACTTTTAAGACATTAAGGATAATTCAGTGTTTTTTGTTATATGGAAAGTTTGTCATATCAGAAAACAGTAATTTACAGCCAGCAGACAGCAAGAAAAAGCCTGTAGCCAAATAACCATCTTCACATGTAGGGAATGCAACATTTCTCAATTTCACTTTTGTTTTACGCAAAACAAAAATGAATTCTTAGCTAATTAAAAACAACCGCAAAACTATTTCATAACGCAGTTATTTTTCAGACCTCATGCTAGCTGTATACAGAGCATAAAACCCGCCCCTCATAAAACCACACATTGTTCTTTGAACCGCAGTTGTTCTGATTAATGATACAAGATACAACATGCCAATAATTAGAGCTCTTTGGATAAGCTAGTGGGTGGATTATTGCATGGAAACAATAAAGGAGACCATTACATGCATGACACTTTTATGTCTATGGATCTGCCTCATAACTAATTCACAGACAAAAACAGACAGTAAAAAGAAGAAGTCATCTTAAGAGTTTTTCTTCATACTTGTACAGTAGATGATAAGAAATAACCTTTGAGCCCTAAAAAAAAAAAATAAATAAATAAATAAATCATAATGAATATTATATTTCTGTCAAGTCTGCCATTGAGCTCTCACCTGTCCTTAAATATTCAGGATATATGTTAAATAAATAAATATAATGTATTTTTTTGGGGGGGGGGGGGGTTTAGCTGGAAGACAATATAAAATGTATGCTTTTACCCCAAAAGTAGTGCCAGTGCAGGTTAGGTGCTAACAACAAACTTAGAAACCAGTTCTTTCCATTTCAAACAACAAAGCTCTGATGCCAGTTCCCTGGAAAACCTGTACTACAGCAGCAACATATCTTCTCTGTTCCAGAACGAAGAGCCGCCCAACGGCTGTGGTGGAGTTATGGAGACCAACCAGACGAACTAAAACTCTGCAATCAGCATGTTTAGACATTCATTGTTGTGTCTAATGTGTAAAAAAAGAGAAAACATGGACCTGAAGGTGACGTGGAGGAATGCAAAAAATGTTGTTCCTCATTTTTCTGAAGTTAAATCTTTTGGTGTCATCCTTCATGTTTATGGATATGTTCGATTAACTGCTTTCAACTGAACGTTAGCAGCTAGGTTTAAAAAATAAATAATAAATTGCTGGATGTTTTAATGGCACCAGTTGGCATTTATAGATTCCCTCTTGAAACAGCACATAAATTCTGTTCGTGGTGTCATTCATAAATATGATTCACTGTTGGGAAACGCAGGACAGTGCAAGAACGTGCACAAAACACCCGTTGTTGTTTAAAACAGCATTTACAAGCTGCATGGTGAGAATAAGACCTTGGTTAACTGTGATAAAGTGTTTCTCTTTTCTGTGGTCTCACAAAAAAAAATAAAAATCTGAATACATCAGCCGTGGGGCTTCAAACATGAAGTGGAAGAGACGTCTGAAGTGATGTAATTATGTGGCTTTCTCCACTTCTTACAAAGATCTAAAGTTGAACCAGTTCTAAACTGACCAACACCAACACCAAGTCAAAAGAGGGAAAGAGCGTTCTGGAGCCAGACCCTGTTGGCTATTGATAATATTGCACTGTAAGGATTCAAATTCAATGCTCTGCTTATCCTGACAGTT
Source organism: Leuresthes tenuis (assembly GCF_036924035.1). Lineage (NCBI taxonomy): Eukaryota > Metazoa > Chordata > Actinopteri > Atheriniformes > Atherinopsidae > Leuresthes > Leuresthes tenuis. The sequence continues at coordinate 12,975,183 of NW_027325365.1, read as the reverse complement.
TATATCCTGTCTGTGATTAGGAGCGAGATTATTAAGAATATCACAGTCGGAGCCAAGCAGTCATCTGTTTGATAGAAGCTCCTTATTCTTTGATCTGCAAAAATCTCTCGAGTTTGACCTCAAACTGTAAACTTCACTTAAAGGTAAGGAGTTGTCATCTCTAGTCTTTATATTATGCAATGCCCTTGTTCCAGCCTCAGATTAAGAATCACACACACACACTTGTGCTCGCTGGTAACTAACAGCATCAAAGAAAACGACTGTATTCCCTGCAATGTAAAAAATTACGATATTATTATAATTATTTGTCATTTTTTTCTGTAATCGTAAAGTCCTAAAAAGGTTGACAAGTCTAAACATTTAGGTTTGCATCTGGTTGCCAAAAATGAGCTCCCTCTAACCACCAAACCCCAGGGCAGTCAACAGTCCTGGAAAGATCATTTACTGTAGCTGAGCACAATGCATAAATGTCAAAATCCTCTCCCCAGCGAGATGAGATAAAACATTTTATTCCTTGCTTTAAAGAAAAGTGACAAAACTCTGAAGAGAACTGGAGGATTTCTGCAAGAGTATCCATTCTTTTATATAACCTAAAACTCATCTCTAAGCTCTACATTGCCACTGACAATAAGGGATTACACAGAATTCACATTCTTAAAAGAAGTCAAGAGAGGCTTAGTCCTTATGTAACACAGCATTACTGTAGAGAGCTGATTTAGTGCTTCCTTACCCTTTAAGGCAATGATCTCATTTAAGGCACAGCGGTTGACTTCTAGCCCCCAGAGAGACTGGGGGAAAAGGTTGCGTAGCAGGGCATCAGAAAACTCCCTAAGAACTGCGATCTCCTCTGCTCTGGAGCTGAACAAGAGCGGTCTGAAACAGACATCAAAAACCACAGGGAAGTCCAGCCGTTAAGAAGCTCTAAATATTTTGTTCCACTCATCTACCAAGCATCTTTCACGGCAGATGTAAGAGATGCTGTAGTCTTTAATCATGGTGTGAACCAAAATATGGTTCATTTTTCATAGATTATAAAAAAGTGATGAGGCAACGATAGAGTTCAGGTACATTATCAAGTGCAAAAAGTAATTGAAACAGCACCGGCATGAGATTTGACTCGCATTAAAAGGAGGGAAAAAAAACCTCACCTGTCAGGTTGCTTCGCATTATGCAAGTGCTGGGTCAAAATGCGAATGGAGCCCACCACAGCTTGGCAGACATCAAAGTCTCTGGCCCTCTCAACGATGCGGTCTATGATGAAGTCAAATTCCCTGCTGAGCACCTTATGCAGAGGCTGCTGCTCACATGGCTCGGGGACGCTGTACCAAGGCACGACCAGCTGAGTGTAGGCGCACTCGAACACTGAGGAGAGCCGTCACAAAGTCAGTGAGTCACAATAGAAAAAAAAAAAAAAGACACACTGAGCACCCACGCTCACCTTCTGAAGATCAAACTAACAGACTGCAGAGGAGCTCATTTAAAATTCAAGCCCTTTCTCAGGCCTCCTCTTAAAAGTCCTGCATAACTTGACAGGATTCTCCTGAACATGAGGCGATAGTGAGATGAAGATTAAATTCATCTGTGAATACACTGAGCAGGTTTTATTAACATCTACATAACTTTTAAACATCACTGACAGACTAAATGAGAACGTGGGGCTTCGGTGGTGTCTCATTAATGACTTTGGGAGATGGATACGTTTGAAGCTGTGAACTCTTAATATTTAACGTTAAAAACACTCCTACACCACACAGCTACAACATTAAAACCACTTACAGGTGACTAACACTGACCATCTTGTTAGAATACAGTTATCTGTTGGGTTACAATTAAACCTTGGGTCCTGGCATTCATACTTGGACACATACGACCACATAGCTGCACACCAAGCACCCATCCTCATGGCAACCACATTCCCTGACAACAGTAGTCTCCCACAGCAACAACAGCACCCTGCCACATCACAAAGATCTCTGATTATTTCTGATGGCTTTCTTATTCATCGCATATGATAAGTATATTCGACCAATTTCTTTTAATACTCCTTCAAGTACGTTTGGTGTGTATTGTTGCAACTATTGCTGTTTTTCAGCCGCTGCTCGTCTTTTCTAGGATGCTGTTGAATCTCAAGAGTCTCATCTCTTGGTTAAATGAAGATTTACACAAAAAAAAAAAGATGCACAGAAACAGCTCATGAAACAGTTGTTCACCATCCTCCAAACTCCCCAGATCCCCATCTGACTGAGCATCCACAAGCTGTAGCAGAACAACCCTTATCCACAGATGTCCCACAGGACTTTCTACCAGACAGTGCAGACAATCTCCAGAGGTCCTGCATTTATGCCCCAACGGCCCAGAGTTGTTTTGTTTGCATGGAAGAGGATGTTCACAAATGTAGAAAAAAAATAATAATAATTGTGGTTTTAAAGGAGACACATTTTTTCACAAGCTGACACAATTTCCTGAGTCCAAAATTAAATATCTGTGAAATGCTCTGATTAAATAACACAGAGCCACCATAGCAACTCTTTCTCTTCTGTAAATTTAAACCTCTATTCAAGTAGATTCATTTCAGGGCGTGGAGTGACACTCCACCATCCCTTCTTCAGGGTCTGTCATTTTTTAGATCTGCAGTACGCAATAACACTTGGAGCATCCAGTAAACAGAATGAGATCTCAGACCACACACCAAACCTCAGAAAAATACTTGACTGGCACTTTTCTTCTCAAATACTTCGATTTCCCTCATCTCCAGTTGGACCGTGGTTAGCTGGTCAGCTACTGAGCTCTCTTTTAGGCACAATCTTGTCACAACTCGTGTTGAACTGACCCAAGTTATTAAAACAGCACCGCGGAATGTCAAAACTGCAGGCAGATCAATAAGAAGGATTCACATTTCTGTTGCTCTGCCAGAAACTCTGGATTTCACCGTCACTCCTTTCCTCTGTGTTCTGTTCAAGTTTTTAGCAGCTGACATTAAAAATGTGGCTTATAAGTTGAATATCTCCCTGATGATTGTTTTATTATGGTTGCTATGGTGCTATACTAATAATGCATCCAATGACAAATGGATGACTTCTGACCGGTCAAGAAAATTCAAGAACAAGAAGTCAGATTTCCTTGTTGTGATTAAAAACATTCAACAAAGTACAGGTAGAGCATTATTTTTAAAAAAATCAAGCTAAGTGGAGATATGGAGAAAAGGGGCCTCCAAATATGAAGGTTCACTGAATGACACATTTCTAGATTTATGGGCCACAAAACAAAATGCAAAGGTCGTCTTTTTCTGAGTTGATAGTAACTTCAGACACGCAATTATTTGCTCTCAAGTAATTTTACCAGAATATGTCCTTTTTAATTTTTGGACTGAAACATAAGAACTTTGCAATGAATACATATTCATCCCATTTTTTCCAAAATTATGTGTTTTAATGGCAGAAATAAACTTTAGTTGCATTCTTCTCTCCAATAACATTTTCAGGGACCACAACAACAAAATGGATTTTGAGTTCCTGAAAATTAAAATATAATATAAACCAGAAAGCTCACGATAGTTGAAGGAAGTTTAAAAAGTGCTAAACTTAGACGGAGATTTGAATTCTGAAGGGTTCGTTACTCATGTGCGTCTAAAACTGAACCATATATGTAAATGAATTTACAACCCAATCATTACTGGAAAAGCATATAATACCCTTGGTTTAATAGCTCAGGCTGCCAAGAGACTGAGTGAAATACAATTTTACTCACAAAGATACTGATCTCATTAAGAGCTCTGTGATCAGCAGAAGCCAAATGGATTATTGTTGCACAAAATAGACGCAAAGCAAACACAGCTGATAATGGTGTAGGAAAACCTGCAGCTTATTTCCTGTGTGATACATCACACTCATATACAGCTCATGTATGGAGGGTGTGTTTTTCCTCCCTTTCCGTGCCTCATAGCCCCTCCTTATTGCTGTAACATGAGTAGGAACCGCAGCTGTGTCCGTGCAAAACTGTGTTTCGACCCTAAAGTCACAACAGAGCTGATGACAAAACACTCCCTGATATCAGGAGCAGAACTGTGACTTCTAACGTTGACTTCAGGCTTCATGAGAAGCATTTCTAACACGCACAATCAACGTCGCCCGAATACTGCCCTGCTGTGTGGCCCTCACCTTGCTGTAGAGACTTCTTTACGTGCGGACACTGAGACTCTGGTGGTTCAGAGTGCTGCAGACCCTCATCAATCAAATCAAACATCTCTTCCTGGACAGTTTCCTGGAACACAAAACAGCAGAGGTTGGAAACACAGTAGAGACAACACTGAACAAAAATAACAACTTGCTGAATGAACATAACATGAACGGATTATGTCGATCCAACCCAACCAAATGAGTCTGATAGAGCTTATTCGACATTTTGTTGTGCAAGCATGTTTCTATTTCGATAATAAAATGTGAGCCTTCCTTCACGTTCTGAATGTACAGCATCAATCATAACTGACGGGCTGCAGATTACAATTTGCAAACCTGTTGTTCAGGTCTCAGTAGGGGGGAAAAATGTACCTCGGGCTACATTTGATACTTTCCAACTTTTGCTGCCTCACACCTCAAAAATGTGTGCAAACAAGGGAAGATGAGAACACTGCTTTGCACTTAAGAACATGGCAAGTTAAACTACACACTTCCCTGCAATTAACACAGGCAGTACGGGTGCTTAAAAAGCCATCATCTGATCCACAAATGCATGTGACCATTGACTAGTTAAAAGCATTTAAGTCTTGTGAAGGCAACGCAAACACAGAAAGCGGCGAATACCTGCAGTGGATGTTCATTCGTCTCTTCATCAGTTTGAGTGCTGCTCTCTCGCCCATGGTTTCCAAACAGCAGCGGAGTTGAAACACAAAAGAGGAAACATATGAAGTACTGTGTCAGAGAGCGACCGCAGTCTGAAAAATACCAAACCAGGCCGAGGGTTATGGCGATGGAGAAGCGCCACAGAGACATCTTCTTTTCATACAGCACGCTCTTTCCGCTCGCGTGTCTCACTCTGAGCCGACGTGTGTTGTGCAAGCTGGTTTGTTCGGCCACATCTTTGAAGCCGAGAGGAAGACGGAAGATTAGAAGTCTGTTTGCTCCGAACACGAACTCAAAAAGCGGAAAAAAAAAAAAAACCACAGGCAACTTTATGAAGCTGTTTAAAGTGGAGCTGTGATTGGCTGCAGGGACTCCCCGCGTGTCAGCAGCTGTGGACTGTGACAAGACGCCCTCCACAGGTTACAGCGCTTATGTGTATGAAGCCCTTTTATGATATGTTATTTTATTTATTTATTTATTCATTCATTCATTCATTCATTCATTCATTCATTTTGTGCTTTTTGTTAACCGGAGGAAAAATAACATGCTTATAGCTGCAGAGACACCGTGCTGCAAAATAAAAAAAGAATCCACTTCTCAAAAGTGTTGAGCACCTCAAGTTTTTAAGTAAACAGTAAAAAAATGAAAAATGATAAATGAATAAAGCAGAGACTCCAGACACGAAAATAAAGTACCTAAAATGTAATTTAGGCCCAAATTAACAGTAAATGTAGTCTACTTTAGTATTCATATCCTGTGATACAAGAAATGTTCAGCTGTGTGGGAACTCCAAATTAAGATGGCAGTCAGGCATTTGGAGTCCTATCAATTAAATATTTTAAAAAAATAAAATAATAACAATAAATTCATTAATTAATTATGTCAAATTTAGAAGTAGCCTACTTGTACAACGTGTTGTGATTTTAATACCAGAGGTCTAATGCTATTGCATTGATGCAAGACGGATACTTCACACTGGTTATGGTGAAAATACATACATACAATAACAACTTCTGTTGTATTTCCCCTTGTGGGATGAATAAAGCTCCATCTTATATCTGAGTTATTTTGTTCAGTGGTCCCCAGTGCTGGTGTCAGTATCCTGCAGGGCAACACATAAAGTATGAAGGGTTGTGAGTTGATTATTGTGAGAGGGAGGAGATAAAACAAAGCAAACAACTTCATTCTATTTTAGATTTTTTTTTCCATCTTAGATGTGCCTTAAGGGAATTGATGGGTCGTTTTAAACAGACTGAGCCAATAAAAAAAAACAAAAAACAATGAAAATAAACCAAATAAACCAATCTGAAAGGTTTAGTTGGGAAAATAACTCAATAACAATGAGGAACAGAGAAAAAAACTTCTACTGTTAAGAAAATATAACTGAGAACATGGATAGTTTCCTCAGAAATGGACTGAAATGGAAGGCTAAACCCTTAGAAGTATAAAATAAAAGTACAAGCTACTTATTTATCTGATGCAAAGAAGTTTAATTTATTCCTCGATAAATCAAAGAAGTACAAGTGCCATGAGATTACTACAATTTAAATCATATGAAATGTTTAGCAAATTCAGTTTGATAGAATATCTAAAAACAAAGTAGAAGCTCAGGAAATGAAAAGCGAGCTTCCAAAGTGGGATTATAGAAACAGAGACAATGCTTGGGTGATTTAAGTTCAAAACTCTGTATTTACTGAAATCATATAGAAATATTTAGTGCTGTTATTTTCAACTCCTGATTAATGTTTAATATCAAGAAAAAGACAACAGCTCTCCACAATGCACAGGCTCTGGTCATGTCTTGTTGAGGTTCACTTTTTTTTTTCTTTACTTGAGCACCAGCTTCAAATCTGTCATATGCTTTAAATTTCACGGGGTTGTGAGTTGCTCAAGAACACAAAGTGCTGACCAAACAGCTGCTCAGCTAAAAACTGAGCAGGGCAGAAGACCAAAGGCATACCACCTTTTGTTCTCTAGAGTAGATACATTTTTAAAAGACAGCAGATTTAATGTGGATATCATGGATTGTATGGTGTCATTTTTACACAGGAAGATGTTGTCGACAGGCCTTTATGTCTTATGATGTAATATACAGTACAAGTCAAAAGTTTGAACATAGCAACCTATTAAAAATGAATAGTTTTAGGAATTGTGTGCCAAATGGTAACACTAGTCAGTCCCCAGAACTGAGCTCATATATGTTGCTGCATCAGTAATGATGGAAACATTTGGTATATCTGTGTGGAGCGCACCCTCCATGAAGAAGATGGTTAGAAACTATGATCAAGAGAGCTGAGAGGGCTGAGTTAGCTGCCAGAGGGCGGGACAAAGCTGTCAGCTATTGATCTGAGGATATGTTTTTTTTTTTGTCATATCTCCTGCTGCTGAGAAATTAGAAAAATGTTCTAGCAGGAGAGTTACTGGCCCTCATACAAGATGGTGGGCACTTTTCCTTCAACATCACCAATCCCAGTTTTTCTTTCTGCCCACCAATCACCTTGAACTGAACCCAAAAGTTAATCAGCCAGGTTACAAATCCAAGAGAAAAGCCTTCCATCATGATCTTGTGAGAACTTTAAAGGCTTGCCCACTGACCATGATAAAAATATTATTCCTTACAGTATTAGCAAAGTTATCACATAATCTGCTAGATGACATAGAGACATGGAGAACCCAGGAAAAAGCCCACAGTGTTCATATCTGAAAATGTATCTTGTAGAATGGTAATCAAAAATATTTGGATTTCAGGAAATAGTGAATCCCTGCTGTTATTGTGCGCTTCAGGCACATGATGTTAAAGCTGGAAGTACATTTTTAGATTTCTCTCTGGGATCTCTGTTAGTTGTATAATCGTTTATTCTCATCAGTGTTTACTCCAAGTTGTAATTTTTCACGCCTGCACTACTATCCACACGTTCAACACATCAGTGTGGGATGAAACATTCTAAATGCAAGCATTTGATTTCTTTTTGTTGGACTTAAAATTACTAATTTCTCTTGTGTGGGTGTTGTAGAATTAATGCTGAGAGGGAAATATCTGGATTGTCTTGACTTATTGTCAGTCGGGGAGTTAAGTCAGACCTACCCTCAGCTTTATGTGTAATAAACCATGCCTTTAAAATGCCTTTAAAATGCTAGAAATGGGAAAAGTCCAAAATTCAGCACATTAAGGCTCTGTGAACAACAGAACAGCGAGGAGTGAGAGTTTGTTCCTGTAACATCGAGGAAACTGTCAGTAAGATCATCATTCATAAGGAACCGATGAAAGAGCCCCAGGCAACAGAAGACAAAAGAGGAAAAGAGAGTATTTCGGAAGACCTATCATATCAGTTAGCGGAAGTAGATGGCATCCAGAAACCCTAACAGGGGCAAGAAAGGACCAAAGGATCTGATCATGGCAGCACAAGAACATGCCTCAAGCACTGGACTGATAAAGGAAGGCATCTATCACAGTAGAAACTGTAAGAAAGTGTAAGAAACTGTAGCAGACAATCAATGCTGATTATAGGTAAAATCCAGGACAGACAGACTGACAGACAGATTATCAAGCAGGTTTAAAAATGATAAGAATACTACACTTTCCCCATTTCCAAAGCTGTTAAATTCCTCTGCAAACTGAAGCATGTTTACATTCTGCATTAAATTAAGCTGTCACAACTGTGATAATGTACAACTATTAGATGGTAGGAGGGGATAGTCCGTGATGTCACACCACTGATTGTCGGTTTGTTGTGGACTTTTGTCTTTTAGTGAATAGTTTTTGTTCTGTTCTTAGTAATATTAACTTTTGAAGTTGCATGTTCATGTAACTTTAGTCTTTGGTTTACCTCCGGCATCTTAGTCAGCCTTACCTCCTGTTTTATTTAATAGGACCCGCCACCTTGTGTAGTCAGTTTAGCTTCACATCTGCTTTCACCCCAGGCCCCCCTTTACTGACTGCTACACCCACAGTGTTTTGCTCATTATTGTCTGTCAGCATATTTGCTCCAGGTTTTCCTTTGTTCTTCACCTGAGTCTTTGTTTTTTTGCTGTGTGTTTCTCTTTGTGTTTAGTTTAGTTAAACTTCAGCCTAACTTTGCTTACGTTTTGGATTAGTATTTTATGGACTTCCTACCGCTGCAGTTGCAGAGAAAAGCTGATTTATTTCCCTCTGGTTCTGGTTCTCACCACCGCTGCTACGCACAAATGTGACAAAGTTCAAGCTTCATCCCATCCAAAACTGTTCAGAGACTTTTTACTCTCCTACTTTGCTGATGTTATTGGATTATTGGGAGTTGTAACACCCAAACTGGTAGAGTGGCTCCATCAAGCCTCAGTTACAACAACTGCAGTTACAACCCAAAAGAGCGAAGTCCTAACAACGACGACAACACTGTGGAGAACCTAAGGTAATGGCAGTCCTAAGCTGTCTTAATTAAAAAGTCAAATTTACTTGAATGTGGTCATTTCAACATTAAAAAGAGGTGATTCAGGTGGTGTTTCCCACCTGAGGAACTCCTGTGACCTTACGAGAACCTTGTCACTCGCAGATAAATAAACACCCAGCAATGATGTTTACTGTTGGCTTCTAATATTGTCTTGGTGAGATCCCAACACCACAGGACATCTTCTGCGTACAGTAGCAAGTCTATAGGGTATAAGCGAAGGATGTCATGACATGAAACAGCTGAAATTACACACCAGCTGGGCTGACTGAAGGCTGTTTGAGGCCCAGAGTGTAGAGTGGCTTCAGCGATCCGTAGGCCTGCATGTTGATACCCACACTGACTGTAATGTTGCTTTTAAGAGTAAGTCAACATGAAATACAGTTGTGTTTACTTCACTGTGTTACTCAAGCTGAGCATTTTACTTGAGTTTAATATTTGAAGTGTGTACAGAAGCCGAGAGAGAATTTGCCTGCAGTCATTGATTTTGATGCTTTTTTTTCTTGACATCACAAAGTGACTACTTTATCCTTATCATGGCAGTTGTAGGAGGATCTGAAACATGAAGTCAAGGCTTGCATGTGTAATTCTGTTTGCTGCTCTGAGTTTCAGTAAATGTGTGATCTTCAGCCCAGACAGTGGCACCTGTGGGCAGAGATAAGAGTTAACCAACACTGTTCCATGTCAGCCAGTAGCTGCCCTTAAAGAGATCCCACTGTTCGTGTTGATGGGAAAACTAACTTTTCCTGGCTGAACAAATATCTTAATACTAACCTGTAATCACAAAAAAATAGGACATACATTAGTTGTTATCACTACAAAATGAGTCCCATTATCTTAAAATTATCAATTCATGCTCTCATCATGTATTGCAAGTCACTTTTCTGTGTAACAACTCAGCCAAAGCTTCACTGCCATTCAGGGATCAAAGGTACCTTTCAAATAGATGCTGTACTGATCCTGAAGGAAATTGTGAATTTTTTTTTTCTCCCCGTAATGAACCGTAGTACTTGCCAAAACCCAGAATTGAACCAGGGACCTTCAGATCTTCAGTCTGACGCGCCCCTCAACTGAAGCTTCGCTTCTGATGGTTAAATTATTGCTTCAGCAAAAATGGCTGCAACATTTCTTAGAAAATACAATAGTCCATTTTTAACTACATTCTCCTGTTTGAAGATATATTGTTGTTGTCCATCAATCTGTAAAGGTTTATAAGATGATTTCAAACCATCATTCTACATTGAGAAAGGTTATTAACAAGGGGAAAACATTCAAGGCAGCTGCCAATCTTCCCAGGAGCTGATGTGCCAAGGTGAGACTGTGCAGTGCTCAGAGAGACTACAAAATACCAAAGAGCTACACCTCAGACTCAACAGGCCTCTACAGGCCCAAATGATTACTTCAAGTTATTGCTGCTTATAGGTGGTTCTACAAGCTGAAGAATCATGACGTGGACTTGAAATTTCTTTATTACGTGACTGTTTTCACGAGGTCAAATCACTGACGACATCCAGAAGGACAGACTTAAACTTCTGAAGAGCTTTGAAATCCGTAAAATGGTTCAAAGTCCTTTACTTTAATAAATCACTTGGATAATTGCTGTCCCATTTTCAGGAAGATAACATTAGCAGCAATTTCTTTGATGCTAAAAGCTCAAAGCAGAGAGATATCTTGACTGTTCTGCCATTAGTGTAGAATCTACTGACATTTTCCCCAGTTTTATTTTCATTTTATACCGCATATGTCAAAAAGCATTTTCTGTTAAAAAAAAAAACATCTTAATTTTCCTTTTCATCCTCAAGTGGAGAAATCATGTTCCTGACAAGCAGAAGCGGAATTGGTGAACGAAAATAGCTGTTTGAAGATGCTGAGTGACGTGTTGGTCATAGCACAGCATGACTGCGAGGTTTGATCAATGTTCTATCATTTATCTCAAGATCAAATGAGATAAACTGTGGTGTGCATGATAGATTGCCTCAGTACAAGTTAGGAAATACTAGTTGGTACCTATAAATATAGCTCAGCATTTAAATCCCTCTGAATGTACAAGATATGTTACAGTTAAACTTCTGAACATGAACAGCAGACATACAAAATCAATCTAGACAATTTTCTTCATCTTCATCCATGCCTCTGAGGATATCAGCCCACACTATTTTGAGGAATTTGTGTGTAATGCGATGATGTGAGTCAAGATTAACTGAAGTCTCAAAAATAAGAAGATCCACTGAGAGTCATGAAGCTTTTCAACAGCTTTGCTCTGTCATAGGTGCCAAAGAATCCTTTTGGATCAGAGGTGTCAGGTGTATAAGAACAAGAAAATAAGTTCAGTCGCCTTCTATTCAAGCACTCTAAAGGATCTGGATGACAGACAGTCAACACAGACGTATAGCCTTGCACTTTGAGAAAAAAACACCCTTGGAAGAGTACAGGAGTTTAAGAGGATGTCAAGGACACACTCTGTTTCAATCTTAGAGTCACACAATATATTCTCATACTACTGTCAAAGTTTTTTCAGTGACTATGCTGTGTCTTATAATAAAACCATCTATACCACTCAGTTAAACTACATAATGCTTAAGGAAATGATATATTATGCCATAACCTTTGCTAATCTTGATAAATTCAACCATAAAGTTTGACCTCAACTATTTAAAAATAAAATTTGCTTATTTTTGCCCTAAAGAAAAGAAAAAAAATCCCAACAGACTTTTTCCTTTGCTTTTTTTTCTCAGTGTGGGCATCAAAGGCTTAAGAAAAAGAATCAACTTGACCAGAGCTGTGTCCTGCTTGACCTTTATGTTTCCGCTAACTATTTCCAAAACCAATGCCACTGTCTGTTTTCACAGAAAGAGGCAGGGATGTGGCAGGAGTTCTCCAGTGTCACACATTGTGGCAAGAGTCTACGTGGAGGAAGGGGAAAGCAAAGCACTAAGTTCCTTTAAAGGAACAACACCGAGCCACTGAACACATCAGCTTAGTGTACAGCAACATCAAGTTCACAAAGGAGGATGCAAAAGCAACAAGCTGCCTTTTAAGGCTGTGCTGTGTGATAGAAGTCTCAACACTGAGGTTTATCAGAAACTTACACCCAGACCAGTAACTGCTCTTTGACTGGCACAGACTGTCATCCGGCCAAGAATGTTTCTGCTAAAGCTGAGGGAAGACGAAAGGTGCACAAACACATCAAGAAAGCCCTTCAAACCTGTAAACTGGGCCTTTTTCAAGTCAGCTAAGAATTCTGGGGAAAAAAACAGCACAGCATCAAATGTAGAGGAAGAGAAAAACAGGCACAAAAATATTGTCATTCCGTACGTGGCAGCAGTCTCTGACAAACTCAGAAGAATTTTCTCCAAACACAACAATCGTGTGCACTGCAAATCCAACACCATCGGACAGAAACTGGTTCTCCCTAAAGATTAAACACCTAAACACAATCTTAGTGGTGCTGTATATGGTGTTAGGTGCAGAGAGGAATGAGTCTTAAATACGTGGAAAATAAAGAACCTCCTCACAACTGTATGCCAGAATAAAAGAGCAGCTCCATCGAGGAGCTTCAGCCTCTGTATATGGACACCCGATGCAGTTCTGACAGAAAATCGATGATTTGAGAGAGGAGTGACAGAAGCCATCTCATTTTTACTGGAAAACCCATCATTAAACAGTTCTGGCCCCAGCCATCATCCTTCTAATGCCATGACCTCAAAGACGGAGAATTTTGCACGGACATATTGTCGGGCACTTTCAAAAGAAGATCCAAACTTACAAAATGCAGAGATAGCACAAAATGCAACACTGGTTGTCGGGAAAATAAATCAGAAATAAAATAAAATCCTTTTGATTGGATGCCTTCTACAGGTTCTAGCTTTCCTTGACAGCTTGAGGCGAAGGCCTCTGTGGTGATGACCTCATTAAACACTTTCATTTCATTGCATGTCTTGTGCTTTTTAGTGAAGAGAGGTGGAATTAAATCTTTGCAGCAGTGCCACAGTGCTGAGATACTCTAATATCCAATATCAGCCCTGAAATAATACGTTGTTTGAAAAAATAAGAAACACAACGATAAAACAGAAGATCTGATAAATGAAAGAATGAATGAATGAACAAATTAATGTTGATACGAAAAGAATATCTGCACTTGGTAACAAATTATCACTATTATCGCATCTGTAATTGAGCTGTTGCAGAAAATCTTAGAAAATAGGAAGTGGATCCAACAAGAAACAGAAAGAAAAATAAATACAAATGTTAAATAAACATAATGGATAATAACAGTTCCTCGCTAAATTTACAGGAAAAAAAAGCAGAAAACACTAAGATTAAATACAAGTACATCAAAGGTGCACTTAAACATAGTGATTTAATACTCAAATGTATTTTATCTCCCTTCACAAGTAAGCAACACATGTTTGTGCAACCCACAGAAACACAGCTGCCTCTGTGTTATAAAAACAGTGATCATATCATCGACTTATCCATTAACATGATTTCTAATAAGTTATCCAAAAACTGAAATTTGTTGATGCGTACACACTAAAAAGAAATTGAAATTTCTGTGTAAATCAAATTTAAAAGTATGTTATTTACTCACATTTAATTTTACAGTAACATTTTTTTATAAAGATACTTGATAAGATCAAATTTAGAAACAAATACCTTTTACACAGTTTGGTGTACCAAATCACTTCTAGTAAGAATTATTATTGTATATGTAAATGTCTTCTTCCGATGTACCCAAACCCTAAACATGTACTCGGGATAAATTATGTAATATTTCATGCAAATTATCGGGTTATTAAAGCTTTTTTTAATGCACCAGCTTTATATCTGCCACATGCTTTGAAGCTTTCCTATAGAAAACAGTTTGTTGAAGACCACAAGGTGGCGCTCACTCCTCTCTTCAACAAAACGCTGTGGGGTACGGAAAACCACAGAGGCGCAACCTTCTAAATGATCATCATTATAAAATAGGGTTATTTGGTTTATGCAGATATTATGGATACTGTATGGACAACTACATTAGTTACATACAGGAAATGTGCCTGAAAGGTCAGTTAGGGACAGCAAACATTTGCCAAAACATATTTGTCAGACAAATAAGAAATGATGATGCAGTAAATAAACTTTACAAACAGACCAATAGTTGCTGGATTCGATGTCTGAGGCTGGTACATTCCAGCTTTCACACAAGACTGATTTGTGTATGAATAAATCTATGGTGAATGTGCACGTATCACACTGTAAAATATACACAGAACTGCAAACAAACCTGATGTTTTTCCTGATGATGAACAAAATAATACTGTCCTTTACTACAGCTTTACTACTGACAGGTAAATAGATGGGTTTTTTTCACCCATGTGTGAAAAGCACTGAGGTCATGATCCTGTGATGTAATTCAGTGTAACAGCTGAGGTTATGTAACAGCCTGGCTGACAGAAGGCTCTTTGGGAGCAGAGCTTTAGTGATCTTTAGTTTTGCATGTTTAGAAGCACACTGATTATTATGTTGCTCTTTAGAAAAGGCCGACACAACATCTTAGATGTGTGTACCTCCACTTCCTGCTACTTGGTATGTTCACTTAAGTGTGTTTAAGAAAGAAATATGAGCTTGGACGTTATTTTGACATTTATAGTTAACTAATGAATGTGCATGGAGAGTATCTCAGTTCCTGTATGTTACATTATTACAAACTGAACTACCCAAAAGTGGTAAAACGTTAGATGAATAAATTGAATTAAAGGTGGGGTTTTTTTGCTTTAAAATATTGTTTTGTTTGTAGAGCAGTACTTTTTAAATCAATTATTTCAAATGATTTCAACACTTGCCTGATCACAGGAAACTGAAACCTAAAAGAGTAATGGCAGATAAATGCAATAAGAGAGAAACTTGATGTAAGAAAAAATGGCTGAAACATAAACTTCACACACTATGATCAGTGAGTGTCATTATTCATTTTAACTTGCAAGGAAAGATAAAGATGTACTTTCTTATCAGGTGATAAAATGAGAAAATGATTGATTAATCCAGACATACATTTGTGATCATTGCTGCTATGTGGCACAGCATGTGTTTAGTGACAGTGAAAGTGAAATGCAGCTGTTTGACTTGTTAACACTGTGACCTCAGAGTCACAGTGTTTATAAGCTACACAGACGGACGGTGCGTAAAAGGCTGTGATCCCTGTTAAAGCTGTAATGGCACAGAGGCTCAGAGAATGAGGGATCATCTGTATGTGTTACCTGCTGAGAGGAGCTTTCAGGAATTGACTGGTCAACTGATTTCACTGGGTCAGAGGTCATGTTCAAGACTTTGTGAATCATTTGGAGAGATTAGACGATGACCAGCCGAGCAGATCGTGTAATCTGAGAGTGTTGCTAAAATGAGGCTGTGTCCTCCATTCAGGATCTGTCTGGGTTGCATGTTGAAGACATGCGGATTGTGTCTCGTTCACATTCATCTGGGTACTTTTTAAAGAAGACTGACTTGGTTAGAGTTTTTTTCTGTTTGTTTTTTTTAAAGGGCCAAGAGTAAAAGATGTTGAAGACATATCTGCAGAGATAGAACTAAA
This sequence comes from Leuresthes tenuis, assembly GCF_036924035.1. Taxonomy (NCBI): domain Eukaryota; kingdom Metazoa; phylum Chordata; class Actinopteri; order Atheriniformes; family Atherinopsidae; genus Leuresthes; species Leuresthes tenuis. Next base: position 12,959,350 of record NW_027325365.1, on the reverse strand, counting down.
CTTTTGATTAACTTTGAGAGCCTAAAATGCTTCAAATACCCCATACAGCTTCAATCGTTCACTCAGATTATTCTAAAAGCCCTATTTTTTGTTCTTTTTAATCCAGAAATTTAGATTGTTTCCCAAGAGGCAAAAGCTCCGTAAATGGTGAAGAATGAAGTAAGCAAGTAAGTCTACACATATATATACAAACTAATTGGATTCTACTACAGAAACTGTAGTGTTGTAGATACAATTAAACCTATACTACAACTGTCTTATATTTATACAGAAAACACAAGGACAGAGATTACAGTCAACTACTAACGAAGGGGTGGTACATACTCTGGTTAGGACCCAAGAAGTACACAATGTCCTTCCCTACTCATGCCACAACTGGCTCAAAGCCTGCGCCTCTTTACACCAGCCAAGATCATGTCTCAAGAGGAATTCAGTGTACGGCATCTCCTAAAATACGCATCAGTTACTGAGTTACAGCTGCAGATCCAACTGTGAAACTGTCTAAATGAGTCTTTTTCCACTTGAATTAGTCTCAAAAGAACTACTCGTTCTGTGGGGGTTTTTTTTGTAGTTTTTCCTTTTTAAATACACAGTGAAGTGACACATCAAGAGATCACTTCACTGTGACAGTAAACGTTTATGGTGTCGTATTGGTAAAAGGTCCAACAAATCAAAGACAAAATCCTCATTCACACCAGTTGGAGTCAGAAGATGGCTGGCAGGAAAGCAAAGTATATTTAGAAGGTTGGAATAATCCACCTCCCTACAGGTAATCCAGGTTGTTTCTCTATAGCAAATCTTCTGCTTGCACATATGTAGAATAGATTAATAAATCTCCTAACTTCATGCATATCACTTTTCTGTAACTGCACCTTAGTACAGTCAGGCCAACTTTCTCAGCTGATTTTGGCTTGCCCCCAACTACAACCTGCAGCTCTAGGCTTACATTTCTCCTGAGAAGCTGCCAAATGGCTACCCAAAGCAACGGGACCAAGGACATGCGCTGCAAGGACACTTAGTTTGTGAAGACATCCTTCATACATGGCATTGCGTTTCAAAACCACACGGGATGTTCACTCAGTAGGTTGCCTTTATTTCTCTTTTTTTCTGGCAAGGTTCCTTTGGTTAGGGAATGAAACTCTTTTGAGGGGCAAAACAGAAAAGAAAAATCATGGGCCAAGAGAAGAGAGCAGAACTGATTCCCCCAGTACAACTAGTAAAAAAAATACTAGTTGGTCCCTATAAATATAGATTGGCATTTAAGTCCTTCCAAATGTACAAGATATGTTACAGTTAAACTTCACAACATGAACAGTGGACATACAAAGTCAACTTAGATGACTTTCTTAAGCTCATCATACAAGACAAGCACAAAGGCACCGCCCATGCCTCTGAGCACGTTAGACCATGCTCCTTTGAAGAAGGCCTTGGAGCCCTCATCACGTGCAATCTTCTTCCAGCAGTCAATGGTTCCAGTGTACATGATGTCAGCTGAAATATGACGAAATACAATCGTAAAGACCTTAATTATGTCCACAAAAACAGAGAGTTATACTGCTGCAATATAGTGCATTCATCACCTCCTTTGCGTCCAGACTGCATCATCATACGACGACGGACGGTATCGAAGGGATAGGACACAAGACCGGCGACAGCAGTCACAGACTGGGCGATCATCCAGCTCACAAAAATGTGTGTGTTCTTGGGGTCTGGAAGCATGCCTGTAAGAGAAAGGTCAATCAGGAAGATTAATCTCAGTTTCAAACAGAAGAAGGGCCGCTGAAGGAGAGAGGCAGTAAAAACTCACCCTTTGCTGTGTCGTAGACCCCAAAGTAAGCAGCTCTGTAGATGATAATGCCCTGCACTGAGACACTGAAGCCCTGGTACAGACCCTTGATGCCATCGGACTTGGAGATCTTCACCAAGCAGTCTCCCAGGCCTTTGAACTCACGCCCCTGTCCCGCTTTGCCGACATCAGCAGCGAGACGCGTTCTGGCGAAGTCGAGGGGGTAGACGAAGCAGAGCGACGTGGCTCCTGCGGCGCCACCGGATGCCAAGTTACCTGCAAAGTATCTCCAGAACTGTTTGCGCTTGTCCACACCGTCCAGGAAAATCTTCTTGTACTTGTCCTTGAAAGCAAAGTTGAGGGCCTGCGTGGGGAAGTATCGGATGACGTTGGCCAGATTCCCTCTCCAGAAGGAAAGGAAGCCCTGCTCTTTGGGGATGCGGACGACGCAGTCCATAATGCCCTTGTACTGCTTGTCAACTGAAATCTGTTTGCTGGCATGTTGCACCTGTAATTAAAGTGCAGATCACATACAATCATTATAACCCCATTTCTTTGCAATCTGTTTTAGATTTAGATAAGTCAGCACTTTGCAAGAAAAAAAAAGTGCCTGGCAAACAGACACATTTTTATACATGTGCTTGAGCACAACTCTTTACGCACCCATTCAATAATTCACCCCCCACCCCCGAATCCAGGCCCAATGCAGCAGAGAAAAGCCATGGCGCAACCCTTACTGTGACCTTGCCTGCGAGTTGTCAAGTCAAACTAATGATCCGTCAAGAAAGTAGAGTACTTTTAACACACCACGGTGTCAGAAGATGAACAATAAGTCGTTGTATTTCCGCCGGAGAGCACTGCAGCTTGCTGGCCAGTCCATTACGTAACAGGTCTGATACGCTTCGATTCTGCTCATTCCTCATCTGTGCCTGCAGAGCTGCTGCAGCTGACCGTCTATAACCCAGTTTCTACTCCTCGCACCGCAGCATATGTTTCACATGGTTTCATATTTTTACCACCACATCCCCTTTGGAGTTCTCCACCATCCCTTAGAAGTCCCAACACAAGCAATAAGATGCTGATAACAAGCATTTGCACTTTTGCCGCATCAAACTGCCATCAATAACTGAAGTGTCATAGGCCGTCAGGTGCCTGCAGGGCAGCAAGTAACACCCACCTGGAGAAGAAGTTTGACTCTCTCGATGGGGGCTACAGCTGTTTTGGAGATGGCAGCGGCGATCCCACCGGCCAGGAAGTCCTTGGCGAAAGAAATGGCTGTTTCACTCATCTTCGGGTGCTGGTCCGCTGCCTGCTCGGTGCTGTTCGGCGGTGGAGTTGAAATGGCCGAACTCAGTGTGGAGTTGAGGGGATTTTAAGGAGACTGAACGCGAGACCAAACGTGAACACAAGAGTGTTGCTCGTGATTGGGCAGTTGTGAGAGTAGTAGGCGGGTCTGGGCGACGTCTATTTAGCGGTGTTTGCTGCTGTCTTTGGTCATTGGTGAAGTAAATGTATGAGAGACGGATTTTTGCTTCACAGGAGTGAACTTTTATCCGTTACTGCGCCAGTTTGACGTAGCCCTGAATCACATTTCAGCGGAAGTCAGGTGTCTGTGTTGTGCACGGTTTTTGTTTGTTTGTCTTTTTAAAGTTCAAGGTCGAGTCAAGTGTCAGTGTGAAGCAGCTGAGGCCTAACCACTATGGTGCATAAAGGTCATCCCATCTGTTGACGTCCTTTGGATGTCGTCCTGTTTCCCATAGAGAGAAGGACATGATTCAGTCAGCTGACTGACTGCATGCAGAACCGGCCTCAGCACACTCATCCAGCCTGTGGTCTGTCACCTCAAAGTGCTTTGAGTTATCAAATAAAGGCTGAAACATTAGGTAGTGAAGTAGGTGCGCAGATATTTAAGACTGGCCAAGTCATATTGTGATTTAAAACATAGTAATCTATTAAAAGTATAAAAGGTATTAACATGATAAATAGATCAAACATACTCGTGTAGAATGCTATGAGGCAAGTAGGTTGTTAGAATCTGCAAAGTAACCAGTAATTATGGTTGTCTGATCAGTAAAGTGGAGTAAAAATTACATTCCATGTCTCTCAGTCGGGAGTAGCTACTTGAAAACTGTACGTGGGTACAGTTCTTTTGCAAAGAACCAACATTACACTTTCCTGCTGGAAACTCCCCAAACAAGAAAGCAAACCTCAGCTCAACAGGAGGTAGCTTTATCCACCTGAAGAACAGACTGAATGAACAGAACAGAACGAAAACTAACAAGAAACAAGTGCATGAAGAACAAAAATGTGTTGTTGAGAAGAAACATTTTTAATGCTTCATTTCTTCAATCAAAATCCATGTTAGCGCATTTACACGACAGACCATAGCACACTTAAAACTGACAAAGACATCAAAATGTCACACTCATTGTACATTAAAAGCATTTCTCACAGTTGTACTCACAGCTCAGCTTTTAGGTACAACTGTGAAAGCATTATGCAACCGATTTTACGTGAATAGGCCTTGGCGCTACTTAAAGTTAATGCAGCAATAACTGCAAAACCCCCCAAAAATAAATACAACATTCAAGGCACATGATAAAAGCTATCATGAATTGTGGTTAAGAAAGTAATTCGTGAACAAATACCACTGTTGGATGAAACGATACTGTTCTGAAAGAGGTAGACGGTCCATTCATGACATTATCTCATTTGCTTTTCTGTGTTTTTTTCCAGAAAAAAATACTGGTAAAGTGTGGTCAGAAGTCTTTTCCTTTGTTTTTGGACCAGAAATATTTTCACGTGAAGCTTCACCAGCGATTTCCCAAAGACGACTCCCTTGACCTAAAGTTCCTGTTTTTCAAGTAGCGTTTGACCTCCTGCAGCTCATAGGGTCCGAGGCTCTGGTCGACTCCCGGTGTGAGCTGGTAGCTCAGAGGTGAGATGATGTAGCCGTTGCGGTAAAGGCAGACCTGCTTACACATCTCAAAGCAGGTGAAAAGAAGGCCAAAGTAGGGCACGATCTGTGAGGGGAGGTGGGGAGAAATTAGAGTGTCTTAGTGTAATAACATTTCACTCAAAAACCTCAGTCTGATTTTAAGTGGCAATCAAATTTGCATCATGGAACGGCCATTATTTTTTAAATGAGCTGAGTTACATGTGTGAAACAACATGCAGCTCTGAAGAGATGTGCAGCTGAAATTGGAGAGTGGACCATGCTGTTCCACTTTGCTCATGATATTCTGGCTGTGAATTTCAAACTGAACATTGCTTTCCATGCCCTGCCCCCATTCCCTCCACTGCGTAGGCCACAGGTTACAATGATGTCCCTTCGCTGTCATAAAGGCACCAGTGATCCTGAGCACGAGCAGCTATTTCAGTTTCAATTTAGTTGTAACGCAAGATCAAGCAAACCAGTGCCCTGGCCATATGAATAATATACTGTACATATGGGGAATTACCTTTATTGTGTTAGCAGTGAGGCCGTTCCACAGTGACAGGACGCCCTTGTTTTTAACAACCTGCATGAAACAGTCAATCATTCCAGAGAAATGGACGTCAACGCCACCAAAATGTGGAAGACGGGCACTCTGCGCCTGAGAAGAGAGAAAGTGAAAATATGCAGAGGCGTATTAGGAAAGTGTTCTCATGTTCCAATAAAATTATAACCAGAAGGTCGGGTGAGAGGGGGCTGAACTCACAAAAAAAAACAACCAAAAAAAACACTTAACTGTGTATGGACGCATCTCTTCTGACTGTTTTCACAAATGAACAGTGGAGATTTTCAGGAGAATGTGCGGATAATTAGGTTTGGACCATCTCCACAGTTGCCATCACGACATACATGCCACATTCTCACATCTGAAAATATTCCGGAGGGGCATCTGAGTGCAGGGCAGAGGACGCGGGACATGACGCAAAAAAAAAAAAAAAAATCACGCGAGACATTTTTCCTACAGCCCACAAGGCTCAATGATGGCTGATTCTGCTTCAATATTAATGTCACATCTATAGTTACGAGTGCAAAGCAGCATACAGGCCAGATGAAGAGTATGAAGCAGTAACCGTTATCGACGTGTACACTCGCTTCCAAGAAAAAAAAATCCAAACTCAATTATCAAGACGAGCAGCTGCAGGACTGTACTTCAATTATGGTGTGAAGACAAAGACAGAAAAGAAATGACTGAAAAGTCTAACTAATTTCAATAAATGACAAGTGAATGTGATCGTATAAAAAGAAAAAAGGTTTGACAAAAGATATCTGATCACTCAGAGGGAACTTCAAGTGTGAAACTGGGTCTTGTGCTCTCTACCTCACCACGACCGTGCAGACTGACTGTCATGTGATGTAATAAAGGACATGTCCTCAGAGGTTTCAAGGCTCTAAATAAGGAACGTACAGTGGTGGCAGTTTTAAGGCTATTTGGTAGATCGGTCCGTAGATTCCCACTCATTGAGGTCATGACGAGCTGAAATGCTACACAGAACGAAACTGAAATTCTTTCACCTCCGCGAGGCTCCCTCAGCTCTGACTCTCTGGTGGACTCCCAGATATTTAACCTCTCGTGGTGCCATTTGCACCTTGAGTGTCGTCGAGTTCACCTGTGTTGTGTCGTAGATGTGGGTGGCACGGACTGCTGAGGTCATGTGCGAGTCATTTGTAGTGGAAACGTCAAATAAGTTTAACTACAGCGAGCTTATCTTAAGTCATGACCCTAAGCTTCTGGAAACATCCTCAGCAGCTTTACTGTCATTCATTATCTACCCTGCGTTAACGTTTCACTCTGAACTTTTCATAACAGAGACTGATTCACTAAATCTAATTTTTATATGAAAGCCTTGTTGTTGGGCGACATTAGTTTTGATAACACTGAAAACATACAGCTTTCAGAACTCCTGCTGTCTGACAGTTACTGACTATCTTTAGAGAACTTATCTATAGCTTCTGCAGACCCGGGGCACATTCAAATTCCCAGCTGCTGTTGAACTTTGTGCCATCTAATAATAGGCTGAAGAACCGGATGCAGTATGCTGTCAGTGCAGCGCCATTGTTCCCACCCGTGTGTCCTTCCTAACCCACAGAAGACATCTCAAACTTGACTTAAAAGGAACACCGTTTTCTACAAACATACAGAAATGCCTTGGCTTTAAATGTAAGGGAAAAATTACTTTAATATCAGTGTTACTCTGATGTTTTTTTTGTTTGTTTTTTTTTTTTAATGGAAAAAACACAGAATGGTCAAATAAAGTTGGCCATTCCCCACTCCAAAGTTGTGTTTTATAAACACAGTGTGCTGTGTCTAAAACTATTATCTAAATCTATGAGTTAGGCACATCCCCACTGCCCTCCTCTGGAGTAAAGGTGCTAATACAACACAGTGCACAGAATCACCTACATTTTCTATACCCATTTAATCCATTTCAGGGGCCCATTGGGCGACAGTGAGAGTCCATCACAGAGTCCATTCTTGATGCGAGGTGACGGCAATGACGACCACAACGGGATGTCTTTAAAGCCATTTTCAGATATTTAGCGAGGAGCTTTAAGATTTGAGAAGTAATGCTGTTTAAATGACAGGGTCTTCCTCAGAGTGGTGAGGTTTATAGCTATAGTTTTTTACTCTTAAATTTGTCAGTTAGCCCCTTCTTCAGCCCTTCATTTATGATATTCTTTAGGCCAAGAATGGCCTCAGAACACTGTGCAGTCAAAGCCCACGTGCAGAACGTGGAAATGTTCTGGTGACTTACTTGCATTTTCCGCTTCACGGTTTCAAAAGGGTACGAGAGGGTTTGAGCCACTCCTGCTGCAATACAGCCATTAATTAAGTTCTGCAGTGGAGTGAAACGAAATGGAGGCTCCTGCCAGAGCTTGTCCAAATTCAGGTAGACTGCATAGCATCCAACAGAAAAGGGAAACGCACCTGTAAACAAGTAAGATGTACCGTTAGTTACGGTAAATCTTATCACTAACAAAACACGAGGGGAAATCTGATGGATTTCTTCACTAAATCCCCCAAACTATGTGTTCCAGACACGGAAATTGAAAAGCAGACCTTAAATGAACAAATATGCGAGTGTGTGCATACATACCCAATACAGTGAGAGAAAATCCCCTGTAGAGAGCATGCAGCCCTTCATTCGTGTAGATCTTCGAGAGAGTGTGAGCTACACCGACATATGTGGGCTGCCTGCAGTTCTGAGCGATGAGTCTGGTCTCTGCCACCTCTAGAGGGTACGTGACCAGGGCTGCGGCAACGCCCGCCAGTCCACCAGCAAATATGGCCCTCCACTGGGAGATGAAGCCCAACTCATCCATGTGAAGGTGGACTATCCTGCACACACACAAAGAGAGCAACGTGGGATTAATAACACTTTGATTTTGATGATATGCTCTTCATGTTGGCATTAGATCGGTGTTTCTCAATTCCAGTCCTGATTCAAATGATCAGCATGTCATCAAGCTCTGCAGAGGCCTGACGAGGAGCCATTTATTTGAATCAGGTGTGGTGGAGAAGGGAAACATCGAAAAACATGCAGGGCAGTGGGGCATGAGGACCGGATATGAAAAACACTGCATTAGATTGAAGTTTAATGTCTGCTGCATGAACATTATCTTTATGATTTAGGGTTGAAACACCAGATTATTGTTAACAGATCAGTCACTATGCTGTAAACTGTCAAATCTATTGTTTGTTTAAGGAAAAAAAAAAATCACCAGTTCACTAAATTTTAGTTTATTTTACACTTAACTTGAATAATTAGGGTTGGGGCAGATACAGCTGCCATTGTCTTCTACATGGGATTACCCTGAAGCCACAATGTCTGCTGATATTAAAATGAAAAAGAACAATAAACAATTGATCACAAAAGAACTTGCTTTGATTCGTTTAGTTTCACAACAAATTAACAAGTAAGAAAACTAATCAAGTCGCAGCCCTCCTCCAGTGACAATGAACACCTTATAGAACAATGCAATGAGTGTAATATTAACTATGCCGCTGAACTGACTGTTAAAGTGAAGGATAAATAACTCCAGTCAGTCATCTATTGATTTAAATTTAGCTTAAGATCATTAACAGGAAACCTTGTGCGGAAAGAGCACGTGACTCGACCATATGTGTGTGTGAAAGAGGAACACAACATACAAAACAGGATGAGGCGTGTACATAAACACACGTGAGCGGACACCTCCTCAGACAGTGCATTTGTCACTGTGATGGATTATGGCTGTTTACAGCTCCTCCCTGCCCTGTGTGTTTGTTTCATTCCTGTGCCATGCTGTCCGCTCTGTGTTTGTTTTGTCCTGTAGTTACCCTTCAGCAACCACTGACGCCACAAAACCCTCAGCTCAGTCTTACAGGCAGGACTTCCTTTCATGATCAGCTTTCGGAGATTGTAAATCAAGCTTTGTATTTGTGTAGGTGTATATGTCACTGTTATAATTCACTTTTTTTATTATTGCCAATTAATCAATCAATATGTTTCTAATGATTGGTAATGAGCTCCAATAAAGCCCACTTTAATAGAATCCCAAACATTTCCGTCTATTATTTACAGACAAAAATAACCAGAAACTATTCACACTGAGAAATACAAAGTGGCCATTAATTAAGTCTTTTAAATAAGATGAACAAAACAAACAAAAACGTTTCTATATTCGTGGATCAGCTCCAATAATTTGGACACATTTTCTGCAAAAGAACTAAACAATGTTTTCAGTAATCTGACATTTTCTTTGTTAGTGGTAACTTTTAAAATCTCTTTCTTATGTTTATTTGTAAGAAGGAATACCTGTGAGTTTAGGGCTGTATTTAATGATAAAAACCTGACAAAAAATAATAGACATTGTTACACGTTATCTGAGATTTTCTTGACCACACTTGTTATCATTTACTTCAGCCGTGACCTGAAGATAAACTGGCTCCAATAATGACTAGACTTTATCAAAACAGGTAATTATCATATTTCTTTCTGTCCTTTTACTCTTATCTAGTAATTGTTTCAACTTAGATCAATGTAGGACAGCAGAAAAAAAGTTTTTTTTTTTTTTTTTTAAAAGTGATTGGTGATAAGTTGTAGGTTCTTCTGTTTTGTTATTGTATTGTTGTGTTTTGTAAAATGTTTTATAACTGTTCTTGGTAATAAATCAACTCAGAAACTACCTGTAAGACGAAATTCAGGGCCTACTTAAAACGTCACAATTTAAAAATCGACTGAGCCAATGCGGCCGTCTGATTGGCTGAAAAGAAGAAGGCGATCCTCGTCCGGTAAAACAGGAAGCACCTCTTTAGCTTTAAGAACAAGACCAAAACAACGATTTAAATAAGCCCTTTTTTGTTTTTCATCACGTCAAACAAAATCCAATTAAAGTGAATATTATATCACATTTTCTTCGACATAAGTTCATATATTTCCCCTGCTGTTTTACACTGTTAATAACACGGACATACTAAGTCAACGTCAGCTGACCAAGTTGGTTAAGAAGCTAATTTATAGACTACCAATCCTATAAGCGTCTATACAATCGGCACAACGTGATACCAGACAACTTTACAATCAGGTCAACTTACTTTTTGTATGTTGTGAGGTGAACTGCGGTGTATGGAAACAGCCGAAGACACGAAGCCAGGTTTCCTTTCCAAAATGCTCGAAGTCCCTCATTCTGGTAGATGACAAGGAAACTTTGGCAGAAACCGCTCTTGCAGTGAAATGTTCCCACCTGGTTTTTAATCTTCACCACCTCCAGAGGTGACGTGACAGTTTTGCTGAAAAAGCCGGAGAAACCGACACACATAAAGCTTTGAGAACTCGTCAGTCTGTTGTCCTTCTTCACCGAGGCCATGGCCTTTTGGCCTGAACTCTGTATTCCTCTAAGGATGTCGGTTTTCTTTGAGGGTCAGTAAAAGATTTGTTTATACGGGCCAGACGTCTAATTATAGCAGCGAAGAGGTGCTCCTCTCTCCTCTCTCGACCAGCGGTGTTATGTGACTACAAATTCACGTCAGCTTGTACTTCGGTAGAGCTACGGTTGTGCCCTCTGGACACCAGAGGGCGCTCTTTGACCTAAATATAAACCACAACCCCCAATTCCCTGATTTTTATAGTTATAAGTGTACACACAACCTCTTATTAATGATGAGGGAATGAGCAGCATTTATATATAGATGAAAGAAATGACCTGCTTCACATAGAATCTGTGTTCCTGAGCCCATGCAGTGATTTGCACTGATTAACCGGAGCTGCTTTTAATGCAACGCCACCCGAGGGGGCCTGAGTAGCACACCCTTGTATGCAGAGATTTTTCTGAATTCTCAGATTCTTTTAATGATATCACACAAAGCAGAGGATGAATCCCCCAATTATTTGTTTTGTTTGTTTGTTTTTTGTACAAAAAGTGCCTTGAAACTGCTCGATTAAGTTATTTAACCTGTTGGCAATTAATCTGTTTTGCTGAGATGTCTTTTCCCCTTTGACATCAAACAACTTTAATGATCTTTTGTTGTCCTTGTCCCAATTTCTTAAATACATGTATACATGTGTATGTATAAAACCAATTTTTCTGATTTATATCATATGCATGACATGTGAAATTGTTACCTTTGTCTGCTTATTTGTGTTAACCCTCAAAGTCCTGGACACCTGTAGTTAAGATAGCTACAGTTTTTAAATGGCTTTAGGTCTTTAAGGGTTCATTTGTATTTAATTGCTGTTTTATATTTTCACAGTTTAGAACAAACATTTCTTGAACATTTTCGTAGATATATGTATAAACATACAACAAAATATAGATATGCATAAAGAAATAGGTGCAAAAGTGCACTTGTATTAAATAAAAACAGGAAAGCATTAACTCAAGGTTAGTCCTTGAAGTTAGTGCAGTTCTTTTATTTTTAATCCTTTGTTTTAACCTGACTAAATAGCAGTAAACATAGCTTGAATGGTTTTATAAAGCTCTTCCTCATATTTTTTCGCTGACTCAGACTTTGGTTCCCAGAGATATTTTTGTTTCATTCTCTTCGACGTTCATTTCATTTTCTGCTTCAGCATCTACAGTCACTCGTCATGTGTCTGCATCAGCCAGATTGATCCTTTATCTTGTTTTCTTCATTGTACCAACAACATACTGTAAATCATGTCTGATTCACTGTAAAGTGTATTCATCAGCAGGGATTCGATGTTGCTGTCATGTTTCGGCCCAGTGTTTGTTTTCTCCTCGTCTCGGCCTGCCAGGAGTCCCTCCCTCGCCTGCTGGGCTGACAACCTCAGATGCATGCGAGCAGCTCACTTTCTGACTGTCCCGGGGCCACTTGGCTCCTTCACAAAGGCTTCCCGGAATAAAAGAACCAATCAGAGGAAATGACCAACCGATCACAGTTCTCCTCTATCGGGCCTCTAAGGGTGGAGAATGGGGCTGCAGCTTTAAAAATCTGCCAGACCAAGAACCAAATTAAATGCATTTATGATGAACTGACACTAAATCCCCAAATTAGAAAAAGTTAGGATGGTATGCAAACTTTGAAAAAATGTAGATCTTCCTAAATTTACTTTAACTTGTTTTCATTGGTGACACAAACCCAGAAATAGTCCATCAATCCATTATTGCATTTTAGGCCTGCAAAAGAGTAAAACAATATATAATATCAATGATATGAAGTTCCTCAAAGAACTTCTAAAGATCATATTCATCATTTGATATTTTTTTAGGAATCTGGAGCAATTCCAGTGCATAAGCTTCATGTTGATACCCGTGACTTCAGATCCCTCAGATTGCACTGCATCATGAACCTTCATTCATTAATAGCTGATATATACACAATGGGGTCAGTAGTCAAAGCAGTTCAGTTTTCAGATGCAGGATGACAGGTTAATAGGCGAATTCAGAGCAATTTACGTATGTGCTTTAACTGAAGAAAACCAAAGGAGCCCACTTACAAAGTCCTTTGATCTCATTCTGATGTGTATGTAGCTCATAATACACAAGATAATGTGATATCTCTCTTTTGAGATATGTGATGTGACGTGAACTAATGTTGTATCTTATCAATTAATGCTCCAGCAATCAAACGGGACACCTCCAACAATCTGTTGCCACTGTGTCTCCTCTGCTGTCCTTCCTCTACCACTCACACACATCACCTCTGCCCACCACAGACAGAGCACTGCCTTCTTCCTGTATGTACACCCCCCCTCCTGAAGGAGCACAGGAAAAACAGTGCGAGAGCTGCCTGGATGCCTTTGTGTCTCCACAACTGGCACCTTGCAGTAGTTATAGGCTGGCTGTGGCATTGTCATTCTCTGGATGTCATGCGCAAGTCAACCCTTGATCTCCCACTTTGAAGTGCGTTGTTGCCCGAGCTGTGTGTGCACGTAGTGTGAGATCACGGCGATCAACAGAGGGCGCCCAACACCAGAGAGCCTGAGTGAGGGCCTTTGCTTGCAGGCTGGTGCCAGGCTAACAGACTGCTGCAATAAAATTCTCACCTCATTATCTCGGACAGTCACATCACAGGCTTGTGTTGGCAGGGGAGGGGAAAGGGAAGAAAGGCTGGGGGTGGTCAAGAGGAACAGGCTTTGGGTAGCTGACACTACAGTCTGTCTGTGTGTGTCTTTTTTTTTTTTTTCAAAAGGTGGGGGGTGTGTTGGTGAGAAAAAAAATCAGGGATAACTACAATTCACTGAAGCACTATGTTCACACCTCTAACTGTGAGGCTCAGGCCAAACTGCTCCTGGCTCACTTAACAGGAATGGGAGACGTGTTACGCATAGAAGCTTAATTTTGAATTAATGATTTCTCTGATGGACTGTGAAAGGTTGTCAGGGGTTGTTAGGAATAATGAATGTAATTTTGCACCTCATTACCGGGAACCATCTTTATCATGACTAACATCAAACTCCTGTTACTGCTGCGGAGTTGTAGATCTCCTTAAACACAGCAGATTAAGTGTATGACAATTAAATATATAGCTCTAATTTGTGTAACATATATATATATTTCCCCAGTTATGGCTGGATTTTTCTGAACATATATAATTATATTGTGTGCGGGAATTCTGTTTTTTTTTTTTTTTTTTAAACCTAACAATTATCCATTATCTATTTAGTCAGAAGGCAGACGACCAGCAAGCCCATTGTCTGTGAGGATGGAAAGGAGAACTTCTGGCAGCTGTTGTCCCCTTATCTTCACATGTACAGTCAATAAATCAATATCAAATCTAAGGAAGAGGAAGCCAGATGGCCTTTCCACAACCTCTCCAGGCCAGGCTTCTCTCAGGGCCTCCACGGCTACTGTACTACCAACGCGAGCAGCACCCTTTGAAGACATACACATTCAACAAGCGGCTCAATGAATGACTAAAGGGAACAAATAAGCTGTTACGACTCTGCTCAAATCAGTGTTTGTGTTTCCATCCACATCAAAGGCTCGAGTCTGTTTGATATGCAGCCCCCACACCTTGATCCGAGCCATGTACAGGTAGAGGGGAGGAGCAGTCCATTCAGAGGAGAGAGGATCATGTGGTTGCTTCTTCAGCCCTGGCTCGAGGGTAGCTGACCCAGACAGAGGGTCTGCTCGTGGCTCTTGATCCCCAGGGAGCTATTGCCTCTTATAGCCACCACTAGACAGATTATTTATTGGGTGTCCTATTGATTACATGCTTTTAAGAAATATTCAAAGGAATTTGGAGCAACACATCTTGTATTTTGAGACAGAAAGGACCATAGTAGGTGGAAGGACTGGCTGCCGGTTAGTTAAAGTAAGGTCGGTCAGGTCAGTTACCTAAATACATCAGGCTCATCTTGATTTCTGTGTAGGCCAGGGGTCAGGTTAAACAGTAGTTTGATTGAATGGCTGTTCACAGAGCAGTGTGAAATGCCAGCTCTATTCCAATGTGGGAGTGGGTAGGAGGGGGTTCCTCTGGCCTTTGTGTGGCCCATGCTCTAAGAGCACGGACCCATTGTTAGAGTCTGACCATCCAGCCCCTCAGACTCTCCTTTGCCCTGCTTTGTCTTGAGCAGCATGACCATTTCCTTCATTCAGGTCAGGGCAGGGTCGTGACTTTGGACACCAGTCTCCCCCTGTCTGTCTGCCTGGCCGGCATACTCATAAACATATGCAACACGTGCGGTTGACACACGACAGTGTCAAAATGTGGCAGGTTGTTTTCAACAAAGAAGTTGGACACAAATAGATCCCAACTCAAATTCCTAAAAGCTTGAAATCCATATGTCTAAAATATTCAAAATATGTTAGACTCATGTGGTTGTTATGTGCGCCGACATGATTTATTTGTACTGTGGTAGTCACAACATCTCTGATTGATATAAACTGGTGAGAGATATGTCACTTGTGGCTTTTGCGAGTGTGTAAAACACACTGCCACATACACGGAGTAGAGATAACCGCTTTACTGCCTCGGAGTTATGCAACTGTTGAAACGAGTGGACAGCTCCCTCCCTTTGTCCTGAGGCTGGATCTGCCTTATCACAGACCCGCCATCACGGTGATAAGAGGAGGAAAGGCCAAGGGGCCGTAACAAACAGTGCGCACCATCCAGGTCAACAGTGTGAGGAGACTGGACTCAAAGGGGAGGGAAGGCGGACAAGAATATTAACTGATAAGAACCACAGAAGTCTTTTGATCTCAGAGGAGCTGATGTGGGGCTACAGGGTGTCATGCTGAGTGGACGAGCAGAAAGACACAGCAGGTACAAACAAGCAAGTCCTTGAAGATCATCTGGGGCAAGAGCATATTTACACATGGGAGAAATCTGACTCACGAACATACCAGCTTGTTGGTGCTTTTCTCTATTACAGCACTCAAACAATGCTTGGCTGGGATGTTTTTAAAAGCGGAAAATACAAATAATGCCTCACTGTATGTAAATGACCATCTAATTCCAGGCTAATAAAAGAATAAAAAATAAATTCTAATAAAAAAATCTTTTTCTTAATCAGTACCACCTGTGTAAGACAAAATCAGGCCATAACTTCAAGTGACTTTACAAATGTCCACAGAAGAAGAGCTTGAATGTCACAGTGTTGTCTGTGGGTTTTGAGCCATAAGTCACTGATTAAAAGCTGTCATGTGGAGGCCAGACAGGACCTGGGGCTGTGATGCAAGCTGCGGCCTGAGCCAAATGCCTCGATGTCTCGTTCAGAGCAAGATGGAGGAGGGATCTGTTTTAGCAAGGAGTGGACAAAGGGAGGGGTGAGCAAGCAGCTGTAGAAGTAAAGCATCCTCAGTTTGTCCTTAGCAACAGTTAGATAAAACAGCAGCGACAAGTAAAAAATATATATGCGACTAAATATGACAAGAAAGTTAAGAGAGTTAACGTATCACACAAAAAGACTAACTCTAATCAGCATTGTTGGTTCACCAATGCCTGATACAGATTATTGCCCTGTGCCATAGATATCCACTTATTACCAAAGACCAATACAAATCTATTCCTTCATCAAGATGAATGTGGATGTCTTATGTCCTCACTACAAATCTAAATATAGTATAATAGTTCCAATCAAATAACCTATTTCCGCCAGAAACTATAGTCCTTAGCTGTCGCTGAATTGTGAAATGTGTCGCATAGAAAAACAAATGTTGGGACTAAGAAAATGTGGAGAGATCGATTGATACACAGGTAGCTTCTTCTTCGTCTTTTTTGACATGAACTGAAATAAAGAATAATGCTAACGTTAACTTTTAATGAGGTAATGTCTATGTTTTCTTTTGCTGTGAGCCATAACTTTAAAACAAGAATTATGACTTCCTTTAAATCTGTCTGTGGTCCACATCAAGCCAAGACAAATGACAGCTAGGTATCAGCAACCTGTTACATCCACACTCCCATTAAAAGAATTAAGATGTAAGGAGCCTTCATTATCAGGCCTCTCTGAAGGACATCAAAGGCGGCGGTGGAGTGAGAGTGCAGCTGCCCCGACGGTGTGAGTTTCTCTTCTCTCACTGCAGAGGAACTTGTTTGTGTTGAGGATGTTTACTGATCCCAGGAAAGACAAACACCCTGCACCTTGTTTGTGGGACCCACATCTCAAACACAGAGCCGTGTGTGCGAGAGAAAGAGCGAGGCAAGGCTGCGCCGTACATTGTGTTGTTGGGCCATTGTTGATCTTGTCTGTGTCAATTCGACCCACTTCCAAGGTTTCCCATCACTGACCAAATTCAAAGCTGTAAAAGCCTTTTTACCGCGGATGTACATGCGTTTTGGAATATAGTGCAACATTCAGAAACACTGAAATCTGCATTCTGGCATGATAGTAAGACTTTGGAGACAGACTGTTATCATCAGAAATAAATGTCAGCGTTTCTAACCAACAAACTCTTTAAAACACTGAATTACCTCGTGTCAACACACGGTGTCACTCTCTCTCATCTAAACATCTGCTTTTGGAGGAAGCTCAAACCTTCCATCCAGTACATCTGTTGGTAACTTTCCCCACATTTTTCCCAGGAAGCTGTCAGCTTGTCGTGGATCTGCCTAACTCAGAGAGACAAAAATACTACAGTGAGATACAGTGTTTTTGTTACCCAAAATTTACAGCTCGTCCACAGTCAAACTCCATCTAAACAGAATCTCTTTTTCTGTCTCTCTGCAAATTGTGATCGGTCCAAGTTGAGTGGTTGGATCCTGGGTCATCTGTTCTGTTCCTGGGATGAAATGACTTATTTGTACTGCATCATAAACAGAAGACTGTTGGGCCCCGTCGGTCCCTCTGAGACAGCCTCGTTGCTCCAGCAGCTTCTCTAAGTCGTTACAACAACCCTCATGATTTTTCTTAGCTCGAAATGCTTGAAAACACCATGAGGGCACGGATTATGCCAAAAATATGTCCCTTTTTCCAATAAAAGTGTCCTCTGATACACGTATTGTATGTTGTTTGAGATCTCTGCGATTCTGGATCGCACAAATAAAACATTTATTCACACTTCTTTTCCTCTAATAAAAATGTGCGCTACTGTATAAGTCAATTTAAGAAAAAAAAAGGCACTCACACGTTCACCTAAAAATGTATGTACCGCTAAAGAGAGCAGCCTCTCATCCCAGCTGTCTTATGAAATAAAGACCAAATGACATCTGTATTGCCTCCGTGGAGTGTCTCATTATGTGAGCTTGTATCAGCAAATGTCACTTTGTGTTGGGGTTTCCTACCACGGCTATAAATCCTGGGAGGAAAAGGCTTTCACAGAGAGGTTTTATGGCTCAGAGACTTCCCTTCCATTCTGCAGGGGGTATGGGGCTTTACACCATTCATGTGTCACGGCCCTTTTAACTGGTACAATCTCAAAACTGGCAGTATTTTTCTATTCCGCACCAAAAGATGTTGACCGACACTTCAGTTAGAACAGACAATTTGTCTTCTGGCACAGTGAGCCGTAGCATACAAAGAAATGCCGACATATTTTGATAATCTGTCGATCATTTTGAAAACG
This sequence comes from Leuresthes tenuis, assembly GCF_036924035.1. Lineage (NCBI taxonomy): Eukaryota > Metazoa > Chordata > Actinopteri > Atheriniformes > Atherinopsidae > Leuresthes > Leuresthes tenuis. Next base: position 12,941,120 of record NW_027325365.1, on the reverse strand, counting down.
TGGAACGGAAAATCAACAATCTTAAATCAGAATTAGCTGCGTAATAAGCTCATAAAATTGCATTGTGCGTTGTGTAAAATGACTGTTTTCGGTGTGTGACCTGAGCGTTTGGTCAAATTTGGTTTTGTTTTCTTCTTGCATCTGAAAGTTGTCGGACAATTCTGGAAATAACAAATTGGATTATTACTCAAGTAAGTGCACAAAAGTAGCATCAGTGAAATGAAATTTAAAGGATTACAAGTGAAGATATGCAGAAGAAAAATGTTGTGTTCTGCATGAATGCCTATCATGTTCTGTGTGTAGCAGCCACAGATTTCCAAACATTTTGTTTCTATTCATTTTTAGTGCAATGCTTGTGTTTTTGTAGTGTTTTCAAAAGCTTTCCATACCTCAGAAAAGTCCATCCATCCATTTTCTATACCGTCAATCCGTTAATCAGGTAGCGGGCCTCTGAAAAGTCAACTGATCTAATTAAAACACTTTCACAAGAAAAGCAGAAATAGTTATTTTACACTTGAGAAGCTGAAACCTTAAAAACAAAAATGTGTATTAGAGTAAATTTAATTTGCCATCATTTAACGGACATTTTTTGACAGACACCTTTAAGAGGAGCACCAGTGCTCAGCATTGTTCAGGTCTCTCAGGAGACGCTCTGCTGGGTTCAGGTCCAGATTCTGGCTGGATCACTTCAGAGGCCACTCTTCTGTGGTAAACCTTAAGTCAAGGTAGAGATCCCTTGGAACTATTCATGGAGGATTACTCTGTATTACTCTGAATCCATCTTTTTTTTTCTATCTACCCAGACAAATCTCCCTACACCCCCACAGAATGATGCTACCATTGCCATGTTTGACTGTCGGGACGGTATCAGTGAGGTGGTGCGCAGCGCCTGGTTTCCTCCACACATTGTCGGGAATTGTGGACAAACAGTTCAGTCTGTTTTACCTATCGTCTGAGAGAATTCAAATGCCTTTCGGCAAATTCCAAACAGGCTGTCATCATGTGCCATTTAGTGAGGAATGGCTTCTGTCTGGCCACTATGGCTTAAGGGCCTGATTGGTGGAGTGCTGCACTGAAGGTAGTTCCCTCTGTGAGGTTCTCCCATCTTCACAAAGGAACCCTGGCTCTCATAAAAACATTAACTTGTTTGTTATTTGTCAACCACAACTTTGACAAGGTACTGTGTAGTTAGAGATCGTCTGGGTGTTTCAGTTTCAGCTGTGGTTTGGGGCATTTTAAAGCGTGAAGCTAACCCTTCCCCTGATTTCCACCTCAACACTGTTTGTAGATGTGGCAACAAGTCTCTCCGCCTCATGGCTTTTTCATGGAGTTCATGTCTCTCTGACAGACAATATCATCTCTGAGACCTCGACAGATGTGTGCCTCCGGTCAGGGGGAGGTTTTGCTGTGGGCGAAGTGGGCAGTCGCCCAGGGCGCAATCTGTGAAAGAAAAAGAAGAAAATATTTTCATTTCATTTCACCTCGCCCCCGGGGGGCGGCATCTGGGTTTTTCTAGTTTCAACAATATATAGCTAGCTAAAAGTGGTATAAAAAACATTTTTATAAGGCTGTACAGTGCATCGTGCATTTGAAAGATCACTAAAAAGAGCAGGATGCATCAAAGCTAAACCAAAGAGTCTAAATATTTAATTTTTTCACTTATGTTATAAATAAATAAAACATTTCTTTGTGCAGAACTGTGTGGACATTCATGTGAAAAACATTAAAGAAAGTATTACATATTGCTAAGTTAGATTTAGAACAGAGGATCACATTTCATTATCACTTCATATGTTTGTATGAAACAATCCTAATATTAAAGTACATAAGCATCGTACTTAAGACAGTGTACACACACTGAGGTTGGTTATTTACACACCACTATCTCTGATTTTGATCATATATGGGATACGCTGTTTAAATAAAATTTGATTGAGAAACACGGTTATTCAAACTTCATTATAGCTTTCATCTCTCTGATCAGATGTGTGTAGTGGGGGGGGGGTCTTTGTTTGTCTCCATGTTGTTTATGAGATGGCAGCGTTCTGAGATCTGAATAAGATGTAAAAATGCTAAAACATCCCGGTTTGTACTGAGAGGGGCATTTCCACAATAGGATCTTAAAGGTTTCTGAAACCAGAATACAAATGTTTAAAGACACAAGACTCGGGATACTCCAAAAATGGGATCTTTTTCAGGACATCTTTGCATACTTAAACACACACAGTGTTGATGTTTAGCTTAATATGTTTCTATAAGGCATGTCAAATATAAATCCATTATAAATATGAGGTATTTAATTAAATTAATCATAAAATGTTCATTAGTAATGTGGGTAAAAGACGTGTGCCCTAATATATAATAAGAATTCTGACTTCATGGTATGCTCACAAGCATGGAAATGAAAGGGGGGATAGTTTTTCACCCCGACAGAGAACAGGGAATTTCGTTCTCAGTTCTGTTTAATCTTCATAGCTTGTCCAAAAGGATTGTTGGCAATTTACTGGGGAACTTCATAATTTAAGCAGATGATCTTCTGGTCTTTAGTCTGGGAAGCTCTGACCATATGCAGCTCCTTGCTATTTGCTCTGTGCAGAGCAGAACATGACATCAAATACTGCATAGTACTAAAAAGAGTGTAATAGTGATCTGTGGAACCAGTCAAGACAAATACTTGAAATTCCCTGAGTTTAAATTATCTGATGATATTCTTAAGTATCTGCAATTAGGGAAAATATATTGGATACTTCATCACAGAACAAACAACAGATATTTAAAGGGGTATTAAAGGGGCAGACACTCCAAGCTCAGAGTGTGTACAGATGTTTTTGTTAGGGGGGTATAGTTCACCACTTTATATTGCACATTTGTGGGCAAATATCAGCTCTTTTCAGACTATTTTAGGAAGAGAAGAAGTGTATTTTCTGCCTCAATGTCTCAGAAAATTAAATCATCTTGGGACAACCTAATGCACGGTTTGGCATTAAAAGATATAAATGCCAGGCATTGCTATGGCTGCCTCCTGGTGGGAGACTGATTTATTTTTTCATTTTTATCAAACATGCGTTTTCTCTGTGTATTCATTCGATGAAATGTTTTGTTTTTATTCCGGATCTTAAGCCTGGAATAGAGTTCGAGTTGAAATGTTAAAATCTATAGGTGCTTTGTGTGAAATATGAATGACATCACATTGTACCCTGTGAGGTTCAAATGTGTAGAACTATTATAACATTTTCCCCTAGTTTGTAATGACTGAATGCCTTCATTTGCAGTTTTAAAGGGCTGTTTAATGTGCATGAGAGGAGCTGGTTGTTGTGTGGTTATTCCAGGCTGCAGCTCTGTTGTAAATGGTGAGAAAGGGAACAGTGTGTTGGAGTATGTGCACACCTGCATGGACTTCCTCCTGCGCTGAGGCTCTCATAAGTACATTTGCTCGAAACTGGGAAAGTCGCCCAGACTTTGCCTGCGGGTTGAACTCCACCTGGGACATCAGGCTGCGACCGTTCGGTGACAGCTATGCGGTAAAAATGAGACTCAACGACAACCTCAGGGTCGTGGGAGCTGCTCAGACTCTGATCTGTTCTAAATTCGCTTTTCTTCGAGTTCAGCGGAGCTCTTTGTTTTAGCTAGCGACGTGTTAGCCGCTTCCGGAAGACAACCTTCTCACAGGTAAGACGAGTTTCGGTGTCGAGTCGGGGGGAGGATTCTGCTCGTTTCTTTTAACAAACACAACTATAAGACTTTAATGTTGGAAGCATGTGTGCGGTTGATTGAGCGACGTGTTTGTGTGAGGAGAAACGTCCGCCAACTGACAGAAAAGTGAGTTTTTTGGGCTCAAGGTGTGTAGCAGTTAGCGCTCTGTCACCAGGCAGAGCTGAAGGTGAAGCCATGTCGTGCTGCTCTCTACCTGCTTACTAACCAGGACCCCTCTGATACCTATGAAGCCCAACTTTTATTGCCTCCTCTGTCATTTGGATCTGTCACACTGGTGTAGAGATTAGGAGCACTGGGTTGTCAAAGGGGGACAGTGAGTTATTTATGGTAGCAGTGACAACACAACACTGTCAGGGATAGAAAGTGATTGCAAATGTCCTCTTTACTGTCACTGAGTTTCCTTTTCATGTGCGAAATATTAATGCTGCGCAGGACAAAACTTCATGTAATGTGCATTTTCTTTTTTTAATGACGTGGAAAACTAAAGTATTTCCATTGCACTCTATTCTATACTGACATTTTCTACATTTCAAAGAGAAAACGTTGCACTTCTTTGCCTTTACAGTCATTTAAATGCTGCTACTGATCACTTTGCTATTAGTATTATTTTTAATAATACCAAATGTGGGATCAAAATGTCATTTGGGAGAAGCTATTCTGTATTGTGGCTCTGAAGTACACACCAGCAGCAACATTTCAGAGACCACAACCCCAGTTGGAAGTAAATGCAACCACATTTCACAAAGAGCACTAATATTTCATTGTTAGGCGAAAGCGAGAGACGGCAGCTCTTTATTGTGACTGGACAGAACCCAAGTTCACCGCGCTGGGTCGACGTCCTCTCCTGTTTCTGTTGTGTCCCGCTCTCATCATCTCACGCAGCTTCTCTTGAACTGGTTTTATCGCAGCCCACCACACGCCACAACGTGACGCCGAGCCTCTCGATTGGCAGCTTCAAATTTAGCAGTTAAAGGGATATTTTGGTTGCTTTGAAGTGTGTGATGCACTTGTAAGTAGCCGGTGTCCTACTTGCAGTAGATGGCGGCCTGAAGGCTCTAAGTTTGGAGAATCAGAGTGTTTTCTTGGCGGACAAGCTGAAGCTAAAAGCTGCACACAACAAAGCCACCAGAAGAGCAAATCTGACACCATCTAAAACGATTCAAACATTGTAATTTTTTTAACTGCATCACTTTTGCATCAGACAGTTGACACAGATTGGGTCCAAGTAATGCAGACTGTTGCTACACAGACATGTAGAGGTGATGGGGGGGGTAAAAATGCTAGAAAACCTTTGGTTGAACTAGTATGAGTTCTTTCAGATTTGAGGTGTTTCAGATGGTGAAACTTTTGCTCTTTTGATGGATCCGTTCTGAACAGCTTTTAGCTCAACCATCAGGAAACACACTCAACAAGACAGTTCACACAACCCCACTTTAAAGAAACTAAACCATCCGTTTAACACGAAAGGCAGAAAAACATCCAAATTTGACCAGTCTACTTATTGCAATGAACTTGGGTTCAGTCCAGAAGTTCACAAAGAAGAACTGCTGTCCCCACCGTTTCCATAGAGATCAAATGTCATGTTTTGTAAGTATTCTGCATTATGAAGCGCTCTTCAATGGTTTCCTCAGAAAAAAAAAGTTTCCTCCTTTTTGCTCTCATTTGTAATAACACGAATCTCATTTTGTACAACTAGATGAAAATATTTGAGTGTTGCAGCCACAAGGAATAGAAAGTTGGAAGAACGCCCTTTTTTTTTTTCTCATGAAAAATGGTTCAGTCTGTCCAACGCTCAAGGAGCTAGTAAAGGAAGCATTGGAGCTCCGTTCCTTAGCATTTAGATCATTTGACCAGCTCTTATCGTGGCTGCCTCTGAGATACCACCGTGTCATTTGACTCCTATTCAACCGGCCCTCCTGCATGTGAGGTACAGAGACTGCGTTACGGCAGTGGATGCAGTCAAAGAGCTTAATTGTAGTGTGTGTGGAACTGACAACACTGTTCTCATTCAGCTAATTCTAAGACGCCAGCATGATATTTTAAAGCACACAGGCGCTAGGTCACCTGTTTGAAACGACAACGGGGGGGGGGCATCTTCTTCGCCGCACTATGGCGCGATCCCTTTGTGAAAAGTATGGTGAAGGCGTGATTTAAGAGCGTTGTACAACGACTGCACAAAGAGCGCCGTAGACAGTCGTGTTCATGTGAAATAACAATGATGAATGGTCTCAAAAGATGATTTTACAACACTTGTACACAATGTACACAACACTAACACAATGTATACGAGACAAAACTGCACGACACGACGATATTTTTGAGGAAAGCGTCGTGGCAGCAGTCCATGACCTGAAGCTGAGGAGTGGTTCGATTATGCAACAAGACGTGTCAGAAATATTGATGGACTTGAACATTTGTTGTAAAGCTGAATGGGACAGAATTCCTCTTCACTGTGTAGCAACTCTGTTAAAGGAAGCGTCTAATGGAAGTTAACGCCTTTAAAAGTATGTTCGGCATATTTCTAAAGTCGAAGGTTTGCTTTTCTCCGGCCTGAGCTGCGTGCTTAATAAATACCTGAGAAGTGTAACAGTTTGTGTGTTGGTTCACTCAGAAGGAGATCAGGGCACATCAATAAGTAAGCGATTAATAAATCCTGGTAATTCTTAAAAGTTGCACTTTTTCTGGTAACTGTGTCTCACTTTTTACCAAAAAAGGGCTGATTTTTGCACTTGACTAAGTAAATGAGCTAATAACCAAGGTTTTATTGGACCCCAACTGTCCAGCTTCAGCTGAGCCTTTAATTTGAAATTCACAATGTTTTTGATCTTAAATCTTTTACTGTGTAAATTCAGTCTTTAGTGCACCGTGTTGCTTTTGTTGATGAATCAAAGCAGATTATAGCGGGGACATTTTTAGCATTTGTGTGGCGTTTTCTTGGGCTCTTATGCTGTTATGGTGAACTGTTTTTATGGTCTCTTGCATGTGAGGAAGTGCACCGAAAATCTCTTGTCACCCTGCTAACCTTGAATTGAGCTTATTATCTTATGTTATGTGTGTTTAAAGTTGTACAACTGTGTATTTTACCGCAAACTGTGATCTAAAGCTAACAAAACAAAGTCCAACTGGAACAAAACAGAAAGTGAACATGAAATAAAGTCCAAAAACTAAAGGTCCGACTCTGGACCTGAGATACAAATGATCAGGTCCTGTCATTTATTGCTCTTATTCAGACTGGAAATGCTGATGATAAACGATGAATATGTCACCGTAGTAACACTTAAACAGATCGCATCAGATGACTGTCGTGGTCATTTAGGTTGGGGAAGGTTTTGTTTTGTGCTCGATTGCCGCTGTACCGCGGAAGGCTTGTGTGTGTTGTGAATATGTCACGGCTGGTTAGAGGAGATGGACCCAAAATGATGACTCGGAGGCAGGAGGGAGAAAAATGAATAAACTTATTTCTTAGAAACTGTAACAGAAAGCGCAGACAGGATTAGGATATAAACCCCGACTCGAACGAGAAACGACGAGGATCTGACATGAACTGCAAGAAGACAGGACGCTTAAATGCTGAGGAGAAGTGATCAGTGAATGGTTTGAGACAATTGAACTCAGGTGAAATGAGTGGAACTAATGAACAGGACATGGAAACTGAGGTAACTATGAGCGAGAGAGCGGATCAGGATCTAACATAACTGAATCAGGACAAGACTAATGACGTTATTAAAACCTGTGACTTAATCACAAACAAGAAAACAGAAAACAACTAAATCCAGTCCACAAAATGCCAAACCATGGCAGAAGATGTGACAGAAAGGTTTATTTATTTTATCCATTCAATTATTTATTACCTGTTTTGAAGCAGAATTGATGCACATTCGAGTCGATGGAAGCAACTTTCGTCTGACGCCGGGACTTGCCTGCTGCTTTTGGTCTGAGGCAGCAAAGAAGCAAAGAGCTCTGCTCATTTTCACCTGTTGTTTGGAGAACTACTTCTTCTACTTGATTTAGACTGTCCGTGCACATGTGAGGAAAGACGAGGAGCAGTGACTCAAAGAAGAAGTTGTGAGCAGGCGTTCATACACATGTAACACATACACACATCTGGGTAGTCTGTCAAACATCAGGTCTACACGATAAGACATTTCTGCTCAACATCTCTCCAGTTTCCCAGGGCTCAGCTTCAGCTTATCTGAGGTTACCTTGAGTTCTGGAACAATCTGATCTGTACGCAGGCAAAACAAAGCACAGAGGAGTCGTTTTGTTTGGTTTTCGATTCTTTGAAATACATTTTCTGGACTCGACACGTATTCAAGCTGTAAGGACATGGCTGTTTCACACATTGGATCCATTCCCTAGTCGATGTAGTACTCAGACACTGATGATTCAGCGTAACTTACTGCTGGGTAGTCATTTGATTAGTTCCCATTTCACGTGCAGTATTTTATTTGTGTTGGTTACAGCAGACACTGGCGTAAGACTGAGGTAGATATGACACATTTCCTCCCGCCTCGTGGATAGATGGAAATTACTGTCTGACTTGGCCTCACCTGCGTTCGCTGAGGGTGTGGCTGCTGCAGCAGCAGCACATGTGACTCACTCACATCAGCCATCAAAGCGAGGGATTCGGCACAGCTTTGAAGGAATGCCACCTCCGGTAATCCCCGGGGAGACTGGAGGACACCGAAGGACCACAGACGTTTCCTTCGACAGCTTACGCGCTCACATGATTACAAGGCTTTTCGTATGGATAAAGTGTTCCCTTGTTGAGGGGTGAGTGCATTGAGGATAATATGCTATGGTTCGCTATGAGCATGTATAACATATCTGACCCCACCTACTGTAAAGCTTTTCTTTCTTTTCTCTTTAAGTGGCTTCCCTCGTATATTCTGTGGTGGAGGTTAAAACTTTTTGAATTGAATGGTACGCTTTAGGCCTTACAGTGAAGAAAGGCATTCATTACTATATACTTTTTGATGAAATAACATTAGAACAAGAAACGGTAGAATAAAAAACAGACAATAATGGAAAATGTCAGTGATTTATTTTTTTGCTCGTTTGTTTTTTCCAGTGACCATTTATAATGTTTTACAACAGAGAGATCTGATGAGGGGCCAGTTGAACTCCCCACTAAAGCTAAACCTTCATATTTGTTTTGTTTTTTATCCAATGTGAAAGGGAGCTGAAGTTTCCATCTTGAGATTGGCTACGGGGTTCAAAATCCCCCTAATTTTCTGCCAGGCATCTCATCTTCCCTCTCAAGTGACGAGCTGACACAAATAAATGCTCAACGCTTTTGTTTGATAGAAATGATTATTGAAATGGCTGCTGATGAATAACATTTCCATCAACAAACCATTATAGTATCAGAATGTAGCAAAAGGTTGGATGTTGAGATTATCGGTTTACAAAGTTATAAACATGGAAAGCAGCAAAGCTCCCAATTTGAAAGCAGTCACTATTAAAATAAGCGTTTCTATTCGCCGGCTACCCCTTGAGCTATATTATCCTGTCCTGTTTAAAAGAGTTTCCAATCCAAATGAAAGATCCTTTAAAAAAAAAAAAAAGAGGTTTTCCTATATCGATTTCATGCTGAATCCTTGAGAAACGTAGAGCAACACTGCTGTGTTAGTTAGGAAATAATTAACATTGATTTGTATCTAGTCTGATGGCCTCAGAGCCAGAAACCTTCAGACACATAAGCAGGATTATATCCATCCCATCCAAGGTTTGCAGTCTTCCTGTGAAGCAGCTCTCCACTTTAATGAAAGCATGTGTTGGATCTCCAGTAAAACCCTTTGGGAGCTCTCTGTGACAAAGCTCTGCATGTATCAGAATCGCAAATCAAATATTATACGATAACTTATGATGAAATGGAAAAGGAATTTGGTGGGCGTGAAGCTATTAATGTATTACCTTTACAATAAGACACCATACTGTAGTTAATGTGGGTGTATTGTTTATCTCTGATTTCACATTCTTGCACCGGGTCATGTGGTTTCAATAGAAATGGAGCGCAGCCTTGTTTCTACAGGATCTGTGACCCCCGTATCCATTACAGGAATAGTTACTGCCTGTGGAAAGTAAAGACAAAGAGAGCTGGAAGCCCTGCGTGTCGGCATATGGAAAGATGTGTGCACACAAATTTGTAACTTGGCTGTTGTGTTTGCAATCAATCATTCATCTGCTGACAGTTTTGTACCTGTGGGGAGTGCAACATCAGCGGTCTGAGCCATCACACACACACATGCACACACACATGCACGGACAACAGCGGCAGAGGGAACATTTCTCTTTTCCTATCCTGCAGCCTTGTTATACCAATCCCCCCCCCTACTGCATTCCTCACACCGGTGCTGCTCATTCACATCAAAACTGATGCACACAATTATGTGCACACACACACACACACACATTATTCTGATGGTCTGTTGCTGCCGGGGAGGCAGGGCTCTGGTTTCATTCAGGCTTCAGACTGGTAGAGTCTTGTGTTTGCGTGCAGTGGCTACTGGCTGCTTGACAGCAGAGATATCAACTCTGGTGAGTCGCTTCAATAACACTGAGGATAAAGCTGTCTTTTTGGGGTTTTCTTTCATGCCTGAAATCAGGATAGGGGTCATAAAGATTGGGAGGATGAAGATAGTGCCTTCTTTGTTTGTTTTTTTTTCCCCATCTCTTTATTCTCAGGATAAAGTTGTTTTTCTTTAAATGGTCATTTGTAGGTTTTTGTTGTGTCTGAAAGGCGTCTTTGGCCCTGCAGACACAGTTTTCTGAAGCTCCATGACTTTATTGTTTTATTCTAAGTTTTTATTTTTTATTTTTATTGGGCATCCCGCAACCCCCCACACCATATTAGATGATGACATTTCATTTGTGGGTTTTGTGTCATTTTTACATCTAATTTGTGCTGTGATACATTTGTACATATATGGAGTTTGTGTCCAGAAGTTTCTCCAACGAACGCTGTCCTGATCTGTCCTTTCTGAAACAGGAGCTGCACAAAGGCATAGAGAGCAGTGCCGTTTCAGTGCTGAGAGGGTCATTAGGGAAGGTGATTGCCTTTCTGCTCAGTTATTTCAGAAGTCTTACACTCCTATAATGCCATGCCTTTGTTCCTCCCATAATCAGCAGTTTGACTCTTTTCTGCCTCATTTCACAGAGTTTAGCGCTTTCACTGAGAAGCACGGTGACTTTTAGCTGAGATGAGAATTCCTTTCGTCCCTCAGGAAACTTGCTGAGAGGAAGCAGCTGTAGCTTGCTGCCATATTGCTGCTGCTTTGTGGATTTGTGATTTCCTGTGGTGCTGGCCAGTACGAGAAGGAACAGTCTATGGTGGACCTTACTGTGTTTTTTTTTTTTTTTTTCTCTTCACAGAAAATCAAGATGAAGACGGGGAGATAGCATTGTTGACTCTGGATTATTTTATCGTTTAAGCAGACGCAGCTTTGGACATGCAGACATAGACTTCTGAATTTTTTTTCTGTGAGGAGATAAAAGGACGCCGATCTTTTGCTGACAAGTTTGGACGGAGCTCCCTCAGACAATGGCTACGACGGAAACCAAAGTTGCCAGCAACGGCAGTGCTGCAGGTCTGTCGTGGGCACGCGTCTGCAAAGAGTGTGGCCAGCAGCACGAGGGTCTGGACACCCACCTGTACGAGTACCAGGATGAGGTGGACGATGAACTGATTTGCCACATCTGTCTACAACCCCTGCACAGACCTATGGATACGCCATGTGGCCACACTTATTGCTTTCATTGTCTCAGTAACTTTTTGAAAGAGCAGGACTTCTGCCCTGTGGACCGCCAGCGGCTACAGTTGCATCAGTGCCGTCCCTCCAGCCTGCTGGTGAGGAACCTGCTGGACAAGCTGACTGTCATGTGCCCCCACTTTGCTGAGTGCCAGCAGCAGATGCAGCGCTGTGAACTGCAGCCTCACCTGCACAACAGGTAAGAACCAAGGCGGGATGCAACAGCTGCAGTGGATACGAGGCCGACACCTCATGGCATGTAATCTTAGATGGAAAGTGGAAACACCTTTTCATTGTTAGCTTCTCCAACTATTTGACAAACACCCATATGATATTAATGCATTCCAAGGAGATGCCTCCGCTAATTTAGCTGGTTTTGGAATTCGGTCACTTTTGTTACTGCTCATGTGATTTTTCACTGGACTAGTTCAGTGTTTTAGGAAGCCTTCTTCTGCTTTCTAGTAAAGAGCTATAAGTGGGATACACCTCTTGTCTGTTCAGTCAATGCGAAGCGTTTACGATCACCCGGTTACTTTCACTTTGTTGAAAAAGTGACGGCATGGGAAAACCTCTTGTCTGTAATATTGTTTGTTAAATCTGTGCAGAACTGATGTTTAAAGATGACAAATTACAGTTTCATGGGAGGAGTTGCAGTGTTTAACACGACAGTGCAGAAGACACAAATGCCATCGCCTGAATGCTCATCTTATATAAAAGAATATATATTAGAATAACTGTAGTTTTTAGAGGTGATGCAGTTTTGAATCATTTGATATGTGGACACTAAGTGTTTTTTCAATACGACTTTTTAGAGAATTCCTGGATTGGAAATTACGATTAGGTATTTTTTTTCGCCATGTAGAAAAGTTGAATAACACTAGTGAGCTCTGAAATACTTTGGAAAAGAGAAGGAACTATAGTGCTAACTGGCTCTTGTTCATAGCAGCCGGCGAATTGTGAAAATTCTAATTGTTTACACTAGAAAATAAACATAAGATGTGCAGTTCAAGTCGCCATGGTACAATTCAGCCATTTTTTTTATTTTTTTTTTGTCTTCAAAATCATCTTCTCTTCGTGTCCGTCGCATATTTCCGCACCTTTAAGCTCTACCAGTTACTCCTGGTAGCTGCATTTTTTCTGGGAACACACTGCCTTGTAATTATTGAGTTCAAGACAAGGTGCGGGCCAGTTGTCCTGTTTTCCACACGGCCAGCGTGGCCTTTATCCTTCTGGTGGTCAGACACGACGCCGTTCATTGTGAGAGGTAGACTGCCCTTCTGCAGCCTCTCTGTGCAAACAACAAGGATCCAAAGTTCAGGCGCGAGGGACGAGCAGCAGTCCCAGCACTCTTACTTAATCAGACTCAACCTGCCTCACTGGACACCCTGCATTGCAGTGAAAGTGTCTACTCATCTGCATACTGCTTCTCTGATCATCTTCTTTTTTGATCTCTCAACTTCTAAATTCCTCTGTTCCCAAAATTCCTTGTCTCATGACATATTTAGCACTCTCCTACATCTGCATCCCTTTTTGTTTTATTAATAGAGTGATGTTCACGTGTCGTCTCGAGGTATAAAATAACTTATCCTTCACGTTTCTGTCCTTCTTTAGATGTCCTGCTTTTAAAAGGCTGAGGGAAGAAGCAGAGAAGAGGAAGCGGCCCTCGTGGAATGAATTAAAGGGCCGTAAGGGTGACGTGGAGTCATCTGGAGATGCTAAACATTCAGCTACGGTGTCGAGAAACTCCACCCGGGATCAGCCAGAGCCTGGTCTGATTAATCCTGCCTTTGAGGAAAGTGAGGAGGGTATGGAGTCATTTTATGATTTCACAGAAGTATTACGCTGTGTCTGCTTCATGTCCAAACATGATACTTGATCTCATCACATCTTCCTCTGAATGTGTTGTAATAAGACGTTTGTGTGTTGCACTTGACATGGGTGGCATTTTGAGGCTTGAATAGAAACAGTTTCCTGTCTAGGGTGACACAGGCTGCTTCTACCCTGAAGGATTTGACTCTGGTGAATCATCAGCCAAGCTTTAGGAACATGTACCAGCTCACAGATGTTTTAACCAAACAGTTTCATCAAAAGAAAAACCCACTCTGTGGATCAAAGTCCACTGAAGCACAGAGTCCAGGCAACTGTTTCTAAGTGTCCGTTTAGAAGTTTGTGCTCCTGCCGTTATGACCTCTACTTTGGTTCAAATGTTGCTCTTTGCTCCTGATCTATGAAACTCCCCCAGATGAATCACAGTAGCCTTTGAAAAGTACAAAAACAACTTTTCTGCATAAGTATCAACCTGTTGTCTTACCCTGGTTGCACCATCTCTGCCAGCAGATAAATTCATGATTTTGTAACGCTCTCAGGACTAAACGGATCAGCAGAAATGCTGAGGAGTCAATGATTATATGGCCGGTGTGAAAGTGCAGTGGGGCATTGTGTGAGGACACTGTAAGAGCTAGCTTACTGCGATAATTACGAGCCTACGTCCTGTCAGCTTCACTCTGTGTCCTATCTAAAGTTTAAAAAACAGGTTACTGGTTGACGCAGGTGAAGGAGCTTCTTACCGTTGAGGTGGACAGTGAGAGGAGAGGATGGGTTAGAGATATGCTCGACTAACCACAAACAACATAAGGTTGAAATACTCTGTGTAGTTTGCTGTTCCTATGGCATAAAAGGCTTATTCAAGGTTATTAAAAAATAATCATGTCTAAGAATTTGAGCATTATAACATGGTGTTGCTTTAAACCACGAGTCCAGATGGTAACAACACAGGTTGTATTTTTATATTTTTGTAGATTGTTGACAGAAACATTTGGGTGTTTGCTGTGAACACATGGCATCCCACAAAGAGGTTGGATGATTGTACTCAAGGTAAACATTAACCGGATTATGTAACCACGTTATGTTGAGGTGAAATAGAAAGTGAATGTGCTTGCATGACTGTAAGTAAACTAAATGTCAGAGAAGTTCAGACTGTTTAACATTGAAGTTGAACAATCAGTTTACCCTCATGTAAAAATGAAGAACTAACAATTCAGGCCCCGCAGCTGGAAGTCAATGCAGCTAAAGCCAGCACACCTTTCATTCCCGAGTTTGAATTATTTTGTCTTCATGTGCAGACTCAATCCTTCTCTGCACAGGTTTCTGGAGAAATGTTTTCACTCCTCTGAGATCATTTATTTCTGCTGCTGGTTTGTGTTGTTCTAACTTTATCTTTGAAATACCCGAAAGTTGTTTAGTTGGATTCAAGTCGGGTGAAAGACGTGAACGTGTCTTATTTTTATCTTTTCTTCTGTAGAAATTTTTCGGTTTATTTTTAGCCGTGCGCTTCAGATCGTTGCCGCGCTGGATTATTCCTCTTCTACCCATCCTGTCAGCTGCCTTTTCATGCTGCCTTTTTTTTTAAATGTCACTTTCTCAACACCTTTTGCACTCTTGGAATCTCACATCATGCGCTTCGTCATCAGAATTCACCCTCATGGTCCTGGTCAGGTGCATTTCTAACATGCTCGACGCCATATGAGTCCAAACCAGGAGGACGTGCTCCCAATATTCATCAGGCAAGGGCTTTTATCTGGGGTGCTATCCATGGATAGCATCGAGGTTAGTATCCCTCAGGCCATCTGAGCGGTCGCAGAAACTCGTGATTTCCTTTGATAACTGCTGTGCCAAGTCTGAAGCACTTCCCTTTCTTTGAGTGCAGGACTGGTCAAGTAGTGCATTGTCTGGAACATGGACATAAGAGGACTCTGGCTCTGATTTGTAATAATATTGCTCTCTGTACCTCCTGATTACTGCTGATTACTTTTGTGACGTGTCACGGTCAGATCGCTCCGGCTGTTCTTTTCTACATGCCACTAAAAGAGAGATGCAGACGTCCATGTTTTCTTATCACTCTTTCTTCTGATGGCATCTCTCCTAATATCTCACCAACCACCTGCCATAGGTCTTGTACACTGAGAATATTTTATTTTGTATGGAACTAATTAATACTAATGACATTTTTGGATTTATGGATTTTCATAGGTGCCTTTTGAGAGATCAAACTCTGAGGAAGAAAAAAACCGGCTCACAAAGTGCTAAACAAGAGACCCAAAATAAAAGCACACATTAGCAAATTCAGCTGCATTATAATGCGTTTGTCAGATGTCGTAGAAAGCTCCTCTTAAAGAGGATGGATCAAATTTAAATCCAGCCTGGTTTATTCCACTTGTTTCTTTCTTCCAGACAACACGCCTCTGCGGTCCAGCCTGGTGGCGGAGGCCAATGTGGTGGAGCTGTACAGAGAGGAACCGGAGGAGGAGCTGGGCCTTCGCATCGTTGGTGGGAAAGACACACCGCTGGGAAACATAGTGATCCAGGAGATTGTCCGGGACTCTATAGCAGCACGCGATGGCAGACTGGCCCCAGGGGACCATATCTTAGAGGTGAGGCAGGGGAGAGGAGCTGGGATTACATTTCCCACAACGTTAAGCTTCTCCTTCAGTGTGGGGATTGAGGAGGGAGGCATAGCGTGACACAGTTGACTTCAGCACAGTTTTGTACAAAAACCTTAAAGCTGCATTCTCATGTTATTGTAAACACTGCGCTTTTCAGCAGTGAATGGGGACAGTAGAATTTCAAGATAAACAAGTTTTAGCTCCATGGCAACAAGGCGTGGTTACCAGGCACAAACGCGTCATGTCAGACTGAGCAACTTCACCCGGTTGTTGTCTCCGACTGACTTAATACCGTTTGATCTTTCTTTAAATTTTTTTTTATTTAAATTTTAGATGTCAGGTTTAAAAAAACAAGTACATTAGAATTTATATTTAGATATGATTAAGAAGGTTTGAATAAGAATTGATCTCTTTCCTCCTCCTTGATTTCCACCCTTGAGTTGTTCTGGTATGTGCTGTAAACTGAACTGATGAACTCTTTCAGCTTCAGCATCTTCTTTGAAATGGAGCTTTTCTCCTTAAGCTAGTTTATCCCAAACCTGGAAATGAAACACAAAAACCCGCCGGCACACTTTCAGGATGTGAAACAGTTTTTTGTTTTTTTTTCCCGTGGATGTAAGAGATGTGGAGAAGATCAGTGAAGCTTTATCACAAACATTCTGAAACTCATTATTTCTCTTCCTGTCATGTCAACATGTTGATCGCTTTGCGTCACAGTCGAGAGACGAGCTTACTTTTGGCAGACATTTGTTATTTATTTGTGGCGTTTCTCATAAGGTTTTGATTTTCTCACAGAGAATGATGTGATGTAAACGTCAGATCAGATGTTAGCAATCATCTTACAAGATAATTGGTCATCTCCTTTCTGTCTAGCAGAACCTATCTTTCTCAAGTGGCTGCATATGTAGTATATGTACGGTAGTGTTTTTGTTCAGCTGCTTTCCCACTGACGGTGTGGTTTCTTCTCTTTGGTGTCATGTGTCCAGGTGAATGACGTCAGTTTGGCTTCAGTTCCCCACACCCGGGCCATCACGGTGCTACAGCAGCCTGTCCTCATCAGGCTCACTGTCATGCAGGAGAAAGGCTTCAAATTGAGGGATCAACGGTCTGATCACCACCCTTCCTCTTCCACTGCCTCCCAGCCCTCCCCCAGTCCCCATGGCAACACTTCATCCAATCACAACCCCGGCACGGTCCTGCAGGTGACGCTGATGAAGAGTCATCGCACAGAGCCGCTGGGCATCAAACTCATCCGCAAGTCGGATGAGAGTGGGGTTTTCATCCTGGACCTGCTGTCTGGTGGTTTGGCAGCCAAAGATGGAAAACTGAGGAACAATGACAAAGTGTTGGCCATCAACGGACATGACCTGAGGCACGGCACACCTGAGAGCGCCGCCCAGATAATACAGGTAGAGGTCAGAGATGTTATTTAGTGAGTTTTAGAGCAGTAACGACCTGCCCTTAACGTCGTCATTAATAGTTTTTCAAGGCATACCTTAGTTTAAGAGTAACTGATTTAACAACTTTCCAGCCTGCTGTTTTGATTTTTGGTTTGTTATCGTAATAATTTAGCTACGAACATTAGCTGGTCATTTATATTCACGTGTTTATGGATTAAAATTTCTTCAGCTGGTTTCTTCAAAGCTTTTTGCTCATGACTCCTATTTTGAAACAAACTGGAGAAGAAAAACGAAGAGAAACAGTCAGAAAATCTTGACTTTCGAAGAGAAAATATGACATATTGCAAAGCGTTTTATAAAAAGCGTTACTGGGCCTCGACCTCAATACAAATCTCACTGAATTAAACTCAACAGCAAAACTAAAGTGTCTTGAATGCATTATAATACTGAAACGAGCTCTGAGTGCTGCTGCACGGTGGTGTGTGGTCAGCGCCGTCCTCTCACAGCGAGAGGGTTCCGTCGACCAGCCAAAATGATGCACGTTAGGATGATCGGTGACTCTAAATCGTCTTGTAAATTAAGTGCGTCACGTAAATGATTCGGTACAAAGCTTGAATAACTACCAACAGAAGTGAGAGATGGATCTCGGAGTTCTTAAACAAGTGTTCTAATCTTTATGACACGGTTTGCTTTTAGGCCAGTGAGGTGCGTGTGAACTTTGTGGTAATGAGACCTGCAGAGACTCAGGAGGAAGGAGGAAGCGGCAGAGAAGGACAACACAGCAGAGCAGCCAGGAGGGCGCCGGAGCCGCAGTACTTCAGACGTCGGTCCACCTACATGAAGGTAATACGGAACTTCTCCTCACAAGACAAGGCTCAGACTTACTTATAGTGATTTCATCCCTTTTTATCTGTGAATGTTCCCATTGCCATGGCTTCCTCTGATAATGTGTGTTCGGAGCCTCCATTGTGCACTTTTTTTTTTTGCAAGACGGAAAGTGCAGGTGATCAGTCGGTGCAGCGGAGAGACAAATGTGACCAGATGTCCAGTGTCCTATATTTAGGAGCCTTATGTTCTATCTACAGTATCACAGCAACTGCTTTTTGTGCTGTGAACTTAACATAAATCAATTTCTAACCTGCTCTAATGAGGCCTTTTGTATTCTTTACATCCTACAAATCTGGAAGTTCTGTAGCATCAGATCCGGTGGTGAATCCTCCTGTAACAGAGGAGCATTTAGTTTTTTTGTCCCAGACAGTAACGGCACACTGAAACATTTAAGTGTTGTCAAGTTAAAAGTTTATGTCACCCATTGAAACAAAATAAAGCTCTTAATTGATGTTGAATACATGTTGGATTGTTAAATAACTCTCAGAAAAATCTGTGCTTTAACCATCATCGTTAAAGTTCGATGTTGGTTATAGGTTATGCTGTTGCGTTACCATAGGAACCATGCATCCAGTTGGAAATGCAGAATGAGTTCATGTTTTTATCTCTCATGCCAAAACAATCTGTTCTGTGCTGCTGAAATCAAACACAGATATATCAGACTATATATCAGATAATATTTAATCAAAAATCTGCTGTGATTTGGTCAACGATTTCCACATCGGAGCAAAATCGGAGCAAAACGCACTTCTTGACTGTTTAAAAGCCATAAGAGCTTGATGTGCAACTATCGTGAAACAGACAGCAGGAATATAGTACCAGGAAGACAGAAAAGGAAGAACTACCGTGGTAGTAACTATTATCTCTGAGTGGAAATTTGGCTTTTGTCGACACAAAGAAAGCCGAGCGACGAAGCAGGTTTCCTACCTGAGCGTGTGGTCCGAGAACGTATTTTTAGCCTTGAACTCATTGTCGGTACAAGCAAAGATCTTTGGTCTCACTTGGCTCAGTTACTCAGTCTTTGGCTGTTGTGGTTCATCTCTTTTTTTCCTACTCTTAGGCAACCGAACCGGTGCTTCCTGTTTACTCTGACATGCTTGTGACCACTGTACAAGAACAGTCGTACATATGCATTTTCAGGTTTGCTGCCATAGACGCTGATCCTTCCTGTAACGGGAGGCTCCGGTACCGAACTCAACATGCTTCTGTGAACAGTGTGATTGGGATGTTTGCTTCGGTGTCGCTCACGCTCAGTTATACCTTGCACTGCCTTTACGAAGAACAGCACCCCCCCCCCCAAGCTGGGGGTGAGAAGCTTTGAGCGCAGACACCTGCATTGGTGAGCAGAGATGAAAGCTGTCCTCGGGGGCCTCCCTCTGTCCTGATCAAAAGGCCCAGGGTGCTGCTCACTCTGCTGCTACGGGGCCACTGTCTTGTTGTTTTTTTGGTTGTTTCTTTGGGAGGCAGAGGATCAAAGCCGGTAACAGTTAGCTTTCGCCTGGAGAGTCGAGCCTTTTCGTCTTGCCGAGGGGGGGTGGGCTCCCTGCTGTGGAGAGGAAGAACCCCCACCTCCCCCAAGCTTCCCCTCTGACAGTTTACAGACTCCAGAGAGCAACAAGGAGCCTGGTTGAAGTTGTCATTTTCCACACATCTTTTCCACTACGAGAGTTGAGTGTTGATCCTCACACGTTGCCTCTACTCTTACCTCTCAGCTCCATCTCAAATGTTTCACATTTGTTTCTACAAGTGGTCACTGAGAGCGATCGGTTAAATCAAAGGATCCAGAAGAAGAGAGATGATGTGGCAACACAGATTGGAATCATTTGATGTTAAACAAAAATAAGAAATCATTATTGTTATTATTTGTTTAGAGCAGAAACTTTACAAGTCTGTATTGTGATGTTTTTTGTGGTAATTGCTTGATATTGCTGCATCTTATTCTTCATATAGGATCCACCAGGTGGGTTTTCTAGTCAGGAGAAGACAGTGAGCCTAAAGAAGGAGCCTCGGCTTTCTCTGGGCATCACCATAGCCGGAGGGAGGGACTGCCGCAGCCGGCTGCCCGTTTACATCACGAGTGTGCAGCCTGTTGGCTGTCTGCACCGAGATGGCACCATCAAAAGAGGTACAGAGCCACAGCTGGATATTTTTCAAGGAATCTGTACACGTCTTTGCATTGTTATTGGTCTAGGAAAGGAAGGAACTAGTCAATACTAGCGGAAAATCCAAAGACACTCAGTATACCATCATATATGAGAGTTATTCATTAAAAAAAGTGATTAAAAAAATCTGATTATCAGGTTTGGTTTTTTTGTTCACTGACTGACTCATTTTCTGTAATTTGATGAATTAAGTTGGTTATTTTGGGTGGTTTAATCCATAAAGCAGACACATAACTGTGTGGAAATATTTGGATAAATAAATTGGAATAATTGGAAACATTTCCAGTTCTTCTGAACTCTAGCATCACTGCTGTCCACATTAAAGCAGCACAGAGATGGAGTCGGAGCCAGTTCTGAGTTGGTTTATGTTGCAAACCAAGTTGAACCCCCAACAGAACCATTTGATCATGTTTTTCTCATGTTCAGTCACATTTCATCCTTAAAGCTCCTCCTAGATTTGACTGAACTACTGTTGAGGACCATTCTGCAAAGAGCCTCATTGTCTCCTCCTTAAATAATAATAATGATAATGATATTTTTCCCATTTTTATTGATATTTGAAATTATAATATAAAACACCAGTAAACAGCAGCTGACATTTATGAATGTCTAGAAAAATGTGAAAAATATTTCATCAGCAGCTGTTAAGAATGACTATCTGGCACTATTTAAACATCCATCCTCAGGGATGATAATCTGATCAAACCCCTATCAGCTGGTGCACTGCTGCTTTGGTTTCATGCAAAATCTAAAGCTTTGGAATTTCTTCTTTGGATTAGGCAGACTAAAAGCTATACTTGCTCTCATTTTGTTTAATGGTGGTCACAATGTTATAACAGCTCGTGATAATCCCTCAGCCTCTAACCTAAGAGGTTCTTTGTTTTAGACCAACAAACTGTTGGTGCTCCTTTTCCCCGACTTAAAACCAGTTCTTTGGCTGCCAGTAATCAAAGAAGTCTGTTTCCAGACTAAGCTCTGTCTATGAACCAGCCCTCAAATGGCTTTTGTGGAAAAGAGGTAAAAATGACAATTGGCTGAATAGGAAAAGGGCTATTCTGTCTTCTCATCCTGTATCCATTCATGGATACAATGTGTTGCTTAAGGACCATTAAACAGAGGATGTGTGCGAACCTAGAGGCTGGACACTACCTTCTCCAGAGAGGTGCTGTTAAACATTGTCTCCACTTCAGCATTTATCCATCTGGTTGAAACTGACGGCAATTTGAACAAATTCCTTTTGAAAATTCATAAAACGGGCAACATTTATCACAAGATAAACATCCTGAAGGAGGGATGTTTTTTTTGTTTGTTTGTTTTTTTTCTTTAAAGCTTTTCAGCTACCCAGCTTGTCTTTTTTTCTGCTGTTACAATCGTGGCCACAGAGCTTGGTTAATGGTTTGCCACCATGCTCCATACAGACATACTTAATGATATATCAATCATAGTTATTTCCAACAAAATTATAATATATATTCATAAAACTAACTGTGATTCTCATCGCTGGAAGAAATAAATGAATAAATATGGAAAAGATGCTCTGCTGTCTACTGCAAGTAAAACACTGACTACTCATAAGTTCCTCAGACAACCCAGCCTCAGACAAAGAAGAACTCCCTTTAGGAATAGCCTGAAATGTCTTTGTCCACGCTGACGTTACATGTGCCTCCTCAGGTGACGTTCTGCTGAGCATCAACGGTGTCGATTTGACTCAGCTGACCTACAATGAGGCCGTTTCTGTGCTGAAGGCTCAGACAGCTCAGTCCCAGGTGGTGCTGCGTGTCATCCAGACCCTCTCTGAGGACTCGGAGGAGGACACTGATGCTGGCAACAAGGACCAACTCGACCACATGGACGACCCGCGGGACGACACCCTCAATTGGACTCCACTGTGGACTCGCTGGCTGGGTTTACCAAGGTGGGATCTGCCTTTTATTTCCTCACGTCACTTGTATTCTGCCCATTTTACTGTTGAAGAGTTTCCTCTGACTCTGAACTTGTTGCTTCAGTAACATGCACTGGTGCCGGGACATTGTCCTGCAGAAGACCAACAACGAGAGTTGGGGCTTCAGTATCGTCGGGGGCTACGAGGAGAGCCACGGACAGCAGCCCTTCTTCATCAAAACCATTGTGCCTGGTACACCCGCTCACTTTGATGGACGCCTCAAGTGAGTTGAGACCTGCTTTATTCCCTGGTTGCAGTATCAGCTTCCACAGCCTTTCATCATTGTGACTCGCCTGTTATTGGGTTGCGGTTCTTTCCAGGTGTGGAGATGAGATAGTGGCGGTGAATGGAGCCACAACTGTGGGCATGAACAACTCTTCTCTCATCCCCATGCTTAAGCTGCAGAAGAATAAAGTCACGCTGACCGTGGTGTCCTGGCCGGGCAGCCTAGTGTAGCAAAACACACTCACTCATTCCCTTATCTGGAGCACGCCGTGGCCCCGCAGTCTGTACCAGGACACTGTCCTTTCCATGTGTAAACCTCCTTTCATCACCTTTGCTGTTTATGTTTTTGATCGGTTACGCAGAACAGGTGTCCGTTAGAGCGGGCACACGCACAGTAAGTATAATCTGTCAAGGTCTGGTGCACTCGCGGGTCAGTTGGTTCTAGTGTCAGGGTGCAGAAATGACAATCAGTAAATTATATGCTAAATTCAAACTGGAAGGATAGTTGATTTCTTCTTGATTCTGTGTGAAGTTATTATGTATATTTACAAGTTCTATATAGCGTCATTTGTTAGTCACATTTAATTCAAGTGAATCTCATTAACGGTGTACATAGATGGAGTATATGTTGGCAGTTGACAGGAGGAATTATCGAGGACTACATATAACAAAATGGCTGCAGACTCTTTAGACCGATGCCAAACCACTGAACCATTTGTTTGGTTTAATCAACCTGAAATCACTGCACTTTTACAACACGAATCACACGGATGACGCCATGATTAAAAAAATTCATGCAAGGCGAGCGTGTACTATAAGAAGAGACTGTTGCACAGAAAGGATTGTTCATTTTAAAGGGTCTTAACAGTCAGAAATATGAGATGTTGCTGCGTCTCAATAGTAAACAGAAAACATTCGAGGACGATCGCATCAGAAGGAAACGGCTGCCAGGTTTATTTAATGTCAGATCTTCATATTCTAACACTTTCAGCAACAAAAAATAAACTGACTTTTATTTCCAAACTGTGAACTGGTCCAAATTTACTGATGAATTTTTACCCATGAATCCCTGAGTGAGACGTTTAGCTTTTTTTTTTTAATTTTAAATTGAAACATCCGCGTCCCTGTGTCAGCGCTCTGTATTTATTTTCAGGTGATGAAATGACTCGTTCTGAAGTGGGTGCCTTTTAGATACTGAAGGACAAATCGGAATGTATGATTGCCTTAAACTGTCTCTAAACCAAAAATGCGTTGTTTCATGATGTACTGTTTATAGGAAATAAAGGAGTGCGGCCTTGTTTGTTTAGAAAATCTGTCAAATTCCCAGTGGCCTTGCTTGTATCTTAATGGATGCAAGACTCATTGAACAACCCAGATCGGCTGTGAAATGTTCAGCAAGTAATGTGTGAAATTAGGCCATCTGCTGTTTCATTCTTTTCAATAAAATCACATTCAATCATGTTGCTGTCATGTTTGTACAGCCTCTGCCTGCATTGTGGTGACGTTAGCGATGGTAAATGTGAATCTCTCAAATTTAATCTCATGCATCTGAAACGTTAAACCACCTGTACATGTGTCTGGCTTTATATGGAGCAGAGAGAACTGGGAGTGGGACGATATCACCTGAGAAGGTCAAGTATTTTACTTAAAGGTAGAGAATGAGTACTGCAGTCCATGTCTGACAAACTGTGTGGCTGTACAGTTTATCAGCCTGTTCAGTCTGACCCCTGGTGGACAGAAAGACTAAAGAGATAACCAAAGGTGTCCGATTTCATACCACAAAAAGTCTAAGAATAAGGATGTACGCACAGTGTCGTATCTGTGAGTATCTGCAAAACTCACCGGTGAGTCAGATGCACAGCGAGCGATGGATCGGCTGCGTTCAGGACCCCTCATGAATGAGTTGTACTTGAATTCAAAGTATCCAAAATAAACACTCATCACGCAGACGGACTCAAATCACAGTGTTACATAATGTGTGTGCGAATGCTGGCATAGTTGTGCACGTCTAATCAGCTGCTGGACAATTCAAAACATCTCTGTAATAATGCATTATATTTGACATTAACCACAAATATCTAAGCACTGCTTTAGATGTGAAGCAAAAACATGTCACTAACACCTTAAATCACAAATATTTAACTCTTAAGAAGCTGAAACTGTATAGAAGCGCAGAACTTGACTAAACGCGGTTTAATCACAGCTGTACATAGACATCAGTTATAACTGTCTAAGGACGCTTTATGTGCTGCACATAAATGCTAATCTACATAAAACTATGTTACCAGTTCTATTTCCCTCTATTTACACTTCAAAGAGTCACAAGTTGATTTTATAGGTCAAACTAAAACTAATCCCCCAAAAGGTTTTCAGGATAATCAGCATTTTCTAACTTGGGAGTTTAAAAGCTAACAAAGTTAAAACCAAAAGCTGCCAGGCTGAATACTTCATAGACAGTCTGTGATGCGCTGCATCGCAATTAATAATTCCTCAGTAAATTACTTAAAACTAAGTGGCGACAGCTTGAGTTTAAACTGCTGCGGCCGTAAAATGTTGGTGACAAACACCTCAGCAGACAGGCAAAGACTGAATGAAGAGAAGGAAAAAGAAAAACACAAAGGACCATAAAACCCAACCACCCTGAAGTGAAGTGAAGCCCACCACTTCAGTGGGTGGGGGTGGGTTGTGGTGACATACAGTAGAAACACGGTGTAGCATTTTCTACTCTCTGACCACCGATCTGTAACATTAGGAAGTAGTGGCAGGTTATGGTAACAGCATTCCTCAGTTTTACAAATGTGTCGAGTAATTGCAGGTCGTCTTGTTAAAGTTAACGATTCAGCACCTTGTTAAACATGACAAACAGCCACGGCCTGCTGGACGTCGGGCAGCCGGCTGTGGTCACAGAGCATTTTGGGTTCTCTTTTTTTCCAGTGACATTCGATAAAAGATTGGATTCAGGTGGACGAATTAAGCAGAAGCAAAGAACATGTAAAATCAACCATTTATTTTCTCTCTCCAGAGGAGTTAGATCATCGTGATAAACATTTACAAGAACTTTATCAGGAACAATAAGTGGGAGGAGAAGGATTTAAAGTCTCCTTTACACAGGAGAACTGATTTCAACCTGCACGTCTCTGTGGTTCTTTACTGTTCCGGAGGCACTCTGATACAACGCGATGCAGCAAATCTCGACTCGGGTTTAAGAAAATAACACTTATCAACTGAGATGACGACTAAAACAAAGGAGCCATCTGCTCAATATGTCTCGTACTGCGGATGGACGTGCTTCCAAACACATCAGGACCCAACACAGCACGGGGGCAAGTATAAAACTACAAAATGAATGCAAAGTTTGGATTATTAAAAAAAAAAGAAGAAAGAAATAATCAAAATCTTCCTTCTGTCTAGTGTTTAAAGGATAATGAGTGTCCTCTTCGTTGGCAAAAACTACGCAGTAACATGCACTGCTGTTGTCATGGGGACCGATAGTCAGGATGAGCTTCGTTCTGAAATCCCGACTCAAGTGCAATAATCAGTCTAAACTCTGGCATCAGATACACTGTCACTATATGGCTTACAAGGTAAACAGGTCCATATAAACTAGAAGGGTACGTAGACATCTTTCATTAATCAAAACTATGGTACAGCAATATATTGGCAAAAAAAAAACTAAGTAACTTTATGTAAACAATGGTATACCACTGTACAGCTTATCCTAACATGGTATTTACAGGTTCTTGTAACTAACTAGCATCCATGTACAAAGGGTTAATGTAACGACAGAACACAGGGTGACGTACACGGTGCATTAGGCAAGTCCAGCCATCCCATCTACCTGCAAAGATTCAAAGCGAGGAAAACCCAACAAACAGCATCTGACATCTGAATCTAAAGACTCGTTGGATCACCTACAGACTCCTCCCCAGACTCGTGTAGATGAATCTGGTTTTTCTTTTTTTTTTTTCTTAAATATAAGTCCAACATAAGGCAAGGATAGTTACAGAAGGTGGAGGCATCACATTCTTTGCAAGGGATTACTGATAAGAAACAGGTGGGGGAACAGGTTGGTGGCTCTTTGGGGTAAAATGCACTTTTAGAGTTTCACTTGCTTTTCAAACACGTAACAAAAACACATCAAAGTGCAACAAAGGGAGGACATTTCTGGTTCTGTTTGGGGGGGGGGGGGTGAATGTGCAAAATCTGCTCTAAAGCAAAGTGACACTGTTGCAAACTTTTAATGTACAAAGTACTGGGAGATGAACGGGGTCGTCGTAGCAGACACCGGCGCAGACCCTTATTCCAACATACTGTATATACAAGGCACTAAGGATAAGATTCAAGGGCCCCACATCCAGTCTGATAACAGCCTCCTCAGTCCGGTCGGAGTATAGGATATTTAGGTAAGAATTCTATAAGAATCACCTGTAGAGAGAGAAAACAAAAACATGTTTTCAGGACAACTGCAGAAAGTTTAAACCTACTGTGTAAATTACATCCAAACAAATGACACCAGTCATTACGGGAGGATTTTAACTGAGAGGAGACTGAATTTCGTGTTTTTCTGCAGACATGTTTCACATTTTGAAGGGCTGGCTGACCTGTTGTGAACTAAACTCTCTATGCTGAGCCAACATTCAGCTGGAGCTGTAATGTGCACTAATTCTATCTTTGTTTTTGCAAGAATTAGGATCTTCGTCAACGAGTTTTATAGAAAAATAGTAGTAGTAAATGAGAAATTCTCTGCAAAAGTGGTACCGATAAAACAGTGACATATGTGCAGCACTGTGCTTAAGTTTTGATCCGTCCCTTCTTCTTCTTCTTTACATTTGGTTTCCAAGGAGGCAGACCTTCTTGTAATCGTTCAAAGTGCAACAGTTCTCGAGGCTTTCTGAGGAAATTTTCTTCGTATATTTTTCACTCATTTTCAGTCCAGATTCTTGTATCTGACCATTTTCAGAAGATTTAAAAGCCACTTTACACTGACCTATGAATCATTGAAGCATAAAAAGGCACCTGGGGCAACCAGTGTCGGGTCGACAACACAACCAAGTCTAAATTGTATCTTTAGGCAGTTTGTTATTGCAGCCTGTCGCAAAAACAGTTTGACAGACATAAAACTGTATTCTAGCACCAACAAGGTGATTCCAAAAGGAAGAAAAAAAAGAGGTGAGAGGCCTTAAAACATGAGCAGTATCTGAAAGTGATGTCCTTAAGAAAGAGCAAAGACCTGAGAGATGCATCTGGACCTTCAATTGATCCATCTGCTGCTCACTGAAGCCTCATTAAAATGGTCTCAATGAAGGGTGGCTGTCAAGAAGCCATTAAGGAAGGGAAACAGGGAGAAAAGGCTGAGCTATGCCAAATTAAACAAGAAGTGGACGGAAAATCAGTGGCAACAGGTCTTATGGAGGGATGAATCCTCCCCAGAGCCCGGACCTCAACATTACTGAAGCAGTGTGGGATCATCTGACAGAGAACGGAACAAAAGGCAGAAAACATCCAAAGAAGAGCTTTGGGATGTCCTTCAAGAAGCCTGGAGAATTATTCCTGAAGACTACTTAAAGAAATGAGAAGGAAGCTTGTGTAAGAGGGTTCAGGCTGTGTTGGAGAATAAAGATGAGCAGAACAAATCTGGACTTTGTTGGAACTGGGAAAACTTTTCTTTGTGTTTGCACAGAAACAGCTGCACCTTTTTCCAGTTTTCCTGGCAATATATAAGAAATTTAAAAGGTGTTTCAAGACTTGGACAATACTGTAAATCTGCATATAGCATATTATATATACATATATATGTATATATATTATAATTGGCTGCTGTAGTGATGTTTTCTAAGCACCAAAATGTAGGTTCCTTGATGTGGGAATGTGTACAGTTTCTTTATCATTTGTGATAAAGTATTATTGTTGCTTTTTAAAACTTTTCCCTTGGTTTTCAGAGAAATGATTAAAAACAAAAGTGTCATTTATCTCTGTTTTGTTGTGGCGGTCCACTCACATATTCCATCATGTTACTGCTTTCACATTTTCTTTTACTGAGTTTCCAGTGCAACCCCAGCTGTGGAGAGAAGAAAAGGGCCCAAACACAAAGAATGAACATTTCTTTTACTCTCGGACACACACACACACACACAAAGAAAGGAGAATCTGTCTGAACTCTCCACTTCAGCATCAGGGGAGTTTGGAAGCAGGGCTGTCTGGTCTCACTAAGGTCAAACTGTGGCCAGACACCCTGAAGAGCTTCCTTTCTATCTTTGTACGGCTACTAGCAGTAATTTGTTGCTGCGAGACAAAACAAAATTAACACGGCCCTTTACTGCTGACCTCACGGTCCTCTTGGACCTCGCGCACTAGATCTATCTCAAACAGCTTTGAGGGGCTTATGTGGCAGGTTAGCGTTTACAGAGCAGATTAATGATCATTATCCATCATGATGATGCTCGACTCCCACTGCACACTGACACAGACAATTAAGTACTTTCACACAGGAGCTAATGTGCTGTTTGGCATCTTTCTTACCTTGTGGTATAACCGGTTATTTTCCCACTCTAACAGCTTCTGAATGGACCGTCTTGTCTTTTGGGAGAAAAAGCAAAATGCGTCGGCATTAATACAAGCGGTGAAACCTCATTACTCAATTAAACAGTCTAACAGGTAACAGTAAACGGCCACCGTTTTAGGATTTATGGACTGAACTCCCAATTTACCAGCCAGTAATTTCCACTTTGTTGTCAGTAATACTAAGTGGTAACACAACCTTTAAATGACACACCCTTGAGCTGGGAAAGAGAGGAGCAGTGCAATGCATCATTTCTACACAGAGTCACAAACTTAAACACGAGTTGTTATTACCCTCCGCACTTAGACAAATGCAGCTGAATTGCTATAACAGCCCCTGAGTAATCAGCGCTGATGTAAGGGAGAGTTAAACTGTCCAAGTCGTGTCGCGGGAGGTCTCAGACTTACTCTCTTGTTGAGGCAGATAACAGGCCAGAGACTGCAGCCTACTGTACAGCAACAACACAGGCAGCCGCAGAGAAGCCACTTCACATTCACAGGCAAGTTCTTCTTCAAACAAGCATTAACCCTGCTGATGCTGGTTTTGAATTCCTCTGGTGCTACCTTAGAAAGAAAAACAAAGAGAGAGACAGCGTGTATAGCTAAACAGTTTCAAGAGATGCTGTGCAGATGATGGGGGGGGGGGGGACTGTACCAAAAGCCAAACAGCTAAGAGGGAGTGAGACAGTGCAAGTGTTTCTGTTGTAAGGAAACACGCACAGAAAGATCAAAGAGCTTTAAAAAACCAAAAGGTAGATATTTGCAGATGTCGTCCAGAGATGGGATCTCTAAATTCTATGCCCCTGACTTGCTAACTGAGCTCTAGACTGTTCAAGGCAAGGAGGGACTCAAAGGAGAGATAAGCTCAATGCCTGTGGCAGCGGTGGCCAAACAACTTGAATGGATGCTCATTCCTCTCTGAGTCTGTACGCCATAAAACAGGGGTCGTAATCTTTTATGACAGGATGCAAAGGTCTCTTTGCAAACAGCCAAAGACCTCAGAATAAAGCCCAGCAGGGCCTGATCTGCACCCTTCAATCATCATAATTGTGACCTCATCCATCACATGTCACTCTGGGTCACAATACTGAAGGTACTTTTTATTGCCCCACACTTCCCTCTGCCTGCTCTTACCCCTGCAGCCTTTTTGTGTTTCTGCGTCCGACCCAGGAAGCTTTCCTTTCTTGTCTACGGCAGAGTCCTCATTTCATTATTTTATCACCTGGAGCTGGACCCTCTAGAACACTGGGGTCCACGCCAACTGCGCCCCATAGACGGCTTACTCATTTACAGAGCTGGACAGCGGCACATTCAAGCTCTTTTCTATGCAGTATGGTGCGTAACTTATAACGCAGCTCCATCAGATCAAAACCACTCTGGGAAGTTTGAATGGGGCGCTTTGGGGAAGTCAGGGCTGTTAAAGGCCCGGCAGAACAAAAGAATCACTGCGGCTTTAATTGCCTAATTCTTCCCACTTGGATTTGAACAGACAGCAGCTCGCAAGACTGAAGCGCAAGAAAAGCTAAGAAGCAACTGTACCTTTCCCGTGAGAACAGAAGGAAATTCTGTGTCAAATCTGTTGCTGAGTCCAAACCTGAGGGGGAAAAAAAAGACATTTTCTTTTTTTAATGAGGTGATAAAATTGTCTTTAAAACTAAAGAGTAAAAAAAAAATCTCCTGTAACTATGACAACGATGAGAACAAAATAAGCCTGATGCTCGATAGTTTAGCAGACATTTTTTGTTCCGTCTTACTGACATCATGAGAAGATAAACATTGAATCAGACAAGACTCCTGAAATATTTCCCTGTAATTCACTGTCTTTTCCTCATTAGATGTGGACGGGCCACCACAGACTCGACAGGAGCTCTCTGTGATTACATGACAGCACATTATCTTTACATTGACGTCATAATTTACCCAAAGCAAGAGGTAATTAGAGTCTTTCAAACGTATTCCAAGAGGACGGTTGAATTGATAAAATGTATACACGATTTCATAGATGACGATACTATAAATAACTTTTGAATGTAAAAACCATTGCAGTTTTCGATGAAAACAGAGTAAGGCTGAAAAGAGTCCAAGTAACAACATAACAAGAACAAATCAGCTAGATTGTCTCCACTTTCTAATGTTTCACTGAAAGCTACAGATAATGATCCATTTTAAACCAAACTGCCACATTAAAAAGCCAACTATAATCCATCCTCTTTACCTCAGGACTACAAGTGTTTAAAATGTTCAAGTTTAACAAAAGAACCGGCAGCAGTGTGTTTATCTATTGTCTTTTGCTAATTTCTATATTTAAAAAGTTCGTCTAATACCAGCAACACCCATGTTGACGATGATAAGTATGACTGTGATCAGGTCTAGCCTCGTCCTGCCAAGTTGAGGAAAGTTGCCAGCGGGGGCTGAGAATGAGGCTCAAGATGAAGATGAAGGGAAGTTAGGGCTGTTACAGGCCAAACATAACGAAACAATCACTGCAGCTGACAGCAGTGACATGCTGGGGGTCTGACCATGTTTGGGCTCTACTGATCACCCTGATAAAGTGCAACAACCTCCTGGCGTCCCCCATGTAAACAATGATGAACGCACAGTATAAGATGGAGTCATGAAATATTAGACTGATATAAAGGCGGTGACGCTGCGGAAATAACCGACTAATGTCGGTTAAAAATATTAAAATGGTGTGGATGGACTTGTCTGCTCGGTGATGGGACCAATAGCTAACGGTCCATCGCTGGTAAACACGACTAACGGGAAAATCGGCTGCTGATTTACGAGTATACGGTTGCCATGGATACACAAACATACTATTTAAAGTCGTCCCGATCGTGGTCAGACCAACTATCCCCTCGACTAAACAGATGGCTAATTGTTTTCGTTGTGATTTGCATTAGCTAGCAGGCTAGCATCAGCTAAGCAGGCTAAGGATAACAAAGCCACAGCCGGACAAACAGAAGCGACGAGCACGGCTCTGCTTACACTGTGATGTGCCCGGCCCCGCGCATAACCACGGGCTCCGGACAGTATCTGGGCAGGTGCTCCTCGCTCACTACGTGCTCATCCTCTTCGTCTTCTAACTCATAAATGGTATCAAAGTCCGCCATGTTGGGTAGTAAGACGCTCATGACGTCTCCTACGGGGCTGCGCGCTGACTCGCGAGGGAGCGCGCGCGAACCCAGAGTTGAAGGGGCGATTGTCGGCCATCTGCGTTCATATGGAGACAAGCTGAAAATGTTGACCGTCAAACATCAGACATGACAGATATTGAAATAAATGTGCCCACGGCTCCAGTTCAGACATGTTTATAGGTCAAAGTCACGTGGACTCAAGCCACGTAGCGGCGACTTAGTCTTTTTAACACGCTCTAAAGGATCCAGATTTAACATGAATTCGTGTGTAGAGAATCTAGAAATATTTAGCTTACAACTTATCTTTTAATTTGTAGACACATAATTTTTAAATAAAGTGCAGTTCATGAACAGATAATCACATGTGTTGCATGTGGCATTAAAACAGAAAATCATGGTTTCTGCAAGATGTTGAGCACGTGCAGACTTGTAAAATCCTTTAAAAGTCCTTAAACTAAAAACTTCATGTATGAAACGATGAGTTCGTTTCACACATATCTCCAACTTGGGGAAGCAGTAGTCTAACGTTCCGAACCCAAACCTTTTTTTTTCCGTTGAGGTATACGCATATGAGCTGATTTTTTAAGGGGTATTTGAACGCATTTTAACTCGAAAAACCCACAATCTTGAATATAAATAAGTTACCTTGACATGCTCAAATATGAAAGTCTTGGACTTCCAGACTTGCAACCATTATCATGGCTTGTCTGAGATGGGTCTCAGCCTTGCTGACAAATAGGACGCTTAGACTACATATTTCGCCTAAAGCCTGTTAGTTTATCCAATTTTAGACGCTCAAAGTGCAATTTCAAAGAAACACCAACATTCAGAATAAAAGAAAAATGACAAATATGCTACAAAAAAAGCACTTTATTTACATTTGTAAAGTTGCCATTAGACGACCTTTCTACCCGTGTCATTAACAGCTGCTCTTTGTGCACAAAACTGTGCGGAAAACACGCAGAAATGATTTGTCAGTTCAGTGAGATTGTGCCGCACACTGTCCACTTCAAAATTTCAATGAAATGACCCTTATTTGTCTAATTCGTCCACAAACACATACACTTTTTTTTATCACATACAAAACAGGATATTTATATCTTATAAACTCACAAACAATTTAAAGCTTTTAAGTCTGAAACACGATTTTTTTTCCTTTTGCAATCTCCACATTATTAGAACTATTCTATAAAAAGCAATATTTGAAGAGCCTCCAGCATTTCGTTGCTATAAATCTTTTAATTCTTTTTTTTTTTCTTCCCCGCAGCTTTGTTAGTTCAGATCCTCTGCTGCCATTCAAGTGTCCCGTAAGCGTGTCGGAGTGCTCAGTTATGAGAGATGGTGCACAGGGTGAACTGTTCTACTGAGTCACAGTCACTTGCTGTATATTCCTGATAGATGGCAAGGTGTTCATTCCCTGAGGAGGGTACAGAGAGCCGTGCATGTCTGTGGGACTGAGGGACCCCGGCACCGGCAGAGGGCTCACCGAGCCCGGGTCACTGTGCACAGACCCGCTGCTGCCGTCAGACTGACCCATCTTCTTCTTGATCAACTTCCTCTCCTTAGCCCTGCGGTTTTGAAACCATATCTTCACCTGGAAAGGCACAAAAAAGGCAATTAGATGGCTAGTTTGGCAGCTTCCATTAATAAACATAATCTACGATATAAACATCCAGGTTTATTCCCCATAAATTGAGTGTTTAGCTTTTGATAAAATGGAATAAATTAATAGCTTTATCAGCAATAAGAAGTAAATAACAAGACTGTTCATTCTGTCAGTAAATAAAGTACCATAAAATGAAATATAATAAACAGATGGATGTGAGATTAGAACAGTAGAAAAAAATAAATGTAGCTTTGTTTAAATGTGCCAAGTTTCATACTGTGCGGATTTACCTAAATACAGTGTCCTTATTTTTTTTAGATATCAGTAAGTAAATTGTTCAATGATATTCGCCCATGCTTCAAAATCCACTGAAGCAAACATCGTGAATAACGCATAAGAATAATTACAGGCAATATTTGTTCCGAATGATGTCCAGAAGTAAAGCACATTCCTCGCTAAGATACATTAAAATGAATGTTTGTTATTTGTTTGTTTGCATGAGGCAGGATGACCCTGACAGATGAAATTAGAAAAATAATTTTCCCTTTGGGATTAATAAAGTATTCCTGAATCTGAATATAAGGACGGATGCCTGTAAATTAGCATGCAGCTATTAATATTCAGCCAATAGACTTCATCCACTGATCTACTTTGCGTATTAATTCGTTGCCTATTTTTGTTGCGAATGGAAATTAATAAAGAGGATAAATACATAGATAAATAAATGGGGATTTCGTCGTACCTGTCTTTCTGACAGACCGAGGTTGACAGCCAGTTCAGATTTCCTCCTGATGGTGATGTATCTGTTGAAATGAAACTCCTTCTCCAGCTCCAGTCTCTGATGGTCCGTGTACACTACCCTGTATTTCTCCTTCGTTCTCGTTTTACCTGTGAAGGGAAGAAAAACGCATTGCCTAAGATACAAAACTTTATTTTTTCTGGGCTCATGTAACAGCCAGGTGGTTGAACTGGAAGACTTCCTGGGAGCAGGCTGCATGCCAGGACCGGCCTATCTGAGCGCTACATCTTTATTGGCAGCGTCTGAAATCCACATCTCTCTGACTTCTCCACAGATACGCAAATCGCGCTTTTTGATCTCGCTTTGATGGCGGTTGCAGTAAGTGAATTTCAAACAGACACGAGTCAGATCGCTGTCTGACCAGTTATGAAGAAACTCACAAGACTTCTGAGCAAATATGCGTGTCACTGTAGTTTTACTGTTGTTTAGTCTTAATGCGTCAAATTACTATTCCAATCGATAGGTTCAAATCAGTAGATGTGTTCCAGTCAAGGCAAAAAAAGAAATAAAAAAAACCACAAAAGACTAAACAATGTGTATATTACATTTTACAGAAACACCACTGTTAAAACCCGCAGTTTGTAGTACTCCACTTTTTGAGTTATTGGCTGTGAAAAACGTCACTCTTTCCGGCAATTTAACTTTCGGAAAGGAAGAGAAGCTGGCGCATATCAAAGTGAGGAGGTGTTGAAAGCAAAAGCCGCAGCCTGGATATGACGGATGACACTAAAAACCAAACAACGTAACAGGGAAGTCGACCTCAAGTCTCCAGGAATGATGACATTAACATCACAACTGCGCATGGCGCCGATTCCTCACACCCCCCTTTTATTTTTTGATTTCCACCACAGGAGAAAACACTGTATGATAAGCTGCAGGCTCCAGCTTCACCAGAATTTATCATGAGATTCTTTCACATTTGACAGTGATTCTTCATACACTAATGCTTTAAAAAAAAGTGTATTCTTCCTATAAAGACCAAAATAAATCTTAATTTCGACAACACTTTAAGTCGATGTTTGTCTTAACGTGCAACTCACAAAATAACTTTCATAGTACCAGACATTCCTTTAGCTTTTCCCGTTTCTGACGATTTCTTGTGAATTTTATTCCAACAGAAAATTCTACGCTTTTTTGTTTGTTTGTTTAACAAATTCAGAAACACTTGGTGTAAACGTGCGCGTAAAATTCCCACTCGGTACCACACGGGCCAAAAAACAAGGCCTCTCCCTCAGTTCCTCGAATAATATGATTTAGAGTTGGAGATGATGATCTCACCTGTGGAAGAGGACTGAGCAGTTTTACTCATCCACTGGTATGAATTGCGTCTTTCTCTCTCAGGGGAAAGTTGTGCAACAGTAACGTTGTCCGGTGGAGGCTGTAGGACCGCAGATCCAGGTGGATGCATATGACTGTACTCAGATGAACAATAAGGAACTTGTCCAGGAGATGAGTTGTTCATGGGGGTAGGAATAGTATTAGGGGGTCCTAAACTATATGCACCCCAGTCTTCTCTTGGTGCGCCATATGAAGGCCCCCAACTGCCTGTAGACTGTGTGTGCGTTTCCATGTTTGGCACATGATGGTATCCACTAAAGTCGGGGTACTGTGGTGTGGAAACAAAGTTCTGTGGAGGCAGATTGATGCTTGATCTTCTCACTGGCCCTTGGTGATACATGCCGCTTTCTTTATCCAGTAGGTATCCCACATACATGTTTTGTAGAAAAGTTTTGAAATGTTACAACAGCAAAGGGTTGATGTAGCCTCTCTCAAGGCGACATTTCGACCCTGCAACTGTTAAAACCGATCCCTGAGCTGTTGATAGTCCAAATGGGTTCCCAAAGTAAAAGGCGACGTAGTTCCGATTTGGTTCCAGTCTCACATGATGTGCCTCTGCTGACAAGAGGCTAAATGTATACTGAGGCCTGTCTGATGTCAGCCAGCTCCTCAACTCTTGTGGATTTGCATTCAAATGAGAGTGACCGGTGCTGCCGGCCCAGCTGTCCCTTGCGCCTGTCCTGTAGCGCGTCATCGCCTGACAGTGGGCCTATCCTGGGCAGGAGTTCACCCTTCCATGAATAAATTATCACCACGACCTATCAGTTGCACAAATCGGGCAATAAACCAATATACACGTCCACAGATGCAAGACATGAGGCCTGCACGTTTTTACGCACAGATACATTTGATCATAAAATGCTTTTATTTTTTCATTTTTTACACGAATTCACTTTCTAGAGACAATTAACTGTCGTCAGACTATAACAAAGTGATGATATGTGATTTAGTTTATTCTTTGTTGAGTTTCATTCCACTAAAATAAACCCAGAATCGCCCACGCATTTAAAACTCGACTGAATGTAAAAACCTTTACTGTGAGAATTCAGCTGTTTGCAACCACGCTCCGCACGTTCAACCCGATTTATTTGTTAAGATATTCACTTGCAAACGAGGCGCAAAGTATGAGAGACTTTTTTTTTCTTGGAGCAAGCCGGAGCTTTCGCATTCCGTTCACACCTCAAGGTCGCACTTCACAGCTAATTCCGGTTACAAGGAAACTCCTGCAACCCCCTCTGAGACAAACAGCGGCCTGTGGCACATTAGTCACTATCCTCTGAGACTACAGGGAATTTATCGTTAGGTGAATTTACTAAAAGCTGGTGTGCATCTCGAGCTCATGCTTTTACTTTTACGGAATAAGTTTCACTATTTAAACATTAGCCTATAACAGCCATGCAGTAAAGTAATTAAAACAAACGCAAGGAAAGGGGATGATCAGTTTCAGGCCCAAATATGACCTGTGCTCTGTAAATGAAACATGTTTACACAAAATGAATATGAGACAATCAGTTGTTTTTTTCCCCACTCTTACACAGTTTATTGCCCTGGTTATCTATGCTTGATACATGTTCATAGGTTCTTTTCATATCATCTTAGGAGCTGGAGTAGACTGTGCTGTGCACTCTAATTAGAGAAGAAATCAAGTTTTCACAGTCACTTGTATTTCAGTGTTTTAAACAAGTGGCTTACAAATGCCAACATAAATACACTCAGTTGGATACTAGAGATTCCATGAAATATAATCAACATTATGCCATTCACTTGTGATTTTTCTACATTGATAAAGAAACTACAATGAGCATGGTCAGATATTTTGAGAAAGTGGGCACCTGTTTTTGCGATGATCAATATGCATTTTACTCCATTAATCCAAAACCACCACTGAAAATCAAACCTGTTGTGTCACAATAATTCATTGTGTTGAATCTGCACTGAGGTCACTCTGTTCTGACCTGTTGTCAACAGGGTGTGGATGGACGCTACAGACTCGCTGATGTCCTCTCATGGACATTTGCAGAACTACAGCTGCTGCACCAAACTCCAATATCTACCTGAAGAGGGTAGTCCTCGCTAAGAAAACAAACAAACAACCAAAAATGATCTTTTTTTCCAGTCAGTCTGGTCATTTGGCTGCAAGTGGCAAACATACAGAACAACACAGTGTTTAAAGTTGGAAGAACACAAAGGAAATGAACAGTGTTAAGAGCCAGGAAAAAGAAGAAGAAGAATAAGGATGAGCCCTGGGAGGATAGAGGAGGAGATAAATGACTAAGGGGCTGCAGCTGATGACTTTGGTTTTAAATCACAGCTCTCAAGTGGCTGCTGGCGTTGTTCATCCAAATGTTTGGAGAACTACCACCCCTCTGAATATTCAAATCAAGCCTGTCCACTTCTTTTTGCCATCAGATACTCACATGTGTCCCTTGTAACTGCTCAAGGTGCTACGCTTCACATATAAGTAATCTTTGTTAATAAATGCCATCCTTTTACACCAGAAAGTCATACTCTGTGTTTACCTTGTTCGTGAATGAAAAAAATCATTCATAGTTTTGGCATTAGCCATTAATGTTTGAGAGATAGTACGTTATGGGGTTCTCTGTGTTCTGTTTGTACAAACCGTTTCATGAAACACATATATAATTTTTCATCTATATATTTTTGAATGTTTTCAGAAATGTTACAACAATGCAGAAACTATAAGTGATCTCCCAAAATGTGTGTGTTTTGCACCATACAATCCAATATGGAACCCAAAGAGAAAAATGCATTTTGTAGAACTAAACTGACAGATTTCAGGTACTGCTGTTCATTGCAAATTTAAAAAGTTTGGATTGCAGGATTTCTTTAACCTACTTTGATTTAATTTGATTACTTTTATCTAACTTCAGACTGTTTGAACCCAAGATATTAGATTGTTGATTTTTTATCCGTCCATCAAAGCCTCTCAGGCCTGCAGCAACACATTCCAAACAAAGTTAGGACAGCAAAGCTTTTGGAATGGAATGGAAACATTCGTTCTCACAGCACTTAGAACAGTCTGACACTGAAGGTACCAGGTGATGAGGTGTTTCAGGTCTTATTTTGTGCCGTTCCGCAAACTCTTCTTCAGCTGTGCTACAGTATGGGGTCCTCATTGTCCCATTCTTTCCGTCACAAAATTCTCCACACAGTCTTTATTAGAAACAGATCCAACCCAGTATCCGTACAGAAGAGGAGGGTTCTGTAGGCATGTGTGCAGAGTGCAACCCCCCCCCCAGCCCCAAAAAACCCCAAAAACGCAATGACGTCGATGAAAAAGGTTTGTAGCATATGTTGGACTCTCTGTGAGATGATCCATCCCAGATGCCTCGAAGCCCAGAGGAGTCAGCGCCACCTCTGGACAAGTTAACTTAACGCTTCTCTTTTTGACAAAGAGGATTTAGGAGGCAATCAAAATAGATAAAGCTGATGAGGCAAAACATGAAATACTGTAAATGGACAGTACCAATGAAGGGATTTTCTAGTCTCGTTGATCACTCAAAGTACACTACAAGACACATTCACCAATTCACACATAAAACTCACACAACACATCTTAATCTGTTATAAACTGTTATAGGCAACGGCCTTCTGACTGTCCCCTGAGCTAAAGCTGCTCCAAATATTGTTAAATATAAATACAAACATCGGTCATGAAGTATGTTGTGTATTTCCATCCATCCATCCATTTCTATACCGTCAATCCGTCGGTCGGGTAGTGGGTGGGCTGAATGCTGTGTATTTCAAATGATGAAATGTTATTATTAATGAGTTGTTCCCTTTTTTATGGGAAAATTTGAGCTGACTTTTCTTTGTTTGGTGGATTTTCCTCAACCACAGTCTATATTCTGTGTGCTTGTGCTTGTGCACAAACTATATGCTAACACAGGATGGTGCTCTTGAGTTATTTATGAGCTGTTCAACGTTCTCACGTCTCAAGTAGATGTGATATAGACTGTCAGTGGAACACAGTTTGTTTTCTCAAATTCCCTAGATAGATAGATAGATGGATAGATGGATAGATAGATAGATAGATAGATAGATAGATAGATAGATAGATAGATAGATAGATAGATAGATAGATAGATAGATAGATAGATAGATAGATAGATAGATAGATATATAGATATATAGATAGATAGATGACCAGTAAAGTGTTTATTAATTATTTCCTGCTTTTTGTCATCTTTCCACTGTATATATCCTGTTTTCTTGGCAACATATTGTCTGTTTGGTTATTAATTTGTCATGTCTCTTGGGTGTTTTCTTGCTTACTTTAGCTAACAATTGTGTATATATTGGTTCCTTAATAGGCAATCATTACACAAAAATAGCACAGCTCAGTCATGAAGCCGTGGAATGCTTAAAAAAAAAGAACTCTGACTGTTTGGAGGATGTTTTGAAGCATCATGCTGGCTAATATGCCTCAGAACTAAGTGCGCTACAACAACCACCTGTTGTGCTCCTCTGCTCACAGTATGACTGATTTCCAGGAATCTTCATCTTATTAAGAACATCCACTGGTATAGTTGGTTTTCAGACAGCATTT
This sequence comes from Leuresthes tenuis, assembly GCF_036924035.1. Taxonomy (NCBI): domain Eukaryota; kingdom Metazoa; phylum Chordata; class Actinopteri; order Atheriniformes; family Atherinopsidae; genus Leuresthes; species Leuresthes tenuis. The sequence goes on along the minus strand of NW_027325365.1, from coordinate 12,900,588 downwards.
GCGCCTGAATTGTCTTTTGTTTGTTGGCAGAAACCTACGTATTACTGATTCTCAAACCAATTTGAGTGAGGGGCCAAAAACATCCCCCCACATACTGATAATGAAGTGACGGCTGTAGCTTTGAGAGGAACCAAATGAGGGCGACGCAGATGAAATTACAAGATTACATGAATATCCATCTTTCCCTGAGCTCAGCAGAGTGTAGCAGATCAAAGACAGTCAGTGGAGAAGCAGCCAAAGAATTTACTGATGTTACAAAAGTGACCACAGCGCATCTCTGCGGGGAAGGAGGTAAAACAGGACCATCTGCAGCTATTTTTAGACAAAATGCTTACAGGGTTGGCACACGGACACCAGCAATGAGTTTGTCATCTGTAATGTAAAACATGTGCGGAGCACGACACCACAAACACAAGTCAAATTCAAGTAACGAGGGATTTCTTAGGGAAATGGCAGAAATAGACTGTGAAAAACGTTCTTTATAAGCTGCTCTTGCCAGAACTATTGTACAATAAATATGCAGAAATATGATTTCTTCTTCTAACCACTTTAATTTGTGTTGCGTTACATATTCTATTACGTAACTACAATTCTTAGAGCTTGTGAGAAACACAAAGTAATTAGTTATGAGCACTTTTAGTAAGTGTTGAGGAATGTAAAGTTAGGAAATAAAAACTACCATGTTAAAAATGTGCTTATTGATTCTCGCCCTCTGGCTGGGAACATAAGAAGTGTTGGAAAAAAAATGAACAAGCCGACTTAATTTTAAAAACTGGAAGTTTTCTGTGTATTTGTTAGTGAAAGCAAATCCAGTCGTGAAAAACACAAAATATACAGCAAAGTGAGTGTCACTGGTTTGAATAAAGGAGGTGCAGCTGTGGAGCTCATTGATTGAATAAATTTAGGCACATCAACATTTACCAGTAAGATCAATGTTTTGGTTTTGGCTGTTCTCGGAGAACAATTATCTCCAGGCTGTTTCAGACTAATGTGACTTTCGGGAAACATTTCATGAGGATCTGCTACGTTGCTAAAATAGCTTGTTATCCTTGTTGAGTAATTCATGTGTTGTGCATCAGTAAGAACGATCAATAATCAAGTTACGTATACCTTTTTAAAACATCTTTTGTGTTGTTGTCTGTGAACGCATCTGAAGGTTTGTGTCGTCGGCGTGAGAGGCTCACATCTCAGTGGCAGAAGCAGAAAAAACGTCATTCAAATTGTTGTTTGTGTTTCTTCTCTGCTTACTGATTGGGAACAAAAAAACTGGGTTTAAAGCAGTCAAGACCTGGACTTGTGATCATCTCCTGCTTCATTATGATGGTTCAGTGAAAGCTCACAAAGCCTACTAACATCTGATTCAGAACTGGATTTCTAATCCAGAGCCCTCCACCCTCAGATAACAGTGAAAACCAGCTCACCCTATTGTTTACCTCCCTGGCAGGAGGTGAGGGGTGTACAGAATGTTCTTGTACCAGCAGGGCCTGGGAAAAAAGCTGCCACCACAGTGGCATAATTGATGGGGTTGTTTTGTTGTTCAGATGCATGTCTGCGGTAGTAACCCCCTTTCTCTGCAGTTGTGGTGCTTCTGTAGGCTGCTCTGTACGGTGAACTTTGTTGTAAGTTCAGTCAAAATATGTAACATCAGACTCCCGTGTTTGCTGCCTTGAGCAGATTGTAAATGCACGCCGGCTGGTGCTCTGATCTTCTTTAATCCATGCTGCACTTCGTCTAACTTCATTGCAATTATGTGGCTGAAGTTGCCATAACTCTGTCATGGATGAAATCCCAGATTGTTTTGCCCTTGGGGTTACTGCCGTGTCCAACACAGCAGGGATGTAGTTTATTTTTTTAAGTTTTCATCGGTTGACATGTTTTACTGGAAAAAATTTATTCTTTGACTCCCACAGTTGTACTTTGCGATGGCCGAGAAAAGTATCTCGGCTATTAAAAAGATTGCGATGAAGTGTTGTACAAACACTGATGGGGGGGGTTCTCTACATGTGTCTGCAGCCTACATCCACAGATTTGGAGGAGGCCTGACTGTGAAATTGAGGTCTCATCATCTTGTCTTCATTTGATTGTATTGAAAAATCTCCTCCAGTCAGATCAAGAAATGTTCAGTTTGTTCCTTAATAATTTCAATATATTCCCCATAACGCAATGCTTTCATCATATCTTTTTTTCCCATAAAGAAAGGGCATGATACAAATTTTAACACACTGCTGATGTGTTGTTTGTTTTTTCCTTTTCCTGACCGAAGCACAGGAGCTCTTTATTTAGCTGAACTTGTTGCTGCACCCTTGCACCCTTTATATCTTGTTAAAGGTGGACAAATGTTAGGTGTTTTATAGGGAAAGTATCCGGTTCATTGTTCTACATTTGGGTGAGAGGCATGAATGCAGCATACCCCCATTCACCTACTTGGGCAGGGGTCTGGGAATAGCATTAAGTGGGCGTTTAAATGATCAGCGGGTGAACTTTTCTATCTTTTTTTTCAATGTATTGTTTGATCAGAGATCTCCCATCACTGTGTGCAATACAATTTCAAGCTGTTATCACATATGTTTTTTGCAGTAACTTCAGATGTTCCATGAATTCATTAGCAGCTCTTTTTCGGTGATTAATGGAGTGTTTTTGTAGCTCTGTTTTCTTTGGAAAGAGACTGTGGAAGTGGTCAAAGGGAAGTGAGAGGGGGTGAAGGGGGTTATGAGTGCAACTGTTAAAGTAGGAAAACAAAAACAGACCGCAAAGTGGGTGTGATACAAACTGGACATTAATTAAAATTTGTATCATGCCCAGTGAAGAGAACTTATCCAGGTCATCATGTTGCAGTTCACAGAATGACAAGAGTTCTTTTGTCTCATGAATTTCACAACAAGTTTCACATAAAGTAACACTTCAGCTGAAACTTTGTTTATGGGCTTTCATGGGAAATAGTCAAGAGGCTATTATTTAATTTTTCTAATCTGGAAAATGGGCCATTCAGGTAGAAAAACTGCTAAATAATCGGATTTAGTTGAACTTTTATTCAGTGAAAACAAGCGAGACACATGACTGCAATTAGTCATGAGTTGCTGTAGTTTCATTGTGGGTTCACAACCGTATTTCACTGTATGGTATAACTGTAAATTAGAGTCAAATAAACACCTATGACTTGTTTCCTGCTAGCAAACATAACACAAATAAGAAGCAAATGCTGTCTGAGAACCCAGTGCACCATTTCATTTGCTGTAACAGTGACAACAGATAACTGCATTCAAACAAAGCAAAGCTCTCACACTATCAGTGCAGCAAGTTCCTGGACTGATGACAATGTGTGTGGTCGCACAGATCAATATAAAATTATAAATTAATTAAAAAACAAATGCAAGAGATCTGAACCAGTTTAAGCAAAGTAACGCGTTGCTGTGTATTGTAAAAATGACAAAATTGAGCAAAACTTTATTGTCATATCCTGTGACCCAACTTACTGTTAGAAACAACTTACTGTTAAAAACTGGCACTTCCGCTGTCTGTATTTAACAGCTGATTTACATGGCAAGTCATAACATACACAAGGTCCCCTGTCTATTCATGTCTTTATGTATTAACTTGATGAATTTCCACCACATTTTGGGTTTTATTTTACACTGGTTCTCTTTTTCTGTTTTCTCCGTTTGCATAAAACCACAGGGCCACTGCTGCCTTGCACAAGGCTGTTAAATAAAAATATCTAAAGGATGAAAACCACAATAGACCATTGACATTTGATAAGATCTTTTTCCCCCTCTGGACAGTAAAAACTCCTCATGTCGTATAAGTACAGTGTGGAATGGGGTCAAGATCTCCTGCCTCGAGGCAATGAATGGAAGAGCCCAGTTTAGGAATAATATGGGATAAACCCTCTGTTATACATCTTTGGAAACTCACACATAAGGCATGATTAATCCATGAGCTCATAGTCTCTTACATAAATCAGGGTGATGGGGTGCTGCAGCCTATCTCAGCAGACATTTGGCAAGAAAAGGGGTGCACCCTGGACATGTTGCCAGATCATGACTGAGCTGACCCAGAGCAAACTGATCTCTTGGCAGAATGTGAAGCACCGACGTCGGTCCACTGCACAAAGTGTTGCAGTTTCACAATGAGACCAAAAAATGATTTAGTTTAGTTTCTTTGTCTGAGAACTTTGACGTATTTTTGTTCTGGACAAGTACACCTATTCCACATTTTCTGGTGAGACTGGGTCAACAAGTTTCATTTAAAGGTGTTCAACAGCCCCTTGTGACAATACTGCATGTCTTCTTACTCAGTGTGTCTCTCTTCCAGATATCAAAACTTTATATCAACTTTTTCTTAATTTGTTTCATTCATTAGTATTATAGTCAAAGAGAGTTTCTGTTAAGGATAGTAATATCAGTTTCTTGTTAAATTTCTTAGTTTCAAGTTTAAACTGAGAGGCAGGGCTGTGACTCAGGAAAGGATCCTCAAACCTGTGTCAGTGTGGAAAAACACTCTGTGTAGATGCTGATGCACAAAACTAAAAAAAAACAAACACTTGAAAGTCATGACATATCCTCCCCCCTCCAACATCCTTCCCTTGTTTATTTGCATCTCATATTCTGGAAATAGTCCACATCGGAAGTTGTTGACATACGTTTGGGTTCAATGTTCGGCACCGTAAAATATGTGAGGACAAGCAGAGACAGTCAAGGGCCCGGTCCTGTTGTGTGCATGGACCCCACGGACACACCCAGTGCCGGTAACGAGTGACTCCCATCCCATAGGAACCCTGTGTGTGGCGCCCTCCGGTCGTGACCAGGATGATTAAGAGTTCCTTCCTTTCCTGCTTGGAGGGGCATTGTCCCGGAGAACAGACAGGCTGCCGACACCTCGTCTTGGCAAGGAAGTGAGTCTTTCAAAGTCCAATGAGCAGGAGCAGGGCCCAGCAGTGATGGCACACTCCAATCTAAACAAACCTCAGTAGAAATAATTAAGAAGCATTTGATTCATTCAATCAATGGAGTTAAGAATAGTCTGAAACCTCCTGACACACCTTGTGCGAGGAGGTCCCACGAGGTTGTTGGATAAACCTGAGAGTTCATAGGAGTGATAAACAGGAAATAAAGACAAAAACTAGTTTCTCCCGCAAAAATTCTCTGTACCTTTCCACATTTCATCATGTTCAGACAGGATTTTTATTGCGAATCCTGAATGACTTCTTCACTTTATAACCACAAAACTATTTAGATGAAACAAAAGTCACTCTCTGCTGCTGAAAGTGTATATTTTTATATTTTTCAATAATACACCATATCCCTTCTTATTTAGGGTGAGGCCCTCTGGAACGTGTATTTATGATGAGAACTGCTACATTAAGATATACAGTAGTTTGACATGGGAGAAGTTGCAGTTCATCCATTACAATCTCCTCCCTACATGGGTTTTAGCCCTCTTCACACAACCTCATCTTACTTCTTAAAGGCTTGCAGACACAACGCAAACAAACAAAACTACAAACAGGTGTAACAGTTCACTTTTCCAGAATATCACAAGTTTTCTATAGCAGCAAGCTGTCTTATAAAACCCCAAAATGTCAAAGCTTATGGATACTTTTTATAAGTGTCACTGTGGCAAAACAGCCCGTTGCTCACCGGTCTGTTTTGTTGAAGTCCAATTTAACACACAGACAAGTGCAAAACTCATTATGTGCCCTATGAGCCACGAGATCTAATCTAATCAACAAAGGCCTTAAGATTCAGAATCTGGAGTTATAAAAGTATGTACTCAATTTCTATAGACATATCCAATGTGGTGCTTTCTAGGTGTGGGTGTGTTTTATATATATATGTATATACAAAAAAAGAATCAAAACTGCATTCGATGTATAAATATATAGATCTTTATTAATTTATTTTCTCCATATGCTCAGTTAACAGTGTTGGGGAGCATCGCTTTTCATTAAGAGTGTTACACTCCATGAAGATGTAGGTTTGAGCTACTGAAAGAGTCATTAGTTCTGGTTATTGAAGAAATGCAATAAAATCCACATCTCTCTTGGCAGTCGGGTTGAAATGTTTGTACGTTGTTGTGACAGCAGAGTATGATATGCCTCAACTTAAGATTATCCGTTAAATGAAAGCACGACTGATGAGGTTAAGATATAATACGACAAATACTGCAAATGTTAATTTCCTACTATATAGACAAGAGTTAAATATAATCAAAAATAAAATCTGCAACCTTCGCAACATGTGACCCTCAACACATAACAAAATATGTTAAAATAAAAAATATATATACTTGATATAAAGTATCAGTGCATAATCATTTTCTCTCCACATAAACAGAACATCATTTGGAAAACATGGGTTCACTTTACACTGCAGTAACACAATGAAAAACACTGTTTCCTCAGTGGTTAATAAACACAAACTAGCTGCATCTCCAGAGGGCGTGTGCGTGCTAACACAGGGATGACTGAAGGTTTTACTCCACAGCACTTCCAGTGCATTTGGTTTTAAAAATAAAATGGTCAAAAAGCTGTTAAAACATGGAGAAATGAAGTGTTAATGGAACAGTGAGACAGAGCGGATTGGTGTTAATTCAGCCAGAGTCTTTACAAGCAGGAGACAAAGGAAGGAGAAGGGTTAACTGTCTCTGTGGAGGCAGGTTTCCACAGCTGAACTATCAGTGGATACAGCAGCATAAACAGCATATACGTCTGGAATGAAACAAGGAAATATTACATGGTGATATTGTAAAAAATTAGCTGTGAAATCTTTAGCTTTTAAAGGGGTCTAAATGAACAGAACTGGATAAATACGAGACAGTGTTTACAATCTATACAAACACATTTATTTCTCTAGTGCTTTGTCAATAAATTGTTTCTATGAAGTTCTGCTCTAAGTGCATGTTTCTAACTACATCTGCACACAATAAAATGTACAAATCCGTTTTTGTTTTCCTTTGTTTGACCAAAAACAAAGCAAAAGAAAACAAAAAAAACAACATTTCTTCAACACCCAACTTTCGCAGGAGGACTCTGCTTGTGCACTAACTCATTTACCTGCTTTCAAAGCTAAGCTGTAATGTTTAATCTGAACCCTGTTTCCTCCATTAACCTGTGATTTTCCAAAAACTGAGAAAGAACTTTAAAAACATCCATTCAGCCCAGAATGCTCCTCTCCTCTTGCATTCTGGGTCAACCTGAGTTTGATGAGCAGATTTCTTTAGATAAAATCCCACGAGCAATGAGCTCTATACGGACACATGCAGCCAAAACTTCTCTTTCAAATGACTCATTTTTTCAAATATTGCTTTACAATTTACTCTCAAGTTTTCACTTCTTCGATAGCATGAAAACAGCTTTTGAAACGAAACCGATTTAAATTTGAACAGCCTTTTCTTTCCTCTTTTATTACTTTTATTTCTCTTCTTCATCATCATCATCATCATCAAGAGTTGTTCAGATCTGTGGTGAAGTTGGAATCAATGTGACTTGTTTCACAGTACATCAAAGAAATACCTGAGCCTGTTTTCAGCTGTTTTGCATATCACAGTGAGGGTGGAAGGGACCAAAAGCATCGACGTAGGCCAGCGCATGAAAACTGGAAAGGAATCGACAGTTTTACAGGTTTCCTTTGTTGCATAGTAGACTCTCTGGAAGTTGGAAGATGCAGGAGAGTTGATTCATATCTAAACACCTAAAGAGGGAATCTCATTTTTCCCTCTCACAAAACATTTTGGAGCCAAGTGTCAAAACAGAGGAGAACATCCGTCTCAGATTCTCCAGCGGAGCAGACGAGAGGTTACACAGGAGGGGTGGAGTAGCGCATCACGTAGTTGTAGTCAGGTGGGGGGCTGTGACACTCCAGGCTGTCGTCCAGAGCCGAGTCATCCAGACTGAAGTCTAAAGGGGGAACAGTTGGCAGAAACTTCTCCTTCTCTGAGTCAGTAAGCACAGACTCTTTACTTTTACTCACAGCCTTCATCCTGAAAACACAGAGACATACAACTTAAACTTGGCCGATACACAGCAACATCTTAAGATTTCACGCAATTTACACCTAAAAATACATACCCTATGGGTAGGATTAAAATCTATTGACATTTTGCTTTTCTGAACAATATATCCTTGGAAAATTAATTTTCTTTGTCTGGATGTATAAAAGCATGGCATTTGAAGATCTCACACTAAGCTTGGCCCCGACATTTTATAGGCATATCTTCAAAATATGGACAAAACAAATCTGCGATGGGTGGCCGGTTACTTAGTTGATATCGTGATCAAGAAATAACACAGGAGCCAGATTTTCTAAATACATTCTCGTCTCCTCCTATTCCATTTATGTCTTATCTAAGCCCATATATTACTGTAGATGATGCTGATTCGGAATAAAATCAATGTAAAAACAGGGTACGTCAGTGGCGACGGGTAAACAAGTTGTGCACTTCAACACCCTGCGCATATCTTGACAGGCAGTTTGTGTTTCAACTCAACTGGATCACTCTCACAATGGAGGGCTGTTTTGATACTCTTTCCTTTAAGGAATGCCCCTTGTGAAGCAGTACAATCAGATAAACTGTCCCTCATTCATGTATGATGTAATCAATCATCCTGAGCTTTTCTGCTTCATTTGAGTCCCAGAATATGAGTAACTGAGTCTTATTGTCTTGAACGTTGCTATGGGTTTCCTGAGCTACTCTCTCTTGACACTAAAGGGTCAGTTCCCAGCAGGAAGAAGAGATTCCGCTTTATTGGAATGTTGTCCTGATTAATAAACTACCTGTTAAACCGGGAATCAAAACAGTGTTGTGCTATCTTACCAGTGCCAAATAAAGGGTGGAGGTACACATGATAAACAGGAAATAAATTGAATTGGAAGGGGGGGCAGTTGAGCCTGAACTTAGACAAGTAGTAGATTAACTGTTTCTATAATTTTAGTGCAAAAAAAAATCTCTGGGATTTAGGGATTACTGGTTAAACTTTGTTCCTCTGGCAGAGAGAAGTAAGGACATAGGAGTACTTTGAGGAGAATCAGGTGGACTTCTACTCAGAGGAACTATAGCAGGGGAGGCCCTTATATACCCTCCAAAGTTCAAAGGTTGCAGTGATTGAGTGTCAGCCCAGCAAGAAAGTCCAGCCCTTGAAGTATAGATCATTCTCTGGACGCCTGGACTGATTCTCTCTGCAAGGCTGAGGCCCTGATGGGACTAGCAGGCCTGTAATGAGTCCTGGACATTCAGCTGTGAGATCTAAAGGACACTGTGAGAGCGTGGGTGCGGGTTTGGTGAGCTGTAAATTAATTACAGTGCTTCAGAGGGGTTTGTGAGCTCTGCAAAGCGTGCCTCGTAAGTTGCCCTCCCCAGCAGTTGTTTACATGTTGGATCTTAATAATTTATAACGCTTTTCTGTTGTTTTCACAAGTTTAGAATCTTTCCTCTTTAACTCAACTGAGATTTTTGGTTTACTTCACGGCTGTTCTTCATTTAAGTCCTTTGAGTTTAAGCTACAATACTTGGCTGGAGTCTCCATAGTTGCAGCTCTGCTCGCAAAAGTATAATAATGAGAAAAGCTTTAAAGTGTAATTATTGAGTTCAGGGGTTTGACCCCGTAAATTAACCCTGCCACTGAGCCACCATAAACTTCACATGTAAGCCTTCAGACACCAACAGAGAACCTCATAAGAGAAAGATTTCCAGAAATCTCCCACATATTTGACTTTTTCCTCCAGTAAATTCTAAAGTGAAAACACATTGTCTCAAGATTTTTCAAAATCCACATCTTAAAATCATCAAAAAAAATCTGCGGTATTTTGGAGTAAAAATTGCCAGCCTATGTCATTCGTTTAGGCTCTTGTTGCCTTGACATCCATGACTTGGATCAGTCTGGGAGGTTTCTCATTCAGGATGCTCATGGTGAAAACAAAGAGTTTTTAGTGTGTTCTCTTTAAAACAGCCAAACCTCACTCTGCTTTTGTTTTCAGTCCTTCAGTTTGTCACCCTCAAGCTTTTTCCCTCCCACTTCTCCTTTGTGCCTCACACATGGTACCGTCAGACAAAAGGGAAAACTAGCTGCGGACTTCTTTTAAAGGTAGAAGAAACTTTGTGTGTGTGTGTGTGCGTTTGTATGACATTTACAGTGTCTACATTCTTGAACAGCAAGAAGGTTTCCAAGCAGGTACTTTTTAGTCTTTTTCAGGCTGTTTTTGTGGATTTGCCACTTGTGATGCATGTGGAGGGTTGATTTGTGGTGCAGCGTACGTACGCAAGAGCCATGATGCTCAGAGGTCGGCCTGTCAGTGATTCAAAGCGCATCAGTGTCTTCATGTTGTCAGAAGAGAGGCCCATCCCACTGTCTGACTGACCCTGAGGAGGATGGAGACAAACAGAGGGTAAATTATTAAATCCCCTCCGCTAAATTTCTTCTGGATTCTATATTATGTGTCCAAGGCAAACAAATACCTGTAACCGTCAAAGTGAATGCATAAATATCCCAAAAGAAAAAACTAAATCACACAAAAGATTGTTCAAAACTCTTCGTGCAGTATAAGTAAGCAGGTCTGAGCTGAGAGCGTGGGGCTGAAGTTGAAGTTATGGTGCATATTGCGTGTCTGCTCCTGGGTGAATTTCCTGCTGAACAACTCACCTCGTGGCTCTCATTTCTCACGTTCTCCACGGTGACCTCGTCAAACGTTTTCACACTAGCGGGACGGATCTTGATGTTCCTGGGAGAAAAAAATAATAATTCAAGCACTGAAAATGTTCTGTAGCCGGAGTCAAGTCCAGTAACTAAACCGCAGGAACTTAATCACTGAAATCAACAAAGTGCAGCATTTATGACGATGTACTTTGAAAACACACATTGTTTGCTTTGCATTTCAACACCTAAGAGGCTAAAACAGCAGCTCAGTTTAAGTTAAGAAGTAACTGTCACTGCTGCTTTTCAGCACCTACTCAATAAACACCCTTGGAGGACCTGCGAAAACCCAAGAGCTCAACAAATATTATTTTAAGTGGATTTAAATCTCGAGACCGGCTCTGTGGTTTTCAGGGAAATTCCTCTTAGGAGTCACAGCACTGAAAGCTCGGGAGCTGCAGTGTGTATATTTCTTATCAATGCCAATCAGGTCTCTCATTGTCCTCAGCTCAGACCTAAATGTTATCCTGTTGAGTTCAATCGGAGCACCACAGGGACAATAATTGTTTTGGACCTTTGACAGTGCAAAATGGGCTTTTCTGCTTGTCTGTAACAGTCTGAGTATTGGTTTACACATTTGTAAGACAAGGTGATTTATTTCCTTTGAATGTTTTTCCTTTAAAGTTTGCAGAGAAGTGGAGCAGAGTTGAGCCAAGAAAACCAAGATTCTACAGCCAGACAATCAGCTCTGTGCAACATGACGCAGGCAGGGCAACTTCTGCACGAATTTGGAAACAAAATAAAAGTCAGCTCTGATCTAATGTTGGACTTGAATTAAAAGGTAAACAAGCTACATTTGTTACAGTTTGTCCTGAGGGAGGAGTAAATGTCTGAGTCAAACTCAGCATTAAAAAAGAAGTGTGCAGAACACCATATGTTTTTAGATACTTATTCAAATATTATACGGAATAAGATAAAGCTTTGACCAAATTTGTGCATTTTCTTTCAGGAAAACTAGATAAAATGTCAGATATCTGGTTCATTTAAACTTGCTGAGGAACAATGAAGCACGCTCTTACCAGGTTCCCCCTGAGTCGCGGTGGGAGATAGGTTGTGTTGGTGTCTCCTCTGCTGGCACTCCGGCAGTCTGCTCTCCCACCTTCGCCAGCAAAGCTGTGTTGATGGGTATGTAGTGTTTTCCCTCCTAAATCAACAAAAGAAGCAGATTTATGGTTGATGCTATGTGCGCTATGCAAACGCACACATCCACAGGTGGTGGCGAGCAGCCAAAGTAACTAAGGTCATGCCTAATAAATCCACAGCCACAATCATGAAGTCGGAGCGGGCAGCAGCACAGTTCATGACCAGCCTTCCTGCACTGGAAAAATCTTTTCACTAGATGGCTTTAACAGACTCAGTCACTTGTAATGCAACATTCTGTAGTTTTCATGCAATGTGTCGTCTTGACTTAATCTCTCATTGCTTCACACATCAATCTACAGTAAAGTGATGGATGGTCTTTGCAGGAGTGGACAAATTAAATTCTGTGCTCTGCATGCTTTTTGCCTGCAGTCACCTGCTCTCAGGTGAAAGGAAAATACTTTGAAGATCTGCCTCTCGGGCCCAAAGGTACAGGTGTTAACAAGGTAAACAATAGAGGCTAAATTCTACCTCTGCTCTTTGGCTATTACTCGCTTTCATGTTAGTATTTTCTTTCAGGTTAGTATATGTGACACTACTAACTACCTTGTTCTCCGAGTGTTTTAAAGTGTGGTTCCTTTTACGAGGCTGATGGTGTCACTTCAAAGGGAGCCGAGTGTTTGTGTTGAGCGTTGCTTCCCTTCTCAGTTACAGTGAGCACCCTACTGTACTGAAACTATAATCATCATGGCTGCTTCCTGAATGTGAGCAGGTGTTCATGACTCATTCTGCACAGCTACTGGCTAATATTGTGATACTGTCATTGTTCTACAAAGACAAAACATGTTCAGAATTCTTCAATCATGTGGAGGATTAAAGTATGCAGTATTGTTTCAGCTTTCTTCAGTATTTATATATAGTGGGAGTCAAACAGCCAATAGATGATCATCAACTTTAATTTTCACACACTGAGGCTAAAACTTGACTAAAACATAAAATACACTCTCCTTCCATCCTATGATTATATGTGTGAGGAGATTCTGAATTATATAAAAGCAGCCAGAGACAAACAACACATGACATATTATGTCATTGATTCAACAAAAACAAAGACAAACTGCAGGAGCAGTGTGTGAAAATCTAAGTACAGCCTGTCATTTTAGCAGAAATAACTCGCAGTAATCATGTTGTATATCACAATATCAGTCTCTGACATTGTTGTGAGGGAATCCTGCATTCTGGTCGCTTCTTCCTAACATTATTGCAGTTAATTGAGGTTTGCAGGAATTTGGACCTTGAGTCTTTTCTTCTTCAGCCATTCGGTTGTAAATTTGCTGCTGTGTTTGGGATCATTGTTCTGTTACATGAACAGATGGCCACACATTTGACTCGAGAATACTTTGGTATGCAGAGGAGTTCATGGTAGACTCAATGACTGCAACGTGTCCAAGTCCTGTGGCTGCAAATCAAGCCCAAAACATCAGCCCACTACCATGCTCAATGACTGTAAAACTAAGCTGTGCTGCCATGTTCTTTTCAGAGAGAAGAAGGCAACCCTTTCCAAATAAGTCACACTTATTCAGTCTTTTTCCTCCTTGGTATGTTAACCAACACCTGAATGCTTCAAACCAGCAAAATGACAAAACTTCTGTTTCTGTAGAGGTGCTCACACTTGCTGATGATCAAGAACATTTGATTAGCAGCATCTGGCTGCTACTAAATCTCCAAGGACATAGCAAGGGTCTATCATATTATTTTTGGCTTATTTTTGGTTCAATGAATAATGACATGGTATGGTAATATGTCAGGGGATGTTGTTAATCTGAGATTACATTTACCTGATTTTAAGACCTGGTAAGAACCAAATTAGTTAATTATGTCCTAAAACAAATAACCATTGAACTGAACGGGATCACATTTTAATGTTTGAATGCTACACATTTTGTGGCTGCCATACCTGTTGCACACTGGCTTGAAGCAGGTCTCCCAGTCTTTCCACCAGCTCCGTGAAGGTCGGTCGCTGCTGTGGCTCACCCTGCCAGCAGCCCAGCATGGTTTGATATCTGTGAGTGAAGAATGAAACACTGAGCACAAATTGCAAGATAGACACGAGCCTTCAGCATATTGGATTAACATTCTCAATTCCAAGGGCGGTTTGGGTTGATGCATCATGAAATGTAACACCGTCAAGAAGAGAAACAGCCACCTCAAGATTGGTGGTCTTGTCATCTTCAATAAACAGACCTTTTCTGATCCAGAAACCACAACCACATCTGCTCCACCTAAATCAGCTGTCATCTAGACCATTCAAACATACCCTGCTCTCTTTTTTTGCGCTTATCCTGAGCCTCTGGGACTGTATCTAACTTTCCAGACCAGTGAGGGCTCACAGCCTCGATCAGCTTTCTGACAAGCTGTCAACATCTCTTACTCACGAGGGAGGTCTCAGAGCCTTTATGTTAGTTCCCATTACAGTGACCACCCTCATTTCGAGGAGAATTAGAAACAGAGTGCCACTGCTCCTGTTGCAGTTTGGTTTACATCATGTTAAAGAGTGAAATTCATATTTGATGTACATCAATGAAAGCATTATGATTCACTTATATCATCAGGACTTTGAAAAAAATGATTGGTCTCTTGCTGCTGTATTGACCCCACAACCTCTACATCTGTGTAGTGTTGTCTGGACCTACTTAAAAAGGCCGAGCAGCTGCGACTCCCACCTTAATGAATGTAGGGCATGCTCGTCCAGGTGGTAGCTCTCCCAACAGTGACAGGATGTGGAGAGCATGATCATAGCTCATATACATATCACTGAGCAGGAAGTGCACACATTGTATGACTGCACAATTTAAACCACACTTCCTGCCTCGTTCTTAATGAGAATAAATAGCACGGCCCCACATGTTTTTGAGGGAGAAAGACTCTGCAGAACTAAGCTAGTGGGAAATGAGCATCCTTTTTATTGTGCTCCCACTCTCTGCATTGCATCCGCTACATTCCTCTGCGATCCATCATAACCGGGGATCTCACTAGCAGGCATTAGGCAACATTCTTGATGAAACAAGGCTGCAAGAGGCACAGATGAAATGACGCTGCCTATAACCACATGTGTTTTTCATCATTCTTGTCCTCCGAGTTTGGGAGGAGGGTCATGGTGTCAGGATGAGGTCTTAGGCGCACCTGTGATCAACTGCACTGCTCTCATGGGAATCAAGAGAATTCACCCCACTGAGTCTGAGTGCATCCCTCAAAACTGATATCAGTTGGTTTTTTAGCTCGGCTTTAAATTAGAGGCAGGCCTCACAACCGTAAGAATGCAAAGTATTCAATCTGGCAGGCTTTTTTTGCCTCAATGGACAGCCTGAACCGGGATGGAAAGTACAAGAGATTCTTGGCCCCGACTGAAACCTACAATCTGGATTACATTTTGTGTATCACTTTCAGTCACCGTCTCTTTTGAGTAGCTGATAAATTCATTCAGTAATTTTCTTTCAGTTCTGTACCTTTTGATAATAAATTGCTGTTTAGCAAAATAAAAGCATTATGCTTTCAAAATACATACGATTAAACCACGTGAGCCATTCTAAATTAAAGCCAGACAGACAAAATATGTACATGTTATACAGAGATTGCTCGGTCTGGATCTATTACAAAACCAAGTCTGACTCACTGCATTATTGACTAACAGCATCGACTCCATAGAAGAGGACCGTCTGTTGTCCATCAGATATTTATGTCCAGCAGAGTCTTCCAGACGCTCAAAAAACCTCAGCAAGAGGGAACTTGGGCTCCAGAAGTGACATTTAGATGCTCTAGGTCTCAGTTACATGTGCAATATTGTCAGTCAGAAAGTGCTTTAAAGCTGAAAACTCAGAGCTGCAGAACTAATCTGCAGCTAATATTTCCTCCTGAAACACTGAGAGCAGGATTATTCATGATTCTTATCAGGCACCTCTAAACCTGCTGGTGCAGCTTCAAAGAGAGAGAAGGAAACTGCATTCCTCTTAGTTGTATACCAATATGGAGGCTTTTACTTGCTCCCTTTGTTTTCTGTGGATGAATACAACTTCAATGGGAAAGTTTGCAGTCCTAAATTTCTTAATGTCAGATTAATAGGATCGGACAGACAATCAGCAACTTAGGTCAGGTTATTGCTCACAGTCTGTTTCAAAGTTCTCTGGAGGTGTACTGCATGCTTTAAACTTTCTCCTATGTTCACTGAAGTATGGCTGGTTGGGATTCTCACATTTCAGAGGGAGCGTAATCGGGCGCTCTCATCCTGGTCCCCTCCTTGAGTCTGCAGCAAAATTCTTCATCAATCTGGACGCCAGGATATGGGGAAGCACCTGGGGGAGGAAAGAGTGGGACAGCTATGTTACATTTAGCATGAGGTATTTGTGTTGCTTTAAAAGGCCAATGCCAATTCATAGGACTATACGTATGGGAAAATAGAAAAGAACTGCATGATGTAGTTTGTGACACAATGTCAACATTACTGAGTACACATGTAAGAATGTTTTTACAGAACATTGAACTAGTAATAAAAGCTCTTAAAAATACATGATTAGCTACAAGTTTTCACTATAAAAAACTTTTGATCAGAAACAGTTGGATGACATGTGTATACCATTAGATGTATGTATAACGGGAATGCTCTTTTATTATGTTTAATGAGTGAATTACACACAACAAAAGAACACAACTGTTATTATCACCCAGCGAGGTCATGAATCTGCCCAATGTATCACTCACCAACCAAAGGAAAGGGGGGGCTCCCTAGATTTTATTTACTTTCTAACCACAATGTGGGAAATAAAGTCTTAATGTGGAGCTGAAGCACCTCATGCTCAGCTCACTGTGAAAACATGAGTATGCAGTTCTGTTGGTTTTGGGAACCATCACTCATTCTAGCATTTTCTGACACATTACATTATATTTTCATTTATTTAAATCCCCATGCACGACATAATTAATCCTCTCTGTGGCTGTCCAAATGTATAGAAAACCAAAACTGAATCTAAGATCTTTGCAGAACAAATTTTCAGCAGTAGCTGTTCTTGTGGATTAGATTTCTAGTTGCAGATCTGGGGCTTCCATAACTGTTTTTTATCCACTGCTAGGGTTATCTTACCTTCTAAACCTCGATTAACCAGTAATAACTTGCCTTACCTATTATTTAGGTACCTATTATTGCAAATAGTATTAAACCTACAGTGGCTGTAGATGCAAATATTTTTTAGCAACGAAAAAAATCTTTATTTTATATTATATATATATAATATATATAATATAAATATTTTTTCAACTACTTTCTCTTGCAGTCCAACGACCATTATGTTGCTCACTTCAAAGCAAGCAGTTTTTTCTTCCTGTTTACAAAAGTTTTCTGGTGAACTTTGCAGTTTTAAAGGCTGAGTTTGGATCAGAACTGACATGTTAAACTAAATATGTTGATAATAACACAAACTAACTACTCATCCAAAGCAGCAGTGCCCAGTTACATTTGTCTTACAGTTGTTGGCTAAATATACTTTGCTGCTGTACCTGTTCACAGCATCATATTGCTTTACACCCATGCAGGGGTTCCTGTTTGCTTCTCCAAAATAGAGGCACGCAGACTGCAATTTCTCATCGTTGCTATACTGCCAAAAAATAAGCAGTATATACACACACCCCTCAAAGATGGAGAACTATCCTTTAAAGTTAAATGTGCAAAATGAAACAGTCACATCTTATTGTACCATCTTGTGTGAAATTGTATCTCCAGGAGCTGTACTTATATTTTACTATCGTGGCCATCCCATATTCTTAAACATTTGTATCTAACATGACAAACACCATGCAGGCCTGGAGCACTTTTTGGCATCAACATCATACTAACCAGCTGGATATCTGAACTCTCACCAAACACACCTGACACACTTTCACTTCACAAAGTGATCTGAAAAACACTTAAGTTTCCAAAGTTTGATCTCCAAACATGATCTATTTACAAAGCTCCCTTCTTCAGCCTTTTTTCTTCTTTTTTTTGCTCGCTTTTTTAACTCCTGATTTATTTTTCTGAGGCCCAGCTAACACTGCCCAGATGTGAAAGTGTTTCTTTAGAGGAAAATGCAAAAGGAAGGAGAGAACTATGTGTCATTATGACGTCAGCGTGCTTTCTGTTGGAAACAATATGCAATTTGACACACTTTTAACTGCAGTGGGTGACAAAACCAAATTGTTCTGTCTCGAAAGCGGCACAATCAAAAGTACGGTATGGCAATACATCCAACTTTGATCACTGCTTCTTACACTTATGTTCCCATGGTGGCTTTTTAACATACAATATTTCAAGTTGAGCCTCGCTATAGAAACATGTTGTGAGCTCTGTTCCTCCATGCACAGGCGATCACGCACCGCCACACAATGCCGCCTTAAAGGCTGCAGTGTGTTCACAGCCGGGGTGCACTTTTACACTGATCTGGCTGCTTGGTTACAGTGAGTTTATGTTGCCAGCTGGGATGAAATGGGTAGCTTAAATAGGAGGTGGATTTAATGTCCCATGCCTGTCTTGATATTCACAGACTTACACAAGCACTAATGTTTTCTGCACGAGTAGCGGAGAAATAGTTCTCGCAGACTGACAATGCAAGTCCTGGTTCTTTGTCCCAAAGGCATAATTACACAGCTGAAGAAGACAGTTATTACCCAGTACATCTGGTGAGGCGGTGTGGCTGATTCCCCAAGCTCTCCTCACACTGAACATACAGTACATGATTGAAGAAACTGATGTTTATCTGAGATGCCAGGTTTAATATATACATGAGGATGCTAAGAATGACCACCAATAATTCAAAATATTTTCGTTTTATAAAGGATTTAACTGTTGTTAACTCTCCAACAAAGTACACTATTTTTTTGTCTACAAGTTAGTGTCAACTTCTGCTTGATATCTGCGCTGCAGTGCAGTTTGTCAATGTAATATTGTTGTTGTTGACCTATTGATAATCAGCATTTCTGACTAAAGGTTGCATGCAAGTCCTTTAGGTCTTTGCGACTCTGTGAGATGTCTCGTCTTGCTTGTGAAGTAACCCTTCAAATCACTGATTGCCAAGGCTAACTACAGCTGCATAGCTTTATTTGATGCATTTAGTTTATCATAGATATTTGGTTGCTTTTAGCTTTTAAACTTATCATTTTGTCTGTTGGAGATATTTGTTCCTATAAGCAAGGTCCCAATGCTCTCTATATTAACAATAATACATAATAAGTGCTAAAAGAATAAGTGGCGATATGAGGTGCTATGTTTTGACCAAAGAATGGAGTACAGTCCAAAACCAGGCACTAAATCTGATCAAGTCTAATTCAACTTTTCTCTTTTTTCCTAAAATCAAGTCTGTGGGACATCTAATGGAGGAAGACCAACTATCAGTGGAAGACCAAAATGCAGCCTCCTTGCTAAATGTCAACGCAATGATACAGTGAACGGGGAAGGAATTCAAATTTAGCCTTTGTCACTGAAACAGTTACAGTATACCCAGACCTTGTAAACCCAGAGGTCAAAAGAAGTCCATGACACTTACCAAGAGAGAAGATCTCCCACATAAGAACACCAAAGGACCAAACGTCACTCTGAGTTGTGTAGATCTTGTCAAATATGGCCTCAGGTGCCATCCACTTGAGTGGCAGTCTAGCCTGTGTACAGGTATTGAGATGAGATCAGTTACTGTTTGTCTCAACTGTGGAGTTATCAGGGCCAACCCTGTAGTAAATGTGAGCAAGACTCTGCAAGCAGGTTTGATTAATTTTACCCAGTTTTAATCTTCTAATTAGAGCTCAATAAACACGTCATTTTTTAAAAACTGTTAGCTAGTAGTTCTTGTTTTGCCTGCTGTCTTTCATCAGAAAAGTCTTCGAGCCTTTTCTTCATAGAGCAATAAATACCAAACAGCTGTGCAAATAATCTAACAAATATGAAACAAACCAGGGTTCTAACAAACTTACATCTCCTTTGCGCACATAATCGGGGTCTTTGTAGATGTCTCTCGCAAGTCCAAAATCACAAATCTTCACAACGTTGTTCTCAGACAGCAGGATGTTGCGTGCAGCCAAATCCCTATGAATGCACTGAAGAAAGAGGAAAACACAAAATCATGGTCAAAAAGATATTAACTTTTATAACTTTTTATTTTTCTGCGTACCTATGACCTCAATGTGGCACACATACTACATGCAGGATAAAACACATGGCAAAGTCGTCAGTGATTTTACAACAGGAAATGTCTCTTTTTTTAATATCCAGTCGATAAAAAAAATCCTGTTGTAGGTTACAGTCGCAACAACAGCCTTATTCTCCAATCAGTCTCATCCGGTCTCCCCAAAACTCTGAATGACTTGAAGAATGAATGAGTTTAAGGCTGACATCCTTTACAAACCACAAGGGTGAGATTAACTAACAAACAAAAAGAAAGTGGGCCAAATCAGAAGCCGTATACTCTCTTTTAAACCGTTCTTTGCTGAATGTCCTTTCATCTTTTACAACCCTTGAAATACTTTGAGCACGTTGCTGACTTTAAATGACCCGTTAAAGAAGGATGATATCCAGGTGATATTTCGCTACATTAGGTAAGATAGAAATGAAAAAAAGGTTCATGACATAGAATAATGTATGGAACGGTGTCTTTAAATACAAGGATACCTTGCGTGAAGCCAAGAACTCCATGCCTTTTGCAACTTGGAAACTGTAGCAAATTAAATCTTCCAATGTCAGGACTCTCTTGTATAAATCTTCAGATTCTGTGGAAAAAGAAGCACATGAAGTTTTCCTTGTGAAAGTGATTATTCATAAATTCAAGACAGCAATTCTTCTTTTCTGGGCATGTTTTCAAACACACTCTGTGTGGTCAGCTCTCTACACCTGCCAGATAAATCAGTCAAGATGAAACACTAGCGATTCTCTTGGGGAACCAGCAAAATGTAAAGACCCGCACGATGACAAGACATATTTACAAACCATCCCGTCTCAAACTCGTCTCTTCCCACACAATCTGTCTGTAAAATATCCGTTTCACATGAACAATGAAAACAAATTCTCATATTTTTCAGATGTCAGGTGAAACGTGTGGTAATGGGTGCAGAGTGCTGAAGAACTCACAAGGAGTCCTTCCCCTGCCCCACCTGAGTAAACAGCTAATCAAACCAGAAATAACACATCAGAAACATCATGGCTGACGTGCTGAGCTGAAGCCAGAGAACAGAGCCCTGCTCGGGTCAGAACAGGAAACAAACAGACGCCTCCTCAGACTCAGTGGGGTGACAGTGGCTCCTGCTGCAGTGATTGTGCTGCTGAACAGGAGGAGGAAACGTCCCATCAGACCTGAAAACAATCTGTGGGGAGCTTTCAGTCCTGGGCAGGAGGGACAAACAGGGAGGGGGTAAGAGTGCGGGGGTTGAAGGGAAACAAGACGTGCTTGGCCTTTACCGTCTTCCTCTTCCTCTGAGTCGCAGTAACTCTTATCTTCGATGAAGCCAGAGCTGGCTGAGCTTCCGGTGCTGGCCACACTCTCCAAGCGGCGCTTCATCAGCTCGCTCAACTCACAGCCCGACCCTGCCGACACCACCTTACCATCCTGGCTCTGACCAGCGACGCACACAAAAAATGATAAATGAGAAGGTTAAACGCCGCTGACATGCAGAGATTTCATCAAAATAGCCCCTCCCACTAGCAATGCTGAAGTTGTAGAAATAATGATAAAGCGAGCTCACCTTGTAGACGAGAAAGTCATCTCTCTTGCTTCTCAAATAGTTGGACAAGTTGCCATATTTGCAGAACTCCACAATCATCATCAACGGTCCTGTTAAGATGGCATATTGCATGTAAATATCTCCACAGCAGACAACAGCTCACTTTGAAGGCAGTTTGATCAGGTAGACGCATATCTGAATAATCCCTCTTTTATGGCCCAGTAGAAGTGTGTATTGGTGCATTTCTAATGGCCGATATTCCCATCAGTGACAGTTTTTCTCACGTTTGTCTTTTATTTTTGCTGTAATTGGGTTTTTTTTTGGCCTGCAACATTTGAACAGACAAAAAGTGTATGCATGCAGCAGCCGATGACAGCGTACAGATGTCATAACTGTAAAAAAACAACTCAAATCGCAGTCATGCTTACACTATATCAGCAAAAAAATAGCTTCACTAATCTCCCAACAAATTCCTCAATGCTGCAGCTTCCTGTGAGGTTGTGTGGAGGCTGAAAGCATGAAACAATTTTCCAATTATTTTTAATTTCTCTGATCTACTACTTTGTTCTGTGACTTGCACAAATTTGTCTCTCCCATGCTCAAATGCTCTTGGGTTGCATTCAAGACAAATTGGAAGTCAGACTTTTCTATCTCGAACAAGGAAAAAAAAAAAAATCAAAGAAAAATGTCAGACATGGTATTTCCTACCCGGGAACTTGGTTATTGTTTTTTCAATGTTTCCCTAAAAGTCTGTGTACACAGTAAACACAAAAGCTTTTTTTTGTTTATTTACCTCGATCTTGAAATCAAAATTAGGTAAATTTGAGTTCTTACTGCTCTCTTTTGAGACAAAAAAGAAGGGAGTTAAAACCTAAACTGACACTTAAACAATCAACTTTACAGTAGTTTACTGTCTTTATGCAATGACGATTAAACAGCTTCGTAACATTTTAAAACATTTGCATTATTAAAGCTCACCTCCAGGTTTGGTGCAGGCTCCCAGCAGGTTGACCACATTCAGGTGGTGGCCAATGTGGATCAAGATCTTTAACTCCGACATCAGAGCTTTACGCTCATTTGATGTAGCCCCTCCTGTAACAGAGAATTTTATTAGACATCATCATACATCATATGAGGATATTCATTTTGTTATCAAAATCATCCATTAGTTTTAAACTACTAATTCATTAAATCTTCATGAAAATAATAACAATTCCTGAGAACTGGTTCTATTGGTTAGAAGCAAAGGCAGGCACAAAGTTTAAAATCCCAGAGCTGCTGCTTTCCATCAAGTTTGACCTGCGACTAACCACAGACAAAGAGCCTGTGATTTATGCTCAAACATGACTGATACATAGAGATCAGACAGTGAGCAACAAACAGCCTTATTCTCTAACCTGACTAATACAATAATAATGGCAACTGTGAATGAAATAGCCAAGAAAGGGAAGCCAAAAGTCTTCTTCAGTTTCTTGTTTTTTCCTGTTCTTATTATGTGCCAGCACTTCTTATTCGCTGAGGACTTTTGGAAAGACAGTGGAAAGCGACTGTAAATCATTTCTCCTTCTAAAAAATAAAAAATATAAAATCAACGGCTTTCCAACTGTTATTGTCCCAAAAATGTGGCAAATCTAAATGTTTTTTCACTGATTATTTTGTCCATGTCACCTACTCTTGTTCACCTGCAGATCTGGGACACTAGGACCCAAGCTGTCAGACTTGCATTTACAGAGTCACTTCATTAGGAAAAGAGAATAGGAAAAGTAACTCTTTGTTTTGAACCAATACGCCACACAAATATTAAATGCACATGTGGTACTATAGCTTATGAGCCTGTAATGTGCACATGTAATAAATCTGCTGAAATGACAGACATACAAGTCATCTGCTACACACATAACAACAGTGAACGCTGAGTGAATGTCGACATTTTACCTTTCAGCATTTTGACTGCAACCGTCTTGCAGGTTGAGAGCTTGTCTATCCCAAAAGCTGAGGCTTCAACCACTTTTCCAAATGCTCCATGTCCGAGGGTTTTACCTGGCAAAGGCAGAAGATATTTGGTAAGTTAATGACATCAGGTCAACATCTCACTGGAGTTCTGATCACCAGACAATGTTTCAAAAGAATTTATGGTTCACTTAAGCCTGGATGTCAGCGCAGGTCAACAATAAGTGATGACCCTGTGCTGCAGCTGCAGAGCGGTGACATCTCTCCCATGTATCACTGTGACTGTTCTCACCATGAACAACTTTTAGAGTGACCGTTTAACCTTTTATTACTTTGTTTCCTGCATCTTTGGGTAATCTTTTACTGTTTAAACAACATTCAAACACCTGAGAAGTTACCAAATCCAGTTTGACAGGTAGGAAGAAGCGTGCCTCCATTTATCCAAAAACATTCAGAAGCCTGAGCTTCATGAAGGTTGCTTTTTGTTTGAAAACTCTTTCATTCATCGATAGGACTGCATGGCGCTCACCTAGCTGCAGGCGGTCTCGTGGAAACTCCCATTTGCTGCTGTCATACTGAAGAAGGTCATTCTGTTCCTCGAGGGGATACTCATCAGGATCGATGATGATTGATGGGCCCATCTTGTAGTGATCTGGTTGCTGAAGTATTTTGAGGACGAAAGCAATATAAATAATATAAAACATACATTTTATGATTATCTGCAGGTTTTTGACTATGACCACCAAGTTGTTTTTAGTTTTTGTGATTGGAAGAGAACATCATGTTCTCCTTACTCATACTCATAAATACTTGGTAAATGTATACTTCAGTTCCACAATGTTTCACAACAGCAGTTAGTTGGCAGATTCCCGGAGATGAATAAGTTGGCATTCAGAAGAGGAACTACAGAATTTCACCAATGTTGCGTCACTTTCCACATCAAACTAAACGCTTCCACATTAAAATGTTTCTCTGAATAAATAAGTCACGTATGGTCTTGCCTTTCGTAGCTTGCGAATGAAGAGGATGACCATGAGCCAGAGGAACGTGGCAGCAGCTCCAGTGCACACCGAAATGATGACCTCAACGTTTGGCTTGCCTTCATCTCCTGGAAAGAGAAGAGCTGTCGTCAGCTTCCTGACTGACTTGGCAGAAAATCTGCGTGTACAATTCCGATCTCATTAGCTGCCATGTTTCATTCACATGTTTTATAAGAGAACTGCGATCAAAAGAAGTCTGCTAAATATGTACAAATAAAGCTCATAGTTTTTGACAGAGGATGCTGCGGCTTTTATGCCGCGTCATTCTTTCCCAGCACTGTTTGTTTCTTAATTAACTCTATATATAAACTCTGTATATAAAAAGGAAGTGGAAACACACTTTTGTGTTTATTTCTGCTTTGTTTGGGACATGCATACCGCTCTTTTTCCTGTAGTGTTTTCCTCCAAATATTGTCGTAGTAACTATTCATGTTGACACTCTGAAAGCTCATATGCCCTAAATGTTTCTCTGTCTCCTATTTCCAAACAGTTCCTGACTAAACAGACTCAGCAGAACATGCACACAGCTTGTTCCTTTATTGCTTTAAGTTGAGGAAGAAAAAGATGACAGTCACTACAAAACCTGAGAAAGTACTTCTGCCAGTGGACAGAACTGGTTACATAATGTCTCGCTCTTTTGATTCTAAATGTAAAAAAATGTAAAATCCAGTTATCTTCTATGTGTGTTTCCAGTTCCTTGCTGGCTGCAGCAGTCAGTCTCTTAGGAGTCATTAGTGACTCTCTTAACACTTGACAAGGGTTATGTCCTATAGATAAGGGCTCTCAGCCAAAGCCGTGATCATAAAAACTAAGAACGAATTCCATTTGCATTCTTGGCAGCTGCAGATTTTCTGTCAGGGGGCACTTTTCCCACTGAAGTCAGACCAGAGCTATTTGCTGTAATGACAAGAAAACACAAGGCCAAAAGGGGCCTCTTTGATTTCACTGGACATGCAGAAAATGCCCTGGCCTCATTGCTTGGACTGATTATTAGTATGTTTGATTTGATCTGCAGTTAAATACACATCCCCTCCCACTCAGAACCCAGAACTGTAAACACAGCAAATTGGAGAGTTGATGTTTTTTTTTTTTGCTAAGGTAAACTGATATCCCACGCTGTCTGACTCACCGAGGACAGTGACAACAGCGCTTGTTTTTGCGAAACCATCAACATTTTGGGCCACACATTCATAAAGACCCTCATCATCTTTCTTCACCCTTTCGATGATCAGAGTTCCATTCTCTCCCAGATTGACACCTGAAACACACAAACTTTCAGTTAGCCTTAAGTTAACGAGGGCATAAAGTTCAACTGATGTTTTTCGTTCCGATGCAGATTGGCAGCAGACACAAAAAGGCAACATTTTCTGTGCAAGTTCAATATTAGACTTAAATACTTTCACATCTGCCATTATTCCCTGGTGACACTTTAATCTTCCCACACTGGCATACTCGCAGCATTCTTAATTTTGACATCGCTACAGCAATCCAATGGTCTTTTTGCCTGTTATTTTTCATGCCAATTAGTTCTTCTTTAAAACTCTCTTCGCTTCTGTCCTCCTCCTCATTTCCACCTCTTTCTGATGCCCAAGGAGCATCACCAAAAATCCCTGCCTCCTCCAAACTCTGCTCATCCTGTTGTATCTGTTACTTCATGAGTGTTCCAAACCACCTATAAGTTCCATCAATCTGATCACCAAACATTTCTAAACTTCAATCGATAACTCTTGCTCTACAAGTCACAGCTGCTTTTGATGCCACTGGCTAACAAAATAATTTTTAAAAAAGAAATATTAAATTATATTGTTGTAAGTGCAGCATTATTCTCAAGGGTACCTGGACTCTCTTCCACTTCAATCCCATTTTTGTACCAAATGATGTGTGGACGAGGAACTCCGGAAGCATAACAAGCCATGACCAGGGTGCTGCTACTGTTCACATCTTGATTAGTTAGGTTATGACTGAGCCATGGCCGCTTTCTCTCTGCACAAAACAAAGAAACACCCAGTGTGTCAGAGACGATGTTGCTTCATTGCTGTTCATTATTCACTGAATGTTGCAAGATTGTTCCTATTTGTGGCATCTCACAAAGCATGTCCACACATGAATGATTCAAAAGAAACAAGTTACAGAAATGGTGTTGAAATCAAAATAAAAACGTAATCATCTTGTCATGTCCTCCTCTCACTCACCATTCACAATCAGTGCAGGTGTCTTGAGTTCAACCTTCTTATGGAGCTTATATGCTTGGCACTTGTAGCCTGCGGCGCTGCTTTGGGACACATTGTGCAGATAGAGAGAGATAGAAATGGAGTAATTGTTCAGATGGAGGTGAGAAACGTTTGAAGTGATGGTTTTATTCCTGGAATCCAACCACTCCAGGCCTGTGTAGAGATAACGGGTTGCACGACAGGTCAGGGTGACGTCATCTCCCTCGATGGCAGTCCGAGGTTCGACGGCGACTTCTTTGGGGTGATCTAAAGGGAAAAAGTATGTGCTACATTAGGATTCCAGTTCATCCTCAGTTACAGATGTATTTAGTGGTCAGTGTGGCATGTGTTATACATGTGTGCAAGTGATCCGCTGGCCTGAGATACTAATTTGTAACTTTGTTTTCAGCACATAAACTTCACGTCAGAAGTGCAAGAATGTCAGTTCCGCAGTTATTTCCTGTTTCATCACTATTAATTGGAAGCACGTTGGCGGACAGCATTGCTGATGGCGCTTCTGCACTCATCCGACTGGAGCAGGCCGAGTATGTGACCCAAGGGAGCCAGAATGTGCTTGTTTATTCAGTTTGCTGGAAAGCATTCTCTGTTCCGTAAGAGAAGACAGCTGTTATTACAATTGTCTTTTTTTTTCTTTTTGCAGCATTCCATCACTCTCCGTCTCCCTCACCTCTGGAAGAAGGCCGGTTCCTCTAGGGAATTCTCTCACTTGAAGACATTTCTCTACACTTGGCACAGTACTCTTTTAAAGATTCATCGATATCCCCCTGCATCTGCAAAACTAGTCCTTCATCCCTCAGGAGATGTGACTCTCACAGGTTTAGGGACATGTGATTCACTTTTTGTGTGGGGACACCTCATCCCTGCAGTTATTACATAACTGTCCAAAGGATAGTCACTTGGGGAACATTTGGAAATGCTCAAATGCACGTAAAAAGTTAGTTCTCATTGCGCACATGGACTCAGAGAAAAAGAGGAATGACCTGCTGGCACCAGAGGAGGAATGCAGTTATTCATAGCTGTTTTTAAAAGTGTGCCATTACTGCTCTCCATATGGCTCAGGACACATTTGCCTCTCTTCCACCCTGAAGCCGTTCAGCTACAGTGGAAGATGTTTTCAATTAATGCCCCCCTCTGGTCTCTTTATTGCACAACACAATCTGCACATTCCTTTCCTGCTCTTGCAGTTCATTGCAGCGTGCACTGTAGATCATTTAAAAGCTCACAGTACGGTGTGCTCTGCAATTAGAATTAAATTATTTCTGCATGCACTTTCAGCCTAAGATTTCAATGCTGATATTTCAGTTCTTGTGCTCTGGCGCTCCGCTTACCATCGACGTAGAAAGGTCTCCTCATTGTGGCCGTGCCAGCTTCGTTCCACGCCTTACAGTAGTAGTATCCAGCCACACGAGCCTCACCAATCACCAGGGTACTCACAGTCTAGGACAGGTCATTTTAATTAATAGCATAAACAAACAAACAGCACGTCATCATATCTCCAATTTGCATTTGATTTATCTGTAGGGTGTCAATCACAATCAGAGCAATGAGTTGTGGCTTGCAAAAACGACACAACTGCTGTGTTTCATATCAACCAGTACTCGACAATAATAAAAGGATACATTTGGAGTTTTAAAGCCCACTCAGACCAGTGCATTAGTTCTAGAGTTGGGCCTTAATGTCTCTTTCTTGGAAAGCACTTCTAATGGCATACTGAATTCACAGCAACTACAACATTTTAATGGCTTTAATTAACAAAATAATAAATGAAACTTGGGTGAGAGCCAGACGGCTTGGGGTTCTGTTTAGTGTTCATAGTGACATCTGTTTTTTTTGGGAGCAGTCAGTTACATCAAAGGGAGTGAATGATGTGGGTGTATTGTCTGGGCTATGTTGGCCATAACTTCCTGCACTGATAGGAACTATTGTGTTGCCTCTGACTCACGGCCATGAAACCTTTTCAGAGCTGCGGCACTTCTAGCACTCACCAGGCAAACATTCAAGCAGCAAAACAATGACAGTTTTATTATTGCTAGGTCCATACTGATATGTAATCTGTCAAAACGTGATTGAGGGGTCTTAATGTATAATGTTACAGCTATTACTCCATGTGATGTAACCTGAGATTGAAAACAGTCATTGAAACGCCTGCACGCACTCCTGAAAAGGTGACCTGACCAGACGCACTGTGACCTCTGTGCCCATGTTTTCCTTGCCTCTCCACTGGGCCTTATGGAGAGCCGCTCAGAGGCCCAGCCCTGACTATGTTCTTATTCACGGGCCAGCACGATTTATGTGGGGTGACAGAGAGGAATTTGCTTCCATCAAATCCCTCTTCTTTTAAACTTCTGCTTGTTATCATTGACCCTTAGTCCTAACCCCCATAAAACACCAGCCACTGGCCACAAGTACTTGTAAATAGGCAGTGCCTCCATATTTATGTCAGACACATATTAGAACTGATGCTCTGTGAAAATGAACAAATTTACAATGATTTTGTGTGCAAATATTCAAATCAGAAATTGATTTAAGATTTAATAAAGGGTAGCAGTCAGTAAATATATGCAGGTCAAAACGATGAACAAAAAGTGAATATGGGGCCTAATTTGACCCAGCCTGAAGTAACGGGTTGCTTTCTGTAGACTGACTCATGATAGGCTGCGGAGGTTTGCTCTTAACTATGTTTGGGGTTAACTGTTTTAGTTGCAGGCTTTCCTCGGGACACTTGCTGTG
This sequence comes from Leuresthes tenuis, assembly GCF_036924035.1. Taxonomy (NCBI): domain Eukaryota; kingdom Metazoa; phylum Chordata; class Actinopteri; order Atheriniformes; family Atherinopsidae; genus Leuresthes; species Leuresthes tenuis. The sequence goes on along the minus strand of NW_027325365.1, from coordinate 12,871,144 downwards.
ATGTCTACTGTTTCCCTCGTGTTGTGTGCTGTGTTTGTATGGCAACATAGGGCTGTGGTGAACAAGTGCTGATTTGCGGAAATAAATATTTTCTATTATCTATTACTGTCTTTTTAGATGTGCTATTTTGATTTATGAAACATTCTATTCATGTTCACACAGGTAATAGTCTAGGATTCGGTCTGTAAATTTCTGTTCTCAGCTTGCAACACATGCATAACCACACGTGTCTGGTGCCCACAGTCAAAATGAATAACTGATTACCTATTTGGTAATACCTAGAATGAAGGTGGAGCTGTTTCCTTTACAGGCTGTCTTCATATAAAAAGACTGTAGAGACCTTGATTTCTATCATACCACAAGAAAAACAAGTGACTTTCACCAGGGGTGGGTCTAGTCTGCTCTGGCAGGTAAAACTGAGGTCAGAGAAGCAGTTTGAAGGCTGACACTATTCCTGTTTCAGAAATACTGTTTTTGTACTAAATTCTGGAAAAAAAATTACTCTAATGTGCATCAATTTATGAGCATGATTTTTCACAAGCTGTGGGACTGTGTTTGTGCAGTCAAAGCCAGCAGACTTCAAATGCATAAATCAGATCTGCATTGTAACTCTATGTGTTTGTGCTTGAATACATTGATTAGAGGCAGCAGCAAGTGGGTGGCTTTGAAGGCAGGCTGTGGTCTTCTCATCGAGTCACATGGATGAAATAGTGCAGGTATTTTCTGTGCCTTTTTTTATTGACTGAACTCATTTTCTTTCTCAAGTGTTGATTGGGAGGCCAAGATGCATTTCTGACCAAACTTCAAATATTTTCCGTGTTGCTTACTCCAACAATAAATTGTGCCTTTTTTTATGTGTAGTCATAAATAGCCAAAGTGATTTTCGATGAGGAGGGGCTGCTGAGGGCTTTATAATGTTATCTAGTCACATCTGTATCAGAGAAAACTAAACCAAACAACATTAATCACTTTCACTGCCAGTGGGGAAAAAAATGTGAAGATTTGAGACGTTGAATCTGGCTTTCAAACCCATCTGACTGAGCTACGAGCTGTTTTGCACATCTCTACACTTCTCCTTGATCCAGTTCTTTTACATTTATAAGATTAATTTCAAGGCAAAACAGAATATAAGAAGTGACTGCAGTGTTTAAAATACACTGAATTACATTACATACCTTGTTTTTTCCTTTAACCAGTTCAACCTTGAAATTTATGCTCTTTATCGGGTTGCGGGAATAATTTCCCCTGTCATCAGGGTAGATCTGGATTGGTTTGGTGTCTGCAGAGCAACTGCAGAAAAAAAAAAAAGAAACGGAAAAATTACAACGAAAATTACCATTCTGAACTTTGAAAGATGCACCAAAGATTAAAAGTAGACTTGCTTCAAATTGCTTTAATTTGTGTCATAACAACCCAACATTCTAACATAAAACAATCTAAATGTAAAGGTCTCCTCCGTAACCTGTAGATTAATCAGTATAAAATCCATACTGATCTAGACTGGGGCTGAGAATGCCTTGATTTGAGCCCCTTCCCCCAAACCCTGCACCGCCTGTGGTGGTGAACAATCAGCCTGATGAGTGGAGAGGCAGAGGAGGAAACCACAGCAGCGACAGGAAGGGCTGTGCTGTGCGTTACCCCCCTCCCTCCACTTCAACCACATGCTCTGGCCACAGGAGATAAGGTTGATCGTAAGACCTTGATGGTCAGCAAGGGACTGCTGATAACTTCTCAACCTGGTGATAAAGACATCCCCACTTTTCTGCCCCCCACACTATCAGCCCCATTCCACTTCCAACGTGATAAACCTCCCTCACCTCTAAACCCTCTGCAGACCCTGCGTTTCCCCTCCTGTCCAAACTCCAACAGATTAAAATGAGATATGATCTTGAAGGGCTACATTTTGGATTTACAGTGACATGTACTTTGCAGGGTCAGAGCAGTATAAAACAAACATTTTACACAATTGGCCTCCCACCAGGCTGTAGCTGTTCCTCTGTCTCATTAGCTGCCTGCCACAGCGCAGCCACTGTTCCTGGTGCCAGCCTTGATTATCTTTGGGCCAGCAGAAGGACTCGCTTTGACCCATGCTATAATCTATCATAGATCTGCAAAGTATGAGCTGTTCTCTGAGATAATATGATAGATAAAGTTATGGAATTACTGGTAGTTTAAAACCATTTAGCATGTCAAATAATTGTGTTTCTTTCTTTTGTTTTTGCCAGCGGAGTTAGAACCTGATAAGCCAAGTGTAATGGCTCGTTGTTTTCCTGATCTAACAACTCACAGGCCTGCTGATGCCACTGACAGGCCAGGATCTTAGGGAATGTCATAATGTTCCTTCAGCGCGTGGGTTCACTACCCGGCCGGCATTCATGCAGAGTCACTCAGTTCTGTTTTGTAACAGCTTGGGGAATCTATGATTAATATATCTTCTCCCTGCTCCCCGTTCGCCCCACAGAGCTACTGACCGCAAATGAGAGGGCAGTTCTCAAGGGTTGACTTTCATGGATTTATGTGCCATGTTCTGGGACACATTCAGTTGAGTTCGAGTAGATCTGCTTTAAAGTGGGATCCCCAGGTTGAAGTGGTGGTTCTGTTTCCTAGAATATCACTCCCTAATTGGTGAGGTTTGCCACTGTGACTGTGAAACTGACCCACTACTGTTGTACACAGCTTTGCACTAACACGTTTACCTGTTGTAGCTTCATGCTACCACTAAATATTTTTGAGGGGTAGCGTCTAATTTTTTTCGGGTAAGTGTCATCACAGAAATCCAATTGCAATTCTGATTTTCAAATCTAATTTGTGTCACTTCAGTATGTTTTCAAATATCAGATATATATCCAACTCTTAGATATGCAACATGAGTGAGGACATTCATATTGGATTCCATGTGGCTTTTTGCTCATACGCATGTGCTGACTATTCTTGTCACAAGCTCATTATGATCCAGTTGCAGCTCTACAACAGAGCAATACTAGCAATAACTGCTAAAACAACAAAAACTAGCTTCTCGTGTCCTCCAGATTTTCCCGTATGGCTGGACAAATATTCATCATCCTCTAGAGCTAAATATAATTCACAAAACTGCAGTGATAGCTTTCATTTCAGAAATGTTTGAGTGTCTCAATCATTTGTTGTTGACATGATAAATGCAGAAATGATCCCAATGTAAAATTCAGATGCACAACCATCAAATCTGATCAGGACTGAATAGGAACTGACCAATGTGGCTGACAGTTTGAATGTAGTCTATAGCAATCTAAAATGCATGTTACTCTTATTTGTGTTTGTGCTGTTTTTGTTCATTCAATAAGAGAAGAGTCTGGTGGCAAGAGGAAAGAAGCAAGCCAATATGCAAATTAGGAAATAAGTTAAGGAAAAGAAATCCAGTGCAACCTTTGGCTGTGTTTCCACTCAAATGTCAAGCAATAGGGGAAAGTTAAACAAGGTCTGCTGTTGTGATGCCCTCTCCTAACTTTGCCAACCAGTTGGCTTGTGACCTATGCAAGATGTCCAGTTGATGTGCTCCGTTTTGGATTATTTCCTATAATCCTTCACTCTCCAAGGGCTAAGAGCTTTTCAGACTGACACAAACATGCAACAATAAATTCACCTTGCCCTAATTTTCTCAAAAGCAGGCAGGTAACTCAGTGCAGCACCATATATAATGCAGAATACATATCACTGGACTCTGAATCAGGATTAAGTTGTGTCGTCATGATGTGGATACTCAAGACATAATAAAAAAGGTTTATAAAGGCTAAACTTGCATGTTAAATGTCTTGTATTTTAAATATTACATTTGTTCTCCATATTGGAAAGTAATTAAATTTTTTAAGATGGGAGATTAAAGTTAACAGACCAAGAATGCATGACTACTTCCACCATCTAAAATTGTGACTCACCTTTTAAGCATGGGGCCCAGGTTACATGGATGCCAGAGCCAAATGATGTTTGGAGAAGGCAGCGCGTAAGCGGTGCAAGTTAGCTGATGCTGCTTGACGGATATGTAGGGCTGCACGTCCACGGTGGGTAGCTCTGTTTCTGAAATAGTCGGCTTCACTGCGAGAGAGAAGTGCACAGACACGGAAAAAAAAGAAAAGAAAAAAGATTAAAAGAAAAACCAGGTTAGACCAACCATCCTGACCCTGCTAGTTGTGGCATCTCATAATGTCCTTATAATGAGGGATGACAGTCGTGATGGATAGCCATGAAAAATGTGCTGCTGACACCAATTGTCCTTTAGACACAGTGCAGGAGAAGAATGGCAGGATGACAGGCTAGTCCAGACTTTAGGTCAAAGAAAGGCCCTGCTGTGGCCCACGCTTAGGTCAGGGATTCAACCATATGTGCTGTAATGAAAAACAGGCTAAGATACTTGCCAACTCAGGAGGTCATCCACAACTCTCAGCATTTCTCTGCATTTTGAGCAGCTCAGATAGTTAAACTGCACTCAGTCATACAACTAGGCAAACTGTGAAAAACCCATCATCAAAAGGAGCACATTCATAATGTGGAGCACTGTGACAGCTCTAAACAGAACTGATGAACAAAGTTTAAAATAGTTCTCTAATTGATACCAGGAATCTCACTTGACTGTGTTTATTTGTATCTGTCTGTTTTATTTTGTGCCATTCTAATAAATAAAAAGTTGTGTGAAGTGGGGCGGTCAAGGATCATAAATAAAGTTTATATAAGCCAGAAGGGGTCTGATTTTTCCACGTTTTGGCACGCCATTCTTCAGAAATGTTTAAAGAATGCAGTGCAAGAGGCTGCCCCCCCACGGCAAACTGTGTATGTTCTCTATAGCGAGCAGACTCCACTTAACGTGGCACAATGTTTACAGCCTCAAGTGTTAACAGTTATCAGTATCCCCTATAGATCCATCACAAAAATAAACTGCATGTTCACTCATTGTTCTTCTCAAGTTGTATACATATTGTATAGAATATGTTTATATGAGCAGCACTGTGTATATGCATGGAAAGGATGCAAATAAATGCAGCGAACCAGGGGGGCCTGGAGTGGCTGGGGCCTGCGTGCACAATAGAACTCGGGCCATTTACACACTGCACTAAGCCCCTTCAAAAGAGCCCCAATAATCAACAACAGCTGCCCCTGCTACGTCAATCCAGCCCTGGAATCAACAAGCCCCCAAATTCCTCTCATACTAGAGCTGCTACCTGCCGTCCAGTGAACTGAACAGAGAGCAGCAGCAGCAGCGCCGGGGCAGCCTCAGTGCAAAGCAAAGTCACTGTCTCATTTTCTCAGGAGCAGCAATTATTAGCAGGTTTATCGTAATGGCTTACCGTTGACTACCAGAGTGTAGTTCATATTCGCGTACAGGTCCTTTAGTCTGTTGCCCAAACTTATGGTGTAGACACCAGCATGCTTCAGCTGCACGTCACTGATGGCCAAGGTATACCCAGACATGTTGTAGCAAGTGGAATTGTTCTTGATGAGGACCCCATCCTTAAACCTGAAAAATGGAGCAGCAAATGGCTTGGTCACCTTTCAGAGAAAATGATGGAAATCAAGAGCAAATAATCTAATTACAAAGTTAAAATTTAAGCACTAAACCCCCGTTCTTACACACCTTAGTCAACTGTAACTGGCCACACAATCAAATGTTTGATTGACTTTCTGACTGTTCCATAAAGTCATCATATTTCAAACATTTCTTTCCTAAAGAAAGACATATTATCTCAAAATCTTGCTACTAGTCAAATCCTACTGCAAACTGTGACTCATTAATCAACCATTATAAAAAATAAGTTGAAATTCAGCTTTATGCCCTTAAAGGCTTCTCACATCAAGAAAATAAATATAATGATAGCATAGTGAGCGTCCATACTGCTGGGTGATAACAACTCGTGAGCAGTGATGCCAACCATGTGCTACTCCTGCCCAAGAATGGATCACTGACCTACTACTAAGAGACTAAGCTCTTTTCTGAGAACAAATTTGTTCTTTTCATATGTTCGTGTGAGTCAGCATCAGTTTGATGACCCTATTAATGCCAGACGCAGCTTGGCAGTGTGTCACAGGTGATTTGATACTTTTTTCTGTGTATGGTTTTCTGCCTTATACCATGTTCATTTTAATAAGTGTTAAGCCAAGACTGGGGGACTTTTAGGGGCAAAGTATTTTCTCACACCGCTGAATTAGAATATTTCCAACCACCTTTTTGCAGTTATAGCTTTATTTTTGGTGAGGACAGCCCTTTATACTTCTGGATTTTGACATTAATCAGAGTGAATGAGCTAGAAAATTAAATGCGTTTTTACACGTTTTTCATTGTGTTATTTTGTCAATCACAGAAGTTGTGGTGGCGGTTACGTGTATAATATTGATAGAAGTCATACAAATAAATAAAACTGGCCTATATAAAGTAGCTACACATCAGCATTCATTAGTGAAAAAACAAAGGCTGAGATGAGCATCACTTATGCTAATAGCATCTCATAATCACTTAATACACTTTATTTATCGTTTCTGTAACCATTTACACACCATGCTTTCACGTCTGGTTGTGGCAGAGCGATGATCTTGGGGTCAAACAGAAGCTCCTTTTCACCTTCATTGACGATCACTTTACCAGGACGGTTAGGCTTATAGTTGATGTGGAGGAAAGGCTCCTCTGCAACACAACATTTATGATAAAGATCATGGAATCAATGCCAAAAGAAAAGTGACGTACAGTGGTTATAAGTACATCATTGCAGTATTACCCCCCGCAATAAAACGTTCAATGTGTGCTCACCATAAACAATGACTTTTGCTGAAGCACTCTTGTGTGTTGTTGGTTCAACCTCAGCCTTGCATCGATACACTCCCTTCTCCTCCATGGTAACATTTACCAACACCAAAGAGCTGCTCATCACAAGAGCCCTAGCAGGTTTTGGTATACTTTTCTCTGTGTGGTGTCGACTATCCTAAAGACAAAAACAATACCATAAACACCACTGCCATGTTCTCTGTTGATCCCATTAAATGGCCAATATGAAACACGGAACTGACCCTTCTCCTTGGAAACTCCCAGGTGAAGTTGATTCTTCCGTTATAGGTGGTCACACCACTACAGTTGAGGACAACGTTGTCCCCGACCAAAACTTTAACTCGTTCTGGGGTGACCGTCACATTTTTGAGAGAAAGTGCTGAAAAATGAAGATAAATATAAAGAACCAGATAAATCATCACAATGATTGATTTTTAAATTAGTACATTTAAAAAGAAAAACAAGACTCACTCTGTCTCTGAGGGATGTAAATTGACTGGAACTGACGCCCGCTGACCACAGTGTTACAGGTGAGCAGGGAGTACATCGTGAAGGGACCATAGGGAATCCTGAAGCCCACCTTTGGATCCCATACCATTTCTTTATTGATCTTCTCTGATGAATGCATGTTCTGCAGTGATAAAGGCAAAGCCGATAAATTTCAACAACACTTAAGTTGTGACGTCCATTAAAGATCACTGAACCATTCAGACTGAGGACGAAGGCACTCAACCTGATTTAATATGTAACTCCTGCCTAAATGGGCTCACCTGGGGACAAGGCATCTGTTAAAGTGGATGTCTAATTAATTTTTATTGTTTCATGGAGTGTGACTCCTGCAATCATTTATGCAATGGAGAACACAAGTTTGTGGACTTGGAAAGGGATGTACGTGCCTGCTGTTGTTTATTCCCATGTCAGGAGTTTTGGCTGGGAGAAGAGGCAAGGGGAAGAGAAGGAAGGAAGGAGAGCAGGAAGGAGGAGTGCCATAGATTTACTAATAGCAGGAAGGTCGCACAGCTCCAATATGTGCAGTCAGTGTGTGTTGTGTATGTTCACTGTGGGCACAGTGATACACATTTAAATATGAAACACAGAAAGGACAAAGACAGGTTCTCTGTGGTTGGCATGGGAAGTTTTTGCAGGATCGCATGGTGGACTCTTCATGCTAAAATGGTATCTATTGTTTCCTGTGAATGGACACGCTGTGTGATGTTTTTCTCTGCATTTCCTGATGTTTGTACGAGATGTGGGACTAAATTTAGTCCGAGAAACTATTCTGAGAGAGGCACTCCTGGAGCACCTTCCTGCTCTTACAGGAAGCAGACACGATGACTCCCTGAGCTTCCCTCAGGAAAGCCACTGTCCCCACTCTACCTCTGAGTGTCAGAGAGCTTTAAACACAAAGGGTGTGAGAACTACTGAGATGCCATACGCACACAATTGAAACACTTTTTCATTCTTCCAAAGATGTCAAGTAAGGATACACTGCTGTGATATAAGTAACTTTGTTTACTTAGAAAAAACGCTGTGTGATTTTCCTTAAAAAGTGCACGTCCAGTGAGGTCTACGGAGTTTTGTGCATTACTGTGTACAGTTGAATAAAACAATTTTCCCCACACGAGGAAGGCATGTGCAGAAGGTGCAAAATGACTGTCTTTGTGAGGTCTTACCCCTGTAAGGTTTACAACCGCATGAGGTGACGATGTTCGGCAGGGGATCACGAGGCTGGTCTCGTGCCTGTAGATGCCCAGAATGTAAGGTGTTGGATACCAAGGCTCCACAAATGGTTGCTCAGGATCTGAGGGATGATATAAGTCTCCTAAATAAATGACATCTACAAGACATGCCAGACAAAACCTGCATTTCAAAGCACATGTGCCCCATTGTATTTTGTTCTTAGGGATTCAATATATTTTGTAGCAAATTTACAGCTGTCAGAAAGAGGGAGACGTAGTTCTGGTTAGTTGTGTCTGAAAATAATAATATGGTCGGTCACGTGAGTTTGTTCAGTTTATCAAGAAACAGCTGGCATGTCACAAAATCTAAATCTGTGCCAAGTCAGGCATTATTCTCTCAAATGTGCATCTAGTCCAAAAAAAGGTGTGCACAAAAACAGCAATAATAACCTCGAAGACTCCTCGAAAGCTCCCCTCCACCACCCCAAAGATCAGCGGGGGTACGGACTGAACTGAACAAGAGCAATGTCAGGGCATTCAACTCAAAGATCAATTCACTTTAGCCAGATAAGGCAGGCGGACCAGAAGGAGCTATAAGGTTAACCCCTACTGAGAAGCAAGGCATCAAAAGACAACTGTGGGAACTTCAACGCCTACACAAACAGTCTGCGATTGGTGTGAGGTCAAGCATTAGTGGTGTGATGAAGGGACTATTATCTGAAAAGAGTGTGGATCATAATCTAATAAACAGCTGAGGGCCTTTGAAAAGACTGTGCTAGACTAAACACAGGCACAGAGGTCCAAGAAAACTGGGAATCACATTCCCAGAGCAACAGGAGAGGAAATGAAGAGTATCCCGCTTAATGCGATAGTTGTTTGCTGGACCAATATCTAAGAATTTTTGTTTGTATGAACTGTGTTAAAGTAGTAAAAACAAATCGTTTAAATGTCCTTAAGTTTAAATTAGCCCTTCTTACAAGATCAGCACAGTCTCCATTTGAATGACACTGTAACTGTAACTGGTGCAATATGACGTTTTAGGGAAGACTTAGGAAAACAGTAGCTGAAGCAGGAAATCAGTCAATGGCCAGAGTTTCCTGTGCAATCAAGCTCACCCTTTAACCTCGAGAAGAAACCACAGCGCTACAGAAACTACTTCCTTTCTGCGTCTCTCTCATTGAGATGGAGACCTGTGGCACTTCAGTCTGGAAGCCAGTAAAGTCAGATTTCTGCACATATTGTGCTGTGGGCACACAGAGCATGGAGCACAACAGCAAATTCATTATTGACATTCCTGTCATCACCTTCTTTTTTGCCTATTCTTAAGCACTACCTGTTGTCTTGATGAAAGTTCATTTTCTCCTTTTTGTTTTTGCAGGAAATACCAGATTGCTCATTGCCTGTTTGTGGGTTTTGTTTAACATCAGCCCCTCAAATTGGGGCATAAGATGATAATCAGTCTTTTTGTCTTTTATACAACAAGTCTTCCATGACTTTCGACAAAAGTTTATCCATTTAAGATAAGATTTAAAGTTTATAAACCAGTTCCACTTCGGTTCTTTTCATGCTGAAGAATGACTTGCGATTCTGGACTAGGAAAATCTTGAGTGTGATAAATCTAAGAAGGCTGCATGCCTTTCTTACTTTGATGTGTTTCTCACTATAATCTGTACAGTCTGGAATCGTTACACCCTTTTACATTTTTCCGTTTTTGCCGCCTTTGACCTGAAGTTATACATTTGAAATTAGAAATTTGCGTGGCTTGCATTATTTGGTCAACGGAACATACCGACCACTTTGACGGTGCAACGTGTTTTTAATCGTGAAACAAACAATAAATAAAACTTAAACTTGAGCAACCACAACAGTTTCCTAAACCCAGGATCAATACTTAGTAGATCCCCGTTTTGCAACAGTTGCAGCTGCAAAACTCTTAGGGTATGTCTCTGTGAGTTTGTCACATATAGCCTCTCTATATTTCTTCCCAATCCTCATGACAAAACTGCTTCACCTCCTTCAAACTGGATGCTTTCTGTCGATGTGAAGCAGTTTTTTTAAACGTATCACAGATATTCTATTCAATTTAGGCAAAGTAAAGTTCAGTTTTAGTCTAATTTGTTCAGCTTAAACTGACCCTGTAGGACAATCTCAGTTACCTTTTGACTCTTTGTTACTTGCCTTTTGTGTAAATACTTTACATCAATTCACAAAACAGAAATAATACCAGTGGGTGAAAATAACTTTCCAGGTCGCTTCCAGTACCCCGTGTGAGGATTGCTTCGCAGGTCTCACCTTGGACAAAGACGTACGTTGAGGTGGTATGGTCTGAACTGTCTTTGGAGTATTTGCAGGTGTACCTCCCAGTGTCATTGGCTCTCAGGTGTGTGACTGTTAGTTTACTGCAATGAGAGTGACGTCTGGAATGACAGTTCTCCACCTTCACCTCCTCTGAGGAGAGCAGCCGTTGGGCATTGCCAAGTGTCCAGTGCAAGGCGCTATGACCTCTGATAGAAGACAACGAGAGACAGAAAAATAATTATCAAAAACTTGAAGTGATAATATTTATCCATTCTCTGTGCATAAACACCGCAGAGCTTGGGTCTATTTTTAGGAAAAGTGTCACAGCTGGTAAGTGGCCTTACAAGACTTTCAGCTCAGGATGACAGCGGCTGCTTCCACACTTGGGAATTTCTAGCCTGATGTTCATTCTTAGTTTATTTGGAGTTAATCTCGAGTCATCCGATACCTTGAACTTTCACATGGGAACATGCTTCTCTTGAAAGATGTGCTCTGCTAACACATTCTTTCCACCCAGAATCCATTTAAAAACTCTCATTAAAGAGATCCCAGAGGAACATCAAACATGTCTTGCATACCACTGCCTTTGACTGCAGAATTCTGGGTCAACCAACCTCCAGTTCTCAGCCAGTGACAGAAAACAACACAGCACTCTACGGCCCAAACGTCTTAGCATTTTGGCCTTTTAGGGAAACATTATATTAGATAGACACGAGTTCTTGTGCATTCTTTGCAGGCCTGCAAAATGATGCAAGACCCTAAATTCTTTGTAAATGTGACTGCAACATATTTGGGTTCCATCACTCCTAAAGGAAATGTCAAGAAACAGATAAATGCAGACCACCATGGCTGGTTCTTATCAAGGATTGTCCCTGCTTCTTAGCGGCCTGAGAACCTGGCCTTTCTGGCTTGCAGCGACACCAGAGTCTACACTTAAAAGCAGCAGTCACTGTTCAGAAACTCTAAAAACCTTTCATAAACTTGTTTAATTATCACAAAAACTAGGTGACGTTGTAACTCGGTACTTGAGTAGGTTTACTGATTTGCAGTCAAGCACCGATTGGCTGTGACATAAGGAGGTGTGTTAGGGTACATACCTGCAAGTTAGATGTAACGAGTCATTCTTATGAAGAATGAGTGTATCGTTTGAGGGCTGCATTTTTAGCTCTCTCTCCAAAAGTCCTGCTGAAAAACACACGCATGCACACACACACACACAAACACACACATACACACAATGGACAATTAATGAGATAATTCAACAAACCAGCACATTTACAGCCTTTTTTTAATGGTGTGTGTAAGTCATTATCACACTAAACAGAATGCAAAGCACAGTTGGAAATTCTCATGAATCACTTGCTGTGCAGTTCGGCCATTGCCTCTAATGCAAGCAATCGCCCACTGCATGTGCACTGGGGGTGTTTCCGGCGCTGGAGGGCAGGTTGTTGAATGGGCAGTGATCTGGGATGAGCAGCAAGAACAACAGAGTAAAGGTGGGAAGAGGAAGGGAGGAAGGAGTCTTTGCATGTGTTTCCTCACTCTTTCTCCTGCAGCGGGTACACCTTTCCTCTAGTTCTGAAACAGCAATTTTTTTTTTTTATCTAAAAGTGACCTTGCACGCTAAAAAACATTCTCACAGTGTCACAAAGCAACATAAGAGGCTGTAATGTTTGATTCAAAGGTGGCCTCTCTTTGGTGCTCAGCCAACCAAATCTGTTGAGAGGTCTCTCTAACGCCGATGAACATAGGAAGCACTGTGTGATTCTCCCTGCTCTCCAGGAGATGTCACGGTCCCATAAGCGATTTCCTTCTTTTCACAAAGATCCCTGAACAACTTGTTATTGCTGTCAAAAAAGCAATCCTATTAACTCTGCGTTCCTTTCCTTTGGGGAAACATTTATTTGTAGCATATTTTCAAGAAAAACAACAGAGTTATGAAGGCTAGACATCTATTAGCACATATACATGCACACCCACCTCGAAAACTAACACAAGCACGCCTGCATTTACAAATACAAGCCCACACACACAGAAAAGTGCTCAGTCACACAAAGGCATGGTATTTGTCTATTATTCGGAACAGCTGTTGTGCTAAGAATGAGCCGATGCTGCCAGTGTTGGCAGTGGTACTCAATATCCACTTCCTTACAAAATATTACAACATCATTGTTTTATTGTCCAAGGTTAAGTAGAGGAGGAGGGTTGTGGTTCACATGCTTTCATATTCTTATTGCACACGCTTTTGGCTGTAAATGAGATGAATATAAATCAAGGTGCTTGGTTCTCAACCTAATAACTATCTGTTGTTTGTTTGTTGGTCTCTAACTGTCCATCCATTTCTCTTAACAGCCCTGTAATTAGCCTTTTTCTGGCCTCACATCAGCAACTTGGCAGGAAGTTTAAGTAAATGATTTGCTAGAATTGACTGTAATGAATTAAACTGAGTTGACTGGTGAAGTACGATTTATTATTTCTGCGTGTTCAACATGGCATTTCATTTAGAAATGCGCTGACACTAATAAATGTGGGGAGCATCTATTTGAATATACAACACCAAAAACTCCTCTTAAACTTAGTCAGTTTCTGCCCTCTCCTCCCCAGTAATGCACTAAAGATGGATGAATCAGCAGGGGCCCCAGCAGCCCATTAAAAAGAGACAAGAGAGAAAAAAACCCATCTTGTCGTTGTCTCCTATTAGACCCTCAAAACTCCCACCTGCCTCAGTGCCTGTCCAGCACTGACCCCAGGAAGCATCCCAAGTCTTAACCCCCTGTAACAGCTGTGTGCTGCATTCCTCCAGCACATCAGATGAAAAATGCCAGAAATTGTGCTTATTGTGTTCAAAGAGCCCCCAAAGCTGGTTCTCATTAAGAGCCATTAAAAAGAGGACAGGCATGGAACAAACAGTGTGAGGGAGGGAGAGGATGAGGGTTTTTCACAATGGGGTCTCGAGCCAGTCACACAGGGTACAAGTCGACTAAGATTAGACCAGGATCACAGTGTATGTCCTCTCTTGGCACTGATTAAGGGAAGTGGCACAGGACATAGTGTTTCAAAAAACATCTGTGGTAGGTTCACTATCACTCAGGAAATATGGATAAACATGACAGACTGTTTTGGATTCCACTATTGACTCTACAATATTGTGAAATGTTTGTGGAGAACAAAATGCTTAAATATTTAAAAAAGAGCAGCCAGGAAATGACGAAAACCTTCAGCAGTGCGATGGGAAATTCCAACAAATATAAAGGCTCATGAATATCATTCAAGTTGTTCTTTACTGTCACATAATGAGAAAAAAGACAAAGGATGTGGTGTACTATGATATGGTGATGTTGTGAGCACAACTATAATTGAAAAAAAAGCTTTGGTGGTTAGCAGATTTGTTTCAATAACTTATCATTTTGGACTGATTTACAGCCCTTTGTATTGCTACCTCTGATCCAATAATAGGCTTTATAGACTAATGATATACACATGTAATGAACAAAGGCAACAATAAAATGCTTGACATTAGGAATTAAAGTGGAGTGAAAAATAAAGAGCATTAATCAAACTCTTACACAGACATGTAAAATATGAACAAGAATAAAGAATCTGCGAGAAAATGGAAATGGAAACAAGTTGGTGCAGTTGTTGGCAACATGTCACCACCCGTTACTACCTGTTACTACCAGCAGCTCATGACTGATGTTGCATAATAAAAATGACTATTACTGTATGAGATGACTGTACTGTCATTGAATCAAAAAGGAAACCCCAAGTCACAACCCTTCAAGTGCAGGGAATAATGTGCGGAATTCCCTTCTCTTCTGCAGAAAATACACTTTGTCTCCCTGTACTTCCCGTCCTGTCATGAGACAGCATAACTGTCCTCAGTCAGGTGGGAGAAAATCTTTTTTGGGGGATGTTAGGGCAAAAGTAACAATACTAGAAAACTTCAGAGCCCCTTGTCTAACCTTGCCACTTGATTCTTTGCACTTGTGTGACAACAAATGACATTGAGAGAGCAGAGAGTTTAACAAAGGAGTGTATGAGTCATTTTCACTGTTGTGTGACCATGGCGAAAGCTACGAAACAGCAGCAAATATAGCCACCACAGAGTCGTGCTTTATGAAAGAGGGCCAAGGGACAGTATGCAACCAGTTCATCACCTTCATAGTCTGATTATTATAAAGCAGTTCAACACAATACACACTCATTTAAAAATGACATCACTGGTAAGGTCAAAATAATAATTTCAACATGCTAATGCTCTTTTACACGTTAGGTAACTAAACTAAAAAGTACAGCTTGACTCATATCAACTACATCTGAGTTTATAACCTTAAAAAGTGGAATCTCTTCCAACAATACAATGGTTGCATCCTGCATCCTGTTTTGAAACAGCTTCATTTCACGGTAATCTGATTTTTGGTTGAACTTCTTAAATTGAAATGTAAGACAAATTTTACTAAAGGCACAACATTCCACTATAGATATCTGACAAGACGTGGGGCCACCTGTCAGAATAACAGGCAGCTACCACTGCTCTGGCTGTGCTATGTGTCCAGGAGTATTCTCTTACAGTCCTTCTTAAAAACCCTTCACTTTGCCAACTGCAAGGTTAAGACAACAGTTACGAAGAGTGCCTTTTTTATTAGCTGTATATTAGCCTTTGGAGATTTGAAGGCAAAATGCCCCAGACTCCTCTTAAAAAAGCAAAATAAAGGAACATCTGGCCATGATGGGTGGCCATTATAGGTTATAAAAAGTCAAGTAGAGCCAACAAACAGAAATCTCCTGCATGAGACTCCTAAAAGGTAAACCCAGAGGATTCCAAGTCCATAACGCCTGATTAAGACAGGTAGGCAGACAGAAGCCCCTTGAAATTGAAAATCTCATGCAGGGTTTAATGAAAATATATTGCTGGCTTAAGACAGACCTGTCTGGTATGGAACAGACGCTGCAATAATCGTATAAGAACAACTGCACAATGCAATTTGTAAAGGAGAATATCCCAGTGTGAGGGGGGTGATTTTACTGCCTCACTGGTAAGTCTCACAACTCAGGTGAGTGTGTGTATGTGTGGATCTTATGCAGCCCACATGGACTCAGACAAACCGCAAGCGAGCAGTGAGCCCCCCACTTCACTTGGCTGACCTCTCATCAGTCCCATATTACAGCCCTTCTCATGTGTCCACGCAGGAAAGACGAAATGACTCCAGAACAAATTAGACACAACATCAACCCGCTCTGATACAAAGACCGTCTAGGTTGTGGGAGACTAAATGGTCGACTGGCAGAAAGTAGTGAGGAGAAAAAGAGGAAATTCAATCATGATGCATAAAAGAAAAGGCTTCCAGTTTCCATTTACGCATCTCCATCATTATTACTTGTATCAAGATACACTTTAACTCAATTGTGTTTTCCAAAATTTGGGCATATGCCCTAAAATGTCACTGACACAAAGAATGAAACTCTCCACCTAAACCCAAAGAATTCTCATAAGTCTTCAACAAAAGATATTACTTAAAGTTACCACTTTAATATCTGTCTACACACTTAATACATACGCCTAACTGAATCAGTATTATTGTCTGCATCACATCACTGTTGATGTAGAGAAGTCTTAAAGTCATTAACTTTAACTATTACACAGAGGTGCATGATATATTTACTCTGAGCAGTTCTGCCTGAAATGGTGTCATAAGGTCACAAAATTACTTGAGCTGTGGCCATTTTTGAATGAGAAGCAGCTAAAAATGAGCAAATTACCACATTAGCCTAAGGATGAACCTGTATGGATCCTTTATGATAGATTTACATTTTCCCCTCTCATCCACGTAATTGAACAGTAACAGTGCTTTGGAGTACAAACATATGGGTATTTCAAAAGTTGCCCTCGCCAGAAAAGTGACTGAATATATCAACACATCAACGAATCCAATGCAATGAAATTAAAACCAACAAAATAAACACGACAAAATTTCAGAAAACACAATCAGATCAAGACTCCAAATTTACGCAAAGAACAGCTTTAAAAAACTTGTTAAATTAAAACTTTTTCTGAAAAATTGCTTTCCGAATGTTTGTTTTTTTGTTATTCTGCTGCTTGAAATCTTGATTGATTTTCAGAAAACTTGTGTTTTCTGCAACACATTCTCATTGTGCCTTTTCAGAGAGAATCTGTTACACATCTAAGCATAAACAGCCAGGCTGATGTCAATCAGTAACTAATGGCTCTAGCAGTCAGTGGCTCCTTTGCAAAAACAATACCCCGCTTTCCTCCTTGCCATTGTCTTACGCATGAAGTTTGACATAGCTGCAAATTAAGCACAAGAAGATCCAGGAAGAAATCTTTGCTCAGGTAGCGTGTCACGTTTCTGTGACCTTTACTCGCCAGAACAATTCCAGGCTGCCTCTTGTCCCTGCATCCGCTTCCTCCTTGCGTCTTTCCCACGCATTGTGTGTGGACAGTGAAGGAAATCTACTCAGAAACACTGCAAACAAAGCTAAATACGCTGAGCGTGTGTATGAGTGTGTGTGTGTGTGTGTGTGTGTGTGGAGGATAGAATGTGAACAGGGTTTCCTTTGTTTGGATGGGCTGTTTATTTGGAGATGGTGAGGAAGCCTTGGTGTGTATCTCAGTGGCAGACTCGACCTGGCACAAGGTGGAGGAACATCCACGTTTTCTACTCTGTCCTGTTTCTGAGGAGTGACACTGAAAACAATGAAGTCGACTTTGCTGTCAGAAGAAACATGCACTCTACTCCCAAAATGTTTAATCCTGCTCACTCACAGACAACAATTGCTGGAACAAACTTTCTTTTCATAACACACAAGAAAGTGCTGATTTACAAAAAGTCTAAGAAAACAGATCAAAACTCCCACAATGAAATCATCAACTCAAACATTACCTGTTAGGGTCAAAAGATTTTTTTTTTTTAAACTTAACAATCATACAAGTTCAGAGGGACAAGACTACCTCTAGCGGTTCGTGTGAGAGCTGCAGATCCAGTAAGAGCCTGTCCCAAAAGTTGATGCGTGATGTTTTTAAAAGTGGCAAATGCATTCTCTATCTGTAACTAGGATCAAACAGAAACTGCCCCCCACCCCACCCCCAAAAAAAGAAAGAGGGGGAAAAAAGAAAGGTCATATCATGGTTACAACACAATTACACACAGCAGGAGCCAATTTACCATTTACCATTAGGGGAATAAAATATGTCTCTTCCAGCGCTTCTTATTAAAACACAGGCATAAAGCAGATGTATTTTAAGACAACATGTAGTCAGGCATTCATTGAAAAGAATTGAAGTTTAACTATGCGGTGTTAAAATGAGAGCAACACACGTATAAAACTCGTCCGCGCGTAAATAACTGGCTTCATATGCGTAATTGACCTCTTACCAGTTGTGAGGGACGAGCAGCAGAAGATGACAACGGCCAATTTGAGGCAGCCGGATGAGATCATCCTGTTAACTTAACCAAAATCCAAACCGTGTGTTAAAAATGATGAGATAAAGTCCCCGATGGAGGCTTTTAAATTCCGGACGAGTGCTAACAGTCTCTTCTCAAAGCAAGTATACGACAGAGTCTAATTTGTCTTTTTAAAGTACGTTGGGTAAGTCCACAAAGCCTTCAGGTGTACACGGACAAAGCAGCAGTGATTCTGTCGTATCCCATGACGCTTTCGCGGGGGAGCTCTCCTGCGCAGCTGGGTAGTCCAACGCCAGATCCCGCGATGAGCAGACGGATGTACCGATGTATCAGCGGGGCAGGTGCAGCAAAATTGTGAGAGAAATTCAATGGTTGATTCAATCTAAAAAGTTTAGCGAGTGGTTTGTCAGATCCACATCGGTGCTTGGGAAATCTCACAAAGGAAAGATCAATCAGCGCTTTACTTTCATGCGCGCCTTGGACACTTCTCCTCCTCCTTTTCGCCTCAGCTCAGCACTTAACGTGACACACGTTTTATGGAGACACAGAGGAAGGGCGCAACGTCACTCTGTTGGGGTGGACACAGTGTAAAGAGCAGTCCAATTGATGAAAAATGACAATGGATATGTCTGTAAATGAAGTGTCTTGTTAACTAATACGTTGGTGACAGAACTGTTGAAATACAGGCCTCTATTTAACATTGAAATAAACTGCGCGCTAAAAGCCACTGAGACCAAGGGATCGCGAAAGACTGCATATAATCAAAATTGTATGTACAGATTAAAATACAAAGAATCCGTTATCAGTACAAATTACATTTGATGTGTAATTAGATTAAGGCGGAATTTTTAACACGCCCAATGGAATTTAAAGATAAATGCAAAAAATAACAATTACCACACAAAATAGTCCCCTTTGCACTCATTTGACTAGAAAAAAAGTTGACGTTTTGGTCAAAAAGACCTCCTTCTGTCCACAACTAAATGATCTAACATGTGGACGATGTCCACATTTAATTTATAGCACAAGCACCTACAACTCTTTTAAATGATGATGGAAAATGAATGATTTCAAACTTGAGATTCCACTCATACATGACACAAGTTCAATAATATGTCTCTGGGGTTCCATAACTGTAAACAAACAACACATAGCAACAACTAAAAAGTAGTCAACAGAAACATGACAATAACGCCACCATGCAGCTGTAATTGGATTTAACCAATTTCGAAATGCTGAATATGTTCCATACCTGTCCTCTCAGGTTGACGGGTTTCTAAATGTGAAAACTAGTATGTTGTTTAATGAGAATTTATGCTTAGTTAAGTGTTCGCTGCTTTTCAGTTACAATGAAAATGAGATGAGTAGACGCTGCACAACACATGCACACTTTTTTGTTTGTGTCACTGCTGTTGGTTCAAATAGAAGAAGAAAAAGAACATGCATAGAGCTCAAGGTTTTGTGGCTGAGTTAATTTATTTAGAGTGAATGCTATATCTTTTTTTTTTTTTAAGAAATCCAAAATGTTTGGCCTTATATGCAACTCATTATATAGAGAGAGCTAATTTGACACTACTGCTATAATTATGGTATAATGACGGATATGATGGCTTGATTACAATCAATATGTCTTAATCTATGGTCAGTGAATAGATTTATAATTGCAAACTTTATATTAAACTACAAAGCAGATCAATAAACTATCTCATGGTCGTGTACCTAACTGACCTCTCTGTGTAACTCAATCAACCTTCTGTGTGGCTGAGGTCAAAGGTAGCTGCAGTAATCTCGTCTAAAGAGGAAAAACAATTAAAAATCAAACAGTTCCTGTGATATCGGCCCACATCTATCTGCCCGAGTGTTTAGGATAAACATTGGCTTGACTTATTTTTATCTTCAGCAACAGGATACACTGCTTTTTATATAAATGTAAATAATCCTCTTTTGTCCAGCAGGACCCTGCAGTGTGTGGATGTGCTGCAGACTGTTTTCTTTTATCACTACAACAATTACTATGCTGCTGTGGGTCATAGTAGCAGGCACTTAAAATGAGAACATCCTGCCTTCACCTTTCCGCCCACATCAGGTCTCACCAGCTTCCATTTTGGAGACTTGATGGAGGTGGATGAGTCTCAGCACAAGAAAGAGGAGATGAGCAACTCCACTCTCCCGTCCCCGTAGAAGGAATAATTATGATATGACTTGTGAGAACATGGGAAACGATTCATAGCATAACAGCATTGGGAGTCTTTTTTGCTTTCTGGGAATTTGAGACCAAAATGTCACAGCTCAAGAATCTATAGATGTCTAACCCACAACAGTTTCATTAGATGTTTACTGATGAAATCACCCAAGGAAATCTTTGTCCATATTTGGGTAGTTAAAAAGGGACTACACCAAAAGTTAGCCATTCTCTGCATGGTTCATTTAAAAAAAAGAGAGAGAGGCTTAGAAGTAGAGTGATGCCTTCCACTCTCATGATCTCAATCTGTGGACACTCTCTGTTATTCTCTGAATTCCTCTTTCCCACTTTGTGATTTTAGGAATGAACAGCTGGATGTGGATGTGTAAGAAAACATGTAGCTTCTGAAGAGAATTCAATTAAACAAAAGAAAGCTGAGTTTGGTACGAAACAGTCACATCTACTACAAGTGCTTCAACATGTGTTCACAATTAGGTTCTCAGTAAAAGAGACATTCCCATCGGGCCGAGAGGGCAAGAGATAAGTGTCCTGATGAACAATTGCTGGAAGTTACTTGCTGAGAGGGTGGATTTGAAGTGATCAATTTTAGAAGCTTGTGTTCAAAACACACCATGGGGGACTAACTGGTTCATCACGTCTTCCTTTTGGTCCAAATGAACCAGTAAAAACATCTTTCTTTGGGAGAACAGAGGAGATTCTGCCTTATTTTTCGCTCCAATGGCTGCCCTCAGCCTTGACTAAAAGCTGCATCACAGTCTTCAGACCACATTTATACTTTGAGCAGACCCTGGTCTGTAAAATAAAATTTACAGCCCACAATATTAGCAAAACTATTTCCTACGCGATAATAGTCTTATAAATTGTCCATTTCCACATCAGGGTCAAGGACAGAATTCTGCATGTTTTACAACATGAGGTTTGAAGAAACCAGTCATCCATTAAATTTGATATGCGAGCACTGTAGAAGGTCCACAGCTTTTGATGTGTGTTCTCTGAAAAAAAAAAGCTCAGTACTAACTTATATGAAAGATTCAAGTTAGATATTTTGTGTTTGATATTCACCACAAAATTTGCAGAAAACTCAACAATAAGGAAACTGCTAATATTGGAATAAAATATCAATTCAAAATCTTATCTAACAAAAGTCAACGTCTCAAAATTGCATGTACAATTAAATAACATTCACCCCGCCTTTTTGTTTCCTCTGAACTTTAAGATTGTTAAATTCCTCCTATTCTCTTTTTACTGTATCAGGAATGTATTTTTTTTTTAATTTTTCTTCAAACTCACTTTCTCTGTTAAAGTATATACATATTTATATCTGTAGGTATAAAGGTGCATTTCAAAGTCAGTGCTTTTTATAAACATTATATTCTGGATGTTTTGTGCATTAATATTCAGGCTCATTTGCCATATTTGAAAACAATGTGATCTTGGCTATAACGTTTTTATTATCTTTTCTACTTTTCTATGGTTTTGTAAATTTGGATGCGGAGCTTAAGATTGTGATGACTGGCTTACCTCCCATATCTGACACATCGTTAAACCACTTGCTATTAAGAATAGTTCAGAGCAGCTCTTAGAAACATAAATGCGCATACATTCCGAAAAAGTTGAAAGGTCAAAGGTGTCGTTCTGACAGAAAGAAGAAGTTACTTGTGTCAAAAAAGATCTCAAAAGCAAACATGAAAGTACTTTCTCCCCGAGTGCAAAAGCAGTCTGTCTCAAGGAGTTAGAGCTACGTCAAGTGGAGATCTGTCTGATATAAGGAAGAATTATCGTGAATGCCCCTTCTGCCTTGTATTCCTGGACTCCAAAATACCATTCCCTTTTTGAGAGAAATTCAGCTTTCAGTGAAAATCTCTGCAAGAACAGCATTCTGACGATGCACATGGCTGAAAAGATTCATATTGTTCTGGATCAAAAACTCATCTTTACACCACAGATTACATAACTAATCCCAGACTGCACTTGATCAAACTTTGCAGAGTTCCCTGTTAATGGAACTAGCAGCTCCAGTTAGTGCAGTCAGGTAAGCTTATAAAAGCAAAAAAAAAGAAAGAAAAAAAGACGTAGGTGATGTAGCCAGATGTTTCCTGCAGTGGTTGCATGTCGAGGATACGGAGCCACATCAACACCTGGGCTTTTGAAGAATACGAGGAGGTTCAAGGACAGGCTCTCTGACATGCTGTCAGAGAGCAGAAAACAGAGGGTTAAAACAGAGGGATGCGTAGCCCTCTGAAATGTTGTGGGGCTATCAGTGAAACGCCAGATGATGATTAAGTGATTACCCCACCCCCACTCAAAATGCAAGATACCAGGCATATTCTGATTATTTGACATAAAGTTCTCTGAGCTCATCTGATATATTTCTCCGCCAGATATGTTGTATACAAAGAAACACTCAGGAATTTAGTTTTTTTTTGTTGTTGTTTTGTTTACAGTGAAATATGTAATTAAATGGAGTTTAAGATGGAAGGTTGACTATCTTCACATCAAAGTTGATAATGTCAGATAATATTTAGATTATTTTAATTTTTGATAGAAAAATACAGATTTATCTGTATTAATGGCTGGTCCATTTGCAGTCCATGGTTTTGACAACATGTCAAGCACTTTTTTCTCGTTTTTTACAAAAGAGAAATGTGATAAACTAATATTTTAATGTAAAGTAATTGCAAAAGTAAGCGCTTGAAATTCAAAACACTTATTCTTGATTGACCAAAGAAAACAAAGCAAAACAAAACAAGAAAATCTTAGATTTTTATGCTGCATTCACTGTACTTTAGAACTAGGAAATATACCATTTATTCACTTAATGCATTTAGTGCACTGAGTGTGCATAACACTGCAGTGTTATAAACCCATAAAAGTTTAGTTGTGCGATGTTTTTTATAAGATCAAGAAAAAAAATAAACATTCGGTGTTTATTATTTAAACTGCTCTTTAAGAGATTACGTAAAATTTTTGGGTTAAGAAACTTTGAACGAATAAAAAGGAAATCCAACTTCTGGTTGGCGATAATTTGAGTTCCCAGTGCCCTCGAATGTAGCTCTTTTTCGCGGGCATTTGTGGAAGCTATCAATCAACGCCCGTCTAACCTTTGGAGTAATAGCAAGAAAGAATATTTTAGTTGTACCGAAAACCTGAGTATGGAACAGTTTGTTTCTGCTGTTAAATGTGAGTAACTGTTTGCTTGACTTAGTCTAACCACCTTTTATCTAGCCAGGTATTGTATACGAAGTGGAGTTGTAACCCTTAACTAGCTAACTCTTTTACCATGTACTGGGTTGTCATGGTTACCGCAGGGCTCCCTGTTTTTTGAGGAAGGCAGGCTAGGCTACAATGACTAAGTGTGTTGCTGCCCCTGAGTTAGTTGAATGTTGAATGAATTTTTAAATAATAAAAAAAGACCCTCTAGTCATTTCTAGTAAAGGTATTCATACCCATTTAGTAATGCTTCGTCTGACTTGTACCCCAAACACACGGACTGCATTGCACTACATTGTAATACAGCATTAAAAATGCTCTTTTGGATCCATTAACGATAACGATGGTTTATCTTAATATGTAGGACAAGCCTGTCATTGTTGAAATACTTTATGGCATGAAGGCGAGCTCTTTTCTGTCCCTGATCAGTGTTTTTTTAGGCTTAGCACATAGGATAGTTAAATGCCATATTTTAAAAAGAAAAGAAGGACAATCATATAATGGTACAACAAAAAAAATCTGCAGCTAACAACTCAGAGCTGATAAAATGTACCGCACTGGTGGCAAAGTTAGCTTCCAACCCCAGACTTATCTGATGTCTTTTCTGTCGAGTAATATCTTAATATTGTTAAAACATTCTTTCAGATTTCAACCACACCACAAACTTTTATCCATGTATTATTGATTCATTTGTTTATTTTTTCTTGCCACAATTGATGCAGGCCTCGCTTATGAAGTTTGCATTATTTTGTCTGTAGCAAAATATAATATTTATAATATCTTGTAATCCTTCGGTGTCTGTTAAGATACACAAGTAGGAGATACAGGTTTGGCAGAGTAGATATTGGAGCTGTTAAATATTTGCAACCCTCT
The DNA here is from genome assembly GCF_036924035.1 of Leuresthes tenuis. Taxonomy (NCBI): domain Eukaryota; kingdom Metazoa; phylum Chordata; class Actinopteri; order Atheriniformes; family Atherinopsidae; genus Leuresthes; species Leuresthes tenuis. The sequence goes on along the minus strand of NW_027325365.1, from coordinate 12,846,673 downwards.
CCTCATTTAGCCTGGATGAGTGTTACCCATCTGCACCTCAATTATAATGTGAGTAACACAGTTTAATCATCAGCTGAAATGGCTAGAACTACCATGTTCCTCTTGCTTGTGGACACCTTGGGATGAGATAACAGGTTCCCTAAAACACACATGCTGATTTCAGTAGATGTCAGTCATTGTAAACACATTTGATGAAAAACCTAGACAGCTTAACTCACCCTGACCTTTTGAAGTCCGACTGTAATGATCTCATCTCAAGACTGTTTACATGACATTTTAAAGGTGGGGTTATGCGACTGACATAAGAGATGCAAGGGCTGGATCTGCTGAATCATTCATCAACCAGTTGATTCTCTTTACAGTCAATTAAATGTGAAATGTTTTTATCTTAACAGAGTTTACTTTTTACGGACATGAGGACATTTAAAAATTAAATCCATTCCTGTCCAGACTTTCCAGAAGCCTGGATAAGTGTTGTTGGTTGAGTTAAAGGCACTTACAATCAACTTTAGTTTAGTGTAGAATACTTTGAAGCAGGCATATATTAAAGTGTGTTTATACAGGGGAAAAAGACGGACAGCAGAGTTGTCCAGGATGATACAAAAGCACCATGAAAAGCAGAGTAATCTCACTGGAATGTTGACATTACAAACTTTCTCTTTGAACACTAAAGGGTTTTTAACATGAAATATTTAAAAACACAAAAAACATTTGTTTTGTTGACAAAAAATGAGACAAACTTTCTGGCTAAAGTCATTGCAGATCAGCGATGATGTCCACTCAGACAAATAATGCATCTGCAGCTTGTATATCCGTACTGACCCTGTGGGCTCAAATGATTCTTCACACGTAAGATTTTGATCTGTAGTAGTCTTCATATTTATGGCTATTTTGGCCATGTGAATTTCATACACCCGACATTCATGTTAGCCAAAGGAAGGACGGGCAATAAGTAATTTAGTTTTGAATGCAGCCATCGGTTACAGATAGCGAGAATTTTTCTCTTTTCTCTGATCTTTCTTTCGGAGTTGCTGTCAGAAGAGAAGGCCAAACAACACTGCCACATGTGTAGTACCCTGTCAGACATCATTATATCCTGTCTCTCCTCAGACTCAGTGTTACACGTTTCTATACAGCATGTGGAGATCTCTCTGCTCTCTGCTTGTTTGTGTCCTGTCAATATGCTTTCATCTGCTCTTGACACAGGTCTCACAGAGATGCTGCTGCAGAAACAGTCAACAGATTATGATGAGGTGATCGAGAAACTTTTCTCTGAAGTCTCTGCCTTGGAGGCTTTCCCCAAAATACTGGATCCTCAGGTAGATAAAAGCATGTGAGATGGTCTGGCTATAGCTGACAGGCCTAGTCAGAGATGTACCCTGAAAGCAAATTAGAAAAAACAATTGATTACTAATTTATTGGACAGTTGTGAATGTTCATTGTATTTATTCACGTGTTTATTTGATAGGGACAGAGATGAAACATGTGGTTTAGCTGAAAACACCAGTCCAGTGTATCATATGCATTTATACCAGATGCTTTACAAAGTTTTGTCACTTGTTATGTCCAGCTAATTTGATTCAGCCTCTCATAATTCAGAAACCTATTTATCTCTGAGTTAAGGACTGGTAGTGTCATGATTACTTGTCATAATTTGTAAGCTGCATGTATTCTTTTCACTCTTACAGCTGGAGGAAAATGCCATCCAGCTGTGGAACTGGGCAGTTACGAAGAATGTGGGTGCTGCTATTAGTAGAATTCAAAAAGCCAAAGGTACCCTTCTGGTTGCAGTTTGTATATTTCAATGATAGTTTAATTGATAATCAAATTAACAGATGATACTCAGACATACCATCTGAAACATTGTGACAATGTAGGGCTTGAGAGCAGGGTTAGTTGCAGTCGTATTACATCATAGTCAAAGATTTTTCACCGTGCTTTCAGTACGTCATGTTGCATCCAGTCTGCTGTACTGCTGTGAGCCTGTCAATCCAACAGAGGGCGCCATCCGCAAGCAGATCCTGGTAAGGCCTACTGTCGACATCCTCTGTGAGAGCTCAGCATTTCAGAAGGACAAGGCCCGTTTGTCAGTGTCTAATCTTTACAGATGGCCAGCAAAACAGGGAGAACCTGGCTGGACTGCAAAAATCCCCAGATGGCAGATGTTTTCTTAAGGCTTGCTGTCAAGGTGAAGAAGAAAAAAATAAACACAAACGGAGAGACAGCAAACAGAAGAGCAAACAGAAAACATGTTGGCTTTACAAATTATTCAACATGCTTTATCTCCAGAGCCTGGAAACCCTCTACAGCCAGCTAACGTCCAGGGGAGATGGAGCAGCTGACATCACTTCATCCAAGGCGGATGTGGAGAAGGACCTACTTCGAATTCTGTCATGCCAGGCAGAATCGGTGAGCTGTGGCGCATGTGATGTTTGACACCTTCGATGTGAATATTTGTTCTTGTGATATTTGGCAGCTCAGGAAGTGCTGTTCTGACAGACTTGCTGTGTGAAGTGTTAGACAGCTAAAATGTGAACTGAGAAACAATGAGATGGGGAAATCTTTAATAGCTGATAGGGTTGTATCACACTGTTTGCTGATATTTAGAAGAAACTTCAAGTCTGATCTTCTTTACAGGCCATAACTCAAGGCAATAACCAAGAGGCTGTGGTCTACATTCAACGTTGTAAAGACATGTTGCTGCGGCTACCAAAAGACGTAAAAATGCCCTCTGTTATCTCTTTAACAACATCACATTGATTCATCACATTCACAGCACATATTGTTGTTGAAAATGAGGGGGATGCTAACAGTGAGCGTACTCCCTCGATACAGACGGCATACCTTTCCCTCATGTGCTACAACTTTGGCATAGAAACGTACAATCTGAGGAACTTTGAGGACAGTACATTTTGGTTGAGGTAAATATGGTGTTTGATGTTATGGAAACAATGTTAAGGAAACAGTGAAGTGAGAAATGCACCTCCTCTTTTTCAGCCAAAGCTATGACATTGGAAAAACTAATGAAAAGTACGGCCCCGGATCTGAAGTACTGGTAAGACAATGGAGTCCAGAATGAACCGTAAATACATTAAAAGTAATAATCTTTACATACTCTTAATTTCCCTCAAAAAAGGCCAAGGTTTTGCGTCTCCTTGCCACAGTTTATATAGAGTGGGACTGTCAGAGGTTTCAGGAGAAAGCTCTAAATGCTGTCATTTTAGCTAACAAGGTGGGATATAAGGTATAATTTTCATACAATTTTCTAAATATACATTTAAAAAACACGAACATTCACTGAACCTGATTGCCACTGTGTTATTTGGCAGGAGTATGTGAGCATATCTGGGCTGTACTTAAAGATCAGAATCCTCCTGAGATGCAGGGCCCCAGACAATCATATCAGAGCAGGTTAGTTAACACCAGACCTTAATGAATTATTTATACAGAATTTGATTAATGTCAGCGGCAGCGGGGTGTCATTTCCTGAGAATCTTGAAAAATAGATTGAAAAATAATAAGGTGTTGCTACTTTGATCCTGTAAAACTATCAAGTCTTTTCAGTGATGTAACTCCTCTTGAGAGTTTGTACAACTTAGGTCAGCTTTTCCCTGAGAGCAGCTCCGGATCGAGCAGTAAAAGATATAGCTCGTCCTTTGAGGCCAGGAAGTGTTAATTTGTCTCTATGGATGACTTAAGCTGAGTTCGAAATGCACATTTAAAAGCAGATCACGCACATATGTTTTCAGGACTTAAAAATATGCTGGAGTCTCAGGTTTCTCTTGAAGTGTGCCTCAGTGCAGTGCAACTACTCATGTCTGAAGACAGGTAAAACCTTTTTTCCCCTTTTGTCTTGAAAAACCCTCACATTTACATGTTTTCCTTGTATTAAGGTTTAGATACTACCCACTGTCCTCCTCTGAATGATATATGTTGTTATTACTCTAGAGAAGCGCTGGCATTTGAGTATTTGAAACAGGTGTGTCAGCGCTTTGAATCGTCCCCTGACCTGGGAACTGCTCTTGTCTTGCACATCGAGCTGCTGCTGCAAAGAGGCAAAGAGCTGCTGGGCAAACAGAAGATAGAGGATATCATCACTGGTACTTTACTTTTGCACTCAGTTCTTTCATGATTCTCTTTTGAATAAAGCTAACAAATAGATTTTGTAGATAGCAGGTAATGAATTGTAACTGTGCCCCTGCTTTAGCATGACAGTTTCTTACTCCCACACAGGCCACTACACTGGTAAACAGCTGGCTCCACAGGCACTCACAAGTCTACATGTGATGCTGTGGGATCAGGCATCCAAACACTTTGAGGTGAGCCTAGTTTATCCTCACTTCACAAGATGTTTTATGCTGTAAATACTGTAAACGTGTAATCTCAGTTACTGTTGCCTCACTGCAAGAAGATAAGTTAAATCCTTTTTGTCTTCGTACATATTGGTTTTCAACAGCTGGTGAGACCTGGGGTTCTCTAAAACTGAGTAAGATTGTAGATCCTTTGAAAATGGCAGATTTTTTGTGATTTTCTTCCCTCTCTCATAGATAGGGGCCAACGTTGACAGCATCTTGTTAATTTTGGGCTTATTCTTCTGGCTGGCTGTGTTATTTGGGGTTGTAGACATTAGGTCAGAGTGGAAACAGCTAACGGCCTTGGTCATGTTAGTTGTTTTTATGAAAGTAGCCCATTTTTGCAGGGCACACCACTACATGCATTTGATCTAGTTATTGCTTTCAGGTAAGTTTGAGTCAGCATGGAAAACATCCCTTTTTAATCATCCCTTCCTTCACCATATTACTCATCACTAATATTATCTGAGTTAACTAATACTCCGTGATTACTTCTTCCATGTTTTACTGCAGGCGAAGGCAGCATAATGCACTAACTGCACAACTTTATTGTTCCACTGTGGCTGGAAAATCACTAATTAACTGTTGTTAACTATCATTTTGTGTAGGCCGAAAACTCAATTATATGGATGGAGATTCTTTCACATCTGCACATTTTTACACCTCCATTTCCTGCTGTGCCTCATGGTCATGGGATAATCTGCAGAAAGAACTTAAATTAGAGACCTCTGTTACTGAATTTAAGGGTATCATAGGAATACAGTGATTTGGTGTTTTTTTTCTTGAAATGTCACTGTGATTTTAAGAGTTTGATATGACAGAATACAGCCACGGTTGTGTTCTTCTAACTGTGCTAGTAAAGGAGATATCAGTGGGATCATTATTACTTTTGGTTAAAAAAGGTTAAAAGGAGCCCTTGATCTCTGGATTGTTCCTTAATAGTTGTTTAGGATAGCTTGAGTACAAAAGTTTAATTTCCACATGGAAAAAAAAACAACTTTATGTGTATGCTTCTCTCCAGGCCTGTAACTACTCTGAGGCTCTTCAGTGGTATAACTACTCCTTAAGTTTCTTCAAGGCAGGTCAAATGGAACCCAACTTAGCCAGACTGCAGAGGAACAGAGCGTCTTGCTTCCTGCATCTTAAGCAGTTGGAAAAGGTAAAACAAACTGAGCCAATAGTGAAATAAATCTGCTGGTCAAAGGGCTGCAGGAGGAAGTACATGTCAGAATCTGCTTGGTACTTACTCTGTTTCACAGGTTACAATCGTAAATGGTCCCACTAATTGTTTTTACAGTTATGTGTGCGTGTACATTAAAACTTTTGTTCTCAGGCTAAAGAAGCTATAAAAGAAGCAGAGAGATGCAATCCTGAGAGCATCTTCACTCAGTTCAGTGTTTACAAGATTGCTGTGCTTGAGAGTAACGTGGAGAAAGGTATGTACAAGACATAAGCTGTGTGATTCATGAACAACAAAGGCATGCAGTGTCATTGCTGATACTTTTTTCCGGCGCGTTCTCTGTGTTGATGCTGCTGCTTATTGGCATTAGCTGCAGAGGCGTTGAATGTGATGGGGCTGCTTTCCAAGGGTCCGGTATCCAGTGAGGACAAACTGCCGATTTCTGAGAATGCGGCCTCCTCTCTCCTCAGCCTGGCAGCTCAGGTCGCTCTGGAGGTAGAATTATTCACATCCCTCACTGCATGTTTCGGGACAGTAAGCGTAAAAAATGAGGTCTTATGGGATGATTAACACATTTCCCAGTCTTATGCTATTATTATGATGATAAAGTGCCTCATCAGTGCTACTTGCAGCTTGGACAGACACTCAGTTTAACACAATTGAAAGTGTTTTGGAGTGGGAAGGTGATGAGGGATCATATCCTCATCGCTTAGATCATATTTGTTCCGTGCCTCTTGTGCAGAACTAATAGGCACGTTGCACCTTTGATTGAGAAGGTCCTTAAAGTTGAATTTAAAAAAAATATATTAGATGTGAAGCTTTACGATCTTCTACGTAAGCTGAAGTTCAGCTTCATATAATTACAACAGCTGTCAGCTAAAAAATACAGGGCAACAGCCAGTTATTAGAGCTCCTGTGGTTTACTATGTAACTGTGATGAATATCAGTGGTGATGATGATTGTTCCCCTGTGACAGAGCGGACAGCAGGAAACTGCCATGAAAGCACTGGAGGTTATGTGTGAACACTCCAAAGATGAAGCTCAGGTTCTGACTGGTCTGAGGTCTGTGAAAACTGGAATATGACTTGAAGAGTTCAATGTCAAAACAGTGCCAAATAACGGATGTCAGTTTTATTGAAATTACATCTGATATGGCACATGAAAGTGAAAAAAATCATTTTGATATTAGGGAACCTTTCACATATGACAGAAATGATAAATAAACATGGACGCACCACTAACTGACAGCAGATACTTACTCAGTTCTTATAGTTGTTCTCTTCTTGCACTTATAAGTAATTAACCTGAATACACATGACTTTTGGATATCGAATAATGTGGGAATAACCTTTATACAAAGCTCTAAGTTTGCTTATAAAGCCAAGAGTCGAACAAAATTATTATCTTTGGTATTCACATACCAGCTTTCAGTATTTCAGTGCAGACTTTGGAACATTATTTCACAGATAAAATTGTCATATTTAATGTTGGTAGGTTGCTGATTTTTCTTTTCACCTCTATGATCCACTGACCTACTTCCCTTTCACACTTCTTAGAAAGTGTGTCTCTGTATAATACAGTTAGTAGGTGAAAGAAAGGAGGTCATCATCAGGCTCCCCATTCATATTTTTTACAGGTGTTTGGTTCGGCTTGTGCTGTCCACAATAGAAACATCAACTGATGAGACGAGGTGAGGCAAAAGGGAACAACCATATGATAATGTAGTTTACCTGATGCAGATTTTACATTTAATACATTCAATCCACACAGAACGGTGAATCTGGATGTCCTTCTGCCGTATCTAAAAATGGGTGAGACATACAACAAGTGTCTCAGCTACAGGTTCTGCTGTGCATCATAACCTTCAGAGGTTTCATTTATCATCTCTTCAGCTCTGAAGACCGTTTCACAGCAGTCTCACATGACTGTTGAGCAACGCACCGAGCAAGCTAACTGGTTCAGAAAGATTGGTACTTGTGTGCAAATTCAGTCTGACACAGAATGCATTCAGCTTACACCGTCCAGCACCCTCAATGTTTCTAAATGTGCGCTCCTGTGCGTCTTCTTTCAGCTTGGAACTCAGCTCTGCAGTGCGAGAGCAGCCCTGACAGGATGAGGGATTTCTTTGTGCTCTCCTACCAGGTAAGTGCGCTTACTAGCTTTGTTAGGTCAACTAATCAATATTTTACTGCACATAAAGAACATCTGAACAAGGATAAAAGAAATCAAATAATCAATAAAAATCAAATAAATAAAAAAAATCTATATTATGACAGTGATAGTTACCTCCCTTTCAGACCAAACCTTTTTTAATATACACACACCTGCATCTTTAAGCTGCTTGTTCTCCATGTGACTGACTGAGCTCACGCGAGCAAACGTTTCTTTTTCAACTATTTAAACTTCCTTAGATAAGAAGAACATTTTGCCACATTTTTGGAAATAAAATATTTCCAAAAATGAGAGCAAAGTCTCTGTGAAAAACCGTGGATGAAAGTGCTGCTGAGGTGGAGATTATTAGTAGAAAAAGTAGAAGAAACTCATTTTGAGCAGCTTTCGAGCAGCTCTGACAAGTGGAGAACTTTCAATTTCTGAAATGCAACAAAATCTTAAATCTGCCTTTTTAAAAGTCGTTTTAACCTTTAACAGCCACGACTGAAAATAAATTATTCCCAGTGTGTTCACTGGCCTGCTTCATTGTTTACAAAATACCAATAAATCCCAGTAACACATTAAAGTAAAAAGTACTCCATACTGTTATTATGATTACATAATTACACTTTTTGTTCTTTCTCACCTGAAGATACTAATTGTTTCAAATTTTCAAGATGAATTTGTGTGCATTCTTGCTGAATATAAGATTACAGCTGCGTAACACACGTGGTTGCTGTTGTTATTCGAAGCTCTTCCTCAAAATGCGCCGTATATGTTCAGTAGGAGACTGATCAGGCCTGCAGGCAGGCAAGTTACACACGCACACACACTGTGTCTGTGAGGCCATGCTGTGGTAAGTCGTGCAGAACAATGACATCGTCTTCCTCCCCTGAAATAAACGCTTACCTGTCGGGAAAATATGTCACGTCGATATCTCTAAAAGTCCGATGTACACCTCTACATCAGTGGCACCTTCACCCATGCCGTGGACACTGATTCGCCTCCGCACCGTCACAGATGCTGGATGGTTGTTCTCGTCTGTGATACTTACAACCAGTCATCAGATTCTGATCATAATCAGCTGAAAAGTGAACTCAGACACTTCATTCTGACTAAAAAAACTAAAACAAATTAAATAAACAAATGAAAATGAAGTTTCGATTTGACTTCAGAAAACTTTTCTGGAAATGGGGTTTATACAACTATTCCTCCTGATACTTCTTTTCTGAAGTTTTATGTTCAAATATGCAAATTATGTATCATCCTATTTTATATTAAATGACAGACAAAGTACTAAAACAAACATCTAAATGTAAGTATAGTTTGCTGAGGTTTTATCTTCTTTGGTCTGAAGATGGCCGTGTTACGGAAGTAAAATGGCCAAAAATCATTGGCTTTAGTGTTTTGCCTTTTAAATTTGTGCCTGAGAACAAACGCATGTTAGAGGCTCCTGCTTTTGAATGCTGAGTAGCAGTTTCAGAGAAATTTGAATGAATGACTTTATTTTCCTGGCAGTCATAAAACACAGATGTTCAAAAGGGTTTCTTTCTTTTCACAGCTTGTCCACTTTTTTCTTGTTACCAAAGCCACAGACCTTTGGATCAGAAGCCACAGCCTTCCTCTTTAACTCTGGTTTAAAGCTTTCAAAACTGCAATAAAGTATTTATGTTCTTCTGCATGACCCCACAGCTCTCCCAGCTGTGCCCTCCTGACCGCACACTGCTCATGGGCCAGAGGACTTGTCTGCTAATGGCTGCTGCTGCCTCTTTGGAGCTTTGCAGAAAGTCTCCTCACTCTGCTCAGGTGTGCCACCCACTCCCCATCTCCTAGATTTAGCACACTCTCCATCTACATGGATGGAAATTTACCAAGTCCAGTGGAGAGGAGAGGTGACTAACAACGTTATCAGTGCAGGCGTAGGAGGATTTATTTGAATCCCCTCGGAACCGAACACTAGATGGCGACAGCGAATCCAGAATACTTGTTAAGTGTGTCTGTTTGGTTCACAGACTGAGGAGCTCACCCAGGCTCTGGAGCACATTCAGACATGTTGGGAGGTTTGGAAAACCCTTAAAGCATCAGGTACACAAAGAAGCTTTGCTATCCAAATAAAACAGCAATGTTACATTGCAGGAAAGTAAACGCCTGTTTTTTCTGGCACTCCATCAATCAAAATTGAGCTGATGAATGTTTTCTCACTGACAGGAGGCTTTCCAATGGACCCAACAGACTCGCTGCTGCTGCTGTATGAATTTGAAGCTCGTGCCAAACTCAATGACCCGAAGGTTGAGACAATAATGGAATCAGTTCTGGAGCTTGAAAATGTTGAAACCAAGATGTTGGAAACCATGGCAGGTAAAAAAAACAAAACAGTGGAGTTGTTTTTTTCCTCAGTTAGCAAAATATTTGTTATTGCTTGTTATACTTGCTTGTATTAACTGAATGTTTTTTGTCTTATTTCCCCCTAAACAAAAGCCTTAGCGATGGAGTCTCCAGCCCACTTCCCTCAGCTGTGTAAGAAGGCCCTGAGAATTGCTCTGGCTCTGCATAGGAAGCAACCGCAGGCTGACCTAGGCCACTGCAGGCATCACAAAACTGCATGAAAACACACTCGACATTTCATTAACCATCCATTTCTAAAAGGTTGTGAATGGGATGAAAGTGTTTTTGATTGTGTGGCTGTCTTGTGCGTTTTCTCCTCAGCAAGTGTGTTCACAGTCTGATCAAGCTGTCCCTCCCAAGCGGTGTGTCAGAGGTGGAGGACCGTGTCCTGGAGGAGCTGTGGGACTACTACGAGGAGGCCCTGTCCATCATTGAAGCCGCAGTGAGTCAGCACCAACCATACGTCGACATCCCTCAGCTCCCACCTCCTGTTCCAGCAGAACTGCTCCTTGCTATATAATTAACCCCCTCTCCTCCACTTCATGCTTGCCCGCTACTCTAGAAGCCTCTTTTTTTTTCCTTTTTTCCTTTATCAATGGGCTTTCAGCCGCACTTCAATTAGCAGATGCTTCCATTCACCGCCTCTTCCTGCCAATTTGAATGTTAATGTGCTGTACAAATCATAACACTGCCGGTGAGCTGCAGCTCTGAAAGAGACATGGAATTATTGAGACATCATGCTGCTTTAGAAGCAGTGCATATTTCCCCTTTCAGAGTGAGTTATTACTTGAAAGCTGTTGAATTCCTTGGATCAAAGTAAAGGGATAATGTTGAAGTGTGAAATATGAATGAAATCATGAAAATTCATGGTCTAATTTCAGCATTAGCAAAGGTTAAAATGCAAAACCAAGATTTTATGAAAGTTTGCTTGTTTTTTGCTGCTTCAACCCATAAAAAACCCTAATTTTTTTCAAGTGAGCCACCCAGGTGGCATCTGTTAAACGGCTTTTTGAGCATCTTCCTGCTCTCATCTGCAGCCGGACGATTTCCCAGAGATGGAGACCCTGTGGTTGCTAACTCAGGCTTGGAACACGGGGATACTTTTGTACAGCTTGGCTCAATACCCCAAAGCTGAGAAGTGGTGTGGCCTTGCCATGAGCTTCATCCGCCACCTGGGATCTCTGCAGGAGAGCTACGAGACCCAGGTAGAGAACCCTTGTAGGGAGAGACTGGGCTGAAGCAGTCTGGGGTGGTTATAGCACGAGAATCCTGCTCCTGATAAACACTTATCAGAATAAGGGAAAAGAGCATTAGTGCAAACTTTAAATGTCGCCCTCACAAAATGCAGCATTTGTATCTTTAAAGTGGAAAGTGCCAGTTGATTTTCCTCTATAAACAATTGCAGAAGTATTTAAAGTGATAGAACTCGTCCTTTGCCAAAGACAAACAAAACTGGTACTGACAGAAAAACAGGTTATTGGTGCCAATAGCAGTCTTAAAGCTGTTAGTCTTATGGTTGTTTGTGTGTCCACAGATGTCTGGTCTCTACAGTGAAATCCTGGACAGATTGGACAAAGTAAAGAGAAATAACGTCATGGAGGAATAGATGAGCAGGTCAGCTGATGTTACCAGAATCTTCGGTCTTCTCTGAGGGTGAACTCGAACTCAATCAGCTCCATCAGTTTGTTGTAGGTAATTCTTCAAGTTAACAAAGAAGTGTTCATAGTGCACATAGTCCAGTTTGATATCTCACTTTAGAGTAACATAACTGAGCCTTCCTGGAAGACGACCACATCCGTTTTGGTTGATGTTTGCTGCAAACCCACTTTCACCCCCTTCCTGTACTTATGATTAAAAGATCAACAAATAATCTCTTTTAAAAATGTGCATCATTTCAGTAACTTAATTATACTTAAAGCTACTTAAATCAGAATGACAAGCACATCAAAATCATAACTGAGTCACATATTTTATTTTCAAACAAATAAACTCTTGTCAAGTCCCAAATTAAAACCCAAACAAAAGTAGCAGGACTGCATTCCCTCATGACTAGGACAGGGAAGACCATGAGGCCAAGTGTCCCGATAGGCTGTACCACCTGCAGTGACAGGAAGGAAACTACTGTACAATCAAAGGGTTCATGTTTGCAAGCACTTACTGCACAGATGTGCTATAACATAAACATATCATCACCCAAAAGTACAAACAAGAACCCTGCCCCCCCCCAAAAAAAATAAAAGCATATACGTCATCATTGCTCTCATCAGAACGACCCTCATCAGTTATACACACACAGAGGCATTCAGGTTCCATCTTGTTACCGCGACCTCAATGGAAAGAGTAAAATTAAAATCAAGTTCTTTGGGCTTTGACATGGCTGACTGAGGTATGAATACCACACACATTGTTAACAGTCAGCTGTATTTCAACTAAACACCAGAGAGGACCAATTCTAAACTTCTAATGATGTATTGATCAATGCTCCTGGTTTCTGTGATATCGTGTAGGTTTCTGCCTGCATCACTTTATTTTACAATATATATATTTTTTTTAAATCTATACACCCAGACACGTTCCACAAGAAATCACATGTAGACAGGCCCTACTTGAGGGAACTGAATTCCCAACTGACTAGTTAAGTGTTCCAATAGGCATTTGAAGTAAAATACCAACAATACAGCACATTTGTATGGAAATTATATCTCAATAGTAGCTCAAACTTGACTTACCTGACATTTGTGGTCTATAAAACATGTTTGTCCCAGTTTGATTCACACATGCATGAAGCACAGGTGAGGGGGATCTGCTGGGGGCTTATTTACATAGTACAGCTACAACACCCTTTTTGAAACAGTCTGCAAGCAGTTTATAAATGGCTCTGTTCCCTTCGGTTATTCCCTGAACTCTGGTTTTGACACAGGTAATGACAGCTGGTTTAGCAGTGGTGCCTGGCAGGTGGGCACACCTGTTCAGAAAATGCCTGCAGGTACAGGTTTGCTCTGTGGGTGGGAGAGAGCAGGGGACCCAGAGGTCTGGGTTAACATTTCTTGTTGGGTCTGGCTCTCTGAGGAAAAACCAAAATGTATATATATATATATATATATATATATATATATATTATATTTAACTACTTTTGCACTCTTCAAAATGCCGATTAGGAAAGTGAGAACGTTCATATGATCTTGGGCCACAGCACTCTTCTCCAGACGAGCACTCCCACATGCACACATTCACACACAGTGGCAGGATCTGCAGGGAGCGGTGGAGCAGGTCGTTTCAATCCTGGTGATGCCACACAGCAAAAAAAAAAAACAAACAAACAAAAAAACGTTTCTAATCAATGGACTCAAACTAACTCCCAGCCCCACGAAAAAGACGACGCAACTCAACCCGATTACACCGTCTTGTTGAACACACCTCAAACTAATCGTCAGTGCCCTCCTTGAATACTTGCTTTTTCACATTTGTTCCGACCATGAACTCAGTGCCATTGCCCAGACGTGGCCCTTTGAGTCACAGGGGATATGGTATCTGTATGTTAAGATTCCTGAGCTGGTCTAGCTCACCCCAGACACACCAAGAGCTCAACACAGTGGTTCAGCACCTGCTAACGACAGAGTCATTAAAAATTCATATGTTTATAGATACACAAAGCGTAAAAGTTTACTCAAACCCAACTTTAGTGTTGTATTTGGTAGGGGGACAGGGGGGGACAATCCAAAACAGGTTATACTGACTCTTAATTGTTAGAACATCCAATACAATTATTGTCTTGTTCTACCCGTTTTAAAGCCGCCACAATGGCAGCAGATAGGACAGTACCATGTGACCAATCAGAAGAGAATCCTCTGGGAAGGCAGAGAGTGTAATAGGGTGGTCTGCTGCTCAACATGAGTTAGGAGGCTTTGGCTGTCCAAATTGTAATCCAGTGGCCAAATCTGATCTATTTATTTATTTTTAATTGCACAGGGAAGAAGAAGAAAATTGCTGAAAAAACAGGGAAGAGAAAAAGGTGCCAACAGCTTAAAAAAAAGGTTGTTTTAAATCTATTGCACTCAATGTCAGACCTTCTGACAGTTGGACACAAAAGTACGAAAAGATGAAATTGTTTCCTCTTTTTTTGTTTTGTTTTCATCAATTGTGTGCAGCCTCCCTCACAGACAACAGGTAGTCACAAAACAGAATTTGTATTTGATGTAAGGCAGTTTGGTGTTTTGCAGAGAGCCCGGTTACACTTCTCTACCCTCAACCTTTACAGAGCAGCTAAAAACCACAAGCAAAAGAAGAAAAAAAAATAATCCCACAAGAAAGAAAATAATTATGATAATAATCACAGCCCTCCAAATTGACAATTCTGGTGAAGTGTAAAATGTGTAGTTTTCAATATGTAGTAAAATCTCAGTAGGATTTTATCTTGTGATTTCATAATATAAACGTTGAGATTCACGACGCATTTCTTCCTCTTGATCCGCCTCCCGAGGCGTCTTTGTCGGCTGCAGTGCAGGCGACTGGCAGACGACCAAACAGCGAGCTGGTTTGTGATAAATAGATCACCAGTTTTTTTTTTTTAGGCTCCTCCACTAATTTCCTCAGTCAGTATAAACAAGAGAGATGACTCCTTGAACAGTACCATCAGCAGGGCTCTATTTTATCCAGTCTTTAGGAAGGAAAAAAAAAGAAACAAAAACAAACCAAAAAACAACAAAATATTAATTTGTCTTCAAACTTCTCGTCTTGTGTCTTTTAAAATGTGATTTGATGAACATTTACAAAGTGTTTCAGCTTGGTATGATTTGTCTCTGTTCCCCTGCAACTTCTCTTTGAATCCCAACTCCTCTTCTGATCTCTGCACAACATTCTGATCTTCAGGCAGTCCCCCAATCACCAAAGGGATTTTATTCCTTTTACTTTTTGTTTTTACTTGACAAATTCCCGTGGAATGGCGTTTCCAGTCTTGAATGGATTTGTTGAGAAACTCATGCAGGGGTGTGCACAGTCACAGTAATGGTGATAAGACTTCTTTTTCATTTAGAGTAACATAATGATGACACTAAAACTTGATATGAAACATATCTGCAAAAAGGAGGTGAGGGAGGGGGGAGGGTTGGGGGGGCTATGTGGGCGTGGGGGGGGTCTCTGGGAGGCAGGAGGGGAGCTCTGTGCCGGAGAGAAGACGGCCGGGAGCTCAGAGCTTCTCTGAGGAGGGGATCCAGATGTAGGGTCCAGACTGCTCCTCGATGATTAGCTTGATTTTGTTGTAGATCTCCTCTAGCGAGTCACCCTGTACGATAGCTGGAGAACAACACAAGAGGCACAGCTTTGATTGGATGCGTCACAAGCTGAGTCGGCTACAGATGTTGAAATTAACGTGACACTTGCTGATAGTTCAAGTTACTCGTTCGAGACAAAAAGACAAACATTTGCTTGGTGAATGTAACAAGTGTTGTTCAGACAAAAGAAGACATTAAGAATCCAGCATTAGAGCTTCCAATTAATCAGCTGCGTCTGGTCATGTGGGTTATTTATGGTGATATTTACAGAACGTCTGTTTTCTTCGGAAACAATTCGAACAATTCGTCACAATGATAGAAGATTCCTCACATTTATCTGACAGTTAATTACAACAATAAAGTGTGAAAAGTAATGACAGATCATTCTAAATACCCAAGTCAGAGCTGTCAGTATTTATCAGCAACCAAAGCAAAAAGCAGTGAGACCGACCTGTGAAATACTCTCCGAAGTCTTGCTCCAGCTTTACCGCCTTGTCAAAGACTTTATTGGCCTGTTCGTACGTCTGCCTCTTATTCATTTCCCTGAAAAAGACAGCAGTGAAAGTTACTTCAACACACTTCAACCCGATTACGTCGTTATTCCAACATCTGTAAGGACTCCTACTTACATTAGAGCTTCAATGGATTTTGGTTTTATAAAGATGGCGATCGGATAAAGTTGTGCTTGCTGCAGTCGTTTTATGGCATTCCCAGACACATCCAGAATGCAGTGTTTCCCCTGCAGGCAGGCAGAGCATGCTTTGTTAGAATTACTTCAACGCTGACATTTCTGTCCCACATATTGATGAAAGAACATTTATATTTATATAACATTCTTTTTTTTTATTTTTTATAAAAGTCTGCTTTATGATTCACAGGCCACCCAACATAACTCGGGGTTAGGTACCACTCTGGTAAACAAATCCTACAGAGAAACGCGAGATGAAGCGCCTACCCTCTCTGCCACAGTTCTGACAGATAAGATGCTCGTCCCATAGAGGTTCTCATTAAACTGGCCGGCCTCAATGAATTTATTATCCTGAATGTCTTTCTCCATTTGCTCTCTTGAGGCTACAAAGTGGTAGTCCTGGCCGTCCATCTCGTTCTCTCGCCTTGGTCGGGTTGTATCTGTGGAAGCAAATGGAACAAGTTTATTTTTGTCGCCGCTCGGCTGTTCTGTTTAGTGTGACATGAGGTGGTGTTGAGTGTTGACTCACGGGGTACACAGGAGCCAAACTTGTGGGGAAACTCGGAGATGAGGTCATCATTTACTCTGTCCTTCATTGGGCCCAAAATGATCACAGGCCTTGTGTAGTGGACTGGAGACAGAATGAGGAAATGAGACTACATCCAAGAAAGAAACCGCAGAATTCAATCAGATGTAGAGAAATGATTCCACTCACTTTCCTGTCGAATGACTGGCTCATAGGAAAGGATTGTGTCCTCTTGACCCTCTGTGAGAAAACAAGCAAATCAAAAATGAGACATTTCGAATCCTGTCAAGAGAAAAACTAGGAAATTTCATTTCTGAGAAGCTCAATTCTTGAGTAAATGCAAGAACATCAGCTGAGATGTTCATAGAGCCGTGCAGTGTGAAACCATCAGAAAGAACATGAGAAATTTAGGTGACTCACTCGAACTACTTTCACTGTCACTTGTGTTGGATGTCAGGCATTCTGCAAAAGCAAAACAGTGTGAATTTTAGATCAACCAGAGCCACAGTCAAATAAATGCTCTTCCTATGGGTGAAAATTACATTCACCTGCTTAAACAATCTGAGGAAAGAAAGCAAAGCAAAACTAAAAGAAAAAAAACTGTTCTTCAACAACTAGGCCAACCAAAAAAGGGAATAAAGAAAGCAGAAGTCTTGTTTGGTGCGGCAGCCAAGCTCTTGCAATATTAGGGAAGTGGTTTTAGGTGCCAGCAATAGGAAATTAAGTGTTTCCTGTGACAATATCCCAAATGACCCACAATTCCCAGGCCAATGTTTCCTATTGCTAGATCTGCGCCTGTGGCAGCAGATCTCATATCAGGGAAAAGACAAAGAAAACATATACAGGCGTTACACAGACCACAGGAGGGGGGGCAGGAGCTGGCTGACTCAGGGGAACTGAAGGAAAAAGTGTTTCCAACCACACTCTGCTCTGGTGACAGAAGTATCGTACCTCTGTGCGCCCTTAAATGGCAAAACTCTGCTAAAGATGTCTCATAAAGACCCCAGGAGAGATTCAGAATAAGTGTCACCCTGACTCCCCATCCCCTGGGAATGCATCTTTTGTATGTACTGTGAATCTGAGGCGGTGTGCGTGAGCACACACATATGTTTTGTGTGTGTGTGCGTGTGTCACTAAATGTGTGTGGTTTTTGCATTCCCAGCTGGGCCTGCAGTGACAAAGCATTTTCTCTGGGGACAGCTGCTTGACACAGTACAACCACACACTTACTCAAACTCTTTGATCCATAAAAGTCATCGCTTAACCCTGGGAAGTCCTAGGTGTCCCGACAGGTGAGAGCAGAAACCAAGAGAAGAAAGCAGACAGGAAGAAGAAGAGGTTAGTGAGAGTCGAGGCAGAGAAGGAGAGGAGTGCGGTGGAGTGCTCACCAGGCCCGCTGACACACGGTGCTGTCCTGCTCATTAAGCCTGAGCTCCAATTTGTTCATAGTAAGCCACTGCCTTTCAATTAAAAACCCAATCCCATTAAAATGGGATTTTGACCTGTTAAGTGTTAAAGTCCAGTTAATGAGATTCGTCCTGTTGTGTGTCAGTGACTGACTGGAGAATTGATCAAGACTTAAACAAGGGGTAGCATCGCAGCTGTAGAAGGCCTGTGTGTTAATGCGGCAAAGAACTTGCACACACAGCTGGGAGCACACACACAGCTAGACACTCCTCTGGAGCCCACAGACAGATGCACAGCTGCACCAGAGAGGAACCCCACATGTCCTGCCTCATGGTGCTGGCTCCTGCATGTGGGGGACCTCTCTGAGACACTGAGAAAAGGGATGAGAACGGTGCCGTCACACAAACCATCCCTGCAGGTGAGCGGAAAGATGAGAGTTGAGAGACGGAACTGAAGCACGAAGGGGAAAGGACAAAAAAAAATAAAACAGCACCCCCCCCTCGATCACACAGCAGGTACTCACGTTCAGACTCCACCAACTCCTGCACAATATTCTCCTTGCTCTTGTAAAACGGGAACTTGCGCGAGAGGTTGAAGCTTTTTTTGCGCTTTACTTTTACTGGCTGCTTGTTGATGCGTGGGTGAGAGAGGGGGGAGGGGCAATGAGAGGGCAAAAACAAAAAACAGACTGGGTTTCAATGAAGGTACTCAACAAGCATGCAATAAAAGAAAAAAAATGATATGTAAACAAACAATACACGTCAAATAATGAGAACGAGAAGCAGGTAATGGGTGAAAATGGCTGGCACATCAATGTGAAGGAAACAGGCGTCTGTTGACCAAATTTAAACATCACCGTTTCAACAAATTTAATCTCCTTGGATAATACAGACACAACATTACAGCTGATTTAAACTTCTGCAAATTAAGTCTGACAGATTAGTCTCCGACAAACCTGCAGACATGTTGCAATTGCACATTTCTTAATTTCCCTGAGTGCGTGAGCTGCAGAAGTTACAGAGACCTCTCATCTCTACGGAGCTTCTGTGTAAACTATACAGTAACACGAGTGCTCTTTGTGCTCGCCTCGGTGAGCAGGTGCTGGTCCTTTTCCCCACACTGAGGGGGAAGTAGGCCATCTCCCCGGGAGCCCAGCAGCTCTGAGGACAGCCGCTCAGGCACCAGGGCAGGGAGCAGCTGAGCCTCTACACTTA
The DNA here is from genome assembly GCF_036924035.1 of Leuresthes tenuis. Lineage (NCBI taxonomy): Eukaryota > Metazoa > Chordata > Actinopteri > Atheriniformes > Atherinopsidae > Leuresthes > Leuresthes tenuis. Next base: position 12,827,500 of record NW_027325365.1, on the reverse strand, counting down.
CCCTGTTGGACTCAATCATGCCTGTCCTCGCGTGGAACTTGACCGTTTTTAATCTGGCCCGCTCCTTCTTTTCCACTCTGCAAAAAGAAAAAGACATCTTTTGGAAGCCATCGCTTAAGTGTTGCCTGGCGTTCGAACAACAATGGACACGAAGAAGGACGCTACCTTTTTTTGCTCGGAATGACTCCAATCTGCTCGCTCTCTCCGTGAGGTGTGACAAGCCTCGCCTGCCACCACTCGTCATCAGAAGCATTTATGACATGAAGGATATCCCCATAAGAGAAGCTCAGGCCTTGGCTGGGCAGGCAGCTGTCCCTCGTTCGATCGTAGTCAAACAGAGCTCTACAAAAACAAAGGCTTCGGTTACTGTCCTTATCTTTTATGTTGAATTTCTCTGTAGAAAGCACCACGGATCGCACCACGATCATGGAACTGGACCACATGCCCAAAGTTGTCGGGCGGGTACAAAATTAGTGTTTTTATTTCTTCCCATTAGATCACATGGCTTCTGTGTGAGCTTTAATGTCTAAAATACATTGAATTCACACAATAATTTAAGGTTTTGTGATGTACATTCAGAGTAGTTGACAGTTGAAAATGAATTACTTGATTATATATAACCATAAGAGGGAAAAAAGTGCCTTAAAACAACAACAACAACAACAAAAAGCCACTCATAATTTTCCATTAGACATTTCCATCCGGTGCTCCTGCAGACTTTCCACTACAAACATGCTCTGTTTATTGTCTGTCTGAGTGCGTCACCGTCTTGTTGGACAAGTATCCCAACAACAAGCTTTTCTTAAGGCATTAATACCTGCTTTACAAGTTTCCACTTTCTTGACCCACAAGCTTAGATCTACAAACCACAGTCCAGTGAACGGATGAGCTGCAGCCAGCGTTTTCTACAACCGTTCCGCTTTAAGATTTAAGCTGACACACTCCTGACAACTGAAACTGCAGCTAATGGTGAAAACATCAGGGTGCTATCCAAAAAAAAAAAAAAGCTTTTCAGTTTGTGTTGTCACCAGAGACAAATTCACTATCAACACTGGCTGACAGGCGATAATCAAATTCCCTGCAAATGTACAGCACCTGCATATTCTTGTGTTGCAGAGAGCGTGAACACACGTGACTTTTTTTTCCTTTTTTTTTTTTTAAGCGCACCTTACAAGCTGAACGCCTCCACATTCCTGAGGCTTGGCTGGGAGGATATGGCATCTCCTACTTCAGTCTACAAACTAGACAGCTTTTTCCAACATAACTGTGGGCTTAGTCACCTGCACAGGAGCAGGCTCAGCTCTACATACCTCATGGGACTCGGTGTATAAGAGCGGCATGAGTCAGACTGGTCAGCACTCTGCTGACTATAGTGGGCCCTCGAATGAGATAACGCCTATATACTTTGGAAACATTGCTTCTGAACTAAATCAGTTTAGTACTGTAGCTTTAAAGCTGACGTGAAGCGCATTAGAGCTTCAGCAGAAATATAGTGAAGCACTTGGACTCTGAAGTTACATCACACCCCCCATTCACCTTGACACTGGCGTGTCCTTTGCGACTCGCAGCATTTATGCAAGCAGAGGGATGCCACCTGTTTTAATTCCAAAATGAGCCTCCATCCTGTTTGGCAGCTGGCCCAAAGTGTCATAACACAGGTCCCTTCAACAACCCCCACTGTCAACCTACATTTAATAAAGTAAAGGCAATGTCATCAAAACAACAACAGGGAATGCCTGTCCATCAGCTTTTAGATGATCGTAAATGCAATCAACCCAACACCATAAATCAAATGTTACCCTACAGACAGCTGAGCAGAAAACGGTACATTTCAAAACATGTGCATTCAGTTTTCATTCCTCCCACATCAAGTTTTCTGTAGTTAATGCAGCTGCACGTATCAGTGTGTGTGTGCGTGTGGTCAGTGTACCTGACATAGAGGGAGCGTTTCTCACTGGTGCGCAGGGAACCCGATCCTGAGCTCATGCTGCTGTTCATCATCTGCTCCCTTAGGTCGTGGATCTTGGACTCAAAGCGACTGTACTCTGAGACAGAAAAAACAACAGTGTCAAAGTCACAGCAAAAACAAGTCCTTGAGCATGTACACCACCCCTCCGGGTATGGTCGTATTGACCAGTTTGTATAAATAAATGAAAAATAACAGCGGATATTACACTCTGCTCTCTCGTTTCACTGGAATATTATTGAAGATCCGAGTCCGGTTAGCGCTGCGGTGAGCTACAGCGAACAGAGAGGGAAGGTTGAGCGAATCCTTAAGCTGATTAATGACCCCAGGAACAGATGGTTTATCACAGATCTGCCTTACACATTCAGTAATTTCTCATGTCAGGTAATTAATTATACAGATTAATTAAGTTCAACATGGGCTCTTTAGTGTGGTTTAAAAAAAGGAAGGCCTCCAACAAATTCAAATGCATGACCATTTGTCATAGGTGTGTAAATTCAGTTGCAGCTCAGCAGCACAGGATGATGTATGAATCCACCTGCACCTCCTCATTAAGAATGCTCTCATTAGCCTGCTGAGCACAGTGTGCTCTGTGCCCAGGCTGCAGGAACAAGCGAGGCCACCGCACCACACGGTTAGATAAACAGACCGACAGATGCAGCTAGAAAAACAAGTAGGCTAAGGTACCCAAAGGATGCAGTGGGGCTGCAAAAATATAGAAATGCAAACATCTGACTTTGTCATCTAAATGTTATTACCATCTTTCCTGTAGCATAGCTTCTGAGCGCAGGGATTTATCTGCATAAGACAATTACATAATTAGCATACGATACTGCTGCGATAGCAACATATCCTCAATCTTAAGCACAGAAATAAAAACACAGAACACCACCCGGTTTTACCAGTTCATAATCGACCGCCATGTCTCAAGCCTACGTTACTGTTTAATCTTCAAAAGCTAGCAGCACTTCCTGTAATGTGAACAACACCAGATCAAAGTCCAGCCTTGAAAAAGCAAACACCTATGTCTACCCAGATGACTTATCTGAAATTAGTCCAAGCTCCTGGAAAAGTGTGAGCAGGTGCAAAAACAAACCAACGCACTCCCTGCTGAAACCTACAGGGTATTCAAAGCAAACACGCATCTGACCCGAACCTGGTAGCAGCTCCCCACCCTGCTCAAAGGGTTAACAATACAATAGTGTGACGCTGCAAGGTGAGGTAACCAGACGCCGCTTGACTGGCTGTAACCATTAGCAACACCGTAGCACTCCTTGAACAGGGTCAACATATGCGGAAACAGCCATTCAGACCGGTCTACTTGGCTTTCAGGCCCAAGAGAGACAAAAGAAAGGAGCACAAGAAGCAGCAGCCTGGGCGAGGAGGGGCTGCGGGAGAAGACAAAGAGCAGCTAAATGCAGAAAGCTGTCCTAATGCACAGATTCATTCTACCACCAACCTGAGAGCTGTGCCAGTGAGACAGGACCAGTGCTGTCAGTCGCACAGGTGGTGAGTCGCTCGTTCACATTCCTGACGTCGAAATGACTCATCTAAATACAGTTGACATTCAGGAGAAGCAGAGAGAGAGAGCTGAACTACAATTAGTTTTAAGCCTCTGTGGGAAGTTTGGAGGAATCATGCGATATCCATAAAACTGCTGCCACTCCTTATAGATAATGACGACATCAGGGTACAGACGACTCTGCTGCACGGTTTAAACCATATACAGCCTATCATAACAACTGCAACTGAGCTGGAAAACACAGATGGACTATATGAAACTCTAAGATCAGATATGCACCTGTTAGACGGGAAGGAGAGGAGAGTTTAACCATTACACACTCTTACACTGGTGCCCGACTACCTCACAACAGGACAAAGAGAATATGACACACTGGGCTGAAATATAAGCCCTGTATTGACTGTTTGTCCCTCTTCAAACATAAAGCATGTGCTGCCACACGAAAGCAAACAAGAGATTTGAAACTGTGTCTGAAATTGATCAAAAACCAGCACACACCTTATTAACAAACCGTAACATCCAAACCCCAGAACTGGAAGAACACCCCGCACTGGGTGTGGAAAACCTCTAAAGCATGGTCTCTGAACGGAAAGCAGTCAACTGTCGGTGCTTTTCAAAGTCAAAGTGGAATCATTAACGGCTGCCACTTCTAACACGCCACGTCATCAAATCTCGCCAAAGCCCGCTTCCAATGTCAAAGAAAGTTCAAGGATGCTTCTGCGTATCCTCGCACACACCTGACCTGAGGTGATGGAGCTTAAATACTTAGTTTGTTTTCACCGTGTTTGTCGTCATCATAAAGTTGTCAGCGCTGTGATTAACGAAAGAAAGCAAAAAAAAACAAAAAACAGAAATGCTGTTGGGTAGCAGCTACTATTTAACAGCCATGTCAAATTTTCAGCGTCTGTTGTCATGAATCAGCTCTTTCAGATGCTTTAAATTAAACGTTGATAGTTTGTCTTATTTTCGGGCCTAAATGCTCTTTTGCACTCGCTGGTGATGTGAGGGGACACAGCAGAGGGTCTTTTTTTTCTTCTTTTTTTAAAATCTTTGTTATAACTTTTAACTAATATCAACAAGCTAACAATGCTGCACTATGAAGAAGACTTTAAATCCATTTTTACACCAACAAATTACACTGACATCACGCTGATTAAAACATAAAAAACAACAGTAAGGGATGCTGTGGCTAACCCAGAGTGGCACACGTACCAAGAGTGGTAAAAAACTGGTGGTGGTCTTAAAAAAAACAAGGTAATCAACCCCTCAAAGGACCGGATGGCCACATGTCTAAGGCGTCAGTAACCATCATTCTCAGCAACTGTTTTTACTATTGTTAGAATAGTTTCCTGTTTTACGTAGGTGTTGATCAAAATATTAATACTTTGGTAGCAAACAAGCTAAAATTAAAGCCCACCTGAGGAGGATGCTATTAGCTTGCACACTTTCCTCTGTGTGGTGATACAGGTGAGGGTTTGAAAATAGCTCCTGCACGAAATGAAGCACAACGAGACTTCATGACTCCGGAAAAATATTGTCCCGCAGCAAAAACTAACTGCATACCAACAATTATGTTGCAGAGCAGGCAGACGTCTCCAAAACAAGAAGACTTGCACAAAAACAATCCAAATAGCCCTGTGTACCTGAGGAGGGGTTTCCCAATGATTGTAAGAATATAGAAAACAAACCAAAACGGAGTTAATTAAAGCGCAACATCTTCGGTTCTCATTGTAACATCGAGACATTTGTTTCAAGTCAGAAGCTTATTTGGTCATCGACCACTAATGGATGAATACAAATAAATTTACAAAGAAAAACAACTTAAACTCGCTCTCGCTTGACCTGCCGTCATTTCACTCCCCATGAAACTGGCTGTGACTTCTGACAGCAAACACCAACAGAACAAACAGGCTGAGCTCTTCCTGGCAACACTTTTCATTTAAGAACGACTGCAACTCAAAAAACTCACGTACGCAAAGCTGACTGACATTCTCCCGATGGCAATCAATCCCAGGGACTCAAGAACACATTTTGGAGTTTACCATTTCAATAGTTAAGTCCTGGCTCCTTAAATCAATTAATACTCCAGAGCCAGCCTGTATTTTTAGGAGTGACCCACAGGAAGAAACGACAGCTAATAGAAACTGGGTCTATTCTGTATCTCACTCCCACTGCGTGTCCTCATTAGTTGTACAGCTTTTTTATTTTGGGGGACGGTGGCTTCTCTTTTGATCCAGTTATGCAACACAGCGGGCATGTGCTTGTAATATGAGAGTGTGTTATGTTCTCGGGGAGAGTCGAGCCAGTGAATACAAACACCCCCTCTCCGATATTGAAGTGCAGTGCAGAGGCCGCATGTAGAATCCGACTAAAAGGTTTCAATGTAGGTCTCAGATGAACACTGGTGTGAGTTTAATGAGAGTGCGTGGAGTGTAACATTTCCTTCATACCCCTCCTCCCATTTCCTACATGGAAGGACTTAAGTGTAATTACCCTCGTCGAGGGTTGGGCAGGGCAGTACCCCTCACTTCAGCTGCTGAATGAGAGTTAAAGACCTGGTGATGCTCCAGGAAGCTGCTGAGAGTCGGGCAGGAATCCTGCTGCAGCCTGTGAGCTCCATTGTGGCTTCCTATAGCGTTGGGAGCTGGCCTTCGATCAGAGGTCCATGAATGCGCGGGCCCCGGCCCCTGAGAAAACTCCCCAGGCAGTTTGCCTGGCATAAACTAACACTCATCCTCCATTTCCTACCCTGACTGACTTGTCCTTGTACAGCTCACTGGGGGTTCCTCTTGCGCCAAACTCAAATGAACAACTTGTCTCACACAGCTTTAGGATGCCAGCAGGTTCACTGGAGACGGATCTCAGGTCACTGGAGGGGATTCAGGAAGTCAATCATTTACCAGCAGCTGGGCTTGGCGGTGTAGCGTAGTTAAGGACTGTACACAGATAAGTGTCCTTCACTGGGTAACAAAGGGGGCACAGAGCTGAAAGCATGATTTGGTACGGAAAACAAAGGTTCCCTTCAACTGACCACATCATTATTCAAGATTCTGCATGAATGATCTGGCATGCGAGACAACAAGAACTCACAGTTATGATGATTTATATCTGCATTCGGAGACAGGAGGAAACTCATATTGCACTACTGTCAGCTTTTATCTCAGCCTGTGTTTGTCTACAGCTTAACCTCATCCCCATTCTTAGATCCCGCTCCACATCAATTCCATCGTCCTTGGGGCATTATTGGACATCTGAGGCCTGGGTTGTGTTTTATTGAAAGAGAAAGTAGAATGGAGGGAGAGCAAGCTACAACTTATGCCCCTCACATTCCTGTCATAGTCCAACCTGAGAACTCAGCCAAGATAGAAATCGCTCACAATATCCTCTGCACTGGCGTTAGGGCTTTGATGAACACACAAAGAGAGTCTGAAGCTGAAGAGATATGAACGTACACAGCACAGCCAAAGCAGTGGAGCCATTTTGTTGAATAAACCCAAAAAAAGCTGAGCAGCACATGAAGTCTGCTTCAGTCAGCGTGAAATAATGATCTGTGGTTGGCGACTCAGGTAAGACACACAAATGCACCGCCAACATAAAGAGGCGAGTTCACAGCTCAGCCGTGAGGTCAAACCACAAGCTGACACACACCTGTGCGACCACACCTCTGTGCCCCCACCTATACACTCTGCTTACATAAGAACCCGAACTGAATGAGCCCTGCTGCTTACAGATTGCCACACAGCGCTGTTTCACCTAAGTGTTTGAGGGCTTTAAATCGAGAGATATCAAGAGCTAATCATAAAACCAGATGGGCTCCAGGTGGAAGTTTACTGCACAAGTTAGGGTGAGGCTCTTCATGTCTGACACAGTAAATTGTCACATTTCAAGCCTAATAAAAAGAGTGTTTGCTTAACAGTCTGTGTTGCCTCTCCGTGGAGGTTAATTATAACTGGTATAAAGGCTCAGACACACGGGACGAGCACTTGTATTTTTCGCACGGTACAACAGAAGGAAACCTACAGGTTAGTGGATCAAACTTCCCCGGTACAGTAACACCGAAACTTGTTTCTACAGGGTAACTCACGCAGTGTGTCCCGGCTTTAGCGGGTCGATAATTCCCCTCAGCCTCCCTCCTCGCCCTCACCTCAGATAAATGAAACGGTGGCTTTTATTTCTCTGTCGCAGCCGGTAGTTTCTTCATCCAGCCATTAGGGAGTTCATGCGGCTCTGCTGCTGCTGTTGTAGCCGAGCCCATCCCCCATCCACTCTGGCTGGTAGACGGATAAGTTTGTCGCTTTCCACCTTCACTCCGAGCGCATTTAAAACTTTCCGCTATGTTGTAATGGAAGCGGGGCTTGCACTTTCCGCTTAGTCTCCACTTCCCATCGGAGCCTGGCTTTCTGTCTACCAGCGGCGGCTTCTTGTAGAGGCTTAGAGTTTGAAACAGGGAAGGACAACAGCGGTTGGTTTGCCCGCCTTGCAGTTGGCTTAACTCTTCAGGCTGCTAACATAAGACCCGCCCCTGAACCTGAATACTTCTTCCAGCCAACCTATCCGGAGCGCTGCCCCCGCTGTTTGCAGCCTGAGCTGCTCAGTCCGCCCCCGCCGCACCAGGTAGACATGGCTGCACCATTAAAGGGTCACTCCAGCCATTCCCCACTGCACTTACATGAAGCTGCGACACTTTCACATCTTTCACTACCTGGAGTGAACCCCCGCAACACCAGTTCCTACATTTTCCACAATCTAATCTGTCAGTGTAGCTTTAGGTGCACCTTATCTGGCTGCTAAATGCTCATGTATTTGGGGGGGAAAAAAGCATTTAGAGACAGCGGGATAACTATCTTAAAGATCTTGCCGACCCCAGTTAGAACAGATGCTCATGTCTGCACTCTAAATAAGAAGCAACACCTACCGATAAGTTAGCTTAGCACAAAAACTGGAACCAAGGTAGCCTGGCAACACGTGCTTTAACAGGAATTTAAGGTGTCAGAGTGCTTCCTGTATGTTTTCTAACAGTGTTTGGTTGCCTAGCAACTAGGCATAGACTTCATCTCCTCTGTCGTCCTGTCTGTGACCAGGAAAGTGTTCACATCCAAATAATTTGAGGGATTTCTCAGTTCCTATAATGTGCTTGGAGGAGAAGAGAGGGGAGGCTTGCAAGCAGGCACCTGTGACTTCTGAAGGGGGTGGGACACATTATTCCTTCACTTTAAGCTGAATTGAAAGTAAAAATGCACTTTGTCATAAAACAGATTTAATTCTCATCTGACAGACGTAATTAAATACAGTTTCCTGCTGCATCAAAACAATGATGCAGCTGTAATTCTCACAATGTGCTCCGTCAAAGTATAAACTGCCAGTAAAAATGGTTGTTTGGAAGTCAGCAAACACATTAAAGCTGCTAACAGCCATGTTGGTTTTTTTAGCTGCTTCTCTTTGGTGGCTTCGTTGCTCATTTTAAAGCCCACTTTTTAGGACTGTGTTTTTCAAATGCAAGGAGGGACCATGTCTTATCTGAGATGGATGCGAGTAGGAAGGTCCAATCCCTCCAAGGAAGTATCCTCGATTCTGAGAAGCACATGTAGTCCTATAAAAGATGTATTAAGTGCTCTTGGGTTGTTTTAAGAGACATATTGTAGCCAAAGCCAAAGCAGCTAAAGTGGCAACTGTTACAGCTACAAAGTAGCTCAGTGATACATCCTCTGATTAACGTCCCAATGAAACAATCAAAGTGGTTGTTTCACACATACTGACTCTTTCTGTCTCCACCACCCACCCGTGACCCAGAGCTGGATAAAGCTGGTATACAACATGGATGGCGCTGTTCTGGTTGCACACATTCTTTTGTCTCCCAATTTCAGAATAAAAATCAAATCCAAATCCAATATGTATCAAGCAAACAGTTACATGCTGTATGAGACTTCACGAGCAGTTTGGCGACATTACTCGAACGGGTCTGAGAATGAAGGTTTGCTGGCTCAAGAATTCTTTTGAATAATTAGTTATAATTAAACAATATTTGATAATAGCTCCTCCCAAATGGATCCAACTAAAACTGTGGGTTCAAGACACATTTGTGGAATGATAAATTCCAGTCAGGGCTCACCTTCAGGCCTGTATTGAGCTATGATGGTGACCGTCTGTCCAGCCCTCTTCAGAGCTGCAGCTGCCTGCTCGTGTGTAGCGTTCCTCAGGTTCACCCCATTCACCTGCAGGAAAGCAGAGGTTTAGTGTGAAATAAACATTAGTTCACTTGCATGAAAAAAACAAAGCTGAAACTCCTGCCAAATCGTTTTATTCCAGCATGAAGAGCTTAGATCTGCCCTCATAATGAGTACACCGAACATGAAGTAAGAGATGGTGATGAATCAGTGTTGTTTTTCTGATAGATTTTCCTTGGATTGAATAACTTATTTTTGCCGTAATGTGTGGTAATGTACAGTTGGGCTAGCATTAAAATACAACAGATATATTTGAAGTAGCACTGGATTTTGGGCAGAGCTTTACTCCCTCAGAGTGGTGATGATTTAATGTCTCGTTCAAGGACATTTCAGCGTGGGCAGGTGTTTGCTGGCTTTCTCAACACTGGGCCACTTTTCTTTTATCACCATTATTCTGACTGCAGGAGTTGGCTGACTGCGCCAGCTTGTTCCAGTTGTGTATATGATAAAACAGGAAGCTTCGACTAAGAGACACTCACTGAGAGAATCCGGTCACCCCTCCTCAGCTCGCCGCTAAGGTCAGCCGGCCCTCCAGCCAAGATGAAGGAGACGAAAATCCCCTCTCCATCCTCCCCGCCAACGATGTTGAAGCCCAGACCTGTGGAGCCCTTGTGCAGCACCACCTTCCTCGGCTCCCTGCCAAACAAGAGCGACAGCGTCAGGGTGAAGGGCAGAGCACGGTGTGTACAGGAGGCACCACGGGGGCGAGATATGACCAGAGCTGCGGTAGAAATAGCATGAGCAGACGGGTGTGCAGAGGCGTTTCCGGACAACAGCCATCATCCTTGCACTGTGTACACCAAAATGTCAAGTGTGTCCAATTTAGGAAATCTGCAAGCAGCAGATCTTTTCATTGTGGATCCACTGTGTTCGTGTTTGAAATTTAGTATTTGAAATAGAAACTGTAAACGATTTCGGTGGAGGACACCACAAATCAACAGAGAACAATGACTCATCACTAAACAACCTGCAGTAATCATAATGCTGTGCCCTGGTCAACACTTCTGTTCGTGGGAGTAGATCTGATTGTACAATCACCAAAAAGCATTAAGTTTTTCCCCCGTAACACCATGAGCAAGACTAGTGTGTCATTTTTACCCGTACAAATCTATAGTGGAAAAAAGAAAGGGGCACCAACAGGCTTAAATACATACATCAATGCATGTTTCAAAGCTTTATAAATATAACTTTTCCCAAAAATGAACAGCCATGGGCTCACTAAACAGCTGCCTAACACTGAAAATCTAAATAACTGATGCCCTCAGTCCAGAAGAAGGCTGTAAAAGATAAAGGAGTGTCTTCAGGAAGTGGTTTTCTCAGAGTGTGACGTAAGTGAGAAACTAAAGAGATGGCGATTATCAAGAAGAATGGAGAAATCATTTCAAAAGAACTGCTTGTAGTGTTGCAAGAAATGCTATTTAAAACCACTATATGACTGCAAAAAACCCACTTCTCCAGCAGTGAAGTGGGGGGGGTGGATTGATCGTGCTTTGTGCCAGTGGAGTGGCACAGGCAGCATGCCACCGACAGACGGAAATACTGTTTCAAATAGAATTCTAGCACATATCATAACATCTATTCAAAAAAGACGAGTTCTACACCTGGATAATGGTCTTAAACACACATGAAAATCCAGAATAGACTAACTGAAGAGGTGCAAGCTGTAGGTTTTTTTTTTCCCTGAACAGTAAAAGACCAGCAAAAAGCACCAGTCTCAAAGCTGGAAGATTTTTGGTTGAAGAATGTGTTCGGTACACTCTCAAAAAAGTAAATATTGATCAAAGGTTTCATCATCAGCTTCATTCGTTTTGAAGATGAGGTCATCCATGACAATTAACAGCAACAGAACATCTGAGCAGGGTTCGCTGCTGTAAAGATAACTGATAACAACGTTCACTCACACAGTGACACCAGCATTGACATTATTAGATCCAAATGCACATTCTTCCACAGCACCTTCTGCCTACCTTTTACACACATAAACATCCACTCGCACAATAGACCTCCTCCTGAAACTCCGCTTTAGCCACAATGACTCATCCTCCATGCTCCAGCAGGCAGTTCAGACTACCGCAGCTTCAAGATGCAACAGAGGCCAGACCGCTACTACAGCGCAGCAGAAACGCTCTGAGAATTCACTTCACTCACACACACACACACACGTTAAACTGTTCACACACACACACACACACACATGCACTTCTTACAGACAGCAACACAAAAACACACGATTTCCACTCTGTATGGCTCCCATTAGTGGTCTCCTCTTGCAGCACTCACTCGGTCTGCAGGAACAATTCCTGCTCATTCCCCAACGGCTGCGCTAAAACTTGCTGTTGAGACAGTTTTCCTGATGGCGGCGGCTGGGGAAACATTCCAGACTTTCAAAATCACCATATACCCGCGACCGACTGGAAAAAGCTTTAAAGAGCGGAATACTGGAAACAGTAAAATGGCATCGAAAGCAAGAAAATAAATTCCCTGGGTTTAATAGAGAGGACGAGTCTTTTTTAAGGGCTCCAAATAAAATGGCTCATCAGGAATAATGGGAACGTTGGTCTGCAGGGTTCCCAACAAGTAGTTCTACAGATAAAAACTAAAAATAGGAAGTGCACATTGCCATGAAACACGCTCAAACATCTGACTTGCCTTCATTCAAGTTGAGTTCAAAATAACCTTGGTTTCCATCTCGAGCGTTTCGTGCCAGCTTGACAAGACACAAAGATATCTCCATGGTTACCTCAGGATCCAGATCCGATGCTTGCTTCTGAAAGAGCACCTCCTCGCTGTGTGCTCAGGCAGGCTCCTCACCAGCGACATGGAAGATGAGACGTTGACTGTGAACATGTCGGCGATGGCACATCGCTCAGCTCAACATCCACGCTCGGCCGCTTTTTTCCATCTGGCCCTCCACGGAGAGGTGGGCAACGCTTTTGGAAGCTCCTGTTCTCAGGGCCCCGTGCTCACTATCTCATCCTCGTGTGCTGTGATGGGAAACAGCTCCTCTTTGGGACGTGACAATCGCTTTCTCCCTATCACCAGCAACGCCACATATTTAACCCCAGCGCTCCCGTGCACATAAATTTCCCTCTGTTCAACAGGAAAGAGCTTAAATCATCCCTTCGTCACATCTGGAATGATCGTGGCTCGGATATGTTGGGCTGGAGGTTATCCAGATGTGATCTCCTTTCAAGCGGCGCTGTCCCCCTGCCTCGGCTTTCGGGCTGTGGTGGGCTCAGTCCTCTCCAGTACAGCACGGCAGCATTCCTGTCTGTCAGCCTGGCTCTCTGGAGACTAGGCAGATAGATTCCCAGAAGGTTCTTGATAATGTGCAGAAGTGTAAACAGAGAGAGGAACTCGAGGACTGCCTTTCATAACTCCTAGGCCTTTGATTTGTCGACCTCATAATCAATGACACGGCTGCACACTGGATAGCAGCCACATTTCCTAACAGGAAGATAATATATTGACAACTGTGGAATATTTGAACAGATAAGGTCTTAAAGCTGGGTCTCTAAAGGAGCAGTGCGCATGTGTGAGCTGCGTTTGTCCGTAAGATGTGAATCGCCTGGCTTTTATCATGGAAAATGGCAGTGAATTCCTACAATTTTAAATTCATGGATCAAGTCCTCGCTCTACATCACGAGACCTGCTTCCCCTCCCTTCCCCGCTTTGCCTTTTCATCCATGCCAGGAATGTAAACAGTTATGGAGCGGCAGCAAAAAACCCTTTCGCTCTGCTCAGCCGTCTCTATAATTCAGAGCCCACCTCCCCTCTTCTCTCTGCATTTCCCCTCTGTGCTCCAGTGTGTTGGCCGCGGCCGCCACAGCTCAATCTGAAAGCTGTGAATGGATATTTGGGGCTGCTGGGTTCAGCGGGTCACGCCGCTCTGGACGCAGCACAGTAATTGGCTCTGCTTGGCTGATTAATGGTGGACACTGCAGATGGACGCCATTTTACACATACAGACACTACCTCTTGCTGCACTTTATCTTTCCCTGTCTCCAAATAGATGACATCAGCTTACACATAGAGACACATGTAGCCCGTTCTGTCTTCCTTTTCGCCGACTTAATTTCACCCATAGATTTTCTGTGGCTGCTCCTTTCTTCTAATTTGACAGGCACATATTTATTCCCTGCTAAAGTGATAAAGTTTAAACTTCGTTGTGCTCTCTGTGACTCCAAATGAAATCAGAGTGAAGAAGAGAGAAGAATGATTAACACCTATGATGTGTGCTCAGCTGAATCTGCTGTGGCTAGTTTCACTTTAAGCCGCCCTTTGTGTTTTTGCGGCCTTTAAAGATGCCAACCAAAGGTCAGAGCGTCACTAAAGACCGAATTCTTGCACTGGCCAGTCAAAGGTTTAGTGTCTGTGTGGGTGCGAGAGAGGGAAAAGTTACTGATTAGCTTACCTGCTGCTTAAGTACCGAGGCTTCCGTACTCACTGAAGATAAGCCTAAACAAAGCACCCAGACTAGAAGGACACTGTTGTACAGTATTGTGCAAAGACGTTAGCACGAAAAGTGAAGGAAATGTTTTTCTCTTTGCAAATGAACTTGAATCAAATTACAGTCAACAACAACAAAAAAAAGGCTAAATCAAATTTGGTGCGAACAAAGCGGCACTCGTCCTACTGTCATGTGAAAAGAAAGTAGATTTGCTTTCCATTAAAAGGTTTTATCCATCAGAGGAGGATCAGAAATCACCTGGTCCATAGCAACTCTTGATATTTTATAAATACAACCTCAGATGAACAACAATAAATGCCATATTAAACTGTAGTTGTTAGCATTTGTTTTCTGTTTGCCGTTCTCAGTCTCTCATGTCATGGAGGAGTTTTGGCCCACTGTTCTTTACAGCGTTGCTTCGGTTCATTGCAGATTTATGCACAGCTCTCTTAAGGTCCCACTACAGCCTTTCGATCAGGCTGAGGTCTGGACTTGATCTGAACCCCTTGATTCTTTTCTTTTTCAGGTATTCTGTTGTAGATTTGCTGCTGTGTTTGGGATCTTTGTCCTGTTGATGATCCAGTTTCAGTCAAGCTTTAGATGTCAGACAGATGACCTCACATTCCTCACTCTAGAATACTTTGGTGTGCAGAGGAGTTCATGGTGACTGCAAGGTGTCCAGGTCCTGTGGCTGCAAACAAGCCCAAATCATCAGCCCTCCACCACTGTGCTTGGCAGTAGGTATGGGGTGTTTGTGCTGATGTGTGATATATGATCACATATATATATATATATATGTAAACATATCACTGATATATGGCATTATGACAGAACATCTCCACATTGGTCTCATCTGTCTGAAGCACATTGTTCTTGTGGTTTGTTCAAAAATAAATCTCTAAACTTAAGCTGTGCAGCCATGTTCTTTTTAAAGAGGCTTTCCTCTTCCAAACTCTTCCAAACAAGCCATACTTGTTCAGTATTTCTCTAATTGTACTGTCATGAACTTCAACATTTAACATGCTAACTGAGGCCTGCAGTCTGAGATGTAGTTTAAAAAAAAAAAATGTTGTAGTTTCTCGGAGGATTGCACAGTCTGACCTTGGGGTGAACTTGCACTCCTGGGAAGATTGGCAGCTGTCTTGAATGTTTTCCACTTAGAATAATCTACCTCTCTGTAGAATGATGGAGTCCAAATAGTTTAGTAATGGCTTTTTTTTCATCTTTTGCGGGACATCCTCATTCTTCTTGGCTGCCTTTTTGTGTCATTGTCATGTCTCAGATTGAACTGGACACAGACCTTCAGCCTGTCCCTGATGGTCCTGCAGGATGGATACGAATCTAAGCATCCGAAGTGCGCAAAACATTCGCTCCGAACTGTATACAGAATCCACAGCACAGTCTGATAATGCAAGCAGACTGGAGCAGCTTGCTTAGTGATTGCACACACTGGTGTGGGTTTACAGCAAACATGCACAGTTAACACAGGTTTGATTCCTTATCAAGTCCATTGTGGACGGAAACAAGACAGGGGGTAATATCAGATGGAGGGGGTGTCAGGGGATGTGTCTCTGATGACACCACTGAGGGGGATGTGCAGAAGGCTGATACAAGCACTGACTCATTCCTTATAACCAGCCCGCTCTACTTCTATGGAAGCCTGTGCTTACTGTAGCATCTATCTAAAATAACCTTCCTACTTGAGCGGCTGGTTGGGCTGCAATCTGCCTGTTAGTCTGATGGAGCCGGATGCTCATGTGCTGTGACTGGGATCAAGTTGGTTGTCAGCCATGATGTCCTCTGAGACGTCGCCGCTCTTTTCTAATCGCACGGTCGTCCTGACGCACCACCCCACTGGGTGCAAACAGGACCGTGCATGGTCACGAGATGTGGGGCGGCTTACGAGCAGTTTGGGCAGGTATGTCTCAGTGTCACTGCCGCACGCAAAGCGTGCATCTCTGTGTCTGGCGTTCCTGTGTCGGCACTCGATGAGCAAACGTCTCTGTGTACAGTATACATGTGTGATTGGTGCTGGCAGCCTGGGAGATAAGAGGGGTAAGACCTGAGTGTGTGGCCTGATTTTGCCTGCGTGCAGACAAATCATGACAGCTGCAGGATTGTCTGCTGGTCTGTACCAGATCAGGCTCTTACTCCCGTTGCATTTATGGCAACAGCGAGGCTCTGTCTTTATATTTACATAGATCAGCAGGCAAAACATTCCAACACTGCAAAGCAATCTTTGTGTTGGGTGGCTCCAGTCAGCCATGCTATTCTCCTGTTCTCTCATTCCTTTTAAATGACACAATCTGCCTTAAGACAAGGGTCTATCTTATTTTACACGCATAGCAAAACACGTATTGGCATCAGTGCGCAGCATATATGCGTTACACTATATCGACCACATTTACCAGCAGCAGTGGCTCACACACAAAAACATTCAGGCATTCATCCATGTGGTGATGCGCAACCAACGAGACTGGAACTAAAATAAAAAAGCAGGGGGCATTTTGCACATTTAGGGATGCCAAACAGAAAAGAAAAAAAAAACACAAAAGCCACTGCCATAGATATGATTTCTATCATTTTCTTCAGCAGTAACCAGTAGTGGGAGCAGCTTGGGCTGAGATGTGCGCTCGGTTTTAACAATGCCTCCTGACAGATGGAACTGAGCAGCTTGTGAAGCCCTTTCGGCTGCACTCCTGTGGTGGTGTTTGTGAGGAGCAGGTACGGCTCCATTTTAAACTGCAGCGAACGGCGATCCGCTGCTTGCGATTCACGGACGTGAGCAGATCTGTAGAAAATTGATGGACAAATAATAATAGCTAATAGGAAGGGTGGGTGGGGGGCAGATATTATTTTTCTAAAACGGACAATTAGAGAGGCTAGTTGACCTCAGTGCAGATCTGAGAAAGTGGATTTACACATATCAGAAATGTGACCCGGGGCCATTTTTAAACAACTGCAGATTTTGAGATTATTAGTTCAAACAACTGTCTACAAGTGCAAGTTATTGGGAGATGTGGCTGGAAGAGGAGGTTGGATGGTAAGGAGTGACCCAGGAACTACTAAAGTAAATATTTTCCAGGAATTGGGATATTATGTTGATATATTATAAGATATGTCATATTACCAGTAGCTCCTTTCTTGGCTGCTGCCTAAAAAAAGAGCTCCTGCTCCAAAAACACCTTCAAGCTCCACTATAGTTACAAAGATTTGGACACTGCTGTATTTACGACAGAGGCTTTTATTCAAAGGGGGACTTCGGTATTTTTAAACCTAGACCTTATTTCTGGCATGAAATACGTTTATCTACTCATCGAGAACAGTTTGGCAAAAGTCAGCGTCCTTCGGAAGCTATTTAGATAACTCGCGATCCATTTAATGGAGTGAATGGGGCAAAAACGATGCAGCCTCTAAATAAGGCATTATCTGTCTTTAACTCCAGAAAAGGTGAGATTTCAATTTCCCACTGATATGTGCAGCGTCACAAGGCTGTTTGTTTTTATTTGATTTTTCCTGACTTTTCAGAATTAAATGAATCACAAATGTGAGCCTCGCCTGTGATTCCCAACGCGTGGTAAAGGAAACACAGCAGTTTCCACAGTCTGATTTCTGCATCGCATCCCGCCTCCTGCATGCCACAGACAAAGGGCCTCGCATGTCCGGCCGTGACCGCACCTCTCCAAGAGAAGGCCTCCAGCTGTGAAAGAGTTACTGGGAAAACAAAAGTCTGGACCAAGCAGTCCGCACTTTCTCCAGAGAATCTCCAGAGCACACGTGTGAAAACGGCTCAGGGAACTTTTATGGTCATGCCAAACGACGGCACATACAGATGGAATGGCCTGTAGGTCGTTGTTTGGATTTCACATTTTGGGAATGCGTTTTGTTTTAGTGACTGGAGGGACTAAGTCTTTCACTTCATGACGCAATTTACTGTCGCATAATGACAAATAAAACAAATGTTAAATCTTGACTCATGTTTTGAGGAGGAAAGACTGAGCTGTTAGATCACAATGTCCGGAGGTGTGTTTGGAGGAATAAAAGTGAAGCTTTCAGCACTAATAACAAGTTAAGCATGGCAACGCTACCATCAGATTTTTGTGTGGCATTTTAGATTGAATAAAGCGGAAAGAGGAGGACTTCTATGAATTCTTCAACGTGACATCAAAGCATCGGGCAGACAGTTAAAAGTTGCACACAGGGGGATGATCCACCATGACAATGACCACACACACACATCAACTGGTTGTGGAATGGGTAAAGCAGACAAACATCACAAACTTTAAGCTTTTGGAATGGTATTGATCTCATTTTCAGTAAAAAAAAAAATAAGTGGACTAAGATTAAAAGGCATCAAGTGTTCATCTATCCAAGCAGAATTTTACCAAAGGCTTCAGGTCGAGGTGCGACTTTTTGTGGTGCAACCAACCGAATATTAGTTGCTAGCCTCTGTGTTTTTATTTATTTATTTTTTTTTACCATGTATTGATTTAAAAAAAAAAAAAAAAAAAAGTACAACTCCCACCCCGCAAACAAAAAATAAAAAAATACCGAAAGCCGTGGCAAGATTGGGGTTTCCTGAAACTTTAAGTTGAAAAATTAGCACCTAATAGAATAATAAGAAGCAACACATTACTAACAGCAAAGTAACGACATAAAGCAGTAAGGTCAACATGAGGTGGGGAAACATTTACATGCAAACATAAAGAGGAAATCACGAATATCACCCTGCGACTCCCTCCAACCCTCCCCTCTCCTTCACTTCTCGCTCTAAATCCATCCTCTCTGCTTTTAGCATAATATGTGCACACATGTGGCACAGCATAGTACCGGTTATGGTAGGTTTCCTCTATCCTTTGGCCCTGCTCCTGTTTGATGCCAGATCCAGATGCTGAGCTATAGAGAGGAGGGTTAGCTAGGCAAGGCGTGATGGACTAGGTTAGTACCTGCCAGAGAAGGGGAGCGGGCCTTGGCACAAGGGAGCAGGGGAAGGACAGAAGCCTCTGTAGAGGGCCTGGGGCACCTTGCTATCCCCAGGTTTGTGGATGACACTGTAAATAGGTTCGGCCCTGCTGTGGGGTACAGGAATCACAGTGAACGGGACAAGTGTGGGACACAAAGAAAGCACACATACCAACAAAGATGCGACAAATGGACATACAAGTCATGTAGACAGCTTGTACAAGGACATTACAGGGATCACACACACACACACACACACAGAGGGGATACAGCCATCTCTCCCTAGAGCTGTGGGTTAAGCTGACTCAAAGCCTCATGGGACAGTCCAATCAAGCCTCTCTGAATGCTGCTTCTGATCCACTACTTGGATAGAAGGTAAAAGGTTAAAACAGTCATAACAAGTACAAGAAGTGACAGGGGGGCCTCTCTCAGCACACAGCCACCGCACACTGTCCAGCTATGATGTAGTAGGCACCACCAGGGCCCCTGTGAGCCGTCACCGATAAACTCAGTATTAATTTTGCGTCACGAAACATGTCTTTAGGGTGCTTAAACCACAGTTCATGCGTGTAGCATCAAAAGCACCATGCCAATACATGTGCAACAAACAGAATGAAACCCTATTTAGAAATGTAATTCATCCCCAAAACAAGTTTGCTCCGCAGCCACATCTCTTTAACAACGACTACACCAGCCGATCTCCGCGGGAAAACTGTGCTGACATGTTGAAATCCATGCTCACAAGACAGAACAACTGTCGTAGTATTAGAAGAGAACCATGGAGGTCATGGAGGCACCACTCTGGAACCTACCTTGTGAAGTCTTCCTCCCCAAGCATGTGGCGGGGAACGGGCGAGTACCTGGACGGGGTGACCTGGGGTGGCGGGTACACTGGCTTGGGCTCCATTGCCCCCATGTAGTTATGGCTGACATGGTTGTCCACCATGGTGGGGAAGGCTGGAGGGAGGGCCAGGCCAGTAGGGGGAAAGAAAGAATGATCAAAACACAGGCACGGCAAAGTCACAGCTTCAGCAACATACCAACTTGGGTAACTTGAATAAACTGTGTGCACAACAATAGAAGAAGAAATGTGCTCATAATGATGATAATAATCCCTCACAGCACAAGGAAGCAGAGCACACACACTTTAGAGAAGTGCAGCACGTCAAAGAACAAGAAAACCTGCTGTGTAAGCTTCAGACATTAAAAGACATGTACTAACTGTGTGGCCTGTGAGTTTTCTTTAAACTAGCCTCTTAAGCATGTGACGACGGTGGAGCTTGAACTGTTAAAATGAAAATAAGCTTCCGTCTGTCCTGCAGGGGACAGCAGAGCACAGAGATGCTCTGCGGGGCTAATCATCTCCCTGAATGCTGCCGTCCAGGCACTGCTAACCATCTGAAAGGAGTCCCACTTAAAAATGTTCCCAAATTAACCTAAAATACACCAGAATCCTGCTCCCGCACAGATGTGTAAGACGGCTTGTGTTGCACAGATGTTAGTCGACAGAGAAAAGCTCATCCATTGACGATATGAAGGCAAGTGCCCTGCGTTTGCCCATCATGGTGATTAATATCAAACAAAAAGTATCAAATGAACATAAATAATCGAAGGAAAAGGTTGAAGTGGAAATGTGTTGCCATGATATTGTTAATTGATATTTTTTCTGACTTTTTTGGTGCCCTGGCACTTATTTTCTTCTTGAGAAAAGTGCTATGTGTTATTCAAAGGCACCGACTATCAAACAGGAATCTACCACTTACTAATACGTGAACAGAAATGTTTGAGTAATTCCAGACCAGACCACAACTACAAATAAAAAATAAATAAAATCTCATGCTGGAGGCAGCTGAGTGTGATAAAACAAGCGTTTCAAATCTAGATCCCCTGTTTCACTCATTTTGATGTCATAGCAGAGTTAAGTCTGCATTCGGGGCTCAATACAACCCCCGACAACTGCAAACATTCCGAACATACAAAAAGCTCACAGTGGCTGCCTTCTGATAATAAATCACTGTTCTGCGGAAAATCTGAGAAGCTGCAGCTCAGGATCGTGGGCTCACATGAGCAGGTGGGATGTGAGAAACCATCCACACTCAGTGGGAGGCAGAGAACTGCGCTTGTCGTTGCTGTGGGAAGGTTTCAGCGTTTGTGTGTGTGTGAACAAGCATTTACTACAGTCAGTGTGTGGGTGTCTGGGCACTGCAGTTAGGGGGAGAGAACATAAAAATTCGGAGAACATCTCAGATAAAGATCAAAAGATGATTCCCAGCGCAAAACACCTAACATGGACCCTGACTCACTTTTTGCCGTACATCAAATGTCTTATATCAATAAACATGTTCTTGTTTTGGAGCTGGCTGCCTGTGGATCGGTGAAAATGAAACGCAGCTTCCTGAGTTGGACGCTGCAGAGACGGGATAATTAGAATAACGAGACGAGGCAGATACGTACTGCTGGAGTAGTCTGGAGGGGCGTACATGTCGTTCAGATGCACAGGTCCTGGCTTGGCCACTTTGAGGTAAACCATATCAGAGGTGTTTTTCAGTGCAGCTACCGCCTCCTCATGACGCACGTCCTGCAGCATGATGTTGTTCACCTGAATGTGTTGGTTGTCAAGAAATGAGAGGAGGAAAAAAAGAAAAAAATCCTTGTGTCAGTACCTGAAAGCGTTGTGTCTAAACTGCGCTGCGACAACATCACACAGTCATCCCACCAGCCAACACAGTAATGAATCACAGCTAGAAGGTATTATGAGATACATCAGTGCACAGCGACAGCAGAGAAAAGGGAGGGAGGTCAAAGGCAACACCCCGTATTTGAGAAGTCTTGGTGACACTGAAGCAACATGCTCTCAGTCTATGATGCAACGGAAGGGGAAGATCCTTTCAGACACTTGTAATAGGTCACACTCCGTGTTGTGCATATATTATCTTACAGCATACAGCAGTACATTTGGCCAGACCTTTTCTAATGTAATTATCAAAAACCTTTCTTTGTAAATATTTCCAAGACAGGCGTTACAGCTTGCTTGACACATGAATGCCTCAACAACGGCCGCCCAGTGAGCCACAAGATCTGCTCATTTTAATATTTTGCTTTATTTCTCCCTTTCAATTGGATGGCCTTAGCACAAAAAGTGATACTAAATGTGTGCACAAACACACGCACAGGGCTGAGCACAAGCAAATGAATGGATAAATAACTGTGTAGTATCTCAATAGTGGTGACATATTGTTTTTAAAAACATGAAAAGGCATCAAAAGGCCTCTCAGGGTATAAAAAAATTGTGATATGTTGTTATTTTTGTAAATGACTTGAATGACACTTCAGTGATAATGATAAACAAAAAAAAAAAAAAAAAAATCACTGCTTCCAGGTAATATTCCAGCACTGAAATCAAAGTGACTGGATGGGGCGAACAAGATATACTTAAAAAAAGTCTGAAAAGCCACAAAATGACCAAATGTTTGTTGAACTCAGCAGAGAACCACATGAACACTTGAATTTGTTTGAATTTGAACAGCAGATATCTGAGTGAGTCAGAGGGAAGTGGCGGCTCTTACAGCTAGCAGGCGGTCTCCAGTCTGCAGTCGGCCATCTTTTTGGGCAGCTCCTCCTTCTATGATCTTGGTAATATAGATGCTGTTGTCTCCTGGGATATGCTGGTTCCCAATCCCTCCAGCGATACTAAATCCCAGTCCTGGTTGAGTTATACACAATTGTATTTGTTTTTTTACATTATTCCACATCAATAAATACACATTCAGAGAAAACGAATCTCTATAAACGTCTCACCTTTGGGCCCTTTCAGCAGGTTAACCTCCAGGATCGTCTCGGGTGGGGCCTGCCTCCGTCGCACCAGCAGCCGCACCACAGGCCCCGCCTCCTTCAGGGCTTCGACTGCTCGGCTGTGAACCACCTCGGAGACGTCGACGTCATTCACACGCAGCACGCAGTCGTTAACACTATGAAAGGAAAAGGTCAAATCTATATCACACATACCACTGTGTTTGGTGCACACAGGCAGGGAGACCCAAGCAGGGCAAAGATAATCAGAGACCTCCAAAGCTTTCCATATTATAATTTTTGCATGTTTCACTGAATCATAACTTTGAGGAAGCACACAGAGCCGGGAGGCAGAGGGTTGAAGAAACTCTGCCTCCCACACAGCACTGCCTGGCGGGACACAGTTCTGGTGAGCACTGAATATGAGAGTACAGTACAGAGGTTCATGCAGAAGGAGGACTGAGGGAGCAGTGGAGCCAGGAAAGAGGAGAAGGAATGAACGAGGTGAGGGGGAGGAGAACAAACTTACCCAAGCCGTCCATCCATAGCAGCTGCTCCTCCAGGGATTATCTTGGTGATGAAAATCCCTGGATCATCAGGAATGTGGGGATTGTCTATCCCTCCAGCAATGCTAAAGCCGAGTCCAGAGTTCCCCTGAACACAAGTTGTGATTGGCACTTTCAGAAGGGTGCAATAAACAGCACGAATATGCATAGAATTAGATGTAAGTGTTGAATCAATGCGGGCTCAAGGTGCGCTTTGTAACGTGATTGAAGCTAAATGCTGTGGGGGTGTCTTCAGGTAATCCTGAATTCTGTTTTTGTGGACATGGATGCATTTGTCCTAACATATGTATTCCATTGGAGGAGGGCACTTCATTCAGTATGCCACACTAATTCTACCAACCCACAGAGATGCATCTGTGTTAAAAATCCCCCTTGTCTACAAAGAAAAAAAAAGAACTCTGGAGTTTAGAAGCAACATTTCTGTTGCATGGTATAATGTCTCCCACTCTGGGCAGGAGATAGATACTGCCACCTCCTGCAGTTCCTATCCCTGATATTACCCAGCCTCCCCCCTCCCCCTTTTTTTGGATCCAGTGGGTCCAGGCACACTGCTGCATCTGACAGCCATGGCCACAGAGACAGGCAGCAGACAAGACAGCTGAGAAAAGACTTCACTTTATTATTTTCCATAATTAATGAGCAACAGTCGCAACAAATTAGGACAGAGGAAGGCTGAGGCCTCCCAGTGCGCTGCTCCGGCGAAGAGAGGAGTAGCCTACACTGGGCCTCACCACCAAATCTTACACACTCACAGACCTTTTAGAGTGTGACTTTGCATCGTTTATTCAAGCTTTCTACAAGCAGAAATGCCACCTTAAGCGAAAGGGGTAGAGAGACACATCGAGAGATGCATCCACCGAGAGTTCGGAGGCGCATCTATATGTGGGTGGAATAATGAGAGCAGAAACGTATAGCTCCCCCCACTAGACGCCGAACCACCGCTGCCAAGTGCAGTGCAGTGGTGCCTGCTGAACAATTGAACAGGAGAGCGCTTTACATTTCTGGCGTCTGCTGCTGACATGTGCCTCGGGATTATGTAAAAAGCCATGCATCGCTGACATTTTTCTGCTCTTACTCACATGAGACATCCCATAAAAGGATGCTATAATGCAGCGATGTTACAGTTTCAACTTAACGAGCGCACACTTAAACCAAAGATTCTCCTGGATTTCTGAGGATTGAGATTTGCCTTTTTTATTCAGGTTCTTTAAGCCCAAGGAGCACAGAATGGGCTGCTTGCTACCACCTAGTGGGGAGAAGTTCATTCATCATGCAGAAAATACATTAAAGAAGAACGTGTAAATTGTGTGGACAAAATGCGAAACAACAACTGGAAAAGCTTACCCTCTCTAAAATGATCTCTTCAAATTTGAACATCCCATCACTTCCATTTACCTGTGAAAAAACAAAACAAAGAAAACACAATGGTTGGTTACATCACTGAGCACAATGTCATTTCCCAAAAAAAAGAAAAAAAAAAAGAGAGAGAGAGAGAAGTGTGCAAATGTTACAGCTAAAACCTTTAACATACAAACAGATCCATGCACAGACAGAACCGTGGAGAACAGGATTGTTGTCAAATATAGAGAATATATACAGTCATCTAAGAAAATCCACCCTCAAATTTCTGTGTTGAAAGGAAAGGTGCACACACACACACACACACACACCATGACACTGCAGAATGCACATGATCTACAAACAGGCAGGGTCAATACGATAATGGATATCGGTTCACATGGAGAACAGCATGTTGCTACCAGGAGGAGGCCTTTCCATCCACAAACACCCCCCCCCCCCCCACACACACACACATACATACACACACAAACATACAAACATGTTCATGCACCAGAGGAAGTGAGAACAAGAGGGATATATACTGTACAGACAGCGAGAGCAGATACTTACATAAGGGCCTGCATCTAGTGAGTCTGCGTTGACAATGATGGGGGGAGGGTTCGCCTGTGAATATGAACAGATACACATTAGCTCAGAGTGTGAGGCTGGCAGCGCGCAGACGTGATGCGGTACACACACTATTGCTCAGGAGCTGCGGATGCCATAGGAACAGTCAGCGAGTCTCCTTGGGACTGAGAATGTGGGAAGGGATGAGTTGGGGGGGGTGGCGTTGAAAGGTGTGAGGACTGAGAATGAGGACTGGGGCAGAGAGACCGCTGCTTATTAACCGCCACAGCCAGACGTCCTGCGGTCACCTCATAAAACAAAACAGCTTGTGTTTCAGCTGTTGGGACAATCCGTTTATCCCACATCTACTTTCACTTTACACCCATGAGAAATAACACCATGTAGTATCACATAGAAAACACTTGGTTTTATGGTTTAGTAACCACTTACAGTAGTTTATAGGAAAGGATTTACTGAATCAGTTGATAATATCATATGTTATACAATACTGACATTTAATAATATAAAGATATCCAACCACAAAATAAACACTTATGTAAGTGTTTATTTTCAATGCCAATTCATTAGATGACTGACATGAATTCACCTTTCTGTTGAGAATCTAATACCTGAGACAGCTCCTATTTCCAAATATTAGATTTTTCAGCTTTTAAATATAAAACCCTTCATAGTTGCATAAAACAACCTTTTTTTTTATGTTTTAAGTACTAAATTCAGGCAGTAATTGTCCTTATTTGTCCTGACACTCTGGAGGCTGTTTAAATACTAAACAAAAAGAAAATGCATTTGTTATTTGCAGCATTAAGGATGTAAAACGTGCAGTTTAATTGTTTAATTCAACTGTCAAGTGTCTGATGATCGTTTTTCGTAGGGTTAGGCTTGCAATGACAAAAATAATTTGGATTGGATTAACTGACAAATCAAATAGATGGAGATCTTATAATTAAATAGTTTCGATCTCAACTCGTAACAAAAACTGAAGTCTGAGATGAAATATCCTAAAACGAGGCAACATATGTTTGAATAAGGGCATTTCACCTGCATCTGGCGCTCATATTCTCAGTTGATAAAAGTAACTCATTGAATTTTGACCAATACAAAATGAAAAATCACTTTGATTGATTGCTCCAGCTTTCCAATATCCGTTTTTACCCCATTTTCTCAGGTTTGTTCTTTCTTTTGTAAGCTGGCTCTTTGTAGTTTTTTCATTAAAATGATTCTGGTGGGAACGCTGAAAATGTGTCATGTTCTCTTTTCTTTTTTTTTATTTTCATAATAAAAGATTTGAAAAATAGCAATTGTTTGAACTGTAAGCATCGAGCAGCGTGTAAAAAAATGAGCAACTTGATCCAAAATGCAGTGAAGTTTCACAGTACAGTGCAATTAACCTCCCAGCTTGGCTCTATTGTGCCACCTGGTGTTTCTGTCCCCCGCCATTTTTTTCCTGCCCTGCAGAATGACCGATGAGGGAAAGCAGCCAGGGTGGAAACGGTGAAGCAGAGGTGTGAAGGAGGGAGACTCTGGTTCGTTTAGGAGCAGCTTGATGGGAGCAGTTTTTATTGATTTCATCGAGTTGTGCTGGAGAGGGGATGCTGACAGCCCTGCTCGGGGATCTTATGCTGCCTGAGGTCCAAAACGAGCTGTTTATCTGTCCTCTAACCTCCGCCCCACCTTAACCATTTCACCCTCTCACCTGCAGCAGATGAGCCTCACACATTTGGATCTGCCTGCTGTGGGACCCCTCCACAGAGACGATGCAGTACAGTATATAACATGATACGACGGGATTCTGTGTTGGCATTTGGTTACTCAAAAATACAAGTATTTTTTTCAAATTACAAGTAAAGCTCCTCAGATAGATGACATATAACATATAAAAGTCAGAGTTTTCCATCAAGCAGTTCTGTCTACTGCACTGAAAAATGATCAGCAATCAACTTATATGCCAAATGACATTTAAAGGACAGACGTCGCAGTATAAAACAGCTGACTGACATACTTTCCTCCCTTTTTATATTGACATATTTCATATAAGAAGATAATACAGCTCGTTCATGTCTTTTTTTTCTACCCTCAACTCCCTGAATAAACATCCCGTTATTACAGACATCTAACGCAAATTGAAACTACTCGAGAAGCGCCGAAAGCCTGTGTTTGAGGGTTTTCAAACAAGCTACATGGGGCTGAAACACTTCTGCTTCTGCACAACAGCAGCTTGAAACGGACTTTTAATAGATCTGACCCTCTGATCAAAAGCCCATCACAAGTTGTCCATCATTTCTCCAACCTTTCACAGTCTGAGTGTTGAGTTCCTTGGTAATGAAAGATGCTCTTCAGATGAGCAGCAGATTTGACCTGCTTCACTCAGTGGTGATGTGCGATGACTCTGGACAGCTGTGGCTGCTACTCTCCCCAAGTCAGCACAATCCAGCCTTCGCTGTAATCTGCATATGGACAAACAGATGCTCATGTCTGTGCCTGTGTTTGCACATTTCTGGTTAAAGCTTTGTGTAAGACCCCCCCAACGCATTACCCAAAATCCTAGAAGTGATTTGAATGGTCAAAGCATCTGTAATACGGGAGTACAGTCAATGACAGCTGTGATGCCAAGTTGATATAGCAAGAAGTGATGAAACACTGCCTCAGGGCAACACAGGGGAATACACTGGCCACTGTTGTCCCTGGATGAGTGACAGACTGGGCTATTGAATTCACTACTGAGACAGCATGTGACAAAACACACCTGTTGCAGCACGATGCCTGCAGTGCTGATCATAACTATCATCACAGACCAGTGCAACTTAATGGCATCGCTGTATCTATACACAGCAATATCACCCGGACTTCATTTTTATTGCTTAATCCCTCTACAAACCTTACATAACAAGCTAACAAAAAGACAAAAAGCAGTGGTTCGATCCTTAGCTCCATCATGTGTTAAAGTGTCCTTGAGCAAGACACTGAGCCCCTGCATCGCCCTCAATATGCTCATCAGTGTGTGACTAGAAAAAACTGTGCTGCGTGCAGCGTATAGAACCAAGAGGGAAGAGTACCCAGTGTAAGAAACATTCATGACAAATCAGGTTTGAACCTCACAAAGTATCTCAGTTTTTTTCCTTTGAGACACAGAGTGCTGTGTGGCAGGTGGGCTTTTTCACATGTCACAGTGGGATAAAACAGAGCAAAATAAGATTAATACCTGGATCTCATCATGTAAGCATTTTAAAAAACATCCACAGTGCAAACGTAGAACTCCAGCTATTGCAATTAAAAACCAGAAAGTCTCTGGAATGCTCTTTATTTCTGATCATTTTAATCACTTTTTCCACATTTTCTTTGAAGTGACGTGAACTGAAACATGTGTAGTGCCAATATTAGCTATATAGCTAAGATATTATAAAAAGGTGATTCTCTGAAATGAGCATCGAAGGTGCTGTCTGCTTCATTAGTATAGTTGGATTTGCGTAAATTAGGGCTTTTTAAACAACAGCAAAAAAGGCATCTCAGTGGTGGAATTTAAAATAAATAAATAAAAAAAAAGTCAAAACATTTTCTCAGAAGCATTGAAGTGTCCTTGAGCAAGACATCGAACCCCAACATTGACCCCGATATGCTCATCATTGATGCATGACTGTCGAGGAAAGCGCTGCACCGTGTATATAGAGCGCACATAAATAATAAGGAGCCCACTATTAGTATTTTTGTGAATGAAAAACACATTGTGAAACGCTTTGTGGAACCTTGCCAAGGTTAAAAAGGTTATATACCCTAAGTGCAGATCATTTACAAATTACCAACCCAAGAGGGGGGGTGAGGATGCCTGGCAGTGTGTTACATGTGAATGTGGGTCAGGCAGCATCAAAAGTAACGCTGTGAAAGATTACAGATGTGGTACAGTGCCAGAGCTGTAGAATCAGAGCCTGCAGACCTGGACTTCAGTCATACTCATGTGACTGAAACTGTGCTCTTTGCTCAGTAAAAACATTTCAATCTTAAACTCCCTTGCAGGCATGCATTAAACCCTTAATTTTCATGTACACAGACAAATATTTAAATACACGAATAAGATCCTTTTATGCACTTAAGCTGTTTAGATATAAACCTACATCTGAGCCTGATTTAACATGTCCATAACTCTCAATATGCATATCCCATCTGTCTCCACCGCTGGTCTGGCTGCTGCGGCTCACAGATGACTCGACTGAAATACTCTTGACTTCTAATAATGTGTTACTAATATTAGAACTTGCCCCTGCAGACGGTGTAAAAATGATGGATGTGGCCACTGTGACTCCTGTTTTGGAGCCCTGAATTCAGCGTTTTAGCTGTCAGGGTCTTGCTCTGGATATCACAATCTGTCCAGTTTCCAATGATCTAACCTGGAACGTGCGTCACCAAGGTAGCTCTTAATGGGGGCATAAGCTATCAAATAAACATCACTCTCTTTTGAAAGGGACTTGAAAATAGCAATAAAGAACACAAACTCCTTGTAAAATATTTAGTGAAGTAACACATCATAAGAGAAGTAGGCTAATTTTTCCACAGACTTTTATACAATCAGCCGTCTTCTTTAAGGCACCTCTGCATTGGCTCCCTTTTTCTATCTTACATTTCTCTACACTCTGTGCTTGTTCCAGCTCTGTTAAGTCAACTCCAACCTGGAAGCTGACAAGACTGGTTGCTGAGGTTTGTTTCATTAAGTCTGAATCCCTATTTTTCAAACTGCTGTTGGTACACTGCCGTTCCAAGGCAGAAGCTCTTAGTCACGGAGCTGGCTGCTTGTTTTAGTCACCGTATATCTACTAGAATTCAAAAGAATATACCTTGTGAAAATGTTAAGGCTGAAAAATTCCACTTACATCAGAGTGGGGTCAGTACTCAAAGGAAAGAACTCGAATTCAGCAGCAATCAGCGTTCAGAGTCAAGAATGACGTCGTGTTTGTCTTTGAGGACAAGTTTGATGATTTGGATTCATCTACAAAGACACGCCAGCCTCATTTACTGCGCACACTGCACATTAGCGAAACTGATCCTGCAAACTTTGACTGACATGACCTGTCCCAGGTCGAAGAAAACAATCCCATGGATGGAACATTTCTATCTTTTTGCAAGAGGAAACACTTGCTCGCTAGCAGGAGGATGTGGATTAAAGTGACCTTTTGACTGGAAAGGCAGATGTTTTTCTTAATAATGCAGCCGTGGCAGATGGCAAATGGAAGGAATTTACAGCTGCCTGAGATCCAATCACAACGCAGACCAATTGATCTGATCACAATGCACCCCATACGCAAATTTAAAAAAAGGATTTTCTCCATCACATAGCAACCAAACCATAGCAACCGAGAGTTGCCCCAAAAGATTTAATAGCAGCGATTTGTGAGGGACAAAACGATATGGCAGTTATTTCCTTTTAGTTGTTCTTTGCTTGTAGGATTACAGAAGCTTTGGCACAACACTGTATAAACACCCCCGGCTATAAAGCAAATGGAACCAAGAGAGCATACCAGATACAGAGCCCTCATGTACAGACAAATGAGTGCAAGTCCAGACTGCCTCCTCAGCATGAGATCATTACAAGTCCTCACTGACCACCAGGAGTGATGAAAAAACAACTTGCTACTGTGCTTTCGTTCTCCCCAGGTTCATTCACCCATCTGTCCATAGTAGTTTCTTATTCATCAATCTATCATCTCACTCCTCTGTCAGTGGAGACTATGTGCTCGTCTCTTGTCTCTTAGCATCACTGTGCATGTATATCATGTCCGGGTGGCATTGCATCACATAGCACTCACTTGGCTGCGGACCCTTGGGACAGTAAACCCACAAAGACTTCCAATGAACCTTGGCAAGTGCAGGGCAGAAGCTTCATCCAAACTGTTAAATAATCAATGTGTTCCCATGGTAACCAGTGCCTGCACGGTATTGGCCAGAACCCCGCTTTGCCAGCCTCCTCTTGCTTCACCTCTCGGGCTTCTCACTGCTGCCTCACTGCAGTTAATGCGGCTCTGTGCTCACACATGCCCGGCCGCAGGGTGGATGTGCCTCACTGGCTTCAGTGCTGCCTGTCCACATCAGACACACAACAAGAACACAAAGCGCTTCTCAAATCATGAGAAATGATAAATGTCCCGATCGCATGACATATGGATTTGAGAAAAATGGATGGAGGAGATTATCAGAAAAATGAGAATGGAGTCAGACCGACTGGTCTGAGTGAATATCCATCATCTTTTTCGTGTGTTTACAAAAGATTCGAACCTTGATCACGTGATGCACGCTGTGTTCAGACACAATGTGCATCATGTGCATTCAAAGCATTGGATGAAAATCATGTGCCTAACAGCAGCCGTAAAGCTGATGTACAGTATAGATAATGCTTGTCTGAGCTTTACAAATCCAACGGGTTAATACAACAAATTGCTCTTTTACGCAAGAGATTCATTGTATTTGGAACAAGTCAGACAAGCTGTCATCTGATAATTTGGTATTCTGCTTTTCCATGTTTGCAGTGCAACGGAGGGTGGCTTTATATTTCACGTGGTTCAAATAATCATGTCTAACTAAATATTTACAAAAGAGCAAAACAATCTCTTCTTAATCTTTTTAATGCTGCTTAAAGGTTTCAGTTTTTTAGCACGATGTCTCTCTGTCATTAATCATCGGTACTGCACTGTGGTAAACAAATCAAAAAAGGAAACTGCTGCACTCGGGCATCAAGACAAAAACATGAAGAAAAAATGTTCTTGAAAAAGACACAATTAAAAAACAAGTATATCTGACATTGTATGTTCACATCGGATGATTCTGCATCCCTGCTGATCAACATAATGTCATCATTGGTGTGTCTGTTGCTCGAGGAGGTCCCTCCTCTGTGTGACTGACAGAAGCTGACTTCCTTCAGCAATATGAAGCATAACATTAGGATGAAAGGGGTGAAGAGGTTGGGAAAGGGTAGCGCAGAGAGGAGGATCTTAACATGTCGCTAAACCTCGATCTGCTTCTTGAAGTGTCAGCTTTGCCTCTGTTTTCAAACCCTCAACTTCGTCATAGGCAGAAAAGAGAGAAAGAACAACAGGATTCAGCAACTGCACAGCTGACAGGGCAATAACCCTTTCCTCCTTAGCAAATATTTCTATATCAGCTCCTCTCTCATCGAGGCAAACCGACATGGAGGTCGAGTCTCTAGTGGTGACATCGCGGTGAAATATGACAGTCCACCCTGCTCACATGATGTGACCAGTCCATCTAATGATAGCTAATGCTGATGGTGACTTCCTGGGTTCTGGAGTCAGCACTAAAAGCAGATATGAAAGCAAGTCATGCTAAGCCATACTTATCATCTAAAAATTCAGATGCCTGTAGGAGTTGTGCATTTAGATTTTCCAGCTGAATGTGGAATGAAAGACGCAGTCAGTGGTGCTGCTCTGATCCTCTGGCTCTCATTGGCCTCTCACAGGCCACGCTGCAGTCCGATCAATAACTACTCAATTACCATGCACCCAACATCTCATTCCCGCTGAACCCCCCTGTGGCAAAGGGAAGAGGAGAGGCAAGAGGCGAGGTGAGCAGAGGAGCGACAGATGGAAGGATCTGAGAAGGATGGACACGTGACAGCAGGAGATGTTTTACTTGCACACATAGCCAAAACTCAATGTCAGCGACAAAGGCGGAATAACGAGATGCAATAAAGAAAACCCCACAGCGGTAAAGGTCAACTGCTCCTTTTCTCTTTCTAAAACCCCAGAATTCATTTCAGCGAGGAAATTAATTAGCTCACCCATAAAACAGCCCCATTAAAGCTTAAAGTTTTCAGATTTGATAGCTATGATTGAGCATTCTGACTGTGTCCTCATCCCCCCCCCCTCCCAACGCACACTGCACACGCACACCCATGAAACTATAATTAATAGCCCGTCACAGCTGTCAGCAGCGCACCCTCCTCATCTTTATGTAATATCACAAAAAGCATGCTCTGGCTTACCTCTCTGTCATGCTGAGCAGCTCCAAATGAGAGCTGGCTAGTTTGACCTTCACAAGAGCAGCCACAGAGGGAAAAGAGCTCAGTGTAGCGAATATTCATAACAGTGTTGCCAGCGAGGGCCTCCTACAAGTCTGCTGACATCTTATCAGGTTTGAACCTGAGTGTCTCTCTGTTTGTGCCTTTTGACGTACGGTGCGGTGTGTGGCAAGTGGTCATTTTGACATGTCACAGTGGGATAAACACAGCTTGCAGACCCGCTGCGAAACACAACTATATTTGAGATAGCTGTCAGTTCAGCGATATTGTTATTAAGTTTGATCTCACCATGCTGTCGCTCTACAAACATCTGCAGCTCAAACCCGCAAATCTGGAGATGTTTTGCACATTTTTCACAAAGTGGTACAAACAAACTACTTTGCACTGTAACGGTATTCAATATACCACGAGAATTGAATGCAAACATATCATATTCTCCAAAAATAAAGATATGTTATTTTGTACAAAAAAGCAACAAAGCACACAGTTGAATGTGATCATCTGATTCCAGCATTTAAGGGACAGAGAGAGTGAAGTTTGTTTCATCAATATGACTGGATTCAGTCCATTCTTCCTTAATATGTAGAAAAAAAAACATCCTCACTGCTGTGGTGCGATTCCAATTGTCCGACATTTTCTCAGATGGATGTGCAAACCCTGTGAGCTCATTTTCTCAGATCCTTTAAAAAGGAAAAGAGGAAAAAATAGCCATTACACCCCACCAGAGTGACAAACCCAAACAGAGGGCCAAGAACAGGCAGTTGAATAAGTTAGGCCCATAAGACAGGTTTTCTGTAAATAGATGTACTTAAGATGACATCAGATCTGAGCAGCGAACTACTCTGGCAGCTTCTACAGTAAAATACGTCTCAGTCTTTTAAAAAAGTAAGAAAAAACAAGCTAAAGTGCAACAGTGTAATTCGCTGATTGTAATTGTGTTACTGAAATTGTTCTGGATAAAGCCTTTTTAAACTGATACTAAAGATGTGCGTGCATAATTACTACTTGAGGTGATTGGCTTTTAGCCAGATAATTAGTTTTAGAATTGTAAACATTCTAAGTGACACGCTGTTGGCCGATAAGACAAGAGAAAAGAATGATGAACCTGATACTGCTGCGTTCACTGACCATCAATTCAAAATCCAAAATGAACTTTAGAGTTCTATAACACACAGCTGAAAAGCAGAAACCGGGCAATGCCCGTTAGCTTGATGGATTCCTTTCGCCAGCTAACTCAGTTCAGTAACAGTTCAGATATATTCCTTGGTATAAAGTGCTGTGCGTGTAAAAAAAAAAAAAAAAAAGCAGCATGACAAGTGGTGTTTTTTTCTGTGATTGAGTCATCCCCGCTTTTCAAATGCTGCTGACAACAGAGGAACAGAATTAATGGCGCTCCCCCTCATGGCAACACCTGATTGGCATTAAGATGCAACCGTATAAACAGTCCAAGATCACGACTGACTGTTAAACAGATATAATGATTACTCTCCTCTTAATTCCCATCAGCCAAACGGCGAGCTTCCACTGAAAGTTATCACACATGCGGCTGTGGTGAAGCTCCTTACTGCAGAAGCCTGTCATGTGTGAGTGTCATCAGTATGCTCCACATAATCCCACCCCCACTTCTTCCTCTACATCAGAGGTCACTGCAGCATGTTGGCTCACCACTCTTCACTAGTTGCTACCCTTTGTTGCTAAGCTGACAGAGCTGCTGAACATGCTCCTCTCTGGTGTTTTGGATCCTCTGGAACTACGCACAACGGACTGCTACCATTTTGATGCTTTCAACACGGTCAGGCTGCCTCCACAGCCAACAACAGTGTTTCACTCTGCTGCTGTGCTGTGAAACAGGTTCAGTTTGAATGATGGATGCATACATGAGGCCTTCTGTGTTTGAAACTAAGAAGATGCCGACAGTACCGCTGAAGATGTTGATAGTCGAAAGTCATGCACTGAATCACTTTTCTCACCTGTTGAAGCTCCATTAAAAATCACATTCTAACCTGTAGGCCAAAAGCAAAACTGTGACATAATAGCAAATTGGGATATTTGTTTAGAAATCATTAAGTTGGAAACTGCAAACAGCATATCTCCGTCAAGAGGTCATAAAACGCTGCCTACCTCTACCTCTACAGTTCAGTTATTAAAATATCTTGTCTCACTGGTGTAAAGCCAAAGCTTAAAAACAAAAATTCGCCATTGCACGAGCAGTTATGTTTAAGTTCTTGACTGTGGCTAGTTGCAAATCTGCATACTTCTTATTTGCCACATAATGGCTGTACAACTGTTTTACATGAAGGTTTTTGAATGGACTGCACAGACATCCTTTTCAGGCACCAGAAGATGAGTTTTTGGTAAAAATTGTGGTTTTTCTCTAGACTTTGTGGCCATCTAAGGCATGGGGTGTGTGTAGAGGAGGAAGACTTAACATCTCCCCCTGGTCCTGGTTGAGAAGCCTCAACTTTAGTATGAAACCATTGTAAATTTGGTTTTCATGCAGCCAAAATCGACCGTATTTAGATTAAATCTGCCTGAACAAAGACCTAATAATTGCTTAAATACAAAATCATATAAAAAAGGACGACTAGGATACTGCTTAGATACAGTGAGTTTAGCTAATGACACCACAGTGACTTGTGGACAAAATGAACAGACTTAATATTTCATCAAAGAAATTGGTGCTTTTTGAATTTGAGCCAGATATTTTCCAAAGCCACGTCCTGGTGGCCATCTCTGGAAATGGGCTTTAGGGCACTTCCTTTTGGCTTTGCATTCAGACCATATGACCACGTTCATCTCTGCATACAGTCTGAGATAAGGTACATGGCTGCAGTAACCTCAAATAATCAGGATAAACATGAAGTCACTGAAATGATCTGAAGCTCTGTGGTTGTAATTCTCCTTATAAAAAGTATCTCACTGTAGTAAGAAGGGATCCACAGAAAAGTGAACAATCTGAGATTTTGTACTATCAAACACACCTTATACTCATGAGAGGAACCTTCACTTCCCTCATTCTCTCCCGAAGTAACCCAGAACACAATCTTTTAAGCTGCAATCAAACTCTTCCAATTTTAGACTTTTCCCCCCATTTTTAATTGGAAACATTTACTGCAATTCTGCTTCAGTGGCCCCGATGTCGTTTCTACCCCTTTGTGCCTCTTAGGGCTTCAGCTATTCTGAAGCCCTTAATTGCCTTTACCTGACTTTAAATCCGCAAGACTTTCCTCAGACAGTGACACGGTTTTACGGTGTTGTTTGGGACTAGAATAACCAGCAGTTCAGCCGGTGCTGGTTTACAGATCAAAATTACAGTGATAAAACTTTCGCAATTCCAAAAAAAGCCCTTGGAGGTCCAGTTTAAAGGCAACATAGTGGATATAATAAGGCTAACTTTGACCCTTGGGCCAGTGAAAACCTTTCTTCCACATCTCCAGCAGCAGAGATCCTACTGTCATGGTTGAGGTTTCATGCTCTTCTATAAGCTCCACTCAGGAACGCCCACACACTCACATATCTCTATTCACTACCCTTGCCTGAGTTTTGGCTCACAAAAAGTGTAGGTGTTGAAAGTGATGAAAAATTACAGTAAGTAGGACAACGGGCGGTGCAACAAAAACAAGAGCCTTGCCTCTAGTTTCCCTCTGACCATTATGAATACATGAGCACACTTATCCATATGCTGATGTATTTAGCGCCAAACAGCAGAGGGAAAAACAGGGCATTGTTTTTAAACGTTTGTGGCACTTTGATGATTGCCAAATCAATCTGCCCCTTGTTAGGGGTCCAGATTTGCCATTTTGATTTGCCCACCTCAGGTTGCATTCAGGCAAGGCACACTGTCTCCCTAAAGAATGCGGCTTAGCCGAGATCAGAGCAGCCATCTTATTGAACTGCAGAGATGACACACTGATCTGAAAACACTCAAAGCTTTAATGCACTAAGACTTCTAACAGGGGTTCCTGTGATGAAACACTGTGCACCAGCTGGCTGTCACAACACCAAAAACCTGTTGTGTTGGACAGAGTAGAAAGACAAACTGTAATGGATGATGGCCATTACAGCACAAAATGAACACAGTAAGATAAAGAACAGCTTTCAGTGTCAGAACGTGATAATAGAGGGATTAGAAAGAATTTCAAATTAAAATTAATCCACAAAGAGCTGAAGGGAATAGTCTGACATTTTGAGAAACTGTCCATTTGGCTGCTTGTCTCTGCATGTTTCAACGACTGCTATAGGCCTGACAACCGGCCTGACAACCGGCCTGACAACCGGCCAGCAGCATTCTTCCCCCTTCTTGCGATCTCAATGGGAAAAGACTAAAGTTGTGATAAAGATTCGGACTGTGCCTGATTGGTTCTCACCGTGAAGATCGACAAAGAATATGCTTACAACATTCACAAGGAGACTTTTTCCACCAAAACGTGTTCCTCACTCAACACCATTTTACATGGGCGCACGCACTGAATTCAGCCTTTAGTGCCAGCCCAGAGGGGTTGGGACGTCTTGGTTGGTAGCTGTGATGGTCCCGGGATGGTAAATGGGTGTAGTTTATGCAAGAGTAGCCTATGCTTCTTAATAAAAGTTAAACAAAAGTATCAACACCTCTCTCACATTCATGGGAAGGCTGTTCTCGCTTAGCTTAGACTAAATATGGATATGGAGGAATAGCTAGCCTGTCTTCTGTTTTATCTATTGTGATGTTTAATATGTTTTCTATAAAGACAAAATGTGTCCATCTCCTGCCAGTCTTTGTGCGGAGTGAAGCTAACCCTGGAAATATTACTTTAACGGGGATGTTGTCGCTCTGTCCAGATATGGACAGATCAACACTGTGCTCGATAGCTTGCTATCGAGAGGACAGAAACTCTTCCATAGGTCCTGCATTGGTTAAAGGCCCGTTGGTAACACAGCTGTCCTATAGCAAACCAATGAAAACATTTTTGTTGAATTTTTGTATTATAATAGATCAAGCTTTTCTATAAACAAACTTAATTCGAGCGCAGCTGTCTTGCAACTGAATCACGGAGCTGTAACTACAGTAAAGAAATTCAGCCTGTGAACGAATAATTAAAACAGCAACACGGATTTTCGTGAGCTCTGGGTGCATGGTTTTGTGTTGCGTCACTCTTGTCATTCAGACCGTCCCAGTCCTCCCCTCCCTGGTTCCCGTCTGCTGAGAGGTTCCAGCGAACATATGCAGGCCTTGGATTTGGCCGATTACATAATTGGACATTTTTAATGATGAATGTTAATCCACGATGGCCTATGCTGGGTTTTGTAAGCAGCCTGATCAGGATGTGCAGTGCTCTCAGTGAGCAGTAGTGACGCTCTGGACCAGAACAGCTCTTTATTTCACACAAGTGGCACAGATGACACGGCTGAGCACCACTACAGTGTTCAATAATGTCGTTCACCACATACCAGCAACACATTTTTACATGATGCTGCGACATTGTTCCGTACGTATTTTTTCTTCATGCAGATTGCACTTTGCTCCCTGATGTGGCAATGTCAACGTGGGGATAAAAAAAAAGAAAAAAAAAAAGCTCCATAAAACCAGAAAGCTTTTGCTCGCCTGCGTATCAGCACTGCAGTCTGTGGTAATTAGCTAGCTGAGCAGTGAAGCTACTGTGAAGCTCTGACTGAGCCTGCACCATGGCAACACACAGGGCTGTGTCTGAGCACAGGCTCCTCTCCGCCTTCCTTTCCTCCCCCTTCTCCCTCCGTTCCCCTTCTTCCTCTTTACTGGTTCATCCCTTTCTTTGCACCACACCTCTCATTTCTTCACCTTCTTTTTCCCGCTTCTCATCCTTCCCTCTCCGCAAATCTCCCTCCCATGTATCCTCTCCTCTCTTGCATCGTCACAGCCCAAACCGACACGACATAAAAGAGCCTCGCCGCCTCGCATTTACTGCTTTCCTCGACATTCTGGACATATGGACAGAGCATTTTCATGGCATATGGCAATCAGTATGATGTCTTTATGTCTTCTAAATTTATGCTGGATCGTGTACACTGTGCATTTCAATCAACATAAAAACAAAATGTGTGTATTGGAAAGCTGTTCACATCAAACAGTAAATGTTTAGGCTCAACAATTAGCTAAATGTTCTCTGTAATATAAAATGTATTCATTCACTCACTCTCAACCACCTAAAACATCATTCGTACATGAAGACACGAGCCGAACAAACCAAAGTTTCGCTGTTGTTTTGTCGATCTATATTCTCATCGACATCATGTGACAGTTACAAGGCGGTTCATCGTTGATAATCCGAATAATTGTGCTGACCGAGAGCGAGATGCCACAAAAACACTCCAGCGTTTGAATTTGCACAAATAAAGCGTGGCGGATGTTCGCTTAATTCGCACCATAAAAGTAAAGTGTGGTAATTAATGAACTGAGATGTGCCTGTAGAGAGATGTCTGAGCCCAGAACAGACTCCGGCTTGTTGTTTCCTCCTATACGCGGCCTTTAGTTAACCTGAATCAAAAGCAGCGACGATTTCTACATTCAACCCAAGACAACAAACATGCTTATTTAACAAAAAAAAAGTCTGATGGTTCCAGTGCCACGTTATCCCTTTAACAGGATAACTCCAAGCAGCTGGTTGTAGTCAGGGAAATAATCTGAAGATCAAGTGCAGAATATACTAATCTGCTGTGTGTGTCAATCCTCTAACGTGTGTGTAAGCAGTGTCCTTCCATCTTACCACTGGAAGGAAGGAAAAAGATCTATTATTCATCCATTACTCCTACTAAATGTGCATCTATTGTTGCAGAGAGGCTGTAACAGTGACACGATCTTCGCACCACGTTCACCCTCTTTGGTAGGATGTGGCAAATAAAGCCGGCATTTCTTTTTATGTGTTGGTTGCAACAGATCATGGCAAAGGCGCCGTATAAAGTGTAGCCCATCACAGACTGTTACACTTCGAGAGGAACAATGAGAGAAAAGTGCACGTGGCTTTAAGCGTGTTGACAGGAGAGCGAGCACAAAGTTGGAAAGAATACAACATAAATTCATCTTTAGTGGCAAATCATCCGGTCAAGTCTAACAGAATTGCACACGACTGATATAATAGTCTGTGTCATCCTGTACTTAATGGGTGTGATCTGCGAGTCTTGTGCCTATCTTTTAAAGTCAAGTTCAATTTTCTTTTAAATCCAGCTTTGCTGAATGTAACCTCCACCAATGGGGTGCATGGGGGTGCTACATGTAGTCATCTATATGTTTAATAGGTTTAAAACAGAGACGGCTTCAAAAATCTTAGATATTTCAATTATTTAATCTCCACAAAATGTGTTCAACCTCAGCCATAAATCACCATTAATGTCTCGTTTTCAAGTATTCATATGAATATAACAATTTTATGAAAGGCCAACTTGAAGGCACTGGCTTTCGATCTGTAATGCATCACTGGGTCTGATTGCTAAACTATTCATAGTCACACCGTTGTAATTAAACACTAACTTAATTGAGGCCATTTCTTTTTTTTTTTTTTTTTTTTTTCTTTACTCGGGGCCTAGATGGTTACATATGCCACAGCATAAAGATGATTACATCAACAAAGAATGAAGTTAATGCTGTAAAGAAGCAGAAATATGGCTAAAACCGTCATCTTCCCCTCATGACTCAACATCTTATGAAACGGGACTGTGGTTAAGACGGACCAAATGAAGGATATGTGCGCATCTCTTTTAAAACCAGGTGCAGCATTTGATTCCTTTCTCTGTTAAATGATTCACTGAAGTACACACAGCAAAGTGATATGTGGGGAGGGGAACGTATTCGGTCCAAAGCAAAGCCTTTTTCTATTTACCAGTAAAGTAACGTCATCATATAAACATGCACGTAAAAACAAACGTGCTCCCCATTGTGTCCGACCCCCCCGCAAAAAAACACTCCGCTGTAGAGCTTCCTTTCTTTGCAAACCTGGTGAGATATCAGCAAACCATTGACCCAAGTCTAAGCTTAAAAACATTCATACAGCACAGCTTATCTCGGTTTCATTTACACGACTAAAGACAATGATGTGAAGGCGACTTTTGCTTTGAGGTGTGTTGGGGAGAAGGACGTGATCCATTCTGGAGAAATATTAACAAAAATGCACAAACACACCGAGGAAAACAAAAAGTAATAAAGCTCATAAAACAGTTCCAGGGATGAGATGTTCCACCAACACTGTAATAAAATGTGTGATATTAAGCTGGGATTGCTTCTATTGTTTAGAACTACGATGTGGTGAGGGTCTGCGCTTCCTTTTCTTTTGTGTCTCAGAGATCTGTGACACATGCTCCTGGTTTCTCTAACTTAGCGGGCAGATGGGGTCGATTATAACTAATAGAAATGACTGATAATTGATGGATGGACATGTTTATGGATCGGCTGTGACTCTGTGGACATAAAACAGGAATGGGGCCTGGATAATGTTAGCGGTCAGCTCAGTGAGGGAGAAGAGGAAGTCCATTAAAGACGAATATATCATGATTCAATATACTGTATGTCTATAGTGTTCACATAACAAGCCCCATATAGATCCAAGTAGAAGAAGAAAATGTTGTTTTTTTCCCTGTTAAAACGCATGATTTTATGCTTTAATACAGAGCTGCAACCACCATGAGCAGCGGTGATAATCCATCAAACACTTTGGCTGAGACAGGCTTAAAATATTTACAGTAAGATAAACTACAGCTAAATCTGGGGTTTGTCTAGATTATGTTTTAAGACTAATCACTACGAACGTCATCCATCTTCTTTCTGTGTGCATGATATTTTTCCCAGACACATTTGTCAGGGTTATTAATGTGAAACTAATGTAAGCTACACCTGTACATATAAATAAAAGTGTAATAATATATATAACAAGGTTGCCATTATGAGATGTTCTTTGAGGATTTCCGTACATGCATTTCAGCACTGTTCCTCTTGCTTAATATAAAATAAGACAAGATAATAAATTCTAACGTATGAGTCAAGATGTTAGACGTTTTTTTTACTATTTTAGTTTTTTAAGAATGCAATTTATCAATATTATGAAAAGTATAAAATAAACTTAATCTTAATCTGAAGATAAAAATGCATCTTTCTTTCAGGATACAGAGGTGGATGTAATCTGATGGGCCGTCATTTAGGCAACATGACGTTTTACCCCATCTGACGGTTACTAAAGTTCCCAGCAGATTTTTTCATGCTGCTGCATCCGCTCTGAGTGCTGCTCTACATCCCCAAAATGAATCCTTTGATTTGTACAATGTTTGAAAAAAGAAAGAGTGGAGGAGGAGAAGGGCAGAGCGAGATGGGGGGGGGTTGAAATGAAGAACACTAAAAAAAAAAAAAACGTACGCACGCACACACATACACACACTCAGAAAAAAGAGAGGCCAGACCAAATGGCTGAAGGGCTGCTTGGATAATGCATTAGACAGAGATGGCACTCAGAGCAGCCACACATGGTAAGAAACGCACTGCTTCGCCAAATGTCCTCCACACACACGCACACACACACAAACTTCGCACACACGCTTACAGAAAATGGACGACAGAATAAAGATTACTCTGGGTTTCAAATGATAATTCATCTGAAAAAAATGTGAATTCCGGGAACTAATTCCTGCATATCACCGGACACGCGCAAACTAAGAGAGAGCAACGTAAAATGGTGTGTGAGTGCAAACACTTCTGAACGAGTGGGGAAGAATTCGGGGCATCCTTGGTGATCTGATCACAAATGGACGGCTCCAAGTACTTGTGTTCACACCTGCATCGACCACTTGTCATGGAATATCAGTTACCTGCTCTGTCTGCAAATCATATGCAGCCACGCCACACTGAAAAATAACAAATACATTCAGTAACGGAACTGAATCATTATAACGACACTAAAACCTTTCAAAGGCACCTGAGTTGCATTCAGTGCAAATTCAGAGCTTGGAGGCAGCACACCTCTGCTGACTGAAGACGCACAAACTTTCAAACTATCTGTAGTTTTCAGTCGCATTCACCTCTGACAAAAAGGCTGAAAACATCTGCTCATATAAACGGCAACTTTACTGCCTGTGATAGCTTAATGGGGTGTGTGTGCACCTTGTAATGTGCAACAACACATTCGCTCCAAAGCTTCCTGGTGGGTTCTGGTTTGTTACTTTAAAACACCACTTGTGAGGATTGGAAATATACCTCGAGCTGAAAGCATTCAGAGCGAGGCTCATTAAAAGGCGATTCTCAGGACCAAAAGGGCAAATCGAAGCTTTGGAGCTGCGCTCACAGCCGCTTTGTTTACAGTCGCTGCAGAAGTGAAAACAAAAGAGAGGCGGGGAGCTTTTATGATGGCTCCTGGAGATAAAAATGCCAACATTTGATCACCACATAAATGCACTCACCAATTTTTAAGATGACAGTTGACTCGTTGATTTTTTTTTTTTATCAGTTATCTAACAGTTGTTTCTTCTACATCAACCACGTGATTAAAATTTGGTTACATTGTCAGACATCAGCAAGATCAGTCCTTCTATTCGATGGCTTTAAAAGGCTGTTTCAATCTGATTGTGACGCCTGGGAAATAATACGGAAAATAATCAGTAAAATCATGAAATGAAAGCCTGTTGTCAGGAAATGTAATCATGAACTCTGAATATTAGGAGCTCTGAAGCAGGTTTTGTGGTGAGAGTGTGTTACCCTTGAGGTATGGGCAGGTTAAAAGCCCTCAGCTTTAAGGAGCAGACATATGCATGACCCAGCTCTAAACATTTGGGCCTTTAAAAGACGAGATCCAGGACACTTCCAGATCTGGCACTGCACTCACAGCTGCTTTGTTTACTGTCTCAGCAGAAATGAATATGAAGGACGAGCAGGAGGTTTTCTGTGAATGACACACACTGTAAGGTTGGATGCTGGTTTCTACAGATTGGATTTTTTTTCCCCAGGAC
This sequence comes from Leuresthes tenuis, assembly GCF_036924035.1. Taxonomy (NCBI): domain Eukaryota; kingdom Metazoa; phylum Chordata; class Actinopteri; order Atheriniformes; family Atherinopsidae; genus Leuresthes; species Leuresthes tenuis. The sequence goes on along the minus strand of NW_027325365.1, from coordinate 12,783,140 downwards.
ACAGGAGAGCAAGAAAACATCTTAGTGGAAACTCCACCGTGAGTCAAGTCAAAGAAGGAAGTGGTCCTCCAATGTGCTCCAAGATGACTTTGTATTCACAGGGTTATTAAAATGTGGCCCGAAGCGTGCCAGACCACCTTTGAGTGTGGTCTAAGGGATCAGATCTGACTCCATCCTCAGTGCATTCACAACTGTTGGCGAGCTCCACTTGTCATCCAATCAGCCAGGATGCACAACCCCAATAATCCCAGTTCAAGACAGTGTTACGAAGCATGTACAGGAGTAGCTTTAGTCAGGTGCTGTGATTGACTTGACTCTATATCTGTGATCAATTATGTGGGGACTTCCCATAACTATCAAACAAAATGATGTTTATGAAGGTGAGTATTGAACCTCGATACTTTTGTGGACCGAACGGATATGTCGCTGTAGAACGAAGTAGCAAAGTGGCCGGACAGCTTGTGCACACATTTAGTCACTTCTTTACAAATTCATATGGTATACATTTCAGAGGAAAACACATGAGGATGAGCAAAGATGAGCTTCTCTGGTTTTAATCAATGCCAGTAGAGGGAGTTCAATTCTCAAAAGGAGTGCAGGCATTCAAATTATAGTGAAGTCTCTAATAACTGCACCGAATGATAAAAAAAACAGGTGAAAATACAGTTAACTACCTGCACTCTCACATATAGCTGTGATCAGATTAATCATAAAGTACGTTGCTGTCAATCTGCACACTACAACTCTGCTCCTCCGATTTCTTTTTTTCAACAACGCTCTTTTCATTTACAAACCAATTTCCATCATTTCATCTCCAACATTTTATCAAGCAAGGCTGGATTAGTGCAAATCTAACTAAACCTCTCCCACAGATGTGTTTAACTAAAGCTTTTGAGGCACAGAAAGGTTTTTAATGTGAAACATCTGAGTGGGAAGTGAGGAGTGCCAATGGCAGCTTCTCAAACGCATTTTAAAACAGCAAAAAAAAAAAAAGGGGGGAAGCAGCTAGAAAGAAGCAGTCGCTAAAAACGGCATTTCTTTCAAAGAAGAGACGTGGGTATCACGTGACTTCGCATAACGTCACATTCATGGCGTTGTGTGCAGCACAATCAAAACAGGAGGGGAGATTTCTTAAACTGAAATTAGGTTAATTCTGTTTGAAATAAAGGTCAAGTTTAGTTCTCATGAATCTGCACAGGCAGCTTGATAACAGCATCAGGAAGTTCTTCTTTAATGTGTTTACTGATACGAAGCAATGCAGGATGTCTTTTGAAATCTTAAAATTCTCCAGGTGTTAGGTTCTGTTCGTTGGCACAAACTGTTTGGGATTTTTTTTATTTTTTTTACCTTATTGTAAAGTGTTACCAAAATAACAGCCGATATGACGGTCAAAGACGAGCAATAACAGCACAAGCACCGTTGAAAGCACCCACACTCCCCCACACAAACGAAGAGGAGTCAGAAGGCTGCGGGACGAGCTCTTCGCTGATATTGATTGGATGTACACATACTCCGCGGCAGCATGTGGGGGATGGAACTAGTGCACTTTCCCGAGGATGCCAGGGCAGTCTTACAAAAAGCAGTCAGGCAAAGCAGAAAAAAAAAGGGGGTTTATTATCTGTAAATAGAGCCTATCGCAACGAGGGCTTATTCAATTAACAGTAGCAGTGGTAATGCATTTAACACCGTCACCTCTTTCCATTGAAAGAGCCCGGGTCCCCCTCTTCTCTCTCCAACAGAAGATCCCATGCTTCCATCGCTGATTCAGGAGTCCGGTCTGTCCTGTACAGCGCTGCCACATTTCTAGGCCAGTCTCTACTGTGATCAGCAGAAACCTCTAAATAAAACAAAGCAGGCAAGCAAACAAACAAACAGCTTTCCCCTCCCTCCTCCTCTCTCCTCTACTGTCCTCCCCTGGTTGGCAGTGAGAGCTAGCAAGGGGAACAGGCGAGCTGCTGATATGGGGCTGAGCTCTGGCAGGGCCTCTGACAATGACCATATGGATCACAGGGGCATGGCAACCTCCGTTTCCAGCAGGACACACACACACACACACACACACACCCCTCCACACACAGCGTCTGCAGTTTCAGGCTACTGCACCTGTAACACTGTACAAAAGCCTCCGAGACACAGCTGAAGTCAAGCTGCAGCAATGAATAAACCACTTGATGAGCAGAGGGTGCAACACTTTCCTCTGAATCCAGCATTTACACGAGAAAACAATAGGAACGGATCCAGCGTGTGAGCGCAACACAAAGGGGACGAACAACGCAGCAACCGGGCGGACGCTTTAAAGGTAAACGCAGGAGGTGGGATTCAACACAGTCAAGGCTCTGGGTCACAGCTACAGCAGCTCTCCTTACAGATCAAGCCCTTCAGCTCACATAATGGTGGCTGGCTTGTCAAAGTCTCTTCAGCATGCTGACATCAACGTCTGAGTCTGGCCTTTTTTTTCTTCTTCCAGGCACTCAGCCCCTGCCCCCTCTCACAGTGCATTAAAAAGCTAACTTTTGTCAAAGTGCACATGAATATTACAGTGAGCCTTACCTCCCTTGTACTGTAGAGCATTACCCATGATTCATTTTACCCACAAAGTCTCACTGGTAAAGAACCCTTTGTGTTTTTCTTCTTTGTGTTAACAGGGTTTGATGTTGGAGGTTTCATGGAAGACAGGTGAAATTGGTTTTGAGATCCGGTTCCAGTGGATTGTTAGAATCTGAACCACACAGTCTGCAGCAGGTTTCCAAACATTCATTGTATGAAAGTCATTCAATGACAATAAAGGCTTTATTGTATGTACATATATGTACATATTTTCATGACTGAATTCAACATCTACATTGCATTCACATGGTTGCTGAAGACTAAAAAGTGACTGTTCTTTCTAGAAACATTTAACCTTTTAAAAATGTTTCACCTTTTCCTTTCAATCAGAGTGAGGAACCTCGGGTAAAATATTCAAATCGTAAAATATTCATTCCTAGCGTCGGTTGCTGTTCCTTGTAACCAAGTGTTTCACAAATTGTTGCTCTGGAATGGTGCAGTTGTACATGTTTAACACATATCTGAAAGCATTTTCAGTCAAACTGTACTGGCTGATAACATTGTTTGTATTTGTTTCAGGCTTGAATACAGTGAGAGCTGGTCAGCATCACGGTGAAACCACATCAAACAAGATTAGCAAGCTTGAATATCCAACTACCCAAGAGATAAAATTTGCTCCGGCATCGTTTTAACAGAGCTCATTGAAGTGCGATGTTTTAAATCAAAACACTTGGCTTAAGTGTACTTGCGCTGACTATCTTCTTACGTACAAATAAAAAATTTAAATGTGCCCCGTTTGCCCAAATTGAAACAATGCAACGCTGCTCCAACACTGTCAACTGTGGGAATCAGCAGTGAACATCCTGAGAAAGATTAGATCTTTTACACCTCCTGATGAGTAAACATCTTTTGGTTTGTTGCAGTTAATGTTTGGCCCAATGGCTAAACAAGACACCTCACGCTTAGGGTCAACATGTAAGTCGTTTCATGGAGCCGACAACTTGCTAGTTTCGGGATTACAAACAGGCTTTTTGGTACACTTCTTCCGTCTGTTTTCAAAAGGAATAGCACAGAGGATTTACCAATTCAAAAGAAACCATAAACAAGACAATTGCAGTCTTGGATTACTGGAAGAAATAGAAGCAAAGAACTTCATGGACTCAAAGGCCAGAACAGTCAGAATCAAAGTCTGTAATGTTTACATGAGGTTTATAAAAAAAACTAAAAAATCAAATGAATGCTAATACTGGTCTTTAAAATGACATAGAAATAGAAAGTGTTGTCCTGTGAACCAAATTTCCGAAGTCAGATTGATAAACCCAAATAATATATCTGGAAACCTGGAATTCGAATACTATAAAAGTCAGTCATTTAATCATATGGGACATATCGAATATACAAAGATCTAAAGCTATCTAATAATTCACCACTCAATGGGGTACTAATTTGCTGCCAGCTAAATGGTTTATCAGTTGTTATCAGCTCTAAGAGTCACCTACAAGTGCAACTAATCTGTTAAAGAGGCAACAAATTCACCCAATAGCTCTGTGGAGGATCTCTACCAATGGTCAAACAGCTAGAGACTGTTGTTAAATGATCTCAAGCCATAAATAAATGGAATGAAAAGGAGTTTACCCTCAATCTGTACGCTATGAGCAGAAACCATCCTCTTGTTTCCTCTGAAAACAAACATGACCACTCAACCAAACCACTTCACTTCTACTCCCGTTGATATCAATGAGACCTACAGCCAAAGCTGCAAAGGTAAAGACATTCAAATCCACAAAAAAGAAAACGTTCAGAACAGATTACTGCTTTCATCACATGCTTATTTCCAGAGGTTAAAGCGGCGTGGCCTCATCGGGAGAAGCGAAGACTCTCCCAAAGAAGATTTCTTAGTGGATCATGTTTAGGGTTAAGCCCTCATCGTGTCTTTAATGTGCTTCTAACTTGTCTCAATTATTAATTTCACGTTTTAGTGCAGCTTGCGCCGATAAAAGCAATGTATTTATGGAGCTAGAATGAGTGTTGTTGTTTCACAACAATTAGGCAACTTGAGGGTGATTCTCTTGCTTAATGAACACAACATTGTCGGTTGATCCGATCCAAAATGTTACTGAACAACGGACGTGAAACTTAACAAAAAAGTGAGTCACATCTTCTCTGCAGAGGAATATGAGTGTGCACCATCATTAGAAAGGTATTCCTGTGCAGAATTATAGCTCCAATACATTACAGAAGATATTTTCAATTGTTTCTTTTCAATTTCAACAGTAAGCGTAACAGATAAGAGCCACAAAAAGACAATTAAAGTTTAGCTTAAATACTGCATATCTATTGATAAAATGCCCTTCCAATCATCCATTCATTTTCTACAGCTCATCTGGGACAAGGCCACAGGGAAAACCATCTGAGCAGAGATCCCCAGACCTCCCTCTCCCCAGCTACTTCTTCCAGCTCTTTCGGAAGGACGCTGAAGTGTTCCCAAGCCAGCCGACAGATATGACCTCTCAAGCGAGCCCTTGGTCTGCCCCAATGGGACCTGTCCTAAACACCTCCTGTACAACTACCCTTCTTTACAATATCTGTGATGAGCCTTCGGTCCATACAGTCTTTCAGTTTCTTGTTCTGTTCATGATCTACTTTCACTGAAGCAGGAACCACAGCCTCCCAAATGCCTTCCCTTTTTTTTCTCTTTTTAAATCTCTCATCTGAGAAAGGCCCGTAAGTTCTGAATAAGCTTTAAGTCAGGTGATGAGGGGGTATCGGGTCGTTATTTGCTCATTGTGGAGGACTTTGCCACATGTGATGGCTCACAGTCTTGCATAAAGATCACGCTCTTATTAAATTCTGTGGACTTCTTGTACTCCTGCTTGAAGAGAGTGTCGTCCAGAAACTGGCAGCAGGTTTTCGGAATTGACTGGAAGTGATAACCTGTGTCTGTTAGTGATCCAGCACGGGCCCGTCCAGACTCACAATCATTTAATCTGTCCATAAACTCATTTTGACACATCAACTCGTCCATCTTTCATTGTTTCATTGTTCTCTACCTTCGTCGTGTGTCTCAGCCCTCTACTTCTGGACACTCCAGGTATGTTGCAGTTCAGAAACATGGTGGTACTGGGCGATAACTGGGTTTCCTGGTGGCTAGTTTAATATGTTGCATCTTTAATCATTCGAGTTTATTTGATTGGGAGATGTAAAAGGTGGTTAGAAATGATAAGAAAAGTCACAGCCGTCCGTATTATTGTGCACAATACGTATTCTTGAATCTATTGTCTTATCTATTAGGGAAACTAAATATGCAGATTTACTTCTCCTCTTTGACACTTTAAAAATAAGCAGGCAGTAATTATGCATCAGACTAGACTGTATGCACAGGCAGGAACTGCATTTGCATGTGTAATGAAAATGTCATCCATCTTTGTGTTCACACCAGATTTTTAAAGAAAATGTATGGAAATGTGCATTAATTCAGATAGCATACATCTAAGATGAGCTCTCAGATAAATCTGGCTTGATCTGATGGGAATATTCCCAGTTTTAGAAGGAACCTTTCAAGATCACAGCGTGGGATTCAGCTCAAGACATTTGGAAATGGAGCACTTGTAAATCCCATCCGTTAATACTCTCTGGAATGCTGTTACAGGAATGGCAAATCAAATCCGACCCAGCAAAATCTCATCAGACAGATGTACAAACCAATGACACCGATAAATCAATGGGACTATAAAAGACACACGCATACACACAGAGGAAAAAAAAATAAACACACATTTCTGATCAAACCCCAAGGCTTTCACGTCGTAATCACCTATGGGAGTGTTTGACAGGGAACGCCCACTGTGTCTGTGCATTCATTTAAAACACTACCACCACAGAGGCCTGTAATAAACAACAGCTCTGGCAGAGCATTTTGGACTAAATCTTGATGCTAATAAATAAAGTAAAATCCAATTAATATTTAAAGCTAATCATAGCCAAAGAATTGGAGAACACACAAAGACAGATTGGAGCCCTCCGGGGAAAGAGGGAGCTTTCTGACTGATGATCCCAGTAGACTGAGGTCTCTACTTTCCTCAGATTTAAATTCAAAAGCTCTTGTTTTAAAAGAATGTTCTTATAATCCCAGCTGAAATCAGCCATAATTAACCTAGCAAGCTCTTGACAAAAGCCGTACAATCGTTTTGTAAATAGATGACAGAGAAAAGAAATTAATATGGCATCATTATGTCTCGGGGTGTCTAATGATTTCCTCACACGTACATGAAATGTTCATGGCTACAGGAGCCATTTAAAAATGTCAATGATCCAGCTATGAAAAGCTACCTCGGATCACTCTGAATGACTGTGCAAGGTTACTGCGTATCATCATGCTAGCATCCAAAAACACGGCTCGTTATGAAAGCCATAAGGATTCCTGTGTGATTGGGCGTGTGTGATTACTGCCCTGCTCTCAGGCTGTGTATAGGTAGTGGGGGAAGGGAAGCATTCACATTTCCCAACAAGGATGAGCAACAGTGGCTGACGAGAGCTGGAAGGGTGGGGGTGACGGTGGATGTGCATTTCCATCCATGCCGTGCTACAGCCGGTTCATGGGAAGGGGGGAGCACATATTGGCTATTCACATGTCCGTTTTATGAGACTGAGGGACAGATGCTTGTCCATAGTGTCAGTGTTTCTCTCTCTGACAGCTCCACCAACTCCCTCCTCTTACATAACCCCCCCCCCCCCCCCCCTTCTTCAGAGCTGCTGCCTGTCTTTATTGGCTTATTTCTATCCTTTTCAACCTTTTCATTTTTACCCCACTGACCCTTCTTATCTGCAATCCCAGCTCTTTTAATTCCACTGTAAAACTGTGCATACTCCAGCCTGAATGTTTTCTCCACAGAGTTCGTATGAAGAACCAGGGAGCAAAGTCAGTACTCTACAGAGAGGTTAATTCATTGTTAGTGCCTCTTCATCAAACACAAGATCCCTAAATGAATCACAATGCAGTTGAAAAATCACATTTCATCAGGAATGTATAAATGTTTTCCCAGTGTAATTTCAATATTGAATAAATATAATGAAAATGAAAAAAAAAGAGTGGGTATTACTGACAGAGACTAAAATCTCCATGTAAGCAATAATTGCTTATATAATCACATCTGCTGCAAGCTTTCATATGTGTGAAACATGAAATATGCCTGATTGTTCTGGATGCAGCTGTAATCTAACATGAACCACGAGAGAATCTCCATTTCTTTTCCCCAAAGCTAAATCTCCTTCCTCCTTGGCTGCTGTAATCTGCTAATATCAGCCAGGTTGCGGCTCCTATGAAGGCTCAGCTCAGGGGGATCTCTCTCACTCTGCTTGTGAAATTTCAGCCTCCATTTTCTTCTCACCCTCCTCCTTCACATTTTTCCTTCCAAAAACACGATCAGACCAAAAACCGAGGCGATACAAACAATGCAGCGGCTTCACATGCCGCAAATACGAGACTGCATAGACACATACTCATGCACAGCAAGAACCATTCCTTGAATCTCATGCTCCTCAAGCTACCCTTCCCCCACCCAAGCTCACCCTCATGCTCACATACGTGCACCTCGCTTAATTAAAGCCTGCGCTTCTGAAGCTGTCCTGACCTTTTCTCAACTGTAATTCATAAACACATGTAAATAAATGAGGATAATAGAAACAAAATGGAGCACATGGAAAGAGGCAGTTTCCTTCAGTCTGTGCAAAATGTAAAACAGGCAGCACTTACAAACAGGTTCTCCATTTGTATTACACAACACATTCATTATATTGAGATTGCAAAAACGGCCTGCCAAACAAGAATGGAAGTGGTATCAGACATTGATTTCATCATCTCTTCCTCTGCTCTTAGCTAATGAGATAATCCTTCAGTGAGTTGATGTCTCGCAAATCTATTTCTTACAATTTCCGTAAAGTCTGAGTTGTTGGTTTGAGAAAAAAAACTTGATAAATGCAAAGTGCATCTCAGTGCTGCTTCGGTGGAAAAAAAATGGACTAAAAAAAAATACTACATTTTGTTGCCCTACGGTAACTGCATCAGCGTAAGCTTTCGATGACACACACTAGGTGTGTTAAATCTATAAGCATTAGTCATCTGCATCAATCCCAAACATGAAGATCATCTCCATGCATGTGCAGTGAAACCAGATCAGTCTTGTTCCAGTTGAGGAACAAACAGTCAACAAATGGCAAACTGAAGGTTTGGGATGAATTCTGAATATGAACTCTCTTGCGTTAACAGACACAACGGATACACGATCAATGTTTTACTTCAACAACTCCTCATCTCGTCCCAGCCTCCCTCGTCAGGCCCCACAAGCCTGAGCTACGTAACACAGTGAGAAAGAAGAAGAAGAGTTACCTGGTCATACCACTCCCGGCTGGTACAGGTGCACTCGGGCCACCATCCTCCTTGTCCACTGGAGTTGTTGCCATTTACTTTGGGGCCACCCTTGGACTGGCCCTTTGGGTTGGGGCCTCCAGGGCCCCCACCAGACATTATCTTGCCCTTACTTCTCCCCAGAGTGCCCCCTCCTCCTCCCATGCTTCCACCGCCTCCTGAGGCCGGAGGGGGTAAGGTCTGGCCTCCCCCATACCCAGGTGGGTATCCATAGGGCTCGGCTTGCCAGTCTCCTCCATATGCTGGGGCGTCCATCCTACGCAGGGCAGCCATACGGGTCACCTCATAACACTCTGGGCACTTGCAGCAGTGGTGGTGTTTGTGCATGCTGGCTGCGCTGGCTGGGCTGACGCTGAGATGAGCGGCGTGGCACTCTGTCTCTGCTGCCTCCTCAGATCTCACTCGGCACGCTGTGATCGGCTCACAGAGTGCTAATGCAGACGGAAATAAAACTAATCACAGGAATTTCTACAGATTTTCCCTTATTCGTCAGATCCTGCCACTCTCCGTTATTCCTCTTGGATGCAGGGGGGAAAAAAAAGAGATTGAGAGGGATGGGAAGCAGCAACAGGAAAACAAAAAATACAAAATGGGCACGTAGTCTTTGTCCTCTTGACGTAGAAGATCAAAGGAAATAATCAAAATATCGTATGCCACCACACAATCAGAGACCAGCTCTGATGGTAGAAATTTCCTCTTGCTTCTCTTGGTTCACAGTGATAAGCATATAAATTCATAGACATATATATATTCTTTTGTTTATATATCATATATATTTACACACACAAATACATATAAAAATATCAATATAAACAGACAAGCACAGATACATATATGTACAAGGATAAATGGATATATATAGAAATATCTATATGCGTGTGTACAAATATATATATATAGATATATAAACAATATGTATAAATAAATGATATCCGCAGATGAAAATCTTCCTCTGTTGATGTATCTTCCCGTTTCCTCCTGCGTTGAAAATCGTTGTCTTTCGCTCTCTGTCTCTTTTCTCAGCCTGCAGAGAGGAGCTGAGCACTGGATCGCCTCTCAGTCAGCTTGCCCTAGATGTGGATTATTCGGAGGGATGTGAGCAGGCAGGAGGGAGGTGGTGAGAGAGAGAGGTAGAGGCAGCAAGGGAGGGGAGGAGAGGGATACGTAGCAGCATCCCTCTAGCACCTCAGCCCTGACAGCCACAGCCAATCAACTTGCAGCGCAGCCATCAGCAGCAGCAGCAGCACCAACAGGACTGAGCGCTTCACTAGCTGCTCTTAAAGGGGCAGCGGCACGTACGCCTCACTGCTGCTTGCTTTTTTGGTGTGGTGGTATGTTTTCACAAATTATGCCACTGTATGCCACGCTGCATGTGTTCCTTCAACAAATATTTTCGAGAGAAAATGTCAGTAAATCTTAATCCGCAATCTGTCAATGATGACCCCCAGACTCTAATCCAGCAACAGTGAGTCTAATCCATGTTTTTCATCAGACCAGGGCATCCAAAATCCAACTTACAAAGAGCACCCCTGTCCCTCTGACTGATCACTGGTCACCTCCCAAGTCATCTCTAATTCAGCTTCAGACTTAAAGGCTTTCTTGTGCTATCAGCTGTCAACCTCAGGCTCTGTGTCACAGCACACATCTGTAAATAATCTCATAGTGGAAGCAGATGAAGCAAATCCTTTTCCTCGCGGGTATCACAAAGACCTTCCTCTCAACAGTCTTTGAATCGCACTGTATTACTTTGCATCATTCTCCTTCCTTTTCTAGAGATGGAAAGCAACATTCCTGCCCGTGTGCAAGGCCCGGACAAAGTAAGAGCAGTGGAAGAAAGCTGCACTCCTGAAGCCTCATTTAGGAACCATAGGGGAATTATATTGTGTTCACAATGATGACATCAACACATGTGCTCCAAACCAACAAGATTACACGCTTGGGCTTTTGAGTGGGTGGAGGAAGAGATTGAGAGTGAGAATGTGTGAGGGGAAAAAAAGAGAGACGGAAAGACTATATGGCTTTCATGTATCAGTGGTAGTTATATTTTCAGTCATGCGGTAGGACTGCCTGTGAGCCATTTTGCATGCTTATGAATTTGTGGGTTGATCACAGCTCGATATAAAACATCCTGACACAGAAGGTGAAGCTTTATCTTTCCAGAGAACTGAGAGAGAATGTTACAGTGACGCCATTAAAGCCCCGCATATATGCATTATTAATGAAATGTGACGGGAAACGAAGCTGGGTGTGTCTGCATGGGGGAGATAGTATGTTTATACACAGTCTAAATGTTACAGTGTTCTTACTTACTGCTAGCACCCTTACAGTGTTTTGATTAGCACAAGAAACATTTAGTGACTTTAAACCATACACATATGTCCATTCTTTCATTTGATCCGTGCAGATCCTTCCAGTCAAACTGAACAGGATCTTGGGACAAAGGCACGCTGCATTGTGTTGCAGCCCTACCAGGAGGCACACACAGCAGGCTGAGCCACACTTAATTACATGCAACAGTAACTCACTTCATTATAATGATATTCTTTCACTCTAACCTGCAGAGATTTGCAGAGAAAGGAGCGCAACGGAGGGCAATTTTAAACAGAAACCAGAAACCACTGAAAGCCTCGGGATGCAGTCACAAACCCTTACGAGACCAATGACAGCGGTGAGGCGGGGCTTCGAAGCAGCGGCTTGACAGGCCGATGTAAGCATATTGATCCCGGCACACATGACCGAGCACATGTTGCGACCATCCCTGCCCAGCCTTGCTCTGTCGCTCTCAGAAACTGATCACATCATATCTAACATTCAGCGCATTCAGGGGGTTTGCAGAGAAAAACAAACACAATATATTTTGTCTGATATACTAAGTAATGACATAATAAAAGATGGAGACTGGATGATCCCTGCATTCGAATGAACACAGAAAGTTGAGCGTACACATGAAAAAACACCAATGCCAAGAAGGTAAAGCTGAAAGAAATCTCTCCATTTAAATGTTACATATTATAAACTGTAAAATCTGTGTAGAGACAATTAATTGCTGGAGCTAATTGCAGGTTTTCCGTATCAGGATGACAGGAAGGAAAACAGGAAGTTATTACTTGCCAATCAAATCAGAGCTATTACAGGAGACAGAAAATAGCTTGTTGTTGAAGTGTAAGCGAACATGTCCTGTAAGTTATTTTTCAATGTAATCAAGATTTTCCACGTGGATGTGTACACTTTGTTCTAATCAACGTGGAATTTTGATGCTTCTTACACCCATCTGCTACTTTTAAGAGACATTTGAGTGACGAGACGAGGTCAAATCAAGGCAGGATTACACAGGAGTCAGAGCAACATAACGTCTAATTATTACCGGAGTCCTCCGAGAAAGCAACCGCTCGTTTTTTACTGACACTTTCAAAGTTTGTTTGTACAAGTCTGTGAATAACGCCGTCATAAATGTCACATGTGAAGGCTTATTTTTCCTTTTCTGACACGGCAAACATAAATCTAACCAAACGTTTTAATAGTAAAAACATTGGGGACAGTGCATGAAAGCAAACACTTAAACAACATCTCAGCAGGCTGTGCAGTTAAACTGTTCATACTCTTGCCATATTTGATAACTAGTCTTATCCAGGAGATAAACCAAAAGGTTGGTAGTTGCAGTAGAAGAACTGAAAACTTGTAGTAATCTTGGCAATGAAAAAAGTAGCAAAAACATACTTATATGTGTGTGTGTATGGGAGGAAAATATGTCAATACTGAGTCTAAATTAATATAAAAAGCTCGACTTGGACAAAAGTGTTTAATGATTTATGTTTGGAATGAAGGCTTCTGAACACGTGGAAAAAAGGACCCATTAAATGAGAAAATCAAAACACAGATGCTTCTCTGCATCCCACCTTGCAGCTCTACCAACACTACAGTCCTTATTACCTAAACCCACCTCGACAACTTGTAGCAAACACACACAAGCAGTCACAATGAGCATTACAACTCCCCAAACACTGCACGGGCCGAGCTTTTCAGTCATTTCTAGGCATTTCTCTGAGAAGCTGTGTGACTCTGTCACCTGACCGGATGCAACACCATAAAAGGACAGTCGGTAGTGAGGCGTTCTTAAAGCGGCAGCTCCTTATCAACGCGTACCAAGATTGGCTGCTCTAGCCTTTACTAAGTACAAAAAGGATGAAGGAGCAAGTTTCACAGGTCTGTCTCAGACATAATTACATCCTCTTTTTTCCATTTTAAGTAGCAGATAACTCTCATAGAAGACTCACAATTAATGTCTTAACTGTTCATGGATTATGTAAAGTGTGAATGTGCAGGAGGAGGGGGGTGTGAATGGCAAAGGGTGAGAGATCTCAAGACAGAAAGCCAGTAAGACCGAGAGAAACGAGAGATCAGTTATGTAGTGATGCTCTCCCAGCAATTCAGACGCAAAAAACAAAGGTTATATCGCGAAGACTCCTCTATTAATAGGCCTTAGTGGCAAAGAACAGCTGCTACACCGCACACACCAAAGCCAGCACCTCCAACTGATGGAATAATAAGAGAGAGAAACATACACATAGAGGAAAGCAGAAAAGGAGGGTAATGAGGGAGATGTGAAGAGAGGAGAGTAGGAGATTGTATCAGAGCTGCACTGCTGAGGAACAGTGTTTGTGCGGATTGGGTACATGCATAAAAGACTGAAGCAGAAAGAAAGAGAGCTACGAAAAAGGGTTTGCGAAAAGATTAAGAGACTGGTGGGAAACTGACAGGAAGGTGAAAGCATTTGGCAAAATATGTAGAAGGTGCTGCAGGTCCAAGACATATGCCATAACAGAGGAGAAACAGAGCTAAGGTGCCCTGTGTGTGGGCAGAAATGCAATGACTAGAGGGGGCATTACTGAAGCATGGTGCTGAACAGAAGGGGAAGTAAAAATAGAGAGAGAAAAAACAGAAAGATGCCGAGAAAACAACAAAGTGCTTATGCATCTGTGAGTGCATGGGAATGCAAAATAAACTGTGCAATTACCCATTCACCTCACCGAAGAGTACAATGCACCTGAATTCAGTGTGCATCGTCGCAAATGTGCTCGCTGTGTGTGTGTAAGTGGGAGAGCAGAGCGGGATGAGAGCGAAGAGGGGAAAAAAAAAACAAAGACACAAATTAAAAGAGGGATGAAAAAGACAGGATGAAAAACGGAGAAGCGGGGAGAGAGATAGATAGAAAGAGACTCAGTGCAGTCTGTAGGGATGCAGGCGGGGGAGGAATCTGGTTTCCATGGCAACCCAAGGAAGGCTGAGCTCTGGGTGTCCGTTCCAGCTCTGCTCTGCACTGCACCGGCCCTCGCCTCTCAGCCGCCTTGCTCTCCCTCTCCAGCCTCTCCCCACTACATCTTTCTCTCGACCCCCACCACCTACCCCCTTTCTCTCCATCTCAGCCCCTGCTCCTCCACAGCTCCTTCACCTGCCTCCTTCATGTGACAGAGGGAGGCTCAAACATGCACACAACCTATACGGTCACAGGATTCTTCTGCAGACCCTGTCGTACACAATGAACCCCATGTGCTCACAGCCTGCATCATTCTCTCTTTTACCCCCTTCAAGTCCCCTGATCCTTACACCGACACCCCCACCACCACCACCACCCCCGCAGCAGTAGATCTGGGCTCAGCTGAGAAGCCAACGCCTGCGGGCACTGTGCTGCCTTGTGCCGTTGGCCGTGTTAATGTGGAACGCATGCGAACACGAGGGCCTTTAACAATCCCGAACAACATGGCACGCCATAAAACGTATCTGTCAGGAAAGACGAGGACTGAGCTTATTGTTCGTGTAAGCAGCAAATTGGCCAACCAGTAAAGAAAGTGACATCTTGTTTATCTGCTAACAGGCTAAAAGTTACTCCATAAAAAGGCGTGCAACTTCCTTCAACATAATAAGATAAAAAAATCATAATACCAACAAATCAGACGACCAACAAAACAACACCTTACAACTGGTGTGTTTAATCTGTACAAAAAAAAAAAAAAAAACAGGCGCTAGAGGAAAATTTGAGCTTCTTCACATGTGTTAATGTAAAAAAAATCCCACTGGAAAATTACTCTGGTACAAATCCAAAATGTAAGTAACATGTTGGACGTGTAATAATAAAAATGTCCTGAAAGTATTAAAAATTAAAGCACTTTGTAAGAAAAAGTTGTTTTTCCGGCTAATCTGCTAATTATATCTTAAGAAGTGGGAGAACACTTTAACCCTTTTGTAACCCACATACTGTTATTTGAACAATTTTTCAGTGCAAAGACGAAGCAAAACATTTGATATATTTCACCTTTTTACACACCCAGAGCCATATGATCAACCTTTATCAACCGTGACAAACATTCAGCGATGCTGGGGTTGCATTCGTGTAGTTGTGTTAAAGGGACCCCTGGGAAACTCCACTTTGCTTCTTTTTTTCCCCCCACTCACCTTTGGCATATCGACACGGGAGCGAGCAACCAGGCCAGAAACACGCTCCACTTTGTGAGGACTCCTCCTGCTGGTCACTCGCACGCGAGACACGCCCTCGTTTTCCTGGTCCTGCAGCACAAAGACAGATGACTATTTTTAAAAAGTACGTATAGAATAATAAAATCCCCCTGCAATGATCGGAAGATGATGGCGAATAGCAATCCCTTTAATGAACTGGTGACCTGTTCTGAGTGTACCCTCCCCCGACATTGGCTGGGATAGACTCCAGCTCTCTTCAGGAGGACAAAGTAGGTATAGAAAATGGATGAAAGGGTCAATGTTTGGTATGTTTTGTAAAACCATTGTATTCTCAGATATTTTACTAAATAAAAATAAAGAATGAAGAGATGAATGACTCAAGATCAAAAAGAGTGGACACAAGTAAACAGCAGAATTAGACATGTTCAGCTGAGGCTGATGAATGAAGACGAGAAAGAGGACAGTTTTGTTATGAAATGTTTGTTCTGTTTTACCAAAGAAACGTTGAGATATAACATCCAACCTGTGCAGGTAGCCTAAAGAGCTGTTTGATTTAAAATACATCCTTGGTATTAGCCAGTTGCGCTGATGATGCTGCTTTACAGGGTATTTCATTCAACTGGACATTGTATCAAATTGGTCATTTGAAATTAAAGGTTATTATTGTTTTCAGAAGGTTCTTTTCCTGCCAGCATGGTCCAAGAGGACAATCTGCACCTCACTAAACCAAGCACTTAAAAGGATAGTAACTGGGAAGCTTTTTGTTTTATAATCCTTTTCAGATAAGCTATTCTACTACTAAATTTACAGTATCTGTGAACAACACGAGTAGTTTTGCTATCCTACCAATACTTATACATTAGGAAAATTATCTAGTTCTCTTTGCACCTCAGCTGAATGTCTTCTGTCTGCAGGCTGTAAGCTAAGCTAAACTCAGCTAACCAGCTGTTGGGTGTAGCTTCATAATCAATAAATAAGAAAGAAGTGCGCTTCAGTAGTCTCTGAACATGAAATCAAGTCTTCAGTGGCTGGCTCCACTTGTTTAGAGACATATAAGGAGAGAACCTGTTGGAATATCAGAAACAATTACCTCAGAGTGCTATTTGTTGTGGAAACAGTCACTTCTCAGATGAGCTGTAGGTCTGATTCAACCCTGCTTTTTATGACTAATAAACTCAGCCAGTGGAAAAAAAAGCTGCAAACCTGTAGCTAAAAAACCATCAAAACAAATTAACTCAGAAAAGTTAAGTTTCACAGCGACCAAAGCATTCTTTGAGGGGTTTTTTTTGTACCTGAAATCCACCAGGATCACTTCCACAGTTTAGCCGTGTATCTGACAGCAGAGGGCAGCCTTTAGAGCAGGTCATCACTGGTGCCAAGTTGCAAAAAAAAATAAAAATATATAAATAAATAAACTTTACCAAAAGAAAAAGGATCGGTGGCTTTTCCAAAAAGATATGGTGCCTTATCACTCACACCTTCGCTTCAAAGCAAAATGAGGGCAGCTCATGTGCTCAAGTAGGAACGACAAGTGTTTTCATAAAAAACAACCCCAGCTGTAAAGCATGCAGGCTGCAGTACTGTACCTGCCATGATGCAGTCAGTCACTGACCAACGTTACCTCAGCTTTGATGATTTCTCTCAACATGTTCTGTAATTCTCGAGCAGTGCGGATTCAAATAAACTGTGTTATCTCAGACGCTCAGTAAGTTTTGCTTTGACAGCTTTATTCCCATATGGCATGAGGTGACAGGCAGGTCAGCTGACAGCAGCAGAGCCAGGACTGCCCCTCCCAACTGCCCGCTCTGGAAAATAGTGGCAGCTAATGTGCCCTGTGCAATCTGCACGTTCATTCACAGGCATACTGAAACTACGCAGGCATACTTGAAATGAGCTCGTTAATGAATCATTCCGAAAATTCATGAAACGTCTCTGCTGACCTCGTTTTTCGCTGACCATTTCTCTCCAAGTCACAGGTCATCACACAGCAAATCAAACAATAACACAATTGACCTAAAAAACCCAAAAAGCCACTCGAAAATTTAAAAAAAAGACCTCTTCTTTTATTCATGCTTGATTTTTTTTTCCCCCAACGGGAGCTACCCTCACCTGCTACTCTGCACCAAATCAGTGAATTTGCAGACTCATTTAGTTTCCCTCCCATCCTCCACTCAGGTGACAGCACGGCTAGAATACTGATGAGCACCTCACTGGGTGTCCATTAAGCAGCTCTCTCTCTCTCTCACACAAACTTCGCAACAGGACTACTGCATCCTTCCATCCGAGTCAGAACTCAGAACTGTGCCTGGGTCCCGCAAACAGCTGGGATCCAGAGAGGTGGCGATGGAGGAAGGACCGCGAGCCGAGCAGCGTGGAATTAGAAGCTCCACGGGGTGGATCACAGGAGCACTGAGAGGCTCTTAGGAGGGCAGAATATAGTTCAAACCACGGTCATAATTTATGGTTTGGATGCTGTATCAGGGGAGCGACATATTCTGAACACATGGCACTGCAAGAGGCAGCAATTCAGGCTTAACTAATCCAGTGATTCCCAACCAGCCGCTTCTTTTTTAAATTGCCCACTTGTATGTGGCAAGACTGTGGAAACGCTAAATAGGATTTTTTTGGTATGTTAGTTTTTTCTGAAAGAAAAAAAAAGATACAAACAGACACACTGTTATGGAATACACTTGATACTATAAGCGTGAGAGTGAAAAGTAAAAGTATTTTAAGCAAGATAAGGGTCTTATCATGAAGTAGAAAGGTGGGCAATGCAAGTTTGGACACCTTAACAGATTTAAGGTCTTATTTTTCTAACTGTTTTAACTGCTGCTTGTTTACAATCATTGTTAGAAAAGCATTCTGACTCCTAAGACCTCGTCTATACCATCAGCAGCCGCATAACACTCTGAAAATCTAAATAATTCGAGCCCACGAGGCAGGAGAAAGCTACATTATTTGGCGTCACTGTAGGTAAAAGCAGTGCATAAACAGCTGAATTAGTGGGCAGTGTTTTTTTTTTAATAACATCAATCTATTGGCCTGAGACTAATACACTGTAATTGTGTGCCCAGGACATAACTGGAAACATATTATCAAATTCCTTAGATACTTCTCTGTTGAACACAAGGTCACCAAGCCAAGCTTTATGTGTTGAGGAGCGTCATGAAGGAGACATTCCGCTGCGCCCCGCTGTTCATTTAATACAGTCAAACAAGTCACATGTTTAGTGTTCTACTGATCATACAAACTCCGGTTCCAGCTGAATTTAAAAATCACGCTACCGTTAAGTGACTGACTGGTGGAAGGGCCGTAAAGCACTGAGGAATAATGTCGGATTATGGTTCCCTCCCTCATGGAAGGGCTAAATCTCATCACTTCCTCGTCAGCTTTGTTTAAAAGGCTGAGATAGGGCTCGCATCACGTGACGTAAACACACATTAGAAGCACTTACAAGTACCCGTGTGCAAAGATTGATTTATAGGGCTGTGTGTGAAATCCGGTATTGACAGCATCACACTTAACATGCAGGGCAGCTGCAGCAAAGCGGATCAGAAAGGTGAAGGCAGCCTTGCGAGCCACTGAGGGACTGACACTACATTCACTGTGACTGATCCGAAGGTCCAAAATCACAGAAGATGAGTACCATCTGGGCCGTGGTTTTAACCCACGACCAAGAGTTTAGTGGGAGAGAGTCACCTGCCCTCCCAACGGTTAACTGTCAAACAAGGGTTATCATATTATATGCTTACAGTGGAACTCCGCATCTACAATTCTACGCATTGAAAAACTTTACATGTCACATTAAAACTGTTTTAAAAGTTTTAGAGTTGCCTTTATAGTGTGTCCCTGTTTTTTTAGATCCTAAGCACTCTAGAGGTGACTATCTGGACCACTGTCCTAGTGTCGATATAAGTGCACAGGTGGAGAATTGATTTATTGACCAAAGTACATCTAACGCTAAGGATTGTGTGAGAAAACACTCTTAAAACGCTTCTAACTTTCTCTGCAGGAGATAATGTCACACGGAAGTGTAGCTGAATATAGAAAGACGTTGTCTTTAAGGTACTTGAATGGCTGACTTTTCAGGTGTAAAATCAGGATTTTATTAGAGCAGAGTGACAGTCTGGAAACGCTTTAAGTGGCCGCGAGTTGACGCACAGTCACACTTTCTGACGTGTTCAGCAGGCTGACAAAAAAACAAGGAGAAAATTATGTAAATGAGTGCCGCTTTATTGGGAATTAAACCATGTTAACAAACACTTACGCTTTACTGTTGTTACAAAAGGATGCAAAAAGATGATCTAGTCTGCCTCCAAAGGCTCCATTTTTACAAGAAACGTCTGAACACGTGTAAGCTACTGGCCCTCTGTACGATTATTCATGAGCATTTAAACTATCGCAACATACTGACTTTCTTCTGGTCACTAAATAGAACCGGAGGCTTAAGGAAATTCAGCCCATTGCCTTTAATAAGGGAAATTAGCCTGTGGATATCATTCAGACTCATATAATTCTATTAGTCTGATAATTCAGTGGAAGAATCTAGTCTCTTTGTGCTAAAGTCCCATTTTTTAAAAATGAGATTATAGCATTTTTGTACTAAAATTGAAATCATGTTTTCAATCACGTGCTGCACGGAGACATGTAACCAAATATCCACCGAAGATCCACACGTATCCCACAGAACCCGCAGAATCTTCCAAAATATCTTCAAAAAAGATTAACCCACAGCCCACTCACTAAATGGATAGCAGAAATCAGCCAGAGATCAATTTCATTAACATTTTGGCATAGCTCAAGCAAAGTTAGAAAGCAACTTTAAAGCACACAAGTAATACGAAGTGAGGGGTTCCAACCAAAGACTATTAGGGGATCAGAGACAAAGAGCTCCAGAAAAATGTCCTGATCTAACTAGAGTGTATGGATTTATTGATACTTCTCTTACTGCAACATGCTGACTGAGCTATATGATGCTACTTTGACATTAAAATGTCATCAGAAAAGGTATCTTTTTCCCCATTCAGTTAAGTTGTTTCCGTGTCCAACACTAAGATTATTCTAAATACTCATGTGACTGTCAACACTGTTTACAATAAATGGACTGGCTGACTCCATGAGAGCAACCCACTGATGAGCAAGTGTTAATCAGCGCCATTTGACTCCAATTTCCTCTTCTTCATCTAACCATGTGTGGCTTCCTCTGACTTGTTCTGTTTGACACTCCCACACCTGGTTGAAGTCATAGCAACCGTGAGTCACGGCAACAAGCTTTCTATGTCGAAACACGAGGGACTACTCTGCCAAGTAAAAGCACAGCTAACAACAGCATAAGCGGCATCCGACGCAACGTAAACATGAGACAGATTTTTCTCCAAACTCCAATGTGAAGCGGGAACATTACCTCCCACGCATCCTGCTTGTCGTCTTCTCTCACAACAGTTTGCTCTGCATTCAGTTGCAAGGTCACCTCGTAACACTCCTGAATATCTGTGAGAAGTACAAGACAAAACAAAACAGTAATTAGATGCTTTTTCTTTCTTGTGTAATGAACACAACACAAACACTTTCTCTCTGTCATGTCTATTTCTTGCTCATGACTGTAAAAGATTCCACTGATCAATCATCAGCGTGCTGGGTAGCGTCTGCTTCTGGGGGTGGGAGTTGTCTGTTTAAATAAAGGTTATGTCTTCACACTTGTGAGCGCTCCTCTTTTCTCCCGGCTGAACTGTATGACTTGGCTATCATCGAGTCAAGGTGTAAGAGAACCACAAATCGATATTTCACAGAAGCTGAACACAAACGTCTTCGCTTCGTTTTCTGTGGCAGTCCGTCCCATTTCACACAGCGAGCACTTAACTCAAACATCTGACTCTGAAAGTACAGAAGGAGCCAGATTTTGACAGAGAAAAGGGTCCCATCTGCACATTTTGAGCAGAAAAGTATGGTGGGTGTAGGGCGATAGATCGAGTCACTCAAAACTACACCATAAATCAACTATAAATCAACTTCTATCTGATGCCGGTACTTGGGTATTGTTTCATTTAAAGTAGATCTTTCTGACACTGTTCAGTGAAATTATTATAGATTTAAAAAAGGATTAATAACCTCAGGTGTTTGCTTTCAGCACTGGAAAAAGGAGGAACACATCTATTCACTACTGCCACATAAAGGTAACTTGATTTTCATCATCTATTCTTTTATCTGTTGTCGATTTTGAGAGATATCTCTCTTGTTGGAGCCTGAGTGTGATGGGCGAGGGCAGCTCCCCCCCCGTCACAATCACACAGATATGCAGACAGAGACCCTGATCTCAGCTACGCTCAGTACTTTAAAACACCACAATCACAAAGCATTTCTTGCACGTTGTGCAAGAATTACCTTTAGCAAACACGCATCACAAGAGTTGTCCTTCATCTCCCATTGTTTCCTAAAACTGTCTGCAATGATGATGATGATGTCACGAGGATCACAACAACGGCCATTCATCAACTCACAAAGTAAGTTTCAACACGCCCATGGCCGGGAGGAAGAAAAGGTTTATCTGCATCGGGGCAAATACCGTCTTGCTTCTCTCTAATCTCACGCTTGTATGTTAGAGGTAGAAAAAAAACAACAACAAAAATAAGTTTTCTCTTAAATGCCAAGAGGGACAACGAAGTATCTATCAACTACTCTCAGTACATATTAAAACATGAAATCACGACAATGTCTCTCCTCCGTTTGTTTGGTTTTAATTCATCTTTTCAAAGGATTCCTCCTCTCTGCCTCCCTCCCCTTCTCGTCTTCCCTTGGCTCACATTCTGTGGTCACCTATTGAGTGGCAGCCATTTGACGAGAATGCTCTGTGACACTTCTGCTGATGTCAAACGCAGGCCCTGTGACTGCAGTGTTGACATAAGGAGATTGCTGAAGAGTTCATCAACTCTCCCACAGTTCATTGTCAGGTCAAGATAGGCCACAAAACACAATGTGGGGGGGGGACATCTCGCCTTTGTTTTTGTTTTTTTTTAAAAATACCAATGACACGCAGGTTTTCTCTTAAATGAGCACAGGAGGACAGATTTGCCTTCGGTGCGTGCTTCTGAGACAGAGAGATGAGAGTCAGTATGTCCCGACAAGAGACTGCGAGAACAAAAGTGGAAGAATGGAGCATGTGACTCATCACTGTGTCTGAATATGGAGGAGTGAAGCCATGTGTGGGCAGAGCAATTTGCTGACCAGCTGACTAAAGAGCAGCCTCACTTAGACAAACTCTATATGCATGCAGATGCTCCCAAACGCAGACACAGTCTGGGCCTACCTGCTTCTTACAGTCACATCGCTGTTTAAGTTACACAATGACGGAGCAGCAATGTTTGTTTTCTTTTTCCTTTTAAATCTTCTTTACAAAGGAGCAGCTGTATCATCGGTGTCAGGAGAGCTGCTGGTGTTCTGGTCAGGGTTCATGTTTTGAACTAACTTGAAGAGGTTTTGGAATGATTTCCAAAATGCTGTGAAATGGTGCAGTTCAGCATCGTGATCCAGAGTTAATGTCGTGAAACACTTTGATCTTATAATGAACCGTGACACTTTTCCCCATCCTAACCAAGCCCCCTTTTAGAGCCTTAACCTAAAGTGTGAGGAACCCAAAGTGAAAGCAAACAGCGGAAAAGAAAAGAATGCAAAACAAGGCACTGAAAAAAGGATGATATCTAAAGACGTCTAATGCTGAGACAGCCAGTGCACGAGGACACTGATGCACTTCTTTCAGAGACACCATGTCAGGATTTTATACCCTGGCATGAAAACAGAGTGGTGCATGTCAACCACCCACCCACAGGGCAATCGTACGGGGTTGTCCTCCCTTTCACTTTCACAAAAGTAGGCTCTTTTGACGTACAGCAACTTCATTTAGATTCCTTTGTCCAGTGGAAAGAAGAACAAGGCGTACAACAACGGTTGGTTAGTCCCAATGAAGCTCAGATCAGCATCAGATCAGTCTGGGAACACACAAACAGCACTTGGCACAGTCTAAATCTACAGATAAGCTGTGGCAATACCTCCAAGATGCTTTGAACAAACTACCTGCTTAGTGACTTCAAATCTGTGAGCAACTGTATCCAAGCTAATGCAGCTGTTTTAGAGGGAGGTGAAATCAGTGCTCTGTATGAAGTTAAGTGATCAAGGAAAACATGGCATAACTCATGAAAGCACCTTCACTTTATTCTCAGTGAGTAAGCACTTGCACAGTTGCACGCCCAGTCATTTGACCCAATGTTCCAATAAAAATAGTTCAGCTTCTGTTAGGTTTTGTAGGATTTGCTCTTCAGCTGCATCTTGGACACCTGACTTTCAACAACACTTCCAATTACTTTGTTTATCCCTTCCTGGCAGAGTTAACAAGCCCGACAAAGGTGCTAAATCAGGTCTTGACGTGTTCTGATATCAGGATTCACAGTCACACAGAGTACAGAGAGTTTTTGCTTTCTCTCTACATCTGTGACCTTCCAAAAAGTCTCAGAAATGTTCCAATCCTCGCAGACCACGGAAATTCCTGGCCATGAGACAAAACACACAACTCAAGCCAGACGCCACTGTCACAGGACTTATTCCAGAGCTCTTTTTGTTTTTTACATTGATGCTATTTTGCAGTAGCCTGGTCAGAGCAGTAAGCTTTTTTTTTTTTTGCCACAAGCATTGGGGGTTTTCCAGCACATTCTCCTTACAAAAACACTGCATGCGCGATCAGTGCGTTATAGGCCTCTTCTCTTTGTCGTGCATCTATTCAACTGGACCGAAGTCACCTCAGCATTTCCTGCCTGTGTGAATCATACAAAGAAAAAAGAAAAGTGAACGCACCCCTGGAATTTTTACATGATGATGAGCAACCCGCACTACAACAACACACTGATGGAAAACTGGGTCACAATTTCAAGGGAGGCAAACAATTCACCCCTTTGTCACCGCCTCAATAAAATACTCCCCAGGCATTTAGGGTCGTCTGTAATTTAACGTGTGTCTGTCCCGGCTCCCAGCCAGCAGCCCCCCTCCTGTGCTCCCCACTGCATGCTCGTAGGTTAGAACAAAAGGATGCATAGTTACGGCAACCTTTGTTCGTGACTGTGCAACCATGCAGACATCCAATCACACAGCCAGTACCAAAGCTTCCCCCCACTGTATCTGGCACCTCTATACTTCCCACAGAGTATCAAAGTCGCAGGGATCTCTAAATGAGAAATATTTCCCATTAAAGTTGGCTGATCGTTGTCATCAGATTGTGAAAAAAAAAAAAAGAGTGGCTTTTAGAAAAAACTCCCATCTGAACACAATCTCCTCTGCACAGAGAGCTCCTCACTTTGAACCCTCCACCACTGTGACAAACACAATACAGAAAGGTCCAACTAGAACCATTTCACATGGCCCTGGGCATGCGAAGGCAAACACAACAGGAGTGGATAAGAGGATGACTAATGTTTATACTGCACTGTGTTCCTATTAGTGCTGGGAACCGGCTGCTCCTCCACTCTGCCTCTCCCAATGAGAACCACATGTTGAAGAAGGGGCAAAGCCACTTCAGCCCTGCACCTGAGACACACCAACCACAGGCCTTTTCTTCCACTACCCTCACATACTGCGTGGCTGATCCAGAGAGCTGGGAGAGATGTGGAAGAGGCTTGGCAAGGCAGCCAAGAGCAATTTATTTTCCTGTCCGCCTCAGGCTCGGCCCTGATTGAAGATTCTTTGTGAGGAATGTTTGGAATCCTGATTTGGAAAGCTAATCCTCCTTGAGTCTCCCTGATTTCTATAAATATAACATTTGATGTCAATAGTCTATGGATCAAAATTGCTCGAATCATGTCTCATAAAAATGCTGTTTCATAACAGTCCATTTTAGGTTTTATGCTAGGCTTTCGTGGCTTTGCCCTCTCAGAGAAACAATAAAGTCCCAAAGAGGGAAATCAGTGCCTTTCTCAAGGAAACTATAGCTTGGCTAATTCCTAATCGACAAAACCTGGGTCATGGAGGTAAAAAAAAAAAAGGTTAAAATAGTGAGAAATGTTTTAGCAAATGCATAGAGTGAGCTAGCAATTCAAATATGTATAAAAAGCTAATAAAAACACAAGACTGAGAGGCTGTAGATATTAGCTCTGTAAGGCAGTACTTACCCATCTGCTTTGAGCTAAAAGCTAACAAACTAACATGCTGCTGTTTAGCAGGTCTAATGTGTTTGCTTCTTTCATCACCTTGTTAGAATTCTAACAAAACTGTGCTCCATCCCTCCAGCTGTTGAAATATTTCAGTCTTAGCAAAAGCCGTGAAGCCACTTACTTTTCTCTTTTCAATGCCTTTATGCTGCTAGCAAGGCTGACGATATCTCTGGATTGTAAGAAGGACACCCATGCCTATAGATTCCCCGGCACTATACTAGACTGCAAAGCAGTGTATGTTTATTGTGTTAAAAAAATGGTTTAATTATACTGCAGTGGGAGCCATTTTCCACCTGAATGGGCTACTCTAAGACTGATCAAAAACAGGCGCCAAAACGAAAAAGTTGGGAAGGATAAACACTGAAACTACAGGTTTAAGTTCCTGGTTAATTTGAGCAGTTATACAATATATTAATTTGCCAAAGTTACAGCTGAAAAATCACAGAAATGTTAAGTGGCAAAAGTGGTTGAACAAACATTTCACTGAAATTCACAATGGGCATCTTGCAATCAGTGCACCAGACTGTGCAATTAACATCATGCCCAGCAGGTAAAGAAAAAACACTGATAATACTGTTTCTGTCTGGCATTATTATTCACCTCCTACTGTCTATCTTGTGTGATGAACATGATCATCTCAACAGGCAAATACCAGAAGGTATTCCTCAACTTTACATGTTGATGAGGACCATCTAAACCATTTATTAAAGGTCACACCAGCTGTGTTCTCCTTAGTGAATCTGAGGCTTCATTCCTCAGCTTCATTTTGTGAAGCATCTCAAATGGGACTAACAGAAATATCTAGTCTTGAATTGTGGATTTCAAGCGACAGCAAATGAGTCCCCACTACAACACCTTGACCTCAAACGAGAAGAGTAATAAATCTAAATAAGTCTTTAAACCTCAGCCTTACATCAACCTCGCACAGGAAGCTATGCTTTAAACTCGCCTTTCCTCCTCAGATCCCGGGCAAAGAGGCAGCAGTGGGTCAGCAGAAGCAATAGCGGACCCAAGGGCGAGCATCATTACAACATGGCTGTGGTAATTAGAAGGACCACTGAACCATTGGTTAGACCGAAGCAAAGTGTTTTATGTGCTCCAAAAGGAAGAAAGGTTTGCACTGATCCCCCGAGCTCCTTCAATAAAAAAAAAACCCAAACTTGTCATGAGGGTGTAGGTGGTTGCATATAGTGGAATAACAGCAGCTCTTCAGACAAGAAGCTAGGCGCTGTTATAATTGGCTTTGTTCTTCGACATTATGTATTCATTTTCTATATTTTACTAAATAACCTGTTCCTAGCTGGTACTTTTCCACTCTACTCATACAAACGCAATGTATGTCCTTGAATGGTCCAAGACTTTAGGATGACATAGCGAGACAAAACAACTGGGCCAGACAAAACATCTCCATTGGATTAGATAGGTCTGGTACATTAGATACACGCCGAACACAGCACTCTCACACACACATTGTTTATAACATCCAAAGAACACGACGAGGACACCTGCTCAGGCCACTAAAAACTGGCCAATTATACTCTGTCGAGTGCAAGTACAACCTCTGTGAGATACAGCTGAATAGAAATATGAAATGCTTCCAGATATCGGGGCTCGGCCTGACGGATTTACCTGCGAGAGCTCTGTCACCCCAAGTCCAGCACTGCAATATACTTCACATGTGATCACTAATAAATGCTTTTTTTTTTAATAAAAGATTTCTCCAGCTTGTTCTTGGGCTTCCAATGAAAGAATCGGGCTAACAGCGCACTTCAGGATTAGTATTAACAGCCGCAGCATCACTATATTACAATTACTCACTGGGCAATCAAGTTTCCTGAGAAATTATCTACATCATGTTAACTCAAGTTCATGAGGCTTATGGTACAAAAGAGGCCATTTTGTTAAGGCTCGGGGAAGAATTGCACTGAAACAGTCTGGATTTATAACATCTCAGGCTATATATAGGCCGCGTTGAGTGTGTCTTTAATGGGATTTCATTACAATCCGAGTATGCTACAGAGGGGGAGGACATACAGCAAACCTTTGTGACGACTACTGAAAGGCCTCTTTCATAAGAGTTAATTGGGAAACATTTAGACTGAGTTATGGTCCCATACAAATGAATACAACCTGACCCAGACTCCATCCTGTGTTCGCCTGCAGCAAGTCACACGCATAAGCTACAGTAAACAGACAGTGTGACAACAAAGTGCGGCAAACCAAACAGATCAGGTTGCAAAGTAGTTTTGAAAAGTACACGCTGAGAAATGTTTGTTGTAATCTCAGCCAAAGGGCAGATTTTCAAAAGACTCTGCTGCAAAACTAGCAGTTTTACAGTGCTTTTTTTTTTTTTCTTACCAAGAAGAGCTTGGAACAGCTGGCTGCCCAAGATGGCTGACACTTTGCCCACGCTGGTCTTCAAGGCCTGCTCCTCCGGGCTGGTCAGGTTGGCCTGGTATTGTCTGAGCAGCCCCACCGCCCTCTCTGTGTCTGCCTCACAAAATAAATACATGCTCAGAACAGACGTTCACAGGGACATCTATATGGTGTTGCTAAGAACCGACATTAAAGCTGAAATCTCACATCTGAATTGACCCTCGAGGCCATCTCATCGGGCGCAGAAAATATCAAAAGTTAAAAAATTGGCATCAGTTATTCTAAGGATGATTTTCAATTAACCATCCTGATAGTAAAATGTGAGCAAGTGGTGAAAGAGGCTTTTGTTGCATCTTGAAATACGTTGTTTTGTTTATAAAACTGTTAGAAATCCAAAGGCAAGTATAGATTGGGCACAATACAGGAGCTGGAACAACTTTATTCCTGCCAAAACAGGACAGTTATTCAATTGACACAACTGTTGCTGACATCTCTCTGCCAAGCCTCTCCTGGATTTTGGCATCCCAAAACAAAGTGTGCAGGAGATACACGATCATCTAACTCAGAGCACCAGATAGTCTTTACCTGGGAAGATGAGGCAAATCAGACAGAGATAAGTTGCACATTTTTCTCCAAAGATAAAGCAGCACTGCAGTGTGTTGTTGAACTCGGTGGGTGGTGAGGAACACATCACAGATGATGCACATCACGAAGGTAAATCTACTACTTCACAGTGTCCTACCTCAGCCCGAACAACGTGATAGAGACAGTAATAATCAACTGCAGCCGGAAGTGGGAAATTCCGGTAAACTTTTTCATTCCCCGAGGGGGAGAAGAAAAAATAAATAAAAGTTCGGGTTTTTCCGGGGATTAGCGCTGAGGATAGTGAATCAGCGACAACAAAAAAAAAACCCGATCAATAACTTTGATGGAGTAATGCGGTGGTATTAACCCAAAAAGCATACCCTGAGACTCTCGTGAGGGAGACGAAGACATGACCACACTTACCATATTTATGCACCATGCTGTTTGCAACTCGAGAAGACATCTAAAAGCCTTTTTTATAATATAGCTCTAAATTGAAAATAAAATCCATTTGCAAGCTCCCAGTTTGTCTGAAATGTTGCTGCAGCGGTCACAAGTGTCATCCACACCTACACCGCGAGGTTAAGATGTGACAAGGCGGGACTGTTTACTTCAATTTAACTTTCCAGAAGTTTGGGGTAAAACGGCCCCGGAGCCTGACATGTTCCTCCTCCCCTCACACACACTCACACACACGTACACACATGCCTCGCCTCCGTGGAAAAGACCCGCTGGCCCAACCTTTTTGGGCCAGTACCAGTTTTGAAAATGCACACAATAGCACTTGCACAAATCTTATATCTATAACACGGTCTCTTCAGTTGTTATTAGCCTGCTTGTGAGGTTACTGTCAGTCATATTTAATTCATACGCTTATCCGCATTAAGTTAGCCAGTTGGTATTACTTTGGAGTGTGCGCCATCTTGTGGCGCGATAAAATAGTGCTACAAAAAATAAATAAAGCACAGTTTTAAAGGAGAACTCCACCGACTTTATGAATCAGGCAGATTAGCTCATTTGAGTGAAAACGTTAACTGGTAGGCTAGCTCAAGTGGTTCAAATTCAGCGGGGACTGAAGGCTACACGTTTGAAAATTATAATAAAAATATGTAGGTAGTTTAGATAACTTTGCTTACCGGAGCTATTAAGCCGGCTTCTCATCCCTGTTAGAGGCTAGCGGCTCGAGGCTACAAAAACCGCTACCATAGCAGCTACTAGCATAACACACCCAAATCTAAATTCAACTGTTGGGGGACGCGCTGGATTGTGGGTAATGTAGGCGCCAGGTTTTTATGAAAAGGGCTTATTGTTGCATGGATTTTGAGTTAGTTTTTAATCAGTCCATGGTGAGCATGTTAATGTTGTATTCTAGGTAAGTAACAGAAAGCAGAAAATAGGGCTGACACCCAGGCTGCATTATAAATAACGCTGATATTTATATAAGAACCACATAGGTTGCTCCAGGTACATTACCTTCGTAAAACAATCTCTACCGCAAACTAAAAATACTATTTTAGGCAAAATTAAATTACAAAAATTGACCCTGCATGAAAATGTGTTTGTAGCAAATAAGAAAAGTTAACTAAATAAATTATTTATTCTTTCTGCATAATTATGTAATAAATGAGATTTCAGTATTAAAGTGAAACACATGTATCTCAGAGTTACTGTACTTATTGTATCTCTAAATCAAAACTACAGAATACAAAATGTGCCAGAAATGTCTTAGGATTTTTTTCATAGATAATGTAGCTTAAAATGACAAGTTACAGCTGAGATTAAATCTGCATCAGAAAGTGAACAGGTGATGTGGGCTGAATAATGAGTCCACTGTAGGTATGACTAAACTTTGAAATTTCACTTGTTTTTTTATATATATATATATGATGTAATATCTGCCATTTACTAAACTTAACTGGCAGTGGAGATCCAGTGGTCAGTTTTGGAGCTAGGGTGCAGGGACGCTGATGGAGCAGGACTCCTGTGGAAGGGTTTTACAGGCAGTTCTGTCGGTTTCTACTCTTTCCAACGCACTGAAACCACACATTTATCTTATTTGTATGGGGAGATTTTGCCTAAGTCAAGAACAATCTATATTTACCACATGACGGTGTCAACAGAATAGTAGGGTGATTTTATATCTTTTCACAGTAGGTGGGTGCAGAAAATGTGAAGCCCACATATGTGTCGACACTTAAAATATCTCTAAAATGCCTCTTGAGGTTTGACACTGAATGAGTCAGTAGAAAACAAAGCTTGGTCTTTATCAAAGATTAGTTTTATGCATAAAAAGGAAGCATTTGCATTTCAAACTAACAAATCAAATCAGTTTTATTCTCAACACATACATTTTCCCAGTTTTTATTCTTTCCCTTAGAGTACAGAGTGCAGTAGAGGATAAGATGCAGACACAGGACTTGGTTAAAAAACAAAATAAGTCTTAGTGTATTTGGCTCAGAATACAAATGCGTCTTTCCTGAAGTGGTGAAACCATTACCTTTTTGAAGAAATAAAGTGCTAAGAGTAAGTAACGCAGATTAACAGTACATGTTCTACAACCAGAACGTCAAAGGCACTTTATTTTCAGTAGCAAGAGATGAACAATAAACATAAAAACTCAGGTAACAACCCATGCAACAGCCTGCCATCCAGCGGCATCTTCATGACATTTGCTTTACATCTTACAATCTCAGTAAAAATGAAATGACTTAAAAAAAAAACATATGGCAGTGACACTCCAGCTTTATTCCTTTTACAGCCCCAGTCTGCTGGGGCAGAGCAGAAAAGGATGTAGGACAGCTTCAGGGGTGAAACATCTGCTGCTGAGGTCTGTCGAAACTACACGGCGGTTAAGAAAGGAAACATTTCTTTCTCATCCTGGACTGAACTGCCGTTCCTTTGCCTCTCTGTCAGAAATAAAGAGATAGAGGATCAACGTGTTCTAAAAGTAATTTTACATAGTCTGGAGTGTTATTTTGTAAAGACACATCATTTGTTATGGACAACAACAATGTATTTTTATTTACATTACAGTTTATTATGTCAAACACTGAGTCCTAAACCTAAATGGGCATCCTCTTGCAAAATGAGAATGCATAATAAATCATTGATAAACTGATTGATTATATGGTTGATAAACTGAGATGTAAGTACCCTCTCTGCAGCAGGAGCAGCGTGTTTTCCTAGCAGAAACAGTGAAGCAGAAAAGTCAGTTTGGTCACAGTCGTCAAGAAAACACAAGCATTTGTGAAGCAAAGTTGTGCTCAGCTTACCACTGAAAGATGTACAGTCCAAACATGAACAAAACTGAGGCCAAATCCACCAAAATCCATATCACTGTGTACTTCGAAGGTGCCTGAAATGCACAAACATGGCCGTAGGATCAAAGTGTGTTACAGCTGGGAAAAAACAGTGGTAGAAATCTGTCCAAAACTAAATCTTTGAAATGCTGGTGTTACATGCTGATGATGAAATGAACAGGCAGGCGAGTAAATGAGCTTCTACTGTAAGTGCAGCTCTTATGTGTTGCTTACCATGACCCAGTCAGGCTCCTTCATGTCATTTAGGAGGTGGCAGGAGTTGGTGGTAACGGAGCTGGCTCCTGCACACCACAGCAGAGAGAACAGCCAGCGCTCGTTAACCACCCACAGGTTCACTGTAACGTTCTGCTGTTGGAGTTCTCTGTCAGATACAGACGCATCATCAGAGACAAAATGTAGCGCATGCAATGACTTTTATAGGTTAAAGTGCAGAAAAGAACAATATGAAAAGAAGGAACATAAATCTTCTATGGAAACCAGAACCATAAATATTTGCATATTGCATGGGGCAGACAATGTAACTGTGCAAATACACTAACCAGCTGCAATATTAAAACCTGCAAAACCTGCTCTCTGTTGGCACAGTTTCTGCATTGTGTATAAACATGCACACACACACCCATATATATATATAAAAATATATATATGTGTGTGTGTGTGTAAAATGTAGAAAAAAAAGATCATCATAAAAATTTTACACACATTTTCCGCACAAGAACATACAGGCATACACCCACTTACTGCAGACAAACATCCATCAGCCACAGCCTTACAACCACTGACAGGTGTAGAGATTAATATTGATCATCTCCTTAACGATGTAATGTTCTGCCAGGAAATGTTGGGTGCTGGCATTTATGCAGATGTCACTTTGAAACGTACCACCCACCTACACTTTATTGCAGATTAAGCACACCTCCCCATCTCTCTATAGAAGTTTATATATCATATATACACAGATCAGCCATAACAATAAAAGCAGTGACAGTTAAAGTGAGCAACACTTCTCATCTTGATCCAGTGCAATGTTCTGCTTGGAAAACCTGCATGGTGGTACTCATGGAGTTCACTTTGCCACCTTCCTAGACATTTCTGCAGACCAATCACCCCCAGAGGGACATCTTAGGAAGGGCTAAAAAGCATGTCAAAGAGCCTGACGTGTTCCCCTGACCTCTAAACTCTCCAGATACCAATCTGGTGGGATCTGATAGCATTCATGGGAAGCAAGCCCAATAAACAAAGAGCCCCCCCACAACCTGTAGGGCCCAAAGGACTCTTTGCTAAGGTCCTGGTACAAAACACTCCACGACACCCTCAGATGTTCTTTGACCACGCCTTGACTGGTCAGAGCTCTTTTGGCAAGATGAGGAGAGCACGCTCTATATTAGGCAGGTGGTCATAATCTTATGGCTGATCGTATATATATGATTTGATCATTTTTGCGTTTGCTTGCATAAAAAAGTCAATGAAGTAAAAATCATATAAACACATTTTCTGTCATCGGGGGTGGCTAAGTTAGTGGATGATGATCTGAACTCCAAAAGGAACAGACGCTCGTGAGGACTGTAAGATGTGAAAATAACTTCTAACTTTTGCAATTTCAAAAGAACAGGAGGAAAAGGGAGTGAGGCAAATGTCTGGGACATGCTCGGAATTTAGTAACACCCTCCTTTGCTCCAACCATAATTCCAAAAAAGTATTGTGCCTTTCGCAATAAAACATTGCAAAGATTTCTTCCTTATCAAATTCATCCCTTTTGGAGGTCAGTTTGCCTTCGCAACTTTTGCAAGATGCTGTATGTGAAAAGACAAAAATAGACACATACTGGACTGACCCTGCACGTTAGGAGCATCATGACTCGTGCAAGCAGTGGCAGTTTTTAAAGGAACGCAAGGCGGTGTCAACAGTTCCTACAGAGACTTCTTACAACATGTTGCCACATTGCATGTCATTCTTCAGTAACCGTTTCTGGGTTGGTTTATTTATCAATCAAACAACACTGCTGGGCTGGGACACAACTTAAATCTATGTTCCCTGGGGGCTGATCTCACACCGCTATGTCTCGGCATGCCACACACAAACTCCTAATTGCCCCCCTACTTTACTTGCCTCTCAGCAGCGACACATACAGCAGATAATTACCTGATTCTCGCCACACTCAGCTGGCTGTATTTCACATTGAGGTAGCTTCCCCCTTTTTCAAGCACCTCAGTGTCATTGTCGTAAACCTGGATGAAACCCGGAGCAGCCGTCTGCACGTAGTCTCTCTCAGCTTTAGGAAGCCAGAGAACCTATGAAGAAAAAGAATGCTTTGATAATGTGTTGTAGAATTAAGTGTCTCCACCAAAGTCCAACAGGGATTAGACTTACCAGGCTTGGGTCAATGCCAGACTCTAAAATAGTCTTGACTGTGGCCACAGTGTCATTCTCCTGGTCAGGACTATAAAGGTCAAAGATCACTGAGATATTGTGCCATTGGGCGAGGTTCAGAAGCTGACGTAGAGAAGGTATAGTCTGATTTCTTGCCGTTTCCTTCTCCTCTTCAGTCAACCGGGACAATGTTTGGAAAGGATCTGTCTGCAAAGTCAGATAACTTTGATGCTTCATGTATTTGGAGATTGACTGTAGCTTGCAAATGTGCAGTCAGGCATGTGTGGAGGCGCAGTCCTCACCTTAAGGAACCATTCACCTGCATTCAGACTCTGTAAGTCCTCAAAGGTCAGCTCAGTGCTGCGTTGGAATGTTTTATTAGGGAACTTCTCTTTAACATTCGTTGTTCTCAGCAGGAACTCAGACTTATTGTCGTGCAACAAGAAGGGAATTCTGTCTTTACTAAATTCAAGAGACATTGACAATTAGTAGCATCCTTTAAAACGAAATTATACCCCAAAACACATGAAAAAATATATTTAATTCATCATTTGTATGTAATTCAACATCTGTAGAGAGGATTTTTGTAGAGCAGATTGTTTTGGTCTATATCTGGTACAGAACTGACATCCACAGTGCTGCTAAATTTACATAAATCAACTCAGTTCTACGAGAGGCAAACATATTTTTATTATACCTGAGCTGCACGTCTGTCTCAAAGGCCGTCACTCCGCATGCGACGCTCCTCTCAAACGACATCATGGTGTTCTCTGGGGCAAGCTTAACACGGTGAGGACATATGGATGAGACACACTCATGTACTATCCAAAGCAGTGTGAACACACACAACCCTTTAAACTCTGTTAAATGGAGCTTGCTGGCGACCCAGCAGCAGCGCAAACTAACGAGGGCGCAGCTGAACACCATATGGGGCCCTGACACGACATTTGCTTACAACTGAGCCGGGGTAGACTGTTTGCTGTTATGTAAATGTATGAAAATGCAGCGTGGTTTAAGATATTTGAGGGAACAGATTATTAGTCTAATGTATTTTCTAGTGCTAATGTAGGAATCCATACGTTTGCAAGGATTTTAGAAGCTGATTACAAATGAAAGGTTTTAATTGTAATGCTTCATAAAAGCTTATTTTCATTTTCTGTCCACATGATGGTACTAAGTTGATCCAAATTAAATTAATCTAATTTAATTTATCCTTTCAACAGCCCCACTCGTGCTGGAACTTGGCATGTGAACAAGGTTGCAGCTGCATGTTTGTATCCACACCAGAATGTAGTGTAATCCATGTTTTTTTAAGACTCGAAAAGTGATATATTATATGCAACTGCTGTAATTTAATTAAAAATAATTATCATCCTGACTCGTCATCATAGCAGATAAGCTTAATGTCTGAAACATATTGCTTGGAGGCTAAAAATATGTAGTGAGAGATGTTAATTACTGATATAATTACTGTGTAATTACTAACATGAGTGAGGTCGATATGATGACAAACAAGTTACTCCTGGTTAGTTTGCTTTCGATTTCCCTCGTGCTTGTGGGCTGAAGTTTTAGAGGTAGAGATCAACTGAGGTGAATTCATGTACATTTCTTTTTTCTAAAAAAAAAAAAAAACCCTTGTTGTTTTATTCATTAAAATATATAAGCAAGAAACAATTGGAACATCTGAGTTGTTAAAACTTGAAAACTGCCATGATAAAATAATTTATTTAACATTTCTTGGTCCCTACTGAAATGAGTACAACTTCTTAAAGCTTCATATAAATTATTGATCAAGCAATCAACAACGCTGCATGTTCAAAAACTACCGAACCGAGAATAAAAGTGCAAAGTTTACATAAAATGAATTATCTCTCATTCTTTTCCCCCGCTGAGTCAGCTTAAGTGCATTAAATCAAGTAGCCTTTTTAACCCCAAACCGCTTGCTCAAGTTGATATCAACTCAAAGAAAATAAGTTATATCAAATTCAGTGTTAAGAGTTGCAGTGCTCTGCAGCTCTTTCCAAAGCTTTACAACACGTTGCAAGGTGCACCATATTTATCTTTAGGGTGCAGACAAGTTAAACAGGATGCTTACCATCGGTGCGCCTCTGTGGCCAAAGAGTTTTGGTTTTTCAGGTAAACTCTCCATGCTTATCAAACAAGGCGACTGGATGATCAGGGGACACAGGAAGATGACAGCTGACACAGTTAGAAACACCAATGCAATCAGGAACTTAGATCCTAGAGAAATAAGAATAAAACAAGAATGTTTAAGCTATTTACGTTGCCTTCAGTCTGGCCTCTCTGCAGAAGTCCCTTTCAAAGTAGATTATGAGTAGAACTGTTACAATGGCATAATAATTCATTTAATTTGTAGTATTCCCATCCTGTACCAGATATCCTCCTTTTATCAAATTTTAGTCCTTTTGTCCACTACAGGAGTTTTCATGTTTCTCTCCAGTTGTTGTGAATTACAAGCAATTCCCATTTGTTGAATTTATGACTTTGTTCAAATAATTAGACATAAAATTGACATGCTGTGTTTGATCTATTGCAAGAGTTTTGTTTATCATATTGTTATTCACAAAACCTTCCTACCTTTAAGACACATGGAAATCCATCTCATATTGACTTGTTCAATCTATCTTTTTCTTATTTTTAAAGCAGCTATTATGCAGTTACACGGAGAGGATTGTGATGATTTCATTTATAAATATAAATGTGGTGGTTGTTACTTGATGGGTCAAAACTGACAAAAGAAATTACTAAAAAATACAAACAGCTATATATTGAGCCCTCTCTCACAGTCCAGGCTGGATAAACTATGTGAACCTCTTTGTTAAAGAATACTCTGAAAGTTACTCGGACAGGTTCCATTTAAGGAGACGGAGTGCATGTCTGGTCAATGACAACATCTGCTGCTCCAAAGGAAGACTGTTTGGAACAAACCAATAACCTTTACAGGACCTTGGAAGAAGAATCATAGAGATTACTCAGAGCTAGAAAGGTCTACACAAGCGTCTTTATAGACCTGCATAAGCTGCAAACCAATGAAATGTAGGGGCGTAGCTGCTTTACAGTGACGGGAGCATCCCGTAAAGTTCTCACCAACAACACAGCTTCTAAGAATGAGAATGATTGTGCAAGAACCTAACGACAACAACAAAGAAAAAATCACGTGGCATGACTCCAGTTACAGCAGTCTTTTCGGCAAAATTTTATATCAAAGTGATATTTAGTGGGCGGAAAAAAATGCACAGTGCACAGCGAGGGCTGCTTTAGCAACTCCAAGCCTCGGCAGCTTTAAATTATAGAGGGAAAAATTAATAAAGCACCTGTCTGCAAATTTTACAGGAGAATATCTGGGCAGCAATCCATGGCTTGAGGGAAAATGGAATGTAACGAGACAGAACACAAGTAAATCAACAACACCATGGCTGAAAAACTGTTTAGTCTTGTTTACTGGAAGAAGACGTGAGAAATGTTTTGGAATGACAGAGTCAAACACATGATTTTAAAGGAGAATTTCATTTTTTTAAAACTGTGGTTGTGTTTAAATTCTTATGAGTACTTTCAATGTCACTGTTATATTGTTTTAGATGGCAACGGTCTGCTTGCCCAACTCACTTATTTCATGACCACAGGTAAGACACTCATAGGTATTCCACATTCCACACAACCCCACTTTAAAAAAATCCAAGTATCCTTTTCACCTGTCGTTGCTTTAAAGATCGTTCTTCAATCAGACAGCCAGCAGAAAATTCTGAGGGAAGTTGTGCTGCTAAAGTGAGTTCAGTGTCAATGTGTATTTTTGAGTGATAACGACATGACAAGCACAGCTCTTTGCTAGTTTTTGGTTCAGTCAGAACCTGTTTGTCTTGAAGTGAGGCTCAGGTCACCTTTCACAAGTAACCAGTTCAGAAATCCCGCTTGTTCAAAATGGTTGACACTCTTTTTATGTAACTGTATATATGTCTGGTAAAATATCTTGTACATCCAGTGTCTGACACGTACCGCCTTTGGCCATGTGGAAGCTCTGGAAGACAAACGAGCTTAGCAGTGTTAAGGCTCCAACAGCACCAAACTGCAAGAAAGGAGCCGTGGCCTACCAAGAGGTAAACAAAAGGACAAAACAAAGGACGGTCATAACAACTAAGAGCCATGTTAAAAGCACAAATGCTTACACTAGTGATCTGTAGTCTCACTGTACCTGGAGTGAAAGAGGAACAATCGGCCATTCTCTTTTCCACTTGATACTTATTCCCGCGACTCCAAGAGCGATCAATATCACACCAAAACAGAGGAAAATCTATGCAGAGACCAAACAAATATTATATTTGGATGTATAAGCAAAGTTAATACTGCAAGCTGAACATGTAAATGTTTATGATACCTTATGCAGCCAGTGTAAGTCCAGTTTTTCTCCTACGGCTACTTGGATCAGTGCAAAGAGCTGTAATGAACAGTGAAAGTTATTCAGAAAAATAAAATTGTAACATGCTGAAACCGCTCGTCTTTTGTTAACTGCGAAAGAATCTAAGTATGTGTAAAAATTGTCAAATTACCAACAGCTCTGAGTAGCATTTGAGGTTGCCATGGTGATGTTAATTGAAATGTTCTACCGACCCTGAAGGGAAAATCACTCAGAGTTGGTCCTTAACCAGAGTTAAAGTGAAACTTATGTCAAACTTCTGTGCCCTTGTTAAACGCACCTTTTGATCGGAGTACTTGTTTCTGTTAGATTTCAGTGACACTCTGGCTCTGAAAATTGTCGGGGAAAATGATTGACTGCTTTTTTTTATTCTGATACAGCAACAACTTGTGGGACTGAGCTCAACAGCAATCCCACCAATTAGCATCACTTCCAGTTAGAAAGTCCCAGAAATTAGCCTGCCCCATTGCAATAACATATGATCAATTCTGCACAGTGCATGTAGTTTCAGAATCATAGTAGTGGTGCTACTTCTCACCAGCAGCAGAATGCAGTAGGTGGTTAACACTGCAGAAATGATGATCAGCACCATGAACCAGTTCACCCACCGTTTCAGCGCTGCGAATGCCTCCCTGATATTAGAACAATAGAGGGTAGCACAAGGTCAACAGAGTACAGGTCACTTATATAAGCTGACAAATAGGGAGAATTATGGGCTGTGAGCACATTTTTGCAATTACTTACGAATTAATGTCCTCTCTGTCATTGAATGTAACCAGACAAATGTACATCCAGCACAGTGACAACAGAGAGACCACAATGACGACCGAGAACCAGCAGCACGAACACTGATTTGGAAAAAAAAAAAGAAAAAAGTAAAGGTTGTAGGACAAATATCGGGACCTGGGTAAATACCTTTTAAATACCTGGGTAAAATGATAAGAATCGTTTTTGTGTATGTTAGTATGTGTGCAAGTGAAAGTGTGCGTGTTAAATTTTATCAGCAACAAGATCAGATAATGGAACACAGCCAACATTTTTACATAGTTGGTTTTGTTCCCTTGCATTTTATTATGACAGCTCAACATAAACAACCCTTTCAAGCTATTTCAACATCACACATGCCCTTTTCAACACACTCTCATTTATGAGCACAATTCTAAACCACAACCCTCTTCTCCTCCATCTTTATGCTCAAGTTCCCTCCTAACCCTAAACAAGCCTGTTGCAGCCTGTGAGTTAATTTATTTTGCCTGGCACACAATGGGGACCTCATATTTTCATTCATCTGTTACTATCAAAACTTTAAAAACGTGAACAGCTTTGTCCCCAATAAAGTGTCCATTTGAATCATCAAAGCAAAGGATGCATGTAAGAACAGCTTATTGGTAATATTCAATATCATGAATTCGGTCTTTGTAGAATGTTAATCCCTGATTAATGGGATTTGTAAAAGTTGTGTTCAGAAGCAGAACAAAGAAAACTAACATCAGTGGAGCAGTTTGAGACAGTTTGAGACACTGAACAAACATTGATGTAGAAAATGGTCAGATAAAGCATTTTTATACATGCAAGCCTTAATACACACAAATCTGGCAAAAGATACTCACTTTCCTTTTATTATCACTTGACTTCCTCCAATGGCAGCTATACCAACCTCTGCTGAAAACTCTCAAACAGCTGGTGTAGTAAGGCATTGTATTTCCTCTTCATTCACAGACAGGAGATTCTGTTCTGTGTAGTCGGGACACCTGATATTTTCTGCCTGAAGACGGATGAAAGAAGCCCAGATCAAGCTTTCTCCAAACACAGAGGAGAGGCCTGTTTTCATTCACTGTATTTAAACCTGTGGAGCAATAAAGGAAAAAGACGACTGTGACAGAAAGCCAGTGACAGAGAAGGTTTCTTTTGGTATTAAGGCAATCCCTGCTCAATAACCCGCTCAACAGAGCCTGTGCCATAAAGAGGGGGGTAGGTATAGGCTCTGGCAGCACTCACAATGGCCAACACCATGGGGTATTGAGAGTGCTGCACAGTCTGGGCTGAGTGTGAAGTCTCACTGTTCGAGCCTTTGCAACGCAAACGCATACAGTGACTGACACCGCCATGCACCGGGAGGGCGTTCGGGAAATAAACTGTCAGTAAAGAAAGAGGACTGATCAAACTTAATGATTGGTCATGGATACTGACAAAGGTTTAACTGGGTTTAGGTAGTCACATATTTGTTTGTTATACGGGTCATAACAAGATTAGTCAACATGTTGAGGCACATAATTGTTTCAGTGTGCCAGGTTTCAAATGATAATCGTCATTTGTCATCCACCCTAAACCCCCTTAAGGAATACTGAGTTTCTGTTGTTGAAACTGCACCTTTACTACATATTTCTGGTTGAACTTGATTTCTCTTGGGCTTTGGCCAGCTTATTCTGCACCTGAATTGGTCTCACTGCTTTCATAGTCAAAGCCTTCAGGGAAACAGACCAGTTCAAGCTTAGGTTATAGATTTGGGACATGATCCAGGAAGCTCAAAAGAAACTTAACCTTCACGAACGATTAAATCCCGTAGAAGAAGAGGTGATACTATCGTTAAATCACGTTAACCTTTAACTGAAGTTGGAGCTAACAAACATATGGTTGGACCGGTCTGTGTGTTTGACGTGAAACACAAGGCACACTGTTTCACAGCACAAAGAAAACTTTCAAGGAAGTATTAAACCAGTTGAGTGTTGCATAATAACCATAATGAATATGACTAACCACCCCATAGGAAAGTTGGTAAAGAAAACCCAAAATGTTCCCATTACAGTTAAAGAACCATGTGGCACTTTTTTTTCTGGTTGGACGGCTTATAACAGTGTCCTATTTGTGCCCATTTCGAACACAATGGCATTCTGTTTGTTCAGTGGTACTTTTAATCGCTGCGCTCCACCATCCCATAGCATGTAATTTCACTCCATGGACAACTCCTCAAAAAACAAATGCACCACACTCACTTACAGGTACCTGTATCATCAAGTAGATTAAATGAGAACTTTGACACGGCTTGCCAATTTGTTTACCCACCTGGACATTATGACCTCATTCTGCTTGACAATGGGGGCAGTTATTAACCACTGTGGGTGAACATATGTACTCTGTGATTGATACATAGAATGATTTCACTTTCACATTCTTATTCACTCACTCGTGCATAAAATCATGCAGGTAGGGAAGTTCCTCTTGGATCAGAAACGTTTTTTTTCTCTGCTCACAACATTCCATAAGCTGTTGAAACGTTAAACTTTTCCCTCCAGCAAAACTCTTCTTCCTGCTTTTTTCTTTAATGTGTCAACAACAAAAAATTTTTTAGAGAGACAAAAGCACCTTTTACACTGACAGAATCTGTGCCCTTTAATAGCCAATACAAAATACTTTTCCCTGAACATAACGGAAAGTTTGAAATTGGGACACCTGAAAGTGTCCAGAATAAAATCCCGGCCAATGATGTGTGAGTCTTGTTTAAGTGTTTTAGCTTAGTTCCTGATTTTTGATTCCAATGCCTCATGACTGATCGACACAGAAATGAAGTAAAGTCCAGCACTGTGAGAAAGTCTCGAGTCAGCCCTGATTTTCCTTATTTTCTTTCTTGACTTGCTTCCAAGGAGCCTGTCTTTCCTGTAATCTTATTAATTGGCCTACAGCAGTACTTCTCCTGGTTTTCTTCTTTAGAGACTAGCTACATTTTCTCTCATTTCCTGATCATTTTCAGAGGAATGTGTCTTTTTTTTTCCCTTTTCTTTTGTTAATCCTCTTAACGCTGACCTACAAACCATCCAAGCATAAAAAGTCACCTTACTCCAGTTCTGAACCAGCGCTTTGTCAGTTTTGAACTGCATTTTTAGGGACTTTGTAACTCACATCCTGTTATAAAGACGCATCATTTGTTCTCTTATCATTGGTTGCCCACAAACAAAAGGAAAACGATCCCACAGTTTGACAGAAATTCTACGGCAACAACGTTATTCCTTGCCAGCTGCTTGCTGAAACCTGAAGTACCTCTTGATGGTTTGCTTCGTGCTCTGAAAAAAAACTGAGGAATCTGGACAAGTGGAGGACAAATGAAGAAGTGGCAAGCCTAAAAAGAAATAAATACAGTCAACCCACAAGTAGGAGAATTTTTTGGAGAGAACGACACAGGGCCTGAGAGATGCATCTGCAACTCCAGATGACCCAAAGAACACTTGTCTAACCCATGAGAAAAATCATAGCAAATATAAAACAGACCAAATGGACCACATTGGTCAAGTTGAAATACCACCAAGTGTCAAAGATCTGTAATGTTACATTATTAACCATTTTTGGTTCATTTATTGTATTTGTTACACCTGTGTC
The DNA here is from genome assembly GCF_036924035.1 of Leuresthes tenuis. NCBI lineage: Eukaryota > Metazoa > Chordata > Actinopteri > Atheriniformes > Atherinopsidae > Leuresthes > Leuresthes tenuis. Next base: position 12,740,054 of record NW_027325365.1, on the reverse strand, counting down.
ACCATGGGTCCTTATGGGTTAAAAGGGTGCATCCATCCAATTCTTATACCAATTTATCAATCAATCAATCAATCAACATTTATTTATATAGCACCTTAGAACAACAACCAGAGATTGACCAAAGTGCTTCACAATTCCAGAAGTAGATTTAAAAGTAGATTACATATAAACACAAGACAACAACAAAAATGTGAGCCACAGCTTCAGTGAAAAGCCAGTTTAAATAAATATGTTTTTAATTTGGCTTTGAACTGAGGAAGGTCAGTGGTGGTACCTAAATCAGAGGACAGTGTATTCCAAGATTTTGGACCTGCCACTGCGAAAGATCGGTCACCCCACTGCTTACACCTGGACCGGGGGGACCTCCAGTAGACCTCAGGGTTTCACTTAAGTAGGGAGGTGCAAGGCCATTAACTGCGTTGAAAACAAATAACAAGGTTTTAAACTGGATCCTAAATTTTACAGGTAGCCAGTGGAGGGAGTAAAGTACAGGTGTGATGTGACCCTAACCCTAATCACACCAAACTTAATCCGAAACAGAGGGAGAGCCTAGCTGTCATTGGGTGAGAGGCAGGGAACACCCTGGACAGGTCACACACAGCCACTCAGTTTAGATACAATTCACCTCACAGGGGAGGATACTGGGAGAAAATGCAAACTCCACACAGAAATACCCCAGCTGGGATTTGAGGAACCCTCTTTCTGTGAGGCGATGGTGCTAACAACCACACCATCATGCAGCCCTCTAAGAGGGTTTCAGACTGAGGTAAAGAATAAAAATGGTCAATCAAAAATGGGACTTTTAAGCTCAGAATTGAACAAACCCCGTTGTTTTCCTTACGTTATCTCTTTTTATGTTTGTAGACTTTTTTTTTAGTGTTTTGCTGCTGCTTTTCCATTTTCCTGGCAATATATAAAGAAACTGGGAGAGACTGAAGGCTGTCTGCACCGTTACCGCAATGTTACGTTCCTGCTTCCTTTTGCATGTTCCCAACACATCTGTTATGGAACTGGAATAATTTTCCCTCCTTTCTTGTTACCTTTACAGTTGCAAAGAGTGATTGGCACTATGATTTTTACCTCTTTAGGTAAGGTTTACCTCTTTAGAATGATTCATGATGTTTTTAATCACTTGCCAGAGTGTCTCTATCTATCTATCTATCTATCTATCTATCTATCTATCTATCTATCTATCTATCTATCTATCTATCTATCTATCTATCTATCTATCTATCTATCTGTGAAATCACACCAAAATTGACTCACCGTAACTACAACTCACACAGACGGACACTTCTTGGGAAACCCTCTCCGCTCGCCTCCGCGACTCACTTTCTCTCGCATCCTTTTCACTTTTCACTTGCTGTGAGTCCGTGATATGCATTAGAATGGGTTCACATGAATGAGGGCGGTTGAATGAGGGGTGTCGCCCGAAGAGGGTGGGAGGACACAAGTTTTGAGCAGGTTGCCGACAAAAGGTAAATTCCTTGCACGCAGGAAGTAAAAGGCTGCCAGAACATCGATGGAGCGCCTTCGTTCATCAGGGACGCTTTTATTAGCGGATAAATTCGCTCACTCGCCATGTGTTATCAGAACATGTGGCTAAACTTTATGAATGATAGATCTTTTCCAAAAAAATGTGCGGGTTAAGTTGGACAGTTGATCGTTTTAAACAGCTCTGCGTAACGGTTGGGAGAGTCAACGTTGCGCAAAAATAAAAAAGCTAGTTCGTGTGTAATGTCAGTTATAAAAGTTGTAAGTAATACAGAGATAAATACAGTGTGCGATTAATGGGTTAAAAGGGGACTAATACAAACGTTTGGTGTGAATACAACTTACTTGGCACCACTCCTCCGCCTCACCTGTGAAACTGTGTATTTACCACCTGCAATATCCAGATCTCGACCTGTCTGGGCAGGTTAAAATAAAGACAGTTTAATAGACTTACATCAGTGCTTCAGTGGCCCAATAACAATCTTGCAGTGGTGTTACAGGTTGTACACTGCCATATCATTCTCTGCCCATTCTGGATGACGAGTATTCTTGGTTTCAAAGTATTGTTTCTAAGTTTGATGAACTTTTCCCCCATAATGATAATGAGAGCCCCACACATTATAGACATGTTGCCCACTCAATGTTAGCTTAGTAGTTGCACTGTGACTGAAACCTTGATAGGGACCACATAAGGCGACCCTGAATATATACCATTTATTCAATAAAAACTGCACAATTTGCACAGCTCCTCTTTTAAAAAGTCTGGATTTTAATTTTGTTTATGTGTCAGAAAAATCAGATTTCCACTATAAAATAATCTGGTCTTAAACCATATATTTATATTATCACAATATCAATAGAAAACCTGCAAAAACATGTTCTTTGTCAGGTTACCAGGGGATTCAGGACGCAGATGCAGGGTCTCTTGGGTTCAGAAGGTTTATTATAATAAACACACAGAGCAATGCAGGACGATCTCCCGGCAGCGCAAAAGATCAGGCTGTAAAAATCCGAAGCACTCTCCTCCGTAGCTATGGTGGAGAAGGAGCGCAGCTATGAAATTTACAAAACATAAAACTCTCCAAACTGGGAGAAAAACAGAAAAGCTATGAACGCTAAAAAAAACAAAGAGACGCTCTCCTAATGAGGCGGAGTAAAATAAAAGATGCATTCTTTACAAAAACAGAGGCACTATGAACTTTTGAGAACTATTTGAACACACGAGAACCATGGGGAACAGGTGGAAACACTTGGGAATCAGGGAAGACAATGAGACGCTTGACACGGGAGGAAAGGGCAAGATACCTGAAACAAGAGGAGAAGGTGAGTGTATTTTCAAAATAAAACAGGAAATGACGAGACAAGACATGGAACAGAAAATAAACCGTGACATTCTTATCAGACTAATTCACTTTTTTTGGGTCTCCTTTTAATGGTAATTGAATTAAACTAAAAAATGGAGTGAAGGAACAGTATAACAAACCCCCCAAACTCCAATCTGGAATCAGTAGTTGGTATTTGTTTTGCTATTATTTTACCAGCTGAGATTAAATCATTGTATTTTCATATGGGTATTATCAACGTGGTATGAATGTTTCATGCTTATAATATCTCTATTACTGCCACTATTGATAAATTGAGACGCTTAGTGACAACATAGCATAACAAAAGTCATCTTTAGGCACTTGTCCCACCAAGGTAATGACCATACAATGCTATAATACCTACTTGAGCTTCCTCTACCTTCCTTTTTTGACTGTTTTTACTTTTAAAATCAATCAGCAGAACCAGCTGTTGACTTAGCAAAGGTTCCACCAGAGTACACACAGGAACAAACAGAAATCAAGCATTTACATGTAAGAATCAACTTGTGTAGAAATGATGAAAAAACTAAACTAAAGAAGCACAATAAGGACTATTAAACTGAGACGAACTGTCTCGACTGGATAAGGTGAGAAGAGAGCGGGGAGGGGGGAGTTATAACCCTGGAAAGTTTTCTTTTCACATAACTGCAGTGAAAAACATGCCGAGACTTGAAACCTGATGCGTAAAGTTCAGCAAAGTGTGAATATCACGGATGATTTTCTTTCACTAAAGTCGTTACTGAAAGATGAAACAGTGCAGACTTGGCACATTATCAGTTTACATTTATTACTGACAAGAGTTGACTGACAATTACTGTCAGAGTCAGACGAGTCGGACGAGACAGTCAAAAACAACCCCAATTTTAAAGACAGGCTGGAAAAAAGAGAAAACACAGAAGTCCAGTTTTTGACAGACAGTGGACGGAGTGGTAAGGCACATGGGACAAGGACATAGGGACAGAAATCCCACTGTAGTATGGCCTTGAATCTTAATTTGTACACTTGAGATGCCACACTTGAATGTATGGAAATAAAGGGCAAAAAGAAAACAAGATATTGACAGTGTATAAATTCAGGATATGGCCAAGTCTAATGATGGTTCAAGGAGTAGTAGTTGCAGTAGTTGTCCTGTCCCATAAAATTAAATCGGTTGAGCAAATGTCAGACTTCCTAAATGTGTGCACAGTTGAGCAGTCTGTCACACTGAGGGTTTTAGCTGGCAGAGCAATTTAAAGGGAACGCAACTAAATAAATAACAAAAAATGTGCCGATATGTTGTCATTGTGTGTCTGTGCTATAATGCATTCGATCAGGTGTATCATAGATAAAACTTGATTAATGAGTTATTACCAGAGTAGTTAGACATTGTCCTCAGGTGACGTTCATGTGGGGTTTCAGCTCATGTAGGCGTTGCAACATGAGCTTTTAACATACAGAGAATTCAGGGATCTTTTGGCTGTTTCTTAATCCAGAAAATGGCAGTAACTCTCCCTGCCAGCAGGCGGCGGTGGTACGCTGTGAGATCTAAATGAAGGTTTAGCAGAACAAGAAGAAGGGCTAGGTGCTAGTTCTCAGACTGGCAGGTCAGATACAATTTTGTTGCTTTATACCAGCTGATCTGTGCCGTTCAATCAAGTTATGTCTTGAAGTCTTTTTATCCTCCAGATGACGATAATAATGAATACCCGAGTTAAAATAGATTAAGGTAGTGAAGCGAGCTAGTTTCGAAGTTAGCCACTTTAACCGTTGTAGAGAAGTTAGCATCTCGTTTGTTTTCATATTCACTGTCGCTGAGGTGTGCATTTAATCTATGTTAACTGATTTAACTCGGTGTTCTTGGCGTTTTATGGTCTTTCTGTGATGTAGAAGAATGTTTAAATGGGTGTAGCTCAGTTGATATGCGGTCATTTGGACGCAGATTGTTAAGCTACAATAGTGTGGATTCCTTATCGCACGTTGTTGTTGTCTTTGTGACAAGCGGTGCACTGACTTTAACATGTTAATGTAATTTCTGTAGGAGTTTCATCCATAATGGACCAAAAAATTCCTTATGATGATTACCAGCTCCCGGTGGTATTCCTGCCTTCTTATGAGAACCCACCTGCATGGATACCTCCCCAGGAGGTATGGCACATTTCAGTCCAGCCGTGGACGCTGCTCAAACCTGTCTTTAACCTTGATACATTGTAAAAAGGCAACTCAAGGTCAACAAAATCTTGTTTTTCCTGAGGTCTTCATCATCTTTAATGTTGGACGCGATTCTCCACCTTGACCTGTAACTACTATTCCAGTCATAATAGTGATACCAGTTTTGCTGTAGACTATTTCTCATCTGGTCAACACCAGAGAAACACACACACACACACACAAAAAAGGGGAATTAACTTTTAGGCTCAGAATATGTGAATTCTCCACTGGTACACATTTTTTTTACTAAATATACGGGGCTGAATGTGTTTCCAGTCCTCAGATATGTGATGATGAGCCTCCTAAGATTGTTTGCTCTTGTCAGATGGAATCTTATACAAACAGTCCCACAGCTCTGCTTGTATTTTTAGCGCGTTCATCACCCTGACTACAACAACGAGCTCACCCAGTTCCTGCCTCGCACCATTGTGTTGAAGAAACCTCCAGGAGCACAGCTGGGCTTCAACATTCGTGGGGGCAAGGCGTCACAGTTGGGAATCTTCATATCCAAGGTGCGTGTAGCCCCGGTGTTTTGTTTGGTTTTGTTCCTATATTTGTTGTTCTTCACTTGTGCACGTGTGCGCTGTGCCGGCAGGTGGTACCCGATTCCGACGCCCACAGAGCAGGGCTGCAGGAGGGAGACCAGGTTCTCTCTGTAAACGACGTGGATTTTCAAGACATCGAGCACTCGAGAGTAAGTCAGAGGACCTTCAAGCTGAGGTCCCAAAAGTATTTATTCAACAGTGTTGTGGGCTGCGTGAGACTGTAGTTCAAGTACAAATTCAGTCACACTACTTCGGATTTCTCAGTAGGCACAAATTTAGGTTTTCTCTTTTATTATTTCCAAAAAAAAAGGCAAAATAAATGTTTTAACCATTTAAAAAAATTTCTACATCAGCTTGTGCTTCAACACAAATGTTAAGATGCTTGTATACTCTCTCAAAAGTCTTTTTGGAGGGTTAAACCCACTGAAGGCTGGAAACACTCCACCAAAGAATGGATGGCCTGTGATTCTTTGCTCGGCGGAGATTTCTTCAGTTGTTTGATTGCTTGTGGGTCTCTGCCTGTAGTTTTGTCTCCAGCAAGTGAAAGCTGGAGAATTCAGATGAGGTAGTGATTTGCAAAATGTTCCTCTCCTCACTTTAGAAAAGCTCCTGGGTTGCTTTTCAGGGCACTTTGGGCAATTGTCCAATCCTTTGTGCTGCGTTTAGTTGAATCTGAGCAGACGGCACGTTCCCTCACACTTCAGAATTCATCTGCTGGTCATCGAGGGTCACTGTTAGCCATGTTTTAGCCCAGCAGTTACGCTGCCTCCATTTGTTTTACAGAACATCTGTGTTCTGGCATTCTTGTTCAGCTCGATATTAGTTTTAACTTTCTCAAGAAATTTGTGTCAGAGCTGCTTTTGCCTTTTAAAGATGTTTATTTTCTTCTCTTTTAATTTTTTTTACAGTGTAATCTGGCCTTTCTCGTCTTAAAACTAGCTTGAGAATGCTTTGTGTCTCATAGTGAATAATGTCCATCTGAAAGCTGGTGGATTAGTTTTGCTTTTGCAGCCCAGAGATTTGACCTGCGTCAGTTGAGATCTCCTTCGACCACATGTTGTAGATTCACGTTTCTGCTTTTAAACACAAATACCACACTTAGACTCCACACCTTATAGCTGCTTAACCTTTAAAGCGATTATAAAGGATTGGCTCACACACTACCACCCACGAAGCAGCTTTAAAGTCATTTGTCCAGTTTACACTTGAGCCCACGAGGACGGTTTCACTCTTTAGCTCGAATTTCTGAACACCTCCTCCAACTGGGACGTGAAAACCTTTTTCACTAAAGCGGATAACTGCGTAACTGTAACTTCCGTATTGTTTTGGTGAAACTAAAGTAGCAAAATATTCCCAACATTTTAAAGTATTTCCACATGGCCTGTTGTCAGACAGTTTTATATCAGCCATACTTGCAGACTTTGGTGTAAAATGAGTTGTTATGTGAAAGGATTTTATTCACACATTTAGATTTCCGTTCATATCCATAAGTGTTGCTCAGTTATTCAGCTGTGTGTTGTGGCGGTGCAAATAAGATGCTTGTCTTCCTCTTCAGGCTGTGGAGATTCTGAAGACGGCTCGAGAAATCCTGATGAGGGTTCGCTTCTTTCCTTACAGTAAGTCTCGGTTTACTAAATCGTTTCAGGAGTCTTTTGATTTTGCGTACAGGGTCGGTATTTAGAGAAGTCAATACTGCCTTGTTTTAATACAGAATTTGCTATATTGAGTCAAATTTAAGGCTCTTCTTTACTAAAACTGCCTTCTAAAGGACTGTAGCTTTATTAAAATACTTTTATCACAGATCTAAAAGCTTTGACTGTAGTTTTGTTGCTGTTCTATAGATTTCACAACAGGGTTTATTGAAGTTATGCTCTGTTTTGGTGTGAGACAGACTTTTTATTATTGTTCCTCCTATACAACACTTTGTACATTCTATCAAGATGTAGAGTTCAAAAGTTCATGTGACGGGAGAAAAATGAATAGAATATTTTCAAGAAGTTGGAGGATTGTCTTAAGATCCCAGCATTTTAAAGCACACATAAGATAACTGTCACGATGATCCCAACGCATGTCTTCATGCTAGATTATATCCCCCAGTTAAACCAAATGCTGCGTCTGCTACAGCAGCATAGCTCAGCAGTAGAAAAGTCCGCCTGCTATCCTGATCTTTAACCAACTGAAAACATCATGAAATGTAAAGTACGACAAAGAAGTCCTGAAATCTCCCATCAGCTGAGAATGGGACAACGTTTCTCTCCCAGATCTCTTCAGCTCCCAGAGCTTTACAGACTGTTGTTAACAGAAGAGAGGATGCTACACAGCGGGGAAACTGGGCCCCGTCCAAAAATTTTAACGAGACATTTTGCTGCCATCAAATTAAAAAGGAGCGTAATGTTTACTTGAAACAGCGAAATGTCTCGCTTTTAAGATTTGACGTGATTTCTCTTTTCCTTACAGCTCATTTCAGATTGTTTTTATTACCATTTCGCACAGCTTTTTTGGGGGGAGTTGGGGTTGCATCTTTCAGTGCAATAAACTGTGTTCTCGGTTCCTCTAACAGACTACCAAAGGCAAAAGGAGAGAACTGTACACTAGGTGGCAGAAGAGAGGCAAAGATATCCAACAGACTCTTCACTGGACGTCATCGCCTTCCTCCCACACTCTGGCCTTCATTCTGTCTCTGATTCAAGATGACAGATGCATGATTAAAACCCTCATTCAAAGTCTTCCCAGATAGAAACAAATGTACTCTGCTGTACACTTCTGGTTTTAGTTAGTTTTGTAGCTTCTTTGCATTTTAAAACATGTGAGCAGAGCCTTGAACATAGACATTTTACATAGTTTTGTAAAAACACTTAAAGCAAAGCATCAAAGGTCCCTGTACACTTAATAATAGGCTTTGATCTGATTAGAACTCGTGCGTTTTGCACATTTGACACTGATATTAAAGTAGATTAATATTTTACTACACACTGACACATTAAGTACAAAGACGTCGAAGTCTCATATACTGAAAGAACAAACGATAGTGCAGGACTTCTGGCCATTTTTAAAACAAAATATTACTGTTGTACATTTAACTATTTAACAAATATTTGTAATTGTGCGCAGAGTGATGACTTGTGTAAATATTCATTTCAGAGATTGCTCTCAAAGATTTAATGTTGTTGCTGGTACTTTTTGTTTTGTACGTGGTGTTTTTCCCACCATGCTTCTGTCGCTGCTTTAAACCTGTTGTTTGAGGTGCTAAACGGTGAGGAGGTGTGACGTGCAGCGTGCTGTCAAAGTGCACGGCACAAATCATAGAGTGGGGAAGGTTATTATCAGGTGTTCCATCGGTGTGCAGCAGACGGTGTGCAAAGAGTGCCTCTCCTATGAAAAGTTTGGGTAGAAAAGAACCACTCATTCAAACTATTTGCTCAGTTTGGCCTAAATTCCTGTACGATCATGCTGTTTAATCCCATTCACACCAAGCAGGTGAATGAAGATAACCACATATTGTTATAATCACATATCCAGACCACATAGATATATATAACTGGGCTGTCCTTTGGCCTTTATTATTGTCTGACTTTGGGAAACAGTCTAATTTCCCCAGAGCTGACGTGTCTTGAGCTTTTCAACCACATTAAGTTATTTGCAGAACTAGTTATTTGCAGTATTTCCTCACCCCTCGCACCTCCGAAACTGTGGGGAGCGCCTCCTCACACTTTGAAAAGCTGGTTCGGTCCTTTCAGAGTTTCCACCTTTGTCTCCTTACGCAGGAACATTTGCAAAGAAAATAAATGTTTGTTTTTTTTTACTGTTGGACGCTACGGTCCTCTGCTGATTTAAAGTACACTCGTGTATGTTTAACACCTGCTAATAAAGTGTAAGAAACAAAGCGTTCGCTGGTGTTGCATTCGGTTAGCTCTCTTTTGTCTTCACCGTTCTCGTAGACGGGACAAACGAGCTTAAAATAACTGAACCTCATTCCTAAACAGGAACCACCCTAGGCCAAAACTATCAAAATCAAGGCTTTACAAAGGAGACAAAGACATAGATAAATGTCTGTGAGGGATTGTAGCTGAAGCTCGTTTGTCATGTCCACATAATAAATGTGATGACTTCATGTCAGTGAGCGGAGCTTACGCTGTGTTCTATGGTTTGTTACAGCAGTTTGGCTGATTTATTACGTGTGGAAGTTTTCTTCCAGTGATCTGCAACATTTTTTTTATAAACCGAACATGACACTGAAAAGATAATTTAAAAACCAGTCCGTGAACTCTCGTTACCTTCCTGTATTGATGGAACCTGCACAAGAGCTGGACGTCGACTGGTTCTATCTGGTAAAAGTCGTCCGACTCGTTCCTCTGAGTTACGGTTGGTTTCTATTGAGGCCGAATGTCGCATAAGAATGCAGTCGCGGGACAGCAATTCCTAAGGCATGTTCACCTCATAGGGTTTATTTGAAAAAGTTCAAAACTGGCCGACAATCTTAAAAGTCGATATCTTCAGGAAAAAAAACAGTCAGCCTGCAGGGCTTCATTCCAGCGCCCGTTTGTCATAACTTCATCAGCTTACAATAATAAATAAATACAATGAAATCTACCTTTTATGGCCATTCCAATCACTCAAGGTCAGGTGATACTTGAATAACAAAACAGTCTTGCTATGTACATCACATGTGTTAATACAACCTACTGAGATGGTCAGTTTGAGCCCCTCCTTGTGAGCCAATTACAATCTAGCACTTCTGTAGCTTTACATTTACTTCTTCATAAACCTTCAAACAGTCCTGATTTACACATTGAAAGCAAGAGATACAGCAATGTTCATCTCTTAATATGAGTAACAAATTGACTTCTCTTATATACTGGAAACCTGTTTAGTTTTTAAAGATTAATGCTAAAAAAAAAAAAGTGTTTAACAGCGTAACTGACAATACAAACGAATGAACAAAAGTAGTGATTATTTCAAGTGTCTGTCTCAAAGAAAGTTAGTTTCAGCACCTTCCAATATTCGTTCAAAAGTAAGAGTTGAACCCGATGCAAAAATAAATTAAAATCTCTGCATCTCCTTCGACTTTTGACTAAAGATGGCCCCATGCTCGCTCCATTATGAGTGTAGCGCTTCAACGGTGTCACATTAAAACCCCACAACCTCTAACCCTGTACAAAAGCTTAGATAAAGATGGACTGAGGTGAATGGCAACTTGATCTGTGCTCATTTCTGCCCCGTTACGACAGCTGTAAACACTTCATGCTCTTGCTCATCCAAGAAGGCACCGGTGTGCCTGGGAAAATTGGGAAAATGAGAGGATTAGGTTGAAATCACAGAGAACCTGAAGTCTCAAAGTCTTTTCAGAGTCTGTAGTTTTTTTTTTTTGTTTTTTTTTTTAATATGTATACAGTCCCCTTTGGCCACCTTTTCTAAGCGGTTTAGCTGCTGTCCTCGCCGTCCTGAGCGTCCAACTTGGAGCTTTCGTCCAAGTTTTCTAGCGAGTCCGCTCTCTGTATTGACAGTTCGGTGGGGTCCATCATGGGCAGGGTGCTCTGCTCTGGGTAGAGCCAGGGCTTCTGGTTGGGAGAGTTCTGCCGTTTCCACTCCAGATAGTTCTGTCCCGCCTTGTGGACACTCTTCATTACCTGGAAAGAGAAGGGATTATCATCATCAGAGAGCGGCAGTCTGACATTGAGGATTAGAACACGCCTTCGCTATCAGTCAACAAGGCTGAAGATAAAAACGAGTGACAAAACACTGACAGATTAGACTGAATGGAAAGTAGTCATGAGCTACACTGACTGTGAGAGTTCTCTGACCCTGTATACCTGGAAGATAAACATAACAGTCTGAGTAATCTTGCCGCAGCTGCAGTGAGTCTTTCATCATCTCCGTTAGAACAGGAATTGCTGAGGCCATAAATTGTCAAAAAAAAAGTAGATAATTCCATCCCACAATTCCTTGTGGCTGCAACATTCAAAATGATGCCCAATTGTTTTCATCCAGATGCAAGAACTGGGATTTATGTAGTTAAAATGAGGAGTGAGCAGCCTGCGGCAACAATATAATGACCATTGATCAATTGTTATCATTCAACTATCAAACTATTGAAGAAAAACTCATTTCCACCCGAGCCCTGCCCACAGATGGCCATGCACGGGAATCTTTGGCATGCTGAAGAGGCAACAAAGACACATTCAAAAGCCCATAAAAATGTCAAGTGAGCAAAGTGGTGAACTGTGGTATGTCGGCCCCCGGGTGCTGCGAGGCCGTTTCAGACCTGGGAAAGTTCACAACAAGTCAATGTGCCTCAAAACGAGCCCCAGTAGCTCGAGTGTGGTCGGATTCTCGTTGCAGTGCTGTTATTTTTTCCTTATTCTTACATTCTAACCTCTTCAAACGAGGCAAAGGTAATCAGAGTCTGTTTCTTCTGACTATTCAACTACATCCTTGGTCGCTGTGGGTAACGTAGGTCAGTTTCCTTCTGCTGATATTTGATATTCTGACCCATTTAACACGTCTCGACAATCACCAAATTCGCCACTGGTTCCAACTCCAAAAGTAAAAATAGCCGGTTTTCTTAGCCCAATAGATAAATTATTAGTGGATTAGAAATGACTAAAACAACTGGCACATTAAGGGACAGAAATGTCAGAGGCAACCATACACAAATTAGAGGAAGTAGACGAGTAAACGCCCTACAAATCTACTTTTCTTAAAGATTCTGAGCGACTAAAATTATCACAGATAACCTTTATAAAGAGCACAGCAGCACGGTGGAAATAGTACCATGTTCATATATATATATATATATATATAGTCCTGTCTTTTATACCAAACGTTTGGATATTCTTTAGAGACCATTGTCCATGAGTCACTGTTTTACTAGTAAGGAAGCGCAGTGTTTAGCTCAAGGTATTAGTCACTGAATGGCAGTTTGTCAAACACACTTCAGCTAAATAGTTGCAATCTATGCGATATGAAACTTGGGGAACGAGTTTTGCCAGGAGAACCACCAACAGCTCAAGCTGAGATTTTCCTTTGTCAGCAGCAGCACTTACGTGGGCAGGCCCTTCAGATGCGTCTCTATGGACCCATTGTCCCTTAAGACACATGAAACCCCCCCCCCCCTCCCCCCTCATCTGAAGACACCTGCTGTTCACATTTTAAATTGGGACACGCTGACAGTCCTTATGCATAATTAACCTGACCACTTTCAACTCTGCTGTGTGCCGGAGCCAAACACACAGTCAATTAGCACAGTTCGTTGGCAGGAGTCGTTCAAACATACATACCCGAGGAGCGAGAACATGCGACGCTTTGTTCACCACCCACTTCGGAAGAGAGCCTAAAGAGAGAGAACACTTTTAAAAAACTTTTCCAAAAGTCTCAAGTAGGAATTCTGACTTAGAAGAAGTCAACGGAAGGAAACTGTTGGGTGCGCTCTCACCTTTGGGGTCGGCTTGTGAAAGGTAGATGAAAGTGCAGCTCTTTGGTCCTGTGGACTTGATGAAGTAGCCGGTCAGGATGGAAATGGCTCTCACAAGATGGCTGTGGGGAGGGTGTTTCTGTGATGGAGCCAACAGATGTAGAACAATTAGGAAAAAAAAAACCCTAAAAATACAGTTTAACAGCGCTGCAGAAGAGTCAGCGGTGCTGCCAATTGTTAGGAGGGGAGGGGGGGGCGGCGTACCGGGTGTTTGACCGAGAAGTTAATGATGGTGTACTCATCATCCGTCGCCTGCCACGAGCGCAGAGTCACAACATCTCTGTTCTTTATTGGCTTAGGACATAACCCTGCAGAGCAAAAAAAAAAAAAAACAACAACACACACCAATCTCCATTAGTTCCGGTTTTTTAACGGTCACAACCGTGGATTCTGGTGTTATGACAATAAATGCATCGGTGTAGGAGGAAGCCACTCAGTCTACATCCCTGAGGGCTGCATCAGCTCACAAAGGTGTCAACAGAGGCAGGCAGAGGCACAACACAAGAGCTTAGAGGCACCATAGAAGGCTTCACAGAGAAAGAAAACGGTTTAAGGGCGTGATAACAGAAAGAACAGCTCGATGATGAGGATATAATGCTGACGTTGCTGAATTAAAGGTCTTTTCTAGTGTCTGTATCAGAGTCAGGCCTATAAGCAGGGTTTCTGATGTGTCCCAAACCCGCAGAAGGTGAAGGAGTGGAACTCACATGAGTAGTAGCCCACATCAGCATTATCAGAGAGCCGGGCAATGTCAAAGCTCTCCAACATGGTGGGGTCCCATCTCTTCCTGTACTGGCCGTCGTGGATGACGTCGTACATGGTAGCAGCTGACACATCTTTGATTGTCATCTTACACTGAAACACACAAGACGCGCGCAAAGTGTTATCCAAACGGGTGGAGTACCCACAGTTAAGCATGACAACCTTCAAAAGTTGATCATTTTCAGGACAACGACGTGTTGAGTTGAAGTTGGAATGAACTTACCTTGATTTTGTGGATTTTAGGCTCATTATTCCCCTTGTTTGCTGGTTGAACCTCGACCCAAACTTGCATGTCGCTCTTGTCATATTTGTTTTGCCAGTTCTCCGTCGCCAAACACTGTCTTTTAAAGTCAGCAAAGGCCGCCTCGCCTGGTAAAATACTCGCCCGCCGTGACATGTCTGACTTCTGTCCAGCAGGTGTTTTTTTCTTTTCTTTTTTTTTTTTTTTAGGGGCAACCTCCGCGTCGGTGAGATTTAAGGCTTCTGTGGATGTGCGCCACCGGAGAGAGGAATATAAGCGCGGAGATCACCAATCAAGTTGAGCAGGATTTTCTTTTTGCGTTGAATTCCTGAGCCATTCCTTCAAACAAACGCCTCTCCCGCTGACGTATCAGCCCTTCCGGCATCCAGGTGTGTTTGTAAGGGGGAAAAAAAAAAAAGTAGGCCCCGCCCTGTTACAAGGGACCAAAATGGTCAAGTCCCTGCAAGTGCTGTTTCACCTCCACTGGTCGTGACTGAAACCAGGGGCTGAGAAAAAAGAAAAAAAAAAGTAGTAGGATGAAGACTGTGGGAGACTCAGGGGAGTGGGTGGGTGAGAATTGCTCTGTGATGATGCATCTGAAACATCACAGCCACACAGTGTCATTTATAATAGTAGTAAATCTGAATTTATTCTCGCACACCTGACCTATAGTCTCACATGGACTCTCCAAAAAGGCGTCTGTAATAATGGTAAATGCCGCAGTTACTTGGGTATCTATCGATGCATAACAAAATGCAATACAAGCGAAGATAACCCAGAGGCAGGTACAGACAAAAATAAATATTTGATACCCATCAGAATGTTGAGTTTCTCCCAAGCATCTCTGTTGCATCAGCCATAACATTAAAACCCAGTCCGAGTGAGTGAAACTGCACATTGTTTCAGTGTAATACTCTGCTGGGAAAACCTGCGTCCCCGGCATTTACATGGATGTTACTTTGACACCAGCCACCTACCAACACATTTCTGTAGACGAGTCAGCCTCTGGATCACCTGCCAACATCATCACTACCCGAAAGCAGCAGCAGCAGCAATTCATCGAAGCTATTGCTTAACCCTCTTTGTCTCAGTGATCGACATCAAACTGGAGAAACAGCCAGAGATGACTGTAACCTGCAGCTGTAACCACCAGCACCACCGTTAACCACCACCACCACCACCAATACCGGCAGCAGCAGCAGCAGCAGCACCACCACCACCACTACTACTACCAGCAGCAATAGCAGCATTACCCACCACCACCAGCAGCAGCTGCAGGACCATTAACCAGAAGCAGCAGCATCAATCACCACCACCAGCAGCATTAACCAGAAGCAGCAGCATCAACCACCACCAGAAGCAGCATTAACCAGAAGCAGCAGCATCAACCACCACCACCAGCAGCAGCAGCAGCATCAACCACCACCAGCAGCATTAACCAGAAGTAGCAGCATCAACCACCACCACCAGCAGCAGCAGCAGCATCAATCACCACCACCAGCAGCATTAACCAGAAGCAGCAGCATCAACCACCACCAGCAGCAGCATTAACCAGAAGTAGCAGCATCAACCACCACCACCACCACCAGCAGCAGCAGCAGCATTAACCAGAAGCAGCAGCATCAACCACCACCAGCAGCAGCATTAACCAGAAGCAGCAGCATCAACCACCACCACCAGCAGCAGCAGCAGCATTAACCAGAAGCAGCAGCATTAACCACCACCAGCAGCAGCAGCAGCAGCAGCAGCAGCACCATTAACGGCTGTAGGTTTCTGAAATGCAGGGCACATCCTTCACTGAACCAAAGACTCTGCATAAATGTATTCAGTCTTCATTTTGTTCAGTTTTTTCGATGCTTTTTAAGAGAAGTCTGAAGACCACCAGGACACTCACTGAAGCAAAGGATCAGAAGTCTTGATGTCTTACATGACCAAGGCTGACTATGACAAGGGAGCCTTTGTCAGAGAAAAAGTCCATTATCTTTTTTCTTTTTTAACCTTTAAGTCTGTTGAGATTTTGAGTGGAGCATTCAGAGCAGACGGGATAGGAACAGATTGTTTTTTTTATTGCTAAATGATTGTTGTGCATTACTGCAGTTATCATTATCAAATCACTTTTTTTCTGATTATTGCCGACGGCTCTTGAAAGTTCTAGATTAGGTTACTTCTCTGCATTTACCTGTAGGTTGACTCATTATCACTGTATGTCTATGAAGTTTGTTATTTTCAAGACTCTGTTTTGGTAAGTTAACTTTCACGTTGTGTGTGTGTGTCACCAAGTTATGTCTACAAAAGCCAGTTGGACCAGACTCTCAAACTCTCAAAGGGAGTGGGGAAGGCCTTGAGAGGCAGACAGCAGCGGGACAAATCACTTCAGCCTATTTTATAGAACGGGGATCTTGTTGATCTGCTTTTCTTAGGAAAGCTTATCTGTCCACGTTGAGGGCTTACAAGTGCTGCTTTAATGGGCAGCCGAACATTCTTAGCCCCCCCCCCCCCTAACGCTGTCCGACCAACATGACCTCACAATGATTAACTATTTACCGAGCTTTCAAACTGAAATTGGTCCACTTTCCTTTAAAACCACAAACCAAGTCTTGAAGTGATGCCACAAATTGAGGGGAGGACAGATTATCCTTGATGTCAAAGGGCCTCCTCACTCCAAACGTCTCCAAATTCACGATTGTCCTTTTACAGAGCTGTCGGTTTCTGTACGCCAAACACTTCAAACAGGAATCTCTGTAACTTGAATGTAGCAAATAACTTAGTTTCCAGTCACACTCTCTTTGCACATGTAATAGGCAGCAACAGGAGTTTCTGAAATGCCATCTCATGTTCGTATATTTTGCCGCACCTTTCTGCTGTATCGTTTCATGTCAGCGATGTATTGCCCAACGTGTAGTTTCAGTCTACTTTGATGACGTGTGTCACACACCTACAAGAGACAGGTTTTTCACCTTCAGCTCAGATGCTATTAACTGGACTGATTAACAGGATTCAGAGAGGAAAGAATGAATGAATGAACCATATGACTCCATCCCAGCTAATGGAGATCTTTCACCAGCAGTGCTTCTGAAAGAAAGGGATTACAACCTGTTGCGTTTTGGTGAAATATCTTTATTTTATTCCATGTGACAGGCCTACACTTGTGTTTCGTTGACTCTCCTTTTTATACATAAGATAATAATAGTACATTATCCACACAAACGCTGCTAAACACGAGTAGACGTCATATTTCAAATAGACAGACACAATTCAGAAGAGCACAAAGCTGAGTATTTTAGTCAGTGACAAATAAGAGAAGAGCTGCTCATGATAAAATGTTTGTTCGTGATGTCATTAAATACTTAAACCTTCAAATCCTCCTGAAAAGGCCAACATTTCAAAACAAGCAACAGCAAATGACCGGTGTTATTTGTTGTGCTATGGCTAGTTATTGGATTGTGTTGCACTATGTGTGTGTGTGTATTTGTCTGGAGATGCTGCAGCCTTTACCCGTCACTGTAAACCAAGCTACCGACTACACAAGAGAAAACATCACCAGGCATAAATGTCACCTTTATGTGGAGCCTTAGCGGACACGCAAACAATAAATAAAATAAACTTTCAACATGCGCGTCAGCGTCTGTACTTTTGGTTAAGCGTACAATGTCATCTGTATGTCCAAGAATTAAAAATAAATAAATGCATAAAACCAACAGTCCTACACAGGAAATAGCGATACAGCAAAAGATACTGCAACTAACTTCTCTGCACTTTTTTTTTTTTTCCTTTTTCCTTATTTAGGGTGTTAGTAAGCACTAGCTGCATCTGAGGACGTTAATCTACCAGCTCTACAAAACATCGAGTGAAGCCATGAACCAGTCAGCAGGCTTCTTTGATATTTTACAATATTTGTGGCTTGATTCAGTGCACAACATGGTGAACAAACAAGCAAGGCATCTGTGTTCTTATCCATATAAATCCTGCATGGTGAGCATGCTGCATGTTCTCGCGATAGTGTAATCGACACAAACACAAACTATCAATGAGACGGTGGTCTCCACCGGGGTGGAAAAAAAAACAACTAAACACTGGCTTTTTATTTTCTTTTCTCCTCATCCAATAACCTAAAACTCCCCCTCAGCTGTGTTAGTATGCGTGCAGCTAATTTAACAACATCGAAAAGACAGTTGCTGTAATCTTAATGCAGACAATGTTTAAGGTTAGTAGCCAGTCTAATGAATTTGTGATGCTTTCCCTTTGATGGATGGACATCTATTCCCTTGTTATTTTGCTCCTAATATGGATCGACATTCTGTTAATTTGGCGTGCTAACACAATGTCGCATTTGGCAGCTTAAACCCACAGATGCGTATAAACTGGCACAGAAAGAATGATTCCACCGATCGTCTTCAACTTAAAGGGTTGACTCGACTTAAGATGTTGTAATATCATGGTTTGAAATGATGCAAACTCACTGGTATAAGATCCTGTCTCTGCTTCCTCAAAATGAGACGAGAACTACTGAGCTGTCAGAGATGCAACAGGTTCGGGCGAATTCTCCATTTGAAATAAAAATACAGTACAACGGGCAGAGAATTAAACCGTGCCGTCATTTGACGTGATCCCAAGCAGGTTAACTTTACAACGACGAGAGTAACAGCACTAAGATTCTGAACTGTGCAATAACTCAAGAGCGGTTAGCGATGTCAGTCTGCAATCCTATATAATGCCATGCAACTGGAAGAAAATCTGAACATATCTAACCTTGTTTTAAATGTTTGCTTCTGAAATAGGTTTTTTTTTTTTCTCCCCCCCGCAGGATAATCTGATTCAATACATGTAATGCACATCCACACGGTTACTTTGAAAAGTCACTGAGTTGAAAAGGAGGGAGAAGAAGAAGAAGAAGAAAAAAATAAAAATAATAATAAAAATAAAAAAGGTCCTCGTTCCCGGCGGCGGAGTGCAGCGGGCGGAGAGTGACCGCTGAGAGACAAGCTGTTGGTGGGAGAGGAGACAAGCTGGGTGGGGGCCGAGGAGCACTAGCATGAGCAGCTGCTCTCGGTTACAGTCATCTCTGGCTGTTTCTCCAGTTTGATGTCGATCACTGAGAAAGAGAGGGTTAAAGCAATATCTTCGATGAATTGTGAGTTTTCACAAGAGAGCTTTCATTCTTACTTTCCCGGTGCACTTAATGTGCTTTCGGACCACAGTTCTTGCTCATATATCATGTTTCTGGAGTACGTATCACCCCCCCGCACCCCTTTTTTGTGTTAGCGCTGCAGGAACTGAGGACCATTGACACTTTTTTTTTTTTGCAACCATCATCATAGATAACTGTCTAAACACAAGCATTGTTAAAAAGAAATAAATAAATAAATAAAAAAGCAATGAAATGCCCTTCCCTAATTTAGCTTGATCCAAAGATCTCATAAACACTCACCGAATAAACCATAAACCAAAGTTAAATATTGCTCTTTATGTTCAGAATACACACACACTTTCAAAACAGGTCTGTCCAGAGATATTTATTAATGTAACTCATGATAAGTGACTGAATGGGCTTTTTTTTTGTCTACCTTTGTAGTCATTTTTAGTGTCTTTGTGTATCCTTAAGAAATAAAATAATCCTCAAAAAGACTCATTTATCAATGAACTGCCACTTTAATGACAAAGTGTGTCAAAGCGGTCGTTTTTTTTTCTGTCATGCAACTGTTTATTTCTCTTTTTGTCCCTTTATAATGCACTTATGCATCTCTGTGGCCGTTCAGAGTTCTTTGTTTCAATTCATGTTTCACTGAGTTTGTCTTTATGGTCGTTCAGTCTTCACTTGTGGTCGTTTTTGTGCATCTTTGTGGTTGCGTAGTCTTTTGATTGTTGCTTTCTGGTAATATTACGTATGTTTGGGCTTGTTTTGAGACACACAATGACGTGTCTCTTGGTGGTCGCTTAAGACCGTTCGTGGTTGTTTTGTGTCTCTTTGGGAAACCCAGAAATATTCCAGCAAAGCTAATTTATCTAACTCTCTTAGATGTCTCTTTAACATTTAGCCTATCCTATTTAATATTTCCTTTGATAAGTAATTAAATCACTAATATATTATTTCTTCACTTCTATTCAAACTCATATGAACTCATTAACCAATCACATGTCTTCTATTGTGTCACCGCAGAGCTTCTATTGAAAGTTAAATGAAAATGAACATATTTCCTTATGAGTGGTTTATCTTCAGGCCATCTGTGGAACCGTCTGCTCTGGAAAGCACCATAAGTAACCCTCATTACCATTTTTTCTATATATTAGAAGCATTAAAGCATTGGCAACAACAACAACTTGACATAAAAAGAATTTCTGCTGAAAGTAACTCGAAAAGGATACTATCCTCTTTGCTTTTCTCTGGTGTGCTGTCCATCCCAGGCAATGCAGCAGCAACACGCCGGAACAGCTACGGAACAAAGCAAGAAGATTTAGATAGCTCAGTAGAAATTGGTCTTACTACAGTGGGATGTAAAAACGATGTGACATCAAGCAGGCGTGTTTGATATGCCTCAGGTTACTATGAATGAAATGTTATTAGATCAATACCAAAACAGTATTCGCATTTCCTGGAAATTCAACTAATAAACTGCCACTGTAATCCTCCAACACCGAGGTAATGTTGTCTTGCCAACTGATTCATGGTAACTCCAACAATGCAATGAAACAAAGAAACCTATGAACAATAGACGATGTGTTTTCTCTAACAGTATATCATCATATCACCCATCTCTAAAGCTGATCGCCAGTTCTCCTCAGCGCCACTCGTCCCGGCCCACTGGTCTGTTTTAGACGTTTCCCTGATCCAACACATCAGACTCGGCTTGTCCGCAGGTTCTGCTCGAGCCTGCCAACAAGCCTTCATTTTCAGCCGCGTTTGGTGAAGTAGGGAAACATCTCAAACATGCAGGGCACTGGCAGAGGGCTGGGGCTGAGGAACAGTGATCTACAAGGTGTTTAATCCAAAAGTATACACTAGTAAAGCTTGTAAATTCTTTCTTCCAACACTAGTGGAAAATCTGCAACTAACTCCATTAATCTTCAGACATCCACAAGTCCAAAATTTCTTTTGGCTGCTACTTCTTCAACACAACAAAAACCGTATGGCCTTAAGAGCACACTTTTCATTCATCTTCAACGGGGCCTTATTTTCTTTAGATAACAAGCCATGTATTAAGACTTCCTCACCATGTCCCGTACAGCAGATTTTCTAATATATATCAAAAACTCCCAACATCTCAGAGGTTAGACTGGCCCGGACAAGCCTGATGTTACGCTGGAATATCACTCCTGGTCTGAAAGGTAAATGTACACATCTGTTGCATCTGGTAATGAATCCAAAGATTGTTCTTTACACAAGGGACGAGGCTGAAAAATCAATAGCGTTGCTGCTGTAATCGTCCGGCAGGATCGACAGGCAGCACTGCATCAAACAGAAAGACTTCTGTTGTAGAAATCACTTAATGGGCTCAGTAAGCCTTCTGAAAGCCACCCCGGTGAATACAGTTTGTTGGAAATCATGGATGCAGCGTTTCCCCGGCTAAAGGAAAGAGGGACCGTCTGGTTTGTTACAAACTCTAAATCCAAACACCACTAACTTCCACATCTGTAAAGGCACAACTGATGCTAAATCCTATTTACTGCATACACAGGTCTTGGAACAACATATGCTAGCATCCAGAAAGCCTTTTCCTTTAAATTTTTTAGGAAGGGCCTTCCTTACTTCAGCACCACACTAATAACAGAATGGCTCTATAATAACGGTCTGCATGCTAAAGCGACCTGCCTGCAGTCCAGACCTGTGACCCACTAAAACATGTGGCTTGTTATGAGATGAAGAATATACCTAAAGCATCTGAAAACGTGCGTAAAAAACAGAATGGGAAAAGCTTTTCCTTTCAAAACACACACTGAGTGTTGTCAGAAGAAATAGTGAAAAAGAATTATCTCCATCTCAAGTTTGGACACATTATCTGGGTACCATTTCAAATTGCACACTGGGTTTATGCGAGTAGCCAATCATTGCATTCGGTTTGCATTTCACATGTACACAGCCTTCCAACGTATTCGGTGATGGGGATTATAGTCGCAGAACTATTTTTAAAGCTGGTTATGTTCTGGTGAATCATACAAAATGCTGAAAGAAATGCCGTGGCAGTAAACCCGTGCAGAGCAAGTGAAAACCACAGCGTAACATCTACAAGCAAAGCCTGCGGGGGTGAAAACACGACTGAAACACACGAGAAAGGCAAGTCATGGTGAGCCATGAAAGGGAAAAGGGAAGTGTAAGTTCTGAAGGAAGGACTAGCTCAACTGCCCTTAGAAAACAGAATCGCTACCTGTTTGACATTGTAGCCAGTCTTTGCGCTGGTTTCAATGAACATGACATTGAGTTCCTTAGCTCTCTGCTCGCCCTCCTCCGTGGTGATCTGTCTGCTCCGGTAAAAGCGGAGGGTGGGGAGAAGGACGAAGAGACAGATACGGAAAGAAACGTCGCAGAGCGGAGAAGCCAAAAGGAGAGGGAGGAAACGGAGAGAGAAAAACAAAGAGAGCTCAACACAGAATCTTACTTTGGTGAAAAAGAGAGGTTAGTTTGTAACTCAGACAAACAGGAAGTGGACAAAGGGAGAGAAGCAGCTGTGCTGAGTGAAGACGAAGGAGCAGGCAATCGACTCCTTAGTCACACTGTAATCCATAAACTGAGTGAACACACGAAGGTTTCGACATCCAAGACGTCACAGATGGGCCTGCTTGACCCTATTGGACAATAAAACCTGTGCTGGACGCAGGACAAGTTGTCAGAATTACACCCGCTGCTGCTTATCACCAACCTGTTTGACGTTATAGCCAGCCTTGGCACTGGTCTCTATGTACATCACATTGAGCTCACGAGCTTTCCTCTCTGCCGCCTCAACAGAAACTTGCCTGCCATGGTCCCGGGAGAGGAAAGGGGGGAGGAGGAGTGAGTGGGGTGGATAGAAGGAAACACAAAAATAAATTCAAAATGACATGGAGACAACATACCAGGCAGGGGAACAAAAAAAAAAGTAAGGCAAAGAAAATGTGTTGAAATTATAAGAAATAAAGGTACTTAAATCAACTATAAAAAGGCTGGAGTATGCAACATATCAAGGAATGATAAAAAACAAAAAAACAAAAACAAAGTTGGGTGAGATGCTCTGAAGGGAAGAACAGTGGGATTCCAGGCTTTGGCAGAGTTTATATACACCGAAATAGTTCATGCTACCCAATTTCTTATTTGTAGAAGAATCAGGCAATTACAATGCATTTATCAGTCTTTGTCAACAGAAAGAGAATCCTCATCACAGGTCACCCGCACTTATCACGCAACCATGTACCTTTTATCTGCCAAGTCTGTTTTGTTCCCAACAAGCATGATAATGACATCACTTCCCCTCTCTGTTCTTACGTCATCGATCCATTTTGAGGTTTGCTGGAATGAATTGAGATCTGCAAATGAAAAAAAAAAAACCCACACCACAAATTTATTGTGCACATTGGCCGCCGTAGCCTCAAAAGGCATCAAACATGTGTTATGTTAGCTTCAGTAAAAGTATGCACAGGCTGGTATTACACTGGTAGAGCATCTCATTTAAGCTCGGGAGTTACGTGAAAGTAAGAAGAAGCATCCAGAAGAGAAGTATTAAAAAGGAAAATTTCCTTTTCTAAGAGTAATCAGCAGAAATTAAGACAGTTTCTTTTAGAAATTCCTATTAGAATATTAGAGTACAGCCGTGACTCACTGGTGATGTCATAAACAACCACAGCAATGGTAGAGTCACGGATGTAGCTTGGAATTAGGCTACGAAAACGCTCCTGTCCAGCAGTATCCCAAAGCTGGAGCCGGACCTAAGGGTTGGAATGTAGGAGAAGAGAAGGACAAAAATGGAAGAGATAAAGAGCAGCAAGGAGAGAACAGCAAAGTGAAGAACAGGACAAACATAGAAGATCTGCAAGCCAAGCAGCAAAGGTGAATATGGACTTTAATGGAGGAACGGGAGAATCATTCGAATGCAGAAAGCTTAAAGATGACAAGTGTTATGCATACAAGACATGTGAAAGGAGACCCTGCTGGATTATTGTTTAGACAGTTTGAGAATCTCAGCCCATGAAGTGACATTGATAGACATTCATTCAGTCTATCAGCCTCAAATGTGACAGCATTTAGAAAAGCGCAGACCCCTTGTGGATACTGCTGGAGCAATGCTTCGTAATCACCACAGCAGATGCAAACAGTCTTATCATGCTGTCTAACAGGGTTTGTCACACTGGTAAACGGTGGGTTTTTTGCCCTTCCACATAATAAGCGAAGGACAAGGAGGAGAGGCAAGGCCATGATACCTACTGGCTATGTCATAAACCACCACAGCGGCGGCTGAGTCGCGGATGTAACTGGGGATGAGGCTGCGGAAACGCTCCTGTCCGGCTGTATCCCAGAGCTGCAGCCGAATCTGTGGCCAGCCATGATACAAATGTGGGAAAAGGGGGTGAACGGGGGGGGAGGGGCATTTCGTGATCCAGCCAGGGGATGGAAGGAAAGCAAAGTTTTGAAAAAAATAATGATGGGAACTAAAAACACGATCATATGTTGATCATATGAAAAATATCTTGGACAATGTAACAACACAATATGAAATGGTGAGAGGGAAATAAGTGGTGGCAACTACACAGAGAGCAGATACATGCTTTTCTAGCAGTTTTACAACTTCAATGGGAATGATGTGAACACAACAAAGTGCACAGGGCTTACCGTGCGGTCTTCTAGGTACATGGTTTTTGACAAAAAGTCAATGCCAATTGTTGCCTGTTAAGACAAACATTGTAAAGTTAGGGATTCTGATCAGCATGTAGTTTTTCCATATATACTGCACACCATTCGGGAAAAGCATTAGACCACCTCATGTAATAAACACGACATCACAGGAAAGTCATAGATAGAAGTCAAAACTGTGTGATTACATGTGGAAAAGCATCCCACGTCTTAGCAACACAAATAACGTCTTATTGTGCTTTTGAAACATTTTCTAACACCACCAGAATCCGTGATACTGTAACGATCATACACAGAAGGACATTAATAACCAGATTTATCATGTTTCATGTAAATGTCATATAATCACTATGATCTGAAGCAGGACAAGAGACTCAAAACTGTGCTTCTAATGTGTATGTAAAGTCTAAATAATACTGCTATGTTTAACAATTCACCAGGATAAAAAAAATTCAAACTAAAGGAAAATCAGATTTGCTGCTCGATTTGGATGTGACCAGATCAAATTAGAGTTTCCAAACATGATCAGCGGACTGGCATCATTTGCTGCTGGTAACAACAAAGGTACAAGCAAAAGCAGCGCTGCTTTTGTGCAAGTTCCCCCCCCAAGCTTTGCCTGATCAAAGGGGGACGGACCGATTGTACTCAAAGCTGGTATTTGACGTCATTGTGTGTCCCATAATAATGGGAAACAAGTTAAACAATGTGTGATTCTTGTCATCCCATATGAAAGGATGATCAATGTAAAAGAAATACGGTGAGATCTTTGATCGTGGCTGAAAACGGCAGCCCTGCAATGGACAGCGAGTGAAGTCAAAAGACAACCGTTGTCTTTCGAGGTCTTCCTACCAAAGAAATACAGGATGGTCATACTGCTGTGTGTCTGCTGCTATGACTTGCGTCTTCAAATCAATCCGCAGTAACAAAGCAGGAAGTGACGTGTTGATCAAAGCGATGCTGGTGCCGTTGGGTAAAAAAACTAAGTTGAACAGTGGAGATGGAAGCCAAATGAACAAAAACGCAACCTGTGGTGTTCAAACTAAGAAGCAAAGCCGACTGAGATGTGGCAGCAGAAGTCTTTTCTGTAGAGCATGCCGTCCAGCTCATACTACGACAGCTCAAAGAAAGACGCACCGAGGGGTGAAATAGTGTTGGAATTACAACTTGTAGGTGAGCAGCAAACCAGACAACATATCAATGTAGACAACAGTAAAAAGGGTGATTATTTTTCAGTCTGTAAACTCAGACAACAAACTTTAGGATAAGGTGCTCTTCAATCGCAGCCTCATAGGATTCAGCAGACATTGGGTTTTGAGCTAAGTTTATTAGATGCCCGTCGCACAGTGTGGCTCGCAGTGCACCTTTAAGATGGCTAAAAATCACACATTGTGTAGCTGCCCTAGGACACATCTGTAGAGAATTGATGAGAAAAACAAACCCAAACACTCCCAGATGTAGCTCGAATCAAATTAGCAAAAACTGGATGAACTTTTTGCCATCCAAACTCTCTAAAATCTATTTGGATACGATTCTAATACCAAGCATGAAACTAGAGGATTATGAAACAGCTGTAATTAATTACGATTACTGATTAAATCTGTGTGAATGAGCTCAATGTGTCTGATTCAGATGACAAAGTGTATTCCAGCAGTCTAACTCATCGTAGTAATTCACTTTTTACCTGGTAAGTGTTGTCGAAACTGTCATACATAAACCTGGTGATGAGTGAGGTCTTCCCAACTGCGCAGACAAACACAGTAGTTTAGTTGAAGTAAGAACACCACATTTAATCCAGACAATCAAAGACCATAGCTAATGAGCAAATACAATAACAGACTATAAAAATCCAAATCTTAAATTAAAAGAAGATAAATAAATGTAAAAAAAAGCAGAAAAAACAAGATTCAGTGACATCACATGGTGAGTAACCTGCTATTATCACTGATGCAGGATGGACTGCTGAACCCACACGCTGAGCTGGCAATAAGGGTGGAGCCTCAAAATTTTGGAAATTCTAAACGATAAGACTTCTGACATTTGGTCCATGATGCAAAACTGCAACTAACACACCGAATAAAACAAATATAAAACACAGTCGGGTTTGACGGTGTCAGCCTCTGAGGCTGAAGATACTGAGTGAGGAAAAAGGCCGACTGCTCCGGACTCAGTGGCCGACGTGGCTCTGCAAGATGCTGCCAGCTAATAGTTAGCTACATGCTACAATGACAAATGAAGATAGTATCACTTAAATTCATTAACGCATGTGGGGCCTCCCTATTAGAAATAAATCATGGTTTGTTAGACTAATGGCAACCACATTCAGGTCTCATGTGACCAGTGGACGTCAACATATGCTGCTATGTTTCTGGCTCAAGTGGTTGACTGCGAGGTGGGAGATACGTTTAGCTAGGATTACGCTAGTGGGATGCTGCTGATGCATCATCAACTTGGAGCCTGAATAACGTCGTTCACTGCTTTAGGTTGACAGAAAAAAACTAGCTGACAAAACAAATCAATGTAAGAGCAATTTTCAAGAAATAATTCGTATGAAAAGCAGGGTGTTCTAACTAGTTTAGTAAGCTACAGTCAGCTAACGGTAGCTATCCGATGACATCATCACTGGAGTAAAAAAAATGGGTAGGTCCGTGGTCTTTTTTTTTATCCTTCTTTATCTAATACACTATTTATAAACCTAAGAAAATATTAAAGTTTTGTCTTATATCACTGCTAGTCATCACAGTCCACTTAATAGTCATAACTGCATCCTGCTGGCCAGTAGTGAGCTAACGCGAGAAGCTAGTTCGCTAATCTTGACACTTCTTTTAACATTTCCATACATCCGAGTACGCCAACGTTTGTTTGAACAAGATCATGCTCAGCTTACCACTCTGTTCACCCAGAAATACGAGCTTGAACTTCCGTAGAGGATTGCCAAACTCTCCGCCGCCGGTCGTGGTTGACATTTTTGTTAAAAATATCTAGCTAAACTAGCTGACTTGGCTAATATTGTGACGTCTAGACCGGAGAGGACCAAGCCGACTATCTTTACTGTGCACTAGCCAGAGCTTTTGTTTTCTTAAACGGACTATAGTGAAATAGCGCAACCAAGAGGCAGTCGTCGAAAAACAACAAAAAAATGGGGAAGTTAATAAGGGGTCGTTTTACCGTATTTCCATTCGGACTTAATGCTATTTTTTCCAGCTCAGAAAAGGTACAGTTTCACATATTTTGTTTGCAGGAAGAGTGATAATCGAATAAAAGAGCTTTCAAGTGAAGTTTTTCTTTAATCTGAGCGGACCTCGTTTGTTTGGGAGATGAGTAAGAACAAAAAGTTAACCATGATATGTATAGTGGGACAACAATGAAAAACACACAGCTCAAGTCCCTAAATCTGTCTCATATGTGATTGCTGATATATAGTAGTGTGCAAAAGCATTTCATATTTCTTTCCATATTTTCAGGGAACCAAGAAATAGACTGTTTCAACATAAGCAAAAAAAAAAACAACAGATGTGTACAATTCTAAGTTATAGCTCTAATTTCTATATTCTTAAAAACTGTAATTTCTTTAAGTAGTCTTGAAGAATAATCCTCCAGGCTTCTTGAGGGACATTTCAATGTTTGTCTGTCGGTTAAGATGATCCCACATTGTTTCAGTAATGATGAGCTTATGCTCTGGTTAGGATTCATCACTCCATAAGACTAGCTGCTACTGCTTTTCAGTCCACCTCTTGTGTCATTTACAATACCTCGGCCTTGTTTCCCTGTTTCTCTTTAAGAGTGGCTTCTTGACAGCCACCCTTCCAACGAAGACCACTGTTTCTGGATCAGCTGAAGGGCCAGATGCATCTCTAAGGTCCCGTGTCAGATCTTTTCTGGACACTTCCATATTTTTTCTTCTACTGTAGATAGTCTTTTTTGGCCTGCCACTCCTTCTTACAGTTTCTTCAAAGGACAGTAACAGTGTAGCACCACATTTTTTTGGCTAATAACTTTTGGAATCCCACTGTTGTTGCAAAAATGCTGTTTAATGTCTGTCAAACCGTGTTATCTTTGGCAATTCCATAGATGGGGAGAAAGACAAAGGAGCAACTTGTGTGTCTTTGCGAAAGGCTACTTGTTACAGAGTGCATAAAGACACAATTAAAACAGCACCGGTTCATCCTGGTTCAACACTTGAATAAAACAAGGAAGTCCGGCTTTAATGGAATTAACAACGTTTTCATATATTTTGTAATTTAGCTTAATTTTTTTTAAGAATTAATTTCGTAGTTTGATGATATTACGTTCTCATTGTTGTGCGCAAACTAAGACTGTCAGACAAAGATCCCGAGCAAATGAGCAGACTCATGAGTAGTGAGGGGGACAGTTTATTTAATTTGTCGTGACAAGTATTTTCAGCATATTCATCCCACATCTGCAGGTTCATTCTTCAGTTTTTAATTAATATAATGACAAAACAATAGATACTAAGCACAAATTAAAGTCTGCACGTTTGGATTTTCGAATGTGCAGAACGGTCTACTCTAAACGATGGGACATTTCCTCTGACAAATGCGCAGTACGTACATAGTTCTAAGTAATGCCAAGATGGCCTTCCAACAAATGCCACACACAGTTATTCAGTGATAGAACTCTCATAGTGATTCACAATAAAAATGTATATGTACAGGGGGAGTAAGAACATTGTAGTAGTTGTATGACACTCGGTGCTTCTCTTTGTAGGTGCTGAGTTCCTTTGTGTTCTGTGTTCTCCATCAGTGAGAGGATTTTTCTTCTTTTACCCCTCAACTGTGATGTCCGTTCTGTGAATGAAATGGAGACCAGACTCATACATGGTAACGTACGGAGCACTTTTTTTTTTATAAATGCAAACAGTTTCTTTTATGCAAATGCTTGATTTGGGAAGTTCCCAAATCAGCATACATGCTGCTATTAGAACTATCGGAGGGTCCTACAAATGATCATCTTAGAGAGGGGGGCAGGTGGTTAACATGTTAAATTTCACACTAATGAACAACAATGTGGAAGAAGAGCAATGACTCGGGGGGGTCATCATATCAAGAAGATGTGTTTTACAACGTTTAATTACATAATTGATGCTTTTTTTTTCATATTTTGTCAATAAAGGGTGGAAGGATAAATAAAATCCTTGAGGAAGTGAACACCTTAGAATGTACTGAATCTGAGTTGACCTCACCTTAACTAAAGGGGCTTTTATTCCAATGTGCTGAGGTTCATAAAACACACAATCACAAATGAGAAAGATATCAGCAGCATGTAACCATCAACACACACAGAGAAGTATTTGTGGGGAGACACTTTTTTTATTTATCCTTCTACTTACACTTCTGCTCGAAACACGTCAATGGCATGCAGTAAATTGACAAAAGGGAAAAAACGAAGATCAGATTAGTCACAGGAAATCGCACTTCTCAGAGGATTATGTCAAGACACATTTGAATGGAAATTATGTACAAAACATGACACGAACCTGCAGGTTTTGGGGACATCAGAACCAAAGGAAGCTCCACAATAACATCACTGGAATGATAAAGTTTTTTGTTTTTTTAAAAAAATGATATTCCATTGTGAATTATGCGTTGTTCACAAAAATAGCACATGACAAGAAATGAAGGGAAACGCTTACCTTCCTGTCAGGCCACCCAGTAGGCTTTGGTCAGGGAGAGACAGAGAAAGCAGGTGAGCAACAGGACGAGGGCTACAGCTACAAATGCAAAAGTGTTATTACATTTTATTTGCAGTTATTAGAAGCCTTACCCTCCGCCAGACACGTTTACAGCAACCTTGACTTTGTAGGATATAAGTATTCCTTGCATCTCGTTATCCCCCTGACTCCTGCGAGGAGACAGGAATAGTTTACTTTTCAGAGCTTGGGGATTTGGTTTAAGACACTGTAAGTGGATGACACAATATAGCTGCATCATTGCCCTCATTAAGAGGATGAAAACCTGTCCTGGCCTCACTGTAAGCTCTTTGGTTGGAGAGAAAGTAGATTGTCTTACAGTGTTGTGGATGCCAAGTTGGTGTCTTCATCCTTTAGCCGTCCATCGACTGCAATGCCTCGCTTCTCTTTGTTGGTGGATAGCAGGGGTGTAATTTGGAAGGATTTGTCAAGCGTACCGTTGGCAGCTACTGTCTCTCTGTGTGTTGCAGGGAAAATAGCTGAATTACAATTAACAGTATGTATACGAAACGCTGTATAGCGAAGGGAAGAATTATTGGCATGTGAAGATCTTTTTATAGGTTGGGATCTCATGTGTTAGATAATTCACAATGTAAATAAGTTCTTTTAGAAAACACTCAAATTTATTTA
Source organism: Leuresthes tenuis (assembly GCF_036924035.1). NCBI lineage: Eukaryota > Metazoa > Chordata > Actinopteri > Atheriniformes > Atherinopsidae > Leuresthes > Leuresthes tenuis. The sequence continues at coordinate 12,708,840 of NW_027325365.1, read as the reverse complement.
CCCAAACTCCTGGGAGCAGATCTCCTTGACATAGGTGTCAGATGAGTAGAGCACGACACTTGTTAACTGCTCAACTAAAAAGAAAAAAATGTTTTGCTTTAAGTGTATTTCCGTGCTTCTCTTCCTTCTCTTTAAATCACGCCAGCAAAACACTCGATTCCATCTGGCTTAAATCCTAATCCTGCATACCTGAAACTTTGATTTTCTTCACAGTCTTGGTAGTTTCATTATTTATCTTTACTTTGACAGTGATGGGGTCACCATGGTAGTAAGTCTAAGAAATAGAAAAAAAGTTGTGTTTTAGTAATTAGTAGCATGCAATTTCCTGAATGTGGCCTTTCCCAAGATAGAAGACTTCAGCGTACCTCTTTTTCAAGGGAGGCCTCCACATGAACTGGTTTGTCACTCATCATAAACTGCTTAGAGATGTCAGCCTTGGGTCCCTCCTTGTTGTTAGCTGGAGCAAACTGTATTTTACGAATAATCAGACGGCAAGTGTCCCTGAGAACAGAGAGAAAGTATGAAAAAAAAGCCAGACATTGGCCTCTGAGTCTTCTTTATGCTGCTACACTTTAATGAAAGCAGACTTACTTTTTTTCAATGACTTCATCTCCATTGTCAGCTGCATTGGCAATGTATGCTTTAACCTCAAAGTCCACACCACAAGCCTGCAACAGTATGCAGCCAGCATGAATGAATGGATCAAACATGAACATAATGTAGAGGAATAAATAAGAATAAGTGGTGAAATAGACCCTTTTTGTACCTTGCCTGAATCATTTGGTGCAGGCTGCAGGGCGACTGAACATGGGAGATTGGTTGGCATCTAGAACGGATTAGACAAAAACAGGTGGAAATATGGTTGGTGATTGAGGAAAATAAGGCTCGAGCAAAACGGATTTGATGCTATGTAAGGAGATTATGCTACCTGGAAGCTGAAGGGACATCCTTGCTCTCCAACTTTTCTCATGAGGCATTCCTGCATCGGTGATTTAGCTGCATTCCCATTTGTTACTGGATACACCTGAACTCGCTGTATCCAGATGTCTCTCCTGAATGAAAGTCCAATTACATCCAAGTCGTCACACCCATAGCGGAAGGCACACGCAAGGTAGACATACACTGCAAAGGAAAATGATATACTTGCTTATTAGTTTCTGTTGCTTAAAGTTTTAACTTAAAACTTGCTCTAATTGCGCACAAAATACCGAGTACCTTTTCTCCCATCAAGACCAGAAGGGTCCACTTTAACTACTCCATCTACAAGAAGAGGAATCGGTTAACTTAGTTTCACGCCACTGGAATTTTCATGTATGTGTCTACAGTATATGTCTACGCACCAACGATTTCCACAGAATCCACATTGTCCACAAAGTCTCTCTTCCCCAAGTACAGGGCAATCTAAGAGAAATAGAGAACTGCAGATTATTCCTCCAACAAGGTTGCAAAAGCTATTTCTGGGTACTGGAAAAGCAACATACAATTCACACTTCTCCCTGTGCCCAAGGACTGCCCTGTAATGATTATATTATATTGAAGGCCACTTACAGTTCCATTCCCGCTGGTCTTCTTGAATACTCTAAAAATAGAAGAAAAAGGAATAGAGACTATGAATTAGACTTTTCGGACAAACTTTCAGCAACCCAAGCTCTCTGAATATATGAGACATAGGACAGGTTCAAGTGGGCCTTACTGTATAATGCAATGATTTCTTTAGTCTGTTTTCAAAGTTTTCACACACACATACACCTATAGAGTAATGTGCTTCTCATCTCTTATTAGAGAACAACCACCCTGCTCTCTGCACCCACCCTCTCACTCCTCTCCTGTAAGGACGGATTAGTGCTTGCTTTGGTAAATCCATACACACAATTCATTAATTATGTTGCTTTAACAATTTGTTTCGGGAAGACAATCTGTGTCGTTTAACCTAAATAAGTAACATTTGACAACATGACAAATAGCAGTGACATCATTTGGCAAAACTTTGTGTACTACATAAGGAATAATTATCATTATGTCAAGTTTTGCATCAATATGCAAACCCAAGAGCGTGACGTAGGCAGCGGAATCCCCTCGCTCCGTGTATGTGCCACAAACAAACACGTAATCCTTCGTGGTGTTTGCCTCTTGCAGGTGTTTGCCAAGTAATCCTTTTTAATCTTTTCCTTTTGTCTTGTAAATCTGTCTTGCGAGATTAAATCCACACAATCCACCTTAATAAGGGTTTATCTATATCCTGGATAAATGATTGAAAAGTGTAAAATAATGAAAGTGTTACAGGAGCGACAAAGAGGTCAGAATGTTGCCTTTAAGCTGCTCTGCTTTTTTTTTTTATTGCGAGGGAGTTAACCCTTTAATCTCTGCATGTGCCGCTCTTCTCGCATCAAAGGAATCGCGAAGCAACAAGTAAATTTAGTTTAGTTGTAAGATCATCATCACTGCTGAGGAACTCTTTTAATATGGAGTAAAAGTATCTTTATTACTATGGTGTTAAACAGGTTTAACTCATTTCCTTTATCGTATTGGTTTACATGGCCAGAGTGATTGATTTTAATATCTAGAATCTAAACCGGCTGCTATATCAGGGCTGATTAATGAGATAAGATAAAAACCAGTTATACTTACTTTGACATGATGATGGCAGTTGTAGATTTAGTCTGAAAATAGAGAAAACATGAAATTGGTGACTTATCAAAATGTGCGACTGGGCATGAGAGGATTTATTGACATCCATAGTTTTTGTGGTGGTGCAACTGATAATTTATCAGTAACACAAGACGTTTGTAGTCCAGGACAGTTGTGGTTTTCTGTGAGTATCCTCTTGAGTTTACTGTTAAGTTACAACAAGCAACTAAGAAAGCATTTCTCCCACTTCGTATGATCTTATGGATGACTTTCTGGTTTGTAAAAGGGATTGAAAATGTATTCCTGTACCTTAACAACCAGTTCAACCTGATTTCTCTGCTGTGCAGTCTTTGCATTATGATTTTAAGTTGTTGACCAGCTAATCTATATTTGATATGTTGTGGATGAATATAAAAAACAGCTCTCTTACCGTGCCCTCAGCTTGTTTAGTGAGTTATCTCTGTTGCCTTCTCTAATCCGTCACTGTTGATGCAGAGTGAGTGGCAATCACTGCCTACTGTTTTGCTTTTATACGGTGACCCACCCCTCCCAACCTTGGAGCCCTCCCTTCAGCTTAGGCAGCCAGAAGGACAGCTCTTTTGGAGAAAATCTGATTAATTCATTATAACACTACTGTTTTGGTCCGCAGCATGGTTAAAAATAATGTCGCGTATGCGACTTGAAAAGAATAACCCAAGAGCTTAAAGAAGTCTTGGAGTGGGAACAGACACTGACGTCAAAAACAGGCGGCGCAGTAAAACCGAGCTGCCGAATTTTTAATTTGAATGAAACCTAAACTTGCAATACTGACCGGGACTCCATGCCTTCTTGGTAGTCATGCTTTGGACCACGTCGATCTCTTAACTTGGTGTTAACCATGTACCTGTAACTTTTGGGACTGCATCTTGTGACGTTATCGCAGTGACAAAATTAGTCCCCAGACAAACAAACAAAAAAAATCAGCAGACAGGCAGATGGACAGACAGGCAAGCACATGCCAATGTAATTTAAACCGCTTTGAAGTAGTTCTCTCGATAGCAGGTCCCCTCAGGATCATGTTTTTGAATATCAAACACACACAGCCAAATAGAAGACTGTAACAACCACTTCGCTGCATCTTGTAATTATATTATGCACTTTCCACTCACCGGCCTTCATATTTCCTAAAGGGAAACCTGGAGGATGAACATAGATATGAATGGAAACACGTCTTGTATGAATATTTTAGCTTGTGTTTGGATGGCTCGATAGTGATTGATATATTACTGTGAATAAATGTTCAAAAGCTTATTTCATGAATAACGGTGAGGAAAAGGCTAAACTTTACAATGGCTTTTGATTTTTTTTAAAAATCTGTTAGTATAAAATCCTGTTTGAAATATTGATTCGGGTAGTTTGAGCGCAGTCTACAGCAACAACTGATTCATATCACGTCTTTGCTTAAAAACATGAGATAATTTTAACATGCCATTAGATTAAGTTAAAAGATTGTCTCGTGAATGGACTTCAAGGACTTCCTTGTTCTCATCTGAAAGCTTAGATTGGAACAGAGTGGTATTAGTTGGATTTTAGTTGTGGTAGCCAGGAGAACAGATGGTTGCTCTACCAAGCCTGATGTAATCTGTGCTCATGGACGGTTTACAGAAATCTAAGTGACCTGCTGACTTACTGTTGTGCAAGTAACAAGGATTTAAAACAACAACATCAATGTTGAATATGAAATCAAGTAATCAAAAGCTTTCAACAGAAACCTTCCCTATAATCCAGAGTCCTTTGCTGGTTCTTTCTTTGATTCCCCTGATTTCCACTGCAGGAACCAGAATCTCAACAGAGTTCTGGATGAGATATTTTACCCTCACAAACAGAAGCTTCAGGGTTGGGCCAGCAAATTTGACCACTTCTGATTTGTCAACTAGCCCAATATCCAGTCAGGTTTAGGCGTATTCTGCACTCCTCTAGATGTTTAAATCAAGTTTTTAAAAAAACATGCTGGAATTCCCTTAAATACTAAAAATAATTACGTTGGATTATTGTCTTTGTTAACGTAACACCAAAACATAGATGGAGAAACTGAGCTTTCCCACTGAACTGATTCCTCTTTGAAAACATGAAAACCTCAGGACCAAAACAGTGGTTATGCAGGGATGAAATCAAAAGACAAATACTATTATTTTTGTATGGACAGGTGATGAATTTGATGTTAAAGTACATGGGCACCAAAACCTGTATGTAGGAACTGTTGTTAGTATTGTTTCCAGTGAATACTCATTAGACAAACCAACGGTGGGCATGCAGGAAATAGGTTGAGATGCTCAAAACCTCACGCACAAACAGATATACTTCTTAAAGTTTTTAATAAGATTTTTATTTTATTTGTTTTATTATCATTTAATTATTAAAGCTTTTTAGATGCTTTATATGTCAGTTTTTCTGACTAAAAACGCTGATTCCATGTGGATTGGAGGTGAAAACAATGCAGTAGAAAAGATTTAGTTTGCTAAATATCTGCTGGTGGGGACTTGGCCTTGATATCAACAAGAGCTCGTAAAATCTGTTAACTTTACGTTTTACAACAGGAATAGCTATCGCAGTCTTTAAACACAACAACGGAAATGAGATATTCACGTCTTCTTCAGTCAGCTGAGGAGAAACTGCGCTCAGTAAGGTGCTGTGGTGAAGCAGGCCTGAGAATGAATGTGGAGACGGCGAGCAAGACATGACCAATGGGGAAAAAAACAATCCAAACGATAAAACATTAATCTCTGATCATCTCACACCTACAACCAATCAAATGTATAACAGATTTTTTCAGTGAATGCAGCTTGAGAGCATTTCCTTATTTACTGTCCACTGATCAGCTGCAACATTATGGCCACCCACCTAACTTCAAGCCTCATCTTTGGCTGTCCTGGGGTGTCTGGTATTGGGAATTTGGCAAATGATCATTTGGGACCTGTGAGTTGTGGGGATTTGACTATTGGATGTGATTCCCACAGATGCCATCAGATCCCATCAGATTAGTATCTAGGGACTTTGGAGGCTGGGATCTTTGAGCCTTTCCTAAGCAGTTTTTGTAGGGCTCACTGTTGTCCTACTCGTACAGGTTGCTACGAGTTGCTAGGAGTGTTGCTTCCATATTGGATGTGTGACTTGTCTGCAAAAGAGGAATTAACATTCACATCAATGCCAGGGTGCAGGTTTTCCCAGCAGAACATCACACTGTAACAAGATAAGCAGTGTTACCCACATTAACTATCAGGACTTTTAATGATGAGGCTGGTTAGTAAAAGTGTGACTAACATGAAAAACAAGAAAACATGATCTCTTATTAAAACCAGTTGGATTCTGAGGCACAAACAAGAACACCCACAAACCGTAGAGATGTGTAACATGAACAGATTTGGAGTCAATAAAGAGGAAGCAGACCTTCTGGTTTGACCGCTCTATAAGCTGCTGTTTGTCCTGCACTGCAGTCCCAGCACTCCGGCGAGGATTTTCCGATTGGAGCGTCACACTTCAACAGACTTAATTCACCTAATCTACCTTAGACCTTCTACTTTAGTGGAAATGTAAAATACCAAGGGCTTAAACACTAATTTACCTCCTTTTAAAAAGCCCCGAGGCATTAAAGTTGTTAGTGATGATGAAATGCACCATAATTCACTACTCAGGACACTTGTGGCCTTGTGGTAGGTTTAACTCAGGTGGCTGGCTTAACATGTCCCCAAGTTGTGCCAATTTCGGGATCTTATTGGGATTATAAAAACAAAACTGAAACCATATTTATACCATAAACTAACTAAACAGTCATTTATTGTGTATTTTAGAAAAAAAGTTCTATATCTACTGCTCTGTTTCCCAGGTTGACTCAGCATGCATTACAAACATCCTCCCGATAAAGTTTTGATATCAGGCTTTTCAAGTTGACGAGGACTACTTAAGTATGTTAGTTTGGTCTCTTTGTTACTAGACTTAGTTTGAGAAGGAGATGTAGATTTGAGCAGGCTTTCGAGGTTCGTCAAAGCAACCACGTTTACTGGTCGTGACCTTTAAAAGCTCCGGTTTCTGAACTGGTACACAGCTATTGGTAAATCCATAGTAGGGACTGATGCAGGATCCTCTGGTTTCCTCAGCTAAGAATAATTGATTAATTAATGAGGGCGGTGGATGATGGGTATTTTGGATGGATTGTCACACCTTTGCAGTTTAAGATAATGAATCAGATTGGTGTATGTCTGTGCTATCCTCACTTTAAGTGTCAAATGGGGACATGGTTTGAGATCCCCTTAAAGCTGCCCGGACAGCACTGGTTTGAATTAGCCCGCCGGATCATCAGTCAAGAGTATAATCTCTGAAGGTTAAAGTCAGCTAGATAATTACACATTAGTGCTCCAGCATAAACCTTGCAGTTATTAAAACAATAAAAACAGGAAAAAGACCTGCAGCTAAAGTTTTAGCACCCTACATGGTCAGCACTTGATAGCACCACCATTGGCAGAAATCACTGCTGTTTTTTACAGATATTGTAATGTTAGCCTCCAGAGTTTGCCTGGTATTTATTGTAATCTATTCATTCCTTTAGGTCCACAGATAACTCCAACTTCTTAAGATAAATTTGCAAACTTCCAACCCTGTATTTGATGGACAGGGAAAGAGTGTCCACCCATGACTCTTTCATGAAGGTCATATTTTCTGGTGTAGATAAACAACAGAACAGTGCACTACCACTCCAGTCAGCTAAATCATTTGGCGTCATTAGCAGTAAAACAGGATTTTTATTTGTCTTTCAAGCAATTCTATGAGCAGTTTTCTCTGCTAATGACCTTAGACCTTAACGTGACCTGCACCATTATTTGTTAACTGCCATTTCCTAACATAACAAAGCTAAATCTTGGCTAATCTGTGTCTTTGTATGGGGTTGTAATCTTCCATAGGTCCAAATCATGCTCAGTTTGGCATTGAATAGTCAAGATTTAGCTGTTGAGATACAATAACAGCTACTATTATACTGTATGAGTTTTATTGCATTTTATATGCCGCTTATTACTAGCCAGGAAAAAGTAACTTATTGAAGAGCCTATGGTAATTTTTTGTCCTGGTTTCTCTATTATTAACTGTCTCTCATGAGTTTTATTTGACCAGTTTCGTCTGTGTGAGGCAACATACAGTCACATAAGCCCCTTATAGTTAATCTGGTGCCACTTTAGGCACAAGCTTTATATAGACATCCAGCATTGTCTCTCAAAGGAACTGCTGTCTTGTCCGAGTGCATTAGAGCCCCATGGTATTACCACTTCTTAACAACACGGCCTTCAGTGTGTAGCTAAATTGAGGCAGTGATGCAGTGTTTGCTGTTAACAGAAACTCTGTTACAACTCATGTCGAGCCAATTAGCGAATCCTTTAACTGATGGTGAAAAGACTCTAGTGTTGTCTGTGTACGCTTTGATAAAGATTTCTTGGTGCACTTTACTGTTCTTCACATAGCTGATTTGAATTATTAAGTGAAGTGGATTGAAACACAAACAGGGTATGAACTCAGAACAATGTGTTCTGCAACTTCCATGTGACAGTTAAGCAGTTAAACTCAAGTCAGCTGATGCTGGAACTTTAAATGAATTTTATTACGCTGTCATTTTGAAGCATAACTGTTCGGGTCACAGTTGCAACCAGAGATCAATCGAAACCAACATATCACAACAGTTTTTTTTAAACTTTTGAATTAAGGTATAATGAACATGACAACAATTTACTTTATACTTTACAAAAAATACATTCTTCTTACAGTATGACCGATACCAACACAAACACCATTTTGCTGATTGCCTTGGTTACATGTGACCATAACAACACATTAAGCTACAATTTTGCCACTTCCTAATATCACTTAGTTAGGATTGAAAAACATCCACTAAATACATATTCTTACGGCATAATTTTAGGTTGTTTCTGCTTGAATAAACAAACGATCCATGAGGACGTTCTCTGTTTAATTGAAAGCAGCTTTCTGACTTAGTGGTGGACAAATGTGGCCACCCAACTTTCCTTCCTTCCTATAAGTGTTTATTTGTGTAGCACTTCTCCACTATGTAGCCTTCTTCCGGTCCCACACACAAACCACAATCACACAAGTGTAGTACAATGGTTTTGACACACTGAATCTCACTGCTGCTGCTCCAGTTATGAAGTGTGTCCCGGTGGGCCTCAGCACACCACTGCAGATAAAGACAGAAGGTTATTACCAACAGGTTCAGCTGCACCAGACCATCTCATCTGCCACTGTTCCCTGAACCACTGCCTCACCTCTCCTCCTACAGCCAAGCAGACACCTCACTCTGTCATTTAACCTTCACTGCTCATCCACATTGTGCTCTAAAATCAGATCGTCCATTTAAGTACCACCACCAGATCAACATTTCACCAGTTGAAACAGTTACAAGAAGACATTTTATGCACAACTTGCACTCAGTATGATTTATATCATTTTGCTTATCCCCTTTTTTCAGATGGGTTAGATACTAGCAAAACGAATGACGTTCCCATCAGCCAGTTATGATTAATTAGAGTGTAATTAGAGTACAGTAATCTCTGATAAAATACAAAGTACTGCTACACAGCTTTAGTGTAATTGCTTTTAAATTTCTCAATCCTAATCGTATGAGCAAATCACATAACAAAAAGAGGTGATTATAGATTGAGGGTTAAAAAGATGCATCATCAGATTGGTATAGACTTGCGTCTGTTTGTTTTATGGGGTCTGTGGTTGGTGGTCGGCACATTTCTGCTGAGTAGAGAGAGGCAGAGCAGTAAATGTGGGACTGAACAGCTTCCCACAGAGTTTTATGCTCTAGCTAATGGAGTGGGAGGGACGTAGGAGGGGTGAATATTGGGCGATGTACTAGGAGTGCAAAAATAAGAAAATGAGGGATGATCATAACCATATGCACACTGTGTTTTGCTTAGAGGGAAGGAGGACTGAAACAGAGCGGAAGGGAAGTAAAGGGAGGCTGACAAAAAGAAAAGGGCTAAGACTGGAGAAAGAGTCAAAGTAAATATGCCTTCGAGAAGATTTATTGTCTGAAGATAAAAGTGTTTGAAAATAAGGAGAAATTGAGCCAAAAGGAAAGCATCTGTGTGTGGAAAGCAGTGTCTTCAGTTTGTAACTTGCTGAAAGAGCCAAGAAAGAGGCAGAAGCAGGAAGAAGAAAAATAGACAGGAGAAGAGAGGGAGAAAAAGGAAGTAGTCTGCTGTTTCACACACTGGTGGTGTAGTTGAGCCCCTCACAAGAATTCTCCTGGCTATGTCCGCCATCTGGAATGTCGAGTCACTTCCTCTGTCTGCCCTGCGCTCTAACGGGGTTGTCCTCTGCCTCTCTGCACCCTCCCTCTGCTCTGACAGCTCTCTGAAGAACCGCTGGAGATCACGCCAGTGCAAATGGGACCCTTCTGACAAGACACACACGCTTACAGACATCCAGCGTGAAAGTAAGACCCCCGGGGCAGCCTGCTTTTATCCAGACACACTCTAAATGGAATCTGGGTTTGGAAAAAGCAAAGACAACTGCAGTCATCGGCTGAACTTATTGGAGGGTGTTTCTTTTCCCTTATATGGCAACAGAGCTGGGAAATCATTTGAATTAGTCTGGTTTCTGTTGCATGCCTGTCTGGTTTTAGTGCTGACTGAGTTCCATCTGGTATGTTTCTGTCTTTGCTCTGTGCGTGTGTGAATGTGTGGGTACCGTGTGTGTGGCTCCATTTGTTTGTTTTGCCATTCTTGGTTCTTCTTTTCCTGTTGTTTGCATGAAGGGCTTTTGTTTTGGGACAAGAGGAGGGCTCGTGTTTGTGGTTAAGTTAGAGGCAGCGTCATTGCCTCAGGGGTGGCTGCTTCATTCTCTGCTGTTGGTCTGTGTTTGTTGGATCAACACACCCACCTGGGTGCAGCAACTTGCAACTTAAAACAGAGGCTGAGCCTTTCTGGACGAGGATATTATCAGAATGGTGGACTTGAGTCTCTGCTGGCGACTGTAAAGGAGTGTTGGAGTGGAATATCCTAAAAATCAGCTGGATGTTGCTTCTTTCTTCCTTCCGTGGAACAGAATGGGTGACCCAGAAGCAGCCAGCAGGGACCCAGGAAGTGGTAGCTGATAGGGTTTGACATTTTGGTCCTGACAAAAAGGACCATGGGGAAGTTTTAAACTCTCAGACCACTCAGCACACTCTGATGCTGATGACTTGAGGGACAGGCCTCCAGCACAATGACGTCTGTGCAAGTCTGACACAGTAAACTTGTATGCTGTGTAAGGTCCATCACCTCATGTGGATTATTCTTATGAACATATCTCTTCATATCAACTACCATGACTTCGGTGTCATGGTATCATCGTGATATCAGCCGTGTGCATGCGGAGGACTTGTTGGCACGGGCGGGGAGGGATGGCAGCTACCTAGTAAGAGACAGTGAATCTGTGCCAGGAGCCTATGCATTGTGCCTGCTGTGAGTATTCACACACACACACACACATACTCAGCTGTCTATTAGGTGTGTGCTTTATTTGCCCCGTCACAGTGAAACACATTCACCTGTACAAGTTTTTTTTTTCTTCATATCTTTGACAGTTCATTTTTTGGAGATAATCTGTTGGCATTTCTAGAAATGTGAAAAGTGAAGCTCTGCACACAAAATAAACCAAAATAATTTGTGTGCGATGTTTGATTTGATGTGTTCCAACTCCTTCAGTCACTTGTTCGGAGACGTGGTAAATCTTGACCTACCGTGTGTTAGATGACACATTAAAAGCTTCTGTTTTTGGTAAAAACTACTCAATCATCTAACTCGTGAAACCCTTAGATTTGACCTGTAGAATTGGTGACCTTTCGTGAAATTTCCCCATTTGTAAATTGTTTCAACAGCCTCACTCACCCCGTCTCATCCATCACCTGCACCACCGTCTGCCAGCAGGCTGCAAAGACACTATTAATCAGCTACACTGCCCTGTCCAAAAAAAGTCAATTTCAGCCAGCCAAATCCTAACTTATGGCTCTCTGTTTCCCCACTTACCCCTCTTTCATCCCTTGGGCCCCTGAAAGTGGGCGGGAACTCCAGCGACCGCACTACGCTGACTACTTGCCGGACGAAGCCAGATACATTCCTGAGAGCTGAGCCTGGCTGCTCACAGAGCTCCCTCTTTCCCTTCATTCTTTTCTCAGTATATCATTCTCTTTTTGGGTGTCTTTAATTCATCCCCAGATGTGATTTGTATTTAGTCCCTCTGTTTTCTAATCCTACTTTCTTCTTGTCATGTACAGCGGCTGCTGTTCATCTTTGTGTGCCGATGATGTGATGATCTAAGTTTCTTTCAGACTTTGTATTGACTAAAATAAGCCACATCAGTGATGATGTGCAAAACAGCTAGCACCTTGTTAAGAGATTTGGTGTCTTAAATTATAGCTTATTTTTCATTTATTTTTTTAAACAAAGCAGTTTTCCCTTTGAATATTTGTTTTGCTGGAGTCTGTAATGCCCTTAATAACAGTTGTCTTTGGTTTCCAAAGGTTCCAGCGTCATGTTCACACGTATCGTATTCTTCCAGATGCAGACGGTCTTCTGGCAGTCCAGGTGAGTATTATTTGCCACCCGACACTGAATGCTCTGCTTTAGTAAAGAAAAACAGTGCAGGCGTCTGAAGCCCTGGCTCAAACCGTACAGCCAGTCCGACACCCAGTCGATCAGAGGGATGAAAAAATGGTTTGTTATTCCATGTTGCGAGTAGAACAGAAGCATGTTTGTGTTTGCTCTCTGTACAGACTGCAGTCACTTTGTTGTTTGAATGGCATCTCTGCCATGTGGCTGCATGCTTGCAGCATGAGCTCAGCAGCTCAGAGGAGAAACTGTTTTTATGTCTTAGAGAGTCCTACTCAACCCACACACTACGTCATTGACCAAAGTGGGCTTACTTGTTATGCATATGTAAGAGAGTGTTTGTATTAGACATAATGTGCCTGTTGGATGTGGTAGAGTTTGAGCCATAGATGGTACATGTCTGTTTTAGATTATCTGAACAGGGGGTTATTTAGTCAGCAGATGACCTAATTATTAGACCCTGACGGAACCCACACAAGCACAAAGTTTGCAATCACAGAACAGCAGTGAGCGAGAGAAATAAAACTTTTTTCTAAAGAACAATTTTGCTACATATTAAAGCTCAATGTCAAGTTTAATACCAATTGTCTGGCAGCTGCTTTTAAGCCTTTGACTTGGATGTATTCTCTGCTTTCCAATGAAGACATTAAACTGAGTTGCTATTTCAGTTGTTTTTCCACCGCCATCAATATAAACCTCCAGTATGTGTTTTCCCCTATTGGATTTGCTCCACTAACGCACTAGTCGCACGCTTGCCTTTTTGCTTTTCCAAGAGGGCCATGGAGATATTTTGGGGCCAGTTTTGTCGTGCACTGTCTCTTATTCCTTTTCATTTCTTTTAAATTGCTTTTCCAAGAGATCTTTGTGGTTTAAAAAAATACTATTTGAAGAGTTCCTGGCACAACAGACAGGTAGCCCATGCCAAAAAAACGGTTTCTCTCACCGCAAAATGAAAACAAAAACGTCTAAAAAGAGAGCACAGGAAAAGAACTCGCTCAGCATTGTGGTCTAATGTGCACCATATTGAGCTGGTTCATGTGAATGGTAGCTCTGTGAGTATGTAATCTGAATTTCTGCCTGACGTTTGATGTGCAGTTGTGAAGTTTGAGAGCAGGCTTGCGGGCCCTCTTTGCTTAAATGTTAAAGGTTCTTTTCAAAATGGCTTTTGCTTTATGAGAAGCAACTTGGGAATGTTGGCCTTTAGTGAATCAAGACAGGCAAGTGCTTCTATAGTCAGGAAGGAGCTGTCAGCGATGACACCTTTCCTGTGGGGCAGAGCTTTCTAAACCCCTCTGGGTTGCCTTTTATCACAGCAGATGATCTTGATGTGCTCTTTTTGTCATGCAAATAAATGCTTCTGCTTTTCTCAACAAAGCAAGAGTTCAGAAGACGGATGTGGGTCCTGTGTGAAACGTTCACTGACAGCTTGACAAAATATACAAATTAAGATTAGTTGGTTATTTCATTTAAAGTCTAAATGAATATCCATGATAAATACAGTTAGAAATACACAGAACGTTTTTTTCTATGTGCATAAACTTTCAACCAAAACATTCTCTTTTCTCTATTATACAGCATGTGTCTCATACCTTCTGCATTACACTTGTTCAAAGTCTGACGGTTTATGCAGGACATGCACTGTATAAATGTGCTGCTGTCGTGTTTGTTTGTCTCAGACAACACAGGGGGTGCAGGTGAATTGTTTCCGGACACTGGAGGACTTGGTGTTGGGGTACCAACACCCCCACAAAGGCCTGGTCACTCCTCTTCTCTACCCTGTTCCTCGTGATACAGACACAGGGGATGAGAGCTCAGGTGGGTGCCAGCTTTTATGTTAGAGTCGTGTGACAAAGAAAGTACATCCGCTTTTAGTTTTAAGTATCAAGACGTCAAATAAAAATGATAAACACATGAACACATGACACGTCACACCATGTCATGATTCATTCAACAAAAGCAAAGCTATAATGCAGATGGACATACTGTATGTGTTGTCAATACAGTACGAAACACCATCAGGTCGTGAAATGTGTCTTTTTAGAATTGTAATAAAAGCTTAAAGATCCTCCTGTGAATTCCTATCGTTGCTCTTTATCGTTTTCTTTGCATGGACAGATGATGAGAAGCCACCTCCTGTTCAAGTCTCTGTCAACACGACGTCTGTCACTGGAGCACCAACCAAACCAGCGCCTCATGCTCTATTCCTGGAGAAGTTGCAAGAGTTGAATACATCCAAGTATAATAATTTGGCTTCGATTTTACTAGACTTGATCAAAGTTGCCATAACTACTAACTTTTCCCTGCATATGTACATGAATAACTTTACTTCACATATCTATTCCACCTTAGTTCTGCATCTTTTGCAGTATTGCATCCATTTTTACATGCAACAGTATGTTGGAAGAGGAAAAATAATTTGTGGTGTCACCTCAGTGTGTGCACCACATTCAGTGCTCATAGACATATGCACCTGCTGGCAATGAAGCATAGCAGCTACTTGTGAAACTGTTTGTGGGGCCTTTTTTTTTGTCCTATTAATAAGCAGTGTTGCTATAGTATCTGCTGTGTGCTTGGCTACTGCCCTCGATCTACTTTCCTGACAAGTCTCGCAGTTTTTATCCCGTTATGTGACATTTAAACTGAAATCCTGGCCGCAGTAATATCCCGAAAACAGCTTTAGCTTGAATGATTCTGCGCTATGGTCTGAATTTGATGTTTTGTTTGTTTACAGTACTGCGGGTGAAGTAATCTGCCGGCTCAGTGACTACCTCTTCAGTGAGCTGCCTCTTGACATTGAAAATGTGCATAAAGGGGCAACAACTTTATGCTATCTTAAGCGTACTCTGGGAGCAGCGTGCCAAGGCTTGAACAGGTTAGAGCCACTCTGCTCTTCTCGATGTTAATCGTAACTAATAGTCATAGTTTGAAATATGTGGACCACTTTGCTTTGAACTTATATTCCATGATATTTTTCTGTTTGTGAAATATGGTGCAATGTATGTGCTAACAGATTTATAGAAGATAACATTTTCCAACAGCAGTTATGACATAATCTTTTGTATAAATTTGTGAGAGTTAAAAGGTTTTTATCGATCGGTTCTACAGTGAGGTTGATCAGACTCTTTCAAGCCTGGAAACTTTGGCCAAGGTTTTCGACCATCCTAGCTGCTCTTTAACACCCACCAAGTCGCAGGTATGAATATAAAACCATGCGTTATGCTTGTATAAAAACATTAACAAACTGCAGTTAGTGACCCAGTGCAGTGCGGGATAAATGTATCATTTTATGCTGTCATATATACAAACTCATTGCAACGTTTGTCTTGTTTTTTGGGAACAAGGGTCCAGAGATGGAGATTGACAGCTTGCTGTGTAAAATCACAGCTTTGGTGAGCCTCCTTTCCTCGCTGGAGAAAAAGGTGTGTTCATGATGATGAGTTCGTAAAATCAACCATTGGAGACAGTCACACATCGAATAATGACTTTCCTGATTAATTATTTAAAGTTTATTTGACAGGAACAGATACTCAAGTACACAGGTACACTGAAAACTTCATAGTGTTTATAGCTGATGCTAATTGCAACACTTGTTTCTCGGGGGACTAAATAAAACTAAGGAGCTCAAACAATAAGAAAAGAGAAAAGTCTAAAAACTATTCAAAATAAGTTCAGGTAGGAACACGATTTTAAGTCTAGACATGGGTACAAGTTTGTTGCTAATGAAGTAAAATTTAGTGACTCTCACATGGAAAAAAAATGGAAGAATCACCGAGTCAACCACTGTTGGTGTACTGGTAAATTCCCACTTTACCTTTAATGACAGTGCTATTCAAACTGATCATGAAGACTTCCCAAAGGGTAAATGAGAATAGAAATCTTGCTCTTTACACTCAACGTTTGATTGAGTGCCATACTATCTGCCCATTAAGGTATTGAAAGCGTTACAGGATGCCGTGACCAATCACAATCT
The DNA here is from genome assembly GCF_036924035.1 of Leuresthes tenuis. Taxonomy (NCBI): domain Eukaryota; kingdom Metazoa; phylum Chordata; class Actinopteri; order Atheriniformes; family Atherinopsidae; genus Leuresthes; species Leuresthes tenuis. The sequence goes on along the minus strand of NW_027325365.1, from coordinate 12,692,604 downwards.
GGCAGTGCAGCCCAGCCCACCTCCTCCTGAACCAATACCCACCAGTGTAACACCTGTAAAGAACGCCAGACCACTGCCTGTCCACTCTTTTCAGGTAAACAGGGTGAGCTCATAATCAGCTGAGTTCTACAGTAATAACTGCTTTCAGATGCATTTTGTTTTTTAAAACAGGTGACACAAACCAATACAAATCAACTGCTGTCTGACACTATGTGAGTGCACTGATGGTTATTTGTTTTGCACGTGCAGGTGAGGGTAGTGAGGTATGGCAGACAAACTGTTTCTGTGGATGTGGACGCAGGAGTGCTGCTTTTTGATAGGAAGTTTGGCTCATTTGGTATAGAGAGGATCGCACATGAAAGAAGTAAGAAAACATTTCCCTAAAACATTCCCTTTGCTTGTGTGACACCATTACTGTATATGCAATTTGACTAGTAACTCCCACGTATCAGTTCTTCAGGTTGTCAAGCTTCAGAGCAGTCCAGCCAAGGTGCGAATGGTGGTTGACAGTCATCACAACACACCACAGGAGATGACATTTGAGAGTGCACGGGTAAGGCAAGACACTGAGATCTGCTGTTACGTGATCTATTTCCCCCCAACATAACTGACTTTCATCTCTTTCAGAAATGTGACTCCTTCTGTCAACTCCTCCAGCTGATGAAGTCAAGGCACTCACAGCGGAGCGAACCTGATGCGGTCTCTGTGTTTGTTGGCACCTGGAATATGGGTAATCATTTACATGGCTACAGAAAACTCACTAATGTGCTGAATTAGAGCGTGGGGAATATTTTGATTGACTGGTTTACTGTATTCATTTTTTGTGCACTAAGGGGGCTCCCCTCCTCCTCGAAGTCTGCAGTCATGGGTGACCTGCTGCGGATTGGGACACACCCCAGATGAGTCGACGGCTTTGCTCCCTCATGACATCTACGCCTTCGGGACTCAGGAAAACCCTCAGGGCGAGAGAGAATGGACCGAACATATCAAAGCAGTCCTTCGCAGCTATACTCAGATTGAGTTTAAACAAGTAATCCTCCTTTCTTATTGAGATTTCAACTTTATTTGAGGATTTTTTTTTGGCCTGAAAGGGGCCTTTACTCACATTTCACAGATCTGTTCAGATGTCGGGGACATTACTACAACAAATGTAAAGACTGTAGTTCTTTAATGAGCTTGTGTTCTGACAAGTGCTTTTTAATTCTGCTCATCAAGAACTGATTTTTAATAGATGCTACATTGTACGATCTGAGGAATTCAATTTAAAATCCGCTATTTGATATTTGTTGTTATTTTTGTCAACAAATTTTCTAACAATGTTATCAATTTACTGATTTAGCTTTTTTTTTTTAATGTTAGCATACAGTTTTTCTGCAGTTCATTGACACATTCTACCAAAACCAAGAAAAGATGTTTGCATTCAGGCCCTTTAAACAATTAGTCAGCAGTTGTCTTTATATCATATACAGTGACATCATGTGGTCTAATGTTGCCGCTCTCTTATTTAGTAATGTGAAACGGATGACTGTCTCTTTAAGCTCTCACATCTGACGGAAAACAAACTGATTTTTTGGTGCAATCGTAATTATGCAATTTGTTGGAGAAGTCAAGTGAAATTTGTTATTTTACCCATGAAACCTAAGCAGTCTTTTAAAAATTGTAACGCTTAGGAACTGTTTGAAACAGGTGCCTTGGGCCTGAAGCTTGCCCATAAACTTCTAAATCACAGAATAGTCTCAGTGGACACGGTATTTCAAGATACATGTAAAGCATGAAGCATACAGCTTATACATTTCCTCTCCTCAACACTTACACTGTTTTTTCTTTTCAACATTAAAAAATAACACCATGAATAACAACATGAATACATTAAGTTTGAAGGAACTCACATTTTTAACTGAAAAAGAACATGTTTTGACTGCATTATACTCTTAAATCTCAAGTAATTTTAGATCACATGTGAATACATTTGCGTGGAGAGCCTTGGAATTGAGTCAAATCTACTAAGAAGTCAGTGATTGTGGGTGATCTGAAACTAATGTATTGCAATGTGACACAATGTCCTGTAGGTGGCAGTGCAGTCCCTCTGGAACATGAGGCTGGCTGTGTTTGTAAAGCCGGACCATGAGAGTCGCATCAGCCATGTGAACACAGCCAGCGTGAAGACTGGCTTGGGGAACACACTGGGTAGGCCTGTCTGCATGATCTCACAATCACAGATGTACACAAACCAAACAGCGAAGATGTGCATTATCTTGGATCACAGCTCAAAATATCAGTTCACGTTTAACAAAATCAAAACGGGTTTTATTAACCTTCGAGGTTGACTGCTTCTGTTATTTCAGGAAACAAGGGAGCTGTTGGGGTCTCCTTCCAATTCAGTGGCACATCCTTTGGGTTTGTTAACTGCCACCTGACGTCTGGGAGTGAGAAAGTGTTAAGGTGCATTGTGTTTTATGTGTGAGAAACGTGCGCTTTGTTCTGTTTCAAAAAATTTATTTCTGTCTTGCAATGTATTCAATGCCCAGGAGAAACCAGAGCTTTGGGGACATCCTCAGACTTCTCTCTCTGGGTGACAAACAGCTGGCTGCATTTGACATCAGCTTGCGCTTCACCCATCTCTTCTGGTGTGGAGACCTCAACTACCGGCTCGACTTGGACGTACAGGTCAGACCGACAGTTTTCATTGTTGGATTTCTGTTCTTCTCGTTGGCTTGGTTGTGCATGTGTAATACCCTGCATCTGCCTGGTTCCCTTCAACTGCAGGACATCCTGAAACACGTGTCCAAAAGAGAATTCGAAGATCTCATGTGTGCGGACCAACTTACCAGAGAAAGGCACAAGAGGAAAGCCTTTCTCAGTTTCAGTGAGTTCTAGAATCAACAACAAATACACAGCTTGAATGTTTCCTTTTGATTCAGTTTTGCATGTTCTTATTTTCACTTTGCTCTCCTCATTTATCGTGGTTAAGAGGAAGAGAAGATCACTTTTCCACCCACTTATCGGTATGAAAGGGGCTCTCGAGACTGCTACCTGTGGCAGAAATACAAGACGTCAGGGGTGAGTCTTGTGCTGTAACACAAAAGCACATCAGAAACAAGATGATGGATCAAACAGTTCTTTCAGGTACAGGACAGAGGATTCTTGTCAATAATAAAAAAAAAGGTATAACTGAGCTGCTGCCAAACATTTTTTAGACAAATTGGGAGATTACAAGGTGTGTCATTTTGTCTTTCTAGCGTGAAGCTGAATTGTCTGAAATCTAGTAACTTTCACATTCAGTCGCCTCTTCTTTTGCTTCGTAACTTCATCACCTTTTTAAATGACATTTTCTGTTTGATACTGTTTTTTCTATTGTATTTGAGTGTCAAGAAAAGGGCCTGGAAACAAAGGATGAGGTCTTTTTTGTCTCTTACACACTGGGCACAGCAAAACGCCAAATATTTCAACTTCTAAGGAAGCTGTGGATCAGATGACTTAACTCCCTCCCCCAGCAGAAAGGGTGAAAAGTCGTATTCAAAGGCCCAACAGTGGCAGCTTGCCAGTGTCAGGGCTTGATCCTCTGACCTTCCAATCACTAAGCCATAACCCAGACCATTGAGCCTCTATTATTCATTCCAAGTATACACTTCTTAAGATAATTCATTTGTAACTTAATCCTATTTCAGGAATCTATAGGGATAAGTGACTTTGACAGCAGCTGTTCTGACCACTAAAAATAGCAGAGTTAACCTCCTGTCTAAAACAGGAATGTCTGTTGTATGAGGAATGAAGGCACCCTTCACTGTAAACTACATATACATATATATATATATATATATATATATATATATATATATATATATATAAATGCACATCCTTATTTCCTAAGGCATTGCTGTTTATGTTATGGGAAATTCCTTCTCTGTAGGTACGAGTCAATGTTCCATCATGGTGTGACAGGATTCTGTGGAAGTCCTACCCAGAGACACACATCACCTGCACAGCATATGGTGAGAGCTGGAGAATTTCTTAGAAAAATAAACATGCGGAAAGGCATTTACTATAAAAGTGTACGATAACCAGAAGTCTGGCTGTCGAAATAGACAGGATTTCAAGGGTAATTCTGTGGTCAGTTTTTCTTTCCTATGTACCGCTGTAAAGCCTCACAGCGAATGACAATCATCCCCTGGTCTGTGGTCAGTAAAGACACAGCATCATTTCCTCCCTTGTCTGACTTGTGTTTTTAACTAACTTCAGCAAACTAGCAGATTATACCGCATACTGGGCTGTAGCATGATGATTTCATTGAATCATTTTCTCTGTTGAAATGATACGACATGGCAGCTCAAGTGTCTTACAGTGTTCTCACCCAGTACCAGCCAAAGAATATTTCAGACATTTAGGGTTGTTTTTGCCACTAAACTGATATCAATCTCATGGTTTATTTCTCACTAGGTTGCACAGATGACCTCTTTACAAGTGACCACTCACCTGTTTTTGCCACATTTCAAGTGGGAGTAACGTCACAATGCTGCTCCAAAACAGGTGCTATTATTGTTGTGGCTCTTTGGGCGTAAACTGCTGGAATATGACAGAATCTATGCGTTGAATCAACAAAATTGCCTTTTTAATTTCAAACAGATTCAAATTCCAACGCAGAGAGGGCTTGGATTGAGCTTGAAGGCATCGAGGCCATTGTGAAGACAGCAAGCAAGGCTAAGTTCTTCATTGAGTTTCATTCCTCTTGCCTTGAAGGTAAGGGGTCATATAAAAAAAAGACATTGAAAAGCAATTTAGTGGAACTCAGGAGCAGAAATTAATTAATATCTTTGTTCGCAGAGACGCGGCGCTCCAGCGAGAATGATTCGCAGAGCTGTGATGTCCCAGGGTTTCTCAAACTGGGCTGGTCCTTCAAACAGCTACCGAAGGTGAGAGGCTCAGCTCATTTTCATCTCTGTCAAGATGATTCCACTCTGCCTCCCTAATGTTGAGGTCCAGGCTCTGGAGAGGATTTATCACTCCCCAGAGCCTGGACTCCCCCACATTAAGACCTGTTGCTACTGATTTTCAGTCCAGTTCTTGTTTAGTTTGGCTTCCCTCAGCCTTTTCTCCCTGTTTGCCTTCCTTAAGAATGGCTTCTTGACAGCCACCTTTCCATAGAGACCACTTCTGATAAGGCTTTGGCCAACAGTAGATAGATCAGCTGAAGGACCAGATGTATCTCTCTGGTCCTGTTTCAGGTCTTTGTTGGATTTATTCCTTGTATATTAAGAACATTACATTTAGATACTATTTATGAGCCTGTTGACAGTTTCTTTTAAGCCTGCCACTTCCTTTTTTGTCCTTGTTCTGTTTCCTCACTGTACCGAGATGTAGCAAGTTTTCAGCTCTTTGGTTTGTGAAATCAGCATGTTGAAAAATGAAAAATTACTGTTTTATATTTACAATATCTTTGAAATTATTTCTCATTTCCAAGAATAACTTTGAAAAACCTTCAGAAAACTTGGGAAACTATTGCTCAAAACCACATTTGAAAGATTACATGAAGGTCCGGCTCCTCGGATGCAAAATGTAAAGAAATTAGGGACAGATTAAGACTTTTGTGCAGAACTGACTTTTGTTAACTTGTGTTTTGTTTGTGTCTGTCATAGCTCCTTCCTGTTAGGTCTGACATGGAGCTTCTTCAGGACCAGCACCTGCTGTTGTCTGTCAAGTCATGTGATGGGTTTGAGTCATATGGTCAGTAGCAGGGCAAAAATAGTTTTGTCTTTTTAACTATTGAACTTTCATGTATTTTTGCTGAGGCTGCTAATCAGTACATTTAAAGACCTGTCCTACCCAACAATACATTACAAAAGCTATTTATTGAGTTTAACCTTAACACAACCGTCAGTGCAAATTGTTCTCTTAGGTTTTCTTAATGTTTGCTAATTTCGGCTTCACTTTCCCCAGTACATTGACCTATTGCCATTTATGTGATGAAATTTTGCTCTTCAATAACAAGTATGTCTTAAGAGATTATACTTAATGTACCTGTGAAGTTTTATGGAGGACCAAAGGTTCTTCCATTAGTAGTCTACAGAAAGAAGAAACTATTTTAGTGGCACAGTGCCAGAGTGCGTCATTCAATGTCATATTTAGCTGAGCCATTGTTGTTTCACTGTGTTTTTAGTAGTTTATGGTAAATGTGACATACATCGAGTAATTGCAAATTTTGCCACAGGTGAATGTTGTGTGGCTCTACGCTCACTGACTGGTGCGTCAGAGCAATTTGAGACATTTTTGACTCACCGGGGCGAGGAGATGGGCTCCATACGAGGACGGGTCAGAGTCCATGTACCCAAGGACAGGCGATCAACACGGCAGAAGATCTATGGTGGGTTGGCTAAAGGTGTTTATTTACGAATCTCTGCCTTGCTTGCACTATCACTTCCCACTAAATCTTCTTCTCCACTGTCACTGCGTTCTTTGACTCTCCTATGAGTCTGCCATTGCTTCCCCTTTTTGGTTCCTCAATGATCCCTGGCTTGGCTTTACCCTTGCTGATATCTTTCGACCGCTTCCTCTTTTGGCTCCTGATTGACTGACCATCACCAGATGCATCCTGAGACACTGAAACAAGACAGTTGGGTATTATGCCACCAGGTCAGGCCGAACACACACAAACACCAGCATGCTGTGTTATTGCAAACTGGCAATCACCTTTTGCCTGCATGCAACACACAGACTTTGAAGAAGTCTTGCTTGTCACAAAAAGAGGATTTTCAATTCCTGAAATTTGACTTTTTCAGAGTTGTTCTGTGTTGAGAAAGATGACAAAGGTCCTGGGAGGGTACACGTGTCTCCTGCTGTAGCGAGGATCCCAATAACTCGGTGAGAACCCCTTATTGTTTTTGAGCATCAGCGTCATACAACATAAAGCCTCCAGTTTTCACTGAAAGGTTTTCAAAGACTCATTGAAAAATTCTGTCACTGCTCAGCAGTATCCCCTGCCCTCATCTTACAACTGTCTTTTGATTAGTTTGGAATATTTAGCCAACATTTTTAATACATTTCTTAAAGTTAGATGGAAATTTTGCACTCTGGTGCTCTTTTCAAGAAAAATGTCCTCAGATGTTTGTTTCCTTCTCCATTCGTGAGCAAAGGAAATGTGCTGCCGTATGTGTTGCTCATACTACAAAAGATATAAATATGTTGTGATGCTACTGATACACATTTTAATGAAAATGTAAAAATGAGTTACTGAGAAACTGGGAAAATGAAATGAAATTTTGAAATTCACTCTCATTGGCATTTTTGCTTGGAGGCAAAATACGTGTTTCAAAGTTGACTGAATCTGGGTAAAGTAGCACTCAGTTGTACAACATCATTAGCAAATTTAGCCGATTAGTCAGTTATATGTAGACATGTGCAATTATAGCCACAGATTTTCTTTGTGTTATTCGTTGATTTTTGCTTAATTTATTGAAATTTTGATTTCATATACTTTAAATATCCTAAATGATTGTGATTGCAAAGTCCTGCCTCAAGCTAACAGAAACTGCTGTGCATTGTTGTGGTGTCTTGTTATCATTTGGAATCGTTGATATATAAACCCATCCTCACCTTTTAGTCTCAGGAACATTTTTAAAGGAGCTCAAATGTTCTGTTGGTTGTATGCATTTCATTTACGTGCATTTAAGTGCGGAAGACAGCATTACTGCAACAGCAGCTGCATGAGAAATGTTAATGTAGTCCTGTTGTTGATTGTGATTCACTTCCTTGCAAATTATTCAAATGTCGTACTTCCGGAATTTCAACTATGAGACAACTGCAGCAGACTAGTTGAAAAAAATGCAAAGAGGAGTAATAAATCCTGCTATCTCAAACCTCTAAGCTTGTAAATTTCTGAGGACAAAGTGAGGAAAAACACCAAATTTGTGGGCGTGAAAAAGTGTTGGGGTAGGGCTGAACAATGACTGGTTAAACATGACATGGAGCAATAGATTGCCGCTCTCTCAAAATTTGTCGTCATCGATTTTAAACTTGCAACACAAGCTGACAATTAAAAATGAGAAACTACCGGTATCCTGCATTGTACTGATGTTTTGGTGTCACCGATCCACTGATACATTTATAATTAGATTTTTTGTTTTGTGTGTGTTCTGATTTGATGACACAGTCACAAGGTTGCACTACACATTTGTGTGTTTAAGCTGGTAAAACTCAACACTTGTATATTCACTGCAGGTCCTCTGGAGTCCCACTTAAAATCGCACCGAGCAGCTACACCAACCCAGCCTACTTCATCTTTGAAGGTGTATCAGTGCCACGTAGGGTGGAGGAGGCTCTCCCCCAGCGAAGAGACCCTCAGGTGATCTGGTCTGGCAATGAAGCTTTGCAGCTCCCCAAAGTCTCAGGTCGTCAAGGCTTTGATCGGGGACCCTGTCGCAGATCAGACTTTACAGAAATTGAAATTCCAGCCATCCTGCCTCAGTCACACAGTGACTTTCACACATCCCAAACCAACTCCTCCTATCAGCTTTTTCCAGCCCAAAACCCATCTCCTATACCTCCACCCTCATGTAATGCCATCCCACAGTACCAGGAACAGACTTCTCAATCAAGAGAAAAATACCAAGGAAAGAAAAATATTGTTCAGGACTCCATACAGTCTGAAGACAACGTAAGGAGCTTGTATATGAATCACTCAGCTATCCTGAGGGAAAAAGCCAGAAGGGACCAACACCAGCTTCTTCCAACAAGAACCAATGCTGTCCAAGCAGCCAAGTCACCAGCAGCTATCCCCTACATTCCCAGTCACCTGGCAAACTGTCAGGCCTCCGTTCCCTGGAACATCGATAAGCCGCCCACAGGAGACAACTCACTCACTGCTTTGCAAATTGCTAAATCCCTCAGCGAAGTTGACTTTTTCCCCTCAGAGCAGAGAGGCCCGACAATCCTCAGCCACAGGGCAAATTATAGAAATGGCCCTTTGAAGCATGGAGACAGAAGCTACAGCTGGGAGAAAGAGGTATGACCCTGCTCACAAAGACAAATGGGAAGGGCCAGTTCCGGTTATCTGTAAAAACTCTCTCTATCTTATCTCAAAGCAGGTGTCTGTCCTCAAAGGTGCACCAGAAACTGTGCGGGAGCTTCTCAGTGCTCTGGGTCTTCAAAAATACACCTTGGGACTTAGCCTCAATGGTTGGGATGATCTGGATTATTTCAGGTAATATTAGTCTAAATATGTGCTGAATATAATGAGTCTGTCATTTCATGACATTAATATTGTGATTGCCGTTACTTATTAGACACAGGGTTTTGTTGTCAGCTGTTACAGTAAAATATCTCAATATGACCAAAAGTGAAAGAACTGGCTCTTAACTGGGTTTTGATTACAAACGCACCTTCAGATTAGTCACACCCATTTTTGAACCTGAATGTGTTTTCACTTGTTTAGGTAAATGAGGTGAAAGTGAAATCAAGTGGCAATTGTGCATGTGACGCAGATGAGCAGGACTGTCAGATAGAGCCACTTTGGAGTTATCAGTGCTACAGCAAATATACGCACAGTAAACACATCAGTTTCTTCAAGATCGCTTCTGCGTTATTATCTGAGACGGAGTTTTTTATTCCTGGACTGAGGCGAAAAATGCAACTGCCCTGGACAAAACACAAGAAATCCCCCAAAAAACACGAACCCTCAAAAAACACAATACAGTTAGGGGAAAAAACCTAGACAAAACAGGAAAAAAAACTCGACAAAACGGAAAAAAACTCGACAAAACAGGGAAACAACCTTGACAAAACAGGGAAAAAACCTCGACAAAACAATAAGAGATTACAGAAAAGACAAGAAAACAAAACAACTTAATGGAAAAAATTTGAAAACAAAACATTATGTGAACAGAAAATACTTTGAACACATTTTGAAAAACACGATCGTTCTGAAAACAGTGTTTGGTGAAAATGTTTCTGATCTTACGGTTTTATTTGTTGTTGAACTTCGTTTTTTGCACCTCAGGGCCACTATACTTATGAGAGAAACCTTTTTATTATGATTAACTCAGACACAACTGTCCTCCAAAAATGTGAAACCACTTCTTTAAGGAACAATACGGTGGTTTGATGCATTTATACCCTCTTGTATTTGTATGGGGATACAGATGAGACATGCATTTACAAAGATTCACCAGATTACAAACGGGCATAAATCAGTAAATGAATTGTGTGACTCACGTCTAACTTTCTAATCAAGTTCTTCTCAACACCATTTGTTTCCACCAGTGGCATCACTGAGGAGGATCTATGTGCTGCGGGGGTGACAAACCCTTCACACCGACGCAGGATCTTGGAGAACCTGCCCAGGAATTGGAACTGACACAAGACATTTATGGTACAAAGCCTTGTAAACTACTCAGTTAAAACTGGAAGAACTTTGAGAACTAAAGGGAGGCTGACCTGACTGTCAGTCACATCAGTTGGACTTTACCACATCGCTGACATCTTTTCACGTTCTTGATCAAACATAGAAAAGAGAATACAACGCAGGAAGTACTCATTGCACATTATTTTATTTTTTTCATCTGCCGTCTTAATAGTTGATGAAGGACATGGGTGATATGAATGGAAAACTCTGCTATTTGTCTCCATTTACTGAAACCTAACAAATATTGATTGTGATATGTAGGCCTCATTGATCTTGTTTTCAGTGTATCATAAATTACTATGAAAATATAGACCTTTATTTTCCAGTGTTCACTCAAGGTTGGTATTTACCATCCATTTTACCATGTGCTAACCTTGCATACTGCTATTATTATTGAGCCAGAGCCCAAGCTTTTAAAAGCCCTATAATAAAATGATAAAGCATAAAATACATCCCTATCAACTGGAAGATTGTCAGGAAAGCATGTTTAATAAGACCTGCCATATGCCATTTGTTTACTGTTTCATAAGGTTACTATCATGTCACTTAATCAGTAGTTATACCCACAATGCAACGTTTATAAAGAGCATAAAACGACACTTGACTGTGACCGGGCAATCACGAGTGTCGTTTCATGCTGTCAAGCCATGGCAAAAAAAGGAAAGAAATGTGTATGTCTCTCTCTTATCCATTTCAGAGCACTCGTCCAGTCCTCGCACCGTCCTGCTCATCTGTTGTTTGATGTATCCACCCTGCAAAGATGAAGCAATTATTTGGTGTCCACAGTGATCGTACAAGTGAAAGCGTAGTCCTGCTACATTAGCCGAACATTGTAATCCTCGGTCAGTGTCGAGATCCATTTTTGCTGACGTTCCCGAATAGATGTGAAACTTTTCTTTGAACGTGTACAAATATCTGAAGAGATGCAATTCTGTTTTTCCCTCTAATAAGCAACTACCGACAGGATTTCTGAAATGATAGTCGCGTCCAAAACACGCCAGTGGTATGTCACTCTCACTCTCATTTTTAATGATAGACTTCAGCAGTAATAGATGAGACAACTTCGACTGTAAATCAGAGCCTAGAATATATCTTACTCAGAGTGTTTGTGATTTGTCCTTGCAGGCAGTTACTTATTAAGGCTTGGCCAAACACATTTCTGTTGACAGCAGGTATGTGTCAGTGACCACCATGTCACTGCCTTACTGACTGCAGTGATATCATCATGTGTGCGCGGGCTGGGAAGTTTTGGCCACATTCAAATAACGAGAAAATTCTTTAAAATGTATTCAAAGTTTTATTAACGAAGTGAACTAGCTGAATAGGGATGCTACCTATTTACATAGCAGCGTGTTCTAGTAAAGGAACAACAACCAAAAAACATAGAAGGACGAAGGAAACTCGTAGATTAAATTTCTCTCTGAGAGCAACAGAATAATTAGACCGCTCATTTCTCTTATAAAGGTGGTCAGTTAAATTCTTTACAAATTGAATTCTTTTAAAATCGAATTCAACCATCTGAAGTTTCCTTTTTTTCACTCTCCTGACCAAATTAAAAGCCTTGGATTTTAAACAGATTTTCTGTTTTTTTTTTTTTTTTTCGTTTTGCTTTGGTCCTATTTTGCAAGATTGAAAGAGGGAAGCTGAAAAAGGAAAGTTTTAAACATAAACAGCTTGTTTAAGTGGGCTCGATCGCTGTGGCGCAGTAAAAGGAAGCTACCCAGAAGACTGCTGAAGCTACATCCTTGTCGAAGCCACAAATTGCACACGTGGCTGTTTGATCCCCGGCCTCTTCAAATGTATTAGTGTCCTTGGACAAGACACTGAATTGGTTGGCTCCAGAATGCAGGCCAGTGCCTTGCATGGCTGTTTGCTCACTATAGGTAAGTGCGAGTGTGAATGAATGAAGAAGAAAAACTGTGAAGCGCTTTGTGGAGTCACCAAGGTTAAAAAAGTACGATATAAGAGCAAACCATTCAATATGTTTCTGATGCAGAACATTCTTTTTCTGTGACCCACTCACATTCCCTTATCCGAACAACAGAAACCAATGCAGTACACAAACATTAGAACTCATAGTGCTGCCAACATTAACCGAAACGCACATGAAAACAAAATGGATCACTGCTCGCACAAAAACATCACTGTGTCTGCAATTGGGGTGAAGGGGTCAGTTTGTTAAGTGAAGGAACAGTTTTAAACCATTGTTGTTGCAAAAGGTTTTCCACTCAAGCTATACATTTTCTTCTTATTCCCATTGTTAAATGCTGGAGCTTCACTGGACAGAATAACGCATTGTATGTGCAGAGTTTCAAACTAGTTTATGCCCACAGAAAATTCAATTTAACAATTCTCACGAAACAACGGGTGGAGTGCTGTTTTCCTTTGTCATATTAAATTAAATCCCAATAGTATAATATAGTTCAATATCAGTAATCTGAAGAAGCGCCTATGCTCGAAAGAAATTCCGTTTTGTGTTCACATGTTACCAAAGCATCCGGCAAAACGGTGTCAATGAAATCCTTGATAGTGGCATTGTAAGAAGGATATATTTTAGCCCTAACCACAATCTTTGTGATTATGATTGAAACTGTTATTACTGCCTTAACCCAACCAGGAAGGGACACAAATGTTTTTCTAAGGTGTTCTTGTGTTATTAATTGGAAAAGCTGCTGTCATTATGTTGGTCTTGAGCTGGTGTCATGGAGGCTTTAATGGATGGTGCGACATGTGCCTTCCAAGCCCTCCTCCTCTGAGGATGTTATGGCTTCTGAAAAGAAACACTTGTGAATGATGTCTGTTTTGATGTTGAAAACTCACTCAAGATTCCTATTACTCTCCTATTGTTTATAGGTGCGGCACTTTACAATGTGGGTCAAATTGAAGGTTATGAACAAACAACCTATATGATATCAATTGGAAGACTTGTTGACTACATCTTACTTTCTGGTTTCACCTCTTTTGATAATTCCAGCTAAATAACTGGGCTTACCCAGTTCATAACGTATCATAACGTAAGTGTGGACTCTCAGATAAAAAATATGATAAAAGATGACCCTGAAAAAATGCACGTTACATAGGTGCATAGCCCTCATGTTATTCAGGAGTCCAAGGGAGATGGTAGAAGATGTTACTTGTTACCTTTTCTATGAAACAAACTTAACTGAATACAAATTCTTGTGAATATGCCTGCTGGGCGGATCTTGAAATGGATTTATCAGATTTCATATCATCAGTTTTAGAAATGTTTAATAAACGAACAACAATTTCCTCACATCACAAACATTTATCATCAGTTGCATTCATCACTTGTACAAGTGTAAGCATTCCTGTCAGACATTGTTGACGTGGAGAAACGCTCGTTGCATATAGGGGCCGAGACGTATTTTCTGTTGTATTGTCTATGCAGACTATAAAATAGTAATGCAAACCTGTCGAGTTCATAGTCTGTGGGTTGTACTTGTTGATATGATCTTGTTTTCTGAGAGTGGATCGTTCAAACTTTAGTCTTTAGTAAATTATTAAGTAATGCCTCATTTCAACTCAGTTTATTGTGTGTTTCCAGCAGAGTTGCACATCCTGCTTGCTTTTATTCCTTTATGAGCTGACTTTATAATTCTACGCCTTGTCATGTGAGTTTTTTTGGGGAAAGCCTAGATGATAACAGTTACAGATAAGACAAACAAGCCAATCCCTCAAAGCTCCAGTGAGGAAATATTTTCACTGTGATACAAACTGCAGTACAACAGTGTGATTATGAGCATCTATAGGTGTCACATACCATTATGTGTTGCCATTGGAATGTGTTTAATCCCCAAGTTTAAGTTAATGGTGGAAGTATTATTCCGGTCTTTCACTAATGAAAAATGAGCAGTATCATAATGTAAAGGTATTACATTTAATTAAATCCTGCAATTGTCGAAAGGCACAGCAAAATGAGCTGAAAAAGTACTCCTGGTTAACCACTATTGAAGTGTGGGTTCATTATATGTTATCCATAGATATCCATAATGACTTTGGTGTTGCAGGGTTTTAACATGTGAGCAGTAGTTAAAGGTTAATGTGATGAGTCAAACTACTTTAGGTATTGGGTAATCAGTGGAACGATCATATCAGCGATCATCTTACAATAAATCAGAAGGATATGAATGATATTCCACATCACGTGTCTTTTATGATGACTGAGCATTCATGTGTTTTAATTTAGATCAATGACATAAAAAAAACCAGAACTGTAGACGTGTGCCAAATACAGTGATCAGCCTTAACAGTAGAAGTAATTCACATTGTAGGGGTATCATGAAGGCCAAAATATTATGGCTTAAACCCCAGAAGTATCATAAAAACTTTTATAGTTGCCATTAGATTCGCACACACTCCTTTGTTATCCAATATGGGAAGCAGTCACAAGCCACACCAGCTAGACAAACAGCTGGACTTGGTGATGGCTGGTAAGTTTGGCAAAGTAAAAGCAAATCATACCTACATTTTAAATTAACTGAATGCATTAATTGTATAAGTAACTGAATTGTATTACGCATGTTTAAAGATTTGAATAGTGGTCAACTAAACGCTTTATTGAAAGACGTGTAGCTTGTCTCAACCAGCATAGATGGGCAGTAGTGTGTGTGTGCGGGTGTGCGTGTGTGTGTGCGCTCGCACCCTGCATAAAGGGGGTGTAACTTTCAGATGTACAGAATTACTTATTAATAGCGTGCCTTCCTTCATGGCCACAAAACCCAAAGTTTTATAAGTGCGCGCATGAACTCCGGGAGAAGTTTTTACGCAGATCGATAGTGACACACTGAGGGTTTTTGGGCGGCCTTTTTCGTTCATTCGGTCGTCTGACTTCCCATTTCCCTCCTCACCCGCACTCCCGTGCCTCCTGCCCTCTGTGTGTTCACAGTTCACTGTGTCTGGAGGCGTTAATATGGACTCAAACGTGGCTGTGTACGATAAATAAATTCAAGTGCAGCCTCTAAGTGCGGCGTTTGGACTTTAGAGGCAGCAAACAAAGGGACGGGGTGAAAGGAGCAGCTTTCAGATCTCGCCTGAAAAGGAAAAGTGGCGGAAGAAGAAGGCGACTTTTTCTGGATATTAACACCCTGACAGCAACGCTGTTGGGATCCTGTTTGGGTGAGTAGAGGCGTGTTGCTGCGAGTCTGCTGATACCATGAAATGCTGCCCAGCTTGCTCGCACACTAACTGGCAGCTTTGTAAAACCAAGTGGATTTACATAGATTATGCATGTTAAATGGAAAATATATAATCAATCTTAAAATGTAATTTGGGTGATATGAGTGAAACTCCTCTACATCCGTCACATGGTGACGTTGTTATCAGAGAGCGTAAAAAACTTGAAATAGCGCCAAAGTTAACACCTAAAACTAATGGTCACATCCATCTATGATTATTATCCAGTAGTATGGTAATTTATAGTACTCTATAGGATACTGTAAGTGAAAGTGAAAATGCTGTGCTTATCTGCTCAACATGCAGGGAATGTGGGCTTTAGGCTGTAACATGACAATTTTTGTTAACGTGAAAGATCTGAACGTCCTTCTCCAGTTATGTACGTTTTGTTTTGCTAATTCGTTTTTTTTTTTTTTTGCTAATTAGCTGCGCAAAATGCAAATTTGCATAATTTTCAAACAATCTAATCTCTACATTTGATTCAAAACAGTGTTTTAGGCAAATGATCAGACAAGGAGCATTTTGATTGTCATATCAACACGTTTTGTAACACGGATAGTTGCAGAACAGGTCTTTCTCACACAACGTATTAGTTCAATTGGCAACAGGCCATAAACTTGATTGGGTTGAATAGAAGAGCACTCCAAAGAGTTTGAGATTTTCTGTATTAAAGGTGGTGAATGACTCATTATTTTGTGACAGTCTGTGTTGGAAAGTAGTCCAGGAATTTAAGAAATGTTTTTCAGTGTGACTTTGCAAAGAATTTGGTGATTTCTTCATGTTTGATATGTAATATAAAAAAAGGCACGAACAAACATCACTAGGCCTGGGAATGAATTAAAGATGAACAGTTATTTCACTGACCCATACATGCCATCTCCAGCACATAGCTTAAAGCTCAGCATCCACGATGGTTTGGCTGCACATCGGTGCACATGACACTGGTCTGGTCACGTTACAACAGATGTGTCTGTAATAAAGGAGTCCTGCCGCTAAAGTAACCTGACTTCAACCCTGACCTGTTGCCCACAGAAAACATTTATGGCATTATGGAACAACACCGAAAAAACCCCCCAAAAAAGGCCTGCCAAGTAGGTGAATCCTATATCAAGTAAGAATATGCTGTTTTCAAAACAACTGTAACTTCTCTCCTTGGTTTCCAAATACCAACAGTGTTGTTGTGATTAGAGGTGATGCAACACTGTGGAAGACATATTTCTGCCATAAAAAAACAAAACAGTTCTAGTCTCCAATATCTGGTATGTTGTTAATAACAAGGTGTGTTATATGAGTTATATGACTGATTATTTTTGTGGCCACTGCTAGTTAATTTAGGCCATTTGATTAATGAATAGAACATCTAGGTGTGGTGGTTCGCACTGTCGCCTCGCATCAAGAGGATACCTGGTTCTAATCCCCTCCCATAATCCAAAAACATGCATGGTAGGTTAATTGGTGATTGTAAACTGACCCTAAAAGTGAGTGGGAGAGTGTGCACGGTTGTTTGTCTCATTTGTGTCTGTGTGGCGCTGTGATGGACTACGACCCGTCCAGAGTGTACCACGCCTCTCACCCAAGGACAATTGGGCAGCTGCAGCCCCCCCGTGAGCCTTTTTTAATGAATTAAGTGGGTATAGAAAATGGATGAATGGATATCCTTGTTAAATTTAAATCTGTGTATGTTTTCATTTCAAGTAAAGTAGAAATCCTCTTTTTCTCCTTTAGATTTTCTCATCTACTGGCTGTAAAGTCGCATTATGGAAGTGCTCATCAGGAATTTCAGTGGACACAGCCAGTCGGAAGTGTTCATTTCAGTCTTCAACTCCAGCTGTCGCTTTGATGAGGAGTTCAAATACATTCTGCTTCCTGTTTCCTACAGTCTGGTGTTTGTGGTTGGCTTCGTACTCAATGCTACAGCTTTATGGGTTTTCTCAAAGATGCGACCCTGGAAACCCAGTACAGTGTACATGTTCCACCTCGCCCTGTCAGACTTCTTATATGTACTCTCGCTGCCCACTCTCATCTACTACTACGCCAACCGCAGTCACTGGCCCTTTGGCGTGGCTGCCTGCAAAATAGTTCGCTTCCTCTTCTACGCCAACCTCTACTGCAGCATCCTCTTCCTCACCTGCATCAGCGTGCATCGTTATCTTGGTATCTGCCACCCCATCAAGGCGCTGACCCTGGTGAAGTCTCGCCATGCCCACTTAGTGTGTGGCACTGTGTGGGGCATGGTGTCTGTGTGCCTGGTGCCCAATCTCATCTTCGTAACCACCTCCAGGAGGGACAATGACACTCTGTGCCACGACACAACTAACCAGGAGTCCTTTGAGGAGTATGTGGACTATAGTTCTGTCGTCATGGTGCTGCTGTTTGGCGTCCCGTTCATGGTCATTGTGGTGTGTTACTGCCTGATGGCGCAGACTCTGTGCCGGCCCAGACGGGGATTATCTGCCAGCCAGCAGGGTGCCAGCTCTCGTCAGAAGTCCATCAAGCTCATCGTTGTCGTGCTGGTGGTTTTTGCAGTGAGCTTCGTCCCATTTCACATCACGCGGACCCTCTACTACACCTCCCGGGTGCTGGATCTGAACTGTGAAGTCCTCAACATTGTAAACTTCACATACAAGCTCACCAGGCCTCTGGCGAGTGTCAACAGTTGCATCGATCCCATTCTGTATTTTCTGGCTGGAGATCACTACCGTTCCAAACTGATGTCTGCCCTGATAGGAAAAAGATACATAACAAACAGCCAAATCCCCGAACAGGCCCAAAGTCAGCCCAACAACAACAGCAGCATAGGGTTAGTTTATAAGACTTAAAGTCGACAAAGAGGAAAATTAATAATGGGAAACCCAAAGGGCTCCCTGTTAAGATACACATTTCTCATGAGATACTGGAACAATAATCAGTATACTATAAATATGACTTACACAGAGTATTTGCTCTGGCTCTAGATGTGTGTGATATCAGCTTTTCAACAGGTCTAAAGACCATGCTTCAGTTCTCCTCTCTGCTTTCATATTGCTCTGTGAGATGAGGTTCAAGTGTTTTTTATTTTATTTTATCAAAGAGTATATATCCTTTTACCTGTGTGCAGTGTTCTACCACAGAGGGAATTATTACAAATATATATATACTATACATGCAAATAGACAGTATTTACACAGACAGAATGCTTGAGAGAATGCCCTCCATGCAGAAGAATGTGAAATAATTGATTGAATACCTTTGCCACAGCTGGTCACAGCTGCCTTAACGTAAATGATGGATATTCGGTCTGTGATCTGCCGTCCTCATGGATATATAAAAGTATATTAGATTGCACGTGTACTGTTTATGTATACTTGTGGCAAAAATATGGCAGACAATCTGACTGTTGTCTCAGAGATGACACACCAGTGAGGCAATCCTTCCTGTTTTATCAGCAGTGTTTTCGTGTTTCCCAGAAACTGTAGTTGCGACCAGCGCAGCCCCGGATCCCAGACCAGCTGTTTTTGTCCTTCAATGTTCACAGCTTTGTTTTCCTCAGTTGTGCAGAAAAGCAGACAAGATGGCTCTGGACAGTTTCTCTGCCTTTAAAACCACCCACACCTCAAGCGAGGGGGAACTGGATTTTTCCATTTCCCCCTTTACTTCTGGGAGCCATTCCTGCAATGTAAAGGTATTTTTTCTATCAGTCATCTAGGTTGACCTCCTTGATTGTTTTTGCAAGAGCTGACATCATAGCTGGAAAGTTTGACTTAGTTTTACTCAGTGATATGGAGCTATTTTAATGTCAGTGTATGAAGCACTGCGTAACACTTCTCAAGATTTAAAGCAGGAGTGCTATCTTTGAAGACGTTTTCGTAATCAGAATTTTATTTGTCTCATAAAGTGTTACCACATGATAACAGGGGTGTTATAATGTGAATATATCTTGGATGGCCTAATTAAGGTTTAAAGAGGTCATGCTCTCAAATTTGGAAGAAATGTTCGTGTCTGTAAACCAAACAACTGCTCTTTGGTCAAACCGAAACAAAGATCAACAACATGAATAGACGTGACAACAGTGTGCGAAATGAAAGCAGATTGTGTGCAATCAATGCCACACTTTTCAGTGGAAGATGGTGTCAGTGAAATGAAACCTGCAAAAGCATTTGTACACGAGGAACAAAGAAAAGATGCTGTTCATATGACAACTGTCATTGAGAAGGATTTTGGTTTTCATCTCGAGGAAGGATTTTACTCAGGTTGCACAGGTTTTGATAAGGTGTCCACTGAAATTATAACACAGACTTCTGGGCAACACAGTTTTTTTTCCCTTTTGGACTGTGAGTGAAACACGAGCTCCATTTTTTTCTTTTTGGCAAACTTCTCTTGTAACAACCAGAGGGCAGGACCGCCTACAACTGACAGCAGCACATGTCACACTGACTTCTGTCCCACCCCAAACACGAGCAAGAAGGACCAAAAATCACATTCAGAAAAGGAGCTGGAAATAAGTAGGAGTTATGTCTTGCAATAATGTGCTGCAATTAATAATCAGCTCATTGCTGACACTGAATTATGAACATAATAAACATATTTTACCTGGTTCGTGAATTAAAATAATGCAAATATAATGTAACGTGTACAATAACTTAGGTTGCCAAACAATATAACTGTAAATAAGCAAACTCCAGATTAACCCACAGAATCGTAACATCCCATAAAGTTGTCATTTGAATCAAACCCGACACAATCAAATTCATCACTGTCTCTGGAAGCTACATACAGACACAAAATACTATTTGTTTGGCAAAAATATGACCTTTTACCTCTCTTGTTGTCTTTTATTGATATGAAATTTAACAATGGACGATCCGAAATGTTTTTTTAAGGCTCTGGAATGTAACATTTACCAGATTCCCCCCGTTTAAAAATGAACTCTGACCCACAAGCAGCGTGTAAATACACGAAAAAACACAATTACACTCATCTTAATTTGGCATTAACATGTTAAAAAAAAAAAAGAAAAGGTGACTTTGACGAATATGTAATAATAGCCAGAAATACAAAGATGTTTCAAACTGCCGATCAACTGGAGGAGCCTGCAAGTTTCACTCAGCCGTGATGCAGCTCAATTAAAACTGTGACATCAGCTCACACGCGCCTCCTCGTGGTATAATTAAGTCCAAAGGCTGTTTTTCAGTGGCAGGCCAGGGAAGCCTAATTTTTTTCCTTTACTCACTTATCGCAAGTCAAATACAAAATTGTATTAGGTTTTTGAGGTAACTCGTGTATCTGCGTTGTAAATTCCCTCCACAGTTCCATCGATGGTGTGTTTGGCCCTCGGCCCAACCTGAAGGATGGATCCTGGAGCGGGGACTAAAATACGTCACATATAAAATGTTTATGACGCACACTGTTGGCTGAAGCCTTCGGGAAGAAAATCGAAGCTCGCTTAACTATTCACGTTGGTACTTGGCAGGAGCGCGCTTTGCCTCGACAGTCAAGGCAACGATGGAAAAAGAAGCAGGTGCATGGATTTGGAAGTTGGCACTCACAGAGTTGGTGACAGTGTGGAGCTGCATGTAATGCAAAGTAACGTGCAAAAAAAAAAGGTTTATTTAATTAATGGACAGATTGAAAAAAATTGTTTACTCACAGTACTGTCCACGTGGTCCTCCAAGCGCTTTGTGTACCGGACATGATGGGTGAATTCTGGGTAAATTATAATATCCTGCATTGCTGACCTGCTCCCTCCGTCCTTGATGCTGAGCTAGGGAAACGGCAGTATTGCCTCTCCACATATTTCTCCTTATTTGAAACATTTGGAGCGACATCAAATGATTAAGTGCGGTTTCCTTTTTTTTTTCCTCATCACACCACAATTTCCATCCACATTGTCACATAGTCTTTTTTTCCCCCAAAGCTGCTAATGTAGTTTACAATGATCTAATGTGTTGAAGGATTTATTCCAGTCAGATCACGGTTTCATATCAGAAATGTGCCCGATTAGACAGCTTTATCTCTACCACTTTCTACCTGCTCGCCCTCAGGGAGGTAAGATCTATTTAATAAATTAATGCAGTTAATTGATTTCATTGATTGGGAGTTTGCGGTTAGGCTGACAAGACGTGGTGGCGACTATGAATGTTTGACATCAGTTATTTCAAGATGGGCATCGTATTGTTTTATTAATCCGAAAAAGCTTAAACCTATTAATGCAACACAGTGATTTACTGCTGGGAAAAACGCAAATGCAGCTGACGGACACAGAGTGACAACAATTAAACTTTTAAAAAAATTTCTCTTTTTTTTGCCACTGTTTTCTCTTGCAGAAATCGTAACATGGTACCATACGTGCGTTTATACATGCATGTTAATGTTGGAGTCGTTTCCCTCCTGTGTGATTGATACTTTAATAAATCATATGATATTAGCCGCAACAAGCGATCAAGTCTGTCACTTACATATAAATAAAGCGTCTACATGTCTATGACCACAGCATTAATTATGAAGGCGGTTTATCAATTAGTGCAAGTCGTTTTTTTTGTTAGGTAGTATACTATCATAATTGATCAGTAGCTAGTTAATTTCGTCATTGGCTTTATTGTAGGAAAAATTCAATGACGCAAATCTGAGATTTAGAAAATAGCTAACTAAAAATATACATACATATATATATATATATGTAAGAATTAAAAATATTTCAGAATCTGCAGTTTTTGCGCCTTTGTAAAAATATAGCAGAAAACAGAAAGAGTTATGATTTAACAGCCAAAGTCATTACTGAACTCCACGCCAGCTAAATTTGCCTATTTGACTGCTTTTACTTTGTCTCTTTATTTGCTGGTTTTATTCAGATCTGTGCACATCTCAGTTCTCCAAGTGTTCTTGTTGTAGTTTATGGTCTCTGCGCCCGCACGCCCCTTTCCATCGACCATCACGCAGACAAGACCACTGAATAAAACACTCGATGTCCTTGGACAGTGGGTATGCCTGTGTCCAAGGACACTGTGGGTAGCGAGTGCAATCAATGACCGGATTCAAGAAATGTAGAGAAAAGAAACATTTTTTTTTATTATTCTTATAGAACCCCCCCCCCACAACCTGACACCTTTAAGACCTCTTCAAGATCCATTCAACTCTAACTCTCCATTATGAAGTTAGCCTTATAGTTTTGACTTTAAAATAGTTTTCACAAGCTTTCCATCATCTTTCACCTTCCTGCAGCAAATACACAAAGCACTGTTGATATGTTTTATTTTAGAGTGTAAGGCTGAGGCATTTTTAAATTCAAAAGTACCACCAATCAGTATGTGCAAAAAAACAAACAATGAGACTGATTGCATTGGATTCCAAATCAATTTTTCAGATTTGCTTATAGTTTGAAGTCGAGTTGTTTCAGAGAAATCTCACAAACATGTCACACTGCAGCTCAGCCTGAAAGCGAACTCAAGGAAAGCATAATCTTGAACCATTTTACATGAAAAGAGTACATCATAACAGCCAATTCTATTTCAACTTTTAATTAAGGGGTCTAATCCTATTAGTGCATATTCAAAATACACAGCAAAGGTGCACCTAAAGTGATGTATTTGTTGAGCCTTGAACAGTTTTTTTTTTCACTGTGTTCTCCAGTTTGTCAAATTATAAGGCAGAGATGGGGGATTTCAAGGACGCGCGGACTTCAATTTAATCGAAGAGGCTGAGAGTGGGGTGGAAGAGTGACACGCAGAGGAGAGAAGTTCATTATTGTGCTGAAAAGGAAACCAATGGCTTTCATGGTCGCCATGGCAACCAGCCTTTCTTTTGCCTCCAGACCCATGATAAGGTACTTCACAGCATTAAGCACAATTATTGCAAGGTAAAAGGGGAAATATTGCTTTCCAATGCTGATAGATGTTACATATTGATTGGCATGGCAACTCATGTGGAAGCGTGCCTCAACGGTTTCACCTGCCTGACCCTCTGCAGCCTCCGAGGAAATTTGATGGGAGGGTTTTTTTTTTGTGGCTTCAGCTGCAGTTTCATCCTCACCTGAGAGAGTCACAAGAGAAACACTTTCATTGTGACAGAAAGAGGATGAAGACAAATTACCCAGCTAACAAATTTTGATTCCCAGAAAATGTTGTTTTTAGGTCATGGAAAGTTTGTTTTTAGATGTTTTATGGTTAAAGTTTTTCCTGACATGAATTTAAAGTTTTTTTATTTGCATGTTTTGGTTCCCCCAACTTTCCAAAATCTCTATAACGTTTGAGCCTCTGGGCAAGCTTTGCAGAACGCTTGTGTTTGGTCGGCCTCCGACCCTTGCTTGGTGAACAACCCTTGGAAAGTATTAAATCCTGAGGGCAAAACTTTCTGTTTTTTTGTCTCAAGTATGTTAAAATATTTTTACTCTTGCTATGGATTTCAGAGAGAGAGACAACATGGTATCATCGGGAAGTTTGCCAAACAAAAGAGCAATCAGGCTAACAAACTACTAGTTCTACAGTCAAACTGATCATTAACTACCTCTTAAGCATATTTAAGTGAAAAATTCACAGCTGTACTGAGCCAACAACATCTGGAAGATGTTTATTAAATGGAGTGCATACACGACATATTTTATTGAATAAATGACCACAGATGAACCTTTTTTAATTGACTAGTCCTCTTTGTCTATAAGTATTATATTCTGTCGCAGTCGTTCCATGCACATATTCCATAAAACTAATCGTGAACTTAATTCAACTCCAGGGCCGTAGTCCATATGAGACAGGATAACAGACACGTTGAAATGAGGCATTAGGGTTAGGCTCGTTTAAATTTCATGTTTTTATCACATTCTGCGCAATCGTAACACTTATTTAACAGAACTTGTATCGTTTTTCTGAATAATAAAGCAGTTTTAACTATAACCGCGCTTTTCCAAACCTTTGACATTTCCAGCTCAGTGCTATGTTCCAGGAAAGTTCTCTGATGGTTGTTTTTAGAAATGATCAAAATACAACCCATGTGTAAAGACCACCACGACAGAAAAGAGTGTTGGAGTTGTTTTGGTTTCCCAAACGTTTGACAGATGTTCTGCTACTGCATAATCTTGTACAAATATTTGTAAATATATTTATATATATAATTAATATATAAATATTCTTTTTACATTCAAAGAATGATCTGTATTTGCAGGCTAGACTGAAAATCTGTAAGATAAAGGTAGAAAACTGCAAAACAATGCAGCGGTTAGGGAGAACATTTTTGTTCCGAATGGCTCACTTGCAAAATGTCTCATAAAACAAACACTAAACACCCGCTGCTTTCCATCATTAGCATGTCATTTTGTTGTCAAGTGACCCCGCTTGCTTTCTAATACAATGATGGGTCGGCCTTGGTAGCAGTTAGGTCAGCGCCAAGCAGAAGTCCAGGCCGCGGGGGGTGGTTTGTCGGTAGCAGCCTGCTTAGTTGGTAAGAGGATGGTGGATTAGCATGTAGGAAAGCATGGGAGCTGGATGTGTGTGTGTGTGTAAGGAGGGATAGGGTGGTGAGGGGCAAATTGTTTTAACCCCTATTACAGCAACTGCATGGTGCTTCTCTTATCTAGGCCGCTGCAGCCACTCATTAATATTCTGTACATATGGCAGTGCTCTCTGTATCATTGTCTATTAATGGGAGGGATAATCGCTCATTCAATTATCAGGCAGTCAGCAAAAGACCAACTGTGCCTCCACAGCCCGGGTTCACACAGTGGCACAGCCCAAAACAGAGGTGTGCCAGTGGGAAGGTGAGAGCGATAGTAGGGATTACAACATATTAGTGACTTTAATAAGGCAGGCCCCAGGAATAATATGAAGCAAACAGAAATCCCGTGGTTAACAAGAAGCATGCCTGAACTTTGTCACAACAAAGCAGGGGAAGCCTTCTTCAACTTAAAAGTCATACATCTCACTCATGAGTGTCATGGCCGTGATCCAAGAGTGTTTTCATACATTTAAACACAGCAGCCACTCATCTGCTATCATGACTTATGGTTGGAAAAAGCCTTTGATAGCTGCCTAATAGACTCTGACAGTCCAACTAAATAAAGCCTGACCCTAATGTCTGCAGGCCAAAGATCTGTGAAGTGATCGAATTTAGTGTTCATCCCCGTTGATCTGTGCTTTGTAGCCTCAGGACCTCGTGCTGCCTGTCGCTATGCTGCAGTGCTGCCACGGCCTGGATATTAGGGGGTTACTGATAATAGTGTGACCTCTGGCTGTTTTGACCCGGAGAGACCTTGTTGAGTCAACACAAGCGCACACAGAGAGAGGGAGAGAAGTGAAGAGGGAGAGTTGGAATTAGGTTGTTTCTGTACCCAGTGAGTTTCTTGAAGAGGTGGGTCATGAGACTGGAAGTGCAGAGCTGTTTCCTAGTGGGGGTGTTTTGAGGGAGTGTGAGAAAGATAGGAGGTGAAATGTTAACAAAAATCTCATAAAATCTGTAGTTTGATAAATTTTCGTGTTTTGAATGAAGCGAAGGCGGCTGAGGCTGTGGAGGGCCTTTGTTGGAGGTCCCATTTTCTCTGGCAGAGCAGCGCGCTCACAGGGTCAGCGAAGTTACGAAAGTAATTAAAGCTTGGTGATTCACTGCCTGCTGCAGAGAAAAGAAAGCAAGCTGTCATTCTGATTTAGAAAAATAAATTACAATTTTAATAATGGGGGAGGATGGGGGTGCGAGAATGTCTAGAGCCTTGGTGGGTTGGGGGGAGGTGGAGGTGGGCCTGTTGGGTGGGAGGAGGGGTCGAGGGGGTTGCTGGCTGCCTACTTATCAATAGTTGCAATTTTTTTTTTTTTTTAACCGCATCGGTAGTACATTGCGAGAGCACAAGTGCCCTTAAAAAAAGAAAACCCTGGAACATTAACATACTGATTTCATGCGCATGGCAAAGGGCCTGAGCCAATATCAGAGAGGACTCAGCAGTCCTATTGTCTGCTGGGACTCTGGTCCCCTCTGATATGAAAATTCAATTATTTTATAACTAGATCTGGCGCTGCGTTTTGACAGTCGACGGTAGCGCCTTGCCAGCTGCATCAGTGTTGGGGACCAGAGGCTCCTGATAGCGAGCGGGAGGCCTTTCAGACATTGACATGTTTTTGGGGGACAAGATTGCCTAAATGTGTTGCATTTAAGGACTGAAAGTTAATCTAATGCACCACCATTATCTCACTCAGGTAATTCCAATACCATCCTCAATCTATGTTTACGCTCGTGCGCACACTCACATGCTCGCACATCTATTCATTCTTCAGCACTTTGAATCTGATTCTCAAGCTTTCTGCATCCGAACAGGTAATGTGTTTATTTTCGCAGCAGCGCATACTCTCAGCCGGTCGGACACTATATGAAATAGAAGTTGTTTTCCTATAGACATCAGCAGTTTCTAGATAGTAGGAGCACACAGAAAAACGCACCCTATATGAAACAGTGCTCAGTGTCAAGGGCCTCTTTCAAGAAAAGTTTTGCTGTATATACATAAATAAATTACAATATACAAAGCATATACAAATTTCATCAAATGCCTGTCTGAAGGATAACTATCTCTATTTTCACTATTTCAAATGTAACTTCCTCTATGGCAATATAATTACACACACCAAAACTTTTAATGCAGTATCCACACAGACACAGGGGCTGGCCTATTTTCTGAATTTGTGGGCCCTGTCCTTTCATTACCCTTCGTGGCTCATTGTGAGTGTTCTGAGGGGGGTCTGTTAAGATTAGGGAACAGGAAGCAGCCCCCCTGGTATGGCCCTCTTTACTCAGACCCTACTGTGTTGTGCTTATTAACCCAGCCTGGGAGAAGACGTACCTGCCTCCCCTCATTAGGCTGTGGTGGAGTGCGCGCTCAGCCCGCAGAAGAATGGAACATTAATTAGTATTCTCTGCAGGGGGAACTGCCATTAGCACTTAATTAGCGGTGAGAGTACCATTCAGTTGGGCAGCGAGTTAGCGTCTAACATATTATGTTCTGTGTGTTTTCCCTGTGAGTCCCGGTAAAATATTGATGAAAGCCCTTGTTTGTCTATGCATTAGTTCTACTTCCATATAGATTTCTCTTCTTAAGTAGCTCATCAGCACAAAGTTGCCACAGCTTGTTTACTACGTGGCTTATTTCTGTCGCAATTATTTTGCTTGACACATCTAAGAGAGCGAGAAAAACCGGTCTGGGTACACCAAAGGCGTGTGCTCCCATGTCAGCATGCCTCTGTCCTTACCTCAGTAAGCTTTAACGCCGTCCAATCTCGGCTGTTGACCTCCACAAGGCCAAATGTTGTTCTCTCATCTTCCCGCACAACTCAGCCTGCGGTGGTAAAGTGGGTGATTAGTGGATTCAGGTCAACTTTTCCCGTTGGTCTCAGGGAAGTTCTTTTGATCTGCAAAGTAGGCATTCATCTCTGTCTTTTCTCTGTGTTCTCTGTCCTGCACTGTCACCACTGAGGAGGACAAGGGAGGCTGTTAACCCACCTCGGTCCACTCCTTGGCCTCACTGGTTCTCACTCTTCTTCTGTACTCACTCATCCTCTCCTCCCTACCCTCCCAACAGCACTTGGAGGGTCAGACGGACGGTGGTAGAGGTACCTTTCTCTTACAGCAATCTGAGAGGCGGAGAGCTGTCATTTGCCAATTTGGCCTGAATGAGGCGGACAGGGGATTGAATGTCGTTTTCCCACCAGGCTGCGCCATCCAGACCAGCAGGGGAGGGAGGGGGATGTAGGGAGTGGGGTGTAATGCTAGAGTAAAATTAGAGCTTTGATGGCGGCTAATAGTGTGTGATGGGTGGCGCTGACGTGGATTTCCCGTACAGACGCCACAGGTTTCCTGCATCCCTGCCTCTCTCTTTCTGACACACCTGTAAGATTACACCAGCCCTGCCTCCTCTCTCAGAGCTGTGATTTTGCCCTTAGTGTAATTATATATCTCCGACACCAAGCCAGCCTATGTCAAAAGGCCAAAGAGGTCCTGTTTCTCTCCTCACGTTCACTTAAACGCACACAAACTCCCATCAAGAAGCAAAGACAGCACATAAAACGTCTAAAAGTATACTCTATTAAATTCTTTTTTGGTATTGACATCCAGCACTAGTTTTATGACACTATGAGTCGACAAAAATGATTTCTCAGTTCACCCTCATGTTCTGCATGATCTGCCGGCCCTCTTTTGAGCTTAAGACATATTTACCAGTTATTTTTATCCAATACGGTACACAAGTTGAAGATAATTGAATTTGATGCCAACATCTTGTTTAAAAAACAAAGCTGTGACAGTTTTAACAAAAGACTCGATTAGGTTAGCAACAGGTTAGCAACAGGTCAGAGACATGACCCTGGAGAGGTTGAGTCCATAAGAACCAAAGATGAAGTGAAATATTGTGAGAACAAAAAGTTCAGTTTGAGAATAATTCAAAAGAATTTGGGCTTTTCAGAGTACATATAGTATTGTTAAGAGATTCAGCGTATCTGGAGAAATATCTTTACACACAGAACAAGACTGAAACACAGTTTTTTTAATTGTAGTGATCCTCAGGTAGAATTGCATTAAAGACACGTGTTTCTGATGTGGAAACCGCTGAATGGGCTCGGGAACATCTCTCCATATCCAGACATTTTAGCTGAAGTTCTGGTATGATGAAAAAATAAATAGATAAATATATAAATAGATGATAATTTAGAAATTAGAGATTGTAAAGAGTGTCAGGTGCAATACTGTTGCACACTACTGACTCATGCAATAACACTGTCACCGTCACATTGGGATAAATCATTTTATATCTGTGTGTTTTTAGTTTTATTCCCGTAACTCAGCCTCTGGAGTGACAATAACCCTTTTCATCTGTGAATCTTCAATCTTGAACCTCAGCTCATTCAGGATTGACGGGTGGCAGGCGGAACTGTCTTCTACTCTGACAAATCCTAATTTTGGATTTCTTTTGGAAATCATACACAATGTGTCATCTTGTAAAAAGAGGAGAGATTCCACTGTTATCACAAAGTCGAAAGCCAGCGCTCGTGAGGTTTTCGTGGTGCATCATTAATGCGGAATGATGTATAAAGGTTTGGCTGCAACGAATGCTGTCTTTCAGTCATCTTTTTCAGGAAAGGTTTTGCTTTTATCAGCCAGAAAGCATATTTTGTACATATTACAGATTCTCAAAATGAATATGTTGATAACAATTAGATAACATTTAAGGTGTTTTTTCTTTGTGCTATTTCTAGTGATGATTGATGATATGATTTGTAAATCACGGCATTCTTCTTTTTCCTTCAATGTTAAATTTAAACAGTATTGCATCTTTTTAGAAAAGATATGTACTACAATTTATATTTTTCAGAATTGTGATAATCAAGTGGGTGGGTTTGCAGCTGTTTCCCTCAGGGTTGTCTAAAATCCACATCTACCCCCCCCCTCATCCTGCTACTGCCACAAGACACAAGGATGCATGAAACATAACACTGGGACCTGCCTCAGGGCCACCAGGCATGCATTCACCCACACACAGCTACATTAGATGTATTGATATCTTCTGAGGCACGAGCAGCACTGTGATGCCCTGATATATGGATGCTTAAAGGCTTCTTAAATATCCATATCAATCTGCAAACTTGTCAGCTCGACAATGACAGAAACAGAACACCATTAGTAGCGTCGGGCAGTATCATCCTCATCTGTGTGACATTAGAGAAACAGATGGTTCTGTGCAGGACATTCCTCTGGATGTTAGCCAAATCAGTGCACTGTGGGTGATTTATAGTTGGAACTTTTGGTTCTGTTGTGTTGGCACAGATATTTAACCAGTTAGGGATAACACACTGATGCTTAGTTATGTATTAGCCAATCTATGTGAGTATGTGTTGCCTCCTTTTTCTGTTCCAGAGTCAGAAATATAATATCCCGTTTTAAAACGGATCTGATTGCACTGATTTCATTGTTCTGCTCTGTCTCGGTAATGCATATATGCTTGTGACTGTGTAAGGTGATTGTCCTCTTCCTGCTGCACAGAAAGCATTATACTTCACTCTCTCCAGGGATGGTAGAGGTTTTGTTTTTTTGGCTCTTTCACACCAGCTTTGCCTCTTTGTAACACAATAGCCCCTCTCCTCTCACCCAGCGTGGCAATCCTTTCAAATGAGAAGCTCCAGGTCAGTTTCCCTTGCCAAGTTTTGCAGCCTGCCATGTTGTCTATTCTGCTCAGCTATTTAAAAAATGTTGAATATCAACAATGGCTTTCACTGGTGCATTGTCAACTTTTGTATGAAGCAATCTTGGCTGAATGAGATGGGTCCCAGAGCAGGGAGAGCTCAGCCGCAGCGTGCACTGCCATTCCAGTAACTGACCAGTTCTCTCACGCTTCATATTTCTCTGCTGCAGCGAGATGGAGGTACCGCTCTTTGAAGAGCTGTGGCTGGAGTCTGGGCTTAAGCTGTGGGCTGCAGATGTCCCAGCCATCTTTCAGTCCACAGTGCTGCCTCTGGGGCCTGCTGACAGTCAGCTGTTGAAGGTGTGTCTAACAGAGGGATTGGGAAACAGCAGAAGCACTGGGACCAGTGAGAGCTTGGTGAGTGTCCACAGTTTTCTGGTCAGAGTGGGAGGAGGTTCATTGTAAAGAGAGAAGAGGAGGGGGCATTTGAGAAGACGGTGTAGGGAGCTTTGTGTCTTCTGAGTTTCAGACGTACTAAATCTGCGGTGACAATTTCTGATTTAACCTCCGGTGATAACATATTTCTTGGGATGTGTCGTGTCACTTGTTGGTCTTGGTGTCATTATTAGCAGACACTATAGAACTAAAACCATCAGGACATCACGTTTGACTTTATTGAAATGTAAAACATGAAAGATCCACTGTCTTACAGTAAGTAAAAAACGAACAAAAAAAAATCAGTGTAAAAACAGAGGCTCCATTTCTTTTATTTACAAACATGCTCCATGACCATTCTGACAGAGACTCCCTCCACTCCTACTGTCTGATATCCGTACTGGATGCATCAGTGACTTCATGCACAGCTCTGTATCTATGTTTGTATGCATGAAGAAAAGGATGAAAGGAGGAATGAGAGCTTGCTTCCAGATAATGGTAGCTTAGGCTCTTTGTCCGGCTGTCAGCCCGAAGAGGAGCGAGACTGGAAATCTCTCCAATGCAGCGGCAACATCTTGTATGTTTCATTGACATATCAGTCTGTGGGGCAATGAGCCGTCTCCACAGCGCCCTTCAGTACACTTCTGGTCTGTATTTGTGGATGTGTGTGCGCGCATATAAGTGGCACGACAAGGTAGCTCATGGACACGTTAGTAAAAGACAAAAGTCAACATAAGAGCAATGTTCTGGCCGTGTAGAACCAAAGCATTTAGTTAGTACTTGAGCTTAAGCATGATTGTGTTATTTACTTGCACATTCTTTTCTTTTTTAAAAAAAAAATGTTGGTACTTCTGAACTCAGATTAAAGCAACATGCAGAAAACACACTGATGTTTAACCTCACAAAAAACAACCTAAGAGATGAAAGCACACTTTTGAAATTAGGCTTTTATTTCTCCTGCATTGTCAGCACAGACACGGAAACGTCAATTTTAATGCTCACTTTTTAAAGCCCTCTGATAGAATTTAGTCATGTTCTCTTCCTACTTGAAACAAAACAATCTGTGAAAGTAGGATTTCAGACACAGACTTAATACTCAGACTTTTAGAATCCAAATAAATAAAGCTGAAACATCCCTGCTTTTCGAGGAGCTGTCCTCCGTCTAACCTCTTTGAGCCTCAACCCAAGGCAAGGTGACCAATTTCATCTCAGGCCAGCCCATCCATTATCTTGTCAACACAGCCAGCTTCCCACCTTAGTTTGCGCTTCTCCCAGAAGACTCACTCTAATGAAATACGCAATAATCACCACACTCATCTCGTCATGCTCAAGGTAATTAATATATTTAGAGGGCGATGGCTAACTCTTAATTAAATTATGCCTCACTTAATGAGACTTTGACTGGGACTAAATTTATGACCACTATCTGCTTTATCAAGTGCTTGGCATGCAACAGAGATGAGTCATTTTCTCCCAAATCAGAGCCAGATTGCACATTATGGAACTCATGATTTATATTTCAATCTCTGCTTGTTTGTTTCTTATTTCAGATTTAATAAATTACCACTTGTAATTACCTTAACCTAGTTTTTGCTTTCTAAAAGCCCCAATTTCTGCAATTAATGCTCAGTGCTGTATCGCTGTTACATATTCATTTTGGTGGAGAATGCAGATAACAGCTTAGGCGGCATTAATCATATTACAAAATTGGGTGTATTCAATTAATTACAGTTACACCGCAAATTAATTGTGCATTCTCATAATATTATCTTAAACTAATGAAGGCTTGACAAAGAGACTGTTTCATTTTTTTTAAAGGAGGCTAGATTAGTGGGGATCTCAATTATGGCTAAAACAAAAGAGGGCCGCTTGCTTGGGCATGGTGCAAAGCAAAACGTGACGATTCAGCACTTTCCTCCAAACAAAAAAACGGAGAAAGTTTCCATTGTTTTTGGAAAAACTGAACATGGCAATGATTCAACAGATACATGGGAAATAATGAGCGCTGTAATTAGCTAGTCGGGCAATAGCGGTACTTAAAATGATCATCATATAGAGGTGCTTGATAATGTCATTCACATGTGGCAGTTTTAGGCAGCAGGCATCACAACTTCAACGCTCGAGCAGAGAAGCATCTGGAGACGGTGCTGCTAAACCCCTCTCTTTTGTTGCATGTACACAGCGTCTTATAATTCGGAAACGCAGCAAAGACGATGTAGCCTAACGCATGTCTGTTGATGATGAATGAAGAGTGCACAGATTAGAGGCTCAAGTGGGAGCTGAGGAAGATCAGGCTGAGACTTTGTTCCCGAGCAAACAGAGAAGTCATGATGTGCACGAGATGGCTTAATAAAGCCTCACGCAGTGGCTTAGAAGTAAAAGCACATTTATTGAAATTTTCTGCTTAATTTACCCTGAATTGAAATTAGCTTTTAATGGATGTGAGTTTATAATTCACAGTAATTTAGTATTTTATTTTTCATTTAACGCATCATATACCAAATGCCTTAATATGTTTCCCCCTAATCTGCAAAGCAAAGAGTCTGTGTCTAAGAAATGACATTAAGTAGCTAATAATCATACTCACACTAATCATACATTTCAAATTGTTTCTGCACTTGTCCTCCCCAGTGATATAATTTCATTAGCTTTTAGCTTCATTAGCCAATAACCACAGCAAAAAGATGCTCGTGTCAATTATGGGAGCTCCAAGGGTCAGGGAGTATGAGTTTTCACCCTGCTGCACATGATTATATAGAGTGGTCTTGTAACAGTGATTAACCTTGCGTGTGTGTGTATGTGTGCGTGCGCACATCGGTGATGGAGAATGTTTGAAATGTGCATCCCTAAACGATAAGCAGCTACAAGCCAAAGGTGATTAGGTGAAAAACTATTCCCTGGGCTAAGTGAAACGGAGCAGAGTGTTGGGTGGTCACGCCTTGTCTGCTCACGACAGTGGCGGGTTAAAGAGATTACACTGGGTCTGTGTCAGCAGCCTTGGCCTTGCTCACACAAGAACATAATGAGGAAGGACATGCTTGGCCTGCTGGAGAGAGAGAAAAAAAAATAAGAGGCTCGAGTTTGAAATAGCCTTCACCAGCAGCTAACAGCTTTTTGTGTGTTGTTTTACAAGAAGAAGTCGATTAGTAAGATGGTTAAATTCCTCAGAGCAGAGCAAGGACACTTTCTGAGTGCATAGATGACACTTCTAGGCTTCAAAACACACACACACACACACACACACACACAGACAGAACACTCTCCTACAGTGGAGGGAAGAATGCGACGTTCTCCATTAGCCCAAAGTCCTCCCAACAGATGTGCAACACTAAAGCTACAGACAATCGATGCATCTGTCCTGTCAGTGTGTTTTGCTTCTTTTGAAGGGTTGAATCTCTTCTCTTAAAGGCTTAATTGTCGAACTTTACCTGCAATGCATGGGCCCAAAAAACAGTGATTTGCTATGGAGTGATTTGAGTGCCACAAAAAGAATAAATCTGTGAAAAGTGTAAGAAAATAACTGAGGGAATTTTGAGAGGAATGAATGAAAAAATAAAAAGCAAATATTTTTCCTATTAATTAATATACAACAGAATAAATTTTTCATTTTGGCAATTTTTTTCCCACATTACTTTTACTGTTTCTTTGTAAATTGTTGTTATTTCTTCAGCCTTTTCTGAATTTGATCTGCCCTTTCGTTTTGGCTTCGCTTTTGCTTTTTCTCAGTCCCTAATGTCTTACTTGCTGTTACTTTAACCCATCGTTGTTTGGAAATTACTTTTGCTCATCCCTTTTTCCGAATTGCTTTGGCTATTTCCACAATCCGTGGCGTACCCTGAAAAATCAAATGCAGTTGCCTCCTCCTTGAACCTGCAATCTGGAGCTTGCAAGTAAGTGAAACTAAGCACGAGGCTGTGCCTGGAGGCAAATCTATGCAAAGCATGTCAAAGCTACCTATCACTGGCTTGTGGGTTTGTGGTTACTGGTTCAAGACTAGGATCTGCACCCACCTCTTTGATTTTTCAGTGGAGCACAAGAGGTTGGGAAAAGGCAAGGGCAATTTGTAAAGGGGAAAAATGTTTAAAAACTACACTGAAAACATGGGCTAAAGTAAGAGCAAAAGGGAGTGCAAAAAATCAAAAGCAAATCCAGTAGAAAATGGCAAATGCAACACAGAAATTCTAACAGCAAAACGATGGAAAAATAAAAAAGAAACTGTTAAAAATATAGAAAAAGCAAAAACATTGTGAAAAAAATATTGTTATATACAGAAATCACAATGTATGAAAAGAATAGTAAAAATGCACAAACATAGAGTAAAAGAGTAAATCCACATTTACTCTTTAATTAATTCCTCTTTGTATTTCCTTATTCATTTCCCTATCAATCGATAGATTTGTTCTTTTTTTCAGAACAAAACCTTCAGAGTTATTTGCTCTAAGCTTTGCCTTTTTCTTCTCACGACTGCAACAACTCCACGTGTGGCAGTTCTCTGACGAACCAGATGAGACCAGTACCGGACTTCCTCTGGTACTGGTCCTCTCATAATCATTTTCATTTCGAGCCTCTCTGACATCTTCCACGTGGAGCAAATGCACATTCATGTAAAACACGATAATATCATTCAAATAAAACCAAGATTGTTATATTTAAGTCTATAAAGAAGCAAACATGTTTCCCATAACTGAAATGTTTTCTGTTAAGCAACACGGTGCAATAAGTATTCTTATATCTCATATGATATCATATCAGAACGTCCGGTTTCCAAAGAAAATTAGCTCCCGGTATCTGAAGATTTATATAAAAAAAATACCTGTTGCTATTCCTGATGATGGCTGCATTTTCCAAAGCAACATCTAGAAGTACAGCCACGTGATGCGGAGGAGCTTCGGGAATGAATGGGCCACGATTGAAGATTATTTGTGAAAATGGGTCGAAGAGGCGATTATGACACGTGTCATCAGTCCCCAAAAGGTTCCGCCTGCCACCACACTGCACACAGGCAGTAAAATTCAGTGTTTCCATCAGGGACAGCTCTCACTGGTCAAATAAGTCAAATCATCATTAGGAATACTTTCCCAGCTTTGTGCAACAAAGAGGTGATAAAACTAACACTTTTATTCGTCTAAATGACCCGTGAATATTGCTATTATTATTATTACTATTATTGTTATTATTTTACCTGTGTTGAACTGGGAGCACGCAACCATTCACGCGACACAAAGGGAACAGCAGACCGTGCGTAAATTGCATCTTCATTTGCATTCCTGGTGCAAAAAAAAAAGGGGAGAAAAAAAAATCATGCAAATCTTAATGAGACAGTCTCCTTTGTGGCTGTAATTGAAAAGCCATTCTTTGTTAATTACTGTTTCTCAAAGGCCTTGTCCGCGGTCACTGAGCTGAAACAAAAAAAAGTTACAGATCCTGGGGTTCGGTGGCGGTGGATGGGATCAAATATACACATTTAAAAATGTTTATTGTGGCTTGGACATTGAAGTTTGAATTCTGTGTTAATCGAGAATAGAATGAAGACTAAAAACTTGCTAATGCTGGCTGTAACGATAAAAAATGGCAGTGGCTCACTGGTAATAGTTCAGTTACTGGGAGGTGAGTA
This sequence comes from Leuresthes tenuis, assembly GCF_036924035.1. Lineage (NCBI taxonomy): Eukaryota > Metazoa > Chordata > Actinopteri > Atheriniformes > Atherinopsidae > Leuresthes > Leuresthes tenuis. The sequence goes on along the minus strand of NW_027325365.1, from coordinate 12,655,854 downwards.
GCCGACGTGCACCGCCGTGTAATATTCATCTGATATTCAATTTAAGGCCCTTCTGTGCTTTTTAATATATGTTTCATTTAGCTCAATTGACAGCCGACGAGAGGCTGCGAACACGTGAAAGAGGAGATTTCAAATAGGTGATTATTTTCCTTCCGTGTCAGTTTGACGAGCTGATTCGATTCTCATCTCCCAAAATGCAGCATTTTCTTTCAAAATAATAAAAAAAATGCTCTCTCACCTTTTAGGCCCGAAGGCCACTCCCATTCTTCACCCGAAAGCTTTATTTTCCCACATTTCTACCTGATACAGAGTCATGCAAAGAGGAAGAAAAAACTAATTTAATCAAATCAGCTTTAATAGACAAAGCTAAGTCACATTTCTGAAGTGAGGAAACAACTCGTGACGCGATATAAAAGTCTTTACGCAATTTTTAAAAAAGAAAAAAAAAGATTTTTTTTTTTTTAACGCACGATCACATTTATTGTAAACTTTATGTTGGACTGATACATGCATTCAGGTCCCATCCTCTCATGAGGACATCCGCATATTTCCCAACATTGAGCAGAGGGATCTCGCGGCCGCCGCGCCCTGAGAGCCCCTGAGGGCTGTCAGGCTTGTTGAGTCTGAATCGGAGCAGACTGTGCTGGTGGTCCTCCGTTCCTTAATTAGGAAATTAGCTGCACAGAGGCCCTCATTATCAAACTCCTGGTTACTCCTGGTGGGGTTTATTCCCCCCCCCCCCCCCTCCTGTGTCTCTGCTACCGGTCAATTTCCATAAGGAGATTACAAGCGGATTGAGATTCACTCAGATAAACAAATAACTGGTCCCTGAGAATTAGATGACTACTAATTGGACGTTAGTTTTATTGCTCCTGCCCTGTTTGTCACGCCCCATTGAACGGGAAAATGAAATTCATGAAGTGATGTCTCTTTTGAGCTGATTTACGACAACTGCGCGGCAGGCAACATAACCAGGGACGAAATCAGATCATTTTGACCCTCAAGCTATTATTCCTCCATTATGTGTGGTCTAGTTTAAAAAAGTCAGAAATACTCCCAAATTTTTATTTGTGTCCGATTTTTCTTGACAAAACCATCAGTGTGACTTCCAGACTGTGAATATATTTATGATGATAGTTTCGATATCACTCAGCTTCTGCATGATTGTGATGCTGCTTCTAACTTTCTGAACAGGGGTTTACTTCTTTTTGTGATGAAACAGGGGGAATGATCACAGATTTAATCAATTCATTGATGGTCGGTCAGAGGCAGCTCCTTTCAAACCTGTAAATCAGGAAGACAACTGGGCTTAATTCTAACCAAACCCACTTTTTTCCATGAAACCTGCCTCTTTCTGTTTCAAAGTTTGTTCTCGGCGACAGATTTGGCACAGAAGTCGGCCGCTCCGCCGTGGCGCGCACCTCCGCGCTGCAGAGGGTCCGCAGCCGCTGCATTTTACCTCGTGAAGCTCCAGGAGGTGAAATGCACATTGCGCGAACGATCGCCAACGACCTCGCGTAGATACTGAGGTGTTAACGGCGGCTTTCGATGGGCGATACGCTCCCAGTCATTAGCAGGTGTGAGGTTTCTCCCGTCCGGCTTGGTTTCTGTGGGGAAAGTCGTTTGTAAGGAGACACATGCAAATAGAGGCCAATCCATGCTAATCGTTTGGATAAACCGTTAACGCTGCAGAGAGAAAACATGTCGGGAAACAGCAGCCGACGTGGTTTTAAAGAGGAGCCCATGACCGGCCGGGCTGTCTGAGTTCCAAACTAAACTTTTTTTCAGGGACGAGATGTCCTGTCTCATCCACAAGAGGTCGTTGATGTATTAAAATTTCACATAGAGGCTCCAGTGGCAGCGGTACCACATCGCTCATTTCATTTGGACTGAAACACGTTGTATTTTCTCTTATGTTTTTGAGTTTATTTCTTTTTATGATTCAAAGTATCTTCAATGTGTTGCCACGACTTCAATTACACGCTGAAATGAGTTTTTTGCCCAGTAATTCTGAACAGCAAATGGCAAATGTCTTGAACTTTTTTCTAAAGCACCAAATGCAGAGACAGAAACAACTTCTGAGCAGGAAGACCCTAAATGTATTTGCATCATCTTAAGAAAAAAAGATCCCTCTGGGAGGAGCTTTGACAGTGTCAAAATCCTCCAAGGTTTACTTTTAATTTGGCAAAACACATTAAGGAAGAAAGACAGACTTTCCTGTTCAAGTTTCACATTTCCTCACTATATCCCGCTTTTTTATTTGCTCTTTCTCCTTGTCAGTAAATGCCAGTGGGGGACCACTTCTGTAACAAATGATTCGACACTAATCTCAAGACTTTTCTATCCTGACAGAATGGTGGGGGGGGGGGCAACTTATTTCCAAAATTTCCAACATCAGCCCGACACCAAAATGTATTTCTTGAATGACAAACATATATATATATATATATATTACTTGTTTCCTCTCATCTTCATCCTCAGATCGTAAATGTAAATCTCTACCACTCTGAGCTCAGGTTATTAAACTGCGCTGCGGTTTTAAAACTTCCCCTCTCCCTCCTCCTGTGACCAAAACACAGCGGTGTGCGCTCCGGTTGGATGTGGGAGCTGCGCGCCGATTGGCCGCCTGCTCCTCATTGTCACGCTGTCAATCCACATCACATGGTCCGGCCTCTAGGCCTATTAACAGATGAGCTTGGCGAATAAGTTTACAGACTTCTGTTTGAGAGCCGACAGGGAAGGAGCAGAGAGCGAAGAGAAACCAGAAGCACCTGCAGACACGTTTGCCTGCTCAGGCAGAACTTTTTCCCCCTCTTCATGTGAGACTGGTCAGTAGGCTACCTCTACCTCTCTGACTCTTGGCGTTGTTTTGTGAACTTTTTTTTTTCTTCCTCTATGTGTGTGTGAGAGATTACTAAAAGCCGCCTGAATGTATAACATGATGGAAACCGAGATCAAGACCCCGCTCCCGCAGTCCAACTCGGGCTCGGCGCAGGGCGCTAAGAACAATGCCAGCGACCAGGAGCGGGTGAAACGGCCGATGAACGCCTTCATGGTCTGGTCCCGGGGACAGCGGAGGAAGATGGCACAAGAAAACCCCAAAATGCACAACTCTGAAATCAGCAAGCGGCTTGGCGCTGACTGGAAACTTCTGACTGACGCCGAGAAGAGACCATTCATCGACGAGGCCAAGCGTCTACGGGCTATGCACATGAAGGAACATCCGGATTATAAATACCGTCCCCGCAGGAAGACCAAGACCTTGCTCAAGAAAGACAAGTATTCTTTGCCCGGGGGGCTGTTGGCGCCAGGAGCCAACGCCGTCAACAACTCTGTGTCGGTGGGGCAGCGGATGGATGGTTACGCGCACATGAACGGCTGGACAAACAGCGCGTACTCCCTCATGCAGGATCAACTGGCCTACCCTCAGCATCACAGCATGAACAGCCCACAGATCCAGCAGATGCACCGGTACGAGATGGCAGGCCTCCAGTACCCGATGATGACCTCGGCGCAGACCTACATGAACGCGGCTTCCACTTACAGCATGTCTCCAGCGTACACGCAGCAGACCACCAACGCCATGGGACTGAGCTCCATGGCATCCGTGTGCAAGACCGAGCCCAGCTCACCGCCGCCGGCCATCACGTCCCACTCTCAGAGGGCGTGTTTGGGGGACCTGAGGGATATGATAAGCATGTACCTGCCTCCCGGCGGGGACAGCGCAGAGCATTCCTCCCTGCAGAGCAGCCGGTTACACAGCGTCCATCCGCACTATCAGACCGCAGGGACTGGCGTCAATGGGACGCTACCTCTCACCCACATCTGAGTCCCAGAAAGCGAGAGAGCGAGAGAGAAAAAAGACTTCAAAACTTTCCTTTTTTTTTTCTTTTTTTTTTTTTGAAAAAGGTACTTCGGATACTTGAACTTTTTGGTTGCTAAAGAAACAGCAGATTTGTTCACGAAGACCTTTATCTCAAGATGAACTTTAAATGGATCGGAGCCGAAGGTCGAGCCCTGCAGAGTGAACTGCGCCGCAGAGAGGCTTTTTATCACGAGTAGAAGCAATCAACTTATGTAGAAGAATTGGACTTCTATATTTTAAATGATGCCATATTTTCTCTCAATGAAAAGGCATGTGGCCTCGTGAAGGGGCTGGTGTATTTCAGAAAAGCTGGATGGACAGTTGTTCATAAATGTTTACACTTAATTTGTAGAATGTCAGTCGTCTCCACTGTGTCCAAATTTTGTAGTCTTTGTTTTTTTTTGTTGTTTTTTTTTCCCATTCATGAACTAGCTTAAATGAAATGTTAAGACTGTGCGGGTCGCAAACGCAAGTTTTATTTATAGTAAGAGTTTTGTTTGTTTTCTAGCTTGTGAACCCGTTTTTTTTTTGTCACGTGAAAATGTTCATATTTGTTTTTGTTTTTTTTGTAAATTGTTTTGTTCTGTGATGGTTTTTTGACAGTGTCACGTTTACTCATTATCCTGAACGAAAAAGGTTTATTTAAACTGACGTTTCTAAATATTTTAAGACCATCCTCTATTCTTAAATGCTGAATAAATTTCTACGAAACGTAATCTGTGACTCCGTGTTTTGTGTGTTTGAAAAAAAAAACGAAAAAGAAAGAAAAGAGGTTTGGAAATGCGTTTAAAAAAATCTCTGAGGTCTGGCTCGTTTCCCAGGGGGAGCATCAAATGTAAATATGAGGATTTTAACGGATCTTCAAACACATTGGTTGAAAATGTCTGTTTTCCAAATATTATAATGACCAACAAAATGTAACTTACATTTCAAGGTGTTCTTACTATAGTGAACCTGGGTGAACAAAACAAATATTAAACTAATCTTACTCTCCTACATTTGCATCCTTTTAAACATTCATTTGATATTTAGACCATATTTTTTCTTCATTCTTAGGCTAATTGATCTGATATTTCTATCATTTCTGTTTCTCTTTTAGAATAATTTAGAAGGTTCTTAATTTTTCAGTTCATTTGAGGGAGGAATAGGGCACATGTTTGTTCACTTTCTGACTTTTAACTCGGGTAAATGCAGACTTGGTGTTGAATTATCAAACGACCACTATTGCCTCTTGAAACTGAACCAGTTTTCAGACCAATTTGAGTTTCTACTAAAAGGGTTAATCAGACTGTCAGCGCTTTGTTGCACAGGTTGGCATCACTTCGCTGTGCCACTTTATTTTTTAGATTTCATACCAGAAATTCTCTTAGATTGATCCATTCATTTAAATGAAATGATCTGAATAAATAATACAAAGACAAATATCACTTACTTAAACTGCCTGCATGTGAGGTAATGTCTTATGAAATTTAAAAGCATACTGTATAAAACTCAAGAAAGCAACCTGAAACTTTATCTTGGAAGTGTTTTGTGACTTTACATTGTATTTCAGTCAAAGAATATAACAACTGAACGATCAGTTTGACCTAAGAACCCCGCATTCAGAAATTTAATATCAAGTGTAACTCAGAATGTATTTTCACACTTTAATCTATCATATAATAATATTATAATGTGTACACAGAATTTCGACACGTCTGTTAACGAACACTGCGGAGAGCTGTCCATCCTGTGATGACTCGAGAAACTTTCATCTACGATGAGTTTGATTTTCCAACAAATTGCGCTGAAATTGCACAGCATCTTTCAACATAATCACACTTTCTGCACCTTGCAATACAATGCAAAGGTGTTTGGAAGAAAGAGTTGGCCTGCTGTTGCAGTGTATCCTGGGATAAAAAAAAAGCCCTGGCCACCAAGAGTGCCAAAGCAGTGGCGGCCCTGCTGGCCTTCCCACACTCCCTGCAGGACTGGATCCACAGCTCAGCACAGCAACTTGGATTAGCCCCACGCACCTTTGTGGAAGGAAAGATTATCCAGACCTCCCTGCATTCACTGACAGGGTTTAAGTCACTCTAGCGTGCCAGCAGCCACCCGTCACCTAATCACACTCTCCAACTCATTTTTTTGCAATTAAGCAGCTTTTCTCTTAGTGGTCCACAGAAGCGTTTGCAGTAGTGTGGACAGAGCAAAGATTAGTGGTCATTTCTCAAACTGAAGAAAGTTGCCTGCGCTCAGGATGAATTACTTCATAAGAACAGTGAGTTATGGGTTAACTTTCATTGAAGGTTTTTTTTTTCTTAATAACTGATGTAAAAGTTCAAACATGTCAGTGCAGTGACATTCTGCTCGGTAAAGCTGAGACTGCTAAAGAGATCCATAATGCCTTCTGATGTTTTACAAATGAAAGTCTGTTCAGCAAAGGTGTGAGATTTGACCGTTCATATGTAGTAGTTGTGTTTGATTATTCTGGCAGTTAGACCCATCTGAGATCGGCTCTAAAACACCACCCCCCATCCCTCAATCTCCCCCTGCTGAGTGCCCGGAGGGCCTCTCTTCCCTGTCATGTGGAGCTCTGTGCCCACTCAGCAAGTGCAGGCATATCCCACTTCCATCTGCCTATGACCTCACAGCCCCTGTTTGTTTAACCCCCACTCCAAAAACTAACCTAATTATAGCCCTGTAGAACATGGATTCAGCGGATTCCCAGTGGATTCTACCTCTGTGTACTTATCTGTGTGAACAGCAGCATCGCCATGGGCCATGTTTCAGTCGGTCCTGTTTTTTACACGTCTGTCCTGATATTATGTCACAACATGTCCTGCCAGTTGCATATCTTGTGGGAGTATTCTGAAGGAAAAAAGTGCTAAAAGCAGTACAAGTGTGCTTGGGGTGTTTCTTTTTACGTCAGTGTGATGAGTGGAAAACTCATTACACAAATCTGTCTGACAGACTGACATTCGTGACATCACCAACTCTCCTGCTCAACTGGCTGGGCAACTTGCAGCAGGAGCACACCTTTCACACACACACACACACACACACACAACTCTTGATATAATCTCCAACTCAAATCTGGAACCTCCTCTGATGCACAAATCAGACATCAACGTAGTTTGGGTGTAACAGATGAATGCATGAGCGCTACTGAGTACTGCACCTATGACAGATTCAGACTGTATTGATTTGCTTTGGCTGCGATCCTCAGAGGGGGCCTTTGATGTGAGCCTGGAGGGGGCCTACAGTTGCTTGTCCAGCTTGGGCAAGCCTGTCCAGAGCGGAGGGACCTGTGTGAGGTTCTGAGATTGACAGCAGAGTGGTTTGTGTGTGCGAGTGTAGAGGTGCGGGGGTTGGGGATGGGGGGTTAATCTCCCTGAACTGGGGCAGATGTTGTTAACGAGCTCCTCTCAGGTCGACTCCCTGCGTGGGAAAATGGCATCAAATCCTCCTGGGGTCAGGGCTTTTGGGCTGACCCACTGAGAGCCATCCTTCTCCACTGCACCGTCCTCTGAATCCCTCTCCATTCATGCACCCACTCACTCACTCATTCACTGACAGCACTCACCAGAGGCTCTAGAAGATCACATTTGACCACGTTTATACCTCTTGAAGTACATCCCAAAGGTTCAGGCCCACGCCGGGACTTATGTGAGCAATGACTCATCTTGTTGCGTGATGTTAATGTCCCATTAATGATAACTGTGGTTGGATCACTGTACCTTACACAACCACAAGGAATGCTGAGTGGGAAATGCTTCAAAGACAAGCATGCCGCTGCTCAAAGAAACTGCATTCACCCAGCAGCGAGCTTCTTGTCTTTGTGACACTGGAAGGTGAATTAGTTGAATTAAGGTGTTATAGACTTTCAGGCGCCCAAGCTGCCATAGAGTAAAGTTAATATCAATCCCCTCAGTTGTTGGTACATTTGAACATCATAACAGATGAATGAAAATTAGTTAATTCTGTACACTCAAAATATTCAGAAACGACTTTGATACAGTGAAACAGAAAAACATAGAAATAGTAGCACCCTTTTGATGAATTCAAGGAATTTCTTGAACAAAATAACTCAGCTTGACTTTATTTAGACAGCACAGTTCAACACAGTACAAATTTACAGAAAACGTAAGGATGATTTAAGGATTAAAAGATAAAAAAACTATTACAGAATGATTAGCACATAGCAGTAATATAATATAAAAGCAAGAACTGAGTTAAAAAAAGGGTTAGAAATACTCAAAAGGGACATATTAAAACAGGTAGCGCACAAATAGATCAATCACCAAGCTCTTTCAAAGAGGTACGTTTAAAGATGTGTCTACAAAAACTGACAAAACAAACAAAGAAGTCCAGTGTCTAATTTTCAGTCAGTGAGTGATCCAAAACCAACGAATGATGTTTTTATGACATGAAAGGAGCAGTTTTCAGTTTGTTTTTCACAATGCCTAAGACAAGGAGACTGTTTTAACAGTGGAAAAGCTATTATAAAAAAAAAGAAAAAGTAGAGAAATTCCAGAGGCCACAAATCAGCCATCAAGAATCTGGAAATCCCTGTTTTCCAGAGTTGGTAAAGTTGTCAAGAGGCCTGAAAGTCATTAAAATGTTTCAATCCTGAAGACAGATCTCACTGAGAAAAGTGAAGCTTGATTCAGAATGTGACAAAAAAAAGGACACACAAGACATCTAAAGTTGACAAGGAAGACGTAGCTATTAAAAGAAAGGCACAAAAAAGAAAAACTTCCAACTGAAGCAGCCAAGGATATTGCTCCATGTGTAGAAGAAACCACAGTAAAGCTTTCTGAGGATTCGGTGCATGAATTTCTTTATGAGAAAAAGAGCTCCTGCTCGCTATAATACATGGTGGAGGATCGCTCATCCTGTGGGGCTGCATTGCTACCTATGGAGGCACTTAATGCATCAAAGGAATTGAAGAAGAGATTGACACATATATGCAATGATTTAGCCCTAAAACTGAGAAACAAATGCTGTTAGTCACAAAACAATTGTAAGGTCATCTATACGCTGAAAAGTTATTGAGTTGGTTTAACACGCTCAATATGATGTTTTGAAAGGCTATGAAAAGTGTTTTTCGATGCGTTTGTATGAATGAATTTGGGCTCCTTCAAAGATAGTCTGAGAGAGGGTCTGAAACGCTTTAAAACTGCTCAATTATTCTTTTATAATGCAAATTTATTTGCTCTCCATTGTTTCCATTGTTCAAATGATCATTTCTAACATCCGAGTCAGTATCAGTGCAGAATGTCAAAACCGATGCGTCCCTGAAATTAAAGTTAATGTGTCACCTTGTGCGCATTCAGCAGCACAAAATAACACACAGATCGAAAAGAAGAACAGTTTTCAAACTAGCCATCAATCTATTCTGATTTAAATCTCGACCGACAATGTTTAAAAGGAGCAGAAATCCACCACTGCGAAAAACAGCTCCTGCTATATTAAAAGAGAAAATACAATTGGTGCAATAGTTTTTAAAATAACTCATTTAGGCATTTCCTTTTCTTCTTTCCATTGTTTTTTCAGTACCCCAGATCATACAAATTTGTTCACTTGAATTAATTTCGGAGGATATTCTGAAACATCTGCTTACATTTTAGGAGGAGTGACAAATCTTATCTGCAAAAAAGGTGCGAAATCAGATGTGATGAAAAAATGATTATGATGGAAAATTTGTTAATTGATTTCTGAACCACTTTGATCTATGGTGACTGATTTGTTGAATACGTTTATTCTAAAAGAGTCACTAACGAGTAAGTAAGAGATTTTTTTATTATTCATCCAGTGTATGTTATTAAATGGTAAGATTATATTACACCAATCAGACTAAATTTCATTAAACATGGCGGAAAACGAGGAATACGAATAATGGAAGAACTCATTGAATTTTGGTACATATCTGGATGGCTTTTTTTTTAAACTGCAGAATGAGGCATTGGCATTGATAAAGGGAGGCACTTTCAGTGTTTCCCTCAAATTCTTTTTTAAAAATCTTTTTAAAGAATCGACTAAGAATATGTTTCGGTTGAGTTGTTTTGGATGAGCGAAACCTCCAAGCACCATGGCCATTATGTTTTTTGACCTATGCACAGACTGAATACACTGTACACAAGTTACCTCTGATGTGGCTTTTTCTCATCAATCACATCCAGAATGGGCATGTCTCCGTTCCATATCATGTCAGTATGCCTGCTTTAGGGTTTATCCTGGCTTAGCTTTTAATGCAAGGGTCATCCATTAAGGTGTTTGACTCTGAAGGTGTGTTTACTTTGTCCCAGCAGGTGTGTGTGAATATGAGACTTGTCAAATATGAGGCAGGATTACTCACGCTTTTGTCCCAAACAAAACAAATACAAATCACACGAACAGCTGAAACGGGAGGAATCTAGTCTTTTGCTGCCCGTTGTAGGATCCTTTTGACATTTTGTTCAGCTCAGGACTACTGAGCTTTACTTGAACTTGTTTTTGCTTGTAACTGTGATCGCAGGTAAACTCTTAAAACCACACGTGCACACATGCACACGCACTTTTAAAAGCACAACACAACCAGAAAAAAAGAAGTAGGATTAAGAGGCTTCTTCCTGGATAACTTGTACCGACAAATACATAAAAACAGTTGGTTCTAATGTGAAAAGCGAGTTACTCCAGTGTAAAAAGTGTCTCCGCCGCAGATGGCCTCTTTTCATGTAACACATTTCACTTTGTTTATGAACAGTGGACCATGTAGAGATGCCAATAATATAACTATAGAATTTTGATCTCACTTGTGACCTGTTCCGGAAGATCAGCGAAAATGGGGCCAAGTGTTTCTGAGCTGATGTATGTGTTATGCCTAAGGACAGTGAAGTGAGTATGGGACCACTTCAAGACAATGCAGAGGCAGGAGGTTAAAGATTTACGGGGGTGACGAGGGGAAGATGAGGCCTCTCATCTAGGCCACAGATATTGATCAGTGTTTGTTGAAGACAGTGAGAGTCAGTGGAGATTGACAGATACACAATGGCCATGTGGTGGCTGTGACACATCAGAGGCTGTCTGATCATATCACAATTGTCAGAAGCTGTGTTCATTCAGCAACCTCTACCCACGTATGCCCCCAAAACACAAAATAAGCCTTTCATGTGTTGAAATAGTCACATAATCTAACAGACTTGAAGTACGAGTGAAGATTTGTTTTGTTGGCCTGTTTGGGAAAACTTTGTCGAGTGTATACACGTGCACGTGTGGGGTTTATGGGAGTGTAACCCTGGGAACATGGGGGGAGGTGGAACACACTCAACTACGGGTCAGTCCTGACCGACTCTGTCACTTATTGATTAGTTGCCATGGAGAGTTAGGCAGGCCATCTCTCTTGGAGGTGTGTCCCCGCCGGCCAGCAGCGCTGCCCAGATGAGCCTGTGGAGGCTTTGTCTGCAGGGGGTTTAGTATGTGTGAGTGCGTGTGTGTGCGTGTGTGTGCGTGAGTAAGAGCTTATGACCTCACAAACTCTCACTCACGCTTCCTTCATCTCCTCCTTTTGACCCCTTCTGTGACACTTTTACTTGCGCTTTACTTTTGTATCCTTCTCCCAAGCAGACTAACTACCAAAATATGATTGTTCCAAAACATGCATCAAAATCTATGCATAAACATACTCCCAGGGGGACTTGCATTAATGAGGATTGTAAACAAATTGTCCAAACTTATTGAACTGTGAAATCCTCCTTATAGTCCCTGGATTTTCCTACTCATATGATCCTCTCATCTCTGTTTTTGTATTGTCATTGTTCCTTCCAAAGCTTAAGAAGGGGGTTGCAGGAGGGAGCTGGATGCTCAGGACTTAAGTGCCACAGCTCCACCTGCAGTAACTGACGACTCTGGTGACAGCTCAGCAGGAGACATTATGGTGCTGAACTTTACAGCTTTCTGGAATAATTACATGACTGAGAACCACAGGTAGAAAAACAGGTAGAAACATACAAGTGGAGACAGTGCTGGTGGTTAAAGATGAAGAAGTTGATGCGTCTCGATTATTTTCAGCTCTTAAAGGTTTTTCTTTTTTTTTTAATCAAAATGTCAGGTTTAGGGCCAGTGTAAAAGGAAAGCACAATTGTTTAGTTACAAGTCTTTGAACTTTGAGACATCTCCTTTATCAGTATTAATGCAACTGCATTCACCAAGTTAATGACTGAAATAAGGAAGCGTGGAGACATGCAAGGCAATCATGCAAGTTCATACCACTCCCAGATTGCCTAAACGTATTTGGAGAGAACACATAAATGCTCCTGGTAAAAGTTAACAACCGAGCTGTCCTTTGCAAACATCCTGCATTTGCGGTTAATTTTTCATCTTTTGATATGCATCCAGTAATTCTCACCAGAGTGGAATTATTACAGTAATTTTGTGCGCATCCGTTTGTGACTTGCCCTCTAAATAGAGACATTTGATCTGGCTAAACTGATGGTTTAACAGCCACATGCTACTGTTTCTGGCTCTGTTGGATTGAATAATTTAAACTAGATCTTTGCAATTACTTTTGTTGGCACGATTCAGTTATAAAAGAACTCCCCGAATTGCTGAGAATTAAACTGAATACATCCCTAAATTCTTCCTCTGTTAAAGCATACAGTTGGCAGTATATTTACTAAAGTTTCAATGACAGTTTGATACTAGAATTCTAAATCGACAATCAAAATAATGCAAACTTCTCCTTTAAAGAATATGCGCACAAACTTCTTAATCCTGAAAGTTGACGATGGGCCCCCTCTATCCCTCCCTGATATCACACCTTAGATGCATAAACATGCCTGTGCTCCACACATCACCCCACCCCGGGGGGCCTGCATGGCTTTAGTGCCGCACTGTGACACCAATCAGGGGAGATGGCGGGCTTCTTTGTCATGCAAACACCACTCGCTTCTTGTCTTATTCAAATGTCTGCCCTCTCTCTTTCTCCTCTCCCTCGCTCTCTCTCAACCTGCCTCACCCTTCTCCCCCTCCACCACCCCCGACTTTGGCTCTTCTCTCTCCGCTTCTCAAGTCCAAGTAAATCCTCGCTGAGAGAAGAGGGAGCCTGGAGGCCCAGGGCTGTTGAGGCAGGCCTCTCTCCTGGGGGTCAGCCTGTGCCTCAGCGCATGGGGCTGTTTCCAGGCCCAACCAAGTCTATTTCATATTCAAATGTTACAATCAGGCCTCTGACCCACAGGGGGCTCTTTATGGTTGCGGCTCCAGGTCGCAGGGTCAAGATGGTGATTTAATAGCTCAGGCAGAGGAAAGGAGTGGGGGGAGCAAAGTGATTTAAGGGATGAATGAGTAATAAAAAAGCATTTTTCCTAAGTTGTCATGTAAATTTCAATCCTTATTCAATATGAGGCTCCCTCCACACAAGAGACCTTCTTCTATGGCTTTCCAGAGGACTTTAGCCACTCAAAATTAAGAAAGTCCATTTTCTGCTTTTACTCTTGACTTGTGGTTGAAGTAAACAGTAGCTGTTGATGAAGTAGACGAGGCTTAGGGTTGGAGATAAAGGAGACGTTAAAGAGTCATCATGCTAGTATGGTGCCACTGTGTCTCAGTTGTCCTCGTGCTCTGGAGTGGCCTGTTATTCCTGTCCCTGAGGGTGTGTTCGCAGCTCCACTGCTCGAGGAACAGAGGCAGTTTTGAGTGTTTATATGTGTATGTATGATAGAGATCAAGCTGGAGTGGATGTGGGCTGGCATTCTATGTGTGTAGGGGGTAACTACTAGCTCTTTCTCAACAGGTTGAGCTGAACTCGATGCGTTTCACATGGTTTTCAATGTCACTTAAGCACTTTTCAGACATGGGGTATTTTCCTTTTTATGTTGCTCATTGCTTCATTTGGATATTTCCGTGAAAGACAAGGAAAAAAATGTGGTGTTCACGCAATATCCTCCATTCACAGAAGACTGGAGGGTACATAAAGTGGGGTAAAATATGATCTTTTTTTTTTTTAGAGCTACAGTTTACTCACACCTATCCCGAAAACAATTCAAAGAAGGGTGCAAAGTGCAAGTGTTGTGTGAAACATAACGACAGTGGATGACAGAAGCTGAAAATATCACTCTCGGATATATTATTTTAGCTTAATGAGCAGTAAGTTGGTGCCACATGTCGGTTCGTGTAGACTCCGAATCGTATTCCCGCTTGCTCTTTTGTACACACAGATCCTGAAATTTATTTTCAGGAATGTCTTTCTACGCTCCAACTGTCGGATCAACCTCAAAGCTCATTCTCTCTCCATTTTTACTCCTTGTAACCAAATGCTAAACATATCTATCCACTGCAAGTAAAATAATAATAAGAAAAAAAACACCATTTCAATTACTTTTAAGATTATGGTCAATATAGTGATTTATATCACCTCAGGTATATGACTCTATGATATGAATACACCATTGAATGAATTAGGGAACATTATAATTCATGTACTGCAATAATTTGGCCACAAAAAGAGGATAGATTTTGGAAGGGGGGCAGATTTTGGCACAGTGCTGGCTTATTAATTAGCAGGTCTTTCATTTAGCAGTCGCCCCCTGGACAGGTCCATCATCTCAGACATTCTCTATTCTTTTCTCATTTTTTCCCTTATCGCTTCAATTTGTCAGTTTTTAGCTAAACAGAACAAAAACTAAACAGACAACAATAGTAGTTGGTAGCGGTAACAGGAGAGCAATTCTTACAAGATGATGTTTCCGTTCCAGTATGCGTGACGTACCCTCATCTCCTCTACAGCACCTTAAGAACGCGGTTGTTGTCAACTTAAGGAAAACTTAATGAAAACATCACTTAACCGGAGGACACATTCTCCAACATCACACCAACACCACCAAACTCCACCGGTCCTCATAGAGTTTTGGTTTTCTTTTAACAACATGAAGCTAACAAACATGCTGCAGTTATATTAAACAAACAACAACAAAAAAAATATGATTGCAGTGGATGGGCTCAGTTAAAGATATTGACACAGTTAGAGAGGCTTCAGCTGCTGCCTAAATGCTTTTGATTAGTATACTCACATTCATTCGGCTCAGATGCTGATCGAAAAAAAATAGCTTTTTGCATGCAGCTAATCTTTGAAGGTATTATCTGTTTATCAATTAATGCAATCTGTTGGATTCTTCTGAGCAGCTGATCACATGTCAAATTAACCCACTGCAGCTGTGTGTGTCTGCTAACGTGGCTGTTGCAGTTCAGAGTTATGGCATGTTGAAAGGGATGCGTTCCCAGGTCCTGCCGAGTCAGACTGCTGTTGCAGGATGTTACGGAAAAGCACCAGGGAGATAATTCATACATCACACTGACACTTTCAGATGCTACTAGGCTGATGGAAAGCTCTGTGTGTCTGAAAGAGGCACCTGTGAATTTTTTTTAATATAAAAAAAAAAATCAAACCTGTACAAAAGAGAGCAAAAACACTAACATTTAGGAAAACACAAGGATATGTCTAACGTTTCAAGAATTAATCTACACACGCAATACTGTACATATATAACCACATATTAAACTAACTTAAACAATAAAGGAAAGAACTTAGAGGGCTGACAGTCTGTTTTCCCCAGACTCTTTTCTGAGCTATCTAATTAATCTTGAACTGTTGGCACTAACTGAGGCAGAAGGGACAGTTATGTAATCCAAAATAGTACGTTTGGACTCTGGATTAGGATTATCATACCAGTTTGAGCAGGTCTGAGATTAATTAATTAATGCAACCCATAAATCCATCATCTTAAGTATGCATGTGGTGGTCTTTGATTGTTTAAGCAAATAAATCTATTGTCATAATATCCTACTGTTTCAGAGGGAGGAATGTTTAAAATCTTGTTAATTTCAACTAAATACTTTCTGATTATGGTTTTGAGCTTCATGAGATTAGATAATTTAATTTTGTCTAATGCAAAAAGCAATAGAAATGTTAATTGGTTTGAAAAGACACAGGAAGTACAGTTATAGTGTTCATCAAGTGTCATACTGCAAATAATTTCACCTCCTTTTTCTTTCACCTCATTTTTAAATCACCAGTATTAAAGAACAAAGATGTATGTCCTCCTCTGGCATTGCATTAAATCTACTGGTCGCTTGAGATCATGTTCCCAAACATAAGTGCACACAGGGATTGTTCTCTCTCACAAGCTTAAATACCTTCTTCACAAGACAATAAGTTGGTAATTTTAATTTTTACCACATGACAACAGACCATTTTTCATTACACACAGGAAATATCTTGCTCCAACTCTTCTTGATATTTCAATGTAACCTCTTCTAGAAAATCAGTGACAAGTTGTTCAGATTAAATGATTTCAACTCAATAGTCTGGTTATGGCAATGCATAGTGTCTTTTATAGAGTCTTTGACCAAACATCACATGTTTATGCCAAAGTCTATGTCTGATAATAATCTCACCTACCCTTAGCCCATGATCAGTAGCTATAGTTCTCGAAAATGTCTGTAGTGGTGAACACATCAACATATATAATGGCCTCTACTAATGGCAGTAGAAGCCAGGAAGCAGAAAGCGTAATGTTCAGATGCATGTGAGGGGCCATTGTAGGGCAAGGTAAGGCAAGCTCCGGTAGGCACAGCTGTAGTGCAAAGTCATTACTGCTTCTCTACTGATTCAGAAGAAAAGGGCTGCTCCTGCCACATGGCCAGTCTGCCACGCCTGCCCCAGGTCCCCAGCCCCACACACCCGCCAAAGCCTGGCAGCACCAGGCGGCACCACTCACAGTTTGCACCCGTCTCACGTGTGGCAAGGCAGCCGAGCGAAACAGAGAGGTGTTGCAGGGTAGGGATAGGGCTGGGGTTGAGGCAGAGGGGTGAGGGGAAGGATGGGCGGCTGTAGAGGTTAAACCAGGGTAGGGGGGCTCTGTTCCTTCCCCTCTTATCTTCCGACTGACCATTCTCTTTCCCATCCCATCCCCTCCTCCACCCCTGCACCCCTGTCCTTCCTTTTGTGGCTTGTGCACCTGCAGCCCTTGAGTCTGGGTAATAAAGCTGAAGGATTTGTCTACTGAAGGTCTGAGGAAAAGTGGTGGTGGGGGGTGGGGGTTGGTGGGTCATTAGACAGCATGGGAAACACAAAAGCAACAGGTTCAAACTGTGGTTGTTTAATATGGTGCTATGCCATATTGTGATGGGCTTGACGTAATGCAGTTTGACATAGAAAGACTAAGTTTAAGCAGATTTGAGTACAGATTTACACCCTGTTTGGGTTGGTGTCATAATGAATCAGTTTGATCATAATAACTCATGATCCTTGGCCATTTAGAGGCCTCATATAAGTAAATTGAGCAAATTGCTTCTGTCCAACAAAGACTGTAAAGCTATATCAGACTTTCATCATCTGAACTTTGTTTTTGCTTTGATCCAGTTTTATTCATTTTTTTGGCTTCAGAAGTAGAGGGACTTTATTCTCTGGTTAATAAAAAAAACCCTCAAAATTGGAGATTCATGATTTTCTCTAAAAAGTTGCAAAATGTAACATAAGCCCTCACAATGTAAAAACAAAGCAAAGTGTCTTATGAGAACAAACCTGCAGAGTGTTTTGGTCTGATATTGTAAATCTCTGTAAGCCTTTTGTTTTCTTGAATCTGTCCCTCTCTGATGTGAAAACTGCAGCCAGCTGGTTCTGCCTCCATTGAAAGTATTATTTATGGTTCTCTGTTATGTATGTTTTTTTTTTATTAATTTTCTAGGGCATTTCATAGCTGTCACCTTCCCGAACTGAAACTATTAGGGATGATGATGATGTACAACAATTTTCTTCCCACTGTGCGTGTGTACCATGTGGCAACAAATTCATTTTGAAGTCCAAAACAAAGAGCCACGGACAAGGTAAGAGACAGAAAAGTATTTAGGGACGATGGCTTGGTCCCTTTATAAAATGGGATTAAGTACATGTAACTGGTATCTGTACCACTCTTTATGACAGCTGTTCTATGGGGGGTGCTGATTGTATAATCACAAACCCACACAGAGGTAGGAGTGCTTCAAAAGTAAAAAATTGCAAACTATAAATGGTAGTTCAGTTTGCTTTGAATGTATAGTTGAAGGTAAAATTGTTCTCAGCCAAGTTCTGCAGTCTCTGTTCAATTCCCCACCTGTTGTAATGTTATGTTCAGTCATGTAGAACTTTTCTCTCACCAGTTGCATGCCAGACCCCCCACATTGTAAATCGGCGCAAAGGGAAAAAGATTCAGCTCTTTCAGAAAGCGACCATGAAGGCAGAGGAAATCACTCTAAACGGTCTTAATTCTGCCATTAGATGAGAGGGAGCTCTGTGGGGATTGGCTGGCCCTATGCTCCATATTCACAGAAGCAGGATGAGGCTCAGAAGCCCGCTGAGAAAATGGTGTCGTAATCAGGAGCCGGCAGTTCTGGCTGATCAGGTACACTAGCCCTTCTTCTTGTTTCCTCAGCCCCTCCTCCTCCTCCTACTCACCCCCTCCTGTAATTTCTCTCCTCTTCCCCAGCCCTGTAAGGAGATCCTAATAAGAGTTTGGACGTACTGAGCTCCTCTTATGTGAAGACCTGGCAGGAGGGAACAGAGATGAGGCCTAAGGTGGGAAGAGAGGGGGGGGGGCTGAAGTTTGAGGTATATGGAGTTGTGGTTGTGATGAGGGGGGGGCTTGTTTTTTTGTTCCCACATTTGATTATTCAAGTTGGCTGAACTAAATTCTAAACCCATAAAATTCGTATCCCCTCTGGGGAACCATTTGCATATATTTCAGTGCCCCCTCCTTCACATCCCAATTCCCCTTCTTTCTCTGAAAGTGAAAGAGAGGGTGAAGCAACCAGGCCTGTCTAGGCTTTAAGATGTCACTGTGGTGTGAAATATGGGCGAACAAGCAGGGTCTTTGAAACCCAAACTAACCCCCCACCAGCCTCTGAGCTTCTGCCACACACATATATATACAATCATCTTCTTGCACTCCAATGGTTGCTCCCTCATTTTGGAATTAAACTCCAGATCAGTGGGTAGTTAAATGCTCTGTGACTTTACTCCAAATCTTGATACTTTCAGGTGGCACATCATTGCTGTCTATATGTTGTGAGTGTCATACAGATTAGAAAGAAAACCACTACAGTTCTTCTGTTTTTATGCTCTTACTCACCTCAGATGTGTGAAATTCTCTGTTTCTGAGTTGTGTAAACGCAGCTATTTACAAAATAACATAATCCATTACACGTCAAACTAAAAAGAGCCAATATATCAGCGAAACAAACTGCTGGAAGCCAGGAAGAGTTCCAAATCTTTGATGAAAACGTCAGAGCGACTAAGTCTGGACTTGTAACTATGCCAGTTTTACTTTTACCGTTGTCGATGTAAGGGATTATTTTTCACACAAAAATGCTCTGAAGCCAGGTCTTAAAATTCCGTTTAGGATGTGTGCTCTGCAGCATAAAGATGAAGGGAACACACATGTTGCTGGGCACGACGAGAAGCAAGCCAGTAAAGGCAGGGCTCCATATCGCCAGTCAGCCATAACAGACACCTGTTCGTTTGTTTGGCTTGTGAAGTGGCGGTTTTGTTTTTCACTGTGCCAACCAGGCCCGCTGGCAGTTTTACTGCCCATCTGCATGGATGGGCAAAGTTAGATGATGGTCTTTGAAAAAGGGGAAGAGTGTGTGTGTTGGGGTGGGGGGGTAGTTGATACTTGATGGCATTTTGGTCACATGGGGTGAGTTGCTGTCATCCTTTGCCCCCCCCACCCCCTGACACCCCCTCCCATTGCACCCTTTCCCTCCCCCTACCGTGCCCACTCCCGAGTGCACAGGCAGAATGCAGTGTCAGGAGGGTGAGCACTGAGCGCCCATTGTGTGTGCTAACCAAAGCGGAATGCCCGGGTGACAAAAGGGGGAGGAGTGGGCTCAGGGCACACAAAGCCAGGGGGAGGAGAAGGGAGGAGGAGGAGGGGAGGGAAGAAGAGAGGGGGCAATCTGCTGGGGGCTAAATAGACCCACTCAGCCCCAAAACTCCAGGCACCCTAAAAATCTTCTCCCACCTCCCCTGTTGCCTTCTCACCCTCATCAGACCTCCCTCCCTCCCTGAGCTCTGGGGTGTACAGTGTGCAGGCTGCTGAAAGCTGCTCATTTAATCCCAGAGAAATGAAAAAAGTGAACTGACAACAACTGAACCTTCAAAGTATTAAGTATTGGGTTAGGTGTTATGAGTCATGCCCTAAAGGTCCAAAACAGGATGTATTTGCCAGCTGTTGTCATGGTTTCCAATCTCAGTCATTTGTCAGAGATGTCCTACCAAATCCCCCCTGTATCACTGTCACGCATGTACAAAACAGGCTGATTAAGCTTTACTGCTCTAAATCCCTTATAAAATGCCAGCATAAACATAAAATGTTTTCATCATACATTAAATTGAATAAACCTACTCCTGCTGATATCCAACCTCCGCTTTACAAAGACTCCTGCACAGTTACATGAGCCTCATCACCCATGTGACTCCATGTTTTTAAAGTGTGTGCATGGCGGAGCAGGGGGCACATGTGCATGTACTCACCTGTTTATTCTGGAAACTGAGAGAAAATCTCCTCTGTGGAGCACGGCACGTCAAAGCCTAACTCTCAGCTCACACACAGGACCCGGGGCAACGGTGCAACCACTTTGAAACACACAAGACAAACCCTGAATTAACTCTTACTTAATACCACTAGTTTCTGCAAGTAGGAGCAGATCCATTTTAAACATGCACTTCACAGCTGAAGGACCATGCCATTTTTAATAGTTTGGGAAAGCTGCTTATTGGCCTTTAAATCTTAAAATTTCTGTTTAAAAATGTGGTAAAGGTGCTGAGAAATCCAACAAATTACAAATCAACTTACTTTTAGATTCATTATTTTATAATTTATCTTTGTAATTTTCTCAATTTCATAGTTTTATGTTTTGAATAGGTTCAACTATCACCTTTTGTGCATCATCAAAGGCAAAAAATATGATAAAGAGTGCTCATGTTGACCTTTTCATGTTGACATTGAGTTGGTCCATTAACAGCAATCAAGTCAGCATTTTTTCTTTTATCCTAGTCAAAAATAACCTGCTGCGCCCCACAGGTGTGGATGCCACCCTTGCCAGTGAAGCTACAGGGTTGCTCGGCAAAGACCTTTTATCCCTTGTGGTCTGTCCTCTCTTCTAAAGTCATGACGAGGCAGATCAAAGGTGGTGCTCTAAAGAAAACTCTCGATGGAGACACCCCCGCTCTGTCTCCCGCTCCCCCATGCGCACTTAACATCTGAACTCCCTGCTTCTTTCATTCATGCAAACCTCAGCCTTTCCCGTCGTATTTGCATGTGCTGCTGCAGGGCAAAGGTAGTTTCCCGTTTTATCTGTGGTGAGTTCATAGGAAGTGGCTTGCTGAGTTGTTTTAGTTTATGTGTTGTTAGTGAAATGCAAAGGGTCAAATGCAAGCCTCGAGGGCATGTTTGGGTCACAGAGTAAACCTGGCAAGCTTGATCCTAGTACATTTGTGACTAACACAAAGTGCTGGTGTTTGCTGGGTTGTGCTTGTGCCCGTCACCATCTGCACGTGTGCTCATGCATGTATGCACATCAGTACATGAATGTCAGGTGAGTTTAAGCTGTCTGTGCTGGTGCAGTTTGAGCCTCTCCATCAGTGCTGACCCAGGCAGCCATCATTGTTCTCGAGCTGTAATTCACCCCACTGCAATCAGTGCCCTGATCTAGGCTTCTCTGAGCCCTCTCCACTCCAGATGATTCCTCTCCTGATTGGCCTAACTGGACTCCTGTCTGTGGCGGCAGATTAGCATGGATTGTTTTTTCTCTCTGGCATACAGATTGAGCAATGTTAGCATTCACACCTCCACACAGCCTCTGAGTGCTCCCAGGAAGCTCTAAAATGTAGAAGAAAACCAGATTCCACTCACACTTTTTTAACTTTCAAAAGAACACGAGAAACGCAGGTTGTGGATGGAATAACAGAGACAATAGAAAATAAATGAATCCAAAGACGCATCTTAAATCTGCTTTCCTTTTCTAAGAGATGCTGATTTTACGTGTTGCCAGATTTGTATGTATTTATTTCAGACTTGCCATGACATTTGCTCACTTTTACCCTTCAAGATTTGTTATGATCTTAAAGACATATGGACAAGAATAAGATGATAATATATGGCATTAAAATAAGAGCTTATATTACATTGCTACTCTCTTATTCAGACTGCTGTAACTGTGATTATCACAGTAATTCAGTTCAGTATAGTTTATATCAACAGGATTATCAGCTGACTGTCCACTCTGCTTGTCAGTGAGTCCAGAGTTCAACGTAAACAAACAATTAATGAATATAATTAATTAAATTCAGCCATTCACTGGAATTTCTAAATCAGCCAAACAGTTTGTCCTCTTTTTCTTTTTCAAGGATTCTATTTCACTTCACCCAACTATTCCCTCTGGCAATGCAGATGGGTCATCTTCTGCATTCTCCTTGATCATTTTTCTCTCTTTCACATATTGCGATACTATTACATTCATGAGCTGATCAGGTGAGACTACTGGTAGCTGCAGGGGCCTCCACCTACAGCAGCTTATGTAGCCTTAAATCATGGGCTCTTTTGTTCTCCCAGTAGGGGACCATTAGCCTGATCACCTTGTCAGCACCAATCTGGGAGTGACCAATGGCTGGGAAGGCCAGAGCCATAACCTCCCATGAAGACTTATCTATCAATATCTATGCAGTGGTGAGGAGAATGACAGTGGGCTGTGGTCCACAATAAAGGCTCAGAAATGGTAAAATTACAACAGTTTCTGTGCTATGCTCAAAATCTGTAGGCTCCACAATGTTTACATTTCAACACTGAAAATGTCTAGATTTTGCATTACATGAACTTTGTACAACAATATTCTTGTGTTCTTAAATGCTCATAAAAAGGTAAAAAGATGGGAAGTGACGCTGCACCACAGACTGACATGCGTCAAAACAAGTTGACAATAGGTCATTTGATCTCACCCTTCATCATGACCCATGATAATTACAATAATTGTAAAGTACTGCATCAAAAGCAGCAGAAGAGAAATATGAGTCATATGTGCAGATGTCCTTTCCAAGCCTTTCATTTTAGAAGCCACAAAGTCCTTATCAGGACGAAGGAAAGGGGCTTGCATAGTGTAGTTATGCATGGAGTTTTGAACCATGTGCCATTATGTACCACATGTGCGTCTATCTATGGCATGTGAGAACGATCCCAACGTATCACTGACCGACTGTTTTTTCACTTCTGAGTTAGGTTCAGTTAATCACACACTTTACTGAAACATGTCTGTCACTTCCTGGTTAGCTGTAGGCAGTAACATTATTTGATCAGGGTTAGACAAACAATCATAGTTAAGGTTAAAAAGCCTTCTTATTACAACACCATTGTCACTTTTATGGACATCATTTTGTTAGTTGCTTTAGTTACATGTAAAGAAAACATGTTACCGTGAAATTGTATCACCTTTGGATTTAGAAAATTATACCACTTGGTTAGGGTTAGAAAAGGATCATTGCTAAAATACACTTTTGACAATGTGACGGACACCATTTTTGCACTTCCCATGCAGTTGCTCTTACGAACACTAGGGGTTGCATACTCTTTGAACGTATTCATACATTTTATCTGCCTGCAGGACTGCATGGACTCATGGGCACATTTTGGGGAAGAAGACAGTTTCCCAATAACAAATACATGGTTAGGGATAGGTATATAAAAAAAAAACATATAGGTAATACAAACTCACACACTCTCATTACATCCATAGCTAGCTGAATTATGCTGTTGGGGACCTCTGTTCAAGCCTTATGGATTACCGATGATATCACAGTGATTTCATGCTGTGTGTTTTAGGTGATCCGTGAGATCAGAACTCTTGAGTCTGACTCCTCACAGTGAAATAACGGCAACAGGTGACAAATAGACAGGGGAGGTCTTTAAATTCTAGTTAGATGAAGAACATTTGACCAGATTACTTTAAAATCTAGTAAACTCCAGACTATAATTCATGAGGTGTATTCATTAATTTTCCATGCCTGCTTCATCCTATTAATGGTTGCTGGGGGGCTGGAGCCTATCCCAGCTGCCATCAGGTGAAAGGCAAGGTAAAAAACATGCACACTCAGCTTAGAATAACCAATCAACCTAACATGCATATTTTTGAACTGTGGGAAAGAGCCGGAGTACCTGGAGAGAACCAACACAAGTTTGGAGAGAACATGGAAACTCCACAAAGAAAGGCCCCAGCTAAGATTTAAAACAGTTCTGAATTACAAATTTCACTGAATTACAAATAGAAAATCAAATCTAGTATTTTGGTTTACATCAAAACTAAAAAATACTAAAACATTGGATTCAGCTGCAACGTTTTGACTCTTTTTTTGGTCTCTTCAAACATCTAAGAAAAACTCTAAATGCAAAAAAAAGTTATTTTGCATATTCAACATTTACAGTTGGTCAAATCAAATGATCCTTAGAAAAACATGGCACTATCTACAGGTGTACTGCATGTGACAACATGTCTGATGCTGTTTCTTTTGTGCAAATCTTATTTGCTATTTTTGTAACACAAGAGAAGCGCTAACTATAATGTTCATCCATTCATTTTCAGTGTAAATAAAATTTACTAAGGATAACATACTGAGAATCAGTCAAATTACCCTTAATTTACCCACTTTTTTAAGGTATTACCCTTAAAAAAGTTGGAATGTTTTTTCTTTGTAAAAACTTTAGTTGCCATATTTCAAACAGTCAAAATATAATCGAGAAGTCCATGAAAAAAGTTTCTCATCGCACACATCAATTTTCACATCAAACCTTGTTCACATGCAATTTGTTCCTGGCAAAAATGAACGAACAAAGAAATTTGGTCAAAATTCAGTGTTGTTAGAGTTGATGAGAACTTTGCTGTCAGACCAGTGCCTTCATTTATGGACCCGCATGAAGAATATGTTCAAGAGATGGTTTCAGGGAGAGAAATTATGATGGTCTCCATTGTGATAAAGTATTTTGTTTGGCACCCTAAAGATCTTTTATTCTATACTTATTAGACGTCCCCGTTAACTTCTCTGTAAGCACAGCATCACCTCCAGCAGATAATAACTTAAAAGATTACAATGAAACTCTATCTAATACTGACAGTGCAGGTCCAGTGTAAAGGATGTAGTGACAATAAACAGTCATGTTGTAGATTGTCTCCAGCCGAGTACCCTCGCCTTATCTTTTCTTGATGAGGTGAAGTTTGTCAGTGTAGTAGAAACTATAGGAGCCACAATAAAAAGGTCATTTCTAAAGTGAGTAAGGACATTTACATGACACTAGCAAAAACAAACTGTCCAAAAAAGCAGACTAACTCACACAGAAACAGAAATGTTGAAGTTTGGGTTCAAATAACTATCCTCAAATGTGCCTAGGTGTTCCGTAGAGGCTCAAAGTTCCATCTTTTTGCATCTTTTTGTAAGAACAGTAAAGTTGAAGTGTATAATAAGACAAATTTGCAATAAAATTCACGTTTTCCATTCGTACTGTCAGATGGCTAAATGTGTCAGAAATTTCTGCCATTAGCTCCCTCTGAATTTTTACACAGGGGAACTTTTTCACAACATGAATGATTTTGTGGATTGAGACATAAATGCTGTACATTCCACCTTTGCATTACTCTGGAAAACTTCCAGTTATGAAAGCCTGTCAAGCACAGCCTTCTGTTATCTAGCACATGCGTGAAACAGTAACGGCAGACAACGTCTGAGGGTGAGCTTTGGCAAAGCTTTAGACTTGTTGTTCTTGGTCTTGTTGCTTTTGTTCACCTCCTGTTTTGTCTATAGTTACTATTGGCTTTTGTTCTGGTTTTATTTTGGTAATGACTGCCCCAGTGTGTGGTCTGTAGCTTTACTTCACATCATCTTTTCCTTGACCTTGTTGGAAAACGGGGTTAAGGAAAGGTGGAAGGAGAAATTGATATGGACTTAGGAAAAGAGAATTCGACCACACTTACATTCAGTTGTGATGTGGGTCAGCAGCACTGAAACTGCAGCTAGTAAGTAAATATTCTACAAAAACTGCTATAGATACTTTATCCAACATAAACTTATCACGTTGTTACACAAAGACTATGTAATAGATAGCAAATTCATATGATAAAGTCTAATAACATAATACAATTTTACTACCAGTTTACAATTAGGAACGAAAAGATAAAGACAAAAGTGAAAGATGTTGTCACAGGCTGCTCGTCATATCAGCCTCCTTATTTATCCACACCAGTCCCACTTAATACGATTGCATAAATACAATCAATCACTTTGAAAGTTGTGGTCACAAGGAATTTTTGGAGGGAATTGTTTATTTTCCTTCATTAAAGATGATCCAGCGTTCCTATGCTAAAGAAGATAATAAAAGGAAGAAACTACTTTCTTTAGTATTTAGAGAATTCAAACAGCTCTTATTGTGGCTGCTACTCGGACACTACTCAGATGGTCCCCTGGGCCCTCTGTGTGTGCTTTGTTTGTCTGGCTGTTCGCCTGCCCTGTGTCCTCCCACTCTGTGACCATTTGCATTTATTCTGTTTGTCTCAGGTTAAGTACACGTGAATACTGGTATTTTTATAAACAGTTTTTTATTATAAAAAATATTGATAAATCGTGTCTACACAGCATTGTTTCCAAAAAATCTCCTTCAGTATGGAAACACAAAACACAACCAGATGAACAGAGTGACAGGTAACTGTATAAACACAGGGTACAAATGGTAACATATGCCTTCTATAAAGTTATCTCTGATTAGCTGCTAAATAGCTCAGTGAGCAACTTTTCTGACAGCACATCATAGTTGTCTTCTTTTTTTTGGGGGGGGGGGGGTTAGGTAGGGTTAAGGTTAGGGTACCCTAACTACAGATCTGATTGAGTCTGGTCTCAAACTGGTGTCCCTGGCAACTGGTTCTGTGTTGGATTATGTAGCAGTGAACTCCGCAGTGCATTCTGACGCATCCGTTCTTCAATAATATCGAAGAATAACCGTAAATGTATGTAAAAACAGACTAAAATTTTCCTCACTATGAACCAGACAAGCTGCCCTGGTGGAATTCCGCAGGAGGGGAAGGTGGGTAGGGGGAGGGAATAGCCTCAGGTGTACATATGTCTGATAATCCCACCTTATGTGTCTGAGAGACACTTTTCTGACAGGGACTTAATGGTTATTATGGTGATTTACAACTTGTTCCTCTGGTTGCTTTCATGATACTGCATGGACTGTATATTTCAAAGAGGCACTGTGTGGCAGTGTGATGAAAAAAGGTCTCAATTTGATTCGGACCATTTGTACACTATCCACCTGGTTGGTGTAGTTTTGTGTACCCTGGTTTTGCTGCAGGATGATGTTGAGTATCTTGTTTGTGCACTCCAGTGTTTGCCCAATTCTCTCATAGTGTTGATGTATTATGCATGTGTTTGCTTATAGTGTGTGTGTTTACCTTTGCAGGGTGGGGCGAAGGGCTCAGGGGGTAGAGGGTGAGGGGGGCGTGTAGAGGACCTCATCTACTAGGAAACTTGGATGTGCCAGAAACCTGAGCTCCAGCCAGTTAAGACAAAGAGGGGAACACGTGAGACTCTGGCACATGGTGGCTTGGGTTACCTACTCGTTTGTCTCACTCTGAACTTTTGGCCGTGGTAGCAAAATCTCCCCGCCCTTATGACTCCTGTGCTGCTCCACCTGCCTACCTGTTTTCTGCTCTCGCTCTCGCTTTGTCCAGTCCCACCCTGTTCTTCACATGTTCCTGTGCATATTTCTAAAACTGCGTTAGTATCACTCACAGCGCAGCACCTTACTCTCTGATTGCTTGTACAGTTGTGTTTCTTAATCTGAGCATTCACTGTGTCACAGGTCAGAATGACAAATAGAATTCCCTCGTTTTCTTACGTTAGTGTGTTTGCTGTCTGTCTCTCCAGACAAAAGGCTGGATGGGCCCCTGCCATCAGATCTTCATCCACCCACAGACCACAGATGAACTCCTTCCACCAGCCAGGCAAACCTGACTTTCAGGTCTCCCACCCACACCTATTGGACCGCGGTCCTCTCACCTGTGCAAATATGAAAGAGGGAGAGCGATATTGCAAGGGAGGGTGGAGAAGAGTGAAATGGAAAGATATCCTGGCCTTTGGTTACTGGGTGGGGCACGGAAAAGAATACAGCACAGCTGAGCAAACCTCCATAGCCATAGGACTTCACCTGTAGACACTCCACTTTTCTTCTCTCTGTTTTCTCCCTTAATCCATTCCCTCTTTCTGAAACTGGCCCGGCAGTGATAATGGGCTTAGGCGTTCTTTTATGGCCACTGAATAGAGATTTCCTTTGAGGTTCTGGAGTTGATACACTCTCAAATGCCACTTTTATGCCGTGGTCACAATGTACAGTGATTTACTTTCTGCCTAAGGGGACACATACACTCTTTAGAAGTGTTCCTGTGTAGGTGTAGGTATTATCCGGATATTATTAAGGAAATCCTTTTATCTAGCAATATCCACAGTTGAGTTTTGACTTAATTTGGAATACAACCCATAATCTCGATCATAGTACATTAAACCAACTTAATGACACATGAGTCCAGCTGGTGCTCAGCCCAAATGTTGGTATATTTAACTGAGAACTCTATATGGACTTGTTCTTTGATTCTTCTCTAATCAATCTCCTCAGGTAGATTTACACTTTTACCTCAATACATTAATCAGTTAGTCACTTTACAAATTAGGAGTGTTGTTACAGTGCATAATAAGAGTTAAAGGGATTGCGGTGTACTGACGATAATCGTAATATCAAAAGGATGATGAATCAATATACTGTAGATAGTACACACATAATAATATTGTGATTTGATCTCAGCTGATGAAATTAAAAGTTTAGTGAATGCATATTGATTTTTATAGTTCATTTTCTCTTGCTTAGAGTGCAAATTAGTTGCCAAAATAATTAAAAACAGAAACAAAGAATTAAAAACAAATATGAATTAGTCTTTTAGTGATCTATTTCTAGTTTTCTATTTGTATTCCTCAATCATGATCATATTGTCATTGTGAGCATTTTAGGCATGACTGTGTTTCAATTAATTTCAATTCAGTTTTATTTATATAGAGCAAAATCACAACAAACGTCATCTCAAGGTACTTCAATAATACAGTCAAATTCAAGCCAATTATAGTCCAATTCATTGCAATCATAATCCAATAAAATCCAATTAATTAAAAATTAGTCCAATTCTTACATACAGAGCCAATTCAAAAACAATATCCTAGTTTAGGAAACCAACAGATTGCACCGAAACTCCTCTTCGGTCCAATCCCCCGTCCTGAGTGTGCCTGAGACGACTGTGGAGTGAAACGACTCCCTTTTAACAGGAAGAAACCTCTGACAGAACCAGACCCTGGAAGGGTAGCCATCCACCACGACCAGCTGGGGTTTGAGAAGACAGAAAAGAGTGGACAACAAACACCATAACACCGTTCAAAGTTGAGACAGAGAAACACAAGTTAATGACAACAGTGATGCCAAATGTACATAATGTCATATGAGAAATTAAACGGGGAAAAAAGAGAGTAAACTGAGGAAAGGTGTGACATAAGAGGCAGTTTAGGTCTATAGCAGCTTAACTATAGGATGTTTCAGAGTCACCTGAGCCATTGTGTTGTGAAAACCAAACTCATAATCATAATAGTCCTGGTTTGTCACGTTATAGATTTAAAGCAACAGTATTTACAAGTTCAGCTAACTTGATGAATCTGTCAAGTAACCTTATTCTTTAAATGATTTCAATCAGTTTTGACAGCATTTATCTTTAGTTTCAGAATTTTCACAATTAAAAACAATTGATAGATTAATGGAGAAATGAATCAGCAGAATAACCCATAATAATCGATCAGTTGTTGCTGGATTTGAAAAAAAGAAAAAATAGATACAACTACAGCCCACAAAGCCCACAGTTACATTGATGATTGAGATATCTGTTCTTACATTAGAACCACAGGAGACATGTTTCTGCCATGAATACTAATACTCTAAGCACATAATCTGCACCACATTCACTGATTGTTATTATGTTCTTTTGCTTGAATGAAAGATTTAAGTGCTTCCTTTTCTACTAATGTTTCATATCGTGACATAATACTAATTCTCAGGAAGCTTAAATAAAAATAAAAGCCAAACTGCGTGGACAGTTGGTGAAAAAACTAACTACAAAAGCACCGCAGATAGACTTTGGACACATTCCTGAAATGCTTGACTTCTGAAATACAATGTATTCATCAACAGCGATGCGCCTGACTGAAATGTCGAAGCAAAACAAAGATGCCCCACATGCCTGCTCCAAGCTCTGTGGTAGACAAAATGCACCGATATATATCTAAACCAAAACACGAAAGAGAGAATATCATGAGACTGTATCAAACGGAAACTGTGACCACCCAGCTGCATGCAAACAAGCTGATTTGAACAGAGATTCATAGCAGCCTATATTGTCGGTGTGTGAATACAGAATAACTTGAAATGATGAATTTTTTTCTGCCTTGCTGGTCAGTCCAATAACATCTATATCCCACTTCACCACAAACTTGGTCTGTATTTGGTTCGACTGTGTGAGCAGCTTTAATTGATGGAGAGGAAGAGATGAGGCATGTCACGTGACTACAAGCAGACTCACACCTATTTGCTTTCTGACTCTCCTCTCTCATTCTCTTCTGTGCAGGTTTGGGCCTGAAAGACGTGCCAGACCTGCTGCCAAAGCCTCGGCCTCCACCTCACCCTGAAGACATGACTGTACACACACGCATGCATGCACACGTAAACACGCACATGTACAAGTTGCACTAATCATGGGTATAACTCATTAGTGTTATCAAAAATACAAGGAAACTTCCGTCCCTCGTATCTATATATATACATATATGTATATGTATACCAAGACTTAACATTCTTGCCATGTCTAGGTTCTGACAATCTCTGATGATGGACACCTCACAGACTCTCATACCGTGAGTGCAGACCTAGACACGATTGAGCCACATTCACACGGTGTCCTTTGACACAAACATAAACACACACATTGATATGTCAGTTTTCTGTCAGGCATGCCCTATTTTTAAAACGGTAAACACACCTACACACATTCTCCCATGCTTGGTCACACCCACTGCAGCCAATGTCTGCTTTCACATGAGGAGACACCTTACGCAGTTGTAAGGGAGAAAAATTAGTCGGGGGAAGTAAATCTTGACACTTGACACTAGTTGTCTTTCTTTAAAGTTGTTTTCACCACCACCCCCACTCTTACTTCCACGGCACCTTCTGATAATTGCATGCTCTGAGCTAGTCTGATAATTGCACGGTACATACCTGTTCAGGGTGTAAGCCCATCTACTGAACATGGGCCCCCTCTGTTAGATGTCTCACTACATGGTCACAGCGGGGAGATGAGAGGACCTATCTGTCATCTGGTATCTGTCACTGTGAGTGTGCATCCTCACTCTGTTTTGCATGTATCTCACAGTTAGATAGGTTACTCAAAGACACTTGGTTCTTGAACTAGCTGGCGTGATTATGAAGTTTTCTAAGTCAAATAACCAGTTCTCGAAAGCTTAGAATAACACATAGCAAGAGAACCACCTCTTTAAAAGTTAAGCCATAATGGGTTTGTGAATCAGTGCACAGTTCTTGATCCTGAGGTTGTTTTCGTGACATGTGAATGAGTCAGACTGTGCGCATGTGTTGCCTGATTGCGATGTCTCTCACAGGATATCATGTAGTCTGGAACCACCAAAACATTGCTTACATCAAACAGAAATATACACGGTGGTTTGTTGGACTAATATTAGCATCTCTCCTAACTTTAGATCAGGAACAAAGTTTCAGCACCTCTTACGCATCAAGTAGCTCTCTGACATTGCATGAGCTAGTGTAATTTTGTCTGACATGTCATTAGCTTTTTGCTTTGCATGTAAACTTGAAACCTTTAGGTGTTCTACAAGATATGTGATTCACCTTAAAGAGGAAATGCAGGAAAAGGAGAAATAATTTGCTTTATTATTGTAAAAAAATAGGGAAGACCAGATGAGAAAGTAGAAGTTAATTAATGCAGACAGGTAGATTAAGCCACATAATTTCAGAGTATTTACCAGCTTGAGGAGTGGCCACAGAAGTTTGTCACACAAGTTCTGTCTAAAGCCACTTATGTTTGTTCATACACTTAAATAGGACCCATAATGGCGTCCTGTAAAGTTCCACCACTATAACTTGTGGGAATATAACACATGAGTATTTCCAAATAGGAGCAATTGTCATTCTCAAGTTTATCATTTAACAAGCCACAAAGTTATCATAAGTAGGAAGGAGGGGGATGAATTTCATAGTTACACGCAACACTTCTAACCGTGTGTCTTCATGTGAAGTGAAAATGAGCTCATCGTAGGACAACTTCGGCCACACTTTACTAGAACACTTTTAGTTTAGTTTAGACAATAATCCTACTTGGTTATGGTTAGAAGATTATCATGGTTAGGATTCAAAACATGACCATCATCTTCTTGGACGGCATGTTGCTTGCTCCCTTGGTTACACATAAACACAACAAGAGTATTAGTTACTTCCTTGTTTAGGCGGTTCAGGCACTACCAACCCGTGGTTATTGTTAGAAATTAAAACTACTTGGTCTAGGTTTGAAAGTGAACGTGGGGCTAAAAGACATCATTTTTACAATGTGACTGTCACCCTCACATGTAGTGACCCTAACAACCACCGGAGGTTGCGTTTCTTACAAGCATAATTGATATGAGTTGACTGTTTTAGTGCTATTTTATTCTCTGTTGTATGTAGGAAATCATACGGATAAATTCATTTTACCTAATCTGACAGTAAAGCTAAGTCTGTCACAGTGGATTTTGGATATGCAGCAAAGAAAATGAATCCAGCTGAACAAAGGTTTTAAACTAGTAAAGGGAAAATACGTTCAAATAGAATCTTAAATTCCTAGTTATATGTAGTTTACTGATATTCCTAAAATAATATGTAACACAGTATGCTGATTCCTAATATCTCAACTAAATCAGAGAGGAATTAAATGTGAAGGAGTAGCAGAACATTAGTCATGACTGGATATTTGAGGTCACAAGATGATGGCAAACAGTAAAAATAGTCTAGGCTTACATATGAGTGATTTTGACTTACACATCAAATTGTTTTTATTCTTAAGTCCTCCATCAGCTGTTAAGTGTTATTGTGTTGGTTAGGCAGTGGTTGTCAGTGTTACTGAGCCACAGGCCTGTGGCTCTTCTTGGGTGACAGCATCAGAAGTTAAAACCTGTAAATCTTCAGGAGACCTCCTTCCTCCCCTCTAATTCCTCATTACCTCTCAGTAGGTTGTCTCAGGAGAGATTTAGAAGGCCTGCAGGGCTGATTCAGTAGAGTGGGTTGTTTGACTTAGTGTGTGTTAACCTATGTGGTGAGTGCAGGACCACAGGGAAGGACTGTGGGCTGTGGCCTCACACAAGGTGTGTGACCATTGACCACAAGCAGGTAACACCATATGGGGTCTCCATTCTTGGTTGTGTGTGTAAGTGTGTATGGTTTCATGCTCCAGATGGGAGGCTGCAGCCCTCTGACTAACATCTAAAATATGAGGAAATAAAACCTGAGAGGTGAAAACCTGTCACCTCTGCCTCTCTTAATCAGTTCGGCCAGAGCTCAGTATTTCAGGGCAAGTGTCACATCTTATCCACTCTGTTAGTTCTGCCTAAATGTTTACAGACTCATGAAAGGACTCATCCATTTAGCCTGCATCAGTGTAACCTAACACCCAGCCTCTTCAAACTCATCTATTTAACTACCTGGCTGTCTAAAGTCTTAACCTGTGTCTTTAAACAAACCTATAAAATCACTGTTGGTTCCTAACACTGTTCAAACAAGAACTTTTTCTGTGTTTGAGCCTGAATGGGAATCTTTGGATACTCATGTCATCTGTTTACTAGCTCCCACTAGTGGTAAAAAATAAGTACTGTCAAAGCTAACATGAACAGTGACTAGACGGTGTTTAGTTTGTCAGTGAAAATATTGAATAAGAGAGACGTCTTATCTTAAAAGTATTAATCAAAGTTAGATACATGCTACTTAATTTTTAAGAACATAAACCACACGTGCCACTTTACTTGTTACACCTTCTTACACATTATTTTAGCATTATTCCTTACCTTGTGTTCTGGATGAGATTGTACTGACAAGTGGATGTACTGACTTTTTCCTTTTTCACATGCCTTTCCTCCTCATCAATGCAGATTGTTGTGGTGCTGAAGTGGATCATTTAGCAGGTGGTGTGATTCACTCCATGGCATTGTGTTTCCTGGGACAGTGTTTACATATGATTGAGTAATTACCTGTAAAAGATAGTGCTCCCATGGTTTTGCTCAGCTGTAATCTTCGCATCTGAATTCACCTGAGATAAGGTTTTCGAAATGAAGCTGAAATACAACAGTTTAGCAGTTCTGCTTCTCTTTCGGTAAATGTGTGTGTGAGGTACATACTGTGTTCGCATAACCACCCTCGTGCGATCATTAAACTGGCCTCAGCAGCTACAAAATCACAGAAAACAAGAAAGAGTTTAAAGAAATCATTCACCAGCTCTGACTAGATGATGGTAGTTTTTTTTTACAATTACACAAAATCACAGGTGGATCATTTGACATTCCTTTGTGAGTTTCACAATCCCACAGTGAATGGAAAGTTGTAACAGGCACTTTGTGCGTACATTGGTGGCCTCACCCACAATGGCATTTGAAAGACAAACAGCAGTGCTTGGTGCTGGCCAGAACTCCAGAGTGGTGAAAGTGCTCATTCTTTTTGACATACGGCAGCCAAAGTTCAGCATAATGCCCGTGTCATTACAGAGTAAAGAAATCTTGTAAGTCAAACCTTGTATAAAAGTCTTTGAACCTGCTCACACTTTCTCTTTCTTTATTCTTTCTTTCTTTCTTTGCCCAATTCATTCCTTCATCTGGTATCTTGGTGTCATAAGGCTTGTATAACATCAACTCTATAGCCTAGTTTCACAGAAAAAAATTAAATAGTCATTAAAGTCTAAGCATTTTATTCGTGCTGGTGAGTGCCATTTCTTTTTTCTTGCCACCCAGCACGACTTTCAAAGAGTGTCAGTAGGACGTGCGACAAACTGTCCTACATGTATGTGGCTCCTAATTCATTAACCTTAACCAATTATATTGTAAAAACAAATCTTCACTACATATTTTGTACTGCGTAAAAAAAAACCCATAAAACAGTATCTGAAAGCACATGAAAACAGCAACTGGATCGTAAAATGAAAGTAAAATTAGCCTTCTACTGGTGGTTGGGACGGGACTCTTCAGCTTGGCAGCCATGTGTCATCTCTTGAAACCTCCAACCTCCTCAGGCGACTTTGTCGCCTCATAAATGGGATTGCTAAAGTCATGTTGTGTCAACTCAATGAAATGAAAGTTATTTTTTGTGTCCAGTAGCACGAAAAGCTGCACAAATTGTGTATGTTAACATCAATCAACAAAGTTTTTGTGACTAATTTACTTTGCTGTGAGACTGGGTTGGACTTCAATAGCAAGTTAACGGCATCTTTTTTAGGATTACCTGGGCTATCCGGATATGTTTGCAACATTGATGTCAACTGAATCTATCAAAAGTTATATATGAAGAGAAAAAGAGAAGAAGCGACTGTTTAGCCCTCCTCTTAGCTGTAGGATGTTCTTGGATGTTGTGCTAACATCATCACTCAGTACATTTACATGTTCAGCTTAGTCAAGCTGTGGTTAAAGTTCACTCTGGATATTTATTTGGACCACTGTCTTTGTCCTATTAGACAAAAGCACAGGAGGAGAATCGATCTATTGGGTGAAATATGTCTGACACTCCAAGGCTATGAACCACATAAAAAAGCGAATTCAAGACATTCTGCTGCTTCTAACTTTCTCTGTGGGAGATCATCATACATGTAAGTATAGCTGAATTCACAGCACAGACATTGACTTAAAGTTATTTGAATGGGGACTTTGTCAGATTTGTCTCTCAAAGCCGAGAGACTTTGGAAGAGTTTGGAAACGCCTTAAGTGACCATGAAATTAAGTCTAAATGGATTGAATTTCAGTCTCAATTTCTGACGCGTTTAGCTGCATGGCAGTAGAAACAAAAAAAATATGTGAATGAGGAAATGAAAATGAAATGACATTGAAAAATAAAATTTTGAGGAGAAATGATAAAGTCACTGTATTCTTTTTAAAAAATGTTTGTCATTCATCATCTTAGGGTGATTATTGAAAGAAGCTATAAAGCTGCTGAATGATGATTGGTTGATATACACTGAAGCTTTACTGTTTCCATAGAAGGATGCAAAATGTTGGAATGTGTGGACCATCTGAGCCTAATCTAGTCTCATTAAGGGAGTACATGTAGAAGTGATTTCCCCTTTAACCACATTATCTGAATATGTTAGTTTTGAGCTTTGAGAGCTTCAGTTTCCAACTATTTTCGTCAGACAGTTTAGTTGTAGTTTAGACTGTCAAGATGATTTTTTTCCCCCTAAACATGCTCAGTTTAATATTTATCACACCTGTCGGAAATAATGTATTATCCTCAATATGGAACACGGAAACAGGTTTTTCAGTTCCTTCTCTCAATTATAAAAAAAGTATTAAATAAACTCTACTTTCACTGTAATGTATAGGAACCAAATGGGACAAAACCTACATTGAGAGGTTATCCTTGGATAGTTGACATGAAATAACTTTAAGACAAAGAGACATTGATGTACCAAGAATCTTGGAACTTTGGAAGAAATACCTATTGAACACTTTCTGCTCAAGCCAAATAACAGCTTTAGACAAACTTTTCAGTACATGTCTTTCTGGAATGCAGACTGTGGTTTTTGTCCTTAATCTCAGTGGAAACGCATTTGAAAGGGATTTTTTCATTGCCAGTGTGATCAGGAGGTATGATTTCTGCAACCACAACTATTTCAGAGCTCACTTAGGCACCTGACTGTTGTTTTAAGACATACTTGCAATATTACAAACCCATCCTCTTAACACAACAGCTGCTCATCACAGTCCCTCCTCACCGCTGGCATGGGAGGCTACCACAGCTGGGAAACCTTGGATATCCTGCTGTTTCTTCACACGCATGTGGCCTACTTTCCTACTTTCTTTTCCACTTTCTGCAGTTTTTGCCTGAAAGCTACCTGCTCCAAACTGGTCCTCAAACCAGAAACAAGTGGTGCAGGCTGGAATATTCTGTTACGGATGCATTTCCATTTGATTGTTCAAAAAGGGGACGAGTAGAAGTAAGCGATATGACTGAAGGGGATCATATTAATGTAACACACACACACACATACAAACATAATAATCCCACAGGACTTCCTTCCCATTCCCATTAGAGGCCACACCCAAGAGGACAGGTAACACGAGAACACCTTTCACAGGGTCAGATTGGATGAGGTGGGAAAAAGAGGCAAGGTTACTTTCTGATTATTATTCACTGTTTCATATATCTTATTTTTTTGTGATCCCATTGCATTTATTCTTTCTCCTTCACTTTAAAACAGCCTCTTTCCCATAAGCTGAACACTAAATCAGTTTAAATCCCAACAAGTGGCTCATGCATGCATTATCAGTCACTGTTTTTTTTTTTGCCTTTTTAGCATTTGCATGAAGTTTGAGGCTCTCAAAGGCACAGTAATATGCACTGATGTAATGTGCAAGATAGGGATCTTTTGTGTCCTCGTTATAAATTGTACCATAATGTGAGTGTGCAGGGAGCTGGGTTGAGGTAGGGGTGGTACTGAGAGGAGGGGTGGGTGGATCAAGCAGTGTCATTGGAATCCACAGTGTTGTGAGAGCCCCATACCTTTCAGCTTCATTAAACCAATTTCACGCCGAGGTGAGCTAAGAGAGGAAGCTCTGAATCTCAGCAGCAGCAACAATGGTGCATTGAAGGGACTAGGCGAAAGTAAATTAGGTACCACTTCACAGACAGCAAATTAAAATCTGAAAGTTGGATAGGAAAAGTTGAGGGTAGATGATTATGTCTTTATTGTGCCCCCACTCCTCAATCTAGAAAACCCTCCCTTCCTTTTAGCAACCACCTTTGCCCCCCCCCACATCCCCACAACGCAATCCTCTAAGAAAAAATAATGATCTATTTCTTGTCTGGTAATTGGTTTCTAAGATGCTCCCACTCAAAGACCTGATCTCATACACCAAGCTGCTCATGACCCTCTTTTCAGCCACTTAATTTTCTTTAGCTTATCAGTAAGATTTCATATCCAGGAAAATGATATAAATTTATTTCTGTGCAGTCACTGACCTCTAACAGCCATTGAGCTGCTTTATTGGGCTTGCTACTCAGTGTTTGTAAGTTAAACTGATTTGAAGGCTTCAACATAAACTGTAGCCTAACACTTGAGAAGTACTTACTCAGTTATCATGGGATATACATTGTCATAAGAGCTAAAGTATTCCCTGTCTTCAGATATTGTTAGTCATTCCCTGCTCTTATATGTGACATTACTCAACAAGTGTAAAAGAGAAAAAAAGGCTTAAATTCCTGTCAACTTCTTGTGGTTTTACAATGACAGGTAGAGTAAGCCAAGTATTACTTTCACTTGTGTTGAAACATCTGTTTTGAAGAATAGTGCTGGGATCTGATAACTTCTCAGCATATTTGACGGCAAATGTAAATAATAAATAAATAATCAGAGCAGTCCAAGTTAACAATGAATCCAGTGCCAGCCAATATCTGAGACAAACCTTGATCGTAACTTGTCCAGTATTTTTACATCAGGTATAATTTCTATTAAATGTGGCAGGTTGTAGGATGGAGAAATGGAGAAATATCATCATATTCTCCACAAGTCAACATTAAAACTTTGAACTATGAAGCAGCTTTTTTGTGATTTTTTTATTGTTGAGTCAACAAGAATTTGTTTGTTAAAGAAGTTTACTATGATATTGTGACCGCTAACTCTGGTTTTGACCCCACTGATGTGTGTGCATCCAGTAAATTGTGTTGGCTGAAAATCTGTCTATTCCATGTTGCGTGTATTTTGGTTTTATGTAACATAATAAGGCTATTTTATCCCTTAAGATGTACAGTAACAAAAGGATCATTTGTGCGGCTACAGTGCTGTACCTCGTTTAGGTTTAGTACTGGAGTAAATGTGCTTTGAAGCAGTAATTATTTTCATGGTAAGTTTTTTGTAAACTTCAATGAATACCACTGTTTTTCTGCAGTACATCTCTTCATATATACACTCACAATAACATATGTGGGTTGTTTTGGTATTGACATAAATATCCAGTAAGAGGTGAACTGTAAGTATGTATGACATGTGTGGTGGGCATTTAAACGAGCTCTCCCCCCATAGCTGGTGGGGTCACTCTGGGAGCCATGGGGGCCCCACACAATGCCATGGCAGCAGTGTGGCTTTTACTAGGCCTCGCGCTGCTGGCTTTACGAGAGCCAGACAGACGGATCCCCTTCATGCCGTAAAGCCATCAACAAGGGAACAAAGAGGGCAGGTGCTGAGGGCTGCATTGAGAGCTCACCTGCACCCAGCGGGACAACATAGTGTGTCCAACCATCCCAAGAGGCCCTCCACATTCACATCCCCACTCACCAAACACTAACGGGCTACCAATGCCTGCCAGAGAGAAATGATTTCTAATTATGGACATAAGAAAATCATCAGTTGATAGTGTAGATGATGGCAGTACTTGTACTGTACATGCGAGGGGGATTGATTTTGTTCAGTCAAAGTTAGCCTCTGTGAAGCCTGTAACAGGCTTGGACAGGCTGCTGCTAAATGCTGTAATTTTCAACATTTGATAGGTAGCAAGAGTGACTGCTTTGGGAGCCAGCCAGTTATAACTGCTTTCCAATTTTTTTTCAAGAGGAGCATGTTGGCAGCAGGTGTTTGTGTGAACAAGGCATGAGTGGAGATTTATTAGAGAATTAACATAGTTGAGGCAAGATATGAGAGGGGAATGTTGCTATATCAGAAAGACAGAGATCCCAAAGAAGAGACATATGGTAAGGCTTAGCAACAGACCAAACCCAATCCACAGGTAGGCATGGCATCAGGCAGGCAGGCAGGCAGTCAGCGGGGGTAGACTTTGAGCTGCCGCTCCAGTTGAACTGACAGATGTGTGGTGAATCTTTAACTCCGCTAGATCCCCACTGTCATTGCATCTGTCCCAGCTCTTCATAAGGCTGGCTCAGCCCCCTCCTGTGAGAATAGGTTGACTGAAAAAAAAGAGAGCTATCACTGGACTTATTGATTAGTCCAGTCTGCCCTGGCTGGCTTCACTTAATGACCTCTGGGAGTCATTATTGAAAAGTCATTGTCTTTGAGATTAGTTCACACTTTCACTTACCATATGGGAATCCTCCTGTTGCAACCTCAAGGGTGACCTTTATCATCTCCCTCAATAGAAGAAATGTGCACTTGTTGACTGATTGAAAATAAATCTCACAGTCTTTGTTTTTTTTCTACGCTTTCTTTACATTAAAATCCTCTTAAAAAATAAGATCACAGTGGAAACATGCTAAACAACAACAATGTACGTGAGAGGCCTGCATATGTTTTCAGCTGAAATAGCAATCTCCTTTATTGTCTACATTTAAACATATCACTAACAGTATAAATGACACATCCCACTTTATTCTCATTTACACATTCTGTCTAATCTCCTCAGACGTCCCAAATGGCAGGGACAGTGTCCCACTCTCTTTCCCCACTCAGCCATGGCACTGGCAAGAGATGGTTTATTTTAATTGAAAATTAGCAAAACAAAACAAGGGCAAGAGGATCCCTGAATGGGGCCCCTTTCTCTGGGAGCTCCTGTGCCGTTGAATAATGCATATGGGAGAAAGTAAACAGCAGCCGTGGGCCTTGCTGGGGGAACAATGGGCCGCACACAGCCCAACCAGGGCGCCTGATTTTATTACTGGCCTGTCAA
Source organism: Leuresthes tenuis (assembly GCF_036924035.1). Taxonomy (NCBI): domain Eukaryota; kingdom Metazoa; phylum Chordata; class Actinopteri; order Atheriniformes; family Atherinopsidae; genus Leuresthes; species Leuresthes tenuis. The sequence goes on along the minus strand of NW_027325365.1, from coordinate 12,614,950 downwards.
TCCCCCCAGCCTGGGAACTGTGGGACCTAGGCCAGCCAGCAGCTGCTGACCGCTCCACACTGACCCAACACTATCAAGAACCTGCAGGATAAAACTCTCACACCGCTGCATACCTCCACTAACTGCACTGTCCACTCCTAATCTGTCCATTCACACACTCAGCATGGGCAGACTGAATCAATTTCCTGTTTGACTGGAATAAAAAGTTAAGAGTAAACTTTTTGGTTTGATGGAAAACATGATATGAAACACTGAGTCAACATTACATTAAAATTCAAAGGCACTAAATGTACTTTTGATTTAACTTGCCATGTTTTAGATAAACTCTCCCATCTTCAAGGTTTTGGTCTGGGGTCACTGTGGCCACTTGTAAACTTTTTCCTGCCACTAGAACATTCTTTGTGTGTGTGTTCCCTCTCTGGGCATTGAGATTCTGGTCTTGCTTCTGGTTTCAGCCAAGTCCCGGGTTGCCATGCCGACTGGCAACTGGTCTCCCAGGATGAGTAATGATGTGATGTGGCTGTGCTTTAAAGTCCCAACAAAGACCTTATTACGACTGCAGCACCTCATAACACACTATTGTTGTCAAGTGCTCCTGATATTAACCTGCCTGCTCTGGGGCTTCCTCCCTTCACACAGGAGATGTGTGTGTGTGTGTGTTTGTGTGTGCGCGTATGTGAGTTTATGAGTGCAATTGTGTACGTATTTTCAGGGTGAGCACTGATCAAAGTTGTCCAGAAAAAGCCATACTTTGAGTTTTACTCTGAAGTTGGTCAATTTAGATCAATTATTTTGCCAGTTTATTGATCGGAGCAGGTAATTTATGTGTGAAGCATTGCTTCTTAAGTTTCTGAGGGTTCCTTGCAGGTGCAAAAGAGCCTTTTGCCTTTGTCAAAATAAAACATGTCCCCATTCTTTTATTGGATAGATGTTTAGTTTTAATGAGTATGGGTGTTTAATAAAATCTACCCAGAGAAATCCAGGATCTCCTCACACCAGCAAACAGCATCCCTGAGTCTGAGAATTGTCCACAGGGACCAGGCCCCAGCCAAGTGTGAACTGTCATAAAAGAAAGAGGGTTTGTGTGTCTGTGTGTGTGGGACTGTGGACACTATATAGGCAGGATGATGCCACAGGATGTTTGAGTGTTTGACTTAGTTTAACAACATCCTCTGACAGAGACACCACAGGCTGCAGATGAGGTAAGAGATAAAAAAACAACTGTGATCCAGGCCTTCACCTCAACCATTGTCACTGCTTATCTCTAATGTAGGGCTATCTGCTAATGACGAGGAGTAGAGGAGGAGACTTCTTGTCACTGATAAAGAACAAAAACACATTTTTTTGTTAATTAAGGTGTGGTTTGGGGACTGCAACCGCCACATAATGTGGCCGAGAGTTTCATATCAGCAATAAACCAACAATGGTAAATTGAACAATGGTCAATTAAATATCTTACATGCACACACAAAATGTACATTTATTCTTCACTATCATCTCATTCGTGAAGCACTTGAGTCTACTTTGATATGTGCGTGTGTCTTAATGGGCTGGTTTCAAAGTGGAGACCCTTTTGTTTCAGCCTGATGAGCCATACACTCAGGTGCATCACACAGGATGTCGTGTCCTCTCCAGTTTCCTTCGCCTCAGCCGATAAGGGGCGTGCCAAGGCTATCAGCGCAAAATCACGGCTCCAGCTCTAGACTTCACTAAGAGGAGGTGTGGGGGAGTGGCCTCTGGCCTTGCATACATCACTGTCACTGTGGGAAACCACATCCATCAAATATAGTCAAGCTATTTACCTGTGGCTCAGGTGACAGTGGAGGAGGGGTAGTGAAGTGGGGGGGTGGGAGTTGGTAGTGGCTCAGGGAGAGAGAAGAATGCTTGAGAGAGGGTGTGTTCGGGCCGTGGCTGGCAACACCCTCTGTGTTGGCACTCTGTCAAGAGGGCAAAAAGGCAACTGGGAAAATTTTAGTTGTTAAAAGGGACTCATGACCCTTAGAAAACCGAGACTGAAGTTCAATTAGCAGCACCCACCTTCCTCTTCCTCCTCCCAGCAATACAAAGACAGTAGTGAAAGAAATGAGCAACATATTCTGCACTTTTTTGGATATCTACATTTTGTGTGTAGGAGGGGGCATTTTAGGAAATACTGGTCACATATCTGCAGCCCTGCATGTGTATTTGCCTGTGCTATTGCAAATCTTTACGAGCATATGTGTGTATTCCAAATAAAACCCAATAGGGTGGGGCTTTTACCCCAGCCATAACGAGCAATGTCATATTTCATAGAACAACTCTAATTTCAAAACTCTTAAGGAAGTGATTAAAAATAAATCACCACCCACACATTTATTAGAAAAATCTGTTACAGATACTGGAGAGGAATTAATTACACTCCAAAGTCATTAAAAGCAGACGTCTTCACTTTAATTACAACCATTCTTTAATGTGTTCACTTTGAAAGTTCATCATATTTCTCATACTCTAATGAACGTAACTTCCATCGCAAACACAGCCATTCTTTTGGCATATGATGTAGTATTTAATCCAGTTTCCAGTGAATAAATCACTCCCCTGACAGTGCAAAACAGAGCTGAGGATACCTTGGTTGATAAGAGGGATATTTGGTTTCACCTGGTGATATGTAGATAAGATTAAAGTTGAGACTGAGGGATGATGGGATGGAGGAAGGGTGAGGGTGGGTGGGTAAAGGTGTTATCACCCGTGCATGAAGAACAACATCTTAGGTGGTTGGGGTAGGGGCCAAGGGGGTGTCAGAAGTCCTGGTCTGAACACAGACTCAGGGCTAAATGCAGATGTGAGACTCTGAGCTGGGTGTTAGGGGTTGTGGTCGAGCTAATCCCTGGATTTAGACTGAGACGGGGATGTCGGCCGCTGAGAGTTGGGCAGAGTGGATGGCAGAGGGGTCAAAGGGTCGTGTTTACCTGCGGCAGGTATTTCCTCCTAGAACTGATAAGACATAGGGAGGGGAAGTGCTCTGTTCCAGGTGAGTGAAGAGGGGCCTGCAAAATGACACCATACACAATCCTGATCTGACCACCCCCCCACACACAAGCAGGTAACCTTATGCCTCATGAATGACCTGCTTTTCTTCATGTTAGCTGTGGAATCTATCCTGATATAAATTGAATGTACATACTTAAATCTACCAATGTGATTTGTTTTTAAATTCCAATAACCATTGAAGACTAAATTCACATCTGACTGTTTCAATCATTTCTCCCATCAGATGCTCAGTGTCAAACCAGATAAGAAAAAAACTAATTCTGTTACTTTTAACATATACACACACATATATATATTTCACATATTTATTGCCCAAATATAACACTTTACAGCCAGCGTGGAAAAAACTTCACTTGAGTGTGTCATAGAGGCAGACAGCTGTGATATGGCTAAGGTGTCACCTTGTTTGTTTTTCCTGTCCTCCTCTTCCTCACCTGCCTCAGCTCTGTGTCCCTAGCCCCGGGTGCTGAGAGGAGTCAGTGAGCTAGAACATGTTAACAAGCCAAGCCTTAACCACTGTATTGAAAGACACACATGCTTGCTGTGCAGAAGGGGTAACATGGTGGGGTGGGAAGAGTTCAGGGCTGGCATGCAATTATATTTTCCAGAGTGACAATTTACAGCTTATGCACATTTTTGAGTGCCTTTTCTTTAGACTTGAGCATGACAATCAAGTCTTTGTAGTTACTAATTACTTCATAAACTGGAGTTGAAAATATAACGTATGTTGCAATACCACCTGTTTTCAATGTATTCATGGACTATAAACCTTTTATGTTAAGTCAGCTACCCCACACAAGAGCTTTGCAGCCACAGAGCAAAACAGGTGCTTTGGTGGGTATGTGAGTCTTGACACATGTGAGTGTGCATGAGAGCGAATGCATGTCTGTGTTTTAAAGATCTTTGGTGTGTGTCCTCAAGAGTTAGCATAGCTGTTGTCAGCAGAGGAGATGAGAGGCATGTGTGAGGTAGGTGTGTAGTGGTGTACTCCTCTGTTCTCTGCTTCTCCACTTCCTCAGGCCCTCTCCTCTCCTCTTCCATCCCTGCAGAAAGTCTCATTAGTACCAAGGAGCTGCTGAGGTAGCACACGGCTGCCATTGTGGCGAATCCAAACATCAGATCCTCTCCATCCGAGCCCCCCACTTCAGAACCCCCAACCAAATCCCATTTTCAGGCTCTGCAGCTGCCCTGCTCTGCCAAAGCACTTAGCTGTGTCATTCTATCCGGCTCTCTGGGCCTCTGAGGAAACAGGCCTGTTTTGTGCTTGGCAGTCTCTGATATGACTCCAGAAATGGAAATGAAGCCATAGATCTTCATTAGGAGAGGCAGGTGTCCACAGAGATTCAGCATCAGGTGAAGGAGCAGGGAGGGGGTGGCCAACGAGGGCGATGCTGGGTAAAGGCGAAATGGATTGGTAGGGGTTTTGATCCTTAAAACCAAATGATGGGCTTGTTAGCTCCCCCCATACACTTACACACATTTAAACACACGCACATACACACTTCTTTGCTATCACCCCATCCACCCCGCCTCGCTCCTCCACCCCAGCACTTAATTGCCCATGTAATGAGCTGCAGTGAATGGGATTACTTGTGCGGAGGTACTTGAGGACCCTGTGCATTGGGGGCACCTCCTGCAGGCCCTCATCTCCAGGGAATACATTTAGGATGATGTTTTCTATGAAGCGCAGGGGCAAAAACCTTGGCTCTCCTCATCGCATCTGGTCTAGTTGCATTAGGCCCTCCACAGCTTCCATCTCCTCTTCTACGCTCTCACCCCCTTGGGTCCTTTTGTTTCCTTAATTATTCATTACAGGGAGGTGGCCTTCGCTTTGAAACCTGTGGAGGTGAATGAGGCTTGGAGCCGACCCATGAAGCACCAGAACATCCTGGAGCCTGAGATGTGTCTTTGTGACAGGACACCTGTTATTTCTCCATCCTCTATCAACCCCAGGTTCTCTCCCCTAACCATATATTAATAAATTAGAGAGGGAAACTACACCCACGCATCTTTTTGTACCTAATAAGAGTGACAGTCCTTTCTATTTATCGGATATTTACTAAAATGTTTAGCACTTATTTAAGTAAAGGAATGACATGTCAAAATTCTAATTTCTACCTTCACAAGTATAAGTAATTAATCAATACGAATCAAAAACATGCTCAGTGGGCCTCCACTTTGAGTCCATGCAAATGTTATTTTGGAAGTTGCGTAAAACAAAAACAGACTGTACTTTCCTGTTAATGCGTATGTAAACTGTGAAGGAGTTCTCTCCATGGTGCCCAGGGCTGCTTCTCTTCTCACGCTGTTTCTGGTAAAATATTAGCCCCCGCAGCTCTGTGCAGGGCGGCTGACAAATAGGGGGCTGTTGTCCCCCTTCTCTCACAGGGGTGAGGGTTAATGATCCCAGTTTCGGGGGTTAAAGCTTGCCAGTAGCCCTTTCTCTTGCACCCCAACAGATGTTGCTAGGACTTTAATGTGGTTATCAAATCGGAGTGCCCTCTAAGCCCCAGGAGCTCATTGTGTGTTGGTGCATTCCAGGGCCTCGCCTTGGTGACAAGGCATCCTGGGGGCCAAGCTGGGCTCCCGCTGAGCCTTCCAGCAGCTCCTCAGAACTGACAGCTTGGGCAGCCCCTCTCCCCAAACTACCACCACCTCCACCAGGCCCTCTCTGTTTCTGCCCCTGATCCTGTCCCCTCTGTGTCATAAAGTCATCCTCCATCTCCGTTCTATCCCACAGTGCTCCCAACAGCCACACTACTCTCACAAATGGGCCCGCTCACGCACTCTCTCCGGCCCTGTCACATTCTTCGTCACACACATTCATCCATCTTAGGCACATATATGCCCACCCTGGTAGCAAACAAAGAATCACACAGCAATGATTAAATGTTTTTTAATACGATTGTAAACTACTGAAAAACAAAAATTGGCCAGAAGAATATAGATGTAGGCGGATGCTCTTTTAAAACAAAATTTTAACTAACACAGATTTCATATTAGAAACTAAATACATCCCCTAATGAAACGTGTCATACTAAATTGTGATTCAATGGAGGCATTCTAGATTTAGAATATTTTGGTGCGTGTAAGCAGCATATTGCCTCAAGACTCAAATTGTGAAATAAGCATGGGTTTCCAGTGCTAAAAAGAGGTTAAAAGTTGAATAATTGAGAACAAGTCTTTAGCCTATATGTGCTTTAGGTTGTATACATTCTTCTGGTAGCTCAAAAAAAGACTATACCAGATTACACCTGTGTGGACGTCACAGTGTGCACAAACAGGAATTCACACTTTAGACCTGTGCTTCAGTGGGTACCTTTTGATTACTGTTGCTATCATTTTGCACAAAGACGAAAACATTTAGATAATATTCCATAGCAACAAAAAGCAGCACACGTTGCGATAAACAATGAATGACAGCTGATTTAAAATTGTAAACAGGCTGAGTGTTCGTAGGTGTTGCAAATACCTTCTACGTGAATAGGCCATGTTCCTGGAGGAGATACGGCGCCCTGGGGTCAACCTGCTCTTTTCTGCATGTACAGTATCAATGGCAGCAGCTGTGAGATTGTTTGTACACAGATGCAGGGGTGCTTGATGATAATTGCCTCGCAGCTGCACTCCGGGGTTGAAACTGGCTGTTTTTTTTCTCCCTTGGTAGCTCAGATCGTATGACAAACACTAAGAGCAGGAATGTGGGAAACTGTCATAATCAACGTATTCTATAACTGAATTAAGGATTCTACCCCTGAGCCCAACCTGCAATCCTACACCGATCGCCGAAAAGTCATCAGACCAAGGGCTTTTAGTTTTTCACTGAAATCAGATGGGGTTGCACAGAGAGAGAGGAATTTGTTAGGATAAAGAATATATATATGAGGTTTGGTAAAGACAGTGAAGTGGAATAAATGGGGAACTGATGTTCCATGGAGAGCTATGAACCTCAGAGGTGTGACACTCATTACAGCTCAGAGTCATTTTTCATAGACTGTTATCAACTCACTGTGCACAGAAGATGGATGGATGACAATTACAGTGATGAAAACCTAATATACTCTTTCTTTTTTCTTTTTTTTTTACAGGAACAGAGCACTGAACAAAATCACTATATCATTATTTTTTTTATCGTTTTTGCTAAACAGAAGCAGCCCCACAAGGTGTTGAAACCTAATTTTCAAAAATGTTTTTGAAATAATTGTGAATATAGTAATATCTGTTTCATGTACAAATATGATCCTTTAACTGAGAAAAGCTACAGCAATCAAATTGATTTTATTTGCTCTAAATCTTAAAAAACTCCGCCATCTGGTTACTCGGAGATCTATCTGTGAGCTTTGAACAATGACAGGCAACAATCAAGCTGCTCAATTAACTGTGTAAGGATTACGACATCATTTACTAATTTGATTGATGAAGCCAAACGATCCGATTCATTTTCTTCATCTAGCGTAAAAATGGGAAGCCGCAATATGAGGAAATTTGTTGATTAATGGTTTGGATGTGCAGAGCGGCCTTCATAATAATATGTGTAATTTAATGTGAAAAAAATCTTGCACTTATTTCAAATCCCAAATGCATGAAAGGTTTGAAGTACTTGAGAATTAATCAGGATTCAACACAAACAGACTTCAGATTTGAAGGTGTGAAAAATAATGCATAAATGCATTCTTTAATTATCTTTATCTTTTGTTTCCAATTAATTCTTTGTAATGCATAAAAAGGTTAATGTATCAGATGAATATATTTCTTTTCTCTATTGCTATTGATGCTGATGATGTTCTTCTGCCCCTCAAACAATGGCCAAAACAATGTTTGAAGAGCGCCTTGAGACCAGCTTGGACTAAGGCTTTAGGTTTTATTCTGTTCATGTTGTCAATGTGTAGAGGGATAATTGAGGCGATCTTTGACTATGGGATCTATTTATACAGGGCATAATTCCCTCTGTATTCAGGCATTATCATGGTGTCAGAACAAGCACAATGGCACAATAAGGTCAATATAATGAAACTCCAAAAACAATATGGTGTCGCTTGTATAATAAAATGCGAGCCGCTCTTGATTTGTTTTGTCTTGCAACATTGCTTGGGGTTACATTGAATATATCACATGATTCTGATAATCATTTCAACAAATAAAAATGTTTCTTTTTGATTAAAAGTTGAACTTGTAACTATGGCAGTTGCGTGCCTTAAAACTCTACATGTACCTGATGTTTAATTTAAATGTTTCACAAGAATGTTTTTGTGATACATTGACCACTTTTTTTGTGTAAACATGTTACTTTCCTCCGAACATGACGATTCTACACTTTATTCCTTTTTCACATCTTTTGTTGTAGTTTTAGTGGTTGCCATTGTATTAGAACTGTTATCTTATCAGTACTAAACACCGCTTAGGACATATTATTTATACCACCTTGACTTTATTTCTATTTTTTTCTCACTTTTCTGTTACACTCAAAAGCATCTGGGGCCTAAATGACATCAGTTATCCTTTTTTTCACATTAGCAATTTGACAAATACCCCCTTTTATAACAGCCCCATATCATTCTGCTTGACTTTCCCCCGGGTCTGAATTCAGTTATTGATTGCCTGTTCAGTTTCACTTGGAAAAGGTTGATAAAAGGAGGTTTTCACTTTCTCAATTCGATGTGACAGCTCTCTAACAAGAATAATGGAAAGCGCCCATTCACAGGCAAATCAAGCTAATCCAGCGTGCCCCTCCACTCTCAATGGAGAAGTCACAGTCCTTCCTGGCCCATTCCATCACAAGCCTCTCTCTTCAGAAACCTCCAGAGTTAGCCCAACTCCTCCAAAAGACAACATTGCTCTTTGTATGCCCCTCTCACACACCATAAACTGGATAAATAGGTCGATAAATGTATACAAAGTCAGAGGGGGAAACAAAACTGAAGCATATAATTGGATTGTTTTATGTGTAATCTGATTTCACTGATTCCCACTCCATTCTGTTTGTTGTCAGGAAGAGATGGATAGATATTATTGGACAAGACAGTTTGAAAAGCATTTTATAGCCAAATCCTAAATAAGGCACTTGTGACGCTTATACTCAGTCATATTTCAACCATTCACTGAGCGCAAAATTTGATATTATTACTTATGAAGTGTCTTAAGTTACAGCCTGCTGCTGTCCTTCATGCTCCCTTTTTGGGCTGAAACAAGAAGACAAGAAGGTTCATGTTTGTCTTTTGGTCACAAAGAATGAGTGAGAATGTAGATTTGGCTGCATGCAATCTATCTATCTTGCAGAACGTACCTTCTTGGGTGGATATTTGCATGCTTACATGGTTGGTGAAAATTTGGAAAACGTCTTCAGAATTATCTCTGCAGCCACATGCACTGCTTCACACAGACTGAGAGTTGCGTAATAGCTCAGTAATAGCGTTTGAAAATAGATGCGTCTGATTAAAGTTTGAAACGAATTCATTGTAACTGATGCTGCGCTTATATTTACTCTTTTAAAGAAAGCCTTTGTTTTGGGTCAAGAGATTACAGAAGTCTCATTCAAGTTGGTCTGAAGAACGACTTTGTAAGATTTTGGTTCGGCCATTAAAGAGCCACAGGTTCACTCCCATTCTGCTTTTAACAGACTGAAAAGAGATTAACATGATTTTGCTTTATCCACCTCATACAAGCCTCCAAACCATAAAACACAACCCAAAGGCATCCCCGTCCGGCGCTGAATGTGCACTTGTTACTGCTCTCAATTCGGCTTTCAGCCCCCTCTAAAGAGACAAGGCCCAATCACAATATTGTCAAGGCTCTGTTGGTTTTCTGGTTCAAATCCTTGTTCACGCTGTTTGCTGAGTACTCATCTGCTGTGACAGCCTTCAGACAAACAGTTAGTCCTGAAAGAGGTCTCCCACAACCAGATCTTTCCTGCTGGGCAGCGGCTGAAACGCTCCTTTCTCTCTCCATCAAGTGGAACCCAGGCTATTGAGTTGGCCCCTGGGATCCTTCCATTGAGGTGGGCTATGGGCCAGTGCTTCGCCCCTCCTTGCCCCAGGCCACCCTCATTCTCCCAGGACACCTGTAGCCTTAAACCCCATCGTGGGAACCTCCTCGCTGCCTCTGCCACCTGAGCTGCTTGCTGTGCCAGCTGGGCACATCTGACATCACCAACAGGAGTCAAAAGGAACCAACGATAGTCACAATGTGCCTGCTCGACTGAGCTCGTTGACTAACTGTTGTACTTACAGAAGTCAGAGCGATTGAGAGATCTCCGCAGAAGTTATGAATCAAACTTGTGTCAGTTTGTGCTTTATGGTAACCAAATGAGATTTGCATTTCTGAAAAATAGCCCCACAAATACAGTATTTCCAGCCTCAGATTGCAGCTCTCACACACAAGCTCCCCTATGCACCCTACTCTCTAAAATCTCCATGGCACACTGCAAAAAAATGGCATCAATTAATCAACATTCATGAACCGTTTACTTGAGCTCTCCTTTGTGTGCTGCAGGGCCTAATCCAGACAGAGACCAGGCTGTTGTGCAGCAGTGCAGACTGCGTCACTCCACCCTTTGTGGGAGAAACCCATCAACTGGTGTTTCAGGGAAATGTCTCCCCCCATTGAGAGTCTAACCTTCCCCCTCTCTCACCCTCTTCCTCTTGTGCCCCCCTCAGTACTCAGGGCAGGAAGCTCTATCTCTTAGAGGAGGCCATCCATCTATCTCGCCTCTTCCAATCCAATTCACAGCCGCTCAACATGTATGAAGACATCTGTCCATATTTGATCAGATATTCCATTTTGCTGCAAATGATCTCGCCCTCCATCCCCACCCATGAAGAAGGCAGCTATTTAAACGTGCTGATACTTTCCTGCATAATAACCTGCCAATTCTTTGCCTTGCAGAAGAAGCAAGTTTAATTGGGCCGTGCATTTAGAGCTCTTCTACAATTACACAATTAAAGCGGAGATGCATTTCTGCACATTGGGATGTTTGCCCCAATTTACTGCACTTTTCATACAGTTTAACTCTGGTTTTCTTTTCAGCGAATGCTAATTTGGCTCATTTGGCTTCAAATGAACTGTAATTGCTCATATTGAAATCCACACCTTTCTCCAAGAGGTTCCTGCCAGTTAGTTCTCATTAAACCTAAGAAGAACAAAAATTCACAATCTCATTTCAGCACACATGCCATCTGTATCATCTTGTGTTAAAAGCAAGGAAATTGGAGACAAAATGGATGCTGAGTGCAGAGATGGAAAACTTAAGAATCAGTTTGTTCAAGTTAGTCAGTGGAGAGTAACCTTTTTTCCCCTACGGTGATGCCTGTTTCCCAAATTTCTCACAAGTAGCTTGAATTAAACATGTTTCAGGAATGTTTTAGTGACAAAGACTAATGGAATTTACTGTCTGAAATTGAAGCTTATTTCATTGTTTTCAAATACAGAATGTGTTTGCTGTGTGATAGCTGAAAAAAGCATTCAATTAAGTGCAGTTTAATTAGTTTGAATGGCATGTGCGGCTGGCCTCTCTACATTCAAGAAACAGAATGGCGTGTCAGCCCCGACATGTGATCACCATCGAGCAGTTTTCCTCTCCATCCTCTTCTTTTATATCACTGTCTTAAAAGTTGCAAAAGGCCCTCTGCTTCTTAAGTGGCAGCCTGAGCCCACTCCAAACAATGCCTTACAAGATACTGTTTAAATTCATATCCGCTCTTCCTTTCTTACTGAGGGACAACACAACAAACCACTGACCCAGTGATACACAATTAGAAGTGATGCGGCAGTTAAGGCTACAAGCAACTTTGTTTAACAGTCTGTCTTTGACCCTCCACCACTGAATAAATATAATGCCCCCAATGAGAATAAGACACTGAGGTGGAGTGAAAAGGGAGTTGGGGAAGATTTTAAGCCACAGATAAGTAGTTAAAGACCTTTATAGAGTATAACACCATTATCCCTGCTGAATAAAAATAGGATTTAGTGTTTTTTCCACTTAATTTAAATCAAAAGAGTCCCCACCTTACATATTGCACTGGTAATGTAATGGAGAGAGACCCACAAAAAAGGCTTTGTGGCTCTGACACCTCCTATAGTGGGACTGTGTTGTCCTGTGAGCAAAAAGGAGAGAAAGGTTTTTCTTCCCTGCTTTGCTATCTGCTAACACATTCTAATTGATGCCACTGCATTCCTCCACTGGATGCATTCAGTGAATAACGAGCCTTGGACTGAATACCCATGAATTGGTCCCCACCAAGCAAAGCAGTAAAGCCTTTGGCCCCCCATCTCTTAGCCTGCCCACAACGCCACCATCGCAACCACAGCCGAGCACCACCTCCCCTCCGAACCTTCTCCAAAGCTCTGCTCGAGCTTTACCGCCCATTAAAGCACAACCATTGTGCAGAGATGCAGTCCACAAAAGCTGTCAATCTCTCCGGGTCCTCCAAAGCTTGGACTCACACAGACTGGAGTGACAGAAACCCCCCCCACCTCCCCACACTCCCCCTTTCTTCACCCCCAACCCACCCCTGGTCCCCCTAAAATCCTCTCCCTGAAAACTTCTCAGCTAACTATCCTCTCTCTCTCTCTCTCTCTCTCTGGCTCTCTCTAGCCTCAGTGCACAAAGCATCAATCTGTCTTCAGCCCCAGCACCCTTGGCCCTTTGTCCCATCTGCAGGTGCCTCTGAAAGCACCCACGGTCGCCCCAGCCTCTGCGCACGCCACGCCTAGTCCAGGGACAGGAACTGCTGACAAAGACCCACTGTGGGAATGAGGGATGAGTGGAGGGAGGGAAGGGGGGGTGCTCTAAGACAGATGGCTGGGGAAGTCTCCCGACTCCTCCGCAGGGGCTGTCAGTTTAAATTCAGTACTGCGAATCAGACAACCAGGGGCAGAACCACTAGAGGAATTCCCACTAAATGCAGCAGCTACACTGTACACTATATCCAGAACCAGAACACAGCCCCAGCAGCACTCTCTGAATATCAGCTGTATCAAATAATATACGCACTGAAAAAGGAGACAATGGTCAGTTCAGTGCCCGTATTGTCATTTCAGAGCTTTACAATAAAATTCAGTATCTTGTGGTTAATGTCATAGAAACTTCACAACAAGCTGACACATAAATAGCTAAGAATCATATCCCGATGGCACACACTTGTAATAATATTTGGTTATTCTACTTAGCTGTAATTCCTTATGATTACTTCCAAATTAAATTCTTTATTAGTTCTTTGGTAAAAACTTTTCAGGAATTTGGAAGTGCAAGCTTTTAGGGACCAGAGGGCAACTGAGACGAGTCTGCTGATGCTTGTGGCCCGGCACTAACTGCTGCTGTGCACCTCACAAACCCCACCAGCTCGCTCTGAGTGACAGAAAAGCAGCTTCTGGGACAGGTTGGTTATTTTTAGTGTCTTGGAGAAATACTTCTGTGCCCTATTAGGCAGATCGGTGGTCTTTAGAGTCCACATGTGAGTAAGTTTATCAAAGAATTTAAATGAAGACACTCCACACACTGTGTCTCCTCAGATGCATAAGGAAGTAGGTCTTCTGAAGCTGACTCTGATCTCCTTTGTTTTTAAGAGGTAGTTGTTGGTCTTCCACCAACAACCTGGGACCACTGCAGGTAGACTCATCTCTATTGTTTAGATTATCAGTGAAACCACAGTAGATCCATCCACAAATATTACAAAAGTGTTAGTCCTGTGGTTTGATGTGCAGTTATATGAAGGGAAAACTAAAGAAAATGCTGCACATAAAAGCTGCATTTTATCCCCAGTCAGATGTAGACTCTGTATGAAATACTAATGTTTACTTTCACTTTTTTTTTTAAATTGCCTAATCACATTGCAGACTTTAATAAACTTAATTTGGGCAAACTGTGAAGCAAATTATTTACTATGAGTTTATAATTATTTCTAAACATTCAGTAATTGATTTCCTTGGCACTTTACATGTTGCTATCATCGTTGGCGCGAGGGTTTTCAGTGCTAAAATCTTGCCAAACGCAACCTTTGAAAGACCTTCATTGATGTGTAGATGTTTCAAATGAATCCCTTTTTTTGGTTATATCCTTTGCACAGCATATACATTTATAATCGACTTCTCGAAACAAAAAACAGTCAGATTTCTTTCTGCTGTAGACTTTAACTTTAAATTAAATGTGAATTGAAATAAACTGTAATCAGCTCTGCTCCTTTACGTTTTTTGCCTTGGTGCAACAAGTGTGTGACAACTCAATGATGTTCCTGGGCTGCCACCATGTGGACACACAACGAATTACAGCCACCAGTCAACAGTTTGCACCATCTATGTGCATTAAAATAAAGACGGACAAATGTGACCAGCCAACAGTGGAATGACACTTACCATGCTCTATGTAAGTGAATATATATATATATATCTTTTGAGTAACAGGCTCTGAGGCATGAAAGTAGTCAGAAAGATTAAATCTAGGCTTAATTCTTGGGTAATTTTATTGGATGTATGCTAAATTAAAATGGGTCTTTTCTAAATTTCCCAAATAATGTTTGAGCATATTTCTCATACAGAACCTTCTTCAGAACCTCACAAACAGTGGTTCTGTGTCTGAACTATTCAAGATGTCACTGTGACACTGTGCCTTGGATCTCATCATCCTCACTCAGTACAGCTGGGGGAGTTTTTCTGGATAGATTCTGTTGTAAGCTCCAAGTCAGCCAAATGTTGACTCATACATATGAAAATCCATCACAGAGCTTACATCACTTTCTTTAGACTTTGAAAAATGCACCATAGTTCTACTGTGTGTTTTGCTGTGTGTCGAGAATTTGGAGATAGTTCTTGCTCTGACCTGTCGTCAGCTTGTTAAGTGGGTAACGACTGCACAGCAACGGCCAGAATAAGATGAGATGATTTCAGGCATCGCTCTTTAAGCCACCAAAGGAACTAAATTAGTTAAAAGGGAAGTTTAACAAACTGCATTTCAGCATTGTCTGTTTGCAGTAAATATAAACTCATTCTAGACAGTCCTACATGAGATTTTTTATTTTTCTTCTAACCTTGGCTCCACTAATAAAGATTAAGATGGTTTATAATGATGAAATAACTAACTTACTTGGGTCCTGTACTGTATACCTGTATCAGTATCCTGCACTCATGAAAATTTAGGTTTAGGCCTGTATGCAAAGTCATGTTAAAATAAGTCATTTAGAAAACTCTAGAAGTGGCTAAAGTGATAATAGATATGAAATTAGTTTTTCAAACATGTAGTTTGCTCGAGGTCAAACACCTATGTTTTAACCTCTCTGACCAGGATCAAGGAACAGAAACAGTTATTCTCAGGAATCAGCATGTTGTTAACTTCAGATGATAAAGTGGTGGATTGGTTATTGCAGCCAGGACTGTGTTTAAACTTGTCCATAGCAGGGCATAAACCTGTTTATTATCATTACATGATTATCAAACTCCCAGGGTTGGCCCTGTGACAAACTGCCTGCTTGTCCAGGATGTATCCTGCGTCTCACCCAACAGCAGATGGGACAGCCTCAAGACCTCCAGGACCCTCTACAGGATAAAGCAGGTATGACTAGGAAATGTTTGCACTACTTAATTTGGCCACGAGGTAGAGTTAGAGTCCCACTTTAAGTGCTGGGTGACATAAACTTGTTATGCAATCATCATTTTTGCCTTTTGTTGGCCAATTACTGTTTTTGATGGCCTTGAAATATATTGGAAATATTTTAATTCCTTGCCAAAAGAAAAAAAATGACAAAACCACAAACCATCAGAACTTCTGACAAATCTGCAGGCCGCAGATTTGTAATGATGAAGAGATTTCAATAAAGAATACCAAGATCCACATGTATGCTTAGAAAGGAAGGTCATCCTTTACAATTTGTGATCTTATGTGATCTGGACACTAACACCACGAAGCCACATATTCGAAACAGGGGAATACTTTGAAAAAAAACCCCAAACAATTGGATTAGGTAGCTTTAAGCTCAAAAAGTTAGCAATTGATTAAATGAGCCATTTTGATTATGTGTTTGTGGCAAAATGAACAGAATCTTATAATCAAAACTTGAAGAAATCAGATGAGTGACTCTGAGATTTCAAAGTTTTGTGTTCTTTTTAAGTAGAGGTGCCCACTATTTTCTATTTCACAGACTAGATGGTACACAACTCCAATTCACTCACGCACGCACACACACACACGCACATTCACATTTATACCTCATAGTGGGTTAATGTCCTTGACAGCATAAATTCCATTTGTCCTCGTTCGCACTTTTGCACTCGTTTCCTGTTTCAACACAACCTACTTTCAAGTCAGAGTCACCATAGCAAAAATGCAAACCTGGAGCCACATGCAAATAACTGCTAAGGTCACTGATGCTCTGCCACAGAAGATGAAAAAAATGTAAATAGGCATGGCAAGAGCAAAAGAATCAGATTTTCAATTAGCCCAACAAACCCTTGGCATGTGAAGCTTTTGAGATTAGAGAGGTTCGGACAAAATCCTTTTATGCAACTTTTTTGTAAGATTAACTAAAATCTCATGTGCGCAGTTCATGGTTCGAAAAACAACATTAGCATTCAGCAGACCCAATTTGAATGCACAGCAGTAATGTTATATCTGTACCCATTTTTACAGATATTAGTCTTGACGTTGACTTCTTTCACAGGATTCCATCTTATTCTCCATTTCAGAATGTGTCTTAGCACACAAATGTTGCAGTTGAGGACACTGAGAGGCCAGATGTATCAGTGATGTATCCTTATGTAAAGCAAATGAGTACAAGTTAGTTCTCTCTCTACTTGTATCCAAAACATGACATGATATTCTTACTGTTAACATAGAGCCAGAGACAAGAAGTGAGACTTCACTTTTAATCGGCTATTTAACAAATTCACCGAAAAAAAAAAACATGACAAGCATAAATATGATTTCTGATGTAATGAAGTACACTTAAGGATAGGCCAATCGATTAGAAATGATCACTGATGTGATGGAATAAGTGGTGTACAATTCCCTCCTACTGTGTTTTTTTTATGACATACACTGTTTTACATCAGCAGACATTTGTACACTATCAATCTAAAACGTATCATCCCCCAAAGCCCCGAATGAAGTGTCTCTCCTGGAAAGAAATGACAGATTAGTTGAGCTGAAGTGCAGTCACACCTAGCAAACTGCTCCAATCTGAACCACAGGGGATGGGAAGTTCAGACTACATTACCCACAGAGCAGTGCGATCGGCAGTCATCGCACCTCCACCGGGTGGAGCTTGTGAACGTTTGTGCGTTGCTGCTTGTAGGAGTGAAAATTGTTTGACAGGGAGGTGAGGTGACCTGTACATGGCGACTGCTGCGAGAAGTTAGTTTTTACCGTGTCGGCGGGCAGTTTTCGAGTCAACGGGGAGGCAGACCTGAGAGTGACAAATGATTTGTACGAGTCTAAGCAACAGGGCACAGAGCGAAATGTCAGGGACGATTTCAGCCTTGAGCAACGGAAAGCGCGACTAGTACACCGCAACGCGGAAAATATTCAGAGGGAAGAGAATGCGAATGGTGCGAAGATACCGAAATCAAGCGAAATGGAAACGATGTAGCGTCGCTGCGGCATTTCATATAGCTAGAACTAACGTTAGAGTAGAGAATAGATAGCTAAGGAGCTAGCCCGTTAACTAACATACATGTAAAGTTATTACCCGGAGAGGCTGAAGCGGAGCCAGGAGGTGTCTGTGGAACCAGAAGAGTTCATCTGCACTGCAAAATCAAAGAAGATAACAGAAGGATGCTACGGAGAAGACTGAACCGTTTGGTATGTGTGCCTGGCATCAACATCTCACACACACGCGCGCGCACACACACACACCCAGTGTTAGCTTATGACTGGCATCCAGACGCTCCTGCTAGCAGTTTAACTGCTCTGCAAGAACCGACCATTCAGTCGTGACTGAAAATCCGTGAGTAAAGCACCCATGTTCTAACTAACTTGTTACTCCACGCCGCTGGTCAAAACGAAACAGCTGTTGCCTCACTTCATGAATGTCGTCAATCAACCAGATTGTTGTTGGGTAAGTTGTTATGTGCCAAGTATTCACGACAGGCAGATTGGGATATTTGGTAAACGACCTGCATACCTAAGTCCTTTGAGGTGGTGGTTGTCACTGTCAAGTCGCTATTTCCGCCATCTAAACATGTGCTTCGGTTTCGTTTGAGCAGTAGGGCGGCACATTGAGAGTCACATTCAGTCAGTCACTTAATTCCCAGCATCCTTACTCGCCAGTTCCTTCCTTTCCCCTGCATCAGTGTACTGTATGTGGGGAAATGTCTTTATGAAGTAAAGCATCTGACAATGAGAGATTGTAAGTAGCACCTTTACACAAGCATATTGCATGCATACAGGTCAATATGATTCATTGTAGTTGTAACTCCTGAGCTTGTGTGGTTCAAATGCAACCTCCTTCACATTCAAAGGATACCACTCGTTTTTTTTTGTGTTTAGGGATTATTTCCAAGAAGCCCAACCACGTTGAGCTTTTTAGCCAATGAGCCAACCTGAATTGGGAGTAAACTGGGAGTAAATGAAGGCTAAAAGAGAGAGAGAGAGAAAAAAGGCTGAATCAGTAAGTAATGTTTGAGTTGGATTTCAAAATAAAAGACCTCTGCACCTCTGAGAGACAAGTGTACAGGTTCTAAATGTTGAGGGTGGCGCATCTGCCGCCTCAGACCTCCACGTAATCTCACAATTCTGTAAGTGCAGAGTACAAATAGCATTACACCTGTAAAAAAACCCCCATCAACAACCATCTTTGATTCCGCTCAATTACAAGTGCGCCTATGGAAGACCAACGCTAAAAATATGCCCTCCAATATAAGCTACAAAGACATCATCTAATGACTCGTGTGTCCCTGAGTAGCTTTTAAAAGTTCCCATGAGAACAGTGTGCAGTCAGCAGAGATTCAGAATATGTCACATGGTACAGGTTAAAAAATAGATAAGCTTCTTTTTTGTTTTTTTTAAAATAGAATATCTTTGGATATTCAACCATTCGTCATGATGTTCCAGGCATCATTAAGCCATCGCAGTACCATCCACCCGTGTAACAGCAGCTGGATGAAACGGTCCCGTTTCTATCAATATTTCCACATTGTTTGTCCACTGCTCATGTTCCCCCCTGCTATAATTCAACGAAACCAACTGATTATCTTGAGGTGCCTCACTTCTGATATTGGGATGACATTTGGATGAAAAATGATGTCATCAACGTCATGGATTTAGTTGCAAAGTCGAGTAAACGTGGGCTCGTTTTGGTTTAAGCCAAGGTGAAAAGAAAACTTTCACTGGTCAACAGCGGGAATACTCCTGATCTAAAACTGGACCAGCAGTGTTACTGTACTTTAGTAAAGTCTTTAAAGAACAGAAATGTCGTGTTTGTGACAGACGGGTGTTTTATTTGCCTCTCAGAACTTATGATGGGCTGTTTTGCTTTGTCTCACCAGAACAAACGACTGATTATTAAGATGAAAGTCTTATCATGAACAGAAACAACGATCACAGCCCTCCTTGAGATGTCCATTTTAGCTCCATATTACTTTTTTTTTAGCCTCTAAATGAATTAGTATAAGAAAATGGTGTTCTGGCAACTAAAGTGCTTTGACATCACATTTCACATTTGGTCAATTTAATGCTTAGCCTTTTTTTTAAAAGTTCATCCACTGGTTTTATTGCCTTTCTCATATGTTAAACCTGCAAAGGCAGGTTTGTGCTAAACCGTCTTTACTGCCTCTTTATCATCCTCTTATGCACCAGTAACCTGTTGTCACCAGTGGGCTGAATCCCCTACGCACTGTGTGAGCCGTATAGATATCGACAGTGAATAAGGAGCAGCAATATAATAATTATAGTGCCTGACCCTCCTCCTGGCCTCTCTCTAAGTGTTGCCAGGTCAGCTGATTTTCCTGCTTCTGGAGAGGATTGCTGCTGTAATTTCTCTTCACCGTGAGCTGTAAATAATATTTTGTGCAGAGCAGCCAACCACACTGTCACTGATGCACATAGTGCTGTTATCTCAGGCTCGAGCTCTCCTGATTCACACCACCCTCCCCTTGCCCACGGGAGGTACACGTGCATCACGAAGAGGGAGAAAGATGGAGAGGAAGGAGACAGCGACTGCTCATAGCAGAAGGAACAGAGGAAAGCCTCGTGTCTCACTTGACTCTTGCACTGCGATGCTCGGTACCACAGAACCCTGTTTTTAGAAAATCAGGAGACGTGGCTGTGGGAGCGGGTGGCGTCGAGCTTTTTCGTGAGGAGGGGAGGCTCCAGAGGTTGTAATGCTCTTGACAGGAATGCAAAATCCCACAGTTGCCTTTGATGTTCGTTCAAGCCCTTGGAGGCAGCAGTGTGATCTGTGAGAGGTGGAGCCTGGCGGAAATGTGATAATATTCATTGTGGGTGCCCCTGCCTTGAGTGCAAGGAGTACAGCACAGGCACACACAAACACTGCGGCTCAGGCAGTACCCCGGTATCTTTTTTTCGCACCATGGTAACTACTAGATCACCCTCCTACTCACAGCACAGTCGGATTGTACAGTAGGTTTCTGCTATATATTTGGACGAAGGAAAAAATAGATGTTCTGGAAATCTAAAAATAAAGTGCTCCAGGTTAACCTCCACCCAGGGTCCTGTAAAGTATTCTAGTTTTCAGATGAAATCTCTTGCTTTTGATTCTGTGCACAAAGGTAGGAAGTGGCCACATTGACACAAACAGAGTTGTTTGTTTTTGGAATCTAAAATGAAAGTCATTTGAAATTTTATTTTAATTTTTTTCAGAGATTGACTCATCAGTCTCTATTTTAATTTTTTTTTCACACAACTATACACTATTAGCAACATCTGCTCCAAAACTGAAGCGGGTGATGGGACCTTTCACTCTCCATCGCTGGAAATCTTCTCTTTTTTTTTTCCACACACTTTTTTTTTCAGAACAAAGAGCAGCATTGTCCATAATAATGGGAAAGAGGAAGAAAAACACCTGTTGGGTTGTTAAATAATTCATTTGTATCAACTATAATGCATTCTAAAGGAAGTAACCGTAACACCAAGCGTGCAACTCAAATTTATAAACCAACACCACTATTCCAGTGTGAAAGTTTACCTGATCTTATTACCTTTTATTGATTGCTTATATTTCCATTTTAAAAACTGTGTCCATTGTGTCTTAGAGAGGGCCTTACGTTTGCATGGAGTGAGAACAGAAACACACTGCTTTGAGTGGACTAGTTTTTTTGAGTGTCTGGCTGCCAGTTGTTTGAAAAAAAAAAAAAAGAAAAAAAAAGTCATTTTTCCCTACGAGGATGGTTTAAGTGGCTCGTGCTTTGACCGATAACCAGTGGACTCGTGTGGTGTCCTCACAGTATGTCTGACCCATGTGATTTATGGCTCCAAAACCCCCAAGATGGTGATGGCCAAATGACAAATTGGAGGCTTTAAAGCGGTCAACAAACCAAAAGCTGACATCGTAATGGCTACATCCATCTTTTGTATCGTGTCAAGGTGGTCCTCTGTTCAGCTGCCTCTTCGGCGAGCCCCATGTCCCACCGGTGGGCTCCAACCGCGCCCTGCAGCAGGTAGATGTGCCGCTGCACCGAGTCCTCTTAAGCTGCTGAGTAGGGCTAACAGTGGCTACCTTTGTGAAATGCAGTCCAAGGCGGTAGAGTTGGAATTTGCACACAGGGTGAGAAACACACAAACCGGCAGCTTAATGTTTAGCTCAGCGTTTCACCAGTCAAAGCTTTGTTTGTAAATGTAAATATTTGCAGTAGAGCATGGGTCTGGCATTATTTGGTGAATTCAGTAGGTATGAAGTAGAATAATCATTAGCTGCTCCTTCAGAGATTTCATGTTTTCTGTTTGGTTTAGATTCTGATTCATACATATGCTCTCTGTTCTTTGAAGTCCGTTATTATATTTTTTTTAATACTGAGGCCTACCTGCCTCAGCTCTGTCTCTGCTTGACTGAGGCTCCTGCCTGGCAGGAGATGTTGTTGTGTGTGATGAGTGTTGAAAGCCTGCATATCATATGCATTTGGAAGCCCGAGGGCTTTGTAAACCCGAATCTCAGGTCAGGAATAAGTACCTGCAGGTGTACAGTGTAGACATGAACCCTTGTTTTTTTTTTTTTTTTTTCTTACTCAAATGCACATTTAAGCGAATTTGAGCAATTATATTTTGTAAGCATAAACATACTGGGTTAAATACGCCAGCCGTGACATTTAAACCTTGTAGGTGCTTTGTTGTAGCCCCCGTGGGATGCCGAGGACATTTAGCAACTGAAAACGTACATTAATTAACAGCGCTGTCACTTTTGGTTGAGCATTTAAGTTTTCAACTAAGGGTCAAAGGACATACAGGCAATATGTCGCTATTTCATTCATCAGGCTCATTTGTTCAGAACAGATTGTACGGATTAAAGCTACTCTCTCAGTTGTGCCCCTCTTTTACGGCCGCGAAGCTGCTGGCAAACAGAATTGCTTACTCCGATTTCTTTCTCTTCTTTCCTTTCTCCATCTGGCCTCTTGCACTCTGCCCAGTAATGGAAACACAGCCAAAGGGGCTCATCTGCAACACACAGCGGGATAATAAATATATTTAGTTGGGCCAGCGAGGTAGTGTGACGCAAGGCCAAAAGAAACCGTAGGAGGGGGAGACCGGAAAGCCCCAACGTTACTCAAACCTGAGAAACTAAAGTGGAATCAGGGGATGGACCTGTAGCCTCTTTGCACCTCTCAGTCACTCTCTCCTTCTAATGGACAGTTTTTCCGGCTTCCTGTAGTGAGTGACATAGGAGTTAGGCGGTTCAGGTTGGATATAAAGGTACCGTGGACGGCTTTTTGTGGCCATTTTCCACAGCCTCTCAGAAACTAAGATTGAATTCTCAGTTTGTACTTCTAAATAATTCAGGTAGCTTCATTTATTTTGAATTCTCCTCACATTGCTCTTCCCTATCCTTGCCCACATATCCTCACCAGCCTCGTGGCACTCAGAATGCATCCTCATCATCCATATATGCATAAAGGCTCATCCAAAGATTTTCTGTGCCATGCTCTCGCTCTAGCATTCTAGCACTCAGAGAGCATTCGCAGTGAGATGTGAAGAGAATACTGAGATGTGTGCATTTTTTTTTTCTTTTTTGTCTACGTCTCCCCCTCTGCGTCTGAGCATAAAGAGTCACCTGAAAACGACGGTGGAGCCACCGGCGCTGAGAAAGAGGAACGGGATGTGAGGATTTAACAAGTACCAGATGACACGCGAACACACACCGCCTCCACAGCGACCAACACCTAGGTTAAGCTGCAGCCCACAATGAGCATCTCCACGGCAAACTCCCAGCCGGGCAGGCAGTGTCGCTCAGTCACGGGGAGAAAATGTAGTCTCTTTAATGCGGTCACAGTTCAGTGGGAGGAAATGCCTCTGAGAAAACCCAAATCAACCGTGCCCTCTTAGCAGGGAAAGGGAAAAGCCACATTGATTTTTGTCATTAGTCTTGTTGGCCTCCGATGCAGTGTCCAAGGATAATTAATTGAATTGCAATTACAGCTAGTGTAGCCTGATACGTTATTAAAGATAATGTCATCAGTAGGGCTGCAGCTGAGATGGAGATTTTCTCAGCGCGTCAGCACTGGGATGTACTGTAATTGCCTTTTTGTTGGTATTGCATGGCTCCCTGCCAGCCATAGTGGGGGGGGGGAGAAAACATTTGTAGCATGCAGTTTAGTTAAGTTACAACCCATACTCTACATGGGAAAAATCAGCTGGATCAAGCACCTTCATCTAAGTAGCTGAATTTGTTGCACACAGGCATACTAATGGAGTACAGAGAGTCGGTGCAGTTGACTGGAAAATCATATTCCATTTGAGGCTACACTACTTAAATTCTCTTTAATTATAGATAAAAGTGTGACTTGGGCTGCAGCTTGAAACATGCTCGTTGTGTGTGACCTTAAAACAAAAGTTTAAGAAAATAAGTCGCTTAAGCCACCGTATCCATGGGTTTTCTGGTAGAAAAACACGTGCCTGGGCACAAAGTTCACACTGTAAAAGATGAAGGGACATGTTCTCTGAAAACCAAAGCCTCTGAGAATGAATTTCAAGACTGTAAACTAGTTAAAAAATAACTCACTGAGTGACTTTAAAAGACTGCTTTGGTGTCTTTTATGTGGTTATTTTTATTTTTTTTTAAATATCTCTTCAGAAGAACAGCGTGCCTCAGATGCAAGTCTGACCACAGACCTTTGTCAGCATTGTGCAACTTGCTTACACATTTCCTTTTTGTGACCATTTACTGTGTACCGTATCACTTTTTTTTTCTTTTCTAAACCCTCTTCTTCAGCGTCCAACAGGAGCTGATGTAGACGAACCGCTGTGCTCCCAGGTTTATCTTGCGTGTGTTTGGAACAGTTTGTTTTTCCACTTGGTGCAGGCGGTGGATTGTGCAGTTTTGGGAAAGCCTCTCGGCCACCTGTTGCCTGATAACAAAGTGTCGGCGGTCTTTGTTTCCTCACATTTCAAAAAGTTGCTGGTCCAGCCGGCGTTGCAAAAATTGTTGTCACAATATCTCTGTGTGGCTTTTTTGGGCGGCCAACTGATTGAGGAAGCTACTGCCAGCGTGAGGTCTGGATGAGTTCCCCTCCTCCCCATTGTCGAGGGACACAGTGTAATGTAGGCCAGTACCAGCCCTCGGTACAGTACACGTTGTGTCTTGTGCAGCTGCAGGGATGCTGCTAGAACAATGGGCCTTTGCTTGGCCACAACAGCTTCTTAGGATCAGCCCTCAGGTCAAGTTGGACTATTATTACTCTGTGAGGCTGTTCATCACTGTGCAAAGAGCGGACAGAGAAGAGAGTAGCCTTTTGACATGTGGTTTTCATACATAGACAAAGTGTTGGTGAATCGATAATGGAGGTAACTCCTGTTACAGCATCATTATGAAGTAACGCTTTTCATTGATTTGGTTGTCTGCTCTATAATACTGTTTTTAACGGATGCTTATGTACGTGTTCTTTGAAAGGTGCCGTTTACCTTGTCTTTTGCATTGTGACCCACTGTGTTCCCACTGTCCAGTGATCCTTGGATTGCTTTATTTATGATGATGTGAGGATCCTCGAGCAGCGTCCGTGTGCGATTACGGTTTTCGTCCGAATGCGTTTGCAATGTTGGAAGTCGTTGTACTGCATTTATGAGCAAATCTTCAAAAGAATGTGTAAGACACTCTGGTTACATAGACAAACCTGTGAGCCACATTAAGTGGCCGATTCTGATTATTAGTAATTATGTTCTGAGAAGTAGGTACATGTAGAGAAGGAGCTGATGGTGTAGTGTACAGAATGTCATATTCTTATCACTATTTCCTAGATGGTATTCTCTAGCTGAATAGAGTAGCTTGTTCTTGTGTTTTTAATGAAATGGAGATATTGAAGACACCTGAATATGCCAAAGTAACTTTGTGCTGAAGAAAGTCAAATTTAGCCTGTGTAAAATGTTTTATTTCATGCCGCACGCAAACGTAACAAACGGTCGAAACCGACAGGGTGGCCTCCCACCATGTCTTCAGTTTCTGTTTGTTCGTGTGCATTTGTGCTATTCTTTTCCTCAGAAGATGGTTCAGTCTGTGTAAATTCTCAGTTACTTTGGCGGCGAGTGCCTGGACATGTAAACAAAGCTGAGTTACAATTAGTAGGACAGAGTGAGAGTGCTGGAGTAGGAAGGGGGAAGTTGGCTGACAAGAAAAGGAGAGAATGAAAGAGGCAACTGTAAGATAAGACTACTGCAGTGACTCAACACATTCATCTTTGGCTTTCCTATGAAATGAATGAATTATTCATTCGCACCATTCATCTTGGAATAATAGCATTTTGATTTTGATGATGGGCTGTTTTAACATTCGAATAAATTCTTTAAAGAGTTTACTCTAAGTTTAGCATTTGCTCTGGCTTTGATTCTTTCAGTTACTCTCAAAATACTGTTTGATGTTTGTACCTAAAGTTTATAATCGGCGTCGTAGGCCTGCTCGTGGGACACAGTACCCGTCCGCATGGTGGGCGTAAAAACGACCTCCTTGTGCTGCGTTTATTGGCTGATAAGGTTGACCTATGATGAATCCACTTAAATTGAAAGCCTAATTCTATAACCTTATGGATTAGATTGGATGCAGTTGGACAGACTGCTCGCACACACAAATGCCTCCTCTCAGGGGGCCTCCTACCTTCGCCACTTCAGTCGCTGGAGATATGATATTAAATGGAGCTTCATCTGTATTTGCAAAGAGCGTTACATGAGATGGATCTTAAGGTCAAATGTGGAGCGAACAATTAATGTGTCCCTCTCACTGTAGAGCAGTTTGTAAGAAGTACACGTGCAGGATATAAAGAAGGGTCCCCCGTGCTCTCTCCTCTTTGCACGGCTCCCTTGCACCTTAATTCAATGTCTGTAAGTAGATTTTCTGAGTGGATTTTTCTGAAGCTTAATGGCACGGCTCCTGCGTTCTGTGCAGGCGGCTTAGAGTTTTTGTCCCCTGTACGCGAGGTTCTAAAACCACAAAAGCCGACTGATGAGAACAAGACTGAAGCCTACTGTAGTCTTTCAGACTAACTTTTTTTCCATTTTGCTTCAGCACTTTTGTAGGAAAAAGTTGCAGCATTGATTTTGTTTGACCACAAAATCCATTCATGTCAGAGTAAATAACGCTCTTTGTGCCGCTGTCGCTCCCTTTGTCACCAACTCCTGCCCCGGAGTCACCTTTAAACCTTGACTGGAGATACACGCAGGACAGTAAGCTTAAGCTGCAGGAGTCGCACTTCGGTTAAACCTTGACGTGTAGCAACAGCTAAAGAGGCAAACATTAGAAGATCCTTCGCTGCTCAGAGCCGTTCAGTGAGCCAGAGCCACTTACGCTATGCCCTCTGACAGATTGCGAGCCTTAAATGGTAGCATGTGTATAATCTGGGGCTGTGTCAGAGCAAACTGTTTCTTGTGTAATTTCTCTGTGGGCCAGATGTCTCTTTAGGGTTTCACGTAGGCACGTTTCTACTGCTGGAACTTTCTCCAGGGAGGAGGAACCTTCTGAGGAACTCAACTGCTCCATCTATGATTCCACTGGTGTAACTGGGGTCCAGATGAAGCTCTGGGAGGATTGTTTTACTTCCAAAGACAGCTCAGTGGGTGACATGTTCTGAAGGTTTACAGAATTGTAGGGTGGGACTTTTGTGATTTCCAAAGCTTTTTTTTTTTTCTCCCCAACTGGAACAACCAGCAATTTGTGACACGTAATTAAAGCTAAGTGCTATAGAGCGTACAGCTTTTATCTATGGAAAATTCCTGGGATGTTCGTGAGCTCATTATATTACTCGGCCTCAAAGAGGTCAGAATACAATCAACCCGTTTCAATGCGTGACTTGAAAATACGAATGAAAAAGCGTTGATAGACGGAGGAGATATTACCGTTGCTGGTAATGCTTGAGGATAAGTCGGTCATTAATAAGTCATGGGAAATACAAGTTTGATGAGAGCACTGTGGATCTAAAAGCATCTGCACCGATAAAATTAGGAATACTATACATGACAGGAAATTTCAGATCCTACTTGACACGGATAAAGTTCTAAATGGCTTTGCTTCATGTTATATTAAAGATCGCACAATTCCCTGCAGCTCCATGGGAAGCCTTTGATCCATGACAGCAGAATTTCCAGGTTCCAAACTGGGAGCGTTCAGTTTTCTGGCTCATCTGTGTAACCAGCTGCCAGTCTTTTTAACATTCTAAACTTTTATCCATCTTTAAAGCTTTTTTTGTTTTTATGCTCGTGTTCCTTTTTGCTTTTTAAAAGGACTTTTGAGTTGCATTCAGCCTTAGAAGCTGCTGTGTAAATAAAGACTGATTGATTGTCTGCTCTTTTTTCTTTTTTAGTATTGTTATATTGTGCAAAACTTCCAACGTTATCACCACAGATTGTTTTACCGCCGCTATGTCAGACCAACTCTCCCCTTTTCCTCTTTAAACCGTAACAATGAAAAAGTTTTTTGATGGCTGAACAACAGCATATTAGATTTCAGTAAGAAGTGTGTAGTCTTTTATTTTTGAGGAAGTTGTTGTGCTGCATTTTGATATGACACCGCAGTCTATTGCACTAGAAATGACCAGAAAGGTTCAATCCTTTTCAGATAGTGTCTGGTCCTGTTAAGGATGGATCCAAAATGACTTTTTAGGAAGTTGAACAAACAAGATGAACTGTAAAGTTGTGATGCGGAGGAAGGGCCTGAACATTTTCTGGTCACTCGGTGCTCTGCTAACTGAATGCGGACCGACAAAATGGGACTGAACAGTGAGATGGTGTGACAGGACGCAGTGTCATCAGACCAGAGTCATCACTGGGAGTTTGGCAGCAGCTGAATGCAGCCTTGCATTCTCCCTGCTCTCTCGCTGGAGTACCTTTCTCCTCTGTGCCAGTCTGCGCTCATTTCACAATGTGCGCATAATTTCATTTGGAGCAGAATTTAATGTAAAGCTTCAGCCTGACTCAATTCTCTAATGCATCATTTCTTTTTTTTTTTTTTGACTGAGCACTTACATCTCAGTTCAGTTGAGCTCTGGATGTTTGCTTTATTGATCTTTGCTGATGCTGTTTGAACCTTCAGTTTAATATTTACATCCTGACACTTGACTCTTCTTCTTCTTCTTCTCGGCTCCTGTCATTGGCTTCACGTGGCTCTGTTTGACCTTTTGACAGCGATAAGGCAAACACAATGCAACTGGTTCTCCTTTTCCTTACATTAGCATTACTTATAGAGTCCTCAGCTCACTATTTTTGGGCAAAGCATTGCGATCACGTCAGTGTTCTAAAATGAAGTGGGCCCTATCATCTGACCCTCATTATATTTTACAGTGAATTCACCACTAAATCAATGCTCCGTCGTCCTTTTCTTATCTGTAGCACCCCTGGGCATGGGCTGCTTCCTTAGTTTTTTAAAGAACAATGTTCTCATTTTTGGTGTGAGCTCTGTGTGTGTGTGTGGGGGGGGTGCCACATATTAAAATCCTAGAGCTGCTTCACAGCTTGCTCATGCAGGTTGTACAGTGATTGAGCAGCAGTGTTGAAATAAATGATTGTGGAAGGCTTGTGTAGTTGCAGTTTTTGCATTGTCATTCATAAAAAGGTGCGAGATACTCGGGAAAGATCTGCGGCAGTGGAGGACGGGCAAGGAAAGCTGTTGACTTCCTGTTCTGTGACTTCGCTGCTCAAGCCAGAGCCCTTCACATGCACCGTGACTTGAGTCCCATTTAAGACTGTGGATTGTTCATCTACTTCATGTTTAACCCCCACAAACCTGCACGTTTGCCTTTTCTGCTCTTTTTTCTGCTTTCTCATTAATAGAATGCGTAAACTAAAGAAAACCTGGATACGCTTGAGTTGTCGGATCCTGTTGCGCTGTCACTTAAACTCTCCCTTCCTCTGGTCTCTGGCAGCCATGTCCACCTGGACCCGCTGAATAAGGGTCAGTGTGCTGTGCTGGTAGGGGACGGTGAGGTGGATGTCCTTCCAGAGGTACTGCTCATACTGATGTCATACTCATGTAGGCTGTTGTCTCCCTTCTCTGGAGAAAGTGTTTTAGAATGAACACTCAGAATGAGTTTTGTCTTTACTCTGAATTGCAGTGAAAAATGACTCTCTGCACTGGAGTCACGAAGCTTTGTTATTGTCCTGCATGAATTATGCTCTCGAGTGTTTGAGGGCATTCTTTGATCTAACCTCTCGTCAGAAACAGACTTTGGGCAGCTTGTCGTCCAGGTGGCTGTAATTCACATTTTCACTGGTGTTTGTCCAGGATCAGATGTTCATGGTAATCTGTCCTCTCAGCCCACATGTTACTGGCCTTTACAGCAGATCCTCTGCCAGCATCATCTGAATCTTTTCCTGCCATAGTAAGTGCAGGACAACTCTGCCTTGAACTGAGAACACAACTATCGGAGAAATGTGTCAGGTTTTTTGACTCATTGTTTGCAACATAAGCTCATCTTGCTGACAGGGATAATGTTACTTTTTTCCAGAGCAATGGCTGTTTTTAAGTATTTAATCACCATCTGAAATGACACTTTTTGATTTAAAAGTGACACATCTTGTAAAAGTGCTCTCTGTGGATAAAGTGAGGTACTAGATCACAGTACAAGCAGTTTAAAGACAATCCCGGGGCTTTTGATACATAAGCTATTTTGATTAAGAACAAAACAGAAAGAACTAGTTAAGACAACAAAAAGTCTTGGACTACTTCCCAAATATAACCACGCACATGCTTCAACCCCTGTGTTGACTAAAAGAATGATGTCATACACTACAGCGCTTCTTTTTCTCAACGTAGAAAGGGACGCTTGACTGGGAAAAATGTAGCCCTACAGGTTAGATAATTACAAGATGTAGCTTGTAGAAGAAGAAGAAGAACTTTGTACAGTTGTGCTCTCTCCGCCAATACTGGCCCACACAGACGCACGAGTAACGTTAATTTTTGATCTGGTTGAAATTTTAAATGGCTGAAGGTTGAAATGGACGAAAGTATATAATATCGCTGTGACCAGCAACATGCTCATTATTTTAGAAAATGTTTTTAAAAAGTCAGTCTGGTGGCAACTGGACGTGGCGGTGTTGTGTCAGGGAATAAAGGAGCAACTACATCAAAGGAAAAGTGACTCTGGTTGCTGGTTAATTCATGTGAGAAAGTGTCAAAGTGTTGCAAAGTGTTGCAAGAGTTCGTAGCTCAACAGCCCAAGAGGAGGTGAATATTTAATTGCAAACGCAGATTAGTAACGTTGTACGCGGGCGTCAGCAAGCCAAATGAATGAAATGGCCAACAACGGCGGTCTGATCTGATCATTCTTTAACTGAGGTGGAGCTGAAGTTCAAACTGTTTCAGACCTGACGGAGTTGTCATGGGGAATTCACACAGCTGACGCCAGTGAAACGCATCCTTCCAATACTCACAAGCTTGGGATGCGGTTTTACATCTCAAATTAATCGAGATACTCGAGCTGGTCACAGCTAAATATTTTGCCTGCTCAAGGATACGAAAGTAGAGGGAGGTGGAGGAAAATCTGGGTGTAGTTGCTCTGGCTGATTCAGTAGAAGTGACATTATCGAGATCCTCCGGTCCTTGTAGCTGTCTGCCCAGAGTTGTGTGGGAGATCAGGAAAGAAATTGAGGTCAGGGAGAGAACAGTGTGTATGCCAAGCTTTGTAAAAGTACCAAAAACATTTGGTCTTCTAAGAACACTTGATCCTGGAAGTTTGGACGCGTGGAATTCCCCCCCTCACTGACAGTGAATTCTCATTTAACACCCAGTTGAACTGATGTGTAAGATCAGTAATGGCATGGATATTGACCTTTTAAAATGAATCCTGTGTCATGATGCTAATGCAGACTAACTTTTTCCAGCGACAGCACGGGTAACCCAAGCTGAAAACCTTTGGGGCTCGAGCACAAATGAGCGAGCACGCTTTAAATCAGTTTTACACTTGAATAAATATTATTATATATACAAGTTGTGGAAATTACCACAAAAATCTTTTTCTTTGTATATAAGCTAAATGTCATAGATTGATTCCTTAATATTAATGCATTTCTTTTAGATAAAACAGCAGTTTGGTATTTCTGTTGGCTAAATTGCAGTTTCTTAACCAAAGCATTTATCAGAAATGATTAAAATGGAATAAATATCGCGTTGAAATGCATGCTGACCGACTGTTGTCCGTTTCGTTTGACACAGATTTACTTGGACTCCGTGTTTTTTTGCTGTTATGAAATCAGACCCATGATCACAGTGAATGGCACCTTTGCTTTCACACAAGTTGAATGTGCTGAATACGATTGTTTTGTCAATTCTTCCCTTAAAAATGTTGCTGGCAGAGGCTCTGCAGTTCCATCAGCGCATCCGGAAACTAGTTTTGCAACCCCAAAACTATGGAGGAGGGGCGGGAGAATGTTTGTTCTGATAAATCACCTGACAGCTCAGTGCGCCCGGCGAAGCGAGAGCAACACTGTTTCTATTTTTTTTTTTTTTTTGACTTGACAACCTACGCAGCTCTGATCTGATGCAGCAGCGACAGTAGGTCCCAGCAAACACACGAACCCGAGCGTGTTACTCCATCCTCCCAGGCGCTTGTTGAGATATAAAGTGACGATTACAGAGAGGAATATTGGGACACGGGGACCTTGTGGAGCTCTGTCAGGTAGTTAGGACATATGTAGGCACAGCTTATTTAACACAAAAGTATAGTGTTATCCTGGACAATCCTGGTGTTCTCCTTTCCATTTGCTGCTTTGGTTTATACAATTTCAGTTAGGATTTATAGAAGAACTCCTGTAAAATTATGACCAGACGGGTCTCCCGCGTCTCGTTCTGTGATTCACTCCACGTGCCTTTTATGGAAGAGGAATGACCCAGCCACCTCATTTTGAGGCGAGTCCAGCATGTCTCTGGCTGCGGAAGTCTTTCCTCTTTCAGCTGTAAGGCTCAGTTGTCCATACAGACGCCCGTTTATAGACTCATCAGAAAGTGTCATGACAAAGAAGCTCAGCCCAAAGATCTGAGCGCAGCATTTTCCTCCCGGCTGCCTGAGGTTAGTACTAGTTTTATTATTGATAAGTGTCCACCTGGGAAGGAAATGAATAGGTTACAGTCCCGCACTATAAGCGTTTTGGCCTGCTGACCCTTATCAGACTTTCCTTGTTCCTTCTCTGAATTACTGTTCCAGTAGAGTGCTTTCCAAGTAGTAGCTTATAGCTCTATTTTTCAGAATTTAGGCCTCATCATGTTGTGCATTTGTTATGGTCATGACAAGTCCAGTTTTTTTACATCCTCTTCGTCTTTCAAAGATATGATGGTTTGATAGATTAAAGATGGCTGATCGTTGTCTACTCACTCACGTGAATCTCTCTTTTTTCTTCTTCTATCTATTCCCGTCTTCACCCACCTGGCGCTTCCGACTTCCTCTAGCTTGGAGGTGATGAGAGAAGAGTTGACAGTAGGACAATCTATGTTGGTCATCGGTCCGGTCCTGCCGCTGAGGCTTTCATCCCACCCAAGTTCTGTGACAACAGGATTGTGTCCTCCAAGGTAAGCAGCACACTCCAGCCCTGCTGACGTCGGCCATTAACATCCACATTGGGCAGTTCAATCCTTAGTGATATCAGTACAAGTTTGATTGCAACTAATGTACATTCAGGATGCAAAAAGATCAGATCGCACTGACCACATTTTAGAGGTGGTCTGGGTTCATTCTTGTAGCAGTGGGCTGAAGGGCTGCCTACTCAACCATAAGCTTCTAGTGTAAGTAGTTAGATTTTAACTGTAGGCACAGAAGCACATGGCTGCCTGCTTTTGGTTTAAACAACACATTTGGTTGGCATTACCTGCCAGGTGTGAACTGAGATACTGAGAGCCGTCCACTTGTGATCAGGTCACCTGAGATACAGGTTAATACAGAGTGTGTTTAAGACCTCAAATACATTTCTCCAGGTCCGTTCTCAGGCCATAAGATTAAATTCATCGAAGTTTTGTTGCCTCTCCACTTGTCTTCGAATGGTTTCACCTGCCTTCAGGCCTTTTTCTTCTCCTATTTAACACTTTGAAAGCAAGTATAACTCGAGGACAGTTTTTGTTCCTCCTAGCTTTCCCTCTCCATGTACTTGTCTTTGTTTCCAATAGAGCACATTTTTTTTGTCTGTCAGGGGAGCAGTGACTGGCAGTAAAATACATGGCTGCTATTAATGTACTGGAGCGGTGGGCGATTTCGTTGTGTGTCCCCCCCCACCCCAGCTAAGTCTTACCCATCTATAGCGTATCAACAGCAAGCTCAGGCAGGTGCTGCTGGCTGGCTTATGGATAGCACTGGTGAAAGGATGAGGAGGAAGCAATGTGGGGAAAAAGATGGCTGTGGGATTTATAGTGGTGCAGAGGGTCCCGGTGCAGAGGGACCAATCAATTGGCTCCTGCCAGTATGTCAGAGTAAACAGTCTTTAATTACCCAAGCCGTAGTGTTTATGCTCCCTGCTGCCTCTGCTCTCCATCATCTTGTTGCTTTTGCACTCTGCAATGACCAATCTGCCCCTTTCCTTTCTTGATCTTGCTGCTGCTGCACCACCACACTGAGCCCCCCTCTCTGCTGCCACCCCTCTTTTTTCTCATTACTTTTACTCTCTTTTCTCTCCAGCAAAATGAGATGGGCCATTCTGCTGCCACTGCATTTCAACGTTCTCCCCCTGCAGACATTCCCCCTCATAATCAGTGGCTCATTGCTGTTTCCGTGCAGTAGTTTGTAACTGTATGTGTTGGCATGTGTTTGTATTTCTCTGGTTCTTTGTTGGGGAGCACGGAGTTTGCTGCAGGATGTTGTTGAGCCGTCCTCTCAGGAATTTAAGCAGAGAAAAGGGTTGCTTCTCCCCCGACAGTACCAGCAGTCACGGCCACTTAAAAAAGAACAAAAACAACCTGTTAAGTTCTTTGGCTCTGCATTCAAGAGTAGCCTAATAAAGGATATCCGAATCAGTGGAATACCTGTGTTCCCGAAGGTCCCTCTCTCAAGGCAACACAAAGAGCAGCTATTGAAGTTGCTTTTCTGTTTTCTCTCCCCCAGTCCAGGCAAGATACTAAATGCAAAATTCTGTGAATTTCTCTAATCGCTCTGTCATTTCCAGACTTTTTTTTTTTGTCTAGATTAGATTGAAAAATGTGCCAGAATGTGAATCAAAGAGCAACAAAAACAAACACACAAATGATCATACCTGTTTGATTCCTCTGCCTTACATCCATGTTCTCTCTTTACCCTCCACAGTATACAGTCTGGAACTTTCTACCAAAGAACATGTTTGAACAGTTTAGGAGAATTGCCAACTTCTACTTCCTTATCATCTTCCTGGTGCAGGTAAGAGCAAGCTTTGTCAGTGCCCCAATGTAAACAGCGATAAGCCTGTTTATCTGTGACTCGGTGCCTGTGACCATGTTGATGTATATTCAGCGCCTCTGTGTGAGGGTCTGATTTGTTGTCTGTCAGCACTGTGGAGTAGAGGAAGCCTTGTTGTTAATCAGTCTCCAATCTGAATTGACCAGTGTGCCAAAGCACCAAATCTTCATGATCTACATGATTAGATGCCTGCATGAAAGTGGATGTGAGAAAGTGTGTCTGTTTTAAAATGTGGCCGTGGGTGATGTGAAACAATAACGGGATGCGAGTCCACTTCAAGTATAGCAAGTGTGAAATAGCAGTAGCTTCCTGTGAGGCTGTGGTGTGTGTGCCTTCCTATCCCCAAAATGACTCCTCTCCTCTCCGATCTGAGCGAGGAACAAGAAGGAAAAGAGGATTTGTTGTTTACATCTGCTCTTGGTCTTCCAAAATCCCTCTCTATCTCTGTCCTTTTTTTTCTTTCATGGAAAAGGAAACATGCCACTCTTCCTTTAACAGAAACCCAAACTATGGCCACATAGGCCTTACTGTAAACAGGTGCTGGTGTTGAGTCTGCTCAGGGCCTCTCGTTGCATACTGACTAAACACGGCCATAGGCTCATAGATGAACTTACAGTAGTCCAGTTCTGTAGCAAACTGGTAAATATCTGTGCTGCTTTTTCTCATATCGTGTGGCGCTCAAGCAACAGCAGATCAATTCAGATGTGTTTCCCAGCCTTTGTTTTCACTTTACCCTTACTCGACCTTTTTTATTTTGCAGATTGTCAGGTTTCTCTCTATATTCTCCACAGACAGTGTTCATAATTGCTGGATTTTCAATTGAAGTAATGCTTGAAATTCTACTCAGCTAATGGTATACGATACACGTATGTGGGAGTAAAGCACCAAGCACTTTTGCATCATTCACACTGACCGCCAAATGCTGCAAGCTTGTTGCACAAGGATTTTCACAACGATGCGTGGTGTTCAGTGTGTCTGGATGCATGTTAGTCTGTGCCTGTGCTTATGATCTATGAGTCAGTGGGTGTTCTCGGTTTGCTGATGGTGTTTACCCAAGCTGCAGTGTGGTTGGCATTTCTCCACTAATCCAACCTCTCTGGAGGGGCTCCTTATCCTAACCACTCAGTTTTTTTCTCCCCCATGCAGGCCTCTATTATATTAGACAATGAGAAGCAGGTACACCGGTTGTACACTGCTTTTGCACCCACTTTTATAGACAGAAATAAACCCTTTCATTTCCCCAGAGAGGCTTCATGCAAATGTTCTGCCAACAATCAAATGTCATCCAACCTCCGACACGATGCTGTCCTCTTTTCTTCTCACCTCGTTATTTAGTCTCTGTCTTCCTGTATGTCTTTCTCCCTTTCTGTCTCACATAACCTCCATCTCTCTGCAGCGCTGCACTGCTGACGTCAGCTGCCAGGGAGCCCTCTGTACTTCTGAGAGACATAAATAGACACAGGCTGATAAAAAAGCACCACTCTTCTATAAATAGCCCCTGTATGCCTTTGCTTGCATTTGATTGAATGGGAATAGAGCACTGTGAGAGAGCCAGAGACTCAAAGTGAGAGCGAGAGGGGGGGGTGGTGGGGTAGGAGGGCACAAGGACCCACAGCACTGCCCCGGGACCCCGGAGACCTGCTGTCTGTCGCTCACCCTGACACACTTCCCAGCTAAGATGAAGGGCTTTGTGCTGCTCCGCTCTGCTGCTCTGATATCACACCAGCACATCAGCAGCAGCACACTGTTCACTGCTATGCTGAGTTTCTCTTTTCTTTTTTTCTTTTTTTTTTGGTGCAGCAGAGGAAAGGTTTTTGGCCATCTGGAAGTTTGGTGGAGACTGTTGCCGTTTAGTGCAGACGATCTTTGAAACACAAACTTTGGGAGTGTTGTTTGATAGAAGCAAAGAATGTGTAGAGATTTCTGTTTCCTTTGGAGTTTGCTGCTGCAGTATGAATGTTATGGAAAAATGAATGGACATTTTTTTGATGCTAGTCACTTGGGACTAGCATCAAAGGTTATATGTAACCAGTTTATACTAAGATACAAATAATTTGCTCTGTTTTGCTCTGTTTGTGCAATATTGCCATCAGTATCTCTGTTTGGTTGTTGTAAGTACTCCTTTCCTTCAGATAAAACCTTGCTCAGACAACTTCTGGCAGAAGTGCGAAGCAGCCATGCAGAACAGAAACTGACGAATGGTGCAGGACACAATCAAAAAGCTAGATGCATCTACACAAACAAGCGGCATCTGAATCGTGTCAACTGACTTCCTCAAATAGAACCTACTATTAGCAAAGTCCCAGATGTGTGAAGTAAAACACAACAAGCTAGCTAGCAGCCAGGTGTTGCTAATCAAATGCACGACAGTTTTTTATCAATAGCAAGTGTGAGCACCTATAAAAGCAAACGTTTGCTGGTCATGTTTACACAATGCCAAGGAGGAAAGACATCAGACATCATCTTAGATGCTCAAGCAGGGAGGGTTTTAAGGTAATTTCCAAACAATTTGTAGTCCATCCTTCTACTGAGAGAAAGCTTATTACAAGTGGAAAACATTCAAGGCAGTTGACAATCTTCCCGGGAGTGGACATCTCACCATGAGGCCAGACAATGCAATGCTCAGAAAAACTGCAGACAATCCAAGAGCTATATCTCAGACTAATTGTAGGTGACAGTACATTTAGTCTGAGATTATCAGAACAAGACTGAACAAGTAGTTCTTGTTTCGAAAGAGTTGCCACAAGAATGCCTCCTTCTCTCTAGAAAGAACATGACAGCGCAGCTTAGGTCTGCAAAGTCACTTGAGACCAATGTGAAGGTATTTGGTCACAGTGTACAGCACCGTGTTTGGCTAAAACCAGACAGTCAGACCTGGTTAGGACCAAATGATACATAAAACTGTAGATTTCATAGAAGCTGTACTTTCTTTGTCACATGAGTGTACACAACATTGTGAATCAGGTCAATTATGTTGAGATAAGAAAGTTTTACATTGTCAGAATCACTGTTTATGTGCAGACTCCTGTTATCCGTTGTGTCTTTATTATTCCCTTTTTAGCCACCTGTTGTACATTTGCCAATGATAATGAAACCATTGATCATTACTTGATGTATCAATGTCTTGCTGTTGATTGGTCAATGATAAATCCACATGTTT
This sequence comes from Leuresthes tenuis, assembly GCF_036924035.1. Taxonomy (NCBI): domain Eukaryota; kingdom Metazoa; phylum Chordata; class Actinopteri; order Atheriniformes; family Atherinopsidae; genus Leuresthes; species Leuresthes tenuis. Next base: position 12,576,792 of record NW_027325365.1, on the reverse strand, counting down.
AGGATGTGAGTTTACATTGTGAACATTTTCTGTGTGCTTCAGTATGGTCTTTGTTGGGTTCGGCCACTAATAGCTGCACCTTAGACAAAGACCTCCTCCTCCGTCCGCTGTTGTCTCTTCTCGTGATTTACACATGCCAAACAGAGTGGTGTAGCTTTGCCCTCACATACATCAACTAGCGGTGGCAGAATCAGCTGAGTGTCTCCAGCAGCTTTGGTTGGAGTGGCTAGTTCTACGATGCCAGCTTGATTTGTGTAAGAACACATGAGGCTGGGCCAATTTGGCTGTGTTACTACCTTGTCAGCTGACTCAGAGGCGAATCAGCGGTGGATCAACTTCGACCCTCCCCTTTCTGACTCTGTACCTACACACACGGGATGCTGCACATTCATTGTGTGTCAGTCTTAGCTTGAAAAGGCAGATGTGATTCAACCCATCTCCTAGAAAAGTCAATTACTTCAGATTTGACTCCTCGGAATCTGCACTCCTGGAATGGTCTGTGTGCACTGCATCTGTCAAACGGATTTATCCTCCAGCTAATTGTAGTCAATGTAAGGCAGGATAGACTAGTAGCTTGCTGCTCTTCAGTGAGTAGGCGTGAACGGGGTAAAGTTTGTAGCTATACGCTCGTGTCGAGTTCTTTTCTTTTAATTGTTATCTGGGGCACAGGTGAGAAAAATACTGGAGACTGCATCAAAATGCATCTCCTGCACTTAGGTGAGCTGATGTCTATCTGACACTTCGTAGGGCTTCTGGTCAGAATACAAATGAGCACACAAGCATAGACATGTCGTGTCTGCGTGGTGTAATAATCAAATGAGCTCAGAGGGTGGGGAAACTAATCTGCATTCTGCAGGATCAGAAATACCAGGGCAAATCCATCTGATGGGCACACAAAGGCCATTTGTGTACCAAGTTGTTTGTTTTGTTTTTTTCCGATTTTGGCCTTTGTCCGGTACTACTCATAAACTGGCAATTTGGAATGAACCGATTACTGGTTGCTATTAGACACAAGTCCTAAAAATGCATCACATGTACACGTAATGTATTTCTAGACTCCCCTGCACACTTCTCAGTCAGGTAAGATGAGTGAAATGGAGCTTCCTGCTGGCCCTCTCTCATGCCTTGGCAGAGACACAGAGGTGTTGGCATGTCTGCAGATTAAGCACTCTTTCCCCACCTCACTTGATTAAAAGTTCTATGGCCCAGAACCTCTCTTGCTTCCCTCCAAAATGTAAATGTCTCCTGCCTGTTTTCTACCGATGGACAAATATGTGAAACAGTAGCTGCATCTAAGGGAGATGGAGCACATTGTGCAGTTTAGCGAAAGCCCCATCTTCTGAACGTTTTCCACACGCCGCCGCTGCTGCAGCCACAGCAACGTGCTGCAGCCGCAGCAACGTGCTGCAGCATCACTTCACAACTGTTTTTCATGTCATATTTGTTAACACTATTCTTCCGTGAAGCTAAATAGTTTTTTCTATCTCCACAGGTGATAGTGGACACTCCCACCAGCCCAGTCACCAGTGGCCTACCTTTATTTTTTGTGATTACAGTAACTGCTATCAAGCAGGTAAGACGCTGCCTAATGAGGCTGTGAGAGCTGATAACAGAACTGTTAGTTGGATTTCTGTAGCCATGTCCTCAATTCCTCATTGTCTTTCATCCCATTATATCCTCCCACCCTCTCCATAACATATCAAATCCTGCTTCTTTCATAACTCCCTCGCTGTGATTTTTGTATAAAGCAACTGACTAATGCCCTCTTGGGTTTTGTATTAATGTGTTCTGCTTGTGAGTTCTGATTGGGTTAAGATGAAATGGGCTCTAGGGGAGCGTGAGCAAATGGAGAAAGAGCGAAAGAGAGCAAGTCTATTACAGAGATAGGAATTATCAAGGGGAATCTCTGTTTCTTTTACTTTGTTGCTGTAATGTCCCAGCTTCAGATGTATTGTTTTAGGATTGGCTTTTTAGTCGATCTACTGCTGGGGCTTTGACTTGCACAATGCTGGGTGGGCTTCCTTCCACAAATACATGGGCCGCACTGATAGTACTGGACCACCTTCAGCCAGGCTTTGAAGTGGGACACCAAGGAGGTCTGCCTGACTTTAATATTCAGGCAGAGTTGAATTCTCCTAACCATACATGGGATGTTTCCCCACCTTGTCTCCTCCCTAGCATAATTCTCTACGTTACTCAACAAGATTTCCTCCCCCTATCACCCTAAACACTTATCCCATTTTCTGGCTCAAGCACAAACTTGGCACTCATTGCACTATCCCTCTCTGCCTCATGTACCATCTCCTCCATCACCATCTTGCAGTACTTAAGAAGTCTACAGTATATTTTGTATCTTATGTGGCTGCCGCCCAGACATATTTTTTCACCTGACTCAGTATTATTTCCCAGTGTAATGTTGGAATGCACGGCTGGACAATCTCCATCACGTTCTGCTGTTGCAGGCACTCTTATACATAATGATGACATACTGAATGTAGCAATTAACTTGTATGCACAGTTTTATTTAGTATTCTTCCCTTGGGATTGATGACAGCCTGTATTATCACTTTTATAACAGTGGATTTAAACAGTTTCTTTCATGGTCCACACCCCTGTTTGACAACCACTGCTCTGTTGTGTGCTACTCTGTACTGGTGTCACAGTGTTCTCAGTGTTCCATAGGTACTAATGCCACAGAGAAAATGTATACATTTGTATACATACATCTGCTAAGCAGATAATGCAGTTCTGATATGTCTAATCTGTTGCCATAGGGATATGAAGACTGGCTACGGCACAAGGCTGACAATGAGGTGAATAAGTACCCTGTGACAGTGCTAGAAGATGGCCGGAGGATACGGAAGGAGAGTGAGAAGATCAAGGTACCTTATGGCAGACACATTTTAACTTGGGTCGGTTGGAAAAATAGAGTCCAGAGAAAAGCTGCTTGGCATGAGCATGTTTGGAGTTTACACAGGGGAGAACGCGTGTTCTCTTCTGAGCTGATTAGGTGTTCCAACATGGGTGTGATAGTAATTAATGTATCTAGGGTATTGTGCTGAGGTCTTTTGAGTTTAATCATTCAGCGTAGTGCCACTTTACAGTTGTAAGTTTGGACATAAATGATTATAATCATTAAAGCACAACATTTCCAAATGAGGGAGCTTACAGTACCATGTCTGAGAGCTAACAATAGCACACGCAGCAACCTCAGTTCAGACTTACACACACCAAACTTAGAGGAAAAAAATGCTTGATTGGCAGTTTTGCTCTATGCTAAATTATTACATCTATGCAATTTGGCCACATGCACGTGGTATTCACGTCCTTTTTGCGTAACATTGTTGCAAATCATGTGATATACTGGCACAAATTTTGACCCGCACTGCAGATAGGAACATTGAAGTGATGTAATGGCCAGCTGGCATTGATAGTCGAGTCAATATCACAAAGTTATTCCTCTGCCACAAAAAAACACTAGGAACGTTGTGCATTCCTGTTTTCCTCTGGGTTTTGTTCACATTCTTTAAAGGCTAATGTTAACAAGTTTGTTCAGATATTACAAGTTTGACTTTGCACTGGTGAGTTCTGCTGTTGCACTGTTGATAACTGCATTCAATAACAAATCTGAACTTAGAATTTCACCAAAAAAAAGACAGTCGCCTACCAGGAAAAGTCATTGATCGCCTTTTTCATCTTCCTCCTGCGCACTAAAACCCTCAGTCATCTTCTTCAGTGTCCGAATTGAACAGCCTCAGAACTTTGTCACTCGCTTCAGTCTCTTCATTGTCGCTCTCACACTCTCATCTCAGGTTGATCGCCTTTAATTTAAAAGCTGCATCATATTAATTTTTTTCATTTGTTTTCCATGTTGAGGGTGTGTACAAATGACCGATTTTACAGTAATTTAGTAGTGTAAGTGTGTTTGATTTATCGTACAATTTCAATTAACTATTTGTTAATTTTATTGGTCTAATGTTACAAGGCAAAATGTTTTTGGCGGCATTAAAAAAACAAAAAGAAAGAAAGAAAAAAAAAAAAACATGTATTAGCAGCACCGTATTATAATAGTCCAGAATTTACGGTAGCTATTAATAACATAGCAAAAAGCAAGAACTAAAGAGGTTCAACTTCCCACTTTTGAGTTACAGCGACTGCATCACAGAAATTATAAGTAAAGCTAAACATGAGGAAGCTAAATTATTCTATTCTCAGCCACTCATGTGACTTAAAAGTGCCCAGTGCTAATCTGAATGACCCGGTTATTTATTTGATATATTTTCAGCTCTTGGCACCTCCAACCACAGTGAAAGGGTTGTGCTATGCACATGTTTTTTTAATATTTCCTTTTAAACTTTCTTTCTTTTAAAGTTTAGAGTAAACCAAATGAACCTGGCTGTGCTGAATGTGTAGTAGAGCTGCCAACATAAAGTATTCAAACCCAAAACTTAGCAGCTGTTTTAAAAGTGGTTCTGCTTTTTGCTTGAGAGCTCAACAGTGTGCCTCCAAACTTTCTGTTAGTGCTAAATTGAGCAGAGATAAAAACAGAAAACATTTCGCAAACATACACATTTTTTGTTTTTATATTTTTGATGTGAAATTGTCAGACCAAACTGAAGCTAAAAAGCAAGTTAATATCGAAAGGTTGCAAAAAAGGCACTCTCATGAGTTGCTCTTTAAGTCGGCTTTTGTTGCAAAACGGCCACCTCAGCTTGACAGGAAACCGTTTTAAAGCCTCTTCACTATTGAGCGTCGACTGATGGGACTTCATTGCATATTTTATCGCACTTTTACTGAATTATTTTAAATTGTTTCACTGCTTTTGACTGTTTAGTCATAACATGGGACTTGAATGTGCATTTGGATGTAGCCCAAGATAAGAAAGCTAAAGAACTCATTGCTGTCCTTGAAATGTTTGGTCTAACTCAGCATGTAAGTGAGCCCACCCATAGCAGGGGGCTCACTCTAGATGTGCTAATTTCAAAGGGTGCTGTCACATCTATAATGTGGATGTCGTCGATGTTGCTTTATCTGATCATTTTTGTTTTCTTCGGCTTGTCTGTTACACCCAAACCAGCAGTTGTTCGGGGAAGAGTCATTAATGACAGAACAGGTTTGAGAACACCCCGTCTTCTAATGTTGATGATCTGTTGAATTCTGACACATCAAGTCTCTTAAATGTTTTGGATACCATTGCTCCTGTCAAGGTTAGAATGGTTAAAAGTAGTCGGTCAGGGCACAGAAAAGGGAGTGCCGGAGAGCCGAACGGAAATGGCGCAAGTCAAAACTCCAGATTCATTATCAGGTTTATAAAGAAAAGCTATGCGTGTTCAACTGGACTTTGCGTAGAACAAGGGAGAGTTATTTTTCTGAAATCATCGAAAACTGTAGTAATAACTCTCATGTCCTGTTTGCTACAGTAAACAGATTAACAAACCCTCCAGTTTCACTGCCTTTAGAACTCATTTCTACATCTAAGTGTAATGAGTTTGCAATATTATTTAGTGACAAAGTTCAAGGCATTAAAAATGCAATAATTTACACAACACAAATAAGTACTCTGCAGCCAGCAAGACAACTATTTCACATCTGTCACTGAAAAAACAGTAGAAGAGATCATCTGCAGTCTGAGCTCATCGACATGCTGCCTTGATGAGTTGCCCACTAGATTTCTAAAGTCTGTGTTGAACAGTTTGTTACCACAACTCACTCATCTAGTTAACATCTCACTTCAGACTGGAACTTTTCCAAAGGCCTTAAAAACTGTTTTCACTAAGCCTCTTCTAAAGAAGAGCAATCTTGATGCCACAGTACTGAACAACTACCGGCCCATATCAAACCTGCCATTCTTAGGCAAAGTCCTAGAAAAAGTTGTATACAAACAGCTTTCTGACTTTCTCCTGTCTAACAATGCTTTTGATACTTTCCAATCAGGCTTTAGGCCCCACCAGAGCACTGAGACAGCTCTGATCAAGGTGACAAACGATATTCACATGAACACATACGCAGGCAAAGTCTCAGTCTGAGTGCTGCCTTTGACACAGTTGACCATGCAGTCTTATTACAGAGGTTAGAAGACTGGGTGGGAATCCCTGGTAGTGCTTTAAACTTGTTCAAGTCCTATCTGGAGGACAGGAAGTATTTTGTTGAAATTGGTAACTGTGTCTCAGACCAAATAGCTATGACCTGTTGGGTTCCCCAGGGGTCCATCTTGGAACCCCTATTGTTCAATCTGCACATGCTCCCATTCGGCCAGCTAATACGCAGCTATAAGGTGTCCTACCACAACTATGCAGATGATGCTCAGATCTATGTGTCATTGACAGCAGGAGAACACGGGCCTGTAGATACTTTGTGTCACTGCATCGAACAGATCAGTGTGTGGATGCAAAACAATTTTCTCCAGCTAAATTCAGACAAAACTGAAATCATTGTTTGTGGCCCACAGAAACAAGGAGAAAGTGTTATCAGTCACCTTGAGACTCTCTTTCTAAAACCTAATAATCAAGTTAGAAATCATGGGGTAATTTTGGGCAGACCTAAACTTTAACAGCCACATTAAATCAATAACATCAGCAGCTTTTTACCATCTAAAAAACATTGCCAGACTCAAAGGAATAGTGTCTAAACCAGACTTAGAAAGACTAATCCATGCATTTGTCTCCAGCAGGTTAGACTACTGTAACGGCCTGCTCACTGGGCTCTAAACGAGCTGTAAGACAGCTGCAGTACATCCAGAATACTGCTGCTCGAATCCTGACTAGATCCAGGAAATATGACCATATTAGTCCAGTGCTCAGGTCGCTGCACTGGCTTCCTGTCACTCAGAGAATAAACTTTAAAAACAGTTCTGCTTGTGTACAAGTTTCTTCATGGTCTAGCACCAAAGTACATCTCTGACATGTTAGAGCCATATGAACCTATTGGACTCTGAGAACCTCAGGGATGGATCTCCTGCTGGTGCCCAGAGTCGGGACTGAACAAGGTGAGGCTACGTTTCAGTTTTCCAGAAGATGTGAGACAGGCCTCAACTCTGACATTGTTTAAATCCAGGCTGAAAACAGCTCTATTTAGCTGTGCATATGACAACTGAAAGTATTTTATCTGCACTCAGATGCCTTTTTTGTGTGTGGTCTTTTCAGGTGGGAGACGTTGTGGAAGTGGAGGAAGATGAGACCTTTCCCTGTGATTTAATACTCCTGCAGTCTAGCCGAGATGATGGCACATGTTTCGTTACCACTGCAAGTCTGGATGGAGAATCCAATCATAAAGTAAGATGCTCTGCTGCCCCTCTTGTTTGTTTGTTTTTTAACCAACACGGTTACATGGGAAAATTTTGGCTTTGAAAAATAACTTTTATTTTCATTGATTATATCAGCTGTTAGTATGATGCATTTAAGAATGAGGCTTTCTTTTCTATAATTTCCTTAGTCTGCCTGACATGAACTAGGAATTGTATGAATAATTGGAATCTATAATAATAATCTATAAATAATTGGAATCGTTAACACACCATACAGCATTTCAAAGTTGTTATCAGAGACGATCCTCTCAGATTTGAATGCTGCTATAAAGAAGTTTTTCTCCTCTAGTTCCTCTTTTCTTTTTTCCTGTGTTCTTAGTGTTTATCGCACCATCTCAGTATCTCTTGAGCTGCTAATCACATGCACTTCCTGTGAGTGAGAAATAGAAGAAGCTAAAATGACATAGTGCCTGTCTCTGCCTCTTCCACTTTTCTAGACACATTACACTGTGCCAGACACAGAGAGGGATCTGGAATCTCTCAATGCTACAATTGAGTGTGAACAGCCACAGCCTGACCTTTACAAGTAAGGCAATCATCCTGTGGTCCCAACAGATTAACACCAGGAGCACGTGATGCCTTCAGATTGTCTGTCTATGGATTAGGACAATTCCATTAAAAGTGTTGTTATTAATCATAACGTGAAAATATAGACTGTTGAGGAGGGAGGTTCAGACATGCATTTGCATGCTTGTCTTTGGTTAGTTTTATATTTAGAATGGTAAGAGTTTTCCTGTTTATAATAATGTTGATCTTTCCACACCAAAGTTTATTATTCCTGCTTACTTTAATAGTTCATCTTAGTCAATAGATGGCCTTTGTTTCCCCCTTGGGGTGAGGAGTAGGAATGCTGTCATTAAGCTAAACACTTGAGTGCTGTTAGAAAAGAAGAGATGTTCTATGCAGAGTCAATAAAAATGCCTGCATGTTGGTGGCAGACCTCCAGTATTTAGTTAGCCTCGCATTGCATTTGCTTGGGTTTTGCTTCCAGGAGTTAAAATCCTCTCATATTAGAAGACTGAATAGTACACGAAACCGGTATCAGATGTACTTTTTACATGTAACCTCAGCTTCTGAGTATATGTTGTTTTGTTCCAGATTTGTTGGCCGTATGCACATCTACAAAAACAGTCAAGAACCTTCAGTGAGGTGAGAGCTCTCTCGCACAGCCATCTCAACCCACTTTAAGTGAGAGCAAAATCAAAGCACAGCTGCTTAAGCACTCATTTGTTTCCCTTTGCATCACCAACAAATCGCTACTCCATTGATCCTTCATTGCAGACGAGCATTAAAATTAAAACAGGCTGGCAGGGCTTTAGCCACTGCTTCCAATGCACTCCCACTGGCATTTATCATTGACTACTTTGTAATGGCCATATAAACAAATGCCAGCGTCCTTCTCAAGAACACTGGGACGCCTGGCCTGCAGCCGCACCGTCACTGCACATTTCAGGGTGGATGCCAGGTCTCCATTTAGAGCATCGAGCGGTGTGTGGATTGCACAGTTTGTGTGTGACTGAACACAGTTTGATCTACTGATGTGATTGTGTAGGTCTTTGGGCCCAGAAAACCTACTGCTGAAAGGGGCAACTTTAAAGAACACTCAGAGGATATGCGGTGAGTCAAAAGATATTGACTTTACGACAATAACTTGTTTTATTAAACATGGCTCATTATGGAAAACACCCTCCCTCGTCTTTTATTTATTTTTTTATTTTTTTCTGAAGGCGTTGCAGTTTACACTGGCATGGAGACAAAAATGGCTCTCAACTATCAAGGAAAATCTCAGAAACGGTCTGCTGTGGAAAAGTGAGTTTAGAGCAAAAACTGTCATCGGTTTTGAAAGTCATGACGTACATTTGATGCTCCTTATTTTGGACTCTCTAATCTTATATTTTCAGGTCCATCAATGCCTTCCTTCTGGTTTATCTTTGCATATTGGTAAGCAAGGCGCTTGTGTGCACCACACTTAAGTATGTGTGGCAGAGCAAGCCTGGACAAGATGAGCCATGGTACAACGAGAAAACCCAGAGAGAGAAGGACACAAATCTGGTGAGCGCACGCTTTAGAAAAATGCACGTTATGTGTCCAATGGAACACCACACTCAAAGCAAATCCTGAATCAGAAATGGTGCAGTTTGAACTATGATCTTTCTTTGCTAAAGCATCTGGAAAGTAGCACTTTGGTACTGTAGGCCAAAACGTAAGAAAACAAACAGCAGAGGTACAGGCTTCAAGCTTTAAGAGGTTGAGCCAAACAAATGAAAGTTTGCTATGAATATTTTATTGAGAATCCTTTCTGGACAGTGACTGTCTCCCTGTAGTCGGTAGAAAAAAAATGGGTTTCCTCATTTGTGTGCCTAGAATTGTTTGTGGGTTTTTCTGCCTTTAGTTTATTCAGAAAGAGAAGGTCAATCATTGACTCAGTATTTCCTAATATACCTAATTCCTAATATATTAATCCAGGCCATTACATTGCCTCTATTGTGGGTTCATTCAAATCATGAGAAGTTCAAAACTGTCTTCACTTGTTTTTGTTCCAGTCATTCGGTTTCACTTCAGATAATTCTCTTTCAGAACTCGCTTGTTTTTTAATGGTTTGGCTCGTTAATGGTTTGTGCCATGTGTTAATCCGTCTATGTTTTCTCATGTGAAGTATTCTTTTAATGATTTACTTGAATAGTGATGTGCCTGTTGCCCACCTCCTGGAGGGTGTTCTTCACATGGCTGGATGTTGTTGAAAGGATTTCACTTTACCAATCAAAGGTTCTCTCTGATCATCCACAACTGTTGACTTCTGTGGCAGTCCAAGTCATTTACTGTTCCAGATCTTTCAGAGCTTCCTGAGCTTTTTTTTTTTTCTTGTGACCGAATATCACAAAATGTCACAGAAACACCTGCAAAATTTGAAAATGCCACACTTTGATAACACGTGTTACGGGATGAAGTCGCCCTCTCTTTCACATGATAAATACTTACTTATAGAGGATTTTAGTTGCACCGAACGGCTCCATTCAAACTAGATATTTTCCAAGCTTAATGGAAGCTGACGTTACCGACCAGCTTGAGAGATGACTAACTTTTTTTCTGTTTTCAGAATGTTGTTTAAAACATTGTGCAAAATAAGGTATTCTATATACAAGTTTTACAGTGACATTGAAATAATGAGAAAAATATGTTTTTAGACTGGCAGTGGTTTGAAAGAATTAGTTATATTAGAATATGAATATAATGAGTAGTTGTATAACAGAACACGCTGAAATAAAGTGTGTGGAGGTGGTTTTCAGCCTTGTAGTCCCTGACATCTCGTTTAACTATGCGCTTGCCTGTTTGTTTTGTCTTCTCAACAGTACCTGAAGATGTTCACAGACTTCCTGTCCTTCATGGTGCTCTTTAACTTCATCATTCCAGTGTCCATGTATGTCACTGTGGAGATGCAGAAATTTTTGGGATCCTTTTTCATTGCGTGGGACAAAGATTTCTTTGACCCTGAAATCCAGGAGGGGGCGCTGGTCAACACGTCTGATCTCAACGAGGAGCTCGGACAGGTCAGCCAGATGGAAAAAGATTAAACGAGACACTTGAATTCTGCACATCTGTGTCTTTCTTAAACCTCTTCCACCTCACATTTTCCACTGAAAAATAATTTCTGGTTAAAGTTATTGAAGTGACACCCCACAGATTTTAGCCTTTGAAAACGGCTGTATTGCTTTCAGGAGCTCTTTTTGGAAAAGATAACCCTGGTGGGGAAAAAAGAGAGAAAAATAATGATAAAAAACTTTCTCTGAGCAGTAAATGTGTAGCATATGAGAGCAATGAGCAGGTGGAATGTGTAGAACAAGTGTTGGGACTATGGGTGTTGATACTCGGTCACAGACAAACACATAGGAGACTTTGGGCTCCATGAACACCTCAAATTGTGGGTGAATACGTGATTCTAAGCGCATCCCTTCATTCCTCCCATCCTCTGATCAACACACGAAGGTGACTTTATTACAGGTGATAGTGTCGAACAAGTTGTACATTATGATGCACGAGGTGGTGGTCAGAGCCGTCCTACACATACCCAGCAGGACTTAATTTATTACAAACCCCATTCGTAGAGATCGTTCCAAACCTGCTCAACAGATAAGATTGCTTGAGTCCGGACCTTTAATCCATGTGCTCGTCTGAGTCGGTCGATTGATTTGGCTTTTTCTTCTTTTACATTAAATTTAGATTTTTGGTTGATAAAGAATTGATCCAGGTGCCACAGGCGATCGAACCATTAGCCAATCAGCACCATAGGTATAGATGGCACCATAAAAAAGCTGTTTACAAGTATCAGACCTCTGCACAAAGCTCGCTGAGAAGATTTATGTTGCCCATACTGCAGGTCACACAAAAAGATGCAAAAGTGTAGCTCAGTGAATGCATAGAATTTAAAGCCTACGTTTCGTGTTTTAAGGTTTAATGAAGTTTATAAAAAAAGGTTATATCACAAATATGCAAAAGAAAAAAAAAAACTACATTTCTTTGACTTGGTTCACACTGAATGAAACTTTCACCATCTCAGATTGCCACAACTGTCCTCATTTTCCTTTTTAATTTTCTCTTTTGGCACACATACTTGAAACAATGCTGCTATAGATCAGTCACACTTAGTTTGCCAGATTACTTCAAGGTGACGCTACATTAAACTGATTAATGTGGTGTAATTCTTTCCGGCAGTAGTTAACCAATATTATTGTTGGAACCTGCCAAATTAGGAACAGAATTTTAATGGATCTGGATGAGTCTTATGTTGCTCCCCTCTCACCGATCCTATTTGCTGCAGGTGGAATATGTCTTCACAGACAAGACGGGCACTCTCACTCAGAATAACATGGAGTTCATAGAGTGCTGCATCGACGGTTTCCAGTACAAGTACCGGGACGCAAGCTCTGAGTTGGACGGATTCTGTGTCACAGATGGACCTGTGAGCAAACTACAGCAGAAAGCTGGCAGGGTGGGTGTTGTGGTGTCCCACCATCTGTTGTAAAAGTCACAAAATGTTTAACATATGGCCATTACATAGCTCGTTGCTCAGAAAGACCCTTCGTAGGTCACCCTCGTATGGTCTCCTTCGACATCTGAACATATGCAGTTAACATGGAGGAGAAAAAGTGGCTGGGTGCTCTTCACACGAGACCCTGTTAGCACTTGAGCAGTTGTTTTGATAAGAAGTCGATTAAGACGAATGGCTGTAAGTGAAGACTGTAAATATCAAGCTTAGACGGTGTTTAGTGTGTCTTATTTTAATGTATTGAACCGCTATAACTTCATGTGTCAATAGGAGAAAGAGGAGCTGTTTCTGCGTGCCCTCTGTCTGTGCCACACAGTCCAGGTGAAGGAGTCTGCAGAGCAGAGTCCAGGCCAAGGTCAAAAGATGGACCACGTGGACGGTTTGGGGGTGTTGGAAGAGGTGGTCGATCCTCCACATGATGAGAGGGGCTTTATAGCTTCCTCACCTGACGAGATTGCTCTGGTCAAGGGTGCCATGAGGTAAGAAACGAGTTTTCTCACAGACTCAGTGAGTTGAATTACAAAAATACACAACAGTTTTCAATATTTTAGGCTAATTTTTAATTTTTTTGTTTGTATAGCATATAAGCTAATCACCTGCCAATTTGCGGTAATTTGTCTCCATCTACAGGTACGGCTTCACATTTCTGGGTCTTGAAAGCAAGACCATGAAAATTCTCAACAGGAACAAAGATGTTGAAATGTAAGTCGATAATCACACAGAGGAACCTTTTTGATTTCAATAATTTTTCCTTAAAGCTGCGAATGCATGGCTCTTTATTCTTATTTTGTCTCCGTTTTGTTCCCCTGAAGGTATGAACTGCTTCACGTGTTGAACTTTGACCCAGTGAGAAGGCGAATGAGTGTGATAGTCAGATCCAAATCAGGTGAGCTTGAGACCACCGTCAGAGCTTTTGGATTTATTTCTGATTCAGTGTATGTTGCCATGCTGTTTGTGTTATTGTATATTTTTGTGCCCAGGTGATACGCTGCTTTTTTGTAAGGGAGCAGACTCTTCCATCTTCCCTCGGGTCAGACAGGAGGAGGTTGAAAGGATACGCATGCATGTGGAACGTAATGCAACAGTGAGTGCAAAGCAATTGTTTTCTTTTTTCCCAAATGTCCTTACAGCTATAGGGATTTTGCAACATATCACTTTGTGGTTTTGTGTTATAACTTCTATTGTTTCACTGTTTAGGAGGGCTATCGGACGCTGTGTGTGGCATACAAACATCTCAGTGCAGCTGAGTATGCCCAGGCAGATGAGGGGTTGAGGGAGGCTAGACTGGCTCTGCAGGACAGAGAGGAGAAGCTCATTGCTGTTTACAACCAAGTGGAGACTGGAATGAGTCTAATAGGAGCTACTGCTGTGGAAGATCGGTGGGTTCCAACACAACATACACAAACCATACAGCTTACACATCAACTTCAGATTTTAATCTTTTTTGCTTGTTCTTAAAAAAAAATTAATGACATTTTGCTGATTTCTTCTCTTTTTATTCATTGATTGATTTCTTTTCAGAAGTTTTACATCAACTTTCTTCCTTCCCCCCGTTACATGCTGTTAGAAAACTCATCTTTTTTATTTTAATCTAATTTAATTTGAGTTGTGTGATGACAGCCAAAAGTCCCTTTTATCAGACCTTTGTTAATGGAAGCTCACACTGCCACCTTGTGGTAATATGGCCCTCGAAAATCTTAGACTCACGATTGTAAAACAGGCCCGCTGTTTTTGACCTGTTTTATATGTATTGAAATTAGAAAACACACACAGAATGAGTGGAGGAATACACTAATTATGCACGCATGAGTGCATTTAATCTGTAAAATGTTTATGCTAAATATAATTTACATCGAAGTGTGAACCTAACCAAGTAGTTTTGTTGCCTAAAGTAAATTAGGTTCAGCATTTTTTTTTGGTGTCACATAACCAAACTGCCACTAGAAATGATAAGAGACAGTTCTAAATTTAACCTTGGTTTCAAACATGTTGTGAGCCGGTTTCCTGGCTAAAAGTCTGGTCTTTGACCCATTTATCCATCCCAATCTTGTTTCTGTGTCGACTTTGTTGCTCTCAGTACTGCCTCTTGAATTATGCACCACACGTTTGTATTTTTTCAGTTATTTTCCCCAGGGTCACAAAGCTATGATATGACAACACTGCATTATTACCTTATAGGAAACACAACAGCCTTCTGTACATCTCTGCTTACCAAGTGCTTAATCGCCTGAAAGCTTTATGTAAAAAAAAAGAAAGTTTGGTGCTTTTTCTTTTTTAAACAAAGAAGGCCATGGACAAAATGTGACATGGTGTTCACTGAAAGTTTTGTTATTGTGAAAATTTTTTCACAATTTAGGACTCCAGCCCTTTTTAAAACCTCCCAGAGCAGTCAGTATGGTTACATGGACTGGGCCACTTTTTTTATTTTTATTTTTTTACAAAAACTGCAAAGAGTGAGAATTTTGGAGCATGTGCTGAGCACCAAGGCCCGTTAAAGTTTAGTTTAGTGTATACAAAGTTAGTATATAAAGTTAGTGGTTAGTTTGTTATGAGAGGAGGTAATGGAAATGACAGATGGAGTGGGGTATCATCTGTGCTGAAGTGATACGAGAAGCCTTGTGTGCAGATGATCGGGCTTAACAAGGTGGTGTACATTGCAAAGACAAGGAGCCCGAGCACCGAGCCTTGGGGGACCCCTGTGCGCCCAGTCTTAACCTGGTGTTCATAATTTCCCATTTTTGGATTAATATATTCTTTTTCAACTGAATTGACTATAATTTTTTTTTTGGAAAAAGTAATCTTCCTCATGTCTAATTTCTTATATTTTTGTTGTTACTCTGAAGGCTTCAGGAGGAGGCAGCAGAGACTATGGAAGCCCTGCAGGGAGCAGGTATGAAGGTTTGGGTCCTAACGGGTGACAAGATGGAGACGGCAAAGTCCACCTGCTATGCTTGTAGGTTGTTCCAGAGAAACACAGAGCTTTTGGAGCTAACTGTGCGTACTCTAGAGGATGGAGGGAGGAAGCGTGAGGAACGACTGCATGACCTTTTGCTTGAGTACCATAAGAAAGCTGTTCAGGATGCACCACCAGTTAAGGCCGGTATTAACAGGTCAGTGCTTTGATTTATGATCTTAACCTATCCACAAAGATTGTTTTGAGAAGCTGTTATCTTTATATGGTTTAACATTCATTTAACCAAACTAATTCTCTGTTATGATTGTGTCTAATTCGTCTCTTCCTCTCTGTCTTATAGGAGTTGGTCTGTGGCCAACCATGATTATGGTTTCATCATAGATGGAGCCTCTTTATCGATGGTGCTCAGCTCATCCTCTGAATCCAATTCGAGTCTCTACAAGAATCTGTTTCTGCAAATCTGTCAAAATTGCACAGCTGTGCTCTGCTGCCGCATGGCTCCTCTACAGAAGGCACAGGTCAGAATAATTAGTAAAAATGTTGACCCAGTTTAATCATGAAATTGAAATCATCCTGTTTATAGTGACCACTTGGTAACTTTGTTTTTCTGCCCCTCTCTTGCAACATCTGCAGATCGTCAGAATGGTGAAGAACTCTAAAGGCAGTCCAATCACCCTTTCCATTGGCGACGGAGCCAATGATGTCAGTATGATTTTGGAAGCACATGTTGGTATTGGTAAGAAATGACTTGCTGAAGCGTTCTAAGCTCTCTACAATCAGCACCTCAAATATAGGTCATCGTAGCCTTGTGTTAAAGGTAATGTCATTTTTCGTCTTGGTGTTTCAGGCATTAAGGGTAAGGAGGGCCGACAGGCAGTGAGGAACAGTGATTATGCCATCCCCAAACTCAAGCACCTCAAGAAACTTTTGTTGGCTCATGGACATCTTTACTATGTTCGCATTGCACACCTGGTGCAGTATTTCTTCTACAAGGTAAGAGGAGCAGTTACTTTGACTTTTTATTCTTCCTAGAGCTTAGAAGATGTTTGGAGTTTGTACAAAGCTTATGCTTTCCAAAAAGATCACGCATTCACTTGACAGAATTAATTTGAACACTTTTAGCAAATTTTTTGTTTGAATTAGATCAGTGTGTTTTATTGTCCGACTCAGAAGGTTTTCACAGGGTTTTCTGAATGCATTTTATGTTCTTTGATGACTTGGAATGATCAGTGTGAACCTGTTCTTTCACTCTTGTTTGCCTGCAGAATCTTTGCTTCATCTTACCGCAGTTTTTGTACCAGTTCTTTTGTGGCTATTCCCAGCAAGTAAGTATGTTCTGAGTCCTGTTGAAGTTCAGACATGTCCTGAACTTGAAAAAAAGGGAGAGCCCCATTAAATCCCCTGAATACCGCATTCTCTCCCTCTGTTTACCCCTCCCTCACTGCCCCTGGGATGTGTGAGCTTTGTTGAAACAATGCAGTCATGTCAGGTTCTGCCACTCTGATGCATTGCATATAAATGTTATGCAATCTCAGCAGTTGTTTGTATCTGTGTACTGTTACAAAATATATTATTTAAAATACGTTTTAAAAATATGAATACAAAAAATGCACTAGAACACAAAAATTATGTTAGATATAAATGATATAAACTTAATTCGGTGTGTTCATGTCAGAAACAGCTTTTGACAATTAAAAAGTTCATCATATTTTGTACTTTCAGGCTGGTTTATGCCTTCTGTTTATGTGTCTGTTAAAGGCGAGGGTAGATATTGTCTTCTCTCTTATGGCCCCTGACATAGATCTTTCATAAGTACATGAAAGATGTGTATAAGCTTGCTGGTATGACCTGCTCAGAGTGTAAGTTATGCTGGCGTGTCTGTGTTTTGTCCTCTCCATATAAATAATCCCTGGTTGCCCATTCCCTCCCTCCTTCTCCATACCACCCGTTCCTTCCAATCGTCCCTCCTACTCCCATCCTTCCCAGCCCCTGTATGATGCCGCCTATCTGACGATGTACAACATCTGCTTCACCTCTATGCCCATCCTGGCCTACAGCCTTTTTGAGCAGCACATTTGCATTGAGGTTCTCCTGGACAATGCTACCCTCTACAGGTAAACTTGGGGAATAATTGTGTAACTTTGTGTTCTGTTGAGTGTAGCTGTGGTTGTTGTACCTACATTGATTTACTTCAAGAGCTGTGCAAGACAGTTTCCTAATCTCATAATTGAGGTTATTAGAGACATAAAGTCATGACTTTGTTCATCTTCCTCTTCTTTTTAGAGAGATTGCAAAGAATGCTATGTTGCGTTGGGGACCATTTCTCTACTGGACCCTGCTCGGAGTCTTCCATGGCTTGCTCTTCTTCTTTGGTGTTCGATATTTGTTCAGTAACCCAGCCCTGCAAGATAACGGCCAGGTTTGTTTTAAGTCATCTTCTAAATAGATGTGAAATGAAATCATTCAGCATAGTTTCCTCAATACTCTTTATTTGTCCTATTTGAATCCAGGTTTTTGGGAACTGGTCGTATGGAACTATCGTTTTCACTGTCCTCGTCTTCACTGTAACACTAAAGGTAAGCCCCACTCTGGGGATTTAAAAAAAATTCCTGTTAAAGCAGAAATGAATGTGTATTCTGAGTTTGACACATTAAAAGCATTTGACATATTACCCATCCAGCCAAGCATGAATGAATAAAACCATCACTAAGTATATATATGATCAGTCTTCTCTGCTCTGAGATGATGGAGGCTTGTCCACCAAAGATGTTGATCGACAGATCTCAGAAAAACTTTGACGAGCGACACTGATGGGACAAACGTAGCTGAGTTGGTTTTAAGTGAACCAAACTGCTTAGATGTAAAATAACAAACTTTTAAATGCTTTGATTACTTTCAACCTGTTAGCTAAATTCTCAACATTCCTAAACTATGTAATTTACATTCCCACGGCAGGCTTGTCATACTATGAAACACTCGGGGTTTCGACCAGTGTAGCATGCTAATGAGTGTTGGAGTGGTGCATCTGTTAGTTCCAGCCAGTCTGGTCAAGCTTTGTTAAAAAATCAGTTAGAAAAATTAGGTGAGTGTTGGCAATAATCCTCGACTCTCTTATCAATGTAGCTCTGCACAAAATAAATCCACTAAGTTAACTAAAGATTTAACTAAATCCACTAAATTAATTGTAGTTACTCTTCTAATAATTTTTTTCCTGAGTTGTTGCACAATCCGCAAAAACTGCCTTGCTGCAGTCCTGTATCTTTACAAAATGTTTCCGCCACACGTTTCAAGGTGTGTGTTACTCTGGTTAACATGTGCACATACTGTCCCCCAACAAAAGCAGTGCAAAAGTGTTAAGTTTGCCTAATAATAAACAGCATGAATCAGATTCTCCAAGCAGGCATGTTGCTCTTCCAACATCTCAACTCCACTTTTCACAAAATGAATCCAGCTTTTCTTTCGTCTCATTGTTCTCATTGTTGAACAGCCCGGTTCTGTACGTTCTGACATCAGGGAAGATGCGGTTCTTTGATGAAGACAAAACAGCTAGATACACAGCTAAAAAGGCAAGGTTGGCTAGTTCAAGGCTAATGTGTTGTAGCAGACCTGATTACATTACAGTTTTAAGCCCATACAGTCGAACACATGGAACATGTTTACCTGCGAATCTCTGAGTTTTCCTGAATCTGATTTGAAGGAACAGTGCAGCATTTAAGTCAACACGATGGGATGTGTCATGCTGAACAAGTGTTTCTTTCTTCTTCTTTTTTTTTTTTGGTCCCTTGGATTTAAATACAAGCTTAAGTAACTTCATTCCACCTTTCTAGCTGGCTCTGGACACCCGGCATTGGACATGGATCAACCACTTTGTAATCTGGGGTTCCCTGGCTTTCTACGTGTTTTTCAGTTTCTTCTGGGGAGGAATAATATGGTGAGAAAACACCTCAAGATTAAATAACAAATGTTCATTCTCGATAGACTTATTTTTAGTAGCTCTTGCCATATAAACTAAAGTGTTACCTCTCTTGCAGGCCTTTCCTGAGGCAGCAGCGTTTGTACTTTGTGTTTGCCAACATGCTGAGCTCTGTGTCAGCCTGGCTGGTCATCATATTGCTTATTTTGCTCAGTCTACTGCCAGAGATCCTGCTTGTGGTGCTCCGCAAGCCTCGAGGACCCCACGCTCGACAGGTAAAGCTGAAACAGACAAACATACGCACATATTTGTACATTTGTTTTGCGGGGTACGTTGTCCCTTTTTTTTGTGGATTAAAGAGTAATGGTAATCTAGACCTTCAACCAGGGCAATAGGGGCCATTTGGATGGCTAGATTGTCACTACTGCTTGATCCACAATAGAAAATGCCTACCTTACTCCTGCAAAAAGGAGAGGTAAAGCCAAGCTGAGGAACTGTGATTGGGCCTATGTCTTCTGTATTCATACTGCTTATATTCAGTCCCCAATTGTTGCAACAGTTTTAATGAAAGCTGGGGACACAGAATTGACACATGTAAGTTTCTTTTTTTTGTTTGCTTGATCCTCCAATAGGTTTTCTTCAGACTTGTTTTGTCACACTTGTTTGTATTCCAAGCAGCTGAATGTTTTTATGGATGTGGCTTTTGGGTGTTTCCCACATTTTGGAAGAAAAAGAATGTTGAGTCTGGTTTTCTTTTGCACAGAGGACTAGAGTTGAAAACTAGCTAAGCTGACACATTGTACACACATTTATATGGATACTTTTATGTTTTGTCACTAAGTTGATGGTGTCAGTGAAGGTTATAAAAGGTTATAAATCTTCTCATATATATACATTTTGTCTATAGATTGAAATGACTGTTTCTCTACTTAGAAGTATGCTTTAATCTTTAAGTATTTGGCTCTTTACAACCCTGCTCATTCTTCACTTTTCCTACTTTGTTTTCCTAACTGCTGCTGTTGCACTCTGACACATTCTTCTTATCACTTTCACCCTTTTATTTTTTCTCTTTTCCTCTCTGGACTGTCCTCCCTAAAGATGAAGCATCGACTTCCTTCCTCGGGGACATCTACTATCTTCATGTTGTCACAGACCGTTAGCACTCACAGCTTCTCATGGAGTGACTGAGGTCTCTCTTTTCTTTTTTTTTTCTCTCTCTGTCAGCATTTATTCTTAAATCTCTTCCTGAGGAATTTCTGTGTGCTTGGAAACTTGCTTGTTTCCTACTTGTTGTGTCCTTCCTCTCCCACTGTCAGATTCCTTCTTTACGCAACCAAGTTAACATTGATTAAAGTCCCACTCTGTTGGACAGATTTAGTCAAATTACATCCTCATTAATGCTATCCTTGGAAGGCCGCATTCTAAACCTTGATTCAAATGCCTTTCTCTCGTTATGTGTATTGAATTGGAATGGTGCGTGCCCATCTCTTCCTGCAGTGTGGAGTAGGACAGGGTGTTCGTACTGAAAGCGTACAGTCAGTCTTCCATCCTTGTCTGTCCAGTTGTTACAGTCAATGTCTTATCAAGCTGCCTGTGCTGCTCCAATGCCTGCTGCCTCCGCATGTCCAGTCAGGTGACTGCAGCACGTCAAAGCACCTAAACTTACCTGCATGAGGCTTGAAGCCGCAACCTCATCCTGGATCCTCAACACAGTCCCTGAAGTCTGTCTCTTTGTGTGTTTTAGTTCATGCATTCAGTTGAGAAGTATAAGGGTAGTAGATGTGTCTTATATGGACCATTTTATAGAGTTTAGACTTCTGAAAGTTATTGCTAGGAAAAGGTGTCTCGAAAGGCACATGGGCTAATTCTTCATTGTCCGTTGTCCACTTTTGAAGTCTTTGTGAATGTATATGTTTGTGTTTGTGAATGTCTGTGTGCAAGAGAAAGCACAAGATGGAGAAAAAGAAGTGTGTTTGTCAGCGTAGTGACATCACTGGTGTCTCTTGCCTCGCCCTTCTAGAAGAAGCCGGCTCAGTCGGGCGCGGGAGGCCTCCCGTCTCCCCGGTCTTCAGCCAGGCCCCTGCTCATGAGAACCTTTTCAGATGAGTCCAATACTGTCATTTAAACAGGTACCAGCCCACTTCTAGGCCATTCAAGCCAATCAGTGACTCGCTCCCACTAGTAAACTCCCTCCAGCAGTTCTCGTCTCTAACTCTTGGTTAACAAGGAAATCAAAGGCATAATGCCACGAAGGCCCTGTTTAATGGGGCGCACTGTGTTCTTATGTGTTGTGTAAGCTGATATAGGCTGGCTGAAGAGATGCATATTTTCCTGTCACTGTTTTCTTCTTTTCTTTTTGGTTACTTATTTATTTATTTTGGTCAAAATGATTAGATGGTGCATTTATTTAACATGCGAATTCATATCTCGACCCAAAGCTATTGCACAGACACATGCTCTATTCAGCCTCCCTTTGGATGCCCAGCTTATTACCTTCTGCATGTGCTTCTGACGCCCGTTTTTAAATTGTTTTACTTTAAGTCCATCTCATTTTCCAGGTGTGTCTGAGTGTGAGGTGTCAGGTTTGTCTTTCTATCTGGTCATGTGAAAAAAAAAACCCAGAGCTGGTCTGTGATTGTCATTCCTCCACTTTCTGACATTCTCGTACTGACATTCAATGGTTGTTTTCTCCTGTGTACATATCCAAGTCTGCACTGGTAGCTGTCTGCTTCTTTCGTGGCAAATAATGGATGCGTTTGTGAGTGTTGCACTTGAACTGCATGTTGTGATGTTTGCGTAACTTCAGCTCAGACGCTGCTGAATTACAGGGGACAGACAACAAAATAACTGTCAAATGAAAAAATAAACGCACAGCATTTCTACTATATTGGCATTTGAAATATTGAAAACTTATGATGATAAAAACACTTTTCCAAAAAAGTTGGTTCCTGGTGTAAAATGTGAATTAAAACAATGTAATCAGCTGCAAATCTCAAAAATATATATGTTGAATGTAAGATATTTACTTATTTCACCAAATAAATTAGCTCGTCTCAGGTTTGGTTAATTGGCAGCAGGTCAGTAACACGATTTACTATAGAAAGAGCACCAGAGAGGAAGAATCTCTGACGTAAAGATGGAACAGTTTATGGAGGTTTAGCAATTTGCAAAAAAAAACGCATCAAAAGAATGTGGAGAAATTTCAGAATAATGTTTTCTGCATTAAAACAGACATGATTAAGGAAATCACTACGTGGTCTCAGGAGCACTTATGCTAATCAGAAATATGATTTGTAAACAGTTTTTTGTGTTTGGCCACTACCTCCTCTGGACTAAAGAGGAGTGGCACCTTCCCTCTTGCTGGTATGGAACTGGCAACTTGGCACCGTAGGTTTATACAGGTTTTAGAGCAACATATTCTCCCATCCAGGTGTTTTTGTTTTTAAGGCCTTGCATATTTCAGCTAAACACCACGATGCATCTAATACAACAGCATGGCTTCATAGTAGAAGAGTCCAGGTGCTGCACTGACCTGCCTGCACTCCACAGCTTTTACCAATTAGACACATTTGACACATCATGAAATTCAAAATATGGCAAAGAGGACCCGAAGCCTGTCCTAAGTTGCTGCCATCAATTTCAAGATGAGACTAAATGTTTTTCTTGAATTAGAAATATTCTTATTGAGATTTGCAAATCATTCTATTCAGTCTTTTTTACATTTTACACAACGTCCCACCTTTTTATGGAATTGGGGTTTTGATAATGCTGTGCCAAAAATGCTCAAGTTATGAAATAAAAGGGCATTTCTTCACCTTGTTTTGCACTTTCTTGATTTTTATTTTTTATTTTAAATTTTTTGTCCGCCCCCTGAAGGTAAGCTGTGGAGAATGGTCACACCTTACAATCACTATTCACCAGGGTCATTGACTGCCTAACAGTAGCACCAAGCTTTTTGTAACAGCTTTCACTTGTTAACTTGGATTTCTATTCTCCCTGTAGCTGTCAGACTGTGGCCTCCTACAGACATCCAGGTAAACCTCAGGGAGACTGCCCTAACACTGTTTAAATCTGCCTGCTGAGCTTCGACAGATCAGTTGACTTGGATGGAATCTTAACTAATGTCTGTTAATTGACGGTGGTGGGAAAACTATAATTATTCTGGCTTTCATGTGCATTGCTATGTAGCCAATCACTATTTGTTCTTTGATTGGGAATGATTTCGGGATGTGTTGTCCTCCTTGCCAGTACTAGCTGTTGACAAAAGCATGAATTAAAGTCTGTTCACTTGTGCTGTTTTCAGATCGCAGCTGTCACACCATTATCCTACAAGCACCTGAAGGAGCGCCAGTAAAAGGCAGCCCAGACTCAACAGTGGCATCAGCCTCATTCAGGGTTCTTGTCAGAGCCATCTGAAAGGAGGTGGAAAAGACGGGGGGGAAAAAAATCGGAGGAAAAAGCCGTGCAGATTGGCCGGTGGGGATTTAGAAGTCATTTGACTTGCATCTTTCTTATCCGTCCTTTTCTGCCAACCCTACGCATGCCTGCAGAGCAGTGCCCTGCATTATTTTATAAAATGTGTACTCAAATGAAAGGCATGAGCTCTTTTTTGTTCACTTTTTTTTTTTTTTTAAATATTAACTTGCAGATGAATGCATACATGACTGCCTTGTCAGTAGCTATCTACAACTGCCTTGTTTTAACAGGCAGTTGTAATATCCACCCCAATAAATTACATAGGAGTACATCTGCATGAGAGAAGGCTCAAAAGGACACTCAACTCCACTGATGTTAGGTCACTGTATTCTGCTAACCATTTTACTTTATTCTCAATGGTTCTTCTATAAGATATTATTATCTTTCACCTTTTCTGTGCTTTTCTTTTAAATGATTATTATATATTTTAAGAGAAGAGATACCTGCATCTACCGATCAGAATCCTCCGAGATGAAAAGTTACTGAATGGGATTTCAGAACTGCGTCGTTCAGCACGCAGGCCGTTACGACAGTTTTCTGGTTTACAGATGTTTACGTGGTTCTCTGATTCTGTTCTTAAATCTGTATCGAGTACTAAGTTACAAGCGCGATTAATGGAGGCCATATTACCACTCAATCCAAAAACGTGCGTTTGTGTGTGTTTGTGTAAGACTGAGTGACAGATTAGAGACTTTAAGCATATTCCAGCAATGAAACGTTGCTTGGAGCATGACCTAAATATTCCAGCCTCAGCGATAATTTAAGTCAGAGTCCAATATAAGATTGAAGAAATTAATATATGTGCTGTATTGTATATTGCTTAGAGATGTATTTTAGCATCTGCTCAAAGCCAAAAAAAGATGAGCGTGGTGTGATCAGATTGCGTCCACTCATGTGTGACCTGAACGTTCCAGGCCTGTTTGTGTGTGTGTGTGTGTGTGTGTGTGTGTGTGTGTGTGTGTGTGTGCGTGTTGCGGAGGTGAGTGTAAATGTCCTGGATGAGAACAGCCAGAAATGCCTGTGTGTATTGGAGACTAGGTTTACTTGAACTTCGATGTACTTCGATTAGACTTTTTCTGCACTATTAAGGTAACTGGTTTCTTCATTTTGAATATGATCACTAAGGCACGTTTAATATGAACCTGAACACACATGCACATATTCGGTAGATGAGATGATGTTACACAATCAGTAGCCCACACACTTTATACACATATATGCACACATGCACTAAAGCCTAAGTAAGGTGTTTATATTCATTATGTAGTGCTCATATTTTGTCTCAAAAGCTAAAGTTTGAATTTAAAGAAAACCAACTCCAGATCTGTAGAATCAGCATAGCTGAATCCACTGTGAGACTACTGTTTCTGGTCAGATCTGCTGACCCTTTATTCCTTCTTAAACTCATGTGTAGTGCTTCATACATTCCATTTAAACATAAAATGATTTCTGACACTTTTAGATACTCTTTTGGACCGTTTTTTTTTCTCTTTTTTTTTTTTCCCACAAGCATATATTATCTACTAGGTATTTATTGTTAAGTGTGATTTTACTCACAAATGTTATATTTTTATTACATGAATCTTTTTTATTGTGCAGGATGTTGAGCTTTGTGTCTTTGAGTTAGCCTGTTGCGCTCCTACCTTGATGTGAGCCTGTTCAAATCCCATTTGATAAGTCAACAAAGACGGGCAGCCCCTTCCCAACACACTCCAAACTCTGTAAAATTAACCTTAGAGCCAGTTTCTTTATGGTTTACTACAACCATTATCACTGCTAAATTCTATCCTTGTACTTCTAACCCCAACTTTAGCTTGATGAAGCCAATACAGTCAATCTTTACAGACTGGTAGATATACTCATAATGCTATGATCTACATTTAAGAATTAAATTGAGTTCATCTCTGCAGAAATATACATGCCTCAGCATCATTTCTTGCTAAATTACTTTACTGTTGGAAATGGAGACTGTTTTCTACTCTTGACATGTCCCCTCTAGATGAAACAGATGTCAGATGTGTGTATGTGTATAGAAAGAGGGGCTGCCTGCTTTGTTAACAAATGAAAAACCTTGAAGTGACATAAAAATGCTATTTTCAGAGCTTAAAATATGTTTGAATCTAATGTTTTGCCTGTCTAAATGAAGCGTTAAAATGAATTGATTGTATTTTTAATGCAACTTTTTCCAGCCAGTTTTATAAGAAAATTAAAATGTGGGGGGTGGGACACAGCAAGAGGCTACGTGGTTGTGGACCTGTCTGTGGAGGTGGACACCCTCAGGCACCTCAGGCAGGCACACCTTGCCAACTCCAGCCTTTTGAGTCTCCAGCTTCAACACTCCAAACCTCCAAGCTGAATGTACCTCTTTGAAACTAGTATATTCAAAAGATTTTCTGTAATAAAGCAGAATGTTTTGAAGATAAAACAGATTGCCTTGTGATTTGTTACACTGTTGTGTCAGCAGATTCTGTCTGATGTAAAGATCTGTGACTGTGTGGGCGGTTGTGTGTGTGTGTGTGTGTGTGTGTGTGTGTGTGTGCGCGCGCATGGCCATGCGACCACACTAAGCAGATGCTGTGCAGTAATGAGATGGCTGAGAGGCTAAGCTGGATCAGCTGAGTGGCTGCATATCAGGAAGGAGTACCGCTGCTCTCGTGCTGCTCCGTGTGTGGCCTCAAATCAAGAAAACGTCAAACACTGAGTCACAGCATGGAGAAGATATGTACACATACCCATTCTCTCAACTCGACTTTGTATAGAGTTGCTGATCTATTCAAAGGAGTTGTGGGTTGAGCAGTGGGAACCTCAGCTGAGAAGGGCTCTCTGTCACAGCATGTACACAATGACACCCTTTCATATTTGTTCCTTGGGTTGAATGTGATGTGTATTAAGGGGTGTGCTTCACATGGGCCAAACGTTCTGGCAGCGCGAGTGGTAGATTTTTTTTTTTTTAAATGTATTTTTAAACAATGGATCTATTCTCCTGGCTGCATCTACATTGTAGTAAAGCTCGAGAAAGAAGCGAGATGAAGACAGCAGCAAGACAGGCTGACAGTCCAGCCTAAGTACAGAGAGCATAAAAAAGCAGAAGAAGTGTGATGTGAGAGGAAAAGTAGGGAGGGAGTTGGCTGTGTGTCAGCAGCGGACTCTTGAGCTCTGAGCGGTGCAGAGCTGACGCACTAAAGCTCAGAGAGGGGAGGGGAAACAGACAGCAGTGGCCAGATGGAGCTGTGTTTGTTTTGAAGTAGCTGACTGCTGCTGAGAGCAGGACAGACTGTCTGCGCTGGTGTGTATAGGGGGGGGGGGGGGGACAACATCGCACTCAGTCATGGTAACAATGGGTCAACAAACTACTGTTTTCTGCCTTTGAGGACAGCTCTTATTCTGTATTGTAGCTGTACAGCTCAGAGTGGAGGCAATTTATGCAGCTCAAGGTCAGGAGGAGCCAGCAACAACCTCAGGGAAGAGTCCATTCTGGAACTTGGGACCTGCAGAGGCACGTGGACTTTCCATGTTGTAGGCTTGCGTAAACTTACACTATGGAGGGCAGTACGACTGAGGAAGATGTGAGGCCTGGACTACAGTGAATACCTCCCACAACCACTGGTTCTCCTAGCCTGATCCTGTGTTGGAGACGGAGGGAATGGGCCCAGCCTCGCTGCAGGAGGAGAGGGAGCCGGGCAAGAAGTCCAAGGAGGAGATGGAGAGCTACAGCTGCCTCATGCTGGCTGGCTCCCAGTTAGAGAACACTCTGCAGCGTGAGTAACACAATGCTGAGAGACTTCTTTCAGGCTTTTCAATACAGTACTTTCTCTTTTCTGACAGCATTTCTCAATACTATATTTCATATTGACATGTACTGAGGCAGAGTTCAATTTATAGTTTGATTTACGAAGAGCACTCGTAACTTCTGGGAGCCATTACTGGAAGTAACTGGAGAACTGCACCATAGGTTCGCCAGTATTATTGATGTGCCAGTTAGTGCAGCTTCGCTCCAGCAGTGGGCCATTGCAGGGATTATGTCAGATATTTTAAGCCATCACAGATGGATAGATTTTTATCCATAGTAAGAATTTATACCACAAAGTATGCGTTCTGGGGTTTGTTGATCAGTTGGACAGTAATGAACACAAAAGTGTTCTATTTGTGTAAAAAAGTTCAAAATTAAGAGGCAGGAGATTGTATGGAACAAATGATACATGCTGCTAGCTGCTGTTTCGATGTGAGCTACAAGGCTAATGAACTGTCACTTGATGCAGTTGGATCTAGGAAAGGAAAACACTTATGATCTATTGATAAAATAACACAACTAACATGATAAAGACATCAATCTATAACACAAAACATTGTTACCCTCACACCTATTTCAAAGGCATCTTTTTCTGCTAACTTAACACTGGATAAAGAAGGTAAGAAGACGGACAGAAATAGCCCTGGATGTGACTTATGGGAGCAGAGCAGCATTCCCTCGGGAGCAATGGGATTACGCAGGATGTTGGCACCCTTGAGTTATTAATTAATGGGCCTCTTTTTACGTCTCCAGTTCATTTTAACTGATGTGGAGTAAACGGGCCAAAGGCAGCAGGAAAAAGGCCAGCCCTGCTTTCAAACTGTGAACCTTGCACTTGGTTTATCCTAATCTGCTTACATATGGTGCAGTGCTGAACATATAGAAGAATCAACTGCTGTAGCAGTAACAACACTCCTGTCATTAACGTTGTGAAAAGTTGCACATTTCCCTTTAGGTAGCTTGTTTTAGGTAGACATTTTCACAAGTGTTTTAGTCTTCCTGTTTTAGAGAATGCAAGCACTTCAATCAATTTCAAACAATACTAACAATACCAAACAAATGTACACTGTTGATAGACAACACCCAATGAAAATATACTCCTATTGTTCCTGTAAAAGTCATGTGAAAAGGTAGCAACACTACTCAGAGCCTTAACTTTGTCCAACATTACACACCCTTTTATGGTTTCAGCTTCAGCTGACACCCAAAGTGCCTTAACACAGACTGTAACTCCCACCCAACCTCATACATACAATCGGATATTTGTAGCACTTGTATGTTTGTCATGTTTGCATTGTCTGCATAGTGCATATAGAAAATTGTGATTTTTCTGCAGAAGAAAAACCTCAGGAAAACACGAGAGTAATGGTAAATCAACACTTTAGAATACCAAGAGTCCACAGCACAGGAAGCGCAATGTGCACTACTTACACACACCCACAGTCCATGCATTAGACTTTAAATATTAGAGCAAAGATCACTCTAAGAGTAGCTGAAAATAAACTGTCACAAATCCTTGCGAAATACCCCAAGATATTTGGTGCAGAACCCATGTCCTTGCCAGTGAAAATTAAAATCAGCAGCTTCCTTGCCAAAGCCTTGTGATGCTATTGTACAGGGTTCACAATCTAGGCCTTTCTGATCTAAAACCAATCTAGCTTTCATGTATCATAGTGGGTAGAAAATCCAAATTTCTTTCACCGTTTTCTACCAGATTCCTACCACCCACCAGTCTAATCCCTCTGAGCATTTAAAGCTTCATCTGGCAAAAACCTCATGTCCTAAAAGCAGTGTGAGACTCGGCCTGTGTGTTTTATGAACATGTGCGTGAGATTACATGTCTACTTTTTGAGTATGATGTGGTGCATTTATGAGCTTGTGCACTCTACATTTAAACCACACTATTTTCACTGGCATACTGTATGATTGACGAACATTTATTTTACAATGTGAACATGGTGTGGTGCTCTTCCACCAGTTCAGTCATTTGCTGGCAGACCAGCACTCAGCAGGTTTTTTTATGATTTGAAATGATTTTTTGAACAGTTAGTTTCTTTTCACACCTTCCCTTATTGATCATTGTCAAAAAATAGGGTTTAATACAGTATTATTAAGGACCTAAAATATGATAAAGTACATGGTGGGTGATTCTTGTCATGTAGGAGCTCTACATTATGAACTCAGTGTCTATAGTTGTCATTGTTTGGACAACAGAGATAAGCTTACTGCCCTCAGCTTTGTAAGCAGACCAAACGGATTGGTCTGAGTCAAATCTCTGTTTCCATCCACACTGGCAAACATTTCTATTTCTATGTGTATGAGAACAGAAAAGCACACAGAGCTTATTTGACTTTCATCTGTACACACTGTCCTACATGTCACCTGCAGAGGTCATGGCTCATGTTCAAACAGTGCCTAAAAGAAATGGGCTTTAAAAAGCACGGTGAAATTTATGTTTGTGAACAGTCTCTTCTACAGATTACTTATTGTAATTCATGTTATGGTAAATAGCGCCTCGTGTTTTCTGCTTCTTTTATAGTGGTGCCACAGGAGGCATCAATGACAGACTAGAGGGTCACTCGTGGGATGTATCTAATCACATACAGCTCACCAGTGAGGGCGCACTTTGATTTCACAAGTTTATTAGGCTAATATCAGACTTCTGTAAAAACAAAATTGCTTACGTAGGTCATGCTTAAATATTTTTTTCCATTTACATAACTTAAACCCACAAAAAATGCAGTGATCAAGCTGGACAACACTGGAGCTGCAGCTGCATGGACATCACATTACCTCCACTAATTCAAGACATGTCCCGGCCTCTTGAATGCCTTCTGCAGCCATGTATTAATGATTGTACAGCCATTCAAGTGTGACAGTAACTTTATCTTGCACCTCCGTGTGAACTGTCCAGCCATTGGTGCTGTGGAGGTCTGGCTCTGCTCAGCTCATCTCCATTACAGACACACATCAAATATTCAGCAGGTACCAGTTCAGCTCATTGTTCACTCCCTCACACACACTAATACTGCAGTCTTCTCGTGGAAAACAACACCTCTGTCTACTATTATTTTTTTTTTTTTACTAAACAATTTCTGTTTCCCTGCTTAAAAGAAATGTTTCATGTCTCGGTCCATTATGGATGAAGACACACATAGAAATAGAGGTCTGATTCATGTACCCAAATGTACAGTTTTCAGAAAAATAACATATAGAAATGATTTGTAAGGTAATTGTTATGGACCTGTTTCATTTTAAAGGTACAAAATCATCACTTATAACTAAGGTATTGTACCTCTAATAAACTTAAGGCTAATACGATCAGGCTAAACTCACTACCTTATTCAGAGCTATTTTTAATTTTTTGTAACGATGGCACTTAATGGCCGAATAAATTGCAATTCTGGCATCATTTGTGTTTTGTCATTATAATTTCTAGTTCTATTTATCTATGACACAGTCTGAGAGGTAGCATCAAGGTTTCTGCTTTGATTCTCAGTGAGGATCTTTGTGTGGAGTCTACATGTTAAATATTTCATCGTTTTCATCAGCTAGCTGTTAACAATTAGCTTGGCATTTGATACTTAAAGGGTTAGATAATGTGGTGTTGTTAGACCTTTTGTTGAACTGGGCAGAACTTCAGAATTGTACCATCTTGATGGGGTGGAGCTAAACGTGACTTCTCCACAAATAACAGTATATATTTTATATAAATATGTTCCCCTGCAGATAATAATGTTGTGATTAGCACAACAAGAAAAGTTCAGATTCAAATCTTGGTTTGGCTTTTCTATGTGGAGTGTGAAGGTCTTCCTTGTGCCTGTGTAGTTTTTCTTCTGTGTACTTGGGCTTCCTTGCAAATTCCAAAAACATGTAAGTTTGGGTAACTGGTGCTTTTAGTTTGACCATGAGTATGAGCATGCATGGTTGTTTGCCTCTGTGTTAGCCCTGTGGTGGATTGGCAACCTGTCGAGGATGAAGCAGGTGTAGACCTTAGTCTGTGTATTTTACGTCCTACAAGGTACATTTTTATACAAGAATATAGAGGCACATTTTTGTCACAATGGGTGCAGAATTGTTCAAGAGTAAAAAAGATGCACAGATAATATCTACATACACATCTTTTGCTTCTTTTTTTTTACTTTTACCTTCACTCAACTTTTTCTAACTATGTTATTTCTCTCTCTAATCTAGAAATGTTTTTTTTTTTTTTTAAAGTTGTAGGCGTGTGTGTTCTCTACAAGTTCACACACAAAGATTTCTGCAAATCAGCATGTATCCATTGAAACATTGCTATTACACCTGTGTCAATTTAGAATCACTAATTCGGACTGTGGGAGAAAGCTGGAGGAAGAGAGGGCCAGATTACCGGGAGAAAACTCATACAGGTGGAGGAGGATCAGTCAAACTGCAGACAGAAAGAGCACATTTGAGAGTGAACTGTGAAATCCCCACACCAGCACACAGCCCACATCTTTCTATGATTACTTTAGATCATCTATTTATCTATTTGCCTTTATAATATTTATATGCAGAACCCTTTTCGTACCTTACAGGGCACTTTTCTGAGAACCATCTTTTTGAGAACGGAAGTGAAATCCTTCTTTGTCTGTGTCTACAAAACATGTGTACCTTTTGAGGACTGTTCCTGCTCCTTATTTTTTAGCGTCAGTGATGGAATTTGCCCTGTGATTGCTTACATTAATGGCTGATCAATGGCAGGGATAATTAGTATGAACTAAAGAAACGAGCACTTCCATACTGTGTAATACTCACACAAATCCTTCTGTTAGTTCTTCCATTTTGGCTGAAAGCTAAAAAGTTTAGGCTGTCCCTAAACAAGCACAGCTTGATTGCCTTCTGTACATCCAGTTGAACGATCCTTAGTGCGTCACTGACTGCTTTAAGAAACTGACTGCTTTAAGAAACTAGATTTACTCAGACAAGAACACAAATGGGACTAAGCAGGCAATAATTGCCGTTGTAATTCTATTTCAGCATCAATTAAGATGCAGTACAGTGAAGGAGACAGTGTTTTTTGATGATGTCAATCTCTTACTTGCATAAACTCCCACACTTTTGCCACATTGATGCAGCATTTACAGTTATTAAGTTACAATTATGGAAGACAGACGATGTCATTTAAAAATGTTTACCAAAGCAGATGCAGCCTGGTTTAGTTTCAAGAACCATTCTGTGTTTATTGCATTAAAATATAATATTTTGTTTTACTTGAGTACCATTTTGTAACAGACAAAACAGCATTTAAAAAGGAGGTTTGCCAAATTTCACTTACCTGTGCCTTTTTTTCTGATTGAGAGCATTGAGGAGATAAGATTCTCCTGAAAATGTTATTACCAAACTTGGAGGATATATTACAACACATGACACCCAGATTGAAACATTGTTTTTCACACTTGGACAATTTCGCACATATGTCTTGTTAATTTTGTGCATTCTGCTTTTTTAATCTTGTGAGAATTGCTGCATTGTCTTCCAGAGGTGACTGTCCCTGTGAGCATGAAGGAGGTGGGAGGCTACATAGAGAAACAGGTGGCTTACCTGTCAGGTAATTTATTCTAGAATTATCCTAAGAATTATGTATCCTCTATTGTCTAAAGAAATTTTATGCTTGTGTTTTTCTCCTTTGTTTTACTTTAGGGGGTCGTGGGGAAGACTCTAGTGTCATCATCACCCTCCCTGAGTGTTCAGCGTTCAGTGACATTCCAGAGGAAGCTTTAGCCAAAGTCTTTACATACCTCACTCTTATTCCTCGGTGTGTCCTCCCTCATTTATTCCTACCCAAGTCTCTCCCTTTCTGCAGTGCACCAAAAGCTTGTATTCCGAGCACAGCTGCTCAGAATCAAATATCCTACAAATGCCCTCTATGTCCAAACCTCATTCTCCCATGAGATGAGAAAAGTTTACATTGGATCCGGTACAGGGCTCAAGTATTCCCTCTGTAAATTCCATATGAAAAGGAACAAATTAAGTATTATGCAAATGAAAAATGCCTATAAATTACATGCCATTGTTGTGAAGTATGATTAATTTAGTTTATATGGTTAACATTTATGTCTTTTATAAAAACCTAAAAGCCCCCTGCATTGCAAATAACTATAATACCTGTTGTTGTCGCAGAACGAGGCAACCGGGAGTCAAATTTATCGTCATTTTAGACCGAAGACTGGATACATGGACATCTATCAAAACTGCACTTGCCAGGATAGCTGTAAGTTTGGTATTTATTCCTTGAATGCATCTATTGTATTCTTTACCAATGGTTCTGGACAGTTTGGACATCATGTGTGGACAGCGGTTTAAGGTTAATGTTTTCTTAAAGAAATTGCTGTCCGTGGTTCTGAAAACCAGAGGTTCACCAAGACAGCAGCAATGAGAGGATATCATCAGTGTCTTTTTTAGCGTAATAAATCATCCCCTGTAGTTTGTTCAACACTTCGAAATGGTGCATACTTTCAAGAGGACCCCACACAACATGTCCGTACAGGATGTCCCATTGCATACTGCTGCAAATGTATGAGTAAGCAGAAATGAGCGATGACGCGGGATGCTCGGGAGAGGAAATGATGAGGAGGAATGCTGGCGGGAGGGGAAACATTGCAGTGAGTGCTGCCACCCTCCATCTGAGAGGCAGCAGGCGGCAGCAGCGCTGCGGCTGTTGTCAGGCAGTCAGAGGGAGCTGCATACCTCAGCTTGGCAATGACTTTCAGTGGTTCGATGGAAACTTCTGTTTAATCGCGATGGCTTCTGACATCATGAGCGATTGCTTTTACCACAGAGGAATGCCGAAGATCCGGAGGAGCCCGGTAACGAGCACTTTTGCTTGTTTGATTCGTAGTCTGAGGAGTTTGGGGTGAAGTTTTTGGGCGGGCAGGGTGAATGCGGCACGGGCACCGACTGTGGCTGCTGGCGAGTGTAGCAGTGCGGTGCAGAGCGCGCTTTTGCTTAGTCATGCGATTGTCTGCGTGTAAATCTTGAACAAATGCCACACTAAAGACTTTTCAGGTTAATGCTCCTCGTGAAAATCGAGTCAGGAGAAATGAATGTCAGGTTGCGTCACATGCAATTAATAAAATGCACAGGAGACACAGATACACTGTAAATCCTGCTGCAGAGCTGGCTCTTGCATTACTAAGGTATGCATGATATAGTCTTCATAATACTGTGGTCTGAAGACGAACTGTGTTATTTAGATTTATTTGCTCTGTGGCTACCGTTCAGTTTGCCATAGTAGTTATTTACTGCATCCCACCACGTCTTGTATGTACAGCTTGTATGCTGCTGTTATACAGCTGTTGTGGCATAGGTATGATGCAGATGCTGAGAGGTAATCTCTTGAGTGTCAGACAATGACATTAAACAGCCTGAAGATAAAATGCACCATATGATGCATGTAAAGATGGAGCAACTGAACCTTTAATCCATTAGGCTGACAGTAATCACCAGAGTGACAGACCAGCTGAGAGCTGAAGTCTGTCCTGTCAGATAAAAGCTTGTTAATGTCCCCCCCCTCTCTCAGATCCTATCTCTTCCTTTGCCACTATGCATACAGAGTTGCTCTGTGAAAACATTTTGTTCATGTTTTATTCTGAATCCTCTGTATGCATCATCAGCATAACAGTGGCTGTCTTTTCCCTCATCCAGGCTTCCTTTCCTGGGAACCTCCACCTGGTCTTGGTGCTCCGACCCACCAGCTTCTTCCACCGTACTGTTACGGATATCGGTTTCCGCTTTAGCCAAGACGACTTCATGCTTAAGATGCCAGTAAGGCAGCTCCTCCTCGTTTACCAAATATGTCTCACATCATGACAAGGTACAACTCATTCTTTTAGTAAAGCGGCGCTCCATGACTCTAAATTGTGTGGTAAACATGACAAAGGACACACAATGTTTTCAGTTTTTACTTTTTTTCTTTTTTAACTAACCCTGACTTTTCCGAAGCTCTTGCGCCTCACAAATTCTTTTCATTCTGTTGCCTAGAGATGTTACATTTATTTGTAGATGATTGTAATTCTTTCAATACTCTATTTTCCCTTGAATAAAAAATCACGTGTTTAGTAATAGGTAATGATAAGGAGCAAAGTGTTTTTGTGAGATCTCAGGTTTGTCTGAAAATTTAGGTGGTGATGCTGAGCTCTGTCACAGACCTACTGCGCTACATTGATGAGAACCAGCTGACATCAGAATTTGGGGGGACTTTAGACTACTGTCACAGCGACTGGATCGTTTTACGAACGGTAAACAGAACATTTAAAAAGCTGCAGTGAAACAATCACTTGCATCACTTCCCCATCTCCCTATGATATTCTATACTAATAAAATCTTGGTCCTGTTTTCACAAAGCTGCCATTTGATATGAAGCATATACAAGAGTTTCCGCCATTATCTTTTTGCCCATAAACTATTAGTCTGCTTTTTTTTCTTTTTAAATTTCTACTGTAGGCAATTGAAAGTTTTGCAGTAACAGTCAAAGACATTGCTCAGATGCTGCAGGGCTTTGGCACTGAACTTGCAGAGACAGACCTGCCTGATGAGGGGAAAGCCATTGAGCATCTCCTTGAGACTCACACAGAAAAGTACAGAAAACTTAAGGTAAGGTTTTATACATAATGCATATGCTAATATTGACATTGTCTATTAATTGTCATCTATTTGAAAGGATGCAATCAGGTCAGTTTCAAAGGAGGGCCGCCATCTTCTATCCAGCCTTGAGACTTCTGGAAAGGAAGATGATTCCCAGTGGGATGTGAAACTGGACTGGGAGACAGTGCAGAGGTAATATAGCGGCTGACTTGAAACTGCTCACCTCTAAGATTTAACTGAGAATTTTGCGGTGGAAACAAATAAGATTTACGTCAAAGCTCCTTTTTTTTCAGGCTTCTTGCCCAGCTCAGAGACATGGAGTCAGCCTTTGATGGCTTCTTTGAGAAGCATCACCTAAAACTCCATCAGTACCTTCAGTTGCTCAGATATGAGCAAAGCTTTCAGGAGGTAAGGACTTCATGTACTCCTCATGTGTGCGTTCAATGTGTTTTGTTCATATGCTTATATATGCCACATAAAACATATTGTAATTTCTGACACTTCAAGATATCGTCAAGACTTATGCTTGATTAAGACATAAAATACCAGCCCAATCCCGTCACTGATGAAGGCCTATTGCTGAAACATGTGGATTCATTAAACTGTACTACTCTACAGGATTATAAACTGGACTATGCCATATTGGTCAGAGATGGTATTTGATATGTTTTGCTCTTGGTTAAGAGCAGGCACCCAAGTCAGTTATTAAAATGGGTTTTAAGCTGTGTGTGCTGTTTATCTCTGTTATACGTCTTTTAAAATAAGACATAAAATGTCCTCTAAAAAGGAACTGCAATTACAAATATCAAACTAAAAATGACATCTCTAGAGGTAGGTCACATTTCTTGAGCTGAAACATTTGTAGTAAGCCATAGCCTTCGCTCCAGCATTTGAAACTGCCATTGGTCATGTGTCTTGAAAAATATGTTTATGCATCAACATATTCTAAAGGGAGAAGCAGGTGAAAGTTGCAGCCAGTTTGAAAGGGATATACATGCATCAGGCCTTAATGGGTTGATGTGGTTGTAATGTATGATGTGCCTCTTTGTTTAGATGGACTTGTGTCTGGAGCATCTCATGTGTCAGGAGAAAGAATTGTCCACAAACGTGAACACTCTGGCTCAAACAGAACAGGCTCTCAAAAGGCTGGACTACCTGGAATCTAATGCACAGGTCAGTAGTTCTCCAATTACACTGTCAAAGACTTGTCTGCTGTTTCTGGCACCTTTGCAGCAAACAGGTTCTAAATTGAGCCTTTTTCAGATGTTAATAGGCTATTTTTAAGGTTAGGGGTTGTTGTTTTAATATTATATTTGCTGCCTGTTTGGATATAAACCATTTTCACTCCAAAAATCAACAAAATATATGATTTGTAAAGGAAGGTTCTAAATGTTTTTGACAACTGTGGGTGCAAAATGGATTCCTACTTCCTACTGTGTTTCTTTGTTGGTTCTGTCAGGAGGTGATGGCTCGAGCCCAGATCATCATCCTCCATGGACACCAGCTATCAGCTGGTCACCACTACGCCATGGCTCTCATTATGCAGCGCTGCAATGAGCTTCGCCACCACTGTGATACACTCTCTGCTGCTCTCAAGACCAAGCACTCTGTTCTTCTGCAAACACACCAGCTGCTGCTTTGTCTTGAGCAGGTAATGCAGGCATACATTTATTTACAATCAATACAGTAAAGACACCAGCAAATATATATCTGTATGATACCAGTGTGCTCTCTGATCTCAGGCCCAAACTTGGTGTGACGATGGAGCGTATATGTTAGCCAATCAGCTAGCAGATAAGTTCCAGTCTAAGGAGGGGGCTCAGGCTGCCTTGAGGGACATTGAGAAGTTCCTGGAGGAGACACCGTCCATGCTGACCTCAGGTCTTGATCCCCTTGCCATTGAGTATGAAGCTGTCATCACGCCTCAGCTACAGGTCAGCTATCACAACATTAACACTGTATGTTAAAAGCATCTGACACGATCCCCATTTTTAATATCTGACTTACTGGCATCAGTAAGTCAAAAGGTTGGTCTGGAATCAGCATACATGTGTATGCCAATGTTATCCTCTTTCTCTTTTTGATTCCTTTATGTCTCTCTGTTAGGCTCAGATTGAGAAAACGTTTGAAAAGCACACAGCAGTGCAGCAGATGATCCAGAACAGACAGGCTAGTCTGAAGAAACTGGCTGACAAACATGTGCGACCAATCCAGCTGGTGGCCCCCAGACCTGAAAACCCACCACGCTCTAAATCCCCACTCTTCTCCCCAAAGCATAGTACGACAGCACACACACACACACACACACACACACATGCATCTTAGCTCACAAAAAGAACCATGCTTAAAATAGAGAATTAATATCCTGGTAAATGCACAATGATACAAGGAATCATCTTTGTTACATCAGATGAAACAGCGCATGTTTTAGGTCAGCTGCACAATTTGCAGCATATACAGTCTCACATCTCCCCTTGCTACCCCACCTCCTCTGTTTTCCAAGTCTAGTACATTGCCTAATCCCAGCCCTTTTATTATGGCATCAATCACACTCCCCCTCATATTTTCACATTTCCTTTAGGCACCATGGTTAAATTATCACATCATAGGAACCAACTGTGTAGCACCAAGGTTTGCCTTAATGGCCTTTGGGGTTTGAGTGCTAGGGTAGTCCACTGGGAAAAACCTGACTGCTCAACAATAGCAGTCATAGAACTGTTTATAGTTCATATAAATTAAAGAAGGTTTTTTTTTTACCTACCTCTATGCCACAAGGGAGGCTCTACAAAGCTGCAGTATATATATGGTAGTTTGTAATTAAAGCAGTATGTGTGGAGGGTGTCAGTTTTTCCAGTGAATAAGCTCTCATCCACTGAATGTATTATTTTTGGCTCTTTTTATGTCTGTATAAATTATATATGAAAATGAGCCATAGTGTTGAGAGTAACAAGAAGAAGTGGGAATTGAGGCCATTGAGGCTCGCTTGATACTTGGAAGAACGGCCATTTTTGAATGGAGATGAAGGGGAGAATTGGTCACCTTTGATCTGGTATATGCTTACATGCATATACACCATTAATTAAT
Organism: Leuresthes tenuis; assembly: GCF_036924035.1. Taxonomy (NCBI): domain Eukaryota; kingdom Metazoa; phylum Chordata; class Actinopteri; order Atheriniformes; family Atherinopsidae; genus Leuresthes; species Leuresthes tenuis. The sequence continues at coordinate 12,537,664 of NW_027325365.1, read as the reverse complement.
GTAAAATGGAACAAGCCAAGGCAAAACACTCAGCTGAGCTTTGACCATCATGTAAAGAATTCAGCTGAACACTGACATAATACTGCTGTAAGTCTTTATTTCTTTAGAGAAATAAATCAATGATCATTGATCACTTATAATTTCCATCATGACTGATTTATGACTTTTAAAATTGGTGAGCAACTAAAAGGTCCTATGAAGAACCAGTGAACCCCTTTGATGATGAATTGTATAAACTCAAGGTCATGGAAAAATAATTTAATAATTTAAAGTAGTCATCCATTCAATATGCCTCCCCAGAGCATATGGAAACAGACACTGTATATGACTTACTCTCTCTGATTAGCTGCTGATGATGATGGTGATGATGTGGATTTCACAGGTGATGGTTTGAAGTTTACATTCGACCTCTCTCTTCCTGGGAAGAGAGCATCTCGGAAGAGTCCTAATCCTAGAAAAGTAAGTGAAGTTTAACATTTCTATTTTTTTTTTTGCAAGCTTTGTTCAATTCCTTCCATTCTTACAGCTGCAAAATTCCCGAAACCTTTTTTTTATTTTTTTTTATCTCATAATGTACTTATCATGACCTTCTGTGGTGTGCTCAGATAGAGGTGATTCATGACTACCAGGAAAGCCGGAGCTGTGTGTCATACAATCTGGATGGAGATGACAGCCCAGATCTCTTGAAACGGTGAGGAGGAGGAGGAGGCCTTCGTCCATCAATCTGTTTGTCCTCACTACTGCTTTTGATGTTGTTTACGCTGTGATTCTCTTTGCTCAGTGCTAATGATGTCCTCTGGCTCCCTTTTTATGTCCGTCTGTTTGTCTGCATGCTTGTGTCACAGTCATGTGATGAGAGAACTCATAGAGACTGAAAGGATCTATGTGGAGGAGCTGCTGTCAGTGCTACTGGTATGAACATTCTGACAAATTATTCAAATAGGCTCTTATGGACATCTTAAAAACGTGTGAATGTGTTTGTTGTCATCTAGATTTTTTTGTTATGACATATTCTGTCAATTTTGTATTAATCATTTCATGTTGCTATAAATAATGCAGGGTTACAGGGCTGAAATGGACAATGCAGCTCTGTCTGGGCTTCTGCCCCCAATTCTTCGCAATAAGAGAGATATTCTCTTTGGAAACATGCCTGAGATCTACAATTTTCACAGCAGGCAAGTTATAAATAAATCAAAACACAAAGAGACCCATTCGAACACAGAATGTACAACACAAGAAACAGCAATGGCTGTACATTGTTAGCAGTCACAGTGGGAGCTGTAATTAAGGTTGGTTAGCTTTTTGTTTTTTCAAAGGTGTGATTTAGCTATTTGTTTATAATTCAGAGGTCATCCACTAATAGAGAAATCACTCAGTCTAACCTGAATGCTGTTTTTCGAAAGCTTACCTTACCAAAAACAAAGGTAACTCTGATTTGAGCTTTTGCAAATGACCCCCTGTTGAAAGCTTAGATAACCCAACATGTACAGTATTAATGAGGAAAATCTACACTCCTGCATTATTTAGTGCTGCGTCCTACCTGCTGAGGTTCAGACCTAATTTAGCTGCTATTTGAGCCAAATACATTTTCTGTGCTGGAAATAAGTCATCTGAAAGCAGCTGGGTTTTCTATGGAGTTCATTTATGTGTAAAATGTGTATGTATTGCTGCTGTCTTTGACTTGTATGATCTTTTCAATCAATTCTTGGCCTTTGGTCTATTTTGGAATTCAGGGTTTTCCTCCAGGACCTAGAAGGATGTCTCGAGGCTCCTGAAGGTGTGGGAGCATGTTTTCTTCAGCGGGTGAGATGATGAACGTTTATATTACGTAGCCTCTTTGTGCTTTAGACTTTTTGTATGTTATTTACGTACATATATTCAGAACAGATCTCTCTGTCCTGTCTCCCCAGAAAGAAAGTTTCCAAATGTACGAATGCTACTGTCAGAATAAGCCGCGCTCTGAAGCGCTGTGGAGACAATTCTCAGACTGCAGCTTCTTTCAAGTAAGCTTTGCCACTATTTCACTTTTTTTCTGTTTTGGTGTCATGCAAAATGGCTTAAGATATTTTAGCTCCTTACACTATTAGAATATTAGTTGCACACAGACAGATGAGATCTACCACTAAAGCTCTAAACCAAGTAATACCTTCACATCAGAATAAATGTTAGCCTCTCAACAAGTGAGAACCTAGCTGTGATTTGTCACTGACACACATTGCATGCAGTTTGGTGATTAACTTTGGCTCTGTGTGAAGGAGTGTCAAAGAAAGCTGGAGCACAAGCTGGGCCTGGATTCCTACCTGTTGAAACCAGTCCAGCGTCTCACCAAATACCAGCTTCTGCTCAAGGTTAGGGCATGAAGTCATATATTGTGTTTTCCATGAGACTGACCTTAACGTTGTTCTTCAGATAACACCACAAGCCAAACTCAAAGAAGACAAAGAAAACAAAATGTGTTAGCTGCCGTATTGCACGCATGTTTGTGTGCATGTCTCACTACATGTGCTGCATTGTTGTATTCTCAGGAGCTGCTGAAATACAGCACCGATAGTGAGGGAACTTCTGAGCTGCAGGGAGCACTGGCAGCCATGCTGGACCTGCTCAAATCAGTCAATGACTCCATGCATCAGATTGCCATCACAGGATATGAGGTAAGCAAACCCTTTCTCATCTATTTTTTTTCTGAATTCGTCATCTTGAATTATTTTGAGATCAATGTTCTCTAAAACTGATTATACTCGCAACATCAGGAATTTCTCCGTCCTTCATCCGCAGGGTGACATCTGTGAGCTCGGCCGTGTGCTGATGCAGGGCTCTTTTAGTGTGTGGATCAGCCATAAGAGAGGCCCCACACGCATGAAGGAGTTGGCACGCTTCAAGCCAATGCAGAGACACCTCTTCTTGTATGAGAGGGCCCTACTGTTATGCAAACGAAGGGAGGACCACGGGGACGGCAGCGACAAGACCCCCTCATACAGCTTCAAGCACTGTCTCAAGGTTGGTCTGGAATTTTTTTTGAAACATTGGCAGATAGGAATATTATATGTTACCAATTGCTCACCATGTTTTGACTATGATATGGGATTTCTCCTTGAGGAAAACTTCTGTTACATGTTAGAGACATGTCTGTCTCTATAGGCATCCCATCCATAATATTGCCACACACATTTCATACCACCCTGATGCTCCCATCACTTTGAAGTGAACGGTTCTCCGCTGGATTACATTGAGGCCTTTATGAGGTTGCTGGTTGTAACTCTTCTTGTCCCTATAAATCGTGTAAATCCTAAAATATGGAAAAACAAATTTTCTTTTAATTCTGCAACTGATTGATTAACCACAGCTTATTACTTATTATCCTTGTCACTGTCACTGTTCTTAGGGTTTAGCACCAGGTGACGACTGGAATTATTTACAGGGAACTCTGAATTGATGTCATCATTATCTTTCAACATCTTTAAGCTGCCCAGCTGGTAGCAGAACAAGATGCATTCCTGTGACACTTCTTTTGTTGTATGTGTTGACGTTTGGGGTGTCACATGTGGTGTCGCCCCGGCAGCTGCAGCTCTTGATTTATTATTGAGGATGTGGGAAGGAAGCAGTTGCACAGCTTAGGTGTGTGTGAGGGTGCAAATGTTGTTAGGTGCAGATGTGTTACATGATGTAACTCTGATGCACTGTTGTGTTATTCATCCTAATGCTGTGTTTTTCTCTTGGCAGATGACTGCTGTGGGGATCACAGAGAATGTCAAGGGAGATGTGAAGAAGTTTGAGATCTGGTACAGTGGAAGAGAGGAGGTTTATGTGGTTCAGGTAAGACGTTTGAATACAGTAGCTTGTCTTTATTTCAGGTTTATTACTTTGACTGCTAGATTTTTAATCATTACAACTAGAGCTGCTGTGAATATAGCAGTAATTGTCGAGCATCAATTAACTGTGAGCAGTTTTGATAAACAGTTATTATCTTGATATTTCTAAGGAATCTAGTTTTTATCTTGGTTTAAAAATATTATGTTTGGTTTCTGGTCTTTTGGTCAGACAGATCACATTCTTAGAGAGAAATATGAGCAATTTTACTTACATTTATTTGATTGTATGAAAGATGAGAGTGATCTTTTAGAAGTTATCCACACTTGTTTTTCACCAGTCCGTGTTTTTTGTCTCTCAGGCCCCTACAGTGGAGGTGAAGATGGCTTGGCTCAACGAGCTTCGAAGAATTCTGACCAACCAGCAAAAGCTGCTAAGGGGTGTGTAGGCAATTTGACTACATATAGGAAAAAAACCCAACTAAGAACAGTCCCCACTTAACCTTCAGAGCTGTGAGTGGATTCTCACTGCCTTATCCCCCATGAGACATGGTTAAAAACCAAAAGCTAGTAATGAGCTTTTGTGCTTAGAGGTTCTCACCATAAGAAGAAGTTAATGTTCAACGTAGAATCAAATGAAACCTGTTCACAAAGTGAATTCTCACCCTATAACTTCTACAAACATCCTGCTCCTCTTCTTTCCACAGATGAAGCATATCAACATGGCCAAATGGCTGAATACGTGCCGCTTTCTCCACCCCTCACTGAGAGGTCAGTGTCTTTGGTTGATTATGAAATCAGTATTTAGCAGAAGTGTGTTAGGAGCATGTCTGTAGGCTGCAGTAACACAAACATACAAACACATAACCCTTTGCAAAACCCCCACACATGCAGTCACAGAGCCAGCCAATTTGCATTTTTCATATGAGATCAAAGCTGTGGTGAATGTGATTATCATTCGGTTTTGGCTTTGTGCGTGGCAGTGTGTGACAGTGGGCACAGGCCCCTCTCTGTTCATGTGCACTGCTGTCTAGTTGCCTATCCCCACTCCTCCCGTCCCCTACCTGCAGGGGAATGCGGCCGTCCAGAGGGGTCCCCAGGGGCTGTCTGCCGGGGCTGGACTTTGTCTCGTTGTCAGCTGACGTGTTTCTGTGTCTGCGGTCCCAGAGCCCCCGTCCCCGAAGCCCCCGGCAACTGCCCCGGCCGCGTCCCCGCCACTGCTCCCAGCGCCACTGACCTGCTGTAATGCTCAGTGGTAAACTCAGCCTGGCTCGCCTCACCATGGCATGTGGAGCGAAAACCCCAGGACTGCTGTGTTTGCATACTGATCGTCAGCTGCACCCCCCCTTTTTATAGCCTCCATCATGGCTTATAACTGACCCCACTCTTCGTGTCAGTGTCTCAGCAACTCCTCCATGGCTTTCTAATGTGGATTCAAAAACTTATTACTGCATCTCAGATTTGCTATTTTTGCATGTAATGCAAAGTGCAAACAAAAGAAGAGTTTTAGTTTCATTCCATGAATCCTCTTAATTTCCTCATGGCAGCTGTTTTTTCTTTTCTTAGATTGGGCTCGTTTCTTGAGATCTGATCAAGCGACTTGAAAGTTTGCCTCTCAGAAACTTCCCTATTTAACATCCAATGACAAACCGACACGGTCATTACATTTGGATCTTAATAAATCGAGACCTGATCTATCCTTGTGTTGACACATGCAAATGAATAAGTCTGCGAATACGGTTGATGGCCTGTAATTCCTGTGATTCCAACCTTGTATGGAAAGGCTTGCAAATGGCCGTCGATCATTCTGCACTGTCTGCTTGGTGTCATGACTGTGTGAGAAACAACAGGGCAGAGTTGTTCTTGGCAGTAATTTGGGGACAGTTTTATTTTATGAATCATATTTTAGAGCTGACCCCGGGTTTTATGGCTGAGGACAGCATCTATCCTGAGAGTTGCAGACTGTGCTGCATGTAACCACGGGTGTTGTTTTGTGTTATTTTCCTAGCAAACAGCAGAGAGCGTCAGTGAGCTCAGACGACACAGAGTCAGGAAGGAGCAGTCCAGACCCCCAGCCACACTCCCCTAAACACCAGCACAACCGTAGGAGTGAGTAAATCACATTTCTTGATGTTTATGTCATAATCAAGTAGATACTTAGTAACTAAATGACAGATAATTGTAAGGGCATTGATCCAAAATTATATTTGCTTTGCAAAATTTTGCACCGCTGCTGCTGATTTTCATCATAATCCTAAACTAATGTAGATATTTAACTTTTCACCCTCAGCGGTTCAGGTTTACTTTGATCTGAAGAACCAGGTACATCGAGGACTTTGGGGGAAAAAGGTCCAGCTACTGAGATTAGCTTTTGATTCTACGTTCTTTTTAATTTCCCAGTAAGTGTTAAAAGGGCCATTTTAATGCTGATATAGTTACTAAGTATCTACATGGGGCTTTTTCAGGTGTAGTGTTCTGGCAATTTTGCTCTTCAATACCCTTTAACAGCATTTCTGTGTCCCAGGTTGGCCCGGGGCTCACCACTCAGTAGACATCTGTGAGGGGCTGGAGGAGTGGTCTGGAGGCAGGGACCACTTCCACCAATCTGACACCGAGGAGGACGTTTCGGTGCAACTGGTGAGACCGAGTACACTTCAGGGACAATTAATTTTTTTTGTTTTTTGAAAACCATCGAAAGCTAGACTTTTTCCTAATAAAACAACATAACTGCCCTAATGGTTTTAGAGGGTACTTTGCTAGAATGTGCAGCTACTGCAGAAGCTTGATCACCTCCAGATTTAAACCTAATTTAAAGCACATTTAGTAGTAACCTGCTTGATGTCCTCAGTGTTTGACTGTCATGTAATTATGAAGCAGCTAAGCAAGATAAGATGGCTCTAGTCCACTGATGAACTTGATTAAGTCAGCAAAAAATGTTTAAATCAAACTCAGCCACACTTCCACAGTCATGTCCCGAATTTCCATTGTCTTTTGGTCTATGAGTTGCATTTGTTCCACCTAACACTTGCTGTAACCCATGTCAAGGCCTGTTTATTGCATCTTGGTTACTGTACATCCATACAACACATGCCATAACCTACTTAGGGCTCTGCTCTCAGACCCATGGTAAAACCTGTCAGTCACCAGTCCATTGAAACAAACATTTGAAACATTAATTCTGTTTGAAAGATATTTTGTGGCTGTTATATCTGTTAATGTTGTTCCTGTTGGATTTATTTTCCGTCTAATTGTCATTATTACGAAACCTTTTGCTGTCACGGATGCTGTATGAACGATCTCCCTTATTTGTTATCCTATTTTACTTTATTTTTCTATCTGTATTAGTCTCCAGGCAGATATAGGGCTTTGGCTGACTGTCTCCAAAATGGACCGGACAGCATCACCATCAAATGTGGAGATGTCATCCAACTACAATGTGAAGACAATAGGGGACGTTGGTGAGTTTTCAGCCACATGTGATCTTCAGTAAAGCGCCCTGTCTGTCTTAGTGATCAGCCACAACCTCGACCCATGAGAAGAGAGCAGAAATATCTTCATGATGTTTGCTTTTAAAGTAAAACAGTGAAATCCAGCCAACCTGATGACAGTGTTTGTTTATCAAAATGATCAAATCGCTCTCATCACGTCAACACACTCTCGACACCTGAAATCCTGGCTGGAAGGCTGGTGAAAAATCTGGGCCGGCGACAGGAGGGCTTCATATCCGCTGCCAGCCTGCGGCTGATTATAAGAGACAGCAGTCGAGAAAACTCCTCCAGACTAGGAGGTAAAGAAAAGTGATGTACTTCTATGTTGAGTCATCGCATTTTTTCGCTTTGATTTTTTTCTTTTGAAGTCCGTGTTATTTTTGCAGATCCAGGCAACCTGAAGGTGAGAAAGCTGAGCTCCCCGTAGAGAAGAAAGCAGAGCGTGACTCTAATGTTTACCTGTGGATGATGAACAGGCAGAAGGAACGGACTGAGTCATTGCTGTTGCTCATAACTGATGCACTATCAGCAAACCTCTCTTCGCTCCTCCGTGCATCTGCTTTCCACAGTATTGTTCACTCATCAAAGACAAAAATGTGAACGTCCATAGATTTGACTTCTCCTTCAGCTTTCATGGACAATCTTCTGAGCGAACGTTTTCAGATAGAAAGGCACCAGCACAAAGACACAGGAGCTGTTAAAGACCTATTGGACAATCAAGAGCCTACCCCAGGATCCTGTTTGGTCTTCCTCTTTTCTGACTGGTAGTATTACTGTTTGGTCCCTCTGGCGCTTAATCTGCAACGTATGCTGTCAGGATGTCAGTTCGCTGCTGCAGCATTGGGTCATTTTACAAACTGGGCACTCTATTCAAACCAATACCTGAGGTTTCAATATATCTGAGGACTTGTGTGTGTATGTCCCTGGTTCTCTCAGTTTTGTGCTGGATTGATGGTACACCAGGATTTGCCTGAAACATTTCTTAAGAAAGAGACTGTTGTATATGTGGTATGATTTGTGATATTCAATGAATCATATATTCATTTTTGTGTAATTATTTGACATTTTCCATTTTCCTCAAGGCGCACTCTTCTGTACAGTCAGAAAATGCCAAAATGTGCCATGCCATAATGCCTTTTTTATTCCTGCTTTTGTAGAGTGTCTTGTATTCACTGTTTGCAAAATCAAATACTCTGTTCTTGCTTTAAACTGACCTCTCAAAAATTCAACTGGCACTTTGATAAGGTGGAAGTACAATGTTAACTAAAAATCCACCTGAATGTGCTCTTCTTGCTGCTTTATTGCTCTCGCAATGAATCCCCCCCCCCGCCCCTTCTTGCTGTGCTGCTTCGTTTCCTCTTGAATGTATGATGTTAGGGAGGCAGGGTAGACATACCCCCTGCATGCTGGCAGCAGTTGACACTTCAATGACTGCAATGCAAAACACAGTGTAACATGATGGAGACTGATGGCAACGTATTCCCCAGAGACATATGAGAGTCGCCGCAGAGTGCGAAATACTGTCATTTTCTTGACGATGTTGTGTGAACCAACTGTCAGTCACGGCACACACAAGGAGGAGTGAGGCAGATTAAGAGAAAACTATGCTGCATATACTCAATCACCTCAGAAGCAGATTGTTTCCTCCTCAGCCTTACAGCCCGGTTAATCTTTGCTCTACCATTAAAAGGGATCATACAGCCAAAATGAAGTATATACCGTCTGTGTCGAACACTTAATTAATTATTGATTTCAGACTTATATGATTTACCACATCAAATCGAGGCCTCGGTCGGAGGGCTGCCTTTGATACATTGTGTTTGATATGGTAATGAGTTCAGAAAGCAGCAGGGGCTGCTGTGCACCACATATTTCCTAAGTTGTTAATTTATTTATTTTGCTGTCATGTTGCTCCTGCTCATTGTGAAGTATTTGTGTAGTTAGTCTCAAATGAAATGACATCCCCGTATATTTACAGCGACTATGCCAGACTCTACTGCACCACCCCCTTTATTTATCCTTTTAGCTCACACAAGCTCAAATAAGATGATTTCTTTTGTTGCTTCGATCCAAAATGCTGCAGTATTTGCACAGATTTATCAAGGAAGAAAAAAAGAAAAAGAAAAACTGCTTTAAATGTTACAAATCCTGTTGATCCCAGTAGCCTAAGCTTGTTTCTTTACACGGAAATGCATGACAACTGAAAATGAGCAGGTTGTTATTCTAATGCAGTCAGTACTTTTTGTACAGCTTTGGTTCTGTTGGAAATAATCTTTGAATGAAAGGGATTTATTGCAATATATATATTTTTTTTGTCATTTAAATAATTAGACGTTTTAATATGAAAATGTTTGGCTGAAAACTAAGGCTAAGAGTCTTTTGCCAAACAATCACATTTAGACGATTATTTCTGTATTCTTGTTTCAGTAAAAGCAGATTTAAATAATATTCCTGTGCAAACTTTTCTTTTTTTTCAAGCTTTAGGTGGCATATGATTTGAATCATTGATTTAAAAATATCCTTCCTGATGCACTGGCATTACTCACTATTATGTCACAGTAAAGTAAAGGTGTGTTTTGCAGCAACTGCTGTATTTTTCCTGACTTGAATTTTTTGTAATTGTCTGTTTTAATACAGGAATACAGGAAGGAATGAACACACTGAGTAATGAAAGCATCTTTAAAAGTTTTTAAACATACCCATATAGCATGTTCCATCATGTTTATGATGCATCTTGCTTTTGTCATTAAGCTGTATGGTAGATTTCAATGTAAATGACCCATTCTGTTGTTTTTTTTTCTTTTCTATTTCATTTAATAAGCTAACTGCTCTTTTAATACATTGGCATATGTAGCCTGTCCTGCTTAGATGATTTGATTTAGATTTGATAATTGGATGTCAAAGTCTTTCAACAAATATTTATTTGAAAAGCAGCTTGTATTTTTTAAGCACAGCATACTGTATTTGACATGCACTCTATTTGTACAATCGTATTTTCTGATTCTAAAATCGTTAAATCAGTAGTCAGGGTCTTCCACATCAAATGCCAGCATGCGTTTAGTTAACCCCATAACATGGTTTATCCAGCGGTAATAAACTGACACCCGGGTGTACACACCGTATTTACCTTTTTTTGCACATTCCTCCCCCCAGCTTACAATGCCTGTCAGGAACCACGTGTCATGAATGTGGTTTGTGTGAGGACCTCCACTGTCGCCCTGACAGGCATCTTTGTCCTCATCATAGTATCCAGCACAAAACATGACAGGAGTGATCCTGGCACTGCTGCTGTCCTTACAGTCTGTTCGATCTGTATAGGGGACCTCAACCTTCTGCAGCGTGTTAGCTGTGGAGCCGAGGAAGCGTGTACGGCCCCAGCCGCTGACCGTAGCCGGGGATGACTCCTTCACTAAGGCCTCTGTGAAAGCCATGGGCCCAATGCAGATGGGTCGCACTGTTGAAGAGAACCTGATGGGATTTGTGAGACGGAGCAGAGCAATGTCGTGATTGTACATGCTAAGATTTGCATTGTAGCGTGGGTGTATGTGGTGCTCCAACACCTCATAATCCTGCTCTGTGCCTTCGTTAATGTCGATATTATGCTCCCCTGAAGATAGAGAAACCAGTTAAAAGTGCAAAAGTTCTTAAAAAGCCTGTGCTTAGATAAAAAATGTATCAAGGTAAAAATATTATCTCAGTCTGCCACGTAAAACTACACCGAGGCTGTAACAGTAATTACATTTTCTATCAATTTTTTTTAATAGTTTTTTAACCCTCTGAGGTCTATGATCACGCTGGCTTGATCAGATTGTATGATGTCATTATGGCAAATACTTAGTTTAGAAAGTACACAAAAAAGCTATAAGGCCTCATTGAGAGGGATAACATTTTCCATGTTGGTTGGGTTCGGTAAACTCTAACATAATGCAAAGACTAGCTACAAGTCACATGGCTAAGAAAGTAAACCAAATGTTCTTTTTTTCTATGACCAAAACAACTTATTTGTCAAAACAGTTGAAGATTAACTTTCTGCAAACTGGTACATTGCTGATATTCTACTGCTACGTCTCTGCTGTGAATCTTACCTACTCTGACCAAAAAGGACCCTTGTGCCTCCACCAGGCAATGTGCTGCAGTGATAATCCAACGATCTCTGAGTATGGAGCCCCCACAGAATAAATGACCACTAGGACGTGCTATCAGCGCTACCTGGGAAAGAAAAAAGTTGGTAAACAGAACTGTTAATACAAACAGGAAGTCTTACATTCTCATTCCTGTGGTTCGATGCTTTACCTGCCACGGGATCTCTCCTGGAATGGCCTCCCTCCCACCAACGATGCGTTTTAAAGGCCTCTGTGGCTCTTCAAAGGCGACTTCAGATTCCTTTAATTTCCACAGAGGTAGTTTCTTTCGTGATCTCTTTACGAAAGAGTAAGTTGTAGCAATAAACTGCTCTGTGGTACTGGCTGGTGTTGAAGGAGGAGATGTGGTAGAGGTCATGTTAGTTGCTGAAGTAGTGTTGTGTTCCAGGATTGCATTCCCATAGCCGAACAGGGACCTTTTCAATGTGTTGGTTTCTGTCTGTGCAGTTCGGCCACATGGGAATTCAACTGTTGACGAGAGAAAATGGATCTACAATGTGAAATAAGAATTAAAACGTCAGTATTATGATGTTCATATGAGAATTCACTATCCAGACCTTCTGCTTCACAGTTGAGGCCATCCTGCATCAGCCTGTATCCTGTTGCACACGAGCATTTTGCCCCATAGGTTCCAATTAATTCACAGAAGTGCATACAATCCCCGTTGTTCACATCACATCTTTTTGCTAAAACTGAGGACAAAAAAAACGACAAAGTTAAGCAAAACTCATCCTTTGAACAAATGTAATGAATGACATGCCATCACCTTGTTATGTAAGATCCTGTGAGTTAGTTTTTACATATGTTTAGAAATCTGTCTTAAACAATGATAAGGTATCATAATGACCATTAAAGTTGGCTTGTATGCTGAAAACATTGCTTCTGTCAATACTGAGCTTTAAAGTATGCCAGTCTAATTAACACACACAATAAAAAGCCACAATCTGGGCGAAAATCTAACCCTTAGAACTGAAATGTGGCTTCGGAAGGTTGATTTGAGCAAAGTCTCTTAAGTTATCATTAACTCAGAGGCTTTATATTTTCTTAAGATAAATATCCAGATTGTATTGTTATATAGAATTGTTTTCTCCCTTCATCTATACCATCTTTACCCCAAGATTAACACAAATATTCAGGTCTTTTAAAATGCAATTCAAAACCAAAAACTCCTCTTGACTTTATTACCCACAGTGTACTCGAACCGTATGTTCCAAGTATTACTCAGACTGTGCTACAAAAGAGATGGATGTCGTTTTAAGTAGCCTCCAGGCTGGTGAACAAAAACATCTGAAAAGCATTACATTTTGAGCAAGGAATAAGAGGAGTATTTTGACTGGATTGCAGAAGTCAGGCCAACATAGCAAGAGTTATTGCGAATGATCCGCTGCTGTGTGGACTGGCAAATCGATCTGTCGTGTCTGCTTATGCAATGATTGATGGCTCTCGTATGTTCATAGCCACGGTGGGAAATGCTTTGGCAGGTAAATGTGTGTTTTTCAAACTTATTTCAAACCTTTTGCTCTTTCTTGCAGCTGTGACTGCAGAATATAGAGCGAAAGTAACTGTGTCCAGCAGGTGCTTTCATCAATGCCCAATGGATCGCGAGTCAATAAATGCCATCAACTACTTTAGAGTCATTTGACCCGGACACAAGAGCAGATTGTACCTCCCCACTATAAACAAGACACAGATGGTCGTACTGTTAGTGGCTCTTCTCCCCAGTGAGAAACAGGCTCTATATATTATCTACATTAAGAATGAATCTCTTAAAGGCCAGTGTGAAATGAAGAAATGCTCCAAGAGAAATTAAAGATAAATTATGATATTAATTATTATTAGATAAATTAATTAAAAAAAATCTTATTTAGTTTAATTATGATGCTAAAGGACATGTACTCACCAATCTCACAGTTTCTGCCAGTGAAACCAGACACACAGATGCAGGTGTAGTAGCCGAGGTGGTCTTTGCATGAGCCCTGGTTCAGACATGGGTCTGACTTACACTGATTTCCATCTGAAGAAATCCAAATATGGGATATCACAGTCATCAATATTTTATAGTATCAAGTTTACATACACCAGTAGTATATGGTTTTTAAAAGCAAGATAAATACACATCTGTGTTCCCAGCTAAACACAAGGCTCAATCTTCTTTAGTTTTGAAACAAGGAATGACATGACACCCATAAGATGGAAGTACATAGCTTCTCTGTAGGTTAAACTGGTGACTTTAACAAATTAAATCAGTCTTTAAGCATCAATCTTTAAGCATACTCTTACCTATATATCTTGCCCAGAACTCCATCTAAAACACAAAGTAAAACCACTTAATAGTACAGCCAACAAGGACAAGAATATGTGGTAAATGACATCAAAATGAACAAATACATGCCGTCTTTTCATCATTCTCAAAGGTCTCTCGAGCCTCTTCCAGGTCACATACTTCCTCAATACACTCTCTCTCTAGGTTGCCCTCCAGCAGCTCCTCAAACACACCGGTGTTATAACGTTTATGTCTCTGTAGGACGCTGTCGGCCGTCTGACCAGAGAGAAACATCGAGCCTGCAGCTGGAGCAGGAGCTGGAGTGAACCAAAGAGACAGAAGAACGAGTCTCTGTGACTGTAACTACTATCGTCATAGATTTTAGAAACACTACGGAAGGTCTTACCTCCAGAGACAAGCTGAAAGATCAAGATCAGCAAAAACAAAAAACCTAGAGCCATTCCAGATTCCTGTGACATCCTGACAGACACACACTGGACCATCACTCCAAAGTACAAATGTCTGTTTGTACATGTGCACTCACAATTAGCTGTGTTTGTTCAGAGAAAAACAATCTGACAGTCTGGAAAACCTGTATTACGACATCAACGTTGACAGTGCCAAGACAACGTGGGATAAATTCCAAATGAGCAAATAATGTGGAATTCGAGACGGAGGAGGATTTGCACGTTAATCAGACCAACTTATTCCAAACTGAGAAAAATCACACATGTTCTGCTTCAGCGATGCCGCTTCAAAAACCTTCCCGACTGTAACTCATGGCCTATTTGACTCTTGCTCTCATCCCTGTTGGATCATACACTTAAACATAAGCCTCAGATTTTATTGAAATAGAAATGTGTCAACCTCTGGGATTCTTATACAGTTTCTTTATAAATACTGTGTTTAAACATGACTATAAGACAAAAATATAAACATAGTGATGTAGCTCGAATCTACACAAAACTATGTGCTGAAAAAATGTGCCTCTTTGGCTGAGGACATTAGTTATATATTGTATAATTTCAGCCCTCTTTATGAATTGAATTAACTTAGTTTTAATCTAATTTATGTCATGACTATCAATTCAGCTTAGTAAGCCATCTATTTGAAAAAAAATGCTCAAACGATTTGGTGACCAGGCTGTGCCCACGTTGACAAAGTGTATTTCATACTTTACACCACAAGATGGCGCACATACACCCCTGCAGAAGACCTCAAGTTCACTGAAGGTAATAGTTAGCCTGAGCCTGGGATGAAGTTCTCTACCAACAGTGCAGAGGAAAGTTTAAGAGACAGTTGGAGCAAACATACTCTTCAGGATGTGCACTTATTTTGCAAAGGGGGTGCAATTTGCTCTAGAATCAACCTGCAACTGGTCACAAACTGGCATGAATGACTGGCCGGTAAAAAGAGGGAATGAAAGAAGGACTTTGTGTTCTAGCTGTAGTGTATCCCACAAAGCGGCTTTATATTTGAGCCTCTGCACTCTGTGCTCATTCATACAGCCATCAGTTTTTCTTTTTGTCAGTTCCGTAAAGCAAAACAACAAAAAATATTTAATTTACCCAAATGTAGATCAACACATTTTGACACACATGGAGCCAGAGTGCGCAACACTTTTTTAAGTTTTTCAAATGATTTGTTCCTAGTGATCAACAATTTTACTACATTTTTGGTGTGCTATACTTTTCTACTCTAAATATTGTCTAACATTTACAATAATCGAGTTATGAACCCACTGTTACTGCAAAACGTGAGCCTTTATCTCGCAAGCCTGAAGCGACACACATGTTGTGTGAGCGTTTTCAAGACACAATTCTATCTTCAAAAAATACTGATAAACACCAGGACAAAGTCAGCAATTTACAAAGTTACTTTTTTTTTTTCTAGTTTCTGAAAGGTTTTAATGGGCCACTTTAAGCTTCCCAGAGAACCCTTGAAAGTCTCATATTATCATAAGGTGGTATTTATGTAAAGTCTACATCTGAAAATTAGCACTCAAGCTAAAAAGAGACGACAATCGACAATGGTTATAGATGGCATTTCAGTTAAAGAACTTTTTCAAGTGAAATCTTTAGATCAAAAATTCACAGGGAAATCTCACATTGAAGGCCAAAAGTGTGTAAAAACATTGCAGTGTTGAGTAAAGTCAAGGATCTTTTAGAATATTTCACATTTTGTATTATTCCCTTATTCTTTCATATTTTAGATGATGAGGACTACAGAAAAGCCTGTATCCACAGAATACATAAACGTAGATGTACATTTCAGTATATGGAGTGAGATTATATCCAGATGATGATTTGAAATCTTGTTCTAACATCTTTCAAGAAATCCTAAAAATAAGTAGAATAATCCTACTTTATGAAATCACTGAGTAATCTTAAAGTTTGACGGTGTTGTTTGCAGTTGAGTATTCACTCTGTGTGTGTGATTCATGGGAAAATATTAAAATTGATGCTGTGATTTGCATTCTGTTCAGAAGATTTTTTTCTTCTTCTTCTTGCTCTTTTTTTCTGCATGGTTTGTGTAAAGATTGAACTGAAATTATACGCTGAAAGAAGTCGAATGATTGAATGAATGAATGCCTCTCTGTTTCTCAGCTGTTAGTTGTGTTTGGCTTCCAGCTGAATACATTTAAATGCTGATGGATTGATATACAGCAAGAGCCCAGTCTGTTAAATGACGAACGAGGAAGATGTCATAGTGCAACCAGCAGTCTGTGGCATTAATTTATCGATTTTCACACATTCACGTATCTCGCTCTGCTGGATCAGAACAGAGGCCCTGCATGCTCTAGTTACCTATTGCCATGGAGATGCATTGAGGATCATGTGGTGACAACCAATCAGCATATGCTACATTTCTCAAAAACTAAAACAGGTTGAAAATGGTACAAGTTTATAAAAATTTAGGAGCCCTTTTCTTCTTCCATCTTGTCCTCACACCCTTTCATAATCCTGCAATATAGTCAGTTCGTACCCCAAACCATGACACAGTCAGTGGTCTGGGATGCTGATTGAGCGTGCCAGCTGGAGATTTAAATCTAGTATCATTTTCTGGTCTAGCATACAAACTGGAACCCATCACTTGCTCTGGAATCCCCCCAGAGGGAGTGAAGAATCTTCTCAAGTGTTGGCAACTATTGACCGCATACGTTTTTCTTTCACTGAATCGTTCAGAGGCTGAATAATTCATACTCAAGTAATTAACACTGTCCACTAAGGGCAAGAGCTTCTCAATCCTTTCTACTCAGGATAAGAATCAGGGTGAAATAGCAATGACGTGCTCTCTGAAAATATTATTTCCAGACTTTCAATGAAAAAAACAAAACAAAACGCTTTCATCCATTTTTAATGGGCATTCTGGCTTTCATTCAAAATGTAAATGGATGCACACCCTACACTGACTTTGTTGAGTCATATTTCTAAATGTAAGTCTGTTGCTGAGCCTTGTGGAAAGCATGTGGACTTGACAACATCAGTAGCATACTTTCCACATGGTCTCCCAGCTGAGTTAATAGCAGAATGAATACAGACCTTTGACTGGGCTTACTGTACTGTAGTAGCTGCGGGAAAAAATACAACAATGGATTTCACTGTTTCCACTGAGGTGATGACTTATGTGTAGAGCACACTTACAGTACTTGACTGTTTTAGATGGATGGTGCTGTTGCATGAATGAAGAGAAAAAGTCACAGTAGTTGGTAGCTGAATATTGATTTTAGAGGATCTCTTTGACATCTTTGTCTTTTCTCATTCTTTGGCAGCACCATGCACCTGGGGAGTCTGTGTCGACTCTAATTAGATTAGTTACTACGGTGGGGGATCAACCCAGAGCCTTGCAGATAATAAAAACTCTGATGCTTGCTCAGTGCTATTGATTGTTACTGTGCAGTATCTCCTGAGCTCTGGCAGAGTTCAGGCTGCCCAGGCTTAATTTTTTCACCAGGGTCATGATGCAGTGTGATTTGGAAAAATCTAAATCTGCAGTAATAGCTGAATCTTGACATTTTTAAAGGCTCAATAGATTTGGATTATGACACGCAAAAGGTTATTTTTCATCAGAGAATTTAGTGTGTAATCACGGCTTACTGGGTTTGTACTCTCTTCAGCCTTTACAAAATCTTTATCACTTACCTCAAATGACCAGGAGACGAGTGTCCAACTGTAAACTGTCTGTGAAACATCATACAAAATGGAACTTTCGTTTGTCCCTCTGTTAATTTCACACTTAATTCTTCTGCACTTTACTTTTGTTTTCACTTTCTCTGTGGTTACATTTTCGGGAAATATCATCATTCAGTTCAGGATCATTTTTCATTGTCTGCCACATGTTTAAGTTGCCAGGGTGACGAGTTCTGCTCTTCCCGAATGTAATACAGGTACCAAAGCAATCTCCAAGTGGAATGCGTTCCTTTGGAAGACAGGCTGGAGGCCATGACAAAAATGGATAATCCACATCCATCTATGCAAATAAAATGTAGTTTTATGACTGTTTTCTGAAGCACCATGTGACCAGGCTGGCTTGTTCATATAGAAAGTAAAGAATAGCGTTAAAGTACATATACATGCAATTTCTAACATGCAGAAGATGTGTTGTTAAATGCTTGATTTACCACACCGTGTGTGTCATAAAACAAGCATAGTATATAAGATAAGGGCAAAGGATATTAACTATTTCAGTGAAGGAGGTGGATCTAAACTTAATTCAAAAGCCTTTCCTCATCAACATATTATAGCTTAAGCTGAGCAAATGTCCTAGTTTAAGTTTTTAGATCAGTTCAGTTTTATTCATACAGAGCCAAACCACAACATACAGTAAATTGTCTCAGGGCACATTACATAATGGGGTCAAAACCTGACAAAGAGAAACCCAACAATCCCTCTTGAGCAGCACCTGGCAACAGTTGGGAAGAAAATTTCCCTTTTTATAAGGAACAACCCTCGAGCAGAGCCAGACTCTGCGTGAGCGGCCATCTGCCTCATCTAGTTGGGAGAAAAGAGCGCAGAGGGAAAGGATTAGCTTTGAGAAACAACACACAATTAAAACCGGACAGGTCAGTGGATCCAATGACTATAGAACTGAAACTTGCAGGTCCAGAACCCAGCCAACCATCTCATGGTGCTGTATATTTCAATATCATATTATATTTAGACCTTTTCAGAAAGCTTTCCCCTTTCCAGATATCTGAAAATGGAAATGTTTTCATCACATTTGTTATATCAGATCCTCAGGCAGTCAGCTATATTGTAGTAATAAATAAATAAATATAGATGTTGTATATTCTCGACACTTGGAGACTAAAAGCAGAATTGTGCTACAGGGGCATCCCTCACAACGTCCGGTCTTGTGAGATTGTATCGAAATGTCCATAGGGTGCCGTATAAAGAAGCGCAGTTTCCCTCACAGCAGTCCCTCACTTCTTCTCTAGATGAAGTCATTGACATTAATGTGATATTTCATGGAGCTCGCTGCATTAATCAGAACAGTTAAAATTGTAATAGATTCAAACAGTCCAACAAAGCTCTAATCTTATTTTGCTTGGTCATGAACATTTATTTTGCTTCCATAAATCCTTTAGTTAACTATAGAGACAAATAATTCATGAATGAAATCATCACATTTAAAGCAATAGAATATAAATATAGGTGAAATGGCCTATTATTGTATTTCAGTTCTGAAATAAACTATACTTACTAAATCAGTTAAAGTTTAGTGGGCCCGTGAGCCAGTAATGCTGCATGCTTAATTAGTTAATTTGGCTAAACTAGTAAATGCATCATCTATGGGTGCCTGATAAACATTCAAAACTGGTATAAGAGACAAAAATAATTCATTAAGCTCAGTTAAAGTTGACAGCAGTTTATTCACTTAGAAAAAAGGCCTCTTTTGACCCAGAAAGACAGATATTGTGAGTTCCAAAAAAAAATGAGTGCTGAAGTCAACTCCCAGTGCTGTGAGCTGTGATGCAGCCAAGCTGACAGATGCTGCAGGCTCAGGGATGTTCAGCCACCGTTAATGAAAAGTGGAGCTCCCATTGCTCCTGGTCAGAAAGTGCTCTACAAGCTTGCTGTTTTCCAGATGAATGACAAAAACAGTTTTGTTAAAGAAAATTTATGCAGGAAAGGACCATTGAGGTAGAACTGTGCCAGACAGATATGTCATAATATCAGCTCTGCCATTGTGCTCTGTACACAGCAACACAGTGCTAAAGAAATGACCTGGAGATGTGCCAGCTGCTGTAGCTGTTGCTCATCTGTCCAGGACCTGAAATATACCCCGACTCTTTCACATGTGCAATATAAAGATATAATCTGCGGTGCAGCTATGTCAGTTATGTGGCATATTATTGGACGATGTGACAGAAATACGACATCATGACTTACCTTTTGACCCTGACCCATTCAGTTTAGAAATAACTTGCTGACTCCGTCCTGATTTTTAAAACTGATTCCAGTTCCTTGAGGCAGGTGCGACAATTCTACAATAGCAGCTAATTGTGATGAAACAACAAAGCATTTTCATGGTCAACTTTTATGTACGAGTCTATGAACAAATTGTATTTTTATTGAATTTCCTTCATTTAGTTTTCTTGCATTTGCTGCTCTTGCACCTTATTACTCATTATATATATACTAATTATCTATAATTGACTATCCCAATGGGTTTGCTTGATGGCTAATACATGAGACTGACCTCTGCTGTATTGCACAGCAAAATGAACAGCAAAAAAGTGTTAAACTATCTTTTATTGGTTGATTCTTGGTCATGTGAACACTTAAACTGAAGTATAAGCCAGTCTTATTGTTTTCCTTTTTTCTGTTTTGAGGAATAGAGATCAAATTTGTAAAGGTGAACGTTAAATGCTGTTAGTAAATGTTGTTTTATTACACGACTGCGATAAAATTAAGTGGTTTCTTTACATTCATTTTCAAATAATTAAGAAATGTTGTGCTAATAATTCAGATCAGCTCCATTCAAAGATCCTATAATCTTTTTCAGTACATGTTTTTGATGAGCTTTATGGAGTCATCGTTGAATTGTTGACGTGTGTATTCATCATCACAGTAAAAAATCACTGTCCAGTTGCACTGATGAGCTGCATGGCTCATCTGCATCCTAAATCTAATCGAATTTCTTGTCTTTTTCTAAATGAGAATTTTGACTGTGCATTGCACCATATTACAGCACAGAACACACATATACGCTTTACCATTTTAGCACTAAGATTCAAATGATTTGCTGCAACTGTCAGGGTCCATGTTTGTCGTTAGGTTTTTTCCATGTTCTCTCCTTGTTTGTGTGTGCAGTTCACTCTCCTCCTTCTTCAGCTGTCACTGATCCTGTGTTTTCTGCTTAAAAGCTACAGTCTTCTCTCCTCTGATTTATCCATTTATACTCATTGATTTATTGCAACCAAGTCTCCATCATCTCAATAGTTTTAGTTTATCCTTACTCCGTAACTCTTTGGGATATAACAATTAACCCACTCTGAGGACACAAAAATAACATACCTCCCACTCTTTGAAAGTCCTCTACAAAACAATTTACATGGCGTAACACAGTATGTCCTCTGGAAGGATATGCTGATAAGGCTGGTTCATCAACATAAAAAAAAAATCCCTATGAACAAGGAGGCAGTTTTAAAACATACAGTGACTCTTGCATGTTACAGTAAATTAAGAAAAAATAAATAAATAAATAAAATAAAAATAATCCAAAAACAATCAAATAATCTATGCCATGAAAGTGTATTTCCTTTGTATGAATTATATAATTGGGCAGCAATAGAACAGTTAGCTTGATATATTGCTTGGAAGACACACCTCCCATTCCTTGTAATTACAGTGGCATAATTAATATTGAGAAGATCACTTTAATGCATTAGTAATCTATTTTTGGAAATATAATATGTCAAGTGTTTTCTGATTGAAACTGATTATAATTTCTTGTTTCACACATCTCTGAGGGGCACCTGCTGTGTATTAGCCTGATGGGTACCATGGCAAACGGTTGTACATAACAAAACGATAATTAAAATCAGACGTACTGTTGGTACTTACTTATTCAGTACCTAGTTGCATTTTTATTAAATTGCATAGATAAATTAAAGTAGATCATTTGTATTTTGTGGTATTTCATGTATTTTCACTTCTCAACATCTGAAAGCAAAATTGTAAGGAAAGACATCAGCAGTGATCTTGGAGAAGCAATTGTTGCTGCCCATCAATCTGGGAAGGCCAGAGAGTGAGACAGCAAGTGAGACAGATTATTAAAAAATGGAAAACAGACAGACAGTTGTGTAGGGTTTGTGGATTGTTTCATCTTTGGTTGTCTTTGTTCTTGTCTTAATTCTGTTTTTTTTTTGTCATTGAGTCTTGAGTCATTGGTTTAAACTAAGATTCATTCTGTTTGTGTTTGTCTCCTCTTGATTAGTCTTTTTGTTACTGCATATTGTTTGTGTTTTGAGTTTCTGGTCTTTTCTATGGTTTAGATATTTCTTAGTTCTTTGTTTTACTCTTCTGTGGTCTTAGTTGGTTGTTTTCTTTGAACTCATTGGTTCTTCTCTGTTCTATATTCTTAGTTGGTATTTTGCTTAAACTTTGTATTGTGTTTCAGCTTCTTGTTCAAGTCTTTACTCCTAGTTATCCTCAGTTCCCCTGTTTTGGTTAGCAGCTCCACTTTCACACCTGTCTCCAATTGAATCAACGTCAGCTGCAGTCACTTCCTCATTAGCTTCCCCCAGTATTTATTCTCCTTTGTTAAGCTCAGTCTTTGTCAGCTCCTCACTGTTTACAACCCTCTGGATTGGCACTCTAGTGTGTTCTTTGCTGGTCTGTTTCGCATTTCTTTTTTTTTTTTTTTTTCTTTTTGTCAGTTTGTTTTCAGGGTTGAGTTGATGGTTTTCCAGCTCTGTTGCGCTTTTTTTCAATAAATCTTGTGTCAAGTTTCCGTCTACCTCCAGTCTGCTGTTCCACATTTTGGGTCCTCTTCTCTCCACCACCACCAACTGTAACAAGTTACCAGTCAATCCCAGGAGTGGGCATCCCTGCAAGTCACCCCAAGGTCAGACTGCGCTCAGAGAAACTGCAAAAAAAGCTCTACATTTCAGACTCTATAGACCTCAGTTGGCATGTTAAAGTTTGACAGTTAGAATTAGAAAAATACTGAATAAGTATGGCTTGTTTTAAAGGGTTGCTATGTTCTCCAAATAGAACATGGCAGTACATCTTAGGTCTGCAAAGTTATATTTGAATAAAGCACAAGACCCCAGGAACAATGTTCTTTGGAAAGATGAAACCAAAATGGAGATGTTTAAAATGCACATCACCATTTTTGGTGAAAACCGAATATAGCATATGAGCAC
The DNA here is from genome assembly GCF_036924035.1 of Leuresthes tenuis. Classification (NCBI taxonomy): domain Eukaryota; kingdom Metazoa; phylum Chordata; class Actinopteri; order Atheriniformes; family Atherinopsidae; genus Leuresthes; species Leuresthes tenuis. The sequence continues at coordinate 12,514,592 of NW_027325365.1, read as the reverse complement.
AAACCCCTCATATTAAATGTGAAGCACTGTAGTGTAGGGGCGATGCTTTGTGTTTGTGTGCCACAGGACCTGGACACCTTGCAGTCCTCTGTATACCAATGTATAGAGTCAAACGTGAGACTATCTGTCTGACAGCTAAAGTGTAGCTGAAACTGGGTCATGCAGAAGGAAAACAATGTTGATGAATGTTTAATAAATGACAGAATCAAGGTGTTGCAATGGCCTAGTTAAAGTCAGTCACATACACAATACCCACAAACCATAATAAATGTAAGCAAACTTGTAAGGAAGAGTGGACCAATATCCTCCACAATGATGTGAGAGACTGATAATGCCATATGGAGAAAAAAAAAAGCAACCATATCAACGATGACTTTGAGGAACATGTCATGTGTTCTTGTTCATTTAACACCTGAAGACAGTATTTTTTTTTTCCAATTTATCTTTTTTTTGTTTATTCTGTACTAATAGGTAAAACCTTTGAATTAAGAGGGTGTACTTACTATTTTGAGCTGACTGTACATGCAAAACATGTGCTCAATTTATGGAAAACACATGATAATAGAATATAATTTAGATAAATCGGGGTAGGGCTGCTATGTGGTGTGGTGGCCTCACAGCGAGAGGGTTCCAGGTTCAACTCCCAGCTGGGGCCTTTCTTCTGTGGAGTTTGCATGTTCTCCCCATGTATGCGTACGTTCTCTCCAGGTACTCTGGCCTCCTCCCACCATCCAAAAACATGCATGTTAGGTTAATTGGTGACTCTAAAATTGTCCTTAGGAGTGAGTGTGAGCGTGTGTGGTTGTTTGTCTCGTTTGTGTCTGTGTTGCCCTGTGATGGACTGGCGACCTGTCCAGGGTGTACCCCGCCTCTTGCCCGATGACCGCTGGGATAGACTCCAGCCCCCCCACGACCCGATCGACAGGTTAAGCGGGTATAGAAAATGGAAGGATGGATGGATAAATCAGGGCCTTGACAATGTTACATTAGTGCTTGTATATCAGTGAATCAGTAAGAATCAAATGTAAGATGTAGGGCTGTATGTGGCCATACAAAGTAAGTACTCTTGTCACAAATATTCAGAATAACGACACTATTTGTGTACTAATTTGCTTTACTGCGGAAGCATTTTGAATGCATCCCTTCCAGTTATTAACTGATCCCAGATCAGATTACTGAGCGAGCATGCAACATTTGTTGGAGTAATGTGGGGTAAAGGTGTTGTCACTTTTCTTAGCAGATATATTGCAATGAGCAGCCTAAAAGGGGTGATTCAGGGTTAGTTTGGGACATGGGTGGGCACAGCTGCGAACATGACATCAGAGATGACAGAGTGTGAGTCAGGAGTTTGTTTTCTCTGTACCAAACACGCTCCAGGGCTTCGCTTTAAACGGTCCAGGGATGAATGCAGCACTGCAGTGTGGTGCCCTGCTGGAAAGGTCAAAGGGCGCCACAGGACAAACACAACACACTGACATTTACACTCTCTCTCCCCTTCACTTTTTGTACAGTGCCTCGTGCCCAACATGCATGCACATGTCCACTTGGTGAGTCGGAGCTCTACACTCTTAAACACTCTGTCCTGATCTCTTTGTGTGTCCTATGTTCTCTGTGGATCTTATAAGTTACTTTGGTTTCTTGTGGCACATCCTGCTAATTACTGATTGAATTGGAATCCAAGCAGTTTTGAAGCTATGTCATGCAGCATGGTTACATGAACTGTTAAGTCGAGCTACTGTTACAGCTCAACTGGACCATTTAACTGGATCATCTCCTTTACAATTATTTACATGCACGGGACTTCAGTTATTGACTGAAGTTTGTGTGATACAGCAACATTGTGGACTATGTGAGGAAAATATACAAGATATGCTGCTGTTTCTCAGTTTCTCTGTGGGAGATGATCAAACATGTAAGTGTGGCTGAATTCCCCACATAGACATTGTCTTTAATCTACTAGAATCATGAATTTGTCAGATGAAGCTGCGGTTTTAAAACCAGGATTTTTTTTAGAGCATAGTGACAGTCAGGAAATACTTTTAGCATCTGTCTGACGAAACCCTACCCAGAAAAAAAATATGATTTAGAGCAGCTTTATTGGGAATTTTCCTGCATTAATTTTCAACTACACTTTACTGGTCAGCTGTAGCACAGGAGAAAGAGCAGTCACCTGCCACTCAGAAGGTTGGTGGTTTGATTTATCTCACCTGGATCACATCTAAATTTACTTGGGCAAGACACTTGCCTCTGAGGCATCCTTTAATGTGTGTATTACAGGTGGAAAAAAGTACCGTGTACCAATGGCTATAACACAGTATAGACTAAGATGTGCTGTGTGTGTGGAGATGGTTGAATGGGGTGAATGTGGCTTGTAGTGTGTAAGTGCTTTGAGTAGTCAACTAGACTAGAAAATCATCGTGCAAGTACGGTCCATTTACTGTCTTTATAAAAAGTAGTCTTTGCAACAAAAAAAAGGAACTTTGGCACATGTACATTGTGCCATGGCCCATTTGAGTGTAGTAGAGTGTATAAACACAGGAATAAATCAATCTACATCCATATTATGTGAATGTGTCAGTCCAGTTTGCAGAAGCTGGTGATGTGTTTATGTGCATATTAAAACTCCAGTTTTGGTCACACTGACACAATATGAATATGTTTGCCATGTGAACATACCTATTGTCTTTGGTTCTATATCAAGTTCCCTGAGCAGTTTTTGAGGTGTGGTGGGCCACATTGCAAGGAGACAGCTGTTGGGCTGGTCCTTGCTATTACACTGTGCACATGCTCTTTAAAAAGGTTTTAATGGGTGGTATAGGCACGAGTATGATTAACATCCACATGAATGGGCTAAATGGTGTTAATCACAGAAATTGTGTGTGTGTATGGATTAGGACAAAAATAATCAAAATACTGTCACTAGGACCATATTTATAAAAATTTGACTCATAGCATACCTGACCTTGATGTAAACGATATGTTAAAACTACAATGATCCGATCAATTGAGGCAAAGCAACTCTTCAAAGCAGATCCTAGTGTGCCCTAAATGTCTCAGGAAGATTTGAGCATGTGAAGAAAGTTCGAAGGGGGTCCAGTTTCCTCCAAAAATAGCCATATAGATCTTGTAACCCTCAACCCGCAGGTCTCTTTCCTCTGCTGCAACTGAGTGCCACAGGCCTGCAGGACCAAGAGATGTGACATAAATCCTGTGGAAAAAAAACCAAAACAGACTGGGATTGCAAAGGACTACTGGATATAGCCTGATGAAAATACTACTCATAGGAATAATTGCTAAAGTGTCCTCAAATCTGAATCAGAAGGCTTGAAAACCATTTTGAATTTTCTGGTTGTCAGCATGGCTCAATTACTATTTGGAACTGGAGACTTTGAAAGGAAGGATGAGGTGTAGCTTCTCGGCTCTCACACAGTTTAAAGGTAAGAACCATACAGAGAATTACGCAACCCACGTAACCTTTAAAATAAAAAAAACTGTTGTGGAAAGCAACATGCTTTGCAGAAGATCTTAAATCATTAGTTAACAAACATTTAAGGATTGGCTGCGATACTGATACAAGAAAGTTGGTTTGCATATCTCCTCATTGAAGCTTTTTTCGTGGATACGCTTGCTTGTTGGTGACTCATTATTTAAGGAAAGAAACGATTTCTATCAAATTGTCGTGAATATGACTTCACCTCTGTAGTGGGGGAATGGCGCTACTTGGAGATTAAAAAAATCTATGGCACGGCTACACTTACGTTAGCATTGTGAAAACTGGTTGACTTACAGTCTACAATAGAAATGATGTCAGAGATGTATGTATTTTATGTTTTATTTCATGCGAACAATGGACAATATAAGTAGCTATAAAAAGAAGACTGATAGTGGATATTGCTGCTTATCCCCCTCGTGCCGCCCAACGCTGTTATTACAAAACATTCTAGCACCTGTAAAGTATCCACAAACTCAAAGAACTAAACCAAGTTACACATCTCCGATAAATTGATATCTATCTATCTGTCTGGCTGGTCTAACAGTGGAGTACTATTAGCGTATGTCATGTACAATAACAACCTTACAAACAACCTAGATTTGGTAAACTTTGAACTGATTAATCTCTGCTACAGCTAAATACATCACTGCATCACTCTTACATGTATATTTTAGTATTTTCGCCTTCAGCGCGCAATTGTTGAAAATTATATCCGTTTATTAAAGTCAAAGAAAACACCTGAGACCACCATATGAAGACAATGCGCAGCTTGGATGTGAATGGGATAATGCATTGCTCTGCAAAGGCTACTGAATGAGAGCAACAGCAAGATGGTGCGCGCCATGCAGCACAACCTCCCGCTGTAGTGTTTCACCGCATCGATAACGCGGTTCACACACTCACTGCATTTGTGGGTTGAGGGGTTCGTTTACATCACAGCAGTGACACCGAGGTCAAAACTCCAATTTCCATTGTGTGAATCGGCGCTCTAACGGGTGGAGCGCTCATACGTTGAGTATCCTGTTGATTCTGCCTACTGAACGTTCAGAGGAGCAGAGCTCGTCAGTAGGAAAAGCCTCACAGACGACACAATCTGGTCGCAGAAACTGCGCTGGATGGCATTTCTCCCGGGGTTTGTTAGATCGCACGGTTCAGTGTTTTGACTTCTATTTCTCTTGACTATAGAGCTCTGGGGAAAACACTGCGCTCCATTTCACAGCCTTTTGCCCCGCTGCTTTGGGTTCTTTTTTTTGTCACAGTAGAGTAGGTCGTGGTTTTTAAATACAACATAACGGGATTCGTGGTGGAAGCGTTTCCTTTCATCAATGTGCATTGATGTAGCAGAAAACGTGGAGGAGATAAGGTAGGTTACAGCGTGGTGTAGATTCACTTGAACCTGGCTGTGTGAAGATGCTCAAGCGTCTCTTTGTCCTGTGAGTGTGATAAAAGAGCGTCACTAGTTGGATGCTTTTTTTGTTTATTGATAATCTAATTGATTAATATCTTGTATCCCGGTCAGCTCCCTGTCCCTTTTCTGGGCTACGTTAAAAAGGCTATCACCAAACGCTGCTGTTGTTTTATGAAAGGAATTAATGTGACTGTGATGAAAATTTCTCTGTTCACAGAAACCTTATCTCAGCACCTGGAACCTTTGATAAGGATTTCATTGAGGACAGTCGGCAAATAAGGGGATTTCGATTCTTTCCTAAATCAGGAATTACACATCCAAACTGGGATCTATGAGCGGAAAAGTGGCGAAGCCTAAAGAAGACAAGGATGCTTCCAAGGGTAAGAGACGAGCCTTGCCTTGCAGACTGCTTTGTCCCTGAACCACAGGTTTTAACGCGAACCTGCCACCATTCATTCCCTGCATGGTGCTCAAATCACCCTTCGAGGTTAACAATAGCAACCACTGGATGCTGAACCATTCCCAGCTCGATGCATGTGGTACTGCTGTTTGAGAGCAAAGCATTTGCTTTTGTAGGCCTATATGCTGCACGGTGTGCTGGTTTGAGATCACATGCTTCACTTGCTCTGACTTTGTGATCGTCACAAACCGAGATAAATTGGACATGTTGTAGACCTGGTCACAGTGTCAGAGGATGAAAATATACGTAATTTCTGCTGCAAAAGTAACCTTTACAACGTCGAAATGATGGTTTTGATGTCGACTGTGTCACTGACATCCTGTTGAAAGCTCCCTTTGTGTTTCTCGCGCGCACCGTATCCACACATTCTCATCACATCTGTACAGCCACAGAGAGCCGTTTCGGTCTCGTAGCGTGAGCCATTGACCTATAGTGCAACAATGCTGCCCCATAAACTGCCTTTACATTACCATGGAGACAGTGCGGAGGCAAGGTTGCCAGAGAAACGTGGCGAGACTAATCATTGTACCCCATTTGCAGAGGGGATGTGCACGACACTTTACGCACCGTCACACATGTGACTCCACCTTGGTCTTTGTGCTCGGTTTGAAAATGCACAGTACTGACACAACTTATTTTCAGTTTGTTTGATCGAGAAGCTATTTTATTTCAATAGAACTATTTCCAGAGCTTCAAAGCCCCATATTTCATAGTCTTTGATGCCTTTAAAGGAAAAACGATTATTGACGGGACCATTTTTCTAAAGATAGGCTATAGCTATTTATAGTAAACGAGCAAGCGGCGTTATCCAGAGAATAACCCAATAATAAGGATTAATACTTTGGCAGTGTGCCTATCCATCCCCTTTGCTTTACTTACTGTAAGGCAACACAGTTGGAGCTTCCCGTTGTCACGTTCTGTCTAAGGTGCTCACAACAAATCGATCAACGTAATTGGCTTATAATGGCTGTACTGCTGCAGGTGATAACGTTACATATTGATGTTTTTTTTTTAAGTGTACGTACAGAAATGATGTTACAAAATGCATATGTGTGTAGCTTACTTCCATAGAAACAGAAAATATTTCTGTTTTTTTAACATGATTTAATTATACATGGATGATTAACTATTAAGATAAGAGTATCCTCTCATATTTGACCATAGGGTATTTTGTTGCATCCTGTTGTTAAAGCACTTTAGCTCTAACATCTGTGATTAAAATCTGGTAGTATGTCATCACTGATGAGAAAAATTATCTAGAAGTATTCATATATCATTTTATCCATGTGCAATTTACCTGATATTTGTTTAATCAACTAAATTTGAGTTTAAGATTGCAGACTAGTTATATATGCAAACGAAGATATATTTACGAGAATGTTGTAGAAGGGATCCTTCCATCAGTAATATTCATTTTTATTTTCTAGTAACGTATTGAGAGTAGAAATTAACTCTCTATTGTGCCTGGCAAACTGCAACAGAACACCAGTTTTAGCAGAGAAGTGCTGTATTGCCAGTTTTTTGCTGAAAGCATATTGAACAAAATATACAGAATTTTGATACATTTTAACCTCAAAACCAGCTTTAGCTTTTGTCTTCTACTGGAAATCCACAGCTCCACAGTGGCACCATCTCCAAAGCTCTGGATATCCTCAACTAGACAAAGAACACTGATCAAATCTTGATTTATTATTTAAATTTATTTTTTATTTTTATAGATGCACAGTCAATAACTGGTATGGTTGTGCTTCTTTAAAATGTAGGAAAAAAGCAATACAGTCCTGTCTGCATTAATGAGAAGGTCACTTGAAGCCAGCTGCCCTCTATCGGGGACTTGAATGACACAGAAGCAGGGAACTGCATGGAGAAAATCACCACTGACCCTGTCAATGTTGGCCACCACCTGTCCCACAAATGATTTCAGGGAAACAGTTCATTAAAAGCAGAAACACCTGCCATCTCCGAAGTATTGTTTCTGCAAGCTGTCAGCATTCAGAAGCTTCTGACTGCTCTGCTTTTTCAGAGTAGAAATACTCTGAAACATTCTCTCAAAACATTCTCACTCACCAACCTGATAAAATTACACAGGGAACTTTAGTTTTACTTTGAAAGGCCAACTTTTCCATTAATCATGTCTATAGTTTTCTAAACATGAAATTGATTCACCATAATTCAGTTAGTTACATTAAACAATATAGTTAATGAGTTAGTTAATTAAACAATATAACTGAACTGACCTAAAAGTTTAAAAAATAAAGAAAAAAGTTGATGAAGCAGCAATACGGCACCAGCATCTCCTCCTGGCTTCCTCTTAAAAATGCAGCCCAGTTTCAAAACAACTTTTTGCCAACAGGAATTGTTTTGATTGTGGTGAACAGAAGTTTTGTGACAGATCACTGTTCTCTGTCTCAGATTAGTCACTGGTTATTCTGTTGAAGGACATGTGTTAGCAGAGAGACTGCAGAGGCAGGCAGACAAAAAGTAAAATGGTGGGATAAAAGTAAATGGTCCAAATCTGAGCAACACCAGTGAATCACATTGTGTTATTTCCCCTTGTCCCCTTGAAGCTAAGTTGTGTAGACAATGTGATGCGTCAAAGCGTATGTGACGTACACACTCCATCAGCTTTACGTCTTTTCCCGGTCTGTAATCTCAGCTACATAACTCATGTGTTCATGCATTAACAGAGTTGTGTTGATGCCTTGTACATCATCCATGAAAACATTTTCACCCCAACTGTTTGTCCTCATGACAGTATTGCAACCCAGTCTAATAGTGTCCACGCAGAGCCAGCTTGTACGTTTTTATGATCACTTTTTATTGTCATTTTGCCGATTTCTTGTAGGTAATTCATTTATGCCACATTAATGTTAGCCAATAACTTTGACTGCATTTCTGTCACTCTCCTCAGACTTCATCTCCGTGCAGTGCATTGATATACTGCGCTCCTCAGCTGCAAGTGTCAGCCAGTGGATTCATGTCTGCCCCAAACTGCAGATATGAGCATAGCAGAAGACATAAGTCTTGCATATTTGCAGGCACATTAATTCATTGCAAGGCCAGCCACTGAATCAATGGATGCCGAGAGAAGAGTTTGGAGCTGCTTCATTTATCACAATACAGGCAGCTCTGTCCCCCAACACAGACACCTATTCTAATTTTATCAGAAAAACTGCACAGTGTCATTAGGATCTTTCTATAATGGTTGTCTGCTTGAGAAGCTCCTCTGAGGAGCCTGTAGTCAAGAGAGGAGCTGGTAGTTTTATCAAAGAGAGAGTGTTAGATGTAGTCAGTACCCTGCTGCAAGGTTGTATTGTACTCTCCCCTCTCACAGGAATTGTAAAAGACATCTGCAGACATGTATGTGTAGGTATCGCACAGAAACAGCGTGTGTCAGCTCAACTGATTAAGCAAGAGTTTTCCAAGTGGGGACCCTCAAACACTAATCCTGGGGTTTGAAAACTCTCTCCAAACATATATTGAATGTAGTGAGCTCTTAAGAACAATCTTTCTTGCAAGATTCTTACATACAATTTGGTTTTCTGCAATTTCTTCTCCTCTATTGATATGATCAAAGATTAAATTTAAGTCAGAATTTTTCAAGAAAGACTTTTTCTCACTTTTTAGTGGACCAAAAAATCTCTAAAAACACTAAATGCCAGAGATATATTCTTTGTCCTGCAGTAGTTTGTCTCATGTAAACAGTGGAGTTGGTAAAGACATGTTTTTGCATTGTCAGAGTGGTGGAATTGTCCCTGGTCAGATGCTTTTCTGGTACTGACGCAAATCCAGTGATACTGGCCAGAGGAAACTGGCTCGGAGTGGCATCAGTGATCTGCCACTCTCTATCTTTGACTTGTGTGCTGATTGATGTTGGAGAATGTCTTTGCCCGTCTTTTCAATTCCTCTGTCAGCTTCGTTTCGGAGTGACCCAGGATGCCCTGTGATCAGTACTTGGCTTCTTGTTCCTCGTCTGTTGTGTTTTCAGAAAATCGGCTTGTTCATGTGACAACAAAGCTGAGTTTTCTTTTGCTGAAGTTTGCTTTGCAAAAGTATGAAGTGCTTTGTTATTGATCAGATGGTGGATAAATGATGTACATCTGCAACAGGTCCAGGCAAAGCACAGGTTTTCATCTCACAGTATTATATTCTTGATTTTAGAAATGGAAAAATGCTCTCTGTCTGACGTCATCACTGCCAGAAGTGTTCTGTCCTTAAAATCTCTGGTGCATTAGTCAGCTTGCTGCTGGTAATCCACAGAGCTGCATGTCTTCTGAGGTGAGTGACTTTGTCAGCGGTCCACTCAGTTTATATTTGAACAACCATCCCCTGGTTGTTAATTTTCTGAGCCACAGAACAAGTGAAAACATATCGTTGGTATTTCTTATGGCTTTTCTTCTTCTTCTTTTTTATTTTTATCCTGGTCAATTCTCAAAGTGGTTATACTCCATAAGGTAGACATTAAATTGATGGTGTCATTTGGTTTTCTCCTCTGTCTCCTCTCCTCATATATTGTCACTTGGAGGAAGATTCTATCTTTGAGGGAAGAGCAAGAGTTTTTTTCTTGGTATTTACATGCAAAAAATACCAAGAAAAAAACTTGGTGTTTTTGGAGGCAGGTGCAAAAAAACCAACTATTATTATTCTTGTTTATCTTTTACATTAGGTAAGGCAGACTCTCAGTTTTAAGCAGTATTGAGCAGTAACCTATACATTATTAAAGCCAAACATTTACTGTTTTTGACCACTGTGGCCTACTTGAATGGCCTGCTTCTGTGGCCTGTTTCAGATTTATCAGTGTTCCATTGATGTTGATCTGCGCTCATGATAACGATCTAATTTCCACACCTGAACTAATTCATCAAAGTAACTGCGTGGATCAGAACTCTGAAAAATGGGTGTGGGATTATCTTCTTACCTGGGCATTGTGGATTACTGCAGTGTACTGTCAGAAATGCACTCAGCGCTTCAGAAGTTAATCCCATCTAAACGTAATCCCCCATAATTGTGGTTGTGTGTCAAACTGCCAGATAACAATAAATGATGTTCCTCCACTTGGCCAGAATTGTGAAATAATTCAGAGCAAGAAGTCCTATAACCCTGGAACTCAAATTAAGATTAAAAGTGTAGATGTTGGTTCAGAGCTTTAATAGTGGAGGAAGTGGATGGCATGACATTTTTCCCAATAGCCTATTTTCTGCCAAATTGGACAAAGATAACATCAGCAGAAAACTGTCTTTAAATATATCCTTTTCTGATTTTCAGTACTGCCTTGAAAAGAGAACATTTTATTGGCCTTGTCTTTATTTCTTTTTTTTATGCTCATAGTGTGGAGTGGACAAATGGCATGCAGAATCAATTCCTTCCCATACAGTACTTTTGTCAGATCTCTTAGTGTTAATAGAGTCACCACAGATCAAACACTCCCAGCCCATATGAGATGATGGAAAGAGCTCATGTGTTCAACTGACCATGTGGCACATACAGTACTCACTTTAAGATTGAGTACTGTATGTGCTGCATACAGATCTGCAGAATGTAGTGTGCTTCTAAGCACACGGCAAGTAAAATTGTATCATGCTTGCTTTAAGCTGGAGTTCTTTTGGAGGTTTTGAGGGCAGAAAAAGGGCACAGAAGTAATTATAGTATTTCAAGGTCACAAAAAGACCCAATGGTTGCCGTAATCATCAAAGACCTCAAACACTGAGACCAGTGGGACCAGAGCAGCATCACATAAAATTACTGTCAGTCAAAGGTTGAAGAGAAGTGCATTTTCTAGTCAGAGTGACATCAAGGAAATAACTGTCTAGGTCTCAAAATATATCATGTTCAGAGTTTTTTTTTTTTTTTTGACGGCTTGATTATATATTTCAAATCTTGCTCTGGATTAATAGTTGCTCTAGACAGAGGCTAATTAAAGTCGGTGAAAAATATAAAGGGGATTAAGCCAAGTTAAATGAGAAAGGAGATGATACGGCTGGACAAGTGGCAGCAAACCTGGTGGAAAAAGCAGACCTGGGAGTCTTACTCTTTGGCAGGCTTCAGTCGTGCAGGTGGTAAGAGCAAATGATGGCCTTGAGTTTCTCCACCCATTTAGACCAACGGCATTCTTTAACAGATGTTCTAAAATCTTAGTGTGGTTTACAAACAGCCTCTTTAAACCTGAGAAAATGATCAATGGCCACCTGTGACCCTGGACAGAATGAGGTGGGTATACAAATTTGAGAAATTAAGATTTTAGTGCACAGTGATATCCATATATCTATTCGTTAAAAAAACTGTGTCAAATTCAGCCTTATTGCTGACTTTTCTGATGCAACAGGAGTGAATAAAGTATTTTTCTATTTCTATTTTCTATTTCTATTGCTGAGCCTCTTTTCAGCAGCCTGTATTTACCTATGGGAAGATACAATTTGGGAGGCAGGGGGGATATCTTGAATTTCCCAAATCGACTATTGGGGAAAATAAGATTTTTTTTTAGAGGCTGGAAATGGCAATAGGAAGCTTGATGTGGTATTTGTTCTAACCTTTGGAGCTCTGTTATTGCATGACATTTACAGTACTGTGCAAATATCTTGAGGCACCCCTAATCTTTTTGTATTTTGCTTCCAAGGAGCTAGACTTTCTTGCAATCATTTAAAGAGGACTTGAGCAATAATTCTGAAGATATTTTGAAGTTTTTCTTTGGAAATTGACTGCTTTTTCACTCACTTTAACTCATTTTCACTCACTCTAGTTCTTGTGCACAACCATTTTCAGAGCATAACAGAAAACTTAGCAAAGAACCCATTCAATCCATGACAACAATGTCAAAGATAACACAGTTTGACAGACTAAAAATAGCATTATTGCACCAACAAGGTGATCCCCAAAAAGCTATTTACTGAAAACTTCACATAGCACAGCTTTGTATGCAATGTCCTTTAAAAAAATGAAAAAAACCTGGAAAGGTCGACAACAAAAGAATGCGTCAAGCCTGAAAAACATTATCTTAAAATGATGTCCTTAGAAAACAGGAAAAAATCCTGTTAGACACAGGACCAGAGAGATGCACCTGGACCTTCAGCTAATCCATCTTCTGTTCACTGAAGCTTCATCGGATATGGTCTCCATGGAAAGGTGGCTGTCAAGAAGCCATTCTTAAGAAATGGAAATGGCGAAAAGGCTGAGGTATGACAAATGACTCAAGAAGTGGACTTAAAATCAGTAGCAACAGGTCTTATGGAGGGATGAATCCTCCCCAGAGCCCGAGTCAACATTATTGAAGCAGTGTGGGATCATCTTGACAGAGAACAGAACACAAAAATCTGGCTTTTTATTCACTTTCGTGCTCAGTAGAATTACTCAAAGTCTGGTTTTATATTTATTCGTAGTTAATTTCCATTTATGTTTGTACATTTTAACACATTGCTGCAGGTATTTCCTGTTTTTCCGGTTGTTGCTCAAGACCTTTGCACAGTACTGTTTTGTGTTGCAGCTAAAAAGAGAAACTAGTTATATCCAGTTTGCATGCTCTATGTGGCATTATTACATAATGCAGCATTGCCCATGTTGACATGGACATTATCATAAAATGGAATGGCATTGTGCCATTAGCAGCACTTTATAATGTTTGCATTTGACAACGTTTTTTATTGCAACCCTTTCAAATTGCATTTGCGTATCACTATTTTGCATTGAAAGGAATTATTTTTGAATGCAAACTAGCCATATTTTCTATTTAGAAATATTTCCTGAAAAGTGATAAAATGCACTTGATTTGAGGGAGTAGGATCGAGTTAATAGCATAACAATCATTCAGTTCTACCATAACCATTTCCCGTTTACAACCTGCAACATCGCAGGAAAGCACTTTCAGTGTGTGAGAACATGTTTTTTTTCCATACTATAGAAAAAAATATTTCTATAGGAACAATACTGTAGCTTTGTATTGTTATTTATAGAAAGTGGCTGGGAAGTTGGTGGGATGTTATGAGCTGGTGCTGTGAGGAACAATAAGCAATACCAGTTGCTGCTCATTCTTTACAGGCTGGCTACATATGTCACCAAGCTGCGACTCTGCATTCTCGACAATACTACTACTGATAATACTATAAAACAATTAACTACATATATGTTTTGTTACTCCCTCAAAATAGTTTTTTACACTACCAATGTAGACACATTTTCTAGACTTTTGGCTGAAGATGCAGGAGATGATGTGGGTTTTTGAGCTCAGTTGTTTGACTAATGCATATCTGGTGTAAATGCAAACTAAATATTAGATTGCTGATAAACTTTGATGTAGTTACTAACATTTACAGACACAGATTACAAAGTGTTCTGACTATTATTGTATACTGAGATGATGGCAGAACCAATAACTTCACCTGATTTAAAGTCAGAGATATGGATCCATGTCTGAGGCCCATATTTATTGTCAAATGACCAAGGCACTTAGTATTCCTTGAGCTGGAATATGCAAGATGACATACTACAACACCATTAGTATTTCTTCCTCAGAGAGTTCTCACTTATTCAGCACTGATGAAGATGGAGGATGGACAGGGATAATACATTCAAAGCTAAATTAACAGATTTAAAAAGATAATAGAAATTCAGATATGGTTAGAATCTCACTTTACAAAGCCTTGAAGTATTAAATGTCAAACTCAAGAGTGAAATGTGTGAGAGTTCCCGTGTTTGTGTGTTAAAGAGAGGGATATTTTAGTCCTCACAGTGTGAAAAAGGTGAGACAAGTGTTGAAATGTGTGGATGTGAGAAAAAATAGAGAAGAAAGACATTGTTAAGATGACTGCTAAATATAGGAACAATCCCTTTCTGGTCCCCGAAGCCAATTTTACAGTCTGGAGCAGTGAGCATCACGCCTGCGCCTGCCTCCTTCTCATCAGGGAGACATCATTTACATAATGAGATGCTGCCACGGTAACAAAGGCTGAATAAGCATGCGAGTCATCAGTCAAGGGTGGTGTATATGGTACCTTCCAAGCATGCATTGTTATGAAGACACGTGCAGCAAACTGATCACACATGTTCTCACACACTTTTTGTGAGTGAAAGAATCTGTGGGAAGAGGCAGGTTTGAATGGAAAGTAAAGGATAAGAAGGTAATGAGTAGGTCCACTACTGTAATTTAAAACTGCTCGCTTATTTTCAAGTTTCAGCAGCTTCATGCTTCATAACATTCTAGAGGAAAATTATGGAATTTTTACTTCACACTTTAACAGCTTTAGTTACAGTTTTCTTTATTGATCACTTTGGAGTTTGATCATTCATAAAGTCTGACAATGAAATAAATTATATACACCTTGGTAACATTTTCAATTCTGAGCTTCGAAATGTTAACTGTTGTCACCCAGAGTCCTCCTAAAGAGGACAACAACCCACTATGCAGAGGAGACACATTTTGGCCAATATGAATGTGCACTGATACCAATTATAGAGTGGTATGACAACAACAATGGTTTTAAATCCTGTTCAATCAAATGCTATCATCCTTTATCTGATGTGCTAGTTTTCATCCTCATGTTTCACAAAACAACACTCCTATAGTAGACCGTTAGTTCTATGCTGTGGCATGGTACTGGGCTAATACCACTGTTATATTAAGTGCTTAAAATAAAGATGTATGCCACATTTGAAACATACCTTAAGTTTAAAGTTAAACTGGGATTTTGCCTTCAAATGCCTTGTGTGACTCAGAAGGTGAAGAAATCAGGCTTGTCACAGTTTGCTTGCACTTTATATTTAATACATGGAGTATGGTGGGTGGGGGGTGTTGCTTTCATGGTTATAATGTAAAGTAATTATGGCTCACAGTCACTAACCTGTTGTCTGTTGAATATTTGCCAAGTTGGAAGTGATGGTCCTCTGGTAAATAGTGGAATGTAAAACCTCTTGTGTGCCGATGGTCGGAAAGAACACTAATAGACTTTATTAGAACATTCTTATTGTGTGGACATAATACAGTTTTCTACCGCGGGGCATTCTGCCACTTTTCTTCTGTCTGTCTGTTGTGTAACACTATTTACTTACCAGAAAAGGGTGATAAATATTGTCAGTGGGGCAAGCTGAATGTCAGCAAGGCACATTGAATTACACTGCATGAAATATAGTCTAAATTTAAAAGCCTCAGCCTCAAGTCCACACACCAGCTGTCTGAAAGTTCCAGCAGCAACACAAAGTCTGAGAAACAAACTTTTTTTTTCTTCCCCATTAGAGTACATTTTCATTTCCAAACAAATTTGATACAAGTAAGCATTATTTGGAATTCAGTCGTTGAGTATATATATTCCATGCATAATTTTGGTGTTACTGTAGACGAAAGTAAGATATTTGTAAACCAATTTAAATTGCAAATGGTTGAAAATACTGATGTTGAAGTCCCATAACCCCCTACTGCAAATCAGAAGACCTGTAGCGACTGCAGAGTGCAGTGTGATTCAGTTTTCTACCTGACAAACTTTCTCCTTGTTTTGTCAGATGTCAGAGAAATTCTCTGTGGTGAATGATCACATCATTTTCAGTGTAATTAGAGGAGACAAGTCTCTGCCTACACTGCAGTACGGAGAGAGAAACAAAGAGAGAGTTAAGCGAGTTAGGCAAAGGGATAAAGAGAGGGAGTGAGAGAAAAATGACAGGCAGTGATCTAACAGTAATCCATAACAGAACTGGCTTCCATAAAGAAGATGAATGGGGCTGTAGGCGAGATGAAAAGGTTACATACAATAATGCCAAAATGCTTCAGTTTGCTTGAGGTTACAGTGAAAAAGTAGGACATGGACCATGTTTAATTGCTTCAGTTCCTTCGCACCCTCATAGAATATCTTGGTATTTGTTACCATAAGATTTCTAGTTTCAGTTTGATTTTATTGTTTTGATTAACAAGCAACTATTTAATTTCAGAGGAAGGCACCTAAATTGTAGTTGTGAAAGTAGTCCTTATGGTTGTGACCTTTATGTCATGTCTCTGTGTTTGTTGTGCTTTGTAATCAAGTGATCAGCTGTTCACCCCGGCTTTATGGTGCATTCTCTTGTTTGAAATATTCTATATTACCGTTACAAAGACCTTCGCATCATAATAACCTTCAGAACATGTCTGATGGAAATATACTTAAACCCCCAAGCAGCAGATTCTGAGATTGCTTTTGCTTTCACATAATGGTTTGTTTATAAATGTGTTCATGTTTATGTGTGTGTGTTTGCGTCGGTGCTCATGTGTTGTCTATCTTAAGATTTTTCAGGGTTTTTATCTATACCATATTGGAATGGGAAGCATCTGGTGTTTCTGGTGCAGAAATAATTTTTTTCCTTTTTTTTTTTTTTTTTTAAATGATCACAATCTTTTACCATATATGCCATGAAATGCATTGTGGACAATGTATTATACTTTGACTAAAAGCACATATTTGTTGAATTTTATAGAATAAAATGCTTAAAATCTGTAAAATTACAATTTAAGGTTCCAGATTTGGTGCAAATGATAAAAGACTCCTGTGATATGTAGGACAAGGTGTTCTCCTAAGAAATTCTTTAAAATATCTACAAAGCTCTCTGAGGCTTTCGAGTAAAAGTTACTTATGAGTCTAGGAAGAGACTTATGAGGATATTCAAATAATTTGAAATGAAATATTCTTGCCCGATGACCGCTCCAGCCCCCCCACGACCTGATCGACGGATTAAGCGGGTATAGAAAATGGATGGATGTTAGACCAAAAATCATTCTCAAGGTGTTTCTATTAACAGGTCACACAGTTCTCAGAAGGAGGGGGAGTAGGATAACATGATTATGTGCAGCACTTTGAGTCATTCATGTGTTCATGATGTATGACAACCGCAGAGTTATGTTAGGTTAATAATACGACAACACTTAACTAAAACACTTTCTGTAAAACTCCAAAACATTACTTAGTATTACTTAGAAGTCAAAAGCATTTGGTTAGGGTTACAAAGGGTTAAAATACATTCTTTTTACAAAGCAATGGTCAACCGTATGGATGCTTGTTATATCTTCATTTGTAAGTCGCTTTGGATAAAAGCGTCTGCTAAATGCATAAACATAACATAAACATGTCATTTTGCAGTTTGCCTTTGTTACATGTAAATCCAACATGTTAAAATTAACAAAATGAAAGTGATTATATTATTAATAAAATAAATCACTTGTTAGAGTTTGACAATGACTATGAATCATCACTTCCATGGATGCCATTTTTACAAGACTGTTCTCTTGGTCTCTGCAATACCAGCTTCTGATCCCAAGGGTGTACTTACTTTTCTACACCTGTTGATGGTTTTATTGAATTAATTAATGCTGTTTGTACAGCTAATTCCATTATCCATAAACTGTTTCAAACTAAATTAATTAAGTGTTGAAAAAAGGAAACTTTGCAAGTGTGAAAATGTGCTTATTTTCTATGTTTTATACAGATTTACCTCAAAATCAGTTTGAAAAAAAAAATAGTTAGAAATTAAGCCTCATTCGTCTCCATGGAAGGGTGGCTTCTCTTTACAACATGTGAGGACCCACATGTACAAGTATTTCTCTTTTAAACAGCATTTCTCTTTCCTCCCAAATCCTGTCTCTTGTCTGTCAGAGTTAACTCTCACTGACCAGAAAGAACAGAAAAGTAGAAACAACATGTTTTTTTCTTTGTTGCAGAAAGTCTTTGTGTATTAATCTAAAAAGAACATCCTGTTTCATCCGCTTGAAACTTTCGCAGTAGATCATGAATAATTTAGCAAATGAACAGCTTTAGATACTCACAGATTTTCACCAAATTACATCTTAATGTTCTTGTCACTACTTAAAAGAAGCACATCCCTTTTGAAAAGTCGTACGTCTAACATGTCTGTGTGGTTCTTGATACCAAGTATTTTGATGGATTACCTTTTTAAAACGATGCCAAATTGAACATCATCACTCCTGTACTTTCGGTTCCCCCTTTTCCCTTTTATGGATTGATTCGTTTTCTTTGAGTATGTTGGTGTGTCTGTTCACAAACTGGGACCCTGTGGGCACATTTGGTGGGATGTGTTTTTAACACTGTGTGGAGGCAGTCCTCACAATCAAAAATCAGTAATCACACTCAGGAAAAAGCAAAAAACCCAAAACACTTCTTTGGGTCCTTAATCATGATTTGCGGGAATACACAAGTGTGTAACATTTTTGTCTGTCAGGTTGATGAACTTTACTATTTATCTTTATCTATTTAATTTAGAAAGAAAAATAAACATTGGCAATAAGAGATTACTTTCGATTGCCCCGGTGTAACACTTCATCATCTGTCTCGTCCCTGTCATGAAAACACCCAGGCTTCTGTCTACTCTAATGCACTGGTCGTCTTCCAGTAAGTTCTATCCCCTATGCGTCCATCATTGCCCCCCCGATATGTTCATATATATAACACTTTACTTCTCAAGATCTTCTCCAGTGCCCCAACCCCCCACGACCCTGAGCTGGATCAAGTAGGTATAGAAAATGGATGGATGAATGGATCTGAGATGCACCTCACACAAATGTGCAACAATAAACTCTTTTGATACATCAATTTTGCATGCATAATGTATAGCACATGGCTTGAAAAATACACAGTGTTAATTTTTTTATATAGTAAGCTTCGGTGGGGGTTGTGAGCGTTTTTGTGGGCGGCTGGCTGCCCAGAACTCACCATTGAAAAGCTCAGAGGGACAGATGGCTGCTCAGTTTCACTCAATTTTTCTACCGGTCTCTTGTCTTTGGCTCTGGATCTCCATCCTGCTCTGGCCATGGGATCATAGTTATGCCCACCTACCCAGTTTACGCACGCACGCACACAAACACACACATATAAAAGCATCTGGGTTATTTTTACTCTACAGTCTAATCAATCTGGCTGCTCTGTGAAAACTACTAACAATCCTCCAGCAAGTGATTTGACCCAAGTTGGAATTCAAAACAAGCTAAGCGCTGACACAGACGACTGGCTCAGCAGGCTATCGCACTTAATGGCACCACCTTTCTTTACAACAAATCATGCAAAGCTAAGATATTTTTACTGTTCATAGGTCTACAGTGAATTGGATAGAAAATAATCTTAAGAAATGTGTAAACTGCTAAGGCTATATGTAAATGGTCTTGACGATAACAAGATTTTAGCATAAATGATGTTGTTTGTGAACCCTTTCTATGAATATTCTATATTTTTGCATAGATAGTCTACATCATTAGTTAAAAGTCCTAAAAGTAGATAAGAAGAACAAATCAAAACACAAGACAAAATCTCAGTTTGTCCTTCATCTTTTGCTAAAAAAAATCTAATCGCCTTTATCTAAGTATAAACCTTCACTCTCAGTATCTTGGGTGACCTTCAGTTAAGTGTTTCTGGTTTCTGTTCATGAGTCCCGTACATCAGCGTGGTGGACACTCATTGCACATTTGGCTGTTGGAGCAATCTTTGTTTCTTATGTACATTTATACAAATCTTTCAGAATGTGGATTGGTAAAGTCCAAAATCTTAAGTGATGATTTTATAACAGTTTGAGAAAAGCATCTCTTTTTCCAAGGTGTCTTTTGTTTGTGCCATGACTAGCCTTCATGTGTGTTGTTAATATCTTCGATAGATAGACGCATTGGGGCATAGCACATAGTGATTAAAAACACTTGACTCTTTTTTTTTCTCTTTAATTCCTTAGAGGTTCACATACTTTTGCCAGTCAGGGATATGCAGAATGTATCGGTTTACTCAGTGAATACTTGTGGATGTTTTTCATAGTTCTAAGACAACAGCACGTTAAACTACATGTTGGAAGGCAGTCCTTGTCCCCGATTGTGTACTTAGCTTAATACTTAATACTCATTTAGCTTAACTTCCCTAATAATAGGGGACTAATTGCCAACAGATTGGAAGTGCAAATTGAAAAAATAAGCAGTTCAACATTTCCCTGTTAGAGACAGAGGAATGCTTAGAAAATGTATTGGATTTGTTGATTGCTGCACCATGTTTGCTCATCCTGCTCTGAATAAAGGTGAAAATCCTGGTGGGATGTGTATATATTTGCATTTTTGAGCAGGTGTGTGGGGTGGAAAGTGTTTTTTTTGTCATCTCTCTGTTTGCTCTCCTTTGTAGCATATTTTTAGAGAGATAAAAAAAAAATTGACAGAGCACAGTAAGCACAACACATTTCTTTCATTGCACCTTATAACCATGTATGCACAAAAATACACACACACAAAAACTCAGTAGATGTTATTGCCTATCATTGAATAACTGCGCATTTACTAAACAAAACAAATTGCTTCTTAAGGAAATGATTTACATTAATGAGCTGTCTCTGTGCAAATGCCCCGTAGAGAAGACTGTCATATAATTGAAAGCTCAGGAACAGGAGAAATGATATGTTGACACCCCATTTGGGAGAACAGTAACAACACAGTAAAATCTTCAGTAACACAACAATTATGTCTGCCACTTTCGATATGAAGTCAAAATCTAACAGAGCTTTTATTACAGAGCTGCTGATGTTATGTTTTTCACTTGCTTTCCCTAACTATTTTGAGATGAACTTATTAAAGCTGTGCTGCCACTAATGAAGTTGTTTGTCTTTGCAAAGCGATCTCCGCCTGCCCACTGCTGCTTACTAATAAGTAGTTGTGTCACGGCACCCTGCCTGCTGATTGAAGGGAAGATGAAAGCAGAAAGATTAAGGCAAAAAATGACTCGATGGTGGTAGATTTCTACCAGGCACTGCTGAAGATTTCATTTAAGATGCTGGATTGTGCCAGTTTGGTCTTGTTAACAGACAGTTGTGTGGGTGCTCTGAAGGTTCCTGGGGAGGATATAGGCAGCAGTGGAAAGCACTGAAGGTAAAGGAGAAACTGAGTTTTGTTTTTGTGCATTTAGATATTCTGCACAAAAATACAGTTAGGAGAAGAAAAATATATCAATATAATTGATAGTCACTTCTTTTATCTTTTCAACAGTCACACTCCAAAAGCTTGCAAAAAGGCTTATAGTAATGTATATTTTCTCCTCTTCAATGCCCATCTGCATGCTCAGTATTTTGTATGTAAAGAGAGTTGGATGGGTAAAGCAGGCCAGTAAAACCACACTAGTAGAAGTATTTCTAATTTAGTGAAGCTTAACAAATGAAAAATTATTCATATATACTACAGGAAGAGTTAGATTTTCCACCTTAAAACTTCAATGTCAACGTTAAAATCTAACAAACTGTTCATTATCGAACACGGAGGTTACTTACAGACACTTTTCAAGTTTTCAGAGAGTCAATGGGAAAACGTATGTTGTGAGTTATAGATGGGATGGTTTAAACTGAATTTTAAGTGTAACTGTTTACCAGTAGAGCCACAGTTAGAGCGACGGAAAGTCCTAGCTTTTATTCCAAAAGGTCAAGTTCAAATCCAAGAGTGTGTGAAAACAAACCCTCCAAAGCAGGAGTTGTGGGGTATATTATAGTTCTAATGGCTTTCCCATCTGCTGTGTCTGCGCAGTGTGGATTTGGCGGCTTCAGCCTGTTATCTAATACACAACATGGGGCAAGATGGGTAATTTTAGCTTACTCCATAGACATTACAGTTAACAAAGTGTGACTGTGCACACCTGAGTCTAAAGTCATATGAGGAAAATTCGTTTGTCTCTGTGTGTGTTTGCATATTGCATGCATGTGTATTTGTGAGGCAAAAAAATACAATGGCACTGCAGACACTTGCATGTGTAGTGTGAATGTTTAAGCTGTAATGAAGGTGCAGTGTACGCTAACATGCAGAAAAATCTATACAAGATCATTACGTTCATCCTATTCACTCCTTAGTGTTCCACAGCAGGGTAAGTAATATTTCCATGATCTTAGCTAAAAAAAAACAACAAACAAAAAAACCCCACTAAACTTTCCGTTGAGAGTCGATTCATTAGTCTTTTTTTTAAACAACGAGCTGTAAACGAAGTTATAAATTGTGTAGCTGGAGACCAAAATAAGGCAGCATTTTGTTTTCTACTAGATAAAATGCTGAAATCATTAGTGATTAGGGCCCATTAAAGTGCACAGCTCTTTCCTATACCAGCCAAGGTCCATGCATTCTTCTACCTAGACGGTTTCTCTTACTCTCTTGCTTTCTCCTTTTACTTCTCCCTGTCTCTCCCACTTTGAAGCGTGCTGTGCTGTAAGAAGCTGTCTGAGCCAGCAGCAGTCTGAATGCTGATGAATGTCTACACATATAACCTGTGACTGATCTTGTAGTCTATCTCCCCTCTAATTTAACCCCTGCACAACCAGGCAAATCTTAAAGAAAAAGGAATACATCATTGCACCATTAGCAGGGTTATTTATAGTTTCCACAAATTCACATATCACTTAGAGGAAACCTGCTTTTGACTAATTAATAGCTGCAGTTTGGGGGTTATTCTGCTTCAAGAGTATTCCAAAGAAAGTCTTCTGATTTGCCTCAAAAGGAACATCTGTGCAGTTTACTTGATGAATACCCCTGAAAAGCCTCCTTATGTAATATTTCTCCAGACTTGTTGTCCTCTTTGACTTTTTTTTATCACTCCAAACTATGTCTAGCAGCACATCAGAATTCCTTTTTCTGCCTGTCTTATTTCCCTTTAATCTCTTCCACACCAAGTTACTCTTCATGTACTCATTATTACCAGTGTTTTAAGGCCTCTTCCTCCTACATTAGGCACTCTTAAATTTCATGCTGTCAAATTTTATGTCACACCTCTGGAAGATGAGCATGTAATATCCAGGACCACAAGTTTTACGGGTGCCAGTCTGTGCTGTTTGGATCGGGGTTGTATGAGTGCAGCCTGAGCCATAATAACTGCAGTGGACTGTGCTAGGCATGCCAGCATTATGGCTGCTGTTAAAATACCAGCTCACATAATACAGCAGTCGTATACTGACAGGACTGCTTGAACGCTATTGACCTATTAGCTGCACCATGTAAAACGTGTCCATTATTGTTGTAAGTACTGAAATAGAATTCTCAAAAACAAGCTGTAAACGAGAATTATTAAGGAAGTTTCCATGCAAAGAAACTGCACCTTGATTATATAGTTTTTTTTATTATAAATTGATATATTAATTAATATTAATTGATATCAAAATAAATAGAAATAGAAACAAAACAAGCTTTGTGACTGGAGAGAGGTTTTCCTTAGTATAAAACAATATTTAATTCTGTATTAACAGAGTATCGGCCATATACAGCATAGAAAACAGCCTACACAGCCTGTATAATTGCTCTTATTCATCTGACACCTATTTCTAGTGCCTGTGACCTGCACTGTTATGAATTGTTATAAATGTATGCATGTTTACAACTATAACTTAGTTCATTTTATAATTCTCGTAAATTACAGTTAAATATTTATAATTTGCATCTAAATGAACTGTTAATGTGGTCACTTAACAAGTGGCAATATAAAACTGTAACTTATTGGCACAAAACACTATTTTCTGTCAAGCAGCATCCCACACATCCACTCCCTGACACCTTCTAATTTTAAACAGATGCATGTATATTGATTCACAATAAAACTTTGAATCTGCAAATCTGGCTTTAAACTTTGGGGTGATCACAAGCAATGATTGTGCATTAAGTTCAGCCATTATAATGGAGATATTAAATTGGATTGTAATCAGTTAGATTAATCGTTACCACATAATTTACAGTGATATTTAACTTTTTAATTGTTAAAATGGCATAATACTTACAATTATCTTACTGTAAAATTCTGTAATCTAAGATTTCATATAGTAACAGTAAAACGCTGGCACCTCTACTGCCAGTATTTCATTATTCTACAATAAAAAGCTTTAATTTGTCACCTGCAACTCCTATTCCTAAGTCTTTTTGTGAGGGAACATTCATGTTGTGTTTATATGCTTTCAGGATCAGAGAGATGGACATTTGCCATTCACAGGGTTTCTCTAGCGGCTACATACCCAGTTCTCACAACCGAGTTGACACTGTGCCATTATGAATAAATATAATTCACATTAATCCAACACAGTTTTTTTTTCTTTTAGAATTTAACAAAACATCTAGCCCTCAGAATCTCACCTAGCAGCCATGGTGGAGAAATAAACCAGTTACAGAGTCTGTCCTGCACCTTTCCAGCAACTGTTTAATAACTTGAGAAGAGTCACTAAATACTCCATGCTAAAAGAGTCAGTCAGTACACATTAGCACAGACTGGGGCACTGCCACTCCGCGCGTCAGGGCATTTCCATTCTAATAGCAAGTTTGGACTTGACAGGAATGAAAGCACCTCTCTAACAGTCTATGTAGCAGTACTTTGCTAACATTACTTGACTTCTAACAGCTATATTTACAACTGCAGCGTCCCTGTAACAGCATGATATCATCATCATCATAAGAAGTATGGAGCAAGGAGGAGAAAGTACAAACAGAGAGAAGTACACTACAACACTAGAATGAAGAGTCTCACAAGTCTCACAAGAAAGTGCGTAATGCATGTTTTTGTAATGCAAGATATAGGAATGTCACAATTTACACTATGAAATTGTGAAAGAAAACCATATCCATGATCTGCTGCTGTGTGCAGGGTAGCATCCATGTGACACGACAGAAACCATGACCCATGAATATTTAGATTTAGATAGGTGGTCAGGAGTTGACGGTGAAACGCCTCTTTGAAAAGTTAAATCTAAGTGCAATTAAATATCTTTTTACAAAAGCATATTTTGCCTTGATTTGAATGACAAAATGTCTTCTTCACAGTGTTTTTATGTGGGAACATTTTACATAAATCAAGAAAATGAATTTGTCTTAAAAAGATATGGCAAGTCTATCTTTTCTTGTTTTGTTGGCAGAAAATTTAGCTTATATTAAGTTACTTATGTATTTCCATAGAGTATATATTCATTTAGTATACATTTTTCTCATTTTGTAAATATTTCTTTAAAGCAGATTTTACTTCAAATTTGATTTTTTTTGAGCGACTGCAGCCAAATAAACTGTGTATTTATGTAAGTTGTCATTAAATGAGATTTCGAATTTGGCCTAATTTTTGTACCAGTATAAACCAGAGAGTAAAACAATTGCAGTACTTCTAGTGATAAGATAAGATCCCAAGGCTTTCCCTTCTTAGGATTGTCTGTATCCTTAATATGATGATGCACAAACAACACAATAAATGGACAAAATCTTTGTAACAGTTACAAAACTTACAAAACAGTGGAATAGTTGATGTGCTGATTCATATCTTACCAAATTAAATACTGTGCTTCAGTCAACGCAGAATTCCTCATGATGTGTGCTACTCTTCCATCCTCTCACCTGTCTTACCTCGTCCCATCCCTGTTTACAGGCTTCTGGGATTCTCTCATCTTGAAGCCTCACAGACACACCTTGATCCGTGCACATGCTTCCCACTGATATGACTGTTAACAGGAGATGTTTTTTCTGTGTGTAACTGTGTAGATCTAAATGCTTTGTGGGTCCACCACACTGCCTGTTCACACGCACTCCATGCATGTGGAGCAACAGTGACTGTAGCAAACCGAACAGTGTAGATCCCAGGGTGCACTGGGAGTGCTTGAAGAAATGTAAGCAGCTTAAGCAGTCCGTGATGTTGTCATCTCTTCTCAGCTGAGCTCCCAAAATAACAGGCCCTCTGGGCACATTCTGGCAGAGCTGAGCAGGAGAGAGTCAACAGACATACCCAGAACAATCCGGCCCAGATTAGACCAGCTCAGAGTAGCCCAGTTACTCCATTTAAGCTCAAACTGGTCATTTGAACCTTAATTATTCCAGGTGATGGAGCTTATACATGGAATTGCAGTTCTCACCCTAACTGACCATAAATTTGCACAGCTCAGCCCATATCTAAGAAAGGTCTGAATGCAGGTGGCCGTTCTTTGTGAAACCCTGCCCATAACGAAATACCAGCCTCATGTGTTGGACTCTTGACTTGAATGAGAATGTTTTTAGCTTGTGGCTAAAGAGGCAGCTCGTGGTGCTGGTGTATGGTGGGGTATGCCTACCTGACACATACCTCCGAGGCCCCATAAAGTGGCTACTGTAAGTGTGTCGGAGAAGGAGGGCTCTTCACTTCTGATGAAACAGCAGACAGAGAAAAGTGTTTAAGTCTCCTTACTGCTCCCCTTTCTTCCATCTAGGTCATAATGTAGGCTATAGGCTAGTCTGTGTACTCCAAGTATGCTAACTCTTCACACCCTTGTCTGTACATGAATCTCACTCCTCCTGTGTCACGGGGAGTGTTTTCTCACCTATGATTTCATCTCTGAATTATTAATAAGTGACAGCAACACTGGTTGGCGATGACGGCAAGCTATTTCAGGAAATAATCACAAGCGGATGAGCAATTTCAGGGGTTTAAATTAAGTCTTTAGCTTGTTTTCTAAAGTGATTGTGCCCTTGGTGTTCTGAGCGTATCTCAACTTATCTCATTCATGTTAGCATTAGATAAGAAGAAAGGTTGAATTTATTTTGACATGTTTCTATGAAATCACATACATCGATTAAAAGCAGTCACCCGTAACTTTCATCATGAATCTATATGAACCATGAACATTGTATGCTAGAAAATACTATTGGGAAGCTGCTAACAGAAATGAGCACTTTTTTTGCAGAAAAATGACTGCTGGATAGGCTCCAGCCCCCCCACGACCCGACCGACGGATTAAGTTGGTATAGAAAATGGATGGATGGATGGATCGAGGGCTGTGAACTATGCCCCTCTCAACCTTTGGATCACTGTTGTGCAGTTGTACTGTAGTGTTCCTGTGTTCCCAGTTTATATTCAGATACAAAAGGGAAGATTGAACAGACAGTTCAGAAAAGTAGGTGTTTTCATTTGGAAAAACAAAAATTAACCAAAGTACTTTAAATGTACCTGCTCAACAGGAAACAGGAGAGAATGCAACTAAAATGAGCATTTTCTAATTGGAGCAAATACCATTATCAAGTGCTTCCTTTTGGAAGCCTTGAAGATGGCATGATTATACACAACGCTTTCAACCATAAGACATGAGATTGACACCCAGATATGACAACTGTTTTAATGACAACATTTAAAACACTTAAGTTATCACCTTCTTGGGTTAGGCTATAACATTACTTGATAAGTTTCAAAATGATGAGTGAAACTTTGCATCTTGTTACAAGGCCACCATCAGTAGATGCCATTTTACTGATTGCCTTTGTTACATGTGAACAAAACAACATATTTCAATAAACCACATCACTTTGTGATTGGGTTTAGCCAATAAAATCAAATGCTTTACGGTTAGAAATCAAAACCACTTGGTTAGAGTAAAAAAAATAAACATCATGGTTCTTCTTACTCTGGCACCATCTATGCCGATTTGATTTATTTTTTTTTTTTTTACACATAACACGCAGTTCTTCTCATAGCCTCTTGAAGTTGCATATTCTTTGAACATAATCATAGTTTTGCCTGCATGAAGAAATGAACCATCTGATAACAGTGTCAAACTCCTGCAACACCTCATATCCACACCTTGACAGATGCAGTCAATAAAGACAATTAACATTTATACCTTTGCACTGCCAGTGGCGATGCAGAGGGGTGGAGTTACAGTTTGTGGTAAGTAGTTGATAACCTATACATGGATCAACACTTATAATTGTGACCTATCTACAGCTACACTGTGCTATGGTATTGTCTATGCACAGCTTCAAATGCTATATGTTGAAATAAGGCGTTATAGAAGAAAATGTTTTTTAGTAATGATCTTGAAGGGTCTAAATAATATAGTAGTAAAAACTTTTAAGAGTTTTCACAGAAAAAATGTTTCTTTTTTATATTGTTGCTTCTACCACAGCACAGCAGAGCATAATTTTGTCCTGTGTCCATAGTTTGCTCTCCATACTCATTAGAACTTTCTCATGGTCAGAAGCCTGATTTCGACAATCTTATAAGTCCACTATCAGCTTTAGTTGTTCCACCGAAGGCTGTGGTTTGTTGGTGCAGTGAAGACCCAGATTTAGGGTATTTAGAGCACTGATTGGTCGCTAAGCTGATATCGTGCTCTCAGTCTTGGAGCGTCATGTTCACAGTTTTGCCCCTGTGAGTGTCACCACACCTGTTTATGGCGCAGGTCAGGGGGCAGGGTAGTGAGTAGGCTAAAAGCATGCCGAGGATGGGAAGAATGATGATAAATGCAGTGATGTGGTGTTGACTGCTCCTGCAGTACTTGTCTCATCTTCTTGAGGTGTCAAGGTCTGACAGATGGAGGGATAAAGAGGTGGGTTCTATGACTTGCCTCAAAAGGCATTAGGTCATAGTTATCACATTGTCTGATATGCAATGCTATACTTAGTCTCCCTTTATTTCCAAAGCTGCTATTCAAAATGTCATGTTTTCTTACAAACAAAATGGAGACATTTTGGATAGTAGCCTCTTAAAATCTTAGTTTGATATGTTTGCATACATTGAGCAAAGACAGATTGTTGTACATAAGTCAGATCTTGTCTTGAGTTCTCCCTGTTGCTTTGTCTTTGTTTCTGCATATATCTGTCAGTCTATGTGCTTCTTTCATCTTATAATGGTCCTATCCTGGAAGACTCCTCCCATCTTCTCTTACTGCTTTACCCACAATCCCCT
Organism: Leuresthes tenuis; assembly: GCF_036924035.1. Lineage (NCBI taxonomy): Eukaryota > Metazoa > Chordata > Actinopteri > Atheriniformes > Atherinopsidae > Leuresthes > Leuresthes tenuis. The sequence goes on along the minus strand of NW_027325365.1, from coordinate 12,485,616 downwards.
GTGGTTAGTGGGACCACAGGTCAGCCGCAGAAAAGGTCATAACTGCTGCTGCTCACTTTGCTAATTGGCTTTCCTGACCAATAGTGATAAACCTAACAAAAAATAGAATGTAGCACATCTTTACTCTGTCCCTGTTTTTTTTGTAAAGTCATGGTGATTGACTTTAGAAAGCAGGCAGAGAAGTACACAAAAAAACACACTGTAGAGTGGCTACTTGACCCTAATGGCTTTTTGACGTATCCTAGTAATCAGAGTTACATGAAAAAGTTCAGTTCAGGGAATTCAGCTGGACCAGAGGTGCTTTATGTCCTGAACTACTGTCCCTGTGGGTATTACGGCCTTCAGCCATGATGGAGTTTTTGTGGTTAGGTCACATGAAGGACAAAAGCTAATCCAGTGCGCATTAGATTAAAACCTGATAGACTGTGGGGAGAGCACCGCTTGTAAATTCGTGAGAATGATGAGGACAGTTGTAAGCTCCTCCAAACTGTTGCCAGCGGTTACATGTTTCTGTTTACTGGCTTATTGCTCTGACATTAATAAGGACTGTGATGTATGAAAGAGCAGAGAGGCAACATATTCCAATCAAAAAGATAAACAGATAAAAATAATGGTTTCATGACCCCAGATTTTCAGCAGAAAGGTGAACCTGGCCTTTATTAGAACTTTTTAGAATTTTACTATTTACTTCCTCAATTTGGAAAAGCTACTGCCCCATGAGCAAAATGTAAACGACAATTTTGTGAATATGAGTCTATAAGGATTCCTCCAGTTACAACATCTGCAAGTCCTTTTTAAGGCAAGTGTGTCATCTGTGTACCATCTGTCTGATATTACACTTGGAGCTCAGTTTAATTGTCAAGTACATTACTCAGTTTGCACTATTATATTGTATAACTGGGGCTGTCTTGGTTTGGCCTAGAGAATAAAATTGAATAAATAAACAGCAAACATATTGTATTACAAACTAAATAAAGGAAAATACACCAACCGTAATATTCTACTGCAGAAGTTGATTCATCAGATGTTTTGCTGTGTCCAAGCAACAGTTTAATGTCCCCAAGTATTTATTTAGTATTTACTATGATGAAATATTAAGAAATGCAGTAAATACTCACATTTGACAACATAAGGGGAATTAAATGTCTACCACTATTTGTTGGAACTCTAGCAGAAAACATCAATTTATTTGTACTTCTTTTATAATAGATCTGGGATTTTGCATACTGTGTTTAAGATTGAGCTCATACAGTAGTCAAGGGAGTCTAAAGTTTTGGGGTTTTTTTTTAAAGAAAAAAAAGGAAGACATAAAAAAGACGCTGGATAATGATAGCCTTAGGCTGATGACTTCCACTGATCTGCGTAATTTGCCACTGATGAGGTTAAATCCTCGCTGTGAATCATAACAACAACGTGCGATCATCATGTGTGACGTGAGCCATGCTGCAAGATTTCAAATGATGCGCTCTTGAGTTTTTTTTTAGTCTGTAAAATTACGAATCACTGAGGACATTGGGTTTATTCTTAGTATCTCTTCATCTTAGCTGAATAGGACATCTGGCCCTGTAGCAATACAAACATAAGAACAAGAGGAAGTGGATGCTGGATCAAGAATCTCTCCTTCTCTGTGCCATTTCCCTTGCTTCCGTGTAGCATTGTGGCATTTGCTTCTAGTGTGCTTCCCTGTTTTGTGTCAAAACTAAATGGCAGTGCTGTTAGTAAAGAACTGATATATGAAGCTGGAGGGCAAGCCCATTATCTCCATCAAAAAGCTCCATAAATACATGACATGAATTGCCATTAGGCTATATTGAAAAATGTTGTTTTCAAATTATTGTGGTTCTCAGATTGAACAAGAAATTAAGGATATGCTCATCTAAACTTAAGTGGACATATGCACTCTGCACATGCTCCAAAGTTTCATCTTTTTGCCTCTGTTTGTAAAAACAGTAAAGCATAAGTGTAATACAGATGATTTCCTCATAAAGATGTTCCTATTCATACATTTTCCTGGTTCCCTAGTCAAACAGGTAAATGCATCAGAAATTATTACTGAAAATCGTCTCATTAGGACTTCATCAATACTCTTGATCGCTTCTGTAGGTGATACATATACTATGGATGGGACTGGACTTCTTCAACAAAAGTATTCATTTAAGAAAACACTTTTTCTCATAAACATTTCTGCTGTCATTATGTATGCATTTTGTAGTGATTGAATCAAAGCCTCTGTTGATGCTACAAATAGTCTTTTGCTGTACATATATGGCCATGAAATATTTAGTGTAGTTGACAAGGATTTCTACTGCAGAGGAGCAGCAAACAAACAAGTCATTACTTCAGAAGCATTTGCTAAAGCGATGTCTTGGATTTGTAACAGCAATATAAACAAATATGCTTTTCTTCAGTTGACAGTATATGTCTCCAGAATCAACATAATTCCTCTTTTTTTATGGAAATGGTAGCATTTAGAGAAGGATCAACTGTAACTGTCAGGTGAAGCACCTAATGCCAAAGCAGCTATGGTGTAGTATTAAATGCTTGATTAATTGATGTTCTTCATTAAACGAGTATTGACAACCATAATAGCACACATCCCAAGGGAAAAACTGCCTCAACTGATCGATTTACTGTATGCAACATTGCATGCATTGCAGTCTCTCTCCTCCCGTAATTCTGTCTCATGTCTTCTTCCAAGGTGGGGGTGTTGTCATGGCAATTATCTCCAACGCTGTTTAGTGTTTTGTGGCCCTGGTGTGTACACACAAGCACTGGCTGTTTAAATATATGCTAACACCCAAACAGCTGGCGGACCATTAATGAGGGAATAACACTGTAATCTCCCTGTGCAGGAGGAAGAGAGTGTAAACATGGGGTTGGTTCATTTGATTCATTTCAGCTATCCATTCATGCATCAGCAATCTATCAGTGGGTGTATACATGAATGAAATCAGTGAAGTCTTGGAACAGTTTGGTCTTACTTTCCAGTTACTCCCCTTCACCCCACAGCGTGGACTGTTGTGCAAAAGAGTGGCAGGGTAACAAGCTGTTTCAGTAACAGAATCATTTTCACACAATGATCATCAACAACTGCTGCTTTCTTTCAACTCGCATCATCTCTCCCTGTAGCTGATATTTATTCTCACGTGTCGACAAATATCTTTGCAGCATTAGCGTTATGCTAAAAAGTAGCTGTTGGACAACCTGCAAACCTATTACTTTATGCTTTTCTCCAATTTCTCTACCATTTATTTTGCATCAGATTGAGCCATCATATTTTCGTTTAAGGCTGAAGTTAAATATAAGTTCAATATTTTGGAAATAAAGCTGGTTCTGCACCTATACTTCAGTCAATCAGGGATGCCAAGAATAATAATAAAAAAGAATAGTTTTTGAAAACAAAGGTAAAACAAACATTTTTTTTTCTTGTTTTGTCGTCTTTAGCTTGATATATGCACTGATCAGCCACAACTTTAATACTGCTGACTTGTTAATGAATAACAGTTTGTTATCTTGTTACTGTGAAAGGGAAGGGATATATTTAGAAGCTGGTGAACAGTCAGTTCTTGAAGTGTATGGTTTTGGTTTTTGTTCTTGCTAAAGGTGGTCCAAGGAAGGACTACAAGGGAAGCAGCAAGATGGTCATGGGTGCTATGGGCTAACTTGATGTACTTGGGTAGTGAATGCTGATAAAAGAGCTCTGTTGAAGAATTTAGTAAAAACCTGAATGTGGGCTATGTAGGTTTGCTGCAGAGCTGTTCAGGGGTCTGATAGTGTTTTTACACCAAAGCAGTTTCAGTTCTGGCAACTACCTGATATCCTATTCTTAATGTTTTGACCACAAAGCACTGAAAACTGGTGCTACAGCAGCACTAACTCTTTGCTGGGTCAGACCAAAGAACCGCTTACTTTATGTCAGGGGAAGAGTTGGGGATAATGAAAGCAACTAAAGTGTTGGGACAAAATTGATTAAAAACCACAGCAAGTCTGCTCGATTCAAGAAAAAACAATAAAAACCTGAAGCAGCAATGTAACCACCTGAAGTTAGGCCCATCTGGATGCAAGTATTCCCTGGAGAAATGTTAAAACTACCAGCAGCCTGGATAGTCCTCATAAATACCAAGGAGGGCGAAGATTTCCATTTACCACTTGTCATGTGTGCAACGTTGGGTTTCAACATATGGCACACGTGGGTGGCTTGATAATGCTGAGTAAAGCAGCCGTCTTAAGCAGTTCTTGTATAATTGTAATCCCCCAATCAGCCTCCTTGTAAACAACAGACAGTAAACCTAGCCCAGAGCTTGACTCAGCATTGGCCACACACATGAACACTGTTTCATGCATGCATACTTGTGTGTCAGTACTGAGACACCTGGATTTACATGTACCTACACACAATGTCTCAAATGGATGCTTCCTGGTCCACTGTAGAACTACTGTATTACATATGAATTATCATTAAAAATAACTTAATCCAACAAGAGTGGATTTACAGTACTTCTGTTTTTGATTGGTCACGATTTGCAGGACTGAACACGATGACAGCTCCATCAATCACATCGATGGTAGCTGGGTAAGCCCTTTGCCCTATTTATGCACATAAGCAAGAACAGTTCTTGTTAAAATCCCAGTAGAGATTACAGACAGAGAGAAGGAGAATTAGTCTTTTTTTTTTTCAAATTGAATCCTTCAAGTGCTGAGCGTGTTAAAGAGGGATGGAATTAACTCTTTTTGCAACATTGCTCTTGGTTGTCAGTTTTTTTCACAGGTTGTGCTAAAAGCTTCTATGAAAGAATCTTTCTTTTTTTTTTACCCCTTTTTTCATTTCGCTTTCTTTCACTCTCAGTGTGTTGCACTGAGGTGCAGGAGAAAATGTTAGCTTCACATGCTTTACCTCTGTCAGGCATTTATGAAAGATACACAGCGACATATCTGAATGGCCCAACTGCATGATGTCTTGGTCAGAGTTCCTCATTTCCTCTCCCTTCACTGTACTTTCTAATGGTTCTGCATAGTCTTAGAATGCTGGCGCTGCAGAATCAACTTGCCTGTTGTTTTAGATTTTTTTTAAAATGAGGGAAACAAAGTGATTTTATTCAAATGAGAAACTGGATGCTGAGATTTGTGAGTTAGGTTTTCAGCCTTGTGCTGAGTTGACAGGCTTTTTTATCCAGACAAACATATACACAACCAATGATGTGATCACAGGAATTCAAACGTTTTTGGAGACAGTTGTCATTTAGTTTATGGATTACAGATGGTTGTAATTCTATGTTCCTGTGTACTTCTTTGCCTTCACAGCAAAACTTTACACTCCATCTAACACACACTATCTAATTCTAACCTGAGTCCTACAACCATCTCTTAACTCGGAGGGCTGTCCCAAAGTAAGAACCAAACAACATGTCCTGACTTTCCAAATTTGTCGTCATGGAATGAGTTATATAATATAATTTGTACTATGTCATTCTTATTCTACATTCTTTTGAGTCCACACACAATAAATTATAGAAAGAAGTACATACGCACGCAAACAAGCATGGTCTCCAGTAGCCCTTAGGCCCCTGTGGGCAGATGGACTCCCCAGACAAGTCCGCCCACACTGAACTGCAGTAAACACATTGATGTTTGTTGTTCAAGTAATCTGACACACAGATACAATTCTCAGAAACATAAAATGGCCATGACCTCACTATAAAGTGTAGAGCAGATATAGTAGTTTTGTAGTATTTTCTTCAGAGCAACAGAGCTCACAGAGCAGGTTGTTTTCATGGCATGGGTACATTGTCTCAGAGGTTGTGTGACAGCATGACGAAGAGAGACAGTCATTTTTTCTATGGATGTCGTCTGTTGGGCACTAAAAGACACTAGCATTACAAAGAAAAGTAGCAAAATCAAATATCTATGGAGAAATTTAGATTGCTTTCAAGACTTTTTGGTGCAAATTAGTTGAACAAAGGAACTTTAAAGATTTACTTGATGAGTTTGAACCAAACACAAAAACGCTCTCCAAGGCTTCAGTAACAATCATGTTATAGAAGTGCGTGTTGTGCAAAGCAACAGAAAAATGTTTCTGTGTAGCTGTGCAACATCATGCTGACTAACGTGGCTTGTACTTTCTGTCTCTACTGCTGTAATGCCATCTGTGGTGGTGCCTGGCACGAAATCTCCCTGCGTGACTGTACTGTATTGTATAAGGACAACTAATTTGACATTATTATGATGACTAGCACCGGCACCACCCTTCATTGCTCTAATGCACCTGCTGTCATCTGGTTGACCATCTGAGTAAACGGCTGAACGACATGGCTGACCAATTCATTCTCAGCCCCAACTTGTCATACATGAACACCTGCTCAGAAATTCTTTACAATTACCAACCGGAGCAAAACCAACCTTGAGTTGCGAAAGTAACAAAAAAATTTATTTTATCCCTTAATATGATCATTTTCTAATATTGACAGATAATCTTTGTTTTTTAACTTTAACCAAACAGTTAGAAGTACCAAACCTAACCATAAAGTCATATTTAGTTCTCAAATTAAAGTACCACTCCCAGCTCCTTATTTTAAGATAACTTTGTGGCTTCACCATGTTGTTTGCTCCAATTTGGAAATGTTCATAAGACTTATATTTGTGAGAGTAACGTGTTTAGTTCTAAGATGTGCAATATCTCCTCAAACCAGCACTAGTGCTACCTTAGGGTACCCTTTGTGTAGTGTTTAAGGGTATAAGCAAACCTATCATGATCAAATGGATTGGACAAGTTGTTGCCCAGGGTACCCTTTTAGTATCAACTTGGATTTGTAGGATAATCCATTGCTAATAACTGCTCGTTTAAAAAAAAAAAAAAAAAAAAGAAAAGTTTTCCTAAACCTAACCCAAACGTTTTCTTGTCTGGATGTAACAACAAAGGTCTTCTGTCTGCTCAGTTTTTTACCTTCCATCATCGCTTCATGCATGCTCAGGTCAGGGGATTGAATTGAAGAGAGGTTTCGATGCAGTCTGTTGGTTTCTTTAGCTTCGCAATCTTTTGTTGAATTGGCTCTGTATGAATTGGACTTATTTTGAATTTAATGGATTTGATTGGATTGCAGTGAATTGGACCGCATCTTTGAAGTGCCTTGAGATAACATTTGTTATGTATCACTATATGAATAAAAATTAATTGAAATGAATTAAGCATGGCCATCAACATTCTTAACAACATTGTTAATATTCTTCTAGGTGAGGTTGTTTGAAGTACCAATATATACAGTAAAGGCAGTAGATGACGAGCTGCATTCTAGAAGTTTTGTGAACCGGCAGGAGGTCTGTCATGGAAGTGAGCCTGTATTACTCTGTGATGTTAGTTTGGATCCTTTAAAACACCATTGAGCACATGGTACTAGAACTAACAAACAAACAAAAAGAAAACCAAAATTACAGACCAAACTAGATTTAGAAAATGCATGTAAACATTGTTACAAGTTGAAATCAAGCTTCTCAAAACTTGGCTAACACACCCAGATAGTGCAGTTAGAAATCAACTCCCTCAGCATGTATACGCTGACGTTAGCTGTTCGACGACACAACAGAGAAAGTTGGAAGTGGTAGAATTTCTTGAATGTTTTCTCACACAGTCTACAGTTTCATAACACTGATTTCTCCTGCTTTTCTTTCCATTATATAGCTGCTTAACAAATGTCTGGATTTTTTCCCAAAAAAAACAACTAAGAGATTTTCCTCTCTCAAAATGCATTATCAGGAAACTGAGCCATCAAACACTAATCCCATATATTTGATGATTCATATAAAGTTGGCATTAGCTGTTCCTAAATCTCCTTTCTCTGAATGCCTGGATTTGAATCCTTTATATAATCCTGCATCAAGGCCAATTGAGTTGAGACTCTTGGGTCAATTGGAAATGACTGTAATGTCTCACTACGTAATAAATCAGTAGAGTTTGCCATAATAGCAATGCAAATGCTGGCAATATTCTTTATTTTATTTCACTGAATCAATGCAGATATCATTCTATCCTCTAACATTGGTTCTCATGTTAATAGAGGCATGTCTTTTTTCTTGTTTTCTTCTTGCTGGAAATATATATAAAAAAAAGTCCTTTAAAGTTATGGCAACATTGAAAAATCCAAAGTGAGGGAACAAGATGACTTTATATTAACAGGAGCAGAACTGATTTCATACACGTGCCTACATGAATGTTTATCTTGCACTGATCTGTCATTAATGGAAGTCTTGAAGATTCTGCACTGTTTGCACTGGATGCTAACACTGAGTTAAATCTCTGCAGAGTTTATAATCACAATAATGGCTTTTTGAGGTCAGTTCCCTTTTACCTGCTCCACCTTTTGCTCCTGTTCCTCTAAATTGTGCACATGCCTTCACTCCTCCACTTTTCTTCTCCACCCACTCTGCCTATGCTCCTCTTCTTTAACAACAGGAGATGCTGAAAATTGTGCTTTAATAAACTAAAGTGTGAGTGGTTTCTATGCCCATCTGGGATCTGATCTGGTTGGCGGAGGTACACGCTGCAGTCCATATGTGTTCCTGGAAGAGAGGCTTGGCTCAAACACTTTTTTTTTAGTCAAGTAATTAATAAAGAGACTTGTCACAACCTGTGTAGGCTTAAGGGGGATGTGATTATATGGTGCTCACATCCAATAGTGAAGCTGCTCAAAACGTATGCATTAAAGTACTAGATAGGTTTGGATTTGCTGAATTGTGTCTACACTGGTCCCCAGTTATTCCACAAATATTTGAGACTGTTCCTGAGTGGCAGTAACCAGCTGCAACGGGTAGTCATGGTGTGCAAAACACCGACACAGAGCGCAGTGCTGTGCTGTGGCTTTGACGCCAGCCATTTGTTTCGTAGAGATGGTCATTCCAGGTAAACACAGAACCATAACTCCTCTCTCACGCCTTCATTACTGTCCCTTATTTTTTTAAACGCATGGTGAGTCTTGACCCAAGGAGCTGCCTCTTCTGTGTTGCTTTTGGAGTTATTGTTTTCAGTGCTCACAGTTTTCAGACCTTTTCAAGTCTTTCACATTTGGCTATGTTTCAGACAGATCTTAACATGGATTCAGGACATACAATTTTATCCATATCAATCATTGTTGGTTTATGTGAAATAGAAGCACAAAACTGCTTGTGTGTTAGGTAGAAGTCAAAAGTAGTTTTAGGCTGACACTGACATGCAACTGCTGAAATGAACCCTTGGTTCACAGTGGGTGAGTTGCATGTCGTGAAGCTTTTCATTTCGGGCTCCCATGTTAACAGATTAGAATGTCCACACAGGCTACGTGAGCTGCTGTGCATGAGCTGCATTGCAGCTGCGAGGCATTTAGAGTTTGGACTTGGTCCCAATTTTTTTCGCACACACGTGGTAAGCAGCTGTCAGTAAAATACATTATAAAAACACTTGTTGGTCATCACATTGGCTTCATATCAGTAAAAACACACCTTTGACCACAGTTTAAGTGTACAGGCAACAAGTCGTGGTAATTGAAAATACATCTTAACTATTATGACAATGATTGATGATGATGATGAAAGTTTTTCAGTAGATCTGAGCAGTTAAATGTTACTTGAGCTGGAGCTGGGCAGCTTTCATGTCTTCAGTTTTTGAGTGATATTAACCCTGGATTACACAATGCTATGCATCTTCGGTCTTTACCAGAGGCATGCCCATGTTAAAAACTGTACAGGCAGCTGCAGCGCCAAAGCGGAAAGGTCATTTGTGTGAATTTAACATGAAGCTGCAAGTCAGCAAAACAAATGCCATTCACACGCAATGCTCAGCCTTGGGCAGAGTGACTTGTCCATTTACCAAAGAAATAGGATTATGTCTTTCACGGGGAAGGATGCAATCACATTTCTGCTGTAATTACAGTGCTGAAAGAAAGCAAAAAAAGCTTTCAACATTCAAATTTGAAACAGAGTACTACCAAAACAGTAGTTTCTCTGAAGACAATTCTAATTTCCTTAATTTCAGAATGCTGGAACCTTGAGAACTGTTTCAGTCTTCTGTTGATTCCCCGAACCATTTGACTGTTGTGTGTAAATTGATGAGGAAAAACTAAGTGAATCCATTTTACTGTAAGATGGAAACATTATGACTTTTGTAAAACTTGAAAGAATCTGAAAACTTTCTGTGAGGTCGTATAATGTTACTTTGTCAGGGTTTTGGTAACTTCACCGGTGTTTGGTGCATTTAGTTCAGCATTCTATAGTGGAGTTGGTTGAACCTGTGCTAATCATCTGATGCATGTAAGAAAGCAAATGTATCCTTTTAAAATCTTTGAGTGGAGATGAACTGCATATTATAAAACACGCTTTAAGATATCCATAAACTATAGCATAAGCATCATCTTCCGTCCTTGTGGAACATTCAGTAGTGAGGCAGAGTTGACACGGACTGAATACATGTATCATACATGACTTTGAAGAATATTTGTCACATGAGACATCTCATAAGCTACTTGGCGTCATTTATTACTCAGGTTCTGTTGATCCTATTACACTTAAACCTCTTCCCACCAGTCTTCCAAAATTCAAAGGCTAAATTATCAGCAGGCAGTATAAGGTCTACTGTACATGCTCTGTAATCCTATTTGCTCTTGTCAGCTGTTAATTGCAGTTAAAAAGAGCCTTTGCATTAATCTTCTTTTAGAGAGTGATTATTTTTCTTCTTTCTGTCTGTTCACAAAATAAAACAACTGGAATCCATGGCAGGGACAGAGATTGTGCACCTAACATTTAAGTGATTGTGTGTGGGTTTTATGTGCAAACATGCTATTTGGCCTGTTGTAGTGAGCATTTAATTCTCCTGTAGTAGTACTTGTTGTCCATTCCCCTCTTCCTCTTCCCAACACCAAAACAAAGACATAAGAAAGAGAAAAAAATCTTTGTCAGAATTTCTCTTTTAAAGGCCACTCTTTGATCCCAAATCAATACTTTTTCAAGTAAGTGCTTTGTTTGTCAATAATTGAGCCTTCATTACTGCAGGCATGCCACATTAGCAGTCAGAAGTACTCTTGCATTCCGCCATCTGCTTATTACTGTTTTCTCCTAGCAGCTCCACTCAGTTAACTTTATTGAGTGCTTTTCAAACAAAAATGCAACTTTTTTGGCAATTTGTATGACTATGGTATTGCTCAGATACCTATCTGTTTAACTAGCAATGTGTCACCTCCTACGTAGTGACTGTACATTGATGCTACTTGAGTTGTAATTATTTCTGTGACTGATATAGTGAAACTGAATTAAAATTCTGGGATGCATGAAGTTTTCTGAGTCTGAAGCTGAATCTAAATCCGAACCCCTGAGGTTTTTGATACCATGAATCATAACCTTAGTTTTGTCTGAATTCAAAGACAAAGAGCAGAATTTGTCCAAGTCCACTGTGGAAACCAGAAAGTAACACCAACACTGATGATGCATGATAAACTGAAATGTAACAACTGAAATAACCTGCGTGATATGATTTAAACCAGTCCAAAGCAGGACCCTCGATCCCAATCTTCTGTTAAAAGCTTTGTAATAAAATGTTGTTGTCAGTGGTGTTGAATGCAGCACTGAGATCTAACAAGAGCAGCAGAGAGACGAGACCATTGTCAGAGGCAATAAGGAGGTCATCTCTAACTTGCACATCATACAGACACGTAGTCACAAACACTAAGCATCTGATCATGGAGCTTGTATTTTGCTGTATGAGACTGTCAGGGTAGTTGTTACTTTTTATAAGCTGCATTTGTGTTTAACCTTAGCTTCATATATCGAATATATATCCCAGTTTTTGAAAAAACATAAAATCTCACAACAGGTTCCGTTCAATATTACCTTAAATTCCTATCTCAGTTCTGTTGTCCAGTTGAACCCCAACCCCTTCTGTGTTTCACAGTGGTGTACGACACATTGGATGGAAGATGAGATGAAGACAGCTACTTATAATCTCTAGATGAAAAAACTGAATGAAATGGCATACTGCCCACTGAGGCAGATTCATAGCTTCTTTACATATCGAGTGTTGGCGTAAATTAATTGCTTTAGCCAAGAGAGTGCGACTGAAGCCATAACTGAATTGTGTTGCATTTGAGTTATTGCTAGTGATAGTAGAAACTGTTTCTCTCTGCTCTATCATTGACCATGCTCTCTTTATATTAACAAAGGTCGCTTACTTAAGTTTTAATGGAGCAACAGGCATGCTAATTACACAGTACTACCAAATATAAACCTTGTAGCCTAAAGCATAATGAAAAATTATTTAAACGCACAAAAAGGTACATAGATAGAAACCACACATAAAGGCTTAATTTAACATTATTGTATTTATCTAAATAGCCATTGGGAAAAAAAAAATAGTCCTTGCTTGATTCATCTACCAGTTGTGCCCAGAGTGTCAACTTATATGCTCTTTGGTTATTAAAGAAAGAAGTACCAGAAGGTGAAGGAGCAAAGAAAAGAGCCGTTGTGAGAAACAATGAGCTCAGAGGGATGAAAGAGTCAAATAAAAATGCAAGCTCATTCTGTGCTTCAATAAAAACCTCAACTTCAACTCGACTTACTTTCTCTGCTGCCTGCAAGGTGACTTACAACCAAAATAAAACTGCTTTTTCTTGAGATGGAGCCACACTGAACCGAAGACTTCCCTGTAGACAATGTGCTAGATTCTGCTCCTTGTAAAACCACATTGAGGCCAGGCTATTTTTGAAACAAAAACCTCAGGCTACAGACCAGTTTCTGTGCTTAATTCTTATTCTAATTTAATGAGTAAGCCATTTGTAAAGCCACGATCACTGTGCCCCACCTTCTTGATGGATACAAACCATGACTTGAATAAACTGATATATAGGAGTGCTGTTCATTTTTCTTGACCTGTTAGTGCTGTAGTTGATTACATGTGTCCTTGAACTCCATTTGAGCTGAGGTATTTGTGGGCTTGAATGTCACTGATGATGCCTGCCCACATTAAGCTAGGTCCTGTTTGCCACAGACACAACCACACCTTAGCTTAAGCACAGCCCAGTTATTTAATGTTTTATACTACATACAGTAAGTATTGCTGACTCAGATATTTCATTTGTCATACCGTTTCTCTAAAACCTTAAACCAGACTTATACTTTTTGTTATAAGGACCTTAAATAGATGAGCAACTAACCAGAGCAAGATATACCTCCACACCCCCTTATTTGTTCTCATTTCTCTTTACTGAGAGATTTATTCCTGTCGAGGGGACAAGGACATCTATTGGAGCCTGCTGGAGGTCCAGTGGTGACTATAGATCACCAACAATCATGAACTTGGGTGACAGCTCACTCTGAGTGGCTGGTCTCATAGACAGTGAGATACCAGGCTCTACTGTATAATCCATCATACTTCCCAATAGACGCTTTTCATCAAGGCTGGGGCAAGGATGAAAGCTGTAAAAAATTATTGCCCCCCCCCTCCCATTGGTGTCCTCTTAGCCCACTATTACTCATTTTTACAACCTCTGATCAGCTGACAGTCAGCAAACTCATCAATAAAGTTCAACTGTAATTATGCATTTCTTGATATTCTCACACATATGCTCAATCTTCTACCTCCGTCATGAGCTGAGGTAGGAATATTTCTACAATGAGAGACAAGGAAGTGAGTAAGATGAGAAAAAAAAAGCTGTAGAATGCATTTACAACAGTTTGAGGTTTGACCTCTTAAACCTAACCTGTGGATGTGTTTCCCTGTGCCTTTATGTCTTTGCCTTTTAAATAATCCTTCACTCGTTCTGCCTAAAAGAGGACTTGTATTGTAGGAACTGGGAGTGTAAAACTGAATATCTGCCGCATGTTAGTTTGTCTGTGTCGGTGTGTTTAATGGGTAGTGTTGAGGGTTTAATATCACCTTTTATGATACATATTCATGCATTGTGCTTATACAGAGTTGATACACTCCTTCTTGAAGGGGACAAGTATTGATCCCACGGTGTGAAGCGTCAAAACGGGAAAGAGAGTCAGTTGAGTGTTGAGAGAAACTGCTACATGCTTGCAGGGCGAGTCGAAACAGGTGGGATGAAGCCTATAGTTGAAAAGTACCAGACACGGGGAGATAGGGAGGAGATTTCCCACAGAGGGAGAAGACATCTCAATTGAGCAGAGATGTTGTATGAGGCTGATATCGTACCAAGGACCAATCAGGGAAAGCCAAGTCTAAACCACGGCTTCTCCCCAACTTTTGGACCAATAATATTTACATCACATTTGTAAGACAATATAAAAGTTTATGTTGCAAAAGAGTGGTACCCTTTTTCTGATTAGAGGTCCACAGCGCTGTGTAACTTGAACCTTGAACCATTTAATAAATTCTGAGCTAGACTTGGAGTTTGTATTTCCTCTCTCAGACAAACGAACACGACAGTAAACATACAAGAGAGTATTGCTCCAAGCAAGAGCTAAATTACGAACGTGAAGACTTTGCTAGCTGAAATGTTAGGAAACGTGTTTCAATCAGCCTTCAGGACTTGTGAGCAATTTTATTGGCTCTGCTAAAGGATAGTTTATGGAGTAAAACGCGGATGGCCTCCATTTCAAAGCTCATCAGTTTTACGGCTGAGCATGGATTCCACTTTATCTCTCTCACGTAAAGTCGTTTATGATAAGTTGAGTTTTTAAGTCATCCAGCTACAACAGTCATGAAATACATACTGACTACCAATGATTAAGCCATAGTTCTCTATTCTGTGATGGAGAAGAATCAAAACATCTTTAGCGCCAAAAGTTTTGCTCAGTACTGATATTTCTGTGTAGCACATTCAAAAGACAGATAAGCCAGTGTGGAAGGACAAGTGGAAATCTTTTTAAAAGTGAGGGGGGGCCAGATGTGTTCTGCAAGACTCAATGAAACGTGAGCTTTCAGAATCATCTAGTTCCCAGGCTGCATGCTGTGTTCAGTAACTTTTAAGAACTTAAAAAAGGAATCCATGTGGCACTGTATTGTCTTTTCGATATGTTTTTGTGTTGGAGTGACTAACGCAGAAAACTGCATGTGCCTCTTGATTTTATTTTTGTGGAGAAGACACTTATGTCCGGTCCATGTGAAAGGGCATGATGCATGTTTTTATATGTACTCTTTTAGCTTATATTTGGTTGTTTAGCAAGTTCATCTGGAAATAAGAATGTTTTTCTCGTTTCAGACCTCATAAAGAGTTAAGTGCATATTTGTAGTATTTTTCATGTTGCTTTATTTTCCCTGTGACTTTAGACAGACTAAAAATCTTAAATGTTTTAGCACATATGTGTTAACAATAATGGTAGGATTAAGCATTGTAGTTGTTCAACCACAGCTACTGATTAATAGCATTCTCATTAAGTAATAAACATGGCTCTTAAATCCATGAAGGAGAGAAGATACCATTTATTTTGGCTGATTCGCATGTTGCTAATCCATCAACAGAAAGAAATTAGGTCAATGATTGAAGCTGAGCAGGGACTGCGCCCAGAGGAGGACAGATGTAATAGGTCTAGTGCAGACAGACGGAAACAGAGACACAGGGATTTTCACAGGATCCCAATATTCCTATGGACACATGCACAGTACAGTGATAGATGTTCTCTTTAACTTTATAGCACGCATGACTTCATGAAAGTAAACCTGCGTCTCCCAGTGTGAGCTGGGAGCCTGTGCATGCCTTTACATCTGCTTGCCTACTCATAGTGAATAAGGAGGGAATGTGATGAACAGAGGGGCCATCATCGCCACCTATGTTTCAGGGAAGCTAACCTGATGCATAAGAGGGCTGCCCTTTGCATCATATTTTCACCCGACTATACTCGTCACCCTATAAAGCTGCAGCCACTCCTGGTTCAGTGAATGCTAAAAGCCTGCCATAACACTGACTCTGAACATTTAGCTGTTGTTGTTTTCCCTAATTTTTCCTTTGTTGGTGTTATTTTAACAATTTTCCTTTTTAGTGAACCGACAATATATTTACAAGAACCCCCGCTGTTGTTTATTTGGTTGTCTTTAATTTGAGTTAATATGTGATCTTGGTGTTTTTGATCTAAGCCTATCCATTTGTTTCTCTTACTCGTCCTACTCTACTGTCTCCTTCTGCTTTCTCTCTGACTTTGTGCTATTGTACTGGTATTTAAAACTATTGCTGTTGCTATTGTTTTGTGTCTTTTGATTTGCCTGTGTTTCTGCCATGTGTTTTTGCTGTTGTTGTTTTCTTTTGTTTCTGTGTGGTGAGCCTTCTAACCCCAGTTCATTCTGTTATGGCACCACTGCAGTCCAGGATGATGCTGCCCCAGGTACCCAGGAGTACATTATGTTACGGCAGGACTCCATCCACTCTGCGGATATAAGGAGTAAAGGGTCCCCCTTTCGTGCTAAGTGTCACGAAATCTTCTGCTGCCCGCTGAAGCAAGTCGTCCTCAAAGAGAACGCAGAGCCTGAAGGTTTGTTCGCACCCCATCGTTGTTTTGTTTTGCTGATGCTCCTCATCTCTACTGCCTACTCTTATCTACCCTCCTCATATCATATTCTGTCTTGACAGATTGTCTAACCCTTTAAACTTTGTTTTCTTTCATTCCTGTCTCATTTTAAGAGAGCATCTGATGTGCTTCTGCCCCCTTTGTACCATGGTTGTGTTTATGCATGAACATTTACAAGAGTGTAAGTGGATGTGTTCAAGCACAGCATTCAACTTAATTCTCAGGGGGTACTTGCTTGCACAGAACCCGTCAGTTGCAACTCCTCCTGGGCATTGTCCAGTGCAGTGTGTTTGTATGAGTGTATATGTGTGTCTGCCTGCATACCCCTTATGTTGAGGAGCATAGCATCTGCAGCTCCTGCACACCCCTCCCAACTCCAAACCATTAACTCGGTCATTGCCACCCTGAGGCACATGCATAGACCAAAACAAAGTGCAAAAAGAAAAGGGGTAATAGATGGAGGCAGCTGCAGCCCTACTGTGTTCCGTGACTAGGCAGTTTTAATGGGTACTTCTATTTCAACAGGCCTCCTGAAAAAAGTGCAAGTCTTTAATCATCCTGTTCAGAGGATTATGGATGATATTTGCAACTAAAGAGTGATAAGCTCAGTTGCAGACTGCAAGTCAGCAAGCGCCCCTCACCCTCTTTCCTCTACATGCCTCTTATGCTTCTGCCTGTGGTTTCATGCTCTTGGTAGCCGCAGCTTTGCTTCTGTCCCCCTGTCCCTACCTGCCAAACATTCATTTAATCCCCCCCTCGCCCTCTTGTTGTGCTTCAGTGCTTGCAGCAGCATGAGAAATAAGTGTGAACTGCATATAACCAAACTTTGTGTGGTTAAGTAAATGTATCATAAAATTAGAATAATAATATAAGAATAAGAAATGATTTTGTGTTTCAAGCATGCGACTATACCCAGCTTTGTCTAGCGCTTAGGTTCTTTGACTGGCACATTAATCATCTATCTCTCAATATAGTGCTAAGATTGTAGCAACTGCCTTCTTTTGCAGACATCCTGATAGGTAAGAGATGAACTCTCCCACTACTGATATGTTTACTGCAGTGTTTTGGTCCATCTTCTCTTGCATCTAAAACTGTATCCTTCTTGGTGGTATTTCTGTGCTTGGATGTCAGTTAACCTGTAGATAGCTTCCTGTTTACCCTCTGAAGAGCTCAAGCACATGTACTTATCCTTGTGGGAAAATAAAGAGAACAGGAGAGATATAAAAGTGGAGTGCTAAGAGAGGTCTGCCTGGAGAAGTACAAATGTATTATTCAGTTTGTCTGCAGCTCCAGTTGGACGTGACTGAATTTACAAAGGAAGGAGGGGAGACTACAGCTCTTACGTAAGCTGTTCACAAGACATCATTAATGTTGATGCATGATGCGGATGGAAATTGTGTGTGGAACAGGCACTACAGATACACAGAAACACACAATCTCCACTAATGTACTATGAATAATACATTTAAAGAACAAAGTTGTAGTTAGATAGTTTATGGTTACATTTACCTTTGCTGGATAAGAGGTATTTGATGGGAGCCTGTATGTTTTGGGAGATCTATGGTAAATCCCCTATGTTACCATGGCAACATTATTCCAACTGCTTTGCGTTGCACCTAATGAGTTTTGTGTATTCTAGATGCAACAGGATTTAGTGTTAAATAGTGTTTGTCAGTCAGAGAGAACTAATAGTTTGACCATCTATTTCCCTATATGGTTCAGATTTTACTGTCACTAATCCGCTGATGCATATACCACCACTGACCACGACACAAAAGTACAAGTACTTTTGCAAGGACATGCTGAGCAGCATACATGCAGCCCATAGATTTCGGTAGCACACCAGAGTATGAGTTCAAGTCATATCAGTGAATTTCTGCTGAGCTGCAGGGAGCCCAAGAATAGATGCAATCACTTCAGCCAGAGTGCTCTGGACTCTATCCCCAGACCTGTGTGTGCTACCTGATGTTGGTTTGTTCTCTTTGGCTCAGTCTGTGACACTACCTCCTGATTCATTTATCTCTTCATTCTGTTATTTTGTCTTGTTTCCTCTCCTTCTGTTTTGCTCTTTGGCACTGTTTTGTTTCTCTAGAGCAGAAGCAAAGGATGGTGCCTTAGGGGCCGATCTCTGTAAATAGCCATCCATAATTCAATCGACTGCAAGACTTTGTGTTTACAGTTCCAGGCTATGCAATATACACACAGACCGACAACGATCTCTACAGAGATGTAAACACAGACGCGCAAGGCTTGAAATGTATGTGTGATATTTGTGTGAGCTAGAAATTTGAACAGGAATAATTATTGTTATAATATCATTTAGTCTGCAGTGACCAGCAAGTTTGATAAGAGAAATGTCCTAAACGTTTCTGGGTTAGATGACAGAAGTTTGAAACTACTAAACAACATAAGAATTATCTGCATTGTAGAAAGTAAATATCACACACTGTCAAATTTTGACCTGCTTTATTGGCTCTTAACAAAATTACTTAAAGCTGCTCACCAATGACAGCCGTTTTTGCTCAAAAACATACTGTTGTCCGTCTTTAAATCTCTGTCTCACATACACAGCTACATTATTCTCTCTGTCTCACACATATTCAGATATCCATAAGCATTGATAATCATTTTGTTGCTATAGAGTTTTTTTTCATTGTCACTGACGATATTACATCAAAATGAAAATCAAAGGAATGGAGAGAAATAAACTAAATTCGAAGCTAAAGCAAGGCAGTCACACTTTCTGCGTTGTTTTAAAAGTTGCAGTCTCTTCACTGGGACAGCGTTTCTTTGTTGACGTATATTGTATATATAGTTAACAGGGGGAAAAAATATCTTAGATATCCTTTTCACAGTTAAATTACTGAAACCTCATGTAATCCTTAGACACAGTAGAATTCTATATAGAACGGGGACTTTGGATTTTTTTTCACATCACTGATGTTGGAAGCATTAAGGACAAATCTGTTAATGGCTGGTATTAACAGAGAGAATGATCAGTGCAAGCTCAGCCTGTTTACAATATCATACAGTTTACATTTGCACATCTCCGGCACAGGTTTTATTTTCTTTCTATCCTTTAGCTGTAAATCACACAAGCAGCATTTCATATGAAAGCAGTCAATAAACAGCTGGGTTGACTTCTCTCCAGATTAGGTCAACTTTGTTTTGTTTTTTTTATATTTTTGCATAGATATTTGAGCTTGAGCAGAGCAGTTGATTAATTGATTTTGTTGTTAACTAAGAAATATAATGAGATGCATAAGTTACATACAAAATGAGGTTCACCTCCTGCGTTGCTCAACATCTTTATTGACAAAATAATTCATCCGCTGCCCACTCAGCCAAGAAAATGTAAGCAGAAGTGCAAGATGAATGAGTGGTAGTACCATTCATTTCCCACATCCAAATGTAGACTGCTGGGCAGTGATTCACAACAAAGTTGACATGGTGCAATTAGATTTCAGGGGGATGGTGTGATAACAGTGCACCCGCGCAGCTGCTTCTCTGAACAGCACATTGCTGCATTGTGAGGAGAGACAACACACGGGATGCAACATGATGCTCTCATATCACAAAAGGTGCTACTTTGATTTTGTTTCTGTCTTTCTGCACTAAGGCAACAACTCTGTTCATCTAAGTCAATACATAAATAGACTATGTATGAATAAATCATGTGTATGATAATGTGATTTGGTGCCTGGAGAGAGCAGGCTGGAAGGAAAGCGTCAATGTCACATCAGCCCTGTAAGTCCTGCTTACAGATGACAGTGTAGTCCAGTCATCTGTAAGAGCACATAAGTGCATTTTGCATGCGCCCTCTTGTCCAGATGGCAACTGGGTGCAGTAGGAATGTGATATAACTTACTGTAACATATTACATTAAGTGCAGTGTGAAATAAAGCCACATTGAGCTGATTTGTAATACTAATAATCAGAGATGTTAAATAGAGAAGTGTATTAGTTTATCTGTAAATCAGAATGTAATTTATCAAAAGGTTAAAGAAAAAAATGTTGTCTGCTCTACTGATGTGATACACAGTCAACTATTTCCATGTTCACAGTTGTCAGTTGACACCAGTCGTGGCACCTCTCAGGCTTAAGTTAAGACAGCTGGAGTTGGGGTGCATGAAAACATTAACCAAAAACTCTGGGGAGCGATAGTGGTTGGGCTCATAACATTAATCATTGTCTATTTAATTGACTTTTCTCTAGGATTTTTCTGCACAACTCAGGTCTTTTACTCAGACCAAACTTGCAATGGCAACACGAAGTAAGTAAATTAGCAAAACAATTTGGACCAATTTTTCAGATATACAATAAATTGCTTTACCATGAATGGATACAATGCATTAATCTACACATGCTGTTCATATATAAAGCATATCATACCAGGATTGCTGAAGAAAGGTTGATCTGCACTGTCATTCCCACATATATTTATCATCTGATACTTGCAGCAAATCATCTGCCGTATCACCAATTTTCCATCATCAGCAAACAGTTTGTCAGCTGAGCAGGCTGCTCCTCACTGCTCACAGCAGAGAAAGGGACAAGAATGAAGAGTGGACTGGAGCAGAATGCATTTGTCAGAATGAGGTTTAATTTCTGCAGTCCTCATTTGTTCAATCAAACTGCATTTCATATATTTCTCATGTTGCTTGGCTGAGGGATTAACTTTGCTTCTGAATGTTAACACTGTGGGGGAGAATTCAAATTTATTGCTCCATGGGAGTAATAAGATGCATTTACAGGCCATTAGGAATATCATTTTATATTCCACATAGCCAAATGCAGTAGGCGTTTGAAATATTTTCCACATTAGCATTTTTACTGATACAGATACACCAATCAACAAAATTATTATGGCCATCTGCCTAAAAGTGAGCAGGGCCTCCATTTTTCACCAATAAACCCTGACTCTGGACACCTCTAGACATCTGAAGGTATGCTGTGGTATTTAACACCAAGTTGTCACGAGTAGAACCAAACCAAGCCAAGTTCTTTTGTTACTCCATGGTCCGGGTGATGTTATTGTGCCCATTATACACTGCCAGAGGTGGATCATGTCAGTATGGGCACCCTGACCAGTCTGTGGTCTCTTCTCCCACTTTCCAATTGGAACCAGCATTTACACAATTTGGGACCTTATTATGTCCTGACTACTGCAGAGTGGAAAACCTCCCAAAAGAGCTTTCATTGTGTTTATGACTTTTCCTGTTTTTCTTCTGATTGTAGAACAGGGTTGAGTCACAGAATGTTTACTTGCTCCCTTTTATATCCCACCTGCTGACAGGTGCTATTGTAATGGGATAATTAGTGTTTTCCACTTCACCTTATACTGGTCATAATGCTATGCCCGATAGGTGTGATCCTCATCATGCTCACTGCCTGACTAAGATATGGGAAACCTTCATTAAGCACTGAAAACTAGTCCATTTCACAAATGGCTTGGCGTATCGTTTTAGTCAGTGTAACTCTAAACCCGAACAAGCAGTAGAGCTGTCATGTTAAAGTAACTGTGACACAAGCAGTGTGTACATTTTCTTCAGAGTAAACAAGCGTTTCGCTGTTAAATTGGTTCAATGAGGCACACTGCTGAGTCAGCACCATGTTAACAGGAGGCCAGCAAAGTGGCTCCTTACAGCTGCCAGGGTGAGGATTACAGATTATAACAAATTAGTGTCACTTATTTGGGAGAGGAAAGGATTTTGTGGAAATACTAAACTATACTGTGAAAAATGCTGTATCCTGATTTTAAGTAGAATAATATAGTCTTCCTCCTTGTAGCTTCAGTTGCATTGGCACCTGTGAGACTTCTGTTTGTCCTCTTTGATATAACCCCTCTAATCATTATTCCAGCAGGACACACATTTTGGGTTTTGTCTGCTTTCCCAAAATAGGTAGTGTAGTGAATGACCAAGAATTTTATTGGTTTACATGTGTTTTAGATTCAACTGGATGCAAGCCTTTATTCATTTTTTGAAGAATGACATATCTACTGAGAAAGGTAAAAGTAAATACCATCTAACACATGAGAGAGCAAGAAGATAGAGCAGATCAGGTTTTTATGGTACTTTTATTCAAAATCTATGGACATTTTTTTCACTTACATTTCCCCTCTATTGTCTAAAACCCCGTACCAAACCAGGCAAAATCAATAGGCTGCACGCTATACTGTATTTGGTCCTCTGCCAACACTGCAGCATGCCACTGCTAGTTATTCAACAGCTTGCTCCTCACCCCAAGTCATAACACAGACATTTATTGGTAGAGACTGCCCCCTCTTCTTATCTGTTCCCTTTCTTCCGTTGGTGTGGGTTCACAACAACTTCCTTATTTCATGTATTGTTCAAAAACTCTATTTCAGAAAAGTTAAAGTTCATGCTGTGTAAAATATAAATAAAAACAGAATCAGATGATTTGCAAATTATTTAAATTCAATATTTGATTTTAAAGCAAACAAACAAAGAGATGAATAAAACGATGAATGAATTTGAATCTGAAGTCCAAACACTTGACTGAAGGCTGATGTGTTGCATCAGAGATGTAAACTTTTGGAAACCAAGGACACCTGGTGCTGTATGTTTCAAAGCAAATGGTTTTTATTCATTCTTGTTTGTTAAAAGATTTCAGCTGTTGAGTTCAGTTTATAATTTCGTGCTGAAAAGGTTTCCATTTGGTTACAGATTGGGGCTGCAGACAGGCCAGAGAAGAACCCAGAGTTTTTATTATGGAAGCAAGCTATTGTGTAGAATGTGGCTTGGCAAGCAAGGCATTTTTCGAAAACATATTTTGTTGGGATGGCAGCTTATGTTGTATATGTCTTTCAGCATTTATGGTGCCTTCACATATGCAGCCCCCATACCGTCATGAATGCTTTCTTTTGAACTATGTACAGATAATGAGCCAGATGGTCCTTCTGCTCTTTAGCCCAGAGGATGCATTGGCTCTTTTTTTTTTTCCATGGAAGAGTTTTACCTGCATTTGTGGATGCAGTTTTGGTCACTAGCAATTATTCTCAAAAGTGTTCCTGAGCTCATGCTGTGACTTCCACAGCTGTACCATATTTGTTTTTATGCAATGGTATGAGGGACAAAAACCATGGCTATTCATTTGTGGTTCCCGCCTGGCTCCTTTTCAATATATTATGTAATTATGTTATAAAATACATACTTTATTTATTCATTTATTTGCTTGTTTGCTTACAAATTTACATTGAGAAATGTTACATTTTAAGTGCTAAACCATTAGCCAAAAGATTTTCTGTACAGCGATAAATGCCTCTTAATCTGCTCTTTGGCATAGAGTGGCAAATTAGGAGCTTAAAGAGCATTGGGGAAAAAAAAGACTGCTTTGATGTTTGACATTTACTTTGCTCAACGTGTACAAGTTCTACTTTCTACACTCATGACTGTGCATCATCAGAATAGCAATCAATTAGATGGATGCTGCCATATGAAGCAATTCCACCCTTCCACGACATAGAGATTAAAAGCATTTGAAAAAAAGATGGTATGAAGATGCAATCAGTCGGGTGTAAACAGAAAAAGAAAATCTAAGATACTGGACGCTGACGCAGCCTAATGTGTGAAACTAACAGATAGGACGAACAATGTGGTATTTACTGTGGAATGTCACATTTTCAACATATTGCCAAGAAAAAAATGCCAAATGACAGTTCATACAATCTTCTTCCAATGCCATTTGTAGAGGAAATATTAAAAAGACAACAGTAAAACTACTCCATAAGTGAGTGGGATGGTCTTACACTATAATGTTACTGACCCATTTCTAATTATCCTAATTAGTTGTTAGATGCTTAACCAGAAGTTTGCATTTAAAATGTTGACTTCATTCTGCTTTATAGAAATTTCACAAAGGATCTTAACTTTGGGGAAATGGGGATGCATGTATCAGTATCTATATTGATTATAATAACATGAACAGAGGATGGTAGGGCAGAAGGTGCTACTCAAATCAACACATAATCAAAACATTTAAGACTCAGTGACCAACTAATTGCTCAGGAAAAGAACAACCAAAAACACCTGCCTTACTTTACTCTCTAATCGAACCAAAATACAACAAAGAGAAGCACCTCCCACACTGGCATATTGCAGAACAATAGAATGAACTAAGATGTGTGAAAATAAACGCTCAGCCTCAGAAAGTAGTTAAGCTTCATATACACCACCACACAGAATCAACAACAACGTGTCAAAACCATCAAAAAACCAGCAAATCTGAGCCAAGGGCAAGTTGTTCTCAGAGCCACAGCTGCCACGAATGACGGTTTCCTGGAGCCTTTAAAACAAGCGCTGTATGCCAGCAGCTGGAACACCATCTAATCTAGTCCTGCAGGAGACGGGCAGAAGAGTTGAGGTAGCCTCGTTGGGCATTGAAGTGCAGCCCTGCGAGGGCCTGTTTTCTTCATCCCGCTCCCGCTGAATTTCTGACCATTACTGCCCGCTCCCGCAATGTGTATGTCCACTCCCGCCCGCTCCCGCAAAACTTTGAGAATTTATGCCCGCACAATAATAGAAATGCATTGATTTTGAGTCTTCTCCCGTCCCGTAGGAGAAAACACGTCATTTTATAGGCTATTAATAAAGAGATTCATGGACAATTGAGAAAATTCTCCAAATGTCAGACTTGCCTTGCTTTGTCTTTGTGCTGTAAATACCTTCTTTGAGCTTAATTTCCACATTATTTATTGACATCCTGTTGCTAGGCTACATCCCGATCCCGCAGTGCCTGTTATTCTCTTTTGCAGCAATCCTCTACCAACTTTTACGTATATTCCCCTATTCCTCTTACTGGCCTCCTCCATCCATTCCTCCTCAGGTACTTCTAGCTCCAGCAAAACTAACTGCTTTAATGTGTCCGAAGTCAGCACTATGGCTTGCCCGAGCACAATTTCCATAATTTTCTCCGGGAATTTTAGTTGTATTCCCATGTCGACCTACTCTTACGAATCATGTGCTGCTCTAAGAGGGCGACTTAGACCTTTGACTTTGTGGTGTTTACCAGCTCTTCCAAATACAATATTACGCCATGATGGTCTGTGGTGCTCTTGGCTTGGTTTATGGTGCTCCAGATGGTCTCCGTTATTACTTTCAGCACTTGGGTATGTTGCCAGCAGAATCAACCCTCCCAGAGTGCTTTAGGACAGCTGTTCAGGATGTAATCATGTGTTTCCCTTCCTTTGAACAAGAGACATGATAGTGCGTCAACCCTGTCCCAACCAAAGAGGTTGGATGGCCTGTGCAGAACATCGCACATGGACTGAAGGATGAATGTGTTGTGGAAGAGTTTAGCCTTCCCCAGCTCTGACCTCAAGATGTTATGATATAGTGCTTGCTCCCATCTCTAACGTCTGCTGTGGATCATGGTCATGCATGATAACTGTGGAAGACCATGCTTACGAGAATAGAACTAGTTTTTAGAGATCAATCAGATTTTTAGGCTCAAGACTGGCTTATACACTGCTTTAAGTTTCCAAACACGTTTCTAAGAAAACAGCCAACATACTGGGATCAATCTATCCATGTGTATCTCCTTTCCCAATCATCTCCACACCGCACTGTACACCCTATAGGCTATATGTTCATACTGTGTGTTTTCTGTTTGTAATATGACCATTTCTTTCTTTTTTTCTTTCATTCTTTAATCCCAGCTAGTCAAATTTGCCCAATTTTTCTCTTGATAAATCTTGAATCATTAAATCTTTGATTGATAAATCTGGCAAAAACAATATATAGGCACATTTCTGCCTTTGTGCATACACATAGTTTAGGGTTGGGAGTGTAGTATTATGCATCTGGCCCCAGAACTGTGCCATGTTAATGAAGACTGAGAGAACAACAGACTATTTTGGCTGTGTCACATGTAGACAGCTGGAAGGTCATCTTGGGAGCTGGCAGTGTTATATAAAAGGAAGTTAGAAGTTTTATCTTAGGATGCTCCAAGTAATTTGCAAGCCTTCCAACCAGGCTAATGCTGCCTAGAATTCATACAGACACCTAATTTTTCCCATCATGTCATCTGCCAGCCTCTAAGATGATTCAGCTTTTCCGAGGAGCCAAAAGAAACTGAGATTAAAGACTATAAAAGTTATGCCGTACTCCACATGCAGAGAGTGTGCTGTATATTGATACTGCCAATGGTAAGTGTTAAAGAAATGCCAGTAAACTTGCAGTCAAGAACGCTTAGTCAAAAATGGGTTTGGGAAAGGCCAGTATTTAAACAACACTGTTGAATCTTTAGCCAGTCGGGAATCCTGTCATTCAGTGTTTTTGTGCATTGCACAGATGACAAATGATTAATTTACTCCCTGTTTTTTGCGAGTTAAATATTTCATATCATGTATCATTTTATATGTCAGAGAAGATAAACAGGAAAAGATTACACATGACTAAAAGACCTGAGTGGAACTAGGAGAGGGATTGAAAATTACTATAAGATGTAATTTTCTAAATGCTTCTATTACTGATTTGGTAGCTCTTCAATTGTCCAAAAGTATCTCTTCCTCCTCTAGCTTGTTTCAGCTGCTCCCTGTGGCACTCTTCTGTTTGCTAAGGTGTGCAGGGCTTCTTGATTACTTTCTGTGGGTGTCAAATGAGCTCTTATGTAAGCGACTCAATTGCCTTGTATGACGTACCTTATACCTCCAACAAGCTCCTGTGTGGTGCTCCTGTGTCTTTCACTTGTATACCGTGAACCCAAGTCTTTATCGAGGACTGAAATCTAATTTTCCAGCACACAGACAAATAAGCAAGCGAGACATGCGAATGCACTGGACAGAATAAACAAGAACATACTGTCCAAGGTGCTGCTTCTGCGTGGCTGCGCTGAATCTCAGTTGTCAGGTGGTACGTGGACTGTATTTGTATATTGCTTTTCTAGTCTAGTTGACTAGTTCACAGATAGATGCATCAGTCGGTAACATGGGGTTCAGTGTCTTGCCAAAGGATGCTTCGACATGCGGCTTGGGGAAGCTGAGAGTCGAACCACAGACCTTCCGATTGGTATGCGCTTGATCTTCCCCCTTGAGCTACAGCTACAGGTGCTGGTCAGACACTACAGAATGCATGCAACCGCTACAGTGACGCGAGATAACATATATTCTATCACTATACAGTCAGCAGATTGTGTTGTCTTTCTTCTTTTGTATAAAAACCACATCAGAGCTTTGAGTACTTTCCAGTTTTTTTTAAAGTGAAATGTAAATATAAAATTCAACTCATTGTTCATAAAACATTTGACTATAATTCTCCCAAAAATTACAGCAGCTTACAGGGTCTCTTATCAAACAAATCTCTAAATCAAGTACTACTGTAAACGAATTGCTGAAATCCAACTTTATTTAACATGAAAGACAGAAAAGAAATCTCATTTTGATGTTCCACTTTGTAGTTTAATCCCTTGCTCACAACTGGCAGCATATTGACCAATATTACTTGTACAGCTCAGAGGACACCTCATTTTGATGAAAATATTTCAGATTGTAACCTGCTTTGTGCCCACTCATAGTGAGGAACGTTCAAGCCTCCGACGTCTTAACACATGTGCCTATGATGTTGCTGTCTGTGTCTATGTGCACATGGTGTGAACTACTGTGGGGCTTGTGTGTTAATCTGACCACCACAGAATGAGATGTATCTAATTCTAAGGCTAGTCCCTATTTTTGACAGATATATCTATAAACCAGTGGACTGATCAGGGCATTTCTGTCTTTTTACTTTTCCTATAAGAACATTTTCCTGCTTGGACTTGTTTGTCTCCTCTGATTGTTTCATGAATGTGCGCCTTACTGTATAGCCTTACTGTATAGCTGGTGTTAAGGTTTGCCCTCTAATCCACTGGCTGAAGAGATAATTAGAAGACGCACATCTCATCAGCCTCGGCCTGCATACATTGACAGCTGTCTGTCATTTCTTTACTCTCATTACCTCTCTCACGCACAGGCAGAAGGAAAGACTAGTTCAAAAGATTTATGAACAAATAACAGCATCTGCATGTGTCCTAACTGTTGAAATTACATCAGTGCTTTCTTAGTGTCCTGATTAATGCTTGGCAAGTGATCCTTACACTGCTTTGTTGGTGTGTGTATGAATAAGATGTCACAGGCCTCAGATACATGTTTAGTATGATGTAATGGGGAGCAATCAGTCAGACAGTAAGCCACAGAAGCAGTTATTCAACAGTGCTGATCATCAAACACACACAATCAATCGGCCAGTGCCTAATCTGTGCATTGGTTAATATGTCATAATCCCCCCATGGTATCCCCCTCATGACTCCAGATAATGGTGGGCTTTATAGGTCATGCCTATTCAGCTAGGTCATTTGCCTCTAGACTATGGTACAAATCTGATCTAGCAGTGCAAAGACGAACCTGTTCTGACTTTTCGAATGTGACAGCATGTTTTTGACAGTTACTTTTGCAAGCTCCAGACACAGAATATCGCAGCAGCTGTGTGGCTTTGGAGCCACAGCCCTTGTAATATGATATGAGCTCCATGCATTTGCACTGATCCTTCAATGGGTAGCAATGGGTAGCAAAGGGCTAAGTGCAATCATTCAATCATTTTAAGCATAACCTCTGACTTACTGCATGCCTCAAGACTCAACTTGGCAGCAGGGCCTAATAGAAGGGGGAGCTAAGAGTGAAAAAGGCACTTCTATCCATAGTTGTTCTTATTATAGTATTAATTTGGATGACCACATTCCAGAAGATCAACATATACAGAAAGATTTATTCCATGCATGTGCACTTTGAATGAAGCTAGTGTTCCAGTCTGTGTCATTTTTAGAGAGCATCATGCACATCCTCTGAACAATATATCAATTATAATCATAGAGGTCCTATATATTCTCCCAGTATTGAATTCACAATACTATGCTTGTACTGCTTTTTTTTTGTTCCCCTTTGTCTGTTTCATGAAGACAAAATAAGATCTTATAAATATTGCACATGGTTAGCTTCTATTTAACTATTTTGTAACCAGAATCAAAGGGAGGAATACATACACAGAGATGCAGCTCTTCTTTTATGAATAGTCTGATTTCTGAACTCAGAACAATTTAGTTAGAGCACTGGAGGCTTAAACATGTTTTCATGAGCCAATTTAAGCTAAATTCAAACATTAGTTGTTAGAAATTACAAATACGAATATGTTAAAAACTGTGCAACTTCAACACTATTACATTTTTGTTGTAAACTATGTATATACAGTAAAACACTGCGTTACAATACTGAATTTTTTAAAGTTTTAGTGTCTAACTTTAATGTTGATCTGTCTGTAGAAATGCAATAGAGTATTCATCTATATGTTTTCTGTAAAATAGAATTACATGAATATAGGAATCATGACAGTCGCTGCAGTTCACCTACCTTTTGTACAGTAGCTGAGAAGAGACAAACCAAACACCAACCTCTAAGATGGGCTTGTTTTTGTGGCTGCAATAGTATGTATTTTTTTCTCTTTATTTTTTGTTTTTCCCACCTGGGTAGCAAATGGTTGATTGCAATCAGTAAATTGTGTCTCTAGATTTCCCTTCATTGTATACACTTGACCTTTTAAATTATTCACCTTTTTGCTGTGTGCAGAATCGCTTGCTCCAACATTTTCTTTTGGTCTAGTATCACAAGGTTTATGCAACTTCTCTGATTTCCAACAACATACTTGTTCTCGGGAATCCAATACTGCTCAGCATCTGAGTCTTGGCAATCGAATATACATAGTTTGTCTCTACTCCACTTGAGCTGTTAATGTCTCGCACCATTTAGTGCTCATTTTTCAGTGACTATTCTTTGTCTTATAAAAAATTTATAGACGCAAACTTGAATGACCCATCTCAACCACTCTGTTTAGGTATGTAATGTACAAAGTGAGTATATATTATGCCATCTCTTTTTCATATCTTAATACACTTACCATCAAGTAACATCTCAAACATTTGTTAAGATAACATTATATCTTTATTTATATATACATATATATATATATATATATATATATATATATATATATATATATATATATGTACATATATGTCTATAAGATATATTTTCAGTGCAAACATTAAAGGTTAAAGCACACCACATGAACACACTTTCAAAATGTTTGTTGGAGTGACATCAGGAAATTTGCACAGTTCCATTGCAGTGTTTTATGAAGAATACTTTCCTTTCATATTACCTGTTAGGGGATGAACGGAAGAGGGATTTAAGGTGGTATATTGGCATTAATCCTACATTCATTTGGTAGCCTCTAGTATGTCTCAAAGTATGTTGACCACATTGCTTATAACGAAGGAACAGTCTTGATTTCAAGGCTGATGTAAAAAATAAAATAAAAAAATTAAGCTTTTAGCTTCTATAGTCCAGTCAGAGCTTGGATAGCATTGTTTTATTACGGTCTTGGTTATAATTGTAATTCTTGTCATACAGTACACGTGCTCAGACTACAGAGAGTCATTGCTACTTTACTGCTTAGCTTCATTTTCATGCCCCAGTAAGCTCAGCACAGCTCCTCCTACCTGTAATGTTCCAAATACTGGTCAACTATAATCTATTGTCATTATGCTTCCATCGATTTCTTCATGTGGTGACTTTAACATGTACAGGGTATGAAAGTTAAAAGAGGGATATGCTGTGTTTGCTAGGAAACATGACCTATTTACCCACCCACTCCCGTCAGTGGACTCATGTCTCCTGTGGTGTCATTTGCATCATAGTTGATTTGTTCTACTTAATGTTTTTACTGAAATAATCCATGCCAGTCTGAAACCATGCAATCACTATGGCAGATCCAAATATATTCTAATCATTATCATATAATTAGTTCAATGTCAAGTTTAAGACCATGGAACTAAAAGCAGATACATCCATTTATGACTTGCACAGAACCTTTTCTGAATCATTCTGTTACTCTGAGCTGCATCAGGAGATATCACTCAGAAGCAAATGAAATATCCAATACTTTCCTTGAGGACATTCATCAATTGTAAAACAATCAGTGTTTGAGGCCAGATTAGAATCAGCTTCATTACTTTTGACATCCAGTTCACTTCACGGAATGTTTGACCTCATTGCATAATGTTCACAGTTATCCTTGAGGTTGGTTTTGCGGGTTACTCTGAGGGCAGACACCTAATCATTAGCAAAGACAACTCCTCTCATTTCTAGGTTCTCAGATTCTTCCATTATTACATAACTGGTAAAGTCTTGCAGATGTGCTCAAGGTATCCTTTGCTAATATTGCAAATTTGATGCTGGGAGCAAATGGTTGCCTTAAGAACAAGTACCGAATTCAGTGTAAGGAGGTTGTCGCCTTGTGAGATTTCTGTCCTGGAGACCTGGGTTCAACTCCTTTGTGAGCCTGTTTTTTTCACTCAATCTCCCTTTATGAGACTGCAGTTTGAGTCTCTTTTGCACCTCATGTGAGGCTTGTGTTCCTTTTAGTTTTGCTTTCATTCATTGTTGGGTAAGGTCAGCAGTTTTAGATGTGGGGGACAGCTCCCCCCTAAGGATTAGAGATGGGAGGTGAATAGAGAGAAGCTAAGTTGAACAAATAGCTTTTTGTGAGAGCTTTAATTTTTGTCTCAGTTGGAAGCCAGTTTAAGATTCCTGGTATATGAAATGATGCCTCATTTGTCACTCCATTCCTTGACGTGTCTTACAGAAGGCCATATGTAGGACAACATCACTCATATTGCTGTATTCTGGGACAAATACTGTTTATGCCTGATCGGGTATAATTAGCAAAGAGTTATTTATACAAACTTTTGCAGCACATTCCCTTGATTTCTCTTTGATACCAGATGTCCCTATTCACCATGACAAGAGCTCATTTCCTGAGTGTGTTTGACAGATAGGTTGGAGGAGAAAATAAAATCCCAAATGCTATCTCTGTCGTTTTCCCACCATGATAGATAAAGCCAAAGGGCTTCTACTCTACTGACTCACCATCTGTGATTTACTTGTGATTGTCTTGTCATCCATTTTGACAAGAGGGTTCATGCTTTCCTCTTCTGGCTATCTCCTCTCATGGGTAAGATACCTGTTCTGAATGTAGTTTTGATAACAAACACTTCACGTCATATTAGGTTTAGCATAGGTCTAACTTTCTGTGTATCTATTATCCATGTATGTTATGTCCTATCGAATTATCTATACGCACAATAGTTGTGTTTATATGTCGTGTTATGAGATCTTATCTTCCACCTACTCTTAACTGACTAATGGAGAAGCAGTGTGTCATTAACCTACTATGGATCAGCTACACCAAGTAGCATGTGCATTAAGGCAAGTGAACACAGCATACTGTGAACTAAAGTAAGCATTACATTAAGCCTTTGAGTTGCTTTGACCTTGGACCTCTGTCTTCTCTACAAATACACTACGTTCTATATAATCTGAACTGATTATTAAATCAGTATCATACAGAGGCTTTAGATTTGTAAAAGCTTGTGCTTTTTATCACAAAAACAGTCCTTAGTATTCCACACACAACCATCAATTTAAATGAGCATTAAATGATCCCCATTTGGCTTACAACTGTAGTTATGATTCTCTCCCCAGTGGCACCTGAGAAATGCAGGGTCATGTAATGCAGACACATCCAAACAGTGAGACCACATTTCAACTTCTGTCTCCACTAACTGATTGCAAATATTATAAACATGCATCTTTGCATTGTCCTTTGTCATTGCATCTAATTTTTTATTAGTATCTCTGTTTCAAAATCCTGTAAAGTCTGTGACAATGGACTTCTTAGCAGAGAATCACCATCTTTGAAGTCTGAAGAAAAATAAGGGTAATTTTGCTGGAAGACAAGAGGAACAGGGAGCTTCTGAAGGATTACTTCAGCATATACTAGACTGTGCAGGACAGCATTATTCATTCCAAGCAGGCTGCTGTCTGAACTCTTGCCATTTTACACATCGCCTGGTGCCTCTGATTGGGATTTCTCCATGTCATTACAGCCTCGAAACTTATATACACATAAACATGCACTCACTGACACATACACACCAAGAGCAGAGAGCACAATATGTTGAGGCCCACAGTATGCTTCTCTGAAGAAATATTGACTTTACATCCAGTGAAATTAACAAGTGACAACTTTTAGAAACAAAAAAACAAAATATGTAAAATGATCACAATGTAAAAAGACTTTGAAAATCACACATGCTTTTATTTTGCTTTATTCAATGAAAAATAATGCTTTTAGCTTTCAACATTTTCAAAAACACTTGTAGGAGGGTATAGAAGATGTTTTGCTGCTGACATTCAACTTCAGACAACTGTACAAGACTCCTGAGTTCGAGCTCCATCTGACCAAATATTTTCTAGAGTTTTTATACTTTTCAACTTTTATGTCAGTCATTCTTGGTTTAGGTATCAAAGTATGTGATTAGGTGTAGAAATTAAAGATAATACATGGTTGAGTTAGAAATTACATCCTGTTATAGCTGCCCTGTACAAAACAATAAGCAAAAATACTTTTATGGTAAAACTGCTATGTTTTGCACTGTGATTAAATGCAGCTATTATATGAAATACAGCTACTCATTTTGACTTTTGTAAAAGCTCCTACAATAAACAGCTAATTTTGTGTAGTCTCAGTCACTTTCATATCAATAACTAATGTTCTACTGAGAAAAACAGATTGAGGAGAAACATATTGGAAACTTAACATTGAGATTCTGATGATGTTGTTTGTCACTCAGGATGTGCCATTCATTGCAAGAACTTAGCATCAAGCTCCTCTGATTTGGATGTCAAACTATCCCTTGTTAAGATACAGTTTCAATTTCTTTTTTAAAAACTCAGTAATGTTCATCAAGATGATCAATATACTCAATATTTCATAGCCTCAGTGCAACCATAGAAGAAGTAATCATTTTAGTTAAGATAGGGGTTAAAAAGTCAAATATCTGTACTTTGATATATACATAAGCGTTTATTCATAAACATAAATTACGAATAATTGAAATGTCAATTTTTCTAAATGATCATAACCTCACTATGTGTTCCATGTTTGCTGAGAATTTCCTGACTGCAAATAGAATAGAATAGAATAGAAAAACACTTTATTCATCCCCCAGTGGGGGAAATTCAAAAATATGTATCTAATGGCTGAAAATGACTCAACATTGAACCTCATCGTCTGTTTCTGTCATTTTTACAACAAACAAACATACTCAAAGTGTCTGGCAGATGCTCATTTCAATTAGTTTCTTGAGTTCTATAATTCAGTGCCATGATTAGCTTTTGTTGACATATGAAATGGAACTCTATTCTACTCACTTGAGGAACAAAAAGCTTTCCTGTCTTCCTTGTGGCATTATGGCAGTGCTAATTGAGTGGCTAAAACCTTTTGAAGACAGTTACTGTACAAAAGGTTAGAGGTTAGATGACAAATGCCAGGCATCGCATCTGCTCTGGCATTTTCAAGTGAGGCAGAGATTGAACTAGTGATGGTTTAATAAGGAACAAACTGGCACTGAGCTCTTAATGACTTCATCTTAATGAAACGACATGATTAATACATATATTGTTTTCACATTAGCAGACTAATTTGTCCTGTCAGTCAATGGCAATCGCTTCTTAGGCGGATGAAGTTGTATCAGTTGCATTGACATCAAAATATGTTTTGCACGTCATATTACACATCTCAGTAATTCTGCCTTCTAAGCTTGCATTGGGTTTAGTGTCAGCAGGCATGAGTACTTTTCCACACAGATACAATAACTTGGAGGATAATCTTCAAGAGACAAAACTCTTTTTGAATAGTGTTCTTGTAAAGTAAATAGGTTTATTTGGCTAATATCCCATAGTGTTATGAAGAAAATATAAGCTTTCGAACATTTTAGACAGGTTTCAACGCAAAATCACAACTGAAGTTTCATCATTACATTTTCAAACATCAGTCCTCAGTGATGGTTGGCTCTAATGGTGCGCTTGTTTGTCCAAAAGGTTTAGATCATCATGAGCACTCGCTGGAAATAATAGGACTTGTGTCCTCTGGTTTCTATCTGTTTAATCCTTGTCTTCCACGCAAAGAACACAGCCCTGTGGTTTAAAAAGAATGTGATAGATCAGCCAATCATTGGCTGACACTCAGCCATGTCTGTGCTGAAGCCCTTTCCTCTGCTGGATCCTTGAGTAACTGATGGTGTTTTGTTCTGCAAAACCCAACCCCCAATCTGAGTGCGCACACACTCTCCACCACTATCTTTCACACACCCCTCTTACGTATGTGCCGTATCCATGGTAACGTATGGTATCACCATGGCACTGGTGGCCATGCATGCTGCAAGCTGCTGTTGTCGTGGATTTACTGTACCAGTGCGCACTCAAAGAGCAGACAGCTAACAGAATACTACCAAAGGGCTAAATTATTTGAGGAGCAACCCTTTGAGCTCTAAAAGATCAATCCCTTTTCCCCAAATCACACTCTATTTTATATCCCCTGCCCCACTCTCTACCTAAAGATTAAAAATCCTCTTACTGCAGTTTGAGATAATATATCCTTACATAATCAGTGGCACAATCCTTAAGTGCAACTTTGCTCCCTATTAAACCAGCAAGCAAGGTTAACCAGTCGTTCATTGTGCCCTTTCTAAATTAAAAAAATAATCAAGCCCTGGGTGATACCATGACAGTCTTGGGTTATAGCAAGAAGAGATAGCTTTAATTGCGCTGTTATATCTAATAATGCTAAGGTTAACACAGTGCTCAACCTTGGCAGCGCTCAGGCTTTCTTCCCCTTCTTCTCTGATGTTCTCCTCTCTAGAGGCTACAAAAGGAAGATCATCATGGATGATGCTTTGTCTCTTAAGTCCTTTGGTCTTTACACAGCTAGGTGTGTATACAAGTTGAATAGTGTTTTTTTGTGCTGTTGCGATGAAAATATTTAGAAGAAGCAGATGCTAAACTTGAGCCTGTGACACTGTATTCAGGAGCTGACCTTGAGAACCATTTTTAGAATATTGTAAAACAAGCTTCACCAATTTAGGGAGTTTTTGGAGAATGAATTCCAATTTATTTAGCTTGCATGTCTTTGATCTAATCATTAAGGTACATGCATGATTTATTGCACCCATTGCACAATAATGTTGTGACATTATGGTGGATTCTGTCAAACCTGTATGCTTTTAGCTGTTCTCAATGTTTTTCTCACTCTCCAACAGTGTGTATGGATGTGTTTGAGTACAGTATAGTGAATGTGCCCCGGGAGGCCACAGTAGACTGGCATTCTGGAGCACTACATTAATTAATGTACCCATGGCACATTGCTGCACGAGCAGCAAACACAGCACATGTAGGTGTAGTCTGTGTTTGTCTGTGTCCTTGTGTTTTACAGTCTTATCTAATTTTTTTCATCTTCAGACATTCATTACAGAGGTCACATGCTATTTGTATCTGATGTTGTTATTACATATCTAAAAAAAATTTAGATTAGGGATTCTTGCTTTATCCTCTTATATGATTTTATGACAGCATTGGTCTTGAGACTGTCAACAGTTCAAATTAAATATAGATTCGGTCTACTTTTGTCTTGTTAAGGACATGAGATATAAAGAGCTAGAATTTCTTCTTAAACTTAGACAGACAATAGTGACTGAATTATCATAAATCAAAGGCAAAGTATTCGATTTATCATATTCTATTTTTACGGTATCATTTCCATTTGTTCACCGTTTTGCTTTTTGCCTTCTCTGTCCTGTCTTTGGAACCATCTCGAAAAGCACAAACAGCAGAAGAGACACTATCAGGCCTTTAAACGTGTAGTTTCTTTAGGATCTTCTTATGTCTTTGATTAGCATCACTGTTGTAGACTGCAGCCTAACTTTGATCATGTTTCTGTCCTAACTGCCAGTGATAAACCCAGTCACCCTCCTGAAAAACCACAGTACCTGTTTGAGTGACGATGACCTGGATTTATCAGCAGTAGGACAACTGATGCAAAACCCAGGATTAGCGGAGAGAGTTGTCTCAGTGTTTGTTTGTGACTGAATCAAAGGTTTGTATAGTATCAGCCAGGAATATTGTGAGCTGAAGGGTAAATAAGATATGGTGTGTTCATTTTGCAGCTTGCAATAGTACCCAAAAGCGGGATCAGTGGCCACAATAAAGTGATTTCTCCAAATAGCTCTAACATGAAAGGTTAGATTGAATAAGCATACAATGACTCAGGCTGAGTTCTTATGGATTATAGCACATGTTATGAAGAATTTGATCAGTGACCTGTTATATCCTGTGGATGGCAGCATTGTTATTCCAGTAGATACCACATTTACTCAGGTAGAAATGTTTCATTACAGGATAAAGGTGATCACTAAAAGCGATCAGGACAGGTCTACAATGACTCGCTGTGAGCCTTCTCTGTATGAAGACAAGTGAGATAAGTGACTGAGCCACCGATTACCCTAACTAAAGGGGTTGAGGGTTCAAGTTTTTCCTCTCATTTGTCACATTTGTCTGCAGCAACATATTGTATTACAACCCTGGCAAACACCACATAGCCGCAGTAAGTGTGGATGCAATTTAGTGTCTTAGCAGATGGTGAAACCGTCATGAAACATAATCTTTTGATTCATGTTCATGGGCGCAGCTTTTTATACTGGAGTACAGTAATAATACTACCAAGAAAGAGTATTTACCAGGCAAAAAAAAATAAAAAGTTTATATTTGGACACTTGACAGCATGGCATGTAGACTTATACATGTTACTGTAACTCATTTGGCTGAGTTTTGTCTCCTGTAATGTTATACTGCTCACACTTTTTTCATGTTAAACTTTTGATAAAACTCTCAGGTTCACATGCTATTTGGTAAGATTTAAGCACCAAAACTAATTGGTTAAGTTAAGGCATGAGAGTTACTTAGCGTGAGGAAAGAATCATAACTTTTCAAAGAATAGAGCCTTTCACATCTGCAACCAGGCAGAAATCTTATATCTCTGCGTGTTCATATATCTGACTAATGGCCCATTTGCAAAAGACACAGTTCTTGTCCAAAATGATTGTTGTTTTATGTTTATTTCACCATTCACTACAACACTGGGTTGCATGATGTGATATGCCAGGACCTTTCATGTATCATTGTCATGTGTCATTTCTTGGCTTCCATTCCATCACTTCACTAAAACCTGGAAAAAAAGGGAAAAAATCCTTAAAAACAGCAGCAAATTAAACTTGACAGAGTACTGAATGGAGTTATTTTTGTGCTTAAAATCTGCATCATCATGTGCGACATTAGCTTGCTATCTTCTGTTTTTTTCCCCTCTCTGAGGTATTTTTGGTGCCACACAAAGAGGGAGAAAGACAGCCACAAGAAATATTACTTTGATTAAAATCCATTTCTTAAAATAGCATATGCAATAAAATACAGAATGAAATTATTAGAAAAATGACAAGCTTGTACTATAATAACTTTGTAATTCTGACATAAAGCCAAAATAACATTTCTGTAAAGACTAGTACAAGCTTGAAAGTACCTTTAGAATCCATATGTTTTTGAGTGAGGGAGTTGAAGGGGTTAGTCCTTTCCCAGGAGCGTCATCAGTGGAGGATGTCAGTGATAGTAAAAGGAGAAAAACTGTCTGGAGATTCAGACCTTACGAAGCCACAAAAATAAATTAATCTTTCATGAGTGCAGAAAGGCTGACTGCACAGTACTTCATTATTGCTCTGTCTCAGAGGGATTGTTTTTACTCAGTCATGTATTGATTTGTTTTTACTTATTTGTTTATACTTATATGATATCATTATTGACGTGCTTAAAAAATTTAAATGCATAGATAAATAAATAAATAAACGTAAGGCATAGGCTGTTTCACTGTTAATATGATACAGGTCTGTAAACTAAAAAGAAAGGGAGCATAGTTACAGTCATTTCTTTAAACTGTAAATCCCTTTGAATACTGGTGACATTAGTGAAATATAACAACATTTAGGCTCTCATTTTATGTTAAACAGCAAAAAGAGTCCAGTCACTAATTTAGTTTTAAACAGTAAAAATCAAAGGTTTGTTAAATTACAAAAGCAAGTTCTGGTTCAATGTTTTGAGACCTATTGTGTATTAGTGTGCAGTAAGTTGAATTAAAATCATTTTAATGGCAATATTAGAACACTGGATCTAGGTTTTCCATTTTAGTTGCATAATGCACAGTGCTTTTTATGACCAGTCCAATTGCTCCACCTAGTGTTCAAAGCAATACATCTCAGTTGGTGAGGGCACTCTTATTTTGTATCACGGCTGATTGGCCGTAGATCGCATCATTTAATCTGTTTTCACTTCGAGGCCTGTCTGTACTCAAGCCTCAAAGACTATATCAGTATAATCCATATTTATGCCATTGATACTTGGACTAATTTCAAATAGAAATGTAAAAGCAATGCCAGAGGAGACCACACTTCATGGATAGCATGTGCTGAGCTAGTTATTCATTTTGCTCAAAATACTGTAAACCAACGTTAGAGTTGTTGCCGACATGTTTTAGGAAAAGTGCCTCTACAATTTCAAAGCACAGAAAATTATTTTTGTAAAATCACTCCGTCTAATGCAAAGCCTGCCATTGTCTCATCGATATTTTCAGCTGAAAGTGGAAAGGGCCGTATAACTAGTTTAGTCAACGCATTATCGGATCATTTTACATCACTTTTGTAATTTGAGAGCAAAGTCTTCTGTGCCCTTAGAAGGAAGTACAATCCCAGCCTGCATTTTGGTTTGTTTTCCACCAATCTGCCCCCCCACCCCACCCCACCACATCCCTCCATCAGATCTCAGCAATACATTGAACACATGCCAATGTCTACCGGATCAACAAGACCTCCAAATTAATGTTTAATGAGCATTTTAAGAGTCATAATGGCATGTCACTAATGTCCTGTAATGATCTTCCTGTTGGTGGCCACGCCTCAATGCTTTCTTCTCGACTACGCCTCTGACAGTTGTCTGACAATGGTTTGAACTTTACTGAATCGAGCATCCTCGCCATCACTTCAGTACCTAAGGAGTAGAACTGTTCAAGTCATTGCTTTAGCTTCACTATAGAGAAAAGATGACTTTCCCCCTCAGAAAATCTACTTCAGGTAGGCTGTTGTTCTCGTTTTTTTTTTTTTGTTTGTTTTTAGTGTTGTTTAGACAAAGCTTCTCGAATTATTGTTGTAAAATGGGTTACAGTGTGTCTGGTGAAGCTAATTGTCTTGTTCATTATTGTTTATTGTGCTGACTAGATTTTGGTTAACTTCTGAAGTCGTTTGTCATGTTGCTGTCCATGGTGCTGAAGAGGAGATTCTGAATTAATCTTCGTTTAAATGCTGCGGAGTTTTGAGTCAGATTTATTTTATATTTGTAATGTTTAGTTTAGGGTATTTATACTTCATATTTGCTGAACAAATACTCCTTTCAATTTAACACTGTTATTGATGCTTTATAATTAATCATAATGTCCTTACATTGAGGTGTGGTATTAACACTTTTGTATGAGTAAATAAATAAAAAGGTAACAGTTTTTATTTAGGACTGTAGATGGCACCATCGGTTAGTCTGTTAAATGTGCTAAATCCAGTGCGGAGTAAAGGGAAAGGACCGACAAGGCTACAGTGTCGGTACAAAACTCTGGGGTCTGTAGCAATGAAAGATGGTTGATCACACTTTTAACCCTATACCATTTTCATTGTAATAATTATTTTCATAATTTACCAGTGGTGTTCTGTTGTCGGGGTTAAAGTTACAGACACCTCAAAAAGTGGAAAGGCATAACATTTTATGTTTTGTCATAAAATAAAGGGGTTTTGGTAAATATTAATTGTTTGCGGATTAAGGCATTGGAATCTAAAATCCACAAGCGCGTTTATATGTATATTACCTTTATATTTGCATGAACATGAAGTGCCACTCGCATCTGACGATATCAGCTTGCTGTTTTATTACTCAGATAATCTGCATGCTTAAAAATACATTGTAATTAATTATTAAACGTATTTCAATCATCATAGTTAATATTTAGCTTTTTATATGCTCGCTATATATGCAATTGGGCGTGTTCCTCACAATTACTCGACTTATCTTTTCTAAGTCACAAAGTAGTCTGAACTGCAGTTCTGTGGTATCCTCTCACTCTCTTTCACTTTCTCCCCTTTGCTACCCACCCGCCCCCACGCATTTTACGCCCCTTTCTCTTGATAATTAATCAGAACTATTCCACGTGAAAGCTTGTGTGGAGTTACTCATGTTCTACCTGTGCACACTGACTGTGTTTGTGTCTTTAGTTAGACTCCCTGTCCTACCCCTCCTCCTCGCTGCTCGTTCTCCAGGTTGTAGGTGGGATGCTCTAAGCAGCAGGGCTGAGTTTGTGTTCGCGCTGCGCTCGGATAGCTACTGATTCAGCATGAGGCGCTTCCTGCAATTACCTGACGTTACTTCGCTTCAAGAAAGGACACGACGATAACAGCGGATCCCCGAAGTGATCCGTTGACATCGCATGCGTTGCTTTTTTTTTAAACGAGATATTAATCCGTTTCTCAATGCCGTTTCAGGGAGGTGTGAAGGGAACCAGGTAGAGAGTGGTGCAAACCCTCTCCCGACTTCTGCAAACAGGTGTTTCCATCCTCTGGCTTGGCACTCCGCGTCATTCACGACTATCTGCTCGAGCGATAACCATGTGCGCGGCTGTTTAGTTTAGTGGGACGATGTAAAACCGTTAACAGAGACTGGGTTTTATGCATTGTGATACCAAGAAAATGTTGGAGGAACATGCGACGTGCTCCAGTCAAAGTCTTTCGGGTGAAACGTGTATTTTTAATTGTTTTTTATCAAATCTCACTTTTCTCTTGGAGATACAGCGGACAATTCCCGAATAACGCCTATGTTAATCAAATATTTGTTCTTTTGGACATGATCTAGGCTTACTGGCTTTACTGCACCACTGGGACGGCTCCATTCTGTTGTTTGGTGCACTTTGCTTTTTTTTTTTTTTTTTTTTTTTTACTTAGAGCATCGTTTCAGTTGCCTTAGATTGTTCCCTCTGGGTTAGGGTTGACATTTCCCCTCAGAATCCTATCATTCAGATTTGAAGGGCTGAATACATTCAGGCTTCTCTGGAAGTTTTTTCCAGAGTGCTGCCAAACTGGCTATGGCGGCAGCTATTGCCAGCTCCCTCATAAGGCAGAAAAGGCAGGCGAGGGAGCGGGAGAAGTCTAATGCCTGCCGCTGCGTTAGCAGCCCCAGTAAAACCAAAGGAAGCTGTGAAAAACCCAGTCGTCTGAACGTTTTCTCACGGGTGAAGCTCTTTGGTTCCAAGAAGAGGCGAAGGAGACGACCAGGTCTGTTTTGCAATTTTAATAGACTTGTGTCCACTTGATCACCAACTCTACATCTACTGTAGGGTGTCATTACATTTAAAAGTCATTTACAGAAGATACTGCTCAATTCCTTTGAAGGTACGGGCTTTGTCAAAGTTTCTGATTGAAAGAGGGAACAGCCATTCAGTCCACAGAGAATTTCCCTTTGACGCTTCAGATTGTAGCTATAAACTGATGCTAAACCATTCACTGACCATTCAAATCAGATTTTAGAATTTATGTAACTTTCGAAAATGATAATAAAAATTCAAAAGGTCTAAGCAGGCTTAACACATTAACTTTGTAAAGCCAGGGACAAAGTAACTGAAATACATTTTCATAATCCACCGAAAAATGAATCAGAGAATGGTTGACATGCACATCTGAATAAGCAGTTTTAGAGTTGGTAGCAGACCTTTACTAAGCTCCAAATCTTCCTCTTTTTTGCATAATTTTGCAAAGATCCTGAAAAAGAAGAACATAAAACAAATCAGATTGGCAAAAATAAAAGTTGTAAGTATTGTTTTACCCTCATCATACATATAAACCTAGTAATGGAATAGCATCTCATACTATTGCAGTGACACAGAAGTATCTCTGTAGCCTAAAGCGAACATTCGCTTTGTGCAAAAGTAGTCCTGGATGCATATCTGATCTAATCACATCTTAATCAGGTCCAAAGCTTACATGTTTTAACTAGTGAGAGTTTCTTGATATTTCTGGACATGGTGTCTGCATAAAGTCTTTGTTTTCTTTCCATAAGGAATCTTTGTTGTTACATCAATTTAATTATTTCTAAAGTTTTTTTTTTAAACTCTCTGTGTGATGCGATTGGGTGTGAGGGTGAATGTTTATATAACAGTTTAACTGCCCTACAGTTTTTGCACCCTCTTTACCTCCAAGAAGCAGACGTAGTCAACAACTTCCATCCTAAATAGAAACATTCTGTTTGCTGTTTGGTGTATTTTCATGAGTATGTCCATGAGGTGTACATTAGACACTAATGTGTGTACAGAAAATCGGTTATTTTTTTCCAGTTTTAATAACTTCATAATAAACATGCAAAGTTTTACATCATCCCTGCTGTATGGATTGAACAAACTTTTTAACTTTAGTAAAGCTAGCACTGGCTGTGTTGAAAAGTATGTGCGTTGAGAGGATAGATGAAAGGTGTGGTTAACCACAGTTAAGAACACTCCACTAGAGACAGTAACCAGATAATGGAAGGCACTTAGATCTTATTGGAGAAAATGCTGATGTAACACATACGATATGAACAGCACTAACAGGAAAATGCACAAGGGAATTCTTTTCATGGAGGACATGAACAGGAAATAATTATTGACACAACTGCCTTATGTGATCTTACACAGGCTGAGCGAGATTACTTTAGAAGAAAACTCAAGATATTTGGTTTAAACGCTCTGAAAGTACTCTTTTTTTGCTTGTATAATTTTAAAGAAATGGAAACAAGGTTTGCTCCATGGTTAACCTGCTATCTCAGTTTCACTAAGTAATACACAAACTGAAATGAAAAAATGGGAACGAGAACATGACATATGCTTTGGGGAAGACACCTTGAA
This sequence comes from Leuresthes tenuis, assembly GCF_036924035.1. Lineage (NCBI taxonomy): Eukaryota > Metazoa > Chordata > Actinopteri > Atheriniformes > Atherinopsidae > Leuresthes > Leuresthes tenuis. Next base: position 12,441,193 of record NW_027325365.1, on the reverse strand, counting down.
TTTTAAGAGGGAAAAGTGACTTATTTGAATGGATTTGTGACCTCTTTACCCAGCTTATAGGGATCATTAATGTATTATATTTGTACATATTGTTGGTGATAAGATATTTAGTTATATTAGTTAGATGACAAAACATCATCAATCATTGCTTTGCTCTTTGTTGTCATGAGCAGTGCAGATGTCTGATTTTTAATGTGATTTTTAATGAGACTCCAAATTCCACAACTGATGTGAAATCGCACAATTTTCTAAGTTAATGTTGTCTCTTTCTACTTTCTTGTTTGCCTATTTTTGCCATGTCCTTGCTTTTAGTGTAGTTCTTATCCTTTGTCATAAATTTGTGTGAGACATTTTTTATCTCATTTTATTTAACAAGATTGCTCAGTTGTTGTTTTTTGGACCCATTGAACGCTAAAGCGCTTGTTGTTTCATAACTTTGTTTCACGTGAATGTCAAAATTCTGTTGAAACGTTTGGCACTCTATTCTTCTTGTGTCCACTTAATGCAGTCATACACTATTATGTTGATAAAGATTTTTTTTGTTACCTTTCTTACAGTAGAAAATGACAATAAGCATGGAGAGAAAAAGGGGGGTAATGTGGAAAACAGTCATCTTAGATCTCTGTGCCACATGGCACCACCATGAGTCATTTTTGATAATGATATACTTTGCGCTTGTCCATCTATAGTCTTATTTATCTTAAGTTGAGCCACAGGGGGTGTCTTTTTAGTCACTTCTGCTGTAGAGAATGTAGATGATTTAAAGAAAAGACAGAAACGGTTTACCAGTGCGCATTTGATACATGAACAAAGCAACACAAGTCAAACCTGTTCTTACAATCTTCCTGTTTAAATGCTTTAAGTTAATTAAGTGGCAAAAAAACATGACTGTGGGGTCAAGCTAAAAAAATGAAATTCTCTCCTGAAAAACACAATTACATTAGAATGCCTCTACATCTGTTTTCTACGAAAGACTTACATTTTAACAGGAACTTTTCTTCATACGATTTTCTCTGCTATGTTCAAACTTGACTGACAGTTCACAGCCAGTTGTCATAACTGCTCCTCCTTGAACATCTATGCTCCACCAAGACTTGATTTATTTTTTTGGGCTTCAGTAATGTTCAAATTGATGACAAGCAGCAAAGCACAAGTTTCACTATATCCCATTATAGGGTTCCATATGTCATCACCGTGTGCCTTGTTTCATTCTCACGTCTCTGTGTCTCTGCTTTCTCTCTGCTTCCATAGAGCCCCAGCTGAAGGGGATTGTAACGAAGCTGTACAGTCGACAAGGCTTCCACCTGCAGCTGCAGGCAGATGGAACCATTGATGGAACAAAGGAGGAGGACAGTGGTTACAGTAAGTTTCCCACCAAGACTTCCTCCACAGATTTCATATTTAAATTGGAAATATGTATTGATATCACCATGTTCATATCATGTTAATATTAATATCAACATGGTGAGAGGTTGCCTTGATAATAATAATAACAATAATACAGCATTCAAACGTGTCTTAAGATACATACACATACATATATATATATATATTGTATATACATTGTATAAATACATACGTAATATTGATGAAGGGGACCTTTCACCATGTTGATATCCATCCCAACAACCAAAGACAGGTGACAGGCCTGCTCCAGTTAAAAACCAAGTAACAATCTGTCAGCTTTAGTTGATGTGATTTTCTTATGTTTGATTATAAATGCTAAATTCCCCCTTTGAAGCTGAACAACATTTAGACTAGTTCAGTGTGTCATAGTATATAGAAAACCCCTAAGTCAGTCTGTGTCAATGTATTAAATAAGTACTGAGAATTTACTGAAAATACTGAGTTTAATTTGATCCAGTCAAAATCATATTTTACTCATTTGAACGCAAACCACAAATGATAGCTTTTTACTCTCCTACACAGTGCCTCAATCGTGAGACAGTTTCATCTTAGACTATGCATTGATGCATCCCCATCATAGCCACAACACCCACCAGCTCTTTGTTTTCCAATAGATTTGAGAGGAGATCTGTGGAACAGTAACAGCACATCCACTTGTCTGGTAACAATGCAGCAGAAATGGATCACTTCAGAATTAGACAGTGAAATAAACACTTTACGTTAGAGCAATACAGTGGTTAGTAATTAGGTATGATTTACTTAGTCCAGAATTATATTGTTGAGAAAAAAGATCTGCATGGTACACTAAACAGTGTTGACGTAATACTTTGTAAGTTATCCCACTAAGCAGGTAAGAAACACATCTGGAGACTCCCAATTAGTACCTTTGTAGTAATTTAGTCCTTTGGGGGTGATGTGTCTTAGGTATAAACAGCAGGTCTGTGCAAGTGAGATGTGGTCTTAGTAGAGCAACACCATGTACTTGTGTGTGGAACTTGTATTTTCAATAAGATAATTCTAATAATGAATCCCAAACTGAGCAGAAGTGAGCAGCAAGTTGAAATAAAGACACTAACATGATACTGCAACATCTTATGCATGCATTATACACAAACACAATTATAGCAAGATGCTCAACTTCACACATTGACTACCCCACCCGTCATATTTGTGCGGTCTTTCTTTTCTATTGAGTTATATAACAACTGGCCTGCATTGGCAGTTTATGAGGAGAAAATTAAAGAGTGCTGCTGAACAGGAAAAGCAGAAAGAGTGAAGCTCTTTACACTGCTCCAAAAATAGCGTTGTTAGGCACTGGGTGCGCTTGTCTCCATGGTGACGGAGAGTGCAGTCCTCTTGGAGCTAGTGGTGTCTTATGATGGTGGGAGAGGACCTCCTCAGATGTGCATATACACACATGCACTCACTCACATTTAATCTTTGCCACTGTAGCTTAGCAGACAGGCTCTGGCTATTTCACAGTTGTAGTAAATGTTGGATATTTCTATGACATTTTCATTACAAAGAAAAACAGCAGAAATAACCAAAGTTAAATAAATGCTGAGGATTTCTCTCTTATTTTACATGTCAGCTGTTTTCCTATGTTGCTTCACAACTGAACAAACCCATGGTTCTCTACAAAAAAAGAGCATCTAAATCTGACCTTAAATTCGTTGCAGCTTAAATTCGTTCACTTACTAAACTTATCAAGTTTATTTCACAAATTAAGCAATGTAATTTTATTTAAGTTACCAATTCAATCTTCAAAGTCAAAGCCATTTCAGCCCTGGACTTATCAGACTATACAAGTGAATTCTAATGTTGAGACAGCACCTTACTGTTTGGCTCTATAACTTTATCCCATTCTTCGTATTCAAGCATTGATAATTGCAAGCATGCCTGTCCCAGAATGACATTGGTAATGTCACAAACAAGACTCAGATTGACTGTCACGTTGAATTGGCGATGTCTCGTCGCTGTTAGTGGGTGGAACTGAAACAATCGGGAAATCTGTCCCTCAGGCTCCCTCACTCCTTTATTCCGTGTGCCTCTGTGCACCAGGAAATGTCCCCGTGTGGGTGGTCCTGTCATCCTCTTCAGTGTGTTCAGGTGTTTCCAGGAGCGAGGAAGTAATTGAGTTTCCCCACTCGAAAATCTCCATCAGAGCACCGGCTGGTAATCTTTTTAAAATGAGGCAGAGTGCAGATGTGTACGTGCGCATCGTGGTGGAAGTATCAAGGGAGAGAACTCAGTTGAGTAATGCAAAGCGAGAAGGGGTGCAGTTATAAAGCAATATGTTTAAGAGGAAGGGAGACATTAAATCATCAAGTCTTTACTATGCTGCATACAAGAAAAAAAAGAACTGAAAGAAATCTGTGATTTTTGGTGATGAGTCTGAGTTCTGTTTAAATGAATTTAGGGAAATTATATATGGTAAACAGACAATGGGCCTCATGCAAGAACGTTTTCATATTTTATTCTAAATTTCTCTCTTAACTTCAGAAAAAGTAAACGACCTGCGTAAATGATGAATGCCACCCGTGTGTATTTAAGTGCACATGCATGAAGATAGTGAATTTCACGCCCAAAATAATACCATATAAGGCTATGCTTCCTCTCTCCTGTGCCAGGAAGTGTTGAGTGTTGATTCATGAGAATGGCATCAAGGCGCAAAAATAACAACTTTACGGGCTCTGAGATTGGAGTTCTGCTGTCAGAGATACAAAAAGAAAAATCTGTCAATTTTAGCAGTGTAGCAAAGAATTTTAGCAAAGCCAAGAAAGCAATTACAAGTGTGCTGTTAATTCCGTGTCACCTGTAGTTCGTAATGTCACCGAAATAAAGAAGATATGGTTTGATATGAAAATGGCTTAAAAAAAAAAAAAAAAAAAAAAAACGCCTCACATCATCATGATGGCACTTTGATGGGGCGGTCCATGGGAGTCTTCTGGCACAACACCTTCAGGTCTGCCTGGGCTGGTTCAGTTAGTGGGAGACCCTCATTCATGGCAATATTGTGCAAAACGCAACATGCCTTATATAGAGCAGTCCCTTAATTCTCTTAAATAACTCGTACGCATGACTTAAGAACAAATCTGTTCGTAGGGACGGTTCTTGCACGAGGCCCATTGTTATTAGTCCATCTCAGCAGAAATAAAACTTTATTTTTATTTTTTTTGCCATAGTGTCTGCTTTTTGTTGGTGACAGTAAAGATCCATCAGTTTTTTATACTCACTTGGCAAAATATTTGACATGAGGTTGTTCGCTACATAAAAGGAAAAGAACACTGCAAAATATGCCTAAAAATATTGCATTTATATCGAGGGTTTAGATAAAAGGTCCTATTAGTTTGAGATTTTTAGAATCAGCATCCATTAGCAGCATGTGTAAGGAAAGATACACCAATCTGTCGGTTTGAAAGCTTCAGGATATAGTGAGGTAAATACTATAAAACCATTTTTGTATTTGATAGAGGGGCTTCCCAATTATAGTAAAACAAATTGCCACAGTATATCTTCCAATACATTTGAACTTTTTTTCAGTTTTATCTATCCTGTAGACTAGCACTATCCATGTTTGATTATAAAGCTTCCATTACATTGATTAATTTCCTGCGCCATTCTGTTTCATTTCATGTTTCCCTTCCTGGCAAAGTAGCTGGAATGCCTGTCTTCTACTATATGTCATTAAGGTGCCTCTGCAGTCAGTCTGTCATCCATCTATGTTCCCACACTCACACACACAAACAGCAAGTTATACTGCTGTTGATTGTGGTATTTGTAAAGCAAACTCCAAAAAAAAAAGACCATCAGGCCAACTTGGCTTTTCTCAAGCTCAGTAATGATAAGCATTTACTTATCTTTACTCTAATAAGGGAAATATCTCACTTGTGAACACGGATCATATATTGACTAATGAATACATGAGAATGTTTAATAAATGCTAGTATGTTTTTACAGAGTCTGTTTTTCTCTGGTGCCCAAAGTAGAACTCCATGGCGTTCAGTAGCTATGATCACAACCAAAAGATATTCAAACCCTTCTAAACTAAAAGCCTGCCACAAAGAAAATCAGTCTAATAACTCTTCTGAACGTCTCCACAGTAAGTCACTTTTGATATAAGCAAGAGATAAATCAATGTAAGGTAATAAACACACTCACAGGGAAGTCATCTCTGTGTCTCCACAGCTTCACACACGCTGCAATGATACATAGCTGATCCAGCCTACATTGAGCGGATGCTATCTGTAGTAAAAAGTGAAGTATGAAAGAATTGTGGAGAGTTGCACTGTACTGTACCATATCATGTGATTAAAAAAACAATAGAGATAAATAGCTTGGAACCCTCAAGGAGTCTTAGTCACTGGGCGAATTTCCAGCAGTGGAAGCAGAGCTTTATATGACAGGCTAGTCTAAAACATTCTCTGTTTATCACAGATGTTCTTGAAATAATACATTATATGATAAGGAAAGTCACCACTGAATGCACCTGTCAAAAAGCACTGACAGGTAAACTCATGGGCTTTTCAGTATCTTCAGAATCCTAACACTCTCTTGTTATTGTTGTTTGCTATTTAATGTACTATTTCATGACACTGGAGATGCAGGAAAAAACTAGGCTTAATATAGAAAAAAGACTTTCATGTGGCACTGAAGCAACAAAGAGAAAAAAAAGACAAACTAAAGGAGGATGAAAAGGATGGAATACAGACCACCACACAGCCAGTGCTTTGTCGACCAGTAATTGCTTTTTCACTGAACCAATAATATGCTGGCAATGCCTCTCTGAAGTAAATATGTTATGCATTCCTATGGTAATTGTTTACATAAAAAGCCCAGTGAGAGGGATGCCTTCAGTGTTTAAGCAGTAAGGGCAAATGAAATGGCCAATCAAAAAGCCTCTACAGTGCACTTCGATCAAAGGGGTTTGAGATAGAGACCTTCTAAGTGGTTGACAAGAAGATTTACAATAAAGACTGAGACACAGCTTAACCATTGTGAGAATGTGGGAATTTTAATTTCTCTTCTGATGTGCATTTAAACCCAGAAGTGATGACTTAAAACTTAAGAGAAATTGTATAATTCACTCCTTGGCATTATTTATTTGTTACATTCAAATTGGAATATAAAAGGGTAACATGATGATATTTGCTTTATTGGAAGCGTCCATGCTGGCTGCTGACTCTCAAGTGGATGTTCACGTGTTTCCCTCTTTAAGCCTTTGGTGTTGTTGTGAAATACAAATAGGCACGCACACTGCGGCCAGTTTAGGCTTAGACTAATTAGGTAAAGATGTACTTCAGTGACCAGCTGGGCCGCTGCTGGCTCTCCAAGCCTCACAACCTGTATTCCACTCCCTAGTCACAGACAGGTTTATGCATTTGTGTGTGTGTGTTTGTTTGGCTTGAGTTATATGTACAGAGTTGTGTAAGTGACTAGTTCCTATGTGCAGCAGCCAACAAATGCTGAAACAACATAGCGAAAACTCAAAGCATGTGCTGTAGATGTTGAGAACCAACACAATATTATACCTGAAGGATTGGCAGTTGCTGTATTCTTATCACTGGCAGTGGTTAGGAAAAACAGCATATCTTCTCATAAACATGTGTCCAACATTTGTTGATGTTGGTTCTATTCACTGTTAAATGACACAACAGAGTATTGACAGATAGCAGTTGTATGATTTTTAAGTTGTTTTTTCTGATGTCAGAGAAATATATTGTGTGCAAAACACAAGTTTAAATTCAACAAGCTTATGAATTAAGTTTATGCATGTGATTTCACAACATTGTCTTTTGTTTCGTTGTAAAACATATCCTGTAAGATACTGGCTCACAGATTTTATAGGACAGGATTGTTTTTAAATATGAAATAGTTAACCTTAAATCAGTTCATAGTGTACAAGGCGGAGTTTACTAAATTAATTACGGCAGTTGTGTACACTTAGCTTATCCTTTGTTTCTGCTGTCCTGTCTGTTTCCAGCCATGTTTAACCTCATACCAGTGGGGCTGCGAGTGGTGGCCATCCAGGGGGTGCAGACCAAACTGTATCTGGCAATGAACAGTGAGGGCTACCTGTACACATCGGTAAGTGTCTCACTCCATGTAAGCGTGAGAATTTATGTGCATATGTGTTGGAAGAGATCTTGTACTCTGTCCTTTTTGTTCAGCTGTGAGTAGAGTGAATGTTAGTGCTTTCACATACATCTATGTAACTACATGAAATTAGTGGGAACATTTTTTTCTACTATTTGTGAAAATGAGTAACTCCCTCTCAGGCTTACTCAGACTCAACAGAATTCTAATCCGATAGAAAGAGCATCGTTTTCTGATAAATTCAGTGTCAATAAGGATTTTGAAGATTGTGTAAGCAGTGACATCTCCAACTGTGGCAGCTGGCTCTTCATATTTGGTTAAATGTGTAAGGTTATGAATAATTCAGTTGGAGGCTGAGGAATGTCTCTGTTTGTCTTTTTCCCAAATGCCACCACCGCACTGTATGGCAGACATCACAAAGAAGAGTGATAGGCCGGTTGGGTGTGCACCCGGAGGGCGTGCAGACACACACACACATTCACAGTACACAGACTGCCTTTATAGTCAAATTACTAAAGATTGTCTTGTATGGTAAAGGTCTCCTGACTGCGCAAGTAGCACAGAAACAACAAACAAAATCTAATAATCTCTTGACTTTTTGTTGTGCAGCATCTGCTGACAAATTATTGATTGCATACTTAGGTAGTAATGTAATAAAAAAAAAAGGCTAGCCCTTCTGCTTCTTCCTTTCTCTCATGTTATTACTCTCTCATACAAAGTCACACTCGTACAGTTATACATTCTCTAAAAACTCATCTGTGTACCTCAAATTGTATGTTTCAAAGTTTTTCCAAGAAAAACCTGCCTCAAAATCTTCTTCTTCATTATGTTTATATGGCTTTATAGATATGGTAAACTGGCCCTGTATGCATTTTTCCCTTTAGCCGCTGTCACTGGCCTTCCATGTCTCTGCTAAGCAATGACTGTTTCAAATATTATTGTAATTCCACCATGAATTTATGCATCCACTGTGCTATGACAGTATGTTCAATTAAGGTCACCTAAAAAAAGAAAGAACTGTATGTCATATATCTTAAAACTAGAAACCAATTCTTAAGAAGAAAGCAAGAAAGAAATATGCAGGGACATGCACATGGAGATATCATAATGATTATTTATTAATCTATGCTTTTAAGTATCTAGGAGCTGTTAGCTCCAGAAACCCTGCTAGCTCAAGGCTCCTAGCAGGCCTGGTGGTCTCATTAGTAGTCCAATTCCAGAGACTAGTGACACACAATAGAGGAAAGACCAGATGAGGAGCTGTGGAACTTGGAGTGCTGTGCAAGCTTACTTGAAGGACTCCAGGAGCTCAAGCCGGGCTGAGTCTGTTCTGCTAGCTCCTAGGCAAACCTGCCTCCTAGCCTGATCTAGCCGGGAGTTCCTGGAGCTCGTGGCTTCCATGCTTAATTCCTGTTTGACCAGGAGCAAGAGAGGAGGCTTCTCGATGCCATCTTGGCAAATGCTATTGCTTCTCGTTTGGTATGCTTCTAAGTGTTCTTCAGCTAGCCTGTATGAACTTTTCCCCAGTTTGATAACTTTTCATCTAATCTGTTCCTCATGATGCATGCAAATTAGTTGAAGAATTACAAGTCAGGATTAATTGGAGCTGGGACCCTCGAAATTGTCTGCGACAACATACTGACCGTACCTTTTTGAGACTTTCAGTGTGTCAGAGGTGTGTGGAGGGAGTTTTTTTTCTAACTGATGACTGGTATCTAGACCAGGCATTTTTGATGTAGCAGACTGGCAAAGAAATCTCAACCACACAACTGCAGAAAAGTTCTTTGTGTAAAGTGTTTTTCACTTCATATTCTCGTGGGAAAGCTGCAATAAAGACAGGGATCATGGCATAGAAGATTTAATGCGTGTTAATTTTTACTGATTGCTGTTACAAGTTATGGGCTGCACGGAGGTGTAGTGGTAAGCACTGTCGCCTGACAGCAAGAAGGTTCCTGTTTCAATTTCTGACTTGGGCCTTTCTGTGAGGAGTTTGCATGTTCTCCCTGTGCATGTGTGGGTTCTTTCTGGGTACTCCGACGTCCTTCCAGCATCCATAAACATGCATGTTAGGTTCACTAGTGTCATGATTATTTGTTTCTCTGTTGACCCTGTGGTGGACTGGTGACCTGTCCAGGGTGTACCCTGCCTCTTGCCCAATGGCAGCTGAGATAGGCTCCAGCCCCACCGTGGCCCTGAGGTGGATTAAGCGGGTATAGAAAAGTTATCGATGGAAAGATGGCATGTATAAAAACAAAGAATGACTTCAATGTAAAGATAACAACATAAAAATTAGCTTTCCGCAAGTGCTGTATGATCTACCTACAGCATAATTACATTTTAATGAGTGCTAGCACATGTTTGACAACATATCCATCCCCAGCTGAGCGTGCCTGAGGGGAATATACAGCATTAATTGAAATAAAACATACTCCTTCAATCCCTTCCCTTCCTATACAGTCTACAGCTCCCAGTGAATAATTTTAATGATACAAGTTTGATGTCTGTCAGCAATTAAGCATATGAAGCAAGTTGTAGGATTCATTTGATAAAAATAGATTCTTCTGGCAAGGGCTGTACAAGCAGACAGAGGCAGCAGCAGAAGCGTGTCCTATTTCTAAACTTTAGTTACTGCTTCAGGAACAAAACATTTTAGGAAAACCGTTAAATGCAAACATCTGAGAAGGAGAATATTATTCTTCATATATGATTCAGTGATATTTGTGTCTGTTGTATAAAAACATACAAGTTTTACATAACAAGTTTTTCAAATGTCTTAAAATGACTTTGACACATGCCCTAAAAAGATCCTGCGGTGTAGATTAACATGAATGTATTGCTGCCAAATTATTGTAAATAGATTAGCACATTTTTGCCTTATTGCACTTGAATCTACTTACAACAATTGCAACAAGGTTTGATAGGAATTAGAATTAAAGTTTGAACCACAATCAATAAAATCCACACTACCAAGCACTAGATTAGGATTGAATTTTGATTGAGTTTTCTTGTTACATTTTTCTCAAAAAAAGAATAGAAAAGCTGGAGTCCAGAAAAGATACTGCTGGCTGCAGACTATATAGCATCTGCACAGTTTTAAATACCAGCCGTTGTGTGGAATACAGTACATTTTAAAATGCAATTGGGGGATGGGTTGCAGAGCCTCCTATTTCAGCTAAATTAGAGAGGAAATTGAACTGAATGTGAAGCTGGCTATCAAATAGTGGCTGTATTACTGGAATTTCTGCTGTGGTATAGTGCTGCCTTTAAGCCACACATCAGATCAACCAATCGCGGTTCAGCATTTGGGGGAGAATCCCTATCAACAGTGGAGAGACGGCAGATCACGCACTCTGGGTGAGGAATGGAGTGCTGCTGCTGTTGGATCTGAATATATCCCACTGTTCTACAGTATGTGTGTGTCCATATCGGCATCCAAGAGTGGAAATCTGAATAAATGAAGAGGGAAGAATTGCATTATGACAAAGATGATAATGTCACACATTTCCTTAAATAGTATTAATGGCTTTTAGAGTATAGACAACAATGTGTACTGTATTTGTTTGTATTAAACTCTGTTCTCTAATTTTAAGAGCTTAAACCACACAACACAAAGCGTGAGAGAAATGAGAGGTGAAAGAAACAGTGTACATGTGTGGGTGAGGCAGAATTCACCAGTGGAAATATGTTCATCTATCAGCATCTGTGTGGGAGAGGAAGAACCAATTAATATGTATTTTACTTTACTATTCTCTATGTTCCTGTCTGCCCCTGTTCTTTACCAAAGGTAGTGGGTGCTGTTCAGTACCACACTGTTCTCCGGTTATATAATCTAAGTGAAACACATATAATTACCAATTGGAAAAAAAAACAAAAAACATTTTGGGGGCTTTTTGATATTTTTTTCTGATCTGTGAGCATTTTTTTTGTTTTTTGGATCCTGAGTTAAGTAATGTGCGGATATCTCATGAGGTGCCTTTTGAAGTGGTGTTATTAATTTCCTGGAGGGTCATATTTGAATTAGTGTGAGTCACTGAGGCTCCAGTTGAATCTCGTCTAGACTGCTTTGTGTGAGCGTGTATGTGTGTGTAAAATAGAGCAATCAGGGCTCAAAGGGTGGAGATATTTATCATGCTAGTGTTGAGGTTTGCAAGCTCTTGTACTGAAATATGCTCTACCAGTTAAATCCTCATGCACTCATGAAAGATTTCCTGAATTAGACATTAAACCCATCACATTAAGATTTATTTGAAAGCCATTCTAGATAGGCAATGCACTAACTGCCAGATGAATACCTAAAATGAACAGAAAAGTCATTTGGATGATATGAAGGAGAAGACAAAACAATTCATGATTGAGAAAGAGAAAACATGGCTGCTTGTTAATATAACATTTATTTTTCTTGGGCCACGTACAGTATTCAAATCCCACATATACTATAGTTTATACGCATGTATGATTACTTCAAAATAAGTAAAAAGAAAAACATTTTTATTTCCTTGTGTAAGTGTGAAAGAGCATATTGTTTTCTTCAGATTATAGAAATTCAGATGTTATTCTTCAAAGGAGTCAGTGTATTGTATTGTATGCTTGAACATGTATTTGTGTTTTAGTCCACTCCAATAAGATAGTTGGCTCACAGCCATACCTTTTCAGCTGTTTAGCCATCACAATGCCTTTGGTAAACAAGCGCTGCTATAAGGTTTCACTCCACTGGGCTGTGTCATTAACTGCCCTGTTTATGAGTGTGTTTTTATGTGTGTGTGAATATCCTTCTGAATTGAATGTGTACCCTGTGTGGGTGTGACTATTTGTGTTTGGTATTTGCAAGGGTCTTTTCCACTAGATTAAAAGTCTCCAATGTATTCCCAAACTAATGAACACAATGAGTGTATTTCATATTTAGCTAAAGAAAGGGTGCTTTTTAATCAACTTAGACTCTTTTGAAAAGCTGGATTTAGCAATAGTCCTCCTCACCGCTCGGCCATAGCAATTCAGTTTTTTTTCCCCACAAGCATTGATGTGGCTGTAAAGAAACTTGAGTGGTGCTCTGCTTTGATTTTATTGGCATAAATAATGTCATTTCAGTTTTGATGTAGTAGCTGGACAATTCATCATAATGCCATGCATAGCATTGATTTGTCTTGTTTTCTTTAAATTCAGTCAGTATCTTTACAGAAGAAACAGAAGATTATCCTATTTTTTCTCCTACTGACTGGATCGGACAGAACATTGCTGGGCTGTACTTACTCCCCTGAAGCAGACAGAATACCATTTGGCAGTGTATGGTAACTTGTTTACTTGACATACCTGCCTTGTTAATAGAATAATCATTTTGCAGTTGCACTGACAGCTGTTGAATTATACACTTGTGTGTGTCAGTACAAAAGTTTCCCCAGCTTATGCCAAAGCATGCATGTGTGATTTACATTCACAGAGATTCAATATGACAAGAAATGATAACTCAGCACATTATGCGTAACACTTCATAAGCCAATAAATGTCTCCCTTTTATAGGCAGTTATTGGATTATGAAGAGCTCAAACAATACCTTCATAATCTGAGCAAGGATCTGCTTTAACATTCCCTTTGTGCATAAGATATAAAGTCTAAATCAATTTACTCATAAAACATTCAATTTACAGGAAGGAAGTACACTGGGGGGAACACAAAAAGACTCCTATAGAAAAATGTCAAGTTTTCTTATAAACTATTAAGTTGATCAATTTTAACCAATCTTAGCCAACAAGTGCCATTTCATTTACTTCTTGCAGCCCACAGTCCATGAGGTGCTTTGTAAATATCATTGTATCTAATGCTTGAGTGTGTAATTGATGGCAGGAGAGTGGTAAAAGTACAAAGCTGAAGCTTTAATATCATCACTAATATGACTTGAAACATCCTCTGTTTTTTAATTGTGATTTTACAAAAACTAGATAAGAGATCTGAATTAACCAAAGTAGATAGAAATTTAAGCTAAAGTTCGAGTCAGGTGTTGGGGATTGTATAATTATCAGATTTGAGTGGATGCCCTGTTTTATTTAAAGAATGGGGAGCTTGTAAAGTGTGATCTTAGTGTCACACTTTTTTAGGAACAAACTTGCTGTTTATCATGACACAAAGAAAAAAGGACTAACATTTTTGGATGTCTGACAAATTGTGGACAAACTTAAGGACATCATTGTTGACCTCTTTAGGGGGAGTTGACTAGCATTCATCACTCCAAGAATAAGGTGGGAATCAACTGAAAGTTGTAGAATTGAACGTTTTAAGGTTACTTTCAGGTTATGTGTATGCAGAAACCTAGAAAATTCTTAAAAATGTCAAGCACCAGTGTTGATACTGCCTTCAGTAGATAGATTTGGAAATTGCAGGTGGTTAAAAGAAAAAAAACATGAACTGCAGATGTCGAGGTCTTAACTTCCACCCTCCAGCTCCCTTTCATACACCTGTGTACTAGGCACGTAGGTCAAAAAAACAGAGACAGAGAGGTCTATGAAGTGCATGAAAACACTTCACCTGTTTACAGAGCTCCCAACAACTATTTTATCAGCTTGAGTTATAGAAGCAAGAAAATAAGAAACAGGCAACAGGCTTATAGACCACTGGTTATTGTGCAGTTCATACAGATCCAATATACCGTGTCAAACATACCATCTAATTTTAGATTGTATTTGAGTTGGATATAGCACCTTCATTTATTTTGCCAAATGTAATTTTAGGTATTTGGATTCCTTCAAGTGAGTTTGCCACTTGTCAGTCATTTGAACAAGGATTTATCATAGTTCCATATTCCAAAGAAAAACCCCCTGTATTGTAATTGGATCATTAAAATTCCATTTAGCAAAAACCACCATAGAGAATTGGGCATAGGAAGATGACTGAGGGCTTTATTTCAGTGCTGATGTTGGACGGGATTTTATTTCTAAAGTAATTCCCTTTCCTCTTTTTGGCACAGGAGTCACAATTAAAGTGATGAGAGATTCTTTCACAAGGAGATTGGTTTCAGGGAACAATAGATATACTATTGACTGCAGAAGATGCTACGTGAACCCTTTGAAATGCACAGCACGTTCATCACAGCCCTCTCAGAACAGAATTGGGGATCCCTTGCCACTTTGGCCCCTCCTTGTGTTAGTCGGCACAAGGCTGTTCTCTAAAGACCCTCTCCAGCCCAACAGTTAAAGCCAGCAGCTTCTCCTCCATCTTGGCACAAACTGCATATATCCATCTGTATGTGTCTGTTAGTCGATAGACTCTCATTCTTCCTCAGAATGAGAGTAACCAGCCAAATCCACATAAGCTCATTATTAGAGGTAGAACAGTGATGCTGGCTCAAGAGCAGCTTGTTGTTTTGCTTCCAATTACTGCTCATGCATAACTGAGATGGATACCGCCTGGTCTTTCCAAGACTCCTGCAGCTGATCAGTTCAAACATGGGAGTTGTGTCGCAAGACAGAAAGAAGACACTGATGTATCGAGAGTGGTCAACAGTCAACAAATAAACATTATGTAACGAGGAGTAAGAAAGCAAAAATGTTATGAATACAACAAGACTTCTCTAATTAGATTTAAACAGTAAAATACACAAAGACACTTAAAAATATTGTAAATAGCACTGACTTTGACAACAGCACACAATGCTGGAGTTTGGAATTGGATGAAATTGCACATCTTCTAAGAACCAGTTTGTTTTTTCACAACAGCTACCATGGAGCCATGTCATTAGACCAGTGTGTAGGTTTGTTAGAACACTGTTTCCTCTTCTGAAGCTCCATCTTTTTTTATTGTGAAGCTCTGCAGAGCCTCAAAGTACAAAAATACAGTTTGTTTTATCTATGGACCTTAATCTCAACACTATTTATTCTTATTCTTATTCTTATTCTTATTCTTATTCTTATTATTATTTTAATTTTTTTTTAAAAAAATTTTCAGTGCTTTTTTAATTAAAAAAAGGGATTTTGCAAACAGCGTTTTTAAGGCGTTTGCAGTTGGTGTATTTAAATGTCAGTTAAATGTTAAATGTCAGCTGGCAATATAGATGTGAAAGTTGTGAATACCAACCACTTGATGCAATGGATAAGCTGCAGTTAATAAACTGTTAGGATATTTACACGCACAGCAGTGTTAACCTGCCTTAGACCTTACTCTGAATAAGACACTGCCATGTAAACTGCATTTTGTGATTACCTTTACCTGAATATAGTCGTATTCTGAGTGCGCAATAATCAAAAATAGACTGCTAATCTTAGTCACATTATGTAGACACGTGTATACATGTATGCTTAACATTTCATGCCCTAGGCTCCTGAGTTGCCAGTTTAATTTATTATGAGCAATTTTTCTTGTTTTTATGAATGCTGTTGCTTGTTTTGGGCTTTTTTTTTTCATAAATTGGGTTGGTTGTTTTTGTCACAAGATCTGGCAACCCAAGTATATGGAGGATATGAATATTATTAAACCTTTGGATGGTTGCAACTTCGCAGTTGAAAAGGGGATGTTATGTAGGTATTGGGCATTGATTGGACTATGCTCTGTAACATGTAAATTGCAATATGAATAGAATATTTTATTTGCAACTCATAAACACACCATAACCAGAATATTATCTTAAATATATTCATGTCAATGCACATAATAGTACTATTTATACATCTAGCTCTGTCAGCTATGTTTCTGTTACCAGAGATATTAAAACTTTGAGGATTAAAAGAAAAGAGATGGAGAAATAATAACTTCCATGGCCTATACACTAGTGGTGTAATTTCAGTTTGTACTTTTTGGCATACCATAGACTTTACACCTACTTAACACTGATGCCTGTTCCATATATTTACACTGATAAAGATGTAGGTCCAGAATACTGACATGGTGTTCTCTTAAATCAACTGGCTACCCAATTCAAGTCACTAACACCAGCCAGCAAAATGACTGTACCCTGCTACCTAAACTCAGTGATGCATGCTTCTTCTCCACTTGTTCCTCTTTGGAATGTTGTCTGGTACTCCCATCCCCAAACACAAGGCAGTCTCCAGTGTCTCCACTGTTCTCATTTGTGGTTCCACGATAATGGAACAAGCTGCCAAATGCTGTCAAAGCAGTGCTGTCACTTTCTCCCTTCAAGAATATCTTGAAGACTCGTTTCTTTTGTGAACATTTCTACTTCAAACGCCCGACTTAAAACTCCTAACTTGCACTTACTCGGCACATTTGTATGTGCTCTACTTGTATTCTGTTGTACAAATAGAGTCAGCAATTATTGCACAGACTAGGATTTCCTACTGCACTAAAGATTTCATGTTGCTCCTCACTTGTAAGACAATATTTATAACAATGTTATAAAATGTGTATATGTATGTGTATATTTCTAAGGGCTATCAGTCACAGATCACCATTACTATATTCAGTAACTCAGATTGTGACAGTAGAAACGTTACGAACCAAAACTTTGAAATTGATCTTGACAATATACTGCAATGCAACAACAATGATGCATTAAGGCATAGTTGCAGACACTTAGAATTTCTTCTTCCGTTCAAAGGCCAGTTCACGGGTAAGTGAATTGGCCGTGTATGAAGTCGCCAGCCGTTCTAAGTGGCTGTGTTTTTAGTGATCTTTTAAAGGAGATGTCTCATATCATCCACATGGTTAGAAAACTAAATTGCAGACGTAGACACTAAAGAGAGAGGAAAATCACACACGAATGAACAATCAAGTAACAAAACCATTTTCTCAGTGAATTGTGGAGAATGAGTTCAGGAATAAAGGAGGAAATCCCATAATGGCTGGATTCTAAACCTAACAGTAAGGGTAACCACAGCATGGGGTCTGGAGGATGAGCAGCAAAACTGCATGTCTATGTAGTCTTTCTATAAGCTGTGCATTAGTGAATGAAAAAAGGGAAGAAGATACGTGGACAAAACACCATACTTGAGTTAAGTGCACAGGGATTATATATAAACCTGTTAAAGTCACCTTTTAAGAATGTTTGAATCCCTTTTTCTTTCAGTTCAGAAGATCATTACTTAAATACAGTACAAATGATAAGTACTCTATGTAATCTCATCAACTAATTCTTGCATTCAATGAAAAAAAAATCTACATTTAATGAAAAGCCCATACATAATTAACAGTTGGGACCAAATGAGACCACAATTAATTTGCCATGTATATTTTATTAATGCTCTTCTGTGATGTCATATCCCTGTTATCTATGCCATGAAGTGCTACATTATTGACAACACTTAATAGAATGAACAGATCTAAGAAGATTATCATGAGATAAGAATTTTAAAACAAATCCTTTAGTCTTGGGATAGTTCATCTGCTCTTTTTTTTTTTGCCTGACTGTGTTGGTCATGCTGCCCAATGTACCGTTATTAAGCTGCACTCTGAAGAGAAGAACTATTGCATTTCTGCAGCTTGTGTGTTTGTGGCAGAATGTCAGAGACTCTTGAGACCTTGTGAACTATTGGCCCAACAACTACTTTACACTGCCCCTGCTTGTCCTCCTCCCCACAGGAACACTTTACGATAGAGTGCAAATTCAAGGAGTCTGTGTTTGAGAACTACTACGTGACATACTCCTCCATGACGTACCGGCAGCAGCAGTCGGGCAGGGGCTGGTACCTCGGTCTGAACAAGGAAGGAGAAATCATGAAGGGGAACCATGTCAAAAAGAACAAGCCAGCAGCCCACTTCCTTCCAAAACCTCTAAAGGGTAAGTCTGCGCAGATCCTCCTCCATATTTGTACTCCTCATTGTCATGGTTAGGGCTTTGTTTGTTCAGAATCAGTTTGAATAACATAGAAGTAAGCAATAACTATTTAATCAAATAATCAACTTCTTTTTACTTTTCATTCATTTGTCTTAATGTTTAAGTTCGGGTAGTTTTCCCACGATGACCTTAGAACCACTGTTTTTCTCTGATTAAAATATCCCCATTTCTTCTTTATTTTCTTCATACTTCTGGTCCTGTGGATATTCCTTTGCTATACTAAATGTGCTACTTTCCACTTGGCTCCGCAATTTAGTATTCTCCTAAGAGATGTTGGCATGTGCCTCTTCAATAGTTCCCTCCAGCTGGTCACACTCCACTGCAGGCACAGTTCAGAGTGAGGTTGAGCCATTGTCTGTAACCAGAAGGAGCATAGACAATATGTTTCAGGGCTTTGAATAGTAGCTCCCAGCACTTTGTTTTCATTACAGTAAATTCACAGAGAACCCAACCCATCCAGGCAATCTGTGTGGTAGTGTTGCTGTGGAGAACAGAGAAAACAGCAAGGAGAGGGTTAGAAACGGTTCTGTTGTCAGTTGAAAAGGCCACAGTCCTTTCATCTTCAACAAGACACAGATTTACCTATCAACAGAGAGGACACAGAGCGAGAGAGTCTGTTTTCTCTTCAGTGAGACAAAAGAGGAGCAATCTGGTTTTTTTCCTACTTTTTTTCTTTGACACTAAGAAATTAAAGACTTGCAGTGCAAAATCTGGATCTGTCACCTGACTCTTTTTTATAGTTATTGTTACTTTTCTGCCTGCACAGTCGTTTAGTCAAACCATCCACGTATATATCCACTGAAACTGTTTTTATTCATATAATGACAAAAAAAATCATTGGCTACCTTATTAGGAACATTTTGGAATTATGCATTTTACTATTACAGCCTTTACATTCAGCCTACACTGTCAGAAATATCATAATTATATTAATATTTTTTAATCTAAGTTAGGTTCTGCATTGTGCATTGAAATAAGCTTTTTATCCAACCATCCACACACAGGAATGGTTTTAAGCGTTGAGTAGAGGCTTTTACAGCAAAATATCTAAATTATGTATCTAAATTAATAATGTATTTCTATATTCAAAGAACAAACAACATTAAAGTTTTTTTTTTCTATAAATAAGATATTGTTACTCTTCTCAGCCTTAGCAAGACTTCGGTTTGGTTTACCAACTGAACCTGTTAATCTTACGGTCACTGAAGCTTAGTTGATCCAGTCACCTTCCAAGTATTTTTTTTTTTTAAATCCTGCCTTTTCTCAGCTGTTCGCCTTCTCTGTTCTGCGTCACAAACCATCTGGCAAGTCAGATTGATACTTTGACAACAGTATGTTTTATAATGATGTCCTAAGTAGGCCTGCGTCATCTGGAGGTGTTGACAGCACATTCACACATGCGCACATGCTCCATTTAGTTTATGTAATCTCATTATTGTCCTCTTTTCATGTTAGCTGTGCTCCTCAGGCTCATGATGCCCATTTTTGAGATACTGTACAAAGTCATGTTAAATGTTGACCTATACATCTGGTTTTTACATTGACAAGCAATGCTGTTAAATCCATCCATCCATTTTCTATACCGTCAATCCGTTAATCAGGTAGCGGGTGGGCTGGAGCCTATCCCAGCAGTCTGCTGTTAAATCATTGCAGCTAAATATTAACAAACTGTAGCAACTATTTTGCAAACAATCTCCATTCCTCTATCTTTCACTTAAATTGTATAATCAAATTTCAATTTGATACACAAATAATCAGATTCATATAATATACACAGACAATTTGTCTTAATATACTTGTACTTTTTAAGAAAAGAAAGAACGTTGACCTAATTAAAGAAAGCAATCCATATGGTCATAGAGCATATTAGTTCATCTGCCAATGCAAAGACCTCTGATCGGCCTGTTCTGAACAAACACATTCTAAATTAACACTGCAGTAAAAAAGTACTTACACTGTCCATTGCAATGGTTTTTATTATATAGCACCAATCAACAACAGTTGTAATCTTGAGGCATTAAAAAGATACAATCCAATCTAATCTAGTCCAGTTGTAATCAAATTAAAACAACCAATTTAACTCTAAAGTACATTATACAGTGACATAAAGTGTTCAGCAGGTGTATACTTCCAATGTTTATATGAAACCGTATGGGCTATGGAGAAAATACTAATTTGACCATCTATGATTTAACTTAACAAAAACGTTTCTTAATATATAAGTATGCACACAATGCACATGGGTTCTAAAAATATATATATAGGAATATAGGAAATATAAATATTTCAAGGTCGGCTAAGAATCATTATTATAAACTGATCTCCTAAGGTGGGACTCATTATTACCTCCATGTTAGACACCACAAGTTTAAGAGCCATTCCACATGTTTCCACAATTCTTTCACTTTACTGTTTTCTGCTTTCTTGGGACCATTCTCTCGCTTGTGAATAGTTAGGGTCAGGGCTTAGAAATACATGGTTATATTAGGTTTGCATGTTCAAAAATAGAAGAAATTAGATGATTAGGGTGAGCACATGACACTGTAATGTCACATTGATGCCGCCCAGCATAAAACAGCAGTCAGACGTTGCCTTCTAACAATTGGCTGTGACACTGTCACATTTTGGAGCTGTGGACAAACGCACCTATGACACATTTCCTGGACAGACAGGGCTCAGTTTTCAGTACATTAGTTCCACATAAGGTTGTGCTATATCTAAACTAAAGTACACATGCTCCTCGTTTTCTTTATTCTTATGTTATTTAAAAATTAAATGAATCTACAATCCATCTAATTTGATATTCCTAGATAGATCCTTATGAGTTTATTTTTTATTTATTAATATTTCATTTTTATTAATACTATATATTATTTATATAATATTCCAGTTTGGAATTAACTTGTTTTTATTTTATTCTTTTGCCAAAGTGATATTATTATATCTTACAGCTTTTGCTGAGCTCTCCTAGCTGGCATCTTATAAAATATCATATCTTCTCACGTACATAGCCTTCATAGCTTTTCAACCTATATAACGAACCATTCAGTGGTTCTCAAAGCCACTCAAAGGTAATAGCAAGAGAATAATTGCCTTTCTTTTCTTGAGAAAAATCTCAAATTAATTAAATAAAAATATTGTTGTTATACTCTAGTTTTTGCTGTTTTTAACAATTATTTAAATTTGGAATAATTCAAATTTAGGATAATGCCAATGGTTCATAAAGAGCTTTACAGCAGAGAGAATCAGGATAATTTATCCCGGCAACTCATAAAGATTCAGAGCCGGTGGTGTTACAGGGCACCAATTAAGAAGCTGTATCTGCACTGGTGATGGCCACTCTTCCAGGCTTCACTCACAACTCTTCTGGTTCCAGTCTGTGAGCTCTCAGCCTCTCAGTCTGTCTTCCTCCAGATGAAGCAAGTTCAGCTCACATCATTCAATGGAGGAAAGAAAAAAATCCTCTTAAAAACTTCCAGAAACTCCTGATATGGAAGACAAAGCGCTGCCTTTATCTGTGTAGTCAGTCAAGTGGTATCTTTCTCTGAAACACGAGGAGATTTTTGTGGAGTAATGCGAACCATTAAAGGAGCAGTTGTTGTTACTGGATATTAATATTTAGAAATTAAAATCAGCAGTGATGTTAAGTTTCTTACCTATGATAATAATAATAATACAATAGTTTCACTATTTAGATCTGTATCAATCACATATGTTCCCAGCCTAATTCTACCAGTGAATGAAATGTGTTTACATGGAAGGTTTCTGGATTGCTGCTGTAACAAAAAATGCTGGGCTTTGGAAAGTGGCTGAAGGACTAGATTTGCTGTTTCAGCCACAGACTCCCACAGGAATAAACATCAAATAGCATCTTAGGCAGCAGGATGTTGACAACATCCTGAAACCAAAGACTGTGAACCTCAAATTACTGATGTTTCTTCTGAAAAGCTAGCTGCTGAGATGCAGATTGAGCCAATGCTGCAAACAAAGCAAAGCTAAAGCATTAGCAACCCTTGAATTTATAATGGCATGCTGTGGATATAGTTTTTCTTTTTTTAACTTAAGCATGAAGCCAATTTTTTATGACCTTATAAATCAGCAGTTTACAAGGACCTGTACTTTTTCTGCAAGGTTTACATTAACAATAAATCAGTTATTAGTTGCAGCAGCTGAAATAAGTCTGTACCCATGTCAAACCAAGCACAACACTAAAGGTTTTTACCTCTAGTGTTGTTAAAAGAAAGAGGCACAATGGGCTGAATTCAAATCATTTATCAGTTAGCTTTGTTTTTCATTTTTAATGTACGTGAAGCTGCAGCCATCATTTAATTTAATATGATGAATGCACACAAAAAGTTTTCTGAAGGGTTTTAACTCAAACAGAGCACACTGTAATGTCTCCTAATTATTTTTGTTTAGTTTCATCAAGAACTTACGTTAATGATTCAAGAGGACTCTGAGTTCTACATTAATTCATAGTTTCAGATTAGAATAATTCATAATTTTGAGTTCTGAAGATTGTGAAGAATATTAGAGTAAAGACACAGTGGGATACAGTAGGAACTACAATGAGCTAAAGAATTAGGATGAAAAATGCTGAAGAGCTTGCTCAGACAAACCAGCTTGTCATTTTTAGATGGATCCAGATTCAGCTGCCTGAGACCTACCATGTGGCTTTTGAAAGTTTACAAAGTCAGGAGAAGAGTATAATAAAGTAATGACCAAGATTCTTTTTTTCTTTTTGAGAAGATACTTTATGATGGGATAACTCTGAAGAGCAGAGAGGAGTCATTGATGCAAAGTGATGAAAAACACAATAAAGAAGAAATGTCGTGCATGGCCCCTCAGTGTGGTTAAAGCAAAAAGCTTTGCCAGATGATATGTGGTGGACATTTTCTCGACTGCTGTTATAGATATAAGTTGATCCCTTTCCTGTTGTAAATGTAGAGCTTCAAGCATGAAATCTCATCTTTTACAATCCATATCCATACTCAACACCAAAACAGATGGGACTTAAACTTAACTGTTTGTATTGCTGCATATATGCTATAGATAACTGTTCCTGTTTGACTTTTTTGCTTGTATAATACATGAATATATTGTGTATCTGATTCACACTAATCTTGTGTTTCCACAGTGGCAATGTACAGAGAGCCATCTGTCCATGACTTGACAGAGTTTTCCCGCTCTGGCAGCGGCACACCCACCAAGAGTCGGAGTGCCTCAGCTGTCCTCAACGGTGGCAAAGCCGTGAGCCAGAATGAGTCGACGTAGCCCAGTAGCCAAACGCAGGCCTGGGGCCGAACCATGAAACCTTACCTCTTGCAGAGCGTGAATCCAAGCAGACTTGTTTCTCCTATCAGCGGTTCAGGACTGGCTACAACATTAATTCACATATAAACGCCCAGATGCCATCACTAAAAAGGGTTAGGTACCATCATAATCAGCCATCATCAAAACAACATCTATAAAAAGAAACTTAATACATAGATCATTGTCAAATGACAACTTTTTATTTTTTTTTTGCCCTTGAGATTTATTTCTTAGCTTGGTCACTCTCTTTTGGTGATGATCATATACCATTTAGCTCATCTTTATCTTATTGTCTTGTTACTTAATTTCATTATCTTTTCCTAGGTCATGCACTAAGCACTCGCACATCTGTCAGACAGGGACTGGATGCTAGATATGCAGGTGTTCAGGGCAGCCATTAATGGTGCTGATCCACACGGCTGCAGTGGAACAGTAAAGGCTCTTTCTGTCTCATCCTTGCTTCTGTGAATAAAAAGCCTATAAACTCCCTGGTATGGTGGAGCCTAGTGCTACTGACCAGCCAGATGGTAGCTCTCCTGCGTCCTAGTGCACACGCTCAGAGACTGAGCTCTCTAGCATGGGAAAATAAAGCCTATGTTCAACTGACCTGAAGTATAAGGGACAGTGTGGCACTCTTGCAATTTCTTTCTTTTTTTTTCATTTCAAAGATGCCACAGCTGCAATTTGTTTCTTGCTAATTTTCTGAATTAGCTGTTTGTTTGATAACTAGTTTTGCTTTTGTTCCCTCTTGTTGTCTGCCCTTGCCATGGTTTATTTAATATCTATACAGTTTTTTTGTTCATTACTGAGATGGGTTCCAGCAAACCAAAGACAGACTATAAGAGTGTCCCTTTAAGCTGCTGAAAACCAAGCCAACATAAAGGCAAAGTTGGATTTTTTTTTCATTGTACATTTTTGACAAGGGAAAGCAAAGGTTTTGTGGAAAAAAAGAATAATGAATGAAGAAACTGATTTTAGGCATGTTGGCAGCGGGCTTGATGTTGTGCTTTTGACTGACATGCTCAATGATGGAGGTATGAAACGACTATTCAGTGTTCCCATTCCCTTCTGTTATCACTGTGTCACAATGTCTCTAATTCTTGTCCTCGTGATCTGTTTCCTCCCTCTGTGCTTGTGTCATGCTCCAATCCCCAAGCCATCCTTCTTTTGTCGACTTCTATTGACTGATATAGCTCACCATAGGGATATGGTGGAAACCCCTTCCCAGGATGCTTGTTATGTGTTTGAGTAACTTATTGTGGTGACACTATTTTCTATATAAAAAAAAAGAATACTGTGGACTTTTAGGTGGCTTAACATTTTATAGGACTTGTCATATTTGTAAAGGTGAAAAAAAGACAAAAAAATTGAAAAATTAACATCTTCCCTTTCTCGCACAGGGCATGTACACAACTATGTACAAAAAGGAACCTTTCGTGGGCTAAGTACTCCTTCCTTCAGCTACATAACTTAATATTGGTACATGCTTTGGGAGACTTTCTTTTCTCGGTTTCCTCTGGAGGTGGTTTGTATTAAGTGAACCTATCTGTTGCATGGGAGAAAGCAGGGAAATACTGGACTAGAGCTGCATGATGTAGGCTATGTGTATTAACCCATGTTGGATCACGTGTTCCAAACTACCAAACTAAATCTGCTAAAACAACATATACAGACACTGCAGCTGTCTGATAACTTCCAGTTGTTTATTATTTGTTGTATACACAAAATGCACTGAATAAAATGTTTATATTAAGATATACTTTTAAAATGTGTCAGATTTCCTTCTTTGTGTGATTGCTTATACATTACACTGACCAACCATCACAGTCATAGACAAGGCTGGCTTGTTAGTAGCAATCAGTTTGGTTGGCAAGATCTGCAATGATAGGTGTTGTGAAGAGGGACTGATCTATGGCTTTCCTCTTGAGAAACTGAAGATGAACTCACTCGTGGCATTTTTCCTATTGGTGGACGCCAGTGTTTCCCAGAGAGATAGAATGCATTTAATTGTCTCAGATTTCTGCTGGACAGGCCTACAGGGTTCATTCTGTCTAATAAATCTATTTGATTTTATACATGACAAAGAAATTGATACCTTGAAATTGCTCTGCTCTGCTTTTCACCGTGTTTGATTTGTTTGATTTTTATGCTGATTTGACTGAGTTATCTCTTTAATACCCCTTTGAAAAAAATATATTCTCAGCTGGAACAAACCTATCTGGTTTTCTTTCATTTCAAGTGTGGACTACATGTAAAAGAGGGACATAGCTGGGGGTTCTGAGACATGAAGCTGATGTGGAAGTAGAATTTTATTCGAAATGCATTGATTTCTTTCATCAAATACAAAATAATGGCTAATAAATGGTTTCCCACAAGTAATAATGGTCTCATTATGTAAATTCACTCGATCTGATTGGTGTTCTGGTGATCTTTATGAAAACAATTTGATATTCGGCCTCTAAGCAAGGTATTACATATTATATTATGACTCTGGTTGAACTCTAGACCAAAGAATGACATCATCTCTGGGTGTGTTTATAAAGTTTTTAAAAAACAGGACAATGTCCTAATTTATGAATCATCACTGGTTACAGCTGATCTCTTTTGCCAAGGTTTGAACCTTTGAACTTGAAACTTTGAACTCAACAAAACCTTCAAGAAGAAGAGCAAACCTTGCAGAAAAGTTGATGATTTATGTATGTTTCTCTGATTTCCAACCAAACACAAGCATAGGTTCAGTAAAATTTCAAATATTTTCTTCCCAGGTAATAAATCATGTTCCAAGGCACGACAAGACATGACAGCCTTTTTTTCCCCCTTTTAATGAGGGAAACTTCAGGCTAAGAACAAAAAAAAAATTGCAATCTTGTTTGTGAGGAGAGAGAGAGTGATCGAATGAATAGCTGTCATTGGTAGGACTTTTCTTTTTTTTTTTCCTTTTCATAGTGAGTTTATACTCTAAAACATACTTTGGAGTCTACCTCAA
Source organism: Leuresthes tenuis (assembly GCF_036924035.1). Classification (NCBI taxonomy): domain Eukaryota; kingdom Metazoa; phylum Chordata; class Actinopteri; order Atheriniformes; family Atherinopsidae; genus Leuresthes; species Leuresthes tenuis. Next base: position 12,414,617 of record NW_027325365.1, on the reverse strand, counting down.
TACAGTATGATCTTTGCTTTGTATATTATGCAGTTTAGTGTAAAACAGGTGATAAGGTAGGGTAACATTTAGGTAAGGGCAATCTTGTGATTGACATGTCACAGTTGTATTAGTATGAAAAGCGTCTGCGAGTCCTCAGCCAGAACCACCAGCCACTTTTCACACCCTGTTGCAGCATTTAAAAGTGTGATACCACAAGGCTCTAGAGAAGTCTAACGAGCATAAAGACGGTTACCTCCAACTTCTGTACAGTGTACAGTCAATGATTTCTTTGTTTTTCAACAACAGTGGAGTTTTACGGCAGAGATGACAAAGTTAGATGGGTTACTTTTGTAGGTTAAGTTCTTTCTACCACATTTGTTTCACCAAATATTCTTAATTAGTTTTATAAAAACTTTATTATATGTTTGTCTTGATTTTACTAGTTTTGCCGTTGATTAAAAAAATGCTATATCTTTACATATAATTTCATGTCTCTGAATTGCATCTTCTGATCCATTCCATAGTAAATCGTCCAGAAAAATTTAGTTTTTGACAAAGTAACTTAAAAAAAAAGTCAGTGGTAAGTAAATTTTAATCTTCTATGCAGAGTGCCACTAATGTGTGGTTAGAACAGAGACCTTCATACACCACTAAAACTATTAAAAAAAGAGGTAGAACAGGTTTTTGACCAACGACATTGAAACTCAGATCCTGGTAAATTAAATCTTTATGTGAGTGTAAAGATAACTTAGAAGATAACTAGTATTCAGAAACCAAAAAAGACTGCTGCTGGTTTTTACGACTGTCATCTTTGTGTTAATGTAAGCACCGGCCTGCTCCTCTGAAACTATATTCATTACGCCCATTGCCAGCAGTGACAGGCGAACTAATAGGCCCCTGTAATATAGGCCTTCTTATGAGTTACTTCATCGTTCATGTAGTTTGACATCCCACTACTCTCTTCATTTCCTTTTGCCCATCTCTAGACTCCATTCATTAGTATGAGACAGTCCAATTCATTAGAGGAGGCTGCCAGCCTTGTTCATAGATGATGATGTGAAGAAGAGAAGCCTTTTTTCCTCTGTGGTATCTTTTTCTCCTTTTCCCTCTTTCTCTCATTCACTAATCAGTCAGTTATTCTGCCCTTCATTGGTCACACTAATGAGTCTTTATGGACCACCCCAAAAAGAGCAAGCAAAAATCATTTCTGCGTCTAAAGCCCATACACAGAGACAGCTGCATGGGCCAAGCACACCACGATCTGAGATTTCGAGGGAGATCGGGTTGAAATATTCTGTCACGAGTCAGACGGAGCTGACAGAGCTGTGATATATGTGAGCACTGTGTACCTGTGAATGCACTCATTCATTACCCTTTATCATTGCCAGCACAGACTGTGCGCCTTCTTTTCTCTTATGTGCGCACATTCTCCTTTTCTGTGTGTCTTTGTCATCTCTTTTGCAACTTTAATGTCACTTTGTTTCATTTTCAGTGCAACTTTCCTTACATAAAGACATGAATGTCACAACAATTTACTTCAAATGGAAAATTTAATGGCAAGCCACACAAAATTACCTTTTTTTCTTTTTTTTGTTATGCATTCCCACAGTTTTCAGACCTTTTTGAGTATTTCACATATTGTTGTGTTTTAGAGTTAGCTTGAAATTGATTTGGTGATTATTTTTCTTTTTCTCATACATTCACATATAAATATCCACAAAGGCTTAAAAGAATAATTGGACTGCGTTTTTAAAAACGTCTACAATAAATATCCAGACCCTTCATGTCAGCCAAAACCGATTTATTTTATTTTTATTTTATTGAATTAATTAAGCAAGTTCAATAAAAAAGCATATTTGAAATGCAGTTTAGCCCAGATTTCCTCAGATATGTCTTGTTTTTACAACTCTGTCCAATCAAAAAGGATTTGTCTCCTTCACTCATGCTGACATACATAAAATTCTGAGCATTCAGGGCAGAATTTTGTTGCGACTTGCAAAGATGTGATTTGAGACAGAAACTTGATTTGCCTTTAGTCTAAAAACAGCCTTGGGCATGCCATCAGCACCTGGTTACCTCAACTTTGTCAGCAAAGGCAGAACCTAGACTTCCAGAACAGATCATGCAGAAATGGGCTCAGGTACAGATGGGCTGGATCACTCAGATCTTTAACTGAATTTTTCTGCATCTTTTTATCCAGTATTTTCTTGGAAAAGACTTACTTCTGAAAAAGATTTTTACTTAGAAATGATCTTTTTTGGTATCCATATTTCCCTCTAGGCCAACTAATCTCAAAGCTTTTGCTGCAAAAAAAGACTAAGACATTGACTTTACTGTGTTTGACTGTAGGGATGCAATAAAAGAACTGAGGCCTGTTTTTCTCCACACACACCTTTGGGACCTGTGGCCAAATTGTTGAATATTTTATCATCAGATAGGAGGGCTTTGTCTTTCATGGTCTGTCATGTGCTATTTGGTCAGGAATAGCATCTGTCTCTACCATAAATGTCTGATTGGGGGACTGCTGCACTGATGGTTGTTCTTCTATTAGGTTCTTCCATCTCCAAAAAATGTGCCCATCATTCTTTTGTCCATGCAGGCAGATACAACCTAATCTGACCTTGTTTCTGAAGAATATCCTATCTCTAGTGGTAGTGAGCGCAACAGCAATATGGTCGCATCAAAAATAATTATTCTAACTTTAACCTTCATTGATTTTCAAGTCTAACCTTGTAGTTTTGATTTCTAACTCTAGCTGAGTTATATTATCTAATATAGCCAAACTGGAAGAGGTTGGCTATATTGTTGCAACTTGTTGTATTGACTGGTAAGCAAGGCATTCATGCAGGTTAGCACTGTATTGTAAAAATAATGTATTTTAGCCCCAACCATATGGTGGCCTTAATCTCACACCACCCAAAGGTGTATTGTTCAAAGTGCTGTACATAGCAGTACCATCTATCCCTCATCATTATGAGGATTTTGAGGTTTCTTAAATGAACAACTTGACAATAGTGTCTACTCCAATGTGGAAATGCTCAGTAGAGTTGTAGTTCCCTTGTGCAACTTAAAGGGATGACACTTACTGGACATTATAGGCTGTGTTTAAGGATATAAGCAAACAACCTATATGGTGTAGACTGCAACACTTGTTGGATGCACCAGAACTTATGTACATGGGATATTTGAGTTTTTTATTCCCGACACATTAATGGTCTAAAAAGCCATCGCACGATGGCTTGTGAGGAAAAAAGTTAAATTCACTTATATGAAATATATAAAGTGGAAAACTTGAAAGGTCAGAAAACTTTCTCTCAGCATGGAGGAGCAAGCAAAGCTTAAAGATGGGTTTTCTCCTTTATGACTTTCTCCTAACCCTAACCCAGTTGGATCAAGAGAGGAGCACCTGGAGTCAAACCTGGTTCTCCTGGATGAAGATAATCCATCACCACCCCTCAAATCTACAAATGGGAAGTTTTTGCTGGTTTGTACCACACACACATGCAGGACAAGACTGCGCACTGTCAGAGTTTTTCCTTAGAAACAGATTATTTGTATCCATGGTTTCCTAAAACTTATGATGTAAACATTTTACTCCAACTGGGTTGTTTGAAGCCACTTTTATTTGTTGACTTTATTAATGCTTACTAAATTACTCCATAATGATTCATTAACTGAGGCAGATGAATCATTAGAATATAAAGTTATAACAAGCAAACAATAAATACATTTTCATTCGACATTCTCATGGGTATGATATAAAGAAGATGCTGTTTGACATCCACATTTATTGTATGTGTTTATATTCCATCAGGAAAAAATAATAATAATGTTGTACAGAAAACAATCTTCCATGTTCGAGCAAAGCTGGAATCATGGGCTCTTTGCATTTGGACCCAATTTAATGTACAACAGTTAAATGCAGCTTCCCAGAAATGTTGAAGCTTTCACAACCTTCGGAAGAAGACAGAGACCATTGAATTTAATTGACAAGCTGGCGCAGAAACCTCCCACGAGGGATAGCTCCAACTCTCATTTACTTATCCTCCACTGCTCTTTCTCAGTCTTCTTCTTCATCTGTTGGGCAATTATGGAATTATTTATTCGTGACTGTCTATTTGCTTGTTATGTGCAAATGAAAGGGGAATGGAAATTAAGTGTAACCAAGAAGAGGTCTATCTTAAAATAAACTAAATTCAAAAAATAGATTTGAATCCTTAAAACAATGTAATCTTGTAGGTCCCTACCCTTGACTAAAACTAATGCTGAGCTACATGGCTCTAAGCCCTGGAGACATACCATGATTAAATGGTATAAAGTGGAGACAAGGATATAGCGAGAGAGGCTAAACAGTTCGATTAAAAAAACATCAGCTAGTGTTGTGCTTAGACCATCTGAGGAGAAAGCAGCCAAAATGAGTTATGCTTAGTTACTGTGTAAAAACCAGTGCATCGAGCCATTATATATGTCTCAAATTTTACGTGAATAACAAATTAAACCTAAAAAATTAAATTGCTGCAATCTGAAGCTAACATTCTGCCGGTCCTCGGCTCATGAAAAAAAAAGGTCAGGTCACAGAACTGATGAAATTGAATGAAATGCACTGCTAACCCTGGATGTGGAGGCATCTCTCTCCCTCAACACCTCAGTGCCCTCTGATAGCACAGAATCCAAATAGAGTTGGCTGCTATTTGTCCCTCTAACAACCTCTCTTCCATCATCCTCCTCATGTGCCTCTGGTTGGCACAGAAAATCAGGAGCTTCATTCTGAACAGATTACTCCGAGCAGAAAGTGCCTCACACCTCTGCTTATCAGAGCAGCCAGCAAATCAAAGCAAGAGGAACAAGCAGAAAAGATGGGTAAGACACAGTGCCCAGAGAATGCACATTGATAACATCCACCACAAATAGCATCGAACATCAGTGCTTCTGCATTAGAGTTAAACTGTAGCTGGAGAGTGTTTAGTCTTCAGGCTTTAGTTTGATTGTTTATCAGAGCTAAGAGCTCCATTAACCTTGAATGACATAGAAACACTGATTTGGGACACTATTTTTGCATAGGCATTGATTTCCAGAATGTCACTCTGAATTTAAAATAATAAGGTTGAAACACTGACTTTAAAGTCAGTCATTTGAAAGAGAAAATAAGAAAAGGAAGGTTCCTTTTTCAATTCAAAGATTCTACACATCAGGTAAGGACTTTTTGAAAACATATCTGGTTATTGCCAGGTCTTAACATTAGGTAGATGCAACATCAGATGAACAACACCTGAAATGCTATACTGTTTCATTATTAATTTAACAAAAACTATGCCAAAGATAGTTTACACCCCACCATTCAATAGCTTGTAGAATCACCTTTATCAGCAATAACTTAAGGTAACGGTTTCATGCATGTTTACTTATCAGTCTCTCACATTGTTGTTGAGAAATATTGGCCCACTCCTCTCTACAACAATGCTTCAGTTCTCACTGAGGTTTGCAGACATGTGTTTATGCACAGCTTTCTTAAGGTACCACATCAGTATTTAAGTCAGGTTGAGGTCTGGACTTTGACTGAGTTGTTGCAAGACCTTGATACTTTTCTTTTACAGGCATTCTGTTGTAGATTTGCAGCTGTGTTTAGGATCATTGTCCTGTTGCATGACTCAAATTCAGCCAAACTTCAGCTGTCAGACAAGTCCCCTTCTTCTTTTGGTAAACTGGGGGGTTCATGGTTAACTCGATGTGTGCAAGGTGTACAGGTTCTTAGGCTGCAAAACATTGCCAAATCATTGCTTGTTCCAGAAGTCTTGTGGTTTGTTCAGATGCAACTATACAAACCTAAGCTGTATTGCCATGTTCCTTTTAGAGAGAAGTGGTTACTTCGGCAACCCTTCCAAAAGTTTTTACTTGTTCAGTGATTTTCTAATTGTGCTGTCATTAACTTTAACATTTAACAAGCTGACTAAGACCTGTAAAGACTGAGATGTAGCTCTTAGTTTTTTTTAGTTTTTTTTCTGACCTTGTTTGAACATCCACACCTGAAGATTGACCACTCTCTTGAATCTTTTACATTTGTGAATAATCTTTCTCACTGTAGAAGGATGGACTTCAGTTTGTTTGGAAATGACCTTATAACCCTTTCCAGACAACTGCTTCCCTAAGATCATTGTTGATGTCTTTCCTCCTTGGCATAGTGTTATCACACAGAAACTCAAGTCCAACAAACTGCCAAAGCTTCAGTTTTTGTAAAGGTGTTCACACTTGATGGTGATCAATTAATAAAGTGCCTTTCATTAGCAGCACCTAGCTGCGACTTATCAAGTTACTTAAGTTTTCACAAACTCATGTTGGTCTCATTTTTCCTTAAACAAGTGAAATCCGTTCTCAGTTTAAATTAGGCCGGGTTAAAGACATCAGATATCAACCGAGAAATCAAGAACTCTGATGATAATATTGTCTCATTATGCACTGAATGTTCTCACACCTCATGAAATGATGTAGCAGCTCTTGATAGAGATGCTGTGTGATCACAGTGTCCCTGGTTAAGATACAGCTGGTAACCTTTGTGGCATGTCATTTCATATTGACTCTCTCTATAGAATGACAGGGAATCACCAAAGCTGTTTCATGTCAGTATGAAGTTTGAAATTCATGGCAACCTGTTCAATAACTGTGAAATCATTTGAAAATACCTTCAAAGGTTAATCCAAAACAGTCCCATTATTCACCCAAAAAAACAACATGTCTCAACATTTCCATTACAGTTACTGCAAGGAAGCACAGGTGTTGCACACCAGTGGTAGGACAAGTGTGGGGCTATTCAACACTTGTGTAAAGTCATTTGTCATGCTGTATCTGCTATACAAAAGCTTTTTACACACCTCCTTTTGCTCTCCTTTCCTTAAAATGTCTTTGTTTTGTTTGAATTGATTAACCATAAATACTGTAGCTGTGTCTGCTTGCATATTTTAATTTGTGCTGTCCCTGAGTACTCCTCATGTCACCAATTTCAAGGCTAAAAAGTAACCACTGAACACACTGCAGAGAACAACTGCCAGCTAGCTACTCTACTGCAAAAAGACATAACTCTTTCATAACTCTCTCTCTCTCTGGCGGTAGTACATACGTTAGTCAATAAGGGAAACCGAAGACTAAAAGTAGATTAAAAAAAAGAGAAGCAAAGCAGCAATTGCTTTTTGTAATTTGTTAATGTCATACGTATGCTGGTCTTGCTTGAGTCATGGTTATCGGTTGGTCTTCCGTTCTCTTCACGTGCCCCGTTCATGTTTGATGTGAAAAGTGTTGCCTGCTTTGTGGAGAAGAGGATGACGAATGAGAATAGATTGTGTGTGACATGTTGAGTTAGTCATTTGATATCATCACTGCCGCTTCCCTTCTCATGAACCTCTTCACTATGGTGAACAGCCAATCAGAGAGATTTTTCACATCGGGGCAATGTTGATTCAACATGTTCAGTCAGCCAACAACAACGACAGAAAAAAGTCTGACAGTGCTGATGGGACATTACAAACTGTAAAGAAAGGGGTGACAGATGTGCCGACAGACAACTGTTGGTTTAACAGGCTTGGTTTAATGAGGCCTTCAACAGCAGTTAAGTCTTATGACATCTTTAATGAACATGTAAGCAGGCTCATGCTTTATTGGCCTGTTATGTAGCTACAAGCTGTGCCTATGTGATAATTACCAGTTCCTGATTATCAGCAGGTCTAGTTGTCTGTGACTCTATGCCAATTTGCGTTGCTCTTTGGTCGTTGACTTTGGTCATTAATGACATTAGCGTATTGTGCCTGTAATGATGGATCAGTGTAACTTTAAAATGTCACATGTAGAGCTGACCTCTGATCGGTGCTGTTTCTGATTTACGACCACATGCTAATTTGCCTAGTTAGTAAATCTGCTTCTGTGGGTGGTCACACAGAGGACTTAATTGATTAAATTTAATTGATTGTTAATTGCTGTTTACTGCACCTTTACTCATATTGTCAAAGAGTTAGCACCCTTATTCATTAAGAGTGTACGCTTAGAGAGAGTAAAACTTTTGTTTATCCATCCATCTCCCTTGTTTGCAATTGTTGGTACATCTGGGTTTTTTCCACTAAGGGAGGATAGGCCAGGTTTGACCATTTTACTGTGATGACTCTACAAACACTGAAAGTGCTATATAATCTGTCAAACTACTAATTCACATTTGCTGATTTATCTGTTTTTATTTTTTATTTTTACTTAAAACCATCCAAGCATGCTATGGCCTCTAATACACTGTGTTTTGTCTGTATTAGATAACAGATTTAGACCACAAGGCAACACAAATTACACAAAAGCTGATGTAAAATCCATTACTAAAAGCCCTTTGTACGGTTTCAAAAACATTTGCAAAATTTGGTACTAATGTATTAAACACATATCTGTCATAAGCCTGCCATACATCTGGACCTAATATCCTTTGAGCTATTATCATACAGTATATGCACTTTAGCATACAGCACACTTTAGCTTTAAATCTTAAGCTCTGGTCTAAGCATCTATGAGAGGTTACCAGATGTTACCATTTTTGGAAAATTTACATCAAATCTGCCCTATAGAAATATGTTTAGTAGGTTTTAGTGACATTATACTGAATGGATGTTGTCCAAATGAGACATATAGAATTATATATAACTGTTCACAATGTTATAAAACAACATATTAGTAAGAGAATAATCTAAACCCATTTAAACATGACATATATTGTTGTAATTTGAAAGATTATTCTTAGGAATCACTGTTTTGTATGTTGCTCTCTCTGTTTTACTTTTTTTAAATCCCATTTCAAATGTGATTTTTTTTTTAGAAATTACACATCAGAGTCATATTATGAAATTAAGTTTCAGACCCACCAACCTCAATACGAAGTCAGTTGTTTAAAGCTTAACGGCTTGAATCCACATTTCTACACAAATTAATTTAATCCACTCCTACAGTCATTGGCAAAAGTTGGTTTTACAACTTTGAAATCCTTTTAATTGGAACAATTAAACACGTCCAAATAACCAGCATGGAGTATTATGTAACTGTAGCGCATTTTAAAAATTCGACGTAGTTTTTGTGTCATTTACACGTTGGCTTTTCCAGCTGGATTTGTTTCAGTAAATTCAACCACACCGTATTGAAATCTCAGACCTTCAAAGCCAAATCGATCCCCTAGGACTTGAGAAAACACTCGGTGTACTACTCATTTCACATGCCTGACTAAGACACTCACCATATCATCTCCAGCCCTGTGAATCATGCACTCTTATTTATACAGATCTCTTATCTACAAGCATCTGATTCCAATTGCTAAACATGTTCTTTTTTTTAGGATAATGTCAGTGTCATCTGCAGCTTAAATAAATCTGCCCTTTACTCTTTTTCTGTGAAGAATCATTAATAACCACCCATTAATAACCACTTCATGCTGCATGGTGCTCTCCCTTCCCCCTCCTCACACTCCTCCCTTCTGCCAACTGCTAGCTTCCAAGTACAAGAGGGAATCCCAACTCCTGCCTCACTGCAGTGGGTGAGGTCAGGCATTATGTAACTAAAAGTGAAAGAGTCAGACAACCAGCACTCACCTCTCTCAGCATGCATTCAAGCAATAAGGCAGGCACAGAGAAGCAGGCGGGCGGGCAGGCAGGGGCCACATCCAATATTTATGAAGCCTCTGCAGCACAAATGTTTTCCTCCACAGCACAGCGTTTAGTAATTGAGTGTGTGGAGGAAACATTTTGCCAGTTCTTTGTTCTGCTCCATTCCTCCTCCAAATATTTAGATCAAATGAGGATGGGTGTTAGGAATCGTAATGACAATCTTTTGATTTAGAAATGCAAAGATTCACACATCTTGCAACAGATTTAGCTGAATGCTCACAATCACAGGATTATTTGTGCATTTGGTTGCATGAGCATAAAGCCTGTCACATCAAAGCATCTCTGTCTCTTAGGTATGCAGATTTCTCCCTTATATAAATATTTGACAAGTATGTAGATACAAGGACTATGATAGAATTCAGGGATTTTTTTAGCACAGAATGTTGGGTATGATTTGATGTTATTTAATGCAGTCTGAAATAGCTTTATATATGTATATATTTATGTTTTCTGCTCCAGATGGAAAGAAGCTATTTCTATTAACGTGGCATTGGTAAGAACAGGGAATCACAAGTAATGTTGTTACTCCATAACAGCATTTCCTTCCTCAGTATATTCAGTATTTTCTTCTTTGACTTGGTTCTTTACTTTCATATAGTCTTTTTGGTATCCTGTACGATGCTCACTCTCTCAACCAATCTGTACAATTGTAAATCTTTAGCAATAAATCATGCAATAGGTGCTGTAATTACCTTGTTAACGGTGTAGACCCACTCTAACATTTTGTTCTTCTCTTGACTCTGCAGAGTCTGCAGTAAATTCTTGGTCAATCAAATTTGAATAATATGTGAATCAAGCCATTCACTGATTTATGGTACATTAAAAAGAATCCTGGGATCCTGTAAGATTATATTTAGATTAAGGTCAGTGTAAAGCTAGACTTTGGTTACAGTAACACCACTTGCTCAAGTTCCCTGCTAGCAAGGTGATGATGGTGTTATCTTTTAAAGTGGGTGTGTTATGTAGACTGAGCAACATCAAGTAGGCTCCTCTTGTCTTTTCAAATAGAGGCATAAGTCCAATTTACAAATCTCTGTTTTCAGTTTTACTCAGATTTCACTAACTCCAGACAGTCTGACAACTAGTGGGGATTGATATCTCTGCCACTTTAATGATTATAGGGTGTTGGATCACCTGCTGTTTTTCTTTATCTGCTATGCTGTCTTTTCTTTCCACAAATTACATACAGTATACCTACATGATGCATAGAGATTTTGAGTGAGCACTGTCCTGAATATGCCACAACCAATCATGATGTAACAGTTCATGAACAAAGGTTTGGACTGCTCTGTTATTTTGCTTATTTGACAGAGAAAATGTACATTTCCCTGAGTAAAAATGTACATTTTACACAGAGTAAAGTGTACTTGCAGGATGAGCTTGAAAAAACCAAGATTGAATATATGCACTGCACGCATCTAAAAGATGACAGGGGATAATCCCAGGACATTTGATGAATTCAGTGACAGAGAACACAAAATGCAAGCTATACTGTTTTAATTTGACAATTTATACAAAAGATCTCTAAGCAGCAAGACTAAAAACAGAATGTAAAAAAAAATTATGTTTCTTCTATGATGTTTGTTCCAGCAAGAGCATTTTAGATATCCTGCTGAATTGACTACTACAAGCACAGGTGCAGGAATTAATCAATACTGCTTCCCGCATCATATTAGAACAGGATTTTCTGATATTTGAGGAAAGCAGATTTGTTCTGTAACACATTTCTGGTGTTCTGCTCTACACCAAATTCTCTCAACTTCTTGGCTTGTCTTATGAAATTAAACACACCATCAACTCTGGGACCTTATGCAAAGAGGTGTAGGCGTTTCTGAATGCAATGTACAAATCAGTAACAGCCACCAAACCTAACTGGTGTTGAGTATGAAGTGAGTGAACGAGTGAACAAAATGGCCAAAATATGTACAAACTTGGGGAGAGAATAACAATGTCTGTTTTGCAGATGCCCACCATTTTAATATTTTTTGCTCAAACCTAAGTATAAGAAAGAATTAAACACTGTTCCCACAAGCTGACGGTCAATAGTAACAAACCCATAAACCATATACTAGAACTGATTCAGTTCAGTCTGATCAGCTATGATGGGTGGTAAATCAGAATCAGAGATCAAACAGTCACAGTCACTGTCCATCCTTACACACCAAGCCGCAGGCTTAATTTCTGATCCCATCGCTGTCTCTCTCTACCCCTTCATCACAAAACTTCACACATCTTTCCTCCTCTTCCACACAGTTTCCCTTCCTTTATCAGTTTCTCTCATGTTCTCTCTGTTCTGTATCTCCTGCTCATATCTGTTGTGCATTTTCCCTCTCCGATTTCCAATGGCAGCTCTCTTGAGCTCTCTGTCAGATCTTTCATTTCTATCACTGAGTGATTGTTGTCTGTACTTCACATAAGCAGACTACTACTGAGAAAATTGCTTTCACCATTATAACTTCTCCCTCCTTTCTCTGGTAATTTGATGTTGATGCCACTTGTCAATAGAGAGCCTTGTGGTTGGTAGGAAAAATGCACAAGCGTGATGATCCAGGGCTTAAATTCTCATTAATGGATCAGCATCAGAGCCAAAATTAACCAGAGTATCGACATCTACTAGCTGTCTATTAGCCTCCAAATGGCACCTGAAACCAGCAGCTTAGGAAAACACAAGAATATGCTGGACTCAACGATTAACATCGGGAAAATCTATAGCATTGTCTACTTGTAAAAAAAAAAGTGCATTACAGAAACTCTAAAGTAGTTGATATGTTCTTACTCAGAGACATTAGAAAGCACACCATTACTTCAGCATGAATGATGAAGCATGAGGTCTTTGTCTTCGCAAATTTGATCAATTTAACCTTGAACAGCAAAAGTTAAAGTTTTCCGTGCAAGACTGGAACAGAAAATATGTTTTCATCTCATTTTGTGTTAGCTCAAAGTCATCCAGTGTTTACATTGGGCAGCCCAGAGTTTAGCTTGTATCACCATGAGGCTGTACTGTCTGCCAGTATCACTGGGTGAGCTGGCAAGAAGAGGGCATCTCTGCCGCCCACTGTGAATCAGCAACACATATGTGCATTTGTGCACAAAGATTTGCAAATACAGGACCAAACAAAAACAAGACTTCCCAAAAATTCAGTCTATCAAAATCCTTTCAAGCTATGAGTTTATAGGGAAAAACTAACAAAAATCTGTTAATTGTGATGTGACACTAGCTACAATACTTAGCTAGATTTCACCATAGTGATGACAACAAATGTGTTTGAGAAGATTAAACCAGGGCTTAACAGTTATGCTACATGATAAATTTTAGAGTAAACTGTCTTTGTATGAAAATCAAATCAGTCTCACTATATGTGAGACCATGGAATTTACTCCAGTTCAGAGCTGAAATAACTGCTCTTGCAGTTGGTCCTTTACCTTTTTTTTGTGGTTAGAATTGAACTCTTCTCATGGTTACAAAATGAATGAAAATAAAGAATGAAAAGTATGAAAACTTTACATGACAATGGGAAAAAATAAGTGTACAGTTAATAAAGCCGAATTGCTGCACTGACTGTAGCTGATGATGGTGTGCTCTTCACTGAGATCCACCCAAGATCTAACCTAAGCTACATCTCAGACATTTCACACCTGACAAACCAAGTAGTACCATTTTCATTTGTGGTTTCAAAACATCTACATTTGAGACAATAGCCATTACTTTAAAGTGCTCCCACAGATCTCCTTTTAAAATTCCAATGACAGTTTTCCAGAATCTCATCAAAGCTTATCAAAAGTCATGCTCCATAGGCTCTAGTTATCTTCACCCAAGTGTCCAAACAAATTATTACAGGTCTCATGACATGATTTAAAGGAAATCGGTTATTGATCTGTAATCCAGGCATGAATGTGGTGTTTGTTAAGGACAAATCATGACAAGCATGGAAGTCCAACTAAGGAACACAACTTGGTTCATGTTAGGCAGACTCTTCCCCCTTATCACACCTCTGCCCAAGTGAGCAGTGAAATGCACCAGGAGAACAATGGAGTCCCCATAGGACATGCTTTCCAGCATCCACCCAGAAACTCCAATAAGACTCAAACTGTCATTCGGTCCATAAGCACAAGCAGCAGTTACAGTTCTTTCCTTGATCTGAAGCCACATGAAAGCAACTCTCTGCAACTCTAGCATTCACTAAGTAAAACTCCAAAGGGTAGTAAGTCAGTTCCTTCTTGTACGCTCATGAACTGTTGATGATAAGGATCAAGGTTGTGTTGTAACAAGGAGGTCTCTGAGGCACCAAATGTTGATAATCAATCTCTCAACGGGAGATTCAGAGAAGCCCTTGGAGGATGGGGATGATTTTTTCAGGTTTTGTTTACTCCAGGCTAAGGGGGAAATGATGATAATTTGCTTTATAGTCAGTAATGTCTGTGTGTAGATGGTTGAAATTTATGTGTGTACAAATAAGTGAGCCCATGAGCTAGTGGAACACTATGTGTGGGTGAGTCATGTGAGTACCCTTGGGTGCATTTCATTATGTTGTGTTCAGTTCCAGAGATACACTATATACTGATACAACACATACTTTTTGTTTCATGCAGGTATAGTACAGTACATAAAAAAAAACTGGTTTGCATTTATCTGTTTAACATTTAAAAAGCAGATATTATAAAGGAGCAAGAGCTGAGCATAACTCATCATTATGAATTACAGACCCTCAGCATTTTTTTCAAAAGACAACAAGAAAAAGGGATGGAGAAAAAGGAAGAGGATGGGTCAATCAGTCATCCTGGGCACACAGAAGGGAGCCAGTTACCATGGTTTCAGAGTAGTTATGGCTGGTGTTGCTGGGCCGATAGGAGGCAGGCAGCTGGTTGCCTAACAGCAGCAGATGGAGCAACGTAGGTTTCCAGAAACAGACAGACGCTGTACCTCGCCTACATGTGTCATCATTCCTGTCACCATTAGCCTATCCACACAAAGACTCTTACACACTTGGATGCACACATACACATTTAGATCTGGATAGACACTACTTCATTAGGAGTTATGAGTGGGCTTTAGCAGACCTTTAGCCTCTTATGTGACAGCATCTTCACTACCAGAACCAAAGAACCATGATGTCATCCATCTCCAAGCAAAGACTTTGAACAACTAGATTTACAAGAAAAGAAAAAGACTTTTCTCGAAACAACTTATAATGTGTGGATAACAAGGAAGCAATATAAAATGCTTATGCAGCAATATTTAAAAAGCATAAAGAGGATTTGTTAAGCAAAAGGAACTATGAAATGGATCCAATGAGTTTTCAGTGATCAGATAATCATTTTGTTAAATCATGCAGAGAGATTGTTCTGTCTATATCTTATAGTTATACAGTATTAGAAATAATCGGTTTCATCTCCCAATCTAATGAAGCTTGAAAGATGAAAAACAGACTTTAAATCACTATAACCAAAAAAAAAGAGTATATACATGAAAACTTCCACTCTTATATCATTCTACCATTGACTCTATTGTTGATTGGACAGTCAGGTTCTGTTCTTCATCCTAAGAAATATTTAATTTGTAAGTGTCTGTGCATGGACATGCACAGACACTGTTAGTGTGTGTGTTTGTGCATGGTGCTATTTTAAAGTTGAGAAAGGCAGATAAGCAGAGGAGGCAGTGGAGAATGCCAACCAGAGGATCACTGAACCCACCAGTTTGACTTTAATAACTTCACAGTCCTGTACTCTCAACCTGGCTATGATGAGTCTAAAGATAGTAAGGCAACATAGGATATGAAATACACTGAAGTACTTCCAACAACCTTTATCTATTGTAAATCAAATGGCATCAAATCATTCACATATGTAAATGTATCAGTTATTGCAGTATGTGGGTAGGAAAAAAAACGGATGAAAGCATACCATGCCTTTACTCCCTCCAAAACTCCACCGTAAGAAAGCTTTTTTTCTTTTTTGTGAAGTTGCTATATAAACCATAATATGATTAGATTATTTATCAGCATATGGATTTGTAGCTTTGTACCAAACTGAGCAATGTCAACTGATTTTATTGTATCTCACAGACAGCACATTTGTCAAGGTTAAATGTAGGGGAGCAGAGTTACTGTATTTCAAAATCAAAACACTTGCCAGATAAAACCAAATTAAGTTATGGACAAGGAATTGGAAAAAATAAAGAGTGTGATTGTAGTAATCACAGACAACAAACAGCTTTCTTAAGCACTGCTTCAGCTGACCTCTCACAGATGAGTGAAAACAACAATCTTTACTGACAAGAGGGGACCCTGTTCCAATCTGATTATCATTCTATTTTTATTTAGGAGCTCCATTTCTATTAATATATGTTATTGCATTTGTTTGGATGAACCTCTAAGGAAGATGTTTCTTGTGACAAAGTGTTTTCATTTGGAAGACATTGAAGCTCAGCTTGAACACCTTTAATAGCTGCATCCATGTCACTGTTCCACCCAGTCTCACATCTCATCCATCTTGCTCCCACATTGCTAACCTGGAGGAATTGGAGCGACACTGGAATTACACCCATTACGACATTATCCATGGCGGGCCAAATGAGAATGTATCAGTCTTATTAATAATGTGGTAGCAGGGTCCAAAAAAAGCTCTTGCTCAATGACAGAGATAAAGGAGGTCAGTCACATTAAGCTGAGAAACTCACTACAGACTTCAGGGTGCTGCTGGCAATGCTGAACAGCACATTTTGAGCAGAAACAGAGATAATGAGTTTGTGTATGCAAACCTTATTTACTTGTACTCAATATGTGTTTGCACTATGACACCAGTATAAAGTCAATCCATTGATTAACTCCCAGGGATGCAGCAGGCGATTTGTCATATTTATTGGGTACTATGCATATTTCAAGCAACTATAAATCATGCTTTATAATTGGCTGCATCTATCTATCTATCTATCTATCTATCTATCTATCTATCTATCTATCTATCTATCTATCTATCTATCTATCTATCTATCTATCTATCTATCTATCTATCTATCTATCTATCTATCTATCTATCTATCTATCTATCTATCTATCTATCTATCTATCTATCTATCTATCTATCTATCTATCTATCTATCTATCTATCTATCTATCTATCTATCTATCTATCTATCTATCTATCTATCTATCTATCTATCTATCTATCTATATCTATAGAAAAGACAGTTTTTTTTATTTTATTTAACCAATGTTTAACCAGGAAGATCCCATTGAGATCACAGATCTCTATTTTATATATATTCGCCACCAAGCTATAGGGCATAAACTTCAAACTCACTATCAATGTTGTGAACTTTGCATCACAATAACAGGATCTTTTCCTGCAGAACTTGGCGGTGATGAAAACCCCCACACCCCCCAATCTCCATCTGCACTGCTATCATCACATCTACAATACACATTTCTTTTGAACTTTCCACTAGACCATTGTAAGGTGTCTGCTTGCCATTGATTATTTCATATTCAGAACAACTCATGAAGAAGGCAAAAAAATGGAAACACACAGACATTTTTTTCAATCCAGTCTGTCTCTATCAACAACAATACCAACCACCACACCATAGCTTGAAATGCAGTGCAACATTTTCTCAGCAAATTTAATGGACTCTGCTAGAATTCATTAAAAATAGATAAATAAATAAAACATATCTACCCTCTTTGGTAAATGGTCTGTTTCATCAATGTGACACATAAGATTGCTTTATGGTGATATTTTCTATTATTATATTGTGATGGATGCATTTGCCCTTTTTATTATTATATTTAATTGCAAATCTCAGTCAATTCTGGTGACGTGGCTACAAAGAACAATGCATTGTTAGATTCTGTGAATAAATGGGTGAGTCAGTAAGTGATTAAATGACAGTCTGGACTGCCTTTTAAGTCCTCAACAACTGACAGTGATGTTAAGTGAACAGTTCTTTGCTTTTGTCAGTTTTGGACATTTGTATACCTACAGTACACGTGTCGGTTTTGAATACTTGTGAGTTTGTGTGTGTGTGTGTGTATATTTGTATTTGTGGCTGTCAGGGGTGTCCTCCACCCCTAATGGGTTAATGGGCACCCTGTGGTGCCTCCCAAGCCCCCTGGAGTGGGATACACTCAGATAGCGGGGGAGCACAAAGGCGCAGCCATGTCTCTGGAGACGAGTGCCTTTGTGGCGAGGGGCCACTGCTGTGATGACTGGTGCTGGCCTCATGGTGATTACCCTTCCCAGGGGGTCTGCATTGTGGGTCATGAAACTCAGAGCTTCACCTTTACATTCCCCCTGCTGCGCCTCAACAGGGGGTTGAAACATACTCCCGTCGATCATCCCCTTTTGGTATAACAGCCTGTCTTCTGGGCAATCTGTCCTGTATTCTCCAGTTAAAAGTCATTCCATGACTGAGCTTCAAAATCACAGTGATTCCTGCAGTTCATCTATGTAAATCTTACAAAATCTTACAAAACTAAAATTTAATGGTGATACTTACATACAAACCTACAGTATGTAGACTCATACTGACGTGTACAATATTCTTATCTGTATATTGATTATTTTGCCTTGGTAGCTATGAAATAAATATCAGGACAGGGTGGCATTACCAAGCATATTATACCTGCACACACTGTTTTAGTATGTGCATATAGTAAATGCATCTACAAGCCTCAACTCTTCTCTCATTTATGACCTACTTACAGGCAAATGTGTGTTTTATATGTTGAGCTTTTTTTAATAACATCATGCTCACACACAGAGCTAAGTACAGTATGTAGATCCATTCCCACACATTCTGCCTACTGGTTTCTGTGTTTAACACCATACTCGATGCGCTAAGCTTTAATTAGGTGTTGAATGTATTCCGTACTAAATCAAATTAAGGGTTTCTGTAATATGGCTTTGGAGGGCCAATACTTATATTTGAAGCAGAGGAATGGTCATCCTAGAGTCTGATTTAAGGGTCAAGAATTATAGAGGCGAGTAGCCTGGGGACTCTGATTCCACTGATCAGGGTCAAATTGTGGGGGCCAGTCCCTGGTGAATAGTTTTAACATCCACCTTTGAATCTCACTGTCATGAAGACTGCAGCTAATATAGCTATTTCCATTCTTGATATACTGTGTCTTGATATATTTCCTAAGTCTGTATGCTTATGTTACAAAGAGGATGTGTTTTATACTATGTAGCAAGTGATCATGTGTTCGTGTGATTTAATTTGAGTATATTCTAATCAATATACTCCCACCTCATATTAGACAAAAGGTGGAGTCATCCAACCTTTCCTTCTTTTGTATTAACATATACTAATCCTTGGAAATAAAATAACTATAGGCAACTAGAATAATCCAATAATACTGCATAGAGACATCCAAGCATATTTAAGTATCTTAAGAAAGGACAAAGGTGTCAAATGACTTCAGTTGACTAAAGGCTTGCCTGCATTTAAGCAGCACCTGGAGAAAAATAATCAGTTCATCATGTATGGAGAAGTATTGTACTAAATGAAGTATTGCAAGGTCCTTGGTTTAGTAAACATATCAGACATATTTGTCTTGCACAGCATCCAGATTGCAGTTCAGGGTTCATCTTTCAAATTGATGCTATAATTGTTATGTTGTATGGTGGCCATGAACAAAATTGTTATTTTAAATAGCATAAATCGCAGAGCAAAATATTTGAAGGGAGAACAGATGAAGCCAATAATCAACAAATAAGCTGTGGAGGAAATGTCAGCATGGAGAAATTGATTGCAAAATACTGCATAACAGTGTGTTTAGTTGTTGGTAAATTTCCAGAGCTCCGTAAAACTGTGCAAGCAAGACTTACAACTTTACAAAGCAGACAACTAATGTTGATGTTTTTCTGTAGAATCTCTGTTTTCCATCAGGTTAACAGTACACTTCAATTTAATTGCCTGCAGAAATAGAAAAAAACTCATAAACGTAACTATGTTAAAAGCTGTGCCCTTTTTGTGTTGCATGTATACGTCCGTAAACTCAAAGTAGAATTTGACTCCCAGTCATAAGGATATGTTTAATTTTACTGTCCATGAGTGAGGATCTATCTGTGGTGTCTGGTTGTCCGCTATAATCAATACGCTCTCAGAGCAGTGTCTGCTTAAAGTGAAGCAGTCTGATGAGAGTGCTTGGAAAACTGCTTCCTACAGAGCAGTTTTCTAAATTCTTTTTTCTTTTATTCATGCAGTATGTTTCTTTATATTCTGCCACCACACCACAAATTTGTCAGGACCCTGGGATTCATACTGCAAAAAGATATCTTTTAACATTGTTTTTCAAGTTGAAGGATCATCATTATCAGCAGGTGTATTTAAAACCAGACCATCATGTATCGCTGCACATATGCCTTACCAAGGCTTTTGTACTAAAACTAAATCTGTTGCGGAAGCCAATATAACAGCCAATGAGAGTGAAACTGGAAAAACAAAGTGCTCACACAGAACTCAGTGGCACCTGCAACCCTCCTGCAACTAGTAATCTTCTTGCTGTGAGGCGATAGATCTATTCATCAGACCACCTAGCTGCCCTTCCTTTCTGTAACCCTAACTCAGTTGCATTAATTTGCATTATTGGTTAGTAAACACACTCACTGATTGATAATTCATGTACATGGACATGCGACAGGGTCATACAACACTTTTATATTTTTTGTGCTGAATATCTCTATGGTTGAATGTCATCTGTTCAGTTGTATCTGGCCTTATGTTATATACTCCGGCAACAAAGTCAGAGTGTCACAGTTTATGTTTTAATTCTCTTGTTTTTCAGGTTATTTGTTATGTTTTCAGGTTCCTCGCGTTTCTATGTTAATTTCTTATCATGTTTTTTTCCCCTGTCACTTGGTTCACTCAAGTCACCTTTTTTCTGTTTCACAGCTGCACATCATCACCAGTCACCTCCCCACAGTATACAGTTTCCTGGTTCCTCTCACCCATTGCAGAATCCTCACTTTCCTCACTCATGCCACGAAAGCGAAGTCTGGTTTTGCCTCATAGCCACAGTTTCTTCATAGTCTTGTTAATCATAGTCTTGTTTATCCGCCATAGTCTTGTCTTGCTTTGTTTTTTCACAGTTCAAGTATTTTTGATAACCCGCTCAGCCGTGACCTTTGTTCTGCCTTGTGCGTTTTTGTTTATAAAACCAAGTTTACTTTTTGGAAGTCTGCATCTGGGTCCTCCCTTCCACCATCGCTCTTGACACAGAGCTGCGTCAAGATGCATCTGTATCCTGTGAAAATTAGAGGTTAACATGCTCACCTTGCCAGTGAGGCTATTTTTTGTTGCTCTATAAACAGCTTATGTTCACAGATAAGGGCTGGAGTGTATCACTTAATCACAACAGTATGTTGCCACACCTTGTCACTGTGGACACAAATGGCATGAGGTTACTTACGTCACAAATCTGATTTACTGGATGTACCATTTCTATAAAATTGCCATTGGCCATGTTTCATTGTTCGGTTGTTCTACTTATACATTATAAGTAGAACTATATTATATTATATTCACTGTTTGTGACTATTGTCAAAATCACCATGGATTGAGTGAAACAACAGCCTCTTAAAACTTATAGAAGTTATGATTCCCCGAATAAGGGAGGCTTGCTCTGTTCTTTCAGTGATTGATTTGAACATTTTTCTTTGCCCACCAGTACCCACAAAATTAATTATCCCCAAATTAATTTAACAGGAGCACCTCTGCTGAATGGTACTACCCAAGAGGACTGTGATTTGGGGTTTTTTTCTAACTAGAAACTATGATAGATGCAGCCAGTCTATCCTCCAGTGCTGACAAGATCATTTCCTTCTCCAAACTAGTCCTTTGACTAAAAATGAAATGCAGATCATTCATCACTGATTTAAAAGGACTGGCTAACTACAATCACTCCTTGCATACACTGTATATAACCGTTTGAGAGGATCTGCTAAAGTACATCTCTGTGATTAGTCTTTTCAAATCACATTTGGCTCACTTTTTACTTCACTGGTTTCATATTACCCTCATCTTTTCCTTAACAGCATCTCAGTTACTTTTTATGACCATTTAATGTCAGGAACAGCAGCAGGAAGGGGAGGCAGTAGGATGTTTTAGAGGCAAAGTAGTACATTTCCTAACAAACCTCATCTTTTCAGTTAGCATTTTTCACATTCAGCTGCGATTTAACTCAAAAGTATTCAGGCAGCTCCCCGGGTGATGTCTAAATATGTGCCTAATGAATAGAAATATTTAGATGGGAATTCGGAGAAGCATGCTCACTAGCTGTTTTCCTTCTCAGCTACTATTTGAACCTCTTTCTACATTTGAAGTTTGTTTTCATCACTATCATCCCCTTAAATTTCATTATGGCTTACCATCACGCAGAAAGACGTTGGCACCTTGTTTTGGATCACATGAAAATATTTACTTTAAAAATCACATTACTGGTGACATAAATGCTGATGATTTTCCTTTGTTCCTTGAACCCACAAACTTTACAAAATGGGATTTTTTGCTTGATGCTTCATTAAGAGGGGAGATACTGAGAGGAGAAATGACAACAATATCTACTGCTCTAAGGCTGCAATGAAATATTTACTTTTTAAGTTCAAATTGATCTAAATTCCTGTCAAATCAGCATATGAAAGCATGTGTGTTCATACATACTACACTAAAATAACAAATAGTATGTGCACCATTGTGCTCCATCATATTGACAGATGGAGCACACTTCAGATGCATTATGTAACTCTGGAGGAGTTCCCACTGTAAAGCTAAGCAGTAACTTGGAGGCTGCAAGGTATGCTGCTGCCTGCAGCAAACTGCAATGAACTATTCATGGCACTTCCATTACAGCCACAATGTTTCTTCATGCTTTTCTTATTTTTTAACAGCTGTGCAAAGTTCCCGTCGTGGGACAGGTCAGAAGGGATTAACATCACATAACATTTTTAGCATCAGTGTGTTTACCCCTGTATCCATTAAAAACCATACTTTCTGGATTTACATCATCCAGGGTTCATGGCAGAAATGGGTTCTGTCAATACAGGGGTTCTAAAAATCTTTAAACAATTCAGTAATCTGAGTATGAAATTGTAATTGCTATACTCCATTTACAATGTACAAATTGAATTAATCTTATTTTAATCTGGCACCTCATCCTAAAACAATGATTTAAGCAGCTTGTAATTTGGAGTTTGAACATTTGACTCTGATAACTACGTATGGAAAGAAGGAGGAAATGGAACTGTTGGAGCTAATCCATTGTTAATGGTCTAGCACAGGTTTCCCACAGCTTTAATAGCAGTCTTTAACAGTGAAGTTGGAAAAGGAGGAGAACAAGAGCAACAGAAAAACATACAAAGCCCATTGGTGAATTCAGGATCCTCACTGACCCTGAGCTCAAAGTACTACCTAAAATGTATCTGTGTACACATTTCCACAGCACTTGTATGCATGAAGAATTGTGTGATATTCTGTTCTCTAAATGGTATTGTTAACAACAGCTAAACTGGTTTGTGAACAACCCCAAACAGTTGTTTTTTTCACCTTCCTGAACTAAACTAAACTTTCTTTCCTTGTTGATACATCTGATTGTTTGAGGAAAGAAGAAGACACAAAGAGGAGAAAGTATTCATATAATAATATACGTTTCTCATGGATTTAATGCTGCATGACATTCAAATGTGAAATTCACCATAGTCAACTGAGAGTAATGTTCAGTTTAATTGATAATCTAAAAGGAATTCTGATTATGTACCAACTGCAGGGCACTTATTGTTCAACCTGCAAGGAATGAGACAAGAGACGTGCACATTGTGTTGATTTTTAGTCTGCAGGAATTTACTTAATATTTGATAGAGTATAATTTGTGGGATGAATAGAAGCAGCCACAACAGGCAAAACACTGATGGTACCTAACCGACAGCCTTGCAACAATGCTGAAATTTGAATGACATACAACTGCTAATTACTACATTTTCTAAATAGAAATTCTCAGTTCATTATGTCAGACAGCATATTGAATTCACTGTAAGCTATTAAGAATTGTAGTATCACAGAAAGTGAGCAAAGTTCACAGAACTCTTCTTTCACTTCATTTTGAAAACTTAATTTTCCACGTTGTTGAGCATTTCTGGAAATACAGTGTAGCTATTGATAGGATTCTCTTAATGTTAGCTATGATTTGCTGTGTGGCTTTGCTGAAAATGTGTAATAAGATGCATCCATGTGCAGAGGGCACCCTTGGTGTTTAGGCCTCCCTAGTGGGCTGATGCAGACACTAACAATCAAACACAAAAGCCCTCTTCTTCCTAATGTCACTTGAGACATGACTTGCCAATTACCACCGCTCTAATTATTAACAAACGTGTGACTTCATCACTCCAACAGAACAAACTGCACAATACAGTGACCTGGTTGTGTTGTGCTTATATAACTTTTTCGGGAACTTTTCTTTTTCTTTTTTCTTAAAAGGATTTCAGCATGCTCCATCAGATCAGGTGATTCCTTCTATACCGCAGTGCTCCACTACCCAACTTTTGTGTTCAAAAATACAAGTTCCACCTGAAAGGGCAAGGATAAATACTTACCATCTGGTTGCATACACAGTGGGCCATATGTTGTGTGCATTGGTAAAGACAGAGAAGATGAGAAAGGAGGGTAAAAGTGTCAGACTTTGAAGGTTCAGTACAGAACTGTGCCTTAAGTGTCAAGAACTGTACAGATCTGCAGCAGGCCTGCCTAGTTTATGTAATGGATGAGCCTGGTCTGTGAGGCCTCTGCTGTTATCATTAATTCATGTCACCCAGGACAACATTCACAGCAGCTAAGAAGCCACAGTGAGAGACACTAAGGAGGCTGATCCTGTGGGAGGATCAAGCAGCACAGATGACGGAAGGTAGGAGAGTAGATGGGGAGTCTGGGGCTTGGGTGTGGTCAGGTAAAAAAAAAAATCACTTCTATGAGTTATGGAAGTTTATTATGAAAGTTAAAATAATAGTTGGAGTCTGCCTATGGGCCCTTTTAGACATGCATTTGTGTCACGTTTGAATGAGCAAACTGATGCTTTTCCAAAACATCTCAGGTTGGGGTAATATGACAAATTCAGACATATTAAGAAAGACAAATTTCTTTAAAACCAGCACAAGTTTTGAGCTGCTACAGTTATATTAATTGACAGGCACACACAGTAGGAGTGGGTTGATTTGACAATTGAACAGTTGTGCGGAGGAATTTTACAGAACACGTTACCAAATAAATTACAGAGTTGTGCAAACTTTCCTACTCCATGGTTTTAGCTACAATACTTGACTGAAGTACTTTTTGTTTTCTTTTTACATTATCTGAGTTGTAGCTGGACTTCTGCTCAGTCTGATCACTGTTTTCAACTGCCCCTGTCTACCACATTTTTGTTAGAGCGCAGCAGGCCTGTTAGCTTGTTAGCTTCTCATTAGACAAATTGCAGGTAAAATATCTTTTTTTTGAGTTGGTAACAACTACACTGTTAAATTAGTGCAAGCAATTAGTATAACACATATTGTTCAGTCAGCTTTAAGATGGAGAAAAGTGATATATTAAGCTACTTTCCCTTATCCCACTATGCCTCGCACAACGACTGCATGCATAACATACTACTTTGTATCATCATGCGATAAGACATGTTCTTCTGAGAAATATGTGACAATGAAAACATAAGTGAAATACCTCACTTGATTTACTGTCCAATCTTGCACAAGCGAAAAATATCACTGGCCCACTGTTACTCTCTCTGTCACTTTTACAGGCCAGTCTGAATGACGCGTGAGGCACATTAAAGGAAAAATGATCCAATGCTGTGGCTTTAACAGATCGATGAATCCATTAATGTTTCCTATGTCACATCTAAAACAGGCTTTTGTGGCAGATTGATATGAAATCATCTAGATGAGCTAACACCTTTTGGGTTTTTTTTTCATTGCAATGAGCCAAACCTCTGACAACATGTTTAATGTTTCATGAAGAAGCCTATTTCCTGAACCTACTCAACAAGTTTAATAGGAAAGAGGTGTTGGAATTACCAGAAATGACCTCTTTTTAATAATAAACTGTTGTTGAAACCTAACAGGAATCCTTGTTGTTGTTCTTTGTTGCAATGAACAACAGTTACAAAGTGGAAAACAACTGGCCGTCATATAAGCAAAAGTCTTTAATTGAAAACAAATATGGTATATCACAGTTGGTACATAAAATGTCTGCCTCATCTGTTTACTTTGATCAAGCAACACTTCAGTCATGACAGCCACTACACTTACAACTTTATGGCTGGAGATTAATGGTGCTGTAACTGACACTGAGGCCTTTTAAGTTCCACAAGGGACAGACCAGGGGTCTGTGTCAGTGTTGCCTGCGCTTCAGCAGTACATCAGAGGGCAGCACTTCTTTTCTCTTATTCCATCTGGCCCACTGTGCTGGTGTAGCGGCGATAAGCCTTTGGTCACAGTTCTACACGTATCAGAGGGGGCATAAAATGTTGGACTTCCTTCCACACAGACTGATATTCACTATTCCTCTCTGTATCATTGCTTCTTTCTTGTGATTTACACAAGCGGTCATGTCATTCATGGCCATAACCCCATCGTAACCTCTGACAGCACTTAACCCATAACCGCCCCTCACCCAAAAGGACACAGCATCATTATCAGACACAGTTACGCCTATAAAGACAACTCCTTGCAGAGCAAATGTATCATAAACTCTGTTTAAAAGTCGAAAGCATGAAGTGTATCTTCTTTCAGCTGAATAATGGAGAATTTTTTTTGGCTTGTTTTAACATTTGTTCACACAGCTTAGACATTTGGCATTTTCACAAATGGCAAAGATAAATTCTCTTCCACATTATCATCCTTAGGTCATTTTTTTTTCTTCAGCCAGAGAGCAGGTAGTTTGCAAGATGGGAGAGTTATTGATATAGATAGTCTTTTTTTAAAGGTCATCAGAAATGAGAAAACACAGTACAGCAAATCAATAGAACCTCTCAGGGTTTAGAGAGTTTTAAATTATTTGCATTTACTGTTTTATTAACTACACAATTATTTATTGATAGCACAATCAGATTGAAGATGATTAGATTAGCTGGCATTTAAAGAAGGCATCAAAAATGCTACAGAAAGGCTTTTTTTTAATTGAAAGGAACTATTTGTAGATTAGTTTCTCACCAAAGAAAGAGATAGCATCTGTTAATTTTTTAAACAAGTTAAGGATCTGAATGTGGAGTACGTGTTTCTGATCTATTGTGCAGCTAGCATTATCAGAGGCTATTACAGCACTTAGATGGAGTGTTGAATAATTATCATCAGTACGGTATGTCTGCTCCTTCCTGTCTTCTCTTCCATAGTCAGATTCTGGTTATGTAATCGCAGTGTGCCTGGTCTGTGGAGGCTGACAGCGTTGGATGTCAGGCTGCAGATAGAAATCTCTTTAATAAACCTGAAAGCCTCTGCGAGCTATTGAGAGCAGTCCTCACTTTCTAAATGGTGCTGATCACCAGAATAAATTAGAAATATTTTTACGGTTGCAGATGCGAGGAGAGCGTGGGTGTATCCCATATCCAGAACAAAATCTTGGTTTTGACAACTCATTCGTAAGGGACCGATATAAGCTGATCCGGATGAATGTTTAATAGGTCAGGAAGAAAAGAAGAGGGCACAGACAATATAGCCAGAATAACTTCTGCGAACAGAGAAAGAAAGGAACAGGCGTGAGCCACTGTTGTCTTCCTTCTCTGAAAAGTGTGAATCATTTTGTAGACTATGGCAGAATATCAGAGATTTGACTGCAGTCAGTTAAACCTCGCTGTGGTTAAGTTTAAAAGGGAAACAGGATTAATTTCCAATTTGAAGATGCAGAAACCCTTTGAGTTTAAGATTAATCTTAGATACTAGATGGGTTAAATACATGCTATACCCAGAACCAGCAAAAGCTTGTGTGTTGATTTCTGAACATGTGTGCTCAGATGTGTGTGATGTTGTTGGTTGATGTTGGTTCTTACATGAATGCATTTTTTCTTTAAAATAAATATGTTTTGATTTATTGGTACGCTTGACTGAAACAGACCTAATCATATTTATGTTTTTTAAGAACACATTCCTCTCTGCAGTTTGGACCGTGCTTTGTGGACATTTACGACCCTGTTTCCCAATAGAGAGTATGGCATAAAATATAGCTTACAACAGAATTAAATATTTTGCTAATCATATAAAGCTGGTCCTTTATAATTCAAACACAGGTAACATATCAAATGTGTAATCTGATTTTAATTTTTTATTTCAATTGAAACTCTTAATTTGAATTGAATGACAACAACATGTTTTAATGGGCCCCAAATAGCTGAACTGTTTAAATTCTTTACAAATCAAGAATGAGAAATTAAATCACTTTCAAAATTCCATAAATTAGTCCTGTAAGTCTCCAAAGTACCTTCAAATTCAAAATGATTATTATTTTTTCAAACAACAAAAAAATTATTCTTATGTTCAACTTTGAATGTGTTGTCTTGGTACCATTACAATCAACTGTTTTATTTGGTAATGAGGTCATAGTTACATTTCAGCAATGTTTTTGAAGTCCTACAGCAACCGTATGTAGTGGTCAGGTCAAAGTAACGTTCATTTTTGTGTCAAATTTAAAAATCCCTAGAAAGAAAAGGAACTTTGACCGATATCATTCAGTCATGTACAAATGAAACTCATAACCACTCAGAGGTCTACTGAAATGAGGCAGGTCTGTTGTTGTGCTGCCTTTCACCTTGTCTTTTTTCGAGCTGTTTCATGCATTCAACCCTGGTCAATCACCACTGACGCCAGGGACTCCTGCACTGTGGTCTGCTGAAATCTTATTTTCATAATTTGGGTTTTGTTGTAGTTTGAGCTGGCATGTTTTCTCTTATTTTAGTCAGCTTTTCTATCACCATGTGTACTATTTTGAAACTGG
Source organism: Leuresthes tenuis (assembly GCF_036924035.1). NCBI lineage: Eukaryota > Metazoa > Chordata > Actinopteri > Atheriniformes > Atherinopsidae > Leuresthes > Leuresthes tenuis. The sequence continues at coordinate 12,385,997 of NW_027325365.1, read as the reverse complement.
TTTTATTCTTGCTGATTTCTATTGCTTTTGCTTCTGCTTCCTGTGTTTGCTTCTCACTTGTTTTGTCTTTTGGCAGTCATCTACTGCTCTGCTCCTACCACCCAAACCTGGTTGGAATCAATCATTGCATGGGGATATACTTCCTAGTTTCACTTTCCAACCTTTGATCCTTAGCACTATACCGATTTTTGCCTTTTGCCTCGCAGTTAGCTGCACAGTCTCTGCCTTCTAGTCAGGATTGGTTGGTGTTGGTTCCTCTACATAATCAAAATGAAATACAATCAGTCAGACCTCGCCTTTTTGAAACTTTTGGTTGTGTTCTGCAGATTCAAAGCAGAGATCCTCAGCCAAATGGCTGTTTTGCTCATATTTCTTAAATATGCTGTTAAAACGGTTGACAACTTGGTTCCTCGTGGAAGGGGCTTTTAAAAAACCTTGCCGTTTGCATATTAGCAGGATGTGTCCTTATATCTGTCATGCCCTTACAGACACTTTGTGTATTTCTTTGTAATGGAAAAAAATTCTGTGTGGTCATGCTTCTAAAAGCAGCTTCAAATCTCCTCCACTGACTCAGCGCCCCAATCATACCCCTCCTTCTCCTCAGTCACATCCCATTATCTAATTCTTGCACCAATTTCCAGTTCCTGCCTGGCCCTTTTTTCCTTTTGGGTACATTAAGAGTTTTCAGAAAGCCACTGCCTGAATTAGTGCCTTCACAAAGAGGCTCTAGGTTTGCCGTCACAAGTGAAAATTTTACTTGTAGAGTAAGAGCCCACCCGTCTTATACAATTCACATTGAGCAGTTATTAATCAGACCCTGTGTGATGAGTTACAAGAGAAATAAAGGCTCTTCAGGGCTAAATGGCCTCCAGGCTCCACGCTTCACCTCTCCCTAATAAAAAACTATTCTCTTCAAGTGAGGAGATATTAAGGGACAGACCAACTGACTTAAACACACTTCCAACCCTTCTGATGTTGTCTCTAAAGCAGAGGACCTCAAAAACACATATTTTATAAAGATGTATTTTCGTACAGTATTCAAATTGATATTTCAGCTTGTCTGTGTTGATCAGAGGGATGTTCACACAGTGAGATGACAGCAGGAAAAAGGTGCACATTATAACAGTCCTACGAGACTCTTGTCAAAATGTGCTCACTGGAGTTCTTACATAATTCTGAGATAAATAAAATATCTGGGAAGAACAAAAGAACATGATTCTGACAACAGACATGTTGAAGATATAAATACATCAAGAGATGGAATTAACTATGGCCCCTGTGACCTAAGTTTGTTCCTCTTACCTTGGTTAAATTTAATGTACAATGCTGCCATCTGCTGACAAAAGAGCAAACTTATTTAGCAGTATGTTAAGACACTAGAGTGTGAACAATGGACTGCATGAGAGCTGTTTGTGAATTGATTTAAGGGCAGACTTATCTTAGTGTAAGTCAAGTGCAAACACTTGTCTAAGTAAAATAATAAATTATTATGATAGTCTGGGTATGATATACAGTGTAATATTAAATGTTTTATCCAACCAGGAGATTATATTTTCATAGGGAGACATGGGAGGTGCAGGGCTCACACCTGTCATGTGTCATTTGGATGAATTAAATAAAGGAATTCAAATTCTTTCAACAGATGTGATTAGGTTGGGTAAAAGTTTTCATGCTGTTGTTACGTTTATCTTTGAGGACTATTAGGTGCCAAATGAAATTTGAAAAGTGTCTTTGAACAGCGTAAGATGAAAATATTCTGAGAAAATTTCTTTGTCACCTCATGGTGACTTGTCCACTTTCCTTTCCTCCATCGTTTTGACTTTTACATGTGCTGCTCAAACCTTATCTTCCTGAGCTCCCCAGTGAGAACTAAACTCAGCACTAGATGACTTTGCTCCTGGACAGGCACAGAAAACGTAACTCTCTTTGATGTAGCAAATGCAATCCAGTAAAGAGCAGTGGGACACACCCTACTGGCCACACTAAGATTGAGGCTATTCCTTTGCATCACCCAGACATTACGGCCCCACACCTATAAACGGGCTGTCCAATCTGCCCGGTCTCAAATGGCCATCTTTTAGGCAAAACAAAAAAGGAAGGTCACTGGGTTCAGATGCAGCACAGTTCTTAGACGTTTTATGGTTTGTAAGTAGACTAGACTGAGAGTTTGTGTCAAGATTAGTCATGTCTTGAACAGTGAGCTCTTTGGCTGGACTGTATTTTAAACAAGGCATTGAAGGAGGGGGGGAGCAGAAAGATCAGCTTAACCGTCCTCCCTCTTATCGTCTCTCACTAACCTACATTAAATTAAATGTGCACAAGGCCACCACTTGATATGTGTGAAAACCCTGGGAGATTACACATTGGCAATTAGTAGGAGTAGCTGGGATTACAAAATGCTTGTATCAGTACATGTGTATATATGTGTGTGTGTGTGAGACTCTCAAGCTCACAGGAGGTCTCCAGCCGGACATACCCCCCACTGACCATGCCTCCTGCTGGGAAATGTCTCGCCAAAGTCTCTATTTAAGAGGTTTCCTGCTATTCTGTATATTTGCCCATTCATCCAAACTAACACAATGTCATTCCTGTAAGATACCCTGATAAAATAATCAGATGAAATGTAAAAGTGCTAGGTACAGTACCAATTATACTAAGATAAAACATTTTCCTCTGAAATTAAAGTCTGAAGTTAAAGTTCATGGAAACAGTTTTTGTGCTTTTTGTAATTTGTTGTGTTCTGCTACTTTCATCCTCCAGTGAAGGAGCTTTCATTATAAAAAAAAGTTTATAACTGAAACATGAAGTAACTGGTGACAGCTTTAGATCAGACTGATCCTGACAGGAAAACTTTTTACATCATTCTCATGTCATTTCAGGACTGATACTCATCATAAATCCACACCAGATGACTAAATACAGAGACTAGTATACATAATGTAAATGGAAGCATGTAGACAGACGTGCTCTTGCTTGAAAAAGCAATTGCAAAAACATGGGAAGGCTCATAATGAGGACTACTTCATTCCGTCTGAATCCAGATGTAATGGATGTGCTCACAGATCTTAAGGAAGGAAGGCAGGGAGTGAACAGTTAGATGTCAACACTTTCATGTCATCCCTTTCCTCAGTGTGATCCAACATTTCATCAGCTGTGCCCGCGAAACACTGTTTTCACCTCAGTTCCTCTCAGCTAGGCAGTGTATGCCAACAGATCAGAGGAGCTGCTGCAGTTACACTGGAGCTCCCTCTAGTGGACAAAACTGGAATGCTGTAACGAGGCAGAATGGAACATAAAATTCTGCGTTGTTCTAAACAGTTGTAGGATATAAAGTAATGCATTGAATTATGTGTAACATTAAAAAAGAAAACAAAATTATTTATATTTACAACAACAACAACCTGCTTCTGTATGTCATTATGTCAGATGCAGAGTTTAAAAAAAGATTCAGGATTAAAACTGTGGTACAGAGGATTCCTAGATGAGAGCATAAGTAGCTCACAGTTGTCTCAAATTACCTCTATTTCAAACATTTTTGGACACATCAGGGAATTTGAATTTAGGACAGATTATAGATATTTATAGCATAAAAAAATATAGTGTGGATCTCTCAGCATTTTATTTTACAAATTAATTAAGATGCTTAAAATCTTAGGAGACCAAGCTCGACCCTCTCTGCTCATCAGGGTCCATCCTTAATTACATAATGGGATGAATTAATTGACTCCATTAATCCAGGTGACCATCTGTTGGCCAGTCTCAGTCGAGACAGTGTCCTATGACAGTTTAAGCCAGTCCTCACTCAACCTTTCGTGCCAAGCAGTATGGCCAATCTGTAACTCTCTCGTAGATCTGTCTCTTAAGAAAGATCATAAATTGTGGAGCACATCATTTGACAAGCTTATATTTCTCTCTTTTGGGTGATTTGAAGGAAACTGAAGGGGTAGAAATGTGTTTTGCAAGGGCTTACTTTGACATGGATGTCAGACAGAAAGTGGCTTCCTTGCAGTTGAGCTGTCACACCGTAAAAGGCAAGGAACAAAGCACAAACTTTGTGTCATGTCATTTCTGAATAGACGAAGCAGTGGCTTTTTTCTGGAAACTCTTTATTTCTCTGCCTGTCTTCTCCTTTCCTCACTCCAGGGGCGTTGATCTGCCTTAAACTTTAATATGCAGTGTTCGATAGGTGTAGCTTGGGGCTCTGCACACATGCTCAGCAAGCTTGGAACAAAGGACAACCTCCACCTTCTTACCAGCCTTTCAACTTGAAATCATCCACCTTATCACTCACCAACATAGGCACACCAGATTTAAATAAAGTGATTCTTCTTTTCTCTCATTGAATTGATCCAAATGGTATCAATCCATCATATATTCTCTGCTGAAAGACTAAGATGCCCATCGGTGTTAGAGGAAAAACAAGATGTGGCACACTGCAGCCTGTATTTGAAGTGGTAACTTGCCAAGAACACTTTCATGCTCATCCCTAATGATACTAGTCCGCAGCGAAAGGATTAGTGAGGTCTTGGTGTAAATATAACTCGCTTCCTGTTTACTCTGAGCAGAAGATACTTAAGCAGGTCTCACGCTTCATCATGTTCCAGGATGGGTGGAAAACAAATTTCATTTTTAATTTAATTTGAAATTTGCTGTGGCACATTGACCTGTTTGAAAGTATCTCAGTGTGATCTAATTAAAAATAAACCCATATATTGTCAGTTGTGGATAGAAATGGTGATGTTTACATTGGACCAATGAATGGCCAAAATTACCCCTGTATGGCACGTTATCTCACAGTAGTGTCAATCGTAGTTATTCATTTTGTCCAGCAGAGGGCAATACACAGCTTCCTTAAGGGTCCTTAAAAAACTGGCCTCAGCTGGCAGACTGCTTTCAATTTAATAGTTTTAGTTATAGTAATAGTGATAGGCTGCTTACCTAAAATTTGAAAAGAACCCACGGGGACTATTTTCCTCAACAGGCCACGTGGCATTCAATTTCTGTCTAAAATTCCCAGGTTCCTCTTATTTGTCATTATAGTGATAAATGGAAAGAGGATGCAGAAAACTGGTGATTTTGTGGTTGATATTGTCACCTTTATGGTGGTTAATTTATGATACTAATTCAAAATCAGTATGTGTGTCTAAGCTGTGCTGAGCTTAATTTCTTCCTCTCTTTCTTTCCTTTGCACTAAATAAATATTTTTCTTTAAAAGAAAAGTGGCATAATGAGCAGGAGGCACATAAAACTCTAAAGAGGAGGGAGAATAGAGACGCAATGAGATGAGATGGAAAGAGGCAAGGGGAGAGAAGAGAGACTTCATGGTTAGTGCCAGATCTGTGGTACAGGCAGCAGGAAAGAGGGAATCAGTGCTCCTCTCGTCTTAGCCCCATTTGAAACAGATGCTGTTTATAACCCAAAACCTTAATGGGAAGCTCTCTGGTCTGGTGTTGGCCTATGATCATGTTCCAGCCTAGCTCCAGTGCCCATCTTTTTTTCTTATATGGGGAAAAATGCCACAGGAAAAAAAAAAAAAAACTATATATCGCCTCTCCTTCTCTTAGTGTATCAGAGGCAGCTCCTCTGTGAAGCCCTAGATTTAACCAATCAAACCCAGTTCCTCGGTGCACACTTCAAATATCCCCCCACCCTCCCTGAATTTAGCCACACACTAAAAAGGAGCCCTCATCTTCCCTCTGACCACACAGCAATATGACCAAAGACATGCTTATTATTTTATAGACTCTGATCTCTGAGCACACGTAAAAGCATAACCCAAAAGTGTGAATTTTCAGGTTGCATGTGATCCCTTAATAAATCTGCACCAGGCTGCCTGCCACTGCATTTCAAACAAGGACATCAGACATTTACCAGTCTATAAGACTATCAGACAGCCGTCTGTATCGTTACCAAGTGCACTTGGCCCTAGTGTTTTGCATAAAACTAATTCTTTTTCTTTTTACTTTAGCGCTTCACTAAAAACCAATTCAAGGTTTATTTTGATTTCACAAACCTTTTAATCTGCTTCTTCCTGGTGAGTGCACAAGATCAAAGAACGAGCCGACCACATCTCATCATGCAAGAAATAACATAATATCTATTCCATTACTGAAAAACATTGCTAAGATTATGACAGATGATTACTCATCTATATGCTATCTCAAGCAGAGAATTAACTAGGATTTAGTTTTTGCCCAGTGGTCACAGTGACAAAGTGGAATTTCAATTATGGAATATGCATGTGAAGTGCACCCAAATGAGGGAATCAAAATAGCTCCGTGAAGCTGTGTACATATTATCATTTGTTTTCAACGGCTAACTTTGATAGAAGTGTGTATAATTAAAAAATATGTCTTTGGGTTTATTTTGCTGCACTGTGTCTAATACATCATGTTTACAGATTAGTGTAATAGAAACTGGACTGAAGTTTTTTGTAACATGAGAAAGAATTTTAGAGTTTTGCATGACATGAGCTGTAGCACAAGTTGGCTGATGCACTCACATTTGAAACACTTTTCAAGCAATGTAACGGAAATATTTGACAACAGGGAAAAAAATATATATACACACAAATCTTGGAGTTGTCACTCTGCAGAGATGAGGGTCGGGCAGTGGTGTCTGCAGACTGGTTTACAGCATGAGAGCAACATCAAGTTAATGTTTGTAATTTACAGAATATCTGTGGGGTCAAAACTCCCATTAGGATGCAGACATGGTTCGAGCAGCCTGACACATAAATGCTCTCAACACAACCCCAGGGTACATACACTGATTTAAAGCCAACACTTTAGGGGAATTATGCAGTCAGTCCCCAGCTTGAACATGCAAACACTTCCCCTCCAAACAAAGATTTAACTCTTCTCCTAGTGTTCTTTTGAAGGCTAGAAAATCTTTGAGTAGTGTGGAAGTTTGAATTCTTCTGGGGCTCCATTAAAGACAGGGGAAGTCTGTGCTGCGGTGGGTTTACTTGACTGGAATTGGGAAATAAAAGATCTAAACAACGTCTTAGTGTTTAGCCTATTCCCTGTGACAGAAAAAGAGTAGCAAACAAAAAGCAGATTGCAGAGACACTGATGTAAACTTTGCTCTGCATAGTCACTGAAAGTATTCTTATCTAAATGCAGTGCTGTGTGTGAGGCTGAAGAGGTGGTATTTTTAGGTTGTTTGTCTACTTGAGTAGAGCTGCACTGTTGCACAAACTGGGTGATTATTTTGCCATAATTAAATGTCAGCAATAATAAATCTGATTCTCCAAATGCTCACCGATCCAACCTGTTTGTTTTCACATTTTTTGTGTTCCAGAGACTTCTATAACCTGTGAAAAAATAAAAACCATGTGCCTATCAAACACATTTGACGCCCCTCTCCCCATAATTTACAATATAATTGACTGTTTTTGGCTATGCATTAGCCCAGGATCACAAGCCCCGGAGGTTCAGACATCTCTTTTTGCAGCACAGATCAAATAGAGCCAACTAACCAACACATTGAATACTCTCACACAGAAAATTGGGCTGCATAAATATGGATTTTAATGACTGCCCAGTATTTATCTTTCCTCTCCACTCGTCTTTTGATGTGGCCATATTTTCAGGCTAAAATGTGAGTTACATCTTATTCAGGGTATGACAGGAGAGACATTGTGTTTTAACTATTACATTTATTGTTGTTTTGCTGATACATAGAGCCCATCTTTAATTAGTTATGTAAATATTGAGTAGGAGTTCTCTGTCAGAGGTAAAGGAAAACCAAGACTCTACACCCATGTGACTGACTTCTCTCATTGCTCTCACCGACCCAGAGCAGAGACAAAGACTCAAAAGGGGGTCCAAGTGGGAAAGGCCTGAAAAATGTGCCCAGCAAGCTCATTCAGTATTTTCCTGCCGCCTTTTGTGGCCACAGCCACATTTCTTTAATTGTCAGTGACTCTCCGGCACCATCTATACACATCAGTCACAGGGGCTGTCTTATTTATTTTATCTGTTGTTCTCCCTCTTTCTCTTTGTTTTTGTCTCTTTTCGTACTGTCAGGTGTTTAAGCAGCATGCCGGTTTTATAAAGGCCACTGAATGGTCTTGATGGACCGGAGACTCAATGGACAGCATGTGACCCATCTGACCAAAGCTCCTTTATGTACCGCCTCTCTTTGTTGGTTTGTTTTTGTTTGTCTGTGAGAATAGAGAGAAAAGACCACTTCATTGAGTAGGAGGTAACCAACTTGCTTTATTAAGGCACTGGGGATTTCATTAGCCACAGTCAAACAAGGCAATAAATAATAACTTTTGACCTTTGAAGCCTTTTAGATTGAGAAATGGTAAGAATGAGGTTCACTTTGGCATGCCTATAAAAGATGACAGACTGTCCGTCAGCCTGTTGAAACAGTCTTCTGGGCAGAGAGCAAACCTGTAACTCTTATTGTTTTATGCTAATCTCACTCTGGACACTTTTATCCTCTACCAGTGATTGTAGACCATCACAGAAGAGCAGTATCTGATTCAGAGTTGCCAGCCAGTGTGGCAAGGTAAAGCAGTGGCGTAAAACAAGGTTCATTATGAAGTGTGCAAGAAATGGTGCTTTTCACGCTCCAGAACACATGTTTGCTCAGGGGTGATTAACTGCCTCCCAAGGAGGAAATGCTGTATGACTTTAGCTACTGTGTTTCTGAGAAGAGGAGGGTTATGCTGATGTTTGTAGACTAAGAGGCTCGACCTGAGGCTGAGCCCCAGAACTGCAGTGTCGCCGAACTTATGCATGTACTTCCATTCAAATGCGACCCCATATTAATCTATTTTTTGTTTGTTTGTTTTTTGCTTTAACTATACTGAGGCAAAGTGTGAGGGGTGTTTAATTAAAGAATAAAGAGAGCACTACCCCCATAGGAACCACATTTCATGGGCCCTAAATTTGCGTGACCTGGCCAGGATGGGGCTTTTGCTGAGTTGCTCCATACAATGGCCTCTGGGAATTAACTGCCTCTGTGCCCCAGCTGAGTCCCCAACACCCACCCCTCAAAGTGTTGAGGTCCCCTGCATCTCTGCCCTGCTTCCTGTAATCATCCCCACATGTGGTGGTGGCATTTAGCCTCCTCCACCATGGCACACGTCATTAGGCCGAGCTTTAAGCAAGTCTACCTTGCTCCAGGCCGGAGGGAAAACTTTCTTTATGCAGGTGGGGGGTAGATGGTGTGGTCGGAGGTGGGGGTTAATGAACCACTGACTGAATCATACCACCTAGAGAGGTTTTGACATGCTGAGGTAGCAAGAGCAGCCTACACATCAGCCAGCAGTAGCTCTTGTCCAGTGTTGAGGATGAATTCACGTGACGGGAGTGTCTGTAGGAGTGTTTGGTAGCAAAGGTCAAGCCAGTGAAAGCTGTAAATCCCAGAAGGGGACTGGCCCAAAGGTCAGTCAGTCATGGCGATTAGAAGAGCCATCGACAAGACGCGAGAGTATCGGGGGTGGCACAAAAAAGTCCCCCACAGACTTTTGCATTCGAGGACAGACACCATTGTTTTCCAAAAAGCCACTTTGACGACATGTGTGGTTTATATTTCAGGATAAGAGAGAGAACTTCCTCTAAAGAGAAAGAAACACTTAAGCAAGCATATGAAAAACATGCACTGCCTGTGTTGTTGACTGAAGGGTTATTTGTGCCTGCCTGTTACTATTAGATACTGTATCTCAAATCATCTTAAAATATCGTATTTGTGATCTGGTACAAGATCATTTATTTTTCAAACTCCCTTTACAGAATTGAAGTAAAATGTGTAATGATTGCTTGGCAATGAAAGTGCAAATTTATGAACTCTCATGACCCCATATAATAATCAAAAAACATAAAAATAAGGAACCACTGACTTCAAATTTTGACGAAGCCAGTTTTTAAGCTGCAGAAATGCAAGTGTAAAAAATCTAAACGAGAAGCAAAAATACTAAATGTTAAATTATGATATTTATTGTAATTATAAGTATGACAAGACAGCAACAATATTCTACTAAGGAAAACTTTGTGATTAATACCATTTAAACTATACATTGTAGTGAGCTTTTGTTTAATTTTGCTGGTGTGGCTGGTCAAAAATACAGCCTTTCTGTCTCATCTATGGTGAGCATATTGTGGGGTTCTAAACACCACCTTTGGTGTTTTGTGACACACGTTACCTTTCAAGCCAAGTTATGGCAGGTTTTTATTGTTTGCTATATGATTCATTATATAGCGCAATTTAAAAATTGAACAACACTCATTTTCTCTTCAGGCATTTTTTTTCTAGTTTTTGCAATGATGATAATCAATCTGATTAAACTTTAATCAATAACTTCAAAGGAGCAAGACTTTAGGGTATGTGCTGTCAACACATGGTTGATTACCAAACCAAAATCCATGGCTGATACTGACCTCATGAATAATCCGATCTAAGCCATCAAAATATATATGTTAAAAAAATGTCTCATATTGCAGTTGTGTTATCTTAAGTTGGAAAATAAACATACAATTTGATTTTTTTTATATACCTCTAGAGAAAATCATAACTGATCAGCTCAATGCATCATTCAAATTCATGATTTTATGTGAAGCGCATATAAACTAAACACATGACTGATTTAAATGTCTTTTAATCTGCTTCATATATGCATAGCTTGTTAAATATGGCTGCTGGCGATAAAGACTTTCAGAAAACTTTATCTTGTTTATGTAATGCTCAGATGCCAAAACAATTCTTTATTTGGTGCAACAAAAAAAAAAAACAGTGTATGAATAAGAGAAGGGTTACATCTTTATTTTCTGACGTTTTTGGTTAGAAGAAAAGAGGGGTAAAAAGACAAATGACCGGAATCTAGTGCTAAGTAATATTAGTTTTGTACACTCATACAGTGTGTAATGTCTTAGCCATTAGATAAGAAAAGACAAACAAAACAATTACAGTAAAAACAATATTACTACTTTCAAAAACTAGTGAAGGTGGACTTAGATCACATCAGCTTTCTATGTATATGCCATTCGAAAAAGTGAAAGGTTGATGGTTGTGATATTAACCCAGTTATTTTGGGTACAAACCCTACCTGGAATTAAACACAAAAATCTTTAAGATTTTTAGTTGTAAGTCAAGACTTTACTTATATCTGGACGATAACTGTAAAATCCCCATATCAAGAAGCTCTTTGCTTTACTTCATACTCACACTACAATCTCATTTACCTCCAAACAAGTTAACCCTGTACCCCTCACTCACCCTTGGTCAAAGCTAAGAGAAAACTAGTGGTGCACCCCTTAAAACAAGCCGGCCGAAATAGAGGCGTAGCCATCACCTCCCCACATTCACAAATGCCCCCTTAAATGAGGAGAAGTCAAAGACAGGAATTCTAATCACTTGCCTTCCCCTCCTTTTTTGTTAAGAGAGATAAATAAGGAATAGAGAACAATTTGAACTGAGTCCAAAAGCAGGGGAGGCACTCAAAGTATTGTTGGATGATCTCCACTTAGCGGAGGCAGGGGCTGAAAAGACTGCTGTCTTGTTAGTTGGTGTGTAATGAACAACTTTCACAAGCCAGTTGGTCAATGGGAATCACATTGTTCCATTTTTGCGCTCTTAGAAATTCACATTGAAGATGGCTGCCGCGTCACCAAATTGCCTTTAGACAAATAGTGAATCAATTGATACAAATATCATGATAAACAATGAATTCATATCTGCTAAATTTGTGTCATATTGGTCGCCAGAGACTTGAGTTTCATCTTTCATGTAGCTGGTTAAAAAGAGTATGAGTGTATGCGTACAGAGACTGAAAAGGACCGCCTCTGTTTGGTAATCGTTCTCTATATCTTTTCATATGACCAGACCTTTCATTCCATCCTATTCATCACAAAAGAAAAAAAAGTTTGTCAGTCCCCTGTTCCTTTTGTTGTGTTCTTTCTTCTCCATGCTCTTTCTACTTTCATCCTAATCCCAGCCATGCATGAGCGATCAGTTGTGTCCTGTTGTTTCACTGTTCTGCTGGTTCTCAATCAGTAGGGTTCCTCCTTTGTTCCTTTTCTTTGCCAAACACAGAAAAGGTAAGGAGAAGAACGAGTAATGAAATCTCTTCTGTAGACTTAGGCCTTTGTATCCCTCATCAGGATTTTTAGATATAGCTCTGACAGTAATTAAGGGGGATTGTTGCTGTGATGCTGCTCTCTGCTGCTTTTCCTGTTGGTCTTTGGAGAGTTAGAGGAAGCCTGCATCAAAGCTTATATCTGGAGTCCAGCAATCATGGAAACTGCACTGTTTTGATGTGTGAATCCAATAAAAAAGATGAGTGGACATCAGAACTCATTGAAAACCCGCACCTGACAGGCCAAGACATGACTGTTTTTGTCTTTGAGATAAAAACAAATGGCCGAGCATCTGAAAATCTAGCTGAAATCAAAAGGAGAGAAGGCCCTCTGGATTGTCCTGAGGATGCTTCAGAAGAAGCCCTGTCACTTGTGAAAAACAAACAAAAAAAAAACAATCGACCTCTATTTTCTTTAACAATTTTATCCAAATAAAAGTTTGAATCTGAGTGCCACATCACAATATTTGATACATGTTTACATGAACATGGAACTGTGCAGATCTACAGAACATGTGGCCCAGTGTGGAGCCCTTTGCAGAGTGTTACTGCTGAGGTGATTATTATTAGCGTGATCATGGCACTATGTGTTCCATATGGGCTCAGTGGGGACAGAGGCTGAGGACCGTTCAAAGGGACAGTCATTGTTACAGGCTGATCTCTAATCTCTGTGGTTGTCTGTCCTAATTAAAAGTCTTGTGGGTGTGTAGGGTGCCTGGGCCTCTGCACTGCAGGAAATTATGATCGCAAACGTCTTCCTGTCGAGTTCTGCACTTGGCACTACAAAGTGTTGCAGGCCGCCATTACCTGAATGGGCTTGAATCAGAGCAGACAGCCGCATCATCCCTGCTCTTAGTCTATCAGGGCCGTGCACAAGTGGCCATTGTTGACGCCAAAAACAGGATTAAGGAGGGTCTTCAAGGGAATTGATTTTCATGTGAGAACAATAGTGGGGTGCAGAACACTGAGGCCTGGGTCTGAATCACACGGCCAAAGAGCTTCATGAAAAGGGGTGCGCCGCGAGCACTGAGATTAAAGCAATCAGGTCCTTTACCCCCACTCTTTTTGGATAACCCTCCTCCTCCCTTCCTCTGCCCTCGTCCGCTCTGCACAGTAATTTTAGCCAAAATAATGACAACAGCCGAAAGCCTGCTTTAAAGCTGTGAAGAAGAAAAAAAATGACACCAGTTTTTTACTTTTCCGCACATTTTCTTTTTCAAGTTTTAAAGCCCAGCAAAGATTCAAGAGCCATTGACTGGCTCGAAGTATGCGAATTGCAGGGCAGAATGTTTGAGCAGATTCTGGACACTCTGTCCAAAGTTCCCAAGAACCAGGCCAAAAGCTCATCTGTGTGTATAGAGAAAAGCTGTAGGGAGTGGGTATTTGGGCTGGGAGGCGACATGGTCCTTTGGCGGGGAACAGTGTTGGGGTGAGCATGACGTGTCACTGAGAGGGGGATCAGGGGTTATGGATGAAAGGGATGGCCGCCTTGTCCTCTGTCTTTGGCTGACTGCGTGCAGCTGTGAGCACCATTGTGGACATGCTCATTTGCATACGTTTGGCAGGAGCTCCAGGAGGCAGAACAGACCAAGAGGAGCGGATATCTTTAAAATGGAGGCAAAAGGGCAGGCAAGTAAACACCCAGTGTATACAGATACATACCCATACATTATCTCGACTACAGTACACACAACACCAGTGGCCAAGAGACACTAAAAGCCTCTTATTCCAGTGTCAACAGGTAAATATAAACAGATATGAAATATAGTGTGAGGTGTATTTCAGTGAGTGATAAGGCCACGACACCCTGATGTCATAATGACGGACTGCACGACTGATGACTGAAGGAGTGTGCTGTGTGGGTCTTGGCTGGAAGCAGAGGGGTGTGTCCTAGCCTGACTAGAGACAGGTTTATTGGGTCTGATAAGTGCTAAGCTCCTGTGCCTAGCCACAATGGAGCCTGTGATCTCCCTTTGTGGCTCATTGGGAAGCACTGGTGCGCTCTGCAGCCCCCGCTCTGTCATTAGACAGATTGTGAACAGGCTGCACAAGGCCCAGCCAGGGATGACGGAGCCACCAGCCACTTCATTAGGGGCATTATGAAGAGAACTGAAGCTTTCTTCTCTCCGCCTGTGTCCAGAATTCACAGGTCTGTTTAATCACATAATTCTCCTCAAGTGCCCCAAGGAGGCTGCAGCACAGCAAGGGCCCTTTAGACCCATGACAACTTGGAGAGATTAATTATATTCATCTTTTGGAATATCTGCAGAAAAAGAGGGAATTTGATATTGGCCCGCTTTTATTTTTTTTTCTCACGTCTTTTTCCAACTAGGTCTTTGATGTCCTCCTGTTATTGTTGGGAGACGTCTGTGCAACTCTCTGCTGCCGAAGCTTTGATATGTGCCAGCAGGGGTTAAGGGTGAGCGTCCAGAGGTCCGGGGCCAGGACGTCCTAACTTCTGTCTTGGAGAGACCTGACCTCTGGACCTGAGGGTTGGTCAGAGAGCCTCCAAATCCCGCCTCCCTTTGATGCACCCTCTTTCACAGCTCTTAATTAACCAGGGTGGCTAAACGTTTAGCCTGGGTGTGAAAGAGTCTGGGATAGCATGTGTGTTCAAGACATTGCCCACTTTTTTGTGTGTCACAAGGTCTTTTGAAACAATGTGGTACTTGGACAACTTGTTTTCATAGGATAGTGGGTGATTGCTACAGCCTATTCACAGATGCTCATTCAACATGAAGAGTTTTTAGAAGCCTTTTTGGCAATGAAGAGAAGTCCTTGACATTTCACTCATCTCATCTAATCAATGACACAATCTCTCTCTTTTTCCCGTGTCTTTGTTTGTTACAGGAATCTATCCTACGGTGGAAAGAAATAGCAAAACCTTATCTTGCAAGTGGCAGTTGCAGTCTGAATAATTTCAAGCTACTGCAACATATCTTTTCCTCATCTTCATACAGTCTTTGGGGGCATTAATATAAATTTCTGAGGAAATGGCTTTCATCAAGTATCTGGTGAGCAGCTAGGGCTTTAAGCAGGATCCAATTTTGTCTTCTATCTATTTCTATAAGCAGTCATGAGCCAGATTGGTAGCCTCAGCTGTAACACGCTGGATTCATCACTGCTTATATTTCAGTTCTTTACTGCTGCACGTAAGGGATAATAATTTCCCTGTGTGACAGTTTGAAATAGCAAAGTGAGCCTGTTTGTTCAATTCTAGAGAGGTAGTAAAACCCCCTTTTATCACCTGGACTTCAGTGCACAGACCTACAGTAACAAGGTGCTGCAGCTGAACATCAACAAAGCTGAATTTAGGCATGGCAATACTTATTAGAAACACATTTCTGCTCTCCACAGCAGTGTCTGAAGACATTCATAGTCATTAAGCACAAGTGATTTACCTAAGTTCTTATTTCCCACCAAATCCTCTTCGGCCTAAGGCAGCTTTCAGAAACATCAAATAAAATTTCATCTCGTCTTGATTGTTCTTCAGATAGTGCGATGAGAGAGCCAGGTTGGGTCTGGTTGACATTGCAGAGATATTGATCTGCTATTGAGTGCCCACTGCGCCCAAGACAGTTTCTATCCCCAGGTATCTGAGTGCCAAATCATTCTCTCATTTTAAGCTAACTTCTGTCTGCAGAGCTGCCAGTAGTCTTAGGGTAGACAAACTCTGAAGTGAAACACTTATTCTTCCTGTCTAACTCTCTTTCTCTTCTCTTCTCTCTTCAGCTTAGCATCCATCTCAGCATTGTGCCTTATAGGGATTCAAATGTATCATCTGCCATGGCAAACTATCGCAAATACATGTTCCCAAACAAGACCCTTTTGTCTTAACAGGCATGAAAGGATTTTAGAAGATTTACACTCTGCCTGTGATTTAAACATCAAGGCTTAACCTATTTCTTTATGAATAAGCAGTTGCAGGGGAGTTGCAGCTCTCACTGGATAAGTTGATGATTCACTCATTTGTGGATACATGGAAAGAAATCACTTTAACGGCTTTGTTACTTGAATATGAATCTTGTGTGTATGATCAACCACAGTGTTTCATATTTATGTTGGTGTTGTACTTTGGCCTGTAAAATGAGAAGCGCAATCTCCAAACACAATGTCATCACATCTGTATTTTGAAAAGGGACATTTTTTTGAGCCTTTAATTACACATTTGCAAATAGTATAGAGTATTACTATTCACCATGAATCACAGGCTAAGCTAAAGACCATAATTTTTCCAAATAATAAAGAAATTCAAGCTGTTTCTTGAATCATTTTTCAGTACTGTAAAGATTTTTCTCTTCAAAATACCATCATATCAATTGCTTTATTATCGGCATGACTTTTTCTGGCCTGTTCCTGCTGTCATCAATGCATGAAGGATTCAGTGTAAGGATCAAGAATTGAATCCAACTCTCATACTTTATTTTCTCAAGTCAGTACATCTGTCTTATCTGATGATTGCTAGAATGTCTAGTCCTTTCTTATGTGCTGTTTTGGTTGTGATATGTGCCCGTGTAAGTAATTTGCTTGGTAGTCAGGACAGGTTTCGTAGCCCTCTCCTCCTCAGCCACCTACAGCTGGGGATCGATAAGCTCTCTGGCACCCCAGTCTAACTCCCCACAAGCCAGCCCCCACCTCTACAATCCCATCGTGTCCTTGGCTGCATCACACAGACCAACAGGGGGCTGCCTGTTTCTTCATTTCTCTGATGAAAGTGAACTTTGCATTCATACAATGTCATAGCAGAGGAGAGGACGCCCTAGGTTGACAAAAAGCTGACAAATCAAATAAACCATTATCTACTACCACTAATCACTAGCTACAAAGAAATGCTTTATGTCAATAATTTAGATATTTTCAGACATATAGGATACTAAATATTTTTTCCCCCTCTGAAAATAAATCTAACTTTCAGGTGTTAATAAGTGTTTTTAAGATAGTGTTATCTGACAGCTATGCATTAGAAGAATATTTTTCCATTTTTGTGCATATTAACACTGCTTTTTTATCCTCCACATGTACTTTACAGGTAACATAAAATGACTTGATAAGTAGTTGATACATTTTTGCCATGTAATTGTTCGCAGACAAAGAATGAAAATAAATTAAAACATGTCCATTAATGAATACCCTCATAAAGAAACTTATAATTCTTCACATGTAGAGTCAATACACAAAATACAATCACAATTTATTTTTATTACTGTATAAATATGGTATAGTGGGATACAAACAATTAACTGAAAGTGTATAGGAGGAACATTTTGAAGTTTGAATAACTGCCTGTTCTTTTTTTTAAATTAAAACAAAAAAAAAATGTATAAATAAAATAATGTTCACATATTCAGGCACAAATGTATTTGCAGTAAATTAAGACTTAGACAGTCACCAGCAAACTGAGGCACACATGACTACTAGCCTATCAAGAGAGTACAGCTGAAACTCCAAACACTAAAACTAAGAAGGAGTTTTGGAAACCTGCTTACTCAAATCCCTCTTATTTTAGAACTCCTACCCCTCGTCAGTGTTATTATGGCACATTGGCTTTGACAAGAACAAACTGGTCCTGCAGGAGGAATGGAAGTTGTGCCAGACCCTTACAAGGTACTCCCTGCGGTCTATCCAGAAGAGAGAAGTTTTCTATTATCAAGGACTCTCCCTTAATGATGAAAGTAAACAACATGAACAAGAGTGTTTAATATTTCATAGGCCACCCACAGGTGTAGCAATGTGCAGGGAATAACACATACATCCATATACCAATGTGGGGCTGATTAAAATGAGGGTACTGTCCCTGCTGCAGTTGCACAGGTCTCATGTGTCTGTGTGTTGTGTGTGTAGGGTTTTAAACCCATTTGCTGCCTCAGTATTTTTATTTTTTCTCTCCACCCTCTGTCTCTCCTTCACCGTCTCTCTCTGTGGTGATATATGGAACATATGGGAAATTATTGTGAGGTTATAAAGAGCTGCTGACTTCAACAGACATGCAATAAATTACACTGTTTGTGTAGGGGTGGAAAAACATGAGCTCTTTAGGAACACTTAGGGCAGATTTCCTGTACAGACTTAACTCTCCCTCTTTCTGTCTTTCTCCCTCCCTCTCCGTTTTTCTAACGCCTCCTCTTACCCTTCAGCCGGTTCCCTCAGTTTCTTTCTGACTCCCTCTCACTATTGTAACACAGGCCACAGCACAATCTTATTCTGTTCTCCTAGTTGGTGGTAACACAGTGGGATATATCCACACAAATTACACACATAAAACTCGTAAAGCCTGGAAAATATTTTAATAGTTTCCGCACCCCCTTAGTGGCTACAAGCTACATGTGCATAGCTGGTGAGCACCACCGACATTATTGGTGCAATTAAATGTGAAACACAAGAGAGGAACATGGGGGAGTGGAAGCCCAAAATGGCTGTAAACAAGGAAAATGACACTTGACAAGTTGTAATTTATGGACGTCGTTTCAAAGGCAAGAGACTCACCGTTACACAGGCATAGTTGGAAGAGTTAGGAACAAGGAAACAGGCATTAGAGGAACTATTCACAGAATGTTAGTGCATCAAAGCCACACAAAGACTAAAAAAGAGAAAGAGAGAGCTGTGACTTCAAAGTCAAAGCATGATGAGCAACGCAGAGAGAAACCAAGAGAGAGACAGAAAGTGTGTGTATGTGTGTCATAGGAGAGAAAAAGCTTTGCAGGAGTATCCAAAGAAGGCACGAGATGGGGGACCGACGTGGGGAGAGGCCCCTGGATATAAGCATACAATCCTTATCCCAAATCATACACACATACATATACTAACAAAGATACACTCGCAGACTGTCAGGGGAAGACATGCCATTAAACAGAATAGCATAGAACTTGAGCTCTCATACCCCGATCCCATCTAGAAACAAATCAGCGTCACCATTTACATGTTTACTCTCTTCCGTAGAATGAGGACAAAACTGAACCAAAACAATGGTGGAAAATAGGCAAGCTATGAAACTGAAGGCGTTGTCATGCAAAATGAAAACCACCAATATATCTTTCAGCAACAGCAGCCAAAGCTAGATGAGTATTGTGCTAAGAGTTTGTGTTTCTACTGAAAAATTTCTCACTTGACAAAGCCAGAACTCTTACAACTACTAATGACTTTGTAGATTGTTATGTTTCTACTCTCTAATATAAATAATAGAAGCAGATCACAAAGTAATTAAGGACTAGAACAGCTGAACAATAGATCCCTTTGAGTCATACACTGCTTCAAATTAATTTGGTGGCAGCTGAAAGTAACTCAATGACTACCCTGGTGCTTTTCCAAAACATTTTGTGATGACACTCTGACTGTTACATTGAGTTACGTGAAAAAAAAGTACACCTTTTTAATTCTTAGGTTTTATGTATCAGGGTATTATAAGAAAATTATCCAGTCCATTTCAGGTCTCGAAATAAGATAAATACAACCAGAGATGCCCATCAATGAATGACAAATTACACTATGTAATTATCTATATTAATATAAGTGAAGTCAAAATGAAGAAACAATGTGTGTAAAAACTAAAAACTTCCTTATAACTTCGCTAGAAATTAATGAGGTGACCACCTCGATAGAAGCAGAAGTTTTTGTTCTGAATCATTTTCAGTGTTCAAAGGAGCTCTTTGTAGAAACAAAAAAATAAAAAAAATAAAAATTATACCAGACCTATCATTAGAAAATAAAAGCCTACACACTATGAAGCTGCTATATTTAGCTTCCAAGGCAGTCTGGATTTTCCTGATCATCTCTTGATGGAAGTGAGTCCCAGTAGTGTCTAGTCTGCTCTATAGTCAACAGAAGAAGAAGAGGATGCAGTAGCCGGCGCCAACAATGGCAAACATACAAACTGCTGGCAAACAAAGCATAGAGATGAGTAGACATGAGTAAACAGACAAAAAATAGATGAATGAATAAATAAACATTAATTACAAAATAGAAAATGCTAGAAGCATAGACAAAGCAGGGGTAAAGTTAGAAACAGTAATAGACTGAAATCTGATGAGGAACTTGTAACTGTTATTTTCTAAATATAACTTTTTTCATCTGATTCCACAGTGTCAATCTATGGTGGGATGATGAGTTGGGCTTGTTTTGCAGCCCAGGACCTGGTAACCTTATAATCATTGAGGAAAACAAGAACTCCACTTCATACCAAAGAATTATAGAATCAACCATAATACAATCTAAAGCTGACAGCTAAAGCTTGGATTAAATTTGGTTATGCAACGGAAAAGTTCTCCAAAGAACACAAAACAATCTACGGCAGAATTGCTTGAATAGAAAAGAATCAAGGTGTTACTATGGCACAGTCAGAATTCATATCTCAGCCTGACTGAAATGCTGTAGCAGGCCTTAAGATAGCATAAATGAATGCCTGCAAACTTTGATAGAATGAACCAGTGTTGTAAATAATGTTGGGCTCCAGCAGATGCAAGCCTTCACTGCATGGTACATCGCTGTCCTTGATGGACAGTGCACCAGTTCTTCAGCAAGCCTGCATCTTCTTTGGTCTGCAGCTGGAGTAATGAGGCAATGAATGCAAACCACTCCACACCGGTGTTTCATTTACCCTTTCTTCACAGAATCCAACTGCATTCTGGACAAGGAACTAGAATGTTTTTGCTCCTGAAATGACCGTAG
Source organism: Leuresthes tenuis (assembly GCF_036924035.1). Lineage (NCBI taxonomy): Eukaryota > Metazoa > Chordata > Actinopteri > Atheriniformes > Atherinopsidae > Leuresthes > Leuresthes tenuis. The sequence continues at coordinate 12,365,248 of NW_027325365.1, read as the reverse complement.
AGCCAGGGTCCTTGGTGTAGCTCCCACCAAGATCCTCATCATGGCTCCTCTAAGTGCCTCATCAGAGCCAAAATTTGCAAAGACTTTACTAGAGTCTATATCTGCAAAGCCCAAACTCAAGCCTGAGCATACAACACCAGAGCTCTCTACAACTGATCTGTTAATCCCAGAGCCATCTACACCAAAGCCAGCTACGCCTGAGCTTGCAGACTGCCTACCTGATCCTGTCATGGAGTCTGACGACTATCTACCTATTCTGATCATGGAGTCCTCTAATTGCCCTCCTTTGTCTGTTATGGCTCTCCAAACAACATCCCAAACCCTGCTATGGTAGTCCAAGATTCTGCAGCCATTTCGTCTGTCTAGGCAGGAGTTCTACCAGTCAAGGCTGTAGAGGCCTCTCTTCAGTCCCAGAACACCCAAAGTGTTCTCGGCTTTGCCTGTCATAACTCTCTACTGGGGTTTCAGACACATTCTCCTGCTCATCATCTAGAGCAACCAGTCCGTCTAATTTTACAGGGCGGCACCACCAAACTCCACTGGCTTGGTTGATCCCTAAGCCATCATGAATTCCTTGAAATTCTGCTCAGCTACCTTTTATATTTTTTTGCCTGGTCCCTACTTGCGCCCTCCCTGCAGGGTTTTGACTTCTGGTTCGGGATTTCTGGTAGCAGTTCCATGGAGAGACAGCACTGTCGTGGTCTTTGATTCTTGATACTAGCATTATTTAGTTCTCCTGCATTTGTTCAATTTAATCTAGGTTTTCTTGTACCTCCATTGTTTTTGTAAAATCCTGATCTTTGTTCAGTTAGTATTTGCATCACTTTAGTTTGTAAGCGCTGTGTCTCCTGTGTACTGTTTAGTTTTGCTTCCCATCTTCTCTCATAAGGTTTCTATCACTGATAACCACACACATGAGTAATGTTTGTAATTGTCTTTCCCAGGATATATGCTTCCACATTTCCTTTTGACGCTAAATCCTTGTCTCCCCAGTAACTTGTTTCCACACTGTTTTCTGCCTTGCTTAACCCTGCCTGTTTTGACATTTTTAAGTTCTATGTTTTTCAGGCTTTTTTGATATCCTATCCTTAAAGTGTTATTGATCACTTATGCCTGATATTGATCACCTGTATATTTGATCTTGGCATACACGTCTGCACTGGGGTCTTTTCCTACCATACACCATGACAACTCAAGTTTGGTTTCAGACCCAGTTGTAACTTTACATCAAGAATGACAAGTGATGCAACTTTGTGGGTTCACAATGTTTAAATTGAAATTTTCTCAAAAATACTTTGGGAGGCAGGTTGTAAAGGATTTAGTTAAACTGTGAATCTTGCGCTGTTGGAATCCTGGAATAAAATTATGGCACTGGAATTCTCATTCTTAACTCTTCCTGTATAACTTTTTGTCTTTAAAGCAAATTTTGTATTGACAATTTATGTACTGTACTTACTGCCACTCTCTGATGACTTTAGGCCCTTTTCACCAAAGGTTTTATTTAAGTACTTAAAATTACTAAATGAGAAACATAACATTTTCTCGTTTAAGTGATCTGTTAGTTACATTTTCTTCAACAAGCATGCAGTTACAGTTAGACTTTTATCACATTTTACAGTTTCTTTTGTTGCCACTAAACAAAACAAAACAAAACAAAGAAAGTCCCTGGTGCTTTTGCACAGTTTGTTTCTCTCCTACTTCTTGGAAGGTAACTGCCTGCTAGTGGAACGTGTCCAATCCTACGAGATTGTCACTGCATATGTGTAGCTCAGCTAGTGAGATGTACTGTAAGAGAAGACAGATTTTACTTTGTAGAAGTCTTTACATTATTTTCAATTTGTGGGTGAAAAGGACAAGACCAACATCACAATTAAACGCATTTTGATGATATGTTTGTTGGTTGCAAAGAGTTTTACCTTAATTGAGAACAAGTACCAACATGCTAGGCACAGCACAACACTGAATGAGATGCTACACTTAAAGGCAGATGTTTGTTTGTTACCTTTCATTTGAACAATAAAACTACCATATACAAGGAAGTGCAAATAAGTGGTAATTACTGGCAATGCAAAATATTCTAAACTGTTTCTTTCCTTAGTAAATAATGTTATTATGTATGTTATTACTTTTGAATTGGCAGTAATTGTGTAACATACCAAGTTACTATTGAAGGTAAAGTTAGACAGTGCTTGTTACATACATAAACAGTATATAGCTTTGGATGAAAAGATAACTGCTCTATAACTATAATAAGATGCTTCCATATGCAATGTGTGGAGTTTTTCTGTTAGTCTTCAACAAAAGAATATGTAAATGCTTTGCCAGAACAATGATTAGAAATGTATAAGTCGTGTTTTAAGAAAGCTCTTTGGTCTTCTGAAACATTTTTTTTTTCAAAGTGGTATGTCTGAATCATTTTGTAACACTGTTAAACTCTTCACAACACAGTTATTTTCACAAAGTTCAAGTTATTATATTTTTTATCCAATACTGATAATAGTTCAGTTTATTTAAAATAACTGCTCTTTTGTCTCCTTTTCAAGCATTACATGTCAAATTAAATGAACAAAGTGTAAAATTATTCTTTAAAGTTGGAACTGCCAAAGGCATTGAACAATAATTTTTGAATAATTTTTGCAATAGCATTACTTAAAGAGGTGCTTATTTCAAATGAGATCCACGGAATTCCTCACAGAACCAAGGTAAATGATAGAGATTAAGAAAAATGTGAGACTTCATGGTATATATCTAAGACCTTTTGGTACATAACTGATGGAATACAATTTGCAGTGTTGATATCCTGTAATTTGCAAAATGACAAAATGCTTGTCTGATGAATGAAGCTCCTCCAATTGCAGCTCATTAACTCAGGGGGAAGCATTCTGCAGGCACAGAGAGAAACTATTAAAATACTTCCATTAACTGGAGAATAAATATCCCAGTTGCAGCCCAAAGTGTCTTCATTTGGGCTCAAATGTGAGATATGCCGTTGCTATGGTAATATGGCGATGGCTGTAGCCCTCCTCCCAGCTGTTGGTGGGTTTTGTATGCGAGAGGGTGAGGGTAAAAGAAAAAGAGAGGCAGTGTGACTGTGTGTTTTTGAGCGTGCACACATGCATTGATGCTGCCTTCGTGCTGTGTTCCCCCTTTCAGTCTTCAGAATAGTGTCTCTACTAATCCGTGAAAGTTGCGGTGCTCTGAACCAGTGGCCAAGGCTTTTCCCACTGAACCAAGGCCCAGGGTCTGCGCTCTGCTTCACACTTGATTGGTCCCTCCTGTGGAAGAACTCCCCTCCCCGCTGGGCGTGGGCGCGTCCCCCTCATTGGGCTGCTCAGCACTGCCTAATCGCCTTCTCCCCACCATAATTACCAGTGCTGAGCCCAGAACTCACCAATACACATGAAAGTCTGGCCAGCCTGTCCTCACCAGCCCTCACACATCTAGCACTTAGCACCAACTCAGAGACAAGCCCAAGACTAGGCCCAACTCCACCAACAGAGCACCTGTTCATGCTTGGGATGCCCTGCAGCATTGTGGACTTGGCTGGTGCTCCTGCAGGCTGGGATAAAGAGAAGGAATTGGCAGCTGTGCTGTTGTCCTCCTCCCCCTGCAGTGGAGGTGATGTGTTTATTTGGCCTGCATTGAGAAGCTGTGAGAGGTAACTATCTCCTTGTTGTGCTATATAGAGTACCAGAAAATCCACCCTACTGAGACATAGCCTGCTGATATGTGACCATTTCAAACCTGCACATCCAATGGAAGCAGTCAGTTGCGGAAATAACCCAAGTTGATGTTGTAAAAGAAAGGTGAGACAAATTTGCTTTGCTCCGAACCAACCATGCACTTTTCTGGACTACACATTTTCAGCCAGAACCAGAAGCAATACAAATTATGCAAATTCTGAGCAAATACATTATTCCAGTATGTATAAAATTAGAACTAGAAATATAACCACTTTTAATTTTGTTGTGGTTCTAAATTCCAGACTTTTGTAGCACTGGCGAAAGCATATGGGACTGTGCAGGTGAAATGCAGTGACCTGGCAATCAGTCTAAAGACTGACGAGACTTGGGGAACACGTCAGAAAGCATTGGGTGTGCTGGCACAAATGGTACCCAGAATGTGGATCAGACAGACACACAGCACTCGTTAGTTTATTGCTCTCTTATTAGGAACATTTTTGCCTTGCATGTACTGGCAGAGTCCTGCTAGCCACCCTCTTCACATGGCCCAGGCTCTGTCAGAGCTGATCAAAAGACATTTCTTCACATCTCCAGACGCCAGGGAAAAAAGAAGAAGAAAAGAGGGAGAGAAGAAAAGAGCCAGAAGGGGGCATACTGCTCTCGCTTTACTCTGGTCTTTTGGTGAATGAGGACTTTCCACAATACCCTCTCCTTTTTTCTTTTTTTTTTTAATTCTTCCACTGGCAAAAAAAGAAAAAAACCCAGCATTTCCCATCTCGTTTCACCAAATTGTTCTTGCCATATCAAAAACAATTATCCTCAGGTGAAGAATGTGCCTGCAGAATTACAACCATTCCAGGGGGAGAAAGAGGTCTTCACAAATCTCACTGGCTTCCAGGCAGCCAAGACCCCCTCGAAGTGGTAATGAAAAGTGTAACTTTAGCCTCCCAGCTGTACGTCTCAATCCATAATCCTTCCCCAAAAACCTCACCGTAGAGCCGCCTACCACTCCCATGGCGTTCCCAGCCTTTGCCAGGCAGGGCCTGCACTGATTTATGTGGCAGTCCCATGTCATACTCTCAATCTGAAAAGGATTTGCTCTCCTATATTTACCAGGGTGGTCAGGGCAGCTCTCTGGAAACACACAAAGCCCTTTCTGTGGGCCTCATTCCCAGTCGTTTTACTCTTTAGTCTCAATAACTTGGACATTTTGGACCATATAAGAATTAGATGAGACTCCAGTGTTTTTACTATGGGGTGTATCCGCAGAGCAAAGGTGAGTGTCTCTGTGTGCATGTCTGTATCTTTGTGTGTGTTCAGAGGTGTCTACAACACAATGCGGTCACAAAGTTAGTACCAAGTATGCATATGCGTATCATATATTCAAGGTTGGTGATTCGGCCTGTAAATTGACAACTGGCCCCAGAATCTCTAAAACACAGAGACAGATAACACTTGAGCCTGTTTTGGTTGTAAAAAGGCATTTATTGATCTTTGTGTGGTGGCGTGGAGCTGCTGCTTCATAAAGATCTCGTGAAATTGTTCTTCTAAAACACATACATTAGGTTCTGTTCTAGCTTGGGCTCAGGAAAGAAATGGAGGGAAGTGTTTTTTAGTAGCGTCTTGGTAGCCTAAGCCAACTGCTACTGAGAAACGTGAAACTAAAAATTTAATGACTTTTTGTAAATTATTCTACCAAAGTTGAAAAGGAAGATATTAATTGGTAGAATGATTACTAATTAATGAAATTAGTGTAAATTACCGATTTTGAAAGAGTTTAATGACACAGGAAAGAGCAATTTTAAGCAGGTCTATCCATCACAGTTTCTCTCTTTAGCACAGCAGACTTGGATAAAAAGTACAGATTGTGCTACTTACCATTAAATCCTGACTAATGTTCCTGTTAGAGTTGAGAGCTGAACACAGGTTGGTAGGTGAGCTGTTATGGATGGCGGTGGTCCACTTTGCAAATGTGAGTCCACTCCAGACAAGTAAATAAGCCAAGGTGACCTCTGGACAGCTGGGTTTATACATCCTGTGGTCGGATGTCTATGTAGTGTGTCGGTGGGAGCAGCGGGTGGTTGACGCAGGCTCTAAGAAGAGATCGACTCATCTTATTTATAAATGTGTGTGTGTTTCTGTTTTTGGGTGTGTCTGTGTGAGCTTGTGTGCGTGCAAACTCATACTTAATGTGACTGCACATGAGTGTCTAGTATGTATGTGCCTTTGTGTGACAGCCATGTGGTTAATACTGAACACCACTTGGCACCTTCTGTGCAGAAAATAAGAGCACCACTGCTCTGGACATGCACAGCACATGCCTGATATAAGCCACATTTTCCACTTGATATCTTGGTTAAAGGCTAAAATTAAGAGATATCGTTCCCGTAAAATAACAACTGAAATAGGTGGTACCATCTCCCGACAAGAATCTCAAAGAAAAATGGCATGCCCTGAGAAAGACAAATCGACCAATGTAACTGCAAACAAAATGGCTGCTGTTGCTAAGCTAACAGAGGAGAAGGAAGATGGAGCTCATGCTCTTGCTGCTGCAGAAAAGCATCATGCAAAAGGTTGATGTTTCATGACATTAAAGCACACTGGATACTGAACTGTTGAATTTTACATTGTTTTACCATTTGATTTTAAAACTAAACGTTGCTCTAGCCTATAATAGTTCAGGTACGCGCTGCTTTGCGGAAGTTTCTCTCTCTATCGTCTGTTTCCTAACATTAAGGTTTCGCTCTAACTCTTAATACTAGTGTAATTTATTTCTTTGACATGAAACTATTTACAATTTGCACAAGGTTGAGAACAACACTGTAGATATAATAACGGCAAATTTAAATGAGTTTAGTTTTATAAAGCGTGACTACATAAATATTTTCAGCTTGGACTGCGGATTTTGAGATGACTTAAATTTGACAGCTACATATGTAAGTCTGTTTAGTCTTTTCTGTTGAAAGCCTTCATAGTATGAAAAAAGGAAGGCTTCTTTTTTTTATTCTTCTTTTCTCCTAAAGGATTGAGTTAACTTTGGGAAGCCTTGTGTGAAAGTAGTCTTTGAGATTTGAAGGATAAGATTGGTATTTTTCTTTTTTTTCCCCCAGCATTGCTCCCCACTGATCAAAGTTTCTTAACTTGAGTTGAAGTCAATACATTTTGGATGTAGTACAGTGCTAATCTTTAAAGTTAAGAAAGAGGGGGAAAAGAAAAAAAATGGAAGAATTTAAATATGACGAAAATAAAGAGCATTTTATTCTCTAAAACCATTACTTTGCATCAATGTTGCAATTAGATTTTCTCTCTAGAATTCATTTTTTAAACAAGAATACAGACAGTAGCTTAAATAAAACAACTAATACGGGCTCTATTTTCATCAAAAAGCAAATATTTAGTGTTCGCACTTCCACTACAGATGACCTACTGATGTAAATACAATACAAAAGATTGGTAAAGAGTTGAAGATTTGTGTTGTGGGGATGTCTAACAGTCCTGATTAGTAGGAGGGACACTGCTGACAGTTCAATGTCCTCTCTTCAGACAAACACAAAAAACAGATGGCCGCCTTTCATATCGTAAACTCAGAGAAGTTTTACACTTCAGTCTTAGAGAAACTTCAGATTTGAGTCACAGTGTTTGATCAGAAACTGTGAGTCCTATTTATCATTGCTGACGATTTGATTATAATGAGAGCGTCCCATTCTAGACAATGTCCCTTGAAGAAATAAAAAGACTTGAAATAAATTAATCTTGCTAATTAAATACAGCATTGAAAGAGTGGGCTGATGAAGCTCGTTGTCTTTTGATGCTGCACATTAAGCTTTGCAAAGGTAAAAACAATGGGAAAGAATTACAAAGAAACATATAAACAGATGGCATTCTCAAAAAACAGCTAAACTTACAAAAAGTATGAAAAGGGAAGTAATTACTTTGTGATTGTTCTTGCGAATTCTATTCGTCTGACATAAGCTGAAAAACTTTTCAATAATTCTCAAATGACTCTTTTCATCCGCGAAGGATCAGATTCTTAATGTCCACGACCAACTGTTTCTCTATAATAAGAATAATGTAAATATTTTTAAAAAGCAAAGATTTTAACTGTATTTTCATTTTTTTCTAATATTATTTCATAATGCAAATTCTGCATTTGTGTTTCTTAATGGAGATAAAATGTGACTTATATTTCATAGTTTCTCCACATCAAATGGTTTGCAATTTTTCACGATTGTTTGTCCTTAAAGTCCTTTAATTTTTTTTTTCTTTCTTTCTTTAAAAAGGACAAACGAAATGAAAATTGCACAATATTTTGCGTCATTTTAAAATCAAAATAATGATACCCGTATCTATCGAATTATTATGTGCCATACTCTAAATCTTGCAAAAATTTTGAAAGCAATAATTGTACCTTTTTGATAAATGAAAAATTTAACATTGACCGAAATTTTATCTTTCATCACACGTGGCCCCCTATTTTAGAATTATAAACAAAATACCAAGAAATTTAAATTTTCAAAACAATTATTATACCCCGCCGATCCGTTCGTAAATTTTACGATAAAACTTAGTTAATCAATAGCTAAACAGTTTGTTCATGCAACGGATCAGACTTTTACTTAGGCAGCTTTTCAAATACAAACTTTGTTTCCTTTTTTGTTTGCTCCATGTTTGTGTTTAGCTTGCTTTTCACTTTAGATCAAAGATGATGATGAACAGTGATGATGATGAAAATTATGCTGGTAATGGTGACAGAGAGTATTGTGAACAAAAATCAGTATCTCTAAAGAAAAAGCATCAATGAATTTGGGAGGCCTGCTTATATAACAGGCCTCATTTTCATTTTGTTGACTTAAATTGATTCACCTGGAAGTTCTGGTAACATATCTCTTTGAATGTCCCTTAATTTAGCCCAACCATAATTTTAGTGTACAAGAGAAACATGTCAGAGTCACACCACTGATGAGAAATAAATAGGAAAAAGGATTCTGTGGATGTTCTTCAAAGGAGCTCCAATTTCACACCGTCAAATTAAAGCACCCTTAAAGGCACATGACTGATAATCCTGCTTTTTGGACTTCAGGCTTTTTCTTTGACATAGTTAAATTTTAGCCAGTCTGTTAAATTTATAATAACATTTTGGAGTTAAATTGATCAAAGTGATAAATTTGTTTTTGTAGAATAAATATTTGCATTTTTATAACTATTTTGAGACTAATTGTTGGAAATATACCCAACATTCTTACTCGAGCATTAAGAAATTGAGAGTTTTGGCCTTAGTTTTTCTTACTTTATATGGCAATATAACAAAACAGGTGATTTGTTTCATATTTACCTGTTTTGCAATCATGACACATCACATCTGTCTGAGCTGAGCACTTCCATACATGCCTGCTGTTCAAGGAATATTCGCTTCATGTCAGTTAGTATTTGCTCAGATGACACACACAATATGGGACATGCACACATGCTGCTGCCAGAGCTGAAGCGTACTTGAAGGAATCCAACATGAAAGTTTGAAGTGAGAATATTTTGCTACCTTAAAGCTATTTTCAAAACGCATATAACTGCAGTTCACTCAGATGAATGACGGTGTCCGTCATATTTGCTGCAGCGTGAAGGGTAACTGTCCAAATATAAAAGTTGAGAACATAAAAAAAATATGTATATTGATAATATTATATCTTTCTTCAGTGAATTCTTAAATAACATTAGATTTTTTCACAATTAAGATTTATACAACTTCTATGACCAGGATTTTGACTGCCAGCTTGTTTATGGGGACATCTCATTGATGGTCAATAGGTTCCTGCCAGTGCATGTCTTTATTAGTTTCTATGCACTGCTGTCTTGCCCAGTAGCAGCAGCAACAGTTCTTATCCCTCCTCTGTCCCCCTCCTCATACTAAGCTTTGGATTTTAAGGACATGCGGCTCAGGATAGGACAAGTGCTCCAAAGCAGAGTGTAAGCAAAGCTTTGGAGCAGAAAGCCATACTCCAGTGCATGTTTCTTGGACAAGTGCACCACACTTACTGCTTAAAAAAGACACATCAAAGTTGATGCTTCATCTGCCACAGTATCAGGTTTAAGTCTTAAAAAAGCTAAAGAGCGATCATGGTAACCAAGAGGCTACCTGTCGAGTGTGTAAAGTCGATCTTCGACCAAACAACACTATCAAAAATCCAAATACCCAAATCCTCCCATGTTGTGTTAAAGGCTCCAAAATTAGGCAAACCCTTACTCCCTTCAAGAAAGTGATTACAATCTCACAACATTTTGTTAAATTATGAAAGAGCAAAATAATGAAAAATTTACAATTAATGCAACAGATTATATTACCTTAAAATCTGAAGGCTGATTTCTTTATAGCAAAAGGAGAAGTTTCCTCCTGGGGAGCACCAGGAGGTGCTGTAAAGCAGTTAGCCTTTGATAGCACAACAGCAGCAAAAACAAACATGGCTGATGAGGGGGCCAGAGCCGACAGTAGTGTATACTGGTTCAGAGAGTCAATGCAAGATTAACGCCCGAGGAGCTTTTTCGGCCCGCAGCATCAATATTAAAAGTAGATCTCCCTGCATGCCCTCCTACCTGGGGCCCAGAGAGGAGACGCACCCTGCCAAGACCTTAGCTAGTATTCAAAGTCTTGTCAAAAGTGGAGCGCTGTTGTTAGCATAGAAGCTATATAAGCACTGAGCAGTGCTTAGTACCCCACAATTCACCATGTCGTAATCAATGTAAAGCTCCATCTTCTTCTAGATAGGCAAGTTCAGGAATACTGGAAATTTGTGTTATTGAATTTGCTGTTATTCTATCACAACTTTTTTTATTTGAAAAGTACCCAAACTGTTTCTTCTTCTTTATTCTTCAACTAATTTGGATACATTTCTTAATCGGAGAGTTAAAAGCAGTCTCAGTCCATTTCAGTTTATCCATCTGCACATGTTAACACTACAAACTCTAGCTATGAAGTGACAAGACGCAAAAAGAATGGGTTTTGTTGTAAAAGAGTGAACTGATTGAGGCAACAGTGCTAAAGGCATGGTCCCTCGAGTACGAGATTAAGCTCAGCAGAAAGTGATAAACTAAAAGACGAAGTGAGGCGACCTGGTCCTCCTTCCTCCTCATCTGAAGTGCTAAACCTCACCCTGACTTTGTAACACCGAGGCTTGTGAGTCACAACTGTGAAGATGTAATGTTATTTAAACCCAATCTGTCACCAAATGGAGCGAGAAAAAAAAAAAACCTTGCCAAATGCACAAGTCTAACCTCACCACTTTGGAGACACACACTCCCACGCACACAAACATGCACACACTTCCCTATTTCCATGTCATTATACTGGCAAAATCGAAAATTAAGAAAGAAATGACTTCATTGAGTTGTCATTAATGTGATCACTTACAAAGGTCAGGTTAGACATTAGGGAGTAATTGACAGAAATATCAACACTATAATGTGACTTAATTTGACACAATTAAATTAAATAATTAGCCCTGCAACTGTTAGGTTATTTCAGATGGTAATGAGAAAAAGTCTGAAAATATTTTGTTATTGTGATAACATACAATAATGAATAATTTTCCAGTGATGAAAATGATGGCATCCCTCTTGGGTCTTAGTTGTTGCGTGTGACCCATTTCGCCTTTTAAACCAACCAGAAACATTGCTAATTTTGACAGCTCAATTCACGGGTAGCCAACCCTTAACAAGTCTGCCACCCTCTGCAGCAATATTGAAGTCTGAAGCGACAGACAAGAAGTGCTGGCAAGGCGGTGCCCTGATGGTGCCCAGGTGGTGCTTGTGGTTCCGAAAATGCATGCTGCCACATGCCCATGACGGATGGATGGCTGTTGTCCATAAAAAGTTAGTTTTGACATTTTTTTAATTTTAAAAAGGGAAGTAAAGGAAATATTCAGTATAAGTAAAGCTGCTGAGTGGACATACTATTGTGAGTCTGTAAACGTGCATCTAAAACATAAAAAAACTCTTTTGTTGTCAGATAAATGGAATGGCATAAGAAAAGTAGAATAATTAAGTCTTAAGACTAAACTGTTAGAAGCATAAAGTAGATCAAATATGAAATTACAAATCCTATGTGCAATAAATATACAAGTATCAACTTTAATGATGTGATATGTGTGTGACCTCGGTGTCCGTATATTCATGACTGCGTATGGCATGGCAACCAGGTATTTTAGCTGATAACAGTTATTCACTCAATTCTATAAATATAGGAAAACATCAGTTATTTCGCCGTTATTTTATAGTTTCAATTATACTTTATTTGAAAAGTAATTTATTGGTTCAAAAGCTAACAAATTCTAGATTGTTAACACAATTCATAAGAAATATGCTATTTTTGAAAATATAACCCCCCTTTTTTATCAATTAATGTGCAAAAATCTTTTGCCGTAATTTCTACTTTACTTACGGAGCGGTTCACTTTTGTCCATAAAAATATTTGAGCATTTTGTCTTTGAAATTTAAGACTGAGGGTAGAGTCCTTGATCTGTTTCTTTGGGCTACCATATGAGTGAAAATATTCCCACTCTTGAAGGTGAGCCCCAAAGCTGCTCAGGAGGTTTGACTTTATCTTTATAAAGGTCAAGGGATTCTGATGAATTACTTTACGACACTTTGTTTAAATCAGCACGTCTGCGGAATAATAGAATGTGCTAGCTTAAGTACACTAAAGAAATATTACTCAGGCATTTGAATTCAAACTGCTGAGATAAGTCGTATTATCAATCTGAGACCACATTAACTGCCACACGCTGCTGGGCTTGAAATAATAATAATATTTTTAAAGAAAAAAATATGCATATATTTTACCATTTGAAATTGGCAAAGAATTCCAGTTGTGTACATACCAGTGGGTTGCTCTATAAAGGTGTCTGTTGATTGCACATTTTGAGGAGGCCCAGAGAGGAGTGTGGCAGTTTAATGTGTAGAGATTGAGACCACGACAACTGCAGAATGAACACGGCACTCGAATTCTCACAGCCACTCATTCTGCACATGAAGCCATAAAGATGTAAAACAGAAATTTGCCTTTTCTCTGTTTCACACAACAAGGGGAACCTGGGCAACCCAGAGTGGCAGAATAATATTAGGCTGCCAAAATCCAGTCAAGGGCTCTCATTCTGTTCCGGCCTACGACTTGACAGGCACACCAACCACACATGACTGGCTGGATTGACGTGTTCTCTGCTATTGTAAAGTGTGAGCAGAAAAGGGGGAAGGAAGCCTCTTTTTCGATGATGCAGTTTTGAAAATACTCCCTTCATGGATCAGATGTGCTGTGCTCACCTTCTGAGCATGGTGGCATATTTGTTTGTCTGCGCTGATACTGACATACCTTTAGACAGGTCTGACCATATGCATCCCTGCATGATGTTGTGTCAACGCTATTTGTGACAGGTGGGGAAAGAGGCCTGCTTCAGGCGTCCCCAGTGCTGAGAATATCTTCCTCCATATGACAGCAAAACCAACCCTGAAAGCAATGACACACAGCATTAAGAGCTTCTCACCTAACAGGGCCAGATCACTGTAAACAGGCAACGCCTACACCCTTCTGTTTTCACTACTTTTAGATTCAATATTGAATCACAAATCCACCTATGCAATTTTTTGCATCAAGCCTGTCATACCATTATGTATCATCGAGTATAGTTCATGGCAAGTAAAACAGAAAAATATTTGTTTCAGGCAATGGTGAAAATGTAAATCAATAGCTATGGTGGAACTATGCAATACTCAAATAGAATTGCATGTACTTTAAGCATGGTTATTCAAATTGAACTCAAATTGTGGGAAAATCATTTTTATTACTTGATAAAAAATGTATTTCCAGAGCTGCATCAGAGAATAAGATTCATTTTAGATTTGTTTGAATATGCTTCTCTCGTTAGTTACACACAGAGCCAGCAACTGACATACAGACTCAGAGAAGAAACAGACATACTGGAGAAAGTCAACTGTTCTTTCATCTTTTTTCTTTTATCACATGTCTATAAATATTGGCTGGAACAACCTTTCCTCAACGGGCTTCAGGTACTTTTGTTCAGCGTGAGGGCTCATTACAATTAAGCCGAGAGTTATTTTGAGAGACGGCAATTTGAAATAGGTTTTTGATGTGTAACTGGGGTAGTGTAAGTATTTTTTAACAGAAGGTAACCAAACAAGCAGTGTAATTAACTCTTGATTTAAGCATGTCTTTAAATTCTCTATCAGCACTGAAGTGACATGTTTACTTTGGGTTTAGGTTTCATCAGAACATCTAAGGGCATCTGGTTCCACCTCTACTGAGCCACATGTGTCCCTCTGATCATGTTTAGTCAATGTATCCAGTGTGTTTTCCCTAAGCCTCCTCGCTCCCGCTGACCTCTCACCTAGGCTCTCTCTTTTTCTTTGTTGTTTAGGTCAAAGTCCGTGCACTCGTACCACACAGCCACATGGCAACATTTTGGTATGCAGATACAGACACAGGTAAGTCTGCTTCAGGTGCACCCCACAGTGATCCTGACCCACGCTGGTTCACCCCACAGTTCTCGGGGCCCAGCAGGTTCCCAGCTCAGGTCACATGAGGCCTCAACATCCCAGGGATGAGACTCTACACTGGCATGAAGAGGAGTGTTTGATGTGGCCCTGCACTGGGCTATGTTACCATGTTACTATGCCTTTAATTAGCTCCAGCAGCTGCCACTTCCTGGTTGACAGGCCACTGTCTCTGTCTATAATTTCTTGCAGGTGACTGTCAGTTGAATACCAGCTTGTTTTATAGTGGCACGATGTGTGTTCTGCTTTGAGTCAGGTGTTACAACTTTAGAGAGCAGTATCCTTCTTTACCAAGCTAATTAACTGTGAAGAGACTGTACAAAAGATCTGAATAAAAAACAAAAATGCTCACAGCACCATAAAGTCCCCAGCATGTTTCCAAATACGTTATGCAAATATGTCTCCAAGTGTTAATCCCTGCCCATTATTACCAGCCGTGATTGTCGAGCTAGTATTGTTTTTCACCTTGTGAGTATGCTTGTGTGTTGTCATGGTATAATGCAGTCTGGGACACCCTCTGTAGCGGGGAACTACCACAAAGGCAGTTTTGAGTACTTTGGCAGGTGTTTATACTGTATGTCTATCTTTGAATAGATTTTGTCACCATGATAGCATCACAACTGTGCAAGACACAGTGACAACAATATGCGGCCCTGTCTGGTATTTTTTCCCCTCTTTTTTTTTTTTTTACATGTTTTGTGTCTTTCTTTCAGTAGATGCAATCACTGATAGATGGCAAGGTTCTCCAGGTAGCTGTAAAAGGGACATCTTACATTTTTAATCTATTTTTCTATTTGTACACAGACAATTTAAGCACTGGAAATTGCACTCTGAGGACAGACAGCAAGAACCTGAGTTAAGATTCAATGAGCACACCTTGTTCCCTTATCTCTTTTGTGACTCCCAAGTTGGTGGACCTTCCTTAAAATTCCACCAAAGATTTAAAAAGGGAGCCTTCACAGCTTGCTATGGCATACTAATACCCTGGACTCATTAAATTAATGGGGGCCAGATTCCTCTTACGGAATGTGCACTGATGCCCTTTGAGTTTGCCGGGGCTAGAGGGAGTGCAGCACTTTGAAAGCCCTGACCGGCATATTGAACATGCTTTAATAGAACCCTTTTGAGACTCCTGGTAGGATGCTCAGTAACTCTTTGCCTTTAAGTTCCCGCACATCTCTGTGTGATCTTGTCAGATAGCCACTCTATCCTCGAATTCAGACTGGAGAGGGGGAGGGGACCATTCGCGTTAAATGAGGCCAGAGGTGTCCATATCTCAGCAGAGGCCATTCTTTCCTGGAGATGTGTATCTTTGAGACACGGAGTTGAGCAAGCTTTGAAGTAGAAAGGTGCTCAGTGTAAGACTCAGAAACAGGAGACTTACAAGCTGATATTCGGTGAGATTCCCTTCAGGGACGGGAGTTCGGTCTCTGGTTGGACTGTCCATACAGGGTTGATTTAATTACTCCATTCGTCCAACCACTGACAGGGATGAAATAGATTCAACCCCTCAAATGGCTATTATGACTGTCACTGCCTATTTAATGTGAAGATACCACTATGAAGCTCTCCATGATAGAAGCAAGCAGAGGGAATTTAGAAAATCTACTTTCATTGCCAAAGGTAGCAAAAGGAGAATTTCAGAAAGTGAGGGGCAAAGAGAAAGGTATTGTTTTATCTGTAATGTATTATAATGGATACGACTTAGTATAATGGGAGAAATAGAATATTAATATATGAATTTAGCATATTTGCCCAACAGCTAAAAGATGACTTGATAAGAACAGAAAGCTGGTGAACTCTCATTAGCATGACAAAAAGTCCTTTTAGAGTACTAATACATCAGCCTCGTGGTTATCACTATGAGAAGTACCACATATTAAGAAAGAGAGAAATTACCCTCAATGAAATTAAGATTTAAAGATGAGAATCACTTAAGATTTTGAGATTTTTGTACTGAAACTGTACTAAGCTAACAATTAGCCAAATAAAAAAAATGTCTTTCTTCAGAACCAAAAGGACATTCAAGGAATGTCTAGAATGGGGAAGCAGGACTCATCCCAGCGGGCTGAAACAGCTTTAAACACTGACAAGTGGCTGGCATCTCCAGTGAGTTACAGACAGGAAGATGCGGTGTCTGAGCCACACAATGAGGCTCTTGCTGTTGAACACAGAGAATAAACAGATGTCCTGTTGAGAAAAAAATGGCTGACTCAGGTGCAGAGCAGAACTAGCATCTCAACTGCAACTATCTATCTCTCACTCCCTCTTTATTAATATTTTTGCATGTGACAAAAGAGCACTTTATAACTCTTGCAGAAACCCATGTTGGGCAATCATTTGATTTGCACAGCCAGTTTTGACAGTAGTGATTTCATAAAGCGTTTGATTGAATCTCGATCACCATGGCTGCAGCATCGCTGGATATCACTCCTCATTAGTGATTCCATAAGCACAGAGCAATGCACTGTCGTAGCAGTTGATACTTACATGCCTCCCACTCTAAAGTGTGGTGGTAATTTATTCTCTCCCCAGTGCTCATCATCCTGATGCCACTCACACAGTGACAAGAATCTATCTCTGTGGTACCTGGCAACAAAGTGGGGGGAGGGTGGATCACATATTCTCTGATCACAATCAGAATGAAGGAGAAGGTTACTAAGCAGGTGTAAAGCCATTTCACTTCCACAAGAACATCCTGTGAGGACTAAAAGTCGGCGGATTGTATCGTGTTTAAAGTATGCACAAATACTCCAAGCATCCAACAGGTCTCCTGAGTTTGAATAATTTCATGAGAGAAAGTGAAAACTATTCACTGATTTGATCCTTATATAAGCCATCTACTCCTGCCAAAGGTCTTCCTCAGAGTATGGCTTAAGTACTTCAAAGTTAGATACTACATAGAGCATGATTCATTTGACAGCTCGTATTGTCCAGCCTCAAAATTCTAAAGCAAGCCAAGACTCACTTCAGAGAAGAGAAAGAATTTGGCTTGAGCTTAGGCCGCCCATCCCCTTCCAGAGACAGGCTTTTTTCATCTTATCGTGGCCTTAGTGCATTGGTGTGGTGACTATGTGCTTCACAGGTGGGAGTCTGCCTCTGTCAAATAAGCGAGCTCACTAAGGATGGGATTTGCCGCTGTTATTTTTCTATTAGGGGAGAATTATGCTAAGCCTTCAGAGGCCATCTTTGTGTTGCTATGGCAGCCCATATTTCCTACCGGGTTGCGACCTTGAATTACTACAGTGCAAAGCCAAGTAGGCCAAAAACCCTTTGAGGATTAGGACCAGTGTCTCTTAGTTATGCAAAACACCTCTGATATGATTGAACTTTGAATGGATGAATGACAAACTTTATTGAGATTGCCTCTTTTTTCTTCTGATCATTGTCACTTGATTATTTCTAATCACTTGGCATCAAATGCAGCTTTTCAAATGGCTGTTGCTGCGGACAACTACAAGGAACTTTTTCCATCCAACAGCCTCATATGTTCAACGCTTATATCAGTGAAAACAGGAATGAAGGATTCATGGTGGTAAAAATGTAATCCAGTGGCATTCATCAAACAGGCCTATTTTGGCTAAGGCTGCATCTGTGAATTATTTTTGATTTTATCTGATGAAGTAATAGTTTATATATGCCCTCTTCAAATTATTATATTTTTTCATCAAACTGAACCTTTTCAGCTCATTTATTTTATCCCTAATCAGTATATTGATAACAAACATGACATAACATGCATCAAATTATAGGTATGCTAATTTGCAGTTTGACCCTAATATATTTGTCATGCTATCCATGGACTTGTGGATAGCAGATGAGCGAATACTTGTAATCTCTGAAATTGCTGTGAATGCTGAAGTTCTAGGTCTTTGATTGGTAGCCACTTGCTCCCCTCCCACAGCTGGCACAATCCTTTTGAACTTAAACATATTTCAGTGTCACGGCGACGTAGTTTGTGATCAAGAAAGCAATTCCACAAATTACAGGCCAAATTTCATGTGCAGCCAAATCAATAGATTTCTTTTTTCAATCTAGATTTTGTTATAATATTCCAAACTGTTTTCAGACTAGCCATCAAAGGCTCAAATCCATTTGGAGGCACGTATAGACAGCTACTCAAAGCTGACACAGAGATGAGGCTTTGAAAGTAAGAGATTGACACTATTGTGGTCACAAAGCACAACAGGAGACTACTTTGAAGAGGAAAATGCTTTGAGTATTGGATTTCACTTCAGAAATAGTGGCCAAAGACGAGCTCAACTATTAGAGGTGTTGAATTGGTGTACATTAAACAACAAAACCCCTTTCACGACAGGCCACTTCTGTGACTATGTCCAAGCAGAAACATAAGAGACAATCAAACATCTGCTGGCACATTTTTGAAAAACCCATATAAATATGTTATTATTTTAGTGTTTTTTTCACTTCTGTATCTTGGGACGGTGCGGACTTGTGATGCAAATATAAAGTTGATGACACATTCAAGGAAAGAGTACTTTTTACTTAAAATAAAATGCTGTTATGACTTGTTGGCATTTGGGGAATTGATCATTCTCAATCCCAAGCTGCATCTCTGTCAGCTGGCAGGTCTGCAGAAGCTGACACATTTTCTGACAGTGTCTTGTCAATAACTGCTTGAGTGAAATCCCTAGCCGTGTTTGCTCACTGCCAAAGTAGTGTCTATCATCTTATTTTTGACAAATTCGTCACAGCCATCTCTCAATCTAATTGGTCTTTGAGGTTCCTGTAAGACAAAGACTGCTAATCTTAGTGAATGCGTTTGAACGGGGCTTGCCACTGAGTACTACTCAAGTCTTTGAGCTTGTGTTCAGCAAAAAGTTTGAAAAAAAACATGACAGTCACATTTTAGGTGCTCTGATGTCACACAGCCTTTTTTGGCTTAAAAGTTCACTCAATATGAGGTTTGGTCTACTTTGATGTGAGGTCTCTAGTGATGCGATTTTAGCATGCTATCTGCCTGCTGTTCTCTGTCACACACTCCTGCAAAGACTGACATGGGAGCTGCCAGAGCTGAGATTCAGCCTTTTTATTCCTGGTGACTACAAATTAAAGATATGGGGGAAGGTAAATTCAGGCAGCACCGTGACAAGTAGAACATGCCAACTTTTGCCAGTATTCACACCTGTATGGCCAAACACACTTAAAAGCCAAGAATCTAAACTTTTGTTGTGTTTCCTGATACAAATCTTGTTTATAAGAAGACAGAGATGTTATTTTAATATCCGGTAAATGTTAGAAGCTTCTCCTTCTTCAAATAGCATCCAAAACAAAGATATCAAGCACAGTTTTAGTAATGCATCTCCAAATTCATTTACATAAACAAGCTCACCCGCTCTTGTGTTAGAGGAATAAACCCCCCTGCATGGGAGTTTATTTATGACATATTCATTTAAGTTTAAAATATCCCCCAAAACAACCAACAATTCATTTCCTGCTCATTATGCAATATTCCCTGTCTCAACCTTAGTTTGTGAAGTTGCAGTTCTGTGAGGAGGGGAAACTGGCTGATAAAGATCTAGTAATCTTGTTTTATGCTTATGGCGGCGAGAGGAGATCCTCCGCCCCCCTGCGAGGCGACGCTCACCTGAAGAAGCAACGGGAGCTCCGCATGAATCCTCTGCTGCGAACATCTCCGGGTCCTGAGAATTGGGAATTAGTGTGGATTAGAGCAGAATATTTCAATTTAGCACCGGAATTTACCTGGCTGTGCCAAAGTAATTACCTACCCCCTTCTGGAAAAAAGGCAATTATAGAGACAGAAGAACACACCTACAGACGGGGAAGATAAAAATGGCTCTAAGTCGATTAAAGAGGAAATCTAGCCCTGTAATAAAAGTAATTAAAAAAAATCTGCGCAGCTGCCAGACCTGTTCATTTACTAAATAGTCAATAGGTGATAGAGCAGGAAAGACATCGAGTAAGACAACGCGCCATTGAGCTAGTCCCTGTTACTACCCTGTTAACCCTTCAGTTACTGGATTTCTTAAAAGTATTGTCCGTTTAAAAGGGACGAAGGTGGACATTTGAAAACGGAGAGATATTTTAATTTCTTTATTTTTGTTCCTATGTCTTATTTAATCTGTTTAGTTCAGAAACACACAAAAAAGCACCATTCTCACGATTATAAAGCTTAATGGGGAAAGATGTCATTTAGATGACTATCCACACAACGGAAGCTCAGGGTCTTTTTTTCTAATACTATTACAGTAGAAAGAAATCGGTCGCTTGTCTGTGGAGAGGGCCACACAGGCGGGAAAAAAACAGAAACTTTAGGGTCTGACAGTGCGACAGTCGCTCCATCCTGTTAATTCTCTTGAAACCTACTACTAAAATTAGATTAAGCTTGAAGCTGTAATTGTTTTAGATGTGATTAATTGATATTAGCTCCCGTGTGTCCTATTTTTCTCCCTTTCTTTCTTTTCTTTTTTTTCTGAGATCAAATCTTTAAATCAAATCTGCTTTAATTAATTGGTGTGATCTGTGTTTTTGGAGCCGTATCAACACATGCGCCAACTGACGACAGGTTGTGCAAACAGGCCTGACCACAATTGGACTACAGTGGATGGCTATGGCTGTATTCGTCTGTAGCCATTTGTGTTACTCTGTACGTGCAGATGTATAGATAAAAGGCCTTGATTGTCATCACCTTTTTAATTGGATTCCCTTCTTAATAGATTCATCAGTGTGGACTTTGCATATTTTGGGTGGGGTGTTGTAATACTTTCTGCCTGAAAAAATCTGGAAAGGTCGATAAATCAGACGGGAGTAACTTTGTGTATATATTTTATCAGATGCCGACATATCAAATCATATCCATCCTCTCTGTGTAGGGTCTCAGTCGCTGGTTTGTGTTTCCTGGGGATTGCACCGATAGTCGTTCATCAGTCTCTTTCATCAAGTGTGAGAGAGGAAATAAAAAGTGTACCTCAGTCAGTCTGTGAAGCTGGGAGAACGAGGCGGAGGCCCTCTGTGGGTATAGCCCGTGTAAACAGGGCCCTGTGCATTGTGTCATTTAGGTGGATTAGCCCTTGCTTTTGTTGGGCAGGTTGTGTACACACAGACACCGATTCAGCACTCCCAAAACCATTTTGGCCCTTACGGCATTAAGGAAGTCTCGCATACCCCAACTCTCCGGCGATGATCTAAAAGGGGGATTCCTTTTCTCGCTGCTCTCAGGTGATAGTTTTGTTTGCAGAAATCTACAAGCGTTCAAGAGGGTCAGTGCCTCCATAGTTTGCGAGGGGGAAGAAAAAAAAAACATCCTGTCGGTGTCTATAAATGAAACCTACATTTTGTATGATGCTGCACAACAAACAGTGATAAAAAAAAAACACACTAAAAAAAACGTTTATCATCGGAGAAAATTAATTGGGTACATTGATGTTTTGGCTCGATCAGTTTAGGCACAAGAAATGTGGCAAGTTGAGCACCTTCACACACTTCTAGTGTGGTCTCGTCGCCCACCCGCCGCGCGTTCACGGGAGTGCACGCACACTGTATTTCGAGGTGTAAATATAATCAGTTGCGCATATTTCTCAACTATTCTAGTTTTTCGTCCAATTAAAACAAGACTATTTAACGGATGATTTATTAGCGTTTGATAAACGTTAGTAGGTTGTTTTATACCTTTAGGCTGTATGAGCCCTCCTAATAAGATTCCTTCCAAATGTTCTTTGAGAGGAGCTATGAGCGCCTCCTTCCATTCAGCGAGATGTTATTATGATGTTATCTGAGGTTGTGTGGGCATTTTTTTAATTTATTGTTTTAAATTTTTCTCCGAATTAATGAATGGGAGAGAAAATCAGGTCAGTTTTTCAAAGTACGTCGTTGCTGAAAAGAAAAGAATTAAAGAAACGAAAAGAAAAAAAGGCAAAGAAAATAAGAAAAACCCTGTGTTCACTTCCCTCACTTTCTGTGTTATTACCGAGAGAGCAACAGATGTCTGTGACGTAGAAGTGAACGTTATATATTCAGACACATCGGCCCATATCTAACAACTTGTCCCTTTTATCATTTTAGCGGCTAAAATGAAAGTGATTGGAAAATGGTTTGAACGCGGAGTTCAGATAAGAAGTTCAAGAACAAATACATGAGAGGGCCTTCAGGCCCTCTGACGTGTTCATCATTATTCACTCACCTGTAGCATTCCGCTGGTTTTACACCTGGTGACGGGAAGCGATGACGTAGTTTGCTCTCCGCCTCTGTCATTTGGATTTTTAGTTTGTAATCTTGATCGAATGTGCACGTGATATTTGAATCTGGACTGTTGGACAATATATTCCAACTAAAATAATAGGCCACACAACTGCACCGGGAGTTTGATTTCAAAATCATTTTGAAATGTAACTTTTTCATTAGGTCGTTTGGTAAAGATTCTTTTTTCTAATTATTTATTTATTTATTTAATCTAAAAAGTCTTTATTTTATCCAAGCTCTACCTATCACATCGGGATATATGGAAAATTATCTCAGTGGCACATACTGGAACAAGCCAATGTTAACAAAGTTATGATTATGATGCAATATTTGGCAACATGCAAAAACTAATAAATAAATGAAAAGATTTTTCATCCCTCAAAACAGGATTTGAGTCATACTTTCTCAATATGAAATCACTTTGCACCTTTATGTCTGTTTGTCCAAGGGCACAAGTTTCTATATTTTTGGAGAACTTTTTCAAAGAGGAGGGCATTGCTGCTGGCCATCGCAGTTACTATTTTCACTGCCACAAAGTATACATGGAAACATAAGTCCAACTTTGATGGTCAACAGGTAATTGTTAACAAACAGATGGATTACCAAGTTCAGTCTAAGGTTTATGGTACAGATTCTATTAAATATAGGAACAGAAATATTGTTACAGAAGGAAGGGGGGGGGGGGGGGGTGTCCGTGTTCAAACACCCATATTAATAACCATGGGGGAAAAAAAGTGTGATTTCTTTCTAATTTCTTTCTAGTTTCTTCAAAGAAACTACAATAATGGTTTTACAAAAACACTTTTTCTGTTTTTTTGTGCAAGAGGGGATGTTAGCGAGGCACAGGCTATTTCAGTTAGTTCAATATAAAATGCCTCTGGAGTCACTCGTGCAAAAAACAGGGACAATTTGGATAACTTTTACAATTACAAATTAATATTTCTCTGTGTGAACATATCAACGTGTGAGGGTGCAGGTTCATGTCCATGATGCATTGGAAACAGTGTAGAATTTGACCAGAAAGACTCATTCCTGCCTCACATTTGAAAAGGGACAGTTAGTGAGGCATGACAGACGTAGTGTAGGAGTTACTTCATAACAGATGCAATATTTTTAAGAGTACGGATTAAGTGCAGGGTGTGGGAAAATGCAGGCACAGCTTCAAATTCAATAGATGATATGAAACGACATACAATTTGAATCTGGTTTCATATCACCAGAAAAAAGTGAGAGTTCTGTTTTTTTTTTTTATTAAACGTGTCAGAAATTTTAGTTATAAAACTAAAGGAGTGAGCTGAAAAAAGAAAGAGACAAACAATTTTTCTGATTTGAGTCTTGGATTCTTTAATCATGGGCAGGGTCATTTAATTCATTAGCATGGTGAAAAGATACATTTACATGTCTAATTTTACTCAACGCACTATGTCTGTGGAGTTCATCTGTGTGTGTCCTGGAATGTGTGTGCTAATCATAGTTGTGTTGTTGTCTGAGTCTCCATGTGCCCATGTGCCAATGCAAGTGTGTGCCCATATGTGGGTGTATGAGTGCTCTACTGTTACTCGGTGTGTCCGTGTGTGTGTCTGTGTGTGTGTGTGTTGCGCAGTCTATTAGTGGAGTTTAACCCCTCTGTTCAGGGAGTCATTTCCCCTCAACACACCAGGCTCCATTCTTTCTGCAGCACGTTAACATTTTACTCTCTTCCCTCCCCACCCACACCGTTCACTTTTGTCCTAAGAGGGCAATTAAGGAAACAAACGTTTTCCCCAAGATAAGCTGGCTGCCAGCTTTGCATACTAATGCAATGCCAAGTGGTTACAAATAGTGAGTGCTCTAATTACCGGCACTATTTTCAATCAGAAATTGCTCAATTTCCCAGGATGAGGTCTCTGTGGCTAGAGAAAAAAAACACAACCTGACAGAGGCAAGAGACAATCATCTCTATGTGGAGCGTGGATGATTTTTGTCTCCCTGTATGTGTGTGTGTGTGTTCGTGTGCTCACGTGTGCATGTATGTTGGTGCAAATAAATTCATCTGCCTCTGTGTGTACAGACCCCAGAATGACCCTATCTATTGCTGCTGCCCTTGACAAGTCAAGAAATGGATCCTGTCAGTCTCGACAGCATTTAGCACCACAATTATCCCCTTTCACAGCCTGGCTGAATCAGTGTAAACCACACCAGGCAGCAGTTGCCACTCAGTGATGAGCACGATGTGTTGTACCATCTCTGGGTGAGCAATTTGAAGCAATTGTGTTGCTGTGTGATCATCAGTGCAAATCAGGGCCTGCTCATTTATTAAGCAATTTCTGTTGGAGAAAATTAGAGGGAAGACTCTTTTAATTTGGCAGGAGATAGATAGCAATATCGCTAAAAGCAACAATAATGCATAATGTTGCTGACATCAAACCCCCCCAAGAAAGTGTTGTGTAAGGGGGGGGGGGTGTCGTGTCGGGGGATGCATCATCTCATCAGAGAGGGGTCAGCTATTCTGAGAGGAGCGGTCATCCTCATGCGGCCACAGCACAGACCAAAGTAGCAAGGACTTGCTCATCGGATGTGAGAACTAGTCGCTCTATAGGTTGCACATGAAGGACCCATCCGCAAGCCTTCGCTGACCTTTGGCTCTGACGGTGGCTAATGGAGGGCTGGCCCTCGATCAATGCACTGAGACTGGGCTCCCCGTCTCTGCCCTTTCACCGGGCCAGAATGGGAGGGATGCTGCCAGGAGCCACGCGGCGGAGCCATCGACCCTGCCACTTTCCCATCCGTGGGTGACAGCTGCAGCGCCAAGGAGCCTGGGGACACCACGCTGCCCTGCCATGTAGGAAGGACAGCCAGTAGCTCTGTCTCTGTGGCAGTGGGAGGGAAAGTCACAAACGATCCACTTGTGAATGTCACTTCCATGTAAACATCCTCTGCATACAATGATACGATGAGCTCCACCACTGTTGAAAACCAAGACAAAACTGGGGCTGAAAGTTGTGGAAATACATTTTAAAAACTTTTTTTCTGAAACTGTTTCAATATGAGTTTTTCTTCTGCAGTTATTAAGAGTTGCAGAAATTGAGTGCTTATTAGAGCTGCAGTTGAACTTGGGATGTGGTTTAAACACAAAAAACTTGCCACCCATGTTTAGACAGCGTTGTTTTAAAAAAAAACAAGCTCCATACATGACTTTAAATTATGTTTCATCCAGTTGGAGCAAAAGCTGAGAGCGTAACCCTTTGTCTGTAAAAAGTTCAAGTCCCACGAACATAGCCTTACACCTGCACAACTCTTTGATGATTGTCAGAAGTTCTGTTTGCAGTTTAAGTGTTTTTGGCATCCATTGTGCACTTAAAATGTCCCCGCAGGGAATTCATATTCTTATGCCGCACCATGTCGCTAAAACGCCTGATGTTTTGCATGGTGGTGCACTTTGTTACCCAGATGGTGCACCACTGTATACCTTTTATCAGAGCGCTTTTTTTCTGTCAATAGATAATGCTTGCATCAAAACACAAAACAAAATTTAGTGTTCATTTTTAATTGCATAGACTTTCAAATGTGACGATACTCCACACAGCAGCAGATAAAACGTTCAGTCCATATGGAGAGAGAAAGGAAAACATCCAAGAGGTTTAGCACAGATTGTTCTCTTTATTATCATTAACAGTAATGTGATTCTGAAGCCCTCTGTGACCCCCTCACAGCAGCACTTTATCTCAGAAGTCATTCATTAGAATAAACAGAAGGCAGGCAGAAGACAGCAAGAAAGAGACGAGGGGGGTGAGAATAGTGTAAAATAAATTAGATACTTTTTATGAGATGAGCCACTTTGAGATGGTAAAAGAGAGCCCGCTTCAGAAATTCAAAGGAAATCCAGCAGTACAGTATCTGGAGATGAAGTTGTCGAGTGGAGTCTGTGATCAAGTTGTGGTTTAGCGCTCTGTGTGTAATCACAGTTACACTTATTGTCCACTTTGAATTTAAAGACCTACAGAAAATCTTACACTACACAGTGCATGTTTGCACAGAGATTGGGATGCTCTGTTTCTGTTCAAGACCGTGGACTGATGCAGGCTGCTGTGAGACTAATCAAAAAGCTTCTTAAGTATTCTTACTCAAATATAAGTGGATTGCTCAGTCTTTTTCTGATGGTTTTGCCCAGTATTTACAAAATAGGATTTGTACACTGGAATAACAGTAAAGGCCACCTTTCTCAATTATTCCCCACAGGTTCCCTTTTCTCTCCTCTTATCTGCACCCACTGGTGCTGCTTATCTTATCAGCTCTGTTATCATCTGCTAATCATCCAACTCTATACATGTTCATGACTGAATGTATACATTCGTGAGGATAAAATAGTAGAAATGGGATACAGAGTGGTCAGAGACTGTTTGGGGGTGGGATGGGGGGTTTGGTTGGTGGGGGGGCCGCGTGGATCCTTGGAGTGGTGTGACAGACTCCCCAGCCTCCTGGTAGGATTTGTTGGAATGTGAGAGAGGAGGATTTTAGCACCAGGCAAGCCACGCCAGAGTGCTGCAGACTTCATGCCATCTGTCTCAGCCTCCATCCTCCCTTTGCCAAACTCATCAGACCTTTATTTCCTCTCCCTTTTTCTCCTTCTCATCCCTGTTCACAAGAGTAATGGACATACTGAGATCTGCTAATGTATTGGAGGGAAAAAGGACTGGGCTTGATAAACATTCAAAAAAATCTCAATTGATTAATCTGTATTCTTGGAGCTAATTGTAGGACAGCACTGATGGAGATGAAAAAAAAGAGTGTCCAGTATCCCTGCTATTCATTACAGGACCAACACAGAAAGAGAGTTATTCATACCATGGCTGTTGATCAGTTGATAATGAAACATGTTCCGAATGAGAGCCAAGAAGTGGACTTAATTTATTGGTCCTTCATAAACAGGTCATTACCTTTCTTAACTTGATTTGTGAAAATATGGGAAGGACGATAGATGTAACGTTTTGTATCAAACTGTGAATGAAATCCATGCAAGAAATGATTTTAGTGTTAAAGTGTTTTGCCATTGATTGAACTGAGAAATTTTCTTGGCTATATCAATTAAATGGAAAAGAATATGTACATTTAAGTTCATTTAACACCTGCCAGCACTATGGCAACCCTGGTCAAAAATGGTTAAATCACTTAATTGTAAAATGATGTGCACTTTCAGGCTATAATTAAATCAAAAGCAGATTTTCACATCAAATGGTTTTGTGATTCTGTTGTGTTTGTGTGGGGCTGATCTCTCACCCTCTCTCTGCATGGGGGCAGCTAGGGACGAGGCAGCAGGAGATCACAGGGAGGAGATGTATCAGCTCCATGTCCTTAACCTGTTCGCAGAAGGATAACGGAGGGTGGAGGGACTGGAAAGGGAATCTACCCTTTGCCCGATATGGAACACCAGGTGGCAGGAAGTGGGCAGGGGGCCTTTGAAGCTGACCTCTGGTCTCTGCACCGAGATGGCCCAACGTTCGATTTAGCTAGAGTTGGCAAGAAGGGGAGCCAGGTGCCCCCAGAGGGTCCTAAGACCAATCAGATCTATTATGGGAAAGAGGAGAGAGTTGGCTAGGGCCAAGCCTCTCTGCTCCCAGTCCTGTGAGAGCCAAAGTCAACTAGCTACATCCTATTAAGCAGAGTAATACTGACAGCAGAGAATTGCAAAAGAAACTGAACAGACAGAATTTTCATAAAGTTTGCTTTAGGTCCCTACGGCAATATGTTATAAATCTGGATATAAAACAAGTTATTAGTGCAATTAATGCAAAAAGAAAAGAAAAAAAGGATACATGCAAAACAAATTTTAGGTTCAGGGCCCCAGCAAACTCAACACACTCACCCCATGTGGCAGAGATGATTCATTGACAACTTTTTGACTTGGATTTACAGCTCAAAAGTTTAACACAACAGAGTACATGCCCACGATTATACCTTCTACGGGAATAAATAGGTTGGGCGACAGCTGGTTTTAATTCTAAAGTTCAAAATCCCAAAAAAACAGGCAATAAAATTCAAAGACAGAATTCATCTGGATATAAAAGTGTGACTTTTTATATGAGAAACAACCTGTTGCAGGTCCACACAAGAACTAATGAGGATTATGTGTTCATTTTAAAAAAGATTTTCCTCTTGATGAATGATTTTTGTTGAAGCACTTACATATAACGAAAGATAATCTGTATATATTTGTATGTATGTATTTTTCCATTTTGCAATTGTGAAGACTCTTCATGATCTCATAACTTTTTTCATGTTTGGATTTTAAACTACCTGTAGCCCCACCTGAATGTTTTCAGTGCAGTGGAAGGTGTCCGAACAATAATTCAAGTTGGATTAAAACGTCAATAAAAAAGTCTCTGTGGCATGGAGTAAGTGGAATAAAGGCTTGTCGTTGTTTTTCTATAAATGCATACATTAAAAAAGGAAATACATACAAGTTGTGCAAGAGTTTTAGGAACTGTAGCGAAGACAGAACATTTGGAGAAATAAAGAGAGCCATAAGTTTATTCATTATATCAATTTATTTTAATGATGCAGCCACAGATTTCAGTTGAATGACCTGAGAAGGTGCAAACAGAAAGAGTTAAGAATCATCAAGACTGACACGAAGAAACTGAAATCAACAGATGTTTGTATGCAAGTATGTCAAAATCATCGAGACAACCTGGGTAAGGAATCCAACTATCAACATAACATTGCATTTGAAAGAACTAAATTATCAACAAATATTGAAAGGACATTGCATTTTGTTTGGTGTTTCTTTTGCCAGTACCATTAATGTAAAACATCAAACATTGAGAGAAAGCAGGACATAATGGCCAATTCATGTCTATAAATCAGGCATCCCATTCATAGTGTTCGTCCTGGACAACACTTGAGATGCGCAGGCTGCTTTGTATTTTGGCCAGATTTGGAGGAGGTGAGTGCTATCGGTGTCTATGCACTCATCCTTGTGTATATCTCTGCTTATCGCACACAACATGCACTCTTACACTCATGTGCACACACACTTAAACTCACAAACAGAAACTCAAATCTTGATCCCTCACCTGCATGCCTCCCTCCCTGGGCGAGAAAAAAAAAGCTTGGCACTCTGGAGAAGGATGACTGGGAGAAATGAAGATATGTTTGATTTCCTCAGCAACCAATGATGTTGCAGCGCTCTGTACTCTCTGCCCTCTGATAGGCCTTTGTCACTCTCTTCATCTTGAGCCCCATGTCATTCCCTCTAATCCCCCTCCTAAACACAAACAGGCCAATCCTGATGCAAGGCTCAGGGGCTGGGGAGGGATGAGACATGGAAAGAGTGAGGGGATGTAGTTCAGGAAGAGAGAAAGGAGCACCAGAAGCTGGTGGTGATGTGAGAAGGAGCCAATGTGTTATTATTAATAAAGCATTAAAAAAGTGAACACATCAAAGCGTACAGGGGCTATGCTATCACACATGAAAGTGACGCACTATGGCTTAATGTTTCCTAAGGCATGTTATGGTGATGCTGCTTTGATTTGAAATGCATTGTGTGGAAAATGGATTTACAGGAGTAGGGAGAGAAAGCCTGGTGAGGGTTCAGACCATAATTTAAAACCTGACCTCATAGGCTCTTCAAAGTGTCTGTGAGAGCCAATATTTAAGGCGTTCTTACAGGATGTGTGAGACTAAACCACAGCTACATGAACAGCAGATAAACAAATACATAAATGTGAAGGATGTGGAGTGCACCTGTAAAAACAGAGAGGAGGAAAACACTACTTTCATATTTTGAAAACTAAAAATCTATATTCCTCTGTTTTTGAGCAAAGGGTGTTGCACCTGATAACACTGTGCCCCTTCGTCAATCAAGGCCTGCAGGAAGAGAGGGATTTTTTTTCTTTTTTTTTTTATTGTGCCCCCATGGAAAACGTAATTATACTAATCTACCTTCCTCCAGTGCTCCAGCTTCTGTGCCACACTGGCTCAGACCACCTCCATGGCTTCATTATCAGTGCTGGGACTCACTAATGGCTTGACAGCTTCCCTGTGCAGGCTGCTGATGAAGAGAAACCAGGGGAGAAGGAAAAGAGGAAGAAGAGGGAGGAGAAAAGGGAAAAGAGGGGGGAAGAAATTAGACTCTAAAGAGCAAGGGGCTGCCATAAGGGTTAACGTCTCAATCATGTGGGACAATACTCTCAAGTCCAACTGCTTCGCCTTCTTAAAAGACAGCGGTCAGTGATGGGTGATGAAGTGACAGAGCATAGCAGAGTCAAAGAGGTAGTTAGGACATTTGCCAAAGTGCTCTGTGCACGGCAGGGTGACCATGACGTGAATGTGTTTGAAGTGGAAAAAGTCTAAATGTGCCTCCCATACACACCTCCACCTTCCATGTTAGCAACAGCTATAACCTCACAACATACAGAAGGACTGGGGGTGGGAATACAGTTTCACTTTTTTCCTGACAAATGACACCCTGACAGTTGGAA
This sequence comes from Leuresthes tenuis, assembly GCF_036924035.1. NCBI lineage: Eukaryota > Metazoa > Chordata > Actinopteri > Atheriniformes > Atherinopsidae > Leuresthes > Leuresthes tenuis. The sequence goes on along the minus strand of NW_027325365.1, from coordinate 12,334,332 downwards.
AAAGAAAAAAAAAACACAACAAAAAAAAAAAACGCTAGGGTCCCTGAACAGATTTCTCAGTTATAAAAATAAAATGTGTTGGATTAGACAAAGACAGACATTTTATATTTTACTTCTGAACCCAAAGGAGAGCACTGACAAATGCCACCCCACCCCCTCTCCGTCTGTGCCATAATTGTTTTTTTCTCTCTCTCTCTAGAAATGTCATATAGTTAAGAGGTGACAATTCTATATGGCACAAACAGACACTGATTTCTTCCAAGTGTACGTAGCATATAGACTGGCAGACTGAGATGGTGTTTTCTTTGCATCACGCTAAATTGGCATGCAAGCTTTAAACATTCTTTCTGTGATGTGAGAATCCATGGAAACCTTTAGAAATGGAGAGACAACATAAAGGCTTTACTCTAGAGATAAAAAAAACCCTCAGAGGTTGAAAATAGTGCAGACCTTATACTCTTGTTTCTGTGTAGGTGTAGTCTTCATTACTGAAAACCGCAGACATTGCACTGTTGCATAGCTCACTAAATTATCTGAGGGTTGGTGTTGTGATGTTTAGTGTGAGTAATAATGAACAGATCATATGGCAAATGCATATTGTTAAAAATGCTAATGATGGTAATTTGAACACATCTTATAATGTATTTTTTGCTTCCATCTGTTTGAAGACAAATTCCAATCAGATTTATCACATCACAGTCTAAACTTGAGTTTACAAACCACTTTGAAGGTTAAACATGAAAGCAAAACTTTACTGCAGCTGCTATATTGTGGTGGATTCTCAGAGTATATGTTAGGGTCTTTTAGACAAAATGTGTCTTAAATTCCTTCACACTGAAATATCCTCTGCAGAGAAAAGTTAAGCCAAACTTTTCTGAAGTGTGTTGGTGGCAAGACTGGCCTAATCACCAGTGACTGAGCAGAAGATTCTTAAAGGACTTTCATAACAGGAGAAAATGTAATATCATTAACAAACCTAGAATATTGAAATATAATTTATTTAAAAGCAGTGAATTGTTAGGATAATAACTCAGTTCAATCTAATCATTAAATAAATAAATAATTTTCCCACTAAATGTGATGAGATGTTACGATAGTGGTGATTTTACTAAACATACAGGACATGCAGGACCTTGTTTCATCATTTTGGGGAATTTACCAAGTTTCTAAATTCAGGCCAGTAAGGTAATTCTGACTTCAGGCAAGATTAATGCCCTCTTAGACGTTGAACCTGGGACCCATTTGGCTTTATGTTAAAATGTAAGAAAAAGAGAAATCCTAAAAATTGGAATGGTTCCTTGTTCCACTTAGGACAGCTTCCTTTATATTTAGCAAGCGTATAAATGGATAAATTAAGGTGACAGCAAATGTGCATGTCAGGGCTCAAGGGGATAATAATACCTCCTGCATCCCAACATTGTTGTCAGATGGCACATGCAGGCATATGAGGGGTATGACTCTAAGAGGGGTTTGGTGTAGACAAGCATGAAGACATGCTTTATTTCTTGTCAGGAGTAATGTGATGATACTTGATGCTATAACAGTCTTTTTGCAAAGGATTCTGAATCAGAAACTTGTTATAAATAAATATGCTAAAATAGGTTCAGTTGGGATTTGGGAAAGAGAAAGAGGGAGATCTGCTTCCAGTGTTTTTATTTGCTTCCAAGAGGAACTCTTTTAGTTAGTGAAGAGTAATTGGAGGTGAGATGTAAAAACAAACCTTATTCTGGCTTTTCCAGGTCAGACGATAGACAGAGAAATGCCTGCTTACCTGAGCATTTCTTCTCTTTTGTTGTCAAGATGGTTCTTTCTGTAACAATTCTAGTGCTGAGCAATGTGACTGTATACCACTAAACATCATAGCTTCTCAGTCAGATAAATGCAAAGGAAGATACATGAAGCTTAAAGCAGAGATGGGACTTTTTTTTCCCACATTTCTTACATGTAAAAACCGTAGTTGCTTCCACAAAAGGATCCTGAAGAAAGATCTTTCTGCAGCTTCTTGGCTTTGACAAACCCAAAACAGGAACCAGCCGAAGAGTGTTCCCCACAAAGAAGCGTGTAGAACAGAAGAATTTATTTTCTCACTCTCTAAAGGCAACTGAAAAATACACAAACAGCACTGCTAGAGAATACAGCTAACAAAACACTCAGGTAAAGGATTGTTCAGTCTTCAAATTGCAAGCTAATTGCAAGCTGTGTGTTTACATGGACCTTTAAAGAAAAATAAAATACTCTGAGAAATTGCATCTGACATTTTGCTAAAAAGTACGAGTGCAGCAGAAGCAACAAAGACAAACTGCTAGTACAATTTGTGGAGTATGATAAGCAGCTATGTTGCAATATAAGCATTCATTTACAGTATGGCTCTGTCTGCCTAGAAAATGTACAGATTCAGTATATTCTCACTTGTAACTCCATTTGTGTTCTTCACTGTGTTCTTCACCTGCTCCTGTGGGAAATAGCTGGTTCATTGGCTGCTAAATTTTCCTTTGTGCTGATCTGATAGTTGCTAACTGTATCTGTCAGTCATTTGGTACAAAGCAAGTAGTAAACTTTTATTTCTTCTTTTTCCTCTTTAAACATAAAAATGGATGGCTTATTCAGCCAAAATTGGAACAATGACAGGAGTAAGAGTGAAGCAAACTAGGTAATCGACGGACTGGACTGATTAACAATGAATTGAAACTCCCTATAAAGCCTTGTAAAGCTCAGAAGCCCCCAGGGATTCTGAGACTTGTGAATAGATATTATATTGAGCCTCCATCAACACTGGCTGTCACTTTAACACAGAAGAAGTCACTCAATGCAAACTGTCAGTGTCTATCATCCAGTGAAGTCTACAGACAATGATCATAATATGGGTGGGGGAGTTTTATCATGGTAAAATTATTATTATTGTAAAAGTTTTTAACATTTCTTTTCCATTGCAATAATAAAGAAATTACAACAGCCCCTTACAATTTACTGACACTGACTTTTACATCATGACACAGGCATCATTGTTCATTTTGGGATGCTGGCACTTTGGTTTTACCAGCGCTTTCTATATTACAGGGATGGACCCTTCTCCATCTTTACCTCTGCTTCATTCAGTCTCTCTTGGATGCTTCTGTCATTTTTCTGATTGTTGCCAATTAAACTGATTACTTCTTCCCTCATAAAGCAAGAAGTAAAAAATAATCACAGTTTCAGTGATGAAATGTCATTCTACTTTCAATTCAATATAGGATTTAAATGGTGTGCAAATCATTGCATTTAGTTATCAAGGTTACAAGTGAATCTACAAAGTAGTATTGATGCTGCTGCTGCTGCTGTTGATTATTTATCTACTCACAATTCTGTCATCTGCAGAAATACTGACTGGCTCTGTAGTTACAGGGTGCATAGTAAGCATGTTTACTTGACACTAGAAAAAAAAAATATTGAGTCAGTCCAACCAAAATCAAACTGCAATTTCAAACTCAAATTCTGCAATTTCTATCCCTCTCTGTGGGAGATTGTCATACATGTAAGTATAGCCAAAAATTTACATTGCATCAACATAATTTCTCTTTTTGGATTTATAAAGTATTATTCAATCCAGCTCAAAAGTGTTTATTTGGCATAGACTATAAGAATTTCAACTACTCAGAACCAAACACTTGAAGCTGTGTATATGTGGTGCCGTCATAAACAAGTTTGTGCTTTTTTATTTAAATTAATTTATTCATCTGTATGTTTTATTCATTAGTCTACTTCATTGCTGTTCTGTTTTTGCTTTTTCACCATTTCCTTATATCTAGTTTCAACATCTTGGGAGATTTATGGACTCATCTAAAGATCTTAATCTTTATTCAAGATCTTAGTTAATCTGAAATTACTCAGCAAATGTTAGCAAATCAATCTGTTTAAAGTCCATTAATCAATATGTTTCAATTTATTTGTAATTTTCAACCTGGAATTCAAGACTGTTTATATCTCATAATTGTCTGCATAGATTAGGCACTTACATGGGTTCGTATAGTGTAAGGCCATGACTTAAGTCAACTCCTTAAATTTGGTAATGACTGATAAAAAGTGGAATTTAAAACACCAAATCAGAACTTTTAGACTTTTAGAACCTTTCAGAAAAAAGAAACCTCACATCTACAGTGCTGTGCCAAAGTCTTGAGCCACTCCTGATTTCTTTGCACTTCACAAGGAAAACAGCAAATGAGTGCAGTGATTTACAGAAATGTTCAAATGAAATACAGTGTATAATGGAAAAAACAAAAAACATTTTGTACAGTTCTATCAAGCTTGAGATTAATATTTGATATGATTGCCTTTATCTTCAAACACAGCCTGAACCACCCATGAAAAGCTTTCTTCAGGTCTTCAGGAGTATAGCTATCCGGCCTTCTTGAAGGACATTTCAAACGTCTTCCTTAGATGTTGGCTGACTTCCATGCTCTGTCGAGATGATCCCATACTGCTTCTGTAATGCTGAAAAGTACTTTTCAACATGCATGATAATACATGCATAATGATGGCTCTTGGGAGGATTCATGACCAGTTGCCACTGATAATTAGCCTGTGTAATTTGGCATACCTCAGCCTTTTCTTCCTGTTTCCCTTCCTTAAGAATGGCTTCTTGACAGCCACCATTCCATGGAGACCACTTCTAATGAGGCTCTGGTGAACAGTGAATGAATCAACTGAAGGTGTAGATACCTCTCTCAGGTCCTGTCCCGGGTCTTTGCCAGATTTGTTTGTCTCCCCTTTATTAGAGACATCACTTTGAGAATTTTTTTAAATAAATAGTTTTAAGGACACATTGCACACCATGCAGAGATCATCCAAGTTTTCAGTTAATATCTCTTTGAGAATCACCCCGTCAATGCAAAAATTTACAATTTTATATCTGTCTAGCTGTGTTATCTTTGGACTTTTGCAGATACAACTAATAGAAACAAATTGCATGTCCTTGTGACTTACTGCAAATAACAAAGAGCCGAACAATACTATTCAAAATTGGTTCTTTGCAAAGTTGCCTGCTATGTGGAGACACAAAACTGGTTCATTCATTCACTTAGGCACCTCTTTAATGCTTGAATATTACATTGAGCAGTTTTAAGCAGTTTAACAAACAAAAAAACTAATTCCTCTGTAAATGGTCTTGTACAAGGACTGGACAGAGAAAGAGGGAAAAAACAGTTAAAGTCTAAAGAAAGACTAAGAAAACAAAATAAAAGTAGATGAGGATTGGCTTTTGGAGACAATATTGTACGATATTGTACATCTTAGAGAGCTGGCATATTTTTCAGCAAATGCACTTGTTAATGACAAATATTTGTCTCACTGCAACCTCTGCTCAATCCAGCACTCCATCATTCATAGTTCTAAAGTTTTCCAGAATTAATTAACAAATCAGAATGAGGGATCAGTGTATATCTCCCTAACTCTCAATTCAAAATGTACACATGTATTGTTTGGATTCTAGCTCTGTTTGAGACCACATGTCTCAAACAGAGCTCATATATGTCAAACAAATATTCAACAATGATGGTTATTATCTAACTAATTTGTACTATGTGCAATAAGATTTCTTATTTTCTAAAGTATTTGAAATTACATTCAAAACACATTCACAATGATGTGTGATTTCCATCGAGACCAACTAAAACTTTTTGACAGTTGGGTAAAAAAAAAAAAGACAATTTAAAAATATCTGCTTACTTCAAACTGAGATTTCATCTCTATAAAGTAAACCTGCTTCTTCTTCTTCTGCTGCTGCAGTTGTGAGTGATGGGGAGTTTCAGTTCGATCAACTGTTGTTGGGTCATTCACACTGAGAGTCTTTGAGGTTACATCTGTGTCACTCAGTGTGGTTCCATGCACAGTTGAGTCAAGCCACAGTTAGATCTCAGCCTAGCCATTTAATTGGACCACCATCCTTGTCTCGGTAAACATGAATGAGAGGACAATCTAGTTATTAACTGAAGGACTGTATGTGAAAATGTTCAAGACATTTTACTGCTTCTAACTTTCTCTGTGGGAGATCATCATACATGTAAGTAAGCTGAATTTACCGCACTGTTCTCTTTAAGTTACTTTAATGGTGATATTGTAAGATGACACTGTGTTATAAAATCAGGCTTTTATTAGTGCAGAATGACAGACTGGAATTGCTTTAGCGACCACAAGTTAACATATAGTCTTTGGCTGATTTTTAATCACAACTGACACATTTAGCTGTCTGACAAAAGAAACAGAAAAACGTGAATGAGAGTAGCTTTATGAGGTATTCATCTGTATCAATATAAACTTGCTTGCTTTCTATGGAGGACTGAGCCTGTCCTAATCCAAAATAAATACACAAATATATAAATGAAAGACTGCCCACTAATTTGCATAATGGGGCATGTAAAAAAAACGTGGAAGTAAATGTGGGGAGAAAATGTAAAGAGAAAATTACAGAGAAGTAAATACATCTATAAATCAAATTAATTTAATTTCCCTTTGCATTTCTAACCATCAAACTATCAGTTACCAGTAGTTGGCTTGTCATTGACCTCGTCAATAGCTGGCTTTGGCAAGTTTACATAACCGACACTGGCTTTTCAGTTGTCCTTATTTTGTCCTCCTTATTGTGACACACTTATGAGGTTCTCCAGCTGAATCAAGTCCAGCATGGCACTAGTGCCAGCCAAACACTAGCGCATATTTCAAGTTGGTTAAAAATGAGTATCTGTAAGTCACCTTCTCTGTGGACACAAAGCTACAGTGGACATTCTTGACTTGCCAGACTGAAATAGTTTATTCTTGTGGTACATTTCTCACTGTTTAAAAATAACTTGTAATTCTAATTCTCACAGTCTGCTTGGACCTCCAATCATTCCAGCCTGCGTTTATTTACACTGTACACACTACATAAACAGAGTTGTATCAACTGTCTCTTGTTACATTATTGTAATCTTCTTTTGCAGCTAACTGCATACTAACAAATAGGTCTAGGTATGCTTATGCAATGTCAATGCAATGCCTTGACCAACACCAAAGGCCATTAGAAGGTGCATTTTCTCTACATCCAGGACTGATCAGTTCAAGTAATTATGCATGATTTGATACAATTAGCTTATCAACTATCTACAAATCTAGATATCTGTGCCAATTATTTGTAGCAGAAAAACTGACCTTGTTTGATCCATGCAAAACAACCATTTGATGTGGCTGCATACAACATGAATTCGTTTACAAAGAACAAAATTATATTAGTGATATCAATACACAATCATTCGAACTACTGACAGGTAAAGTGAATAACAGCATGAGATCATTCATGTACACTTTCTATGTACGTGTAAGTGCAGACAGGAAGACAAGTTGGTTTGCTTGTAGATAAAACCAAGTAGGAACATTTACAGCCAGAATTAAAGCCAAAGATGTGTGTTGCTGAGGTGTTGATGATATTCAAATTACACATGAGGTCATTATATAGATTGGAGATGAAGTAAATTAAATGCAGTGGTACTGGGAATGCTATCCACCACCAGAGCAAGCCAAGACAGTGGGAAAACAGTGCTCAAACAAGAAGAACGAAGTGACAAAACAGTTATATATTTAAGTGTAAGACTTTCGAAAAACTACTTATGTTATGTTTTTTCAAAAGCCTTAGTTTCTGCCATAAAACCTAACACTCAAATTTTAGTTTTTCAAATTGAGATATGAAAAAATTAATTAATAAATAAACAAAAGACTGATGCGTTCCAAAAGTGTCAGAATTTGGGGGTCTGAAAATGCCAAAGTATGCTAAATATAAGGAATAGATGTGGCAAATGTTCTGCATTTGAAGATGAAATCATAAAATTGTGGATTAATTCAATTGTTGAAAAGACTTTTATATAACAACTAGCATTACAGAACACAGATAAACAAACCATAGCCATTTCCACACAAGAACCCCAGACAAGTTCAGGACAATGTTCCATATTTTTTCCAGTTGCTGTTCACACATGTACTTCCCAGTGGGAGATTTTTTTGCTGGAGCTGTGTTCTAACAGCTGGAAATGTAAGGGATGTGATCCAGGAAGCATCTTTTATTGTTTTCTTTACAAAATGACAAGAACAGCAGATGAGGCTCTTGCTGTCCTTGATATCAACACTGCATGGGTAAATAAAGGTAAGGAGCGAGTAAAAGTGACTTACCAGTCTGCAGAATGAAGCAATAGCTCTCAACCAGCACACTAACAGTGTGTGTGCTGGTTAAGATTGGTTGTGCTAAGTGCTACAGGAGATTAGCTTCAACATTCACAGATTGTCTTACCGGCTGATCTTCTGGATATTTTATTTGGGCTAAATAGAAAATGTCGGCAAGAAGTCTGAAATGAATGAACATAATTTGCATTGTTACATATGCCACTTCTTCACAACATCTCCAGAGCATTTCAGGACTGCAGTGCATGTGTGAAGGAGGTGGCTGGAAGGGATGCTTAAACACAGAGTTTCCAACTATGGGCCATTTAATGTTTGATCAAAATCAATATACTTTCAGCCAGTCCTGGTTGGGTTTATGACAATAACATTACTTCAGTGGGATTACAAAAAGATAATGGTTAGGATTGAAATGCACTCATTTTACTTGCCTTAGTTACATGCAAGTATACATGTTGCACTGAAACTTTGCTACTTCCTATATGGCTTTGGGCAGTAACCTCACTTGATTAGGGTTAGAAATCAAAACCATTTGAGTAGGGTAGGGTTGAAAAACAATCAAGGGTTAAAAAAACATTATTTTACAAAGGAGCCATCACTGCCATGGGCACCAGTTATTACCATGTAGTTGCTCTTACAACCACTAGAAATCACATATTCTTTGAATGTAATCATGGGCTATATTTAACCTTCATGAACAAATTCCACATGAGCATTTGGTATTAAAGGGCAGGACAGTCTCCTCCAAAACCGTTTATCACTAGCTAAGTTTAACTAATCAGATTAACGAAGTGGTCGGCCAGCAAACTCTTGCTGAAGCCACTAAGGAGAAGAGCGAAACATGTTCCACCTAAAAAAAGTCGTAACCAATATATACTTTAAAAATAAAACCAATCAAAAGAAAAACTCCATCACAGGGCCAGCAGAGAAAAATGACCATACACACACACACACACACTTTTAAGGTAAATTTAGAATCACCAATTAATCTAACATAAACATTTCTGGACAGTGGGAAGAAGCCTGAGTCCCCAGAGAGAACTTTTGCATGCACCAGGAGAACACAGAAAAAATGCACCAGCAGAGATTCGAACAGGAAATGTCCTTGCTGTGACCACAGCACTGTACAGCGCAGATGGCTATGAGTATCCATTTTATACAGTTAGCAAGGTGTGCTTTTAGCTTTACAGAGGAGTTAGTCAAACAATGGGAGAGCATTAAAACATGCCAATACAGCAGTATTAGTCAAGAGCCTAAGTCAATACACCCCACTGAGCTGCATGCCTTCCTACAAACACAAGCAATTGCTTTAAAAAGCCTCAGCACTAGATAGAAACATCAATTACAGTAAATTACACCAAAACAGTGTGTAACACTTCAATTTGTTTAATCTCCCAGGCTGTCTAAGCTGTTTTGGATAAAAGCAAAGCACATCAGAGTAAGATAACATTCAATAGCCCTTAGATGCATTGCACTATAAAGCTCCGGTCGTGTTAATATATAGAATGAGAGTTATTTTATATTTAAATTCTTACAACTTCCTTTTAAATCATTTGTACATACTCACAAATGGGCTTTTATTCAAATTAGAGCACTCTGTGCCATTCCAGTGACTTTTAAAATCCACATCAGCTCTAATGTGTTCCCAGTTTTCAGTCGGCACTTTTATGGAATACAAATAATGCTTTCAGGTTAGTAGTTCAGAAAACTGAGAACACTTGCCAAGGCAAAACTGGGATACATCAAATGTTCATCAGGGCTTTCATTTAAATGTCTTCGACACAGGTTGACAGAGTCTGCTATAAGACTATTTGATGAAAATTACAGTAAAAGCTATGATGATTGACACAAATCTTCCTGTTCTGAAGAAAAACAAATTCTATACCAGTTGAGGCAGAAAGGTTTGATTTGCTCCAAATCAAAGACATCCAATCTGAATTAAACAGTGCATCGATAACTTCCTTTGCCATGGCTGATTATCCAGGAGGGGTGTTGGTTGCTGGGGACAGATGAAGATTTGGTTGTTCAGTGAACATTTTGGGAGGGGGTAGGGGGGCTGGAGTAAATGAAAGACAAATGCGAGTAGTGCCCACTCAGCTATTTTCCCAGTCAAGATCAAAGGCACGCCGGACTGGCCGCTCCACAGGAAACTTGAGATGGGTCCTGCCTTTGTTTGCTGTTGCTAGGAGACCTGCAGAAGGCTGAAAGTGTTTGCAGTGGGGTACAACATCAAAACCATTTCCAATATAAATTTTTAAGACAGCCATGTATTTGTGTCCTGGACTTTGAATTTACTGAGCACACAGAAAACATTAACGCTAATGAGTAGTTACACAGAGCTGTATGCATGTGCACACTTTGAAAGGCCACTTGTCAGTCATGTACATACTACCCAAATTGTCTTTGATTTCATAGTTTGGAAGCATTGCTACGCTGAGGCATAGAATCAACTGATCAAAAACAGACAATATTTAAGCATTTCTTTGGGCCTAATACAGAATAACACATACTGTAAAAGTGCAGACGGTTCACAAAAACAACTTGAATATCACTTATAAGCATAGGTTTGGCTTTCAAACAAAACTAATTACAATGCTGTTATATATTAATGGGCCCCATGATAGTAACGGTGGCTAGACATGTGTCACAGAGAGCTCATTACATATCATTAGTTCAACACTTCAATAATGTCTACACCTGCTGAGCAGCAGATAATGACTTGGCCCCAGATATTTGCAGGACTATTGTCTACTAAGCAAAGCACCACCAGGAGAATAGATCCACAGGCTTATGAGAGGCATGAAAACTGATAAAGCTGTACAATAACATAATGTACACACATTTCGGATTTGTTCTAAGCTAGAGTGACTGCAGCGTAGAATAAAAAATCCAGCTTTCAGAATGGAGCCGTATTTTTTAATGGAACTGGGTCATAGCTCATTAAATAAACAATAATAATGAGCCACTCGTGAACCAACATGCATTCTATCTGGACATATGCTATTACATCTTTCTGGGATTAAGTAAATATTACAAGGTTTGCAACTATGGTGTCTTACATCCTAATAATATACTTCTGATATTCGTCTTTAGTAGCTCTGGCCTATCCAGTGTTGCATAACTTTTAATATACTGAAGTCAGCCTTTTTTTAAGCTTATATGGACAAAATCTTGTATGAAACTAATATAGAGGTTACATTTTAAAAAATGCTGTACGAATTATTATCTGTGGTATAATTTCATACTCACTATATTAAATCTGCCTTGTGACTAACAGGACTCATAAAAACTGCGCTTGCCAAAAAAATGACCTTCATGTCTGGAATGATGAAAATTAGAATTGTGCTGTGTCTGCCTTGTGTTTTCACTACTTGAGCCAACTGGCACAGCACTGGCGTCCTCTCCCAGGCTCCCAGTCTGCCATGATGACAATGGCAACTAGCTTCCGCATGGCATGTAAAAATGGCAAAAATATCAGCAAGCTAAGGAACGTTTGGAAGATCTGAAGATAATGTAAAATAGCTGATCAAACACTCTGCTAAAAAAAAATGCACTGGTGTGGATTGATTTTGCAAGAAATTTGGCTTTTCTAGACCATCAGGCCCTTCATCCATGTTTATAATGCTGTGTGCTTTCAATGGCCGCCGTAAAAAGAGCCAATTTCTATCTGGAAGAAGAGTAAATGGGGTTACTTGAAGATTCTGAGCTTGTATCCTTTAGAGGCCTGAATTTCTTCCAGCTAGCAAGAACTAAAAATGGCCTACATTCAAGTGTGTCATGAGCTTACGCACTGTGTCCTGCCTTAAATCGCTGCAGTCAATACCAGTGAGTGTGATTGTGAGGCTTTTGTAGAAAACATGTAGGACAAGGGGAGGCAAAAAGTGATGAGACTAAACAGATTCATCCTCTGAACATTTGTTTCACCCTTTAAGAGAAAGAGTCTAGGCTAATCCTGCTGTTTGTGTGGAAGAAAGAGTTGTCCTCCCTTGTCACAGCAACCAGGGATCCACCCCTGTGTGACATCACAGTGAACAGGCTGCTGCCAAATCTTGCATCAGCAGCCTAAATTCACTTTAATTTGTGAGCGAACTGTTGCTGCGAAAGCTGAACATTGTGTAGATTTATGACTGCTGAGCACTAATCTATTATGAGTTTTAATGAGTTTTTGACTAAGAGTTACTTTGTTCATTTAGCTGCCACCTGCTTCTAATGAATACAAATCTTCACTGCAGTTATTCCTCTGAGAGAGGGATAAAGAAAAAAACAACTGTTTGATTTAATGCTTCTTTTTTTCCCCCACTATTTTACAACTAAATTTAAATTTGTAACCACTTGTTCTTTGGGTGTCTTCATTTGTAAAGCGCAATATTTCAATAAATAAATCATCTTTGAGAAAAGTTATGAATAATGTAGCTATCAGAAGTTTGCATAAGCAATCAGCATGAAAACACAGTAGGGAGGGTTTGAATACTCAAAAAGTACAAATGGTAAGACACTAATAAGTTTTGGAGTCTAACAGAAACATCTGATGACTGTAACATCCTAATTTAAAGTTGATGGAGAAGTGGCGAAATGATTATTCAGTCCTCATGATTATAGATGAAGATAGCCTTATTGTCTGTTTCCTGTGGATTTTTTTTTATCATCTAATTTGTGTGTGTGCATTTGTGTGTGTGAGAGAGAGAGAGAGAATGTGTGTGTATGTACATCATAACCGACAAGTTAGCAGTGAAGAATCCAACCTATTTTTGTTTTTATGTCTTGACAAGCCTGAAGTAGAAGGCAGCAAAGTAGCCAGGATGCTTCCCCAAACAGTTCACCTCTGTCTCGAGCGATGACTGCTGCCTGAACTCTGTTCCCCCCACTGAGACAATAAAACGGCTGGATGACTATAGGAGCAACAGAAAGGCCAACAGTTTATAACTCAAGAGAGACAAAGCTATATAGCTTGTGTGGAGACAAAGATTTAAAACGGTAAGAGATTGGAATTCTCTCAGGCTGAGGTCAGAAGGCCAAAGTTACCTTTTCAGATCCCTGAAGGCAGATGGGAAGACCCAATCTGAAACACACAAGCTGCATCCCCTCATCTTTACACAAAGGAGATGTCTCAGTGAATATTTGCAAAATCTTACCATTCAACAGATGCTTACTTGGTGAATAAATTATATGTACTTTCTTCAGTCAGAAGATCATTACACTGTAGTTTCACACAATCATTTGGATAAAAGAGCTGTCATGATGGAATAGAGCTGGCAGGACAATTCAGCTTATTTTTCCTGAATGATTCTGGAAGGATTCAAGTTTATTCAATCATCGTGAAATGAGAAAATGTCACATTTTGCTTCAGCCATGTTCAGTTTGTTAAAAAAACGAAATACAACTCAGTTCTTCATTTTAACTTAACAAATGCAGACTAATTGATATGATATATGATATGAACCAATTCACCTTTTTTCTTATCAGGAGAAATCAAAGTAAAGCAGAAAACAGCAAAGTTTTTATTGCTGCATTAAAGTTATTCAAACATGAAAAAAAAAAAAAGTTAAGACCATAATGTTACAGATGCCAGATGTTACAGAATATTTGGTCTAATGTTTATTATTTTCCAACCAAATTCTAAACTTTTTGGTGTATTTCAAGATGGAAAAATGTTTGTTGACTTAAGATACAGCTATATTCTTTAAATCGCAGAAAAATGTATCACTACATATTTAAATCTACCAAAAGCGGCAAAAGCTTAAAACATTTCAAGCGGCATTATCCAAAGAGAGTACATTATGATATAAGGGCGGTTTTGAGCCTTGATCTTTTCACACTGTGAGATTCTCTTTTCATTCTAACAGCATTAAAAAGAGAAGAAAGACTCAGAGACAGAGGAGTGAGGCTGACGTCACAGTCCAAGAGTCACCCGCCGTGTGTTCAGCGTCTCCAAGTAAAGACTTATCTGCAAAGAAGTTTGGACGGACAATGTGGGCGGACAGGGCGTGAAACTACTATCATCATCAGTTCTGAATGAAAAAAAGAAAACATATCTTCCACAAAAAAGAGGGCTCATTCCAATTCAGCAGCGTTGTTAGGACAACGAGAACCATCCCTCAGATGATTAGTTCCACTTCAAAAGAATTTACTTTCCGCAGTGGAAACGTCCCCCTTTTGTGTCCTTACACAGGGTTTTCTCAGCCCAAAAGAAGAATCGTATGTTTAGTCAGCCTGTTTATTATTCCTTCTGTTCACACTACAATTGTATTAAATAAATAGAGTACTGCTAACAAAAGCCTATTAGCCCATAAACATGTCCCGAGACACACAAAACAGGGTAAATCACAGCCTGCACAAGAATTAAGATACTCCAGTAAAGGCATAAACTACATTGCTGAAGACATGGTACTAACTCACACTGCCTCGCCACTGACATCATGAAACTTGTTATGTTGCACATATGCTTTTCAACAGGGGACTTGTAATGTGGTTCCATCTCAATTATGAGTGATGCCGCCCCTTGCAAAACAGCAACAGTTCCTGATGATGCAGTGAAACAGCAGTAAGTGGTACATGTTCTGGTGCATGTATAATCAGAGGTATGGATGGTATGGTGGCTTGTTCAGGTCACATGAGAGGCAGGCAGATAGGCTCACCGTAAAAGTTGCAGTCATTCAATAAATAAAAAAAAAAAAATAATGTGCACAATGAATTGAAAAACATGAATTACTTGCCACGATATTAGTCAAATATTTGCATATATTATATGTTTCAACCAACTCAAAAACTGACTCAAAGTACAGATCATGAGCAGGAATTGCAGGTAATAACTCAGTAATATTGGACAGACATTACTGTTAGCTTATTGTACTGGGGAAGCTCAAAGAATAAACAGCTTTATTGCTAACTCTGACTTCATCAAGATTTGAAATAACAATATGGATACAAAAATGGTTCTGTTGATCCTCCACTTGTTGCTCAGACAAACGGACATCTTGCCTGAGTTCAAATCCCAAAATAAGCAGAGAAAAACACACCTAAATGCAGGTGATTGGATTTAGGATGAACAGTTTAATTTTCTGTTTGTTTGTTTGTCACAGCCTGCGACTACTGAGACATTTATTTTTTTATTTTTTTCCACAAGGTTTATTTCTAAAGTCGAAATCAAATAAACAAACAAATAAATTGGATGTACAAGAAAAGTTAATAATGTGAGAGAGATATATCCTTTTATTTCTACTATTTCTAACAAAAGATCTTTTTCAGTTGACTTCACAAACAGTGCCCTGAGTTCTTTAAATCTAATTATGAGGTCCATTAACTTTGCCTGAAACAGCTCAGAAACATCCATCTTCTTCTACGTATTCAGCCACGAGACTTCTGTCTACCTACAGAGCCTTTTGGCACAGGACACACCAGCAGCAGCCCTTTTATTTTGTCAACTATCCAAGCTTTGATTTTTGATTGACACTGAGTAACATCTGTCAGGGTTGCAATGTTCAGTTTTAATGCAAATGTTCAAAATATGAGTTGACTCAGCATTTATCGTAATTTTAGAGGCTATTGGTTGTGGTGCCGTTGAGTTGTATTGCATTATATTGACAAATCTGTGGTTTGGCCGTGATATTTTAATCGAGGAAGAAACATGAAAAATGTAAAACACCACTCAAGGCAAACAATTCTAACAGCAGCAGAGACCAAAGCTTCCATAATGACAACAAATTTAGAGTTAGAAACAAAAAATAGATGGGGAAGAACACACAATGATGTAGCTGTAAGCAAATAATATTCATGCATTGGTCAACAACTATGACTTCTCCTACAGGCTAATAAATGGAGGGATAAGGAGGGGTGAAAAACTGTGTTTCAGGATAAATATAGACATACAAAATAGGCCTGCATGAAAAGTTGTGTAAACAGCACATGCATTAGAATAAAAAATTCTCTCATATCTGCTTCTAGCTGGATGCAGGGCATTTGAAACAGTTCAATAAAAATTTCTATACTGTATAGATGCTAAACAGATTAACTCCAGTGAGCTTTTACAGCTCTAATTATTCCAGTAACACATAACAAAAAGCAGATTGGGAATCACTTCACAATGAAACTCAGCATTACAATAAGATTTACTTGCCATTAATGCCATTATCAACTATGACATCAGTGATCCGAAGATAACTATAAGATAAACACATTACTGTCAATGTCATTAAAAACTGAACTAGATAAAATCACAAAGGTTGATTTTAAGGAAAAACTGCTGGGTTTTTTTCACGTGTGTATCATTGGATGAAAATTGATATTTCACCTCATAAGTGTTGTAAAAGAAACTGAAGTATAGTTAAATCCATCATTATTTCCCCCAGTTTTAATAAATGAGGACAAGCTGACTTGAAAAAAGGTCTTAACTCAACTACAACTAATTGCCTCTTTCATCTATCCAATTAAAAGCAGGATTTTAATCCTAGTAGTTTATTTCTTGTTTTGATTGCTCATCATGAGCCACAGCCTTTTAATCAGGACATAGATGTAAGTATTGCATATTAATTCTGCACTGAGGTTATTTCAACCTCTCCATGTGCAGGATTCCCCTTGGTCTGATCCTACAATGACTCAGCTTAATTGACAACCACAGCACAGGATGTGTTGGCAAAGGTAGCTGCTATCTGCTAACATTTTCACTTCATTGCCACACAGGTGTATATGTGTGAAAGTGTGTGGGGTGGGTGTTAAAATGGTGCTGAGGATCAATGGGATGTTGTTGTTGTGAGAGACTCATCAAGGGAAACATCAGTAAGGTGGCATCAGAAATTGTCATGTGTGATGTTGGTGAAATATATGTGGACTGCCTTTGCTTTCAGTTGCCTGAATAAATATTGAGCAGCAACAGCTCAGATTCTCTATACTTTCTTTGATTAAACAGCCTGGTTGCAGGAAGTAATCTCATCCTTACCCAAATGAGATGGTAATGCCTTCTCTCTGGGAATTCAGCAACAAACAGCAGTACCTACACATAGGCTGTGAGACTCAACTGGGACTAATAATAGAACCTCAGTTCTCTTAATGGGGAATCTATATTATTCTCTTCAAAACTGAGATCACCTATATGGGTCAGTGGGATTTCTGAGGAATAAAACATTGAAAGGAGCAACCAAAAGAAAATACACTCTGCTGACAACAGATCTAAGGACTGCAGCAGCTAATAAGAAAATGATTTGGGCAGAGTAGCAGCTCAGAACTTTAATTAACAGAGCTGGTTTTAACTGATTGAAAGGGGGCACATGTCCACACTCATGTGCGTGCAAGCCTAATTATTTCCAATTCCTTGATTGTCTAAATAGGCTTTATAAATAAAAGCACAAGTGACTTGGAATGTTCAAACGAAATTATTTTAGAAATGGAAATGATCAAAGAGGAAATTTTCATAAATTCTGTGATCTGTGAGTTCATACACTGGGACTTCACTCCTCCACACTGCTGTGGCCTACGAGACGAACACACACACGCACACACACGCACACACGCACACACACACCACTGCCCCACTCCCAACATCTGGCTTTCTCAGGGGACAATAACATTTATTTGCCCATATCTTTTCACAGAAAGTCAACAATTTAAGCTAAGTAAACACAACAGCAGCACCACTTCATTGAGATCAAAATTAGACATATGTGATGATGAGAGCTTGGGAAAGAGATATGAGATATAAGATAAAAGAGAAGAGAAGAGAATGAAAATGAAAATGAATAGAAAAAAAGGGAGATAAGGTGGCATGACACAACATGCTGTGCTGTGTCTTGGCTTTATAAATGATGTGTTATGACCTAAAGGTATCTAAGGGGCCCTGGGTGATGGATTTAGAACATGTAACAACAGTAAAGGCTGTTCCATAATGCAGATGAATAATAAAATGTTTGGAGATAATTGCAATGCCATTGGCATCTTGTTCACATGTGTGTACTACCAACAGCCCACGCTGGCTCCTGGTGCGACTGGTATCTTCACTTAATGTGTTGGTAAAAGAAAGTATTTGAAACATTTCAAAAGATGGAAAAAGCAGAAAATTAAACACTTTGATACTTACAGTAAAGCTGCGTGGTTATAAACAAGAAAGGATGCGGTGTCTTTGTTTTTCTCATTTAGACTTCTTGGAATCTGCCTTGGCCCCTTTGTGGTGTATTCTGAATCAGGTTGATCTGCAGAGCATAAATGAATGATGTCTTTGATCAAATTGCAAATTACTGTAATGCAAAAAACTGAACATGCATGTCATATCTTGTTTTCTTTGTGGTGTTGTTAAAAGTTTCCAATAGAGTAAAATTTCAAACAACAATGTGGACGTTCATGTGATAAACTAACTCAACTCTTATCTGGTCCACTCACAAGATTAGAAGTTAAGATTTTGTTTGTTTAGTATTGCGCTGATATACCTGTGACATCAAACTTGGGATTTTACATTCGACTTAATCGCATTTCCAGGCAAAGACCTTTTCTTTGTTGCAGGTTAAATTTCCTGAAACACACCCAGAGACAGAGACAGATTGCATAATTTTGCCCATTACATAACTGAAGGACATCATTTATAGGACATATAATGTGAGATAGTGGAGAAGAACTGAGTACAGGTGCTACTTTTCTCAGCCATATCCCACTTTAATATTGGAGCTGTCGGAACCACAATGTGACAACACTCCTTTGTTACTTAGGAAATTAATTCTTGAGTCCTCGTCTCTTTGACATACCTTGAAAACAGGATTATTCCCATGAGACTTAAATGAATGCCATCAGTTCTGCCTCTGTGGAAAGGTTCAGACTTCACAGATTTTAGTCAGCACAGATGCTAATCTGTGTCAAAGATTACTGCCGCCATTTTTATGTTTTTATTTTATTTTTATTTCATGTACATGCACAAGTGCTAACACACCGTGCACATATTAACATATCTTAGTGTCCAAGGGTAGGCTGCAATATGGATTATCTAAAAGATAAAGAGACACATTACCTTAAACTGAACTGATTGCTAGTCTCTCTCTGTTGCTCTTCTTAGCATGTGGCTCATGATAAACTATCACTCACTGTCCATCAATGGTTCTTTCACTTCAGAGAGAACTAAGTGGCACATTGTTCTTTTGGGATTAATTCCCCGATGAATCCAAAAAAATAAAGTAAAAACGGGTTACCTTGCATTTTTCCTGCGCCATCAGTGCCATGACAGTGCTTCTGTCTGTGTTGTGCACTTCAGGGTCAGCACCACACCAAATCGCATTTTTCCCCTTCATTAATGTCACAGCCTTAATTCAACATATCATCACAGTGCAAACCTTGGTCTAACGGTAATTGAAAAGGCCCAAGGGGAATTCCTGCGTTATGTCTGGGGCCCCCTATTCCCCACCAACCAACATCCATCATTGTAGAGTTAGGCCCTGGGGTGATGTTGAAGCACTCAAGGTTAACAGCAAGACTGCCATGCATCCTCACTTACAGCCCTCTAAACTGTGGCCTTGTGGGACCCCACTACTGCAACAAACACTAGGATGAAAACTACACACAGCATCATGTCCAGTGCATATTAATTTATCAGAAACATACCAGCAGGTCCAAGCTTGAACGTGTCAACACTTCTATGTTGAGTAAATGGATGGACTTCAATAGCGATGTGATCAGAAACAGAATCCTTCTGTCAGATGTTGAGTTCACAGGCTCGATTACGCAGCTGCCTTGCAATGCATACTGCAACAGATGAAATTAAACACTCGTGATTGCTCAATCACTGCTTTGAAACACCCTGGACCGTGATCAATGCGATCCCTGTTTTAAGTTTAGCCTCAAACAACAGAGATTTGAAAAAAAATTACACAAAAAGTCTCACAATAGATCTGAATTGCAGCTAATAAAAGGCGATGGTTTTGGGAGGCAGCAAAGACGACAGCTGTTTAGGATATCTTTGCATAGTTTTCTTTGACAAATCTAAGGCAGTGTGTTATTTAGGATGTATGATCAAAACCTTTGTAACTGTTTCTAACAAACACATCAAATGTATTCTGTACAATGTGAATCATTATGCAAGCTCCAAATACAACATTCTCAAAGATCACATACCATAGAACTGTTTAGAAAAACAGATTATGAAAAAGTATTGATCCCTGTTCAAATATGCAGATTTAAGCATATTCGTATGGCTCTTCTCATACATTAAAGCTACCAGCTGCCCTTGCAAGAGAGATGAGGACATTAAGGCTCAGACTGGTTGATCTCTGATGACAAGGGTCTGGAATAGGGATTAGAAGCGGGGACCAAAGTTATGGTCATTCCCTTAAAAAGGATGGCATTGCATCTCAAAGGCTTGGAGTTTGCAGGAGCTGACAGATCTTCAAAGGTCTGCTCGTCCCACACAACCAACTATATCTCCAAAAAAATTGTGTATGAATTTTAAAAGTCTTTTTATATTATTTATCGGCTTTTTGCATTACATCAAGCAAAGAATGCTGCAACCAATATGTAAAAGAAAAATAACTATTTGCTGTCAGTTTTGTTGTTTATTCTCTGATTGAGGTAATTGTTGGAATGCATATGAACACCTCCTGAGCTTACCAGCTAATGGGAGACCATGAAATATCTCAAAAAAATTGCTCATCAGAAGCTGTCAAAAAATCTGTTATATAAGACATGGATAATAAATGACAAAATAAAAAAAACATCTTTTTAAGAACTATCCACAGGGGTAAATTGCAATTCATCAAAAGACAAGCATGCATTAGATATGAGGATGGGCAGGGTCTTTCTCTCCATCCTGCTGCACGTTGGCTGTTCAATAATGCTCTAGTCAGTTACACCAATTTTTGGAATATTCTGTAACAATAGTCAGAGAGCTGAGCATTTCAGGAGCTTGGGCTTAAGTTGACAGAGGAGCGACGGTTGAGACCATTAAAAAGGAGTCTAGTTTAATAAGCCCTGGTGCATGCTGGACTACACAGGGGGTTGGCACCGCAGAACTCAGAAAACTGCTGTGCAGATGAAGATGAGAGAGAAATTTAAAGGATTGTTCTGGTTAAATCATGAGAGCACAGAACTGGGACTCTATTTCTCTAAATATGTGTTTATAAAAGTAAAGATTGCATTGTCTTACATAAGAACTCTTCCTCTGGTGACTGCATTATATAAGCTTATTAACTGCCAGCTGTCAAATTAACATGGTTATTACACATGAAGCGGATCACCTGATCTCAGATAGGAACAATTCACATGAGCTTTCCACTCCTTTCACTCTATTATTGCAATTTTTTTCATGTAGTTGTCACATATATTGTTCAGACTTTTTTCTTTAATTGAGTTTCTATGGTATGTTACAATTTGCCTTATTATTCATAGTTTTCATCAATCAACTGAAAACTGAATGAGGGGGAAAAAAACAAAGCATCATTGCAGCTGTTGCAATTTTGCATGGAGAGGGAGAGGGACAGTGCACAAAAAAACCCATTTATGAGTCAAGTTCCATTTATGTCAGAGGGACAATCTGGCAGAGGATACCCACTTACCATGGAGTCACACTGGCAAAGATTAGGGGACCATCGTTAAGAAGCCATAGAGGGAGAAGATAGCCAGGAGCTGTAGGGGTAGAGGTAGATGAGACAGAGGAACAAGAGAATCTGGGGAAAAAATGGGGGGAGGGGATGCAGAGGGGTTGATGAAAAGAAAGCAAGTTGGGGAGCAAAAGCACCACTGACTTGACCTGGGGAATGGGGGGGAAAGCCAGAGATCCAATTAAAATCCTACTTGGTCAGTCAGTTTCAGTGCTGACACAGCCTTTCCAGCCAGAACAGAGTGCCTAAGTGTACTTGGAAAGGTATGGGAGCTGCACAGTGTCAGTTACGCAAGATGTCATATACGGTTATGATGATGCATAAAAGCAAAGACCTGGTGTGACAAAGCAGCCCACCCCCTGGTACACAGCTGGGTCTCTACCCAAGAACAGCCCAACAGCAGCACAGGGGGTTACGATAATAATTCAGTGGATGCCAAGGTGAAACGGATTTATTTATATCAAACTGATGTATACCCTGTCCAAAATGGCGCCTGCGCTTGTTGCTAGGCAGAGAGCGCAAAAGTAAAGATGGCGGTACACAAGTGGCAAACTGGGAAGCAGAGGTCTAATCAGTCATGATTACTGGGGGGAAGGGTGTGGCGGGGTTCTCTGTTTATGGAATATTACCACAGCTTGGTCAGAATACACGCTGTTATATACTGTGGCAGAAATTAGAGTTTAAGGTCGCTGCGCCTTGGGTTCATGCGCGTTCGTCGCCGTACGACATTAGAACTGTTTGTTCGTACAAATACAAATATGTCTTTGAGCTCAAAATCATGTTTGATCACCTCGATTTTGTTTTCTGAGGAGAGCTGTGTTATTTTCAGAAACAGGAGAAAAGGGCAGACTGTGACAGCGCACACAGCAGCTGGGGTTTAGAAGAAGAGTGATAAAACTAGAAAATACAGAAAGATTTGTCGAGATTTCTTCAAAAACCCTGATACTACAGCAACACCTAAAACATTTGATGCAAGCTATTGATGATGTTGCAATACATGAGAAAGTAACTTCATGAATTTCAGTTATCGCATCATTAATATACTGATCAAAGTTTGCCCCAATTTGCTTGAAGACAGACACACTTCAGAATATAAATCTTTTAAACCAACCACTTGAAATGATCTTAGGCCATATTATGAAAACTCCAGCTCCATATCTAGTACTTTTTATCACCCTAAAGAATTCTCATACCACGGTGCCAAGTCACTATCCATTAATGAAAACAAAAAAAGTTCAAACTGGTTGCTGTGTATTGAAATTGAAATTCAGTAACATGGTTATCGCTCCCACAAAAACTCCCGATATAGAAGTTGATTGAAAATTAACAGCAGTTACATTCAAGAGGGATTTGAAAGATTCATCATCAAAAATATCTAACTTTCCCAAAAGATGTAGCCTCGTGAGTACGGTGGGCAACATACACAGCACACAGAATGCATAAACAAGTTAATCACGACTCCATCTTTAAATACCGTAAACATATCCGGTATCCACTTTCTTTCCACAATTTAACCAGAAATTTAGGTATTAAGACAGTTTTCTTCTATTCTTAAATGTAATAAATAATGACACCATTTTTTATTTTTGGTGGTTATATTTTTAGCTTACAAACAACATCCAAATGACAGCACCAGAGATTAACTCTGCAGCCTTCGACCATTTATTCTGTGTATTTTCATCACCGTCCAAATATCTTAATGAAATATTTGAGAACTTGCAAACGTTAGCATCAAAACCATATGTTTCTGAAGAAATGTGAAATGACTGAAAGTTAGCTATTTTTTTTCTTTTACGTGTGTGAACAAAGTGTATGGCACCATGGCCTCGTATTAATCAAGCTGGGCAGAGATTGCCACTGTGTACGCCATCTTCCGTCACAAACCACCGTCCTTCTACCTGCTGTCCAGGCTTCTAATTGCTCTCCCCTTTGTGACATTTTTAGATAGAGGTGCAATATCAAGCACAGGAAACAGGGAGCGTAAACTAAGAGCAGGCAGAACAGCAATAGTAACTCGCTGAGGACTAATTTATCCTTTGCACCAAGATTAGAATACAACTGAATTTAAGATCTGCAGAGACAAAGACAGGCGTTGAAGAGAAATCTCTTCGGCTCATTCCTGTGAAATAATGAGGGGTTTGTTGACACTTGAGTTCCAGAAGGTAAAAAAGCGAGCGAGAACAAATGTGTAGGAGAAGCAAATATTTCTACTAATAACAGTATGTACATCAAAAAAAGGAAAACTAACCTCTCCTTTTTTAAGTTTTGTTTTTTTCTCACTAACTTTTCGAACTTATACCAATCTGAAAAATGTATGTGTGTGTGTGTGTGTGTCTTCCATGAGGAACGTAGTGAGCGGCAAAATATCTAGGAAATCAAAGGGAGGGGCTCAATATTTCTTTGAATGTGACATTCAGTCATTTTTCTTGGTTATTGCACAGATAAAACAATTGCATTTTAAAAATGGAACTCTTTCTATTGTTTGGAATCTGCAACTTCTTCCTGTTTGTTGACCTCTTAGGAAAGATATTTTATGATAGATAGATAGATAGATAGATAGATAGATAGATAGATAGATAGATAGATAGATAGATAGATAGATAGATAGATAGATAGATAGATAGATAGATAGATAGATAGATAGATAGATAGATAGATAGATAGATAGATAGATAGATAGATAGATAGATAGATAGATAGATAGATAGATAGATAGATAGATAGATAGATAGATAGATAGATAGATAGATAGATAGATAGATAGATAGATAGATAGATAAGGGTAGGCTATATTGGAACATAATATTGCGTTGGTTTTTTTTGTGGAAGGGAAAAAATTTGAGGTCATTGTTGGCAGAAGACACGTGATCCTCCTGTGGAAGATCACGTGTGTCCAAACCTCCCCAAGTAAAGAAAAAAAAATCTTCATTGTACCATCATGTATTGTCATATGTGGCAGATTTTGACCCATAAAGTTGAGGTTTTCCATGGAGCTTTTTCTTTTTTTCTAAATAGAAGATCAGCAAAGTGTGAGTGAATGATGAAAATGAGTTGAGGGTTAACCACACACGTCTGATCAAAGAGAATATAGACACTTTAATAAAATATAGGATACATAATTAATAATACAGTAGGCCTATGTACAGTAGAACTGTATTCTAATTAAACGTTTAACCATTAACACGAACACTGCGCTTTACAGTCACACTGGTCTTACTTTGCACAGAAATGTGAAATAAACATACATTAAGATTACAAGAGTGCGAATGTTTAAAGAAAAAAGGCCGAAATTTTAAACTTAATCAAACGGAGGGGAATAATAATAATTAAAAAAGAAAAAAAAAAACTATTGAGCCTGTCGGTGTTTTAATTACACACAAATCATGCTCCAGGCCCACCACGCAGGATTGTTAGATCTCAAAATTTAACTGGAGAAAAGGATCTTCCATAATTATGCATCTTACGACATACATAAGTCATGAATAATGTTTCTATTCATCCCGACATACATTACACCTAGTTTACATTCAACAAAGATCCCTACAGTGAGGGCTACATTCAGCAAGACTCTTTTTTATTTATTTATTTCTTCTTTTTTTCTTTTTTTTACTTTCCAAAAAAAAAGACTTTACGTTCAGAATATTCATTACGCAGATAAAAAAATTCCATAAAATCTTAAATCCTTTTAAACAATCTTGTCTTTCTTCAGATAGACAGGCTATCTTTAACAAACACGGTCATATGCACTTTGTAACTGTTTCTGAAGACCACTGCTGAGATGTGACGGTTACAAGCGGAAGGCAACCAAACAAGGCCTTACAACATCAAAACCAACGAAAGCTGTCCATATTTCGCTACGCAAGATCCAATGGGACGACTGAGAACGTCTCAAAAATATTTCATACAACATTCACAAAAGTACAGAGAGTTATAGAGAAACATTTGTAAGTTTTAGGCAACAGCTTGGAAAATAGAAGCCCATAAATTCTAAGCTGCCCCATGAGGTTCTCAGAGAGACGGGATGTTATTACACTGCTTTGGTGAGAAAGAGTCCACGCCGCTATGGCATGTGTACCATCCGTTAACAATACTTTTCTGAAAAGGAGAAGAGGGGGAGAAAGTCCGTGAGCTCTGGGCAAACGTGTGACCTGTCTGGCCGCAGGGGTATTGGGAGGACTGGGACCTGTAGCTGCCTCTCTGTAGCAACAAAGGGTCCAAGAGGGGCTGTGACCTGTGCGTGGAGTAGTCCAAACTGCTGTCAAACGTGTGATGGAAACGTGACCTCGGGGTCGACTCGTCTCGACTCTCAGGGGACAAGGGGACATCTTGAGTGGAGCTGGGTAGATGAGTGGAGCTGATCTGGGTTCCAGACCTGCCTTCCGCGATGTGACCCTCGTCACCAGGACGCGCGTCGCAGTCTTTGGCGACGTGGGCCTTGTTGCAGTGGAGCTTCATATGCTTCCGCAGGGAGCTTGGGTGGGTGTAGCACTTGTCGCAGCCCCTGACCTTGCACATGTAGGGTTTATCACTGGAGTGCACGTGAGAGTGCTTCTTTCTGTC
The DNA here is from genome assembly GCF_036924035.1 of Leuresthes tenuis. Lineage (NCBI taxonomy): Eukaryota > Metazoa > Chordata > Actinopteri > Atheriniformes > Atherinopsidae > Leuresthes > Leuresthes tenuis. The sequence goes on along the minus strand of NW_027325365.1, from coordinate 12,308,035 downwards.
GCTGCTGTTCGCAAATCTCCGGTTGCAGCCCTCGAACTCACATTTAAAAGGTTTTTCACCTAAACGAGCAAAGAGAGAAATGGCGACGAAAGTGTTACGAAAAGTGCTTGCAGGCCTACGCATACTGTGCCAGGCCATCACAACTACAGATGTAGCAAGCTATGAGTGTACAGTCCATATAGTTATGCTATGTGACATGTGAACCTAAAACTGAGCAATGCACACCCCAAAAAAACGACACAACAATGTAAAGTCAGATATTTCACTGCGTGGCCACTTCATAGACAATATCAGCCACATACATTTGTCAAGTCATAAAAGTTTTAAAGCTAATTCCTACTAACATGTAACAACGTGAGTCTGAGTCACTCAAATACAGTTTAAACTAGTTGTTGAGACTTTGCTGCAGTCGTCATTGCAACAAGTGAGGCAGTTTATCTGCATAAAGGCTCCTGTTAAACACTTTAACCCGCAACAGTAACAGCATGCATTTATTTGATCTTATTCTGTTTGCATGCAGTGAAATAGATACTTCTTCTGGCACAGAATTGCCTACAGATGCTCACCGCATTGTTTCTCTGCACACATTATGTGCAAAAAAATCGAAGGTAAAACCTGTTTAATGTCTGTGAATTTATCTTTTTTGTTTTTAATTCTAACACAATTCGCCTCACTGACAAGCACACTACAAATGTGCAGCTGTTTGATAGTGCAAATGTCATTTAATGTCTCTCTTTTCTGCTGCTTTCATCAGTAAAACGTGTGAGGATGACCAGAGAGTATTTATTTTTGTCCAGTTTGAGAGCAATTCGCTTCCTTCTTCTAATTATGGAATTCCTCCATTTCACTGCAATAGGTCAACATCATATTTGTCATTATAGCATCTGTGAAAATAAGAATTAAATGTTATTGCACGACAATTCATCAAAATGTGACGTTTGTATGTCTGCTCATATTTGCTGTGAAGAAAAAAAAAGCCACGTTGTAAAGAGAGATTCATTTTATGACATGACTTCGCGGTGCTTCTTTACATCTGGTATCAAGGGAGCCAGATGCAGGCGAAACAGATCACCTTTTAAAACGTTCCTTAATTTGTTTATATAAAGTAGCCTCTCTACTCGGTTCTACTCCTTACTACATCACGACTGCATCACGGTGGTGTTCTCTGTTCGAGCTCCTGTGCTCAGCAGATGAGTCCCTGGGAGGCAGAGGCAGCGTAACGGCTACGTCACAGCTCCCCGGTGTCCCGGCATTTATTTAATAATATCACTGAATGAAGTGAGGGAGGCACCCAAAGCACCAGGCCTGCTGACTACACGCCGTTTGCAGCTGCCTCAGTAGCTCTCATCTGTGGATCCTGAACGGAAAGCACACGTTTTTCTCCTGCAGAGCCACTCAATAACGGCAGAAAGCAGCACGAAAAGCCGTGCAGACAAAACTTTGATGGCAGTGTCCAACAAAATTACACCAATGGCATGATATAATAATAATAATAATAATAATAATAATAATAATAATAATAATAATAATAATAATAATAATAATAATAATAATAATAATAATAATAAAGACGTATATAAAAATACATGTTGGAAAGTAAATCAATTAAAAACATGTTCATTCTGCAAAAACATTAATACTGGCCACATTATTATTGCTGTAATGATAACAATAACAATGTGTTATTGTTGTTGTTTTATTATTATTATTATCATCATCATCATCATCATCGTCATCGTTGTTATTATTATTATCGCTAGTGTTAGAATAACATTGTGAACTAACCTGTGTGAGTCCTCTTGTGGATCTTTAGATTCTCTGATCTTGCAAAAACTTTCTCACAGCCGTGAAATGGGCAGGGAAAGGGCTTTTCCCCTGTGTGGACTCTGACGTGGTTCACCAGCTTGTATTTGGCTTTGAAAGGCTTCTTGTCTCTCGCACAATTCTCCCAGTGACACACGTATTCTGAGTGCTCAGGTCCTCCGACGTGCTCCACCGTCACATGGGTGACAAGTTCATACATGGTCCCGAACGCTCTGGAGCAAGGCAGCTTCCCAGTCCCCTCCTGGACGTCAGTCCACTTGCACACCAGCTCATGCTTTACTGTCTGCTTAGAGCACCTGAGGAAAGCGTCGCCTCCTCCACGCTGAATTGCCATGTTCAGGGGTTTGTACAGACCCAGGAATTGCGTGACAATTTGCTGGCTGTTTCCCTTGGGGCTGATGGTTTGGCCATAAGGGTGAGTCCGGGTGAGGAGGTCGCCAGGTAGACCCAGCATCATCTGGCTGCCGAGGTCTCGAGACGCGTCCGTGGAGACATGGGCCTGCTCCTGGTAACTTGTGTAAAAAGTATGGCTTCTGTTGTCTCTGCAGCCAGCAAAGTCACGATACCTTCCAATCCCGCCATGTTGGTTAGCTCTTGATGCCAGTTGATCAGTGACGGGTGGCATGCCGGCTCCAGAAAGATTGGCTCCAATGATAATGCCCCTGGGGCTGTGCTCTAACCGGTGACTGGGGTATCCAGAGTCTGAAAAACTGGGAATCGAATGGTCAACATATGCACTGGACCTCGTCTCTGGGTAGTCTCGCAAATTGTGCGAGGGGCAGAGTTTTAAGGAACTGCCAGTGGGGTGTCCCATGTGCTCTCCTGCCAAAGGTGGCAGCACCACGCTGGGTTCAGTATTGCTCTCCCCGGGGTTGACGCAAGAGAGAGGGCAGCCACTAAACCTGGAAAGGCTTGTCATGTTTTGTTGTGAGTTTGGCTGTGAGTTTGCAAAATCAACCAGTTCGGCACTCAGACTACACCTACAAATTCAGTTTCCATGTTCCGTGTTGTTTATCATCTGCATGTGAAATTCTTGGCCGTGAACTTCGCAGAAGTAGGAAGCAGACTCAATTTCGTAAAAGTTGGTGTGAGTCCCATGCCGCTCACTTTGCCCTCTTGATTTGTGGCAATAACCGTGGTAGTAAAAATGCTTCGAAACAGGCCATGGTGCAATATAAAAGCACAGCAGGCAAACCTGCTTTTAAAAAGGGAGCTTTGGGATTGGTTGGAATGCGCTGTGATTGACAGGCGGAGGGTTTGTTTTAAAAGGGACACGCAGGCGTTCGCCGCACGACTCCGTTTTCAAATATCGCAGAGAAAATGCTTTGAAATGTGCCGCGATACTACTCCCTAATATTTCTGTCTCTTTAACTTCAAGCTCCTTCTCGCAAGACCCGTTCTTTAAACCTCTGCTTATAGGAGAAACGCACAGGTTAATGTCGGAAACCGATCATCTGGTAGAAGTCAAGCGATAAGAGGCAGACATGAACAACACAAAAATAAAGGAGGGTGAATTCTGCAGACCCCTTTATTTCACTAGTCTTGCCAAAACAAGTGATCCGGCTTTGCTGGAATAATAGAGACCGGTCCTTGCGTGTCCAGGCCAATCATTGTCAAAACTTTAATTATGATAGGAATGCAACACTTGAAAACATAAAGTTACTGTTCAGCAATTACATTCGGTTTTTTTAATCATTTTAAACTGGACAAGGTTTTTGCATTATTTCCATTCAACATTAGTCAGAATAACCCCAAAGTTTAAAGCCCTATTTCTTAACATGTTTATATAATATGTGGGTTACTGGACTTTTTTGGGGGGGAGTTTTAGAATATTTAGTTATAGTTTATTCATTTGATAAATGGTTGAAGCATTTTCAACAGGACAGAGATATCTCAAGTTAAGTCTCAAGTCCTCAGATTTTTTTTTTTTTACTTTGATAAGCAACAAGTAGACAAGTAGGACCGAATTTTCATCATTATCTTTTTGGGGGAAAGTTGTACTTTTTTCCAGCTGTGTCATTAGGGAGAAGAGCAGAACATCCTGTACGATTTTATACCTTAGAGCCAAGCGTAAACCATTTCTGGAAATAAAGCCTTTTTTATCATTAGGTCAATAAATACATGAATAATCATCAAAAGCACGCCATGCCTATTGCAGGCTGGCACACATGTTTAAAAAAGAGAGAGAGGAGAAAAAACGGTTACGTAAAATGTAAATGGCGAAACGTGACATGTGGGCTCCGCTGTTGTGTGAAACTCCCAAACTTTCTTACTTTGGGGTGCTGTGAGGACACGGAGCTGTGCACGCTGCGCCAGCGAAGGGCATATTTCTGCACGTCAGCTCGCTTTGACATGGCTCCATCAGCGCACTTTCCTCTATCTTCTCCAGTTTGGTCACATTCTTTCATCACTTACGTTTATCTAAATCTATGCAGGGTGGCGTAGAGGCTCCGGGCTGTGGCTCATATGGGCTCTTTGGGTGAATACAACTTTATTTCCGAAGACTTTTCCTGAAGGAATCCCCCCTTTTTTATGTTTGTTTTCTTCTAAAATATAATCTAAAATAAATAAAGCAAAAAAAAAACAAAAACTTTATTTTCTACATTGATATGCTGACGTCACCTGCATTGAGTTCTATGGGCAGAGACAAAGCCAGGAGCCCACTTGACATTTAGGGGTGCGAAATAGTGGTCAGGCCCAGAATGGCCTAATTCTGTCATCATTGTAATGGACGCTTATGTTTGTCAACCTTTAACCTATTGCATTTCCGAAATTGATTGAGGGCTGGAGGCCAATAAACTGAAAGTTTCCAATCTGTCATTTAAATTGCATCATGGACTGACATACCTGATGATTTTAGGTCTTCATCTGCAGCAGAGGGGGGGGGCCAAAGGGGCCAAGAGAACTTCACTGCTGGGATTTTACGTGATATCCCGATTCTGTCAGGCTGTTTGGCTAACAGTCGTTCTAGGTCTTTCTAGTAACTACATTTAGGCGTTTTCATGGCAAACATACTGCTGAAGGGTAAAGATTATTATTATAAATTATATCAACAGCTAGGTTTGCCTAAATGATGAAATGAGTCATGAGGTGATTATGATTTAATTAGTTTTTGGCCTTGTGAGCGGTTTAAAAATACAAGTGTAACTTTTGTGAAAATACAAAAATAAATTTGAAAGGAAAATACAAGACAATCAACTAGATAAGAGTTGCATTTTTATCAGTAAATGTGTATATTCAAATTACCCCAAATATACTGATAATTTTTTTAAAAATTTAAAAAGATTTTATGTAAATAAAACCAGGGGAAGCGGCTATCTTCAAGCGATAAACAAATTGTAAGAGTATAACAGTACAGACGTGTCAAGAACTTATTGCTTATAGTTCAGATTTTTTCGGTGTTACAGCTTTGCGGCTCTTAAACATAACCAAGCCATGAAAATGTGGCATTTTAAATATGGAGACTGTTTACTCCTTCAGTGGAAATATTTTCAGTGAAATACATTTTCTTTCTTTCTTTCTTTCTTTCTTTTTTTTGTTTGCATTTTGACATCTGATATCTCCTCAAGCACTGCAGCAACACGACTGCGGTCATTTATGATGGTTGTTTGACAGGTCAGACAAAATCCTAGTGACCGTTGGACACAAATTATCACTTCCAGCAATCAAAACATTCATGTCAGGGAACACACTTTACATCCACAAGGTCCTTTGTCGCTCCTAGTGCAGTTAATGTGCACCAAACCAACACAGCCACGCAATGCAGGGACAAAATGGAACCGAAGTCAAATGCCAGTTCAAATATCAGACCTGAAGTACAAAAAACCTGCAATAGAGTGGACTGAAAATGTCTTAAGTTCTGCATCTTTAACTATAGAGGTTGGTAAGTGTAATTCTCCAAAAATATAAAACCATTTACGTCCACATGCACGCGCATATAAATATATTTTATGTAGATATGCATGTTTAACTTTAATAAACTATTCACATTCTAGTAATCACCTGGTGTGAATCACCTCTGTGAATAATGCCAATGTACCTTAAAAACAATCAAATAAAGTGACCGCAAAATTACTCCGTCAAAATTTCAAATTCAAATGAATTTGAATTTCATTTCACTGGTTGTTTTACAGCAACTAATCATGTATGTTTAAACATCTGCAAGCATTACTGTGGAGTGTGATGGGATATTACAATTGACGAGGGATGGCGGTGCACAGTCTTGCCATCACTTTATGAAATTTAGATGAATTAACAGGTTTGGGATGAGTCCATTTGGGGACAGATGCTCCAGTAAATCACAGCAAGAAGTCAATTAGCTCTCTCCATCAGCCATATGAAGGCAAATTCCAAGTGCAATCACTCAAGGCCCAACTGACTGTATAATCTACGGATACATACAACGTCGGTCCAGTTATTACTGAGACATCCACAATTTTTTAAACCGCTTTGAACGAGGCAAAAATCCAATGATAAAACATTTCTCCAACAACTAAACAGACAGAAAAAGAGTGCAAAAACACACTCATTGCCCATGTAATAAAGCTCAGCTTTGCATTGTAAAATCCAGTTTTATGAAACAGTTCCACTGTCTTAAAAGAACTGTGGTATCAGTTCACATCAGCTCTCAGAGTTGCTCAGAAAACTGATTTGTAAGAGGCTGCATGCGTGTTTGAAAACACGACGGTTAAAGTAGAACATTATTAGTGAAAGCACACAAAGCATTTTTCAAAAACCAGTGGACGCGCAAACAAACACAACAATAGAATTTGTGGAATTTTTTTTTGCGAAAACGACATCCACAAAAGACAGCGGCTTGAACATAAAGCTAGAATCTCAGCCTTTATGCCTGATTGTGCTCCAAAAAAACATGGAGAATGGACCTTTAAAATTCTCTTAGTGAAACAGTAAAACACTGTATGTAGCTTGATGTTCCAAATGAAGCAACACTGAATTCTGCAGCTTGATTCAACACAATGTCCATTTAGGAGAAGCTATAAATCACAGTGTTATTTGTGTAGCCATGCCTCTGAGAAACATTGATCCCTCTCTGTCTATTCTGAATTGAAAATGCATTCGTGTAGTGTTATTAATTAGTGCAAGCAACATTTGGCTATGCTTTTGCTGTTGCTTAAGGGAGATTAACGTTTCACTTTTGTCTGGTCATTATTGAGTTAACTTCAAGTCCACAAACTTGTCTATAACACCAGCGGCCTGAGCCAGCAAAGCAGAGTGTGGGCTACAGGCCAGACAACATGGACTAAAGAAAATGCTCAACTTTGCTGCCAGAAAAACAAATAAATAATCTTGCTATAGGCCACTTTGTTTGTAAAAGGAAAAATAACCATAGAAGATCCTGGTCCTCCATCAAAAATTTTAAATATCCTTTATGCTGCTGACTACCACCTCGAGTGAGAATAAGCATATGAATGTGAGTCGTTTACCATGTAGGCTGGTGGTTATGCTCTGCTCTTTTCCACCAGGATAGCCTACTGTCAGAGAGATATGCACACTGAAATATTCTGATATTTTTAAGGCAACGCGCATGCTCTGTAAGAGGAAGATTATGTTATAACCAATGGGCTTCCCAAACGCCCAGTGAGGTAATCCCAGCAGAGATGACTAAATAACCAAATTATACTTACCGCAGTCCTGCAGAATAACCTCTGAAATTTCATCACGTTGCATTACGGCTGTGCTAACATCAATCACTCAAGATTCCCCGTCTTTTTTTTTTCCAAACTACCCTTTGAATGAAGAAAACATGGATTTAGACTAATTACGTACATGCAAATTGAGTCATTTAATGCAGTTACTTAATGTGCAAATTAAATCAAATATTTGAAATAACGCAATGGCTGAAGTTATTTGCCAAATGTGTCCAAATTAAATCGAATAGTTATTTGTTTTTTGGGGGTTTTTTTTCAGTGAGAATGTTACAGCGACATGATCGAAGAAGCGCAGTGAAATGTTTTGGGGGAACACATCAAGCGAGAACAGTTCACAAAACCGAAGCCTCGTGGGGTCTATAAAGTTGCATTTCCCCTTCTAAAAAGTTACTTTTTATTGTCCAGATAAAAGAAAAGAAAAGAAAATGCGCAAAGTCTCTCTGCTCCTGTCAGAGAATACACAAAAAACAGCGAAAAGGAAACAAAAAGAAAGGGAGACAAACTTCTGGTGTGACTGACTCTGGTTTGAAGCAAATGTGAATCTGAAAAATGTGAAAAAGTGTTTTGAAGCTCCCTTCCTCGTTAATTATCAGTCAGTAAACGCCACCATACCAGAAGACATCAGCAGTAGTTTTAAATTTAACTCTAAAGCAACAGTTGCTTTACATTTGGCCTTGTTGATGACAGCCCCCCCCCCCTTTTTTTTTTCCCAGCAAGAGCTCAGTGCCTACGCTGTTGCTCTGCCGCTCACAAACATTTGTGACTCATCTAAACCATGTCACTTAATCATTTCATAGTGGTAATATGGCTGTAAATACACGGCACATTTATTTAAGTGGCGTGCGGAGCCTTCGCGTTTCAACGAGCCAGTAAAATATGGAGGGAATACAGGAAAACTTAACAGGCTGCTTGTCACTTGCGAAAGTTCACAAAGGTCGCAATAAATCTGCGTGTGCGCATATGTTTACGTGTGCAGAGGCTGCGTGTTTAGTTTTTTTTTTTTTTGTGCGTTCGTGGTCTACTACGTGCACGCGCATACTGTGTGCAGTGAGAGAAGACGGGTGTGTGAGAGTGAAGGGGATGAGCGGGGGGGGGGGGGGGGGTAAACTGTGAGAAGCTATGCCTTCGTGGTGAGATGAAGCGGGAGGGAGAGGCGCGCGCACAAAGACACACATAAACGCGCACAGAGGAAGAGAGCAGCTCACGGAAGAAGAAAAAAATATTGAAGTGAATCTCATTCGTGCTTTTGCTTCGTGAGAAGCTGTAGTGACTGTGTTAGGAAAAAGCGCAAGTGTTGTACTAATATGCAAGATGACCATAAAAAAAGAGGTATGCGCGCCCTTGCAACAATTAAATTAACATATGAGTAACAGGCCTAAACATAGAGCAGCTTTGGTTCACGCTAAATCCCCTGCAACCTCCGGAGGCTAAATATTCAACTGTAGATCTACAAACTTCAATAGCATGCAGAACACACGGGCCTCCACTCTTTCTAAAACAGAGACGACGGATAAGTAAGCAAACTCACCTTTTCAATCTATAACTCTTTCTCGGTGAAATGTTCTGAGAGTGAATGCGGTGGGGTGAGGGCGACTTCAGAATGAAGGACTGATTTGATTTTTTTTTTCTTTTCTTTTCTTTTTTTGGGGGTCCAGATCCCTCTAAAATAAAGAATGTGAGCTCCTTCCTGGGACAGATTGAGGGGGGAAGGATGTGAAAAGCTTGGAGTTAAAAAGCGCCGCTTGAAGCACTCAGCGCGTCTCTGAACTTGATCAGATTTTATGTGTCCTGCAGCGAGTCAGCGGTAGCCCTGTGAAACTTGCTCAATGGCACGAATTTTTGGCTGAGCGAAAAAAAAAATCTCAGGATATTACAATTACTGCCATCTTTCTTTCTGTCTTTTATTCCTCTGTCTTACGCCCTATAGAGCTTTTGCGGAAAAAATACCCTCCCCCCCCTCCTCCTCCCCTTTCAAGCGGCTTCAAGAAAGCCACATTTTGGAACTTCGCCAAGTACATTCAAGTTTCCAGTTAATAAGAGCCAAACTGGTCGTACAAAAGAGAAAAATAACAGAAAAGTCAATCATAATAGGACATAGATAGATAGATAGATAGATAGATAGATAGATAGATAGATAGATAGATAGATAGATAGATAGATAGATAGATAGATAGATAGATAGATAGATAGATAGATAGATAGATAGATAGATAGATAGATAGATAGATAGATAGATAGATAGATAGATAGATAGATAGATAGATAGATAGATAGATAGATAGATAGATAGTTAAATAGTTTGTGTATTCAAACATTGGTCATTAATGCACAGCAGATAAGTGTTCCACTAAAAGTTTGAAATGGGAAACTATCTGCATAGTTTACATGCAATTACATGAATGAGACTTTTTCTAGAGTTTCTTGAATACTTTTAGTTATGAATCGTGCATAGGCTGCATAAGGCAAGCGCTACACTAAACACATGTAGGGTCGCTGGAGTTTTCCGTTATACCTGCAAAATAATACCCGTAAGAACCAATCAAATGATACCAACGGGACGACCTGCCATCTTCAATCCTAAACTGTGCCAATCACCAGAAATCCAGCCAATTAACACCATTCCTGGCAGTCACGTGTCAGATGGGTAGCCGAGCGCTGATTGGCTGCCGTAGCACTGCCTCCTGAGTTCATTTATGTTCTGGGAGTGAGTGATTGACTTTATCAGTCCAAGGACATCATCCGCCTGGTGAGGGGGGGAAGTTTGATCCTCTTTCTCACGGATCGCAGTCAACGGGAGTTTTTTCCTCCCAACTCTTTGCGTAGGATTTTTCCCCCACTTTTGCTTGGTTTGTTTTTTTATTTTAGGATTTTCCGTACAACGTGGTAAATCTCGGCGCAGTGTCTGCAGCGCGCTCACTCCGCTAAACTGGATTTTAATTTTATTTTCTGCTTTCTTCCCAACTCCTAAGTTTTCCTCAAGCTCATGACTATGCTTCTTGATAGCGGTCCGCAGTTTGCATCGTTAGGAGTGGGGGGTTTTGGGACACCACGGCATCACGAAATCGGTAACAGAGACCCGAGTCTGGGACTGAATCCCTTCTCCGATTCCTCCCACTCCGCAGCTTTTAAAATCAGCCCCGTGGCTCACGATATCGCTTCCAGCCAGACATCAGCTTTCACTCCGCAAGCCACTGGATATGCAGCTGCCCTGGGACACTCTCACGGCGGGCAGGTGGGCTCGTACGGCGGCGGAGCGTTCAACTCAACACGGGACTTTCTCTTCCGGAACCGGGGTGTTGGAGACTCCACAGCGCCGAGCGCCCAGCATGGGATCTTTGCATCATCTGCGGGGAGCCTGCACGGGCCGCCCGGGATCACCGATAACCATTTGTTGTTTCCAGGACTTCACGACCAAGGAGTGAGCCACACTTCATCGGGTGGACACGTAGTGAACAGCCAAATGCATCTTGGCTTACGCGGGGACATTTTCGGAAGACCCGATCCGTATCGTCCGGTGGCCAGCCCTCGGACGGACCCCTACGGGGCTCAACTCCACAACTACAACCACCCCATCAACATGAACATGGGGATGAATGTGCCGACGCATCACGGTCCAGGGGCCTTTTTCAGATACATGAGGCAACCGATTAAACAAGAATTGTCCTGCAAATGGATAGAGGAGAACCAGATGAACAGACCCAAAAAGACTTGCGACAGGACTTTTAGCACCATGCACGAGATGGTCACGCATGTGTCCATGGAGCACGTCGGCGGCCCCGAGCAGAGCAACCACGTCTGCTACTGGGAGGACTGCCCGAGAGAGGGGAAATCTTTTAAGGCCAAGTACAAACTCGTCAACCACATCCGCGTGCACACGGGCGAGAAACCGTTCCCATGCCCGTTCCCCGGATGTGGGAAAATATTTGCCAGGTCGGAAAATTTGAAAATCCACAAAAGAACACATACAGGTAGGAATCAACAATATAACGGCGCGGTGGGAAACAACATTTTAGAAGCGAGGACATGCCGGTTAGGAAATGCGTGTGTGTGTTCAGCATAGTTCCAGTGTTCCAAATGTGGGAGTGCTGTGCTTGTTTACAATTTACAAACTTGGGTCCACGTTTTGTGTTTAGCATGCGTTCTAATTGTTGTTTGTGCAGATTGTGGGAATTTATTCTTAAACACACTGATGATTTAACGAGGGCTCAGACCTGTATACAACATCCTGTTGAACAACTCTGGTGTTAATCCTCGTTAATTCTTGTAGCTTTGAGCTAAGAAGTTTGATGTGATACTTGCTTGTCAAAGTTTTAGCGCCGTTAGCAGACAACAACAAAATCAATTTGCGGCCGTGTTTACGATTCTCGGTCTTGCTCAGCCATTGCACGGTGCCCTGTTGATTCAGTGTTTACAACACGAGACAGGACGCACATCACAGGCCAGTAGTAGCATGAAGGAGCAGGCCTCCTGAATAAATAAAGCCTGACAGAGCAGCATGTAGTGGTGCTGGATCCATGTCTCCCCGAATAATGTAGGTTACTCTGTTATATAATCGACAGTTTGCATGTCCTAGCTCGGGAGTTTTCAGGTGGTGTTTCAGTAGGGAGTTTGTCTGTGCGTGCCATTTGGGTAATTCACGCTGTGTGTTTAATCCTGCAGGTGAGAAGCCGTTTAAGTGTGAATTTGATGGCTGCGACAGACGCTTCGCCAACAGCAGCGACAGGAAAAAGCACATGCATGTGCACACATCAGACAAGCCATACATCTGCAAAGTGTGCGACAAGTCATACACACACCCCAGCTCTCTCAGGAAACACATGAAGGTAATTAACGTCTTCATTACTCCTTAAACACATTAACACACACATACATACACTCACACACACTCTCCACCCGCCTCCCCCCCAACTCCCCATCCTCCCTCCCTCCTCTGCCTCAGACAGGGACCATCACAACTTCAGGCATTTCTTAAGATCTTATAAAAACATTGCATGAGTAAGCAAATGTAATATGACAATTTGTCCGTTAAACATTGAAATCTCAGTTGTACTTACTGGCTTAAATGAGCTGTCAATATCCCCCTTGTTTGTCATTCTATGAAAAGTAGTAACATATTTGTTCAATTAAAAAGACACAATATATATAAATATATAGTTTGAGATTAACTACACTGATGATGTGTTGATATAGATGTTTCTGCAGCGTGTATTTTAGTCTGTCAAGTTTGCTGTGTGTTCATCCTGAAAGGTCCACGTTTAAGATCAACGCGCCTTTATGTAGTGCACCACTCTAGCGTTATTGGATGTTATGGGTCAGTCTCAGTAACTTAGCGCTCGTGTTTTTTTTTTTTTGGTTTTCAATTTGTGCAGGTACACGAGTCTCAAGGTTCGGAATCATCTCCAGCAGCAAGCTCCGGATACGAGTCGTCCACACCGCCAGTCCTGGTCTCAGCCAACACCGATGACCCGACAAAAACGCCGCCGTCCGCCGTGCAAAACACGTCCGGACACAGCGAAGGACTGCCACCTAACTTTAATGAATGGTACGTTTGAAGAACAACAAACCGTCTCTCAACGTGGACCACGAGGATGGGGATAAATGAGGAGTAAACCTTAAGAGAAAAAAAAAACCAACAGCAAAATATTCCTTGTTACTTCACAAACATACCAACACACACGTACACAAACACACACACACACACACACAAATGGGATTGAAAGAACAACAACGGGAGATGAGAGCAAAAGCCAGCACCAAGCAGGCCACGTCCGTTCTCAGGATCAGGAAATTTGACTTTTATTCCGCAGTTTTGAAGAAATAAAATAAATCACGACTAAAATAAAACACAATACTTTCTCAGTATAAATAAATGTTTTTGTTTTTTTTTATCTTTTAGTTTACAGATTTCAGAAGGAAAAAAAATAAATTGTTTTATTTTTCATTTTATGTATTTTCTCAAATTTTTATTTAAAAACAAATGAAAAAGGAAGATTATTTCGCGCTGTTTTATATGACGGTGACGCGCAGCTGTCGCCTCTCCAATTGATTGTTGAAACTTCAAACAGTCTTAAGAAACGTGCCAAAGTCTTTGTCATGAACTTGAACACAGGAAAAAAAAAAAAGTCCTAAATAAATATTATACTCGTGAATGTATTTCCTTGTTTGATGGGGTCGAATCTGTTGTCAACGTCCGTTTTCAGGTGGAGACATGTGGTATTAGGTTACGATTGTTGCCGTTGAATATAACGTTGCCTTTTGTTAATACCGTTGTAAATACATATCCATGATGCCATATTTATCAATTTGTAATTTAATTATGGTTATAAGTTCTGAAACTTAAATGATATTTATGGAAATGTTTTCTAACAAGAACTGTACAGTTTTTGGTCATAACCAGCTTAACATTGAAGAAATGATAAACTCTAAAGCTCCAACATCGCGATTGTATCCTTCTTTGTTTTCCTCTTTTTAACCAATAGGCCTACATGTGTCTTATTTGGATAAAAAAATAAAAAAATAAATCATCTATATGAATATTATGGGATTTGTCTATATATAATGCCGATATTTCCGTCACTTTTATTTTCTTTATGAGACCATTGACATGTATAAAATCATTGACTTTGTAGAACTGAGTTCAGTTGAGCTGAGAAGCTATAAAAAAAAAAAGAAAAAGAAAAGGGAGGTTCTGTTGATATCTTCATCTTTGGTTCAATTTAAACTTTTTGTGTATTTTACTTTTATAGAATCAGAAATAGATGTCAATTCTTAGCATAAACTCAGTACTGCAGAAAAAGGAACAAAAAAAAGAAGAAGAAACCCATCAGCCTACTGCACTCCTATACAGGTCTTAGACAAGTGTGCGAACTTCATGATTTCCAAATCTGGGTGACAGTATTTTCAGTTTTTTCAAATTGGGGTCAAGTGCCCAAAATTTATGCGCCTGTATGGCAATCTTTATAGTTCCAGCAATGTCTTTGTGCAAGTAGCCTATGTTTAAATGTGTGCATCGGCAACAATGGAACTGTCACAACACAGTATCTTCAAAAATAAAAAAAGTTTTTTTTGTCTGTCAGCTTGCATTGTTTTAAATGTAATTCTTCTGTGAAACTAAGCGTGTTACTTGTTGTGGTGTTGCATATAGAGCAGTTTGATTACACATTTGCTTGTTTTGTGTGGATAACTTGTCAAGATGACATTTTTGTGTTGAAACAAAATTTAGTGGAAGGAATAATAGATCTATGTGGAATGGGTGGGGAATGCGTTCAGTGGCAAAAAAGAGTTACAGCATTGCATTGTAACCTATTCTCAAGAATTAAATATTATGCATACACAAAGTATATTGTGCTCATATGAGAACAATTTCAGACCACCAGCACTACTTTTAAAACAAAATGTAAAAAAAAAAAAACGGTACCTCTTGACAGTGATATATGAAATAAGTTTATTTAAATAATTTAAGGAATATATGTTTTATATGCTATTTTCTATACCTTAATTTAAAAGAAGTACATTTTCTTATTCTCAACACCTTTATGCCCCATGTCCAGAGGTTAGAGGAAAATATCTGATGTATAAACACAGCTAGAATGTGATGTTGTAACACTTTCTAGGAGAAATGGGTCACACTCCCGAGTTATTCCTGAAGAGCAAAAATGTTTTACTGATGAACTGTGTCACTGTGCCACATCGAGGCAAACCATGTTACAACAGCAGGCCTATGCGTTAGCCTATTTAGCTACCAGAGTCAGACGTTCCTTGTACTTTTTAGGCTACTGTTTGTTGGTTGATTTGTTTTACCAACTATTTATGAAGAAATGTGAACGGAAATTTTGATTGAAATTAAAAAAACATCATGAAAAGCTATTTTCAGACTGACACGTTGATTATTATCACCCATGTTGTTCTGCACCCTGCATGTTACGCATTTAGCAGACACTGTTACCATGCTGTTTGTATCAGACTGGTAGGAATCACTTGAACTTGACAGTGATTAAGGCGCCATCTTAGTATCTTGGCTGTGTGTGTGTGTGCGTGTCTGTGTGTGTGTGTGTGTGTGTCTTGAGTGGGAATACTTAAGGAGGAAGTCAGAGAACCACTTCTTGGCAGCGGGGTTTGCATGGGACAGTGGGACAACCGTTCAAAACTGGAAAAAGTTGCATGCGTATTTTCACTTTATCTATTTCTTCCTTAATGGGCACTTGGGAGTAGTAACAATAACCATATGAAATAATAATCCTCACGTGTAGGCTGAAAGACGGGCAACTGAGGACATTACATGACCGTGAAAGTGGAGTGTTATGCGTTGCCAATATGTGGCAGTGCCACGGCGTCTCCCACTAGCAGATCAACAAGGCACCGCTACATAAAAACAAGCAGAGGAGTTACCACACATCAGTGGCTGCTGTAACAAGCATTTAAATGGCGAAAAGAAATATCAGCCAGATTCACGAGAGTTCATGCACGAGTCTAAAGTTCTTTGAAGTTATACAGAATCAGATGCGCTGTGTTTTATTGGGACTTATGTGATGAGATGTAAGAAAAACAACAAATGCATGAAGGACTGTTTGAAAGACTTATGTGAGGACTTTTTTGGTGAATTACTTCCAGATAAAGTAGGCGTTTTACTCACCAGCCGATAAACATCCTTTAACTATGAAAACGTTTGGATTCATTGACTCAAAATGCTGTTTTTGATTCTGAGTTTTGCGCAAGCGCACCCCTCGCACTCCGTTTGATTTAATTTCTTTTCACCCCCTCTTTTCCCTCCCCATCCCTCCCTCCCTTCTCCCTGCCTCCCTCCCTTCCCGACTCGTCTAGTCGCACATTTCAAGTTCCTCCTCTCAGACAACGTGACGTCAAAAAACCGAGACCCGGTTTCTCACTGAAACACGGTGCTGAGCTTACATGGAAACGGCACTTTTAGCTGTTCGCCGTTAAGCACGTTCCAAATATACGTGATTTGGGACGTGCTTAACGGCTAAGTAGCTGTGTTCAGACCGACAGCTGGTGATCCTCGTAAGAAAAGAGGCCAAATAAATAAAAACCTTGAAATGTTTACATTTTTCTCTGCTCTTTTCTATGTACACCACAATGATGTGGAATTGGGTCATAAATGTGTCAGTCAGGTGTTTTTCTGCATATGAAATAAAGCATCAAGTACAGCCCATCCTTACGCCAAATAAGTCGTCGTTTCCAGATTATATGAAAGACAAGTGCAGACGATTCAATCCGTGGGGCGGGAGTCGTAGGGAGAAAAACATGAAAGGCTTCTTTCTGGCGGATTCTCAATGGATTAGAAAGCAGCGACGGTCACGTGGATGCAGCTGTGGAGACCAGCGGCTGTATACATGTCCGGCTGCAGCAGACTGTGAATCAGCGCTCATTCATGTTAATTTGGCTCATGGATTGCTGTCTTGGGCGGCCGTGTGCGGACCCGGAGGATGGCAGCTGACTGTTGGCAACCTGCAGTTGCCTATAATCTCTCCTTCAGAGAATCTGTTTGTGGCTCTGGAAAAGGAGGAGGTCGGCGGCTGCAGGGGGAATGGGGGGTGGGGAGTCAGGGGTTTGTGTTCTGTACGAAAAAATAGGACTGAGATGAACTGCTGCACGCGCCTTACGCTCAAGTATAATATAGGATTGATTGGTCAGCCCCAAGCCTTTACCCTCGCCTTCTCAGTCGCAGAGTATTTGCTGGCTAAGCGGAAGAGTGCGCTCTAAGAGGATAAACTGACACAAGCAAGTCCCCGAAGCCTTTTGTCACGCAACCGAGGCTGTGATCTTAACAAATCCAGTGGCTAATTTATCACTCAGTGATCATTTACTATTTATTGGACGCATCACAGCCTACCCAGACTTCATCTCGTTGAATTCAAAAGTAATCCGAAGTGTTTAAACGAGATACATATGCAGTTTGTTTACATTTGGGGCTTTTATCCCGCACTTAAAGAGGGACTTATGAGCTCTGACGCCGTGCTTTGCTCAAAGGTACTTTAGCTTGGCCCTTGATCTGCAACTGAAACTGATCTGAAAAAGGGGACACATCTGCACGTGGACACATCTGCTGGATGTTTCACCCGATCAGATTTTCTCCCACCTGTACACTCAGTCGGCAAAACTGAGGCACTGTGAACAAAATCTGTCATCTAAGAATGTGTAAATGCGTGTGAAATGCTTGGTTTATCATTCCATGCAGCGACGAAACAAGTTAACGCCGCTGATTTTCTTACAGGTCGTTTCTTTAATCAAGACATTAAGCCTGCGAGAGAAACTGGGATAATTTGCCACTAAACGAACCAATTAGACTGAATTAGATGGATTTGTAACAGCATAAAGCAAAATGTGGCTTTATAAACAAATAATTGCATATCTGATAATCAACCGACGGCTTCCATTTGTGCGGAAGTTGATGTGCTTGCCAATTATCGATGCTTATTTCACTTCCAGCGGGGTGTTGAATATGCATTCACAAAGTACCTTAATCCACGGTGTGTCTTTATATCTTTAGGTGTTTCATGGCTTTTGTAATGCAAACTGATTAACATAATGGCTTTGTGTTTGAGTTAAATTATTCTTCAATTGACTCATAAGGGACTTTTACATACAAACGTGATACTGTAGCCTGCAGGCTTTGTTATTTTTTATTTTTTGTTGCCGATGAGACGAGTGAAAGTGCAAAAACTCTGAAATAATCAAAAGTTGATTACTGAGTTGAGCTCATTTAAAGTGTGCACGATGTGACTCCACTAAGTCTAACAAAGAGAGAAATAAAAAAAAACATAGTACTTATATTTCGACCCTGTGACCACTGATAGCGCCCAGTGAATAATAAAAATGAATAAAAACCGATAAACATTTGTGATAAGAAAGTTTCAACCAGCCACACACTAAATATCTACCTCGGAAATAATAGTTCTTTATTGCTACGCATGTGCGTAAAGACTATCTATTAGTAGGATGTCCCAACAGGAGACAGCGCCAATTGCCCAACATCTGGCCGGGTGTCAGAAGCTTGATGAATTCCTTATCAGAGCGGGCGCAGGGATCAGCGTTAATAGGTCTCCGGAGTGAGCGCTCTCACAAACGCTCATCCAGCAAAGCAGATGTTCAGCAATTGTGCTTTGCGTTTGCGATTTGACACATATATTTTCAGCACTTTTGAGAGGTGGCAAATGTGTAAATGAGCAACTGACATCCCTTTTAATGACCCGCTGCTCTGCCCTGAACGCTGCGGCAGTGATGCTTCCTCTCAAACAGGCGCAAATAGCAGGAAGCCCCCATGAGGAAGGTAGATTACTTCTATGAATAACTGAGCCGAACATTATTGGAGAGCGTGTAATGCTGATGTTGAAACTGTCGGAGAGTGTGAACCCTTAACTTTTACCACCTGCAATTTAATTAACTAATGCCACGTCTGCTTTCGCTGAGCAATTGGCCGTCATGTGTCCTGCGTTGTCGACAAAAAGTTGCATTTGCTTCAGCTCGCACGAAAAGCTGATTCAGCACTTCCGACGAACGTTTCACCTGAGAGCTTCACAAGGCGGGTTGTCCTCTGAGGTGTGGGGTGGGAGGAAGGCGGACCACAGCGCTCAAAAATGCATTACTCTTTCAAAAAACAAAAAAAGAAAAAATAAGAAGCGCGCAAAGGTCTCTCTTCCCGAAAGACAAACTATTACAATCGGAGAGTGTATTTCCATTTATTTAAAGAGCTCATTCTGC
Source organism: Leuresthes tenuis (assembly GCF_036924035.1). NCBI lineage: Eukaryota > Metazoa > Chordata > Actinopteri > Atheriniformes > Atherinopsidae > Leuresthes > Leuresthes tenuis. The sequence goes on along the minus strand of NW_027325365.1, from coordinate 12,288,824 downwards.
GCTTCCTGCGGTGACGGTGCATATTATGCTCCGCGTGCATAAAGTTTTCTGCTTAGATAGATAGATAGATAGATAGATAGATAGATAGATAGATAGATAGATAGATAGATAGATAGATAGATAGATAGATAGATAGATAGATAGATAGATAGATAGATAGATAGATAGATAGATAGATAGATAGATAGATAGATAGATAGATAGATAGATAGATAGATAGATAGATAGACAGACACATAAAGGCCTATCACTCCGAGCAACAAAAGTAGCCTATATCTTTTTCACAATTCCGATTTGTGCCCCAGAAATGCCAATCAACGTGGAAAAAAGGCCAGCTCTGGTTGCATAACGTCTGCGCAATCTTTAATCCGTTATATGCATGAGGCAGGGATAGCGCCATGAATAACAATCCGCTTGATCCTGTCACAGCCTCAGCACGTGCTTACGTGACTCCTGGCTTCAAGAAAACAAGGGAAGAAACAATGAAAGATAGTTATTCTTTGATTTTTTTTTTCATTTTTTTTCATCTAACTTCACATCCAGGGAGCTGGTGGGGGTTGACCTGTTTTTTATTTATTTTTTCATTCTTAGAAGTGCATTGACATGATATAAATATATGGAAAAAGTCATGGAAAAATAATGCCACACTGATAAAAATAAGTTCCTACCAACCTTGGGGGAAATATTGATATTCTAGTAGTTTTTATGAATATTTTGTGGGATTCTTAAACTATTTGTGATGTTTTATATTTAAAGCTTAACTCTAAGACTTGCATCATATTTTGTTGAATTCAGTTGATAGATTTAATATTATTAGTAAAATACCTATCATGACTCAGCCTGCAACAAAAACTAAAATTTTCCCCAGCATGCATGCTCTAGTGACTTTTCCCAGTGTTTTCCAAAACCTTCATACTGACTCCTGTGTTAAAGTGAATAATTCAGAGAAAATAATCAGGTGATCTATACCGTTCCAACATATTTACATTCTAAAAAAGGTGCCTATATAATATATGCAAAACATGATAGATATTTTAGTTTCACCAAGACATTTCCATGTTCCTTGATGAAATATTTTCAATTAAATTTTTCATTTTGGGATTTATTTTAAGAAATAAATAACACAGTATAATTAAACACACGAGACATGTCTGGATGTGTATGCTCAGCAGTTTTTTAAGGGGGTTACCAAGGACAAGAACTACCAACATCTGCACTTTACCAGCAGCAGATATTGCTGTAAGAAGAGTGTGAGCACAGAGAGGAAGCATTACACATAATGGCAAACAGAAGGAACAATGGTACAATCTGGGTTTTCATATGTAATGCTGTGAACCCTGTTGTGTATTTGAAGGCCCCTGATCAGAGGTGATCTTGCAGTAATAGGATGTATTTCGGTTGCTGGGCCTAAGGCAGGTTTTTGTGTAGGCGGCTGTGGCTCTGGAGCAAAAGGAGGGTGATATTCAACAGCTGTGTTATGCAGGTTTTCAACAGCCATAATAAAAAGTGTGAGACATAGCACCAGATATTTTCTTCCCACTTTTCCACAAATCCAGACTCGACTCTCCCACCATGTATTTTGGCCAAACAGTAGGTCCACCACTGGCTTATATTTTCACAGCATTAGACACACTATTAGTCTGTGGTTTTGGTTTGAAGGTGTTTTTCGCAGTTCTGCATTCAGCTACACCAACAAAGCTGATTCAAATATATATTTTTTATTATATTTATATGTATTGACAACATGCTCCATCTTAATGGAAAACAACACGATGTGATTGTACTGCTTAAACTTTCTGCCACACTCAGTGGGCAGTGCTGATTTTTTTCTCCCCCTATTCTATCAATAGTCCCCATCCTGGGACATTAACAGACATGTGGGGTTTAAAGAGGAAGGAGGAGGTGCAGAAGGAGAAAAGGGATCCAGGTAGGAGGGCCTGGTGAAAGAGGGGGATGGGAAAGCCAGGTGCTGGTGGAAATTGGCAGGCGATTGCCAAAGCGACCTCATGCCAGGATAATGCATGGGGCCATAGGTGTCCCCCGAGCCAATCCCAACCCTCATGCTGATAGCTTTTCAATGCCTGTGGGACAATATCTACAATAATTGCTTTTCCTGTTTCAATTCTGGTCTGATGGCCAATAACAAAAGAAAGGGGACTTAATTTCATATGGCCATTCCAAAAAAGTGCTGTTTCTGAGTAATTTTTAATCACCATAAACTTCTAATCAGGACTACAATCTTTATCTTAGCGTGTTATGTAAAACACCACAAGCAGCAGTTTTGAATTTCAGCTTTAAATAACACCACAAGGATCCAGAATGACAGAGTGTGCTTGGCGGAGTGACTGGCAGATCTCTCCCTAATATCTTGCACATTTTCCCTCAGGAGGCCTTTGGAGGTTGTAAATCATCTCTTGTTTGTTCAAAGGTAACGTAGCCAAATATTTTCACTAGCATCTCTGAGACACCCAATCCATCCTCTGCTATGATGACCAATGACATATTTCTCTCCTGATGGGGTGAGTGGAGCTCAGTCAGCCTGGTGAAATCTGAATCCTTTCAACACAGTTATTGCAAAAGCCCCAAGTTAATGGAAAGTTTGACTTGTTGCTCTGCCATGAACAGTGATTTTTTTTATGTATTTTTTTTATTATTTTGTATCCCTGCATTTTACAAAATATAAAGCATCAAAAACAGGTTTTTAGAGTCTAAATTACTGACTTGATAAACTGAAACATAACTGTAAAATCTTAAGTGCATTCATTATCATTATTATTATTATCATTAATATTATTATTATTACTATCATTGTTGTTGTTGTTTTTAAAATGCATTTATGTTTACTTCAAACTTTAAAAAAAAACACACAATGGCTGTTTTTTTCAACTTTTCACTTTCCTCTCAAAGCAAGTCATGGCCAATCAAACTGATTTAAGGGGCAAAAAATGGACGCACTTTGAAATGTTAACGACCCGCGTCTCTTGTCCTTGAAAGGTTTGAGCACGATGAAGTCGGGAGAAGCGGCTTCAATCAGAACGGGGGCAATATCAGTAGAGGGGAAGTATTTAGGTGCAACGGCGAGGAAAAGCCTTCAATTAGCCCACAAGTGATCGTTCACAGGAGATAAAATGAAAACAGTAGGCAGGAAATTAACGTGAGTTTATGACCTATCAGTGTCACAAACTTCAGCGTCTATCACGTCGTAACACGTGGGAGTGTGCGTTCTGATGTTTTTCCTTCTTCATCTCATCATCTGAACCTAATATGTTCCCCTCCTCTGCTCAAAAACGGGCAAAATTAAGATAACGCAATTGAGATAGATTTCCTCTTTAAATAAAACAGAAGGGCGTGGGGCTGTAACTCAAGCTGCGAGTAGATCAGCATACAGTTTCATACTGTGCAGCCTTACTACGCGGGCAGTTTGTTTTCATTCTTGCTGAACATAAATAATGTATAACCTCTCCTGTCTGTCCGTTATGTTTAATACACCGTCGTTCATGCATTAGAAATGAAGCTGGTGAAAGCTGCTGTTCTAAAAGGTGATATTATGAGACGTGACGTTGGGAACTGACCCAGACTTGCACGACCAAGTTCACACCTTGAAAAACGATTTTAAAAGCACCATCTTTGATAAACAGAATATTAACCAGCAAGTCAAAGTGGTGTAACGCGTTCAAATCTGCATGTTTATGAGTAGGAGTTAAATCTGTGTAGAGTTGAATTTTATTTCCAGCTTTAGACAGTCAACTTTATGTGCTGAGGAAAAACACACACACATACGCACACAGCTCCCCTCTCACTGTGTGTGTGTGTTTTTTCTACTGAAATTGGCAGCAGTGTGCCCATCCAGTACCAGGTTTAATTTACCTTGTCTTGGGAATGATTTTTCTGTATTACCTAAACAAGGTGAAATCTGGGGCATGCAGCCTCTCTTCTGCTTGTCTGAATCAGTGGAGTGTGAAATTGCAACACCAGACTGCCGGGATAATAGCTCAGAAGGGGGCTAATGTCCCTGGTACATTCACAGAACATTTTTATAATGACTGAATTAAAAAGAAAAAAGTATAGATTTATGTTATAGTCAGTTTTTTTACTTCAGATATAGTGTTTTAGCTTTCTGTAGGTGCATTTGTCCTATTTGGATTAAGTAGAGTAAACTGATTTGGCCCAAGATTTAGTGGAAATAACCTGTGCAGTGCAGTCTGGCCTTTACTGGCTCTCATTTGGGTCCTTTAGAACTCTCTTCTCTCAGCCTGCTTTCTCAAAAGAGGCTCAGTTGGACAAATATTATTACAGAGTTGCTGTTTCTTCTCAATCATCCCTCCCAAGACATTCAGCCCCACATACAGGACAAGACAGACAAACCTCTTCTCTCTTGGTTTGTCTATCTAATACATGCACAGACACACACACACTTGTTCTCCAACATGGAAATAAATAACACAGGGATTACTGAGACATGGTTCTGTTCTGTGAGAGATGTCACCAGCGGGGTCCGATTTGTCAGGCTTTACTGTACCCAAATTTGGTTGGTAATACGTCTGCTTTTAGATGATTCCAAACAGCCCAACAAATCCCTGCCAGTCACCATTTAACACACCCACTGGTACTAAACCTAATCTTTCCTATGACTGAGGTCACCATACTGGTGGTCTTAGCCAGTGGACCAAGTCCTACCAGATCAGTCTGGTGTCTTCCACATCAAAGCACACAAGAAAATGCTCTTTATTTTTTTTCAAGGCAAATTTGAACTGTGTCAATAAGTGGTGGAAGTGTAGTGATTAGCTACATTTACTTCATATTTCAATGCAACAGTACAGTACACGAAAGACAGTCTGGGGTCTGTTCAATCAAAACTAAAAAAAGATGAAGAGAACAACAGAAAATTCAACATGAAGGTGATCAACTGTTTAACAGAACAGCCAGTCACAACAGTCACTACCTTGATGTTGCACATACAGCCAAAGTAATGCTTCTTTTAAGTATGTAGTTCTGGTGATATCAGATTGCTCACAATAATCCTGGCTTGTTCTCAGGTTTAGAACCTTATGAAATATATCTAAATCAGCATGTTTACACATTCTCCAAAGCCCATAAACTAAATCCGACCCTCTTCATTATGAAGATATAGTGTTTTTAGATTGTTTTGATGTGGTCAGAAAGCAGACGGAGCATTGGCTAAGCATTGGAAAGAGCAGACAGACAGACAGTCCAAGCGGTTTAGCCTTGTTTAAAATTATTAATCCACTTCTAATTCCAGCTGGCCCCCTGACAGCATAGAACCCTATCAAAAAAATCAGCGCCTCCATTGTGAGACCTGGCAGAAGGGGACTGGGCGTATTTTTTCTGCTCCAATCAGTTTCTAGAGGTTGGGCGATTAAAAAAAGAATCCCAACCCCCCCCCCCCTACTTCGCACAGCAGGGGAATAACGGAATCATTAATTCCCCATTAATTTCTGGAAAAAAAGGAAAAAAGAGAAACGTCAACTCGATGTAGTGCATTAGGCAAAATAAAATGATAAGAGTGACAGACAGAAGCGACAAGTGATTTTGGTCACCCAAAAAGTGGTGAAAGATGACATTCCAAAACTCAATAAATTTGTCTGTGTATAAAAGAAAAAAAAACTAATATGTTTAACATTTAGTCTAACTAGAATTCATATAGTCATTTAAAGTCACTGAGTAGAACTTCCTGATCCTTTCAGTTTAACCCTTTTATAAAAGTTATCCTGGCTGTTATCAGGCAGAGACATCACACACATATATTTATATTTCAATAATGCATGAAAGAACTTGAAAGATGATTGCAAATACAAAGGTGGATCATGTGCTGCCAGCTGATAGTACACCAGTCAATGCCACGTGAAGTTTTGTATAATTATAGAGTATTCTTCATTGAAATTAACCTACTGGTTGCCACTTGGAAATCAGTTTTTCAGTTTTCAGACAACTTTATGTATTAATATTAATCACATTACCTTGGTGTTTTCTGTTATTCACACATAAAAGTGCCTTCATAATTTTGTACCTGCAGATGAGGTGAGATAGTCCAGAGTTTTGTAACTCGTACTGTTTTAAAGTCTCAAACAGTATACTGACTTTTTCTACCCGACACATGACATCATGTTAAAGTGATCATCTGAACAAAAAAAACAACCAATTATGTTACAGGCTGCTAACCTCACATAGAATAGTAAGGCGGGTGGAGGGATGTGTCAAGGGGGGACAACAAGGTTAAATCTCACAGGGGACAAAGAGGTGGTTCTGCTTCAGCTCTCTATGTAAACACCGTACCACACGCTTACAAACGCACGAGCACCCAGCAAGCGGATAGGTTTTGATTAGGAAGCATGGCCACCCCCTTCAAGCATGGGCCCCTATCATCACCCTTTCATGATTACACACACACATACACATTCAGTTATATACTCACACAAGCACGCAGACATTCACGAGGCCATTATAGCTGTCGCTGCTCAGAGTGACAGCCTTTCATATCTGTCTGTCTTCAAGCCAAGTGGTTATCATCTATGCACCCATCCATTAGGAAATGTCACAAACACACACAGCGACACACACATACATACAAGCACACGCATGTGCATGGAAAACACACACGTTTCACAGGAAATGAGGACCAATTAGATGTAATAAATGGCAGATAAGTAAAAAGCATTAAAAAAAATTCAATGCTTTAAAATTCTTTAATTGATTTTTTTTTTTTACTAATTTCTTCCCCCTCTCTTTCTCTCTCCATCTCACAGGGTGACTTTTGAGCTCTCTGAGATTGACAGAACAAAAGAGATTGTTGTGGAGATACTAATTATTTAATGAATTCTTTATTTATTTTAAAAGTTCCCTGGGTGGCGATGTGCCCAGACTGTTACAGTAGATGGAAAATTACAGACTGGAAGACAGTGAGTGACACATGAACAGAGGCAGAGGGGCAGGGGGTGGGCTGTGCCATCCAAACATGCCCATGCCCTTAAAGCCATGGCAACATCCGCCCCATCCTGCCCCCACCTTCCCTTCCTGCACTTCTCTCCACCTCCATTTGCCACATTCCACTTCGACAAAATCGTCATATTAATTGTGTGTGCTAGCTTAGAACCGGCTTCAGTGGGGTTTCTTGTAACTCTCTAAGTTCAATCTTTCCAGAAACAATCCTTAAAAAAAGGATGACAAATGGCAGCCAATTTCCCTCAGTGAGGGGTCGTATGTCCACTACGATGAATGCAAACCACAAAAAAAAAAAATCTTTTATCAAAGGATGTGTCCTCTCCCCCCAAAACCGATAAGTAGGGCATGGGAAGAGTGGGCCACTAAAGACCCGGTCATTATTGATTTGACAAGTGAGTGAATAATTCATCTCTAGTAGCAGGCATCAGCTGGGATAACCCTTTATGACTACTACAGAGAGACATATCCAAAATCTGATCTGTCTTCTTTCTTGTCTGCCAGTTTGTTATGTAGTCTGCTACTGTCATAATGTAAATCCAATGCACCTCCTTTGTCAACCTCCCTCTCTTCATGGGAACTCCTTTTATGGGCTCCAGTAATAATTCCAAATGTTCCTTTCAATTCCAGATTCTGCATGTTGTCCTCAGCCAAGTTCTGCTTAATTTACGGTCATTTCCAGTTTCCCTGCAGTTCTTGGCCAGCAGTGTACAAGGACAGCTTTATGCATGTGTGTAATTCACACACTCATTGGCAGTGGCCCCATGCAGCAACTGCCTTCTATACAGAAAACCTGATTTACACACTAGTTCAGCAATAGAAGACATTAGAAAACAGGCAGTTTTGATTGGCTGAGTCATGTTCAAAGCTGTTGCCTGATAAACACAGATGTGCCTCCAGAGCTGTTAATATAAATCAGGCATCCCCATCTGTACCAACAGGACTATGCTGCTGGGAAGATGAATAAGTGCTAGTTAGTCAGTGGTTAAGACATGCACTGTAGTGCAAATCTGCTATAAGTCAATCTTGTTAGTGCTAACAAAAACAACAGGGAGATGAAAAACAACCCTTGTGGTGGTAACCTTAGTGAAAGGCTGCAGGCTGATTCCAGGATTTAAGTCGCTTACTCTCTGAGACCATCTGAAACTAACAAATCACAGACACAGCCTTGACTCCAGCTCTCTACCTTGATTAAACAAGTATCATGAAACCGGAGGCATTTTTGATCGTAAAGTTGCAGCCTCATAGGGTATTCCGGTAAAATCGGAAGTCTTTGACACAAATTCACCTTGTGAGAAAATGACAGGGAGCGGAGCAACCCTGAACCTTTCCCATCTGTACACAATAAAAAAGAACTCCCGCGATTTATTCTATAATAAAGGAACAGCCGTGCTCTTGAATACAGCTCTCAGAGTGTCATGAGTGCAGAAAGGCAGAGTTAGTTTCAATCTGTACTCGGGCTACCTGCTGAGTTACCAGATCCCCAGCGAGTGAGAAGTCAAGCAGACTGCTTCTCTGACTCACGCTGCCTGCCACCACCTCCACGATGCATCATGATTTATTCCATGACAACAAGATGTTGCCGCTGTAAGATTAAGATGTGTTCAGAGAGAGCCGCTGGTTGAGAAAAAACATGCAGACAAGTGTTAAAGCATACAAGTGTTACAGCATAGACACATAGAGCGTCTATACCCTCTGTTTGTGCATACAGAATTAGGATCACATTTATCCAGTGCATATATGGAACACACTAGAGCACACACAGCTCACTTATCAGTAGGTCAATACACCATAAAGTGTGTCAGAGTGGGCTGAAAGATGAAGAGTTATGCGTTTGAGCTGACTGTGACCTTTGCTGTTTTGTCCATATGATATCACTCAGAAAGGAGGGGACCATGGAAAGCGTCAGTCCCAATCCTGCAACTCTGAACCTGCATACCAGTCAAAAACTATTTGCAGTCTGGCAGTATGTGTGTCAACCCCAAGAATAAATTCATTTGATCATTTTTTTTCTTTTACCCCTGTAAGGGCAGATATGCGTCTTGATATTTTTTCTTGGTGCTTCTTGTTCTTTCTTTCTAGCTTCCCTTCTTCCTTCAAGCTACATCTCCCCACTCACTTAAACACACACTCGCACACACAGGGGCCACAGGGAACTCCAAGTTTCTATTCATGCTTCTCATTATCAGGGCATGTCGGCATTTTACGAGGCCGTGTAAACCACTGAATTACTGCACTTTAAAATGCACCCTGACACTATTACGTGACCATGCTGATGGAGAGACCTTTCATTGCTGGAGCAAGGACCTAAAATCGTGGACGACAAAAGAGCATGACTTGTTAATTATTTTTAACTGCCAGATAAAAATGATTATGAAGTAAGGCAGGATACACAAATGGCAGAGGCCACATCATAAAGCGACTCCCCGTCTCTGCAGAAAAACTAACGTTAGCCTTGGAGGAGAAATGGAAACATACACCATGTAGAACAACAGACTATCATGTCCACCTCTAAAACACACTTTACACTTTGTCCAAACAAAACGTACTATTGGACATATGAGCTAATATTTTAGAGGTAAAGATATTTTAAAGATTACAAATGTATAGCTAAATTTCAAACGTGTCTGTTGTTAATAGATTATGAAATCAAAAATAAAACCACATAATTTAAAAAGTGGATTTGCACAACGTCCATGCCGACACATTAAATGATAATGATAAATGCAACTCATTAAGTTCATACTATTTTTAATTCATTCTGACATGCTAAATTAATTACAGCAAAGAGTGAAAGCATTAATCCCCATTGTCATTTCAATTGAATAAGCAAGCACTTAATTAAGTGATTCTCACATTCACACACACACACACACACACAAAGTACTCCTGAGAAATTCCACTGAAATTGAGTGCATATGTAAAAAAAAAAAAAAAAAGGAACATCGGGTGACTTTTTTTAAGTTTATTAACTCTGACCATGTTTAATCTCTTTAAGAAAAAAACATATTCAATTACATCTACAAATTAAATTTAGTGTATAGGCAATTTTTTTCCTATTTTGATCACCTCAATTGACTGAGCTAAGAGATGTATATATATCATATATTAAAACGTTATTTTTAATTTAATGTACCACACTCTTTAATACAGTTACACTTTACAGTAATTGGTCAGGGCTATCATATTAGCTGATTACAATAATTTCAGTCTACTTATTGTGTTATTTTGCACTTATTCAAATTTCTATGTCCATAATTGCATACGTGTGTGAACAAGCGCATGCATGTATGCTGTGTAAGTGTATCTCAGTGGGCCACAGTGGCAGAACGAAGCTGTTGGTCGGCAGAGCAGTGACAATAAAAGGTGGCAGGCCAGTCAAAACATGTCCTGTTCTTCCAGGCTGGGCCAAAGTGCTGCTGAAGAGGGTCTTTTGAGGCACCCTTTAATGTGGTAAAGTGATCTCCACCACAAATGAGACACTCCAAGAGGCCATCCTTTACAACCAGGGCAAAGAAAACTCTCAGTGCTTGCACTCAGCTTTGTCAGCCTCTGTCTAACCCATTTTGCTTGGATTATGTCGATAACATGGGGGCAATTTAAATATTTGTCCATAGATCAAAAGATCATTTGTTTTTGTACCCATTCCTAACTTGACTGAATCTTCCTACTTTGAGTGAATCTTTCTCAGCAGCTGATTTTCTGAATACAGCGGAATCACTTCTAGGCTTAATGACAACATAAATCTACTGCCACTTTAGTATCTTAATAGCTAATGTATTTCCTCTGTGTTATCTATTATCTGTGGTGTGGATGTGGCAGTGACTTTGTGACTGAGCCAGTTTACCACGGTAACACCCGTTGGCACCATAGAAAGCTTCTGACTTTGCGGAGATGCACTCTGAATTAAATAGAGGCCTAGGTTGAGAAAAAGGAAAACAGTGCCCAGAACACGACAGCAGAGCCCAGTTGGCCTCCTGACAATCTGGCTGACAATACCAGAAAACTTAGCACTCACTTTTTTACAAGGGCTGCCTTAAATTGCTTCTCTCTTTCTCTCTCCACAGCACTCACAAAGAGTGAGTGGCAAATTGAAACTGAACTTTATTTGAGGCCATAGCCAGACTTAGTCCATAGTATTGTTCCCCTGATCCAAATAAATAATCGCCATCAAAGGAAACTGTCTGAAACACAGATCTGACCATTCTGGCTAACTCTCCGTAAAGCTTCCAAAGTGGAATAGAACTTTGGGCTCAGCTTAAATGAAAAGGGGATTTCTTTTCTTCTTTGCACCCCATTCTAACTCTTCCTCTTTTCTCTCTTTACTTCTTCTTGTCTGTTGAAACATGTGGTCAGCTGTTATGCTTCCATGTGGTCAGATGATCAAAGCTGGGGAGCAGCAGTAATTGTCCCCCGCTGAAGCTCTGCCCCGGCTGGGATCAGGATCCCAGCAGGTGGGGGGGACAGCCATGAGAACGGAGGGAGAGGGTGGAGGAACGCAAGAGGCCCTGCCTGGCAGAAATAAAGACTTCCTAAGGGCTACTCTCTGACAACAGAGCCCCAAAAGGAGAGTGAAAAATGAAGCCTCCACACATTCGAAGGGGTTTTCACTCAGAGAAAAGGGGCCACGATTGGGGTGAACATTAGTGAGAGAGGGCAAGATGGAAAGCATAAGAGAATGGGATTATAATATTTGTTCAGAGCGGAGAGGAACAATTGTGCGCCCCCTTTCAAAATGTTTTAGAGTTGAGCCTGTGTCGAATGCAAGTTCTTTTTCTTTTTTTTTTATGTTTCATAAAATATGGATGCTGTTTATTTCACCTGCTGACCCTGCCTTCTCTGCTCAAACACCTTCTAACCTATCACTGGCACAAAAAGAAGAAAAACTACAGAAATACATTTGGCAGGCTTTCTTGTAAAACACACAAAAACATGAGCCACTGACATGGTGGTAAACATAAAAAAGTCCACTCGTTCTTCTCACAAGCATGCCAACAAACACATCATTACCATACACAAACAAAATCATAGACACTGAGGTGGGGAAAGACTATGCATACCTTGGCCAGTCAGTGTTTACCTGAAGACCAGAGGGAGCTGTGAATGCTCACAAGTCGGGATACTTTGCATGTATGCGAGAGCTCGCAAAACACTTCTCACTGCTGTCCGTCATTTTGATTGCCCAGCATGACTCCTCAGCCCCAAAACTCCCAACACCCCCATCTCATAACACCCCCCCCCCTCCCCAACTCCTCAGCCAGATGGCTTTTTTTTTTTTTCCAACTGTCTGCAGGCTCTTGCACCTCTGCTCTACCACACTAAATCCCTGAGATGGCTGGGTGGAGCGGAGGGTTTGGAGCTCTGCGTGGACAAATGGTTCGGAGGTAGCAGAGCAAATAAAACGGATTAAGAAGAGTCTTTTCACAGATACTTCAAAACTATTTTGGCGCTGAGCCATGGATCCCCCACCGCCACCACCACCCACCCTTCGGTAGGAGGAAAGATCAGACACTCACAAAGAAATGTCCAAAACACACAGGCCTTGTCTTTGGCCAATCCAAGATGTAAAAACTGAACATGTGCTTAGATATGCAGCAATCCAGCAATAACTATATTTGAAGCTATAACTGTGATGCTAGACATTTTCATTTTCATACTCTCTGCACTCTCGAGGCCTTGAAAGAAAAGAATTAATACAAATATCAATGTATCAATCTAACAGTCAACTTGAAGAATATTACAGTGTCTACTACTGCATATAGTAGTAGGATGATCATGCCATAAGGTAACACCAGACGTCCCTCAGCACATTAGCGCCCTTCATTGTTGCATCATGGAAATAACCGTGACATTTTTCACACTAACGAGATGTGAGAAGAGACATAAAGCCAGTGCTCATTTCTTCAATGCAAAATGACTCACTCACCCCCACATGTATAGGGACTGTCATTTTCATAACAGCTCTCTGTTCGAGCTGACTGACACTGATTGAGTGCTTTAAATATTCTCACAGAAGTTTAAACTGTTTTCCTTCCTGACTATATTAAAACAGCATAGTTAGTTTAAAATACACGTGAAAGCATTGGAAATGGGAAGTGCAATACAGCTCCAGTCAGAGCACAGTGCATCAATAGAAGGTGATACGAAGGAAATCCAAATGTCACCTCTTGGCTCTATCCAGCCAAAGGTTAGATTCTTGACTCCCTGCCGTCTCCTGTCATTAGGTTGCTTAGCAACAGGCTACAGGCTATAATTAGCTTAGCAAAATTAAGATTTCCATTTTGTTAACACAAAAACACTTATCTGAAAAGTGTCACATGTTCACTGAAAGAAATTCCAAAGGCATGCATTGAAATATGAGTGATGAATTTTCTTTTTTTCTTCTTCTTCTTTCAAGACTTGGCATGCTATGGCTGTCATCACTGAGTGAGATGTACAAGTGCAGCTGTTACAGCACGCTTAATGAAAAATCATAAGCTGTGGCATGATATCACCCTGTGAGCATCTGTCAAGTGTTATTCTCATATGTTTGTAGCAAGCTAATTTTCAAAGCTGTAAATGTCCTTCTTCATTCTGTCTACATCCCTACAAAAAAATAAAATTTCACGGATCATTAACTATCTATTTCCTCCAATACTATTTCCATGCATCCACCCACATCATCATAAAGTCACAAAGTGGTTTTACTGAATAATTTTCACCTTAGTTTCAATCATTTTAGCTTCAAACCCCCTCCCAAGCATCTATCAGCTGAGCCACTAAATTCTACTTTGTGATTTGTGCAAAGCTAGTATAACAACATGTCATCTGTCCATCCATCACTTTAACCACGATCTAGCGGTTCATTCCACAACCACCACCCATCATGGAATCAGACATCTAGTTATGTCTTAAATTAGAGGGCAGAGACACCAGCTACTGCTGACGTGTTACCATGCAGCGACGACAAGGTCGCCACGATCACATAATTAGCAGGGGTGACAAAAGACCCAGCGGGATCCAGCCCAGCATCCCCCAACCCTGAGTGAACATCAGCCACCACGAGCAGGAGCCAGTCTGATGCTGCTAACCTTTACGTATGTATTGATACGCATACATACAATTAATACCAGTGTTTTTCTGTTGGAGCCACAGGAAAATGCTCCTTTCAGCTAATATTCAATACATTTACATTCATACCATATTGAAAAGTGAAAAAAAAATCTTAGGTCTACCCCATGTTTGACAACAGACCTCGTGCCTCAGACTGAGGAAAACGTACCAAATCATTTCTATGGCACTTTTCAAATTTGGTCATTAGTTTTATCAAATATGATTGAGAGAAAAGTACCTGCAGCCTGGAGCATACATAAGGGAAAGATATTAGATTAAGAAATAAGTTCTAACAACATTAACAAGTCCTGTTTTGTGCTTCAAGCCACTGCTGACTTTTTAAATCATAAAAAAAAAAACATCAATGTGTCGACAAAAAAAGTATGATAGCGGCAGCATAATAAGGTATATTAGCAGATGAAGTCTTTGTATTTATGATAGAATTCCAAGATATTATAAAGGAAAGTTTACCTGTCACCCTTTTTTTTGGGCATGTTTTAAGTCACTCAAATCCACCGAGAAACAATTAGAACCGAAGTAAACCTGACTAAGCTATCTCTAACACAAATTATGTATCTTACCTTAAAAATGGGTAAGCTGTATTGTGTTTAATGTCATACATTTACCAGAAAGTGTCAGTACTTAAAGAAAGAAAAATCTTCTTTATGACAGAAAATGTAAGATCAATGTTTCCATAGCTACAACTAATTGTTTCCAGTTAATGGATAAATTAGACAGATTAGCGCTTTGATAAATTGAACAACCTTCTGGTTCATGAAACTGTAGGGAAAAAAATTGCTGTACATTGCAGAAACAAATGTGATTTGACGATTTGTCTCAACTGTGCTCCTAATCCAAATAATTCCATGTCCACTATGTTTACATGATGTCTGTTTGTTAGTCTGACTAAATTCTGACTTTTAAAATACATGAAACTCAATAACACATCAAGATCATATCTCAGTCGAATTAATCAAATCCTGTAAAATTAATGTAAAATGTCTCTCAATAGCATAGCTAAAGTAAGCTGAGAGCTGCCCTGGACCTATATGGAGTAAATGTTTTTTTCAATAAAAAAATTCTTCTGTCCATCCATTTCTTTTTCTTTTTTTTTTGATGACTACTAATGACTTGTCAGTTAGCAAACACAATCAGACCACAGCCTGATGTCTTGGCAAGTCTAAATTTGATAACAAGAGTGCAAAAAAACCTATGCTTTGTTGGTATGTTCAGACACTCTGTAAATTCTTGTTGGCTCATAAAACCTGTAGACACAACATGGGAACTTCAACATAGTGTCAGTCAAAAGCTGACAAAAGGGGCATAATTGAGGAAAATGTTTTTTGAGCTAAAAGTTTAGTTGAACTGGACCGTTGGGCCCAAGAACATGTTTGTCTGAAAAATATAAAACTGTGGATTACCAAGAGACTTTGTGGATGAGTTTCCTCCCCTTTTTTTTATAATTTCTGGAGTTGATCGTTGTCTGTGACTCTGGTCACAGTATTGTGAAGTCATAGCAATCAAGCAAATCAGAAGCATCTCAGCCTTCCAATGGAATCTTGAATGTGCACTTACTTATACACAACACCTGTGAATGAAGTGACATTTTTATAGAAAACAGCTAATTGGCCAAACTGACAAAGGCACCCTGCTAATGCTATACAGTTCCTGCCACAGGCTTTGAAACAGAAAATGAAGAAAAAGAAGCCAATACCAACAGAGAATAACTACAATGGACAGCATGCATCTCATTTATACAAAAAAAAAACTTTATTAAACTGAAAGGGGGGAATATTACAATCTATTATAGTTGGATATCCTTGAATCAATAAATAAATTCCCTCCCCAAACTTGTATACAGGAACAAGGACAATAGTCCTATAAACTGGACCAGCCTAGCTGTAACTGTAGCATGACTTCATAGTGCATGAAAATGTACTGAATGGCACAACAGAGTGAAGTAAGATGGTTTGTTTGGGATTTTTGATTAAGAAACAGAAATTGAAAGAGAAATAGAAATAGAAATATTAATTTTTTATTCATTTTTAAGTATTACTGAATTCAATTTCAACATGTTCACGGTTTTTCAGAGAATCCGTCATCTAAACCTAAAGACAACAACATCATAGGTTTTGCTGGTCACAGATCATGATCAGGGCATCCTTACTAAAAGTGATGGGAATGAACAGAATGAAAACAAAATTAATAAATAAGTGAACAATAGAGATCCTTTAATACAGGTCTGTGAAGTGAAAACAGCTTCAAACGAAATCCCTTGTGGTTTCATTGCAATATGGGCATAGACATGCATTCTGCACAGATACATTTTTGTCTGTCCTTTTGTAAAAGTACTTGTAATGTAATGTAACGTACAATCCCTTGTTGCTGCAGAACAATAACTGCTGTCTAAATCCATGTGCAACAAAGAACAGTCATCATCCTGTTCGTGCTTTATGCGTTCCCTGTTAAGTGAATGCTTTTGAGTTGAGGACCCTGGAAGCAGAGGAGATATTGTCTGAGAGAGATGTCTGTGAGGACAGCAGCATTGTTAATTAGACCATTTTCCCTGGATGAGCCTCCACCTCGGCTTTGATATGTAGAAGAGTACAGTAATAGTTTGTAAAGGGATTGCAGAGGGATACATGTGCACAAATACACATACGAGCACTACACATAAACTGCTATGGCAATAATGGGATTTAGAGACAGACAAAGAAAACAACTCTCATGAGCTTTGCAGAGGCTTTGTCTGTGAGAGTGTGGATGCCTGAGATAGTTTGTGAAATCATATGCAGTTCTTGTATTGAGCATCTTGTTCTTTTAGTGATCACTGGATTCCTTCCCTTCACATCCCTCCATCTATTCAGAAAGAACTGTTCATTTTTAGGACATTCAAACCACAATAACAACAGCAATCACAATGAATATGTCATCAAGCAGGAGTGGGGAAGATTTAAGAGTGGTAGCTGCCTATTTCCAGGGAAAACAGATTGTTGATGACTGTCATTTCACCTGTTTCCTGTCAGCGTTTTCTGTTCTCCTATTCCAAGATAAGAAGGTAGGAGTATGGACAGTGAACACACGAATTAGCTAATTAATACATATACTGAATACATAAAATAATGTATTGCACTTCATAGTGGCTATAGAGAATGTGTCGGTGTCAGTTTGTTTACACACTATATTGTATTCTGTAGCTCTGATGTTGTCTTTTGTATTCACAGACCCAGAATTCTAACTTCAGGATCATGTTTCCAGCCTTTGATATCATATCACAGTCCATTTCTATTTTCATAACCAACTGCACAGAAAATAACACGTGTAATGAGTTTCAAGATTAAAACATTCATGACTCATAAAACTTGCCGCATATGACTATGAAACACACTGCTGAGAGATCAGATTTCCATTTTTAGTACAATACAGGCTTGTTATTTAGCAGATTTTGCATTCAGTTACGCAATTCAATCACTCTTGGTAAGGTATCTGCATCTCTTTCTTCTTCTTCACTCTCATTTTCGTTTTCTCATCTCTTCCCTTTGATTTGGTCTGCTTTAGTGAAACTAAACAAAAATGGACAAGGGAAAACTGGCAATAAGCAGAGTGGTGTGAAAATGGTGCCTTTGCCCCAGCATGCAACAAGGCATGATGTCCCCTCACATTTTCTATAGAATCTGAACTGTCCCTTAATTACAATGCAGTTGACCTTATGAGAGACAAACAGTGCAACAGCTGGCACCACAGCTTGCAAAAGCAGCCTTCTACAGCTGCTCTCATCCGACAGATAAATACAGTCATCAAAATAAACATCCCTCTGAGACCAACAAACTTTATGTCTCAGTTCATTGCATCTGCATGGTGCCATTTAAATTCTAAGTTTGTTTATCTTCTAGGTGCTCCTCCTCTGTGTCACCATCACACACCAGGCAGGTACTGCAAGTTTACACTTCACTAATGGTTCCCTTTTGGTACCCATTAATTACCCAGTCATTACCTTCACATTCTGCAGTCACACGTCACCTTGTGTTTACACAAACTGGCCAGTGAAAGGGCATGGGGGGTGAATTGGAAAATAAGAAACAAAAAAATAAAATACATGAATTCAATCAATCAATAAAATTTATTGAAACATTAGCCTCTGATAAATAAGAGAAATGTGCAGAATCATTGTTATTGTAAATTTTCATTCAATAAGTTTCTAATCAAAGATGCAAATTTATCCCATACAAAGGTCCATTGGAATTACATTGTAAGGCTCACACTTCTCTTGTCATGTCTAACTATGAAGCCACAGCCATGTCTATTGGCTAGAAGTGAGAAAATCTCCAAAACAACATCTCAGCAGCTGTTATTGACTTATCATATACTCTTTGCTTGATTAAACAGAAATATATAAAGAGCAAGTTATGGCTTTATTATCAAGCAGTCGATGTAGAGTCCTAAGACCCTGTAAAACAAGACTGAATGCAAGAGAATCTGAGGCTAATTTTTTAGATGTTGTTAAAAACAAAAGGTGCATCAGGTACATTTCGGTTACTTGATTTGAAGCAAGTAAACTAAAAGTTTTCTTGCACATAAGAGTCAGGTGAAGATTTTCTTGACATGCAAGTCATAGCAAGAGATTTTCTGTTGGAAATGTAGTGTGACAACATAAATACGAATATTTTGTATTGGCACTTTGGATAAGTGCACATAAGGAAGGCCATGATGCAAGACAAGCCATGCTGTGGAAATCACGCCGCTTTGATACCCATTGTAACATCGACAATTGATATTGATATTACTGAAAAAACAGAAAGCAACCTACAGGTCAGTAGAAAACAGTATGAAGTAAGAATTCTTATCTGCACACAACCTCACTCTACCAAAACACTTTTGGAAAGCGCTCTCAGGACGATTGAGTGCTATATTCAGTCATTGTCAAGAGTTACTCCTGGGTAACTAGCTAAAGATAGCAAAAAGATAACTAAACACTACACATGCTGTCAAAACAGAACATGTCCTTAAAATTTAAAGACTGCAGTACATATGTCAAAACAAGTTTTGGGATAGACGACTCTGTGCTTGACTGTATGAAACAAGAGTCACAAAATTGAAACAAGATGTCAAAATCAAAACAAAGTTTGCAGGTTTGGGCATATAGAGGTTTTAAGGAAGTTGTGATTACTTTTACTGGACAAATTCATTATTGAGAATTAACATGGAAACATCTGCCATTTAATTTTCTCATGTGATCATTCATATGAGAAAATGAAAAGTTTTTTTTCTCAAAAGCCACCTCTCTTATCTGCAAAAAAAAAAGTTTAAACCAACTAAATATACCTCTAAAGAGCGTAAAACCTTTTTTGCAAAATATAAAGTTTTTGAAAATGTTGAATTTTTATTCAACGTGGTCTAACTTGAGAATTCAAAATGTGAACAAAACACATTGATAGAAACATGCAAAACGATCTCTGACACCGTTTTGGGTATTTTTCTATTTAAAGCAATATCGTTTATAAGTTGAAATCAAGGATGTCCAAAAATGAATTCCAAATTTTGTTCCTTGACTCACAATCAAACTTCCCATCAGGCAGGTAACTCAAGTTGTATCCAGGTTTCCTGAAGGATTAGATACTCGTAACTTGTGCGGAATGTTAAGACCAAGTCAAAGTACAGCTGCTCCTGTGGAGAAGTAATAAGACAAAGGCAGGGAATGGGGGTATAAAACACCTCTGTCTGTTGACTCTACACGTGTGTTTAGCATTTAATTAGCTGTAATCCAATTCAGGGGTTGCGGCTTCCTGTGAAGAGAGGCGCAAAGGGTCGACTTAAACAGCTCATACGACTGTTAAACACTACAGATTTAACCTATAGGAGAAAAAAAAAACGTGACCTCACTGACAGGCTGAGCATAAATCCACTCCTATGGTGTGACTTTACCTCTGAGAGCTGCCTCATGTTTGTGCTGCTTTGCCATTGTCAGATCTGAAAACGAGTTCTAGTTGGTTATTAAAGCAGAAAATAAGAAAAGAAATACAGAGAGGGTGGGGGACTGAACGGATAAAAGAATAAAAGAGAGCAGACATACAAGATCAGTGGAAAGACAATTTTGGTTGTAAAGAAAACTATCTAATCTTATCTCACTTTTATCATATCTTGCCCGGGGGTGTCATTAAGGTAAGTTTTCTGAAAAATGTCATTTTCAAGGGAGATCAAAAAAACCTGGCAAGCGTGCGCTACTAACTGGAGGTCCACCACACACACCAAGTGTGTTAGCAGGCTATTATGATAGCTATATATTTTTCTCATCAAAGCCTCTGTTTCTCAGCCACCCATGAGCCAAAGGTGTCAGCTTGTAAAGGCTTTTTCTCCAAAGCTCATCCAATCAGACTCAAATCATCATCCAAGCTTGCTATCATGCAGATGAATGAAATTCAGTATATACATGATTTAGAACAATTGGTCTGAGGGGTACAACAGTTGGTTGATGCAGAAGGCATGTTTTTTTTTTTTAGGAATAAATAAAGCTAAGTGGTCAAAAAAGACTGATTGGATCATGGAAAACCATGGCAACAGCCTTCTTAGTAAACAGTTTATGGAAACCCGGCGTTTGGGTAAAGACAGCCTTGCTCTAATCAGTGCATACCAACACCTCCACTGCCCAAACCTCAATGAATTTCTCAGGAACAGATGTGTCAGACCCTTCTCTGTGCTGCTGCATCATCTGAGCCAGGCAGGACTGTATTGCTCCAATGTGGATATTCCAGGAGAATATCAACATACATCATTTTGTAACTGGATGCATGTCTGTGAAGTATATTCTAAATTATTCATGAATTCAACCATAACTAAAAACTGTTATCCTTTGCAATGTATTCTGAAACAAATAGGCCGACTCAACACTCTACATTCGACTTAAGAGTTTTTATAGTCTTTGTAGATGACACCTCTGGACAAGAAGGTCAAATTGTCAAAGAGCTGAACTGCAAGCTCTGGTGCACTTGCTGAACTTTAACTCCACAAAAAAAGTCCAATAAGCACGCATATGCAGATGTGTAGAGATGTGCACTCACTCACACAGGCCCTCCTTTCTGAGAGTCTTTTTGCCTCTCCTTCCTTACAGTTTGTGCTTCCCCAAGTGCAACATAATGCATAATTCACCCCTATCATTCATCAAAATAATCACCCTCTGGGGTGATGTAGCACATCTGAGGTCAAGAGGAGTCATCTTTCAGCAACTGTGCTCCAATGTGGGCTGTTGCCAAGTTATGGCACTGGCGGGAGAGGTAGTCGTAGTGATGGTGGATGGGAAAAGGGGGAGGGAGATGAGGGGCTGCCAGTGCAGATGCCCGCAGACAGACCGCCTTGCCTGAGAGCTGCTGGAGCCTTAGACAGATCTCTCCATCACCCCCTCCAATTCTCCCTCCCCTCCCATTGCCATCTGTGAAGCACACTCACACACATAGAATTACGGCACCCACTAACTGAGAAGAAGAGGGACACTTAGCCACGTTAGCAGCCTCACTAAGACCACTGTGCCGGGTAACTGCTGACATGCTTTAAAAAGACTAAAAAGAGAGTGAGAGTTTGTAAAGACGGAGGAGGCGGGAGAGTGAGAGAGGTAAGCAGAGCTGCTGAGCCAGATGGCTGGTATAAGCTAAGCTAAGCGCTGAAGAAGATTGAGACACCAGCCAGGTGAATTCTGCTCACAGTTTTTTTGACAGGTGGGCAGAGGAGAGCCGTCTGGGGTTGACAGAGCTGCCATGCTCTCAATAAGCAGCTACTATGTAGCATGTGCAGCCGTGCTGATGGTGCAACTGTTTTTGTGTGTGAATATGCATGCGTGTCTGTTGTTCTGTTTCTGCATGTCCATATGGGCAGTGTGTGCGAGTGCACATTTTATTTGTTTTCTAATGCATGTGTGTCTCGTGTATTGTAATCCTCATTGTCCGACACTTGCATCAATTACAGTGGTGTTGACAAGTGTAATAATAGAGTTAAGACCGCTAATAGGCAACACTGTCACAGAGATGAGTAAGCAACTGTTCATCAGTATTCTTTATGTCTTCTTTCTTCCCTCCTCTGTGTGTTATTCTTACTTTTCCCTCTTGACTTTTCCATTTTCCCCTATTTTTAACTCTATAATCTAATGGCAAGTTAAAAAGGTCAAGCAAAAAGAGGAACTTTTCAGAGCTATCGCTACATTTTCGCAACAATTTTACTCATAACTTTGGTAAGAATGAAGGCAAAGTTCTAATTCAAAGTCACACATGCAAAATGTGAAGGGGAACTAATTCACACTGATGTTAAAAAGCAGGCCTGTGCTCATGTGTAGGTTCATGAGCATGATGTCATTGTCAATGATTTTTTCTTGTACTGTAGAGCAGCGCTTCATCGCAGCTTTACCATCTGTCTCTTTGAGCCCTTCCCTTCCAAAATACCAGCTTTACTCAAAATGGGCAGTTTATTGGTCAAAAATGTTGATGCCCTTTTTTTAACTTAATTAATGCCACTGTAACTATGGAGTGATAATATACTATCACTCCATGGTCTAAATAACATAAATCTAAACAAATTGAAAATGCTTTTTAAAATGTGTATTTATTTCATGAAACTTGATTGGATGCTGTTGTGGATCCGTAAATTGTTGGAATGTTCATTTGCAGGAAATTTAGTTACTTCGCGAAGATAATTGATTTGTTCCCTGCTTTTTAAATAACAAACTCTTTCATCTTTGGGCTTGACATAATGTATCAAGAGTTTCCTAATTGAAGTTTTGAGTCACTGCTATCAAGGCTTTTGGATTTTGTCAAGTCATGTCTACATCCAACAAATTTGTGACTCAAGTCTGCCTCGTGTCCATATCATGTGACTTGAGTGCACATTTCTAGTAGCAGCATTACCGGGCCAGTGCATGGTGTTTGCACACCACTAAAATGCCGCTCAGATCCAGCAGCAATAGCATGATTTACACCCACCTCAATCATATCGCTCACACAAACACATCAGTGTTTTATCAATAGCCAAGCATCTATGCAATTCTTAATGGTGATTATAGTCACTAATACAACTAAATAATTTTTTATTAAAGACTGTTTATTAACCTGCAAAATATTGCTGTTGGACTTTTCTCTTTGGGTCATTCATCTTGTCAACAATTAACTGAAATAAAATAATAGAAAAATGAAAATCTCAGAAGCTCTAAAATATCACCATTGTGTTATGGTTACACTTCCTCTTCCTTTATTCAGGAAACATGCTCCTCCCTTCCCCATCATCAGCACTTCTAACCAGCTCATGCACCAGGAGAAGGAAAATAAGCAGACTAACTGATATAGATAAAAAGCAGAAGAAAAACCTGAACAGTAAACAAAGCATCAAGAAGCCGTGGTTTCTAATGGCGAACACCTCTCTTAACTGTTGGAATCAAAGGAGTAATTCGTTGCAACTACTAGACCAGAAATTAGGGACAAAAAATAAATGACAATAAAATATAAACAAGCCTGCCTTATCCTAAGTTTGTGACATTTAAGAAGATTTATTTCAAGCAGATTACAACATGACAAAAAAAAATCCACCCATCAGTGCATCTCAACTCATGTGATCATATGATGAAGTTTGAAAATGATTGCTTGGATAGACTTGAACTTGATGAGGTCACAAACGGCGATGAATTATGTAGAAACTGCCAACCGTTATCATAAGGAATATTCAATTAAATCCTGCATATGATCATTTGAAAACGGACATAAGATAAATCTTAACCATGTACTTGTGGGTAGCTTCTGCATCGATCTGGGATGCAAGTCAAATCTGCCGTTAATAATTAATGATTAGTCTGGAAGAGGCAAATGCATTTTGTGATCACTGAGACAGTGCAGATTTGTTCATAGAGGATGAAAGTGCTCTTGCACAGATGAGATGGGTAGACACACAAACTCCCTTGTAAATGCACACACACATTTATGTGCACACAGTTGCATTGGCTCTAATCTGTAATGCATCCAATATGCGGAGCTATTGGCCGGCACACTGGGAGGCAAAGCTGCATGGCACACAGAAACCTGCACGCTAGTCTACATCCAGCTATCCAATCAGCATCTTGTCTGGCTCGAATGCCAGTGGGCCAATCAAACATCCCAGATGCAGCCCACTTCCCAACCCCCAACACACATATCCACAGTATACACACCAATCCAGCTGTGATTCTTGGACATAATCCAAGTTGCCTGTCTGGTGTGTGCTGCAAGATTGCATCTATGTGTGCATATGTGTCAAAGAGACATTTGTCTATCATTAAAAGGGTAGAGAATTATATCAAAGACCATAGCTCCCCTCATACAAAACAAAGATGATGAACACTAATAGAGTGCTGATCACTGGAAAAGAGAGGGACACAACAACAGACAAACACGAGAGAATAAGAGAGTGAGAGGAAACGTGACTAAGATCTATAGACAAGCAGGCAGTCATTCACACACAACCAGATCAGCCAGAGAGATAAAGGAAGAGGATTACTCTCTGCACTGAAAGACTTAGAAGTATCCTGAGTCCCTTTGACTCTCTGCCACTTCAACAAAGTCACCCTGGACAATGGAACTATCTGTTAGCATGGAGATTAAAAAAACACACGGTTGTGACAGAAACTGTCGTAATATGGAGGGTTTCTTTTAAAACACTGCTAAACAAGGATAAAGTTTATGGAAAAGCCACAGGGATGTGGGGTAAGCACGGTTTGAGCTTAGTGATGTTGGGCTGTTTACAGTTTTCTTAAAGTGGATGAGACTCACTGGTGATACGGCTTAAAACCGCAGGTGTCAGTCAACTCGAGCCAAACCAGCATCTGTCAGAATTAAGCACAAAACTTAAGGAACTTATTTTGTTTTACAGTTTTCAACCCTTGCAATCTGTTACACATGGGACAAAGACACAATAAAGACTGAAACAGCAAGAAATGCAGGCATTCAATCAGGTTGGATACAAACAAATACACAGTTTGGTCAAAAACAAAGCCACCGCCTGGACTTAACTAAGCAATTAGGTAAGAGATAAACATTGAAAAAAATTATGCAGTAAATAATACATTTCAACTGGCAACAAGTTATTTAACCCTAACTAACACCTTAAATGACCACATCCTGTGGTCACTGAAAAGATGCTACTCTGTTTCAGAAGGGCCAGAGCAATGCCTTACATCAACCAAACAAAACAAGCACAAAGATTGCTGCAACTACTGAAACTGGACTAAGAATTCTCCAACAAATTACCAAAACCTGGAAGGATAGCGTTGAATCATCTGTGAGGAGGAAATATTGTCAGAATAAAATCTGGAATGATCTGGAGCGCCCTT
Organism: Leuresthes tenuis; assembly: GCF_036924035.1. Lineage (NCBI taxonomy): Eukaryota > Metazoa > Chordata > Actinopteri > Atheriniformes > Atherinopsidae > Leuresthes > Leuresthes tenuis. The sequence continues at coordinate 12,263,443 of NW_027325365.1, read as the reverse complement.
TGGAATCTGGAAGTGGTTACAGAGCACTGAACGATTTGGTGAAATCAAGTCTTAGTTATGATTAGTTTGATAACCTACACTTACTTTTCACTTCTGTACCTGTTCTACTCTGTTATTCAAACAGATTTAGCACAGATTTAGCAATAGGCCAAGGTTTCTTAATCTATTGGCCAAGGTTTCTTAATCTACTAGCCAAGGTTTCTTAATCTACTGAAGCTTGAATGCTGTTCCTCACTTGTAAGTTACTTTGGATGAAAGCCTCTGCTAAAAGACAAAGTAAATGTAAGTGGCAGCTTGTGTTTCCTGTTGTTTTTTTTTAGAGCTATTCCTATTAGGGACCTTCCATAACATACGACAAAGGTTATGTAATATTCTCTCTTGCCGGCTTCTCTTCAGAGTGAGACACACATCATCCACAATAGCCAGTTTTCATATAATGTATTTGGTATTATTGTATCCAAACACATAACTAGTGTGGGGTGAAAAAAATTGTGTTGTGTAATTTGTTTATAAAGATTGACTAAATTTGCATCTTTAACAAGTCTGCTTTTCTTACCTATGCTCTCTGCTACACTCAGCTTTAGACCCAGACAGTGCCAAACCAAAGTCAGCCATTTCAAACTCCTTTAATGGATTTCTTTCCAGAGGAATGTACCACTACTTTTGAGAAAATTTAAGATATTTATTTTTTTTGGTACTCTCGTCTGACTATGTAAGCTCTACATTAACTTCTGAATAGAGATATCATGCGCTAAATGGTAAGTGAAACAATATTCCCTGAATAATTAGTGCCCTTACTTAAAGGTAAACAGTCAAACAAAAGGTGCATTTGACTCAGTGACCCTGTGCAGTGAATGACATTGTGCATGATGGTCTTGAAGTATTCCATGCTGGAGAAAAACCTTTTCTCATTTTCATTGATGCCATAGAATGTCATCACCTAACATGACATTAAAACCTCACAGTGCCCCATTCAGGCAAAGTTAGGTGCTATAGTCGCATCAGTTGGGAAGCACTTTTGTAAAGATACAGCTAGGTCCTGATTGGTTTAAGGCTTCAATGTCACATACGACATATAATTTGTTTTCAGTTTCAGATCTCTAATCCTTATCTATTCCAAAAGAAAATGCGTTTTAGAAGATCTCTCCTTCAAGGAGCTCATTCTTTGTACATTTGAGGACAAAACACTATGATTTTCATTCCCAGCAGGAAAGCTTTAAAAACTATTTAGTTCAAGAAACATTACCCTTGTGGGTCGAAATCATAAAGCTTTTACTTTCTTTATTTCCATTTTCTTTATAATTAGATTTGATAGCATCCTCAACTTTATAGTTATCAATAAAACAGCTAGAAATAAAAAAAGAAGGTGTTGCTCTGAAGTATTCTGAAGTATTCCTGTGAAAGGCAATTGTTGGGAATTTAGTTATGCTAGTAAAGTTTGTGAAGCCTGAATGCAGTGTTTATGCCTCATCCAGCAAAGTATTCAGTTACGGGCAGCTCATGTGTACCATTAGGTCAGCTGCAACCAGCCAAAGTTAACACATCTAAAGTCTTTATTCTCGTTACCTGCCACAAAATTTGCTACATATCAGATTTGATGGTTTACAATCACAACCACAAATGTTTGACTTTCTATATGTACGAGATGCGCACTGAAATTGCATGAATGTGTATCTTTTTGCTTTGTATCAACAATACCAAGAGACAACATTATCTTTCTGAGACCACTATTGCCTTGAGACACAAACAATTCTGAAATGGAAACTATGGGTTGACATTTGGCACTAGAAAACAGCAAATATATGACCAGCTATTTAGGAAAAGTTTGAGAAAGACAAGAAAAGCTAGGGAGCAAGCTTTTGCTGTGTTAGCAGTTATCACTGGCAGTGCTGTATTTGCGCTGCAGGTTCATTAAGACAACGCTCAGCATGTGCGTAATGAACAGGTATAATAGCCAGTCTAGGACCCCATGCTGAAATGACACAAATCAAATTTGAAAATTGAAATTGATGATTGGATTTCTGTGTTTCCACAGTTCTGAGTCACATCAGTGTGGAATATGCAAGCCTAACTGTAAACTTGAAACCCTAACCCTGTCAAAATTTGATAAATAACTATTTTAAGCTTATTCTGTAAAGTTGGAGGACCAATAAAGTCACAACAATTAAGGCTTAGAAATATGCACCCTGCTGCGGGAAGCTGAAAACGGTTTTCGCAAATGTGAATTTATATCATAAAAATATTTATATTCACCATGGGTGATCCTTTCTGAAAAAAGAGACCAGCTAAAATAATCTATAAGTTAAAGGTTGGGATCCTTTCCCAGTCCCCCCTGTGAGGTAGCAGTAAGAGCTTGTGTGCTTGTTGACAGTGATGCTTCTTTCTGATGACCTCAAATAGCTTATTGATTTCTGTAAGAGCAGGAATGAACAGACTGCAGTTTTTCCCCCTGCCCAGCTTCTTTTGTGTTTTTTCTCTTCCAAGCCATTGGAATTATTAGGCCCAGGTTTATTGTGGTATAAATAATTGTTTACTCAATCTGGCTTCAGCTGAAAATAATAACAAAAACATACACAAACACATAAAAGTCCTTGCTTTGGTCTGTGCCACCTCTGTGTTATCATCCAAGAGAGGCCATGAAGAAACTTATCCAGAAGGGTCAAAAGCGTAATGGGTTATAATCTCCTTGTAGACAACCTTTCTACCCCACAACATTGCTACTACTAACAAAGACCTTGGCCTCAGCCCTCAGCTGCCGCTTCGCCTCCCTGGTTTCCACTTGCAGACCTCCAACCTTCAACTGGTCCATTGTTATACTGCGTATCGACTTGTTAAATGAATTCAAACTTCACATGTCAATTTAATGAGAGTTGCCCTGGTGATTAGCAGATCCCACTAATTGTTGCTCCCTCCTCCACTTTCCTCCCATTTTTCCTCCTTCCCCTCCTCCTCTTGCTCTCCTGCCATTTTCCACATGGAGGAGCAGGGAATGGGGCTTTGTGTTGTTGGGCCTCATGCTCATATCAAAGATGGCTCCTCAGCCTCTTCCCCTAGCCATGCTCCTCCTCTTAGACTCTTAGATCCTGTCTCTGAACTCTGGGGAATAAGAAATAGATTGAGTAAATCCACATGTGCTTGTTTGGAAAGGCACACAGCGATCACACAAAGTGAGAAGAAGTGCAGCATAGGTTGAGTGGATGTGCATTTCATCCCATTTGGGGCTGATGACCAACACATGGAGCAGGATGCTTACAAACAATTCCGTGCTCACCTTGTGGACATAAACAGAGTAGCACACTCGTTCTGACAAACACACTCCAACATGTGCACCCTTGCAGATAATTACCCTGACAGCCTCTTGAGACCAGAATGCTCATGTGGGCCCCCTAACTGCTTCAGACAAGGGCGATGGCACACCCAAGACCTTCTTCCTTTGTCAATCTCCGAAGCCATGTGTTTATTTTGCTTGACTTAATGAACTCAATTTGTTGTTGCCTGAGCATTTAGGTGTTGTTGGAATCTAGTCACTAAAATGACTAGAATTGTTCGATTTTCTGTGTTTTGTAATTAAGCCAAACATCACAGATATCAAGCTTCACGAAAGTGAGTATAACAGAAAAGTTGAGTGGACTTGCATTGTTGATTCTAATTTCCCTTGAAAACAACACTTTGTACAATACAGTATATGTATGGATATATATTGATCGATATGGATATATATAAATAATTGTAGGACCGTAATATCCTCATGAAATTACTGCATATTCTGTCAGTCACCTTTTTCATTTCCAACCTGAGTAGTTGCTGCAGGTGTTTGAAGGATTCATTGAAGTAAAAACTTGGATATTTCCCACAGGCACATAAATACACCCACACACATATGCCCTGCTCTGATCACTTTGACAAGTGTGTCATGCTGGCTCTGTCTGAGAACTCTACAGTCTCGGGATTTTGAAGCTCCTGAAAACAAGCTAACATAAAAACTCTCCTTGAGTTTTAAGCAGGGCTCTAATCATCCCTCCTCACAATTAAGCATAGTGGACAGCAACTCCAAACACTTGGTGACATATTAAAGCTGCGTGAATGGACCTGCTCCCCCCAACCACAACCACAACCACTCTAAATTACCTAATGTTCAACACTAACCAACCATCACACAGACCTACATTCATAGGCCAAGCTACAATGGAAAACACTGCAACCCAGACGGTTTCGTTTGCACTTTATCAGAGCCTACAAAACAGCAACGCCTCATTGAGCCACAATTTGCTGCTTGTTTCCTACAAGAACCAAACAAAGAACGGGGCGGCCTGGTCTTCCTTTTTGTGCCAAAGCAGCGGACCAAAGAGCACATACACACACACACACACGCACACAAACACATAGCAAGAGTAGGGGACATTACAGACAGAGGGAGAAAAAAGTGAGAACAGAAGAGCAAGACACTCAAGAACACGTCTGTCACATCCTTCAAAGCACAATATGAGTAAGCTGTACAGCCACTTCAAGAAAAAACATTGTATTCAAACACCTGCAGCACAAATAAATCTTTAATTCCATCCATGTTAGTGAAAAATGATGTGGGGAAAGAAGAAAAATGTTTTTAGCTGATATAGAGAACTTCTCAAACTGTAATGTCTTACATAAAGCGTACTTTAGAGGCCAGAACAAAGATGTGTCCTCATGATCAGGTCACAGACATGGCGGGGTTTGAAACACGCTTGGGAAGAAAATTCTTCTGTTGGGTTATTTACCCTCCTTTTCCCTCCCTCTCCTTCCCCCATCCCTCACTCTGTCTCTCCTACCCTTCCTCTCTGGTTTTACTACCACGATAATTCCTGAGTGAGTAATTGAGTGTGTTTTGTGTGCGTGAGCCAGTTGAGGCCGAAGTCCTGTTTGTGCATTTGTGTAGTCATGCGAAAGCGTGTGTGAATGAGTGTGTTGCTCATGGATGAGTGCTGCAGCGGTTAGTGTGCTGAGGGAGACAGGAGTCTGCAAAGCAAGAGGGGCTTACTTAGAGTCAGGCTGTCGAGCAGACAAAAAGCCACAGTTAGAGAGTTTGGCTGTGTTTGCCCCAGTACACACAGCACAGGCAAATAAAAAGAAACCCTGCAACAGCTGCAATTATCATAGGAATGAGGGTGATGCAAATGACACAATAATATGTGAAGGATGAAGGCAACACAATAAAAAAACAGTTTAAATAAACAAAGACAAAGAGCTGCTTTACAATCCATACATGTGACCAAATGCATTGGCATTCAAACAGAGATCAAAACGCTCTCTCAAGTTCAATACTTCTCAAAGAATTTTTCTTATCAGACTAGAATGAAGTGCACCCTGCCACCCCATTCCCATTCAGCCACCTCCAATATTACAGTGCAATCTGAAACAGAGAAGAACAGCCCCTCTGACAGAGTAAATTATATTGCCATGACAACCTGGAGAGGTACAACTCCTGACAAGAACGTGCAGATGATGTGCTGATTGTAGAGTGCAAAAGCTTGAGTTGGTTGAGGTGGTCCCTCCATTTTCCACATTACCCCACCGTAACTGTGTCATATGGTCTTGGTACACGATGGGCGTGTTGTTTAGTCTGCTTGCATGTGGATGAATAAATTATGAGAGATTTTGGACCTTTGGGACAGGACAAAGATGGCAGCCAAGCCCACTCCAGTTCCTCTGTCCTGCCGATATGGTGAAAAGGGTCTGAGATGAGCACTAATTGGAAGTGGCGCTACAATCTGATGACACTGCAGGGATACTTTGGTTTGTCACAACGTGTAAAGGTCCTCACATTTCAAGGGTGGCTGCTCTCACTGAGGAGTTAATCAATGCACAGCTTAACATAGACTACTCAGGACAAGGCACAGTTGCTGATCCCGGGGTGACTGAGGTTAAATTCAGCAAGACATCTCAAGAAGATACTAAAGTCTTCTCCTGACTTTGAAGTGATTTCAACACAGGGAATGTACCTTCAGTAATACACCACACAACAAACTATTGACATAGCATGTCAAAACTGTCATCTGTTGCAGACAGAGCAGAGGGCAAGTGTACGATTTTAGTGTCTTACCTCAGCCATAACTTGACTGTATGTAGTGTCCTTTTCAGCAGCCATGATAGAGAGCCTGTAAAAGTGAGGAAAAAGCTGCATAAGCTCAGATAATTCAAATCAAACATGGTCAGAAAATAGTGATCCATGCGCAATCGATTTCCACGGTGACTTCACTCCCTACAGCATATGATAATATTTCTTCACTATTTTCTTCACAATCATAAAGGGATTTAAGGTCAATTGAAATATGAAAAATGAAAAGACTTGTACATTCACATCTAAATGCCTTCCTAGAGCAAAAAGCATGAAATTAAATAGACCTTTCATATCTAAACCCACACTCCTCTCACCATTTTTTCACTTACTTTTTCTCACACACATGAACATTAGCAACCACTCTTTACAGTACCCTACACTTACTTGTAGAGTTGTAATTTACACTTATGTACTAAAAACAGCTTGACACAAACAAACAAAGGAATCCCAAATGCAGAATTAATCACTGTATGCTAGTGTTTGGACTAATTTATAGAGGCTTTCTCATTTTCTCACACAATTATTAAGAGCTTGTGAAACTTTTTTTGATGCACAAACTGAACATTTTGAACTTCAGCTAAAGGGGAAATCTGAAAGTTACCCTCAGATAACACTCATATATGAAACTTTCTGTTGCATGTGTGCTCAAAGACTCCCGTTGGTGTTTTTGTAAGTAAAATTAAGATCTTTCTAAGCCAATTTACTTTGCAAACACACCATGCAGACCTTGTTTACTGTGTTGGGGGTCTGCAAGAATGGAGAGGGTGTCTCCTAGACTGTGACACATACATAAGCACACACAGTACTAAACCCTGCACTAACTGACTTTTGTCACCCACACTCATCCCCACGCCCACCACCCCTGGAGAGAGCGCCCACCTCCTGACCTGCTCCTACAGGGGGGGTCAAAGGAAATTTAACACGAGGGTCCCACATTCCTTCAAGGTGATAATTGCTGTAGCTGCTGGCAGGGGGCCATCAGGCACAGGGTAAACAAGCAATGACTCTGTGCACCCCTCTTTCCCACCCAGCTAAACTGTATGCATGACTGTGACCTGCGTAAATTATGCGATCAAGCCAAGCCTGACAACATGTCATCAGTCACAGTGCAGTGAGCCTGTTTGGCGTTTGAGTACCCAGGTGTTTCGGTTAACTGTAACTAAACCATCAGCAAGACAAGCCACTTCACACATCCTGTCAGCGGCAAGTCTGAAACTATAAGGCTAGCTGAATTAAGTGGACTGTTAGCCAAGAGCTAAGCTAAGCAGAGGAAGCTCTCAGAACGGCAGCTCAACAACAAATCTCTTCAGCTTAATCACACCTCTCCATCTCCTTTCCAGCTCTGAACACCTGGGAGCAGGTAATGAGAGGGGATGGAATAGCAGAAACAGCAAGGTCTATTTTGCTCTGCCCCACCCACATCAAATTGTCCACATGCAGATGTTTTATTCAGTAACACAGAGGCATGCTGCTTGAAAACTGTTGCAACATCATTTGAATGACAAAATGACGCTGCTTGAATCTAGAAATCAAGGAAATCTGAAACGTTGGTGACATTATTTTCCATAAGCTGTCAACACATCTCATTTAAAAAAAAAACAATACAACAATGGACTGATCCTTACAAATATTGTCTGGGTAGACATATTTGTGATTACTGTTAAAAATGTATGTCTTAGGAAAATAACTTGTGGGAGTATAAGAAGAATCCCTTTCATGGATTTTGTCAACAAAACAAAAGCATCCTTAAAATTCTGACTATGCAGGGCAGTGTGTGCTTTTGTATGAAAAAATCACATATACACTATTGTCATGTGTAAAAAGCATCTTTTTGTCAGTGCAAAATCTCTTGGACATGGGAAAAATAGGGATAAAAATTAGGAAATTGGCTAAGATGGAAGCATAATTCTGCTACAAAACATTCTGCTGCTGGTGAATGAGCTACGCCGGAAAAAATTGCAGTATGGAGAATTTATTATGATACTGTCAAGTGCAGATAATAGAGATGCTTAGAGGGTGGTTCCAAAGAAAAGCAATGCCAGATGTACTCGTGTTGTTTGTTTGTACCACTGACAGAAAAGAATAAAAGCAGGACATTGTGACTTCAGATCAATTATTCTAAAGCATATGATGCACTAAAACCACCCTGTTTCTCATTAGACAGCAGTAGTACTGTAAAAGCAGTAATTCACACAAGAGGCATGTTTGTGTCAGCACTGAGATAATCTATGATGTATGTTTCCTACAGCACTTTTGACTTACAAGATATACGAAAAATATTTTTTCAATCTTACGTTTTCAAGTCATTTCTTAAGTGACCGATTTTTGCTTTCATCTCTCACTCAGGTCCAAAATGTGACTTTTGGTAAACACGGGCCCTGCTCTCTGCCCACATGTGGTCCCCGTAGCCACACACTAAGGCTTGGGGAGGTTATAAAAGCCGGAGAGGTGATTAAAAAGCAGAAATAATGGCCTCCACAAAGCTAGGAATGCGTTTAACTGCTACAGCGGCTCCAGAATTGTTCAAAAATCGGACTGCCATTAATATCAGGAATTATTCTGACTTCACTTTGGCTGGACACATTACAGAGAGTTTAAGATTATTTTCAAAGGAACTGGCCCTGGGAAACATGAGAAGCATGGGCAGGATGTGCTGTAGGTTTATGATTTATGTCAGAGGACAACCGAGGAGGATTTAGGTTAAGCATATCTAGAGCTCTGTTGACCTACCCACCAGTTGTGCATTGTTGGAGTTTAGTGAATCCCTCTAAATCCAAGATTAAAAAAGTCAAATATACAAACACATTCACCTCTCCTCTCTTTCTCACATACACTAAAATAGGGATAGATTAAAAGAGTAACCACTGACTGCTGTCTGCCTGCTGAGTATGCCCAAACCCGGGCCCCATCACTTTCCTAATTACTAGAGCTTCATGGCTTTTTAGGGCTCTGTGCTTTATCAGGGATTTCACATTTTGCAGCCTGCCACTTGACATGGTTCACCCAGCTCCCAGCAATCAAGTAGCAGAGGGCAACAGTGGCATTGGCTGGCTGAGACTTCAGGCAGCACCTTGATTTGAGAATTGCACATCATAGCCACTGGCCCTGCTAAGCTTCAGTAATTACAGGCCACACATCCCATCGTGCCTCCAACTCTTTGCCCTACATCATACACTGACTTGGCATAATAGGTGGAGGAGTAGGGGGTGCACGCAGAGAGACGGAGATGGTCACGGGTGGATTCTGAGGACATGTATTTATACCTCAAAAGGCATTCAGTGTGCCACAGTCTTCAAGACAGAAGTGATAACATGAACTTGTTGCATATGGAACATCCTATTATGTTTTTATGCAAGTCTGCATGCTTGCATGAATGGGTACTTGCACCTACAGTGCAGCTTTTGTGTGTGTGCCTAATTGAGAGGTAAGCAAAAAAGTTGCCTTTAAAGTTACCAATAAATATCCTGCCAGTAATGTTAAACACCTGCCCGTAAAGCTCAGAGGAATGCTAAATGAAACCAAGTTGCAGAGCCTGTCTCCTGTCTGGGGTCTAAAGTCAAGACAGCAGGATTTGTAATGGCTGTAACCAGGATTATGGAGTTCAAGCAGAACTGCCAGGAAGCAAGAAAAACCATGACATGGTCAGCACCGCTGCTTTTCCTCCCTCTAACGGCAAGTACAATAAGTTGTGTGTCCCATTCATGGTACAGTTATTTTTCTGATTATTCCTAGTTTTGGTGCAGAGCAGCACCTTGGCATCAAAAACGAAATGCCAAAACATTTCATGTCAGGACGATTTTTTTTCTTTTTTATCACTGCCATCACAGCTGAATGATCAAAGCTTCTCCAGGAATATTGTATAATACTAGTGGACACATGGGTGTTTATCCTAAAAGTGTTCCCAATTTCTTTGTGCAAGTGTGAGCCAGATTAAATAAAACAGATGATTACTTCAACTCAAAACATCCCTCTGTGATCTTCCCACCCCTGCGTCACACTCACACACACACACACACGCTGCCTGTATGCACATAAAGATTTATGTAATACTGCACTTACTGATACACTGTCAGTGCAGGAAGAGGATTTGGCTGTCTTTTGGAGGCTGAAGAGGTGAAAGACAGCGCCTGACCCCAGAAGCCAGAGATGCTGTCATTTAGCCTCAGCTCTGGTTTCCATTCCCTAAAGTCATGACGCCTTCTTCATGCTGCACCTGTCGAGCGCCAAAAGACCCCCTGCCAAGACCCTTTCACCACTAAGGATATATGGCCCTTCTTCTGGGTCCAGTCTGACTAATTACCACTGGCCTCAAACTGTCCACAAATGCCACAACAGGACAGGGCGTTTAGCTGCTGTTGCCACCCTGAAGTCTTCCTCAGCAGTTGTTCCTCTTTCTTATGCCTTAGGGCCAGAACAGGCTGACCACGCACAGACATTTACCTCCCGAAACACAGGCTTTCTCATTCAACCTAGAGATTAAGAACTGCTGTCTACACGCAACCATTAATAATGAAGCTATCACTCCAGACAGGCAGGCAACAGCAGCATGAGTTATACACACCAGTAATCCCACAGGCTGCTGGGATGCACGTGCCAAATGTATACAGTTATAGCACTACTGTACAGCTCATGCATTATTTCGCAATGGGGAGGGTCAATTACAGTCAGTCTAAGATCTTTAGTCTCACAAATAGTTTTAGAGATATTCAAATTAGCTTTCCTGCTATCCTATAATGGGTTAATTCACATATGTTAAAAGCCAAAGTGCCAAAAAGTGCTATGCGGCCCCATGCAGCCAAATTTGCCCTTGGAAACCACTTTTAGTTGTCGTGTACCACTTTCCTTTTAAACAGGAGACGGCCGTGACACGCAGTAAAAGCATGTTTGCACTGTAAGACATCAACATGTACTTAAAAGTGCTCACATTACAGTTCAACAGTTACATTTAACATCTGCACTATTAGCTGGCACTAGCAATTATATCAATTTAACATAAAGATATTGCTAGGTTTATCTCTGCATTTCAAATAACTATTACCATGAGACTAGCTGTGTCTTCCAAATCTCATGTCAGCCTGACAGCAGGTGCACATCTGTCTTTGACAGGCTGCATTTATGTGACGTTTATGAAGGCTTTAAAGTTTGCTACTTTTTAGTGAAATGCGATGTAAATTTTTGGTCTGTTTGTTTGGGCATTAACAGCAAAGCCATTCCTTTATTTGCCGAGCAGTTGGATATTTATATTTCAAGTCCATTCATGCTATTTAATCCAAAAAAATCTAAATATGCAGAGCGACATAAAAAAAATTAATACACAATGTAATTCTGCATATATATATATATATATATACATACACATACATGTGTGTGTGGCACAATTTCCTCTTCTTCGGTTATAGAACACGCTCTGTGACGCTGCATCAACACAACCAGTACCTAACGTGAGGGTGGATAATAACAGACACCACGTGACTGCAGCGGTCTCAGTCTGAACGCTCAGCAGACTCTGTCAGAGCCTCCCCAGCGAGGACAACACACACACACACACACAATCGCTAAGTGGATAAAAATAGATATCATTCATGTGTTGAGGAGGCGCTTACACAGCTTAATGATAAACCTCTAACTTGTTAGACTTAACATGAGCTGCCTTTTCAACTGTTGTTATTGGTATATATCAATCTGTAAACAGTCCATCCAGTTTATTGTATGAAAATTGCTGACTAAACCCACATTCAGTCTTCTTCTCTGTCATGCACTTGCCATTCAAAACAGATGTGTATTCCGCTCTGTCGCACCCACACATCTCAACTCCTGTTTTTTTTGTTTTTTTTAGAGCGACACCGACTAAATTCCTCAATTCCCACAGCGAGTCTTGATCGCCTCTGCTACGCGCTGCGTCACCGGATCAGACAGGGGCAAAGTATGGCACCATATCTGAACTTGCATGAATGAAAGTGACGGCACCGAGGCACACAGTCAGTAGGCGACTCACTCAGCCTCGCGTGCGTCTGTCTGTCTCGCCTGCGTGGCGCTCTCCTGCATCCATCAGAGAGCATCACTTTGTAGAGCCGGTGCGAGACATCCTCCCTCAGAAATACCGGTCCTGGACATCCTAGACAGCTCGTCCTGCGACATATTTTTAGTTTGGACCCGTTGATGTCACTTCCTGCTTGGGTAAGCCTGTACAAATAAGCCCTGAGATGTGGAGGGGTGTTCGGAGAGCCATAACTGAGAATTTTCGAGCCAAGTTCACAAGGTCACAGAAAAGCGCAATATCCAAACGCAAATAAGGAGCACATTACTTTTTAAAATGCCAGCTTTCACGCCATCTGGATCTTTCTAACTGTGCTCTATACTTTTACATAACCACTCACATCCACATCTTCCTGCTCCCCCCATGATGCGCCGGCGAGCTTCATTTCCTGGTACGCTGTACGCATTTACGGCTACGATTATGCAATGAAGACAGTGTTATTATACTAAACCATTTTAATACCTTGCTTTAAGGAAAGTACAGTTTGTCAGTTTTCCAGACACCTGTTTATGTCAGAATAAAAGCTGATCACAAAACGACTGCAGCTTAATTCGGCCCCTTATTTCGCCTAAAACGAACTGCTCCTTTTCTGTTTGGCCTCTGCTCCTCGTTGTTGTTGAAGCTTTAAAGTCATGCATAGCTTTAGGAAATCTTTTTCTGACACCCATTCAAGAGTAAGAGTTATAATGTTGACACAGAAGGAGATTGATTTGTCAGTGTAGCAGACATACTGAGGGGAAATGAAAGATGGGTGACAGAGGCTGGTCTGAGAATGAGTCCTTGCAAGAGTGCTATCTTCTTTCCTCACCCAGGTCTCTCCTCTTTACCTTTGAACCCAGGCCCAGCATCCCATCTCTGATCTAAAGAAGGTCTCCTCTTACCCTCATTTTTGTGTAAGCCTTGGTGATAGATGACCATCAGCATGCCAATACTTCACAATACTTCAATTTCCTGCCAAAGAAGAGGAATTTGAGGGGTTGAGTGAAGTTCAGAAAAACAGCGTGGTGCCTAGTGCTTACAACCTGCCCCCAGCCTTGTGCCGAGAGCCTGAGATCCAAACATTGAGCTGAAAACATTCCAAAACCTTGGTCCTTGACATGTCTACAAAATATCCCCTCAGTGCCCTGACTTAGCCACAGGAGGATAGAGGTTTCTGACATCTAACAGCCTCTCAGTGAATCTTTCCAAAGAAGATTCAAAATGAAATATTATGACTAAAGGATTCGGCCAATGTCACATCTGAGTTATATCAGCTAATTAATTCTATCTGCTGAGTCTGCAAGTTTATTATTGATATCAAAACAACAGCTTCTTAATTTGTTAACTGCCTTTACTAAGTCTAACTGGACTAAAAGTCCTGACACACTTAAGCTCTTTTGTAAAATCCCTTTCACAAGACAGGTAGACATTAAACTTCTAGTAAATACAGCTAATTTAAAGATTTATTCAATATTCTGGGAAAACACATATATATATAGTATGTCACAAACAATAATGAAATGTTTTTTTAATTTTTTTATCTGGATTTGTTATATTTATATTCCATGGTGACTCATAAAAACAGGATTATGTATATTGTATGAATGTAAGTAAGGTAGGCAAATATCCAGCATAAGGTGGTGAGAGCACACTGAGCCTGTGTACAACATCCGTGTGTAGTGTAGTATTTTTTGATAGGATGACATTCTCATGTGGCTCTCTGGTGTGTATGCTATTGGTTGGACCAGTAATAGGACTGTAGCAGGCAGGAGCAGAGGCAGGGAAGCAGGCAGTGCAACCTAGTGGTGGAAGAGGGCTGTGTGGAACAGAGGGATGTGTACCATGAGTCACACGCACACTGAAAATACACATTTTCTGTCTTGCTCATAAACACGCAGGTATGCACTAAGACTTACAGTCAAAGCCACAGGCCATGTTAATACACTGTATATGGTAATTTATCTCCTGGAAACACACGCTCTTAACCTCTAACCCATTATTTGAGATAATGTCGTAAATACCCAACAAAGTGTTCCAGGTTTAAAAATAACATAATTCCCTACAACCCACCCACATACATGACTTAAAGCTATCTAACCAGGTTCGGTGTAACAGCCCATCACCCCAGCTCCTCCACCCCTTTAAACCCCCATCTTTTACTTCCGCTCACCCACCACAAAGCCCTGTTTTGTTTTTTTTAACCAAATGGCACTGTTGGAAATTTCAAAGAGTCACAGGAGCTCTGTGACTCCCCAAATCAACCAACTCACTCTTTGCCAAGTTGTTTCTGGAGATGAACAGCCTAGAATCACAGTTAACCCCCGAACTGCAAGGACATCGCAGATTACCGCACCATCCAAATGTGATGTAGCAGTGATTGAGGGGACAGAAGGAGGAGTTATAAAAAGAAGAGGGACGTGAAGAGTTGGATGGGTGGAATTGCCAAATTTTAGTGGAAAGAGGACCTCAGCATAGACAAGGTTTAGATGGGGCCCAGCAGCCACAGCCCATTTTGCCTTGAAGGGGATTAATAATGAATTAAGGTTCTCCCACCCCCCTTCTAAAACGATATTCATGCATGCTAATGCATCCATTATTTATAGTGTGCATGGAGGTTTGCTAGTGGTGGCCACATGCAAGTAGGAGGGATGTGAGGATGAAATGGGGAGGTGGGGGCTTATTCCCCCCACATGAAGCTCTGAAGCTCTGGAAGCAACATCCGCCCATTGTCACTGGGCTGGAGCTGGGTGGGGATGGCAATGGGTGCAGATATGCAGTAGAAGAAGGAGGTGGGGTATGCCAGACAGGCAGCTCGTGCATGGGAGTAGGGCCTCCAAGTGCTGTAGGGGGAGGGGTGGATTAAACAAATAAATACATGATAAGAAATAATCATGGGAGGGAGGGAGGGAGGGAGCGATAGAGACAAAGAGGTTAAGCTGGACGATGTGGGGGTGTTATTTAAGTCAGACAGGATTTACTGTCTGGACTGACCCAGAGTTGACCAAAAACCCATGTGGAAGATAACTTTGTTGGATGATCTTTAGATCTGACTTAAGCGTTCGACAGCTCATTCTGATTTTGGTCTCCAGGGAGCAAATTAAAGTCTTTTGATTTAAAGTAAACTTAATTTATCAGATTTAGTTCTTGAAATTACAATGCCACATCTAGCAGATATTATTAGTTCGCACTTGGTGATGATTTAATAAAGTCTTATAGAAGTTGACACAATCAAAGCAAAAGATGAAAGGTAGAACTGTGAAATAGAGGAAAAGTGTGAAGGTGAGAGACGGAGGAAGAGTAAGTGGAGGCTGCGCTTCTTTAAAGTGCGCAACATGCCAGGTATGTGTTGATAGGAGCAGGGCAAGTAAGATAAGATAAAGCAAAAAAACACAAGCCAGATGAGTTTTCTATCCTACTTATCCCTATATTAGCATAGATACAGAGTCATAAGCATCTCAGGGAACTGGTGTTGTGAAGGTGACAGCAGGACCATGACACCCCAGCTCATCTACATAGATATCACCGGGGCCACGCAAGTAAATCATACATCAGGCTTATCTAAGCTATGTCTGTAGTGCATGACACACTGCCAACAAGCTGCCAACTAAAACTTCAGTAATCCTTGTAAGTGATTAATTCTTAATACCGTTTCAGTTGTCCCCAAAATGAAGAAATGAAGCTGCTTAGCTCTTTTTTCTGTCACAATGATTGCTGTGAGTCGACTGCACAGTTTGCACGAATGTTTCATCCACCAACCGAATGACTTACAAAATTCTGGAGATGATGCTTAGAGATCACTGTTTATGTCTTTGCTTCTTGCATTGATATTTGATGGTTTGATATCTTGTATAAGGTTATCAGCTTGGATTTACCATTGCCTTTTCAAAATGCTGCCTTATATAACACCGATGGCTTGTAAGGGGCACAAATCCCCTACAGTGTAGGGCATTTATGAACAGCTGTGCCATAAATGAATGAAATATGAACAGTGTGCTCCAGGAACAATGCAGGTAAAGGCCAGACATCCATTAATGGCAGACATGCAACATGTTTCTGAACAAGTAGCACCGGAGGCAAGACCTCCCAGAAGGGACAATCTGCATTGTGCAAACATTACAACCTTTGTTCCCCCAACAAACACAAGGTAAGGCACTTACTACAAAAACCTCAACCACACACAGGAAAATCCATAAACACTGGAATGATGTCAAAACAACAGTGTGAGGTTTGACGATTTTAATTTTCCACTGCTCAAAGTAAAAATGGCTCCTGCAAGATTTCCTGCACCCCTGGGGATTTTTATGACAAATACAACAGCAGCTTAATTATACATGCGGCCACCACCATAAAAGCAGAACCATTAACTAGAATCTTGTTAACACAGAGGACATGCGTTGAAAGTGCAAGAGTCGCATTTTAAAATCTTTATACTCAGTGCCTGTCTGTCGTGGCATATTGGCACCAATTAACTAAATTATGAAAATGAAAGTGGTAGTGCATACATGGCTCATGCACACACATCTGCATTGAATAAACTGACCACAGAAGAGGACCTATTCTTCATATAAAGGCTGAAATACTGTAAAAGAGACACAAGCTACAAATTTCATCTAGGCACAGGCATATCTAAAGAGAAAAAACTGCACTACTGACACTTTAACTGACTCTTGGTTCATCTTACAGCTGCATGAATGTAAGAAGAAAACTGGCTTCCGCTGTCTCTGACCCAGCTGAGTGTGTCCGAAGAGAAAGCTTTGGAGTCTCCAAATAAGAATGAACTTCCAACCTTTCAGCGAAGAGGCTTTGGTTAAATTTCAAAGGCTTCCTGGTTTTACTTTACTGGCCAAACATGTCCCAGCTGTACACAAAGTGGTCACTCTCAATGAGACCTTATGTAGGCAGAGGGAGATCAGACACCCCTTGACGTAACCAAACATCCCAGTTAAAAGCAATTTGAACAGAGAGGATGCCATTGATGTTATTGCTTGCTTAAACAGGTCAGTCTTCACCCATGGCACGTGTGATATTACAGAATGTAATCTCATACTTGTGAGCATTAGTTAAAGCCCACATGCCTCCACAAGGAGAATTCATTGTTTGTCACTGCCGTGAAATAGATCAGCCATGTGAATATTTCATAGTCCTTTAATCTGTGTTATCCTTACGACATCCATATGGACATCATAGAATGTGTCAATCTCCTGTGTTACAGAAAGCAAAACCCATCAAATACCTCTACAGGCAGTCCCATCAAGCAGCATTCACTCCAAGATCTATAGCCCTATGTTAAGCAAATGGGAAGAGGAATGGTGACCCACTGAATTCATTATTTCTCATTCTAGATATCCATTGTCTTAAAGTCAGTCTTATGTATCCAAAGTGCCTTTAAAGACATGTTTAAGAGACAAGAGCTCTCTGCCTTGGAATGAGCTAACTTAATTATCATAGCAACTGGCAGTGCTCTTTAACATGTCAATGGTACTTGTCCTGCATGCATAATTTTGCTGTGTTATTGTGGTGGCCTCTGCGTTTCTCACTGACAAAAAACCCAAACCACAGGCACGGGGGCCTATTGTCATGGGCGCATCCATCTGGATCGAGGCCATTAGAGGATATTTGCACTTCCTCTGTGGCTCCTGGCTCTTTTTGACATGCAACAGAAGGAGTAGGCATCACCCACCAGCGCAAGGCCAATTGAGGTGTAGATTGACCAGAGGGACAGTGAAGAAGGGCAGCCAGAGGGGCAGAACTCCTGTCAAATCCAGTGATGGACACCCATATAGCAGCTGCTAGTTGGCCTGCGGTTTCTGAGGTCCTATGGCAATTGATGGGTCATGACGACGCAGGCGCCCTGGTTCCAGTCTTTTGTCCCATGAGATGTTGGAGGGTGTATCAGAATGTCAGAGGCTCTTAGCTACAGCACACTTCTGATGTCAACTGCTCACAGTACACAACTCTTCCTTGCTTGTACCAACATACTTGAACAGTAAAAAAGCTATTCAGCGACCAGTACCATACAAGTAATCAGGCCTTTTAGAAGGAACAAGCAGATAATCTTTTCTTTTTTGTGCTAGCAGAACCTACTGTGTATGTGACATCCACGGCTTAAACAGAGATAACAGTGCAGCTGATCCAAACACTGATGCATGAATGATGGCCTTTGAAGAGGTGGAAACATGCTGATAATGCTCATAGATGGGTGAGATGTAAATATCACCAAAGCTTTTTCAGGGACTTGAATGCTCCTTAGTGTGTGCATGTATGCACATGTGTGTGTGGGTGTGTGTGTGTGTGCCTGTACAGGTGCGAAGACAATTAATACTAAAAGCACAGATATACATACTATACTAAAAACACAACTTTAAGAGCTTTATCAAATAAAACCAATTCAGTTCCAACATATAAACACTTTAGCTGTCAATCCACATCTCCCCACATGTAACTTATCCGCTTGTTGCTGCACACACAGCCTCCCTGAGCTGTGTTGGAATGCTGACAGCACAGAGATATGAATCTTGATTTGATTAAGAGTAAAAGTTGGGGTCTGAGCGCTGGAGCCAATATCGGTTCAGGCGGGTGGGCAAGGCAACTGTTGCAAAGGAGGTGAGGTGTGGAGGAAGGGGCAAAGTGTGATGGCAAGGGGGGTTACCTGTGGCCCTGTCTCCTACTGGGAGTAATTTGGAACAGACTGCTCCCAATGTGTTCATTAGGTTATGATTGGGCTGAACGCAGGTGGGGAGGGCCTGCCCAGCCTGACGCTGAATAGTCCTGATTGTGCCCAGCATAAAACGCCATCTGTTTCGATGAGGCAATGATGGAGAGAGAGTGAAGCAGAAGGAATGAGGAGGGAGCTACCGGTGAAAAGTCATGTTTTATGATATCTGGACAATTTTATATACTAGAAGGGTGAAATGAAGAGGAAGAAAATGTAACCTGTGGCAACACTGTATTAAATTTAGAACACAGACAGTCTTTTTCGGGTGTAAAAACACATTCAAGTCCGTAATATGTGAATTAATGATTGTAAAAAGTGTTTGTGAACAAACTTTAAGCAAATATACGTCTCTGCAAAATGTAGATGGAGATAAAATGGTATTCTTTTCCAGACTGCATGGTTGAATTCACTATAGTTTGTGATTTGCCACTGTAAGCAGACGTCTGAAGAGACAAGGGGATTGGAGATGGGGCAGCAGAGTTTATTTATCGGCCGCCTGCTTCAAAGCTGGGATGTTTTTGGTTAATCCTGTGCTCATACTAGCAGACATACAAATGTTAATCTAGGTGTTTACACGCACATTTATGCTGTCTACTGTGCTATAGACACAACATTGCCCAAAAATCACATTCAAAGGTCTCCTGTGGGTAAAAGCGGAGAAGACAAAAATATTTTTTAACTCAGTCAACCTCTTTTTCATTTTCTTTTTTTTCTCCTCCCACTGCAAGGCCCTGGGAAGAAAAAGAAGAGAGGAGAACAGAAGAAGGCCACTGTTCACTGCTCGACTTTTGAAGCGTCTTTATCGGGCTTGGCAGCGTGGTCTTGCGTGTCCAAGCCTCGTCGTGCTTTTCATCCTTTGTGCTGTCCAAGGTGTGTCCAATGCACTGGGGCTTTGTGTGGTGAGGGAGACGACACATCACATTCTGTCTTCTGTCCCAAGCTGGGGGATGGGAAGACTAAAGGAAGAGTGGGGGGGCTGTACAACAGAGGGTGTGGGGGACAAAAAGCAAACTTATAGAAGGCCGCCGCTCTTCAAAGCCGTGATGCACAAAGGCTTATAAAGCGTTACTTCATGCAGAGTTGTGCCAGATGTAATTGCGGGGTTCCTGGAGATAGAGAATCACGTGAAATTCTAAGCTCCGCCCGTGATACCCTCAAAAGGGCTGCGACTGCAAAGGGTTTGAGCGGAAAAGTTTGCTTCACTTTTAGGCACAATAAATAGGTAAGAACTAAGTTATCTTAAACGTTTGAGTACGAACTTACGGCCTTGAAAAAGGTAATGTTATGCGCAAAGCTTGATAGATGGAGGAGGACTGGCTGTCCCCTTTATAAATCAAGAAAGGAGGAAACTGCACTGAGCGACAAGTGATTACCCTCCCCTTTCTCGCTCCGCCACTGACTTCGTAGTATAAGCTCTTTCAAGTCTGTCTTACTCCTTTCTACAAAAAAAATATGTTGATTCATTCTTAATAAGCTCAGATGTTGGCATAGGCAGGCTGTAGAGGTATAGGCAGGCTGTAGTTTTCCTGATCAACCTGACTAGTCCTCATCTGTTTCCTGTGGCCTCCTGCTGAGATGGGATGGGTGTCAAGTGTGCATTGTTAAATATGTTCCCGGGCACAAATGCTGCCACTGTCAGGTACATTTGCACAGGCTGTTCCCTGTTTTGTGTGTGTGTGTTTGTAGGAGTGGGTATATGCACGTGTGCTGATGACAGTGAACAGTGATGGTTTTGGAGGAAAGGGTGGTGCAATCACTTTAGGCCTGTCGATGGGACTCCCAGAGGAGGGACACGCCCCGGTGTTTTTCAAGACATACGACGAAGGCAAGCACGGCAGCAGATCTGTCTTTGCATCTTAAAGGTTCAGCAGACACTTCTGTAGCCAGAGAGCGCAAACTTCTGTTATTTCTTCATGTTTCGTGAGCAAAGGCCTCCTGCTAGGAATGTGGAAAATATGGAGTCTGTATCTGTAAGGTCAAGGCTTAGATGTCTTGCACAAAAGATTTTGAATGTAACTGGAAAAATTATATTGCAAAGGACTTCATCAAGGTGGCATAGTGTGGCAACAATAAAAGCATGTAAATGGATCTCAGCAGCTCTCATCTTTGCAAGATGGTGTTACTTAGGGACCCTTGTTTGCTTCAGCTTTGTCTCACAATTGTAGATCTAAACTTGAGTTACTTTATGTTTAGCAAAGAAAAGTGTTGGTTCTATTTCTAGTAGAATTAAAATGCAGTGCCACTGAAGCTTCACCAAATAGTCTTTTGTATATCAATAATTTTCGTGTTTACATGAAATGACAAAACTCAAAAATAGGATATGACAGCAGCAATGTAGCAGCATGTATGCCAACATATATTACTAAGATACATACCTATCAAAAAGAAAATAAATGGTGTCAGTGCTTAATTTTGTAATGGTTGTCATTGATACAGATGGTGGTGAATGACAGTATTTTTTGATGACTCAACACTGCAAACTGTGCCTAAATTAAACTTTTTTGGATAAGCAGTGTGGTTGCCTCTATAACTCCATAGTACACACCATTCTCAGGTCAAAGAACAAAGCGCGAGGGTCATCGAGCAGGTGTCAGGGATCATGGTATCCCAAGGGTACCTTGAGTCTCATCCCAAAACCTCTAACATTTTTCAAAGACCTCCTGCAGCCAAGGCCCTCATCAGCACGCGACCCCAGTGGCCTCATGCACATACTCCCTTACCCACACTTCTCTCTGGTGTGAGGAGGGAACCTGCACGCATCACCTAGAGCTCTCACTACGTGCCAAATAGGTTTAGTATGTCCAAGACCAACCTTGAAAATCAGTGGGTGGTGGGACAGTAATGATACTGGAGGGCGCAAACATCTACAGAGGGCACACATCTTTTTTCCATACTTCATAAAAGATTTTACTGACTGTACAAAGAAGATTTCACAACACGGGAGATAATTACTCATAACCCACATGGCCCTGCGAGCTCATATACACACTTAATAAAATATTCTATCACCTCAGGTTTACGAAAGTAGATTCTGAATTAAACATTTACATTTTCTGGGAAGTGGAAATTATCCCGATTGCACCTTATAATCCAAACTGTTATCATCATTTGCTTAGAAATCAAGAACAATGAAACATAATTGAATACTGTTTGTACGAATGTTACATGCATTTGATATGTGAAAGTGTCCATTGGGCCTTGACAAAATGATGTTGTTAAAACCACTGATGCATCAACCACCCACCCCCACCCCCCACCCCCAATCTCCTTGTCAGTTCAATCAGCCATCAATAAAATTAATCGTCTTCACTACTGCTGGCAATCACAACACGGGCCAAGCCCTACCTCACAAAGGAATGCCAAGGCCCGATGTTGCAAGTAAGAAGCTGAGAAAAATGAAGGTGATATCTCAGCTGATGTTTCTTTATCCAAGATGAAGGGCTGTAAAAGAACGAGTGTAGTTCACTCAAACTGGCTAAACGGGTGAGAATTAAGATGTTGCTGCGTGGGATGAGGCAGTTATGCATACATAACATGTAGAGGCTGGGACCCCCTACTGGGGAGAGGCACGACAAAGCCTCTCTAACAGCAATACCTCTGGGACAGCTAATGATTAATTAGCCTGTGTCATTAAGTGAGGCAAATGTCACTAGAGCTTCCTGGGGAAGCTGTCACACCATGTGTAGGCCACTCACAAGTTTCCCCCTCAGGTGCCAGTAGAGGGGAGGTGGGCGGACGGGCATCATTACTAGTCAAATCCTGACATCTACTGGTCATATTTAAAACCACATCAGTCTCTTGCAGGACTACTGAAGGATTAGTTTAGCCAGAAATAATATATATATGTATATATACAAAAGTTACTCAAAGCACTGACCGCTTTGACATCAAAATTGAAGGGCTCATGCTTTTGCATGGCCAAGTTTCTATGTAGGCAGGAGCTGGTATATGGACGTCAGAAGCAAGATAGGCTTTCTTTTAATTAAGACCACCCATCATTCATTTTAAATACAGCCAACCTAATATTCTATTAGAGTTTGTACAGCTGAAAAATATGAATGGAATGATAACAGACATATAAGTAGACAAATGAAATGCTCTTACCAGATAGCTGAGGTGTAAGCTGGTTTTGAAGACTTTCTTGCACAGTTTGAAACTAATCCAGACCGAAAGAGCAACAAAATGGCAGTTAGAATAATATTTTTTTCCTTTACTTTGGCTCTTTTCTCAATTAGAAACCAGTAAATTATCCCTACACACATACTCACACTCACTTCCCCCCTCTTTCTCCACCGAAATATCATTTAGTCTGAGCCTTGAGAAGGTCAGCACTGAATTCTGGCCTGCTATACGATCAGACCAAGAAGAAGTGAGAAGGCCCCTCTCCTCACCAAGCAGTGGCAGCACAACGTGGAAAAGCTTAACACACCCACAAACCCACACACCTCATGTCTGTGTTTATTCACGTCCGCAAACGCACGTGCAAACACACAAACACATACACATATACACACACACACAATCTGCCTCACCCTAACATAGACATACGCGTACAAAAGCACACCTGTCAGGGCCTTTCCACTGTGTGAGCAAAAGCAAAGAAGTCTGGCCCACCCTCTGTTTCTCTGTATGTGGTATCCCATGTCTGTTATATTAAAGCAAATCCATTCAGTTCCCACTTTCTCATCTGAAATAATGGCATGAGCAATTTTCACATTTAGCCAAGCAAGGACACATGCAGTCTCTCCCTCTCTCTCTGCTTAATGAATGGAATCAGGGCTGGGCCCCCGTGGCTGTGGTCTAATCTGCCTTTGAAGATTTCCACAACTTACAGACCAAAAAATAAACCGAGCCTCTCTTACACTGTTATATCCTCCTGCAAAATGCACAACTGAATAAGAAATTTGCTTATTTTGTTTTCTAAATTTACTTATATTGTCAACTTCTGTGTTACTGACCACAGCCTAAAGGGCCCAGGGCCTTGCCGGGAGCCTCCTGATTGTGCCAGTCAACTGGTGTGTGACGTCCATTTGAAGGGGAATCTGTCAAATAGAGAGATTGAATTAAAGCGCACTTTGGTCCGGAGTGCTCTCTCTTTGCCACTTTGCACCATAACATGTCTTGTCCTAAAATAATTAGACTGAGGCTTTGGGTGGTGGAGTGGCCGGATCCTCAATGGTCAAAAGAAGGAATGGTCTAGCACTGAATGGAAGCCTCCAATCTTAAAAAACACTTTATTTCTTTACACTTGAGGTTTGTTGTCTTTTGTGACTATTATCCCCATTCACCAATTGCTTTCATGCAGCTGTGCCCCTCTTAAAAAGTCTTTGTGCCAGCACCATGAATACAGGGAATGTGTCCATGGCAGGTAGCCCTTATTGCAAGTTAATCTCCTGAAAGAGCCTCATACAAGTACTTTTAAATTCTGCCCAAGCCACAGAAGGCTCATCATCAGTCGAGCACTTCTCCCCTTTGTAGGACTGATGAGTGTGGTGCATGGCTGGTGACAATGGCTGCCAAGTGTGGCAAAGTAATCACCTTCTGGGGAAAACACTAGTAATTACTTCTAAACTGTTTGGGCTTCGGAAACTACTACTATTGTGCAATAAAATGAAAGGCTCCCTTTAGAGAGCAGTGCTGTGATGGTTGCTCTCAATCTGTTTGTCATCTGTTTGTTTACAGAGATTTTTCTTTTTGCAGTTGCTCACTACAACAATGCCTTTCTTATTCATGCGTGTGCATAGGTTTCAGTTGGAAGGTTTCTCCTCGGCATAGGAACTCGCTGAATTCCTTACGCGAGAAAGGTCATCATTAGACCCAAAAAGATTTGCATTACATGTGATTTAATGCTAACTAGCCTCTCAGTTTCAGAAAATTAAAAAAGCCTGATGGATCCTCTCTTCCTCCTTTCAGTCAAACCTGTATTCATTATTTATCAGGAGCATTTCCTGCGCTGCAGCAATGAGATGACATTGTTTTTGCTGATCTTCATGTTTTGCAGTCAGTTCAAATTATTAAAATATCGGGTCAGACGGCTCAACTGGTTGAGTGAGCGCTCCGTATACAGAAGCTGAAGCTCCTTGATGCAACCGGACAAGGTTTGAGTCAAGTCTCTATGCTGCATGTCGGTCACCTTTATTTTTGACCCCTTTCCTGTCTGTGTACTTTCAAATAAAGGCTACAAGAAAAAAATCCCCCAAAAATCCTGAACAAATAATATCAATAAATCCACAAATATGTGGGGTGATGTTAAGCTTTTGCTGCCAGGCTATCATCTTGTTTTAAGCTGAACCAGGCAGGAACTGATCTATTGTGATATCTAAAGATCAAATAGTGTTGATTATTACACAACATGATGACTTTTTTGTATGTAGTGTGATCTACTGACAAAAATTATTTGATTTACTTCAAACATCTGGTTATGGCATTAGTGAGAAAACATGTTTGAGTTATTGAGAGATATTATCTTTTAATCTCTGTCATAGACTTTTACATTCCTTGTAATCTCTTTAATATCAAACATGAAATGCTTATTCATCTCAACCACTGCGTCATATTCACCTTTTTGTGCAGATGGGAGTGAGACTTTCTCACTTAATACATGTGGCACTAATACAATACTATGACAAGAAAAGGCATGCCGAAGAAAAATGCCAGTGTAAGGAAAGCACCTTTCAATTTCACTGTTGAAGGAAGATTAACCCAACACAATCTGCACTTTTCCTAAACCTCCGCATAAGCTCATAAAGTAAACTTGACATATTGCCATTTGAAGCCTGACTGAGAAACTAAGTTAGGTTTTCCATGCTATGACAAAAATACACAAATTATTTAAGGACTGTACTAATATTTATAGGCACTTTATGTCACTATACACTTCCCTTTTGTTAAAAAAAAAACTTTGGTTACCTTACATATTTTTTCTCTTTTTTTGGCCATATTTGACCATTTTTTGATAGTCACACCATATTTGATCAAATATGGTGTGACTATCAAACAGGTGGTGTTTGGTGTGGTGGTTAGCGCCTCACAGCGAGAGGGTTCCAGGTTTAACTCCTGGCTGGGAGTTAAAGTATGCATGGGTTCTCTCTGGATACTCCAGCTTCCTCCCATTGTCCAAAAACATGCATGTTAGGTTAACTGGTGTCTGATCGTGTGTGGTTGTTTGTCTCGTTTGTCTCCGTGTGGACCTGTGATGGACTGGCGACCTGTCCAGCGTGTACCCCGCCTCTCTCCCAATGATCGCTGGGATAGGCCCAAGCCCCCCGCGACCCAACCGACGGACTAAGTGGGTATAGAAAATAGATGGATGGAACCACAACAAGAAAAAATACACTATTACCTGAAAATATAACAATATGTTGACTGTGACTGATAACAATGATTTAGAGGCTTGTGAGAGGCTTGTCTGCATCCTGCTAGGTTTAAACACTAGAACCACAGAAAAATATTCACTATATCCTTCCCTGGAATACAGAGCCTGTGGTGAAAAGAATGATTACATGGCAAATTCATTACACAGAATGTATGTGTGTGAGTATGTGAACTACACCAATGCTGGGTAGTTTGGCTTGAATGAAAAAAAAAACTAATGAAATCGTTTAAAATGTTTAAACCTCATTACTGATTAGAAATATAAATGTCAAATGTCGAAACTGCGAAATATGATTGTTTGTAGAAAAACATTTGCTCATTTTGATTTTAATGCCAGAAACATGTCTTGAAAAGTTGGGACATGTTTACCCTGTGTTGCATCACCTCTGCGCACTCTGTAAGGATTTGGCGTTTAAGAACAGCCTCCACTTTGCCTCAGCCCATCTCAAATGAGCTGAAGCCCAGAGAAGGAGGCAGCGTTTCTGCATCTTGTTTAAATGTGGCTTTTCTTTGCACGACAGAGTATAAACTTGCATCAAGATGCTGCGATGTGCTGGCTGCGGTTTTTAAGACGATTCGTGAGCCCATTAAGTGAATTCCACTCCACAAGTGTTTGCTTTTAGTGCAGCACCATCAGCATTACTTGCTATTTTACATAGAAAAACATTATTCTTACACTGTTGACCTAAATGTCTATGCAGTCTTTTGCAGAGGGTTGAACCCCTTCACATCTTTACGTCGGAGTCTGTTGCCAATTAACCTATTTAAGTGTGAAACTCTATCAGTTTATTTTTTCTTTTTTCCTCCATTAAAGCATTGCACTTTTTATGTTAGATTATTAAAGGAGTATATATTTTTTTATAAGACTATTAAATTCTTCACTTTCAGTATTAGATATGTAATATCTATACTATTTATAATTAAATATGGGGTTTGTATGGACTGAGAGTCATTGCATTCTCTTCTTAATAACATTAGTATCTCCATTATTTATTTCTTGATTTGTTTATTGATTGGTTGACTAATTTGAAACAGGATTATGGTATGTGAATTGGATCATATACACAACCTCAATTCCAAACAGATTCAAGACTTGCTATAAAATGAGTGAAATGATTTGAAAACCTACATTTTACTCACAATAGAACAGAAAACATCAATCTCTGAAAGTGAGATTTCAGAAAAATATTGAATTTCATGTTGACAGTGTTCCATGTTCGCCACTGTGTAGCAGCCCCTCCTCTTTTTAACAACTCTGGTTCTTCGACAATACTTGTTGAACCAAATATTTTCAGTTAGAGAAAGATTTGGACTACAGGCCTTTCGACAATGAAGATATGCTGTAGTAATAGAGGCAGTATATGGATTAGCATTGTCTAGCTTAAATACGCAAGGCCATCCCAGAAAAGGGTATCATCTGGATAGAACATGTTGCTCTAATACCTGTATATACCTTTCAGCTTTGATTATTCCTTTCCTTTCCAGATATGGAACTGGCAGTTCCTCAGGTACTAACACAACCCCATACCATCAGAGATGCAGGCTTTTGAAGTGAGAGCTCATAATAAGCTGGATGGTCCTGCTCATCTTTACTACCATCAGTGTCCAATAAGAGTTTCAAATTTTGATTAATTTGACCAAAGAACACTTTGAGCAGCACTTTGCTGAAGTGAGTTTTGGTTAAGAGAAGATGGTGGTGTTTCTGGATCATATTCACATATGCTTCTTCTTTGCACCATAGAGCTCTAACCTGCATTTGTGGATGGCACAGTGAACTGTCTATACAGACAATGATCTCCCTCCATGCAGTAATTCCCATAACAGAACCATGTCTATCTTTAATGTATTTCTGCCTGAGGGTCTGAAGATTACAACACCCAGCACTGGTTTTTGGCCCTTTCCCTTGTACACAGCGACGTCTGCAGATTCTTGGAAACTTTCGATGATACTATGCCAGGTAGATTAAGAAAAATTCAAGGAATCTTTCAATTTTTGGATGAGGAACATTATTCTGAACCTCTACCCATCTTTACTTCTCAGAGACTCTGCCTCTTTATGGCGCTCTTTTTATACCCAGTCAAGTTCCTTCTTGACTGGCTTCTTTTTAGTACTTTTCCTACCTTTTGCATTCCTTGTGCCAACTGCCATCAAATCCAAGATATAATAGGTTTCTTAATTGTAAAATGTCTTACAATAATTACTTGATACAGTTTGGAGGTTTATTACTGGTTTGTGAAGTTTGTAACTCATTCCATTCAGTTTTTATTA
This sequence comes from Leuresthes tenuis, assembly GCF_036924035.1. NCBI lineage: Eukaryota > Metazoa > Chordata > Actinopteri > Atheriniformes > Atherinopsidae > Leuresthes > Leuresthes tenuis. The sequence continues at coordinate 12,234,976 of NW_027325365.1, read as the reverse complement.
ACATTTTACACAGTGTCTCAACCTTTTTGAGTGTATATGAATAAATCACCTTCGGCCAGGACACACCAGCAGTGCAGTGCAGCAGCACATCATATGGCTCGCATCATACCAGCAGCAGTAGTAAATGTTAGGATGTGGTCCACATCTCACCACACAGATTCTGGGCTGCGGTAAAGTTCACATTAATTAATAAGGTGAATTAATAAGGGTGGACTTTGTATGTTTTGATAAGTGATATTATGTCTTGACCGCATTGTTTTGTGATTACAAAGAGCCTAAACTTACAATAATATTTGTATATTCTATACCTCAATGGTCAAGCAAAACTAGTTAGCATGGACTCAGTTAGCATGGTTGTACAATTTAGTCAGAATGCACAAGAACGTCAATGATAAAACTCATAATCACTTTTATATGATACATGATGAAGCATTATACAACGAAATATTTACCCTTTTTTCTGTGAAACGAAACATATTGAGACATTAGTTTAAACATTGGTGTGGAAACACATTACTTAAATTTGGCAATTTACTCAAAGAGCAATATTTCTGATTTAATGAAGAAGTTGTGAGTTGTCTAGCTTAGCTTATTTCTCAGCTTCAGTAATTGTGAGTCAAATCAAACAGCAGAGAAATAAGAGAGATTCAAGGAAGAAAAAAAAAAAAAGAAGCATCTACCAAGCCACAAACCTGGTGCCTTGCCAGGGAACAGTAGGGCACTATTTGCAAACGATTCAAATAGCGAACATACCAGCAAAAAGCTTCAATGACCTGCCCTAAAACAATTTTACTATTATTTTGGAGTCCTGTATCATGGAATTTGAGAAGTACAAGTTTAACATATAGTTTCTTTTTCTGTGATACTTCAATTTGAGTAAAATATCTCATTTTTTCAACATAGTTGATTTTTTTCTGTGTTTAACATGTTATAGTAGGTTAAAGACAAGTTGGACTCAAAATCAAGCTAAAAACCTAGATTTTTTTTGGGAACTACTTTTTAGGCAGTGGTCTGTAGGCACTTGTTTGCAAGCAGTGTCACTGTGTTTGTACCTTTCTGCACACTAGTAGCACAAAATACGAAAAGAAACTTTCAAAATATAGTCTAGGAGAAATAAGTCAAACCGGGCTTAAATTATATGGAATCACCTTTGTGTGTTTATCATGTAGTGGTAAAAATTAGACGAGCAATGTCAACTTATCAAAATGTAAGTCCAAATGTTTTTCTTACTGGTGATTTTGTGGGCAAGACCAATGCTGGAATATGTTATAAAAAAAATATGTCTGTCGGTCAGGTTTAGTATCGAATGGTGTGTAAACATACCTGCACACTGACCCACTGTCCTCTCTGCATGGCCTTTTCCTGTCAGATGTTGCTAAACTGACCCCCCCACCCCAACTGAAATCCATTTTTATAAGTGAAAACACGAAGGTAACTCCACAGACAGTGTGCTATTTGTATTTGCACTTTTGTCAGCCATAACACTCTGCATAAGGTAATATGCCCAAGATCAGTGTATCAGATAGTTTTGCAGTGTGCCTGCCCTCTAGTGGCCAAAATAAAAAAAGATTAAACATATATAAATATATATATATTTATATAAAGGTTTATATAGAAAGGTTTTTTGTTTTTTTAAAGGTTTCTAAGTTGGTTATTCATTAGAAATATTACAGTCTGTTTGTAAAAATTGAAAGACAAGATTTTTGTAGATACTTGTGCAATTTCCAAAATTTTTTATTTAAATCAAATAGAATTTTAATTTGTAGTGCCAGTCACTGGTGCCCATTGTGTGGTTAACTTTGTTAGCTCACACATGTCAATAAATGAGAGGGAAAGTGAATGACAGAGCCAGAGGCATCAGCACTTCAGGCCACTGTGAACATTCATACAGTACAGCGTGTCTAATAATCCCAAGAGACAGAAGGCCTGTGGGTCTCCCTTTGAACCAGAGGCCATTCATAAGAACAGGGAAACATCTCCCCACCCCTTTGTGGTCACCAGCATTTCATTTGCAATCTCAATCTAAAACACAGGGTGTTCGAGAGTCACATCAAAGGGGTTTTTGATAGCTAGGCTAGAGCAAAGACTTGAAATAAAATGGCTAATTATGAGTGTTGATTAGTGGGCCATGTAAGCCACAGACTAATTGGATTGCACAATGCAGAGCTCCTTTTCTTTTCTGTGCATCTCAATGAGGTCTTTTTTTTCTCCACAAAGGCTTAAAATGTTGAGGCAGTTTTTGTGTTTAAAGCAGTGAAAATGGTGGCTTATACAAATGTCCAGCAGTATTCAAACAAGAGCATTTATCATCACTGTCATCATGTTTTTCAACCAAAGCAAGGATTTCTAAATTACTATTAACACTAAATATTGAATAATTTTGTGTTCAAAAGAACCACTGAAATATCCTCATACTCTCAGAGGTTGAATAGCCTGTGAGTTAGGTAAAACGTGTTCACAAATATTCATAGTATAATAGTTCATCTGGGAATAGTTCATTTGGAAATTTCCACTTCTTCTTCTTCCTCTACTACATTTACTTCTCTTTTAATTGATTGAGGTTTTCTAAGCTTGGTGTGGATCAGCAGAACTGCAGACAGGCGATACAAGTTAATGTGGAGTTTCAGATTAAACCTGGAGAATTATTCATGACGCATTATATTATGCATTATGCTCCGGACACAAGTTGTTATCAAAACTGGGAAAACAACATCTGCATCAGAATGGTAGAATAGTTACAACCACATGCACTTGAATACAGCTTTAAAGCACATTATTTGAATATACTAATTTAATGTTTTAGACTCCCATTCTGCAACATGCCAGAGGGAAGTACTGTACTTCTTTATATTTGTTGACAGCTTGCACAATTATTTTAAGATGCAGATTTTACACAACAAACTTCAATTATCTTTTAAACTTAGCTTTATATCAATGAATATTCAAATTATCTATTTTTGGACCAAAAACAATTCATGGTGTCCCTGTATGTTAAACTCTAGTTCTGTATGCTCCCATCTGGCAGCTACAATACTGACGTGTTGCTTCAGTAGTAGTCTGAGGAGTTTATATGAGGCAGTCAGATATATCAGTCAGACAGACCAGAACAGCACTTTTACCTCAATACTTCAACTACAGTCAAATTGTAGTATACTACACTACAATTTTTGACCAGAGTATGAATTGTCGTGGAGTATTTTTACAGGTAAGGAACGATTGTTACTTTCTATGATAAAACTTTTACTGAAGTAAATTATGTGCATTATGTTATATCACTGATCTGTACAGAAAGTCAGTGTGATATGATATTTAAAAAATGTATTACAGTTCCTAAAACAAACAAGAAAATGAATTACTATAAACAAATAAATGTTTTTACATAAATGGTCATTTACCAACTGATTTTGTTATGCATCAGGACTCAAATCAGCCTATTCTATGCTACAGTTCTGACACTGACATTTTTCTTTTTAATAGGGAGAAGAGCAACAAAAACTTGAATCTGATTCCAAACCCAGAGCTTGGTGATCTTATGAGATGTCTGCAATGGAGGCTGACTTCAGGTCTATCATGTTTTCAGCTGCTCTCAGATATCAGAACCTATTATTTCCCCCCTCTTTTCTGTCTTCTCAAACCGCAGCTGGCGGATGGCCACCCTTCCCGAGTCTGGTTCTGCTAGAGGTTTCCTCCTGTTAAAAAGGAGTCGTTCCTTTCCACAGTGGCCTCAGGCACACTCAGGATGGGAGATTGGATTGAAGAGAAGTTTCGGTGCAATCTGTTGGTCTTCTTAGCTAGGATATTGTTTTTGAATTGGCTCTATATGAATGAATTGGATTATTTTGTAATGAATTAATTGGATATCATTGGATTATGATTACAATAAATTGAACTCCAACTGGCTGGAATTGGACTATATTATTTAAGTGCCTTGAGATGACATTTGTTGTAATTTGGGGCTATATAGATAAAAGTGAATTGAATTGAATTATTTGAAGAAGAAGGAATCTGATGGCTTGTTACCAAGGAGATTTGCCATTACTACAAATGCTAAATAAATTACCTTTTAGTGATATGGGAAAGAACACTAAATTACATTTTCTTTCTGATTAATTGGTTTTGTATTGATCCTATTAAGAATTATCTTTGAAAATGCATCAGGTTTTAGCCTTCACACTGGTGTCTTCTGCCATTCTAACAAATATTTATGAAAATTCAGGCTAGAGCCTTCACCGTGCTTGAAATGTGTCATGCAGGATGTTAAAAGGCACTAACACATTCATAACAACAGGGGGAAAACGGGTGGGAGGGGGTCTGTGCCGAGCTCCAGCGGCGGGGGAGATTTCTGTGCAGGTGTCCTTGTTTTTTTCTGACACATCGGAGACAGGACCCGACTGTAAGTAGCCTAAGACTGTTGACGAGGAATCAAAGCTGATAATGAAATAATAAATGTCTGATCCGCCCTGAAATCCGAAAAGAGCAGCGACGGAGAAACGAGCTCGTCTGGATGAGAGACCCCCGCTGGGTGAAGACACGCTGCGTTGCTGAGCCGTGAAAAAACCCGCTGCCGCTGACTGGAGCTGAGGCTGAAATGGGAGCAAGGCGATGAAAACCGAGCGCAGGGGAGGGAGCATCATTTGGCAAACGATCGCATCGCTCATTTGAAGGTATTATACATCAATTGCAGATTAGCAATCCGCGATATTTGTCGCTCTGTGGACATCCGCTGTTGACGCTGGTGGCATCTGCCGTCACCAAATTCCATGTTTCATTCTGCAGATGTGAGCTGCGAGAAGAGGGCCTGTTCGGTGGGCGAAGCCTTCGGGGATTCATCATTATGAGCAGAGAATCAGTGATGGTCATCTTTAGCGACTTGTGGATAAAACGCATGGACAGTTTTCACATGTTAGGGATGATGTGTCAAGTTATGAACAGCTTCTGAACAATGGGAGATGCTCGGTGAATTTTGCTCCTGAAATCCACTAAACAAGGAACACAACAGCTTTTGGTCCTCACACGTTAGAAAGCAAAATGGACTGGCTTTCACTCCTGATTAGAATGGGATTAACCTGACTTTGTGTCAACACTCTGGTGGATGTCAGACAGACAATGTCAAGTTCTCAGGCACCCAGCATGGGCACAAATTTCACTGGTGTTCCTCAGGGTTTCACCAGCTCTAGTCAGGACCCATTCTGGTCCTCCACAGTCAACAGTGTAGTGAAGATGGTGCTCATAACTCTGATTGTGTGCCTGTCCTTGTTTGGGAATGTGGTCGTTCTGCTGGTGTTCCAGAGAAAGCCTCAGCTCCTTCATGTTGCCAACCGCTTTGTCCTCAACCTCCTCTTGGCAGACCTACTCCAGACCATATTGGTCATGCCCTTTGCCATCGCAGCCACCGTGCCAGGTGTTTGGCCCCTGGATGCTCGACTGTGCCAGGCTCTGGTGGTTCTCATGCATCTTTTTGCATTTGCTGGGGTCAACACCATCATAGTTGTCTCTGTGGATCGCTATCTGGCCATTATCCACCCTCTATCTTACCCTACCCGCATGACCCCTCACTTGGGCACCAACCTGATTGTTTGCACATGGGTATTGAGTTTCATCCAGAGCACCCCTCCCCTCTATGGCTGGGGGACCATTGACTTTGATCGGCATCACAAGGTCTGCGCAGTGGTGTGGTCCTCGAGCCTGTCCTACTCTGCTGTGGTGTCCACCTTTTCTTTCTGGCTGCCTGTGCTCATCATGCTTGGATGTTACTGGATGGTGTTCAGAGCAGCCCGGAGGCAGAATGCTCTTGTGCACCCTATACAAACACAATCGTACTCCCAGCCCTGTCCACAAGACTTCCAGAGTTCCAGCAGTCCACAGCGGCAGTCCAACCCCCAGCAGGTCAGTGCATCTGATGGCCCCACAGCCAGAAGGTACCCTGTTCGAGTTAGACACAGACGTTTCCACTACCACTGCAAGGCAGCTCGAGTCGTTTTTGTGATCATGGCTTCATATATCTTCAGCATGGGCCCTTACACCATTCTGAATACTATATCTATGAGCACCAAAGCAGCTGTGCCTCCATGGTTATCCTCCCTTGCCCTTGTGCTCTTCTTTTTACAGTGCTGCCTACACCCATATATTTATGGTTACATGCATCGTAGTGTGAGGAAAGAATTCCTGGCTTTGCTCTGTGGGCTGCTCTGCAAACAGGGTCGTCCCAACCAGAGCTCTGCCGTGGAGAGCTGTTTCACTACGACAGAGGGACGTTCCGGTGCTCACCCCCACCTCCCCAGTCTGGCTGCTCGAGTCTTCCCTCTGCAAACCTGGGAAGAGTGCACAACGTCATCCTCTCCAACTTTTGAGAGAAAGTCAAGGGACAGCCGTAAAGAGACCACCTCCACCAGCGTCAGCTCTGAGAGGGAGCTCCCTGTCCACAGCAAGCAAAGCACATGAGCTGCCTTGAGCATTAATTCGATAGAACATATTTGCTCTCACTTGAAGAGTTGGTCATTCAGTATGTTCATATTTATGGGTCTACAGCAGGGTTATTTATCCTAAAGCTGCAGGCTCTGCAGTGACACTTGCTAATTAACCACCCACATATTGTTTTGTTTTAAGCAAGTGAGCAAATATATCTCCAGGGGAAAATGGTCAAGTTAATGTTGCATTATTTATTTTCATTAGCAAAAAAAGCTGTTTTTAGTATAATAATGCAGTTTTAAGAGTTACCACATGGGCTATACATACCCCTCAGTGTAGCTGCCATTCTGTTCTCTGTAAATCCATCATTAATATTTTAAATGTATGCAATAGAATACTTGCTACTGTTATTTAATAGGCCATTGAACATTGTAACTGTAATTGATCACTCTAAGCCTTGCTGTATACAGAAAAAAAACCATTGCTATGTCATTCTGATCAGTTCATCTTAATTGCAGGCCATAGACATCTCTGATGGCTACATCTCCTTTAAATCTTTTTGTGTGATGATCTCGTTGTGTGTGCTGGATGGTGCAGGGTGTATTGTCCTTTTGTGCAAGCAACCTTCATTTGCAATTTATGAACTCAGGGTATTGCTTGCAGAAAAAAAAACTGTAGTGCTCATCTCGGTGTTTGAATTATGTCGAGTGTGTGAAAACATTCTGTGGTGCAGTAACTCTTCGTAGTCTTGAAGCGCCTTTTCAATAAATAAGTAGAACATTTATTGATTCATTGTGCCTGTCAGTTACAGAACACATAAGTGTTAGTGACTCCCTCCTAATGATGGGATGGCCAAACTTACTTGTCTTTGTTTCCTTACTAAAGCTTAACTGTGGATGTTGTAGCTCCTCCTATATCAGTGTGCCAAATTTGGACTCAGTATTTGCTGCCTTTGTAACAGCCGCCTTTCTTTGAGGATGCAGAGTATTTTTGTTGAAACACCACAGCACAACAAGAACAAGGTGCGCTAAAAATCTAACGTGGGTCTGTCCACCGGTCATTTCATGTAGGCCGCATGCCGGAAGAGCTTACGTAACAGTTTTCTTACATTCCATTGAGCGTGTAGATTTGTAAAGATGAACTCCTGATACAGTATTTTTAGTAGAACTGAGAAAAAAAAATGCTTAAAGCCACCGATAGGATATGTATTTACATAAGGGTTGTATGTTTGTCATGATTTACGTAATAATGTTTTTTAAAAAGTGTGTTTATTTTCAGTTTTGTCTAGTTTTATACTTCATGGGAAACGGGGAAAAATGTTCGGCAAACCAAGCCTGGGCGTTTCTGGTGTATCATTCCTCTTCTTAATCCGAAGTGAAAGTTTAAACCTGCCGTCATTACGAACCTCAGTTAGTTCAACAGGTGACTGGAGAAATCCAAACTATAGTGTCAAAGTTGACAATCAAACTTGCATATAAGTTTGCCAAACTCTCTGTATAGAGCGATGTATATTACAGCAGATGATGTCTTTTAGAACCACCTACTTTTGTGATTCATTTTGTGCTTTTGTATTATTTTTGAGTTTCAATAATTCAATGCAGTTTGTTGTTTAATAAAACTAAATTACATGTACCGTCTGTAAAAGTGGAACTTTTTGTTCAACACATTTTTAGCCCAGGAATCAACTATTTAGGACTGTTTCAGCGTGTCAGTCTTTTTTTTTTTTTTTTTTTTTTTAAAGGGAATCTGTGGTTTAAGACAAATGTAGTTTTTAAATTAGTCTAAAAATTTCATTAAGCCATGTGGAAACAGCACATGCACTGCATTTGTCTGCATCATCAGTGTCGGAGCACTTTGCAATCACTGCATCCTCAAACACGAATCAGCATCTCCCTTCAGTGTGAACAATCTGCTTTATGCGTCCCTTTTAGCCAAATATAACGGATTGTATGAGCTGGATGCGGACGTTAGGTGTGGGTAACATTCATTCGAGGAGTTCAAAGACAATAACGTGGCTTTCCATTTGAATTAATTATATTTATTTGTAAAATTGTTATCACCTTTGAGGATGATGTCTCACTGCTTAAAGCAAACGGCTGTAGTGTTAAATGTAACTGACAGTTCAACAAACCATTGCTTAAGATCTCAAAGGGTGCATCTCAGCGGAGGACAAGTAGTTCATCATTAAACTCTTGGGACTCTCATGATATCGGGGTGGGAATCTTTTCTGAAGCCAAACAAATCGAGTGTTTCACCGAAAGATCATCCTTAATATGCAATACACTGCAGCTGTAGCACTTCTACGATACAGATATGCCTCTTCACCAGGAGTGCTCTTCTATTCTATTCTATGCAAACTTAAATTCAAGAAATTGGACATGTATCATAGTAACATCAGTGTTTTTATATGTTTCAACTACAATACAGGCTGATATTTAAGGAATTATTGCCCAATTTTACTTAAAAAAAAAACAAGATAAATGAAAGAAAAAGAAAAAAAATCATTCAAAAGAAGATTCCACAATTGTGACAATCTTTAAGAAGCACCCTCTCACTTCCCCCCCCCTCTCTATACAATATATGTACACACTTTTTTTTAATCATTACAGAAGAGGTAATGAAAAAAAACTGAACATTTAGCCATGACAGAAGAGAAGAGCAAAATATTGAATATTTCACTTTCTTTAGAAAATTAAAGTAAAACACTCCAGAAACCAAACTGCTTGCAGTGGCAGGTTGATCGCCGGAGCCCACACTGATTTCCAAGGCGCCATTCAAAATATTACTGGTCAACAGTGAACACAAACTGATATATATTAAAAAAAAAAAAAAAAAAAGAAAAAGAAAAGAAGAGCAACAGAGGTTTAAAGCACAAAAGAGGACGGGCTCTGCTCTGCGGGATTTCTCTATCATAAGTGATGGTTTCAGTTCAGGTCGAGTCAGACCACTTTATGACACAGCCAGCGCTGGGGAGCCCAGTGCTGAGACAGCAAGGAGTTAGTCCTTCCTCCGGTGCACTAGTCCACTTTGACCACGCTGTAGATCTTATTTACAAACCAGAAGCAAGCGAAGAAGCCAATTGTACCTAAGAATAAAAGACAGGATAAAGTTATTACATTTTTTTTCCCACATCATCCATTAAGCAAAAACTATCAAAAATGTCTAGAAGAAAAAAGCAAAAGCATTTATTTTAAATTAGAGTCGGGTTCTACAAGAAGTCACTGAGCAACCAATATCTATCCCCTAAAAGCAAGGAAAACACAAAAATTTATATTTCTGCAGGGTTGGAACTACAAAGACACATTTTTTAAACATCTTCCAGCCCTTCTTTTGTCAAGCAAAGAATGCATTTGCCCGAGCTCGGCTGTGCTGATAAGCCATCTGGGTCAAAATCCTAGAGCAGCTCATCTGGACATAAAAGTCCAATCAGACTGCTCTATAAGGGCCACGCGTGAAGCCCCAACCCGAACAAATCTGTGATCAAAGTTGGGGTCGAAGTGAAAAAGACAGACGGCAAAATAAAGAAAGTTAAAAAGGGAAATGAAGGGGATTAGGATTATTCAGATCAAAACTAGAAGCAAGGAGGGAAACTCATAATCTTTTCCTTGAATCCTTGGATTACTTCACCGTGATAATCTTTTGACATCTCATCCTCTTGCTACTTAAATCTCTTTCTAAAGATATTGTCAAACACTGCTGCTGTGACAAGCGGTGCGACAGGCTAACGTTTATCTGGCCTAACGCCAGCATAACAGCAGAAAGTACGTCATCATCTGACATCAGGATGAGACAAATATTCCTCCGAACATACAGACTAGGCGGGTATTTGCCCATTATTAAGTGTTTAAAATGATCCCCTTTCTGCACACAACCCTGAGTCTCGTTTGAGCAACAGCGCCATAAAGATCTGTTACCATTAAAAAAACGTGTCAAAAGAGCTGTCACAAAGAGGTAAAAATGTTCTTCTTATCTCGGCTTTGTGACAGCGTGTGCCTTATATTAAGCTGCGCGACCTTAAGCAAACAGTTAGGTTTTAAGTGAAAGCTAATAAACTGTAACAGCAAAGATTGAGTGCCTTGTTCATATGAGCTTATTACCAATGAAAATCTTCGAAAGGGTTAGTTAGAAGGGAGTTCCCCGATTAAATGTGGCTCTGGCTTGTCATACAACAGAATCTACAATACTGCCCAAAGAAATTAAAACTGGACCTGACAAACGAACAACTGCTCATTGTATCCAGGAACAGCTTCCTGGTTTCTTTCTTGAGAACAGGATCCTGAATTCCCTGACTTCATTTCAGGTTGATACTAGAGTATCTCAGAAGTCCCATGTCCAAACTTCACACCCCTGTCTGACTTTGAAGAATCTTCTCGAGTTATAAACTATTGAAGCGCAGCATTTTTTTATTCTAATAGATATGATTTAGGCTCACACTTCAAAGCAAAACTATAACAGGCTGATTTATTTTCAATGTGCCAAGTCGAGTAGAAAAAAAAAAAAAAAATCACTCTTTAATGACTGAATTTCTCACCAGTGAAAAGGAAGAAGATGAGGACCATAATCATGGTGTAGCCAAAGTACAGTATGGTACTGGCCGCTCCAATTATTTGCAGCTTTGAGAAGAAGTAGTGCACGGCGTAGATGAACAGATAGACTGCAGTGAATCCGCTGGTCAGGAAGGAGCGCCACCACCAATGGTAGTCCTGGACACACAGGATGAAAGACGACATGTTAGGAAATGACGAGTCTGCTAAATGAAAGAAAATTTGGCGCTGAACATTCTGTTACCTCGGCACAAAGGTGAAAGTAGCACAGCAGAATTGTGGCCTCGGAGCAGGTGATGAGCAGAATAATGAAAACCAGGAACAAGAATCCGAACATGTAGTACATTTGATGAGACCTAAAATAAATGAATGAATTAATTTTAATGAAAATAATACTATAGAAATGGAAACGAGGCAACAAGTGAGACAGAGCGTAGTATTTGTTGTTTTAACGACTGCAAGTTATACAAAACATTGATTTACAGACCAGTCAGGAAAGACAGCATTCTTTGTCTTCTTACCAAATGCTGTTGAGAATGAAGAATAGCTGGATGAAAATGCAGCCAAAGGGCAGGATTCCACCCATTACAATACCAGGGATTGGCTTGGTGAAGAAGGACTGCTCAGGAATTTGACGAGGAATTTGGTTTGTTCGCACTGGCTGCTCAATTGCCTGCAGAGGATCAGAGAAAATAAGATAAGCTGACCACAAACTACCAAGCATACATTTAATCAACCACTAATCATTTTACGTGTGACTTATGGTTATATTACGCAGCCGAACTCACAGGTTTCTTGAATCCAAAGTAGGCGCCAATGAAGGTGAGGGGCACGGAGATTCCAAACCACAGAGCCAAAATGGCCACCAGAGTACCAAAGGGGATTGCTGCTGAGGAACCCTCCACCCAAAGGATCAGGTTCATCAGGAAGAAGTCTGCAAATACAATACTGAAGAAAAAAAGGGAAAAAAAAAGGACAAAGGGTAAGTATGTATGAGTAGTTGCTTGGGGTAATGGCAGTTCGCCAAGCTGCAGAATGATTACAACACTAAAGGTCAGGGACATAGTACAAGACAAATAAGCAGAAGAAAAGCAAAAGAGGGTTGTGAACGTACCCTGGGCACAACAGTGCTGTCAGCAAGACGTTTGTCTTCCACTTTTCACCCCCAAAAGCTGATGACGAGGACAGATTAAAAAAAAGAACGCAATCATGACAAGAACAATGCAACACAGCTTACAACACTCATAAGATCACCATTTGGAATCAAGTAGAATCTTACTTTTGTAAAGCCGTGCCGACACGTAGCCAGCTGGCGTGCCCAGTAGGACCCAGAGTACGACAGCGCATGTCATGAGAGCCCCTCTGTTGGCCGGAGACAGGAAACCCAGACAGGCCAGAACTATAGAGGATAAACCGGTCATCAGAGGACTCAAACGGAGAATTATAAACGTGCAAATACAAACGAGTTTTAATCAGCTTTGATTTTGGGGAGAACAAGCCAAATAGTTTTAAACTTCATTAAATTAGCACCTTTTTTTGTTGGACTCATTTCACGCCGGATATGCAACACTGATATAAACTGAATGTCACCACTGGGTTTTATCATTGAAACATCATATACAGTGTTGGTAATAACAGCGTTAGAGTATAACGCGTTATTAATGGCATCATTTTCTTCAATAACGAGTGATCTAATTCATTACTTTTCCCATCGTTGCCGTTACTGAGAATGTGAAGTGGCGCGTTACTACAATTTGGTTGAATGAAGCGTAAGGTGTCAGGTTTTGGCCACACATCAGGTGCCTGGAGAGAGGGGTTGGGATGCAGGGGTGGGGATGCAGGGGTGGGGATGCAGGGGTGGGGATGCAGGGGTGGGGATGCTAACACCGTTGCAAATGCGATGATGATTGGCTGGGTGGGCGGATCATGCCCTGCTCACGCTGTCTCACGAATATAAACCAATATAAATGAATATAAACCATCTCCCTGCACTATGATCCTTTACTGATACTCAAAATACAGTAAAGGGTAGGTTAAACATATACTGAAGAGAGGTTTAAAGTGAGGTTATGATGTGGGTCTGTGGACACTGTCACAAAAGGACACTGTAGCCCATCCCCCGACTGACTATAGCATCAGAGCCTATCAACTGTTTGCTTTAGGACTACTTTGACAACGTAGCTAAAACAAGGTCAAAGACGGAGTCACAATGACTCCTTGTCACCCAGAGGAAGTTAATAAATTGAATGTAGATACTTGATGTGCCTGGCATACTGAATACAGCACACAGAAGTTCATAGAATTAATGGACTACGCAGTATGTTGACAGAATAATGTCAATGCTTACAGAGTGTGATGAATGTCATGATGAAGATCTGTGTGCCCTGTCCAAGAAACACTGAGAGCAACATTCCTTTCCTGGGAGGGCGGAAAACATCCCCGTGAACCTGCTTCCACCCCGACTCTTCCTGAGCATCTTCCTGCAGAGGGAGGCAGACACAGGTGTCAAGGAAGTACTTAACAGGGGAAAATAATAGGAAATAAAGGTTCACCAGCCACCAGTCAGTCAATGCTACTTTACAATCTGACACCTGCTAGGAAGGCAAAAGAACCAACAATTGCAAAATGGGGTGTGTAAAATCTATTCAGTTCAAAGAAATTAGCTTCTTTCAGGACATATAAACTTTCAAGAAGTTTTGACTTAACACCACATTTTACATTTTGTTCAAGTGCCTGTTTAACAAAAATCATACACACCCAAGGACCTGATTTAATGTCCACAAAAGCAGTTTTGTTCAAAAATGTCTTCCATTAAGCTTACATAGAGTAGAGAAGATTTTTCCTTGGTCGATGAAAGCTTTATCAAGTCTTCCTGTGAAGTGTAGCAAAATATTCATAATTCACGGTACTGTGCTGGGTGGCGTTTTGCACTGCAGGGTTAAAGCATTAGCTACATAACTGTGGTTAAGACCCGCGAACACTCGGCACCACCAGGTGAAATCCTCAACTTTCAACATGTCTGAGTGCAACGGTTTCAGTTCAATTCTAAATAAGCAAATTTACTCGCCAGGGAACCTGGGAACTATGATGACTGGGATTTGAACGTGATTTGAATGTTGCAAACGTGGTGCCCTGCTGTGCAGCACGAGTAGATTATACAGAAAAAGATACAATCCGATGCGTTTCTAATTCATATCTGAATCGGAGAGGTCAGTGATGACTTTACCTGGTCCACCTGGTTGTATCTGGCTATGTCCTTGTGCAGGGTTCTCAACATAATCATGGCAACCATCCCAGACAGGAAGAGCACAATGACCAGGGAATTCATGATGCTGGAAAACAAACACACCCTAACTTAAAACAAGAAACAAGAGCGAAAAGATCTTTTTTTCCTGGTGAAATGTGACAAATATCTTCAGACCTGAACCACTGGATGTTGGTGTGAGGCATTGAGACCAGGATATAGTCCCATCTAGAGGCCCACTTGATAGAATTGTCCTCCTGTAAGACAATTTCATGGATAAATACCATACAGATATGAAATATGAGCAGAAACATTTTTCAGAAATTGGAAATATTAGATAAATTACATCATTTGGAGGGCTCACCTTAAAAGTGACGGAGTAGGTGTAAACTATTGACACATCGCTTTCAAAATCTCCCGGGACCTCCATTGGGTTACCCGCCTCACAATTAACGTTTTTCTCATCAGCCTGTTTGATGCTGTCATGCACAAAACACAAAAACTCCTTTGCGTCAGTTTAATTTGGGACGGACAGTTGACATTCAATTGCAACATGTTGAGGTAAATCAAACTGAAATATAATGGCTTCTAGGGCTGCACAATTAATCGTATTTTGATCGTGATCACGATTTTGGTGGCCACAATTAAATTAACCTGATAGTCAACGATATTTACATTCAAAATGCGAGCTCTGCTGCCTGCATCTCTAACCACACCAACCACCAGGGGGCGAAAGCATGGTTAAGGCTTCATTAAGCTGCCTAAATAACAAGCGCGCCGTGTAAGACAGCCTGCAGCGGCAGCTAGTTAGATAGTCTATGAGTAAGACTGATGAGAGTCATGTCGAAAGCCGAGAAGAATACAGTAGCATCTGGGGATCGCGAGGAGCTTGTGCCTCAAAACGGGGCAACATCTATTGTCTGGGCTTGTTCTTGTTTAACGTCACTTTCCCTGAATCCGAAACAAGTTATCTGCAAAGAGTGTAACAAAGTAGTGTCTGTCCCGCAGAGCAACACCACTAATTTGTTCTACCACCTGAAAAAACATCACAAACCTAAATATGAGGAATGCATGAAGGCCAAAGCTAATGTTAATTCACAAAATCCCCGTCCGTGTCCAGCGCCAACCCAGACAACATTACAGCAGCCCTGCACCGGGCAGAACCCCATCCATCTACCTCCCAAAGACACGCAGAAATAACAGACGCAATATATTTTTATTTGGCCAAAGACATGTGTCCGATCAATACAGTTAGTACTTTAAAAGTTCTAATTATTGGGTTTTTGTTTTTATTTTGCATTATTTATCATTTATTCTAATTTAAAGTTTAATTTTCACTAAAAATTGTTGGCACATTGTTTATTTATAAATGGTGCAATAAAAATACATGATGAATGATCGTGATTAATAATCGTGATTTCAATATTGATCAGAATAATCGTGATTATGATTTTGGTCATAACTGTGCAGCCCTAATGGCTTCCTGATGCTCTTCTAAAAATCGGCATTTACCTCTTGGGTTCAAGGGTGGCAGCAACCAAGCGGGCGCCTCTCCAACCTTCCGTTGTGGCACTGTGGTAAGAGATCTTGATGTCCACGTGGTTGAAGACGTAAAATGTGTTCTTCTTGTTGAACTCAGACTGAAAAAGACAAACATAAAGACAATCAGTCAATATGACCTCCAGGTTAATTATTAATCACTAATTCTATCAAGCACTAATTCTGTTCTGTGTCTGAAAGACTGGGCACATAAAATCTGATTTTTTTTGTCACATGGTTGACAGTCCTAGTGGACTCCTTATAGATACTAAAACAGCACATCTTTTCTGGCTTAAAAGTCATATGTGAAAAGACTTACTGACTCATGGTGATGCAATGTGTCGTGTTCATTAAAATTCATGATGAGCGCCTCATACCACACTGACTAAAATTCCTTTACTGGGAGAATTATTCATTAAAAAGTATACACACTGCCTTGTTTATCAACCATCGATGTTTTCTTTATGTCAAGGGGAAACTTAATAAATGTCTTGAGAAAGAAAACCACAGATGCTAAATTAAAGTCAGCAACCACAACTCACATTAATAACACAGGCATCCTTAGCTCTCCCATCTACGGTAACAAGGCAGCCAATGGGGAAGCCAGGGTTGCAGTACTTCTGACCATCTTCCACATCATAGCACCATGTCACTGGCATGTTGTCAATGATCCTGAAAAAAAAAGTAATTAGTCTAATAAAATCTTTAAATCCACAGCTACGTTTTCTTGTTGACGATATTTTGCCTACCTTTTTCAACCATCTTCTCAAAAAATAAAAACATTTTAAAAAACACTTAAAACTACATAAAAACAGCTTCTACTAACCAATGATGCTGATAGTTCAGCTGCATTCCGAGCTTGAGAAAATCCAATTTGGATGTGTCCTCCTTGCTGCCTTTCTTGTAGGTTTTTGTGCACACGGGCTGGCATTTCACATTTTTATTAAAGTTGAACTGTAAAGAGCAGATGATTCATACTGTGTCAAACATTATGCCAGACAAAGGAACACTAAACAAACAACACCAAAGTCACCTCATAGACACTCACCTTGTATGGTGAAGATTCAATTCGCTCACCAAACAGTACTTGTCCAAGGTTCTCAGAAGGCCTCATCTCCTTGGCATCTTTGCAAAAGTCAAACCTTTAACAGATTTTCAAATTCATTTGCACAATGAGAATGTGATGTTGAGGTAAAAAAAATATGCAGATACAGGGTAAATGTAATTGAAGAAGAGACTGAATGCAACTTACACATCATACTCATAAGGTAACACTGACTCCACCGAGTCCAAGCGATTCACAAAGAGCTGAATGTCTGTCTGTAAAGGAGAGAGTTTCACGTTTGTTTGATTTTCTTTAAGAACAGTAAAACTGCCTCAAAAGCCAACAGACCGTCCAGAAACAAACAAAAAAAAGCACATAACATTTTATGGGTGCTACGCTGTTACATTAACATACAATCAACTCAAGCTTAAACATAGTTTGAGAGGAGTAAGAGAAAGAAATCAAGAGTCATCTGATCTGTCATTCGAACTTTTCCTCGACATCGCCTACAGTCATTAGCACAACGCTAGCCATCATTTGTCATCGTTCACTGCTTAAAGCAGGCTTAATGTATCAAGATGCACTGTCGTGAAAGAAACCCCTCCTTCAAAAAGGAAGTAAATATGCTCTTAACAAAAACAGCGAGCACAAACAAGAGTTATTTGCGGTGTATCAGAATAATATGCTAATACCCGGGTTCCAGGTAATAGCCTGGGCCTTGGGGAACGACTGGATAGCTACCAATATCAAGATAATACTATAAATTAATTACCCAAATGCACAATTAAGATAATAAGAAAGCACTGCTTCTAATGAGAATTATGACTCATTAATTAACCATACCTGGCAATCTTCGCCACCGTCTGCTTCACAAAAACTCACTGGGGCTAAACCCGGAAGATAAAACGCCGAGCACGAACAGAAATACGCCACAAGAAGATAGACCAGCACAAAACCAAAGGGTATCCGCCTCTTCATCTTATCGCGGAAACGGCTTTTCGAAGATTGAGTGTACTTTTAGAAAAAAAGAGAATTCCCTCTTAAAGTGGAAGCTATTGTATGCTAGCTGCTAGCCAACCACTGGGTCTTTTTACTCAGTGCAGTGACTGAGCTGGACTGTCTGAAGCGTCGATGACGTCCACATCTGTCAAGCTATGCGGAAGTCATAGGATCATTACAGGAAGTCATATGATTACCTTCGAAATAAGTGTGCAAAATAAGTATTTTGTGTCGTTTGTAGATTTTCACTGTTCTATATTAGCCAGTGAGTTATTTATTAGGGTGATATTTATGAGCACATATTACGAGTACGATCATTGACTGCTATTGTATTTTGAAACAGCACAGGAATATTGTCTGCTGTTTTACTTTGACGGGCAAGAAATCGGCAGTCACATTTTGACACTGGAACAGACGATGCTTGTCGACCTCCATCAATGATCTTGTTTTCCTAATAGGAATGAATAATACATATTCTTACCTTCACTACATTACAAAAAAAGAAATGATAACCCTCATCGAAAGAACATCATTTAAATGTACAGTCGAGAACTTTATAGATGTCATGTAATTTAAAAGAATGTGAGAACATTTTTAAACGTGTAAAATCCGGTTGACGGAACCAGAAAAACCAGAGTGGGTATGTGTCTTGCAAACGGCATTCGTTAAACTAGTATGGCAAGACCTCTCCCTGTGTTTTCTTTTTTGTTATTGCTTAGATATTGTTGCCCTTAAGTCAACTGTAATGTGTGTGTGTGTTTGTTCTATGTCGCACCACCTGAGCCGATTAAACAAAAATGTAAACGTCAGGTCAAAATTTCCACCAGCAGGAAGAACACCAGATCCTGAGAATCACCTCATTATTACTGTTCCTCCTGTCAAACATGATGATGCCATCATCAGTCTTTACAATTGAGAACAACTGAGTGATTAAAGAAATACTGGAGAACCTGGTTGCTGCAGAAATGAGTCACACAACCCTGATTGAAATTATTTTCCCGAAGGCTCCAGATCTCAGGCAGAAGTTTACAATTCAACTAGAAGGCAACCTGAAATACACAGCCAAGAGAATATAGGAGTAGTTCAGTCAGACTCTGGATCTGAATCCATCAGAGCATCTCTGGATAGTTCAGTAATGTTCTTCATTCAGCCTGGTTTAGTTTGAAGATTAATACCAAAGAGTGTGGGAAAAATGTCCAACAGAAAGGTGTGCCAATCTTGTAGAATCTTTCCAAGAAGATTTGAGGCTGTCATTACCCTCAAAAGTACTTGAACACAGTACATAATTCATTTAATTCTTAGTAAGTTTACAAAACCTCAGTTTTTGTCGTGATAAGTGAGAGTACTAATCTTGCCTTACTGTAGGTGATAAAGTCGTCACACGTGCAATTGGGAATAGAGTAACTGTAGTCCTCCAAGCCAAGGAAATACCATTTAGAGTAACTATATAACTAGACAGTTTCTACCTGTAGCACTCAGGTCCAAAGACAACAACTTCAGTTTTGTCTGAATTTAGAAGCAGAGAGTTGTCAGTCTTCCAGGTCCTTATGATTTTGAGACATGCTCTAACCAACCGATTGGTTTCATATGGTTTCATAGATAAGTACAGCTGAGTATCATCAGCATCATAGTGTAAATTTATGCCATGCTGTTTAAAAATATTAGTTCCTTTAATCCCAATAACATGTTGAAGCCTTTGTAATAGAATGTTGTGATCAGTTGTATCAAATGAGCTCCAACAGGATAAGTGTAGACACAAGTCCGCTATCAGAGGCCCAGAGGAAATCATTGGTAACTTTCACCAGTGATGTTGCTGTGCTATGCTGCACTCTGATTCCACACTGAATCTCCTCAAAAATATTATTATTTCTATGTAAATGATCACAAAGTTGAGCAGCAACATTTTTTCAAGAACTTTATACATAAATGGGAGATTGGATATGATCTATAATGAGATAACAGTCCTGGATCAATAATAAGTAGTATCAACAGTCTGATTGAGATTGGGTCTAAAATATACA
This sequence comes from Leuresthes tenuis, assembly GCF_036924035.1. Lineage (NCBI taxonomy): Eukaryota > Metazoa > Chordata > Actinopteri > Atheriniformes > Atherinopsidae > Leuresthes > Leuresthes tenuis. The sequence goes on along the minus strand of NW_027325365.1, from coordinate 12,215,176 downwards.
TTGATGGTTTAGATTAAGCAATTGTTGTTTTCAGTTTAAAGAGCTTAATCAGACAAAAATAGTCTAAATACAAAACATATCTGTTGTACTTGACAATGTATTAATGACAGGATTCCATTGATTTTCTCAATTTTTTTCTCTGAGGAAACACTTTTATTGGTGAATAAGCTCATGAAGTCGTTTCTACTGAGAGTTGAAGGAATACATGGCTCAACAGAGCTAGAGCTCTTCATTAGCTTGGCTACAGTGCTGAAAAGAAATTTTTCTTTTTTAAGATCTTTCTAAGAAACAGCACACTTTTACTTTATGTGACAAGAGTATTGTGGTGCCAGCAGATTATTATATAACCAATCAAGAATATTAAGAAAATAGAGTGGTTTAAATTCTGCAACATTTTGATTAGAAGTTAAAGTGTGAGGTATATATGCTCTGGTGTTGTGAGAATATAGGAAACAAGAAGAAGAGACAATTAAAAAGGCTAAGATTGTGATGTAGTACCTTAAAATACAGGGAAAATATCAAAGAGAAAGAACATGAAAAAAGAAAAATGAAGTAACACGTGGCTAAAACCTAAAATTCATAGTAGTGCATTACTTATAAAGACCGCTGGAGAGCAGCAAAGCTTGTTCCTGCCCGTACATCAAATTCTACCCGTCAAAGAAGAAGATAAATAAGCAGAAGAAGAAGAAGGAGAGAAACCGTTGTACGTTTTGATTGCTAACGAGCGGCATATTGCAGTTTCTTAGCATAGCAGTTAGCCGTGCGCTTGCATGCTTCATGTAAAGGAAACTAGAATAAATGTGTGCATTTTAAAATAAGGTACTTTGGATTCGTGTAGTGCAGTATTTTGTTGGTAGCCGGAACATTTGCTTGCTGACTATTTTGCTGAAACCGCTGGCGCGTTTATCGCCATTTTGCGCAGTCAACAGATCAAGACTTTTGCCAGCAGAGAGGTACAGTAATCGGAACAATTGAGGTCAAACAAAGACAACATTATAACGTTACAATATTGTGTCATACTCAGATTTTCAGCTTTTTGGCTAATTTCAACGACTCTCTCTTTGTAACAGGTGGACCGTTTAGCAGAATGGCTGAAGCCGACCGACCTGGGAAGCTCTTCATCGGTGGTTTGAACACGGAGACAACCGAGAAGGCCTTGGAGCAGTACTTCAGCAAATATGGCAGAATTGTCGAGGGTGGGAATGAAATAGTTTTTGTCTTATACACTATAATTTTCCCAAAAAGTACATATTTCTGGTATTTCGCGCCTTTATTAGACGCCCAATGTGTCTCCAAACGTGGTGTAATTGATTAGCTTTCAAAGGTCTGTAACACAGTTTTTGGTTTTATAGTTTTGAGTTTATGCTAAATGTTGGCGTTATAGTTTAATAGTACCTCATCAAATTATTATTACATTTATGTGTAATACATTCGTGGATATTAAACAAAACTGTTTATTAATTTCTTTATTAGAAATGTATTTATTTGTTAAAACGTAGTGCAGAAATTCTTGGGGCCCAACTTGTTAAGTTGACAAGAATGACTCTTGGATACCTTTTCAGTAAAAGAAGTGGTTCGCTGTTAAAGGCAGTCCAAGATTGTAAACGGGGAAATAAAAAGCCTTTTATCTGTTCTAGGGCAACATTAAAACTAACTGCAAATTAAACCTGTTTAAGGGTTGGAAGAAGTATTGATTGATTTTTGTGAAATTTTTAGAATGTTGCAGAATAGGTTAGTGTTGTGACTCTGCTCTCACCTTGCATTTTCATTTTGCAGTGCTGTTGATGAAGGACCGTGAAACAAACAAATCGAGAGGGTTTGCTTTTGTTACCTTTGAAAGCCCTGCTGATGCAAAGGATGCAGCACGTGAGATGAATGGAAAGGTTAGACTTTGTCCCCTTTCAGTTGGCAATTCAAATATCTTTTCGTATGAGAAAGCATCCGTTTGAAATTGTAATTGTAACTCTTTTTGTCAGTCTCTCGATGGCAAACCAATTAAAGTAGAACAAGCTACAAAGCCTCAGTTTGAGAGCGCCGGAAGGCGAGGACCTCCACCTATGCACTCCCGCAGCCGTGGTCCACCCAGAGGTCCCCGTGGTTCCAGAGGCAGTCCTGGTGGCATGAGGGGTCCCCCATCCAGAGGCAAGTCACTTGTTGGTCAAGAGATTTTATTGGAATGTGTGCAAAGGTAAAATGCTCCTCTTTAGGACCTTTTTGTAAATTATCCTCTGAAATGACCTTGACTTTTGCTTCTGTCTTTCCAGACTACTATGATGATTCAGGAAGTGGAGATCCTTTCTTTAAAGGGATGTCATCCAGAGGCCCCCCTCCAATGAAACGAGGTCCCCCAGTGCGCAATGGAGGTCCCCCACCCAAGAGGTCTGCCCCGTCTGGTCCCATGAGCAGGCGTAAGTGTGTCTTATCTCTTCAGAGCAGCAAAAGATATTCAAGTACTTTGAAATGTCAGGAGCCCTTTTGGTTTCATGGTCTGCATAGACTTTATCGTAATTGGCATATACCCAGTTTCATGCCTCATCTTGTTCCCTTGAAAGAGCCTCGGTTAGCTGCTTGTATCTTTTGAGTGTTTTGCTAATTCCCAATTTCCCATTCAAGCAGCTATGTCTAGGGACAGGGATCCTTACGGTCCTCCCCCACCTCGCAGAGACTCAATGTCAAGGAGGGATGATTATCCATCACCAAGAGATGACCATTACAACCCCAAAGACAGGTAAGAAATTTCCAGTTTGGTTACTTTATACTAATATTTAATGCTTTTCTTGACAAATCCAGGATTTTGTCAAATTTCCTAAGAAAAAATGCAATTTAAACAAAACGGAAAAAGAATGAACACGTTGTTGTTTGACTAAACTTTATAATTCACGTTAAGACAGAGTAAACTGACTCATCCTACTGTTGAATTTGATGCCCATATTCTACCACTGCACCTTACTACAGAGTAAAGTTTAATTTGCTTTTAGTATCATGGGAAATTTAACTATTTGGACAACTAACATATTGTCAAATAAACTGAACTTGTATTATGTATGTTGTACGATTTTTAGCACAATTCTATTAGTTATCCATTGATTAAAAAAATCTTTATGTATCAAACATATATGGGAACTTTTTGACTGTTTGTGTAATGTTTTTCAGCTACTCCAGTCGGGATTATAATTCTAGAGATTCAAGGGATTACGGCCCTCCTCCGCGAGATTACTCCTACAGAGAATATTCTAATTCCGGTTCCCGAGATGACTATGGATCAATGTCGAGAGGATACAGGTATGCATGTCTTTATTAAGGGTTTGAAACTGACAGAATCTCAACTGGTCATCCAATAACATTTCATACACCTTTTATAGTGATCGTGATGGTTATGGAGGTAGCCGGGAACCAAGAGGTTACATGGAACGTCCCAGTGGTGGCTCTTACCGAGATTCATATGATGGTTACGGTAAGATACGAGTACAGTTGGTGTAATTACGGCAGATTATCACCGTCGCACAGCAAAGAGCCGCAATGCTAAAAACCAAATCATGGCTACCACTCACAAGATTTTTGCCTCCAAAGAGGAAGCCTTTTCTCTTTCCAGCACTTTACCAGCACTCAACCTTGGACATTTTCACTTGATTCAAAATATGTTACCATTGGCATCTCAACTGAAAACATAATTAAATCCAAAAGCTGAGTCAACTTATCACTCCAATTACAGCAGCATTCATCAAGAAATTGTGTGGCAATGTTATGCATAAGTAATAGATATCTAATGTGCCTCACAAAGTTTGCAACCATAAGGAGCCCCCTCCCCCACAAAAAAACCCATGGAAATATTCGTTGTCCAGTATCTGTTGCCTAGCAAAGCACCTCCCTCAAGGAGTAACCTTCAGAAACCATCAAGACGAGTCTGAAAACCTTCTTCCCTACACTTGGAGCTCAAAAAGGAAAAATGGCTACTCAAATCAATGGCATGCAGAAATGAGTAACCCTGCCTACATGTTCCCTGTGCTTGGATGTGTTGCTGCGCTTATCAACTAAAAGGTCCTTGTTAAACTGAAGTCTCATAAATTGGTGGGAGATGTTATCATGACTTCCATTAAATTTATCACAGAATGAATTCTATTGGCAAAGGGAAAAAAATGAGCACTTGACGTGCAATAAAATGTATAAATTGAACCTTTCCAATTCCCTCAACCATTGACCCTGCAGGTAACTCTCGCAGCGCCCCACCTTCACGGGGCCCCCCACCATCCTATGGTGGAAGCGGTGGGAGCAGTCGTTATGATGACTATGGCAGCAGCTCCAGGGATGGCTATGGCAGTCGTGACAGTTACCCCAGCAGTCGGAGTGACCCATATCCACCTAGCCGTGGTGAGCGAATGGGCAGACAGGAAAGGGGCCCGGCCCCACCTGCTGAGAGAGGCTACCCTCCTCGTGATTCGTACGGTGGCTCAAATCGTGGAGGGCCACGTGGTGGCCGTGGTGGCAATCGAGTCGATAGGGGAATGGCTCGCAGCAGATACTGAGACTGGACTTGGAAATCACGCTAAAGGAAACGTTAGTTTCCGTGCACACTTAACACGTGTTTGGGAAGAAATCTGACAAGACAAACTATCCATGTCTAACTCTGTGGAATAGAAAGCTTAGCTTTGACTTGTATTCTGACTTTTCCAGTTTTTTATGTGTAAATTTTTTTTTTCTTTTTAATATTTCTCTGCTCATGTCACAGTGCAGTTACCAAGTGTTAGTTTTTGTGCATTCAGTGCTGTTGGACTCTGCAATGCCCTATAAGAATGGCTTTCCTACTCAAATAAAGCTTTTAGTTGAACCTTGACATCTGCTCCTCAATTTCCAAGACAAGACCACCAACAGGACGAATGTTAAGTGACAAGTCTCCTTTACAAAGCTCTCTAATGCATAGGTGAGTCTGTTCGTGCTATATGTTGGAGTGACATGACTTCATTCTTAAGCAAATGTGCTTCCAACTGGACCCCACTGTTTGCAAGATCAGGCAAAAATGTTACTGTCAAAATGTTCTAATGTAGTTTCCCTGGAAATGGATCCATCACCCTAGAGCCATTTGATGGCATGCAACGACAAAACCAAAGGCAACAAGCAAACCAAGTCGACTGCTAGTCAACAGCTGGTAAGCAAAGCAAACCTCTTTGTTTCTCATCTGTAAATGAGTTTCACATTGTCCTGTATTAGAGTCTCCACTCAAAAGGTGCTATTCACGACCGCTTTTGGCTCAAGGGACAAATCAAAATGGAGGTCAGCTGAAATGTGCCTTTTTTTTTTTCTTTTTTTTTTTTTTAACTGTCCGTTTTCATCAGCTAAAACTTTAAGTGCACCAACAACCCAAGAAGTTCCCTCCCTTTTGAGCAACAAATGTTTATCAGCCGTTTCCCAAATTTGAGCCCTCGATGCGACCATTTCCCCCGACGGGTCGTCAAGCCTCCCCGAAATGATTGGCTGCGGTGCATTTGTACATCAAAGACGATATCTAGTTAAAAATAGAAGAAGCCATATATAAGTAACCATTTGCTCAGTATCGAAACCTTTTCCACAAGCATGCCGATTCAAATACTGGAGCTCTCTGGAGAAACGCCATCGACCCTAACGACCAAACCGGAAACAATCAATGAAGAGAACTTGCGGTCGGAATTGAGGACGACGCCATAATTTTCATATATTTTATGAATACATAAGTTTTTGAAAAAATGGCAAAGTGTTAATATTGTGTTTTCGTTGCAGGATGAACACCGCTCCAAGGCGACTGTCCTTGCAGTGTACCTGAATAATATCCTCCAAGTTCTTGGACCAGTCTAACCACAGTGCCTCGTGCACCAGTGTAAGTACAGATGTTTTATAATCCCTGAACTCCAGCGCGGTACCAGGGGCCTGATTTGAGCTCACGATCAGCTCAAATTACTTTTATTTTTTACATTTATTTTATTTGTACTTTTATTCAAAAATAGCATTCCTTAAGTTTAGGCACCCCTTCCCTCTCCCAATGTAAATTATGTTTTATCTTTTTTCAGGTGTCGGCAGGATCTTCTGTTGAAGGTGTTTGCTGAATCATTTCAAGTGAACCAACCGTCTGAAAGTGGAGAGAGAAAAAGAGTCTGAGGATCTGATCACATTCAGTTATTTTCAATAAAGACTTTGAACGAGCCGTTTCCTTGCCTGTGTTTTGTTGTCATGAGACAAGTATGCAGTTAGCACAGGTTTGCTCTGATCTATCAGACTTTCTTAGTTTTATGTGGGTCATAGCTGTTCTCCCCCCCCCCTCCCCACATGGGATAATTTCCCTATAAATCTTTCAGATAATAGCTGTAAATACAATAACAAAGTAGCAGGCTCGTCTCCCATATACTCTCCTTTCTTTCAGTAGAGATGTTCTCATGAGGAACACGCTGGTACATGTCAGATGAGTTATCTGATGGTGCTTTCTGGGTTCTGCTGCATTTCCATTTGTCATATATGAAACTAAATCCCAGTGTCTGCTGCTTTGCAGGCGGAAATGAAGAACCCTCTCTATTGTTGAGGTGCCTGTTTGCCAGTAGGGGTGATAATCAGTTTTGCGTGTTGTAACAGCGCCGTCAACCACCCCTCCACCACCCTCCGCATTTTTTTTTTTTTTTTTTTGTGCAACTTCTAGCAGAAGTGCGGATGTGAGTTGCATATTGATACACGGAACAGGCCGCCAGTTTTCTTTAAGCAATGCGGGCTTAGGCAATGATCATTTTGTGGAGCTATGAATCCTGAGGAGCAGACGGTAACGTGGTTGATCTCATTAGGAGTGCTCAGTTCTCCTAAAAAGAACATCGCGGACCCGGAGGACTTTTTGAAAACATCACTGAAGGATGGGGTCGTCCTGTGCAAACTCACAGAGCGGCTCATACCTGGCTTATCTCCGAAGGTGAGCTATTGATTTTCGTTGAGCAAACAATTGGCACAAATGATCGGCGGCTGTTGTTGAAAAGAAGGGAGGGGTTTGAGGAAAGTGATACCACCACGAACTTCTCCCTGCAAGCCGGCCCTGCGCTCGAGCCCGTTAAGTTTTTAACAGCCGTCTGTTTGGGGGACTCATAAGATGCGCGTTGCGTCGAATTGCAGCTGCGTTTGGCGAGTTTACAGACGTGAGATTTGAAGAGGTTGTTTCCTGTGAAGCGTGGAAAAAATGTTCCGCATTCTTCATGCGAGTGGGTCAGTGTGGACAACCACCTAAACGAGACTTGTTCAGAGTCGAATGCACGGAACATATCACATATTACAGAGATCTGACAAATGATGACGCTGAAGCTACAAGCTTTTGACTTTTAATGGCATAAACATAACTCTTATTCAGTGTTGAGATGACAAAGTTGATAATGGTATCAGTTGCAAATTAAGATCGTCACTTCCTCTTGAACGACTGCTCTTCCCGAAGCGACCTCCCCCTCTGAAAAAGTCTAAATTAACGTCAATGCAGAGACGAACTGAACCCAACAGGAAGTAGCATCTTTAAAAAAAAAAATTAAAAATTAAACAAACTTTTATTACTCAAATGTTTTTTCTGTAAGTCTCACATTGGTCGAAGAGGACAATGTGATTTTTGGTTAAACAGCTACAAGCCAAAGTGTAATTTCCTTTAAAGTTTTAAACGCTTCTTGCCGCAGCTCATATGGGCTTTTATTTTGAAAGTTGGCGAAGGGAGCGGATGTTTTGCTTGAATATGGCTCCTTTGGAGTTTCTGTGGTGTTCATGGTTATGAATGCACGAAGGAGACGCAGAAATAACCCAGTCTTGCTTTAAACTGCGGGTTACACTCGGCTTGTTAGTACAATGTCACTTTATGTGCTTTTTAGTGTGTCTTAAAGGACGGCAGCGTCGGGCTGAACCGGTTAAGTGTGTCATATGTCTGTTTGGCATACTAAGCCGAGGTATGTGTTTATATATTTATTTCTTGTGCACAGTATTCCCAGGACCCGAAAACTGAAGCAGACTGCATTGCCAACATCAAGGAGTTTTTAAGGGGATGCTCGACCTTGAAAGTGGAGGTAAGTTGCTTCTGTATGACAAGTTTTATGCTCAGATGTGTAGATTTTAAGACACGAGCTGACCTTTCTCTGTCATTATCAGCTTACTCGGCCCCTGTTGTCTGATGAAGTTCACAGGGAAGATTTGATCACACTCTTGCTTGTGTTGTGGTCTACAGACCATGTTGACATATGCTTTCTTCGCACATCCGTGTGGAGTGAACCACATCAACAGCCATGCTGTCACTCACTTCCACAGACCAGTTGGGAAGGAGACAGTTGGCTCTTGTTACTAAATATTTATTATTTTAAAATGGCAGTGATTCACTCTTTACTTCCCTGTAAGCTCCCTTTCTCTTTCCACTCTAATGCTGATCAGCTGACATTGTTTTTTACCACAAGTCAAGAACCCTCCGTAGCATCCATCGCAGGCCTGCAATATTGAAAAGATGTCCCCTGTATTGGTTCGAGGCAAATCATTTGCAGATGTTGGGAGTTTCTCTGTCTTTGTCCCAGCCTGTTTGTGACTGCCACACTGGACATTAATGTCTGTTCCATGGATATAAATAAACTTCTGGTTTTGAAACACATCACTTGGTTTCTCTACACAGCTAATTGAGTCAGCAAGCCTGGTTCACTTCAGTGGTTTCGTAGACCTGCCCAGCTGGCTTGTTATGTCTGGGAGGTCCTCTTTTGCTTTTATCCACCAACTCTGTTGTAGACCATAATTAGAGCTTTTGCAGCCAGCCAGTAGGTCATTGGCAGAAGTTTTCCAAGAGCCACTGTCAGATGTATCAGCCACAGGACGTCTGTGGCACTAAGGCAAGCTCTGACCTTCCTTGGGTGATGTGTATGGTTTGAGAATATTTTCTCTTGTTTTTGCCGTAGCAGATTGGGCCTGTTTGTCCTGTGACCACACAAAGAAAGCAGTCATACTATTTTCACTTCTGCTTTGAGATGAAGAAAGAGGAAGCACCAATTACTCTGCAGGGCCTATTTTTTCTTCCTTCCTTTTATTTTTTTATGACCTGCATGAGAATATGTCTATGTTCTGATATTAAGTACTGCCGCCGTCATTAAGAGTCACACATATTCATAACATGACTCACCGAAATGACTTACCCTAATCAAGTCAAAATCACATTGCTTGCATCAGCTACTACTGATTATTCCCCAAACAGGGATGACTGACCTATACTTCTCTTAATTGTATTCTGTGGCAGCAGCTGGATTTTATTTTTCTTTCTTTCCCAGCACTTTTTGCTTTGGATAAATCATTACACATGAACTGTAGCTTCATGAAAAGCACACTGAGTAGGTCTTTAAAGTCACAGATAACATACCTGAGACATAATGGTCACTCATAACTGGATGAGTCTGTGTACAGCTCATGAGCCAGGTTACACTGCTCAAACTCTATATTTAAGATGTTTTATTTAAAATGAGAAACCTCATCCGCTGGAAGAAAGAAGATAGCTGTTTCTAGACCAAGTAAACAGTGGAAGCATCTCTCTCCACACACACACACACACAAGTGAACACTGAATTACAAATGAGTCTGGCCTTGTGTGCTCTATTACAAACACCCAAGTCACAAAATGTGGGTCACGCTCAGCATGTCAGTTTTTATATCTGCCTTTTTTACAGGCTTTTGTAAAGCCCTGTGTGTTTCATTGTGTGGGGGTGTCTTTCCACGGTTCGTGTAACAAACCAGAGTCAGTGTCTTGCTGTCTGTGCTGTTGTACACTCGGCAGACACCGCGGGTCAGCTCTGTTCAGAAGGTCTAATTTTGACTTACTCCTCTTATACATCGAGTGGATTCCAACTTGTATGAGCAGGTGGTTTGGGGGACTTTGGTCTGACTGCACCTTCTCTTGTGTTTTCCCATCCAGGGTTTTGAACCAGAGTGGTTATACACTGGAGAGAATTTCAGCAAGGTCCTGACTACTTTGCTGGCCGTCAACATTGCCACACAAGGTAAGAGTTTGGCTGTTTCTCTGAGCCCCGTGTTGGGGAAGGTTTGCTGCGCCGCAAAGCTACACGAATTCCTCATTTTGGCTTGTGTCATTATAGCACTTTATTTATCCCCACTGGGGAAATTCACTCGTTGCAACAACGAGAGTAAAGAATAACATGAGTTCAACTAAATATATCTACCTATATAAGATACATAGAACATGTTTAGATTTATACAGAAACATGGAATCAAAAGTTCCAAAGTGACATTATTTGCATAAAATGACATAGATCCAATGCAAAGTGCTGACATATAGATATGATCTCTGAGTGCATCGGACACACTGTGTTGGATCGAGGGAAATGATGCACTGAAATATCACTGAATTGAATATTGAACAATGGCAGCTGTTGAACAGCTGATAGTTGTAGAGTTGTGTGTGTGTGACATAGATTTGTTAAACAGCACAAGATGCTTAATTAAAACTGATTACTGATTAAAGTTAATTTGTGCGTATGCCAGATGAGGTTCGGTGCCTTGTGGAAACTGTAAAATCTGTTCCATGAGTACACTTGGTATTTTGTGAAGTCGTATTTGAATGGTTTTGTTCATGGAGCCTTTTGAAATTCTGATTTGTTGTGCTAGAGATGGGCAGCTGGGGTGGCAGTGTGTGTTTGTGTCATGCTGTGTTTACTCATGTGCATCCTGAACAGTATGCGGCGTTGTTTTATACATACATATGAAATGATTGATGTACCTGCATGTGAATGTATCACCTCGACAAACGTATCTCAAGAGTTTTCTTTATAAAAGACAACAAATAGAATATTTTGTGTTGCAGCAGCTTGGCAGACATTTAGTATTCCTTGTTTGGGGGCTAGAATGAGGTGATACCATCCCTCCCCCTGGATCCAGCTTTGAAATGATTTATTCTGTTGTTTTTCAACTAATCGGCCACATCTCTGTGCTTTAAAGTAGATTCCAGATATTCCAGGTGAATGGGAACGTGTGTTTGGGGCTGTGGGTTACCTTAAATTGTGCTTGAACAACAGTGAGGCTGGAGGGGCTCAAAATGATAACTAATAATAACAAAAAGCTGCATGTCTTTTGGAAGCATTTAGTTATGATTCATTCATTGTTGAAATAGTTTCAGCACTACATGCTGTAACCTGCTGCAGTTTCTCTTTGTGCAAATGTTCTTCTTCCAATTACTTTCTCGATTCTCAATGTCTTAAATGCACTTTGATGAAAGTGGGGGCACGTGGCACAATGTGAGAGGTGGAGCCAGAGCCTCTTTGAGCCCTGGCAAACGACTGATATGGAAGTCCATTACAGACTAGCTATGTCCAGCATTTGCTTTACCCATCTTTGTGACTGAACTTACTTTGAAGTGGATCAGTCGTAACTTAGCTGATGTGACTGAGCACAAGAGGCCTCTGTTATGCTGCAGCCATCCTCCAGCCCTGGCTCTTACCTCATGGGTTTCTGTGCTCAGCATTTATGTTGGTTCAGGTTAAATGCTTTAAATATTATATGCATACAGTGGTAACCGCAAAGCCTTGTTGACAGAAGGGCTTGGAAGGCTTTGCTGTTGGTGGGGTGGATCCATGAGCTCCACCTGTCACCACCTTCGGTGATCTTTTAATGATGATATCTCCGCATATGGATGAATCCCCTGCCTTCCCCCTTTTAAGGTGTGTCAAAGTTAAATGCATTCTTGATGCAGGTTTAAAAATGATCCTGTTTAACTGCCTGTGAGGGAAATTGCACTCGATTGCATTTTATTTTTTTATCCTCTCATCTGAGTTCTTTATTCGACCTGAAGTTTAGGTTAATAAGCCTAATTGTGCACTTGGATTCTTTCTTTGTCCTCTGTGATTTGAATAAGGATTAGATGGTGGACTTGGCGAGCATTCAGTTGGCATTCGATGGGCTATCTTCTGTGAGCGCTCCTGTTTGCTAGCATCTTAGAGGTTTTGCAGTGCTGCCATGTGTCACTTCTCAAGTGAATACTGGCAGCGTTATGGATGCCTCTGTGACTGCAGAACTGCATTCATACTGTGGGACAGCTGGCTCCTACTGCCCCTAAATTACAGTTCTTCTGCTGCGGTGGCCGAGTGATGGCTCTGTTTAGTTTTCGATGTCATTCTCTGAAATGAAATTTATATCAGGGGAGAAGTTAGATAGGCTGTGGGGACATATGTCTGTTATTCACAAACTCATTTGTGGCATCAAAATGGATACTGCATGAGCGATCTCTGATATATATTCTTATCTGAGCGCTGCAACTTGTTTTCCATTGTGGCAGCTGCTTGATCTTTTTATGGCGCAGTGTGTCTGTTCTGGTGGAATCAGATTATTCTGACGAATTACAAATTTCTAGCCTGTGTGGGTCTGCTGTCCTGGGGCTGTGCAGAGCAATGGACCGTACTCACGAATTATCATCAAGTTGTCAGCCCCCAAATTATGTGCTCCCGCATGTGTGTGTATTTAAGGTAAGATTAGTGAGGGAGAAAACCATTAAAATGATTAATGTAACCTAAATATGAGGCTCCATATTTCCTCTGTGTGTGTGTGTGTGTCCACAGATTGTGCCGCTGAGAGATGTCCACAGTCCGGTTCCTCCTCTCCTAGTCAGGCGACATCTTCACTGTCCACTGCCAAATCCAAAGGCTCCCTGCGCAGACCATCCAAATCAGCGGTACGTGATTTTATATATGTTCTGCTTGGAAAAAAATGTTAATTTTCAATATATATTTTACATCGCTAAATATTTGTCAATGTCAGCATTTTGAACAAACCTTAGAAAACTCTTTAATACCAGTTTGCCACCAGTGGTGGTGTTTGCCAAGAAAAAAAGATTCCAGAAAATAAACAAAGGCGTGGTTTTATGCTTCTTGAATTATAAAGCATAAAAACTTACGTCTGACAACAACATCAGTTCAAGTCCTGGCAACATGCAACAGACCACACTCATCAATGCTCAGCGAAAAACCAGTAGACTAATTAACATCCAGCAAGTGATTAGTAATGCTTCAACTCCCTCAACTTAAACACTGTAACCTTTACGGATCTGCAGCCTCCACCTTCTCAGGGAGACCTGTGGTTGTAGATTTTCTCTCTTCATGCCTGGCTTCATAGCTGTAGCTTTCTCTCACTGTCAACTCAGCAGTTTTGAGGAAGGACAGAGTGACCCCATCGTAACTTCTCACCAGCCGGGCTTTATTCCCATTTCTGAGGCAGTGAACACGATCTTCAACGTTCGGATAACTATGCTTGAAACGTGAGCGTACTTAGACGCTGTAACTGGTTATATGCTATCTAAACGTGCCTGTTGGCATGCTCCAGCTGCAGTGGGATTTTCACACTCCAAACAGAGGAGGATGTAGCCACTCACTTCCAACAACTGTGCATCACCCACTTTACCTACAAGGCCTCATTCTTACAGGGAAAGGCTGGGCTGGTAATAGTGCATTTCTTATTTAGCAGATATATTTTCAACAAAATATAACCTCTTTTTGCTGATTCTTAAACCAAACACAAAGTAAATGTACACAAATACACAATTTTCAGAAACACTGATATTGATATTCCCATGATGGGCCAATATTGTGCTGATAAAGCCGACTGATCACTTTGTCAGTTCGGCTCTGATATTTTAGGATCTGAGCCATGGAAACGCCAGTGTTTGTGTTGCTGACTTGACTCTGGCAACCTCTCCAACAGGAAATGTCAGAGAACGGTGGTGGCGGGCAGCAGATGGTAAAGGCCCGCTTCATCTTCAAGCAGAACAACGAGGACGAGCTGTCGTTCAATAAAGGCGACGTGATCCTTGTGACGCGGCAGGAAGAAGGAGGATGGTGGGAGGGCACGCTCAACGGCAAGACGGGCTGGTTTCCCAGTAACTACGTCCGCGAGGTCAAACCCTGCGGTGAGTTGAGCTGCGCTGTCCGGATCAGGATGTCAGTGCTACCCGAGTAAAACAGTGGAATCAATCCCACACACATGGTGTTGCCTTTTGTTCCTGATATAAACATTTATAATCCCAAAGTAATTTCTAAAATGGTTAGTGGTGTCTGAATATTTTCAGGAGGATTTTGTTACTTCATTAGCTCCAGTTGCCTTTATTTTTAGTGAAAAGAGGAGAGGTAAGCAGGCAGAGACAGAGTGAGAGTGAGCAAAGGGCCTCAGTCCCAAGACTCAAACTCGGTCTTAACTTAGCTATCCTTACATGTGGCTTCTGCTTCACCAGTTGAGCTACCCTACACCCCTTTTTAAAATCTTTTCAAAATCAGTTAACACATTTGATCCTTGTTTCTTGTCTCCTCAGAAAAGCCAGCATCTCCTAAAGGATCTCAGCTGACCAAGAACTACTACAGCGTGGTGAGTCGGACTGATCTGACCGCTAAAAAAAAAAGAAAGATGTGTACACTTTATGTTGCAACAACAAATGGTGTATCTTAACATTGTATTTGAGTTAATTATTTAATTCCAAATGAAACTTTTTTGAATTTCTCAGTTTTTGTGATTTTCTCAGTTTCCAAACGTACAGCAAATATAATAAGGAGTTGTGAAATAGTCCTGTTTTCTTGATTGATAGCCATTTTAGTGCCTATTTCCTCATTTTGCTTCCAGGAAAATATTTGCATTTCTGGCATCTGATCAGTATTCTGCCTGTTCTGCTGTGTTTGCAGGTGGTTCAGGACATTTTGGACCATGAGAAGGAGTTTGTCAAAGAGTTACAGACAGTGCTGAATTCTTACCTACAACCCCTGCAGGCCAGTGACAAGTAAGGGCAACGTCTACGAGACATGCTCGATCCACTCGAAACTCTTAGACCATAAAGCAGTGTGAACTGCTGAGGAAATCGCTTCAGTTGATTTGATGATCGGAAATTTCTCATTGAGTGTTGATGTATCTGTTACAGACATACTTCATAGGAATTTAACTTTCCCCCTATTTGTCAGTATTATGTCATGTTTCTCTCTCTCTCTTCAGTCACGTGTGTTATAGAACACTCACTGTTGCCCCTGTTCTTCCTCGTATTCAGGCTGAGCAGCACCGACAGTGCCACCCTGTGTGGAAACCTGGAGGAGATCCTCACCTTCCAGCAGGGACTATGTTTGGCTTTGGAGGACTGCACCAAGTAAGTCATTCCTCTCATTGTGAGTTGTGGTGTGATTCTTCATGTTGGCCACACTTCTTCATGTTTTTGCAAATCACTTCCTTCCTCAAGAGACCTAATTTCTTCTTTGGAAAAATAGCAACTTACAGTCAAGAAGTGTTTGAAACAAGTAATCTTGCTGTTACTATCTTTACACACATTTATTTGACAAAAACATTGATATGCATACTTTTGGTGCATTCATGCACAGGTGGGTACTCTTACCCTCTCAATAACTGAAAACAAGCAGGTGGTGTGGGAGTAACTCAAATACATTCATATGCTTTGGGATCTAAAGTTCGAATGGTCTGAAATGACCTTTGTATTCATGAATGGACCTTTTCCTTTTCTCACTCCTAACTTCTGTGACTGTTTCTGTGGCTTTGCAGGGTCCCAGAGGGACAGCAGCGAGTGGCGGGTTGCTACCTAAACCTGATGTGTCAGATCAAGAATCTCTACCTGACCTACTGCTCCAGCCACCCTTGGGCTGTCTGCATCCTCACAGACCACAGGTCAGCCCCTGCTCTTGAAGGTTTTAGTGTTAAAAATAATGCAAAAATTTGGATCCGTTCTGCAGCTGTCTGAAATGAGATGAAGATTAAATTACCTTGACTCTGAGGTTTTTTTTTGGTTTTTTTTTAGAATTTAATTGCCTTTGACTGGCTCTTATTGGGGACAGCTGTGTTTTTTTCACATGGATTTATTCCCCACAGGTGGTGGTCACAGTATGATTTAGGAGCAATGCAATCATCTTGGGAAAAACAAAAGTATCATTATGCTTCTTCTTTTCTTAGCTGTTTTTCTTTTATTTAGAGATTACAGAATACACAGTCAGGATAGAATCGATACTTTCACTGACTTTGTCCTACTTGGACTTGAGGAACCAAAGGCAAAGAATGTTGAAAAATATTTTTTTTTTAGCCTTTTTGAATACTCATTTCTTCCATCATTTTTGACACGTGACTGAAATGATTGGAGTAATTGATTTGAGATGTATTTTCTGTTTAGAGCTGTAGTTTCATTTAGATCCACAAGGTGGCAACCTGTTACCGTCTTAAAAATCTCTTTGATCGTAAACTTGAGTGCCAGTGTGCTGCAAGTTGCCTTTCACCTCAGTCACTGTTAAAATGTTATTTTTCTTCAATATGAGCTGCTGTTGAAAGCTTAAGAATTGCATAACAAAAACGGCACAAAAATAATAGCCACGCTGCAGTTGAAATGAGACAGTTTTGAGTAACATTGAGGTGTCTTGTCAGACACTGTTCACACCAGCTGAATTACACACAGGAAGCTAACTGACAGGATATATAGAGCTGTGGTTATGCTGAGAGGCAAACACAGGCCTTTTTCACAGTAAGCACATTTGCATTTCAGTTGAAGAAACCTTTCATGCCTATTCTAATTCACTCATTGTTATCACTGCATCAGGCTACTGTCTGACTGAAGCTTTGGATCCCGGAAAGTGACAAATGTTGTTACTTTCGAAGCACAGTGGCAAGTTTGCAGTGAAGTAATCCTGCTGCAGTTTACGTGCACATACAACACAAATTGCACCCTTTGACCTTGTCTGTGCAACCTGTTAAACTATTGGTCTGTTTTGCTTTCTCAC
The DNA here is from genome assembly GCF_036924035.1 of Leuresthes tenuis. Lineage (NCBI taxonomy): Eukaryota > Metazoa > Chordata > Actinopteri > Atheriniformes > Atherinopsidae > Leuresthes > Leuresthes tenuis. Next base: position 12,198,428 of record NW_027325365.1, on the reverse strand, counting down.
ATGCGCCACGGAAGTGTTGTACAGCATGTTGACGTCACAGCATCCGAGATATTTTTACAGTGGCCACAAATAAATCGAAATTTGGAGGTTTGTTTGAGAGGCTCAGTTTCTGCGGAAACCTTTTTTTGTTTGTTGGACATAGGATTCAACACTTCGGAGCCTTTCCTTTGTTGAAGTCTTTGGTTTCATATTGAGGCTGATGCTTTCAGTGAGTGGCAGGTCTGGCTAGTGTAGGACCTAAACTCCTCGAGTCAAAAGTCATTGTAACACGATCAGAATGTGCTTCGGTGAGGTCTACCGGCACAGCATGGCCGGTGAAAAAGACATCTGAATGACAGCATTTCTTGCTCCAAAACCCGTACTTATATACATATCATTCGTCATTAATGGTGCCTTCAGACATGTGCAAATCACTTATGCCATCTGAACTAACACCCCTGACTATCATAGATGCTGTGAACACATATGATTGTCTCTCTCCTCGTCGATGTATTTACAAAGTGTTTCAGGTTTTGATTCATCACACCACTCGGCAGGTTTTCCTCTTTCCCTCAGTCCCTACTTTGCATCTTTTCGGGCATCATTCGTCACGTTAATTACGCAGATAGCAGAATGTTTGATGAACGATAGGCTTGCATATTTGAACTTTGGCTTTATGGTAACAGCACGGCGAGTGTGTGAATGCCATTTCTGTTGTTTGCCCACCATCTGGACGCGGGGCTTCATAGTCAAAACTCGGTCTTGAAACCCGACCCCAGTTTCAAAACAGCCGATACTGCATAAAAATCTCAATAAGAACAGAATTTGAATCATTTGTAAATCATAAATCAATGTTTCATTTAAAGTGGAACAAAGAAAAGTGGATCAAAATGAGACATTTTCTTATGTCATGAAAAATTTAAGCATATCCTAAATTTGATGGCAGCAACACTTCCCGAAGGTTGGGACAGGGCCATGTTTACCACTGTGTAGCATCTCTTCTTCTTTTGGGTGCAGTAAAACACACATGTTAGCATGTTAATTGGTCTCTCTAAATTGACCCCTATGAGTATGGGTCCCAACTTTTTTGTGACGTATTGCTGCCATCAAATACAAAATCCGCTCATAATTTCCATGAAATTGTTCAAATCTCTCACTTTCAGTATTTCATTCGTTTTTATGTGGTTCTGAACTGTATTGTGAATGAAATCTTGTTTTATGAGGTTTACAAATCATTACATTCCGTTTTTATTTTACATTTTACACAGCATCCCAACGTTTTCTGGAAATGAGCTTGTAAATTGTGATTGTTTTTTTCTGAAGTGGTTATTCATGCCCTCTTGTTTTAAATCCGCATTATTGATTTGATGGTACTTTCAGGTTCGCATGTCACCACAAGTTGACATCTCTGAAGTGTCCTTGAACTTTTATCTATACTGCGTGCATAATGTGTGCATTTGACAGTGAAGAGCTCGACAAATTCATGGAGAGCCAGGGAGCAAATTCTCCAGGAATCCTGACCCTGACCACCAGCCTCAGTAAGCCCTTCGTGAGGCTCGAAAAGTACCCGACCCTGATGCAGGAGCTGGAGAGACACGTGGAGGTACGGTTGAACATTTCCATAAATATTGTACTGTGAAAAATAGATTTATGTATAGATTTGTGTTGCAACTACAGATTGCACTGAATTGTTGTGTTCATATCTGTTTAGTATAGACATTTGATATACTCTGATCAAATAAGTGATATTAGTGGAAATCAGCATCATCAGATGAAGGGGATCATCTCTTATGGAAGGGATAGATAGCGCTGCCAAAGGTCCTTTTGCTGGTGCAACATTCAAAATGAAAATCAGTTACTTTCATTGTCATTATTTTCTCATCGCAATTAGTCATACTCACTGGGACTCATGAATATATACAAATATAAGGAAGATGGTTGGTGTGCACATCCCATTTTCAGTGCAACAACAATATGGATTTTCTGTTTACGTAACCATCTAACAGATCAGTCAGAATCCATGCTGCATACGCTCTCGTGCTCTTTTAACTGTCCATGTTTGTAGCATCTGTGGTTTCATTACAGCACATGTAAGTCCAATCGGATACTCTTTTCCTTTTTGTCCACTCCTCCCATCTTTTCCTGACCTAATGACGTTTTCTATTAAGGTTACAGAAAAGTGATTAGGAAACAATATGGGAGGTCCTTTTTTGACTATAGAACTGTACCTTGGGCTCGACTCGGGCTGTTATGTTTGATCCGTCGCTGTCTTTCTGTATCACAGGAAGCTCATCCAGACTACACTGACATCATAAAGGCAACGGCAGCATTTAGGAGCCTTGTGGTAAGTCCGGGGTTATATTTTTCTTTCTGCCAAACGAAACAAGCAACAATGGAGCATTCCTTGTAAGATGGGGTTCCCGTCCCATCATGCATCACAGCATGACATACAGTCTCATTCTCGATTCTGAAAAACTAAATTATTAAGCAGCTGGATTTCCTGCGTCTGGTCTCCGGTGATTATTAAATTATCCACAGAATTCACAACATTTGACACTATAATAAAGCAACTAAAACATTTAATATCCTCCAAATATGAAGTATTTTTGGCAATTTTTATTGTCTGATGGACTACGCACAGGTAACAGTATTTTTTTGAAAGCTTTTTCAGTCTAAACTAGAGGGAAAGATCTTAATGTTGTCCATGTCTGCAGCAGCTGTGTCTGAAAGTGTGATGCTTTTTCTCCGGTTTGTTTGGAGCGATTCCATTGTTCCTACCGTAGGTGTGAACTGAAATACCTTCTTAGATTAACTGAATTACAATTGAGCAACCACATCTCAACCTGAATGAACGCTGCCGTGAGACACTATTTCCTCGGTAGGGATCTGAGTTCGGGGTAAGAATAAGTGCTGTGAGTCAGTCGTCTCCCCGGCAGGGCTTCACAGGAAACGGGAAAAAAAAAAAAGACACACATCAACAACGCTGCCTGATGTTATTTGCATTTCTCTCTGTGTTTTAAATGTGTGGTTGAGTAGGGAGAGGGACTGGAGGATAGCTCTGCAGTGTTCTGTCTACAGAAACTCATTTAACATGCAGTGGAAAATCATAGATGTTGCATCGTCATTTTTCCTGTTTGAAGCGGGAGAGCCCCAGAGTGGCACCAGAAAATGGTTCGCTGTATGATGGCAGTTACCTCCCATAACGTTTGAGTAGAAACAAAAAAAGAAAATTGCTTTCAAGGTAAATTCCACAGGTGACGGTTACATTATTGAAAGCCATATCCACAGCCATATCCACTGTGTGTGTGGGGGGGGGGGGATCCCTGCTTCTGCTTCTGCTCCTGCTTATTACTCAGTGTGTCCAAGACAAGAAAACAAGTTATTCAACAAAAAACTTTTTTTTTTTTTTTTTTCAAACCAAGAAGAGGGCACTTATTTTTCTATTGTTAAATTTCACTGACTGATGCATACGTTTGTGTGTTTAGACACTGTGCCAGGACCTGCGGAAGCGAAAGAACCTGGAGCTGCAGATCTTGTCTGAACCAGTGAGGGGATGGGAGGGAGACGCCATGAAGAGCTTGGGTCATGTGGTCTACATGTCCCAGGTCCATGTGAGAAATGGATGCAGTGAGGTGAGAAATCCAGGATGAGCAGAAGTAACCAGTAGTCCATCAGAGGACAGGTTTTATTGTAGAAGGAAAACTGTTGCCAGATTTATTGCTTTACAAAGCACTAAATTAGCCTAAAAGATACTTCCACTTCTTGTCTTCCTCATCTTCAAAGTTTTATTTCACTGAAGTTAAGTCAAGATGTATGTTTGCATAGTTTTCTCTCTATATCTGTTCCGTTCCTGCGGTATGAAACTATTTAAAACTAATGTGTAGTTATCATGACTGCCTAAATGTCTTGTTGCATTCCCAGTGTTCATGCACTGTGTAAACTTAGATATGACTTCCTTTGTTGCTTTTTTCAATATCCCCCACAAGTATCAAAACAGAAACTTAAGTAGGCCATACACAGTCAATAAAGTCATCTCCTCTTTCGTGTGTGGTTTCTGTGTAGGGGTCCGCTCTAAGGCCCTGGTTGGAAGAAAGCCTGAGATAGACACTTTTATTCACCCTCTAGCAATCATAACCAACCACTTTCCAACCACCCTACCAGTCATTTGTTTCAGAACTTACCATAGAAGTAGATTATTTTGCATGTATCTAAGAAGTAACTGCTTTGCCAAGCTTCTCTCAGTCTAACTGGTACTGATATTTTCCGATGGTGGGTTTTGAATCAGTAGGTGCAAGATAAAGTACCGCGCACATGATTTCAAACAAGCAACCCATCAAACAAGCTCATTCATAGCCGCCTTGTTATCGGTGACAAGTGGACAAAGTGTTTTTGAAAATAACCTTGCTCCTTAACTGCATTATTGCAATAAAACCAACAAAATCTTTTCTATCTTGCAGGAAAAAGAGGAGCGCTACCTTATGCTTTTCCCTAATGTGTTAATTATGCTGTCTGCCAGCCCCCGAATGAGTGGCTTTATTTATCAGGTGAGATATTCACTGTACATAAAATTATTGTGCATAAGACATATTTTAAGATGGATTTCCTTTGAGTTATATTTATTTGTGCATATATTGTCCTTCAGAGAAAATCCATTCATAAGAATTTGCAGAAAGTCTAAACTAACTTGGGTTAAAATGATGTTCATGCAGCAGACGGGTCAACTCTGAAATATCCTGCCTGTTTGGAAGAAAAGTCCTTCTTTTTTTTTAACATCCTCCCCAAACATGGCATCTTTCAATTAAAACAGAAACTTTACAAGAGGGTCCATTGGTTTATCTAAGTCAGGCTGCTATTTTAAATTTTTTTTCAGCCTATATTTAGAATGTATTTTTATACCAGAAGACTGATTTTCATTATCCGTCTCTTACATTAAGATTGCTCAATGAAAGGATCTCTTTGCTGCAAATTTAGGACAAGTGGAACAACCACAGTAATGAACAACAGTTTAACCATAATTTGGGGCAATTGTTTGTCATTTAAGACAAACTTTAAAAGATGTGAGCTTTTTTTCTTTCTTCTCAAATTAAAAATGTACTGTCTGTCTAATTTAAGTCAATGATTTGAGGTATCTGTCTACATCAGTCAGTCTCTCTTGTCATACATCATTTCACATCACTACATAAGTGTGTCTTTTATGTCTTTATTGTTCTCTTAAAGAAAAATTGTGGCTAAGTATATCCTCGCAGGAACATTTCCCTTTTCTTTGTTTGAGATGTTAGGAGGAACAATGGGGTCTGTTTTATTCTATCCACAATGTTTATTTTCTGATTCAGGGAAGACTCCCTTTAACGGGCACCACAGTAACAAGGCACGCAGAAGATGGAGACAACGCCCACTATGCGTTTGACATCACAGGTTTGCATCTGGTCAAAAGATTGATCTTTTATTTATCTTGAGATGGATGTGGAATAAACTTAGAGCTACAGAGAGGTTGTTGTGCAACTACTGATCCAGTGTAATGAAGTGATTTTAAGGTAAAGCATCAACTTTTTTGATAGTTGTAATGACCACACTCCAAACCCAGATACGGCAGATTCTGCATAGTGACATGTTAGCTGTTATTTTCTTGGTATTCTAGCTGGTGCCAACACATATCAATCAATTAATGAATCAAACTTTATTTATAAAGCACTTTTCATACTTTAAAAACATAGCACAAAGTGCTTTACATTTTTAAAAGCAGCTCCCACCCCCACCTCAGTACAAGCACACGGACAGACACATGCACACACACAAATAGAATAAACTTAGAAACGTGTGGCTGAATACAGAGGAGTCAGGTCAGGATCACAGGAGGCCATCTGCACTGGGTGCTGCTCACGACCCACGACCAGGACGCCTCCACCTGGGCGCACACCACATAGCCTGCGAAGGCAGAATGATTCCTTCCCTTTTTCCAACAAAGCCATTTGCTACATACATGAACTTAGAACTTAGGCACATGATTGACATGTGTCAATAAAACTGAAGCTTTAAAGTGTCTGTTCCCTAATATCCACACATAGAAGTTGAAGAATCTACTTCAACATATATAGATGCCGTTTTCTTTTAGTGAGAACAGATAGAATAGAATGCCTTTATTGTCATTGAAAGGTTTTACACTGTTCAGAATTGCCATAAATTGCTAATTCATGGGCATGACAAATTGACAGGATCTTTGTGTGACTCACAGGCTCTAGATTGGTTGTTCTCTTTTGTTGTCAGTGGTAGATCTTATCAGCCATATATCACTTTCATTGGATGTATTCTTTGTTCCTGTGTTCGAATTTGTTTATTGGCTGCAGGAAGCATGATCGACCGTATCACAGTGTTCTGCAGTAGCTTCCAAGAGTTACAGGACTGGCTGGAGCACCTGCAGCCCTTTACCAAAGGAGGCAGCCCAGCAGGCACCATTTCAAAGGTTTGAACACCCACTCACAAACAAACATGTATATAGTATAAAGTCAAACCAATACCAAAAGTGAATGCTGCTGTATGATGAAGTGTGAAAAACCAAGATGACAAACACTAGATTCATTTTCTATACACCAACAATTCTCAGACGTATGCTTGCTGTGACTGTCTTATGTAGAATGTAGAAGGAAAGCACCCGAGCATGCTTGGTACTCCCACGCATGTCCCCCACCTGGGTGGTCTCAATGCTGCCGGTCGCGGTCCCCTGGAACCACCGAAGATCAGCAAGCCCTGGTCTCTCAGCTGTCTGCGTCCTGCGCCGCCTCTCAAACCCTCTGCTGCACTGGGCTACAAAGAGGTAGGAAGTTGAAGTGCTGCACAATCAAACCCACACAGATCACCCATAATCAGTCATGCAGTAGCATGGTTCTCAGGAACTGTAGGAAGCCCCACATGTGTCTCTTTTCTGTATCAGAATGATTTAGATTCTCCTGTTTTATTCACAACACGCTCCACTATATACATGGAATACACTGATTACAGAGATTGCATTAATTTAGCTATAACTGTAAAAGGCGATTAAGTAGGCTAAATGTGTGGACTTGAAAAAAATTAATCTGCTATGTGACTTGACTTTCTTTTGACTTGAATGCCTGAAGACTTGAGACCTGGTGCCTCAAATTCTGAAAAATACTCAGCTCAATAGAGTTATGCTTTTTGGAGCTATAGCAAGAATAATCTGAATGATGATTCAAAATTATTAGTATGTGCACATAAATGAGTACTTGAACTGGCATTAATGATAACGAAAGCTTATATGAGCCAGTTAAAGGACATGGCAACCGCTAAAGGCAGCAATAAACACCGGCATTGCTTTGATGATGTAAATGGAACAGTTGAGAGAGCAACGTAGGTTTATCTGAAATACAGCATGGTGATGCTGCCCTAAAGTACTGTATTCCAGTAATGGTCGATCGGTCACCATAAGTGACTAGTGGTTAGGAAAGCAGGGTGCGGCAGCTGTTGTGAGCCGTTTGACTTTGATGACAGTCAATGCTCTATCTGCGGTACATGTGGGTGGAGGAGTTCATAAGTCAGCACTTTAAAAACTTTCAGTTGTTATACATTCCTACCACGAAGTGAGGTATTGAAAACGTATCAGACATGTGATGTGGTACTTTTAGGCAACCTTAACACCAAAAAGAAAACAAATGCTGCACACTTCCACACACTCACACTCTCATTCTTGCTTGTTTTTTTGGGTAGAATTAAGCAGCGGGCTTTTTTTTATCTTCCCAGAAGAATAAATCCACAGATAATGGGCAAGTTTAATAGATATAGATATATAGCTGCATATAGATTCCTCCCAGAGAGGCTGAGTGTATTAGAAGTGAAGACTGTGAGATTTTGTCATCTACGTATACATTTGAAATTTAGAGAATTCAAATTCAGACGAGTAATTGCAAAGGGATGAGGATGAAAACCAATATGGGGCTGCTTGCATCTGAAATCCTTTATCAAGCAAGAATGAGTAAAACATTTCACAACTAAAACGACAGCAGTTGGTCTCCTCAGTACCCAAGTGGTACGTTAAGTTAAGTTGTTAAAAGTGGAGGGTTTGCAACACGGTGCTGAACATGCCTCCGTCCTGACGTTTAGAAATATGTTACTGATATCTAATTGAAAGATATTAGATGTGTTGTCCTTCCACAATGCAACCTTAAATATAGGAATGAAATTACTTTTTTTTTTTTTTTTTACATTAAACAGTGTCTGTTTTTTTTTTTTTTTCCTACAAAATAATCACCCTATTGCCCATCTCTACGATCAGGTGAAAGCTGAATGGGTGGTAAAATGTTCACCATTAACTCTCTCTCATAACCTTTTTTTCTCATTGTAGTTTTTCATAGTTTTTCCCCTTTTTCTCTCTTTCCATTCTGCCTTCTTTAGAGGATGTCTTATATCATGAAGGTAAGGTTAGATCTAACTGTGTTTCTTTCTCTGTGTGTGCGTGGGTAAAGATGGGGGTTTGGGAGGTGGGATGGGGTTGCCTGTGTGTGTGTGTGTGTGTGTGTGTGTGTGTTGTGCTGACATGTTTGCTTCACTTCTCTCTCTCGTTGTTATCTTGATGGTTTCCTGTTTTCTGTGGCCCTGCAAGTCTGCTTCTTTTTTTTTTTTCTTCATTCTCGTTCCCTGTAAGGTGTCAGTCACCGTGTGTGTGTGGTATGGTATCAGTTATGTTTTCAAATTCCTTTCTCATGCATCAGTGGAAGTAAAATGTACTAAAAAAGCAATTTGGGGCAGGTGGATTTGTTGGCACATTTGAATAATCTGCACGCACTTAAGCTGACATCATAGAATAAACCTGGTGGCAACTGTTTTCCATGTGTTGTGGACTGTTTAAGTAAAAGTCATAATGATCCATTATGACTGATCCATCATTCCTCTGGTGGCTTTGAACACTACGCTCTGAAAAAACTTTGAATCTCCCCTTCTGTCTGCTGGATTGTTGAACATGTTGGGCCTTGTGGTTTTTAAGCTTTTAATGAGTGGAAAAAAAGATTCCAGTACCATCCACTGCCAAAGTGCTTCAAGAAGGTGTGCTGTGAAATGACCTTAGCACCAAAGAACTGCTTTTGGCACGCAGCCACACTCCACCTCATCTCCCCGTGAGACCTCAGAGCACCAATTCGGAATCTTTGCTCTGTGCATTACTGTTAATCCTGAGTAGTTTGGACCAGTTTGCGCAGCTAAAAGTAGATGTTTGGGTTTGCCTCTTGATTTCAACTGGCAACATGGGGGGAAATTACCTCATGCGACTTACTGTGAGAATAGAATCTTGATAGTGAGTGTGCATTGTCCATCCATACTGGGAAGTTTGTCAGTCATTTTCAGTGACTGGTAATCATTCATCACACCTCTGCTTGAAATGTGTTCCGCAGAGGAAATCCTCTGTATTTCTGTTTCCAGAATAAACTCAGATCAGCAGAAAGAAAAAGAAACCTTCTGAAACCTTCATAAAACCACATCTCTCAAAATGTAAACTGATTTGATGGCACCTTGAACCGATATTTTCTTCTTTTTTTTCCAGCATCATCTGCAAGTAGAGCTTTGATATTATTCCTCAGTCCCGACTGCAGTCAGTGGCAAATATATAATTGTTTATGTAAATAATTTGGAGCCAGTGTAGTTAGACAACATTTTTCCACTCCTTACGGCCTCCTTGTAACTGTCCCGCAGGCGCAGAGAAATGACCTGGCCGGTTCGGTCTCAGTCACCGCCACATGCTTGCTGCCTTGTTTGTTGATGGTTGTTTTGTTCTCTGCCGTTTGTACATACGGGAGGCACGTCCCTGTAAGCTTGCATTCTGTTTGGATTTGGCCTCAGCTTTCAGGTGTGTGGCGCAGTGAACGTTTGTGTTGGCAGAGATGCACTAAATGTTTTGTTGTACTCCTTCAGGACTCTAGTAAGAGCCCACGGCCTATGAAGAAGTTCCTGCCGGGCAACAGGAAGAAAGAACGCAAGCCCTCTGACGATGAGGTTCAGACGAGGAAAAGTAGGATTTTTCCCCTAGTAAAATTGGATGTTATTTTATTAGTGATATTTGGTTTTGTAAATTAAAAAAAAGATAATTCAGTTGTCTTTGGGGTTTTTATTCTGTTTTTAATCTATAGCCACAGTTATTCATATCATTGAAACAAATGAGTTATAACTCAGTTTGGTAAAGCTGAAATATGGCATTTTAGCAGAAGGAAGATGATTTGACTGACTGATCAATGTGAATTTAATGTACTCTTTGTGAAGTGAAAAGTCCGAGGAACAAGGAAACTGGCCTCGACTTAATGAAACTCTAAACGAGGACTTTTTCTAATGCTTATCTCTGGCAGGCACGGTCGCTCTGGAGGAGGACGCTCAAATTCTTCGGGTAATTGAGGCTTACTGCACTGGAGCCAGCCTGCACCAGACCACCACAGGTGTGTGTTTGCTCGTCCCTTTCGTGTCTTTTTAGAACACGCATGTCTTTAACATCTGCCACAGCCATGAGTTGAGGTTTACGATTAATTTTCTGTGCAGCGGTGCGAAAGGAGTGTGCGCCTCAGGTGCTTCTGCCGGAGGAGGAGAAGATCATTGTGGAGGAGATGAAGAGCAACGGGCAGACAGTTATTGAGGAAAAGTAAGGGTGTTGTTTCTGTGAAAAATAGGCTTTTCTTTACTTGTTTGATTCAGGACTTTCTTATTATTTGCACATGGATTCTGATAGCTTTTTCCAAATCGTCACTAAGAGTTTAACATTGATCCTGATTTGGCCTTTAAGACACAGAATCACCTGGTTGTTTCAAAGCCGATCAAACCTCCATATATGAGTGTAATAAATGCATTATTTCACTTGAAATGCATTGCATTTTTTTGTAAACTCTACCTCCTGTAACGTAACATGTGCTGTACTTTGAACTTGTAGGAGCCTGGTTGATGCTGTGTACGCTTTAAAGGACGAGGTTCATGAATTGAAAAAGGTATGTGAGATGACTCATAATTGATGTAATAAATCACAAATGCATTAATCACTGGAGCGGTAAGCTTCACCTCTCAGAGCACTGGGGTTAACACTGGCAATAAGAACGGATTTAATTAGCTTATTTTAATGATCCAATAACACGCTATTTTACCTAATCATTTCTGTCAGATTTGTTATTAAAGCTGTTTGTGACAAAGTATTATAAACTTGTAATTTGATTGAAAGTGCCACCTTCAGTCACAGCTACCAAAAAAAAAAAAAGAACTTCCACAAACTTTATTTTTGCTTGTAGCTCCTCCAGCGAGCATCCTCTCTGCTCTTTTCTCTCTCCTTCAAGTGCATTTTAGCACTATGGAGAGTAAACAAAATATTTTTGCGAGGATCAATTGTCAGACCACAAGTAGGAGGAATAAGCAGCGAGACTGGAGTTAGAGAAATGGAATAATCTTGAAGACTTAAAACCCAAAGATGGCATCGCAATGGCTAAATCTTTGAATTTTTGAATTTTTTTATTTATTTATTTTTAATCCAGCTTTCGGTTAACAAGGCAGATCTATAATTTCTGTTAGTGATCCTGTTGACCAGGACACTTTCTCCTCCTCTTGTTAAAAATGTTGGGGATCACAAGTAATAACTTTTGAGGTGCATTGGTGGAGTTTTAATTTACTGTCAATAGCATCTGTTGTGCATTTAAATGTGAAACAAATGTGAAATGAAGAGGGGGAAAAAAAATCTGAATCCCCTGAGGCTCTGTTTGTCTAATTTACTAAAGAACAGGCCATAACTGTATTGAGCCAAAAGCTGAATAGAATAAGCTACATGCACTCTAAAGCTTACATTGGAAAATATATTGCCTACTCCACTGAGAAATGTCACTCGTGTGCGCTGGTTAAGCACTTCCTGTTCTGTTTCCCCCAATTCACAACCACAAAGTGGTACATAGTAGCAAACGTACCCTTCGTGGAGGTCTAGTGTCTACCTAATGATGGTATCATTTCCAAAACAATCACTAGCACGCTGATCGAAGGGAGTAAATTAAGCTAATAGCACCACAGTGACTTGTGGAAAAAGATGGACTTCTTACTAATTTCATGAGAGAAGTTGATCCCCCTTTTTTTTTTTTATTATTATTAAGTATTATTCAGTGGTGTTTTCCTGTGCTGCAGACATCAAAAACCCTTCTGCATTGGCTTAATTTCTGTAGACCTCAAAGCTACATCCATCTTTTATCTACAGGGAAATGTCATAACCACACAAACTGCATAAATCAAGTGTATTTATTTATGATTTACTTGTACTGTTTACTTTATTTAATTTTCTCTTCCGTTCGAAGCTGCACGAAAGCTGCTTCACAAATGAGGCTTTATGTCATTGTGATATGCATACGACAGCCTGCGATAGCTCAGTGCAGGCTGTTAACTTTTTGCTTGCTCTGACTGGACCCTACTCTCACTTAATAACACTTTCATCGCCCACATCATTTACAGGAGAACAGGTGGATGAAACAGTTTCTTGAGGAAGAGCAGAAGTCTCGCAAAGAGCTGGAGAGATTAGTCCGAAAACTGACCAAGCCGAAGAATGACTGTGGTTGGGAGGACAGCAGCCACTGAAGGCATCCGATCAGTCATCCTCATCCTTTTGCGGCTTCGCTTCAGTTGCTACTTCCATGTGAGCACGCTAGCAGAGGGACGGGTGTTTGTGTGTATTTGTGTGTCTATGTCACGTCTTTACATTTCAGTCCTTTCTGGGGATGATACTTGATGTGACATCATGATGAAATCCGATCCGTCTTCCTGATCCAGCAAGGCTGGATCAGATTAAAATCCCATGCTTCCTCCAGAAGCAGCTCGGCTAAACCAAGATGTTTCAGACATGCCGCCTCTCGGCGGCTGGCACTGTGAAGTCAACCCAGCAAATGGAACAATTCTGGACAAGGACAAAGCGAGCTCTCCACGGTTTTTCTGCTTCAGTCGGTAATAGAAAAGGATTACAAAGCCATTAAGTCTAACATGTTCTTTTGCATGCACTTCTTTTACAAATGGGGACTTTTATCTTGTCTTCAAATCATATTTTGTTCGTCATAGGCATTCCCAGCTGGGAAAATCGACCTATTGTGCTGTCAAGATTAGCTTTTTTTTTTTCTTTTTAGACATTCACATCACACATGTTTTGTAGACATTTAAACAATTCAAACAGGTGAGCTCATCATCTTAAAATCAGTCTCCAAATGCAGCTGTTGACTGTTTATTTAAGAACTGCATGAATGTACAGTGTTTCTACAGGATGAATTCTGCATCAGAAAAAGTGATAATCAATTTATTCAGATATAGACTGCAAAGTTATCAGGGATGCCTCTGCATAATAGAATAGGAAAGACTTAACTCTGTACCATTCATTGTAACAAGAGTATGCAAAATGTGATAACCCTTACTTTTCTTACTAAAATATATTCAAGAATCATTTTAACATATCGAAAATGTAGCCTTGCTTTATTTTGGATTTTAAAAAGTAATCTTTATTTATTGTTAACCCAAGCATTTAATGTGGTGTTAGCTTTATAGATACTGTTCTGCTGCCTTTACATGTATCTGGAATTTTATGATGACATCACACAGTCATGCAAAGGTTAAAATGAAAAATCTCTTATTTTGGTCACGGGGAGCATAGACATTTATTTTTTTTTAACGTCAAAAGAGGAAAAATTAGTTGAGTAATGAGTCTGCCGTGAAAATTAAGAGGTGGTTTTGTTTTTTTTTGTAACTGGTTGGTTTCTGCAAAACTGATGGAGATAAACTGAGGAAATAAACGCAGAGATCTTTTTTTTATCTTGGGTGTAGAGTAGTGCTCAAATGTTTAAGTGCCTCCCGAAGGGGTCAATAAACCAAAAGAGAGTTTAAGACCGACTGGGACTACACTGTAAATTCTACCCAAAGTGTCACAGATGTTTTATTATACGAATTTGGTGGAAATGACTCAAGCTTATTGGTTATATAGGTATATATATATATATATAATGAGTCTAAAATCAAATCAAGCTGCTTTGCACGCTCCTCTGAATGTGGCTTCCTTGCAAGGACCCACAGAGGTACATTTTCTCATGAGGTTGGCCGTGTGCTCTGACAACACTGCAGAGAAGCAGTGAATGTTTCTGAAATGCAATAAGTGACTGCTTTACTTTAACCCGAGCAATAGTTGGTTAGATTTGGAGAACTTGTAATATAGATTAATGATCACTCAGTTTATCACCCAAAAAAGGGGCCAGATGTTTGTTTTGTTTTTTTGTTGGTTTTGCCTCTATGCAGTCTGGCTAAGCATTTGCCTTTATTCACTGAAGTCTCTCGGTGTTAATAATCATTGTTTGACAAAACTTACCATGTCCCATTATTATTATCATTATTGTAATCACAAATTATTCAATCTAGCATTTAGCAAGACAGTCTCTGTGTGGGCGGCGCTATTTTTGCACGCGGCTCTATACAGGAACTTCGGGGCACTGTGTCGCCCTGACTCATCTGCAGAGACGAAAAAGGCACCTCTGCAAGGTTAAGAGTTGCTGTGACGCCTGGGCTGATCTATAACTCTTTTTTTTTTTTTTTTTTTTCTTTCTTTTGGGACACCCGGTCAGCAGGCAGACACTTCTGCGCTCCTGCTGCTTCCTGTGCATCAGTTGTTGGTTGCGAAGGTTAACATTGTGGCTGTTTTTTGTTTGTTTTTTCTCTAAAAATGGTTTTCATTTCACCGCACACTGTATTGTCTCATTCTCCACCGCTTCAGCGAGCACTTACTGGTGGGAGGAGGTTGAACTCCAGATCATCTGAAATTATATCTCCAGACCACTGTTTTTTTTGTTTTTGAAAGATTGTTCTATGCAATTGTTGTTGTTGCAAGTATTGTAATGCTTTTTTTTCTTTTTTTTTTTCTAGACACCCTGTACTTTATGTTTGGTATGATGGTTCTTTTATTAAAAGTTTAATATAATAAGTGGTGTTCCGGTGTTGACATCAGTTTAACCACGTGAGAAATGGAAAACTCCACGTTCCCTTTGTCACGCTGGAGATCCACAAAGGCAGGCTTTTCCATGCTGCGTTCTCTACATGTGCGGTGCAGGAATTTGTAGGTTGTTCAGGTGTGCTATCAAAAAACCCAAGAAACAGGATGGAAGGAATGACTAGAATAGATGACATCCTGTAAGAGTGCTCTGCCTCTGCATCTACACACCTCCTTAGATTCACACTTTCCATGCTCTTTTACTGTGTGGCGCGTGTCTGAGATGCAAACTTCGACTTGATATTCGTCTGGTGCGTTGGAGGGTGGTGGAGTTTGTTACTGATGTTACTCTCCAGGTTAAGATGTTGAACTCATATCTATACTCAACATAAATGATTACTTTGCAAATTATTTTAGAGTTGCGTAAATCCATCAAAATTGACGCTCATTGGCTTCTGATTAATATCCTTTTATCCTGGTTTAACACAGACTGATGGTCAAACAAATGTTTCAGCAGGAGTAGAAACAAATGAATGAATGTTTAATGAAATTAATGGGAAACTATGCTGCCAGGAAAGGAGGAAAGATGCACGATTAAAATGGAAGGCCTGCTTCAGGAGGATAACCTTTTCAAAGTAATCAAATGCGGACACATGGATTTTCTTCCCAGGAGACTGTCTTCCACCACTGAAAGTGGTGTGTAGTTAAATGGAAAAATATTTAGATCTAGGTCTTTAAACGCGATAACCTACATTTTCAGTGGTTGGCACAAAAAGACGTCTCATCTCCGCTGTGTGGTTTTATGTCCCAGAATTAAAACCATTGGTGGTAAGGGCTGAACTCAAATTCAAGAGGCAGTTGCAGTTGCTGGTTAAAGCAAATGGCAAATCTTCTGAGTAGCCCTTAAATTTGTGAAATATTTGTGCCAGAAAAACTGAGGAGGTTTTAAATGCTTTAGATTAAATATACAAAATGAATTCAGTCATACAAGCCGGTTTACATCAATAAATATTGAACAAGCATTAAAAGAACAACAAAAAAAAAATTCATTTGATAAATTATAGTTTGGCATGTGGTTTTGTCTCTCAAGTCCACAAAAAAATATTTCTGTCCAATTAAGAGTGTTCTCAGTAGATATAAATCCAGGCCAATGCACATCTGGAACTGCCACGCTTAAGTTCATGCTTGTGCTCACACAGGAGTCCTACACTTTATACATCCCAAAGGTTGTCGCACCTTCTTCGTAGTCCACAAGGGAGAGGTCTGGTACCCAAACACTTAGTTGGTTCCCTTTTTCCAGTGTGATCAGCTCCATCTGTGTGGCTGTGCACATGTGCGGGTTTGATTCAGAGCTGTAGCTGCTGCTCAGGCTGCAGTAGGCCATCATCACAACCTTCTGCTCTCCACTGTCAGTTTTCCTCAGCATGACTTTACTGGCCAGTGGAATCTTAGAATTGCCTTTGGAGAAGGTCACCCTGGAGTAGACGTAGTAATCACCGGGCTCGAGAATAGTCAGCCAGCTGTTGTGGAAGAAGTTGATATTCTTACGAACTGAGTGGTTCATGTTCCACCTGAGATAATCCGCTGGGGAGACGGATGGGAAAGAGAAAGAAAAATGTTAATTTCTCAAAAGATTTTTGGCAGCTTCTGGCAGCTTTTTGAAAATCTTTTGTCAAGTAAAGGTTAGATCATTTTCTGAGTCTCATACATGATTGTGCTATCTCCGATTGCTGCTCAACTACCATGCGTGCCAGGGCTGAGGAGGATGCCTCTTGTTTTGATGGGGGAAAACCAACTAGAAAAGAGAACATTATGTCAGAAACATTCATGCAGTTGGACTTTCTCTGTAGAACTTGATATTGAAACTTAATCAGATAAATCTATGTACCTCTTCCTTGAGCCGAGGGTTTGTTTTCCTGTAAGTATGAAAAAGGTCAGAACATCAGGAACAAGATTTATTAAGATTTATTATTATTAAGAACAGATAGGCTCCAGCCCACCCGCTACCCGACTGACGGATTGACGGTATAGAAAATGGATGGATGGATTATTAAGAACAAATTTTCTAACATTGCTTCAGAGGAGTGTATGATATTTATAATTGAATGCATTCATATCATTGCTCACACAATGCTTGTCTTGTTACAAGACAGTTGAAGTGTGATATTCACAGCGTATTTTAGCATTTCCTGTGCCTCCATCACAGATTTTAGGTGTGATTTTAAATATGGCAAAATGTGTGAATCAACAGAGGACATAAATAGATATGTGCCAATATTCTAATATGAGCAAACTCATGATAAAATTCACTGTACTCTACTAGATCGTGTATTAAAATCAAACTGAGATCTGACAGTGACATTAAAACGGTGTTTATTTTTCTATATTAAAACTAGAGCATTTGCCTACATTTTTTGAGCATCACTTTTAAACAAAGTACCCCATTGATTCTGATCAATAAACTACTTACAGCTAAAATGGAGTTTTCCTTGTAGTAGAGATAGAAAAATCCTCCAACAGACAACAGTAGGTGCAGCATCACAAGACCAATAAGAAAGTGAATGAGAGCCTTGTTGTGTTGGCCTGGAGGTGAAAGAGGAGCTGGGATGAGGATCGGTTGGGATCTGTCGAGGCGTGGAGGCAGCGGCGGTGGAGCCACGCTGGTCCGGCCAGTGTTGATCATGGTGGAGAGGAGCAGTGAACCCTAGAGAGGCCTGACACCCGTGACATCCCATGCGCTTTTGAGCAAATGCTCTCTCAAGCAACTGAGTTTGTCTGTCTCTACTTCCTGGAAGCTCTGAGCCCTTCAGATCTTTGAGAGATTCGACCTTTGCTGGGTATATGTGTGTCGCAACATTAACATTCAAAGTAAACAAAACCACACAGAGCTGACAAAAAAAGAGGCTGTCTATATAATGGTTCATTGGTGTTTTCAGACATCCTTCACTCTTTTAGATTTTTTTTAATTTACATAAATAACATCATTGTCAGCTGCCTTGAAACTGGTTTTACTGGCATTACAGAAAGCACATCACAATCCATGTGCGTATGTATATAAAACACTCCAAAAAAAAAACATAAATAATATTTCACAGTGTATCAAATCTCCTACCATATACGATTCACAGTTCTCTGAAAAATTAATCTATGAAATGAATGGCTTGGACACACTTTTTGTTGTTTATTAAATGGAAAGACTCAGCATCTTTTTTTAAAAGTTCCTCGTCAAACATTTTAAATTATTTATTTTTGTTATTAGCATTTTTACAGCTGGGCTCTTAATAGGAGATTAGTTCCTTGGCCTCGAATGTTATAATGTAATTGCTTCTCGCTTTTAAATACATTTCCTTTTTTCTCCAGAAACCAAAAGAGAGTTGGCTTTCATAGAACAGGTGTGTGACGTCTTAACTGGCATCGATTGCCAGTTTTCATGCATTTTTAGATAAATCTATCAGTGGGATATATGTTTTGTATGATTTTGAATTTGATTCATTTTATCTTATTGTGTATAACGTTTATATATTGGAGAAGCCATTTTGTTTTCTAGTTTATAGTGAAAAAATGAGAATTCCCCACAAACCTACGTTTCGGAGTTATTTTCCCTTTACTGTACAATACATTTCTTATATACTTATCAGATTGCTTGTGATTTACAATATCTAGTCTTTGAACATTCCTGTTCGCGTATTGAATTGTGACGTCACCAGAACGTAACAGGTGCTTCACGCGAGCCGGAGTTTTCCATTTATACAGCAGGCGTCACTCGCGATACATTTCCGCCACACCACAAATAGACGTTAGGAGAAGTTAAAGTAGAAGTAAAGGAAGCATACAACATGGTTCTTACTTCTGTTTAACTTTTTTGTGTTTCTTTTTATGCTTTTGTAACAAATAATAGTTGTACCCTCTTTGATTTCGATGGTCAGATTTTAATGTCTGTAGTCTTTGTCGGCCTGCATGGCCTGAAATAAGGCGTGAGTGATTCCTGCAGCGACGTCGCTGCCAATCAAGCAACAATTGACTTAGATATTCGCCTCCGGTATTTGATTAACATCCATGAGCCCCACATGCACACTGAACCACGAAAAAAGAATAAGACAGAAACTTTGTGGTTTTGGTGGTAGCTTGGGTGCTTTATCAATACTGCGGTTACAAATTTGCGGTCATTACAGCTACCCTTGCGGAGATAAGACGTTTATATGTTTATCTAATTAATCATTTGAGCAAAATGAGTGGGCCATAGTGGTTAAATTAACACACAAGCAAAAAAAACAACCGCTCCAATTGCTCCTCCTCTGCAAAGCATCTAAATTTGGGGTCTTATTCCATGTATTTTCCGGGCTTTGACAGCTCTGGCAGCTGCTCCCACATGCAAAGATCTTTCACACTGGCACGGTTGCGCATCATAACTGGTGTTAAAAAAAAGTGCCAGAATTACCAGCAGAAACCACTACAACAACCACTCTTCTGGAACAAGACTAAGACCCACAAATGTTCTTTTTTTCCCTTTGGATAAATCAACACTCTTCAATGAAAGTTGTGCAGTTTTTCACAGTCAGTGTTGCATTCAAGCAAATATAACAGCTATGCTGTCACATGATGGTTTTGATTGGTTATAAAAACAGTGATCATGTACTGTGTAGATTTACTGTTAGGCTCAATATATTGCTAGGACAAATACAGGGCCACCTTTACCCCTCCAGTTACCAAGACAATCTGCCATGTGACCCAGTGTTCATTTATAGAACACTACTGCATCACTTACCCTACCCAGACTAAACTATTACTACTTGGTTGTGGTTGCTCTTTTAAATGTACCTCAGTATTTGTCAATGATTATTTTACATGTTGTCTTTTCAGCTTTGAATATACTTAATGGTCACAGTAACCATGGTGCTGATTAAAAGGATGTGTCTGAGTTCCTTTGACCACCAAGGGTGAAATTTAGAACCAAATCAACTTATGGAGCTCATTCTAATGCTTTGTTTTAGTGCTTTGAACCAAATGACAATGGTTCAATAGCATTTACTGTGTTAGCTACATAATACAAGTCAGAAAGACAAATCATTTAATTTAGAAACGTGTCTAAGATAGAATCAGAAAATGAGTGCTGCAGATATATATGCAGTCCAGAAAAGCAGTGCAAGTTTCCCACATGTCTGAACACCATGCCTTTAATTTAAAAAGCAGCTAAAAGAAGAGAGCCAGGGTGTATGGAAGAAAATAATTAAGGAATCTTGTGCAATGTCTCATAGCTTTGCCTAGTAGTTAAAAAAATAGATTCTCAGCTGGAAAAGTAAAAAACAAAGTATCAATCAACATTTTCCATTGCTCTTTTAATTTGGTACCAAACTATTGAAGTCATCCGTGAACCAAGAGATGCTATAAATGATGCTGTAGATTGATACATGCTGTAGAAAGAGACCAAAAATGGAGAAAGTTGGGATTGAACTAATTTAATGTGAACCACAAGAGACATACATTGATTTAGATGTTCTATTTTCTTTAATTCTTATATGCATCTTGATGGACATGCTCACAGACTTCCAGAGACTCTAGGCATGAAGAAAAAACATTCATATTGTGTTTTCAGAATACTAATACAAAATGTATGCAGTTGCATTTGCAAGTGTGGTTTCTTGAAAGTCTTAAAGTTATATATGAAAGCTTAAATACTATTCATGGTCAGTATTTATTGAGAAAAATGATTCAGAATCATATATCTGTGAGTGGGAAAAGTTCAAACCTTTGCCTTCAGTAACTGTCATGACTTCCTTGTAAAGCAGTAACTTGAGCTGTGAATCAGTTCTGCACAACAGCTTGGATGAAATGAAGCCCCCATCACAAAACAACTTCAACTCCACATTGTAACATTCATGCATATATTTATAGAGAGAAATCATAAACGTTTGAGCACCACTGTCAATTAAAGGGCAGCCCATGATGAACATCAAGTGTGAGGCTGGACTTCACAGTCTTGGCTTTAAATTCACACCTTAAAAGCTGAAATTCTCTGAAATCAATAAGTGGGTGTTGAGTGTAAAAAAAAAAGGCAGATAAGTGTGTTCTAGTTGCATTCTGGATTGGATTCTGTACTGAAAAATGACCTCCATATGCAGTCAGATGAACAAAATATGAACACTTTAGGGAGTGTAGTGGACAAACAGAGTGTGTTGGTCACTGTGGCGGCTGCAGAGAGCGCTGTTTCTGGAGCTGCTGAAGAGCTGAGGTTGTGAACAGCTGAGCGTGACCTGTCTTTGAAGCCGGAAGACATGTGAAAGCTGCCTTCGTGGAGTTTGGGGATCCTCTCCTTGAACAGAGTGAGGCTCCTCGCTGCACTTCACGAAGGCTATGAAGCATCTATAAAACTGTAAAAGTACAAAATGAAGGATGGTCAGTCCCAGTAGGCATGGATTTGATTATTTGCACATCAGAACATGTCTTGACAGCTCAGTCAAACAGGAATGAATGTCCAAAAAACTTTTTACATATAGGATACACTTTACCATCAAAACATTGTCAAGGGGGGCAAATTAGAACCTGAAATTAAGCATTATGTTAATTAGTCTGTTTTAAATATACATTAAAGTATATGTATAGAGCAAATGTTATTATGTTACTGGGTTAAGTTATCATTCTTATTTAGATATCTTGAATAATGCTCATGCCATCCACTGTCATGGTTACCTCCACTACCCCTCCTTCTTCTTTTAATAAAAGTCAATAGTTTTGTCAAGTAAAGGTCAATAGCATTTTATTAATTCTGGTGACATTGTGCATTGATTTTATTATGATGAAATACTGCTGAAATATTGGTTATGTGTAATTCTGACATATTCAAATATTTACTTTTTAATTACATTTATCACAAGCTGAAATTAGTCAAGATACTGACCAGCTGAAAGATAATTACATCTCTTATGCTCTAATTATCAAAATTGCTGAGTGAGCTGCATTGGGGTCCTATGAATGAAACACTGTAAGCTTTCTGCCCTCAACTCTCACCTGGGTGTTGAAGAACACGTAGATAACTGGGTTGACGACTGTGCTGAACTTGGCCAGGATGGAGGGCACCACACTAACCATGGGAGTGACCAGTCCCAATCTACCAAAGGTGGCAATCAGCGCCATGATGCCATAGGGCATCCAGCACAGCACGTAGCAGGACACCATCGACAATACCATCAGCAAAATGTGCTGCTCTCTGCGCTGAGCTGCCAGAAGATTGATCTTACCCACCTGGGGATAGAAAACAGGAGGTGATCAAAAGGTACAGAGGTTCGACATGTCGTAAATGTTATAGTTTAGAGTTTGGTAGAGCCAGGAGAAGTAAGGTTGGATCTTCATGTCTGTTCCACATACATTGTTCTGTTTTATTTTGTTTTGTTGCTTCCATTATCTACGTTGTCCTATTATCAGTATACATACTACATATGAATGTATTTACTGTATATTCATCAATTTTATCCTTTAGCACCATCCAGTGGTAGTATAAAGAATGAGACCCACTACAGCGCATGCATATGTACGTCACTGAATGTGGATCCAACACTGAGATGAACGAAGAGGCTCAAAGCAACACAGTCAGATGTTTTATTCTATTGATTTATTGGCTCAAAGTAACAAACTCACCTTTCAAAACTATGAAGTTGAGTCAGTATTTCGGGGATAGTAGTGCTTTCCATAAAGTGAAAGGTCTCAAAACATTGTTTTTTAAAGAAAAAGGCCAAAATCAAAGCAGAAAAATCAAATCAAATATACTAAGTTTAGTCTCTTGTGTGGGTCAAGCTCCAAGAGGAGCACAAATAACACTGTTGTCAGTTTTTGTTTTAATGTTACACAGTAAGTATGGCTCTAAGCCCAATCACGACAATTTGCCCTGCAGAGGCACCTGGTGTTTAATAAAGTGAACTTCATAAAGTGGCATAAAGTATAGGTTTAAGTCTTTTAACTTTACTTTTTTTTTTACTTTATTTCTATTGTTCTGTTACTTTATATTCATAGCCCACAACATTTTAGAGATAAATAACTCTTTACTGCATAACATTTATTGGACAGATTTAATCATTTCTTTATTTCAAGATTTTACATGGAGGATAGTACCATTGATGCTTTCACATCAGTGACTGCCCAAATAATCCAATATCTGGGGTGGATATTTGAATAAAGTTATTTTAACCTTTGAATAGCTTTTCCCATGCTGCAGTGTCTCATTTTATAAGTAGGCATGAGTACTATTTCCTGTCAACTCAAAGAGGTTAAAGTAATATGAGGCCACCCCCGCAGGTGTTAGCCCAGGCTGAGTAATTAAACTGATCATATTTGGTTTACTAAACTCTTTTTAAGGAGACACCTAACAAAGTGCTTTGACTTTGTTGTACAAGACAGAAATGAATCCAGCACCTTCCATTATGCCAGGTCTGATGTTCAGATCCACACCGAAGGGTATAAACAGGTGAGATACTCTCAACTATTAGAACAAGTTTGGGGATCTTCAGCTGAACGTCAAAATGATCTGTTTTATGTTCCTATTAACCGTCCCTCATATTTTGTCATGAAAATGTGAATAAAGTGTACTTTCTATACAGCTTTATGGCAAACAGTAAGCTTCAGGGAACCTTGAAAGAACATTCTCTAAAGGTTACAAAGCTTCTCAAATTTTGACCTATACTCCCTGGAAAAAGACATCTTGCATCTCAATGGGCCATTCCCGGACAACTGAAGGAAATAAAGTAAAATTTTGAGATTAACTGAAACAAAAGACTATTAGCAAGTGACTACACCATATGAGCAATGTGCTGTCTACAACTTATCAGCCACTGCTAGATCTGATAAATAGGTAGAACAGATCCAACTATTAACACTGTTAAATTACCCGTTAAAACTGCTTTTAATAAAATGCTAAATGGATAAAGAAAAAGCAGCTTGGTCACATTACTCTGCTATGTTTTGGTAGGATTCTCCTGATGTTCCGACGTATTGAAGCTGTGGTGTGCTAAAATTAGCTCAGATATATAATAACCCAACTGGTAAAGCAGTATCTCGTCTGTGGTGACTGTCACCTTCTCATTATAGATTGTGGTCTCCTGTATAATTACCGCTGTTTATGAATAAATTAACATCTGTTATGTGAAAGAAGACTCAGAGGTGAGCCCCCTACCCTTTCTTTTAAATTACAGGATGCACACCCTTCATAAGCTCAAGTACACCTCTGCTTTCGGGTGTTTCAGGCTTTCTATCATGTAAAAGCTGATACCAACCTTTAATTAACTTTAAGCAGTGATTCCTGAGTGACTGACCTTTAGCTCTGTCTCCTGGATTTTACTCACAGATGCAACCTGAGAAGTATCTCACCTAAAATGTGATGGCTCAGATAAATTACATTCTTTTGCAATGGATAATGGTTTACATTATTGTACATATTACAACCCAACTACTGAAAAGTGAATCTAATGTGTGAGTGTTCAAAAAAAGGTTTTTGACAGTGATGTTCGTGCAATCATAAATCTATAGTGCGAAGACAAAAATTCCAGGTTGATCCACTCTGATGCTGCTCATATGATGCCACATCTCTCTCTGATGTGTCAGTTTAAGTTGTCTTTGAGGCACCATCAGCAGGTTCCTCAGACAGATTGCTTCTAAGAAAAGCTTATGTCGAGACTCTCGCTTGGTGCACAGCTGAGCCCCAATTCACCAGTACAGCAAATCCAATCAGCAAAGTCCTTTTCTGCTCTGACTCTTTCAGGGTGCACCAAGTTGAAAAGACGAGACAGAGGGGAAAAAAAAGACACTTACGTAACACTGGGTATCCAATGGTAACAGGTTGTTACCGTGATCTAAAAATAACTTCTAGGTGATTCATTCATGGGAGTAGTAGAAGCAAAGACCGTGGAGGAACCGAACACCAACTGGAAGCCCCTAATTACCAATTATATGTATGACTAGCAGGCTTATATAAGCTCCGTAAGTACAAGTATGAGTCACTAAAAAATGAGATGTGGTCATCACGAAGTAAATGCAAAGGAGCCCCTCTTTCCTTTTCCTGCTGGACCTTGTAAACTCACGACCAAATGTTAGCTGAA
This sequence comes from Leuresthes tenuis, assembly GCF_036924035.1. Classification (NCBI taxonomy): domain Eukaryota; kingdom Metazoa; phylum Chordata; class Actinopteri; order Atheriniformes; family Atherinopsidae; genus Leuresthes; species Leuresthes tenuis. The sequence continues at coordinate 12,173,411 of NW_027325365.1, read as the reverse complement.
GTCTAACACAACAGCTCAATCTCAGAGACACAATCTTGTGTAACAAGTACACCTTGACAGCCAAGAGAAACTATTGGGCTCACTTCAGCAGAGCCATTAAAGATTCTGAGCAGAAGCACTTTGAGCAAATTATCCTCAGACAATTACAACACTGGTCGGCGCCACATGCATTTTAAAGTGAACATTTGCAAGCGTGCATGTTGTTTGCTTAAAATTCAGCGACAAGGCTGCATCCCTATCTATTCCAACAAGACTGAAAGCTTAAGACAAGGAGCGACAAGCAAACCACCGAAGATCAATATGGATTTGAATAGACACAACTCTGTCAAGCAGTTCTGTGCCGTTCAGGATGGATTTACTTTACAATCGTACATAGATTATGGCATAGGTGACTGAACACTCAATGAACATAATTCTGAGCTACCATCAATAGTCTTTCTTGTAGGTTGAAAATTTAACATTATTCTTCTCAACTAAATCAATTAATTTAGTACAATTTCAGAGTAAGTAGGTCTATGACTTGTTCACAAACAATAATGATGAAAGAGCAGATGATGCTAATTTAAAGGCCTTTCACTCGTGAAATCTTGCCTTGGGCTCTTCTTAGCAGCACTCTGAAAATTGAAATAATAGATTCCCACAAGGCAAGAGAAAGCTGGGAAGGTGGCAGAGTCTTATTCAGAGAGCCCAGTTTGAAATGTCATTAAGAGTTAACAGGAACAGTAGAGGTGAATTTGAGGTGTAGAAAACCAACTGGCAGAAAAGAAAAGAAAAGCACCCATCAAATTGTTGAGGATTGATCAAACTTTAGGCTTGTGTAGCAGACAGTGACATAAGGATCGTTTTGGTCAATAAACATTAGAGAGAAGGAGAAACTGATTAAATCAAACCAACACTTTTTGGAGGCAAACATTACATAAAGATGAAAAAAGAGGATTCCGCAGCAGAATAATGGTCCTAACTATAACTCAAAATCTACAAAGAAGTACCCCAAGAATGGCAAACTGAGAGTTTTGCTAATAGTCATTTGGGTCCATCTACCAAAACATTGTCAAAAATGTGTTGTCATGTGTCAAAAAAAGAGCAACACTGGCCTAAGAATCTTGGATTCTTAGACATTTTCCAAGAAGCATGCATAAAAACAAAAAGAAAAAAACAGAAAAGAAAAACCATGACAACATTATAACTGTAGCACTTGCCAATGGTATTGTTACTAGAAGAATGGATCATGGAGGGTGTCCAAAATCAATTACCATTTTTTTTTAAATAACTCAGCTATTCACAGTAATAGACATCTTAACCAGGGGTACCCAAAATTTTGCCTGCCACTGTTTGTATGATTAGTTAGTCGTTGAGTGTATGAACTCACCCTCCTAATGGCAACCAGGATTCGTCCATAAGAGTAGACCATGAGCAGAAGGGGCAGTAGTAGACAGAAGATAAAGAGACACAGCACATATGAAACGCTGGTGGGTGTGCGAAGGTGCCACTGGACGGAGCAAGTGGTACCTGGACCCTCTGGTCCATAGCTGCTCCACCCCAGGAGGGGTGGCAATGTCCAAAGGAGCGAGTAGAGCCAGGAACCTCCAACACACAGCCAGGCTTTCCTGAAGTTTGAGATGTCCACCTGGGAGGACTGCAGCACAGTGGTGTAGCGCTCATAGGAAAGAACTGACAACGACACCAGTGACACAATACCTAATAGAGCAAGTGAGAAGAAAACAAAAAGAAGGATCGTACTCAGAGGCAACGTCTTAGTTAATTCCCATCATGATGCCACACATTTTCACACGCAGCAACTCTCACTGTCTGGTTGTGAGATCACCATCGCAGAGACTGCTGAATGACAATCACTAAAAGTTTAAGCCGTACAAAAGAAGACATGCATGCTTTCATAAAAATGTGAAACTAATTCGAACACACTGACCACTGAAAAGACCTCTTGCTAAAATCGATATTTTCAGGATAATAGAGCTAGTGGCCAAGCAATTTTAGATTTTCAAGCTCCTTCACGCAATGAATATAGAAATAAACATAAGAGACATATTGTCCCTGAAGGAAATATTTTTGTGATTCACAAAATACAAACCAACATTCAACGCTAACAAACATTAATGCAAACAACAGCAAAATATAAAGTCAAGATAATGAAAATTGAAAAAACGGAATACCATCGAATAATTCAAAAGTCCAGAGACAGCAGAGATAAATTTCTTCAGCCAGTTAGTCTTAGGGAACTGATTCAGTACTTAATGAGGACCAGCACATTCATTACTGTCACCTACACACATACGAGCCATTTGATGGATTGTGATACATTTTGACACAGGTTAGCCTCAGCTAGATTTTACATTTTGCACTACTTAGTTAGTTAGTTTCACTAAGAAGCCTGCAAACTAAACTAAGAAGGTGACTGCTGAATGACAATCACTAAAAGTTTAAGTCGTACAAAAGAAGACATGCATGCTTTCATAAAAATGTGAAACTAATTCGAACACACTGACCACTGAAAAGACCTCTTGCTAAAATCGATATTTTCAGGATAATAGAGCTAGTGGCCAAGCAATTTTAGATTTTCAAGCTCCTTCACGCAATGAATATAGAAATAAACATAAGAGACATATTGTCCCTGAAGGAAATATTTTTGTGATTCACAAAATACAAACCAACATTCAACGCTAACAAACATTAATGCAAACAACAGCAAAATATAAAGTCAAGATAATGAAAATTGAAAAAACGGAATACCATCGAATAATTCAAAAGTCCAGAGACAGCAGAGATAAATTTCTTCAGCCAGTTAGTCTTAGGGAACTGATTCAGTACTTAATGAGGACCAGCACATTCATTACTGTCACATACACACATACGAGCCATTTGATGGATTGTGATACATTTTGACACAGGTTAGCCTCAGCTAGATTTTACATTTTGCACTACTTAGTTAGTTAGTTTCACTAAGAAGCCTGCAAACTAAACTAAGAAGGTGAATGTACATTAGCACTGTATATTTGCAACACACACTCACATATATATATGGATGTTGTAAACATGCAGTTTAAATGCACAAGGCTCAGACACAGGAGTCAGTAAAAGAGCTTTCAGATGAAAGCTGTGATTAAAGCTTTTGTGCCCCCTATATAGATCAACAACATTTATGTTTGTGTATCAGTAAAGAGTGCAGATGACCTGGCTTTCAGGATAGAAGAAAAAACAGGTCAGATTGTCAAAAATTAATTAAATCTTTGAATGACACATGATCGTTACTTTGATGTAAGCTGAATGTGCTACATCAGTGCTATTTGTCACTGTCATTGACCTTCAACTACATCTTACACAACATCAGATATATGCAAAAGTTTGGATACCTCAGAGCAAATTTGATCACTTACAAGGTAATGATTAACATAAAATGACACTCTTTAACACATATCCCAGGTTACATATAATATCTGTAATTTGTCTTGCAAAGCATGTTTAAGATCAACCCACAGACTTTCCGTGATGTTCAGGTAAGGGCAAGCTCTGCCATTATTGTCTGACAACATGAAGCTTCCCTCTAGCCATGTTTCTGTCCACTTGGCTGCCACATGACTTAAAAGCAAAAACTCAGTGCCCAACAGTTGGTAAGGTGTTCTTATGAAATGTTTAAACTTTTTATGTAAAACTACCTTTGCTTTTTGTGGTCTAAGAGGTCAGTTTTACCTTAATCTGCCACGGCATATTCAGATGTTCCTAGGCATACTTGACACTGACTTCAGTGATGAGGCTGATGACACTTAAGGTTTCCCTGTATTCACACTACCATGTAGAGCCTTGTCTGTGCTCTTTACGGTTGCATATACAGTGTTTTGCGCTGTCCTTCTTCTTAGAAATTATGAGGCGTAACATGAAAACTTTGTTTTTTGTGAATATTATCAACTTCCACAATGATTCTTTAATAACAACCTTGCTGAGATTTTGTACAGAAAATTCATCATTTGTGGGGCTGCCATCATTAGACATTTCCTGACCAACCTTCCAAGTATGATGACTCGGTAAACGTCCATAACAAGTAATAAAATTCTGAGTTTTTCCTGGCAGAGGGTGCTTCACTTTAATGAAGCAAATTAGCACATTAACATTTACTTGACACTGCCTATACTTTAGTAGATATTTAATGTATGTGAAGGCTACTTTGGTTGAACTTCCCCATTGATATTACTCTACGCTTTCATCTACTTAATTTCCAAGTTTATCAGAATCTTCTTAATCATACTGATCACAGAAGTGAAACAGAAGAGAGTTTTCCGATAAAGATTTCATTAAAAAAAAAAAAACCTCTTTAAAGATGTATGAAATATTACTGATGATACTTGGGTAAAGTTCTGAATGCAGGCCGTTTCCTTGTGATCATGGTATTTTACACATGATAGGATTTATCTGATCACATCTGAACGGAAGGAAATAATTTCTTCTTGTGTTACATACAAGTAGGAGAACAGCAAGAGCAAAGAGACAAAGTTATGCAGAAGTACAAACACTCACTCACCAAAAAGGGAATTGGCGAACCCGTACCACTTACAGCCGTACTCTCCAATGAGCCATCTGCCGTGCAAACTCGCCGCGAAACTGAATGGTGTCCCGAAAACGCACACGAGAATGTCGCTCAGGCTGATGTTCAACAGGATGAGGTTGATGGGCGTCCAGAGGGAGCGAAACTTTGCGAAGATGAGCAGCGTGACAAAGTTGCTGAGGATCCCCGCCACTAAAATGAAGCCGAGGCATACTGCCACCGCAGTGTGGCCGGTCCGGCTCAACCCATTGGGGCTTTGGGGCACCGTGGAGTCGCACAGGGTCGCGTCGGTGCTGAGGCTGGAGCCGGAGCTGGAGCTGTCTGTGGTGCTGAAATTGAAATCGTGTGAGTGGACGACCATAGCAGTTTGGCGAGAAATAAGATGAACACTGTCAAAAGCACGGAATCTTGAACAGCCACAGCAATTCTACTCCCTGTGCGTATAACTCAGTTATTGGAGTGTGAACAGAGGTGAATGTGGCTAGTGGATTTCTTTATACCTGCCCCCCACCGAAATGCAAACATCCCCACCCCATCACTCTGCCACACACAAACACTCATCATTTTCTTCTTTCTTTGGATCCCTCCAGTTATTACAACTGATCTTTTTGATCACAATGACCTGAGTAAATAGGTCCCCCTCAAATTGATCGCTTTCATGCTGCAAAGGCAGAGCCTTTCAAAACGGTGCTGTGCAGAGCTTATGAGATGTGATTCATATTGTCGTCGTTACACTGAGTTCCATGGGTCTTTACGATCTTTCATGGCAGATGTGGGTCACTGTCCAAAATTCACTTCTAATTTTACAGTTATAGTGGAGGAAATTACTCTCGGTGCTCCACTCGAGAAATGCAGACGTTGTTACATGATTTTGCTAAGCTGTGCATTTCCAATTCACAGCTGCTTTTTGTAGCAGACTGCCGCTGTGTTTAGCATGCAGGAAACAGGCTCAGCCGAGCACAAAGAAAGTCATCTCTGAGAAAGTTTCACACCGCTTCAGCATGTTCTTTTCTGCACATCGCCCCATTCAATAAACTGACCCCACAATAGACTAAAAGGACAATTCTGGTGTTTTTGTATTATTCTAAGTCAGCTGCAGTTGATATTTTTCAAAAATGATTAAATTATTACTTTTAATTTATGTATTGTATGAACTACCATATATTTTAAATTAGGGCTAGAAACCTTGGGATGTTCTGTTCTCCAATTTCATCAGTTTTTCATTAAAGTTGGAAACAAAATAGATAGTCATGGTTGTCTTCACGTGAGTTCACGGTTGATATATAACCAGAGGAGCTGACGTCATTCTGCTCTTTGACACTGCTGTAACAGGGAGATATCTGTAAATCCTGATGTGGTCACTGGTGCCTGTTGGAACCTACCTGCAGCAGCCATGATGATTCAATTTTACCTCTTTTTGCTTTGTAGGCAGCATCACAGGTTGTTGAAAGCTCAATGGACAGTAACTGCTTCAGGCCCACTACCTCACCTGTTTCCTCACTCCTCTCTCTCAAAAATGTACCTTAGATCAGTCTAACTATGTCTGGCACATGGGAAGAAGAAGGATTACGGTTTCTTGTCTGTATGGCTGCTGTCTACACTTTTGCCTCCTAGAGAGAAACAGTTTGCCTGCTGTTCCTTCTCCCCACCTGCTGAGCTTCTTCTGCCTATTGAATTTTTTTAATATGACAAGAAGATATTAACAAGAATCCCCTAAATCCACAACAGCTGCACCCTTATTTGCACTGAGCAATGAAGCATTAGTACATGATATTTTTGTTCCTTTATATCAAGCATGACTATGAAAACAAAGTAATGAAGACAACGAAGACATCACATTACAAATATCTCTTCAAGTTCAAAGTAACCAGACTTACACTTTGACTGTTGCAAATATTGTATGATTATGTTCATGGTGATTTATATGATATGTATTATATTTGTATATAATATATTTATGATATTGATGATTTGTATATGAGATATATACAAAAAAACAGATAAGACAGGCTACCCTACAAATGAGAATCACTCCTGTCAGTGGGTCTATTTAAAAGGGGCGAAAAATTACATAATTGGTTACAATTATGAGATTGAAGAATCTTTATTGAAATTAAACTTTAAATGTCCACGTTGTGCTGTAAAGAGAAAAAAGAGTGAAATTAAAAGAAAATTTGAAAGATGATTTTGCTAATTCTAATTTTATCACATGCTAATAACTCAGTCCGTTCAATGAAAACATTACATTATGCCAACAAATAGGGAGGAAAACTGTTTGAATACTGTTTGTATAATGTTCACAAGAACGATTATTAATGAATAGCAAATAAAAATTAGTAAATAAAAAGATAGAGGCTGGTACTGGGGAATGGGATGGAGAGTAAAAGAAAAGATAGATAACAGCCTCTCCTACTTGAAATTTTAATCTTAATATTAATGAAAAACCTGCAAAGAAACTTTTTGTGCTACTTCTGTGCGAGAATATGCCTTTTGATATCTTTATCGAACTGACAGTCTGTCTGAGAGACTAAGGAAGTTCTGTTCTGTTCATTTTGCTCGTTAATTATAATATCTAAATGAAAATAGTATATCAAATACCATCTCAAATTTGAAAGGCAAATGAAAAATTACCATATGAATAGTGTCATTACTGAAATTCATGTTTCTACATGTTGCCATTTGATACACATTCATTTTAAATGAGCAGCTTTCTTAATGATGGAAGAATATAAAACCTTTAGATGAATTATTCATAATTACAAATTATCCAACCTACCTCTTACTTTTAAGTCAAGTTTAGTGCACACAAACATGTCATCGCTGACTTTTAAATTCTATTTACTGCTCAGTGTTTAAGTACTGTTTAAATGAAAAAGAGAGCAGCAGGTGAAATTAATACAAAAGTGCAACAAAGAATTCAGAACAAAGCAAAAAGCAAAAAACAAATGTTTGTCTCTCTTCATACATCACAGCTTCAAGAGAATTTGGCTGAGAACGGTGCTGCCGGCAAAGCTGCATTGTTGCAACGTTCCTGTGCTAAAAATCTTAGTTTTGCATATTAAACCTTTAGATATATAGGTACAGTTGTCATGAAGACACCATTATTATTTCAATAAAAACAAAAGTATTCACTGGTCCGATATTTGTTGCGATATTTTATTCAAAACAAAAAAGGCCAGTATCTTCGTGGCAAAACTCTACTGGGATCACGAAAGTCAAGAGGACCCAGTGAAGGGTCATGATCTACTCATTACTTTATGCCACTTCTTTCAATAGTTGAATTTAGATTTATTTTTCTCCTTTTTTTTCTCTCTTTTTTTCTCTGGACCAGAACCTCTCTTTCGTAGATGTAATGCGTGGTAAACTGCAAAGTCCTTGTTGCTCAAGTGACTCTTCATGACTCATCAGGCATATAGTCTGAGTGCTGGTGAGCCAGAAAGACAATTTGACATTGTAAGTTAATCAGGAAAAAGCTAAATGTTTCTGAAACAAAAACACACAAACAGGAAGTGTTAACGCTCCTCGCTGTCAGGTTGGACAGAGGCAGATGATTCTGGACACTCTTCATGATAGCTGCTGTTTGTGTAGGAAATAAATAAGTTGGACATGAAAATCTATACCAGACTGGTGACATAAACAATTTGGCAAAAGACTGAGCGAAACAGTTAACTGGAAAATGCACCAAAGCTTTAATGAGATAATTCAAAACAAGTTTGCATGCAGATAACCAAGACAGCTGGTCAAAATGTAGCAAGGACAGCTAGAGATAAGGACATAAGTCATCATATTGCATGATTTAAGTTGCTCTAACCTCCCTTTGGACCATTCAAGTCGATGACAAAGGCACAGACAAGGTCTTAGTGAGTTGACTGACTCAGTCAGCAATTACCCAGCCGGCCTTTTATCTGGAAAATTGGAAAGCGGTATTGTGGACAGGCTGAAAAATGCAATTATCACAGACCAACACAAACTTGTCAACCATGTCTCAAATTATATATTGACCTGAGTTATCATGTGCACATTAGCTTTTGTACTGAATTGGACGACCAATATGTTTTGTATCCACATTATTTTCACGTTTTAGTATCATTGTCTTCTTTTCAATACAGCCATAGGATTGTGCTCTGAGCTGGTTTTGAGATGTTGGACTCCTGGGTCCAGAGAGCTGGACATCTCATCATCAACCAAAATCCACAACTGGCTCAGGGAGCATAAACCTCACAGTGCCCACAAAGCCCATTTTGTAACCCATCCATGGGCAATACAGGCAGCACCAGATGGGAAGAAGCTAATATTAACACAGCACCATCATTAATCCACCCTCAGCATGTGGAGAATGCTAGTCCTCCATCTGTGACCACAAATGGTGAACTGACACTGATATATGGATGTCATGACGATGAGAGAGATAAATAAAAGCAGCTGGCTGTCAGTACATGTTAACAATGTGACACAAGTCATTTTCCTTTTTGCAAGCACACAAATCTCCAGGGATCCAGCAATGGCTGCGTCTACAGGTTAGCTTGCCACTTTAATGAAGACAAATACAGCCTCAACAGACCCTTTTTCACTCGTATCATGGCATAAAAAGGGACAAGTTGAATGAATAATATAAATGTGGGTGGGCTGCACGGTGTTGTGGTGATTAGAAGTGTCACTTCACAGCGGGAAGGTTCCTTCTTCAAATCCGAGCTTCTTTGTGAAGTTTGCATGTTCTCCCAGTGCATGCATGGGTTCTCTCCGGTACTCTGGCTTCCTTTCACAGTCTAAAAACATGCGTGTAAGGTAAATTGTTTAATCTAAATTTATCCCGGGGGTAAACATGAGTCTGAGCTTGAGTGGTTGTTTCTCTCTGTGTGGCCTTGTGATGGATTGGTGACTGTAGACTCCAGTCACCCTGAATTGGATAGAGCGGGGCTTAGAAAATGGATGGACAGTTATAAATTATCTGTTTAATTTTTTTTGTGCCTCAGCAAATATTAAACACAAACCAACATGCACAGCAGCAGGACCTTCATGCTAGTGGAATGCAGCCATCATTAATACACCTTTGCCTTTTTTGCAAAGACATGTTAGAATATCTGCTGGGAAAAAGGTGCACTGGGTGCAACGCTATGTCTCCACCCTGAATTGTAAATCTGGTGGACCATCAATCTCTTAGGTCAATCACCTCACCACTCATATTTTTTGATTGCTCTCCATTTGATCTTTTTTTATTTGTTAACTATTTTGCTTGTAGATTGATTTTTCAGAATTTTCCAATTTTATTCCTTTTTTAAATGGCTCATTTATTTGAATGATGATGTTGTTCAAGACTGTGGCCAACATTTCCCGTGCCATTAAAAATCAACTTGGCTATGCTAACATTTTAATTATACTAAATGCCAAACTGGTGATTAAAGCTGAGAAAATGAGAGGCAGTGATAAACAAACTGTACAGCGTTTTATGTTAAGCTCTTCTCTGCTTGATATTCTAGCTGATAAATATCAGTGATAATCCATTCAAAGATTTACTGATAACTCGTGCACCTTACTGGACCTGAAATGTTCCCAACAGTTCTCAGTGCACCTGTACAAAAAGCACAGATTTACATTTTAGCTGTATCTCACTCAGAGTAGAGACTCAATTTACAGAATAAAACAACAATTCAGAATAAAGCTATAGCCTAAGATGTGATTTTAATGCTTACAGGAAGGAATACAACAATAATGTATTAAAAACAGAGACTTTAATCAGCTTTTTTTTTAAATCAGAAAACATTTTTACTATAAGTTTTTATTCAAGAAATCTTTCTCTCAAAGAAATACTTAAAGATATAGAGAACATACTTTTGCAGTGCAGGACTAACTGTTTCTTCAGAACCTGTGAACATTATAACTGTTAAGTTTATGAAAATATCAATAATGCTGTACACTTAGTATTAAACACATTTGGATTTCATAAACTAATGGTCCATATAACTCGTTGGCAGAGTGGAAGAAGATATTAAGTTACTTTAATAAAATTAGCCTTACCACTCACACGTGTGTTTCAGTTAAAACTTTTATATTCACACCTTTACTAATATTGAATTATGATAATAATACCAATAATATGTTACTAAAATTCTCCAAGTTACTATGGAGAATATTTGCTGGTATTAGCAACATCCTCAAAGTATCAAAAGTCCACCTCATATGGACTCTTTCAGCAACTAGCATGTTGTTTAACTGAGTGAGAAAGCTGCAAAACTCAGGTAATATTCATGTAGACACCTGGAGACAATTCAAACACCAAACTTAAAGGCCTTAGTTCACCAGCAGGTTTGAATCCAGAACCTTCCTGCTCTGATGCAGCAATACTGACCACTGCATTACTATGCTTACCTTGTCTGTCTGTGTATTGTAAAAAATCATCTACATCACAGAGACTGTGTTATTAAATATGCCAGCAGGAGTCAGTATTGTTCAATTTAGATCATTTGCTGTCTCCACTTCATTATCTGGACTCAGAAGGTCATTTTAGACTTTTAAGGCATGCATGAATATAAGTAGCTAATTTTGTTTACACTGACTCATCTCATATTTGTTGTTATACATACATATATGTAATACCTTGATAACTTTTTTACAGTACCAACCACTTATTTTCTACTAGAATATAAACAAAGCATGACTATCCCTTTGACATTGTGCACATATAACAAGATATCCTCGTGTAAATATTTGCACGTTGAAGAGGCTCACAATGTTGGATGTGAACCCAGAAAAAATGCCCTTCAAATCATAAAGGGAGCAACAACAGTTACTCTGCTCTGAGATTTACATGAGGAATGGTAGAGTTGAAGAACTGGTTTGTCAGTGATTGTTCCCTTTCAGAGAGGTTGTTCCAGTCTGTGCACACTAAGGTGCTGAGGTCATTTTTACTGAGGAATAGAGAGCGCAGGAATGGAAAAACTCTTTCTTCTTACTGTATTTCAAAAAGACATCCAGAGTCAGTCTGATGAGATAAAAAAACACGACCAATTTAGCTAACAGAAAGACACGTGGGTTTCTTGAATTTGCCCTCTTCCCATGCTGTTTTCTCCTCAGTACCAGTATAAGTCCTTTTTCTCCATATGCCGCCCTAACAAAGAGGAGACAAACACAAAGCAGTGTCAAACAGCTATTCTAAGTGAACATAACCAAGTTGAAATAAGTTCTTATGACTGTATGTTATCACTTTTGCCACACAGTGCTATTTGTCATCGCAAGGTTGGGAAAATTGCTGTTACCAAGAAATCAGGAAGTCATTAACATATCATCAACAATACCTACCAAGAAGTACCAAAACAACCCCGCACAGGATTTGACAATGATAGTTTGTCTGTTGTGAAATTGTTAGTTACTGCATATTACAAACCTGCACACTGACCACTTAATGAATGAATAATCCAAATGCACACAACAAATATCAGTCTGGTATCTTCAAATCACGTGTATGAATGCATAATCATGTTTAAAATGTTTAAAACTAGTGTTAATATCAATGTGACTGAGGTCATACAACCTCATGCTGTAGCTCTCGCTGACTGATGACACTATGAGGCATTATTTATTGCCCATTGCCATTTACAACTTTAAAACAAAAATTTCTCCTGTAACAATTACGATTTACTTAAAAAAGCAAATGGAGTGTATTCACAGAAAATTCACAGGTATCTAATGGTGTTCATCATCACAGTAATCAAAAAGTTCTTAATAACTGATTATGATGAAATTTCATTATAAATTCACTTTTATACAACAAAAATGTTCTAAATATGATTCAGAATTTTGTCAACTGAAGGTGTCTCTAGATCTGAACAGCAACGATACTAGTTTGGGGTTTTTGTAGAGATGATGCATTGCAGCTGCAGTATTACCAGTCTCAAAGCCCACGGGAGGGTCGGCAGACTCTCTGTACCCCTGAGGCACTGCCCAGCTGGGTGGTGGTTCTGGCCTAGAGTTGGAAACTGTGCTGGGTCCCATCTCAGGCCGGTCACTATGCAGCAGGTTGAGGAGGGATGTGGCGTATTGTTGTCCGGTGAGACTCAACTCCCCTGAGGACAGAGAGCACATAATGTTCGACAGCCCTGCAGCCTCTCCCGTTCTGCTAGTGAACGAGTGCCAGGAGCCAGGAGTCTCGGCTGTGGAGCTGAGGGCCAGGATACGTCCCGCTACAGAGGGGTCCTGTGACTCAGAGAAACACACGGCAGCACCGCCTTGACAGGCTCTCCCATCCTCTGCAGAGGAAAAGAAAGAAACCATGCAGTGAGGATAAGCTGACAGTTCGTCATATTTGTTGTCAGGTGACATGATGTCGATTCTGCTCACCTGTTTTAATAGTTTTACGGATTTTCTTTGTCTTTCCTGCTGGTTCCTTTGCCTTACAGACTTTGCTGAGAGCACGCGTGAAGTGAGCATCCACCATGCTGTTAATATCTCCCTGGAAGTAAGTCAGGAGGACACTCTGAGAATGCCCCTCCACCTTTACAGCTGTTGGACTGCTCATTCTTTCCTCCATCGGTCAGCTGACACTGAAAACAAGGTCATACAGAATCATTAGAAAATGCTGGAGAGTGTCCTTTCTGTGCAATTAATCATGACTCATAATTGTAAACTAAAGTGCATGTGGCAAAAGAGTTGTTATTTTTTATGTATTTACCGTCAAAAAATACAACATAAACCTTAATGTCACAACTTTGGTTTGAAGGTTTAAATGTAAAATAAATTTTTCAGCGTTTTTCAACTTTTCTGTTGGTGAAGAAAAATTGTCTACACACACAATATGATGTGAACTGCGCTGAAATGCATTTATATACCCAATAACCTTAACTTAAAACTATAAAAAAAAAGTTGCTCAGTGTACAAACAAATGATTTTCAACTTGTTAACTTCCATATAAGCAACTTGCTTCTCTTACCTGGCCTGATGATTGACCGAAGGTGACCAGGGAGTACAATCTTGCATTGACTGGTTTGTCAAACAAAAAAAGCTTAGCAGCCGAAATTGTTGGGAAAAAAAAGCTCTCTTGGCTTCAGTTAAAGAATCAACCTTCGTAGTTTTTGCTTTCTTTCTTCTACAAGGAGAATGTTTCCTTCACAGAGCCTCCGAAGTTACTGCATGCTTTAGGCTGGGAGGGTGGAAGCTATGATCAGAATGTTAACCGGCAAGTTCCTCCAGAAACTAAGTGAGGACTCTTTGAAAACATTCCTCAGTCAAACTGTCAAGAAGTTACACACAGTTTCAAAGCCGCTCTGATGAAGCAGTATTAGATTTTCTAAAAACTCAACATAATTTACATTATGCTCATTTTGTTTTTAAGTCTATTGAATCTCTCTATCTGAAGAGCCCGTTGCCATTATGGTGTCTGCAGCTGACTTGTGGTTCCTTTTAAACCAGCTGCAATAATTCACTGTGGGGCTAAATTTGTTTCTAAGATTACATTCTTCTAAACTTTTAAAAGTAGCTGATTAAATGTATGTATGTTTCATAGAAATGTCTTTGACAGAACTTCAACTTAAACTTGAAAAATCCTCAGAAAATGTCTGCATTGCAACTTCATCTTTGAAAGTCTAAATAAAATAAATGAAATTCTAAAAAAAATTGAAGTGAAAATTAAAGTGAAATAAGAAAATCTGTATTCTTTCCACAGATAATAAGGATAATATTTCAATCTACCAATATTTTCCACACAATATGGATGACTTTATTTGGTTCACATTCACAGAATATCAGATCTTGTTGGTTTAAAATCTTCACTTATAGACAAAAACAATCCACAAACATGTCAAGATCACAACTTTTCCCCAAAATTTAACTTCCCCAGTTCCCAGATGTGATTGTTTTTCAAACAAAGAGTGATGTAAGATTGAAAATGTAAAATCACAGAAAATGTAAATCTTTCAGAATTATTTTGAAATCAAAATCTAATTAATTTAATCAGGGACACCTTTAAGAAATGTCTTCACAGGAAGCATGTTTTTATGATCTGAAGAAAACGCAGACTGCACAGTTTCTCAGATATAAAACTATTAAACTGTGATCTGATAAAAGCAACACTGTATTTGTGTTTGGCACTTGTCAATGAACCTTTTAAATTGGTACAGAAAAGCTCATTTAGAGACTCATTACTGTCTCCTGGTGGAGTTGCGAGTCAGAGACCTGAAGGAGGAGATGTTGTCAGAGGCAACTGAATCTGAGTTACTAAAATTGTCCTTTTTCAAGCGGTCACCCACTGTCACAGAGCGGCTCCAGTCTGAACACAGGGACAAAAAAGAGAAAATATTGGATCACCCACAGTGAAAATACATGCATGTGGTCATCATACTGCAGCAGGAAAACAAGCAGCATGCAGCAAATTACCCGAGTTATCACCGAGTCTGAAACATCCACCGCACAAATGGATTCTCCACTGTTTCCTCACATTTTCCTTCATCGCACAGTGGAACAAAAACACAAAAAGCCCTAGGACAAAATAAAAAAAGCATAGTTCGTACACACCCCAGGACCAAAAAAAAACTATAAATACATGGTGACAAAAGAAGAGAATCAGAGAATGACAAATTCCAATAAAGTGATTTTTAAAGTGTTTGTAATCAGCTATAGAATTTATTTACCTTGTGTGCTATTGCAGATTGAAAACACATACAACATGACTACTTTGCCAGCCCCAAATGAAAAAAAGCCTATTGACCACGTCAAGCCCAACAGGACAGTGAGACTGACAACTGCTCTCAAGTCCTGCTGAGAGGTGCGGCTGTTTGCTGTCTGTTTGTTGGCCCCCATGCGCTTGATCTGGATCAGAACCACGACGAACACAGACATGTTGCACAACAGAATCACACAAACAAATGCCAGCACTGTGACGTAGAAGGAAACACCGATCTTCAGCCAGCAGCTGTGGGAGTAAAAAGGGAGGAGAGGAGGGGCCATCATATGGTTTATGATAATTGTGAGCAAATTATTTCCTTATCCAAGCTGCTATCGAAAAAAGTTGCATTTATTCATCAGAAAACTAAATATGAAAACTGTGTGTTTAACCACTTCTCCACACAAATCAGAATTTATTTCAATTATAGCCAAGTAGGGATGAACTTACAACTGGCCAGTGGACTGCAAGCCCAATGCAGCATCTTCTGGGCCCAAGCTCCCATAAGCATCTTTATCTATAGCCAGCACCAAGCTGACAATTACCAAAGGAATACCTGTGAGACCACAAAATGTACAGATTTATGCTTTTCTCACTGCATACCGTTAATCTTCAAACAATTTCAAACAAACTAATAACTCTCCAGTGACAAAAAAAAATTTCTAAATAAAATAATTTCATCCTTTTTAAGTTTGACGTTCCCCCTACAAGTGGCAGAAGTGAAATACTACTTGAGTGTGGAGGTGCCAGTGGCTTTCTCACTTTACTGAAACACTTTTCTCACTTTCTGGTTGGGTTTAAGACGTAACAAACTGGTTAGGGTTAAGAAAGTTCATAGTTAATGCTAAAATACTTTTATCATTTGACCTTTGCCAAGGACATGGGGAAACTGTTGGGTTTCTCTCAATAATAATGTTAGATCCTGACCATACTAGAGCATATTAAGTTCCTTGAGATTATTCATGTTACAGAATAGTGTTTTATAAATCAAACTGAAATATGATTCCATATGAAAAAAAAAATATATATATATAAAAAGTTCACTTTTACCCCATCCTACTGCACAAAACTTGAGGATATAATAGTGCACGTAGGTGTTGAACACCTTGACCAGTGCAAAGTACATGTGTACCGCCTCCAGGCCCATCCAGGTGAAGGAGGCCAGCAGGAAATAGTGGAGGGATGCAGCGGTGGTGATGCATAGGCCATAGTTAGAGAAGGATGAGAGCCAAGAGTTGAGAAGAAAGATCATGTTTAACCCCAGCAGTGCAGCTGACAGGTTGATGAGTATCTTAGATGGATAGTCCTGACGCAGTTTCCTAGTGTAGGAGAGAGAAAGATTACTGTTTGGAAGATTAACTCTCTCTGCAGGACAGAGGGTGTTTAGAAGGCTTAGTATTTCACTCCCACAGGATTACAACTTTTGGAATTAGAAGATCAATGAACAACTGACAAGTGGAACTTGGGTTTGTTTGGTGGCACTGCTATCTCAAAGATCAGGAATAAACTGCTAAGAATTAAGTATGTTACAGTTACTGATTCCTAGAGGTTAAGCCGGAGAGAGGATAGGCAAGACAAGGCAAGGCAAGTTTGTAGATACAATTCGTACACAAGGCAATTCAAAGTGCAGTGACAGCAGTCATTGTAAATTACTGTTAAAACACTATCCAGTGTTGCCAGGTCTGATGACTTTAACAAAAAACAGATCTTCAAAATCAAGCCCAAAAGAAGCACCTGGGCTCTAAAAAGGTGGTCTAAAACTATCTGGTGGAGGAGGAAATTTTATTGTATAAAAATAGTCAGTTACATGTTATGTTATAGTCAGTTACATGAGGGTGCTACAGAATCTAAGACTCCAACACTCAAACCTCAAAGATTTCATAATGGTTTGAGCCAATGCTGCATATGATACATTTTACCCCATATCTCTCTTGAAACAGTCACTTTAAATTTATTTTTTTTGCAACCATTTTCTCAACCAAAGCTCGTCTGTGTTGCACTGCATCACTTTATGCTGGGTGGCTGGTCAATGTATCATTGTGGTCATGAGATGGGACTCTAGCCATCTAATCCCAAAATACCAACTAATAAAAATCAAATTAAAAAAATACTCTACTACTACTACTGGTTTAAAAGCACAAACAAAAGCTATTACATAAGCCTGCAACATCTCCCAAAGGACTCAACTGACAGCAGCATTGACCATGTATGCAAAGCAACATAGACCTACTTAGGTTGAGAAAATAGTGACAAAATACATGTCTGATGCAAAAGTGACATGCTGTAAAATGTATGTATAAGAAATGAACACAAGTTGTATCGACAGTCTTCACCTATGCCTAGTCTGCCTCCTCCTCGTCATAGCTAGTCAGCGCGATAAGAGTCATTTTGTGGCAAAATGAATATAATGTAATGTGACAATAAAGAATATGGCGCTTCAGTAAGAGACTTACTCAAAAAAAAGGTAAGTGAGCAGAGTGAGTCCCAGAAAGATGGCAGATATACCACAACCAAGATAAGAGATCATTGTCAGAATCTGATTGTCAGATTCACTGATGGGGCCTCCGGAAACATCCTGGAACACAACACATTTTTTAACATTGCATTCATCAGCATTCCTTTTTTGGGGTAACGAGTATACGATATGAAAAGCAGCAATTGATTATGTTAAAGCGTATATAATATAATGGGGAAAAATGTTCAAACATAGTCAGCATCTGCTGTCGTTGGCAGAAAGAGATGCAAGCAGCCAGTAACTGAACAGATTGCACACAGTATGTTGGTGCTTGTGGGAGTCTGATCCCTTGATTAAATGATAAGAAGCACCCGAATGACTCACCAGGAGGACAGCAAAATGTGTGAGATGATCACATAGACAGCTGGTCTGATAGGGTGAAATACTTCGGGTTTCGCAGCCACTGCTGTTCCAGCCACCCTGTCCACCTGACACACACACACACACACACACAATTTTTTTATTTTAATCAAATAGGATATCAACAGGCCTTCGCGTCCTGCGTTGAAGAGCCTTTATGAATCACACCGGTGCCTGAACAATGAGGCTCAGTTACAGAAAATGATCTAAATCCAACTTTACACATAGAAGATACTAAGAAAGGATCAACACACCGTGCTTCTGGAAATCCCAAAACATACACTGAACACTGTCTCCTGGCTGTGAACATGGGAAAATGATGTGTTAGTGCAGAATCACACACACAAAAAAAGCTTTGTTTTAGCCCACAGTGAGAGCATGAATTTGTCACCTGTTTGGGATTCTTATGCCTTAGGGTCACCACCACTCGATCCTCTAGGTTGATGACATGACTGTTGTTGATGCTGGCAGATACTATATAGGAGTTTAATGTCAAGCTGCTCTGTGTTGCATTGGTTATGTCGGGGTCCTGACATTCAGAAATATAATGATCGTTACTTTAGCAAGTCATATTCGTCATTTATAGTGTGATATAATTGTAATGAGGTCTTCTTGTTTAAATTTTGTGTAAAAATGAAACCTATTTTGTGGTTGCTTATTCCCCAACAGCTGACATCATTCTTATGTCTGTGCTTATTGTGACATGAAGACTGAAATCAGGAAACAAGTCTGACTGTCCAAAGCTAACAGAATCAACATTTCCTGTTTGTTCAAAAATGTATGTTGTCTGGAAACCTCAGGAAGTCATTGCACCAGGCCAAAAATATCACCACATATTGTTCCTGCACTTAATACCTCTATCATTACTTATAATATTGTGCATTTCATTTCTTGCATGAAGATAAACCAGATATAAATCTATTTTTCTTTATTTAAATACAATCATTGCACTTTAGAGGTGCTTTGAGACAGAGTTTCTTACAGCTGGACACGTGGAGCCTGAACAGCTGTTCCCTTTGTTTTCCAGTCTTTATCTAAGAGTCCTGTCAATTGTCTCACTGTCAGCAAGAATGAAAATGATATGCATTTCCTCAAATGTTTTAGTTCTCCCTTTAAATTGTCACACAGGCAAAATAGCCGACAGATACAGAAAATTATTATTTTTTAAAATTTATTTGAAGAAAGGATAGTGAGAGACACATTGGATTGCAAATGGGGAACTTTTTTTTTTAAATCAAAAGTACCTTGAAAAGGTCCTGTGTTCCATAAAACTGAAACTGGATGCGGGTTGTGTTTCTGCCTCCGGGGGGAAAGAAGTTGTTGAGTTGAGAAGGCAAAGAGATAGATGCATTTGTCTCAGAGAGTGGTTCACTCACAAAGCTCTGGTTGACAACAACCTGAGACAGAAAAGAAACACTGAATCTCAGTACTTCACAATACTTGAAAAGCCTTCGAAACCGAGTTTTCTCATGTGTTCCACACGAACAGCTCTTGTTAAAAAAATGTGCCATGACTGCTTTAGGCCATGTCCGCTTATTGTTACTCAAGAAGACTAATACACTTGGAATTGTTTTTAAGAAGTCAAGTGTGCCTATTATTTGATTTACGTAAGCGTCACAAGGACATTCTTTTATGTTCCACTCAAAAGTTTGGACACACCTACCCATAACCCATTCAGGCCCAGGGCTTTGTTTAAAAAAAGTCCTTTAAAACCTGAGAGTTTTCTGAAAAAACCCAAAAACTTAAACCTGTGTCTTAAAATCTCAGTCTGTAAAGAAACTACAAACATGAAGCTTTTATTGTAAAATTCTAAGTTTAGGTTTCTCATTATTTAAAAAATGGCATGTCCAAGTTTTTGCCCAAAACATTAAAAAAATTCACTGCCCTCTTTATCACATAGAGTAGCATATAGTTATCCTCATAACATCTCACCTCAGGGTTCACTGTAGATGACAGAGACACACCAAAGGTGAGGCCATTGAAATATCCAGGCACTACATTGACCATGGAGAGAGCCAGTGAAGGAGCTGTTATACTTGCAGAGTCACCTTGGAAATCCATACAGTTTCCCATCCTATCTGTCAGATTAAGGAGACTTTTGCAAAGGGTGAAAAAGAGAAGGATTAACAGGGACATTAATGACGTCTTAATGCAAACATTAGGCACTTCATCTCCTTTCCTTACATGTTTGCCACTGACGCTACATCAGTTTCAGAAAGCAGGATATCGC
Source organism: Leuresthes tenuis (assembly GCF_036924035.1). Classification (NCBI taxonomy): domain Eukaryota; kingdom Metazoa; phylum Chordata; class Actinopteri; order Atheriniformes; family Atherinopsidae; genus Leuresthes; species Leuresthes tenuis. Next base: position 12,153,100 of record NW_027325365.1, on the reverse strand, counting down.
CAAAGATATTGACCACGTCAGCTCCGACATCCGGGCTGATCATGCTCAGATCAACCACTTCGCTTAGTTTCTCCACAACTAATCCCAGCTCCGCGGAAGACAGCTGATAACTGTTACCTAACTGAGCATCCACAAGGTTTTGAATCATGTCCACAACTTCAGCCGCATTATCTACAATTCAAAACAGTGAGTAATTATTACTGACTTGTTGTATAGCTTTCAAGCAAAGGAAATCAGCACAAGAGTTTGGGAGTGATTGGTCCTCTTACCAGGTGTGACTGTGACATTGCTGAGGTCAGATATTGATAGTGGGTCGCAGTTTGTCATGTCAGGATCAGCCCAGCTGGTTGTGTCAGTTTCAATGTTTAACTTACTGAAAACAGAATAAACAGGAAACTACTTTATCTATGTCCTCTGGTTGTAATATATTTGACGGTTTCTAGCAAGGGTGAGAGAAGATAATTATTGGGGGGAAAAAAATAACATAAAATAATCAGTCCACTGCTGATGATTACCTAAGCATCAATATAGATCTTGAAAATGATTAATTAAATTATTAATACACAGTAATTTGGTTAAATAGCAGACTCGTGCTGAACAGTTAAATTACTGTTAAACAGTAATATCAGTAATACAAACAGCTATATATCAGATTTATTGCTTGGCAGATTGAAACCCTTCATTACACTAGTAATTTGCACAGGAAATTGATCCTTTCTTTGAGCTGCAGGATGACAGATATCCAGTAGCATTAAATGTGTGCAGTCAGAGATTGTGCACAATATGGGAGCAATGCCAGGACTTTACAACTGCAGGAGCCTTTTGTCTGCCTGAGCTGTCGCTATAAAAAACAAATTGTTCGGGCAAAAATGACCATCATCAGCAAAAGCAATAGGGGAAAAGAAAATCCTTTTTTTAATTTTTCTAACAAGGTAAACAGATGTTAAACAGCAAACCAAGATATGATTTACAACCACAATTCTAAATAAGAAATAAACAGGACTGAAAATGTGACATATTACTATATCATGAAAGCTATAAGCTTATCTTTAATTTGATGGCAAGAACATGACTCAGGCTGGTTGTAACAAAAGATCTGATTAATACTTGAAAGCAGCAATACAGGTTTTGTGTTCAAACACTAAATCCTCTGCGTAAAAGACAGCTGGCCATGTCTTACCAAAGTCTAAAGGCTCTATTTGATGTCGGCTTGTTGCATCCCACGACTTGAATGGATTGCGGAAATGTTTCTGGCCATATGTACGGCCCGTAGATTGTTGACATTGCTTCTTCTAAACAGTTTTGTGTCTCTGAAAGGAAAAAAAAAACATGTATATTGTCAATTAGTGTGTCTTTGTCTCTTTATTTGCATTAGAAACACAGCTTACCTATTAGCTTGATATCCACCGTCAAGGGGTGGATTGTAATGGACCCGTTTTCATACTTTGATGTTAGGGCAGCATGAATTGACATTTCGGTTTCTGGCGCACTGTTCATGTTCCATTCCTGGACATGGAAGGTGCAGAAATAGCTGTTGAGAAAAAATATTTAATGCACATTAAATTAAGCAGTATACAGACAGATTTCAGCATAATCCATCTTTCTTTTTTTTTTTCTTCCAATTTTCAAATCCTACAGAAGCAGAACAACATGAGATAAAGCAGGAGATAACCCGGGTGACAAGGAAACAAAGCACAAGACCATGGCAGCCACCTACTTTTTTTGTTGGCCATTAGAAGTCTGAAAAAAAGGATATTGGAGTTAACTTTAAACATAACATGTGTTGCAGCCGTATTTTTTTCCAGAATTAAACTCCACATACGCAAAACCTTCTAAACTTTTTACTTGCTTCTAAAATAAAGTGCATTCTCACCATCAAATGAATGTATTGCTTCATGCTCCTAAAAAGTTAAAGACATAGCTGTTATATGATGACAACAACAAAAAACGCACGTTTCTAAGAATTATGAAGAAATGTGCTGTTTCAGCAGCGCTCACCCATTGTGATTCTCTATTATGAGTAAGTTCAGCACAGCCATGGTTTTATTCACTTCAAGCTGTTCTTTCACCTTTTTCCACAGAGGAGAAAAAGGAGTGGTGTAAATATATTTGCATACACAACTTTCCACTGCGCTCGTGTGAATTTCTTACCCATTTTTCAATGATGTCCTTTGGCTTGTTCACGCTCCCCGTCACATGTAGGGTCAAATTAACTCTAAAGAATAAATCTGGGCGAACTATAAAATGGAGAGAAAAAAACTGATAGTAAAAGGCAAACATATCAGTTGAATATAGAAAAAAGTGTTTCCCAGAAGTTCCAAGCAAAAGTTCAGAGGATGTTAAGAAACGACAAACATGTGCTGAGAAGGATCTTCCAGAAAGATGATGGAAACCGCTTAGGAGCGGTTCCTGAAACATCCACTCACTGCCTGAGTCTGTACGCCAACATTTTGTCATCACAGAGCCATAAAGCCAACAGTTTATCATACTACTGAACATCAAATAAAGTATCAGTAATAGTATGACAGCATTTTTTACTTTTGCGTCGAATTTAATCAGGGGAAGAATGTGAATTCTAAGAGACATACTTCTGAAATACATTACTTTGAAAATCATGTTGGGGTGCAAAAAGGATATCATCTTTATCAGTACATCAGTGCTTAGCTCTCAGTTACGTGACTAAGTCAAATTTTTCAGTGAGATAGGATTGCAAATGCAGAGCTGGGATCTCCAGTACAGAATAATCTTCTCCACCACCATAAATCAACAGGTCATTAGTAAATGTAAGAAAAGCCATTTTGTTTATTTAAGATTAAGATCAGATTTATTGTCATGCATGCAGTGATATACACACACAATTTCTCCTCCACTTTTAACCCATCCAGGTTGGCACCTGTTGAACACACACATTGAGACAGATGCCATAAACTGGAGTGGCGGGCAGCTATTCACAGCACTCCCTGGGTGCTACTGTGGCATTAACAGCTGAGCGTCAATGGTGAGTGGGATGTGGGAACCACCAACTTTCCAGTTAATGGACAACCCACTCTAACCACTGAGCCACAGCCACCCTTAGTTGAATGTAGTGTTAAACTGAAATGTATCGAAGACAGAAACTCCACAAAAAGACATTGGTAAGCTTTTTTTTTGTCGTTTGTTGTTTTATTTCAGAAAGATCTAAGATCTATGTAAAAAAAAAATAAAGATTTGTATAATTTTGTTGTGGCGCTTCACTGTAGGCCAGCATTAGAGTAGATTATTTATGTGAGGCTTTGTGTGAACTCACCTGCGGTATCATTGACATCTACGGGTTCTCTGGTCGTTGACGTAGAAGGTTGAGCTGATGTAGTTTGCTTTGGAGTTTCTGCAAATAACATTTTTAAAAAAGTTTAAAAAAGTAACACAGATTGTCTGAGCGTCGCTGCTTAAGAAAACGAAAATACCGCAATCAGTTTCAGTGTTTCATGACTCGTTGCTTTTGCTTTTCTTTGTACCCTCACCTGATGTGGTTACAGCAGAGCTGTCAGGGGGCAGCGGAGTTGTTATCTCTGGAGGAGATAGGAAAAAAAATGAGCATATTCAATGAAGAAAAGTTTAAGGAAATAATAAATAAAAAAAATGCATAATGTCTCAACTCAAATCATGAATATTCCAGTTCTCCTACAATGAGTAGTATTTTAGGGTGTTTTTAAAAGATGCGTAAATGTTCCGATTGGAGATATCCTTTGTGTTGTCCCTGTTTTAATCCACTCAGCATTCTTACCCTCCAGCCACTGAACAATCACTGCGAACATCCACTGAGAATTAAATTTGTTTTTTGTCTAAATTTCTGCCTCATACCACTAGAATACAAGAACAGCTCAGACATTTTCCAGTTATTGTAAAGTTAAACCTACATCCCATATTAAGACCACAGTATTGGTTTTCATGGATTTGCTTTGTAATAAAACTATATTGCGTGACAAACACTCACCCACAGGAAGTATGAAGATGCTATTAGGGTCAGCTGTCAGGGTGAGGAAGTTGTTATTGAAGGGCGAAGTCAGTAATGAAATGATGTCTGACTGAACCACTTTCACATCAGCAGCAGGATTTACGTTCACATAGACCTCACAAGTGAAACTGGAGGAGAAAACCACAAGAACAAGTATATGTGAACCTTTTGATGATTTATTTGAAGTGTTCCAAGCAGCCTATACCTCAAGTGTAATTATTTTTTGTAGGTTTGGAGCTCGTCTTACTTTTTTTCACAGGTGGAGTTTAGTGTTTTTTCCAATCCCTAAAAAACACAACGATTAAATTTTTTTCTCAGTAATGTACAACATTAATTTCCTGAAAAATACCATTGTTTACCCTTTGATTTGTTCTCTAATCTGTTCGTCTTTAAAGACGCTGCTTCTCACAGTGGAAAAACAAACTTACCAGAGGTTGTTGCGCATGCAGAGCAGCAGAATTATTGACTCCATGGCAGTTTAGCCTACTTGGAAACACAGATAACAGAAATTATAGACAGGTGTGTTTTCCAGTGGCGCTATCATGAAGCAACAATCTTTTTGATTATATACTGCCCATGTCTTTCTTGTGCATGTATTACAGTTTTCAGTCACAACTGAAATAATAGAAAAGGTAATAGAATACTTATCAGTCTCTCACATTGTTGTGGAGAGATTTTGCTCCACTCTACTTTACAAAGTGGCTTCAGTTCTCAATGAGGTTTGCAGACCTTTGCTCATGCACAACTCTCTTACAGTCCCACCACAGCATTTGTATAAGGTTTAGGTCTGGACTTTAACTGGACCATTGCAACACTCTTTTCCTTTTCAGACATTCTGTTGTAGGTTTGCTGCTGTGACCATTGTCCTGTTGCATCACCCATTTTAAGAGAAGTTTCAGCTGTCAGACAGATGGCCTCACATTTCACTCAAGACTACTTAGGGACACAGAGGAGTTCATGGTTTACCAAATTCCTCCATCACTGTGCTTGACAGTTGGTAAGATGTACGTTCTCCAAACCTGGTGCTGTACATCATGACCAAATAGGTCCACTTTGATCTTGTGCAAAGGACATTGTTCCAGAAGTCTTGTGGTTTGTTCAGGTGCAACTTTGCAAACCTGAGCTGTGCTGGCGTGACCCTTTTGGAGAGAAGATGTTTTTTTTTCCTGCCACTCTTCCAAAGGGTTATACTTGCTCAGTCTTCTTCTAATTGTATTGTCATGAACTTTCAACATTTACCATACTGACTGAGGTCTGCAGAGTCTGAAATGTAGCGCTTGGGTTTTTTGTAGGGGGTTCACAGGGTCAACTTGCTGGGACGTCCACTATTGGGAAGCCGTGCAACTGCCTTGATGAGTCCTCTGTTAACAACTAAACGCTCGAGACTACAAAACTGCCAAAACTCCTGCTTTTATAGAGGTGTTCACTCTTGATGATCAATTAATCAAGTGCATTAATTAGCAGCACCTGGCTGCTACTTAACCTCTTAATTCAATGGAAGCAGTAAGAGTTAGTTCTTCACACACTGCCTCTGTGTTTTGGCTTAGTTTGTGTTAAATCAATCATGACACTGTGCAAAATATCATGTGTTTCTGTTCATCAGAGGCTGTGCTCACCAAATTTTAGGACCTGGTAAGGTCTTTATCTATTGTGTCCTTAAATGTGAAACCTAAGACATGACAGAGCAACTGCTTTACCTTGTGGATAACACAAAAATGTCCTGAACAGAAATGTTGGTCGGGAAAGTGTTCGCCAGCTGAAAAAAGATGAAAATAACATTAAGTTAATTTCATTGGCCAATTTTAGAATTTGTACTTTTTTTTTTCATACCCAGTTTCTTGTGATTTCCTTAACGGACTCTGAGTAGTTTCCATGGTTTGTAGAATTAACTATCAACACCTCCATTTTGATTTTGTAGCGTGAACATGCTGAAATGTAGGCAGAAGAAGAAATGACTTGAAAAATATCCAAAGGTCATTCATTAATTTTCCATAATTGTTTCATCGTATGCTTCAGCCTGTCCCCGCTGCTCTCAGGCAAGAGAGGGGAAACTCTCCGAACGTCACCAGTACATCAACACAGAAACTAACCATGTCCATTTAGAATCACCAATTATCCTAATGTGCATGTTTTTGGACTGTGGGAGATTGCTGGGTTACCCAGAGGGAATTCATGCACAGGGAGAACATTGAAACTCCACACAGAAAGGCCACGGGCAAGATTTGAACTGCAAACCTTGCTTTGAGATGACACCACAACCCAATGCAGCCCTTCAAAGATCAAGTTAGGGTTATTTTTTAACTCAAGAATATGTGCTTTCACCCCTTATTTGAACCTAAAGTTATTGCCTAGCACAGATGATAAAACTAACGTTAGGTTGAAAGTAACCACATTCTTACATACTTTAACAAAACATCCTTTTTAAAGGCTTTCATCGCAATAGATAGCAAATGTTTTTGAAATTCCACAAAAGATTCCCCTGCAAATAATTTTTGCTTTCTCCCAAAGCAGTTTACAGTGTTATGTTCACAGGTGAGGAAACCCAAACATGTATGATAAGCAACAGAAAGAGGCTACCGTGTATTTACCACAGTGCAGGCTGTCATCAGGCTCAGGAGGGCAGTCATATTTCCACTGCCGCTGATCCCAGCTCACCACATCCCCTTCTGCACAGCACAGCCCCTGCAGCTCCTCACTACTCAATTCTCTGCCCCACATTCTGAACAGGCCAATGTCACCAAGCAGGTTATTACCACTCTCTGGCTGCACTTCACCACTGTTGTGAACAAAATGAGAAACCCCCAAAGTGAGAGTGCCTTTCTGGGTCAATTTCTTTGGTGTAGATTTATTCAGAGATTCCTCAAGCTGCAGGGTGCCATTGATGTAAATCCCTAGCCGCTGAGCTTGGCCAGACCAAGTTAGACAAATGGAGTGCCATTCATTAAGTTTCAGTTCCTTCTTCAGGGGCCATTTTTTCCCAAACAGCCATACTTCCAGCTGTTTAGCTGAGCCTCCAATTCCCAGCTGTCTCTGTCTGTCTTGTGGAGCTTTATAGTCAAAACCGGTCCATTTTGCAGAGACATTTTGCCTTAAAAGCACACATATGCTCAGCTGACTCAGGGCTGGTACCACAACCTCAGGTTGCAGCTGCCACATACACAGAGTACTATCAAAACGTAACTTCTTCCCCCACAGGCTGGTACTGGCAGAGGCAGCTGGAATGATACACAGAAGAAAAATGACAAATGAAAAATAAAACTACAAGACATCAACACAATGTACCAAGTAGCGCTGGTGCTAGAAACATTTTCTGTATTTACAATATATTCCTCTATGTATATTATGTAAACACATTAATTGGAGTGTTTTAAGATAATTCAATCTTACCTGAAAACAGAGGATACACTGATGTCAATACGCACAAACAGACAGTCACAGGAGGCACACTTTTGATGCACTTCATGACTGCAAATAAAAACCAGAAGTCTCTGTAACAGTCAAGTGGTCCTCTGCTGGAAGAGGACAAAGAGTTTTGAGATAACATTCACATAAAAAAAAAAAACGTTTGAAAGCAACGTAGCAGCAATCAGTTCATAATTGTATGAGCAAATAAATCATCAAACTCAAACTTACCATGGTATTCTCCTTAAAAATGTTCAGATCAGATGTTGAATATGTGACTTGTCAGAAAATAAGCCGTCACTGTCACTTCGTGCAAAGCAGGCTGAAGCGTAAACACCTGGCAAATGTAATTTTACTGCTCTATAAGTAGATGTCCACACCCTCTCCCTACAGATTCAAAGTTACTTATTAATCACCAGCAATAAACATAACTAACAAGGATGATCATGTAAAAGCCATGACTTCACAAAACACTTAATGTAGTACAAAATGATTGTTTTGTACTTTCAGTCCCGAGAGTTTGCACTTGTGGTTTTAACGCTGGATTTCCGGGGCTTCAGTGAGAGTTGAATGAATAATTGATGAGACAACTATATACCCATGTGATTTGTTTCAACACATAAGCTTACCTAGTTCCTTTTCAAAGAACTTCTGCTTGTGGATGGGTGCATTTGTGAAGTAATAAATATTCTGTTCCCATGGATATTGTCAGCGTAAATAAGCAGAAGCCATTATTTGTCATACGTATCTAAAACATTTCCATGGTTTTTAATTACTCCTACAGATGTTGATTATAACCAAACTATTCTTTGAATGAATCTGGTCAAGAATTGATTGTGTAAATGTGTGCATGTTTGTGTGTGCAAGAGTCAAAGTAATGTTCTTGTGTTTTACAACTAATCCCCATGCAATCACTGTCCAAACAAATGTTAATTAGCTTTTCCAGTTGACAGCTGTAAAGATCTGGGAGTAGCATCTGTAGACTCCATACAACAGCCTAAACAAGCCAAACAATCAATGTACCTTAAGAGAGCCTCCTCCTATGCCTATAGGATATAGGACAGGATAATAACCTGTCAGGGTGGTAAACAGTTTGACCAGGGAGTGAATGATTAAAAGTCTGGGGGTTTTTTTGGTTTTTTTTTGGTGCAATGCTCCCACCAAGAGCTTGAACAGTGAATTGCAATTTTAAGATTCTGTTAGGCTCAGATTGTGAACTTTGCAAGCCCACTCACACAGACAAAGTCTCTTTGTTGTGTGCAGGTTTGTTAACAAGGGTCTCATTCATCCATTTGTATTCCCTTCCCTCCTTGTCTCAGTAGCCAAGTCTAAATCTAGCGTGTTCCCCAGAGGGAATATGAGATGACGAAGTGTGACGTGAGGTGCCCAGGTGGGCAACTGCACTCACTGATGGGAGGCTGATAGTTTGGTTGGGAAGCCCTCCTGCGTCACAAGTGATGTCGAATGATGGGGATTCCCAGAGACCTTTCCCACTGCTGCCTTACCTAAACGAATGATCAGTCCAATAGAGATACACTGCTATACAGCCAAACTACATTGCTCTTTTGAAAGTTACCAAGTAAGTTTTGACAGATTTTCGCTTTTTGTCTTTGTTTGCTCAGAATTGACTATTTCTGTTGGTTGGTTGGTTTGTTTCAGTGTGTGAATTGTGTTGCAGTATGAAAGTTTCACATATGAAATCACTTTTTTAAGGTTTTTCTTCAGTAAGGACGATCATACAGAGGGATCTTGCATATTTTGCAGATGGAAGCTTGTATCTTTGCTGTTCTTCTAATGGTAGGTTTGAGGGACTCCTCGAGACATCTAATCCATAATTTTCCAGATAGCCAGTATTTTAGATACTGAAACGTGATTAAGTAATATTAATTAAGAGTATGTAACCTTATGCTTCTCTGCTATAGTCCAGAGGGATATATTATGGTCCTTACTTCAATCCATTATTTTGATAAATCAACTTTCTATTCCACAGATATCTCTAGGATAAAGTTTTATTTCTTGGGAAACATGTTAAGTTTATACAATTTGATGGATTGTTCACTCTACATAAGAAAAATTCTTAATTTTCTATTTTATTATTGGTTTCCAGGATTCTTTTGTTCCTAAAAAGCAGCTGATAAAAGCTGCAAGTACTGCAGCAGTATAGTAACATGCACCCTGTCAACAACATACCTAAAGCAATAATGTAAATACAGCGACTTCTTGGTCTTTCGAACCAAGACAAAATGACAATTCATACCAAAATTAGAAATAATAAATATCACTGCAACAAAATATTTTTCATTTTGTTTTAACAAAATTATTTGTTTGAGCCTAATTGCATAATGCAATGTTAATGTTAAACATCAAAAATACAGAAGTGTTTCTGCCTGCAGAACATTTGACAGTCTGTTTGGAAAAGCTTGGATTTCTTCCTTCTCTTCTGTGTCTCCTCAGGTGTATGCCGTGCTGGTGCAGTCTGAGCCCAGCTGTGATCAGACAGAGTTCTTACATCCTAACGGCACGTGTGTTGCATGTCCTGTATGTGGCCCTGGGGAACAGCTGTCAGAGGTAACACACATCCTTTTGACAGCATCATTTCTCCCCCTTTTGTGTCTGTAAGTAATCACACATATGAGCAGACAAAAACTGCATGTGGAGTTCCTCAGGTTTCAATTCTGGAGCCTCTTTTATTCAACATTTGCAAGACCACACTGACTCAGAATATGCAAAGGAAAAAAACTGGCTAACATATCGACCAGGGGTTATAATTTCTTACAAATACTCATTAAATGCCTTAAACAAATAAGCAACAAATCAGAATGTCCTTAAGTCAAACAAAAACTGAACAGAAATCTCTGTCTTTGGAGCCAAGGAAGAACGGATAAAAATCTGTGTTAAACTTCAATCTGTAATGTTAAAAACCACAAACCGAATCACATAATTCAGGTATTATTAACAACCTTATCAGATCAGTTATGAAGTCAGTCTACGATCACCTGAACAATGTTTCAAGGATTAAAGGCTGTATGTGTCAAAGTGATTTTAAAAATCTTGTTTATGCCTTTATCTTCAGTAGACAGTGTATTTACTGTTCTGCAGCTGATTCAGAGCACTGCTGCTCGAGTTCTCACAAGTTTATCATATCACTTCCAGTCCTCTCTATGATTGATTTTATTTCAAAATACTGCTGATACTTTATAAAGCATCAGATGGTTTAGGGCTAAAAAAAGCTGACAGGTAATGAACCTTAAAGATATCTCAGGTAGTTAGGAACAGGTTTACTTTCTGTTCCCGGAGTCAGAAATGAACACGGAGAAGCTGCTTTCAGTTTTTATGAACCATTTATATGAATCAAACTCCCAAATAACGGCAGGTTTGTGTCAACTCCTGCTTCTTTTAAATCAAACATTGAGACTTTCCTCTTCATCACTGAGTATAATTAATTTAATTGTTTCCATTGAGCTGAAGCACTTTGATTAATAGTTAACTATTTAGCTTTTTTCTTTACTGTAATTTTCCTTCAATGCTTTTATCTTCTATGTAAAGCACTTTGAATTGCCAAGTTGTTGAATTGTGCTCTATAATTGATTAAAACAATCTATATTGTTTGTCATCCTCAGGACTGTGGCTTTGGAGACGGTGGGGAGGGAGTCTGTATTCAGTGTGAAGAAGGGACATTCAGTTCAGTTGCAGGTGTGGCTCCCTGCAGAAGGTGCACCCGGTGCGGCCTGCTGAACCGCCTGGCGATGACAGCATGCTCGCCCACCAGTGACTCTCTGTGTGGGCAGTGTCTTCCAGGGTGAGTTACACTCATAATTCAGACATTAACACCAGCCATGTTTGCTTTTGCTCCAAGCATAGGCTATATACATGTGATTGTGTGTGCAGATATTATGAACTGAGGAGCATGACTGGGGCGGTGGAGCTGCTCTGTGTGCCTTGTTACAGACATGATACAGTTCACAAAGAGTGTTTGCTTTTCACAGCTCAAAGCTCTAAAATACGTAAGTTTCAGGGGAAAACTATAGATTGTACGAAAGTGAAACGATCATCTGCTTGCATTAATGCTTTTGGTGATTTGTTGACTGTTGTTATCTGACAGAGAGAGCCATAACACTCCCTGTGGAAAAGATCAAAGAACCCGAAGACAAGAGTGAGTGACTCTACGTTATTATTTTTCTTTAACTCAGAATTACTTGACTCATTTTCTGTTTTTTTCTAGGAGTAAAAGAAGAAACATTATCAGTGGTCCTGATTGGTGCTGCAATTACATCTTTGATTTTCCTCATTGCTTTGTTTCTTTGGGTCTTCCTTCTTCAGAGATTCAGTGAGTTCGACATCATTTGATATTTCAACTTGTTCTACCCTCTCGTCTTTTGTTTGCTTGCCAAAGATGGCACCATAAACACTTGTTGTAATGTTCAGAATGGGTTCCTGATCACTGTCCTGAGCCTGAGGGACTACTGTCAGGAGCAAACATTCAGCACAAACCTCTGTTCAGCCACACAAAGAGAGCTGCAACCCAACCAGACATCCCTTCAGAAGCTGTTTCAGCTGAAGATCCAGCAAGGTATCTTCTGTGAATACTGTCTCAAAGAGCAGCTGTATAGTTACCTCTATGCTCTTCATTTGTGTGAGTTATTTACACTGGTTACTACCTCCCTAACCAGAGGCCTAAACTCACTGAGCCATGAGAGTGAGCTGCATCCTACTTCCATTGTGATTAATCTCACCACCAACATCAAGCCCTGCAGCCAGAATAAAGATAAGATCACGCAAGAAGGAGCACAAAGCTTCACCACAGAGGAGGTATCATGCTCTCAGAAAGTCATCATTTACAATGCAAAGCTTATTCGTGGAGGTCTATCTATTTTTGATGTGTTCTTTAAGTATCTTTTGTTCGAGCTTCAACTCAAGCTTCAACTTCAGCTTCAACAAATAATTCATAGAATATTTTACCAAAGAACCTACAGAATGTTTTAAGATGATCATATTTACTATTTTCTTTACTTTTTGTTCAATTTCCTATGACGCTCGTCCTACTAAGAACAGACCTTTAGGACCTTTTAATGTGTATGATTAAGTAATTGGTTCTAAACCATTTAATTTCATTCACCCTCCGGAATAATCTGGTTACCGGTCACGACAGCACCTCTCCCCTAATCTTATGCTCTTCCACACACACTTAGATTCTCACAAAAGCACTGAATAAAATCTATTCTAAAGATGATTACATCAGTCCTACAGGCGATGTAATGTATAAACCATTTCATAGTCTAAAATAGGTCATTTTCATGTCTTTATGTTTTTTCTCCATAACATCTCGCAAACCCCAGACCTTCTCCTGACTATTTACATTACAAAGAAAATCACAATTTTTGGTGTGCATTCACTCTAGTAAACGTGAACTGAATTTATTTTTTAAGCAGTTACAATCTAAAGCGATTTCCTTCATTAGTTTTCAAAAGGCTAGTTCAAACTAAACAATGTGACAACACCATCACTCCACAAAACTGGTTTTACACCACACTTAACCATCATGGATATAAATCAGATGTACATCTTTACATTCCAGAAACCTTAACCTGGTTGTTGAATGATTTAATGAATCATTAATTACTTCTCAATTGTTTCAGACAATTGCACCGATGAAATCTGTTATATACAAGTTTATTATGCTCCTGTGTTGATGTACGAGTCAGTCGCATCTATATCTAACCCAGACTTTTCTGTTGTCACTGCCAGATGGAGCAAAAACTGAAAACAATATGGGAAATTGCTCAAGGTAGGTACTGTGTTTTTGTCAAATGAAGAGGTGCTGCGCATTTCCACAATATGAGAGGGCATTTATATGTGCTCATGTGAGTTCAGCCTTTAGGCCTCATTTCATACATGACATTGTATTCTTACTGTTTTGAATCTGTCCAGGTCAGAGTATTGAGACACTTGACTACGACTCCATCCAGGATTTGTCCCTGCTGCTTGACTCTGCCGACAACATCCACCTTTTAAGGAGACTGGGGCTGTCTTTGGGTGTCTCCCCTCAAGTCACTGCTCATCTCCACAGCTTTCAGGACCTTTTTCAGTACCTGCGCACCTCCACCTACATACATCTGCCCCAGCTAGCACAGGCTGCTGCGCTCTTGCCTAATTTTGAAGTTGTTTCAAGGATACACAGAGCAGTGGTTAACAAGTGATCACTTAGACCCCAAGGATATGTTCCCATGGACTGAACTTTTGTACCTAATTTCTGACCTACTTTGCATGATAACGCTATCACCAGACACCCAATAAACCTATTTACTGGTGGAACAGAGAGACATTGTTTTAAGGAAATATATTTGGATTGAAATGTGATAATGTACTGTAAGATGAAATAATGGAAATTAAACAACATCAGAGCACTGACCACTTTTTGTTGATTTTTGTGATTGCAATTAAAAAAAAAGTTTATTAAGATTCATGGAAATTGAATAACTATTTTTTATTAATGATGTTTTCTTTCAGTACAGCGAGAAAAAGTAATAGCAAAGTATGTCTTGAGCATTAAATAACACAATATCCAAAACACTGCAACTGACCTGAACATGTGATTTTATTTCCTGTTTACCATGTAAACTGGATGAGCGGCCCTCTGGCTTAAGCATGTGAGATAGACCAGGACAGAGGATGCAGTGTTCATGGTAAGTGAAACAACCTTGAGCTCAGGGAGAATTTTATTATCCTCATACTGGGAGACGTTTGCCAGCCAACCATCTCTGGATCGGCAGATTCTTCAGCTCATTAAATCTGGTAAGGCTGCAAACCTTTTCATCTCTACCTTTCACGTCTATCTCAAAAGCAAATTCAAAAGCATTTCAGTCGACTTTAACTTTTTTTCATTCTGCTTTTTAATGTCTCGATATTTCAAAAACCAACAGTACCTAAAGTATTTTTACACCACAGAATAACTCCAAGAGTATTTACATGTTCTTGTTTAATCAAAGCATGACAGCTGATATATTTAATGTCTTATAAACTTTCCTCCTTGTGTTGCCAGCATCTCTTGGGGATTACCTTTACTTTTATTGGCACCAACCACCCTAATGAACGCCAGGGGGCGCCCTGAACTCTAATTGTAAATGTAGCCAGTGTTTTTGTTTCCGCCCTCTCAATGACCTAGATCGTCTGTATTAAAGATGTATCAATACTCTCCCGTAAATGGCATACGGTTTACTCGATTTTTCTCAAGGTATTGGAGCGAGTTAAAGGTATTACGCAAAGAGAGTTGTGGAAATACTGCTGCTTCTTACTGAGGTAGTCTCACTGGACCTAAATAATCCTATACAAACTTCTTGTTGTGAAATAAATCGTGTATTTAGTTGATTCAACTTCAAAATTCAGCTTATTCTGTTTCAAATCATGGAATTGTTTGAAAAGAACAAGCTGAAATATTTCAGATATATGATTTTTGTGGCTGGACATACCTCGTTTTAAAATGTATTTATAAACTGCAACACTCTAACTGCTTGATTTATCTGAGTTTCATGGGTTTCCGGAAAGTTGTAGAGGTGAGGCATCTTTAGATTATTACTTTATCTTCGATGTCCACGTCCCCGTGGTGTCCGAGTCCTACCGGCAGCGACGAGTTGCGCGCCCCTGCTGTAGAAAAAAAAATACAGAGAAGGAAAACTTCATAGAAATGGCGGAGGGTGGAACGACACTCAAGGGCTTGCGAGCCCAAATGGGTAAGAGAAATAGTAGTATTAGTTAGTTTTTTCTGTCCTAGTTGTGTCTCGAAGTGAGGGATATCACTTAGTTATGTTTTCAGGCAGCCACGGCCGTTCACCGGGTTGTTTGAGCGTGTTGAAATGCTGCAAGCGTCTTTTTTGGGGGGGCTAGTAACGTTAGCTCGCTGTCCGGTCATCTGCTTACAATGGACGCGCACAAATCTGCAAGTTCTTCATCAAAAGTTATCCGTTGGAGTGAGTTTGCCAAACCAAGTTTGCAGTTGCATCTACTTCTTCAGGCAAAAGCCAAGCGACCTAAAGTAACAAATAGAAAGTAAAGTGCTTGCAGCTAACGCTCGCTTAAGTTACTATCTGACGAGTGTAGTTCGGTGCCGGTTGACATATCACGACCTCAGTCTTGTCTGCAGCTTAGCATAACCTAGCCCTGCTTTAGCTTTGCTTTACCGCTTTCTGTTCACATTTTCAAACGAAGTGTGGTAGTATTCTGTTATTAGGCATTCCAGGACTATCAAAAGTGTTTTACGAAGCTAGCTAACGTGTGTGGATTTCTGTCAAAAGTGATCGTCAGCTGCCTTTGTTAGGAGGAACTATTGGTGCTTTTCTGGGGATGTCTTTTCCATTAAAGTTGAGGGCTTTCTGAGTGTTTGCTTAGAGAAGAACCCCGCAGATAAGCTTTTTTCTTCAGCCTCTAACTAGCTGTTTCACCGGACATCAGCAGTTCTGTAGCTTCCTGCTTGAAACATCGTATCTCATGTGAAACGATGTGCCCCGTCCTATATCAATTGCTCGTCAGTTTGCCATATTCGTTGACATATGGTATAACCCCCTCCTCTCGTCTGTGTGGATAGCTCTATAACAATGACTGACCTGAATTTTCAGATAAAGCTGGAATGTCAGTCTGTGTCAAACACACAGCTTTGAGCTCTGATTGGAGAGTTTCACCGTTCAGCTGCTTTTTCTTGAACTATTTATTCGTTGGTATCGAGGTTTTGGCTTGTCCAGCAAAACCCCGTGTCAAAAACTGTTGTGTTAAGCAAAAGATACGCAGCTATTTTGGATACAGTACTATGTAGGCCAACTGAAGCTGCAAAGTCTCTATCGGTGCCTTTCATGCATGTCTGAGCTGGCCCCATCCACACATGGATGTTTGCTGTGCTCGCATCTGTGGGCATCAATGCATGGCTTGTTATGTCTGGAGCAGCCGTTGGGTTGTGTTTTAGGGTAAGAGGGAGTTCTCTGCATACCCAGTTAGGGTGTAGGCATGTTTCACCCCTGGCAACAACTGGACCATATTTAGTGCTGATCTTCCTGTTTCCCTTAACTTTTCCATTCAGGATTTTCTATCAGGAATTTACGTCCACCCAGTTTTGCGGTTTGCTGAAAGCATCCAGTTTAAAAGTTGTGCGTTGGAATCCTGGCTTTTGTGAGGAGTTAAACGATGCCCCGAACTGAAATTTAGTCTGACCTTCAGTCAGAGTGGAGGACTGACAGTAATAAAGTAATGTTAGGAATCTAACTCGTGTGCATGGTCATTTCCACAAGAATGTGAGGAAGAAGAAAACATACCCTGCTATTATGAAGGGAGATCACACAACTGCTTGTCAAAGATTAACCAGATTTTGGCTCAGCAAATGCTTCTACTGATTTAAAAGCATGAAAAATATTTAAGAGCTGGTTGAATTTAACCAAAGTACAAAATGAATCTCACTTTTAGTTTGTAGTCTATTGATCTTGCCACTTAAGATTTCAAATGACTCGATCCTGCATCTATGGTATATCATTTCTTCTTTTAAAAACATGTTTTAATTATCTGTAGGCTCATACACAGCTTCCCAGTCAATTTCAATCCATGAGGCAGAATGTGCATTTACGTAAGGGCTGTGAGAAATGCAGAAGTACATGTATTCATCTTGAATTGAAGGAACAGCCTCTTGGGCTTTTTTAACAAAATAATTAAAGATGATATAGATGACTAACTGTTGATTGCAGTCTGTTTCTTGGCATGTAATTGTTAAAGCAAGAGCAATATGGACTCTCTTTTATCTACCCAGACGATATTATGAAGGAATACACAAAAGAGTTAATCAAGAGCTGGATTGATAATAAGAAATGAGAATGGAATCGTAAATGATTAAATTCTGGTAATGCCCAACTCTGGAAGAGAAATTGATCCACTTGGAGGAAACGACTCCCTAGCAAACTTGGATGTGTCATCATTATCCCGCTTGTCCTGCAAATAGCCAAGGCTTACCTGTTCATGAACAGGCCTCGATAATCCCATAGAAGGTTTAGCGTCTAAGTGCAGTGTGTGTTTGTGAGCATGCATCAGCGGTGTCATCTGACTTGAGATCTTGAGGTTGAGCACTGCAGATGGCCGATTATCAGTATTTCATTTCGAGTATTGGAGAAGATTATTTACCTTATTTTGAATAGATTTAATCATTGTGAAGGAACAAATTAGTGGTTCGATTTCTGTCAGCATAGTCTCCCTCTGAAGATGTTTAGTCACGTAAAAGTCTGTGCTGTCCAGTGCCAAATGGGCTGGCTTTGTGTTTAAAAGTACAGACACTTCCTGTGTAACAAGCTGCTTAGCTGAAACATGCTGCAGGATACAACAGACTGCAGCTGGAAGAAGCGACAAAAAAACTTTTGCTTCTTCTGTTATATTTCCATGCTACTAATGGTGTAAGTGGCAGAAGCCGTTAAATATGTCTGTTGCTGCTGTAGTAGTTGACTCACACTGTTATGATGTAATGCAGACTGCCTTGCTTCCTGTTTGGTGTTTTGTCTAAGCTGAAGAGCATGGCAGCTGGGTCATCATTAGCGCCCTGGTGGTCCAAAAAATTCTAACTACACGCTGCGTAGACGCAGGCCGTAAGGGCTGTGATTGGTCCGCTCAGAACGGAATTTCCGGTAGTTGCCTTTTCCGGTCTTAATGGCTGTGTGCGGCAAAGAAGCTTGTTGACATTCGAAATTATGGAAAGTGCATTTGTTCATCCAGGTTGTGAATTCACAACCGGTGTTGTAAATTCACCCGTACCCAGCCTCGGCCGGTCGCACAGACCATCCCCGCAAACGTCTTCTCTGTCGTCTGCGCTTCAACATTTGCAATTTAAGCATTTGTTCTTCAATGCTGATGAGCTCCAACTGCAAATACAGCTGCTCCACCGCGGTAACCATTGTTTACTGTTGTTAACTGTGACCGGAAGAAAAAGCAAGGATTCGGCTGTAACCCTACATACAGCCACACCTCCCTACCAGCATGGTGAATATATGAGCAACGTGTTCCCTGGACGCAGAACTTCGAATGCTCAATGACGACGTCACGTCGACATCGTCGACGTTCTGGAAGACTATAAATTAAGCTTAATTGTGCTCCACTCCCCATGTTCTTCCCTGTGTGTTTTACCTTCTACGACAACCGAAAGGCCACTGAACTCTGCTGAATCCACTGTTATAGCACCTATGCAGTTATGTACGGCCCCACACTACCTGGTAGATTATTAACAGATTAAAACGCATTAGATTACAGACTACATGATGAACTTTTGCTGGAACATTATCTGTGCAGACTGGAACTACAGCCACCAGAAATTTACTTGAAGAAATGATTATATGAGATAATACTGTTGTTTGCTCTGGCTTCTAATCAGCAGCCAGGTTAATTGCTTCTGACTTCTTTTTCTATTTTACCTTTAATGTGTTTAAGATGTTTTGTTGATGCAGCAGCAGTGATGTATGTTAATGTGTGCAAATCTCCATAGTGATGGAGTGATGAGGGTGAGCTCTTCCTCATAGGCTCTTTTCATTTCTATGATCACACCTGGCTCTCTCTCGAGTTCTCTTTGGAAAACAGTGTCTCTTCTCACCTTTCATTGTGGATTCTTTTATTTTTTTATTATTACAATCATGCTCATTCTTATCAACGCATGAACTTGTGTCAGTGGAGAGAAGAGGAGCATATTTAAGACCAACGTGTTGTTTCTGACTTGGCTTCTTATTTATCTTCTTTCTCGTTGTGGTTGTGAGACCCAGAAGTTCAGTAATATCTTAACGACATTACTGTTTGTCAGAGAAAAAGCTTTACTCACTCAGATATTGCTGCTGGTGATGTTATTCATAAATAGTCTGCATTGTTGAAAGGAACAGCTGCTACCTACTCAACCTCTTCCTGTCAGCTTTTACTTCCCCCTAAAAGGCAGAAAAAGCAGTTTGCTATCAAGAGTTAGCTTCCATTCTTAAGTCTGTCATATTAGAAATAGGTCATACCATTGAAATTCATTTTAAAACAGCATACCTTTCTTTATCTTACAAACTACCAGCCCATTTAATGTGGGGAGGAATAGATCTCTGCAAATGAGATATTATTTTTTCGTATAGATTCCTTCCAAACACTAACATGAATATTAGCTTACAAGCTTGTTGGTGGACACTTTCTAATTAGTAAGCCTCCAAAGCCTTTGTGCTCTGTTCACTTTTTAATTTTTTTTAACCTATGAATCATCTCATTTTTAAGTCCATATCCACCTCGATACATGTCTAAGTGCGGTTGAGAAGCACTTCATCCATCCCAAGCATCTCGGTGTGTCACTTAGCAACGGTTACCCTGCCTCTCCGTGTCTCTGTGTTTTTATTTTTTATGTCCGTTCTCCTGAGTGAAAGAGAATGCAGTTGTCTGTAGGTAGCAGCAATGTCTCCAGTCTCCCTAAACATATGCTAACAGCTAACTTATGCTCTGTGCTAATATACAGTGTGATGCACAAACCATGTTGAATAAAAGCTTCACGGGTCGCCTCGAGTTAAATGTAATCTGCCGTAATTCCAAACATATTGATTGTGTGGCACAGAATTGGCAACAGAGTGATTCTTGCATTTTCAAAATTGTATACAGTGCAGCAAAATCTTTCATCATTTGACTGCTGCTCCACTAAACCAGCAGGGAAGAGGAAGGGAGTCTATGGGAGAGGCTTTATGGAGAGCATTGATGCTGTTTTTTTTAGTACAAATAACAGACCCAAAACTACTTTAAGAGGATCCCCCCCCCCCCCCCCCAGTTGTTGGTAGATGGGAAGCGCATATACAGAGCGTCAAGACAAGGTCTGATATAGTCAGTTTCACCAGTTTATTATGGTAATGTGCAAATGTTTCACTCTGGTGGTCTTTGTAAGAGCATGAAAGACGATGCAGCTCATATCTTTTATAGGCAGAGGGTTGGCTCAAAGGCATATTTGACTTGCTCAGATTTCATCCTTTTCTATAAAACTGACGGACTGAAGTTGCAAGTTTCTTGGTATCAAGTTCATCTTGACGCACGTCTTCAGAGGAAGAAACTCGACACATAATTCCATCCACCAGCTGTCATTATGTTGGCATTTAATGCATTTCTCTTTGAAACGGTAGTTTTTGTTTCTCTGATTGGAGAAGTTGCATTCTCAAGTCAGATAAAATGCAAAGTCGCTTGCGCCTCATGTTCAGTTTCATGGTAGTGCTCTGCCATGACAAATTCCTTGTTTCCTGTGAGTTTTATTTTCTTTTTGAATGCCCTCTGTTTGTCCAGTATGTGCTTGTCTGCAGGGATGTTTATTCAAAGTGATGCTCAGTTATTTTCCTACAGTTTTCCTTATTGTGACTCATGTAAATAAGAGGAGAGCAGCGACGTAACCAAATAAATTGTTAAATTGTAAATGGTTTTTCGTTTAAACCATGGAAACACAGGACGTATACGGTGGAATTTTAACCCTCAGTTGTGCATCTTATTTTCCGATGCAGTCTGTGTTATTGAATACAAAAAATTACCTTAAAAACAGGAAGTGACCTTTGTTAGTTTAGTTTGTTTGTTTATTTGTTTATTTTCTGGTTGGTTGGTTGTCCAAGGCGCGAAGGATTATGAAGTATTTAAAATGATTTGGTCCACTGAGTGGTCAAACTTTAGCACTCAACTTGATCGGGTTTCTTCATGTAGGAAAGGCCTGTTGTCCTCTCTGCTTTCCAGCAAGTACATTTTTCCAGCGAGTTGATTTCCATACAGAAAGTCGGGCACTGCACGCTGCCGTGTAGTCTGAGAAACCATGGTCGTGCCTGTGGTGCGCACAGCATGATTTGTTTATTATTAAACCCCACAGTAAAAGAAGCTGCTGATTTTGATGGCTTTCATTCAGTGCCTTTTTGTAACCACTTCAATTCATTTAAGTTTCTTATTTTTTTTAGAGAGAGAGAAATATCCATATATTACATCTTTGGCAAATTAAGTGGCACTTGGTTTAGCTTTATATATATATATATATATATATATATATATGTGTATATATATATTTTAAAAAACGCCTTATATTGATTTAACACACTGTTTACTTCACTTTCAACATCTTTTCTTCTTCCTCTTTGAACGTTTTTCACAATCTTTCAGGTTTCTTGTGTTCTTATTTCTTGATTGTAGCTGCCGTTTGTGATCGATGCATCTATCAACGCTTCTCTCTTCAGCAGTTTGTCAACCACCTCAGTATCTAGTTGAATAGCCTTTGCCAGTTTTTGTATTTGCATCTGAAAGTCTCCAAGGATCTTGGCTGTGTCATTGTTTACCACTTTTGGAGGTATCTCTCACTTTGACTTTGGGACTTTCGACCCATTATGCTATTCCAGCCACTTGATTATGTCATTTTATGTACCTGCCTACATCTTACACCCTGCTACAAACAAACAAATCTTCCCTTTGTCTGCTTTTCCCCCTTTTTTTGGCTCAAGGGGCCTGCTTATCAGCACTTGCAACAAATTCAGTGTAAATAAGTATATGCAGTACATCTATTTCTGTGCAAAAACTGGCAGAATAACAGGAAATGGTAGCAGCGGTTTATTTAAACATGGAAGTGGAAATGCTGTGTGAAAAATGAAAACAGACTTTATATTTGGTACCTCTACCTTCTTTATCATAGGCTGAACCCTCTTAGACTAGTCATCTTCAGGAATAGTTCTCCAGGCTTCTTGAAGGACATTTCAAAACTCTTCTTTGGATGTTTTTTGACTTTTGTGCTGTTCTCTGTCAAGATGATCCCACACTACTTTAGTAATGTTGAGGTCCGGGCTCTGTGGAGGATTCATCCCTCCATAAGACCCCTTGCCAATGATTTTCAGTTCACTTCTTGTTTAATTTGGCTTCCCTCAGCCTCCCTTTTCCCTTCCTTAAGAATGTCTTCTTTTATTCTGTTCTGATGAGGCTTCTGTGGACAGTAGCTAGAGAAACTGAGGGTCCACATGCATCTCTCAGGTCCTGTGTTGTTGCTGGATCTTTCCTATTTCCTATCACTTTCAGACACTGTTCATCTGCTCCAATTTTCTTTTAGGACTTTGACTTTTTCTTTGTCCTTTGTCTTCCTCCAATTTTCTCAATTTTTGATAACACACTGCACACCATACTGAGACATGCCAAGGTCTCAGATGATAGCTGTTGTCAGCCTGTGCTATGTCTGGCATTTTTGGAGATGCTTAACTAAATAAATGGGAGGATATCATGTAATTTTGACAGGCTGCTAGTAACAAAGTCCCTCAAGATGCAATTTGAAATAGCTTCTTTGCTAAGTTGTCTGTTTTGTCTAACCACTGATTCAAGAAATGAGAGTTGGCTTAACTTGTGCTTTAATGTAGATTAATGGTGGAATGATGATTTGAGACTTTGAATGAAGCTCTAAAAGTTTGCACACGATATTTTGATATTCCCAAATATTGACAGTCTTTGGACTTCACTATAATGAGGTTGGAGACAGAAATATATTGTGCTGCCCCAATTAACAGCATTTTAATGATTATAATTAGGAATACAAAATGTGACAGAAGGCAAAATCTTGCAGAATACATTTATGCAGCAAAGGGTGGAACAAAAGGATTTTAGAGGTACAAAGTATTGTTTTCATTATACTTAGGCTACATGGCACGTGTTTAACTTGGCCAACAACATCTTTTGATTCAGCAACACAGCTCTTGTTTGTTATTGACAGAGACTTCAAGTCTTAATTTCTGACTGTATCTTTAAAGTGCCTCGAATGACATTTTATGTGATTTGGCACCACATATAAAAAGCTAAATGGAATTGTATTGAATTAGTTTGAGTTGTTCAGGGCCAGAAACCTGTGGTGGTAGTAATCCCTTGCTTCCAGGGATGCAAATGATTATTACTCAACACACATAGTGCCACAGAATATGGCACTGACTCAGTTAAACATGAACTTGACAACAGGATATTTTCAGATGGAGATATGCTGCCACAGCTAGAAATGCAAAGAAGAGTGTGTGCAAAAGGAAATCATTGTTTTGTATTTATTTTTAATATTATCAGAAGAAACTCATTGATAGCATTTCAACACCACCTGTATATAAATGTTTCTATATTATAGATGAGTGAGTAGGTGGAAAGCAGCATGAAAGTCTGCAGAAAAGAGCATGAAGCAACAACTCACACCAGCTCACACACTTGCCAAGTCACAGTAAATGCTCTGGGAGATTAGCTGCACATTGTGTTACCCACTGATCTTCCAAAGAGTTGAACTGGTAGCTAGATGGCAAATCTTTCCAAGAAGTCTCAATTGACATTTGCGTTGTCTCATCCTCCAGAAGGTTTCAGGACTGTAGTGCTTTTGTCCAAATGAGACGAACGAATTCCATATTAAGGTGTGCTATCATAATCCTTAATCCATAAGTTGATTCTTTTTCATTTCATAAACATGCTGCTGTTTTCTTTCCTGTTGTTGTACAATTACTACTAATTACTGCGAGTCATTTCCTGTTGCATACTTAGGGTTTTGATGAACTCGCTCTCAAAAGTCAGTTCACCCGAGTTTTCGAATGGTTCCATGAATCTTTAGGTAACTATTTGTTATGGTGATTTAATGCATGTGATTTCTAGACTTAACTTAAAAAAGACAGTGTTACATATGCTTGATTGTGTTATTTCTGAAGCTGAAAACATTGCTTTCCATGATTTCGACAACATAGATGCATTTCATGGCAGCAATGGAGAGAGTGAGGGTTGTTCAGGATACATTTAGAAGTGTCAGTCAATACTGTGAGTACCACAGGACTGATGATCGGGTTGCCCTTTGTCAGCAGTTCTTTTATGCTGAACACAGCAACAAGAAGGAAAGAAACGGATGACAGATACTAGATCTCATAAAGCTTCATCATGTCCTCACCATTTCCTTCTGGTGTGCCCTTTTATTTCCCATTCAGGATTTTCATGTTATTAGACTTGGCTGAAGAAAGTCCAGTTGACTCTAATGTGGTTTGACAGTAGAGTTGATTTACTGTATCTATTATCTTGGAAGCATTTGTTACCTCTGCCTTTTATTTGAAACTCTTTAGAAATGGGTGGGTATTTTACCCAGATTGGTTGTCTGCGTGCTGATCTGTGCAGCACCGATTGTGAACATTTGTCCTATATTGATTCAATTGTTTGTTTTATACCGGGAAACTCTGAAGGGTTTAGTTTCAGATGTATCTCTTAACAGCAGCCAATCCCTCCAAGCTTGTCACAGAAGACGGTCTATACTTAAATACAGGGCTGACCATGAAGGAGAGGAGGGACGCTTATATCTGTTGGATGAATAACTGGATTGTTATGTAGCTTCAAATCTGCCTGATCTCTCTAGAACTAGCATTCCTTTGGAGAGCAAACAATGCACCAAGAGAAACGGCAGATTTTAACTTGACTGGTTTTGGAATACCCCAAATGGCTGTTGTCTCGACATCATCTGATAAATCTGAGTAGTCAGACATAGTGAGCACACATTTACATGATTTTAGCAAAATGTAATTAGTGTGTTGTTCTGACCAAAATAGGACTTATAATGCATGTAAACATGCTAAGTCGGACTGAACTGTTGAGAAATTTAAGCTCTCAGGTGATGGGGTTTTTGAGGTTGAATCAATCTGCATGAATATACTCAACTTGACTCCTAAGCCTAAGCACTCTGGACACTCTCCAAAGTTATGTTAAAAAAGTAAACCATATGTGGATATTAATGCACTAATTCCCAGTAACACTTCTCTCTAAAGGAAATTGTGATTGAAAATTGGCTTATTGTAACTGTGTCCACTTGTGGTTGCTTTAAGCATTTCCAGACTGTCACTCTGCTCTAATAAATGTCATCTGACAAAATCCCCATTGAAGTAACCTTAAGACCAGAATGAATTCAGCTATACTTACATGTACAATGCTTTCTCACAGAGAAAATTAGTAGTAGCAGAATGTCTTGACCATTTTCTCAAACAGTCCACAACATTGCAGCATACTTGAGTCAATAAGTCAAATTCTCCTACTGTTAATTGTGCACTGGGACAAGGCAAGTGGTCCAATTAAATGGCCCAGTCAAACCCACACAGTAGCTCGACTCAGCTGTGCATGTAGCCCTGGTGTGACTGTAGTATGAACTGTGAGTGTCTGTTTGCTCTCCTCCATACAGCTGCAGCTGCACAGGCACAAGCAGAGGAGCGGCGTAGCTTGGCAGGGAACAGCCCAGGACCTACAACCAACGCACCAGCTAAACCTCAGGGGTGTAAGCCAGGTAAACAACACCGCACTTTGACACAGAAGCAAACTAAACCCTCTAACAACTTTGCCTACAATGTTTGTAACCGTTGGATGCAACACGATCCACTCCCACCATCCTGTCAGTGTGGCTTACTGCAGGTCAACCTCAGTCATCATCTTATTACTGTTACAGTTGACAAAGCTCATTAATGACAGTCACATGCACACATCTGCCCGCTTAATACAAAGCCTTGGTCACAATGAGCTGCACTGTAATCCACCCTCAAGTTCTCCATATTGCTGCGCATGTTTTACCTTTTAACCATATGCACACGTGCATGTTTGCAGTCATTGACGGGGCCTCACTTAGAGTAGACGATCGACTGCGAGTGGCAAAAGAGAGGCGAGAAGAGGCAGAGAGACAACAGGGTAAGACATTGATTGTAGTTCTTATATAAAATGATCTCTGCCAAAAAATAGCTGCAATAATTAGATTATTAATATACTAATCCACTGATATATAGGTGGAAAATATAAACGGGTTGGTTTTTTAAGCCAAAACAAGCCTTCTCTGTACGTTCTTAATAATAAAATTATTTCCCACAAATGAGAGCAACATAACAGTGATTCACTGCCGTCCCCCACATGCACCCACTATCCATGCATTCACCTACTGTATATGTGGTCAGCTTTAAGAGAGTCTCAGATCATGGAGAGGGAGCGCAAGGCCAAGCTAGCTGTTGAGCGCCAGGTGGAGGAGCGTCAAAAAAAGGTTGAGGAGCAGCGAAGGAAGGAGGAGCAGAAACGAATGGCTGTGGAGGAGAAGAGGAAGCAGAAGCAGGAAGAGGAAAAGGTAGCTACGACACACTCCTGACTGCCACAGAGCAGTGTTTATAGCCCAGTTGTACAAACTAAGATAATTTAATTTACTTAGAAAGATTTACATTGTACAACCTACATCTTGCCCCCTCTGCTTCTCTTTTAGAGGCAAATACTCTTCTGCTGTAAATGACTTGCATTTTTCCTTCCTCTGCCCTTGTTATGCTGCAGGAGCACTACGAGGCAGTGATGAGGAGGACAATGGAGCGTAGTCAGCGAGTAGAGCAGAGGCAGAAAAGATGGTCTTGGGGGGGACTTATCACAGACCAAGATGGGAGAGCAGGTAGAGGTCCTTTCTGCTTTATACGTTCACTTTCACCGTTCACTTGCCATGACGCATTAATGAGCTTTTTAAGGCGCACCTTAAACTCCTCACTTTTTCAAAATAAGACATGCAGGTGGTCAAGTTTCTTCATTCTTCACCGCAGTTGGGATGAAGTTTTACAACGATGTATTTTGCCATCTCACTGCTCTTACCTGTTCTGTGGTAGTACTGTCAAACTAATATTGATGTGCATAATACTCAGCCTGGGTTAATTAGATCAAAAAGGATTGTTCTCTACATGTGACCTAGACCTAGAGTTCTTAGAGTTTACAGCAAAGTCCACCTTGCTCTGTGTAGTTCTCAGTGTTTTAGGCTGTAGATGTTAAGTAAAGGCTTATGGCTATAGGTCCATCTCTCTTTCCTTGTACAAAGGATGTGTCCCGTCTTTTACTGTTATGTCACTCCTGCCTGAGAGCTGTCTTTTCCCACAGGAGATTCTGATGCCAGCGTGTCATCTCCAGTAACTATAGTTGTCTCCCCTGCCTCGCCAGAAAAACCACCAAGGAGTGGACAAGGTTTTGTTTGTTAATCATTTGTACACCAATATAGGAACACAGCATGGACTGGCACTGACACCGCAGATAACTTGGTTGCCCACGACCCTTTCCACCATCACTCCCCATCCCATCAACCTCCACCTGCACTCTAACAGGCTTTTTTTTTTCCCACTAACCTTGTTTTGTGTGACATTTGTTCTGAAAGTGCTTTGGGCTTGATTGTTAGCGGGAGGTGTAGCTTTAGCTTTTTCGCTCACACTGTTGAGTAGGGCTGGGCAAGAGAATTGATTTGATCCACCCAATTTTACTCCTGCTCCTTTAGTCGTGCCTTAAACCACACATAACTTCAACAAAGAATAAAACCTCACAAAAAAAAAGCTTAAAAACACAACCAATAGTTATCAGTTAACATGTTGTTGCAGCATATGAACATATGACGACAAGCGTGACAAAATCTGATTTAATGTTAGCGGAAAAAGTAATTAGTCACAATAATAGATGATAATGTGAGTCTTTATGGGTCTAATAAACACAAAATAAAATAATGCTATATGTAAATACTGCCAGAGAAATGTTGTATTTCTCAGAAGCGTTTGATTTGTTTTATTTGTCTTAACGTTTTAAATACTTTCAAGTAACTGAAAATCATTAAGTGCACGTCCAAGAACAACGTCCTAATAACACTCCATATGCTTAAATGCATTAGTTTCGAAATCCAACTGCCCATAGCGATGTCTTTATTTTTTCCCCTCCCCCCCTTCACATGACTTTGAATCATGTAGGAGATGTGATACTTTATTTTGGCAGTGACTTAAGGTAATATTGCCCAGCCCTACTGTCAGGCACCTCAGGGTTACATGGGTGACTTAGCATGGAAGCTCATTTGAATGACATTCAACAAAGGACTGCTATTGTATCTGGCATGGACAATGTAGTGTTGCTGATGCTTTCCTCTTTGGGAGAGTTAAATGTAAACATCAGCTCTTTGCTTACAACAAACAATGGTTTTTATGTATGAAATGTGCATCGCATCAGTAGATTATCAAATTTGGTGGGAAAAAAAACTGATATGATACAGATACAGAAACTAAACTGCTTAATGGTTTAGTTTCCCTGTGCATTTATTTTAGGTGCTTTTGTGGAGCACGTCATGGTGAACTTATTACCCTTTGACTGGAATTTGACTGAGAATCTTAGAGAACCTTGTGCTCCCGTGTCAGCTCCCCAAATCCTTCCCCTTTTGACCAGCTTCCAGTGTAAACCCTGCTTCCCTTGTCTGTCTTTCCTCCTCCCTCTTAGTTGACAAGCGCTCCACATCCACCACAAACCTGAAACAGCCACCCGAGCCTAGCATCAGCAAACGCTTATCCTCCTCCTCTGCCACCCTCATCAAATCACCTGAGAAAAGTAAGTCTCCTCTCCTCCCTCCCTACCTCCTCTGCTCCCTCCCTCCTACATACCCTGCATTCTCGTAACCCACACAGTGTAGACCAGACAGTCTTGTTTACCATTCATGTAAATAAATATTTTTACTGCGATTATTCCTGCACAGGATTCTCCTTGTGACTAGCAGTAGATGAGCTGGAATAATGCAACTTTGTCTGCCAGCTCTAAGCATAGAATGATCTCTGACCCCTGTCCTCTTTCATCTTCAGGGTTTAACACACAGACTCATTGTGCACAGACAGATGGGTGAAAATGCTTCAGCATCTGTTTCTAGTTCTAGTGACCCTACAGCTCTACTGCACGCATTCACTATATGCCACCATTAAGCGCTGAATCCAATTTTCAGAATGATTAGAGGTCCTCCGCACCTAACGTGATGCGTAAAAATAAGAAGAAGGGTATTTAACTGACTCACTGAAATGATTGATATTTCTCCACAGCTTTGATTGGCTGCCAGTGCCATTTTTCTTCCTTCACATAACTGATTTATTTTGTTTTCTTTCCACTTTGAATATACTATCATGCTTTTACCCTGCACAAGTTAGTTTTCTCTGACTTCATCAATGGGTGTTTCATCATTGTCTCTCAGGTGTTAAGCCAAGGAGTTCATCTTGTAACCGGTTGCCAAGCAATGGCAATGCTGCTCAGGCCAGTAAGGAAGACTGCAAAAAGCTTCTGGTGGAACAGTCAGGTGCAGAAGACCCCCCTATTCTTCCCACTTTATGCTTTCATTAAGAAAAGACGGAGCACAGTACACCATTTATCGAAGCTCTACATTATATATTCAGCTCTGTCACAGCTTCAACAGCCTCATTTGAAGGCTCGCCTGCTGCTTGTTTTTTGGTACAAATGCTGACAGCCATTAAGGTTAATAAGAAAAAGTAGGAGAATCCGGTTAAAGTGTGTCTGTATTCAGGCTGTAACTCGTAAACTTGGGCATCATTAGCTGTCAGCCCTGACCAGGTGACTCCCATAAGACTAAATGAAGTACACATGACTTGCAAACTGTCTTTTTTGTCCTCGGGGGTTTCCTTGTTAACTCCTTCTAGTTCCTGCTTGGCTATAACTCCACTCTCATGTCCTTAGGCCGTTCAGTGAAGAAGAGAAGCGCCTCCCTCACACGAGTAAGTGTGGGCAAAGCACAGACCCCTACCAAGCCTGATAAGGGGACAACGGATGATCAAGGTGGCTAGCATGTACAATCAGCATGCACTGCTCAGGCCTCCCTCTTTCAATAACAAGCATGCAGTTCTGATGGTTTCCTCATTCTGAGCGTACTTTTCTTTTATGAGTACCTAACAATACTTTCTACTGCCAAGAGCTTTTTTGAAAAATTGTCATTTCCATAATTCAGTGTCATGCAGCTCAGGGATATTTCTTTGAACTCTCTGGCTCTTTCAGCTGCATATGTCCTCTTTCCTTTCAAGTTCTCATTCGCCCAAAAGTATCTCACTAAATGCTCCGTTATCCCTCAAGCCGATGCAAATTTTTTTCTCCCTCTTCGTCTGATTTACTGGCAACACTGTTATCGTGTCATTAATCTTCTAACCTTCCAGCTGCCTTAACCAGCTCCTGATCCTGTCCTGTGCCGTTTACTCCGAACTGATTCCGTTTGAACCACTTTTTTTTTTTTCATTGCCTTCTTCTCAAGCATCAACGCGGGAATGTTTTTGTTGTGTGCTCTGTCTGCACTAACTCGATTTATTGTTCTGTTGTCTCAAAGTGTTGATTGTTTTCTTTCTACAAGATGATGTCACAGCTGGATTTAAATTGCTCATGCTTTCAGTGTGGTGTGTGTCAGTACCATCATCCCCCCCCCCCATAGCAGCCAGACAGCACAGAAATGATCACAGCAGCTGATTGGAGATTGTGTATTGCTATTAACCAGAAAAGCTTTTGTTTGTCTCTCAACCATATGAACCCTTTTGTGCCAGTGAGATTGAAAGAATGTTCGGTCCTGTACAAGTGTGTGTTTTGTGTGTTTAACCGTAGCTATTATATAACGCAGCTCCTATTACTGATATTAAATAAGTACTTAGAGCTTTCCAAGCCCCAGTTCTCCCACCCTTAACGTTCCTTATAGTTGTAGCATTGTTTGAAGCTAATAGCTGAGATTTTTACCTTAATCCAGAGCAAAGAGCCACGCTCCATGGTGGCACTCAACAGTTAACAGAAATCAAGTCTGTCAGCAACAGATGTCCTCTCAGTGAGGGGTTGCAAAAGGAAGTGAGAATTTGCAATCTCCTCTAAAGAGCTAGCATTTAAGGACATGTAGCAAAGTCAGTCTGTCAACACTAAAACCCCTCTGCTGGAAAATAATTTCTCCGTTGTAGCTTAGGTAGCCACAGCAGCTTAAATGGGAAACTTTCACTTTTTCCATTTCAGAGAAGCAGTGGCTCTTTCTTTCTGCTGTGAAATGACTTGCTATAGTACCACTAGAAGGACGGTTATCGGCTCCTTTATTTTGGTGTCATAAATACTCTTTGTCTCAACCATATTCCACAGCAGAAACAAAAGAAGTTCTGTGCGGTGACAGTCACTCACCCCATCATAGTCTGTTTCACTTCTCACAAAACAGGATTCCTCTGCTTTCTTTGAAATTGATTAACGATTTTTTTTCCCATCAGCCCACCTTCTTCTGCCTCAAAGGACCAATTCATTTGACTTCATTGTTTATTTTGACTTCTGTTTTAACTGATCATCAGTTACCAGACTATCGGTCTCAGTACTTTTCCGTGGTCTCCTTTTTTCATACTTTCATTGACTATCACTAAAAACTGAAAGAGTAAAGGCCATTGATAAGGACCCCATGTAAGATTACTGAGACATAACCTTTGGCTCTATTTGTTAATTCTCCTCTGTTGAATCACATGGTGACCTTTTTCTTTGCCTTCATTCCCCACTCTTATCCATTCTTCCCTTCTGGCCTTTTCTCCTCTGCTGTTTTTCGGTGATTTTTTTGGCCGTGTAGCTCGCAGGCCACCGGCCAGTACTGTGGATGGAGGGGTCCTTAGTCGCCTGCTCACCCCCACGCAGGCCTCACTAGCTAGGAGCAAGAGCGCCGCCGCCCTGTCCGGTGAAGGAACAGATGCTCCAGGTAACCTCCGTTCAGGAGACCCTGACAGAAACGAGGAATGGCTAGACACAGAAATTTGTCCAGCCTCTTATTTTATGATTAGAAAGTCGGCCCATTCAGTCTCAGTATTGCCTCCTTAGATGCATTCATCTCATTGCTACGGTGTAGATCGTCATGCTTTTGTACAATTTGTTGTGGCGTTGGTGGTGGTGGTATTACAGAAATCCGCCTGCAGCTGCTGTTTCTTATGTATGTTCCCTTTACTTGCAGTAAAGCACACACGTGAGAGCGTGAAGTTGATAAATATTGACATACACATGGGTCCAGCTCACATGCAATCTCAGATCTGACACAATTGACTGTTTGTTGAGCTGAGCCGTGCAGCCTCTCTGCATCTGAGGAGCCTTGCAGTCCATGCCGGGGGATTTACTCTAAGCTGCTTACTTATTGGTCCTTGTTACGTCGAAATGAGACTATTGTGCTTTTCCATGTGTTCTGGTTGTGACACCACAGTGTTGGTGACTT
Source organism: Leuresthes tenuis (assembly GCF_036924035.1). Taxonomy (NCBI): domain Eukaryota; kingdom Metazoa; phylum Chordata; class Actinopteri; order Atheriniformes; family Atherinopsidae; genus Leuresthes; species Leuresthes tenuis. Next base: position 12,120,710 of record NW_027325365.1, on the reverse strand, counting down.
CATAGGCAGCTGAAGTCACTCTAGGGCTGATGTTATATAGTTATATCTGCTTGAAAGTCACCATTGTGATGTTTTATGTGTCATTAGATGACTCGCATGCCATGTAAAGTTTCTTTTATTTCATTGTAATATTTTCCGTGAAGTACTGCGATGCAAATTATATTTTGGTGCAAAACACAGCAGTTGATACACACTGATTTATCCTTTTCTTGGCTATCATATATTTCAAGGATAGAGAGAAGCACTTGCTTACTTCAAAGCTTCATTACATTTCAAGTGTTGGTTTTAGGTTGAGGTGTTTATTGACCGGCCGTTACAAACCCATTAGCAGCTATAGATCCTCTGCTAAGTATAGCCCGCAGAAACATGACTCATCCACATTAGCAGCAGCAGCAGTGGTGTCTCGTGACAGCATACGTTTCATAGTCACCACTGCTGCTCGCTGCGCAGTCAGAAACAAAACACATTTGTGAGCACGCTGTGGGAGGAAGAGTTCTCCAGGTCTCAGGATTATGAAGGCTAATCCCTCAATCTGACACAGCAAGCCAGTGGACAACACTATTTCCTCTTCTAGCTAACTACAGGACACCTGCCACAGTAATTTACAGCCACTTCTGTAACACGTTTGTCGTTTGAAGCAGCAGCACAGAATCGCCACTTTAGATGATTTTATCAGACAGGTTTAGTCTGATATGGAGCAGTCACATCGAAGTACACTGAGGGGTAGCTACACTTTATCTTTTAATAATGACAAATGGAAGACAAGAAGTGACACATTGAGTGTTTATTGTACTAATAAATGTACATAATATGTGTGCTGAGTGTCGGTGTTTGTTTCACTGTCTTGTTGGTAGATTTTATGTACCGTGCGGTGTGCTTGGTGTTCAGATTTCTGTTGTGTCCAAAAACTGTGGCTTGGTGCAGGGTGTTTGAGGTTTTTGTGATGCTCTGTGCTCATCATGTCTCCAGTAATTTCCAACCTAGGGGAACCTTCAGAAATCAAGCTACTGCCTGCATAAAGTGCTATACCTAACAATTGCTTTTTGTGTGCTCTTGTTCCTTTACAAAAACACTATCCTGCATTTCTTTCAACCACCATCTGCTCCCCCCCCCCCCATCCTTTTTTCTACATTCTCTCCCTTTGCTCTTTGCTGCTTTGCTGCCAAACTTGGTCGCTTCTCAATCCTCCCATTGGTTGTGCTCCCCTGGTCCTGCGATGACTGTGTCCTTTACCAGAGTGTCACCTGTGTCCTCGTTCAGCCTCTGCCAGTCCCCTGCACCCACCGCGTGGACCAGTGCGCAGCCGCAGCATTGACCGACAAAAGGGCGGCATGACCACATCTGTGTCGGCCGACGGAGCCCTCGACCCCTCTCTGGTGAGAAGTCTTCTTGATGCTATTGTTACTAATGCTTCTGGTTAAAACTAAACAAACATTTGAAAATTAGATTGAACGTGTGATTGATTTTACCTGCTAATTATTGTATATATATGCTTGAGCTGTTTAGTTATTCATTAAATGTAAAACTTTTGTATTAGTTTACATACCTGCATCAGTAGTTCAGTTTCTTTACTGATGGAAGTACCCTGGATGCGAGGCTTTAGATGGCAGATTTAATCCTGACAATGTTCATACTAGAGTGACTCATTTCGGGGAATATCTTTGTACAACTTTGAGGACTTATTCCAAGGCAGCATGCTGTTGGATATTTTTGTGGAATTTTTTTTTTAATGTTATCAAGAAATTTAGTTTTTGGGAGAAATCAAACTACAGTTTAGGTGAAATGTACCACAGGGTAATTAGTGTGGTTTTTATTCCTTCCCATGAGTCATTAAATTTAAGTAACAGTTTTTATAAAAGCTGCCTGAAAACAGGGAATGACGTTTAAGGCACATCAGTGTTTACTTAATAACAACAAGTCCATGCTTTCCAGTATGAAAATGACTTTGCACTGAAAAAATAGGCGTAGGGCTCCATGGACTCTGATTTATATGCACATATCCGACTACATTTGCCTGTCAAAGTACTTCTCCTGCATGTTAACCATAGGGAAATGACACTCCGCCTGCTGCACTTTGAGCATTTCTCGTCATCTATTTGTTACCTTGTTCGTACATTGGAACACTTTTCTCCTCCTCCTGCTCATAAGTCTATCTCCGAGTTATCTCTTGGTGGCTTGTAGTGCCTGGCTTTCTTTCATAATGTGACTGCCTATATCCTTCTCTGTGGTTGTGAAGGGCTTCATTGTTAGAGCATGTGACAAAGGGATCCACAGTGGCCTGATTATGGACAGATCAGGCCATGCAAAGCAGACCCCACCCAGACCCTTTTGCCATATATCAAAAGCCTTTGACGTTTCTTACTATGACTCTGTCTTCTCTCCTCTATTATGCACATATTAGTGTGGAGATGATTAAAATCTGTTGCCCTGTGTCTGTCACTTGGAAGATGCATGACTCTTGGATTAAATATTGTCTTAAGTCGGCAGATTCACGCTGCATTAAGCTTTGCACATCTGTGAGAGTATAGAATAGTGTTCGTGTGCCATTTGTTTTGGCGCGCAGACATGGTACCTTTTTTTTGCTCCTTATGGGCATTTACTGAGTGAGGTGCAAATCAGACGCTGCAGTAAGAATCAACCTCTACTGCCAGCTGTTGTCTGCAAATGACTAGAATGGGACTATAAGCCTATATGTACTGCATTTCAGGGCAATAAAGTCGTTCAGTTCTATTAAAAAAAAAAAAAAAAAAAAAGGAAATCTGAATTGTTCATATTTCTGCTTCTTTTATGATATTAGTTTACACATCATGTAGAAGAAACCTTCAAAGGATAAATAGAAACGGTTCATTCTCCCCAAATAGATCTTTGTAATTGTTGCACTCTACAACTTAAAATAAGCAGCATTACTTTAAATAAATGATAGATATCGAGTAATAATCCGTGTCTACAGTGAATATTGTGAGGTTTTGGAAAATAGGGAACTTTTTGTCTGTGTTCAATGCTTTCCTTCAGACGGTGAACTTGTCTTTATACTGTTCATGTTACAGTGTGAGGAACTCTGACAGCTCTCTGCTTCCCTACCTGTTCTTTAAAGCAGGACTTTAAGAGATGGTGGCATTCTGATTATGTGTTCGCGACTAAAACAGTTTCTCATTAGAACATAATTGACATACAGCTTAGCATTCAATGCAAGTCACTTGGAGTTTGCTGTGATATATATTTGTGCTTTTTTTTTGCCTTTTTACTAAAACACAAAAAGCTGATACCCATCACTATTTTAAATGCTTGAAGTTGAAGTTGAGAGTTTTTGGGAATTCATTCATTTTAGGGTCCTGTCTTACTTTGGGGGGATTTTTATAAACTCCTGAACTTCTGTCCTTTTTTCATGAAACTACAGAAGGACAAGCCGTCATCGCCCAGGGGGCAGCGTCCTGCCTCCCCGTCCTCTAATCTGGGACGGAACCGCTCACCATCTCCAGCCCCCAATCCAGCTCCAAAGAGGACCCCATCCCCGACAACATCCAAGTAACACTTCACACAACTTTAGTTACAGGCCACTGCTTGCAACCTCTCATTGTTCTTTCTTTATTAACCAAAAATGAACACTGAACATATCTTCTGATAGGCAAAATCCCAAGATGCGTCCACCCTCACCAGGTGCAATGAAACAACGTCCCCCATCTCCCACGTCAGCCAAGCCTCCTCCAATCCAGAAACAGTCTCTGACTCCAACAGGACCCGCAACCTTACGAAAGAGGGACTCCAAGTCCAAGGATCTATGTCCTGCTCAGTCTGTGGCTTCTCAGGCTTCTGATACCAGCAAGACCAAAGAGAAAGATGGTGAGCCAGTTTCCAGAGATAAGAATGCATTAAGCATTGTGACTTACCTCAGATTGTTAGTTGACACGACTAATATTAACCCACACTGCTGAGTCAAGCAACGAGGATGTTTGCACTGGTGCATCCAGACATGCTGTCATTTTCAGCAAGCTGTAATCTTAAACATTTTAGCTACATAAATGTAATGTGTTAGGCCTGTTTCACTTCTACCGCCACAAAAGATGAGAGTGACATATTTGTTCTTTGGCCTTTTTGTCTTGTTCAGGGTAATTATCTATGAATAATAGGTTTTCCCTGAATCTTTTACAAGGAAAAGAGTGTTTCCACACAAAGGCAGCTTGCTACTCCTCCTCCATGGAGCCATTGTTCAGACACCTGTTCCATTTACAATAAATTAATGGAGTCCAAACAAAAGTTAAACAAATAAAAGTCTTTGATCCAGTATTTGAATCCAAAGAAATCCAAGGAGTGTTTGAGCAATAATAAAGTCTTAGAATGTAAACTGTTGATTTACTAACTCAAAAATCAAGCTTCATTACCCTTATAAATATAATTTTATATATATTATAAATATTTTGTTCCAAACTCCATGCGATCATAGCGTAACTTCAGTTAACGTCCTCAAGTCAGTTTGATTTTAGATAAAAAGATTACTATTATCGGTTCCAATAGCCGGGTTATTTACTAAATGCGTATGTGTTTTGCACACTGACGTGGCAGCAGCTTTGACTGCTGTAAATCCCACTGAAGCAGGAGACCTATTAAGCCCCAGCTGGAAGCACATCCTGTTAGAGAGCTCAGTTTGTGGTTGACTCTGCCACCCTTTGGACAAAATTCTGCACTGCAAGATGAAATGGCTTTTCATATGGTGAAACATCACATGGAGGATTAGTAAAAAACAAAACACACACATTGTTGAACAGTTCTTTGCAAAAGTAAAATGGAAAAAAAATCAGCTGGTGAGGCTGCTGTAGGATCATCAGAAATGGTCTCCATGGAAAGGGTCGCTGTCAAGAAGCCATTCTTAAGGAAGCAAAACACCATAGAACTTGGCCTAAAAGTCATTAAAGTATAACCACCCGATGAACCTGTCTTGTGTCTTGACAAAGAACCGATTTTGAATCGCATCTTGAAGCGCTTTGTTACCAGCAGCCTGTAGCAATGACGCACAATTTGTTCCCATTTATTTTGAAGCATTTACAAAAAATCCCAAAGATAAGTCGGATCAGAAACAGCCATCAGCCGACAATGTAGCATGTCCATCGAGAAGCTTGGAAAACTATTCCTAAAGACTACTTACAGAAATGAGTACAGTGCTTTAAGTTTAACATTACCAATAGATATGTTATATATGCAGAAGTGTTCAACACATCGCATGAGCCTGTGTTCTGAGGATAGCTTGAATAAGATGTGAAAGTTTCACAGCTCTGTATCAGACCACTTTCTTCTGTTTTTCTGTCACTCCTCCACCTGTCGGGCTCTATTCTCTCAGCCAGTCATTGTTCAGCAAAGGGCCAGATGCTGTGTCTTCGTCAGCCCGAAATCTACTTCTCAATGTTGTCATGACCCAAAGTGCTAAGCCCGTCTTCTTCTTTTGTCAGACCCGAAAGCCACGGGCACTAACTCTGCTGCAGAGGCAGCCAAAATCCTGGCGGAAAACCGGAGACTCATGAGAGAGCAGAAGGAGCGGGAGGAGCAGCTCAGGATACAGAGAGAGGAAGAGGAGAGGTGAGGCCGGCTCTCTTATCTCATCTCCCAAATTAATCATCTTTTGGGAGCCTTTTTTTCTTTCATTGTGTATGAATTTGATGCACCAGCTCTGACAACAGCAAAGCTCCATCAACCAAATGTTTATTTTCATAGATTACAAGCCATCCGTGTTCACTTAAAGACAATTCATGTATTGATTTGTCAATATACTCTTTTATCATCTTAGGCTCAGAAAAGAAGAGGAGGATCGTTTGGCGGAGGAAGCTCGACTGAAACGACTGGAAGAGGAGAAGAGGCTTGCAGAGGAGAGGAAAATTAAAGAGGAAGAAGACGCTCTCCTCGCGGAGGAGGAAAGGGTGAAACTGGCAGCAGAAGAAGCGCAAAAACAGGCTGAACTACAGAAAGAACGAGAGGAGGCTGAGGCCAAGGCCCTGGAAGAGGCAGAGAGAGTCCGCCAGGAGAGGGAGCGCATTATGCAGCAGAACCAGCAAGAACGTATGGAGAGGAAAAAGGTAGGCTGGATGAGCTGATGAACAGAGTCTACCTGTCGTATATATCATACATTATTTATACTCCCCAAATAAAAGTGTTGTAAAGATTTTCAGGCTCCGTCGACTGAGCCATTCACTTGCTTTACTTTACATTTATGCTGTCAGAACTGTCTAATTTAGATCAGTGTTTTCGTCTCAAAATTCTGGACCATCCTGGCGGAGTAACTATTTTGATATCTCAGCTAAACCTCTGAGCGAAATTGTCTTTTAAGAATTGTAATTGTCTTGCTCAATTTCAGAGAATTGAAGAAATAATGAAGAGAACCAGAAAAGGGGAGCAAAGCGACTTTAAGGTGAGGCCGCATTCCATTCAAATCCTCTCAAATAGAGATGCAAAGGCTTAAAATGTCTGTGGGGGGTCCAGTTCAGTTTGGTTCAGTTAAATGACCATTTATTAATTCATTAATAGATGCTAACTGACTTTTTGTCTCGTGCAGAGAGACGATGATAAACCAGAGAATGATGATGATGATGTGGACGAGATGAACTGTGAAACCAAAAGTGAGTTTTCCGCAGCTTTCACCCTCATGTTTTTATTAGAGTGGGGTTTTTTTTTGTTTGTAAAAAAACGTGTTTATTCTTTAATTAGTTACTTCTGCTAAAGGCAGTTCTACAAACTATTGACTCTCTGTGGTGTTTACCTTTTTAAGTCCCGATATGTAATGGCGGAGGCTTTTCTTTGCTCTTCCACACAACTCTGTGGCTTGTTTGCATGAATATCCATTTATTCATTATCGTTTTAGTCCATACAGAAGACATCGACAAGGAGGGTGTCACAGATGACCTGTCCTGCGGTGACTCTGTGGTGTGCCAAGAGCCGCTGGGCATGAATGGGAAGTCAGAGACGGACGACAAGGAGAACAACAATGGCACCAGCACAGATGAGACTCAGGCGGTCAGGTATGAAGACGGTGAATTCCTCCTGCTGTTAGTGGTTCAGATTAATGAGTGAATTTGAAATGTTCCTGGGAATCAGAATGGTTCTTACTGTGGATCTGCTGCTGCTAGTTTGAAAAGAGTTTTTCTTTTTTGGGCTAGATGCTACCACAACCTCCACTAATGTCCAGCAAACTAGTTGTCAACAAATTACATGTATTTCTAACCATTTTTTTTTAGGGACTGGCAGAGCTGTTTTCAGATCTGGGACAATTTTCAGCCCTTTGTTTCAGATGCAGCTTACATGCTATACTTTTTGTTTATTCATCAAGGGGGAAAATTCCCGCTGAATGCCTACTTAATAATGGTCAGTGAATTAAAAGTAGTAACAGAGACTCTGAAAACAACTAGTTGTCTCTCCTTCTACACCGTACTCATTGGTAGGAATGATTGGTGAGAGCTTTGTCTACTGATTCACAGTTTGATGTAATTGCCTTTTCCAATGAACTCTCTTCTCTCCTTCTCCAGCCCAGTCCCTAAGAGCTGCCACGTTGAGGGCTCTGAGTTCCTAAATGAGCAGGACGCCACCAAAGTGGGGCTGGTCTCTAGTCTCAATGGGAAGTCCAACCAGTGGAGCTTCGAGGGACTCATTGAAGTCAACGCGCACTCCAAGACGCGACCCCTCATTGAGGCAGAGGACTGTAACCAGGTTTTGATTAACTGTGACGGGAGCTCAGATGGGACCAGGGTAGCCTTTGAGGACAAGGGAACCCCCATCAACAGCCTGCATTCCTCCAATCAACCCATAGAAGCCATGTCAGGTGAGGCGTCACCGCTGCGTCAGATGCAGCCCGTGCTGACCGTTACGATAGGCTAAAACTATTCTGTCTTGTCTCTTCAGAGATTTGATGCTGCTGTCGTCGCTGAGAAGCCTCTTAAAGTTGCACTCCCAAAGTTCCTGTCCAGCTGAGCTCCTTAACAGAATCTTGTGTCAGTTCCAAACAGCTTCTCGTCTGTGTCCTCCTCCTCTTCCTGTAGGAGGAGCACAAGGCGAAGCGGAAAGACCCACCCTAAGAGCTACATTTGCACCCGACACAACGAGGAACTAAATATATTAAATTCACGTTATGCTTCAGGGAAATATTGTATATTCCTCCAGCATGCTCGCTCCAGGGCTCTTTCCTCTTCTACTTGTGTGAAGTTTTTTTTTTTTTTTTTTTCAATGTTGTTTCCAAATCAAATTTCTTTTTTTAAAGTAATTTTGTCTTTGTCAGGGGTGCATTGTTGTAATTTATTAAATTTTGCTTCTTTGTTACTGTAATTATTGTTATCATATGTTTAGTCTTCTCTCTTGTGTGAGAATATTCCAGGACACATGCACATTATTGGAGGAAATGTCGATACATTCTGTTCTCTCTTGGTTTGGCATCCCGCGTTTTGCTTGTAGTTCATCTAAATTTACTTGACTAGTTGCTTTTTGCAGCATCCAGCAATATGGCCTTACCTTTTTTTGTTTTGTTTGTTTTCTCCCCCTCCAACCTCCGATTGTGAACATACGAAGCAGTCGGACCTGTTGCCCACACACGCACTTATCTATCAGTTTCCATCATGTGCGCACACTTGGGAGTGGATTCTGTATTCGTGCTTCAGCCCACTTTAGAGGGTCTTTAAAGCCCCCACTTGTTTCATGACGGTGTCTCACTCTGTGCTGTGTTTCCTTCTCTGGCCACTAGAGGGCTTTATAAACTCATAGTGATTGGTTTCCATTTTTGACAAGACTTTAGTGAAAGTCACATGTTCAGTAAAGTTTCAGCAGTGCGTTGATGATGGGGCTCATGGTTGACTTATTTTATCTCTACTTATGTATATAGAATTACTGTTTACTAACATCCTTGTCATTTACATGACAGTCTGAGTTAGATCTGGTTTTTGTCTCGTTGCTGATGACCTTTTCATCTGCATCTGCACCACCCAAATGTTGAATAACTGTACCTGTAACATAATAATTTATCACACGTGAAATTAGTCACAGTCACCCACCGCTGCTTCTGTGCTTCGTGTTACCGAGCTGAACTTCAAAGTTTGACCGCTCTGTCAAGTTAGTTCCCCTATGCTGACACTAGAAATCAGGTTTTGGCTGACCTAATCGAGTTTACTCTTTCATCTACACTTCTGCTAGTGTGATTGTGTGATGAATTCCACTTTCCTCCCACTAACCTTCCCCACACTAGCTGCTACATTTGAGAAAAAGCGTCTCAGCTATTTTTATAGTATAGAAATGGGTTTGTTTATATATGAAAATACATTTCTACATATATTTAAGTGTTATTATGTTGTGCATAGAGTCAGTATTAGGCAAATGAAGCCATGTTTAGGTTGGAGTGGATCAGGTCGTGGATAATTTAAGTCTATGTAGGTTCAGTTTGACTGGTGTCCTGACATGTTATAGTGAGGTGTGGCTCGTGCAGGCTGGAAACCCAACATTTAAAACAAAAAAAAAAGAAGGACTCTTCCACAAGAGCTCTGGAAAGCAACAGACCAATTGGGGATCCGCTGCACATTTCCAACAATTCGATCTGTGCTGCATTGGGTGTTTGAATTAAGCTTTTAGACCCATCTCCGCAAATCCTAGATTAAACTAGTTTGCTGGGCGAGAAGAGTTGATGGGTCCTTGGCTGCATGTCTGACCAATGGTATGAGCTGTAGCTGAGCTGTAGCTGAGCCTCGCGGTGCTTTTAAAGTCGTCAAAATAGGTTTTATATTACATCGAGGGATGTGGGGGTGGATGGTTTAAGGTAGGCATATCCGCTCAGGTTTCAACTGTTCTACTGTAGTACAAAGAGGGCGCGTCCACCAAACAAAATGTGATGTGGGTCAGTCTTGGAGTTCTTTTCTTTTTTCTCTTTTTAATTTTTCAGGAACTATATTGAAATGTTGAAATTCCATTTGCTTGAAAAGTCCAAGCATGAGGTTTGTGGACCTTGACTTTTGCCTTGTACTCTGCTGGCTAACTAAAGTCTCTTTGTACATAAAGACTCTGAGCTTTTATTGTCTTAGCTTTCATAAATAAGCTCAAAGAATGTAACTCCATAAACCGTCCTGCATTATTTACCAGATCTATCGGAGCTGCTCGCTTTCAGCATTGGTATATTATTCTCCAAGGAAACACGAGACTTTGCAGTGTCACAGTTAGCTTGTTACTGAGGAGTAGTTCAAACTCCCAAGAACACGGACTAGAGGAGCCGTGGGATATGTCTCGAAGAAAAAGATAATTTGTCCATGGTTCTGTGACTTCTTTTCACCCCGAATGTTTATTCAATCATAACTTTAAACATGTATTTACTCAAACTTCCTCCCCTCCCCCCCCTGCTCTACTTTCCGCTCATGAGAGGCACTTGTTTGGGAACTTTCGTAGTTGCTGCTTGAACAGATTTTGTGTCCATTCCAGGTCCTGCTGCATCCTTGGGGGTTTAAGTACAGAGCTCGACAGCTCTTCATCCTCGATGTTGTCTGTACTGATAGGATAGAACGGTGCCTTAGATTGAGAGTTACTATTTTTATTGCATCACAACTAAGAAAGCGTGTCCTTACCTCGACCTCGACAATCAGTCTACCCAACTGGGGCAACTCTGTGAATATGAATATTTCTCTGGAAGATTTGGTATTAACCCCCTGTTCACAAATAAAATTTGTACTGTAAATATATCTAAAGAGAACTGAGATGTTACGGACTGTTAAAAGAATAAAGTTTGGCAAAAATATCCCTTTGTTAGGAATTTGCTTCTTGCTGTGAAGAAAAAACAGGCTCCTTGCAACTGCCTTTTATTCTTGTTTTGCGTGAAACTTCATCAGGTTTTGAACACATGATTTGTTTTAACATTTGACGTGTGCTCTAAATTCACTCATTTTCAATTCAATTCAAACATTTTTAAACTCAAAACATTCCGAATGTAACCGATAAGCTGGTGTGTATGAGCAGCTGACGACACTGGATAAGCATTTGCGCTTAGATTCCTGTAAAGGCATCGAAAAAATGACTTTCGTCTGACAAAGCAGCTCAGAATCCTGGAAAACATTAGACTATAACAGTGCACATCACAATCCAACTACAAAAAAAAACTACAACTCCTGATACTTAGCCAGATGCAACATTGCAGATCAATGCAAGCTTGTGTATATTTAGTTGATATAAGCTCAAGTCTGTCAATCTTGTAAAGGGAAATCTCACCAAAGTTGACTCCTGGTATTGTATGTCAATTCAGAATAAAGTTTTGTCATTTCCACAATTGATACAAAGATTAGCTCAAGAGTCACCTTTGGTGAAATTCCACTTTGAACCATGATCCTCGGCACAGCTGGCTGTGCGGTTTACACCTTCTTAGCGCAGTCGGGGCAGTAAATGTGGTCTTCATTGATGACGAAGCGCTTGTTGGCCAATGAGAGGGAGCACTTCTTGCAGTTGAAGCAATACTCATGCCAAGCGTAGCCCTCGTAGTTCACCACATTGGTGCCGTGGCCGAACCCTGCAAAGACGGACAGAAGGCACCTATGAGTTTGTCTCTACATTAGTATCCAGTGTTGTGATCCTGCTCTGAATATGTTTGTATGAACATGAGAAACCAGGTTATTCATACCCTATTCCACATGACCATCTAACTATCCAGGTTTCTGATTATTGTCGTGCTAAACTTTCCTCCATCAGCCACTATGACCTTAACCAGCATAGGATGTTCAGACACCTGAATGAAGTGTTTACATGCAACAGTATCACAGTTTCTATCAGAGTCCTGATGGTTCCATATCCAGGGAACTGGTGAGCATGCAAACAGTCAACAGCTTAAGACTCCTGCAGGTCCAAGAGCATTAAACTATGTACAGAGATCTCTGTGGTGTAGCATTCAACACAGCAAAACTAACGCAGGGTCTTAAAACATGATATCAAAGCTCTTTTTAAGGCTGTGTTTTATGAACTCGCTTAGCTCAACGTGACAGTGTTCATGCCAACTTTTCACAAGATGATGTTCTAGGTGTAGAAACATCATTCAGGATGGAGCAAAGATGGGGTGAGGATTCAACATTCCTGGCTCTTATTAGGAATCTGTCAGTGGAAAGCCAGACACGTGTTTTTCTTCTACTGTCGGAAGCGCTGCGAACATCCAGAGTAAGAAAGAAAGCAGCATTTCTACTAATATCCTTCCTGCTCCTGTATTTACAGAAAATAATGTAATTGTGGGTTCCACTTTGTCAACATGAGAGCAGATGTTGATGCTGTCCTGACCTGTGATTGGGTTCTTGCAGCCATGGCACTTCTTGGCCACGTCGGTCTTGTAGCAGTCCACGCAGTAAACGTGGTCCTCGTGGGAGGTGAAACGAGCTCCTGCCAGAGGTTTATGGCAGGTGTTGCACACAAAACACTCAGAGTGCCAAGGCTGGTCCTGGTAGCTGATCCCTCCAGAGGTGATGGCCTTAATGAAGAGGCAGAGAGACTCGCTGATTGTGATGTCAAACACAACGAGGCTGAATAATGATTCACTCTAATGAATTCTGGGGTAAGGTCAGCCATGTTAGGCACAGCTTTAGACATCATGCTGTAAGAATATGAGCTCCAAAAGGCAATCAAATAGTTGTATAATCACAAAACATAGCTAATGACACTGAGTGCTTGTACCTGCTTGCAGTGGAAGCATTTCTTGGCAAACTTCTTGTCATGGCAGGGAGCACAGTAGATGTCGTCACCCTTGGTCAGAAAACTTTGTGTGCCGATTGGCTTCTTGCATTCAAAGCAGGTGAAGCATTCCTCGTGCCACACCTTGTTCTTGTACTCCACGTTCTGGGAACCTAAAACAATCAAAGAAGAAGAAGAATGCTATGAAATGAAAGTGAATGGAATTCATTTCAACTTTTGTTTCCCTGTGGAAATTTTTCTGGAGTTCAGACGGAAAAAAAAAACCATGTGCTGCATCAAAGCTGTGTGATGCTTTTAAATTGAGAACATAAAACCCGAGAGTTCATGCTTTGTGCAAGCCCACCTGGCATCACCACCTTGTAGCAGCCCTGGCACCGGTTGCCATCCTCCCGGGAGCCACACTTGCCGCACATTATCTTGCCATCATCCCGGGCGCTGAACGGCTCACCGGCCAGCGACTTGTAGCACTTGACACAGCGGAAGCAGTCCTCATGCCAGTAGCGGTTCTTATGGTGCAGCTCCTGAGCAAAGAGAGGAGGCACGGAGTGAGTACCGGGGCCTTCGTGCAGATCCCATTAAAGTGGAGTTTGCTTGCACATCACCTGAACTGAGGCGCGGGGTCTGAACAAAAAGCAAGCTGAAGTGGCGCAGGATGTGGTGAGTTATAAGTCATTAACACAACTCACCGCAGGAACTAAACTTGAATGGTGAAAATGTGTTATTAAGTATTTAGGCCCCATTAGTAGTAATGACAAATCTTTTATTTCATTTAACAGCCTGTGACTAAGTGCTGAGGGGTCTGACGCTCATTCTGCAACCAGACAGAAAGCCTAAAGCCTGACAGCATACAGAACTATAGATAGAAGTCATTTCTTTTTGCTTGACAAGAACAGAAAAAGAAGTCATTTTCCCTGTCATGGCATGTCATATCAGCTCATTATATTTTAAACTAGCTTGAGAAGAATATCTGTACAAAACACAGCTCTGTCTGTGGGAATGTTCTTTTCTTGATACTCGAGTCACGTCCCTCTGCTCCCTCACTCTTGACTTCTGTCCCTGACACACACTGTGCTTTCACCTTGGCGTCAGCACCAATGGGGCGCTTGCACTCTGCACAGGTGTTGGCACAGAGCTTATCGAAGCACTTGGTGCACACGTGCTTCTCGTCCTTCTTCACGTACTTCTTCCCATGCAGGTTGTCCCGGCAGTAGTAGCAGTCGAAGCGATCGGTCATGGTGGAGGTGACGTAACTTCTGGGACCTGAGAGAAAAAAAAAAAGGAGAGCGGTCATTGATAGAGCTCGTGTTCGTGCCTCCTGACGCCATGCTTCCTTTTCAGCACCAGGTGGGGACAGTGTTGCATTTTCTAACACAGCCAAGACTCAACATGCGCTGTCGGTCAATATGACACGCACATAATAACCAGAGTGTAAGTGCATTTAAAAGCATTCTGCGGTCACTGGATGAATTACTGGACCTCTATACCTTAAATACATGCATAAATTGAACTGAGTTTATAACTGGTGTCATTGTTTTTCCACATTCACCATAAAGACACTCTTACAGTGGCATACCAAACTGATGAGAGAAGTGTGAGGGAGATAAAACAGCAACCCGCAGATGTAGGTCCTTCAGACTTTTTATCAAGCTCAGGTCATATCTTTAGACCATTTCACCCACAACCTCTAAGCTCTCTTTCCTCTGGGCCACTCTCTTATCTGCGTTTTGGATAGGCCGTTGTAATAGATTCTTATGTAAACAACTCAGTTGCTTCTTCATTCTTTTGCATTCCTGAGTTCCCATCACATCCAGAGAGAGAGAGAGAAGTTTTCTGGAATAACAGCATGAATAGGGTGGACTGCTACATCACTCCATGGCTTCACTGTCCAAAGAGGCAACTGATCAGCGCATGAACTTTAGCTAAATGTATTTATTCAGTGACACAAATATCATTTTAATCCATTCCGTCACAACAGAAGCAAAGGGGGAAACAATGGGAGGAGTGGCATTTTGTCCGAGTAACCATAGGAACAAGAAAAATATTTACGAAAGGGGACTGTGGCTATTTAAGTGGGATGCGGTGAACAGCCATGTGAACAAGATGAGCCTCCCGGAGCATGGTATGTACCCCTGGTGTGTGTGGATGGATAAATGGGAGATGGTTTGGAGCAAGAGAGCAATGTGCAGCTGTGCTTCAGGAAGAAAGAATGGACTGAAGAGTGAGTACTGGCACACCCACTCCAGTCCACTCACCAAGCAAAACCCACCCTGTCCAACACAATTAACCTTGTCAGATCACACACGGCATCAGGGATCTATTTTAGAACTGAACTCTATTTAAAGATCACTGACCCTCCTTGGGGGACAAATGAAGAGGGATGTAGAGTGATGACTGTTAGGACTATGCAGCTATTGTGGCTCCAGCTGAAACACGTCCAGTATTTTAATCTTTCGTTGCAAACAGGGTGACAGCTGCTCCCTGTCAAACATTTATGCGATGTGGAATGCACTGACACTCAGCTGTGGGGGGGTAGGATTAAACAACCGTGGTCTCTTTGGGGAAGAGTCCTTTGTAGTGAGAAAAGGTCACAGTGAGAGCAGTTTTAGAGATGAGTCAAAGAGTGGAAAGAGTGGATCAGAGACAGTCTGACCCAAACAGCACATCATATCAACAGCAATGTTGCAACTCTCTGTTCCTGGCCTCCTCGGATAGTAACGCTCACAAACTCAGACGCCTTTACATAATAACCTCAGTTGTCACGCTACACAGAGAAAAAATAGGCCACAAAGCTCCACTATAAGATGGCCTTTTTATGATGATATAACTACAAATTATTAGTTCAGTTTTAATTCATTTGACCGCAGAAAGAAATTAGCCACCCATGCTCTTAATTCATCTTTTTGAATAAACTTTTAGGCCCTCTTTGGTTAAATATATCATAATAAAAGATTCACAAAATATCATTGTGGAGTCACTCCACATGCTGGGGTTGTCTTGCAAGTTGACAGAGGTTGTCACTGTTCTGTCAGTACATATATATCAATGAGGCTAAGTCGCAGACAGAGCTTAATGACAGCTCAAATTACATTCTCCAAAACAATGAAATGACTACATAGTATAACTGAATCAATCAATCTCTCTGAAGCTGCTTAAACAGAAACTGAACTTTATCAATTTCTAGGAAAGGTAAGGAAGGTAAAATCTATTGCAGAACTGTTGGATTAGACGTCGGTTCAACCAAATATCCCGAAACTGTAATTGTTACGATTGTAAAATTAGAGTAAAACTAATTTAATTAAAAAATTCAAATAATTCTCCTCACCAATCTGAGAGGAAAATATTAGATTTTAGACTCTGCCATTCAAATTAAGTCTTCAAATCAAAGAGCTTCATCTGAGGAATAACGCAGTGTCACGCATAGTTTTTGCAATTATCTGTGTCAGTGCTTCAATATGAATCAGTATCATGAAATAAATTCATGGCACAACCAATAACGAAATGATGCTTTGAAAAACTGTCACCATTCTTTTTCTTTTTTTTTTTTAAACGAAGATTGTCTGGACGTGTACCACTTCAACAAACTCTCAGTAAAGTTCATTGGGTCAAAGATGACGGGATAAAACATGTATGTATGAACTCTGAATCCTCAGGATGAATAAACTACTTATATTCCAATGGATTGTCCAACAAATGGTCACAACAATTACTCACAAATACCACAAATACTCAAATACGCTTTACAAAGACCAATATGTCTAAAATATTTAGTATCCAATGTTATACGCAGATTTTTATGTTACCTGAGTGCTTGTAGAAAGTCATGTTTAGGTCTCAGTCAGGCCGAGAAGAGAAGGGCAAAGAGAAAGTCAGAGCAGGGACCGTAACATCCACAGAGGGTCAAACCCAGACACCATGAGCATCATTATGTTAAGGAGGCCTGTATATACCCCTCTGTAACCCCCTCACACGCCCATGAACCCACATCCAAATCCAAACTTCACCCCTCCAGTCCTTTTTAGGCTATGCAATAGAGAATAGAGGATTAGGTGATGCGGGGAGGTTAGATTAAGTGATACAGATTGGATTCTATCCCAGTAACATCACATGTTAAAAAAAGAGAAAACACAGTCTGAAGGTTTTGCCCAGTGAGGATAACAGATAATCGCCCTGCCCCGCTGTGAAATGTTTCAGACTGTCCATAGCATGAAAAGATGACTCATTCAATCACCTTGTGTCAGAAGGTCGAGTCATGAGAAAAGCTGGTAGCAACTAAGATGAGTCGAGACAAAGCGCAGCGAACTGTTCTGTGTCTTCATGGAAATATACGAAAACTTAAATTAGACTTTCGAGTCAGGGGAGAAATTTTTCAGAGCTGCATTCTTGTAGCAGTCTCTCATCTTCCTGAAATTCTTTCTTCAAGGGATGATGTTTAATTCATATCTCATTCCTGATGAGAAAGCAAAAACACACCAGAATTAGTTGATTTCAGGTTATTATCATCAAAGTTTAAAAGATAGCCAGTTGAAATAGTGAATCTGCATGTCCAGAAGTACATGTCTAAATCCCAAATGCTCTTTAACTCAGAAGTCTTATTAGGTACTAACCTCTTTGGAGCTTCAATCTGACAAGAATAGCTAAATATATGTAATGAAAGCTGATAAAAGCTTTTTGTCCACAAGCTGTGGCCACAACATGGACCTACAGTGTCACATATCATTATGAATATGCATAGAAGACAAATCCAACTGTATAGAGCAACATTACATTTGTTTGAATGTAATCAGCTTTATAGTTCTGGTCACAACTCAGGAAGGAATTTTCTGCTTTGAAGCCACTGAACGATGAATTAAACTTAGATTTCAACTTTTCATCAAAAATGTGTTGTTATTTTCTCAGCAGCAAGAGATCCATAGATCCTGTTTTACTCTGTTCTGTAGAAATGTTTAGTCATTCGGATTTAAATGCAGATACAGAGGTAATGAGACACATCAGATGTGTGGAAGGTTCCACGCACACTTCCTGCTTCACTTACTTTGTGGGGAATCAGATCCATTGATTGTCTATTTAAGGAAAAATGGGAGTTTCTCCACATGATTTCAACCATTGCAATAATTTATTGGAATAAACAAAATATTATGAAAGAAACAGAGAAATCTGTAAGGATCTAGGAAAAGACAATCCAACCACATTCACAGTTAATGTGTTCTTATGATGTGGCGTCACAGAGGCTATATCATACACAACATATTCCCATTAGAGGAACACTGTAAGATATTACTTCATTATCAACTCTGGTAATTAAAAAGAATAATTAAAATACCACAAAAAGATGTCACAAGCTGCTCACCAACACTGCCACTCGAACTGCTCCCCTTTACATGAATGGCTCGGTCATTTTTACAGCATCGGGACTCTTCTCTCTCTAAAAAGACCCGAAATGTTGGCCTTGAGGAAGAACTCTGTGACCTAAACTTAGTTTCATATAAATCAATGCAAAGGTGAATAGAAGATAATCAGGTAAACTGGATAAATCGGAGCTTGATTTGAATTATAATACTGTCCATTTAAAAAGGAAAAACACGTTCCTTAGCTTTGTAAGACAACCCTTTTCATATTTTAGACACTAAATGAATTTAACAGGTAAATGGGATCTTTGGTGAGCACCTGTGTCTGTGTAAACACTCGTTTTTCTACATTTTGGGTCTGAATACTGGAAGCCAACTATAATTGCGGGGACTGTAGTTCTGTTAAAATGTTCTTACTTTGTTTTTGGGTGTGAGTAACTATCAGCTTGGAGTTAAACATCCAGCTGTGATGGTTAAGGTTAACAGTCCAATGTTTGGGTCATCCCATTAGTGGGTCCAGACAAATATAGAACAGAAAAACAGTGAGTACGTGTGTGTGTGTGTGTGTGTGTGTGTGAGAGAGAGAGAGACTGTGTGTTTGAGCTTGCTTGTTAAAAGGGCATCTGGCTGTAATTACAGATTTGATTTGGTCCGTTATCACAGACAGTTTGTCCCCCTTTTGAAATCTATCACCAAATTACTCTGAACCCACATAAAGATTAATTAGTGTGCAGGGAGGCGCCACAGCTCCCAGACAACATGATCTGCTTACACCAGGTAATCTGTCACTCCTCATCTTTTGATTCACTGACATATTTCCATGCTGCTACGTCGAGTTTTATATACTTTTCTCTCCAAGGTGATATCACTGACCCTTCCTCTAATTTCCAGTTTCAGCTCTTTGTTTCCCCCCATGATGCATTTCTGTCTTGATTAAAGTCTTGATTAAATGTGGATTTTTACAGCTGGGTTAATCACTCTGTGGGAAAACTGACTTTTTCATGATCTCACATCTGACAAATGGAATAATTATAATGTTTGCATCTTATCAGTTTAATCTATATTGGAATCATCTTGGAAATTCTTCCAAAATTCAGTTATGAAGAACCATATGTCCATAAACTTGGCAAAAATATAGAATTAAACTTAAAATTATTTGAAGACATGTTTTTTAAAGAGTTACAAATTACAAATGACATGCCATGTTTTAACATCATGTTAAAACAGTGTAAGCACAGTATAATGTTTAAGTAAGAAATACTGAGGGTATGTAGGGTAATCTTTAGAAAATGTATAAAAATAAATATAAAATATTAAGATATGACATTGCTTGATATTTTGTCTTTTAATTAAAAAAAACAGAGCCAAATCCAAAGTCTAAATAAGTGTCTGCATCAAATGTGAATAAAAATATAGTACAATAATTTGCAAATCTCATAAACCAATATTTCATTCATAATAGAACATAGAACATAGAAAACATAAAACGCTGAAAGTGAGACATTTTACTGTGTCATGAAAAGTGTTAGCTCAGCTTGAAGTTGATGGCAGCAACATATCTTTAAAAAGTTGGGACAGGGTCATGTTTCCCACTGTGCAGCATGCCGTCTTCTTTTAACAACAGTCTGCAAACATCTGGGAACTGAGGAGACCAGCTGCTGGCCCGTCAGAAGAGAAATGTTGTCCCATTCTCATCTGATTTACATTTCTAACTGCTCAACGGTCCTGGGTCTTCTTTGTCATATACTGTGTTTTATGATGCGTCAAATATTTTCAACTCGGGAAAGCTCCGGACTGCAGGCAGGTCAGTCCAGCACCCAGACTCAGACGCAGTATGAGGTTCAGCATTAACGTGCGTAAATATTCATGGCCTGAAAAAGACATCTGGATGGAAGCGTATGTTGCTCTAAAACCTGTATATACACTTTTGCATCCATGATGCCTTTCCAGATGTGCAGGTAACCAGTTTCATAAACACTAATGCAGCGCCATACCATTAGAGATGCAGGCTTTTGAACTGAGAGCTGAGAACAAACTCGATGGTTCCTCTAGTCTTTAAGCTGCATTTGTGAACGACCTCTGCCTATCTTCTGAGAGGCTGTCTCTGTTTATACCAAACGATGTTACTGACCTGTTGAAAATAGCCTAATAAGTAGCAACACGTTTCTCCAGCGTTTCTCCAACGCTTACTTTTCCAGCTTTTTGTTGCCACTGTCCCAACTTGTTTGAAACATGCTGCTGCCATCAAAGTCAAGATGAGCTAATATTTTTGTAAGAAAGTCCATGAGACTGAGAATAAAAGATTGGAGCATTCTGTTTTTAGTTTACATTTTACATAGAACTTTTTTTTTTTCATTGAGGTTGAACATTTCGTATAAACACTGCATTTAAATGCTCAGAGATGACATCATCTGGTTTAATTTTGAGTGCTGCAAGCTGACAGTCTCCTCTCCAACTCATCTGATCGTTTTGACACTACCCAGGGACTGCTGACCTGATACACAATGAAGCTGGAATGTAGTACCCTCTTCCCCACCTGCTATCTGTAAAGCCACACTTATTAAAACAGCAAAAATAACCCGTTATTCTGAACATAAAACACGGAGATACATATGAATTTCAAACGAGATAATCATGGTTGAACTTAAAGCTGGGGAAGTAACTGAATTGAACCTTTTTTAAGTTGATAAAAAGAGCAGCACAAAGGTTTTAAAGTGATACTTTCTTCTGATGGGAACAGAGTATGAACTCTCACAGTGTGTGCGTGATATGCGATACATAACTTTTTCTTAAGTGAAGTTTCCTCAGAAACAGGATATCTTGCTTGTACTTCCTGAAGACATTAGATCAAATCGCTTAGTGTGATTGAAGCAAACAGCTCATTGTGCCGTTGCCAGTGGCAACAAAAGCCTTATCTATGTCAGTAAGCTCATTTGTCAACCTGACCTCTTGCCCAGGACATCCTAGCGTCTCAGTCACACTCCAAATCTGTTCAGTGGGCAGACAGACTGAGCAACATTATCTCTGGTAGGGGGAACAGTGACTCACCATGCACACACATAAACACCACGCCACATGCTTGCTTACACACAAAGCTATGTTACAACACAGACATAAGGTCAAGATCTGGCTGCAAGACACGGACACACCGAGCTTGAATATGTGCAGACAAAAGGCCATGAGGGGAACTCAGCACAGAAACACTCCCAACCACAGGGCGCCGCTTCAACACACAATTCACTCAAATGAAGCCCTCACCGTAGGTCTGTGTGCACTTCAGCTCCAAGTCTCCAAACACAGGAGAGAGTGAGTTATTTCTGGTGATGTGTGGAACTATACTTCACAGAGAAGATGTGCATGTTGGCTTTCTCACTACTCAGGGAGTCAAAGGGATACAAAGATACATTTTTATGTTTATTTGTAAAAACAGTCAAAATGTAGAAGGGTTTTACAGCATTTATCCTCCCTTTTGCAGGCCAAAAAGCTGGCACTTGTCTGCATAACCATGTCTTCATACTTATGCTCTTCTCTGTATTGGACAGGGCTTGGATAGATTGAATTTTATTATTATTATTATTATTAATCATCTTTATGCATTTCATACAGAAATACAGTATTTTGGCCCTACTGCAAGGCATAACATTATATAACTGATTCCCACTAGTTCCACCTCCTTCCAACAGTAAATTGCTGATTGATAGGAAGCAATACTTTATATGACTCTGAATGCGGCCATGTTATGTAGTTCATTTTCACTGATACGAGTGTTTTATCCAAGTAAAATATTTGGTTATGTCAATTCTCACCCCTGAATAAAATCATAATCACAATGGTCTCACGTCTCTCCATAAATCTTTCTTTTTTTCCTTACTCCACTTTAATTCTCTAAGTAATCACACACAGTTCAGCTCGTGTTTGAAGGATGAAGGATGAAGAGAACAGAAGTACATCCTCACAGAGACATATTGCCTGCACTCAGCTCTGCTCAGCCCACACATACAAACAAACATCATTGCCTATTTAGGAGTCCTGCGCTGGGCCGTTGAGAACGCTAATGTATGCAGTTCATCCACTTAATCATCAGCACCGAACCACACCCTCTCTCTCATGCTCCATTTACAATAAGGAAAAGAAGAGACGAGACCGTGTTCTCAACAAAATCATGTCTCTGCTTGTATAAGCTGCTGCCACCAAAGTCCTGGTTACCTCCACTGTCCTGCTGCTGGTAGATGGAGATGAAACCTCACACAACAGCTTAACTGAAGAGTGATGTAAATCATCCCTCAAATACCAGCTGTAAGAAATGAATATTTGATAACCTTGCAGCTGGATTTGAGCTGATTTTAACCCACATGATCCACACACTTAAGTGTGAAAATTGGTTTATAATTTGCTACAAGAACCCCTTGTGAAAAAGTGGTCTCAAGCTGCAAGCGCTTCGTTACACAGTAAAGTACAAAGACTTTGTGGGATTTTGAGGAAAATGAAGTCATGTTGGGGCCACAAGGAGGGCCTGTGTGCCAGAAAAAGAACTATAATCTCCAGGTCCTTTTAGTGACATCATGCATTTGGTTTGGCAGCTGCTCAGACAAGAAGGGAGGAGATGTATGTGTTAACAGCTGGAAGCACACATGTTAGCTTTGGACTCTGCAGTTCATTATACAGACAAAAACTCTTATGCCAGACATAGATATCAGAGCACATCATTTGACCTACAAGACATACTCATATAAATGTGATGGCGTCTTATACAGTAACCCTGTAGCTGTAGGAGATAAAGCCCAATATCAGGACTTTTTATTGTCTTTGATGGCGGGCTGATCGAAAAAAGGAGTTATAGTTCATATTCTTTCGTTATTATAATCTTACACATATGAGTGAAATTAACACCTTACAGTGCAAAAAATAACGAACTTTTACTTTTACTTTGACGTACAGGACAAACTGTGACATGAAAGTGTCTAACCCTTAAATTAAACAGTAAGAAAAGGCAGATTTTCTTCTTTCTTTTTTTGTTCGCTTGTGAAATTAAAATGGTCCAAAGCAGCTTTTCAGCGCTTCCAACGCCAGATGTAAAAAGACGCTCACTGACGAAATCCCAAACTATTTCATACCACGAAAGGAGGATGAAACTTCAGAGAAGTTGACCGGTGAGCCAAAGCACATCACCTGTTGCCTAAAACTGAATTCCAAGAAATTGCGCGTATTTCCCCCACTTTTCATCCTCCGTTACATAAATTGTATCGGTAATTTCCCTCTGATATCTGTAATTGCGTAATTGACGCGAAAATCTTCGAATGAGCCGACAACATTTTTGTGTCTTATTTTCTGATAAACATCATCTAAAATGAGCTGAAAAATCGCTTGATAATCCGGGTAAAGCACAGCAGTGGCTTGGACTCACCTCTACCAAGCGGAGTGTGTGTGCGTGTCCGGTGGATTTGGCCGTGAGGTTAAAATGCGCGAAGTCGCAGCAGTTTTAAAAGACAGAGAAGGAGGGAGGGGGGGTACAAGACGTCAGCCAAACCCCTGTAAATGCTCATAAACAATGACCTCAACCAGGAATTTACAAGCTCTCTTGGGGAGTTCTCATTGGTCCTGCACTCCAGACAAACGGAATCTGCAGGGAAATTATTCCAAAGAATTTTCCTCCAACAACGAGCGCCGAGACTGAACAATTACCTGTTTGTGTCAGACACAGGTCAGGTCTGCAGGGATCTGAGGTGACGTTGTTGTGAGTTACAACATTTCTGGTCCTCACAGACGATGGACCGACTTGTTTAACTTGACACACTTCTGTCCCTCTTCAGTTCCAGCCTCACTCGTCTCCTTCTTTGGTAACGAAAAGGGGAATTATATCAAGATGACTCATTCTCAGCTCCAAGTAAATGCACGCAGCCTGCTAATGTAACCCTAAACCCTAACTTTGAAGAATAATAAACGTTGGGTTGAATGCTCAAAACGTGTTTTTGTTGTTAAAAAAAAGACGCTTTCTTTTGTAACCTCATCTTTTTACCTCATCTTTTTGGGTAGATGAGATCAACATCGAAATTTCTGCATTGTGAGACAAAAAATGACAAGGCGAGGGTTTCAGTTTTTTTCCCTGTATGTAACAACCTCAGCGTGTACCTGTTAAGCAATAAGTGTTATAGCCATCGCATTACTGTAAACACACAGCAGCTTTGTTGGCATAATCAAGACACAATCATAACAGTTGTGACATGAGAGCAGTTCCTTCCCTTGTGGACAAATGGCTGGAAGAGGTCGGTTATCATTTTATGAGGCCTCGTTCACTAAACAAAAAGTCAGTATATCAACCATATAAAAGAGGGAACGCACTTATACTCCAGTGAGTGACAAACTTTGTCAACACTGGGGAATTCTCCAGGCTAGAGAGCTAAGTGGCTCCTTAAAAATCACTATTTCCTCCCAGGACTTGGGGCTGGATAGACATTCTTGAGCAGACTGGAGGGAGTTGTGCCCATATTAGGAGCATGTTACCTGATATTTGGCAAAAGCTGCACATTTGGAGAAGTAAACGCTTGGTGGCGTCCACATTTTACATCCACACCACTCTCCTTCCAGCACATGCAAGTGGCAAAATGATGGCTTTTTATGGGACTCTGTGTAAGAGGATTGTGTGTCATTTTTCAAGTTAGATGTGATTATTTGATAAGATTATGAGCATTGTAAGTATCAAACTAGTTTACGGGCGTCACGCAAAGAATTAAAACAAAGGCGACACTGAATAACTTTCCTGAATACTTTCATGATTACCTCACAGGGACAGGGAACATCTTAACGTTTTATTCGGAGTTATCTACTCCTGACCAGGGTCAGACAGCTCCAGTCTGAAGCAGACTGTATGTAACTCAAAGATGTTTGATGTTTTATAGCCACATGGAAAAGAAAGTACAATTCTAAGGTTTTAAGAACCAGGACATAATGAAATATTGTCTGGTCCTTAACAAGTCTTAACATTATACAAATAAAACCTCAGATGAACAACAGCACAATATATTACACTGTGTCGTTATTTCCTAACAATAATGAAGAGAAGGAAAAACTAAGAATAACCCATGATTTAAGAGTGTGTAGAATTACCTTCAGCACCAATAATTTGAAGTCATCGTTTCGTGTTTGACATTATCATTCTCTCACATCTTTGTGGAAGAATTTTGCCCCCCCCTCTTCCTTCCAGCGTTGCTTCGGTTCTTTGAGGTTTGTTGTTGACGTTCATTTATGCACAGCTCTCATTAGGTCCCACCGCAGCATTTCTATCAGGCTGACGTTTGGACTTTGACTGGACCATCGTGTAAACCTTTATTCTTTTCTGGACCAGAGATTCTGCTGTAGATTTTCTGATCCTAATCCTTGCCCCAATCATCACCCCTTCCACCACCAAATGCCATAATTGATATGATGTGCATTATGACCAAAAATCTCCACTTTGGTCCTGATTATCTAAAAGGCCCGCTCTAGAAGTCTTGTGGTTTGCTCCGATGCAACTTCACAAACAGCAACGGATTTTTCTCCCAAACCCTCTCAATCTTGGCTAAAAATTTCTGGCAGAAGCTGAAAAATGCTCGATAACAGGGCTCCATCCTGCAAAGCTGATCTGCCAACTGCTATACAGGAAAGTTTGATCAAGAATATTTAGTGATGTCTTAAAAGGATTCAAGCCGTCAGAAAAGCCAGAGGAGAACAAAACAACAAATGGCTTTTCTCTGTCTCTGCTTTTTACAAAACAAAAAAGCTGAATGAACATCCTCCAAGTATGGTGACTCCATCGCATTTGCCAGGAGTTGTAAAAATCCCCTCTGGCACTGACGCAGCTTTGTGTTTCTTGTAGAAGGGATGATCTTTGCTTACACAATCCAGACATCCAATAAAAAAGCAAACAGATTAAATGAGGTGGCTATTACAGCAAGGGCTTTAATCAAAAGCACAGGCTCCTGTTTATTGATCGTTGCACGCACATGAACAGGTGAAAGTATATGTACACAGATGTAAACAGTCAGTACCTGCAACACAGAGGAAAAGAGGACAGCGTCTCTCTCTCTCTCTCAGATGCACACATACAAGTACACACATCCATATACACTTGTAGGCATAAGACACATACACACACACTCTTTCACACACACAGAATTTGCAGTATAAAGACAGAGTGGAGTGTCTGAAAACACAGAGCACAGCAGCCCTCTTTGGTCAGCTACTTCAGATAAGATTTCTGATGATCAAAGCATATTACAAGTCACAATTCAGAGAGCAGAGACAGAACAGAGCAGCAGTCGAAACACCAAGACCCAGATCACCCGTCACAGAGTTTACTTTATGTGTCGGATAGTGGACAGTGGCACATAATTCTGCTTGGTATGCTTTTACTTTTTCCCCCACCATCAGTGGACAAAGATTCACGCTCTGTAGATGTCATGGCAGCTTTCAAACAGCGACTTGTTGCAGACACACATAATACAAAGTACCTGAAAACATGGAACGATAGTATGAAAGGTTTCCAACACTTTTTCTGCCACTGCAATGTGACAATGTTCCTTTACAAAGCAACACAACGAACCCAAATTCTACTGAGTAATAATTCGCCTCTCATGGCGTCGACATGAATTTGCTGCTACCCCCCCCCCCCCCCATACCCACAAAAACAGAAAGTAAGATAATATAAAAGCAGCTGTTAAATAAAACAATACAACATCACAACATTCTCAATACATGAGTGCAAATTATTTGACTTTTTTTTTTTTAAACTTCATTATTCACCCTCTTCAAAAATACACTCATAACAGAAACAAAAAAATATCAAGTTGTTGAAATCGTAAATCATACAACAGATGATGTGACGTCACAAGGAATGCCTGATTAAAAAAAACAAAAACAAAAAAACAACAACAAAACAGTTAAATTAGAAGCTCCTGCACAGCAGAAGATAACTGTGAAAGGAAAAGCTATATATACACAAGCATGCTCTTCCTTCCACCTCTGCATCATCCCCGAAACATGAACATTCACGCCAACACAGGTCTACGCGTTCACCCGCTTCGATTTAACGTCTCTCCGTCTTCTCGTGCCCGCGCTCTTCTCTTTAAGCCCATCGCCGTCCTGTTGGCATTCATTTCGCATGCGCTCAGTTATTTTTCTTTGGCTAACAAAGAGGCCAGAACACAAAACTGTTGTGTTCAGCCAAGTCGCCAAATGTTTCCTGGCTTCTGTTCAAATTCAACACAGCGCTGTTGCCATGGCGACGTCCTATCAACACTTCCTGTTAAACCCACATCAACAGCTGCTGAGCTCACCGCACCTTCCGCTCGTCTCATACGTCCGTTAAAACAGAGCGAATATAACACAATATACCACAAGTACCTTTTAATATATCTTTACTATGCGCACCTAATGCTCTTTACTAAATGTCAACAATCAAACCATTCATCCCTCAAGAACCCTGTTGTGTACAGCACACAATATCCAGCATTTAAACAACAATTGCTGTTACATTCTGGCAGCTCTCACAATGATGATCTGCTGCAGTACCAGTGTAAATATCTGCTCTCATCAGGGATGGATCCATTTGTTTAACAATAAAATGGGCTCGTCTTATGCAAATTACTTCCTAACACTTGTGCAATATCTAGTGCTGCAACAGCTGGTAGATTAATTACTAAGTCAATACACAAAGGATCTATGTGCAACAGTTTTAGATTAAGGACCGATAAGTTGTGTTTTTGAGTACAGCTGCAGAGAAATCTTCAGTTCACACCGTTTCCCGTTTATCAGACACTGAAATATGTCAGATTTTAAGTTAGGGAACGTTTTATGACTGTTGTTTGCTATTGTCTGATATTTTTTTCACTAATTTCACAAATTCTCATATAAATAGATGACAGATTAATGAATAATGAGACTAACCACTTGTTGCAGCCCCCCTGAAACCAGATAGAATCATCTCCCTGATTTTCCAAGATCCTACTCAAAAGATAAAAAGAAAAAAAGTGTATTCGTCGTCAGAGGATTATGTTACTTCAGAGTCAAATTCATTCAATTTTATGAGAAAATATCATTTCTAGTTATCAATGCAGCTGTCATATAGAAAATGTGTGAAAATAGCATAATGGGTATGAAATTTTTGATTCAGCTTGAAGAACTCGAGCTCTGCAGCAAAAAGCATACAAAACACTGTAAGGTCACGTGCGTGTCGGGCTTCATAAAATGTCAAAATTCAGGAGAAAAATGGCACAAAGCTTTCCCACTTTAGTTCTTTTGGATCTCGTTGTCACAACAGGAGCCCTTCGTTCTCCTGTGAGCGGCATCAGCTTCTAAAATAAGGTGTAAAGCCTCCCTTGTATGTCACAGTCTAAGGTCACCGGGAGAGATCCACAACTTTCACTGCCAGGTCACACCGCAACGGTGGCATCACACTGGAACACATTATTTACACGCAAACAGCACAAACTGTCAACCCAAACACCCACTGAGGATATTGCTACCTTACAGACAGAGGTGCATGTTTTTTGATCTTCTTTTTTTTTTCTTTTTCTTTTTAAACAAAGGAAAACTGAACGGCTGCCCACCCTGCAGCAGCTCTGCTTCCCAGAGCTAAACCTAGTAAATGGGTTGCCATGCTTAAAACTACAATTCCCAGGCACTTAATTGCAACCACACGTACAGTAAAGCTGTCCACTGGGTCGGCTCGCCTGTGATGCACAGAGAAAAGGCAGCAACATTCAAAGTCAGACCCAAAACGAAAAAAAAAAAGAGCTAGAAGTGTCAAATACTGTGAAAACAACAAGCATCCTCTGCATGCATAACAAAGATATAGTCCTCTTGGGATATACTGTACATCAACAAATTAGCTAGTGGTTGGTACTTGCATTTACACACTAACACATGCTGCTAGAACTCTGTGCAATGCTACAGTTAGGTGACAGACAGAAACGTGGTCCAGACTATGTAAAACTGTCATCTAAAAACCATAAAACCCTGCTAACAAATTGGACTATGATACAGTAATGTCAGGTGCAAGAGAGCTGAGAAAATGAGCCGAAACAAAATGAGGTAGAAACAGTGGTTCGTCTACAGAGGAAGGGAGAAAACTTAAATGAACGTGTGGAGTGGGAAAAAGCAAGAGGGGTGAGGAAAAGTGCAAAAAAAAAACTAAATGGAGGCAAGAATGACGGAGAGTCAAGTACTGGTCTTTTGCTCATTGGCTTGGGTCGGACGGCTGTCGGGAGGTTTGCGATCAAACGCTGTTTTCACATCCTTAAGAGCTGAGGGGGGTCGCTGAACGGCGGCTCTGAATCATCCATTGGCAGCACCAGGCGTGTGCCCCTCATCACCAGCTCGTGATCTCCGTACGTTAGCTCTCGGTCCAAGTCATCAGAGGTGGCGGCGGCGCCGAAGCCCGGGCCGCTGCTCGTGTGGGCGCCTGTGGCATCTGTGCTGACTGTGATGTCGCCGTAGCTCAGGTTGATATCGCCATCAGTGAGGATGAGGTCAGAGTCGTCATCCTTCAGCTGGCACTCATTCTGGTGAGCAAGGAAGAAATGTCACACTCACAGACAGGTAGTGGGTTTTTAAGCAGTAAAATCGTCCGTTCTGGCTTATGATTTTCATCGTTACCTTGTCACTCAATAATAAAATATCCATCTGTTAACCATTTGTTTTTCCAACTGGTCACACAGAACAAATAGCTAAACAAAAGTCATTGTTAGTTCCATTATTAATCAGAGTCTGACCTCGAAGGCCTGAGGGCTGGTGAGGAAGCGTGCGAGGGGGCCGCAGCAAGGAGGCAGCGTGGCTGTGAGCGGGGGGCCGCTGTGAGTCAGGATGGGCTTCAGGTAGCTGGAGAGGCTCAAGTCAAGGACAGACTCCATATAAATGAGCACTAATAGACTGCTTTGGGAAACGCAGATGAACTTTAGACATAAGAGGAAAATGATAAATATTACATTTGTTTACGGTAATTTACTCTAAATGCATGAAACTGAATCCTCTATGTACTTAAATCTACAAGTGGGGCTCCCTCTGCTGCCTGATGATATGAACTTATGTAATCAGTGCTGGTTTTGAACAGCTTTTTTTCCCCATGTGTGGTTTGGACATGATCAAAATAAAACCATAGACTTTACACAAAACAAAATCACACCTTGGTAAAAGGATACTTGTGGTCAAAGTTGTACCAAATTCTGAAAAGCCAGGCACTTTCTTGTTTTGTGCTTCTTCTCTCTGATCCGTCAGTTATACTCACCTAAACCAAGGCAGAGCATTTGATCCATTTTCTTTATAAAAGAACCACAGAGCAGAAATAATTCTGCCGTAAAATTTGTCTCCAAGTGCCATACTTACAGAGTTATCTTGATCAGAGTCAACACCCACACTGTTGAATGAAAAGAAAACACATGCAAAATCAGTTCTGTGAAGCATATTTCCCGTTTTGCAGGTTTCTCAGTGGCAAGGTTTCGAGAAAAACCGACACAAACTGGATGGGTTGAGCATGGGGACCCTACAGGCCAGACGGGAATGAGCATTAGAAAGAGCTGATCTTTGCTAAACTCATGTGTCTAAACACATGCTGATTATGTAAATAAAAAAAAAAATTCAGCCAGCATTTTTACTGAAGCTGCTATGCTGAAAAAGTGAGCAGTGAGGAAGAGAAACATTATCCCTGCACAAAGAGGAAGTGAACTAAGAGACGCTCCCCCCGCTGGTTTTTATCTAACTAAATGAATCTCTGGACATGACCACATGACCTACAATATCAAACTCACCCTGGCTCACTTTCTCATCACACGGTGACTGTCTGCTCCTGGCCTGACGCGCCAAAACTGTTTGGCCAAGCACTTAAAGCGTAGAAGTTTTGCAGTGGGTTGCAGTGAAAGATTATTCTTTCAATAACTCACTGACAGTCAGATCAACAAAAGCCTAAAACCGAAGTCAGTTAGTGAACAGGGGTCACGCCCAAAGCTTTTGAGAACCTTGCAGCTTCACAAGGTAAACCTTCTCCAAACGCCACGACAAACACTTTTCCAAAATCTGAATTCAAAATTGGAGCAAAAGTCTAAAAACACCTAAATTTTTCCTACATTAACTTGAAAAATGACTTTTTCCCTCCTTAAAGAAACACTGACCTGTCTATTTGGTGCTTTTATACGGTGGAAAACAAACCGTCACAACTAATGAATTAAACAATCATACACAGTATAATCATGATGAAATAATGGTCAATACAGACGGGTTCCAAAAACTAAACTAAAATTCAGACATTCAGAGTTTCGTACGTTGCAGACTTTAAGGAACTAATTATGTCAACTTCCAGGGCGGATCTGACAGAGCGGAAGGTTTAACTGACAAGCCACAGAGTAATCAGCGGTTTGAGTTGAGATGGGACAAATATCGACTACCGACACATCTGCACGCAGTCTTCATCCCAAACGATAGGTGCTGCCCCAAAGAAAAAAAACACCACTACAATGCAGCAGGAACACGGGAAGCCATTGTACAGGAAGTACATTATTTATGCAGGTTTTGTGACATGCCCTTCACAAGGCTGGAAACGTCCATTTTTGGGCATGGATGGCTTACAAAATTCGACTTTAAATAGAGAGATTAGTTTTCAGGGCTTTAATCCTTACCAGAATTAGACAGACACAAATTCCAACTAAAAAGTAATTCCAGTTAGACCCAGAAATGGACTTGACAGGGTTAGGACAGGCCTACCGTATGCGCTGACAGGACAACATCTGAGTGGTCCCACCACCGCAAATCCAAACAGTGAAGAAGACAACTAGAAGAGTGGTTGAAAACATCATCTGACGGGCGTATGTGGCTGTGTCCCTGATGGACAGGGCGAAAGTCATGGCGCCTCGCAGGCCTAAAAAAAAAACAACAAAACAGCACAGACGATGTTGCAAATAGAGAAGCATGCAAGTGTCTCGCTGAGACAAACGAGGTCATCTCTGTTTACAAGCCCGTGTGCTTTATCTTTTAATCTTCCTGCTGTGGATAACAAAGCACAGAAAATGTTCCAGGGAATCAACACGGAACACATCTGTGCAATATAAAGTGCACGATAAACATCCTCATCTGTTCCCCAGCTAACCTGCAAACATCATCATGTGCTGGAAGTTGGATCTGATCTTGTTGCGTCGTCCCAAATTAAGGAGGAATGAGAGAGGATAGATGTTAGCAGCTCTGCCCACGAACACTGCCAGCTGTGTGGGAAAGAGGTTAAGGAGAACATACCCAAAACAGATGAACTCGTAAAATGTTCTCATGCTGTATCAAGCTTAATTATTACTACATTATTTGTATTTTGTAAGACTGATCCAGTTTATTTGGCGAGATGACAGCTTCACATTTCTACCAACAAGCTTGTAGAAATGTACACTTTTGTGGTCACGTAGATGGTGAACAGGGATTCGTAAGCACCAGGTGCAAAAAGATACAAAAGCTCCAACGATGAACATCGGATTAAAGATGTGGTTCTGGAAGGTGAACAGGGTCAGACCCATGTAGGAGAAAATGAAGTTCTCTGCTAGGAAATTTAGAAGTTCAAACAGCTGCAAAAAATGAAACAGACTGCTTTAGATTATGTGCAGAAAATGAAGAAACGTGCACGTACAATTCAGAGTAAACATAGTGCTGAGAAGTTCTGGGACAGATTTGGAGGCAAAACCCAAAACTTTCAGACCACTGACATAGACAAATAAAAGAACGAGCTGTGTGGTGGTTGTGGTCCAGGTCTGACCTGCTTGGTCCTCTTCTGAGACTCAGGAGACAGGTTGTTGAAGGTGTAGTGGGCCTGAGTGATTCCACAGAAGAGCACTGCCACCACACCTGCAGCACACCATGAAAAAACAGAGGATCGATTAACAGCGATTCTTAACATTACAATGAGTTAGCAATAAGAGGCATATTTAAACATCCAGGACTTAAATGCCCTGAGGCTTTTGTTAAAGAGCAAAAAGAAAACTTCCTGCCTGGATCTTTTGTGTTTCCACAGAGGTCTAAGATACAGGGCAAAGTA
The DNA here is from genome assembly GCF_036924035.1 of Leuresthes tenuis. Classification (NCBI taxonomy): domain Eukaryota; kingdom Metazoa; phylum Chordata; class Actinopteri; order Atheriniformes; family Atherinopsidae; genus Leuresthes; species Leuresthes tenuis. The sequence continues at coordinate 12,087,665 of NW_027325365.1, read as the reverse complement.
GCTAAGTAAGTCTGCTAAAGTGTTTTATTCCTTTTTGAAACTCCTTGAAGGAATGTCAGGGAGACGTGAAACCTACAGAGCAGCCAAAGCACAAAGTGCCTTTCAGCTGTTTTAACATAGAACCAGTTCATAAGCAGCCTTTCTGCAGTCTCCCCATGAGCCTCAGTCTTAAATCTTTTTCTTCAGACACATCCCTTTCTTATCATTCTGGAGATCACCCTCCCACCTCCACTGACTCCCAAGCTGTTGAAGCGGGCAGGAATGTCGAATCTACAAACAGTAACAACTATCCCTGCCGTACGAATCAAAGTTAACAGCTTTTATGAGCTGAAGTGGACATGAACAAATTCTGAGAAAACTCGACCAATCAGAAATGTTCAGTGCTGCAAGGACCGCCCCTAAGGATGCTAGTTGTCTCAATAGTACTAATTTCATAATAGGGCCATTTTTGGCAGGTGAAATTTTCCCTCATCCAACTCTGATTATCCCCTGGTTCTTGTGGTGGAAATGGCGGGGGTTGAGGAATTAAATACCCTCATTTTTTTGCCTCCTGAGGAGCTTTGCAGTGGAGCTATTGCTAGGTTCACGTGACAGGTGAACCACTTTTGCATCCTTTATAATAACACTGCAATGCAATAAACGACACCTCGCCCTAATTAGGCTGAGTCTGTGAATGTGTGCGTTTGTCACCTGTGAAGCCGCAGGCTTCTGCCAGCAGGAACGTGCTCCATGACATGAGGAAGAAGAGGGCCGTCTCCAACAGCGGGAAATCCCTCAGCTTGGTGAACTTAGTCACGTACAGACAACAGTCAAGGACTCTATCGAAACCTGTCAGCCATCGAATGGACATCATTTCTGTTTCGGAAGTCTTACACTGACTGTCTTACTTAGACTTTTTCCTTTATCATTACATAAACAATGACAGTTTGTCACTTAGCTTATTTCATTAGGCCAATTGAACTGAACTGTAGAGTTTCACACAAAAAAACATTAGAAAACTAACACTGGGATATTACTTATGACCGAATAAATTTAATAAATAACTGCAATCCATCATTGATGTTCTGATGCAGTGTAAAGATGAATCCAACTAATTAATTTAGTCCAAAAATAGAAAAAAATAAAAGAAAACAACTGAAAAGATATCAGAGCGGTGACGATTCCTGTGGCCACTCCCAGGGCAAAGGAGCCGCTGAAAACTCCGAGGAAAATCCCAAAGGACTTCAGCATCGCCATGACCTCAAAGGTGTGGCTGTTGTTTCCTTGTGGCTGGTAGGCCACAATTGACCTGATATAAAACAACACAAATTGTATTGGCAAGGATTTATAGAGCGTACAGAGTCCATTTAGGTTTAAAGATTTATACATATAGTAAGTATAAAAGGTGAAACCTGCATACAGATGTTTGCTTATTGTTTAGAATGTAACTGCTTAACATGTTCTGCAAACAGTTCCATTATCAGGCAGATATTTCTGCCAATAACTGCAAATTCCTTCACAGCTGTGGGTCTCTCTGCAGTCGTCACATTCTGAAAGGAGCCTTCGTTTGCCGAAGAGATGCAGCAATGACTCTGACCCCAACAGTTCAAATGAAGCGATAAAGAGAAAGGCACAGCAACGCAGTGGTGAGAGAGCTGAGACAGAAACAGTCTCAGACATTACCGGGATAGTTAGCTATTAATACTTTACTCAAAAGTAAACACTCAAAAATGATTAACTGGTGCAATTATCTCAAATAGTTTTGAGATTAGAAAAATGATTACAGGCTTCTCCTCAAGGTTTGCGGTAGTTAATGGACTCAACTCCAGTTCTGTTTGGGTAAACATGCCTCTACTGGCAATGGGAAGGGATTTAATTACCTTGTTTTAATAGGTGGAACCTAGTTTTCCTCAAAAAGAAGTTTAAACACGCGGCTTTTGATGTAAAAATGGGGATTTTGTGACAACTTCTACTATGAAGGGCACCAAACCAGTGAAGGTGAACCTAACTCTGGATCAGTCGGACCCAAACCAAACCGAGAGACATTTTGTGTGGTTCACCGCAGCGTTTGGAGAGAAGCCATCGGCTGTTCATCATCTCATCTCTGACAGTTTGCCAATTTTTACAGTTTCTGGGGCCGCTCAGAAGTATCCACTGAAATTACTTTCGTTCCACTTGGAAAAACATCTGCACTAAAAAAAAAAAAAATGAAATAAATAAAAATCCCACTTATTCCTGGAGTGGAAAATATCCATTTGAAAAGAAGAGGTAAGACCTCGTCTGCACCAAACTGTGTATGTTGTTAAAAATAAATTCAAGGTGGAAGATGGAGCAAACAGCGGATCAAGAAGAGGAGACTACAAAGCTTCTCAGTCCTTGTGATCAAAAATATTTTTAGGATGCAAAAAGCAGAAACAAATTCAGCCATATGCTTCATTTTGTGTCATCTTGTGGTTAAGTATCAACACTAAACTATCCCAGTGGTCGTATTCTAAAGAATAAGAGAACACTTCATATATCTTGGCTCAAATAGCTTTTGGAAATAATTTAGTTTGTTATTAAACAGGAGTCTCAGAATAAAGGATTATTCAAAAATTGAATTTTTTTTTTTTTTTAAATGCTCAGCTGAAGTAGTTTTATGATAAAATGTGATGAAAATATCAAAAACATCCATTTCCAAAGAGGCAACTCTAATGCTGTTTGAACCAAGTCTGTCTCTGAAATTAGATTTGTTCACCTTCTGCATTCACAGCCCCCCCCCCCCCCCCCCCATCCACACACACACACACACAGAGACACACAAATCACAAGGTATTTTGTGTTTAAGCATTCCTGGCATTCTGCCTCCTTGGCTCACACAGCATCCCTCACAGATAATAGAAATGCTTTCTTTGCTGACTCACAGCTTCAAAAACCAGCTAACCAGAACAAGAAAAATAAACTGATAAATAATGGAATGTTCTGCATCCCTGGTTGGAAAAGCTGGAGTCCAGCAACAAATAGCCTGCGATTTGTCATGTTTGTCCCACGGCACCGCAAAAGCAACACAATGCCATGCTCCACTTAGTGCACTCATTCAGTGGGCTGGTCTCTCCGCAGGGCCCGGCCCCTCCTCGCTGCTCGCTATTAGAACTTACAATTCTGTGGGAATGGCAACAATCCCGTGCAGAGAAGGAGGAAAACAGAGAGTCAGCTGAGGGACCACTTCTAGTTAAACCAGACGTCCATTTGAACACGATACTCGGTGAATAAACAAGCGCTGATCAGTCAACAGGAGATGCACGACACATACATGCAGCCTTTGTCTCCAAGAGTCAGACAGCTTTGTGCACGTGACAAATGTTTTCAGGGAAAATGCAGGTTGAGCCAGATGACTTACGAAGACAGAACCACGGCCACGGCATCGTTGAGCACGCTCTCTCCAAACAGTAGCGCGTACAGGTCCACATCTACCTGCAGCTCGTTGAAGATGGCCAGGACCGTCACTGGGGAGCGTTGAGAAAACCGTGAGCAAATAACTCAAACCCAACACAGAGAAATCCTATGCTAAGATCCAACACCGTCATCTGTAGTTCAGTGTTGAAACAGCCATGTTGAGGGAGTTAAAGGGAAAAAGACACATTTCAATGGCAGGAAATGGAAGACTTGTGTTAACTGAATGATTTTTTGCACTTTCTGATCTTCAAGGCATCCCCCACTTTTTCTCTTTTTGCCAGCTGTGGACCACCTCAACAGAGAGAAAAGGTTTGAAATGGTAACGTGATCTATGAACTACAAATAAGAATCCCAAACATGTGCGAGGATTTGCATGTGCTCATAATCGTACTGCAAAGCGTACGCGGGTCATTTAAATTATACTTATTATACAGCCAATGACATGAGCAGTTATGCCATTCTTTAGTATGGCTGTTTGCAGTTTTGACTTGTGTTCAGACTACAGGGCACTCGGGTCCTGACTGGGAAAAGCATTTGTGAGTCGCTATTAATCGTGCACAAATCATTGTACACAAATCTGCAGCTCAGCTGATGCACATTTGGAACCATTTGGAGGTTCTCTGCATCTCAGTCTTTGTAACAAGGAGTGCATACTCACAGCAAACTCAGAGAATTGTTTGCGTCCGTGTGCAATTTTTTCCCCCCAGTTTTGCGATACGCTATTCTAAACAACCTTTGAGCCTTTCAAAGTAATTCCAATGATCTCCGATCAATAATTAGCATTACAAGTGTGAGGATGAGCATATGTACCCGGGTCTGTGGCGGAGACGATGGCTCCAAAGAACAGGCAGTCCGTGAAAAAGAAGTCTCCGCCCAGCTGTCCCACCTGCTTCATGAGCGTCACACAGCCGTACATCAGTAACCTGTTGGAGGACCAGAAGGTGATATGCACCTTTGTGCTGTGGACACTTTACTTTCACTACAGGAACAGACAGAAATAAAGGCTTCATAAAGGATTCTTCTCTTTTTTTTTTTTTTTGTTTCAGGAGAATTGACATCCTTACCCAATAACAAAACAGGAAATAACTGTCCCCAGAAAGGCATAAGCCAGTATGGATCCCATGTTACGGAAAAAATGTCTCTAAAAGATAAAAGAAAAACACCACATCAACATTCATCTGCATACAGCTGCATTCACTTAGGAGGACATTTTAAAGAGGACATTATTTTGAGAGGAGCAGTACTTGTTATGAGTGAGAATTTAGCTTTGATCTAACATAGAGAGAGAGCCGGAAATACCACTGTACCCTTTTCAAGCTGTAGCCAGCGTGGAAGATGATGGGTGGCAGCAGAATATTGAAGAACACTTCCGGGTCAAAGGTAACCTGAGTGACACACACACAAAAAAAACCCACAATGTTTGAGAATGAAACTGAGAAACAAAAAGGAAAACTGCCTTCTGAGATCATTTAGATAAATCATTTAATCCAAGACATCTGAGACATCATGAAGCAGCTTGAGGGACAATCCACAAAAAGCTGCAAAAAAGCAGGTTCAGTCACAGCTTTTTCTCTTGTTGCTTGCGTTGAGGCTTTCAGGCTTTCAGCCTGGCACACGACACCACTATGGAGTGTGTAACAGCTTCACACACTTCTCAAAGAGGATTCTTGTGCCTATTCAGTCAGAGGAAATTAGCGTTTTCACACACTCATACTTGCAAAGTATAGAAAAATACCAAATAATGCATACTGCTTTCACTAATAATTAACCGAACAAAGATTTTTTTTTCACAGTTGTGTCATATATAAACGTCAGACGTGAAGACTGCTGGTATCATTCCAGTTAGAAATGACTAAAATATTGAGCTGAATATGGGAATGTTACCATTTCAATTCTGACTGGGTCATAAGAGAAAGTAAATCATCTCAGTAACCAATTAGTTTAGCTCAATAAGTCAGTTAAATTAAACCTGGAGAACTTCACGACTCAGACATTGAACAATGACAGTGAGACGGTGACAATCGGACAGAACAAGGTCCAGTACCTTTCGCAGCATCTCGTTATCCTGCACGTCGTTCACCTCGTTGGCGCCGATCTCCCCTTTCAAAGTGTACTCGTAGAATTTGCCACTGATGTTGACCAGCAGGGTGGCGGGGCTGGCGTTAACGAAGCAGTTCATCGAAGCTTTGCCGACATCCCGAGGGACATGAATAGCGTAGCGTAAGATCACCCCGACAATTACACCTGAGGAAAGAAAAGAGGGGAGGAGGGTTGGATTATATTCAAACATGTCTGATGCTTATTTGTATCTCTGCGTCAACTTCTTTTAAGTCAAACCTGAAGACTTTTTTCTGTCCATCCCTGCAGCTATTGAAGGACTTTGATTAATAAGTTTCACTGCAGCGTAGCTCTCAGTCTGTTTGCTTTCATGTGTAAAGCTGTGTGAATAAATGTGCCTCGTCTGGCCTCCACGCCACGTATTTGGATTGTCCCTGCCTGGTCGCTAGTTTGTCACGCCAAAAACAAAGATTGAGCAGCCGCCTGAAACTCAAATAAAAGACTTAATATGTACAGGAAGTCCCAAAAGCTTTGTGCTCAAGCTCTATTTTACTCAAATTTACATGCAAACCAGCATTGTAGAGGTTTGCAGCTGTACATAGATCGTCGGGGTGGTTCTGTCATCCTTCAAAAATACATAAACACACAAAGAGGAAAGGAGTGAAAGAGAACGTTTACTCTGTAGGGAATAAGCCTTCAAAGTCAGATAAATAAAATGTAAAACTCTATTACAATTTGAGGAAAAGCAAAACGTTTTTCTCAGCTATCATTGTGTTGAGCTCAAATCTGAAATAATCAGCTGTTAGATCAGGTGAAGGCCAGACGATTCCCATCAGTCCCTGAGGTTGTGCAGCTGGTGAAGGGAAGCTTTGGCACACTGACCACCAGTGAGTGGAGCTGCATGACGCTTATTCCTAAGATGAAATATACGTCAAGAGTAAAACACTGCCAATGGTTGCTCTGCTCCCTTTATGAATAAACGTCACGATCAATACGGGCACCCCGGTCACGACTGTATCTGGTTGTATGGGTTTTTCTGCAGTTACTGATCCGGTCTCCGTAGTTTTACAAACATGAGTCCACCGGGCCCCTGCGTGTGGAAACTTGAGAAATGTCAGCATCTTGGCAGCCAAGTAAAAGGAGTTTCAGCAAGGTTTCCCCAACGGATCGTCAGGTGACCAGGATCTGCACAACCTGCAGCACACTTATTCCAATAAAACAGCAATCCAGTCCATTACAGACACAGAGTCCAAAGACTGCTTGCAATTGGCGGACAAATCGTTTTATGACAAGAACAATTAAGATTCAAGTCTCCTGAAAACAATGTGTATAAAGTGTATATATATATATATATATATATATATATATATATATATGATATATTCTTTAGGGCCTTACTGAAGAAAGCTCCATTTCAACATCTGCAGATTTTCGGCCAATAGAAAACTGAAAAGACTGAAAGGGGAAATAATCAGCTGCTGTATTCAGTCAGATCAAAGGGACTTTCATTTCACTCCTACCAGCCCTCCTCAGCAGTGGGGAAGTCAGATACTGGCCTGGCGTGTTTATGCCACAACTGTTCTCCTCGGAGGCCAAATTGGTTGCTTAATGTCATTTTAGAGATCAAACAGGGAGCACAGGAGGCCTTCAGCGTCCCAACATCCGCTCCAACCGGGAAAAGCCCGCCACCTGAATGTTTTCAGATGAGCTACAGCTCAGTGAATTAAAAAGTAGAAAGGCTGACGGTTGACACACAGTCGTTTAAAATCTAATCAGTAACACAACATGACACTGATGGCTCTGGTGACGCCTCAAGCCGGAGCATCTCACCGTAAATCATCGCCAGCCCGGTCTCGTGCAGAAATCTGAACCGCCGATGTTTGAACAACCAGATGGTCAAGATGGTGAGGGTGAGGAGCGTGATGAAGATCAGCAGGTCCGCGCTGTCCTGCCTGTGGCTCTCCTCAGCCTTTTTTTCTGTAACGATGTTCTCCATGGCACTGTCCTCCTCCTGAGATGATGATGCTCGGCAAACACTGATGAACGCACACAGACTCACCAGCACAAGAAACCTCAGGGTCCGCGCAGCCCTCCAGGCACCTTTGACGGTCACTTTTAACACCATAGCGGCTCTTCGACGGACGACGGCAGCGATGTCGCCAGAGACGAAAGCCAATTCGTGGGGAAATATTACTCGCGGACTGAGGGGAGTAGACAGCAGAAAGACAGCGAAACCGATTCTGACCCGGAAGTTAAAAGGGATTTTTTTTGTTTCTCCAGAAAGCGTACAATATTTATTTCAACGTAAAAGAACCTTATAAAGGTATTTTGTTGATGTGATTCACAATTGCAGTTGTTTGTCACAACAAACAAGTGCTGTTTTAGACTTTTAAGTGAATATAATATGTATTTGGTTTTCATGGAAATTTTGAATAGCCGGCGATGGCCTCTTATGATGAAATTTCCCATTCGCTTTATTTTGAATAGGAAGTGAAACCTACAATCAAAAACAAAATAAGCAATGTTGACCACCTTTAGAGACTATGATTAAAAGATTACGTGAATAGATTTAGCAGTAAATGTAAATACCCACATTTCTACACTTATTTATGTTTCACTAACAGCACTAATATCGTAAATATGAAGTCTATCTTTATATTATTACACAAATATCGTCAGTGCAGTAAATCTCGCGATACGGAAAAAACCCCGGACATCTTCAATATGATGTTTACTTAAATCGGGAATTGTGGTTTTACAGGCTGAAAGGTTTAATATTGGCTAATCATAACCCTTTATATTTTAGGTCATGCTATTAAGAGAGACATATGCATACTCATGTTTTTCAATTATTTGATAAATGCATGGCTGTAGTATGTTTGTGAGACAAACAGTGAATTGATGTGCGCGGTATAGAAAAGGAGGAGGAGGAGGAGCGTAATTTCCGAGGCGTATTGGAATGTAGCAGAAGCGTAATCGCCTCTTGCGTTACTATTGTTAGCTTTCTATGGCTAAGTGGTGTTTATTTTTAATCGGAATCATCCAATGAAATCTTGAATTGCTGTTGCTGATTTGAAGCCATATATTCAGCAGTGCTTTGTAAATCACAAAACCAGAGATGACTACTAAAATCAAAGGTATGTTCAGCTCCAGAAATTAGCCTGTTATGCTAACATTATCCTCTTTGATATCAATAACGTCTCCTCTTCAAATACAGTTATGTTTAATTGAATTGAAACGAATCACTTGAACAGAAAACATACTGCTGGTTGATTATTAAGTACATGAATGTTGTGGGGAGCATTATTCGGTGTTCTCTGCAGTGTTAACCAGGGTTAACGTCGTGCTTATGCTACACAGCGTTGTTTGAAGATTCATTTGTAACATAAATCAACTTTATCCTCGTTAAATTTGTCCTGAAGTTAAGTGAATCGTAATGCAACCTCACTGAAATTAAATGTAAGCCCTACCTCACACACTTACACTTAAACATGGTTAAATATACGTGTTGCAAGACGCGAGCTTTCTTCATCTACTTTGTTACATACATAGTGATGGACTATGGCCGGGTAGATGTTTTAGTTTTTTGAGGGGGATTATTTACCATATATTAGGTTTAGTTTTTTCTTTGGGGGGGACAGTGCAATAGATTAATGCATTTCCCGAGGGTATGATTAATACAGAACTATGATTAAATCAAGAACAACAGAATGTGAAGAAAAAAAGTGTAAAAGGAGTCCAAATGTCGGGGGAAAGTCTCTGGAATTGTACAAACTACACTAAATTATCATATATGATAAACATTGTGAGTTGTTAAAGAAAACTGCAGGTGAATTTACTCCAATTTATTTATTTCAGATCTTTGTATCAGTAAAGTATCAATCGTAAAATAGTACAAGCATCATTACTACTGATACTAATAATTAGATAAGCATGAAATTGAAGTGATATGGAGACCAGTCCGTGTAAGCAGTTGTCAGTCACAGAACAGGGTTTTATTTGCAAACACGGTTTATAGTGTATTTACTTTGGCAAACAGACTACTTAAATGTTAAGTACAATAATCTAATGTGTCATTACTATCGCTTCCCCAGTTTGAACATCACAGACTGTAATGCCCGGCAAGCAATACACAATTTATAATTGTGCTTTGTTGATTTTGATGTGTTTTGATTCTAGTGGGGAAAGTCGGCTCCAAGAATAAGGAGGACGCTCCTTATGAGCTGGAGAGTCAATTTATCCTGAGGCTTCCTTCGGTGAGACTGCTGTACTTGCAGAAATGGATTGAAATTCAATTTGACTGCCAGTTAGAAATGATGTGGGCTCATTGTTTTTCTTTTTCTTTTTTTTTCCAGGAGTACGCCTCAACAGTAAGAAGGATTGCACAGTCGAGCAGTATGAACATGAAAGACAGACTCACCATCGAATTGCACCGTAAGCTGCTCTATCGGTGGTTGTTGCATGTGCGTGTGTGTGACCTGAGTGGCCTTACTGTTCAAACATCGATTTAAAATTCCTCTGAGTCCCTCTGATGGGACCTGTCACATTATCTATTCAAACCCAAGTTCAGAGTGTCTCACATTCGAATAAATAAAAGTTTTATTTGTTTTTAAACGATCGTTATTATTATTACTATCTTCATTTTATTCAGTTTTTGAAAAAAAAATCTTTTCAGTTTGTAATTTTGGATGCATTGATATCTGTATAATAACACTTCTGATCTACTGTCAATTATCAATATTTGATCAATATTTGGCCAATTGGAATGTGCGGTTTTATTATTTTTGTTATTTTACAGTCTAATGGGGACTGCCAAACTATATTTATTACAAACTAGGTTTTCCCTTTGTGTTTGTGTTTGTGGTGCACGCTCTTTTAGTGCTGATTAACTCTCAAGAGAGTCGCTGCAACCAGTGAAACGGGACTTTAAGGGTGTGTTTACACTCGACAGGTTTAGTTCAATTGAAACAAACCCTGATTCCATTGCTCAGCTAATGCAGATCATTTGAAGAGGTGTGTACGCTCTCCTATGAACCTAGGTGCACCAAACAAGCACCTTTTAAAAGAACCCTGTTTGATTGAAATGTGAACACAACGCAGGATAAAGACGCACAGATCTGCTGTACTTTTTAATTCAGAGCTTTCCTTGTACCTGTAAGCTTTAGAGCTGTTTCTTAGCAGAGTTTGTCTGAACCTCTGTTTCCATGCAGCATGTCTTCATTTGTGTGTGCAACACAGGATCTCCCCGGCATCATTTTGACTTCTTTATACAGCTCAGAAATTCTTTGTAGCATCTCAGCTGTTTCTTTTTTTTTTTTTTTTTTTTTTAAAAAAGAAAAAATATGCCACCATATAAAGCCAATTAGAATCTTACAAGCGCTTGTGTCTTGACAATCTGAATTGCTTTGGAAGTTTTTAGGGTTCGGTCAACAAAATCCTAAAGGTTGTCTTACCAGGGTGTGATCTTATCTGTGTGCCTTTTATCAGGCATTTGTTGTTTCAAAGTTTTGAAGTGTGGATGACAAAGTGAGCCAGGAATAAACTTCTGCTTTGGTTGGACCAAGAAATTGAGCAACAAGTGCGAATACGCTCCTAAACCCTCATCTGAGAAACAGTATCTGAACATAATTTGGCATGAAAAGCTGCATCCTGTCATGGTAGGAATAAGCCTGCGAATGTATGCATCTTTTTCTCTGTTAGACATGTTAGAAAACTACATTTGTACACTATTCTTTTTCAGCCCACGACATCCCTTTGACCGTAATTTGTTTCTCTTTGTCCCTCTTACTTGCAGCTGATGGTCGTCATGGGATAGTTAGAGTCGACCGGGTTCCTCTGGCCTGCAAACTGGTGGATCTGCCTTGTATGATCGAGTCTCTCAAAACGGTAGACAAGAAGACATTTTACAAGACCGCTGATGTCTGCCAGGTAATCTCCTGCAGTGAGCTGAATTAGATAAAGGAAGCCATCTCAATAGGATAGAATGATTGTGAGTACTTTTTGCCAGGTAGATCAGCCCAATGGTATATATATATATTTTTTAAATGAAACCGATTTCATACTAAAGTACAATTTTAACACATACTCAATATATTTTGTCTTAGTTTTCTTGTTAGTTATAATCTTGTATAAAGTGCCTTTCAAAATGTTAATTAGGAAGCATATTAGATTACTTTTTACTTATTACTTTTTTTCTGCATCCATAGATGCTGGTATGTACACTAGATGGAGACCTTTACCCTCCCTTGGAAGAGCCAACTGGCACTGACCCCAAGAACAAAAAGAAAGACAAAGACAAGGACAAGAAGTTTGTCTGGAATCATGGCAGTAAGTAGACAAATATCTGCCTTTGAACTGTTTCGACTGAAAGTTTCAGAAGAATTGGAGGCAGAATTTGCCTCCCCAGCTGATCAGCCCTTTTAGACCTCTCTAACCTTGTTGTTTTGGTCTACAGTCACCTGCCCCCTGAAGAACACGCGCAAGCGCAGATTTCGGAAGACCGCAAAAAAGAAGGTTTTGGCATTTTCACTTCCTCTTCAGCACTCCCTTCCCATTTCCCCCATCCGCCTCTTTAGGATCTTGTTTGATGAGCCATGTCTTTCCGAGGCTATCTTCCAACAAGACATTTACAATTCATAAAACAGCCACTGTGGTAAAAGTGAAAACCAAGATTTACATATAAATAAAGCCCTTCCATCTTAGTTGCCCCAAAGGCAGGCAAAAAAGCAATTTCACTATTGCTTTGATCAAAGTGAAAGCGAGTGAGCTGGAGTACCACACTTCTACTCTGTCTTCTGAATAGATCTTCCCGAAGGTGCGGAACTGAGCCATATTGATTTGGCTCCTTCTGTTTTAATCGCTAATGTGCTTCCTGGAATGTGGCCAGCTGCTACCTTTGCATGAGTGTGTGTGTGTGTGTGTGAAGGAACCTAATCTCTCCCCTTATTTCTGCAGTACATTGAATCTCCTGACGTTGAAAAGGAAGTGAAGAGATTGCTGAGCACAGATGCTGATGCTGTCAGTGTCCGTATCCTTTTAGACACCCACAAATATTCAGAATATCTGGGTTGAAAGTCAGAATATAGTATGTAACCAAGCAGGTTTTCATGTGTCTGCCATGTATCCAGAAAAATGGCACAATTTTATGAAAAAAGAGCAGTCTGATTTATGGGTAATTATCCATTGTGTGACATCTAGTCTATAGCCATGACTGTAGTTTTAAAAAGCATCAAATGGTTCTATTTAGTCTTTTAAGATGAACATTACCTCAGTCAAGTTCAACTCCCAAAATAGGTTCATTCAAGACCCAGCTGGATGTTCTGACTCCTGGCTGGATCACTTGACTCGACTCGACTCGACTCGACTCTAAAGCCTTTCAGAGAGAGATGCAGTGTGCAAAAACGTGATAAGTGCTCTAATGACACTCTGAACTTGCCTGACAGAATAAGAGCACAGCAGGGCTGTTTTGTGTGACTGCTTGCTGTGTGTTAATTGAGACGGACTCTTCATTATCATTGCTTAGTTGGTCACACTCAAACTAGATTCTAATTATAGTTTTAGGCTTTGCATACAACAGCAGACATGCACGCCACATGCAAACGAATATTACGTTTTGTTCTTAAAATCTCATTTTAAGGTGACATATTATGGAAAGAAATCCCTTTTTTTTCTTCTTTTTTTTTTTTTCCTGCCCATGGGGTGTCTGAAATCAGCTGCAAGTGTTAAACTCCCCCAAAACGCAACCATGGCATTTATTTTTTTTAGCATCCCTTTGTTTGGAAGTTGCTGATTTTCATTTCAAAATGACGTCACTTGTCAAGTTCACTCCACCTCCTGTGATCAGCCTTGAGCCCCGCCTCAAATACACACTGCTAGACAAACAAAGCCAGCTTCTGTTCTGTTGCCAGCCTCGGGATATAAGAACCCACTGGATGAACTATATTCGAGGGTACTGTTCCAGCAAGAGTTAGTAAAGACTGTGTATGTGCAGCAACCACATTTCATTGGACTGTTTTAAGAACTTTGTCCAATTTAAGGCTGGACTGAGGAAGCTGTGCCACAAAGGGGGGGATTAGTCCCAACTCCCAGTGCCTGAATATACGAGGGAACTGTAAGTATCGGAGTAATAACTTGTCGGAGTTAGTTTATTTATTTATTTTAGCAGTAGCTATCGCTACTGGCTTAGGTAATGAAGATGGCGTACACCAACTTCTAAGAGGTTATTGCTGTGGCTTTTTGAAAGATTAATGTTTTTGTTACACATCACTTTGCTGAATGCTTTCGATTTGTCTGTAATTCAGAAAACCTGCAGCTGGGTGGATAACACCAGTCCTCTCTTTACTCTCGTTGAACTTCGTGTACCGCTCTCTCTGTGGGTTAACGTTACATTTTTGGCATGTTTCTGGAAAATAGATACGTCTCCAAGTACAATTGTTTAGTGGCGTTTATATATACGAAACGTTTAAACGCAGACATTACCTCGAGTTAGAGGTCCACATCTTTGGCTTTGTCCAGTACACTTGATCAGATGGTATCTTCTGCAAACTTACAGCTACACCGCTGAAGCATTTTCCTCTTTAATCAATAGAGTAACTATCTAAATCTCTATATAGAGCTTTAGTGTTTCTGGCATGTCTGGACGAATAGCTTCCTTATGTCATGTTTACTGCATTAAATTACACAACGAATGCCCAGGTTTTGATGACCGGTAACGTACGTAAGCACACAGTAACTCGCCACAGTCAGCCTGGCAGTGTGTTCTTAGCCAACATACAGAAACGAACCCTTCACCGACCACCTGTTGCAGCCTTGTTGGTTGAACTTCACTTAAAGAGTAGCTTGTAGCACTCAGGCTTAATTGCACTGTGCTTAAAGCAGCAGGTATTTTGAGGGGAAAAAAAAAGGCATTATATATGTCACCTTCAAGGATGAGCTTGTCATAAAACTAAAGTCATTTGGCAGAGGAATGGTGGGGAGAATCTGCAGGTTGTTGTCCTTAACTCACGATGCTCAGGATGGGAGATTATTGCAGAGGATGAGTCTAAAGAAGCAGATCAACACGGCTCTCTGGCCAATCTCGACTCTTCACCTGGAACCTCGGGCCACAAGATGGGTCATGGATCCTCAGGTAAATATTACTGAGCAATACCACGAGATCCCCTTTAAAGTTAAAGCAGTGAAAAGAGACGTGTAATTGCACAGAAATATATATCGAGGCCGATCCTGTGTTCCTGAGGCAATGATGCTGTTGAGATTTCAGAAATGCGATTTCAGCCATTACACATTCATTTTTTTCATAATCATTTGGAAAAAACTTTGTAGGCTATATAAATAAATGCATAACTGATTGAAGACATCAAGTCTGCACTAAAGCATACACTGAATTGCCACCTCATGGTCGTGGTTGATGTTTATGCTTAAAAAATCATTGTGACTGAGAAGTGATAATCCAGTAAATTCTTTAGGGATCATATTTACTCTTTTTAAGTCTGCAGACTAATATTCTTAACCCTGTCAATGATAACTCACAAACTTATCACCGATTAGAGGACAATTTGCATGCTTTTACCTTTCAAGCCTGTAATATTTTCAAGATACACAAACAACAATATCTATTTTTTTTTAACGGTAAATGGCTCACACTTGTAATGCACCTTTTAACCTTATCTGGCTTCTAAAAAGCACTTTTACAGTGTATTTCTCATTTACCCACTTACACAAACACTGCACAATGCTTCTTAATAGTTTATTACGTTTGCACTCTCGACAATCAGCGCAGAGTTCAGCGTCTTTCCCAATGACTCTTTGACAGTTGGACAGGCTGGGGATCAAGCCAGTGGTTTTCCAACCTGCTCAATATTTTAATTACGGTTGTAATTAAAGTATTGATGAACATAAGGGAAAAGTTAATGATTTGCAATAAAAGCCAGAGGTTTAACCTGTCGGATGGCTTTTGTTTCACATTTATGGTATTTTTCAGGGGACTTTTTCATCAGGTTCTACCAGAAACTTTATATTTATGGACAAATCTAGGCGAGCGCTCTAAAGTCTCGTCATGGTCAGTCTTCGTGTCCTTGATGATAACGCTAATGCGCTCTCCATGTTTAGTCCAGCATGATGAACTGAGGGAGATCTTCAACGACATCAGCAGCTCCAGCGAGGATGAGGAGGATGACGGAGATCGGCAAGAGGACGAGTATCTCAATATCATCGACACAGAGGACGAGGTGGTGCGACAGCTCCAAGACAACCTCAACGAGTCGGACTCTGCTCAGCATGAAAATGACAGAAACAACCAGATAGGTGAGAGGACCCCAGGGTTTCTGAGCAGGTCGTCACTATTTTACAGGTTTACTCAAGACTGGTGATGGTGTGAATGTGTCATTGAAGTGGTGTACTTGTGATAAAATGACCTTTATCAAAGATAAATGCCTTGTAGATGTTGGTTCAGTTGTTGGTTGGACAAAACTGTTTCTCAACATCGCTTTCAGTTATACGAACAAGTGTCATTTTTCATTAAAGTGAAATGATTTGATAGTTAAACTAAGGATGGAGATGCACTCCTGTTGTTACCCTATTTGCTTTTTCTGTGATCGAAAGACAAACTTTAGAGATTTAACCAGATTTTCATTTCCACAGTTTGAAGATTTATGTTGAAAAAAAGGTGATGGAGCTGAAGATGTATGTTCCTATAGTGGGAGGGGAAGGTTTAAATGCACCTGAAATGCATATTTTACCACATTGTTTTTGTTATTACTTTAGTGAATGTCTACTTACTCTCAGACGTGATTTGTGTTACTTTTGAATAACTTGCAGATCTAGCCGGATGAAGCTCTTGCAGCATCAGATTATGCAGTCCTTTATGCTGCTGTGCTTGCAAGTCACACCTCAGGTGAATTTTGAGCCGTAGCTGCCAACTCGGACTGATGCTGAAGACGGCCCAACGTAAAATTCAAATCAAATCACCCTCAGATATTTGTCAAAGCAGAGGTCAAAAATAAACAAAGCTGGGTTTCTGGACTTTTAACGAGAGCTGAATTCTCTAAGTCAGAAACCAAAAGCCGTCATATAAATAGCCCCTTCACATGAATACGTGTGCTGTGCTCTTGCCCACAGAGATGAGCATCCTGACAGCTCTTGGCTCCCTTGCTTGACGAACCGGTCTGACAGGTGTTGTAACTCAGTGTGCAACTCAGACAGCTGTCTGGTCTGACAGCACAGCCTCCTTATCTGCATACACGGAGCTGTCAGTCAGCAGCACGTCCCGGTCACCTCCACGTTAGCATTCGAGCAGAGCCTTTACCATTAGGCCACAGGCAAGCCCTGTATGTTTCCAACAGCAGCGCAGATTTTGTAATAAATGATTCTGCAGGTTTCCTTCCTGCTTAATTTTGCAACAGCTGCATCAAAGAATTGAACACCAGTGAGAAGAAAAAAGCGAATGGATTAGTTCAGGATTTAGTTTGAAAGATGGTAGGTGGTGGCAGAGCCACAGGTTGGTGTGACACAGTTGGATTTAATGATAATTCATGTCGAGTTCAGAACAAAGTGATTTAGCTGGGTCTTTTAGAGCCTCATTCCTGCTGCTGCATCATCTCTTCAATGAGCCGACTGTTCCCATGAGCTACAATTTGTCCAGCTGGAGTGGAAGTGTCTTTGTTGTGAAGCAAGCTTAGGTGCAAATCTTGTCCCGGAGGTATTGTTAATGTATAGCTTCTTTCAAACGATGGCACATCTTCATCTGTCTCTAATCTTTTCTGTCGACTCTTCGCTGCGCATGAAAGCAGAGACATGAGTGTTTTTACAGCGGCCCTAACACACGATCCACCTGCTTTCCTCTGCAGTTATGGAGTATCAGGTGCAGATTAACAGCGTTAAGGCCAAGCTTCAGGAAACCCGCGCCCGGAAGAAACAGCAGGAGGAGCTCATCATGAAAGTGGAGAACCAGGCCCTCAAAGTAAGCAGAAAATGCAGACTTATCTTTTTCTTTTTTTCTCTAAACATCAGTCAGAAACTAGGTCTGCATGTGAAGAAATATTCACATGCAGATGAGCTTGGAGGCAAAAAATCTTCATGCAGCAAAAATACCCTGCAGTGATATGAAATCTAAAAAAACCAGCTGATTACACACATTGTTGGAGGCTTTTTTTTTCCCTCTGTATTTTATTACTTTGAATATTGCATCTCCCCCGGCAGCTTTTCACTGTATAAGCACTGTCATGCACGAAAAATTGCATGAAAATTCATTCTTCTGCCCAGCGCTCTTTACCGAACACTTTACAATGAGTGGGACATGAGCAGACATGGTGCTTTTTTTATGTTGCCATTTAGAGCCCTCGTTTCTTGGTGTTTTGGGACCGTCAAAGCCTCATCTCTAGTCGTTATTATCACAGTCGCATGGAAAAGGTCATCTGTCTCTGACTGGCGTCCCGAGTGGCCTTTCTGTCAGTGAGAAGATAGTGACATGAGCAGCGCGGGCAGACACACATTTAAAGCCATCGCAATTTAATGAGGCTCAGCGTGTCGACTTGTACAAATCATGTTTGTCTGTCTCCTCTTGCAGAACCGCTTCCAAGCCTTGTTGGATGAAATTATTCAGCAGGAAGAGCAGGAGATGGAGCAGGTAAATTCCTCTTTTGTGAAGCCTGAGCATTGGAGCTCTTGGAGTTGTCTACAGCTCTCATCACTTTGGGTGAAGGCTAAACAGATAGCATTGTCCTTGCTATTATTTTTTTTCAAGCCCAACCGTTTTCTTATCTAAAATGATCTTACTGTTTCGCTCAAGTGAAATTTAATTTGTCAAAAGCTACCAGCAGATTGCTTTTTTCCCACTATAGCATAATGAACTCCCATTGTCTTCGATTATTGATACAAGATGACATGTTAATCATCATCCATTTACCCTGTAATTACACCCAGGGGCTGCTGGGTATCAATCACACTCTCTGTTTTGTGCTCCGACAGTTGGCCTCTCTGCAGGAGCAGCTGGACTCACTGATCGAGAAGTGACCAGCAGGGGGCAGTCTCATGTCATCTTCAGCCACACATCATTAGGAAGATCCAGGGAGGAGGGAGGCTTTATTAGCGCACTTGCTGTGTCACTCCTCTCAGTTTTAACTGCATACTGGTTTCTGTGCTAAAAGTGACAATTTTTATGAAGGCAACAAAATTTACTGCAAGTCACTGCACATGGTTGGCCCCCGAGGGTGGATATCGCCCGTTTTGTTCGTCATCTTGAAACTAACTTTCTCTTCACCATTTTTGTTTTTCTCTGTGTATGAAAAATAAATCCTTGTAAAAGAAACTTGTGACGAATTTTCATTGAATTCGCTTATAAAAGAAAACAGTTTGTTCCAGTTTGATGGGTTTTTAGGTTTTTTTTCCTGCTCAGCAGTGCACAGCGTACTCTTTACTAAACTAATTTGATACAGTTTCAGTTATGCTTCAGTAAGTCATTAAAATCCTTGAAAATATTACAAAAGCAATTTCTTTATTCAATGTTACACTTGGACAATCAGTGTTTCAGTTAGTGGGATGAAACTGACTGTCCCTTACTGGTACAGATAATGATTATGGCTCTATTGGTACTGTTGAACCTCACTGAATACTTTCCTTGAAATAATATGATGCGAAGTAGGAACCTATTACATTATACATATCTGTATGCGTTTGCTTTGCAAAGAAGCAGTGAAAAGAGCTGAATTCCTGCCAATTAAACAAAGATCTTCCAAAATGTCTGAAACAAAATATGTGATTTTAGGGACTATTGTCATAACTAAGTATGACAGGTGTTCTTGTTCATCTTATCTAAATGAAAGTATTCATAGTGCTTGTTGGTATTGTTCTGTACGTCATACTAAATAAGGACAGATTAAACCCCAGATCTGGTACCACACAAAACCATGTAAAATTTACACAGGTTTTATGATGAAAACATGTTTTAAGGAGGGATTTAAAATAGATTACTGATTCTGCTGTCCTGATCTCTTCAGGCAGCTCCCTCCACAGCTTTGGTGCTCTCCACAGCTATGGTTACCTCTGGTTTCTGCTCGAGGATGTAGGAGTTTGCACAGGCTTGTGTAACACCAAGAGGTCAGATATGTAGCAGCAAGAGAGTTTTTTAAGAGTTCGAACAGTCGACAATAAAACAATGACGTTGTTTTTCTTAGAATTATTATTATTTCATGGTAACTTGAGGGACTATACCTCTAATTATGTGAAACTATACTTAGATTTAATCTTAAATCTTGAAAGTAAGTCCATGGATGAGAACCTGGTACATTAACACTTTAGGAAGAGAAACAGTTGGCTGCATGTTTACGAGTCTCGGCTCTTCTGAAAAAATGTTTCTGGACAGATGGAACACGAGTATTTTAGTAAGACTCTTCAGCTTTATGTTCACTGGGGAAATAATTAGCATCTCTCCAAAAGGAAGATTTGCTGACACATGAGGGCTCAGTCGTGTTATGGGCTTACTTGTGGAGTCTGGCAGAGGCTGCTTCAAGTCTGAAATCAGAAGGTTATGAAAACACTGTAGTGCAAAATACTCTGTCCAGTGTCAGCTTCAGGTCATGGTGAATGACCAGAAACACATCTAAAACCATTCAAGAGAGTTGGACCATTCTGGAGCTCCCCTCTATGAGTCATGATCTTAATTCAATTGAAAATCCATGAAAAGACTTTCAGTTGAATTGAACCACTGGACTAAACTACCAAGCAGTCCCAGAGATTACAAAAAAATTGCTTTATTGCCATGATTGCCTCAAAAAGGGTGTGCAACAAAATATGAGGTTATGGGTCCCAGTTATTTGTCTGTTGCAATAAAATAAAAACTCGCTTGTTATAGAAAATTGAGTTGCTTTAATAGTTTCAGGTCATTTCAGAGAAATGTGGCTTTTTTTAAAATAGAATGGTATCAATAATGTTTACCACGTCTGTGTCAAGTCATTTCTTCCCAGACATATATACAGCATGTATATTATATATGACAGTATGATTTTCATATTTGAATATTTCCCAATAATTCATTTAATTGACAACTTGCAGTTTATTTATGTGATGGCCTTGTGCATTTTTTTTTTGAGTATTCAATCACATCCTGTTCAGATCAGAGCTGAAATTAGTAGCAATTACCGAGGAATGATGAGCAGCTTTTCACAATTAGCTGACAATTTATGAGCTGGACAATTCATCAGGCGGTCAACAAAATAACCAGAAGAGTCATCAGTAATCAAAACTCTCACAGCAAACATGCAGCAGTCCCTTGGTCCATACCATGAAGGGCTGTGCAGGCCTGTCGTGGTCAGACAGCTGCAACCATCAGAGTGCTCCACTTCCAGAATGATCTTTTGTTGTTCAAGAGTGAGCTGGACCTTTCTCATCCACATGATTCTGGACTCTCCTGCTCCTTCCTGAAGGGATTGCCCGAGCAATCGTAGGGCTAGGCGAGGGATTAGCTGCACAGATTAAAGTGGCCATCTCCAAACCCTGCCTAATCCTGCCATCTGTCAGAGAGCAGCAAACCAGCCAAGACACTCTCAGCTAGGCTAATTAGAAAGGCAAAAGAGCACAGTCAAAGAGGGGAAAAGAAATCTGGAAAACAGACATATATCAACATAATCAGAGTCACAATGGAGGAGACGTACCTTCTCGAGCATCCAGGAGTTAAGAAGAAAATTCTGTCTGGAGGCACAGGACCACTGCCTCACTTCCCACCTGGCACAAAGGTATCCTAAACCCGAACCTACGTGAAACTAGATATTAAGAGTGACGATATTTAGAAATGGATCCCTGTATACTTATCATTGTGGAAAAATGTTTGTAATTTGTCTATTTTTTACGAGTGTTGGCATCTCAATTAGATTTCCTTGAATTATTCACAAGGTGAAGAAATTTATTCTGTATCTTGCTCACATGCACAGAGCAAACATTTGGTCAACCAAATTGCAACATGCTTTTTTGGCCCAGGTTCTGTTCATCCACTGATCCGCTTGGTCTCCAACTTTTTCCCTTCCTTCTTACATCCAGCCATATGGCACCGAGCCTGGACACTGACAAATATTTTCCATGACAGTGCCAGCATAAATTTCCATTCACCTGTATGTGTGTGTGTCTATGTGTGCCCATGTGTTCCTGTGCCGTTGAGGTGATTCCCAATTGCTCACACAATTATCAGACTTTTTCTATCATACACAGTCTGTCAGGCTATAAATAGGATGTTACATGGATCCAACATAATTTTACAGTCAGGGTGGCAAGGCTTTGTGAGTCTGTCACATACACACGAACAGATGGGAGGCATAATCAAAATCTGCTTGTCTGTGTTGCTTGAAAAGTTTCTGGACTTTAGTTAAGTGGTCCTTATCATAAATAATAAAGTATAATGATGGCAAGACAAAGGAAGACAGTCTAAAAAGTAAATTGTGCATTTTAACCACTACAGATCATCTAACTTAAAATGGATATATTCAGTTTTAATCCACATAATATTATATCACATACATACATATATATGTAGATATATACATATATCTACAGACATAGTAATGCAATTCCCCACTGTATGTCATTACATAGAGTAAGTTTATATGTTCATTCAGCTATTTTTTTGCATCACATGTCTTCTGAAAAATTCCTTTGAGTTATCGCAGCAAAAGAAAAAATATCTAGAATAATCTTTGGTGGTTCGACACTGATGAGCAGTGATGAGCCACTGAGCCCTGCATTAAGACAGGAGATACAGGAAGAGAAGGTGTTAGGAGTTAGGAGGTGGCTGGGACAGTGGACAAGCAGGAGGTGGGTAGGATTGCACGAACGATGTTCTCAAAGGCAAAGTGACAGAATTGCAATAACATACAAAGAACCACGGCTAAAGCCTGACTTGCGAAGAGAAATCAGGCACGAAGATCACTTGATGAGAGAAGTGAGGCAGAAATTGAGGATGGAATTATTTTGACAGTGTGGGAATGCTGAAGTGATGAGGGTGAATAGGCTCACAGGAATAGCCCGTATTCATCTCAAAAGGGTAGAGATCTTCCTTACTGAACTTGCTCTGAAGCTTCTCTTATGATAAAGGGAGAATAAAGGAACAGATGTGCTATTAAAAGATTTTGAATGTCCATGATTTTTTTTTACAAACTGATGTTTTCAGTAGTGCATGGACAAAGAGTACATGATTACATGATGTAAATGATCAAGTTTATTTATGTTTTTACTTATTCATTTATAGCATAGTTTGTTAAAAACTACACTTGGCTGCTTTCACGAGTCTCATGAAGTGGCCACTAAGGATGATGTGCTTCATTAATCTCTGTTCTTTGAATCTTTCTTTTCCCGCACTCTTTTGGTATGCAAGCTGATGTTCCATTTCCAGACGCTGTTGGACAACTTTGAACGTACAGTCATCGATGACAGTCGCCTGGCTGGCAGACCAGCTGAGATCTTTGTGGGAAAGATGTTCAAGATGGAAGTGTGGGAAACCCTGCTGACATCTATGAGGGTTGGAGAGGTGGCTGAATTCTGGTGTGACGCCGTTGTGAGTTAGATCAATGACTGCAATAACATGTTTCTAAGATAGCAGGCCTCTGACAGGTCCCAATAAGTTTTTGTGAGTGTGGAAGGCAAGCTTGAACTCCTTATGCCGATGCGCATGAGTCAGCCTTTTGCAGCCTCCTACGTGCTCAGTATATAAACAAGGCAATCTGTTGTGCAGTTTTTTTTTTCCTTTTGAAGAACGATGTCATTTTCAAGTTAAATTGGGCTAGTACATGTGTTTTCCTTGTAGAATTGATTGACACAACCCCAAGTTAGCATGATTGGGTGCTGTATGTTTCATCTTAGACCCTATGATTCATGTTTCTGTTGATGTCCAAATCCTGCAGCACACAGGTCTGTACCCCATTGTGTCCAAGGGAATGAGACTGATTGCTCAAGGGAAAGACCCTCTAGAGGGCCAGAGACACATGTGTGGCATGGGAAACATGTTCCACTATCACTCCACTGGTTTCCCAGAGCTCGACGAGATAATGAGAACTCCTCAACCACTGATATTCATCATGGAGCTGTTGCAGGTGAGCGCCAGTGTAACAATATTGAATGTCATTGTGGATAGCCCTGAGGTGCAAAACACACAGTAAGAAAACAGAGGACATGCCAGCATTTCAGAAAAGAAAAGAATAGTTCTATATGTTTTGTTGTTGAGATGTTTTTGGAAATGCTGCTGTGTCTTCTGTATTCTTTTGTGTTCTGCTGTTTCGTGAAATTTAGCTATGTTCTTTTATCTCCATCTTTTATTCTTTTTAAATTGGTGTTTTCTGTCTTAACAAGACAGCGTGGTTTCTGGTTCTTTATGTGTTTAATGAAATCCTGCTGTGTTATGAATTGTATCGCAGCATTTTCTGAAATTATGCTAAGTTTTTCATACCTCAGGGCCACCTTTGAAGAAGAAGACAAATAGATGACAGTTTTTACCCTTCAGCTGTCTTCAAATTCTTTTCAATAAAAAGCTTCTATTACAGTAAAAAGGAAACACTAACTTCATAATCCAACCCTTTTATACAACTGAGACCTATTATCACTTACAATGCAGTGACAGAACTGACAAAATTCAGTTCCAGTTTCTGTCGAAAGCATTCAGCTTTGAAATGATAAATAATCTGGTACAAACTTGAAACTCACCAGGGGTCCAACTGCAAAGGTTGTAAATTAAATCTTTATTGTATTTTGCATTTACAGGAGTTGACAGCTTTGCACTCGTAGAAGACTTTAGATCTTTAACACAAGTAAAAAGCGGCTATACCATAAAGACAACATGATGAAGCACTGTTGGGTGAGAGCCTACTGCACGTAATAGCTCCTGTTAAAGTGCTATGGAACGTCTGAATGACAGTTATCTTTATGATAGTATTTTGTGCAATCTAATTACAATAAAAAGACACTAAATTACAGGAAAATATCACTTTCAAAGACTAAAATGAAATGGGATTCTTCTCTCACTTTTATTGCAAGTCTCCATCTTGTAATAATCTCAGGAGGAAGTTATGCAACCTCCATCTGAGCTGCTCAGTTCCATACCTGAAAACAGCAGGAATGTGTTACAATATTCATAATATTTGCAAGATTTTTTGTGAAATTGTGTCAGTTCAAATTCTTTCAAACCATAGCTTTGAAATCAGCATAACAAAAATACAAGTTTCCATATGTGATGTAATAAACAACAGTATAAAGTATGAAAAATATAATTCTGTGTGCATGCATTTAGTCTCTTTTTGCTGATACAATTCTTTGAACCCATCTGTGTTCACCTCCATCATTGGAGTTTTTTCCTCTCTTTTTAATCCTGCTTTGCTCTCCTCCTGCCCCTGCTGCTTCCAGGTGGGAGATCCCTTGTCCTACCACAGAGAGTCGTGGATGATGGAAAAAGATGAGAAGCTGCAGACGGTGCCAATTCTCCACATGCAGGGCAACGCTCTGGTCAAGCAGAAAGACTTTAGAAAGGCTGCGAGCAAGTACAAAGAGGCCATCCTGCTGTTGAAAACAGTCCAGTCCAGGGTGAGTGAGGGATGAGGCTAGAAAGGTGGAATTGAGGGAGCTTAATAGCTTGCTGTGCAAGGCTGTGAATGTTTCAGTTTTTTTCTCCCATTATTTTTTAGGTTTTTGGGACATGCAGCACGTGCTTCTCCAGGGGGAGATCACCATTTTTTCTGTTTTGCTCTGATACACTGTGTCCCTGCTCACAGGCAGTTGGGTGGGAGGGCTGACAAAGGCAAGAGATGGAAAAGCAACTCAGGATTGTCTAGGATGAGAGGGGGAGAAGGGAAGCTATGTATGAATTATTTTTTGTTGGAGATGAATTTAAGGCAGCTTGAGTTGTATTCATAGGTTTGCTGCTGAAGGCATACAGGTAGTTGGCCATTGTTTGACGAGCTAGTAAATCTTTGTTGACCTGGAAAGATTTTCTTTTTCTCAAAGCTCAAAGACATATCTTGTGTGAATTAATATGAAAATATTTAAACTGACTGAATGAATCTTAATTATTAGAATATGTGTTGAAGCTGCTAAGCAACAGCAGCACCATGAGCATGCCTTTGTTCTTCCATCTCTGTGTGTAGGAGATGCCGGGTGATGTGGACTACATTAACTTGGGTCGAATGATTGTCCCTCTGGAGTTGAACTACTGCCAGTGTATGTTGGAGCTGGAGGAGTACTATGAAGTCATAGAGCACACCACTGAACTGCTGGAGAAGCACAAAGGTAAAAGCCAGGAGATGTTTTATTACAAGGGTTTATTCTGATAAAGATCAACTGTTTTTTCAGTGAAAAGCTTCTTTTGATGAACTTTTCTTCAAGGATGTGTTACATCAGACCTTATTTCACTCTTTTGTCACCTGACTTCACACTTACACGGTGGCAGCACTCGATCAAACCTCGGTGGTGGGCAGCTGCGTTGAAATGGCCAGGGTTAATCTTGTGCATTGATGTGGATTAATGTGCAAGGTTATTATTCTCTCATTTTACTCGCAGAGATGTAAAGCAGCAAAATATACCATGTGTTCACATTTCTCTAACTTCAAGGCTGCTGTCAAGGAAGTGCTACTTTCTAATAAGGAGGAAGAAAAAATATCACATTTTCAGCTTTTGTGATTCATGCTTGTGTCATTGTTATTTTCAAATTGATTAAAAAAGTTATTTTAATGCTTCAAAATTCTAGGAAATCTCCATTATGGGACAAATATCTTGCTGGCTTTAGGATTTATGGGTTGTTTTTTCACAATACAATCCTGAAAACAGTTGGTTTTGTTTTCTTTATAAAAGGGCATTTCTGAAACTAATTCTCACAGGCAAAAAGAGATTTGGAGCACTTTAGATATCTAGTCTCTAAAAATACAGGTATCATTCTGTCTTCATGTTTATAGAGGCCATCGAAAACAAATTTTCATAATAGATATTTTGACCTTTGAGTAATTGGCAAGATTATAGACGGGTACTATAGTTCTTACTGCAGACCAGGATAATGTTGGCTATGTCTTTTTAAAATGCATAAAAATTAAACTGCATACTCAAATATTTAAAATATAGCTAATTTTGTCTAGTAAACATCAGTTAATGTAGTTGTAAAAATATTGAGATGGTTCATATACCCTTAAATAAGATATTTCACCTTAAGTAATATGCAGGAGAAAAAAAATGTAATATCTGTGGCATGGTCTATATATTACTAGACTATCTTGCAATGTCAGCTTTGAAAAATTAGATGAAAAGAGGAACAACAATATGGTGTATATATTGTTAGTCACAACACTGAAAATGCAGACAGGTGACATAAATTTTATATCATTGCTGTGGCACCTGTCAGGTGAGAGAAATGCAATTGCCAGTTCTGATACTGGTGTAATTTAGTTGTACATGTTTGAACAAAAGAAAACAAAAAAAAAGAAGAAGAAGAGGAATTTGAATTAAACAAGGTCGACACGGTTATGTATTTGCTTTCTATCACTTTATCGAAAATTAGAAACATCAACAATAATGAATAATGAGTCACACTTGATTTTGGAGATGCGGATGGATGGTGGCAATATGTACACCAGCAGCAGGGTATGTGGTAGGGGTAGGGCCGCATGCACAAGTCATATCTGTGTATGGCCCTGCTTCTCACTTTAGGCAGCAACACACCTTGGGTAGTGCTGCTGTCTCGCTGCTTCCCAAGCTGTGGTCTCAGCCCCATGTACAGAGAGGATCACCACTTTGAGTGCAGCCACTGGGAACAAGAGCAGGACAGTAAGAAAACACATTTTAGAAATTAAACTCACTAGTTGTCGGACATGCCTGCTTAATTTAGAGGCGAAATCCAGCTGATTATGGGTGAAATTTGTGAAACAGCTACCCAAAGACAGTATGATTACACCAAACACACTGAGTCCACTTCAGTCATGGTATGACAGCTTTAGGTTAGGCATGAGGGCTTACGGATGCTGATTTTACATTATCACAGTGATAAACTTCACCTTGTAGCTTGAGCTAGCTTCTCATTTCATCTGTTCCTGACAGCACGTACAAGTGCATTTACATAGCTGCACTGCCCCACCCAGTAAACAAATCTTCTAGGTGGAACATACGGGCTGTCTAACCTTGCTATTCTGAGACTGCATGTGGTGCCCTGCAGATTAAAAAAATTCCTGCCAACATGGCAGATTTGCCCCAAGATGTATCACCCCTGTGATTAAAAAAAAAGAAGTTACTTGCTACAAATCCAGTGAATTTCAGGACAAACTTCAGCTACTTAATATAGAAGTGTCTGCAGTATAGTAGCAGGGTGCACCTCTCTGCTGTGTATTAGCTGTGCTTTCTGGTGAATGAGAAGTAAAAACCAACTCACTCTCTCACACTCACAGAGTATCATCAGCGCGACTTGGCAACTGACAGACGTTCAACCCTTAGAAAGAAACCTTTGAGACATTCTGCTATTTCTCAGGCTGAGTAGTCATTGTAGAAGTATGTAGCCAAAACCATATCACACTGTTTGTTTAATATATATATATATATATGTATATATATATATTAGAACAGCAGCCTCACAATGCTTTCAATTCGACTGCAACTGAACATTTAGTCTTAATGATTTGCTTTTAAGTCACAATTTCAGACTTATTTTGCTGCCTGACAACTAAAACTAAAAATGTGTGATTGCAGCTTTATTTTGAATTTGAATAACTTCCATACTCCCTGCACTCGCATAACATAAACATCTTGTAATATATATTTGAAGAAACATCTTATGGACAAGCAAATGAGTTAAAAAGACTTCAAATATTTTTTTGGCAGCAAATTTCCCAGTGGATTGCTTATCTATGTCTGTCCTTAAGAAAGGCAGGTTGTAGTTAGCTTAGCTTAGCATAAAGACAGTAGCCAGTGGAAGCAGCTAGCTCAACTGTCTGTTGAGCTTGTTATAACATCCCCCAGCTGTGGATTGTTGTTTGTCACAGCCACAATTTTCTTATCAAACTCGTGTAAACAAAGCAAACATCAGCATTTCCTTAAAACTATCTTTATAATCAATGAAATGCTGGAGATTATGAACAGAGATGGTTATTTTTAGATTAAAAGCTGTAAAAAAGCTGACAGTTCAAGGTCTGATGCCAGTTCTGGCTGTGCAGCAGTAGCTGCTGGATGTTACAGCTCTGTCTCCAGTGAGTGTGTGGGAGGACATGGGGTTGACATTACTCAGGGTTTTACAGCTGGAGCAGCCCTGGGAATTGTACTGTCATACCCATGGCTACTCACACGATCCTTGAAGAGCCTCACACGCTGGCACAGCCTCTACTTCAGAGCCTCATGAATTATGCCCCTCACCCTGAGACAAAATCCACTGAGGCAGTCTTCTACACTCTATTCCTCAGCCTGGACTTTCGGTTTTACAGTATATTTGTCTGATTGTGTGTTTTTATGTGTACTCCCATCACTCTTTGTATGGTGATAAATCTGTTTAGACAATAACATTGAGGGGATTAAAAGGCAGTCCCTGTAGGAATTTGTCACACTTCAGAATCAATACTTGTTTTTAGGGTTCAGATTAAAGTAAGGCTCATGCAATTTATGATTGCAAAATGATTATAAGCCTCCAGAAGAATAAAAACATGTCAATGTAAGGTCATCTAAGGCAATGAAAACATGAATATCAGTGTAAAAAGAAATATGTTAATTGTTAATGAGCATGAAAAGGTTTCTGAGCTCTTCAGGTCCAATTTAAGCAGATGACAAAAGTTTGCAGCCCTCTTCTTAATGTGTAAAAGAATCTTCCTTCCTACGCAAGCGTTGTTACACCCTCTACTCCTTTTTCAGTGTCTTTAGAACCCCCTTCCTAGTCTTTTTCTAGCTATACCATTAATTTTGTTTGTTTTCCAACTTTTATCAGTATCTCATCTCCTCTTTACATGCATTCTTCTTGTTGTCCATCCTGTCTTCAGTGGCATGTTCAGTGGCTGCTGCTGTTTCATCCCTCCAACACAGCTGTTCTTTGAAAAGGCAGCTCGCTGCAGTGTCTCTTCTTTTGCCAGAGGCAAGAAAGAAATCTGTTTAACTGTTAACTGAATGGAAATATAGCACAGACAGAAATTAAATGCTGAGGAACAGAAAACCATTTGTGGGCATCGAGAATAAAGACAAAAAGAGGCACTGCAGTGTATGTGAGCAAAGTGTTTCCACATGTGTGCATGCCCACTCATTTTCCATTTTGGGAAGTTGAATTATTCACTGTTAGATGATAGATGAAGATAGCTATGACTTTCATGCCTGATAAATTTGAGGCAAAAGCTGCATATTATCTTAGTTTAACACTTGGTAACAAATTCTACCAACACGTCTAAAGCTACTAATGAGAACAATATGTTTAGTTTCTTTAGTTCACACAAAAAGTCCAAATGTAAAACAACAATACATTTTTCAACAGGGTTTTCTGGGGAGAACTGTTGTTTGACAGAGACAAAAACCTCTTTTTCTTTTAATAAACAATTGCTAATTAGGGAGCTATAAAAGTTAATTTCATTAACATTTAGCTGAGCTAGGGTAGTTTTTTCCCCCTTATGTTTCTCATTTTTATGTGAAGCTAAGATAAATTCAAATATAACAAGACATAAGTGATATAAATACTTGCGCATTAATGTATACTGCAAACTCTCTGCTTTACAAAGGTATGAATTTGCAGAATGTGTACAACACACTGCTGATGAGAAATACATGTCATTAAGGGTCAAACTGGGTCATTGCTATACATGGCTCAGCCCCAACACAGGTACTCTTCATCTTGATCATTTTCAAGCCTGTTCTTGTTAATAATGGTTAATTATCATCCATACCCTCTTGTCTTTTTGTGGTTTTCAAGCATTGCAGAGCAGAGGGTCAGTACCGATCAGACCTTGGTGTAATTCATGCTATCAATCAGTTTCTTAATATTCTATTTGTCCGATGACATCTAGTCTTTTGGCTTTTGTGAGTAGACATTTTTCCCAACCTTAATGACTTACCTCAGTTTCCACAGATAGAACAGATTTATTGTTAAGACATACATGTACAGAAACTAAGAACTAAAAATTAAGTAAGGATTTTTGTTGGTTTACTTGTGTGTCTGTTTCTCAGACTGTGTGAAAGGGTATTACAAGAGGGCCAAAGCTCACGCTGCTGTGTGGGATGAAAAGGAGGCCCGGAGAGACTTCAACATGGTGGCCCAGCTGGACATCACTCTGGCATCGCTTGTCCAACGAGAGCTGAAGGCCCTATCGGAGCGCATGAAGAAGAAGTACTGGGAGGAGAAGGAGCTGTACTGGAACAAGCTTGAAAAAATGGAGGAAAAAAATGAAGAGCAGGAGGAAGAAGCAGAGCATGAAGAGGAGGAGGAGGAGGAGGAGGAGGAGGAGGAGGAGAAAGTGAAAGGCAAACAAGAAGACCTTGAAAGTGCAAAGACTGATACTAGAGATGATGTGGGAGAAGAAAATGGCTCATCTCCACTTAAGTGTGCTGAAGTTCAAAAAGTGGAACTTGAAGAAAAGAGGGTTGCAACATCTGAGGGAATCACGGACGAGGCAAGCTGTGCTACAATCAATCTAAACACTTGTGATAAAACAGAGGGAAAGGACTGGCAACAGATGTTACGATTGGTGATGCTGCAGCAGAATGAAGGCAACTTCCTCATTAAAGAACACCAATTTCAGGAAGCTTCCATCAAGTTTGAGGAGGCTTTGGAATATGTGGACTTACTACAAAACAAGGTACGTTTAAGGGCTTGGAAAGTACCTCAGTAATCATGTAAATAAAGCTTCTTGTGATGCAGATGTCCAGATGAACACCAGGACAGATTCTTACACCAACAACATTTAGTCCATTTACTAAGGAATAGCCAAACATGCCGAAAAGTAATTTACAAAAGGACTATGGCTTGTGAATAATAATCGTGTTATTATCTCATTTGATTTTGCTGAAGAGAAGCTGTGGCATTGTAGGTATGCTAACAAAGAGAGAAGCAGAGAAAGGGGGCTAAAAATAATATCTATCCCCAGAGATATCACTGTCACAACCCTCACTTGTTCTTCTTTAACTCCCTCCTCTGCCACACCTCACTGTCTAACTCTCCAGTGCAGATGACTCTCCTCTTCTTGTCAACCAATCTCCGTTCATTATTTTCTCCTCTGCTCTACATCAGCTCTTCTGCATCATTCCCCCCAACCTTTTATAACGTTGTCTTACCCAATTTTATGTTTGTTTGATCTTTTCAACATTTCTTCTGTCATCTCAACCCTCCTTATTCACTCTGTTTTCTCATCAGGTGGATCAACAGGGAGAGGACTGGGAGTCACTGGAGAAAGTGCGTCTTCCGCTCACTCTTAACCTCAGCCAGTGCATGCTGGAGCTGAAACAATACCAGCAAGTGGTGGAGCTCAACACCAAGCTTCTGAAGAGCCATAAAGGTAGTATTTGTTGGTGTGAAAACAATGTTTGTGGCAGTTGGGAAGAAATACTAAACAAAAATCTAATTCTGAATCAGAAACTGGAACTAAAGGATTTTTTTTTCCTCCATATGCCATACACCAATTTGCCAGCTTAAAGAATATCCAAGTTGGATGCCTGGTCCTCAGCAAACACCTGCCTTCACTGTGACAATACTTTATTCCTCTGTTTACCAGGAAAATACGAAAGCAAACACTCACTACTCCTTTCTTTTTTCATTCCCCTGGCACCCACCCATGGACATCACCGTTAAAAATTAGATGTTTTCTTTTTCTCTCTTACCATGAATTATTCATAGTTGAGGCTTATTTGAAATAGCTGTTCTTCTTCTTTCCTTTTCCCATCATTTACTCCTCTCTAGCTTTTGCACTCGACTTTTACTCTCTCTTCCATCTTGCCTCTGCTATTCAATTTATCTACTTCGTCCTTGCTCTAGAAATAATTTCATAGCTTTCCAGTTTCATTCTTGCCGACCTACCAATCCTTCTTGACCTTCTGTTTCTTCCTATTGACTTTATGTGTCAATTTTTTGTATCCTCTTGTTTCTCATCCTCCACAGATAACTTTAAGGCAGTGTACCAGAGGGCACGAGCTCACTCTGCACTGTGCAATGAGGATGAAGCTCAGAGAGACTTTGCTTTGGTGGAGAAATTGGACCCAAAGTTCAAACTCTTTGTACGCCAGGAGCTGAAAAAGCTGAGTGAAAACATGCGTGCTATGCACACCCGCCAGAGCAAGACTTACTGGGATACAACGATGGAGAAGTGGGGACATGGTGGAAGCAAGACCAGGAGTGCAGCAAGAAAGAGGAATGTCAAATGTACAGCAGGAGAACAAACAGGAGTGTTTGAGAAAACTGAAGGCAGTAAGGTTCAAGAGAGGGAAGACTCAAAGGAACACCACCCTGCTGAGAAAGAAGGGGATGACGCAGTAACCGAGAAAAATCCTGAAGTGAAAGCAGAGCAGAGCATAAAAGGGCCAGAGTGTGGGCGGGCAAGTGGAGAGAAGTTAGAAAGTGAAAATACAGAGAGGGTCGTGGCTCCTGAAGCCGGGCCAGGTGGGCCAGATAACAGTCCAGCAGATAAAAATAGCGGTCCTGTGGCGACCAGCTCAGGCAAAGATAATGTAGTGAGCAAGAGATCAGCGCGCGATAAGGGCAAAAAGAAGGTCAAATGCCAATCAAGTGGTGCACCGAACCCAAGCAGAACAAGCAGGGGGAACAAGGCCTCTTGTGGTAAGACGGGCAAAAGTGGCTCCTTCAAAACAGACCAATGAGTTGACATTGTGTTGTGTCAAAAGTCACAATTAAAGAGTAGTCAACAAGATGAGGATAGTAATATAGCTGGAAGCAGAAAGAAGTAGCAGGTACAAATCCAAATGTAAGCAGAAAAAATAATACAAACAACAAGTATTTGGCCCCATTCTGAGTTAAATTCTATCTTTCAATTCTCAAAGGGATCACTACAGTTGCATCAAAAGCAAAGTCAGACAAAGAGTTTGGCAAATACAAAGTTTTATTTCTGTACACAAAGAGTAGAAAGCAGCCAGTAACCCACTTGTTTTTATTACAGTAAAAAGCCTTTCTTCAGAAAACTTATTATACAGATTAAAAACTTCAGAGAAAAGACAGTGAGAGAAGTTGGAGCTCCGGACAAAAACAGATAAATCAAAACTTTACAACAAACAAACATTTAAGTGATTAATGAGGTATATTAATGGTGAGTTTAAAAAAAGATAAACTTCAGTTAACCAGTAAGGTGTGAGAGTGACTATATATGTCTATATGTGTGTGATCAACATCTTGTTTAAGGTTAGGTGATTCATCGCCCTGTTATATATTGGGGGACATAAACTAGTCCTTCTTACACGATCAGATGCATTGTGATGAATACAGTGGACACAATGATAGGGGTTGTTAGTGTGTTGGCCAACTACATGCAGTAACAGCAGTCTGAATAATGAAAGCCATGTTCTTTAGAGTCACTCTTGCCCCTGCGGAGAGCCTTTATCTTCAATCACACAGCTTCAGTAATGCCACTGTGTTAGTGTGAGTGTGAAGGGGGGTAACATAGGGCGCCTACAGCAGAATAGAAGTTTGTTCATGGATCAGACGTCAGATGATCAAAGAGTTGAGACTCATTGTGTGTCTGAATCATCAGTGCAGGGATGCGGGGAATGGTAACGTAACTATCATATAGCCAGTTCTTGTATACATATTGATCAACCATCTTTATATGATCTTGTAATAAGCATGAAAGAAGTTGACATATTAGGAACATCTCCCCTTCTCTTTCACAAGCTGTCACTGCTACATAATTTTGCAGGAATATGGAGACACTGTGCGTAACGGGTAATCATCATTGTGTAATGGGAAGTGTAAATACCCATAGATAAATGACTATGAATAAACACTGCTTGTCATGGCTTTATATTTATTTTCTTTAGTCTCCCATGAGCTGAGCTGTTTGTTTTTGTTCTGACTTGTGAGTGCTCAGACAAAATAAATTCTCAAGCGATGCTGATGCACAGATAGAATCCATTATCAATAGTGACTACCTTCAGCAGCAAAATGGTGACAGGCGTCAGTGGAGGTGAAAGTGGAAAAACTGAAGCTTTTTTTTTGGGGAACAAGGCACCCTCTCTTGCTTCCCTTAAGGCTATTAGCATTTGTAATATGAACGGCACATCAACCATCTATCTCACAAACCGGTGCAACTGCGTCCTTGGAATTAGTTCCCTTAGCAACAGTGTTAACACTAACAGGCAGCAAGTGCTGAGGAGGATGGTGTCAAACGTGAGTGTTGTGTGCCTGGAGCAGGAGTCCATAATGAGTACAGCACATGGGTTTCAAACTCATATATATATATATGAGGTCAGACATCCTTTTTTTCCAGTTAAGGGTGAATTCTTTGAGCGTATCTCTCTGTTGTTTCTGTTAGAATTAGGTGGTTTGAGTACAGAGGAATAATCAAAGCCAGAGCTTCATTGTTTTGGGCAAATTCTAGCCCTGCTTCATGAAATTTCACTGTGGCAGGCACATCGAAGTGGATCTCTCCAGCCTTCAAGCAATAAACGCATTTTTTTTTTGTTTGATTATTTTTTATTTTTGTTTTCCTACACGTCTTTCAAATCTTTACTCCCCCCAAGCATGGCCAGCATCATGGGTCCGCTCAGCGTCCTATTTTACTCGTTTCAACTCATGGATGTTCCGGAACTTTCTACTCGT
This sequence comes from Leuresthes tenuis, assembly GCF_036924035.1. NCBI lineage: Eukaryota > Metazoa > Chordata > Actinopteri > Atheriniformes > Atherinopsidae > Leuresthes > Leuresthes tenuis. Next base: position 12,052,474 of record NW_027325365.1, on the reverse strand, counting down.
TCCGTCACCTCCGATCAACCACAGGCCTGTCAAGGTACTCACAAACACCGAGACAGAGACACAAACATCTGATGGTACCTCCTTCCCTGAATGTAAAAGTTGATGAAAAAAGAAAGTTCAGAAAAACGTACTTTTGTCCTATATGTATTCAGTTTGATTTTAAGGCATTGATGGACTGTGCTATGTTTCGAACAAAAGTCACTGTATGACCCTTATAAGGTGAGGCCAAACCCACAACACATCCGTTGCTAAGACTCAGGGGTGCAACTACCTACTTTCTGAGGGGTATGCAGACATGACTGGCGCCCCCCATTTATAACAATTCAATAATAAGTTCACAATATAAGATTACTGTAATAAGGTTACAGTAATCAGATTACAGTAATGAGGTTAGAGTAATCAAATTACTGTAATAATGTCACAGTAATCAGATTACAGTAAAAAAGTTACTGTAATTAGATTACAGTAATCAGATTACTGTAGTCAGATTACTGTAATCAAAGTACTCATATTACAGTAATCAGATTACTCAGATAACTGTAATCAGGTTACTGTAATCAGGTTACTGTAATCAGGTTACAATAATCAGATTACAGTAATAATGTTATAGTAATCAGATTACAGTAATAAGGTTACAATGACTTTCGATTATGTAGTCGTGTAGCGCGAGTGTTTTGTGTGATGAGGGGGTGTGAAGGGGGAGGGGGTGCCTCTGTTATTGATCATATCATTTACACATATAGAAAAGCTGTTAAAAAAACAAAATGGCTACTCAAAATTATTTTCCTTCTAGTGCAGTGCCCCTATGCGCCGCATATAGTACTTTTTGCGCCACTGCGAAGGCTGAAAGCAATTACGTAAGCATTAGCAAGGGAAATGACACATGCTGAGCCAATAGCTATCGTTCCTTTAAAATCATCATGGAATGAAGGTATTATTATGGATGATGACGGTAAGGGATTGTGTTATGTTTGTGAGCTTTATTCACCCCCTGGAGAGTCTGGAATTGGCCTAGCAGAGAGCAGGAGGGCTTCAGCCTGGAGCTCCTTCTGTCTATTGCTTTGCACACAGCAGGAGAACAATAAGATCCCAGGGTGGAGGCATGCATGCTGATATTTATCGGCATCCATTTCTTCAACAAAACACAATTCCAGTGACAATACAAACAGGCTTGAAAGTGGGAACTTGTCTCATTCCTTCTAGAGATCAACTGAATTTTCATTTTTACCAAAGTGTGAGGAGTGCGTGCCTCTGTGATGCAGCACAATCTGTTATTGATCAGACAAGGGGAGATTTGGGTATTTGTGCATAATTCACAAAGAATGGGCTGTAAATAGAAAGTATGTATAGCAGCATACGTGTGTGTTTGTGCATGTGAAGGGTTCACTCAGGAGAGGCGAGCATAAGTACGACAAGCAGTTTGAGAAGATTAACGGAACACGATGTGTGCATACAGAGATGCTGTGCTAGCGGGCACTTTGGCTGTCTTAAATAAATCATGGATTTAACTGATGATGCATCATTCTCACAAAATAAATAAACTCTTGTGGGTGCTGTCAACTCCAATTTGCACCAAGTAGCCACATGAAATCTGTCATCCAAGCCTTGATCCAAAGACTCAAAACTAAAAAATAACAACCATGATAAAACATTCAAGGAGAGGGAAAACACAAACACCGAAGACACCAGCATTTTGACACAACAAGGGAAAACCCTTCCTTTTTATGCTGCATTTTTGTAAAGTTCTTCTTATGGAAGGTCCAATTTGTGCTCTGGACTGATATAAAGCTTCACACCTCTGAAAGACTACACAGATACTGGTAAGCACAGTGTCTTGGCTGAGCTTTTTTTTCTCACTTTTGGCTCTCCCTGCTCTGCTGCTAACAATAGTTTCCTTTGGCTGGTTAACATGGTGTTACTGAAGTTATGAAGCACAGCCTGGCCAAAAGGACATCAACGCGAGCCTTCAGCAGTCTGCATGAAAAAGGCTTTTAGTGCACGGAGTTTGAGAGGAGGGTTAGCTCTGAGGATCATAGCTGCTGCAGTGGTCACAGGGCCCAGTGTGTGGTGGCCTGACCTCAGCCACCTGGAGTTCCTCCCCCTTTCAGGCATCCTTTCAGGCCTTCATTCTGCTCCTCTAGGCCCACTCAGGATTAGATGTGTGAGGTGGTGCCTGAAATTAGGAAATAGAAGAAATGGGGGAAAAAGGACAAGTGCTTTCAAATTTAGAAACACAAGCAAAAGACTAAGAACATTTGTTTGGCTACAACTAAGCAGACTATAATTATGATAATCCCTTTTTTTTGTTCAAGTTACAAGCTTTGGATTGCCAAGCAAATTACATTTTAAATGCAGTGGGACAGCTTATTGAGACTGTGACAATGATGCTCTCCGTCTTTCTGTGCTACAGTCCATGTGTCACTCTTATCTTCCTCCCTCTCTCTGCCATTTAATCTCCCTGTATCTCCCCCCAAATATTGATCTGTAGCAGTACATATTTGCTCTCCTCTCCATCTCTCACATTCCCGAGGGCCATCGAGGAGGAAAGTCTGTGAAGTGTGACGTGCTGGAGCAGCACCGAACCGTGCAGCCACAAAGAACTCACCCGGTTCTGAAGGGAAGACATTTCTCAGCTGCTCAATGACCTCCTGGAGTTGCAGCACCGTATCCTGCTCATGATCCAGATAATCTCCTGACACACACGCACAGAAGGTTTCACCCCATCATGAATGGTTAATACAAGGATGTGAAGAGGGGGTGTTTAGTTACACATTTAATATACATGCATGTGTCAAAACCACATCTACGCCTGGCTGCATGTCACTGACCTGCTGCTTCAGTGTCAGTAGTCTCCCTGCTGGCCGGCTCCCCGTGGTGACCCCCTCTAGACACAGGTGAGGACAGTGTTGACGGTTCTGATCCATTGGCCTCGGAATCATCTTTGGGCTGTTTTTAGAGAAGATTTATGATCATTCAGTTCCAATAACTGCCCGTATCCATCATGTTTCAGACGTTAGAGTCATTGAGCTTTTCGCGGGGTAATGAATATGATGTCTAATGGCAATCAGCCAGCACTCCTCAAATGGTACCTTTGAGCAGAACAATTAATAAAAGCAATTTTTTAATAAAGGCTGCAACAGATCTCTGTGATTTGTGTTTTAATATGCAGATGAAAAGAAAGGGAATCACACCGTGCACAGCAGCACTGCAGATAAACTCTGACAAAGATGGAAGAAGGCTTCAGATCACAATCAAAGATGCATAATGTAACATAGTATCTTCTATATTGTTTTTAGCAACACTGTAGAACTACTCTAGAGTCATTTCAGTGGCTGTAGTGAGTCAGAGGTGTCTGCAGAGACCGGTACAGATTCATACATTTCATAGAGATTCAAAAGATTTTATTTTCTGAGGAAAGGAAGCTGTGCTTTGTTCCAGCAAGGAAAGAACTCAAATAGCATTTTTTCTTTACACAAGAGTATAGTATGGACCACCACCCCCCCAACTCTCTGTTCTATTCAGTCTCAGTTTCCAAGTCACAGACTTAAAGACACAGCTGTCCTTCTTTCTCAGTCTCTTTGTCGTCTTCATCCCTTTGCTTTCTCCTCATTCGGTGACCTGAATGTGCAGTTTAGTTACTCCAGGTGTTAATAATTTACACCTTGTCATAAACATGGCTATATATGTCAGCTTTCACTCTCCTGGCCTTCTCTTTGTTTCACCTCTCTTTTATACTGCTGAACATCCTTTAAAGTGTGGTCCAGTGTGTTCCACTTAATCTTTCTATACAGTACTTCTTTGTGTTCCCGGGTGACTATACTTGTTGATAATAAAAGTATGCAAAAGTTCTCTCTGCAATCTAGTGGATTAGAAGCAGACACAAAAACAGAATCTGTAAAAAACATAGCGAAGTAAACCTCCTCATCACCTTGCCATTCTCAGTGTGCAGCACTCTACCTGTAGCAGAAGCTCTCTGAGCCTGCGCAGCTGGGACTCCAGCTGCTTGTTGTGGTCCTCCAGGATTTGCATGCGGGTCTCCAGGCGTGTCTTGTGTTGCCGGAGGACCCGGGCCTCGGCCAGGAGCTCTTCATCTTGCTGCCCTCCTGCTGTGGGTGACCCCAGGCAGCCCTCTCCAGCTTCAGTCAGCATGGGAACCGAAGTTGCTTCTTCATGTTTCCACTTGAGCCGTCTGTACTCGCCTTGAAGCACCCTGAAGACCCACAGTGGAGGATAGGTGGAAGGAATATTAAAGCCAACGTCGTAGGTGCAGAAAACAAAACACAGAAATGTAACTACACATCATTTATGTGGCCATGAATTATTCAATAAGAATAATTTAATTTCATCTGCAAATATCAACACATTACACAGTACACTGTACAGCAAGGTGCTAATGTGTTGTTGACAGATAACCTCATGAACAGTAATCACCTTCATATTTTAGAACAGCTATTATAATCAGCATCTCGCATCTCTTTTGTTAATTTGACATTATGCTGTGCTATGAGGAGATGCACTGGTTGATTTGGCTTCTGGAAAGTCACCACTCTGAGCATGCTTGTTCAAAGGTAGAAGTTGTTTTAAACTTCTGTCTACATCAAAGAAATGAATCGAAACCTCTTTGATGCTTTCTGGACGATGCATGATGACATTTTACAATTGCTTTATTTCACTGTGTTTGCTTCTTGCTAAAGTGTCTTTTACAGAAAACACCATCATTATTTTGTGTGTTTAATGTTTGAAAATAAACACACGAAAGCTTATATAGCATTGGACACCTATTCTTGAGAAAGTCTTTCTTATTTCATCAGGTAAATATCATACCACATTTTGCATGCATTCTAACCGGATTATTACAACCAGAGAGGCCCCAAACTGTTGGATATCTGAAATCCAATTTCATGCAATGACAAACCATTTTTTTCTTCAAAACTTCAACAATGTGTCTTCTGAGTATTCAAGCTGTTACAGAGTTGTTAAAAGAAGAGATGATGCAACACAGTGGTAAACATGGCCCTAACAGCTGAAACACTGAAAATGTGCATCATTTCTTTTTCTTCCAAAATGCAATATAACTATTCAGTTTCAACATTTGTCTTTATACTGGTTTCATTTGAATAAGATGATAAGCAATGGGTTGTATAGTTTAATTTACATGTGTCCCCACAGATATGGAGCTTTTTCTTCTTGTTGAACATGTTTTACAAATGGGGACTCTGGAAAAGAACTAACTCATCTGTCTCTGTAGAAGATTTGAAAACATCAGTTCAAAATTAAATCTGATTTTCACTGCACAATAATTGCATATCGTTACAATATCAATAGAAATTTAGAAAAAAAACAATATTGTGTTAGACTAATTGATCTTTGTTTCACGAGTTCTTTTTGCAATTGAATTATACTCAAAATTTGTATAAAAAGCAATAAGCATTCAATAATGTTGAGGTTTTTTGTTAGCAAGTATCAAATCATGATTTCATATGTGTATTATTGATATTGCATACTATTGATATTATGATATTGTCACAACAGCTGTATAAGAATATCTGTAGTTACAAAATGTCATAAAGCTTTGTTTTTAGATGCTTGCATTCATTTGTTGTTCAACAACAAGCCACAAGAACACCACAGAAAAAAAAGGACGCTAACAGCGGCCAAGATTGTCATTATTAGGGACAAAAGAGCAGATTATCAGGAGACATAGAAATAAAAAACTAGGTCAAGGTTTCAGACACCTTAAGGGCACAAATGTATGCGGCATGTAGCTGCATTTTGCCAAGGGTCCGGAAAGGTCACAGGCAAAGTGGAGATGAAAATTATTCATATGAATCATTCGCATTAAAAAAAGCCTGTGGTAACCAATTAAGTGGACAGGAGGCAACAAATTTCCTTCATTTATGGAAAATGTTTGAGCCTCGAGCAAATAACTTGAAATTCAAACATCTTATGTTTCAGACATACTTTGAACTTGTATTGAACCAACTATGATGAGTTCTTCATTTCTCCTCTGCAGGATATAGACTAACTGTCAAACATGAAACATGATTCACAAGCAGTTTCATGATATCACACTAGTTTACAGACTTAACTACCGGCTAAGCATTAAGAAAATGTTTCTTTTTTTCCCCCAGAAGACTGTTCAAACGGATTTAGAGGGTGAGCGTGTTTACTCTCAGCAGGAGGTTTTTCAAATGGCAGCAGGCATACTGAGAAGTGTGTAAAATCTCTAGATGAACACATACAAGATGCCATGCTTGTCTGCATCCCTCCCTAAATCAAACGTTGATGTACCTGCTGTGAGCTTTAGCTCGAATTTTGATCTACACCTCAATCAAATGTATAAGCAAACAAACTTCTGAATGCTTTTAGTTTTCGGATGTGATGGAGATAGTTTTTAATGTATGCAGTAGCAACATTGTTAACTGATGTTGCACAAAGATTTTTTTACATGAAAAAAAGTTACCAGATTCAATGGTTAATTTGTTACTTTTTCCCACTTTTTTTCCTGGCTACAGACCTGTTCTCGTTCTCCAGGCGGGCCAGGGTCCGTTGAAGCTGGTCCTTGTCCTGATGCTCCAGGTGAGCTAGCAGCATATGCTGCCCACAGGGTGAGTCATGGTCCAGGGCTGGGCTGGAGTGACGCAGGAGGTACTGATCTTCATCCCTGAGTCCCCCACACAGGAGACAGCACACTGAGCCACCAGCACACAGCCACCAGCAGCACAAAGCACAGCCACAGCATGGCAGAACAGAAAAGCCAACACAAGACGAGCAGGACGAGGACAGGTGTTACAGGATGAGACATATCGAAACAAGACAGGACACAGCAGGAATGGGATACGGTGACACTGCCAGGTTCACATTCCAAATACTAAATGCTGTGTAATAAACTTGGCTCACCAGACCATTAACCCACTTGTGATTATTGAATCTGGAGGGGGCATTTTCAGCTGTAACACAATACACTGCCAAAAATAATAAACACTTGTTTGACACTGGAATAAAAACGCTAATGTGGAGATGTATGATAGCAGACCGCAGGCTGTTTCAACATTAAATGGATTCTTGAATGTTTAGCAATTATTTTAATGGAAAGACACTTGTTTGTCCATTTCTCTGAGGCAATAATACCTTTGCCTACATAGAAAAAATATTTTATTGGTATAAAGTTAAAAGGATGTTATAGGCTTAGTATTTTAATGCCAAATTATATGTCACTGTGGTGATAATGAGCCTTGTTAAGATAAAATCCAACTTACATGAAGCATCCTTTCAGATACAATAAAATCAGTTATTAAAGAGGGCCCACTTCAGCAAGAATGCATTGACTAGTATTCTACAGTAAGTTTTTGAACATCTTATATTGTTGGCAAATAATTTTCTTCCTGTTCAAAAGATATTTGAGATCAATTTTAAACAGGGACTCAAACTATTTACTGCATATCTTATTCAAAGAGTCAGCGAGCTGCTTTTTCATTTTGAATATAATTAGAGAAACATGAAAAACTTTAGTCAATTTTCTTACAAGAGTGAAAGAAAAAAAATAATTAAAGAATTAAATTAAAGATGAAACAACCTTTTGCAAGATTTGTGTGTTTTTTTTACTTTGCATAATTTCAGAGTAAAATAAATTAAAGGAACACCATGAAAAAGCTTAGACACCCAATAGATTTGAGCTCTGACTACTTTCTACATTGTTAATTAAACATTTAGCTTGTTAAGGCTTTGGTTTATTCACATTCCCGAACACAGACTCTTGAAACCTTGTCCTTAAAATCAACTGCCATGGGCTCCATACACGTGCCTAGCACAATAATAAAATATTTGACATTCACAAAGCATGAAAAGGCTAAAGGAAGATAATGAAGCTTGTGTGGGTGTCTTCGGATTGTAATGTAATTAAGAAACAGCAGTTAACAAGCTGAGGTCTGAAAGAGCAAACAAAAACTCTTTTTTACTGTGAAGGAGTGTGAGTAATAACACAATATACAACCGCTTCCTTCAACAAGGAATCATCAGTAAAAAATCTTCCATGTGTTGTGGGCGTAAGATTCAGCATCATGAGTGTGCAAATAAAGATCCAAAAAAGTAATTTTGGGAACAATGGTGCTCTGCACTGCTAAAGCTAAAATACACATTTTAGGCCATATTGAGCAGAAACTAGACGGAAAAAGATGACAAATTACATTCTGTTAAGCTCAGTCAACAGATTGATATTTGCTCGTGCTGCCACCAGTGGAGCGAGGAATGTTTCACTTGCAGAAGAAAGATCACTTATCCTGCTAGATTGTCAGATCGCTAATGTCAGCACATTTTATAAGCATACATCACTACGTCAGTAAAAATGCAGAGTATAACAGAGCTTCAACGCACCTCAAAATCTACATTGGACGACCTCAGTGTGGCACTTGCTGAAGGTTTTGCTGTGGATCTTTAAGTTCTTCAAACTAAACTTCAAAAGTCTGTGGGTAGATCTCAAAAGAACCGTGCATGCAAGACAGCCCGAGAATCTCACGGAACAAGAAGTCTTTTGCAAGAGGAAGAATGAAAGTCCCCCAAACAAGAACTGAAAGACTGTTATCTGTCTGTAAAAAGTGTTTATAAGCTGTGATACTTGCTGAAGGGGAGTGTTTCTAAGATCTGAACATGCAGGGTTGCTGATCTTTTGCTTGAGGCCAGTTTCCTTTTCTGTTACTCTGTCAAGCTGTAAACTGGAAAAGGTGGGAATAAGAATGAACTTGCTTTAAAAACACAAAACAAAAATAGGTGTTTCATCTTTCAATTCTTGCCTTTTCAGCAAATGGGCCATCTAATTATGAAGGAATATCTGCAGTTTCCAACCAAATCAGCAGACAATATAGATAAAACCCCAAATCATAAAAAGATTAGGATGGTATGGAAAATGCATACATTTGAAAAAAGGAAGTGATTCTTGCATTTACTTCAACATTTACTCATTGTAGAATGTATCAACCTAAGCTGTTTAATCTCTTTTATCTCGTCCATTACGCTTCATTTGTTAATGGGTCAGCTTTAGCTCAGAAGGTTGAGTTGAACTGAACCCCCGGTTAATCGTGCAAATATTAGTTCTGAATGAACAGATACTGATACCACCAAAGAGATCTGCAGCTTAGTTTAAACTCACAACTCAATTTAAACTCAATTTTACTCAATCAATTTCAGCAAAAATTCCAAACATATTGTAAAGTCACAGCTGAAACAAAAACAGTTATGTTAATTCTTATATTATCATTATGTTATTTTTGACTGACAGCTCATTGACTTAAGGTTTAAATAATTTTCCTGTGGGCTACTTGACAATAAGTATAGTGAACTCTGAGCAACATATACAGGTGGAGGGTGAAGGCTGTGCACACAGACCGCATGGTTCAGAACAGAAAACAGTATGATGCCAAGCAAAACACCAGCTGGAGGCACAGATAGCACAGCAGCATGTACAGTGCCATGCAGCTCAAGAAAAGGTGGGCATTCACAGACAGCGAAAAGGTTTGCAGAATAGGAGCAACTGGACACAGGAGCACAAGAGGACAAGAGCGGTGTCCAACACTGCTACTCATACAGGGTAGAGGTGGAATGTCATGCATACAAACACACCCAGAAGCAGAAGTATACACAGATATACATGCAAATACCAAAATACAAAATGCTATATACTCTGTGTAAATATATGGGTAGATACAAATATTTGTGATAAAGATCCATCCAAGCATCACTCAAGCAGCATGCACATGGCAACAAAGATTTTGAGAGCAGGCTTGGTAAGCACAGATGTCAGTGTCAAAAACTGTTGTGCTGTCACAAAGTATTATAATTTTATCTCAGCCTGAAAACTAGCTCTTTATGTGGTGTCAATCACAGCCTTCTCTCAGAGCACAAACACATTAAAACTCATCTGAAAAGAAATAATGGGCACGCTTCACAATGCACACACGGAGAAACACACCTGGAGAGCTAACAACATTTTGTTGACCAAATAACTGGACCATTTTGTGCTGTGCTGCTGGTTGTGTAGCCTCGACTTTAAAGTGCAACAAAAAAGGAAAACCATCTCACAGGATGGAATGTTTGACAGCTTCTTTCACATCAAAACATCCTAATTCCTGTCATTGCTGTACCTCCTCAGCCAGCTTCCACAGAGATAAACACACTTTGTATACTATCTCCTAACAGCCATAGACCTTAATCGCAGCAGGCATGTGGATGATGAAGGGGGAGTATATGCACGCTGCTCTCTGTGGGTCATTCTCATTATGTGGCTGATTATTTATGTGATTACCCAATCGTTTTTTAACACTCAAACATGCATGTACAAGCCTGAGCGCACACATAAACACAGAAACAGTCAATGTCTCAGGGGGAAAGAATACACACATAAAGCACTAGTTGTAGTCAGGGGGGTTGTTGTGTGGGGGTGGTAGCATACTCACAGGCTTTCATCAGGAGACAGGCTATCCGTGAAGAATGAACAATTCTGGCTCTCCATTTCTGCCAATCTGTACATTTACACATACATGCAAAGGACACCATGTCAAACATACACACACATTCCAGCATATATACAAACAGAGGAGAAACACAGGAGAGTAGGTGAGTCAAAACAAATGTAATAGAAAACCAAAAGTCATCAATAGCATCGCACACCTGGGAAATATGTTACCACAAAGCTTATTATACAGCAAACAATCCCAACAGTTCAGCTTTTAGGTAGCATGGATAAGACCTCCCAACTTCCAGTAACTGTAGCTGTCCAGAAACAAGACTGAAATTCTGATAGGCAGAAATTCTTCTTGGCTTAGAGTACAATCTATAAAATGCCCACAAGGAGAGAGGATAAAACTGTACTGTACACGGTCTGTCAGCACACAGGAAATAAAAAGCCTTTTAGAAATGTGCTGCTGTCGGACAGCAGCTGTAGTGAGAGCCTGCGAGGAGGCAAGGCGGCTGACTGGTTTCTCAGGACCAAGGACAGCGCTTCCAGCTGTGCAGAGTTGACTGACAGTGGGCAGCTGAGATCTGCTGTTGTAAGTGTGCTTCATTAGAAAAGTCCAGGTTTCTTAACTTCTGATGACGTAGATAAGAAAACTCAGATAAAGTCAGATCAATGTGGAAAAGTGACAACATTTTAGAAAGTTAAATTCTTTTTTTAAAAAATGCTGAGGAAATTCAGACATTTGTCTCAAAACTCCATTAACATATAATTATTACAAATGTGGAAAAAGACAGCAAACAAGGTATTTCTAAATTGTAGAGTTATCATTTATCATCCACATAGCAAAATACCCTCCTGGTATACCGCTTATATCATGGTGACACTTATTTAGGAGATGCCAGAAGTTCCAGATTGGACCTCTAACTGAAATTTTCCAAGAATAATGAGATGAACAAACGAAGGGCCAATTTAGTTGTACTGCTGATGTTAAAAAATTATGTGTATCTTAAAGCACTTGCATTTCTGGAGTTACCACTGTAGACTCTCCTCTCTGTTTTGAACTATGTTTCAACTATTATTTTACGGCTTTTGTAAAATTTTAAACTAAAAAAAGGGCAATTGAGTTGAGGCTCAGTGCCATAATTCATTAATCACATCAGCAGAGTTAGGATCCATACCATCATTTTTTCTTAAGAATCTCTTAGTTAAAGATACTGAGCTCCCGTTGATTGTTATGGCCACAGAGCTTGCATGGTACTTTGTTGCTGTTTGTGTCTATTTATTAGATTTTGTATCTTTTTGGGGATGTAATTTTGTTGTTACATGGCTAATGTACTAATTTATCAATTACGGTAAGTAGAATCTGCTGTCGTTACTGCCTGCTTTTCTAGTAATTTCCAATGATTATTTAATTTTTGTGCATTTGTGTGTGTAGCCATATTACAGTCATTACTACCAAGATCACAGGTTTTGGCTAATTCAAAGCAATGCATAAAACAACATAATAAATAGTAGATGCAATAGCTCCAAATGTAACTTCAAAAATGCAAAGAAAAAATACTTTCTTCATCTGTATCTGGATCTGGATCCTCTGCAAACATGAATAAACTCCACTTGGATGCGTATGGTCAAATTCTAAGCAGATGTACTCTTTAAATGGTTGCATGAAAGGGAAAGGGTTAGTCAGAAATTTTAATTAAATCACAGCAGCACATGATCAGAGTGTAGGTTTCTCCCTCAAGCATGTTAATTAACCATCATAGAGAACCAACCCACTGATGCAGATGTAAACACACATGTGCGACATGAAAGCAGTCTCAAGCCTTTGCAGCAGTATCCCTTGTACACAGCAACACACTCCATGCTGCATCATCTTTTGCAGAGTGTTATCAGCCAAAGGAGTGAGTGATGTATAGGCTGTTTGGAACGTCCATGCTACATCCCATTTCTTTCCATTTTCCAATAAGACCATAACACTGAGAAACTTGGGATTCATCCACGTCCTGTAACAGCAGCCCGGGCCTGTGAACCTAACTGCTCGTAATTCAATCTGTGACACTATTCATCAGAAAGACTCAGCAGACCTCGAGACTCAGTCAGGGACAGCAGCAAATGAGTAAGGAAAGGCCAGAAGTAATAGAAAATAGTAATCTGTGTGGGAGTGGGTGTGCACAGATGTGTGTTCAGCTCCTTGAATGAATGAATGTAAATGGATGTGAAAGGAAATAAGAAACAGGAAAGACAGAGGAAGAGGGTTAGGGGGAAAAAATCCTACCTGAGCTCAGAGAGATTTTTTATTATCTTCTTCTTATCTATCCTCTACGAAATGTCAAAGCAGTTGTGATGATGAAAGGAATGAAGTCCTCCATCGATGTAGATTAAGGGGGCAAAAGATACAGATGGAAAGGGCAAAAGACGCAGAGGCTGTCTGTGTTTGACATGACAAGTAATTCGACTTTTCCAACAGCGAACATCAAATAACCCATCTCCTTTGAGATGACTGAAGACTACTTAAAATTCCAAAACAAGCTTTCAGAATATTGCAATTTGAATGGTCTTATAGGAAAGTAGACCTCTGTATCTTCAAATTTAATCAAATCTAACTGCTGACAAAGGACTCAACCCATTCTTCCAACGTAATGTAGAAATGAGACCATATTGATGTTAAATATCTCAGTACACCTCTCTATGTCCATCATCACATTCACATGTTGCACATCCTGATACGTCACTCATCATGATGACAATATCAGAGATATTTTTTCTATTTTTGCAGTTTAGTATAAAAAAACATTGGAAAATTAAATTAAACGCTGCAGAGCAATAAAAAAAAAAACAAGGATGGCCAACATCAAAGCCATAAAGACATTGTAAAGTCTTTTGAATAAATTAAATTGAAATCTAGTAACTGCTATTTTCCACGTTTGTCCTGTAGGCATAACCTGCTAACTTCCATGTCTTGTTTATGTGCTTGAGACAAGCGGCTGTGTTGAATCCTGCCAACAGTTGAGCTTTCTGCTAACCTTAGACAAATGCTGTGGATGTGGTTCATTCAGTTCCATATAGGGTATGGTGCAAATACATATAACCACACTTGTGTGGTGGGCGGGGCTCAGGGTAACAAGATGAGAGAAGATGCTTGTGTTTTCAAATTCTACTGCAGCTTAAATCCAACAGATTATCAAATTCACTCCTAATTTACAGAAGGGCACCTTGACACACATGTACAGACACACATTCTCTAGTATTAATATGTCCACCCATGGGAAGAATTTGAAACACACTGAGCCGTCAGTGATGATAACTAGTATTTTGATATCAGCTTGACTTTCCATTAGTGTTCAAAGTGAGTGGTGAGTGAGTTATGACCAAGACTGAGAATGAATTCAAATAAGAAATGTGATACCATCCGTCTTTTCATCTGTTAGCTGACAGGCAAGAAAGAAAGAAAGAAAGAAAGAAAGAAAGAAAGAAAGAAAGAAAGAAAGAAAGAAAGAAAGAAAGAAAGAAAGAAAGAAAGAAAGAAAGAAAGAAAGAAAGAAAGAAAGAAAGAAAGAAAGAAAGAAAGAAAGAAAGAAAGAAAGAAAGAAAGAAAGAAAGAAAGAAAGAAAGAAAGAAAGAAAGAAAGAAAGAAAGAAAGAAAGAAAGGTGCTCTTCACACAGTCATAGAGCAGGTGGAATACCATATCACAGACTGTCTTTTTCAATTATGACGGTGCTTAGATCCCGTTAGTAAATGAGTGTGCTCACACGGTTTGCCTATTTTTGGTATGATTAAATGTGCAGCTGTTCACATCAATTTAGAACCACTGTAATTATTTTATAAACCAGATGAATGGATCTCCAGTCTTTGAACTAAACAATGATAATATTAAGAACAGTCCCATACAAATTTCTTCCAGTCACGTAAACACACATGAACAGTGTGGTATAAAGCATTTATTACATCTATTTATAATACAATACAATACAAAAGACAAAAACAGTTAATCAATTAAGTCTAATAAAGTAGAAGTGTGTATGAAGTGTGACAGCTTTCTGGGCCTAAGTGACATCAATAAGATGCACTGGTTGACATGTGGGTAGATGGGTGATGTAGTTTATTCAGACATAACGTCATGTATATAATCCTGCTGGCAGAAATACCTTCTACAAACCAAATCCAAAACTATATTTTCAAAGTCTGTTTTTGATAAGTTAAGGTGTCATTGAGAAATAACCCTTTTGCAGATAAACTGACAAAGTCAGCTGTCCAAACAGTGGTGGCCACTGATTGAAATTAAGATGAGATGAAGCACGTCAAGTCTGAACTTCATGGCTCCATGGATCAGAATTAGTGGGATCTATCTTGATGTCTATTGACAGTTAGTTTTTAGGTTTTCAAAGGAGTGTTCTGAATCAGTTATACGCACCCTTACCACGTTCATGTAATAATGATTGACAGTAAGTGCGACAAATTACAGTGCTCCATCACTGTCAAGACGTTGTATGGTTCCTCAGTTATGCAGTCAAATGAGAGATGTTACAGTGATATATGATAGATTTTGACAATCACTTTGCTCTTAGCAACCACTGATAAGATGGATGGGATCCTTGCATTTTCCTGACCTCTGCGCTCTCTAAGCTGTGAAGGAAAAGTGTAGTTTCAGAATGTCAGTGCAGTCTGCTTTCAGTGAAAGTTCTCTTCTGAAATGTCAGTCTGTCAGGTCAGTTTCATAACTTTAAGTTTTAGTGTGACTGATGTGGACATATTCATAAGCTTTACATAAGCAAATGTGCTAAAACAGCTCTAGTATATGCAGGAACGGCTGGTATACTTGGGCTAACAGGGCTCAGCCCTCCCTACATTATTCAATAAAAATGAGAATATAATATATAAATAATTCAATAAAAACTTTAAACAAATTGTTTTTTAATTTTTGATCAGAGGCGGAGCAAAATCTGAACTGAAACCCATGAAATCGGTGAAAACGGGCTAATTATCTACAGCCCAAGCAACTCAGTTACACTTGACTTTTCTTCAACATTTGAGTGACAGGTTGCAAGTAACGCCCCCTCCATTTGTGGTTTATTTGGGCTAAATCTGTACAGCCCAAAGCCAGAAGATTTGGGCCAATCACAGACGCCTCTACTTGATGGGAGTTGTGCACGCACGCTTGTGTGTGTGTGTGTGTGTGTGTGTAGGGCGAAACTTTGACAATGGCAGGCATCGGCGTTAACGAAGTGGATTATTTACTTTACTTCTTTAAGTTACTTTATTTACTTTATTATTTCCTTAGGAGAAAAAGTTCAGGTGAAAAAAGTAACGGCACATCATCCAAAGGATATCCAAATTACTCAGAAAGAAAAGCGCCAAAATCGTAGCTTTTGTGTAACTTGTTTTGAGAGAAAGGACTGGCTAACGGCAAGCCTAACTAAAAAGTCACAAGTCTGTTTCCCGTGCTTACTTTTCGGAGGAGACACAGCTTGGACCGAGCAAGAAGTTGTAGATCTGAAACATCTGTCTGAGAAAATCAGGAAACATGAATGCAGCACGACTCACATCAGGAATGGCGTAAAGCTGTCAATACTGGGTAAAGTGAACATCGCCTGTCAACTTGATGAGGGCCACCGCATAGGCTATAGTTGAAACCAATTTTTTAGCACAAGTCTGAGTTGACCTTTTTTTAAAACCTTGTATGGTGTGAAAGTATGTGTATTTACAGAGAGATGGGTAGATGGTATATTTTCCATCAGTGCATTCTTCTAAATAGTGTTTTGGTGGTTTGTTGAAAAGGCCCATGCTGTTGTGATAGTTTAAACTTACATTCTAACAGGACACATTTTATGTTGAAATACAACTACTTGGATTTTATAATACATTAACCCACCCATTCAATGTCACCACAAGCCGTCAAACCCCGAGTATATGGTAAAGGGGGTAAAGAAAATGGAGAATGTGCTGAACTGAAAGTATTTGAGATAAACATACCCATAACATTTTAATATTATATCCATGTCATTACATTCTGAATGGTTGCATAAAAAAGAAGATTTTTACTGTAAAAACTGATAGAGGTGGCATAATCGGCTGTATCCACGGTTGCAACTCATGATTATTTTCAGTAATTAGCTGATTATGTTTTGAACGTTTGCCTTGTAAATAAACTTGAAATAGTTTAAGAGTTCAGTGTGACCCAATCACAAACACTTAGATTTCATTTGTCTGCAGATTGAACATGGACTTTTTTAGGCTACAGATCTTTTTCTTTTAGACATAGTCTCATCGGGACTCATGTGTTTAACTGACAAAAGTAATCAAAACACACGCTACAAAAAGTTACAGACGCTGAATGGTTCATAAAAACATAAAGAACTCATCAAAGTTATTCCCTCACATATCAGCTCTATAAACTATAGAACTATAACAATATAAGTGTTGTTTATTTGACCAATGTTTGTTTTTGTCAGTAGTTCCTTGTACTGTACTGATGGCCAATTCAACAACAATTGGGAGATCAGAATTTTTAACTTCTAACTGGTAAATGAATCTTTAAAACAACAGCTAAATCAGATTACCTTGTCGGGTCATAAAACATTAAACAAAGAAATGGAGTTT
This sequence comes from Leuresthes tenuis, assembly GCF_036924035.1. NCBI lineage: Eukaryota > Metazoa > Chordata > Actinopteri > Atheriniformes > Atherinopsidae > Leuresthes > Leuresthes tenuis. The sequence continues at coordinate 12,035,426 of NW_027325365.1, read as the reverse complement.
ATTTCTTCTGTTAAGTGAACTATATAGTTAATTATATAAAGATTTGATGTTTCTAGAAAAGCAAAAAGCAAGAGCAAAAGAGGTTTTAACGTCACACATCCAAGGTACAGCGAATGCAACATCATCTGAAGGTGAGGTCAATATTTTACATTTTGGAACACAACTTGGAAATTACAGCAAAAGATGTTTCATAGTATGCAAGACTGTTCCTGAGTGGCCACTTTATTTTTCTTTATACTTGTGTTTCTTTCCTCTACTTAACTGCAGCTAGAATAAATGTATTAAGGTTGAGATTTTCAAACTAGCATGACTCATGAAGTGTTTTTTTTGGGAGGAAACTGTAGCATAATGACCAACTTTTAGTGAATGTATGAGGATGTAACTGAAAATATATTGCGATCTGAGAATAAAAGGCTAGAATAGAGAGCAAGAAGCAAAATAAACGTGTAGAAGGGAGACAATAGAAGAGTGGCATCAAAAATAAAGAGAAAAGAAGGCAAACAGAGAACAGGTGAAAGGGGGGAAAAGGGTAAACAGGAGGGGTAAAAAGGACAATTGTGCTTCCTCTCTCATTTGTGTGTGTTGCTTTTGTTTTGGCAGGGTGTAAAGTGTGTAAGAGCCTCAGGGAGGCTAATACACAATGCCACATTTACCAGCACACGAGCACACACTCATTCGTGTACTGCAGGCTCATTGGAAAGGGATGTATGCATCCAGCTCTGCACTGTGGGCAGGGACGCCAGGCCTGTGCCCTGTTTATAACCTGTCAGACAGACACTAATCCACAGCGACAGCTCCCAGGTGACCAATGGGCTCACTGCCCTAGCAAGTGACAAGCCGCTAGGCACGATGAACCTCGCTAACCTCGATACACTAACATGCACACATGACCACAACTGCTATCCTTGTGTGTGCAGAGTGTGTTTGTGTGGGGAGTAAGAGTGAAGCAAACTGCTGGGCAGTGAAGCTTCTAGCCTGGCCAGAATATAGTGCACAATGCAGCCAAATCAATACCACAATCAGCACTTTGCAAAGACTAAAGGGTGAGGGAGCAGCAAAAGTAGGAGGGAGAAGAGGTAGAAGTGGCATGGAGGGAATATAAAAAAGAAGAGAGATCATTTAGTGAGGGGAAAGTGAAAGGGGAAGACTGTTGTTCAGTAATTATTTGATGTATTGCTCAGCCCTTTAAGGCACATACCTGCTGGCAAAATGTTCAATCCTGCTGTGCGTGTCTGCATGGGGGAGCCTGGGTGACGAGCACGGTCTGGGAAGAAAAGGAGCCAAAGTAAATACTTGACAGACGCTACAAAAAAAAAGAACAAAAACACAGATTTAAAATTTAAACTTTACTAACATGCCTCCTGAAACAGTTTAAAACTTTTATAATACAGTCATGGAGTGTTGGGTGTTAGTGGGTTAAAGTTTACAACGAGTGAGGTTTCAACCATAAGTTCTGGACAACCTTGAGACAACAGCCATCCGTGTCTCAAATGAAAATAACGCAGGCTGTCTTGGCACAAGCTGAAAATTTTCACATTCATGTCTTGGGTTGTTATAAAAAAAGGTGAAAAGAGCTATAAGAGTTCAAGTGACATTGCACTGTGCTAATGTGTTCGGCACATCCTGACTTCTCCTTGACTTGAGCTTCAGTTAACACTTCTGTCTGCTGAGCACGTAGCTCAAACCACTGTAAATTTAAAATTAATCTAAAAGCTAAGTAGTGTCGTCATAATAGCATAAGTAGAATGAATGTAGCATTTGTTGTGCTCAATTTTTGTAGCAACTGAGCAGCACAAACAGGTTCAGTTTCATCTGTATCACTTATTCTTATTGTAATTTGCTGTTCAATGTACAGTTTTGATTTGGGAATATTTGTAACTGTCCATTTCAAATGTCATTCTTGGCTTAAGGTTAAAGATACTTGAAGTATTCTGTCTCGTCTCTTATAAATAGAGCATGAGACTTGTCATATTAGCCATACGGTTGTGGGGCATTTGCTGACTGAATCTGGTTAAAGCTTCAAAAATAGTGATTACCTTTTTCTTTTTAAAAAGATGCTCAATACTGCCCCACCATAACAAAAAGCTTTTAATATAACCATATATAATATAATGTACTCTGGACCTCACTCAAGGGCCTGCTTTAGTTCCCTTTATTTTTTTGGATATTGGTTTGACCCTAATGTTGATGGAATGGAAGTCTTTATTAATGTATTTGAGGTTATAAAAGGTACCTATAACAGTGACGTAACCAGGCATAACTGATAAACACACTCATGTTAAATAATCCTGACTACTGTGGTTGCCTGAGGCTCTAACTCATGACAATCCAATAAAGTGTTTCTGCATCCACTTGCACACAAGTCCTGTGTCCATCTGTACCAGTCTGCGAGGTTACACTTGGTCCCTCAATGGCAGACCATGCCCATGCACGGGAGGCTTTGGCACTGCTAAACCAAATGAATAGGACCGTGTGCACGGTGAGTATCTGCAGAGTCCTGATCGGCTCGTGAAAACCCCAAACAGGACACTGGCCTCACTGCTCTTGTTTTTCCCTACAAGACTCGTCTGTTCAATGTGCCTGAGTCAGACTGAGGTCACAAGACTAAGGTTATGTCAACACTGAACACAGAACCATCCCTTTAAGTCAGCATGAGTCAGCATTATGATTAGCATACAACAGCAGGGGTATTAACAGGAGTAACTAAGAGACAGATGACAGAAGAGCACACACAAAAAGAAGCCTATGTGTTGTGGGACTCACGTCTCTGAGCTCTCAGCTTCCAGCACAGATTGCACTGGCAGGTAACCTCTCTGTGGATGCTTTGTGAAGTACTGCTTTGACCTGAACTTGTTCTTCAGAGTCTTGGCAAAGTCCCTCATCTTCTCCCCTGAGGTTGTCTGCAGTTACCGGGGTTGGTGGGTGGAGGAGGGGTGATGAGGAGAGGTTGGAGCACAGGGCATGAATGGATGGAAGATAAATTGCACAGCTTTAGAAATCTTGGAAATGTTGCTTACCCCAAGAATTAGCTCATGAAAAATGCATAAACTACATTGTATTTACTAACTTTTCCCTCTGTCTGTACTTGTTTCTATTCCTGTTACCCTCTTTTTCTAAAGTTACCCTTTCTGTTGTTAAAATCTTTCCTCCTCTCTGTATTTCTGGCCCAATATTTCGTGCTCTCTCACTCGGTAGAAATCTAATTGTGCTTGCCTCCCTAGATGCTGGGAAAAAATATACTTTGCCACTAAATATATATATAAATTATAGTAAAATAGTGCACACTGTACAGAATAATTGATAACTGTAACTGATTAAAGATTCTGGCACTATCTCAGAACACCATAGCTCTCCATTAGAAGAAAGTTAACTTTGTGAACTAGTTTAAGATTAAGGTTTTGTTGATGTTTTGTGCTCCAAACATCACTTTAAATGTACAATGATTGGGCCAAAAACAATATTACTGCTGATTGGTACTCATATGCATACTATAGAGCTGAATGAGATGATAGAGAATTTATAGTGGATTAGACCCCCAATCCACGTTTGGCAGCAGGAATCAAGAGTTCCGAGTATGTATTCCACTTTTCACTGCAGCCAAGATTTGTCTTTCCCTAGAGGCTTAAATTTGTATTCAGGTAAAGCGCCACATACACCACATAATGCTTTTCTTACTGGGGTGTAGTACTCCATGATGGGGTAATGCAGCTTCTTTCCCTTGGTGGTGCGGCCGGTTAGAAAACATGTCTGGCAGATGTCCACATTGAACTGCTTCAAGCTGCGATACCTGTCAAGATCAATACAACAGAGAGGCTCAAGTGATGTTTGCAAGAGATCTGGATTGAGTAGAGTGTGTTTGTTCGAAGCACTTGTCTTACTCGTGTTGCAGGGAAATAAATTGGTTTAAACACTGAAGGGACTTAACTTCCTTTGTAATTCAAGGAAAATTTAAGATTTAGGTAAAATGGTCCAATTTAGGTAAGAATGTCCAATAAAGTGCTTGAAACACACTTTTTTCCAAAGTATGCATGAATTCAATTCTGAACATATTATTTCTTAGGTATACTGGATATGTGTGTAAACAATGTACATGAGATCAGAAAAATCACAGAATAACTTGAGGATAATACATTAATGTTACTGCATACACTGAGGTATGCACACCTGCTCCTCTTATTATTATATGCTGTAAAGTAGAGCCAGCACTTCTCCAACAAGCATTTGTCTAGTGAACAGTGAGTTTTATAGTATATATCTAATAAAACCAGAAAACAGCAGATGTATTTGTTTCTATTGCCCACTTTTGAAATAATGTTCAAGTAATTACAGCACAAGTATGGCATATTTCTGACCACTTTTATGGAGCCATGGACAGTTTCTCATTAATTTGATGAAAGGAGTAAAACTGCAGTTTGGGAAAACATTGGAAACATCTTTAAAACTGGACAAATTATTTCCTCATTGCCATCAAGCAAGAATCAGTACCTGCTTGTGACTAGATTTCTGCACTAAGATCACTAAAGACTAAGTTCACCCCTGCATGCATTTTCACGCAGCCACACAAGTTTGGCTACCTGAATCCCTTGATAGGACATTGTTTGCAGACAGAGCATTTGGCCTGGTGCTTGGTCGACTCTGCAGCAGCCACACGGTGGAGGACAGGCAGCCAAACCATTGACTGAGGCTCAAGGCTCATCCATTCAAGGAAGTGAGACACCTCAATGGCAGGTTTCCCTGGGGCCTGGAGAACAAAGTTGGAGGAAAGAAGAGGGGACATAGGTCTGTAAACAACCCATATATAGATCAATAGCAGGCCAGTTACCTAAAGGAAGGAGAGGAAGGAGTGGTTCCTTTTCAAAGGTTGTTCCAGCTACTTACGAGGAAGAAGGAATCAAAGGGAATAAAGAAGATGAGTGGATAGAAGGTAAGACAAGATGTACAAAACTAAAGGATACTGATTTTATGCAAGTGGTTAAGTAGTTATATATTTCTGTGTGTTTGCATGTTGTCTGTTCTTCTTGGAGACAGCTTGTTCAGAATTCCGGAGAGTGGAATAAAAAAGGAAGTCAACCTTATCCAGGAATAACTTTCCAAGCGCAAAGAATCTGTGATGTGCTAAATTCTCATTAAGTCTGCATCAGAGATGCATTAAGAGGTTGATTTCCCCAGGCTCCCCCCACCACTCAAGCAGAGGGACATAATAAATGTGTATGTGTCTGTGCACACTGATCACAGACAGTGAGGTGCACAGAGGTGGGCAGTCTCCAGTGGATGAAGGAGCTCCTCTGTTAGTCGAGTAGCCAGCTTCACTCCCTGTGGGAGGTCAAACGACAGCTCCTTGCAAACTGAACACCTGGAGCAGGAACTGCATACGCGGAGCACATCACTCAATCTCAAAGCAGCACACACAGCAGATGTGGTGTTTTAAACATCACCGGGAAAAATATGTCTAACATGCATCAACCCATGAAAAATTTGTTTTTCTATACTATATTAAATAACAACATGTCTTTAGGAATCAAGATTTACACTGAAGTACAACGCTTATGAAAGAATATAGAAATATTCAATTAGAGTTTTCTCGAATTTGTCCAATCAACATCTGCACACACTGTAACACCTTCAGCAAAATCAGATCATTCAGCCTATTCTGTCTGGGATTAATTCAATCTGCTCTTTTGTCAGCAGAGTCACAGTCTCCTCTCTGCATTACAGGGATATTTCATCTATAAATAAATGCTCTGACATGAAGCTAATGGAGAAACAAACTTCTGATACAGCAAGTATGGACCAGAATACAGTGTAAACATTTAAAATCTGCCTTAAAATGAGGGAATTACCCTGTCGCTTACTCTTCAGCTCCTGATTATTATCCAGTAACACAAACTGAGTTTTAAACATTAGAGGTTTTTGAAACCTCAAAAGTTCATGCTCAAACACATTTAGAATCTGTCATGATCCTTGATTTTACTTGAAAACATCTTTCCCTGTCTGTCAGGATTAATCGTATTTCCTGTCTTTGTCTTTCCTGCTATCCTGGAGCATTTAAAGTTGATTCGTTCTGCGTTCATTTCTTTATTCATGTATTTGGTTTTCTGTTCTTTGTTTTTGACTTTGCTTGTTGATAGAATGTCATGTTCAGTGTCTAAAGCAAACCTAAACCAATCAGAGCAATACAGAGCTTCACATTTAGTGAGTAAGAAAAGTCATTGTTTAGTGCCATTACTCTGAAAAGACATCAGTGAGGCAGAAGCCAGTCTATGATGCTGACTGGTCTGAACTTTTATCTATTAATGGATAGCTTGAAGCCTGGAAAGATGGATCCTGAGTGTCATCTTATGAATACTGCATGAATATGCTGCCTCACAAGGTAACTTTAGTGTGTTTTACCTAAGAGTTTTGTTTGCCTGGAAAATAAGTTTTCATAAGCTTCTTCTTAAAGCATGCCTTTTGCTGGCTGCCCCGCATGTCCTCAGTCTTTTCATGTAGGTCCTTTCCTGAACTCTTCCCAAAACAGGATGAGAAAAGGACAGCTCTGCTCATTAACTGCAGTTCTGTGTGCTTCTAGATTCTGATCCTACTTCATATTCTCATACTTACTTCACTTACATATTTCAAAGGATTATATTCAATAAGACAATCCCCATAAATAACATTACACATTATCTAATGATGACTATTCATGCACATAAAATGCAATGTAATATTAATATCATGTGATGCTTAAGGAAATATTTTGAATGTGTTCGCTGCAGTTATAGCTTCTTACAGTAGTGGAGGATGATGAGCACTTCAATTTCCTGTAATTTTGAATTTCTTTTTCCTCTGTAGGAAGTCAGACTGTGCCAATCTCTGTAAAATACAACTTCATAAAGCTGGCAGCTTCCTTTTCATCTAATCCAGTTTCTACCTTTAAATTCCGTTTTAAAATAGTTTTACTGTTTTTGCCAAGAAAAGTTCTGCTCTGTTTCCGTTCACATTAATATAGATTTGGATAGTTTTGAGATACTCGAATAATTAGTAATTTGAAGATGACCTTCACATTTCTCACTGAGGCGACAAAGCCATTACCGAAACTATCACAGCTCTTAATAAAGCTGGCAGCTTCCTTCCTCAATAAGATGCTGGACCATTGATATCTGCAGAGATTCAAAGCTGCAGAAGTTTAAACCTGTGACAGTACTGTTTGATCAAATGTGGTAAGTTAATATCAAAACATATGTACAACGCATGATTTTTATCTGCTCTTAAGAGTTCCTAGCATGTGCATGGAACAGCACATCTGTTAATCTGTTTAGGTGTGAAATGCATGAATACAACCGTGTACTCACCACGCGGAAGCAGCTACGAACACTTGGCTCCACGTTGCTGCCGCCAAAAGCGGCTACTTCACCCAGCTGGCGGGGGATCTGGATGGCTTCATGAAGCAGCAGACTGAGGTGACGCTGGTCTGTCAAACCTCCAGTACCAGACACCTGACGGAATAAATCTGCAAAACATACATGCCATTTCCATCAATTATGCAGTAACTAATCTGATAACACAACATTAAGTCAGGCAACATAAATTATGCCGTGTTGGTGTTTGTTTAAAAAAAAAATATATATACAATTGGATTATCGTCACAGCTTTCTGTTTTTTCCCCTACACATCTGTTGATTGAGGGCATTTGTATTTATTGCTGAATATAGGCTTTTTGAAATGTAAATTAGGAATTTAATCCCAAAGGCAATAATGATTTTAGTAAATATGAAAAATATCAGTTTTTCATCCCTGTTCTGAGTAATGGGACTCAAATTTGTGTCAGCAAGGGCTATCTAACCACGTTTATGGACTAAAACTCACTTTAGTGACATATAGGAAGAGAAGAAATAAGTAACAGTGACCTAGCTGGTCCATTTGAAGATGAAAGGGTCGCATAAGTAGCCTTTACTAAGACAGCCGAAAGTTTGCCTGTCACTAAGGAGATGAATGTTGACAGACATGAGATTTGGCTGCATAATGCCAGTATAAGCATCCCATGTCTTCGTGTACTTATTCATCCCCACAGGGAGAACGCTTGGTTTTGACACCTGCATTTTAAGCAGCCTCCTCATAACCAGAGCTGAGGCATGTTTGACGTTTCCAAAAAAAGACAGTTTTATGAAGATACTTTCACAGTATATCAGTCCATCGCGTCTTAAATATGCAGCTTGCAATGTCTCAAACTCTGGGGTGAGGTAATTGTATTCATGGACTTGGAGACATGAGCCACAAATTATAATTGAGATATTCAAGTCTGTCAGAGATGTGGAAGAATTGTCAAAGACTGTAAGAGAAAGCAATAGAAATTTGATTCCCCACCTGCAGATCATATTCAGTAACTAATTTTGTTAAATTAATTTAAGAGAACATAAAAAAATTGATGTGGAAACTACAAAAAGAGGTCAGTGACAAAACACTAAGTAGTGCCAATCATGTTACACAAGACAAGCACTGATAATGATTGTTATAGAAGAAATAATAACCATTTGTTTCAGAAAAACAGGATGAGTAGGAGAAATGAAAACCTCTCAGGGGCTTTATGAACCCAGAAAAGATTGTGACTCACATAAGGGATCATTCATTTAAAGGCAGATCTGTTATCTTTCAGTCTTAGATCTTATACAGATGGTATGCCAAGCATGAAAAATCCTGGCATGGGGTTTTTGAGTGTTGTCTCAGATCTTGTAATAACTACAAGCTGTTCTAGGTCCAACTATAATCACTTAGAATGCTCCTTTTTCATTCAGCTTAATGTACAACACGACTCGTAAACTGGGATAACAAGAGAACAATAAAAACATATCTCAGACCAGAACATGACACAAATAAAACATTACAACATAATTTATATGTTGAAAAGGATGAGGGGAGGGCCTTAGCTCTTTGCTGGTTGACTTGTTAAAAAAAAACAAATGAGAGCCATAGAAGGACAATGTGCATAAATGGTATCTTTGGAAAGCAATCCTTTTAGGGCCTCTGGTGCACTTTGTACAAGTAAAGAAAGCTTTCTCCATTATGGCAGTGGAGCCATTTCCTCCATTACACTAAGTGGATGCCTTTATGTGATACTGGCAATTGGGCTTCTTTTGTTTTGAATCATGATTGCAGCTGAGAAGATGCATTCACCTCCATGAATCAGACTTACATTTGTACTTCTCTTGGACGTCTGCATTGCACAAGCTCACCAATCCCATCTTGAAGCTGAGAACTCGCATTTTGCCATTTCGAGCACTACAGGAAAGCAAGTGAAGGAAAAAAGTTCTAAGGTTATGATTTTAAAAAAGGTGAATAATCTCAAATTATAGCGTACTGGGTCATAACAATACATTTATACATTGCTTGAGCCCTGCTGGGAGGAATTACATGGGTCAAAACATCACACTAAAGGTCAGTGAAGTAGTGTGAAATCATATTAGAGTGCATTCACAGCAAGTAAAGGCACCACAGGGATTTGATAAAGTGTTACATCTGTGGGTTTATGCCCAGAAGAGCAATAACAAGTTCATATGTCACTTTCAAACACATGCATAAATACAGTATAAACACACTCAAACACCTCCCATACCATGAGTATGAGGTTCAAAAGTGCTCTCCCTGAAAGAATAAAGTCTGATCATCAACTGGTAGCAAGGCCAGCCAGAAGGACATCTTTTTCAGCTTGCTATTCTAAAAAAAAGGATTATGGGAAAACAACTGAGGAAAGATGAATCTGAGAAACAAACGATTCATCACTGATGCGAACGCATCCAGGATGAAGTGCCAAGCTATGCTTCATAGGCAGAAACCAGACTTACCAAATTAACACTTCAATCGCTAAGTGAGAAATCAAGAACATCACATTCATCAGACAACTTCTGATCAATGAGGCATGAAACTGAATAAAAGAGTGAGCTCAGTATCCAGAGCCGGCATTCAATGTGTTTGGGACACATAACTGTAATTTCCATTTTTGGTCAAAACACAAAAAATTAAGCAGATTAGGAAAAAGTCACATGAAAAGACATGAAGGACATCAATGTCATTCCCATTCCCAAATTATATTCAGGCTGAAGTAAGTCCAGACAAACTGGAGAGCACATGGAGGCGACTGGCTGTCAGCACCTTTCACATTACACTTCTGCTGCGTGCCACAACTTCAAAATGCACCCCAGTCCAGCTCCATGGAGGACACATCACTCCTGCACACCCTGCTAGTGTGACAACCCAACCCTATGTATGCACACACACATAATGCAATACAATGTCAAGTACATTCTTTGGCACAAACACATGTATAAATGTACTCACAAACACAGACATGTCTCTTTCACATTTCTGCCAGCCATTTATAGGGAAACAAAAAGCAATTACTGAAATTTATTCAGAGGTAAAGACTCTGATTGTGTTTCATAAGTAGTGAGTGATTAAGGACTGCAGACCAGTTTTAGAGGACTTGTTATAACATTCCTATTCTTTTGTCTCTGGGTTTTCTCCTGGACATAGCACAAAAGAGTCACCTGGGATCAAAGATAGGTGAAGAGTGTTAGTGGCGAAGACCATTTGTTTCTGTTGTGTCTCAGAGGGGATGACGTTGCCTGGACATTGTTACTGCAGCTGTACCTGGAACTGTTCTATTAGGACAATAGCTTTTATAGTGATAACCTCTGACATCACTTAAAGTGAGCTTGTCTTCAATAATATAATATGCTAATTAACCTAATACGATGTGATGGAGTTGGAAGCCGAGCAAGAAATACCCCTACTCTGCAAGATTTTTAGATTTGACTTGCAATGGGATGCGTTATAGTCATAGTTATGGCTGCTTAAATAGCAGTATTCAAATGTATCCAGTAGAATTGTAATGCCTATTAAGTGTTTCATCAGACATTAAGAAAAAATAAGTAGGAATTTACCAGAGGGAAAAAGTCCATGAATTCCATTAAACTTAGCAGCCAATGTAAAATCTAAATTTCTCCATCACTGACAGATAGAAGGTCTTCTCAGAAACATTGTGCTTTGAGCACCCAGTGGAGGCTACATGCCTCATTGTCAGGAAACAAATAATGCAATGTTGCATATTTTCCTGCTCAAAATCATATTCATTTGAAGAACTTATTAGATTTCAGATTGTTTAAGTGGTTTTAAGCCTGTGCTACGAGGGGCAAGTAATTAATACACAATATTACATAACCTAACAAGTTTCTTCATGCTGTCTACGGGGCCATGAAGTTTATGCAGGACAAAGCTCTTTCGCATGTAACCAAGTACTGCACCACTCGTCCACATAGCACAGGCCTCAAAGAGGAGAAAGAACTAAGGGTATGTACACCTAATCCAGGAATAAATCTTGATCTGTTCATGAATTGGTCAAAAACAATCTTTTCAAATGCCAAAAATCTGTAGTAAAATGGTAAATGGACAGTATTTTAATACTACTTTTGTAGACTTATTAACAACTTAAGGTGCTTGTACACCACAAGCCACATTTACACAACACCTATCAGTCTGTAGAGTTTTATTTTCTCTATTATACACATGCACGGATGAGTGCGACAGCAGAAACGTGGGGTTCAGTATTTTCCCCCCAACACTTCTTCGTGTGTACTGGGGAAGCCAGGGATTGAACCACTGACCTTCTAAATGGCAGACAACTGTTCAGCCTCATGACTGACTGCAAGGACTGTATTTGTTCAATGATAAAATCAATTCAGAGGAATATTATTGACCAAATAATTGTGGAGGCAGTGTTAAATCAAATTCAATGAGCAACATATGAAAAAAAAAATGGTGTCATTTTTTTAAACTCTGTGATGGACCTGTCCAGGGTGTACCCTGCCTGTCGCCCAATGACCGCTGGGATAGGCTCCAGCCCCTCCGCGGCCCGACCAACGGAATAAGCGGGTATAGAAAATTGATGGATGGATGGATTTTTTGCACTTCTCTGTTTATCATTCTTTCTTTCCAAAAACTGTCACCTACATTACCCACAAGGCAACTCAATTAAATCTAGACTGACAGTTTGCTTTGAGTTTCACTTGGGGTTCAGACATCGATGCTTCAAGCCAATAACTGTAAGCAGACATGAGGGGCAGGTCTGGTGAGCACTCTTCTAACCCCAAACTCCATTGACTATTTTCTTGTATTTCCTCAAGCTGTTAAATATTTTCCTTTTTTAAACTTTAAGCAGAGCTCCCAAAGACAGTAAACTGTTGAAGATTAGCACAGCTCTCTTGTAATTGGTCATCTGGGTCAGAACCAAAGAGTCAAAAGTATGACCGCTTTGGATGATTTTGTTTTTCCACTTTCCACACGGTCAACACCCTCTACTCATTTGAAACACAATGCACTTTAAAAGAAAGTCAATTTCTCTGGAGGTGAGATACTTGGTTGGTGAAAAGTTGTATTGAACAAAACATGTTGGCTGGATGAGGAGACACTAACTTGGTCGGTTTAAAGAACATTACCTAATGCAGGCTTTGAACGAATTCTTCACTTTTACTGAGATGGAAACAGTTCACCCAGCTTACCCACCTGTCATAAACGTTGAGCAGCCAGTTGAGACACATGTCAACACAAAGTGGAATGTTGACCAGGATGGACCGCTCCTCCTCCAACCTTTCATAGAGAGCTGTTAGGCCATGAATCACCTCCACCACATCCATCACATGCTCCGCCTGCTGCAGCTCCTGCTCCCGAAACACTTCCACAAGGCCGCTCAGTGCAACCAAATCCACTAAACAGAGTGCAGACGTACTTTAAGGAACACAAATATCTGACAATTTAAGCTGTTTGAACATTTTTTTGAGTTTTTTAAAACCTGTATTTTTAATTCTAACACTTTCCTTGTGAACATAAGACGAACCTTTCTAAAAAAGAAAGTTGTTTCATGTACACAAGATAACAGATATGCTGAAGTCTCTGCTCCTGTGTTAACTTTGTTTACACACACTAGTGCACATTCACCCCGGAACATACAAAGATGCATGGTAGGAACATCCTCATCCACTCAGCAAATGAGAACAGGGGCGACAGTAGTGCTTATTCTCTTTTTTTGGCCACTTAAGCTCTACCATATGTTTCAAGAGCAGTGGCACAAATTTGATTTTGTTCTCCTAAACTAATTTGATGGCCCATCCCTCGGAGTGGAGCTAAAAGGGTGTCCGTTGATGCCAGGTATAATTGGATAGCACGATAATGAGGTAGAACAGAAAGAGCAGATAAGAGGAGTATTCTCAGGGTTGGAAGGGAATCACCTAAAAATGTATTTCTGATGGGCTCTAACACAGCACTGCTCAATCATTCACAACGTGTGCAGAGAGAAAGAGTGAGAATACTGCAGTTATCAAGGCAGAGTGGCAATTAAATTCCATAACGATATCAACTCATAGACCAGAACAGGGTAAGATAAGAAGGCTAGCAAGAGGAAGAAAGTGGGAGAGTGATTGAAAGAGGGTTTTTGCGCATTTCTGCTATTTTACTACAGAAACTTTGAATGTGGCTGAGAGAGAAGGTTAGAGGAAGGTTGCAAGAGAAGGTAAAATAAAGGGGCTGCACATTAAGAAGCAAATGCTCAAAACTGGACAATTTTGGGGGACAAATATCAGCTGAATTAAGTTCATAGCACAGGGAGTTTGAGCACTACAGATATTGAAAAAATGGACAAGACAAAAGGTAGGGCCCTGATGAGACACACAATCAAGCTTCAGCCATGCGGCAAAAACTAATCGCCTTCAGTTTTCTAAGTCAAATGGACCAATTAATAGTTAATTACTAGGCATGCTAGGCATCCAGGCCATGATGAAAATGAGGAAGGATTCTGGGTGGTGGGTAATTCTAGCGGCTCTAGACAATTAGCAGCACTTTTGATTGCAACAGCAGAGGAGAATGCAGTGAATTTTTCCAACTATTTTCATTTGGGCAGAAAAGATCAATGATTCTTTTGACCGCCAAATAAAGAAACATGCCACAGCTAGTCGTTATATGTCATTCCCACAGAAAGCACGTCATAGTAATTTACTGATGGTGCAGGATAACAATGAGTCACTTAGCCAGCCATTCAGGGGCCGCAGACAGAGAATACATCAGTGAAGTACTGTACATACATCTCAGAGCCTTCTGAACTCGTCGCAGCTTCATAGCAGTCCTGTATGCTGAGAACTTGATATTGTTCAGATCCGCTAATGGAGGGAAAAAACGATAGAAAGAGATTAGAGAGATGAGAGAAAACTAATCCATCCAACACCTCTCTGCATCCTACTATCGAGGAATTAGATGTCCCTATCAGTTCCCCTGTTTATCACACCACTGCAGCAGTCATTAGTAGTTTATTGCATTACTAATATTATCTGTGCACATGCATGTCTAGCTGATGAGCATGTGACAGCGTCCATATGGCCCCTGCAAGCTCCCTGTGTCAGATGAGATTAATTGTATAACACATAAAGTCGTTTAATCACAATTAATTAGAGGTTAAGCGGGAAGCAATCACAGCACTGGTAAATTGAGCCTCGTAGGTTAATGACAGTAGAATTGCCGTCCCTAAGGTGGTCGAAATACAAGTCCCTTAATGAGCAGCATGACAAGGCCTTCAAAGCAGAAGCCCAGCAGCGCCACGCTACTGGTGTTGCTGTAGCTCAATGGGGGTTCTGGTCGACTGAGCAAGAGTGTGCTTTAATTGTCTCACTACTCACCCAGTGCTTGGTACAATTCTGTCATCTTTGGATGGTCCCAGCACGTTGTCTGGGCCTGATGGCTGAAAATATTAAACAAAGCGGAATATTTCATGAAGCAGGGAAGAATGGAGGTGTGCACATTTTTTTTCAGGCAAGAAAGATCAAGGTAAAAATGGAACACAAATGAGCAGAGACGAGCAGGTGAGGCAGACAGCAAAATGAGTCATATGAAATGGGAGCAAGTAAGACAGAAAGAGAAAAATGAAAGGGCAGAATAGGTTGACCGCTGTTTACCAGTTAAGCCAAGAGATTTTAGGTGTGTAGAGTGCACACAAGTGTCAAACATAAAAGGATTCATGTTCAGGCATTAAAGTCACACCACACTACTGGCTCTGCTTCACTCATAAATACAACATGAAATCCAACTCATACCTACACTGAAAAAGAAAACTCCAATGTTACTGCAGTATTTGAGGGACCATATAGAAAATGTGTGATATATCAAACAGATCAAATAAAAGGACAAGGAAAGTAGAATAAATGAGAAACCCCAGAGCAGGAAATCTGCCAGAACCCAGAACTAAGGGGGTCTTTCAGGACTGCACTCAGCATTTTACCTGCACAAGCGCTCATTGATTACTACCCAATGGAGTGCCACTCAGACACTGTGCACCTTCCACCCCCACTGGAATAACAATACACTCCCTAAAAAAGCAGTAGACTAAACAAAAAACCCACAAGGTTGTGTTGTATTTAAGTCTATAGAAGGCTAACTGCATATATGCACAAATAGATACCGTATAGCATTCTGTACAAACACATTTAAACCAGTTGACTGATAAAACCACTAACACTCTGAAAATAATTAGCAGGAATTTAGTTTTCAAGCAGATCATGATAGCTCAATATTTCATTTTGAAATAATTTGCGTTTATCCACCAACTAACAAAGGTTTTGAGTAATTTAAAGGAAATTTGTGATTACCCTGAATATGACAAAGATTCACTGTATTCTACAGCACTGTATTCGCTTGTGTAAGTGACACATGACGTCCAAAACAAGCACAAATTCCCTCTCCCTGTGACTGTCAGGATGAAGACTTTTACCCTATCCTATAAGAACTCAGAAATGTCTTTGTGGTCAGTAAAAGTAACATTTTAAAAAGAAGTAACATAATGAAAGAAACAGCTGTGTTGGATTTTGCAGTCAATGCATGTGTTTTTTTTTTTATTGTATTTGCTTTTAAAAGTATGGAGCAGGTTTTCATGCTGCTGGCGCCTCTGATTTCTGCAGCAAATCAAAGAAGCCTTGAGCTGCCCTCTCTGATGTCCTTGGAAAATTAGGACATTTTATTTATGTGCATCAGAACAGTTGTAGATGACAAGGGCATAGCAAATCTTTTCTGTGATTAACAAGATGAGTATTTAGGGATTTACGTTTTCAACTTTCATGTATTTTTCATGCAGCTAAAATCGATGTAGCTGGAAGACACACATAAGTCTTTTCTGATTATCATTACAAAATAACTTCGAATCAAAAAGAGGAAACTTGTACAACTGTCCGATAACAATGAGATTTGTGTAAAATCTAAAGGATCTTCTATGTGGCTGGTGCCCTTCCATGTCCCACTGACTCATTGATATTGCATTATTTGAACAAGCTATACCCAATAAAGGCAGAACAGTGTCATCCATTTGCATTCTGTTTAGGTAGTTTGATATGGAGTAGTGAAAAGCTCATCATTTTGACCAACTTTGTTTTTCAATTCAAATTAAATTCTAGCCAAACTGACCGTGGTTTCATGTGCAACGTGACCCCATTCAATGAATCAGTGTTCAGGCTGTCATCTGATCTGATGGATTTACGGCATATCTTCATTTTTGCTCAGCTGTTTTGCATTTCATTTCAAGCAGTCGTGGACCGATCATAATCCCATTATAATCAACATAAAGTTTGTTTTAGAGTTGTTTCAGCTGTGTTTTGTGTTGTGGTGAATAATCTAAACGTGCATTCCTATGTCTTCTATGAACGTAAACTATGTCTTCCTCAGTTTTTGCTTTCTGTTCAAAACAGAATTGCACAAATGTATGCTTCATTGCTGAGGATGTAGCCATTGTGTCTATCTAAACTAACTGGAACAATTATTGGACAAGTCTAACCAGGAGTTCTTTATTGCTTTTCCATGACATGGCTGCCATGTCATGGCCTTACATCTAAGCAGTCATGAGCTCAGCAGAAAAGTTTTAACATACAGAAAGACCGAAGTATAGAGCAAGTTAACACATTGTAAAAAAGATGAGAAAAAAAAGCTATGTATACCCAGCTTTGATTAAACCAGTTTGTCACAAAAATAACAAATTACCCTGGCTTGAATTCAGCCACTTGACAGCCGCCTGCCATAAAAAATATATATTTACCTCAACAAACCAGACACTGACCCTGAAGCTGCACTTACTTGATGTAGTAGGGCACTTTGTTTGGGGAGATGGCGCGCTCCCATGGTATCTGCACTGAACCTGTGCAAACACAGTGAGAAAAAATCAATTTCAGAATGGACATGTCATGCATGAAATGCCATTGTGCACAGTGTGCCTGACAGCGTGTCCAGACACAGTGTCCATTCAGACCCTCTTAACAGAGCTGCTTCCCTGTACAACAGGCGCAGTGAAGCCAAAGAGATGAGTCCATTGTGTGGGATTTCCACAGAGTGTCGGTTTGTTTGGCACAGTCTAATAGATTACAGCAGGAGGAGGAGTTGAAGAGACAGGGTTACTGTAGCATCTTAACCGGCCACCAGACTGAACCACGGGGGGTTCAGCGGAGAATCAGAGAGGACCCACCGCACTCAGAGAAGCATGAGGCAGTAACTATGTTCAGACTCACCCATGTTTGACAGAGTCTTAAACATTCATTTACTGACTGCTACAAAATAAGTTGAGTTGTGTGTCGATTATTGAATAAAAGGCAATATTTTTTTTTTATAAAAAGCTCTGAGTTAGTGGTTGACATTGTTTGAACTGTATCAAATCACACAGTGGTAAGGCAAATCTACTACAAATGTAACACTCCTCTAAGGTATGAATATTGTCAACGACAACCTCTGGCAAAAATGATGTAATCACCACACTTGGAGGATAACTTAACTTTAACTTAACTGTTTTATTTTATAAATAGCTATAATAAAATAAACAAATTTAATATATGATACAAATTTATTTAATTTTACAGCTGAACATTAGGGATTAAAAAATGTAATCACCATGTTATTTCCATTTGTAAAACAAATACTTGCACAAATCTGATATGCACATAACTCTGCAGTTAAAAGAAAGTGCTTGCAGAGCCTAATAAACTGTTGCATATGGTTGATTGGCTGGAAACATGGGCCAAACAATAGAGCTGTCAGTGGAAAGGATTAAAAATCTCCTTTCAGAAGGTAATTCAACTTGGGGATTAGCAAAAGATCAAATATGAAGCAAGTACAAAATAGAAAGGTTGCAAAAAGGAAACTGGCTGCATTGTGGTGTGGTGGTTAGCACCATCGCCTCACAGCAAGAGGTCCAGGTTTGATTCCCAGCTGGGGCCTTCTGTGTGGAGTTTGCATGTTCTCCCTGTGTGTGTGTGGGTTCTCTCCGGGTACGCTGGCTTCCTCCCACCGTCCAAAAAAGAATGCATGTTAGGTTAATTGGTAACTCTCTAAATTGTCCCAAGGAATGAATGTGAATGTTTGTCTCTGTGTGGCCCTGTGATGGACTGGCAGGAGAAAAAACAAGGTTACAGTGGACAAAAGAGAAGCTGTGATGGACTGTGGAAGATTGGATGGAAGAATCACTAATATTCATTTGAGGAGATGGTCCTGAAACCTTTGTTTGGTGCAAGTCGAAACATGTAAAGATGACTGCCTGAAGAAAACAGGCAAATTTCCACGATCACTGATGATACGAGGTTAAAGTCAGGCAATGCATGTGATTTTCTTTTTTTTTTTTTTTTTTCAGAAAATAAAACAACTGAATGTACATCTTCCAGGATGCCATCGTTATTTTTACAGGGGTTGAATTCATGGAAGAAAGTCAGAAATTATAATCTTGGTTGATAAAAACTACATAAATATAAACTAAGTTGTGTCAGAGATCAGAACAGAAAATAACATTTCAATGACAATTTCTGGAGCTGCTGTAAGTCTGCCTGATGATCATCTTTTTATGCATTGTGCTACATATTTGCTGGGTAAATGACCATTGATTTTACATTACTTTTTCTGGGTACACAGGGTATATGAAATATAACTACATTTGGGCAGCAATTTAAAATAGCAATCTTATCATATAGTCTATTATAAAGTGAGTAGTGAGGGATTTCGGACACAGCCCCAGTTACAGGAGGGTTTAGTGGGGTGAGTTGGCTGTGGAGTCATGCTAAATAAACCCCAGTGTAGCAACTCAGCGCTACAGCAGTAAATTTGAATGGGTTTGGTGAGGAGACTTGCAGTCGGACTATCATTTCAGATGCATTTGCAGAAAGAGTCTTGTAACACAGAGCTTTTACACTTCATTGTCAGTTTAAATTAAATCACATTTCCAGTCTCCCTGCTACTTCTCTGTAGCCTCTGAAGAACAGCAGGTAGACAGAGAAACTGAATTTATAATCATAAATGTGTATTACTGCACAAATGAGGGCCACGTGTGCTGGAGCTGATGGAGACAGACAAAGAAAGCCTGCCAGCTCCACCTCTAACCCAAATTTGCACACAACCCCATGCACATATATAGCCTCATCATAGTTGTAATACACCAAACCTAACCCCCCTTCCCCTGATCCTCACAAACACACATATGTACACACATGCACACTTTTGGAGATGGTGCCTTGGCACAGCATGTCACAGACTGGTGCAACATGAGACAAACTTCAAATAGCAGAAGAGGACTCTTACTGGAGAGGAAGTGTTGCGATCCAGGGCCAAAGTCTCTGTGTGCATCCTGGAGCTGTTTCAGCCGCTCCTCTATGGAACCCTGAGGACACACACAAACACACGCACACGCACGCACACACACACACACACACACACACACACACACACACACACACACACACACACACACACACACCCACCCACACACACACAAAGTTAAATCAAAGGGAATCATGCTGTTTGTCCCTCTCTATCAAAAATCCCCACAATAGGAAAAGCACACACACAGACCACGTGCTTCTCCTCCATTAGTTAGCTGTAGAATATAAAGTCTTTGTTCCTCTGCTGCCCAAGCCCTTGAAGGACTCTGAAAGCCTTTGAAGAGCAGCAGGTAGAATATGAAGACCGAGATTACAAAATAATTTGTTTCATGAAAACAAGGACAGCCATTCGTGGTTGCAGTTCCAATGTGGAAAAGAGCTGGAGGAAAAAAAAAAGATTTAATGAGGGAGAAGGATAAGGTTGCAAAGCCTCAAATGTGCTGCATCAATAACCATGGAGACTAAGTTGACAGAATTAAGTTTGCTATTGCCTTTGAAAAAAACATTTCATATCAGGTATTTTTCCCACCAAATGGGATTTAAGCTCCCTAATCCTGGTTTATTTGAAAAGTATTGGACTTGGCACATAAATCCCCGCTCAGCTGGATGTTGAAATGTGTCCTCAAACAATTGGAAGTAAATCCACTCACTATGAGGTGAAGACACAGATAAAGACAGAGAGAGAGAAGAGAAAGATTGAAGAACCATTAGATTTCCAAGAGAAGATCACGCATAACGGGTTAAGTTGGTATTTCTCAATGCTCCCCAACCAGAAAATGAAAAAAATACAATCCGCAGCATGATTCTAAATTGGTTGAGACTAATATAGAGCATTGTCAATGTGCCGTGGAGATGTTACTGCCAACCGTGCTGTGTTGTACAATCTATTTGTTGTACAGGCAATTTGGGCTGTCATAAGGAAGATAAATGACTAAATTATCCATGATCGACATTTATTAGTAAATCAAATTTGAGAATAGATTTTTTCTAGCCTCACTGCAGCCAAAATGAACACAGCACAGGATGTTAGACAGATGTACTATTTATCATTTTAATTAAGATAAAACTGGGACGAAGAAAAAGCCGTCTCAATTGTGCTCACATTTGAAAGTACATTTGTGCATCCTGTTCAACTTGGGTAAAGCAGGGCAGCTCAAAAACAGCTGACATGATATTCTGTTAAACCATTTGCAACACCTGTCTTTTCATATGTCTCTAAGACTCAACTCTAACAGAAAAACTGAGAGCCATCCGAGATTTGAGAGATGAATATCTGCTATGGATATGGATACTAAAAGCCTTTTAACATATTGATCATCAGGGGATGTAGGAGGCTTTCATTTACTTCCTGAATCAAAGCCCAGAGGACACAGACTACCTACTGTAGCACAAAGATAGAATTGTCCTGTAAAAGAACAAGAAAGCAAGGAAAGATGAGCCCAGTTCAGTTCTTCCTTTGTAGATTTCCCTCAATCCTTTCAATTCACAGAGGAAGATATCTTTAAAAATTCAGACTTGATACAATTTGTATCTGGAACAGACCATTAAACTTCACTACGCATTGTAACCCCTTCTGTGTAAAAATAGAAGACTGACACTTCTTCCTATTTAGATGCAAGCGCATTCCATTCAGCACACTAGAAGAAACATTGATTATCACAGCTGCATATGCAGGATATGGAGTCCCTGGTTTTGAAGCAAAGAGCACTTGAACTTAATCAGTTTGGTCCTAGAGCATCTTAGAGAAGGGTTTAACACATCTAGAAACAAACAATAATCTCACAGAGGCAGCATGCCAATTAACAGGATCTTGTATCCCGCACCACTAATCTGTCACTAAAGTACGTTTTATATGCTAATTATCATAGTAAGTTAGTAAATGACACAATAAGTGGTGTCGGTCAACCTGAAACGATCTAACACATTAAGCATCAGATTTGATAGCTATATCATTAGTTTTCACTCTGTTTCAGTTTAACTATACTCTAATGTACAGTCGTGTAAAAAAGAAAGTACACCTTCTTCTAATTTTTATAAGGTTTTACATTGCAGAACACAATGAAAATAGTGATTATCACAATAATATTAAAAAAGAAAACGTGGTCTTTACAAAGTGTTAAAACTGGGTAAATATAGCTTCAGATGAACAACAACACATGACTTATTACACTGCATCATTATTTATTCAACAAAAACTAGCCACAGTGAAGAAGCAGTGTGTGGAAAAACTAAGTACACCCTTACTAATTCCATAGGAAGTAAGAGGGTAAAAAACAGCCAGATGATTCTAATCAAATGTAAATAATCAATTGATTATCATCAAGTGTGAGCACTTCTGGAAAAGCTTGTTTTGTTCACTATGTTATGCAGAGGGTGAGAACTGAGTATTATGTTGTGCAGCTTTTGCACTATTCATCTTTGCATAATCAGCTCCAGGGGCTTCGAAGCAGTCCCCAGCACAGGGCCAGCTTTCTGCATCAGTTTGTTCAGTTTCTTTGAGTCTCTGACTTTAATTTGGCAACCCTGGAAAATGGCTGCAAAGCAGATTGGACTCTTTATCACAGACTTGTACAGGACATGGTACGTCTTGGTGCAAACAATGAAGGACCACAGCTTCCCTGAGAAGTACAGTTTGTTCTGTCCCTTCTTGTAAACAGTCTCAGTGTTGCATTTCTAGTTCAGTTTGTTGTCCATGTGAACAGACAGGTATCTGTAGTCCTCCACCACCTCCACATCTTCTCCCAGGTTAGACATAGTATTAATATGTCCTCATGTGTAAAACCTTGGAATTGAAAGACAGTATACTTTCTTTTTAATGCCTGTATCTTTGCCAAGAGCTGCAGACTGCATTACATATTCAAAATATACTTATTTTATCATGTGCAATATCTGAACAGAGTACTTGTAATTTTTTCATGTTTCTTGTCTTAACCCAACATGTTTAAAATCATATACTGCATAGATTAAGAGCTTATGATAAACAATGCACTGCCAAGGAACTGTCTTTGAAAAATCTACATGTTTAAACCCAACAGCAAGTGAACTAAATGCTGCTTAGAATGCTCACAGTGCTAAAAAAAAGTATTTAGTTTTGCTGCTGTCTAGTCATAAATATAAGTACAGGAACCATAAAAGTGATAACAAATCTTTTCTGTAGCAGACATGAATGTGTGTGATATCCTCATATAACAGCCAGTCGTTCTGAAGATATTTCACTCAGAGGCACAAATGTCAACTTCATGGAATTTTGAAGGAAAGGTTAAAGGATCATAAGAGCCATTAACCAACAGTCTCTTGGGACACTGAATGTCTGTGTAAAATGTCATAGCAATCCATCCTATAGTTATGGAGATATTTTAGTCTGAACCAAAGGGATAGGCTGACCACCTGACAGACCAACGTTACCATACAGCACCCCTCTACATTACTTCATCTTCTACCACAATGATGAGAATGTATTCATAGAGCACTGGTGTGCAGCTCAGTCTGACTGTGAAAACACAAAATAGGTTTCACTTTGAGGAGAAAGGCTTGAACATGTGACTTTATTTACTTCAATCAGAGCAGGGAGCATGAAAGAACTTGCAAATCAACCATACAGCTACTGTGGCCTGATCTGCCCTGTTTTGTTTTGTTCTGTTCTGTCTATGAGCTATGTCACACCAAGCAATTTCAGAGCCACAGTGGCACTTTGAAAGCAAAGCAGCGTCAGTGTGCAGCAAGGGTGCAAGGTGGAGACTGGAAATTGATTTCTGAGAATCATTCAAGAAACCCCAAATCCTCATGTTTATGGAAGGGAGACAGAGAGGAGAAGAGGATGCAGTGGCTATTAAAGCAACATGTCAAGTGGAAAAGGTGTCATGAGGGTTATCTAATGGGAGCAGGATGTTCTGACATGAGGTGAAAGCTGAGTGGGTTTTGTTGTGTTTGTGGGAGCACAAGCAGTTGGCCGATGATGGATGCAACTGATGCTTGAAAAACACAGCAGTTACACTAATGCACTGAAGATAGTGCAGCCATACATTTAGCTAAGCGTTGAGGGGAGGGCAAGTTCAGTTCAATCTTTAAAAGGCTTTAAGAGAGAGTGCTTTAAATTCATGGAAGTGCTGCCCTCCTCGTGTAAGTGCATGGGTTCAAATTTGCCAGTCCAACATTTGTACTGCATATCTTGAATTGTACCACATTTGAAAGATGTCCTGTTAGATTCAAGAAACCTAGATTGTGCTGATAGTGAATTGTCAGATTCATGAACATTACTTTTGTTTTGTGATACAGTGCATTATCCTGCTGGCAGTAGTCTTTGGAAGATGGGTAAATAGCCTTTATACAGAGAGGTACGTGATAAGCAACAATACTCAGATAATCTGTGCAATCAAACAAGGACTGATTGCTATAAGAATGTTTCAAAGTGTGCCACAAAGAAAGAGTATTCCTAAAAATGTGTTAAAAAGTTATTCTTTCTTTAACTTCCACTTTATAATGTAGAAAAGTACAGTGGATTACAACTTCAATTAATCTCAGAATTTCATTGGGTTTTTATGAGAACTACTTAAAGTTCTGCATGTGTTTCCCAAAGCAAAACTTTGCCTGCTTTTAACAGCTTTTTACTGTCAGCTATGTGTGGCACTGTAGATAATGCTGAATGCACATAAATTAAAAATACATACAAAATGTTAGTGCTGTAAATGAGTCAAAACAAAGGCTTAATGTGAAAACTAAGAAGGTTGCTGCTTAAAGCAGAAGGTGTTTTTAAAGTCATATTAAGACAAAAAAAAGGCTTCTCTTGAGTTTCTTTGTCATCTGTTGTGAATGTCACTGTTATAATTTCAGCATCAGCATGTGGCAAATATGTACCATAAATAAAATATACAGGATATGGAGGATGAAATATAATATCAGGAAACTTTTGTAGCAATAAGAGGAAGAGAAGAATGATGACATTTAGTAGGTCAACTAAAGAAATGTGTTTTCTATGCATTAGCTTAGATTTATTTTCTTTTTTTTTTTAAATCAAATACTCATTTAACAGCAAACACAAGTAATTTTGGCATTATTGAGCAAAAATAATTGACAGGAAACTATAATTTAGTGTAACTTGAGTGTAAGATTTTGGCCAATCACAAGTTTCTTCAGAAAAAATTAGGTGGGTTGAATAAATAATAAAATCCATATAAAGGATAGGATGAAGTGAATGGAGAATTAAATTGCTGGATTTAACCAGAGGATTTGGGCTTGAGTCTTGTTTGTTCCCTTTTCAACATTTCTACTGACCCCAGCTTTAACAAACTACTGATGTGATAATAAAGAAGCACAATAAAAATATTTTTTCGAGAGATTCTCCAGTAGTCAGAGATTTTCTCCTCTAACAAGTGTGAAGGAAGCATTCATTAATATCTGTCATTTCTTCTTGTCATGTCCTCAGCCACAAAGCTTTCGGGAGACAACTCTCAAATACTAAAAGATTCATTAGGATGCTTGTGGAAACAAGGCCTTGGGCTGACTGTCAACACCAACAGTTAAAATCCAAACTAATGAGTGATGTTTAAAGGCCTTTCTCACGTCCTTAAACTGAGTTCCTTCAAAAAAAACAAAAGGAAACAGTGAGCTCATTAGATGAATGAAGTGCTGGTGAATAACTACAGCTGATGAAAAAAAGGCTGCGGCAATTTCATAAAGTTTAATTCATTCATTCATTAGGATGAACTGCACTCTTCATGCTACATGAGAGTAAACTAACTGATTATCATGCTGTGTGGGGGAAAAAAAATCCCTGGAGACCAATGGCTGCTTTAAGCTGTAAGGATACAACAGAAACTGCCCAGCATGAATTAAACTCATTAAAAGAATAGTTAAATATTTTTTGGAGTTTGCCTATTATTCTTTTCTTTCAGAGAGTTAGATAAGGAGATCGTTACCACTCTCATGTCTTATACAAGGCTGGAGCCAGGAGGCAATTAACTTAACTTACATAAAGACTAGAAGCTAGAGCAAGTAGTTTAACTAGCTCCCTTCAAAGTGTTAGTGGTATCTCATTTATAGCGGCCAACGACAGTGATATGCATTTCTCAAGGAATTCAATTCACGTTAATGAAAAGTGGACAGATTATGCCGACAGGTTGTGTGAGGGTACATTGGGGAGCTGTAGTACCAAGAGACCAAAGTATAGGGACTTCAAAACTCAAAAGATGAAAACTGGATTCTCTACTTTAGATCCTTAAATTATTGCAGGAAAAAGTGCTGCAGACAACATCAATAGGGGAAACAAAGCTCAAAGTGAACTCTACCTGAAGCACTTTCCATCTGTTGTTGAGATGCTCCAGGGCACGAGCATTCTCCATGGACAAGTGGACATCGGAGATAGCCAGCTGGTGAGCAAGATCATTGATGTGTTTCATGCCCTCCTTCACTTGGGTCAACTCTTCCTTGAATAACTGCAGGCATCGGAGTGAGAACAAAGAGAGGGGCAGAGAGCAGTGGATTGGATAGAAGTGGAAAAAAATAATAATTTGAAGGAAAATTATCAATTTTTAGATTAGTCAAACACAGATGACATGAGTGATTAGAAAAAAAACCCAGCCAGCCTAGACCAACTGTTTGGCAGTGACAGTGTACTGACATATTTTACTCAAAAGGGATAGAGTATATCAGTGTGCATTTAGCAGACGCTTTTATCCAAAGCAACTTACAGGTAGGCAGGTCTTGCCTAAGGACCCCTACTGAAGGTAGCAGTACCTTTCATGCAGGGGATTTGAACTCAGGTCATCCACATGAAAGGTGGCAATCTTACCACTACACTATCCAGTCCCTGGATATTTGCTTGCATGAGTGTAAATAATGGTAGGCACCTGGGAATTTCTAACATAAACAGAATATAGCATACAAATAATGGAGTGTGAGAGTGTAAGCAGTGTGTGTGCACAAGTCTGTCCAGTGTTTCAAAGAAAGATGATGCTTAATGATGCTATCATAAAAATGATAGACAAGGGGTCTGATTTCCTAAAGCATAAACCAATAACATCAAAACACCTTACATTTACAACAGACTTCAGTTATTACTTACTGCTTTAATAGCTCCAAACAGATCATAGGTTATATGAGGGAAATTGTACCGGAGCACTTGTATTATTGAGCACAAAAACACCATTAAATGCAACTTTAACATCACTTTTACAATTATAGATTAAATGATCTACAGCTACTATGACTAAATTCAACACTTTCTCACTCTTCTTTCCTCCCTGTTAATGGAACTGATAATACCCCACTCTTCCCGAGAGGAGGTAACTCAGATGTTATGCCCTCCAGGAAGGAACAGTATATATCCACCTTCTGAAAACCTTCACCTCAAGGCATGAATATAGATTTTGGCATAAATTGTTGTTATATACCTCTGTATATTGGATATTTCAGACAAATTATTCAAGATGTTTTTTTTTCAAGTTGATGTTTAACCTTTTCAGATTTTCTCTACAATAATTCACACTATTGCTATTCTGGTTCTCAAAAATATGTGGAAAATGCACACCATTTCATTGGCTTATCAGCCAGATGTCCTGCTAAGCTCAACAGCGAAAGTGGAAAATACAGCCACTTGCAACTTTATGACTAATGCAAACACAGCAGTGTAGACCTGACGCTTGACACCTACATGGTAGTGGCTGCCTCCAAACTCCTCCAGTACTAATATAATGACATCTGTAGTAATCAAGACCAGTCAGTAAAGACCCAACCACACGGCCCAAAGGACCTATTGCTCATGTCCAAAGCACTCCAAGACATCCTCAGGTTATCTTTGTTCGTGCCCTAATGGTAGGAGCTGTTTTGGTGGCAAAGGGAAGACCTACTCAATATTAGACAGGTGGTCATGTAGTTATGTCTGATTGGTGTAGATTATATCGTACAAAACTGTCCACTGTGGTGCCATGATTGTATTCATGGAACTTGAAGTGACCATATTTGGACAAGAAAATAGAGCTGACTGAACAAAAATATGCCTCTTTGAGGCCTAATATCTCTTTAACTGCAGACTTATTACAGAATTATTTTCAAAAGGTGTCACCAGCAGATTGTTCAAAGAATTTGGCTATTGACACCATAATGACCTGAGGGAAAATATGCTGACTTGTATTTCTAAAGAGAAGCTGACATTGAGGTGATTGAGGTTGTTTTGGAGCCACACATGTTTTTCAGCCATGACCTACTAGTCATCAGTGGTTCTATATACTATATATAGGCACTTTTGCATTGGCTTCAGTTTTGACAGTGGTGGGTCTACAGTTGATTCCGGTTGTTTCCTGCTGACAAATGTGTCCAATTCATTCAACAGTTATGCTTCCCCCTTCCCACTAATGGTCATTTGCAGTTAGCCAGCTTGTGCCAAGGCCTCTTAGATTTAAGGTTTAAGGTTTCTTAATCATGTCAATGGTGAAGACATTTTTATCTAATCTGTGTTACAAGGACATGGTTTATATAATATAACTGTAGCAACCTCAGCCTGGGGACAGCCTGAAAAATTACATGTCTTTTAGAGATTATCTAACAGAACGACGTGACGTGAACTTACGTGAAAGCATTCAACTCCAGGACATTAAAACAAGGTTCAAATATTGAACATATGTAACTGAAATCAAATTAAAGCTTCATATACCATGATATTTGATCTAGTAAGCCTGAGCTAACTCTGTTTCATACGTTTTGAATTTGAAATTTTATAAAAAGCTTCTTTTTAAGGAAAGGAGTGAAACCTGGATAACTGAATGCATGCTGCTGCTTTTGTGTATTTGTGAGTGTAAGTACATGACAGCAAGAAAGTGCAGATGAGGCTTACAGACAAGCCTCCCCTGAAGACTGAGTCAAACATGTGCTGGATGTGACAGGAGTCCAAACAGTGACATGATTATTGTGAAAGGGCCATACTTATAATGAATAGTGCCACACAATTACAGGCAGCGGCGACACTCTGCACTCCATAATGACTAAACCAATGACCTGCCATTTGTTTAACAACATCTATTCAACTGAGGATTGCAGCCTCTTCCATCTCACCACATAATTTTGAAGTGCCACGTCCTCGTCATCATCTGTCAGATCACAGTTGCTCTGACAGAAATGTGTACAGACAAGCAAAACAAACATTTTATAGCAGCACAGCCTGATTCAAGTCTCACTCATTCATGAGTAACATATCATTTCCATATTTTTGTGACAAAAACAAGTTGAATGCCACCGTATTTGATGTTTGCTTACAACGAGTCAAAGAGTCACAATGTGTGCTTATTCAGGGATAGCTTAAGGCGATTAAATTACTCCGCAGGTAGAACCAATTTATATCAGGTTTAATGATAATGTGTCTGCACGCACAGGTGTGTGTGTATTGCAGAGATAACAAGAAGGAAGTAGAGTGTGTTCTGCAGTGTGGTTAGCTCTGTGTGTCTACCTTGGTAGCGTCTATGTGGTCCTGCAGAGAGTCAATAAAGAGGTCACCAACAGGCTCCCAGGCATCTCTAACCCCCTCTGCCTGCTCCAGGGCCCCTGCCAACTCCTCCATGGCTGCCTGGATCTGCAGAAGACGCTCCAGTGTTCTCTCCATGTGTCTGGAAGTTTTGTTGAAATGCAAACCATTATGGTTTGTTACCCAACCTATTAAAGTTTGGAACCAATACCAGCATGCAGTAAAACACACCGTTAATCTGTTATAAACTGTCATCCCAGTATGACCATGTACATAATTATGTTTTGCAAAAATCTAAAATTTACAGAGCCTCTAAAACGCAGTAAGGGGATTTTTTTCAACGGAACTTTAGTAGTGACAATGTAATTCCCTGAAAACAAGTTTTAATACCCTGAATCTGATTTTCCTGATCCAAAATGTTTGATAAATGTGTTTTTCTAATTCCAATTCCTGTAACAGATTATAGTTGCCACATTGTATAATTAGATTGTGATAATGGTATTTTGTGTGTTTTATTGCTGCACACGCATACAGTCAAGAGAAGTGAATAACATTAGACTTTAGAGCACTAAAATTCACAGGCATTTTTGCACATAAATATGCATGCTTTTTCCATCATTTACAGTATCGTTGAGCAGCATTCCCCCATTTTTTCCATGTGCTCTAATTAGAATTTGAAGCCGTTTCAAACATGAACACTGAAGTCTTTAAGGTGAAAGTACAAATAGTTTGGTCTGGACTTTTGCAGCAATTGTTGTTCACACAACAAATCTCAATGGGAGACTTTCTGCAGAAGTTGTGCTATCCTGGTTGGAAGAAGGGTGTGTGTGTATGTGTGTGTGTGTGTGTGTGTTGGGAGGGGGGGGGTTCTAAAGAGAGCAGGAGGCTGCACATAAGGCAAAAATGGGGCTTTGGAAATTGCTGTCTTTTTAATACAACACACTGGGAATAGCAGAAGAGGGTCCTTATTGTGTTTATACAAGTACTGCACGTATCTGTATGAACCCACAATGTATGAATTTCCACAAGAAGCATGGAGCCACTGATGCAGATATTTGTGTTCCCTGGATCACCTCCAGAACATTGCAGACCACTCCAGGGGTGTGTAAAAAAAAACGGTTTCAGACTGAAAACAAAATGTGTT
Organism: Leuresthes tenuis; assembly: GCF_036924035.1. Taxonomy (NCBI): domain Eukaryota; kingdom Metazoa; phylum Chordata; class Actinopteri; order Atheriniformes; family Atherinopsidae; genus Leuresthes; species Leuresthes tenuis. Next base: position 12,005,143 of record NW_027325365.1, on the reverse strand, counting down.
TCTACATTGAAACAAATCTCGACTAAGATATTTATCAGGTATTGATCTTGATTATAAATCTTTCATCACCATTATTCTCACAAACTCACTGTAACCTTCAGAATTCTGCCTTTGCTTTTACCTTTGCTTTTCCTACTGTGCCTGAATATTAGACAGAGTACAGCCACTCAGGGACAGAAGAAGTAGCCAAATCCCATACTTAAGTTCAAATACCAGTACATACCAAATACCTCGATATCTTTGTTAATATATAAACTAAATTGACTCATTATACAGAAAAATGGGCCATGCGAAATTAACTGTATTCTGTTACAATCAAGTTTTTAATACTGGTGATTTAACATGTAAGCAGCCTTTTACTGCCCCTTCAAAAAGGCACAAGATAAATGTATGGGTTTGTGAGATAATTATGGGAAATAGAAAGAAACAAGAAAGAGAGTGCTACGAGACTAATGTGTAGTCTTCTCATCTTTCTTTTGTCTCTTGGGCCCTAATAAATCATTTAAAAAAGTTTACAGTGGGACTGTATGTTTGGTGTCAAACAACTCAGAGAAATCTAAATAAGAAAAGAAAATGTTGGAGTAAATTTTTCTGGTGCAATATACTGTAGTGGATTGTAAAATAAAAAGTTTAATTGTTTGAATCTGAAACAGATCTACACAATGCTTGAAAAAAGAATCCAACCTATGCCGGTCCACACAGCGTGCTGTGAGTTTTTCCCACAGGTCGCTGGCCACATTCGCCTGCTTCCATACAGAGCGGCTCACATTCAAGATCCGCCGACGAGGAGACCCCTCTGCGGAAAGTGGGAGAGGTTAGATAGGGGGTAAAAAGCATAAAGGTCCAAATGACAAGACTGTAAAATAATGCAGATGGAAAAATAACAAGGTAGATAAAACAGCCAAGTTAAGAGGTTAGATAAGAGAACAGCAATAATTAGAAAAGAATGGTTTACCAACTAAGTGATAAAGAAAGGCAAAGGGAGAGTAAAGACAGTACACCAAAGTGTTTCAGTATTCCCACAGTGAGCACCCAGAGGAGAAAGCCAAACACTAAGAGGAAAACGTGACGGTGGAGAAACGGAGAAGAAAGCTGTATTATTGATCTGAGCAGATGGTACTTTGGAGCTGGGGAACTACATCTAATTGGTCCTGAACTGGATCCTTTCCCTAAACTCAGCGTGACTCCAGAGGACAGATCACTGCTAATAACTACTAATGGATAACTTCACCTGCATGGGCCCTAACAAATGAACTCAGGGGTTCAGCCAGGGGGGGAATACGAGTGTGACATTTTGGCTGGCGCAGCAGCTGGCACAAAGCATGGGGGGAGCAGACCTTTTCCGTCAGTCAGGGTCTCCTCAGGTTCCTGGAAGGGGTGCTGTGCCAGAAAGGCCTGGGCAGATTCCAAAATGGAGTAGATGAAGGGCCCGCGAGACTTTACATCCTCCACAAATGCCTGCAGGGAAACAGAGAAGACAGAATAAAAGATAAAAGCTATCTCCAAACTTGAACTTGTGCCGACTTTGAATGAGATGACCTCATCTCATATAAAAGTGATGCTCTAATGCAAAAATTTAATAACAAATTATCAAATGACAAAATCAAAAATAATGTTTGATTATGACATTCTATGCATGTGCTTATTCTACTCAATGTCCCTATTACTTAAAAGAGCTTTCATTCTTTCCACACACAACACACTGCACACTGAACAGACTTGTCCAGCTTGTACAACATCTGTTATATAGCTGTAGGAATAAACTGGACTGGACTTGTTCTACATTTCCCAGGTACTCCCAAAGTGTCCAGACCATGGACAAGAACAAACAGTAAAGCACAGACTTCAGTTATCATCAACCTGCAGTCGCATTTTAATTAATCTAGTAAAAGTGATTTATGACCATGAATCAACATCATGAACAGATCAAGGAGAAAAAATAGATTAACCAACATAATCTCCTGCTCATTGTTGAGGAAATTTAAGAATAAATGTCACTCTTCACAGGAGATGAATAACATGAGACAGGAAACTTTAATCCTTATTTGGGTGTTTATTCAGACAAACGCTTTAAGAGGAAGCATTTTTGACACCATCAAGCCCTGACGATGAATAACAAGTAAAGGAAAGATAGAGAAACAGTTATTCTAACAGGCCTGACACACTGCCCCAGTTCATGATCTGGTTACTATGGTTTCAGAAACCACAGATAGAAAAGATGATACCAGTTGGAAGATACCAACTGGAGCCAGAAAGCAAGTTGAGATAAGCAGTAAAGAGGTCACCCTGACCCCCCACTCATTCCCAGCCTCACACAAATGGATTCATGGAATAACTGTTCTGTAAATATAAAAAGGTTAGAAAATAAAGTTGAAATAAGATTGTATCATGTTTTGCTACAATCCCCATGAAAAAGAAGGATATGTTTACATTATTAAAACAAGTAACTTTCATGTTCTGACAATACATTTTCATGATGTGAAATACATCGTATTATTCAAAAAAGGCAGGCATGCCAAGGAATTAGATGGCTAAACAAGGAACCGCCTACACAACCTATCCTCTAGTCAGCCACTCAATCAGATGCCAAGCACTGGCAGAAAAGAGGGAAAATAGACACAGAATAAGACTTAATGCAGATTAATCTTTTGAAAATTAAATGATTGATTATCCATGGCCATGATTAACTCATAAAAACCTATTCTAAAACCTAAAGATTCTTCAAAAACGCACTATATCGCCAAAAGTATTCACTCACCAACCGAAATAATTAAATTCAGGTGTTCCAATCACTTCCATGGCCACAGGTGTATAAATTCAAGCACCTACGCATGCAGACTGAGTTGCTCTCAGGAGCTCAGTGAATTCCAGTGTGGTACCGTGATAGGATGCTACCTGTGCAACAAGTCCAGTTGTGAAATGTCCTCAACAACTCAGCCACGAAGTGGTAGGTCACATAAAATGACAGAGCGGGGTCAGAGGTGGCGCGTTGTGCACAAAGGTCGCCAACTTTCTGCAGAGTCTATCACTACAGACTTCCAAGCTTCAAGTGGCCTCCAGATTAGCTTCAGAACAGTGTGTAGAGCTTCATGGAATGGATCTAGCAATTTGATAAACAAGTCTGGGTATGGCGGTTGCCAGGAGAACGGTACTTGTCTGACTGCATTGTGCCACAAGTGTAAAGTTTGGGGGGGGGGGGGGGATTATGATGTGGAGTTGTTTTTCATAGCTGGGTTTGGTCACGGAACTCTGAATGCTTCAGCACAGAGGTTTTGGATAATTTCATGCTCCCAACTTTGTGGAAATGGTTTGGGGATGGCTCCTTCCTGTTCCAACATGACTGCGCACCAGTGCACAAAGCAAGGTCCATAAAGACATGGATGAGTGAGTTTGGTGTGGAAGAACTTGACTGACCTGCATAGAGTCCTGACCTCAACCCGATAGAACACCTTTGGGATGAATTAGAGTGGAGACTGCGAGCCAGGCCTTCTCATCTAACATCAGTCTATGACCTCACAAATGTACTTCTGGAAGAATGGCCAAAAATTCCCATAAACACATTCCTAAAATTTGTGGAATGCTTGTTCAGAAGAGTTGAAGCTGTTATAGCTGCAAATGGTGGGCCAACATTATATTAAACCCTATGGATTATGAATGGGATGTCACTTAAGTTCATATGTGTGTAAAGGCAGATGAGTGAATACTTTTGGCCCCAGTAACTTGGGGATTTCTAGGAAACTGGAAAAAAATGTCATTACCCACAAAGCCATTATTTCTCAGTCTCTGAACGTAGAAATGCAATATATAAACCCTTTTATTTTCTAAATGTCTGTCCTTTATTGTAAGTGTCTTAATTTGTGCCTTAATTTCACTTCAGGTTTGAAAGAGAAATACAGGGACATGTTGTATTCACTCTTGAACTGAAGAAAGCATAAATAGGCAGTGTTTGTTTTGTTTACTTAAATATGTGGAGTAGACATGACATCAGAAACCAACTTGCACATACTTTTGCTGATAAGTTACATAACTAGCAACTGAATTTCATATCAATGGGTGTCAACAGCTAGTAGCTTTTCTAAATCAGATAGATGATGGCATCTTCAACCCCATCACAGGGATGGTAAGCAAAATGTAGTCCTGAAAGGTTTTCACTTGCTTACTGCATTCTCAATATTCCCTCTGTGACCTCCAGTTTATTTACTTGCAATTTTACATTACCCATGGTGATCAAGGGAAGAGATGGTTTAGACTTCCTCAACCCATTCCTTTCTTTTGCACCTGCCCAACTGTGTTTCCTCTTCAATTTGGGGTCTTTTTCCTAGATGTGGAGTTTCTGAAAGTTCAATCATGTAACCTGGTTTGTAAAGAATTTTTCTGCTGGTATGGTAATTTATCATCACAGACATTAAAATGTGACAAAAATACAAGGAGAAAACAACCATTTAAGATGCACAACTCCGAAACTGGTGTTGAGGAATCTCTCAAAAAATGATTTTTTTGCAGGGAAAAAAAAAGCTCACTGGAATATCACAACAATACACACAATATGATCGGAGCTGCTGCAACTTGCTGTCAGTAAGATGAAGAAATATCCCAAATGAAAATTACTTTAATATATAATAATATTACAGTATATAATGCAGTGTTATTTGTATATACATACTACATAAATGTCAAAAGCTCTAGCAGCAATCATTCCAACAGCACAGCATCCAAACCAGAGTAGAAAAATGTTTCACAAATCAATGTTTTCACAGCAAAAAGCTCAGCAGACAATTTCTAGAAGATACATTGAAAAGCACAATGTGCAACTGGCTGCCCATTGTGAGGCACCATCCTAGCACAGTTGCATCACATGGCATCAACCCAGTCAGCATGGCTTTATTTTTTTGAAAACATAAACAATATCTTACATCTTTAAAAGAATTTATGTGAAAAAATGTCAAAGTTTATCTTTGTAAAACCAGTCAGAAATCAGTTAAGATGGTTACATTTTTATTTTTTAGCCCTACTTAAAGCGTATACCATGTCACATTGATTAAGACGCAAATGCATAAAAAAATCAAAACACCAACTGACGTGCAAAAAAAGCCTGCATAAATACATGTTTTAAATTAGTCACTGGATATACACACACAGGCACACACACACACAAAAGCAGTGATCTACAGGCAGGACCACAAGAGATTACAAGGCTGTCTCCTTGTGCCGAGAGCCCAGGGCACAATAGGAGACCCAATCTATTGGGAGAGCTGGTCATCTGGCCTCCATGCACAGATGTGCCAATTAGCTGTGAGCCCAGCTCTTCTCAACTGTACCCACTATGCAAATTACAGACCCATTGCATACAACAGTGCACATGTAATTACAGACCCATTGCATACAAAAATGCACATGTATGCACATGCCTGAAGTTTGTGCTTTACCACTGAGCATATACCCAGGAACTTTCGGGGGTCTTGAGGAAAGCTAGTGTGTCAACCTTCTTCATTCCTCTGCAGTAATCTTTGTAGTGTATAAAACACACTGCAGGTGCGAGACTTACTGCCACTGATATTCGCTCTCTTCAAAGTAATTTATTTAGGTGAAGCCAGCATTCTCAATCCTCTTACAGTATGAGGAGATTACAATTTCAGCTAAAACTCTACATTACAAGTTTGAATTAGCAGTATTGTGAACCACAGTAGTGACTGTGCTTTGGAGCCTATTAAGAACTCCAGGACCAGAGCCCAGCAGGCCTGATAACACCCGGCAAGTAGAGTTAAACAGAAAGACCAAAACAAAACACCAACAAACACAAGCTGGCACTGAGCTAACAAGCAAAAGTGTGCAACAATGGAAAGCTGGAGCATGAGATAAGATTCCCGGTGCAACGGTCATAAAGAAAAACCTGCCGTCTGTCTTTCTCCTCTTCCTCACTGACACACTGTCTCTAATCATAAATTTCCCCCTCAATTTCACATTCTTGCCTCTTTCCCCTTCTGTACCCTCGTTTTACTTTTCATCCTCTCCAGCTCGCTATTCTTTCTGTTTAGCAGCTTTGCTGCCCAAAGAGGAGCTGAGCCATGGATTCCCTGAGCCAGCTGTCATGTTAAAACTTTAATTCCAGCTAAATTTCACACTCAGAGGCTTCATCTTTGGTTGGAGGAACATTAAGAGCGGAGCCTTCAGATCAGATTAAGATACATTATGCATTGAGTGGAGAAAAGTCAGGGGGAGGAAATGGCTTCATTGACTTGGTTTAACCATGTTGATTGCTTTCCTTTTACTGCCTCTGGATGCTTCTCCCAAATGTGCTTTTGACAACACAGATGAGGATAAATTTTCCTTTTAATTTCCCTTTCACATGAAGCACAGAATATTCTGCAGCTGCACCAAATACAATTTTTTTTTCTCTACAGGGATGCTCAGTCCCAAGCCCGCACATCTATACCACTGTCGTGCTAAAAGACATATCCTTGTCCTCTATTAACACTCCAAATACGCTTCCAAACTAAGACTTGCACATGTGTGTGTGTGGGTGTGTGGGGGCGTGCATCTGCAATGAAGTGCAGCGCAAACTACACGCACATAACGACAACAGAATAAATCCACTTAATATCAATAATTCACATGTCTTAAAACGCTTTAATTCTCTATAGAAAACTGGAAGGCAATTTCCCTCTCTTCTTTGTTGGAAAAGTTTTACTGCAACCAGACGCTTGGGAAGCAGAGGCATCACAGATTATAAAGACGTGTGCTGAAAATGGAACAAATGAGAGAGGAAAGGAGGGAAGCGGATAGAAGAGGAGAGGAAATGTGCAAATACAAGGAAATTATGGAGGCTTGTGCTTCAGTTTTAAAGGGAAGGTTTGGAGAAAATGAACCAACAATTGTGGCTTTAAAGCATGACAGGCAGACAGAGTGCATGAGAAGACGCTGGAAAAGAGAGTAGGAGAAAAGCCAGGAGAGATTACCAGGAAAGGATGGAGGAAGAAGGGGAGTGGATAGTCCAGGATAATGTGAAGCACCAGCTCAGGTGTAAGTGAGGTGAAGCAGCCAGCAGAAGCCACAAACCTCTTCCTGTCAACACAAGTTGTCCTCAGAAAAAAAGAACAAAATGACAGCTCAGAAAATTGGAGAGAAGGTTGAATGGGAGAACAGTGCTGTGGTTACACTGTCAATTACAAGTATGTGTGCATTTAAGCTGCCGCGTACAGTTGTGTATGTGGGTGTATGTGTGTGCGTGTATGACTTCTCTAGTCTTAGTTTACAAGACAGATCAGTTGCAACTAAGCTGATTTACAGGAATGTGAAAGAATACTTCAAGGATTTCAGGTTGTGCTTCTCCAAAAACTTGTGTCAAACAAGAGCAATAATCCACACAATAGTTGCATCCTTCACACAAACCTTCAAGCACAATTTGCAATAACTGATTACGAGTACATTAATTCTAATTAATAATTCTAAAGTGCGATGAAGCTGCACATCTTCTTGTTGTCTGCAGATATTTTTGAACTAGCTGACAATCTGGATAATTGTTAGCATTAAGACAAACAGACACACACCCACATATATCTGCCTGCTGGGCATTGTTTGTTTATGCCAAGTTTATGAGTCTCTCTGAACATAGGCCAATAAAATATGTCAATTAAAAAGAGAGACTTACATCATTGGGTTTTGACATGAAAGCTTTTCTTTTGGACTCTTGAATAAAGAGTATTAAAACTTTTGGAGCAGGGATAGGCTTATGGCCCATAAAAAAAAGGAAATTAAATTAAATTAAATGTTTAAATTAGCATATCATAGCAAACAGTAATTGTCTTAACATTAACTGCAGCGTAGTTGAAAATAGTGTCACCTGCTTCACTGGAACATGCTACTGAGTCATTGCATCCAAGCACTGATCTTTGAAGTGCAGTTTTATAACAAAGTAACAAAACTCAACATAATAATACAAATTTACCAAATCCACTGAGTATACAGAACTACTTCATTGGATTGAATTCAAAATTAAACTAGGCACTGAAGCTAACCCGTACAACCACAATTGATTGGTGGCTTAAAAAGAATAAATAGGGTGATCAACAAGCTGGACACAGATAATGCATAGAGAACTGCTTACAGCATCAACATCACTATAATCCATACCACAAATCTGCTAAAAAGACAATGCCAGAAAGCATAAAGTCCAGAAATCAATTACCAGGGTCTGGGAGTAGAATGAGGCTAAACAATTAGATACAAAAGAAATGTATAAATTTGCTTGGTTGAATAAGACTTATCTGCTTCTGAAACACTCCCACTGTAGTATGAAGTCACATAAAAACGGAAGAAAACCCTGTTGTTCATCTCACATTGTAGAGCCTTGTCTGGTGGAGGTCAGAGCTCAATTCTAATGTGATCAGGTATCAAGGCTGTGCCCCACTGACATCCCCTTTGATCGCTGTGTTAGATTAACTTTCACTAAGTGCCATCACTGACAACAACCTAGAAATAGCTCTAACAAGGAAAAAAAAAGAAAGCAGATCATGTGGTTGAGCAGGGCCTGTAAAGAATTAGACAAAAGCATCCCATTGCAATCGTTCAAGTGTGACCACAACAGATTAGCAACTAGAAAATACAATGAGCTAATGGCTAATCAGCACTTAGGCCTAGAAGTTACCTACTGCACATGAATACAGCTGTTTGAAACCATTTCTAATGTGACTCAAGTAAGAATAGACACATTTGAGACAGGTCAGGTCTGCACAGAACTGACAGCAAAATGTTCTGGAAAGATCCTGAGTACCAGTGGCATGATGCAGACAGTACAATAACCTGGCTAAATTAAACTTTTATATGATAAAAAAATCAACATATCCCATAAAACAAAAATATTCATTACATTACATCATTACAAGTCATTTGGACAACTTTTTTGTATTATCCTCATTATGCCTTCTACAGGAATGAGTAAAGTTTTTTATCTTATCACTTTCTGGGTGGAAACTGTAAAACCTTGCCTATAGACTATTATCACTGTTCACTGGCAGCAGCTGCTCTTCGCCAGGCGGTGTGAAATATATTCTAAACAGGCTATTAAATTTTTAAGATATGCACCTATAAAATCTGCAACAAAAATCGTCTCAGCAGATGATGTTCACACCGACGTCTACCTGTAAAGAGAAACATGGCTTTAAGAAGCCTGCCTGTGATCCCTAAGAGGAAAACTAATTGACAATATTTCAAATTGTCACCCGAGCTTCTGACTGTGCAGAATCAATCGACAACCAGTGATTGAACTCAAACAATGATCCCTGTTTCTTTTCCTTGTTGTCAATATGAGGTTGAATATATCTTTTGAGCAGAAACACTTATTTGTGTCACTGATCGAAACAGTGTTGGCCTTTGAGTATGGGAGTGCCCTTGAAGAGATTTAAAGGCCAATTCAAATCACTCAGCAATGCAGGAATCATCTGACAGCAGATGTTGCTTCTGTCAGTAATTCTACCTGATGTTCCCTTTTACCCTAAACTTCATACTGACTACTATAGTGTTTATTCATAACCATCAAGTGTTACTTGTTGCTAACAACGAGATGAAAACTAATGCTTAAGTGGCTCATTGTTAATGAAAGCATTAAATTTACATAATAATCACTTAAGCCTTTTTAAAATTATGGCTGCATTGGCTAGATTGTGAGTTTGTGTACGTGTAGCTCATTGTCCGACTACTGCTAATTCCCTTGTTCACAGCTGTGAATAAGTATGTCAATATGCCTGGATAAATGAAGAGAAAATAAGTGGAATCTGGATATTCTGGATATTCATATGCTTGACTGCAAACATGCAACCTTTTAGTTCAGTTGAATGTAAGCAAAAAACAGACAATGTGTTTATTGTTGGAGGCTGCTATCCTTCTTTTCATGGTGTCAAATCATAAATCATTTGAGCAAAGACATGTTTGAACTGTTTCTCTCCTTCTGCAAAGTAATTCAAGTAAAACAATAAAATCAACTTTCAACTGCACCAACTCTGCACATCACTCCTGGGTGATCAACGAAAGTGCAACAACTTTTCTGCTGGGATTGTTTGCCATTTGGACATATTTGTTGTATTATTTAAGAAAAATCATCCAAGTCAGCCTCAGTTTTGAAATAATGCCAACATCAGATGGCGATCTGTTAGAAATTTAATCGTGCCACTATAACAGCTTTTATTTATTCTGACTGCAGCATCCAGTGTTTTGTAGCTTGTGTTTAAGTTTATTTTGGAAAAGAGTCTTTATGATAAGTAGTGATTGAATTACAAAGTCCACCATACACTTTTAGCTTAAATATACAAAATAAATCTTTGCCTAAATGTTTACATGCATGACATGCATTTAATAAGCCAGTGTTCCATTCTAATATGAGTAAACCTGCATTCTCATACTGTGTGAACTCAGATGGTTTTATGTGCTCAGATGTTATGCATTTTGCACCAAGGTCCATTGTTGGCATTCAACAGCTTGAGTGCTCAAAGATCATGTGATATGTATATATTCTATACTCTATAAATATATATATATATATTCTACACTGTCAGACTAACAGCTTAACTTCTGTTTGAGAGCTGGAATCATTAAAGGCAACTTTTTTTGTTGGACATTATATGAGAGAACATTAGTAAGTTTTTCTTTCTTCCTTTTCCTTCCCCGACAAAATAACATCTGGGAGTCACGGTTCGCAATGGCTGATCTGCCAGTTATCAGGAACGATGGTGTAAGGGAGGACCCAGATGCAGTATTTCTCAAAAAACTTAAAAGGTTTATTTCCAAAGACAAAAGGTCAGAACATAGGACGCGGCTGAGCCGGATATCAAAATTACTAAGCGTTAGTAAAACAAAAAAAGACTATGGATAAAGAACAAACACGACTATGAAAACTGTGGCTATGAATTAACAAATAAACTATGACACTGTGAGGCAAAACCTAACTTTTCTTGACTGTGACATGAAGGGTAAGTGAGGATTCTGCAAAGACTGTGACTGAGCCTGGAAACTAAATGCTGTGGAGAGGTGATTGGTGATGATGTGCAGCTGTGAAACGGAAAACAGGTGTCATGAGTGACCCTAACGTGGCAGGGGAAAAAACATGACCTGAAACCTGAAAACATAACAAATGACCTGAAAATAAGAATATTAAAACATAAACTGTGACACAAGTGAGTCTGAAATGCACATGTGGTGGCTTCATCTGAGTTTAGGGAAGCAGAAATGATATTGTTGAGGTTATGTATTTAACAGACACTTTTATCCAAAGCAACTTACAGGTAGGCAGATGGAGTAAGAAGATCTTGCCTAAGGACACCTACTGGAGGAAGGTCAAATCCCCTTTCATGCAGAGGATTTGAACCCAAGTCTCCCACATGAAAGGTGACAATCATACCACTACCCTATCCAGACCACTGTCCAGTCAGTTATCATTTACATTTTCTACCTCTGATAAATAACATAATATGAAAGAACAAACTGCTATTCTAATGTTGTCATTATCATGCCATTACATTATCTTCCGCTTATCCGATGTCAGGTCGGACAGGTAACAGATCCAAGAGGGAAACCCAGACATCCCTCTCCTCAGTGACACTCTCCAGCTCCTCCTGGAGGATCCCAAGGCATTCCCAGGCCAGAAGGGATGCAGTACAATTCCTCTAGCAAGTTTTGGGTCTGCCCCAAGGCCTCCTCCCAGCTGGACGTGCCCAAAAAAACTTGGAGGCATCCTAACGAGATGCCCAAACCATCTCAGTTGACATACAGGTACATGCTGGCCGGGTAATCTGAGCTGCTGTTCGATGCATATGCCCAAACAGTATTTGCCTGGCTGTAGCCTGGCTACCACATGGGGTGCCCATTACCCTTTTCTGGGTGAGGTGACTCTTTTACACTAGTGCAACTCCATCAAGGCTTTAAATCACTCTTACTCTGATCCCTTCCCTGAGATCAATTTGCCATGCAGACCCTACCAGGGGCTACCACCCCCGACAACCCCAAACAACACAGTTGTTGCAATGTTGTGTATTTCCCGTTACTCATGATACAGAGGAATGAAGTAAATGTCTGGAGTATATAAACTTATTTCATTTGTATTCTAGGAGGCAACCAGATCTTCAATCCCCTCTGATTTACACCCTGTGTAGAGCAGAGAGAGGAACAACCATGATCGTAATTCATGATTATAAATCCGCTTGTCGACAACTTGACCAGCAGAGCCAAGTAAAGCAAACACAACACAGAACAAGAGAGCTAATTAGTTATTGCTCTCTCTTTGCTGCATTTATCACGTTGCTGTTTTTCCCAAAACTTTGTCATAACAAAGTATTTTCTTTTTTACTTTTTTTTTTATGCCAAAAGTGTGTTTTTGTCGAGTTGGTGAGGTATGAGGTGGTACTGTAAAGTGCAAAGTACGGTGTGATACACTTTACATACACTTCCAGCTGTAAGCCTACACACATTTTACAGATGAACACACGTGACCCAGGGCACAAACGCAATCAATTTTTCATATAGCTGCAACATGGACGCAGGTGCAGGTCTTTAAAGTTAAAGGAGGGCAGGAGCACACAGCCTCCATGTCTACATGAATTAACATAGCATTTGTGCTTATGTTTGCTCTCTGGTTAGACTTATCTAAATTGTTATAGGATGTACTGAAAAGATATCCTCTATTATTTTACCTGATGGAACTCCCTTTGGTGCTGGACGGCCCCCACGTCTCCTCCTATGGGCAGCTGCTCCGACAGCTCCTCGTCCTTGGCTGTCAGCCATTCTATGATCTCCTGCAGAGAGAGCTGCAGCTTCCCGCTATTGTCAGAGAAGGCTTCTAGCCGTGCCCTGCCAACAAACACGCAGAGTTAATTTAGCAAACATTTCCGACACAAAACCCAAATCCTGCAGATGGCATGTGGTCTCTACATCCCATTGTCCAGAATGAAAAAATAGTATTTTTCTTTGATAAGATTCAAAACACAGATTTAAACTCTTCTTTGTAATCCAATAATGAGGCAAGGGTTTTGTTATCTTTAAGAATTACCTTGAAGCAGTTTACCACATACTCTGGATAAAATAGGCACGTAATGTAAAATCATATGAAAACACTTTCAATGCCCCTTCAGTAGTGATTGGGCCAAATGTGTCACGTTTGAGATGCCCTCATGTCAAACTGTCTAAATAAACATTTAGAGCAGACTTTCTTCACATTTAAAAAATAAGATTGTCAAGCATATGGTCAAAATGTTGTGCATAAAGTTGAAATTTGAGAATAAAAGAAACAAAAACATACTGGATATATTCTACATTGTTGTCGGACAGCCGACCCAGTCGGTCATAAATACACGTTTACAGTCCATAGTTGACCCATTTTATTACACTGCAGCTCTTTTACAGTTGTAGGTCATATTTTTCTCGGTAATGTTCAAATGGTCGGTCATCTTTTTAATGACCTGTGGTCTTCAACTTCCAAATAAGCTTTTAAAATTGGGTGGGAGTTCAACATCGTTTCATCAGGATGAGAAAGCCTCTATAAAAATGTACTATTCCTTTTGTCTGCCTCTAACACTGACTGGAAACATAAGTTGTGTTTTTAAACATTCAAATCAGAAATTTGAATGCAAAACAGAACAATGTGAACAAAAGTATTATTCTTGCTTCTGCCCTACAGTGATGAGATGAATGCATTATTATGAAAAAAGCATCAAAGCATGATTGACTGAAATATTAGGCTGATCTTTGTCACAGTCTGTCATGTCATAGTTTATGTTAATCATGTTTTCAGGTTTTGTTCTAGTCATGTTTTTCCCCTGTCACGTTCAGTTCACTCTAGTCACCTGGTTAATTGTTCACAGCTGCACCTCATGTCACTGATCACTTCCCTCACAGTATTTAGCTTCCTGGTTTACTTTCAGTCACTGCAGAATCCTCACTATACCTCCATGCTTGGTTGCACTAAAGATAAGTCCGGTTTCATGCCTCATAGCCATAGCCATAGCCATAGCCATAGCCATAGCCATAGCCATAGCCATAGCCATAGCCATAGCCATAGCCATAGCCATAGCCATAGCCATAGCCATAGCCATAGCCATAGCCGTAGTGTTTTTCATAGCCTTGTTTGTTTAGTGTTTTTTCATAGCTGTGTTTTGTTATAGCCTCGCTTTGTTTGTCATAGTTCTGTTTTCATGTCATAGTCCTTTTGAATCCGGCTCTGCCGCGCTTTATTTTTGCCTTTGCTCCCTGTCTTGTTTTTTGGAGAATAAACCTTGCTTTTGAACTTGAGAACTGCATCTGGGTCCTACCTTCCCGTCGATCCTGACAATCTTAGAGGGAAAACTGAACATTTACAGCTTTATTTACATCCTTTTACACAATGTAGATGTAGATTTTTTTTTTTCTTGTTGTTTTGCCAGGCAGGTGTAGTTTTAACTAATATCTTTCAGTATATTGTACATATTTAGCATTCAAAGACAAATTCCAGCTGCTTTTTAAGAATGTTTGTTTCAAAATAATCTCCAAACAATACAAGCGACTATCTAAAGCTAACAACACTTTTGTTTTAAATCAGTACGTCAGTTCTGACCTACAAGAAATTAGACATTGTAACATCTGGACCTTCTGAACCCTAAGTAACCTAGAACTTTGCTGGTAAGTCTGCCTGCTTTATAACTGTAAACTTCATATTTAACATGCAAGTGTATAGAGTTTGAAAAGCAGATCTAAAACCAAATCCTAAACGTATAAGCGATCGACATGAGGAGATGGACCAGATTCAAGCCAAGCATTTCTGCAATCCCAAACACCCACAAAGAGCCTTAGATAAAGTACGTTGAGCTTGCAGCAAGTGTACACCCCAATACTAACAGTGACAGATGTGGTGGCATATACAAGAATAGGAGAGAAAACTTCTCAGCTGATTGCTGCAGGTTTTCTGTAGGAAGCCAGACACAGAAAACAGAATTTATCTACTTGTCACCTGCCAGCTGTACAAGAGATGTTAGAGGCAAGCTCCACTGCTGTATCAGTGGCACAGCTGGCACTGGAGGGATGAGGGCATCGTGAAAGCTTCCCTGTGTTTCAATTACACACATCATGGGCCTGCACTCAAATATCATTATCCCTGCACATCACAATTTGCCAGCATGTCACATCACAGATGTTGAGTGGGGATGAGCTTTCTTTTTTTTGTCTGGATTCATACTCAGATGGCAGATTAAGTGAAATAAAGCGATATTTAAAGATTCAAAATGAAATTCTGCAAGACACTGGGTTACCTCTTCTGAGGCTCCAAACACTTATCTGTCCTCTCCAACCTCCATTATTAACATGCTACCATTAGCAATGCCATGTTAGTGACTGAAAAAGTACTGCAAGGCAATTTCCTCCTAATTGAATTTGGCACAGATGAGTTCTGACATGAGGAATTAGGTATCACTTCAGGGATGCCAGTTCCAGGAAGGCATGTTAGAAAAGCTTTGAGCTTTAAAGAGAAAAAAAAAAAACGGAAAGAGGAATCAAGTCTGTAAGAGTTCAGAATTGATAGGCCTCTTTTTCTGTGCCAGAAAGCCTGAGGAAGCAAACCATGATGTCCCTTTGCCTCTTGTTGCCCCCTTCAGCTCTGCTCAGTGAGGTAATTGAATCAGAGCAGAACTGTTTTTCTGTGGCCTCACCAGAGCAGCCTTTCAAACCATAACAGGTGTGAATGTGCACACATATATGCAACACACACATTCGACATGAATGTAGCGAGGTTTCTGTTTTTCAAGTCAGTGCAAAACATGGGCCTCAGATATGTCTGAGTAAGGTCATCCATCAAAGAATGATCCGGATACTTTTGTAGAGAGGCTTCAAAATGCTCAAAACAGACAACAGAGATTAATAGTGGAAAAGTGGGGGGAGGGAAAGAAGGAAAACACACATACACACACAGCTCACAGTACACTCGCCACACAGTGAGGGAGACAGTACTTGTGTTGTAATGGAATTTTAGCCACATGACAGGTGCTGCCAGGAAAAAGTCCTGCTCTGCCAGGCTACAGGTAGGCCAGACTAAAGGTCAGCTGGTATGGGAAGCTGAATGACAATATTTTAAAGTAGGAGATGCCAGGAATTTTTAGTGTCCGCAGAGTATTTGGACTTCTTTATCTTTTTTGTTCTGCATTTTTCTGTAGTGAAATGAGCAAGCTGTGAACACAACATTAGGAATTATGGCATAATTGATTTTGTGTGTTGGATTTATGTTTTATTGTAATTGTTGGCTATAATACCAATTTTCTCACAGTTATGCATTTCAAAATGACAGTCTGTTAATGGTAATGAATGTGCTTTATAGATAAAACTACCATGATACCACTGCCACCTGATGAATAAAAGTCTAATACTCTGTATTATCTTTGTATTTGTATCCACCATTTCCTAAGAATATTATAAACTTATTTGACTCCTATCTTATCTACTGTCTTGTCAACTTTGTCGAGAGGTTAAAAAAAAAATTGCTTTTGCAAAGAGCACCTGTCTAATTACAGTGAAACGAGCAATGATGGAATTGCTTGAATCAAACAAAATTGTATGATTGTTGTCTGGGAAGCCAAAATGATACGAGCTAAAATTCTTTGGGGTATAATTTGTGGGCATGCTGTTAAGGGCCCAGTGTTTAACCATTTGTTTATAGTGTACATTTTACTTCATTTTGTTGATTTGATGGAGTTGATGGAGACTATTGCCACTATAAAGAAAGTGTTGGCATTGGTCTTTTAACAGGATTAATTGCTGTTTGTCAGTGAGCGTTTCCCACAAGTCTATAAATGCATGCAAGTGTATTGTGAGTGTCAAAGTGACTCATCTTCCCACTACTTCAGTTTATTTGGAGGTGGGTTTACCTTCCCAAGTCCTCTTTGGTGTCAGCTTAGAATAGCATTGATAAGAAGGCCTGTGTCTGTGTGAGGACAACATAGTTGGAAAATGACCTGCATGAAAGGTTTGTTCAGGTTTGTGTGTGCGCTCCTGTATATGTCTGCTCAATAAGAGCCAAAGGGCTTAATGACAATGGCAGTACTAATCAATACAAATGGGCTAATGGGGCTAGAGTGCATGCAGTCCTTCCGGTGTCTGTCCATAACACAGAAAAGGTCTGGCATCACCAGAGAACTAGTCATATATTACAGTCCAGTACAGTCTGAACTGACACTTATCATAAAACAAGGCACTGTCAAACAAACCTTTCCTACTGTACATTCTTTCCCCAAGAACCAGGAGCCTAAATCATGCTCCTGGGAAAAAAATGTCTCTGCTCAAGGGGTGTAATTCTAAAAGGCACTGGATCTGGAGGGTTTCTAATTGTTTTTTTTAGAATACTCACAGTATTCTAGTTCAGCCACCATAATTATGAATTTGTTGTCCATTGAATGGTGGTAACAGTTTTATTTCAAATGTTTTTTTTCCTTAGTTGTTGTCCTAATTGCGTTGTCTTGGTGCATTCTGGATTCGTAATCACGATTGAAGCTGTCATAAAATCATTGATCCATGTCATGAGTTTAGTGGATTCTACATTTCAATGGAAAAAAAGGCTGAAAGAGCACTTCAAACTTTGTGTAGTTTCATGACTAAAGCTGTGAGCTTGCACAAAGGGAAAGATGTGCATACAAATTCTTTTCACCAGTTTACAAAACTGTTTACAAAACGTATTATTCTCTCATATAGCTCAATCACTATTAAACTGCATGCACACAATTTCCACTCCCATGATTGGCCTTGAATTGCTGTCAACCCTCCCGTACTTAGACAAACATAAACTCTCTTTGCACCTAAATCCAAAAAGAATTATAACAAAAGCAACAGGAAAGAAGAGGCACAATGTTACTATGAAGGTAAAACACTCATCAGTGACAGAGAGAAAGGAAATCTGTTTCATTGGAATCCTCAGTTTTGGAATCACAAACAGATTAAATGAAAAAAGTAACAGAAGCTGAAACTCAGATCTCTTCAAACTGTGCTGGAAATGCAAAACCAGCAGTTTAAAGGGAACCTTTTAGTTCTTTAAAAACAGTTTCACACACTAAAAGCTCCTTGATGCATTGGGTGGAGACCTTTTCATTTCTGGAATTTTGCTCCACGCAAATGATTCACAGGAGATAAAATATTCCACCCATGTTTAGGGAGACTGATCTTGGATATGAATGTGAATACAGAGATTTCTGCTGCAGCAGCTGAGGTAACAATCAACATCTGTGAAAATGGCACTGAATTGATATCAGCTCATCAGTTTTGTGGTTGTGGAGAAGAATCCTAATCACAATGTTGAGGGTGGAAATATAAAATTACATAGCTGTTAAACAAATCTTGAGCTTTGTATTCAGGTGGAAAAATACTGCATGCAAATTACAGTTATATCTCCACACGTTTGACAGTTATAATCCAAAGTAAATAATATGCTCACACAGAAATCCAACTCCCCACACAGTAAGAAAGGTTACAGAGAGGAATTTAGTGCTAGCTCTGATGATTAATTAATGCAGGGAGATTTGAGCAGTGTTTCTGCCGTTTTAGGAGCAGGGAGCTTGCTAGTTTGTTGCCTTGGGGCCCAGAGAAGCTTTGAGCACAG
The DNA here is from genome assembly GCF_036924035.1 of Leuresthes tenuis. NCBI lineage: Eukaryota > Metazoa > Chordata > Actinopteri > Atheriniformes > Atherinopsidae > Leuresthes > Leuresthes tenuis. Next base: position 11,986,554 of record NW_027325365.1, on the reverse strand, counting down.
CCCTGTTTTTCTCTCTGTCTCTTTCTTTCTCAGCTGCAGAGATGTTGAAAAGCTGACAAAGAAAACTGACTTGTGTGACGGACTATATGGACACAGCACCTCTGAATTTAGTTGGAAGGATATGCATTAAAAGGATTTGTTTTTTCCCTCTTCCTCAGGATCTCAAGGGAAGCACAACTCAAAGAGCATTGAAGCCAAATTATCTAATTTATCATATGTAACCATTAGCAAGTTTGCTATGTTTAAGTTCATATTAGTGAAGAATGACTATTTCATTTGGGAACTGGACATGATGTAAATGGAACAGTGTTGGAACACTGTGGCATTACTTCTCATGTTGTGTTGAATTACACAGTGGTTACAGTGCATTGCATTTTATTGCATTGTGCTACCCCAGTCAGTAAGAGCATAAAAACTCTGACAACATTTTTAATTAGGTGTCACATTCTATTCAAAATCCGTTGGACTTGACATATAATAATGATGTATTATACTACAATTGCAGTAATGTTTGGCCACCGAGTCAAAACCACGTCTAATTCGAGGGTAATAAGCAAGTGCATCTATATCTCATACCTGAGTCACATTAAGTAATGTCTCTCAGTGGGTAAACAGCAAATATCCTCAGTGTTATCTGGTAGAGAAAAGAGAAGGATTCTGCACGGAATATAACAGTTTTGTTAGTTTTATTTTCTCAGTACAGTAACAGTGCCAGGTAAAGAATGCTGTCTTTTGATCCAGCCCCTTTTGCACAGTGCATCTTGCTGCATAAAGGTGACTTTAATGCAATCAGAACCTTTCTTGTAGTTGTGTATTCAAAGTTTTTCTCCAACTAACCAATTCATTGCTTTGGGTGTTTTCATGCTGGGGCTAACTGTATGAGTCAAACAAACAATTCCACAATACCCTCATATTTATTAGTTCTAATGGAGCCTAATGCTGAGTTCAGTGCATCCAATGCTTTTTTTTTTTCTGAGACAATCTAATATCGCAAGATTTCTTACTATTCAACAACCAACCACAGATTCAGGTATTTTTTAAAGCTCAATGAGGTAATCGAGAAACAGATGTTGTGATAAAACTACAAGGATGTGACTAAATGATACTGTGAATGATAATGTCTTCGCAAAGGATCCTGTTGTCTGTGGGTCACACCATCATATTATCTATCCTTTTTATCGTTTATGTTGTTTACTGAAGAGTTAGTTTTTACTCTTAGCTGTTTATATTCTGCCTTGTTTTCTAGTCTCATCTGCCACTCATAAGTTAGTCTGTTTACAACCAAATGTGACATTTATAAAGATAGATGTAGCCACAAAGTCTGAAAGCTACTGCAGAAGTATCGTACTTATTCAAAGATAAAAAAAAAACATGATCATCACTCATGAAAAGATGAGTCATCATAATGTTAAATTCACTTTAAATCTAAATTATATTAAGCAAAGCATAGAGCATCCATTTTTTTTTTTTTTTTTATATTTCTAAATTGTCTACATTTATCATTTCATTCATCATTCTATAAGTTTTCCTCATTCATTTTTTTTTTTACAGATGTTTTTTTTATTTTGTACCAAATCTGTTATTACATATTATAGTCCAGCACATAGACCAACAGTAGGAATTTAAAATATATTCTTTGTCATTCAGGGAGCCAGTGTAGTGATGTAAGGACAGCTGTAATGTGCTGCAGGCTGACTTTATAACTGTCTCAATATTGTTATCAAATTGGGGGTCCAGGATCATTACTGTAGCAGGATTTCTGCAATAATTTATAGATTTCAGGAACATTTTTATGTGATTGGCCACTTTTTCGATTGAAGGAGACTAGTCATGTGGTGACACAGTTTTGCAGAGTTGGAGCATTTACATGTCAAATAAAAGGGACCTGATAATGGTATTTTTTTTTTTGTTGCTCAGATTCATGGTAACCAATTGCTACAAAGAAACTTTCTTGTTCTGTAAGTATAACTTCAGTGTTTTTTTTCAAAGTGAAGTTAGATGAACTGTATCAAACGCAGAACTAAAATCCAGGAGAAATTACGTAAATGTTTATATTTCTTCAGTGTCCAATTGTAACGCAATTTACATGCATATTGAGTATCGAGTGAATGTGCAAGCATACACATTAGACAATGTAACCCTTTCCAAATATGACATAATAGCAGAGATATTCCAAAAGACTAAAGTGATTACTGAAGAAGAGTTATCTCCATCTTCCACTGGATGTCCATTAAAGTTGGTGTTCTTTTGTTTATCCTTAAGGTTTGTTTCCAGTTAGGACAACTACTTCTTCTACTGAATTACAGCCACTAGAAATGCAAACTATACAGCTACCCTCGAGCAACTGTCAACATTTCGTTCTTTGATCAAATTTCCTTTATATATGGCTTCTGTAATTGATAGAAACCTGACAAAAGCTATTAAAGCTTTTCCATCTCAATATCCCACTGACCTGCAATCAAAATAAACTTCAAGTGTTTTTTGGTACAGGCACTACCAACCAATTGTAAATAACTGTTTGAAGTGAGTCTACAGCTACAGCAAGCATGTCAGTGCTTTCATATTTGTCAAATTTCTTCTGCAGGAAATGCTTCAAGGGAACAACATAAATAGAAAAAGCAGCAGCAAAAAGTACTGTTAGACGAAGCAGTTGAATCAGCAAATGTGTGCCTGCTGCCTCTTTGTAAATAAACATTAAACTTAAGGCAAATAACAAAACATGTTGCTTTTTATTCCTAGGATGTATGAAGACATATGCTTTCATCCCATGCTCTGATCACACCAGCACACCATACATATCCCCAGGTAATGGAAAGCCAGCATAACCCCCCAGACACCTGACTGTTGTCATTTGGGACGGCTGCCATCCCTTATCCCTCATGAGCATGCAAGCACAAAATTACTGTTTCCTGCACTGAAAGGCTGTTACATCTGTTGGTGTTTTCAAATCACAGCAGGAGGTAACAGAAAATTCTGACCTTCAAAAATCAATAAGTTATGCAGTCTGATGGCAGGACACTCTGAATAGCATGCACTTGTTTGCCAGCAATTCTTGTGTGTTTCCCCTTCCTGATTTTTTTATGTCAATCACACACTCAGGAACTTCTATTGTGACAGAGGAGTTATAATGATGGCTTGCCTTAAGCACTTCTTCAAACAGCCACCTCACAGAGAGTTGTGAGAAACACACTTGATGATTAACGAGAGTTGACCAGCCACTGGGGCTGTTTCCAAAAACTGAAAATACAATACATGTTTAAACATTACGCATGCAGCATTAGACAGCAACAGGAAATCAACTCCTGTAATAAAATTTTCATGCATGCACACAGCAGTTTTGCATGCTTTCAGCTCCAAATTATCAGCAATACATTTTAGTCAACTGAAGAGTCATTCGGACAAATTTAAAAAGAAATCTCCCTCTATCCTAGCCCCCAGCATTAGTAAAGAGAAATTTTTCTCAATTAGTATTACAATAAGAATTTTTAAAATTGTGTTTTTATAACTTAAACCCTAACTTAAACCCTAATAAAAACACATTTTTCAACTCTGTATCGGAGTGATGCAGGGTTATAATTAACCCCCATGCACGAATTTCCACGTGAATCACGCACTCTTACATCACAGTTATACGATTTCTTGATATAGAATCTCAAGCACCTTGTACAGTCTACAGAATGTACACTAAAAGAGGGTGTGCTTCCTATGGCTAATGTGCTGTATTCAATGTACACACAGGCAGAGAAGTAGTAGATGTTGTGGGAAGCTGAGACACTAGAAAATGATAACAAGATGACAAATAAGAAACACATGAGAGTACCACAGTGCTCTTCGTGTGTTGTATGCGTGTAGGAATGCCGCAGAAATAAAACCGTGATGGAGAGCATTGTTGATGTGGGTGTGTGTCTGCACTGCCAATGTTTTCCATCAGAATAACTCTGTGAGATTGTTTATGTGGGAATATAGATCCGTACGCTTAGCATCATTTATGTGTATGAAGGTGTGTGGAATTATTGCACCAATGCAGAATTTTTCCTTGTGGTAGATCCATCAGATCTTGACAGAAAATACTGACTGAGAAGTGAGGGTGAACAAGGACTCCCTGTCTTCAGTGGTGCTTGCACATCCCCATGGGTGGATCCATCCTTTGGGGGTTCTGTTGCATTGCCAGAATAAATATCTATATCATCCAAAACTCATTCATTATAGATGTCTTGCTATGCTTATCAGAGCAAAGAGAAGAAGAAGCTGACAGAGGCAGAAAGTTGCCAACATAGTTTTGTGAAGTAGCAAATTGTGTCATTTTAATTATTTAGATATTTCATAGCCAGAGTCAAAATGAGTCACAAGAGACTGTGATCTGGGGGGGGGGGGGGGGGGTGATAAGGTGAGACAATGCTGATCAGTGATTGGTCATTGATTACACAGCTCAAGACAGCACAGATCAATGTACCGCTGGACAGTCATTGATCATAGGCTAGACTCTAACAAATTACCAATACAGCTTTTGTAAGCTGAAGAGCCCGATCAAACAAAGCTGAAATGGAAAGCAGTAGGTGGCTGTGGCCACTCCAACCAATATATCTTTCCTCTTTTTGTTTGAACCCAAATTATACTGATGTTTATTGCTGCTATAGTTGTTGTTTTCTTTGCTGCCAATTATGTTTGTCTTTCAGTTGTTACAAAAAAAAAAAAATCTCACAAAGCAAACAAGCACAATTCAACATCATTCTACCAGGATTTCCATGTAGAAAACATCTGTAGAGTTCACCAAATAAAAAAGCATTCAATAAGCAGAAGCTCTGTCACCTTCTTGGATGCCATTTTATATTTTATGTGCAGTTGCTCTCACAACCACTAGAAGTTGCATATTCTTTGAATTTGACGGAATGAACATCTGACAAATTATAGTTTGAGTAGGACAGCACTCCATGTCTCAAAGCTCAAATTGTACTCCTGCAACATCTGTGTGATGCTAATACGTCATTATGGACTTAAATCTCTGAGAGGGTTTTTCCAGCAACTCCTGATAAATATGCATTTGAAGTTAAAATGGCAAATAGTCTACACATATATAACATCTTTTCAACCTTATCTAAATTCTGCAAAGCTCTTCACACATGTTTCTAATCTACACTCTATTATAAAAGCACTCTATACACAGTATGCAATGCATTTAATCACAAAGCAGTCAACATATCAGGGGCAATGAGGGGGGATCAGCGTCGACATGTAGACACACTGGGAATCAATCTGCTCATCTTCTGTTTGTAGGACACACATATTAACTGAGCCACAGATGTTATATTTTCTCCAACTGTCACTTGCTTGTCTGAATTATGATCAGGTCTTGGAAATTTAAATGAAGTATGCTGACTGAAATGAGCATACTGTCACCCCTTAGTTGTAGTATAAAGTTTTCATAACAGAGGGTGTCAAAGCACCCTAGAAAAAAAAAGCTAAAACTTAGATTACATTAGGCAGAGTTTCGAAATGAAGACCGAAGAACTTAACAATTAACTGCTAGGGCAGCTCATGGTTGCCATTTATCATAGATCTTCTTTTAAAAAAACCCTGTTAGAGCTGTAATGGAAAAAAAAGAGCTTGACTAAAACCTAATCTATCTCAGTACTGTTGGCTGATAGCGATGTTGAGTGCTTGCTGACAGGAATCGGCCTATTGGAAACTAGGATAACATCAACCAAATGCTGTGGCCAATATTTATCTTGTGGGTCTTAGTTGTAATGCATTAACTTTGCCCTGTAACTGATAAGATTTATTTGTCTTTACTTTTGTTGGGAGCAAAGACAAATTTATAAATTAAATATTGGGCCATGTGAGCACTGAACAGCCATTGAGCTGTTAGTGATTTAACAGCCTAAAAATTATTTTGAAATTTTTTATCTTTATTCACAAATGTTTTTGTTTTTTTTATGTAAAGGTTTTTGATACATTCCTATAAAATAATTTGTGCTCAATCAAAGATAATGTGGTGAAGGGCATTGGAGGGAAAAAAAAATATGATTCAGCTGGTAGAGTGGTCATCATCCAACCGGAAGGTCGAAGGTCATTATGTAAATATAATAAGAAGTATTGTATGTGTGAATGAGAAACCTAGACAAGGTTAACAAGGTGTTACATAAGTGTAAACCATTCAAATTAGAAAAACAATTAATACCTATTACTGAGATCAGCCAAATCAGTATTTTTAAGATTCTGCCTGTATCAGCCCAGCAGATTCAAAGTGGTGCATCCCTAATAAAAGGGGAAGAACACTGCGTTATCATTACTGTGTACACTTCACTTGTGTCATGAATTATTTATCCTTTGCATTGATTTCTTCCACTGTAACTTTTATTGTGTGATTATGTATTCAAACACTTTAAGAATCAACCTTTATTTGATTAAATTCCCATGTATCATTGAATCCCTTTTGAACCATGCAGGACTTGCCATGCTGGCTGAATATAAACAAGGCTAATGTGAAAAATATGCCCTCTTTGCTCTTGAAGCTGCGACACGGGAGTGTTTTCTCTGCTTTAGCAATTTAATTTGCTCCATATAAAACACTGAGCTTGCTTGGGTTCAGTGTGAGCACGGGAACCTGATCACCCTGTAGCTGCCCAAACGGTCCACCATTGTTTCTAATCTGTGCAAACCCACTGATTTGTGCAGAACCAGGTGACCGGTTTGCAGGCACAGCTCAGTGGTCTCCTCAGGCTTGTTCATTTTTAAACACACACACACAGACCTACACACTAACAGGTAATTCATCAAATTATTCATGGGGCTCTAAATTCCAAAGAGGTGTGGTTTTATCATTAAAGTATAACAAAGTTTGTTCTCTCAGGCCGGGTGTCTTGAAACTGCCAGACAGTGGATGATGCCACCGTCACCCTTTTAAATTATTTATATAAGCATCTTGAGGGCACAAAAACTCATGCAAGACTTTTATTTTTGGATTTCTCCGCGGCTTTTAATACAATACAACCCCACATCTTGGCTAGTAAACTCTTGTCCATCTTCAGCTTTGATGCAGGATTGGTGAGATGGATTTTTGGACTTCTTACCATGTAGGCCCCAAGCAGTAAGACCAAATGGTGTCCTGCCTAACAAATGACTGTCATCAACAGGTTCTCCCCAGGGATGTGTCTTGTCCCCTCTTTTGTACATCCTATTCTCTAATGACTGCAGGAGACACCTCCTTAAGTTTGCAGACGATACAGTTTTAATTAGTCTGCTACAGGATGGACAGGTTCATCATGGGCCAGTGGTGGATTACTTTGTGGAGTGCTGTGACAACCACTCAAGTTAAACATCAGCAAAACCAAAGACATGCCTGTTGACTTCCAGAAAACCTCCAATCCAGTTGCCCCAACAATAATTAAGGGCTCACTTAAGGAGAGTGTGGACTGTTACAAGTACCTGGGAACACTTTTGAACCAGAATCTCAAATTCGACCTAAACACAACTGCAGTCTGCAAGAAGGGCCTGCAGAGATTGTACTTTTTGAGGAGACTGTCTGCTGGTATGGTAATATCCCAATGCAAAACAAAAATAGCCTGTTCTGTATTGTAAACACAGCCAGTAAGATCATTGGCATCCAACAAATATGGAGCAGACAGTTGGTGAGTAAGGCGAGGTCCATTTTAACATGCAATGACCATCCCCTATTGGAGGAATTTGTTCTTCTTCCATCTGGTTGGAGGTATAGGCTACCAAGGGCAAAGTGCAATAGATACAAGTTTTCTTTTGTCCCTAGTACAATCAACGCACTTAACCAATCACTAAATCATTCATGACACTTTAAGCTGCACTGGAATATATTTATTATATATTATATAATAAATAATGATATATATAAATATATATTATATATTTATCATTCCATTGTCACATTTTAATGGACTACACAGACAAATTCCTTAGCGCAAGTGTGGCTGAGGTTGGTTAGGTTGTCTGTAAACTCTCGTGTTTCATGTCTGTGTTCAGTCTTGTTTTGTAGTTTTTGTATCTTGTGTTGTCTTTTTAACCACTGATGCAAACAAATTCCCCCCTGTGGGACAATAAATGTTTGAACTTTGAAACTGATTATTTTCTTTATACATATTCATTCCGTGGTTTACCATCCTTTACCTAGTGCGATTTGTATAGAGTCATGGCAGCCTCAAAAGAAAAAAAGAAAAAAGCCCTGTGTGTGTGGCCAGGATTAATAACTATGAAATTTAGGTAGTTGATGAAGACAAAATTCCTACAAATGGAACAAATGGTAACGTCGAATCCCTGAAAAGTGGCTTAGATTTGCAGTGTTTGGTAGTGTAGCTGCAACGTCATCAATCTGTATTATAGAGTAACACAGAGCAAATAAATATGAAGTATCTTGAAAGAATGCTAAATTTTTCTTCCCCAGATATAAACCAAGATATAGTCTGAAAATGAGTCTCGAGGAGCAGTTACAGCAAAATGAAATCCTTAGAGCAGCTGGATGACCGATGGCTGAATTTCTAAAAAAGAGTAGTAGATATGGCTGTTATCGTATGACTTACCTCGATAGAGTAATTAAGTTTTCACCCCTGACCTTGCAAAATCTAATTATAATCAACATGTAATTGGAGCTTAATAAGTCCTGCAGGCACTGTACTGTTGCTTTCCTGAGGGTGTGAGAAAAGTGGAGCACAGAACCGCCAAAGGGCGTTGCAGTAAGATCAGACTGTCTTTAGCAGATGCCAACAAGCACAAGAGGATGGGGAGAAATATAGAGGTGGACGATGGAAATACTAAAAAAAAAAGAAAAACAGCAACAGCAGAAGAGTAGGGGGAGGGGAAAATGAATGGCAGCAAACGAGACCTTGAGTGAGAAGGGTGCCAACAGACAGACACAATTGTCAACAGGGAAAGGAACATTGAGGTAATGACAAAAACATACAGACAGATACAAACTCAGAGGTCTCTGTTTGCCCTCAGACAGACGCTGAGCGTGGGAGGTTGGCTCTCTCCAGCTATCTGAGAAATGCAGCAAATAAATTCATAGCATGCCTCTGAGCCCACACCAAGCCCTGTGGGCATCCCCTGCAGAGCAAAACAATGGCCACGTCACTATGTGGCACAGTGGGAACCTCAACAATGCCTGACATTGTTACCACAATGGTTGACACTCACTCAGGAGGCTACTTTGCACCTGCAACAGTCTGAGACGTATTCTAATGAACTACTACTATAGTAAGTGAGATTTGTGATTCAGCAACAATCTGTTTTTGTTTGACTGCCATAATATGCAAATGTATTACAGTCCATTACAGCTGGTCTCAGTGAAAATATACCTTAAACATGTTGCAGGAGATGAAAAGAGTAAGGCCTTGTAAAGTTATGGCAGTTGGTGGACACACAGCAAGCCATTTGGCCATCTCATGAGATGATGCAAGCCAAGGTAGCCACTCTGTTAGGCTGCTAAACGTCTGCACCACATTAATGTAAGAAGGAGAAGAAGTTACTTGCACATCATATAAATTAAAGTGTAGATTGATTTTATTTTTACATTACAGTTTATTCTCTAGTTCTATATGCTGTATCATAGTTTCATGTTCATACATTGGTGATCACAGTGAATTAATTTTGGGTATCTATAGAAGCAGCACTTAAACATGATAAACTGTGATATGGATTCTGTGCACATTTTGCATTTGTATTTTGTAAATGCAAACGCCGTTTGGGATTTTAGACATCAATGGTTTTTGATTTTACACTTTTTTTAAAAATACTTAAAGCATAGCCTGGAGCTTGTCAGTCCAGTGGGGGGTGCAAATATGGCGGCGTTGTCTAGTGTTCAAACTTTTGATCTGGCGAAGATCCAAGCTGAATTGAAACGTTGTCAGTAAATGTGGAAAGTGTGCTGATATTTCTTTGTTTTTCTGAACCAAATTTTATGCCATTACTAGTGATATATTTTGTGCCAAACTGAAAGATCACCTTATTCAGTATCTTCTGGGGACACAAATATCTGGATTAAAAGCATATCTTCACTAAGAAAGTGATTGTTATAGTAAAAAAGAAAAAAAAAAGACTGATGGGATGTGACAGCTGCACACAATTGTATTCCCAAGTTTAAAGTGATGCCTTATTCAGAAATATCACAGGCTAAAAAAGCTGCCATAAGCTTCTTTTCCCTTTTATTTCTAAACGTATCCGAGTGAATGGACACAGGGAAATGAAGAAGGAATCCCAGTTAATTCCCAGATTGCCTATTGAATGAATTACACAGCCATGAAGAAAATAAAATAACATCCTTTTATAAAGCAGTTTTGTACCAAGGAAAGTACCACAGATTCTCTGAAACCTCCCCCATATTGTATTGCCTTATACAACAGTTGCAGATGGCTGAATAGTCTAAGCTTGCAGTATTAAATGTCTCTTTCATATATGGTTCTAATCTGTCAGTTGTGACTATGAAAGAAACAGAGCCATGAATTTTTTAGGTTCACTTGTTTGGAGCTATTATCTCTGTTCTACATGAGACATTAAATCAGAGTGGCAAAGCACAACAATGACAACAGCATGTTTACATTTTTATCAATGGCATAAGTACTGCTTTCTTAGTGGATAACACATGCTACACAGCTGGAGAGTGATAACATAATGGCATTGTACATACAGAATAGAAAAAAAGTGAACGAACCACAAACCCACTGTTATTAGCATAAAGTCCAATTAGCTGAGCATCTCTGTGTTGTGCTGATAAATCCTCATGACTTCTCTGTGGATGTTTAGGAAATGCATTTTGTTGGGCTATTTACTCTCTATCAATCAGTTATAAAATGTTAAATTCTCCTCCAATGAAGGAGGAGGACACTTGGATACTTTTATATTACCTACTAATCTTAAAAGATGTAGTTCATGTCTTAAATCTTTCAGCTTATGGAATCATGAGGCTGGAGCTCAGTCTCCAACAGTAGAACACTAAATCAGATAAAAAGTACCGTTAGTTTTTGTGGTTTCTGGGTTTTCTTTCTATCTAATTTTCTTGTCTAATATTTAGTCATTTGCATCTATTAGGATTTTTTGTTTTTCTACATTTGTCTTTTGGTTCATAGATTACTATTTGGTTGCTCTCTTTTCTTGGTTGGCTTTTGTTTAAGCTTAATTTGTTTGTGCTCTTGAGTTATTGGTTACAGGATTTTTTTCCGTTTGTATTAATCTAGTCTTTAGTTGTCATTAGTTATTCTCATATTTTGACTTTACTACTATTATTTTCGATCACTTAGTCTGGTCTTGTCTTGGTTCTTTTTGTTTCTTGCTCCACCTTCTCTCTTATAGTTTCCCTCAGTTCCCTCCTGCCTGGTCATTATCTCCACTCACTCACATGTGTTCATTATCCTCAGCGGCAATCATTCACCAATCAGTTCCCCACAGTGTTAGTTTCTCTTAGTCTTCGTCAGATCCTCACCGTTACAACCTAATGTCCTTCATCACGGTTTGTTCTGTTTCTAGTAAATTTGTTAATTCCAGTTTGTTTGCACTTAGGGTTTTGTTTTGTCAAATAAATCAGTTCTAGTTTCCTTTTACCTCCAGTTTTCCTCTGAGTCTACATGTGGGTCCTTATCTCTTCACCACTACACAACCATAACCAAAGTACCAATACAATAGTGTGAAAACATTGTATTAGAACTAAAACTTTAAAAACGCTTCTTGAATAAAGGAAAAAAAGTATTATCAGTACAATTTAAAGTTTTTAAACGACAGTACTTCTTTGTTGCCACTGACTGATACTGTATGTTACTACTTATGATAACATTAGATTATTAGTGTAGGAAGCATGTTACTGTGGCGGCTTTTGGACGTGGAGCCAGTTTAAACTACTGCGTTTTATACACCATTATATAATAAGGGATAAGAGAAAAATCTGAGGGCCATTGGACAATAAATAAAGGAAGAAAAAGGGAAAAAAACTAAGTTCTGATATATGGGCCTGCTGTCTGTTTTCAGACTTATTCTTCTCTTTGATTTTTGGTCTGATGTCGGAAAATTCATTAAAATTAAATCATGCTCATGAACAGCTCAGCTATATTGTGGAGTTGGAGACCACAAGACACTCATTTTCTTTTTTTTTGGATGCCAGAAGCCAGAAGTCACAGCGAGGATTCTCTTCTTGGACTTCTCCAGTGCCTTTAATACCATTCAGCCCCCTATGCTTCAAGATAAATTGAACAGGATGGGAGTGGACCCCCACCTGGTGGCCTGGATCTCCAGCTACCTCACCGACAGGCCACAGTACATCAGACTGAAGGACACCACGTCTGACACTGTGGTCAGCAGCACTGGAGCCCCCCAGGGCACAGTGCTGGCCCCTCTTCACCCTGTACACCTCGGACTTCTGCTACTACTCAGAGCTGTGTCACATACAGAAGTACGCTGATGACACAGCCATCGTTGGATGCCTCAGGGACGATAGAGAGGAGGAGTATCAGAATCTGGTGGGGAACTTCGCTGTTTGGTGCCGTACAAACCACCTTGAGCTCAACACCTCTAAGACAAAGGAGCTGGTCATAGACTTTGGGAGGACCTGACCGAAGCCGAGACCAGTCCTACAAGAGGGAGCTATGGTGGAGAGTGTGGACTCCTACAAATACCAAATACAAATACCACAGCCCAAATACAAATTGGGCTGTGGGTGGACAATAAACTGGACTGGTCAACACACACCAGCCACCTGTATGGGAAGACACAGGGCAGGATGTACTTCCTAAGGAGACTGTGGTCTTTCAACTTCTGCAGCAAACTGCTGTGGCTTTTTTACCAGTCTGTGGTTGCCAGTGTCTTCTTCTACTCTGTGGTGTGCTGGGGAGGCAGCACATCAAAGAAGGACACATCCAGACTGGATAAACTGATCAGGCATGCCGGCTCTGTGATCAGCATGAAGCTGGACCCTCTGGTGACGGTAGCAGAGCCAAGGACTCTAAACAAACTGTTGGACATTATGGACAATGCCAGCCACCCTCTGCACACCGTCATCAACAACCAGAGGAGCCTGTTCAGTGGGAGACTGCTCCTTCCAAAGTGCAGGACCAACAGACTTAAGAACTCCTTTGTCCCTAGTCCATCAGACTGCATAACTCCTCACTTGGGGGGAGGAGGTAACACGGACAGAGGAAGAGGAATATTCAATTGCAACACTCATCTATTTATCAAAATGGTCAGCCTATGTGCAATAACTCATTTCATTCATGTCAATTAAAATAACCTAATTTAATTTAATTTATATTTAGTTCAGAGTTTATATTTAGCTATTTTCTGTATCTTGCATACTTTGTATAGTATATTTTGTATCCTAATGTGTGCTGATCCTTTATATTTTTATATAAGCTGCTGGAGACTTGAATTTCCCTGAAGGAGTCATCCCAAGGGATAAATGAAGTTGAGTCTAAGTCTAAAAAGTCGGAAACTTTGAATCTTATAAACTCCAGTCTCAAATTTTCACTGTCGAACGTTGCTTTACTTTGAACTGAAACTGTACATGCATAGGAGTAGAAAAGACAACATTTACCTCTAAATATAACTATTTTAAAAGAAAAAGGAGCAAAAAAATGGGAAGTTCCTTTAAACTGTGTAAAGTAGAGCACTTTAGTAAAAGTACTTAATTTCACATCATGGCTCCCATTGACAAGACATGCTCAGTTACTTTTTGCACATTGTTTCAACAAGCAGCACTGTAAATGGGTAAATCTAGAGCAAAACTATGATCTCTTTCCAAATCTTACCTGTTTAATGAGCTACTGTGGGTATTAAACTTGAGATGACTGAAAAGACTGAAATTTCTCCGCTGGAACTCTGTTTTCGCCATGTGGTTCCTGTTGTGCAAATGGCGGGGGCTGAGGAAAGGATGTATTATTCCTGCTGACTGCTAATATAACAAGGAGTGGCAATCCACGTGAGATTAATGCTGGAAAAAATGGTTCCTTTTTACTTTATAATGTGATAACAGCCAGGGAACTTTACAGGAAAAGTTCAGAAGGCAACAAACCATTAAGTGAAACAGTTTTTGACTGAGTCACACATCGCAGTGTGACTCACAATCTCTATTCCCCTGAGGACATTTTCCTTTTCCATGAAATCAAGTCTGATCAAGGGATCCTGTTTTAAGTCCAAATGTCTCCTGAGACAATTGAGAGAAAATCTTACATGACTGCTTCGTTCAAACGAGGACAGGAACACAGGGATGCAGAAGGGGAATATAAGAATGGAGAGAGGGACTGAAAAAGAAGTCTTTGGTTAACTTAATGACTATAAAAGATATTAAAAAATCTGAAGCCAATGCAAAAGTGCCTTAAAGTGTTAAACTAGGGATGGCTACAAGGCACTGGCTGTAAACAGACTCCCATTCATATAAGTGTAAAGTTTTCCCTGAAATCTTAAGTCAGTAATTTTTTACCACAAGTTTTCATGATGCCATTAGATAATTTCAATCTTGGTTAGTTGCCCTAAACGATCAGTGTTTAAGGGAGTCACTGACTTGACTGGCATACCTTGGAGCCAGTAGGAGTTACTGTAGCCCATTTGGTATTAGACAAGGACATTTATTTAAGTAGTTAACTTTAGTCACAGTCTAATTGTACTGATTTCTGAAAGTTGTTAAATTTGTCATTGGGCTGGGCCACACACTGTTAACCAAGGTAACAGAAGTGTTAACTCTTGTCCAAATACGGTCTCTTCTAGCTCCAAATAACCAAAAACGGCAAAAGTTAAATATAAAACTCAATGCTTATCAAAACGATAGTCACAAACCATTGTTGATGTTCTGGTGAAACCATGTAGTTTGAGTGCCAAAACCAAACTAAACAGCATGGGGGAGCAAAACTAGAAAAAAATAACAAGATCCTTAAAAGTTAAAATGAAAAAATATATTCATCCAAAAGAGAAATTATAAAAGGGACCACAACTTCTCATCTCTTAATGTGAACTGCGTCATTCACAGATAGGAGGCAATGTCTGTACTGGCGTCAAAAACTGCTCTCTTCGCTGTATGAGTACCAAAAGCCAAAGAACGTGTTGTCCGTATCTCTGAGGCCGTATTGACTTGAACAGTGTATTTGACACCTTGGGAAAGTGAATATGTGGTGAACTACATATCATTATTCATTAATAACATGTCGTGTTGACACTGTGAGCATGTTTTGACGCCCACAGCGGTGTGTGTGAGTTTAACTCACACACATCTTTAGATGCTGTTGGCATGTCTGTGTCGTCTTTAGATTTAGTTACTACAGCAAAACAGTGAAAATATAAATTAGCTACAGTCAAGCTTCACTATATTATAGCCTATGAGACGATGAAGGACAGTTTAAAGGATAGAAAGAAGCAGTGGTGGTTTTATCAGAACAACACCTAAACCACTTGTCAATCAATGACAGACAGACCATTAAAAACGTTGTCTGCACTTGTCCACCCTTTGGCATTAAATGCAATCAGATGTTTCTGATGGATAGCACTCACCTTCAAGGTTAGACAGCTCTTTGGTAAAGATAATTCATTCATTCATTCATTCATTCATTCATTCATTCATTCTTATATTCCTTTTTGTCTCCTGCCTTTCCCAATTCCCAAAATCTCTCCTATTTGATGGTTCAATACCAACTGTCAGTGCCCTCTCTCTCTCTGCCTATCGGTTTCCTCCTGTATTCCTCTCTTCTTCTCTCCGCCTGATGCAGGCAGGGTGCAGTTCGGATAAAAACAGCCACTGTAGGCCATGCATAGTGATCTCATTACACAGGACTGCAGGGGAAACTGTCTTACCCAATTTAACAACTCTCCTTCCTTAACCTCTCCCTCCCCACTTCCCAGCTACATCAGGGTCAAGCAAGCAATTAAGGGGCCAACTGTCTAAACAGTATGCCAGTTGAATTGATAAAAACAGAAATGATGCAGCAGGCCTGGAAATTAAGCATGAAAGAATAACACAAATGCCCTCTAATTGTTTTGTACTGGCAAACCTCTCGAGTGTAACTTGTGCAATAGCAGTATTAACCTGTATTATATTGATAATTAATATGCTGACTAGAAGGAGAAGTTAAATATGCATTATTGTGTGACAGCACATTATTAGACAAAACTTATTTTAATTGCCTGAGCAATGTAACTGACATCAATAAGGATAGTTAGGAGGAAAACTGGAGGCAAATAATGAATGAGACATAATACATAGATGTTAGGCATCATTAGCTTATGTTCCCTGGTGTGGCTGAACATTATCATACACATATAGGTATCTATAGTTTCTTGTATAACCATAAAAAAATTAATGATAATAAAAAATAAAAAAAAACTTCTACTACTCCTGCTATACATTCAAATAATCTTTCTATATAAAAAACAATCTTTATGAAATTACACTGTTTTGGCCAAAAGACAAGATGTTTATAAAGAGAGATTGTTTCAAACTTTGCTGATCATAATGCTTAAGAATGAAAATCATAAACTGTAATTAGTGGACGTGCTGTGCAACCTGAGCCACAGCCGCTTCAAATCTGCCTGATTCCGATCAGGAAGACACGGCTCAAATGACTCAGTAAATCTAATGCATCTCAGTACACCACAGCGTATTTATACTGTAATGACAAACAGCAAGCAACAAACAGAAAGGACGCGCTGATTGGAGACATCTTTTGAAAATCATCTGTGCCCTGTCAAAGTCAGGAGAGAAATGAGCATATTTGCATTTTTTTAGGGCTGCCAGCTTGTAGGTTCAGGAATGTAATCAGCAGTTTTGTTGCCTTAGAGCTGAAAAACTTTACTGAAAGCAACAGAAAGAGGATTGCATCACCCCCAAACTTCACAATTACTCCATTCCTCTAGATTCCTTCGTTCCCGTTCACACTTCCTCTCCACCTGCCTTATGGAATCTGAGTTGTGCTAATATAAAACTATTTTTAAATATCAGACAAAATAAAGAATGTGAAATAAACCTC
Source organism: Leuresthes tenuis (assembly GCF_036924035.1). NCBI lineage: Eukaryota > Metazoa > Chordata > Actinopteri > Atheriniformes > Atherinopsidae > Leuresthes > Leuresthes tenuis. The sequence goes on along the minus strand of NW_027325365.1, from coordinate 11,969,599 downwards.
AACGAGGTACACAGAAATAAAGCTAATATTAAGACCTTGGATTTGCCAAAGAAATTATTAGTGCAATCGTTTAAAATGAATAATGTTTTACTTGTATGGCAATCGTTTGTTATCAGTTCCTTTTGCTTCATTGTCACTGATCAGACCTTTGCTCCTGCTGTCATCTTTGCACTTACACTGACAACCTCTCCTTTGTGCTGTCTGATGTTTTGTTAGCAGTTGGCACAAAAGCTTCAGGTGGGAGGGTCTTCAAGGGAATTGTTCTCATTGCTTGGTTAGCTTTTGAGTGACAGCTTCATGCCCTGGATGTTGACCAGCCGAGCTGGCAGACTTTCATGGTTTGTCTGGGTGGACTCTGAGCACACTGAGCTCTACTAAATTCTGAAACAGTGAGTATTGATCACATATTTCGTTTGCTGTTTGATGCCTTGTGGTTTAAAATGTTTAAGCAAAGCCAAGATTTACAAAGTAAGTTAGCTTTTATCAGATTAAATTAAATAACTTGCCATGTATATCGACTAATAGTTTATCAACCGATAGCTAAGTAATCATAGTGGTTTAGGGTGAGAGTGAAGCAGATGGATGTAACAACAAAAGGTTATAGTGTCAAACAAAAGAACAAAAAATTACACAAATAAAGTTTTTGCAATTTTATTTACTTTCTAAACAAAATCCTATTTTCACTTAATTGAGCTTTAATTTCTCTCTAATTCTTTTTTTTTCTTATTGAAAAAATCATGGTGTTCTCACATCTTATTACCTCTTATTCAGCTCTGAACATCCTGTGTCTTACTTCACATCTTCTTGAGATTTTCTACCACGCTTTTTTCTGAGAAAACACAGATTTCTGATTGTCCGTGCTGGTTTGGAGTCTGTGCTGCTAGTAGGATTCCTGCTGGTGACCTGCAGTTTTGGAGCAGCTATCTTCCAAAGCCCTAGTACTGACTGGAAAAAAGACCCTACATCAAGATGAGTTGAAGAGGAGACGTCTAGATGCAGATTAAAAAAGTGAAAAAGGGTTAAACCATTTTTCCCCTTGATCATCATGGGAAGTGTGAGATCAGTGAAGGATAAATTGGACAAGCTTGGACCCCTGATGATAACACAACAGGAACATCAGGAAGGCAGGACCTGCTGCAGGAACAACTCTATCATCTCTCTCCTCAGCTTTAAATCTATACGGGCAGACAGAGAGGTAACAGAGAAGGAGGAGGATTACAGAGCTCGTTAACAACAGATTATGTAATCCTGAACATGTCACTGAGCGGAAGCGTCTCTGCACCCCAGATGTTGAACTGTTGACTGTTTCCTGTCCATGTAGTCTACAGAGAGAGTTCACCTGTGTTACCTGCAAAGGTTGCATGTGCACTCATCATCTAAGTTGTTGCCAAGCAACAAAAACACCCCAACCTATTGATGGCGACCTCTGAAGATTTCTACCACACCATCCTCTCTGCTCCACTTCAGCTCTATATGTTTGTCAGCTGCTTTATATCTTATTTTGTTGTCTGTAGCAATGTAATTTCCCTGATTAATAAAGTGTTACTGAATTGAACTAAATTCAATTAAATTTAATTGAAACAAAACCAGGTGAAAAGGAGTTTCATTGAAGAAATTTTAAGTAAGATCAACTAAATATGATGTGTAGCATAACTTTATCTCTGTCTATTTATTGTGTAGTACAGCTCTCCACTGTATTTTATGATCTCTGCTAGATACCGGTGTCCGAACAGTGTCCATGACAACTAACCTAATTTTCACATTTACAGCTTGAATGACATCTCACACTTGTTCCATACAGGATGAGCGCCAAAATGATTTCTGCTGCAGAACACCTCCTCTGCACTTACTCCTCTCTCCTCTAGATGTATCTTACAAACTAAGACATTCTTCATGATTTGCACTAAACCCAATTTCAAGGTAACAGGCAGGAGAAGAAAAGAGACAAGGCGGCACAAAGCAGAAAAATTAGCAGAGCCCACACAGCATCCTACTTTTGTAAACGTTCACCCATTTAGACTGTTTCTTGGTCTCCTCTTACCGGATGTTGTGGGACTTGCGTTTGATCTCGTTCCAGCAGAGGTTCATTTCTCCTGTTTGGTGCGGGCCTCCTCCTCTCAGACTTCGGCACTCGGTCCCCTCCTCCTGCCCCTCACCGTCCACTGTGGACTGGCACGGCACACAGCGGCATCTCGGCCACGAGGGCCGCCCCGCAGCTAAGAACACACACAAAGACGCACAGCAGATGAGTGTTACAGAACAACTCATTTGTATCCACCCAGCTTATTACTGAAATTCTATGCAATGAAAAAACAACTCCGGTTGACACTTTACAGCATGTAAACATTTTGTACATATCAAGAGGAACAGATACATATCATATACAATGAAGAGATATGAACACGCACTAAAACCTAATCCAAATGGTATAGTCATAGTCCAGTGGCTGAGTTGGGTTCTGAGTACTTCCAAAACCATTGTGACCCAAACTCAGTGCTGTACCTGAAAGCATCTTGTGACAAGGTGAAGGGTCACGTACAGAAAAACCCTTAATAATGTCAAAAGAACTTGTTTCAGTGTGGCCTACTGCTGGCCCGCCAAGGGCACCAACGCATACTGCTCTGGCAAAAGAAAATAATGAAAAAGGGTAAAGAAGGCGCTGCAGGAAAGCTGAATTTTGCAAAACAACAATACGCAGTAAGAAATTATGTATTATTTAAAAAGACAATGACATAAATGACTTTTTATTGATATGCACCTTTTTAAGACAAGACATATTAGTTATTGATAGGAAAATAAATAAAGAGTGTAAGACAAGAATATTTACTCTGCGAGAGAGGATCCTCCAAATCACATACCATTAAGCAGCAGAGTACAAATCAATCCAAACTGGCCCCCAAAAAATATCAGCTAACAGATCAATTTGGTATTAAGCTAATTTAAAAAAAAAAAAAAGAATGATATATGTAAACAATGATAAACCACGTACCAAAGTGTCAAGCACTACCGGTACAATTGTACTTACAAATCAGAACCAAACCTAATAACGTTGGCTTGTATGCAGGAAGGAAAACCTGAATCACGGGACACTGGCACTTTTATCCACTTATTCCATTCCATTAAACTCAGGAAAAAAAATACAGGCAAAAAGTGTCTTTTATCACAGACATTCAGAGTGCGGGGGCATGTGAGGCTCAGTTAGAAGAGGTGCAATCCCCTTGATAGAGCAAAGAAAAAAAATATCAAGAAGGATGCCCCGGCAAACAAACACACAAGCACGACTAAAACTCTGTACAATGTGGCACTCAGTGCAGTAGAAGCTTTTCCAGGTTCACAGGTCATGATAAATCTGGTGTGTGGTCACTGGGCTGTCTAAGGGTGTCTGTATTTTGTGTTCATTTCACAACCTTTACCTGAGCAGCACCTGGGCCTCAGATGATACCCTCAGCCTTTTAATGCACACATACCCACACACCATGACAAGCAGCTTTTCCTCTGTTTGGTCAGAAGGCTCTTATCAGAGTGATTTTAGACTGATTGATCTTATTCTCCCCTGCAGCGGAATTCAACCTTGAACCCTTATAGCAACAGTGTCCACCTACTGCTACACACAAAAACATACAATCACCACTCATTCAGACGTGCAGATATCAAGAAAATAAATGTTCATCACTTTACTCAACCTGAAAATACAGTTTCAACAACTTTTCTTTTTTGTCTTACAAAGTGTAAGAGAGAAAATCTTCACATTGATATAGACCACCACACACTTCAACTGGGTCATAAAATATGATTGAGAGGGATCACTTTGTTCTTAAATGTAAATACCAAACAGAATTATGAACCAAATGTCAAAAGTTGAGGTTCCACCCAGAACATTAATGACTTATATTGGTGCATCAAAGCCAAGCTCCACTATCACTGTTCGTTCCTAAAGCAAGCACAACTTCAAATAATTATTTGTTTCTTGAAGGCCCTTTTAGTTTCACTCACAGCTTCCTGTTGAGCACTTCTCTCTCAAGCTCAGGTAGTTTGTCGTAAACAAAGTAAGTGCAAAATGAATCAGGAGGAGAGAACTTTTGTTGCAGTGTCATCATTTGAGTGAACGACTCCACAGTGAGTGGGAAGGACTTACTTTCAGCACACTAATCCCCTTTCTTTATCTTTACCCTCCTCTGCCTCCCTGCTTATCCTCCTCTCCCTCAGCTGTACATTCACTCCTGTCTCTTCCATTCCAGTTTGTTCTGCAGACCACCTCATTTCAGATCAGCTGGAGGAGTTTTTTTTTCTGTTTTATATGAATCATCACCATCTTGCTCCCACTGCTGTCTCTTGTTATCTCTCCACTTCCTTCTCTCGCTTTTCCACTACAGACCACTCCTGTTAGCGTAGGTGAGTCTTGTGTGAATCAACAGAACCCGGCACATCTCCCCCACTCTCTCAATGCTCGCCTTCCCTTCGCTGGTAATCAGAGGTCACATGAGACTCTGCATACAGCTTGCACTTCAAGGACCTTACTTGAGCTCCAATTCCTTTAAAAGCTAAAAAAAATCAAGACCCTCTGTAAACAGATTTTTTTCACTTCACTACACATGGCACAAGCAAGTTTTAGAGTAGAATGGAGGCACATCTGCAAGTTAGGTGTAAAAAGCAGTTTTTCAAGGTGGTAAATGGAGTTGAACTGTGACAGGCATCAAACACACCAATGCCAGCATCAAGGGAATGCCCTGAAGGTGAAAGATAGCCCTTAGAAAGGTTTGTTTGTGAAGCGAGGAGGGAACAAAGTGATGAAAACCTCAGGCAGGGACTCTAAATCTATCCTCTTCCACTTCAGTTTTTCCACTTCCACTTCAGTACTAACCAGGATTCGCATGAAGACATAAACCTCAATACCATTATAACTAAAAGAATGCATTTCCAAGCATGTTTAACGATTTAAAAAAAAATGATCTTCCCATTTTGTTGCAAGCCACATTTAAAACATCTTCTTTAAAAAGCGGAAACAGATGTCTGTGAAATGCAAACATCAATTACAGTGCATCCCCGTATGACAGTATCATACATATTATTAGCTCACAGTACAAGTTATAGGGTGGTTCTGTCTCTTGTGTTAAACTTCAAAAGCATGAGTAAAGCTTTAAACATGCATTATTTAGAGTCATGATTGGATGTGGCATCGTTCAGTCAAGTGTAAGTACAGCGTGTTCTCCAAAGATGCTGAAAACCTGCAGAGATTTCACTGACATGCCACAAAGTGACACTGACAATATTCATCTTGCTGCTATGACTACGATTCTCACCTCTGTATTTTCGTGCCTGCTTCTTACACAACTCATAACTCAACACTTTGAAACTTACTCAATTACTCTATATAAACAGCACAGACAGCATATCTGCATCTTCTTGTCTTTTTTTCTTCTGACCACTCAAACCAAAAACCCTGGAAGAACATTATCCAGACAATATGGGAATTTCAAATCAAAGGAGCTGAGGGTGATAAAAGACAGCATGCCAAGCTTTGCTGGATTTCACAGCAAAAGAGAGCAGACAGTTAGTGTGCAGATAGAGCATCAGAGGATCAAAGCCACTGTTCTGCTACACCATGTGTACATGTTGATATTAATCTGAAGGAATCAAGGCTGCAGCTCAGATATCTCTGAAAAGCAATAAGATAGTCAGGATTTACTCTCATTACTGGATCTCCAAAGATAAATTAAATGAATTCATAATGCGCAGGCTTACCTTAAAAGTACACGCTTGCTGCACTGTTACGACTTGAGAGTTGCCATTGTTCACCAAGTGTGCTGGTTGGCTTGGCAGAGGGTGCAAATATATCTGAGACTTGCAGCAAGGGATAAAATAAAGAAACTGGCAGAGAAATGAGTGGTGGGAGAATGAGGAGGGGAGGGAGGAAACAGGCATGGGGGGAGATGGGTGACCTAAGGAGAGCCTTCTCTCTTGGTCAAAGCCCTCTCTGTCCTCATACATTCCTGATGACACCTACATACACACGACTCCCCACGATTAGCTGAAAGAAAAGGCCATCTGCCTGTTGTCCTTTACCTACACTCATTATGACCAATGCACTAGAAATGACACAGGCAGTTATTTGAACAGCATGGAGTCTGAGAGAAAATTAAATAAAATAAATCATAGTTCCACTGCAGAGGCTTCCAACAGTAGAGTCAATTAGTAATTAATTGGGAGAGCAGGGGGGTCAAAGCCTCGGTCCAACAAAGAAACGGTAAGCAGCATAAAACAGAGAACAGGGAGGAGAGATGAAGAGCAAGTGCAGGTAAATATTTCATCATTGTGCCTTTCATGTTGGTTTTATTTCATATCATCTTTAGTCATAGTGGTGGTGTGGATCCAGAACTGAACATCTGCTGTGTGAATTATCATGGCATTCACAGTCTCAACTGTGAAGGTTGTAATGTTTTCAGAGACTGTCCCAGCAGGTAATGTTAACCTGCTGAGAAAGCTTCAGGGCGTATCTATCAGTTTGATATGTACAAATGTTTGCAAAACGGTTCTCATTGTTTCTGTGTTAAATGATAATTGAGGTTTTATATGAAATCAGCCCGGTCTGAGAAAAAATTGTGAAAGGGGAATTTTTGTCCACACATCCAGTTTGTAGTGTTTTCACAATCCAATCCGATTCATGGGAGGTGCCATGTTGTGTGATGGGAACTGTAACCAGTGAGTATCAAACTGTGTAGTTTTTAAAAATGTAAAGTTGTCTTACCCCAACCATGTTTTCTTTAACGTTTAACCCAAAGCATGTACTTTTAACTCCTTAACTTTATCATTAACAGGGTTGACTGAAGTAGAAAATTAAGGAATCACGAAAGTAGAAAAGTAAGAGGACTGTGGAAAACAGATTGTGCAGGATGGGTTTTGAATCAGTAATCTCTTCCTCGAAGGGCTTAACACCCACCACTAACCCCTCCTTTATGTAGATACAGCAATGTTTCTTCTTTCCAGGAGTGGCCACATTCAACATCATTTTGTTGCAAGTGTCAACATCACATATTAAGACAACAAGATTAGAAACATCACCGGTAGAGTGATGGCATCTGTATTACAGTAGAGAAGTGAGGAGGGAAAACAACGATTGAACTATTTTTCAGCCCACACAGTGACATTGCTGCATGTTTTTCCATGAACCAATGTATGTTCCGTCATGAGACTGCACTGGAGATACAGTATATGGACAACTAGCACATGGGCCTCCATTAAATTTGGGATAAAAAAAATCTAAAAATCTAATCTAAGCTTTATCAACACACACAATACCCTCATTTTTCACACCGTAGCCATGCTTGCACGCTGAATTCTTGAAATTCTAAACAGGAATTTGTACTTGGTCATCATTTTCTAATAAAAAAATGACCTTGTCATCATTGGCGTGTTAGCACATAATTCAGTACCAACTCAGTCCAAAGACAGAAGGTGAAACATTATATTGGTCAACAGCACTAATTGTTGCTGCTTCACAATTAACGTTCAATATTTGTCCATTTTCTAAGTTTTTCTTACTCTGTTCCCTGAACACACGTAGTTTTGATTTGTCAGCACATCAACTTGCAACGTCTTGTTTTCCTCTGTCATGATGTCCACTTTCCATGTCTTGCTAGTTTTAACCACACATTCCTATAAAGGGAAGGAGGCAATGGTGAAGGTACCGATGCATAGACCCTCACGCAAAAGATCTCAAATTCAAGACAAGTTTTCTAAAGTTATTGTACTTTATCTACTGCTCACTCACTCATGAATGGTTAGGATCATAATTGATGTACTGCACACAGTTAAGTTCACATGTCACAAAATACAGCATTTGTTGAAAAAAATCTGCACGGTTAACTTTCCAGCTTGTGATTCCCATCATGTCACATGAATGTTACCCAACAAAAACCCATAGGGATACACTGCTGTCTGACAATTACAATTGTGGATTGTTACACTGCAACATTTTAGACTTGTGGACACAGACCATTGTGTCTCACATTTGGGAGACTGGAAGATGAGTGCACCTTCACAAAGTTGGTAACTTTCAGCATTTCTTAATAATTCATGTCTTATATTTATTTTATTTATCTCTCAGACCTTTGTTCACTCAGACCTGACTGAGGGGTCTATGTGGTGCAGTTAACATTGAACTTGAGTCATTTGTCTGTGTTAGCCATAATGGTTTTATTGATATCTGACAGACCCTGCAGAGAGGTAGCACAAAGGGCAATACGGCGGATTCCAACTGAGGGTGGCATATGTAAGAGTCAACTGGTTTCTGGTTGGGAGGCATGAACAGAGTAAGGCCGAGCAGAGTTGTGTCTGTCTTTTGAGGACAGCAGCGGGGGCTCCTTCAACCAGGCATCAATGATGTTGTTTAAGATGCAGTCACACTAGATTTTCCAGGCATTTGAATAAATTCATGTGGCATTGAATATTTTCAGTCTCATGCAGATTGAAATACTTTAAATCTTACAGAGTCAGTTGGCTTTTCATTGCTCCAACTGCTTTAAATGTCCTGACTGCAACATCCACTGTGCCGTCGGCTGACATAATGAGGGCTATTTAGGTGGCTATGGAGGCTGATGAGCACTGCCTTGCTCTTTGTACTGTGAGGAATTTTGTTTCCTTTTCTGATACATTCAAAGAATTTACAGAGGTCTAAAGTATCAAGTATCGAATTTTTGAGAGACAGAGCAAAAGCATAGAAGACGCTTTCACATCAGTCTGTATCCTCATCATACCCTCTTCGGTCTCGATTCCTTTTGTCCACAGACATGTGGCACACTGAGTTGTGATTGAAAGCAACAAAAAGAGGATCAGTAGAAAGGAAAGATTTTCAGTGCCTTCCCTCTGTCACTTCTTCCAGTCCATTCCAACTACACATCTTCATGCATGCAATGTTTTCCCAGGGATTAAAAGCAGAAGTAGCAGAAGAAATAAGTCGTGTTCCTTTCATATATTCAAGATACCCTCACATTTATCAAGATTCCAAAACTTTCTGGATTTTTTTTTTTATTTTGGGTCCTAAATTGGAAATTGCTGATCCTTATGATACTGTAGCTTTAAAAGGCAGAAAGGCAGTTCACTGGGGAGGACAGGAGTTTAACTAAAGATTTTAAAGCTATGTATCACACACTTTTCTTTAAAAGTCAAAAGGTTTGATATTTAGAAATTAAAGATTCACATTAGAATATACCTCCACTGTGACAGATGGAGTGATTGTACTGAAATGGAATTAATTTCATAGTGTAACTGTGAACTCATCCTTCTGTCAGCAGACTTAAGCCAACAACAATTTGTAATGCTTGTACACCCACATTTACAACACTTAACTGAAGTGATGGAGACCATTATGTGTTGGCAAAAAGAGCTGGCGAGCGCTGAAACAAACATGCAGAAAGCTGTGGCTGGACCTCCCTAAATGTGCTACATTGATTTGAAATAACCAAATAAACTTCATGCAAGGTGTACCTCAGCATCAGTGACCTAAAAACTTAATGCTGAATTGCATGTGAATATGGGCATTTCTGTGAGTTTGTGTGGATGCGTGTAGATGTGAGTGAGAGTCCTGGCTCATTTCAGTAGCAAGCTTTTGGCTTGATGCCTGATGGGCGTTAGCAGAGGTTGGACCACTGCCTTCCTGCTGTTGCATCCCACTAGCCCATATCCCCTCAAGAGCCACCAGTTGGGTGAGATGTGGGAAAACACACAATCACACAATCACACACACATGAACACACCCTCCAGCTCTCAGTCCTTCTCTGCTGTTGATGCAGGATAAGCAAGCTGAGCTTCTCCTCACAGCTGCAACCATCGCACACCACCGGAGAGACTGGAGGAGCTCCACAGACACAGGAACACAACTCTTGAATATTGACTGTTGAAAAGTAGGCAAGCACGGACACACACACACGTGGTAAGCAACGCACACACTTGAAACTTCCAACATGATCAACTATCCCCTCGACATCGCTGCTGAACACCGCAGCTGTCAAATTCTGCATTCCCCCCTGAAACCTCATCACACTCTTTCCAGACTTCTTTTGTCTTCAGACATGTGGCAAAGTGATTTGAGATGGGAAGAAACCAAAGAACACCAGTAGCAAGGAAAGTCTTTCACTTGCCCTCCTACTGGCATCCTCCCACTGCTCTCCCATCACAACCACACATTGTCATGCTTGCAGTGCTTTTGGTCTCTAACCACATATTTTACCCCTTGTGCTTTATTATCTCTTTAATGACAAACTAATTTACCACTCGAGCAAACATGCAATCTACACACTTAATTATATGTACTGGGTGCCGTCGCTTTTAAGATTTTTGAGTGAGGCAGCAAAATATGACTTCAGTTGATATCAACTTCATTATTGTATTTACAGGATCCTCGTCCAGCTAATTGCAGCATCAGGTGAGTGAAAGTTCACATTTAACATCAGCACTGAAGTATGTATGGACAACATTGACTATAATGTCTATCGTTGTTTTCGTACTGGGGTTCTGAAATGCTGACGTTCTGGAGCAGTGGCATGAGTGAACACAAATGTCTGCAACATTTGCTCCAGACTCCTTGTGGTGATTTTCCACTCTGCCCCTTTAGTAAAATTTCCTGAAGATCAGCAGATAAACAGAAGAACATAGCAGAAAAACAAAGCTGGAGTGCCGGCCTGTAAGCTGCTTTCCACTCGCTCCTCGCTATTGCGGATAAGATAATTGCAGTGCTGATATCAACGCAACAAGGGGCCTCATCTGCTATTCTGAACATGTTGTAGAGAAAACACGGCAATTTCCACAGCCTAATTTCTACATCACGCACTGCCTCCTGTGCACTCCAGCCAGACACTTGTATGCAATTCCAGCTGTGAGAGCGTAGTTCCATCAGAAAGTCTCCAGCTGTGAAGCAAACGTGTGACAAGCTACTGTAAAAAGAAAGTCCTGACCAACCTGCACGCACATTCTTCTGAAAGTATCTGGTGATCAACAGTAAAAACGACTTACGTGTCTTCAGAATCAGAGAGCAACAATAACATAATAATAGCCCTTTTTCTTGCTCATAGTCTGGCATTCTGCAACATATAGTTGAAAATGAAGCTCTTGCAGGGTTTTATAACAATGTGTTACCGTTTCTTGAGTGTCCCCATGATTATAAAAGAAAGAAAATGTTGACAAGGCACTTCTAACTTCAAATATGGTAGCTTTTCACTCCATTACTTTTTCCTGAATTTGATACTGTTTTATTCAAACATTTAAAGATGGATTTACATAAAAGTTTTACCAGAGGTGGGACATGGCCGAACTTTTGATAAACCATCTAAAAACTAATCTAGACTCTGGAATTTTTTTAAAATTCAGCCTGAGTGTAGGAATGAAGTCTCAGATTGCTCTTGTTCTCTGTGGATCTGACACTATGAGCTCTCATGTTAGAAACAGACATATTAAACAGAACATCTAAATTTTTATATGTCTGCAAGTTAGTGCTTTGACATTCAGTCAAAGATTGACACATACTGGAAAAATCCTCCAATTGCCAGTGACATTACACAAAAAGTTATTTTATCTTGTAGTTTGTGAGATTTTTTTGTGTGTTCTTTGCCACTAATTCAGCGAAGGTTCATATGTTTTGTGGACATGCTAAAATAATCATAAAACACTAACATTGAAAAAACAAGGTTTCAATAAACAAAACATATTTGCTCATACAGTCATTCTTTTCTGTGTGCCCAGAGCAGTCTGTACTCCAAAAAGCTCCCAATTAAGAATAGATCACTAATGCCTGTGATACAGACAGCATCCTAATAAGCTTATCGTGAAGGCCCTCCATTTTTAATTCATAGTTAGCTCGACCCTACTGCCTTTTCCCCCCTTAAGGAAAAAAACTTATCTACAGCTGTGTAATCTTTAATGAAAGCTGTAAAACCCTGTACAGTTCCACATATGGCTTATCTAATCATAATGTATATCTGTCTTTATGCGCGATGCATGAAAATATCCAGCTTGTTCAATTATTTTCAGACTGAAGGAACTGCTCCTTCTGAATCTATTCTAGGGATGGGGACAAGAGTTGAGACACTGCATCCAATTTCAAACACAAGAGCAAGTTACTTTGCAGGAAAAATAATGACTGAAGAGGACAGGAAATAAATATCAGAATCAGAGGACCACAGTGTCATGGTCTGTGTTTTTGTGTTTCTTAGTGTCTATTCTGTTTTTCATTTTGATAATTTTTCTTCAGTCTCATTTCCTGTTATACACCCCCCCCCCATCTGCCAGATTGATGTTAAAGCATATTACTTAAGCAAAAAGGGAAAGTGGTGAATGATTTTACAGATTTTACCCTTTTCCTGGGTGACTGACTTCCAGCACACCTTTGGGATACTAAAACAATAATTAAAGTTAAAAAAATGTAATTCACTGCATGAACAGAGGATCACCTTGGACACCGAGCAGTCGAATGCCATAATGTTTTAGAATCTATGCAATACTTTCAGGCCAATGCAATAAGGCAGAGTGGCAATGTTTTCAGTCCATCTCTTAAAGAAATTACAAGTTGATATCAAGGGTTTAATCAAGATGTGAAAGCATTCATCACAAACAAATTCATATCTTCTCCCAAGCAGCATTGTTTGAAGTCAATGAATGAAACAGTCCTTTGTGTTTGAGATCACTGTTTTCTGACAGGAACATCTGCCATGTTTAGATGAAATCAAAGGGAATTATCACAAAGAAATGCACTCAAATTACAATCACTGTGTAAGCAACATTGATTAAAAGCCAACCCTGTCATTGCTTCCAACTGTGCAATGATGTGTGGAGAGGAAACGCCTGCTTCAGAAAAGAGGTAATTTACCAAGCCTCAATTGGAATCCCTGCCAATTAAGATGAGCTTTTTTTCCGACTGTGAGATGATATATTCTGTTGGGACACCATGTGCAGAAACAAAGTCAGTTAGAGTTTAAAGCAGAAAGATGTTGAGTTTTTCCTTCATACTGAAATGCGATCACAGACTCATTGTCAAAAAGGTTTTGGTTAATTCACGTTTTTTTCCCACTGGCATAGTTTCAAATCGTCTTTAGTTTCAGGTGTAACAAAGAAACAAAAAAAAATTATCATGGAAAGAAAACCCAGAAGAAAGATGTCGACTTCCTGTGTCGACTACTGTGAAACTGGTAAGTTAACTCTGTAGAAACATAAAAGCACAGTCAACAACTGGATGAATACACCAGCTCTTTGTCACCTTACCAGGTCCTCGGTTAAACAGGTTTGGCAGTTTTCTGTTATTATACACATAATGTTAATAATCATAAGTAAATTCTTTCATCCTTCTCCATCATTTCCTCCCATATATTTTGGTTTTGTGATGACACAGCAAGCAATAATAAAGAAAATAATAATGAATGAAAGATTTTGTATAAAGTATATTGGACTTGTTTTGCTTGTTAAAAACAAATTCTATTCTAATGAAATAAAGCAGCTATTTTAAAAAAATGTGATGATAAAATACATGTTTTACCAGAATGCTGACCTTGTCCAACTTGACTGCACAACATTTACCAGACTTTCCTTCCAAGCAATACATTAGCACTGCTCATTTCACCAATAACAACTTTGTTTATTTGCACCGATAAAGTAGTTGGGCTCATACTCAAATATGTCAATTGACAAACAAGTATATCCTTGTATTTATCCTGACATATTTGTCATGACAGTGAGCAGATAAAGCTGGAGCCTTCGCTGCCAAGACACTTAGCTTGATCGTTACTATGTTCGCCGTTTTTACTAAAGTGCTCTCCATTTGTAAGGTGCTTCACAGGTCTCTATTTAGTTCTGCAAAAATGCCTTAAAATGCAGCAATAACTGAATAATAATAATAATAAATTACCCCAACAAGCCAAGCCAATGTGATAATGTCTGAAGGACGTTCTGCCCTTTTGCTCAATGTTACAGAAGAAGTCTACAACATGTGTTTGAAAACACAAAAATGTCCTTATTTACTCATTAACTTCTGATTGCAAAACAGACCCTAAATAGTTCCCCTAGCACTACTCTAATATTTCATTCACTTGCTTATTAAATCATTTTAAGCCGTCACTGTCAGCTGTTGAGTCACACATTTATCATTTTGGTGCCCTAAAATGTGGCACATAGTACAAATTGTTGGCAGTGAGTAGTTCACAAGTAGCTCAAATGGTGTTTTTTGTTCAGCAGAATTTCTCACAGCAGTTTGCAAAACTGTCAAAAAGCATTTCAATATTTCCATTCGGGTTTGTGGTCGTGCCTTTAGCTCTTTTATTTTCATGTACAGTACCGTTCAAACATTGTGATCCACTCCTCATTTCTTGATATTTTGCCCAGACTTTCTTGTAAACTTCTGAAATATTCTTGAGCAATAGTTCACCAGGCTGGCTGTCTTTCAATTTTTTTCTTTTCTTACCTTTCAGTCCTTGTTCAGTGGATTGTGTTTTTTCTTTTTCTTTATCTGTTAAGCCATTTAAGACTGACTTATGAATTATTTCACCACTTAACTCAAAGGTCAGGTCAGCCAAAAAAGAGCTTTGGAATATCCTTAAATAAGCCTGGAGAACTTTTACTGAAGAATACTGACGAGTTTGTTTTTTTGTAACAGGTGTTGTTACCTTTTCATAAGTAGTTAGTACCTTACCTGTTGTAGCCAGCGGTCAGAGCATTTTTTATTTGGAGAAGCAGAGAAATATTCATGGGGGAGCCAAGCTAACAGCTACTGAGAGCAGGGACAAAGGAAGAGCAAACTTTCGGCATCTAAAACAACTAAAACCTCTTTCACATTGATTCATCAAACACTAAATCATAAGCTTTTTTACAAGTCTTCCCTATTGCATCAGACCGTTGTTTACTTTGATGGTTGATAAAACAGTGACAATCGATCAGCTGTTTTGTCCTTAGTGCTCGGATAAATCTTTATCTTACAAGGTGTCAAAAAGTAGTTTAAATGCATAATTTGCACCTAGGTGCCCAAAATAAAGGATATACATAACCTCCCTTTTGTGTACTTATTAAATATGACTTGAGCTACAAGGGTGTGATTTCAGCCACATCCTCTGTTTGTAAGTGTAAATTGTACACCACACTATTAGTTGCCCATTACATAAGGTGTGATAAGTATGTAAAAAGGGGTGATTTCAGTCCCTGAATTTTCTTCACCTCACAGCTGGTTTCACTTGAGAAGTCTGTTAGTAATAACTGGCATTGTTACAGCCATCATTTGAAGGAGTTATCTGTGTATTAATCTAGATGGAAAGCATAGAGGACCCTGCATTGGACTATTGACCCATTCAGGGTAGCTGGGATAGACTCCAGCTGCCCTCATGACATTATATTGGATTAAGCAGGTACAGAAAATGGATGGATGAAGGGAGAGCACGTATACGTGCATATATACGTTTAACGACACTGGTTTTCCAACATGTAGAATTAAACAAGTCCAGTACATATCGGCTCAATTCCAGCATCATACTCTAAGACAACATGTATAACTGGGATACTTGGGTCCTTGTAAACACACTCACCAACAGGTACCTTCTATCCAGTCTACAAATGCCTCTTCTGAAGCATTTCCAGGAGTAATGTTACATTATATTCTTGTTTTTTTGCTGCTAACTGTGTTAGCTGTTAGATTACGCTGCAACATTTTAGACTAACGTTAATTAACAGTTAAGTGATCTTTAATGGGAACAGCACAATAAAGCAGTGGTTAGTGCGTCACATCAAATCTACATTCTCCTTATTAACTATTCTGGAACCTCATTTCGAGGATGAAATGTATATTTACAAGACATCTTGCTTAATTTGGAGATACCATATAATTACTTAAAATTCCATTCAGCCATGCACATTGTCATTTTTGCTAATGATGAACATCTGACATAATAAAAGCAGCAGACAGAACAAATCAAAAGTGAAGGAGGTTTAATGCATTCACTTCTCCACCGAGGCTTATTTTAAAACCTGAATCTCATTAAAGCAGAGAGAAAAGGCTTTTGACAGGCTGCGGTGTGACATTTGGCTCTCTGCTCAACTGTCCACACTCACTCCTCTGTCAGCCTTGTCACTTCCTATTTGCAGATAGAGCTTTGGAGATTCCAATAGTCAAGAAATCTGGTTGACAGCTTCTCTCAATTAAATAGGTGACGATAAATTTCACAGAATATCTGCTGCCTACAGTATGAGCTGCACCTACGGCATAACTTTGACTGAGAGAGCGGCACTGAGCAGCAGCGCACTTTGCAGAGCAGAGGAGGAGACACAAAGCACACAGGACACATTCCGATTTAACAAACATTACAACAGAAATAGAAAATGCAACAACAATGTTTTGCCTGTGTCACAGAACACTGGGATATAAACTCCGTGCAGACTATGTAATTGTGGCAGGCTCAAATCCAGTGTGAAAGCAGCTGTTTGCATAAACAGGGTCATGTCTGTTTTCCTCCCTCTGAACACAAATAAATGTATTTTTAAAAATATGTTGCCGGAAAAATTTACATGATCCAAAACAAGTCAGATTAAATTGAAAATATGGGATGAAATCGAGAATACAGAATGAGCCAAAGTGGAGGAGACAAGACTTTGACTTAAATTAGAAAAATAATTGAATAATTCCTTGAAACCTAGCTTCAACAGCAAGTCAGACGTGAGTGAAATCAATGTTAGGGCATTGTACAGTGTTGATTAAAGGTAAAATAGGTGGAAAGAAGGAGACATTAAAAGGAGAGAATAATATGTTTCCATTAAATTAATTTAGGATGGATTTCAAGGCTCTAATGAAGAGCTAATGATAGAGGAGGTTTGAAATATTCAGACAACGCTCATCTGCTTTGAAACTCTGAGACCTGCATTAACATACCTTCCTTCTTTTTACAGTTCTTGTTACCGTCAATTCAGGATCTACTCATACAGACTGCTTCTGATTATTTCAGAGACTCTACCCAAAGGGGAGAAAGTCCTGCTTAAGACCCACACAACATCTGCTGTTTATCATCACACGTGGGACAGGATAATAAATCTGGTTGGAAAAGGAAAAGCTGAAAATGCCATGTAAACACATTCCCAAACAAACTGTCCTTTCAGTGATGGACAGTAGGCAGAGAGCTGGATGGAAAGAACTGAGCTGACATTTAAGGCTTCTGAAAATACCGTCACATAGAAAGTGAACTCTGAATGAATCATTTCTCCTGAGTTTTGAACAAGCCTGGAAAATAACTGCACATTCCACTGAGCCTGCTGATAATGGCAATGGATGATAAAGCGGTGAATGCTGGTGAATGATAAACAACAGCAGACACCAACAATTTCTGCTGCAGCCAGGAGATAATAAATGCTCAAACAGGTGTCAGATGTCGGGCTGGTAGAGACTGGAAAAAAAGTCATCTGTACTGGAACAGTTACACAATCCTAAATGTGATGAGAGTACAGCATGTCATTACCTTGTTGCTAAATCAAGGTGCTTCTCTACTTTTTTCAGGTGGATGTTCGATCTTACTAATGGAGGACAAAGATTATATCTCAATCCTTTTTGTCCAATTAGTACTTATGAATAACAGACTTTCTGTTCAGTCTAAGCTGCTGATTCAAAATATGTTTGTCAAAATGATGATACTCTCAAACACATGAAAAATTAGGACCAATTATTTTCCCATTAGAATAGCTTTATGGCAATAAAAATACTACATTAAAAGTAAAATGAGTAAAAAGTGACTATTAAAGGCCCATTACATCTTCAGGCATTATAGTAACTTTATATTTTGCTTTTCCAGTATTCATAACTATGAAACTAAGCATTTTACTCAAGGGGGACTTCATTTTAATGCTTTTCTGTACTAAATGAGTGAATTAATATTCTACAGTTTTATAGTTGATTGTTTTTTTTCCCATAAATTCTTGATCTGTGTGGTAAATCTTCCATCATGTCAATGACAAAGAAAGGGTTTCACTTCAAGGTCAGTGCCACTTTTATTTTCTAAAAGTTGGAAATATTGCTTCTCATTTTAATACCAGTTTGTTCCCTCATGGAAATGTCTGTGAAAGTGAAGGGCTCCGCTTCACTGACTGCCGACACAAAACAATAATGATTTTGTCCCAGGTTGAGCAATGCTCATTGATTAAGCAAGATGACGAACCTTTTGACCCCTCATAAGAATGTCTGTCACAATGCTAGAGCTGTCGGAGCCACAGAGCCAATGAGCCAACAGTCTGTTTGAGGCTCAAAAAAGCAGAAATATCACTGAACAAACTTGTTATGATAGGAAATGCATAATATTGTGGGGACTGTTGCGAATCAACCTGGACAGGTGATTACGAGTCATACAAGGAAAGAGATGTCCGTTACACCTGTTAAACATTTTTTTTACCAAAACAAAAAGCTGCTGCCGTCACGGAAAGTCACAAACGGAGCCGTGCCCTTTCATTTCTGTCTTTTCTCAGCTTTGATAATGTTTCACACTAAAAGCATGGTGTTACACGCCTCTCTATCCTCACTGGCCTTTCAGTGGCTGTATAAGCGTCTTTAGGTGGTGCAGGAGCTTAACTGTTTTAAAGGTGACATATGATGAAAAATATGTTTTTTCTGTTTTTGAAAAAATATATGGGGGTGTCTGAAGTCACCAGCAAGTGTAAAACTACCCAAAAACACAACCCTGGAATTAGTTTTTGGTTCCCCTTTGTCTTAACATTCCTCGTTAAAAATGACATAACTCCTCTACTTCACAACTTTTGTTACAAAATATTGTTATGTTATGCAAAAGCATAATTTAAAGAACAGAACTAATAGTTCTGAGAAGAAAAATAATCTTTTTTGTCAACTTATTTTCTATGAACAAATTTATCGTAATAGTCAAACCGTTGCTACCTTTCCCCCTACTGCACTCTAATTTGCACTCTCCCGTCTTGCCCCATTTGTGCCATCTACAGTGTCTATTAACAGTCCTTTCATTATAGCACTTCACCTTCTAAATATATTTCACTAATAGCCAGTGTTTGAAACAACCTGGTCATAGAGAAATGCATGAAATAATCCTGACTTCTGCAGTAACAGGAGTGGATGCAAAACTGTATTGAAACTGCTAAATAAAGCCAATTTTCGTCACAGACAAGGTTCAGACATAAAAAAATACTAGGTTCGGGGTTCAAGAGAAGATCATGGTTTGGGGAGTTTTACTGAACAAGATGCATGTAAATCTACCACATAGCAGGTGGTGTCGTCATAACCCAACAATGGAGAAGCCTGTTGCTTTCTGCAGTGCTTTCACGTATGTCTGTGAGATCTCATGAAATACTCGTTTAAAGAACCGTTGCTTTGCTCAGTTCATGCTGGGATTTTTTAAGTATCAATTGAGATAGGTTTACATGGTTTAATGTTTATAAAACCCATTATTTTTCTTATTTGTACATTGCTGCATCATCTATTGTCACCTGCTGACGGATATATTTAGTTTTTCTCCCTGTCCCTAACTCTAGCCCTTTTCCTCAAAGGCCCCGTCCACTCTGACTACTCAAAGTTGTTGAGATGTATGACAGCTGCTCATTCTTTGAGGTGTACCAAAATAGGCACTAGGCAGGGATTATGCAAATGTTCTCAAGTCCAAGGGGAAAAGCTGGACTTCCAATGAGGCAGTTCAAGCAGACAGTTGAAAAGCAGTGTCTTTCGAGAGGGAGAATAAGACCCTGCTGTGTCAACTTCATGCTTTGTGGTCCACACTGATGGAAAGAGAAAGACAAAAAAAGCATATTAAGTCCTTTTTTAAAGTCGCGTGACAGCCCATCTTGCTATGTCACAAATTAACTTATTTTTTTTAAATCTCAGCAACAAAGTGGGAAATACATAATAGGATTTACTAAAGACATAAAAATGTAAGACCTGAGTGGTAATTAATCTGAAATGGCCTATTATAAGACTGTGGTCAATTTGATAGTTGTACCTTGGCACAGCTATGCTTTGAGCTAGGTTGTTACAGACTGTGTTGCAGGACCCAAATACTGACTTCCCTCAGGATGCAGGCAGATAGAAGAAATAAGAAACCAATTAAAAGAGTTGCACGATTAAATCCAAACACAATGAATAAAATAGTGAATAAGACTTTCACAAATCAAGGCAACAACAATGAAGATCTGGCACAGAACAAAGGAAAACTTGGTGTATGAAAACTGATATAGAAAATAACAAACAAGATGAAGATGAAATCCTGGTGTGAAACAAGAACAGGAAGTAAACTCAACATAATGCACAAGAGGGCTGATTCTATAAAACTGGTAACTGAGATGCAAGATGTACATTGATGACAAAAAGCACACTAGAATACAGAAAAAGCAGAAAATCTCATCATAACGGAAAAAAAACAAAAGGACCAATCACAGACCATGGCACTGGTGCTAATGTCCGTACAATAATTTCTTCATGTCATATCTAGATGAAAGAAAAAGTTCAAATAACAATGCTAAGTTGTTGTTGTTTAGTTGGGAGCCTATAAGGTTATCCAGGTTTACATATGCTTCTCACTACTAAACACAAAATATAATGGTCATAAACTAGAGCGATGGACAAACTAATCAAATGACATAATGCCACCATTAGAGGGCACATCGGGGAGCTAGGGTTGGTGATGTCATGGCAAATTATCCAATAGTTGTTGAGATATTTCTCACAAAGCCACACATCCTAACTTGAGTGAACGTAAAAGTCCAACCTTTTTTTATTTGGAGGAGCCAAGCATTTCCACTTGAAAGAAATATTCAGGACAATCCATTATTATCTACAATTAACTGCCTATTTTAGTCCGAGCATACAATCATGTCAAAAAGACCTTCAGTTCTAAAATTTTACATAACACAACAACAAAAGATCATCTGGTCTCCACAAGGTCTTAAAATGAGGTCAATACTATCTAAGATGAACAGCTAGAAATGGTGTATCATACCATGCCACTATTAACTTAACAAAAAGTAAGCGAAAGTGCAGGAGCAGTGTGTGAAAAACTAAGTACATCCTTACTGCTTCCATAAGAGTTAAGAGTAAGGTAAGTAGCACCTGGTGCTGCTAATCACATGCACTCGATTAATTGAACCATCAGCATGTCTGAGCAGCTCAATAAAGGCAGAAGATGTGGCTGTTTGCTGGTCTGGAGCATTCAGGGGTGTGTCAGAGAAGAAATTGTTGCCACCATGTTTATAAGTTGAAAAAGGCAAAGGGTTATAACAGTTATATGAACAAAGGTCTGCAAACTTCAGTGAACTGAGCGGCTTTCACAATGATGCGAGATATCGATAACTTCCCTCAGAAAACATTTACTTCTATTATTGCTGCTAAAGGTTGTTCTACAAGCCACTGAATCATGGGGTGTACTTACTTTTCCAGACACTGCGTCTGCATTTTTGCTTAATTGTTGTTCAATGAAGAGTGACACAGTGTAAAATATAATGTGTTGTTAGTCATCCAAGGTTGTATTAATCTAATTTTATGAGCTGGTAAGGTCGTTATTTTTTATTATTATTATTATTATTATTATGTCCCAATAACCAATATCTAAAAGCTGTTTTAAGTATATGCATTGATTTGGATAGTGTAATTGCACATCAAACACTTCAGTAGATGTTAATGACTCATCCCATAAACCCTGACTAATAAGGTTAAGTGAGAAAAAAAAGAACATGTTTATGTTGAATTTAAAAAATTATTAAACTTTTTGTTTCTGCCTAAAGAAGATAAAAAAAATAAGTGTGAAAGATTTGCATGATTTCCACTGGACTGCAAACATTTCTTTCAAATTTGAATATGAAGAGGGTAAATAATTAACATTATTTTGCAAGTCTTTTAAAGTACAATACATTGTATTTTTCAAGAATTCCCTTGGTTGTGATAAACAGTTCATCTGGATAAACTGGAGAAAAGTTAACTTTAGTAAGACTAGATACTACTTCACCTGATGATGAATATTTATGAAAACACTGTACAGCATCAGTGCTGCTGATGAATACAGAGTCAGAGAGTCAGTGGTGAGATCACTGCATCCGGCCCAGATGGTCCAATCCACACCAGAATGCCAGCTCACATCTAAACCTCCCACCAGTCTGTAGCACACAGGTGACACGGACACATCTGATCTACAACCTGACGGTGAGGAACTAATCACTTGTCAAAATGTCTGTATACATTTGCTGCT
The DNA here is from genome assembly GCF_036924035.1 of Leuresthes tenuis. Taxonomy (NCBI): domain Eukaryota; kingdom Metazoa; phylum Chordata; class Actinopteri; order Atheriniformes; family Atherinopsidae; genus Leuresthes; species Leuresthes tenuis. Next base: position 11,947,403 of record NW_027325365.1, on the reverse strand, counting down.
CTCACCTGAGCAGCACAGTTTGCCCTTTTAGTACCAACTTTTCCCCGACGTCAAAACACACCGAATGCATTGAGGTTGATGCTGACAAAAACTCATTAAATAATTACAGCCCAATCTCCAGCCAAAACTAGGCAGAAAACTTGAGTGGGACATGGCATTCACCCAAGTAGTTTCTTATTTATTCACTCAGAAAAAATATGTAATATGCAGCACTGTAAACAGACTGTTTGCAGCACACTTTGATCAAAGTTTTCCACGTGAACATGCACGCTCTGTTTGGTTTCTGGTGCCAGGGTGCCAATCCTCCAATTACAGTTCCTTGTGTTACTGCTATCAAAGCAGAGAGATGTTGTTGAAAGAGGAGTGAGAGGTCGATGGCTTTGATTAGTGGCTATTACAGGGTGGGGGGCGGAGTTGGGGGAATGTAGGATGACAAGTGGTACCCTCTATGATGACAGTTCATTTAAACACTTAACTGCCCCTGATTGCATCACTGTGTTTCTGACTGCTTCTCCATCATCATCTAAAGGACGCGACCTATGATGAATGGAGAAAAGATGACAGATATCGTTGTGAAACCTGAATTTGTCATACCTTTTCAGCCGCAGCTGAGTCTTTACATAGTTGAGATGCCACCCATACCGCACCCATAGATGATGGAAGCGAGACTAAGAGCTCACTGTGTATTTTTTATGCTCTGGTAGCTCCAGTCTTTAATCAAGTGTCCAGAAAGACCCATAAACCATCCTGAAAGACCTCCCTTAGCTACCTTCCTGAGTAAATAATACCGTAATTCTGCCATGATCTTGAATTAAGATATTACCACATGCATGTTATTAACATTTGTATCCAGACCAAGAACAATACATCATCTTGATTAAATAAATATTGAGTGACACCTCTGTGAGAAATGCTGTGTAATTTTCCTTCTGCAGAGACATTTGAATTGAATGGAAGGGATTTCTTGAAAGCAGGAAAAACAGGACATGGAGGGTATTTGTGGAGCACAGAAATAGCAAAGTCCCATCAAAGCAAGTCTCCTCTCTGAAGAGTCGAAGCAGTGGCCTTGCTGCAGGTGTGAATTCTGTCCTCGGTTACAACTCAAGCTTTTATGAGTTATCAGTAAAATAGAGGTAAGGGGAGACCTACTACATGGCAATATCCCTTTTTTTTTGGTCGCTTGTGAGAGACAGGTATAGGCCAAAGAGAAGCAAGAGAGATGTATGCGAGTGATTCGTAAACTTTCACGATTCACGCATTAACTCTGAAATCTTTGTCTTAGTTTTTTTCAGCTAAAATAACTATTTAAATACAAGGATATGAGATATCAATAGAATAAGACGGCAGCACACAGGATGTGGGGAACTTGTAAGCATCAGATTATAGGAAGAAAACTTTGAAGCTACAACAGTTTCGTGCCTGCAGCCAGACGATACACACCCTCTTGAAAATGTGGAACCAGGGGAGCCATGGAGTGAGAAGAGACGGATGCTTTGAAGATCACAGGCTGTCATCAAGGCTAGTGTTTGGTATCCCATCAACACCCCCGAAAAAGACGCTCCTTCGCTCCAGTAATCTGCACAAACTCCTTTTTTCTGCTCCTTCATTACCTCCTGCACTTTTACGCAATTCTGGGGAACATGGGAGATGTTTGGGGGAGATCGTGTTGTTTCAGTGTATCTTTTTATTCCCATCAGCCTTGAGTTGTCACAAACAGTGTCAATGCTTCATGGGGAGAAAAAAAAAAAGGAGAAGTAAGACAGTGAGAGATGAGAAAAAGCGTGGTGATGAGGGACATGGGGGGGAGATCACTGTTAAAACAGAGGAAAACAAAAAGAAAAAGCTTGATGTTAGACAGGCGTTTGAAAAGGAAAGAGCTTAGCAGTAATCAACGAGGGCATGCCCCATGGAGGATGCACATTCACTGAAGAAACAGAAAATTTCCAGGAAAACAAGTTACTTAGAAAAAAGACTTGTTGTTAGATCGAGAAAAGAGAGCGAGTCAAGAGAGAGGTGGAAATAATTAAGACACATGCCAAAGTTTTTTGGCACTGTCACTGCTGCGAAGCTGAGTGCTTTGAGAGAACTATTTCAAAACTTCTTGAATGTTGCACTGGTGACAAGAAGGTTGCCTGTATCATCAGCAGCTCCAACCCCTGACACCCCTCTGAGAATCTGCTTCAGAGTCAGCCGCCTGTACGTGTTAAACTTCACACTCTTGCTCCGAGAGCCATCATTCACAAATAAAGCATCATGTCGTCATTGTAACTCTCCTAGCTTTGCTCGGTTCCTTAGCCTGCACAGGCAGCGGCTCTGGCTCTCTGATATAGCCCGTGTGTTTGATTGATTTTTTAGACCAAGTTATATTACACCTGAGCAGTTGTTATCATCTGTGAGTTTTCCTCGAGTGTCAATCACATGACTTCTGTTGTGATTGGTTACCTGATTCCCTTCTGAATACACACGTGAATCTTTACTTAAGTAAAATTTAGCATTAATACTGATACAGCAAGACACAAAACTGCTAAATAATATAAAAGATGATGCAGTATAAATTAAAGTCCCACTGGAACTAGAGTCTCCACTGACACATTTTCTTTTCGCTTCTACCTTTGATCACAGCATACATTGTAGTGCACTTTCATTGTCATGCAATGTCTTTCATTTCCTACTTTCATTTCCTTCCAGAGTTGCATTAATTTCTTGCCAATTTTAATTTCCTGATGACGGAAGTGTCAGAGCACAGTGGAAAGTCCTTCCCAGCTCAACCCAAAGATGATTACTAGCATTGTAAACCTGGAATATGTGCCATCAGGGTTAAAAAAAAAACTAATGATTCAGTATTTTAAGGCAGTCAGCCGGCCTCATCTTCTGGGCACAAAACGCTGCTGAACCTAGACCTGACCCACCGAAGCAACCTCAGATCATAACACTGCCTCTACAGGCTTGCAGATGCAATAAAGCATGATGAGTGTAGCACTTAACCTGCCGCTCGTCTTGCGCCGCTGCACCCACCTCTCTTGAACGGAGTAAATGTGAACATGACCTTCTTCATTACTCCAGGCTCCAATCTTTACACTCTTCGTAAATTGATGCCTTTTTATTTCCGATTAGCCATATTAATACATTTTTGCATCTGTTGCATAGCTGTTTAGTCCAAATATCTTGAGTTTTCATCACATTTTCCATGTTGAAACTCTCTTACGTTCACGATTAAACATTGCCATAAGTTCTGTTGTTGATCTCTTTTCATTTGTTTTCATCAAATTGTTCACTGATGTCTTTAATTCATACTCTATATCTCTGTATTTTCACCACAAAGCTTTGTGAAGCACTTTGGCTTCTGTGTTTTCCAAAGCAGAGCAAAGTTAAAGCTCCAAAACAACCAAGAGTAGCTCAGAGCTCAGACAGTTTCACATTTTTCTAACAGTTTCCTCAACAGCCAGCAAAACACCCAAAGGTTTAGAGGTCTGTTTGAAAAGCCCCAGTTCAGATAGCCCAGAAGTATGTTTGGACCGTAAGTTGTTGTGTTGGCTTGATGCAGACCACCCTTCTGAAACATTACATCTTCCACCATGAGATATTAGGCTGTAGAAAGCAGTCAGAGGCCTTTCAGTCTGGGGAGTCAGATGGTTTCCTGGCATGGGAGCCGAGCCCAAATGGGAGAAGAAAATTTCTCGCAAACTAAAACAACTCAAGCCCAAACATCAAAGAAATGCCGTTTTATGGATTTTTACACTATTTCACTCCTTCTACACAGACAAACACGGCCCATATTGCACTGCTGCTGGATTGTGCTGTAACACTGACATTCGAGAAAATGCAGTAACAGAGTAAAATACTGTTTCATACAGAAGTGGCATAGTACAAAATCACAAGGAAATATTTTAGGTTTGAATTATTCTAGAGCTTGGCTCTCACACCAGGATCTGATTCTCCAAACTGAGGGCACTCTGACCGCTGTCTACCCAAGGTAAGACACTAACTACTCATAAGTACAACTCATACAACTCCAACATTTGAATAAAGCTGTTTTGTGTCTACATTTGAACTCAACCTCACAATAAAGCATACCAACTTAAAAGCGTCATATGTTAAAGGAAAGCAAAACAGTTCATTTTTAAGAACAGCACTTGAACACCTTCCAATAACACACTGCAAGTGTTTAGACTGAGTATTGTCTCCTAATGTTTTAATTTTGCATTAATCTTTGTTTTTTTTCTGTTGCTGTACCTCAACATCATGTAAATGAGGGAAACCTTAATGATTTTTGAGGCTTGAATAAAGGTTTGAAATGAAAATAAGTTAAATACTACTCTTCCATCCTATGATAGGTGTCTATGTACAATTGTGTCGGCTTTCAGGTTAGTTATCATGTTTGCCATCACTGGGGCTTCTGGTCACGGTATTCTGCCTGGCATTATTACACCACACATCACTCAGACACACTGTGTATATTATTCATGCCTCTAGAGGAGCCTGTCAGAGGCTGTGACTGCAGGTGCAGTGACAGATCTCTCAATCACAGCCACCCATGCCGTTTGCTCATCCAACCCCGTCATGACACAGCAACCCCTGGTTTAACCAAGTTCAGCTGTGGACTCAACCTCCAGTTTATACATGGATCCAAATCTGAAGTAATTGGGACATTACCTTCATTAGAGGTGCAGTGTTTTCAATAAAAACCTTAAAAAGACCTGAGCATGTGTCATTCCTGTCAACTTCAGCACACTCCTCAGTAAGTTTGTTCAATTTCACAAAGCCACAAATCTCCTGCCGCCACCACATGCACCAGCAGCGGTATATCTAGTGGCAATTTTTTATGTGGTCTGCAAGACTATTCATCTAATATAACTTTACCCAGAGATTTCTAATTGATATATACATGAGACTTTCACAGCCACCCCACTGCTAAGATCCACTGTCACATCAGGCATTAGAAGAAGTCAAGCTGAGCTGTCATCTACCAAACGCGGTGTTATTTATGACTCTGCCTCTCTGATATTGTGGGTAAGATCTGCCATATCAGAGCCATTTCTCCACAGCGGGATACCAGTCAAAGTCTTGACTCTACTTCGCATGGTGGTGGACCCTAAGCTGCTTACAGAGCTCTACAGAATAAGCAATACCTTCTGAAATTATTATTGTTATTGTTATGGTTATTATTATTGTTCAGAGCACCCTACGCTAACCAGTTCACACTGCCAAGCTGTTATATTGCAGTATGCAGGGTAGTCTCTCAGCGTATGAAATGATGATTGTAGCCACGTGCTTCAGAAAAGAGAGAAGAAGTGTGCATTTGAACATGTGGTTCAAAACTGCAAAATTTGAGAGGAATGCCCCCCTCCTGGGTCCTCCACCATCCCTCAAATCTCCAAACAAAGACTTTTCCCGCTGCCGGCAGCATGTTTACCTTTAACCTGCTTGTTAAAAACGTTGTGTAAAGTAGCAAGCCAAGGTAAACTCCATTTCAGCTAGTGTTGAAAGCCTGGGAAAAAAAGATGCATTTTCAGTCTGGATTTGAACTGACCTAAAGACTGAGAGGGCCTGACAGACAAAGGGAGGCTGTTCCACAGTCTGGGTGCTGCCACATAGAAGGATCCACCACCTCTGGTCTTTAGCCTGGCTTTGGGAATAGCCAACATGAGCTGGTAGGCTGACCTCAGGGCTCTGGGTGGAGTGTAGAGCTGAAACAGCTCACTTAAATAAGATGGGTTGATAGAGTTTAAACAATTAAAAACAGTCAATAAAACCTTAAATAAATAAAACCTTCTGGTCAGCAGGCATTATACATCATTACAAAGAGTTTTGAAATAAAGTTGATATAAAGTCATTTTTTCACATGAAGCTTTTTGGTTGGGTGATAGCACTGTGTACTTTTGCGAATTCAAACAACTTGAGAATTAGAATCCATCCCTTTAGATTAACTTTATTAATTTGCTTGTTATCAATTAGGGTAATTCCTCTAAGTTTGTTCTTTTTCTCAGCATATTGTGATTATTGATGATTAAAAGAAAACAGTGTGCAGCTGTCCTCTTTCAGCAACATGGAAAGAAGGAAAGAATGTGATCTGAGTTTATTTTGATTGGCCATCATTTTCTTATCAAGTGTTCAATAAATCACCTAGAAATGTATCCCAGTGATATTATTTGGGACTTGTTTCTTTTTCATATAGCTGTGATGTAGACTCCACTGGATTGGGACAGTGTTTACAGCCATCCTTTTATAGTTATTGTTCTTGGTGGGAATGGCCCTAAGAGTGTGCAGTAAAAGAGTCTGGGTGCTACCAAAAAATCACTACTACCACATCTTCCACATATGGAACTGATGAATATGAATGAGAATTTGATTAACCAACCAAAGGGTCTGCCAAACTCAACATCTTTAAAAATCCCTCTGGGTTCAACATATCAGATGATGTTCAAGCTGATTTTTTATATGTGTGCATCACAGCTTTTGTGGCTTTGTGTGACATTTGCATGTCTGCCTCATCTAAACTTAACATTTTCTCAGACTTATGGCTAAGGGGTTAGAGAATCTAAACCACCCACAGGCATGGCATGAATGTGGTGTGTGGATGTCCATGTGTCCCACTTAGGCCTAAATTGAAATGGCATGCTGCCTTCAGTGATTCCCTGTGTTTTGCTTAGGGTATGTTGGAACAGACTTCACATCTCATGGAAATGAATAAACGGAGAAATAAAATACGTCAGATCTACAAACCAAAAAGAGATGCTTTAAGGAGGGAAAACTTTACATTAATGTCAGTTTTCCTTGTTGTTTAGCTCCAGCTAAAAACAGTTGACTCATGCTCACTGCCACATACGGATGGCCTCCTGCAACAGAGAGGCTGCAGAGTCATGAATGTGTTGACTTCTGCTGAGCGGTTTTAGTATCTTTTTCCACTACCATAAGCAGGGATTAACTTCCTCCTAATGAAGGCCAATTCAGTGCTGGCATTAGGGCTTGTGGATAGCAATGGAAAGACCTTGTGTCCCTCACCCTGACAAATACAGTGCTCCAGGATCAACACTAAAGCTATGAAAATGTCAACAGAATGCTAAATGAAGGCTGATTCACAGCACAGTGTGCACACGGACGTATGCAACCGTGCAAACAGCCACAATCATGCACCTGACATATGCTGAAGTTTAAACTGTACGTGCCTTTTATAGGTGCACAAATGCTTACAAAAACAATCAATGAGTTCTCCCGCTGAGCACCTGTTTCATAGCTCCACTAACAGCTCACAGCACATCAGAGTGACAGCATCACAAACACACACACCATGCAGCTACATCTCAGTCTCCTCCACTCTGTTTCACACAGCACTCGTGATTATGATCGCTGCTGCGTGAGAGCCAGGGCACAGTGTCTGATGCTTTCACATCTGCTACATGGGTAAATTATGGGATGGAATAATTCATTCATGTCAGTGTGACAATGATAGGTCTTATAAAATCTAATTTACCACATCTAACTAGGTCATGAAAAACCTGTCTCTTGCGTAAAAGTACCAACTCAACACAGTTAAAACATGTTTTCACCAATTTATAGTTACTTAGTTTAAGCCAGTAATTGCTAACCTGACGTCCAAACCCAATAAAAGGGTTACAAGTTTGGTTCATTAGGTAGGTCTAACAAGTCCTAAAAAAACTACTGGGATCAGACAGGTCTGCACTCGTCAGGTAAGAGCACAAACCTGCAAACATCAGCATACCTTGGAGAAAAATAGTGAAGCTCCATTTCTATCTCATTCATGGCCAAATTCATTCTTCCTGTATTCTGTCAGCAACTACCTTGCTTTTGGCTCAAGCCATGTGTAATGAAGCCTACACTGCTGCCCACTGAAGAGTTTATTCACTCTAAACCAGGTGAAGGATTTACGTTTGCCAAGAGGCATCATTCTAAAAGTTCCCTTGAAATTTGCTTTGCCCCTAGATGGGAAATCAGCTAATAAGAAAAAGTGACATGTGTTTGGACTTGATCCGGTATTGAGCAGCTATAACTGAATCAGCCAGTTGTTCAAAAAAGCTAAAGTGCTTGTTTTTAGAAACAGTTTGAGATAGCTTCTAAAATTGTATGACATCTCATTCTTAAAATTTGTGGTGGGTAAGGCCAAGAATATACTTGCTTTGTCACCTCATGCCAAAGAAAGCTGTCATCTTCACTGTCAGGATTTCCAGCAGGGGCTACACTAGCAAACTCAGCCCATACAGAACCTCAGGTTTTGAAGGATATAAATCAATATACAATACAATAAAGGAGGTTTGTATTTGTTTTATGTAAAGATGACAGCAGAAAAGGTGAGAGGTGTGGCATTGTAGATGATATTTGAGGTCACAGAACCAATGGAGTTGGTAAAATGCTAAAAACTTCCCCATGTCACCTGTAGCGTTAATCTCAGAAGATGTGCACAACAGACACACCAAACACATGCAGGATACATGAGGTAGCCATCATAAACGTGTGTTCACGCAAATTAAAAACAAGAATATTCCCAGCCTAAGTTGTCATAGGAGAACACAAGTGGAAGCAGTGAGAACTGTCTCGGGTCATAAACTGTTTGGATAAGATGCCACGCTTCATAACACTTACTGCACCTGGCTGACCACGGCGTTTGCAGTGAGCATGTTTGACCTGCTGCCAGTCAAACAAGGAAGGAAACCCAGCAAAAAATGCATTTTCTTGAAAGTCATGCTGCTCCAGGAACAGAAGTACCTGCAGCAGACTGAGTGGAAACAATTTTATTGTTTTTTTTATTTTTATGGGGATCAGAACAGATAAAAACATGGCAGAATAGCAGCAAAGTAGGAACTTTGATGCAGACAGTTGCCTCTTTGATTACACTACAGCTGCTTCTTTGCCAGTTATAGATTTTTCAATCAATTCGGATCAAAACAAATTAGTATCTATTGATCAAGATGGGGAAACAAGATTTAGTAACAGTCTTTTTGGTTTATTTGTTCACCCTGACCTCATCTCCACATAGATTTTTTTTATATCCTTATTATCATGTTTGGCAAAGGATTTTGTCTCATGGACATAAACATATCTTGTTTTATTGCAGCAGCTAAAACAACTAATGGTATTGTTTAACTGTTTAATTGGCAGTAGTCTCTGATCCTTGAATAACTGTTTAGAGTTTAGAGACCATCTGATGCTCTCAATAACAACTGGTGTAGGTGCTAAAAACTCATCAAACTGAAGAAAATAAAAGCTTTGTGTGAGGAGCTTATTTGTTTCTGTGTTAATCTGCAAAGTAATTGCAAGTCTAAGTATAGCTGTAACTTTAAAAAATCATTTTTGATCTAAAATGAAGAAGAAAACAAGTGAAAAGAAACAACATCAAAATCCTGAAGTTCAAGCAGCTCAAACTTGATTAGATTGAGCAAACTACTGCACCTAAAATATTCTATTTCCACCACAGTTGTAAGTTACACATTTACGTAACGTACAAACACACACGCTGAGGTAGTTTGAAAGAGGGAATTAAACAACTCTGCCTGCTTCAGCTACAGTAAAATAGTGATGTTATACCTTTTTGCAGTGCACCGTTCCCACACAATAATGGTACTTATGCATTAATTATAATCACATTTCCTCACTGTGGCCCTTGGTGACATCCATGTTACATCCTGCTTATGTATAAGTAATGTCCACATCTATTTAAGTGTTACTTACTAACCTACATTGTGGCCTTCTGTTCTTAACTTTAATATAAATCTTTGCTTTTTTGACTCTCTGCATTATTATACTGACGGTTCAAACTGATATTTATTCAAAACTTTTATATAATTATTTGTTAAGTCAGGTATAATATGCAATAATATTATACTAAATAATATTATGTTGTTCATTTAAAAAAAAAAAACATCTATTCAAATCAAATAATAGGAGTAAGTGTCACTGACACAGCAGCTCGTGATTTTCAGACTTTCATCATAAATGAGACCTACAGAAAGACAAATCAACTCCATTTTACTGTTTTTAAAGAAACTAGCTTCTGTACCAGCTACATGATCAGCATGTGTGGTTATCTAGCTGCTGACGTGAAAGCATACTTTGAGCTAATTGGCCTGAATATGGCATAAAACAAGTCTTCAATGTAACTTAATTACGCCACCTTGTCATAACAATATCAGAAATATAATTAATAGTGAGACTAAGTCTTGCTGTGGACAGGCAGGGAAAGTGAGAGGGAATATCTTAATTTTGAGATGAAGCGTAATTTGAATTTAGGACACAGGAGAGGGAAAAGTTCCAAGGGAACTGGAGTAAGCATCTGTCTCCAAAGAAGAAAATGTCAGGTCCTGTTAATCTTATCTGACTGGCTGCCTGCTGATGTGGATTTAATTTAACACAAGCACATGCCTGCTAACTTGTGTGAGTGCACACAAGACAGATTGTACACACATAAATATTTACAGACAGATGTATTTCTGCAGTATATGTACATATATTTATCCTTTTTTTTAAATTGCCTGTTTATTTCCCATGTGACAGCTGCGCATGAAAGCCCTTAAAGATGGACAACATCGATCAATCTTCCAGTATTAATCAATTAATTTGTTCTGTTAGCTATAACATAAGCAGGGTAAAATAAACTTGGCAGAAAATCAGGAAGAAAACATGAAAACATGTTCATGCTTTCTCTGCTTCACCAGGTGATTGCTCCTGTTCTTGTGTAGCCGCACAGCTTTACTCTGGGAGATTTCTAACATACAGCTCTACAAGTTTACAGGTACAGAATAATTCCCTTAGCTGAGAAGCTTTAACACTCAAACAGAATAGAACTAGTGAAAAGGAGGTAGTTTTTTTTCACTCGATTTCACCCATTTAGACTGGATGCAACATTATCTATGCATGTATCTCCCTTTCAGGCCCATAGGGACACTTGCGTGTTTTTACCACCACACTTTTCAAGACTCAAAATTTGCGTTACTTGCGTTACTTTATATATTGATGAGCACTGGGGCAAAGTTAATGATTCATGATAAAAGTCAGGGGTCTAACCTCTTAGATGGTTTTTGAGTCATGGTTGCTACTTTAATATTTATTGTTGTTTATAGAGAAATAAAGTCTTGAGTAGACAGTGAAAGTTTTATAAATTTTTCTAACTTTTAGCAAATTTCTTTCAGCAGAGGAATGTCTATATTGCACTACTCTAAGCAGCCACCCTACAAGAAATCACAAGGATTGGCAGCCGAACACTAACTGCACATGTAGTTGTTGGAATGGAAATATGTAAGAATGAAGCAGCTTCTCTAAAGTACCAGCACGCAAACTCACGTCAAATGCTCCAGAAGACTTAGTGCTACATTCACAAATTATGTCACTGTGAAATCTTCTTGAGACTTTACAAAGGAAATGGCTGAAACTGGCTGATTTCCAAAAGAAGTCAGAAGCAAATGCAGTAGACATTTGTATTTTCACACCCCACCCCTCTGGAACATCTCTGAACATTTCAGGACTGCAGTGAAGCATGAAAACAGCATATTTCCTGATTGGAAAACTGATTTGCACAATTCATAAACAACACATCCCTATACCTCCTACATATTCCCACACCAGATAAAAGACAAACGACCACCACAACACCCATCCACAATTCAAATTACACACACATCAGAAAATAAAATGGTAAAGGTAATTCTGTAGCTCCATTTCTCCACCACCCCCACTCTGTGAGCATTAGCCATCATTGTCGGAGGCGAAGGTCAAAGAGAATGTAGGAAGGGGTGGGGGGGCTAAAGGAGTAAAGAGGAGGAGTAGGAGAATTGACAGTGAAAAGGAGACCAGTGAGTTAGAGCAAGATAGGGGAGTGCCACATTTGCTCATCTTCAGGCTTGCTTCTCTGCACCTGGAGCCTCTGGAGGACAACACCATGCATGGCAACCTCAGGCTCATCACAATACATGGCTCCTTGGGGATGGAATGAGAACAAGAAAATAAAAGAGGGAGGCAAAGGAGATAAGAAGATCAAACTGTGACAAGGGAGTGGAGAAGTAGAATTACAAGGGCGAAGGAAGGAGAAAAAAGGAGAAAGAAAAAGGAACATGATCCTCCCAGAAGACAGCTTGGTGGGTCTTTGACAATGTGACACACTCAAAGAGATTCAGGGTGGGCTAACAGGCTAAGCTGCCTTGAACACAGATTAACAGAGTGAGACACAGTGATGTTAACACTGAGCTCCATCCTCCCTCATGTGAAGGTTTTAAAATCCTAAAACCACTAGTGTGATGCTGACTTATTTGGACAGTTTTAGATATACTGAGTAATCACACACTTTATGGTTTATTAACCCACAGAATATGATATAAGGTAGAAAAAATTATGCAGCAGAGGTTATATGGTAATAAGTGGGTATCAGCATAGTGATAGAGGAATTATGAGTTGGGGGCTTTGGAGCGGATAAACCTCAGGGAAACACGATGATGATTGCTGTTCATGCTAATTTGTTGTTGATTAGTAATATGGAAACACAGTGGTGTTTGTGCTGCGATGTTAGCTCATTGTCATGCACACTTGGCTATGGACACTGTGGCACAGGAGTGCAGGAGGCATATTTCATGAGCATAGCTGATGCAAATGATCTTTTATTAAAATAATAAAAGGAGAAAACTGTCAATCAACAGCTAAGTCTATGCTGTCTTACTCACAGATAAGAGCAGGGAAAAGAAGAGAAGAAAGTCACTCTTGCTGATAAAGTGCAGTAAATCACTCTCAAATGTTTTCAAGCAAGATAACATTTTAACAGGCCCAACTCCAATAACAGACCTCTTATAAGGAAAATCAAGGCTAGGCAATTCTCTCTCATACAACAGTTGGATGATAGAGGGAACAGTGAACAATGCAAGGTATCCATTTCCCTGCCAGCCAAAGACTCTAAGCTGGAGTTACACAATCCTATTGCTGCAACTTCACTGTGTATCTACAGTCAACCTTCCCCCCTTTTTCCATCCAAAAGCCACCTTTTATGACCTTAAGCTCCCCCTTTGTTCCCTAACTTCCTTCTGTGGGCTCCGCTGAGAGGACTGGACTGAAGCTCTGTAATTTAGAGTCAGAGATAAGGGCTGGCGGAGGATATTACCTGAGGGTAGACAGTGATTGAATTGGCTCCAGAGGGTCAAACACACCTAAATGACAACACGGCCGAGGCCCAGGACCCATTTATTTAACATGAAGGAGCCCCAAATAACAGCCAGACGCTATTGTCAAATATAATAACAGAACTCCAGGGTAAAGGAGGAAGGAAAAGAAAATGATGCATAAACATATACACTTACATTCTCTTTGTGATCATATGAGCCTAATTTCTATGTAGGAACACAAAGAAATAAACTTAATAATAAATCTTATTAGATAAGCTGATTTAAAGCTTTCTACGAATAGGAAGCAAACAGAGACATAGAATATGACAAAAAATGATAGAACAGAAAGAAATATAAGCAAAAACAAAGAGAAAAAACAAATAAGAGCGTTGCTTTCCAAACAACTTTTAATCATGCATTCTTTTCATTTTTTTCATTTTTGTTATGATTACAGGGTTGGAAATTTGAAATACTGATGGAGCAAAGTGTGAAAAAGCACAATGCAAAAACATGAGCCATTTGTCTTTAACACACATGAATCACAGGAAAGCACAGATGAACACATTCAATCTGGGTAGTGAGATGTGGGGCAGATGTAAGGTATTTCCTGAACCAAAGTAAATCAATAAATAAAACACACAGGAGAGAGGACAAAATCATCGAGGCTGGGTGAAGCGTTTGAGTTTTGAGGATTTCAGTGCAGTTACAATATTTATTCACAGGCTCTTTCAAAAACGTTTCATTTTGTAAATCCTTAAAACTAAATGAACATATTGATTTATTGCACCAACAGAAATGTCTTACATAGAGACAAGACTCCCCAACAGAAACAGAAGACGGTGGAGGACTTATGGACAGAGGCAGTAGATCCAGGTTTGAGATCATTAGTTTCATGAGTTTTTTCTCTTTCTAAATCTTTTTTGGCCATTTTGTTTTGCCTTCATTTTTGGTGTCACATTAATTTCGCTTTCACTCGCTGATTCATAAAGTTTTTGTACCAAAAATACTTCACAAAAGGTCATTTCTAAGGAAAATAAAATTGATAATAACTATTTGCACATACAACCTTTTTTAAGGTGAGAACAGTCCCTTTTCATTGGTTAAACATTAATAAAACAATTTATTTATTGGACCAAAATCCATGATTTATGAGCAAGAATGAAAATGAGAAACGAAATACAAGGTCAGTGATGATGAGACTTTAAAATTCCTCAAATCAAAAACCAACTGAAGAACCAGTGACAGTAGATTTCACATTCACATGACAGCAGGGGATGGAAATTAGCTTTCATTTGAGATTTTGCGTCTCAAATAGTTTGCATCAAAACAGAAGAGATGCTCATTTAATTTGCTTAAAACAGTAAGAGGGAAATAGATTTATTTTTAATTTTAAAAAATGTGTTTTTCTTCCATCTAAGAAAAATATATACAGGCCTAGCAAGACAGTACAGAATGTAGTTAAAAGTAAGTTTATGAATTCACAAGCATAACTTTGGTATAAATATTTATCCAAATATATATTTAAATCTATAAACCCATGGCTATATTTTAAACATCTACCTGAAAAGCATCTTGAAACAGCTCAGCCTGTAAGAGCTCCACAACTATATGGCCAAACTGAACAGCCTCCGGCTCTATGGATAAGAGACACTTCAGAGAAAACATATCAGAGAGTGGTATAGGGTAATCTTCCTTATCCCTATCACCAGGCCAGAGTGAGATCTGAAAATCTCCCATCAAAAATCAAAACTTCTCATTAGATAGTAAATAGCAGTCCTTATAGCACATATTCCATCAAAAAAGAAGCACAGGAAATGCTCCATTTTGTAATCACAGCAACTATGAACTGCTTCTTCAGGTTGAAAGTGTCGTGCATGGAAAGCTTCATGGAGGAAGAGATTAAAAGCATCAGGATGTAACTTTTTTTTACACCAGCACACCCGTAGACATAGCACTGATACGGTTACTGAAAGCTTCAAACATTAATATGATGACTTTGTTGGCAAATATGCTCAGACATATCAAGCATAACACAGTTCTGTCTCTGGAAATTTCTTTTATCGTGCTCCACTTTATCTTCCATATGAAAATATACTGATGCAGGGAAGTGAGAGGGGACAAAAACACTAAAGTTTCAGGCCGTAAAACCAAAACAATGAACTAAAAGACACTAAAACTGCTTCAAACCCAGAGGAGATCTGCTAAGCGAGGTTGTGATTATCTGTGGGTTTATAACTGTGAAATACACATAAGTACACTTGATGTCTTTATGTGATTAGGGAAGCTTTAAAAAACGTATTCTTTGGAAACTGTATGCTCAGAAATTACTGAGACAGGCGAGTGATAATGCCTTGTTTGACTTGCACTGGAAATAGTTCAGATGGTGACACCTGGAGCCAGAGTCCAACTAGTCAATAAATATGAAAAATAACATCCAATCAAACCCCTCAAGATTCCGGTGCTGTGACATCTGTGTTTGTCTGAGAGAAAGTGTGTTATTACACACTTAGCTGGAGAATATGCCTCTTTACATGAATATTGCACATGTGAGTGAGTCCAGAAGTAGTAAACAAGCATAAAAACATTATTGAAAAAACATGGACAACATCATTTTAGACCTCTGTGCTTCTCCTCCTAGGAAAATCCAAAGGCAGGTGTTTTCTGCTTGCATGCTTAATAGTTACCCAGCGGTGAAGACGTGATTGACGTGGCTGTAGGATCGAAGCCTCCGTGGAATCGAGCCAAGCCTTCCGTAGCTGCTCCTGCGATGGTGTAGGGGGAGGAGGGGCGTGAGAAGCCTGGGTGTGGAGGAACGATGTTAGCAGCAGAAGGAGCAATGGCAGTAGTCTCCTCACACAAGGGGGTGGGGGAAGGACCTACAATACAGGGAACAGGGTCAGAGACTCCTCCCTGGTGGACAGAAGGAGATTTGATAAAAAGCTGAAAAAGGCACATCATTTAACAGCTGTCTTTTGGAGTTTAATCCTTTATTGGCACTGGGCTAAATGCCAAAATCCCAACCGCTCCCTCAGCCCCCGCTTTTCTAAAAACCCAATGACATTCAGACCTGAGAGCAAAGCAGAAAGAGCAGAGGTTTTAAAACGCAGTGACACTGAGCATAAAGCAAAGGTTTCACCCAACCTTTGAAGGAGACAGACAGAGCGAGATGGCTGAGCTGTAACTCAGCTCTGTAACTCTGGCCCAGTTGCTGGACTGTTTATTATCAGCAGACAGCACACTCCGGTCTTGAAAATAGGACTGCTTAGACACTGGGTGCTAGCCACTGGGAAGAAACAGGGAGTAAGGCAATGCAGAAGGAATGCCAATGAGCGTCCCCTCTCCACACAGAGATTAATTTTCTGCTCTGGCACAACACTGCCCTGCAAAGCAACTCTATCCTGGCCTCAGGTTTGACAGCAACCTTAACGTAAAGTCTTTTCCCAAAGCCTCCCATCCTGACCATTAACAGACCAAAAAAGCTGCATTGCTGTGCTTTGATACAGCCAAAGCTGGCAGTGAAGGCTTGGAAAGTTGGATTTTGTGAGAAAGTTAGTCAGCAAACAGGTTGGCAGAGGTGCGTAACATTTCCAATAAATCTAGCAAAGGTGCAGTGCAGAGGTAGGCAGTGAAAATACAAAAAAACTTTCCAACAGTTCAAAACAGATATAAAAGTTTAATGCCAAGCTGACAGCAAGCAGCCATCAGAGAGGGAATGAGCTATACTATTTTCAGAGTAGTAAGTGGCAGTCATAATTCCCATTACAGTTTTATATGTGGAAAAAGACTATTCCTTTGACTTATTGTTTTCCTCCCCCTGCTTGTAATACCTCTGCAGCATTGATGTACCCACTATGTGTTTCTGTAGAAAGGCATGCTTGTTTACATTTGTGTGACTGACAGAATATTTCATTGGTATAATAGACACAATATGCTAAACTTTTTTGGGTGACATCCTGCGAGGGTGTCAAACAGAGAGCTAAATGAAACTGCCCGACGTTACATCACCAACAACTGCAAGAGACAAAGTGAGAGACAGTTTTCATTTTGAAATCCGACAGCCCGAATCCAGCACAGCTGCTATTTCAGGCTCTCAATCTTAATAAATTAAGTCTTTCTGCTCACAACAAATCCTGAAATGTAATAATGGGGCGGTATGTATACGATTAAAGGTTGCTACAGATATTCATTTAATTAAAGCAAGACCACCCGGAAGGAAAAACAGCAGGGAGTAGAGAGAAAAGAAGATGCGGTGTGCGCATAAATAAGGTCAGATCATGTGAGAAACAGAAAAGTGTATCGAGCGACAAGTCACCTCATATGTGATACTGCTGAGTATTAAATACATATAAAGACAAATGTCAAGAGTGAAAGCTTAATCAAATCTGAAAATGTCAATATAAAGTTTCACTTCTGTTTAACTATAGAAACCATATCAGGTACACATAGTTCTAGACTTCTAGTTTATGGATTGAACAAAATATGGGAACACAGCCCATGTCATTTCACAAAAGCATGTGAGCGGCACTGAGGCAACATATAATGAAAAACTCCTTTGTTTGTATTTAGGAGCATTTTTGGGTGTCAGAGGTCACTGCCAACTCAAAACCTGAGAAAAAAAACACAACCCCGGCAAATTGTTACGATCTTTCCCTAGATTTGAAATTGTGTCAGTCAGAGAACTGTTCAGATCAGCAACATGATTCAAATGTCAGCTCAGAGAAGAAATATCCAGCATCCCCATCCCTCTGTCTGGTTATATAGTCTATTTTAGGAACCTGAGGGAAAAGACCCAGAAGTACCTGAGTAGCAGCCATGATAAGAGCTGTTTTAATCTTTAAGATGCTACAGAAAGGATCTCCAATGCTCAGGAAAAGATAATAGGAGATGGATGGAGACCCTTTATCTCCATCCAACTTCAGTTTCAAATCATGCTGCATTCATTGTACCTTGGACGTGGAAAGTATTTTGCTCTTGGTTTTTGCTTTGCTATTAACAGCAAATTCTCATCAACAGTTAATACAGTTAATTTAACATAAAACAAAAATGAGACAATAATGCTCTACCAGTACTTGGGCTAATGTTTTATATCCTAACTGGGAAATGTGACTTCTTGTTGGCGTTCCTCCCCAATCAGCAATGCGAAGCTCAGATATCCCTTTTGTCACTGAATGCAATACCATAATGGAATCTGCCAGAGCAAAAATATAACGATTCTTACCAATAGCCTCTAAAAATGTAAAACATGGAGGAAAAGATAAAGAGCGAAGATCATGGAGCTGTGTTATGACAAAGGAATTACTATGAGATTTTGACTGGAGTATAAACTTACCAGCTGGCTGTTGCATTCTGTGGTGCTTTAAAAACCTTTGGCAGTACAACACATCATTTGTGATGACTCTAAACAAGGAATCAGTTTCAACTGCCGAACAGCAGATGAGGCAAATGTATTTGTGCAGAAAAATGCCAGTAAATTGTTTTCCAATCAGGCTGTTTTCCCAGCTAGATTTCAAGATTATGTTGAAAAAGATGTGAAAATTCATGGTTAAAAAAAGGAGCTGATGGGCACTCTGTGACCAAATTACATCGAAAACATTTGAATAAAACCCTTAGGAAATTGTGTCTTCGTGTGAGAAAATGACATAACATGTCTCCTTTCAGCTCTAATTACAGTACCACGCGGTAAAATAAGAAAGAAATCCGTGCACCGGAGAAAGAACTAATGATGCAGATAGTAGGTGTTTGTGTAAGTGATAGAAAGGTCAGGCTATGTCTACTTCCTATGTTAGACACCGATGTGAAAATGGAAAAGCTACAACTAAATTCAGAAAGCTGCAAAAAATATGGTACATGCTTTTTTGGCACCTTTTAGCCTTTACTAAGCTCTACAAGGACTTTACACATCAGTTCTTATTATACATTTGCACTCTACTGTATATATGCAGCTCTTTTTCCTCCACAATCACACACCGATGAGCATGTGGGGGTTTAGCACATTGACCAAGGACACTTCAACATGTGGCGGGGCAGGGAATCAATTCACCTATCTCCTGACTGAACTAAAACCGCTCTATGGCCACCCCTGCTGACCACGGCGCCCCTGTTGTTCATGGGAGAAATTAATACCAAACCCTACATGAACGTTTAAAATGTTACCCCGTAAATAAATAAATAGCTACTCTCTTTAATAAATACCAAAAAGCAAAAGCAACTGTCACGTTTTTTTACAAAAAGCCTTTATGTGTCCCTGAAACATAAATGCTGACCACACTGTAGCTCAGATGAGACCACCCAGAGTGTGGGATTAGTAAACTCTGCGCTGACTGACGCAGAAACACAAATATTGCTTTGCCACTGTGGTTTCTGAGTCATTAAGCTACTAAAGTGCACCATCCATAACTAGTGTTTGAAAATCCAATCAAATGCACTATAATGGGCAGCCTTTAAAAGTGACAGATGATATTAAGAAATTGAACAGCGGTAAAAATGAGAAGAACAAGCATTGAAACCCAGTGGCTTCAACCTCAAATTGTTCTTTCTTGGATCCAGCAGATTAGACACCACCCTCTGATTTCTTGAACATGGCAGTCTCAAAGCTTGACCTGGTCTTGTTGGTTAGCATACCCCCACCCCAAGCCCCTGACATACAGTGTTTCTTTGCTCCGGACCAACAAGGGGAGTCGACAGTTCAAAGTTTCACACAGAATTGGTTTTATGTTTGGAAATGGCTCAGAAAACAGGCACTGAAACCACTTTCATGAAAAGAGGTAAAAGTGAACCAAGCTATAATAAGTCTACATGTTTACAGCTTTCTCACTTGTAGTACCTTTAAGCATTCTTATGTTTCTTAGTTTGATTAGTGTTTCTAAATTGATGAAGGTATTTCCTTACTTTTAAATTGCATCCAGGGACTATGAGACACATTTTTATATCTTCTCCATAATGTAGCTCATCCATGTGTTACTTTTTGGTATCAACTGATCTTCCTCTTCCCACTCTCTTAAAAAACAAATTTTAAGAAATCTCAAGGGCGTTACCCACATTTAGTAGATTTTATCTTTAAACCAGCCATTTCATTTGATGTTGCTGTTGACTAATGAGAGCAATGCCTGCTTTGATCTTGTCACTATCAATACTTGTGGAAGAGTATTTATGTTAAAATATAGCGAGAAAAAACACCATCTTAACATGAGAAAAAAAAACTGGTGCATCAGAAGAAAATTCTGATGTGGAGCAAGAGTTCAGCTCTTCATATGTGTTAAAGAAATTAGAACATAAAGCTTTTTCCCTCATGGCTCCCAGCTGTGCTAGATCCTTCAGCAGCTATTTACAGTAGTTGGTAACAACCCCGAGAGGCTGACTGCTCATGTCATTCATAAAATGTTTGCCCTACAAACCTCAATAAAGAGGTTGCTGTAAAAATGTACAGTACTCATTTTGAAAGGAATGTGTTCATTTATTGATTAGGATATTTCCAGAGACATTTTCAAAATGTCCCAGTTATAGCTGTCTTTAACATTGAAACACCATGAACAGATCATTTCTAGTATCCATCAACAGCACACTAAGAAAATCTAACCAACAACAGCTCAGAAATACAACAAATGTAAATCACATTGAGTTCACAGGTAAAATGTGATATAAAAATAACCTTACTTTACCTTGTGAATGCACCACAAAGTTAAATAAACTGGTTATAACAGTCTCACACTAGAATGTGTAACAGATACACTGGTCAACAGCACGAAACATATCAGTTTCACGACAAAGCCTTTATATGTATGTGTATATATATCTATATATATCTATATATATAGATATATATATATATCTATATATATCTCAAGATAACAAAGCTCGTTTTCACTTGATAAGTTAATCTATCTTGTTTTCTTGAGAAATCTGCCTGTTGTTGTCATGAAATCACATCATACAGTAACCCCTTATCATGGGAAATTAAAACAAATGAGGGGTTTCTGTAGCATTCAATTTTACTGCTATTGCTCACACGATAGTTGGGAGGAATATGCAACACTTAAATCAAGGCATGTATAATTTTAAGTGTAGTTTTAAGTAAATTCTGCTTTTGAGTTTAACCAACTCTGCTTCGCTTCAGCCACTAGCTGCCCTTTAGACAATCCCTCCAGTCTGCACTGGTGGAAGAACAAACTTTACAAGAGTGAAATCTTGAGGAAACTTTACCTCTAAAGTGCTGATGAGTTTGGGGATGACGTGATGTTGTAATACACAACCCAAGTTCATCATTTATTCATAAACTATAATGTGCTATAACCACTTCTTCAATCAGTCAGCATAAACTCAAAGTTAATACCCCCAAGTAATCGTGTACAACATCCTTTTTCTTTTCAGTAACATTCTTTGATTAGTCTGTCATTTATCATATCACACTTTTCTAAGCAGTCACACCGTCAATTATTAATACTGTATGTTGTCAATGTCACGTCTTTCTCAGGCAGAGCTTCAAAGCACCTCCCAGTTTCACAGTAGAACAGGTATGAGTCCATATCAATGAACACAACGACTATGAACTCTGAGTTCAATAAGTCCACAGGAAAACTCAATATCTAAGGCACAAATATAGAAATATGTCAGTTTTCACACTTGGCTGAGGTGGAACGGCTGGAGTAGCATATCAGTAAAAGCAAAAAAGTGCAGCTGAAACAGACATAGTGATTTAATCATGGCATACACAACGCATGTAATTTATCTGTCACTCAAACTCTCCCTTTGCTCAGGGGACACTAGGAGAAAAAATATATATTAGTTTGGAGAGACAAGGAAATTGTAGCCCATTTTAAAACTAATATAAATGCCACATTTCAGCTATATTATTAAACTTGCAAAAGAGATATGTGTTGTATTTTTTTTCTCAGTTTTTAGGAATTCTTTCATTAAGAAAAATTTGAATCAACAAAGATTTCAAACAAAAACTGAACTTTAAACGCAGGAACAAATTATTCATATACTTCATTTTTACAAGCTAATTTTTCTAATTTAAAGACAATGGTCAAGCCAGGACCTTCAGTGCAGCTGTGTCCGTCTTTCAAAGAAGCTCAACACTGACGCTAACATGATGTGTTGCTGAATGCTTACACCCCTTGTCTGTTTCTTCTTCAATTCCCTACTGGCCACCCACTGACCCCTCATGTTTAGCTGCCTCGAACAACAACATTTCAAAAGGGATTCAATCTGTTTGAGGTTTTGTGGAGGACACCAGGCTGTCAAACCACTGCTCTTTCCAAGACAGATAAGGGGCACTCACAGCCCCAAGCCATTTTTACGTAACCCCCTGTTAGCTTTCCCCTACCTGTATCTGGGAGCATGAAAGTTTACTCATGAAGCTACTGAGGCTGCCTGTCAATTTGAATACAGTGAAGAGCACTTCGATCGCACAGTGCAATTCAGCAGCCACAGGCTTAGACCCGCAAGTCACGTTCATCCCAGTTAGACAATGAAGCATTTTGTCATCAGGTATGGGTGAGCATTCATTCAGAAAAGTCCCAAGCCATGTTCCACAGGCATGAAATAGCTTTTGATGGGGTTTTCAAGATATGGGTTGGCTGAGCAGAAAAATAATTGTATCAAACTTACTGGAATAGATTGGAGATGAAAATCTGGTTGCTGGTCATCAAAAACAACAAGAATGTCCATCTAGCAACAAGGAGAAAGGGGCATCTATAGGAGACAGGTGATGAAGGTGAAAAACAGATCAAAAGCAGAGTTTCTTGCAAAAAAAGGGGGGGGGGGGGGTTAACAAGAGGGCTTAAGGAGAGTAAAAGAGGAAGGGGAACTATGAAATGACGAATCAGAGATAAAAAGAATGACAGATGAATGGGGGGCATCATTTATTCTGAGGGACAAAGAGGAGACAGGGAGGCACAGAACACATCCAACATGAAATCCCAGAAACATGGCAGCAGTCACGGTCCAGCACTTTCTATTAAGACAAGGTGTACAGAATGAAAAGTGAAATGTTGGGTGGACCTGCTGTCATTCTCACTCAACTCAAAGGTATGTCAGCAATCGCATAGCAGGTCCCTGCAGACATTGTTCAGAATGAAAACTATCTTTACTATTATACAGCAGCTGGTTCCCTGAGCAAGCTGAAACTACAGTCTTCTGCACACACGTAGTAGCACAGAGCTGTAGCATCTCGGTGTTATGCTGCAGTGTGACTGGCCTGCAAGATTCAGTCACCAAAAACAATGAAAACTGGGCTGGTGAGTTGACTTTTAAGTGTATTGTGGGGGGTCTCCATGGCAAATTGGTTGTGAGATAGCACTGTCACTTAGCATTTTGTTTCATTTAGATTATTTTTTCTGCTACACATCCCTTAATAGAGCCACAAGAGCATGTTTTTCTTCTAGGCTAAAACACATTCGGTTTTCATTAAGGGCAATTTCACTTTAAGTCAATACAGTTTGACAAGTGTATTCAACCCCAGCAGGACAATTACAAGCACATACAGCAGAGCACAGATACAAACAATACAGAAAGTCGAAAAAGCATAAATTCAAACAGTTAAATTTCGTCTCACTGTACACTGATCTACTTTTTAGTAGTTTGTTATCCATGTCTGATATCTGCAAAGAACTTTAAGATGTCAATTTTAGAAAGATCATGTCCTGTTTCAGAATTTAAGTGACCATGTTCATGAAGTGAAGAAAGAGCATTCTATTAAGAATGAAAAGATTGATCATCTTTATCACTGCTTTCTCTTTTTTTTGTGCAGGCCAGTCACGTTCATCCACACCAGAGCTCTGACCTCTGGCACGAACCGGAGAGCCTGACCTGACCAGCCACATTCAGTGCTTGGCCACACTGGGAACAAAGTCCTTCAGCTGTGTTTCTCATACAGGTGGCCGCAATTATAACAGCATACGTTCGCCCATGGTTTTGAAATTGCTTATGCATCAGTCTATTAGTATTATTAGTAATTTACACACACTAATACACATAGAAAGGTCCAATGCTAGTGCTCTCTCACAGTTTTAAATAAAGTGATCCTTAGTAAGAAAGATATTTAGTAATGCCTCATCTCATCACTACCTTTCATCAAAATCAGCAGAGTAATGCTTGTGTTACTCTGTCGATTAGCCAAAAAAACAGTTAGACAGGTTCTGCAGTGGTAAACATGTGTCTGCAATATAGCTGCCAGAAGTGCACCATTTAGTCGTCTTCCAATATCTCACTGAAGTGTGGAAATCTCCTTTCAAGCTTCAACTTCAGTAATTCTTTTTTTTTTGTTGTTTGCAGATTCCAAGTTGTCTTGCCAAGCAGAAGAAAAGCAGAGTAATCAGAGAAAGAAAACCCAATAACTTGTCGCAGAATCCACCTACGCAATCAACTGTGCAAAACAGGATTAAGAAAAACAGCATTTCCATAATAAAGACATGATGTAGCATCTTATCATCATCTAAAGGACTTCATGTAAAAGCTCATCTATTTCCTGTGTTACCTCTCTTGTCAACTAAAGTAAGAGAATTGGCAAAGAGCTGAATAATTATCCACCCAGCCCAGCGTATCAGCTTGGTGCCCAGCAGAGGTGGCAAGGCATGCAGAGTGGCCGTCTCTGAGCGCACCCTCCCATTTCTATGCCCTTGCTGCCACCTTACTCTCACATTGCTCACATTCAATTATTCATGCTCAAGCGTGGTCAAGACTTGGCCAAAGGTAAAGGCAGAACCATCCCAGAATTTCTTAATGCTGCTAAAGTCTTACAAGTGCCAGAGCACACCATGAGTTTGGTGCTGAGTAATGAGAACAGTGAATCTTAAAATGCCAAACTATGAAAGGACTGAAACTTTTAATAATCACATAGAGGCAGAAGTCGCAAATGTGTTTTTCCACCCTTTTGCACCTCTGTCTTACTTTGAACTACAATCTGATTTTAATTGATCCTTACGTGTTAAAAAGGTAAATGGCAGCGTTGATTAATGCTATTCTCACATAATCAGCTGGTGGTGGTGCAATCCAATCATTGCATAGTTCACGTCTGAGATAACTAATCTGTGTTTATGACTTGGTGCTAATTTCTTCCATTATAGAGGACGGTGTAATTATACGTCCATTTTTGTGCACAGATCCATTTATCAGAGACCTGATGCACTGCACTGCACTGCACTGCAGCCAACAATAAACTTTTTTAAAAAATCCATTTTGCTCTAGTTCTGGGATTTCATATGTAGCATGTAGGTTTTCATTTCTTCAGCACAGTGAACAGCAATATTTCTCATGTACTGTTACTGGTTCAGTTGTTGCTTCAGTCTTTTAGTCATCTGGGAATGTGTTGACCACCTCCTAGGTCCAAAGCAATAGTGAGCTTTTAGTTTCCGAATGGGAGGATGTTATAGGAAACCTATGTATCCAGTCAGATGTGTAATTTTTGCTGTGAGCGTCTTACAACTGAGGCTATCCAGAGGGTGAAATGCTGAGCTTACCTATCGTCCATTATCTGTGATAATGACCCTTATTCTGGGTATCAAGATGAAGCTGGTGCACAGTTACTAGAAGAGGCCTCCTCATTCTGATCACTCACTTTAAATACTTTATAACTAGAGACACACAGCCACAAAAATGTGATGCTCATCATTGGTTATTTAGATTACTCATCTTTGACACCATGGCTGATGTATATAGCCGTTAGGTCTATTCTCCATCTGCACTGGTAAAGCTCCTTATAAACTTGACTGAATAACAATCTAACTGAGCATCAGCCAAGCTTGCTGCGTCCATCCTATGAACCCTACTTTCCACCTCCAACTTTCACTTTTACTAATTTTCAGTTTAAGCCTTTTTTTCTGCACTACTTGTGAATTTGTCCTGAGTTTAATCCTCTTCTCATTGCCAGCTTCTGGAAAATGTTGCCCTCAGGCAGAGTTCCAATATCAACACACCTCATCCACATCCCTCCATTAAATAGCCATTTTAGGGTCTCCCTTGCATACAGTCTGCTTTAATGTCCAACTTTATTGGGTTGAAAAAGGTTTAAACTTGAGTTCTAACAATGTACTACACAACCGCACACAGAGTCATGCCCCTTATGTCAGCATTTTTTCATTCTTCTACCGTAAAAGCCATTAGATGTAATTGCATTTTTTATGAAGCTCTCACACAAGCTTGCAGTGTGTAATCAATGGTAAGGCTTTCATTTCTAAGAGAGGTCACTGCCCTCATGCGAGGTTGTCTAAAAATCCTCCTTGCAGGATCATCCTGCTCCATTACATTGCAGGTCAGCATCACCCTGAATCCTGATGATGACACCTAGAAACTGGAGGAGGACAGCGCCTATCTGGTCATTCAATCCCCCACCATGCTGCTGTAATGGGCTTTTTGTTGACTCTGGTGCTGTAGATTGTTATCAGACCCTGGTTGATTGGCTACAACATGCTACCTGAAGGCCAAACTGACCCAAAACATATGGTGTTAATAGAGAATTTTAATTATTTTCTTGGAAAGATTAAGAACATTTTGATAAGGCAAAAGTACGATACTGCAATTTCACACATATTATTGCAAAACAGCAGGGTTATTAAAGTCTGAGACAGTAAACCTTCCCTCAGATAAAATTAGGAAAAATACACCAAACTGACTTAATCGTTTCTCTTTTGCTAAATTCACGGAAACCCAAAAGATCATGATGATGTTTTTAAATCCCATACACATATAGCAAGTGTGCTGAGATAAGCACATATTGCTGTTTGACATACTGTGTCCAGATTACACTAAATATGAAAATGGTCTGTCCAAAGCTAAATAAAATAAAATTATTTTATGATTTTGGAGGGGAATTAAAGCAAAACACCCCCACAAATAATGTATCTGAGCTCTTCGACCATGTCATAAACATCCGATTTGTTAATTCCTAACCTTCATTCACTGAGCCTCCCCCTGAAATGATTTGGTGAAGCCCACATCACACTTTGAAGATCTCTGTTATAAAATAACAATTATTTACAACGACCACTCTGGAGTTACAAACCAAAATATACATTAAGAACAAGACCAACCACCTTCTGGGGTGACTATACTGCAGATTTTAATTAGAAATTATACTGATTGTACATCCCTTGACACTTCCTGCCAAAAGCATCAAAACTTTTAGTCAGGTGTATCTTTATAAACAGAGATTCACCTGATAAAGGGAAGAGAAGAAAACCTGAAGTATATACACTGCACGGGGCCAATATGACGTGATGCATGATGTCCCGACTTTATGCCTGTTGTTAGAAAGGGATGAGTAAAAGTGCTTCTGGTCTAATGTTCCATCTCAACTTTCTGAGAAATGTCAGGGGACAGATTTTCTAAAAACTCTACAGTTTGATTTCTGCGTTACTAAAACACCCATTAAGTTGTCAACATTTCATTAGCAGTTCTCCTGAACTTGTAAACACTTTTTCCCTCCATACAACTCTCTGATCTGGACAGATTTATTACGCCCCCCAAAAAAAAAAACTTGGATATAACAAAGACAAAAGACAATGCAGAAATAAAGAAATAAAACACAAAACCCACCGACCGTGGGACAAAGATCCACGGACTGTGACATCCCTGCTGTTTACTGAACTATCCAACAAACTCCACTCTCGTCAGAGAGAGAAACTGCAGCGGGCCACGGAGAGAGTGATAACAAAAAAGGGTGGATAAATCAGAAAATGAAGCAACAAACATATTCTATCCTGTGTCATAAATGTACCTCTGCCATTTTTTTAGAGAAACTACCCTCTTCAAAAAATTCCACAAGTTATGATGATTTACATTGCCTCCTGTTTCCTGAGACACGCACTCATTATGAGATGCTGAAGCCCTCTGTGGACTGCAAGGTTATGGTTTGGGGAAAAAGAAAATGCTGCGAGGTTTGAATCTAAATAAGAAAATGTGTTTTATTCCATTGAGCACTAGATAAAATTAAAATATCTGACACATCCTTTCTAAAGAGTGGTTCCTTCCTCGAGTGCCTCTGAGGCACTCTTAGGGAGAGCTATATGTGGAGCTTCAGGGAGAGTGGGCCATGAGTGAAAAAGGCTTATGAGAAGGGACTTTCATATCTCAAAATCCTTTGTTTACATCTGCACAAGCTATGTCAAAGCATATTACATCATGCATTCCTTCTGATTTCTCCTCTCATCTGTAACTTACTTTAACAGGTAGGTGTTTTCATCAAAGTGTTACAAATGTGTTACAACCTCACCGATAAGCTTAAAAACACTTGAAAAATTGTAAAATGGGATAGAAGTTATACTGCCAAACCAGCTGTACTGTTCTTAGTTTTCACACTTGGTATTAGCACCACTCCACAGTAGCTAATAGCCAAGTCATACACATACGCAAGATTAATTCGTCACTAAACCAATCATTGCTAATATTTATTTCCCTTACAGAAGGAACTGAGCCCCTTCTCCGTGCCTCTTGTTTATATTTGATGTACAACAACAGGCCATTTCAATTTACTCTGATGGTCACAGTGTAATAAGTAGCAGAGCTTGATTCATGCAGGACAGCCTCTTCAACCCCACAGAGAGAAAACAAGCAAGAGTTTGTCCAGATTCCAGGAATTAGCTGCTGAATATCAGTCATCTTCCTCCTCCTCCACAGCATGTAATGAAATGACAGAACACAAAATAGAAGGAGTGTTGCTGCAAAATGTGTTGGATTGGTGCTGGCTCCTCAATAGACAAGGAAAGAGGCGAGCAAAGCAGTGAAAGTGCTAACCAAACAGCGGGACTGTAACATCCCCAAAACAAGCACAGAGGAACACTTTCAATCTATCTTTTTCAGGTTTTATCCTCTTACAGCAATTCAAATTTGCTAAAACAAGTAGGAGGCCCCTTTATGACCTGATTTGATCAGATTGATAAGCAACTCCCACATGTGTGGATGTGTGTTTTCACACACACATACAGAAAACCAGTGTCTGTCTCTGTTTTCAAGACTTTTTTAAAACTTAAAGTGAAACCACATCAGGTTTTTTTGTGTGAATATAAACAAAAACGTAATGACGACTGCCACCCATCCTCTGCTTTTCTTGTCGTCATGGAGGACGTATATCCCAGCTAACACTGGGCAAAAGACACTTCATGAACTGGTAAAAACACAGCCACCCAAAATTACAGATATATACAATTACAACCTTTTTCATGTTGACACTTTTCATTTCTTGATTTTTTTTCCAATTAGTTTCACCTTGCAGTGACATCAAATGGCACATATTGCGACCTAATGAATCCCCACAGCCAACCAAACACCACAGTGGCCACACAGAAAAAGCTCTGCTCAAGAGCTGGAGTTTTATTCCTCCTCCTGGGCTGCTGTAATAGCACTGTAGTGAGACTTAGGCTGTGTTCAAATCACCCATTTGTTCACTAACTCACTTTATAGTTTTCACAGTATTGAGGATTGAATGGTGGTTAGGAGTAGACAGCTGCTGATGCTTTTCAGACCCTATTTGAATGCAGCAGCACATCGTAATTATGCGCTGTGCATTCACAGTTTTGCATCACATTTAAAAAATGCCATAAGGATACATACACACCAAATCTGAAGTGATGGACAGCACCAAGCTGCTGCTTTTGGTTGAGAACATTTTATAAACAATATCCTTCTCGACAAAACTAACACAAAACTTAATGGCACCGTGTCCACCTACGCAATTATTGAGAGTAGTTGTAAATGCTTGATAATACTATAATAACAGCTATGATGTGTGGCATTTACAGGTGTAAAAGAGAGCCATACAAAACTGATTTTTTTCACATAGTCACAATTTGATGAGATAGAAGAGATAACTAGCTTTTTTGCATGGGAAACGTTGAGATTACATGTAGAAAATGATAATGGCATTGTGTACATGTGTACATGTGTACATGAAGAACTTGCAGACACATGCACCCCAACTAGTCCCCAACTAATGAATCCATAAACCTGCACTGCACCTACAGGTCACTCCATGATCATTTCATATGACAATAAAGTATTTTGACACATGTAGTTCCTCACAGATGTTGTTGAGGGACACAACGTGAGTACATGCCAATCTTTCGCAAAACATTCAGGAATGTCAATGCCTAAAATACAATCATGACTCTTCAATTAGTCAAGCAGCTATAGACCGTGACTGATACGTGGGTCCTCTCCTCTCTCCTGCTCTCTTCACTCCCTATGTAACTATATGCCTATTTTTCTTATCCTCTCAGACCCAACCAGTCGAGGCAGATAGTCGCCCTTCCTGAGTTTTTCTGCAAGTCTCTTCCTGTTAAAAGGGAGTTTCTCCCTCTCTATTTTCACCCACCAACCCATGTGTGTTCTGGGCAGAGGACTGAATCTAACTGAAAATAAACTGAGCTTAATTCAATCACTATAGTGGACTATACTGGAAACAAGAGCCATGAAAAATCAGCAGTAAGTGCTCACAGACTTCTAACACTGGGCTCTGTCTCTAAGATTACACACAGGCTATCTTATTATTATTATATATATTATACTTCTCGTGGCTAACAAAGGTTCCTTTTCTTTCTTATTCAAGTACTGTATGTTACTGCAATGCTGTTTGTTAAAAAATATTTTCTGTCATCTGTTTTCATGTGTTTTAATTAGCAACTACAATGAAAAAAATGTTTATCTTTGAACAGATGTACTCTCATTTTCTCAGTGTCTTCATTTTACAAGGTTCATTCACGTCTCTAAACTCTGAAATCATTAGTTAACATGAATTCACATGCTCAAAATCTTTTCTACTTTCATTTGAACCTGACATAGTTTCAGCATCAAAATGGCCACGTGCACATGTGCAAGAGCATATTAATTCAGTCATTATGCAACAACTTATTAGCAGCATGACACAAACAGATAACCCAGACTGTCCTCATTTTGTATGAGGAGGCTACAAGAGAAGTCTTTATCTTTTTTATTAACGATTAACAATTAGTACCTATTAACTCTATTGGCACCCAGGGTCCTTGGATATGTTGATTTTTCTTTCTTACTTTATTTCCAAAACAAAGTGTTTTGCCTCTGAGTGATTTAGTCGTCAAAAATAAATTTAAAAAATAGGATGGTTGGTCCAATCATCTCATCAGACATGCAACAGTCTTATCATTCTTGTGACCCTCCTTAGTTGCCACGTCCTCTTGTTATAGCTGGCTAGTAAGTGACTTAAGTTTGACCATCTGGCTAAACATAAAAGTCATAATCATTCACCTTTTAACATCACTGAGAGAGCAACATTAGAAAACAGACTCATTCCCAAATAATGGCTGTCCTTCAGGCAGAGACACAGAGCGGTTTTTTCACTCCTATTTGGTGTGTTAAATCTTATCATACAGCTTTAAAGTACAGTTAAAAAGTCACTGTTTTGGTATTATGTTGAGAATAATTCAGGTGCGCTCCCTAATAAAACCACACCAATTATTCCAGAATAATTCATTATTTTCAAGTAATATTGTGTTATGTTTAGAATATTGCAAAAACTATTTGAAACTAATCCATCTATAAACCTCAACCACCTTCAAAGGCAGGCTTTATAAGAGAGGAGCAATGTTAGCACAAATATCTGTTTTGGACACCCACACACATTTTCAAATCCACACACATGCCGTGTGAGATTCACAATCCTCTCCTTGTGCTTAGTTTCTGATGTTTAAATCCAATCCTGGCTGTCACATGTTTAATCTGAAATTAGTTGCTTCTTATCAGAGCAATGCAACCCCTTCCACCACCTACCTGAATCTGTCAAGAGTCTGGCAGAGGACAAGCACATGCCAGCTAACCTTGTCCTTATACTAACTGAGCTAGCTGCCACTAAAAGCACTAATGCTACAAGACTTCCTGGGAGCTGTCCTGTGCACAAATCACCAGGTTGTCTTTCCCTGCACGTCCATCATATGTTTCCCAACGCTTCCTCTTCTACGATCAGATCCTTGAACTGCCAGAGTTCAGTAGCAAACCGTGGTGGTGCTGGCCAAAATGTTGCTGAGTTATGTTGACAGAAACATAGCTCCCTCCGTTACCTCCAGAGCCTCCAGCATCGCCGCCCGGTCCCCACAAAACAAAGTGACATTTCAAGATGGATGATATCTGAGAGTTTTATTTTGAGCAATGAAATTAGCCAAGGTTAACAAAAGAAAAGCAAATGCAATCAGGGCATTGATTTTCAGACAGTAAATGGCTATGCAGAGATCGATTGGGAGTAATAAAGGAAGACCATAAATAAAGGGGCTTACAGCACAGAGCAGTGTTTTCAGCCTTAGTGCTTTACAACAATATCTCATTACTGCCCATCTGTTTCAAGGGGAGAAAAAAAGCTGTCTTTGGATGAAGAGGGGCAGTCTAACCAGAAGCATTTCCAGCCTCATATGTTGTAAAAAAAAAAAAAAAAACTTTCTAGCACACATTTTATCCAAGTTCATATCTGTGGTGAGTCAGGAAGTATTTTACTTGAATGCTTAAGTCATCACTTCCTCTGCAGAGAAACACTATTCAACTGTCACCTGGTAAGGAACAAGTTCAACCACTGGAAAATTACCACCTGTCCTTGTCAGTCTTTGCCTCCTCTGTACCGTGCCTTCACTCCTGCATAATATGATGTGAGAAGGCCAAGAACAACTCAATGTCCACAACGGTATGAATGATGCAACATATGAATGATAAATATGATGGTAAAATTGGGAGACAGCTTGCCTAGCTTGGCAGGAGGAGAGGAAACAAGGTGAAACAGCAGTTCGGCTGTGTTTAAAGTTGTTTAAAGCAGCAGCGAAAAGTCTGTTGTTGTGTTAAACCTGGGGTTAACTGTGCATATTTATCAGCTTGTGCAGAGGGAATTTATGCACTTGTTTATACTCTACACATGAAAAGTGACAGATTGTTATGTGAAGAGGTTCAACAGCAGCCTTTTTTTCACCTCTGCACATGTGGGAAATCAGTGTGTGAAGTCAGCATAAATGATGGATTATCAGTTTTGAAAAGTTCGAGAAATCATGGGACACAACCGTCACAGTGTCAGTGTCAGAAAGATGTGAGGGAAAGGGCTTTTTGCTCCAAATTCCCTTTGCTCTCAGTCTCCCTCTTAAGTTTATGGTCACTTAGCATTATTTCATTATCTACTGGACAGAGAGATATGAGCAATAGAAAGCCTTTGAAAGAAATTAATAAGAGTGTGTGTTCTTTTGTCTTTAAAGTTAACGCTTTATTGATAATCTAAGCGATAACTATGTTATATAAGATGAGAAAATACATTACATTTAAGGATCAGATTTACATATTAATGCCACACTTCAAAGTCTTCTGGTATCAGAGAGCAGAGAGATCGACATAAAGCATTAAATAACCCCTCTGTGACCAAAGGCCCAATGAGAACCACATCAATAGGCTTTAAATAAGAAATACATCGCAAGAGAAGTATGAGCGGTAGAAATTCTACGCCCCTGAGCTAAACATCTTGGAAAGAATAGACTTCTTCTCCTGCCAATTCAGTTAAGCCTGCGCAGCAAATTTCCCACAACCATTATGTGCTCTGCTGATAAAACACTTTGAAAGCCCTATGACACAGACAATGCCTTCAGTTCAGAAAAAGACACGTTTTGTCCCCATTCCTTTTCATCAGTGTCCCAAATACAACCAAGCTTGTCTCAACTGTGAACAAAAACACTCAACAAAAACTGACTTCTGCATCAACAACCCACACACACACACAGAAATCACCTGCCATGTGTGGCTCCACAATTCCTGCTTAATGCCAGACCGCGTTTTTGCTTGTTGCTCGAACTGTGTCCGCAACACTGTTCTTAATGATATTTGTGACTGGGTCTATTAGGCATGTGAAGAGGATGTGACACAATGGGTACAGAGGCCTGCACCTGTCGCGCTCTCATCCGCCCCTCATTCAATTTCTGTCAATGAGTGTGGCTCACTCCATTTCCATGTCCCACTCAAGCTCTTTATCGATGAATAAAGAGACATCAGTGGTGAATAAATGATGGCTTTTATTGCCTCGTGCGAGGGAAAATGAGATGGATTATGAGAGGGGATCATATCAGGCCTCCACCTCATTGAGTTTAACTGATCTTGTGAGCCTTCATTTTGATTAAGATATCACATCTGGAGGCTTCACAACGTATCCGTGTCATCATCTACGCCAGCGAAGCACACAATAAACTCAGAAATCGTGGCTGGTTTTTTCCCCTGGCAGCCTGAAAGAAAAATTAGCTTAATTAAAAGACAGTTTGGGAAGTTGTCTCAGAGCCCTGATTGCTTCTCATGCCAACATCATGCGCTACCTCAGTACAAGAAAAGCTCATTAAAACAGATATCCAGCTCAGTGGAAAAGCAATGAATAGAGATAGCGTTGAGTCTTGTGGTCACTGTGAAGCAAGCAATGACATTTGACGAAGGTTTAATTTTGGATTTAGGTACTCATTTCCTGCAATGTTTGCTGCTGGATGTTGCATATTGTTGCAGCCACCTGTTCGGGCAGCAGCATAAGAGCATGTGAGTTAAAGAAACTGAACAAACGGGTGAAGAAGGCTGGCTCTCTGTTCGGAACTGCTCTGGAGTCCCCAGAGCTGTTACTAATGTGCACCAATTTGCGGTCTTATATTCCATAAATGATGGCATCTTATGTGATAACACATGTAACAATACCTATTTATGATCTATTTTTATTTATCACTACTTATTTGATTCTATTTACCTTATCTTGCTGTCCTCCACTCACCTCTCAATAATTTGTGTTTCTGACACATCATTATGATGTTGTTGTGTGACTGTGGATATGGTAGGCTACAAATAAATTGCCCTTCTTGGAATCAGGTTAGGAAAAGCTCATGAGTCACTGATAAAAACGCTGAGATGTGGAAGTGAAAGTTGTTTTGGTTCATAAAAGTTTAGGCCAGCCTAAAGTTTTGCAGAAGCCATGTCTCACAGGAGAATCACAGTGTCTCCAGGATGCAGGGTTTGCAATATCACCACCCTGACAACTTTCCTGAGCAGGATGGTGATATATTACAAAGGACACCTTTTGTGTGTCTCAGGCATTCAGGAGCATTTACATAAAATGTCATTGTGATTTCCAAAAGTGTTACCATTTTGTTAGCGTGGAGAAACTATACGAACAGCATTAATAAGAAAATGTGTTAAATCTGCAGCATATTGTCCAGTGAACCCTCTGACCAGAGGGAGCTTCTCCCTCCAATACTGAAGTGCCTGAGACTCACCCCAACCACATTTATATGAAGGATAAGAGGGAAAACAGATGTTCAACTTAACCAGTCAACTTAAGTCAAGCATGGTCACAACACAATAACAAAATGTTATGTGTTAGAGGAGCACCATCCCTGTGGAAAGTGTGACTAAATAAAGACATTACAACAGAAAATTAGTTAACTGAGATCTTTTGACAAGTTAATTTAGGATTTCGGTCTCCATCAATTCAGTACCTGCATGTGAACCATTATGGCTCTCTTGGACATTAAATTATTAGGACTGGGCCATGAGGTCTGCCAATATAACCGTATTCAAAAATATTCCACTAAGCCGTTGCACTCCCACTGCCATTAAAGACCATCTGGGAGAAATAAACCTTTTGTTTAATGAGCTACAATGGAGTAGGATATGCCAAAGTCAAAGAAAGGTGTCAAGGAACATAAAAGTAAGACTCATTCAATTTAAAATCTTCAATCGCTTCTATTAGATACTATCTAGATAACATTGATTAGTTCTTTAAAACACAGCGGACTGCAGCAAATGTCAGAACTCAGAGGGTTCATTACTTTGTGCTCTCTAAGAAGATTAAAGTCCACAGTTGTATAAAAGAGGTCATTAGCAATGACTTTCAATTCTCTCCCAGGTTATAAATGTGCTGAGTGACCCATTAGCTGTGGAAATGTAGAACTGAACAAAACAAAGACGGAGGCTGCATTTTTATTGGAAGGAGTTTGTAGAATGTGAGAGGTGGGCTTCATATGCAATGAACAGTCCAATGGAAAGATTCACAGAGGGGAAGCGCACATTTATGTGGAAAATACAAAACTTAAATCTCAAAGGATAAATTATGCTATACTGATGATCATTTTTTCTCCTTTGTTATCTTTAATGTGCAAGTTTCCCGCCATTACATGTATATTATGCTATGTGCTTTTTGTCAATGATCATTCATCTTAATTTCACATGTTTACATCTGTCAAAATTATAAATTGCGTTTTATTATCATATCCATTACAATTATACTTGGCTTTTTTATGAACTGTATAGTGCTGAGTGTAGAATATTTTAAAAAAATACTTCAATGGAATAATTGAATGTGGATTCAGCTATGTACACATATAACAAGTCATAAAAATCTTGGGTTTTTTGCATTTATGATACACACACAAGCACAGATTGTATCAATATTACAATCTATTTAAGATAGTTTTATATGTTATATATGTTGTTTTACTTAAGGAATTGATGTTTTTGAGGTTATCAGCTCTGTGAATAATAAACAGTGAGACTTATTGAACAGATAGTTTGTGGTAATGCAATTAGTGCTTAGAAATAGTTGGACAACTCAGCGGCAACTAAAGCTATTATCGGGCACGCCGCCACGAAAACATAGGCTGAGGATAAGACACAAGAAAACTGCTCTTTTCATCCTTGCTTAGAAAATATAGCTGAATTTCTTCTATCCTAATAAAAACATGTGACAAGTGTAAAAACAAACAGAACACAGAGCATGTGGCTTGTCAAACAGGCAAATTTATACACAGAATGTAAAGAGTGTCGATGAATCATTAATGTGTACAGGGAGCTGTAATGGAAAAGTGTATTAGAACTAACAGAGTCACAGTTTCTTTATCGTGCTCAGTGTCAGGGAGTCAAAACCATTAGTATAGATCTTTTTTTGCAATTTATTATCTATTCCCATTATAGTCATATCTGTCTTTATTGTACAACATGACTCCTTTGGGGCTTTGCAGGACTGAATACAGACAGAAAGAATGTAGAAACAGAAAATGTAGATATAATTGTGTAGTTAGTGGATTAAAATCTTAATTGTATCTATTTATTCATTGGTATTTGTAATACTTGTACCAATTAATTGTATTGAAATTATAGATACAACATGTTGCCTGAGAGCTTTTAACTGCACATTACTACATGCTGAACTGTCCAACAGCAACAACTTTCCGGCAAGAACAAGTGACGTGGAAAATAAACCCAATAACACTTTATTTCTCTCTCTGTCCCTTTTATATCTCAACATTCTGCATGGTGACAGCACAAGGTGTGGAAATGCACACATAAACACAACAAAATCTTCACCTTTACATGAACCTTCACCAAAAATATCTTTAACACAGCGATGGCTGCGGTCCTCACCCACCACAGTCGTCACCTAATCTATCTAACAACACCCACCAACTGCCTTGTTCCCCGTCTCGCAACTTGAAAGCCCAGCTTTGACCACTACCCCACGGCATTATCCGCCCTCTCTAGACCACATGACATTCAGATGCTATTTACAACCATTAGGCCACCAAGGTCAGCACTTAACTTACATTTTCACAGCTTTGGGCATCACTTTTTCCCCCCTTTTCTTTTTCATTTTCTCATTTCTTGCTCCATCCATGTTGTTTTCTTGCAGCAGACTGCATTCAGTGCACAGCAGCTGATTAGAGAGGGGACAGTAAGGAGAAAAAGCCAGAACACTGAAGGCAACACCAGGATCTGGTTAATTAACTGGCACTGCAGATCCGTTTGTAACCCTGTAAAGAGCATCTTGATTCTTTGGCTGGATGATGGGAAAAAGGCCAAGGAGGTGTCATTTTACTGCAACATTAGATATCACCTCTTGGTTTTTTTTTCTTTTAAAGTGCCATCGAGGTTCATAGATTAAACTATAGAGAGAAAGTTGACAGTCAGGAAGGGAAAAAACAGTCAAAGCTGTGTGTGGCAGAGCGTAAACATGTACCAAGCACCTTCACAAATAATCCTGTCATGCAAGAGAAAACCCACATATATCTTCCGGGGTCATAGTACAGTCCCTACAACATTTAATGTGTTTTCATTAGCCAGTAAAATGGAAACTATAAAAGATTTGTTCTTTTAATTCCAGTTAAGTCAATTTGTCTAAGATTTGTTAGCACACCTTTTTCTTTTTTTCATTGTCAAAGCATACACCGTCTGACAGATAGATGTTTACTGTTCAGTAAATTAAACCGATACATCTGTCATCAAAGCCTCAAAATGTGTTGAAGTTTATTGAAGCAAAGTGAGAGAACCACTAATATCTGCATGGATTTACAACAAACTTGCATTAACTCTGACATTTACTTTGTACTTATCATTTCATTATTTGTGATGGCGAATTTGCAGTAAAGTGTCACCAGAGGAGGTATTGGCTTTTATTGCACCTCTTCTAATAATGGGTGATAAATAAGACATTTTTATATCATATTCATGTAGTCAAGAATTTCTAATCATGAGCATATATAATGTATACTAACTGAAATGAACTCAGTCTTGATAGTTTTGGCCAGGAGGCGATTACTCCATCGAGTAATTGCTTTGAGACAACAAGAACATTTTATTTGCTGTGTGTTTCTGTTGTGCCCTGTAGCCATGCGCTGCATATTTTTTGTTTCTTTTCTCTCCCCCGTTCGAGATGTTTGCCAATTGATCGCTTCTCCTGGAGCGAATCCCTGTGTCACATCCCAGCAGAGCAAATGAGCAAGCAGTAAATTAAGTTTAATTTCTTAATGACAAATGCAATCCTACTGGAAGGAGGAATATGACATTCATATTTTATGAGCCGCTATATCTCACTTCAGAGGTCTCAGTAAACCAGCTGGTAAGCTTTTTTAGTAAATAGGCAGCAGTGCACCAAGCAGACTGCAGCCCCTCTTTGCCTGGCAACTTCCCATAGGCTGTTATTGCTCATTCACAGCTCTGCAAGATGTCAGGGTTTGGCGCTTATGAAAATTGAACTCCAAACTCATC
The DNA here is from genome assembly GCF_036924035.1 of Leuresthes tenuis. Lineage (NCBI taxonomy): Eukaryota > Metazoa > Chordata > Actinopteri > Atheriniformes > Atherinopsidae > Leuresthes > Leuresthes tenuis. The sequence continues at coordinate 11,908,320 of NW_027325365.1, read as the reverse complement.
CTCACCCCAGGCTAAAAAAATGCTGAACAATGGCTTGTCATTTTCACACGGCACAGAGACTAATCTGTGAAGTAGAGCAGGCATCCACAAACCGAATGTCACATTTTGACGTATTGACCGAAGGAGATGGGGGGGAAGGTGTGCAAGCTGCTGTGGTGGGTGGATGTGCTAAGGAGAAATAATTGTAAAACCATGTGTTTGAAAAAGAGATGGGTAAAGAAAGAGATGGGTGGGGTGAAGAGGGTTGCTTTTATTAAATTCCACCAACACTTATTCTAAACATTAATTGTTTCAGGGTTGAGGAATCAAGGAAGAACAGTAACAAACTGCTTTCAAGTTCTCAAGAACATTCCCTCTGGATGGCACAGACTGGGACGGTTCTTCCTTTAATTAATCTCCCTGTTGTATTTAAAAGCATAAGATGTAATTAGAACATTTAGTTTAATTTAAAAACACTTGAATTTCTTCCCTCCTACAAGCTTCCATTTAATTATATTCAGGGTAGAGCCGAGGCCTGCCAGGAACAGCGTTGCTATAGAGATGACCATGGTTGAGCTGTGCTTGGAAATCATTCAGAGAATTGAGTCTTCTCACTGTGAACCCAGCACTCACACACTGACAAAACTACTATATGCAAACAAGCACAGGGAGGAGACTGCCGCTATCATTTTCATGCTGTAGGTAAATGCAAACACACGTAGAAGGTGGCACAAGCTCAGCCAGCCAGCACCTCCACGGAGCAGCAACAAACAAGCACATCATTCAATCAGGTGCCAGCCTTCTTGCACAGACATGGGCAGCAGGAGATGCACTTTTATCCCTGTGAAGCTGCCCCTCAACTCTTTCCTCATTCCTCCTGTCTGAGGCAACCTCGCTGCCTCTGCTACTGTGTCTTCCTCATAGCTGTCCCATGGAGGAGAGCCATGGAGGAGATACAAATCTCTTCACCGCCTTGATGACGACTTTGAAGCTCAGCTCAACAGAAATCAATGGCAATGCGATGGCTGCTGTCACAGTCATTAAATCCCCTTTTCTGATGGAAGAATGGACTGCATTGCAAATCAATGATCTACAAGCACTAACAGAACAAAGTCTCTAAGCAGTAACACACACACTCCTTATTTCCTGACCTGTTTGCCCTCCATCCTCTATAAGCTATCATTATGCCAGCAGATCCAATGGACAGAAGCATCCTTACAGATATTTACCAGTCATACAAGCTTTTTATTCTTTACTTTACAAATCAATAGTCACAATACCCAGGAATTGGCAGCTGGCAAAAGAGAGGTCACAGATATTACAGTGAGGGTTTTTGTGTTTTACATGCTGTACAGTGTAATGCTCCAGTGTCTTAAAATGCTCAGCTTAGACATGGTTGCTTACACAAACAACTCCTTCCACAAAAGCACAACACTGAGGAAATAACATAAAAAACTAACATTCAAAACAGACACCAGTCAAACAGCAGCATACTTATACAATTGATCCTTAGTTAAAAGCAAATCAATACCACGACAATGAAAAAAAAATTCTAATTAAAGCTATTGACTGAATCAAAGAATAAATCAAAGCTTTTGTTGAATGAAGCTTGCAACGTGTGCACAGAACATCTTAAAAACAGAATTAAAGCTGCTAATTACCACTTCTGACTGTTGTAAAGCTGGTGTATGATGCCTTTTCTGCTTATTTTTTTCATGGTCGATTAACATAAAATACAAAACTCAGCAGATTATGGTTAAAGCTCTCACTGCTTTCCTGTTAAAGCCTCTGTTTGTAGAATTTTTGTGTAATCCTGGTGTATTCTAAACCATTTTATTAGCAAGCTTTTGTTCATGGAAATGTTGCGTTAAATATGTCTTGGTTTGCTGAGACATGTTTAATTTAACTGTTGGAGGAAATATCCCCTTTTTTGTATAGAAGTATCAGTACATTTATATTATTTCAGAAATACTGTGTTATGTGACTAAAACTGGGGTTACAATATACATCCAAACATGTAAGTCCAAATTTAATTTTCGAGTCAAATCTTTGGAAGTAACATAATAAGCCAGAACAAAGAAGAAGATGATACATTAACAGATTACCACAGTGTACCTCTCATTTGTGAAAAAAAATCAAGCAAGCATCGCTTATAAAATGGACAGATCTATAAAGCTGTTCAATTCACTGAACATGGAGCTGATTTACCAGCAGCTTTATTATTTGTAAGTTGTTTTGGTGCAGGATGTACGTAAAAACTAACTAGATAAAAGGGGGCTGACAACCTTCTGTCAATAAATCGATTCCCCTACCATGCATATATATTGGGACAAGGACAGTAGACCTATTAAATGAACTAGTCAAGCTGTAACCATCACTCGACTGAACTGTGCACAAAGCTTTTAGGTACTCTCACAGTATCAGAGGAACCATTAATGACCCAGCTGAACAGTTGTGTTGTTGTGTATGTTGAACATGTAAACACTGGTAAAGTCTGTGGACAACAGTCCTCACATCAGCTCTGAAAGCTGAAACTAAAAACAGAGAAACAGTCTGACAGTGAAGCCCATTCTTTGTTCAGCCTGTATGTGATGAAGGAATTACAAAACGAATCTAATCTACCGCCGGCAGTTAGATCACATGAGTTATTATACTGGTGGTGTGATCGCAAACAGAAAAAAAAGGAACATTTTCCTCCAGGGAGCACCTAAGCCCCCAGTTACCCTCAGAGAGTCATTGGGACTGTTTGGCGAGAACTCATTATCAACGTTTCTCATCCTTTTACAATGTTCTATTATAAAAATCTTGAATCCTCACATTGATGTGGATCTTGGTTTAACACATACTATGCACCTAAACATTGTTGCAAACAAAGCACTTCTCCCCAGAATCACTGCACTGTCTGATGGCTTCCAACAGCAGGTGAATGCACCCCTGACTCACAAACAGTGCTCTGGAACAGAGAGAGGAAAGCGACAGAGACTCTGATGACACAGCCTCCAGACTCACCAGGCTCCAATCCAATCAAACATCAACTGGATGGGCTAACAGAAGCCTGATCCATAAAAGCTCCAATCCTCCAGCAGGAGCCAAAGGATGCTTTCCAGCGTCCCAGTGTCATACACCACCAGACTCCATCTGTCCGCAGCCCAACAGGGCAGGGGGTTTTAAAATGATGCCTGATCAGGTTTCAATTTTCCTTTCTCAACAGTGATCAAAGTAAAAGTGCACTTGATGAGGTGGGAAAACAATATCCAAAACAGTTCTTAATAATCGTTTCCTGTAGTTGAATCGGTTAGTATTGGCACAACAAACCCTTACAGTGTTTTAAAGGTGATTCAAATATGATGATTGCGTTCATGCCTGGGAATTCTCAGCAAGTCACAACACCATCACGTATTTCAATAGCTCTTACTGCAGCAGCAGATCAAACAGAACTTCAGTCCTCCGCACAGCCTGTCACAACTACTCTGCACCCTTTCCGGCAGGCTGAGCATTTCCGTTACCTCTCGCTCACAGAGAGTTCATCCTCCTCACGTCTAACCCAGCTGGTCTCTTGACTATATGACACTAAACCACATTAACAGCATTCACCAAACAATATTCACTGATCACGCAACTCATTTTTTTCAATCCAACGTGCTCTCGTGTAACCTTTTGAATCGTCTAAGATTTAAAATGACTGCGAAGGCACAGTTGCTTTGAGTTGAATGTTAACATCAACATGCAAATATTCTCACAATTATTCTAGTATGTTTGCAGACGCTATGTTGGCAGTAACATAGAGTACAACTCAGGATGCAGAGAGGGTCTGTTTGATATTCATATATTTCACATAAAAACTTTAAATGTACTATGTAATCATAACGATACTATTTCACTGGTCACTATTTCAGTGTAAATCACAAAGATGAATCACAGTATATGTCCATGCAAAAACTTCATTTGTGTGGAGCGCACTGTAGACTGTGTGAGAAAACATCCCCGAGACATTCTAACTTTCTCTGTGGGAGATCATTGTACATGCAGGTATGGCTGAATTCACTTCACAGACCTTTGTCTTTAAGTTATCTGAATAGTGACTCTGTCCGATGAATCTGCGGTTATAAATTTGGGATTTTATTAGAGCAGAGTGACAGTCTGGATATGCTTTTAGCGACCGCAAGTTGACATGTACCGTAGTCTTAATGGACTGATTTCTAGACACAATCTCTGACAAGTTTAGCTGTTTGACAAATGAAACAGAAAAGATTAGAATAAGAGAAGCTTTATTGGGGGTTCAGGTGTATTAATATATACTTACACTGCTGTTTTTACATGTTTTTAAAAAGATGGCCCTTTGAAGAGCACCTAGGTATATTTAATCCAGTTTTAATCCCATTCGTAGTATGTGTCCGGCTATGTAAATCTGGGTTTGAGATGAGTTCAATTTCAGTTGGACTAACATATTAAGTTGCATTTTTAAAGTCTGATTTGGTTGCTTGTTTTTGTTTTTTTGTATTTTTAGTGTGGTGTAAACATGCTGACTGAGGCAGATTAGGTGTGCACAAATGAGAGTTGAAAACCATTTTCTTTTCTGTCTCTTTTAATTTTATCAGCTGTGTGAAATACAATGAAAGACATTTAGGAGAGGCACCTTCAGAGTGCACTCTTTTTCTCCTGCCCTCCAATTTTCTACATTTAGAATAACTACAAACATGTTAATCCTCTCACTTCATTGGGAGACAAACCACTTGATCAAATTAAGACTTTCTGAGCATTTATGCCTTGAGGCATGCTGTGCTTCTTCTTAGCTAAGAGCTGTGACATTAACCACCCTCGTGCCCACCCAGGGCACTCTCTGGGTGTCTCGCGCACATCTTAAAAATTAAGACTGATAAGAGAGTCAGAGGGGGGACATTCACAGCTTTAACACTCAGATGAGTGCAGCATGAGGCCTGACAGCCTCACAGAAACATAACAGGGTGTTTTTTATATATATATATATATATATTTTTTTTTTTTTAAAGGTGTTTTTGCAAGTGTGTTTGTGCACAGTGCCTTATGTGGACAGTCATACATGTATGTATGTGCTTATGTGTTAAGTTTGTGTGTCGATGCATCTATGAATATGTACAAAATGTCCAAAGGAGCCATGTAGAGCAAGTTATGGTGTGATGCCAGGTCTAATTAGCCAGCCTTGCCTAAGGCTCATTACTCACAGACCATTTGGAGGAGGAAATAAGGAGTAGAGGGTGAATATGAAAGGCCACGTGGTGAGCACTCACCACCATCTGAGTTTCATCTCCACTGTTTTCTCACTGGGGTCGCAATGGGACTTTGATAAGGGCACACGCACCTCACTAAAGACCTTGTTTCACCTTCCTTCTGTTCTTTTATGCCTCACCACGCTTCAAACCTCCCCGTACACGCAGCTGCCTCTTGAAGAACTTCCAAGGAGACTCAGCAAGAGGATAAAAACTATAGGTTAAAATCATGTTGCCACGGAAACACATTTACATTCACCCTTATGTTGATTGGATACACTTCACCTTGATTATGAAGTAACCATCAACAAGATTTTATTACAAAACAAACACACAAGAATTTTCTTGGTGAGGACCAGAGAGGCTATTCATTGAAAGGCATTTCACCATATGCACCAGCAACAGTGGCAAAAAATGTGATCAGGATAGTCATTATTAGTCAGTACACAGTAGGGCTGATTGCTATAAGGCTAATGCTCAATAATCAATCCCAGTCAAGGGTTTTGCTCATCCAATTATAATCACTTTAGCAACAGCTTGTTTTCAAAACATTGTAAAAAATGTTGAAGGAACTTACAGAGTCGTGTCTTCCTTCCTCTGAACTGCAACTGAGTGAAAATATCCCCTGGTGTGTGCATCTCAAATACTGTAACCCAAAGCTTGGTCTGCCTCTGTGTTCACTGCAAACACAAATACACCTTTTCCTCCTCACAGTTTTCATTTAATTTTCTGCCAGAGTCTTGCCCATCAAGCAGTTTGTGTACTCATCCATTCTCAAGCCTTATCCACCTCCAGTTTAAATAGACAGATAACGCTTCACTAGAAACAAATGACATGTTCTGATTCTGTCAGTTTTTTCACCTCTAGCATATCTGCAACGCGTGGTGCACAACCATAAAAGCCACCTTGTGACATCAAAGTTAAAAGCTGTGTATGATGAAAAGGACAACACAGGTTATGATTATAGGATACTTAATAGTAATGGGATATAAAAGGCAATGAGACAGACAGCTCTGACTGAAATTTAATTTGCAGCTTCAACACAGGACTTAACCTTTACATTTTACAAGACTTCATGATGACAATAATGTTGCCCTCGTCATTTCTGGCTGTCAAACGGAGCTGTGCACAGACAGGAAATGTGTCTGTGCATGAAAAGTCATCAGGAGTCTCCTAACACATACAGCTGCAACTGACTAATCCATCAGAAATAAGATTACAAACATTAATCTTATTTAAAACAGTTGATCTGTAATTACTGAAATGGTTCATGGAAACATATCTTTTCAGTTTAATTCTTTTTTGTGTATTTTCTATTGCTATAAGGTTGCAGTGGTAAAGAGGAAGGTAGAACAACTCATGCATCATTTTCCACTACAATATCACAGCTTCCAAAAGGAAAGCCCTATTATATATAATAAGCACTATTAACAGTGGACAGAAAACCCACTAACACCTGCCAACATCTGCCTTTTATGTGCAAAGGGAAGAGTTTAATTGGCATTCACTCCCATGTCAAATGACTGTAATAGTAGCAGGTATCTACTGGCCCCAGCTCTGATCAGCATTGATAAGAAGGCAGTATAAGAGTGTTGCACTCTGGGCTACATGAGTGAGCAAAGCTGAATTTTACTTTACAGAAACACACTTTTACTGACTATAATTTCTCACATGGAGGCTATGAAAGTGACAGCAACAACTTGCGAACAAAGAGTTTTAACAGATTTTACATGTCTACAAGACAGCTGGCTGCCCACTCTCGATCATGCACAGCCTGCAAGACAAAGTGGAAAACAATGCCTTCCTGTAGTTGTAATTACAGGCTTTTCCCACAGGAGGAAGTGATATTATTGGACCAGATCTGTGTAAGTTTAAGCCATCAGCGCACAAAGGATAAACACACTACTGCCAGCATTGGGAAACAATTTAATTGGCTTGCTTTAGTCGATGTACTAATGGTATTAGCGTGGGCTAGCTTAAAGCCTTAATGATAACAGAGAATGTATTAAGTACCTTTTGAGGAAAATTAAGCTGCACCATGAACCAGCCATACCATGGAGCAACCTAATTATACCAGGGGGACAGCTGTGATTTCTGGCTTGTGAGAGTTTATGTTAATGTGAAGCCAAAAGGACAGTATGCCCTGTAAAACAAAAGAGATGCTGCCTGAATGTCACCTAACCAGACTCTCCATAGACCTTGGCTCTGCCTTGATATTCTGCCCATGGATATCATAAACAATAGGAGACAGGGGATCCCACGTGTTGGAGTCTTATGTCAAGCACATCTCTTGAAAGCAGCGAAAGCAGCCAGAATACTTTCTACCAATGTGTCCCACAGGCTGCTTTTGAAAAATGGGACTTCCCCAAAAAAGAACACAGATCAATCAGACTACCAATTTTCTATGACAGTCTAACACAGGGTAGTTTTTCTGACTGAATTTGAAAACTGGCCAGAGGTTAGCACCTTTCAGAGGAGTAGACACTCTGGACACAGTGATCCCAGTCAAGCATAACTACAGGGCACACTCGGAGATGGGTATAGTTTTTAAATATCTTAACCTCTCCTTTTCACAGGTCTGTGTATAGTGTGTTCAGTAACTTTCAAGCATTTTTTATTTGAAATGTCTGAGTATGTTTTACTTTATACCGTGTCCATAAACAAGTGTCATTCTTCATTTTGTTTTTCCTACACTGATCTTCACACAAACAATTTGCATCAACTTTAAGTCTGGACAAAAACAAAAGCTTGAGCATTTATCTTTCTTGTGTCAGCCTTGGTTGTTCTAATCTGTCTTCATCAGAATAGTACTTCTAACAATGTAACACAAACCTCTGGATTCACATTGATTTGGTCCTTTCAAAGTACTGAAATTGTTGTTTTGAAGATATTCCGTACTAAAGTTGCTTTTATGCTCAGGGTCAAAGCTCAAATGTTTGAACTGAGTTAGCGGTGCAGGCATTGGTCTTTCATTTACTGATTTCAAATGGACATTAACTACATTGAAATGTCTGAATTCTACTGACTCATTGCTCATTGCTGGTCAAAGTAGCAGGTGCTTCCAGAAGATTCTGGACTTCTACCAGCTTTGTTCCCACCGGCTATTAACATTTCACAAGTGGACATTTCTAAATACATACGTGAATGCATCAACAATGCACAAAGAGAAGAAGTCTTTCTCTCTACCAACTTGGAAACCTGTCTAGACAATTATTTTGGGTCATCCAATCTAAATGCATGGGGAGGGCACCATAAATGAGATTTAAATGGTCACTGAGGCATAAAAACTGCATGTAAAGAGTAATCAGTCAAATCTGATATAACCTGCATAAATACGAAAATTATCTAATATGTCCAGTTTATGCCTTCTTGTCTCTTTTTCCGTCCGTCTGACTTTGACTAGCAAATATTTTAAAACATTTTGGAGGATATCCCAATTCCTGAAATGCATCTGAAGGAGAGAAAGGTGAGTGGAGAGGTCAATAAGCGAGGATGTCCTAGTGTTTGTGGTAGTTTTTCTGGCATTTGTAATTTCTCAAGGAGTCGTGTTAATCCTACGTTGTAAATTTAAAGTGAAAATATAAGTTGGCTCAAACTCCTTCAATGCCCACCTGATGAAATCACAAAAACCAGCAGAAGACTGAAACAAAACAGTGGTTATATGATGCTGCTGTCACACACAGAGGCAAGGACATCTTGGTTTGATTAATGTCTTTTACCTTCACACCTCCCTGCTTGTGTTTGTGTGTCTGTGCACACCTCCTCCACCCACAACATATACTGAAAGACGCTAAAACACGAGGAGTCAAGGAAGGGAACAAAGGATGTAAAAAATTAGGAAAAGGGACGTTCAAAAGTGTCCTCTCCATTGTTACATTTCCTCTTCACAGCAACAACCTCGTTCATGACTCCATTCTGACTTCTCTCCCTCCTCTGTGATATTCATTTGGAGGCTGCCTTGGTCGGGTATGATTGCAGTCAGTAGGCTGTATAAAGCAACAACACATTTGGACATGGGGCTATTAGCCATTCCTTTTATATAAGGCTGCTGGCCAGCTGTGCAGGTAAAATCAAAACACTTTAAAGCCCAGCTCTGCCAGCTACGAGATTTTAATATTGTACTGTATCCAGCAACATAGATGCTTTTAATGCTAAGAAAGTAAAAAGCATTCTGGTGACAATCTGAATTTGCCGTCGACCATCGCCTTTCAAGGCTTTGAGACAGAGTTTCAACACAAATAATCAGGTATTTTCACTATTCAGAGACCATTGGAAAAAAAACTTGAGCTGAAACTGAACTTTTATTCCTCAGAATACGTTTTTTTTTTCTTTGTGGCTGAATAAAAATCCAAGATGAGAGGTTTTGTGAGCGCAAAGAAGAAGCCTGAGTGCAAGGAGAAGGGTTCACACTGTAGAGCAGGATATTTGTACAAGTCACAGCAAATCTGACAGCAGAAAACTGTTTTGAGGTGAAGCAGAGCATATTTGCAGCCAGCATGGACCTTTTCTGTGTGAGGGCTGAGTTTTTGAGGAAGAGCAGTGTTACGTCAAAGCATGAAAATAAGAAATGCTGCTTTGCTGAATGTTGAATTTGTAGAAAATACACTCTTGATTTAAGATAGTAATATAACCCCAAAACCAGACATACATACATACTTATTTACAAAGCTATTCTTGGTCTTCCTTCATTTTACCAACCGGCCTATCTCCTTCAGACCAGTGCTGGAAGTTATTGTCTTGGGGCCTCTAAGACTTATTCCTTCAGCACTTTCAGCCCTAACAGTCTGTACTGAATAGATAAAAAGCATTTAAATATGTTCCTCCTTTCACTTGAAATCAGCTGCAAATCACTGAAGCGTTGGGGAGCTGGTTCCTCTAAATCAAATACAGTACATTTCAAATGATTTGGAGAAGAATCAGTCTGTCATTTTTATGGTCCCCCTCACTGCCTGTTTTGACCTGCGATAAATGTGACAATTTTATTGTACGACTCTTTTTGATTTGTTTACTTTCTGTACATGAATTTGTGTACATTTTCTTTAAACCTATGTACATTAGATCTGCTGCCCATCTCTGCCAGAAAACTGTTTTAAAGGACATTTTGAAATATACATAAAGAGAAAAATCAAAAAGTGAGTGAGTCATGAGTCAGGTCAGCCTGGTCTCATGAAAATGAGTAGTTGCTGCTGTTAGAGAATGACACTCTACTGTGAAAAAAAATGTCTGCATAGTTTGCTATTTTTACACATCACAATGAGATAATTTTGATCAAATCACAGGACATATGTCAATATATCAGGGTTCTTATGGACAATAATTCCCGGTAGACAGTTTGGTTCCAGCACTGAGCTACGTGTGCAGACGGATGAATCAGTCAGTCGAACCCTAAGAAGTGTCAAAGTTAGGAATAAAAAATATCTATAAGAGCTTTGAATACAGCTTGGGACTTCACTCTGCTAAAAACAGGTAACATAGTATATGCCAACTGTAGCGTTATTCTTCCATCTGCTGCATTTGTTTCCAGAAGATTCAGTAGACTGTGAAATATGGATCCAAATAATAATCTCCATAATAATAGAAAGTGGCATTGTGTTTTTCAGCTTTTCTCTGAAGTGTACAACTAATCAGAATGGCATTAAAAAAAATTATAAATGTGTGAGCTGAGTGTAATAATAAGTCATATCTTGAACTCATTTTACCTGCACCTCCTGGACGCCCTCAGTTTAAACTCCATCCTTCACCTGGACTCCCTCAGGCTTCCCAAGATGCAGATGAATCTCCTCATTCTTACACTTGCACACTTCCAAACTGAAGCAGAATAATTCCAAGATTGTCTCTCTGTCTTCTCTTTCTGCTGATGCTGATGCGCAAACTAACCCTCACTAAAATAAATATGGGGGGAAAAATTACAGCAGTGGGTTTTCCTCCTGGGACCATATTAAAGAGACAGGGTGAAACAAGTTTTGCCAAATCCCTTGTGTGCTGAATAAGAGCATGAAAGAGCGCAGGGATAAGAACTGCCAGTCTCAATTCTAGAGATAAGTTTTGATGTTACATCATGCTTTGGAATTTGCAGCAAAGATAAGGCTGGCATTCAGAGTAATGGCTACCCAAGACATCTTTAGATAAACAGTCAGGTGCTGTTGAGGTCAACGTTTCAAGCTCAGCACCTGCTTCAACCTGTCATCCATCCATCTATCTACCTGCAGCTCTGCAGCACTCAGCTGATTAAAGATCTGTGATTGATCTATGCTGCAATCTAAAGTTCATGGCTTTTATTTGTCAGGCTCATTTGCATATAGACTGAGCTCCAAGAACAAATGACTCTTTGAAGCACTCGGTGTCTCCAATCCATTAGACATAGAGTGGAAATCTCGAATACTCTACATCAATCAGAAACTGAGCTGAGACTGCAGAACTATTCCACCTCAGGGGAGGAAGGTCCTGTTGACCCCCGAGGCTGACCGTAGAAGTTCATACATTCGGGGTCCTTTAAAATAAACACGAGACATTTGATCAAACTCCTTCATATGAGATATATAAATGTTGACCTAATAGGTAGGAAAAGTTAAAGATCTGATTTATAGCAATCACTACAATCCAAAAGAAACATGATTCATGATTTAATGATTCACAGATAAGCCGTATTTAAAAAGGGATTTCTGATTGCGTCAATCAGAAGGCTTTTCTTCGGACTTAAGAAGCAGCTCTCTGAGACTTTTCATCGACCTGAACAAAGCGCATTGCTGCATTACTGTCTTATAATCGTTGCTGTTTTCTTTCTTTGTGCTGTGACAAGGTAGTTAAACTTTGTTATTGTCTTTATGTAGCCGCTTGGTGACAGTACTGACAGCGCACATCTGCCTGTGCAGTAGCATGGACAGACCAGCTTAGGTGGTAACGTTAAGGAGTTCTGTGGTTTATATTACACTGCAATGTAGTTTTTGGGGGGGTTGCAGTTAAATAGATAAATAAATTTTCTTCAGTTTCAAAAAATAGATTCAATTACTTGTTTCCTCAATCAATCTCCAAGAAGTTCTTCACAAAACAAAGACAGAAAAATAACTGAATATTCTAAACAAATAGGATCAGACAATTCACTTGATCTTTAATTAACGCACCTTTAGCATGAATGACAACCTGAAGCTTTCTCTGGAATGATCAGTCAAGGTGGGCACAGCTTTCCTTTGAAAGTTTCACACATTAACAGAAACATTCACATATTTTCATTTTTGTCAAACTGTAAAACGTGTTAAAAATTGTGACTAAAAATCAGCCCATTGGGACCATATGCCAACTTATAGCTTCTTAAAGTATTTCCAAAGTGATGCTCTGCTCTAATAGATCCTAATTTTATAACCGCAGCATCATCACCACTGGAGTAACTTAAAGACAACATCTGTGCAGTGAATTTATCTATACTTAGATGTATGATGATGATCATACATGCATACTTCAGTCAATAACTTGGTTTTGCTCCTGTGCATGTATACTGGGAGAAGGAAGGAAGTCCATTTAAATGGCAAAGTTGAGGTGTAATCATAGCTCGATTAAACTGTACGTGTGAGCTTTTCCAGTCCTATTTCAGCTCACTGCTAAGCTTTAGGTCATTGTCTTGTTGAAATCTAAACCATTCCCTCAGCCTGAGATCTGGAGATCTTTGGAAAAAGATTTTCACTCAGGATTGCTCTAATTTTTTCTGCCTCCATGTCTCTCTCTACTCCGATTAGTTCTTCATCCCCCTGTAACAAATGAGTGTCCTCACAGAATGACGCTGCCATTACCATCTCTTACAGAAGGGATGCTATTCATGTGGCGATTCCGTGGGTAATTGTGACGAAATAGTCTAGAAATAGTTTTTGTTTCATCTAACTAGAGGATTTATTTTTCATGGCCTAAGAGTAATTCAGGAGTATTTTGGCAAACTCTCAGCAAAGTGGCATGTCCCTTTTACTATGGAATGGCTGCTGACCAAATACAAAGGCCAAATATGTCGGCCTGATTAGAGGGTGATGCACCGATGGTTGCTCTTTGCTAAGGTTCTCTCATCTCCATCTCATTCACAGTAACCACTGGCTTGGTTCTTACCACTCCGGCCAAGGGCCTTTCATTTCTAACTGAAAAAGTTTCCTTTTTTGTTTCCAAACTTTCTTTATTTTAAGATGATGGGAGTTAGGGTGCTTTGGGGCACCTTTGACAGCTGCAGAATTCTCTTATATGATTTTTCAGATTTATGCTTTGACACAATCCTTTCTCACAGGTTGACACTTTTCCTGACCTCATTTCTCGGTTCAATGAATTCAAACAGGTAGACTACAGTCAAGTTGTAGAGGCAGCATAAGTTACATTAAGTGAAGGAGGATATACCAGAACTGAGTGTGAGCATCACAAGAAAGGATGTGAATACTTATGTGAAAGGGAGGAAGCTAGTTTTTTTTGTTAAATTACTTTCCAAAACCCTGATTTTGCTTTTGTGTTGAGGAGAACTGAGCATGGACTGATGAGGGAAAACAAAACCTGAATTATTTCTAAGATGAGCCTCAAACTGAAAATAAAAGTACATAGAGTCAGGACATGAAGAGAAACAGTCACAGCACACACACCCTTATAATAATCAAGACAAAAAAGTTTAAGGAAATTCGACACTAAGACTAAAACATTTAAACAAAAGCAATATGACCATAAGAAGTATGGAAACATAACTAAAACAAGGATAAGTGATGGAATTATAGCTACCGGAATGTATGCCAGGTGAAGGGATGTTGATGGAATAAAACTCAACACAGTTTTGTGAAAAAGTTTGAATAAAACAAGACACATTTTTTTAAGGATAAATAAAACTTCACTTTAGTCTTTTTTCAGGAAAAGCAATTTTATATGTGACTCAATCATTTCAGCAACTTTCAGAGTTCAAGTTATCTGCTGAGAGAACATTTTCCTGGGGGGTCTTTCAGGTTGTTTAAACTTTCAGTAGCCTGGGTTGCATTTTTAAATGTGTTCTGAACTTTTTCTGTCCCCAACAAACTTCAGATAGTTCATTCATAATGCATTTATTTCTCCAATCTAATTTTACATGAGTTTCACAAGACAATTTATATAATAAAGCAAGTTGTAGAAACTAGCACACCTATACTAGGTGCATATCAGGAGAGAATAATCTGCAGTGGAGCATTTTAAAACTGCTGCATGCACTTTTAATCAGTTATGAAAAGTTGTTGCAAAATCAGTTCAAATTAAAAACGTCAGTTTGAATTAAAGTAGACTGAAGTTCATATTTAGACCGTGAATAACCTTAAAAATGTCCACAGTGCTTCTGGATTTGTTGTGTAACTTCAAACGTATTTGACCCAAAAATTATATCATAAACTACATCTTTCTCAAAATAACGAGTGATTTTATCTAGAATTTATTTATTCCAACTTGTTCAGCAAACCTTATCTATTCATTTTGGTCTTGCAGAAATTGAGATCACTGCTAGGATACAGCTCATTGATGTTAAACTGTGTGGCGATTTTAATCTGTATGAGCTTATGAGTATGAGCTTATATTGATGCTAAGCAAGATGTCCAATTCTAAACTGAGTGGTCATTTTGCCATAATCCTTATAAAGGCTGCTGAAAATGGGATACCATTACACTCTCAGATAACACCGCACCCATAAAAGTTTGAAAATGGCCACCGTTTTTATTTTTCTCTGCTTAGTCTCTGACCAAGTGGCTGCTTTTAGGTTTGCAACTAGATACCATCAGACTTTTCCACTGGTTGCACAGTCATCTGACCTTTCCACCTATTTGCTCATCTGCCCCCCGTTCTCCAAACATCCCTCTCAATATTCATATCAGTCACTTGCACCTGCTCAATGACACAGCCACATTTTCTGTCGCTGCCAGCTTGTCATTACCACCTAAACCCTTTCACGTTTCTTCATCTTCCTGTTGTTCACCCTGAGTTTAAACCTGTCTGTATCTACCCTCTCAGTTTATTTGCTCGTCTTGACAGCCTTCATATGACTATCAACCTGTTTATTTGAACATTTGTTTAGTCCATTTACTTGTTCTGCAGAGTGTCAGCGGTTGAGTCCTCAGGTGTTATTGCTGAAATTACACCTAGAGCCAACAATGGAACTCATAATTTGTCTGTCATTCAGACATGCAGTTATCACATGGCTGCACTATCACCTCACAGGTGTTTGCACGTACTCCCTTTGCTCATGTGGATTTTCTCAAAGTGAAACAATTTTGTCCCACATTAAAAAAACATGCACATTAGGTGTATGTATGTATGTATGTATGTATGTATGTATGTATGTATGTATGTATGTATGTATGTATGTATGTATGTATGTATGTATGTATGGATGGATGGATGGATGGATGGATGGATGGATGGATGGATGGATGGATGGATGGATGGATGGATGGATGGATGGATGGATGGATGGATGGATGGATGGATGGATGGATGGATGGATGGATGGATGGATGGATGGAGGGATTTCGACATGCCATTCAATGTCTCAAAGTATTGGACATCAAAGTGGTCGTAAATACAAAGTGGCTTTGTCACTGACAACAAAATACAGCAATTCACACCCAATTAAACAAGAATTTTAGATTCATATTGATTCAGTCTGCAGCTTAACAGTCACTACTGGATTGTTGCATACCACTCTATCTAAGACCCATCCTCTCTGACTATAAGTGTGACTGGGGAGCCAACACTGTGACGTTATCTGTTGTTTCCAAACTTTCCCTATTTTAGGAGGTTGGAAGTGAAATGTGCTATTGTGCACATTTTGACAGCTGCAGAATTTTCTTCTATGATTCTCCAGATTTATGATTTGACACAGTCCTTTCTCACAGGTTTACTGACACTTTTCTCAACCTCATTTCATAAACAAAACATTTCAAAAACCTCATTTTGTTTTCTCATGGAGGGGAATAGAAGAATTAAAGATGAGTCTGAAACATAAAGATATAGAAAACTTGAAAAGGGTGCCAAATAGGAGGGCTCAAAAAACATTTCAGCATAGAACAAAGAGCCTGGACATGAAGGTATAGTTACAGTCAGAATAGTTACAGCACACACACTCCAATAATATTCAAGAGTGAAATTTCGGTGTATTTCAGTGTAACACAAGATAAGAAAGAAGGATGGCAATTGCAAAATGTTCTCCACCAAAAACAACCACCTTGTGCTGTCCATCACTTCAGATTTGTCACATCTGTTAGTTTTGTTATGTTTTTAGTTCTTAGTTTAGTCTTTAGTTTGGCCATGTTTTCACTGGTGCCCTGGTCATCAGCTTCACCCACATCCCCTGTGTTTTGTCCCATCTGCACTCCATCACCAATCACCCCCCTCAGTATTTAGGTTCCAGGTTTCTTTGCCAGATCCTCACCGTCATCCACGCTATTGTCACGCATGTCTATGTCAGGTTTATGCTCAGGTTTTCAGTCTACAATCAGGTTTTGTTTTTCCAAGTTTTTTGTCATAGTTAGGTTTTTAGGAATTCACGGCTCAGCCGTGACTTTTTGTTTTGGATTGTTTGTTTGGATTTAAATAAATGAAGTTGCTTTGAATATCTGCATCCGGGTCCAACTTCACCACGCACATCGGCAACCCTACATGACAAGATTTAGTGTGTATGTACTCTGCTGGCCTTTTTTTTTTTTTTTTTTTTTAATGCAATACACCTACGAATGTGTGGCGTACACTTATGAAGCACTGCTGCATTCAAGCAATGTCCAAAATGGAGCAGCAGCTGGCCACCCCCTATCTGTAGTGAGTAAAAAGTATTGTGAACTCCATAAAGTAAGTATGTTGAGATCACAGCTGGTGTCTTATCTGCCATGTTGGGTCCTTGTTTTAAGAACTAAAGCTAAAAGCTACTCAATGTGGGCCACTAGAAGAGCAGATGTTTCACCTTGTAAATCAACTCAAACCTAAAAAATTTCATAGCAGTTTGAGCGAGAGCTTCTTTATGGATTTTTGCACCTTGTCACCTCTGCATCAGACAGTTGTTTACTACACTTTTGTAAAATTCATAACTGCAGAACATCCGTATAGCAACACAATCTTCAGTGCATTCAGCTATTGTTCAGGCTGCAATACAGTGGTGCAACCACGTTACATGGACCCACTTCATGTATCTGTCCAATGCAGAAGTGATGCTGTGTGAAATTCCACAACAAAGCTGTCATTTGTGTTGTTTAAGATTTAGAGAAATTCGCTCTTCTGCTGGCCCCATTCTAATTCTCCAGAGGGACAGCACTTTCACTGCCATCTACTGTAGTTAGGACACTGACTACTACTAAATACTTTAAGAAAAAAAAAAAAAATATTCCTTTAACTAGACTCAAACTGGCCAAAGAAATCTGCACGTGCTCCACAGTTCCTGTCCAGGGCTTTGACCCAGATATAACACAAAGTCACCGGTATAATCAAGAAGAAGCGGGTATCAACAAGGATAACACAAGGAATAAGCTTGCATGTTTTTGTAAAAGCAATACAGGACTGTAAAGCTATCCAATTCACTGCTAAACAGGGTAACAAATTGCAGCCAGCTGTGTTGTTTGTCAGCTGCTTTGATCAGTGATGTAATAGGTCGACCAGAACAAGCCCGATCCTAACAAGCTGAAAGCGGTCACCACATTTGACATAATATAGTCAATAAATTGATTCCCCTCCTGTAAATACTACACATACTAGGACAAGGACAGTGGTCCAATTAGATGCCCGGGTCAAAGTCTAAGCCATAGCTTGACTCAACTATGTATGTAAACATATCCTGTTCTGCATTATTTAGATTGTCCCACTTTCACAAAATATATGCAAATTTTGGCAGAAAAAAAATGGCCTCCTTGCTCACAGCTAACTCACTGAAGTAAACAAAACATTACAATTCCTGCTTAGAGCCCTTAAAGAGTTGTGAGAAGTGTACCGGCACTTTCATAACTTAGGAGCATAACTAACCCAACTTTAATTCCAATGAATAAGAAGATGTTTAAAAAAAAAAACAACCCTTAAACATTTTTAAGCTTTCACAAATAGTATTAGCTTGTACATCTTTGAGAAATAAAGATCCAGAAATCCAAAATACTCTTGACATAACATATGTGTTCATTACATTTGGTCAGATGCATCAGTTGTTTATGCATGTCTTCAGTCACTCGTTTAATGAGCAGCAAATACGCAGCTGCTTCAACAAGAGAAATAAGACAGCACTGCTTGAAGACTGAGTGGGAGTATCGAGTGTTTTGTGAATATCCTGCTTCAACTAATTTGTGGTACAGAAAGACAAATAAAGTCACAACACAACAAAACAACACCACAAATCGCCTGCCAGATTGATACAGACGAAAACAATATCTTGCATCTGGTGGGAAAAGGAAAGAATTTAAAAACACTTAACAATACAGACAAGAGATGCAAGGTTCCTATCACACTGTGGGGCTTTGGTACTTCATATTCATCGTTTTTTTTATTTTTTTTTTATGACTCACTGCCTCCTCGCTAAGACTGAGCACCAACAGGAGATTGACTCTAAAAATAAAGGCCAGGCAGCATCAGCATTTCCTCCCATACTATACATCTTCCTGGGTACTGATGCCGCCGCAGAGGCGTCATGCACAAAGAGCCCGTCTGAATGCTCGCTCAATCTGGAAAGAAGGCAGAGCTTAGCTGTAACACTGAGGAGTACAGGCTGATCTTGCTGACACTCTCACTCAATGTTTTGGGGCATATTTGGTTATATGAGCATGGATCTCTCAAGAGTGTGTTGGGATTTAATATGTTAAGGGCAGAGGCTTACAGCAGCAGCTACTGGCATATGGAAAGGTCAAGATCATTGGAGAGAATCTGAAAGGTTAAGGCATGAACGGATGAAAAAAAAAAAAAGAATCTAAATCATTGTTCCTTAGTTTGGGGATTTTTTTCACAGTGCTTGGATCTTTAAATAAGACTCAACACCTTTTGTGACCTGCAGCCCTGTTTCATAAAGTTTGGTTGTAACAGAGGAAAGACTGCCCACTAAGACAAAGACATGTACAGTTCTGTAGCATTTCACTGATTAAGAGATTGGCCCGAATAAAAATACATTTGATCTCTTAAAACTGCAGTTTCCATAGGAACTGAATGATGCGGCTATCTGCTCACAAAACAGACTGATAAGACGCTTTAAGTGCAGAAGGAAGACTTAAAAACACACACAAAATTATTTGAATGTTAGTTATGAGCTGTATGAAACGCACTGTTATAACTGGATTTTTTCAGAAACCAAGCTATTTCTATCACACAAACATCACAAAAATAAACACCGCCTAAGGCAAGGAGTCTAATCTCAGATAGAGTCTTTCCCATCAGAAAGCAGAATTGGAAAATGAGATGATGCTGCTGTATTTGCTAAAGGGGGGAAATCCACAAAGGCAGTTAATTTTAGTTGATCTTTGTAAACATTTATTCAAGTGAATCTTGAAACAGATAAATTATCCTTAAAAATGCATCACTCCATCTCAGCTCTTATGCATATTGTGTATTCCTCTTAAGTCTTGGAATCATTTCTTGTTTTGTGTGCGATTTCATCCATAGTAGCTGGTGTGTCTTCGAATGAATTCAAATGAACATGAAATAATCACCCGGTTCTTTGAATGTTTTGCTGTGGCGTCTTAACTTTCATTATTTTCTTAATGATTTACTGTGGGGTGTTGAACTGCTGTGCTGCACGTGTTAAATCATAAAGCGACTTGGAATTTTATATTGTGGCTCCAATTGCATCATAACTTCCTAAAACCCTTCTCTTGCCATCTTGTCGGTAATGGCATTTTTACGAGCCTCTGCTAAGGGACCTGAAGTAGCTACCTGTGTCAGTGCCATGCAGTCAGACAATGTTGAACATTCACATTGCTCACATACAGCTGCTTTGTGTATCTTTGTATTTTACATCACAATTTCTAGTATAAGACCCAAAATGACTCTTTCTCTTCCTCTTAGAACAGACTGTTTTGTCGCTAGTTTCCTTAGCATAGCAAGGAAATTTCTGTGTTTGTTATATTTTGTAGCCATGTCATAAAAAATGGAAATTAAAGCAAACACGTTCAGCTTTTTTTACTGAGAGTTAACTCAGGCAAACAAATGGCGAACAGTGCAATGCATCGATCTTAACATCCTAGGGTCTGAAGTGCTTACACACTTAACTTTTTTTATTCAAATAGGGTACTAACGTTTGAAGTTTTTCCACATTTGAAGAAATTTTGAAACTTTTAAGAAAAATGAACATCTTTATAGTTTAAACAGAAATATTGTAGGAAGTATTACATGGACTAACAAACATGTTGTACAGATATTCATGGTTCACATGGGTTGATTACCTCCAGTGAGTTATCTATCTATCTGAGCTCTGCTCATGCACAGCCGTACACTTAAGTTTTGTCATGTTGTCAAACCAAAGTCATGAACTGCAGTATCTCAGCCTAAAGGCGCTCCAGGGAAAGTGCACAACAAGGGGTGTACTTCAAAATTAGCCAAAAACAAGTAGATTTAAGGTTCACAAACTGCTTTAATTAGCAAGTGCTGTCTTTAAAGCACACAAAACTTTTATGGTAACAACTGTTACTTGTTAGAAATTAGCATGTTAGCATACCATTAACACTGAGTGTTTCATGTTATGCTGTTTTGACTCTGTTCAAATAACTAATTAAATCTAAATGTTGTGCACTACCAGTACATGGATTTTGTACTAATTATGGACAAAAATAATTGAGAGTGCAACACTTCTGCCTCCTAGGCAGTGACCATCGCTGCCTTGCTTCTGTAGCAGATGGGGAGAGACCATCAGCCAGTATTAACAAAAAAGAGGTCTTTGCAGCACAAGCACACATCCCTCAGGATATCAAGCATCGACTTTGTGCAATCACTGAACTGGTTGTAGGTCAAGCGGAGGGTTAGTGGCCACAAAACTGACTCCAGAGAAGCATGTCCAGTGATAAGAGAAAGCTCACTTTGGTTGACAAAGGCCCATATTGTGTTTCTGAGTGTCATAGTAAGTAAACTATCACAGCACTAAAACTACATTGTCTGTAGCCTTCTCAATCATAACCAAAAATAACTCATGTCGTCAATTATAAAGATGTGACCCAAGTTCATATTTTCTCAACAATTTTTGTGGCCAAAACAATTCATATCATTGATTTTGTTTAATCGTTCATAGTAATATTTTTAAAAATTTAATTTTCTTTTTACATTTATTTTAAAACCAGATAGAAATTAAACTACTTTTAATTGTGGACACAGCTAAACATTACACACAGTCATTCATAAACTATCATATATTTCTGTGCGCTTGTCCTGAAGACAAACCATGTAATGACACATGCCACGGATGGAAGGAGCACCTCTGAGCATCACCAAATAAAAGCAGACAGAATTAATTGCAGCTTGCTGTAGTGACCTTTTCTGTTTGATAAATCATAGAGCCTTAGAGACTGCCATTAGCCTCGTAGATGGAAAATACACAGCTTTGAGAAATGATCTCGGATCTAGAGCTGTATCGACCCAGCCAGTCTGTGCTTGCAGTACACATACTGTACAGCACAGACACAGTCACACGCCATTGCCTGCAGAATTTGTATAATTTTCCTATTTTTCCAATTTAAATACAACAGATGCACTGAATTATTGTCCAGAGAGAAATCAAATTTGTATTTCATCATTCAGTAAAGAGAAGTATTCACCTAATGCTCAATTAAAATTCAACTGGAGGAGTCACACAAGTCACACTAATGTAGACTGTCATAAAGCCATTTTCTGATTCATTTCAGAAGGAAGCCACGTTTCATGGCTTTATAAGACCATGTCAAAGCAGAGGCTTTTGGATTTCCTGACTTTTAAAAAAAATCTTTTAGCCTCTCAATAAAACGAGAATGCAAATCCATCAGCCATCAGGAGCCAAACAATGCATTAAACTGGTAAGGTAATCATAGGTTGATATAGGGGTGACAGAATTTGAAGGTGAAGCACACAGTTTGGGAGTCAGTTGTGATTTTAAAGTGACTTCATCATAATAAAGAAGTTTGCCTCTGTCAACTGTACAATGTTAGGTCATGAACATTTGTGTGTGTGAGAGCTCTGTTACAAATGAATAAACCCAGCCCATGCAAAATTTATCATGACTAAATTATATTTGAATCGTACAGATACCCGTACTTTATCACAATGCTGAGTTGTTCCTTAAAGACAACACATTCCTTTAGCATTTCAATACAGACTATTTTCAATACCCTCTTTTACAATTTCAAAATAAGGCCTTTTGCTGGTTACTCTTCCCAGCAAAGGGCCTCTAGTTCTGTGAGATTCCTGAGCTGCTTTGCATGCACTACTCTCCTGTTGTCTATCCGCAAACTTTTTTTAATGATTTTTTTCTCTAGTTCAGGAGCTGTGAGGCCCATTAAAAAAAAAGAGAGCATACATCTCTTGAGTTAATCCACTGTGTGTTCTGGGCTGTGATAAAAATGTAGAAGCCATCTTTTTTGTCAACTTCTGCTTTCTTTCTCCACACAGATATCATAATGTGTACTTGCCGGTCCCTAATTGACCCTTAATATATTAACAACTCCTCTGGCTTAGGCGCAAGCCCACAGCATGATCAATCCACGTCTGTGCTCAGGTTTAAGGTGTTAATTTGCAAAGTTTTAACACTGAATTTGATGGTGAGGATTGAAGAGGGTTTTTATTCCTGAGGACGCTTCAGTTAAGCAGCATACCAACACTACCATAGTGCTAAATCTTCCTGAAGATCTTTGTAGTCAAACAGGGGTTTAGACCTGCCGTTCTAGTATTCCTTTTGAGTGGTTCTCAAAGTTTTCTGGGTCTTCCAGATAGCAATTTTACCCTCTCCTAACCGCCATTGCAAACTGAAGAAAAGCCTACCTGAAAATACATCATTGTGATCTAACAATTATCTTGTGTGTTAGGTTGCTTCTTAAAAGTGCCCATGGGTGCTGATTGCTGGGAAAAGGATTGACAAGCCAAAGCATTTTCATAGCCTTGAAATGTCCATCACCTGGCCCCTTATAACACGAAAAAGCCCAAACAGGATAATTCAAGTCTGAGACCTTGGTAACAGTATTGCGAGACGTCAAATCTCTTTGTGTGCATTTTTTTCTCCCTTCTTTTCAACTGTTAAAATTATCCAAAACAAAGTTAATACACTCATCTTGAAAAATTGGACAAGTGCTGCCCAGTGAGTAAGACCTGTTCTATTATTGGTGCAAAAATAGTCTTTAGCAATGTTGTTTTCTCTTTCACAGCCTGAAGGTTAGACTGGGGAAGGAGACTATCAGGAGTCAGTTCTAATGAGTTCATCACCTTCCCCGTGACAGGGGGGGATTTCAAATTGCCATAAATATGCAATTATGCCTGCAAAATTGTATGAAATGACTGTCACACGTCTGAGTCAATCCTATTTACCAAATCTAAAAATAAGAAAAACCGAGAAGAAATGTCATCTCACTGACTGTGGTGTGGGCCAGGAGCCTTTTCTCAACAGATCTACATCTATGCAGATAAAAAATAGCACCTGCAGACCATTTTATTCACAAATTACATAGATATTAAGAACTTGTACACTTCTAATCCATGCTCAAGCTGCTTTTGATGAGTTACATGAGCCAAAATTAACGACGACTGCAGACAAGGATCTTGTGATCTTGTTGTTCAAAGAATGGGTTCCTGAGACCAAATACACAACACACATCTATAATATCAATAATGTTTTACCATGAATCTTAGAATTTGAGCAGAGATAAAGCAAGTTGCGGTCGACTGAGGACAACTTGACACAACGTTCTTCTGATCAGAACATGTCAGCCTTAATTAGAAGACGTTCACACATGTGTAGGAGATTAAGTGTGACCAGTGGGGAGCGAATGGTGCATTACTCTAACCAGACCTGACACAAGAGCGATCAGTCCACTCGGGAGTAAAAATGTATCTGGAAACCGTAGGGGAGCACCAGGGAAATAGAGTCAGCAGCAGCAACAAGAAGTATGTGCAGGAGAAATTAACCTCAATTAAAGAGTCGCAGCTGGAGAGGACTGCTGAGTGTCTTCTACAAGCTGAAGATCTATCCTGATGAGTGAGATATTTGAGAGTCCATTTAAACAGATTATTCTGCTTTGCATATGAATGATGCATTTTATTTTAAGATGGAATGAAACACTATTAAATCACAGCTGTGGGATCAGCAGCCCAAACTCAAACCCATTATTAAACAATTATTTTGTACCCAAATAAGGGAAAAATTAACTGTTCAATGACAATATATAAAAAGACCATTTTTGACCACTGTTTTAGTGAGATGTTGCTGTCAGGTGGGAAAAATTTTGTGCTTTCCATCGTGAAAGCAGAAATGCTCAAGCGACAGACATTTTGTTAAAACTCTGGTTCACATGCTGACAAATACAGATAAAGAGCAAAGCAAGCCCAAAGCCAGCATCTCTGTCAGAGAGGATAGGAGGATTAAGATATCACCTTACATCTTTAGTTCAACCTACTGCTGTCTGGCAGTCATACTGAGAAGTATATAGTAAAGGACACATTTGACCTGCTGCTGGCACTTGATGAAAAGTCTGAGAGTCACCAGAGTCAGTAGGACTCATCCTCCAAGGGATGCAAATGTCTGTACCAAATTTCACAGTAATCCATCCAGTAGCTTTTAATATATTTCAGTTTGGGGTAACGGGGCTGATCAACTCACATTACCGACCCTGCAGTCGTGCTACAAGCATGACTGAAACCACAAACTGGCATACAAGACCACAGGACCACAGGGACAGATTTATCAGCACACACAGCTATGCACACATGCAAACTCGTATATCCAGACCGACTGTCCCACAAACTGTAAACTAAGTAACTGGTCGGCAGAACTGTCCGCCTCCCTTACTGCCATATTACGGATGACTTGCCACACAGGGCCACACTGTGAGCTGGCCCTCAGAGCAGCTCCCAGAGCAAGGCCTGCAGCCCCGGGCAGTAAATAACCAACATAAACGCGTCACTGAAGACAACCCACAGACGCCAACCCATTTAATGTTAATAGGAAAGCATCGGTTACCAGATTCTAAATAATAGCTCACAGTCACCACGGCCAAGGATAGTAACCACAGGCGCAGGAATTTATGGAGTTGGCAAATTGCTTTTCTATCCCCATTCTTCCCCCATTTGTCCGTTTTGCCACCCTTCAGCGCTGGGATGGGGATGATGGAGAGGTGCAGGGAAAAGATGGGACTGTTGGAGCCAGCTTGACTGAGCGCAGCTATCCTACAGCCGCAGAGCTCTGGATGGTGACGCTTCGAGGTGTGCAACAGCCATCCGTCCTTCTGGGTCTCAGGAGGGGCAGCCACTTGACAGGGCATGGAGATGTTATTATACCAGCAGGGCCTAAGGTATTTGGGATTGACAGGTGGCACAGTTATGTTGGGCAGGAAATGTGGATGTACATAACACAGCTGCTCTGTGGTTAGGCAAGATACTACAGGCAAAAAGAAAAAAGAAAAGGCTCCATTTTCTGTTTGGTTGTTTTATTTTTCCCCTAAAAAAAACTTGTGGAGACGAAAGTAGTAGAAAGATCATGTTCATAATATACATTTGGGTGTTTATTTTATTGCTTTTTATCAATTGGATACGTATTTAAAATATTCAACTTCAGAAGACAATAAGAATGAATTGACGTTATAAACTGGAAGGGATTACAGGCAATTATCTCACGTAGAGTTTCATTTAGATTATACAAAATTCTCAGCTTTATTTCTATATTCTGAACAATCTAATTGAGGCCTTTAATTGGCAACATTGGCAAATTGTTATCTTTTCCTGGCTGTTGAGAGTATTTTCTGATTTGTGCACCACTCTAAAGCTTCTATCATGAAACCAAAACAATAAAAAATTTGAACCAGGTTTTATCCAGTGTTGAAATTCCAGTTTTTGAATGTATGCAGATTAGTTATTATTCTGACAGTCTGAAAATATTTAAACAAATAATTTTAGAAAATTGGACGCAGGAAAAATCAAATTAATGAATAATATGGCAATATCATAATCCTCACGCACACTTCCTGACTGCTCCTTCTCACTTGCCTCTCGGATCCTGACGTCTTCAAGGACTTAACACGCACTGGAAATCTTAACTTTTTCTTGCAGTAATGCACATGTGCATTTCAATGCATTGTGATTTCATAGTTATGTGTATTTACAGGTGGCAATAAATCACAGCTACCCTCAATAAAAGAGTTTCTAAAGACGGAACAAATAACTTTAGAAGCAGTCTGGAGTATGCCAATCTATGACAACAAAGACTGGGCTGTATCACGCTTTGACTGCACTTTCAACTTGTTTGTGTGATCATTTCAGTCTTTGGTTGCATTACAATTGCCACTTTGTTCCCTGTGAAGTGGACTTCAGAGGTTATTAAGCCATGTCGAAATGTACGGAGCAGAAATGTTCAGTTCAAAGGGAACTGTAATGAGAAAAACAGTTCATCACTTTAATTTACGATGAACGACAATATCCAATGATAACAGTATGAATATTAGTTCATGCGTCTTGGGCAACTTGAGTTCCAAACTAAAAAGATTATACATGTATTCTGTATAGTCATTAGTGTTATCATTATGTCATTAAAGATGTTAAGTTACCTCAAAACGTGTATCATGATTTGATTAAAGTCATCAACAAAACAACAATCAAATATCTTATAACCACCAAGCGACACATATAGTTCAATCACAAACTACACAGGCCCTAGATTTAACATTTGTACATCCTGTATCATCACACAAATGCCCCCTGCTAACATGTTTAGTGCCGTGCATGCATTGTTAAAGTTAAAACATCAAGCTGGTGCTAGATGAAGCAATGGGATGCAAACTCAATGGATGTTTGAGCTTTTCTTTAGTTTCACAAATCTTTTTTCACGCTCTGCAAGAGTAAACGTAACAGAACGAGCCCCATTATCCCCAGTTGTTTGCTGATTTAAGTGGATGTGTGCTACGCTACTGCTAATGATGCTTCTGTGAAGAAGAGTGGCCGAGTGAAAAGTCACTTACTGAAATTATCCTTCAAATACAGACAAATGTTGAGTCAGAAAAACTCCTCGACTGCAGATATCTAGTCCAATAAAGCAATGTGGAAAAACAAACCACTGAGGTCCTTAGTGCTCCACTTAAGAGCAAGGTGACATCAATAAACTGGGGTCAACACTAATTTAATCCCAACACCAGTTCAGCTCCACGAGGCCCCACTGAGGTCACAACTTGTAAACTGCTTTCCACTTAAGAGAGCCAATATGGGACCGAAATGATTATTCATAATCACAACATCTGACCTACAGTCACATTTTTATTGTAAATAAAGAAACTATTCAGGCTAAGAATATTTAATGCCACAGCAGTTGGTAGGTTGCTAATTCTTAACGTTCCGCTAGAGTTGCTGAAGACCTCGGGCGGACTTTAACAGAGGATGACATTTTCAGATCACTCTCCTGAATTAAAAACAGGAGAGAAAATAAAACGTGCCTGAGACAATTTTAAACACAGTTACTTTCACACATAACATAAATAATGCAACTCAAAAAATAATATATCAGGATTCAGCAGGGGAAATGAAAAAAAAAACATGAAAGAAAACAGTTCTCCGCCTAGAGAGCAAAGAGATTACTTTTTTAGGGTGAACTTTTTACACTCCCAAAACTATGAGATGACTTATGAGTCCTACGGGAGGCAAAAAAACAAAACAAAGCATGCACATTTTAAATCCCTGACAGTAAATCCAAAACCAAGGTTAGCTCAGTTTACTGAATTCCAGAGGGTGCATGGAAACAACATGATGTTTATCACAGAAAACTTCCGGTTTATCCAGAGATAGTCGTCTGAGCAAGACACGGAGTGTTGGCAAATAACTTCAATTATGAGCAAATGTCTTAAAGAGGTCATGAAAATTAGTGAACAAGTTTTTTGACAAATACGTGGTAGCAAACGTCTATGCATAAACACCTAACGTGGCGGATACAATGTAAATGATGATTATACAATCCATGCACTGCTTGAATGGACTAAATCCATGGCCAGCAGTTAAGTTAGACAGACCAAGGCATTAACAATGGATTATTAAGATAGCAGCTGAGAATTTTCAACCAGTGCCACAAATGCAAATCAGTCCAGACCGACCTATAAATAGCTATTCACACATATGCAACATGATGGTTGATGTCAATGAAGTGGTGGTTCAGCAGTAGTTCATCTGGCAAACAGGGGGGGTGGAGCACCATCATCTTAAGCTTAACCGACACATGTGGTAGTGGTACTCTCCTCTTCAGAGTTAATAAATTAAGTTAAAATGGGGGGATGCTATATGGTTTTTATCTATACTATGCAAAATACAGCCAGGGGGGGGGTGTTGAAAATGCAGAACACGCAAAATGACCACAAGGCACGCAGAAGGAGGGAAGCAGTGACAATGAAACATTCTCGTAATCCTGTTAAGTCTCTCGCAATTACAGTTCACCACTGAGCGGAGTCTGGAGAAACACTTGTGCCAAATCTGGTTACAAACAACAGCACGGACATCACAGCGTGGGCTACTGATTATTAGCCATTATTAAACCCACCGCGCAGATTTCTTCTGCGTACACTGCGTTTGCTTTGCAGCAGACCGATCAAGAGATGTGCAATCCCGTCACATCAAAACGCCAGAGGACATTCTGACGTGCTTCTGTGAGGCTTTGGGACTCTTCAGTGCAGGAAAATTACTCCTTTAAGATACGCTGAAGGAACTGCATTATTAATGACGAAATGTCCTCCTGAATGACAATTTAAAATCCTTTTTTTTTAAAGAATTTCTCTGAGACGAAGAGTCTCTTCAAGCCGCCTTGTGGGAGTTCAGCTCCTTTTTAACACCAAGGTAAAAAGCACTTAAAGCATTCGCAGACCTTCAGTTTAATCCTGACTTAAAGCAAAGATGAGAGAACAAGAAACATGTCAGGCAAGAGGTGATGATGAAAAATAAAATTTCTTTCTTTTTCCTTTTTTTTAGACATTTATTTTTTTTAGTTTTTCTAGTTCAGACATCACAGAAACAACTATGTTCAAAGTTAAGATTTCAAAGTAATTTCATCTTTGAAATAAACTTTAGTGTGGTCGGCGTTAACACTTTAAATTATGGGTGAGATTCATTCTGGGCTGCTGCTATCCCACCCGCAGAGAACTACGCACTGTACCCCGCTGTGTTGCACCTCTCACAAGTCTCAGAGCTTAAGACAAACGCCGTCTAATTGTTGCAATAGTTACCCGCGACATTCAGAGTTCAAACCCAGCAAACACATCTGCCGTCACCCGTCAGTCTCCACCCAAACAAAATGATTCGGAAGAAAAGCCCACCAAAATGCAGCTTTTATTCCGCAGGGAGTGGGACTCACGGGTCCATTTGTCGGGTTCTTCTCCTCCGTCTGACTCCACTCAACAAAGTGCACACTCAAGCGGGGGTCCTTACATTTACGTCCCCTTACCCTCAATTAGTGAAATGAGAACCTGGTCGGTGCAGGTACTTGATCATCAAGTGCTCAGAATGAGAAGTAAGCATTTGGGGATAATGTTTCCACTTGCTGCCAACATGTCCAGCTGGTGCACATTTACCAGGAGCGCACACAAACGATGGGCTGTAGTCGTCCTGAAGCGCATCGGGAAATCCCCATCCATCACACGGATGTCGTTTGATTCAAGAAAAACAGCTTGCAAACTGTGACCAGGACGATGCAGAGTGACCCAAAGGCGGCGCACGGCACGCTCCTCTGTTTGCCGTGAATGCGAGATTAACTGGCATCCGGCAAACACATCTCCAAGCAGCGATCAGGTAATAACAAGCAGCCCCCTCCCCCCCCAAAAAAAACCTCAGCAACCTTACCTTTCTCCCCCTGCGGCGAGGATTTGGCTCCGAAGGGACTGGCGCCGCTCAGTTAAACGTGTTGGCGAGGACGCAGCTGAAATAATCTACTCCCGAAAAGACACGAGGAAAAGTGAGGAGAGGAGCGGCGCAGATGAGGATTTGCACAGGCGGCGGAGTCCGAGTCTCTCACACTGACATCAGAGGGACGCTTTCTTTAAGGTGGCTCCGCTCCTTCACATCAGCCACACACACACACACACACACACAAAACGCAGAGGGTTTCATCTGCCTGGCTTTAACAACAGCGAGTGTTACGGGAGCTGGAGTCTAATTAAAACTTGCTGGGGGGGGGGGGTCCCAGCTCAGTGGGAGAAAAAAAAAAGGGGGGAGAGTAATTTGGTTCAGGGTTTAAAGAGCTCATCTTAATCATCAGTGGGCTGAAAGCTGCAGCAAGTGAAGACGCAGCAGCAAGTTTTTGCTATTCAAGTCTGTTCCTCCTGAGGATCAGAGCAGTTATTGTTGAAGAAGTGTGATTATTTAGCACTCCGCGATGCTTGTCCAAGGACTTCCGTGAAAGAATCAAGCTGGTTGCTCAAGATGAATTTCGATCAGTGGTTTAGATTCCCCTTCAAGAGTGAAGATTAATATCTGTTTCTGAAGCTTTGACGGGACAAAACGTTTGAGGCCAGTTAATCAATAATTCATGTCAGCCTAATCGACTCGGAAAGTAACTAAATACATCGTGAAATTGATCACTTTCAGGCTTCCCATGAGACAGCTTGAACTTAAAGAGACCAGTTCTGCGTCTCGCTAAAAAAATGTGGACGGTGTCAAACAGGAGAGCAACGGAAGATGATCAGCTGCAGTGATTCTTACTCAGATCAGTTAAGGAGAGCCAGGAGCCCATTAAACGTCCAGATGGTGGATTTTTCTCTTTTTTTTTGGATAAAGCTCATGCACAGTTGAGTCAAGTTTAGGTGAGAGTTCAACCTGGCCTTCCAACTGTACCACCATCATGTGCAAAGTCATGTTATTGCCCCAAGTATGTCCCGACTCTACGGACTGTGAGAGGAAACCCTCTGCGGCGGGTCATTCTGCATTCAAATGGACCTAAATTCACTGTCTTTAACTTATTTGAGTGAGGATTTGGTCGGATGTCGCTGCATTTAAATAAATGTTTTAATCAGACCAGCACAACTGTCTGGAAATGCTTTGAGCTCTCATCAGTTAATACATTTCTGACAAGTTTAGCCATCTTCCAAATGAAGCTGAAAAATATGTGAATGAGAGCAGCTTTATAAGGAATTGAGTCGTATGTTTTACAAAAAGATGGAGCACACACAGAGCATCCAGGTCCATGTAGCCAGGCTCACTGCGTTATCCGGGAGTTGGTCCGGGTTTAAGGTTGATTCCGTTCAGAATAACATGTTAAGTTGCTCCTAAAAGTCCAGATTTGGTCAGATTAACACAATAATAGTGTTTTCTTTTAGTGTGGCGTAACAGAAATCTGGCTGTGGACAATGAGAACAGAAGTTGTGTGACGTTCAAACACTTTTGTCATTTCCAATTAAGCCTGAACAGACGGTTTTACTTGTTTTCCTCTTGATGCCATTTTGTTTTGCATATTTGTGTAACTGATTGATGACTTCATTACTTTACCTTATTAAAAAGTTTTGTTCTCACTGATGTAAGATCTTTAGGATGATGTAGAGCGTTATTACCTCAAGCAAACACCATGTTGCTTATTAATGCATAGACGAGATGTTTATTTATCATGACAGTCTATCAGTCTATTAAGGACTCATAAAGTCACAAAGGAGTGATGATCACGTCCATCAACACAAGGGTTTCTAACTAAATTTATACCAACCCATACTAGTTTAACTGAGGTTACTCTTCCTCATCCACACATATTTAATATTAATACTTTATTTGCATGGCAGCGTTCATGCAACACAAAAAAAGATCTATGTACATAAAAAAGAAAAGATTGCAAGTAGCACTCCTGAAAGAGAGAAGATAAAATATGTACAAGTCTTTAAAAAAAAAGATGTGTAAGATCCCAAGTGGCTGTTTTCCTCCAGCGCCAGAGTTTCTAACTGCGCTGCGAGTCGCCCTGTCCGTCGCCTGCTATCACCTGCCGGCTGATGTTGCTCAAAACAAAGTCTTTAAGGCCGTCGAAGCCCTGAGAGAACAGATACTCCAGGTACCAGCTCCATGGCTTGGAGTGCTGAAACAGACACACACAGCGCCACATCCAAGACGTTCAGGACCAGAAATATCTCACAGCAATCTGCGATGGAGGATTTATGCGCTTTAATCTGGTTTCAGAAAGGAAAAAAAGAGACGCCTCATACCTTTATGGAGTTGAGATCCACGTCCTTTCTGCCCGGCCAACACTGATGAAGAGAGAACATTAATATTGACTGTCAGAGAAACCTGGTAAAACTCACGAGGTCACATACTGATGCTGTAGGTGGTGTGAACCAAAAAAAGGTCTGCGTATTATTAACTCAGCATCCATTAATAATAAAATGTCCCTCTGTATTAATGCATCATCTGTGAGGGGTACATTAACACTAATTTGTCTTGTCTCTAGGTCTATTAAAAACAGCTGCTTCCTGATTCACTGACTGCTTCGCACAGTTCGAAAACAAGCATGGGGGAAGGTTTTCCTTAACGGAACACAGACCCCGATGCAAATCAAGACTCAAACTAAGCACACTCACCCTCCGGTGAAAGTCCGCAGCGTAGCTCATGAAGGCAGGGTGGTGGATGAGGTCAAAGCTCGTCCAGTACTGCGGCACTTTGCTCTTGAGAAGCAGCTCCTCGCCCAGCTGTACGTCCACACTTGGCTGAAACATCCGGGAGTTCCACAGACAGTCGACCATGACGACCACGTAGTTGTTGAACTCGCGGAAAGTCTGCCGGCTGATGTGAAAGGCCTGCTGAAGAACAGAAAAGACAGGAATGAGAAGAAGGCGAGACACGTGTTGACATCTAACATCTGTTGTCATGATTCATTTGCATGTCATTTACCAA
Source organism: Leuresthes tenuis (assembly GCF_036924035.1). Taxonomy (NCBI): domain Eukaryota; kingdom Metazoa; phylum Chordata; class Actinopteri; order Atheriniformes; family Atherinopsidae; genus Leuresthes; species Leuresthes tenuis. The sequence continues at coordinate 11,875,120 of NW_027325365.1, read as the reverse complement.
GTCCTTTTTTTCTTAAGAAAATGAGCCCACAACATGTTCAGGAGGCATACTGCCTCCCTGACATGTACTTATGAAGTCAGAGCTCACAGAACAGCTGTATGAAAATAAACATTTTTAAATCCTCATCTGAGAGGAGATTACAGTTATCAGGTTTAGGCAGATGCTTGTGGATTCCCAAAGAGCTGGAGAGACATATTCAATTTAAAACAACTACCAAAGTAAATTAAAAAGCTCTATAAAACAAGAGAGAGCAAAAACTACATATTTTTCTGCTAGAGACCATCAGTCTGTGCTCTTTGGAGTTGTATCACCCACAGAAACAAAGCTGAAAAGCACACACCACTTTGTAGAAACTGAAACAACATTAGGCAAGTGACTGGTCACTGTGCACGCAACAGCAAGGGCAATTATTTTCACTCATGTTAAAGATTATTTGTCCTTACCTCCGTCAGTTTCTCCTGACTCTTGGCTGATGTCAAGTTCACTTTGTACCTAACGAAAAAAAACAACCAGTCACCTCTGATCATTAATCACCACAAAAGTGCTCACTCTGTGGAGTCTGTCAGGGAAACATAATGCAATTACAATCCAATTTCCTTTTGTCGTGGTATTTTTACATTTAGCTTTGGTTAAATCATTTCAGAACCCTGGAGTTTGTCAATTAACCGGCAATATAAAGGATTTGTTTCATCATAGCCTGGAGTTACAAATGGAGCTGGGATTTCACACGTGAAAAAGGCTGAGGATAACTCAGGCGTACCGTATGTTAACCTCTCATTATCACAAATCGTACATTACCACGAAAGTGCAAAGACAAATTTGATTCTACTTCTGCTCACTCATTCCATATGCATATGACATACACAGTTACAGTTTTGCTAACGTATGCATGGGGAGAAGCTTATGGCAGGCTGCTCTGGAGTCCCACCTGTGCATGATGTAGGCCAGCCTGTCCACACTGACCGGCTCTGTGGCAAACAGGGCGGGGTAGAAAACTCCGGGCGGAGGCATCACCACGAGGGGAAGGCCAAACTTCAGAAAGGTGTCACACACCTGAGGGTGAGGAGAAATATGTGATGTAGGCCCACAGGTAGAAAAGACAAAGAAAAACTTGACACTCCAATTGCTTGCACATATGGCAGAAAACTGCAGAGGCGTTCTTCCTGGCGTCCTGCCTGCATGGTTAGAACGACGGTTTATGCTTCCAAAATCATCCCCCTGTTCTAACAGCGAGTAATGAGTGAAGAAAACGAGCCAACAAGAGTCTTCCTTTTCATTCAAGCTTCAGTCTGATGTCAAATTTCTATGAGAGACTTCAAGGCAGTCAGCAGCAACTGCAGGAAGCTACTGGTTTTATGACACTTTATCACTTTCTTCTCGTTTCATCTCATTTTTAAGGCCTATCCTGTGTGTTATAGAAATGTCACATGCATGAATCATGCCTCCAGATGAATTGACAGTAATCAAAAACACATTAGTGTAAAGCACAGAGCGGCTGCAGCTCACTTACAGTCTCATAGAAGTCCAGGATGAAGCTGAGGAGGAGACAGTGGCAGCTTTCCAGCTGAAGGCCCACAGAGGCCAGCCGACCCACAAAGTGTACCAGCTCCATCACAGAATCCTTGAACCCTGACAGGGTTATGTTTCTGGGACAGGAACAGATAGAGCAGATAGTCACACACAAAGAAAACCTGCACAAAGGATTTGATGCCAAGTTAAAGGGATATTCCTGTTAGTCAGTACAAATACATTCACAGCTCAACCTGGCCATCAGCCTTGTCCCAAATATGATGCACAGGTGGAGAATTGATTAATTAACTGAAGTAGAGATGACGTCACAAAACTTTCAAGACATTCAGCTGCATCTAATTCTATCTGGCAGGGATCAGCTTGCATATAAGTATAGCTAAATTCACTGCACAGAGTTACACGAATGGCGATTTTGTTGGAAAAATGCAGTTATAAAGTGGATCTTATTATAGCAGAGCGACAGTCTGGACATGATCTAAGCAACCAAGTCGTCCTAATGGGCTGATTTTTAATCCATTTCTGACAGTAATTAGCCATCTGAGAAAAGAAACTATAATAACACACTTTGCTGGTTTTACAAAAAAAGACGCACCCTATCGCTTGTGGTTATTCTTTGTTGGACAGAGTGATTCCAACTCCCAACCCCATCATCTGGGTGTGTTAGTTCGGTTTTGAGAAGCTCAGTTTTTATACGATTGCAGCTGAACTAACATGTTTACATGCATTTAATAGGTACAGCTTTGGTAAGACTTTTTCAACTGTAAATAAAGAGTCAGACTCCAGCCAGAGCGCTCTCACTTTGTAAAACAAGGGAGGAATTCTGATTCTCAGAGCTATTCAAATCGAGGACACAAATGACCACATTTTTTTCCACCTGAAGCAACTTAAATCTAGTCCCGTGGTCAGAATTCCTCCATAATCTTCCAAACTAAGAGCGGTCTGACACACAAAAAAAAAAAAAAAAACACACCCACATCAGTCATATCAGCTGTTTACCAGAGCAGGAAAGGACAAACACTGAATCAAGAATAATGTTTGGAAAGGCTGCACAAACATAATCTATCATCAACGATTTCTTCAAAGAGTGGAAAAATACCAGGGGCTGCTTTTGAAATGGCATAGAATAAGAATGGATCCATTTACTTCCTGGAGCTTTTTATTGTGGAATTAGATATGTGAAGAAGCCAGGCAGTTTAGCATAATTGACATCAACTCCACCCTTGAATTTGGATGCTGGAAAATCATTTAACTGAGCATTAGCGCTAGTCTTTCCATTTCAATCAAAGGATTTGAATAAACAGGAACAGAACCAAAAGGGAAAGCATGTCAATATACACTTCTGTGTTTATTGGGCTGCTAGACCAAAACAGATCACTTCAATTCAAGGAAAAAGAATGAAGAGAAAACTAAACTAAACAACTGCGCCTCATCTGTCATTCCTGTAGCAACACCTATTGTATAACGGGAGCACAATACTGAGGCGCCATAGCTCCTTTCGTTTTGCTGTAACTGATTATGTGCGAGTAGATTCAAAAACAGTGAGTTTCAAAACAATACCTTTCAGCCATCAAGTAAATTCATGAGCTATGTCAGATCCTTTTCATGTGTATGCTTCAGGCATAAACAAGTAGAGACTCACATGGAAGTGTGGCTGTTGAGACTGATGTCCAGGTCGTCCTCCAGCGCGTACACCGAGTGCCAGGTCAGCCACTTCAACAGCATATTGTTTAAAGACTCAATCAGTCCACACTGCAAACACACAGGGGAAAGGCACTCAGCACACAGCAGTTCAAACAATGCACCCATACGGGATCTATAATAAGTGCTTTATGAATACAAGACAAACACAACAACTTAGCACAGAAGGTGTTGTAAATCAGGAGCAAAAGCAGGAGGAACATGCTCTGCTTGTGCCTCAGAAAGGAAACTGTACCTTGAAAAATAGTGAAGATGTGAAGAAGAGCTGCGAGAGTGGTTCAAACAGAAGCCTGCCCATTTCTGAACAAGAGACAATAAATAAAAATCATCATCATTTGTGCCAGCTCTATAATTCAGTGAAATACGATTTCTAACATATAGCGGAGTGCGTTTGACACACAAAATAAACTGAACACTGTGGAGACTAAACCCACGTGAACTGGGGACGACTGGGATGTTGCTCAGGAGGCCGAGGACCTGTGGGCGGAGCAGAGAGCCGTCCCAAATGTTGAGGAATTTGTAGAGGAAAGCGTCAGAACTGGAGAACCCCTCCTGTTGAGGAAAGTGGCAAATATGGGACGACGTGAAAACAATCAGACTGTGGTCTCGCTAAAAAGTACAAATCGGGCGTTTGCCACAGGCACAGAGGTCACGGTCAGTGCTTCAGACGAGACGCTCACCTGGAGGAAGTGCTGCGCGGACAGCAAGCGGTTCAAAAACTGGAGAGCTTCCTCTGAATTCTGGGCGGCTCCTCCATCGCCGCAGAACAAAAATTCTGAGCAATGATGACAAAAAGAAAAGCACCGAGCGAGTTAAAAAAAGAAAAAAAAGTGAGAAATGCAAAGAAACCAGCCTGAGATTATTAGATGCACACAGCGAGATCCTTCCAGCATCTTTAAATTCTTCTCTAAAAGAATTCCTTTGACATTCCAGCTAAGTAATGCACAGTTCAAATCCAGGTCAGCTTTGCTTGGGAAGCATCTTGTACAGCTGGAGGATGTTACAGCAGTTCAGTAGCAGCCCCCTCCCCCACTCTCCTTACCTTCGTGAAGAGCACAGCCGAGCCAGAAATTGAGTCGTAGGAGGGCAGACTCATCCTGCACACAGTCCAGGTACTGCAGTGCCAGACTGGAGCCCAACAGTGAGCCCATCTGAGCGGGCAGCTGGTTCAGGTAAAAGTGACAAAACAGGAAGCACATACAAAAAATGCTGATTAAGAGTCTTGATTAATCGCATCAGCTGACAAAAAACTGGCAACCAGAAGCAATAGAGAAAAATACATAGAGCAAAAACATGCCAAGTAACTTCTCACAAAGTCAAACATCACATTAAAAATGCATTAAAACTGATCTGTGGGAGCGGATGCCTCAAATAAATCTGTTTACCTGCTAAAGCATAAAAATAAACAGATGCTCAAGTTGTTATGATTGTGTGGGCAAGTGATCGAGTTCCAAGCAAAGTCTCCAGTATCCAATAATCCTCATAATGGCAGGACTGGGACATTTCTTCTACCACATGGATAATTTATACAGTCTCTTACTGTTCACGAGCAGCTGCTTCTCAATATGGAGACTTTGTCAGCATTATAAATAAATTAGAGTGATAAGAAGACAGACTGTGAACGGACACAACTCAGCTCTTCAATAATTATGGAGCAACTGTCTCATTAAACTGAGAAAGCTCCATTCTGCTTTTGACGGCAAGAGTGCAGGCACTGAGGGAAATATCAATGATCTTTTGTCAATGACTTTTTTTATGATGGCAATCGATTGCACTCAAGTTTTCCAACTTCCTTGGCGATGAACACATTTGCTGCCCTCCAAAAGCCTCACTGTACTTGTTGGCTTTGTGGGCAGTGAAAGAAGTGAATTTATGCAGCATGACACGTAAAACTCTGAAAGCCATTCAAAGCGACTTGTATGGGTTTATCAGGTCACTGAATCTGCAGGGCAAATCGGCTTTTATGGCGGTATCCTCTTTAAATGACCATTTGTTTCATAACTCCGTTTACTGCATAACAGACATGTCTCATCTACTTCTTTTACATTCATTATTCAGATGAAAAGTGTAAATCGACAAAGAAAAAAAGATAACGGATAAAGCAAATGGCAAGCACTTGGTGCATAAATCTGCTTTATGCTCTGATCTAATAAAACAATTATAGCAACAGACCACATCTGCTGGGGAACCAAGTTCTAAATGACCTGTCAACATGCAGGCAGAGTAAGAACAGCAACGCAGCGCCACCCTGTGGTTGTGACAATATATCACAGCTGATTTGGACTCAGACACTGTGTTTCAACAGCATATTGGTAAATTCTACAAATATACCCGGGCCTCTCTTTACCTGTCGGGTGACCGTGTTCAGGTGACCCAGAGCACGCTTTAAATGTCCTCTTCAGATTTATGATTTTTTTTAAAATGTTTTTTGGGCAAAAGGTGAACCTCATGAAAAGAAACTAAGGTTTTTATCTAGTTTTTGTGCAGCTAATAACCCCATTTCAGGGTCCCAGGTGGATGACAATCATAATAATAAGATGAAAAGAATAAAAATAAGAATAATAGTCTGAAGTCCATTTAATAAATAAAGTCTTAAACTTAACTTAAGCCTCACCAGAAGCGCCGCTGCACTCTCTTGTGACCTGTATTGGTTAAAGACGAGCTCCAGCCCCCCATTCTGAACCTCTTTTAAGTACTGTCAGCACCCATATATAGTAAGATGCACTCACTACATTGACAAGGTCAGCGATGACGCCCATCGGAACTTTAAAGCTATCTAATAGTGCACACTCTGCACAGGAAGTCTATCACAGGAAGTCTCGGTGTGGTTATTGACACTGCTTCTGTGAATTCTATAACATTATGTTGCTTCATCTCCATGTTCTAATCTTATAGAAATAAACAAAATATTGATATAAGATCACATTTTCTTGTGATGACATGTCTTTTGGAGGTTTGGTGGCAAAGTTCATGTTTTCTAGTATCCAAATGATGGAGCACATACTGCATCTGTCCCTATAAATAAACTGGTTGGTATTCAACATTTCTAAGCAGCTTCACTGAAGCTTTAAACTTGCTAATAAAAGTAGGCAAAACTTACAAATCTGACCCATATGCTGTACACTGATTCATATTTTCCGGTAGTATCTAATATTTAGGATTTCTTCATCATACGGACTCATCTTTCGGCTTAAAACAAAAACGATCTGAAGTGGAACTCCTGCTTCACCGGACGCAGAACGGCCTGATAAATGCTGCAAGAAGTAGAGACGACTGAGAGAAGCCTCCCTGATGTTTCTCACCTCGATACGATGTATGTTTTCTAACAGTTGAGCGAAGGAGTGGATCTGCACCAGGGGCACCACCTTTCTGCTGGAGCTCTGCGCCGTCTGAGCCCCTTTGTTGATGACAGAAGTCAGTGGCGGCAGTTCCAGGTGGCAGTGTTTCTATGAAAGCAAGACAGAAATAAGAGGTATTATATTTAAATGTGTTAAAAAAATATATATAATAATAATCTGTTTTTTAATCAAATAAGAATAAATTTAAGTTGGTTCATAGAAAAGCAGATCAATCATCTCAAGGTTTTAGTCAAATTTCACACATTTCTTAAACAACCAGGAACATGCTGAACAAACTAATGAAAATAATGGATCATACTTGGTTTAACTATCCCACCGTGTGATTGCTTGCATGCATACTGAAGTATTTCAGAAAATAGAGCAGAACTGAAGTTTAGCCCTGCAGAAAACCTAGAGAGTCTCCGGGCGAATACTGAGGAGCTGATGAAATATTGTAAATGATACTGGAAAGCCGCGGCAATACCTGAAGTGTAGAGTGATTACTTTGTGAGCACAGTATAAACAGCATCTGACGACATACCCTTTTCCTAGAGCTGGTCTTATCTTTAATGGTGAAGGCCAGGCTGATGCTGGATGCAACCTGCGAACCCTTCCTCTTTTGGACGGCAATCAGCGCCGACTTCCAGGGGGAAATGTGGTTCTTAAACCCACTCTGTAAGACGATAACAAACAAAATAAATACTCGTTTTAGAGGTTAGGATCATACGATGAGAGAACAGCAGTAACTTCACACTGCATGTACAAACCCTCATCCGTGATGGAATGGACAGCGTCACCAGTTCAGGGGAAAACACTTTGTAAAGCGACAGTAGGTGCAGAAGGAACGGCTGCCTTCCCTGAGGAAACGAGAAAGACGAACAACACAACCAGTAAGAGATATTTCCACTCCAGACCTGTTTCCACACAGCTTTTCCCAAACTTTCCTTAAATTCAACACTAAGAGTGGGATCATTCTGCCTGCCATCAGCTCTGTTGATTCTAATCTTTGTGGCGTTCTAAACAAAGGCGTGCAAACTGTGACGACTCTGGCTTTAATATTTTATGCCAGTGTCTGTTTTGATGATCCGGGGCAACAGTCTGATTTAGAAAAAGAAAAGAAAAATACTTATTTATTCTTGTGTGGAGTCAGGTTTCAGCTGAGGCTTCTTCCTGCATCTCCTGCTGCTGCTTTTTGATTCATGAGCAGACAAAGAGGCGTGATGACATCAGCCCTGTCCTCTCCTCTCTGCACTGGCTCCCTGTTAGATTTCCTATTGATTTTCAAATCTTACAGCTCACTTTTACAGCCTTAAATGGCTTTTGTACTGAAATAAATCTCAGACTTATTGACCCGGTATGTGTCCTCATGACCCCTGAGGCTCGCTGGTTATTCTCAGGTTGCATCAGGCTTTTAGTTTTATGAAACTCTACCTACTGAACTCTGAATCATAAAGGTTTTTAGCTACATTAAAACTACTCCTCTAAACCTTTCTATTTTTCATAGTAAAACATCCATCATGTTAACCTCTTCGCATGCCATTTGGCCTCATTTTTACCTTCTTTTGTCTGGTTTTATCCTCTTTTTGAGAGACACTTTGTAACATTATCAAGAATAATGCTAGATGGACAGCGTTTATTATCATTATAAGATGATCTTATTAATATTATTTTGATACATTTGCCAGAAGAATTATTCAACCATGGTTGCCTTTAATTTGCCGTGCAATGGAGGTTAAATAATCTGCTGTCGACTGCATGCAGAGTAAAGCAGCTGTCAGTAACGTGGAAGTTAGCTGGGTTCAAACCTCTGGATCCATCTACTTCAACAACAGTGTAAAAACCAGGCGAACATGGTTAACATCCCAAAGAAAAACTTAACAAAGAGTCAATTTTCTTACTAAAAAAGGAATTAAGAAAGTTCCCTTTTAGAAATTGCTTCAGATTAAATCAAAAGATTTTTTTACCAGTTTAGACTGTAGCTCCAGTAGCTTTCTGACTCTGAAGACACGCACTGCAATAAAATAAAAACAAAAAAAACACATTAACCAATTATAAAAATATGCAATTAACAAATGCTCAAATAAGTGGCAGCAGAACTAAACGAAGAAAATAATTAATGAATCAATTATTTAATTAAAGACAAAACATCCGACTTACCACTTTCCTTTCTGGTCAAAAGGTACAACAGATGGCAGATAAAAGGGCACTGAAAACACAACAAAATGACATCACGTGTCGTTTCATTACAGTGGTACATGACATGCTAACACCGATGGAGAAAGAATTACATCTGTTCCAATGTTCGGTCATTAATGTAGAGGCCTCTACTGATAAAACCCAGGTAATCTATGTTAATATTCAGTTTCATAAACGGGCCAATGAATGTGGTTTAACTGGAGCAATTAGAAAATTCAGTAAAAACGCTTGTAAATACTCGCGGTTATGAAGCATCTTGCTGTCAGCCAGTCAGACCTCAGTCCTTTTCATGTTACATCAACATTTTCAAGACACTGGAACAATTCAACTTTTCAAATAAGGGTAGAATCAATCATTAGCAGAGAAAGCCAAATGTTAAACCTCTCAGGTGTTTTTGCGATTTCATGTTTCTAGCGTCATCAGAGACTGAGAAATAAAGGTTTTAGAAGGCCTCTTTAAAATGACATGCGATGCTTTAAAAGAAGCATTTAGGTCTGAATTCAACCAAAGAGAAAACAAACTTCTTTTGTCTTTGGAGTCAAGAACTACACTACACGTTACTGCAGTCCTTTTTTTTTTATTTTTTAAATACAGATATCCCACAGTGTACCCCGTGGTTAAAACAAGTTCAAATCATAATATCACAGAAATGCAGGGATTAGTTGCCACGTACCAGATTTTCCTCTGTGACAAAGCTGAAGATGAAGCCATAAATAGCTCGAAGTTGGTCCTTGGCATCGATCATGTCAAATACGGTCAACACCCATTTTATGAAAAGAACCTGAAAATCATTTATTAGTGGAACAAAAACATGGATTACATTGTGTTAAAACCTCACCATGACTAGGAGACACACCATTGTGATGTTTCATTGACCGGGTGCTTAAATTAAAAAAAAAAGGTCGTAGGATTCAAGTGTTGTCAACCAGGTAAATTTGTATGCAAGTAAAAAAACAAAACATTCACTGATAACAAAGTTTAACTTTTATGGTTTAAGCCCAATCATTCGCTTTCTGACCCACCTGAGTGCTGATGGGTATTTTGCCAACACTTAACCAAACCACAGCTCGAACAACAGCCTCCTGCGGCACCACAGTGGCAGGAATCAGACACTTCAGCACCCGCACACATGGACTGCTCCCTGCACATATAACAACAACATATATAGATTTTCTTTTATAAGAAAAGCAAAGACCTGCTGGTAGCCTGACGTGACATTAACACGCACTCTCTACTTGCACAGGTGTCCCTGGACTCTTGAGAGGAACGAGAACGTTTTAATCGTTTCCGAGAATGTATTCACGACACACCTTGTGAAGACATCATATGCTCTGTGATTAATGCTTTATTGTTATGTAGCCCAACCAACATCCCAAAGACGGACATCCCAACATCCCAAAAAACAACACAACTACAAATTAAGAGCTACAGAAGATGATAATACAGATTTCCCGACACTTCAAAACAAATTCTTTCACCTAAAAACTCCACATTTACAGTAGTATCCAGTCCACAACTGCTAAATGACAGACTTACCCATACGGAGGCTCATGGCAAACTCCAGCATGACAGAAATGGCCTTTGGGGAAAGTCCCTTGCTGTAGGCTACCTTCTCCACCAGCACCAGGTTCCTGTCCAGCTCATCATTCCCAATTACAGGAGTTCCTGCTTCAACTGCAGGAGGGAGAGGTGACACCGCATCAGCTTGACACATGCGCAACTCTGAGGTTGGATAACTTGACATAACGTGGGCAAAACACACACTGTTGGCAGCACAAACCCGTGTGGATAACGTAGAAGTGGTGGATAACGATTTGAATATGTTCGTTTGTGTACATGCTACAGTACATAAAGAGAAGGTGTGGCAGATTATAGCGTTATTGCCTTGATTTGTGGCATATCAGAGTTGGAAAAAGACAGCTCTTTACACTACTGATATTCTCTATCATAGCCTTTACTGCATTGAAATTAATATCCCCGATTTCCAGTATAAAGAGATAAAAGGTTAAAAAAATTACGTCAATTCAAGATCAACAATTGAGAAGCAAGCCGGGGCAGGTATGGCAGAGAGAATCTCCACGAGCTCAATAACTTTAATTGTACAAAATTTGCCTGCTAAATTGTGCGTATTAAATAGAAAATCCAATCCATCCATGTCAGCCAGCAGAAATGGGCGAAGGCAAATACACGGTGACAACAAATGATATCACATCCACACAGACGAGTGTGTCTGATGCTGTAGCTTAAGTGCTAAGCTAAGACGCTACTTACGCCCCGACTTCAACTAAACAAAAGTGTAAAAGCAGTTTAATGTTCACCACACCGTTCTTCCAGCTATTATCAGCTTAATTTTTTCTATGCGTCTAAACACTTTCCAGTTACAGTTAGCAATACGGAGAGCAACTAACGGCTATCGACCCTGGTGAGTTTGTCTTACCGTCAGAGAAGTACTTCAGAGCCAGAACAAACGGGTCCTCCGCCTCGTTTTTCCTCCTCTCTTTTTCTGCGACTCTCAGACTTCTGTTACTGCTCCGACTGGACACAGATTCGTCGCTTTGAGGCGACTGATCTAAATCCGTCAAGCTAAACGTTGCTGCCATTTCTACATTGCTAACATTTTAAACTGTCGTGCTACACTGTTTTCGTCTATTCAAACAAAACTCAAATCATCCGCGCGACCGTTTGTCCTGCGATTGCGCAGTGTCATCCATCTGCTCGGGTGGTTCACGGGAGATGTAGTCATTTCGACTTGACTTTGTAGTCTTTTCGTCTCTTCATTAGCTACTGCGTGTAGCTCTTTATTAAACAACAAATTTGGTGTTTGGTGAAAGGACCGTTCGCAGAACACATACCTATACCTATATATATATATATATATATATATATATATTGTTCCTGAGCCACATCTCCCCCTTACATTACTTGGGGCAGGCGCATGACATTGGTGCCACATCTAGCCCATACATCACATGCTGTCACCCAAGTTACACCCAGCTCATGACCTTTAGGCCACATCTGGCCCACATAAAAGCTGCCTGTGAGCTAGAGGTGAGCCATAAATGATCCAAACTAAGGTCAAACTTGTCTTCTTTCTGCATCCGGTTTTGTTAGGCTCACCAGCCTTCAGAAACAAACACATCTTCAGAAAATAAGAAAATTAATAATTTGAAACAAACAACACGTCAGAAAACACTTTACAAGAGAACCCTTTTCTCTTTTTTTTTCCTTCCAGGGACTGCAAAATATATTATTTTAAAGCTGGTTACTGCCCTAGCATGCACCAAAAACTGAGTTACCTCGATTGGGACAGCACTGAATAAATGAGGCGCTAATAAAAAAAAATAATTAAAAAAATATTTTTAGTCTGTCTCAATTTCAGTTGTTTATTTTAAGTACATCCTTTGCAGAAATATTAACAGCAATTTCAACTGTAGTAGGAACATTTTTCATATTAAAATCAAACCCATGAGCAGAATTTAATCTTAAGACTTCAACCGTGAACAAAATAGTAAATGCAATTCCCAACAAAAAAAAAATAGGTGCATCTGTTTTGGTTAAGTTCTACTGTTCAAGCTAGCAGCAGACACTGTCGTCCTCTCCACCTAAACAACATCACCGTGACGACTGAGTTGAAAGGAGTAAGAGGATATTCAGCTTATTTTAAATAGCAAGAAAGGATGTAATGTGAACCCAAATTCTACTGACATGATAAATTAATCAGGACTGATATGTATTTCTTCCTCCATAAAGCAGCCATTTTGTAACACTGCACAAAAATCAAACATAGATATGCAGCACTAGCTGATGTATAATTGGTATAAAGTTCTTTCTACAGTAATCATTTTGGTTTATGTTCTGTAGTCAGCCAAATTAAGCATGCTTGAAATGTATTCTCAATCTCTCCGACTGTATAAAAACTAATTACAAAGACAGCATTCTCAAATCAACTCAGAACAAATTAAATTTCTATTTGAGTAAAAAACATTTAGCACAGTATGGGACTGAAACAAACAGGAAACTGAATTGACTAGTGATACAATGAGCTGAGTTCATCAGAGTGTCCACACATATGATTGTCCACGGTTATGTAGAGGACCTATGGGTCAGGAGTCCTTAGTTTCACAGTAGGAGTGCAGAGGAGTAGGTGGGAGTAGTCAGTCAGCCAGCTGGACAGGTCACAGGGTGTGTGTAAGGGGAATTATTACTGGAGTGTGTTTCCTTCATAATTTCAATTTCTACTATCCACAGAAGCGCCCCAGATTCCCTTCAGTGTTGCTTGGTTTAAGGTGGAAGATCTTAAGACTGCTTGACCTTGTTCTTTTCCTGATCGTTGATGTGCTGTTCCTCTCTGCTGTCCTCGCGCTCCGGCCGGTCATCACTCTGCCGGGCAATAAGCAGTCGGCAGGTGAGCAGAATACCAAAGACGAGAGCGTGGGCGTACCGTTTCAGGGGATCCCCCACTAACTGGTGGAAGAACAGGACAGCCAGCATGACCAGCAGAAGCAAGAAGTTGGCCACGTCTTTTGGCCGGCCCGGCACTAAGGTTAGCACCACTCCGCAGCCCACTTCCAGGGAGCCAATGATCTTCCGAAGCAGAACTGAGCTGATCCCAATCTTTTTCAGGCCCGGCAATGCCTTGGCATAGCTCTTGTATGCCCTTTTCTGAAACAGAAGACACAAAATATCTCTCACTGAGGTCCACAAACCCTCATAGGGACTTTCTTTTATGAGATCTTGTCAGAATGGTCACCATGCTAACATCCAACTGCATCTACAGAGAATAAACACTGTTCACAAGTCAGCTCTAGCCTATTGCTCTTTTTGTCGAGAAACTTTCATGTACAATTCTAACAAAGTAGTATCCTCTGAGCTTATTGGTTTGGATTTTGCACTAATTAAACCTGCAGCCGTCCCATCCATCATGTTCCACACAGGATGTCTCCACATCAGCACCCGCAGGTGCATCTCACAGAAATTGCTCGAATGCGCCGCCATTGCTCTTCAGCAGCTAAGTTCCTCATTTAAAAGAGAAGCTTAGCAGCTATAGCGCATTTAATACGATACGAAGATCATTCCCCCAGCTGTCTGCAAATATCCTGCACATATATCTGCATTTTTATACTGAATCAGGGCATGCTTTTAGTAAAATAAGATGCATTTATTTATCCTGTTCCAGCGCTAACAAGCTAAAAGACTAATTTAGGATTGTTTTATGCATTTAAAATTAATACTGCCCGTGTCAAAATGGATATATTCTGAGGTTTAAATTAATACATAGCCTAAGTGATGCTAACTTGGAGATTATAGCAAGAATTAATATATATTTATTATAACCTTACAGGATTCTCCGCAATGCAAACAATGCTTCACTTGGTTGGATATGCAGAACAAGCCAAGAAAAAACAACTCATTTTCCGTTTCTTTCATTATTTAGGTCAACCTCCCCACACATTATTGGAGCCTATCGCGCCTGAAGCCAGCTCAGAACAATGGCCTTTACCCCAAAAGGATGCGCTCACTTCACGATGAGGATCCAGCACTACTCACCATTTCACTGTAGGCATCTTTGCTTAGTCTCGGGGTGAGCTTAATGGTCCCCATGAACACGAAAAATAAACCAAGCGCAAAAGAAAGGGCCACGATAGTTATTGTCCTTGGTGAGGCCATCTTTCACCACCGCGCATGCAGCCAGGCGCTTCCCACCGAAGTGAATGAAAGTCGGACTGTTTCCCGCTGAGGATGCACCAGGGGGATGGGCTTCTGAATGAACCACAAAAATGGCGACGCTGTCTCACTTTGCGCTGCATCCTGGAGCAAAGGGACGCCGTTTTCGTGCACAGCTCTTTAACTCTAAGCTGCGGTCACTGTCACTTTATTGTTACTAAATTAAAAGGCTACTGTTGTAACGCTAACAATTCCTTCGTCAAAGGAAACCATGTTGTAAAGAAAGAGTAGAAGGAGACGTCGAGGTTGCCAAGCAACCAGGAAAGACGCTGTGAAGTCACTGCAATTGGAGAAAAAAAGTAGTCCCACTTAAAGCTTCAGTTAAACCAAAAATCCTTGCTTAAAAAGGTCTTAGTTGTACCCATTGAGCGAATTATATATATGTTAATTAAAGAGCTTTAGATGTGCCAAAAGGAAGATTTAGATCCAAATTGAATTTACACCCATTGGCAGTCTTTATGTTGAATTAAACGAGGCTAAACTCAGATCTCCAGGTCAGTTCCCACTTTGTTATTTTTCTTCCCAATGGTGGATAGAAATATTACAGATATATCTATTCCATAGACCAGAATTGCCCAAATGTGGACATGGGAAAACCCTGCCCTGTCTATTTTTTCGTGCTTGCCAGTGCATCCAATTCAAGTAAATGAGTGATTTTGAGGCCTCTGTAGAGCCTGGTGAAGTGTATCAATTAGATATCAATAGATATATCAATTAGGCATGTTCAAGCAGAGAAGCATTTGAAACACTGAGGGTATGTGCTCAGGATCAGGACTGGAACATACAATTCAACGAAACAGTATACTGTATGTATTGTGTTGCCAGATGTAAGCTGTCTTAAGGTACCACAAAGAACATCTTTAGTGTTTTTGTTCAAATGCTGAATAAAGAAAATAGACGCCAGGGTATAGCCTGATAAGTCTTTAATACAAAGACATCCTGACTTTGATAGCTCTGACATAACCAAGGATTTGTTTATGGGCCAAATATCCAAAAGCTGCTCTCGCTGTTCAGTTTGAGTGGTTGACTTCCATCCATTCAATCAGGATATTCCAGATGTTCATCTCTTCAGCAACATGTTTCCAGTTCTAAGGGATTCAGCAGGTTCTAGGTCCACATTCTTAGTTAGATATATAAAGAACCCCCCCCCCCCCCCCCCAAAAAAAATGCACCTAGTAAGCAACCGAATGAGCTGCTTGAACCACCTCTAGAGCAGCAGTCATATAGTGTGAGATCCCACCAGATGATTGAGCTCCTCGTGTGCTGAGCCCACTCATTGTATGGGGGAAACATACCTTGGAAATATTTGTAAAAATTGACTGGTAACTTCAAAGCTTTGCATATTGGCTCATTTCATCTGATATTCATGTTTACCCCAATCCAGATGGAGCGATCTGGCTTTTTCAAACAGGGAACCACAGCCTCAGACCTGAAGGCACCAGCTGTTTCATAATCAGCAGAAAACTGCCCTAATTGGAAGTTTAAAATCATGTTGTGATGAAGCCAAGAGCACCAGGTCAACCTCAAAAAGCAGCGAGGAAGTGCTGAGGTTCCATTATATTAGCATAGCCACACAAGCCGCAATATGGATGGACTTTTTTTGCCTTTCAGACTGAATTTCTCTCACATTTTTAGATGACGCTCCATAAATATGTAAACCATAGGTTCGTGTGGACAAGTTTTAATGTTATTGTATAGAGAAGTCACAATGTTTGAAGACTCTGTGAGACCCAAGGAGCAGCTAACTTGCAGCACAAATACATTGTGATATCAGAGATGCGTACTGTTGCTGTTGTGAACGAATAAGGCATGCAAGTATAGAGACATAAAGTTTATTATTCATACACAAATCTGATCACAAGCAACTTGCAATACTTTTCAGAGAGCTCATCTCATTTGCTGGAAAATGTTCAAATAGTTATATATAAAAACACCAGATACAGTTTAAAAATAATGTTTCCCTTACATTCATCATGGCAGATTTTTTTTTACAAACGCAAACCCCTTTGGCCAAGCACAGACATTCGTAATGAACTTTTTATGACTGTATATTATTACTGTGTTTTATTATTAGTACAGGAATAATAAAACCCTCCTGTCATTACACATTGGAGACTGCAGTTTCTCTCCAAAGGCTCAAGGGTCAGGTAGTCAGTCTACAGGATAGATAGTGACATAGAAAAGTTTTTTTGTTTTTTCTTTAAGTGATGCAGTGTGTCACATACTACTGCTGTGGACCTCATCCTCACACTCAGGTGGCCGGACACAGCAAGGGCTCACTCTCCCTGTCCCTGATTCTGATTCTGATCCTGACGTTCCTTCAGAGCCAGAATTGCTTTTCGGTAAAGATCTATTGGAGACAGGGTCATCTTTTTCAGTAAAAGCTGTGATTTCATCATTTCAGAGTCCGTAGTGTTACTGTATTGGACTGGTGGATGGAAGGAGTGGATGACGCTCACCAAAGGTTGCAGAAAGGTCCACGGGTTGAGAGTAAGCTTCACGTGTCTCCTCTGTGTTGATCTTGTTCTTTCGCTTCACTTTCACTACTTTCTTCTTCTTCCTTTTTTCTCCTTTAACTAGACACAAGAAAAAACAATTAGTTTTTATTTTTTAAACAGCATTAAAAAAATGCAGCCTGTTAATAACAACCGAAGACAACCTTTCGGCAGTTTCTCGTCGCTGTTGAGGGATTCTGGCACACTCGGAGTCTCTTCTTTCACCTTTGTCTTGCGTTTCAGCTTGCCTTTTTTCGGAGGGATCAGGGCACTGCTGGCTTTGTCTCTGTGACCAGAGTTTTCTTGATCCCCTTCATTACAGTCACCCTCCTCATCCTCTTCCTGTTTGTGAGCTTCTTCATCATCCGGTTCACCTTCCTTCACCTTGACTGGCATCTTCTTCTTCTTTTTTGTCCTCAGCTTGTTTTTCAGAGAGCTCTCCTGGAAAGGATGAGTAGTATATTGTCGCTCATGCTATATCGCGAATGACTTCATATTGTGACAAACAATACAAAAGAATAACATAACAGGAGACAGGACACGATAGGCCTTTGCTATTGCTGACATTTTGATCTGTCCCAATAGAGAAATGCATGTGGGAAAAATAACGTCAAGTTTGAATGCAACTGTCCTTCAAATTCAAGTACATTTATTTTTATTCTTTGGTATTTAAACCAGAGTTTTGATATTTGTTTTCTCATGTATCTGTCCGTGTAGTTTTAATCAGTTTTGATGCCCCTGCTGATTTACTGAGTGGCTGTTGTTTTTAAATGTGCTCATAATTAAATTGAGATGATTATTACTAAAAAAAAAAAAAAAGAGGAGGATTTACAAACCTTTGTTAGGAGACTAAGTTACTAAGTGTATATATTAATGAATTAGGCAGCTGATTGTTTCATTCTTCTGACAGTTTTCTAAGAATATAGTGCAGAAATCCTC
This sequence comes from Leuresthes tenuis, assembly GCF_036924035.1. NCBI lineage: Eukaryota > Metazoa > Chordata > Actinopteri > Atheriniformes > Atherinopsidae > Leuresthes > Leuresthes tenuis. The sequence continues at coordinate 11,857,200 of NW_027325365.1, read as the reverse complement.
TGGTTCCAGCTCCTCGATGGGAATTGTTGCCACTTGGAAACTGAATTTAATTAAGCTTTAAATAATTTGGTCGACAAAGCAAGACATTTAAGTCTTCACTCTGAATTGTGGAAGGCTAGGATGTACACTTTGGGGGATGGGCAAGACAGTCATTTAAAGATTTCAGTCAAAATATCCAGGAATGCAAGAATTGGGAAATTCTGGGACAATAACTTTGTTGGAAATTATGATTTGGCCAATGGCCAATAGGTGATACCAATTGCTTTTAACACTGAAGTGTTATAATAAAAGTACTTGAACATTTTAAGAATGAAAAAGATCATAGCTTCTCATATTAAAGAAAATGGTCTCAAAAGATATCTTTACCTATTAAATCTTGTAAGTTTCTGGGGAAGACTGTGCAACACAACCAGGACACAGCAGATAAATATCAGTATCAGCCACTGCCATTGGCTGACATTACCCTATCTGCCAATAGGCTGATTACAGTCAATAAGGTGAATATTGTCCTATACTGATATCAGGCCAATAAATCAATGCATCCTGAAATATGTCATAATCAATCTTAACTTCCTGAGAAATTAGTATTAAAATTATAGAAGACACAAGAGATGTGCTACAAATAGCAAATTTTCCAGTTTATATATATCTCTATATAGAGAGATGTATATACATACACACACATGCTATCGATAATTGAAAGATAATTATATATTTCTGAACATATGCCCTCTTCAGATGTAAATCCATGGTACGTGTTCTTTTTGTAGGGGCAGAATTTGTAGAAGAGCAGTGGATTACCTTTGATTTTTTTACATTTCAAAACAACTTGTTTTCCTGACCTTTTGCAGCATGTTCCGAATGGGTTGCAGCTTCCCTTCGCTCTTGGTCTTTTTCTCTTTGGGCCGATGAACCTGGCGAAGATCTGACTTACTGGATCGTATCCTGAGGTAAGACAATATTTGAGATAGAGGTTCAGCGCAAAGCGAAAATGAACTAATCTGTCTTGTTTAGGCTGATGCTGTCACATGCAATACTTGAAGCCATGAATCCTTTGAATATGAAAGCCTCTCTTACCGTTCGACTTTGGGTTTTCTGCGTACTCTCTCAGTTTTCCCAGTCTTTTCTCTCTCTCTCGGCTCCAGAGGCCTCTTGCTGTCCTGGGCTACACGAGCACATAGCTCTGGATAATCCAAACAGACAGCACGAAGCAACCACCGGAGGCCTCGCAGGGTCTTTCTGTCTGACCGGCGTCGCAGGTCCATTAAGGCTGAACAAGGCTCCTTGGAGGAAACATAAAAGGTCAGTTTTTCTGCATGTCTAAAGTGGCTGGCTGTACCCCCCCCCCCCCAAAAAAAATCCATGGGATATTCTATTCCATTATGTACATGTGATTAATATCTGATCAAGTTTCAGTATAATTACTCACTATATGGCACAGAGAGCGGCTCTGGTTGACCAGCCTCTCCAGAGACAGAATCTCAATCAGTTCACTTCCCACCAAAGAATTCATTTTATCCTGTTTGTTTGCCAACCTGAAAGCAAATCGCAAGTGTCCTGTTAATTTTGCATTTTTAATCATTGAGCACCAAAGAGCACTGTTTGCACTGCACACAAGGTTGAATCACATAGAGAATTCAGGAGATGAAACTGGGTGTTCTTACACTAATATAGGTTTTCCTGCCACCCTCGGCTGCTTCAGCAGGTCACTGAGAACCTCCCTGACCTCTCTCATCTTCTGCCGGTCGCTGGAGTCCACCACAAAGATGATGCCGTGGGCCTCTCCGCAGAGCTCCCTCCAGGCTCCCCGCGACTCCACTGATCCTCCAACATCCAGCAGCGTGACCAGGTAATTTTCAATTCTCAGCTCATTTCTAATGCAGCCGTGGGTGGGCCCTGAGTCTACACCATGGGGGACTGGAAAAGGAAAACACAGGTGGATCACTTGTTGAATTTCTGCTTTAAGCACTTACTGTAAGTCATTGTTGAAGTCACTCATTTATCACCTCTTAACATCCCTCTGATGGAGGAGGTTTTCCCTGCTCTGTCAAGACCAACCACAAGAACGGTCACTTTCCTGCAGAGAAGTACATACATTATGATGTTTGAACAGAAGTAGTGATGTATACCTTGAACTGACAGACGTGGATTTTATCAGTAATCAGTAAACAATATATAACATGTAAAAGCTTGTTCAGTAGGAGTGCAGGAGTACTTTTGATTTTAGGGGAAAAGTTAGCAGAATGAGCAACATTAGGAATTTATTTGAACAAATATTGTGTATTTAAGACAGTTTTACTACACAGTCTTATAAAGTATGGTAAGGTTTGGCTAAAACATTTAAAATAAACACCGTTATGTCACTTCTTGGTGTATCTACCATAATGAAGCCTCGATTTTAGCATTTTTGTTTTCACTTTCAGGATTTTGAGACCCCACGTGTTGAATCACCGCCCAAGAACCCACAGGGACAAGCACCCCCGTGTGGCTGTACTGGCACATGGGTAGTCGTGACTCAGGTGGAGGAACAGACTGTCCGCTCATTTAAGGAGCACGGTTCAGTGTCTTGCATGGCAGCATTGTGTGAATGGGAGGATAAGAAATACACTTTTAAAGCACTTTGTGAATCTAACTAATGTTAAAAGGTGCCAAGTAGGTGCAGACCTTTTACCAAATGTGAGCAGCTTCTTCATCATGAGTTAGCCCAGCCTTAAAGCACGACAGACCTTATTTATTTTTCTATTTCACTCTAAATGAGGCCATATTTTGACTAAATGAACATCATGTTGTGTAGAAGTCGTCTTGATTAGGAAACAAATTTGGAAAAGAGGTAACAAATAAAGCAAGAAGACATATTTTCCTCATAGACTACAGCCTGCCTTCTTTTTGCAACCAGATGCATCACCCCCTGCTGTCCATTCAAAAAAATACAACATGAAGGCACTTTTGCATGGGCTTCACTTTTCTAGTCTGCTGGTTAAATCCTTCTGAATATAGTTTATGGTTTTTCATGATGGTTGAAGCAGGGAGATGGCACCTCCTCTGTGTGAGAGAAGCTTGGTTTAAAATGAGCTTGACGTCATAAAAAGATTAACATTTGGGTTCTTTGTGAATTCTGTGGATAACGTGAAAACAAGACTGAACCTTTTAAATCTAACCTTTTACAGCCGGTGTTTGCTTCTTATTTACAAATGAGACTAAAAAAGATGGGCTAACAGCATGGAAATATTTGTTTTACAGCGTTTAAGCATTGCAGACAGACTAAAATGATGTTCATTGAATTGATAGTGATTGATTTGGATGAGCTACAACTATAGTTTTTTGGCAAATATTTTGCAACATTATGTGGTGAGAATCTAACACTGTCACCAATATTTTCTAAGCTCATTTAATAAACATTCACTGTTAAATTTGGGATATCAAAAATGACCCAAAAGTGATTAAAAAAATGGCCAAAAATAATAATGAATAGATAAGTAAGAAATCTGGAAAAGTATGGAACTTAGAAATGGAAAATGTAAACCCTGTTGATTTTGTTGTGCTGGCTGCTGACAAGGCTTAGGGAGGCTTTTTTTTCTAAATAGAAGTTGATTATAAATTTCACTCTGATTTTTAATTAATCAGTCTTTTGTACCTTATTGGCTCCTGTATTTTGGAGACCCAGCTGCAGCAGTTGCTCATCAGGTTGAACATGTTTAATTGGGTTGAATAAGGTGTGCACAGTGGCCACCATCTTCTCTGGAACTGGTACCTGCAGACAGATGATGAACCTTAGTATGACACACACACACACACACACACGCACGCACGCATGCATGGGGCTTGCTGCCCAAGTAAATGGGGGGGTCATGACCAGGTCTAACGCAAAGATGCTTTTTGTCTGGCTCCCATTGGCTTAGGAGGTGTTTACAGATTGTCGGATTTCCTAGATGTCATGGGAACTATGAGTACCATACCTAAGCTGGGCAGTTCACACCGAGCAGAAGGTGTGTCTGAGATAGTCGGAACACGTGCTAAAAAAAACGCAGGCAGATCCAACAGTCATTCATCCGGTGCATCTGTTCAGGTGCCATAATCTGCTAAAGCCAGTTTCAAATGGCCCACTTCTACAGAGCTGTTAACAAGCTGACCCTTGTTTGTTTTTGTTGCAGAAAACAGCGACGGCGTCAACGTGTATCAAACACTGTGCAAGTAAGCATGATTTAGACAAGTATTAAATATCTGAAATTGCAACACCTTACATATATAGAGAAAGTTCATTTGACAGCTTTGGTATCAAGAGTAAATAGTTATTATAACTCGTAGAAATCCAATGTCAAAACTACTTAATGTGTTGGATGTGTGAAGTTCTGAAGATTTTCCTCTTTATGAAGAAAAATTATATTCTATGTATTAAACGACCGGTTTTGTCTTTTCCACCTCCACTTGGACAAATACAGTAATGCTGTTTAGTGATGTTTTTTGGTCTTGGCAAAAATTTGGAGTCTGGTCCGTGCTTTGAAAAATTCTACATGCAAATCTGTATGTTAATTTAGCTGAGATTAAAAGAGTAAATCTGAAGAGAAACTTCACAATTAGGCACACCTGCAGGTAGAAAAAATTGTGAAAGAGTTTTGATGTGCATTAAAAAAAAACACACACATTAAACACCAAATAATTTTTTTTTTAAATATGGCAATGTAAACAGCAAACCCGCATTACACCGACAGATGTCTATTTCATGAATATCTTTAAAGGAAATGTAACTATTTTGGTTCGTAAATCTGTGATAAATACTGCACTGAACACCAGAGAACATCAGAGAACTACACTGACAGTGAGCAAACATGAAACAGATGGTAACATACAAATCCATGGTTCAAAACAAAGCATTTTAATTACTGCAGGCACTCAACTACTATGACCTGATTCAACTGAATGAGCAAACTACACATAAAAGGTGCAAAATGTAAATATTCATCAAGCTGTTAGAGAACATACTCACAGAAGTAAGTCTATATCCATGCATTTGTTTGGGTGCTTGTCCCTACTAACATCTTGCGCCCACCTGCTACTAAACTAATCAGGCTCACACTAAGCCTTTGGTCACCCCATGTGGGAGGCGCAACCTGGGAAATGTTGCGTTCCCTTGTCAACCAATCCTGTAGCTTCTAGAACTGCCTGCTAATCTCATTGGATGGCGTGAGCCTTCTTCGAAACTCGACCAAATAAAGGTGCATAAATCTGCCCAGGAGAACTAAATGTGTTGAGTCGTGTGATGCGTGACGTGATCTGATGTTCTTGGTGAAGTCAGAAAGTGGCAGCATTAGTGCAGCTTTAGGCTGTGCGGCTTTAGTGTTTCCTGAATGGATGACATGATACTGTCCATGAGGTGTCAAGCTCCAGTGTTCTCGCAATGTACATTTGCAGTATATCTGTGTTCTCTTGTAGGCTACACAGTTTGATAAAATTATGTAAGGTGATAAGATCACAAACAGCTGTTTTTTGTTCTCTGGTATTCCTTTTACTATACATTTTATTTCTCAAAGATTATCTTACTTTTTGTGAGCCTTCCTAACGCGGGGCCCAGCACAATGGTTGAAATGTACTAAGAGTGGATTGTTACAATTAAAGAAGTAAGATGTGAATGTAGATGTAGTTCATGTGAGAAAAGATTTGACAAGGAAATCCATTAAAAATAGCACAATTGTTCAAGGACATGAACCCTTTCTTTACTGGAGGTGAGACCGTCCTCCACCCAAATATGTCCCCATGGAGCATTCGACCCCTAATTACATCAGTAAAATATGCAACCGCAAGTGGTTGTGAGAGCAACTGCAGATGAAAAAAAGAAGGCGTCCCCTACAACATAGAGTTGTAAAAAGAATGTATTTAGCCCTACATACAGTCTTTTTTTAACCCTAACCAAGTGATCCTATTATCTAAACCAACCAGGAATTGACAAAGGTGTTTCAATAAAGTTTTGTTGTGTTTTTGGACAGACTATTGACTCTGAAGTGAAAAGTTTGTTGTTATATGCTGGTCTTTAAGTCGTGTAATAAATGCATAAGTGATTGAGAGCGTTGGATGTAACTGTACCATCCGACGCCACCTCCAACCTCCTAATAAAGGCTTTTGGATTTCCTATAAGAGACAGTTGAGAATGCTGTCCGCTCTGGTGTGGAAATGCTCATACCAATTATATTTCCCTTCATCTCCTTGCAGTCTGAGGATTTGTTGATTCATTTAAACTTGTCTTCTTCTGAAGCAGAATAATTTAATAACATGCATGTTTAATCTTAAAAATCTGAACAAAAGACAGTTTTATGCTTGAATATTAATCTATCTTGGGTTTTCTGTAATAGCCCAGGGTCAAAATCATGCACGCAGGCTCAAAGATATCAAAGTCACTCACCCAAATCATTAATTGATTGGGACTGGAAGTTTCAAAATGTCTTGAAACTTACCAAGTTTATGTCCCAGTAAGTGATCATGCTTGTCTGCAGCTGACTGCGTCTCTATGCCAGCAAAAAGGGTTTGTTCGGCAGCACTCTTCAGATTGACCCAGACACAATAAAATGGAAGAAGTCCAATAAACTCACTGCAGATCTGAAAATGTGGGTCACAGATTTACACAAGTTCTGAGTCATTTTCAAACAGCAGACTGAAAGAAAAGCCAAGCTGTCAGCCTGAGCTGAGATCACAATGACTCAGATGGTCAGGAGCAACCCACAAACCATGAAGGCACGGGTCTGCCATGAACTGCGGACAGTTTGAAAATGCTTCAGTCAAGAGAGTTATCCTAAAACTGCCATCTGAAATCCTCTACTCCAACATCATTATCTTGAAGCCTGACTACTGTTTGCAACTGACCGCATGGACAAAGAAAAAGGCCTCTGGAAGAAAGTTTGATGATGAGACAAATATTCAGCTGTTTGGCCACAATGATCAGATGTACAACCCCAATTCCAAAAAGTCTGGACACTGTGGAAAAAACTGAACACAATGATTTACAAATTTATCAAACCAACATTTCATTCATAAGGATCACATTTTTTTTTGTGCGGCATTCAGCACCAACAGCTTTGTTCCAACTGTTAAACATAGTATTGTAGGCACCATTCTCTGGAGATGTTTTACTCTTAGTGGAACTGGTAAATTGCACAAAATTGATGTAAAAACAAAGAAGTGGGATCACTTCTGAAATCATAGGATCTGTGCCAGGAAACCATCAAATTCAGCAGAATACAGAATTCTGCCAAAAGCTTATCGATTACAAACAAAAGTATCTCTCGTCAAGGGGGAACTTCCTGTGAGGCTTTCATCCAAAACTTAGGTGGGCTGTATTTAAATTTCTTTAGCCTTTATGTATATTTTTACCTTTGTGTCATTTACAGAAATCCCACAATAAAGCAAAACCAGTGCTCAATTTTCCCACATTAAAGATATACGTCGTACAATTATTCTGCAGCCAGAAAAAGAACAGTTCAGAGAACTTGTTGAATGTCCAAAATTGCCATGATCTTCAAATCTATCCGAATAGAACGCTGTTCATGTGTCTGAGCCATTGCTCACCTCAGCATTAATAAAGGATTAATTCAACAAACTGTATTACATAACGGTATTAATGATTCCGGCTGTTCAGCACATATTGTATTTAACATCTGCCACTAGATGGCCTCATGTTCACATAGTCCTCAGCAATAGTATGCCGCTATGTTTGAGTTGTTAAAGCTAAATTCCAGATTACATTCTACTGAACGTATGTGTCTGTGCAACATCTAGAAAAACCAATCCATGTTACACATTATTTAATTATTATGCAGGAAATCTGTAGAATAAATTCAGTGAATTTAAGAGGCAGAGCTTCTGCAACCTTGTTGCAAATGGAAAATCAATATTTAGTGACATATTTCAAAGACTTGGAACAGTTTAGGCTTTATCTCATTATGTCATTAAACCCCTATCCAATCAGACACTGCCTTCCTCTGCTGAGTAAACTCATCCTAGACTCTGGACATAACCCTACGTCAGCTGACACACAAACACACAGCAAAACCAGCAGTGGTTGATTACCACACCCCTGTTTATTCCCATTCTCCACATTGCAAATGTGTTTCAGACACCCCCAGCTGCTAATGTTGCAATATGTTACTGTTAGGCTACACGGAATTCGCTGATTTAGAATATCAATGTTAAAAGAATATTTTTGGTAAGTACTCATTGTCTTTCCTGTATGAGAGCGATGAGAATACTGGAATAGTTTGTGCCTGCATGATAACGCTACGGTCAAGAGCTTTATCATACAGACAGTTAGCTTAGCCTAAAGAGTTAAAATGGAGAACCAGCTGGTCTGTCTACTCAGACGTAACAAAAATTCTGGACACCAGTGGTATTTCAGGGCAGCTATATCATTTCTCATGTATTTGGATGAAGCAAAACTGTTGTTCCGATTTCAGATTTTGTGCTAAGCTAAACTAACCAGCTGCTGCGTGTTTACTGTACAATTTTGAGTGTATCAATCTTCACATTCTCTTAGCAGAAAGTCAAATAAACATATGCACCTGCAGAGGTTTTCTTGTCAAAATATGTCAAAACAAAAGGAGAGCATGAGGTCGACTTCAGTTCCCTGTGAAGAGTTTGAAACAGACGAGTAGTGTGGTCTTACGCTGACAGGCTTGGAACACAGTGGATAGCCCGGGGCATGCCTGGCCTTACATAATGAGCTTTATGTCTTGTGCTTCCTCTGGCCTCCACAGACACACAGTCTACAGTCTGAAGTCACTGACCCACGCCACTGTTTCACCAAACACATGCATTAATAATGACAAGGCCACATACAATGTGCTGACTCCCTCACAAAGAAAAGATCTGATTAGACAGGAAGAGGTCATCATGTTTTGAGTAAAGTGTGTTGAAACTGTTGATGGTAAAACGTACACAGAACAACCCCCTTTGTTTTGTATTTCAAGTGGAAATTACAGTAAAATCAAAGCTGAAAAGGTTCTGCAATGGCCACCACAGTTGGTGGACATGTCACACGTATTTCTGTTACTAACTGAGCAAATAGAATTGACTAATGTCATGTAAATTGCATGTGTTCTAAACAAATATGATACATAATGAGTCAATGTCTGTGAGGAAATGAATGAGAGGACAGAGTGGAAATCTAATAGTTGGTTCTCTGTTTGTTGTCTGCACCTGTTCACACTCCGCTCTAAAGCTTGTGAGTCACTATAACAAGGCCAGCCCCGCCATGCCGGCTGAAACTAAAAATGGAAACGCAGAGAAACTGATCTCTCTAAGCTTTGCCCTCCACAGTGCTTTCTTTTGGATAAGAAAGAAACTGTGTGTGATAAAGCTGTGGTGCATCTCTGATAGTATTTTCTAAAATTAGCGTCTCTTGGTCGGAGTCCAGAGAGATTAAAGTATAGAAATATGATGCGTTCCTCGCATTTAACTATTTTCTCACTGTAATTATTTTTGAGAAACCCAGAAGTTGATTTGATTTTACAGCTTTGACCTCAACTTCCACTAGTAGTAACTGAAGTACTAGTAGTAGTAACACTACTCAGTAACCTGTGCATCATACCACATGCAGAGTTAAACATAGCCCTTATGTCAGCTTTATTTATACACTATTCCAACACAACTGAATCATTGTTCTTTTTTCTATTTCTAATACATGGCTTAAAAAAATACTTTTTCACTGATCCTGTACAATATACGTCTGTTAGTAATTTGTAAAGTAGATGTATCTCCCCTTAAGTTATGTATATTTGTCTCTAGGATTTTGGTTTTCACAAGGAAACACCTTTTCACATTTTTCTTTTATTACTGTGGGAAAGCTGCATGGTGGTGGTGTTGCTTAGCACCGTCAACTCACAGCAAGAAGGATCCTGGTTTGAATTCTGTCTGGGGCCTTTCTGTGTAAACTTTGCATGTTCTCCCTGTGCATGCATGGGTATTGTGGCTTCCTCCCACATTCCAAAAACATGAATATTAGGTGGATTAATGAGTCTCAATTGATTGCAGGTTTGAGCGTGCCTGGTTGTTTCTCCAGCTCCCGCTGACCCTGAATTAGATTAATTGGGTATAAAAAAATTGGATGGATGGATTGTTGGAAGCCAAGAGGCGAAGATGCTTATGTACACATTATTTTTTGTTCTGTAACTACTCCCTCTTCTTCTACCCGTCTAAAGGTGTTCGGTAAAGAGGTCAGAGTCGGTGGTATGTTTATTGATTGTTTGCTGGTTTTAATGAGTGCAGATGAGCGTCAGACCAAGACCCAAAGAGGTAATGAATTTTGAATTCTCGAAACTACTCATCCGTCACAGCCCGTCAGAACTGGCTGAAAAGCTGGCAGGCAAGTAATGAGCGAGATCACATTTGCACAACATTTCCATCAAATTATGTATCTACACTGCTCAAAATATGGGGAACGTCCAGCTCAAGGGCCAAAAGTGGTCCATGGACCATCTCAATCTGGATTGAGACGTCATCAAAAACAAAACAACCAAACTAAAAATGTATTTTAAAAAAAACAAACAAGTTTGATAATTACACTTGAGGCATGTGAGGAATGTTAAAAATCTCTCCCGCCATGTCACTTGATTCCAGCGAAGAGTGCCATCTACATTTAGACAGAACAGAAAAATAGTCCTCAAGTTAAGTCTGCCAACCACAGGGTTGGTACACTGATCAAGGCCAAGGCAGTTAAGAAAGTTTGAAACAAACTACAAACTTTCCAATCCTAAACCAGACCGAATTTTCACACAACGCTTCATAGAAGTTAGCAGATACACTTTTAATTTTTACAAATGTTCAGCCATGACAGCTAATTTGAACTGTTGGAGAATCTATAGCTGAGTCCCATTCAACATAAACATTACTCTAACCCCAGCCCTACCTGCTGACCAAGTACGGAAGCCCAGAGAGGCCATGCTTGAAAAAAAATTTTTTAAACATTTTCTCGAGATCACAAGTTAATTTGCTCATTGTGCCAAGATATCAAAGCTAGTTCTTGTGGTGGTAATTGTCATTATCATTATATATTAAGTTTTTTTTGGCAATTAAGCTTACATGATGTCAGTGTTTTCTGTAAAACAAAAAGGTATTTTCTTGAAATAATAAGTCAATATAGTTTGTTAGTTCCGTCTTGAAAAGTTGGTTTTCTCATCACCACAAACAGTGGGATTGCCTGTAGGCCAGCTACCAGCTAAGGTGGAGTTGAACTTACTTATGTCCACAGATACTGCTGTATGTGCACAGAAGCTTATTTTTGCTAAACTCAGTGCAGTGGACAGAATCACACACTGAATTGCACAGATAAATGCAAGATATGCTAAATAAAAAGACGATATTATACCAAAATCAGGTCCCAAACAACAAAATATTTGGCTAATTTATTCAAATAAACAAATGATAATACTACCAAACAGATCCAGTTATGTGTTTTTTTTATGAATTCTTGTGTAGTGGATTACATTACTTACTATATTGATAACAAAGATATGTTTTAATATTGAAACTCTATTACTATGTTTAATATGTGGTTAAGAAGATAATAAATTAATTTGGATGTGATTTTAGAGGGTAATTAAACAGTTTGAGTGTAAAAAGAAGTTAGATTTCCACGTCAGTACATACAAAAGAACTTGGCAACCAAACAAACCGACTTATGACGTCAACTTCGCATTTTTTATTCATCTTCAAGTAAAACGAAAACTGTTGTTCTGTTCCTCTTCCTTAAATAGTTTCAGATAAGTGTTTTTGCTCTCGGTAGTTTGAATTTAAACACACGCACATATATATGTTGGAGTGACATGTATATTCCCACTAGTATGTATGTAGGCTAAATTCTCATTTTATGAGTAGATGCTACTCAAAACACCTTTTGAACCTATAATTCTTCTCGTCATTAAATGCACTCAAATGATATATTATCTCTTTTCTTATTTTGAAATGAGTCGTCATATCCGGTGCAGGTCTCTGCTTTTCTGGCTGACTTGACACAGCTGCTTGCTCCACACTGAAAACACAAACCATCTGACAGCGCCAGCAAGTGTGCTGACTCTAAAACAACCAGAACCCAATGACCTGCTGTCAGACGTCTTGGTGTGTCTATAGCCAGGGACAAACGAGCTTATTAATGCCTCAAATCACTTCCAAGTGTGGGTTAAGGCGGCCTGCGTGGACTACCAGCGGAACTGAGTGCAATACAAGGCTGAACTTTCCCGATCCCGAGCTGAGCTCAATGCCGACGTTCAGGTGGTTTCCCCAGCATTAAACGGGCCACACAGGACGGTAACGCCACAGTAAATGAAAACCTCTGAGGGTGGTGATTGTGTGCCTGCAATGGAGCTGTGAGCCAGCCGAAGATTGGGGTTGATCATGGTGAGAAACAAGCAATGATCGAGTTGGTGGAAAGTTGGGAGAGACGGCGGACTAAAGGACAAATGTGCAGAAAGTGATATTTTTTGGAGGAGAGTTTGCTTTAAGCGTGATTTAGACACACATATATATATATACAGCGTTCTGCAGTCGCATGGTTTAAACGGCAAACTCAACAATACCGATATGGGCGAGGTGGCCATGGAGGAGCAGGACAGGGAGATCACGAACATGGATCGGCGCTCCTCGGTGGTGGAGAACGGGATCATGCTGGTGATCAACCACAGCCGGGTCCATCCTCCGCTCAGCGTCGTGCTGGCCACCGTGCTCTACTTGGCCGAGTTCGTCACCGCCGCCGTGGTGTGCAGCGTGTACCGCAAGAACGATGATGTCATCTGGATGGGCTTAACCATCACCTTCATGCTGCTGCCCGCTGTGCTCATTCAGTTAACTTTGACGTTCATCCACAGAGACCTGGGTCGGGACCGGCCTCTGGTTCTGTTTCTGCACCTGCTGCTACTCGGCCCCGTCATCCGGTAGGTGAGGTTCTGGTGGAGGAGCACAGAGGCGTAGAAAATAAGCATTTTTTTTACACTTTTTACGCCCTGCTTAGCTGCAGGACATTTTATTGATAAAAATGTTTGTGATGATTTGCGTGGATAGATTATCGGACAACCCTGCGCACACCCAGGGGCCCAAAGAGTCAGGGGGACCCAGATCGTGTCTCAGACATAAAGACAAATAAACAGTACCAACGAAACGTTTGGACACACCTACTAATTCAAAATGAATGGATGGGTGTGTCCAGACTTTGGTCTAATACCGAGGCAAAGAAAAGGCGGTGTGCATGACAAGAAAAAAATAAATCACCTTAAAGAATCTAAATACCTTCAGTAAGAATATGTGAAACAAAACAACCATGAACAATATCCAAAAGACCACTGCAGGACACAAAATGGCAAAAACATTGTAAGAAAATACAATACAGAATGTGCAGAGATGCTAAACAACTGAAATTTGACCACAAAACAAAAAACAGGTGTTTATTAAGAGACAAAAACAGGTTAAATGAGATTCTAACTTACCACAGTGACACCCAAAATATGAAATAAAAACAAGTATAAAGAGAATCAAAATGACCTCAAAGAGTAACAGCACGAGTACAAAGAAGCGTGGAAGGATAAAAATGAGACTAATAAGGACCAAAATGGCAATGTAGATAAACATTATGAAGTGTAAAATGACCACAAGTGTGGGGCTCCTTACATGCACATGCCCACAGGCTCTGTTTGTTCGTCTGTTCTTCATGACGAAGTGTGTTTATCCACTCAAATGATAAGTTAAACCCATTCAAGAGATTTAAAATCAGTTCATCTTACTGGTTAATTTCCATCCCTCTGTCCTCCGTTTCCATTTTCCATTCAGCAGCTCAGTTCTTTGGATACAAACTAACAATCACTGTTGAGTGCATTAAAGGCTTTTTTTAATGGACTTGAGAAGAGCTGCACACATTAATCAGTTAGTCCACTACCTGAAATTGTCCTTTCTAATAAAATACATGAGAGCAGATTGTAGTTTTTGATTATTTTTGTATAAAAAACGTATCAGATTGTGAGGATTTTATGCTGTTTTTGGACGTTGAAGGCTGAATTAATTCTAACTGGATGTTCTGCTTCCCTTTTCCATTAAAACCATGACAGTTATTGGCGGACAGATATCTGCAGAATGCTGCATGATCTTTCAGAGCTGACCGGATGCTGCTGTAGTTTAATGTTGATTGATTTTTATCATTATTATAACTTAGTTCGAGCCAGTGCTTCTGCACTGAATCACACAGCTTATGCCGTGTAACATCCTACAGGAAGTAAGACTTAGAGATAACGACCTCCCACGTTAATGAGCACGCTGAACAGGGGTGGACCTCAACAAAAGTCTCCCTGATGTTGCAGATGTGAAACCACTGCAGTTTATGCTCTGAAACCGCTCTGTGATATCACCCTGCAGATCTGGTCACCCCCCCAGTAGCGCATCCTTCGTGGTTATGACTTGTATGAACTCATCTTCAGGCCTCAGAGGCCTCTGACAGCTGGCTGGATCAGCTGGAGCAGGGACAGAGGGGCGGTTGTAGATGTTGCAAGGAATGTTTTTGGAAATAATGCATCGACTTGGAAATGCGACTAAAGATCTTGAAAGATGCTCCTCTTACAAGCCTGGAAGAGTTTGGTGAAGGTTGAGGGACGATGTCTACTGAATCTCAGCTGACATGTTGTTTGGAGGACAGTTACTCATGTAGGAAGGCGTGGGTGGGCTTATTAAAAATGTACTCTGTTTCACCCTCTGAACTTTGATTTGTCAACAGAGGTAAGGTGAATTTTACGGTGTTGTAGGAGTTATTGGAGAGGTGTGTTCTTTTACTGGTCAAGAAAATCTGTCTTGCCTTCAGCTGCAGGTTTGCTGCCATAAAGAAAGTCAAACCAAAAGGCCTGTGACTGGTTTGATTTGTGGATTCTGCTTTCAAAGTGTGCGCCCAGATTATATGTGATGTTTCTTTTGAAAGATACAAACAAAATGCCATTTAAAATACAGGAAATGATCTTGCTGTGAGTGCTGAGCGAGCAGGTATGATATGAGCTAGTGCTTTGTGTAATATGAGATAAAGTCATTCAAGGCTGACTGGATGTGAGTTCAGATAAACAAGTTGTGATGAATGTCATTTGAGTCAGAAAGGGCTTCACAAACCGGGACAAAAAGTACTTGTACGCCAGAGTTTCCTGCACATTTAGAGTTCCCACTGTAACTGCACCAAGGTCATGGTGTCCGGGGTTCAGCCTCAAAGAATTACTCATTAACACATTAAAGATAAAGCCTCATGTAGGAGTCGGATAGACCACAGGCAGCTCGACTCACGCTGGCAGCGTTAAGTCAGAGTCAGGTGGCACCAGATGTGACCAACTTATTCAGCAGTCTGCTGTGTGACAAATTATGTCTGAAGCAGTTTCCTCCTACTAAAAGTGAGGCGTAGGAGTGACGTTTAAGATCAGCTCTCATGTGATCTCATGATCAATCACATGTATGCTCAGAGCTGGAATAGCCTGCTGCACTATTTGTTTAGTTTCATCAATTTAAGCGTGCGATAGAAATTCAAATGTCAGTTTAGTGACAAAGTAATGAGGGAGTATTAGGGAAATGGCCAGAAATTGCTTTGGTGGCGTGGTTTGTGGACACGTTTATGTTCTGGTAGGATGTCTCCTCCGGGAAGGCATCATCCCATCCATGAAGCATGAGGGTTCACTGAATGGTTCGATGAGTGCGACTGCTTTACCTTTCATGGTCAACAGATGTCAGCCCAGCTGAGTGGATTTTGAACTCATGTTGGACGGCGCTCTCCACCTCCATCATCAGAACACCAAATAAGGGAAAGTGTTTAGATTTCACTAGATCTCTGCAGACTAGTAGAGTAAATGCCAAGGAGCATGCAAGCCGCTCTGGAGGCGCCAAATCCTGACCAAGACACTTAATGTTGGTTCTTCAGGTAGTTTGTCATTCGTAGAAGATGCTTGATGGTTGACTGAACCTAAATGTAAATAAATCGTGTCAGTTTTAGAGCAAAGTCGGTGTGACACATCAGATAAATATCTGTCATCAGTTTATCCATCAATGTTAAATCAATTCTTTAGATCAGCTCTAACACAGCTGAAATCAGCTTTTTTTTTTTTTAAAAAGACAGAAGCAGAAAAATCTGGGACGGTCCCGCCAAAGACGGCGAGCACCCTAAACCAAAAGTGCACATGTTGGCTCTGCCTCCGGTTAAGAAGGCTTTGCTTGTGTCGGTGATTCAAAACGGTATCGACCATGAAATAGTTTGTCAGTCTGAGTGTCTGTATCTCTAAAATGAAGACTTTTTGTAGTTCCAGCTGCTCCACAGCTGTAAGGTCTCAGTCTATAAAGCAGCAGTTAGAGGGTTGTTGTTAAAGTCCAGCTCTTTGGGCTCTGTTGGTAGTGTTCTCGCTGTGCTGCCCCAAACAAATCACCTCTGCTGCTTCTTGGATCAGATGGGAGGTTTCCTGTGTGACTGGAAGATGGTGCAACTGCTGATCTTGTGGCTGCACACAAACGCACCATATTTGCTATCAAAAGAGGAATTTCAGCTTGTGGTGTTTGCAGTTGACTGTATACAGCGTGCATGTTTTTTTAGAGCCTATCTGGCATCCTGCTCGAATCTATCTTAAGATAATGTGACTGTTTCCTCACCGTTAACACTTAGAGGACAGGTCTGGTGGATCTTGTTTTGACTTGTCTTTTTGGATATGAGATCCTTTCGCTAAAGAATGGACAAAAACTACATAATTACCCTGCCTGTTTGGACCAGTCTCAGCATGCAGAGCCTCCTGCTGTCTGTTACAAATCTCACGGTGTGATGAGACTGTGTCAGATGGGGTAATCCTGAGAGACCAAAACAGGATGTTCTTGCTAAAGAGCTGCTGAAAGAATTTCCTATCTACCCCCTTGCCCCATAGTCGAAGTGTTTCTTGCATCTTTTGCTGTCTTTTGTGTGGTATTTGTCACACAGTTCTGCTTAACTCACTCACAGAGGGAACAGATTGCAAGTGAAGGCTGCAAACATGGCAGTGAACACGATTCAGCCATGAAAGTCAGCATATTTATTCTCTTGGCTTTTTTTCTTTTCCCTTCCCCAAGTGAAATTCAGTCTGCCTATCGGTTATTCTAAGGACTTCTAAATGCCCGCTGGCTGGAGTTCAGTACTTTCAGTACACTCTGCATACTGAGCCTATTGTCCTGCCAGATTCCCAAACAAATGATGACTGTAAATCAGGTTTTTGTGCCTTCTCTGTAATTCTGTGGTAGACGCTGTGCACTAACACTCAATGATGCCTGTGGCTGTTAGTGTGAAGAGTTCAAGAATGTGTGTGATAAGGCCTTCGCTAGTGAGTAACGACAACATTTGTTCTGGGTCAAACTCAGTTCTTTGACCAGTGTGGAAACTCGGTCCGCTGCCACGCTACACTACCAGCAGTCTTAGCAACAGTGTCTGTACATGCATGTCAGCACAGGGATGTTAGATTTAGTGCTGCAGTGGGAATCCCCAGAGGGATGTGGTTGTGTTCTCATGCTTACGTCTGCAGCACTTTGTGTTTCAGGTCATTTCACTCAAATGTTACTACGTGGTTTGCCGTGACATCTTGTAAGTGGAAACCTGCTCTTCCGGTTTCTGTAGCTTTGCTGTTGCACGTTAAACATTTGGCTGTGAGATGAGTTCTATTTGCATCACATGTTTCTATTCATTCTATTTTTTTTTTTCCTCCTTCGTCAACATTTGCCATACATTTCTTTCAAGTAAAAAGGTCTGCACTTTTGACACAGAAACCCTTTTCATCAATAAATCCTGACTCGCTCTAAATGAATACTGTTGCTGTCCCCTGTGACCAAACACTGACAGCCTTTACTTTGCAAACATTGAGCGAGCCACACCCAGAGATTTTCAGTTAATCTGCTCAGGCCGGCCTCGGGGAGCGTTTTCCTCCTCCTGACTGCCCTCTGCTGGAACCTCATTTCAGAGCTTGTGTCTGTTTGGCTGTGATTTACAAAGAAATAACTTATTGTAATGGGTCCCTGCATGACATGACATTTCTGAGATCAATATTTTATCTAATACATAAATGTCACATTTTAAGTACTTAAACTAACAGATTGCTAACACATAACCTCTCAAAGTCATGTTTCTGCTTTAAAAGTTTTGTATATTCACACGGTGATAACTTCTCCCATGTGATCTCCTGTAACGTAAGCACAATATGGCACTGCCCCCTGTTGGTGTTGAAAAAAAACTTCAGTCTCACTCCCTTCTCTCTCATTTTCTCTCAGGTGTTGTGAAGCCCTGGTGGTCTATTTCAAGGCAGGTAAACAGGAGGAGCCTTACGTCACCATCTCCAGAAAGATCAGCCTGAAGAAGGGGCAGCAGACGCCCATGGAGCTGGAAGTCGGCCAGTCGGAGCGCACTCTGGCCATGCACAGGAACGCCTTCAAGCGCACCGCGGTCATCCAGGCTTTCCTGGGCTCCACACCTCAGTTGACGCTCCAGCTCTACGCCACCATCCAGGAGAAATACATCCTCCCTATAAGATGTAAGAAGCACTGGGGTTCAGGGTTTTTAAGAATAATTTTATGACAGATTTGAATCTGGGTTTTGTTATTTTGCCAAAGGTGCAAACGCCTCCGAAGTAATAATATTATGACATTATTTGAGGTTGGCAACATTTAGTCTGTATTTAAATTGGAAAACTCATGACGGAAGATTTAAAACAGAAAAAAAAAGCAATAAACAAACATAATGTACAGACAAAAAGAGATTTTTTTTTTTGGCATTTATGTGGATAAGTTTCAATCAAAAGTCCTCGTTCAGTTCAGTTCAATCACCTTTGTGATATGGGGGCGGATACAACCACAAATCAGTTTTTCCATTAAGTTATTTAACAGTAACACAAACAGTTTTCATGTTCTTCTGTGGTAACAGTGCAATGCCCCACATGATGTCTGGGACAAAGTCACATGTTGTTCCATCCATCTATTTTCTATACCTGCTTTGGAGTCGCCAGTTAACCTAACATGCATGTTTTTTGATGGTGGAAGCCAGAGTACGGGGAGAACATGCAAACTCCACACACAAAGGCAGATCGAACCTGGAACCCTCTCGCTGTGAGGCGACAGTGCTAACCACCACACCACCGTTTCAGTTCCACCATGTAGGAACTCTTTTTGAATACTGAATAGGTGTGTTTCATTGCTTCATTTGTACAGGGATAAGATAACCGAGGCTTTCCTCAACAATTTGGAGTCTGTAGTTGCCATTGTTCAACATGAGGAGAGAAGACTTTAACATAAAGTCTGGTATTTGCACTTTAATCACGTCTGAATTGTTTGATTTTTAGAATTTTACACTGAGGAGCAGAGGGGGACCTCATTATGGAGGGCACTGCAAGTGCATTCCTGGCTTCAGAAGCTCATGTATGCCCCATCTAGCAGAAGTTACTTTTTCTTGGCAGTTTAAATCACCGTCTACCTTTTTCCTCTAAAGAGATATTTGTTCTTTTGTGGTTGAAGTAGTTCTGAATGTTTCATTTAATGGATCTGTGAGTGCATGCAGGCAAACGGTGTGTGTGGCAGTTAAAACCAAAAGGCAGAGCGAATCTGACAGAAGTGCAATTTGGAAACCATCAGCTGTAAAATAACAGGGGTTGTTATCCCCAGAAACTAGTCATCAGATGATGGCTAGTGTCTTGGCAGACTGACATCCACTTTTGTCTGACATCAGCTGACTGAACAACTGACCACTCGACCACAAATCGACCACTCTGACATGCACAGTTCCTTCTTTTGGAAGATGCAAGAGGTGCTCGATGTGCTTTAAAGCCCCCACAACATTGCAAGGGGTTTTCAAACTCTCAATTTCTTCTTCTTGAACCTCTCTTTGGGGACATTTTTAAATAGATGGCCCAACATTATCTTCAAACACTCTTTGAGATGGAGCAGAAATCACAGCTGAATCAGTGAAAACAAGCTGTCTTGTCCCTGAAGCAGTGACAAACCCCAATATCTCACCCACCATGAATCGCTTTACGTTTCCCTCGGTAACAGTGTCTCTGGTCTCCACCAAACATGTTTTCCATTACTGCAGCCAAACAACTCAAACCCTGATTTATTTGTCCTCAGCATACTATTCCAGAAGACCTGGTATTTGCCTTTATGCTCACTGACAAACTGCAGTTTGGCTCTGAAACTCAACAGCCTTTTTCCCCCATGCAGGCGAAATAAGTGGTTATGTCTCTTCTTCTTGTAGATGTGGCAATTTACCACAGATTGTTTCTGAGTTACCTGTAAATCCTAATTTCAGGACTGTTTTTTTTTTTCTTTTTCTTTTTCTTTTGAGAGTTGAAATCTATGAATTTTCTTTGATTCAGTTCAAGTGATATCGAAAAGTATTTTCAAACAGATATACACCTCGTCTGATGCTGTGATACTCAGTTTTTCTAACTATGAAAAGTACATTTTCAGTATTTTTCATTTTCATTTTCTCACGATATCGTCTTTTTTCTAAAAGGAGGATTAAACGCTTGCTTGTTTTTGTGTGCTGTTCGCTCTAACTGAGAGATGTGTCTTACAAGGGAAACACTAGAAAAATACTACAGAAAGATAATTTTAACAGTCTGTGTTCTGTGTTCCCCTTAAAACATCAGTCTGCTGCCGTGTCTGTGTGCATTTACCTCTGTGCTTTGACGTATAAAGGCTACAGTTTTTTTTTAGGGCAAACTAAAACTTTGGCCTCATGATGGCACTAAAAGAAGAATCATAGTTTTTATCTTGAGTAATTAAACTCATGGCAATCCTCCCAGTAGCTCCAGTAATAATTAAAGGACCGGAATATTTTTTTGCCCTCTTTAATTCACCGAATGTAAGCTTTTTTTTATCATAGACTTAAAGTTGATCAATAAATTAGAGAATATAGTGAGCTTTAACATGCATATATTTTCTATTCACTTTTTAACAAATGAAACGCTTTTCCTTACAGAAGATCACATCAGCTCAGCATTTTTTGTGAAAAATAGTTTTGCATTATCCCAAAAATGCCCCAAAGAGTGACATCAAGAATGTGTCTCGATGGTACGATTCATGCTGTGCAGAAGGAACAAACTAGAGGATGTGGCATTACTCTGAAAAGTCCAGTAACTCTCTTTGGTAGAGGTGAAGTTGGCTTTAAATCCCACCACCGTGTTTCACTCTTGGTTTGATACAGCGTGGTATTTGCCTCAACAAGTCTCAAACCTGGATTCATGGGTAAATAGACTTTGATTTGGAGAGTTAGATTAGACTTTTGCGAAGCCCTCTTTTGATGAGGCTTTTGTTAATTATTGTTGCAATATTTATGTACTCTCTCTCTGTGATATGGGTATCATATAGGTGCAGTGTTGCCTCACAGGATGCAGGCGTTTCTCTCTGTATCTGCCCGGTAAACAGAGTTGACCTGTTCAGGGTGTACCCATCTTCTGACCCAGAGTCAGCTGGCTTCATCCCTGTAGTGCAGAAACTGTTGTTTAACAGAGTTTAAGACGCATTTATTTAGAATGAAAGTGTGTTTTTAATGTAAATGGATCACCCTGTGCTTTCTAAGGAAAGTTCCTTGACTTAGATATGACTTTCTTTAGACCTGTTTTGCATTATCGAGACCTATTTAGTCTAGATTAATCAGTGGGTAGAGTGTTCACTCACAAAAGGTCAGTGGTTATATCCTGCAGCCCCTGCAAGTGTTGAGTTGTCTCACATGTTCATCGGTGTGTGACTTTAGAGAAAAAGTGCTGCATATGTAAAGTAAGAAGAGCTTAACAGGCACTACATAATGTGGACCAGTTTATCATTTAGTTAGATGGCTTGAAAAGTTGTCTTTAGGATCTTCAAAAATCCAGCCATTTTTTTGTATTTCTTTTAACACAGGTATGATTATTTCTGGAAAATGTGGTGTTTTTCAATGCTTTTTTTGCAGCTCTGATCCCTGCCAGACAAGTTTGAAAATGAGAGATCATTCAAATGAAACCACACCTGTGATTTTTAAATAACCTAAAAGTGTAAACTTGGTTGAAAAATGACCTGTTACTTGAGAAGTTTTGCATTTTTGTACCTGTCAACCGGGTCTCTATCTGAAGGGGGGGGGGGGATGACCACGTAAACTGTGAGGAACCTGATTGTGAGACCTCATGAAAACTGAAAAGAGATACAGGAGGCTTGGTGACCAACTAACCTAAGTTTAGCATTAATTAGGAGGTAGCGCTTGAGCCACAGTACCTGTAGTCCTGGCACAGAGAGCCAATCACACAAGCTAGTTCTAAATAAAATGGACTGGCAAAGACTTCAGAATTAGCACAGGTGTTATCAGTGGAAATCAAAGTGACAGCTCAAACTGTGCAAAGGACAACATGAAAACAACCATCAGGACCAGGTTTGTTGTGCAGATTAAGATATTATTGAGTCCCAACAGTGAAGCACAGAGATGGGAGTTTGATGATACTGAGTCAGCAACCTGAGTGGAGTGAGTTAAAAATGGTGCCATGACAGGTTGTGGATGTGACAAAAAGCATACCTACAAGATGACTCCCAGTGTCCAAATGCTTGAGAGTAAATTAATATTCCAGCGTGATAACGACCCAGAGCGTGGCGCTATGATTCAATATTGGTCCTCTGAAACTGTTTGACCTCTGACTCTGTTCATGTGCTTTATTGCACTTTTCACAAAGTCTTTTACTGGAAAGACTGGGCACACCCATATTTATAACAGGTGTCTGCAAGCTGGTTTAGTTGAGCAAGATAAGAAGATAGAATTTCCCAGAATATCACCTGAATGCTGCTGCAGAGGATGGAAATGGCCAGAGAAAATGTGAACTTTCTCCAAAGGAGTTCTTATAGTCCCTATCAGGTCTTACCATCACGGTTTCCCGGTAGTGGACGTCCCAGCAAGTTAACTCCGACATCGAACTGTGTAATGTTCAGAGAATCTACAAAAAAAAACAAGAGCTCATCAACCAATCAACCATGAACTCTTCTGTATACCAAAGTGTTCTAGACTCAAATATAAGGACCGTCTGTGTGACGGCTGAAGTTTGGCTGAAATTGGGTCATGAAACAGGACAATAATCCCATCAAGGTGCTGCAATGACTCAAAGTCCGGACCTCAGCCTGATGGAAATGCTGATTTAGGACCTTAAGGGAGCTGAACATGGAAAAAGATCCACAAATCTCAATGAACAGTGTAAAGAATAGAGGACCAAAAAAAAAAGTGAGACACTGAGAACGTCAGACAGAAAACGATGACTTCAAGTTATTGCTAATAAATGTGGTTCTATAAGCTAATGAATCGTGGGATGTTCTTAGTGTTTCACAAACTGCTTCAGAATTCTAGTTTAGTCTTTGTTGAATGATAATATTTTACTAAATGAAACACTTTTCACTTTAAAGGTGAAATAACATATTACAGATTTTCACCATGCTAAATGAACTCAATATTGGGAATTAAGTTTTCTCTGCTCAAGATTTTCAATGGCAACACTTTTCTGGATGGTGAAGTCTTGCTGTTCATTTAAAGTCCTAACAGATGACCTCTGTTTGTGTTCACAGTGGCTCTGATGGTCATCACCCTCATCTCCATCACATACGGAGCTCTTGTGTGCAGCGTTCTGGCCATTCAGATCAGATATGACGACTACAAGGTGCGGCTGCGTCCTGCGGCTTACCTGTGCATGATAGTGTGGAGGGGCTTGGAGATTGCCACCCGAGTCACTGCTCTCGTCCTCTTCAGCACAGCTCTCACTCACTGGATGATTCTTGTCGGCATGGCCAACCTGCTTTTCTTCTTCTTCCTCCCCTGGATTCAGTTCTGGGCCAAAAAAGGCTCACTGACTGAAGACGTGGAGAAAAACTTCTCAAAGCTGGGCACCACAATTGTGCTCTGTATGTTCACGTTGCTCTACGCCTGCATCAATGTCTTCTGCTGGTCGGCTGTGCAGCTGGACCTCACCCATCGAGAGCTCATCGAGACCAAGCAGGGCTGGGGCCGCCTGGCATTGTACTACTCTGGGCGCTTTGTTGAGAACTTCCTCCTCATCACGCTCTGGTACTTATTCAAGTCGGACTTCTACGAGTACGTGTGTGCTCCGCTGCTGGTCGTCCAGCTGCTGATCTGCTACAGCGTGGCTGTGCTCTTCATGCTGCTCTTCTACCAGTTTTGCCACCCTTGCAGACGCCTCTTCAAACACAACGTCCACGACTGCCTGCATTGCATCTGCTGCCGTAGAGGGAGGCGCCGAGAGAGGGGGAGGCAAGCGAACCTGCCGCCTTCGTACTCCACAGCTGGCACCATGGTGCTGATGCCGGAGGAGCAGCTGCTAGACCCTCAAAACTCACAACCTCCTGACCCCACCAGTCAGCTGGGAGAGCAGGAGACGTCTAACGTTGAGGAAATGATGGAGGCAGCCTGAGAACGAGGCCTTGAGCAGTAAAGCCTAAACTACAGCTATTTTTTTTTTTTTTGAGAGGATGTTTTTAGAACAAACATTTGCCTTTGTCTCTCAAGTGCACACAACTACTAATTTAGGTTCTGAGAGGGATATATGTATTGACTCCTGCCTATATGGAGGGTTACAGAAAAGGTACAGACACTGAGGGCACCACAAGGCCCCAACCTACCAAAGAATGTTGCATGTCCATATATGCTGGGATGCACAAAGGCCGCTGTTCAGAGAGCAGCACTGAGCCAGGTGTAAGGGAAATGTGCCAAGTGTGTCTGAAGTGGCCGAAACACTGACCAGAACACGCCCAGTTTACGTCCTCTCAGGGTTTCCATTTTATCCATGAAAGCCCTTTTGCACACGTTTGCATCTGCACTAATCAGACTTCAAAAAAAAAAAAAAAGAAAGAAAAAAAACACAGCAGGAAGGCAAGAAAAGGTCAGAAGATTGGTTTATCTTCCTCATAGTCAACTGCTGTTATGAATGCCTTGTATTGTTCACTGTCCAGCTGCCTTGAATAGGAGGGGGGAGGGGTTAGTGGTGTGAAAGAACAAAATGAAAAACAAAGAAGTGTCAAAAGTTGGTGAGAATGTTTTGTTGGAAAAAGGTTGTTGAATATCTGCGTGTGTGTGTGTGTGTGTGTGTGTGTGTGTGTGTGTGTGTGTGTGTGTGTGTGTGTGTGTGTGTGTGTGTGTGTGTGTGTGTGTGTGTGTGTGTGTGTGTGTGTGTGTGTGTGTGTGTGTGTGTGTGTGTGTGTGTGTGTGTGTGTGTGTGTGTGTATATATGTATGTCCTCTGTAGCAAAGAGGTTTGTCAGAATTAATCTTAATATTGTTGCTTGAATGACACAAACGCAGAATAAGCTTCTACTTTATACTGAAGTGCTTTAACACTTTGCTCATTTTTTATGTTTGGCCTAGTTTGTCATACAGTGCCTTGATTATTGTACAACTTGAGACTTGAATAAAAATTAAATAAACCAGTCTTTTCCTTTTTATACTGCAATAAAACATGACACTAGACACATAAGCAATAAAACTTCTTAAAATCCTGCCGCGAGCCGGTAAACTTTCCTGGACGGTGGGACAGTATTTCCTCATTCCTGCCCTCCGTGGAGTTTGTCCAACCTACAGTTTCCAGTTGGCTGGAATGCGGTCAATCAGCTCTCCTCGGAACTTCCTGCACAGCGCAATTTCACCCGTTGCCCCTTTTGTTTCCTTGTCTCATCACACGTACACCTGCGGAGGAGAAGGGAGGAGCCCGGACAGGAGGTATAAAACCGAAAAGAGAAGACAGGCTGGAGATGCAGGGAGGCTACAGTAAGAGCGCTCATCATGGGGAACTGGATCATCAACAATGGATTTACGGCCATGATGCTGGTGAGTTCTGGAGCGGATGTATGCGTGCAAAAGTGGGTTAATTTACGCACAGCTTTTTCGCGCATCTACGAACATCTCTGACACGAGGGGGATGCTCAAGTTCGAGATGTGATTGTATACAAAAGTCTGCCATCACTTTGAGATGCAAACATGACCCTGGTTGTGTTTTTAACAGACGGTCTGGATGGGCATCAACATCTTCCTTTTCGTCTGGTTTTACTTGTTCTACGACCTGGGGGAGAAGTTTTTCTACACGCGTCATCTATTAGGGGTGAGTAAAAGAGACCCGAAGCTCCTGAAAGATTGTCTTATTACATTTATTGAGTAGTATAGGAAGGGATGTAAAAATGCTTCGGTGAAGGTAGACATGCAGCTCATATTCTAGAGGAAAACAACACAATTTGACTTTGTTAGATAGTTGAGATGGATGCAAAAAGCAATCAGTATAGTTCTACTGTTATAGATGATGATGAGAGCTAAATCTGACCCACCAATTTCTGGTCAAGTCAACGGAATATTATTTTGATCAATATTACATCAAATTAATTGATATGTCTGTTAAATAAGTTCTGAAATAATTTTTACAAAAAGGAAAGAAAAGTATAAACGTAAAGATGAGCTGATCATTATTCTACAATTATTCATCTGAAGGGGCTTTTTTTTTGTATGTGTTATGCCACATTAATCAAGCTCCAAATTGTTGTTTTTTTATTCTGACAGAGACCACAGTTAAAAAATGTTTATGTATAAAAGATGATGCATAGTTTTTGTTATTTTTGTCTGTCACTGTGAGGTAAATGTAATGGAGTAAAGACATCGGTCCGTATTCTAAAGTAAAGCATAAGTACCTCAGTCCAGGAGTAGATCCAGTTTCCTCATGTGAATTTGTGTGAATTGTTTCCTTCAGTCGGCCCTTGCCTGGGCACGAGCTCCTGCTGCTGTCCTGAACTTTAACTGCCTGCTGATTCTCCTCCCGGTCTGCAGGAACCTGCTGTCTCTGCTCCGTGGCTCCTTTGTGGTAAGGCGATGTTAATATATATAGAGAGAGAGACATGTGTTAATATCTATGTTCACACCAAACCCCTTTTTCTTTTTATTAGTTGTATCCATGTAATTGTTTGAACATGTAATTATCAACATATTAATTGCTGTCAATACTTTGTTGGATTTTGTTTGTCTTTGCTCATTTTCTGTTGCTGTACAATAAAGTTATCATTTTGAACATCCACCACAGACTTTTTACTGATTACAAGTGTTTGTTTTTTTTGGATGATAAACTCACCACTTCCTATTTTGCATCACACCTCTCCAAAAATTAGACTTGTTTGGTGACTTTTTGCTTTGTAAAGATGTTTGTGGCATGTTTTATGCTCCACTTACTTTCCTTTCTTTGTCTTGTCAGAGTTGCAGCAGAACAATGAGGAAACAACTGGACAAAAATCTGAGTTTTCACAAGCTGGTGGCATACATGATCGCTCTGATGACAGGTGAACTTCAGCATGTATTTCCCTGTTGAGCTCATCTTTAATTTGAATGATTGGCACTAAATGGTGCTCAGCTTCACCTCTGATTCTGTGTTTGAGGGTGAAAATGAATGATCAGTGAAGTTAAAGAAAACATTTGTATCTGTTAAACATCTTATTTTTCCTCCTGGTTGAGCTGAAGTCAGAGACGTCACATTTTCTGGTTGTCTGTCTGTTGAAACATCTGGAGGGAATTTCTTTACTTCTACCACAAATGTCCACTCAGCTGGTTACAATTTGGTAGTTAAATGTGATGTGCACACAAAAACAAAGCCAAACACACGCACACAAAAAAGATGGCCGACCTGCAGCCACAGTAACGTGCCTCCTCTGTTTCTTCTGACAGCTGTTCACATGGTCGCCCATTTGCTGAACGTGGAGTGGTACAACAACAGCAGGCAAGGTGGTTATGACAATCTCAGCACTGCTCTGTCAGACCTGGAGGACAGCAAAAATACCACCTACCTGAACCCCATCCGCACAACCAACATTGTGAGTGATCATCTGAAAGCTTCGTGATGTAAAGAGGACATTTCCAAAAACCTTTCAGATAAAGTCTATTGGAGACATGAGCTGACTATTTTGAGATCTGTAGCACTTAACAATCCTTGGAGCACATGTTTACAGTATGAGAGAGCATACAGTGGGTAGCCTGACAGCCCAGACAACACACCTAACTGATAGGAAAATACTTGACTGGTAATTCTCTTCTCAGATACTAAATATCCTTAATCTGTAGCTTCACTGTGAACAGCTAGTAGACTACAGTTCTCTCTTTAAGGCGTCATGATAGGAAAAAAATAACCACTTAAGCTAATTTAATCGTTTCTGGGAGCTCTTCGTTGTATAGATTCATCCATTTTATGGTGATCTATTGTTTCTTCCGTTTAGCATCTTGTCCTGTGGACTATTGGATGTGCTTGTCTTCCTTCTGGCGTTGTCTGATAGTGTTGTCATGTGTTGAATGGCTCAATATATTGATAAAGCACACACCACAAAACTTAACAGCCTTCGGACAGCTAAGATCACTATTCAGAACTCACATCGTTATTCCTCCGTCACACACTGGTTCATAAACGTTGGGCTTTGCCGTCGCTCCACTTCACTTTTCAGCTCCTACGTGCTCAAGAGAGGAGGCTGAGATAGGAGCATTTACTGAGCTGCAATCTGCCACTTTACCACCAGATTTGAAAAGCCTCTGATTTAGTGTGATGAATATCATCCAATTTAGCACTCTATCCAAAGTATTGGAGAAACTTTGATTAAAGCGCGAAGAAAAGTTCAAAAGTTTGTGGCAATCTGTAAAATAGATGTCAAGATAGTGCAGTCTGGTCTAGTGTCGCCTGAATGTCAATACAGCTGATTACCACAGTTTAACGCACTCGTCATGTCTTGCTGTTATGAATAAAAGCCCTGATGGCCACGTCTGCTTTTCTTTTGCTCTGCCTCAGGATGCACAGCAGATTCCCACCTACTTTGTCTTCACCACCATCGCTGGCCTGACAGGTGTCATCATCACTCTGGCACTCATCCTCATCATCACCTCCTCCATGGAGGTCGTCAGACGCAGCTACTTTGAAGTGTTCTGGTACACCCATCACCTCTTCGTCATCTTCTTCGCCGGCCTCGTCTTTCATGGTGCCGGGTAGGGGATAGCTCTCTGTTTTCTTTAGTATTTTGGATCGCTGCCCTTGTTTTTGCAAACAGGACTTAATGTGATTTTTATCTGCAGGCGCATTGTGAGGAGTCAGTCAAACGTAGACAAACATAACTTCACCCTTTGTAAAGACCGTTTTGCTGATTGGGGAAAGATTCCTGAATGCCCCATGCCTCAGTTTGAAGGAGGATTCCCACAGGTTCACCTTTTTCCTACACCAGTTTTATTAATTGCTGCAACTGCTCACACAATGAGTGAAATGTTAAATCACATTTCTCGTTGCCTCTTTCAGACCTGGATGTATGTGATCGGTCCAATGATTATTTATCTCTGTGAGCGTCTGGTGCGTTTTATTCGATACATGCAAAGAGTCCAGTACAGGAAGGTACGTTGGATTCATGAACCCTCTGCTGCCTGCAGCTGTTATGTAGTTAATCTTACCGTGAGTGTTTCGGTTCTCAGATTGTAATGCATCCGTCCAAAGTGCTGGAACTGCAGCTGGTGAAGAAGGGATTTAAAATGGAGGTGGGTCAGTACGTCTTCCTCAACTGTCCAGCCATCTCACAGCTCGAGTGGCATCCGTTCACCATGACCTCTGCACCCGAGGAGGACTTCTTAAGCGTCCACATTCGCTCCGCTGGGGACTGGACGGACAAACTTATTGATATAATGCAGAAGCTACCGGAGGGAGCACAGGGACCCAAGTGAGTGCTTTGATTCTGAATTAAAATGAATTTTTTTCAGTTAACATTTAGTCTAAGTATTTATCATGCAAGCAAGAAACGTGTTTGAGGTAGCCTCTGAGTAATTATCTATATAGCATGACGCAAAGCTGTGATACAAATGCTATTGCTCTGTGTAGTAGTTTTGTTTGTCATCAAGTTTCTACAAAACTGAGAGAGCTGGTTCAGTTTTACTCTTACGACTTAAAAATGTTCTCATTATGGGTTAGGGTCAAATGTGTGTCTTCATAAAAAAGAGACGTAGCTCAGACTATAAAAAGGGTTACGTGGTTTGTGGCATCCATGTTACATACTTGTTAGTCCAAAAATAAACTGAATATTTTTCTTCAGTTGCTGTTCTCTGAGATTGGAATTCAAACCTTTCACCAGACAGCCAAGGAAACTATAAAGCCATCATCGCTGTCCGTAGATATCTGCCAACAGACTTTGTGTAGCACTTCTCATTGAAACAGAATGCAGCACAAAGCGCTTCACACAATACACAAAAGTAAAGGGGTGTGTTCAGTGGAAAAAATTCATTACAAATGCCTGAAGAACTGAGGAAAAGCTGTCACGACTAAGTCTCTTGTGCAACGTAGGACTACAGATTTGCATGAAATACAGCTTTACTCTGTGAGTGCATTAACCTCAACTTCAATGGCTGTGACGAAGACGAAGTAATGAAAACGTATATAAGCCCTTAAAAGAGTACGTAAAGATTATTTCTTTGTTCCTGTCTTCATAGAAAAAAACATCACGACTAATAACCAAACTGATATGTCAGATTTTAATGCAGTCGCAAATGGATGACACCCAAGAAATTAAGCTACATCAGTATAGAAAATTTGGATTGTATTTGGATGCCTTTGCAGCCATGTTCTGGTGAAACACGTTATACCTCATTCTCAATATTCGTGCTGTAAACTTGGCCATTTTATTTCCCACTTCCTCTTCCTTGCTCTTTATTTTTGTCCTTCCCTACATCCTCGACATCTCCTCTTTAAATCGACAGAATTTGGGCTCTTGTTTTGGCATAACTTGGTCTTAGAAAGTTCAATCAGCTGGCACCACATGTAAAACACTGCTGTTGGCATGGTTTCAAAATTCACTATATTTATGGAGCAAAACACAGTAGTAGAAACTTTGGGGGTTTTACTCGTCTTGACAACTGACCTCAATTCTTGTCCGTCTTCAGAATGGGTGTGGACGGACCTTTTGGTACAGCCAGTGAGGACGTGTTCGACTATGAGGTCAGCATGCTGGTTGGCGCTGGCATCGGCGTCACTCCCTTCGCCTCCATCCTCAAGTCCATCTGGTACAAGTTCAAAGACTCCGACCCCAAACTGCACACCAAAAAGGTGAGGCCTCTCACATCCACAGTTGGTGACATTTAAACCTGTAAATGTGTTTCATCACACTGGAGAATGCAGCTTCTCAGCAGTCGATGAGAGGGAGCTTTTGTTTAAATAAAGACTGTTGTGTGTTTTAACAATACGCCTATGTAAGAGGGCGAGTCATCAGTAACGAGACCAGCTTTTTTGTGAGAGGATCATTGTTTAACATGCCTACATCTGCTTCCTGGTTTCAGATCTACTTCTACTGGCTCTGCCGGGAAACACACGCCTTTGAGTGGTTTGCCGACCTCCTGCAGGTGCAGGAGAAAGAGATGGAGGAGAGAGGCATGGGGGATTTCCTCACCTACAAACTCTTTCTGACCGGATGGGATGAAAGCCATGTATGAGTGAGAATCAGTTTTCCAAGGTCCAGATAAACAGCGAGGTTGTTTCTTCTTAATCTCAGATGTGTTTTCTCTCTTATTCCTGCCCATATTGTCACAGGCTGGTCACGTGAAAATTAATTGTGATAAGGACACAGATGTGGTCACAGGACTCAAACAGAAAACTCACTACGGCCGACCCAACTGGGACAAGGAGTTCGAGCAAGTCCGCAAAGAGAACCCAAAGTAAGATCAAATTCTTCTTAAAATAAATCTCAAAACATCTTTAATTCTCTGTTTAAACACATGAATACAGATGTGTGACTGGAATACCTCGAGAAGTAAAACCTGAAATAAGAAAAGAAAAAGTTGGGACCCTGAAAAATCTATATTAAAGAAAGCATTAATTCTTCTAATGCTTTGAGTTTTGTTTAATTGCAGACAGTATAAACCCGGTTTAATTTTCAAAATATTTCAAACAAATTGGCACGGTAAAGCCGTAAATCACTTTACATTGTTACTATGGTGGAACTGCAAGGTGGCATGATGCTTAGCGCTGTGAGCCCACCCAGCAAGAAGGTTCCCGGTTTGAATCTCAGCCGTGTGGAGTTTGCAATGTTCACCAACCTCCGTCCAAAAACACGCGTCAGGTTAACCGGTGATCCTAAATTGACCCTAAAAGTGAATATGAGCGTAGATGGTTGTTCATCATGGTATTGGGAATGTAAGAATATAGTTGAGCACTCAGTTACTTGCTTGCCTCTGAAATCCATCTTGCTCTGGCTGTTTTCAGGTCTGTGGTGGGAACCTTCCTGTGCGGCCCTGTAGCTCTTGCTCAAGTTTTGGCGAAGAAATGTGTGAAGTACTCGGACGTGGATCCTCGCAAGACCAAATTTTACTTCAACAAGGAGAACTTCTGAGCCAAAGGGGGCAAAAAAAATAAAAAATCTGGAAAGCAGCATTGGATGTTTAATTGAAGGACAACAATTACTGTGCAGTTTTCTTTGTAGGTTATCTGGAGATGATTGATGACTGTAAAGCTGCGTCACAACTTGTGTGACAAGACGGGTGTGTTTTACACTTTGGTCTACACTGCACCTTCCCTGATAAAGAAGAGTGATATCTTTATCAGTACAGCTCAGGTTCTGACTTTTTGTGTCCCCATGTTACTGTAAATCTATGGCTTACAGTAAGTCACCGTGATTACAGATTTGTTGCATTATTTAAGGCTTCATTTAGGCTGTTGAAGCCATTGTAGTTTAACTGTTACCAAAACACAAAGTATATTAAACATGTGGCGTTCACACGTGATGTGGAACATCACATTGTTTGAACACACTAGCATTTTTTTTTCCTTGTAGTATACAGCACTTCTTTTAAAGGAACAGAGGGGTCTGATTGAACAAGACAAATCGGTTGTGAAAATATTGTAATTAATTTTCTGTGGTTCTACTTCTATTGTATCCTTCTCTTTTAGCTTTTCTTATAATTTCCCTAATTTGCCGGTGATTAAAAACTGTAAAATGTTTAAATACACGTGAATGTGTTACAGGAAACAAGGGAGATCTTGGAAACAGACAATGGGTGATAACATGTCTTTGTATTTCCTTATTAGAGTGTTGCTTAACCTGGACAAAGTCTAACATGTGGCTTATCATCCTCAAAGGACTTTTAGAAGCTTTTTCTTGTTCATAAGCCTGAACAAAACTTGAACAAAATAAAAATCTCCCACGCGTAAAGAGTATTCTTTTTTTTTTTTTTTTTTTTATTGACAAAACAGTTTCCAGAGCTACAACATGAAAAAGATGAGACCTCAAAACATTTGGGCGCGAGTGTTTGTGACCAGCATTCACCAGCATCATCCTCTTAAAAATTCTGCTTAATTTTGTACCGGCTTGGCTCAACCTCACTCTTTCATACAAAACAAAAACAAAACTACAATATTTCCGAGTTAACATGAGCCGCCTTCGGGTCCGCTCAAGCAGCTGGATCGGGGAGGGGCAGCCTGCACGTCCTGACATAATGGAAAGGCATGGGAAACGCAACAGAGATAACAAAGTTGCTCAATGACAACAGAACAATGTTGGGAGGAGAACTGAATAGAAACTACACCTCTGCCTTCTCAGTATTTCGTCACACTGTCACGGTGCACCACTGGCGGTCTTCTGAATCTGCTCTTTGAGTATGAGGATGCTCTGTCGCTGCTCCGGGGGCAACATGGCGATCTGTTCTGGGGTCAGCTGCAGGACCTGCATGATCAGGGCAGCCTGAAGAGGGACAGAAAGAATGTCATTTTGGGGAGGTGAAAGTTTGGTAATATTTGTAGACTGGTAGAATCAGAGAGCTGGTGTTAAAACTTCACCAGCTGCGGTTCTGATAACAGCTCAGACAGTCAGTAAATTCCTTCTCTCCGGGCAGATGAAGCGAAACCCACCTTCTCCTGGTCCTGTGTGGACACCTGACTCTGCCCTGGACTGAAGCCTCCTCCTGATGGGGCAACACCAGGACCCTAAAAGACAAAACACACCGAGCTCTCACTGACCATAAGGAATTAACCATCTGAGCAGTGTGCACAGGCTTTAGACCTCAGTCACATGTCAAACTTTAGTACAATAATACCTTATGCCCATTCTCTCCAAATAGAATAAAACTGACAATGATTTTTTTCATATTGTGGGAAGTCATCAACATCATATAAAAGACTAAAATGGTCAGTAGAAAAAAACGAAAAATAATCTAATAAAAACAACAATAAATATGATAGAAAGAATACAACCAAACAGCTGGCATGAAGACATGAGAAGCAGATGTTACCGGTCTTGCAGGTGGAGGAGCGTTAGGACCCATGTTGTGTGGGACGGGACCTTGCATTGCTGCTGCCATGGGAACCCTCTGGCCTGCCACTGGCCCACGAGCATCCATCGCCCTGGGGTCACGGCCTGAAGAAGGAAACAAATCACACCTCACTGTAGACTGAATTCATCAACGGAGTGTTTTCGTTCCTTTTAATGACTGTTTTTATTTCAGCGTTCTATTCTTAATCAGCATCCTCATTTTGGCTGTGTGATTGGTTTGAAATGGCACATTTTCCAATCAATCCATCTTACAAAATGTCTGAATGAAAACAGCCTCATCTTTACCTGGTACCTCGCACATTGGACCGAACCCAAACGAGTGCAACAAGCTGTTTACGTTTGACTGAGTACCTTCTTTGGACCGCATGTTTTAATGACAGAGGGGTGAAACTGACAAAACTGGTAGATTTAATGGTGTCATCCTGTGCCACCCGTCATATCAGGTGAATTATATACGAATCAATAGGCTTATCCTAGAATAGCAGCATAAATATAAGGAAAGAAAGACAATTACTCTGTTAATGGCAATTATTTGGATGACAAACATCTCCTAAAATGTCATAACCATGACAGCCTTCGCTGTGCATTATACTGTGTGTGTGTGTATATATATATATATATATTTATATATATATATATATATATAAATTGTTCATCTTTATTTGAGGAGCTACCTCTAGATTCCATCGGCGGCCCTCGGGGCTCCATCATCGGGGGCCCTCTTGGGTCAACCATCATGTTTCGTGGTTCACCCATCGGTGGGCCCCTCATGTCCATTGGAGGCCCTCTCATATCTGGAGGGGGCCCACTTCCCATCTGTGGCATGTGTACAGGTGCGGCTTGGTGAGGCGGCGGAGCTGCCATGTAGGCCCGGCTAAATGCAAACACACACACAGACAGGGGACTTATTGCTTGTCGAGGCTAATCTGGCAAATACAGGTTTCGAGGGTTGTGGCATGAAAGTGGCTTTTTTTCACGACAGAGTCCGTCATTCGGGACTTATGTAACGTGGCAGGAAAAAGCTTTTCCGACTGCTGCTACACATTAAAAGTGTTCAACAGGCCAAACAGTGTGGCTTTTTAGTACTTGTGGAGAACAAAAACAGCTGATCATTCTTTATATTCATGGGAGTAATGGAGCAGAAAGGAGCAGCCACAGCCAGCCTGCTGTCGTCTCCTTTACTGTGTCCTTCTGTTATGCGAGAACCTACTTGAGCAGCATGAAACCAGACTGCGATTACAGTTCAGTCTCGTTTGCTACTTAAACAGATGCACTAGCAGCCTTACGTATCTGACAGAAGCTCTGCCTCCCTTGGATTTCTGGCCTCTGTAGTGTTAAATCACACTGGTTTCACCACTGGTTTTGAGGATTGGCTCAAAGGGACACTCCTTACAGCCGCACCTGTTCCATTAATAGTGAAGCAGGTGAACATCTTACTTTGGGTCTATGACCTCTCCGGTGACAGACAGCAGGGTCCCTCCTCTGGGGTCGTTGGGACCATCTCCCAGCAGCCCTCTGGGGGGGATACCACCTGGTCCTGCGAGGAGGAATCACACGTTCAATCAGAACACACACACACACACATTCACAGGCCAGAAAACATGTCATGACTAATCTGTCAAGATGTCAGGTGGCAACTCTGAATAGGCTGAAATTCCAGGCTAACACACACCTTTAAAAAAAAAGGTGAGTGTTTGTTCGGGATGAATACTTCAGACTGACAGAGTCGTTTCGGGACTCCTTAAAGTCGTCACAACACACAGGGAGACATCAGGGTGTGGACACCAAAAAAAAAGCTAAATGAAGGGGAACACATCCACCACTAACAAAAGCCTGCATGTACAAGACAAACACGCTCCAACACACACACACACAGAAACCAGACTGAAGTCCTGTAACTCTGGAGTTATGTGGTCATGAGAGCATGGCGGACGGGAGGCAGAGAGACGATAAAGAGCGACGGGCGCCTTAGTGTTCAGTTATGTTAAATGAATATCTTACAGCAGATTGAACGATCTCGAGTGATGCCATCCCAGTGTAAAAGTCAGGCGCATGCGTTTCTTTGACAGGAAATATAATTCAAATCTGCTTTAATGGGAGCAAAGAAATAGTTGGTTTCTCTTCAACTTTGATTCATTTTGTGCAAATGTGGGTCATTTACCGTGTCTGCAGAACGACGGAAAGCCTCTTCTGATCAGGTGACGTTAGTCATCGGTTCGGTTACACCCCTGCTAAAACGAGCCTTCAGAGGAAACCGAGGGGATTAAGAACCCTGGGCCGCTGTCAGCGTAACACCATTATGGAAATAAACAAGTTTTTCTAATGCGTTTGTAACAACTTGTGCTGACGAACACCAGACCAGATTACTAAACAGCAACATTCCTGTTGAACCTATAAGCAGCACTTTTATAAACCAGCGCCTCCTCTCTGTCGCTGTGTCAAATCTCCTGAGCCACCCTCCATTTCTTTATTTATTACCGGGACAATGTATATGTATATAAAAGGCAACAAAATGGGCTTCAAAGTCAATATTTGGTCTGAACCCTCTTGGACAAGCTTTCTTTTCTTTAATTAGTCTTCAGGAATAGTTCTCTGATGTCTTGAAGGACATTTCAAAGCTCTTCTTTGGATGTTGGCTGCTTCAATAATGTTGAGGTCTGCAAATTTTTTGGCCTGACATTTGTCTGGTTTATTTCCCGCCATGCCGAGATGCTCTCACAGTGTTTTCTGTGAACAGCAAGCTGATCTAGGAATCAGCTCGTTGGTGCAAAAATGCCATTTAATGCCCATGTTATCGTTGGCACTCTTGTGATGTGTCGGGCTGCTATTAAAGTGTCTGTTTTGTGCAGACACGACACTGGTTCAGCGCTTGAAGAGTTGGGCACCTTTCTTATGTTTGAATAATTCATAAATCAGCCTGAAGTGGCTTAACAAACAAGAAAAGCAGTCAATGTCCATAGAAAAACCTTTTAGAAAAAAACCTTCAGAAAGCCTGGGAAACTACCGCTCAAGATCACATTAAATGATTAAAGCAAAGTCTGGCTCCATGGAAGCAAAATATAAAGAAATGAGGGGTGAATCAAGACCTTTCAACATCCCAGCAACAACACCTTCCCGCTTCAACTCGATCCGAAAAGAAGTGGGAGTCGTGTGAAACCGCAACACGCAAATGTCCTCGATCACATTTTCGGAACGATATCTCATCTCGTCTCACTCCTGAAACAAAAGGCCCCGTTTGATTTTGTCCGGTGTGGAAACCACCAAGTCTGCGGGCACGCACACCATTATGAGGGAGAACCAACACTGACCCAAATTTTCCAACAGAGCCATGGCAACAGCACCGCGGCTAAAAACAGAACATGTGGCCTCAACATCCAAGACACCAGCGAGAGTTGAGCAGAGGATCTCCTGCAGTCCACGTAACACATCACACTCTGCAAACTAACCTCAAAACCAGAGCACTTACTGGAGGATTATCTTTTTTAATTTCAGCCGAATATCAAGATGAACCCTTTGCATCCTCTGATGAAGCCGATGTCCCATCTCATGATTTCAAACACTGCAATCTGCATGAAAATTCATCCACTTCCCCCTCTTCACGTGCTCTCCGTCAAGTTGACCACATTGAGCCTTGTCTTACGGTCACACAGACAAGCATATTTTCGTTTTCCCTGATGGCATCTGGGCTTCTTTTACTCATCTCTGAGTAAAAACTGGAGGTCCAGATTAAAGCCACATTAGTCCTAAAACACACTACTTTCAGTACTTTCACTTCTTACTATTTACTCACTGCAATATTCTTAAAAAAAAACCTGCTGAGGTTGGGATGTTGCTCTGATGTTACGATCTACACATAAACAGGCTGGATAACAACTCTACGGACTGAATGTGCGATGGTAAATGGCTCAAACATGCAGCCGAAAAACACTGGAAAACTGACACCAAATCCAAGATGGGCAGTACATTTGGGGAGTGCCACTCCTGGCTGGAGAAGTGAACTCGGGGAGTACAGTGATACCTTGAGGCCGCTCGATAGCAGCTGGACCAGCCGATCCTGTGGGAGAATGCTGAAGGTTTCCTGAGACGGCATTAAAGTGAGAAGAACAGGAGACACAAGACTCAAGAGAGCAAAGCAGCATTTGGGCGCTAATGAAATCATTGCATGCACGCACGAGGACACACAGGGCTAGGGAGGGGTGGCATTTCAACAGTGGAGGATAGTCAGACAGACAGCATACGGTCTAAACTTTTTATGCTTATCTTTGAAATATGTAGAGTAAAAATGTGTTGCTGCGACAGACCCTCAACAGTCAAACTGATAACATTACTCATGGAGAGCATCCACTAATGGCTCTGGTGACATCTAGTGATCCCAATGAGCCATGACACGTGCAAGCCTTACATGTAAAGTGGATTCCGAAAGTATTCCGACCCCTTTGCCTGTTTTGTCATGTTTTACCGTGTTACAGTTTTTATTTTCTGCTTCGAGTTTCATTTCATTGAAACAACTAGCAGAGCAAAAGGAAATTATTCTCCAGTCTGATAAGAGCAAAACAAGTTCTGCTCAAGAATCAACTTTACAGACCACCCGATCTTTTTCTAGAAAAAGAAAGTACGCCCCCTTTCAATTCTAAAGTTTTACTTGTGAGGACATGGAAAAAACAAACCAAAAAAAAAAAGGTTTGCTGCTGTGTTTGGGGTCGTTGTCCTGTTTCATGACCCAGTTTCCGCCAAGCTTTATCTGGCCTCACATTTGAATATTTTGGTACACAGAGGAGTTCATGGTGACTACAAGGTGTCCAGGTTCTGTGGCTGCAAAACGAGCCCAAATCATCATCCTTCCACCACCGTGCTTGACAGTGGGCGGTGTTTGGGCCGATAATGCTGTGCACATCCATTTTGGTGCACATTGGTCCACACGTCATAAACTTTAACATTTAACATGCTAACTGCAGCCTGTAGAGTCTGAGATGCAGCTCCTGGGGTTTGTTTTACAGTCACTCTGAGCATTGCTCAGTCTGACCTTTGGGTGAACTTGCTGGGACATCCACTCCTGGGAGGATTGCCAGCTGTTGGATATTTTCCACTTGTGAATAATCTTTCTCACGGTAGAATGATGGATTCAGTAGTTTGGAAAGGACCCTGTACCTCTTCCCAGACTAATGGGCAGTACTAATCTCACTGCTGATGTCTTCCCTCCTTGGCATTGTGTTCACACACACCTGAATGCCACAATCTAACAAAACCTGCGCTTTTATCGAGCTGCTCACACCTGCTGATGATCTATAAATGAAGTGCATTTGATTCAAAGTATCTGGTTGCTTCTTATGCTCTCAATTCATATCATAAATGAAAGAGGGGTGTACTTTCTTTTTTCTACAGTAATGTAAAAAAAAAAACGGCTTCCAGCTATTTTTAAGGAGAATTTGCGGGGTTCAAAACATATTTTACCTGCACATTCACCGAGGCCACAGACCTCCTGCATCACTCTGGTGCTTTGTAACACTTTGCCGGGATGTCCAAGCTGGTTACAGCCAACCTATCTGTGTGGATTACCATGGTAACGCTGTATGAATTAGTAACAAAGCTACACTGGTAATAATGCTTAAGGGCAGTAAGCTGCTTCCAAATTTGCTCGTATCTAAAATTCCCCACAAAGTGCTATCAGAGACTTTTACTTCTGCCGCCGTCTTCCACCGTGCCCTCTAAGATTATCTTCAGCACAGCGGTCGCTCTGGATTTGACGCCATCAATGAATGTTGCAGAAGACACTGAAATACGTTTAGAGAGGCCAGAGTGCCTGCTCTAACATGCACCTGTAGAGAGCCACGCCACCTCCAAATGTGGTTTGGATCCAACAAGTCTGAGCACAGACTTCCAGGCAGAGGTGAGCCTTATACACTACGTCCAGTTACTTGAAGTTTCCAACACATCGAAAGGATCAATAAAAGAATTTGAAGCAAAAACAACAAAGCCCGATTACGTATTCAAACAAGACAGATTCGGCAGCTTTGCAATCATTTCAAAAAGCGTATCTGCACACATTAGGTGTTCAAGAGTTTAGATTCATTTACACAAATGGCAGTTTAATCCATTTAAAACGAGGGGTCTGAATACTGTGAATCCACTGGAGAAAACATAGAAGTTTTAGGCCAAATTTATTTTGGAAACAGATCAAAATAAGTTTACGTACTGCACTAAAAACAAGACAGTTTGCATACAGACGTGCAATAATCTGCTAATTGCTGTGCTACATGCTGAGCTAAATGTCTAACAGAAAAAACAAAAACAAAAAACAAAGGGGTGGCGACTACCTGGAGGTCCAACTGGTCCTTGTACAGGTCCTGGTCCGGGCACCGGTCCGGGCACAACACCCATGTTGGAGGGCTGCATCAGCTGGGGCGCTCCGTTGACATGCATTCCAGGCTGATCAGAAGACAAAGTTAAGCTTCAAATAACAATACCAAGCACAAATAAGCCTGTCTTCTCGTTCCTTTTGTTCTCTTCTCTCTGTCTTTACCAGGAGCTGAGCAGGCCTGATGGACAAAACGAACACGTTATGTCCGTCAGACTGTGTGGCCCCTGTGGTTCTCTAATTAACTTCAGTAATGATCGAAGACGTGAAGTATAAAGAGAGGATACAGATACAGACAAATCGAAGGATAAACATAAACCCTTCAGCCCTTCAGCGAGGGGATCTGATCTTCAGTGGGGGGGGGGGGCGTTTTAATGACACGGTTCAGGTCTATTTACCCTTTTGATGGAAAAATCAATGCAAATCTGCTCTGTTGTTGTTATCCTGACATAAAAGATTTGTATTCTGATAAGGCTGATCTGTTCCAGTGAGACAGTTCTCTGATTAATTAGACATTAGGGGTCACTGGATGATTTGACGAGTATGAAAAAAAACAATATTATATCACATCAATCTGTAAGACCTGACCTTAACAATTATCAGATCTCAACCAACTTAGACACCTGATATCCATGTTAGGCTTCTCTCCATCACCTCTAAAACCACACATAATGTCTCCGATACATATTCTTTGGAAAAATGGTGCTCCATCCCTCCAGAGGAGTTGCACACACACTTGCGGCATAAATGTGAAGGTGTATTGAATCCGTTCTGCTAGCAGAACACACACGAACACTCGAGAATGTCGTTAGGAAAGTCTGGGAGCACCTTCGCAAAAAAAAAAACAAAAAAAACCAAACATTTTTTCGTGAACAGGATGTCGAGGACGGCTTCACCAACTGCAGCAGGACTGAAGGAGAAAGAAAGCTTCATGCAGACAAGCAGAACAAGAGAATTACCTGCTTTATTCACAAGTGAACGTATTCCGAGGTTTTCCAGACTCGGCATGAGAGAGTCTGGTGTGTTTGATGTGGAGCTTTGCATTCTCACACGCAGCCCCAACAGTCTGAAAAACTTCAGGGCTGCGCTGCATGTGTAAAAATGCACTTTATCTTGGTTTTCCTTTAAACTTGGACTCCTTTGGGTTTTTTTTTCCCAGGTGCAGTCATATAATTCAGTCTAAATATTTTCCTTTTTTCTTCATTCACTTACATCAAAAGGGCTCTAAAACGGAGGAGCTTGAGCACACAGAGCAGGTTTTAGTTCATTAGATCTTTCTATCTTCAGCCCCCTCTGGAACACGTTGTCGGTCCACAGACGGCAGCATCACTCTCAAACACTGATCAGTATTCATATCTAAGCAGGTCTTTTTTTTTTTTGTAATTTCATGGCAAAAGGGATCATTTTGTCATACAGAAATGTATCACGACCACCAAGCAACTGGATACTGATATCAGCAACTTAATTCAGTTGCTTGTGTGCACGGTTTTTCATTTTGTTCTGCCCTCGCGTAGCTGTAATCCGTTTAGGCTGAACACCGAAGCGCGGGGAAGAGAATTAAGACTGAAAAGGGCCGAGAAGCACATCCCTGTTAGAGAATGAAGGTCTGCTGTACTTACCACAGGCTGTGGCTGAGACACCGGCACGCTGGGCTGTGCTGGAGGAGGATTGACGGGCGGTGCGCCTCCACCCTGCCCGCTGGGAATCAGAGGCTGGACTGGAGTTTGACGGTGGAGCATTTTCTGTCCACCGATTAAAATGGGGTGGGGGGGAGGGGGAGACATTGGTTTGGTTCCGAAGTGCAGGGATTCATTCATATCAATGAAAAATATTCTAGTGAACCGCGCTCCAGATAAATGTTAAGATTTGACCAATCTGTTCGTTCTTACCAAGGCTATCTCAGGGTCAACAATTCGCATGACCACCTGAGCCTGAAGCAGAGCGTAGGCCAGCTGAGGGTTCTGCAGCAGCATGTTCCTCGCCTCCTGGGGACTGTTCTGAACACACAGCTGGAGAGAAATTGTTCACAAATCAGAACCGAGGTCAGAAATTAGAAAAAAAACAAAACTACAGGTTCCTCATCAACTACAGCAGATCACATCAACCTTTGCCACTCAATTATGCTTCTCATACAAGTCCATAATGAACCAAAGTCGCATCGTTAAAACGAAACAGTAGACAAAGACCTGCATGGGGACCAGAGCTCAAACACACTCGCCGATTACCACGCTCCCTTTGATATATAGTTTTTGGTGCAACAAACACGCTCCCAGCTGGCTGGAAAATGTCTGCAGTGTGGTGCTTGTTGAAGCTTAATGAAGCAGACTGTCAGCTGCACAAAGATAAGGCGTGTCTGGCAGAGCCGAGACAGACGGGCTGCTCAGCCCAGTGTCTGTAAATGAAAGGGAATGAGGAGAACCTGCATGTAGCGACAGACTGGAGGCGATTCAGACAGAGGAGTATTCATCCCCATCGCTCCCAAAGACGAATGCCTGGTCTAAACATTTTTCAGACATAATGGCCACTGATATCAACACACCTGAACACTGATATGATGGGATTGCTCACATACACCTGCTGTGAGCATGCAAGAGTAAACAGGAGGCAGATGGCTGGTTGCTTTGTTGTGACAGACATGTGATGCAAAAGCATGACGATTCAAGTAAAAACGAGCAGTGAGAAGTGAGAGGGGGGGGGGTCTTTCTGTGTCCCAGTTACCAAAAACCTACAGTTCTCCTGATCTACAAGTAGAGAGCCCAAAACTGTGCTTGAACGTAGGCGAAAGGCCAAAATGCACTGAAAATGGCAGTTTTTTTCGAAAATACCCAAGAAGAATAAAAGAAACTACAGCCTTAAAATCCTCATTAATTAAGGGAGGGAAAAAAAAAAAAGGGGGGGGGGGGGGGGGTCCTCATTAATTTTTTTGCTCATATTTCAAAACCTGTAAACAGAAATCTACTACATATATGTACTATGTGGCTGCATGTACAGCAGTGTTTGAAGCAAGCTCATAAAAGACCATGGATTGAGCTGATCCAGAAGTGGATTCAAAACACTGAGGATTGGACAATAACTGCTCATTTAACATTAGTTGGGATTGTTCTTGTTCTTGTAAATGCACCTCTTTGCAACACTACTTCCATCTATCAGAAAAAGACAATAAAACCAGTCAGGAGGAGCTCATACAGATGCCATAAGCAGCCTACCTTCATCTGTTTCATCAGCTCAAACATCTGCTCAGGTGGCAGACTGGCCACAGCCCTGCTGATGGACTCTGGGGCCTCCTCAGGCTGAACGTTATCTCCATAAGGAGACTCGATAATGGGGGCTCCTGTTCCCAAACCTAACCGAGACAAATAGGGCTGTTACATCTCTCAGTCAAATCAAAAACAAAACCTTAGATTGAAAAAAAAATGATAGGAGTAATTCTTACTTTTGAGTTCTTCTTTATTCTTCTCACTGGCTGCGTTGTCAACTCTGAGAGCCCGACCACTGAACTCTCTCCCGTTCAAGTTTCGCATGGCACTAA
This sequence comes from Leuresthes tenuis, assembly GCF_036924035.1. Lineage (NCBI taxonomy): Eukaryota > Metazoa > Chordata > Actinopteri > Atheriniformes > Atherinopsidae > Leuresthes > Leuresthes tenuis. The sequence goes on along the minus strand of NW_027325365.1, from coordinate 11,813,024 downwards.
GGGCCGTCTCCTGGTCTTGATATTCACAGAAGCCATATCCCTTTGGCTTCCCCGTCTCCCTGTCATACACTAACCTGAGAACAAGGGGTCACATGTGAGCATGATAACGTCCACATGATGGGAGCCGAGTAAAACAAAAATGCTGGAAAACACTATTAAAACATGTAATTTTATTATGAAAGGTAAATGCATAAAAATATGTGTAAGCTTAAGTACTCGTTTGAGATGGGAAAGTCTTACAAAATCAAATGCAGGCAAACCAAAAACTGAACAGTTCCCTCCTTCACTTACCTGAAGCTGACAACAAGTCCTACTTCAGAAAATATGTCTTTCAGTTGTTCCTCTGTGGCTTCATACGGGATGTTTCCCACTGAAATAGTTATTAGATATTCACAAATAACGCAATGACACAAATAGAAAAAACACATATTCATTAAGAGTTCGTTGCTTATTTTCCAGATTGGTTAGCTTTAAGTTTTGTTTCCTCGTTGCCAAGCTAACAGCAACACTAGCCGGACATGTATGCTTGCAAGCTGTTTATCGACTTATCATAAACCCAAAGGATGAAACAACCTCCGTTTTGGCAAGTATTGACAACAGACTTACCAAACACTGATCGTAGCGACCGATCAACAGCTGGGTCTCTATTTGCGGCGGCAGCCGCTGCAGCAGCAACCGCGGCGGCGGTAGCGACGTTCGCCATTTTGGGGACAGTAATGAATGTGACACCAGGATATCAGTGGAAGACAACATCCGTTTGTGGAAAGGGGGCCCATTCAAACACCAACAACGCGACCTTTCTTAAGCTGTTGACAGATTTCACTTTGTGCTTTTTATTTAATTTACAATTAACTAGCAATGAGCAACACGCGCGCTGAAGCGAAGAAGGCTGCAGCGGAATAACGGTCTGCGCAGTCCGACGGAAAACAGGTGGCGCTGTTGTTAAGGTGACGCCGCTCGTTGAGTTCCGCTGATCCTCACAGCGCAAAATATGGCAGGTCACAAAGAGTTAATTAAGTTAAAAGTAAACCAACCGAGCAGACTCCCGGGTATCCAGTTTGTCTTCAACAAAAGATTTGGTGAGTATGTCTCAACAAGCATGTTTGCTCTAAAGCTGTTTCTTAGGTAGCTCGTGTTGTTTTAAAGTGCCGTAGATAATATCAGGAGACTGTTGTTCGTTAACGGTTAACACATGTGGACCCCCCATCCTTCACAGAAATTGAGTTGATTAATTAATTACAGTGCAAACATTTACCCACGCTTGCCGTAAACCTGCTGGACTTTTAAACACAAGTTGGGGTGGCTGGTGGACCTGAATTGTCACACGCCTATTCCTTATAAAGGACAGGTAATGTACTGTATATAAACAAACAAATAAATACAGATGTTGAAAGTTTGGTAAATAGAGTTGCAAAATCATAATTTATTGAAAAAAAAACTGCTATCACAAAGCCCTATCATTTAAAATAAAATGTTAAACATTTGGTTAAGCTGTGATCAACAGAAACAAACATTTAACGTCCAACTACAGGTTGAATCTTCTTAGTCCCCGTCATTTGGATCCCTTTTCATTCTTAGGGTTACCATCTAAATACGAATGAAAATAGGCCAGATCAATGTAACATACACAATGCTAATTCACAGCAATCTCAGAGGGCACTTTACAGAAAGAACCCAGCGATTCCTGTTGCCGAAGCGCTTGGCAGCAGGCGAGAAAGAAACTGAGTTTTTCACAGGTAGGGATGTCTGGCAGAACCAGACTCAGGGAGGGCAGCCATCTGTTTCGACCAGGGACAGCGAGTGGAGAAAAAAGGGCCAGCAAGGGAGAGACGGAAAACCGCAACACACTGTGGACACCAGGCAGGCCGGTGAGGTGCGTAACAGCAGATCACAAACATGTAGCTGTGGTACCAGAAATGACCTGCAGGAAGGTACAAGAAGAGAAAAAGCTCAAACTACAGAGAGTGGGAGAGGAGAGCAGAGGGGAGGTTCCCCCAGTGCATTTTGGGGAGTGCCTCAGCAGTGGGATGGTTATCTGGGCCAGCCCCAACTATACATTTTATCAGTAAGTAGTGCCTAAAACCTAATCTTAAGAGTAGAGGGTGACTAAAAATGTATGAAATGTGGACAGGAATGTGACAGTTAAATCAGGAGGCTAATGAGCAGTGCCCACACAAACACCTGATAATGGTTTGCATCGGTACTGTTGTAAGTTATGTGGCTGATTTGGTATTTTTGTCAGGATTATCTGAAGATAGTTTGCTGCAATCAAATGAATTGAATTTTCCCTGTAGTTACATGTGTATAAATAGTATGAACATGATCTTAAACTGATATTTGGTTTAGTTGATGGTTGTAGAGACCCTGTGTGCTGGAAGGATGAAAGCTTGGAGTGAGTTACAGGACAACACACCATGGTATATTTACATCTCCTAATCATCTGCTCTTTAAGTTAACCCCACAAACTAATAAGAATGCCTAACAGTTCAAGCTCCTATAGTACACTAAATAGTACACTAAAGAAACAGCTATGCAGAGAGAACACACCAGCAAAAGCCTGTGCAATGTGAATTATTAGGGCTGCCACCACGAAATGTTCAGATCATATTGTGGATTAAGTAAATCATGATTTACATCTTTTTTCTGTCCAAAATCACAGACGCTCAGCATGAAAATTCCAAGAAAAGCTTTGAATGAATATGTTTGAGAAGCTGCAGTGAGTACACCTGTGGCTGTTTTTCTTGGAAACGAACATGTTTAAATGCTTCAGATCTCAGAAAATCATTTGCCCGTATTCCTGCTTTTATTTGTCAAAACTGCTCTCACCTGTTTTGTTGTATGCAATCAATCAAACGCTTCTATAATCTTTTTGTGGCCTATTTTTTTCGCCCCTCTTGCTTTCCTCATTTACCAAAATGGTTGATTACAGATTTTTGTTGATGATTTAAGTACCACCTGCTGTAGCAGTTTTTCTTCCTGAAAGAACAGAGGGGACATGGTGGTATAAGGTGGGATAACAGCTTTTGCAAACATTACACAGAAATCACAGAAAACACGCCCTCCGTGGTTACTTCACTGGCCACTTACACACTTTCATGCTTTCCAATTCAACAGATCTTCCACAAGTTAAACATTTAGGAAAGTCAAAAAGTTTAATTTTTGTTTTTTATCATTGTTGTTGTGATGTAGCTGAATGGTCATGTTCAAATGTGTTTGTAATACTTCTGCAGTTAAGTTTAAATACATTGTAGTTTACATCCTCAAGAAAAACATATAGATCAATTGATGACTCTGGAATTTTTTATTTAAACTTAACATCGTTTTTGCAGAGATAAAGGTGTTCAGAGGACTTGTATTCACTTTCAAAGGGGTTTCCACAAACAATTACCTTCGCTTTTGACGCTCCAATGTATTATAGGGTCGAATAATTATTAAGAACTTTTAACAGAATTGCTGAGCATTTCTCGACTGAAAAGGAACACGTGGTTCCACTGGGGCTCGAACCCAGGACCTTCTGCGTGTAAAGCAGACGTGATAACCGCTACACTATGGAACCGCGTATCGGCGTTCGTCAGTATATATGATTTTAACAGTTGGTAAACGGTGTTTACTCTCTCGGGGTAACCGCTGAAAGAAGAATATGAAAGAAGAATGACGGCGGGGACAGTCCGCAGATAGTCACTGCGCCGCCCTGTATCGCCCTCTACTGCCGCTTCCGATGCGCTTATAACCCATCTCCTGTTCACTTCCAGTGGAGAGTGGAGCCCTCTTGGGACGGCTTGCTTCTGTGGCTGATTCCACATAATGGTAGCTATCATCCGACAGCCGAACTGACGTCTATGAACTGAGAATCGCCTTCATTGGTCCCTCTTTCTGGGACTAACGATACAGCAGGTGATGCATCAAAGAGTCTATTTTTTACCTTTCCAGCTAGCATTGATGAAGTGTGCACACATTCCAACTTCCGCTTTCAAATATTAAAAAAGGGACACAATTGTTGCATCTTACAGCTTGCTGTAATGTAAAATATAACAAACAAAATTATACACATATGGTGGAGTAAGACTAAAAATGAGTGACAGTTCACACATTAGGCATTAAAGTTTCTGATTACCACATTTATTGAGAAAAAAATCTCCCATTTACAGACATACCTTCAGTGCTTAACAAAAAATATGGAGTCTGAACACTGCTATTTAGTCAACGAAAGTGTGTTGTTTATGTTTAATATTTCACAGCAGATACACAGCACACCTTAAAAGTTTGAACATTACACACCGCTGGTTGTGTGTGACATTTATAGAAGCAAAATAACAAACATTTGATCTCTTAAATGTGTTACTGAGGCCTGTCTGCACGTGCAAGTGTGTTTTTGGATATAACCACGGATATTTTTTCCTATTAGCTTAAGTCACTTACTTCTCTTGCTCCTGCAGGGCACTTGCTGTCCTATCTGTGAGCTTTCCAGCTGTTGTCACTGCAGGAGAGAGTTCAAAACTGAATGTTGAAGGCAGTCACAGAGTTCTGCTTAATTTTGCACAATTAAGATTTTAAGTTTTATTTGTCACATGCAGTGTACAGTGAAATGTGTTTTTATACTTGCAACCAATAGGAAAGAGAACACAGAATAAAATACAAATATATAGAAAAGATAAGAATATTAAAGGTGAAAAAGGGATAATGATAATAGATAAGAATATAGTTCTAGTTGATCTTAATTTGAATAGGCAAACATTTTGGGATTTGAGAGCATTTGTCTGTGGCTGATGCAACAATCAGTTTTTATTTTTTACTGAGGGGGCTATAGTCAGTTTTTAAAATCCTGTCTTTGAATTTACTTTGTCTGCTAGCAAGGAGATAGTCATAGTCCTACACCAAATGGAAATGCCTGTCTTTAGCATTATTTGTCCATTTTTAGCCAGAGAGGGGCAGTAAGGCTGAGCTCAGAAATATGGGGATGACTGCTGCATCTGTTTATCATATGGGGTACAATGGCACACCTCCAGCACGCGGGCCAGAACTGAAAGACAAATTCATGCGTGCGCAGAACAGAATTCAAGTCCGGCTCGATCTATCCAACAGAGCCTGAATTGATCCGACCTATTCGTATTAAACTTGAAGTCAGTCCAGTGTCATGTTCAGACTATTAAGCAGGCTCACACGTTGAAAATAAGATGATAAGGAAACTTAATGTTAGAAATAAAGTTTACTATGGATGGCAAAGTGTGTAAAATACTGCCTCATTTCCAAAAGGCATAGATTTAAAGATGACAAGGTCGCTTTTGTATCTCCATCTTTTACAGTTTCGATGAAAATAACAAAAAAAGGACGAGTCTGAACTTAGCACACTTTGTAAGGTATCAGATTATAGAAGATTTTTGTAGGCAGCTAAGTCTTTTGTGTCTAGTTTTGTGAAATTTTGCCCATTTTTTGTACAAAAGGCTTCCAGTTTTGTGATAGTCTAGGGCTGCTTCGCAGGCACGTCTCCTAGGACTTTTGAAATCTTTAAAGTCACAGAGCCATGAGGTACTTTAATGTAGAATTTGATTGACTTGGGCTTCTTTTCAAAATGCATCCTTCAAAATGCATCCTAACGCTGCACAAACCAGAAACCTGAGAAAGTAATTAACATCCGAGACGCTGATGATAAATATCTGAGAAGTCAAATATCTGAGAGGTCAAATTCCTTGAGGCGGCTTGAATCCCTCTGTAAATGTTTAGACTCGCATCTGTATTTTGTTTTTATTCACAGATAATCTCATGACTTTTTATTTGCTTGAATTTGATCTGTTCCATAAAATATCAGAAAAAAATGCTACGCGCCCATCACAATTTCCCAAATCCCCCTCTTTGATATATTTTCTGGCCAACACACTCAAACTCACACTCAAATATCAGTTTTTGCTAACATAACACAACTGTTTGCTGTCTCTCCCGTTTTAACTTGGCAGCCATTTCCTGTTTAACACCTGAGGCCATTTTGATGGCTGTTTTATCGTCACACTTGCTATTCGAATGACTCTGTAGAGAGTCTGTCCTGCTCGTGCTGATCATTTCTATTAGTGAAATTCACATACGGAGTGTGCTCTTCGGTCCCATCTGTCTCTTCTTTCTTGGAAATAACACAGGAATCACCACCGAACTGTTTCAGACAGTGGATCATGAGTGCGATGGTAAAGTTATCAGCTTTACACAAACCTGTGGGTCTGCCCACACAGGTCATTTCAGCTTTACGTGCCTCTTATCTCCTTCTGATAATTCAGATCCCTCTTTGTTAGAAAGTGGGTAAATGTAGTTTCCTTGGTGCTTATGAAAAAGTAAAAAATGTCATTTTAAAAATTCAGCTGCAGTGTCCCAGTTACTCAGGATAATCCTCACACGTCACTGTCAACAGTTTCCATTCGGTCTGTTCCATCAGTGGAGAGACGAGTGTTTCCAATGACAGGTCTGTAGATTATCCTGACTGGCCAGAGTATTCATCATGTTGCTTCTGAGTTTTTCACGATAACTTTCAATTATTTGTGTTTACCTTGTTTTAGGAAATCAGTCGAAAAATCAGAGGCAGAATAACCCCACGTTTTAAGGTTTTCTGATTTAATTTAATGTCGTCTGATGACACATTAAATAGTGAGACTGGCTATGTGGCATTTGTTCAAGCAAGTAGGCATATACAGTCAAAACTGCGTTCAAACAATATGCGAGCTCTAATAGTCGTGATAATGACTGCGTGCAAAGGGTAAAAATGGCATCCATGGCTCTGCAGCGGCTTTGTAAAAAGAACAATTTAAACACGATCGTTTTCTAACCCTCCCAAGTAGTTTTGATTTCTAACCCTAACCAAGTGATGTCACTGCCTCAAGCCAACCAGGAAGTGACCATGTTTTGTTATAATGTGTTGTGTTTACATGAAACCAGGGTAACCAGCAAAATGGTGTCCATGTGAGTGACGGTTGCATTGTGTAAAGAGTGTATTTTAGGCCAAACCATGATCGTTTTTTAACCGTTACCAATTTATGTTATTATCTAAACCCAACCAGCATTTTAAAATTTTCTTCATCTTTTAATCTAATTCTAGTGAAGCTGGGTGGTTATAAATGTAGACGGATAAGCGTGAGATTTGAGTGAAGTTTTCTCTACAGCTTAAGTGTTTCATCTTTCCAGCTTCATCTTCTTATTTCAACAGCTTTCAACAGCCCATGAGACGGCTGGGCATCAAATCATTCTGTTGTTTTGGTTTGCTACTAGATGCCCCAACCTACTGCAGAATGACCATAGCTCTCAGTTGTGTGCCTGGGCATAGATTTTTATTTACACAGGAAATACAGGGTCTGTCGTTAACAGCTTATTCACATTGAATTCTCTGCATAAGTTTAATTTTCCGATAGCGATACATTCGCATGATATTGTGCAGCCATCTTCAGAACATGTCCTCCATATAAATGCTTTATCCTGTTTAGGGTAGCGGGGCGGATTGAAGTCTAACTGAGCTGTCATGGGATGGGTGGTGGAGCACACCCTGGCCAGGTTGTTCATCACACTCGTACAGTCAATTCAGAACCACCGATAAGAATCAACATATCTTTAGACTGTCAGACGACTCCACACTGGACGACTCGCTTCTCGTTTGAACTGGGAACCTTCCTGCTGCCTTCCAAATATATATTAAGATTGAAATATATACAGTGCACTTATATCAACCAATAGAAATCCACCAGGGGAAAAGGTGCAGGTTGTATTGCTTGTATTCCACTATCATACCACTATACTTTGGTATACAGAGGAGATCATGGTCAACTCAATGACTGCAAGGTGTCCAGGTCCTGTGGCTGCGAATTAAGCCCAAACCCTCAGCCCTCCACCACGCACTTGACAGTTAGTATGCAGCGTTTGTGCTGATATACCGTTTGGTTTTCTCCAAACATGGTGCTGTGCAGTATGACCAAACATATCCACTTTGGTCTCATCTGTCCAAAGTCTTGTCTTGCAAGAATACATTTTCTCCTGCAACACTTTCAAACAAGCCATCCTTGTTCAGTCATTTTCTAACTGTACTGTCGTGAACATTAGAATTGAACATGCTAACTGAGGCCTGTAGAGTCTGACATGTAGCTCTTGGGGTTTTGTTTTCCAGTCTCTCTGAGCATTACACAGCCTGACCTTTGGGTGGACTTACTGGACTGTCCACTCCTGGGAGGATTGACCGCTGTCTTGCATGTTTTCCACTTGTGAATAATCTCTCTCACTGTAGAATGACGAATGAATGATGATGATAGTAGTTTGAAAATAATCTTATCACTTCTCCCAGATTGATGGGCAGCAACAGTTGCTTCTCTAAGATCACTGCTGATGTCTTTCCTCCTTGGCATTGTGTTCACACACACCTGAATGCTGCAGACCCACAGCACGGAGGTGCTCACATTTGAATTCATTTAGGGCATTTGATTAGCAGACCTTGCTGTTTCTTACTCTCTATATTTGGGTGGAAGCAGTATCAATTATTCACACAATATGATACGTACAGCCATCCATCCATCAATCCATCCATTTTCTATATCCGCTTAATCCAATTCAGGATCGCTGGGAGGCTAAAGCCTATCTGCTATCATTGGGCGAGAGGTGTGGTTCACTCTGGACAGGTCCTGAATGACGCTCCCCTAGAGGCAGCCTTCTGCATCAGCTCTGAACATATCGTGTCTTTCTCTGTATCTTCTTGACATTTTCTACTGGGCTTTTTTCTGTGAAAACACCCATTTCTGAAACATTTTTCTATGCTGGTGCGGATGCTGTGCTGCTGGTAGGATTTCTGCCGGCAGTTTTTCCCGTCCGTTATGAATCATAACCACGGCAACAGCAAAGCTGTTAACCTGTTGGAGCAGCTAACTGAGCTTTCCAAAGCCCAAGTAATGCCTAGAATAAGACCCCAAATCAAGATGAGTTCAAGAGCGGACGCTTTCGATGAAGAGCATGAAACAAAATGGAGAAAAAGGTGAAAGAGGGTTAAACCATTTCTTACCTTGATCATCATAGCAAGTGTGAGATCAGTGGCAGATAAATGGGCAAGACTGAACCCCTGATGATGACACAACAGGAATATCAGGAAGGCAGGACCTGCTGCAGGAACAACTCTATCATTTCTCTCCTCAGCTTTAAGTCTATACGGGCAGACAGAGAGGTAACAGAGAAGGAGGAGGATTACAGAGCTTGCTAACAACAGATTATGTAATCCTGAACATGTCACTGAACGGAAGCGTCTCTGCACCCCAGATGTTGAACTGTTGGCTGTGAGTTCCTGTCCATGTAGTCTATTGAGAGAGTTCACTTGTGTTAGCTGCCTGTGCTGCATGTGTTCTTGGCAGCTAAGTTGTTGCGAAGCTAAAAAAAACACACTGATGGCAACTTCTGATGATTTCTACCAAACCTTCTTCTCTGCTACACTTCAACTCTACATGTTCGTCAGCTGATTTATATTTTATTTTGTTATCTATTAAAATAGTTTATCTTTAATAATGATTAATACTGCAGCTGTAAAGTTTCCCTTTGGGGACTAATGAAGTCTTGTTGAGTTAAATTAAAACCTTACATAACTGTATGTAAATGGTCACAGCTTAATTAGATTAAGAAAGAATTACAGAACACGACGGAAAGAAGGTCCATTTTGGTTTCAAAATATTATCCGTTTTAAGTAACGATCGTCTAATTTTGACTTCCAAGAAGCCACTGGTGTAGCTGTTGGACTCTCTTCTTGAAAACATCTATAAGCTGGTTGGCCTTGTGACAGATTCGATCAGAATCCCCAACATGCTATGAATAATTAGACTGCATTTGAGTTCAAATGGCAGAGGTGCTCTCCACCTTCATCGCATAGGCGTAGTTAAGCCTGGGGGTGCTGCCCCAAAAGTTTTCTGGATTCCACCGGCTGTCAAGACGGAAAAAGCTGCATCAAACCCCTGAAATCAGTAATATATGTTTGCTTAAAAATGCAAGCAGGTCTTTGTTTCAGTTTCTCTGTGTTATGAACAAGAAGCATCTGCCTGGCATGCGCTCAGATTGCGCACTGCAACAAAGGGAGAAAGAAAGCACGAACACTGATGACTGATATCAAGTGGTAGCTCGTATATGTTGCAGATATTAGAACGTTTATTCAAAGGCAAAGAGGTGAAAGTGGTGCTGGAGGACACAGCAGCAGTTTTTGTAGTAGTGTTTTCAAGGCAGAACTGTATTCATAAGATGTAGGATAGTCATTTTACAGCAAATGGTTAGAAGAATAGATGTTAATTAAAAAAGCGTGCTAATAAGAAGCTCAGCAAGATGAACTACCTTACAATGCACTAATGACCTAAAGATGGCAATAGTTGATAAAACAAAATGTGCAAAACTGGAAAAATGGCTGTAGCTGAACTATAGAAGCAGATATCATCATAAATAACTGTTCAAATATTTGATCTGTCTGAGCACATCCAAAACAGGTTAGTACATAACAGGATTTTTAGTATCGAGCCTAATCATAAGACCATAAAAGGAGAAATTTAATTCAGTTTTGGCTATGAATGCAGCCTTTTTATGGCCGGGACTGGAGAGAGTTGAAGAGGGCAGGAGGAGATGAACGGACAGACTCCATCAGAGCTGGACAGTTGAAGAAGAGGAGACTTTTTATGTTCTCTATAGCAGCTCCTGTGCTCTTAACTGAAAATTTAACATTTTCATTTAAATCAACTAAAGTAAAACTGACCACATTTCCGAAGATGCATTGGTCACACACAGACAATTTAAAGAGTTACCGAACTGCCCCTTTTAAATGAAAAACCTCACAGGTTGAACAGGAATTTATTTTAAAATGTGACTGTTTTAGATAGTACATCCGATAGGCAAGATTCACACAGATTTGATGCGTTAACGTTCGATAGTGGGCAGCTTTACACCCCTTCCTTTAAAATAAAACAGCAGTTTAGTATTTCTGTGAATTCTTTGCAAAGCTTTAATCAGTAATTGATTCCTCTGACGGGGTCGCTGCGCTCCTCCTTAGGGATAGGGTGAGGAGCACGGTCATACTCAGAGTAGAGTCGCTGCTCCTCTACATCGAAAGGACCCAGCAGAGGTGGTACGGGCATCTGCTCAGGATGCCTTCCAGAAACCTCACAGCTGAGGTGTGTCGAACATGTCCTACCAGGACGAGGCCTGGGGGCAGATCACCCTGGAAGAGCGAGAGGTGGTGGCTGGGAGGAGGGAGGTCTTGAGAATCCCCTCGACCCGGATAAGTGGCAGAAAATGGATGGTTGGATGAAAAAAAGTACATAAATGTATGGCAATACATGTCGATTTAAAGTAACTGGTCGACACAGCTCAACTGCACACATATTATGTCCTTTCTAAAAGTCAGGTTACAAACTCAGTTTCTGTGAACTTGACCTAATTGTGATCCCTGAAGTCAGCAAATAGCAGCTCTCCCTTTGCACTGCTTCAGGCTGTATTGAATTTTGTCATAATTTCAGGATCTTCTGAAGACCAATTAGATAATCCCTCTTTTACGAATTTTGCAGACAGATGTGCTGAGGCTCTACATCTGTCCCTGGATAATTTGTGTTGTGCTGTTGCTGCACTTTGGGTGTCTCATTTTTAAACTTGGCCGTCGAGCTCGTGGACCAACTTACTCTGCAAATGTTGGGCCATGCAGAGAACGGGACAACAACTACACAGGGCCAGATTCATGCATACACACAGAAACCACGGGCACAGCTTTTCCTCCACACAGACTGGCACTTTTAAAGGAAGAATGTGTGGTGAGAAGATGCGCACCTCACGCATTCTTCAGATCTTTATAGCAGTGTATCCCTGATATGGGTCAGAAATGGAAATGAGGCCACATCATTTAACCATAAAACAAAAGAGAGCTCCTTCTGTGGTTTATTTTTCTGATTTTGTTCATCATCAGTTTTCACAGTATGCTCTTGTTTGCAGTGGTTGTTGGTGCTTACACACAGTGGCAGTTGTCTCATGTAGGCTTCTGCGTGGCTTTTTTAGACATACCCTGATCCATCTCTGTCTCCCTCCTGAACACCGCCACACGTGTTCTGTGTTCATTGGTTGCAGATAAACAGGAGTTGTTGGTCCTCTGCTGTATCCCTGATGTGTTTGTAAGAGCTGATGCGTGTTTTGGCTGCTGGTTTACAGTCCAACCATGTTCTCTTTTACCTCTGCAGGGTTGTTTGCTTTGAACTACCAGAGCTGATAGCTTCTTTTTTTTATTTTCTCCAAACTCAGCAGTTTTAAGTCGGTTTGTCATTACAGAACTGAGATCACCATATAAAACGTATTTCCTGTTTCTCCATTTCACTGATGAGTGTCTCGGTTGTAGATTTAGTGAAACTACGCTTATTCTTAACTGTCCCATCTATCGCAAACGGTGCAAATCTTTTAAAAAGGCCCATATGTACAGGCAGAATTTATAATCTGGGAAAAATAATGTCGGCACATTTCTACCAATGCGTGTACATACAGTTTTTATTGTGAATCTACACACAATCTGCCCCACGATGTTACTTTCTTTGCAATATCTTAACCTCATAAAACAGCGTGTGTTTAATGTTGTAAGGCGGCGTAGGCCTGTTAGTTTGGTCCTATTTTCATCAGATGTCACAGAGGACGTCAAAGATCACCGGTTTGGAAACGTGAGCTCAGGATTGACAGGAAAGTAGGACCAGACAACCTGTACAATCCTGCCTTGTAGCAGTGGGAAGAGCTCTTTAATCTGTCACTAAAATACATGACACGCTATTCAGCCCAGTCTCATTGAAAACCATGATATAGTCACATTTAAGGAAACTATGCATTCGTGCTGTCAAAGGCAAAAACTGAAATTTGTTTTCATGCCGTCCAGGGTCAGTTGCCACACGAGCCGTGATGTTTTGCTAACCCTAACCGCGTTTTTCTTGACACCAAACCTTAACCCAGTAGTTTGTTCTGTGAAAAACAGCCACAAAACAGTGAGTGAATGTGCAAGGAACCAGGTACAGATTGAAGTATCTCGTGGTCAGGACTGGACGCAAAGGTCAAGTCGACCACTTGGCAGTCGGCAAACTTTCTGGCTTACTAAATTGGACTTTTTCTTTTCCTGTGACACTCTGTTACCCAGCGGAGTCATCTTTGTGTTCAGTAGCACAAAAAGACAGCAGAAATCCTGTGACTTTAGCACGTTTTTGTCATAAAACTGTGTTGCACAAACACACAGTTTCCTCGTTCAGTCCTCCTGGTTTGGTGGATATATGATGATATTTTTTAAAAAGCATGAGAAAAACTAATTTGGGGGCATATTTCCACTGGTTAAAACTTTAAAAAGTTAATTGCACCTTCTCAAAAAATGGTTGCAAAATGTGTCTAAATGGTTGCAGTCTGGATCCCTGAATAAGACAGAGAGAGGTCACAAGCAGAGTTCAAAAGCAGCTGCAGAAGCAAAAACTCTGAGACATGTGTGAGTAGCTTTTGAAAATTTCACCGAGCTCAGCAGTGTAGATTTAAACCATTTAAATTACTGGCACCACAGGTTGATTTTAAATGGAAAATGATACAACTCTTGTATGAAAATCCAAAGATATCTGGGCTGAGTCAAGCCCCAACGACACTACTTCTCGTTGTATCGTTAAAATGATGGTGATCAGTATCATTAAACTTGAAGAGGTCTGAGATTACCCCAAAAATAATATCAAGACTCGTTTTGAGTTCCCTCCCAGCAGTGACAACAGAATATCTTTGAATACCTGGGGGTGTACGGCTCGACAGTCTGCTGTAGGAGGACGATCATTGTGTGTCTGAGTGAAGCAATTAAAGACTGAAGCCCACCGAGAGCACCATGTCTGTTTGTTATTCACCTGTAGGGCTTTACCCGGCGCTAGGACCCAGGGTGCGCGATTTTCATCTCCAGCTGCTGCAGACCGAAAACTAGCAATAAGGGAAGATCGCGAGGACAAGCCAAAATTGCTTACTGTATTCATTCTGCTTCCAAATCCGACCCGTGGCCCCTCACTGAAGCCTCCGTGCAGACAACAATAGCTTGTTGCGCCGTGTGCGGGCTTTGAGGCTGTCGTCGGCTCGGAGCGCAAGGTAAGACGGTGCAATACCATGCGATTACTAATAACAAAGGCGTTACGGGCGAGCAGGGGGCATTAAAGGGGGCATTGCACAACGCTATTGAGGGCGAGTGAAACTCTGCCAAACTTTGACCTGGATATTAGCATTTTGCTGTAGTTTGTGTCTTGCAGGAGCTGCCGTAGTTGCAGTGATGTTTCGCTGTTATCCCGCGGCGTTATATGTAGGATCGTGTCACACGCATGGACAGCCAAGTTGTGTGTCGAGGTGACATCCTCGAAACCGGCTGTCCGTGCGTGCTGGGTTGTGGGCGAAATCCGCCACCCAGACCCTGACACAGTTGGAGTGCCGAATCTGAATTTCAGACCGATATTTAACGCCATACGCCATTAACCTGGAGAAGAGGAACATCACTCTTCACTGTTCCTGTGATCGGCTGCCATCCTCCCCTCGATTACTGTAGAATAATTCATCACTTATAACAAGATGGAAGAATTTAGCGCTTGGTTCGCACCCAGGCTTCACCCCCACCGTCCTCCCAGGCTCGACATTACTGACCAGGTGAAGCACGAACTTAGACGGGACATCCTCGACGCTGTGGAGCATGGCGGCCTAAATAGGGTCGATAATCTCCGATATGACTCACAGTTAGATGACCATGTGTGCCCACTTTGAAGACGACACACTTAAAAAGACCCCCCCTCTCTCTCCCTCTCTCTCCTTAAAAAGAAAAGAAACCCAGGCCCTGGAAATAAACAACGTACCCTCATCTGTGCTATCGCTGTTGTCACAGTGCATGGACGGAATACCTCATCCCTGCTTTAGATTCATAATAACATGCAGAACAAGTTTTTCTGTTTGTTTGTTTTTTAAAAAAAAACCCACAGCTTCAGACATCCGATGTGGAGCTGTGAAAGTCGACTATAACAGGAGCAGCCGGTCACTACCGGGATAGCTCCTGCGCGGTCGCTGAGGTCTCCGGGTTACCCCGGCTCAGACACAATGCCATGTCAGCTGCCGACTTTGTGACACTGTTTATGCCCACACGGTCCTCGACGGCGTCCCCCCTTTTTTGAAAAAAAAAAACGTTTGGCGACTGTTTTTTTTGTTTGTTTGGTTTTTTTTTTTTCGTTTCCCAATTTCTCATTTGGCCATCTGACAACGATGTGGCCGCTTGCACGCAGCCATTACTGAGCGAATGGCGAAGGGCATGTTGGAGGCTCTCACACAGCGATCCGCTCCGCCGCGGCAGAGTAGTTTCTGCCGGATGGACAGGATGGTCGCCCTGCACTGCCGGAGTGGTCAGGAACCACAGCGACCATGCGCGGTGTAGTGCACAAACTCTGCTGGTGAGCCTCGCTGCGTGCACGGTTATTTCCTCACCGAGGCAAGTGTTGAGAAAAGTAGGAAATTTGCTGGTCTATAGGAGCAGATCCCCGCGTAAACAGCAGGCCCGCTCTGCTTTTAGGATTCAGGTAAGACAAGTGGCCTAATTACGGCACGGTAACCTGTGCTGCTTAACTACTGTGCCAAAATGTGATTATGGAGGGAGGGAGCTGGATATCCCGTAGGGCTGCTTATCTTTGGAGGGAGATCCAGGCAAACTGTGCGCTCTACGAACTCATTTCTAACTTTTTTTGTCGTGTGTCCGCGTGTTTACTGGAAGTTGCAGATGCTTGCCGGTTACCTCCTGAAACAGACAACGCTGAAAAGCTTGTGCTTAGAGTTAATTTCATCCTTACACAAATGGGGCACACACGTTACCCCCCCTCCCCTCCCTAAGGAGAAGGTATTGCACCCCTAGAGCTGTTCATCGCGATGGATGCGAGAGATCTCTATCCCCACCATCCTCTGCTGTGTTGTGCTCAGAGCAGTTCCTGCATTGAAGCCTGCTTGGATTGTTGTCAGTAGGTGGAAGCCTCTTGTCCTTTCTGAAAGTGGCCTCAGCTGTTTTGATTTGTGCATAAAAAATATGTAAAAAGAAGCATCAGGGCTAAGCTTAAAATCCAAACACGCCTCCATCTGTATATATCATTGAACAGTTGAAATTCTTGTGCATGAATCCAGTCAAAACCTGAACCAACCTGATAGTAACAGGAAATGTGATTTTGACACACAGCACTGCAATGGGTGAAGGACAAGGAACTGAAGATAGACTGCGGAGGGAATGGCACAGCCTCTGTTCATATGTTCATTATAAATCATTATTAGCAGCTTTTGGCTGACAGGGCTGGGTGTCGCCACAAGTTTCCTGAATCCATTTAGTTCTGATCCGCTAGGTTCCGATTAATCTCCACTCGGTTCTGGATCTTTGAGTTGTGGGAGGTGAAAGAGGAGGACCTAAGGCTTGCATTGCCATATAAAACACAATATTAAATGTACATCCCTGGATAATATGGACTGATACGGGTTTATGGAAATGTGAAATGTCAGTTTGAATCAGAAAATAAGTTCTTTTTAGATCCAGCTCCACTACTTTCAGAATATCTTCACACCAAATGTGCTTCTATTGGCCCGGTCCAAACACTAAGGGGATGTCATCTGTTCACCTTGATTTATTATCAGCCACAAATGTGCAAGAAAAACAGCCCAAAGATGTAAAGCTGCCATGAAGTTCTTTTTTTTAACTTAATTTGATTTTCCTTTTGTCTTCTCACAGAGAAATCTTAAGAGTTAGAGGGAAATAGGATGACAATAATGGGCTAATTCTGGCACTACAGGTTCATATTTTGACGTTGCTGAAACGGCTGCATGACTCATTTCGTATAAACCAGAACACAGAAAGACACGAGTGGAAATTTACTAAAGAGACTTTAGTCACTTTTCAAGCAAAAGTTGTGTTTCCATGGTTCTGTTTTAGTGGAACTGAGCTGATGGAGGTCAGCCTGCATGAGAAGCTGGTCAAGTTAGAACCATGGCATCATCACAGAGACCAGAGTTTCTTTGAAGACCCCCCCCCCCCCCCCCCCCCACACACACACACACATCTTCCCCAAGCTAGTTCCTCAGTCTGCAGACTGCAGCTGGAGGGCCTCTTGCTTCCTCGTGTAAATGATCCAGCAACAGACCAACACCTCTCTCCGCACCTCTTTTTACTGTATTCTTTTTTTTCCCAAACCAAATATTACCCACATCTGAATGTTAATTGACTTTACTGACTCTGCCTCGCACGGAGCCGTTCACTGATACCCGGAGCTTCCTGTTATTTAGAAAAATGCAGTTTATTACTTCGTTTCCCCGATAAGCCTTTTCAGTTTAGCGCACCGTTACACTCTTTGGTCGCGATCGCTCCCCCCCACACCCCATTCCCCTTGAGCGGCTGGAGCTCGCGTTGCATGCCGGTACCTGCAGTCCCCACCCCTCCCAGCCTCTCCAACGTCCAATGCTGGGCGTGGATAGCCGAGCACTACATCTCCCATGCTGTCACCGTGCACCCTTCTGCCCCTCTCCCTCCGCTCTCTCCCACCAGACTGGAGGCAGGAGATACGGAACGGACTGTCTTGACGAGCCCCCCCCTCCTCTCTCTCTCTCTCCCCCCTCCCTCCACTCCTCCCCCTCCTCCCTTCCTCCCGCCCCCCCGGACTTTTAGAACCGAAAACCGTCGAGATTAGTGAGCAGCCACGGACGGCAGAGGCGAAAGGCTGGACGCGGCCGCACCACAGTCGTGCCTGCGCGTCGTTCACTTGCCATCTGGACGAGCGGGTTCGTAACTGTTTGTGTCATTAGACATCTTTCACCTCGGCTGCTGATTAGCACAGAAATGATCCAGTATCTCAGATAGAGTGTGAAGGGGCCCGGGGAGAAGAGGCTTGGTGGGTCAGGGGCTCGCTGAATGCCTTTCAACGCCGAAGTGCCTCAGTCAGTCCACCAAAGGGCCGATAAGAGGGACTGGAGCACTTCATATTAGGGCGGCCGGAGATAAATAACAGTAGCCTGCCTCAACATGTAAACCACCGGCTGTAGTGCGAGGGCTTAGCGGAGAGTCCGCTGCGCAGAGAGCTGGACCCGTGCTGGAGGAGGAGGAGGAGGAGGAGGTGGTGGTCAGCGGAGTTAATATTGTTTGCCCCCTTTTCTTTACGCGGCCACTCCAGCGACACCAGCCTGTGCACTAAGTTGTGTCAGCCACCCTTGTGGTCCTTTCTCAGTCGGCTACTTTTTGTGAGTTCACGCGTTCAGCGTGCGCGTTATCAGCCAGGACGGTGGATTATTTATTTGTTTGTTTGTTTGTTTGTTTGTTTGTTTGGTGTTGCATCGGTCGACGAAACAATCCGATGGTGGTTGGTGGCTGAGTTTGTTTCTTTGGTTCTCTGAGCGGCTTCGCCTTGGTGTTGACTCACCTTATCAGGCGGAGATGTCACATATTACCACACTGTGTTCCCACGTCGCAGCCGCTCGATTGTGTGGGGGTGGGGGGTGGGGGGGTCTCTCCTGTCACTTGGTGTTTTCCCCCCCAAACATTTGTCTTTGATGTCGGAACATCTCAGTCCTTTCTCTTCCGTGATATTTAGACAAGGTTTAGAGCCGAGGACAGGCTGTCGGATCGCTCGGAGCCCGTGTTTGTCTGCTCGCCATCAGAGGTCTGAGTCTGCGACCCACAGCTCTCCAGAGTTTTACCGTGCTGGTGTTTTGTGAAAAGAGAGGATTAGGTCGTGTTTTTGAGGCGTGCATGTGCTCCTGCTTTTGCACTTTCCAGATGCAACATAAGACCTTGTGTTGTTTCTTTGCATTTTTACGTTTAATTCCTACCGCGGGTGGAAGGATGATGTGATATCTTCCAGGCTGTTTATCCTCCGAGGTTTTTCCAGGCTCGACTTTGTTTCGTCTGGGCTGAGCTGCCCACGGCGAGTGCGCGGACCACTGCATGCATTTGCTGGCCTAGATCAGACTTATGAATTCAAATGTTGCGGAGCAGACCGCGATTGGAGCACAAAGACGAAGTGAGCAGCTGTTGTACGGTGCATGCATGCAGACCCTCCTCTCGCGGAGCGGCATCTGCATCGCCGGATCCCTCGTCAGTGCTCGCAGATTACAGCAGGGATTGGTGTGTCACTCATCGTGAGCATCATTTACGTTGTGCCTCGGTGACTCAAAGGTGACATATTTCCATTCCCTCAAAGCTTTAGCGTGGATTTTCTTGCATTTTTTTACATTTTTTTTCGTGCACACTCCCCTTCACGGAGGTCTCATTTACTTGCAGATGCGCTCTTCTGTGCTCACCTCTACCTGCATACAGGGTCTGGTCTATGTGGGAGTATTTCACGTTTGTTTTTCGACAACAGAGCCTTTTGCGATGTGCTTTGTGTTCATGAACGTATGCGTGAGGGTTTTTGGCTTTGGATTCTCTTAAATAATAGGCTGATGAGCTTCTAGCTCCGTAACGCAGTCAAATACCTATTTAACTTTGCAGTTGCATTTAATCCTTACATCTATTAGCAAACTTTTACTCATTTCCATTCGGGTTGTCACAGGATCACTGAATGAGTGTTTAGGGGACAGACTCCAGGGTCCGAGGGGTCAGGGGCAAAAGTCACAGAGAAGTCACACAAGTTTCAATCTGTGGATGACTCATATTACCTGTAATATCAATTATTAATATTTTGCTTAATTTTTATTTCTAATACAGCCGGATGAGGCATACTCAACAGTAAACCTCTGTTACAGTTCTTAACATCCTTTCCACTAAAATGGGCTTTTCCTTTTGCTCCTGGACTTGGAGTGTTTGATGTTCACCGTTTCCACTCTTATTTGCTGAATGGGGAAAGTTTCTCTGCTCCTCTCTGTTCTTTGTCTTTTACCTCTGCTCATCTCATTGATTGGGATTTTGCGTGCCACAGATGTGGCTAATTTTTTTCCAAATAGTTGGCTTTCAGTGTAAGACGCAGATGAATGCATGATGTAAGGATCTGCAAATCATTTACAGCTCGTCTTTGATTAATAAGAGTAAAAAGACAGCACGTGTAGTGTTGAAACTGAGAACAGTGCATGTGATGCCAGCAGCATGTTGGGTCAGTGGCCTGTTTACCACCGTGTTGCAGGAGGCCAAATTCTGTAGCTTCAATAGAAAAACATTTACCTATTCTGGCTCGATAAGATTTTAGCTGCTAGGCGATTAGGGAGGTGGGCTGTTGTAATGCGTGAAGAATTAGGTCTGGCATGGTTTAGCTCAGGGGCTGCGCGGTGGTGTTGGTGTTAAGTTCTGTCGCCTCACAACGAGAGGCTTCCTGGTTCAGATCCCTGCTGTGGATCATTCTGCGTTGAGTTTCCACCGTTTCCCATGCATGTGTGGATTCTCTCTGGTTACCCAGGCCTCCTCCCACCACCCGAAAACATGCACGTTAGGTTGATTGGTGTTTTTATATTGACCCCAGGAGTGAGCGTGCGTGGTTGTTTGTCTCTGTGTGGCTCTGTGATGGACTGGTTGCCCATCCTGGGTGCACTCTGCCTCTCCCCCAATGACAGCTGGGATAGGCGTGTATAGAAACTGGATGAATGGTTAGTTTGGCTAAAATAGACAGCGTTTTCCTTAAAAAGACAACAATCAAAGCAAGTTCATCACAGCCAGGCTTTCTTTGAGGTAGCTGGCTTTACTAAACCTGCAACTCCACTCCGAGATGACTGCCACTACCACCGTGTTCATGATTTTTCTTTGTTAACTCAGGCTTTCTTCTGCAGGCTCTGTGCACTGTCACGTACAAAGCTGTGATCATTTGACACCTGACACTTCAAGAAGAAGAAGTGCAGGTCCTACGACTGGACAGGTGTGACTAACGTCAGTTTTACTGCGACAGCAGTGCTGCTGCAGTTTAGACGAGAGACGGATGCAATTAGAAAATTGTTATTTGCACAGAGCAGTGAGTTGATATCTGCCTTGAGTTTATGTCCAGCTCCATAAAGCTCATAAAGTTCTCATAAACTCAAACTCCGATCAAAGAGAAGTATGTTTTATTGATTTAGTGTTCCTCATATATTGATTAAATCAAATCTTACCTGAGTTCGATCCAGTATTGGTGGCATAAAACGGACCTGACGGATAATCGGGACTGAATATGAAAGCATATGTCGCCCGTTCTGTTTCACCAGCTGAATGCGTGGTTTCCATGGTAACGTGACACAGCCTATAGCTCGTTTTACCGTAACAGTGAAGCTTCTTCAATGGCTTACATACAACTCAGCGGGTTTTTATAGATAACGTGTTTCGGAGTTTAATTCGGCACAGAGTAAAAGAGTCACCGACCGTTTAATAGATTAAATGCTGAACCTTTGCTGATTAAAATCGTAACATTCGATCAACATCACTGACCGGATTTGTTTTTGGAGTTTTTATGTTGGTTGATTCACTGATCCAGGGTCCATACAGTCGACTGGCTTTGACTTCGCTCTTTGTGCACACAGATTTCTCTCAATTTGCTGAATCCTTTTAATGATATCATGTATCATAGATAATGAAAACGCGTTACTGGTATCAACTTAAGGATGAGCAAATATTAATGAAAAGACAATTGAATCTCTTAGCTACAACATTTATTATGCTGTCTCTTGCTTTCTCCAGTTAAACGCAGGGTTTATATGATTTGCAAACCACAGCATTCGGTTTACGCAGCGTCCCATCTTCCTTGGAAAAGTGGGTACAAGTCGGAAGCCACACAGCATTTTAAACTTGTGAATGGGAAGAATCTCATAAATGTACCCTGAGATTGAGTATTAATCAAAGTAGGGGTTATTGTCAGACACTAAGAGCACTTTTGCGTGTCAGGAATGGATCTTAGAATATGTTTGATAGCAGGAAAAACTTCTGCCTTTAATGGTTTCCTATTGCATTTTTTTGCGTACCGTAATAATTTGTACGATATCTGAGAGGAGTGTACTCACAGATCTGCTGTGGCAGGAAGGTTGTCAGATAGATTTAAGGTTTCAATTGTTTCAGAAGAACATTAGAGATAAAGTCCCATGGAATAAACACAGGATGTTGGCGCGCCATGGGAAAACTATGATCTGGTTGTTGGTGGCTTTTTATGCGCCTCGTAATTCCTTTTATATCACGCATCAGCCCTCATATGTGTTTTTAGAGAAGATGTTCCACTTTCTGGATTGATCCTGGACGGATGAGCGGTGAGATCAAGACCAGTGGAACAACACACGAATATGTCCTCTCAGTTTACAACGTTTTTGTCCTTTGCCCTGAACTGCTCTGAGGAAATTGTAACGCGTCTTATTTTCAAGCATGTCTGATGGCACGAAGTTTTCAATCACCCAGAATTAGTTTAAGTCAATGACTGTTGAATAAAATACTACTCATTCCTTATGTAAGCTTTAAATGAACGTCTTTAACTGAAAAGAGAACAACATAAACAGCGTCCACATGGTTTCTTTCTGTTTTTGTGTATTCTGCAGCGTATCGGTGTATCTCACAGAAAACGCTGTCCTGATTGGCTCAGCTACCATCTGAGGCATGTTGTGCTAAAGAAACACCTATGCAGGTAATTGCTTTTTTTCTGTTGAAGTTAGATTACCTGATTAGACAGTTCTGTCCTCTCACCCATTTAACTCTGGGGTTTATGAACTTCTCTTTTTACTCAGGTGGATTCTACACTAATGAATGTAGGGGATGGAGGCACGGTGAGCAGAGAGATCAGTGCTCCGAGTAAAGCGTCCACTAGTATGGTGGGAAATCCCCCCCAGACGCTGCCCCCTGAATTTAGAGGAGATGTTGACCTCAGTCAACAAAACAAGACCACTCCAACAAAAGACTGTAAGACAGTAAAAGCCTGCCTGGAAACTAGCAATTGCAACCACAGCCCTGAACTTTCTCTGCCTCAACAGCCTAATAATGCACCAATGTCCAGCGCAGTCCTCCCCAGCTCAGAGAAGAGATCAGACAAAAGGGCAGAAGCCCCTAAAGTCCGAGCCGATGGTGCTGGGGTCTTCCCTGCTCCTCAGTGGTCAAGCGGTGTAAAAGCCAACCGGGAAGACTCTCTCAACCCTTGTCACAGCAATGTGACATCCAGTAAGAAATCACATCCGCAAACGCAATCTCTGCAAAGTGTTCCTCCCGGGTTTCAGTGCTCCGCCATGTTTAAACCAGCCCAGCCCGTTGCCTTCCTTCCCTCCTCTAATTTCTCTTCTCCGCTTTGTAAGATCACTCTTCCACCAGCATTAAGTCAAATTGCTGCTTTGAGAGAAGCCACAGCCGGTCAGTTTCAGAAAGACATTCAGCCTCAAAGCTCAGGTGTGGGGGAAACACCTCTCATGCGGACCTATCCCTATTCGTTGTCTGTGGGCCGGACCCCAGACAAAAAAGCTGGCGGCTCAAAGCTCAAATCTAACCATTCATCAAGTAAGAACTCCAAGTCTCTAGGAGAACACAAGTCTTTAGCCTCTGTGGTAGCCTCACCAGCGATTGCGCTACCATTGCAGCACCCTTCATTAACTTCAGCAGCTCCCACCCACTACACTTTGTCTCCCACCGCTGCCATTTGCTGCGGCTCTGCGCTGGCCAGTATCACCTCACAGAGCAGACTCCTGAACCATGTGGAGAAAGGCAACAGCATAGATAAAGCAGCCATGGGCTCGCTTAACACAGCGCCAGCCCCCGCTGCAGAGGACCACACAGCCTGCACGGCTGAACCAAGAGATGTACCTCTTGATCTATCTGCTAAATCAAAACGTCCAAAATGCATAGCTGAGGCTCCAGTTTCTGCGATGGAGCCTCACGATAATGAGTCCAATCAGAGGGATTTTCTGAACGCAAAGACCTATAGTTCGGCTGTGCAATACCCTATCTTACCAAATACCCACAGAAATGGAGCTCATCAAAAGCAAGTAAATAAGACTCAGAATCACCAGGGCCCAGAACCCAAACCTACCTGGGGTAAGGGATCTTCACAGGACTCAATAAAAACCATCCCTGGTACATATGTAGGTGTGGCTAGCCCCATACTGGCTTCTACTCTAAGGGGCAAAGATGGAAAAGGGACCTTTGCAGATGAATTTCAGAGTTTTGCAAAGCAAGAGTTTATATCCATAATAGACCAAGGAGAGCATCTGGCCTCGGGAGGGAAGAAGCCATCCTGTCTGATGAAGGGTAACCAACATGCTCACAGTGTCAAGCATGTTAAAAACACCAGCACAGCCATAACTAAAAACTGTCCCCCGAAAGGAGCACTGACAACTGCCCTGTTAAGCTCCGCCAACACTCAGAGTCATCCAAAACCTGGACCCGGCAAAACTATGGGACCGTACCCTCTTGCAGTTGTCAATCAAACTTGGCAGCCGCCGTCTCATCTTCCCCGCCAACCCTCGCCTGTTCAGAGAAAAATCGCTCAAGGATATCCAAAGACCAAGGGCACCACAGTCACAGAGGGATGTAAGTTTCAGAGCGCCCATCACAGCCCGTCCAAACCCGAGGAGGATAAGTGGGAGAGAATGAAGTCTCCTCTGTCCAACCTTGCATCCATTGTAAAACAGCAAGCTTTTGAAACGACGGCGGTGACAGACGAGGGTAATACGCAAGCCTCGCCCGGTGCCTCAAGAAAAGCTGATGGCCCGAATCCACTCTCTGGGAGCCAAGACTCCCAATCCAAACATACTTCGGCTTTTGAGTATCCACCATACTGGCCTGTGGACAAATGGCCTGGTGTGTCATCTCAAGGGGAACTGACCCAAGCTATGGGAAGGCACGAGAAGGCGAACGCCGCTGAGCCTTTGGAGAATGATACCGCCATGCACACCAGTCAAGAACAGCATATAGCAAAGCAAGGCTCCTCCAAGCCTGCTTGCCAGTCTCATCACTTCGGGAGCAACGCCTCAACAAATGGAAGCAGGATGGAGAGCAAACTAGCCCAGGTGTTAGAGGGGGACATATCGAGGAAAGAAATGGGGACGTCAGACGGTCCTCCCAATGACAAACTGGAGAGCGTGGTTGCATCCATTCTTACAGGCCAGTGTGCCGTCGGGGGTGACAAGTTTGAGAAGAAAACAAACGGAACCAAAGAGGAGTCGCCAACCAAAGCAAAAGCTGCTGCTACAAAACAAAAGAAGACGACTCCCAAGAAGCCAGCAAAGGAGAAGTCACCAGCAGGGCCATTAAAGAAGGCAGCAGGGAAGAAAAAACAAGACACAGAAAATACTCCAGTCAAAGCCTCTCCCAATAAGAAGGTGAACTAAATTACTCTCACTCTTCTTCTATGATCAACCAAAAAATGGTTGAATCTTGTGCCGAAATGTTTAGAATAGCAGCTTTTAAAATTTGAACTACTAAATTTGCCAGTTCGAGCTCCCTTTCACCGTTTTAATCTGTGACTGATGATATAACTTCTAAGGTCCCATTACCTGCCCTCCATTACCATGAAAGGTTTGTGATCAATAGGATCCAGTGCAGTGTTCTCACCCCCTGTCCCCTGTGTATCTCAGCAGAAGAAACAATGTGCACCTGTGCTGGAGCAGAATCTGTCAGCAGGAAAACTTCCCTCACAGAGTAAAGAGCCGATTCCAAAGGAGAAGATCAGCCCCAACAAGGCCGAGCTGCCAACCCACGGCAAAGCAGGTACGGGCTTTGCTTCTCGTAATCTTGTGACATTTGCTGCCAATAAAAGTAGTCCTAGCATGCACAGATTTGTGATATCCATCACAAATTTTAACGACGCATTTGGCTGTGTCAAAGATGTATTTGCAGTTAGATTGCTCACATTTTAGTTTGAAAGATAAATACCTGCACTCACTTTGATCGGAATGTGTTCACAGATAGAAAACGTCTCACTTTTTTCTACGTCTTACGTATTCAAGCGGGTGTAAATGTAACAGTCGGATGTGATTTAATCAGTTACAGACAGCAGGTGCAGTCCTGAAAGTTGCGAGACTTCAGTGCGTCTCAGTAACTCTGCCGCATCCAGCAAAGAGGCGGATGCAGCCGAGTCCTCCTTCCCACGACTGAGGAGAGGACGGCGGCGAGCTGACGATGCTCGACTTGACCTCTGGGGTTTTGCGACACCTTCTCCTCCTCCGCCGCCACCAATGCCTCCTCCCCCAGTTACTCCCTCGCTGTCACCCCCACTGACTCCCACTCAGCCCCCCCGTCGTCCCAGAGGGAGGCCGCGATCAAACCCCCTGCCAGGGCGCACCTTTCAGGGCAAGGCCAAGACAGCCAGTGCAGAAGGAGACGCGGCTCCTCATAAGAAACGCCGGCGATGCTCGAGTAAGAAGTACGAAACCGGGGAATACATCACTGAGAAGGACAAGCTGGAAGATGGAGAGCACCTCGAAGACTCCCTGAGACAGGAGGCTGTAATCACAGCAGGTAGGAGGCTCTCGACGTCTCAAGTTTTATCGAGTGACTCTTTCAAACCTGACCTGAATGTTTTTTTTATACAATATAAGGTTGAAAGGCAAATTAGATTGAGATTGACAGAAATCTCCGATTGGAGAGTCAGTGAGTGGTCATTTAATCCATCAGTACATTGACAGACACTGAAATACCATATTATTTAACACCGGAGAGATTATATCTAGTTCGGGAACGCCGCGGCGGGCCCAGGAAGAGCTGGAGGAGGTGGCTGGGGAGAGACCTCCACTTATTAGACTGTTGTCTGGGCGACCTGGTCCTGAAAGCTGGGTTGATCGTTTAAAGGCCTTTGTTAAGCCAAATCTATTGATTAAAATGAACAGCATATTTTTTGGTAAGAGACGACAAAAGGTCAATTTTGACAAAAAGAAGCCAGAACTTAAAGAGATTGTTTTAGCCCTTTGCATTTCCACTGAGGTCGAAAGTAATGGCTCCATTTGGCAAATTAAGTCGGCTAAAGTGTGTCGCTCCTCCCCCCCGACGGTCCTTGCTGGACTGTCATGATCAGAGCGGCCCACAGATTGACCAGGAAGTCCATCAACTGAAGTCTGTTCAAGTTACACATTTCTATAGATGTTTGTGTCTTCAGAGCATAACCACAGAGAGATTAAAGCTTAATGGCTCCCGTTTCACTGCTTTCTTGTCACAATCTCTCGTCATTTAATTCGACCACAGCAGCTCACAGTGTCCCCAGTTCCTGGACGAGGTTTGTGCTGTTGAAACGCTGTTGCAATTGTTAGTTATTTTTAGTTTTTATTAAATTCCTTTTAAACATGTCAACGGTTTTATAAATAAGGCTGAATCATTCGGTTTTAACCCCATTATCGTACACTGATCCTGCTTTTGGCTGCTGACCTCAGCAGCATGACAACATGTTCGCCTGTGACGGGTATTTGTCATCATGTGACGTTACATAGACGTAGTGATTATTCATTCTTTTGAAAAAAATTAAATGAATACCTGATCAGTGAGTCATTACAGACAACAGCTGAAGCGAACAACTGTGGAAAAACTGCGCTGCCACTGGACACTTATCTGCATGGCTTCTCTCTGGTTTCTCTAAAAATAAGTCTGTCCCGAACAGCAGCGCCGTTATTTCCTCATCACGTTCGATATCTGATTTCAGAACATTTTAACCGCGTGGAATAAGAAGATGACAAACCTATGCTTGGTTTTTCAAGCATAGCTTCTCTTTTATCATTCACATTGAATACGGCTCACTAAAGAATTCACAGCGGCCCGAATGACCCAGATTTATTTTTTTAAAAGAGGAAGAAAGGCATCTTAAACGAAGGAGTCGATTAAGGTTCAGTGCTGCTTTCCACCGGCCTGAGTTGGCTGTCGCCGAGACCTTTCAGAGAGCAAGGGCCAGTTCCTCCAAATTGTTCTTTCAAGGCCACATCTGCTTGGAGATGGATGAGTTGCAGCTGGAGAGGCCCGGCATTTGCCCACGTGAAGTGCTTACAGGGATGTTTTTGAACTCCCAGTATGTAGAATGAGGATGTGTGTGTCTGTCCAGTCTTAATTAAATCCTCCCTTTTTTTTCTGCCAATCTTTCTCATTTCCTAGCAACTCATGTCGATATACCTTAACTCGCTTATGGGAATACTTGCCCTGACTTGTGTGTCTCTGCGTACACAGGCAGGCGGTTGGCTGGTCGGTAACTAGGAGTTTGGCCGTTAACCGTTGCAATATCTGTCGTAAATGCGAGGAGGGCATGCGCAGGTTACAATTTAAATGCCTAATAAAATCCTAATAATGTGTCTGGGTCCAAGTGAGACTGCAGTCTGCCAGTTTGTGACCCGTGCTGTAGATGTTTTATCTCAATGCATTGTTTCAGTTAGCTCCTGAACCAGAAGGTGTAGACACTGAATTAGACATCCAATTAGGCCCTCATTCAGTAACCAAATTAAGAGTGGAAGAATCAGAATTGACTGTAACTCTTAGCTGGAAGCGGTTGTTACCGACACATGGGTAAACTAATCTTATGAGGATGAACGTCTCCATAAATGAGAACAGCACATTCTGTATGTGCAGTTTGCAGCGAACGTTCCTGAAATACATCATATCTGCAGCAGGAAGTCTGCACCATGTACCTGTAACAGAAATATGGCATACTCAGGCTTATGATTGGAAAAAGCAGAGTAGTTCATAAGCAGCAGTTACCCTGTTCCAGCAGACGAAATGGAAAAGCCAAGAAACATTGGTTCAGGAAGTACCAGCCCGTCTGAAGTAGGCACACATTTTTGGCTCTGTGTTAGGCCCTGTGACTGAGCATGAGCTCAAAACTGTTACTTAGCTGAATTTATGATCAAATTAGGGGTCTGACAACATATTTGGTTCATCTGTTTTGCTCCACTCAGCATTTTTCTGTTGTTGCAGATGCACAGGCAGATCGGTGTCCGAGCCCGACTGCCTCCAGTCCTGAGTCTCCTCCACGGAGACCCTCATTCACCCGCTCAGGATCGGTCCGCTACCAGGAGAGCGAGGAGTCACCGGAGTGCAATGACAAGCCTTCAGGGAAGAGGAAGTTCAAAAGCAAACACTTGTGTGACAGTGATGAGCAGAAGGTAAGCTTCTGAAGCTGCCTGCTGGATTATATTGCAGTTTTAATCGTTCAAGGTTCCACAAAGAAAAGATTACAGTGCCCCCCTGTGGTCTGATGGTAGCAGCTGGTATTATAAAGTGCAGGTTCATGATCCATGGAACATCTTACTTTAGTTTGGCTCTGGATTACAGAAAGATTCCTCCTCGCAG
Source organism: Leuresthes tenuis (assembly GCF_036924035.1). Taxonomy (NCBI): domain Eukaryota; kingdom Metazoa; phylum Chordata; class Actinopteri; order Atheriniformes; family Atherinopsidae; genus Leuresthes; species Leuresthes tenuis. The sequence goes on along the minus strand of NW_027325365.1, from coordinate 11,783,851 downwards.
AGAGCTCTGATTGGGAAATCTGTGTTTTCAGAATAAGACCAAACGCAGCAGTTTGGGGAAGCGTGGCGCCTCTCTTCCCCTGGATGATGATGGCTCTGGGGTCAAAAGACCAGTTACTCCACCACCCACTCCCAAAAGTTTGCCATCTTCTCCATCCAATAAGAAAAGCTCGTCAGGAAGAAGCAACAGTTCAGACTCGCCACAGAAAAAGCCTGTTCCTCCAGAGGTCCGTCGACTGATTGTCAATAAAAACGCAGGAGAGACTTTGCTGCAGCGTGCTGCCCGCCTGGGGTATCAGGTAAAGCCCCACCCGTCTACTTAAAGGCGTGATTTTAACAACAGAAAAGTGTGAAACGCTGTCTCTGCTCTGCAGGATGTGGTCCAGTATTGTCTTGAAAAGGACATCAGGGAGGTGAATCGGCGTGATAATGCGGGTTACACAGCTCTGCATGAGGCGTCCTCGCGTGGGTGGACCCAGATTGTCCAGATGCTTCTGAAACACGGCGCAGACGTCAACTGCAGTGCTCAGGATGGAACACGGTGAGGCGTCGTGGTGGATGATGGGGGTTGGAGTTTCTTTGACTCAGTTGTTGTCACGTGTACAGAAGCGTGGAAGCTATCTCTTGATCTTTGTGGGCAGCATGGTTCGAAGATATTAGCTTATCTTAGAGGATAAGCTCTTCCTAGATCTATTCATGTAGGCTACTTATTGTACGTTTGTTATGAGTCTTTCTTTAATGGAATATTTCATAATGCTGTATCATTTCTCTCGTTTAATGTTGCACAACCCCTAAAAGCCATCAGCTTGTTCTTCCCTCAGGCCCCTTCACGATGCAGTAGCGAGCGATAACCTGCCGATAGTCTGGCTGCTCCTGAACCACGGCGCTGATCCGACTCTGGCAACTTACTCTGGGCACACGCCGGTCAAACTGGCACACAGTCAGAGCATGAAGACCTTCCTCACAGGTAGGTTATGCTTTTCCTGCTGCATCGTTTTCTGTCAGTCGAACCAGTTTGGCCAAATGGTCAAATAGCAGGAACACTTCACCTAAGAGTTTTTTAAACGTTTTTACATCATCTATGAACAGCACGCCACAAAGGCTCTCATAATTTGAAAGGAGGCATAAAAATGAATAAACCAGCTTTTGCAGACTGTAAAGCCCCCCCATCAAACAGTGACTAACCTCTATCTACACCTAACTTGACTCGCAGAGGAATAAGTGAAACAGTTGTGAAACACGTGTGAAGTTGGCTGCTAAATCTTCACCCGTCCACAGAGTTTTACATAGTTTCATGAGTAGTAAAAGTTCACCTGGATGTGTGCGGATGTCAGACTGACACAAGCACCGTGTTGTTGCTTTTCCTTTCAAAGTAAACCAGGACACTCTAACTGATCCATCATTTAAGTCTTCCTCATAATTAAATAAGTAAGATTCAAGTCATCCAAGGGGATTGTTGTGTCCCGTAACGTTTTCATTAAAAATGTATTTTGGGCTGTAAAACCTAAAAAATTACTTCTCAATTGTTAATTATTTGTAAGTCCAACAAAAATAGGAATTAGTGCATTTTACACTCTGTTCGCTCTGGTCAATGAGTCCGCTGATATGTTGACTTACACATCTGCCTTCCTGTGTAACTTTGGCATAATCAGATCCCTCCAGATCCTCCAGATACCAAACATGCCTGTTACAGGCAGGACTTCTTTGCTTTGAGTGTTCACTTTCATCCTGATGTTTGACGATCAGCACCTGATCAGGTTGGAATGATAGCCATTTGTTTCTGTTGGTGTTTCTTTCACCTCTGAGGTTTCTGGAGTTTCAGTGCCTGTGCGCTGGAACCAACCAACACATGCTAACATCTGGCTTTTTAGTGTAGTGGGAAAGTATTTAAGTGGACACAGCTCATATTTTCTTAACAGAAACACGTTTTCCGACTGTAATGTCTCTTATGGAGGCTCTCAAACTGCAGGCAAAAACACTCGGTCAGAAGGAGATGAGCCTGATGCATTTTTATCTGTCTGAGAAACAGCTGGCAGCTCACCTTCGGTCCTGCTGTGTGGGGCCAGCGTTCACAGTCCAGACAAAAATGATGAAGTGGCCTAATTATCTTAGAGAGCCATGATTATCAGAGTGTAATGCCATCCCTCCATGTTGTCGTAGTTACAGGCTCGCCCCCCCGGGGGTAGTGGTTGCCCAGATTCTGGACTGGTTCTTAATACATTGTAGCCCCAACAGCACAGAGGATGAACATGCTACTGCTGGTGATGGGAAATGATTTAATGTGCTTGTTTTAGCAGGTTCAGTCGAATTGAATCTAAAAAAACAACAACTTTAGTTTAAAAAAAGCCGACACAGTCTCGGTAGCTGGTATCTGCACCATAACTGATCGCATCACAAGAACCGGCATCCAGTCTCCATACTTGCTAAGAAGTTAGGGCTGATTTTATTTACTTCAGCTGCTGGAGGACTCCTCATTTAGCCATGACATGCACACTGTCCTGGTCATGACAAAATAATTCAGTATCTTCTTGCTTTCATTCAGAATATTTCATGGACCTGGAAGGCCGCAACGGACAGGACTCCAGTTTGCCCTGGGATTTCTACAGCAGCTCCCTGTTCGGTAAGAAACCTTGTTGGTTGGAATCTAATTCTTCTGCCGTCCTTGTGGCAGACACATGAAGGCTTGTTGGACTGATGACGGGGTCGTTGCAGGGAAAGGACTTCTAGCATTAGTGTTGTGTTGTAAACAGCTACAGGGAGCTAGTTATCCATCAGAGGGAAGACTATGGAGAGACATCACATAATGTGGGCCCAGTCCCAGTTTCCCCCTCCATGGCTCTACCCATCCGTTTGTCAGAGATAATGGACCCCTTTTCCTCTGGATTTCAGGACTTAGTGATCATATAGCCATCCTTGATCTCCAGAGGGACAGGGGGCACTTAGCGTACCAACAAGAAGGAAAAATAGAGATCTGTGGCCAGTCGAGATTGGGCGGTGGGCTGCAACCTAAAGAACATTTTTATTTAATCAATTTTAAAGATGAATTCAATCATCAGTGTTCAGCCAGAGTGAAGTGTTTGTCAAGTCAAGAGAAACATTTCGAATTGTTGGGGTGAATTAAGTTAGTCTCACAGCTTGAGACAAGAACGCAGTCCAAAGTTTGCTGGTGGTCTGTATCACTTTGCAGGACGTTGATCCGGCTGTTTCACCTGTTTATCAGTGCAATCTGCGAATGAATAATGGCTCGTTTGGTTTATCTTCACCGTGCTGATCTAAATGCTTCCCCTTCAGCTGTGTCTTAATGTTCGCTCAGCAAACTGACGGTAGACAAACATTCAGTCACTCAGTTTGTAGGTTTCCCTCATGCTAGGGTTTAACACGTTGAACCTGCTCACCACTGATTACAACTATCATACTCCTGTGATAGTAGTTCTGTCCCTCTCCTGAGATGCCCTGTGCTCAGAGGCACCGGAGATATTGAGGACATTTTGATTGTCTAACGGGGAAAAAAACAACAAAAAATGTGTTGTGTTCATATAAGTTCATATCAGGGCAAAGCTGTAAGTTAATGGATCACTAATCTCTAGAATATGTTGTTTACTGTCATTATTTTCACACTGATGTGCTTCCATATATCTGAGTACTGTTATAAAGTTTATTTCTTTAAGTGGTTTCCAGTGTCTCCCATCATTGAATAAATGACCACTAGGGGGCGTCCAGACTGTGTGTATCAACTCAACTGGACTTCCAATGGGTTCCACTTGTGTTTTAAAAGGTTCTTTACAAAGTAAAAACAAAATCAAGACAAAAGAGCCAAGGTAACAACGGGATTTAAGACTATTCATGAAGGCCATTAAAATGGCAATAAAAACTGGTATAGAATAAATGAATGAATTGGCAAATAAATTGTTGTGGGTGTACAAAAGAAAAATGGAAAAGTATATCAAGTAGATCACAGGCACAGGCAGTGAGGAATAGGTTATTTTGAGCTTCAGATTAAAGGCAGAGAGGGTGTCGGTGTTCCCCACCCAAGCGCTGGGACCACAGGAGGGGAGCCTGGAAACAAAAGGCTCTGCCTCCCATTCTAGTCCAGTAATTCTGGGAACTACACGGAGACCAGAGGGCTGAGAGCGGAGTGATCTTGTGGGACGATAATGGAATAATGAGATCTTTCATATGATATGAGCTAGGCCATTCTTTGTATGTTGTAAGAAGGATTTTAAAGTCTATCCTAGACTTTACAGGGAGCCAGTGTAACGAGGCCATGACTGGAGAGATGTGATCTCTCTCAGGGGTACCGGTCGCTCGACCATAGAATTACTCAGACAGCCAGCTGTAGCCAAGCCTACATGTTGTGAATGCATAGACCGGTTTTTCAGGGTCAGTTTGGTCTAAGATAATCCTTATTTTCATAATGTTACGCAGATGAAAGAAGGCAGCCCTCGTGACCTGTTTGATATGAGAGTTAAAGGTCAAATCCTGGTCAAAAATGACTCCAGGGTTCCTCACAAAAGAACTAGAAGCTAAGGCAATACCATCAAGAGTAACTATTTTTGCCTCTGTTTTGTCTGAATTCTAAAGCAGGACATTGCCCCTCATCCAGGTCTTTATGTAACTGGTCGATATCACCGGGTTTCATGGATGCATAAAGCTGGGTGTCATCAGAATAACAGTAGAAATGTACGTTGTGTTTCCTGATGACACTGCCCAGGCCCAAAGGCAATATGTGTACGGAGAAAAAAGGCCAGAACCTTGTGGGACACAAGTACAAAATGGAGTCTGTTAAATAGATATGACCTAAAGCAGTCCAGAGCAGGACCCGTGAGTCCAATAAAGTGTTCAAGTCTGTGTATGAGATGCTATGGTCAATGGTATCAAAAGCTACACAAAACCACCATCGGAGGCCTCAGAAGGCCATTTGTGACTTTAATTAATGCCGTTTCAGTGTTGTGGTGTACTCTAACACGCCACTGAAACCCCTTATTTATTCAAGAATTGTAGCAATAAAGGTATGTTAGATATAGGTCTGAAACTGGGTAAGACTTCAGGATCAAGAGTAGGCTTCTTTTCTTTTTTTAACAGTGGCTTAATTACAGCTGCTTTAAAGGCCTGTGGCCCACCAGGAGAGACAAATAAGAGTTGATCACACAGTCGAGTTGGTGTGGGATCCAACAGACATGATGGTGATTTAAAAGCTCTGACTGTTGATGGATCAATAAGGGAAGAGCAGTTTAAAAAAAAAAAAAGAGCATTAATTACATCCTACTCTATTTTCTGGAGTATTAACGATAAACAATCAATTTTTGCCAGCAGCCAGAACTGAAAGATGAAAAATTTTCCCTCATAGACAAGATTTTATGGTTTAAAAAATAAAATAAAATAACAACTGCTGAGCAGTGGGGGAATACAATAATCAGCATTGAGTGGTTCTGAGTCAGCCTGGCCGCAGAAACCTGGAACTGTGTTTATTTTCCTATACTGGCTGCAAATAGCATGCTAATTTGTCCTGCATAAGATATTTTTATACGTTGTGACGCAGGGTTCGTATTACGCCATTTTCTTTTGAGTTTTCTCACAGTTTGTTCAAAGAGTCGTGGGTTGTACCATGGAGCAGACCTACTCCGAGAAGATTTCAACACGTTTTTTTTGGCTTTCAGATTCCAGGAAGTTCTTAAACTTAAATGCTTGATTTAGCAGAAGCAAGTCTGTCCGCTCTTCACCCTCTGACCTCAGTCAACTTCACTCCACAGAGACCGAGCAGGAGCCGTGCTGGGACTTCCTGCTGTCTGAGCAGAACCAGGAGCTGGAGGAGAACGGAACCGGGAACACTGAGCAGGACTCGGACAAAGATTGCCTTCTGTTCGAGTTCTCCTCCGAGCCCCTCCTGCCCTGCTATCATGTGCAGGTGTCATTAACACAGGGGTGAGTTCACACAGATGCGTGGGGAGGTTCGTAATTAGCATGGAGATGTCTGTCCGACGATAATATGAAGACTGACAGTGTGCTGCCACAGGTAGACAGATGTTGTCTGAAATTGGGATAATTCATGAAAATAAAGTGCATCTGAAGCCAGTTTAGGTCAGATGTTGATGCGGTGACTGATGAGGACAAGCCAGTTGTCTTGGCTTAGTAGTTCGTTTTAGAATATTTGTCATCATCACATTTTGTTGCGCACTGTTGTACAAAATGACTCCAAAACAGCTGCAACACTGTATGATGCAAATAACACCAGAATGCAGTGATTTGCAAACAGTTTAAAGCTCGTTTTGAATATGATACCAGCAGCATGTCGGGGCTCTGAAGTGTTGGCACGGGCACGTTTACCACTGTGCCTTTCATTTAGCAACACTCTGTTAGTGTTTGGGAACCGAAGAGAGCAGCAGCTGTGGTTTTAAAGTGAAACGTGTCCTTTGAAAAATGATTTTGGCTTCTTAAAAGGTTTGGGGCTTCCTTTGTTGGGACATAACGAGCCAGTCGTTGTCAGTAGGTGACAAATCTGGACTACAGACAGCTTAGTTTGGCAGCCAAACTCTCTCGTGCTGTTTTAATAAATAATTTTTCTGAAATAGGTAAGAAAAACACGTGGGTGCCAACATCTGCCAACATCTGTTGCTCCAAAATCCTCCAGTTCATCAGACCAGAGAGCAGTTTTCTGCTTTAGCTCGGTCCATGGAAGTCCTTCTAACTCCTCCGTCTTATGTTTCTCTGCATCGCGGAGTTTTAACTTTCGTTTCTGGATGCAGAGACGAACTCCGTTCTCTGGCAGTGGTTTACAGATGTGTTCCTGACCTCTTATGAGCTGCTGCTGCCTGGAGGGAGGGACCTCCAGAACAGAGTCCTCTTTTTTTTTTTTTTTTTAATGCAGCACTGCCTGAAGATCACAACCTTCTTTTTTTTTTTTGCTGGTTTTCAGATTTTTCCTTTACAGGCAGCGTCATTTCCTCATTTACGTTGATAAACATTCTTAAGTTGTTGGACTATTTGCTCACACAGAGGTAAACTTTTCTTCATCTTTACCCCTCAGGGATGCTCATTTTACTGACCTGTCACCGGTTAATCTCGGTAGATATTTTTAAGCTCAAGTTTTCTGTTTTCTGCTGCTCCCGTCCAGTGACTCTACACACACACACACACACACACAGAGGGAGGTTTTTGCATGCTACAACACCCGGCAACAATAAACCGCTGATCCCGCCCACATCTTTGGTATTCTGTCCTCAGTTTCAAACAAAGTAGAGAAGAGCCGAGTTGAACTGTTGGGCTGCTCAATCCTCGGGATGTCAGTATCATAAAAGACTGCTTGGGCAGCAGAAAGCGTTTGGCTAAAGACCCTTTTCACGGGAGACATTTGGACAAGTACAAACGCATTCATAAGGGCTGCATTCCATTTAGAGGAAGCTTGCACAGCTGCAGAATGGAATGCAGCCCTTACTGCTTTGCAACACTTTAGTCTGTCAGACGCCTGAAACACAGATATTTTCAGTGTGTTTCGAGTTGATAATCTGTCATGCTTAAAGCCCAAATGGCAGATCAGAAGTTTTCTTTTGGTTTTGTCTTCTAATGTCAGACGTTTCTCTCTCGCAGCTTTTGTAACTGGTTCCTCCTGGCCGACGTCCTGAAGCGCCTGAAGATGTCGGCGCGGATCTTCCGGGCACGTTACCCGCACTTTGAGGTTGTGAGTTTGCCGCAAGCTGAGCTGTGGAAGCAGGTTTCAGTCAGCCAGGTGAGCTCCGCTTTAGCTTCTCCACACAGAGGCACAAATAAGGAGGATGACAAGGAGGAGCAGGAGGAGGAGGAAGAGGGACTTGTGGATTTGGTGCGTTGCGTACCAGAGCTCCAGAGACTACTGGGCTCCTCCATTCACATTCTACAGGAGGACGAGGAGGAGGAGGAGGAGACGCTCACAAACACAGGGAAGCCTCGGAGCCGATAGCCTCTCATGCAGAGCACCGTGCAGACAGACCAGGTCCCTCCCTGCACGCAGCATTTCAGAGGAAGTTTCTCCGTCCGATGGGTTCAGCTCCAGCTCCAGTAAAGACTTGACACTCCACCTTTGACCTCAGACACAGGACGTGCACAGGAGCGGTCAGTGCTGGAAAGCAGCTTTCAGGTCTTTAGGTATATTTGAATACATGGAACTTTTTTTTATTGATTATGTATGTACATGGTAGTGTATATGTGTATCTTGCCATCAGGGTTAACACGTTTGGCTATTATGAATAATTCTGGTGGCAAGGGACAGGTGGCTTTTTTTGGACTTTTTCTTTGAGTTTGTTCCTGAGGGAAAGCGATATTTTCCGACAGGAGATAATCCAAGGCTTTTATCTTGGTGGACTCTTGCGTAAAGCTAAGACGCTTAAGTCAGGGAGGCCACTGGCCCAGATGGTTTCTCTGTAAACCTCAGAGATCCGGAGACCTGCAAAAGACGGAGACCACGGCACATAATCACCCTCCCAGCTCAACATTTTCACGTCCTCCTCCGTTTCACTTCATCGTCCTCGAAAGATCGTTTCTGGACGTAACTTATGACTCATCTTTCCTCCACATTTCCCAGAGCAAGTCCCCGTTGGCAGTATGAGACAGTGTTTTGGAGCTTGAGATTGAGAGTTTGTTTACAGAACAGGGCAGACGGTAGTGTTCTCCCACTCCTCGTGAACTGATACAGAATCCTGTGGATATCTCTCAGAGGAAGAGCTGAACCATCTCCGGGGTCCAGAGGAGCTGAGACGCCCTCTTAACTGCAGCCACGATTGTCCCCCCCCACGTCCCCGATGTAGTGTTTCCAGTTTCCAGAGTGCTTTGTGTTGCAGTGTTTTATTTACACTGTTTGTTGTGCTTAATTTAATAGTCATTATTAATATATTTGACCTCTTGTGTATCTGACAACCTTATGTATGAAAATGCTTTCTATGGTTGGTGCTTCATTCTAAAATGTACTTACTCGGATCCCTTTATTATGAGATTTTTTGCTCCCTCATTCAAAAACAGTATTTCAAAAAGCAAAAGTACAGTTTTATTGTACTGGTGCTAAGATAGATTTTGTGTTGACAATCAATGAAGTTTTGGTTTGACGTCACAAACTTAAAAAAAAGAATAATTAAAAAAAAAAAATAAAAAAAGGGAAAAAAAAGATATTTAAAGAGACTTAAGGTGTAAAGTATAGTTTAGCTAAAGAAAATGGGATTCAACCAGACTGAAAGACTAAGAAGTGTGTGAGATCCTAAAAGAGTCTTTTATTTGATTCTTTTATAAGAAATCAAGCAGAATAAAGCATGATTGTGAATTATAGTTTTTGTCTTTGTTTTGTCAGATTATTATGATGTTAAATTATATCTTCAGGGTGGGATTCTTCCTCAGGCTTTATTCAAAAGTTCCTTTTTTGTTTCTTTGTTTTTTTTTTTTGGCATGGTGTCATTTCTGCCGCCGCTCCGACTGAGGATCCTACTCTACTTTTTTTTTTTTAATTTAAAAAAAAATAATTTCCTCCTCCCCACAAAGATCAGCCTGAGCAAAAATAAAAAACAGTACTGTCGTTGCCTGTCCTGATGCTTTCCACTCACTGTCACTTCTCAGCCGGCCTCGAGCTGTTTTACACTCTTCAAAGGTTAACTTTTCGACATCGTCTTCTCAAAGGTGAAAAAATTAGATTCAAACAATGAAAAGTCCTCCTAGCGTTCTGTCCACTCATCCATTTACAGCCTTCCTTGTTTCAGTATGATGGTGCCTTTAAATGGCTAGTTAGCCAATCATTAAACAGATATTATAGCAGGGCAGATAGACTTTAGCTTCATCCTGTTATTGTCGATTATTGCTGCCATGTGACTTATTAAACATAGTCTCTCAGTCAGTGAGAGGTCCAAGAGGTGCTAAGATAGAGTTCCTGTTAAATCACAGTTGAGCAGACGCAGCGTCCATCCATCCATCCACTGTCATCCATTTATCCGAGGAAGGGTTGCAGGCAACAGGTCCGGGAGAGAAACCCAGACATCCCTCCTTCCCATACATGAAGGGACATATAATCACTCCAGCAGAGACCCCAGAGACCTGGGGTCTCCTCCCACCTCAGCTGACTCCTTTCGATGCGGAGGATTAGTGTCCTTACTCTGAGTATCCTCCAGATGGCCGAGCTCCTCACACCGTCTCGCAGACGCAGTGTGATGCATTTTAAAGTTAGGACTTTTTTATCCTGTAAACCAGATGTTCCCACCTTTCATTTTTATTTGGAAAGCTCGCATATATGCAGGAGAAATCCATTATTTACTACAACTAAACTTTCATTTCTCCAATTACAGCCATTTTGACGTAGTTGGATGAAAGTAATTAGATTTTTTTGACCTGTTGTGGAGCAAGTTTGTTCTATTGAGAGATACTTTATGAATCCCCAAAGGAAGATTATACTGATATGGTATGATGATGATGATAGATATACTGTTGTAATAGAAAGAAAATCAGCTGACAAGCACAGAGAGGTGTAAAAATCAGAAAAAGAGATTGTGTCATCATTGGGTTGGGGTGTGGTTTTTGTAGCTTGACAACAACTTAACTGATAATTTTAAGTATTCTGTTTCTAGGGACATGTAATAATGAAGAATAAAATACCCAACTCCTCTTTATCAGATCAGAGTTTAGTGGGTATCTGCTCACTCTCAAGTCAGCTGATGGTTTGACAACAACTGTCCCGTTTTTTAAACAAAAAAGAGGAGTTAAATGACAAAAAAAGATCAGTTTACATACACAACACAATCTAGAGTGGTCCAAATAACCTGTGATCAAAGACCGGAATCCACATAATTACATTCTGAATGTTTCCTTTGAAAATACATTCAATGTGGGGTCATCTTTTCAGGCCAGTCTGTGGAGATTAAACCACCTGCAGTTTTCAGACGCTGCACATGCTCACAAATGTACGGGATCAGCCATAACATTACGACCACCTGGGTTAGCAACAGATCCTTTGGGCCCTCTAAGTTATGGGGGGGGGGGGGGGGGGGGGTCTTTGTGGACTAGGTTTGCTATTAATTGGATTTTTCCATTTATCAGACTGTATTGAGCTATTTTTGAATGTCTTTATTTGATAAAAATCCTCATGAAATGAGTCAAATTACCCAGAACCCTTCAGATAAAGAACATATCTGTGAATAATCTTTTTGAATCCCTAAACTTGTTTAATTTTGGCTCCAATATTTGGGATTTCTGTGCTGTATAGATTCACCTGCAAAGGAGAGGTTTCAGAAATGATTGAGCTGACGTAGAACAGCCTAGCTGTAAACCACACAGATCAGCTGTCTTTTATTGGAGTAAGTTTTGGCTGCTGCTCTTTCTGTCAGGCTGGAAAGGTTGAAGTGACCTCATGTTCGGTGCCTCCATGGGGTCTGGCTTTATTTTATCCACTAGAGGGAACCAGTGACAGCAGCTCAGTCCAAATCCCAGCTGACAGGAGCGATCCTCCTCAGTCTAATCTCGGTCTGATTTCATTTATAATAGCGACTTTATGGACACCACTGCCTAATGTAACCCTTGTCATAAATCTGAGGTTTCTCACGGTGTCAATAACACTCCTTCCAGGATCATCTGAGAAGACACAGAATCTGTATTTTAGATATGGTATCTTCTTTTAACAGCTGTTTATTACTGACCTGACCCCGCTGTTATACACACTGTGGCGCTGGGATCTGTGTGATTATGTTGGGAAAGCCTAAACTCTGTGGCTAAACACAAACATGGGATATCTGAAGAGGATGACTCCCTGTCACACTACACAGACACTCAAAGCGGCAGATTTAACTGCCTACATCTTGATACAATTACAGCTGCTATTCTGTTATCTCCTAAAGTAAAAAAATGGAGAATTGATAATTTAAGAGAACAGATATCCAAGTTATACCACCAAATCATGTGTATATATATATATATATATATATATATATATATATATACACAATCTTGGTGAGTGGTTTGAAGGTTTTGAGCACAATGTCACTAAACTTGTCCAGTTGTGCTTTTATCAGTTAGAAATGTATGAAAAATGCAAACTGCTTGATTGCATTCATCAATAATAAACCTTGAAACAGATTTTACAGAACTCAGCTGTCAGACTTTGAACGCAAACCAGGAAAAAATTACCATAATGCACCAGTTTAGCCACTGTCTTGCAGTATTTTTTAAGATTGATTTTAAGATTTCACCGTTGACTTTATAAAGCTCTCAATGGCCCCTCATCCAGCAACATATCTGACTTATATCGGTCCTCAAGTGGAGAAACACGCCATAAAAGCAGAGGGTTGTTGCTGTGTGGACTGAGCTGCCTGGAGAGATTAGGTCAGCAAATATTTTTATAGTTATGATTCAAGTAGTTAAGCATTAACCTGCCAACAAATGGGCTCTGTTTGTCATCTCAGTGAAAGTGGCGACATGTTTCATTGTACTGCAGTGGGACATACCAGTCGCAGCCCCTGGCAGGGCCTCTTAGTACAGATGGTCCTGGCTGCAGTGTAACCTGTGCCGTCCCCTCATGGTTACTACAGTTCACTGAGGGCTGCCAACAGACCTGATCTGCCAGCGCTGACAGAGACATGGACTGATATCTGATAAGTTTTATGTCTGACTAAAAAAAAATGGACCTCAGAAACACATGTAGTTCAGAGTTAACGCCCCAGAATTTGATCGTTTTTGGCAGATACTGTTTGCGTCATCTGGCTGACTCACTCTGTTCTAAGGGACAAGATCATGTTTCATGAGGGTGTCGGAGAATCTCTGGCAGATTTTGACTCTCCTGTAAATCAAGCTCCATCGCACAAGGAAGTTGGCCACATTGGTCCGCCCTCCTCACCAAGCCCCTGCTGTGTTTTGCGGCTCATTGGCCCGCCGTAGTGGAACAGCAGTCTGTGATTGGATTAAAATGGGGGCAAGTCTGCACAAGACCTACTGACAGACTGATGGGAATGAGGAAGGAAGGCCAGCATGTGGGTTTGCACTGTTCATATTTGGAGAAACAAAGAGACACAAGGGGAGGTCTTTGTCTCTCTTTAACTTGTCAGGTTGTCATAACATTTTACTAACTCTTCTAACAGAAGAAAATCTAGTCTTTTAACTCTAGTTGAAGGAAGACCTGCTTGTGACCACGTTTTTCAGGTTAATGTATCTATCTTTATATTGAATCTTGTAAAAAATAGAAACTTTAAGAACCAATTCATCCTTCTCATCTTCCCATCTGGCTTTAACCTTCTGCTGTTCATCCTTTACTTTTAGAGATCAAGTAGTAGTGGTCATCTAGACATCCAAATGGCCCTCATAAGGAGCTCAATGAGCAGCCCACTGGATGTAGTACTTGTGCTTAATGTCGGTTTCATCAACATCCTTGTATGAGGTTGTTATTTTCTTTTGTAATTCAAGAAAGTTTTGACGAAATAAAGAAGTTTTGATGTCACTCTAGCCTGCTTTTAAATATATGCACCTATGGAGTTGAGACTGACTGAATTTGAGGGCGTTTTACAGGTGGAAGTTTAAAAAAAAAGAAGTCCTGAACTGAAAGAGTTCACTGAGGACATTTATTGTCTCTGTTAACGGCTTCTGGATCAGGTTATGTAAGAGGCCTCTTTGAAAAGAACAAAAAAAAAAAAAAAGCCACACAGAAGGGGGAAGTCCTGCTCTCTTGCCTGCATGAAAAGCAAAGCCTAGATGCTTCCCCATTGAAACCAGCTCCCCCTGTTGCTTTGTCGATGGCTGACCAGAATCTTAAAGATCCAAGAAGAAATGTTCTAATCCGTCTGAGTTGTCCCTTGAAAGTTTCAGGAGTATTTCAGTGCTGGGAACACATCAAACCTGCTCTAATTTACTTATCCGTCTGTAATGACTTAGGATTTATGTGAATGTGTTCCCTCGCCGTAGCAGGAAGTGCCTTATGTGTGTCTGTATATGACTGTTTTTTGAGCAAACTGATGAATCACACGAGCCAAAGCCCGGCTTTGAAAAACGCTCCCAGCATCGATGTTAAATTCTTTGTGTGGGCTGATATGAGGACGTCTAATGGTGTTTAGACTCCCAGCCCTGCAGCTCTAAATATAACAGCAGGAGAATATAACACTGTCATGCGTTGCCTCCTCACTATGCTGCAAAGATTTGACCTTGTCCAGACATCTGCGTTTACTCCTGCATGAAGCCAATGCTTCGGCTAGCCTTCACGTGTCGTACAAAGTAAGTGTCACAGACGTGTTAATGAAACAGGGTTACGATTTAGAGATTCTGGAACTCTATCAGTAGTTCCAAGTTTAGATATTGCACATGATATGTTGCAGGGGGAACTCCATATTAAGTTGAGGCATTGAAAGGAGTTGAAATGACCAATTAAATGAGTCATGTCCTGTGAAGTAGTTACTCTTCCAGCAGGATTCTTTCAGATAAAAGAAGCTGAGATGTCAGTTAATATGATGTTATCGAGAAAAGTCACGCATGGCAAATATCTACTAAAGTAAAAGGATTGAACCACCGTCATGAAAACATACTTAAAGGAGACAATTATCGCACCCACCTCCCCCCAAAAGCAGACACAATTTCCTGAGGTTTTAAAGTGGACATGACATGATCATTTACAGTCATTTTTATTCTTAATCTATGTCAAGATTAGTTTTGCACACTTCATAACTCCAAATAGTTTGTATTTAGTTCAGAAACAGGGAGAGCTTTCTCCTGAGAACAACAGAATCTAGCTTGCTGCCCTTTGAATGCACATTATTCCAGTTGTTAGCTTCAACAACACATAAACAAGAAAAAACTTTGAAAAAAAGCACGACAACATGAGATCCCAAATATCAAAGTGATCTGCACGACGAACGGCTACAACAAAAATGTGAGTCTCTGATAGTCAGTACCTGCTTGTGTGAATAACTCTTTCTGAGCCTTTTTATAGAAGTAACAAATGGATATGTTTAGTTGTCTTGTGTATTAATCAATTAACTTTTCACTCAGTATAACCTTGATGTTTGGGTTAAAATCCGCTCGTACACCTAATGCCAGCACAACAAAGACATTTCAAACAGTTTGCGTTTGAGGTTCAGACTCGAGACCTTTTAGTGTTGGAACAGCCTCCACTTTTAGCTTCTTTCTCTCTACAAAGTTAGCTTTGTACTAGTTCATGCTCATATAGTGCGTCCGGGGTTAGGATTGAAGTGTAGCAAACAAATTCAAACCTTTTTCTCCTCGTTCATAGACATCTGATCTAAATTTTGGCTAAACTTGGCGTAGAAGTGAAAATTTGTCTAATCTAAGCCAAAGACATCGAATCAACATTCAAATTTTGCCATGATTCACAATATACTTTCCAAATGTAAGAGAAACTCATTAAATCATCTCTCAAGCTCCTCTTGTCCCACTGAGACATTTTTTCTATGAGATCATTGATAAAAATGCACGACTTAAAGTTATTGTTCCTAAATCAAGCCAAACCATTAAATACTTTTTTACATTTGAATATCAAAATGCCATTTTCACAATGTCCAGAGCCGTCATCTTGTTTGTAAGGTTCCTTATTTATAATTCATGTGAGAAATTAAATGTAAAAAAGCACGAAATCCATGTTTCGTGAACGTATTGCAGTCGTAAGTTCAGATATGTGAGTCTTTAAAGCTTTTTTTGTTCAGCATACAGTTTATACAACAAGGGCTCTGTGGAGAAAGTAATGTGTGTGGAAGCAGCAGTAGGTCTAGTTTAGGTCTAGGATCCCCTCTCTGTCTGGAAAGCCCTCAGATTGTCTGAGAGTCAGAGAGTTTGCTCTTAATAGCAAAGCAAAAGCTAAAGAGTCCAGACTTCCTGCTTCTGAGGTACTGTGAAAGCAGCATACTGTGAAAGCAGAGAAACATTCAGCTGAATGTTTCTCTGCGGCAACAAGTAGAGGGAGTATTTTACTCTAGTAAGCCCAAAGTTTATGCAACGTGTGCTGCAAAACAGCACCTGTGGATAGATATAAACATGGGGAGGCTGGATAACTCCGCTTTAAACTGGAAATGTGAAGTTATGATATCTTGCAAACCTGACAGCTCTCTGAATAAGATATTATAAAACTTAAGGGGCCCAAAACAAAGTATGATAGCGCCATATTGGAGTCACTTCAGACAACCAAAGATATGTTCTCGAAGACATAAAAAGAGATTCTTTTCTTTTTTAATTTGATGGTTGTATCATGTAAATCATTTCCGTTATCTACTGCCAGAATGTGAATTTCCCTCTTTATCTAATCCTTTAATGCTTCATATAATCTTAATCTCCAAAAACAACTGGGACAGAAATCTAAAGTAAAACAGAAATAGATGATTGAAACATAATTAACTAAAGTATAATTAGCCAGAAAAAAAACAGCACAAAAGCAACAGTTCAAATTTAGTTTAATTCGAATAGAAAAACATACAGGAGTTTGATGTCTGCCACGTGTTTTACAGAAGTTTGGACAGAGGCAACAGAAAGCTGGAAATGTATAACTTAAACCAGACCAGGTGGACGGCTCACAGTTAAAAAGGTTAATTGGCTACACGCCAGCAACATAAGTCTGTTTACAAAGAGCATGCAAGAGAGGAAAAATCTTTCAGAAGACAGGGTTTTATCTCAATTCAAAAATGGTATCATCTGGGGTGCATGATATGATTAAAAGATACACTCAGGAAGGTACAAGAGGACAGAGAACAAGGCTGAACAACAGACACGATTGATTCTGATCCTACAATACAAAAGAATAAAGTGGATGAATGTTCTGTGGTCCAATGAAACAAAGTTGAAATTCCTCATGGACACGGTGGATTCTGGCTCCTCAAGAGCCAGCATCTGTCATGGTGCAAGGGTGCATTAGTGCACATGGCATATTGAGTGAATTAATTAAATGTCACAACAAAACAACGGCATGTTTCTGTTCTTTGTTCTTTGCTCATTGGGTCTGAGGTCATGTTGTTTCTCCCCAGCGAACAGAAACACTCGATAACCACAGAGCTTCGCATCAAAACACAAAGTCAGAGCCACACGCGGCAAACAAACACCAGTGTTGGGAATCTGATAGTGGAGTTTTCCGAGGACTGCAGGGGTTTCCAGTGGCTCTGCGGACAATAGAGACCTTGATGTCCACGAACACGTGCACAAAAACATCCAAACTGCTTATCCTTGTCTGTAACTGATTAGACTGAATGCAGCAGCTGAGCAGAGACGGACAGAGACACTGACCTGCAGAGAACTCTTTATCTCGCTGGATGGATTACTCTGATTTTTATCACCTAATTAGAGTAAACTTAGGAACAGTAGTTTGGACACATGAGGCCAGCAAGTGCAGAGTTTTTCTGCTGATTAACTTATTTCCATTTAACTGCACATTAAGGGAACTTTTGATTCTGCAGCATTTGTCAGCTGCATGGAATAAAATCTCATGAAAAAATATGATATCTGAGATATGACACATTACCATGTAATAAACTAATATGAGATAAGGCCAGTTTGTCTAATGCATTAAGTGCATTGTGATGATTTCTGAGCCTTTCCTTCTGATAGCTGACTGATTTAGTAGTTTTTGCTCAATTTCTTTCAACTAAAACCTCGACCACAGAACTTGAATAAATTCTATGTCAGAGGTGTTACGATTCAAAGCATCGCAGAAGACCAGCCTGTTGTCGCATGCATGCATGACAGAAGGTTGCGTTGACCCACATAAGTCGCGCAAACAGCGATAGGGTTATAAGCATGCTGCAGACAAGGCCGGGCTGAGAGGATTGTTCGCTCTCAGAGACAAGCTGTGTCAGGCTGTAAGTAGCTCCAGCTGGACTCCACGCCCTCCCTCTCTGCTCTTACATAATCTCATACGTTCCTCCCTGAAATGCTCTGCACGCAGTGGGCGAATACTGACTGTGGTTGTGGCATTCAGCAGCACAGCAGAGGGATCTGCACTCCTTGGCTCGAAAGTGTAGTACCCAGAAACGCTGGTGATATTCTGTTGAATGGTTAAAATAACCCTTGCTGTCCTGCAAGAGAGTTTCACTTTGACTTTTAGTCGTGGTAGTGGTTTATTGGGAAATCCTCCGCCTAAAGGGAAACATGATGTCCTTGCTGACAAGACAAAAAGCTGAGGCCGAAAGACTGGACAGCAGCTCTCATCTGAAACCAGATACATAGACCTGATATACGAAATTCACAGCCGCAATCTTTGAACAGAGACCTTGTTGAAATGTCAGAACGATAATGAGAGAAAAATAACTCCTGAAACATTCAGCTGAATGTTTCTCTGCGGCACCAAGTAGAGGGAGTATTTTACTCTAGTAAGCCCAAAGTTTATGCAACGTGTGCCGCAAAACATCACATTACATCACATCACGTTTTAACACTGGATTGCTGTTACTGATGCACTAACACAGAATCAGTATTATTGGTGTCAATACGAACATATTTGATCAACTTCATATATGATCAAATGTTTTCATTATGCAAATCTTTATTTGTAAACAGAGCATAAAGCCCTTGAACCAGACACCTTGTCTTATTTTTGAGAAAAAACAAGACAAATAACACCGAAGAAGAGGTAAAACAACCAGAAGATGACCTCAGTGAGATAAAAACAATCTCAAAGATTTGCAAAATGAAATTTTGTATGTGAAACCATACAAGATAACAAAGACAAGAGATGCAAAATTACGTCAAAGAGACAAAAAGTGATGACAAAGATGCAAAGTGACCATAAAATTATGCATGATAACACCAAGAACACAAAAGAACCTCAGCGGGATGAAATGTCCAAAAAGCGACAAAAGGCACCACAAACTGACGAAAATCTACTTCAAACAGTGAGAAAATAATGACAGAATGAAAGATTACTACAAAAAGATGTAAAACAATGACGAACTGTCATAAAATATCCACAAAGAGCAGGGAAACAATCTCCTAAAGGTGTAAAATGGTTCCCAAATTAAGAAGAAAAAAAGCTCTCCATGAATTAGTCATTTTTAATTAGAGATTAAATCACAATGAAGCACATGTCCACAAAAACATGTCCTGACAACCAAAAGAGACACAAAACAACCACAAAATGACAGAAAACATCCACAAAAATAAGCAAAACAATCTCCAAAGAGGAGAAAGAATAAAAATGGCAGAATGTAATCAGAGATGAAGCCACAAAGACTTACAAAGGAACCACACAGACACAAACTGTGTGATTACAATAAAATGTCAAACAACTACAAAGAGAAAAACAAAAAGATATACAGGATTCGTTCCCAAAAACAAACAAAAAAAGGGAAAAGAGACAAAGAGAAAAACGCACGCTGTTCACTTGTCATTAACTTTTGACACTGAATAAACAGAGCCTGAGCACGTTGGTCTCGGTCTAACTGACAACTCTCGTGCACTTCAGACTGTACTGAAAACAGCATTAACTATTGATTGATGCTAAATATATTCAGACATCAGCTAACATGCAATTCAAAGTTCAACATGGAGGTAAACAATAACACAGCAGGTTTTCTTCACGTGCTTAAACACGTTAATCTTTCAGCAGTCAGTGAATGTGGCACGGTTGAAACGCTGCGCATTGTTTAGAACTTCTGTAAGCTTCCCTGAGTCCTCCTTTACACTATAAACGTTATCATTATTCCACGTTTCTCAAAGATGGAGGAGAGATGTCATGACTGATACATATTATCATTGTAACTTTCTGAGAAATAGTATTGTCCTCAGGAATGTTTTCAACAACCACGCTGCTCTGGTGGATTCTGAGAGGAGTCAGAGACAGAAATGTTGAATGCTAATGACATCAGTGTGCATGCTGGTTCACATTATGCCTGCAGCACAAAGCAGCACATTGTCTCTGAGCTGTGCATGACGATGTGGGCTTCACATGAGATGATTTTACGTCACGGCAATGCCTAGCAACACGACCTCCATTGAGCACCATACATCCTATTACACAACAACAAACTTTTTTTAATCACAAGCAACGACTACCTTGAGAACAAGTTCAAACCTGCCAGAAATCCCTTAAAGTAACACACAAACAATGATGGAAAGAAACCAGAGCGCATACTGAGGCAGCTGGCTATCCACTCGAAATAAGACATGTCAATTCAGCTGTTTTTACCCTGTGAAATCAAGTCATACAAATGTGGAAAGGAGGCACATTAAAAAGCAAACCCTGGCTTTTTAATTACGTCTGGACTGTTTAAAATCAAGTGTTTAAACAGCTGTTAGAGTGGCACGAACCTCTAGTGTTAAGCACGGTGGTGGACAGATCATGCTTTGGGCTTGTATTGCAGATAGTGGCAGCCATTGGCACCTGATGCATGCCAAGGGAATAATGGACACGCTTCAAAGCCAGAAAATTCTCAAACCTGGCACATTCTATCACTGGATCAAATGGTGATCATTTGCATCTGTTTTGACGCACAGTGTCTTTGGCTTCATGTTGCGGCTGTAAACTCATACAGCAAAATATAATTTTGTACTGCTGACTTATCAACAACTTATACAGACATGTAAGAAGGCTGGAGGAGAGGAGACACACAACTCCAAGGTAGACGAGTCCAACTTTTAGCCAGCTGTTTTTCCATCACCTCCTTTATGCTCCGAGTTTGTTTGGACTTTCCGCCCTCTGTTGCTGCACTTTTATGATATGCATTAAAAGTCTTCGATGGAGATTAGAAAAGTGTCAGAGTTAGGTGTCAAAACACTCAATAACTTCAGTGACATTTTCCCTGTTGCCGGAAACGAGCCTAGGCCTGCCTGAAATGATAAAACGCACCTCCACAAAAAGTACAACGTGCATGTCAGGTTAATTGATGGTTCTGAATGTACCTGAGGAGGGAGTGTGAGAGGGCAGGGTTGTTTGTCTCTGTGTGGCCCTGTGATGGACTGGTAACCCATTCAGGGTGTACCCCGCCTGGGATAGCTGGGATAGTCCCCAGCCCTGCGACCCTAAATTAGATGAAGCGGGTACAGAATATAGATGGATAAACCAATTATGTTTTCACAAGAAAACAGACAAGCTGAAAGTATGAAACTATTTCATGAGAAGTTCTTAATCAGCAATTAAACATTTCTATACCTGAGAAGGGGTTGTAATTACACCTTCTAAAGTTTCATACATCTCTATTGGCAAGTAAACTAACTTGTAAACACTCTTTGTGGCAAGTTTCAGGTCTTATTTGTGGGGTTTCCACCCATTCTTCCATCCCGTGGATTCTAATTATGTGACAACACCCTTGAGGTAAAAGGTAACCTTTATCAGATTACCTTTAACCCTCTAAGCTATTTCAGGGACAGAATTTTGACAAAGCGTTTCTGGGACATTGTAAAATATCTCGCTTGGTTAAAGATTAAACTACAGTTGAGTTTATAAAGTAACCAGCTAAAGTGATGAAATACAGCTTTAACCTAAGATGGGTGGTGTGCGTGGCGTGGTGGAGATAGGACCCGGATGCAGAAATTTCAAATGAAAACTTGATTTATTTAAACAATCCAGACAAAACAAAAGCGCGACTGAGCCGGAATACCAAAACCTAACTATGAAAAAAACTTTACACTTGAATAAAACAAAACCTGACTGTGACTGGAAAAAAGACAAGGACAAACCTGACTTGACATGGGCAACTGCTGGTGAGGATCTGGCAATGTGCATGAAGAAACCTGCAAACTAAATACTGAGGGTGATTGGTGATGGAGCGCAGCTGAGGGGAAGAGAGGGCAGGTGAAGTGAGTGCACCTAATGGCAGAGCAAGAGAAACTAAAGAAAATATGGCAAAAACTAAAGGCTAAACCAGGAACTGAAAACATGACAAAACTAACAGACGTGACACTTAGTGCATCAGTTAAGATCATCCCATTATGTAGCGTTACCTGATGAGTACTTTTACAGAACATTGAGTTCAATGTTCAGTAAAAGTAAAACTGAGTTCAAACACAGGAGAGTTTTATGCTGCTTTTAACCAAGCAAAACATCAAGCTTGTTCATCTAAAACCAGATACTTTAATGAGAAATTGTCATGGCTTTCATGTGAAATGTTAGCATCAAGATATGTATCTAAGTCTTTTGAAGCTTCTTGACAGTAACTTTAAAGTCTGCACAAAGCCTCGGGTTACGCACATGCTTTCTTACTTCTCTTAAAATGTCTCTTCATGGTTCAATGTTTACTGAAAGGTGCCT
The DNA here is from genome assembly GCF_036924035.1 of Leuresthes tenuis. Classification (NCBI taxonomy): domain Eukaryota; kingdom Metazoa; phylum Chordata; class Actinopteri; order Atheriniformes; family Atherinopsidae; genus Leuresthes; species Leuresthes tenuis. The sequence continues at coordinate 11,761,696 of NW_027325365.1, read as the reverse complement.
GTATATTAAAGCAAACATCCCAGTGAATACACTCAGCTGTTTGTTCAGGGAGCAGTGTTGTTACCATTGAGAAAAATCTACATAAGTGATAAGAGCAAACGTAATGTAGGCATGACAGCCAGATGTTGGTACTGTAATTGCAGATATGTGCCTCTGTTTAGAACTATTGACCCCTCGTCATTCTTCAGCACCGATACCAGGTTGACACGATCTGGCTCATAAAGTGATAATCTCGGCTCTGTCTCGTTTTCCAGTTTTACAGCTGTTGAGCAACACAGGGGCCATGCCAAAGAGGGGACACCAGGCGCTGCCCCTGCCTGGTGAGCACACTGTCACGCAGCCTCCTGTTGGCAGGCCGGGTGGGGCAAAGACCTGCTGTCTATACAAGTCTTTCAACACAATAATGTCCCAAGATCTGTCTGTCACATTGCACTGAACCCAGAACACGTTACAACGCCAGAGCAGAGCAAAATTACCCCACATCTGAACATCTGTCATCTTAACTTTGGACACAACCCTGCTAAATACAATTAAGACATACTGAATTACACAAAAAACCCAGTGAACTTTGAAGCGTCACTGCATGGTGAAATGGGAACTCCTCCTCCTCCTACTCCTCCTCCTCCACGCTTTTTAGCCATATCAAATCTCAAATGTTCTGCGTGGCAGCAACCATTTGCTCTAAGGTTTCTCAAGATGTTAATGTGACTTGGGGGCCTGTTGACAGTCGCTCTGTATTACAGAATATCAGCGACACTGTTCGGGTCCTTTGAGAGCTTTTTAGGGACTTTACTGTTCGCTGCAAGAAATATGTGTCTAAACAAAACATTTGGTGTAATATAGAGACAGAGAGATAGTTCACCTTGTCAAAGGAAATGTCATTTTTGTAAAAATTAAACTAACATGCTATAACAGGTTAATAGGGAGCTTATTTGTTACCTTGTGACAGAGGTAGCCCTGTTTCTGCAAAGCTAAGCTAACTTGTAGCTTCACCTTTAACAAACATTTGCTGTAAACTTGTAATCATGGATTTATTTTTTTGGCCACTTGTTGAAATAAGTTTTCATAAGAATGAGGCACACTGGTACTTCATCAAAGCCATTGATTTCTGAATGACCATAACAAAGATGTTATACACCTAAGAAAGTCATTCTCAGGACGTTAGATATGAAACAACGTAAAAAAAAAAATCCGAATAATGTGACTAAAGGTTTAACAGAGGAAAATCATAGGACCTGCAAACATCTGACCTGAGCTTTAGACCACCTGTGGACATCAATGTTTCACTACCCTGTTTCCATTCATCTATTGCTCATCGGTTTTACTTGAGATTTGTTCTGGTTCAGTCAACACTTAATTGAGTTTTGGGACCAAATCTGCTTGATTAGGTTTAGAAAACAAAACTTTTTCATTAGCCAAGAAAAATAATTAAATTACAACTTGATTATGTTTAGGAATCGTAAGTAGATGGCTAGGATTTGGAGAAAAAACACCCCTTGATGAGGTTTAGGATGCAAGATTTCCTGGTTTGCCTTAACAAACAAAACAAAACTACTATGTGACTGTGTTCAGGAACCAAAACTACTTGACTAGGTGAAGACAACACTACTCGGTTAGGATTACAACTTTGTAAGGTTAGTTTGGCATTGAAGAAAAGGATTTAGAAATACGCTGCTTTCTCATTGTTGAGCTGTCTCATGGAAATGTAATGCTACCTTCTGCTTGGATAAGTGGCACCAAGTGTCTTCACAAAATGGTTGTTCATGATGATGTCAGAGTGTGAGCGACGTGGATCATTTTACTGTTGTAAGATGAAAATAAAAACACATACAAAGGCTGCTTTTAGATAGCAACTTTTCCTGTATAGAAAACACTTGGTATGCATGTAAATCATGCCCTGTTTGATGGTGTTGCCTGGACATAACATTGTTTATGTTCTGGTGTCTTTTAGCTCTAAAAAATAAAAGGCTTTGATGTACCAAACAGAGTGAAAGGTGATCACTTAGCTGGCATGATTGAGGATGTGAGTCATTTTTCCTCTTGTTGCTTTGTAACAACAAAGACGACACGTGCAATATTCTGTCTTCATAAGTGCGATAATGCCATGCAAAATGGAACGGCACTTCAGGCCTTTTTTATATTTGTATATAGTTACATATTTACATTGTTTATTTGTTATTTTCATGTAGATATGAGCATAATTTGGAGATGCACCTTGACTTTGTTGTACTTCTGTGCAATGCCAATAAGGCTTTCTATCTATCTAACATCCAGATTGCCCAGTGTATTAGAGAAATATCTCAGAAGATCCGGTTCTTGCAACAATGTAATGTTGTTGGAGCATGAAGGGGGGACATCATGCAGAAAGCTCAGTCAAATATAGACTGTTGCACTCTTCAAACATTACTGGATGTCAAAAAGAAAAAAAGAAAGGATATCTAATAGAACATTTCAGTCATGAAATTTAACTGAATACTGAACTTTTCAAATGTGAAATTTTTCCTGGATAACAGGCTCCACAGGTCACGTCTCACTAAATCTTTTACTATGCACATGTTGACTTTTCAAAAGCCACTTGAAAGCAGCAGTGACAGCCAAACTGTAAGATTGGAAGCCAACTCTGGACTGGATTTTCAGGAAGCATTAAAAATATAGCGCTGCCATGTCCAAAACTGCTTTTTTTTTTATCACCACTGTTGACAAATTAGCAGCATTAGTTCTGGTCGAATCAGGGGGGTAGTAAATCACCTTATTGGATTTGATCAAAAGATAAAACCTTGACTAAATGGGGTGCTGTAATGATCAAAAAGTGCATTTTTACTCTCAGTCCTCGTTGCCAATCTTTTAGAGTGAAAGTTCCCATGGTGATTATGCTCTGCTGAACTGCTTGACCCTGTTATGGCTGCCTGCTGCTACACTTTGCAGAGGCTGCATTTGTGTCTACGTGATGAAAGTCTTTTTTTGTTTTTTTTTAAGCTCAGTTATGCCCATAACTGACATCTGGCTCTTTAACAGCTAAATGCTCCCAGAGTTCACCAGCTAGACGTTGCTGTTTGGTGATGAGCAGGTCATGCACAATCTTTCTATCTTCTTTTCAATTTTTTTTCAGTCATAGCCTCTTTAGCTGTGGTGTCATAAATTAAATGACATGTCCACTGGTCAATTGTTTAGCTGTATTTAATTTATTCCAAAAAAAATACTTCTCTGTTAAGATTCTCAGTGGGGCCAGCTGTCACCAGTTTATCCGAGTGGGCTGAGGCACACTGACCAGTGCAGCCATTTTGATATGCAGCCTTTTGTGTGGCCCATTGTGTGTGGAAACAGAGCTGCAGCCTCTCACCACAAGGCTCATCCAGTTTGATTTCATGCAAACTCTCTGACCCCCGTGTACTTGTTGCCGCTGCTAGTCAGAGGAGCAGCAATTTGTTCGACCATGTCGCTTCCTGGATGCCCTTCATCACAATACAACCTCTTAATCATGGCTGTGCCTTTGGGAAAATGAAAGAGGGGGGAGCAGGGGGCCTTAGCGACTGGATTGGTGGAGCTGTTGCTAAGGGGAGGGCTTCAACCATTGATGATAGAAATGATGGTGCACATGCATACAAAGCAGCACATTTGATATTTCATTTAGATTCCACTCAAACACACTGTCCCAAAGCTGCAGAAATGCACTACTGAAGCCATTTAAACCTAAAATGAACTTTTCAGGAGTTCAAGATCATGGTGTTTAAATGTACATCCAAGTCTTACCACATTTGGCAGTTCAGTGCAATTTACAGACATTTATAGCCTCCCTGCAGCTGACATTCAAGGTTTGAAATGATTTGCAGATGTTAAGTATCATGGGTGATATTGTGGACTTTAGATCTTGTAAAACCATGTGTGCAAGAAAAAAAAAGGCAGATTTATGAAATGCTAAAAAGGAATTAGAGCCAACTGCTTGGGCTATAGTGAGGGATGGCAGCATCAATTAACCTTTGAGCAGATAAGCTGCGTAGCATTAACTGAAGTGTCAAATAGCTTGCATGTGTGAGCTGGAGTTAACACCCTTTGAAACAGGATCATCTTTAGTTGAATTCTTAGTAAAAGGACCAAGTACTGTACTGGTTCCAAGTTCAACTTCAGTTAAAAGTCGTAACTTCATAGACAGCAGTCACTTTAAAATGCTTAAAGTCAACATCCTGTTACAGCAGTGAACACAGAAGCCAGGGTCAGGTTTATTATTTATTTCAGTTGTACTGCAATATAAAACTGGTTTTGAAATATCCGAGGACAAACAAATGAGCAATTACAGCCACAGTGAACTGAACAGGGCAGGAGGGCACAGAAAAAGTCAAGGCACACCAAGTGGAAAGATTTACACCTTCTGCAGGTAAGAGCCCTTCAGCTCAGCTTTAAGATCGTTTACACTTTAGAAAAGAAGAAGAAGGAGGGACAGAACAACCAGCATTCAACATCTCCTACAAGCAAGTTTTGTTTATTTTTCACAGACAGCTCTACTGAAATGTTTCAATTTCAAATGAGAGTGAGCGCAAGGTTCTGCACAAACCAGAGCTGCTCGTCATCTGGCGTAGTTTCAGTGAACCTCCGCCAAGCACAGAGTCAACCTCTGAACAAGCAGGCCGACACGTGCTGGCATCACTGGTTTCAGGAAGGGGTGGGCAACAAGGGTGGAGTGTCATTCAGAAGTGAAAGAATGAGTGCCCTGATCAGTTCACCGTCCACTGAGACTTCACAAAACATCCCATTGTTCCAATGGAAGCAGTCCGGGGCGAGAGAAACGTCTATCTCATGAAGTTTCCTCCTCCAATTTCTCTCTTGTATCTGTTGGTGAGGTGGTCTGCCTGCAACGTGAGTTTGGACAGAACTCCAAACAGTCCTCTGAGGTGATAATGAAACCGATGCTCTAGGTCGGCGTTGTCCTCCACGACCAGATCCCCGGTCACCGGCTGCTGCTCTTCCTGCTTCACTGCCATCTCCAGGAAGCTGGCGCCGCTGCTCATCTCCCTCTTCAGCAGACCCCACTCCATGTCATTCTTTATGGACTTGAGGAGCAGGTAGTGCTCGTACATGTCCCTCTGCTTGTTGGCGCACGGCGGTTCGTTATTGTTGTTGGCCTCCACCTGGCTGGCAGCCAGCTCCTCCAGCGGCAGGTCTCGCAGCAGGCTGGGCACCATGATGGTCTCGTCCATGTTGTTGGCAGCCGCTATGAAGCGGTGCATGACGTTGATGAGAGAGTGCTTGTTGCTGGCGGAGTCGGTGATCTGCATCATCTTGAAGGCTTTAGGTTGGCTTGGTTACAGTGTACGGGAGGCAGAGGGGATTTTTTTTTTTCTTGTTTTTGAAGAGCTGCTGATATGCAAAGAGGAAGAGAAAACATGATGCAGGGAAGGTGCAGCAATGAGGGACAGGCAAAGGTTTAGAGCAGCTCAACATGAACCCCTCATAACCCTGCAGCTACACAGGAGAACGGCTTGGATGCAGGAAGCATGTTTCACAGCAAACTTCCAGCAGAAATATAAAAACCATCTAAATTTTAACTAGTTCATTAATAAAACCCTCATTTTGCAGTACTTAACATACCGAAAAATCACAAATATGACCTTGACTTCCGCCTAATGTAATCCTAATCACGACATGCGTTAAAGGCTGTGGAATTAAAAAAATATAAATAAATGCAGACCGACCTGAAAGCAACACGAGAAAACCTGAGGTAAGTCTTGTTGGATGGATAAATCAAGTCTTCTCAGGAACCGGACAGCACTCGCCGGGAAGGAAAATGATGACTTCCTCAGCGGTATAGAGGCTTAACGCGGCTTTATACCCAAGTCGCCGGTAGACGGGAAAGAAAAAAAAAATTAAATCCGCCTTCTTTATTCTTCTGTCCAGTGTATTGGGCTGGATGGAGGGTGGGGGTGGACCTCTGCAGCGTCTGATCCTCAGACGGCCAATGAAACAAAACCTCGCAGCTGCCTGTCAAACGCATTTATTCAGGGCTGAACTGCACTCAAGTTACCTCTCATCCGTCCAAAGCCGTCGGTGGCCTGAAGGCAACTCCAATACTGGGGCTGTACGTCGCACATCTGGTTGGGCAAATGGGAACTTTACCGTGTATTTAGTCTACAGATTATATTGAAAACTATGGACTCATAAGATTTCCGTAGGGCGTGTGTGTGTTTTTTTTTTCTCCATTTATTAGTCTATTGAAACGGCTGTGCACCGCTGCCCCCTGCTGGCAAGACCGTGTCAACTCAACTTTTTTTTTTCCTCTTTTTCCAAAAAAAAGAGAAAAAAAACTTTTGAACCGAAGCCATCATTTCACTGGTTAGTTTACAACCACGGGAATTAGTCTGTTACATGTGGTACAAATAAACACGCAACGTACATTCACTGTACAAATCGTTCTATAATCGAGAAATCCTCTGAAAGAAAGGATGGTCTTACCGGATAACTGGTGGTGGGGAGGGTGGAGGACAAAAAAAAAAAGAAACAGGACTCCAGAGAGTGACACCAAGAGGTTTAAACGCTGCGAGTTTACCTGTTTTTATGAGGCACTCAGCCGCAAGTGAGGCGTCACAGGAAGGAGCTCAGGTGTGACTAATGAAGTTAATTACTGATCAGGTGTGCTGGAGCTGTGATGGGATTACTTTCACCTGTGATTTATCCAGATTTCCTACTATTGATGAGCTTCTTTTTCACATTTTTTCATTGACTAACATAAGTTTGGATGAGTTTCTCTTTTCTGATGGAGCACTTCAGGGGAGATTTGGAATTTCCACGGCAGAGTAGGAAAGTTCAGCCCTTTTTTAATTTGAATTAGTATGCCTCCATAGTTCCCCCAAATATTATTCAATAACGTGGGACTAATAAACACCAAAATCTGCAAGGTGCCATGAAGATGAAGCCTCCACACGGTGGCCGACAACAGAAACTTTCCATGTTTCTACTTAGCACTGCAGCACTACGTGGTACAAGTGTTTGTCCACAAGATTATTCCAACAATTTGTTGGTTAGTCATTGTAGAAATGTCATGAATCAGCTCCTCATCGTAACATGTGAAGAGGTTCTAATCCTGAACGAATAGCCTCATTTCAGATCAAATGCGCATTAGGAGTTGAATCTAGTCTTTTGTGATTGTAATGTTTGAAATCTAATGATATTTGTTGTGTTTTTGTGATGTTACAAGTCAAGTCAGAGTCCTTCTGGTTTAAACATCTAGATTTTCCAATCAAACATCTACTGGGGCTAAAGTCCACAGATTTGAAAGCTTTTATTGCTTTATTGTTCAGCCCGGGCTACTGTGAAACTCTGCAAATGAGCAGCAACTCTGAAACATCCGCTGCGGTTCGGTTAGACGAGACTTTTCAGGTTTATTTGGTCACCGTGGACACGCTGTTGCTTCTCCAACCTACCGAGGTATGTTAAGCGCCTCTAACAGCGACTTAAAGGCTTCACGCACGTGTCAGCTGGCCATGCATGTTGTTGTCAGTACAGAAAAATACATTAAAATTAAGATTTCTGATTAGTAACTAAGTTGAGGAAGTGATTTCACGCTCGTATCTTTCAAAATATCAATACAGATTTGCATCACTAGAGCCAGAAAACCCATCAGCTGTGATCTCAACTCTTCAGTGCTTTGGTGAAATACACTTTTTCTGAGTAATATGTTGGTGTTTTGTAACACAGATGGTTAAATCTGTCCCGTCTCAAACTATTAACAGTAAATCCCCCTTTGATCAGAGAGCACGCAGACGTTGTTCCTCATCCCAAATCCTCTTAATGGGCCTGATTTTGTGCCACATTATTGTAAACATTAACATAATGTGACTAAATCAGGCAGATGCTGCACTGCCAACACATTTCAAATCTATGGAATCCTGAAATACTGTTGGTGCTGTACTAAAAGCTGTCCTTTAGGCTTGAAAACAAAATGCCCCTGACAGTTAGCGTTGCACACGGCTCCTCCATGAGGCCCCTAATGAACGAGGAATGTGTGTCTGCCTCTGCCAGAGTGTGCGCGCTGCATCTTTTCATGACCTCAGAAGCCAACAGCTGTGGAACAGAAACATCCCGAGACCGCACACAGTGTCAAAGATACAGAATTTCATCTTTATTTCTCAAGTATTTCACATGCATCCACAAAGAAACACAAAAAACTAACACTGAAGACTGTCATACGTATTTGGATTGGCTGCTGGAACTCGCATGAACACAGGCTTTAAACAGTACTGGCCAACATGAGCGGAAAGGCTCGTTTTCTACTTGATGGCGGGGTTGGTGACCTCCGATGACCTCCTGTCCAGCTCTCAGGCTTACGAGGTTTCATATATAAAGACACGAGTGGAATTAAAGTTAAATGTTTTACCAGCTTATTGTCCGCTAATAACAAAATAAGGCAGCAAAACGAGAATACAAAATGTTGACGAATGAACCTAAATGAAAAACTACATCACGACGGCTAAGCTTAATCAGTTCAGTCTGAGGAGTAATAAATGATCCGGGGGTCCCTTTGTCTTTTTGGTCAAACGGCGCCGCTGGTATTTTCCTTTTCAACATTTTTCCCTTTCAGCTCGTTTGCGAGACCGACTCAAAGAAGAAACAGTGACTTTTTTCCCTTTCTAAAATGATATAAACTAACACGCATAACATTAAAATCCCAAGCCAGTTTGCACCAGGAGCTTCCCATCGGTGACCTGCGGACAAAGAAAACACACGTCATGTAAACCTGAAAGCAGGGAAATCGAAGCTGCGCTTTGTTAACCGAGTTATTAAACCAATAAAAAGCTGACCTGCGGAGGGTGACTGTCAGACCATCTCATACTGGTTGTTGGTTATGTAGCGAGACAAGCAGCAGGCCAGGAATATCCCGATGACCTGAAAGACACATCGGTTGAGTAAAATCGACTCCATCGAACTCCGAATGGAATACAGGAAACTTAGAAGAGAGAAAACAAGTTAAAACACATTTCTCGCCATCAAAGTTATCTTCAAAATCAGGTCAAACGGTCAAAGATGATGCCATTGCTTTGTTATCAGACGGCTACTTTAACCTATAGTCATTTCTACAAAGTAACGGCTGATAATCAGCATGAAGTAGTCACGTTCACACTTTATCTTTTAAACCAGGACAGGACTGGCCCACGTGAGGCCGCCGCTGGAAAAGGGGAGGAGCTTAAAGGGAGCCAAACAGCTGATCGACTCTACAAACCAACAGAACCAATCTGTGAATCATTAATAATGATAATGTTAATCATCAATTAGTGAGGAAATACTCGGCTGTTCTGATGTGACTGATGCTGTAGCACCACCTGCTCCACCTGTCGGGCGTCACCACAACGAAAAGGTCGTAGCTGCTTAAAAAGGTGGAGGAACGCCAAACAGCAAACATCTGATCAACCTCCCTACTTTCATGTGTATTTCCCATGAATCATTTTCAGCGTCTCTCTTTGAGTGTGACAAAAAAAAAAACTAATTAGGTTAAACGGAGCGGACGTTTTAAAAACCACATCTTCAAAGGAGTATCTGCCTGCTGATCTCGTTAACTTTCACTTCCGTCCTCACGCAAAGTGCAAAATTAGAGGATTTCCAGAAACCAGCAACTGTGTAGCACCTGAGCTGGAAGTGCTCAGGAAAGGCAGCAGAGGACAAACGCCCTGAAGTAAACATGGAGGTGCCTTCAGAGCTACCTGCACAAGTCTCCATCAAAGCCCAAAATACACCACATGAGTCAGGGAGCAACAACTGTGGGAGGCATCACCTCGTGAGTATAAAGTGTGTGACGGGGAGGGTCTGTGATGCCAACAGGTCGCCACTTAATATGGAGCTGGTATTCAGAGCCAAGCAGGGATGAGCAGCGACAGTCAGTTTCTGTGCATCAATGCTGGAAGCGTGGGAAGACTGGCTGAGCTCTCCTGGAGCCCTAATATCTCATAAAGCTCTGAATAGATTAAAGTAATGAGGGTTCATGCTTCACTTACTGCTACTGACAAACTGTAAATGACAGCAAAGGCTATCATAAAGGCTAAAGCAAACACAGCCAAACTTCTGTGTAGGCGACGACGCACCTGGAAGAACGCAATCCCGAAAGAGATCCCAGCAATGATTCCCAGGTTGGCTTCCATCACGTTGGTCACCAGTGAAAAGCAGCCCTACACAGCAGGAAAGTAAAGACTTGAAACGATCACAGTGGGACGTCTTAATTCAGCCAAACTGACCACCATTGCCGACCTACCGTCGTGTAGACTTCTTGTCCAGCCTTTTCGGGGTCTCTTGTGCAGTTGCTGCTGTCTTTACAGCAGCTGGCAGGGATCCCCTTCTCTTTAAAGTAAGCTGTGTCGATCCAGTCAGTGTAATTTTTCACTCCACAGCAATGCAACTGGAAAAAATGCATCTTTTTTTAAATTTATATTATGGTTGTTTTTCAGAATAAAGAGGTGATGAGTGATGTCACTGCATGAGCTGGCCTTCTGAGTGAAGAACACCTCCCACTTACAGTTCTCTGGATGGTGTCGACTGCTGTGCTTATGCTGTCCGTGCTGTTGTAGTGCTTCACTGCGTTCTTGAAAGCTTTGCCCATTTTATCCTTGATCTGGTTGATTCGAAACAAAACGGATCATGTGTTTTAACAAGCCGAGGCAACAGATATTTGAGGTTTAAGCGCCTGCCTCACCTCATGCCTGAAGACGAAGCCCGAGACTCCAGCCACGAGCTCAGCCAGGAACACCAGGGTCAAAAACATGGCATACTGACGGGAGAAGAAGAAGTTACAACCGGGTTACGTGAGGGGGGGGGGGGGTAGTCGCGCCCGCTCCTTCACTTACCAGTTTGAGCATCCACGGGCTCCCGCGGCATGTAGCGAAGCAGCCGAAAAGTCCAAAAATAACGATGATGGCTCCGGTCCCGATGAGAACATATGGTGCATTGGTGCTCTCCTTAGAAGCCAGGGACAAGTAGGCCTCCAGGCTGACCTTCCCCCACACCCCGACGGCCAGCAGGATCACGCCTGTGAACTGAGGACGACAGCAGACAAAGAGCCACACGGAACGATGAGCAGTGCTTTAAGGGGAGTGACTCACACCAAAGACTGAAAAGCACCCGGTCAGTCTCACACTGGGGTGGTCAGCAATCAGGGGAATTTTGACAATAAGTCCTTCCTCATCAAATCTTTTTTTTGCTTTTTATGCAACAAAATGTCCGTCAGGGAGGCAAACAAAGAGGCTGCTTTCATGCGAGCGAAGAAAACAACTTTCCTCCAACAGGAAATGAGTTTTCCGCTTCATAGATGTGAGGATATTCCGCTTTTCTTTGTTTTATTTCATATCAAATTTAAATAGTTCAAGGTTTGAGGAAAGGTGAAAAACAAGAGCCGCTATTTCTACATCATCTCTATTTTCTTTTGGGGGCTTTAGCTTATCAACTATGAGAAAAGGACACATTTAGACACATTTTAACAGCCAAAACAGTATTTGTCTGACTAATGCAAATCTATGGGTTAATTAAATCTACAAAACTGTAGGTTTCTCTTTATTTCCTGAACAGAGAGGCCAGACATAATGTACAAACCTGTCGAATAAAAGGTCAGAATTTGATTAGAGGATATAAAGAGAGAATTCTGACAACTGTTCATTAAATCTAGAGAATTTAGGTTTTAAAAAAACAAAATGTCCGACAATTCGCTTAATAATCTGAAATCAACACCAGCTGACCTCTTTGATCTTGTTTTGTGATCATTTTGGTGTAAAAACTCTAAACTCTGCTTCTGCAACAGTGATCCACATGAACCGTAGCAGAAATCAGGGAAAAAACACAATTTCCCTCATTGATTTCCTTTCTCAAATCCACACTATCCTCAGGGGAACAAATGCAGATGAGTTAGTGGGGTCATTGTATCTCTGAGGCAATATGAGCGGTGAGACGAAACCTGATTAATACGCTAACAGTTTATCTATCAGTCTATCTATCTAGTCTCGGTCTGTGGCTCGAACATCTCAGCTTCCTCTTTAGCTCTCAGTGCTCCAGTCATTAGGCCGAGGGGAGGTGACAGCTCAGACAGCCAGCAGCAATAAATTGCCAGATAAAAGCCCTGACCTGAACTTTGCGTCAGCAGCAGCAGCATTAACCTCAGAGCGCTGTTTGATCGGTCCAAAGATTAACACCGAGAGCAGTGATGAGTGCTCATTTTCCACCTAAGACGAGCCCCTTTACGCTTTCTAAATAAACAAGTGTCGATGCAACGAGTAATCATTGTTCTCTTTTCAAAGCATAGATCGACCCATTTGTTATTTTGACAGAAAAGTGTGAAAAATCTGTTCACTACGTGGCAGTCGAAGACCATTAGCTCACACCATTTAGTTTCATCTGGCTGACAGCGCAGAGCTCGAGGATATTTTATGGTCGTACGTTACAAGGATCAAACTGAAACAAGTAGTGGATTAAATGAAAAGTCCATTGAAAATTCTAAATGAAGCCATGAAGCCAATTCCTTGGTTCCACTTCGTCAGATGTACAGCTTTGTGTCTCGGTCACAAATGCTTTGTTGAGGGTTGGCGTCATGCTGAATGATACGTTTCCCTTCATAAACACACTGGTAATTCAGATTTCATCGCTCCATCAATGGATGCGAACCACGCAGGCCCAGACGCCGCAAAACGGGCCCACGCCATGATAGCACCACCGCCGTGCTTCACTGTGGGATAAGGCTCCTGTGCAGGAATGCAGCGTTTTCCTTCTCTTTTCATTTCAACTTCAAGAGATGTCTCAGCCGCACGTTTATCCGACCGGTTCCCTTTTTCTTGTGATCTTTGTCAGACTTTACATCTTTTTGGAGAACAGCGACCATTAGCCCAAATACAACACACCTTGCACTTATTGGTCCAACCTGGTCTTGTGTTTTGTGACGGTATAATTTTGGATCAATGTTGTCCAAACTCTTTGGAGTCGTTTTTCTTAACTGCTTTTTTCTCACCATACACCATGACACAAGTTTTAAAACTGTAAAAAGCTCAGACTTATATTAATCTCTGTTCATTAAATAAAATCACCACTAATATTTACATCTAGCTGACTAATATTATATCTAAATTTCCAAAACTACATGCTATAAACAAAAGAAGGCGGTCACGCATGCCTAAATACATTTAATGCAGCTGGGATAACAAAACAGGTGTTGAAGCATAGCATTTGCATATTTAAACAAAATATTTCATAAAACCTGTCGCATTGACAACACATGCATCAATACAAGAAATCAATGGGAAAGTTGATATTTAATCAACCGTAACTGCAGGTTTGAGTAAACTGTATAAAATTCTACCATCCCTATCTTTAAATGGACTTTTTTCATCATCTGAACCAGAAATCTTCCCTTTTCAGTAGCATTTTCATTGACCAAACTCTCCATAACCTGAAGGTACCAACTTTATATTACATTCTATTCCTAAAAACAAGACTTTTCTTTCCTGACTGCTTTAAAGTGTCTCCCCCTTTCATTGCACGATAAGGTGATACATCCACATTTCCTCTGTAAAATCTTTCAACATGTCAACAAAATCTAATAAGATACCAAAACATTGCACTAAAAATGAATGAAAGCGAAACGCTTTGATGAGTCAGCCGACAGAAGGTGAATATACACATTTAACTGTGTTTTTATGGCGACGTCTTCAGGTTTCAGCCTCTTAAAAGGGTTCATTTTGAGGTTTTCTTTGACCTTTAGAACAATAATCTAAATATATGAGTTTTGGAGGCTGCCTGTGAAATCAAACAGCCCATAATGTGAGGAAAAGGCCGTCAAAAGTTGCAGCTCTCGACACGTAGCTCAATCACAGCGCTGCTAATTACCAGCTGTGGGAATTCAAATCAAGTGCTGCTTCAAGTTTTACATTACGGGAAATTTACGCGAGCAGATGAAAAATGAGCAGCTAACTTCTATCTTTACGGTTTTCTGTACTTAAATATCACTAGTCTGGTTCTTTAAGACGTTAAGGGCTAACGTTCGCTTTCAAAAACGTTCTAAATCTTAATCTCAGCGTCTTCCAACGGTCGCCGGCTTGTCAACAAGTAGATTTTTTTTTTAATGTCAACACAAAGCTCCAGTGTGACTTAGCAAGCATTTATTCAACAAGTTTAACTACCGCAGTGATTCTGTCGTTAGCCTCGTTGGCACAGCGGCCGCTTTGAGCCCTTTGTTGTCCCTTTCTTTAAAAAAAAAAAAAAACACTCGCTGTCCCCCATTACACGTCCACCGACTCACCCAGAAAATGAGGCTGTAGGAGATGAGGAAAGTCTTCAAACATGTAATCACTGGCTTCGTCTGAAGCCGTCGGGACGGCGGCGACATGTTGGGAGTTTTATTTAACAGCTGGGAAAAAATCGGAAAGTTCCCTGCTCGGCGTCTCGACGCGGAGATAAGAAGAAAAAAACAAAAACTTCTGGGAAAAATCCAAGGGAAGAGGGGAAGTGTCGTCACTAAACCAGAATCACTTTCCTTAAGGGATAAACAGCTTTTCCAACCCAGACCAACGTCAAGTTAGCAGCAACGACCATGTTAAAACACCGCGGCGGATAGAGCTGCCAAAATAAGTCTCCCTGAAGACGTTAGCCGGCGTTAGCTCCCACAGATACAGCGTATCCCACATCAGTTTTGCAATGTTTTCTCATTTTATTCACATCACATCACAGAAAAATTCACATATGACCATTATTAAATTATTCACCAAAGTAAACATACTCAGGGTAAGAAGAACATAATAAAAAAAATTAATAAATTGCAGATGAACAAGCAAACAAACACAATGTGATTACGATGGTAAGATATTAACATGGTCTATTAGAATCATGATCCTGTTCACAGCTATTTTCAAATTTTTTGACCAATACAACTTTTCCACCCGCTTTAGGATGAATGAAACACAGTTTTTGTAAAACTTGCCCCCCCCCCCCAGTTTCAGTAACCACAAACAGCAGCAGGTTCTGGCCCTCATGACGTCATCGTGTTTTACGTTGACAGCAGCAGCTGTTTCCGGTGCACTCGGTGCCTCTTTGTGTGTGTCCTGAGGCGAAGCCACGCAGTTAAGTTTAGTTTCAGCCCGCTTGGTAAATAAAACCAGCACAACGTGGCACTCACTGAAAGATAAACATTAACATTAATGGTCATTACCCGTCCAGCTTTCATTTCTACGCTCCCCTGTAGCTTTTACCTGCTGTGGGGCTGATGTCGGACGTTTTCCAACAAAATGACATTTGGGAGGCTAACAGATGGTCCAGACACATGCCTACAACCGACCCACTGACTTTGTTTTGTAAATGCATAATATATTCAGATATTTATGTCCGGGGAGATTTGCGTAACATATCTGGAAAAGAAGCCAAGCCTATATAAACGCATGATATCATAATGATAACATTTAGATTAAGCAGTTTAAAGCCAGCGGCTTTGTTGTTAGTCAAAAAATGATTTATGACCATAATAATCCTCATAATGACGTGTGGGTTTAATAAATGTTTCCAGTCATCATGTTTAATGCAGAAGTGGGAGGAAACGCAGAAGAAGTCCGCTGCTGCCACCAAGAGGCTCAGCGTCTGTTGATAAACCAGGAGGATCCTCTCCTCTACTGTAAAGCTGCGGAGACTCTGGTGAGACGGGAGCAATAACTGTCCTCAGCTGGGATTACAACAGGTCCAGGCTTTCCAAGGCTGCTTTATTAAAGCAATTGGAAACTTTCCCCGGGCTCTGCGTTGATCTCCTCGGTCGCCGACCTGCTCTCCAACTTATTTTGCCCCACCTCAGGACTGTGATTTTTGGGTTTCTGACATGCTCCTCAGCCGCTCTGTTGCTGTTTTCACCGCATTATTCTTCTCAGGTGAGTTCATGCGTCTGAATACTTGAAAACCACTACTTCTGTAGCCGTGTGTTGGAGAAATATGGCCTGTTAAATCATATCGCATCATGTCGAGGCAGCACTTTACCACCCTGTAGGTTTGGTTAAAATGGGGAAAAGGCAATAACTGGTGATAGTTTTTACATTTCGCTCATTGATCTGATGATTTCTCTCAAAATCAAAGAATATTCACTCGAAAGCAACAACAAGCAACAATTCCTCACTTTTAAGAGGGTATAACCATGAAATAATTGGTAAATAGTATCCATTTTCTGTAGCTAAGTCAACAAACCAACCTTTCTCTGTCCTGATGTATGGCAGTTTGATTCGGCATCACATCCTTTAAGTTCATGTTGTTATGTAGCTTTCAGATCATTTAAAGGAGTATGAGGAACCTCTCTATGATATAACAGCGCAAATGAGGGTAGAAAGAAACAGAGAAATAAATGATAAACACCTCATTTTTTAAAAATGTTTATCATTTTTTGACTTGTTGAGGGTGTCAACATGAAAACATGTTATGCATTAGACTGCTGGAGACCCTTCAAGTCACTCAAACATTCATTGCTCTTCCCTGCAGCTGGGAAATAGCTTCATCTCAGAAGCAGCACTCATATTAGACACAGATGTGCTGACTGCAAACGGAGCCCTTCATGCCCCTGGGGAATGAGGAGCTCCTCCTCAACATCTCCCAACATGCAACTGGCCAAACTCCAGTCAAATGATTTTAACATTAGCAGCAGCAGAGCTGCCTCCCTCCTCAGGTGCTCCTCTCTGCTCGCCGGCCAGTCTGTTTAATTACAGATCAGCTCCAATCACTGCCAGTTAATTACTGAGGAGCCCCCCACCCCCCACCCCTGGGGCCGAATAAGCCAAAGCCTTCATTTAACCCTGCAAGATAACAGCAGGATCAGAGAGCCACCCAGGGGCACGCATGGACTCCGGTGGTGGTGTAGGGTGATTGAAAGGCTGCTGGTTGTTTTCATCTTTGTTATTAGAGATGGATGAAGCCTCAAAGAGGTGATACCTTCATGTGGGGACTCATTCCTTTCTGCATGGGCTGTAACCTGCCTGCAGTGTATGTGTCTCAGCAGTGAAATCTGCGCTGTGAGTGATGCATCATGTCTCAGTGTCTGGAATTCTGCTCCATTTAAGCTTCACAAGAGTCTAAACCTTTCACTTGAGTACAAGTACAAAGAAGAGCAAAGTAAAAACATTTCATAGCCTCTCGTTGTTTCACCTCCATGTAATTAACACACATACTTCAGTGTCCACATGTGTGATGGTGCATGTTGCTTAAAGTCTCAGGCTGATGAGCTCAGCTTGTTTATATCGTGTGTGACTAATTGCCTGTTAGAGGGGGGGCATTAGTCTGGGGAAGTGTTACTGACAAAAAAACGCTGATTTCAAAAGCGAAAATGAGTACGAACCACAACTGCTGACACAGAAGTTTACTGTTACAGCAAAATCATGACTTATTGCTCAGAGAGTGCAGTACGCGAGCCGTGCTGCCATTACATGGAAAGTGAGAAGTGAGAAGCCCGATCTCCAAGTGACAAATGACAACATGCTGCACGTCCTAATGTGTGGTGAAGTTATTGTCACTTAAGGTGTTTCATAACACAATATTGGGTTGAAAACAATGCGTTGTATAAGTCAAATGTTCTTTCTCTGCACCATCAGAGCTGTTACTCATAGCAATGCCAAGATTTGATTCAGTGAATTTTTATGGGACCAGTTGGTTTAATCT
Source organism: Leuresthes tenuis (assembly GCF_036924035.1). Lineage (NCBI taxonomy): Eukaryota > Metazoa > Chordata > Actinopteri > Atheriniformes > Atherinopsidae > Leuresthes > Leuresthes tenuis. Next base: position 11,744,068 of record NW_027325365.1, on the reverse strand, counting down.
CAATGTAAACTAACACAAGTAGAAAAGACACACGGTTATAAAACATTGTTTTACAAATTTAATATCTTTACAAGCTTATTCTCCCAACAATGACCTTCAGCTCTTTGAGGTTTGAAGGCCTCCTGCCTTGTCTCATCACAGAGATTCACGTTGATGGGAATCTTCTGTCACAGGGGCTTTGTTTTGAGCTTTTTTCAGCAGGCGGGTCAGGACACCTCGTCAAATAAATGGCATCAATAAGGAGGACTACATGTAGATTCTGAAGGAAACCATCAATACATTTTTTATTGAATTTGCCATAGTCCAGACCTTAATCGCATTTAAGATCTGTGAGAGGAACTAATATCCAGATAGATGGCGAGGAAGCCTTCAACCTAAAAACGCTGAAGATCGGAGCAGAAGCGGAGCGGTTTGAACTCCCAGTGGAGACTTGTCCAAAGTTAGTTAACAGCTGCGTAATCATGTGATTGTTGTGATGTCAGATAAAGGCTTTTACCCTTCTTTAATGACACAAGCACAGAATTTGTCTCTAACATTATGTCTTACAATGTTTGACACGTAACTTCCAGCTTGAATAAGTTAAAAATACAGACCGAGTTTGAAATATCAGATTGCATTGATTTGTAAATTCAGCACACTAATATTAACTGACAACAGAACATAAGAGTGAGACATTTTACTATTTCATGATAAACGTCAGCTTAATGGCAGCAAAAAAGTTGGAACGGGGGCAACAAAAGGCTGGAAAAGTGTAAGGTATAAAAAGGAAACAGCTGGAGAAACATGTTGCAACTGGTCAGGTTAATTGTGAGCATGATTGGGTGTAAAAAAAAAAGAGTGCCTTTGAGATGCAGAGTTTCTCAGAATTGAAGATGGACCGTGGTTCGGCAGTCTGCAAAAACTGTGTCGACAAATTGTGGAGTAGTGGTGGAGAATAATATTCCAGAAACATAAAACTGTGAAGGCTTTGAATATATCATCGCCAACATAATATCATCAGAAGATTCAGAGAATCTGGAGACATCTCTGTGTGCAGGGGGCGTGGCTGAAAGTCAGCACTGGATGGGCCCGTGATCTCTGAGTCATCACTGAAATAAAGATAAACATGATTCTATCCTGGAAATCACTGCATGGACTAAGGAACACTTGATATACAGGATCTTATATATTTAAGAAAATAAGTACTAAATCACATACTTCATCTATTACAACAGCATGGTTTCATATAAGAAAAGTCAAGGTGCTCGACTGACCTTTCCCCTTTTTGAAAATATTTGACGCATAATGAAACGCCAAATAAACAAAAAAAAAAGAAGATCCAGTTCTATTGAGCAGCTCGAACCCATTTCAGGCAAGAATGGGACAACAGTCTCCTCCCAAAGGTCCAGCAGGTGGTCTCCTCAGTTTCCAGATGTTTACAGACTGTTGTTAAAAGAAGAGGGGATGCTGCACAGTGGGAAACATGGACCTGTCCCAACATTTATGAGACCTGTTACTGCCTTAAAGTGAAGATAAGCTAATTCTTTTCATGAAATAGGAAAATGTCTCACTCAACATTTAATTTGTTTCTTATGTTCTGTTATGAAATAATGTTGGCTTGTGTATCATTATTTATTGGTTTTTAGTTTTCCATTCAGTTTTTATTTCCATTCCACACAGCATACCAACTTTTTTGGAATAAACTTAATCATGCTCACATTTCTGAAAGAAAACAGGATTGTTTAAGCTATTTGCACAGGCTTAAAACCCTCTGGAGTCTCCATGAGTCACTGATTGCAGATCCAGACAAATCCTATCGACTGGAATGTTCTTTGACTTGTGATTGAATGAAACTTGATGCTAGGTTGTGGAAATTACACTGTGTGGAGAGAATCGTGTTCGCCTGCCTTGGTATGACCTACATATGGTGTATTTCAGTTGTAATCTCCACATGTCTGGTTGTTGTCGTTTCTGTTGTTTCAGCTGGAGCAGCGACCACAGTCTACGACACCGACAACGACTTTGCACCAGAAGATGATACTCCTCAGCTTGACTACAAAAGTGCGTACATGTAGAACACACTGACTGGGGAGGGCCACATGGCAGCATTTACCATCTGTTCACAACCGTATATTTGACCTTTTTCCATCATAAGATGGTAGCATCATCTGTCAATGACACTGTGAAATAGTGTCTCAGTTTTTGAGAGGAAGATTGATAACATATGAGAGTATTTGTGCGATTATGGAACAAGAGCAGTGCTACAAACAGCTGAAATCTGTAAAAGAATAAGAAAATAAATGAACCGATGTACACTTGAATAAATAAATAAATGTGGTATTTTAAAGATAAATTAAAGAATAGATAAATGTGATGATATGAAGACAAATGGCAACAAACAGAAGAACAAAAGCATTGTAATTTTTTTTAAATTTATTTGTATATATATTTATATTTTCTTTAAAATCAATATATGCAGTATATATATATACTATATATATTCTTTTTATTTGATTTAATCCATTATATTCCTCTTAATTTATGTTGTCTATTTGTTGCTATCCCTTTTTTTGACTAGTTACTTTAAAAAGGATCAAAATATGTGAAAATGCTTTGCATATTTCTTTTATGGTTTTTAATTTATTTATAATTTAAACATTTTTATTTTATTTTTGTCCCTGTCTATTTGCACATTCTTTAATTTGTGGCACTCCCATTATTCTATCTGTCTCATGCTTAAAATCTGTTATTTTAATGCTACTTTGCTTTTGATTAAAGACATCGACTGGAAGTTTAGAGTTAAAGTCTGAACATGGACAGATGCGGTTTTCTAAAGGATGATGCAATAATAATCGGCATCTGTCCTCACTGTGTTCTTCATCCTTTCATTTTAATTATCAAATTGTCTTCCACATTAATTGTATTCCACATTAATTGTATTCCACATACGGAAACATGACAGGGGGACTTTGTTTATTCCATCTTACACACACAAACAGAGCCAAATCTATTTATTTTTTGTTGTTGTTAGGATATACATTTTGTGCGATTTGTCAGCATTCATTTTCTCCCAAAGACAGAAAGAATTAAAAAAACAATCCATTTTGGAGTTGGATACAGGGCAGTTATAAATCATGACTGCTTCACACAGATGTTGTTTCTCACTGAAAATAGATCCTAACTGGTGTCATTCACCGAGACTGACCAACGGTGAGGCGACCTGTCGCTCCCCTCGAGGCGGGACCTACAGGAGTACGCTGGGCACCCGCTGCGAGATGACCTGCGATCGAGGGTACCGGCTGCTGGGAAGAAGGTCGATTCAGTGCCTCGCCAACCGCCGCTGGTCCGGGACTGCTTACTGCCGCAGTACGTGGAGATTTTAAATGAATAAATGAGGATAAATCTGGTGATATTCTTTATTTTTCAGTGAAATTTCAAAATATCCACAAGCATAGTCCATCCATTTTCATTTTTTTAAAAATCATTAAATAAGTTATATTTTGCTTTTGGGGGGGGGGGGGTCCCCTTCCCCTGAAAAAGGGTCTCCAGAGTCACAGTGGACACTCGTCCTGAACTGCTTGAAACACCTCGATTGTGACACACTCACATAATACATGTCTGGTGGCTGGCTTGGCCTGTGTCAGAGAATTAGCTGCTGCCTTGTAGTTTTTGGGCCTGTTTATACTTCCGTGGATGTAAATGGTAAATGGACTGTACCTTTTTGGGGCTTTTCTAGTGTAGTTGACTACAAGCATATGTTTACACAATGTGACAGGCTACACGGTGTTTTTATCTCTATCACACATAATCACACACTGATGGATGCATCAGAGGCAATGTGGGGTTCAGTGTCTTTCCTAATGACACTTAGACACGAGGTCTAGGAAAGCTGAGAATTGAACTGAACGCTAATCTTCAGAATGGCAGACTGGTTATAGTCCTGAGCTTCAGCCAGCTGTCTGCGTCTCTCTCAGCCCCCCAAAAAGCTAACAACGCATAGATTTCAGGGACGATGCATCGCATTGATCAAATGCTAATTGACTGCAAGATAGCAGGAGCCGGGTGAGGCCGACATGAACCAATTTCATAACAAAGAAAACGAGGCGCCAAAAAATTTCAGAGAAGCATAGGTGAAAAACACAAACAGCTACACTGAACAATCTTTATTATTTAACACCTAGTTTCACTCCATCACAAGCAGATCTTTGTCCACTATGACTACTGTTTTTTCCACAGCTGAGCAAAGCTAAAGCACCAACAACAGCACAACTAAGTGCAGCCCGCAGCTCAGATTGTTTGTATGTTTCTGACGCTGCCCCAAGTGGTAGCAAAACACTATGACAAAGCCCCAAAGCGTCACAGCAGAGGTATGTTCGGGTTTTAAGTCCCTTTCACATAGCCACTGTGTTTCATTAATCTGGTGACACCTGAATGTGTCAGTGTCATGTGTAAATGAATCCCACTGGTGACAGAAATCTGATCAGGTCAGACACCTATACTCCTACCAACGGAGAACGTGTGAAGTATGAACTCACATTAACTCAAGCCAATGCAGAGACACTGATTCATACTTTTTATCACATGCAGAATCGATTATTGTAATGCTCTTCTCTCTGGTCTGTCTCAAAAGAATTACAAAACTCAGCTCCGTGTCTGCCAACGAAGACCAGAAAGAGAGCTCATATTACTGCAGTTTTAAAATCTCTGCACTGGTCTCCTGAGTGTTATCGGATTGATTTTAAGATTCTTTTGTTGGTTTTTAAGGCTCTTAACATTCTTTGTCCAAAATATTGATCGGATTTGCTTTTGATTTATGAATCTCCGAGGGCCCTCCGGTCCCCAGAGGCTTGTCTTTTATTTAGAGAGAAAAATGTTTAAAAGTAATTGTCCTGATATGATACTCCTCTACAAAACTTAACATAGACATATTATTACAAGCCTATATATTAGCTTTATATGGGCTCCTTAAAAGATTAATTCATGTGCAAGCTGTATTGAGGAGAACTGTTCAACTGCTGAGTTCAGGTGATCACAGCTGTGTGGTTTTATTTATTAGCTTCTCTTTGGTGTGTTTGATGTGTGGCTGTACTGTCCCCTCTCCCAACAAACTGTGTGTTGATGTTGACGCTTCCTCAGAGGTTCGCTGCCATGTGCTGCCCCTCATCCCTTACGGCAGATACACCTGCAGCCAAGGCTTTGTTGTGGACTCCAGGTGTGACTTCACCTGTCAGCCTGGCTATCGCATCGAGGGCGAACACTCACGCACCTGCCTGCATGGGGGGTCGTGGAGTGGAGGGCAGCCAGTGTGTTCAGGTACAGTTTCAGTAAAGACGGCCTAATTTTCAAACTTTAAGATGCTTTTAGAAATTCTGCAAATCTCAACTTTAACCAAAATTCAGCCCATCTGTGCCGGTGTCTAGTTTCCTCATTTCTTCACAAACCACCCTTCCTATGAGTCCAAAAACAAGCATATTTCCTGTTTTTCTGCTCTTTGGACTCGATCCAAACTTCAGTCAGTCATCTTCCAGTGTTCATGCTCCACTCTTTGCAGCTGCAGCCTATTCTAAAATATGCTGTTAGTTAAATCAGTTTCCTTCCTCTAATGTATCCTGTGTTGAAGGTTCCAGTTGTTTATTTCAGATACCGATCCTCCAAAGATCAGGTGTCCTCCTTCGAGACTCAAGATTGCCGAGCCTGGAAAGCTCACTACCATTGTGACCTGGGACCCCCCCTCTGCCACTGATACTGCTGACAAATCACTTGAGTATGTTGCTCCTTTCCTTCCCTTTGCTCCCTTCTTTCTTTTACATTTTCAGACTAAACATCTGGACCTCTTCTTCTCTTGTCTCTCTCCAGGGTGGTGTTGGTAGGCCAGCAGCCAGGCACTGAGTTTAAAGAAGGAGCGAGCGTTATTCGATACAAAGTGTACGATCAAGCCCGGAACAGAGCTGCCTGCAAGTTTTTTGTACGCGTTGAGGGTAAGCTGCCAAACCTGGATTTTTTTTCTGTTACGAAATGGGTTTAAAGGCTAGACAGGGAGATGAAGCCAAGATTATTTTCCACTGCATTCTCCATCCAGTGAGGAGATGTCCGCAACTACCTCCACCTATGCATGGTTACCTCAGCTGCTCCTCTGATGGCAATAACTACGGTGCAACGTGTGAATACCACTGTGAGGGAGGATATGAGCGCAGAGGGATGTCGACTCGCGTCTGCCAGTTTAACCGCAGCTGGAGCGGAGGCCCTGCCGAGTGCATCCGTAAGTACCAAGTCACAGATACAAGGTAAAGGTTCAGATACCATTAAACTAATCTAAAACTCGATTATATTCTAAAGGGGTCAAACTCCCCTCAAAGTGTCACATGACAGATCTGAGGAGCTATCACATCGTTAATGGAGCGGGAATGTTTGCGTTCAACTTTCTTTATTTACTTATTCCTTAATAGCTTGGGAAAGTAAGAGAGGTTTAAAGAGGAAATGCCTTTGGAGGCACCTAAAATATTTGACAGAGACCACTGGTTTGATCTTGAGCAGTTCATTGTAATTCATATCTGGAAAGCATACTTAAAGAACTCATCTACAACTACCAAATGAAGTATTGTGCAAAAGTTTAGATAAAGCCCACCTTTCTTTCTCTTTTGCTTCCAATGAGCCAGACTTTTCCTGTAAACTTTAAAGTGGTGTTGACCAAAAGGATGTTGGATGCTTTTTCGCTCACGTTCAGTCCAGTTCTTGTAGTTTTTTTGTTTGTTAAGCCACACTCATCTATGAATCATTCAAGCATAACAATGACATCAAACTCGTGGGATGAATCAGTGTTGAGTCTACACATAACAAACAACTTAGCAAAGAACCAGTTTTAAATAGTATCTTTAGGCACTTTTTTACTAGCATCCTGTCTCAAAGATGCATAATTTATTCCTATTTCTTTAGTTTACAGGCAGTAAACTAGTTTACACAGTTTAAACTAGTGTTTTTATACGAACAACGTAATTCTCAAGGAGCTATTAGCCAGAAACTTGGAATAATTCAGCATGTTGTCCTTAAAACATTTGAGAAAACTGGACAAGTGGAGCCCTGAGATGGAGTGACAACTTGTCCAGGGTGCACCCATGGAATTGAAATTGATAAAACAGGTATAGAAAATAAAGAAGAAGTATTAAGGAAGGGAAATAGGGAAAAATGTTGAGGTATACCAAATGACACAAGAAGTGGACTGTAAATCAGTGGCAACATGTCTTATGGAGGGATGGATCCTCCCCAGAGCCCTCACCTCAGCATTATTGAAGGAGTGTGGGATCATCTTAACAGAGAACAGAACAAAAGGCAGAAAACAATCAAAGAAGAGCTTTGAAATGTCCTTCAAGAAGCCTGGAGAACTATTCCTGAAAGGAAAGCTTGTCTAAGAGGGTTCAGGCTGTGTTGGAGGATATAGATGCTCATACCAGATACTGACTTCCAAGCTCATTAGAATTGTGTAAACTCAGTTTTTGCTTCATATACTATACTTCCATTTATGTTTACTCATTTCAATTAATCGTTGGATTACCGTATATAAAGAAATGATGGGTGGGGGCTTAAGGTTTTTGGACAGTTGTATATTGTGAGTTTATTTGCAGGATATAAGTGTGAACTTGTGTTTGTAGCAATGGAGATCAAATCTGATGTGAAGACAGCTTCTGCTCTCCTGGATCAGTTCTATGAAAAGAGGAGGCTGCTGATCGTATCTGCTCCCAACATATCTGACCCAGACTACCAGCTGCAGAACATCATGATACGAGTAAGAAAGCAACATCTCACTGCTGTTCACGTGATCTCCCTAAAGAGTCTCCACAAGGGTTTGATGAACAAGAAAAACGGTGAAAACATGCTTTTCTTTGCTTCCACCAGCAATCAGACTGTGGATTAGACCTGCGACATGTAACGGTCATCGAGCTCCTGGGCTCGCCGCCTCGAGAGACAGGCCGCATTAAAGAAAGTCAGCTTCACTCTGAAGTCATCGAGGGTTTGAGGTGAGAAAGATGCGTCATCGTTTAGAAATCCGACCATTTATGGTTTATACTGAGAGTAAGAGCTCACTGAGATGAAAAATTCCCTCCTGATGTGGCTTTATTGGACTTCCAGCCTCATAACCGTGCAGAGTTGTTTCACCTCACTCTTTGAATGTCAAGAGTCTTCTAGTGAAAAACAGCCTCTTCCTGCGTGACTTTAAAAGGAAGAAACACTGCTGAAAATAACAACAGAATCACTGCATGTTGAGCAATGATGAGATGTTAACAGGACGTACAATACATCCTTAGTTAGTATCTGGCTTTTGGTCTGAGGGTTTTCCAAGAGTCCTGCAGTTTGGTGCAGAAATAGGCACAAACAGAACCTCATTTATGCTAGAAGAGGCACACAGAGGTTTTTTTTTCCAGCAACTGTGCAATTTGAGTAAGGGGCAGCGCTCAGTTTTTCCAGACTGGAAAAATCTCCTAACCTTCAGTCTCTCCACTGACACACAAGTCCCACAGTTTACACTGCATCTCACACAGCGTGCACACCAACACACACTGAGCTGGGTGGGAAATTAGAAACCACAAACAGCAGAAGAAGACAAGGGAAATGCTTCTGTCTAAATAGGGTTTTTATCATCAACATGATGTCTGTTTCAGACTCCCATTTTTTGCTCTCACAGAGAGAGCTTCCCCATTTTAGTTCCTCCACCGCTTCCAGTTCACAGGAGGTGGATGTTTTCAGACACTTAACGCCAACACAATTGCTTCAGACATTTTTCAGTGGAATACGTAGAAATGACTGTGAATCCTTTGTTCCATCAGATGACATGTTGTTCTGGTCCAGATGCAGCAAAACTGTCCCAAACCATGATAATACCACCACCACCGTGTGGCACAGATGGGATCTTCCTGCTCAAATGCATTTTTTCCCCCTCTTTCTCTGGACATTTTGCTCCTCATTACAATCAAGTCGGTCTACGATCTTTACCCCCCCCCATAAAATATATATATTTTAAACATGCTTCCAGATCCACGAGATCTTTGACTAATGTAAGATGGGCGGCAGTGGTTTTCACCGTGCAGCCCCTGTGATGCACACCAGCACTGTTACTCGTCAGTCTGTGAGGGATCTCTGTTGGTTTATCTCTCCTAAGGAGGGTAACTTCCTCCACAATCTGTTTGTCAATCAGTGGAGCCCAAACTCTTCAGAGATGAATTTATAACCACTTACAGCCTGACGAGCTTCAACTGCCCTGAAAAATCTTTGTTTATGCCAGGATGAAGTTCATAATCGTGTTGGAAAGGTCAGACTTAAATAGATCCGTTCTTTAAATAAGAAAAGCTGCTCCCTCACACCTGTTCATCATCAGAATCTGGCTCTTTCGCAGCTAAACGTTCTGCCATGTGCTACAGATGGTTGTTTTTTTTTTTCTTTTGTGTCATGTTCATCGGCTCCTCCTTACACATTTTGCAGCTTAATGTTCCCCTAAAAATAAATGATATCCATTTTAATGTGTATTATGTTTCTCTGCAGGCAAATATTCAGAATCTCCAGATCCTACTTCAGTATGCTGCTGCTGGACGAGCGCGGAATGGACCGAGAACGCTTCATTACCCCGATATCTTCGGATGAGCTCTTCTCCCACGTGAACACCTTCCTGCTGGATGAGGAGGAACGGGAGAAGCTGGAGCTCCACAGAGATTTCTGCGAATAACCTTCTGACTGCCACATAAATAAAGTCATCAGTTTTGCTGAGACAAAATGAGGAAGGACAAACAACCAGCAGGCAGGTCCAGAGGGAGTTCCTCAGGTTCAAATGTGATCACTATACAACACTGAAGTGCTGGCACTGTTTGCTTGATGAAAATTATCTATTTTAACAGAAAATATAGCAGCAAATTCTGTACGAACACAATATGAACCGAGAATATTCAACATCTGACTGGTCACATGATGTGACCCCCCCCCCCAACACACACTTTTTATATAATCTTGGTAAAAACAGGAACCTGTGTGGTCAGAAAATGACCAGCTGGACTCAAATATTCACGCGATGAGAGTGGAGGCGAGCACATGTTGGTTTAGTTAACTTTTATTGGGGGAAACAAGTGAGGAATTTAAAGTTAAAATATACATTTAAAAACAGAACGACTTCATTTCAAATAAGAACTTTTAATTCAGGTTATATAAATACGACATCAGTTATTTAAGTAAAATCAGAGAGGTTGAACGAAGCATAACTGGTTGGACGCTACAGCAGCATTTCTGTATAATACCACTTTTAAAGTGTTATTCTGTACACGATTAGAAAGACCAGTGTGGTGCGTTAAGACCTTTCTGTGCTAAGTGCTGTGCATGAGTTTAAACTGCAGAAATACATACAGCCTGGTTTTTAAAAACAAAGTGACGGTGTCATGATCTTAAACATGAATGTTCTGCATGTTTTCAGTCTGCGGTCACTGAGCTAAGGATGAGCTCCACACAGGCAGGGGGGGAGTGAGCTGATTTTTAATGTAGGCCAGTGAACTGTGTGACTTCAGCAGACGAGCTTCTGGTCTGATAAGCTTGCGAAATAAATTTAATCCACAGTCTCATGTTTATCCCAGAGGCAGCGGCTTCAGTTTTAAGATCATTTGAGGATTCAGTCCTCTTCTGTCCTCATTTAGCCTTTCCCTTTCCCATCGTGGAACGCAGCGGAAGAGTACCCTCTGCCCATGAGTCGGGGTACTGCATCATCTTCTGCCAAAGACTGACCTCCTCTCCCACCGAATCCAGCTCCACTTCCTCTTTTTCAATTAATATAGTGCCTGCAGAGGTGAAGATTACACAAAGGAAGCAGAATTAGTCTGTTATGATTAATGATAGCAGATTCGTTTTCACTAAACTATTGTTCAAACAAAGGGGGGAAAACAAGACAAATGAAGCCATGTTATCAGACAGACAGCAATGTTTTTACAACAAACTAAACAGAAAGAGGAAGATACGCTTTTTTTAGACCCACTGCGCACCCTGTGCTGAGACCAAAAAGGTTAGACTGTACGAAGTCCCCCTTAAAACGATTAGCAGGTGTTTATACAAACAGTGAAGCAGGTTTAGATTACTGTGATCCTTCTTCATTTTAATACTGGCTGAGAAGAGTGAAAACATCCAAAAGTTACGGCTGGGTTCCCTTTACGCGCTTCCTTTTTGAGCTGAGTGAGAAAATATCAGGATTTAACCTTTTCCGGAGCTGAGGCGGAGTCCTCCCAGGAATTCATTGCTCAGCATAGCCTCTTTGTCCCACACGGTCAACTCCAGACACATCCCCCGAAGCTGCTCCGGAGCCAGCTCCTTATACACAAACGTGGCGTCATAGTGCGGGTTCAGGCTCTTCTTCACAACTGCAGTCTTTCTCTTCGAGGTCTTTGCCTTCGTTGGGAACAAGTAGCTGCAGAAAAAACCCCCAAGTTACATTAAAAACAAACGCTCGTCTAAAAACTGTAAGTGAGGCTTTGAGAGGTGATCGTTCATCCACCCTTTCACAAAGCTGTCGGATGTGCCTCCTGGTTTCATTGCCGTCAGATTCTTTGCCTCCTTAATGAGGATGTGCAGCTCTCCCCCCTCCTCAGGCGCTGCTTTTTTGCCTGAGAAGAAGACAGATATTTGAGGCAAAGTCTATCTGACAAAGCTAAAAGCATTTATCTCTGTCGATTTCTTTTCACCTTTGACTTTCTCAGATTTTCTCTTTTTAGGGGTGACATATTTCAATGAGATCACCAGCTCTCCCTTGTACTGAGCAAAAGCTGAAGTTGGCACAGGGGCGGCTGCCTGTTAAAGAAAAGTCAATTATATTTAGGACACATTACAAACCCGACCAGAGCTGGACGACAGCGGGTGATGCAGAGATCTAGAACGTGTCAATAGCCTCACCTTGTTTGGGCCACTCACTTTGAATTTTAAATGAACAGTTATTGTACGAGTAGACCTGATTTCTGTCCAAACGAACACGGCTTCCTCTGAAGCTCAGCTGAGGTTTGTGCACTGAAACCTCCGTTAAACCAGGTCTACAGCAGGTTTCAGTGAAACCCCACAAACAGCAGCCTCTAGCAGGAGTTGAGTTGTAAACCAAACCACAGGTTCAGCTCAAACTGCAGCTTCAGAGGGGTTGATTTCACTGATGAAACCTTCGACTTCAGCCAACCTGGTGACAGACTGCAAACCTTCTTGATGTTTTTGCAATTATCTACACTTAAAAGGAAACACGAGCCATCCCCTCAAAGCTTTGGCGCAAGGATTTATACTTCCAGTCGCACTGGCTATGTGTGCTTGAGCAGCAATTTTCAGCCTACTGTCCTTTATCTGAATAATACAAAGGTTGCAGATATTCCATTCATGCTCCTGTTTACATGTCGCAGAGCATAATCATATTAATGACTCGTGACTAGTGCAGTGTTTGTACTCTAAAGTCTTATTTATACCCATATCGCACAAACCACCTCCCCCCAAAAAAGTGTGTCCTTTTTACCGCGGCCTTCCTGCTCTGCACTGAACTGTCAGTGTTGCTAGATCTGGTGACAGAGCAAAAACGTTGATGTCGATTTTCAATCATCCAGGTCACAGTAATCATAAGAGCTTGAATAAGGGCGACTGGAGTTTTTCTTGGATCTTGAAGACGTTTCACCTCTCATCCGAAAGGCTTCCTCAGTTCTAATTCCGCATTACTTCCTCAGTTCTGCGTTTAGAAAATGCCGTTTACATGGGAGTGTCCCATGTAGCTGCGAGCGGGTCCCCATTTTGTTTTTTTCATGCATACATTTGATGCTATTCCTCTATTATACAAATGAGAGAGATGCATCAAGATTAACATGCCAACAAAGACAGAAAAAAGGCTTCTTTCTAATAAACCTAAATGTAAACACAGCAAGTTTTAAAAGAAAAACCTGCTTTACACGTGTTTAAAGAGACACAACGCAATCTGTATAGTCAGTATAAGAAAACTGAAGAAGAATAAATCCAGTTCCTCTGATCTACCTTCCCCATTAGCTGCATGCAGTTCTCATTTGAAGAGTCGAGGTCTTGACAGTCCAGAGGAACTTCCACCTCTCCCAGGAAGACGTTGCGACTGAGACGACCATGATGCCAGACTGATATCAGCACGGAGCGGGTGACCAGCTGAGAGCGGCTGATGGAGTACTGCTTGGGATAAAGAGGATGTGATGATCAAAGCCCCGTCTCTCTCTGCTGATGCAGCGGTGGAACATTTTTATGTAATTTTAATGGTCTGGTGATAAGGGAGTTTTACATAAATCATAGATCACGGACTTTGTTGGAAGCTGGACGTTAAATATTTATATCACTGCCTTCTTTCTGATGTTAAACCAAAATTGATCCAAAATTACAGGATAACCAGCTACTGCATGGATTCATCCAGCCAATTTCCCTGTCAGCAGTTTTATTTGTCACTATATTTAAGCTGACGCTTCTCTGGAAGGGGAACAAAAATCAATATTTGACTGTAGATGCAATAATTAACAGAGTCAATATCATTCTTAAGGTCTGCAGAGGTGTGGTAATTCTTTGCAGTGGGCATAATGCGAGGAGCCCAATCAGGGAGTGCCGTTCAGACGACAGGATAAACCATCACACCTTTAATGTTTCATTGTAGACGGGGTTGATGGTGTTTCTCTTGATGCTGGTCTTCTTCTTGCTCTGGCGAGATTTGTCAGGAAGCAGATAACATTTCACATAGCTGAAAAAAAAAGAAAAAAAACATAAGGATGTCAGACTCTGCTTCTCCTGGACTCGACTTCTGGTTTTCTGCTGCGATTCCTGACTAAATGTTGAGTGAGAGAAAAAAAAATATCTGCTGACATCCAATTTCCTGTGAAGCCCAGCTAATCACCTCTGGGATGCGAGTATCGAGACTGTGTAAACACAGCAGCCTCTTATCTACACTGATCAAAGCTGTGCCATCATCACAAAGGGGTGTGTGTGCACTAGAAATATGCATGCGAGACACAATCAGCTTTGCTGCTCACGGAGGATGAGAGTTAGAGTACAGTTCTGCTTCACAATACAGCAAAACTTTAATATTTACGGGTTGGTAAGCTTCCGTGAAGCATCGCCGTAAGCCAGGCCGTGGCACTCCTTGATGAACAGCTGGAGACCCTTGGTGCGTTCGTTGTAGCTCACAGTGAAGGAGACATCTCCGCTCACCTCCACACTGTCAAAGTCTCCCGCTTCACTGTAAATGCTCATCATGCTGCTCTGCAGAAACAGACGTGAGGAAAGACTTTTACAAAGTCTGCATTTGTTCCAGGTTTCATCAATTCAAAATAAATAATAATCGGAGATTTGCTACAGGCTTAATGCTGCGGATCACAGTTTAAAAACGATGATACAACTTAGCAAGAGAATGCCAATGGATTAGCAAACAAAGAAATAAAGTTTAAGATATTCTCTCAACATCTAAATCCAGAGTGAAACAGGAGTTGTTTTAGCCTTTGCTTTGCTCTCCTCTCAGAATCTTGTAACTCTGAGAAAACTATTTGGTAGACTTTGCATCAGTTTTGCACTTCCTAACTTGAGAGGATTTCCTGAGGTTAAAGATGCTTGTTTAGATTAGTTCAAATCAGTCCTGCTCTGAGTCAAAGCCAGCCGCTCTACAAGCTGTGAGATAAGTCAGTGTGTCGTTACCTTGAAGCTTTGCAAGCTCGAGGAACTCGAAGCCATCGTCCTTCTATGAAAGCTTACCAAGCTGTCAATATCCTCCTCATCCTCCTCCTCTATGTTCTCCTGCAACACAATGAAAATAAATAATAAACAAAAGTAGCAGGCTTACACAAACACACCCATCAGATTATTGTAAATGAGAATCTGTGACATTTCTGAAAAAAAAGATTATAGATTAAAGATTATATGACAAAGGGGAACCAGAGTACATATTTAATTTATCAATTAGTATTGGACTCAAAGGAAGTTAAAAGAAACAATCTCAGTAAGGCCAATGAGGAAGTAACATTGACCTTTGTGCTGACAAGCAGCCAAATATGCTCATCCGGGAACACTACGATAGACTTTAATAGCCAGAAAAAGATCAAATGTTTGAGGGAAACCCAGACATCCCTCTCCCCAGCTCCTCCTGGGGGATCCTGAGATGTTCCCAAGCCAGAGTGGATAAATGTTATCCCTCCAGTGAGTTTTGGGTCAGGCCCAGGGGTCTTCTCCCAACTGGATGTGCCTGGAAAACCTCCAAAGAGAGGCGACCTAGTGGAGGTGAGCTCCTCACCTCATCTCCAAGCCCGAGGCCAGCCACCCTCCGAAGGAAACTTTAGCCAATTGTTCCGTGATCTCATTCTTTTGGCCTCTGTCCAAATCACGGAGCAGGAAAGTCAGAAGAATAATTGGTTTATTTTTTCTGCACGTGACGTACCTGCAAATCTAAGCCTGGTACGGAGTGGCTCCTCTTGCCCATTGAGGTCTCTGATGCGACACGTAGGTCCAGTGTCGATACAGACTCTGTAACGATCATATACACCAGCAATTAATCTAAAATCTTTCACCAAAGCACACGTTCATTTAAAGATAAGGAGCTGACCCAGGACCTGGTCTAGGGTCCCGTCTGACACTCTTCTTGAAGAGTCTATCAACTTCAAGCTCAGGGCTCAGAGCGACTGGTTTCACTTCTACGGCCTGCAGCGGCAGAAAACGAAGGGTGTGGTCAGAGAACAGAACAGTAAAATGATCTAAGACGAAAAGAAATCACCTTACAATGTTAGCGCCGGGGTTGGCGCCGTCAGTGGTGACGACATCTGTTTTGACTGGGACAGTCAGACTGGAAACACTGGATCCCAGAGGGCTGGGAGGCACTGAATCATGCTCTGATCTGGTTGATGAAATAAATCAACGGCCAGTTCAGCTTAAATCTACAACTTTTTACTTTTGACAAATACACAAGAAGCTGTCACATTCCGATCCTTATCTCTGAGGATTTCTAATGTGTTCTGTGACGCATAAACTGCACAAACAAGATGACACTTGATTGAATTTCCTCGGCAGAGATTTTGAGCTGTTGACCTTCCTCCGTGTGAAATCTGGAAAATACCTAAGCAAAGCCAAAACTGTCCAGAATTATGAAGAAAGATGGTTTATTTGACTGTGTGTGGGTGAGCAGAACTAAATGCTGAACTCTCAGCATCTGATGCTACTTGGAAGTTAGTGGAAAGAGTGACCAGTTTACCTTGGCTGCTCGGGGGTCACGCGACCAGATTCAGTCTCAGTTTTATTGCTTGCTATGCTGCCGTTTTCTGCAGACTCTGTGTCGCTGTGAGCTGGCTTTGACGAGAAGCTGTTCCTTAATTCAAGTGATTCCCTCGAAGTAACAGATCCTGAAGTCTCAGTCGAGTGGCTGTCAATGAAAATGGGGCAAGAGGTTGAGGTATTCCTAAAGTATGTTTGGAAAAACTTTGCATAATTGGTTAAAAAAAAAAAATAAAATAAATGAAACACACCTTTTGCTAACAGGCTGATTTTTCTGCCTGGGCATAGGCACAGGTTTAGGGGGGTCTGCAACATTTTCAGCGTTTTTCAAGATTGTGTCTCCTGCTGTTTCATGCTTCTTCACTGAAACAAAAATAAGCTGTTAGATATTAACTTTCCATCATGTCACTGCAGTTTTTTCACATTGTTCTTTGTTACTGTTGAACTAAAACAACACAGAGAGTGGTGTCGACATTCCTGGTAGAGCAACTGATACCCACTTCCTGTTCCCGTACTCACATGGCGGCCTCTTTTTCAGGGAGAACCTCACTAGGTCATGTCCAGGAGCTGCAGTGAAGCGGTTGATCCTTTTATTGTAAAACCAGTCCCCCGTCCTCTTCTTCATATCCCTACAATTCACCATAAACGCTCCGTTAAAGATCGACAAAAGGCAGAATTTGTATTCACTCAACATTATCACTCACTGCAAACAACTACAACAATGCCGGCTGGTCACAGACGATATATGTAAAGTTATGTATGTATACATAGTAATTATATGGTCAGTTATTGTCTGGTTATGTAGATAAGCAGCACTGTTGACATAAGTCTTGTCACACGTTCACTCGAAAGAAACACCAATGGTGAGGTTTTACATTTAAATATTTGACTTTATGATTTGATCAAATTTAAGATTACGAACACAGGTCAAACCTTTTACTTCTTCCACTTCATTATGAACATTTGCTGCTCTGAGTTTTCTCTGAAATACCTCATAAGAACAAGGCTTTTTACACTGGGTGAAATGTGATTCATGGCCACGAACATGCCCACATAGGATGTTTTTTTAATTTAATCCTTAATTAAGTGCACCATATGGCAATTAATCTACTGTGAGATGTTCTTTTGACCAAATGCAGTTTCCTCCAGTCTGTTTATTCGAGTTTTTTGGCTCAAAAAAAAAAGTGTTAGTGTTTCAGGCTTGGTCATGTCAAGAGGGCACAAATAAACGTGGGATTTCTCATGTATGTTTGTTGGCAATCCAAAACTTAACCGGTTTATATTTCAAACTTATAAACCAGCCGGTTCGCGACATTGAACCAACTGACGGGAAGTTTTTGAAAAATCCAAAGCAGTGAGGTGTGACGTGGTGCCAGCTTGTAATTGTTGCCAATTGTTGCCAGTTCGGAAGAGAGTAAAAACACCCGATACAACCAGCAAAGCAGTTTTTCTTTTGTTCTTCTTTTCAGATCTTATTCAACTGTCGCTGTAAACAGGTTTCTGTGCCACGTCATCACAGACAGGTGTGTGCAAAAACGCAGGTCCAAGACAGAAAAGATGGTAAACTGAACCGAGAGGCAAAAAAAAAAAGAGGGATGGAAACTGTTCAGTATTCTGAGGGGATCACAGCCAGAAAACTGTGGCTACAGGCCAGTAAAACGGCAGACTGGGGTCTCAAGTCTCAATGAAAAACTGCGTCAGAAGACTTTTTCTGGCAGAAAACACGATTCCACGCATCTACGGATATGTCTGGGCGCAGATTTTTCTTTGTATAAACGTTTCTCCACATCAGGAATCTTACGTCTCACATTCACTCACTTGGAAACGTCGAACCATTTGTTGTCACGAATAGTTTGAGATCTGATCACTAATCAGGACCACTGAGAACAGATTAATTGATACAATCAGCGCTAACACTAGTCAATTCCAGCCTCTGCCCCAGACTCAACTAGCTGCGACTTGTATTTTGTACAGTATGTTTACAGTAGCTGCAGCTTCTGTTGAAACTGATGAGTTGTTCAGAGCGTGAGTCATGAAAACTTAAAGTTACCACCCTGCCGTCTACGAGCATCGACACCTGCCTTAAACTGGTTGATTATGATTTCACATAGACAAGTTCAGCCCTATATGCATGGAAACTTGCTTCTATTATAACATCAACTGGGTGGATTGCTCTCCTCTAGCTGAGATCTACAGAAAGAGGTTTGGCACGAGCACGTATGTAATTCTCAGAGAGAATCCAGCTTCCTTTGAAAGGTACATTTCCATCCATGAAAACAAGTTCTGGTTGTTTAAGAGAGGCAAACATCTCTTACGATTCTTTGGTACACACGCTGCACAGCCAGGATCCGTTGGGCAGGACCGTTCGGCAGTTGCTGCACACGTAGTGATGGCACATCTTACACTGGCTGGAGGAAAACGTCAGGCGGCTCAGAGACTCCTGACATCGGCCGCAAGTGTGCTGACTGTATCTTCCACTGCCACGCTTGGCTCCTTTCCTCTTCACTTCCAGTAGCTCCGACTTCAGCTTCCTGAGAATGAAAACACGACAGCCGTCACACCCCCCCCGAGTTGACAAACGCTTGCAAGCATAAATGAATAAAAGGGACATACATTCCTCAAATATTAATGTAGCGCATAAAAGTTAAAAGCAACTAACTGTGGCACCTGATCAGAACATTATTGGAGTTCTGTCTGGAGATCATCATACTGAGCTATAGCATGGTGCGTGCAGTGCAGACTGCACCATAGAATTCATTAGATTAAGATATAATGTCTTGTATCTTTGTTATTTAGCTTTCAGTGGAAATTTGAACTGTAAACTGTTTAATCTTTTGTGTTTTTTTAATAATGCTTCCAGTAGAACTCTGCGTGTTAGCATGCGATGTGGCATTTTACACAAGAACAATCGAAACAACTATGAGCCATTTGAAAATTCAATCAGTTTTAAAGATACACACACAGCTGCAGCTACAACAGCCAGCGGGAAAGGCTTAGAGATCAGACTCTCCACTTTTTTGTTTTTCACTATCTGTCAATGCCATTATGTGGAGAAAACCCCTCCTGTTTCTAGACTATATACAAAAACATTACTAGTCATATTAATAAAAATACTGTCACCCACGGCAACATGCGTGATGAGGACAGGGCGTTGAATCAAAGTAAGGAGTCAATGCAAATCGTTAGATTATCACAGCTATTTGCCTTTTTACAAATGATCATACTGAATTGGACTGAACTGAACACATTTGATACAAAGTGGACAGAATTGGACAGTATTTGACTGACCTGAACTGAACGTGCTTTACTTTTCTGTGAACTGCAGAGATGGCTTTTGTTCCGAAAAGGCACCACACAAATAAACTGAACTGAATCATTAATACGAACCTAACAATCACCCAAAAGGTTTTACTAAATGAGAAGCTGACCCGACAACATCTGTAACAGCCAACATATTGTTTGGGCACTTGGGGAAGGTAACAGAAAGTGGTCTTTCCTCACCGCACTCGCTGCTCCTCGGCCTGCCTCAGCTCCTCGTCCCGTCGAAGCACCTGCAGGATCAGCTCTCGCTCGGACTCAGACAGAAAGCTGAGGTTAATCATATCAAGAGCCTCCGGCATTGTGCTTTTAACCAAGAACCGTCAGTGCAGATGAACGTGCCACAGTTGCGTTAAGATGAAGTCCCTGAGGACAAAATAAAATGCCTTCACATTAGATTAAATCTCACTGCAGGCAAATCTAAAGCTACTTCGTGTGCATGTCATTGGAATATAAAACCTAACCAACAGACATTTTCCCATGACAGGAGACGACAGACATTAGTCAGCAACTTTGGAGCAAGATCAGTGCTCAAACGATGGAAAGATTATAAATGAGCAGACAGAAACAGGACACCAGAAGATTTTTAATAAAAATCCCACAGCCTGGGTGAAAGGTTGTTTAAAATGAGGGCAGGCAATAACATTAACTCATCTATCATGCAGGGTTCCCACCCTCTAGAGATACAGAGAGCCGGGTGGAGTTCAGCAGCTCAACCATTTGTTTAAGCTTAAGATCAGCACGTCATCTGTCATGTTCGCATCTGCCATTTAAAATTCTCCATTTAGATCATACGCAAGGACATTTAAGTAAGAACAAAAGAGCATGCTGTCAGCTAGACTAGGAGAGGTCCATTACTCTCAGCAGGATGCAAAACCAGAGAATCGTTTCCTCATTGTTTGGATGCTTGGGGCTAACTCAGTCAAGCAAAAGATAAACAATACCTGCAGGGCAACTTCTACTTAGGTAAAATAAGAAAGCCTTTCAGGAAATGGCGTCTTTTCCTAATTTAACGGGGAGGAAACCGCATTTAAAAAGCCTTAAAAAAGTGAAAAGTGGTGCAAGCTTGTGAATATAGCCAACAACTTGTCTCAAACAAGTACAGGTTTTAATTTTGAGCAACGTCGCAGTTATTACAACCTTTAGAGTTAATCGATTCATTGTCATTCTAATTTAATTGATTAATTCAAAGTCTACTACCGGCCTCTAACTGCGTCAACGGTTAGACATTGACGTACGTTACGCTACTAATTTAAAATTAAATGTACGCTGCTCCAAATATCCACCTCGGGGATAAACTAATCTGCTTGGAGATTAACTTCAGGGTGTTATATTAAAAGGAAATGCAATTATTTCACTACGCAGTTAAGTCGTAATTAAATACTTGGGCTTATCGAGGTGAATTATACACACCTGCTGTTAAAAGTCGACAACACTCCGCCACGCAGCGCCGGCTGGCTGGAGTTACTCCGGGAGACAGACAGATATTCCTGACAGAAACACAACAAAAACTATTAAACAGCAGCAGGCGCGCTAACTGCGCTTTAAAGTGTCGTGTAGCAACAAGCAATTACTTATTCTCTTTCTTGGGAAAGACCAAAAGCATAACCACACCTCCCTCTTGTTTGCTCTTCTTGTCTCCAGTCTCCTAAGCAGTACTTTTTTTAAGCGTTACGGGCGTCCCAGCAAGTACCGGAAGAAAGAAGGAAAGTTTGCAGTGATCGAGCAGGAACTCCTCTCCACATTTTCCATGACAGGTGCATTTCCTTGGCTCCATTTAACATTCAAAGGCTGAATGTGGAAAATCTGACCCACTGAGACGGTCCAATAATAATTAGCTCCGGTTCCCTTATCTTCCCGAGCAGTTTTTTTCTCTCTTATTCTTTCTTTGGTTTGGAAACTTAGCACAGGACTCGTTTTTTTCTTTACTCTGTGGTCAAAACGTTGCCAGTATCAAACAGAAAATGGGAGCCATGCAATATGTAAAATAGAATAACAAAAAATGGGTATTTTATAGAAAGTTTTACTGTGATAAAACATTATTTAAACCATGAACTTATCGACGCTTCCCACTACACATGCACTGTAGTGAATGTGCACATGCAATTGCTGTTTTATAGTAATTCTCTTGAGAAGAAATGTGTTTAATTTAGCCGTTATGGCTTTGTCGTGTTATTTCAAACTATTGTATTTTAATATTTTATGTCTCATGATGTCATGTTGATCAGGAAATTACTTATCAGTGTATCTTAGTGAGACCTTCCTGGTTGAAAAGTTGAGTTTGAGTGTATGCAAAATAACGAAGGAGCAATTCATTGTAAAGTGACTGATAACTGTATGTGCCAAAGCTACCTGTTCAACAACTTATTACTTAAAATATATATATATATATATATATATATATATATATTGGCAAATCTACCTATGAAAAAATTATTTTTATATTTGTGGAGTGAACCAGATGTAAATTATCAAATCCAGCATGATTTTAGACCAACACTCCTAAATGTAAAATTGTGAAGCCTTCGAATAATCGATCATCAACAGTACATAAGATTCTCAAAAGATTTGGAGAATCAGGAGACATCTCTGTAAAAGAGACAGGGCAGAAATCAATATGTGTGATCTTCGGACCCTCGGGCAGCACAGTATTGACAACAGTATTGATTCTGTCATGGAAATCACTGCATAGGATCAGGGACACATTTTATTATTTTTTTGGAAATTCTCCGTGCTCTGAACTAAAGATGACAGCGACCATCCGGCTTGTTGTCAGTTGTCAGTTCAAAGGTCTCAACCATCTCTGATGGTGTGGGGATGCATCTGTTTCTATGAAACTTGGTCATCTGAAAAAAGGTTTAAACAGGTTTTAGAACAACGTATGCTCCCATCCAGATGACCTTGCATATTTCAGCAAGACGATGCCAAACCTCATACTGCATCGGTTACAACAGCGCAGCTTTGTAGAAGAAGAACAGTGGAAGCGGAAAACCTTTGGCGAATCATGAAACACAAAAATAACAAAGAAGATCGAGGACTGTTAAGCGGCTGAAATCCTCCATCAGACAAGAATGAGACAACATTCCTCTCCCTAGGGTCCAGATGTTTGCAGGCTCTTGTTAAAAGGAGAGAGGAAGATGCTGTGGTAAACTTGGACCTCTCCTGAACTTTTTAGAGTTTTTTTGTCTCTGCATTTAAATTTAAAATGCCTCACTTTCAACATTCAGTGTTTTCTGTTCTAATGTAAATAAAACATTATGACATTTGGAAATCACCGCTTTCTGTCTTATCTGAGCTTTTATACAGTGTCCCGTTTCTTTGGAACTGGGGTTATGAGCTAAAGTCTCCACAGCAGATATAGATGGAACGAAAAGCAGAGAGTGAAATCACTGGAAGGTTGAGTCCCATTCATCCAGATGTTTCCTTTTTGGGGTATTAATCTCCTGATCTACTCAACACAGCACAGACCTGATGGCCGCAAAAGTATGTCCACTCTTATGTAACTATTCAGGGACTGCTTTTATGGAAGCTTCTGCTTCTCCACTCATTTATTCAGGCTTTACCTTTAATCTGCCACCTGTTATGGCGCAAAATTCTTGAAATACACTGCAAGTCTTTTCCTGAAATTCAAACTATATATTGACAACATATATTATCAACATCTTACTACAATTTATAGCAGGCATTAACTTCCAAGTACATTACGGCCATATTAGAGTTGAAGAAGTTTAAAAGTTCACACGTGGTTTGTTGAGTTTGCTGAGTCATAACCCAGTCCACAAACAGGGATCTAGTGAGCAAACATTTCAAGGAAATTCAGAGTATAACAACGACGATGCATCACCAAGCAAGGCGGTTGTCTGGTGGACAGCACATAAAGTTGTGGCTGCGGTGTGCAGCTGCCAGATGTGAGTAGAACTGCACGAGTCAATCTGCCCTGGATGAATAAAGGTTGTTAAAACACTGCAAACGTTGCTTGGCACAGCAGTGTCTGCTCGGTTTTAATTCAGAACGGTCTGCATTCCAAGTCCAGCACGACATGGTGAATATGAGGTGCATACGACTTCACAAGCTCTACATGCTGGATGTTCGCCGCCCACAGCGCACCGGTGAGGTCCCTTAAAAGAGAAGCTACATGGTTTGCCGTTTCAGCGGCCCAGGCCTTCCACACCTCTCTGTCAGCGTTCTTTCGAGAAAGCCTCTGAGTGGCATCATTAGTGCTCTGTAACGGTGAGGTGACGTTCTGATGGATGTGTAAAATGCCACCGGTCGTTCTCTTCAGCAGCCGGCAGGCAACGGGCCAGCCGTCCCCAGAGCTCGGGATGAGACCCAAGTTCACACGGTCAGCAACATCGCACAGCTGGAGCTGGGGAAAGGAAAAATATACAAAGTTCAGTCGAATAACCTGAAGTATCTCTTTTTAAGAGATTAGTTTTAGATTTTCAAAACATTGAGGAGGAGCGCATTTGAGTCTCAATGAAAATCAAATCGTACAACCGCAGCTCTGAGAAGGAGATGCAGACTAAATGATGGTCAACGGGATTTAAGTAATTTTATTCTAAACCTCTACTCATGACTAAATAGTGATAAAAATGCTACGATGCCTCTAAAACTTTGTAGCCGCTTTTTCTTTCAGAAAGGATCCACATTTTGACAAAAGAGCCAGACTGAACATGGAATAAACCGTCTACTGAAACCAAACAACAAGGAAAACATTCAAATGTAAAACTCATTTTCCCACAAAGATTTCTTTAGACTTAGAAATCGAGGCAGCCACCAACATTACCATTTGTTATCTGGCTGATACGTTACATCTTCATGGATGACTTCTCATTTCAATCGCCACTTAAAAAAAAAAGAAGCTGAATTTGTTTAAAATTTTGTTCTGTAAATCGATCATGAACTTATTTCACTGATCAGTCAGGGTCAGATTTATCTCTGATCCCAACACGACCACTAGAGGGTGCAAGTGACCAGATTAAGTATTTTTCACAGCATCTGTGGCATACGTGTTGGCATTTTATATATGAATAGCGTTACTTGACGATTGTCTCCTTGATGAACGGTGCAGCGGTCGGACACGCCGTTCGCCTCGAGGTTTTTCTGTAAAGCCTCGACAGCATCGGGGTTCCACTCACAGGCGTGAACATGACTGGCCTTCGCATGTACCAGATATGGAAGAGTGAAATAACCGATACCTGACGTGAGACATAAATGTGATCGTTAAACAACAACAAGTTTAATAACTCTGATTAGGTTTAATCAGAGATGCAAACACATGTAAAAAAAAAAGACACAGAGCACAAAATTAAGCGTTTGAAGCTCATTTGATGTATACTCTTAGTTCTTGGATTTTAAGATATTTTCATCTATTTTTTCACATTTGCGTCTTTAAGTGGGTGCGTTTATAAAAAAAAACCAACTGTGTTACTCAGAAACTTTAACAGCACGTAGTTCAACCTCAAGAGAATAGAAATGAGTCCCCTCTAAATGTGTACAAAATAGATTTTGATGATTCAGCAACATTTAAAGCCACCTTATGATCCACTGAGGCTACAGGACAGATTATGGCTGCAGCTCTCTCGCTGCTTGGTTCATCAGGAGCATTAAAAAAAGAGATTCACAATGTCCAATAATGTAACCACACTAACAAAAGAAAGGGAATAATTAAACCTAAAAGAGACATTGTGAGGAACAGGTGACACAAGTTGATCAAAGTTTTTACAGAAACTGAATTTATTCCTTCCAAATTGTGTTTTTTTTTTTTTTTTTTTGCTCTGTAAAATATTTTGGGCTGTGTTTTAATAAAGTTTTATGTTATTAAAAAAAAGTGGCATTTACTGTGGGGCTGCTGCATTTTATTGCATTTATCAATGAGATGTTGAAATGCATTGAAAGAGGACTATAATGCATGATGCTGATTTAATACCTGCATATAAATCCACAACAGTCTCTCCTCTGCAGTCAAATGCAGCCACTCGGAGCTTCTCTGTTATGTTCCCAGCTGAGAACATGCACTTTGTGACGTCAAACTCATATCTGAAACAAAGATGGCATTTCAAATATACTTCAAGCATAATATGTGTTAAGAACTCCTCCAATCAGAAAGCAGACAAGCAACAAATAATAGAGACTTACCTGATGCCGTTGTCCACATGTTTGACCCAGCTGTGATCCCCCAGCAGCATCGTCACCGCAGGAGACCTGAATCCATCTCTGGAAATGCGGCTCATCTTTGCCAGACGCTTTGCCCCCAGTCCTTTGGCCACTACACTCCACAACTGGTCACCTAAATTAGTGAAAAGCAAACAATTTTCTCCTTACATATTTTGGTCCGTTTACAACAAAGCAAAGTGTGTTCAAGGCTGAGAGCAGTACCAATTTTCTTCCACAGTGGCAGGGTGAAACAGCTATCTCCCAGCAGGATGAGGTCTCCATGCCGCTGGAAGCTGCGAGGGAGGTCAGCCCTGAGCTCCTCCATCCATCTTTGACCGTGAGACTCCAACAGCTCCTGGAGCATTTTCTCCACTTTATTTCCACCTGACCTCCCTTTCTGTCTCTTTGAATGCAGTGGAGACTGTGGTGAGAACATCAGGAGACAGAAAACATACGTGAGCTCAGCAGCGTAGTGCAGAGTGCCGTTGATTTAGTTTCATTCAGCTGTCATTTACCTGACTCCAAACTATTTCACAAGGACCTGAAGGTACTCTGTCTCTTAGTGACTGAAGATCAAGTTGTGACAGACAGGATGGTAAAATGGGCAGGAGGACTGTCCCATCTGAGTCTTTAACTAAGGCCAAACTGTGGTCAAAAGCTTCCCTGGACTGAAGGCATCTCCTACAAGAGCAATAAAATGTGACAGGTATTCCAGACAAAAGAAAAGGCAAAATTCAAAGAAACTTTCTGTCCGCTTTGCTTTCAGTCTTATGCTAACTGCTAGCTAATTTAGCACAAACAAACATTCACGCTGTAACTGCACGGTTACCTGATCTGCTGCGTATGACAACGAGGAACACGAAGACAAGGCACGGCATCCATTTTTATAAGCAACAGCCTATTTAGGGTTTGATGAGTG
Organism: Leuresthes tenuis; assembly: GCF_036924035.1. Lineage (NCBI taxonomy): Eukaryota > Metazoa > Chordata > Actinopteri > Atheriniformes > Atherinopsidae > Leuresthes > Leuresthes tenuis. Next base: position 11,717,460 of record NW_027325365.1, on the reverse strand, counting down.
TTTACTTATTCACACACGAAATGTCAAGCAGCTAACCGGTAGCTTGTACACCGCAGCGCGTTTCCAGTCGGATTATTTTGATGAACGGACATGAACTAACGTTTAGTGCCGCAGCGGTTTAAACTAATCGGGCGCTCAATGTCAAATATTTATCTCCCCGACAGTAACTATGGGTTTATTGAACTACGTATTTACTGGAGAAACAGTTTCAGGTTAAATCTCCGAAGGCACAATTAAATTATTATCAGTTTGGACAAGTTGCTCGCTGATACCGACAGATGGAGACAAATCATTAGGGAGGCGAGTAGTGAAGTAAAGTAAAGCTGATATTCAACCCTCTGCCAAAAATCATTTTAATCACCACACTTCGAGGATTTGCAGATTTTGCAGAGCAGTTGCACCGGCGTGGTTTGTATGGCTCCATCAAAAGAGCTTTAATCGGAATACAATGGAAGGGATTGACATACAGGTTGATCCAGAGGGATTTCAAAGCATCAGGATGGAAAATTTAAAACAATGTGACTGAACATAGAATATGCAAAAAAAAACAAAAAAAACAGGAGTCAATGTCTATGACCAAACATTAAGAAACCAGATGAAGAGCATTCAGAAAAGCCAAACGTAATTCACCACTAGCACCTAAACAGAGGAAAACCAGGTTGCAGTGGATTAAAGACTGTAGATGATTGGATGAAATGGATATCCGGTGGTGATATCTGCATTAGACAAGGAGATGATGCTGAAGCTTTAGTTTGGTGCAGGTTGGGTTAAACATAGAAAGATGGCCGACTGAAGAAAACAAGCAAATTTCAACAATCATTAACGATTTTGGGTTGACGTAAAGTACCAGGGGAGATTTTTGGACACTTCTCTCCTTTCTCATTGATTAAAATGAGGTTCGATGGTGATGACGTCATTATTCAGCATGATAATGTGTTATGCCACATAGCAGAGGACTCACATTTTCTTTCAGGAAGGACATATCAACTCTTTGATAAGTCCAGCAAATGTCAGTCCTATTAAAGAACGAAGAATATTGTTTTAATTAAAACAATTCTGTGTTTAGTCTATTTTTATATTACCGTAACTAAAAAAGCTGAATAAACATCCTCCAGATGGATGGAAAGGATCAGTTACTCAAGTCAGCTGACTGCATGCAGAATTATTAGGTAATTTTTTATCTTTTGATTTATATATTATTGTTAAACAGTCCTCAAACCTGAATGTTAACAAAGGAAAATTGATTTTATTGTCTCTCACAAGAATGAGACTAAATTACAAAAATATTGAATAAAGTTCTTCCAGCTTTAGTTTTTTATGATCTATTTTTGAGTTGGGAACATAACAAATAACACACACACATACAAAACCCTCATTAAATAACATTTTTTACTTGTCATAAATACTTCCATCCTGAGGTCATGTGAGTTCCTTTGATCCATTACCATCAATCTTTGCTAAGGAAACAATCACAGCTGCCCAAATGTTGATTTTAGGGATGTATGTTCTTCGCTGTTTGTTCATTTTTGCCCTTGAAAAGTTGGTCAACATGGACAGATTACAGAGGGACCCTACACAGGCCCAAAGGACTAAGGAATTATGAAGAGACTGGTCTTGTTCTAGAAGTATAATTATGTCTGTGTCCCAGGAAAACACAAAACAACCTAATTGAGATGCAGAACAGCTGTAAAATGAGCACAAACAGACAAAAAGCAACGCAAAATGACAAACATGTGGCACTTAACAGCTCTGAAGAGATTCAAAATGACCATAAAGAGACAAAAAATGATGCAAAACAATTCCACGGTACACAGCTGGAGCCTGTTGTGCATCTCTGTTCTGTTTCACAGTAAGTCTGCGATGGCAGGTCGTAATCCAGTCATCTCTGAGGCATTTTCTGGCTCACCTTGGTTGTATTGATGATACATTAACCTACTTAAAGATCACGGCCTTTCTTAATGCTTTGGAGTTTGTATTAACATCATTACGTGCTCACGAAATTCTCCTTTTTCTTTGAGCAATTTCTGACTTTTTTGTGTCACCTCATTTATTTCTTGTTCACCTTTTGAAAATCAGGCTGCTTGATAATTAATGATGAATTATTCACCCACCTTGTGGTGAGTTCATTTCTTTGGGCCACAGCCTCCCTCATTACACAAATCAACACCATCTGAAAAAGATTAAATATGATGAGAATTTGAGTTATGTGTTATTTCGAGTTGGAAACCACTGAAATTATGAGAAAGTCAGAATATTAACCATGTTAATAGCATGTGATTGTGTTGAAATGGCTTCTAAGCTCATTATTCAATGAAAAGTTGCATCAGAGAGTCACGTTTTTTCAGTCTTATTGTCAGAAAAATCGCTGAGTCGCTGGATACAATTAACACAAAACATTTATTTCTTGCAAGAGGGAGACAAGTCCGCACAACTGATCTGGAAGCTGGCTCAGAGTTGTCTGACTCACAAAATGATACTATTGCTATTTATATTATTTATGTTTACTGGCCACACAATCTTATGGGAAACTAACATTACTAGTCATACAGTGTTATAGGAAAATGAGTCCAGACAGTCAAAAACAGTCTCACTAGCTACACAATGTTATGAGAACCAGAAGGAAGGAGGAAGCCTCCCCATCATAAACCTTTATTCCTGCAGCTTTTCTCATAGTATAACTTCATGATTTTTCTTAACACTTATGTAGGCGCAGCAGCCTAAGAAATGTCTTTTTAAGTTTTAGTTCAGAAGTAATTTCCTCAATGTTACACCCCAAATCCTTCACAGTTGCCCCTTTTTTTTCCATAAATTGAATAGTGAGGCTGCTTTAAAGATTTGGTTCTGTTTGTAGAAGACTGGTTTACATCAGAAAGACAGATTTTTTGATAAAGTTACTGATACAGTGACCACGATGTCTTGACTTTTAGTCGCAGTATGACTGAAAAAGTGCTCTATCTTACAGTCTCCATGATGCAGCTCGGTAGTGACTCTCAAGCTTTTAATAAGAAATGTGTTGGTCCCCGAGCTTAACCCTTTAATGTCCTGCTCCACCTTTTGTGCAGATGTTAAAAGTTTAATAGAAAAATAACATGATTATTACTTGTTATTTCTTTGACTTGACAAAGCTCAGAACACAAGTGATTTTTTACTTTTTAGTCATTAAATTTCAAATGTAGTGGGACTAAGTTGACTAAGTTTGTGACTATCTATTAGTGAGTATTGTAGAGGTGGCATGGACCTATCTTTAGTCATTTGGAATAAAACTATAACTTTAATCATTAATCTGTATTTTTGCTGAAAGATCAACCCAGAGTCGCCTCCTTTGTCGTTCCTGATGAATTTCGCCTCAGACTTTAAACTGTCTGCTGTCATCAGTACAAGTCAAAGCAACATCTGACATGTCATGTATTAATAATGTCCTCCGCTGAGGTAGATGTAAAGCGGCAGGGATCCTGACTGAAGGACACGTACTGCACAGCAGATTTATTTATTTTTTAATCTGTGATGTGTGACATCATGACAGGATGAGAGTGAAGGATGTTTGGTTCTCTCTGTGGTCTGTTTATGGTTCAGCCTTTATCTTCGTGTCTCATTGACTGTCATATGTGTGCCTTTGTTTAACTAAAAGGTGGTAATATTTGCTTTCTGACTGAGATGAGTCATAATTGAACCATCATAATGTCAATTTACTTAAAGAGGCACGTATAGCTAGTGTAAAGTCATATACAGGAATATTATAAAGATACAAAGATAAAGAAAAAAAGTGAAGGCTGAGAAGATAAATGATGATCAGTAATGATCACGTACTGGAAGACTCCAACATTATGACATATTTATACAGGAAATGAAAGTAAACTGAAAACCCTGGCTCCTTTGAGTTGGACAACTTTGAAGACAGCTTCGTCAAAATTCAGTATATTGTAAATTAAAGATCAGGAATAGTATGAAAGCTCATGGTTTAAAGATTAGAGCCTGTTAGGGCTGAGTGATAAGATTAATTCATTCGAATTTGCCATTTATGATGATTTGTTTTTATGAAAATTGTCCTTTTTCCTCTTTAATAAGCTCATACATACATACATACATAGATAGATAAGAAGACATAGAGCTGAGATGACATGTGTACACATACGTATATGAGATGAGGTGTCATAAATACATAGATCTATAAGATGAAGTGAAAAACACACACATATACACCTACACACACATACCTTGAGGGCTGCTGTCCCACTGCCAACACACCTGATTCAGATCGATGCCTCATTAGCTGGTTTGTGGAGAATTTAACAATCTTTGGAAGACATCCATTTAATCTGAATCGGGTGTGTTGAAGCAGGGAAACATCTAAAACCTGCAGGACAGCGGCCCTCAAGGACCGGCGTTTGAGATCCCTGATATATGAGATGAGGTGACACACACTGATATCCCCATCATGAAGCCAACCCTTAAAGGTGAAATGATTGGCAGCGACCTAACAGCTTCTGACATTTTATCTTTACTTGCTGATATTTAATTATGGTATTGCTACAAATACTGCAAAGAATACTTGGAAAATGAAAATGTCTCTTTAGATTACTGCATGTGGCATCAGGACGTGTCGCTCTGGTTTGAGTCAAAAGAAGATGCTATTTTTAATTCAGGTGCATGTTATGAAATCATCACTGGAGTTAATCCTGAGATTCATGTTTGATTCTTTTTTTCTGTAAAAACATGCAAAACACAGAACAATATATATAACAAGACAGAAGTGTTATAGAGTGCAGGATATGAATATAAAAGTAAAAACAGGATGGTGAGAAACAGTGGCATGTACACGATGGAGGCATGATGCAGAATAGACGATAATAATCATGATAAAAGAAAAGCTCTGCAGTGTTTAACCATCGCTATCTTCAGAGCAGTCTTTTTTTTCTTGGTGGCTATTGTCAATTACTTAATTCATACATTTCCTCTCGGTCTCCTCCTATGGGCGAGCAATTCATTACAGTGAATCTGTGTCCTTTGTTCCTCTCTGTTTCACCTGTTCTGCCCCTTTAAGATCAGACATTTCAATCTAGGCGTGTTTCCTGCTGCCATTGACTGAAACTGAGAGCTGGCATCCTGCGGGGAAAAACGCACATATTACAGCCTAAAACATTCCCGTCCACAGAGGCGATTATTTCTCTTTTTCTAAAGGATTTTTATTTACTTCTATGTTTTAAAACTCAAGCAGCAGCTTTGTCACTGTCAGGTTTCGGAAGCTTCATTTATGATTATTTTTTTTAGATGATATGAACGTCGAGCACTCAAGGTCTAACAGCCACGGCTGGATTTTCTTGCCTCTGCTGGGAAACATCTGTCGCAATCGTTTGGATGGATTTCTGATGATTTGCAGCCCTGTCCGGACCGTGGAGGGATTAGAACTGTTGGAGCAGAGGGGAGCCTCACTGGGTTAATGACATGCTGCAGTAAGGACGGGAAATAATGGATCAGAAAACACTCATGATGTGAATGCGACACCTTAAACCGAACGAAAATGCTTCCCGGTCGTCTTTTTGTGCGCAAATCTTCAACATCAGCACTGTCCGTCTTCGCCTGAGCGCCGTTGCCCACGTCGTTTTCCATCGGAACACTTCAGATTAAGCCGAAGAAGCGCAGACCTGGGAAGACGACACCATGTCGGCGGTGATGATAACGAGGAAGGTGCGAAAATGGGAGAAGCTGCCGGGAAAGAACACTTTCTGCTGCGACGGACGGGTGATGATGGCCCGGCAGAAAGGGGTCTTCTACCTGACGCTGTTCCTCATCGTCGGGACCTGCTCTCTGTTCTTTGCTTTCGAGTAAGTCCTTCCACGAGCTACAGACCACATCATAATAACCACATGCCTCAGAAAGTGCTCATTAGGATCCGAAGAGCTTCTCCCACTCCCCAAATCCAGCCTGTTTCTACAGAGGCTCACGTTGTGTCCAGTGCGCAACCAACATTTACCACCTTAAGACCTCCGTGGAAACCCAATCTGCAGCAGTACTTCATATTTTTTTTAGATAAGGGTTTAGTTACGAGTATAATTGAGTCTTGTTGCACACCGTTGGAAGACATTACTTGGGCTCTGGTAATATTTTCTGACATTATGGAGATCTTAACGAAAGAGTTTTCTAATCTGCATAGCTGTCCCAAAGGGTGGAGCTCCAACTATTATCGGTCCGGGAGTCATATTGCTTATTAAAGAGTGAGACAGCTACAAAAACAAATAGCTTAAACTTAAAAAAGTGATTGTTGGATTGCTCCTTTTTAATAAATTAAAAGCAGCCAAATATCCCAAACCAGGTTATTCCTACTGAGTAATGCAACAAAGAAATGAGAAGTCCTAACATTTTTTCTTGCAAAGGAGTAGTTGAATGTAATGGTTGAGCCATCCAGTATTTAGTCTCATGTCAATCATTTCAGCTGTAATCTGGTCTACACCATGTATATATATAGTGATTTTAAATGAGTTTGGACTCTTAAAAAGACGCTTGTTGTGCTGTTTCACCGCAGCTCATCTGTAACCTCGCCCTGGCCTTCAGTTGCAACGAGGAAAAAAAAACACGTCTTTAATAATTCCAGCTCCATTTATAAGGTGTCAAAGTTTACTCCCTGATAGAGAAGGGGTTTATGACTGAGCGGTTTAATATTTCAGAACTCGAGCTGTCCAACCAGCTTTACCTGCTCTGAGACGGGAAAAAGCTGCCCTTTTTTTGTTGTCTCAGCAGTTGTGTCCGGCACATCCCAGCGGGCTCGTTATTCCTGAAAACACTGCCCACCTGCTCAGATGCATCATGCGAACCCACTTCCTGTCAGTTCAGGCTCAAAACTACAGACGTGAGTCTCATAAATCCGCACTGCTTCCACTTCCTGTCTCACTTTCCTTTTTTATTTCCCCTTTATTCTTTATTTGTCAGATTTGAACCAACACACGGGGCTTGATGATTTAGCAAAAAAAAAACAAAAAAAAAACCCCAACAACCCTGCAGTGCAACACGGCATCCTTTCTTGACTGTGGGTGTGTATGCAGCTATTAGGCCAAATCCATTTGGAGCCTTGCAGAGAGGAGAAGTAGCTGCTCCCACATAGTGCTGGGTGCTTCCCATTTATCTGTTAATGGCCTCCCCCTTTCCTTTGAGCCTGGACAGAAGGAGCTGTTGCCCGACTGGGAGCACAGGGCGAGAGAGATGATACTGCTCACGCTGAGCATCAAGAGCTCCGAGGAGTCATCCTGATAATGGCTCGAGGGTCGTTAGCCTGCAATGTTCATATTACAGCGGAACTTAATTACATCGCGTGGGTGGGGGGGTATTGAAGTTGAGATTAGGCTCAGACAACATGGGGGTGATTGTCAAACTTGCCATTACATGGCAACTAGATATGGATCTGATTGAAACCTCTGCCTGAGTAAAAGCTTCCTGCAGCAAAACTGCCCAAATGTGAGTGTTTAAACCATTAAAAGCTGGCTTTTGGGTGTCGTAGAATCTAAAACTACCAGGACTGTAACAGACCATTATTTTCCTAATTTATCAACATAATTATCTTTTTTTCCTTTTATTATCAATTATAAATCCCCAGAGCCCAATATAACTAATTTAAATAGCTTTTAAAATATATATATATATATATATTTTCGGTTGGAACGCTCCTTAGAATGAATAAAAAGCAGAGTGCAATGATTTGCAAATCTCACAAACCAATAGTATGCTTACAATAGAACACGGAAAACATGTCAGTTGTTGAAAGAGGAACATTTTGCTCTTTCATGAGACACATTAGCTCATCTTTAATTTGTTGACAGCAACAAGTCTCAAAAAAGTTGGGACAGGTCCATGTTTCTGCTGTAGCATCCCGTCTTCTATTAACAACAGTCCCTAAACATCTGGGAACCGAGGAGACCAGCTGTTGGACCTTTGGGAGAGGAAAGATGTTCCATTCTCCAGTCTGATGTATGACTCGAGCTGCCAAAGAGTTCAGGGTCGTCTTTGTTAAATTTAAAATGTTTTCAGCTGGTGGAAGCTCAGTCCAGCACCAGAACTCTTCTTCTATGAAGCCGCGCTGTTGTAATAGATGCATTAACGTGGTGAAATATTCAAGGCCTTTCCTGAAAAAGATTTTATCTGGATGGGTGCATTTGTTGTTTTAAAACCTGTATATACCTTTCAACATTGATTGTTCCTTTCCAGATATGGAAGTTTCCAATTTCATAGACACTAATGCACCCCCACACCATCAGAAATGCAGGCTTTTGAACTGAGAGCTGATAACAGGCTCGATCCATGATTTCTAAAAAGAATTTCAAGCCTCAATTAGTCTGACCACAGAACAGTTTTTTCCACTTTGCCTCAGTCCATTTTAAATGAGCTTTGGTCCAGAGAGGACAGCAGTGTGTCTGGGTCATGTTCACATGTGGCTTCTTCTTTTCCTGACGGAGCTTTAACCTGTGGCTGGTACAGTGAACTGTCTTCACAGACAATGATTTCTGGAAGTGTTCCTGAGCCCATGCAGTGATTTCTAGGACAGAATCAGGTCTGTTTTTAATGCAGAGCTGCCTGAGGGCCTGAAACATCGCCCATAATTGATTTTCTGCGCTGTTCCTTGCACACAGAGATGTTTCTACATTCTCTGAATTGTTTGAATATTTCATTATCTTCAGTACACAATATCATCAAAGTTTTCTCAATTTTACATTGAGGAATATTATTCTGAGATTTCGCCACAGTTTTTGCAAACTGCTGCCCTTCTGAGAGACTCCGTCTCTCTAAGGTGCTCTTTTTATACCCAATCATGTTACTGACCAGTTGCCAGCTAACCTAATTACTTACAACCTGTTCCTCCAGCTGTTTCTGTATGGTAACACTTAGGTTTCCAGCCTTTTGTTGCCCTTGTTCCAACTTTTTGGAAACATGTAGCTGCCGTCAAACTCAAGATTTTCACAAATTAGTAAAATATGTCACTTTAAATATTTGACATGTTTTCTGTGTTCCACTGTGAATGAAATATTGGCATATGAGATCATTGCATTCTGCTTTTAGCATCCCGACTCTCAAAGGAAAAGGAAAGAAAATCCTCCTAATTGAAAAAAGCGGAGCCAGTGGCTTAGCTGTACGTCAGCCTGTCAAGTGCTCCACCACAATGCTACAGAAATAAACGCAAGACTGACATTTCTACTGAAATGGATTATACACTCATTCTGGGACGAATAAAGTTGTTTGAATTGGAATTAAAATGAACACCCCTTGCAGTTATTGTGAACATGCTTCCTTATGTGTCCCTGAAATGGAAGCCCTTTCTGACCTCTGTGGTCAAAATTGATCATTCGAGACTTGTTTTCTCTTTCCTCTTCTGAGGGGGGACATGGCCAGTTGAAAATAAACGTGAAACCTAAAAAAACATGGACAGCAGTAGTTTGGATTGATGCAGTGAATGCTTTGACACCACTGACACCGTGTCAGCCGGTGCCGGTTACAAGCAGTCGAACAACCAGATCCAGATGGAGCGAGGTGGAGGCGGTTTTACAGCCTCTTTTTTAAAGTAGGACAGTGGTCTTAAACCAAATACTGGTCATTACAGTGTTATATAGTGTACTTACGAGGAGCTGAACTTTTAACTCCGGTGATTTCCTGACTTTTACTGTAGCAGTAATCATGTTATCTGTCAGTACTTCAGTTTGTGATGAACCCCATTTGTATTGGATATTCCTGAAGCTAAGTAAGCTAAGAAGCTGAACATGACAGACATTACACCTGCTTCATATCAGCGTCGTATGAATACACACTAATCAAACACAGAGCAGATTGTTTCACACATTCTGGGCTCAGGATGAGTTAGAAAAAGGAGTTTTCTAAATTAGAAGTAATCATTTTGTCAGATTATGTCACTGGACTAAGCAGTAATCTACTCATTATTACATAAATTTGTTATTATGTTATATTATATCAAGAATGGTGCCATCGTTCCCAGACGTTGAGCAGCGGTGATTCTGGTTTATCAAGAGCTCATTTTGTTGAAAGTTTGCTGGACACTCAGAATTCATTTTACTGATGTGGGCTTAAGGTTGAGCTGCTCACTGCAGCGTGGCGTCGATGGGAGAACAGGGAGGGCAGTGTCCTGCCGTGCACGGCTCAAATCCAGCACCGGCAGCACGCACACACATCTCTCTGTTTTCCCCAGCTGTCGTCACAGCATGCGGGGCGATCTCCCCGCGCTTTAAATTGTTCTAAATTGCGGAAATGAGCGTCAGAATACACAAGTGGAAAGAGTCATTAGGAACATGTAAACAGATTAGTGAAAAGTGAAGAGCTGGGCGCAGTCTCACTGTTGTCCTGTTGGTTTCAGCTTTCTGCGACTGATCCTTTGATCCCCCCCTATTAAACTGGCTTTTACATGTTGGGAAACACATTACCTGTTGTGTGCACAGGCCCTTGACACATAAGCACCTGTGAAGACCACTGGATTGGTTGTTTTTCAGTCTTATTTAATTTTTTTTTGTGCAATACGTGTGTGTATGTGCATATTTGCATGCGGATAGTCGCCTACGGAGCTTGGATGAAGGAACAAGAAACTGGAACACAAGTGCAGCGTGTCATCTGTCTCTTCACCACAGGACACAGCATATGTGCGTGTAGTGAGTCTGGTCTTTGTGTGGCTATGCTGCGTCTGGTGATGCTCAGTTTGTCAAGCTGATAAAAATGCTCGAATCGTAGATGCGTCGTAAAGAAGGAGTAGAAACGCAGGGCTGTGCCCTCAGAGCGAGGGCTGCAGTTAGAGGAGATCTTGTAACCGACCCATGAGCCTTCCTTAGTATCTGACCCCACCCTGTCTCCCTGTTAAGCCAACCAGGAATCAGCATCCGGTTGTGGATGCTGAGGCTAAATGAGCGATAACATGATTTATGCTCTATTCAGAGCACATGTTCCATTTACAGTATCAGTGATCGGCAGGCTTTGTTCTCTGGAAGGTTCTTACCAGGAGGAGAGAGCTTCTTTCTGTGGAGGATGAAGTGCCCACATCCTGTTACAGGGATGGACTTTTTATGTTTCTATTCCAGTTGTCTGGTTCAAAGAGATGCCACACTTAAAGGAGCATTTAAATCACTAGTCATGTTTTTTTGCTCTAATGTCAGATTATTCAAGAGTCTTAATATGAATTCCTGAATATTCCATGACGCAACAGCTGTGTTCATAGCTTTAATCCTAGTAAAACGTCCGTGTTGCTGCCTCTGATGTTTGGTCCCAATAATATGGTATTACATAACAAGGAAGACTGATTTAAACCGGACAACAGATTGTAAACTCAGAAACATCGGGTCCAAAGGGCACAATCTGCATCATTCCAAGGATATAAATAGTTTCTGGCTGCAATTTGAGATGCAGCATAAATAATGTTTTATCTTATCTTTACTGTTTTATAGATAAGATGTAAATACTACCTATTGATTTTTTTTTCTTGTATGCATATATAGCTTTATCACGATTCATAACAGGAGGGGCGTGATAACGATTGTAAAAAAGCAGTTTTGTGTTTTTTGCTGCAGAGGAAAGCTTCAAAACTCCTCAGATTTTTAGTTATTTTTTCTATCTCTGTATCTGTTAAAGAAGCGGGGGCCCTGCAGAGCTTGTTCCTTTGGGTTTTTTTTCTTAGTCATGGTCCACTGATGTTGGTATGACAGAGGGCTGGTACTGAGGCCCACTGCTGATCCGCCTGCACAGTAAGTGCATAATTCATTTGTAGTATGATTCATGCAGGATGGAAACAGCTTGCAACTTTTAAGTATTAATAAAGGGAGGGCTCTAGATGTTCAACAAAAGTGAGACGGCATGAGTCTCCAAAGGTGATGCGACGACATATTAAGTCTTGGTGCAGCAGTTTTTATTGCTGAGACATTTGAAATGATTTTAATTCAGTGATATCCACTCTGATAATCCTCTGGATCTAAGTCTTCAGCACAGCATACCAAAGGCATCTAATGCCCACCTCCTCCACGCACTTGCATGTAGAAGTTGCTGGAAGCCGATTATATCTATCCTGGCAATGTGTAAAGAAGTGAGGACTTTGACACAGCTCTGTATCTACTGAGCAGGACTCGTCATCGATTCATATAATCTTTGGCATAAAACAATTATGATGTAGCCAAAAATACCCTTCCTCAGAATTTAATTGTTATAGATTGTATAATCATGTTTTTGTCATGATATTTTATTATTGATTGTAAAGCCAAGCTCAACTTTTCTGGCTTTTAAAGCTACAGCTAGAAGCAAATTTACTTATCTTAGCAAAGAGACGGAAGACTGAGAGAAGCAGCACACCTGACTCAGCACACCTGTTTGAAAGTTACATAATCTGCCCAACGACACCAACAAAGCTCATAAAGCAATACATTTACAAGAGTTTAGCACATCAAAGACCATCTAAGACTGTTGCCTTTATATGATTACATTTATGTTCACACAAACAACACATAACACGTTAATTGATGAATTTTATACAGAAAGGCAGGAAGGATTTGAGTTAAGAAAAGAAGCAGCGTATAGGTGATATGTGAGTATAATTTGATTGAATTCCCCTGAGAAGATTTTCCACTTATGGTCAAACAGCTTGATTAAATCCAGTTTTTCTGCTGCCTGTGTGGTGCCTGATGAGCACTCAGTGTTCCCCCACCAGCACTGCATCGCTACTCAGCAATAGAGGAAAGTGTCACACCCAGAAAGGACGTGACCATCAGGGGTGCTTGATGGGAAGTGATGATAGAGTGTGACTCGAATGCCTAGTGGTCATCATTATGGGAATTACACACATCGACAGGCTGCGTTCCCTCAGCCTGAATCCTACTCTCTGCTGTCTCTGGACACCAGAAGCAAATGTACTTTACACAGGAAATATCTATTGATCTGAACTATGCCCCTCGATTCCATTAGTGGGAGGGAGCACTGCAGAAGAACTGCTCAGACTAGTCCAGCCGGTGTTGCTTGTTGGTGTATCTCATCATTGCTCAGGTATGCTGACACGCCTGGTTTGTCGACACTTGGTGTGAGTAGAGAGAAGGACTTTGTCGTGTGTCAACTTGTGGTGACTGGCACTTATTCAGCCCCGCAGAAACGTGGTTGAGTAGCTGATAAGAAGCTGTCACTTGACGTGACAAAAACTCCAAGATAATTCTGTGAAAGATCTGATAAAACACAAGCTGCCAATTTAAAATCAAGCAATTCAGGACTTACGACAACACACAGCACTGTGTTTTTGACTTCAGTTTTACAGCTTCGACAGAATTTGACTCATAAAACACCCCATTGTCAGCTATAACATTATGACCACCTGCCTGGTAAGAGAGTAGGTCCTCTTCCTGCTGCCAAAATGGATCTGACCCATCAGGCTGTGATCTGAGGATTTCCTGGAGTGTTAGGTCCCAGGACATCAGGAGTAGATCCTTTGAACCCTGTGGATTGTTGAGTGGAGGCTTTGTGGATTGGGCTTACTTCCCACAGATTATCACACTGGTATCAGGGGAGTTTAGATTCCTCAAAAATGTATGGGATTTACTGCTGTCCTGCTGGGGTTGGCTGTTACTGTAGGGGAGGTAGTTTGGTTAAGTGTTAAATGATGTAGGTTTTTGGTCAGCTGATTCACATTTAGAAGATGTAGGATCACATAAAGTATAAAAATAAAAACCTCCACAAAAAATGTGTGCTCTGGCTCGCATGTATTAAGGACATGAATGCGTATTAGAGGGAATGGAAACAGCTTTACAAATTGTGCCCGACTTGACAAAGATTAAAGTGACATGACTCAGCAGTTGTTTCTGGTCTGAACAAATAGCAAACGAAAAGCTCATGTGACTGGCTGGCATCTTCCCAGATGTGGTCTGATATCCCAGATATTTCCAGAGATTAAGATTATACCTGAAGAGGAGTTTTCTCCGTTTTACCCGTGTGGATGTCCACCACAGGTTTTGTTGTTCATTCCTGCTTAAGCTTAGTTTCCCGTTGGAGCACCTGCTGAATTACAGCCACAAGCACCGTAGAATGTGGCACCAGCCTCTGGTGGTACCATGCATTCTGTTTTTTTTTCCAACCAGTCAGTGTAAAAGCTTCTTACTCAAATTTCTATTTTGATTTACTTTTCCAGTGAATGGAAACCCAGCTACTGGAGATAAATATTGCGAAGGATCGATATCTGTCCCAGTTCGAACTTAGAAAGACAAGGCAAATTTAATAATGTGGCTAAGTTAACAGCAAGGTGTTTCGCAGTGCTTTAAATAGAACATAAAATCATTAAAAAGTAGAGCTGAGTGACAGCTATAGTGCAGTGAAAGTTATTAATTAAAGTCCTTCACTTAATTAAATGCAGTGGTAAACGGGAAAGGTCATAAGGTTTGATTTAGCAAGATGTTCCCCATATATGACGCATAAAAGGCTGAAAGCTGCGTCTCCTTGTTTAATTCTAACTCTGGGGACAGAAAGCAGACCTGTTCCTGATGACCTGAGATGTCCTAAAGGTTCATAACATACCAGAAGATCTGAGGCGTACTTTAGCTCCAAACCATTTATGCATCTTTAAATCTGTGTGGAAAATTAAAGAAAAAAAAAAGACAAAAGAAAACAACTTGTATTTTGTTTGTGACTTGTTTAAGCTGAACAGTCTTAATTAACTTTAACGAAAAGAGATTATATATAGGTAGATATAGAGCGTTAACGTCCTGATGATTGCGTGTTGGTTGTGATATGCGTGGCATGCAGTACAAAAGATATCGTTGTTGAAGATTTTAATCCGTCCCGCACCATGCAGTAGTACAATGTTAGTGCTGCATTATGAAAATATGATATCAGCGTCGTGGTGGGGAGTGGGACCACACAGTTTAACTATTAATAACCGCATGCCGAAGGCTTTGTTGCTGCCGCTGCTCTGCTCTGTTGCTGCACTTTGCACCGCAGCTCACAGCTGTTACTGAGCGTGTTTGGAGGAGCCCTGCTGGCCCTGAGCCCGAAGGCCTGACACACTGAGCTATGCTAATGTTTCTATGCTCTTCTAGAAGGCGAGGAGAGGGCGGCTCGGCTTCTCAGAGCTGACTTTCAGAGAAAGGACAGCTCTCATTGTTCATGTTCTCATGTTCGAGCGCCAGTTCAGAATATGTACGGTTTTGTCATGGCGTGCACAGGTTCTCGCTAAGAAGGCTTTCACTTATTTTTGCCAACTAAATGGTCAAAATGTCACACTTGATATAAAGTGTCAGTGTATAGAGTGTTTGACATTTTACAAAAACTGTAACAACACATCCCACCACCGACATGACATCATCTTTATCTGTAACCCTTTTCTGCAGATGTCCGTACCTGGCTGTCCATCTGTCCCCTGCCATCCCAGTTTTTGCGGCCCTGCTCTTCCTGTTTGTGTTGGCCATGTTGCTGAGGACCAGCTTCAGTGACCCCGGGGTGCTGCCGCGGGCCCTTCCTGAGGAGGCCACATTCATTGAGATGGAAATCGGTGAGTCACAGAAATGGTTTACAGACACGTATAAACGCATCGATCTTTCAGAACGCACCTTTCAAAGCATTTCTTTTCCACTAGCAGCCCCCTTTAAAAACTGTCTTAAAATCTTTAAAAGTAATATTCAACAAATGAAGTACAGTCAAAATCACATCGTCAAAATCAGCGTTGATGTGTTTAATTTTCTCTGTATGGGTGTGTTTTGATCAGATTTGATTGATTCAAATGTAGTTTCAGATGTGGCTCAAAAGCAACAAGAGAATAATCATCTGAATCTGCAGCTCTGCTCAGTTTTATGTGTTCATGGAGCTTTATGAGTTTTTGCTCATTTAGCATCTCTGTGAACCCTCAAATTTAAAGTGTTGGTTCTCTCACTCCAAACTCTCTAAGATGTTTTTTAATTGGTGGTAGGTGGTTGTTTTTAATGTCTGCCACAGAGCTATTTGCCTTTGTGTATTTAAGGTTTTCTTGTGAAAGCAGAAGTATTGGAAAAAGCACAGTCTGCTCTGATTGGTCAGCTCCAGCAGCCTAATCAGACTCTGCCTATCATTCAGCACCATTTATCATTTCTGTTGAAATTTGAAATAATTATTCAATTTGCAGCAAAGTCAGCTAAAATAAAGAAAGAACATTTTTAGATTGTTTTTTTAATGGAAATGAAAAACTCCAAAATGCTGGTGTATTGGTCACATGTATTCAAGAAGGCCATTTAAGGATCAAAAATACATTTTGGGACCAGTTTTACTCACACTATGTCACTGCTACTCATATGATGCACAAACCTGTCCACTAATAACTGTCTTCAGTCAAATGAGGCCTAAAGTGGTTATTTATGGTTCTCCTTCTGGTTTTGCATTTAACACCTGTTATTTTGATCGCTCAGTTATTCCTGGGTTTTATTGCTTCTGATCAGCCTTTGCTTTTTGTATTTTTTGGGTTACTATCTTTACTGTGTGTTGATGTTGTGTGCAGCTCTTTAGTCAATTTTGGTTGTTTTAAATTTGCCTTCTAAATACATTTGAATGATTGATTTAAAGATAAATAGATTGGCCAGTTATAAGCTGCATTTAAGATCTAAAGAGTCACATTTCCCCTACGAGTTGGTAGAAACCACAAGTTGAGCAAAAAGAAAAGTGTAGAGTTCACCTACATTCATCAGATGAACACAAACATGACCTCAAATCACCGCAATTAATTAATTTTTCCTGATTTGAATATACAATAACTGTGTTATTCACAAGTGTGCTTTTCCATTTCCATGGTTTTCCGTTTTTTCCAGTAATGTCCATTAATGGTGCAATTATTCACAAGCTGCCCCAGAAGTGTCCCCATTCAGTCATGCACCTCTCAGTGATGTACTGAGAGCTTTTAAATAGCATGTAGCCCCCACCTCATCCGCTGTCCTTGAAATGTGCAGAGCTACATTTCACTATCAGTGCTCGTAATACAGGCAACAGTCCTTTATCTACATTTATGCAAATGTTAACGACAAGATGCATGGGTGTTACCGTCTGTGAGCTCTTACATCATCGTCACCTGGGAAGCTGTCTCTGCGAAATGACATCCAGACATGTTGGCCGTAAATTAGGCGGAAACTGTCGAACTGGAAGTATTTAGGAAGAATAAATATTTCAGTGTACTGTAAGCTAAGCAGCAAGCAGGCAGCCTCAGTCCCGCTGAGTTATTCATGTTTGTTGTGCTTTATGTCGTTGAGGTTGAATTCCATTAGTGTATTTTCCTAACATGTGCTAACAGAGCATTAAAAAAGCCCTTTTTTGTTTCACTCTGCAGCATTTCTGCAGCATCCCACCCTACCTCGTTACCTCCCCCTGTGCTACTCTTCAGTACTTTGTCTCTGTTAGAGATTCACAGCATCCATCGGCCATCACAGAGCGGAGCAGTGGGTGGAGACTGGTCTGCTGCTCACAACAGAGAAGGGCTGTAAAAGCCAGGCTGAGGCTCCTGGTCCTCTGAGGATGAGTTAACTGCCTCATTATGACTGTGACTCACTCTGTGTGCAGAATGACGATGCCTCAGTAGTTCAGCTTTAGACGCGATGACCCCAACGAGAACATAAAAGTTCTGCACAGAGCGAGCATGTGGAAGTTCCATCAGAAATGATCTTTTATCAGAACTCGAGCAATTAATCAGTTAGTAGGCTGATAGATTAGTCAGAGATTCTATCAACAAACTAATTTAAAGATTTTTTTTTTTGGTTTCGGGGTGTTTTAAAAAATAATTGGATCAACCCACATTCTAACCCCTGCGATGTGATTGCTGCGTTATTAATAGTGTATAGTCAGTAGTTTTGTCCACCAACCCCGATGTGCTGCAAACAAAGTGTTGTGGTTTGTGTCAAAGCTTTTTTTCCCCATATTTTACTTTTGTTTCCACCGGTGACAGATTTGGTGGCTCTGATGTGCTGTGGAGAGCATTTTGCTGGTATGGTTTGGGTCCACTTGCCTGACAGAAAAAGGGCGCTGCAGTTGATTACAAAGTTATTCTGAGTGATCTGCTTCTTTTGTTAAGGGAGCGTTCTTTTTCCAGGATGACCATCATCACATTTATCTGATACACACACAAAACAACAACAAATGATTGCGTTAGGTGAACACTTTACCTTTAAAATGCATGTAAAAACATGTTAGTATGAACAAAATTGCATGAAATCGAAGCCCTCAAAGCCGGACTAACACACCCGGATATTGCCGCTGGGGGTCAAATGTCTCCTGGATGTATAGCTCAACTAGACTCAATTTGGTGATCTGCACAAGCTTCACAATTTTCGTCACAAACTTTGTTGTTGTTGTGATATCGGACACACTTCAGTCGACAGCTAAATTTCCCACCAGTGCCACTATAGTGGCAGGTAGATAATGCATTTCCTCCTGAAGTTGTAGAGGTACTTATTACGTAGTGACCTTCTTTACTGGTCCCTGTTTCAATGGAGCTGAAGAACAGTCACTAATTGGTTTGTTGGCTACAAAAATGTGCATTGTGTTTTTGGACTCTGCAGCCACCAGATTTCAGCCCCGCTGAGCAGCTGTGTGAGACTTTACACCAGCATGTTAGACAGCGCTCTCCTCCAAAATAATCAAAACACCAAATCCTTTTTTTTTTTTTTTTGGAAGAAGTCGTTCCACACATTCACCGAATCAATGCCATGCTGTTCTGGAACTGCTCTGGTGTCACACGGTGTCCCGACGCCTGAATGAGACTTCATGTTGGCTTCTCTTTTAGTTTGTCACCTGTCAGACTCTAGCAGCAGTCCCGAGGGGAAATGCTAACATGAGGAGGATGCATCCTCTTGAAATATATAATGCCACCAGCAGATCGAGCCGTGCTACCCGAGGGAGTAGCGTCATTCCCCGTGAGTGATGACTCACGAAATTATCCTCCACTGGTTTATCCCAAAGGCCACTAATCCACATTCTGCAGGTGCACAATGCTACCATTTTACAGCTAGAAAAAAATATCTGCACCTCTATCGTGTCTTTTACATTTTTTTTTATAGATGCTTATAAATCTGTTAGCTTCACTTATTATTATTACAAGGAATCTTAATTTAGTTTTGTTTGTACAAATCATAAATACATCATTTGGTTAAATTGGAATTTCGCCCACTCATTTCTAAACACTTTCCCCAGCCCAGATAATTCTTTTTTTATTATTATCTTAATGTATCTCCAGAAAATCAAATGAGCAGGTTTGCTCTTTTCCATTAACTCCACATTGGTGCCTGTTTACCGCAGCGCTTTAATGGTGGATTTCTCCACAGCAGTTACTCTCCTGAGAGATTCCAGCCAGCAACCTTGTGATCACCTCGTGGTCTTCCTACCAACTCCTGCAGAGTAGCTTAAATGGTAAAATCTGAATTGCAAAGAATAATAAACATAAGAGAACTTAATTTGGTTGCGGATGGGCAACCTGTCCAGGTTGTGTTCCGCCTCTCGCCTGATGGCATCAGCCTCCATGTGCTCCTGAATGGGGTGAAAATAAATAAAGGACTTCTGTGCAGACTCTTTTAAAAGATGTGACTTTGAATTATGGTCATGTTTGTGTTTGGAGTCCAAGTCCAAATAGAGGTAGAAATGTTGCACTATACGTCTGGAAGTAAATAACATAAACTGCTAAGCAGTGATTACACACACGCCCACCATCATCAATACTTTATTGAGCCAATCTTGTGATTCACTGACATTCTCAAGGTTCAGCTGTCAAGATTTATGCCCTGCGTTTTTCTCGTCCTTATGACTGAATGCCACATTGCTCACTGCCTGTTGAAGGAGTATTCAGTAGGTTAACTGTGAGCTCCTCGACCCTTGTGAAATATATCTTCCTCTCTGTTTTTATCTCTCCAGAAGCTGCCAATGGCAACGTACCCGCAGGGCAGCGACCGCCACCTCGAATCCGCAACGTCCAGATCAACAATCAGATTGTCAAGCTCAAGTACTGCTACACCTGCAAGATCTTCCGACCACCGCGAGCGTCTCACTGCAGCATCTGTGACAACTGCGTCGGTAAGACACGTCTGATCTTCCCTCGGTTGTTGTTCTGCTCAAATGAAGCTTTCAGAGTGGACAGATGAGACGGGCTTATTTAAGTCAGGCAGAAATTTAAAAAAAAAGAAAAGTTTATCAACATGATTATTGCTGACGGCTCTGCTTTATTAGCGCTCTATTCACGGCGATGAAAGGATTTAAAAAGCTCTATAAATAACTGCTGAGCCTGCTTTGAATTTTGATGGCGATTTGAATCTTGAACGTGTGCGTTGAGAGTCGTGATGTGTGTGTGTGTGTGTGTGTGTGTCATCTGTCAGACCTGCAGAATAGCAGTGATTTGGCTGCTGGTGACTGAGGAATGTGTTTGAAGGAAGTCTAGAGTCATGGGCCATATGAGAGGAGACAGTGGAGCCTCAGTGAGGGAATAAATGCAAAGTCATTGTGAACACTGGTTCGTCTGTGTACACCTGCTGTAGAAACACGCACAAACACACACACACACACACACACACAGGCCTGGCATTACATATCAGCATGCCTCAGTCCCTCTTTTACTCAATGTAGCAGCTTCAATTTGTCAAATAACTGTGAAATGATCTAAACGATATGCATTGTAATGAGAAACCATTATGCCCATTATATATTATGTCACCATTATGTTCTGAGACACAAGTGTACAGATTTGTCAGTTTTGTTGTCCAGCGCATTCGATTTGAAATAAGAGTAATTCTGTGTTTAAAGTACAGTTAAGCTGCTGAATCACTGCACAAAGAAGAAATGCAAATACAGCTTAATTATTAAGCAAGTGACATGCTCACAGCTTTAATGTTGACTGAACAATGTAGAGGATTATTTTGCTGCAGTGCTCTATAAGACTTAAGAAATCTGTGGGACCACACATAAATGGGTGTGGCAGCAGCAAGCAGCCACACTAGCTGCTCTCCTCCCTTTGTATCCATCAGTGAAAGCTGTCACGCAGACATGTCTATTGCTATATTCACGGTACTCTGTGATACAGGTAGCTTCTGGACATTCAGTCTGTTTTGCTCTCCTGGTTGAAATGGCAGTTTCTCTCCATAGTTTCTTCTCTGTGGAGTCATGATATTGCACAAAGGAAACATCAAAGCGGCACGACTGCTCTCGGCAGTGTTTAAGTTAGTTTCTTCAGCACGCTACCCATCATGTTTATTGGTTGTTTGTTATTTGTCTTTTCTGTGTTTTGCCTTTTGATGTCCCACCCTTGTGCACTTTCATCGGCTGGAGCTCCTCGCCGACTGCTCACTCAACTCTCCTCCTCCGCCTACTCCCTGAAAATATCAAACGGGGTAGATAGTCATTTGGAAACGGTGACATCTCTGTGAGCTTGACAATTGCATCTTTGAAGTGAACCTGGTGAAATGTGGTCTTTTTTTACAGAAGAATGCTTTCTGGGCTGCAGCAGTCAAAGCTAATGTTGATGGAAATGTTAGATTTTCCAGTATTTTAGAAACTATTCTCTTTTAACAGGTCTGTACTTATGAATCTGTAGATTTCTTCCTGAAAGACATTTTTAAATATGTGATGGAGCTAGAAGATATGTTTGGTGCTGAGGCTTCAGCCTCTGGGAACTATGAAAGCCAAATTTCATGTCAATCCCCCGACAGTGGTGGAGAATTAAAGACTGAGACAAGAGAAAGTGTGCAAATACTTGCAAGCTGTTCTACAGAAATGAAGAGGTTTCATTTTGTCCTGATACATAGAGTATAAGCTGCCTCACATCTGTGTATTATTGCACAGGTCCTTCTGGGACATGCAGTATTTGCTGCAGCCTAAAGTTAAACTGCAGCAATGTTTACCCCTGTTGCTCATTTGACTCTGCCCTGCTTTCATCTGGCTCTCCTCCACATGATAGACGAGGACAAGTAAAGCGGAAGTGTTGCCTATATTTAGACTCAGATTTACAGAAGCTGATGCACAAAGTTGTCTTTGATTAAAACGGGGTGTGTTTTTAATACATTTTATTCTAAAATTGTACGTTTTGTATAATCAAAGGACTCTGTTTTCTTCTTTTTCAGACCGTTTTGATCACCACTGTCCATGGGTGGGCAACTGTGTGGGCAAGAGGAACTACCGGTACTTCTACCTGTTCACCCTGACGCTCTCCCTGCTCACCATCTACATATTCACCTTTGACATCGTCCACGTGGTTATGCGTGAGTATCTTGTCAGTTGTTTGGAACATTGTTTGTAACTGGGCAAAACAAGAGGGACGACCTGTGACACGAGCGCAACACCTAGTCAGTATGTAAATTCATGCATATGTGCTGAAACTGTGATCAGGCTTGAGCAGCAATCAGCTGCCCTAGTTTTACTCGACACAGACAGCAGTAAGGAGGAGAGATCTGGCGATTTTCCATCAGGACAATTAGCTTTTGGACTTGTTATCTTCATCCTGTGTAATGTGGAAGAATTGTGCCTTTTTAGTAGAATAAAATCAAAAAGAAGGGTGTATCTGTAGAAAATCTGTTCTTTTTAACATCTCTCTATGTGTCTCACTGTACCCAGGCTCAGTGGATAAAGGCTTTTTGAACACCATAAAGGAAACCCCTGGAACATATCCTTTCATGCTCTGACAGTGGTTTATGCCACATAAAACCCTACAGCCTGTGCTATGTTTGAAGGACATCACTTGTTAATGTGCATTAAGACAATATGGAAAATAAAAGCTGAGGAAAAAGTATGCTCCCAAGCACTTGCTTAGTTGCAAGTACCCGTTACTTTTAGTCCAGTTTTTTCCCAAGACTGTGAAAGATTACATCCGAACGGGCTTGACTGGATTGCGTTCTAAAGCTCCATGAAAACTCGGCAAATCACTCTGCTAACATACAAACGCTGACTTTCCTCTCTGCTCTGTGAAGCTGCAGGTCTCTCAGAGCAGCAGGGCTGACTTTCAGTGCACTCACATGGAGCAGTGAGCGATATGGAGGAAGTGGGCTTCAGGTGCACTCCCATAAAATACGACAAAGTGGCAGCTTCCTGTGGAGATGTGCTGAGAAGTGGGAGCTCTGATCTTATTATAAATCTTATATAAATGAATATTATAAATCTTATATATCTTTTTGATTCTCTTTCCCTGCCTTGCTCCACGTTCACTGCTCCACTCCGACTGAGGAAACTGGCAGAATTAAAATGCTGCGAGAACTTGACCGATCGGACATGTTTGTCACTGTAGGCCTCACACCGAAAGTAATGGGACCCCCAAAGGTGCCACCACGCAGCCGGGGCAGTTATGTGGTGTAAGATTGATCTTTGCTACATTGTTTAGTCCCAGTGGTGGAAACACAGAAGACCCGCCATAAGTTCCTGGTCTCTGGGGAAGTTATTGTGGTCAAAACGCACTTTTTTTTTTCTACCTCTGTCTGAATCAAGTACACATGCAACAAAATGATTAAAAATGAATGGGAATTTGCCACCGTTCTCATCACAAAGTGCATCATGTTATTGCGCAGGAACTATTCTTCAACAATATGATGTTTCCTGGGTTCAATTCAAATCGGTTCCTGCTCACCACTTGCCCTTTATTCACTCCAATCGTGTTGCATCATTTTCTGTTGCTTTTCCATCTCCTGCTGTCTACTGTTTACTCAGTGTCCACGAGTCAGACACAAAACCTCTGTTGCTGTTTTCTTAACTGGAGCTCACTGTGTTGGAGGTGCTGGTGTGCTTCTTCACCCTGTGGTCGGTGGTGGGACTGACCGGCTTCCACACCTACCTGATCTCCCTCAACCAGACCACCAACGAGGACGTAAGTGCATCTTAACATGTTGTCACCAACTAGTTTCTGTGACTCGTAACCACAGACAAAAAGACTACAGGTACATGCACTCAGGTACATACCTTCCCACAATGGAAGGAGCTGAAAAGAAATTTCAACTTCTTTCCAACGTTGCTTCAGTTCATTGAGGTTTAAAGGCATTTATGTATGCACAGCTCTCATTTATTTTTTCTAAATTAGAATTTTGTTCATCAGTGTAGTTGTAAATGTTAGTGGGATTTAGAATTATACTGTTGGTTTCATTTTGGCTCTATGTCAATAAAGTGAACACCAATGGGAATAACTCACCGGTTTCTGTCACATAGCAACAGAGGTTTCTAACAAGGACATACAAACAGAAAATGGAATAAATAACAAACTGAAAATCCTTCCTCTTGAGCTTTTTAATCAAAACTGTAAGTGGACTTGATCTGAACTGCATCTCAGACTCATCTACACTTAATTTCAAGCAGCTTGTAAACCGGGTAAAGCACAGATGCACTTTTTATTTACGAATCCTTTATTCAGACAAAACACATGTCTAACAGCAGCCTGTGAGGGAATCTTTTCTTGTGGGCTGGCAGCGTTTCCAAACGTGTCGCACAAGTCACTCAGCAGTAGGCAATAATTCGCTGCCTGCACAGACGAGGCTGCAAAGACTCGCAGGCCTCTGTGCGCCTGTGTTATGTCTGCAGAGCGTCCTTGTTTGGACGTGGGCTGAGCTCTGTTAGTGCTGACGTGAGTCCTGCTCAGACATGTGGCCAGTTCAGACTCTTCTCTGCACTATTTGCTCTGTACCTTTCTGGTCTTCTTTACATTAACATCTGGTTCGCTTGAAACTAGTTTTATTACAAGATTCTAAGATACCTGCAGGCTCGGTTGATTTTTATTACTCAGCTACTTTGTTTTTCCTGGGAAACATGCAAAACTAACATGCAAAACTGCTGCTGCTGCATACATACTATGAAAATGATGTCCCTGAAGTTGTTTTATGAATACATAAATACCAGATGGCATGCGCCTTTGTTTTTTTTTTAATCTTTTGTTTTTGGTATACAATTAAGTTAAAATAGTGGCAGGGCTAGGACTCACCCCTGGACTGGCTAGGACTCTAACCCTAACCCACACGACAGGTCAAATGATAAACAAAGCCCTTCTGTATACACATATTATTCAAATGTTCATGTATTTAAGAGTTTTTACGAAGACTTGTGTTCAGGCTGAATGCCTGTGTTACATTGAGGAGAAAGTAATCGGCCCAAAAAAAAATAACTATGACATTTTCGGCATGCTTCCATAAATACTGCGATCAGGCAGCCTGGCTTCACTTGGATGGAAAAGCAAACATACCTCCTCAAGGTGTAAACACTGCTATTTGCAAGAGTGGAGAGTTGTTGCCTTGACAACTGCACCGCCTCACTCTGTGCTGAAGGACAGAGGGTGGTTAAACTATGCCTTGTTAAACGAGGTGGTTATATTGTAAACTAAAGGAAAGCAAAGAGAAAAGCCACGACAACTCAGGCTTAAAATGAAACGGTTCCCTTTTTTAAGTAAGCCTCTTTTTGTTTGCCTCCTTGTTTGTTTAATACATTATTTCGCTGGAGATTTTCTGCATTGAGGTGCATTTTTACTCAGCCTGGAGGTTGAGCGATGTATTCGAAGCTAAAATGGGCAGTTGGACTCTTCTGTGCTCAGCAGCAGGTTGATGTTATCCAATCATCTAAAAATACATATGAGTAGCTGCTTTTCTTATTAAAAGTGTTGACAGATTTCAAGGCAGCACAGGCCCGCTGGCTTCTGTCTCTCGACTTGTTGGCCACATTTAGAGGCCAGAAGCAGGAAAAAAAAAAGAAAGAAAAACTATTGATTGTTTTCAGCTGCACTGAGTCATTATTTAGTCACCACACAGAAACAGACACATACTCTCATCCAGGCTGAGTTACAGCAGCCGATGAGGGATGCAGGTGGGGAGATGCACAAGCTCTGATGAGAAGCAGCAGTGATGATGGTGGCTGTTAGAGCTTCTACATGGCTGAAAGCAAAAGAGTGCGCCCGTACTTTGCTGTAATGATTAATTTATAACTCCATGTTTACTTTCCAGTGGAATGGCTGGCCTAATTTTTTTCCTCCCATATAATCAGTAACGAAGCTTTGCAGCGTTCGCCTACAGTGCACCGTTGCTCAAGGAGTTGAAACAATGGCTGTCAGCCCGGCCGTTTCAGTGTCTGTGATCGGCCTAATAATAGATGCATCGATACCTGCAGGGGCTGGGAACGCAGCCAGAGTTACTGCTGTGGCAGAGACGAGGAAGAGGAGGGTAGAAACGGAGGAGAGGGAGGGCACCTTGAGTGTTGTAGCTGCTTTGGACTCTCATAGATGACACATGCTCCGTCGACTGTGTCTCACATGCTCAGTCCTGCGGATGCATGGAGGCATGCAGTGCTGAGGTGCCTTTAGCAGGCTGGTGACCTACATATACAACACCCAAAGGTTTTTTTTTTGTTTTTTTTTCATATTGCAGGAGGGTCAGTCAGTTTATGCTGTACTGAAAAAAAGTGGAAGTCATTTCACCAACAGTACGGTTGTATTTTAATCTAACCTTCAATAGGGCTTCTCAAATATGGCAATATGACGGTTGTTCTACACAGTAAAAATGTTTCATAACAAGGTAATCTTTGAATTTTCACAAAATTTCTATAATTACTATAATATAATATATATATAATGTATCAATACTCCCCCCTCTTGTCCAGTGGAACACAGAGTTCCTATTAAACTGGGAACGATCAAATTTTGACTAGACATATTTTAGTAGGTCAAACCCAGGCCTGTGGGAATAACATCTAAAAACAGAGGTATGCTTTTGAATAAGGTATAAGCACAGGGAAAACCTTTGTGAGTGAACCGAGTGACTTTGTGGGATGTGTTTGGGCTGTTGGTTGCTGCTGCATTGATCGACGTGATCCGTTTCGTTTGCCCAGATTAAAGGATCCTGGTCAGGAAAGAACAGAGTCCAGAACCCTTACAGCCACAAGAACATCATCAAAAACTGCTGTGAGGTTCTGTGTGGGTCGACATACCCGAGGTAAGTACTTCTGCTGTGCTCCATATTCTCATATAGTCCTGTGCCTGTGACAGATGAGTTTCAGATAGTCCTTTTGTTCTGTGAGTAACGAGCAACGCACAGTTAGTGACTGATTGCCTGGTTTCGCCCTCCAGCGTCTTGGACAGAAGAGGACTGTTGCAGGAGGACTCGCCTGTTTCTGCAACCAATGGCGCTCTCTCTGCCTTCAACAACCCAGCGCCACTAACCACGGTGAGCACACCCACAAAAACTCACACAGTAGCCTCCTCATTCACATTTAATCCTCCTAAAAGCTGCAAGATGCACAATGACGAATACAGAGCTGATATTAAACAGAGGAGAGAGGTAGATTGTGTGAGAAAATAGAAAACAGTTTGAATTCTTTATGCATTTGTAATCTTTCTCTGCTTAGAAGCGTTTATATTTACAATACACTACATGTGCTTAAAATTATGTCTCGGTAGCTTGGATAATTCAGTTCCTAACCAAGTTAACTCGTCTTTTTCACTCTATTTTTAGTAAGAATTCCTAAGTTTGTCTTCTGAAATTCTTTGAAGTTGTGGAAGAAAAGAGTAATCAGAAAGAAAGAATATTGGAAGATATTCGTCAGTCAGTTTTTAAAATTTATTTTAAAATTTTAAATCTACCTTATTTGAAGTTTGTGCCTGGAATTGAGAATGAAAAGTCAACTTTTATTTTGAGGTCTTAAGAAGATACCTTAGTTTAGTTTACTGTTGATATTTCAGCATTTTCTTTATTGCTTTTAAAGCGAACAGGGGTTAAGACTGTTGCTAACCGGTTGGGATTCAGAAACATGTGAATGAGAAGAGTGTCAGGGGCAGACTGGGAGGGGTGGAGACAAGCCATTAGCCGGGGATAATGTGTCTTTGGAGACTCCTTCATGCAAGTGCAGAACATCACGAAATGAGCCATTAAAACACATTACACAAAGCAACTGTCTGGCCTCGCCTGAACACCAATATGCAAACTGACATCCAAAAACTAACTAGCTGATTTAAAAAAAATAAATAAAAAATTGCAAAGAGGCCTGTGCTGATTCTCACTTCAATACTACAGAGAAAAATGCTAAAGGTTTTAGTCATGTCTTTAGGGATTCTTGTAAATGTTTAAAAATGAGTGCCATTAACAATTAATGACAGCAGTCAGGGTTTTCACTGGTCAACTTGCTTTCGTCACACAGCTGTTTCATTCAGTGGCTACTATATATTAAGTCTCTCTGGTGTGTAACCAGTTCTGCAGCTGGATATCTGTGTTATAATTGGAGGAAGCAGCACAGTTAAGCTCATCACAGCATTGCAGCTTGTCAGAAATCAGCCTTCAGAAAAATGATTGTGTGGTTTGTAACCAGTGCGGTAAAAATCATCCACCTGTTTTACACAGTTGTTCACGTTGGTCATCAGTGGCTCTTACTGTGTCTATCCGACAGAAAACCACAGCTCCACTCATCCCCAATGAGCACACACCTGATGATGCCAAGCCGTGTATTGCTGCCTCAGCAGAGAAGAGCCACTCCCCCAAAGAGAAGAGCTCCTCCACTAATGAAGAGCATCCTCCAGCTCCAAAGCTGCCACCCTTGGCTTCACCCGAGGCCGATGGGGAGACATCCATCGCCAAGGATAAAACCCATTAGCTGCATGAAGTGGGCGGCTCCAGTCAGAGCCGCTTCTCCAGCATCCTTACTGGTCATGAATTGAAACATTAATAATCAATGTCTGATTACTGTGCAAGTGACTCAGTTATTCTCCAACTCCGCCCCTGATGCCCCTGGAGAAGTGGAGCTTCTGCTGCAGCGGCTCCTCCCCCCACCTCTTCCCAGCAGTTGCTGCAGAGCTGTTTGATTGACACTTAACTCCTGGAGGAGGAGGAGTGACTAAAAGGGAAGCAGCTTCCTGTCTTCTGAACACTGCATGGAAAAGACACGAAGGGGTGAAGCTGCAGGGGAAAAAACAAACAAACAAAACTCGGGGCTTGCTCTGATTGTCAGTACCTTTGTTTTTAATTTAAAATTGTATTATGACATTTATTGTGAGGCCAGTTCTAATATACTCTTTCTCTGGCAGAGACAGAGGGTATGACTTCTGGACATGTGTAAAACTACAGTACAGTCATCTATGTTGTGCATACATTACATGCCCTATGCAAACCACAAGAAGGCTGGAAAAGCAGCTTTGGGAAGTGTGTGGACGAAAAGGTTTAACCTCTGAGTACGCCTGATGTCCAGGAAGGAGGAGAATCTTTAGCTGAGAAATCCTGCAGGCTCCTTCCAGACAAAATCTACCTTGTCTTCTGATATTGCTGCATTCGGTACTGTTGTTACTTATGTGCATCTTTTGTTTTTAAAGCAACCTCTCTCAGACCAACAGCTGTCCTTATGTTTTTATATAATCAAGGATGTACAGCGAGGCTGGCGCTTTGAAACAGATGGCACTTATTAAAACAGATTAAATCCAGGTGATATCGAGCCCCTGAGCCCCAGTGTGCGAGAGAAAAGGCCTGATGAGCGTAGACACTCGTAGTAACAGTGCCTTATCAAAACAGTTGCACCACTTGCAGCAACTGAGGTCAACCAAGTCCTCCTGATAGTGATAAATGAGAAATTAAGTGAATCTTACTGGTTGTAAGTTAAAGGAGTGGTCTGTTCTGTTGAAAAAAAAAAAAAAACGTATTCCCTTTTCCTGCTGATAGTTCAGTGAGCAGATTGATACCACTCATGTGTTTGAGCATTAAATCTG
The DNA here is from genome assembly GCF_036924035.1 of Leuresthes tenuis. NCBI lineage: Eukaryota > Metazoa > Chordata > Actinopteri > Atheriniformes > Atherinopsidae > Leuresthes > Leuresthes tenuis. The sequence goes on along the minus strand of NW_027325365.1, from coordinate 11,687,837 downwards.
AAGCTACTGCCAGCAGCTGCTTAGCATAGCTTAGCTTAATTAATCTTACCAACAGAAAGTGTTTAGGGAGAAATTAGATTCATCTTACAAGTTTTTTTTTAAAATTGATTGGTTTGACTTTCTTGGACATTTTCCTGCTGAGTTGGAAAAGTATATTTAAATCACTCCCTTGTGTCTCCCTTAAATCAGAGGGTACTGCCAGCATCTTAGCTTAGCTTAGTAATTCACTTCTATAGTAATGGGCTTTAGAGGTGCTGGCAGGTGTATTTTGCTCAACTTTGAAAAGAACCAGTCTAACCTTCCCGATTCCAGTCAGTTAAGCTTGGCTAAGCTAAGCTAAGTAGCTGCTACATGTTGATCATGCATTCACTAGAGTGGTACTAATCTCTTCATTAAACTGTCAGTAAGAAATCAATTAGTAATAAAATATATGTCCTGACGTATGTCCTCTCGAAATAGGAGAGAGAAGGAAAAAAAACTAAACCATTTCTGATACATTATACTACTAATTTGTCCCCCACACCCATGTAAAACTGGATTTTACTCCAGAAATAATAGGAGGAATCATATTTGAGATAATCATTCTCTCGCTGAAGATGTTACAGCAGACTGTGGTTATTAGAAGTTGCCATGTCCAAGAGAAAACCCGAAATGAAGCTTGTGAGGTAAGTAACTGAGCAAAGCCATTATTTATTCATTCATTGTTGTATAGCTGTAGTGAAACGTTGAGCTGGTGAGTGAAGATGGACGAGTTAGCTGTTTAGCATCTCCTCCTGTAAGTCACTGTGGGGCTGATCTTCCTCAGAGTTGTCTTTCTTCCTGCCACCTTCTGCCTCTAAAGTCAACTCTTCCTCTCTTGACACTTGCGACCTTGCTGTGATGGTTGCTCCTGCAGTCCTATTACGACCGAGACAGATTCTGTGGCAGGCTCTTTACCACAGAGAATCATTTAATTTCACACAACTTTTTAAGCTTGTTTTTGGTCACAGAGATAGCTAGAGGGGAGAGCGTCCTCACAGAGAGGGAAATAAGAAAAAGTCCAGCTAATTCTTTGTATTTAGATGATGTTAGCTGATAGCGAGAGTTTGTAGTAGTGATTGTGTCGTATGCAAGACAGAGTTTGTGTTTGTGAATCCTGCTTGTGTAGAAATCCAGTATTGTATCAGAAATGTCTGCCCAATATGATTTATTGTACAAGTCAGAACAGACACAGTTGCCCTTTAATTTTCTTAAAAGATATTTTAAGCTACACTCGAGAAAAAATGGTCATTTTTGTGTAGCAGTTTTAAGCCCAAGATCAATATCAGACACATTCAGAAAATTGAAAATAAATCCAGGCCCCAGCTTTGAAAATTATTCAGTATTTGATTCATCTTTTGATGATTTGTTTGGTCAGAAAAAAAACTTTTTTGATGTTGATTAATCTAGATTCATAGTCAAAATCCTCAAATGTTCAGTTGACTTCCATGAATCAAATAAAATTTACATTGGAAAAGCTGCATCTGGCAGTTTTTTTGGCAATACCAAACAGCTGGCTGATTAAATCGTGCACACCTCAACTGGGAGATGTTGCAATATGTGTGGCAGTAGTTTTGGAGTAATTTGGTAAACTCTAAAAGGGGTAAAGTACTAAGTAGCTGAACTTCCTTTCTTTGCGGAAGATGTTTGAAGGCAGTTCGGTGCATTAGATCGTTGTTGTCACCGAGAAGCAAGAATGTACGTTGCGGATATTTGATAAGAGGGATGGTTGTGTTTTCAGAGCACATGTTAAAGGGACTGATGACATTTTTGCTGACCAAGCTGAGCTCTTGTATTTATAATTCTTGTGTTAAATCCATGATCAGATCTGAATGCTCTGATCAGTCTATTACATCGCATCATGTATACAGATACCGTACTACGATGGAACGCTTATTTATGTTCACTTGGTTTAGTATCAACACTGTGATTATATGTATTTCATCCGATTTACTTCACTTCTTTTTACATGATCAATGTGTCTGGTAAATAAACAGCATTGTCTTATTATAAAATGTCTTTGTAAAGATGTTTATTTCACTGGGAGTGGTTTTAGAAACCGTATGACTCCCTGAATTATTACAAACCGCACGAACGCAAACAGATGGAAGTAAATCTTTCTGTCCGATCAGAATTTCTAGTGAAAAAAGAAATACTTCTGACAACACATGCCCTGGAGTCTAAGGGTTCAGGTTATCAATAAGCAGGACATCTTCACATTTGAGGCTGAAACACTGACTACAAAGGCACTCTAAATGTACATGAGCTAAATGTGCACGGGTACATGTAGCTTCCATCACTCAGCTATGTGAATCCTAACTCCTGTCTGCAGAGATTTGCATATCCAACTAGTTCAGTTTCTGATAAACCCACATGAGAGCAATGACTCTTGGGTAAGTTAATGGAGAAAGTCATCTTAACCAAAGTACTGCTGCTTTTTACCAGCATTTTCAGTGACGTAAAAGTCTTGGGCCAACCATTATTTGTTGATGTTTTGCTTCCCTCTGTGTAGTTTATTGTTAGTTTTGATGTTAGCTGTAATGTTATATCCTCATTTGTAAGTCGCTTTGGATAAAAGCGTCTGCTAAATGCATAAACATAAGCAAGGGTTCAGACTTTCCTCTAATCTTTTAAACTGGCCTTGATCAATACTTCTCCAGGATCTCTGAAAGTCTTTTCTGTGAACACCTGCTGCTTTTTCATGAATTTTCAGTTCTGTCGTTGTGCCTGACCAATCTCAGAGAAATCTTTCATTGTTTAGGAATCACTCAAGGATAAAAAGGGACACCTAACTCAAGGGATGAACCAGTGTGGTGTCAATTCATAACAGGCAACTGGGCAAAGAACCATGTCTTTCTGGCAGTTTATGAAGAAATGAGGGGAGACTCAAGATTTTTGCACAGTTGTCATGGAGATGTCTCAGTAGTGGAAGATGGTCACGATGATAACCATCACCATAACAACAACCGAATAAGCTCTATGTGCTAAAAGCAGCGAGTAAACTGACCTTAATACAATGTTAGCCATTAATCATGCAGCCTCTTAAAGATTTGAAAGATTCAGTTAAATCAGTGATTTTACTATCAGTTTGGTGACGAAGTGAAACAATAATAGCAGAATACTTTAACCACATCTCACTGAACTGTGTTTATTTGTATTTACAACACCTCCTTTAAATCATTGTAACACAACTGTAATCAAGCTGCATCATAAATGTGAAAATATTTTACATTCTTGTACTCGACATTGATATAGCACACGGCAGGAAAAAAATTAAGAGCACACACAGAAGAAGAAAAAAAATCAGTTTGAAATGCATCATCACACACATCATATGACACCTCAAAGGAAACAAAAACAACTTAATTCAAAGGAATGTAACCAGCTGTGACAGCTGGAAACCAGTTGTACTGTTTGTTCAACAGTACAAGGGAACTGTTGAAGTGAGACCAACGCGTTCATTCAGTATTTCAGTTTAAACCGTCAACAGTCTGCTCCCTTTACACAAAGAGGGATTTTAATGGCACCTAACCTGCATTCACAGAGTCCCTGAGAAACAGGAAAGAAGAAGTTTCAGTATCTTTCCATCACCTCTCAGGGTCCCTCGTCCACTGTCAGCTCCTGCAGCTGCTCCTGCACGGCCTGCACCTGCTCCGTTTCTGTCTCTGTCTCCGTCTCTTCTGACTCCTGATTGCTTTTCTCAGTTTCCTTGCTCATCTTATCCTCCACCTTCGGCTCCTCGCGTCCACTCTCCAGATTCTCTGAGCTCTCGAAGCAGCCCGAGTCCCTTGGCTCCTTGGGGTCTTCCTCCTCCTCCTCCTCCTCTGGCTCTGACTCCCCTTCCGCTGCTCGAGGGAAAAACAGTCACAGTTTAACTTTGACTTTTATTCACCCTGACGGTCTTGCTCAGCTTCAGATGAAGACTTCTCACTACTTCCTGCTGATGGCTCATTGCTGCACAGGGACTGTACCAGTGGGGCTTTTCATTCATCAGCAACACTTTCAGATGTTCACAGTTTTCATAATATCCCTAAAACCTGGGCTAAATCCTGTAACTTCACCCATTTTTGTGTTTGTGCATATCTCTCTGAGTTTAAGGCTACAAGTAAAGCCTTGTAATTTATATTTTGTAGAAATGTAGTAATGATGACTTTTATTGATTTTTCACTAACTATTGAATATAGTAAGTGTGAAATCTCTCTTGATGTTTTGCAATATTTAGGTTTCCAGTTCCTAAAGGGGAAAATCTAACTTTGGTTGTGATGCAGGAATAAATAAATAAATACATAAATCACATCATTAGATGACAGAAAGATAAAGTAAGTGAAGCTAAAATTAACATTAAATCAATTTCAAATATACATTATACAAACATATACTTTGACAGCCAGGTGTGTTGCTGTGTTACCTTGGTTCAAATCTAAATAAAATATGTTTAAAGATCTAGAAAAAGACTTTTTCTGGATCTCAGCATTGTTTAAAATACAGAACCTTTCTTGAGTTTGAGAAAATGAACAAGAGAACACAGTAAAAATGCACATTTAAAGCAGCATGTTGTCCTTCTGAAGATATGCATACTTCTGTGTGGGATTTCTTTGAGGTGATGCAGTGTAAACTGTGAAAACTGCAGACTGTGAGCGTGATGGGCTGAGTGTGAAAATGTACCTTATTTTGTAGCTGAGGAAAGTAACACGTAGGATTTGAATCTGGTGTCTGAGTTGTATGAAGTGATTCTCTTATCAATAGTAACCAGGCTAATTGGCTTTCATTTTCAGTAACGTAGTTAAAAAACAGGATAAGGATGAAATGATTAGAGTATATTTTCTAATCACCAGCTGTAGAGCAGCATTAGTTGGATACATTTTGTGTGTTGCAGTTTCTCAGTGTGCAAACCTACAGTCTCTGAGCAGCTCAGTGGCGTTCAGGATCTTGGAGCGCTGCTCTGGGTCTGTGATGTTCAGCTCGTTCAGGTGAGACTCCTTAAGTCCTGCAAAGTCCTCCAGGCTCTGGAACCCGTGCATGGACAATAAGGAACTCAGCTCCTGAAACAGAAGAGGCAGCGTGTTTAATTTACAGCTTGTTATGGTGATAACCTGCAGAAGGAGCACTCAGCCCTGTTTGTCTCACCGTCAGGCCGATGGTGTCCAGGACCTCCTCCAGGGTTTTGGGCTTGGATTTGGATCGGTGGTGCTTGCTGTGGCAGTGTCTCCTCCTGGTTGGGGGGCTCTCCTCAGGGAGGAGGTTGACGTAGATGAACTTAAAGGAGCCCACTTTGTTGTTGAGTTTTCCTGTCCAGGTGCCCACAGGAGGCTTGTCGATGATGTGGATGATGTCTCCTTTCTGTAAAAAGAAATGGTGCATGAACAGAAGGGTGAGGTAGTTATTGACAGCCTGACAGAAGACACAGAAAAGATGAAAGCTCCTGGAACAAGAGGCCTTCATCATCAGATTAATCTCTTGAGTAGAGGCATTAAAAACTGTGAATTTATAGACATCTGAATTCCCTTTTCACAGACTTTCACAGTGTAAAGTTTGCACAGTCAGTCAGTAATGGGTCTTGCAGATTAAACTGTCTTCAAGGATGAAAATCAGAGCGAGTTGTCTTATTTCACATTGTTAACAAGGTCTCTGGAGGACGACTCAACAAGATAGCAGTAGAGGTCGAGGGCCAAGTCACAGGCAGCGAGGAAGAACTTCCCAGAGACTCACTTGGAGTTTCAGCGACTCCACATCGTAGGGGCTGGGAGTGAAGTCGGTGTGGACCACAGCGCGGCCGCAGAACGGCCCGTTGTAAGAGACGCCGTTCTCCTCCAGCCTCATGCTGTCCCTCTGGCAGTAACCACTGTCCAAGCTCTGTCTGTCGCTGCCTGAGGAGGACGGATAAGAAGCAGGGTCAGCTTAAACCTGAGTCAAATCCCCCCAAACACACACAGCAGGTTTCAAACTATTAATACCTCAATAAGGATCATGTATTGATGGGATTATCTGAGTCTTATTACAGTCTAAAAATAAGTCAATTTTGTTGATCAATTTGTAGCTTTTTAACATAATTTTTGGAAGATTGCTTGCTATTATCTTCTGCCACAAAGTCAAACTTGTCTTAATTTTTGTCAGATATGAGTAAGATGTAAAAATCTACAGTTATTGTTGTACAGATGTTCAGCTCCTGACTATCAAGAGCTAAGCTAAGGTCGGCTAATCAGTTACAAGTTCTGGATAAATTCGGACTAAACAAAAAAGCATCAAAGAGCTCCATTAGCCTCACTCCATCAGTAAATTCCACTAACGTTTCAACAGTTACAAGATGTTTTTTATGTTGTCGTGCCACACATTATGAGCCATGTTTTCTTCTTTTCTGTCAGCAGGTGTCAGTGAGTTTCACCATGGAAACACAAGTTCTGCCTCTGAGTTAGCCTGAGGATTCAGTGGCTTATTCTGTCCAACTCGGGTTATTTAAAAGTAAGCCGTGTTTTTCAGTAAGAAGGAGTGTGCTGTCAGAAGATAAACTTCTAACTTTAAAATCTTAAATACACTTTCGTTGTTCCTGGAACATAAGATGATTTGACAGGGTAAGGATGGAGTGTGAGTTTGCCTCTAATTTCTCAGGTGTACAGACTTACTGCCAGAAAGCTGACGGGTGATGGGGCTGGGTGTGGTGTCCTCTGAGCCCGTGGAGCACACAGATGTCCTCTGTCCTGCACTCAGATCTGGAAGCCAGTCAGAGGAGACAGGGGACAACTCCTCACCGCTCTCTCCCTGGAGGACAACAGTGCAAGTCGGAGGTCAATACACCTTCAGTTCACTTAATGAAAACGATGCCACACTGAGGGTAATTTAATGGCTAATCTAATTAGCTATAGCCAGAAGAGTCAAAAATATAATAAATGTGTTTAAAAATTTTTAAAAAGATAGATTTAAAGTGTAGATTTAAAGTAACCAGATTTATTTTTAAAAAGAAAAAAAGATTTGTCTTTTTTTACAAAATGGTTGAAATTACAGTACAAAACAGCATATTTCTTTTCTATTACTTATGAACTATCTAATTGTCTTTTAATGATTTTTCAGGGATCCATAATTTAACGGAGTCCTACAGAAATGTACATTCTCAATATTGTGGTCAACGCAACAAATCACCTGTGTTTGGTGATTTTCACGCTGATCTGAATGTAAACTTTACCAAACTTTGATAAAAGTCAGACCTTAAAAGCAACAGTGGTATTCTTCATTTACCAAGTAACAGTACAATATGTTTAAATCTTTGAGTGGCACTTCTTACTTGCCTACAATTTGTCCATCAGCTGAGCAAATGCCACTAATATCAAATTGGTATTGTGCCCGTTTTTAAATTTGCACAGCCTGTCCACTAGGTGGAGACATATTCTAATTATTTCAAAGACTCACAGCAGGAACACGTTCACAGATGTCTTCATGACAAGCAGTGCTTGTATAAATTAAGTTGGGTATAGTTTCAGTTAGTAGATGTATTAATAATTACTGCTTAAATATATCAATATGTCACTTACGCCCTCCTCAGCCAGCGCCTTCTGCACCATCTTAGATGTTTTGCGGGTCATTGTACGTGAGATGACGTTGCGCCATTTCTTCCCCAATTTGCTGCCACTTTTTACTGCTTCATCTGCTGTCACACCTTCTGCCACCTGACATAAGAGAGAAAATCAGCAGCTAGCACATGAGTTTGTCAAAACGTTTAAGGATGTGGGAGGTCAAGAAAGTTAAACCACTTTAGTGACTTAAAGCGTACAAACATGAATAACATATCTATGCTTTGTGATAATTTAGAGGTGTTTCAGTGTCAGAGTTGTGCACATTTTAATATCAAACTGGTTGTTGAACTCCCTGTTGCTATGTAAAGGCTGTATCTTTAAATTTTGTACTAAAACATCTGTAAATGTAATTTTTTAATTTTTTCAAAAACTTCATTCCTCCTACATGTTTCTACGTTTAATGTCACTGAACTTGTTAACTTACAAGTTGCACTTTAAACTTTGAAAGTTTTTCTCTTAAAATTGTGACATAAATAATTACCATGATGGCTTCACTGTCAAGTCACAGATGTACTCGATTTTCACATTCTAGAAAACCAACAGGCTTTGTGGTGATGGGGTTTTCATACACACACCCACACCTGCACTTTAATGTGGCCGGGTGCCAAAAAGCACAGGTACCAAACTCCCTCTGCAACCACAGTGAGAGCTGCTGTGAGCATTAACTCTGAACTTTTCTTGATCAAGCTTCATAGTGTAGCGAGGCAGCTGTTTATCTGCAGTGAGGCCACAAAGAAAAGCTGCTATAAAGACAGAGAGGGTGTAAAGGTTTCATGTGCAAGCTGATCTATAGATACAGAAGTGGATAAACTCGAATCTAAAATGCAGATATTCTCCTGGGGAGGCCGATCAGACTCCTGGTTAAATTCTTGCTGCTTCTGTCTAACGCAGAGGCTCTCTGCTTGACTAGCTGTCACCAGAGGACATCCTGTCTGCATGCTGCTATCATCTACCCTCGATGCACTGCTTCTCGTTCTTACTTCCTCTCTATTTCTCTATTTCTACACTCACTTGTCCTCCTACTTCCACTGAATGTTGCTGGGAAGTGATTAATATGTTCTGTGAATTGTGAAGTGCTAACATCTGCTCATGTTTGCACTGGTGTGTAAAATCAGGAAGCGTGAGCAGGGCACTTCTGTGACAGCTATAACTGATAACAGTTTGTGCTCGGCCTCTTTCTGAATGCAGTGTCATGTCAGAGGTTGGATGAAACGTTCACAGCTTGATAAATGGGGAAGATAGTGATACAATAAGTGGAGGAACCATAGTTTAGGAAGTTAAAACAAAAAGGCTACTTAAAGCATCTACTTCTACTTTTACAAAATGTTTGACTGAAGGTTTTGTGTCTGATTTTTATGTTTGAGAGGAACAACTCACATTCTCTTCCAATGTAAACTCCCTCTCTGACACAACAGGAGAGGTGGGTTTAGGCTTCATGAAATCCTTAAAGCTGCTGGATCTCTGCAAGGTGAGCTGCAAACACGTAAGCGTTATGAGAAAATGCCAAGCAGAGCCGTGCAAACAAAGATGGCACCACCTAAATAACTTTAAAAACATGTCAGTCGGTTGTTTGGTGGTTTTTGGTGCGACACAGATAACGCTGATCTCACAGTTGGTCTCTTCTTATCTGTTAAAATGAGTGAAAACAATGAATCTGCAGCAGGATTTCTCAGAACAAACAACTGACCATGTATCCCACCACACAGTTTTTTTTAAAATTTGGGCCTTTAAATGTCTGCATGCTGCAAATCATACAGTGTCTGAAATGTTTGTGTAAATGCAGCAGCTGAGCAGGAAACTCAAACAAAATGATGCGTGGTGATTCACGAAAGTCCCCTAAACAAACTGCCTGTACTCACAGAATTGATGTTTTAAGCTTGATCAACACATGGGAACAGAAGAAACAACAGAAGCTAAACCTTGAAGTTGAACTTAAAGTAACACGAAAACTTTGCAATTTGTTTTGCTCCTTGGCTCCTCCTACAGACGAGGAATGCAACATCAGTATTATAAAACAAATCTCCAAGCCATGTTATGCTGAGGCGCAATGAAAAGACCACAAAGATGACAAGTGACTGTTAAGCAAATTGGCGTGGTGCAAGGCTGAAGACCAAAGTTGTGAACTGCAGAATCTCAGTGCCCCCCGGGTGGCTTAGGGTACTTTCGAACCCAGAAATGTGCACGACAAAAGTCAATGCACTTCAAAACGGGTCAGAAGCTCATAGTTTTTAGTTTCACAAGCTTCTCTCCTGTTACTTTAATACCAACATTAAGATGCAAGTGTTCACTCCAAACAAAAGAAGAACAGATGGAAATAAACTTTTTTTTTCTGTTTTTGTAATAACTGACAAAAATATGTGGTTGTTGATGTGTTAGTTTGCACGAACAATCCAACACATTAAGATCCATCCAGAACTTTCATCATAATTCAGAGGGGAAAGATGTGAATTTTAGTGCACTTGTACTTGTAAGAGAAGCTTCTGATTATTTTTTACTATATAAATATTAATCTAAATATAAAATATAAATAACTATTCATTTGAAACTCATCTCAGCTCTGTTCTGACACATAACAGGTTAAGTTCACATTCTAAAATCAAAACCTGCTGTTTCCTCCACTTTTTGCATAATTTTCTACATGAAGTGTTTACTGTAGCTGTGGTGGAAATTCTATTTCTAATTTTCCACTGAACCACGTCACTCTGCAAAATCATAACGCAGCGCATCCCTCTCTCTTTGCTGAAACCACAGGAAAAGGGCAAAGCAACTGCTGGCAGCCAATCACTGCAGACATCCAGTGAGAGCCTGTGGCTGCTGGTCTGTGTAAAACTTGAAGAATCAAACCACCACTGCGCTTACATCAGCAAATTACCTTTAAATGACACGTTTTGGGGCTAAATGCCAAAATCTTCAGCAAAATAATCCATTAATGCTGATAATCGCAGCAGCAACAATGAGGTTCTCCGGTCTCGATTGCTCCCACATGACGGTTATGTGTTTGGAGATGTTTGCGGAATATAAAGGCAACGAGATGTGTAATGACTAGCCGTGAATTACAGTGCAGCGGGAGAGATGTGGATGGAAAATAAGGGCACTGGTGTTAAGTGTAGGAGGCTCGCTGTGGTGGTGACAGCTGGAGACGAAGGCAGCAGAAGCCACAGAGCCTGATGTGACTCAAACAGCATCTGCAGCGATGAATCACCCGGCTGAATAGAGGAACTTATAAAGCACAACTTTGCAGCAGGGTAGTTATAATATAATATTATAATATTTTAGTTTTTAGACAGAAATATCTTTGTGAACTTTGTGTTTTTTAGTGTGTGTGTGTGTGTGTGTGGTTGTTGAGCTTCACCGCAGAGCTCTGTGCTAACTTGAGCTGACATCCTGTGTTGAAAAGATGTGCACACAAAGACAGCTGAGTGTCGTGCTGTAAACTAGTGTTTCACAACAGAAATCTTTAACACCTACAAGAACAAAAGATCAATTTGTGCATATTAGCTGCCCCTTCTCTACTACCTCCAAACCAAGAAGAAAAAGTCAAGTAAAAACCAAAAACTCACTTTCTTCTTCTGGACCTGTTCCTTCTCCGAGGCGTTGGAAGGCCTTCGCCTCAGCATCTTCTTCCTCGGTGAGCCTCAGATCTTCCTGGACAAAAAGCTGTGGGACAGTTGCAGCGTTTTTAATCAGAGAGGATATCTGCTGCTGTGCTGTCACAGCCAGAGTCAGATAAAGAGAAAGAAGAGGGCTGAGGTGCAATCCGCTGCAGTCGAGTCAAGAGCCAGGAAGTCACATGGCCACGCTGAAACTGAAGAGGCATACCCTGTTTCTAGTGCTCAGGACCACAGAGAGCCTAGTGGTTTGGTAACATATATTACTCATAACTGCGTATAAAGAGTTGTCTGTGTCTCATAACAGAACTTACACACAAGACAGTTTATGAAGACGTCATTTCAACTCAAGTTTTTACTTTTACTACAAACAAATAGAAAGTTTTAACTGTGAATCCTGCTTCATCCTCCGGTTGCTCAACATGTAAAAGATGTTTGGAGGACTGTTATGTTATTTTTAGAGTCACGTTTATAACATTTGAGTTTTAGTTCCAGTTCACCAAATGACAGCTTCAATTTCTTTCAGCTTGTTGTAGCATAGTGAGCACTTAAGAAGTGTGGAAGTGAAAGACAACCTTCGATGACAGATTTAGAAACTCAGTAACACATCTGCAGCTGCAGCCTGCTGCAGCTCTAAGGGACAAAATCTCGATCTGGTGCTCCGACAGGCCGGCATCATCCAGCAGGAGATTTCTCAACAGAAAAGTGATTGATGGGCCAAATGGGTTGAAAAAGCCAAACACAAGCTGATACTTTCCAAACATCCAAAACAGACCATTTAGACAAAACAGCATGAGTGACTCACAGACATGTGCGTGCTTTTGTATGTACACTCACAAAGCCAGCAGGACAACAAGACAAACACACTGGCAGTAAGTGCAGAGAGGGAAGTACAAAGCAAACAAGTTTAGCTTGTTATTTTGGTAGGGTATAAACCACATGATAAGAGGATGCCCTATTTTAGTTTCCTGTCACTTGACTAAAGGTTGGCAGCAAACAGATCTCACTACAGATCTTAAAAGGATGAAAAGAACAGGCACAAACTAAATGAGGTTTAGAGGAAAATAATAGAAATAAGACACTTTAATCAAGCCAGTCCCATTTTTTCTAATATTGTTTGTGCATCAAAAGAATTGTACAAGTAAATATTCTCTGTTCAAATGCCACTTAGGTAAAAGTATCATGAGAAAAATAAATCACAAGTAAAGGCTATCATTGTGTATGATGGACTTTTGCAGAGTCATAAAATGCCAGAAAAGACATTGTTATAATTGTCTTAGAATTGTAGTATTAGTGATGTAAATGTGTTCTACAATAATCAATCCTATTTTATGAACTGATCAGACATATTTCAGTCTTTATCAGCATCAACTACTGAACATGTAGAGATAGAGATATGTAGCATTGTCACAACTACAATAATGTTTCAAATGCTCTGAATTTAAAGATAATTTACTGTGGTATAGTATAACTAGCAAATCTGTGGAGTTACTAGTTATGCTACAGAGCAATGTTTTACGAGTGGGTTCTTGCTTTGTTTAGATTGTGGATGAACATTTACATGCACAGCTTGGGTGAGCTGAAGTTACAGTTCGACTGGGCCGGTGACTTCTCTCCTTTGTCCCAGTTTACATGCAGGGGAAGGGGATCGAGTTATTCACTCGAGCATGTTTGACGTCACGATGCTGTGGACTGTGCGAGAAAGTAGTCCTAATGGGCTGAGCCGTTTAGCCATCTGACAAAGAACAGAAAAATACATGAATGAGAGCAGCTGTACTGGGAATTAATCTGTATCAGTATACGCTTACACTTTACTGTTTTCAACCCTTGAGGTTATTTGCTGCTGTTACCAGCTTCTTCTTCTGTGTACTGGACAGGACCTGTGGAGCATGCACAGCGCGCCAAGGCCAGATTGAGTCTAGTTGAATGTATGCATGCAGAAGTGATTAGACTCCCAACAGTATAACCTGGGTGTATTAGTTTGGCTATGAGATGCTCGATTACACATGATTTTTGCATGCATTTTGTTTTGAAAGTCTGGTCTGACTAACAGTAGTTAGACTTTATCTCCTATTCTTACTATCTACAGGATTTACATGATGACTGAACCTGCCTGATATGAGTCCCGGCCCGTTGTGAGATGCTCATAGTAAACTAACTCTTCCCATATTTGTTTCCCTGCACAGATAAAGAAACACTAGATGCTTATTTGGCTGCTCCAGTACATCACTATCATGAATCTGGTCTCCAAAACTGACTGTAACTAATTACATTTTGCTTGTTAAAAATGTGAAAACTTGGACATCACGTTGATTACTATCTGGAATAAATTCAGTTATAACAAACTAACTAGTTAGCCAGAACATGTAAACATGTACATCCAACCAAATGGGGACATTCTGTGAAGGCTTTTAAAGGTTTCCATAAAACAGATGTTCAGAAAACACCAGAAAAGCAAAACAACAGGGAATGTGCCCACAAACATATAAGAACATTTCTGGACCATCTGGGAACCGAAATTTGTTAGTTACATTAGACAACGTTTATTTAGTGTTTCAGCCTCTCTGAGTTATATTTATATTGAGTCATTCAGCAGATGCTTTTTATCCAAAGTGACTTCAAATTGAGGAACAACATTCAAACTTTTGTGCAATAAGAAACCCTGATACGGCCATACAGAGGAAGAGCAGGTCAGACGTTAGGATGTCGGAGTGTTTTCAGAAAACATTTCAAATTTTATCAATCCGGGTCGTTTGAGCATTTATTATCAGAGGAAACTTCATCCGAACACCCAGAGACACGTCTAAAAAACTCACCTCTGGACAGATAGCCTAAATCAGTCATGATCACAAAAATAGTTCATCTCAAATATCTATTTTTCATGTGAAATAGTTGTTCCAGATCAAAAAGATTACGTTTTGGCAAAGATGTTATTCGTATCAGCAAGTTTAATACCAATATGTAGCTTTTAAACCCAAATGGTGTTTTTTATAGGTCTACTTAACCCCACAGTGCCTGTGCATGTGTGTCTCATATGTTTATATATATAGCTCATATGTTTGTGGGGTGCTGACCAGTGTTAGTCACTAATATGTGAACCAAACTAACCTTAGCTTCGATCCTAACCCAGACTGTCTCACACACCAACAAGTAGTGTAAGAGTAGCGTAACTTGACAAATCTAGGTACTTCTTGATTATTCCAAATAAATGATTTAAAGCGAGCAATAAAGCTGAAAGTCATACACAGGTTGTGGATGTTTCATCAGGTTCGTCACTTAGTGTTTTGGCGCTGAGTGCATTATCACAGCTGGTAAAGAAGCCTTTTTTGTTATGTCAAAAGGGAAAATATTGGTTTACTTCACTGAAAGTCCCTCTTGTTTTAAGTTGCTTAGAGTAGTGCACATTGATTCTGCAGAGGGCTGGTCAAAGAGAAAAAAGAAAAGAAAAAAACGTGAAAACAACACTAATTTGAATGCATACTTCCAAATATGAAAGCCTCTCTAGATGTGGAAACAGTTTGATGATGATTAACGCTGATGGCAGTCCTGCCCATACGCTGACATGGCTGAGGTTTAACATCTTATCTAACTTCATCTGGAAAAGTTCAAACTAGTCATTGTTTCACAACACTGCACCATTACAGAGCCAGCAGAGGCAGGAAAACACACTTAGCTACTGTAGCTTACTCAAACGGACACAAATCCAGTTTTAAAAAACTTTATAAAATTTCACTTGTGGGGAAACCTCCCCGCTGAGTTTCTCTTCAAATAAATGAGAGTTACTTTGCACTCCTGCTCAGAGGACGTCTGATTAGTGGAAATTAATGTTTAACAGTAACTACAACATGACAAAAGTAGAACGGACGTTCATTCTCAGAAAAATAGTGATCTCATCCTTGGGCTTCCTCTTTTCCTTTACTGACCACAAACAGCTCAGAGCATGCCTTTTCTGAGAGTCCAACTCTTCCTCCTATGCGTTTGGTTATCCCAGATGCGAGGTGTGGATGTGTGCACGTGTGCACGTTCACACCTCTCGATGCACCCACAAATTAGTTACCAGGAAGCCCTCTGCCTGTGGACAGAAGCTACTGAACGATGAGGCCAGTTAACAGACATGACACACTGAGAAACGATGATCTAATGCAGTAATTTTCATCGTTAGAAGAAGAGAGCTACGAGCTGATTGACTGATGTTTAATAACGTCATGGTAACTGTTCCATCAGTGAGAGACAGAGAGGGTTTTAAATAAGTAGCTGATAATAAAAAATTATTTTTTTTAGTATAGTGTTAGGGTGAAGTCATCAAACACGCTCTACACGTGATCTGCTGATATTTTTGTGTCTATTTACAAAAATATTGATCGAAAATATGTAAAAAGTATATTTGTATAGTAGTTGTGAAACTATCTACAGGTACCCCCCTGAAGTATGTCACACTGCTCAGTTAGACTCAGCTAACAAGGCAATTTCAGCTGAAATAACTCTAACAACAGACTGTTGTCTAACATTAAATATATTTTGGGACTCCCTTCTTAGACTATTATGAGAACTGGGTGCTGCCCTGAAATGAGAACAAAGTGCGGACACGAGTGACCTGAACCCAAACTCCTATCATTGTATTGTATATTTTGGCAACTAGGTATTGTACTTGTTGAGTTGTGGTGAAAGTTCAGTGTTTAATCAAAAAAATTGCTTTAAAAGTGCTTTAAATTCTGTATGAAATGTGTGTGTGTGATATTATATGATTGCATGTGTAAATGTGCACACTTACTTCCAACATTTCTCATATTTTCACTGTCGGCTGGTTGTACTGACATCTTTCCTTATATGTTCTTTACATTCTGTGCTGGTTTCGGAACCCAGTTTAGCAAAATGCTAAAGTACGATTTTTTTTTGCGAGGAAGCTTGAAGTGATGCAGACAAACACATTTGTCATCGAATGTTCCTCCGAATATGTTTTAGAGCGTCCTCTACCTCTGAGAATCCATTTGAGAACATTTCCCAACTTCAGCTGTTATAGTTTGTGAGTAAAACAAATAATTTATGGATAAAAATTATACATGAGAAAATAAAGCTTTTTTTTTTTTTTAATCAGTCCTCTCTCCTTTCTTTTTTTACTTTGAAAAAGTAATACAAAACACCGGTAACAGTGCTGTTAAAGTGTGATTGAAAAACATTGGAAATATTAGCTCATAACATAACAAAGATCCTGCAGCTGTGAACCAAAAAGAGCTGGGATACGGCTGAAGAACAATCAGGATTTCACATCATAGACACTTAATATAGATATTATTGTAAAAACTGTGTATATTATTACATAAAGAGGTCCAAGTTTTACCAGACAAAGACATGGAAAAGGAAACAGAAAATAGATTTAAGATGTTTTGATTACTTTTTAAATATATAAAACTGGTTTTAATCTTAGATCTTTGAAGACAGGTATTCAGTTCATGAGGAGGACGTTACAGCAGGTTATGGGAATGCTCATGTAGACAAACATGAATCATAAACACAAACATAATGTGTTGCACTTTGGGAGAAGAGATGCAAGTGAATTGTGATGAATAACTTATAAAATGACAGAGTAGTTTGCACCACATGTGGTTCAGTGAAAGTATTGCTGTATAATAAAACAAATATAACATCTTTTATGCACATTTATCATATTGTACTTTTATAAGCTTTATAGCTTGTCTCTCTTTATGCTTGAATAGCAGATAAAAATTTTCTTCTTGAATCATCCAAAAAAATGCATTAAGTAAGAAATAAAAACTGGTATTCCTGCATCTTTAGTGCAGCTAGTAAATAATGATTCACCCAACCCAATTAAAATCTTGAAACCCACATTTGAAACAAATGAACACCTAACCCCTATGCCCACAGCTATCAAATCCTTCATATCTAATTTGCTACGATATAATGTCACATTTATGTCTCTGTCTACTTCAATAATATAAATAATGTTGTTGAAAGAGAATATGAGACAGAGAAATATTCCATTATCTGTTCATCTGCATAATAAGTAAACTTAAAATAATAGCAACGGTGCTCATCAAGATATTGCACATAGACTAAAGTTAAAACAAAGCTTTTCTTCAGATGAACAAGTGTTTGAATGTCTTTGACGAAGTTATGAAGTTAATAGTCATAAACTACAATTACTTTTTGTCACTTAAAATACCACAAATATCCAGTTCTTCATGCTTTTTACATTTTTTTCGAACAAATACTAAAAAAAAGCACAGGATTCTTCGCTGGTTGCTTAGCAATGGACATTTGCGACCGGAACAAGTCTTTGGCTAACGTTAGCACTTAGCTTGCTTGCTAAGGCGAACATTGAAATCAGGTTCAACCTAACGCATTGGCCAAGTTGTTAAGTCAGCTGCTGGAATGTTTTGCGTTTTGTTTTTATTTGACTTTAGCCTAATATTAAAACTGAAATTAAAAAAGAAAATATGACTTTACCTTGTTTACACGTCCTGAAAAAGTCCCTTAAAGTGATTAGCTCATTGAGATATTAAAGGCACCTGTTGGAAATTACACACAAAAAAATAGACCACTTTTAACATTTGGCCATTTTATTGTTGTTTTAGGTCGTTTTTAACTACTTATTGCTTTGTTCAAGTTAAAATTCAATCGTGTTTAATAAATATGTTATCACCTCCCCCTATTTTTACTACAGCTGCCAATTAATATCAATATAATTGAATAACTATTTCTATTACTTAAAGGTTTGAAATGCTTAAAACCCATCAGACACGACTTCAGTCCACATTACTGTTTTAAAGTGTTACTTTAATAAAATAGAAATTATATGAGCTGGTCAAAAAAATGTCCAGTTTAAAAACTCATAAACTAAGACACTGAAAATCACACAAAATATCATGTTAAACCTCCAACAGCACAAAATCATACATTAAATCCGATAGTCATTGAACGTATCTCCATATCTCACAATTTTAAAAAAAATCTAAATTGCTGTGCTTCTGTCAACCTGGTATAGCTGCTCAATAGAGACTGCATAGGGGTAACATTAGTGTGCAAGTCTGCAGAGAAGTGCATAGGAGATGGAGACGCTCAGATGATATTGTGGAGCAGAGCAATGGCCAGCATGATCAGAGTCAAGGAGGAGGAAGAGACAGAGGCAGAAGATTCAGACTCAGGGAAGGGCTGTGTGTTTTTAAGCATCCAGTCCTTCTCCTCCTGAAGACCCTGTTTGTCCAGCTCAGGACCCACCAGCCTTTGGATCGTGTCGTAGTATTTATTTAGCCACTGAAGCTGGAGAGAGAAAAACACTGTTACGGGAACTCAAGATTGGGTCCTAAAGATGATTACTGCTGTGAAAAACTCACATGTTTGGTTAATACTCTGGCTAAATATACCTATGTAATAAACAAACTGACATTTTGACCTGATGGTGATTTAAGAAGAAGAGTCAGAGGATCACAAATTGAGTTCAAAGTCAAAAACTGGGGCTGCACGTTACATGAGACGCTCAAAAGTTATTATTGTTCCTCTGAGGATCATGAATATGAATCTGCACCAATTTGCAGTCTAATATATGTTGACCTACTAGCTACGTGTTAAAAAGTTTTTGTCAACACAGTGAAATTATAAGAACATCTTAGTTTCTTTTCAGATAAGCAGAACCAAAACAGCGAAGTTAAATTCACACGTGGTTTTGTTATTCTCTTTTTCTCTTTCCGTTTTGATCTTTGAGCTGCAGAGAAGCTTTAACCCCAAGTGTAAACGGGGGATTTTAAGAGGAAACCAGCACTCAAATTGCAGGAAAAAGAAAGACCCGGTTGATATGAGACTCTCTTATACCCAAAGGTATTTACAAATCATAACAGGAAACTAATTATAGCTTCAGGGAAGTAAACTCACACTATATGTTGTTGGTAGGCACTTCATTAAATTTGTCAGGACAGAATTTTCAGAACCTCCTTTTCAGAAAAGCCAGATTTCTTATAACTGAGAATTTGATGCTGACAGATTCTTACCTGCTCTGAGCTGAGAAGAGAGGTGTCAATCAGCTTTCTGTCGTATGGAACCAGTGACACAGTGTCAAACGTCAAGTAGTTATGTCCATACTGAATGCCAGGGAACACATTCACATAAAAAACAATTAACTTCTCATTAATCTCATAATGCTGTTGAGTCACTAAAAGTTGTAGATGAGCAATAAAGTATAGCTTTGCCTTTACCTTTGTATTAGCCGGCACGGTCACGACAACATCTTCTATCCGGATTCCAAAATCGTTCTCTTTATAATATCCAGGTTCTGAGACAAAAACAGAATCAATTTTGGTATTTCTATACATTCAAACAGTTAAAGTACAAAATGGAAAGTTGTTTGTCTGCTTTTCATTTTACTGCTGCTGGCAAACATCCACCCAACAAATCCACCCAGTTCAATACAAGAAATCTTAACCTGAAAAAATTGTATATATACTCATTAAAAAATGAGAAAAGCTGAAAAAGAAACCGATACAGCCTCAAAAAAAGGATTCAGTTATGTTTAGTTTCCTCACACAAAAGGCTCATGGTGTCAGGGAACAAAAAAAAGTGACAGCTTTGATATCACAATGTGGATTTCTACTGGAAAAGACAAAAGCCTCACCGATAGATGTAAACATGCCCTCTCTGAAGGGAATGTTGTTGCTCTGAAAGCCAACCGGCCCTGGAAAAACATTGTGAGATGACTTAAAACAGACAGAAAAACAGACCGTAGCTGAACAAGTGTTGTTATACATCTGTCCTGACTTAATCGTGATCTTATCCATAATGCTGCTCAGACACTTGAAGTAACCCAAATACTTTGACTTTGCTGCAGATAACAGTTATAATACATTCTAGCTGTTTAGCAGCTGCTTGTCAATTTGGACCCGATCACAAAACATTTAATGCTTGTTAATATTTTCATGCCCAAATATAGGAGAAAATGTGTAACAGGTTTTTCTTTTACATGTCTGAATTTGAGATTTTTCAGTGCTGTTGCTGCTGAATTCACATGTGGAAACATATAGCTTTTGTCAGATGTGTGGTGTGCTGCAACCGCTCTGTTGCTTCTGTCTTGGCCGGGAAACTCTTGCAAAAGAGATCTTTGATCTCAATGAGACTTTTCCTGGTTGAATAAAGGTTATAATGATATATTTTCAATACAACTACCACATTTTAAACCTTTAAGGTCTTCTGGATTTACCTTAAATCAGTCATTTCCAGGAGTATTCAAGAAAATCTCGCTGTTTGTAAAATGTAGAGGATGAAGTAGGATGTTTACTCTTTCAGCTCCAATGCTGTAGAACAAGCTTATATTTTTCCTGATTTTTGTACGTCTCTTCTGATCTCATATTCAACTCTTCTAAACTTTTTTCATCTCCTGAGTTAGAAGCATTTAAAAAATAAAGTGAGTGATCCACTCAAAAATTCATTCATATTTTCTGTGACCTAGTGCAACACAGATGGATTTTATGTGGAAGACACATATGCACAGGGCTACAACAACCCTAATAATGTTTATTAAACATTAAAATGTTTGTGGCTCATTCTCTTCTGCTGTTTTGTGTTTTTTACTGAAGTAACCATGCTCTGCTTGTCACTTTTTCTCATGCTCTGTCATTAACTCTATCGTGTAACAGACTTTAGTCCAAAGTAAAATCTTATTAGATATAATGGTTTAGTATAATGCATCACTTAAATCTGCATTAAGTTCTGTTTAAGCATTGAGCAGTAAGGCATCGAAACTAGAAACTATTTAAAATAAAAAAAATAAAAAGTTCCCGTACACTCGTGAACGCCAAAGTAGTTTCCGACACCATGACCTGTGCCGTGTCCGTAGTTCAGGCCAACCTCCCACAGTGCCCGGCGACCCAGCATCTCCATGTTCACACCTGTTAGTAAACAAAAGGCCTCATTCAGAGCTTGTATCCGGCTGCAGATACAGCAGTGCATCCATTCACAAAAGTCATGGAGGAAGAGGGCTCTCTAGTGGTGAAATCAGGAAAGATTTCAGGAGAAACTTCTTGTAGATCTCATTAAATGCATTCACCTCTTGTCCCTGAGGGAAAAATGGTTCGAGATATCTCAATATTCCCCATCAGTACTCGAGTGAAAGCCTCCTGAGAAGCAAGGGACAGCAAGGGACAGAAACGTTATATTTCAGACGTGGCATTAAATATCTGAAAGACGTACAGCATCTCTTGCTTAAGTAATAATAAAAATACCGTTCAGTATCAGTGCTACCTTTTGCATTTCTGTGGGTGTCCCCCAGTGAACCGTCCGAGTAATGTCAGTGGTCCCGTCTCTGATAGCAGTGAGAAACAGTGTGACTCATTCTGAACGCACGAGACATGAAGTGAAACTGGAAGAGAGTACAAGTAGAGTGTTTTTACTCACAGATACTGGCCACCGGAATCGACCAGGTACATCTCATCAACTGTCAACCTCCTGTTGGTTTCTTCTGTAGGGCTGCAGCACAGAAAAACAGGAAGTGATGGCAACACGGCACCTCCGTCTCAGGAGTTAAAATACCACATTGCAGCTGATAATTTTCTAACGAATACCTTCACTGTGTAGATTAGAAAAACAGAAGCATGTGTTTCAGTTGGTTTTGGACTAAACTGAGCTCTCATAAAAAGGACAATACACTCAGAAGAGTTCACTGTTTTTCTGGAGAAGGATAAATGATTAAATGATAAACAACAATTAAGAAACAGATAATACAGGCACTCATTGATCTTAGCATTTTGTCTCTTAATCTCAACCAAAGAGGTAAAAACAACTTGCTGATGATTTGGATAATTTTCCAGCTAAACGCTGAATGGATGGTGGCACTAGCGTGGTTAATCAAAGAAAGTGTTGTGAATTAAAAAAAGGTTGTAATGCTGCCCTTTTTTCCAAGAATAACAGAATGAAACCGCTGTTTTTACAGTAATTACACATCAGTGCTGATTTTAAAAATCAAGCTCTGATTGCCTTGTTCTTAGACAGGTTTAGGAGAACTGGAGAATTATAAGCATACTCTGTTGACACTTACTTAATTTAGCTGTTTTGACTGTTAAACAAAACCTCAAACAGCCTTTCACACTGTGACAGATACCCCGCTGTTACAGTGAGTTTGGATAAGTTATTTTTTGCTCAACTCAAATAAGCTCTTTGCAATCGTTGCATTTTCATCAAACTGTGATGATCCACCTCTTATTATGCAGACAAAGCTGGAAGGGGGGAGGTGGAACATCGATAAAAGATAAAAGTGACTTCCAGATAACCAGAACTTCTTCCTGGAGAGGATTTGTTCATTAATTACCATTTGTTCAAAAGTCTCCTTTGAGCACAGTCTCAGTGATCAGGATTTATTCATAGTTTATTTTTGCTTATTTTAGGCCTTTACTTTTCATTATGCTATCTTGTTTTGGCCTTCTTTTGCTCATCCTGATGAACCCACTTGATGTTCTTGGTGAACAATCACAGTACATTTAGTTCATTTTCAGAAAAATGTATTAAAATCAAATGGCAAACCCAGCTGGTACTCTGCACTTGTCTTGGTTTTATGGTGGGCTAACACAATTCTTGGTGGGGCTATAGCCCCACCAAGCCCTACCCTGGTGCCGTCTGAAGTCATGAACGTTAGTTGGTGCTCCAGTATAATCGGTATGCCTGAAACTCATCCAGTGAGAAATATCCCACGGTGCAAAAACAAGTGTGATTAAAATGCGTTTTATTCATTTTTATTAAATAAATTCATCTTAATTAACGCGTTAAAGTCCCGGCCCTAATATATATACATACATATACATATATCGATATTAGTTAGGTGATCTGATGCCAAGATGTGGAAAAAGTCGCCCCCCAATTTACGCACCATTGTAGACCCGTTACATTTTAAATCTGAACTTTGAACTTATTTATTCAAAATGGCTCTTAATACCTCGTCACACTGTGACATTTGCACCTGCTTTTTACTTGCTTTCATAGTTTTTCTATTTTATGTGTGTTTTATGTTTTTATTCCTGTTTTATCTTCACTGTGAAGCACTTTGGTCACCTTTTGGATGTTGTTAAGCGCAGTATAAATAGATAAATGTTGATTGACTGGTTGATGTAAGCTGCCTGCCTGCTATTGGGAGCAACTTTGGGGTCAGTGTTGATTATGGACACTCCGACATGTGGATTGAACCCCAAACTCTGCAATTAATGAGCCACAGATGCTTCCAGATTAAACAAACATCTGTCAGAACCTGCACACATCAGGTGTGGCGTAGACAAGGCTGGAAGGTTACATAAAGATGGAGATTTTTTTGCAGTGATAATGAAACTGACATACTTAAAAGTAATGTTAGACAATTCATATAAATATACTGTTCATCAAAAACATACCAGAAAATCCAAGCACCTGTTTTTTGCCTTTTTACTTTTCATAGAAAAAAAGCTTGCATTTTGATACAGTATCAGTTTTAATTCTACCAGTTCTGCTCATTAAAGCTGTTGGATGAATTTAAAAGAAGAACAAAATGTAAAATAATTCTGAAAGATATTAAATCAACACTCAGGTCTGCTGCAGGTACAGCTAATGAAGTCACATTTGTTCAACTGTTGCATTGTTGTGTGACAGTCTAATCCAGATGTGTAATGTGGGCCTTACAGAAGTCCCATTAAGATCTTTTAGGGAACATGTTTATAGATCTGTAATTCAATCTTTAAAAGGCATTTTTAGTTCAGCTTCATGACATTTTGTTTACTTTTAATTTCACACTTTGATTTTATGTTGAATGTCTCTTTTTTGTTGGGAACATGTTGGGAAAAAAGTGTCTCCTCTGTCAGTTGGATCGTGGATATAAGAAGATCTGGAAATGCTTTAGGAAAAGTTGTTTAACAAGCGCTTGGTTCTTAACATGTGACCACACCCAACGTGCCCTTTTATAGGTGTTAGAGAGTGAAAGAGACATGTTTAACATGCACGAAAAGAGGTCAGTAAGAGGATAAGGAACATGAGTCATTCTCACCTGTAATGGGCAAGAGCAGCATTGGGTCCACTTGCAGAGATGGTTTCAAAACTCGGGCCTCTGCTGTCCTTCTGTTTGCTGTAATGATCTTTATATTAGCTGTAACATTCAACTATAAAGTGTGTTTTAATTACAATTATTATGATGACATCATCAGACTCCACAGGGCAACATGCCCCAAACCTGCTCCCAAACCTGCGGTAACTATGTTCTACTCACTTGCGACATTGATTGACATATTCTGCAGCACTCAGCTCAGTCTCCTTCCCCTCTGGAACAACCTTTTCCAGCCACATCAACAGCTGGATTACAGCAACTGCATCTCTCACCTGCACAGTCTCAATGACACACTGACCATGAGAGTCTCCGCAAAACTCACACCGCAAAACATACAAAGTGAAAACGTCCATGTCGTACTGGTGAACAACGTATCCAAGCGTGTGATCCCTCATGTTCAAGCTTTCAATCACATCAATAAGTGTCCTACTGGACTGAACAGTAATAATCGACTTTCGTGTGTGTCTGTTTGTGGTGGACGTACATGAGCATCCCTCAGTATTCGCTGCTCAGTCTCATCTTTCGCCGCTTTAGTCGTCAGCACAGGAGAGTAGGAGCTTGTCATGAGTTTGTCCTACATGAGACCAAAAAGACAATTATCAGTACACAAATGCATAGCCTAAAATACTCAATTGTTGCTATTGAAAATGTATTAGGTGTTTATTGATTTACGGCGTGCAAAATGATTGATTCCACAGAGTAAACAAGATAATACCTGTGGTGTGATGATCTCAAAAAGTGCGTAGTTTGTGTACTCTATACCGATCCACACTTTGACCCTTGGCTTGGCCACATACAGTTTCAGATGTTCAAGAACAGAGTCATAACTTTTCAGCTGCACACAGAGGGCCCCGTTACAGGAGGTGTTCAGGTACACCCTCAAATCCTCAGTCACTCGGTCAGTGTGGACAAAGAGCCTGCAGTTCACGTGAAGGAGACGTACAATAAATGGAACGTTTTCACATATGATATAAAAACCACTGACTGTGTTGTGTATTTCTTACCAGATCTCATTCATTGTGAGGAGAGTGTAGGAGTAGAAGAAGGGATTGTATGGAATGTCGTTGCCACGCAGATTAAAGAGCCCTGACAGCAAAAACAAAACAACACCTCTAACTGTGAGCAGCAGTTCTCACATTCGTTCACATTATCTACATCCATCCTTTGGACAACAAAGCTCCGTTTGCATCCATCACGGGTGTTTGATGTACGTGACTTCCTCTGTGCTCCTGTCATTTCAAACGTACTCACTAATTCTGAAATCAGCACTCACAGTCAGGAATAGATTGAAGAGCAGCTCTGCACTTGCATCTTTAGGAAGACGGTTTTGAATAAAACCCTTTTATCTTACACGTTTCTGAGCTGAAGTCTGATTAACTCCTGCATCAAACACTTCTTATTGCTGTGCCCATCAAATCAGTGGCCTGTCAAGTCAACTCTATTTTCATTACTTCTGGAGGTTGTTGACATTTCTCGCTGTCTGATTTCCCACTGAGACAGTTTTATGCTCTGACATTCAGATGTGTGCTGCGTGTATTGTATATCCTGAGCTGGACTGCAAGCTATGATAATGCAGAATTTTTTAGGGCTGGGCACATTAACGCGTTATTTTTGCGTTAACTAATGACTTCATTATCGCCGACAATTATTTGTCTTCCATTAACGCAGTTTTTATTATTTATTATTTTTATTGTAAACGTCTGTTGCTCACTGGCTTTTATTTGGAAAAAGTCCATTGTGAGCGAGCCTAGTATGTGGCTTACCGCTGCGGCGCTCACAGGAAACAGTCAGAAAAGAAAAGAATGGCAGATGAAGCGGGCTGAACAAACATGGAGAAGGTTATGGAACTTTTACATTTTCATTTCCATGTTCTTCCAGACAGAGCAGTCGACAGGGCAAAAGTTATTTGTTAGCATTGCAACGTTAAATTGTCTTATCACTGGAGACTGTACAGTCCCAATAAAAGTGCGTCATATGCTACTTTTGAATTCATCATTGGATTTTGCATTACAGTGAAATTAATCACAGGAAATCATGTGATTAACCCGATAAAAGAATTTAATATTTGCCTGGCCCTAATTTTTTTTATGTATTTACTTATTTATCCATTATGTAGTTTGATGATATTATATACTTTTGATGGTGGAACTTGCAATAAAAAGAAAAAAAAAGGCCATGTATTATCAATTTAGAAAGCTGATAAATTTGGAGATGTCTGTCCAACCAAATTAGTTTTATTAGAAATTATATTTTCATTGTCAAAGAAGATATTTCAGAAAGTTTGTGTTGTTTGTGTTTGACAAACAAGAGCTAATAAGGTGTCAGGATGTTGGTGTTACACCAGAGAGAATCAGGTAGCTACATGTCACTGACAGCCTGGGTGGTGTTCGTGGTACTGAGGAGTTAGGAGGCAACTAAGTTTAATTTACAGGTAGGTTTATTTAAGCTACCTGTAAATGAGCTCAGAATGCAAGAGTAACGCGTTACAGAGCAAAAAGACTGGGGGGAATCATCTGTGAGGAGCGGCTGTGAGGAACCTCTACAAACTCCACAATTAGAGCTTCTGTAATGCATTTATAAGATTAATATTTCAGTTGCATTTCTGTGCGTCTATATTACGGCAAGTTTTATAAATCAACATGGCTTTCTGATTTGACCACATCATGGATGAATTTACTCACAGGCTGTTTCATCCAGAGCTGAAAGAAGAAGAGCCGTGGGCTCGTATGGATTGTCCCTCATCAAACTCCGAATGTGCTCCACCTTCATCTGCCAGGACCTTTCTGCAAAGAGACACACTTTACTTTTATTTTCATCCATTGCCATTGTGTTGAGATATTCTCGTGCACGGGAATAACCTCCTGTAATGTTCCATATCAAATGTATAATCCCCTTCATTTCGTTTAAACCTGCAATAAGAATAAGACACAACATCTAAAATGAACAGCATTTCATTGCTTTTAGAAAGTGAAACGAAAACACCTTTCTACGACTAAATGACAAGAAGACAGATGTGGTGTTTGTCGGTCCTTCACCAACACCACATTCAGCTCAGCCAGCCACCAAAGGGCATTAACTTTCAATCTCTATCCACATGCCAAGAGTCTTGGACAGACAAACTTCGTATTGAAAAGGGTTTTTCCAATTCTCCAGTTCAGACATTGCTCCATTCACTTCCCACAAAGTAAAGAATCCCTTCAAATAATTGTATTTGTCAACGTTCTTGCTTTAGCTCATTAAACTTATGCAAAAGTCTTTCACACATTTGACTGGAAGAGGTTACAGGAATAAATGGGATATTTCAGCAATGTCCTCACTGCCAGAAAACATGAATGTAATCGCCACAATCTGAATCACACTCACTGAACAATATTTTGTTTCAGTGGTGAAGGCAGAGACCACAGACAGAGTTTCTGGTGTCATCATTCTGCAGACAGTGAAAGCACCCTGCAGCTCCACTCAGTCAGGTCAGTCCCATGTTAAGTCTTAACTAGGGCTGGAACTCGATTAAAAAGATTAATTGATTAGAGGCTTTGTAATTAATTAATCGAAATTAATCGCATTTTTAATCGCATATAAAAAACAGTGAGAAGCATTTTTTCACATGGATTTTAGTATACCATTGAATAATGACTAAATACATAAGTTTAAGCAACAAAACATTGTTTTGAGAAGCCACACATGCTCAGGGAGAACATGCAAACTCCACACAGAAAGGCCCCAGATGGGATTCGGAACTAGGTGCTGTGAGGTGACAATGTGAACCACCATGTGGAAATTAGAGATTCATAAACATATTGATCATGGGAGCTTTCGAATTGTGATCACTAGGTGCTTTTGTAAATGTGATGCTTTTACAACTTTGTCCTTCTCCTTGATGTCCCTATTGTCTACAAAACTTTTCATTACTTTATGGACTCCATCCTGACATTCAGCCAAGAATAAGAGCAAGCTTTTACATCCAATCTATGAGACATCATTTATACAAGACTCACTTAAAACCTTGTGCACACACAGACCATTAAGTTTATGGTGCTCTCCATTTGTTCCATTTTCTGCTCTCAAGTCATAAAGACTAATAAGACTCTAGAGGATCCAGACAACGTCCTCATCTGGAGTCTTCCTCATCCTTTTAAGTCAGTGTTTAATCTTTCAGACAGCCGTAAAAACGTGAACATAATGTAAAAACCTGTTTATGGCTGTGTTTGCTGAGTTGCTTATGGCTCTCTGTAAAGTTTGCAGGTATTTATCAGCTCGAAGATAAACGGCACCACACAGGTAGACGTGCAGACTGCAGTGTATGTTCAAACACACACGCCGTAGGGAAACCTACGTATCACTCTGTCAGGCAGGCGGGTGAGGCTGTCAGGTGGGAGCTGCGGTCTGTCCTTCCACACTTGGTCGACCAGGTTAACAGGGATGGATTTGAGGCTGCGATTGCTCGACTCGAAATTGATGCTGTAGTCTTCCTGCGTCTCTAATGGAGGAAATTACAGAAGATTACACACTGAACTGAACCAATAACAAGTAAACAGTCTGCATGGAGTCTGGTGGCTCCATCAATAATCTTCCATCTACTACGACGAGACATTTATTGATGTTAAGCTGGACTGTCAGGTGAGGAAAAGAAGTGAGACTCACTGAGGGAGAAGAGGAAGGGATCAAAGCCGATCTTGCCGCCTTGTGGTACCTCGGAGATGAGCCACCCTGCAACGCTGCTGATGGACCCTAAAACATCACCCAAGACAGTTACTGACTTCACAGAGAGTGACAGAATATAAAAGATTATTACAATATTTCATTTTTGACAGAGTAGCTTTGGAATAAATCAAATGCTTTGTTTAAAATATGGGCTGAAATATTCCAGTTCCTGTAAAAGTGATTATCATGACACAGAATACACAAATCTGCTAAGAGTACACTCAGCTGCTTCAAGGGTGCATCAAGCAACATGTCGGCGTGATTACACGGTTTTAATGATTAATATTCAGTTAGTAAAAGGGTACATATAGGTGCATTAGATACAAAAGTATAAACACAGTAGGAGAAATCAAAAGGGATTTCAGAACCAGTTTTCAACGGGTTGATTTCCAGTTCAGATATCTAAGATTTTTTTTACCTACTTTTTTTTACAGATGAAAGT
Organism: Leuresthes tenuis; assembly: GCF_036924035.1. Lineage (NCBI taxonomy): Eukaryota > Metazoa > Chordata > Actinopteri > Atheriniformes > Atherinopsidae > Leuresthes > Leuresthes tenuis. Next base: position 11,658,443 of record NW_027325365.1, on the reverse strand, counting down.
GCTGTTAAAACATCAACATGTCACAAATGCACATTTGCATCAGTGAGAGAGAAGAGATTTCTTAATGTGTCGTTTTTGTGGTCTACATTAATGTTTCCTATGAAATATCATAAATATAGATGTACAGGGTTGCGTGCTGCTACTTTGGGTTTCATAAATGATGTGAGATTTTATATGGATGAATGTAAAATGAAGACCTCATTAAACGTCACACTTTGTCGCTCCAACCTCTGAATACTATAACAATACATTGCTTCGGTGCTCCAGTTCCAGTTAAGTTGATTGTGTAGCTCAGCGGGCTTAAATGGGTGCCTCAAAGTCATGGTCATTTCTATTAGTTGAATGTTAATTTTGTTATAATGTACCTGATGTAATCAGGGCTAAATGTGAGCGATCTACATCTTCACTGATGAACCAGCTCTTAAAGTATTTTCACTCGTGACCATGGTTTAAATGACCTCTAAACTCTGGAATATTGTGTCTTTGTCAAAGCTGTGGGAGGTACAAGGCTTACTTCTCTGTTGTGTATTTTCTGTCTTGTTGAAAGATCCCATGGAATAAAAAAGAAAAAAAGCCTGAACACTCTCCGACTTCCCATCAGTTTGTGTCTCTCAGCCCTAAAAACACCTTGTTGATTAAAATTTTTCAAAATGTGATCCTCCAGAGAGTGGACATATCAGGAACATTTCATTCATTGCCTCAGTGTTTCATATTTGTCTGTTGAAATCACTTCTGGCACAGAGGAATCAGCTTTTTCAGTGACAGTACCTTGTAGGAGTTCTATTTCATGACAATTATTCACATTAAGAAATTCATGAGTCTCAGTAGTGTTTAACAAGCATTTAGCACTCTGCTGAGTTCTGGACTAACAACAAACATACAGAAAATAATCATTTATATGAGTGTGCTGTACAAACACTTGAAAATCAGCATGTACAGTGTTAGAAGTGTTTCTGCACAATCAAGCCTAGGCTTGGAGTGTTTTTTTTTTAAATGAAAACCCAGTAATAACATGAACAAAAACCCAACACACCAACATTTAACTGAAATCTATGTGTGCTGTGTTGTCATAACAAGTAAGTACAATGTGATCACCCCTACCATCTTTTTCCAGCTCCCAGTTGCAGTCCAGTTGTCTCTCAGCTTGAACCCAGTAGCGGCTGTCTGTCCACAGAGCGGCCTTGGTCTGAGTAACTACAGCAGTGCCTGGGGAGAGGCAGGACAGCAGCTGTGCTATGAAGTGGGCAGTGGTGACAGTGAATTACAAATACTAATGACTATAAATGTCAGAGGTGACTTAGAACAATGCGTGATGAGACAGCTAATGTAGAAAAATGCGAGCAAGGGAAGGAGAAACAGGACGGTGACTAAAAATACAGCAACCAGGAGATGTGTGGTGGATACATAATTGTTTTGTTAGATTATCAAGCGTTGCAACCACACATCTGATATAAACTTTGACAGAAACAGCTCAGCTGACCCCTGAATCTGAGACGTTGCACATTTGATTCTTTCTGGCAGCCCAGAAAGTCTCTTTAATGAGTTTGGCATTAGGATTGTCCTGGTGTAAACATCTTTTCTTGGAAAAGCAGAGCACAGAAACATGAATAAATACTAATTCTGTTCACTGTCACAGACCTCTCTAGCTATCAGACAAGCAGCTCGGCGAGGGTGATCGCCAACAAATGAGAGGCTGCAATGATGCAGCGAGTGAAAGCGATGAAAACAAATGAACGAGGAGCCAGGGAGGAGGTGGGATGAAAGTAGAAGAGCATTGTGACCGCAGCACTCAGACGCGGGGAGTTGAGTCATAAGCAGGAGGAGGAGGAGGAGGATAGGATTGTACCTGCGGAGCCTGTAAAACCAGTCATGAAGGCCATCCTGGCATCACGTGGTGCGATGTACTCGCTCTGTCAGGGAGACAGTGGGTTAGAACCGCACACACACAAGCTTTAAGCCCAGATGGATTAATTATGAGGTATGGCAGATGTACCAGGTGAGCATCAGTGCCAGGGATGATGTAGGCAAAGATATTCATAGGAAGCATTTGGGCTCGTAGCTCCTGCAGCTGGAGAGTGGTATTCACCGCTGTGCTGGGGAGGTACTGAGACACACACACACACACATACACACACACACACACACACACACACACACACACACACACACACACACACACACACACACACACACACACACACACACACACACACACACACACACACACACACACACACACACACACACACACACACACACACACACACACACACACGAGGAGGGAAAAGCTTTAAAACTGGATTCACATCTGAGAAGCTGCTGATTCATCTCCTTCTCTATCTACTTCTATAATCATTAACTGTATAACAATCTCGTAACACGAGAACACTGTATAACGTCTTTGAGGTCAATGTTACATCTTAATTATTGTGATTTTATGGAAAGAAGTCAGTTCTAAGAATAGAAGAGATGTTAAACTAAAATTGCTCTCTCTCTTACCGGTGGAAATGCAGAACAGTTCCTCTCAGTTTGCTCGTATACAACAGCACCAACAATGTTTCCTGAAAGCAGAAGCACAGAACGCAAAAAAAATAATTCACCCCTGAACTTTTAGGAGCAATGCAATCAATCAAGATAGTGTAATTAAATTGAGTCTTTCCCCACTGATCTGTTGAACATGCAAAAAACACACTGAAGGATATGAACAGAGCTGTTATCTCTCCCTAGAACAAACGATGTAAAGAGCTACCGAAGGCACAGAAAGAGCAGAGTCTTATGACAGTTGGAAATGTGCAATCAGACTGATTTTACTATCAAAACAGACCTGACCTACAGTAAATCCACTGTAACGTTTGAGCAGCTTTTATACATACATTTTCTGCAGTCATAAAATAACAGAAATATTGATTCTCAGAGTGATTCCATAAGGATAGCGGAGGTTGATCACTAAACATTTAAGATGAACTCTTTACCTGTCAGTGCTGCCACAGACAGAGCCAAAAGCCACACACAGGAAGGCATCTTCAATCCGCTATGAACAGATCCGCTCTCAGAGTGGCTGCTGATCTCATGTGCATGCAGGCTATGAGAGAAAGTGTGTGTGGGTGCTTGTAACTGCTCGTAGGACTGTCCTCCCCACCTCCCTCTCCTCCTCCTCCTCTGCCACCACTCATTATCTCCTCTCCCTGCATTCCTGGTGGGATTCACATGTAGTGGCTTTAAGACTGGATTTCAAGGCTCTACAACAATTGTTTGCTTCCTGACCTTAAACATGTGCCAAACCACAATAATTACCCACCTAGATTTTTCCTGCTTCAATTCACTCATTGTTTTTACATTGAATTATGGATGTTGAAGAAGAAATATTATACTGAAAATCATGGATAAATAGAATAGAATTGATTGATGAAATTACATTGTTGCGGTATAAAGAATAAGTATAATAGAATATAAAAGCGTCAGAAAAGGAATGTGAATCAACTGAATGAAATGTGGGATCAAGTGAATTTGAATCAGTTTCCAAATCTGATTTCAAGTGAGTAAAGTAGGTTGTAAACGCCAGAGAACAGCAGTAGAGACTGTTCGCAATGCAGCCACAGTAGAGAAAGTAAATATCCTGAACCAGAAACAAACCTCCAGGAAGAAATGTAACAACTAGAGCAGTATATCTTCAAGAGGCAAAGTACTTAAATCTCTGGGAATATCTGGGATGCTATGAATACCATCTCTCGGAAACAGCTGTTCAGTCATGTCATTTTAATCTTTGCAAAAATGTTTCCGTCCCGCTTGGTGTCCATCAGGTCTGCTTCAAAATGGGAACAAACCACAACAAAATCCTAGAAGTTCTTTTATTTTATTTTATATTTTTTACCATTTCCATTCAGCTTTACTTGTTCACATCTTCTAGATATGAATCATGAATAACAGGGGAAACTGGCTAATGATAATCTAAATAAAATAAACAAATTAAAGAATAAAAAGAACAAAAACGAACAAATAAATATAATCGTCCTTGATTAAAGGCTCATTATGTAGGATGACCTCTTGTGCCAGTCCTCAAGTAGCTTTTGTTGCACTCCTTTTCGCATACTCAGCTCCAGAGCAATCCTCAACACAGAACAAGCCTTCTTGATCTGATATTCAGTTTCTTTGAGTCTCTGGCTCTGATGGTACTGCCCCAACAGATGGCTGCAAAGCAGATTTAACTCTCCACCACAGATTTATAGAAGAAATGTAACATCTTGGTGCAGACATTAAAAGACCTTAGCTGCCTCAAGAAGTACAGCCTGCTCTGTCCCTTTCCAGTCCAGTCTGTTAAACCTCCAGGTATCTATATAATCCTTCACCAAAGACTATTTTTATCCTCTCCTAGGATAAAGATAGTGTTTAAATGGTTTATTTGTTGATCTCCTAAAATCCACAGTCATCTCCTCTGTGTTGTTTACATTCAAGATGAGGTGATTGTTCCAACATCATGCCACAAATTGGTCAACCAGTTCTCTTGTCCATCACTGATACATCCAACAACTGCAGAGTCATTTGAATATTTCTGGAGACGACAGGACTCTAAGTTGTACTGGAAGTCTGATGATGGAGAGAAACAGAGAGAGTACCGGTAAGCAGTATAAGGCTGTTCATGGGGAGTCTGTGTGATGGTGGGTGCTTTCATCTGTGGACAGATCATACCAGCATGCACAAATGTCTGTGTCTGACGATTCAAGGGTAATAGATAAACCCTTAAATCTGCAGAGACTTCAATAAATAAATGTTCTTGAACTGTCAAATCCTTGAATTTATGTCAAATGTGCTACAAAAAAAAAGTGTAACAGGACTTACTGTAGTTTGAAGAGGAAGGAGGAGAAGATAAAGAGAGGGTGGATGTATTGCTCATTACTCTGTCTTTGAAAATCTTTATCAATCTCATTTTACATATCCAGATCCACTTCAAACAATCCACATACACTGATTGCCTTGTTAATTAGGAAGATCCTCTTGCTGCCAAATAATGATAAAGATACAACCAGCAGTTGGTCGTCAAAGCTTAGCCTGGAAATAAACTTCCCTAATTAAAAATTCACGTTTAATTTGGTTATGTTGGTAAAACATGACTTTGGTGGAGGTATCTGGTGATGACTTCCTGATGTAGCTTTACAGACAGGAGAGTTGTATTGATACACTAACGTAAAAACATGTAGGTTTCAGCAAAATGACAAATAATGATTCCAAGTGTCAACATTCGAGAGTCAACTTGCATATGCAGGAAGTCTGCAAGTCACCATGACTGCAACAATGACAGGAAACCACATGTAAAAACACAATCATTCCTAAAAGGTATGAAAAACTATAACATGAGAGACGTGAATGATGAACTATTCAAAACATTCTAAATACATGCATTCTTTACATTTACTTATATCAGTGCTGCTGTTTTACTTACAGCTTTAAATGAAGAGCTCAGAATAAAGTGTAATGATCTTAATAAGAGTAGACGGGTCAAGCATCAGATCACTGGATTAATTAGTCAGTAAACATCAAGTACAAAACCTCGGAGGAGCCCCAGAGCAGTCTGGTAATGCTGGTTTATTAATGCGTTGCATCAGATTTATGCACATACTGTGCTGCATGTAACTGACTTACTGACTCTACGTGGTGTGAGCACATTTTTTATCTGGCAACACCTCTTTGGTGCACTGGGATCCATCAGCTTTGAACATGACTTCAAAACCTGCCAAGAAATGAGACACAGGCTGTGGTATAAAAAGGTTAACAACATACATTGATCACAGAGCATGAATTCTCTGAATTCCTCTCGCTAAGTTTGATAAATGTCTTTAAGCCATGATATCAACTAATTAAAAGAAAAACAGCAAAACTAATTTGGTATCAAATTTAAATTGATGTACAAATTTAAGTTTTTTTTAGTCAAGCAGGGACCTCTCAATGAAAAATTATCCCACTGACTGACTGATCATAAAGCACAAATATAGTTGTTGTTTAGGAAGTCTGATTAAAACCATATTTACCAATTGCTCCTAATGTGTTGCTAATCAGCACATAAACTAAGTTGTCTGTGATAGAGAGAAACTTCATTGCTCTTGCAGGCAATGATTTTTGGAAGTGTTTCTGAGTTCATGCAGTGATTTTTATGACTCAGTCATGTCTGTTTTTGATACAGCGTTGCCTGAGAGCATGAAGATTACAAGCATCCAGGACTGAATTCTCATTTGTGTCACTTGTTAATTGAGATTTTTTCAGATTTTCTGAATTTTTTTGTACTGTATGTACTGTAGCTGATAGAAGGCTTCAAACGTCAAACTCTAACTCTGACATTAAGAATAATTCTACTGTTCATATTATTTTTGGAACAGAGGCTGTATGTAATATAATTATGTATGAATAACAAGTCTTTCTAAATGCCAACAGTGCAATTTTACAGTGTCACGCTCAAAGCAACTTTGCTGCTGCTCACAACAGTATTTTTAGATATCATGTGACCCAGATACTAAGTTGGACATTTCGTTATCTTATTAAGTGACAGACTCTCGAAACACTCCAAACCATCTGATTGTAATCAGTGTGCAAGCCAGGCCGAACAAAACACAAGTTTTAAGTCTGTAAGACTTTCTAAATTGAATTAGATATGACTCAATTTAGATCTTATTTAAGAATCCCAAAGGACTGATTGTTTCATTCTGATAAGATAGAGAAAACATGCTGTAAGAGCATAGAGGAAACAAGCCTTGCAGCTTTGACAATGACCTGAGAGAGGCTTGAGGAATCACAGTCCAGTGGCAGCATTGCCAACAATTCCTGGTTTGGTAAATTGCGCAGCATTTAATTTTTTTTGTTATTCACACTGTTGTCGCCTTGTCATTTATGAAGAACGACCTCAGCCCAGACTGAAAAACTAACAACATGAATATCTTCTGCTTTGCCTTCATTTCAGCTAACAAACAACAAAGCTGCCACACTGTGCCACATTATTATTGTGATTATTATTATTATTATCAATTAAGTGGAGGAAAACAGCTGTGCTAAATAACTAAAAGTGCTAAACTGACTCATTTTCCGCTTGTCTCAAATACCTCTTGAATAAAAACTAGCCTCTACAGGTGAATACTGGAATGCTAACGGAAAATGTCAAAGGTTTTCTTTATTTTTCCACTTCATGCATTCTACTATGCTCATACTGAGAAAGGGACGAGTATGGAGCCCGACACCCAAGTGCAAATCTTATCTGCTCATGTTTCACTGAACAAGACTGATTATGTCATGTTTAAGAAGGGTACATAGCTGACGATGTATCTCTACATGTCTAATCAGGACAATGTGGTGAGATCAGGTGCAGATTAGAAAAAAATCATAGTCATCCTGGGGCTATATTCTCAGGGTTGAAGGGATTAAGAGCCATAGTCAAATATCAGTGTCTTTCTTTTTTACAGTTTGGGGTGTATATGAATCTCAGAGGGCTGATTTGTGTGGCTGAATGATCCAGATAATTTGTTTTAAGTTCTTCTGCCGACTAGACTGAGATCTCAAAGCTCAGTCCAAAGTAAATTACGCTTAACTAATTATTGTAGCTACTCATCCATGAGCAATGCTGACAGAACCTGAGAGCAACTCTCACAGAAGAGGAGAGAAACCGGTGGAGAGGAGTAGAGCAGCTTTCCGATTCCTCTTCCATGATACATTTGCAAGAGTCTGCAGTGTGATAGTTGCAATGCCCTGCTTCAGCACTGTAAATAATGATTTCTATTGGTATCCCATGTGCAGCGGTGTGGTACAGACATTTATCATCCACACAAGCTGAACTGCAGACACGTTCTGTTATCATGTTGGGAAAACCTCAAGCGGACAGCACAGTGATGAAAACTTCCCTTGGATTTGGACGACAAAACAGCAAAATAGAAGTATGTGCAGATAAAGAACGAATGAAAGCAGCAGCAGCAGAGTGTGAAATGACTGCTGCTGCCCTGGTTAAATTATGGTGACAGAAATGTACATTATAGCAAATATGAGAACAGATGGAAATTCAGAGTTTGCTTCAACAGTAAATGAAGATGGGGACACATCAAAAACCAGGCTGTAAAAAAAAATAAAGGCCTGTTTCCATTTTTGTAGCCTTGACTCTTGTGTTGGGGAAAATTTAAGTCTTAGGCATTATTTGAAATATTAAGCCATGTAAGAATGATGAAAAAAAAAATAAATCAAAGAATAACTATTGCCTCACTTGTCTCTTTTGTTTTGAAGCAAAGTTGAAAACCCCACTGAGTTTAGACTTTGGAATAAAGTCACCTGCATTACAGCTGTTAATGTTTGGCCACCATCTGTCATTGTGCACAGGTCAATAAAACCCTGAAGTGGCCATAAAGCTAGTTAAGTTTGCATAATTTCTCCATAACACAAGGAGAGGAAGATGGAGCAGCAGCAGTAACAGTTACTATGCAACTTGCACTTAAGGGTTGTAAACTGTTAATGGGAGGCTGATGTCTGGAGACCCTCAAGAATCCTGTGATGGAATCAAGTATTTGATCAAAACGCAGCGTTTTAATGTTCATTCAGACATATGTGCTGCAACATTTATCATGTTGTCACTGGAGGATCTATTCAGGGGAATACTGTATAATGGACTGCAAAAGTGACTAAGTTGGTCACAAAAATTAATGTAAGTATCATGTTGGTGTAGATTCCCAGTCGTTCAGATCAAGGTGATCCAAGGAAAAGCAACTGGACTTCTTTTCTTGATTCTTGAACATGTTTAATCTAATAGTTTGAAATATCTGGTGAGATGTTTTAGGCATATAAGCTGTTGTTGGAACATTCACACGAAGCCATTTTCAAATATGAACACCTGAAATGTTCATGAGACTGTACAGATAATTTAATCTGGTTACCTCAGTCGCTGTCCACACAAGGACATGAAAGTGAAAGGCTCTCTGCTGGAGATGAGAGGGTAGGGGTGCATGGAAACAGGTGACCTGGGCACAGAGGAGACAGCAGGTTGTGAAGCAATTACGCTGTGAAAATCACTGTTTTCTTTACAACAGATTAAAAATAGCAGATGAGGCTCCCTATTGTTTTGACATGAGTACTGCTTGTATCTGTCAGCAGAGAGAACAAACCCTCACCAGCACACACGCTTCCTTTCACAGCAAATGGCTTTGGAGAATCGTTGAAGTCACACATGAGTCACTGATCCATTTTGTGGGTCCTTTGATATGTTGTCACATTCTGGTCACATGATTCAAAGTGTGGCTGTGAAACTGTATGAGCACTTCTTCTGTTTAAAGTGGCATCACTTTAATGAAGCCTCTGGTATCACCTACTGAACAGTCAGCGCAGTTACATGCACAACTAAACTGAAACTCAAACTGTTCGCCCCGACCATTTAGTTGGACTAGCATCCCTGTAACAGTATACATCCCAGAAAACAGACAGCTTTGGGTCAAATCTGGCAGACTGTGGCTGTGTTTAGACAACAATATATTTCACTTTTGTGCCTTTTTTTATTTCATTACCAACTTTAATAGGTGATGTTTTACAACATGGTATCATACTAATATGATTTTTTTTTGTAAATATATATATTTATATGCAGACACATTATATACTGTAGTTTCTGTGCTTCAGACGCACATCACAGATAATAATTACTGGATTCTTATAGCAGCACAGTCATCTTTTTCCAGGTCTTTAAAAAATTTCTCATACCACCTTTCACTAACTCCATGTTGTTTTCCAAAGAGGTCTCTGTCTTTTTGGATAAAAGTGTCTGCTAAATACATGTAACAAACACACACACAGAGCAAAGTTGCATGTCTCCTCTGTGTTGATGATAAACATCTGATCCAGCCAACAGTGAGGGGGGACGCTATCTGTGACAGGAAATGAAACATGCAGTGGAACCATAATGTACCGTACCATGTAATGGAAAACACCATTAGTGTCCGCCCTGAAGAGCAGGGGATGGAGAAGGGGAAGTGCAGGGTTGTCTGCTCAGACTGGTACCAAATAAGCAGTAGGAAGTCAATGAAGGCATGGGTGTTTGGATCTACGTTAATCCAATAAATTTGAAAAAAACACAAGCTTTTTGTTTAATGTGTCGCTGAAGCAGGAGATCTACTTCACACCGCTTGGCAGACACAACAGCCACATCTTCATAATCATCGTTGGCACCTATGCTAAGTGTATGATCTACCCATCACTTCAGAAAATGCACGATTTGTTTGGGATAAAATAAGTGCATCCTTTTTATGGCCAGCACTGAAGAGAACAGACGAGAGCAGAGGAACAAGAAGGAGGGGAGAACGTTACACAGATAAAACACTGCAGTTTGTCATGGTGATAAACTGTCAGACGGCAGTTGATCAGTTTTCAACACAACAAAACACAGAGACTCAGTGTATGACTGCTTCAGTGAATGTTGGGATACTCTTTTCTCTTGGGGTTTAACACTTGTGGCTGAGAAATAACACCAAAGCAGAGTGAGATCTCAGACTGCCCTCATTTTATTTACAGCTTTTTTTTAACTTACTAAATTACAAGCCTCTGACTTGTTGTTACTCTCACATGCACCCATGCTATGTGCAACATACAGCATATGTGGCAGACATTAAAATCAAGCTGTCAGTGTAATCTGTGTTTGCCGCTGGTGCCACCAAGTTTATATGTTATATTTATATGTTCTGCTGCAGCACTTGTACTAAAATCTCCACCACCAACATCTACCGACAGTGTAATAGTCCATGGTTTACTGTCCTTTGGGTTCTTAGTTTTATAGCTAGTTTAATTATTTCTTAGTGCCCTGGTTTACACTCTATACCATGTTCTGGGTTGACATTTTGTTTGAGCTTAATCCCTTGCATTTGGGTTCTTGTCTTTAACCCTAGATATCATCAGCTGCCTCAATTAACAAAGATTAACAAAGATGCATATATATATATATATATATATATATATGCATCTTTAATAATCTCAGTCTATGTCAGATCCTTGCTGCTCCTCTCACCTGTTGGTTTTCTCCGTCTTTCTTTTCCTCTCTCTTCTGGTTATCTCCCTGTCAGGTTGTTCCATTTATTAGTAATGTATTTTCTAGGTTTAGTTTATGGTTTTCTGGCTCTTAGCTGTATATTTGGTGTCTTTTAAGAAGGACTTCAGTCATCATCGATTTGCTTCAGGGCTGCTGTTTCCTTCATTTAAAACTTACAAAACATACAGACTTTCAATCTCAACTCTCTTCGAGGAGACTCCGCTCAATATTTTTTGTACTGTATATTGTTTAAAAGCAGGGATGAAGCTATAATATTCATGTTTATCCAAATTATCAATCAGATGTAGTTTTTTTTTTTATTTTCCCCTGTGTCAAGGTCTGTGTTTTTTATGTTTAGGTTTAGATGTTGTTTTTTTCTGTTCTTCACTTCATGTCATGTTCTGTTACCTCCTGGTTAGGTTAGTCTTGGTTTTATGTTCACTGCTTTTGTAAAGCTCCTGTTCTGGGTTTAGTTGGTATTTTTTCAATACTCTTTATTCTAGCCAGCTTTACTTCCTGTTTTGTTTTGTAGATCCTGCTCCTCTGTTTCCGTTTCTGATTATAACTGGTAAATGGTCCGCACTTAGGTATAAAGCATCTTTTTAACCTTGTTTAGGTTCTACAAAGCACTGTCTCACACAGACACAGAGACAGCACTCTATGTACAGTTTGTGGTGCTTTTTCTCAACAATCAAACTCTGCTGAGTGGTGTGAGGTTCAGCTGTCGATGCCCAGCGTCAAAGTGTCCAAGGACACTGGGGAATGAACATCTGACTTGGAAGGCAATCACTCCACCAGCTGAGCCACATTGTCTGCTTTGTTCTGCCTGGCTTCTTTTGTTTCCTTATAGTATTATTGTTATAATTTATTCTTTCATTTACTTTCAAAATAACTGTTTTGTAAAGGTGTTTTGTGTGAATATTATTTCCAAACTTTTGTCTTTGCTGTAATCATCTGAACCATTTTGTCACCATTTTATGCTTTTAGGGTGTCTGTCTACACCTAAAAATAGCCTTTTGGTCAACTCTAAAAATGAAGAGCTTCAAACAGCACAAGGATGTCATCGTCATTTAATGACCCCCTCAGTAATGTCACGGTTTTAGACTTCTGAGGTCAGACTTTATACTTTCGATTTAATCTAATTTGATGAAATTATTCACAATTATTCACAAGCTTTCAGTGTATCTGATCAAATTAATCTGTGCTGAATAACTAAAACATATTTTCACTTTGATGCTTTTCAAATGAAGTACTGACACTTTCCCTGCCTCTTGAAAGACTTGCACTGTAATATTCCACATATTTATCTTCAGAGTTGTCTTCCTCTCTGATCTTAAACTTTTGAATGCTTAATGAGATGGAACAACCTTTTCTAATCATGTTTGTCTTTAACTTCCATCATCCTCCAAAGTCAGAGCTCTATGTACTAAAACTAAAAAAAAAGAAATGTGTCACAGAACACTAAAATACTACTAAAATATTGATTAATACAGTGATAATTTGAAACAACAAGTTGATGAAACAGCATAATGTTAACAACATTAGAGAATAACCGTTTTAGCATGATTCAACCCTCCAACTCAACTTTCAAATCTACTGCACAGTGTAGCTGTATGAAAGTCACACATATATCTGTATATATATATATTAAGTATACAGTATATCTTAAAGAGATGTAGTCCACTGTCCATACTTTTTTTTTCAGCATATAACAAACTAGAACATCTTTACTGACGCAGACACTAACACGGACACAGACTCAGCATTGGCAGTTTGTAGTAAACCTAAATCACCACTTGGTGGCGGAAGTGCATCAAGAAGTCTAATGCAGCGTCAGTGAATCCCAGCCAAATAAAGTAATAATTAAGCGTAGTCGTTCGCATGCTTTTAGAAACGCACACTAACAGTTTCTGTTGAACAAGAAAAAAAGTCCTACTTGTGAGCATATCACCATAAAAAATAAGTGAAAACAAAAATCCATTTGGTAAATGTCATGTTTCAATTAAACTTACATACAGGAGTCATCGTAAAAGTAATTCCTCCCAGGAATTGATTTGAGATCACTTTAAAAAGACAGTTATGCATACATTACATCAGAGGTACCCCATTTCTTGTCTGTTTGTTTATACATTTTACATCCTGAACTCCAAAACCAAAAATACCATCAATAAATTACACAATTCTTCTTTAAAATTGTTCATTTTACTCCAGAAAGCATTGGCAGACACAGTCGGGGATAAAATGTCAAATATAAGCGAGATGCTCTGATTTGATTCACTGCGGTCACAGCAGAAATGGTGAAGGGTCACATTAACTTCAGCTGGTACACAGAAAAACTGCACTGTAATTTCATTTTATTTAGTATAATCTTATTACTACGTTTGCCCACCGACCCCACATGTAACTTTGTAAAATCTCATATACAATCTTAATTAGTCCCTGTGGTGGGTGTTTATTTTTCACTGTAAAAAATGGCTTACACTGACATCAGAATTAAGCTCCAACAAATTGTATTTTGTTTGTACACAACCATAGATCCTAGAAGAGTCCTGTTATTAACCTTTAAGTGGTATACCTCGGAACCACAATTGAAATCAATTGATAAAAAAAAAATCAGTAGTGACTTGTTTGTTTTGTGGGATTATGCTTTACTGCCTTAAGAGATCCAGAAACAGAGTCAGGAATGGTAAAATATTCTCAAACTAAGGAAGTTCTACTACGACTTTCTGATATGGATAAACAGTAAACCATCCATCCATTTTCTGTATCCGCTTAATCCGTCGGTCGGGTCACAGGGGGGCTGGAGCCTATCCCAGCGGTCATTGGGCGAGAGGCAGAGTACACCCCGGACAGGTCACCAGTCCGTCACAGGACCACACAGAGACAAACGGGACTTGACAGTAATCATTAATGTTAAATCGATAGCTAATTTCTTAGTTATTGCACAGTACATAGTTTCCCCATGTCTGTTCATTAATAACTCCTTACTGTCCAATATATTTATTGATTCTGAGTTGCTTAAGAGGATTTAATCAGGCCAGTCTCTTCATTCTTCATCTTGAACAAATGTTTGGATACAAAGAGACAGACTCAGTAGGGAGATTGTATATAAGAGAATATGACCACATGGGGGCACAAGTGTCAAAAGTATTGTACTTATATGTATTTCTCAGTCTCAGTGAACACTCTGTTCTTCAAAAATCTCTCTCCATTAACAGTGCTCCCATTCACAATCTATATCAGTAAAACACAAAGTCATGCCTGAATGTGCTGGCATGCATGTGTCTGTGTTTGTGCCTGAGGCATTCATTGCTAGTGTCAGCCATCGGCCACGCTGCAGCCTGGAGATGACGCTTAAAGTTATGGACCAATATTAATAAATGGTAGCCCTGGCAACAGTGTTGAGTGTGTGAGTCAGAGGAGCTGAGGCACAGGGGAAGGCAGGGCACTGTTGGCCGAACATGGATGCTGTCTGAAAACCACTGTCAGGTCTGCTCGTCAACCGGTGTCACATCTGAACCAGAGTTAGAGGTGGGAGTGAAATATAACCAAATCAACATGTGATGTTTGTATGGTCGAGCTCCTACAACAGACTGGTTTTGGCTCAGAGGGATTCAGGGGTGTGTTTGCTTTAAGCCACTCTAAATCATAGCAATTGCATTAAATGACCTGTGCAGCAGTGTTTGAATGGCTTCAACAACACAAAGATTAGAATTCTGTAAACAGTCGAGGGAATACGACATGGGTGTTCCCTCTGTTGCTCTGGGATTGTTGGGATGTTATGTGGTTGTGATGCACATTCTACCAGATCTCTGAGGGGTGGATGATATTTTTAAAGTGACCATAATGGCTGTTGTGGACTTCAGGTTTAAGAACTGGATATAAATCAGTCCAACTGCTGCAGACAGTGGACGCCAGCCTCCAAAGCCCTCACAGGCCAACAGAGGGACAATTGATTGTAATACTGTGACTGTTAATGATTAAAATTTTGGAAATGTGAAATAATTAGTAGCAGACCTATGGTGTTATGCAGCTGCATTGAGGGTTTCCTGACCTCAGTCACGTCTACACAGAGCAGACTTGTACGCAGCCATCGGTCTCTGTATAAAGTAAACAGCCACTCTCCAAGTTCAGGTCACTCACTTCCAATCTTTGAGCTGCCTTTGTTTGTTGTAGCACTGCAGAGGCCCATGGAAGCTGATTACAAATCACGCCACTTCCCAAAGATTATAGAAACATAACAGTTAGTTTGTGCCACAGCTTCATGCAGATTGTCCAATTTCATATTTGCTCAAAAATCCTGAAAAAGAGAAAAAAATTATGCTTTAAAACCTATTCATTGCATCAAGCCTCTAAAGGGATATAGTTACACAGCCCCCTCATAAAATGGCAAAACAAATTATCAAAAAGCAGCATTAGTAAAATCACTGCTATTTTAGTTATTTTTAGTTGGTTAAGTTTTTATGTTATTGGTGAATACAGTCAAATTTAACCAATTTTCGTTTTTAACCAACCACAGCACATCATGGCCACAGTAGTGTCAGTCGAATAAAGCAGTAAAAACAGAATTTATATTTTATATATTTAGATAAGTGGATGGTATAGTTCTCAAGTTGTTGACACAAAAGGTGTGGAACCTTCTCCCCTGTTTTACTGAATTGGTGTGTGTTGGTGTGAGAGGTCACTCTCTGTCACTGACTGTTCAATGTGTGAGAAGAGAGGCGGCAGTAATGAAAGAAGGCTAACGGCTAACTTTAACATGTCACACACAATCTATTTTTATCTTCTATTTGAATCTATGCAGTCTCAGCTAGCTCCCACTTCTGCACTGGTGAGCACTGTCTGGTACAGATTGTACATCCTGGAAGGCAGATTCATGAGCCGTTTTGTTATTTCAGACATTACCAATGTGAGGAGACGCAGCAGTGAGGCCTCTCGTCACCACTGGTTCTTCACGTCACAGCCCTAAAATGCATCTCGATGTGGACTTGAACAGTTCTGGATTGAGACAGTAACAGAGCAAAATCAAGAGTTTGCAGCCCAAACAAAGTCACAGCGTAGGATTGTTAAGTAGTGATTTTCTTGCCTCAGTGGAAGTTGGCAGTTTCATTCAACTGCTCTTGAAAAAAAAACAGTTGCCCCAATGTCATGCTAAAATTACACCAGCTTCACTCTGGAAGCGTGTTGTGCGAAACGTCTTGATTTTCCTTTCAGCTCCCATGTTAACAGATTAGAGCACCCATGCCAGCTGTGTGCCATCTAGAGTTTCAGTGTTGTATCCATATTTCACACATCAGATAAGTGAGGATAAGGGAGGATTCTCAGCAAAATACAGAGTAACAACAAATGTTGGTCTTTGTATTGACCACATGTCAGCGACAACTTTTACTTTATCTTCAGTGTGTTGGCAGTATTCCATAGACATTAGAAATACAGCCTACCTGTTGAGATGACAATTGCTGTGTGTCATTTTATAAAATGCTTATATCAGACTTAATGAACATTAAGGACCAACAACCTATGTGATTGTTCAAGTTAGAAGAATAAATGCTCTGCCATGTTGGAAACTTTGATATCTTCTTGTTTTGGGCTTGCAGAGCATTATGGGACTGAAACTGATTAGAGCAAACCAAATAAATGATTAGGTAAAACAAAGAGATAAACATAAAACTGTTAGTAGAGCAGCTGATATCAATGTTATTCCTTTAAAACACAGTACACCATGTGAGCCATTGTGAATTTTTTGCATCACATCTAAATCACGATTATATTGTCTGAATGTTGTTGTGTCAAATATTTGTCTAGATATCTCTGAAAAACTACTGTAGATCTTTGAGTGTCAAGTTACTCTGAAATTTTATGTATGTAATATCAGGATCATCACAGCAGCAGTTTAAATATACATTTTGAGGCTTATATTCAACCTTTTTAACCCATTCTTATAGTATAAAGTTTCTACAGTGAGTTCAACGGGTAGTTATATCTTTGTTTGAGATAAGCTATGATCACAAATCTACAGTGCACTGCATTTGGAAAAATGTAATTTCTTTTTATCTGTTACACTAACATCCCAACATCTTGAAGAAATTAGGACTTTTCTACACCAGCTATATATAATAGAACTTTCCTTTTTTTTCTTCACGACACAATACATAATTTTAGATGCCTTGGCGGGGAAGAATACCTCCTCCTCTCATTGTGTTGACAAAACCCTCTTAAATAGAGCTGGGAGCCCAAGTGAAACCAGATTGCTCCGAGAGATAAAGAAAGGAGAAGATAACAGGCCGTAAATCAGATGCTGCTGTGGCAAACATGTGCAGCCAGAGATGCTTTATCAGACGGGAGTAACACCTTCCTGCGGCAGCAGCAGCTAAAAGAGTTGTAACTTCTGTCAAAGTCTCTTTTGTGTAATGGTGTGCTGACGTTTTCACTGCACCTTCAGAAACCGCTTTCAGGTTTCTCAGGCTGCAGTGATTGTTACATTCACAGTCCACAGCCATGCTAGCAGCTCTGTGAGGCTGTCGAGCACAACGTTCTCAGAGCTAAATGCTAACATCAGCAAGCTAATGTGCTCACTCATATTGACTGAACACACAGGCTGATGTTTAGCAGGTGTAATGTTTGCCCTGCTTGTCCTTCTCACATTTGGTAAACAGGACTAAATGTAAAAAAGGTTGAATTGTTGGTAACATTTAACTTCCACCCCTGCAATACATAAATAAATATATCTTTCAGCTCTGCTACAGTGTGTCATGAACAATTTATTTACTCTTCTACTACTCTGGAGATTTGCGTGCTGGGACAAGGCCACGACTGTTGTAAAAACACAGCTGGCACCAGCAAAAAATTTGTTGTATTTGATTTCTCTTTCATCAAATATAGTAGATTTGCAGTTGAGAATATTCAATAACATATGTGACTCATGTTATAAGGCTGTTATTTATTGCCCAATCCACCGTTTTTATTAGGTAAATGTAAAACTGTCAACTTTTTTCCAAAGTTTTTATTATCCAACTCTGGCGTGACGACAAGGATAAATAGACTTGTTGTATTTCAGAATTCTCCCAAGTGTCTCTTATCTGTTGAGTCCAGGATTGTTCATTTTGGCCTCAAAGTTTTGCAGCTGCTAGTAGCCTAATTTGGGGATATATATATATTGAGGTGATAAATCAGATAAATAGCTTGCAGCCTAAAGGAGAATATGTAAATATGTGAATATGTAAATAGACAGGGTTGAAGTTGAGTGTTATTAGTTTTCTAGGTGTTTGGTTGCAAACAAGAGGACTGAACAAATTGAATTTTTGAGTTAAAATTGTAAGAATTAATCCTGAAGGGGACGTCAATGTCAGCAGCAAATTTCATACCAGTTGTGTAACTGTTGTTTTCACCTCTAGGTTGCCGGTTACTACTGTTTTGTCAAAGCCAGTAAAATCTCTGATATATGAATAAGTTGTTGACAGATCTGGCTTTTCAGCACCTTGTGACTCTGGTTTCTGTTCTGTTGTCAGTAGCTGTTTGATTAGTTTTAGGTACGAAAATACTTGGTTAGGGGATGAATAAGTCAAAGGTTTTGATTGATATGAGAGTTTCCTGGGAAGTGAACACAGTGTGTGACTATTGTCACGTTTTCATTCGTGCTTCTTTTGTGTATTTTGACGAAAAAATTAAAATGGCAAAATCAAAGTACACTTTATTCAAATTTCTGAAAATGTTTTTGGGCTTTTTGAGTCTTTGTGTAAAATCACAAACTGATTATTGTCTTTTTCTTTTAGGTGTTGTTTCTAGATTTAGCACATCTAGCAACTGAGATTTTTGCCCAGGTCTGGAAAGTGGATGGGACCTGCTGGTGTACAGCAATATTTAAGTCATGCCATAAATTCTTAATTGGTTTGAGGACCTTAAATCCTTCTCTTTAAAAAACACATAGGTGTTCAGCAGTGAGCTCTGGCTCAAGTCAAGTCAGCTTTATTTATATAGCACTTTTTGAAGTAACTGAAGTTGATCAAAGTGCTTGACAGAATGAAGGTAAAACAATAACACTTCATGAAAATTACAGTTATATTTGCCTGTATTCATTTAATAATTCATTAATATCTCATTGATGGAAAACATCCATTCAGCATGATGCAGCCACCACCATGCTTGACAATGGGAAATGTGTTGTTGGGGTGATGGTTTGTGCCACAAATTGTGCTTTTATTGATGACTAAAACATTTGTTCTCATCTGGCCAGAACATCTTCCTCCACATATTTGGGCTGTCTTCAGTAACTTCTGGTGAACTCCAAACATTTTTTTCTCTTGAAGCAATGATTGGCTTTCCACAGAGAGTCTTTAGCATAAAGTGACATAAATCCTAGAATATATCCATTCAAACTACAGGTTGTAATGCTCCAAAAAGTTTTCTTCAGATTTGGTTTTATAGAAACAAAGCAGTTGTGACACAGAGAGCTTGTTGGTGAGATATTCAAATAAAAACCACATAGCTGAGCCTCGTGGTACTGATAGAGGAAAGTTCAGGAAATCACTGAAGTCAGAAAAGTCTAGAAATTATTCTCTTGAGACCAAGAAAGTCTAGACATAGTTAATGTGATGTAACTGTTCAGTAGGGAGGAGGAAAACCAAAATAAACAGATGTATATATACAAAAATATATTAATGGCTCAACAGATTGATCATTATGCCAAAAGTGTAACTAAAATAGAAATAACTTTGCAATAGTTCATGTATATAGTATAAAATAAAAGAACAGTTCTTCTTTAATTTTCAACTTAACTCATTTAACTGTGTTAATATCCCTTTTTTTAATTAAATCTGTTGATTTACAACTTTGTTTTTATCAATCTATTTATTTATTTATTTATTCATTAATATATTCGAGTAATCATCTTTTTCACTTCTTTACCTTTTAAATTACTGTATTTATTTCTGTGCCATTTTCTATCGCTGTGTGTGATATTTATTGTACAATATTTCTTTAAAACAATTCTAATTATTGGCAATATATTTCCCCATTTATCTTTATTATTTATTTATTCATTTTTGCATCTAACAGATCATTTCTGTCTCGCTCTAACATGCTTGTCTGAAATTCTACTGCATCATAGAAATGATGGGGGCTTACTTTAAAAGTATAAAGTCAGCTTTATTCTATCTTATTTTAGGTACATTTATTGGTATGTTCATTTATTTATGGAGCCATTTATATAATTTTGTATTTATTTCTAATGATGGCAGTGTCTGCCCTCCATAGACGAGATATGTCACTTTGGACCAAAATGATGGACTGACCGGCGTACTTGACGGTACAACGTTGCCATCCCAGGAGCAGAGCTACAAGCAAATTTCATAGAAAAGAAACCAGTGCAGAAATTCTTCCCCTCAACAGAAGAAGTCACAGAGGAGTCCTTCATTTCTCTGGCAACCTAAGACAAATGACACCCCTCCTCTTAATCAGGCTTGATGAGATGATATAACTGGACTCCAAACTTTAAAGCAAGAATGCAGATAGGATGACAGCAGATTTTGGCCAGTAGCTGAGTCGGAGTCCTGAGTGTGATTGCCTGTCAATTCAGCTGGAGATCAATGAGCTGGCTGGCTTTGATGCTGCAGTAGGTCACATGCTTGTTGTCCATGTGTACGTATGTGTGAGGTAACAGAGAGTGAGATAGTGAGAAATTCTGGGAGTACTGGAAGGTCGGGAGCTGTCAGATGAGATGGATGCAAGACTTCTCCTTTGGTGCTCAAATCACCCACTCATGCTTTCAGAGTTTGAGTCCCCAGGCACCAATGTTTCACTTGCATTGCACAAGAACACATGTGTTTAGATGTAAACGTACATGCATACATGTACTCACAACTAAACATGTGTGTATGTGTGTGTGTGTGTGTGTGTGTGTGTGTGTGTGTGTGTGTGCAAAGCTGTGAAGTCAGCTTAGAAACTGCATACATCCTACTGGGCCATGCTCCAATCAGTGGGATTAATGAAGAGGTATCACATTTTACAGTACAGCAGCATGTGAGGCTCTGGGGAACAAATGCCTAAAGTCTGCAATTCATCAAGTCTGTCTTTAATAATGTAATCGACTTTTAGGTTAGGAGATAGCATGGTTAAGGCAATTAGCAGAACTTTGTGGCATGCTTGAGTTATGTTCCTTAACAAGCCCCTCACATGCAACATGCTCCTTTCCACAGACCCTCAGAAATACCTTCTCTGAAAATACTGTATTGCTTAGAAGAAGCACAGTGATGTAAAGTGTCAGAAAGTGTTTGGTGAAAGAATCTATTATCCTTTAAGATTTTTTCAAAAATGTAGTTTAAATGTGAGAAGCATTTTACTCAACTTAAATCAGTAAGAGCGAGAGAGAACATTGAAAAACTAAAACAAGCCTGGACTAAACTCCAAAGTAATGCCTACTAACAGCACAACTTCTGTGATGAACCAACAAAGAATTTTGACCATAGACATTGCTTCCAACTAGCCTTGTTCTGTGGCCAATTTCATGATTAGATAATGTTAAAGACATAATACTTGAGGTTTGTTTTGCAATAATGATGCCCACATTCAAAGGCTGCTTTTGGGAAATGAGACTGACTTTTGTTTGACACAGATTGAGGTCAGCGTTCACTTGCAAGAGACGACTGAGAGGAAATAGAAAACCTCTGGCGATCCCTCTCCAAGTTTCTGTATGCATTTCCACTGCCAAGGTGGATCTGGTGTTTCTGTCAAGGACACTGTCATTCTGTGAGGCTAAAAAACGCTGGCTGATTCAAGTGCAGCTGGTGAGGTGGTGGCAGGATGATAACAGTGTGCGGTTGGTGCGAAGTGACAGAGTCTTGTTCCAATACTCCTGGCCTCTGGACGCACACAAGGGAGACTTGTCATGCTTCCATTTGTCTCTCAGGGTGTCAAATTCCAAACTGCTGAGGGAATAAGCCGACTTGATGCAGGCGAGCAGGAGAACATATCAGTGGAGAGTACAGTAGATGAGTGCTAGAGTAGCAGGTTTCAAACGATAAAGGTCTGATAAAGGCCTGGGGAGAATATATGATACGGTAAGAGTCAGCAGAGCAATTCTGCGAAAGCTGACTAATCCTTCATTATCACAGTGTTTGTCTTGGGTTTGCACGAAATCATCAGAGTTTTGGGATGTGCATGCAGACACAGCTTTAATGTGGGCATGTGATACATTAAAGCAAAGGGTATGCAGTAAAGAACCAAGAAGTGACCCACTTGAGTGTCAGAGAACCAAATCTCAGCAATATCACAAGATGAGGTTGAAAAGGCCATGAGCTATCAGACTGAGAAATGCTTGTGGACATGTGGATGATTTAGTGTAATCCCAAATATGATAGCAAAGTGTGGACACAACAGAACAGGATTTAGCATCTTTCAGACTGAGCGCAACCCTCAGGTGAAACAATGCAGTGTTGAGTGCTGCTTTAAGTACCAGAGAAACTGAATATGAACCAGAAAGTCGTGTTTCACATCAAAATTTATAGGTAGGTTTGATTTGTAGTCGAAAGCCAAAGACAAAATGAGCACATCCAGAAAAACATCTGTACTGGCTGCAGGATCAAATGACAGCTATATGGAAAAATAACAGATGGATCCACATACCAAAATGTTTCTTTACAGGATTTTATTCATCATTGTGTAATTTCTTAAGCACCAGACATACATAGACACACTTTTGTACCTGATATGTTTTCTATTCATAAACAAGTGCAATGCATCATGTTTTGATGGATTGTGGGTATGTAAGATGGAAACTCTGTACACAATAATGTCTGAAAAAGGGCCTGATGCTTGATGATGTCACATGACAGCAAAGTAAATCTATATGGAGCTCTTGGGTGTGTAGATCCATCCATCCTTGATTTATAGCTTTAAAGCGCAAACAAAGAATAAAATTAACTAATGTTGCATATAGTTAGCTTCTAAGTTAATCAGTTTCTCTTTCATTACTAAATAGCGACCACAATCGAACAGAGTCTATAAATGTTTCAGTACAGTTGAAAACACAAACATTGACTCACTACGCTGGACAGCCAATCTTCTCACTGACCGACCCGACAGCAATAAAAGCCTTGATAGGGTCTGACAGAGCTGATGCTGTATTACACACTGAAATTGATCAATTTATCATAATCTGAGACTGTGGATTTTAAAACTTCACAAAATAAATATGTTGGCAGCTTTTTTTACTTTTTTTACTGTTCTCACGTTAGTTTCCTTTGCAACGACCATTTCTCCATCAGTAGTTACTGCTGTAAATGTGCAATGTTACCAAGCAGAGATTCAGCAAAGTTTCACCGTGCTCATCAACTATTTGAAAGGACTCCTAGCAAAGAACAATTGAGGATGAGGAGAATCCACCTGGTCAAAAACTGAGATATAAAAAGAAATCACCTGATGATTGGCATGATGTGCATGATCACTGGATGTGAAAACTCTTTAAAACTTATCTCGAGGCCACGAGCGTAACAAAGTTTCACGATGATCCAATCCAGTTGTTGTTCAGATGTCTGACTTAGGGCCAAACCAGTTATTTGTGAGTAAAACACAAAATTACAAATCAAATTCATCCCTTTTTAGCTAAAAGAAAAATTTAGTCACTGATAAAGCTGTCACTCCATAGAGAGGAAACGATTTTACACTTAAAGGAAGTCCTTGGAAAAAGCATTGTTGTATTTGGCAATGAAGGCATCAGAGGGAAATAACTACTTCTTACAGTTGAATACAGTTGATGTGCAGGAGGCAGCTCTGTTGGTCCAGAAATAGCAAGAGCTCAAACCAGCATGATTTCAAAACAATGCACCGCACACAAGGCTCCATCAGACTTCCCCTGGATGATATTTTGAGCATTTTTAATGACGTCCGGTGGCCACAGAAGACAGGCGAGAGCTACTTGGTCCACAGGAAGATATTGACTTCAGGGACCCAAAGAAAGCACCCAAACAAGCAGGCAGCTAACTCGGTAAACAGGAAAATACACAGAGGAAAGCACCTGGCTCAAGTGCGCGATGCCTTCAGGGACAAGGGACACACTCCGGCTCACGCTGTGTTGTTTCCTATTGACAAAGATTCCTTACTTCTGGACATCCTGTGTGTGTATGTGTATTTGTGTGAGTCGGTGAGTCTGTTATTGTGTCGGCTTGTTTGTTTAACAACATCTATAGCTGGTATCATTAATTATACATTGGAATTTGCTCCTTTCTAATTACATAGGATGTTACTGTGTATGGAAGAATGGCATTGTGTTAATCTGTTGGGATGGTAGAGTGATCATACACCAATACGTGCTCCTGGAGCCCAAACAGACATTACATGCCTCAATTCCTGCAGCTTGATTACAGCTGGATATTTTGCCAAAAAGCTGCTAATCATGGAAAAGGTTAAAGTAAATTAGACACAGCAGGTTGGAAGCAAAAGAGGAAAAATCTGATGAGAAATTAGTGCAAGTATTTGGTGTCCAGGTTAATGAGCCACAAGTCTGCACTAATCAATATTGTAGTAATTACACTGGATCAAATTTCAATGTGGAATATACTGATGAACCCATACAGGTTACCCAACTTTGCCATTTAATTTATCTGTTCAGTGTTCATTGTTTTCCGGTCCACTGCACAAGTACTTTCTTTTACTTCCATAAGTCTTATTGGCGCAATTTTCCCCTCCTGCAGAGAGCTGCTTTCAACTTAAACTGAACTTTATGCATCATAACAAAAAGGCAGACAGATTGAACACAGAATACTTAAATGCACTGAATATACGGACAGTTATTGTTAAGAGATTGACCAAAAAAGACCTACAAGAAGAGAAAAAAACAGGGCATTTGTCAGGTTGTCAGAAAACACAACGATACAGCGCAGTCTCATGGCAAAAACATGAAACATTCAGTACACATTAAACATTCAGGCTGTTAAACACAGAATCTACATTTTTCTATTGTGCCATCAGGGATCACTTTTAAAGTGATGCATTTCAGCACGATGTCTGGTTCTTGTGTCGAATATGTCTTGTGTGTCGACCAGAAGGTTCAGGACTCCAGTCATCCTGGAAAAGATATGATACACCAACGTCTGTTTTAATGCAAACTACAATGTTTTCTTACCTTAACCGTGTGGTTTGTAATGCCTAAAACAGGAATCAAATAGTGAATTTGCTGTAAAATTCTAGAGTTCAGCACAGGATTCAAACTTAGTTCCTCAGCTTGACCAAACTGTTCCAATTTTTAAATGCTGATTTTTTACGTCTTACATTTAATACTTTAGTCAATGCTGGAGAATTTCAGATATCATGTCTGAAGAATCAACAGATTAAGGTTTCCTGATCATTTCACAGTTTTCTCTGAGACTGGGTCAAAATATAGAAGGAAAAAAAGGCAACTGCTGGACACAACATCCTATTAGGGTCATTGTAATGAATGAACAATAGCGTGGAGGAAAGAAAATAAAAGGGGGATTGGGATATTCCATATCCTCTGTAGATCTATATATCTACACATCTATATATCTATCTATTTCATTCCAGTTGACTGATGCAAAATATTCCCTATCTAAAGGTTAGTTTTTTTCCCCCCAGAATCGTCCCAATTCACTGTGATGTCTCTTTGAGGTCACGATAGAGCCAAGTCTCACAAGAAAACGTACCATTTATACATTTGCCTACATGTAGAAAATGTAGCTGTGGAACAACTGAAGTGCAGAAACTATGGGATGTTGATTTGTAGAGCAGTGTTCAAAAGGTGTGATGGCAACCTATGACTGAAACAGCCACATTCAGAGAGTTAAAGTCAAAGATTCAGAAAATTCTGCAGAAAAATAAGTAGTTCTTTGAGATGAAACATTGTTTAGTCTTAATTTCACATCAATTATCTTAAGCACAACTAAACAGGTGATATAAACCTGTGCACATTTCCATGCAGCCCTGTGGGAAGGTTCTGTATTTCTGTATTTCGTGCTAAAATACTTGTTCTGCCAGGTGAGCTTATCGGTGGTGTAAAGATACACTCAGAGAGAAGCCATTAGTTTGTGCCCTTATTCAGTCAGCGATGCAGGACTTTTGAGCCATGTTGCGCACTTTGGATTCAAGATTTAACACCTTAAAGATGTTTTTTGTAATAATGATCCCCACACTCTAAAAATAGACCAAGAGTGATTTGAGAAAGCAGGTAGGATAGATCTACCTTGTGATGCGAGCCATATTGCCAAACAAGTCCAATGAATGAGTGATTGTACTGTCATTGCTCTTAAAATAAGAATAATGATTTGAGATTAGAATATGCTGATGACTATATTGATTTTTTACATGTATGCTGATACAGGAAAATGTATATTTTCCTTTTTGGCCCTTTTTCTATACTAATATTAACTTTCTGTTAACTGGGCATATCTCTTCTAATTGTTTTATTGATAAAATACATTAAAAGTAAATCAATTATTAACTGTTATAGTACTAATACTTTGCTTTAAAAGTAGCAAATACTTATACGGTGAAAAAAAAGACATCTTGTACAGAAAGAATATTGCATCAAGATGATGATTGGTTTATACACCCATTGCCATCCTATCAATTGTGATCTAAATGAATCATGAGGTGTTAAGAGATTCTCATCCCTAAATTGTATCACTTTTGTCCAAACAAGCTTAACACTTTACAGTGATGCAAGCAGCTCCGTGAGGCTATAGTTAAGCACAGAAATCCTTTAAACTGATTAAGTAATTTAACTAATAGTAAAAAACACCAACATCTTCACAACAGCAATGGTGTCATGACAACATTTAGCAGCTATGCTAATCATCTTAGTTTAGCATGACGTTGTGCGAACTGTTATGCATTGGCACAAAACATACAAACGCTAAGGCCAATAGGAAAGCTTATATTCTAACAGGTATCTGATCATAATGTAAAGGTCTGCTTTTATCTATATTTTGGTTTCATGACGTTTAAGGTCAGAGGATCAAAGCTACAACAAATCTTTCTGAGAAGAGTTCAAATATCTGCATCAGCTTTTTCAGTGAATCGTCCAACAGTTATCAAATCAATGAAACACATAACTTAAACCAGATTTGGCAATTCGGGACAAGTAATGAGAACAATAAAAGAAAACTGGGAAATTTTAGGTTTTTCTCAACGTGAGTAAAAACTGTGACTTGCCGATGTTGACAATAACCATCTGTGATGACATTTTCATTCAGATTATGAGGGAGCATTAAATACAAAATGATTTACGACACAAAAAAAACCCAGTGCTGGCTGCAGAAACAGAGTATATCCAGAGCTAAAGCAACGACTTAAAGTATTGCACAGCTCGTGTCCACACATTCAGGGACTTATAATAGGCTTGTGAAAGGATTAGTGTGGTGCCTAACTTGACCACTTGACCCTTTAAAAAAAAAAAAGGCTTTTTACACAGCAACTGAACTGGACAGCAGCTGAAAAAAGGCATACGCCTCTCAGTTGCAAGGGGCTTTTGCCTTGTCTCCACAAATTCCTCTTCGCCTCTGACACTTGTAAACCGTTCCACCATAGCAGGGTCTGACCTCCATTATAAAGGGAGGGCTGCATGTCAAAGCCGGCCAGTCAACTTGTCCCATTATAAGCACTGGTTTGGGGTTAAGCTGTGCCCCAGCACATGGTCAAAAAGAACCGAGGCTGCTGTCACTTCGAGTTTTAAGTACACAAACTGCTTTTTTTTAAATGTTATATTTGAAAAAGACAGGGCGGCTGATGAGGAAGAGTGCTAACAAATATGTTTTTTGCTTGTTTGAAAGAATTATTTACACTGGAGACAACCGTGTCAAAATAAAGTGTGCAAACTTCGAATAAACCTTGGAGGTGAAGCCACATCACCTCAGAGTAAAAATGAAATCTTCATCTTAGTGATGAGTCACTGCTCTTGGAACATTTCTTTATTTTTCTAGAATAAAGTAAAAACAGAAAAGACCCATAAATTAATCTATTTGATGTTTAATATGAATGTAAAGCTCAAAATGATCCCACAAACCCAAAATCTGATGTGGAATGACATATACAGCACAGCATTAAAAACTACAGTCAAATTGAACCCTTTGATTTGGCCTTACTCGCCATGTCAGTCTGGAAGAACAATAGAATTTATGTGAAATTCAGCCCATGTAATGTCTGTAGGGACAGATTTTAAAGCCTCTCGTAGAGGGAGAATAAAAAGTAAACCTCTGTGAGATGAGACCCTATGCCTGCACCCCTGTCATGTGCAGAACTTTTATGGGTGTCAAGCAGTGACCAATGGAAAAATGGAGCTGCTGGTGTCGGCACGCACAGGCTGACCTCAGTCGACACATTGCTCAGTCTGCCTGTTTGCTCGAACACCTTCTTCTCCCAGCTCTGATGACAAACGTTATTTTTAGCTATGGTATTACCAAGCTCTGCCTTTCACCGTACCCTTATCTAACATTTTAAAGTGACTGTACCAGCCCACATTTCCAGGCACCATCACCTTGAACAAAACGTATACTTCCGTTTAAAAACTGCCAACCCCTGACAGTTCGACAAGTCGACCATAACACAAAATAATTGAGAGAAAGGAACAGAGAGTGTATTGTACCTCATGATTCATTTAATTGATGCCACACTGGTGGGATTCAGAGGGTGGACAATGAATAAAGTGGATCATCGAATAATCTGTACTGTGCTTTAATTCCACAGATATATTTCTGATATGATTATATCTACCTTTGCATGCTGGATGTCATATTAAGAACACCCTTTTTTGTTGTTTATAGTGTGTGTTAAAAGCAGCTGGGTTGGTAATATGCACGTCTATACACCAGTACACATTAACAGTTATTCAATTCATAAACCACATACTATATTTTTAATTAATTTAGCCAATTTGTGCATATAATGTTATCAAATGTCACAGAAAATAAAGTCAGTGGTTCATGTTTCAATCTAAACGATGTAAGCCGAACCTACTGGTGACTCCACAGAAAGGAAATGGGGAATCTTAAGTTGGAACAATTTTCAAAGCAGTCTGTCAAGGTTTTGCATTGATTTATCCAACTTGAAGATCTAAACTGAATGACAGATACCGAAATTCTTAAAGTGCAGTCTGTGGTGTTGTAAAATCAGCTGACCTGTAAGTTGCCTGTTTTTTTTGTTCACTCTGTGAATCATGAACAGCTGCAACAATGCCACCGTACATTGTATATTATAAATAGCTGAAGCTACTCTGATATCAGCCATTTGCTTGTGAATCACCATTTCAAAGCCTTTGACTATCTTTGACCATCTTGGGAACCAGGAGTGACCATATTTGGTAAAACTGGAGTGTGGTTGGACAAAAACACAATCCTTTACGCCTAATGGATAGTTAATTATGGAGTTATTTCCAAAATTATATCTAGTACTGAGGTTACTAAAATATGACACCATGGAGACGTGGGAAAAATTTAGCTAATAGAGACAAGTCAAGAATTTTTGAATGTTGAAGCCAGGGATGTTTTCATGCCGGCTATTAGGTTGGCATGCTTAACATCACACCTGAAAACAACAATTTTTGTGCTTCTAAAACCAAAACTAGACTTTAAAAATGTATGTAAACCTGTAAGCTGTTTCAAATTTTGAAAGTTTTTGAAGTTTTCTCCAAACCGGGCGAACACATCCAGAAAACACAGTTGAAGTTATGCACTCTGCACATGTTGCAAAATCAGTACAGCGTAAAAGTATATTAATACAGTCCAATTCCCAATAAAGCTTCTGTCATTCACGTTATTTTTGACAGATGGCTAAACGCGTCAAAAATTAAGATTGAAAATCAGCCCATAAAAGAGTTTCCAGACTGTTGCTCTGCTCTAACAAAATCTTGATTTTTTCTAAAAGCAACTTAGCTCAGTCTAACCAGAGATGTGTAATAGGAATATTTGTTGTAAATTAAAGCATTGTTACAACTTATGGTTGTTGTTGTGAGTTGGCAGCGTTTTCCTTGGTTGATGTTTTCTGTTAGACAGAAATTATGTGACATAATGGAAATCCTGACCCATGAATATTAAATGTGTAAATGTAAATGTAATGTATTTTGTAGACCAAAGCATGTACATTAACAAATGTAACATTGCAAAATATTAAATTCAAACTCTAATAAGCACCAGACATGGACAGTGGAAACAGGGTTGGGTAAGCCCAACATGGGGATTTTAGCCTTTATTGTGCAATATTTTGCACCGTGGACCAGTGTAGCTAAATCACTTTTTTATGTATTTTACATTTGTAATACTCACAACATCATTTTAACATTGAGTTTCTGAAAAAAATACCTGTAAATAATCTTCTTTAAACAGGAAGAAAGGAAGAAAGAAATAAGTAGTAAATCATGAGTTTATCTCATGGTTACAGACCTTTGTGTATATTTTCTACATGTTTGTGGGCTTTATGTATAAGAACATTGTTAAAAAGTAATAAAATCACTGAACAAAATGGTGAAACCAGGTGACTAGTGTGGAACAGCTCTCTGTGGATCTATAACTTCAGTCCTGTCCGTTGATTCATTATCTCAACCTGGAGTCTCTAACAGTGAAGCAAAAATAAGCAGGACGCCTTGAGTAAACAAAAGTATGGTGCTAATAAATCTACCAGAGGCCCCTCTGAGATTCTCCAGGTCATCACGGCAGCACAGCAGCATGGTACTCTTTTGAGTTTTGGGGTCACGGAGGAAAGGGAAGGGATGACACACATTAACAGCGGGGCATATGATTCCCTGCAGAGCTGCTGCAACCCATCATGGAGAACTTCCTGATTGTATGTCTAACCTTTAAGCAATTTGGGCGACAGCCTGCAGTGTGTAACATGCTTGTTGCAGTGAGACAGCATGTCTATTATGTTAAAGACAGGCAGTTCAAAGTGAGTAAAAACAAGGAATGTTCTTAAATGTATTTTCTTAAATCATGAGTAACCCAAAAATACAAAAAGCCTATCTGAAGAAACTTTTTTCAGGTATTTGCCTCGTCCTGAGCTTTGAGGACCTGTCAGAGTCTTGGGGCAGCAACCTTATGGGTCTATTTGGCCTCGTAACAAAAACCTGCTCCAGATCACAGGACCAGGTGTCTGTGGGGCTGTTACTGCCATTTAAACCTTCTTGCAATCGTTAAACACTGGTTTAAACACCTGCACATTTCTCATACTGAATTACTCTTTGGATTGATTTAGGTGATGATAGCTCCAGATTTGATCCATATCACTTGGAAACTCTATAAGTATAGACTGTTATTTCCATCGAGACTAAATAAATCCATACTGATCAGATGAACAGTAGCATCTGTTGTAGCTTAGAAGTGGCTGTGTGTGGCGAGGCTAAGGAAAGGTGCCAATGCATAGCACAGGCAAACACATCCGTTAGTAGCTGCCTGTCATCAGCACTGATGCTCAAAGGCATTTTGGCAGTGATAAACCAGAAAAATCATCATAGGAGAGGCTTCAAATGTTTTTGTACAGTATATCATACGGAAATCAGCCTCAGGGACCATACAGACTGATGAATGGCTCATGTTTTATTCCGTCCCTGTCCATATCTGAAATTTTCTCAGGATCAGGCTATATATTTTCAGGATATTACTTGTCTCAAATGTGGGCTGAATGTTTGTCTTGGCAAACTTTCTGAACACATAGATTTTCATTGTTTTTATGAACAATAATAAATCATTAGTTTTTCTTCTGTCATCATACAAGAACCATCTGACCTTTGCCTTCACATCCCCGTCAAAACACGGACAACAACAACACAATGGATCTTGAAAGTATATTAAGTCTACAGGTGCTCAATATCAGTGATGAAGAGCCCATTTCCATCAAACAATGGCTGCATTCTTGGCTGTCCTGGTGGATGTGGAGGTGATGCCCAGGTTGACATTCTTCGCCATTTCCTCGACGCATGCTGAGCTACCTTCGCTGGGCGGCCCACATTTTTTCCAGGCTGCACATCCTCAACAGCGATGGAGCAGAGATTCCAGCAGGGTATAGGCAGCAGGTGTGAGGCCAAGACGGACTTTCCAAGGATGTTAAGTCAATGGAAGACTCATTAATGTCCTTCCCCTACCTCTACAAACAAAGGGACTGGAATGCAGGAGGATGCCTGTCGACATGCTGCAGATGGAGGAGATATAGTCTACTGAATAGGATCTGATCACTGGTTGCAGGTAGTTTATACACTGGGGGATAACTGGGTCTTTTTCAGCTGGCTCTAATAAAAATAAAAGCCCCACACCACAGGAATACACCCCTTTAGAGGGCTTTAGGGATCAGTATTTGTTTCAAACAGAGAAAACAATCATTCAAAGCCATCCTGTTGTGACTGTTAAACAATTTGTGTATGTGGTAAAGCAGACGAAATAAAAAAATAAATAATTTAATGGATTTAACAAAGGATGTATTTGTTCATGAACTGGTTAAACATAAAGTGAACAAAAAGTGGTCAGCATGAAAGGACACATTACCACCTACTTCGTCTGTGTTTTTTGACTCTAACCACATTTTAAATATCACCATGGTGATTGCTGAAGATGGGCTTGAGAGCTGAAATTGCTCATAATTGCTCTATCTCAGTGTGAAGGAATACTTAAGAGGGCTGAAAGTGCAGGGAACAAACAACAAAGCTCTTAAACAGAAGCAAGAGCATGAATAATGAACACATGCAAATTCCTACTTTTAAATCTTTTAATTTGATTTCAGAATGTGTTCTATTGGCTATCTAGTTCTATTATCTATTTAGTTGTGATAAAATAACATTCACGTAATCATTTTGTTTTTATCATCTAGGTGACACAGCATTGGCAATTCTTTGACAAAAGTAATTTGTCTGTGCTTGACAGACAGATAAAGTGATTGTCCATGTTTATTTCACTCTTTAATGCACAAACCACAGCAATGTCACTTCAGTTGGACGGGTTTCGTGCATTCAGACATAACTGTATGCACGTGCATCTATGGAGCAAAACTGGTCGGCAGTCATGGGATTTGATGTCGATTTTCATTGTTTAGAAATTCTTTTCGACTCAGTTATGAAACACAATTTAATAGTTCTGAGTTTTAATATGTTTTTGTGGAAAATGTAGGCCAGCAAAAGTTTTGATTGATCTTATCTATTTTTTCCACATTGGTTGTTTCTGCTCTCCTTATTGGATTCTATCAGCAGCGTGATAATAATGTTACTTTCACTGGGTTCAATATGTAATAACTTTCATGATAGTTTCCATCTATCCCTTTAGATGATTGGCAGAATTTGCCACCTTGTCATCTCTGTTTAGGAACTTGACTCATCATGCACTTATCTGTCATGATGTTGCAAGAGACCTGTTTAGAAATCAGTGGACAGCTGCTCCACAGTCTATGACGAGTTGAATACAACATGGGGTTTCTGCAGTAACTAGAGGCTGCGTTTTCAGAACCTTCTTTTTCAACATGCTCTCATGAAAATGCATTACCACTTTTGCCACTTTTTGTAAGTTGTATTTTTAGATATTTCAAACTCACATCACATCATTAACA
This sequence comes from Leuresthes tenuis, assembly GCF_036924035.1. Classification (NCBI taxonomy): domain Eukaryota; kingdom Metazoa; phylum Chordata; class Actinopteri; order Atheriniformes; family Atherinopsidae; genus Leuresthes; species Leuresthes tenuis. The sequence continues at coordinate 11,624,890 of NW_027325365.1, read as the reverse complement.
TGTCAAAATGCTTAGAGGGTAAATGAACAGGGTGAAGTGTCATTCCCTTACAGTATATAATCTGAACTCTTTCTGATTTTTGCACATTTGTACTATTACAAAGATGCAATCACGAAATATGAGTGTCCGAGTTTGTGAAGAGAACTCAAATTTATAAAACCATGATACTCATTTGTTTTTTTTCCAGAAGCTTGAAGAGCAAGCCAAAGCTAAAAACATTGGTCAAAAAAAGGGGACTGAAAGAACTATTTTTCAGCTGAATAAACAGCATGAGTTAAGAATGACCGGTGATGGAGATTAATGAATCGTTAACGCAACCGAGCTCTCAGTTCATGCCAAACTTAGTTTGTCTTCAGAAAAAGAAGCTTCACAACAGTGACACAGGCTTACTGTGTGTTTATGTTTTCCATGAGTGATAAAATAACCAATTTCAGAGAGAGCTGTTATATGGCCTGTGCTGCAGCAACAAGGAACAAGCTGCATAGCTGTTCGTTGGTGTATCGTTGCTGTATCGTTGGCAAATTACTTACTCTGGATTATCAACTTGTCTGCTTGTTTTGCGACCCTACAGTAATTTGCTCTGCTTGTCATAGAGTGCATTGGTCATTAAAATGAACTGGTTTCACTGGCATCTTTAAATCAGGGCAGTTTTGAGATGTTCCCTGCAAAATCAGTTTGGTGCAAACACACCGATTTGTCCGGCTTAGTAAATCCAGGCAATAGACTCACACCATTTCAAACTCCTCAGTCATGTCTTGAGACTCACAGAATTGAGCATTACTTGCAGCAAAACTCAATGAGTCTAATATGGGCAGGTTGCAGTGAAATATTTAATTCTCTTGGCAATACTGTAATTTCTGTTCTATATATGTAAACATACAATAAAAAATAATCACGAAGATCCCCACAACATAAGTCATGACGGACACTTCCACACACAGTTAAGAGAATAAGTCTAAACACAACAGTAAAGATGACAAATTAAGAACTGTATTTTTATAATGTCTTTACTTTGTAGCTGAAATTTAAGAACAAACAGCAACCTTTAGACTGGTCACCATAGCCACTGGAGAGGCCCCAGCTGGCTTGTCAAGGTGTTTTAATGGGGCTTGTTGATGGATGACTCCATTACTGTACCACAGCATGCTGTGTCACCTCCAGCGGCAAACGGCACTGACACACTCCTCCCCGCCAGAGGATGTTGTCTTGTTGCTTGTATTGAGGGAAATTAATATGAATTTAAAAAAAAAAAAACAGACAAACAAAGCATATCTCCTTTGGAAAAACTTCCTGATGATAAGAAAAGAGCTTGATTACAACAAGTGGCCGGCAGATGAAGCAAGTAATGCTGACCACAGTGACACGAGGACAACATCCTGTCGGAGATGGCCTCGACATGACGCTCTATCTTGATGATCCAGTACACAGCAACCAGGCTGAAAAGAGGTCAGGCAGCTGTTTGTTCATTTGACTGAAACTCTGATGCAGAGCTGCGGTGAGCAGTGAAAAAAGGAGAGTTGAATCGGCTGAGCTAAAGCCACCGCAACAAACAAGGTATGGCGCAGATCAAGGTGCTCCCCCCATCGTCATCCTGCACGCTATCTGAACCATATTAGTCAAGCTTGACTAGACTCCCTCAGCTCCCCAAAAGAGCTCTGAAGATGGACGAGCCACAGGAAGGCAGATGAAATGTAGGTAAAGAAGAACAAAAGGAAACAGGCAGGGAGCTACAACTTTTCTTTTTTGTTCAAGACAAAGCCCAAGACCTTTTGTCAGCATGCAAAACCACATGAGTTCATTCACTAATAAATCCCATGTGTTCATGCATGTGAGGTGTTAGATCTGAAGGGTCCTGCCCTCCATGGCCCTTAGGGCAGCAATGGGTTGTGCAAGGTTGAGGACCTGAGGGACCTGACCACACTGTCACACAAGATCACAAGTTGCGTTTGTTCTGTTGCTTGAAATTCAACATATATCACCCAGTTGCAGAAAAAAACGCTTTTTTTTTTCTTTTTTTGCAAAAAAGCGTGAACATTCAGTATGTGTGAGCGCATGCTGAGATGCATGCCCATGAAATGCTAAAGGGCATTCGCTTTCAGATTGATACAGCTCCACAGCCTACCATCAGGGGGTCCTCTGAAATGGGGTGATAAAAAATTTACCATTCTACAATAAATTTTTCACCAACAAAAAACTTGGACTGTACCAGATAGTGAGGTCTAGCAAAGAAAAAGACATTTGTGCTGAAAAACACTTTGAAAACCTCAAAACAATTCCCCAGTTTATTTATGCTTAATTTAACATAATCTGCAACTGAAATCTTTCCAGTCATGCATGAACTTTTATCATTTCTTGATTGAGTGATTGTACGTTGCAACTTCAAGTAGAAGAATAAAATGGAGCATGTCTGCAGGGAGCTAATATCATTCAACTTGCTGATTGCATCGCCAGCGAACCAGGATATGAAGCTTGAAAGAATGTGGTCAGGAGACTCCCAAATTACCTCTCCTTTCAAAGCTGAGGCTTACAAAAACACACTTTTAATTCATTCCTTTAGGCGAATCCAACAATGCAAACATGTAAATTAAGATGAGAACCCTATTTCCTATTTCAATTACACCTCTCATTTTGCTTCACTACAGCTTCTTACTTTTGCCAAAAAACTGCCACTGTAATTCAAACAGAAATAAATCTGCTGTTGGACAGGATAGGAACATCTGCCACAGACTACAAACTGTTTAAATTTTATGGTGAAGGAATGTGTCGCATATATTTACAGTTTGTTTCAGACTGATGCAAAGCGAGGAAGTGGAAGTGCTGTAGTTTCAGTCATGTATGGGGTATTTGTTGCAGGCAGAAACGTGAGAAACTCCTAAACCCATCTGAATCCCACTGAGCTGTCTGGGCACCTGTTTTCTGCAGATGCCAGCATGCTTCTGCACCTCCATTGGCAGACCCTGCCTCCCCTCACCCCACTACTCAAATCTTATCCTCAAGGGGATTGTGACTCCTCTTATCACAATTCCACGGATCCTCTCTGCTGGATTATTCCCATCCTGCGCAGTGACTAGTGGGTGCCAGCAGGCCACGACTGCAGACGCAGATGGGAGTCCATGCCTGTGATGGCTTCCATATGTCACATCGCTCTTGTGAGTCGGTGCTTTCTTTTTAATGTTTTCTTTCCATCTCTCATCTCTTTCTCTGTTTTGCTCTTTAAAACAGCCTGAGCAGGGAGGGAGAGGTAAGTGCCACCAAGGTTGGAGAGGGTCAAACATGATTCTCATTAATACATCTCACTGCAAAGTGGGCATTCAGTCCCAGCTTTAAGTCTTTGGCTGAATGATTATTTTGAGGTTAAATACTGCAAGGTTAAAACAGCCACATTTTACTGCCAAAAAGCCAATGGGAGATAATTTGTATGTTCTGGAGCGCTCCCAGTGTCGAATGCACCCTTGGAATTGGACTCATGGTGAGATTTCCCACCATAAATTCTTCCCCCATTAACTGTCGCAGGCTTGAGACGTCTTAAAGCCACTCTGAGGACGCTGTGACTTGGCTCTGTGTTGTTGTATGGTAAATATGTACCAAACGGAAGCTGAAATCTCACTTCAGCAATGCAGCACTGGGAGGTTTTCCCATCTTGACTGACACATGAGAACACTAATATTCCCTGCCTGATTATAATCCCTGTAGTCGACCTCATTAGCCAGGCATCCGCATTGAACCCTGGCTGAGTAGGGTCTTGGAGCTCAGCTGTCAGTCAACACCTTTTTCTTCAAACAAAGGGCATCAGGGAGAAATAATCCAGCTCTTTCCCTCTGGAGCTTATGAGCAGTCTGTTTTGGGATTTGTGCAGACTTATGCATGCAAACATGCACGCATTCATGTCATATTACCTCTGTGACTAAATTTTGGGATGAAATCAAAAAGAAACTCCTAACAGTGAAAGAAAAACAAGATGGTTCTCTGAAGTTTAAAATCCTGTTTTACTACAAGTGAGTTTATTGTTTTCAGTTTCCTTATCATCGTACTTTGACACTCAGAACATAGCCCTGTTCTCTGTAGGAGTTATCCAAACCAAAACACAGTTTTCTCTCTAAACCTCTCCCATGAGCAACCACACAAAGTAAATCTTTGTACAAAAAGCTCATGTTAATGCATGTTAACGTATACGTTCAGGTTCACATCCTCAAAGAATGCAATAAAGCCTCTGCTTTCCATAGTAAAAGAATTTGCTGAATTCCTCAAGGTTCAGATTGTGGACAAAGGTTGGATTGAGGTTCTCCAGTGAACTCTGGGCAGTCTCTGTGTGTATGTATCTCCATTCATCCCCACTTTGGTTCACCACTTAAAGTAAACATCAACATTTAAAGATACATGATTTCAGAGGCTTTTCTTCTTCAACTTGGAGTGAAATAACCTATAAAATGACGCTGGCTAAGGGCAATGTGTCGCTTCAAAACACAGAGCTGCCAAGGTGATTTACGGCACACTCACTTTTCCTGAGGGTGACAGCAGAGACAGAGAGGAAGACTGATTCGAGTCTTTGTGAGGTCTCCTCATAAAAGGCTGAGCGATGAGACCCCTTCTGCTCTCATAACATTCCTTTGTTGTTTGGGTAACATACCAAAACAGAAAATGATATGCCATCCACGCCATTTGCCGTGTCACCAAACACTGACGCCGTTCACCATCCCGCTTGCCTCCATAAAAGAGCGTTGAGGTGGCTTTCATGGGAAATGCACAGGGACTGACAGCTTTGAGCTGAATTGCAGAGAGAAAAACAAACGGTTGTACTAATGAAATAATCTTCCTTTTTTTACTTTCTCTGTTTGCATGCTGTAACTTTATATCTCAGCAATGTGGAGCAAATTGTGACTGTACCAGTCCCTTTTCTTTGAATTGAGTGCCACATACATGAAACAGACAGACGATAGACAGATGGGCAGTCTGAGTGTAAGAGAGCCTATTTCATATCTCTGTGCAGCCTGAATGAACCAATTTCACCTCTACAAACGGACATGGGAGGCCGGCACACACAGCTATGTTAATTTAAAATGCTGCAATGCCAATCCTGTGGCATGGTGGGCTGCTCCCTACTCCCTCATGTCTGTGCATTCAACATAGTCCTGCTGGACCGCCGCCTGGGAAACAGATGGCAGGGAATAACACTGTCACCCACCCTGAACACTGGCATCCTGGGCCAGTCCTCCGCCACGCACTTTGCTATCTGTCTGTTTGTATCGCCTCTGAAATCCCCCCTTATCCTCACAGACCCATCACTAGATTAGGAGATGCACATGAGTGAAACTGACTGGACAGCTGAGCCTCATTAGCCAAACATAAGCTTCCATTTTACAATAACTCTGCTTGCTCGAGTTTGTCTTGGTGGTGCGGGCTGGTCCTTTGGGTGGGTGTTGTTTTGGGTTTAGGACAATGGGACTAATGACCAGCGAGCAAGCCCTCATGCGAGCGCTTCAAGTGGTGGAAGAAGAGGATGTAGGCTTCCTCATTTTCTGTCTGGATTTAAACAATTAGACAATTAACTGGTTAAGAGGGATCAATTGGTCCAAGGATTAGGACTATTGCTGAAATTCTTTAGATTAGAGAAAGATTACGAAGAGAACAGAGTGTTCCGCTTTAAAATAAGCCTCCTTACACAAATGCAACTGAAGCTTCATCAACATTTGTTAATGAAGTTTGAGCTCCCTGTAAACAAAACTAAAAAAACTCTATGAAATGCAAAATGAACCTCATAAAGAATAGATTTTCCCATATACTTGTATTGTATTATGAATATATATTGTGATGCATTATGATAACAAACAAATAAACAAGCAAACAGATAAAGTAAAATGAATCAATTGTGACCTGGCTCTAAGCTAATTTCAAATCTATTTTATTAAATTATTTTCAGCTCTGTGTTTTGATTAATGCCCCATATTTTTCACTGTGTTGGTTCATTGCTTGTTCCTGTTTACATAATTTGTTAGCCACTTCAGAGGAAAAGGAACCTGTCAGTTACTTGGCTGCAGTACAAAAGACAGCGTGAGGAATAAAATAAACCAAAAAAGGTATACAAATCTCACAGTTTCACTTGTGTTGTGGATCATCGTACAATTTTGAGTTAAAACGGGTTACAGATGCATCTTCTTTCATTATTGGCCAACAACTAGTCTCTCTTGCTCTTGACTTTTCATAATATAATACCTATCGTGCATATTTTTCTACACCCCAATTTACATGTTTAAATTTCTTCTTTTTTTTAAATGTGTGTACGTTCCATAAAACAAATCATTTAAAACCGTTCTTGTTGCCGGTAGCAACCTGTTTACCCTCTGTGCTCTTAGAGCTACATTGTGCTGAGAAATGAACCAGTGACTACTACCGCCACCCAAGGAATGAGTCGGTATCTACAACAACATGAAGAGATGGTATTACACAGTATCCTACAGTGTTGGTTTCTAAAAGTCCACTTTCTGAGATAATTTGGCAAATTTTGAACTGTGGATGCCATCCACACACATCAGGACTGTGAGTGAGCTGCTAGCTGTCTTGCAGACAGGCAAAATCGATCAGTTTCATCTATTTGACGTTACAGTCAATAATCATGCGTTTCTGTACAGCAGGAGTAAGCTGTGCTCACTCTAGCGGCTCAGAGTGCAGCACCCTCATTGAAAATTAACATGTGCAACCAGATGTTGTGTTCCCATCTATACAAGTTGAAGCAGGAATAAAAAAAAATACAACTACTGCATTGTCATTTGACAAGGATGAAACGCTTTGCACTCAAATTGCACTCAAAACCCAGATGTTAGCTGGTGTTTATGGTTTTTTGAGGAGTGCAAAAACAATTGCTTTATTATGATGGCTCACTGCCAATACAAACATGAAATTTATAGCTTTTTAAATGCTCTCGTAGTTATTTTCACATAATATTTTCTTTCTAAATCAACACATACATGATGTTCGATTTTGCCCATATTTTGTCTTTTTTTGCCTATTTCCTATGAAATGCTGACACTGCAAATCTCCAGCCAAAACATAAAATGCTGCTGTTGCTCAATGTCCTCCTGGAATGTTTGCATCTCTGTGGCTTTGCTTTTACAAGAATAGAAAGTGACAAAACATACAAACAAACCACAAGAAGAAACAACAAAAATCTTTGACTGAAATTACAAGGGCAGCTTCTTCGTCAAATTGTCTTCAGAACAGGGTTGGGGAACAATCTTTCTCAGCAGCAGCTTCTTAATAATTTCTAATTTTGTTGGTAGCAAGTGATTTTGTCACGGTTTGGTAATGGAGGCGATGAAGATTGGCCCAAGTGAAAACTTGAAAAACACTTAAGGATTAACAAAACCAGACTATAACATTTCACATGCACAGGAACAAGAACTGCCAGGGAAAACCATGGGTACCAACAAAAAGGATCTAACAAAGAGTGAAGCAAACCGGGAGGTTAAATAGAGAGGAGGGTGATTGGTGAAATAGTGCAGCTGAGGATAAGTGAACACAGGTGAAGGGAGTGGAGCTGATGACCAAGCAGGAGGGAAATGAAGAAAAAAGTCACTGAAATGGCAAAAAACTGAAACCAGACAGAAAAACAAAAAAAATACATAGATCGTGACAGATTTAATCAAAATGAATACTAGAAACTCTAATAACTTAGTAAACAAGGACATGAAGTCTTGCTCTGGCTAGTTGATCTTGTGACTTTTAGCGGTTTTTGAGAGTTAGTGATGATAGCAGCAAGTGCTTTTCCCTTAAGGAAGCAGAAATGGTAGTAATTTAAGCTACAGACATAGTTATTGAGCTAAGACTGTTATTATGTCACAGTTCGTATATTATTTTTTGGCAAACATTTAGTAGCTATTTGGACTTTATGACCAGGTCAGATCAATTAAACGTGTCTTTTCTTTTTTTTTTTTATTTAAGCTGGTCTATTTTCTGAATTACCTATGCAAAACCACCAGCTATAAATACACTCAAGGCAAGAATTAAAAAATTGAAAGACTGAATTGTAATTGGGAAATGTTCCTCAGCTGCACTTGTTAGTTAGTTGGTTACCTTTGAAGAAGAAATAAATATGTCTAAATTAAGTCAGAAACAGTCAACATGGGTAGACACAACATGGGCAGAGGACGGAATATGTGGAATATTTGTGGCTTTGTAATTAATGGTAACTGACATTTTAGAGCAAACTAACAGTTTTTTGATAAATGAGAATATATTGTTCAATCGAATATAAGCAGAACTCACATTATAAAATGAGGTATTTTCCAAAAGGTTCTCACTCAGTTCTTTTGTTAAAACCAGGACAAACTCTCACAAAGGTAAACAATACATTTTTTCCCCTCATATTTCACTCAGTCCCTGATCACAACTCGAATGAATGACATTCCATTAGTTTAAATAAACAAAAATACTTCTGAGTATGCTGAGAGTTGTCAAATGCCAAATCCTTCATCAGTTACTTTCCGCTGGTTTGTATGTATGTATATATTAACACCTCTGACGGGTTAAAGTAGTGTAACATGTTTTTACATGAGCATGACTCACATTCATGGCTGCCACTCCCACTTCTTTGAGGGTTTTTTGAGGCTTTTCAGAATCGCTCATGGGGCAAAATGTCAGAAAAACCTCAGTGACAGTCTCCACGCTCCATTTTCTTATGGACCTTGACCAGACACCCTGCAGCTTAAACTGTCAAGCCATCAGTGAGGCCGCCCTCACCTGAAAATCACCGCTGCTCAGACCACCAAAGGTGCCCTTGACTAAAAAAATGCTGTTCCCCATGTACAAACCATCAGGGGAGCTTTGAGTATTGAGTGATTTTCTGGAATCTTCTTTGCCTCTGTGGCAGGAAATCAGCGTCCCCTTTTCCACAGGTGGCTCCACATCTGGACGCTCCAGCTGCAGGAAAGTGTGGATCCGGAAGGTCGAATAGATGGATGCACTGTTGCTGGTGGAAGTCCTCATTACCCATCCACATCCTTCTGGAGAAGCCTGCCTATTGAGGCAATTAATCCTCGGCTACTTCAGGGGTCATATGTCACTTCTAGTCCATCACTCCCTCGTCTACCATGCCATCGCTCTCAGGCACACACACAAACACACAAAATGTCTGGTAAGCCCAGAGAGACAGACTTGTTGTGATGGAGTTGGCCATGCGTGAGGAGCCAATAGGATGTTTTCATCACAGAGAGAGGGACACAGAACACAGACAGACTGGTAAGCTGAACAGGTCAGTCAAACTCAAATGTCATATACATGCGACGTCTCCTCAAATCAATCACTGAAACTGTTACAAATCCTGGGGACATTATTCAAAGGCCAACATTAAATTTTCAACACATACCTGTTAAGCTGGACGGTTTTCATTTCCAGATTGCAGTCATCCAGGAAAAGATCAAACTTTGTTCTCTTTGCCTCATAAAGCAAAGATGCTCCTTGTAACTTATCACTCCCATGAAAAAACACCTTTTAAGGAGGGTCAAATATATACTGTGAGATGACAAAGTGTCTCCAAATACTGTGGGAGAGAATAATTGCAGCTCTTGAGTTGCACAAGGAGTGGATATAGACTGATGATAAGTCAGCAAAAAAAAAAGAAATGCTCTGAACATGTGTGAGGGTGTGTTTTAATAGATGGATTAGCTTTCATGAAACTTTCTCTTCATTTCGGAGGGTGTCATAAGGCTGTCATGAGACTTTTATAAACAGTACTTGACCCGTTGTGAAAGACTACAGGGATTCATTTCCAATTGGGCAGTTGTATTTCGAAATTGAATGTTTAAATTGAATGCGATATCTTTGTGAAAATAACTTGACAATCACCAGGAGAACATAAATCTGCTATAAACAAGACACAGAGGGAATAATTCTCAAACCTAAATAAACAATGAAGCTTTATATGAAGCTGGTTTTTCATTAGCTGCTGTAAGGTATTATAGTTGTGTCATGAATATTTTCCTTCACCTCAAGTTCTGTTATACAAATCAAAATTAGTATTGAGATGTTTTTGAATATCATTACAGTATCGCATGCTTTTGTAACAGTGTTGTAATTCACTTTATATCGTATATAGTGGTAGAATTCAGTCATTAAAATGTTCTGAACATTAAAAGTTTTTACATACATTAACAGAAGCAACAAACAAGCAAATAAATGTTTTTTTCCCTTTATATTTGTGGAATAAATATCTTAAACATACAGAAGATATCACAAGAGACAGGTTCACAATTTGAAATAAGTTTGTAATAGTAATTCAGTGTAAGTCTGAAGTAATAAGTCTGTTAACTTGGTGCTAACACCTAAAGAAAACGAGCTCTAAAGTTAACCAGTTGAAATTAGCACCACAGTTGTGGATAAAATGCTTTCACAAACAGTTCAATTTAATTTAGATTACTTAACAAGAAACAAGTATGTTTAAATCTGCCCATTTATACAGACATATAGTTTTTTCATTGCAATTTATGGTGTCAAATATTACCAATTTGAACAGGCTGAACCTCAAACTCAATAAGTCTTAAACACCTTCACTATGATATTTACTTAATTTAAGCATTTGTATGCTGGATAGACTGATAACAAGCTGGATGATCCATCTCCTCTTTAGCCCAGAGGACTCAGCATTGGTGATTTCCAAAAAGAATTACATTTTTTTTTTTATTACCACAGAACAGTTTTCCGCTTTGCCTCAGTCCATGTTAAATGAGATTTGGCCCAGACCCTCCATTTGTGAAGGCACCATGAGCTGTGTTCACAGACAATGATTTCCTGAAGTGTTCCTGAGTCCGTGCAGTGATTTCCAGGACAGAATCGTGTGTTTTTAATGCAGAGCTGCCTGAGAGCCTGAATATCAGGGGTATCCAATAATGATTTTTTTTTTGTATTCAATGTTGACACAGAGATGTGTCCAGATTATCTGAATCTTTTGAGGATTTTATCTACTGATAGAATATTAAAAGTCTTTACGATTTTGCATTGAGGACATTAGTCTGAAAATGCTCCATAATTTGTAGAATTTTTTTTGCAGACTGCCAAAATTCTGCTCCACTTCACTTTTGAAAGACTCTGCCTCTCTAAGGTGCTCTTTTTATTCCCTATCATGTTACTATCAGTTCAACAATCATCCTAATTAGTTGTAACATGTTCCTGTAGCTGTTACTTTTCCTGCCTTTTGTTGTCTCCATCCCAACCTTTTACACAGTGCCCCCTCTTTTTGGAATTGGGGTTGTGGATCCAACATATGAAACTAATGTTGGCCTAACTAGCTAGTTACTAACAGATGATGAAACCTGATGAAGTGTTTTGTTTCAGCGTGAAAAAAGAGCAAATTACAGCTGCCCACAACTGAGATCCTTAGAATGATGGCTAACATCTTTAGGTCAGTATCAGATTACAAAAATATGATACATATTTCAGTTTTTAACTGATTATTGAACAGTTGCACGCTGTTTTTTCTGCATAAACAATCTGTCCTCAAGGAATTAGAAAGCCCAGGACACAGCAATGCAGATGAGTGAACCAGCTGTTCTTTCTGTCCCTTAAAGCATGCACATCAACCTCCCACCTGCCTCTCTGCTTCCCTGAGTTCTCACTTGTTTAATGTGTGTCTGCTTGAAAGGAACACAGTAATCTGACTTCAATGTCAAACATGGCACATCTACTCTTATCCATCTCCCTTCCCATGTGTTCAAGCTCCTGTCTTGGGAAACACGATATCACGTCAAAACAGTGGAAGTACAGAAATAAGTTATGGACCAAAATAACCTGGAATCCCTGGAAAGTGCTTAGTGACACAGAATAAGATGAGAGTCCTCTACTTTTATTAACAAAAACCAGCTGCTACATGCCTGTAAAACAAAAGATAATTGCTTTTGTTTGCAGGGGCTTAACTTTTTTTAAATCTAACTTCTCATCAAAACTGTGGTTTCAAACTTTACTACAACACGGAGTCTCCAACATTTTGCAAGGACATGAGGTTTTTAAACAGATGGGAATTATTATCTCACAGTCCTCACTCTTGGCTCAGCAACATACCATGTACTAATCTGCACGTAGTCAATGAGTGAAATCTTACTCTCATCTTCTGCAGTTATTACAACAGCAGGCTTCACTGCACTCTGAAACTGAAAGAGCTCACTTTTTGTGTGAGACAATAAAAACATCATAGAAAATAGAAAAGTTTGGTTTTGACATTCAGCCTTACACTTCAGCTCGTAGCTTGAGATCCTCTGATCAACATCTATTGATGGTCCCTCACACTCGCTTTAGGGCCCGAGGAGACAGATCTTTCAAAGCTGTTGGACCAAGAATGTGGAATGAATTACCACTTATCTCGTGATCACTACTCTTTTAAAAAACAACTGAATACATTCTTTTTTAAACAAGCATTCAGCCCTGCTAGGATTGATATTGACTGTATGTTGCTGTAATGTATCTTTAAATGTCCATTTTGTACTCACCGATTCCCTGTCTGTGAAGCACTTTGTGACTGCTGTCTGAGAAAGGTGCTTTATAAATCAATTTTACTTACTTACTTACTTACTAGAAACATATGCCTGCAATTTTGCATGTTATAAGAGAGGACTAAATAGATTTGGTACATATTATGGAAAACATTGTCTAAACCTGAAGCTGATCAGTGTGTAACTGCTAAGGGCCGGGGTTTCTGTTTTAGGACATAGAGCTAATGTCTTTCCCATCCTGTCTCAGCCACAGTTGTTTTCAGCAGAACTGGATACCAGATCCAAAAATGAGCCAGAAGGGTTTGCAGCTACCACCTTGTGTGGCCCACTGTGTCTACAGAAGTCAAATTATGAAAAGAATGTGAATAATGTGCATGTTAGGTTTCCAATATTAAATATTCATAGGAGGAATACAAAGGGACTAGTTTGAGGTAACCTGTCAACAGTATTACAGACATTTTAATAATGGCAGAATACAGGAAAATTCTGGGTTTTTTTTAAGGAGTGGTTGGCAGGTGAAAATGCCACAAGTCGCCACTGAGACAGTTGAACAATAAGGCTGAGAACCATATTCAGATTTCCTTGTACAATTCTGGACTCCTGAAACCTGCTTAGTGTTTCTATACTCCATATTTCACAGATATGTTTTCAGTTTTGTTTGTGTGTGAAGAAGTCAATGAGGATCATTTTCTTTAAAACTGTGAGAAATGCCACTGGTCTGGGCAGAGGATGTGCTCTATGAATGCTATTCTTATGTACTGCCACCAGTTACGCTGCTTTGTTTCAGCTATACTTAGAAACAATAAATTAAGCAAATCATACAAACAAGGCTCATTACAAACCCTGCTGAGTCACTGGTTGCTTCACACTCTTGGGTCCAGATGTGGTGATGGCAAATTAACAAAATGTTAAAAATCACAGCAGCTGAGCGCCAAAACATCACATCTGTGCATAAACCAATTCAGAACATGATGGTATAAAAACCAAGAAGTCACAGAGTAATTAAACAAGAAAACACCACTTCCCTCTGCAATAAGCAACACATGTCACTGACAATGAATCAATGATAGAAATTTATTTTCTGTGCACATATAATACTGTGTAATGCTATAATGAATGCTATAATGAAATTACCAGTACCACAAATCAACAATTCATACTCTTTGAAGAACACCAAAGGTGCAATTTGACCAGCAGCACCCAGAACCTAAATGCCTTTTTGGTTCTTTCAAAGACGGGAAAAACTATTTCACTGAGGTCTGATGAAGTCTGATGAGTTGCATAGCACAAAGCAAAACAAGTTTTTCAGACTTGAAACTTGTCACTTTAATGTTGGCAGGTCGGTATCTTCTAGTTTGCATGCTTTGTATTTGATGCCAGCATGGAAGATGCATTTGTCCCGTGCTACAAAACAGCTGCTATCACCAGCCGTGTGAGGAAAAAAAAAGTGCCCTGAATGTGCCACACTTCTGCCTTTATGATGCACAGCAGAACTGTGCTGCACTCTCATACAGTGGTCCTGTGGGGAAAGGCAAGATCACCACAAAGTTGTGTCATACAGTTCGAGGAATTCACACAAACACAGTCAGCTCTTCCAAATTTTTTGCCTTCTGTGTCCGGATGGAGGCCTTCTGTCAAATGCCTTGTTACAGCACGCCTCACATGACATGTCGCTTGCTGAGCTATGCACTGCTCTGGGCCTGCGCCTTGCACGGCGCAGCAACAAAGCATCACTACGAAGCACAAGCCATTAAAATGAATGGGTTTCTGAGGTCAGCAGTGCCGCAATCGCATTCGGTTTAAAAGGGCCATAAAATAACAAAGTGTGTTGCTCACACACAGAAGGTTAAAACAGTACATCCACCTCAGCTGTTTGAACTCAAAACCTGCTTGTCACACACATTTCTATGGGCCGTGGATGCTTTTCTTTGTGTCTCAGAATATAACCGCTGTTAAACAATGACAGAGAAATGTTATATTGTTTTCATTTTATTGCATTCTTGTCACAAGAGTGACTGCTATAAGCAGTAACAACTATTCCTGTGTACTTAAAATGTACATATTTTAGAGGCTATTGTGATATTGAACCTGAGATTACTGAGACAGGAAGGGCTGAAATAAAAAGCTGGGAATACTCAACAATCAGAAGTGTTCAGCTACATGAACCCCACCCTGAAAACTTCAAGGAAATCTCAAAAGTAGTCGTTTTCTACCAAGGCTGTTTCTGGTTGAACTGCAGTCAAAAAAAAAATCCCTGGGTCATAGCAAAGGTTCCTATGGTTGAATTAGCTTAATGTACAGTTCACTGACACATAACCAGAGTCTTTGCAGAACAGACAGAGCTGTGATTTGTTGCTGGTTGGAGAAGCTTTGAACATATCAAATATAAATTTTCTATTTTATGAATAGATGAAAGTGTTTGAAATGTTCAGTATGAAAAATAAGCTGAAAAATGATATTTTCCTTCAGGAAAAAAAGGTGAAATGAATTCAGATTACAGTTTGACTTATTGCCGCAGGTGCTACATACCATTCACATGCTCTCCAGTAAATGGCATCCATGTTTGTTGCATGTTATTTTACTGGCTCTCCATGTGGTTTGGTGATGGTTAGAGATACAGGAAGTTCAGTCAGAGCATTAATGCAGGTCAAACGTCAGCTGCTCGCTGCTGGATTATGAAGAACATCCTATGAAGCAGGCGTTTGGAGCGTGACCAACACATGAACAAAGAGTGGCCTATCTCCCCCACTGCTCAGGCAATGCACTCGTTAAACTGACTTTTTTTGGCTTCCTGTAGGCCAGTATCACACAGCAACCAAAAACTTTCATCTTGCCTTTTGAATGTTATTCCACTCACCCTTTCTTTTTCTCATTTGCTGGTCACAGTTAGAAGCCAGCCAAGTGGGACTTGGTCAGTAATTGGAGTCTCTGCAGTGACTGCCTACAGCACAGCAACAAATGATGCACTGGGGAGGCTTCCTGCGGAAAACTCAATAAGCTCTTCACACTTAACTGTAGTCATCATTTGGATTTTTCCACTTTAGTGAACAGTACACAACTTGATGGCACTGCCAACAAATAGGTAAAAACAAGTAAGAACTAGCATTGTTTCTTCCAAGGTGTATTTCTTTCATCTCACTTCTATTTTAGATCCTTAAGTCATTTCCCATGGTTGTGCTTTGTTATATAAAGGCTGGTCAAGGTTCTTTCTATTTTGTCTTTTCCCAGTCCAGCAGTTATAGGCATTTATGTACATCAAAGACCAGAGCACCATCATTTGCAACTCAAAATAAGCTATTCCTGCTGTGCTGTTTGATCCCACCTCAACGTCTGTGGAAATAGCAATGAATCTATTATTAAAATCAACAGGCTGGAGATTCAGATGTGTGGTGGGTGAGGGAAAATCTTTTGAGGATTTTTGGGATGGCTTTTTATACTTTATTGCAGTGCAGTAATATTACAAAGTACATGAAACTAACACTAAAACTAAATAACTACATAAACTATGTAACAAATTAGATTATTGCTCATCATATAAAATGTCATTATTCCCAGGTTGCAATGTATACGGTATAACAGTATAACAGCACAAGCCCATCTGCTACAACTGAATACTTTATGAAATATGTGAATGTGTCAGAATATGTACGATATCAATGTTTCTTAAACCAAAGTACAATCACACACTGCTACTTTGTCAGGAGCTGGTTTCCAGACTAAACAGGGAGTGAGACCACAGCTAAAAGGAACCAATGGTCCAACTACGTTCTCAAACTGGACCTGAACTCAGGTCTTCAGAACAAATACCACCACCACTACCTCACCAACCTCCTGTTGTGGATGTTTGCAGACAGTATACACCATGTGCATGAAATATTGCTGTGACAGATGTGTCCTGGCACAATATATATATCTATCTATATCTATATAGATATATATATGATATATATGATAAAGTTAGATAAGAATTTTACTTTAATTCAGTTTTATTTATACCGCACCAAATCATAACAAATGCTAAATCAAGTCAAGGCATTTGAAAGATCCATTCCAATTCAAGCCAATCATAATCCAATTAATTGTCATGCAATAAAATTAAGTTTAATTAAAATCCAAATTAGTACAATTCACATGATGCCAATTTAAAAAAAGAAAAAAAGTTGCCTAGCTCAGGAAACAACAGATCCCATCAAAACAACTGCGTTTGAAATGTAAAGGTGGCGTCCTTTTTTTTTTTTTAAGGCCTAACATTGTTTTCTGAACTTTACAGAGTTAAGCAATCTTGTATCAACACCCAACCAGGAACTGACTAAACCTAACTCAAAAGTGAAGAAAACAACTTATCGTATGTTGGTTTTAATCTCTTTTAATCTTGAAAGCATTGCCTGTAGCTGTGCCATCCACCTTTGTCCTTAAAAACTTTGTGGCTTCTTTCATTGAAAAACTCACACCCCCAGTGGGGGCGATACAGGACGCTGTTATGGGGTGCATTTGGGGGGATGAATAAACGGCATGTATGGTTGTTTCGAATGGAGAACTTGTTGAGCATAAGCTTACAAAATTCGATGATCATACATAAAGCATACAAATGTGAATGTTAACTACAGCAAATAAAACATTATAATGTGAACTGTGAGACAGAACAAATGAGTTAAATATCCCGTTAGTTTTAGACGTCTAGTTGAAAATAAGTTATGTATGGGGTGGATTCAAAGTCTAACATCAATGGCATATTTGTCTGACATCCTCTGCTCTGGCAGAGATATTGACTGAGCTGCACTTGAGTAATAAAGGGTATTAAACAGTGATGCCCCTTTCCCACTTTAAGGATTATGTTCTTACCTCAGAGCCCACTGGGCACCAAAGTGGGAGAATAAACAAACTGATAATTGCAAAAAATGGATTAACTGCCAAGTCAGCACTACGGCATGGCTGCTGCTCCTCCACAAAGGTCTAACCTCCTCTGGCTGACATAGAAAAAGTCTGCAGGTTTCGTGTGAAGGAAAAAAGATAAAAGGGAATTGAGTCCCAACTGCCTTTCAAAGATTTATATTGTTCTGTCTCTCTAGGTCTGTCAAAACTCTGGAAAGTGAGATCAGGTCTCTTTTCTGCTGAGAAAACTGATCCCATCGGAGCAGGTATAGCTCTCAGGAGTGGGAATACAAATTTCAACCTTCAGATGCTCCTTCTGTAGCTCAACATATATAGTATGACAACCAGACCGCACTATGAATCATGGCGGGTTGCAATCATTTCCTGATTAAGAGCCCCCAAAATTCAGACCCCTCTCACACCTGATAAAGCACACTGAGAGTGCAGGCACTTAAGTGACATTGGGATGAATGCGAAAGTGATGAAACACAGAGCACAGAGGCTCTGTGAACTCCAAGAATGGTGCTGCTGTCCCTCAGAGGGACAGAATGTATTATATTCACAGCCTTCAGTCTCAGAGAGATGTCAACATGATGCAGCAAAACTGCAGGGAGGGCTGCACTTTGGTAGATAAAAAAACTGTTTACTGTTTCAATCCTTGCAGTTACATGTTTATTATTATGCTTTTGAGTATTATACTGAAAACCCCTGCAAGAGAGAACGGCTGGGCAGATCTTTGTACCACTTTTTTGCATGATGTTTATATACATTATATACTACAAGATCAGTATTATAACCCCACCTTTCTATTTTAAATATCATTACATTAAAGGAGACATATTATGCCCTTTTTTCACAAGCTTTGGTCAAAATAACACAGAAACAGTACAGCAGCTCCTGTTTCATCCATTAATTAACACCTATATTCAAGCGGATCAATTTTGGGCATGGAGTGACCCACTTGACTCCACTCCTGTCCGTCTTTCTCAGGGTTTGCATCCTTTGAGAGCAGGTTATTACGGTGAGAGAACACCAAATACTTAGATTTTCCTCACCTGCAGCTCAACTATGAACACTTGGTAGGCTATCAGTCCCTCTTTTAGGCATGGTCTTGTTACAAATCATTCGTTGAACAGCCCCATCTTATCAAAACATGCATCGGAGACCATAACATCCACTGGCCAATTCATTCCTTTGGCTCCATAAACTCTGGACTTCACTGTTGCCCAATCCCTCTAAGTTTCGTCTAATTCTCTAAGCAAGAGTTGTTGCTTAAATGGGCAATATTTCACCAACATTTGTTTTGTAATGGCAGTAATCAGTGCTGTGCTGATGGTGCATTCAGTGAAAAATAGGATATCACAATCTCGTCCAACTTCCAGCTGGTAAGAAATGAAAGAACTCCAATTAGAAATAAGATTTCCTTGTTGTGTTATAAAATATTGAATAAAGATCTAGTTGACCATTTTTAGCTAATTTATTTTTATGTTAAACGAACTATGTTACTGTGGATGAGATCTGATGTAAACAGCAAAGCAAAAAGCAAGAGCAAGAGTTTTAATGTCCCAACTCCACTATACAACAAATGCAGCTTCATCTGAAGTTCAAGTTAGGTGGAGATTAAGAGGGAGGAGGTTGGATAATCTAGACTGATGTATACCCCCACAAATCTGAACAGCTCAATGAATGACACATTTTCAGATAGAAGGTCCCCAAAACAAAATGCATTGCTGTGTTTTATTCTATGTTTTTGAGTTGAAAATAACTTGCCCTAAAGCACACACAAAACAAGACTATTTTGTAATATGTCCCCATTCAGTGCTGTAACTTATGATGCTTTCACTGTCTGAATAATACAACTGTTGGTCTGTAGTCTGGCCTCCAAAGAGCCCATATTGCCCAATCAAAAGGGGAAGAGTGATGACTTAGCTCATACTCAGTGAGTTATCATTTTCTGGATGGTTCAGTATTATATGACTCAGCTCTCGACGTCTTCCTGGAGATATTGAGATTGTGGCTCAGGCATCTTGACAGGACAGATCCTGGCATGTTCAGAATGGCGTCACCTCCACAACACACACCGCCCACCCTACATCATCAAGACACAGTGGAACACAACTTGTTATGAAACAGCCATGATGATGCAACGCTGGGAGCATTGCTGTCTTAAAGGGTATAAACAAAACTCTTGGCTGCAAAGTGGGAGATACTGTAACTCCCCTCAGCTGAAGATTTAGTCTTCTCTGATTGAGCCTTGGCCTTTTCAGGAAGTGGTGGGCGATTTTCTTGAGATTTCTGAGGTGTAAAAAGATTGCTACCTCTACAAAATGTCCATAATTCACTGGCTGTTTCAGGACTCTTCTTGGTCTCCATAATGCTTAATGTGTTGTGGTGTATTTAAACAGGAGGGTCAACCCAGTCACATTAATGCAGTCCACTGCTGTAGCATTGAACCACGAAACCTGACATTAATCCTGGGGGTAATGTGGCCCTTCCTGTAGCTAATGAAATCTGAAGCTTTTAAATGGCTGCACCTAATGACACTCCTTGACAGTTTTGAATTAAGCAGCCATGACTGCCGGGACTGAAGTAAATAGCACACAGATGGCCCACACCAAAAGTTTTTTCCAGCCAGCCCCCATCATTTCTTGCCTTTGGGCTGTTGCATGCGATTTCATACCTGTTTGAGCATTAAAGAAGCAAATGATTGGGATTAAACAGTCGGGAAACCTCAGCTTGGCCTTTATTACATTTATCTGTGAAATGTAACTGTTATTAATGGATGATTTTAGAATGCTTCTGGTGTGATTCATCGCTGGAATCTGTTAGAACTTGTGAATGTTTAAGAACATAACCCACATTTCAACCAAAAACTACTTTCAGTCCGAGAGACTTTTTTCAAGGAACCAAATAATTGTCACAAACTGCAGTTGTTTGTGTTTTGGCTGCAGTCTAAAGTACCACGAAGATTAGGTCAATTACCCTGACATGTTGTCGGACATCAGTCTGAACTGCAGTAAACACAAAGAGCTGTGAAAAGGGAGTTGATTCTTTTTTACTGCAAACATACAAAACTGCAATTTTGCACCATCCTACAGGGTTGTGCTGAGGTGTGAGTGTTTAAATTTGTGCTTTTAAAAATTCATAACATAAGAGTCTATGTCCTTGAAAAAGCCACATGCCTTGCTGTCATAATTACTTTTTACATCACACATATCAGTGATTAACTCACTTTCGTCACAACTTTGTTGTTGAAAACTATTTGAAGAGTCTAACTCAAACACATCTGTAAAGTCCTAAATATTTTAAAATAAAACCACTTTACCCCAGCGGCGTTAGATATCGTGTTTACTAGATGGCAGGCGAAGGGTTTGAAAAGTGTAAGTATTTCTATATATCATATCTCCTCAAACAGAGGCTGAGGCCTTTATTTAGCTCATTCTTCATTCTCTTTTATGCTCGCCAGTGCATAGCATCAATTAACGCCATGATACCTGGTGCTCCCGGCGCTTAGGTGTAGTCTCGGCTGTTTTAGTAACATGTCACATGCTCCACAAGGGGTGTGTTTGAAAAACAGGAAGAGCTGTGTGAGCAGGTGAGCCTGAAGACATGTGTGCAACACATCAAAACCCATTTTAAATGCTTTTTCATGGCATCGCCATGAAACAGTCAGATGGTCATGATCACGCTCTTTATTCATTCCCCAGCTGGTTGCATCGCTAGAGTTTGAAATAAGAATGTAGGAATAGGACAGCCAATCAGAAATGTTCAGACCTTCATAGTGCACCCTCAAGGTGCTACCACCCACAGTGTTATTGAGGGGTAATACTTCTTCTTGGTGTATTATTTAGCCTCTGGTTACTGTTGTTCTAGATGAAAGGGGTCTGGCAAGGGACCTTCAAGAGCTCTTAGTCCCTGTGGAAAATGTTTGTGGTGGAAATAAAGCTATATACATCCAAAACAGTATTTTCTTCAGTTTGCAAAAAAAAAAAAATTGTTATCTTGAAAATGGTATTGTTTAGATCCTTTTCTCTTATAAGCTTCTTCGCTTCCTGGCACATTATGGTTGACTACAACACAAGCAAATATGCCTCTTAATGTGAAATTGGTCATTCTGTTAGATAAGGACTTTTCTGACCACAGTATTTCCAGTTTTGACATGTGAGATTTGCAATATTTTGTTTCTTTTCAGACCTTTCTTTGGATGCATGCATGCCGCAAAGAATATGGGTGTCAAACAGGATTTTTACTTTAGTTTATGACAAATCTAGTAGTTAACAATTTACTCTGGGTACAGATGCATGCCCCTAAATATTATGCACATTTTGGGACTGAAAGAGATACACTTACTTTAAAACTATTAGGAAAGACTTGGACATATTGCAGTACCAGCTTTAAAGAAGGACACTGAAGGAATGAAAGACAGTTGAATTGTAAAACTTCACCTTTGATGCATGTAAGCAGGAATATTAGTGGAATATTTATTTTTATCAGCCACGTAAACATAATTTTTTTTAAAGAAAAAGGCAATACCTTGAATATTTTATGCATTTAAGTCAATGTAGTATCTTCAAACTGCTGCCAGGATCCAAATATTACCATATCATGTTTACTTACCATTACTTACCATGACATTGTTGTTAGAATTTTAACAGAATATCTTCAATTTAATACAGAAAGAGTCCTCTTTCTCCCACATGACAGCAGAAAAGATCCAGTTTTCATAATTTCTCATCTCATTGCTTTAGGGATCGGCAGAGGGAACTGATGAATTTGTTATGATATCCATATTATTCTGTATTTCAAATTCAGCATTTCTCTAACCCAATTACATTGTCCTTATTCATGATGCCTGCCTTTTTAAAAGGACATTAAATCCAGCCGGATTTGTCTGAGGACGGTTAAGGATGTCACAGCTGGATCCAAACATGAAATCTGAAACCACATAATTGTTGATTTGATTGCACCAAATATGTGAGGCGTGCAATCTTGCCAAACCAAATAAATCAATTAATTTACAAACTGCCAAGCACAGAGAAAGCTTTTTTGAAACAGCGCCACGGTAAATAAACATCTGCAAAAAACAGCTCCGACCCATTTCTTTTGATGCGCAACAAACAAACCATTCCAGAAACCCACAGAGGCACACTGTGGCTGCTGCCAAGGGAGACAGAGTGTGAAAATGACTTTATATGGGTTGAAAATACATCACAAAAGCAGAAAATAGAGCTTATTTCACACATTTGAACAAAATCGGACAAAGGCATTTACCAGAAATATTTAAACCACAAAAATCTGTTTCATTTTTAGGTAAAGCTCAGTTGTTTAGAACAAACTCAAAGCTGCGGAAATTTCCCACTGGGGCAAAACACATTTGTCTCTAAAATGTTGACTGTTCAATGTTAACTCTATGACAAACATCGGCAAAACTCAAAGGGCTCTCAAACAAAAGCAGCATCATTTTAACTGCACTGTATGCTTTAAAGTGACACCACAAAAGGAGCATACCAGGTTTATCTGAGTTGAAGAGCCTCCCACGGCGAAATGCAAGCTCAATGTCCAGATAATGAGTGAGCACCAAGGGGCCCTACTCATTTGATCACAAACACATCAGGAGAAGAGGGGCAAAACACTCCAGCTGCCTGGTCTCATTTAAACCAGCTGGAGGCGTGAGCAGAGATGGGAATGCACAGCCACCAAGCATTATCTGCTGTTTCCCCGTGGTAACCGAATCCCCTTACCACCTCATCTGATTGTTCAGGCAGAGATCTCAGAAATCTACAGAGATGGTGCTGAAATCGAGGCATGCAAATACTGAACCCCTCAGCTGGAGAGGCTTCGAGATCTCAACAGTCTCCAAAAGAAACAAAATACAGAGTGAGGGCAAATGTAGGAGGATCACAATCAGTAATTATTCTTTTCAGTATGTTTTGGTTTGGTTTGTTTATCTTCTTCAAGCGAAGTGTGGACAGAAAAAGGATTTGAATAAGCTAATTTAAGTATTTACTTCCTGTTTCAGTGCTACAATTTTCCAAATGCCAGACTTTTTTTCTTGAATGAATGTTTAATGAATAATTTTGGCTTATTGGGATAAAAAGGGTTATATATAGAGTGGTGCGCTGTAAGTTAAACTGTAGTGGGTGGGTGACGTCTCCACAACTCTTGTGAAACTGGTTTAATTTCATACAAAAACCCCAAGAGTGCAAGTGAATGAGGTCTTACTTGGTCATGATTTAAACTCATCATAACAAATAATAATGATCTCTAATTCGAAACTAGAAAATATATCCCACTAAACCTTTTCGTTCCTTAAACAAGTGAAACTGGTGTATTTGTGTAATGCTGCTGACTGAGTGTTTTTGATTTATAGTTTATAGTGATATAAATACAGCACGGAGACACACATACAGTATTGTCCATGATGGATCATTATGCACCTCAGTTAGATATTACTTTCTCAAACTTCTCTGTGTTTAAACCATTTTGTTTATTCCAACTTAGACTGATGATTGACTACACATCTATTTGTAAGACAATTCATGTTTGGCCGTATGTACAGTAAACAGCTGGTCTGCAGCATAATGGCTTCTTTTGGTGTGTGTGTTGCTGAAAATGATACAATAATCAAGTCTTTTCTAATGATTATCAACATTCTCCAGACTAATGAAAAACAAGCACTCAAAGCTGACCAATCACAGTTTTTCCCACCCCCATGTGGTATTTATGTCCACACTGTATAGACATCCTTTTGAGGCAACTACTCCTGCATGAGTCCTAAAAGTAGTAGAGGCAAAAGTATCAGAACCTTGATTTTTGAAATCATTTGTGACTCCCTCCCTCTGTACAAAACAGCTCCAACTCTGGGATTGATAGTCCTGGGATGGGTTCCCACACATCAGCTGCTGCTGAGGTCAAGACCCTCAAAATGACATTATAAAACTTTTAAATTTCACAGAAATGTTCCTTTTCTTCTTTAACAATTCTTTGGTAGAATGACTTTACAGACAAACGTTTGATCTTTTTCTTTTAGAATCAACAGTTATATTCAGACTTCTTAGTTCTATCAATGGCAAGCCCTGACCCAGATGCAGGACAATAGCCCAAACCATGATACTGCCACCACTGTGTTTCACAGATGGGATAAGGTTTTTTCTGCTGAAATGCAGTGTTTTCTTTCTCAAATTGTAATGTGTCATTCTTAAGTTTAAGTCTGATGCTGGATTTCAACATTGAACATTAACATTAGCCAATGCTAGAGAGGCCTTAAATTGCTTAGAAGTTGCCCTGGTGTCCTTTATTTAAGTTTATAGTTTTTGTTCTTGGGATGTTTTTTGTTGGTTGATCACTCATTGGGGTACACAGCAATGGTCCATTGAATTAAGTGAATCAAGATAGAGATGGTGTTCAAGATAGAGATTGTGGATTAGCGGTGGTCTTCACAGCCTTAGCCCTCAAAGGGGAGCTTATCAAGGTTGGAGAGATTGCAGCATCATATCTGTTTGGTGCCTAGCTCTGTCAGTACAAACTCTTTAGAGATGGACTTCTAACCTTTTCCAGCTAATCTTTCATCTTGTTGCTTTTATTAGTGTGCTTGTATGGAAATCTGATCATGCTTTAGTTAATTTCTATGCAGAAAAACAGATACATTTCAAAAAAGGGTTCACAAACTTCCAGGCATCACCGTAGGTTTTACGCATGGGTATAAATCCAGCCATAAGTAGAGAGCTAAGAGTGTTACGACTCACAGCAATTATTCACAGGACGAAGAAAGGGCAAACGCATGAGGACTACTTCTTTCATAAAACTTTTTATTAAGGCAATTAGCTCCTGATCTGGACTGAATTAGTCAGTTAATCTTTACAGAAATTAGTCCTATCTTGTACCTTCTCTATATAGTCTAATTTACAAATCTGGGGACTCAGCACCAGCCAGAATACATGACAGAGTACTTCGAGGTTCCTAGTGTGCTGTCATGGTTTGACAGGAATGTTACATGTCCCCAACAGCTGAAACCTGAAGCGGGAAAAACAGCTGCCAACATACAGCGCAGTCAGACCCATAACATACCAGCATGATCATCAGTGCCCCACTCATAACTTTACAACATCAAAGAACTGGGTGTCTATTTAAGAAACTTGCAGATCTCTAAAGTGTTTTACCCAATTTTCTGTCATTGTAGCTCCTAATAACCAGATATAACATAAAAGCTTCTTTTTTAAAAAAATAAATAAATAGAATTATTTCTTTTTGGACTTTGGATTTTATACAATTATAAGTGGAGAGCTTAACTACTAAACTGCAATTTACAAATTCACAAGGAATTTTAAGCTTCTTTTTTCAGTCTGTGAGGAGAGTTAAATCATTTCCTCATACCGTCTCACTCCACTAAAACCACTGTGTGAAAAGCAGGCATTTGTACACTTCAGTTTCCTCTCAGAATAAAGCATCAACAAACATTTTGGAGATTTGTGATCGTGAAAATGTGCTAATTGTATGTAGCTATGTGTTGTCATCACAATGATAAAAGGCTTTGTTCCGCTGTGAAAGGCTCCGACCTCCCTCTGTTTATATGTTAGAGCGGTTGAGCATGTTCATGTGTTTTCTGTGTTGGTGGAAAGAATTTACATTGAAGCATTAGCCATTTGTTGGGCTATGTCTGATCAAATGCCAGAAAACATAGTCTGGCAGTCAGTGAAACCAAATAATAGGAACTTTTCAATTTACTACAAATTTAAAGAACAGAGTTGAAAAAGGACTGAAAAAAGGTTATCCCTCTTCTTTAATGGAACACTTGCCTGCTGTAGATTTATAGCTGTGTGCATTCATAAATAAAAATTATGTGAAATACGATGCCTTATACCAAAAGTCTAGTTGCTACGTAACTGAGAGAGGTCAGGCGTTCCCTGTGAAGAGACGCAGTTCCTTCAGAGACATCCATTCATCAAGTGCTGACAACATGCCAAAAGTACAAAGGACAGCATATCCTTGGCTGGCTCCTTTTCCTTTTTTGTTTGTCATTCCCATCTCTATTCTTCTTTAAACTCTATTCACAGTCGTATTTAACATCTCTGAAATAACCACAGCACAAAGAAACAACCATATTTCTTAGTTTTTTCATTGAAAGCGGGCTTTGTTCGCTGAAACGCTTCAGTAACTCTTTTACTTTCTCCAATAGAATTCTAGATGCCGCCCATAAATATTGTTTCCTACTATTTGTCAAGTAAAGCAAACCAAAAAAATGAAAAAAAGTACTGAAGGAATATTAGCTTCACTCAAGTGTCAGAAGCTGTCCATCTGCATTTCATTGAGGTACATATAAAGTCCTGCTTAATGGGTCTCTGTGCTCATGTTGAGAAATGCCCCTTATTTACCCCAGGTTGAGGCAGGTGGGGACCGGGGTGGCTAACATAAAACAGAAACAATTTCTGCTTAGGATACTTGAAGTTCCGAGACTACCATAAAACATAACGTGTCATTAATGAAGTTTCATTTTCTTGCCCTTTTCCTCTTTCTGTTATAACATTATCAGCTGGGGAAGCACTTACCAGATCTGCTTAAACTTTGTAGTCTGTGTGACCATGAATAATTTACTTCAATTGTACATTTTGGAATAAAAGAAGAGAAAACCTTATAAGTGAAGAACAGCTTTTTTCTTCTCGGATAGAGCAAAGAGAATACATAATGGGAGAAGGTGACAAGACATCAAAGAGAAATTTTACACATAGATGAGAGACAAAAGAACAGTGACTTCAAAACACTGAGTTCCTCCACTTTGCTCTTTATAACGCTCACTTTTTTTATGTGCTCACATTCACATAAAAGCTATTTTCCTCCATCTCCTCTCAGCTCTGCCTCAAAGTCTTCCAGCCGTAAGGAGTAGCTCTCATCTCCACCACTTGACATATGGGGGGGGAGGGAGAAAATATAATAACAATAGGAAAAAGGAGGAATTTGAGTTGAATTTTGTCCTGATGATCAACATATTGTCACTGTCTTTGAATTATTTTATTTTAAAAAAGCTCTGTTGTTAATTAAAGTGGATGAAGTCAAACGACATTGTCACTGTTTATCTTCCGCTTTGCTGCGTTTAATTTAGTGTGGAGGCAGGGTGGATCAAATGTGGATTAACAGGGTTTACACACAAGTTTTGGATAATACTTTTCATTTGTTAAATATCTATGACATCCACTCACAATAGCAAAGTGTGACCAAAAGCACTGAATTATGAAAACAGAAAATTGAAATGAAAAAATTTAGAAATAGGAGGTTTCCAAAACATCAAAGATATATAAAACGATTCATTGCATGGATTAGTCTCACATTTCCAGTCCAACATATTGTGATTGTCCTCTCTGGGTGTTGTTTAAAGTTTAATCCTGTGTCTCAATGCATTTTCAAAACACATCATTTTAGACGCTTGCTGATGTAAAGATTATTCGCTGGTCTTTTACTTGCGTGAGTGCGAAAAGCCAACACATTACCCAACCAGGCTGTGACTAATAAAAAAAAAGGTCGGCAGAAGTGGAGGGATAAAATAAATTTTTTTTTTAAAAAAACTAAAAAATACAGCAAACCAATTAACTTGCAAGTGCTGTAACATCTGACTTAAAGCCAACAGGACTCTGGTGCTAAAAGTAATGATATCTAACTGCAGCAAAAGGATGAACAAAACAGCGAAATGGTAATCTGTGGCTAAAAAGGATGTGAGATAGGGGTGTAAAGTGGGAGGGCCGTGTGGTCACTTGGCCCCCCTACTTCCGTAATCTTCATAAAGAAACAATTGCTCTTTTGAGCTTCTTTCTATTTTGTCTGAAATGGCCTGTTAACTCCCTCCTGACATTCTGCATTCAAACCATTTTCATTTAATAGAGTCACTGAATAAAGACAAAAAATATTGGTAAGTTTATAGGGTTCACTTAAAAATGATATTCCTGATTTATGCCTCATAACTGTCAGCAAACCTTTACACTTCAGTGAAGAAGTTTATGCTCTGACATACAAAGGTTAGACAGCAGAGCATGCTACACCAGTCATAATAAGGTATAATAGCCTCCTCGGTGTCAATGGCACATTTTCTGATTCAGAATTACTTTAAGATCACATGAAATCTAATCTAAATAATTGATTTAGCGGGAACTGACCTTATGTCTCTGTCATTCCAACTAATCCCATGAAATTGATCCATTGTAACAAGACTATCCTAGGTCATACCGTAGCTATAGCTACATTGGTCCACATCACAAAATGTAGCAGTTTTCCAAGAAAGTTTAGAAAATTACACTTTTTTGAGCTACAAAATAAAACATATACCTACACCTGTGTTTCAAATTTGTAACATGCCTTCATTTTGCATTATTTGATCCTGTCACATGTGACCAAAAACTGTAAACAGACTATATTTTCAAGGCAACAAAAATGTCATGTGACTACTTTTTCCTTTGCAAATTATATGCTTGCATTTTACATTTAGTGAAACTTTCACAAATTTAATACTCCACAATTTTTAGATGTTACAAAAGGAGACGGGAGGGGATGGATGGAAGGTGGTGATAGACTATAGACTTACACACAAGATGATAAAGTTTATTCCCGTCAGGTAAAATATTGAATCTGAACTTTTCTCTGTACTAAACATCAAAGCAACAAAAAACATTCCCTCCAATTTCTGAGCCTCCAAGTTTTTGACATGTGGACAAACGTACCTGTTACACTTTTTCCAGTGAGACTGAGTTGGACATTTTCTGTGTATCCAAATCTTACTGAAGATCTCACATACTGCTACATTTTATTACAAAAACAATATCACACCTTCACTTTTCATTTAGATCAATGGTTCCCAACCTTGGAGCTCCAAAGATAACAGGGGGTGCGCTGGGTCTTCTCTCTACTGAGGCTGTCACAGTTAGATTTGCAAATATACAAAATCATGCCACATTAATTGGATTACCAAAAGCTTTTATGAGGATTTAGCACATTAAACACTGTTGTTACACAAAGTTATTACACAATATTGTGAGAGCAAATCTACAACTCAAACAGCTAGTCTGTACAACCCTACAACAAGCAGATGCAAAGATGAGTAGAGTTGGAAAATATCAAAGTAGGTGTAACAATAATTTCCACCGTGGATAAAACAGTACGGTGGCACTGTGATTACGTCTTTAAGCACCAATTTGAACACCCACTTGGCATATAATAATCCTGGTGGCTGTGGAATGCCTCAGCTGTTATGATGAGCTCAGTCACCTTTAGGTTTAATCATCCATTTCTATACCTGCTTCATCCAATTCTGGACCCTATCCCAGCTGCCATTAAGTGAGATGCTGGGTACACCCTGGACAGGTCACCAGTCAATCACAGAGACAAACAAGACAAACAACCATGCACACCCACACTCACCCTTAGGGTCAGTTGCCTGTTTTTGGGCTGTGGGAGGAAGGTAGAGTACCAGAAGAGCCCACAAATGTACAAGGAGAACATGGAAACTCCACACAGAAAGACCCAAGTTGGGATTTGAACCGGAACCTTCTTGCTGTGACAGGGTGACACTGCTAACCACCACACCACCATGCAGCCCTAGGCTTAATCAATTTCAAAGAAATGTTTCCCAGGAGAATACATACATTCTTCTTTTGAAAAGGATATGCTGTTGCAACTCGACTGCTGAAAAACACAGTTTCAGATTTTCCATTCAAACCAGTGTTGAGCCCACAGTGTTCAGCCCATAACAGCGTTCACACCTGACATCTCATTCATGCACAGTGGTATGAAGATCATGGTGGCCATTACTTTTTTCTTATGAAAGGAAAAGGACCGATTGTTCTGGAAAGGAACGCCAATAAATAGATTATTCCTGATGTGCACACATGTGCACCAGGGTGGGATAGATGGCGGGTCTTTTTTTTCACATTTTGCAGAGTCAGCAAAAATAAGTATTTGGAGTTGTCTCTAAAGAATTTCTCAAGTTTCTCTAAAGAAAAGACACCTCTACAGGTTTCCTTAATCCAAGTTGTAAAAAAGTCTTAATGGCTGCAGTGTCCTTCACAGACTCCGTAAAATATCCCACAACTTGTATTGAGGCAGAAGAAATTCTTATAGTGAAAGGTTCAGTGAGCTGAGTTCCGGCAGAGCTTGATCTTTAGCTCCTTCACTTTGCAATACCGACTGAGGCTTTGTGAGCTTTCAAAGTTTTTCAAAGAGTCAGTCTTCTCCCCGAGAAAACATTTCCTTATCTCTCATCTGTCAAGTCACATTTCTCCGCCTCAGTGTATGTCAGCACGACCAAGCTGCAGCATGCTCAGCCCCCTGCTTTAAAATTTACCAAAAAAAAAGATAAAATCCATAAGAAACAAATGGTCCATTTCCAAACTACATGCCTCTATTCATACTGATGAAACTTTTGATAAGTGCAACAACATTAGATGGGAAGAGAGCAGCTACCCACTTTGGATACACCACCCTCTTTCTTTGATTTAGCTTGTTTTGACTCTGTTCGGTCCTTTGCTACAATAAAGCAGGGGTGGATGATCGCTGTGTCTTCTAAAACTGAATAAAAAACACTCCTGATGAACAGTACACACAGGAACTCGATGATTGGTATTCTTAAGTGCATGAGAGCATGTGAAAGTCTGGCATGCTGTCTCTATACAGAGAACACCAGTTCACACTACCAGCAAAGATGTATAGTAAAGTTAAAGGTGGGGAGTCGAACTTAAGAAAACAACTATGGATTGAAAAGGCATTCAGGACAGGCAATGAAACATAAAGCTCTGAAGGTGATGTCAGACTGGCTGATATCACCTGCCACCTGGAGAAAAACCCTCAGTAGATTTTTGCTACTGATTAGACTGTAGAGAGCGCAGACATTCAAAAGACTTCCCTTATTTATTGTTTTACAATATCTATGGAGAATCTGTGCCTGACAGGGAGATGAGGGTCTGGAGCGTGTTTTGTACATGCTTTGAGTTTGATCCCATTGCTGCTAGCAAACTACAATAAAAAAAAGAATAATAATATGAGACCATTTCATGATTTAAGGAACTACTCCGTGATGTTAGTAGATCCTAAATGTGCTGCAGGTGCAACATCAGAGGATGAGAACCTGCCCTCGGACCCTATAAATCTGCTGAGAGAGAAGTCACCAGACATGAACACTATAATGACACTGCTGGTGAAATGAGCCCTTAGCATGAAAAGTAGAGTTTTCGTTCAAGCGATGGAGAATTGTCAGGTCATAAATTACAGTACACTTAAGTTAAATTCCAAATGATTATAACTTGATTTATAATTTCTTTTTAAAAAAAGAGCCCCACATTAGCGCATTTGCCCAAATTCATCCCAGTCTTTGTTCGTTGATTCGTGCAGGACAAAACGACTTATATTAATTTTAATGTAGAATATAGTGGTCACGGGAGTAACTGCATGTGAAATGTAAAAAAAAAGCCTCCATGGAGGTGATGATCGCTGTCAAGTTGTAAAAATAATCTATTCAAGTCTTAATCATGATTGTTTTTCTTACCAGAACCAATTTTTTTTTATTTGCAAACCTGACCAAATACAGTTATTGTCTAAATCCAACCAGAAAGTAACAAAGTTTCATCGTAACATGTTGTGTTTACATGTAACTAAGGCAAATAGCAAAATAGCATCCATTAGGGTGATAGTCATATTGCAAAAATAATGTGTTTTAGCCATAACCACAATCTTTTTCTATTCTTAACCAACCTTTAGCATTGTGACTGCTTAAGTGTTGTTGTCTTACTGAACGTAACTCAGATGTGAAAAAAGCCGCCATCGTATGCCCGTCATGAACTTGCATCATTAATACATGATTGAAAGCCAAGCGCTGTGCATTGTTCCACCATCTAACCCTCCTCTTTCTTCCTTATAAGGATTTTGTGGCCTCTTTAAAGAAAGACTTGAGGATGACATTAGCTCTGATGTGGAAACACATGTGAGTTGTATTTCCTCTCTTGCAGGGGTGGGTCTTTATAGGATGTCATTATGGATGAAAATGACATTGGAGGGCTCCTTGTTTTTTTAAATGATGTCATTGGGTTCAGTCAACATACTTTCCCAGGGTGTAGATTCCCTCTCAGAATCCACAGATGATTTTGGTGTGGTACATTGTACCATGGCTCATTTTCATACTAAAATCTTAAACAGCCAGTATTGTATACCCACTGGCATTCATAGTGAAACATCATCTTATCTTTTGCAGTCATGTAGCCCTACATCATCACACTCCTACCTCCGTGCCTCACTGTCAGGACCATAAAACCTGATCAGGCAGTCAGGACCAGGTTTATGCATGATATGTTTTACCTCATGAACCTTGAGGATTTATCTTTAGTCTAACTGAACCAAAGTATGTTCTTCCATCAATTGTGGGCCATCTTGTCATGTCCCTCAATAAAGCAACATTTATATCTTTGATGAGTTCATATTGATTGATGTTATTCAGTGGCTTTCACAATGTCTGATCAGCCACACAAACTCGTTTCCCCTAAAAACCCATTCTGTGCCAAGTGGGAGGCACTTCCCATTCTATTTGTGGCTAACATATGCACATGGTCTGTGGAGTCATTTTAGCAGGAAATCAACTGTGGCTTTTATTACTTGAACTACATTTACTTGCTGTAACATTTTTTCACTGATTCTCTTCCAGAACATTTTTCGTCTTCAGGTCTCACAATCAGTTTCAATTTCTATCAAATTTCTGTGGTAGTCCTGTTCTTGTGAGAAAATATTTGCTATAATACAAACATGCAGATAAATGAGATTGTCCCCCTCTGAAAACGCCCCCATGAGTAACTGCGTGTGAAATATCAGAACTGTATCCAATAAGGTGATGGTTGCATTGCATAAAGAATGTATTTTAATCCAAACCATAATGCTTTTTTTTGTTTTTTGTTGGTGTTTTTTCACTCTAAGCAAACAGTTTTGATTTCTAAAATGAAACAAGAGATGTTCTTACCTAAACCCAACCATGAAGCGACAAAGTGTGATCATGTCACATTATTTTACAGACATATCACCAAAGCAACAGCAAATGATCCATTAAAGTGACGGTGGTGTGGTTTTACCTGTAGAGTGTGTTTTAGACAAGATTATTGTTCTAAACTGAACAAAGCAATGTTACTATCTTAACCAAGCCAGGAAGTGACAAAAATGTTTCAGAAAAGTGTGTCGAGTTGTTGATAGAATGTAACCCGTAAGTATAAGACGTTGTTGTACCTGGGTGTTGAACTTGCAGTTGAAAGCTTTGAAAAATAGTCACTCCATACAACATCCTTCCCCTTTTAGAGAACTTTGCCACTTGTTAATAAAAGCACTTGAGCATGATGTTTACTACCATGTGGAAACGCTCATATGAATTGTATTTCACTCTTTCCATCCTTAGTGGTAGCGGTTTGAAGTACTCCCATATGGGTTGTATTTAACGGTATGACCAAACTATCCATTTCATAATTTTGATTGGAGAATTTGTTGGGATAAACACTGCCAATAAGTCTAAAATTGAGAATATTCTGACATTCAAATGTAATTTTATGAGCCCATTAATTTAATGACTGGAAATCACCCAAGTACTTATATTTGTATTATTCATCCATTTACTCATTTTTAATGAGTGGATCTGTTTTCTCAGGTGTGTTTAGTTACTGCTTTGGGGTTTGTATTTTCAATAAGGTCTTTTTAAAGCTGTTTATGATTGATAACAGGGGGTATTATTCCACTTGTCAACTGTATATTTGTGTTTGTGTTGTTCTGTTTTTCTCTCACTTTGGCCACCTTGTTTCCAAAGACAGATGATGGTCAACTTAGAAAAACAGCAGCAATGGAACTTTTTTTGGAAGCTCATGATAAAAAATGTTAAAACTTTTATTTGGTTATTTTGGATGTAAAAAACACCACAAGGGATAAAACCTGTCAAAGAAGATTTAAAAGAGAGCAGATAAAAAAAATCAACTTGTATTTATGGGATTACTGTTGGCTTTCCTGTCTGGACCGGCAGCAATTTTTCTCAGTTCATGACAACATCAGAGGAGAAAAACCACAGCTGGTCTCAAAATTCAGTGATTAATAAACTTCCTGTCTGTCATGATTTCGTTCAAACAAAGATAGCAACTTAACAAGTCATTGTTCAATCCACACGGAACACTGTGTTTAGCAATATTTCCAGATAACTGTTAACTGTTGGATTTCAGAGCAAAAAGGATTTCTTTGTGGTCTGTTTATGATTACAAGAAATTTGATTAATACCAGTGTGAAATTATGATTTTTCAGAAGCAATACCTTGAAATGAGAAGCAGAAAATTGTTGCCCCTATCTTCTGGCAGACTTTCGGTAACCCAGAATATTTCTCAGCTGAATTTGCAGAGCTGCTGATAATGTCACGATTAAAGGCAGATAAGTTAATCCACCAAGCCTCTGATTGCTGACATTTAATGATATGAAGTGCAGGCTGCCTGGGGAGAGGATTAGATTTGTTTAAAGCTTCTAATAAGCAAAACAGATCTTAGATTCCCTAATCTTAACTTTGAAACATCCTAATGAAGATGTCACAGTTTTTTCTCTCATTGCTGATTGCCCCAAAGAATCTAATTAGCAACCCCAACCTGATCTCACTCTGACTTTCTGCATTTAGTCATGTTAATGACTATGACTGTTATCGTGCTGGATACATGATTTATTTTCTATTTTAATAAAGATGCACAGTACCTTACAAATGCTGTAGACATGGAAGTGATGCGGAAGTGTTGAATCTGATTTTGTAAAACAACAACATTAGAGGCTTGCCACTATTCATTCCGGCATCGAAACAACAATTCAAACAAACATCCGCACACTTCATTAGCATCTCAGAAATCTGGGGCTTTATATAGAAGCGGATGATAAACAGGAAACACATTAATTGTGAATACGGTAAATAATGCAGCAAATCTTTTCTGATACCAGGAGACCAATTTAGCCGCAGCTGAGAGGCCACCTGTTGACAATTCCTGCAGTATATGCCGACTTATAACTGAAAAAGCAAGGATACCTTTTCCATCATCCATGTTACACTTATCTTAGGAATGCCTGGTGGTTATTAAAAACTCAGGAATCAGGAAAAGTCGTCATCAGTGACTGCATTCAGACAACCACAGCATTCCTTCATCAAACGCTTCCTGTAAACAGCCAAGTGTTTCCTGTGTTGAGACGCATGAGGCTGTATTGCTGCCCTCCGACTGTTGTTGCCTGTGTTGCACTGCCAGGTCTTGCCCCACAGCTCTGGATGTAAAAATCCTCCACTGGCTTACACTCATGGCACAAAGTCCACTGATACACTCCGAGGAAACACCATCTGTTACATTTTCATTACAGGCTTTGCTTCAAGCTAAGACAATTAAAGCTAATAGAGTGCAAATGTTTGAGCCCATAGTGCCAACTTTACTGTGTCTCACAAGGTCTTATCCAATGTCTATATTACATTTTAATGACTAGTCAATCCACAGTCATAAATTATCATTGGGAACACCTGGACTTGGCACATTCTGGATATTTGCCTCAGTTATATTCTTGATACCCACATTAACTGTTAATTTGAAACAACTCTACAGGCTGTTATGCCACATGGCTTTGAAATTATCCCGCATGTTGTATTGCATTAAATTTTGAATTACGCCTAATTACTCGTAACAGCTACGTGAGTTGATAATGGCACTATAATCCCCAATATCTTTCTTTATATACTATTGGAAAGAATTACCCGAGCTTTCTGTCAATGATCAGGGGGCGCTTCTGAGAAAATACTGGGAACAGACTCTTTTAAAGGCACTTGGACAAATTATCTTTAAGCTTAAAAAAAGACAGGCTTGGATAAGCATCTTTAGCCCCCAGGACTTGGCCACCCCTGAGGTGAGAGGATTGCTTCATATGAAGTGAAGGCTTCAAGTGCTGCATGTAAAAATGGAAGGCGCTCTTGTTGTTGGATCTCAAGTGGGTGGCACAGACATGCTGCCCTCTGAGACCCTGGGCCTTGGACAGACAATGGTCGGGCTATGTGAAGCGGGAACTGCAGAGTCGAGGGTCACTGGGCCTCTCTTCTCAGGTCTACGCCACTAAAGTGACTGTTTAGTGACAACACATAGAAAAGGGGTTGTGTGGAGGACTATGGTGGGGAGGGGTTTGGTATGAAAGCTGTGACCAAAGGCGGTCCATCCATCATGTGTCACTTCAACCCTTTGGGGACTCAGATCTTTGGGCTCACGGTAAATTGACCTCATGTAAACAGTACTTCACTGAGACACCTATATTTAAGATTAATCAGTCGTTTAGGTGTCTTGTTTATTTTCTTTATTTACTGATTTTTTTACATTGTGGTTTCTTTCTCATTCAATGTTTTTGGACAAGCTCCTTGTATTCATTTAAGGGTGGGGTATAAAATGTCATAAATGGGTGAAGTTCAATGTTTATGTTTCTTGTACATATTCAGAATGCAAATGGTAAACAATACAATATGTATAGTCCTTCCTGGAAAAATTCATTCCCAAGGAGTAGAAACATCGCCTTCATTTGACTCTATGGCAAAACCCGATAAGAAAAGTTGTTGTACTTCAAGTGCTTCCTCACAGTTCTCACAATTCACAGCATGAAATGCAACCTTTCCTGTTTATTGTCCCATAAACAAACGAAATAATAAATAAGTTGACTTATTTTACAGTCATGCAGGGTGGTGGTTCTTTGGCAGCTTTTGTTCATTGAAAGAATATAATCTGTGTAAGGAAAAAAAAACAAATGACTTCAGTGGTAGCGAAACAAATAGTGCGAGCAATGGAATCAGGCAGAGTCTGATCAATTTTTTCCTGCGGTTATTCCCAGTGTCACGGACACTAACTTCAAACAGTGCAAATGATTTAAGCCGTACCTTTAGCAAGACAGATCTGCCGCTGTAGGCAAAGAATAGTTTGAGGAAGAAAGAAGGCGTAGATACAAAAGCTGGAAAACTTGAACCTCATCTCACACCTTCCCTTCTTTCATCTACTTCCTCTTATAAGCTGGTATTTTGATTCCTGGATTCCTGGCAAGCTGCCCTGTTTGCAATTCAAAGACTTTC
Source organism: Leuresthes tenuis (assembly GCF_036924035.1). Classification (NCBI taxonomy): domain Eukaryota; kingdom Metazoa; phylum Chordata; class Actinopteri; order Atheriniformes; family Atherinopsidae; genus Leuresthes; species Leuresthes tenuis. The sequence goes on along the minus strand of NW_027325365.1, from coordinate 11,587,447 downwards.
AACAAGAGCATCTGTTTGGGTATTGTCATAAACCTGCATGCACCCCCACCCCACTCCCTTCTCCTCCCCACTTCCCCTCTCCTCCCTCCCTTTGCTACCTCTTTCCTCAGCCGTGTGCACTTGCATGTTTGTGGAAAAGGGGTGGAGATGGTGGGGCAGGAGGGCTTTCCTGTGACCCACAGAGTCAATGATACATAAGCCACATGACCAACTAGTCTTCTTATCCAAGGCGAGCAGGACTCACACGCACAGAGGCACGCTGACAGACAGACCTGCAAGCTGACTTCCAGCACATTCACAGCTTCGCTGAACTTGCTGCCGTTTCTCTGAAAGAAGAAAAGAAGACACATTCACTCACAGATCTCCGTGGGAGAGCTCAGATAAAGACGTGCCTTCAGTCTTAGAGTGGCGCTGTCACACGCTGATATACAAACACAAAATTAGACAAATACACTCACGCACAGTCAGCCACCACACGCCACACACACATTCCCACAAACTGAAACATACACACAGGAGCAAACAGTCTTTCTCTCTTTCTTGCTCGCTCAGCTGCTCTCTCCCTCTCTCTCCCCCTCCCATCCACACACACACACACACACACACCACTACAGTATATCAGCGAGTGACTAGCAGAGAGCCAGAGGGGAGTGCAGAAATGAATGTGAAGATCCTGACGCTGGTGATTGTGCTCTTGGTGTCTCTGCTGTGTTCTGCCAGTGCTGGTGAGTACAGGAGAGGCCAGCCTTGTCGCTTGTCCTCTCCCTCTACATTCTGTTTCTTTCTGTTTGCGTTCAGCTTGTGCAGGCAGCTGTAGTTGATCAGTTACCCAGTATGGTAAGCCTTGTGTGGGCTCTAAAAGGCAGGAATATCAGCACCTGGTTTTATACAGTACTGCACTGCAGTGGTTATACTGTCTGCTATTGTACTGCCGTAGCTTTTGTGGTAAACTTGAATGTGGTCTCTAGGTTAGATGGATCATTTTCCTCCCTGCCTCACCTTGATGTGCGCTCGTAAGACTTGGAGATGAAGTGTGAGGAGGATTTTATTGATGGATACTAATGTGTTGAGCTATTCCTGAATGATAGATATGCTGGATATATGGGTGACTGCTGTGGCTGTTATGAAATGGAAGATATGCATGGCACATGTTCTCTAAGGCTGAGTGAACTTGATTAATTTGTGGCTTGATATACTCCATCTGACTCAAGTGCTATTATTACATGACTGTGATTGTGCAGCACCTATAGATGCATGTGTGCCTCCTGTGGTGATGATAATGAAGACTGTAATTGTTGTACGCATCGATGAGGGGAACACAGATCCCAGATGCATGGATTGTCTCCAGAGGGACTCAGTCCTGACGCCCTGTCACAGTAAAATTCCGTTAAGTGCTGCTGCATCTCTAGAGCCATTGTCAGACTAGTCATCTATTCCACTGTGAACCTAAAATGCCTGTAATTTGTAGCAAAAACACTGACTTGGGACAGACATACAGAGACAAGCATAGTCTCTCTGGTGGCTGATGGGAGGAAATGAGTTCTGAGAAATGTGCTTGTGGGGCCAGTTTGGAGACTGATGGGCAATCTGCAGCTGTGATGCAGGTAACATTGTGGTGTGAAAAAACAACAGTTTGGCCTGTGTAAATGTCTAGACTATTCTTGGGATTATCACCTACCTACAAACTACAGTTGCTAAGAAAACACACTGACAGGCTGTGTTTATATTCAATGCATGTGGAAGATGCTCTATTGACATTATGTGGTCGGACATAGATCATTTATCAGATCATTTAGCATAGATTGTGATGGATATCTAAATATCTTGTAAGATACAGGCCGATGTGTATGTGAAATAAGATTCTTTATAGGCTACATATCACTAGGTGTTTTATACCCTGGCTATAAGATGCTGTGTAGACTTAATGCTTGCACAACATTGTCTACTCTGTGTATCGATCCATGGCCACGGCACTCAAAGCTCCCATGCTCCCCAGCACATTCGTTACAGCGACATGCTATTTTTGTCTGAGGCTTCCAGCACATGAGTAAATGGGAAGCAATTATCTAGCATCATAGTCAGTGTCGCTTTTCACGCCCTGCGTGTGGCTAAGCATGTTCCACGCCTGAGAGCCCACCGTGCTATCAACGATGGGGAAAACAAGGTTGCTGTGCCTCACGCTTTCATGGGAGCTTATCCTCCTGAACGGTCAAGTCATGTCGCTTATGCATCTATCTGTTCCCTGGCTGACACTGTAGTATTGGAGAGGATGAGAGAGAAATGGAGTGAAAGAGAGGCAGGGATGCAAGTGTGTTGCAGCGTTGATGGGTGTGGGGAGGGATGCTAGCTGGAGTGTGCCTGCGTAGCACAAGCCTCTGCTACAGTATGCGCTGTCGCGGGAAGGTGTCGGAAGAGACTCTGCATGTAGGCAGTGGGTGTGAAGCCTTTCATCTTGAGACAAACGCTTTTCCCGTTCAGTGGGCTTTCTCTCTCTCAGGCATCTGTGTGTGTACATGTGCGTCTGAGAAATAAGAAATACACAGAGAGTGAGACAAGGAGCGCATGTGCGTGTGCACATAGAACTGGATCTGACTGATATAGGGTGGGGAAGTGTAAATGTTTGAGCCTTAGTTGTATTTATGAGAGCAGATGCATATTTACGAACTCTGGCGCAACAGGCAATTCACTCAACATAAAGCTACTTACAATATTCATTCAGGACACTAAATGAGCTGCTGAGGCCTTCTCTATGTAATATTAGCATCTTTTAGCAGCACACTTCAATTATCCATCCTTGAAAAGCACTCCGGTTCAAGAGTGGGCTCCAGCTTTGGACATGTGGTATCCATAATTCATCCTGCGGCCGATCACTCTTCCTCCCTCTGTGAAAGTCTTGTGGCATATAAACAGAGCTCATTCTCAAAACATGTCTGTCACAGTCATTCGCAAGATATCAAAGCTTCACTTTTCTCTGCAATGGAAACACCCTTTCAGTCTTTGCTTAAAGACGCACAGCATAAAAACAATAGCAGCTGGCTCAGACATGCACACACACTCACCCATGGACGCACATACGCAGGTGCAGTTGTGCAGCCTGGATGAGCAGGTGAGGTTGTGGTGACTGTAAGCAGGGCTCGGGGCCCATATCAGAGAGATTATCTGGGAGAGAAATCGTCTGCTTGGGAAGAGGGCAATTTTATGAGAGCTGTCAGCAGTGCTATTATTCCATACCAAAGTTTGATGTATTGTTGGAGCAAGCTGCTCTGTGGCACCAGCATGCACTCATACTATACTACATCCAGTCTTGCTCAGATGCTTAACCAAGTGTTGCAGGTCAAAGTACAGCTATAGCAAGGAGAACCTAAATGCATGCATCCTCCATTAAGAGGCTGGTTAGGTCTTAATATTTTGTGAAACAACATACACAGGTGTAAATCAACCTTAACACTGAAGCTTTGACTCATAATTCCCAGTTTTTCTAATGTAAAGAAGGTGTTTATGCCCATGGACGTAATTATGGTGTCTGTGGAGAAAAGAAAAGCAGCTAAACTTTTCCAGATGTCCAGAGATAACACAATAACCAGTAGGAAAACAGTTGTATCGAAGAGGAAGCAGCAGTGAGGTTATGGAAGGATTACAGTAAAATCACACTGCTTTTTTTTTTAGACACAGGAGCTTGTGAGGACCAGCAGGGTTTATATTACACACACTACTCAACATACCCACAGGGTCAGATGAAATCCGTTTCACAAAGAACCTGGATTTCCTTGTGTTGCAGTCTTACAGGGAATTAGAGTCAAAATCCTGCAACCTCACTGGAGTTTGTCCGCTGCAGACACAACAATCCATAAGTTCAGGATTCTTCTCATGTTGATGAGTCTCTTTTTATATGCTCTGTTGGCTTTGATAGTGGCAACAGAACTACATTTTTATAATAAACACTATACAGTGTATCCATGCTGGCTGGGTTTAGAAGTGAAGACTGACATCTGTTCAATATTTTGTCATACACTTTATCCTGTGGTAGCTGGTACTTTAATGTTTCCACCTCTAATATGCTACATTCATGTCTTATGGCTGAGACTTTGATTAAAGACATTGGAGAGTAACCTTGGGAATAGGAGCGACTTCCTATTGAATCCCTAGCAGTAATTTCATGTCATTTAAAATGACACTCTTGTGTTTTTTTGTATCTATAAACAGCTGTAAATCCAGATAACAAGGGTTTCCACCTTCTTCTCATTCTGTTGACAATGTATAAGTGCAGTGTGGTCAGTTTTGCAAAAGCTAAAACAAATTTTGCTTCAATATGACTAAGTATCTTGGTTTAGCAAGTATTTAACCAAATAGAGGCGCAACTGTGAAAAAATGTCGTACTTTGAAATATCCCGATCACACAACATTTTAAAAGATACTTATTTTTTTATCAAATTTGATCTGATTCATGAAAACTGTAACCTAAGGTTCATGACACGCAACTTTCTGGAAACTATAGCAAGGCGATTTTTAAAAGGGTATATGTGATAAACCATTTCACATCTGTGTAACATCACCCAATATGAGCCTGGTGAATGACACCCACTAATAACTGCCGTAGGGTGGGAGTTAACGAAGAGATTTAGTGAAAAATCATAGCTCATTTGGTAGGGATATAAGGCTAACCTTTGGGCTAACAGTCTCCAGGGAACTCAACTGTTGAAGACTTTGGCATATGTGACTGCTGGGCTGCTGTAATGTAATTCAGAACCCTTTGAATGAATAAATCTACTCACTTAGATCTTCCCATGAGATCAAATTTAGTGAAGGGGAAAAAAAAGCAAAGGGGGAGTAACAGACAGTCCAAGGGGGCAAAAAAATGAAAGACTGACAGGAAGAGAGTTTGTGTGAGCTTTCCAGTGATGGAAGCAACAGCTACATCCTAAATGTGAGTGATCTGGTCAGTTTTTACTAATTTCATCTGTGAAATAATCAGTATTTGCAGCAGCAAAAACATGTCTGCTCAGTTACTTTTGCCTCCTTTCCTTATGTCCATTGTAGCTCAGACCCCCCTCTGAGTTTTGAGGGCACAACCCCTCAGGTTTGGGCGAGGGGCAGTGGGGCTGCGGAGGGGGGGGTCCTGTGTTAACCAGAGCTCATGTGATCACCAGACCCTATCCTCAGGCCCGGGGCCCTCCTTACAACTTAATTAGAGCCAGATATTTTCAGAAACAGCTCTGTTTTCCACCAGCGTCCAATATTAAAGTGATTTATGATTCCTTTTTTAAACATTAAGTGTTACATTTATGGTGGTTGTACCGGCAGATCAGATTTCTGATCAAAATCTGAGTGGACATTTTTATTAACGGGCTGCCAGACCACAGAAAAAATATTGCGGTCTTTAGGAATGCAGGTGCTTTAATTACTTTCATGCTCAATTTGTAGGAACCCAGAATAGGAAAATATTACCTCTTTATATTACCTTGGAGATGTCGTTTGCGGTAGAAATTCATTCTTCAGCAGCTATGTGAGTATGAAGAAGTAGAAGTGAATTACACTGAAATATCAAATAAATATAGTTAATGGTATTGTCGCCATTAATGTCAAACTTCTACAGGGCCCATCATGGATCAGTGAGATTTCATATATGGTTAAAAGTGCTTAACAGCTGGCTGTTGTTAAGCTTTCCTAAGTAAGATGCGGGATTTTAGTGCTGTGAAGATGGCAGTGTGGATTGGAGCTACAGAGGCATAGCAGGACTTAGTAGATGTTGGGTTCATTTAGTGATGCCCCCAGCGGGGTCTGCCTAAACACGAAGCCTTAGGCAACAGGATGAGCATGTCTCCCTTATTCTCAGAGAATTATGGGATGTGGTGATACACCTCATGCGGTTTCCAACTGTCATGTACCTTATGTTCTAGTCTTAAATTAAATTGAAAATGGGGAATGCGTAGTATCCTTCATCTTTTTCACAACTGGGTCCCTTCTGTGATAACACAGAAATCATTCATTTATGAAATCATGCATTATTCATCACAATCACTCCATCTTTGATCACAACTGTTATTTTCCCTGGGAGACTATTTCACACATACACTTAAATGCTGGTCAATGAAGTGATCTGCCTCTGACTAATAGCATGGATCTCGCCACATACTGTTTTCTGGATCAGGACAGGGCCCCTTGCTGTGTCCCTCAGTCTTTTTCACCAAAGAGGTGTGGCATCCCTGCACTCAGAAACCCTGAACATAAACAGATGTTTGTAAAAATAGAAGAGCAAAACAATATATGGAATTCATAAACATGCATCCACATCAGGAAAACAGTTTATCCTCTCCCTCCGGACACAGCAGCCTAATAAACACTGATCCTCAGCTCACCTGCAGCACTCTGCAGCTCAGCCTGTCAGTAAAAGTCTTTACAATTCTTCCTCCCTCACTAAATATGTATGACGAAATTGCTTATCAAGTTTTATTGCATTCCATTTTACCCAGAGGTGCTTTTTTTTCATCATGCACGACATGCCAAAGATATCAGTAATAAAATAAAACGTAGTTTTTGGAAACACTTTTTATAAAGCTGTTGCAAGTCAAAGCAAGTCAAAGCAAAACAGTGTACCATCAAACTAGGAAGAATCACTGATATTTTAAAGAAAGTTAATTCAACTTTGTTTCACTTTAACGTCATCTCTTGTTAGATACAAACATCAGCTATTTCTGTATGTTTTTATTCCACTGGTAAAGTATTATTTACACTACATGACATTTGGCTTGTCTGGCATCTGTTTTATCCACTAAAAAGCTTGTTACAGACCAGTGTTGAGCAATAAATAAGCTTCTGTAAGGCTTTCAGGGATATTGCAGCCATGTTGTAATTTTGGGTTATAGCTGTGCATGATTTAAGGATTCTGTGCAATGCAGGGAAACAATTCAACTCTCTATATTGGGTTAAACTTAGGTTCAATTACTTTACATGGGATTTAGCATATCTTTTCCACATATCTCCAAACAAAACAGTATCTTCAATGGGGCCAGGAGGTGATAATAGCTTGGTCAGAAACCTTATATCCATTTAAACTCTAAGTGTCTGAGTTATTGTTTTGTCCTCTTTAGACTGGTAATGCAGTCTGATGCAATGCTTTTGCTGTATTCCTTTTAATAGTACAGTGTATGCTATGGGGAGAGATGATGTCTCCCCAGGCTTTAAAAGCTGCAGTGAACCCTGTCTTTCTGTTTTTATTTTTTCTCTTTTTCCCACATCTCAAATGGGAAAAGCCACTCAGGTTCACAGCATGGGGGTTGATGACACAGGACAGGGAGGGGCTGTGTTTCACATCTGATTAGTGTGTCCATGGAAACGGATGGTCGGAGGATCCCTTTGCCCTTGACAAGCAGTCTCTGGAGATTGGGGCAACAGTTGGTATCCTTACCTACTGTACCTGCCATGTGCTGTGAGGTTAATCTTGCTGCTGTTAACGGAAACAGCCACACCAGCATCTCTGCTGCTCCAGCCCTCTGCTGTTTGTCACATCCAGTGGAGAGTTGTGAATGGAAATTTCCCATCAGACTTATTTCATGTTTGCAACTCACACAGCTCATATTCAGTAGGTTCCAACCTACAGTAACCTTGTAGCCACAAATTCACCTCTTCAACTGGAGTGGGATAGTGAATAAACCAACAGGCAGTCAAGTGGGGATGGGAGTCAGTGGCTTCATTAGCTGTCTCATTGCTGCTGCATGGCCCTTTGAACTCACAGAGTTCTGATCATAGCAGAGTATGCAGTCTCACACCTCATCATTTCATGCACTCTCTAACTCAGGAGCATATAGCACCACACTTCACAGGCAGCTGGCTTACTCAAAGGGACATCTGTAGAAAGTCAGAAGCCACAGGGCTGCACAGTTTGTTTTTAATTAGCTCTGAAGCTTCACTGAGTGTGGGGGGCTAACTTGCAGAGCAGGGTGGACAAGGGGTTAAGCTTAAAAGCTGCAGTAATGGGAGAAACTTTTCATGCACTTTGGTTTCCTCGCTGGATTTTGTGTAGACAAAGCCAGCCTTCAGCTCAACCACAAGCCTTGCATTATCACACAACAACAATGCTGCATATCAAACAGTCCCAACAGAAATTGAAAAAAAAAAGTGCTCTTGACCAAAACAAACCCCCCTCCTCCCTGAGTGGATCACTCAGATGCAAAGTGTGGTGGCCCATAGAAGAGGCTGGAAACATCACATACACAGTCAAAGGGCTGATCGTGCATTCAGACTCTGTACTGTGAAATTTGTAAATTGAGAACCTGGTCGATATCAGCTGACAATGTCATTCTTTTTGCTCCAAACTGAGCACCATTCACAGCAGCTGCCATGGTAACATGGACTGAAAGTCGGCAAGCAATTGGTACCAGTTTATACCAAGGCCCAGACTTACTGGTGGGAAGCAATAAGCAGTGATAGTAAATGCTGCCTTAATAAAGATGAAAAACAAAGCACAGCTTCCTTAGTTAGGCACCTTTCCACATGTGCAGGATGAATGTGTGGGGAGGCTGTCATGCACCAAGCAAATCCGCTGCATGATGCCGTAGCGTGGCTGGGGCTTATGCTTGGTTAAAAGAATGTTTGGCTTGTATCTGGCACATTTAACACAATTCATCCTTGGCTTAATAACCCTGATCCCTTAATGTGCTTATGCAGTGGGAGCATCTCTGCTCATGACATGAGTCTGTCTGGATGTGTGGGTTAGTATGTCTGAGGTAATGGCATGTTATAGAGGCATTCATTAGCTAAAGCTACTCCTCTCCTTTTAGTGAATGAAGGAGGGAAGCACATGATGGAGACAGCAGGCCTGCTCCTCCAACGTCATGGTAATAACCATGGATACACACACCAGGGTATTAATTCTTCTCTCCCACTAACACAAATATTGTTCTGTTACCCATAAACATTACACATGCAGTTAAGCTTTATATCTCCCCCACTGACACAAATAATGTCTTTATCTTTACATTTCCTTGCATGTTATATTCCATAAAGAAAATTGAAAAAAAAAGCATTTTTAATGAATACAAAATGCTTTCTTGTTATCAGCTTTTGCGGCTATTTCAAATGACTTGTAAGTATGAAATTAAGACACTAGCTTTTACTGAGTCTACAATACAGTCATGTAGCTGACAGAGAGGAAATTGAGCTATGATGTAAACGAAAAACAAAGTTAACTTAAAAAGTATCAAACTTTACTTATGTCATGGTAATAATGCACTTTGACACAGTGGTGCTTTGAGAAAACTGCTGCTACCAGAATTTCAACATGCTCAAAAAATATTTTAACATGTTTATATTCAGCATTTTTACTGCAAACAACTGAATCATGATTGGAGGATGTATAATGTTTACCATGATCCCTATCTTAGTTTACTCTGTCTTCATTCTATTATTCGCTAATTACCTAAATATAAAATATATCTGCGACTGACGGGAAGGTCTTGGGCTATAAAGTATAGTACCAGATAACAAAGCAATAATTTTCTAAGCTTATTGGGATATAACAGTTTATGGCAATTGATCCAGGTTATATTGGCTGGAAATCATGAATCTCAACACAAAATATGATGAGGTTTATAGACCACATGATAAGCCATTGGATCCCCAAAATTTCCTCATGTGGGCACCATTAATGTCTGTTGATAAGTCAGCCACTCATATGAATGTTTTAGTGTGGCCTGATATCAAGAAGATGGTCAAGAAGTTTGCTGCACAAAGACAAAGTAAAAACTGAGAGAGCTTGCATTTCTCAGTTCAGTACACACCCATATCCATTCTCCAAGCTATTTGTTTACATTTCAAGATACATCCATAGAAAATGCATAGAGCAGGACGGAGAAGTGACAGATAATTGATGTAGCAACTGTGACAAAACACACAGAGCAGAGATTAGATCTGAAAAGCTAACCCAGCCATGAAAATGGATCCATCAAATTGAACGCAACGGTTTCATGATGGCTGTGATGAGTGATGAACAAGATGAGTAAACAAACAGATAAAAATCACGAGGACAACCAATCAATTTGCACTGACAAAGAAAATTAAACACAGTTGGGAATAAATGTTGGTCGCCATTCTTCAATGTGCATGTTTGATGTTTCTGATCAACACAACCCCTTGTGTACTTCTTGCTGTAGTTAGACTCCAAGGCTGGCATAGTTTAATCTCTTATGTCCTAGTGGCAGAAAAAAACATGCTGTAGCTGCATTTACACGTGCACACATTTGTTATGTGGTTGTTTTAGCAGTCAATAAACACAAATCTCCTTTACAACTATTAATAAGCAGCTCCAGTCCATTTGCCATGCTGTGTTCCTGCACTGACACATTGCTGTGATATATAGTTTTCTCTTGCCAGCTATGAGGGCAGCTGATAAACTTGGCATTGAACCAGAGGACAGCAATTTCTCTTCTCTCCTCTGGCTAGATGGACAAGTAGAAGATGTATATCTCTCCAGACTCCGCTGATGGACTGCTGCAGAATCAACAAGGATAAACTGTCACTATTCCACTTGCCGCTGGGCCATGATAAGACAGAGAGCAGACTATCTGAAAAAGACAGCAAAACAGATATCACCTCAGGAGATGGTGAAACTAGGACGGGGAAATAGGGAGCAGCCACGCAGCTATTCATCATTAGTCAGGAGACTGGCCAGTTTGTGACATTGTCATCTACTCTCTTCTCTGGATGACCACTTCTACTTCCCCTCTTCTGGCCACAGCTACTCCTCTCCTGTTAGAAGAGGTAACAGCAATGCAAGCAGCGGTAGCAGCAATCACAGAGCATTCCTGAAATTCCCCCTTTATTAAACTTTAATTAGGGAATTACCATGTGAGGGAAGATGAGCTGAGACCTGGTGGGAAGAGGGCAAACCTGAGGTTCCAAGGTCACCAGAGGAAGGTGTAAGATGCTTATTATTGTGAGACATGTGTTATCTGGCCATTTTACTGTTTTACCAGCTGAACACAAACATGGAAATCTCTCATGGGAAAAGATCAGACGTGATACTTCAAAGACTGGATCCAATTTCAGAGCAATAAGATAGCAGAGATATCTTTGTTTATGGAGATGAAATGTGCTTTATCCAGCGATGAACCTGCCATGGAGACAATCAAAACATCTTACTCAGAAGCAACAGATGCTACCACATTCAATCTATATGTATTCCACCACAGATGGATCCAGACACAAAGCTAGCTGTTGATGTATCTGTCACATTGAGACGCTTTCCATACAGGCTGCAAGACTTAATCTATACCGCCAGTGTTATCACCGGGGTCTGGCTTATTTTTAGCAGCTTTCATTACACTTTTCTCTCCTGTAGCCAGATAGGATAGGCTGAGGTTTGTCAGGAGAATCAGGAGATGTTCTCCCTTCAAACCCCAGTGCCGAGCTGTGGCTGACAGCTTGCCGTGGCAGGAGACATCTAAATTGTCTCATTATGGACCTGGGTTATGACAGGCAGAGCCACCCAGAGAGGAATAGCAGATGAGTTGTGTGAGCTGAGGTACAATTACTCCACCAACTTGCACTTCTGTGTGTGTGTGTGTTAATGGGTGTTAGTGTGTGTGTGTGCACAGTGACTCGGTGCTTCATGTGTTTGCAGCACTTGGTAAAGTAGACCTTCACTCAAAACTAAGCTGCAGTTTGTTGTATTTGGTTCAGGTGTCACCGTTGGAAATATAAGACTTTATGCAAATTGCTTGCTGGATATATATAAACAGTGTCTCTAAGCTACTCTCCAACTTATTTTTAAAGTTCAGATTGTGGTGGTTACACACAAAAGTGGATGCATCTTTTCAGTTCTGACCATTTTCTTCACTTCACGAAGGATTCGTATGGGGGTGAAGAAAAGAAAATAGGCTTTTTTTTCACAAAAGTTTTCTTCCATGGACTGAATTCAACTCTATGAATGTCTTCAGGGAGATTCTAACTAAAATTATGTGCTGTTGTACCCTGAGTAGTTATGGTGCTGTGCACCTTTTGATGATGTCAGGCTTTTTGCCCTACAATCAACGGTGAACCTTCAAATCAACTAAAACACTTGCTGCTGGTGAAATGCTGAATGAACTAGTTTGTTTTGAAGCCCTTTGACATTCTTGTGTTTCTGTGTGTTCTGCATGTAAATGAAGAGGGTGTTTCAGGGGCAAATAGGGAGAAATAGGATCCCTTTTAATACTTCTGTTAGCCACAAAATCTGCTCAAACACAGCGAGTATTAACATTCAAGCCCATGGGTTTAAAAAAAATGAGCTGATGCCTTTAGAATGTGGAGAATGAAGGTCCCATTCAGTGTGTATTCAGAACAATAACAAAAGGATAATGTACTGATTAGTGTTCTTGGGGGCAAAGATGTGCTTTAGATGCGAAAATATGTAACCAAGATTTTCGCTGCTGCAAATTAATTAGCCCACAAATATACTTCGTAATATGCTTGCGGAAGAAGATTAGTGTGGAAGTGGAACTTGAGATGTCTGGCATTTCAGGGATATACACCGAAAACATTCAACAAGCTGTCTAGCTCTGTCATGCTGTTCAATATTATTCAAATCTGAAAGCTTGAAGACATTCTCTTTTACCTCGTTTTCAAAGGAGGTTGTCATTTTAAAAAAAGTCTTCTTGCAGCCACAGCTGAAGGTCTTTAGTTGATAAAGGCTGAATTTGCCTTTCTTCCAACTGTGTTTTGAATTCTGCACTTGAGGAAAGTTGCCATCTATTCAACCAAATTGATCTTATCTTTGAGAGAAGCATGAGGGTTTTAAATGCAGCAGACAGGTTTCAGTAACAGCCCATAAAATATTAGTCAGGCGACATCCTCAGGGTCACAGCTGTGACTTGTTCATTTAACAGCATTTAATATCACAACTTTGCCACAACTCACACCGACTGATGAAAAGCGTCTGAGGTAAAGTGCAAACCTGGCATTATCACAGCTTTTCTAAGCTGCTCAGCTGCTGTCCTCAGTACACTTTTTTGCTGTTACAAGTTTTCTGCAGTCAACTGGCTGACTTATCTTAAGCTCTGTCCTCACCCAAACTCTCGTAAAGCTGAGGAAGGTCATTCCCTGGGGAATTCTAAAAATGGTGCCAGTCTCTCTTAGGGGAGGACCCGGGAATGTCATGACCTCATGTGAGTAATGCCAATCAGCTTTTTGAGGGGAGATACAAAAAGAAAAGAGAAAAGTTTGGCCCTGAAGGAATCATTGTGTCTGAGATTAAATGAAAATCACTGGTCATTGTTATTTAGAAAAGTCATAAATGTGCACTGTTTAAGATGCAGCAGGATCTCCGTAGGAATCTATGTTAAGTTAGGAATGACCCGATGAGATTAAAGCCTAAACTATAAATTAGAGGAATGAAGTTTAAGGATGCAGTTCATTTGTATGGTGTCATGTAAGACAGTATTGAACTGAGTTAAAAGAAATGGAAGACCCAGTATTTTTGGAGTCTTACCCATACTATGGACAAAAACTCACAGAAAATTAATTAAACTTAATCACAGGTATGCATCTCTACTTCAGTTGATAGTTTTTGTTTGAGATTAATTGATTCCAATCATAGTTCCATCACTGAATAGGTGGTTGATTAATTTCCAACCATTTTCACAAGAGGTCCTAGGTTGCTTTTACTCAAATTTCACTGGACTAAAGAACAGGGCGTAATGTGAAAGATCACCCATATTAAATATCACATTACAAGTAAAGATATGCTGTTAAACATTTAAAATAACAAGAACCCAAGAGGGGGTCTGTCAGTTTGAGATAGGTTGAGAGGTCACAGAGACACTTGGGGTGGACCAAACCATGTGGAAAAGGAGGGCTTAAGGGGATCAGGCCACACTTATTGAGAGATGACTAAAAACATCTGGGATCACTCTCAAACACACGCATACTCACGCACTTAAGACATCCACATGCTCCCTGTGAGACACTCTGCTATCAAAGTCATCCTTGAGCTTCCATCAAATCCTGCGACAAGTTGTACCGCCACACGGTTTGATGTTATGTGGAGTTTGCAATCTCAAGGGAGAGTGACGGAGACATGAGACATGAGGGTTTGAGCTTCTCTCCTCTGCCAGGCCTACGTGTTTCTGTTGAGCTCTGTGTTGGACCACACTGACTTGATGAGCAGCAACACTGGGTGGGCTTAAAGGGGCCCACACATATACTCTCACACAAGTTTATCCATACATGTCTCTTGTTTCCTCATCCATTACCAGTGTGATCCCTTTTTCGATCCTGCTACGTATTTTTCCCTAAGCAAAGATGGACTTGGCACATGATCAAATTGTGATGGCCTTGGTGGGAGAAAGTTTTGTAACACTATCTACTGGAAACACAATTCTTGTGTGTCTCTAATTGATCTCTTCTCTGTGTGCGTCTTCCAGGTCCCATGGCCTCCACGGAGCATGGCAGAGAGCTGGAGGAGGCAGCTACGGTGAGAAAAATGGTCCAGCAGAATCCTGCGAGAGCCGGTCAGACCCACAGACCAGGCGGCTGGAAGAGAAGACGCCCACGGCCCCGCCTTTCCCACAAGGGGCCCATGCCGTTCTAGAGCAAGGTGAGTCTCTCAGTCAATGATCTGGTGATAAAACAGTCAGTGTCACGCTGTAAAATGCCTCTACCTTCTGTGGAGACTTTAGAAAAACACAATATGCCCGTCTTAGCTGTGTTTCCCCATCGGAACAGTTTTCTGTCGAGTCAGAGTTGTGCATTTCTCATGAGAATATGAGAAAAAGCACTTTCATATATATATTTAGTCATAACTGCTGACTAGGTTAGTGAGGAAACACACTGGGATGGGAGAAATAAAGTTTATGAAAAGGATATGATGTTCAGCCCTGAAATACTTTGTTGGCAGAATCCGTTTGGATGTTTTCGATGACGAATGGCAAACTGAAAACTCTTATAAGCACTGGAAACTTAATGACCGCTGCAGCCAGGCTGAACTCCATCTGAAGGATGTTATTGTTGGCACTGAGAAAAAAGTGCATGTCTTAACAGATTATTGGACTGAGCCTACTAGCTTGAATGCTGTCCTGGAATTTCAGAGATTGTTTTTAAATCTACGTCATTTATGTCCTAATACATTAGATAGTTATACTTAGAAACCTAACCTTTGAGTCAGTTCAGCTGGAATAAATCTTTACTCTCCATCTGATTAAGACAATTAAAGCTATTTCTCCAAAGATAATAATTGACAGGGTTACGTTTCTCAGTAGAAACAATTTTCTACAGAGTTACTGTTTAGCTTGCGGTTAAGTAAAACAAGATTTTATATGAAATCTCTCAAGTCCATAATCAAAGATAATATTGTGCTTGTCACCTTTTCAAAGATTGATTTTTCTTAATACAGAAACCAAACAAATTCACTGTATTTCAGTGAAAACAGATCAAGCTTCATTGAGAAATTAAAATATACAACAGGCAATTAAATACCACAACCAATTTACAGAGCACACACGTTTAAACTCACTAATGTCAGCATGTTGCTGTGAAAGGAAGGCAACAGCACTGCTTCCACAAGTCTCTCCCAGACAGTTTGAGAGACAGGGAAAGTCGACAAGACACAATATCCCTGCAGGAGGTCACAACCATACCGCACCGAGCTGCAAAGGTTACACCGTAAATTAAATCCATAGTGAGAAGAGGCTGCAGCCAGAGAGTGTCAAGGCATGGTTAATCAGTTTTAAGGAAAAGGGATCAAAGCTAAAGAAGTTTGGAAGGTCTATTCTCTAAAGCACCCTAAGACGTTTTACAGCCTATAGCGAATTATGAATAATCAATGTTTATTATACTTTTCTGTACTGGGTCAGACCTCTTTTGAACTCACTTTTGCTTTGAATACAACACCCTAGAGACTCATAACAAAGGTGAAAACAATGAGCAAGGACCAAGCCAGGATAGTAGCACTTGAAGGACAGGATGGGTCTTAAAACTTCCCTTCGTCTGCCAATAAAATGTGAGAATCCTCTCAGTGAGTTGAGTGTTTAGAGCTTATGTTCAGTGCCAGAATGCTGGCCACATAATGAGGGGAGCTTCAGGAAGTTGTGAAGTTCTGTAAAAGTGAACGGCTTAGTGAGTCACAATGCTGTCTCTGCAAACACCACTTAAACCACAACACGCTGAAGATTTCCTTTTTTTTTTTCCTTCTTGTTTGCTTCCCTCTCTAGCTCCCCTTCATTCTTTCTAAGTGCATAGTTCAACTAATTCAATGGGTTTTCTCCACATACCATGCCAAATCACCCCAACTTGACCACAGTAAGATTTAGGCTATCCATTTATAGTATTTTTGGCGATTGTGCTATACCAACCTTCAGTGAGTAAAGGATGCAAAGGCAAGTCTGTACTAAAAGTTTTATTTCAGTCCCAGTTTGATCCCACAGCCTGACTGAGAGAATTAAGTCTACACAAGACCTGACATCTAGTATCAATCTGTCCACTCCAACACATCAGCTTGAAAAGCTCTGTTCTTCCTCTGGCTTCCTGCTTTCCTCTTCACTTTGTGCTGATGGTGGGAAATCCACCTCTGCAAACAGCTGGAGATGCAGTTTGTTTGATCAAAGCTGGAGT
Organism: Leuresthes tenuis; assembly: GCF_036924035.1. NCBI lineage: Eukaryota > Metazoa > Chordata > Actinopteri > Atheriniformes > Atherinopsidae > Leuresthes > Leuresthes tenuis. Next base: position 11,570,866 of record NW_027325365.1, on the reverse strand, counting down.
TCAGTGGGAACATCCAGCAGAGGACTGTGACTCAGACAGACTCGTGCGGACATCATAATTGACCTAAACATAATTACCACACTGTTTATATAAAGATAAAGAACAATGATTTCCTTGACATTGTCCATCCTCCAGCCCTATGCTATTTAGCAACATCACCCCATTTCAGTGTCAAAAGCAGCTCATCTTTTATTCTCTATGACACCTGAGGCAAAGTTGGATTTTTCATCCTTACACAGTCCAGATGTGAGCAGCTCTGAGAAGAAAGATGGCGACCTAGGTCAACCTCTTTGAGCATCTAAGGAGCCTCAGATTAAACCATGCAATTACAACTCTTGGATCTAAGACATGCCAGTGACAGTCTTAAAGACAACAGGATATTACAGATTTAAAGCCAGAGGAAACCCCTAGTGGCCTGGAGTGTGAGAAAACTCAGTGAATGAGTTTTTTAAAGATTTTCCCATCAAAACACTGTCTGCATGTCCTCCCATACAGTCACCGCGTGATGTAGTGTGACTTCAAGGGGGCTGCTGCACTGATATCATACAAAGGAGCCAAAAGCACAAAAGGCAAAAACAAACAACAATGCAACTCAGAGGAGACTAGAAAAACCATAAATCAGTTCATGGGGCATTACATGACCACACAAAAATGCTGTCCTGAAGCTAGCGCTGGCTTTTATCAGTGAGTGAACCATGTCATCTGAATCTTCTGAAATCATCACTAAAGAAAAAGATAAAACTCAATAGAAGATCAAAGATTTCCATTGTCAAGTAGGGCTCCAGTCCCCAGAGTGTAGTATAATGTTGGGTTTGTGTTCTACATTCAGATATACAATTGTTTTTCTTACTCCCTGCTGCACTTTCCAATCAAAGACCATGAAATCTGGTTGGAACATGTCTGGGATAGCCTTTCTTTCTAGATGTGCAAGATAACATAGGGAACAGCACAAAGAAGGCTTTAGTTTAGCAGAAACTCCCTCAGGGACACCCTTGTTTGAGAGGATATTGAATGTCTGCACGGTATGAAGAGATACCAAGATGATGATTGTACATATTCACAAAAAATCTTTCCTCCTTTTTCTATCTCTTGTTGCTTTGCCAACATGACACAGTTTAGTGCATGACAAACGTCACCAGTGAGCTGTCATAATGCAGACAGCTGGCAGAGCACAGAAACAGCGAAACAGAACATCAACTGTTGTCCAGGATAGCTTGCAAATACCTCCACGTGTGTGGTAGAAGTGCAATGTGTGACTGAATATCCACTGCAGCGAGAAATACAGTCAGGGCACAAAAACCCCAGATTCAGGCCAGATGATGTAAATATGCTGGGTTTTGGCACAAAGAAATTGAATGATTTGGTCCATTAGACCTGTAGGTTCTAACCAAAAAGATGGCTATTTGCTCTTTTGATGATGGATTTAAAGAGATTTCTTCTTTTATCCAAAGTTGGGTTGCGTTATATACTCATGAGTAGTCTGTGTGTTTTTTTTCAATAGACACCAGTCAGAGCACTCTCACTTTGGAGAAGCAGGGAGGAATTCTGATTGGAAAGTCATGTTATTTAGCACAAATTGTACAAAACTGCCTTTAACAAGACATGTAATCGATGCTAAAACCAAAAATAAAAGGGAATTATTCTAGCAGATAACTTTCACTGTTTGCAGTTATATATCCTTTTAGGAGCTGCAGGCACCCTGGAGAGGGTTGAGAGGATATTCTGATAAACAAAACACTTATCAAGCCAACGCCAAGTCTACATGACTGCATGATTTTTAGGAATGAAATAAACTGATTGCACTTTCTCTGTGTTATTTCCCTGTTTTGCAGGCACTGCTTTGAGCGCCCTCCCCCAGGTTCTGATTTCTATGCTCTTCCTTTGCCATGGGGGGCCTTGCAATGAAGGGCCTACGCTTGCCCAGCCTGAAGAGTGATGTCCATAGCACCTGCTGGTTCTTCAAGCAACTCTGTCCACAAAAAAATCAGGACAAGCCGCTCACCCTCAGCTCTAAGAGGAATAGGGGGCAGGGAAAAAGGGTGGGGGGGTTTCGAGTCAAAGCTACCAGACTCTATTTCTCTGTCTCTCTCTTTCTCTTTCTCCCTCACTACTTATCTATCTCTGTCTTCTCCCAAGTGATTTTCTTTTCAATTTTCCTATTATTTGCTTAATAGAGCCCAATCACAGCGATCTCCCTGAGTGTCTCACTCACTTTGCATGACATGTGGTGGAGAGGGAGCCCGGTCAAAACAATCTGAGTCTTAAACATCTGTCACCTCTCCAGGATGTGGTATTCACGTGTCTCAGATCCAATGTTACAGCAGCCGCTGATTTCATTGCTGTGTAGCCACCTAACTGCTTTACTAGTGGGTGAGTGCACTGATCATGCAGAAGGGCAGTGTCAGTTTTAAAAGCTGACATAAGCAAAGCTCACTTAAGATACTCTGGATGTCTGCTGCGATAAAGGAATAGAAGGTTTCGTGTTTCAAATGAGCAATTAGAAATGTCGCATCTTAATGACATTATACTCATCACTTAATTTTCATTTTTAATGGTGCTTTGTTCCTCCTAATGTTAGTACGTCCACATGCAAAGTAAAGCTGGACTGAAAAGAGAGCACATGTTGTCAAAACAATTTATTCAAGTGACAGATCTATTCCCTCATTTAGCAGATTCTTTAATCCAAAGCTATTTTGGTGTTTCTGCACTCATTAACACCTTGGGGAAGGGGGAGGGTTCCTGACAAGCTCAAGGTTACTGTAACAATGTCCCACCTTGAACGAGTCCTTTGACCCCAAAATCCCAATCCTGTCCCCAATCCCCAGCCTTCTGACCACATTGCTGCCCTGCGCAGCTGCTCTACACGACTGTTAACTGGCAGTGGCGGCCTGCTCCACCGACAGACCGCCTTGCCTTTTAATGAAGTGCCAAATAATAACATTCTCCACAATGCTGCCAGGAACGGAGGAATGAAAGGTTAGGGAGAAATGAGAAACACATTACCTCTTGTTTGAAGTCTTGATACACTGATACATTATGCATTTTAAATGTTTGCAAACAGATATCCCATGTCAGACAATGTTAGCAAAGAGGACAAGTTGAATTTGATTTAAAAAAGAAGGAGCCATTTCAAAGCAAACTTCAGCTCAGTTAATATGCCACCATGATCAGCCAACCACTAGCTCTCCGTCTGATTTATATTCAGCACACGGCTGGTTTGACCCTTTTACCAATATATTTCACTGACGAAATGCTATGCCTTTCCATCATACTGGAGTATATTACTGTTTATTTCTGTGTTATAGTTTTATTTCTTTTTTCTCAGGGTGCTGTGATAGAGGCTTGTATTAGAGCAGTCTATTTTGTGCATTTATTCAACGAAACACAAACATACAATACATTTAAAAATTATATGAGCATATTTTCATATACTGTATCTTTACTCTCGCTCTATGTATACACCAATATAGCCATGATCTTTCCAGATTCAGTCATTTCTAATCACAATCTCCCTACATTACTTCGGATACAGTTGCCTTTCTAGTCTGCCCTTCCACAGCACAGGTGGTCGGGGCTTTGATCATTACGCTCATTAAATCCTCGAGTTAATCTTTCTCAGATGGATCTCCCCAAGGTTGGCCGGGGCCACTTAGTCTGAGCCCATTGTTAAATTGGCTTAGACTGAAACCACACCCTTCCCCCTTTTCAATCTCCAAATCCCTGCTGATTCAGTGTGTAACCATGTAACATTTTAGGACTGTGACCACCTTCTAATCATTTGTTTATGTATTAGGTGTGCAGAACAGCTTCCTGATTGCTTTGTATTCAGATTCTAGCATTCAATTTCATTTCAATCCTCTGCAATTCAATCAGTAAACTCCTTTAGTTCATGTCAGTTTTGACCACTGTTAACTGGTTAACCTAGATTTTACAACAGTTTTTCCCTCTCGCCATGTCTCATGCAAATATAATAAAATGTAGAGTCTTCTCAGTCCCAGCATGAGAAGCCTTTATTAAGAGAGCATCTAAAATCACAGTAGTAATCCACCCAGTCAACCTCACCATGATTAAAAATGTATTAAATCCTAGGGCACTGTGAAGTGTAATAATTTCAGTTCCACCATTATTTTTTCATACCCTCACAGGCAGAGATGTAGATTTCATTAGTGCTTCTCGGTAGTGAGACAGCTTTGCTCAGGATGTCTCATGTATTATTGGGGAAGATAGTAGGAAGATATGAGCTGGGGATGAAAGTTCAAAGCCACAGGAGTTGGGATGCTGAAAGTAGACTGGGTTATGACAAGGGGTTCAAATCAATATTTCCCAATCTCAGAAGTTATTGTTACGGAGCTGAGCAACGTCTGTATCCACACTGTTCTTCATGAATGTATCCTCACCATCTGCACCAGCCATGCTGCCCTTTCAGAGACCAGAGCAAACCAATGTTTATGAAAAGTACCCTCTTAATCTTGGTCTGGTCATCAGTTAAATCCAAAAATCAAAAGCCAAATATCCCACAGATCCAAAGCTTCTGGAGTCAACTTTTTCAAACAAGTAGACGTGGCTTTGCTCCAAGACTTCTCTGCATGGGTTTGCAAGGCTGCACTTTTGCAATTCCATTATGCTGCTGGAAAAATACACCCTGAAAACAAGAGTCTCTTGGTATGGAATGGTTTTCCAGTGTATTGTGACAATTTTCCGTCTGATTCTTGTCTAGCTGGTTGTCCAAAGCTTACTTTTTGAATACAGTGTGAAAAGCTGTATCTTCTGTGGATGTAACAAAATAGAAAAGTAGTCTGCAGCACAATATGTCGTGGACACGTGAAAGCTTTCAGGCATTTTTTTCTTGTAGATCATAGCTCATAGCCCTCCCCTGCACATCAGGTTAATGGGCCTGGTGGTGTGGAAGGACAAGCACGTCCAGGCTCCAACTGAAATGGTAAACCAATACATTATGCTCGGGGAGCAAAACCATTTTCCTTAATGGTCTTTTCCAGCAAGGCTTATACAAGAGAAACGATTCCTATCCTCTCAATGTTTCCTCTTCAATTCCTCTCCTCTGTGACCATCACAAGGCCTGAGTAATGTTCCTATGCACTTGTTAGCATGTTTTCCTGGTAGAAAAAAAAAAAGTTTATTCTGAGAACTTGACCCCTGTGTGTTTAATTATTTTTGTCCAAATGCATTTGGCAGGGAGAGTGTGAGAAGTGGGGATGAGCATAAAGATAGATATGTTTGTGATGGAGATGAGAAGAAGCTAGAAGCAGGTTTTGAAATATCAGCTTAGCCACTGATTCCCGATAGCTATGGACACAACATCCCCTACTCAAAATTTAAAGAAAAACACGTTTTTTGTTTCTTGTTTCATCTTGTTGCCACTCTATATTCAGTTATCTACCAGACAAAACTCCTTTAATATTTACCAAACATTTCACTGATTGCAGAAACGGAGTCGGCACGCAACACATTCCATGATTCTTATCCTTTGAATCTCTAAGCCCATCAAACTGTATTATGTTGGCCTTCAGAGTGGGTGTCTGCAGGATCAAGTGGCTGATATTCAATCCATTGCATACACACTTTTCCACTGGCTGGGCAATGCAAAGGATAACTAGATTCTGACTCCCGTGAGAAATGACAATGATCTGTCATTATCTTGAAGCCTCAAAATGAGACTTCCTACACCCAGAATAGCACAGGCCCCTCCTGCCTTGATTGCGACACATTCTCCATCTATGTAACCACTGCGTCCAAGAACAGTCACATTCAGAACAATCTTAGGAGTCTGTAGGCTTACATGCCATCACAACAGTGTTACTAGGTCTTAAGCAGATACCATTTGAAAGACAATGTATTACTCCTGAAACTTATATTCTGTTTATGGTGTGTGCTCATATTACTCACCAGGCCAAATGTACAGTCCCTGTCTCTGTTTTGATGTTGAACTGGGCAAAAATAAATGACATGAATAAATAAATAAAACAAGTGTATCAGAAATGGTTGAAATACTGTGTACATATTTGAACTTTTGGTTTCTAATTTATAAAAGATAAGCTTTAGCTCTTGGAGTACTTATTTTATTTTTTCCTTTCATGCGTAGCTTTGTGTTTTTATTTTCTATTTCTGTAAAGTGTGTAAATATATCTTTATGATAATAAGTAATATTAAAAATCTTATTTTAAGAAAAAAAGGAGTGTCCTGTCTTTTTTTTCATTGCCAAGTGAAAAGTTCATGTAAATAAAGAAATATATACACAGAAGACTTTGAGTCTGCAGATATGTGCTTAGAAACTGTTTTATTTTCAGCTCAATGCTGGTGTGAGAAGTAATGCTAACAACCCATGACGCACACAAATGTCAGTCAAAAAGTACACTGACTTGGTTATAATGCTGTACAGAAAGTTTAACTTAATATGATTTATCATAAACAGTTCAATCAATCAAATTCAATTTCGTAGAGATATTTCACCAGAGACTGCAAACTCCATAAATTTCAAGATATTTAGTTTTATAAAATAAAACGTTGGACTTCTGTTGGTGCTTGATGAAAAGTTAGAAGCAGGAATGTCTGTACACAATTAAAAATGCATCGATCTAACATTTGTTGAAATATATCAATCAGGGTAAAAGTGGAGCATAAACAAACTGACCATTAAACTCACATTATCATCCCCACAAGCCACTTTTGTCAGTCACTGACCCGATACTAAAATAAAGTTACAGCGTACAAAAGCTGTTATAATGTACAGCTGACATTCAGTAAAACTGCCACAGAAACATTTGTATCGCTCTCTGCTCCAAGTGGCACAATCGGAAAATCAACAAGCTGACTCACAACTCAATTCTGCTTGAATGCTCTGAAAAAAGAGAGCATTTCCACTCCCTAATAGAAGTGTTTGGCTACTGTGTTTACTCATAATCTGTCTAATCTTTACGCCAAACCAGTTGTTTATGTAGTTTAGCCTAACAGATCCTGTGGGCGAGTTCAACACATGCAACATATCTTTTCATTTTCTGATTCGGCTCTAACCCTAACAATAGGGTCTGCGCTCAGGGGTGCCTCGATGCTGGCTATCAAGTCAAGCCAGGTTTGAGCCAGAGAGAAACACATTTTAACTGAGCAAATGATCTGACGTTTGCTTCAGTTGGTTTAGTTACGTTGTTCCCAAAAGATGTGCTCAGCTGACTACCTGCAGACAACAAATAACAAGGTTTATCTATCAACAGCTTTTCTTTCTTCCCTAATTGCACAGGCATATTCCAAGATGACAGGATTTGTCAGCTCAAATTGTGAAATAGTGGTTTAAGGAGTATGAGACATAATTTTCCCACATGGAGTGGCCATCGAAGTCCGAGACCAGACCTTTATCCCATTGAGAATATTTGAGATGTGTTGGAAAAACTTTATCTAGTTTTAAAAGATTTTGCAGGGAAACACATGCAACTCTGGCTGGAAATGGACTCTATATTGTAAAAGTTATTGAAACAAAGTCCACTGCAAGTTTGTGTAGTAATCAAAGATAAAGGTGCTCTAACAACATATTAGAGAAAAACACATTTTAATTCAGAACGCATCAATAACCAATGATAACCTATTAACAGGTGATATGATAACCCGAGGCACCCTGTAGTCATCAGCACAGGAGTACCCTTTTTTTATTTTTATTTTTTAAAGAATGTGCATAGCACAATTTGATCATTATTCTAAAACGCATAAACATAGAAACACTAGTCTTACTTCTAAATGTTTTTTCCTGTATTATTCACGTTATAAAATGCATCTTCAGGGGAGTTTGAGACAACTGCAAGGAGATATTTCTATGGTCTAATGATTGTAATTGATAACAAAGTTACTTTCACATCTTGTAAGGTCACTAAATAAACACTTGGGGAAAGAATACTCTGTTCTAAGAGAGAGGAATAATATTCCAAACCACTGATTGGATGGTAGGATGTGCTTTTACATGTGTAGAGCAGGTTAGGCTCTAGAGCAGGTAAGGTTTACAGTTACCGTGACAATAGTAAGAAGTGAAACCTCCCTCATGACAATAACAAACCCAGGGTTAAACCTCAAGTTGATTTCCTAAGCCCCAAATCCAGCTTCTGGCCTGAAACTTTACAAAACCAGGCAAAAACAGCAACATGTTTACTGGACAGTATTAACCTTTACCTTCAGTCAAATCTTGTGTAGAAATTCCTTTGCTGCAGTATGCCTTTGGAAATGTAAATCAACTCCTCATCCATTAGGGACCCCGTCAACAGTGACAGCTAGCCTATCCAGAGTTTATAGTGCATACTAAGCATGCTGCACATTAATGCACTACAACTGCTGAGCATGCATAGAGATCATGGATATATAAAGCAATGAGATTCAGTGTGCATACATGTCATATCTACATACAAGAGGGGCCCCTTTAGTCCTCAGTGCTGGAAAATCAGTATCAAGAACTCAGATGTTAACTAAGTGTGTCCAAATATGTAATGTCTTATTGTGTTTGGGGGGGATTTTTACCATCAAAACAAACATTTATGATAAACACGAGTACATTACTGTGTTTATCTTTGGGAATCACAAAAGAGACTTGCATTTATACTGTTGCAGTAGAAAATATACATTTGAAAATACCACACACAGACAACTTTATCATATTGTTTATGTGAGAAAAAAAAAGAAAGCTTTAGTCAGCCAATGTGATGAAACACTCTGGGCCTTGCAAGGGAGCCAGTCTTCATCCCTAACCCCCACTGGGACCTCTCAAGGAAGTGTCTGGTTAACACACAGAGCTGACATGTCATGATGGACAAGAGGTGCACCCCTGAGCCCCAGCAGACCCCAAAATACGCCCAAGGTTATATCATCAAGCCTGGGTCAGCTGTATAATTGGACTCGGGGTCATCAGAAGGATATGGAGCGTGACAATGACGCTATAGAATTACAGTTTGTAGCCGGGCAGCAAGGGCTGCTTGTAGGGCATTACTGCGAGGCCAGACGTCCCTTTTAACAGTTCAAGGTCTATTTGTAAGAGTGGCTCCAGTGCCCACTAGTCGATGCTGGGATGTGTTTCACTGCCTGCAAAGCCACCAGCTCACTGCAGAGTGACAGGGGGTGAAGACTCTGGGTAAAAGGAAAAAACAAAACTTTCTGTATACTTAGTGTCAGATATGGTTGCAAAATGAAGTCTTTTAGGAACATCTCCAAAGACGCAGAGAAATGAGAAAAGCAGTGGTATTTGTAGATTGGAAAAGCTGTGCCATCTGGAGTTCAATGTATGTATGCGGTGAACATATACCACACAAACAGACTGTGGGAGTAACATCTGGATTGCTCTTGGCACAAAGTCTCAGAATCAACTTCTGCCACATCATAAAAAACCTTCATTGCAGTTGGCTCTCCAACAATACCACCAACAAAGCTCACAGAGAAGCCAACAAGCTCACACTGATGAATATTACCCAGCTCAGAGCTGTCACTCAACTAGCTGGAATAAAATCATAGAGAATGTGCAGAGTGTGATTGCAGATCAAGCAAAACTTTCGATTTTTTTTTTTTTATTTCTCATTTTAAATTTTTTTTTAATTTTCTTATCATGCAGCAATGAATAATGATTCACAGGGTGTGTTTGCAGTCTTTTAGCCAAGATTTGCTGGAAGTAGTTCCACTTCCAAGCCAGACAATAAGCAATACAATGAGTAATGTACTCGTGATTCTGTCACAATCAGAGTGCGGTCTCCCATTGTTCCCCCAAAGCTTTAGTATTTAGTAGAAATAGAGAAAGATCTAACTTTAATAAACTGAATAAAGATTAAACTGATCCTGTTACAGCTCTGAATCTTTTCTTTGGCTCCAATGTGTTTTCAGCTAATTCCATGATTTAACAGACTGACAGGACTGTTTCTCAGCTCTGAATGTCCAGAGATTACTATTAAGGTAAGGAACTGCTGTCCATCTCTGTACAGGAAAACTATATGCAAAGCTACTCGATCTTTTATCAATCCCAGGACTCATAAATGTGTTTGTCCAGCAAGATTATGATGGTTTATTAAATTAGTAATCTGGCATTCCTCCATAAACGTTTGCATCAACAATGTGAATAGATATGAACCAGAACCATAGCCTACCTGTTCAGTTGCAGCTTTAAAAAAAAAAGAAGAAGAAGTCCTTATTGACCCCTCTTTGTTACTCTTTGGTTATGTACACATGCCAGACAGAGCGGCTCAGCCATCAATGTGTGCTTATGCACAACAAGCCAGCGTCACAGAATCAGCTAAGTGACGACAGTGTTGGTTAGAGTGGTGAGTTCCATACCGGCTTGTCCATGGCAGCTCTGAGTTGTTCTGTTTTCAGAGTCTGAGCCAAATGAACAAGAGAAAACTCTACTAAACACCAAAGCTACAGCTGCAGCCTCTGCTCTCTGTCTCACTGTATAGCAGTTTGCTCTCATTTTAACACAATCCAGTAGGGACATCCTGATGTCAATTATCAGACCAGGGTCCTGATCAACTTGTTTTTTTGATTGATCACTTTAGCTCCTGATCACTGTTACTTGATGTCAGTTCCATGTTAGGTAATTACTACATGGCTAATTAGCATGGCATTGCAGAGGCAAATTACTAAAGGCATTTCTCAACATATCATCAGTAATATACACAAGGCACATATCTTACATAAATAAAAAAAGCTGCAACTTGCCAATATCACTGAGTAGGTGGAAGCTGAACAGACAAAGGAAGACAGGCAGCACAGTAGCATGTTTCAGTGAAGCAGGTAATGTCGCTCAGAAATGCTGTGTTCAGTGTTACTAAAGAAAAATGGCCATTTGGTGCAATATGGTTATTTGAAGATTTGATTTCAGTAGTGTTCTGTTTCAGATGTCCCAGATTTTCTTATGCAGTGTTACACTAAGTGTAATGTAGCTCTGACGACAGTTCAATAAAGAAGGTCTCTTTCTTTCACCTGCTCTCAGTCCCTGGGGTTCAGGAATCCCTACTTTGCTTTTGTCACCTCTGCTTTCCCTTGCTGTCAAATTCCCCTCATCCTTAATTTGATGGCATTGTTGTGGCCCAATGATCTTCTTATCTGCTGTTTTCTTGAGCCAGTCAGTAAATTCCTCATTCTTTAAATCCTTCTCCTGCGCCGTCCTTACCCCATCAGGCCCATTGTCACACACCCCACCTACACCCCATTTGATGCCCAGTGGGCCTCATCAGGTGTCCCCATCTCTTTTTCTCAGTTCGTCCAGCACCAGCATCAAAACTCCAGGGGTCCTGTCCTCTCCCTACTTTCATCACTTTATAAAAATATGCAGGCTTTTGAAAAAACAACTCACACACAGCAGTGGCAGAGGAGACTGTGTCGGCAGGTGAAGGGAAAGATCATGTTTTTCTTGTAAAACAACTATCTGTGTTTCTTTAGCATGAGTAATCACCCATGAGAAAAATCTCAATCAGCGGTCTTCAACAAGTTTAATTTTTTTTTTTTTAGCTGCTCCATCCACCGTCAGCTTGCTTTACCCAACAGCTGCTTGGTGAGTAATATGAATTGTTAGGATGATATGACAAGATGTTGTGAGAGAACGTAAGCCCCTTTCACTCTGCTTGTTAAAAGTGGGACTGATGCACCTTTGTTGCTCATCAGTGTCCTGTTTGCATGTACTGAATTGACCACTGATGTGCCACTGATGAGCCCCTAAGACAATAACAGAGGGAGTTACATAGCCGACCTGGCACTAAGTGGGAGGCATTATAGTATAGCCCACCACCTTACCTAAATCCAATATATAGGCTACATGTGTGTAAGCACACATTAGAAACATGAAACAAACACCAGTCCCAAAAAAAATGTCATGAAAGGACTGTTTATCCAATTTAATGAGCGTAAATGTCCACTTTTGGGTTCAAATTTCCATATTGGTGTTAGCACAACAAACATGGCAAAATTTAGACCTAAGTTTGACTTATCTATCCAAATAAATGTTTGAAATCATCTTTAATTCTACCTTTTTGTTTCAGTCACTATTTGAAAGGCTTTTCCATTTAAAGCTATATGGTTTAGATGAGGTATTAAAAACTGAATCAGCAACTATTGAATGGTCAGACTCTGTGTTAAAAATGTCTTCTTTTAGGTAGCATGACGGCTCGGGTTAAACGGTCTGAGGAAAACGTGCCTGCAAGAATTTGCATTTACTTCTTAAGTGAGCACCAAAAACTTCCTGCCTCAAACAGAGCCTGGAGCCAGGTAAGAGGCAGGAACAACAGTCTGAGTAATGCACCTCAGCTGTGTTAACACCAGCAGTTTTCCACTGGCAATGGATCACTGAAGTGGTCATAAAAACAAAGCAAACACAAACACAGGACGGGGGGCAGCTGGTTGGGAATGCAAAACTGGGATGAGGGTGACATAAAGAGAAAGGAACTAGTGACTGCAGTAGCTGCTAAATTTTTCCCCTCAACTGTGCACGTGTTTGGGATTTACTGTCATTTCGAACTTCCCCTACTCCTTTTTTAAACTTCAACAGAAAGACACAACAGTCTCAGGTGAATTTGCACCCCTCTTTTAACTGCAGTCCTTTGTCAATGAGCCAATACTTCCCTCCAAATTATTCAATAAACTGTACGTCTCAGCCACTACTACTTTATCTCACATGCCAGGAACAAAGCGAGTGCACCGGCCCGTAAACTAATACCGTCAGGGTCATAACTTTCCCATCATTGAAACGTTACACACTGATGATGGCTGCGCTTCGAATATGAACTGTTAGCTTCCTTAAGCCCTTCTCCAAGTGTCTCTCATTTTCAACAAAGCTGACGTTCCCATTTTTTTCTTTAATTGCAAAAAGAATTGCTGGCCCTCATCTCTTTACTATTTTTCCTAAATAATGGTTAAATGAACATAAAACTGTCCACACAGAGGTATGAGATCACAAGTAAACTGTCCACTGCGATATATGAGGTAGTAAACAAGAAACCCTTCAAGGAATTTCTGTGGCTTTCTAAAGCTGTGCAAAGTAATTGTTTTGTGCAGTCATGTTAAAAAGAACTTAAAACCTTTTACTGAGCAATGACTTTTAACAGGAATGTTTTCTATTGTTTGGATACTCACAGAAAAACATCCTCATGCCATCCTTCTGGTCATATGTTTAACAGCATAGGATGTAAACAGCTTCAAACAAAAAGCAGGCAGTTGTCCTTGGGTTTTTTCGTCAGTAACCCTATCTTTAAACGCATTTTGTACACGTGTGTGCTCAGCATGCTCAGGGTGAGGAAATGAGTAAACAGATCAAATAGGTGTCACAGAGAAGGACATATTAATCATCTCTATGCATGGCACAGATTATCTGAAAACACATCCTGGACTTCATAGAGATTGCTGATGAATCTCCCTCACCTTTACGTCAGTACAGCCCACTCCTCTTTTTCTTCTTTTACCCAAAGGAACCGTGCAGGGTTATTATCTTGTTAGGGCCAGTTAAGAGGCCATGTCTCTGACGGCTGAGTTGACCCTGTCAGGAAGGCGTCAATGTGCTTCTGTGGGCTGCCATGCAGCCACAGAGGCGTTAACGGTCCAAACCTCTTTGCCACATGGACACTCAAAGAGACAAACACACTCTCAAAGTCAGACAGCTACACGAGTCACTTCACTACACTCAAGGTATTTCAGAGATCTGTCAAGAAGCTCAGAGGAGGTGCATCTGCAAAGAGGAGATGCAGTATGCATTCATCTGAGCCTGCTGGCAATATTCAAAAAGCTATTATTCAGCGATCAAATCAGAAACACTGACATGACAAAATTAGAAGATGCGGTTGCAATGACAAATTGTTGCACCAGCTACCTCTAAGTACAGTTTAGACTGAATAAAGCAGGGGTGTTGCACCATGCAACAGAGTAAATTAATGAAAGAATTACAATTTATAGTTGTGATGTAGCTCGTGAATGACTGCTGAAGCAAAACGGTTGGAAGGACTGGAGAGACTATATGCTTATGACAGACAGCCCCCATTTACACACCCACATTAGTAATATCAACGTATTATTATTCCAGTGAGCCGAGAGCACAAGTGTTCTGCTCTTGTGTTTTCTCAAGATGGGAAGTGTAGCTTGTAGGTGTTTATCAAGACAGACTATTTCTGTCACTCGTTGTGTTACTGATGACAACTGGTTAAATATGGTGGGGCTCTTTGGTTTTCGGGTTGCCACTGATGAAACTGTGTGTGACTGTCAGCATGAGCAACTGTGACTGGCAAAATATTTTTATATTTGTGACAAGAAGACCTATTAATGATGTCATTGGACAGACTGCATAGTAATCATAACGTGATCCGATCTGTGTTGACAACCCTCTGCTCTGAATGTGGCAATAAACCCTTTCTGTAGATAAACTCTACACCAAATGGAGTCAAATGGAAATGGAGGCGAGTCTTTTTGATAACTGTTCAAATTAATTTAATTTACATTCTACAGTATCAAAATATACATGCTCAGTGATATTATAGCTAATTAGCTGGTTAGTAAGGAGGCATGATGTTATTTAAGTTAACCACATTAGATGATAGTTTGACTTGACTTGCCAGGTGGCTTAAGATAACAAGTATTTTCTCAATAGGGTTTACTTCCTACCAAAGAACATCAAAGAACTTTTGAAGGGGTAGAAATTAGCAGCTACCACCAGCTAAATGCAGAAATTCATGAAGTGGTGAATAACTGAACGTAGAGGAAATTAAACACCTTATTCTTTCTATCGAATTGTCAGGGACCCCATCAGCCATAGCTGTGCACTATATAAACTTTTCAGTTACATTAGTGTGATTTCAAGCAAGACATGAAATAAGACGGTGCCATTCAGCATCATCAAACCCGCTTTAAGTGATATATTTCTTCTCTCATTCTCAGCTAAGTCCCGTCTCCCTTCTCACTGTGTGCCTATCGGCTGCACAGACTCATTCACAACTTTATCTATTTATTAATTTTTTCCTAGGAAAAAAACTGTGTATGTGAGGGAGACAGGTTGCCATGAATAACCACGATAAGCATGACTGAGTAACATTAAATTAAGCATTTTCTTAGATAGCTGATAGAAGACAAAATATCGGGACTAGTTTGTGGTTAACACTGCAGGAAGTCCTCCCACTGATATGGTCATATCTGTCGTTTGTTCATACCTCCTTTTTACGACTCATACCGGTTTTCTTGTACTGAACCCGTTCTTCATGAAGGAGAAGGGAAATATGACTCGGGTGAGCGTTTCCACGTCATAGCCATAAAGTCGTCATAAGGAGGAATGTGGGGAGGTGGAATAAGCAGCTACGTGCTGCCTTATTGCTGATAGCCTTGGCCACATGTAAACACAACATGTAACAATACAACATTGTCACTTTCTGGTTGACTTTAGAAAATAACAGAAACTAATTAGTTTTAGAAAACTACAAAACAGCTTGAATTGGTTTAGCCCCATCTTATGACCATTATGTGTGATGCACTGATGGTAAAAGCAAAAGTTTTGGATAAATCAGTATTGAACTGAGCTAGTTCAGGTCTGTTAAAGTAAATAACTTACTCTGTTTTGACAAAAAGTCGACTGCACCATGAATCATTTAATTTTCCATGGCTCATAAGGACTGACTTTTCCTCCCATTTTGACCTCAGGCAGAGATGGATGAAAACTGACAGGGTGGCAGTTTAGAGTACAGAACAATTTTGTTACCTTTACACTCCAATTTACTATCAAAATCTTGCTCAGCTGAAGCACCAGGTTGCCAATTCACATGTCAGTGCCTTTACCCATTAATGTTCAAACTACCAAATTGAACTTTTCTTTTTTCTTCACACTACAAGTATGTAAGATTCTGAGTTATAATATTTAAAGTATATAAAGTTATAAAGTTTTATAACTCTACATACTCTTGTTTAATGAGGAATTGGCTAAGAAACTAACTTGGCTTGGAAAAAACTTCCAAAATTCAGTTGCACTTTGAATGGCAACGAGAAAAATAGAACTGATTGCTGAAGGCGCTGGTACTGAGCCACTCAAAGGGGAGACAATGATGCTGGGACACACACTGACCTATAATTGCCAACAGCAGAGTGCTGAGGGGCAGTGATTGGCTGGCTTTTAGGGACCTGTGGCCTTAGAGGATGACAGCCATCATGCAATTGCACAGGATCAGCAAATCACTGTCAGATGCCCAGTGGCTTCACCACTCTAAACCAAACCAATTTCTCCATCAGAGGGTTTACAGAGAACAATAAAAGTAAAATGGTTACCACAAAAAAGAAAAACAATCCTTTAGGAATGTTTCAACACAAAGGAGCTGAAGTTTAAGAAGAAAAGAGAGCGAATGCATGACAAGTAATGGGGGTGAAACAATGCTGGCTTGAGTTTTTTTCTATTTTGTTACTAAGAAAAAGGCTGTTTGTTCATGTCTAATAAATGCATTAATGTGGACACAGGGACACCAGTTAGCTAAGAAGCACATTTGGGAGATGTCCAAGCATTTCAAATCTGCCAGCACGGATTAGGTGAAGTCTGTTTAAACCGTAATAGCACATTTCCTTAAATCACTGCCAAAACTCCACAGTTTAACAAGCTTTGAAGATGCTCTAGAAAAGTGTTCCTATTAGTCCGTCAGGCAGTTTCTGATGTCTTAATGCAGGTCAACTCTCAGACCTGCAGCTGCACAGAGAAAGAGAGGCGGGAAAAAGGGGTGAGTGTGAGTGGAATAAACCCAGAATCAGCAGCTCTGGCTCTCACTCTTCTCTTATCTGCTCATACAGCCAGTTGAGAAGCATGCAGACACAGCCAAGCCTTCCTGGCATCTCTCCCCCCACTAAGGAGAGATGAGGTTGTCCTCCCATCTTCACCTCTGTGTGAAGCCCAAAACACATCAGGCAGCCGCAACGGTCACAATGAGCACATTTAATTGGCCAGATGTCTTAGTGGTCAGAGCTACTAATGACTTCAGAAGAGGCGGATACCAAATTTTTAACAGTATCACAAGTCATATAGGAGCACATTTTAAATGTATGTAAGAGTGCAAGCATGAGCCATATGTAAATATCAGAGAATTGTCCTTGCCCCTCCAGTCCCACTGGACTAAATCTGCATTTCCGCATTTCTCCTTCAGGATGTTAATCGATTAAAAATTCAACATATGGTAATACGCTGGAAGCGTGAGTGTGGCTCGGCTTGCAGGAAATGGATGCAGTCGAGTCCCCACACAGAAACTGAAGACGACATCTTATCAACTAATTATCTCTGCTGATGTGTTCATCAAACACAAACCCTCAAGACTTTTATCTCTCCTTTGCTGCTGCACTTTTGTGTTCGTTTGCACATGCAGTTGTGTAAATTGGGTGTGCATGTACGCACTTAATATGCATGTTTGGTAGGTGACATCTCTGGCCATCACTGCGTGTAAGGCAAGTAAACACAGGCGTCAGCAGTATACAATGAACACTGACCACAGACACCATGGGAAGTCGCGCTGAAGGGCCGTAGGGTAGAGAAAAGGATGAAGAGCCAGCAGATTAGTACTAAAATGAGTGCAGTTTGCTTTTTAAATGAGATGCACTTACAGTAAAAGTGTTAATGGTGCACTTACTGGGAGCAGCAACTGCTACATGAAGAAAATGTCACACATTTTCATGATTTTCATATTCTGTTATGCAAATGTTTCTCCCCAAATTACTGGTTTTTAATCTTAGAATTAAAACTAGAATTTACAAGTATTTGCCATCCACAAAAAAAATGTTATCAGCCAGCAGTATCCTTTCAGTAAAGTCCATCTCAGTGCAAAGCATCCACGTTTGAAATTTCTGAAAAACCCCAAAGGTAGTTGAATAAATCTTATAACACACATTGAAAATTTTTAAAAAATGGCACCACTGTCAGTCTTCTTTAATGGCTACAAAAACCTCGAAAAAACAAGCAAAAAAAAACATTACCCTAGGTAGCCATCAGCAAATGTTAGCTCAAGTAGCTAGAATAATTAACAAGTGATGGTGACATTAAAAAAAAATGAAAAAATTTAGACCACCAGCTAACATTATAGAAGAAAGACACTAACTCACAAAGACAATACTGGGTTACAGAGATGCGCTTACTCGCTTAGTATTATTATTTGAGTTATTTTGTCTGTTCTTTCATCTGTAATCCATGTTAATGAGCAAGGCTGCACAATACATGGATCCTTCCACATGCTCATCTAAATGGAATGCAAACATTTTTATGGTATGAATTGCACCTGCTCTTTCTCTGCTATGACAAGTTTCCCCCCCAAAAAAGAAAAACTTTATTTTGACATGTGTCTGTCCTCCCTCACAGCTAGACCTACTAACACTGGTATTAAATGCTGTTGAACATGCAGGATCCATCTTGATGGGGGGAAATGTGTTCTTGAAAGACAATGTGCAGAGGAAATTTTTGCAAGCATACCTTTTCACAACTTTACCACTTATAATACCTACAAAAAAAATGTATTTTTACATTTAAAAAAAAAAAACTAATCTCATAAATACATAGTTTGTTGCAAGTAAGTTTGGGCCTGTATAAGCTTAAAATTTTCTAACTGTATTATGTCAATGCCTTGCTGGAATATAGCTAAGTACCTTTATTCAGGTTGGCCTATTTACATACACTTTTTGGATTGTTGTGCTTTAACGAGAAATGTCTTATTTAGTCAACTACACACTTCACTATGAAAATTATTTCATAATAAGTTTACAATACATGATCAGCCAATTGATCAATGAGACTAATCATAAGCTGTAACCTGAAATGCAAAAGTCATACTCTTCCTCCACCACATCCACACTGTAAAATGCTGCCTTTATATCAACAAATGAGTAATTATAATGAAATGATATTAAGTGTAAGACTCACATTAGCAATTTTCATACAGTGTACACCTTTACATTTGGTATTCTACTTTAATTAGGGAACTGTATAGAGTATAGTGTCCAAATTATGCTTATACTTAGCATATGTAGTACATTTATTACACAGCAATGAAGGGAAGTTTCTGAAAAACATTGTCCTCCACTCTGTAAGTAGATGTATAGTTGAAATAACATTATTACACAGCAGTAACAATGTGTACATTTTTTTCTTTCCCATTTAACAAGTAACATCACTTTTCCCACCAAACACGAGCAGAAGAAAAGGCAGCGTTAATTTATCTGAACACTGTCATTGCCAACCGCTGTAGCCAGGTGATCAAAAAACATATTGCACAAAACACATTGAGATAATTGAATCTGAACTGAATTTATCTCTGTGGCATACACACAGGTGTATGTGCGATGCTTGTTTTTGTTTAAAATACATTAATGGTTTTGGTATGTCAGCTTTAAAACTATAGATGCAAGGTCTCAAATTACTAGCCAGCATTATTTTTTTTATTTAATCAAAACCTGAATATGAGTGTACAAACAAAAACCAGAGATGAATTGCACCTTGTGTAGGGATGGTGGCTTTTTTTTAATGTTATGAGAACAGAAGAACTTGGACATTTTTACAAAAATTTAAAAGGGAATTTCTCACAACCCCTGTTAAGTTGGAGTGAAAGAACAATCAGCAAAATATATTAAAAGAATGAATGGCCTAATGTACAAAAGTGTGGTAATGCTTTAAATCATATGAATAATCATTTCAATAATTCTTTGCTCCTGCCATAGTAAACATAGGACTTCAGCATATAAATCTGCTTCAGAAATTAACACCTCAAACACGCACACTCAAAAACCTGGAGTTTGATTGGTAGAAAGGCTCTGCGAAATTTTGTTAGGTTTACTCTCGACTACATCTGTGGCTGTGGTATCTTGGTACTTTGAGCTACAGAACATCTGCATGCAGCAGGTAAACATTAGAGGCAAAGCACATGGATCAACCCATAGCCAACCAATCACAAGACAGAATAACAATGATGGGGAGGGCACTTAGGTATCCAATGTACAAACTGACTGATAAGGATAACTCTGGATTAGGGAGGATTTGACATGATTCAGATCTCCAAAGGCCAAATTTGTGGGCCACACCACAAACAAGTATGTTAAATTATTTAAAGACGATGACCCTACTTGTGATATTGCAATATTCGTATAATATATTATATCCTATTTTGACTTAAACAAAAATTAGGTATATTCTATTATGTGCTTTTAAAAAAGTTAATGATTTTAACCATGAAAGTCCCAGACTTGCCTTGTGGCTTTGTAAAGTTGGCCTATGTGGGGCTGTCACGTCAACAGCTCCTCCACTTATGTAAACATGACCTCTGTTAGACTAACAACTGCCTGAAAAATTTCAAAAGTGATCTCATTCCAGGGGGACTCGTCATAAAGCCAGACCAAGCACTAAGTATGTATGTGCCAAACACATGGCTTAGCAGAGACCGAGAGCGAAATTCAGTGACACATTCTCAACTCTGGTTTAAAGATAAATCATGAGTCTGTGGAGCTCAGCGGACTGGAGGTGAGCACCATGTGTTCCTGTCATCACAGGGTCAAAACTAGCGCATGACCTCTGCTAGACATCATCTGTTTCCGTCCCAAATTTCCTGTCATGTTCCGCTGCGGACAATCTAGAGAGGCAGAGGTTTCCTTAACGGATAATGCTCATGTCTGGGCTATCCTCACATTATCCCCGCTGATGTTGGCATTCCTGAAAAAAAAGAAGACATCTGCTATTATTCATTTCGGCACAGCATGACAAACCACCATGACACGCCACTGACAAAATATCTCAAACACTGTAATCCATCACGGAGAAAAAGCTTAATTTTTGTCGTTGTCAGTGACTCTGTTTAATTTTACTCCACAGTGAATGAGTTTACTCTATTAACATCAGTCTGTGCATTATTATCCTCTTCTCTTAGTGTCTCCTGACAGAAAGAAATGGAAGTCATCTCAAGGAAATTATCTTTGAAAAACATGTCAGCGCACAATGTTTATGCCACATTTATGTCTGCTTCCTCAGGAAATTACCGCTCTGTGACAAAGCAGTTCATTTCATGCAAGGCTACCACAGTAACATTAACATACTTCAAAACAAGCAAGAAAGAGTTGAAACTTTATTCAGCTTCCTAAAGCTTTTCTCTGTCGTCAGGAATTCTAACATTACTGTTAGGAGTTAAGGCAATGTTATGTTCTTATATTACAAATAAGTCATGGGAAGGATGGCGATCAGTGCACTGGTGGTCCTTCTGAAAATAAATAAATAAATTTAGTAGAAATTGGACCTCAAATTTACTTTGTCTACTCAGACTTCAAGTGCCACTCTCCAAGTTTTTGTACAAAAGTGGTTTGGCCATCTATTAATAATGATAGTGATTTTGTCACTGTTTCTAATGCCATTTAGACAGAAAAGCAGCCAAGCATCACAGAGCTAATGTCCTTTCTACAAGGATACATGGGGATGGCAGCATCATACTTTGGGAATGTCTTTCTGGGACAAGGTCAAAGACACTAGTTAGGAGAAAAAAGGAGTGATGGGTAAAAGAATTTAGAGCAAAAGTGGGTGAAAAGCTTCTCCAATGAACTCAGAATTTAAGGCTGAAGGGAAGGTTTACAGCCTGGGAACCAGATGAATCTAAGAGCTCATGTTTCATTTGCTCTGGCAGAATACATTTGCCCCCCACCCCCCACCACCGCTCCTGTTAAAACAGATTTCCAAACAGAAATGCCCAGGCTATGCCAGTCAAAGTAATTTATCTAATATGGGGCGGGTTTCATATAAAATGCACAAAGGAGTGCCATGGAGGCACACTGCTCAGGTCTTGTGCATTTGTTTGGCAATGTCAGGCTAAAAGGTTTAGCCTCACAATGAACTGCACCATATCAACAAGAAAACTGGACTCGCTGTTGGAAAAGCAGCCAAAGTCTGCACCTGAACAACAATTGTTTCTCGGTGGAGAATAGAAAATGGCTGTGCCTCAAAACTTCCCATACATAGAGATTGAGGGTGAACGTTTTTAATCAAGAAGAATAGAAGAAACTTCCAAATATGCAAAGTATCAAAGGACTTAGTGAATCAAAGAGGTCTATATACTTGTAAATGTGATATTTAAAGACTGCAAAAATGAGTTTTTGTTTTGGCCTAATGGAGTAACTTAGAACATTTTATGATTAGTCCAAAACATGACAAAATGCAGGAAACTTGAAAAGGCCTGAAAACTTTGCATATGCCTGTATGCCTACTTTAAACATTCAGCAGAATCCTGTTCACTTTGTTTGTCTTCTGCGTCTGATTCAGAGAAAAGAACTTGTGCAACTGTGGTCACAATTTACAAGAAACTCACTGGCAGCTCTCCACAGACCTTTTACCTTGTGCCAACACCACAGCTCCAAAGGCAACAAAAGGGACCTCTTGACAAACCTCTGGCTCTTTGACAGACTCACAATTTGCATAAAAACAGGACAAGGCTTAACCTGGAAGTCTGACACATTATTGTCCCATTTAATTTACAGTATGGACAGTATATGAAAGCCATATATGAAAGCCAGCTGCAAGTGAGGTTTAGAGATAGAGATCAAATGATCCTGGCAGTAGATTTAACCACATAGTGTTTGCTTTGCAGCAAATGGTCACATATAACTGCTCTGAATGATTCTTGTATAAACAGGCAATCGAATTGACTTTTAGTTGGAAAAATCCTTAATTTATCAGACCATTGTGCCTTTATCGTGGTTTTTAGGCCAAAAAAATAAATTATTTATTTGTTCAACAAGACTTTTACCTCAACTGCTGCACATCAAATCTGCTTTTCAGTACATTTAAAATAAACGGGCTTGTTCATTGTTCATTCGTTTTACCTTGCAGAACACAGTGCAGTTGTGTCCCAGATATATATTTTAGGGTGAGAAATACTCTAAATTGCACTACTTACATAGTAAATAGTGTTCGGCCATGAATCATATTGTTGTGAATTATTTTCAAACCATTTAAAAATGAGGCCACTGCAAGCATTTCCTTCGCCCTGAGGTGATTTCTTTTTTCAACATGAGCAAAATGTTCCTCCTACATTGAAAGTTTAGGCACTCTGTCAGCTTCAGGCTAATTGCTCCACCATGTAAAATGTGTGTGAGGCATAAAGTGGGAATGTAAAACATGTCGAAGAGTGAGGATGGCTCTTGGATACCATGTATCAACAGATCACTGAAATGTGTTTTGACACGGCTACAAGATGGGGGAAAGACAGAATCCTGAATGTTGCATGAGGGCTGAAATGAGAAATGTCTACTGGGCCTTAATTCCAGGTCAGTGAGCTGAAACATGTCAACATATAGATGATGAAAGTGATATAAGTAACATACAGTTAATTTGCCTGTCTTTTGTGCATCAGTTTCTTATAGGTCACCTTTTATGGAGTGATGATGAGTTGCAACTAATGGTTTTACGAGCCAGTGAGTTACTTTACAGATCAGTTATGAGCTGCTATGAACTGTTGATAAGTAACAACATGTTCACTTGGCTATTGAGTCATCTAAAGTAATTTTAGAGACTTTAATTTTCTTAATAGAACATAAGGTATGTTGGTAAAATGTTTTCACGACATAAATGACTGTCTATCTAACATTGCTGTGTTACTGTGAATAAGAGCTTTTGACTAAACCTTGTAAATGCATCTGATCCTCAAGCCTCCCAACTCCATCCCGCCTTGAAAGTGTCGCACACAGCAGTGCTGCAGGCAGGCCAGTCCAGAACCAGTCCTGTCCAATGTGTACAGAATGTGGTTTTGCATTGTCTTGTTAAATAAAATGCATGAAGCTCCCTGGAAAAGATGCCTTGAAGGCAGCATATGTTGCTCTAAAATCTCAATTGCATTAATCCATCATGACTTAGAGCAACATGTGTATCATTTTACCTTTAAAGCCTGGAGCAACGCACACGGTGCATCAACATCTTTAAGACACAAAGCATTTTTTTTTTAAATAGTGACAAACATGAGAACAAAGTCAATAATTTACAATCATAGCTGAAGGTTTAACCTCTCAAACATTTTTGCTTTCATATTTCTTCAAAGTCTGCGCTTTAAGTTTGATGGAAAGGTTTTAGAGCGGCGTTACATTAAAACTCAGGTCTGAGTGGGTTAATGCTGCCAACACAGAAGTGTAAATTACCTTTGCCAAGAGCACTGATATAACCTATACCATCAGAGAGCCTGGCTTTTGGCTTTTGGACTGCTGGTGACGGTCGAGATGATATTTTTCATCTTTGGTCTGCAGTACACATTGGACATTTCTTCCATAAAAAAATCTTGAGTAATGACTGGTCTGACCAAACAGGGTTTTCACTGTGATGGTCGATCCTAGAGTCAAAAGAAGTTGATGCCACTTCTGGGCAAAATCAATACAAAGTTTATCAAGCCCAGTGACAAGACACCAAATCCAATATTGAAATGTCATTGTTTTCTAGAAAATGCATGCAAGCTTTGAATTTGATGTTTTCAAAAAAGGAGTTGAAGGAAGCACAACAAAACAGAACTGAAAAAATGAAAACACACATGATGCAACATCTCACAATTGATGAGGTGAACTGGCAACAGGTCAGTTACATGACTGACTATAAACAGAGTATTCCACTGAGGCTGAGGCCAAAAGACTGTGGGCAACAAGTTTAAGATCTGTCAGCATAACTAATCATTTAATCAATCAATACTGGAAAAGCTGTGATCCTCAGGCCCTCAGGTGACACTGTATTAAAAACAATGTTCACAAATGTAGCTGTTTTCTCTAAACTGGATTGAGGTTAAGCGTGGGAAACTGTCCTGTGGTCTGAGAATCAAAAAATGAAATTTTTTGAAAATTATGAACAACATGAGGAGACAAAGCGCTGATAATGAGCACACAGTTCAAAAGCCGGCACCCATGATGGTGTGTGGGTGCATTATTAGACATAGTTTAGGTAACTTGCAAATCTGAGAAGGACTCAGCTAATTAATTGATTACAACAGAACAGCTTTGTAGTAAAAGATTTTGGAAGCTAAACTGGTCTGTCTGCAGTCCAGACCTGTTGCACAGTAAAAACAACTGCTACGTTATGAGCCTAAAAATACCACACAGGAGGCTCGAAACTGTTGAGCAGCTGGAATCCTTGGTCAAACAAGAATGGGAAAATTTGATTTACGAGCAGTAAACTTTCAGCTTACCATTTATTTCACAGCACATTAGGTGCACTTCCTTGCTCCTGCCATCAGATTTCACACATCTACATCACACATGTTGCACAAGACTTTGCACAAGACATATTGCAGGCTGCAAGGTATGAGATCTGATGGTCTCATGATGCAGCTTTCTCAGTCCGCTAGGTAGTAATATGGAGAAACAGGCAAGCTGAGTCTCTTATGTGCTGCATACAGTAGATAGCAGCCTTCTCTATTCCCTCGAGATCTTCACTTCAATGAGGAAACAGATGTTTATGCAGTTGCCATGGAGAGGGGTGTCATTAAGTGGAGCTGCAAAGGTGTTGTACGATCCACCTCATCCTTTCAGAGTGTCATTAGACAGCCCCAGTTGTGTCAACTGCTGAAATACCATCACCTCACCAGGGAGGGCAAAGTCATTTGGGAACAAAGACACTTATTTAAAGTATATCTATGATTTATTTTCATATAAATGCCATTTCACCTAAAAACAACCTGGGAGTTTTTTCATAGTTTCTTCACAATGGAAAAATAAATATTCTCACAAATGAGTATATCTTACTGAAAAACTACAGAAGAGCTTTAGAATTTTACATCCGGCATATTATTGTTTACAAAATGCTTCCTTCTATGCAGGATATTATATTTCCTGATATATAAATATATTTTCTCAGAGACAGAAGCATAAACAGATAAACTTGGGAAAGAAGGAGGAAACTGGTTTGAGTTTCCTCTGCTTCTAAAGTTAGCAATGCCTGGGATACATCCATAAAAAATTACAAGGACATTGTGTGGCCATATCTAAGGAGGACATGGCTCTAATTATCAATTAACTGGGTTATTACTCTTTCTTAATTCAACCAGGCGGCACATATGTGCAGTTATGTGTGCAGGATGCATTGATTAAAGCTAATAAAATACTTTAGCTCTACCATTCACAAGCAATTTCCTGTAAATGTTGGTATGTATCCTGGTTTATTGTTCACTCATGACATAGCATCATATTTTAAGACATACACATGAGAATAATTAAAAACATATATAATGTCCTGTACAGTTCATTATATTCATTGTTCAGCATGCTCAAGGCTACTGGCAAAAGTAGAAGAAAATATGGACCTCTGACACCTTGTGTGTAGAGTTGGTCAATAAAATGAGTGGTTTCAGCACTCTGAAATCCTTAAGGCTCAGCTATGGCGCTCTGTCTGGCAACTCTTTAAACATTTGTCTTCATCTTCTGGATGACTGCTGGCTCTGGCCTTTCCGCCAGCTCCTTATTGCTTGTTTGATGATTAAATACATTTTGATTTGCCGGGCCATGTTGTAAACTTCCTGTGTGGTTGCACCATCAGTTGTGTGTTCCACACCACTGCTCCCCAATGGTCGTGCGTGAACACCATTATTATCCCTGCAAATTAGTCCAGTTAACCTAACCCTGCTCCGGCTCACTCTTTGTTAACCCCTCATTTTTCACCATGTCTGGACCCTGGACCAAAGGATCCCCCACCCCCCCACTCCCCAATAATCCCTACGCACCTCCAACTAGGCAGATCCTAACCCCTGTGAATATTAAACAGCACAGGCTGCAGGAATGCCTCAGCTAAATTGGCAGCAGATGTTGTTGAGGGGATTTGGTTGTGAGGTGTTTTGTCTGCAAACTGAGCTGTAAAACATTGCAAGCCTGACAGGTTCTCTGGTGAGCCTCTAAGGTGAAACGGCACAAAGCAATACAAACCTTTAGTGACTCACTGGTGGCTGAACACACTACTATCCATCTAATGGTCACATTTTAGGAAAGTTTTCAGCCAGCAAAGAGACATCTATGAGTTACAATGCATTGTAAATGGGGTACTTGAGCTATTCCTTCATTATAAATGTCATGTGGTTCACAAATGAAAAATTCCATTGTTGAAAAACCTATATAATCCCCAAATATCATGTCAGTTTGGTCCACTTAGCTGCCCTTTGCATGACTTCATGGGTTTTGTCAGAAAAGACAAACTTCAGTTCAAGCTGT
Organism: Leuresthes tenuis; assembly: GCF_036924035.1. NCBI lineage: Eukaryota > Metazoa > Chordata > Actinopteri > Atheriniformes > Atherinopsidae > Leuresthes > Leuresthes tenuis. The sequence continues at coordinate 11,543,716 of NW_027325365.1, read as the reverse complement.
GGAAATTATCAAAACGTATAATCAGATTGCATTTTAATGTGTGTTAAAATATAGGGGGCAGGAATGGAAAATGTTGCCTACCTGCCAGTCATGTCAGTTTGAGGCGAAGCAGGCCTGAGATGCCTGGGTGTCTGGGAAAAAGATGAATGACTGGTGTACAAAGAAAATGATTTCGTAGTTTGTTCCAAATTCTAAACCAGCCATTGCTCCAGGCCACGGCTGCCGACATAAACTGTGGCACATGTGATTTCTTACTCCCAGGCCAAATTATGATAGTTTGGACTACTGGTGTTCTGGCTCCAGCTACTCAGAGGCAAAGCAACAGGAACTGGTTGAGGGCCAAAATGAATGTAACAGGAAAGGATGTCTTGATTAGCCTTGTCTCCATATAATTGTTGAGTGAATTTGAAGGGAATAATAAGAAAAAGAAAAATGTAAATTAAGCACGTTTCGTTGGAGAGCCAAAAAACTATAGTGTGTCTAATGACAAGAAAGCAATGTTTTGCTGTTTTTAACAAACTGTGCAACAAAAAACATTTATGAAAGCACAACTCTAAACTCTACATGTATGATACACCTCAATGATCTAAACTTACAAATATCATAATATTTATATGCCAGTGTTATAGCCTGTTGTGACCAACTCTAAAGTTTAGCTCATTGTAGGCTTTAATATCTTTCTAGTTGTTTTGATTATGTATCCCACAAGTATATAGCTCTGATTCAGTTACATTGTTCAAGCCAGTCGTCTTTTGTTTAAAAAGAAAAAAAAAAACTTGCATAACACCACTGTGCACTTAAACCAAATTGCTCGTTAGCAACAAGCCAAGCAACAACAAGTTAGCAACACACTAACTAGCACTAACTCACAGCAGCTAGAACATTTCCAGGTTCTTCACTCAAAAGATGATTTATTTATTTTATTAGGAAATTCAAAAGAATTATGCGGGTTGTCATTTGAATGACTCTTATCAGATCTTTAGAAACACAGTTCAAGAATTTCTTCAATGCATAGACTTTGCTAGCATGGGTAATTTGAACCTAAGAAATGGACAATTTGTCCCACTGATAAGACATGTAGTGATTTCACCCCTATGGAACAGGTTTTTCATATCTACAGGCAACACTCCTCCTCCATCATGTTGTGCTTGCATGTTTCCATGCTAACCCAGACCAGGTTAAACAAAGTGGGCCTTTTTGTGTTTTATGAGGCCAATGTGTCTTTTGCTACAGACTTAAAACGGGAAGAGTGAGTGGTTTTTAGATGGTTGCAACCTGTAAATTCACCAGTAGATCTCAATAAACCCAACACAACGCTCCTTTGATGCAGGTTTAATAAGCTGTTAATAGTAGATAGTAGAGTATCATAGTAGAATATAATACTATATTCAATTAAAGGTTCTGCTGATGCTCTGTAACTACTCCAATTCACTCTAGTATTCCCCCCTTTCATTATGAGATCACTGTATACTCTAGAACTTTCTACAATTTATTCTTATAGGGTACCCATGTGCACTCACTGTATGTTATCTATCAACAGAGAAATTCCAGAGGAATAATAAGTTTGAGTGCTGCTATAGTAGATGGGAGGCTCTTTTGCAAGAACTACATGATAGATTTTTTTTAAGTGATAAGGGACCATTACATTACATTACATTACATTACCAAGACACATGTTTCTATATATAGGGCAAATGGAGTGAGCAGTCCATTTACTGACAAGGTGAAGCTTAACATGAGCATTAAAGTCAAGGGTGGCCAAGATCCATGCCGGCCATCTGCCAAGAATCCAATTCAGCAAATGGTTGGATCCCAGTAAGCCCTAAGCTGAAAATAAAGTCACTATGCTTAAAAAGATGCAAACATCCTTTAATCACTATGAAAGCCGCTGCAAGAGAACACAAATCCTGGCTGTTTTCTCTCGTGTTCCCTGTAGTCCAGACTTTTATCCATTTCCATCCAGCATGTCCTGTGAAGTTGATTAATTGAACACTTTGGGACAAAGGGGAAACTTTTGTCAACTTTGGCCATGACTAACCCACTGTGTAGAGTTAGGGGAAATTAAAAAAGCTGCTTTCCTTTGTATCCTGATCACAAGGAAAATCATTAAAGTGTTTGCCAAGAAATGAAGACATCGCAAACTAACATAGATGGCAGATCAAGATGAGGAGTCTCGTGTTGGTGGTGTCTGCCACCTGCTTTGGGACTAAAGTGAGGGGAGTTTGGGGTAAATGTGGGGTCGTAGCTGTCAGCAGTCTCTCAGTTATAAAGGCCAAGTGGGACTGCAGATATGAGGAGGGCAGAAACTGCAGTGATGACATGATGAGGGACACAAGGGTTACTACAACCACCTTCATTCAACATTGCATGCCTTATAAACTCTGTGTGATCTGAGCTGTGTATGTGCTTGAGCGTGTAAACTTTCCTTTAAATAGTTTTCTCTCAGGACACTTGCCCCGTCTTATATGGTGCTCCCACAGTGGAACACTGTCCACGACCCCTATAAAAAGAGAGGGATGCCCACTTCCTTCCACCCTCAGGCATGCCAGTCTTTCCTCAAGGGAAAGGGGCCCCTTAATTTATTATTTGTTCCCCTCTTGTTAAGGAAATACTTTCTCAATAGCTCTTTCTCCTTTGTATATTTTTACTGTTCTTATTTTCTTCCTTGATCCAACCCTGTCTACTCTTATTTATTTGCTTTCTAAACACCATCTTGGTTCACTACATTCAAGCTGCCAAGAAGAGACTTAAAAAAATGACTTTTGTCCTCACCGAGGACAGTGTTTATTTGTCTGAGTGAACCTGAAGGGATACAAGTATTTTGGGGATACCTATGTGAAGGTGACAGCTGAGCTGAGTCATACAAGCTGACCTCGGTTACCATTACCTCAGTCCTTAATCAGATTCCTCTGCTGCAGATTGAAGATTTGTCAACTGATACAACGAGCTCAAATGTCATAATTTATCAGCCTGGCCCTGCCACTCTTAATGTTAAGCCATTCCTGCACCATGTGAACTTAATTGAATGTTATGTATATACCACATGTTGTGTGAAATGGTTTCTTTCACTAAAATCCTGCTGACACATTCAATTCTTAACCGCTCTTCATTTATTCCCAGCAGTAAATTCTGTGTTTGCCTGCGCTGGTCAGGTTTTTTTCTGCTCTCTTAGCCCTCCCCCTGAAAAAGTCCATTAAAAATGCAAAGCCACTGGCTGTCCACTGATCTACCTCTCAGCTTTGAAAGTCCTGCCCCGGGCCACTCAAAGTCACCAAACAGCTTTGAGGGGGGGTTAACTTGCATTTTCCTCAGTTGTCGCAGATGTGTGATGAGGGCAAAAGAATACCAAAGAGCACCGGGGCCACCGCACTCCAAATATCAAGACCCTTTGAAATACTTGTGTTATAAAAGAGGATGAAAATCCCAACTCTCCAAATCAAACACAACATTTAGTACATTTCTAATATCTTCACTTTAACAACAGGTTTATTGGCATTTACTTAATGTGATTGTCCTGGAGCTCGGAAGATGAATCCTCAAAACGCTCATGAAATGATGCCTCCATCAAGTCAGGATTAGAAATGATCAGGATTAGTTTGTATTCTGTGAGTTAGATTCATCACAAGTCAAAACTTTGACATCAACTGCTCTTAAGCAAACCTTTGGACGCCAACATGCTTGTGTAGCTTTTGTGTAAGGTCAGTAGGAAGAGAAATAAACATGTTCCCTCATGTTTGTCACTCCTGTTCTCTTCACTTACATTTTTATAAAGCTGTCAAACAAGTCATCACTCTAATCCAAGGATCTTATTGCCAACTATTTCTGGCCAGTCAGTCTATGGTGTTCTTTAACTTTTCCTTCCAGTCTGACTTTGGCGCAACCCTCTTCCTCCTCATCTTCATTACTTCTGCCATTTCTCTCATCTAAAGCCTCAGTCACCCTCCAGCTGATCCTCTACCAGCATTTAAACTTTATGAGAACTCGTTCCATCCCCATTTTCAAGTCAGAACCTAGTCGTGAGTCTTCAGTAATCACTAAAACTCTCTATTATTGACCCTGGAACACTAAAAACATTTTGTATCATCACTAACGTTGGGTGTATTTTACCCTTTATAATATAACAAAATGCATCAAAATCTATTAAAACACAATAATATACGGCAAACTGAAGTACTCCTCTTTTATTTCCAGCAATACAACTCCTCATAAAACAAAAAAAAGGTACAATGGTGAGACCCTATAAAAAGGCTCTAAAATTAGTGAAAAATTAGGGAATAACAATTAACAAGGAGACTTGACATATAACCACAAATGCATAGTTGAAAATCACCCAATGTTGGTGTTCTAGGGTTTAAACTCGCATGTGTACATCAACACATTTTTCCATTTTTTTATTTGATCTCCCTTTTATTTAAATGTTATAGCCATCATTTGCAGTGTTGTATTACTCAGAGCACAGTTACAGTAAAGTTATTATCTTCCAGAAAGAGTAAGTTCAGAAATCCACTAATAACCCTAAATTGAATTAGGTTTTGCTACTTTAACATTTTGTCAGCTTGCTCACTGCTTAAGATGGTGTCTCTCGATGTCCAGTCAGTCTGGTACTCATTAGGTTGTTGCTGGTGTAACTCCGGGGGGGAGGGGGTAATTCTACAATTTTGTTAGGTAAATGCTTTATGCTCCTAACCCTCACCAATGTTAGCCACTGGTAGAATACATGCACAATCAGACTGTATGACATGAGAGAAAGATTTATTATAAAGCTGTTGTTCAAGTTATGATTAGTAAAGAATGTTGACAAGTACTGTAAACTTTGACTTCATCAGAGTTATGGAATTATTTTTTCAGTCACTTTTTCATTATACATAATGGGTCATTTGCTCAGCACTGATCACCAGGTTCAAACTTCATGTGTTGAGTGCTGATTGTGACCATTTCACAAAATATACCTAAACAAAGTGACTTTGTACACACACACAGATATTTAGGGTGTTTATCTAGTGTGTTTTAATGATTTATGCGAATTGCTGCTACTACTCTGCAGTTTTTATGTCTTAACACTTTTATATCATGTTTAATAACAGGGGTGATGGGCTGTATTTAGCAGTTATTTTCTTCTTTTTTTTCCATTTTTCAGATCGTTTAAAACCACAGCTTCATATTTAGAAAATGCTATTGGAAATTCAGTTTCAAACTAATCAATCACGTTCTTTCGCCCGGTGTAATATTACAATGTTTGTACTTTTTAGCTGTTCTGTGTGAGAAAATGAGTGATGATGTGCAATGATCATTTTTAATGTATGAAATCATTGTGTATAAGAACAGGACAGAGGATTTACATGTAAAAATACACCAGGTTGCGATGGAAATCCATTCTTTTGTTTGCATTTTTCAAATTTTAGTGTAGTCCCCCAAAGTGGATATATGCAACTTCAAGATGAAGATTATTCTCCTTTTTCAATTTTCTTCACTTCTCTTCTTATATTTACTTATTTACTACAGACTGGAGACAGAGCAGACACCCAGGTTAAGGAGCACTATATATATATACATATATATATATATGTATATATATATATACATTTATCGCAGAATATTTGAATATAACATTTTTGGCAGTTGTTGGTTTTTTTCGTTACACAGAAAAAGTTATGGAATCACCTTGAAATTTGCATTTTAAAAAATACTTGTACAAGTCTGAATATGTAAAAAAGTCTGCAGTTAAAAGAGACTGCTGGCAAAGGTCACTGAGCTGTTGCAGCTGGCTGATTTTCACAAAACATGGGCCCAACAAGTGAGTTGTCAGAAGAAACAAAGAAAGGATTATAAAACTCCTTCATGAAGATGACTCAACTCAAAGTGTGACAAAAGATGTTGACTGTTCTCAGTCTGCTGTGTCTAAAAGATGAAGCAAGTACAAACAAAATGGGAAGGTTGTAAAAGGGAAACATGAAGGAAGACCAAGGAGGATGTCAGAGTGTCAGGAAAAAAAATAAATAAATAAGCAGAAGCAGGAGTCAGTGTTTGCAACTGAACTGTAAGAAACCAGCATGGAAATAGGATTTACATCCAGAAAATCCAAATGTAAACCATCACTTACACCTAAACAGTAGAAAACATGGTTATAGTGGACTGAAGAGAAGATGTCATGAACTCTGGGAGATTGGATGAAAGTGATTTAACAGTTATCTGTATTAGAGATGATGCTGGAACTTTTGTTTGGAGCAGATCCAATGAAACGTATAAAGATAACTGCCTGAAGAAATAATCATTAATGATAGGAGGTCGATGCTAGATAAAGAACCAGGGGAGATGGCAATCATTACCACTACAGTAAATGTACTGGTGGACTATTTTCTCATTCCATAAATCAAAATGAGGTTTGATGTACTGACTTCATTTTTCAGGGTGAGGATAAAGCATCTTACCACAAAGCAGAGAACGTTCAAACCTTTCTTCACGAAAGAAATATAAACTCAATGATAAGGCCAGCAAATAGTCTTGATCCCAGTCTGAGTTGAAAGTTATGGTGGAAATTGAAAACAGTTGTTCATGACAAGACATGTCCCGCAGAGCTGATCTGTCAGCCGCTCTACAATAAAAGCTGGAAACTGATTGATGAAGAATATCATTTTTCAGTAGTGAAGTCCTCAAAGAATTCAGCTGTCGTGAAAGCCAGTGGAAGTACAACAAAGTATTAAAACCAATTTTTCTTTTTATCCATAGGGTGATTAATTAATTTCAATAATTTTAAAATGACATCGATGTTATTCATTTTCTTATATTTTAAGTATGTTTTACAAAGACAGAATCAACTATAAATTTGTTTTTTTCATTTTAATGAATAAAACAACCAAATGATCATCCTCCAAGAGTGGTGTTGCCATCATTTTTGCCAGGGATTGTACACAGGGTTCAGCATTTGGAAGAAGCACCCAGCTCCTCTGAACTGTGAGAAAACACCATTTTTTTCTTCCTGATGTTTCATGTCAGGACAATTAAACAAGTCCCTACAGCCACTGATCCCCTGCACCAGACACTGAGCTCAAGTATTACTGAGACTAACTTCTCATCAAGTTCACTGACTGTGGCTAATCTTATCTGATCTGTTATTAGCAACATTTTTCATCTTTATGGCAGAGCTAACAAGCCTTTGAGTTCTTTAATAGCTGGGAATGTTGAACTCTCAAGCTAAGCATGGAGATGAATGTAAGTGGGATCAGTGAACATAAATCATGCTGCTCTCCTCAAAGTTTCACAGCACGGGGAAAGTCTTAAGCACAGGGATTCATAAGCAGTTCTCATGAAATTAAGGTTTTCGAAGAATAAAATCACACAGCATGAGATGATCTCTCAGCAACTAGTTTTATTCAATCTAAAACCAAAGTACATTTTAGTGGTTGTGCACAGGCAGGAACCAAAAATTATTTATCTCCAACAGCTTTAATGTTGTATTGAAAATAAGGAAAAGATTAGAGAGGAATGTATTACCAAAAGCTTATTTCTGACAGCAAATTGGGACAGTGTTTTTCGAAGAGGAAACAATGAATCACTCAAACTTTTCTTGTAGAAAGATGCAGGTGCTCGTTTTGAAAGAACAGCACAAAAACAACTTCATGAGTCATTTGAAAAGCAAACACAGTGCACTGCACACTTGACTGTCAAAAGCAACATGGACACATGACTGTAAAAACAAAGGGAAGGTGAGATGCTTTTAGTTACAGGGGGGAGGGTTGTCACTAGGTTTGATAATAGTAAAGGGGTCACAGGTTAAGAGCTGATAATCAGACAAAGTTAGAGTGAATGACGAGGTGGCATCAGAGTGAGACGACTCCTCGGAGCCGCACAGTTCAGATGGCGTGTCTGTGTTTGCGTGTGAGCCTCGTTCGACAAAGAGGGGACAAAACATTTATGAATCAGCGAGATGGTAAAGATAAAACCCACTTTAGCAAATATCCCTGCCAGACAGAATGAATACACACACACAGCACAACCCCCATCCTCCCACCAGCTTCAGACAGCTCCATCTTTCTTGGAGTCTTCAGGTCATCTGCCAGCGACCTGTTATCAATGGCCCAGCTTAAGCCTCCAGACGGCATTAATCCGTCATGATAAGTTTACATCTGCCAAAATTGCTGCATTGGTACCTTAAGCTTCATCGAAGTGCTGATTTGGGGTCTGTTTTTCACTTTTCTGTTTTCTAATCCAAGTGTCGGGGAGCATCCATCCATCTAAGTCTTCAGGCTTAAGTTAAAGGCTGCACAGCCTCTCATCCTCTTCCTCCACCAGACTCCTGAACCACAGAAAGACCAAATCACAACATGAATGTTACAACCCGCACAAGTAGTGACAATAAGCATCTTTACAGCTCAGTTAAAGATGACCAGAGACCTGCTTTATACTTTATTTCCAATTATCGATTAACCGGATATTAATAAAACTCCTGACTAGTTCAGACTTTCTAGAATTTCCTTTGACCTGACACGCTCATTTTCTTGTGAAAAACAAAAGATACTGTCAAAGAAATAAAAAGGAGAATAAGCTCCACGTGAAACTTAGTGCCTCTAACCAACAGATGACATTTCATACAGTCACACCTACAGTCACACCTACAGTGATTCATGTAAATAAATATGAGGACAGGAGTGTGAGCACTGGCACAGGTGAGCGACCTGTGACCACATCTTTAACCTTTGAAGCTTTTTCTTTATTCTTTTTAATCACCAACCTGCATAGAGAACTAATATTTATATCATATCTAATTGTACCAGTGTTGCATAGTTTGTACATGTAATAGATTTGGTAAAACAGCATAATAAGAACACACTTGTCAAAGTACTTCTCATTTGAACATCTGTTGTTTCACTGCTGCAGACCCACACCTCAGCTTTCCGTGATCAGATTCTCATTGAACATGGTTGTTTTTTTCCAAAAATCTTATAGGTTTCTCCAACCATCTTTCCTTAACCTGATAACAATTTCGATTGAGGTTAAGAAAAAGTTCTTAGTGAAAGACTAGTGGAGATAATTCTTACTTTTAGTATTAAACTTTAGCAGTGCAGAATGTCTTCTTTTCCCTCTGACTGTATGTTCACATGAAAACCGATGATGTATGTTCATGATGTTTGTCCTTGCTGATGATCGTTTTTAGTCTGCAATATTATTTTCTATCATCTGGGGAATCTGAAGCTTTTCTTTTTTTTTTTTTTTTGCCTTTTTCTGAGTTGTTACAGACTGTTCCCCTCTTCAGATCATCCCAAACCTTCATTGCTGACATAAAAAGGCCAGAGTGGGAAGGTAAAAATGATCTATACTGACTAGAACAGAGCAATATACCAGCAATCCTGTTGGGCTTCAGTGTGATAGACACTCATTTGTATGTTATAGGCCAGCACTGCAACTGTAACAAAACAAAATATGCACAATAACTGACGTTCATTCATTAGTAGGTCAGTATCATTGTTTCAGTCCAACACGGCATCAAACAAAGATGTTCATTAATAATTTGCTGGTTTAATTGTGCACTGAAACGTGCAGTGACAGTTTTATATACATTTAATAGGATTACTTTGTTGGTAAACATGTGTATTCTAAAGTTTTCATCATTTTAAGTCATATTTGTGTCTGTCTGGTCTGAAAAAAGTACAGTGTTTTTTAATTCTACTAATCCTTGTCATAAATATCAGCAGTGGGACCATGCTGTGGGTTCATTAAGTGAAAACAGCTACCTATTAGCGATAGGAGTGAACCAGAACAGTAACTTTGCCAGCTGGTAAACCAAAACTTTGAGCCAGAAGATGCTATAAAGATCAGAGAAGCCTACAGGGAGTCATTTGACAAACTGTTGATAAAAAATTTATTATATCAGCAATAAGACACAGTACAGTGTCAATAAAAGAGGATCCATGTCTGGGCTACTTGTTGCTCTTTCAGGCAGCAACAGCAGAATGAGTTACAGTATAATATGGTTCACATTAACAGTGAACTATAAAACCGAGCATCTGCCCAAACTGCTCAGAGATGCTTTCACAGGCGATAAGCTCCCCGGTAATGGCAGCCTAAGGTCATTAAGGTCTGTTGTGCTGACAGTTTGCTTAGGCATGCAGAGAATAAACAACAACCATTTTAATTTCTTATTCATGGCCTTAATCAAAGATGACAAATATCCAGTAAATAAAGAAAAAGAGGGGGGAAAGTTGACATCCCCTGTGTGCCTTTCCTGTGCCTGAAATGTCTTTGGGACATTCTGCTGGGTAATGAGAGGGAACTAAAACTGTAGCGAATTAGTAAATGTGTTGAAGAGGGGGTGAGGAGGGTGGGCTGACATTAACAGGCTGGCATGTAGAGGAGCTGGCAGTGGCCCACCTCACAGCACTGACAGTGAGAGGTCCTCTTTGCCCATTCTAATGAGGTATTTTGAGGATCTGAGCTCATGCCTGCAGAGGGGCCCTCTGGGGGTCAGATGCAGCGGGACGGGCAACGAAGGGGCCAGGAGGAAGTCTGTGGCAGCGGGATGGGATGGCTGAAGTGCGTCACTCCACATACCAGGGTGGCAGATCCTGGCATGTGAATAGAGGGGAATGACTTGAAAATCCTTCAAGGCCACAGGAAACAGCTCCTGGACGTGATGCAGTTTCCTGTGACCCCATGATGTCACCTCTTTGTCTGCAGGAACATCTTATAACGTACGCTCCGGACATCCAGATGACGCTGTATGACATGGACAACACTGGACTTTGGAAATAATCCCTGCATTACTCACAGCGATTTTTTTTGTAGACGTAGAATGGTCATATTCATCATATTCACAGTTGTATTACAGGTGATTTGTTCATTTGTAAAGAATGTCAAAAAATAAACTGAGAGCCAAGTTCATTTAAATCTAATGAAATCAATCCATTCCTCTTGACAAATTTAAACAACATGTGGTACATTGCTAAGCACCATAGGGGGACATCTGTTTTCATCTGACCCCCTAACACAGAGAAACAAACCAACTATACATGTCAGAGAAGGCTGAGAGTCGGCGGATTTTAACCACAATCAGAGGAGGACAAACTTCTCAACAAAATCCCATGGCGCGTTGTTTTTGTTCAAATGAAAATCTCCACACCATGCCGTCCTTTCGACCGACAGTCACATGAATAATTACACCGCACTATCCCAAAGTCTTCTCAAGTCTCTGCTATAAACCTTGCTGGCCTTGTCACAGTGTGTGTGTGTGTGTGTGTGTGTGTGCTAACATTTTATCGGTCGCTCTTCAGAATAATCCCCTGCAGCTCTTTTAAGAGGGTCATGAAGAGGATTGCAGTTAGTTTTATATTTATGGCAGCCCTTGATTTCAAACTGAGCAGAAGAGACGTGGATCAGCACGAATGTGTTTCAGTCTGTTAGCACGCCAGGTCTTCAAGTTAATATGAAATGACTGCTGTTTTGTCGACGTGAGGACAAAAGATTGTTCCCACCACCAAAAATGATTATCTGCAAGACGCCATTGAATACAGAGCTTATAATCTTAAGATTATTACTTGTTACATTAAACAGAGCACTAATGCAAACAACATTTAAATGCATGTGTACTATATTTGAGGTCAAATTATCCAAAGGAACAATTTAAAAACTTAAGAGCCTGTATTTAATCTCTTTGTCAGATTCCAAGAATTAATCCAGAAAGCCTGCTGAACAAACTGAGTCAAACCCTGAAGTCCGAGTTTCTGGTTTCACATCAGCTGATCAGAATTCATTAAATTGACTTAAAGTAGTTGCTATTGTCCTTTTTGGTGATTTATCATGGCACCAGGTAAATAATCATTTGTGACAAGCCGTGACATTTTTCTGTAAATCCATGAATGGAGACATTGGCCAGTCAGTTAAAACAGCTCAATTTCATCCAACGTCTTTCACTCAGTCATCATTTAGCTGACTTGAATCCCCATTATTGGGGGCTATAGCTCAAATCTTAACCTATAGTCTATACATTTGGGTTTTAAACATATTCATCCAGCTGTAACCTGACTAGACAATATCCACATGAAAGGATGTGAGGATAAACATTTGGAATAAAGAGATAAGACACTGTTTGCCCTTTGGTCCCATCAGTTATGATGATTTAGGTTTAAAAGTTGTATTTCAAAGTGATGGTAAATGTTCAATGTTTGCTTTCGCATTTAAGACATTTTATTTAACAGAATTTAATGTTGGATTTCAATAACAAAGACTTTAACATTAAATCATATCAAAATATATTAAGATTGCACTTACTTTGCAGGGAGGAAAGTATGTCACACTGCAGCCTCCTCAAATTTATCTCTGTTAAACATCAAGTTCAATTCTTGCTGCATTAGTTGTACTTCAGAAGGAGGAAACTCAAAATCTTCTGCTTTTTTGCTTTGCTATTAACAGCAAATTCTCATCAGAGGTCATATAGTTCACTTAACTTAAGAGAGAAATTAGCTAACAGCGCTCAAAAAGTTATTTAATGTTTTTATATCTAAACTAACAAACTTGGAATGGACTTTCTTACATTTTTTCTTAGTTGAAAGTTGGAAAATCTGAATTCCAATTTGTGAATAAATGTCCCACCCTCAACCATGAGAAACATAAAGCAACATTTCTTAATATTTCCCCTAAGAAAACACAGCACCGATCAACAGTGAAGCCCAAAGTTTATGGAACCGATATGTGACGGAGGAATAATTAAAATTTGGGCCAGTTTAACACATGACTCTCGACAAGACAAACGAGGGATCAGTACCAGCTGTCTGAGGTCAAACTGCAGACAAGGGAAATCTAAGTGTTTGAGAGCACAATGCTCTGCCATTCGTGTTTTTTTGTTTGTCTTCACGGTGAGTGGTAGTGTGAGCTCAGTTTGCTGTGTGTGCTGATGTGAGCTTTAAGACAAGATACTCTATGTTTTCTTATACTATACAATATTCTTATATTTATACTAGTACTTTGTGTCCAATTTACATTTATATTGAAGCTTGAAACAAGAGAGGGGTGGGCAGGTTGTTCACTCCACACCCTATAAAAATGTATTTGAAAAAAGCTGCAGAAAAAAAGTTTTAAAAGGAAGAGTTGTAATGTCTTGCGGTTTGATTGTGCCATGTCACAGACATTTCATCAAAACTGCGTCAATCTGTGAAAAAAGGCACAATGTGTCTCCTTTAAAGCATTTCTAGTCCAGTTTTAGATTTCAGTGTGACCGATCAGTCAAATGACGGATCAGAAATTTGTGCGTCTGAAGCTTTAAGCAGATCTATTTAAAAGGTGATAACTTTTGTAAAGTACAGTAAAAGTTTCTGTGCACAGTAACTGCTTATGAGCTGCGTCATTTTCCTCAGTAACAATGTGACAAAGGGGAACTATGTGTTGATTTGTGTGGATAAACCCTGAGATCCAGAGTTGGTTTTAGATGGGTAAAGGGATTACTCTTCAGTATCCTGATGCTTACATCCCTCAGTTCAAGTTAACATCCATGCCAAATTATTCCTCCAAGGCCTTCAAGAGACATTGTGTTCATGAGACTGGGATGGACAGATGCAGGGACAGATGTACGTAAAAACAACCAAAAAACATAATGCCTTCAGCCATGGCTGTCGCAGGAGCATAAGAACATAAACCAGATTTATTACATCAGACTGTCTGACCTGTAGGCAGCGATCTCTATGTCTCTGGCCATCTTCTCACTGAGCAGCTCCTTGTTATCTTCACACTGCTCCTTCATCTGTGATTTGAAGTCGGCCTCCTGCTGTCTCATTTCATCTATAGTATACTGAAACACACAATTACACACAAAGGGTGGGGTGAACAGAGGAGTATGAGATTAAATGACAAAATTAGCCCAAACCACTGGTCCATTACAGTTTGTGATTACATTAATCATTCCACTCCCATACCTCCAACTCAGCAACTTCCTCCATGTATGCAGCCCTCTTCATCTCAATCTCGTCCTCCAGCTCCTCGTTACACTTCTCGAGCTCAGCTAGCTCTTTTTGTAACTCTGAAATCTACACACAGACAAAAAACATTCAACAGCAGCCATTCAATCAAAATATACCGACAAAATAAATTTTTCTACTGAATGATTTAGTTGCCAATCATGTAACTTTGCCTGATAATATCATAATGTTCCTTTCATGGATATTTTTATATTGAGAACAGCAGCAGAGTAGACGATTGAAAATAAAAATCTTGAACTTGATGATTGAATACTGACATCTTAAAACTGTGGTGGTGTTAGCTTGTAAATATGGTCAGAATTCTTTTGATTTGAAATTTGTATTCATATGTTTAGATATTCAAAATGCTTTGCCTAAAGTTCAGGCATGCAACTCATTCTGATCAGGATTCACCTGCTTCTCACTTTCAATTTGAGCATCTTAGTCCCGTTACTAGTCAGTTGATAACAACACATGATTACTCAAATTTTAGTTCTGATTTTGCCTTTACAAGTGTTTTCAGAAATACTAGCAGCCCTATCAGAAAAACACCCACCAGTCTGGTCCAGGCTGGAATATCTCAATGTATACTAAATGGATCACCATGAAAATCTATACGGACATTCATCGTTTCCAGATGATGATTCCCACTGGCTTCAGTGATCCCCTGGCAATTCACCCTGCTTTACCACAAGATTCACATTTGTGGTTTTAGGGCAAAGTATTTCAGCAATGGTTGGACAGATTGCAAGGATCAGCCCTGCTGATACAGATCAGCAGGGCTGTATATGCGTGTTTGCTAACACTTGCCTACCACTGGTGTAAACAGAAGATGAGAGCAGAATTTACAGGCCATAAAACCCAAACAATGTGCTAAAAGAAAAAAGGGGATGACTCCCTGTGGGTTGGTCCCCTCGAGCAACCACATTCACATTTTTCATAGTCCTTGGATCCATTTTTGTCTTTAAAAATGGTAGAACTTGAACTCAAACTAAAATCATAGATAGCAAACGCGGTTTAGGGCAGGTTACTTTCACCACATACTAACTAAGGAGCATTCCTCCTCCCGGTGAGTGCGTCAGTGGTGTCCTGGCATGAGTAATTACACCAATCACAGAAGTTCAACAATTAGCTGTCACAGCCAGATGGGAATCCAGGCGGTCGTGCTTGTCTTTAGTCTTTCAGTGAGATCATGTGGGCAGAAGACGACCTGGTTACTACTCACAGTCTCATGATGACTTCCTCAACTGGTCCAGCCAAGAACTCACATTCTCCTTCCTTCTCCCTGGCATAATAAGTGGAGTCTGGCCGTGTATGTATATGCGAGTAGTGGCGTACAACCCCATCACAGCCTGTTCTATTATATACACTTCTGAGTCAGGGCTGATTTCACTGCAATCTGTTTGTTTGGCCATGTTGTGTCACAGTGAGAAACCAGACCCGAGGCATCCATCACAACCGAGAGAGGAAACAGAGCAGATCAAGCCGAGCTGTCCATCCGTCAGGCTGGAGTGACCTGAGCGGGACTTGTGTGCTGCGTGTTGGAGAAAAGTAGAGGACGCTGGAAGAGTTCTGCTGCGGTTACAGAGGCTTGCTGTTTATTTAAAGAGCTGGAAGTAGAGCCACAGCCACAGTAATGAGAACCAAACCACCATGTTTGTTACAGATGTGGTCAGGTGCCAGCTGTGGTGAGACCGCTGATGGATGTTAAAGAGAGCAAAGCAAGAGGGGGTAGTTTCAGTTTCCATCTGGTGTTTTTACCTGAGTCTCATTATCTTTTATTAACGCCTAACTTGGCTGTGTCTTTCATTCAAAGACTCCTCGCCTTCCTGGTGTTTTTTCCTTACTGGATGAAAACTATTCGATGAAGTTTTATTTCCTCATTTTCATTTGCAGAAGTCGTCTCAAGACTGTGTGAAGTTTTGAGACGTTTATGACTCTGCAGGCGCTCTGAAAGACTGTACTTAATAACTGAGGACACAGAGGGCCATAAATCCTGTCTGAGCTGCAGCCGAGCCCTTCACATCTCCCGCTGAAAGTGTCCGCAGAGTAAACACTCTGGTCAGCAGGATCCCCCACACTGTTGCTCTGCTGTCACTCAGCCACTTTCCACTCCCTTCTCCTGCTGTGGGAAACTATTCATTTTCCACCGCTACATCTGATTTAGAGGCTGATTGCCTATACGGAGCAAGTTGTAGATTTTAAGTTTTATCTTTTCTTCATCACTAAAAAGGTCAAAAATGTATTATGGGAAGAAAAATTTGGTTCATCCCTTGGGAAAAGTATGCTTGTCTGCATTGGTTATAACCTTGTAGACATTTTTCATTTTATACTTCCAACAGGTCTCCAGGCACAGGAAGTTTATAATAAATGCAGAACTCACAGCAGCAACAATTTACATTAGCTTACTGAAGTTTAGGTACCCCTTTTTTTTTTTTTTTTTTTTTTAAAAAGGGTAAAGAAAAGGAGTGCCATCCAAAAACATCAGATTTAAACTTCCAGATAACATTTGTTTTCAGACCTTTATTAGCCATTTACTGCTATAACTTGTTGACAGTCATTGTCAGGAAATTCAGATAACAAAAACTTAAAAATCTTCTCCAAACAATCACGATAAAAAATATTCAAGTAGTCATTTCCTTAATTTGCAATGGAATTAGGAAATAGCAGTAAACAGGAATGTGTGAGAGAACAGGTTGAGTCTAAAAGACCAAGATAAGCTTGCAGGAAAATTACTCATAGGATGTCACAAAAGTCAAATAAAAACCCTTATTTGATTGCAAAAAGCCTGAGTGGTGGTGCACTCGTCTCCCGTGCAGCCACTCTAGTCAGAGGAAAACTTCTCCTATATCCTCACCACCAAACTAAAGGTCATATGTTTGCAAATTAATATAAAGATAAACCTGATTCATTCAACAGTCCTGTGAACTGAACTTTTAGACTGCAGTGAGTAAATTTATGTTTGGAGAACAAAACAGTCCAGACTTTCATGTAAAGAACTCAGCTCCACTTGTTTGGCACGGCGGCGGATCGAACATACTTTGGGCTTCTGCTTCCTCTTTCATAAAGAAGTGGAGCAGCATTTTCAGAAAATTTACTTTCTTGCTCAGATACAGATACAACCACCTTTCTGAGACTGTAGGTGGTGTTCTGTGGATTCAAAACAGAAATCCCCAGCCACAGCATTGAGATTCTGGTAAGGATGTTGCTCCCTTTAAGACACAGCCAGACTTTTACCATGTGTCCAGTCTTTGTGCTAAGTTAAGCTAAAAGGCTGCAGCTTACTGTTCAGAAAGCAACCATAAGAGTGGTATAAATCGTATCATTTAACCATTGACTGTTTTCCTTTGAAAACATGGTTTCACGCACAGGACATATTTCTTCTTCTTCTACTTGCACATAGAAGATTTTAGAAATTATTATCTCAAAGTAACACAAATACTACCCGCATGAATGTAAAGCTCAGCGAGTTCATTCATTTCAATGGGTTCTTTAAACGAAACAGCGCTGATATGCTTAGCTTTGTTTAACAGTTTGGTGATTTGTGTGACCTGACCCTCTTAAGACTCACACCAAAAAGAAAAAAAAATTAAAAAGAGGAAGGATGCACACTCACCAACGTCTCCAACTCACTCACATCCTTTATCTCTGGCAGGTCTTTGACTGTTGACCCTGCAGTTCCTCCCACTTCCAGTTTCTTTCCATCATGTCTTTGAGCCACAGCAGAGGAGGATGCACCATAATCAAACTGGAGTAACAAACAATTAAGAGACAGTGCAGTTGTGAAAGTTTGTATATATTAAAAAGAGTGTACAAAGACGGTAAAGGATAGAACTCCCTTTCAAAAGTGCACTTTTACAGGAGAGCCATACCCAAAGAGCCATCACAGCCTCCAACTATGGTGCATGGATAAAGCTTTCCTTGCATGCACCTAATTTATGATTAAATGGATTAAAACACGATCAAAACAAGCAACATGAGGGTGCACAGGTGTATGGGAGACAGCCAGCAATCACAATGACTGTTCAAAACCAATAGCAATCATTTTAGCATCAAGACAATCGTGTCCCGTAATCGAGGCCAGGTTCAGGCAGGACACGGTCCAGCTGGCAATGGAAGAGGCTGAGTGGGAGGTAGAGTGAATAGATGGGATCTAAGGGGAAACAAGAAGCACGCCGACAAATCTAGACAAACACAAAAATATATAAATGTGCCAGATACCCCTAAGCCATGCCTCAAAATGAAGGACACGCACACCGGCGTCCACTGCAGTGCTGCTAAGGAGCCTGGGAAGGCGGCCTGCAGTCTGATTACAGCCCTGACCTCTGAACCGGCAGACATCCTCACCCCAGAGGAGGTCAGACCCACCGGAGCTATAGTCTGACCCCACAGCAGTACCTCTGCTCTGTGACACACACTTACACACACATAGGTGGACAAAAGCATTCTGTTCGGGTCCAGAACTGCACCTCTGATTCTCAAGTTCTTCACTGGTGTTGTGTTAAGGGGTAAAGAAAACAAGTGGGAGCAACGCAGTGCGATTCGTGAAAGCTGAGATTTACTTCTGGACTTGACTGCACCATTTCAGAGGGGTAGGGGGAGGTGATGGGGTGAGAGGCAGAGAGAAGAGTGTCTCAAAGGAGGAAGAACTACTGGGATTGTTTAATTAAATTAAAGCAGCAATGCTGTAATTTGAAAATAACTAATTTTTCATAAAAGACTTTCACTTGAAATTCCACAAAAGGGTAGAAGTGTTAGCACCAAAAGGTGGTTACAGGCATCGTACAGCGAGTCGATTGATGTGTTGATTTATTTTACAGTATTAAATAGTGGCTGCAGCTGGTCACTATGGAGAAAGTAGAAATGCCAGACACAAACAGGTGCATTCATATCATATTAACTTTTTGTCAGTGGTGTGCAGGAAGTTTTCTGGGTCTAGTCGTGTGTCTGAGTGCATCTAAAACAAAAAAAACAGAGTTGTGACTCTAAAAGTTCTTCATGGCATGTTTTTTGTCTCATGCTACACTGTGTTGTACCTGGAGGCTGTCAGCCAGCTGGCAGTAGTACTCCTTTACATCCAAGGCCGCAGTGATGTCAGGGCTGCCAAATTTAATCGTCGCTGATCCAAGAGGCCTTTCATCTGGCTCCAGCAGACCCACCACTTCCTGCTCTTACATGCAAAATATATAAATACACAGTGGTGAAATGTAATGGAAAAACATTTATTCAGTATACTGTACTATTCTAAATGAGTGTTTTCATTTACTGCCAATTCTGATGTCCAGACAAATGATTGTACATTTTATTGCACTACAGTAATGTTACATAAAGAACACGTTGACACGGTTTGACACTATCAAGCACATACTTGGTGGTTAGAATAGCCCTAAATTTATCCCTCATGACTTCAAACTTCTACCCAATAACAATTAATAGTCCATAACCCTTAAAACAAGTATAATTGTTTAATACCAATAAATCTGACCTTTACCCAATACTTAATATAGTTTCACAGGATTATTTTTTGCTGAGTATTATTGCTATTTATTTATTATTATTTATTGACATTTATTATTCAGGTAAGTATCTGATTACTTCCTCCAGAATTGACTTTAAAACTAACACTACTAAACAAGAAAAGCATTAAATTACAGGTAAATGCCCCATTGGAAATATCCCCCCTATCACATTTTACATATGCATACTTAAACTACAACCCTAAAAGACAAGATTTTGAAAAATGTTGGCATGCAAATATAAGTAAAAACTGAATGAAAAGTAGTTGGTTCAATGAGATGATTGGTATCATCTCATTGATTTTTTTTAGTGTCTGTGCTTATGTGCAGCAGCTGAGAGAGGACATGCTTGATTTATTTCTTTTTTTTTTAAATGATTATCTCAATATCACAAGTTAATTATTTCAGTATTTCAGGATAACAAATCATTCCCAAGATTACGGATTAATGTATTTCGTTAGTTCATCCTAGAGACGTTTGTTGTCCCGTCACCACAAACAGTGGGAAGGGCCCTAAAGAGCAGCTACTGGCTGAAACATAGCAGAGTTGGTTCAACTTTATTTACCGTCTGTCCTCAACTGCAGACTTTTACTTAACTCAGTTTAGCAAACAGAATTACACATGCAATCCTTGACTTAATGTTATAGATCCTCCCAAACAGTCATAATGAACAATAAAACTGGGTGTTAACCAGGAACCATTCATTTTTAAGGACACCATAATCACTTTATGATCTTGAGAAACCAAAGCTCGTTATCTCATGACAACAGGTTACTGTATGTTGTGATGCGGGGAACCAAAGGGCCGATTTCTTGAGAAAACGAGATAATTTAAACTTGTAAATCCAGCTTTGCTATCTTGAGTCAACAGAATAATCAGTTTGCGATCTCGAGATTATGGCATCAAAATAAATTATTGCAGGAGAAGTTGTTCATAGTTATGTGCTTTGCAGTTTATTGGTTATCATTTTAGATGTCATCAACTTGCCAGAAACTGCAGAGGAGAATGAGCCTGCATGGCACATTTATATGACAGAAGTATTAATGTTAATCATTGTGTACTGCCCCCTCCTTAATAAAGATAAATAAAACTTGAAAGTACCTAAATATATGCATTGCTCAGTAACATGACTGGGAAAAAGTTTGACTATTTCTGAGGTAGAAATGGACACAGTTTCACCACACTGTGAAAGACTGAATCAGGCAATTGTTTAAGAGGAGCATTCAGAGAGTGCATCCTCTTTCAAAGCCAATTCTGTGTTTCACAGTTTCAATAATAAGTGATCCACACTGCCCATGTTCCAAATCTCCAAACTCAATTAGATTTGGCTTGGTAGTTTTTGTAGAACAACCAGATTCATCTGCCTCAATAATCAACAATTTAGGCTGAAAATCGCAGGAGACCTGAAGGACAGGAAGATTCTCAATATAAAATTGCAAAAAATATTAATTTTATCATTAAACACTCAGAGAATCCAAAGCAATATCTGTATCCAAGGATCAAGGACGACACCAGTGACTGAACAGATATGATCATCACACACTCATGAGGCACTGCTTTAATTACAGACATTTGAATGTGCCCAGGCACACTTCTAATAATTCTTTTTTTAACAAAGTTTTATCTCAGCAGCCACAGAAACAACTTAAAACTCTCTAGAGCTTATTTAAACGAGACACTGCCACCTTTTCTGGACTAATTTAAGATGATCTGAGGCAAAGCGAAAATCTGTTCAGCAGTAATGGTGACCTTAGATTAAAGACAATGTCTACAGATTTTGGAGCAACACAGGCAGTCATTGAGGCTTTCTTTTTTGGGGGAGGCTTACAGAAAGCCATCCTTATTTCAGCAAGACAATGGCAAATCAAACTCTGCACATATTAGACAATTTTTTTTGGAAATGGGGTTGTAGTGCTGCAATAATGGGAAAGTGTCGTGATATTGTTGCATTAGACTGAATTGGAGCAAATTTGATTTACTTCATCTACTGCTAAGAGGTCTTAAATTACAGGGATTTATAATTAGGGTTGCATCAAATAAAAAAATCCTGGGCAAAAACCAATAGTAAAAATATGGCCAATGGCTGATAATCATTCATTTTCTCCTTACTGTCCGGGAAACAATGAGATGATGATGTTTCCAAAATCTTTTAAACCTGTTAATCCATTACCAACTCAATGAGCTTACATGGACTAACAAAATAACCTTTTTGTGCCTAACTAAATCAAATGTAAACAAATCTTCTCAGTTTCAGGGCAAAGCCAATGCAGCACAAGCAGGACACAACAGATAAATATCAGCTACAGCCTTTGGTTGATGTCATCCTTTTTTACAATAAGCTGATTGCAGTCAACAACATTAATATCGACCAATAACTGATGTTAGGCAGATATATCTGTGCGTCCCCACTTATATTATTGTATTATCTTATACGTTTTCAATGTAAAATCTTGACTTGCAAAGTATTCTGCAACCAGAGCCATTAAATATGCAAAGTGGAGACAAAAGTACAACATTTTCCTTTGAAATGTTGCGTAGCAGAACAAGACGGCATGAAATTCAATAGTCAAGTACATTTCCTGAAATACAATAAATGAGCAAACAAGAGGGCGTGTTGATGTATTTAGTCCTACAGTACAGCAAGAGCCTTGACATCTCTTCAGCTCTGAGAATATAAGCCCTTAGTCAGAACCGCACATCCATTACAGAGAAAAGGAACTGCTGCAGAGCTGCGGTGGCGGTCTAACATTTTTCTCCTTTTTGCTGCACCTGAGTAACGACGTGGCTGCTGTTTGTCAGGGGAATATTAGGTATCTGAAAGTGCTGATAATAACAAAAGTTAATAAAACAAAGCAAACTTCTGTTTTGATTGGGTTTTTCAGCTACATTTCCCTCACTGTGAGTGATCGAGCTTGTCCCAGAGGGGGCGGGTTTAACACCAGGCGGCCGGCTTTGCAGAGAAAAACAGACTGATGAGGTTGCCTCTGCTTTGGCTGCCTCACCCTCTCTGCATTCAGACTCTAGAAGTGATACTGGACTGCATCTGTCATCTTCTGGTGAGGTGGAGAAAATTGTAAAAGATGCAGAGAGAAGTGTGTGGTAATGATGTGTGTCGGAAAGGAGTGCAAGTATGCGTTCATTTAAAGCAGTGATCCGGAAATTTAGGCTTCACTTATTCAGTTTATTACCAATGTTGTGAAAGAAGATCAACACCACTGTCTTTTCTTCCTGTTGACCATGAGAGTGTGTTCGGTCAGAAAGAAGAAATCATTTTCTGAAGCACTGTTTAAATTTGACAGCAGGACTGCGTTTATTTGCAACAGACAGCCAAAGTAAAGACGCACAGATGTTAGCTGTAAACTGGCTGTCATCGCATGCATGTATGTGGATGTTTGACTCTGTTTTAATGTCAAACAGGAACTACAATGGCTCGAGGCCTGAGCCAGAGCAAAATACCTGACAATCTCTGCCACTAGATGCTGCTTGAAAAATACATTTGCAGATTCTTGATTCATTATGGACTTAATCATTAAATACAGGCCCAAATGAAGAGTTTAGTGTCATTCTGAAGCATTATTGAAGGTTTTCAAGTCTTTCAAGTCTGCTGTGTGGTCATTGATGGACAGCTACGATTGATTTTTGACTGCTAAATGTTTTGCTACTTGAATCCAAAGGTTACTTACAGAGCTTCTGTTGACAGAATATATAGTGGTTCTTCTCCAGGTAAGTGGCTATCAGCTTGGTGGTTAAAATGTTCTATATATATATATATACATATATACCTTAGCATGGCTGTCGTGTTCATTTATAGGCTTATAATGTTATTTTGGGAGAACTAAAATTGTGTTACCTGAACTAATGCTCAAATATCACAATATTTGTCCAGTACTTTACATTGCAGCAGCACCTATTGTCACATTTTGTCCATTTTAGGCTTCTTAAAGCACCTCTCCCAAAGGCCCAGTCTGCTCTGACTGGTCTCAAATATTGGAGTGTGAGTCAGCCGTGCTTCTTAATTTGAAGAGTGCAAAACCAGCCTCTAGCCCGACAATATGCGCCTGTTTCATGGTGACACACGTCAGTGAGGGACAATAAGACTGGTCTATAATGAGGTGTTTTAGGAGCAGTGTGCTCTGTGGGAGAGAATAATGAATAGTAAGTTATTTTTTAAACCCCAAAATCATAAAATGGGTTCTTTAAATACAAACCAAGGGTGTGTTTTCAGATATATATACATAGATATACCTATATATAACATCAATGTTTGCAAACAGCTGAATGCTTAGCTTAGAAAGATGTTGTCTCCCCATTCAAAGGGTTGTGTTACTGGTTTCACATGTGCAAAAACTGATCAATAATAATGATGACTTGTTACTTCCTGGCAGGGTTGCTACACGAGACACATCCACCAAGAAAAAATAAAGTGGTCTGGTGCACGAGACATAAATGTTGTGAGAAGCATAGCTCTCTTTGTACCCAGCAATTTCTTGTGGCTCTATGGGCTTGATGTGTTGTACACATGCATGTAAAACCTGTTTTTATACCTTGTGTGTGGTCAGGTTTGTGCGATATAAATGTTATCATCAGAGGGAGTGTGAAAAGCTTGCTGCAAGTCTGCCTGCTGCAACCATGTGAACTTGCTCCAAGCAGACTCCACTGGGTTAGTTTACTTCAACTTTGTGCACATGCATACGTGACTAAGCATAAACCCTGCCTTGAGTCATTCATTTTATTTTTCAACAAGGCTCAGTTAGCTGTTTCCACTGTCTCCAGTCTCTATGCTTCGCTTGTCGGCTGCTGGCTGCATCTTATTATTTACCACAGAGACATGAGAGTGGCATCTATCTTAAACCTTTAACAGACTTAATGACTCCATTTGGCCGCAAACATAAAAGGGCCTTAATCTGATTTTTGTGGTTTAATCCCTAATTTGGTTTGCTACCACAGTAGTTTTTGGCTGCAACTCTTTAGCAAGGTGACTTGGGTCAGACACTTGTGTTTATCGCCCCAGATCTGGGCATATTTCCAACACTCTGGTGTGACCTAAGTGCTAAATTTAGAGTCATTTTCCAGGCAATAAACTATTCCCAACTCATCAAACTGCAACTAAATGCACTCTTATTTTCTAACCGTCTTGTGCTGGGCGTCCATGTTGGCCAGCTGTTCCTCGTAGATAGCCACTTGCTCCCTCAGCGCCAAACACTCTGCCGTCACAGCATCCACATCCTGCAAAGACAATCAAGTTAACCAAGAGCAACACTGAAAGTAAATAAGCTCGAGGTGTCCAAGCAGAACAGTCTACAGTTTAATGACTACAACCACAGGTTGACGAAACAGAATCATTCTTTGTTTCCTCCCTGAACACCCATTTTGAGAACCTATAGCCCATCCACCCTGTTTCACTGAACAGCAAGAAGACACTGCAATGCAGAGGAAAGGGGAGGAGGAAGATGAGAAGGAGACTAAATAGACACAAAGAGCCCCATCGCCCAATCCATTTGCCAGCAGGGGTTCTCCGCTCTTCTGCTCCTTTTATAAGAACCAGATTAATCAGTGTTGAATGCAATTACTGTGGATGCCTGCATTTACAACCGAGCACATGAATGGAGTTTTTGGAGGAGCATATGTGGCTCCTGGCAGAGAGAGTGTCAGAGTCATGGCAGTCCGGTTCAGGTGCTGCCAAACTCTGCCAGTCAGCAGCTGGAAGGAAGCTTGTTGGAAATCAACTTTAACAAAACATCAACTGATCTCTTTAGCAAGTTAAACAAACTTTAAACCGAACAGGAGCAAAAAAAATAAAAAATCATTGTATGCAATTGTTCCACTCAATGAAACATAACTCCCTTTTCTTTTACTGTGGCTACTAAATAATAATATATGCTCATCAGCTGAATTTATTTCCCTGCCGTGAGCTTTACCTTTACATAAAACCACTGAGAGGAAAAGGAGGGGACATTTGTGAGCCTTGATTTAGAGCAACACGAAATCCAAAAGAATACTTGAAAACATGGCTTTTTTAAATGATGTTCAGAGAATAAGAGCTTATTGTGGACTGATTTGTGTTACATTCACTCCTCTCCTCCTCTATCTTCTTGCCAATTTCCCACCAAGTCTTGTCACCCTGCAGCTGCTTCCAATTCAGAACCAAGAAGTTAGCCAACAGGAACATCACCGCACCGTATTATAGAAAGCATTACATCTGTAAGGGAGAAATTAAAGCCTCCTTCACATCTGGTCCAGCTGAAAGGAGATGGGCTCAGGCAAGTGCGAGGGAGGGGGTCTGAAAAAGTTGGCGGTTCAGGTTGCAGAGCAGCCCAGACCGTGTGACTGCTGCTGAACAACACCACAGAGGAGCTGCTGAGCCAGGCTGCAACTGAACCACACGGAGGCCGATAAATTAGCCAACACTGCCCTCTAGAGGTTAAGTTCACTATCACAGGAAGGCCATGACGTGCAGAGGAAGAAAACTCAAATTTAAGGATGATTTAATAGTAACATTATCATTACTGCCACAATTTATCTATCTCAAACAACTACTTCACACCAGTTTTACACATCTTTTAAATGTCACATGAACGTCAAGATTTCATATTTACAAGTAAAACAGTCAGAGGGTGTTAACTAAGTTCATCTCAGCAGCAAACTCCACAGTTGTGGCAACGGTTAAAAAAATATCTTGTCTCTAACAGGTTGTCAAATTGACTGGGAATAAAATACTAAAGATGTCAATGTGGAATCTTATACAACAACACTAGCTCTCTGGCTTGAATGGATCAATGGATACCTGTGGTGGAATCAATAATTGATTAATGCTTTTTATCAGGCAGGGTCAAAATTTATTGTACATATGAAATAAGTTAACCGTTTGTTTGATCTCAAAATAAAATGTTTTACTTGCAAATATTGTTAGTGTGAGGCGTCATCAGTATGCTATGAGTCCTTTTTCCAGTTTGTTGGAGGTTCATTTGTAAAACTGAGTTTCTAAAAAATTATAAAAGATTTTTGTTCATTGATAAACAGAAATCTTGAGTTTTTACTCCAATTTTTAAGGGATTATTTAAAGAAAAGTCCAGTCAAAAGCCATTTTAAATCATTTGTGCATTTTCATCCATATTTCTTATCTTTACAGAAGTAAAAACTTTTTTGTCATTCATTACAAAACCATTTGTAACATAACATGGAAACAAAAAAAACAAATCACAACTCAACACATTAGTTCTTTGTTTGCTTTAATTGCCAATGTTTGTGTTATTTATTGTCGAATACCCAGCTATTTTACAGTATGTGCTATTGTAAATTCTGTTCTTTTTCTGGAGTAGAAATGAAGAAAAAGTTAAATAATTAGGTCATATCATCAAGTGCAGTTGATTTGATTGTAATCACCTTGCCTCAGTATTATTCTCTCCTGTAGCTTTGTGAGTCTGTATAAATAGTATAAAAGTTTAGTTAAAATTCACTATCTTTCAACACTGTTCCTGAATAAATAATATCTTCTCTAATTATCACTCACATCAGTGGGTGAAGAGAGAACGCAACCCCATCACGAATGGCAGTGATTGTCTGTCCGAGCTGCAGATAACTGAGTCTTGATTATTAGGGCATCGTCAGAGCCGTAATTTCACTTTATTACCGAGGTGCTAGCAGGAATGAAGCAATCTCTGACACTACCACAAATTCCCCAAACTCAACTCTAAATCACTCGACCTTTGCACCTCAGAGTTGAACTCCAGGATGGGTTTCTGAGGCAGTGTTTGGACTTCATATAAATATGAATAAATTCCCACACAGAACGGTTAACAACTATTACCTCAGCAACGTCTTGTTGTTCCTGCTGGATGAAGACCCGCTGCTGTGCTGCCTTCTCGTACTCTTTCTGCAGATGTTCAAGCTCTTTCTTTAATTCCTCTGTGTCACACAGAATCTCATCCTGCAATCAGACACAGTGAAGGCTACAGCGAATCTTGATATGTTTACATATCAGGCCCACAGTCACTGGGCAAAGCGAAGGGAAATTGATGGGATGCAATAAGATGTGGATTAACATGTCATCAGACAGAGAAACATGCAGAGGACACACCCAGCAGCACCCTACCCTCTGCTTGCGCAGTCTTTCCACTACGGCATCCAGACTGAAGTCAGGCTCTACAACAGCGGTGGTGACGCTGGAGGAGGTCTGTTTGCTCTTCAACTTTTCCTCCAGTTCAATAATCTGGCATTCAAGGCACTCGTTGTCCTCCTCAAAATAACGGGCCTAAAGGACAGATTAAGAATCAAAGCACAACACAGCAGAGGGGGAAAAAACTGCAGTATTTATGTGTTAATGGCAGAAACTAACAGTTTGTCCTCACCAGTTCAATGAGCCTGATCAGGCGGTCATTGAGGGCAGCGATGGTGGTGCGTTCCTGGACAAACCGGCTCAGACCCTCACTGTTAAGAGCCTTGGCAGCTACAAAGTCTAACTTGTCACAGTCGCACTCGTCAGCAGCTGCACCCCTGAGAGGACACACGGCACCAAAAGACAGATGGTTTTAGAACAAATGTTGAGCAATAACAGATTTTATAGAACAACTTTATTCAAACAACAAAACTATAAATATGTCAGTGCATTCCTGCCCTGTTACGGTAAATGAACACGTACACTAGCTTGACTCATTTTTCAATTAGGACAGAAGGCATGCATCTTGACAACTCAAACTTTCCCTCAACTTATTTTAACTCCCTGCATTTGTATCAATTCAACATTGGTTTTTAATAGACCTTAACATACTTCAAAATACATATTAGAACATTTAAAAACCACAAGCTACTTTTTAAAAAAGGTATATTATTAAGTCTAAAATTGTCACCATGATCGTGCACTACTTATGTTTAACGTTCTAGTTTCTGACATACATTTATACAGACAAATCTGGCTCAAAGCTACGTTATAGTGTGCCAATTATTCAAGATCAAGCGATATCACAACCAGCCTTCACACACTGGATTCTAGTTAAAAATATTTAAGCATCTTAAAACCGATGACTGTGGCCCACACTGACCTGACGGAGGTCCGGTACTGCCCAGCACAACGCTCACTCCACCCTCCATTGTCCTCAAACAGCTTGCGATATGAAGACACTCTGAGCATCGCCATAACCTCGGATTGATTCGGAGTAGGACAAAAAGCATCAGGTAAACAGCGGCAGCCGGTCTGAAGTGGGTTTTATAATCCCAGGAAATAGGGAATGTAGCACAGAGGTGAAGCACACTAATTATAGCATGAGCATCACCCAGTAAGGATTTCTCATGCACCTGAGGAGTAAGCCACTAAATCTTCTGGACAGTTGTGTTTTCTTCCAATAAGACGCAGTCAAAAGGAACACAATGGCTCTGTAGATAGTTTTATTCCTTTTGAATAAATTAAAAGTACCAAAATTCAGTAAAGTCAAAACCAAGAGTGTCATTGTGTACCTTTAAATGTCCTTAATTTTATGGCAAAAAATGAAAAAATAAAAAGAAAGAAAGAAAATATACAACGAATCCACACCATGACACCAGTTGGTACAGCGGCATTAGACAAAACTTAAAATGAGAAGTATTGATTATAGTGTCCCGTTTGACATAGTGAGGGTTGCATTTCTAACATAATGAATGAAAAGATAAACAGCTTTAGTAAAACTATTCTCCCAAACTTAAATAATCAGTATGACCTGACACTGGCTTGAGCTGCCATTTGGCAAAGCTCGGTTTAATCAAACCCAACAGAAAAATTAAGAAGGTGGATGGCAATAAGGCGGAATAAACTGAAAACTTAAGACCAACAGGAGTTATTGTAATATGCCACGATTGTCAGCATTTTCACATCACATCAATTGTTCACACTCTCTGTCATTTCAGATCTTGTGTTCCTCAAACAAGAAAAGCTTTGGGCATATTCTGGTATCACTACAATTGCACAAGATACTGAGCACGAAAAACTGAAGCCGACGTCTGTTGGTGAAACTCTTCAAGAGGAAATATTCACTAAACACAGCAGAGAAGTTCCTCATTTCAATAACCATGACATCTTTTGTAAGAGTAAGTTAAAAAAGGAAAAAAAATAAAAAGATTCTTTGCAGAAGGAGCACGAAGCTCGGCTGTAACCTACAGAGTAAAGACTCGTCAAATCTTGCTGGACTTGCTCCCAGATTATGCAGAAGCACAGAGGCAAATGTGTCATGGCATCACAAAGGTCTTAGATGATGAAAAATTAGCTTTAAGTGGAGGAAAAAAAGAAAAAAAACATGTAAACAAACATGGACATCAACAGCACCACCATCGAGACAAACATGAGAAACTGTAGACGCCATCAGAAAATCGCACCAACGTACAGTCAAACACCCATGAAACAGGAAACATTCACTATTTACACCATTGAGAACCAAACAGGGCGGGTCTCCACTCGATTCTGGTTTACCAGGAAGTTAGTGTGTTAACAGACTTGTTTCGCATCTGGGGGGAAACTGATAAAACTGTAAGTAAGGCGCACGGCTGTGGTTACAAAAACACAGCAAACATTCACAACAAAGAGCCTTTTCTACAATAGGGTGATAAAAACAAGTGATGAATACTTTTTATTTAGCTAATGTAGATTTGAAAGTAAACCGTACAGATGATGAAAAAAAAACAAAAAAAACATTCAAAACGGTGCAAAGTTAAAGGGAAAAAAAACTATATAAATAACAGATAAAATACAGATATGTTACCAAATAAATCTCTAAGGTATCTTACTATTGTCCCCACAGATAAAATGCAGCAACAAATGATTGTCATGGTTCGTCTTAAGCTTAAACATTCTTAGTTACAGTTTCATTATTATCCCATTTTGAACTACTTAACTTTTAACAGTTCACTTGTAAATACTGTATTCAGTCTAGTTCTCTACAACCTCAGGAAGTACATTTCCTGGTTTTAGTGTGAGTCTTTCTTTTAGCCTCAGTGGATACGTAGTGTTTTCACATTCCCACCACTCACTGTTCAGGGGTCATTTTGGCATGAGCACCTACATCTAGAAGTGTCAGCTGACAGCGAGGACAGGTGTGGTCTGGAGGGCACGCGTCCTTTTGTTCGCCAGAAAGTGCACAGGCATCAGTTCGAGCCTCTCCCAAAAGCTTCCGCATCCAGCACCCGATCATACCGTGTATGAACTTAAGATAGGACAACTGCTAAAATCTTCAAAGCTCTACAGGAAGTTTTGAATATCTCCGACAGGACAGTTGGTAAAAAAAAAAAAGCTGGGTGCAGAACATCCGCGTTGGTTTCCAACAGATGGAAAAAAAAAACAACGAAGTGGAGTAGTTACACAGTGCGATAAACAGGTCCATGTTAATTGCAGCAAGTAAGTCAAGTTGGGAATCAGCTGAAAACCCAACTGACCCCATGATGAAACCTCGACCTCCGTTACTCCTCGTCTACAGCCATGAGGAAACCCAGAATAAAGTTGATGGCTTTCTGCCGGTCATGTGGTGTTTGTCTGCTCACCAAGTTGGGGGGTGGTCTGATGAGGAGGCTGGCAAAGAGGGTAGCTAAAACACAAGAAAATAATTCATAGCAGGCGTGTGAACTTTTCAGTAGTTTTTCAGGATATTTAGCAATCTGGAAAGCATAAGGGTGATGAGAAACTAAACTACATCTGAATCCACCACAACGTTACTGATAGTCGAGTACCTTTGAATTAAACATTATTATTCAGTCATCAACACATATAAATGGCTTTTCAATTAAAAGACGATATGCATTGACATTCGTGTATATAGAGCAAAGACAGTTTGAATAAGTACAATAAGTCACTCGTTACAATCTAATCCTTCAGCATTTTATATGGGCTGAAATCAGCTTAATAAACCTGTGATAAACTCCTCCATATGGCACATGTGCAAAATGATAACACTTTGTTTCTTACCTATGAGACTAGCTGTTAGGTTGTTATTGTTTGAGTGCTTCAGAAGCTCTTTCAGAAAGGCCATTAAATACCGAAACACGTTGCGATGGGCCCGGGGCAGCTGGGAGATCAACTAGAAAACATCAAAGCAGTGACAGAGATTGATTACATAGTACATAAATAATAATGCACTCTTGTCTGCGTTGTCACAGTCACTGTGCAACAGAAAGGACTTGAGATCACCGACCTGTTTGCAGAGACGGCTGTCATGAGAACTGTCCAGACACCGTTGGTAGAGTTCATAACAAACAACTGGCTCCGGCAAGGCCTCCAGGAAGATCAACAGAGCCTCGGCTACAGAGTGGTTACAACCAGCTAAGTGAGAAGTTAAGGAAGGATAAGCATTTCTGGAGTCAAGTGTGGGCATTGTGACTAGATCCGGCTGTGCATCTGTGAGGAGCATGGAAGAGGCAGCAAATATTAAACCTCCACAACAACTCATGACCTGCAAACAGTTAACAAGCAAGCTAACTTAGCTTTTTAAGTCCCACTTGGGCAGTTATAAATCCTCTATAAGGAAAAGAAAACAACAAAAATAAACTATCGACTTAAAAGAATTGCTCGGGATATGACTCT
The DNA here is from genome assembly GCF_036924035.1 of Leuresthes tenuis. Lineage (NCBI taxonomy): Eukaryota > Metazoa > Chordata > Actinopteri > Atheriniformes > Atherinopsidae > Leuresthes > Leuresthes tenuis. The sequence continues at coordinate 11,511,725 of NW_027325365.1, read as the reverse complement.
TCCTCATTGGGTGACTATGGCCAAATAACATCAGCGTAATTCAGGCATACATCCAGCATGATCCAAGTTTATGTCCAATAAAGTTAAGTTAAAATAAGAGAAATTCAGCCATAAGTCTTTGAACTAAAGAGCGATTCTAAAGACAGCAGAAAGAATTCAATAAGACACATGGAAATGCAAAAATGGTAATACTTTTAACTTCTATGCTTTCAAAAATTCAGGTGCTGTTAGTTTCAGGAGCCAGGCCAACTAAGAGAGGTAGTCCGGTTACCTGATTAGCAACACACAGAAGAAGCAAGGCCAAGCTGGGAGCTACAGCACTGCGGGGCAACACTAAAAGCCACTTCCTCCAGGAAATAGCCCGGCTCCTAGACTCATGATACGTCTCACAACACATAAAGAAAACATCTAAGGGACATGTTAAAAACTTGATTTGTAACAGAGGGGGACATTAACATTGAGGCCCAAATAGGGTCATGGTGTTAAGTGAGAAAACTGTTATGGGAGTGCGTCATGCCATCTGCTCTTTTTCGGCATTTTGGGCTGAAAGAAAAACTGAGCACATATAAGGATACGGATGGACTCAGGGATGCTGGTGTCCAGACAGTCAATGATGCTCTGGAGCTCCTCCTGTAAGCCTGGTGTCTGGAACAAGTCCTCCTAGAAGATAAGAACAGAGCATTTACACCAGTTCCCACACATTTTGAGTCCAGTTAGAATCTGAAAGTCAGTATCTGTCTCTGCTAGTTTTATGCCCATATGTTCTGTATACAGCTGACATTTACATCTTAGAATACAACAGCAATTCAAAAGAGGATGAGACACTGAAATGTGAATAAAAACATCAGATTTGCAAGTCTCATAAACCATTATTTTATTTCAAATAAAACATTGAAATCATATTGAAATTGTGGTATTTTTTAGATCTTTTTAGTTTATCTTGAAGCTGATGGCAGGATGTCATGGGACAGTCCATGTTTCCCACTGTGTAGCATCCCGTCTTCTTTTAACAACAGTCTGTAAACATCTGGGAACTGAGGAGTCCAGCTGTTGGACCTTAGAGAGAAGAATGGTGCCCCAATCTTGTATGACGTAGGATTCTGGCTGCTTAACATGATCCGCCAAATATTTTCAGCAGAATTGTGCCTGATCACAGTCATCCAATATCTAGTTTTGTTTGTGTCCCTGTGCACTGAGATTTCTCAAGATCTAAAGTACATATCATAAAAAGATTCAAAGTTTCCTCTGATGACCATTATTCTGAAATTGCTCCACAATATGTTGCCAATCAACCTGTTACCAACAGACTAGTTGCGACATGTTCCTCCAGCTGTGTTTGTATTACCGCTTACTTTTCCAGCTTTTTGTTGTCCCCATACCAACTGTTTTAGATGTGTCGCTGCCACCATGTTCAAAATAAGCTCATATTGTTCGTGAATAGATCGAATGTCTCACTTTCAGTGTTTGATGTGTTTTCTGTGTTTTATTGTGAATAAAATATTTGATTGAGAGTTGCAAATCATTGTATTTAGTTTTTATTTTAATTTTACACAACATCCTACTGAAAGTATTATTTTAAAATAGACATTTTTAAAAGTACCATCACATTTTACATAAACACACAAGTTAATACAGTCCTCTATTGCAAATACTAACCAATCACTGAGCTACCTATTTATTTTTATGATGCATCTTAATCTAAACATGTACAAATAAAACACTGCTTGGCAAGTATGTGATCAGTTTTAGCTTTCTTACCTGATCACAGGATTTGGAGTAGAGGTGGTTCACCAGAATCCACACCTCCTTGGGGATCTTCAGAGGTTTGTCCTCTGTGCTCGCCCCATCCACCATCAGGAAGTTCACCTTGGACTTCTCCTGATTGGCAAAAATAGGAAATAATAATAATCAAAATCACATATTCAACAGAGCTTCAGCAAAGATTTTAGCATTCCCAGAATAATCATAATTTACATTTAAAGTGATGTGATTTTCAGCCCATGAAAAAATATTTCTGCTGTCGACTGTGGCAAAGAATACAGGATTTACTGCACAAAATCTGCATATTTAGTGATGGAGCAACTGAGTTCAAGACTGTGTTTGAGGTGTGGAGGCTGGGAAAGTGAGCCATTTTACTAAGCAGGATATCAGGTTCTTTTTATCTCTGCAAATGGATCCCGAGAGCGTCCAAAAATAACCACAACTACTTTAGGCTGAAAATGAAGGCAGGGGAAACTGGAGAAGATGCTAACATCCATAACCAGTGTGAATTTCTGTAAAATGCTTAGACACCAAAGCTTCTAATGAGATCCCTGAAGATAAAGAGTAGAGAATTAAATGCAGACCCAGGAAACCTAAATGCAAAATATGTTTACATGTTACTATGAACAATCAAGCGCCATATTTACAGTATATTGTGTTTCTCTGCTCATTTATGGGGCTATTCACTGACGCCCATCAAGAACAAGCTTCATATGAGCTTCTGAGCTTAGCTGATGAGACTGCAATACTTCCCCTCATTAATCTTAGTCACGTGTACAAGAGAGCTGCAAGGCTGACCTGCTGTGAAATGAGATTTCATGTGTAGAACTTTCACTAGACTCGTGTATCCTCTGCGTCCTAAACAGGCCTGAGAGATTTAACGGGTGACTGATCCAAACACAGATTAAAACTAAGCTAACTAGGGAAAGGTCCGGTCTGTGACTGCTCACATCAGCTTTCAGAGATGTAAAGCGAGTAACCGCAGAATCATTTTTAGATAAGACATAAGACACCTGTTTATCAACATGTTCCAGCATTCTGTGTAGGCATAAAACAGAAAATTTCTTCTACTTCTAACTCAAAGCAAAGTGTTGCCATCGTCAGTTTGATGTGAAATAATCAGAGTCGAAAATATGTAAATCAGTTTGAGTCCAAGACCGTTTCAGCCAACACAAGGAACGCATGAAATAATATATTAAGATGCCAGTTGGAGCGTGAATAAACTATGATCCATGAAGGAAGTAGCATTCGAGACGAACCTAAGAGGCTTTTATTGCCGAAAAATCAACTCATCAAATCACTGTGGTAATAAATATGACAACGTTCCAGGTGAAAACTGCGGGACAAAAAATAAAGTGCACCAATAAAACTTACTCACACACATCCGACAGCAGAGCTCAAAGTGGAACACTTTCTTTCTTCTTTCGCTTTGGAATAATTATGCACAAATAAAAAAATCAAGGGTGTGAATTCCTGCACGAACTGAAATTTAGCATTAAAAAAACAGAGCAAATCTCTGTATGTAATCAAAATACCACGCTATCTTTTAATAATTTTATCACGAGCTGGAGGTTCTCAGTGGTAATGATTAAACCATAAAAGAATCGGAAACATAATCGTCCATATCCAAGTGGAACTCTTAAGCTTAAAGTTACACAATAACCAGACCTTTATCGTAGCTCAGCTTCTAACAATACCTGAAGCGGTTACTCTTTACGACATGGAAAACAGAGGAAGGTCAACAACAGCTTATAAATCAGATACCGGATCATAGGCGTTTGATAGCTGCGGTGATATTGACCCTGATGTGCCCGATAGCTGCTCAGTAACTGTGTTAATATTTTACCTTTTCCATGTAGCTGTCCTCTCCCTGAGCAAGAAGTCAGCCCACAACCACAGCGAAGAGTTGGAAAGGAATGATCAAGACAATGAGAGGTGATGAAGGGGAATATAAGAAGAAAGAACAAAGTAGATGCCAAACTATGTATAAACACAGAATAAGAAAAGTAGATAGATTATGGATTGTTTTTGCATAAATCACTGATCAAATCACCAGCGCAGTAGGAAAATGAAGGCTTAAGTGGAAATAAAGCCATGACAGTAACACTATATTCCAAAGTCAGATCAGATAAGGTAAAAAAAATAGCATAATAGAAGCAGAAAGAGGTGATTGTGAGAAGACAAGAGGACCTATTTATATGAAGCAGACTACAGTGGTTCTAGTCTGAGTCAGTCTTCCCTGTTCTCCAAGGAGCTCCCTTCCAAAGTTTTAGTTACTTCCTGGTTTGTTTGGCCCCTCAAGGACAGAAATATACATGTTGAGGCATTTTATATTCTCTCTCTATATATATAGACATTTTCTCTGTGACTGTGTGTACCCTGATGGAGAGAACAAGCCCTCACGTGTCTCTGTTCAAGTATTAAGAGCTGAGAATCTGAGCTAAGGTGTCGTGCGCTGGGAAAGTTTTACATAACTAAGTCAGTCCCAGCTACTTTGAAGGAAATTTGTTCACTAATCCTATTACTTTAAAGTGCTCCAATACTATTTCCATTTCATTACTGCTGGTTAAGCTTTCCCTCACCAGGTCAATGAGTTTGGTGATGGGGATCTCTCTGATCGGCTTCTTCATGCGACACAGACTCTCCAGCGAGGTGCCAAAACAGCTGGGCAGGTAGTTGCCAGAGATGGTGATGAAGTAGTCTTTGCCACGATCCAGATGGAGCACCAGAATGTCCTCTATAGAGTCTTCTCCAGAGTTCAGCAGCGTGACAGAGTCTTTACTGACATAAATCTCCAGATAGATCTCCAGGGTCTCACCTGTACAGGAGGATAAGACGGCGTCCAGATCACTTCAAACCAAAGGAGCATTACCTGTCTAGGAAACACCTCATGAAGTGTGACTCAAACAATCAATCTTCTACAGTTTGTGAAACTAATCTAATCCATCATTCCCAACATGTTGTTGTTACACATTAAACATATAAATAAGATATGTTTAATGTGTAACAACAACATGTTGGGAATGATGGATGACATCGTATGGGTAACAATGACATGTTGTTTTTAGCCACTCAATATAGAGAGTAAACATAAAATGCAAGAACAACAAAAGTAAAACTGAATACAAAATGAGGGACCAGTTCCATTGTGTGCAAAATAAATAAGTAAGTAAGGTAATAAAATAAAGTATCAGTATAAAAAAGCAAGTAAAGCAATAAACACAGAAATACTGTATATTCTGTGTAGTTTGGGGAAAATGAGAGACAAATGAGGCAGATCCTAAACAATTTGTACTTGTCTCCTGTGTTGTGTATTACAAAAATAATAATAATACACAAAATAATAATAATAACAGCACAAATGAAAACTCCACCATTAGAGTTTTAAGTGTAAACTAGATTGTTCCCATTTAGACAGGAGAATAAGGTGTCATGACACTTGACAATATTCAAACTCACAACACTAAAGTGACAAACTCTGCAGAGGCAAAATTGCAAAGTTGTCCCAAAAATACACTGTATAATCTCCTCTGTGCATCTAATACTAATAAATAACAATAGATTGAGGTGACAAGCCTGGGGAAAATTATATAAAAAAAAAAAAAAACAACAACTTAATCAGGATCAAAGGGACTTACTTGGCTCTAAGAAGCCATCGCTTGGCTCGGCACGCAGCCAAGACTTGCAATACTGCGAGTCAGTGAGTTTGGGGATGAAGGCGAAGTGACAGGGTACCTGTCCGTCGTTGGTTATTTGGAAGCGCTCCTTCTGAAGCTGGCGGAATTTTACATTCGGAAATGTAAACTATAAAAAGTCAAAAGAGTCCACATTAATCACAGTTTTCCAGTAACATTATTCCAGACAGCGATTGAGTCACTACAACCATTAAAATCTTTCTGTTTTCGAGGGGTATTTGACAGACTATGAGGGTTCACTGATTTTACGTCACAGAGAGAACGTGAGACATGCTCTCAGTATTATTACCTCCCTCCTGCTCAGAGATACAGATGGAAGGAAGTCGTTCTCCATTCTATCCATTGCCCGAACAATGTCCTCAAACACCCTTTTGTGGCGCTGATCATCAACAACTTTCACCTGTTACACAAAGAAACCGACCATCTGAACTTTTATACAAATGTTCATTTCTGGTTTTCATTACTTATTTTTAACCAAAATTAGTTTAAATTAATTGTATAACCCTGCACATTTCAACCATGCAAGGAGTTTCAGTGTAGATTCTTACCCCTATACTGAAGAGGGAACTGACAGGTTTGTGGTCACTGGTTTTCAGTTCCATGTGACTTCGATATTTAAGCTGCTTGACATTGTTGCCCCTCCACAGGATTCTGTCACACCAAGCCGGGACCCGGCACTTCCCACTGCAAGAAACAGCCGCAGTTTGAGAGGAAAAGTCAGGAACTGGACATCAGACAAACAAGCACAGTACTGCTGACTCTGTATTGGTTTAGCGATAAGCCCAGAAAAGGTTTCCTCACAAGCGAATTTTAATCAGGAATCTAAAGAGGAAAACTCAACCGGGGCCATTTTGTAGCCTTGGAATAAGACGAATGTGAGTGCTCCTGTTTCAACAGATTTGTACCCTGCCTGACTTGTTCTGGACAAATAGCAACAGTCCATCTTAAACACAAGGTGGATTAGGCCCAAATGGAACAGGCTTACTACTGTTGTATCTTCATTATGAGCCAAGATAAATGTGTTATTGAAGTGTGAATCCGGAACATTATCAAATGTTTATGGCTACAGCAAAAAACTTTCACCATGACAGCTAATTTCCACACACTGCAGTCTGTTTACATTTTTGTCACTCGGTCCTACTTCACACCTTTTGTTGTAGGTCTATCAGACTGCATCCATTCAAGTAACAACTGTCAAAAATCAACTGAAAAGTCCCAGTCTAACTCAGAGAGCATTTTCTAGCAGTCAGATTAGTTAATTATGGTTATGTTTGCTCAAAAAAAAAAGGAAACACAGTAAAATGTGGTTTTACCTCGAGTCCCACTGATCCGTTTTGGGGTCATACTTGTACGTGGGAATGAAGTTAATCTCTCCTTCCATGAAGTCTGTGAAGGCTCTTTTGGTCTGCCTCTGGATGTTCAGCTACACATTGAAAGTGGCGACATTTTCATGTTACAGTGAGGTCCATCTTAGTCTGCTCTTACAAGTTATGACTACAGGGCCGCAACACAACAGCTGCATTCACATCATTTTCTTTGGTCATTTTGATCATATCTATTTTATCTAACATCTTAACGTCAATGTCCAAGTGACTTGATAGACAACTCATTTTCATTCATGTGCTTTTCAGTGGTGGTTGGTGCACAAGAGAAAACACTGAGTCAGTCTCTTACCTGATCAACTTCTTGGAGCTTCTTTAACGCATTCTCAGCAATGAGCCGTTTGACATCAGCAGCATCGTACATAAAGAGACGATAGTTTAAGTCCCCGAGCCAGATTACTACACTGAGACACACAAAAGGGACGGGAAAAGCTTCAGAGAACAGAAGTACAGAACAAGCTTTGTTGTGAATAGGATTATTCTCAGTCTGGCTCATATGCTTGATAAGATAATAAACCCATTTGTACTTCTGGAAAATGAGGGGATATTGGTACATAAATCCATTAAAGCAGAATCAGTTAAAACAATTAAATGTCAACTGTGAACAAGACGTCAAAGTGATGATAGAAACACAACCAATGAGGGTAAAAATCGGACTGAGAGCGTGGATCGGAATAACAACTGACAAACTCACTCGTGCTTGACGATACTGAGGGGGGGGTGTTCCAGTAAGTGGAAGGTCATGCGGGCACAAATGTCTTTATAGTCCTGATTGCGGCGCTCGAAGTCTTCGACGTGTGCTGCTAGATGGGAGTTGACAATGCAGAAGCTTGTGTTGTGGAAAACAAACCTCACTGCCACGCCTCCTTTGTTCCCCTGAAACATCAATCAAACAGGTCCTTATTTTAAAGTTACCGTTACACGCAGTAAATTTAAAAAGTCAGTCATAAAAAAAAAAACAAGAATTTAACATTGTTATTTCACAGTTTCAGTACAATGGCTTAAAAGGGGGAGCATACAAAGCAGTAATTGTGAACAAACCATTTTCCCCATGATTCCGGTCCCCACATGCTCTGCAGCCACTTCTTTTATGTGATTCTTGTGCATTTTCTTTACAAACACCACAAGCATCATCCCAACTAATCGTATGATCCGAACCTGCAGAAATTAAACAAAATGTAGGCTTTGATACATTTCCAGTTACAAGTAGTCCTCCACTTTTTCCACAGTGGCCTGTTGAATATTGCTCATTTTTCCATTTTCATTGCGTCTATAAACAAAACTCACCATCTCAAAAATTTGTGCACACATACTCCATTTCTACTCACCCTCTTATACTTGGCTTTTGGGTGCAAGTTCCTCTCCACAGTATCAACCCACAGCTGCTCCTTGGACGAGTCCATGTAAAAAAAAGCCTCAGTGCTCAGGTCCAATTCTTGAAAACTACATTAGGGAAGGATATTCAAAATTATTTGGACGTAAGAAATGGACAAAATATGCAATCTTATGGTCTAAAAAGTAGTGTTAGGGTGAATCTTTCATTCTCACTGACCCCAGAGCATATATATCAGGAGGTTCAGCATCACAGCAGAGCCATGTTTCAAGGCTGCTGTCTGGAGGTTGGCCATTAACGTTCCACGTACCTGTAAAAAACCTGCGGTGCAACAGTCAGTGTATGTGAGAGGCAGCAGAAATAGATTAAAAATGTTTTACTTTCCAACTTAAAGCGCAGAGTATGAAGAAGCTCCTCTCACCTGTAGGGCCGAAGGTCCACATATTCATTTTCTTTCTTTGCGAGGCGATGTTTAATGAGGTATTCTCTTTGTCCGGCCTGGCTGGAGAGCACAGCCTGTTTCATGCTGTTGGTGGTGGGACTGTCACTCCAGGACTGTGGCCTGTCCCCATACTCAAACCCTGACTTAAAACTACTACAACGGGATTTTCAAAACAGAACAACAAGTCAGACAGATTACACATCAAGATACTGAGCTTCGAAGGACTTTGTTTCTTAAGCAAACTTAGTTCAACAGATATTAAGCACTTTTAGCCGGCAGAGCTGTTGTTGACAGATGTTTTCAGGCTTACTTACTCTGGTTTGCTGCTAGTAATCATAGAGTTGTCTCCGGCCTGGAAAGAGACAGCCCTGTCTTTCAGGACCGGTGCAGGAGGAAGAGGATTTGTTGGAGCGAAGGAGGCTTTGCGGGGAGGTAGAGGAGGAACAGGTGGAGGCTCCCTGGAGGCAACAATGCGATTCTGATGGTTCTTCTTCTCTTCAACTTTGAGAGTGTGGTTGAAGCTTTCCTCAAATCCAAAATCTGTCGCAAGTGATTGACCTGGTCCTTCAGAAAAAATAGGATTCAATCAAATGTTAAAATAACCAAATGTTTGAGGAGTGAGAGATTCAATATTGTAACCGCTGCAGTGGTTAGGTTCATTCCTATTGTTTCCCATTATTTATGCTTTCTATACCGTAAAGCTGGTGCTTCATCACATTACCTGTGTTATTCTGATTTGTTGAAGTGGTGTTGTTAAGACTGGTCGATTTGGGTGTGCTGACTCCAGAACTCATAGTGTTAGCTGTCTTGGTTGCTCTTTGTGGTGGGATGGGGACTGGACCTCGATGGGCCGCAGGTGTAAGGGGTTCCATTGTTTTGGGTTTGGGGAGTTTGGATGAAACTGAGAAAATTCAAACAGCGTGTCAGAAGGAAGCAAAGACAAACATTTTCATTCAACATGCTGTAAACCAACAGAGGGCCCTGGAAAACAAAGACAAAGCTATCAAAATGTACATTCTGTTTCAACTCATCTCTGTAAATATGAATATTAACTCAGAGGAAAATTAGCAAACACTCAAAGGTGTAACGTCCTGACATTACAGGCCTGTTTCTCAGCTATGACAAGGCTCAAGGAAGAAGAGTTTCCTCTTTTACCACAGGATATTACGAGCAACTATTTGTAAATGAGAGGAACTGGTAGAGTTAGCTGTCAAACTGGATGGGCGGGTTCTGAGAAATCTGTCCTCTACAAATACTCTGCTTCAAAACGTATTTCCTAACCAGGATGTTGGTCGCAGAGGTGGAAACAAAGAGGATTTAAAAGCAAAAGTGACTGAGTGGATAAGGTGGATACAGCAGCTAAGTTCCCATCTAGACTCCTGGTAGGATGAACTTTAGCCGCTTTTAATTTCCCTGCTCATTAGTCAAATTTCAAGTCTCTAAGACTCTATTTGCATAAAATCAATCCCATGAGAAAAGCAGCTGCCAGTCTAGAGGAAAAGTTGGCCTTGTGCAATACTGGACCTCAAAACAATGCAGAAACTTACAGGCAGAGTGATCAAGAAATGGTTTCCAGAGAACAGTTTCATTATCTTAAAGATGTTCTGTCAGGGTCCAGAACTGAATATTGATTTTATCTAGATACGGTTGCATAACAAATGAGGAAAAGTCCAAGTATCAGTGGATGTGTGCCATCATTCACTGTGCATGCAAGTAAGCTAACATCAACATCCTATTATCTGACACAGGCTGTGTATTTAACACTTACTGCAAATGGCTTAAAGTGCAACTAAAGTATATACATAAGACATTATGGAAATGTGTTTGACGTTATTAAGAGTTTTAATTTGTTCTATGACATATAACCTCAGAAATCTAGAGGAAAATGTAGCCAATTTGAGCAGTGTTCCTCACCAGTGCATAATATTACATCATGTGAGGGAGTTCTCTCTACTTTATCTCATGTACATCTTTATGTACAGTGTAGGTGTGTCACAGGGTTTTTTGTACTTCTGATAAAAGGTAGTAGATGATTTTGGTTATTTTCATCATTGCGAATTACTGCGTACAACAGGTTTCACAAACTCCAGCCTTTCAAGACAAACATTTCTGAGTTAATTAAGCTCACACAGGTCGCTTTTCTGCATGGATGCTGTTTGTGCAGCTGAAGAGATGGGACATCACTGACACTTATGTATCAGCTTCTGACTCGAGGATTATGGACCAGAAGATGGCAGAAGCAAATGAAACCGATTACAAGCAGTTCACTTTGTGGGGCTGCTTCTAATATGTCTCTATCGGCATCAGGCAGCCAGGACAACAGGGGTATGAGCTGAAGGACTGATGGTGACAAAGGGCTGAGGTAAAGCTTACGGTGATGGGAACAGCTTTCTAAAAGTCTTGTTTTATCTTTCGTGTCTCTCCTGATTTACCTTCCATACCTTGCTAAATGTAGCCTAACTTTGTCATACAGTATGGCTAATATGGCCTCTGTTTTGAGCCCCATTTAATACAGCAGTGTTAAATGCGAGCCTCTGTTTTTGTGATACTCTGACATGCACTGGTAGACTTTACAGTACAATGAAACAATGTTAGCAATCTTTAGTAAACGTAACAAACTCAGCAGCACAATGGAACAATTCTTTACTGGTTCTCATCTCTCCACTAAGTTATTTATCTCTGTTGGATGAGATTTCTCCATATTCTCATCCATTTCTGGTCTTATTGTTGTGTCTTTGGCTCATAATGTCAAGGTTTTAGGCAGAATTTGCTCTTTAAAAGCAAACTCCATGTGCAAATCTTTATTTGTTGGTTAGAATTGCAAAGACTTAACAGCTTCACGACAAGAAAACAAAAAATAAAATAAAAAATACAAATAACACAGATTCTAAAGTAGTTTTGACACATTTCCCTCCAAAAGTCAAGTGTCCTGATTGAGGTAACAGAACTACAAAACCGTGTTCTGAGTCAAAGCAATGCCACAAAATCATGTGAGTAACCCTTCCATACATGCTGTTTCCCAAAAGCACCACCGAAAACATCAGATTTCCTATTTTAAATAGAGATAACCAAATAACAAAATAAATCTGTGATTGTGCAGATAAGGATTAGTGGAGGCACCCGTAGTCAGGTGAATGGCAATATGTGCAGATGCAATACAAGACCTGGAAAAAACACTAAAGTGCACCACTCTTCAGCAGTATACAATATATACGTTTCATAAAGGGTAACTGTGAATGGTGGCTTTCTTAACTTTGCCAGTGACTCATCACATATTCCCGCCTGCCAGAACAGCACATTTCCTCCTGCCACTGTTTAAACACAACGAATACATGAAAGGAATATGACACAGAAAGTACACGGAAGCATTATCTTTGCTCAGTTTATCGGGTGGTATTTCCTCTCCTAAGATAACCCAGAATGCTCTAAAAGAGAAAACAATTTTTTATTCACAGAGGTGGGCTGGCGCCTCTCTTGGTGATTAAAGAAAAAAAGGGAATCAAGAATACAGCGAGAATACACAGGAGAGCAGCATGCGACGTAATCCACCCTTTGTAAATAAATGTTAGATGAGTGACTGAATAATTAATCATCACACTGCTTTAGACCACTGACAGACAGTCCAATCTTACCTTGGTCCTGAGCGCTCTTCACCTGAGCAATGAAGGTGTGGGTCCGATCATCGTCCTGGAGTTCCAACAGCAGCTCTGGCACTTTGTCCCCTTTGATTCGTATTCTAACCCAGGCTTGAGAGGGGAACAGAAAACACATGCATGTTGGACATCTTTGGATTTCACAAACGTAGTAGAAATACAAACGGTCTGGGAAACAAAGCAAAGTGATGTAACAGTAAACCAATTCAGCATTCTTTCAGAGCGCCGTGGCAACTCATGACCAGAGTGTGCTACTAAATAAAGACGTAGCTGCAGGCATGCTCTAAAAGTGCAGTGCGGCTGGATAGGGGCTGAGCTGCAATGAGTGCCGTGATTGAGATCTGCTAGATAAAATCTTGAATCAGACTTATCAAATTATTAACTTGAAGAGACAAAAAGTACTCACAGTCGACTGAGAAGTTAATGAGAAGAGCCTCTTGAGCTTCTGAAAGGAAACAGGAAAGTTGCTTAAGCATTGAGATTCAAAGGTCTGTAGTGGGAGTAAACCAGTGGTGGCGTTAATCATTCAAACTCACACACAATCTGTATAGTGTTTCAATTTGAATTTTCCTTCAGGTGCAAATCAAACTCTGCCCTGACTTTCACTTTTACATCACTGGGACATACCGTAACTCTGAGTAATGAGTAAAACCCTAAAGGTTAAGAAAATGTGAGGCTGGATCTGGGAATCACATACATATATCAAACCTCATACACATATCAAAATCGAAAAAGGGGGTTTTAAGAGTTGTCAGTTTAATTTAATATTTGATCATATTTACAATACACAAAAAAGTTCAGAAAAACAAAACAAGCCACATACCTCGTACAATCTCAAAGTTACTATTGATGGGTATGGACAACTGAGCCACAGGACGAGACACTACGGCATCAGGGTTGGCCAAAACACCCAATCTGGATGAGAACAGCACAAACTCTGATGTCAAAACAAATCAGGACTGAAATAAAGTCTACTAAAAACTCATCTAAAAAACAGAGCACATACAGATGAGCTCCAAAATCTGCGTTTTCTCTCAAAACAGCCATCATTTTACACTCAAAATTGAGACTCATGCAAAGCATTCAGAATGAAAACATAAAATACAATGTGGACAGACATGCTATTAGGGTTAGAGTGATTAAAATGCAAACCAAGTCATTTAGTCATCCACAGAAACAGCTTCAAATCTGTGATGTGGATCAATGTAGGCGGGGTCACATTCCAGTCACAAATGACTGACTTACAGCAGGGGTGACAGTGGCTCTCTGGGCACTGCCCACACTTCCCCGCCACTTTACAATAACCGTGATTATGGTTGAGGAGAGGAAAATGATTCAGGCTTGCGGGACTAAACGTGTCAGGGCAGTTTCCCTGAATCTCTGATGTCGAAATCTACAGAACATCCGACAGCAAAAAGAATTTAAGATAACAAGATAATATAAAACATGTTACAGTTTAGTAATCCAGAATTAATGACTGAGGTTTGGGACATTATGGTGTTCAGTAACTGAGAGTGTCTGATATGTTGCCGAGTATAATGTGTAATTTTATCTGTGCGAGTTTGAGTTTGCTCTTCTAACTTCTCACACCTCTACTCTTGGCAAAGAAAAAGTTCCCAACAAATACTGACTCAAAACCTCTCCGTGCTGTTGCTTAACGACAGGGGTGTCAGAATAGTGTACCTCAAGTTGGTATTAATAGCACAGCTGTATTACTGTGATGTGCAGCCATTTACACTCATAGTTTAAAAATATCTTGTACAATCATACAATCACCACTGACTCCAGATATGCAATTGGGAATTCAACATATGTCACCCTTTTCACGTACGAAACAATTCAGTCACAATAAGATATTTGTACTGAAACACTCGTACCCGTTTGTCATGTCTGCCATCAGGTTTCTCCTGTCAAAACTGCTCCTAAGTTTAGTTTGTGAGGATTTAACACAGTTAGCTGAGCATGCCACTGTGTGGCCATGTGAGTCTCATTACAGTCCAAGATGAAGTGAAGGAATTCTGGATAATCTGGATAAGTGAGCTGGCTGCTGGTGGAACTAAATGCAAACTACACTGATGATTCAACATCCCCCCTGCCATTTCCCACAATGTTCCCTTTCACAAAACAAACACTGGAGCTGTCACTGACCATGTTCCACCCACCTGACTTTGAAGCTAAATCACAGCTAAGAACAAATCAGAGTAGCAAGAGGAAGTTTTTTTTAGTGTGGGGAGAATGTTCGCTCAGCTTAAAGATCTGGGTTGAAATCTACTTGATGCCACACTGAATCAAATCAACACAACTCCACGGGAAGCACTTCTGTGTAGAAACTAATCTCAGTCGAGTAGCATCACACCCGGTACTGAATGTCTTGGAGACCAAACCTGCAGCACGGTCTTGCGTTATTCAAATTAAATGGTTTAAATGGTTTGTTCCTTTCAAATATACTTTATAGTTTCTACAGGTGGATACCTTACATTCATGTTTGTTTGTTTTTAACCATATCAAGCCACATTTGGGAAGCAGTATGGTTGCTGTGTCAATGTTAACAGATTAAATAGCTCCTACACACATAAACCTGCCCAAGTCACACACTCCAGCTCCCTCTAACAAAGACAACTATCAAGAACTTGGATTGAAATTGAAAAAAAAGAGGGAAATGCTGCAGATGAAAATCTTTAAGCCCCAATTATGGTCCTATCTGACAAAAACACTTTTTTTGTTTTCAGTAGCTTAGATCTCTTGATACTTACATAAAGTCTCCACTGCGCTGAATTAGTGACAGTAGTCTGGGCTCCTTCTGGCCAAACCTCAGCTCCTGACCTCTCACAGTGTGAGCAGCACAATCAAGGAATTATTGTGATGGAAGATGAGAAAAGGAGCTTGGGCATTACAACTACAGTTTTTATTTCAGCCCACTCAGGACACAGCCCAGTTGTCATTATCTTAAATTGGTATTCGTGCAGCTTAACATAGGAAAGGTGTTAAAAGAAGCCATGCTAACTGATTAGATGGCAAGTCATAAGACAGAAAAAGAGGAGTTTGTTGGTGGCAGTCAATGCAGCCATGTTACCTTGTTGTAGCTAAACAAGGGCTAACGTTAACCTATTACACAATAAAATTATTAACCAAGGTAAGTAACAACAGCCTGGTCATGTGTTAACATGGTTAGCAATGAACTAGCTTGAGAGCTGGCAGGATTTATATTAGAACATGGTTAGTAAACCAGGTGGTTGTTGTTGATATTCAGTACAAGTAACGTCCAATTACGTTACCTGAGATTCACTGAAAGCTAACGTTAGCGAACAAGCTAGAGCCAATTATAAATACTGAAAACATAACTCAAAAGGATATTGACAGGCATTCCTCTCCGCATATTCCCAAAGAGGACTCCATTCTTACCGGGAAATAGGAATATCAGTTTATGGAGCGGTGCACTTTGTGTTCGAGCGGGGCAGATGTTCGGCCAGAGAAAGTTAAATCCACACCCGGTGCTGCGGCGGCCTCTTTCCGGGCAGCTGTTCAGCCGTAGGTTGCTAATGCTAAAAGCTAGTTAGCCAGCTGTTGATGTTGTTGCTGCTGCCGGAGGAGAGACAGAAAGATTCAGCAAAGTGCCGACATCAAAATATCCCGATTAGAGTCCAACATTCTGACGGAAAATGTCCGGCTTTTCTCGTGTCGCACTCGGCGTCAAGAGGCAGACTTCTCGGACCACATAGCGTTAGCGGGCAGTTTGGGACAGATAGTGAAACGCTACAGCAGGGAGTTTGCTATGTGGACTCCCTCCGCCTACCTCTCTGACTCGGACTAATCGTCTTAATTTTTAACGGCAGTCGTGAACAATTAGAAGTGCATAACGCCATCTTCCGCCCCGGAGTGAGAAGTGTTTATATACATATATACTGTATATTATGTATATATCTCTATCAACAGTTTAATAGCTTTATCAAACTATGGATGGAACAAGCTTGGTGGATGTTCATACAGGTTTTTATTTTTGCAGAAAGGTTTGATATGTTTGATGAAAATCTATGTAATTTTCTGCTTTTTTTCAGATGAAGTAGAGGGTAAGTATTTCTGGAATCATGAGCCAATAAAAACGCAGTTAATACTTTGTTGTACTTCCACTGACTTTCATGGCAGCTTGAATTCTTTGAGGACTTCACGACTGAAACACAATATTCTTCATCAACCATATTCAAACTTTTTTGTACAGCAGCTGACAGATCAGCTTTGGCCCCATTATGGATGGAGATCTGAACTTTTTCCTGGCTATATCATTACATTGATATGTCTTTACTGAAGGAAAGTTTAAACACTCTTTGCACTGTGGTATAATGCCCTGCCATCCTGAAAAAATGGCTTCAGCATCACCAAACCTCCTTTGAAGGAAAGTTGACTGAAGGAATAAGAAAACTGTCCAAAATTTCCAAAAGTTCACCAGTACGTTAACTATAGAGGTAAAGACTGCCATCTTTTCTGGTCCTTAACATGACATCAACCTCATATCATTAATGACGGGGGAAATTTGCTTGTTTTCCTCAGGCAGTTATTTCTATATGTTTCATTGGCTCTGCACCAAGTTCCAGCTTCATCTCCTTGTCTTGCACATTGGTGATTCATAACTGAACACCACTTTTATCCAGTCTTCCATAGTTCACAACTGCTTCTCTTTAGTTCACTGTAACCTTGTCTTCTTCTGTTTGGGTGTTAGTGATGGTTTACGTTTGGCTTTTTTCTGGTTGTAAATCCTATTTCCTTGAGCTAGCTTCTTACAGTTCAGTTAAAAACAGCTGCTCCTGTTTCTGTCCATTTGTTTTTCCATTTCATTTAAATTTTCTATTTCAAGTCACATTAATTTGAATGCTCTGTCCTGACCCTTTGACGTTCTTCTTTGGACAACTAGTGTTTCCCTTTCACAACCTTCCCATCTTGGTTGTACTTGCTCCATATTTCAGACACAACTGACTAAGAACAGTCATCAAGTTTTGAGTTGAATGATCTTCTTGAAGGAGCTTTATCATCTTTTCCATTGTTTCCGTCTCCTGCTCATCTATTGGGGCCATGTCTTGTGTAAATCAGCCAGCTGCAACAGCTCAGTAGTCTCTGCAAACTGTCCCTTTTAACTGCAGACTTGTTTACATATTTAGACTTGTTGACCCATCTGTTGGGAAAATCCAACATATTTTTCCTGCTACTTCAACTTTTATAGTTATGTTTTACAAAGCCCTAATTCAGCTGTCAAATTAACTTGTTTTGTATTATTTTTGTGTTTGTGAATGAACATTCTCATAGTGAGCTGATTCCATCATTTTTACAAGAAGTTTTAGTACAAAATAGGAAATACCAACAAGCCAGTAACACTTATTCTAAACTTTTTACTTAGACATTATATTTCTTTCTAAAAACAACCTAACTCGTGAATTACGTGTTTACAGCGGTGAACGCGTTGTTTGGCCATGATAGTTAAGTTATTGTACATGATATCCTTTTTGATGCCATCATATTGGAAAGTGTATGATCTACTTTTGAAAACATTTTCAGAAGGGTTTTGTAAAGTTTAAACATTTATTTTTTTTTGTTTTTTACAAAAAAACCTAACGTGAACAGATTTTATATTCATGATCCTAACATGAGTTTCTTTGGCTTTAGATGCAAAGGATAGAATTTGGGGCCCTGTGATGGACTGGTGACCTGTCTAGGGTGTACAGCTGGGATAAGCTCCATCCCAGCACAATCCTGGAATGGATAGATTAGGTATAGAAAATGAATGCGTGAGTAAGCCACATGTGATGGCAGCAGTTTGGAGATTTGCTCCTACTGTGGCTACATTCGAGCTATAAGGAAGTCATAGTAGTACAGCAAATCAACCAGGAATTAACCAAATGAATCAGAACTGGTGCTAATTAATCTGAGCCACGGTCCATTTCTATCAAAATATACTAAAAACATCAACTTTTTGTCAAAATCTGTTCATACTGTCTGCAGGGTTGTTTTTCCAATTAGAGGCGTTCAACTTTTTTTCATTTTCTTTTAGACCCAAATAAGGAGGGTGTAACAGCAGACTTTCCCAGTCTGCTTGATAGCGCTCCAACACACCCAAATGGTGTTAAGTATTCTGCACTTAATGCTGTGTGCATCTGACAGGACAAAATAAATAAAAACATTAACTGTTTGCTACTCCCATTCGATTACTTTGCACTGTACTTAAGCTTTTGAAACTATTCAAAGAGGATAATTGAAAAAAAAAAAACATTACACAAAGACATCAACATAAAGAGACTAGATTTCTCATCCATGTTTATTAGTAAGAATAACCTAGATTGCATTTACTGGTCTGAATATTTTTATAGTGCATCCTACATTCAACCCACATCTAATCAAAGGAAAGACAATGGAATTAATGGAGCAACACTGCAGTTGTATCTAAAATGAATTCAAACAAGAAACTGGCTGATGTAAACATCACTCTTGTATTCAACTAGAAGCACTTCATTATTAATGAGGCAGCGCTAAAGTTAAAGAAACTTTCTGTGTTTGATACCTGTCATCAGCGTACAGTTTAGAGCAGAATGATATGACCTCAGTCAGTTGTTGTAGGTTTTAATCTTGTGAATGGCATAGGGGCTGGAGTCCAGGTGTGGCCAGATGTCTCCGCTGGGCAGATCCCTCATCTGTTCCACCTCACGTTCAACCATCTCCACTGTTAAGGTTGATGGGCTGAAGATGTCTGCCGTGCGATAAGACTGCGTGAGGCGACGGAAGGACGACGCGTCTGAGATGTCATCGTCAAAGAGGTCGTCCATGAGCTCCTTCCGCTGTCTGCGTGATGCCTTCATCTCGTCCTTCAGGTCAGACACCAGATCTTTAACATCTTTCACGAGAGTGGAGCGGACACCGAACAGGCAGAGCAGGAACACCAGACCAGCACAGATCCCAGAGACAAAGTACAGAGCCACTCGCTCAGGGAGACCTGGAGGAGAGATCAAGGGTCAAACTAAACTCATAATGTACTCACACTGAAGACGACAAAATCACTGCTGGCCAGCCTCAAAAACTGTGTACTATTCCATAAAAAGCTACATTTGTATAAAACTTTAACAAACTTGTCATTATTGGTATTATATTTGTCAGTTACCAGAGAAAGTCTGTCCTATGCTTTCTACGGCTAAAAAAAATCCATAAAAGGGATTTAAGCCTGTTATGCTGATTAACATTGAACAATTTCTGTAATTGATTGTTAAAAATCTAAATCTACGGCTCTGGAGTGCCATCCTAATTGCAAAAGGCTACTCATTTTTTGTTTGATTTTGTTCATAAGTGTCCTGGAACAGTTAACACAAGCCTTTCATTCCTATTTATAAAGAGCCTTTCAGTGATTAATTAATGCTGTCAAATGAAAGGAAATAAACTGATTAAAGACATTTGTAGAAAAAGACAGTATAAAATATTTCATACTTGACTTTTAGAGTTAGTCGGTACGGGCAAGGAAAAATTTACTTTTGACATGAGAGGTTTGTGCAAAAGGAACAGAGATAGTCTTGTACAGACAGATACTCATATTACAATTCAATCTGATTATGATGGTATGACCTCAAATTAGCTTTGATTAGTTTTTGCAGTTGAACTCTTAGGTTTTATGTGTTCTACCTCTGGGATGTTTGGGGGGGTCGGAACATGCAAACACACCCACATGGTCCCTCAAATACAACAATTAAATTCAGATGTACATGCAGCTCTGATGTCCACAGGCATCAGTGCACATACCCAGTATTTTTTCAATGATCTCCAGAGAGTTGGTTAAGATCACATTTTGTGGCCTGTAGGTGGGGCCAGTGTACCATCCACCTGCAGGTGAGAGGGGTCTGGACTCAGAGGCCAGTCAAAGCACGTAACAAAACCTGTGAATATTTGGTGCCATTCTCACCATGTGTATAGTCTGAGATCATGAACGGATCTATGGACCCTCGACCCACATCTTCGAGAAGATATCTGGGCACTAAAGAGGAAAAGAGGGAGTTTTTCAATAACCAGCAAACCATGTCGATTTAGCCATGAACAACAACATCTGATCTGTCATTTACCACAAGTGAAGGATACCCGCAGGTGTTTCCTGGTGCCGGGAAAGCAAGGGTCCCCAAAGGTTTGAGTATCGGCCAGGACTGAACAGTTCGCTCTGCCGTGACATCGGCGTGACACCCTCCTCAGAGCCACAGGAGACAAACACTCTGAAATGAATTAAAAAGAATATTCAGGAATCAGCGCAAGGATGTAAAGATGCAATTCCACCATGTCTCTATCACCGAGAACTGTTTTGTTATATTAGCACTCAATTTCAGACCCATGTCAGTCCGTGATCCAGGTTCCTGTGGACAGTTGGGACTGCCATGCAGCAGGTGCCCAAATGTAGCAGAGTAGATGGCGAGGACGCTTTCATTTTTACATGTCAGCCTCAAACGCTCATTTTCACACACCAGTCTTGTGCGATGATGCTCTGAAAATCATAGGACATGACTCGAAAGTTACAAAAAACAAAAAAACATCACAGTGAACATTTATGCAGCAACTTTCACACTGATTTATATCAAAACCACGATGCACCTATTGACAACCTGATGTGTGTTTGTTTATGTAAAGCAGGCAAATCAGTGTCAAATGCGTGTTTTCTCATAAAGCATAACTTAACTGTCCATGTGTATACTGAAACTGTTTCTGCTTGCTACATTTGAGCTCTTATTAAATTCCTACATTACATGTTTCCAGTGAATGGTGAAGGATGAAATCCCATTTCTTCACTCTCACACTAAACAAGAATGTAATTTATCTGAGGCAAGACGAGGCTTCGGCTGCCAGAGTTGTATTTTTGTCTCATTATCATTAAAAGTAAGAACCTTTTTGGTCCAATCTTGTTTTTTGTGTATCCCAGACATCCCTGGACCCCAGTGTGCCTCTATGCTGACCCAAGTGCATAAGAGAAGATTTTGTAATAAAAAGGCAATAACTTTGGCAGAGACAGACTGAATCTTACACTGATCAGCAGGGAACAGGACCTCTGGGTGTGTTCTGTAATGTCTGCTAACAGGATGCTGCCACCTGATTCATTTGAGTGATTCCTAATGAGATCATCAATCTCATTTACTCGTGTCAGCGGTTTTAATGTTGCAGGTGATCAGTGTGTAACCACGTTTTCAGCTTTAACTGGTGCAAATACAGGCTGTTGACAAATATGGCAAGAAATTATAATGTCTGGCAAGATAGTACCTCTTCATGGTCCTCTTTTCTTGGCAAACATTATCATACTAAAGATATAAAAAGGCACACTAACGTGCAAAAAAAAAAAGGAAAAAAATAATTGTCAAAAAAATTAAATAAAGGTTACTGATAGTGTATAGTTTGTCCAAACTGAAATTGCAGTTTTATAAATGTTAATAAGTTTGCTCAATTAAGGAACTGCGTGGAACAGTTAAAAACTCAGGAAAATAATAGTAAGTGGGCATTATGTTTGCATTGTCTTGTTTTAACTTCTGTCAAAGTCAGTGATGATGTTTGATTCTCATAAAATGGTTGACCAGAATTAATGGCTTTAGATATCTAACAGCTTTAGTTGCTTAATCCTCTCACATAATTTGTTCATTTTGACCGTAGCTGCTCAGTGTTTTACCTGGTTGGCACTTGTAGGAGACTAAGAGGTACTTGCTGGTGAGCGGACAGGGGTCCTCCCCAAAAACTGGACTGAGAACGGGGATGTGACACGACCGATGATCCTGACACTCTGACACCACCTTCTGCTAATGCAAGAAAACGTGTTTTGACCACAATCCTCTGCAACAGGAGCCATTCATGAAAGAATTTCAGGAAGGCAGAGCTTTAGGAAGACAGAATTCAGATTAATGTCACTGTGGTCCCATATACCTTAACAGCAACTGAAGACGTGCATTCTGTGTCTTCCTCCACAGTCATGTTTGTGTTTGCAGAGGGGCATAGATGCTTATTGGGAACATGTCGTCCATAGAAGGCTGATAAGACGGCTACAGACGTCCTGGAGGGACATTTGATGATGAGCATATCTCCTTCACAGGCATGAGCCGTGTGGTTCTTCAGAATACTGTGGAGATACACTGACAGGCAACACAAGGTGATGCCAGTTTCACTTTACTCCATTTTCATTCATGTCAGTATTAAAACACAAGTTTCACATCTATTTATTACAAATCAGGCTGTTTTCCTAAAGTGAACAGACTTAACTAACTCTGTATCATCATCTAATATCAAATAATTTAGTATCCAGTCTGTATCTGGAACAGTTCAGGCAAATCAGAGTCAAATGCTTGTTTTCTCATAAAGCATAACTTAACTGTCCATGTGTATACTGAAACTATTATATACTGAAATCTGCTTGCTACATTTGAGCTCTTATTAAATTCCTACATTACATGTTTCCAGTGAATGGTGAAGGATGAAATCCCATTTTTTCACTCTCACACTAAACAAGAATGTAATTTAGTTTGAATGAATAAATTCTTCTGCCACACTTGTTGGTCATTCTTGCTTGAGTACAGGGTGGTGTCCCCAGAGTCACTGGGTGTAACTCTCCAAGACAATGCTTGGACTATGACAACACAGACAAACATGTCTGGCAACAGCACATAGACACAGGACTGAAGTCTCCCTCCCATCTGTGTTTCCTGTGCACAGCCCCTGAATTGTGAATTTATACTGTAATCCATTTTATGGACAAATACCACAATATACAATTGACAAACCTTTTAAATGTTAAGGGGGAAAACATGGAGGTTTATAGTTAGTGGAATAGTTACAGTTGGGCATAATTATGTTAGGAGTGAGGAAAAATCAATAGGAACTTAATGAGTTGGTATGATGTCCTCTGAAGTGATGGAAACACAACTGTGTGTATGTGTGCTGCACAGGGGCGGTACCAGGCACTCTGTCACAATGAACTATTATTAGGCTGCTGCTTCATGAAAAAAAAAAAGAATTTTGTGTGGTCAGATAAAAAGATACACAAAGCTTTGGCTTCATAATGAGATAAAATAACTCATCTTATAAACAGACGCAAACTGTTTATTTATTGCTTTGGGAGTATCTCGTCCTATTCTGTGAATATCTAAGTTCAGGACCTGTTCTGCAGCCCCTTCACCCTGATTCTGGTCGTTCAGCAAGAATTTAACCAGCTGCTTAGAGAGCAGGATGCGCACATTATTAGGAAATGTCTTTTCGAAGCTTCCTGTTGGAAGCTGGCACAGCTGGAAAATCATGCCTCAGCAAGTTTTTTTAACTTGTAATTGATATAAAAACAAAAACAAGACACTTACTAGAGAAATCAGGCGCCGAATGTGCAGTGTGCATCTTCAGAGCCAAATGGAGAGAAAGAAGACAAAAAGACCAGCAGAAACTCCATGACATTGTCATTGTGCTCCACCAGCAACAGACCCTGAAGATTTTATTGAACTGGGTTGCTGTGCTGGGAGAAAATGGTCAGTAGGTCAATGATGCCATTGTGTTTACAAAAAACAGACACTCGTAGTTAGCAGTAAGAATAAATCACAGCTTGAAACAGAACTTATGAGTAAGCTGAAAAAACAGTTAAACATGTACATTTATTTGAAAAAAGACACTATTTTAGACTGCATTTCTGTCAAAGCTCTACACTTATTGACTTTATTACCAAGAGTTGAATACAAACAGAGAAAGAGCAGGGAGGGGATCATTTCTCAATAAGAAACAGCTACCCTGATTTTCATTCTGTTTACAGCCACAGTTATTGATGGACAATTATCTAAATATTTGTCTCTTGGCAGTGACGATAGCCAAGGCTGCAGCCTCCCTGCAGTTTGTTCCCATCTGCACTAAACACCCAAACACAATATACACAGTTTCCCTGGATATAGCAAAGGGGTACAAATCCTTTGCAATCTGTTTATCTTCTTTCTGATAATCCCAGGTTGTAAAGTCAGTTGCAAATACAGTTCAATTCCCCCTGTTAACCAGATAAACACAGTTCTTTTTCATGCTTCTTCTCAAAGAGGAGAGACGTATGACACTCCTGTGTGAACCTTATATGGAATTACCTGTGATTCCTTTACCAAAAAGCATAGTGTAGTCACAGTGTTTGTTTCCTTGCTTATATCATTCTCTCCTGAAATGAAAAAGCACCTACTGACTTCACAAGATGAAATAGAAACATCAGGTTATTTGTGATGGATTGTAATGGACCATATATATATGGTTAGGTTTAGTGTTTAGTTTGGTTTGGTTTAAAAGTATAAATACCAATAAATAACTGTGGTTTCAGTCTAAGTTTAATACTGTTATTGCAGCTGTAGACTGCAAGAACAAGAACAAGAAAAAGCAAGAACTTTTTGTGCCGCACAATTTACTGCAAAAAAAAAAGACAGTCTGCCAAGCCTAAGCATGTTAGTAATCAGAGACGTAGACAATATAGTCATCTACATGCTAGTCATGCTAGTTGTCAGCCTAGATATCCTAATCGGTAGCCTAACCATGCTAATGCTCAGCGTGTAATGTGTGTAATGTAGTGGGTTGCTGAGTTTAGCGTGCTAGTCATTAGCCTCACTGTGCTAATGCCCAGCCATGGCAGTGTCTTATCCAGGGACCAGACATGATGAGCTAGTAATTGGCCTTGCCATGCCTAGCAGAGACAACAGAAGGTCCAATGGGTAGTTGAGTTAGATGTATGAGTTTGGCAGGATTCACAGGGACATGATGTGTTAACACTCACTGGTGGATTTATCTGATGTTTAGTACTGTATTGGGGTGCAATTAGTAACAATATCAGAGGTGTCATCAGTCAAGTGATTTGATTGGCTAGCACTTGCAATCCCAGTAGTGGTCTTTGGCAAGGATATAGACTTCAACTACTCTACTAATTTATTGCTCCACATATGTTTAGGCATGATTGTAGCACACTTGGTAACTCTTTAGGGATGAGACTTCAGGTCACTGGCCAAGAAACAGTACCAGCATGTAAACAGTACCCTCCTAAATGCAGCAATAATAAAATAGAGCAAGTTAACAAGCCTGAATTTCTCCAACAGTTGAGCTGTTTCTCAATGGTCTTACAAAGCTCTCTGCTCAAAAACATATTGACTATTCCTTACAAAGCAGGGTAACATCTTGGCTTTGCATGCCTGTGTGTCTGGTGTGTTTATCACAACATTAGTTCTCAGTCTCTTGGACTCCCCCTGCTAACAGTAAAGAGCCTGTTTATGAAGATAAGGCACGATTTTTTTTCCAGTTCCAGCTCCATGTCCATACGTATCTCCTTTCCGTGACGTTACGCTTTCCCATTTTGTTATTTTTTATGTAGCACATGAAGCGAGAGTTCCCTAACTATTCACATAACTGCCCATTTTTTTCCCAAGAACTTCTCAAGAAATCTCCTCTGTTGAAATCCATGAAGGCGCTGCCTGATTTAGTGGCAGTGTAAATAAAAGCTCCTCTTAGTTTCCTTTCCATACGCCCTGTCTTACTCATCATTTTGTCACAACTGTTGACATACCAACCAAAAGCAAAGGCATTCAAAATCCAGCACAGAGCTCAGGACATTATCAGTGATTGCAGGAATCAAAATTAATTTTTGAAAAATGTTCAGATGATGTTTCATTGGATCATTTATCACACGAGTTTCAGCAAACACACACTCTGGTGGAACAGCAGAGGACACACTAATGAGGGCTTATAGTTTAAAAGAAGAATGTTTTAATCAAGTGTGTAAGCGGGAGTAACACACCGCATTAAAATTCCACTCGCCTCACACAGGGAGTGTGGCCAGAGTGATTTAATATTCCTTGCACGTGTCTGCTCTAACTGACAGAGGAGTGTGCCATTGTGTTTAAAAAGGAGATAAGACTCCAGATAGTTGAAGTAATGTCATGACCTGCCTAACTCTGTTAAAAAGAAATATGAGGATATATTTTTTTCTTTCTCTACACCTTTTATATTTCCTGAGATGTTCTAGTGTGTTTATCAGATTCCCAGGTTTGTTGGAAATTTCCCTATAATGAGGTTTGTTTTCTCTGTAATGTTAACTCTCCAGATCCTACTTGGCAGATAGATGAGATATCCGCAGCACACAGCTTGATATCCTATCTTGTATCTTGTACTTTCATTTTAAATCCCTGGTGATAGTATTTCACAATTAACTTGTGTTGCAGGCCCCGCTTCTTTGTGGAAGTCTACACCACAGCATGCGGACTGCGTCATTAAAATTTCCCTTCCCCTTATTATTGTAAGTGAGACCGTATTACAGGAAACACCAGTGTTGAAAGCTGAGCCCTCAGTCGCCAGTAATTTTGATTTATCTACCAAGAAAACTTCATGGATTGTTAAACATGACCATTGATGAAACATTTTTTATTCGGTGGAAAAATACCAAACATTTTTTGCTGTACAAACTGTTTCTTAACTGCTCATACAGAATAAATCAGCTTTCAGGACAACCCTGATACAAAGTTTGACCTTTTCAAGGCCACAGCGCTAAGGGGATCTCCACCGCCATGTTGCAACCTATTACTCAAAATACCCCCAAGTACAACTTATCACTGCTTCAACAATGGAGAGAAAACCCAAGGGTTGGTACAGTGGAGTATCTTGCTTGGGGAAAGTATTTTTTTAAAAAACGCCTCCTGAAGAGCTAAGAGATTTCTACGATTGTTCATGACTCTAGTCCCTAGACTAGTAAAACATTTCATGGCAGTTTTTCTTTTATACTCTTCCACCATCTGGATTTATATTTCATGACCAAATTGGTATCTCTGAAGTTCTGATCTGTAAACAGCAGTTTAATGTTTTACATCCACTTTAGCTCCCAGACTACATGCTAAATGGTCTGTACTTATCTGGAGCCTTTTCAGCCTTGGCTGGGTTCTACAAAATGCTCCAGAAACATTTTTTATTCTTCCACTGACACACGGCAGAGTTACTTTTCATGGAGCTTGTTACCATTGCAACCAACTTGATATCTAGTGTCTTGATCGTGGATGCATTAACACATAGAGGGGCTTGGGTTTGACCCTTTTATTGGTGGATGAGTGTTCTACCTCCTCATTGTATGTCACTTCAGTTAAGATTAGCGTAAATCTTTTGTAATTTTTCCCATAAAGAGACTTGTAGACACATGTTGTGAAAATACACAAGGTAGGCCTAGAAAGACAAGCATGAGAAACAATAAAAACATTAAAAGCATGAAAAAGATAGTAGGCAAAGGAGTACTGAGAAGGGAGTTCACAGTCATGTTGTCTGCTCTGTGAGGCGGGACATAGGCACACTGGTGCTCTGAGCTGGACGCTGACGTGCTCACAAATCGTAACGCAAGCAAGAATATGAGATTATATGGTTATAAAGTTATAAGAATTCTAACTTTATGGTATATCATTTTAGTATAATTGTGTTGATAAGCCAACATAGTGGAGTGCTCATAAACAGTTGAGACTGAAAGGCCATTAGTGCAGCAAACATGTGGTTATTGGGAATGAAAATAAAAACTCCCAATACTTTTCTCACTATATGAATTTCCATAACATCTGCCACCCTCTATCTGAAACACTCAGTTTCCACTCCTGTGTTTATGTGTGTTCATGGTGATGTAGATAAGTATTTTTTTTTAATTAGACTTATCGTGTAGTTTAAAAGCATTGTCGTCTCTCTTTTATATGGAGCGTAGCCTGGCCTATCTGTTGACCCACACCTATAGTTTTTAGTTGATACTAAAATGGTGAACAAGCCATTGTCTACTGCCATTCCTTAAGCAATGCTAATGATTAATGCTATATCTTAATCTTATCTAGTAGCTCTATATGCTTTACATTAATAATTGATAGTTAAATGCACAATATTCATAAAAAGTATCCTAACTTATGAAGTGGAATTAATTGATAAATAGAATAGTTAATTCAGGTAATTCTTACATTCACAAAACCAAAGCACATGTATTGTTTTTAATACATGCCACAATAATAGATTACTATTTCCTGTGTGTCCCTAAACTCACTGTGGGTGCCCCCACAGATAAACCTGTTAGAATGTGAGTAGCTCAAATAAATTGTCTGAATTGTGTGTTTTGAGTCACCCGTTATCAGTTCCTGTGTCTTGCAATATGCAGAGGAATCTATTTTAAGCTCTCTCCTCATATAGTTTGGCTACGGGTATATAAGAGAGTCAGAGCATGTACCCCGCCCATTTTCCTGGACCCTCCCTCCCCCTGGCTTGTAAAAGTATGCTCAGAGCGATAGCCTCCCAAGAGCCCTCAGACAAACTCAAGCTGCTGTGAGGTGTTATTCTTTCTCCTGGCATCCACCACCACACAACACTTTTGAAACCAGAGCTGCACCTATTGAAGGACACTTTTGCCAACCATTTGCTAAAAGAGAATCTTTGGCTGAAGGATAGTTGGAATTTTTGAAAGTGAATAAAACTTTTTTCTTTGACAACATGGCACTTCGGCAGAACTCGGACAAGGAGCCAAGCATTGAGCTGTTCATTAAGGTTAGTATTCTCTTCTCACATTCATCCCATCCAGGATTCACAGTCAAAACTGTGGGATTTGAATCCATATGAAATTTAAATGCTGGAGTTGTACATCCTTTCATTCTAAAGAAGAAAGACAGTCACAGTTGTATTTAATGGTCAATTATTCGTCCAAAGAAAGAAATCTCCAAAGAAGAATATTAAAGAAAATGTTCACATATAAGCGACATCAATCAGAGGACAACTCTCCTTTTGATTGGTGCTGCCTCCATAGACCATGTGCTGCAGATGCTGAGGTGTTTATATCCTCGCTGAGGGTCACAACAGGCTCTTATCAGTGAACATCTTATCATCACACACCCAGAAAGAGCGAGGAGCATGGAGAGCTCTAAGCCAGAACCGGGCACACCCACTTTACTCGTGCACACATTCAGATACCCTCATCAAAAAGTCATATGAACAAAGTTTTCTCTCACACACAAACTCATTTTTATCTTCGAACATGATTCATGTGTAGAAATGTTTTAGTTGTGATGCCAGCAGAAACATACTTTTCTGATATATCTAACAAGGTCAAAAGAAGAGGAAAAAATAAAACAACAGCATAGTGCTGGGCAGTACTTTATGTCTCTTTATGAAGGAAAGAGAAAACATTCAGATACTCAAATTAACTATTTGGCGTTTTTTTCATGAGGACATACAATAACGCTGTAACCCAGTAGTCTTGGTATGCAGATTTGATTTAACCAGACTAACTGTTCCCATTTGTTCATATTCTCTATGTAAAACTAAGCCAATAAGCTTTCATATGAAGAAATGAGCAATGTATTATTCTTTTAATGAAAATCAAAAACAAATTTCAACAATATCATAACTTTATTTTAAGAAATGGTTAATTAGAGGGCTGTGCTTTGAACTGGCTGAGGGAGTAGAGCAAATGTTAGCCTCCATTTTCCACAACAAGACAATGACTTCCGTTAAGGGAAATGGTCTTTAGATATCCCAGACCCCCCTTTCATTTCCAAAATGGACTTTTGATAGGCAAATTAGATGGGAAAATATGGTGCATGTAATGAAACGCATCGTAAAACTACATTAGTAACATTATTTGTAATGTTTTTCAGGCTGGACACGATGGCGAGAACGTGGGGAACTGCCCCTTCTGCCAGAGACTCTTCATGGTGCTGTGGCTGAAAGGAGTGAAGTTTACAGTGACCACTGTTGATATGAGGAAGTAAGCACCCCTCCAATGGCAAAAGAAAAAAAAACACTTCCTGAGCATCTGGTAGTGGGGACTTTCACACAGAACTCTATTAAGAAGTGAACCAGTCAGAAAATAAGAAGTTGTTTTCAGTAATCCAAACAGTTTCTTAGCAGTCAGTAGGTGTGTTGCTAACTTTTTGCTCCAAAGGTAACAAGAGGACCCTTTACAGTCAACCTGTACAAAGAGTTCTCTGTCGTTTTCAAACAAACACCTTCTTTAATTTAGGCTTTATTGTGTGAATTTCTCAGGGTCATTACTGCCAAGCAAACAAGATCCGGAAAGGTTGAAAAGATACTGATAAATGAGTGATTCATAACGCACACAAACAGGCCTTTTAAACAGACGTCCACTCCCAGAGCTGTGTAAACTAGCAGCCTGTGTTAAGATCATCAATCCAGAGAGCCACATTTGATTCTGACAGTCTGGATAACCAATTAATTCTCAACGTTGGCGTGCTTGATAACACTGAATTCTCCCCCTCCACGTACATTACGTCCTCTCGATCTTTCTGTGTCCTCTTCAGGAAGCCTGCTGAGCTCAAGGACCTGGCCCCTGGGACTAACCCTCCTTTCCTCCTCTACAACGGCACCCTTAAAACAGACTTCATCAAAATAGAGGAGTTTCTCGAGCAAATGCTGGCCCCTCCCAGGTACTGTTGCGTTTAATAATTACACAAAAAAACAGAGAAGTGGGAGTTTCTTCTCTTTGAACAAAGCGTAATCCCAGGCTTCTCCTCTTTTTTTTAAGGTATCCTCATCTCAGCCCACTAAACAAAGAGTCATTTGACGTGGGTGCTGACATTTTTGCAAAGTTTTCTGCATTCATCAAGAACAGCCCAAACAACACCTGTAGGTTTGGTGCTTATTGAACAGCTGGATGTGACTGTATAGATTACACCACAGGCAACTACAGACTAGAAAGATCAAACATGTCTTTGTGTGTATGTCCCTCCAGTTCAGGAGAAAAACCTGCTGCGGGAGTTTAAACGTCTGGATGACTACTTAAACTCCCCCCTCCCCGAGGAGATCGACCACAACTCTACCGAAACCATCACCGTCTCCAAGAGGAAGTTTCTGGACGGAGACGGCCTCACCTTAGCGGACTGCAACCTGCTGCCCAAGCTGCACGTTATCAGGGTGAAACAAATTTGTTCATATTTCTTAAGAGTTGTTGATGCTCATCAGAGTGGACCAAGATTACATCAGTATCCCTACAGAGATAGAGTAAGGCAGGTTGTCAAGCCATTATCAACCTACCCAGGAATTGGCAAGCAATCAACTATGCTCAAGTATTAAGTGTAGCTGTTCCAGCAAATTCTAAAGGAAAATGTCTGGTCTACATACAGGAACTGAATCTGAACAGAAAGTTTTCCCCTGCACATAATTCATTCTACCAAAGAATGGTTTATAAAGAAGAAAGTTAGTGTTTTGGACTCGCCAAACACAAGCCCTGAAGTAAGCATTTCAGACAAGAAAACCCATAAACATCCCAGGAATTATCTTAAATTCCTCCCATTCTCATCAACAGTTGGCTATAATATTTAGTTGCAGTTATTGCTGCAAAAGAGGGTCTCAACAAATACTGAAAGCAATGGTTTGAATACTCACTAAAGACACAAAAACAGTTGAGCATATCAGTTGTTTTACTGGGCTCAATCAATCTATTTAAGTAAAAATCTGATTATGTTTTAGTTTTTATTTATGCAGAAATACAGAAACTTCTTGTTTGCTAACTTTCAAACTGCTCTTTAAATTCCCTGGATCCATCTTTTCCCTAATTTCTTTAAGTACCTCTTGTACTTTGGGACTCTCGGGATGCAAAATTTTGATGATCCTTTCCTTTTATTTCAGGTTGCTGCCAAAAAGTACTGCGACTTTGACATTCCCGCCCACTTCACGGGTGTCTGGCGATATCTTCAAAACGCCTATGAGAGAGAGGAGTTCAAACAGACGTGTCCTGCTGACATCGAGATTGAGAAGGCTTACTTCAGCGTGGCCAACAACAGGAAATAAAGTTTCCTTTCACCCGTGTTGAAGTCCTGTTTTCACCAAGCGTAAGCATGCATCCAGAGCAGGTGATCTCTGGAGGGCGCCCCATCACAAGAATAAACTGTGGCAATGAACCAGACTATTCCATTTTAAAAACCTTCAGATGCTATAATAACATGTTTTATTGGTCATATGTATTGACTGTTTAAATATAGTCACTTACAGACAAAGAAAGGCCAAATGTGCAATTGACTGTTGATTATCACTTAGTGGAGTCTTTGTTTATAGTGTAAATATAGATATTTTTCCATGCTTTTTACAATCAAAACACCCACACTGAAATATGTATGATTGTGTTAGTGTGAGCAGAAGCTGCAGAAACAGTTAATTTTTATGCAAAATATGTGACACACTCCTGTACGTTTCCCTGTACAAGTAGAGTTAGATATGATGAAGTTGTCTCACTAATACACTAATAAAAATATCCCACTGGTCTGTGAGATTATTTTGGTTCATTTTACAAATATTTACATCTTGAAGTATCATATGTAAAACTAGTTCACACAGAGGGCGTTTCTGATATTCAAGTTTATTTTCAGTCACAAAAAAAGACCATTTTACAATTTCAAAAATATATCTTCTTTTGATCCAGTGTAGACGATGTATGTACCATTTGATGGGACACAAAAATGAAGGAGTGGGAGAGTGTTTCCGTGCTTGGATCACACCAAACGTCCTGCCGCTGTGCTCTAGTTGGTCACACAGTACTTCCAGAAACATGCTGTCATCAGGGACGTTAGGTAGAGAGAAAGTAAACACATGGTACAGTGAGATATTTTATCTTCCCCAAATCGCCAAGGACTTTAGTGAGCTACCTCTGCTTCACAGTTCTTGTTGTTGCAGATGAAGTATCTGACAGTGCTTCAAGTTGCGCGGCTCTTGAATCAATACAGACTTAAGCTGATGATCATATATCTGTATAAAATATCTCTATAAAAAAACTGCATGTCAAGCATTTCTATGTTTTGAAGCTCCACATAGATTGTATTTAACCGATTTAGCATTTATTAACAAGACTGTTTGAATGATTAGATGTGTGTTAATGTATCTATTAACAACTATAATTGTAGGGAATGGAAGCTGATGTAAAGTGTGAGTGTATGAACAATGAGAACATGTTAAGACATTCTTTCAATAGTATAAATGAGAGTACCGATGCTGACAAATAGTCCACAATAATAAGAATGTAACTTTATCATCTACCTGCAACATCACATTGTTTACTATAGTTTTATTCATCGTTTTATTTATCTTTATAAATGCTGCATTGTAGTTCATATTGTTGAATGTTAAGTTATATCTCACCTTAGAGAAAATAACTTGAGGCTCTCTTTTCATTTTTCTTCAGCAGAGTTTTGTTTCTGTATCTTTGACTCCTCTCTAAGTAACATAGTTCTGCTTGAACAGAATATTTGAGTTCTGCTTCTATTGGTGCCTGTTCGGGTGTAAATGATCTGACCTACTTTATTTGGCACTAGCCTTATTTCAACAGTCTCTGGACTTGCTCATAGTAACGTCAGGTGACATTAGCTTAACTCAGAAATAAGGTGTGTATAAAGGTGTGGTATGTGCTTCGGAGAGAAGAATCATTGCCTCACCTCTCTTGTTTGTTTTCGGGAGACTCTGTTCTGATCGGAGAAAACCCTGAGAGCGAAGCTTGTCGGCCGCCGCCAGCTTCAAAACGACTTCTTTCAGGTCCTCAACCTAAAAGAAACATTACACACCGATCTGTGATGCAGTACAGGTTTAACTGGAGCCTCTTTCCATTTACCATCAGTTGATTTTACTTTTAAAGCACTCAAGCATTTCTGAACTTCTGTGCCCAAATGTTCCCGCTTTAATAACATATCAATTTCTACAAATTCATGTGTATAAAGTCTTGATCAATTCTTCATAAACTGGTCTTCCAGGATCATGACGCTTTTGACTTCTTGTAGTCTCAGTCTCATTTCTGCTGTTTAAATGTTTTCTGTCTTTGTTTTTGTCTTTTTTTGTGGAGAAATATTTAACTTCATTTTCAAAATTCTGTAACATTGTACTACATTATTTCCTCCTTCACAGTATGTAAAGACATAGATTAGGTCTCACCATATTTGCAAACTTATCCTGTTGTGCTGAATCTTTTGCCCCTGAAGATGAAAGTAGAAACGTTGCAACAGTCACCACCATGCCTCATTTCTCTTACTGCAAATGTGGTGAGCTGTGTGGTTTTTACCTTTATTCCAGGAGTCTCTCCCTCCGTTCTGCTGCATCAGTAAAGGATACAGATTATTCACCTCTCTCTGCTCCCCCTCGGCAGTGTTGGCTCCATCGTCCACTTCTGACACTAATTTCTGAATGAAATCTGTTGAGATTAAATCACTTTCTTAATGAAAACTCAAGGAATTGCTGCGTATGCGGACATGCAAGCAAACAAAATTCAGACTAAAAATCTGAGTAACAAGAGGTTTGTTTTAAAAGCTTGGAAATTTCCGAAAGCAGTCCGAAATTTTGAAGAAAATTGAAGAGACTGAATCTAAACAGCAGAATAAAACTCAGAGTCTTACCTGCTTGTGGCTCCAGGCTGGTTTCAGTGTACAGAGGCAGAGGATGTGTCCATGTTGCAGAACAAATCACAGCTACGAGGTAAAACAGAGCTAAAGAAAGCATGGTGTCGCTGCGTTTAGATGACCTGGTCCAGACTGTTCCTCAACTCGACCGAGAACTTCACTTATATTTCCTTCACGGTCATCCATCACAATCTGATCAATACATTATCGTCACACACAGTCGCCCTCTTAATGGTTTTGACACGATGGATCAGGCGTCACAGACACAATTTAGGGGACCCTGTCAATTCAGCCCAAGCCTATCTGTGCTTGCTCAGAGCAGCCAAACAAATGTTTGCTCTCCAGCAGTAATCAGAGCAGCTCTGATGGTTTGTGTTTGACACCATTTTCTGAGTGATGGGCTGTTCAAAGGTGTCATTGCTCATGTCTGAGTCCAAATCTGGTGGAAGTACGATACTGCAAGTTTCTGCGTCATTTTGTGTTTAATCTATCACATTTATGAGGCCATCACTTTTGACTGTTGGGTCACAAAGTGTTATATATGTTACACATTATTTACGGTCAATGAATCAGCTGTTTCACTATTTCTTTTCTTTAACACTTTGAATAATTTCACTTCATGCATGTCAATCAAAGCATAAAGGAGAGGTTAGAAAAACCTCAACTCCAAAAAAAAATGGGTTGAAATGTAACGCAATGGTTTTCAGACTTCACAATCCATAATCTTATTCTCAATAGGACATAGAAAACCATATCACATTCACTTTGATCAATTTCTTGCACAACAAAGAGCCTGTTTGTGCTTGACATTTTGCACTTTTTTTAAGATATCCATCAATAAATCAAATTTTAAGTGAGCAGTTAACAGTGTATAAAATTATAGTCTGAGATCTCACTGAGATCTTTACGTAGTTTAAACTGTAACTACAAAGTAAAAAAGAATGATGAAAGACGAGTTTCAGTTCTTTAGTTTTCAAAAAGGGTTTGGGGCGCGGGGCTCTTTGTCAAACTGAAAGGTCCCTAATGCTTTTTAGATGAGTGTACATGGTATGAGGTGATTTATTGTCTCCAAATCTCGGAAGCCGCTGCTGTGAAACAACATTTGATTTATTTTGCTGCTGAGAAGACGCAAAAGCTCATCGCAAGAGTCTGAGGGTCAAAAGGGGAGTTTGTAACTAAAATATGAGCAAACAGAGACACTTTAATATCATTATGTTCTGGTTGGACAGTTTTGACTAAAATCAAACCTATTTTCACTCCA
Source organism: Leuresthes tenuis (assembly GCF_036924035.1). Classification (NCBI taxonomy): domain Eukaryota; kingdom Metazoa; phylum Chordata; class Actinopteri; order Atheriniformes; family Atherinopsidae; genus Leuresthes; species Leuresthes tenuis. The sequence goes on along the minus strand of NW_027325365.1, from coordinate 11,475,831 downwards.
TATGGTGGATATTTGCAAATAGATTTGATAACAGATAATAATAGTAGTGAAAGTACTCACACACACATATATATATGGGATTAATGAAGTATTTCTTAATTGAATTAAATTCAATTAAGATATATATCTTCTTGAATTTTCTGATATAGCCTAAATGTTATATTAAACAAAAATATGGAACACTGAAGTTGTTATTGAAGTTTTAAAAACAAATTCCACTAGGAAGTGGATGTGGATATGGGACCAAATAACTTTTTTTTGCTTGGTTGTGTTTTTGCTATTCAGAAAACTTTGCACATTTCAGTTGTGTTTATGTTATACTGTATATTGTATGTAGAGTTTTCTATAGTCTTTGTATTTTTACTATTTTGCACTTTGGTCATTTAGAATAAAATATTTCTGAATTAAATGATGTGTTTTTCTTGCTGGTGTTTTTTGGCCTGGAGGGCCCCTTGTGGTCACTCTTGCCTTGGGCCCTATATATTGCAGTGAATTCACAGCGACGATTCATGTCGCCCGTGGGTACTTACTTTTTCCGTTTTGGTTAATGTCTTATCGTTTCTCTTTTACCGTTGTGTTTTTTGATTTGCTGTTGTGTTTTCTCTTTTGCCGTTGTGATTTGCACTTCAGGGTACACACACGTATGTCTATGGGAGTTTAGCCATGGATATACACACGTAGATGCCGCATTCGGGCTTGTTACGTCAACACGGCCGCCATCTTGGGTCGGGGTGTCTGACAGCAGTCAGACTGTCAGAGCAGGTCTGACAGCTATGTATCTGGCAAAATGCCAGACTTTTGTGCCGTTTACGGATGATCCCGTGAAAGAAACGCCGAAACTAATAAACTTGGAGTAACATTTCACAAGTAAGAAGTTGTTTTACATTATTTAACTGTTATGATGTATCTCTTAAGATGACATAAGTGGAACTATCTTATTACTAGCTTAAGTCAGGACAAGAAAACAAAATATGTTTTTGTTAGTAAGACCTCAGTAAGATGATGAAAGTGACATTTGGCAATCAGCGCTGTAGTTGGCATTAACGTTATCTGCTAACGTAAGTTATGTACCTGAATTGTAGCTCCATAAGCACAGAGAACTGAGCGTGGAGTTGTTTTGTGTGTAGGTTTCCAAAAGATAAATGGAAGAGGCAGGCATGGGCAGCAGCACTCAGGAGGAGAGGTTTTATCCCAAAGGACCATTCAGTCGTCTGCAGCTGTCACTTTAAAGACTTTGACAGGACTGGAAAGTCAACTCTTTTAAAGAAAGGAGTGATACCATCAGTGTTACATTTTCCTTACCATCTTTGCAAAGTTAGTGTCATGACAAATTCTCATGTAATCTTAATATTTCACTAACACAACGCAATGCCCACTAAATGATAATAGAATACACCATTAGAAATTGTTCTTATTTAATGAATCCTCATATAAACATTTGTTCATTTTAACATCCCTGATGTTAAAATGCACAATTCTATTAACAGAGAAGACATACTGTTTTTTTTAAACAACAACGCATGATTGAGTTATCCTTAAATACCTGAAATCTTTGTCTAAATAATCAAATGTTTAATGTATGTATGATATAAATGATATATATATACGAATCAATCTATGCTGTATCACATATATTTATGTGAAAATCATATTAAACCAAACGGCTTGAAAATTGGTTGAAAATTCAGTAAGTTGTGGTGATTTTAATCGTTGATAGACCTCTGCCTCTGTTGACTTTGTTGAATGCAGTAAGCAGACGCGGCTGCCCCCGTCCCAACATGGCGGCCGCGTTGACGTATCATTCCAACGGACAGCAGCGCCAGAGGCGGCATCTGCGTCTCTATATATCTTTAGTTTAGCTTCCGTTGTCTGACGTGTTAGCCTACCCAAACAGGAAAAGTGGGAGCCAACAGACAACCACAGCGAAATCACTACCTGTCACGGCAACAGTAATCTAACTAAGAAGGTAAATACACCTAATTTCTCGTATTTAAATCGCTAACAAGACCCCTAGCTACGCTTTAAAAGAAGCTAACAGTTAGCTAACAGTAAATTGTTAAGAGTGACTTCAGCTTCAAGCCCTGGTTTGGTGTTGTAAAGTGACCTGTTTGCTGCTCGAAGCTGCTAATTTAAATGTTGAAATAATATTGTATACTTAAGGTATGCAGTGTTTCATCAACATCGCTAATCGCTTAATTTCTGATGCGCTGAGGAGATTATGAGCAGCTTTAGTAAGACAGAGCAGGACCCATTCAGTCAGAAGGGAAAGTATCCTCATGATGCACATTAATCCTCTACTATAATTCGCATGAATAGTGGAGTGGCAAAAATTCTCAAGAATGATCAGTTTTCATGCGATGTGTACACTTTAAAGTCTTTACACTTATAGTCTCATGTTTGGAAAAAACAAACCGTCTACATTAAGTATAATTCAAGATTAGTTTTAGCATCCCCGATGTATAGGTTTATTTGCACCTAAAACATACCATCAATTGACAAGAACGATGATTATAATTTCAGCAACCCTTTATTGACTGTTTTCAATGAGAAAATGAATGTAAATCTGGTGATCCAGGCTGTCTGAACCTGGGATTTTGGTAGGATTTCTTTAGCATTTCTGTGTTAAAAAGTGTGCGTTGCTTTTACTAAACAGTCTTGCAAATCTCAATGGTAGCGTGGAAATGATCCTACCACTAATCTTTAGAAAGATTTGCTGGTCTTAATCTTACTCTGCAGCATAACCAGGCCTGTTGGTCTCCTTGTTGGCTGATACTTGTGGCCAGAGCAGTGGAAGGCTTAAGCTGTGCGAGTGTGGCATTGGTCCAAGTTTAGGCTAAAAACAAACCTTACATGAATGTCTTTTTTTATTTGTTTGTTTGTTTTTTTCATTTTTCTATCAAGTAGTAGTTTATCAGGTAATTCAAGCAAACTACTTGACATGCTAGTTTTGGGTCAGTTTGGGATTACAGGAATCTTTAAGAAGATACAAAGGTCCCGGTGTCAGCTATTTGTTTATAAGCTACATTTTACTACTTGTTGGGTAAGATTTCTCTACAGACAGCAAAAGCTTTGTAACCTAAGATGGCTGTCCTTAATTTCTCTGACGGGGAAATTTATTGACATAATAGTCACAACAACTTCTGGCAGCATCCTCAAGTTGCGTAATTTTGTCTGACCAGACAATCCAGAAGGCAATTTATTATTACAGTTAACAAAAAAGCTGAAAATCTTCATAGATGATGAGACTAAAACATATGAGCAGTTTTGATTTCGCTTCAGAACAAAAGGAGATCGAGTTGCATTTCCTGACTGACGACGATGCATTTTCTTTCTTTTTTTTTCCAGTAACTTTTGCCAACATGTTGGCTGAGGGAGGCTGTTTCGTGAAGGGGATGTTCATGGGAAGCATTTTCTACTTGGTGCTGTCACTCATAAGTAATTATAGCTCCATCACTGATTCTGGGATAGATGAGCACCATCATCATCACGTCAAGGCAGCAAGTAAAGAGGAGCTCCAACACTTCTCGAACAGCGAAACACAGGAACTTCACAATCAAGTACAGGTCTATTGTGTGATCATGGTTCAGCCAAAGAACATTGTTTACTGGGCGACCGCTTTGGACACTTGGAGCAAACACTGTGACAAGGCTGTGTTTTACACCTCGGAGTCGTCGAAGGCGCTCGAGGCGGTAGACCTTAAAGAAAAGGATGACTGGGTTCGGTTGCGTAAAGCTCTGAAACATGCTTATGAGAACGCTGGCGACCTGCGCTGGTTTTTTGTGGCACAACCCAGCACATTTGCCATTATCGAGAATCTGAAGTATCTTGTGCTCAGTAAGGATCCAGATGAACCGTTCTACCTGGGGAAAGCTGTGAAGTCAGGGGAGCTCGAGTATGTGGAGTATGAAAGTGGCATCGTTCTAAGCTACAATGCTCTGAAAAGGCTGGTGAATGTGTTCCAGGACGAGGAGAAGTGTCCAGAAAAAGGGCGCGCTCTGTGGAAGCTGAGTGAAGACAAGCAGCTGGCCGTGTGCCTCAAATATACAGGCGTGTTTGCAGAGAACGGAGAAGACGCACATGGAAAGGGCCTGTTCAACAGCAAGAGTATCGAGAGCCTGATCACAGATAGCATGAAGAACAACCCCACTAATGTGGTGGAGGGCTGCTGCTCCGACGTGGCAGTCACGTTCAATGGGATGTCCCCAAATCAGATGCAGGTTATGATGTTTGGAGTTTACAGACTTCGTCCATACGGCCACGATTTCCACGACTTGTTAACATTTTACCCCCAAGAAGGTTCAGACAATGACTAGTCCCATTCCTTCAAGCTGATTGTGTCATTTTAAAGTTTTTGCTTCTATGATGGCAAATCTAACTTTGTTTTACAAACAGTTGCTGTTTGTCAAACTGGATCGAAATACTACTTTTATGTATATTTGTACTTTTTGCACTTGAAATGATCAGCTTCTGATTGCTTTGTGGTGTTAATAATGGGTGTACCATCACTTGAATGTGGACAGAATTGAGGAAATGTGTGAAACTCAAATGAAACGGAGTTAATCTGATTATGTTTTGATTATTGAAGTTTTTTCGTGTATCTTAAGTGTCTGTCTTTTTGTGGACCTAAAGAAACATCAGGAATTGTTTTACTCTTCTATATGCTTGGCCTATTTTACCACATTATTTTAAACTTAAATACTTTCCAAGAAACCATTCCCTTCTGATTCAAAGGTTCCACTAATGCATCATTAATCAGTGCATCTCTTTTTTTTCAAACATGGAAACAAAGAAGCTTATCATTGTAGTTTTTCTACTGCCCTTTTTACAAATACACGGCGGTTAAAGTGACTGTATGGGCTTTTGGATAATGGAAGTAATACGAATAAACGATACGTTGATTTGTGGTGTGTAATAATCCAACGACTGTGGCTGCTTCTGTGATGGGTAGAGGAATGGAAAAGGACTACTTATGTTGGACAATATATCTGGAGCTCTGTAAATATTTTCTGCTGGCCACTATTTTATATTTTGCCTTGTTTATTACAGTAAAAGTACAATACATGACAAGGGCTTTCAGTTATTTAATTTTAGACGACAGTCCACATACAACAAAATTGCAATTATTTGTCTTTCTGTTCATTTTTATGCCACTATTACAGTAAATCCCTACTAATATTTTCCACAATCCCTATTAAGAAACCCAGGACACATTTTTTATTAAGTATAAGTATTACTTATAGGCTTTCCAGACCAAACCTTTCACAAGACAGACATGATACGTAAACGGAGGACGGATGAACAACGGCGTGGAAACTTCATCAGTCATCTTTTTAAAAGACGGTTTAAGGTTGCTACTAAAGCCTAGAAATGATCCCATCACCATTAGGTGGGAACTATCTGAATTTTGTGCTGAAAACCAGGCCTCTGGACTTTCTTTTTGCCTGATATTTGTGCCCTGACCCGATTCTCTTACATAATTGTGATAGTATAAATCATTGCAACAGGCCTGGTGATGACAAGGGCTGTTTCAGCATCGGTAATGCGAGGTGTACATTTATGAAAGAAGTTTGTCAGAAATAAGCAGCTTGGTACATGACAGTGAGATCTGAAGGCTGTCCGAAGCGAAGCAAAAGCCTTTTGTGGGCTCACTGGCAGCCAGATCCGGTAAGTCATCTTACAAGGCTAATAAGGCAAGGACAACAAGGCTGCCTTCGTGAGGTTACCCTCTTCCCTATTTGCCTTCTCTGAAATCGCCCTGATAAGTATTTGGATGTTTGCTGTGTTGAAAACTGTGGCATTAAAGTTCAACCGATTTACTTGATTCTACACAAGAGAATGTATTTATTTTTCATTAAATGCACGCATCCCTCAAAAATCACCCATGTCACTCTAGAGAAATTCACACTTTACCAGAATCTGAAAAATAAAAATGTTATACTTTGCAGCTCTAATGACGTGTGTGTTGTACTTTAAGTAGCTGCCAGCGGTAAAAAGAAAAAGGAGTTACTGAAGTTATCAATGATTCCCCTGTGGGTTCATTAACACTACAAATGAACCCAATAAAGATGAGAAACACCTCAACGGTTTTAAAAACCTTAAAACTTCATGAAGGTAGGATTTGGATCAGATTTCGATCTCGTATGATGTACCCAATTTGACAGTCTTAAAAATCTAGTTGGAAGTCCCAGGAGAACTGGTTTTACAACATGCTTGAGCCTAGTGTGCCCTGTGCCAGTATGTAAATATTTACCCATCATTCAACTAAGATTACAGACACGTTCAAGAAGCTACATCACAGTAAAAAAATTCAATGCTAAAATCATGCAGTGCCATCAGAAACACAAACAATTAGATCCAAGCAAGTTTTCTTTATTTGTGCATCACAATGGTTGATTTAAAGCCTCCAGCAGGTACACAGCTACGTCTGTAAACAGTTGACTGGCAGCTCATGCCTCTGCCCCCCCCCCCCCAGAGCTCCACACAGTGTCTTGGGTGGTTTGGGTCGGCTGTTACAGGTGCCGACGTCATCACTTATACGTCCTCATGTGCCACAAGCCATCATTCAGATAGTGCACGTTCTCAATTCCGATTCCCTTGTTGACTTTTTCTCTGTTTGCAAAACACACAGAAAGATGAGATGAGTTTAGTTCAAAGCAGAAACGATCCAACTGTGAGAATTTGTTTCAGGGACACATGTTGAAGTCTTACATGCTTTCTGCTGACATCTTCATTACGCCAACACAAAGTGCATGCTGTTTCCCCTCTGCCATAATGGCCTGCATCCACTCGTTAAAGGCAATCATGCTGAGAAGTTTGTGTAAAATGTGAATATTTATATTAAACTGCACATAAAAGGATACAACTACTGTGTCCGCATCAGAGGGGTAAAGTTTAGCGCCTGGTGACGTCAGCCCGGGACACATGATGTTGGCACCACTCAAGACAAATTTGATGGCCCCTTTGTCTACTTGCTGGTGTGGGAGAATGAAGGGATCTAAGACCAGAAAAGAGATAATTCAAATGCAAGGAAGTCCCAACTGAGAATCATCAACTGTAAGGAGATCTCACATTTATGCAGCAGTCTGAGCGTGGGGTAGAACGGTCCTTCTCTCTGTCTGAAGAAAAGCAGCTCTCCATTCACTGTCAGGATTTCAATGTGTTCATGGCTGGAATAAATACAGAGAACAAAAACTGTAGGAGAGGATACACTGTACCAAAAAGACTTTGTTTAAGAACAAAAACATACCATCTCACTATTTTGACAGGGTCCTTTTTGGGCATTATTTGATTGAGCCATGACTCGATGTCGGGAAACTGTTCCAACAGCTGATTTTTGATGCCTTTGATCACCGATGTTTTCAGCTGGATGCAGTTGGACACATTTTCTTTCTCATCAAATCTGAAAGCAAGTTTATTAACACAAGTTATTGTTCCGCATGACGCACACATGAAAGCAGGATTAGAATAATCCAGCTCAGACATGAATGAAGCAGAGGAAATATCAAATTAGCCATGAAAAGAATATCTTAATTAAGTTTTAATTAAGTCTTAATTTCAGATCTACTTTCTTTTTTTATCTCAGAGGGTAAAGTCTTTAGCTACAGTGCTCCACTGGAGATAAGAAGTAACAGCAGTGATATAAACAACAGAAATACACACAATACAAAACAACTATCTAGTAATCATGGAAATAGAAATCGTAATAAACAACAACTAACTGTAACAAGAAAAGAAAAGACAAATTAAGTCGTAAAATAGTAAACTAGAAGGTAAATATACACCACGTACATCCGTGTGTGTGTGTGTGCGCATCATTATTTAACAATTATTACCCGGTCAGTTGACACCAGGCTGTCAGAGGATGCAGTTTTATGGCTTTATAGCAGGGCTCATCATGTTTTCGATGTTTCCCTCCTCCACTGCAGGGCAGTGGGTCCCGAGGACCAGGGTTGAAGAACCCTGCTATAAAGCCACAGGTGTTTGCAGTGGAACAAGCACCTGTGGCTGACCAGCACGTCACAGAGCAGGTGTAAAGCGTTGTTCAGTTTTGTCCTCAACTTGGACAACATCCTCTTCTCTGAAGGAGTGTTCTAATAGTTTTTGATACGGTCTGTGGGAATTTGACTGTTGACCTAAGTCAGAAGCAAATTAATACCTTGGAAGGGACTATTTATGTAAGGGAAAGTGGGTTAAGATTACCTACGCCCTGTATCTTGGCAACCCTGCACTTTTAACATCATGTGACCATTCATTTTGAGACAACCCATTGTTTCTGCCCGACTGCAAAAAGCAGAAGTGCATAGCATGGAGGTGTGACAAGCGCCACGTCTCTTTAAAGGCCTTTTTATTTATGCTGAGGGGAAGTTGGTGCATGTTGGTGATTTACCAACCCATCAAAACATTTGGCTAAATATGATCCTGAACGCTATGGAGTAGGTTAGGCCAGGCTGGAGGTGGGACAAACTGCAAAGAAGGAGCAATAATGTACATTTTATAGGCAACTCCAGTGAATTGATTGTTCATTGTATTGTTTCATTTAATTTTCATTCATTTATTTGGGTTATATAATGAAATGTTCATTTTGGCAGCATTTTTTTATTTGGTTTGAGACTTTAGTTGTTTAACTGTTTATTAGTCTCAGAGGCAATTATTTACTCATCCTGATTCTGTATTCATCTCTTTTTAAACAATAATTCTGTTTTTGATTACAACTTTGGTGTAATTGTTTTGTTAGTTTTAATGTTATCTTTAAGAAAATGAATATGTCCGTTTGTAAAACAAACAAAGAATATAATTCATATTGGTTTATAAAAGAGTCGTTATCTTTAAAATTTCCCATGGGTTTAATTCATATTCAGTTAGATGGACAGTTTACCCCCAGAAAGTGAAACCTCCAAATTAAGCCACAGGAACACTATTTTATTTTAATCTTTTTGTTAAATAAAAGGCCATATATTTAGAACTCTTAGTCACAGAATAATTCTGATGATCTAAATTGATAAATAAAGACTGAATTTGATTTGAGGCTTTCATTTTACTTCAGTCTCGTTTTCGATTATCTCGAGGGCCCCATAAATTAATAATAAGCTCATCTTTTCATATTTTTGTTCCAGACTTTGTGCCTCAGACTTTGAAAACCCCTGTAGCTAGATGATTACTGTCAAATGCATTCATTTACTGAATGACAAGTCAGTGTTCCATGACATGTATCATATTTCTAAGAGTACTCATCTGTAGGAAGGTAACTAAAGCTGTAACATAAATGCAGTGGAGTGAAAAGTGCAATGTTTCCCCCCAATAAAAGCACGAGTACGCAAGTTGGGTATTTAGGTACAAAACTGACAATTCCTCAATTAGTGACCTCACCTCACTGATTTTCTGTCGGGACACAGTGACAGTGGAATTTTGAAAAACTTTGTAAAGACATCTTAGGATGCAATCCACTGAAGCAGCTGTCTGATTCCAGACATTATATTTTAGAAGTGTAAATAGTTTTAAACTACAGTCAAATGTAGAAAAATATCTCCATCATCACACATAACTGAAACATTTGAACAGATTTTGTCAGCAGGTATGGCGCAGGCACCGGTTTTAACCTTGACAAAGGCTCTCTCAAACTCCCATAACTCATGTCAGCTCGTCCTTAGACTTGAACGTTATCTTTATACAAACTCAATTAGGCTTCTGCCTCGCGCTAACTGCTAGCCACTTCAGCGCGCCGCTAGCTAACGCATGACAACACAGAAATAATCACGAACTTACTTTTTAAACATTCTCGCTGGTCAGAGTTGCCGCCTTCTTCAAGTGTTTCAATGCTTGGCAGAACTCAGTGCGTAGAGTCAGGAAAGGTACACACGAAAATCACTAAATACAACTCATCTGCCTAGGAGTGCTAAAGCAATTCCACGCTTTTTTCGTAGAGCAGGGCCAGCAGTACGAGCGTTGCGACATTTTACGACACTAAACACGGCAAGGCGCTGTTCTTCTGTCACCATGGAAACGTAATGTGACCCGATTTCAGTTGACAAAATCCAAATTCGGAGAGTGCTGCATTTTCTACTTAAAGACAATTAAACTAATGTAAATATACGAACATTTGAATGTAGCACCAGTTATCTTATAGCATGTTAGTGGTCACAAAGCTTTTTTAGCCTTTAACTTTTATCTTAAATGTGTAACCTTTTCATATATTTTTCATACCGTTATCCCAGTATTTTACATTAATGTTGCATTTAATATCAGTGAAACATTTCAATTAATTCTGAAGTGTATCTTAACAAATTGGTTTCTAATTGCCAACAATTTTCACGTCTGTATTTAGCAAAAATAATAAATTGCTATTTGATATACTGCATCATATTTTTACTTCATACTTCATACTTTAAATAAATACTTTGAATTATTCAATGAGCAAAACAATGACGTCAAACCCAGAGAAACTACAGCGTTGCTATGGCGCCATCTTGTGGCCCAAACAGTCACAGCACTGTAGTCGATATAAAGAAAAAAAAAACACGCTTGTGCGAAAAGTACTTTTGTACAAAGTACTTCCGGTGGGGTCACCGATTAGCTTTTACGAGCGAAATTTTCTCGTGTTTACCAGCGTCCGTTTTAATAACACGTGAGCTTGTTAATGCTATGTTTACATCTCTTCTGTAGATAATTTTCTTTAACGGCCGCTTCACTTAACCGCTCTTACTGAACGACTTCACGACGCGGTTGGACAAGCGAGGCAAGAAGAGGAAGCAATAGCCAACCATCTTTATTCTTCTGCCAGCAATAACAAGAAAGAGAGAAGGCTCGGTTTTAAGTGGGGCTGAGTAGTTTACAATTTATTGTCTGTTTTATAGTGGATAAAGGAATTGGTTGAAACCTCCCCGCGTTGAGACAGACAAAAGCTCTCGGACATTGTGCTCTTCCCCGGCAAGCCTAGAAGTTTCGGATAAAAAAAATACAGGCTGTTAAGAATTAGTATTCCCGTTTTTCATGTTTCCAACAGGTTTATCTTCCCCTAATCCCCCACCACCGCCAACCCAGGAGGCAAGACCCGCGTCTACTGATGTCAAAAACGACAGCAGCAACATCACATCTCCGAAAAAGAGGAAAATAAACGGCTCTGAGAGGGAAGACACAAGTGACACGATCTCTTCTTCGCCTCCCAAAACCCTGAATTCTTCCTCCTCCTCCTCTCCCTCCTGCTCTCCCACTCCGCTGCACATTCAGAAGAAGTTGAGGTTTGAGGATTCTGTGGATTTCATTGGACTGGATGTGAAAATGGCTGAGGAGGCTGCTGCTGCTGCCGCCGCCGCTGCTTCGTGCTCCAATAACAAAAGCAAAGCCATGTTTCTGCCCGGTGGCGTGGGACACCACGCAAACGGACTGACGAAAACCGCAGGATCCGGCACTTTTTCCAACAGTAAACCCGGTGCTGCCAAGAAACTAGTCATCAAAAACTTCAGAGGTATCTGAGACTCTGGTGGATTATGCGATCCAACTTCTGACAAGTCCTTTATTAATGCAGTGATGTGGTGCCTGCTGGACCTTTGTTGTTTTCAGTGTCCACTCGCTGTGCTGCAATTAAGAGCCTATGTGTTCATGATGTAGAATGGGGTATGAACTGGGGTCTGACATGTCTGAGCAGGATATTTCTTTAGCTGGTCATGATCAATTTAAAAACAAAATTAGACACATGAAACGATGAACTAAGTAAGACTTTTCATTTAACACAACCAAAACAGTCTTGAGTACAAAAAAACTGGGTAGAAGTTGCCATGGAGGGTATGAAAAGACAGAGATATAGCTTGTTTGCAGAGTACTTTAGTACATATATGCTCGTTTTAATCTTGTATTACTTAAAATGTTAGCTTAGAATAGTTATAGAAGTTGGCATACTTTATGCAAAGAATAGGAACTGATTTAATGGGTAAACGTCAGAGCTTAGCATGAACAATATTTGAAAATGGCTGTGTTGATATTGTAGGAAGGGATTGAAATATCATGAACTCTAATCGCTTAGTTTGTCACACATGCAAGAAAAGCAAACAAACCTCGTAAATTAAGCTGATGGACCACCAATGTGTGAAGATCCAGATTAAATGAAAGAAACTATCATCAAAAGAAGGCTGCCGTGTCTTTGAGGTTTCATGAAAGGGGACTGTTTATATGTGAAGCTATTTAAAGGAGAAAGAATGCCCATGTCAGGGTTTACAATGTCTAATAACCAAAGTCCAGTGACCAGATACTTGTCACCCAGCAGAACATCGATGTTTTAAAGTTAGCCCTCCGCTGTCCTGCTGAAGTTCAGTGTTGTCAAAGGTTTCCTCTGTACTTTGTGTTCCTCGCAGAAAAACCGAAGCTACCCGAGAACTACACACAGGAAACCTGGCAGAAGCTGAAAGAAGCAGTGGAGGCCATACAGAACAGCACTTCAATCAAGTACAATCTAGAGGAGCTTTACCAGGTATCAAAACAGAGCAGCTGACCTCTCACAGGAAAGTGTCTGGATGTGCGAGCAGCGGCTTTGCCGTCATCACGTACAGCAGGTGACGCTTTTCTCTGTCTCTCTTCAGGCCGTTGAAAACCTCTGTTCCCATAAGATATCCGCCAAGCTTTACAAACAGCTGAGGGCTGTGTGTGAAGACCACATCAAGGCACAAATTGATCAATTCAGAGAATATCCTTTACAGCTCCAGTCAGTAAATCTTAGTGGTTGTTAAAGGGGAATCGTGCATGATCAGAACTTCCAGAAAAGCTTGTGAATTGCAGTCCACATTTGACTTAACTTTGTTCTCACGGATGCCCTGGACAGCGTGCTTTTCCTGAAGAAAATCGACAAGTGTTGGCAAGATCACTGCAGACAAATGGTAAGTTCGATCACTTTGATTACTGTTTATTTTTCCTAATCGTTGAAAATTGTTAAACATGACATCAGTTTTTATGAGTAAAGGGCCATTGCACTGAATTATTATTGGCCTTAGGGACTTGTGAAAGGCAGGCATGATTAAACATTTGATATCCACTGATCAATACTTTAAAATGAAATATTAGATATAGGCAAAAATACATAATCATGCGTCCCTACTTGTACATGAAAATATATTGTGCATAAGTGCATAAACACATGGCCCGTAGTCTTCTGTCATGAGTGGTTGTGTAAATATAGTAATTCCACCTCAGAAAGGCTTGATGTTCTCTGCATTTGGATTGATGTGCATTAATGTGTCCATATGGGGCTCAGAACCTACTCTTGTAAGAAAGGAAAGATCAGTCCAGATTCAAAATGCACGGAGACCCCTCGTAGAGGAGTTCTGCCACACTTTAGACAGTCGAGTCCGGTTCTGATCTTCCAATGAACCTCCACCAATGTGTCAGAACAACAGCCCTTTAATTTGAATTTTGACTTGGAGAAGAGAAAGAAGCTTTTAGATGAAACTGAATCTTATCCCTTGGAGTCTTCTGGATGTCGTCTTGACGTGGGTCTGACCCTGGAGCACGATTTCACAGTGTGCAACAACGGCAGCATCAAAGAAAACCAAGAGGTTGCTTTTGTCTGCTTCTGGTCTGGAGACTGTGGACCCTTCTGCTGAAAGCTGCTGTTTAGTGTTTCGCTTGAAGCTGTAGAACAGCGATCAACCTCAACCCAAAGTGTGATGTGGACTTTGAGGTCCATGATCATATCACAGTGCTCCATTTCAAGAGTTGTGTGAGCGATATGTCCCCGCTCAGATGAGTAGAGACAAGAGAGTAGCAACCAAATTCAGCTTTAGCTTTTTATCGTTCAAGACTGTTTGGTGACCAAAATGCATTGGAAATATTTGATATGGTGCAAAGGAAAATAATGATAATGATCTGGTTATTGTAAGGATTACATCATTCTCTCTTACACTATAGAAGAGATCATCTGTATTACCTTTATACTCGGAGGAAATTAAGTTTTACATTTTACTTTAGATGTTAATCGTAAAGTAGCTTAAGTTGCTGGCTCTCTTTCTCAGTTTCTTTTTTAATGAGAAACAAATGTTTTAAAAAGCTGGCTTTAGACTTACAGAAGATATCCTGCAGCTGTGTCTACATGCTGAGTTGACAAAGATCAGTGAAGTGACCCTTGGATTAAAAATCACACAAGCAAGTGCTTAAACCTTCCTGCCAAAGGGAAATTGTTCAAATGTGTAACTTCTTCTTACCAAAACTCTTTGTTTTTGTCTCACAGATCATGATTAGGAGTATATTTTTGTTTTTGGATCGCACCTATGTTCTTCAGAATTCAATGCTGCCGTCAATCTGGTGAGTGATCCGTGACGTCACTGCTTATCGATCGTATATGAGGCTGATTCCTGTCAAAGTGGGTGCTGAACAAGCTGCTGTGGTCTGCAGGGACATGGGCCTGGAGCTGTTCAGGTTCTACATCATCAGTGATTTAAAGGTCCAGAGTAAAACTATCGACGGGATTCTGCTGCTCATCGAGAGGGAGCGAAACGGAGAGGCCATAGACCGCAGTCTTCTGAGGAGCTTGCTGAGCATGCTCTCTGACCTGCAGGTAACAAGCATACCAACTACCAGCTCATTTAAATTTTATAGCATAGATTACTGTAGTCCTGCATTCCAAAAGGAGTTCAGCTCAGGCATTGGGTGATTCTAATTCGCAAAGAAGTGTCATGATCTGTCGGTTTCCGGCTGACAAATGGTTGTAATGAAACCTATGTTCTCTCCGGCCCTGACAGATTTATCAAGACTCCTTTGAGCAGCGCTTTTTGGAGGAAACTAATCGCCTGTACGCTGCAGAGGGACAGAGGCTGATGCAGGAGAGAGAGGTGATTTATGTGACCTGTGTCCAGGAGCTGCTCTGTTCTTTCCAGTGTGTTTTTCTCATTTCAGAGATGAGCGTGGTAAATTAGATTCTGCCTCTCTATTAAATCTACAGGATTTCACTTTGTGAAAATGAACAAGAAGCCATTTTGGTAATCAGTCAATTACTTTAAGCAAATGGTCCAAACTTTCTGTTTTTTGTGTCTCGGATATGAGGATTTTGAGCTTCTTTTTTTTTTTACAATATGTGTAAAAATGTGCAGTGAATATCAGTGTATTGATGGCTGGATAAAACAAGCAATTTGATTGGCTTCCTTTTATTGAAAAAGCATTTAATTCCTCAGTCGTGTGAATAATCAGAAGATTTAAATTTCAGTCCAGCTCCATTGAACCAGGCATCTTTTTTTCTTCATATAGATGTCTCTAGATGACATCATATGCTTATTAGCATATTTAGTAAATCATCAAGTCATTTATAGTCTGCTTAGTTCCAGCTCCTCACATTTGCTTTCTCCACTGATGCTCTCTGTTCTCGCACATGCTGTGTTTTATTTCAGCCAAAGTCTTAGAAAAAGCTGCTGTTTCACATTGTCTAAAAAGACTCCCATTAAGACTAAGTGTTCAGCCGCGGTTCACTTGAAAGCATTATGTGGCTGCTGCTCTGCTGATGTAAAGTCTTGATTTTATGAGCACAGTAATGTCAGACAAAATCATCTTCCTCTTAAGCTAAAGAGAACACATGTGCTTTCATATTTGCGTGTACGGTGATTGCTCAGAGAGAAAGTTGGAAATGGCTGAATGTCTCGGCGGAGGCTGCTGCTACACCTTCTCCACTCACGCAAGCTGGCAGCGCTGCAGCTGCATGACCACGATGCCGGCTGGTTCTCATTCACTAGGTTCACAGCTCTAACACAGAAGATGACCAGATCCTGCCTTCACGGAGCAATATTGGAGTGAAGGGCGGTCCATTGAGGCCATGCCATGGTGTTAAAGTCACAGTTTTGCTTTGCCATCTCTCTTTTATTAGGTGCCAGAATATCTCCATCATGTCAACAAACGGTTGGAGGAGGAGGCTGATAGAGTAATCACATATCTAGATCAGAGCACACAGTAAGTGTTGGCCTGTGGCATTTAGTTTATAAATAAAAAGTTCTACATATTCATGTACAACAAACTTTTCTTTGCCTTTCAGAAAACCTCTCATTGCTACTGTGGAAAAGCAGCTGCTGGGCGAACACCTCACTGCAACTCTGCAAAAAGGTACACATTCTTCACATGAACATGTGCAGCTGTGGGTAAATGTAAAAAGATGGATGTGAATAGCGACCGATGGGAAGCTGACACTGCCTGTGTGTTGTTGTGCACCTGCAGGGCTGACTCACCTGCTGGACGAGAACAGAATTCAGGATCTGTCTCTTCTCTATCAGCTCTTCAGTCGAGTGCGAGGCGGTGTTCAGGTGCTGCTGCAGCACTGGATCGAGTACATAAAGGTACGGCCGCCTTGGTGATGATTAATAAAACAGAAGATGATTTAGTGCGAGCGTGCGGAGCTCATTCTGGTTTTTTTTGCCTTCCTCGTTCTTCATTTGTTTCTCGGTATCCTATCCATGTACGTTCAGGCTTTCGGAAGTACAATCGTCATCAACTCGGAAAAAGACAAAACAATGGTGCAAGAGTTGCTGGACTTTAAAGACAAGGTGGATCACATCATTGACGTGTGCTTCTTGAAGAACGAGAGGTTTGTTAACGCCATGAAGGAGGCTTTTGAGACATTCATCAACAAACGGCCAAATAAACCCGCAGAGCTCATAGGTTGGTTACCGCGCATTTACTCACTGATCACCTCCACGCTCTCTGTGAATGGGCATGTGATCATAATCACCATGAGTTCAACTTTTCTTCTCTTTTTTTTTTTTACAGCAAAACACGTGGATTCAAAACTAAGAGCAGGAAACAAAGAGGCAACGGATGAAGAGCTGGAGAAGATGCTGGATAAGATCATGATTATCTTTAGATTTATCTACGGTAATATTTACTGTTACTTTTGTTCCAGTTGAATTGTTTTCCCTGTTTCTTGTTTTTGTATTGTAATAACATTGTATTTACTGTAGGAAAAGATGTGTTTGAGGCCTTTTATAAAAAGGATCTGGCCAAGAGGTTGCTGGTTGGAAAAAGTGCCTCGGTGGATGCTGAAAAATCGATGTTATCGAAGCTCAAACACGGTTAGTTAATTCCCTCGCTGTCACTTTTAGACGCACACGGTGAGAAAGTAGTCACGAAAACAACCTTTTTGATATTTTCTCAGAATGTGGAGCAGCGTTCACCAGCAAACTAGAGGGAATGTTTAAGGATATGGAGCTTTCTAAAGACATCATGGTGCAGTTCAAACAGGTAAGGACCACAGGGCCTACGGTGAGGCCTAAAGGAGGTGAGCATTTGTAGCTGTGCTGCATCGCTCTGCAATTAGGAGTGAATAGAATTTAAAAGACAATCAGTCTCTCTGGGTCTATATAAAAGTTGTTATTTCATTGTTTTTCTCCTCTACTTATTCATTGGAGCCCTAAAAAAAAAGAGATATATTTATTAGAATTAAACACAGTAAATAGACATGGCAACAAAGCTAAAAGCTGTCACTTCATGCATTTTCTGCTCAAACACGTGTTAACAATAATTTCAAAGAGATGGATACATAGATGGTTCGGTGGGTGGATAACTATTGAACCCGTGCCGGAGGAGGTAGTTTCATAAGACATGTCCCTCTACTTCTGTAGTACATGCAGTGCCAAAACATTCCCGGCAACATTGAGCTGACGGTGAACATCCTCACTATGGGCTACTGGCCAACGTACGTCCCGATGGAAGTGCACCTGCCTGCTGAGGTTAGTGCTGAGCAAATATTGAGAACATGGCGTTTTTATAACCCCCCACCCAACCCACTCCATGCAATAAATATACCAAATGTTGCCTTGTTACGCTTCTCTTATCTTTGCCCAGATGGTGCGACTGCAAGAGATCTTCAAGACTTTCTACCTGGGCAAACACAGCGGCAGGAAGCTGCAGTGGCAATCGACATTAGGTCACTGTGTCTTAAAAGCTGAATTCAAAGAGGTTTGTAACTCTTTTCCAAACATTTCTGTTTGTTTTGTGCGCTCGGCAGCGAAATCTTCCTATTAATTATTTTCTGTCTTTTCCTGAAAAAGGGCAAGAAGGAGCTACAAGTGTCACTTTTTCAAACACTTGTGCTTCTGATGTTTAATGAAGGAGAAGAGTTCACGCTGGAGGAGATCAAACTGGCGACAGGAATAGGTTTGTAATTCCACATTGAACTTTGGTTGGTAGCACATTGATGGCAACGTGGCAGCGTCCTCTTTGTTCAGCACCCCTCATCCGCTTGCGTGTCTTTTGGGTTCCAGAGGACGGCGAGCTGCGGCGGACGCTGCAGTCACTTGCTTGCGGAAAAGCACGAGTCCTCACCAAAATCCCAAAAAGCAAAGACGTGGAGGATGGGGACAAGTTTTCCTGCAATAATGACTTCAAACACAAACTCTTCAGGATCAAGATAAACCAGATTCAGATGAAAGAAACGGTATAAAACGCTGTCTCACTGCTTGAAACTAGCACTTCACTTCAAGGTATTAGGAAATGATTTAACTCACGTCTCGCTCCAGGTGGAGGAGCAAGCCAGCACCACGGAAAGAGTCTTTCAGGACCGTCAGTATCAGATCGATGCTGCCATTGTGCGGATCATGAAGATGAGGAAGACTCTCAGCCATAATCTCTTGATGTCTGAGGTGTACAACCAGCTCAAGTTCCCTGTCAAGGTAATAAGCGTGACTCCTAAACTGCTTTCTAACCTTTTTTACCTTGTTATTATGCAGAAGCAGTGTGAAGGCCACAGGAAATTATGGATGATGAGCAGTAGTAAAACCAAAGATTGCTTTTTTTGGTTTGTCTAGTACCAGAGAAAATAAGAAAAGGGTTCCACACAACCCAGATCTTCAGCACTTTAATATTGCTACAATTTGAAGCTTTTTAAAACTCCACATTCTCTTTTCATAGTTAAATTTAGCTAATGTATTATGATTTATCCACTCGTGTTTTCCGTCTTATCCCTGCACTTTGCAGGGATTCGAAGATTATTTTGGTAATACTAATTTAAAACTAGATTAAAGGTGATGATGTTCATTCCAACTTGTATAAATAGGTTCCTTTTCGTTATTCACGTTGCAGCGTTCAGATAAAGATCCCTCAGTTTAGCCCTTTAAATCATGGCGACACTAATGTCATGGACAAATTATTAACTGACACAGTTTCTACATGTTTAGACGTATATTATCTCAGATCTTTTAGTTCTTCTACTTGTTACTTATTAGTTGTCATAAAATAAAGGAGCAGACCTATAATGTTATAAAGTTCTCATAAAGTCTAGCTTTAACTCAAATACATCTATGAGGGTTTCACAGTTGAAACAAAGTTAAAATGGGGAGGCCTTTGAAGGCATTCAGTCCATTTATGCTCATTTCCAATGAGGGTTCTGAGTACGGGGCTTCAGTAGTGAGTATGATTTGATTTGTCTTCACAGAAACATGTTTCATTGACGGTAAGGTCTCACAAGTGTCACGTAAACGTACTCACCGTAGCCCCCAGAGCGCTGAGAGTAAACCACAGTGCTGCTGGCTTATTTCAGCGAGGGTAGTTTTAAAACTGGCCCTAGTTCAATGTGTTCAGACTGTTTTATGTAGCATCAATGGCAGTTTTAGCAGCCCTGCAACAGAGGTCAAATGAAGTTGATTTAATAAAAGTTAAATGACTTTTGAGTTACTGGGATCACACCTTATAGCAGAAGTGATATTCTCAGTGACGCTTCTGTGTCTCTGTGCTTTTCCCTTTCAGCCCGCTGACCTGAAGAAGAGGATAGAGTCTCTTATTGACAGGGACTATATGGAGCGTGACAAGGAGAACTCCAACCAGTACAACTATGTGGCCTAGCGAAAGGAAAAGTAAAAAGCAGTTGGTGCAGATAAAATGAAAGCTGTTCTGAGTGATCGGTCTCTAAATCTTTTGCTCCAGTGGATGTTAACCGTTCTCATCTTCAACCCAGCGACCGACATGCGAATGGCTATTGCTCCACAGGGTTTTTGTCAGGGGTCTTGTGATCCTGTGGACTGCATGCCCATTGAAAAGAGAATATTGTCCGTATTTCTCAGTGCCTCTGAGAGAGCTGGGACAAAGAAGACACACACACTTCAGTTTGCTTGTTTTGTTGTTTTGTTTTTTAATGGAGAGGAAAAATATTTATTTTCAAACTTAGATTCTTTGTCCATAGTTTGAATCAATATGCTCTTTGTTATCGAGTCACTTTTTTTTTCTTTTTGTTCATCGGTATCCTAAGCAAAATGCTGACACACCTAACTGTTCTCTAAAATGTACCACATGTTGGGAAAGAGAAAAGGATCCAAGAAATTAAACTGATGCTATGTTTCTTCAGCCAGTGTCAAAATGTGGGACTACTGGGGCGGCATTCAAAGTAGGAACTTCTAATTTAGGGAATATGTGGTAAATGTGTGTCCTGCAGTTAAGTTTTACAGTTTTAAAGGCCGTGCAGCCATGTGATAAAGCTGTGATCATGAACACACACACACACACACACACACACATCTGCTCAAACCAGACTTTGTGCCAAAAAAGGAGCACTTCTTTTGTTATCGAGTGTAATCAAGCTGCTAAAGCCAATTCAGTTTCACAGGTATATGCAAACAAGATTCTAGGTTTTTTTTCTTTTCTTTGTGTACATTTTTTTATACATGAGTCACCAGTGATATTTTTAAATAACAAATGTCATGAAATCTGACGGTCAGCTGCTCCTTAACCTACAAGGTTTACTGTCTCTGTTAACCAGTAGGTTGATGAGCACAACGACTGTCCAGTATCATACTATAGACATTTTTTTTTCTTTTATTTCCTTTCCTTTTTCTTTTGTGAAAGTCTCCATGTTGGGCCTGCAGACCTTGTTAAAAAACGGAGGTAATATGCCTCAATACATGAGGAAAAATATGATTGATTAGACTTACCCTTGTTTGTTTGAGTCTGTTAGATTTATTGCTTCAGATTAAAATAAATGTTTAAATCGGGTTTTATTTTTTAATCACTGTTTCCAAGCACATTGCATTGTATTTGCGTGTCGGGGGGAGCCATTCCAGTTAGAGGCTGTTAAACATGCAGAAAACAAAAATTAACTCTGTGAAAGAGAAGACAACCTGGGCCGCAGTCCACACCTCTTCTTGGTTTGACACTTTGCTCTCTGTCATATGACTTCCATTTCCTGGTACAGTCAGACTGATCCTCTTCGTCCCAAACCCCGCTGATTAAATCGAGCGTCCTCGTCGGCTGTTTTCAGTTTCTCTCCGGTCACCGACACTCCACACCACCAGGCGAAAATGTCCCGAAATACTGCATTGGTTTTGCTCTCTCTTGGACTCGGTATGTATCGCCGCAGCACCATTACCTTGAAGAAATAAGAAAATCGCGGTCCCTTTCTGAGAAGTGACGTGATAAAACTTCTGGGACATTCTGGGCCTGGTGCTTCGCGACTAAAGCAAAAGCGCTGCTGCTCTATAAAAGATGATGCATTTCTTATTTGTCACTTTTTTATGTTTTATATTGAGCAGCTGTAAATACGTTTTCAGAAGGATAAAAAGGCGTACAGATTTTTATTTCCAAATTGCAAGAAAACCTGTTTTGCTGTTGTAGCTTCACTGCTAATTGTTACCTGCGTCAACGTAAAGCTGGAAGTCGTGTAGCAGTAAAATGTATTTGTACTCACAACTTCTGTGCGTGAGTATTTGTACTCACGAACAGAAGCATAAATAAAATGGACAAAAAATTTACTCCCAAAACAAGTTGTTAAAAAATATTTGCTATTGTGTCAACGACAACCCCATGCTAATGTTTTGGGCAACTAGCGTCAGCTAACTTAGCTGTTAGCTTACTGATTTGGTAACATGTTTTGATACCTTTACTTCGAGTCACTGATAAAGTCTGGGATTGCCTTACATACTTTTGCTGATAAATAGCAGCAGCCAAACGCTCTTAAAAAATAACAGCTTCGTTGATAACCCCACTGTCACAAAATAACACATTGAACCACCGTACTAGCAGGGTTAGCATTAGCATATTTTTGCAGTTTACAGTAAATTGGCACGTGACGACAAAGCCACAACATTACTGTCAAGATAGCAGGCCCGTTAACTTTTATTACAATTTCACTTGAAAATATGATTAGTTTATAACTTTCAGTAGGGTCAAAGGCAGCCACAATTTAAAAAAAAAAAAAAAAAAAAAAAAGAAATTTTAGACGGCATATAAAGATAGGAGGCATGTGTGCTTTATTCTGTCAGGTTTAAGATAGTTTTTATTTATAATATGTACAGGAAGATAGCAGTGCTGTCATTATAAATTCATTTGACAAATCTTTACATAATTTTACCTTATGTATTTTTATAAACTAATGGGCTTGGCTATGATTTTACTGCACAAACATCGATGTTGAAGCGTCTCATCCTAACCTCTCGGTAAAATATCAACCTTCCGAGTATAGTCGTATACATCTGCGGCAGTTTGAGTGTTATGTGGGTTTATATCATATGACCTCGTGACTCTTGACACGCAGCTGCCTTGATGACAAAGCAATATGTTAAAATCTTATCTGTGATCTAAATGGACCTTGATCTCTTTGTTGACTTGACTACTGTTACTCAGAGTCAGTGGAAAGTTGATGGGCGCTGCTCCAGTTTCTGAAATACATTTTCTTCTACAGTACTTCTAAAACTTATTTTGTTCATTTCATTGAAATAATCCATCTCAGAGGGTGAACTAGGGTTCCTCAATACTTGTTTTAGTTTTTACAGTGTTTAAGTGGCTTTTTGTGCTTTGAATATTGTCAGCAGCTCTTTGGGTCATTGATATATTCTGCAGGATGGTGATACCAACTTTATGTTTTCAGTGGTTTGCACTGTTGCCTTACAGCTAAATACAAACCTGCCTGTTAATGGTTTCTTGCCTAGTGTCAGCTGGTTAAGGCTACTGCTCTCTTTCTCCCTCTGAAGGAGAAGTGGATGTACCTAATAGATAGAAGAACTCATGAATTGCCACTTGTAACAACATTCTTTGAGGAAACACATTAAATTGCTACTCGCAGTAATATATTAACAGAATAATTGTTAATAGAGGGTTTTTTTTGTTTGTTTTTTTTCCTCTTCCTTTTCAGTGTTCCAGATGTCACATGGCATTGAGGTTAATGTCACAAAAGACGACAAGTTGTGCCTCTATGCCAATCTGATGCTTAACTTCACAGTGTCCTACGAAGCAGCCGATAATAAGGTGAGTGCCTGGTTTTCACATTAACCACAAGACGTTCTCTTCCAGAAAGCTGTATAATTTGGTACACCAGTCATAAAAGGCCTGTTGACACACTTTACTTGCATATGAAAGCTGTTATGTTCTTATCAGCCTGCTTCAGCAGCATGACTATCACTTTACTGTTGTAGAAGTGAGTGTCAACAAAAAAAAGGGGAAATTAAGGGTCATTACAAAAGCTGGCAGATTCTTGCTATTCAGCAGTGGTGTGTTTCCCTGGTGCATATCCTTTAGTTATATCCTGTCTTTTCCACTTGCTGATGAAATATATAAAATCGCAGAAATAAAAAGTTTAGAATAGTTCTGTTGTTGTTCTTTGTCAGTCATATTATTTGTATGGCCTGTTTAACTAATTAATATCTGAAAGGATACTAATAATGTCATGTTTAATGACGTCAATTGAGATTATAAACGGTGATCGTCTCCTCTTTAGATGAACAATCAAATTACTAAAATACAATGTTTCTTGATTTTTATCTGTTGCAGAATCTTTTCCTCATTAATTTTAGGTATGATTTGTTGAACTTTATTCATTTATTCACAGAAATTAAGTATGTCCGTGATGGTTTTCATTTGTGTAGACCTAACTGAAAATAACAATTTCACAGTGTGAAAGTGGCCTTGAAGATAAACTGTGAACAGACTCTCAGATCAATCCTTTTTCATTGCCAGGTTTCTACTGTAGCCCAGACTGGACAAACCAAACCGTGGCTCTACAGAGTGCCATGTGCATTTTTTGGTAGTTCTTCCTCCAGAGTTGCTACTAAAAGTTTGGAAGTCGAAGGCGAAGCCAGGGATATTCAGTGTGTTAATCTCACACTGGGCTCCTTTTTAAAGGAGCTTCTAAAGGTCCATTTTGTGAGCTTAATGACATGAAGCTGCAGAGTTTCACAGTGTAGACAGCTAAACACTTCAGACTTCGTACTTCTCCTCCAAGAATGTAGAGGGAGATAATTGAACAATGAAAAAGGCCTATTCTAAAGCCAGGGTGCGATTTATCCCATCCTGGCTAATGAAGTAACTTGGTGATTATGTTAAAGCGAATACGTTGTTTAAAAAAAACATATTTTTTTTACCTAATTGTTGAGAAAGCTGTGTTTGTCCACGAACTACAGCTTATGAGTGTACTTGAAGGGGGGAAATACTACAAATTTATATAATAAACTTTATTAAATTTCGTTGTGCGGTCTTGTGCAATGACGGTAAATCTGATTCTGAGTCTGTTAAACGAGGTGACTCTCTGCTCTCTTTCAGAGTCAAACGACTGAGTTTGAACTTCCTGCTGATGCCAAATCAATCGACAGTAAATGTGACACCGCAAGCTCGATCCTGACACTCAAGTTTGGAGAAGGACACTCCTGGAGTGTGAATTTTACCTTGAAAGATGAGGTTTACCAGGCAGACGTCGTAACCTTTACTTACAATCTCAGCGACACCTCTGTCTTCCCTAATTCCCAGTCAAATGGTAACTTCCACATAAGCCTCGTTACACAAACAAAGCAACACACAGATGGATGACTGACCTCGTTGTTTTCCCCCCTCTTTTGTTCTTTTAGAAACGATAACTGTGACTGAGAAGCCTCAAACAGCACAAGTACCCATGGACACCTGCTACTCTTGCAAAAGTAAAGAAGTGATCGAAGCCAATAAGGTCAATATGACGCTGTGGGATGTGCTCATACAGGCGTTCATCACAGATGGCAGCAAGAGTGAGAACAGTAAGTACAGAAGCCGCCACACATCTCCGAGCCTAAATGTTTCTCTCACTTGTCATGTTTCTGATCTTTCTCTCCCGTTTTCTCCTCGTAACAGTAACCTCATGTGCTGCTGATGTTCCCACAACCCACGTTCCTACCACCACTGTCACCAGCACAACCACTGTCGCACCTGTCACCAACACCACCTCCACTTCCCCTCCTGCAACCACCACCCCCACCCCCACCCTCCCCACACCTCAGGTTGGGAAGTACAGCCTCAAGACTGATCAGAACGGCACAACCTGTCTGTTGGCCAACTTTGGCGTGCGCATTGGCTTCAAGCAAAACGAGGTACGGCTATAAAAACGCATCATTCATACGTTAAGCGATGCTAGTAGGCCCCTTTGTTTTAGGGTGACATAGAGATGATGTGCAGTAACACATTGATTTGGTTTCCTGTCCGTTTTTAGAAATATCAGGAGATGAACTTTGAGACCAATGGGACTCAGTCATCTGGATTTTGTGGAACCAACAGCAGTGAGCTTGTGTTGGTGTCTGATGATATCACCATAAAGCTCACATTCGCCAATGTAAGTCCTCAGCGTGCTCATTTCCTGCCGAGATTCCGATAGGATCTATACCTCTCTTATGTCTGACTGGTGAATACGAAAGTAAAATCTGCAGCTTTCGAGCTTTACTTTGGAAGTTTTCCCGTTGCTGTTGTCGGTCAAGAGACTAGCAGCTACTCCCGGCACAGAATAGTCCACCGTAGAACGGCCCTTTTTTTCAGTTTTTGAACTGAGAAACTAAAGAGTTGAGAAGACCAGCTCTTCACACAGCTGCTGGCTCTGCGAGGTCGGTTTAGGATGTAACTTGGCAAATGGTTGATGAAATTCTTAAAACATTTATGTGAAATTTTAAGAATTTTTTTTGTCAATGAGACCATTAACTTTCAGCCCATTATTGTCTGTATCTGTACAGCTTTCTCAGGGCAGCTTAATTGACCACAAAACACCTATTTGATAGATCAAATAGCTTTGTGGTATTTTTTTATTTTTTTTTTATTTTTTTATAGAAGTCGGGGTTATTGCAGGGCATTCAAATCTGTGATCCTTTACTTTTTCACGTTAATGCTTGTGTATTTTTGTTTTTCTCTTCACTGTGTTTGGTCCTGTTTCCATGCTCATGTATCATTTATTTATCAATGATATTGCAACAGGTTGTGCAGTGATTGTCACACCAAAACAAGCTTCACACAAAACTATTTGTGTTTATTTACATGTTTTTTTCTTTGTTAAACGACTGTCTTTATTTTACATTATTTTTAAATCTGTGATATCGAATAGCTGACGTAGATGGAAAATACTGATAACGATATGTAGCTTCTCAGAATTACACAGGAAGCAACAAAGTGTGAAGTGACAGTATATCTAATTACCCAGAAAAGAGAAGAGAAGGGAAGTGTTTTAGACTGAACACTGAGTTTCTTTACAGCCTTTGGTATTACTGAGAGCTCCCAGGATCAGACGCGTCATAATCTTGTTTCCAAACTTTTATATTTACAGGACATGAAGAAATTCCGCCTTCATGCTCTGAACGTCACAGCAAAGACGAGCTCCGGTAACTAGAAAAGTCCCGTCTGCCGGTAAAAACCAGGTGCCGCATTGAAGTGTAAAGTTAATGCTTGATGCTTTTTTTTAAGGTGTGTTTGTTGAGGCCAACACCAATCTGAGTCTGTGGGAGGCGGCGGTTGGCAGCTCCTACATGTGCAACAAGGAGCAGAACTACACCATCACCAGCCTGCTCACCATCTACACCTTCAGCCTGCAAGTGCAACCATTTGGAGTGACAAAGGACGTTTTCAGTACAGGTAGGTTGTTCCTTCATGTTTTGTTTAATCGTTTGTTTGATCACTAAAGAGGTTGAAGTAGATCAATTTGGTTATTTAAAGATGGACCAGATTGTAAGTTTGTACCGCAACCAAGACTGGGTCAAGATTTTTACAGGCAGTGTGTTACTTATAGTGGCTGTCGCCCACTGTTTAAATAAATCAAAATCAAAATATGTCTTTAGATTTTTTCTTTACTCAAAGGACCTGAATGAAACGAGGAGAAAAGGTTCAGAGAGAGTCAGTTGTTGTATTCTAATGGCAAATAACACAAACTGCTTTTCTGCTGCTTCACACTTGTTTTAAATGAGAACATTTTCTTTCCATCTGTTGACTGACTCTCTTTTTATCTGCAGCCCATGAATGTTCATTGGATGACACCAGCATCTTAATCCCAATCATTGTTGGCGCTGCTCTGGCTGGCTTGATTCTCATTGTAGTGATCGCTTACGTGATTGGTCGAAGAAAGACCTATGTCGGATATCAGACCCTTTAAATCCAGTTTTTGCGGTTGTTCCTGAAGTGTCACAGGGCTCCCAAGCTTGGTCCTCTGGCTTTATGTTTTGGTTATTTTAATTGGCAAATTAAAACTTCCAGAAAGAAAATCTCTAATGGAAAAACATAAGATGTAATTTCACCATGCGACATTTGTCGGTATTGAATGATATTTATGTGATGAACTGCGTTTGTCACAAGGATCTCTAATCAGGTTCAATAGAAGGCGTAAAATCAGAGTAAAATGGATGGTTTGCTGTTCTTCTCAAGGACCAAACTTGTCTAACCCGTGTTTTGTTTTGTTTTGTTTTGTTTTGGTCTTTCCCTTTTTGTTGTGCTTATTGTTAATGGGCAAGTGCAAGACCCTCGAAACAGTTCTTACGATGAAAAGTTCAATAATGATCAGGGAGTAGTATGTACAGGAATGCATTGACATTTCCACACGTTTCTGGGCTGTAAATTATACACATTTGTTTTTAGCACAAGATGAGGAAGCATTTAAATTTGCTGCTGTAGGATCATGCACTCGCTCAGCTTACATTCCCCTTTTTCTGTTTGCCTTGTTGATATTTACATTTATTGTTTGACTATCCATCTCCAGTTGTTAAGTCATATTTGAGTGTTTGAACAGTTTTGCTTCACTAGCCCAGATCATCTCTAACACAGACTCACATTTACTCCAGTTTGGAAAGTTGTCTGAAGGAACACTTTTCAGCCCATGTTTGCCCCTGTAGACCAGGAGAAACATTGGAAATTTGTCCTGACTATTTGGCTCCAATCATACTATGACTGTGAAATCAGATCGTAATCTAACATCCTAACATGCCAAGCAGTTAAACCCTGGATGGAACTAATAACATTAGGGGCTCATTTACATTTAAACTATAAAAGCCTGGAAGCTTACAAATCTCCATGTGAAGAAGCCATCATTAGTGTTATTACTTTAATCTGTGCTTTTACATTTGCACACACTCGAGTCAGAGTAAATCTGACAGAATACAGAATACATTTTGGCATTAGTTTTATTTTTAAAAAAAGAAAAGGGATAGTACTGTTGTGTAGATATTCACTTTCGGATATTTACATATAAATGCACTACGACACTCTTTTGTTTTGCTTGTCGTCACATTATCTCACCTGTGTAAAGATGAAATGAAGCTCCTGAAAACCTGCTTTCAGATCCGCGACTTTAAATGTTTGTAACAGAACATGATTGACAGTTTGAGCTCAAGCCTTAAAGGAAATGTCACAGTTCTCCGAAAGATCAATTTGATGTGTTTTTAAAGGTTTCACTTTCTTGAAGAGAGTTGGTTGTGAGGATTAATACAAAATTACAGCCAGTAACTGCTCACCTTAACTCGGCACAAAGGTTGGAGACAACCACAGTCGCCTGGCTTTATTCGTTTGTGCTAGCAGCTCTCTACATGAAAGCACCAATCACAAAATGTGACGCTGTTCTCTTAAACGCTCGGGGTTTCTGTCGTGCGCTGCGACAACACAGCCCAGCAGCTGTCAGCAGCTTTTGATTTACTGGCAGTTTGTGTGCCCATGTATTTTTGATCAAATCTCATCCAACTGCTTCTGGAAAAGTTTCACTTCTATGTGGAGGCTGGAATTGGGTTTTCAGGACCTTTTTACATCGCGGAGCTGGAGCAGGTTTCAGTAAAGCAGTGTCAGGGATGGAAAGCCACTGAGTGTGAATATTGATAATGATAGAAAGCCAATGTGACGCTGTTATTGGTGTGTATTGATTCTAGGAGAGTGCTGTGTACTGTTTGCACTGGTCCAGCTCTTGGTGACAGGAAGTGTTTGCATTTTAAAGTTAGTGATTTAAATTCGCTTTCACAGGTCATTGCACATGTGTACGAATAATTGCTCTTAATCAAAAAAATTGAGCTTTGATTTTTGCTTGTGATTGTTGCTGTCTTGTATATTTCAGCTTTGTACAAACTCAGTTGCCTTAATGATGAAGGTGGTTTTGCAGTGCCAGTATTAAGATATTTGCGATATTAAATCATCCGACAGGTTCATCGTCACGACTTGACATTACTCAGTTTTGTACATCTGCAACTCACTGATACAGGTGTGATTATTTAAAATTGCACGTGCTCAACAAAGGGAAACCGTGCTGCAAAACCATCTTTGTTAATGTGTGTTATGTGGAGACAAATGACTGCTGATTTCATCTGCATTCTCTCATGCTGTTAGCTATAATAAATTGGATTTAAATTTGTGTCCTTCGAGCTTTTTAGTGTTTTCTATGGAAATAAAAGTGTCAGAAAAAGTCAAGAAAAAGGTTCCACGTTGTTGTTAATGCTGTAAATATTCTGTATAATCCTCATCACATCTTTGTTTCAGCTCTTCTGCATTCATCGTGCTATACGTACATATATATATATATAAAAGAAGATATTTCATGTGTTAAAACAGTAAGAAATTCACTTCTGTGCTCTTTTCACTCTCATCTAGCTGAGGAATGCCTGGGTGATGGGGAGAGCTTCCTTGTTCCCATAGCTGTCGGAGTTGCCCTTCTTGTTCTCATTCTTATCGTTCTGCTGGCCTATTTCATCGGGAGAAAGAGAAACATGGCCACCGGCTACGAGTCTTTCTGATCTAACCTGCCTCCTTTACAAAGGATAGCCGCTGCCTATTTATCTCGCTGCTTTTTTTACTTATTGTGGAAAAAGTATGTGTTGTCTCAGTGTTTCCATTTGGTGTTAAGAATGGTCTGTAGAGGGATGGTTCAACACTCTGGGAGGTGTGACTTTTCTTTGCATAAAGACTGGAAAAAAAAAAAAGAAAGGGAAACGTGTTGCCTACTCACAAATCTAAAGCTCAAATAAACTTTTGGACTCTTATTAGCTCTCTGTACAAGCGTGACACCAAATAATAAAACAAAACCCTTATAAATAACAACAAAACAGCTCTTGTAGACTCTTTTACTCAACTTAATGCTTCAAAACTTTTTGTTTTGGGGTGGTTTCGGGAAAACTATTTACTGTTGCCAAAGTGCATTTTGAAGTGACTTTTACTCTTTGCTTAGTCCAGATTAGATGGATGAATTAAGACTTGAACAGACAGGTTTCCTGTTTCTTTGTTTCCAGTTTTTATGCCAAACATACATACAGACAGACATAAGAGGTGTTGATCTTCTAATCGGCTTCTTTTTTTTTTCCTGCATTTTTTTTTTCCCCCAAATTCTCTTGAACAATATGCACTAAATTGAGAAGTTGTACATTTATATTCACTTGAATTAATCGGCACTACATTCACGTGTTTGGTTCCACTTGTTGTAGGTCCTGGTGTCTTCCCGCTGCTTCCTGCTCTGTTTCTAACCTGTTTCTAACCCAGATCTTCCTCTTGAGTTGTTTGATGCTAAAGCGGTAACCTGCTGTCTGTTTGTCTCTTTCTCTTTCGTTCTGTCAGCTGAGGAATGCTTCCTGGACTCTGATTTGAGCTTTTTGGTGCCCATTGCCGTGGGTGTGGCGCTCAGCTTCCTAATCATCCTTGTGCTTATCTCTTACCTGATTGGTCGGAGGAAGAGTCGCACTGGCTACCAGTCTGTTTAACCCCACCCAGCTGCTTCCGCCTCTCGTCCCTTTTCACCCCTCTCCGCTCTTTAGAACACCTTCCCTGCCCGTCCGTGCATCCAAAGCTTCCCAGATTTCCGCTCTCTTTTTCTGTTTCATCTCTCCCCGAGGCAGCGTTTCCCTGAAATAACCTCCAGCTTTTTCCCCGTATCCCGTTTCCGCCGCCCCAGCAGTTTCCTTTGTTTTGTTGATGCCAATGACTGAATCAAGTACCAAAACATTTATGATCGATACTGAATCGTTTCAATATAAATCGCATGTTTGCATTAATGGCTGCGAGTGGCCGCCCACCTCCCACCTCAGAGAGGCTTTTTGCTCTCGGTTTCTGTGCTG
This sequence comes from Leuresthes tenuis, assembly GCF_036924035.1. Taxonomy (NCBI): domain Eukaryota; kingdom Metazoa; phylum Chordata; class Actinopteri; order Atheriniformes; family Atherinopsidae; genus Leuresthes; species Leuresthes tenuis. The sequence goes on along the minus strand of NW_027325365.1, from coordinate 11,444,608 downwards.
TATAATAGTATATGTGTAAATTAATCTCTTGTATAGAATGAATGACATTGATTTTTGATGATGCGAATGTACGAGCAAGCTAATAGAGCCACTTTAAATCTTCAGACATCATTTTTCTTTCTCCAGTTGTTTCGTTTTCATGTAACATGAATTAACAGCTCAATGAAACTCTACTTATTGCACATTTAGTCACTTATTTGTAGCTCGATGAAAGGGACAAAACCATAAGACACTTTACCAGCTTTGGGACCAGTTTGTTTTCTGTTTGTTTTGGGTTTTTTTTTTTGAATGCATGTTTTTGCCACTCATACTAAGAAGGCTGAAGACTGTATTTCATTGAGTTCTACTCTTCTGTACATGCAAATTAATTGTACTGCTGTTCCCTTCCATTTCAAAAGTTCAGCAACCACAGGCATCTCAGTCTTGGACCTCACACCGGGAATCTAACTTTTTACATGCTGTTAATGAAACAAAATGCAAAGATCCTCCACACTACTGTCCGTGTGACGCTATCATGGCACCAACAGCAGGGAGCTTTGCCATCCGAAGACGAGTAATACCTGTGGATTGGCACCATCTCATTCACGTATCACTGGTTGTGTGCACTCAGTCACGTTTTGTGCCTTTCTGTTGTGCACCTCTGAGTTGCTTACCTGAAGCTTGTCTCCATCTGATGAAGAATGTGACACGATGAGCTTGTTTGACACAAGTGGGAAACAAATGAAATAAAAGTTGCGTTCTTGTTTTGTATCACTGTCATTCTGCTAACAGCGTGTTCTGTGCTAAGGCCTGTGACTTCAACTCTGTTTGAGCCACTAAAGCAGGTCCAAGTTCAAGTCCAAGTTAGACTTTGCTTAGCTGGATGCTTTTTATAACCTGTGAAACATGGAGGCATGACTCTCATTGCGGCTATCAGCTATGCAGGCAGATATGCGAGCTGACCCTGGAGTTTAGTCACTCATGAGACAGTTTGAAGATGAAGTTCTGTGTTTTGTTGATGTCTATGAGTTTGTAAAGTTCTCTCCTGCAGAACCAGTTGGTATTTACAATTGATCCTAATCCTCTTTGAAGTTGAAACGATACCCGTCTACTGCAGTTTCGTGCTGTAAAAGCAGATAAGATGCAGACCTTTTCGGGCCAGACTGAGAAGAAAAACAGCTGTTGAATGGCGCCTGGTGCCATTAATGATCTCTTGACTTCTCCTCTTGCACCACTGCTGGGTTGTTTGTGATTTTGAATCAATTTTCTCAGGTTATTGAATGAATAGACACGGAATCTGCTGAAGACAGCCATGTTTCTCTCAGAGGGAACTGTTAAGATTTTGTTAATTTAAAGAATACCTGTAACTGCTGCTCATTTTCAAAAAGTTGCGCCAAAAGCGATTTTATTAATTGTTTGGGACGTCTTGAATGGCTGTTTGTCATCGAGATGCCTAATTATTTGTGGTAGATTTCCCAAATGTTTGTTCATGAATTAGTTGAACAAAACTAGTTTGATTTAATTTTTGATTTAGCTGTTCAAACAGTTTTAATTCTTTAAAAATAAAAAAGTAAAATAAGATTCAGACTTGTGGAAGAAAACTTAAGACTACATAAGAGAAAATTGTATTTATTATAAGTGCTGTAATAAGAATAAATACAATATTGAGACCATGTTTAGTAGCACAGCTCAGGCAGGATTAATACTATCACAAAAAAAAGTTATGTTTCATGAAAAATGTCACGGACCTTCCACAAACTACTTCTTAGCAGAGTATTTCTCTTTATTGATCAGTCTTGTGTAGTATTTCATTTTTCAAAAGCACATGTTTTTACAGAAGAGGAAGTGAATACTTTTACCATAAACGTATGATACAGATCTATTCAACCAAAATATAGTAATCGTGTATTTGCATTTAATATATCTTTTTTTCTTTTTCTTTTTTTTTTTACTGCGTAAGTACAGTACGAGTCCTGCTTTCAGTGTTTGCATGAGTTTTCTTTGAATTCTTACAACATACATGTTTGAAAAATATAAAGCAAAACAAATTAGTACACTTTGTCACACAAGAATGTGCACGCAAAACCTTAATCTAACCTGGCAAAATGACTAATTCCCTAATAATGTTTTAAGTCATAATTGGATTTGCATAGCCAGAAAAAGCTAACTAATGGGCAGAGTGTAATTTAGTTTGATTAATCTTGCTAATCATTACAAAACATCAGGAACTGAACTGTAACTGGTACTATGCACTTGTCCTGTGCTCAGCACTGTCTGTTGTGGATCAGGTGCAAACAGCGCGCTCAAGGTTCAAAGATGCAACAGAAAACACAAAAGTAAAACTACTTCTTGAGGATTTTGTTTCACAGCAGAAGGTGTGGATATTTAAAAGAAAGACGAGAGGGAAATAAAGTATTTCAGGGGAAATAAATGTTCAACATAAATCTTTTCTTGCACGCATTTTCCTGCCTCACGATGGGGAGCATCCTGCAGGCAGCGACGTCTTTGCCTTATGCTCCAACATCCAGGGAGAAGGTCACACTGCCCAGGTAGCGGTCAGTGGCTGAATCATTAATGATTCCGTCTCCGTTCAGTTTGCATTGTACTTGGATGTGAGTGTCGTACTGCACTCCTGCAAAACGCACAGCCACCACCGGCGAGGAGTAGTTTACCTGTGACAAAAGACACAGAGGAGACTGAGACCTGACGGCTGTGGTGATCAGCTTGTGCCAACGCAATCATTCATGAACCGTCACTCACATGTCTGAGCTTCCCGTAGTACGGATAGTACTTCATGTCAAAAATGCTTTTAGGGAAAAACTGAAGGTCTCCCATGGCCTCCGATGGTCCTTTCTGAGAGAGAAAGACTTATTATCTTGACCTATTCTCACTTGTTGCTTAAATTTGGCATGAAATTAGTGGTCAATTTACCTTAACTCCACAAGTCACATTTATTGGTTTGCCCAGGCCAGGTAAGTAACCAAGAATCTACAAAAGAGTAAAAACTGTTAGAAAATCCTCTCATTATGTAAATAAAAATGTTAAGACCTTCTAATTTGATGCTATATCTTTGTCATGTCTTGAAGCTAATTCAGACTAAAATGTTTCCATATTTGTATCATAAAAATTGTAATTGAATTAGAATTTCCCCTTATACGCTCCTCTTTGTCCAGAGTCACTATCCATGAGATTAGCTTCACACTGAACCCCAGGAGGATTATTTGTCCAACTTTTGAATTAAATATTTAATTCCCCTTTATCAAGTTCCCACTCAAAATGTTAAAACAAAAAATGGTGCACAAATGGCTTCAGGCAGCTTTGTGTTCTCCTGACAATGGCCACAAGATGTCACTAGAAAAGAGATTACACAGTGCAGAAACAAGGTGTTTGCTCCTCATGTTTGATTTTCCTTCCTCCGCTTCTGTGCTCAGCCTATAGACATACTTTAGGTTAGTGGCACTCCTCTTACCCGGTTCATTCGAAGTAAAATGCATGGCCTTCCCTGAGAATAGCCATAGTGGGGATCCTTCAGCCCTGAACATTCCCCCAACCAGGAGCGCTTAAACTGACACGCTTTTCGCTCTGCGCTCTCCTCCAAGTCGTCCTGCATGAAGTATGTGTCATGTGTGCAGCGAATATTCTTCCTCTCCTGAACAGCATCACCGTATGCTGAAAGTGGAGAGCAAAGTCAGAGAGGGAGGGAGAATGACAGAGGGGGGCATAAATAAACCTTTGCAGCAGCAATGCTCTGCCAGGCTCAGGCCTCTGGTTAAAGAGGCTTGACAAAAGCTGAGTGTGAAAAAACAAAACTGCACTGAATGGCTACTCCTCTGCCCACAAAGAGGCTTCCCTTCCCAGCATGCTCTGCAGGAAACGAATGGAAATGCAGGACAAAGGTAGAGAAGATGAGGATTAACACGTTGCATGTCTCCTCAAGTCTCAACAGCCGTCCCCCCCCAGGTCACATTTGTTCTGACTCACGTTTCAGATATTCCTCCATAGACCGGGCATACTTCCTCCAGGATTTGCGGTCAGATGCATTAAAAGCAATCTCGTGGCCTTCTAGGTGTGGGGCCATCGTCATACCTGCCAGTGGAGACCCAAAGACAGTCAACTGTGCAGAGACTCAAGTAGAACCAGGAGACAGAAGGACAGTCGAGCAGGGAGAAGTGAGGAGGGTGAAAATGGAGGTTGTAGTTTGAGTTTGGGGTTATATTTACCTGGTGGCATCACTCTATCATTGTAGGTGGGATGGTATGGACTAATAGACCACATGAGGCAAAACATACAGCCACCAAACATGGCTGCTAGAAACAAATAAAGTGCAGCATAGAAGAGCAGGATGAGGCCTAAACAAGGAGAATGAAAAAAAGAGTTATTGGGATGACATTTTTTTTTCTTTTGCAGAGCACAGGCACAAAAGTGGCTTATGTAATGGACAACACATCTCTAAGTTAATTATGTCTGATCTGTGTGAAGGGAAATAATGAACCAGTTTTTTTTTTTGTTTTTATGCAGTTTGTCTGGACTCCAGCTACTGTCCTTGATCAGCACGGACACTAATTTGTTTACAATGGCACTGTCCCTCCTTCAATGTCTGGACCCACGAATAACTTCAATAGATTTTGCATGAACCCAGCTGTACTGAGCTAATATGAGAGCCCCGTAACGAAGATAATTCTGAGAGCTAGAGTTGTTCTGCAATTTTCCATTAACAGTCCATCAGCAACTAATCAAGCTAAACGTGTCCCAAATGAAATGGCTTTTGCAGTGCAGGCAATTTCACAGGGGACTAGCTGCAGCCAGCCTTGCGTCCCCAGAGCCACAAAGACCTTTCTGTTTAAGCTCAGTGAGAATTCTCCCAGCTGTCCTTTCACTCAGGAACACACTGAACCTCCGGTTGCCATCGTAGTGAAGGTTTTTTTTTTTTTTTTTGCAGCCATAGAGGCCCAGCCAGCTCCAAGGAGCCCCAATCACCCCACTCTGGTATTGTGTCCCCTCTTACACACTCGTCTCACAGGACACACAGCACAGACTTCAACTCAGGCTCTTTCTTCAGCAGACACATGGGCCCCACTCCTTCACAAGTGTGCACACTGGCTATGCAGCTGAAATCAGCTCTGAGCTCCAGTCTGGGGACGCAGCATCTCAATTTATGCGTGAAAAACACACTTTCCTCAAATGCTGTCTCTACTCTCAGTCAGATCGTGTTTGCCATTTTGTGCCGTGGTGATGAGGGAGGGGGCCAACTGAGTCACAGAGCAACTACTCTGGAAAGGGCTCCTCCATCATCATTGACTCATCAAAACTCCCCCAGTCTGTTCCTTCTGCCAAAAACTTCATCAAAGCTCAATGTTGTAATAATCTATAAGGGAAAAAAAAAAGACATAAACAAGTCTACGTGTTTGACTGCAATTGAGTAGTTATAAGCATGTTAAGTTCAGCAATGGGGTCGTCAGGGCTTTGAGAAAGAGGCTGTGGAGATCATGGTAAGATTTAGAGGAATGTGATTCCTGGCCAATGTGAGGCCTGGAACAGTGTGCTCCCGCTGGGGACACGTCCCCAGGCAGTCTGTTTTTGTCGGAACTCTCTGAATTGTCCATGCACCTATGTAAACATTGATCATGAGGACACACACGCACACACAGCACATTGAGCAGAGTCACTGGTCTGGGGAGACATTTTTCACCCCAAAAGCTACCCTCGAGTGCATCTTTTCATAAACATTTAAGCCCAATGTGTGCTCTTAAGCTTGTTTAAGAAGAGCCTGCAATGATGCACTCTATTGTGACCGCAGATACTTGACTAATGCACTAAAAAAAATAAACTTTTGCATCAATCCAATCCTCTCTTCTCTCTCTCCGACAACACAGAACCTCTCTTTCTTCATCAACTCACTCCAGCTCTTTCCAGAGCGACCCATGAATTCGTTGGTCTCTGCATTCCACAGGTATTTCTTCAGGTCGTCTATTTTCTGGTAGAGCGTCCTCTTGGGAAGTGGCCGTCGCTTCCATCTCTCAAAGTTCAGGTCTTCCTGCTCTAGAGGCTGATGCTCCGCCAGCTCCTCCTGCTCTTCCTCCAACTCTTGACCATGTTTGAGAATCACTTTGGGAGGCTGGTGCGAAGAAGAAGAAGATGAAGAAGAAGAAGAAGTGAAAAAGCCTTCACCGCACATTCTCTAAACTGCTGAGTTCTGCAGTCGACCTATTTTCTTTTCGAATCACTGCAGGAAAAAAATGGCATGCCTCCTGATCCGAGTATGACCGATAATATAAACTGCCAGACAGTGCTCTGCATGTTAATGAACATCACACTGATGGTCCTGTCCCCTGTTTCTGCAAATTATAAACCCGCTGGTGACCTTATGGCACTCGTTGGGAGAGCTGACCTCCCCTGAGTGGACCCTCCTGCTTGGAGCAGCAGCTGCAGACAGCAAAGCTGGAGGGTCACTCTTATATCCAGATGTTGCTCACTGACTGCATCCACAGACCAGAACACACAGATCCCAGAGGAACTACACGGCACTTGAGAGTGCACTCAAAAGGTTCTTTAACTGAATCTGCTGTTCGTTTGTTTGTTTAAAACTACACGCCAGCTTTGCGATTACACAATGGCAACTTGTTCTGTCAAAAGAAAAAGCTTCAGAGATCATGGAGAACATGCCCTAATTAAGAGGTAAACCTGAAGAATAAACTGATTTTATCTCAGCACTTACAGGACTTGATGGATTATTTTTAAGGAGCGTCTCCTCAGCTCCTCCTTCTGTGGAACTGGGCTCCATATTCTTTATAAAAAGAACAGATATTTATTCAAATATTCACAGTATCCACTGAACTCAAACATATTCTACCAACATACTTTTGTCTAAATCAATCGACCTGGGTAACTACAGGCTAACTCAAATAATGCCTATATTTGTCACAAATAGAATTTCAATGAAAAAACAGACATACCTGAAGTCTTCCTCTCAATGAACACACGGATTAATAAGTCGGAAACCCTCTGTGACCCCTACAGACAGAGAATATTTGTCAAAAAGTAAGTGGGGATTTCATTAAAAAGTTTTAGGCATGCAGGGGGGACCGGGTATGGAGAGGCTCCTTCAACTAGGCGCGCATCATAGTGAATGAAAGCCTGACTGAGAAAAACCGGGGTTGAAATAGAGAGTGCTTTTTTTTTGGGTCCCAGGGTCGTTTTGGCAGCACACTGGACCACGGCACTGCATTCTGTACACGCACACCATCATTCATTGTCTGCAAAGCAGGGCTGAGTCTGAAATAAAGCCTGAATGCAATATTTATAGCTTATCCCAACACAAGATACAGTCAGTCACTGCCTTGCTACATATTGCACACACCGACCTCTGAGCAATTTACGTGTATTTGTTAAGACTGCTGTTTATTTCTGATCTTTTTTTTATTCGCCACAATTTAATCAGAACTTAAATCCCAACGCCCTTGGATATTGTCCCCGCTGATGCATACGCATTGATCCAGTTGTCGACACATCTTGAATCTTAGAGCAACTGGTTACCATAAACTCTGCTCTGCTGAAGTTCAAGTAGTCCTCATCCCTGATCCAATCTGCACTCCGGTCACGTAACGCTCTGTTACCCCCCTGTAAAAGTGGGAGAAGGGGGACTTTTACATGAAAAGAGAAAATGCGTCACGGAAAAATCAGTCCTTTGAGATCTGCGCGGCAAAAACGTGCTTGTGTGCAAATGTGGATGTACTTAACAGTATAGAGCCAGTCATTTTTTTATCACCACGACGCCACTTACAAGAAGTATTTTGCAAGGAATTGCATACTCATATTCCCACAGTGTCCACAAGCCGTGTTCTCTCCTCAAAATCTGCATTTGAGTCGCTACGACAAGCTGCATGTGCGCTGGCCACGTGCATCCCATTCACTTTGCATCTTTTTTTTTTTAACCGGAGGGTTTTCAGTAGGGCTGTGGTGTACTGACAAGATGCAGCTCATTAGGGGCCGGTTTGTGTTACATAGTTACACAATATTCTGAAATATAGGCTAATCAAGTGATGTCGCTGAATGCTACACAAAAACACTTTGATGACTCTGTGGTTCTATGCAAATTTTACATTTTCCAAGTTAGTTCAATAAGCAGTGACAACATCTGTTTTATGGGAAAATGCTTCAGTTCGATGAATGAATACAAATTTAAACATGACACAAACATTAAGCACACTACAGAAACATTTCAATATGCAATACAAAAAAATATTAGCTATTGATGTTTTATATGTCAAACACACGTAATAGATATAAGGCCCCCTTTTCCTCCCCCTTTTTCTTTACTGTCACTTACATAACTTATTCATCTTAACTATATTTTTGTGACTTTAATTAACAGCATCAAAAAGCTGCATTTTATCTAAAGTTTTTTTCCTCACATACGTCTAAATAACATCAGCCACAAATTAAGTCACACATACAAGACACACTGAATGTCGTATAGTCCGTTAGCTAGTTTGGCGAGTCGATCAACAAACTCTTTTTCCAAAGTGTCTTTAAGACTTCCCAAGTTTCGACACGTGAATGCAGCATAACGGTGAGTTATATTTTATTTCCACAACGTCCTCTTGTCCCTGAACGCATCATTGCGTTTGTAACTGTTGGTGGCGCTAGAAGCCTCCATCCGAGGCTCCAACTTTCCCCCGAACAGTGCAGAGTAGCTCCAAATCTACGAAAACTACTTTAACATAGATATGTATACCTTTTATTTTAAAAAGCGCGTAAAATACCCTCCGAAAACTCTAATACTTTACAGCTGCTTTTAATGATGCGCCTTGTTCTATGTAGTTTATTGTTAGCTTTTTATATAGCTTGTTATATCTTCATTTGTAAGTCGCTTTGGATAAAAGCGTCTGCTAAATACATAAACATAAATGTAAGCTGGTGATCTGTCACAATATTACCGTTACTTTTCAATTTTTATCAACTAATTGGGTTAGCTATTTTGTCTATTAAGTATTGAGACTCTACGGTAGCCTAGTAATTTAGATTCCAAATTTACCCTTTTTTAATTGGTTCAATCTCCTCAAGTTATCATCAGCCATCCTGTTGCCTTGAACGTAGGTTTTAATCATTGTATTAACACTATATTTAAAATGGCGGTGGACAAAATATGTAACATATTTGCAACGGAAAGTGAGAGAAATGCGTTTGTTACGTTCAGGGACGTAGTGGGACGTGGTATCGTTACACCGCTTCAATACGAGTACGAGTAGCGGCTGCCAGAGTACTCTGTTTTTAGAGTATGTGTGTGACATGCGCACATACAACCAGCAGCAGTACCAGCAACCTGCTGTCCGACACCGACACACCGTGAGGACTGAGACCGACAGACGCCGTGGGGATGTCAGTGAGACGGACTCGGGCTCAGCGTGACGGAACGGTGCTGTCTGTCAGAGAATGCCACAGCAAGTGAACACATCGTCGGCGTTGGATTACGATTGTCTCCCGTTAGCTTTCAGATTTATATCGCTCATTTACACTGTGTCGTGATTGTTGATTTTTTAATTATTTTTTTTATTATTATTTGCAAGAGGATCGGTGAGGAACACATCGTCCAACCAGCATGCCTCCACCGCCTCACAGCCTTCAATCCAGCGGGCTGACTCTCTCTGAAACAAGCATGGGTAGGTGTGTGCAAGGTCACCAGCGTTTCTGCAGCAGGTTTTTTATCAATGAAATAAAACGCTAATTGGACAAATTTGCAATGCGGGGACACTGTAAGGTGCCTATTAACGGTTTGTAAACACCAATGCCAGCAATAGCGATCATCCACAGATGTTATCGAATACACTGACGGCATTTACCCCCCTTATAAAATCAGACTAAAACACTCGTTGCATCACCAGGCGGGTATGTTTTTTTCCTGGTCCAGGCCGCAGCGCGTCACTGCAGGTGCGGCGGCGCTGAGTAACCACATCAGTCTCTATGTTTGGCTCTGATGTCTCCTGCCGCACAGGGTTTTGGCAAGATGCTTGGCAGCTACCTTGAAAGGGAAATCAATGAAACGATCCAGTAATGTACGGGAAGGACAGTGGCTGTATTTTATATAGTCCAGACTTAGTAGAACATGGCTGATTGAAATTACATGATTAAATCACAGTTGAAATGAGCTTCAGACATTTTCCCTTTTCTTTTTTCAACATCGGGTGAAATGCTCCCTCAGATGTGAGGTAACACGGTGTTAAAATCGAGGGTTCATCACTAATTTAACGATGCAAGAAGAAGTGTTTTTGTTATATAAGCAGCAAAGAAAACTGGCTGTAGAGTAGTAATGTAGACCACTGAAAGTACAATCTTGTCACAGTATAATTGTTCGAATATATACCTCAGCTTGCATGCTGGTAATGTTTTGTGGATCACTAGTCCCACAACTTGTGTGCTTCTCCCCCCTGTCCACATTTTGACACTGAATCTGTAAGTTTACAAAAGCAGACTGCCTTTTCTTGTTGACCTCCACATTTGCACATCAGTATTCATTAGCACTCAAGTGCATCTTTGGCCTCCAGTTGTTCATAAAACAGAGTGCAGTTGAGCTAGCTGATCTGTGAGGTCTTAAACGGGGTATAATGACACAATAAACCTTACTTGGAGGAAACAAGATTGATGGAGGACAGCTGATGTTGTGTTGTTGCACAGAAAGATGCAAGCAGGACTATTACTGAAACAAGAGCATGAGAGAATGTGATGAAGATGGTTAATGGTTTGTATTTATTTTAGCAGTCTTCTTGTCTTGTTGACCACCCAAAGTGCTTTTATACTACAAGTCACATTCACCCGTAACAGGTTTCCTCTTTTATACACATTCGCACACCTGTGGACCGAAGGGATACAGAGAAGCTGGGAATGAAACCACCAACCCTCCCATTGTTCCTCCTCCTGAGCTACAGCTCATTAGTGTCTGACATCAGTACTTATGTACAGTACTGTGCATAAGTCCTTATTTCTTCATGTTTAGCTTCTAAGAGTCTTTAATGCAGTCGTTTAAAGTGGTGTTGACCAATAGATCTTTCAAAGTTTTCCTCTGGATGTTGGATGCTTTTTTAACTCATGTTGTACCTCACATGAAAAAGTGTTGTGTCTACACATAACCTAAAACTTAGCAAAGAACCAATTTTATATTGTATCTTTTGGCACTTTGTTGCCATTTCTTTCTGTGCATCTACAAAAACGCCAAAGATAACTCAATTTGGCTGAATATAAAATGGTATTTTTGCAGCAACAAGCGCTATTAGCTGAAAACTTGCCACATCTGGTGTGCAGTGTCCCTGACAATTTGAGGAAACTGGACAAGTGGAGGACAGAAGAAGAAGAGTCAGGCCTAAAAAAACTATCTACAGCAGATGAGCAGTATCTGAAAGGGATGTCTTTAAAGCACTAAACCACCAATTATAATGTAAAAGTAAAACATCACATTTAATCATATTTTCATCATTAGCAACAAAGTATTTTGTTTTTAGAGGAATTCTGAAGTTTCACATGTTTTCTAATTCAGCTTCATTGTGAGAGTTGTACAATATGTGCGCATTTGTGAGGATTTCTGTGACAATAATTGGACCTTGTTAGATAATCGTTAATATTACAATTTCAACAAGTTAGCGTCACAGAAGTTGAGTCATTTTATGCTGTTGGGATGCTTTTGAAAAGTCATTTTCTTTCCATTCCTCTTGTAAAGCTGCACAAACAATACAGTTCATTAGATGCATATTTGGCTGTTTTTAAAACTCCCTCCGAGACACCTCAAAAGATTCGTCCATTAGTGGTCAAAGGGATGGAGCCACAGTAATGAGGGTTGAGTCACGAATATGTTTACTAACTTCCCACTACATCAGTGTTTGTGGCTGATTCTTAGTAGCGGGATCATGTTCTAATTAAATCACTACGCTGCTCGCCTCACAGTATGATGCCAGCAATAATGTTCACTTATTCTCTTGCACTTCTAGGTTCTTTTAAGAGGAGGAAGAGGAAATCCATAATCGTGACAGTGATGCTGCTCATTGTATCTCTGCTCATCCTCATCTTTGGCCTGGCAGCGACCACCAGGACGCAGAACATCACTGTGGGAGGCTACTACCCCGGAGTGATCGTGAGTGCTCATTCACACCTGCAGGTAGCAGCGACAGACACAACACAGCAGGCCCGTTCAGAAGGAGTCAAGTCAAGAGTCAGTGAAGTAAGAGTGTTTCCAGTGAGCTCTGCCCACTCCTGGACAGCGATGGACCTCATCTCTGAAGCTCCCTGTGGGGTGGTATTTTCCCCCACATTCATTATTTAGCATCACTGTCATTAGATGTTGAGTGAGGTGAAGAGTCCACTCATTTGTTTTCCTCACAGTACTCAGCATTTTTAGCACTCTGCCTTACCTAAAGAGCTGCCCTGCCACTGTGTTACAGCTGTTACATCAGCTTCCTCACATTCAGAGTTCAGATATTCAAACGTAGACCAAATTCACAGAGATAGGCAAACTGTTAAGTAGGACATGAAATTAATTTCATTAATTGTAACGTGGGATTATTTATTAATAACAACTACTTATTGAAGCTCCCTCAGAGCTTGACAACGGTGTTCTGTGAAATCAAAGCCTAATAGTTATATTAGATCAATGCCCTGACAGCTCATTTCCCTCTTTTCAGCTGGGCTTTGGCTCCTTTCTGGGAATTATTGGCGCTCATTTGATAGAGAACAAGAGGCAGATGGTAAGAGGATTTATATTACTTTTGTGCAGTGAGATCACTTTCGGTGCTTGTTGTCCTCTTGTCCCTGTAGTCACAGATCGCTGTTATTAAATTGCATATCAGTCCCAGTTACGCTTCGACAGCCTGCACAGCTTGATTATGTTGTAAGTGTGGCAATGAGCGGTAGACCCAACCCGGACTGTGAGTCCCGGTTGGCCTGAGGATGTTTGTGTTGTGTATCGGAGCATGTATCCTGGACATTGAGGGGGGAGGGGCCGGGTAGGGGGTGCGACCAGAAATAGAAATAGGGTGTAAGTGGAGGAGGACAGATGTCTGCGCTAGAATGTGGTGGAAGGAAACAGCAGATGATTGGAGCAGGTGGGAGGTGCCGGTGTGGGTCTGTCAGAGCCGAAATGAAGAATGTGTTTGTGTCGTGACACCTTTTTCCCGTAATGCAGCAGGAATTCCAGTCAGTCATACTGCAGACTGAGCTATGGCATGCTACATCAGACTGATTTAAAATGTTGTTGCAAGCACCATAAAATGTGATGACGTTATTTACAGTTTGACTCTTTACATCTTCCCCTTAGAAGCAGATGGAAATGACATGTTAGAACTCACCCTCACAACTGTTTTCAGGACTATTTAACGTGAAAATCGCTGCTGTTGAATTTTTGATTTGTGATAGCTAAGAGTCTTTACAGCGATCGAACACTCAAATGAAGAAACTGGGAACGAACACGGGGAATAAAAGCAGAAATGTTTTGCAAATTAAACAGCTATCAGTCATATTTTTTGTGTTACTTGACCAACAAGTAACTCTGCTTAAAGCCTAACTGCTGCGATCCATGTTTGCATCAGATTATAACTAAATACCGGAAGACTTTAGAGTTTATAGAAAGCCTAATTATGATAACCGGTAAAATAATAAGACGCATTTCTTATTCTTAAACATTAAGATGATACATTTGATTGATGTTGATTTAGGGGCCCAACACCAATCTGTTGATCATTAAATAGATAAAAAAAATAAAAATAAAAATCTCACCCAATGAAATTCCCCTTTATTTGCCTCCGAGCAGAGAGGTTTAGCATCTCCTGTGCCTTTAGTTCAGATTTGTCAGGTCTAAAAACATTACAAAGCACAGAAAAAATTATCATTAGCTGAGACGGAGCTTTGAGATTTCAAAGTACACGCAACAAAAATCAAATGATATGAGTTAGAAGAAAAGTCAAGTCACCTTAAAACAACTAAGTTAAACCCAAAGTGTTTTCCACAAAGGGCGATGAAAGAAATCAAATCAGATTTTTTTTTATCTTTTAAAATGATAATTCAAACAGAAAATAAACACTATAGTTAAAAAAAAAAAACTGCAGAGAAATAACCGGTAAGATAATTAAAACAAATATAAAAGATAAAAATTATATTTATTACAGGCTTTATACAAAGGCAAAGGCCTTTATCTGAGAATAAAATGTCTCTTTTCAGTCCTTCAACACTTGGAAGATACAGGATGTGTTTTCCTTTCTATCTTCTTATCAAAAGATAGATAGAAAAACATTGCTGACCTTAAAAAACTGAGGACATACCAGTGCTCTTTTTTCTCTAAAACATAAAATCAACATGGGGCAGAAAAATACACCAAGATAACAACCCCAACATAAGAAAATCTTCGTCCTTACATCTAAAGAGTTAAACCACCTGTCCTGCTGATAAAAGCGCTGTTTTCCCTTTTCTAATTCACCTTTTCTTTAATAAGTAAAAAGTTTGTAATGTTCAAGAAGGACCAAAGCATGTAAAAATCATCCTTTTTCACTGACTCTCACGGTCCGTGTTACCAGCTAGCTTCTCGACGTGTGGTGTGGTGTCACTGGTGTTGCTCCCCTGCAAAGTGAGCCGGCTGCGGACAGGATGGGGCGTAACTGAAGGCTCGTTACGCTTCACCGATGACTGACAGGAGGAGAGTTGCGTGAGTGAGTGGCGCTGGTTTCAGGGTGGCAGCGCCTGTAAAGAGTTGATTACCATGCTGGCAGAGAACAGACCACAACACTTCCACTGCCATGACCGACATCTACTAATCCTGTCATTCATTACCACATGTGCACGTTTGTATACATTAGTGTTGCATGTCTTGTGTATTCATATGTTAGGTGGGTGTATTTAGGTGAAATCAAAGCCTCCCAGAGCCAAAGGTGTGAGAAAGTCAAAATGGAAAATGTGTAGTCTCCAATAGAAACTGAAATACCACAGAGTGACGTGGAGTCATGAAGCTGGTGCTCCTCTGTTTTCTTCCGCAGTTAGTGGCATCTATCGTGTTTATCAGCTTCGGAGTGGTGGCCGCCTTCTGTTGCGCTATCGTTGATGGAGTTTTTGCAGCGAGGCACATTGTAAGTATCACAAAAGCTTTTACTTATTGAGTCTATTCTAGAGATTCTAACTCGGATAACGCGAATGCTTGGGCTTTTGAAAACGTCGTATTCAGTGCAAACCCCAGAGAGCTCTGCAACAAGAGGACGTGGCTCGGATACAGTCATGTGGTAAAGACAGTGCTCTCTTTTTAAGTCGCCTCTGCAAACTGCTTCTGCATTTTGGTTGATTGTTTTCATTGACACGGTGTGATATGTGTTGATGTGCATCACCTCATTTTAAAACCTGGTAAGAACCTGATCCTGGTAAGTCCTGACATGTAAAACCTTAGAAATGAGAGAGGATGCACTTTCTGGCTGAAGCAGCTGCCGCACCCCTCTCAGTGGAACAAATACAGTATATTCAGTGACAGAGGAAAGTCATTCTCTGTGATGCAAAGTCGAAAAACAATGAGCAACCACTAATGCACAGTGAAAACAATTATGCTAAAATAGGGTATGGCTGAGTGAAAGGGAAGATCACCATTAGTAGGTTTTTATTTGCCAGTGGTGCCAGTGAAGTAGGAAGTGGAAATTTTTGTTTCAAGCCATATTTGTACACTGACGCACTGATGCGTGAGAGAAAATCAGGAGCATCAATGTGATGCAATGACATAGTTTGAACGTTTTGTTTCTGTTCATCTAAATGTCTGCTTTGTGTTTTATTTCTCAAACTAAATCACATTATTGGTGCCACAATACACAATATTGTCTTGATTTTCTCAGAGTCAAATGTAGACTAAACACAGTCCTGATTTTTACAGCTCGTTACAACAAACAGCATGTTTCATAAAAGTTGATATGGGTAAATAAAAAGTGCTGGAGAAAAATGTTGGAACTGATTTGATTAATAGACAGCTGGTCAGTGAAATGACTGGCGGACTCTCGGAATTAAAGATGGACAGAAGTTCAGCAATTTGTGGAACAAAAAAAACTGTTCTTTGGTCAGATAAATCAAATTTTGAAATACTTGTGTACTTATTATGTACTTGTCAAATTATGGATGTCACATCCCCATGACTAAAAAGGGACCACCCAGCCTGTTATCAGCTCTCAGATCAAAAGCCTGCATTTCTGATGGTGTGGGGGTGCATTAGTGTCTATGAAACTGGAAACTTGCATATCTGGAAAGGAACAATCAGGGCTGAAGTGTATTTACAGGATTTAGAGCAACACATGCTTCCATCCAGATAAAATCTTTTTCAGATAAGGCCTTGAATAATTCAGCATGTTAATGCTAAACCACATACTGCATCTATTACAACGGCACGTCTTCATAGAAGAAGAGTTCTGGTGCTGGACTGAGCTTCCACCAGCTGAAAACATTTTAAATGTAACAAAGATGACCCTGAACTCTTTGGCAGCTCGAGTCATACATCAGACGAGAATGGAACATCTTTCCTCTCCCAAAGGTCCAGCAGCTGGTCTCCTCAATTCCCAGATGTTTAGAGACTGTTGTTAATAGAAGACGGGACGCTACAGCAGAAACATGGGTCTGACACACGTTGCTGCCATCAACTTCAGGATAAATTAATATTTTTCATGAAATCATAAAATGTCTCACTTTCAGCTCTCTATTGGGAGTGAAACGTTGGTTCATGAGTTTGGCAAATCTTTCCTTTCTGTCCATGTTTGGAAAGTGTTCAAACTTTTCGGGAATTTGGGTTGTGAACGTCTTCATGTGTGGTGTTTATGACTTTCACCTCCTATAAAGCGAGGTCAACCGGTGACAAACTACTTTAGACAACAACTTTTATTATTAGGATTATGATATATTGATGAGAAATATTGATAAATTAATTATTATTATAGTAACTATAGCAACATCCAACATCCATGTATTGTATTATATTTGCTGTTATATTTGTATAATTAAAATTTAAATAAAGTTTTTGAGTTGGGTCGTTATAAACAAAAACTTTATAACATTTTACAGAAAATTTTTATTTTTAATCTGTCCAGGCTTGTTTTTCTTTTTAAAAGACATTTTAGAAATCTAAATATATCATAAAAGCCAGAAGATGTGATCTCTGCCCCTACTCGTTGGCCATCCAAAGTAGAAATAGAAGTTCAGCTGTGAGCCAACTAATCATGAGCTGGAATACCAGTGACTAGTTCGCCCTGTCAGTTACGTATTGGTTGAATAACATGTCAGCATCATATCATGTGAGACAATTCAGCTTTTAATTGGCAACGACAGATCAACCTTATCAGTATTATTGAATGGTGAACAGTAAACTGTCCCAGAGGCTTTCAAATTGAAATAATTCTCACACTTTTCTTTGTAAAGTCTTAAATTAGTCGCTATGTGTTAGATAAAAGAAGCTTCGTTTTTTTTTTTATTCTTTGTGTCTGATGTTGTGTTTTTGTAGATAAATATTTAGCGGTGTCACTTATTGCCTTGCAGGACCTCAGGCCTCTGTACGCTGGCCGCTGTGAGTATCACTCCAGTGAGACTGCATCTGAGCGGGACGTAAGAAACATGAAACATTCACTCAGTTTTCACACATTAAATGCTGAATTCAGCCTCAGCGCCCTCTCTGTCGGTGTGGCCATTACTTGTATAGTTACGAAGTGTGTAGGAACCGCGAAGGGAAGAGACATGAAATAATTTGTGACTTCAGGTGCCGTGTCAGACATCGCGCACGTCCTGTAACCTGCGCGTGAAGAGCAACACCTGTTACTGCTGCGACCTCTACAACTGCGGGAAGTGAGTATGCTGAGCAGTCGGGCGCCCGGCGAACCTCTGAATCAGTAGCTACTCGCTTCTCAGTGTTGCTTTGATTGTTTGAATTCTTTGACGTGTACCTTTGTGTCATTTGAGTGGGAGATTAATTTGCATTGCAGCCTTGATTGTATTAGAACAAGAATGTTTCTTTTCTTTTTGACCTTTGTTTCAGAGAACATCCTCTTATGGGACTTCAGAATAAAGATGTTTTGAAAAAGTTTAGGAAATCATCCATGATTTGGAAGTAGGTCCCTCTTTTTAGACCGATAACCGCCATTATTGATGAGTACATTATCTTTTCATCTAGATGTCGACTTTTGCCTAAAAACCATCATAGAAATGTGCTTTAGGCTCCTCTGCATGTCCTGCCTGACCAAACATTCATCCATGTCCTCATCTCAGTTTCCCTGCTCTTTTCAGTGGCTCAGTGAAACTCTCTAAACTAATCAACCATAAATCCAAAGCTGATACACATCTTTCACTGCTTCCTGTTGATTTGGTTGAAGTAGGTGCATTGTTAGAAACTACTTAACTCTGTCAGTGACTTTTGTGGCTTGACTGTAGGCTGTTTCCCTCTCTGTTCCACCCACTGGCCTAGCCGTGCTGAGGTTATGGGAGGCTACCACGAGTACACAGAGGTTAAAAGCTGCCAGGACGTGGTGCACCTCTACCACCTGTTGTGGTCCGCCACCATCCTCAACATCGTGGCCCTCTTTCTGGGCATCATTACTGCTGCTGTCCTCGGAGGCTTCAAAGACTTGGTATGTGCTGTATTCACCCACAAAAGTGACAGATCACTGTGACAGATTTGTCAAATTAGATTTTGATGATGCATTAATCCCTTAGCTGATAGAGGTGGTTCGCTACATGTTAATGTCTTTTTAATCATCTGGTGTTTAATAGCCTGGGTAGATTAAATACTGTGAAAGTCTTGATCCATCGCTCATTTCTTTATAGTTTCTCTCCAAGGAACCAGGCTTCATCTTTAAGGTGGTGTTGAGCAATAGTTCTCCAGACTTGTTGAAGCTCTTTCACTCATTTTCAGTCCAGTTCTTGTACCTGACGTGGAATAAATCACTAACACTGACTTATGGTACAATTAGGCATAAAAAGGCACAAAACACACAGCTTAACAAAGAAACTGCTACAAAGAAACTGTGCTTTGTTACTAGCAGCCTGCCACAAAGGCAAATCATTTCTTCCCATTTTTCGCTGCATCTATGTAGACGGCCAAAGATAGTTTGACAGACATGAAATAGTATTTTTGCACCAACGAGGTGATTTCCAAAGATGCCAAAAATGTATCTATCATATCTCAGCATGGTGTGCAGTGTGTGATAGTATGTTTTGGAATAAGCCAGACCTGATTGATGCTGCAGGACTTTTGAAGGATTTATGGTACCAGTAGATGTATAGGAAAATACTGTCAACATGGCACCAGTATGTCTGGACTTTCCTTACAGAAACCATATGGTGAAACAGTATTAAAGAATACTCTCCACTAAAGACTCCTGCTTCCAGTCTCATTGATTCCAGCCTCTCTTTTTTGACTCTTGGTCCTGATGACATCAGAACGGTTCCTTGGGAAACCCTCCTAATAGTGTGTCTTTCAAGATTTGAGGAAAATTGGCAGCAGATGAAAAGCATCTGAAAGTGATGTACTCAGGAAACAAGGAAAAAAATCCAGCAAAGACCTTCAATTCATCCATCTACTGTTCACTGAAGCCTCATCAGAAATGGTCTCCATGGAAGGGTGGCTGTCAAGAAGCCATTCTTAAGGAAGGGAAAGGAGAAAAGGCTGAGCTATGCCAGATGACACAAGAAGTGGACTGAAAATCAGTGGCAACAGGTCTTATTTAGGGATGAATCCTCCCCAGAGTCTGGACCTCAACATTAGTGTGGGATGATCAAAATCCAAAGAAGAGCTTTGAAATATCCTTCAAAAAGCCTGGAGACTACTTAAAGAAATTACAAGAAAGCTTGTTGAAGAGGGCTCAGGCTGTGTGGAAGAATAAAGGTGCTCAGACCAAATAGTGACTTTCAAACTTGTTAGAATTGTACAAACAAGGTTTTTTTTTTACCTTGTATACTGTATTTCCATTGATGTTTAAGTATCAATAAACATTTCCTGTTTTTCTTCAAATATATGTACAGAAATTAGGGCTCAAGACTTCTGCACAGCACTGCTATTAAGACTAACATGTTTCACTTCTCCATCAGACACCCTCTGCTGCCTCAGAGAGCTCATCTGAACCAGAGGCCATCGCCGCTCCGGTCCGCCCGGAGCCCCCTCGGCCCACCACTTCCCTCAACCCATATCGCAGCGCTGCCCCCTGCCTGCCGCCTTACACGGCCTACGATGTGCAGGTACAGGGCCGCATCAGACCTGCATGTGAACAGCATCGTAATTTGTTGTGGCTCAGCGGGACATATCTAGATCAATATTCTGCACCTAAAATTTGACTTTCAGTACCAGATTTGTATCAGTAAGCTTGTGGATGTGGGATTGATTCATCATAAAAAACAGTGCTTGTTACTTATAGTAATGGAACATGTTACCTTGTAACAGTAGAGCTACATGGCACAGTTATAAGCTGTGACAGAGAATAGTTGTTAGTTGGATATATTTTCATGGGATTTAAATAAAATATATATATATATTTATTTTTTCTTTAAATATTTAATGCTGTCAGTCGATATCCAGAAAACAGAAATAACTCTAATCAATGCTTTGCTGTTTTCTGCAGGGCTCCTACATGTTCCCTGACTCCTCGGGCCTGTCAGATGACTCCCAGTCTGGAACCAGTCACCTGTGGCCCACTATGATTCCACCTCGCTACTCTCCTCCTCACGACCACCCTGACGAGAAGCCGCCACCGTACAGCCCGTAAGGCGGCTGCGGGTGCAGGAAACACCTGTGCTGTCATCAGGTGTTGTTGCCGAGCGAGGCGTTTGCTCAGTTCCTCTGAGCTTTTCCTCACATTTTTTTGGAAGTGTGTTGAAGAAAAGGACGTGAGGAAGAGGCGAACGTCCACGGAAAACTCTAACTTAGCCCAGCTGAGGGGAGCAGGTGTTCCCCGGGCATCACTCACACTCTGGTCTGCAATGTGTGCATGTGCGTGTGTGTGTGTGTGTGTGCACATACACATCAAGAGACAACCTGCTCAGTGTCAGGACTGTTTACACATCTATCTGCCTTAATGAATATGGACTTCCAACACTGCACATTTGGACTTAACCTGTACAAAAACTATGCTCCAGCTCATGCTTTACGTTCACGTCTCTTTAGTGGAAACTTTAAACGCTTGCTGCCTCAGAGAACAGAGGACACGGTCACTGTGAGGATGTGGACAGATAAACAGAGACGCTACTCCTATGTGGCGCTAAAGACGAGTTCAGTGAAAGCTTTGGTGTCTTCCCCAAATATACTATGGCTTGAAAATTCTAAACTTTAGAGCTGTAGCCCAAGCAGTCACTCCTTTAGCAGTCAATAGTGTCACTGAACATTATTAAAAGCAAAGTTAGCCTGCATTACATGCTTATAATGTATGTACAGCAGTATGATATACAGTTAGCACAGTTAGGCCTAAGGTGTACAAACAGATCATGATATCTATCATCTCCTCGATGTACAGTGAGCAGAGCAGAGTTAACAATAAACTATTGTACGTACGATAGCTGCTGTAGGTGTGACAATGAACCCTATTTATTGTGTTTCCACTGAAAGCTGCAAAGCAGGCATGCGTAAGTATGTGTCTTCTCGCGTTGTAAGTAATAATGTCACATAAAAAAAAAAAATCTGAAATGTGTTGCCAGAGTTCACACTAACAAGGTGGCAGCTGGATTCACCGATTGTAGTTGTCAATAACAGTAGAAGAAGGAGGAGGGATTGAGGCAGAATTGCACACTTTGTCAATGTCCATGAAAACAGCTCCTGTCAGCTTTAATCACTGCTTTTTATAATTTAAACATCACATTCTCAGGAGCGGATAAGTGCTCGGCTCCTTCTATGTCTTGCCATTAAAATTTGTTTTGTGTAAGTCACACAGCGTGCCTTATTTCCGTGGTGACACAAAGAAGTCGCTGTGTCCAGAGGATGAAACCCTCTGATTCAGGTGGATACTTTTTGGCTCTGGGTAAAAAAAGACTTGGGTGGGAAGACAAACAAATGCTGGGTTACATCCAATGTGCCGTACAAGTTCATGCCTTTTCATGAAGAACTGTGGAAAATGAGAGGGTTTGTGCAGTTTTTATAGTCCAAGAAAAAGCGGTTGGATTTTTGAAAGAAGAAAAAGGAGAACAAGCACTGTCACCTCCCTGCAAGTTCCAAGTTCCCAGTTCGAATCCTGGCTGGGGAGTTTCCACGTTCTCCCCGGGTACTCCAGCTTCTTCCCACCATCTAATAAGATGCATGTCAGGTTAATCGGTGACTCTAAATTGACCGTAGGAGTGAGCGTGCATGGTTGTTAGTCTCTGTGTGGGCCTGTAATGGACTGGCAACCCATCCAGGGTGTACTCGCCCAATGACAGCTGGGATAGGCTCCAGCCCCCCTGTGACCCTGAGCTGGGTTAAGTGGGTATAGAAAATGGAAGGATGGCAAAAGGGGAACACTTTCCAGGGCAAAAACATAAAAATCTTAAGCGTAAGCGTAAGCATGATGTCGTGGCCCAACAGAACGTTTCAGCACATAATTGTATGTCTGAGGAACATCTTGTTCGTGGAAACTGTTCAGAGTCGTCATCAATAACATGCAATAGGAGCAGCAGCAGGCAGGTTTGCTCTTTTTTCATGCTAATAAGAGACTAAACGGGTCAATGACTAAGAACACATGTTTATATGCTGGTCAAAGTTGACATGTTCCAACAGTATAAGATTATTTGAAGCCTATGTTGTAGAAAATGTCAACATTTTCATACGTTTTAACCGCCGTAAGATTCCTCTGAAAACGTCAAAGTAAAAATACATACAGTACATCCCACACAGTTGTTCGTTCGTTTATTAAAAAATAAATCCTGCTCTATTAAAATGGATACAGACTGAACTCCCATGTTAGCTCTATGTTTACCCAGACTAATCAATGTCTAACTTATTACACAATGTGGCAAGGAAACTGCTAGCAAAACAAAAAGTCCTCGGCCTGTTTCAACGCTAAAATCCCATCGTTACATTTGTACGTGTTGGTGTTTGCCCAAAGTAAAAGAAAAAAAAAGAAAAAGAAAAGCCATGACTGTTTTTTAAGTCTCTGAAAAATTTAATAACTGTACATCATTTCTGCCACAAAGACTCGGTGTGGCTACAAGCACACAATGATAAAAAATAGATTTTACAGCATGATCAGCATTCTCTCTCAGATGAAAATCAAGACTGAAACCGGCACGAATGATCGGTTCGGAAAATGTTCAGAGATTCAGGACTGTGTCGACGATGGACCTCATTTTAATTTAATAACTCGTATTTCATACGCGTCTTAAAACCACAAGTGCAGCAAGAAAGTCACCTGGTTGAATTAAAGCAATATTCATCCGAGGATTCTCGCTCATAAATAGGTAACCCCGTTTTTATTTTATAAATGGGCTTCGGTCGGGCTTCTTAATGCCTGAAACTGTTTTAAGCAACGTGACCTAAATGTTAAAAACTAGAGGAGATTATTTGAACGTCACATCGTGATGTGCTGCTCTGTGCTTCAGATTCTTCATCTGAATCCTGTGGGCTGACATTAAAGTTTGAGCCACTTCATTCTTGCTTCCATTTTAAGTCAAGAGGACAAAGTTAAAAAAATAACTCATTATTTAGGATTCTTGATTATATATGAAATGCACAGATTCTACTTTGAGGTTCTTTTTTGCTACTTTCTTAATAGTGTATTCCAACGATCTCGAAGATAAAAACTATTTCAGAAGAAGAGTTATATGAGTGAAGCGAAGGTACGGTTGCATTACACTTCCAGCCAGAAACTGTTAACTCCAGCTTTTTTCTTTTAAAGCCAAATGACTGACAGTCTTTATTGTTTCATCTTTAGCCATCTTCAAGAGATTCTCAGTTTGGAGCCTTTTATCAATTTCAACTACACAAACCTGACAATACTCTTAACAGTAAGTGCACTATTATTATATCTCTATTATTACAAAATTACACCACTAATCTAAATGATCCGAAAGGCAAAAGCATCCGTACCTTAAGCTAACTCCATCGAGAATAACTTAAACGATGACTGGTGGCATAAAACCGAGAGGGAAACATTGAAAGAGCACCTAAAAGGCACCGATAACGAGGAGTAGTGGCTGTTACTTAGTAACTCTCTGGTGTTACAAACTCAAACTCTGTGGCTGCTTGAGGCGGAGAGTTCATGGTTGACCCCGGTTGCTTGTGGGAGTTAGATGGCATGTGAGCATCAGGCTCGATGAAGATGTCGTCCCAGGTCAACAGCCGGCTTTCGCTGGAAGAGTGGACAGAGTTACTGTGATGCACGCTGCCGTCCTCAGTTATGACATGGTCCCCCGGCCCGTCAGTAACCCACGAGTACGACTTCATCTGCACCGTTTTGCACGGGAGCAGGCGGTATAAGTTGTTGTCACCATCATCCTTCTCCTTCCTCCCACTCGGATCCTGATTGTGGGCTTGTTTGCAGTGTGTGGAGAGTAACTGGTAATTCAGGAACATTTCATTGCACACCAAGCACTGGTACCTCCTCTCTCCCGTGTGGTGGATTTCATGTTTAGTTCTGTATTCAGCCAGGGCGAAAACCTTGTCACAGTAGCGACACGGATACTTCTTTTCCCACGAGTGAGTGTTGAAGTGACGGCGAAGGCTTGGAAGGCACACATAGGGCCGCTTACACACAATGCACACGTAGAAAGTCTTTCCATCCATGATCAGCTCGTAGTGATCCTCGAGCTCTGTTTTGGTCTTCTTCTTGTTTGGTCCGGCCTTCGGTGACAAAGGTGCTTTATCAAAGGGTTTCAAGGGTGTCGCCATTAAAGATCTCTTTCCTTTATTGGCTTTAGAGCCTCCTTCTCCAGGATCTTCCTTTACTGGGACAATATCATAAGTGTCTTCCCCAATATTGGCATATACTTTACAACCGGATGAAATAGAATCTATTTCTGTGGCTGTATCGAGTGTCACCGTCTTTTTTGCTGCAACTGCTGGTTTGGGAATGTTGGCTTGAAAAGATGATATTTCAGACACATCCATGAGCCTTATTTTAAACTCCCCTTGCTGAGATGAGGTGGAGACTTGCTTCTGGTGGACTCCCACTCCGTTACTTTTTTCAGAAAACTGGGGGGCACTTGATGGCTCAGGGGTGAAGCTGCTCGGTCTGGCTGGTGTTGTGGAAACGCTTCTTGATAAGACTCTGGACGGGGAAGATGAGTTATTGGAGCTGCTGTCAGGACTGTGCAGAGGACTGCTGACTGTTGCACTGGGGTTTGGACAACTGACGCTGGGAGGCTTATCAGCACATGTTCTTGGAGGGGTCGTGGCTTTTTTTTCATCTGTTGCAACTGTATGATTTGTTTCTAAATTTTGTTTTGCCACACCACCCTCAGAATCGGCTTTTTCCAGATCTATGACTTCACACGAGTTGGATTTCTGGTTGAGTGCTCGGGTTTGGGTATCTGTGCTTGAGACAAACACAACATCGTTGTCGGAGTCCTCCTCGTTCCCCGCAGGTTTGTTTGTCTGATTGAATTCCTCTGCAGATATGGAGAAGGACTCTGTGATGATTGGCATGCTCTCTGTAGACGTGTCACTTTTGTTTTCTGTCTCCTTAGACAAACCAGGGAGGCCTTTAACCTGTGATAATGGTGAGCCCAAGTTTGCAATGAATTTCACTCCCAGCACCTGTCCTGCTGATATGAGCTCCTCCAGCATGTCAGAGCGGACGCGGACAATCTTGGAGCTGTAAATATAGTTGAGAATCTGCTCAAAGATTTCTGGCCTGATGAAGTTCAACTCGATCACGTGTCCAGCGACACTGAAGAGCTGGTGGAAATATGAACTCGAGGCAGACAAGATTGTTTTGTGAGCTCTGAATTTCTTGTCTTGAATGACGATGGTGATGTCACAAAACAATCCATGATTTCGCTGCTCATTCATTGACTTCAGGACAGCTGTTGAATACTGTGTGTCGGTGGCAGAAATCAGCTTGAGACTTGGCATGTCTACAGAGAGGAAAAAAATAAAGGACAACAAAGCATGAATCCCATCTACAAATGAACAAGAAATTACTCAATTATAACATTGCAACACACAAAATACCACTGGATCACCGTTTGTTTTGGATCTTTTTATTTCCTGTTTTTCCCTTTCTGACAGTCAGTTTTCCTTGCAGGAGGACAAATAGTTTGCTAACCAGAGCGTCCTACTTCAGTACAAACTACATCTTTATAACACATATGTATACAGATAAGTTCTTAAATGAGAGTCACTATAAGTCCATGGCTGTCCAGGCTTTAGCTTTAGCTGCAGTTGACAAAAAGTTGCTAAATGCTTTATGTTAAAACTTTACCTGGATAAAATCTCCGAGGTCTTTTATCAGCCAAAATACTCAAATACCAATATGCCATAAACTAAAAATAACTAATACACGTTTGTCTTTGACACCTTCTCCTGCTCAATAAGCTGCAACTGCACAGTGTAATAATAAAATGACAAACTGATTATTATACATACAAAAAATTGTTATGAATTCAAACGTTTCAACCATCTCAGATGCATGCACTCATAACAGTGAATGAGAATGTAAACAAGTGATTTTTTATTAAAATGTGATTCTCGGTCAGACAATAAAACAATAACCTCAGCTAACAGTAGAAAACGTCAGTCAGTTAAAGTTACACTAACGAGCTGACATTAAAAACTCACATGATTACAGAGATGTTGAACTACGTCAATTGTTCATTAACGAGTTGTTGAGCATCTCCGATGAAGCTCCCATTACTGCTTATTAATATATTATTAACACAACAATCAGCCTCTGCTGTTAGCCTGCTAACAAAGCTAACGCTATTTCCTCGTTAATAGACAGGAAGCGCGGCCTTCTGTTTGGCATCTTGTTAGCATGCTAGCTTCAAATATACATGACTCAAGTTGATAAAAGCACCTCTAAGAGATTGTGTCTTTAAATGGAGCGTACAAATTTAACAATATTTACCTGCAACCTTTATGCTTGAACCAAGAATAAGCCTGAGCACTGCCACCTAGCGAGTTAATAAAACTGGCCGGATTTCAAACAACAGACCAGAAGCCGCTGCTCACAGCTGCGCCACCGGAAGTACCTCCATAACAGCTTGGTCTTCAAAATGAAAGTAGTTGCACTACTTTCAAATGAAGTAAGAGAATTCGTTTTCAATATCATACACAAGCATTATTTATCATTCATGTCATCACTGCACAAATGCACAAATAGCAGAAGAGATGCCTATACTTTGTAGCACTATGATGACTAATGGCGGGATGTGACCCAATATATACATCTTCTTTAGTTATTTATGTTTGGCTTTATGGAAAAAAAATAAAATGTGGCTGTATGAATATATAATCGTCTTTAAAGCATAATAAAAAATAACAGTACATCCGTCACCCCAAGCACCGATATCTGGATATAGTTAATATTTATCTTCTTCACATTTATCTTACAGAGGTTAGACTTACACGCGAATAATTGGTCAGTTTTTAGTGACATGAACAGGCCAACCACTGTCCACGTTATGTTCTTGGTATGTGATAAACAACGTGTGTGTGTGAGTGTTGTTTTAGGCGTGTATCTAATGTAAAAGACCTATCTGACAAGATAGAGAAACTTCACCTTTCCCTGTTAATTTAGTCCAGTTATGCTATCTTAAAGTCTTGGACCATTCACGGACATACATTGCGTAGTATGAGCAGAGTGGACAAGTACAAGATAGGAATATAGGTTGTTTAGAAAAATACAGAATATGAATACATAATGTCTAAGAACAAAGCCAATTAAAACAGTAACATCCAGTATCAACAGTCAACAACAAAACAAGCGGAACTGTCATGTGTTGTGTCAAAGAGAATACCAGACTCCTTTTAGGGACGGACGCATTAGCACTTCCTGTTATTGCTTGCGTACTAGAAAAAAACGTTATCCGAAGCACGGTTGCTTGTAATATTTCCTTTGGTATATTTGTATTTTAAGTATCTCTTCTTTTAGCAGTAGGTCTACAGCGGTCGGAGGATATGCCTCTATCAGACCGTTCGAGCTCTGACGGCGGCGGGGAACCTCGGAGTCCTCGGGCCCGTAGAGCCCGCACTCGTTCCCGCAGCCGAAACCGTAACGACAGCCGCGATCGGAGCCTGTCTCCGGACAGCTTTGGGCCCAAACTCCCGAAACCGCGCAACCGAGAGAGGGAACGTGAAGAACGGGAGCATCGGTTCAGAGAGGCGAGAAACATCAGACGGATCCGCATCGGAAGCCCCGGTCGTAGCCGCTCCAGGTCCCGGTCCCGATCCAGATCCAGAGAGCGCCACAACAACACCAGCAACAACCACAACCACTGGCACGAGCAGCGGGACGCTTCTGGAAAACACGGAAGCTTCAAAGATGACTATTATTACGAGCAGCAGAGAGACGACGTTCAGCGGCAGAGACAGGAGGCTTTTATTGCCAGGTATGAAAACTCAAGTCCAGAAAGAACTCGGTGGAAACACTGAATCATACAGTTGACGCCACGATACCACTCAGCCATCTGTGAAATGAATGTACCCACGTCCTATTTACAATCGTCAAAAAAATCTATATCCTAAATGTGCAGTCTGTTTAATACTGGTCTGAACAGTTATTAGTGTGAAGTCTATCAAATGTAAAAGATAGTCATACACATGAGTAATATCCATCAATCCATAGACTACATCCTGTTCCAGCTGCCATGTGCGAGAGACCAAAGCAGACACATAACTATACACGCTCACACTCACTCTTAGGGACTATTTAGAGTCACCAGTTAAGCTGACTTGCATGTTATTGGGCATTGGGAGGTAATAAGTGAAATTAAGACCCTTGTTAAACTGCGTCTGAATGCTTGAAATAATCAGTTGATGTAGACTATCCTAAAATTGCGCTTAAGTTTATCAGATGACCAATTTGTTGGACTGTTTCCAATGAAAACATTTATAGAAGTCATTTCTTGTAACTATATTGGTGAACTGAGATAGTTTATCTATAGAGCCGTCAACATAAAATATTTTATATCATCCTCAAACAATGAAATGTTTGGTCATAAATCACATCTCACCCAGAAAGACTTGCTGTTGTATCTTGTAACATTTCCAGCATCTGTCAGGCTCTCTAACAATATGATTATTGTGGTGATGTAGTACAAAACAACATCAAGATATTATATTTGACTGTCAGCTCTAATCACAAATGATCGTTTTCCCTCTGTCAGGTAAATGCACCACTTTGCATTTCCTCCAGAGGTGGGAAGCTGTTTCACGTGATCTGTCAACGTAAACCAGTCAACCCAGACAGAAGGAAGCTATTCTGCTTTACGTTGCTGCTTATCTAAGTGCTGTTTAATAGCTGTGATACGTAGAGAACACGACACGTTATTAAAAGCAATGATTTGTTTCACACCAGCAGACTAAATGGTTTCTGTTCTGTTTCTGTTCCAGACGTCTGCAGGAGAGGGAGAGGATCGGCGAGCTGGGCTGCCCTGAAGTTTGGGGATATTCACCCCGAGTGAAAGAGCCAGAGTAAGTCCAGAATTCCTAGTCGTTACAACAAAATGTTATTTATATGTTGTTGTTGTTCTATGGAGAAGCATCTGGAATTTTTCTTAATGACGTCGTTTCTAACAAACAGCTCTGATGAATTCACGCCGGTCGAAGAAGATGAGAAAAACAGCACCTCAGCATCGAGTTCAGAGGGTATGCAGCGTTTGAGCACACGTAATTCACAGAGGCGCTGAGTGCTTCTGCCTTTGAATTAACAAAGAATCCTGTCTGTAATCAACAGAGGAAAAGAAGAAGAAAAAAAAGAAGAAAAAGAAGTCCAAGAAAAGAAAGAACAAGAAGCACTCGGAGGATAGTGAGCTGGAGTCAGATTCTGATGGTAACACTGTCTGGATTAATCACATATATTTAAGAAATGCAAACAAAGTCCTGTTTTTAATCAGTTTTATGACTATTGCACTTTTATGCAACAGAAGAAGAAATTAAGAAGAAGAAAAAGAAGAAGAAGAGCAAAAAGTAGGTCCTAATGGGCTGCAACTGAACAGCTTTAATCACATACATATTGAGATGCATTTCCATTAACATCATATCTCTTTTTTTTTGCAACAGGTCCAAGAAATCCAAGAAGAAGAAGGCAAAGAAGAGCCGGAAAGAGTCCAGCGACTCCAGCAGTGAAGAGTCAGAGGAGGAGGAGGAGGAAGATCCCAATGGGGTCATGTGGGTGGAAAAAACCTGCATGGATGAACACATCGTCGGCCCTGAAGCTCCACTCACACATCTGTCCCAGGATGACAGGCCGCTGGAGTGAGTCCATCGCTTTGGATGTTCCTCTTTCATTTTAATCACACATATGGTAACATATGAGCAAAAATCAAAACTGCGGTGAAAGGAAACCATAGAATGATATGACAGAACAATTTGTTACGATTGATCACTTTATTTATTTTAGGCCATAAATGATGACATTTTCTTTGATCCGGCTCATTAAACATGACAAAACAAGACGCACCGCACGAGTACAGATGTTCTTGCTCGTATTTGACTTCCTCGCTTTATGGCACCTGGAGGTGTTTGCTTTGTCACAACACTGACCTCTGCAGATGTTTTATCTCCAGTGCAGTCTGTCGCTCTATGCGTGTGTTTTGATTGGAGCATTGTCTGTCTCCCTCCAGTTTTGGTCACGCACTGTTGCCAGGTGAAGGTGCCGCCATGGCGGAGTACGTGAAAGCGGGCAAACGTATCCCGAGAAGAGGAGAAATCGGTCTCACCAGCGATGAGATCGCAAACTTTGAGAAGTCTGGCTATGTGATGAGCGGCAGCAGGTACACAACTCATCAGACTATAAATTTGACCTTTGCTGTGATCAGATTCATACAGCAGCAGTTACTACGATGGAGTAAATACGATTCTTCCCTCTTATATCCACACATACTGAGCAAATAGACAACTTATTTCTCATCAGCAAACTCCTTTAAGATGACAGTGAGGGTAGTTTAGCTCCCTCCTTCTTTTTAAGGACCTTTGAGCAAGTTCTTTTTAAGATCTCTTTTAAATTTTCTTTTTAAAGAATAGTAGCTTACTTCAGGTACTTTTTGCATCTTATTTAATAAAAGGGAAAGAACTTGTGCCGTTTATTCTGATCATTTGGTCCCATCAAGAAATTCATGGAGTCCCAAGAGGTCGCCAGTAAACAGTGTAGGTTTGACTCAGTAATACTACCCGTCTGCAGATTGAAAAGCAAAATCCAGTCGTTTCATCTCTTCTTACTGTCGATTTGTTATTTTATTCCTGCTTTTTTTCCCACCAAAAGAGATCTAATAAAAAGGTTGCTGCTCCCACATGCATGTTTATTTCCTCCCTAATGCTTCCAAATGTTCAAATGTCACCCTGCAGACATCGCCGTATGGAGGCTGTGCGTCTGAGAAAGGAAAACCAGATCTACAGCGCGGATGAAAAGAGAGCCCTGGCGTCCTTCAACCAGGAGGAGAGAAGAAAGAGGGAGAGCAAGATCCTGTCCAGCTTCAGGGAAATGGTGTACAGGAAAACCAAAGGCAAGGACGAGAAGTGAGCATCTCAAAGTTTGTCTCGTGTTTCCTGTTACTGGACCTCTTTGTTTGATGACTTCAGGCTGAGTGTTTTATTTCTGAAATCCTGCCCTCACCCAGTTTCAGTGGATTGTACAGCACGGGGCATTTTACTTGTAATGAAACATCTGGAAGGTATTCCAGTGTATCCTCCATCCTTTCTGTTTGGTCTTTCAATGTTTTGTTTTTTTTTAAATTTCCTGTTGTAAAATTGCTGCTGATACACCCGAGCATAACGGTAAATAAATTGTCAATATTACAGCACGTGAACGTAGCTTTTTCATTTTCATGTGTCTGTTTGTGCTCGAGCGGCCTTCCATTACGGAGTAAATGTTTTCAGTGAAGCGTAAAACAACTTGAAAAACATTAAGAGAAACATCTGAAAATCCCAATAGAATCTGTTCGTTATTTCATGAAAGTTCAGAATAATTGAGCCTTTTTGAAGAACACAGAAATCCTTTAAATGTCTGAGACTCTGCATGATCAGCTTGAGATAGTTCATACCTCAGAAGCTTCACAGTGAGTAGTACAAGCGCTTTATTAGCTCAAATTGTGTGCTTTCTGAAACGACTGCGTGTCAGCGGTGACTTTTCAGTGCAGTGTTTTGGATAGGTCAATATTTGAAGATGTTTCTGTTACGAAAAACACTAAAATTAATCTCAAATGCTTGTGACACCTTAAATGTCCTTTTTTAATAGCAAAAAAAAGATTTAAGGATGAAAAGAAGCTAATCCTCACATTAAAAGTGACGTTTTCATCTAATGAAGCGAGATGGACAACAGCTCCTGCATCAGATGCAAGAAGCAGCTCAGAACATCCATCCATCCGTTTTCTATACCCGCTCAATCCAACTGTAGGGTTGTGGGGGGGACTGGAGCCAATCCCAGCTGTCATGGGGCGAGAGGCCAGCTCAGAACAGTTCAGCTAATTGCTACTTTTAGCAGATGTTGTCAACACCGTGACATTCCTTTAGTTATATTAACCCAACAACACGAACACAGCAAAGAACCTTCAAAAGAATTCAAGTGTGGAAAAGTTTAATTGATCACGGGGACAACTTCTTTTAGAAAGAGTCACAAAACAAACAAATGCACGTTAAATATAATCTTTTTAATGTACAGCAAGGAGCTTTCTGCTTGCGTCTCCATAATC
The DNA here is from genome assembly GCF_036924035.1 of Leuresthes tenuis. Lineage (NCBI taxonomy): Eukaryota > Metazoa > Chordata > Actinopteri > Atheriniformes > Atherinopsidae > Leuresthes > Leuresthes tenuis. The sequence continues at coordinate 11,411,851 of NW_027325365.1, read as the reverse complement.
TTCCATAATCATTTGATGTTCTCCAGCCCCTGTTGAGAGAACAAAAATAATAATAATAAGTGACTGAAGAAAACATGCTTGAAAAGACTGCAGGTGTTATTAGACTCTACAGGTGACCGAGAACCTCTTGCTTTCCTTCTGTATTTTACAAGTTAAATATTTAGTATTTATTTTTGTAAATTAATTCTGGTGCCTGTGTAATTATTTACCTATTCTTTACTTTTATAACAACTAAAGTGGATGCATGATATGCAAGAGTGATGCATCTACTTTTTTGGGTTTTTTTTGCTATGTAATATATGAAAATAGACATTTTACAAGCCACTGCGCAGTTTGCAATTATCCAGTTCGTCATGCGGAGACCTGTCAATCATCTTCTCGTGGTGAGAGAGATAAATCTTATCTCGGACACTCGCAGTATCAGTGGGCTGACGGTGACCCTCCCAGACAGGGTGAAGAAATGGATTTGAAGTGGAAAAACTAAGTTTTTCAAGCATATGCACTTTGCTTCAGCAAACAAACAAGCAAACAAACAAAAAGACGCTCACCTTGGAGTCGTAGTACTGACCCGTTCCTCCCACTCGCCTGTCCCTCTCCATCAGATACCACTGCCACGGCATCCGAGCGACTCTCTTCTCCTGAAATGAAAACGGGAGACTTTGGTCACAAAACGGTTCACAGCAGAGAACCACCGACAGGCAGCGGAGTTTACAGCCCAGCGGGGGGAGCCGCAGGAGCAGGAGTCGGCCTCACCTTCCCTCCGTTGGTGAACTTCTGGATTTGTGCGGTGGCGATGCCGGGAATGATCAGACAAGCAGTCATAATGCCGAGACCAGGCAGGATTTCATACCACATGGCTGCTAAATTCAACTGCCAGGCTTCAAAGATCAAATGTGAGGACAACCTAGTTGTCCTAAAAGCACGGAGGGCAGTTTATTTTTGCTAAGAAGCTAACAAAATGTCGACCGTTCTTGTGACCTATGTTTGGACCGGAAAAAGAAGACACTTCCTGTTTTAACTTTTCAAAGTTAAAGCGTTAAACATAGCAGGGGAAAAAAGAAGTCATAAAAGTTACATACATAACAATAAACGAGTTATTTGATTAACAGATCAAAATAAACAATGCAAAGTATCCAGCAGAAAACGTGTGCATATTTTGAGTTAATGATAACAATGAATCATTCAGATTCAAAACTCCGGTTTTTCTATCTGAAAACAAAAACAGAATTACAAGAAGTATACTTTCATACCGTAATTATTTCCACAGTGAGCAAGTCTGTAAATGAGGCGATAGTAAGTGACGTGTTTAGTATTCCATTCAAAATATATATTTTTTTCAATTAAGCTGACTGAAGGGCGCATTTAATTTACATTACTTTACGTTACAAAAGTAGCTAGTTGTTATTAGAAGTTACATTTGGAGAGTTCGTATTCACTAGCTTTTATTTTGAAAGGCAAGTAAAAAGTTTTTCCTTTGTGAAAAATCAAAATATTCACATTCACAACAGATTAAGCAATAGATCAATAAATATAGAATGATAGCAAATGCTTTTTATGTGTATCTAAATAACGAGATATGCGCTTTTTTTTTTACCTATAGCGCCCCCCTCCGATGGTTACGTTGAACTGCAGGTTCAACCGTCAGAGAGGAAGTTACGGTTAGTTCGGTTGCTACTAGCCTGCTGCTAACTTGCTAAAAAGTAAACAAGTGTGTTAGATGAGATGAGAATAAATCGCGGTAAAAAAGTAGCTTTTAAGTCATGAAGGACGACAAAGAAAACACTCGACCGAAGGACAGAAAAGTGGAGATAAAGACTGAAGATGGAGATAAGATAGAAAAGTCCAAGGAAAAGAAGGAGACCATGACAAAGGTAAAACTTGCTAGCTTCGATAGCTAATGCTGCTACATACCATCAGTTCTGGATTTGAATAGTTTCAAAACTAGCAACACACATTTAACCAAGTTGTGGTTCGTTAGATTAAACGTGTGATGTTTACCTTGAATTTGATCATGTAAGATAAAATTGACGCCAGACTACGCGTATCGTGACTAACTCTAACTTTATTTGTGTCGTTATTAGCTTGATTGTGCACGCATTAATATCCTAAACTTCCAACAATGACTCCTCAGATTGTGATAAGGCGATTACCACCAAGTTTGACCATGGAGGAGTTGGAGGAACAGCTTCAGCCTCTCCCAGAGGTGGATTACATGGAGTTTTTCTCCAATGACACCAGGTGAGTTTAGCATATTAAAAAGTCCACTTAAACATTTCCTCCAGCTTGTTAAAATGACACGAGTGCTTTGTCCTCCCAGCCTTTACCCTCACCTCTTTGCAAGGGCTTACATCAACTTCAAAAATCAAGACGATATAGTCCTCTTCAGAGATCGATTTGATGGATATGTATTCATAGATAACAGAGGTATGCAGAGCACAACATCAGAGGTAAATGAACGATTTAAACAGAGTTGCTCTGAAGCGTTGTTCTTGTCCGCATATTTTTTTGGAAACAGGTCAGGAGTATCCTGCCATTGTGGAGTTTGCACCTTTTCAAAAGACTGCCAAGAAAAAAAGTAAGAAGAAGGATTCAAAGTGTGGAACCATTATTGAAGGTAAAGCTATTTGTCCTTTCAGACTAAGAGTGTGACACTGCACCATAATAGAAAAGAAATTTGAAGACGGTTTAGTTGAGTACGACTTTTACCAGGCTAAGAGGTCACTTGTTTAGCAAAATGTTTACAATGTATTTGCCATTTTATTTGTTATTAACCTTGTTTAAATAAAGAAAAGTGTTTACACAGTTCAATTGTTATTGTTTTATATTGCTTTTATTTATATTTTGCACATTTCTGTTTAGATCCGGATTACAAGAAGTTCCTTGAATTTTATAATGGAGATGAAGAGAAATTCACATCCACGCCTGAAACTCTTTTAGAAGAGATCGAGGCTCGATCGAAGGAACTCGTAGGTATGTTAACAGAAACATCATTGCATGTATGTATGTATGTATGTAAACAGACATAATTGAATATTTTTTTCCCTTCAAGCTAAAAAGACGACTCCTCTGCTGGACTTCCTGAAGAATAAACAGGTAATGGTTTTCTTTGGATGTGTAATATGTCATCTTGTTTGTTGGAGACTGGCCTCACAGGTTCCGTTTTACTCTGTTCAGAGACTGAGGGAGGAAAAGAAAGAGGAGAGAAGAAGGAGGGAGCTTGAGCGCAAGCGTGTGCGTGATGAGGAGCGTCGTAAGTGGAGGGAGGAGGAGAAGAGGAAACGCAAAGAGGCAGAGAAGATGAGAAGACTTGAGAAACCGTTGGAGAAAGACAAGGACCAAGTTAAAGAAGAACCAAAAATTAAGGTTTGTGCTGCAGAGGAATAAAGAAGGTTTTGAGTGTGTGTAATCTCCTGTACCTCATTTTGATTTGATGTTTACTTTCAGCTTCTAAAGAAGCCAGAAAGATGTGATGATGCTGATTCTGAAAAGCCCAAGGATAAACTCAAGAAACCAGAGAAGCCAAATAAAGAGGACAGATCCTTGGGAAGTGCCGAGCAGAAGAGGCGTCAGAACATGGAAAACAGGGAGGATCGAGGAAGGAAGTTAGTTCCCTCAGTCGTTTCTCTGCACTCACTCATTTTTAACAGAATAACAACACATGTTTTGTGATGTACTGACAGAGGGGACGGAGACGGGAGGAAGGAGTTTAGGGAGCGTGACGCAGATCGGGACAGAGACCGGGAGAAGGAGCGGCGGCAGAGAGAGAGGGAGCGCATCAGACGACAGGATGAGGAAAGGCGGAGAAGGAGGGAACACCAGGATGGGGAGAACACACACAAGAAGCGAGAAGAGGAGTTTAGAAAAGAAAAAGCCTTGGAGAAGAAGAAGAACGAAAATATGGCAGACTCCCCTCACTCTGAGAGGCCGGAGAAGCCTGCCAGAGAGAGCAAAAAGGACGAGAGTAGTAAAAGAGAGCGGCTGCGGAACAAGGTAATGACTCTTAGCCGTCAAAGTTGTTTCTCGCAGCCGTGTGGAAGTATTTCTAAGAAGGTTGTTTCTTTGCATCAGGACCGGCCTGCCATACAGCTGTACCAGCCAGGGGCCAGGAGCCGAAACAGGACTGTGGGCGGAGGAGCCGAATCCACCTCTGCCGACACAACGCCTGATCCTGAGAACCAAAAAGTGGCAGAGAAGGGAGACGACTGAGTTGATTTCTGTTTGTGGTATTTAAGTTTGGTGAGGAGAGGGGAGAATGGCCTGTGAGGCTCAGAGCAGCAACGTGGCGTCTCAGAGCGGCGTGCACTGCAGTCGAAACAGGACTGCACCCGGCTCTCCCAGTCTCAGAGGAGGAGGAGGGATTGTGGATCCTCTCAGTACCTGAATGGGACCCTTTTTTAGTTTTATGTGTTAGGAGAGGTAACGGTAACCTTTTGGAAAGAGTTTGGCTGTAGGGCACATTCGGTGAAGCCAAAGTTTTCTGGGACCACGTGATCTCAAAGTGACCTTATTTCAGTAATGTTGTACACTGCAAATATTCTTCCATCTTGTTCTGCTCCATCGCACTCTGCAGCACTGAAATAACCTCCAAGTCTCTAACTACCTTATCCCTTGATATGTCAACAAGCTCATATGTCAACAAAAATTTAGATTTTACAGTGATCACAAGAGCATTTCTGTTTTCAGCTGTTTTCAGCTTGAAGTGCACACAAATTGCTCTGCATGGGAAGATGGACAGTCTGTAAGTCTGTGTGGAAACATTTCATGGCTTATCAGACTCAGAAGCTGTGAATCACCCAATCTGGAGAAATAGCCTTTTTTTATTTTTTTTTATTTTACACTTTACTGCTATGTGACGGCTGTTCATGCATGTAGACTTGGGACACTTAAGTCAGATAATCAGAGTGATCAACCTGTGGCCTTCTCCCTTTTCTTGTCTCAGACTCGCCTGAAACATTCATCCGTGATGCACTGGTGACAGAAACTGTACTCACTTTTCACAGGAAATAAAAGATCTTCGCTCAAATGTTTGTGTTGTCTTTTTTTTTTAATGTAAAACAGGTAAAATGTTGAGTCTTTGCATATAAGAAAAGGATGGGTCAAACAGGTTGCTATAGTTTTAACGGGCTTAAATGCTAGCTTTATTACACATTTTAATTTGCTCTCGTATTACAGATTTACAGGTTTCTTGGTTTACAATGATTTTTCACGCTTCCTATTGTGTATTTGGACTCAGAATAAAATTTAAATACAGTTTAGAGATTTAAATCCGAAGTACATTTAGTCAGATTACTTCTCATGTTCCTAACAATAAAAGTGTAAAAACTTCACACAGACGTTGCAAGGCTGCAGCTCATAATTATTTTTTTATTACCAGTTTATAAAATGCCAGGACAGTGAAAAAGAACAGACCCACGCGCTCGGTTTGTGTGTATATTCTCATAGTAAATGGGGCAGTTTTTAATTGATTTTATTTCCTTATTTGACTGTTTTTATGTGGATGCCTGCAATGGAGATGGAGACGGGAGAGGGACAAACTTCCATTTTTATGTTGAAATTAAAGATTTCAGAGGTAGATGGAGGGGTGATATTTTTTGTTCATAATCTGAGAAGCTACTACTTTTTTTAGCCGATTGTCGAGGCAACGTTTTTAACTTGGAAGTTGATATTTGTTCCCAAAACCTACGGCGATCTAGCCGTTGGCGTCCTTGCATTACGTCTATCGACCGGTGGGTGTCGTTGTTCCGTGGGAGCTCATTGGTTAAAACGCCAACGTCACTTCCTTCTTTCTCTTCGACCACCGCCATAGTGGGGAAAGGACTGTGGATACAATGGTAAATACAAAATCTTTAAACATCCACGTCAACAGGGACCGTAAACCAATTTCAATATATCACATGAACAATAATGGTATCATTAGTAGATAAAAATATTTGTATGTTGTTTGAAATGATGAGATAAAACGATTAAATGAGCTCTGAAATGCTAGCTGGTACCCTCTCTGTAGTGCTACGCATGTTAGCCGATAACTTCCCTCCAAGCAGTTATTGCGTTGGCTTTATCTTCCTGAGAATGCTTTAAGAACATAATTTATAGGACATTTCACATCTGTGGACAGAGTAATAGTTGACACAGTGCTGACAAGTTTGTCCGTTTACAGTCGTCCCACAAGACTTTCAGGATAAAGCGCTTCCTCGCCAAGAAGCAGAAGCAGAACAGGCCGATTCCGCAGTGGATCAGGATGAAAACCGGCAACAAGATCAGGTGAGTTAAAATGCATTGAGCACCATACAACATCAAACATTTCTGCACACCTTTAAACGTTTGTTCAAGGCCTAAATGAGCTTTCCTCCTCTATAAATGTAATCTTTTTGGAAGGTTGAACGATTCAGTCTAATTCCTGGGTGAGTTGGGTGAGAAATGCAGGTCCTTGCTGGACTCCTCTTTTAACTAAAGATAAAAATCAGACCTGTGAATGTATTTCCCTATTTAACATTTACAAATAAGGTCACTCCTTTCCATCCAGTCATGAATATTATAATCTTCTCAGGCGCTACCATCAACGATATACATGCATTAATAAAACCGTGAGGTTCTTAATACTTTAAGTCGACTTTATATGGGTGTAGTTTTAAAGGATGTAGTTTAGTGATAGTTCATTGTGTTGTTGCTGATGTAAAACTGACATGACAACAGTGGAGCTCAGTGCAATTCAACAGCACCTTAAGTTTAAACTTAATAGAGAAAGCATTGGCTTAAACGTTTTACTATTTAAAAAAATAAGTTAAGATATGAAACTTTAACAGCACAAAATCCTATCATCAATACAAGTCAGTATCCCAGGAAAAAATGGGATAACTAGGATCGGTACTCTATGGTACTAAAGTCTCACAACCATTTCAGTTTATTTTGGACAAACGGTCATTCATACATACCGGCTCGTGCACCCATGAACATGACTTGCACTATTCCATCTTGTTGTCTTGATGACCTCATGGCATCATTTTAAACCTCTTAAAGTCTCTGTCAGCAGCTCTCCTGCACTTTGTCAGGAAGTGTGCAGTGTAGTACATTTTTCCCAAAGCAAAGACCATATCACACCAGTTTTATAAGCACTCAAGCTTAAAAGCCGGTGTTGCATCGTTTCAAGCCTTAACATTACAATGTGCAGTCAATATTTCTGAAGGGGACAGCGCTCATTAAAGAGCTTTGTGTCTGTCTGAACGGTTTTAAATTGCTCAACGGTGCTTCATTTCATTGCTGAGCTGTGTACGTTGTCATTAAGTGCCGAGGCAGCTGGCTGACTAACGCTAACGGGGGGGAGCAGGAACTCTACAATGTAAAGCAGGTCTGCAATTGCAGCACTGCTTATCAGTAGAGTGCTGTCATTAACCCTGCTGAGAGCATGCCTGCTGCAGAGCTCATACTCCTGCTCACTGGGCTGGTGATGAGGACGCTCTGTGGCAGAACACCTGTTGGGTCCTATGCTTGCTTGAATGGCTGACCTACACATCTCTCCTGTGAGGCTGTTTGCTTTGTGTAATCCCTGCTTCGAGACATTCCAGGATTGCTGCAGTGATTTAGTGTTGGTGATGGATCAAACTGTTACTTCAGAGAGAAATTAGAAGCCATCTTAAGTCAGAATGTGGAACTGTAACTTGGTAACTATCAGAATCTGAATGCTTGCACCATTGAGGCTTTCTTCAGTTTGAGCTAAAATTAGCTTGTAACTTAGCGAGTTATTGCATGAATGAACTTAACAAAACTCTGTGTTCACTCAATCTTTAGTAAGATGTATTTTTTTCTGTTGCCTACTTGACATAATTCATGTCAAGGTGTTCAATAAGCTGGATTAGTCCAGTTTTGTGATTGAATAGAAACACTTTTCAGTGAATTTGGCAAATAATTTTTCTTGCGTTCCCACGAAGAATAAAGATGTTGCTGCCAAATTTGACCAAAATAAGTTTTCTCACAGGTGAGGCAAATTTAAAAAAAAAAATGGTCAGCGAGTCTAGATGTGTAAGACTTGGTCATCAGACATGTTACTCCTGCTGTGATGAGCTCAAACATCTGTGATAGAAATCCCTCTTGGTTTCATTGCAAACTCTCAGGTATATTAAATAAGGTAGTTAATATTTTGCTAGGTTTTGTACAAAGAATGTTTTTAAAACGCAGTGGTTCACCCCAGGAGGTTCTTATTTTCTTTTAAGGTTAATCATTTTCTATGGCTGTGTGACTACAGGTACAACTCCAAGAGGAGACACTGGAGGAGGACCAAGCTGGGCCTGTAAACGTGAGGGTCTGCGGATTCCTTCATTCCAACATCTGCAAAGACCTCCAGCTGCTGGGCTTGAGAGAGAGCGATGTCATTGGAGCAGCAGTTGTTTTGTACAGATACTCTGGTTTTGCTCACGTTTGACAATAAAAGATCTGTGATCAAAGTTGAAATGCAGCAGTACAGCCTGTTCTTTTTTTTCCCTTTTGCTTTATCTACATCTGAACAGTTCCTTTAGTGTTTTCAGGCAAACCAATAAGTGTCTGATGACAGCTCTGCAGAGAGAAGCACTCAGGAAAGCTTGAGTCTGACCACAAAGCAAACAGATTTGGGAAACTTAGATTTATTTTTACTTTTCCTTGAATCTGAAGTCAGTTGAGCTATTCAAGAAGCTAAATTTAGCATCAAAGACTTGGATATGTGCCCACTTTGGAGGGAAAACTGCCACATTAACAGTAATGAGTTTATATTAGCATCGGTGAGTTGGTGCCAAAGTGGAAAAGTAGGAGCAAATGTTTATACAAGCAGGATTTATTCAAGTTTCAGTTCTTTATAAAAGCAGAAGTATTGGGCAAAAGAAACATGTTCATGAAGGATCCTCATCACGGTTTGGGTTCAACTTTCCAAGCTCTGTTTCCAGTTGAAATGTTTCACATGAGCTTTAACAAAGAAATAGTGCGAGTCATTGCTGCTCTGTAAATTCCTTCATATTTTAAGCACTACAGTTAGAAGTGATGTTTAAAAGACTTGTAGTGACTGCAACCCTCCAGATAAACACACAAAGTGAACTGAAAGCATAAATAGAGCACATATCTGAGAGCACGTGCAATAACCGCTCATGTTTTCCTTCCGAGAAGTGGAAAGGAGGATATCAGCTTTCTTAAAGACCCAAATCTCCAGCTGCTCCTCCTCGTACTCTGCTCAAAGTAGTTCACTTCTGTCTCTTCGCTGTCAACTTCATCGCTTGCGGTCAAGTTCCCTGCGCCGGCGCAGTTGTTGTTAACGTTCTTGTTGAAATTTTGCGCACCTCCGCAGTTGTGCTCATCGTCCCAAGTTCCCAGCAGCTCCTTCATCTCCGGCGGGGCGTCTCGCTTCAGATACTGCCACGGCCTCTTCCCGTTGTAGTCCATGGCATCGACGTTGGCACTGTAGGCTCCGACCAGCAGCTTGATGACCATGTACTGGCCGTGCATGCTGGCGACGTGCAGCGGGGTGAGCCCGCCGCTCCCCCGCAGGTTCACGTTCACAGGGATGTTCGCACCTTCTGCGTATCGCAGCAGCCTGAGCAGAGTCTCGTCCTGTCCTCTCTTGGCCAGCCAGTGAAGGACTGAGTAGCCACTGACGAAATCCCTTCTCATTAAAAGATGGGGGTCATCGGTGATAAACTCCAGTATGGTTTCATAGTTCCCCTCCACTGCTGACAGCATCCATGCGTGCTCCATCGGGGACAAAGCCCAGTCTATGTCCTGCTGGAAGGACACGCTGAGGGTCTCCGAGGACAGCGCGCTGCTGAATCCGCTGTGCGGTCTACTCTGGAGCAACTCCTTTAGGTGCTTTTTACGCATAACTGATGTGATGTCCGAAGCCTCTCTCCGTGGTGCCCCCGGTGCGGAGCAGTCACTGACTTCTTGCTGCCGCTTTAGCCTCGACCTACGCTGGGCGGCACTGGGCATGACCTGCATGCCATATCTCGACAGCCGCTCCACAACGGTGCCCTCTGTGGACCTCCTGCTGCTGTGGGCGTCGGTATTGCCCAAAGCTGGCTCGGATCCACTCTCATACATGCTAAAACGCTTCCTCTGCAGAGTCCAAGGCTACTTCCTTTTATTTAGACCGCTCTGTATCGTATAATAAACTCCAATAATTTCCCTCGGCTCTCCCGGGCTCATTTCCTGTGTCGAGAGAAGTAGTATTTTTGAACATACGTTTGGCATTTTTTTTTTAAATTACATGCCTTTCCGCGTGTAAGTGCAAACAAGAGTTTCCTGACACGTTAAACACTTAACGTTCCCCATTTAACTTCTGTTTCACAGAAACTCACCCACCGCCACGCAAACGTTAACTCACCTGTTCAGAGTTGAACGCAGGTCCACTCGGATACAAAACGCGCACACAGCAGTTGCACCGACCATTTATTTAAATCCTTGCATTAAACGCTTGTCAAATGGACAAGGCAAGTTATTTCAACATCAGAAAAGACAAGAGTCAACCTTCCGCTGCAAGAGGAACCGAGACAAAGTTCATTCTAATCTCAGACAAAACCAATAGCAAGATTCCCTCACATGTGACCACTGATGGACTTCAAAAGCAGGAAGTAATACTCTGTACACTCCCGTGATACTAAGAGCCAGTCTCCAATTATACAATGGTGCTGAGCAGATTTAAAGTATACAAGCTTTATTTCAGATAAAAATAAAATATAAAAAATAAATCACAACAAGCATTAACAGTCAGTTACAGATTCTGGAGGAAGCTCAATGGTCAGCTCATCTAGTGTTTGAAGGAAGGCGTCCAGCTCCAAGCAGTAACCTGAAAGAGAAGCATCAAGTTAATGATACCAGTAGTTAATGACAGTACCTTCCCTTCTCCAGGCTACAATTACAGCTGCTGCACAAGTGTCATTTATTGTAGTGGCCCACATACTCTTTATTTTAAATTGTCTTAATTATACAAGTCAGGGCTCAGCAGTTGGCTCACTAAAAGTCATTACTCTGATGTTCTGGTCATTTTCACCTGTTGTTAAGGGGTTGGCCGAGTTGGTGTTGATCCTACACTGAATTAGAGGCAGTGAATCGCAGTCTGAAATGCGTATAAACACGTTCATAACCCCAAATTAAACAGTGACCAGGGCATTTAGTAGTGACCACACTGAGGTTTGCTGCTTTACTCTGGAGCTTCTAAATTAAAAGATGGTGTTACACACTGGATAGATAATTCAGCTGTAGTGTGCCACAGAAACAGTTTAAAATAGTTTAGTCCAACAGTAAATTTTATTGTGGCTCTGACAGGGACTTCATACCCGAACGTTTTGGCATCTCCACAGGCGACAGGTTTGGGAGCGGATCGATTTTGTCCAGGTCCTCCTGACAAGGAGGTGAAGTTTGAGAGAAACGGGCCAATCCAGGTAGAGCCAGCCTACTGAGAGGAATCAAGTCTTCAGGTATACTGTACTTCTCGAACTCTGAAAAATATGAGCAAATCCACTTCAGTGAGATGTGTATAGCCTGTGTTGTGGCTGAACAGTCACTTTCTGAAAACTGAGTGCATATGCCTACTAAGCATCATTACTGGCTGAAAAGTCTTCCCCTTAACATGACTGCACCTCAAAACAAGTTTTCAGCTCCTGACGTGATGAACACAAAAGGAAAATCTGCTCTTACAGTCTACAGTGAAACTGAATGTTGAGTGCAGACTAAACTTCTGGATGAACAAACAAAGCCAGATCTTCAGTTTCATATCAACAAGGCAAAAATTTACACTGTTATGATGGTTTGTCCGGTTCCTTTCAGCAGAGTTCAGATTTTTAAGGCAAGGTCAAAAGTAAAATGGCACGCATCGTTTTTAAACCACACACGGAGGCCAAATGCTGCCAAAACCCCTTTACATTCTAACATCTTTGTGATTGTTAAAACAAGCTTGAGCTGACAAATCCGTTGCATATTTGGGTGAATCCATGTTGGGCTACAGCGTTATATTGTAAAACTGAGTGAATCGAGCCATGAAAAAGACAAACCCAATGAAATGCTGCTGTGAAAAAGCTCAAGTATAGGAAAGTTTAGTTTAATAGTCTTGGTTGTACTTTAATAAGTAAAACTGACAAGTGAAGGCATAAATTACCGAGTGGGTCGTAAGGGATAAACTTCTCAATTTCTGGATATTCTTCCACTTTGGTCTGAGGAGGATGCTTGACTTTGGTTTCCTTTTGGGGAAAAAAAAACAAGACCTTAGTACAATGTTTGGAATAAAGAGCATCACATTACAGCCTGCCACTACTTTTAGACAGTGTCACGTTGTGGTCCAACCTCTGGTTTCAGCAGTCTCTTGTCCTGTGCACCGACAGACGGGGTGGAGATCTTTTTGTTCACCGGCCCAAAAGCCTTCCGACCAGATGGCAGGGGGGTTTTAATGGTCTTGACAGTCACGGGAGACTTCAGGAGTTTCTCTGGTGGAAAAAAATTATTAGAAAAGATTAACTTAGACTATCACACAGCTCAAATTTGTGCCACAAGAACAAAGTTGGCGGTTCATACCTGGAGCGGACTGAAGCCGCTGTCGCATCTTCAGTGAAGGGACATGAAGACGTGCATTTTCTTGCTCTGCAAAGATTATGTTTGCCATTGTATCTGAAAACATGAGCAGATGTGAGCTTCTGCAACACACTGCAGTCAGTCAAACCCTAAAAGAGACTGAAATTAACTTTAAAAAAAAAAAAAAAATCTTGCAGTGGCAAGTAAACAAGGGAATAAAATGCTAGCTGTAAGAGGGAATTATTCCACAATAGAGTATCAAGAATATCTTTAAAATCACCTTGAAAAGCCATTATTCAACTTAAACTGGAGTGAAAAATCACTAGTTGGGGGAGGGGGGGTTACTGGCCATACTGCCAGTGACACCAGTTTACACATTCACCAAAATATAACCATAAGTCCTTAAACGGGTAATAATTTGGACCACAGCAAGAATAATACTAATGGTGAATCAGTAAAACATTTCTATTCTTTTTAGATGTTAGTTAAAAGGTCCCAGTTTTGAAGACAGAGCTCATTTGACAACTCTGTGGAACAAAGCCATGTAAAGGTCTGACACTGGCAGACTTTGGCATCTATTCTGATGATCACGCCATTGTTTTGAGTCTATGCAAGACATTCTCCAGCTACACCCACAGACACGTGAGCTAAACAGCATGTTAAATGACAAGTTTCTGAAGCTACTTTGATATGTTCCTTTTCTTAATTGACCATGTATCCCAGCATATTGAGCAATGTGAAATTTAACAGAAGCCCAACAGACGGAAGTGAGATTTGATCAACATGCTGTTATGAGTTTTCTCAGCTAAACTCTGCATTCAATTTATGACAAGTCTCAAAGCGCGCATACTTTAGCTAGCCTTACAAGGAATTGTACTAATATGTGAGGGACTAAAATATTTTAAATGACCCTTGAAAAGCTTTTACGATTTGTGTTGGCCTTTCGTTAACTCTCAGAAAAATACCTCACTGACTAGATGTTAAGCAACTATATGGGGTACACAAAAAAACGCCTTAATGCATCCCAGAACAAGCTTATTTTTCTTATAATTAGTTCAGCGTTAAAAAAAATGTTTTAAAACATGATCATCCAGATAAACCGACGTATCTGACGGTTCATTTGATCTTTAACCAGGTGAGATGATCAGGACCGAGGAGACAGGATCTCAACGTAAGCTAGCGTTCTGCTAGTTAGCGTTAGTTGTATCATGTATTCGACAGTTTGTGAAATTACGGCTAATAGCTAGTACTGCTTGAAAAAAGGCAAAGGTAACACACAGATGCCCCTTCATGTCTGTTACCTCAGTTAGGTGTGCCAAACGCTGCTGCTGATTCCTTGTTCTCAGTTTCGAGTAGTGTTGTTACCAACATCTGTTGCTTATCAACGACCGCGACCTCAATTTAAATTCACTGTCGATGTCCTATTGGTCGCCATAGCACACGTGACCGAAATAGGCGTTTCCCAGATGGATTTACACATTTAAAGCAGCATACACAACTAAAACAGACACAATTGATTGACCAGTATTTTCATAAATGTGACATATATGTATTATCTACACTAACTGTTCTTTGTCTTAGTTACTACTGCCAGCCCCACTTTGTTTGTTCAGATACCTTATATGTGTAGTTATGACTGCTGCTAATAGGAGGAATATTTGGAATAATAAAGGGAGTGACTAATAGGAAGACGACAGTGATTTGCCTTGAGGGACAGTTTCCCTCAAATTTTGCCACATGCTACCAATTATAGTGCTCGTTTGTAACGTTCACTGACTGCGGTTTACTACCATTCCCGTTGGACGCAACCATGAAGGCATTCCGTGGGGGAATTCAGTGGGTGCTTCTAATTCAATCATAATTATTCGTTGAACATTTTCTTAAAACATAGGAGAAATATATATTTTATTCAGATTAATCTTGATTTAAATTAAATAAAGCACGATTTGTTCTTGTATATATTATCCGAAACGCCTCGATTAAGTGGTACATCCTGAGCGGGCCATCTTTCTGGGTAACGTTAACGCTGCAGCTTCCTTTGCTAAACACAGTGTAGTTGAGGGTTCGTCCTCCGGCTAGCAGCAAGAACCATGGCGTCAACTGAGATAGCGAGACAAGCTGTAAGTAGCCTGTTTCATTCTGGGATGCTTTTATCACTTTCATCTTACATTTTCGATATATATTAAACCCATTTATGCCATCGTACGGGGATTAAATTTGAGGTAGACTTGGCAAGCCATCAACCGCTTTTCGTGCCTTTCTATCGCCATCCCATCCAAAATTAAATGTAGGACGGCTAAACTATTTTCATTATAGTCATTGTTATTATAAATCTAAGCGTGCACTTCACAGTCTTCTTAAAAAGACCATTTTGAATTTAGTTCCCAAATATTTTTCATTCGGGTATTTTCGCTCCAGTATTTTTCGTTTTCCTACAACGCCTTCAGGTTTCCTGTGCTGCTATTGTTAGCTAAATTATCTTGTGAACCAAATGGCGTCATGTAGAGTATAGTATCCTAAATTTAGCGTCGTAGTCTATCGTTAAAATAGCAAAACAGCATATAGCCATCGGTAGGCCATTCATTCTCAACGCCCCCGTTTCAGCAAAGCTTCGGTGCTCATTTCCGTTATGTTTTTTCATCCAAGTCCCGTTAACTTTCACGCGGGCGTTGTCGTAATTACATATAAAATGTGGGTAAAAGAGAGTCCAGCTGTTTATAGCTATTAAAGTATGGAACTAAAAAGCGTGCGTTAACATGGTCTGTTTTTTTAAAAAGGAAAATAGAAGCCAATTAGCCTAGAGGGAGTGCTTAGAATAGCAAGGTTGTGCAGTTTGATATCCCTTTGTGGCCAAATGAATGAAACAGGCTGTGTGCTACATGGCTGCGAGTGTAATAAAAAGCAGGGAAGATTTCAGGAATGTTACACTTGCAGTTCAAGAATATATGGACTGTTTGTCCAACTGTATTACCCTCTGTTTTCCAAACACTCCCGCAGCTGTTTAAACCCAATTTCAACCATCCAAATAATCCACAAGTGTTCAGTACCATCAGCTTGCCCAGTTATTTTAAATTCACCCTCAGACAAACTATTTTTTTCTTGAAGCTTTTGCCACATTGGACAACAACACTGGGTTATATTCAGCCACATAATTGCAGGTTGTCTTAGGTTTAGCTGTTGGAAAGCTCTTGCTTTTGGCATATGATGCAAATTCTTTGCTTCCCTGCAGCTCATAATATGGATGTAGGCTGCAGAAATGAGACCAAGAGCGATCAAGATGCTCACCACCAGCCGAACGCTCCCACACACGTAACAGCAATGCTCTAACAATTTAGTATTTAGTGTTATAGTAACGTGACGGAAGTACAGTCGGCCTACAAAAGCTCAAGTGACAAAGAGCAGTTCATGAAAATGAAAAAATATCTTTTATTTTTGATCTATTATGACTGTATTCTCGCAGCTTTTCGTTGACATTACAATCATTTTGACATACGCAGCAAATCGTGTTTCTACACTGTGGTTTCAAACTGTCTCAAAGGACGGAAGAAATCTGCATCTGAGAGAACAGGAAGTGAATGAGACTGCACCTGAATTAAGTTTCAGTCACTAACATGATAAGATATTGGGGAGGGGGGGCAATATAAAGTGAGTGTTACTTGATAATATCATGGCTTCTTTGCAGGTCAACGATCACATAGATGTGCATTTATTTGCGTGTTGAAAAGAATTGGGAACATGCTTAAGGATGTAAAGAGTTCAGTGCCGTAACAAGATTGATAGGTGTTTAACTGATTCTTTATGTTGATTTCTTTTAATTTTTAGGGTGAAGGAGCTCGTGCTGTGCCTCTCTCAGGACATGTTGGGTTTGATAGTATGCCTGACCAGCTGGTCAACAAGTCTGTCAACCATGGTTTCTGCTTCAACATCCTCTGCGTTGGTGAGTCTAACTAGCATCAGCATGCATGTCCTCTCTGTATCCTCAGGCCTAAAGGCAGTGTATCTGATTCAATAAAGCTTTTCCACAAGAAACAAACAGTTCACTGTTCCACTTGCTTACAGGATCCTCTGCCGCTGTCAGTTTTGGTTTTCTTGAGTTCGACACTCTCAGTTGTGACAGGAAACTCAGATGTGTCTACAGGTGGTTGTGAAAGTCTAATTTGACGTTATTTTGAATACACGACACAACCCAGGGACATTTATGTGGCAGCGAACAATAATTTCCTGTACGTTCTGTCTCCTGTTCATCAAGTAATGAGCACATACACACAGTTTACAATTTATTAGCATCCTGCTAAAGCAAATGCTGTCTGGTTCAGCATCTTTTTCAGTCAGGGCACATAAAACATCAATAGAGCAGCAGAAATCTGTGTTACTGATTTTTATTTGGGAATAATTCAGGTTTTTAATACATTTTTTTACTTGTCCATCCCTAGTTCCACCCAGTGCTCATAAAAATGAGATGTACACACCAGTATGCAAATGTTCTGACATGTTTACTCTCTGTTTTCTTTTTTTAAAACTCCTCTTATTAATTTAAGCCAAATTCCACTTTCTCAAGTGGTGCCCCTACATACACAAACATTCGGGGAGAAAAAAATCATCGTAGTTCACAATTCATGTGCAACCATCCCCCATCACAATCTCTTCCTCACTCTCCCACTGGCTACAACAATAGATGAAATATGTAAAATAATAAACCATAGGAAGTGCAGTATACTTCCTCAATCACAGAGCCTTAAACATAATGTACACAGCTGACCAGCACTATAGACATAGTATAAAAAGAGCTCATTTGTTCCGATAACCATCAGGTAATTTTGCGTTAAGCTTAATTAAATTAAATCTGATGAACAAATGAACATTTTTGCTTGATGTTTTGCAGGTCAGATGACTGGCAGTGATGCTAGATCATTGTTGCTCCAGTTCAGTGTAGCACTGGTTAGAAAGCAGAGGACAATATTAGTTTTCATCTCAAGAAAGTTCAACCTTTTCAAAGTTTTGTGCTTGTATTGGACAGACATGTCTATAGAGGGCTGACATGCAAGGGGATGATGGCATTAAAACGATCTAATTTCTGTCATTTCAGTCAGCTCTATTAAATCAGTGTGGAAATACTTCACCCATCTAGTTTTAAACAAGTGAATGAACATGATTGGAACAGTTATGTATGAATATTATTAAAAGATTTCCTGTTCAGGAATTGTCTTGAACATTTTTACGGTTTTAAATTACTCCAAGCAGAAGATTCCTCAAGAGTAGATCGTGTATATGTGGTAGGTTTTTTTTTAAAAATTTGATTGTATAAACAACTAGTTTAATTGTTGCTTCATTTGAAGCTTTTACAGCATACAATTTAAACTCTCCAGTCAAACATTAGAACATCAGTCCATCCATCATCATCTGTATCTGCTTTATCTAGTAGAAGATTGCAGGCGCTGAAGCGTATCCCAGCTGTTATAGGCTGAGAGTAAACCTTGGACATGTTGTCTGTCCTTACAAAGGGAGATAAACAAAGCATTCATCGTAACACTTGTCCCAGAGTCCAGTTTTTAATCACCAACAAACACTCATGTCTTTTATTGTGTGAGGAAACCAGAGCACCGGGATGAATCTTACAGACGCAAACTCCTGATATTAGTGCTGTCCATTCAAAGTATGGAGGCAAAGGTGATGTGAAAGACGGACCACAGACTCTGCTGCAAACTCTAAATGCCAATGTGTGGCCGAAACAGCCGACGTTTCACTTTCACACTAGCAGAAGCAAGGTGAAGGCACGTGAGCTTTATTTAGAAATTATTTGGTTCTCCTGTCAGCCTTCCAGGAAGATGCAACGGTGTTGAGAATAATGGCTCATAGATGACGGATATTGCAGCTTTTTTGTTATCTTACTGATGATTTTTCTCAAGTTTTGTTTTAATTCCAACTCGTCATTCAAGCCAGTCGTGTCATTTCCAGTTGATCTTCGGATTTCAAATTATCATAAGCGGGAGGCTTATCTCTGTAGTGACCTTTTCAATGCCCCGAAACAAGCGACACCTTTTTTAGTCTGCGTGCATTTTTTTGAGAAATGGGGACATTTTGCAGCATCACAAGGGCTCTTCTAAAAACAGACCAATACACACTTCAATAAAAATAGCTTCTTTTTTTTCGTATGAAGGAGTCATCCAACAGTAAATGGATTTCAGAGCACATCACCTGTTAGCCTTTGCTGTTGTTGTGACAGTAAGCAACTGATTTCAGCATGTCTTTTTTTCAGAAGGAGCAGGTTATAATACCAGTAAAGTGTAATTTAAATCCTTTAATAGTGAATCAAAAACCCCAGTAACATTATGCCTTTCTTTCTGTGTGTGTGTGTGTGTGTGTAGGTGAAACGGGTCTTGGGAAGT
Organism: Leuresthes tenuis; assembly: GCF_036924035.1. Taxonomy (NCBI): domain Eukaryota; kingdom Metazoa; phylum Chordata; class Actinopteri; order Atheriniformes; family Atherinopsidae; genus Leuresthes; species Leuresthes tenuis. The sequence continues at coordinate 11,392,946 of NW_027325365.1, read as the reverse complement.
CCACTCTTATGGACACGCTGTTCAACACCAAGTTTGAGGGTGAGCCCACCCAGCACAACCAGCCAGGAGTCACACTGAAGTCCAACACCTATGAGCTCCAGGAGAGTAACGTGCGCCTTAAACTCACTGTCGTCAACACAGTGGGCTTCGGGGACCAGATTAATAAAGAAGACAGGTAAAGCAGTCCGTTTAGCTGTCACATCTGATCCCAACAGGCAGGTTTCTTTTAGACAGCCCGCTCTTTGATAGCAATAATTCATCTTGTCATCAGAAATCCACACTTGATCACATTCCAGAAAGTACAATAACTCTCTGAGCGCTTGAAGCCTTTTTGGCCTTCAGGTGTCATTCAGCCTTGATTCTTATTCACGAGGACGAGAAATCAAATCCCCCTCTCAAGCAGTTTTCTCAGCAGTTTCATACTACAAGCTTTCAACGCAAGATCAGATATAGGTGATTTCCAACCTGGCATCAGAAGGATATCGCAGCCCCGAGGTCTGTCAGGAACTGTAGATGCTGTATACGCCCGCAAGATTTTGTTACCAAGCTTTGACTCCAGATGGTGATTGCTAACTTTCCTCTTGATCTAAGTTGAGGGAGCGGTTGATCTCATGTGAATGCTGCGGTAATTTCCCAGCTTTGCACTGTTTAAATAGTAAATTCCAGACGAAATACCACAGAACGCGCTCATAGTCATTTAAACTGCCACAGAGAAAATATCTATAGCACGACCACAAGTTTGAGGCATGAGGCCAAAGTCTTCCCATCATGTCCATTTCTTGTTCCACATCCAGGTTTGTAGATGATGATTTATAGATTTAAAAACTCAAATATCTGGTCAGATTATTATAGGCCTTGGAATGGAGTCCTAAAATCTCACTCCAGAAACACAAACATTGATGATGGATTCTGGCAACTTGTTTGGTTAAAAATGAGCAATGTTTTACTGGACGTTGCTCAAAAATCCTAGTTATAAAGTGGGAGAATTGCAGTGATATTTGTTTATCATGAGTTATGATTGACAATACCTTATGTTAAACATAATTATTATTAGTGTCAGCATATTAAGAGCAAATTATTGATGCCCAGCTCCCAATTTTTCCATCCTGTTTTTTAAAATTTTTTTATTTGCGGTTGATGTCAGGTCATCTTTTTATTCATGTCAAATACCCAGCTGAGCCAATTACCCCCGAGGAGGTGTTGTTTTATTTTTATTGCGGGATACTGTCGCACCCAGAGAATTCTGTCTAATTTGTCAACTCCAATTTTAGAGATGGGTGAGTTGGTGAGATTAGGCTCATTCTTTTAAGGACGCAGTTTGTCAGTCATGAAAATGAATCTGCAACAGATGAAACAACCTGTTAATTACTCCCAAGAATTTGTAGATTATTAGAGTATGAGCGACTGTTGGTTGTAGCCCTAAGTGACTCAAAAGCTGTGTATTGTCTTTCTAACCATGTCCTGTGTTCATAAAGAACCAAACTGACAAAAGAAGGAAATGCTGAACTTGGTTCCCTGCACCTCCTTTTTTCCAGCTACAAATCCATCGTGGAGTTCATTGATGCCCAGTTTGAAGCATATCTACAGGAAGAGTTGAAAATCAAGCGCACGCTACACAGCTACCACGACACCCGCATCCATGCGTGCCTGTACTTCATCGCTCCGACGGGACACTCTCTCAAATCCCTGGACCTGGTGACCATGAAAAAACTTGATAGCAAGGTGAGCTTTTCTTCATTAGTCCAACTGATATCAGCTATTTTGACACAGAGTGGGGCAGCTGAAACTAACATAGTCATTGTTGTGTAGTGCTTGGAAGTGTTTTGGCCTTGCAGGGTCGTTGGAAGTATTTAATCTGTCTGCTCAAGTCACGGGTCATAAATCTTTTCTGGGCCGTTTGCCTGAGTGTAAGTTGGCTCTGCTGTTGTTTCTGCGTCGGTGTCGGTCATCTGTGAAATGCCGTCTGCTCAGTGACTGGGTTTTGTGCGGTCCTTTCCTCCCTCTCTTATTTGCATGGACCTCCTTGCTTTTGTACAAAGAGCCCGCTTAATGTTTGCCAGAGCAGCTGTGTCCTCCAGCCAGGACTCGCAGCAGCGTGATCGAGAGCAGAGCTTCCTCTGTTTAGACATTCAACTTGGTGGGTGCATTCAAACGGTGCTCTGCTGGAGGGCCCTTAAGCAGGGCCCTGAGTCCTCACAAGACTTAAGGATGCATTGAGGTATTTTTGTTCACATGACCTAAGGAATGCATTGCTAATAAACACACAGGCCTACATTTGGAGAACAAATAGTTTGGTGCCGTGAAGGAGATGTGACACTGTGAAAAACGTTGTGTGGGAGTGAAATTCTCATTTTCCAGTGCATACTAGATTGACCCTTCCTGTTACCTGTAAGGACCTCTTTAACTCCATCCAGCCGCCTCCGTTTGGATACCTTTAATAGCAGAAAGGTTAATGATACAATTTGACTGTAGGACAGGAGATCGAAGCCTGCTGCTGTCTTTGCATTTCACTATTTTTCTCCCTTTACTTATAGAAGAACAGTTAACTGCAACATCTAAAGGCCTGATTGGCCGTCATCTTAGAGCTTGAGAGATATGCTGCGTTGTGCTCAAATGATGCAGACAGAAAAGGCAGTTTAATACCATTTCCATTTGGTAATTGTCTTTAATACAACAACAGTCTTTGGCAGCCAGTGACTGGAAGCGTAATGAAAGAAAAAGGTCAATTTTAGTCGGTTACTAAACCTCTGTAATTCGATTGGAACTACTGCTCCAGAGTTGTTTTATTTGTAATGTTTTTTATCCCCTCAGTTCTTCTCTAAATTTGGACTCCAGAAGTGGAGCTGGAGCCTTTGAAAGAGAGCTCGAAGCTGCTCTATATTTAGCTGCATCTCTAACACGGTTGTTTCCACCTTGAAATTTTGTCATCCTACATTAAGTTTTGGCTCATTTCTCAACTGCAGGTCAATATCATCCCAATCATTGCCAAGTCAGACGCCATTTCCAAGAGCGAACTGGCCAAGTTCAAAATCAAAATCACCAGTGAGCTGGTCAGCAACGGAGTGCAGATCTACCAGTTCCCCACTGATGACGAGTCCGTTGCAGAGATCAACTCCACCATGAATGTAAGGCTGTCTGCTAGTTTAATTTTCTACTCTATATCATTTCTGTATTTACAAACCATATGCTCCCTAACTCATAGCAGAGATAAGGTCTACACAACAGGTTCCATTATTTCAATCTGCATAACAACATGTCATGTGAGTGAGGACTGGCATCGTTACGTCTGCTCAGATGATCTGGAAGCTGCCCCACAGAGCAGCGTAATCAGTCGGTTCAGGCTGCAGGAGCTCGGCGTGTGGGAACGAGCCTGTGTCCATTGAGACATGAGTCAAGGCTGTCTTAGTTGTTTATTAACCCTGATCTGTGGAAATGCCCTAACTCTTCCTAACCGACTGCGTTGCACTGTTAGCTCTCTGTTCTTGTTTGGTCAGACTAGGCCTGTTTACTTTTAGCTGTTGGAACATGAGCAGAATCTGTAGATTCAGGCACATTTGTCGATACACTTTTAAAGTATTTTCCCCTCTGCTTCACAGAGCCATTTGCCTTTTGCCGTGGTTGGGAGCACAGAGGAAGTGAAGATTGGTAATAAGATGGTGAAGGCCCGGCAGTACCCCTGGGGGACAGTTCAGGGTAAGCCAGGGTTACATCCTGCACAGGAAATGAGAGCATGCTCCCTTTGGACAGCAACTCCTTCCATGTTTCTCCTCTCCTCTAAAAGCTGCCATAAACTAGTTGATTAGTTGTTATGTAACCTAATTTAGCTCCAGGATCCCCCTCTATCATTATATTGTATGTGAGAGAAGCAAAAGCTATTTGTATGACAAATTTTTATGTCACTAATGGTGTTTCAATTGATTTGTTATTGATTTTCTAGACCGATCTATAATGCTGGGTGTTTAATGTATTGTAAATAGACTACAGCATCAATACTTTTTGGTTATCAGAGATGTGTGGCACTGTTGGAGTTGCAATGATTTGTTCTCGAGCTGCTTGTATGTTTCAGCCTCATACGTGTGGGTATTACCATGTGTGCAGATGCATGTGTATGTTTAGGTTTTCAGTTGCTGTGACCTGTCCACCACATACCATCTACTCACCTTTATTGAAGTGGTATGTTTTAGGGATGTCAGCATATTGAAACTCAGGAAAATCATGTCGGAATTTCTCCCAAATTAATTATGAAATTACCACCGCCACAGAAAAAAAAGTATCTTCTATACTATAGGAGAGAAATAAAAAACCTACAACTGCTTTCATAAGTTTGTACAGCCCTCTATCGTTTTTTTTACAGCACCCTGAGTACAAATCTTGGCCTTTACCTTGGCGTATCCAGACTTAACAATCCCACGTCTTCACCTTCGACTTCATGAACAATAACAGATTTTCCATCTGGTTTTTGGAGACTGTGTTCTCGTTCCAAAGTTTTCCCAGGTTAATTATTTTTCTTCTTGAGAAAAAGCTTTAGTCACGCTCCTCTACCCCTCAGCCCAGACATACAAAGAATACAAGAGGTTGTTTTTATGTGTGCTGAGCCAGCAGCACCTAACAGGAAGTCCTGCTTCTCCTGTAATGTTGCTCTGAACCTCCCTGTCCAGCTTTTTTTCTTGTCTTCTCATCAGTTCTGGAAGGATGTCCTGCTCTTGGTAGCATCATTGTTGTGGCGCATTTTCTCCATTTTCCTGTGATATTCTCCCTTTCACTCCTTGAGTTTAAGCCGGGATTTTTCCACAAGAACAGCTGAACTCTTCTTGGAGTCAGTTAGAGTCGCTTTAATTGATGTTATACTCCTGCCATCAATTAAAGCGACTCTAACTGACTAACTGAAGTGCTATTTTACATTGAAAGGTTATTTTAACTTCAGACTGCTGAATTAAACAGTAAAAACTGGATCCCTGTCCTGATAAATACATTCTATGCTGCATGATATTTCTGATCAGAGGCTTTAGCACACATGTGGTCTGTTTACCAACTGCATGTGTACTTGCATGATGTCACGTGGTCTGTGGAGACATGAAGCTTTCAGTCCAGTAACACAATCAATAGGAGAAACTACAGGACGTGAACACTCTTGTTTGAAGGAATGCATCTCTTAATGTGATTTATTTAAGACATAGTGAGCAGGAATCTGTCTGTTGTGTTTGGTAAAACATTCAGGTGTCACTCTCATGTTTGTCTCTTACAGTCGAAAATGAGAATCACTGCGATTTCGTCAAACTCCGAGAAATGCTAATCAGAGTAAATATGGAGGACCTGCGAGAACAGACTCATACACGGCACTATGAGCTCTACCGCCGTTGTAAACTTGAAGAGATGGGCTTTAAGGACACTGACCCTGACAGCAAGCCCTTCAGGTAATAGACTCAAAGCGGCTTTGTTCATCCTGAATCTTTGATGTCTTTCTTCTTGCCTGCTGCCAACATCGGCCTCTCATGTTTTCTTTTTTCTTGCACCAGTCTGCAAGAGACATACGAGGCAAAGCGGAACGAGTTCATGGGTGAACTGCAGAAGAAGGAAGAGGAAATGAGGCAAATGTTTGTCCAAAGAGTTAAAGAGAAGGAAGCTGAGCTCAAAGAGGCTGAGAAGGAGGTAAACATCAGGTGTAACACTGGTCTTTTTGTGAAGCACGTTTCTGCTCCTGTCTTGATTAAAGCACAGTTGCTGTTTCCTATAGCTGCATGAGAAGTTTGATCGTTTGAAGAAGCTCCACCAGGATGAGAAGAAGAAACTGGAGGAAAAGAAGAAATCCCTGGATGATGAACTCAACACATTCAAACAGAAAAAGACTGCCACAGAGCTCTTGCAGAACCAAGCCCAGCAGGCAGGGGGCTCCACCACGCTCAAGAGAGACAAGGAGAGGAAAAAGTAAGTATGGTTCTCTTCCCTCTGAGAGTTTACCCTCGAACCACAGGTGCAGGAGATCAAATCTGAGTGTCTGACAGTGTGGAAAGCCAGGTTGCTCTGAGCCGTGGGGATGGGGTAGTGTTGACAATTCTTTGCTAAATTAGTTTTAAAAGTGCTGATTAAAGACTTGATTGCTTGTGTCTTCCCAACATCTCAGACTGCTCAGCAGCTTCTCTGTCAGCAGTGATTAATAATCCTCAAGGTTTGTATTATTTGACGCTTGTGAAAATGCTGTAGAAAATCCTCACTGTCAGACTCTGTTACTCACACCTCTCTTTATTTCTGAGATGCCGATGAATGCTGTAGTTTAGCTTCTGTGTAATAACTGAGATTACAGTTGGAAAGAATTTCCAAAAGAGCTGACCAAAATTCCTCACTCGTTACCAATGTGGAAAAATGAGAGAAGGCGTGGGGAATGATGAAACTGACGAGCTGTCCTCATCCGAATAGTTGGGAGGTAGCCAGCTGTCGGTAGCAGAGTGTGAATTCCAGTCAAAAACCATCACGCTGCAAGCAGACGCTGCTGCTCATTCAACACTTAGTCAGATCCTCTCCAAACAGCCTTTTTACAAGGTTGGAGCAAAGGAGTTAAGTTGAAAAGGAAGTAATTATTTTAGCTGCTTTGTAGGACACATGCAGCTCCCCTCAGCCATCAGTTTAACAGCAGCCTCCACCACTACAATCACTTCTTCAAATCCTTTACAGTTTCATTAACTCGTGAGAGATCATGAGTCTGGTCTTCACGACTTCTCTCGTGCGTGTAGACAGTGTGCAGCCTGTAATCTACCGTTGGGTATTATGTTGTAAATCAGCTTCTGGTTTTTGTGTTGAAGCTGATGTGCCTGTTGGAAAAGGAAGCAGACACTCGCACTGAGAGGTTTCTTGTAGCTTCATTTCTTTCTTTTTTTCCCTTCATAGCCACTTCTCTCTATGAACTTTGATATTTCTCTTCCAAAAGGTGCAAGTTGAGCTATCTGTTGGGCCGCTGATTAAAACCAACTTGTGTGATAATTGTTTTTTATCCGTATTTAACCTTCAGGTATTTTTTCAGTCCACAGGAGACACAGTTATTAGTTAATGCTCGTTGTGTAGGTGTGCCTTGTGAGTGCATGTGTCACCTATGTTGCATCCATAATGTTTTCCAGTTAACTCCTCCCACACTTGCTGCATGCTGCATGAGGCACCTTTTCTGGTAAGAATCCCATCATAAGCTACACCAAGAGAAAAGAAGCTATTAGAATGTTTAAGAAGCTCATAGATTCAGTGAACATTATGTCTAAACTAATAATGATTTGATTTCAAGTTAGCTGCGCCTGATAAAAGCTCCCAAAACTTTGTGAAATCTGTGAAAATACAATGGTTCTATCTTACATTTCGTTGGGACATGACAATTTCTCTGAATCTTTGAGTTGGAATATGATCACAGTCACGTAAACCTTGGAAAGCTGTTACAAATAATCTAAATTTCACCCATTTAATTTGTCAGTTTACATCTGACTGTCTGCAAAATGGATAAATCAGCCAGTGGTGTGCTGCAGACTGGCAGTATTTCATAGTAACATCTGTGTCCATCATATCCTTGAGCTGGCAGTATTTACCATCGCTGTGCCAGCTTCTAAATCAACCAGTTTATTAGATCCCCACACACTGCTCCATCTGCCTCCCTAAATCCACAGCAGCCTCTTTATTGTGGTCCCTCCCCACCCAGCCATGCACACAAAGAGCCATTGAAGGCTGAGCTGAAACTAGCGGGTCATGCCGGAGCAGAAAACAGCTCAGCCTCAAGGCACTTTTCTGTTTGTAGAGACGAAATGTTTTGTTGGTCTCTCTGACATATGATGACACCCCCCTCCTCCCTCTTGGATGGATACAAAAGCCAAATGCATAGAGCGATGTGTTTGAGACCCAACCACTGGGAAGAGTTGAAGTGAAAGAAAACATCTGTCTTTCAATCTGCTGACTCTTCAAACATCTTTGCACTGTTAAAATAGCTGAAAACAGGATGTTTGGGGGAGAAAAACTAATCAGACATATTGTTTAAAACTTGTCGACAGCTGTTCTTTCACCTTCACATGTACACTCAGACCTTTTGAGTTGCTTTAAATGCATGTTTTCCTCTAAATGCCGTCTGATGTTGTGCTGTCGCTGATGTGATTACTGTGTGTCGTGATGTTTGAACTTAAACAGAAAGCAATAACAGCCCTTCTCTCTTATTTCCAGCTAAGGATTCCTGTAGAAAAAGTGCTCCCTTGTGGCCATCCTGCTGTGAATGAGTTCCCATCCCCATCATCCTTTACAGTACCCCTTCCTCACCCGCACCCAAATCCCATAACCCCCCCCCCCCCATGCTCTGTGGAAGATGCTCAGCAATTACTCTGTTTGACATCACTTTTTTTCTGAATGATGCTTGTTGGAATAATGAATTGTACAAGCGATCATTCAGCTTTTGTCCTTTTTTATACAAATTTACAAAATACATTCCATGTTTGTTTTTTAATACTTTGGGATTCTTTGCATGCTGTGAGCTTTTTATAAATATTAACAGACATGACTACTTGTGTGATGGCCAGAAAGGAGTTGAGGCTAAAGAGAAACATGCATCACATAGAGGGACCTGGAGAGGATTAAAGAGAAGAAAGTAGGGGGAAAAAAAGGAATTTTAGGTCATTTATCATTTGGTGAATGCACTCCTTTTTCCTTTCAAATAAAAGACGGTTTTAATGTGAAGCAGCATCAGCAGTAGAATAGAAATAGCCAAAGACGACTGTTACAGTCAGTTGGATAAGACCACCAATATTAATTCTGGATCATGAACATACCTTTTTTTTTATTGGTAATCCTTCATTTCAATGAAGAAATTGTTTTTTTAGTGCATAAAAAGTCTTTGGGGTTAAAACTTCCTCTTGTTATTGTCTCAGCTGTTTTGGTCTCATCTTTCCATAAAAAAAAATTCAGATTTAACATAAGTCCCTTTGCTGGAGTTGTTTCACTTTAGCCTGATGCATGAGTAGATGTGAGCCTAATCTCTTTGCCAATCCTCCCATACTTCATTCATTATCATGTGTTACGTTTAAACCTGTTTTAGCTTTCACATTTGCACTTTGTTTTGTACCCAAATGTGATGTTTTTGTTTTTTTTCTAAGTATATATTAATGTTATCAGTGCAATTGTAACTCTCCTTTTTTTTTTAAATATACTTACTATGAGGGCACATTTAAAAGTCGAACCAAAATTGTGTCCTTTGTTCTGCAGGGACCAGTGTTGTTTGTATCAGTGTTACACATGAAAGGAAATTCTCTAAAGAAAAATAAAGGCCAACTTTTTTCACGATTCAACTGTGGCCAGAATCATTGTGTGCGACCAATATTGCTGTAAAGTAGCGACAAAGCTTGGTTTCCGTGAAGCTGACGAATTTGCAGTGACAGACATTTTAGCCCGGAAGTGTTACTTTAAATTAAGGAGGTTCCCTTTGCTCACCTCTGAGTTTGTAGTCGACCATCCAAACAACTCCAACTCTTCAGATGTGATCGCTTCTGGATACTGAGAAGCATGTGTTGGCCTCAGTTATGTTTGCAGTTATTTTTTCACACACTTAAGTATCAAGGCCCTCTTTAGAAAAATTGTTGTGAACTGAAATAACTTGATAACCGCCTAATAACTGGGTCAACATAGAATAATAAAAAAAAAAAAAAAGTCTCTCCCTCCTCCCCATCCTCAGCTCACTGGTCTGTGTGGTTTCACTTTCCTTTGCAGTAATCCCTGGCTCTGCACTGAGTAGCTCCTCAGCCCTCAAGCTTTGCTGAGAGAATACCTCAAATGTGACCAGAGGCTTTGTGGACCCCCATCCTACAGAGTTTTTAATAGTTACCTGCTCTGCTATAATTCTGGGTTAATGTGTGCGCTGCTCTGCTGCTTTAACCTCAGCGATCTAATTCTTGATTTGTTGCCTTTGCTTTTTGCTGTGACTAACGCTTTTTTTCCACTTCCATCATGGCAGAGATGAAAGGAGCACGTGGTGATTTATTTGTTATAGTTAGACGAGATGACATTGTGGAATTTTACCACAAGATTTAATTCACTGTTTAGTAGTTTTATGAGGCACAATATATTCTCATGCGTTTTATCTTTGGTTTGAGACTCTATCTTTGTACATGAAAATCAGAACCTAAAGCTTTTCTCTCCCTCAGAATCCTTCTGAAGCTTTCTATGTAAGCATTTTCTCTAACTGCTGGCTGTGTTTCTCTTTGTCTCTTTAGCTTCTTTTAATCTGTCTTGACCGCCTGGAGAAGGGATTGCAGCTTCAGCAAGAACTAAGCACCCTTTATCTCTTCCAGTTTTTTCTCGCTGTTTCAACCTTTTGTTCTCCTCATCGCATCTCCTTTAGTTGAATATGGCCTTATGTGGACTTGCATGGTATTTCTGACCCCCCCCACCCCACTTAATGAAGCTCTCAACCCAGGCAGGTCGGGAACCGGGCACAGTTTAAATCTGCTATCGTGTCTTAATGTACATAGTGAATAGAAGTTGTAAAGCGGGGTTCACATAAATACGGGACTCACGGGTGAAATTATTATTTGATCTTTATTTGAAATAAAAATGCATACAACCTGCACTATGCACTCATCATTTAAAAGGATTCTGAATAGAAAGTGCACATTAGATTGACGATAAACGAATAAAGAAACATCAGGTTTTGCTGTTTGAAACATTGAGGACAGAAGCACTTAATGCACCATATCATGACTTACAGTAAAATGAACAGAAACGTGTTTTTTTTTTTTTTTGCTGTTTTCACAGTTTCGAAACATCAAAATAAAATCAAAGTCATATTCATATAAAAAGCCAAAGCAATTTTTATGGTTCCCATGTTTACATGTTGCTGTTGAATACCATGGAGGTCACATGTCATGGTCTTTTATGACTCACTGTGCTTTAACAGTCAGAATCCTATTCTATATGTTGCATGCATTTTTTAAATTTTTTTTTTTACATTCATTACTGCTGTGATCTTTGACCTGCTTGTTTTGCTTCCCTGAATAACTCGGTTTCGCGGTCCCTTCCCCTTCATTGCTGTTTTCTTCAAAATGGTGCATATGATTCGTATATATTTGCTCTGTCCTTTGATTTCAGCTCCCATTTTGCCAAATGTTAGTATAACATGGAGTTGAACTGAATCCCAGATAAGAGTATTAAAAATACTCTTACATTTATATAATTTATAAGGATATATTTTGTGTATTGAAGTGGAGACTTGTTGTTTATTACTTATAATCTTTGAGCGTGATTCTAAGTGTAAGGTGACATTTTGTTGTCAGGGTTTGCCATACATTTTTCTAGTATCAGTCATCACCTCTTGTAGTCCAAACCTCTCCCACACTACAAAATTCTTCAGTATCTTACTTTAGTTTGATTCCATTGATGTACATTTTGAATAAAAAGAAATATGACACAAAGAAATAACGCTTTTGTCTTTCTTTTGCAGCATTTTAACATCACTGTCCTCTCAAACCTCTCCCTTCTTTAATCTTTCTCTTTAAAAGCTTCTGTTGATCTTACTCAGTGGTTTTGGTATTGTGAGTATTTATCTGGTGAATGTCTTTAAGCTTGATTTATAACCACAGTCTCAGAATAAAACGTTCAGATTTACAACAGTGATTGAATATAACTGCAAAATACATCTTTGAGACATAAAAGAGTAGGAGTTCATTAAAACGTTACGCCTTTTCTCATTAAACTATTAATGATGTAGACAGAAAATGATCAGGTCAAACATAATTTATCATTGAGTTTCACATCCTGGGGAAAGAAACTGTTTCTGCTACTAAATCAGTTGGCACAGCAGATACTTTCTGATTTGTTTGCCACACAGCAGCAGGGTGAACAGGCTGGGGTTGGCTTTGTGTTTAACTGTCCTTTTGGCTTTGTGCACACACATCACACCAAAAGGGAATGCTATTCTATTTACTCTAATGATTCTTTTCTTACCTTTTATTTCTGCAATTGCAGTTACGAGGAACTTTAAATACTAAAGATACTGACAGTTACTCTGGATTATAAGACTTCTGGTCAGGTTGAAGTTTGGTGGGTGTGTGGTGGAAATGAGTTTGATTACAACAGGACTATTCCCACCCTAACAGACACAGTCCAGCACACACAACAGGACGAGGTGGGAATCAATCCTGAAACTGCTGAAAAAGTTTAGTGATGTCCCCTTGGGGACATTTTGTTTTGTGTGTGCTGTCTTAGGGTTTAACAGAAAACACTTAAAAAAATAAAATGTTGATAACACCACAATATATCTTAAGTAGTTATCCACAATATCAATGGAATGCCAAAAGATTTTCAGCACTTCAAATGTTTATGCTCATATAAGTAATGCAGCACCACCAGAAACTAACTACAGTATAACTACATTTAGATGACAAAAAGTGATACCACAAACAGCTCTGGCCTTTCAGAGACTCGATCTCCGCGTCATGGAGTCAGTATGTGGTCACACGAAGAGACGAAGATAAGCAGGTGGAATAAATCCAAAGAAGAACTGCAGCAACTTCATCTCACCTGCTCGTCCATTAAAAAGGCGGCACAGAAGTGACATTGTTTTTAAGCCCAAGGAAATCAATCTTATTCCCTTTTTTCCCCATACACTTCCTGTTAATTGAAGAATAAAAGCTACACATAGCACTGTTGTGGAGAAAAATCTTCACAGCAGTAAAGCAGTACAATTTAAAACTTTACTTTTAAATTATGTGAACTCTGTACTTGTTGCAGGATATTTCACACTGTAGCGTTACCACATTAACTTTAGTGAATATTATGTCACTGAAAATGAAACATGAACACATTTTAAGTACTTGGTACAAAATACAAACCACAAAATTTTGAGTTCTACTTTTAAACAAATCAAAAATATTTACTGTGAAAGAAAAAAGTTCAGTATTTAAAGTTATTTAGTTATTTAAAGCCATCTTTTTTTCAACTATAAATATTCAAAGGTGACTCAGGACTTCTCTCTTTTCATCTTATCTGCATCTTGCACTGTACAGTAAACGAACAGTAGGTAATGAAACTATTAAAAAATCTTTCATGATAAAAAGTCAAATTTGTTTGATAGTTAAATGTAAACTAACACCCTCAGAAAATAAATTTAGTTGGAAATTGACAGGCCATATCTTTCGAAGACATATTGGCATCAATGTTCATGTGTACTTTACTGTTGGTGAATTTTCTTTTTCCTTTTTTTTTAACAGATATTATCCAAATTGAGAAATAAATATAATTGACTGTTTAACTATAACCTCTTTGGTCGTCATATACACGGACCCTCTTTTAACTATACTTTCTAATCTAATCTAAATTGATCATCGATTATTTTCTATTTCAATAATTGTTTATTTTTCGTAATTCATTACTGTTAGACTTTAATCCAGATTACATGTTATCCATTATTACATTATCAGAAAATAATTCAAGTTGGTAAATAATGTAATGCAAAAAAAAGAGAAAGAATAGGAAAATAAATAGATTAAACAAAGTCGCACATATATTGAAACAGGAAAAATGATACATTTAAAATTCATTTTAATGAACTCGTGCTTTGACAGCCGCTTGACCCCCGCAAAGCATTCTGGGCCAGTGCGGTATCAGACGCCATGATTTTATTGAACCTGGAACCAGAAAATGGATGCTTCCTGCTAGCTCAATATGTATGTGTTGATTGCGCAGCGTTTTCGTCTGCCCGTCTCAGAGTCCTTTTAAAAAACACAGACCGGCATGTCGGTTCTCTCAAAAATCGCGATAAATCTGGTGGGTTTATAAAACGCCGAGGCTTTCTCTGTTGAATTGGAGCTGGGTTAGCTCCACTGCAAGCTAGGTGGCTAATGCTAGCAGCCTGGACAGGGTTGTCAACGGTTGATAGCTAAAAGATGCTAGCACAATAAATGCAGCCAGTGGAACATAAAGTGCATTGTCTACTCTCAGCTAAATGACAAAAGGACAAGTCAGACCAAAGGCTGCACCTTAAGGTAAGATTACGCCTTAAATCAACTTTTAAGATGACGAGTGTAGCGTTTAGCTTGTTAAACGTGGACACTTCTGAAAGATTAACTCTGTTGGCCTACTGCGTCACTGGTGGCCCGAAATCCAGATGTTTTTCCAGCTTTTATCATCAAACCATTGGAAAATGTTGCAGTGTATGACAACGTGTTATTTACTCACATACTTTGTATGTCGGCAAATATTTGCTGCTGGCAAGTGGTGCCACTGAAGACAGCATGCAGCATTAAGTCATTATGTTCAGATGCTTCGATAGCTCATCCATCGTTATTACAAGGCTGACCCAGATCTTTGGCTTCATTAACAGGTATGGCCTGGATTTGATTTGGACGGTGCTGGTGATGGCAGAAGGGACTGACACTGGCGAAATGCCCTCCTTTGATCCAAGTCCTAGTTCTGAAGCACAAAAGAGACCCTTTTCTTCTGATGGCAGTGAGTGATCTAGGTTGTGTGGCATGTGTTTGCTTTTTCTGTGTGTTGTACCATGAAATATTTCACATGTGTATTCACGACACTGCTGTTAGACACATAAAGTTAAGTTAACAAGCAAATAACTTATTTGGTGAAAGCTACTTTAGATTAAGCTCACAAGCACTATGAATGTTTGGCCATGGTTGTGTAAAGATTAACAAATTTGAGGGCTTATAGTTTTTAACGATCTTTCCTAAAATAAAAATGGAATATTGTCTGATTCTCGGCTTGTTCGGTGCTGTCAACACGCTCATATTACAGTCACCAACCCCCTGAGATTGCAGCCGATTAGTTTGTTTTCTAATATTAGGTTTTGATATTGCAGGAGACGAGCCCATGAGGAAAATGCCTGTGACAAAATTTGGTTCCAGACCTCGATTTGAGCCTGTGCACTTTGTCAGCGGTGGAAGCAGTGGAGGAACCTGCACTGATGAGAAGGAGAACGACAAGGAGCGCAGAAGGAGTGAGTCGTATGGAGCGGGAAAGTGGGACTCGCAGTACTTCTCCTACAGCACCAGCAGCAAAGCGCAGGGCTTCTCCTCCCTTCGGCCTGCATTTGACCGGGTGCCATCATACACGTGTGACTCTTGGGGTTCCCACAGAGATAGAGATAGAGATATTTCTTCAGGTAGCGCCAGTGGACTAAGTTATGGAGGCCATGGGTCATCTTCTAACTTTATGACAAAAACGCAGCAGGACTACACAGCCAAGTATGAAGCCCACAGCTCCTCTTATCATTTAGACTCATATACTCAGCCCCAGAGATATAATGGGTACGGGAGTGGGAGTGGGAGTGGGAGTGGGAGCAGGTCGGTAGGCTGGGATTCGGGACGTCAGGGTTTGGGGTACAGTCATCAGGACAGGCCATCGTCGAGCCGGCCATTTAGCAGAGTCTACAACAGCCCGGGCAGGAGCAGCCCTAAAGTGTTTCAGTCAGGGTCTTCGCAGCCTCATCCAGTATCTCAGTCAGTTTTGGATGAGAAGCAAATGCTAATAGCCAGCGTTGCAAATGCACTGGCTGTTGCCTTCAGGGACCCTGTGCTGATGACGGGAAGTGACTCACCAAACTATAATTTCATGTTAAGCCGCAGCATCCAGGCCTGCAAAACCAACCCTGAGTATGTATATGTCAACCTGAAAGATATTCCTCAGACCGACCTACCGAAGAACAGGAAAGTACCAACAGACGGCTATGCCTGCGAGCTGAGATGTCAGGGTGTGTATCTTGCCACTGGATACTCTGGCAGTAAAAACGGAGCGAGGGACCGGGCCTCTGAACAGGCTGTGAAACTTTTCCTGAAACCAGTGGAGGTTCGTGTTGTGCAGCGTAAATACAGACACTTAATAGTCAACGATATAGTTGTGTGCCAGATACACAACCCGACACCAGCGTTTCTACCTGCACTCCGGAACCCAGAAGATAAGCCGACTCCCAGTTCCAAGGGCCAGTATGAGCCTGACAAATATAAACACTGGACTGAATTTGTAGTTATGGACAATGCTCATGATGCCATCTGCATACTGAACAACTCCGCGGCTTTCAATCGCATGAAGATAGACTATAAGTTTGATCCGCTACCCAACAACAGTTCGTGGCTCTGCAGTGTTTTCTTGCAGGATGAGCTGGTAGCACAGGCGACGGGGACTAAAAAAAGCTCCAAGCATGCGGCAGCTGAAGAAGCAGTGAGAAAACTTCGCATGAACCAAGCACGACGACAGCAGCAACAACAGCAGCAGCAGCAACAATCACAATACTTCAGAGGAAATACTCAGTCAGAGTCTAGTGGAAGTTTTGGGCAGCAGATTGGCAAAAAGAAACATCTGAGTGAGCTGGTAATCTTGGAAAACTCTGACAATGCAATCTGTATAATTAATGACACTGCTCAGTTCAATAAAGTGACTGCTGATTACAAATTCTCAGTTCAGCCAGACCATCGCTGGAGGTGTGAAGTTTACCTAGAAGGACAATATGTCGCAGCAGGAATCGGGCCAAAGAAAATAGTGAAGCACATTGCAGCAAATGAGGCTTTAGCCACCTTGAGACAGACGCAGGCTGTCGTGAAATCCAATCTGAGGAAGGAGGGACACAACGATGCCATATCCCGTTCTCAGATCCTGGCTCGCTCAGGTGAGGAGGCCACAAGGCAGGAGATCAAAGAAGACAACATTGGAAACCAGCTGCTCCGGAAGATGGGCTGGAAAGGTGGTGGACTGGGCCGAGACGGAGAAGGCATCGCAGAACCCATTAGAGTGAAGGAGCAGTTCTCCAGAGAAGGTTTGGGTATGGACACGGATAAAACGGGAACTCAGCTCAGCAAGCGTGACATTGAGGACATCATCCGTAACTATGCCAGTTCGGACCGCCAGGACGACCTTCGGTTCTCCACCGACCTCACCAATGATGAACGCAAGCAGATTCACCAGATAGCTCAGAAATACGGCCTACGGAGCAAGTCATATGGACAGGGACGGCAACGGTTCCTCGTTGTCAGTCGGAAAGTACACAAGGACCAACTTATCGGCCAGCTTTTACAGGAAGGACAGGTGGGTCGATATGAGCTTATCAAACCTCAGGCCTATCACTAAACTGCATGACAAAGAAGGAAAAGAAAAAGACGTTTTCATTGACTTCAACTTCAAAACAAATCACACACTCAAGGGTACGTGTTTATACAAATTCACAAAAAAAAAACAAATAACACGTGATCAGGTATAACTTATGGTTTTTGCATTCCCTCACCACGAGTACTTCAGCTTTATTAGGAGACTGTAGGATGAGTAATCTGTCGTTTGTCTCCAGCCTTTCTTCATCTGAGCTCATTGTCGGCGCTTTGTGGGATCATGTCCTAACAACGCTTCGGTTATTTCACTTATTTTCAAAAGAGGAAATAACTGGGCTTTTTGTACTATTTAATGAACCTGGCAGAAAATGCAGCTTTTTTTGTTTGGAAATATCGTAGACGGTTAACTCGTGAAAGACAAGGATTAGTGCGGCATTAACATCCAACTGTAGCTAAAAGCTCATATCAGTCTCACTGTAGTGATGTGTCTGTATTCAGCAATACTCGCAGTGTTGTTTGCTATGTCAGCACCTGGAGGTCATTCTGTGCATATCAATGCTGAGAAAATCTTCACCTGGAAACTTAACTGTGATCTCTAAGTGTGCGATTGTTTGTTTGTGCGTACAGTTAACCTGTCTGCTTGTTTTCACAGGTGTAATTACTGAATAAATTAAAACTGATTACCGTTAACGGGCTGAGCTTAAGATGGATGTTTTTGTATTTTTGAGTTAATTAAGCAACAGAAGAGTGATGTATATTTATACTTTATTTACAAGAGAATGTACAGTTTGTTATATGGGTTACCAGTGCAAAGTTTTATAATAAGAAAAAGGACACCATCCTATTTTAAACAGTGTAGTCAGATTTTTTTTTTATGATAGCTGAGTTGTAAGATTGTAAAATAGCACAGAAATATTTTCACACAGCCTCAACCCATAAAGACTTGATGCACCCTCTAAATATGGTGACAGGTAAACCCAAATGTTGCTGGTCTAAATGGGTTATACATGTTTGTCATTATGAAACAGTAAAGTCAACTTAAGTTACCAGTAAGGATACAAAATGTCTACTTTCTGGATTTTAAGTGGGACATGTTTACCACTGTAAAACATTTTAAAAGCAAAAGGCATATCTGTACGAGAAAAGCTGAGGAAAGAAAAAGAGACCCCCAAAAGGCATCTGTTGATTTGTCAGATGGATGGATGCCCCAAGCCAGGTTAATTTTCTATTCATCATAGGCTTTCAATAAATGGAAAAAAGGGGTGAGCCCACTGACCAAGAAAGACAAACAGCTTTCTTTTCTGTAGATATAAACTGGCAGTATCCACACAACAAACTAAAGCAAGCACATCCACTTAACTGTAACCACATCATTCAATCAGTTTACTTCATGTATGAATTCATAGGTGGAGTGAAGAGTCAAAACACTGGCTGTCACCTTAAGAAAAAAACAAGTAAACTGTTGGGGCATGTAGCAAGTAACCCAGGTATAACAAGGTACATTAACTTTGAACAAACATCCGCTATTGCCCAACAACAGCATTTGGCAGAAGTGAATGCCACAACACAACAGCATACAAACTTAGCAACAGTAAGGGGACAAATTTACTGAAGGAATTTAAGGTGTGTCATCAAATCTCTATGAGATCTGGTGGTTTCTTGATCGGTGATTTCTTGATTCTGGGCTGGACACTTCAAACTCCAACGATAACAAAGGTCAACAGTCACGCCAACTCTGTTCAACAATAGCAGAAACCCTCTTCTCATACTCCCGTTTGTTTTCCTGGTACAGCTGGGCTGCTTGGCTGTTGGCTGGGCTGTTTGGGTTTGGCTCATCCAGTAAAGACTTTAAATACACAGAGAGCACCACTGGGTTATGTTTCGAATAAACTTTTATGACAGAGCACAATCAGTAAAGGCTAGTGAAGTCATTACATGTGTGAAATAAATGTAATGACTACCCGTTTACAAAGTTGTGTTGATATTTAACCGTTTTTAATCGTTTTACGCATGGGGGTTAACTACATTCATCATCTTTTACGATGCGTAATGTATCAGCTTACGTAAGTGGAGTATTACATTACCTGTATTGAAGTTAAGATTGAAGAGACATCATAGGTTGGACTCCAACGATTCTGAAGTATATCTAAGCATATGCTGCCATCTGCATACACTGCGAAGAGCATTCACAATGTACAGTTTAGACAATTGGTCAGATTTTCTGGGATAAAAAAAAGAAAAAGAAATAACCTCTAACTCTCGTAATCATAACTGTTATTACATACCATTTGGATGAAACATTTTGGAGACAAATCGTACTGTGGGAGGTTTATTTGGATATTCCTCTGTGAATTCAATGGTAAGTTTGAAGGTACCTGAAAGTAGTAAGAAATGACACCATGCAAGTTGAAATGCAGGAACTAAATATAATGGATTACAGTAATAAAGCTAATCAGACTTGTAGTTAAACAGCAAAAGCAGGGAAACAGTTGACAATGTATCAAAGAAAACTTTGAAAATGTCATCACAAATTAATCCTCGAGTAATCCTATTACAGTGTTTGGAAAACAACTAAAGAAATTTTGTAAACAGTAGACATGTAAAGAAATTTTAACACTTACCATCTTCAAAAGGTGTTCCCTCAGGTCTATAAGAGATGTGACAAAAAGGTTACAAATCACCTTGCAAAATTCTCTATGAAAATACCCACAAAGCCAGCATACAAACTATAGCTCTTGATATACTTAATCTGTCCAAAAATGAACGATTACTACAACTTGTCAAGAGTAATTCTTGAGACAGACTTACCCAAAAATGACAGCGTTCCATACCATGATATTGTTTTCTGAAGGGGCTCCACTAACTCCAGCAGGGGGATCCTCTTGCAGCCTGATGGATGAGGGGAAAAACACAATTATATAAAAAAAAAAAATTACACTGATTTTACATAGAGTACAGCATACAGGTAAAAGTCATCACTGTTACACACTGCATTTTTGTGGCATAAATGAAATTAAGCTTCCAGTGAACAATCTGGAAGAAAAATGGGAGCCCTTAGTTCTGCATATAATCCTCGATTGAGCAAAATATCCCCACCCAGGATGAAGTGGGCATATTTTCCACTACCAAGCAGTTAATCAAGACTTACAACTGGGTTGTATACAACAGCACAGTACAAACATGACTTAGACAATATGATTACCAATCAGGAACAATCGCTTTGATTTTGATGCTTTACTACTAAAATTCAGAAGAATGTAATATATGAGGGGAAACTGAACAGTGCCTTCATCCGCTGGGTCATTACAACCACATGCCTGACGAATTATTAGGCTTGAAGTTTAGCTATTTCTTTGTGTTGAAATAACATTGTAAAGACTGATTTTAACCATGGACCAAACGTGTTTGAGACTTCATTGGGCCATCAATACTGTTTAACTGCAGCAAATGTAGAGAAACCATAAGTCGCAGCTGACTGCGCTTAGTATCTGGAGGTGTTTAGTGACTGCATGACAGATGGCTGCTGATCCTCAGTCTTAAGTGATGCTCTATCAAGGCCCGAAGATAGGAGCTCTTTTGATCACTGAGTATTAGGCTAATGTAACCAAACCTTTAGTCTCATTGGCCATTAGTTCATTGACTTGAACTGCATTACCTGTTAAATCTATGTGTCAGAATCATGTACACAGAAAAAACACCTATAGTTTAACAAAAAGGCTGAGGAATTAGGGGTTTTATTATTTACAATAGTAAATAATGTTAGTATAGGCCCTAAAAAGAGCAGCGATCTGAAGTTACACAACCTAAACGTTACAACTCTCGACTGCCCTGCTAACGCCGGTGCCAGCGACCTACCAGTAACGTTAACGTTACTTGCCGATTGCTCACAAGTCATGATCTTGTAAATCCCAGACAAGATCAGCGACATGGGTACAGGACACACACAAACGTTAATAACGTTTATACATCTATATAAACGATTATTTTGTGGTGCTTTAGTAGCTGGGTTTGTATTTAAGCTAACGCTAACAAACTAGCCTAAGGATGCTAACGTTAGCAAATCTACTTCTTACTGTTGTTTTCCTTTCCCTTACCGTTTAAAGTCTCTCATTAAACGTCGTCTTGCTGGAGTTGACATCCTTTTAAACCAGTAGACTAAATTCTTAGCAAAAACGCAAACGACTCTTAAAAAAGAAATATTTCTTAAAGTATTTTAATTTCTCAACCCCTAGTTGGCTAGCCAACGAACGCTACTAGTTTGACAAATATTTGGCTGCCTCTCAGACTATGGGCGCTACCAATCGCACTAGAAAGAGGGAGAAGGGGTCAACTGCCACTTTGTTTGTGAACTGTATTGTTACATAATAACAAACTTCTTTTGAGACTATAAGTAGAATTGTCAAATCTGTATGTTGGTTGTGTAAACTAGTTTAAGCTCGTAATAAATTCAACTTCAGTATTTTTATATTGCGTGAAGGACCCCGTCTCTATACTTGAAACACTCTACTGAAATTACGTCATATGTTTGCACTCATATTTCGTTCGCCCTATAAGCGGTGACTATTCAGATATCTTTAAGGCTTTAGTGCTCTATTCGCCATTATTTGTATAATAAACTTAGTCAATTTACGTCATGTATCATGGTGAAAGCACAGGACTGTTTAACATAGGGGGCTGTCTGGCGTCAATTTACAGTACAGCTGTAGGACCACTAGATGGGGCTCAGGTCCTTGATGTTGTAAGTCATACACCAAAACAAGGAACATTTGTAAAAGTAGCAAGCTACCATGATTGTGTTGAATTAATTGTGCATCGACGTGATGATAAACAGCTTGTTGGGTTGTCAAATCACAATACGCTGACAGACAATACCAGATCTCGGTAATATCACATTTGAATTCAGTTAAGATGCGAGGCGTTTTCACCGTCCCATATGGTCTAGCGGTTAGGATTCCTGGTTTTCACCCAGGCGGCCCGGGTTCGACTCCCGGTATGGGAACAACGTTTTCGATCTTTTCGTCATATAATTTTTGAGTTTGTATAAAACGGTAAATTTACGAAAAGAATACAAAACAAACGAAAAAAAACCTCATCCAATCCACCACTGACTGTGAAACTATATGCAACTGTATGCTGTTTTCTAGCACAGACCCCGCCCGTCGAGGATATCATCTCTTGCCCTCATCTCAGAGGGCTTGGACATTCCCGGAAGATGCCTATTACCGTTGTGCCAACGCTTTCATGAGTGGGCAAACTACTTGCAAACAGCACAACTGACCTTTTTCGTGCGCTAGTTAATTTAAATTAATCGTCTCTAAAGCAGTTAATTGCCTGTAAATGTACACCTGTGAGTGCGTAACGGTTTATAAAAATCCTCTGTCGCTCAATTACCTGTACGTCTAACGGTTATATAGTTTACCAGGGAAAATTCAACAGTTGTGTGACATTACACACGTTTATAACTATATATCGCTACAGTGTGTCATAAGTCGTCTATGTATCATCGCGCAGTCTTTAAAAAAACTGGACTGATGAAGATATCTAACTTTTAGTTCTCCATCTTCTCGCGAGTCCTATTGCTCAACTCTAAACTGTTCTTGACTCCCTTACTACAACTAGGCGTTTTACCAAACTTTGCTGCCGGGCCAATTATTTCCCAGGAAAATGTGACTGCAAGGAATTCCCCACGCATGCATCAGCAGCCTCTGTCGGAGAAAACCACGACCTTGTGTCAGGAAGCACACGAAAGCAGCAGGAGGGTAATCTGAAGAGTGACTGTGCGATGTTGTTTTAGCACCTATCATCAAGGATCATAATGTGTTACAGCGTCGTCGTGTTTAATGAGAACAGACACTAAAACCGCCTTATTGAACCAGGGAATGTGCTACACTGATGACAACTTCTATCAGAGTAAGTCTATTTGGCATTTTAATCCCATGTTTCACTGTGTATGTTTGCCTTCTTGGAGCCAACTAATGTGACTGTGTATACGGCTCAAGTTAGATGGGAGGTTGTGTTGGGGTAATCAATCATTTAATTTTTCTCTCATTTGGCATTTCACGTGAATTCTCAAAACTCTTAAAAGACAATGGTAGGATAAAATACGGGATAAGTGTGGCAGTTATTGAACCAGATGCATTTGAAAGCGCTTAAATATCAATAAGTGTATCAGATTGAAGAAATATGAGAGAAATCATGAGATGTTATTATTAGCCAGTGGATCCCACGACCTGAAGTCGTTGCTTTCCACACTACTCCATATATTACAGTGACTGCTCTTTGTGCCAGGCAGCTGGCATGTGACTTCACTGACAGTGTAAGTGTGCTGAAT
The DNA here is from genome assembly GCF_036924035.1 of Leuresthes tenuis. Taxonomy (NCBI): domain Eukaryota; kingdom Metazoa; phylum Chordata; class Actinopteri; order Atheriniformes; family Atherinopsidae; genus Leuresthes; species Leuresthes tenuis. The sequence continues at coordinate 11,369,564 of NW_027325365.1, read as the reverse complement.
ATCTGCTATTTGTATGATTCATATAGCAGCCACAAGTAATAGAGGGACTCTACTGTAGTTTTGTCTTCATTTGTGTGTTATTAGAGTTCTCATTTTGAGATTATTATGACTTGACTCCAGGTCACCCATTCCACGTCTGTGTCTGGAAAATGAAGAAATTCATAGTCTGTGTTTAACTGGCTGCTTAGAGCTATATCCAAATTAGTATGTCCTCTGCCTCTCACTAGAATTAAGTGATATTACAGCTGAGGTGACTCATTCAAATATTTTCTTAATCATGAATGGCACTAATTCTTCAGCCCATTTATATTTTTAAGTCAGCAATGCCAGGAAACTAGGTATTTTTTTGTTTCTGGGGGGGAGGGTTTAGGCTCTGTGGGGATTTTAGCTATTTTGGTGATTACCTGAAGTATTACAGTCCCTGCTGCAGATAGATTTGTCTCAAAAACATGAAAAACTACAGCAGTCATGGATGACGCACGGTCATGGTTTGCCACTCGTTCCGTGAGGCAGCTTCAGCCTGAAATTGTTGACTGAAATGGGAGAGAACTACTGTGGGAGACTCATTGAGCTGTCGTGGAGGACAAATAAAAATGAATGTTGGCTGAATTTTACAAATATAGGTCTGCAGTCTGTTTTTTTTATACTGTTCATCAACCCTAATCTGTGGGGAGTCTAAATGTTTGCCAGATGTTTACATTTTTGGGTTGAGATGCTTGTATCATGGGACAGACAAACACTGTCTCATTGGTCGGTCAGAGTTGCTCACTTCAGAGCAGGCAGTTGTGACGCAGAGGGAAAGGGAGAGTTACAAGATGTTAGCTTGTCAGTCCCACTAGAGAGAGGACCAGCTGGACCCACCTACTCTACACCGACCCTCCCTTCTCTCCCCCTGAAGTCTTCCCATGGCAGGAATGCTGGCAGAGGCTGGTAGATAATTGGAAACTTCAGTTCACTGAAAACAGTTATCCCGAACAAGACTTTCCAAATATACTCCAGCGTGGAGTCATTTTGTTTGTTTCAAACATGTGCTCTTGTTTTAGGAACATCTTGCCATGTTGCCGCCCACACAATAGCCTCTCCTTTGCCCCATTCCTCTCTGCTTTGTTAGCTTTAATGTCGCACAGGCTTCGACATATACTGGCCAGTCTTGTGTGTCGAGGCTGGAGCAGTTTCCCGGTAGCCTTCTTATCCTGTGACAGTCATGTCATCATCAGCAGTCTGAGCAGCTGAGGAGTGTGATGATGACCGAGGACAACAATGGCGAGCTGTCTGTTGTTCTCCCTTTAGCAGTAAAGGGCTCCTCAGACATCAGATACTTCTTCTTCCCAAGATGTGCCTGCCTGCCTTAATGGGCCTTGATATTGATTTGACTTCACAAAAAGAAGAACTGAGCTTTTATCCTGCGTAGAAAGCAGCACTCCAATTTCACAAAAGCTTTCAGAGGCCTTTCAATAGCGAGGGTATACTACAGCTTTTTTCCTTTGCAAGTTGACATGTGTGGTGTGATTTGAAAACAATGGTCAACTTTCCCATTTCAGGATTCGGTCAAAATTTCCAAGTAGTCAGAGTTTTATGACATTTCTTTGCCTGTTGTATCAATCACCTTACATAAACTGAGCTCCAAACAAATGTAATTTTCTAGGTGTGAATTTGTGTAGTTTGGTGCCTTAGAAATAACCACAAGATGGCAATGTTCATATGCTTTGACTAAACAAACAATCGTATGAGATGGTTGAAACTCAAATGAAGAAATGCAGGAACCGACTTGTGAAAAGAGAAATAAAACTCTTGAACTTCCCTTTTTTACATGTGAAAAAAAAAAAAACCCTCTGCCGTCTTGATTTCTGCCAAGGGTTTGCAGGGGAAGTGTTGTTTGCAAAGTTCCCCAATTCAGCGTGGCTGTTTAACCACCTCTAGCTTTTCACACCTGAATATCACCTTGTCAGACATGTTTGATTGCTAGGCAGCAGCACCAGCAGCAGTAACACGCTGCCACTGGACGTGACGTCACAGAGAAAGGAGAGACGAGGGAAATTCCACCTGTAACCTCATTTCGCTCTCATGCTGCCTGTCTCACAGGCATGTGACTTGGACGAGTCATCCTGCCTTGGTTTCTCCATGAATCTGTACATTGTCATGATGTAATCCAGCCAAGGCAGTTGAGGCTATTTTTAGCATAAAAAAGGAGGCCAACTTGAATAAGAATTTCAAATGAGCTCTTCTCGGAAAGGGAGATTGACACTTCCCATGCCTGTGCAGTAAGCTATAGCGTCTTGTGTCTGAAGTCAACAAAATGAGGCTGTAAAACCACACATTTTTGTTTCTACTTTCTGTTTTTATTGTTTAAAAATAGTTGAAGTTTAATTTCTGAGTTTTTAGACACGGTTAAATGGATTGCACAGAAACAGACTAGTCGTCTTTCTCTGTTTCCTTCTTGTGTCTATGCTGTGTGACACCATCAATGTTGTACAAGTTCACACTGAAGTGATACCAGAGTGATATCTTCGACTCGATGGAAGGCAGCACAGTATATATCATAACTTCTCATGCGGGAGTAAAGACTTATGATGCTAATTTTCAGCTCTATTTTTTTCTTTATCTAATTCAGTTATTCCTTTAAGGTGGACATGGATGATTCACGTTGTTTTTTTATGTAGCCGTCATTTCAGCCTCTGAAACAAACCATCCTGTCTCCTGTCTCTCTCAAGCCCACCTGTAACAGATGAATGTATAAAGAAATGCTTTTAATCCCTTAAATGTATTTCATTTTTTCACTTCTCTTTTGTTTTCACTTGCCTTATTAATGTCGTTGTGTGAAATAAACGTTTACCACATGAAACCTCCATTTGCTGGGTTAACTGAACGATGAGTCCCAGCTTTTCTGAGAAATGACACAAAAGGTGGTGCACATATGAAAGAAACCCCAAATAAAATGCATTACTTTGAATGCTGTCACAATTTGTGTCCATCTGCATGACTTAAGGTAATTTTGTTTTGTGACTTTCACAATTTGCCACGGGACCATGTTGCGTTATTTAAAATCATGTCATGTCTCATATCATGCTAAAAATTCCACATTGTTAGAATACACATGCATAAGACAGAAATTTTAGGGAAAACACAGTTTTTCCCGGTCTAATAAACGCCTATTTCTTGTCTTGGACAGCGGAGATAGACTTTAGCCCCTCATAACCCTGAACAAGATAAAGCTTTTGCAGAGAATGGATGGATGAAATAGTTTGCCTCTACATACAGCCAAACCTCGGCATATAACTTTGTTAGCAGGGCGAATTACTGTAGGCTGTTGGGGGTTTGCAGCATGTTGAAATCATAAGATTAGTTAACCACATTACTTAAGTATGTTTATGATGTTTGCTGAGGTCCACGTCGGCCCACAGCGTAGTGTGCCGTAACTCTGATGTACGTGTAATTACATTAGGGTGTGACTTAGTTTGTAATGTTCGAGCTTGCTGTTGTTTGACCAAACAAAGGCGGTCCTTACAAAAATAGCAACTGTCTGTGTCTGCAACTTTAGTGTATGATGATATTCGAGCCTATCATTTTTCATGTGTGCTACAGCTAATGAGGGAGCGGCGAGTGGTTCATGGAGGCCTCTCATGAGTCAGCTAAGCCAGAGTTGCTTGGATTTACACAGCGAGCCTGAAGACAGCAAAGGATCTAACCTCATTTAACTTTCAACAAATGTAACTCATACCAGAGAAGGCACAGCTAACAGAAGTCACCATGAGCTTTGGCAGATCATTGCATCTGCTAAAGTGCAATTGTCTGTCAGCGCCATCAGTAGCTTCCGTCCTTCCGTCCTTCTTTTGGGTTCATTTCAGAGTGACACGTAGTTATCAGGCTTGTTTAATTATTCAGCTGCATGCAGCCACTGGGTATTATAATCAAGGCCCTGAGTGACAGCCCAATATACACTAAGGATCTCATGGCATTTTATTAGTAATGAGCCAGAGATGAAGGGCTCCTGGTTTAAAATGTGCTTCCTGTATACACACTGGTGCAAAAGTATTCTCATTGGATTCAAGTAGTTGATATAAAACATATGCACTTTTAAAAAAATTTAGGGATTGTTTATGAAAAGATGTCTTCAGGAAAACTACATTTGTGGTAAATGACGTAATGTGGCAATGTATCGGACTGCCGGTAGTTGAAATAGCCCTCAGAGGTGTGATGTGTATGATGTGGATTGTTGGCCTGTTTTCTGTGCTTAATATTTAATGAGATGCTCTCTGCATGTGTGTATGGGGCTTGGGCAGCAGTAAAACTAATACTACTGATAAGTCCAGTCCCTGTTCACAAAAATTGCATTATGTTGTATTTTGAAATATTTATAGCACCCCAGGTTTATGGGCCAGCCCACCCAGAACATAAACTGAATACTATAGTGACTCTACTTATTCCTAATGAAAGGGGCCTAAACCTACTAGTATGTGAGGCAGTATCACGGAGCTCCCTGCCACATGCATGTAAATATCTGGAAATTTCTGAACTTTTAAAAATCGTTGGACTGGGTCAGCAGTGCTGTTATTCCTGCTTCCAGTCTTTATAACATGCTAAGTGAATTGTCTGTGGCTTCAGATATAAATAATACATGTGGAAGTGATTCTGTGTATGACTCACATTAGGTAGTGTCAGGGGATAGTTATTGGATTTTGGCTCCAATTGGCATTGACCAGGAGGCACACGCTGATTTTCAATGCGGATGCCACGCTTGGGGCCACAGGAGTGGGCACAGATCACTTTTTCTTTACAGAAACACACGTTTACAAGCTGTAACATCTCACACGGAGGCTCGGAAAACTGAAAGCAGCAACTCGTTGATAAAAAGGGATGAGACCAATTGATTTTGAGTCAGTCAGTCCCGCTATGGGGCTAATGTTCTCAGTGCAGACATGAGTAATAAACTTGCCTTATTATCTTGGAAAGTTGCGATTACCAGAAGTAGGTCGGTGATGCGGCCTGCAGGATACAGTGCAACCCATCCTGCATGTTGTCATAGCTTACAGGTTTGTCCTCTGGGAGGTGGAGGTAGTAGTTAATTATCCTAAATCCATTTCTGAGTATGTTGTAGCAATCAGATCACAAGGTTAACATTCCCCAACTGGCAATAGGAAAGGATTTAATCGGCCATTTTCAGTGGGTATGCACATGTTTTTAAAAAACCCTCTCAGCGTTCTACCTTAGGTGTGAAAGCACTATAAGGAGATGAGTAGCAGTATAACAAATTGTTGCTCAACTCTGCGGTGTCTAGAACTGAAACATCTGTATTGATAGAAACAGAGTTCTGGTATCCAGTATATCTTACAGACATCATTTGCAAATGTGTGCACAGTTTTTTGTCGCATGTTATTGTGGCTATAGATAACATTGCCAAGGGCCTGTTGATCTGTGATCATCATTTTCTGCTCAGTGGTGCTAATGAATCACTCGGTTGTGGTGGGCTGAGCTGTTGAATACGGAATGCGTTGTCTTTACAGCTGTTCACACACACACAAGGCTTTTTTCTTTCTTTTAGATCTGTATATCTTTAGTTGTGTTCTGTCAGCACAGTGAATCATCTCTGGTCCTGGCTAAGCTCAGAAGAGTCATTGTCCAAGAATGATAAGGTGTTCATAGCACCATGAGCTGTCAGTTTGTTCAGCAAACTACGTTGTTGCAACAAGTAGTCTGACCTCAACCAGCTGGCATGCTAAATAACTGTATGACCTTGGTTGCCTTCAATTTTTCACTACAATCCACACCTGACAAATGTTTTCTAAGTGTTTTCTTGTGCAATATTTTTCCATCTTAATTGGGTTAATTAAAATGCCTCGCTGCCCTTCTGTTAACCTTATTCTGGGTCTCCTATGGGGTGCACTTGTGTACTGTTACCTACATCTAATAGCCTCAGCTGCAGTCTTCAATACTCCGTATTTGAGCAGCCATCAGATGACCTCCAAGCTACACAAATAATTCAGAGTCCTCTAAACACTCCCATATCTCCCACAGTCAAGGATTGTTTCGAGATGTTTGGCGACTTTTATGAATCCACACCTCTTCAATGTAACTTGTGCTCTGTATTTTCTTAGTGCAGTTTTTCGTAGGGCTTTGTCTGCTACTCACTTGTGGGTGGGTGTTCACACTAGATGACCGTTGTCATTTAATGAACGAAACAAAGTGAAGGCACCCAAATCTAGGCCTGTTTGGGGGCTGCGTTTCACACGATTTTATCAGTAACATAAGCATGTTATCATGTATTGGTAACACTTGCCTTTTGACACATTATTGTCTGTAATCACAAATGTTAGAACATATTGTTTACTGACTTAGAATAACAAGGGTAACTAAATTATTGGCTTCCTTACAGGTATATCAAATGATGTAATTGATATGAATCTTGTAACTGCGGGTTTTTAATAATTATTTTCATGCAATTAGTTATCTGGTTTCACGGTTTTGGGTCAAAGCGATGTTACTGACACAGATTTAGCTATATATTGACATGCTCTAGCTTTACTGGGGACATGCCTCAGAAAATGTGGGCTTTGAGGCATGCTTGTGTTTGTTTTTGGCCTCTGTTATTCACAGCTTTCACATGAGAGCTACAAGTGACCCCATTTTTATTCTTAGGCTGCAAAGGAAAGGTGTGCCCTTTCAGATAGTCTGCATGGTCACATGTCTCTCCACTGATCACACATCAAGGCATTTTTCTCTGCCCTAGTTAATGCGTAACCATTGTTAGAATAAAGCAAGAACACAATGCTCTGTGTGGTTGAGGCTTTTTGTGTTTTCACGCAGAGATTTGAATGAAATTTTATCCCATTGACATGTCCTGAAACAAAAGCAATTTGTACATCTTGACTTTTATTGCTTTTCCCCAGAGTATGGATGTGGTTTGTTGTGTAAATAGTTGAGTTAGCATTTGGTATTACAGAAGATAATTGAGAAAAACAGTAAATTCTTAGGAGAGAATACGATTATTTTTTTCTTTTCTTTTTTTTACTTTGCAGGGAAAATTCACAGCAACACATTATTTGCATGCCATTTCTTTTTCACTGTAGTCTAGATTTTGAGCCATGAATGTGCCAATTCAAATTCTAACCCAGAAACCATGTCAAGGGTTATTAAATAACACTGCTTCTGCTGCTTTTATACTGCTCACAAATTCGGTGCCAGCCAGCAATTTAGTACCCCGTTTGTTTCCTCAAGAATTTACTCCAGCACTCATCATGTTACCAGAAGTGGGACGCTCCCTCTTGTCCTGTAGAAGTGTCTGTTGTTTACACATCATAAAGCCATTTGAAGGTATTGAAAGGAATACATGAAGTTGATATTTTTTTCACCGTCAGCTCCCTGCGAGAAGGCTCTGAATTCGAATCCCAGCTGGGGCCTTTCTGTGTGGAGTTTGCATGCTGTCCTAGAGCATGAATGGGTTCTTTTGGGGTTCTCTGGCTTCCCACTGTCCAAAAACATGCATTTTGGGTTAATTGGTGACTCTAAATTGATGGAGTGAGTGTGATGGACAGGCGACCCGTCCAGGGTGTCCCCCTGCCAATGGCAGCTGGGATAACCTCCAGCGGATATAAATAATTAATGGATGGATGTTTTTGTTAACAGCTCTCTCCAATCATATACATTCATTCTTCTTAAGTATAATCATTGCAATTTATCATTTTTATTTTGCTTTGGCTTTGGGCTTGTTTGTCATCTTGGAGTTATTTAGACTATTAACTATTAATTGTCTTGCTTGGGAGACTTTCGATTATTTTTGATTGATAGACACAGTGCTGACTTGACTTAATTTGACTTCTATGATTATGGAGATTCATCTTACAATTTTTACAAATGACAAATCATTCATATTTGATGAGCAGTTAAAGAGGCCGAGATTCTTCCTCTGTCCTGTTTTGTTCATGCCTGTACTATAGTTCTTTGTAGTTCCATTTAGCAAGAAATAGAAGGCTCTCTCTTGTTGAGATGACACTCGGTGGAGGCTGCAGGAAAAGATGTGCTCTACAATATTCACATATTGACGCAGTTCAGGCATCTTCATGTATTTATTTCCTCCCATTTAAACTTTTTTCTTACTATTGATTCAAGACATTCCAGTTGTTCACAGGAACTTTGACAAGGTATGAATGAATGCAACTGTAATTTAGGCCTCAGATAGTAGATGTCATTGTCTATAAAGTGACCATCATTAGAATTACATTTTGCATCTTTGCTGTGTGTTTTGGGATGTTTACATGGTTGTCTTGGATTTTAGCTTTGCCTCAGTGCATTAGCCTTAAGAGTTCATACCACCAAAGTGAATAGTTTCCTTCAAAGCTTGAGGTTGAGGACAGTATTTCCAAAGAGGGGTGATAAGTGGGGCTTGTTTTGTTTAACTTTTCCTCACAGCAAAGCGATCAATTTGCTCCGAAGCGAACAGCTGCTTTCAGCTCAGAGTTGAAGTGTAGTAAATGGGGGGCCAGAAAGAATTGATGTGATGATGAGAACACTTCTCAGGGACTGAGAGACTAATTTGGGGTTTGATGAAATACAGATCCTGCAGCAACTTTAAGTGATTTTTATGGATCCATCTTTTGAAATATCAACCCTCGCGTTCCCTCTAACAATCCCAAATTAAAACTGTTTTAATTGAATTTACTTTTGCCTCTACTGAATATAGCATGCAGGGGCTTTTTAGGGAAACGTTTATTTTATTGGTGCACACACACTGTGTGAACACACAGAGAGCTGAACACTCACCACAGACCACCACTTCCTGTTTGCTGAAGTGTCATTTCTGATAAAGATTACTATCACATCTCAGTCATAGCAGTTTGAGCACAACAAGCTAAAGTTAGAAAATAGCTTTATTTTACTTTACAGCTTAGCAATTTTCAACATACTGCACTTTCATAGCATCTTCAATGTTTTAGATCTAAATTAGCAACTGCTGGAGGGAAACTCTCATGTGATCATTTTTATAAGAAGAGTTTTCTGTGATCATGAGGAGCAGAAGAAGAAGGAGGGGGGAGGAGAGAGATTCTCTATCGTCAAGCACTTGCTCATACGTAAATGCAGCCATCTTTACTGCTTCTTTTTAGCTTTTTAAGACTTATTACAGCAGGGATAACAACTCTTCCCCAGTACAGCAACTTGACTGTCTTGCTAATAGACCTGGAACTCACTGTAAATGTTGTAATGTAACACAAAGAGATGTGAACTTTACCCCTGAGCTCTCATACAGATTTTAATCACCATGACTGGCCCATATTGCATGGTCAAAGTCTAAAGTAAGTAAATGCCTGTCCATTTGTTCAATTACACCCTCAGCACTCCTCTGCCTCTGCCGGAGAAACCCGTCCATCGTCTTTCAGGCTGTTCTAGGTGTGGCCTTATTGTTGGTCCTCTCTGGTCTCCCCTCCCCCATACAGCCTTGTCCAATCCCTGCCACAAGTACAACTCACCTGAAAGGATTTGCATACTCATCGCTCATTGGCCAGGTGAAGGCTCCCTGCCTCAGGCCTTCTCTACCAATGGCGACAGTGCTGCGTGACTCATAGGGAGAGGACAAGTTGCTTCACTATACTTCTCCTTTTTCTGTTTCTAACAGCAGCCATTGCATTGTCTCCCCCCCCTCCCCTCCTCTCCAGTGTTGTTTTTCCACTGTGAGAAAGAGGTGTGGGTCAGGCCACTCTACATCTTTTGACACCATTCTCCTCATTTGAACACGTTTGGATTATTACCAGTTTCACCTTTTTGTTGTCTATTTTTCTTTTTGTTTTCATTGGTTGCTGAGATCGACACTTGTTTGATCGCTATAATGGACCTTGTCACCCGAACCCTGTGTCTTTGAGGTCAGTGATGAATAGTTTCCCTTTTCACTTTTTACTTGTTTTGATGGCTGAAAAACTTTTGGTGGTGATGGTGAAACTAATATCTTGAAGTTATCGTAAATTAATTTTCTTCACGGTTTACATGTTTATTACTGTAGTCAAGTGTTAATGTACATGTATATTTAAGAACTGTGTGTATGACAAGGTAGGCATGAAGCTTTACAGGTCGACATTATATGTACCATTGACTTCATAGCATTTTCTGGAACAAATCGTATCATATCACAGGTTTCTGAAGGGGGTGCTTTAACAAGTCATTCCAGTTTAACTAACAAATATTTTCCTGCATCTCACTTCATCCATGACTTTATTTTGATTAAATCTCATGTGTGAAAACAGCAAAACACTATTGAATATATTGAATATACATCACACTAGCTTAGCTTGCGCATATAATTATAAATTCTTGAAATCCTTCTGACATTTTCTAAAGGTTGACAGCTCTCGGGATAAAGTAAGTTTGAAAGTTTTTAGAGTTTTTACACCTGGCGTTTTAAGAGCTAATAGAAATTATCTTTAACTGATGCTTCTGTTTGTTGCATTTCTTTTACAAATTGTTACCTTATAAGGTGTGTTGAAGCAAGGGCGGGAACATAGTTTTGCAAGCCTCTGGACCACACTCACATGTATTTCTCATAGTGTGTTAATCAGTAATTGCACAACAAGCTAATTTGAACCACATATGCCAACTAAATGTCATAGAATATGTCACTTGAAAGGTAAATGTGAACATTTGTGTGCTAAAAACAGCCCTTGTGTTTCTGCTCATCAAAGCAGCTCTGTGCATGGAATCAGTCATGCAATTCTTCATGCATCAAAATCCTCAGCTTACCAGAACAGAATGTTGCACATCTTGTAAATTAAAGTCCAAAAGGATGCCATTTGTGCTCATGAGAAAGTCTGAACCTTTTCAGAGTTTACTTCCTCTTTTCTGCATAAATAGGCTAACCTTCCCTTGTTTTTTTTCTTTTGGTCCTACTGTGAACACAATGATTCTGGTTAATGCTGTAGAGTGTCTGTTTCTAAAAGTTGCTCAGTGCAGAAGAGATAAAAGCTTGCTTCCTGTTTCACCAGAAATCTACTCTGCACTTTGTGAACCACATAAGACAGTGTGTGCATGCTGTATTACTGAATAAATGTATCTGCATGCTGAGCAGGTTTCAGACACATTACTCTGAAACTGCCTTCTGCTGCTGTTGCACATACAGTGCACAGAGCAATGTAGTTATCACTGAGCTAGTGCTGAACATTTTCATCAAATTTGGTCAGGCTTTTTTTTTTTTTAGAAATGTAGCTTGTTGATGCATGTCTAACATTAGAGTATAGGCTTCGCTCACAAAAAGCACTGTAGAACAGATCCTTTCAGAGATACAGAATATATATCTCAGTACTAAGGGCTCAGTTTCTGAACTTTTATCAGGAGTGGCTAAATTGGCCTTACAATGAGAGACAAAAGGAATATTTTTCTCTTAATTCTTACCAGCTGTGTATCAGCACTTGTTGCAACTAAGTGAAAGGCTTTGTTATGAAGCAGGAATGAGTTTGCATTTGCCTTAAATTTCTCATCTATGCCCACCCTGATTTGTTTTGTAAATGAGGCCCTCGTGCCTGGGAGTATAAAGTCATAGGTGCTTTTTTGTGACACTGTGTTTGTGTCCTTCAAAGAGGTGGGGGTGGTAAAGAACATGAGGGGGGGGGGCTGAGTGGCAGTTTCAAGTTGGCTGCTCCTTAAATACAAAGTCAACAGGTCTTAGCCTGCATTTATTTCATTAGGCCTGGGCAAGATGACAGAGACATAGCAAGATAATGGCATGACGAGAACGGGAGTAGGTGGGGTTTCGTTTATTACTACAGCCCTCAGCATGCCGAAATATGTAAAAATGGAGGGTTTACTCAGTTTAATTTTACAGGTACATGCCTTGAAAACAAAAAGCACAGAGCCAACTGTGTATGGTCAGGTACAAACTGTTTGGTTTGCTTTGAATAAACACAGTCTTCTCAATGTCAATCTCAAATGGTGAGATAGAAAAATGTTCCTCATCAGTAATACTGTCACAGCTGTGGAAAACCTCCAGATTCATAGTGAAACTAGTCAAAGCACGTCCTGTTTCTTACTGGAAAATGTTAATATGAGACAGCGTAATCGACTTTATAAGCTCAAGTTTGCATTATTTTTCCATGTCACTTGCTCAATATTTAACGAATTTCCGCTTGCGAAGGATGCATACATCAAAGTTGGAGAACTTGTGACGGGAAGTTTGAATTCCTGTGACAAGCTGGGAAAATCTGGGTGGGGAAAGTTAATGTGTAACTTTGTCTTCTGCTGTAACAGCTACTGTGCCACTGAGCAAGGCACACTCTCTATTAATTCTTCAAAGTAATTTGTGCGTTTGTGTTGACGTGCAGCAGGTACACAGAAAAGTCCTCTCTTGATAAATAACGTTTAATTGATTGAGCAACTGTCTCTCCGTGTTGCAATTCCCTCATACTCGAAGCATGCTGGAACTGGCTGCACAAGTCTCTGAGGTACATTTAGAACCAGAACTGTGATCATCCCATCTGATGAGTCTTTTTATCCAGATCTGTTTCATTTCAGTCCTGACACATGTATTTAATTTTGAATCCATGAAGGTCTAATAGCTTTATTTTTTTCAGTCTGTGTCTTCAGGCTTATTTGCTGAGAATTTCAAAACGATATTAGGGTTGTGATGTAATTTGGGATTTTTTTTTTCTTTTTCTTGTGACATTTTTTTCCCTTCATACCTATAGCTTTGATCTCTTGATAGCTTGACAGAATCACCACAATGATATAGAGCATACCAAAGAAAAGAGGTCAGAGTAAGAAAAAGAAAGTTGTAGTCACATGAATACTTAAGCCTACATGTAAAAGGCAAATGCATCTATGGCAGGGCCAGTTATAGTACCTCGTATAATTATGCAACATTGCTCTAAAATATGGATGTGTGACTTTTGTCTCTTATAAATATTTTTCTTAGACATTGATGAAGGATCTATAGTGACGACTTTGAATGCACTCTGTGCCATTTAATGTCAAATGAAGACTTGGATAAAGACTCAAATGTTCATTTAAATGTTTTACATTAACACCACCTGAAATCCATCTGGAACTGTGAGAGATGCCAGCTCCCAGGCCATATTTGTTAAGGTCTTAGAAGCTGAAGGCAGGTGCATGATAACACCCACCTGGCTGAAATAGGTAAAAGACAACAGCATTACATTTTAAGGCCAATACAGGTTAAAGAAAATGAGCGCCTGAGTTGATATGCGGAGTATCAGGTCACACCTTTTGATAAGTCTGCTGGTTACGTAATGTACCATGTTGGTCAGATAGTCCGTCTCTTCCTGCTGTGTCTTGCTGCAACACTGTGTCATGCTCGGTGCTGGAACGTCACTGAAGGTAAAAACTAAATAAAGTAAAGTTTTCTGCCCCATTCTGAGGGAAGAAATGTACATTTAAATCTACCAGATTTGTTTGACATCTTTAGCAGCTAGGAGTTATTTTCAGATTGAAACAATAAAAGAACAAAAATGCTAGTGTGCAGACTCATGGAGACTCATGATGATCTTAAACCACAGCAATTACTTGTAACGTTGTGGTTATGGTAGTTTGTTAATCTGAGGATCTCAGTAATTCTTCTTCCAATGTATTTGCTGAAATTAATAATTTTGCTCTTCTTTTTTGTTCAGGAGATAATCTGGTGAACAAACAGCTAATAAAGGGACTTATAAACTCTCAGATGGCAGCACAGAACTATTAAGAAATTATATCCCCTTTAAAGTGGCATGCAATTCATAAAACTATGTATTGTGTGTATAAGATACATTTAACATTTAGTGAAGTGAGATATAGAGCTCCATATAGTGAACTGTACGGAGATCATGATAATAAACGGATCTTGATAAAAGTTTATCTGTCATAGAAGTTGCTCACAGTGTTTGTGTGGGTGGAAGCAGGTTTGAGATGCAAGTTTTATTTAATTCCCGATAAAAGCAGCGAGCAGAGCACCATAAAAGTTTCCATTACTCTCTGCTGGTCTCTGTCTTAGTTGAAAAGCAGTCATTTGTGACCATAAACACAGAAATCTGATGCATTTTGGACTTCTTTTTTTTTTTTTAGCTGACAGCCATACATTTTTAGCTGTGCATAACTCAGTGGCCTGAAAACACATTCATGGCACAATGTTGTTCTTTCCTGTTATAGAGGTTCCACCCTGCATGAGGTAACATCAGGCCGAGATCTGCTCCTCACTGTGAGATGCGTGTGAACCTAAAACTGACATGAATAAAGTTTTAGCTTGTGTCTCTTGCCCTCTCTCATGCTGATTTAAACATCATGTTGGATTGCTTGGTACAAAGAGGCATTCCGACCAAGGCACAGAGTGAAATTGATTTCCCACATGGTTTTCTGAGGCTTTGGTCCCAGACACCCAGCCGGAGTGGTGTCTGTGTCTGGAAGCTTCAGCAGCAGATTCTCATGGAAAACCAGTCCTACCCACAATAACTCAAATAATCTACAAAATTTATGAGTGAAGAGGACTCACTTAATGAAGCTGGTATTAAAGTTTATCCGTTTGTTTATTTATTTTTGTCCATAAGCCCCTTTTCTTGGTACTCTGCTTTCATTCAATATAGATGTCACTTCTACCTTCTCATCACTTTTCTTCTTTGTGTTACCCTCGACGACCAGATGAGACTCGCAGACATTTAATTAAGCATCAAGTAGGCCTCAAATAATCATTTAGAAGCATGATGGCGCCCTTTTCGTTCATCTGCGTCATGATATGGTGTGGTAGACCCAATTATGATAAACATTGTGCATCCGTGCTGAGCCTTTATGTCAGTGCTTAAATACAGTGCTGCGTGCAAAAATGACAGTAAATCTTGATCAGTTTGACTTTCAAGAGAAAAACACAAAAACTGCACTGTAAGTTGTTATTTCTTGATCCTTGATAATAAAATGAAAAAATCATTACTCACTCTTGCTTGTTTTTTGCAGCCAGTTAGCTTAGCTCAGCATATTGTATTATATAAGCCCGCTCTGGCTAGCTCAGTTGACGTCTGACAAGTTGTTTGTTTTTGAAAACGAAATCATTAAAGTAAACATTTTTTACAGGCTGTTTGGCATATTTATTGAGCTGGCAAAGATGGGAATAGTTTCGGTGATGTTGGTACAGCAGTATCACGTTCATTTTTTTTAAGTGAGTGACAATGTTTTTGACTATGCAAATGCTTAAACATTTCTTACATTTTACTTTTTGGGGGCTTGTCACAGTATGCTACGTCCTCAGCCTGTCCTTGCATACACGCCCGGTCTTTTCTGAGCTGAATGAGGCCCACCTGCTCTCTCCTTCCCGTATGACAGGGCGTGCTTTACTAGCCCTCTCCCACTGTGTGTTCCTAAGCAACAGCCACTCCTTGTTTACCTTTGCGTTTTTGCATTGTGATTCTCATCAGAACAACATAACCCTGGCCCCTCGGGAGACTAATTGTCAGGCCTCTTCATTCAAAGTAGCAGTAAAGGGAACTTTTAGTTTTGGAGCCATTTTTATCGCACTCCGTTTGTACTTTTGGTTCTCACATTTGATAATTACAGATCCTTAATATTGTGAAATGGCATGCTCAATTTGTTACATAAACCTGTCGTGCACTTCTCTCTCTAGCTAGGTACTTTATTGTCCTCATCTCCTGCACCCCTGCAGTACCTTCCTCATGGCCTGACCGTCATAAACACGTGTATTTCATAAAGCTTTCTCAAATATTGACCCATCTAAGCAGATTGTTCTTCTGCTTCCTACACAGGTCTCAAACACTTCTCCATGTAGATGAAATAAACCTTTGTTTGATCTGTGTTGCAGCTGGTTATAGGAAATAGATTAGATACGTTGGCTTTAATGAGTAATCCTCATTGTAATATTTGTAGTGGCAAAGTACAGATCAGGTAAAGTTGTATAAATAAGCATGGGAAGGAGGCTAAAATGTTAGAAATAAAAGTCATGTACAGAATACAGAGAACGTGCACCCCCACAGCACTCGCAGTCATAGCTGCATACGTTGTCCTTTACGTGTGTTAGGGAACCCACATAGCTTTACAGTTTTTATTTCTTTCAGTTTGTATTTAAAGTAGGCACCTAGAATGTTGAAATGCAAAGACTGCCCTTCACTCCTTAGATCCAGGGACGGGGCACACGTTTACTGGCTTGAAGATTAGATAGAAGCATTGGCCAGTGACACCTTATACCACACTGACCTAGTATCCGGTTGTGTGAAATCAGATAAGCTCTCTTAAAGAAGCTAAGCTGTCTCAGTGTTAGTGGTCCTCTATGTTTGGGTTTATGAGAGATCAGATGGAAAGAGATTATTAAGTTGTTACTACCTATCAAACCAAAACATAATCTGCAGAAATCTTAAAAACTCTACGGAAGCAGAGAATTGTAATGTGTTTTAAATGTACCACAAAGGAACCATTGGGATGAATACACCATAAAAGAAGCAGCAGGATATCCTGTAAACAAAAACAGGAAAACACTTTTAAATCGGAAAAACTATTTTTTAAACTTTTTTTTGCCTTTTTAACCAAATATAGGATGAGCAGATTGAGAACGCTGACTTGATGGAGAGAAAAATAAGAAGCCTAGTTTGAAAACAGTTAGCTTGATTTAGCATAAAAAGAGTAAAATTGGGGAAACACCTTGTCTGGCTGCTCAGATGTAAGAAATGACATCTTCTTACACCTCTAAAACTCAGAAATGAACATGTCACTTGTCTAATTTGTCTGAAAATGTGGAAAAATTATGCAAAGTTTAATGGTGGCTTGGTGTTAACTTATCTACAGGCTAGTTATTTTCCCTTGTTTTCACGATTTAGCCTAAACTGAGCTAACTGAGTTATAGATGTGTCTTATCTAACACTCTCTGTAAGAAATAATGCCAAAAGGCACACTTTCTACAGAAGAGCTGGACACAAACTATATAACAAGACAGATACTAGTGAGATTATCTGATCTTTGTCTGACTCTGTTCCATCTAAAGGTAACATACTACCACATGCCTGGTTGTGGGTGAACACATCAGCATGCGTGTGCTCAGACCTGTTTGGTATGCAGTCTCCTCTGCAACAGCCGGGTCGCCTGTTCAGCCATGACTCAGATTTGAAGTCCGGACATTTCTGTGCTTCATCTAAGCATTCACCTTGTAGTGTGCTGCAAGGCAATGTAGAAAGTATTTTGACAAAGATCATACCATATATAAACTCCAAAGAGAATTTTCTCGCTTTGGGATGATAATTTGTTGCATAATGTGATTGATTGTATCAAGCTTAGTATTGACAAAATTTGGGGTTTCATCCTGTTTTTGTTAAATCTTGGTTGAGAGTACACTGCTGGTGTTTTTATGGTTAAGATATCCTCTCTTGTTGCTGCCAGTATTCCTGTGCTGTGACATGTTAGCATTGGTATGAATGTAAACATGTAATACTCCAAGCAAGTGAGTATGAAGGTACTGTATGACTGTTTTTAAAATCACTTCAGCGTTAGAAAAGAGTCTATATGGGAGACTATATACACTTTTCAGATTTTTTTTTTCTCAACAATTTAAAAAAAAAAAATCATCACCTGGTCTAGCCTCCCCTAAATGTATCCCTGTTTTGTAAAAAAAGAGAGAAAGTAGCTTTTCCTGTCTGGCCATGCAGTAAATGGGTTCCACACAACAGCTAAAATAAAAGGAGTTGGGTCAAAACATTTCAAATATGTTAGCAAAGAAAGTGTGAGCAGAGCAGTGAGATGCAACTGACACACATGCACAGACTTGCATGGTGTTTTTCCTCACCTTTTGTGTTTTCTGCTTGGAATCATTTTGATTTTTGAATCATGTAACAGATCAGAGAGCCAAGAGAGGCAAAAAGGAGCAATGCCCCTAACAACTGCTTGGCAGGTTAATGATATAGGTCCCATCGAAAATGCCACTGTCAGACACGATTGAAAAAAAATAGTAGTAATGTTACTACCAACAGGGTTGGATTTGATTTGCTGTGCTTCTTTCTGCTGTTGAAGGATGGATCGTGTTATTTATTTAGAGAGTTAAAGGGGCATGAGTTTAGGATGTCATGTGAAATTAAGTGGCATGAAATGGATTCTTAAAACTCCTGCAGCTCTCCTGGTCACCTGAACTGTGTGAAGATATTGTTGATGCAGTGTCCAATAATATTACTAAGCATATAAATTTGGTCTATCAATAACAATGAATGCTATCATTATTCTCCATATGTACCATATCTCAGTCTGAGGTGCGGTTAGAGCAAATTTGAAGGATTAAAGATTTAAAGAGAAAGGAGTGTTATCATTTGTTAGTAGTTTAGCCAACACTTTGGCCTTGGATAGACAGCCATGTTAGACATATGTGAATATTGAACCTTATAGAGCAAAGGATTGGGTTTTTCAGAGCTAGTTATAATTTGTTTTTTTCTTTTCATCGTAGGCTTCACATCTTTTTTTATCCTGCTCTGACTGAGCTTTCACCTGTTAAAATGTCACATCACAGGAGGCAGACTATCTCAGCTGGATGAGCTCCTACTTCAGACAGATTTTGACATCGTTGCTGTTAATGTTGCCTAGGGGTCAGTAAAATTTGAAAGGATGGTTCTTTCTGCTCTACATTCGCACTTAGTCTTAACTCCAGTCTTACTGACAACATCAGATACTTTGATGAAACTGCGACAGCTTTGTGGACATCAGAGAAGCGCACAGCACACCGAACTGTGATGCTTTAGGGTGCAGTTGTCTTTTCTGAGACTTTGCTGCAATTTCCTGTCCTGTTTTCACAACTTCAGTGGTTCGTTCTATCTGTGACATGTGGCCTGTTGCCACATTTTAGAAATAGGCTGCTGGGGGTAGTTTGCATCTGTTAAGCTTCAAACATGCTTTCTGTGGCAATGCGAACTTTTCACAGCGTTAACATAGTCGAGATTAAATTTCCTGACACTTTCTGCGTTTGAATTGTGTTTTAGGTGCACATTTCTAAGCCTGATTTTAGGTCATATTGAGCTGAGACGAGATGAGGAAAATACATTTTATTGTTGATAACTTGGACTTAAATGCAGTTCAAAGGAACTAATGATAGTTTTTTCCAGATCACTCTATTCACACACACCTAGTGAACAATAAGTGACAGGAAATTTGTAGTTTGTTCTGAGAATTTATTTGAAAATGATTCATGGGGCCAAATTGGGCTTATGTATCTATAAGGAGGAGTGGGGTTAGTACTGCTGTGTGTTTCTGCATGCCTTGTGTCAGCATTGTGGTCAGGAGTTGCCTTAAAATGGCAGGTGTGGCCCTGAGGGCCCTTGTGAGGCATTTGAATACGTCACTATCTTTAAACTGCATGAGCGTAGCAGGCTAAATGTTGGCGGGTGAGAAAAAAAAAAAGTGGTTTCTCATCTGCAGATTATATCTTGGAAGTGCATCATCAGCCTGCAAAAATTGAACTGATATTGATTTTACGACTCTTGTAAATCCAATCAAAGAACTTTTCTTAATTCTACAAGTCTACAAGCTAAAAAACAATTGAGGGACTATACTTCGTCATCATTTAAAAAATAATCCACTCGTAATCAATTTTGTATTGTACGTCACTTTTGCAGATGGATCAAGTAACAGTGTGATTCATATAGGAAATGCTACCGGTGTATCTTTAGAGTAATAGCATGTTGTCTGAGAAGGAAGGAGGGGGAGTTGAGAACTTTCCGCTCTTACACAGAGGAAGAATTTTTCTTCTGAGTGTGGTTTAACAGACAGGAAGCAGCATAAACCCACTGCTCAGTGATGCTGTTCCTGTGAATTTTAAATTCACAGGTCAGTTCGTGGGTGGATTTTTTTTGTCCTTTTTTATCCACTTTTAAAACATGTCACTACTGCTGTGGCTGTCATTTCAGTTCAATACCATTAACAGGACAGCCCAGTATGCCGCCAAAAGTTAGACATTGTAGGCAAAATATCAACCTGCATTATAGTGTCAGAGGTAAACATGTCTTTTTACATAGTGGTATAAAAAAGTGACCAAAAAGAGAAGTGGAATATTGTCATTGAGGAAAATTCTGAACTGTAGTCCCCAGGGATGCAACTGAGCTTTCACTCCTGACCTCTAAACCATGTTAGCCTGTTAAAGTTATTGTCTAACGTTCAATAAAATGCCTGATTTTATAGCATGCGGTATGTTGGGCGACACCAACAAATGCTGTGACAGGGGGGCATGGTTCTCTCTTCTAGAGACTGAGGCCTGAATGGAAAAGTACAAGGTTTGCATGAGATGAGATTAAATTCCATTCTCTTTTTGAAAGCCTGTGCTCGAGGTGACGTTTTTCTCTTTGGCCCTGGCACAGTGGGGCCTATTGCCTCCTAGTGTAATACAGGCTGCCTCAGACGGAGAGTTGTCTCTGTTTCTGATGCCTTGTGCTCTGCAGCTGCACGCTCTGAGCCGGAGTCTGTGGCTGCCTCTGTACCCATTTCTGCCATTTAATCGCCGCACGCATGGTGTGGCCTCTGGGAAGTGCTGTGAAAGCACTCCTTTATTCAACACAGTAAAGCTGAGTTTAAAGCATGGTGAGACATGCTGTATTGTGCAATACTATGTGGTGAGTAAAATGTAGAATACACAAAAAATACTGTATACAAAACAGTTTTTATGTTACTGACATATGACTGCAGCAATCATGAAAAACCACGTCTGTGAGGTTTTTGTCAGCCATTGATGCAACTCCTTTACTGTTGAGACACCTTTTTCAGCTCTGTAACTTTGCTATAATTAAACAGCTCTGCTTTAATTTATGGTGCTTTCTGAAAGTGAAGAACGCACACAGACAAATTGTTGATAAAATGGTTTAATTCAATTAATTCATTTAATTTTATTCCAAATTGTGGTGTTTGAGCAATTGGCACTAAAGAAGCACTATTGTTATCAACCGGAGGGGAATTTAATTCCAGTTGGGTAAAACAAAAGGGAACTGCTGTCCATAAATGATGATCAGGATCCCTTTATGTCCATATGGGCTATCACAGAGGTCCATGAATGAGCCTGAGCCTCATATCACTGAGTCATTTCCTTACAGGAACCTAGAGGATCCTGCAAAAACAGCACGCTGACAAATATTTCATAACATGGTGCGGCCAACCCGGTGAATGTTCTGACATCCATGTCAGTATTTCACTGTGAAGCAGAAATCTTTTGTAGGATTCAAAGGCAAAAATTTGTTGGTATTGGTAATGAAATTCCACCAAACCTTTGTAGATGGTAAGATCACAGTTTTTATTTGTTTTCAATTTGTTGGAAGGTGTTTAGTGAGTTTAGAGACTCTTGGTTTATTTCTGTTTGACACCGCACCTGTGACGTCTATGCTATCGTCTATGTGTTGGGAAAAACGTTTTCACATACCCGGCCACCACTCACTCCCCAACACCAGCACTTAGCCATATACAAGTCTTGTTTCTACTGTTGTTTTAAAGCCGAATCAGTACACTGCAGAACAATCAGTCACCTGGGCCAACCGGTATTTTTGTAACCTGAGCTGGGAATGGCTGATAAGTAAAGTTTGCCTGGTCCTTTTTCTTGCATCTCACAATGTTTGCACTCACCACATGTGGGGTGAGTCATTGCATAGTCATTCAATTGGCTTAAATTACCTCCTTTCATGGTCAACAATGAGCTCAGCTGAAGAGACTAAAGCGGGGGAAGTGGGGCCTTCTGGGAATGCTCCATTTGTTCATGAATCCCGACTCTAATTGGCTGTTATTGCGTCTGGCAGTCACCATGCTGTATGGGTGGAGTTTGCCAGTGTTTGTTTCTTACTCCCTCTCAGTCTGCTCCACATCAGGCCGTCATGTAAGGCAACGACAATCACTGAGAGCTGATTGATGGAAAGAATCTTATGACGTTTGTTGACATCACTATCAGCTATCCATATTGATGTATGTAATGAATGTACTGTAATGATAGTTTAAGGGTGTAACCAATTATTTTGGCTGTCATATTGCATTATGTAATAACTGCATATGTATAATTAAATCCAAAATGGCAAAAAAAAATAAAAAATCACCAGCATCCAGCCTCTAAAGATTACAACCATTGATGGCTTTCCTGGTCTTTTATAGTAATAAACTGAATAAAGGGTTTTTTTAGTGAGTTAGGCAGACAACCAAATTTCCAAATTATATTTTGTGTTTATTAGCCTGTTGATTAAGCAAAGAGGTAATAATCAAACTGAATAACAATGAAAAGAATAATTAGTTGTTCCTCTGCTGAATGTTGTTATGAGTCCTCAGATGACTGTGGAGTTTGCTACCAAGTGAAATTGAATAATTTTGATTACATTCTTTTAACTACACTTAACAAGAGTCACATGACAATGCATAATGTCAAAGCCGCTGTTTTGGCCCACAATTTCACTGTACTGTTGTGCAAGGTGCAGCTGTTTTCAGCTGCGAAAATGTAAGTGGGCACTTTCTGCTGAAGCAGACAGATAAACGTGGAGACAGAGACAGGCATCTCTCTTCAACTGGGAAAGATTAAATCTCCAGATGAATGGCATTTTTGTCATGTGGATGTGAAAGGACAACTGTGTGCTGACATTGACACCATAATGACCTATGTGTCTGCCAGATAATTAATGCTGATTTACAGTGCTCAATGAGATAATCATATAGCTTAAATATCCAATTGTTTTAGAACTCGTCTGGTTTTATTTGTTTTAATCAGAGACAAACGCATGATATGCAACGCTTGTGTTTGGTTGGATTTCATCACAGGACATTGAGCATTTCATGCTGTAGGCCTCACTGCAACGCCCCTCCTGGTAACCGCACTAAAATACTCCAGTCTGTCAAAAGAGGGTCCCACCCAGAACGTGTCACTGGCAGTCTATTTGCTCTGTGGACTATTAAGCATTCACTAAGACCTCTGTAAAATCCCTCCCTTCACTGCTCTCCTCCTCTTTATGACGTAGTTTATGCTCTTACAACTCTGCCCCAGTGCTGGGACAAGGCAGCTGTTGTCATGTGCTTGTGGATAATGTGCAGGCTGCATCTGACTAATGGCTGGCTCTCTTTTAGCCCTGTCTTCTGTTAGCACAATGCCAACTGAGCCATCCTGATCAACGAAACACTTACTGGAGGGATACAGAAAATCACACATGCTACAACTGACAGAGTCTGATACAAGACAGGACATAAACACAGGAAGTGAAATGGAAAATGGCAGAAATATTTTTATTTGGACTCTTGCTGATTTGCTAACTCTCAGTTTCTGGACATCTAATAACCAGTTAATGCACTGTAGCCCAAAGCATCTGCTGTAAATGTGTATGTGTGTGTTCCTTTGGAAACTGCAACTCGAGAGTCATTTAGCAGGCAAACACATATCCACCCACTTTTTTCTCAAAACGTGATTTAAGGCTATATCTTCCTCAGTTTAGAAACCATACAGCATTTTTCATCTTTTGTGCATGAGCCTGGAAATGCACAGTGTCCGACACAAACATGCCAAGCAGACCAGGACATTGAGCTCCAGACATATGGGAGCATCAACTAACTCTGGCAGAGGTGGGCAGGGACGCTGCCCAGCACAGACAGCAAGATTGAGTGGAGTGAAACACTAGCCTTCAGATTAAATTTCCCTGGCTCCCTTCTCTCCTCCCAAGTTTTACTTGTCAGACAATAGCCACGTGTTTCTATTGTGTCTAGACTTTCAGCAGATAGGAAAAGTAAATCACAAAATTTGTTCCATATACTCCACAAGCTGCAAAAATCCTCTATCACCTCCTCTTCTGTTACACTCCCTTCGAAATGAAATCAGTATGCAACTTCAAATATCATACTGGCATTTCAAAGCAAATAAGCTCCACCCTTCAGCAGAGGGAAAAACTGTGAGTGTGAGTGTTGGAGGTGGGGTGTACCAAACATTTCCATCTGACTTCTCTGCTCCTGCTAGCTCTTTGGTCTCTGGAAGAGAAGAAGGTGGGAGTGTGCAGCCCCTGGATCTCCTAATCTGTTTGTTCTCCATCCCAACATCAGCCCCTCCTTTCCAACATGCCCAAAACCTGCCTCTGGGTATCAGGTTGTTGGGGCGCACATCATCACATGCACACACACTAACAAGTGCGCACCCACCAGCACCACCCCCCACTGCCTGTGATCAGAGTAACTCCCTGAGGGTCAGCACAGAGGGGCTTCCAGAGCATAATCAGACTAGTGATCTTTCATCTGTATGTGTGTCTGTGTGAAGAGGGAGGGTTCAGTTAGACCACCTCCAACCCAGCACCCGCTCATGTGATTAAAATATCAGACCCCTGAGCCTTATGATCTTAGGTGGTATGCAGGGGAGTGTCTCCCAGTCATGGTCAGATAGTTATGAAATGAGAAGCATCGGTGATTAAATCAGAATGAGCTGTGCAGCGAGGCCTTTTTAAAACTACGTAGATGGTGATAGTTTGATAGACAATAAAGGGGAAAAGGGACATGGACAATATGTAGAAAAGTACCTGAGTCAAGCCTGAGTTTTTGCAGTTAACACTTAGCATGTTTACTTGTCTTTAGAAAAAAAAGTGTTGTGTCAGTACAACTAAAGCCAGACTTTTAAAATTCTTGTAAACATCTTAGTCCTAGGCAAACACACCCACATATGGTTGGGCATCAAATCTCTCTGCATTTTAATATTACATAATTTAGGTTCAAGTAAGCCCAGGCACTCTGTACATCCTCCGAGTTAAATCTTTTTGTAAAAACGTGCATTTTCCCACTAAATGCTCTCCTTCACATATTTTTCTGTTTCATTGATCAGATGACTAAACAAGTCAGAAATTGTCACTGAATACCATCCCATTAAGACTATGTGTCACTATGCTCTAATAAGATCCGGATTGTATAACCGCAACGTCATCTGACAGGATCCCCATTCAGTTAACTTAAAGACAACGTCTGTGCAGTGAATTTAACTACACTCACACATGTGATCATTTCACACAGACAAAGACAAAGACAAACATTTTCTCACACAGTCGCGGTGTCAGGTGTACTTCAGTCAATAAGTCGATTCTGCCCCCGTGCATGTGTTATTGGGACAGGGACAGTGGTGTGGTGACCGGGTCTAGCTGTAATCATGGCTCGATGCAGTCATGTATGTAACTGCGCTGAGGAAGTAGAAGGTCGCATGCTGATCCAGGATCCCTGATTTGGATTAGGATCATTTCTTAAATTATTAAAGCAAAATGATAAAAATGGATTCCTCTGAGGAGTTAAAAGACTCATTTGAGTGCATGCTCAGTGATCGTCAGGCAGTATAGAAGATCATTTATGAGGGAGATTTTGTTTTCACTTCAGGACTCGCAGGAGACCTGAATTACTACACCAAACTTTCCCTTATTCTCGACTGAATATGTATGGCCCATTTTTGCTTTTTTATTTCTATGTTGTTTTTGTTTTTATTGGTTTTGTTTTTAGGAAAATGTAAGAAAAAAAATAGAAATTTAAATGATAAAAAGTTTGAACATTTCATGAAATGTAAGGTTCTCAATATTGTTTAATGCCTGAAATCAAGAGGCAGTTGTTTTTTGTTTTTTGGGGGAGGTTAATTTTACTTCAAATGAACTGCACAGGATAAAATATCTTCATCACGCTTGTAAGAACAGTTATATTGTCATTGACTTTTGAACCAGCAGTAAACTGGTGTTCTGATAGTTGTTACTATGCTTGGTTTTGCCTTGTTTTGTGAAATACCTGCTATGGTTTGTCATGAAGGGGGACCGGTATCAGACCCTAATCTGATTTCTTCTTCTTTTCTGAATCAAAGATCAAAAATAGACATTGCCCAGATAACTTTGTTCTTCCTGAAAATGTGCTGATCTTACTTCTACTAAGACTATTTCTGCTTCTAGCTGCCTCTTGTCAGTGAAATTTAACTGATCTAATATGTCTGCTGACCTTAGCCCCTATTTTTCTCTCTGTCCCTCTGGCAGGTGTAGATGCTCCAGGCGCAGCGGGGCCCAGCCTCTGTGTCAGAGAGGGACGAGGCTGCTCCCACCTGGGCCACAGCACTCCTCTGAAACCCGGCTCGCTGTCTCTCTCTCGCAGCTCTAACTGCCCAGATCAGAAAACAGGACAACACAGAGGCCATTTTGTGGGGGGAAACTGAGTGAAACAGAGACAGAGGAGGAGTAGTCACAGTGGGGATATTTTAGTCTGCTCTCTGCCCTCTGAACTCCACTGCCATGACGACTGCAGTACAGCCCAGTGATCTGGTGTTTGAGTTTGCCAGCAACGGGATGGATGAAATTAATCAGGTATCTGTCACACTGGAGAAACCATGTTTGAACTTTTTAAAACATTTGTTACTTTTCTTTTTTTATGTAGCTGCATTCTGTTACTTTTCAAAACAAACTTGTGTATAGAAGTGTGTATAGACGTTCACGGGATTAGGATTAGCCAGTGATCTTTACCTCTGACACCAGGCTGGGAGCAGGATGGAGCAGAGAGGAGGTCTGGGAGGGAGAGTGTGGGCTGCTGGGAGCACAGACATGGAAAGATTGAAAAACCTGTAGTGAGGTTAGGGTGCGTGGGAGGGAACGGGTGGGGCTAGGGCATGAATGTGTTTATGGCACAAAGGTTGCTGTGTGCTCATAAGATTTGAACCTATGCCTGTGTGTCTTGCCGTTGCCTGATCAGGTGTGCAGTTATCTGGTCCCCACACCCGGGTCTGAATCCTGTAGAGCAGGTTGATTAATAAGTGCAGATATATGTGCGTTTATGTGTGCTGGTATCTGTATGTGTGTATCTAGAGTGACAGGTTGTTACTGGATCCTTGAATAGCCCTGCATCAGGCCTAACCTGACAGACCAGTTATGTACCTGTTTGGAAGGGATGAGGATAATTCAACTCAAAGGTCTTGCATTGTTGCGGTCCCACAGTTCTGTTCCATGTTACACTCACTCAGCCTGTTATGCGAGCAGTTGGCTCCTATTTACCTAGTCATGGTTATACCCTTGAAAAGAACAACACTATAGTGTACTTCTACAGTGCCATTTGGCTTCTGCAGAATTTTAAAGATTTTATTCTGGCCACAATAAATACCATAGCTTCTGTAATGATTAGCTCTGGTATATTGGATTTTAAGTCAATAAGTAGCTCCCTTAAGTATGTCATTTGATGATGTCAGGATGAATTTGAGCTTTGTTTTGCCAAGTTCTGGTTGCTCTGCAAACTTGGTATTTTAATCTGAAAAAGATATGAAAGGAACAGTCTTTGCATATTTATGCTACAGTAGCAAAGATATGTGGCATTTTGGTAAACAACTCACTTTTAAATGTGATAGTATTTATCAGTTAATGGGTGGGTTCAGTTTCGGAAGTATCACAGTGAGGATATTGAAAGTGTTCTTACAGTTGAACTGTGGCTGAGCAGGTAAAGCAGAAGAGAGTGGCTTGTGGGGGAACAGCCCGCACAGATGCTGTTGCTTTCAAAGGCAGAATAGGGAACTCAGAAATGCAAATCAGACTGACTTTTATCGCTCCTGTTTCCCTACTAGAAACACTATTCAAGTCAAGAAAGTGGAAGAAGTAGTTAAAATACACATAATGTTTGACATGCTTCATGGTACATGTTGGGTAATTGTCCCACCCTCACAATTTTCAAACTTTTTACCAAATTTCTGTGTTCCATAGTCAAGCACATTGAACCAGGCTTTTCAAATTGTTAAATCACTATTTGGTTCAAAGCTTGACAATGCAAGACAAGTCTGAGGTGTTCCCAGCAAAAGTGGAATCCATTTAAGATCAAAACAACAGCGGAGCCAGCAACTTCACATGTCTCGTGCTCTGTCAGCAAACTCTGTGGGATTCAATCTCATCGCATTTAATGGGAGGCAGTGGGAAGTGCAGTAGTTTCAGGAGCTCAGCAGACCAATAGTCAAAATGCCTTTATCTAGTGACACACACACACATGACTCTCACTCAAGGACAGCAAACAGCATTTAATACCTCTGAAGAAAATGCGGTAGCCTCAGTGTCTGGCTATCTGATAGTGTCTAGCAAAAATTCTGATTTACAAAAAACATTCGGTGTATGTCAGCGAGGCCCTGATAATGTTTGTAGTCAAAGCAAAACTCAGGGATTTTATTAGTCCCATGAGGCCTCATTGGTCTTGTTGTTGAGATGGCACAAGCTGTGTGTTTTTGATCTTCAAACATGTGGACCCATCCCTCCGTAGATTCGCAAACACCTTAATTATTTACAGTATATACAGTACTTACTAAACAATACATAGAATAATTATTGGTAGAACTGCTTAGGAGGTCTAACCATTTCACGCCTTGTACAAATAATGAGCTGGTCTGTTAGTTTCCTGGTTAAAGTGTAGCAGAAATGGGTGTAAAGCTATGTACTTGAATACCCCGTCTTCCCACCCCCAGCTCAAGGCCTGGACACCTGGTATGCCCCCGAGGTCCAAACCAACAATGAACACTTGTGTAAAAAGAGACAGATAAGCCTTTATTCCTCTTCCTCCTACAGCACCTTTTTGTCTATGTTATTCCCTCTTAAATCAGGCCATCAGTGTAAGAATGTCATTTTCATTGATTAACATTGTTTGATTAAAACGGAAGTAAAGCGTAGCATTTATATTAAAAGAGGTGAAAGGATACTTATTTAGATAATCATTCTTGATAGCTTTTAGTGGATTTTGGATGGGAGAGTTTTGTGACTCAACTCAGTGGCCTCTTGTCCAGTCAACAGAGCATCATACGACAAGAGTACTGCTTTTGTGTGGGCAAATTTCGTTTTACTGCTCTTTTTAACTTTTAGAAACATCAAAGACAGCGTTTCACACGTTTTTAACTTGCTGTGTACCTGACAAGTGGAATCATTGTGAGCCGGATGAACATTTAATCAGAAATGTCTTGTGGAGGTTCGGGCACATCCCACATTCAGATTTAATTTCTCAAATTACCAGAAGAGTTGCATTAGCTGCTTGGCACTGACACAGGATGAGGAATGATCTCTGTACACCTATGAAGTGTAATGTGCTGCCATCTGCTGGTGGCTAGTTGTCTCAAAATACCTGAAATGAACTTTTCATTTACACACTCAATGAGAGAAAAAAAAAAGCAAAACATTAAAAAAAATGCAAAACATTAAAATTTTACTTTAAGTTGATGAATACTGAATAAGAGCTGGCTCTGTGTCCCATGCCATATGCTTTCCAGCTGTCATGTTTTCAAAAGTTTTAGTCACGAACCAAGCACCCAGTGACCATTCTTGACACGGGCTGTGTTTAAAGAGCTTCTCAGATGTTGCTTAATGTTTTGGCTCATCATCTTGTAATTCCTTAGTCCCCTCGCTCCTCCCTGCATCAGGCTGTGTTAAGCCTGAAATGAGAGTTCGAATCCCCGAAGCATGATGAAGAAGGTGCTCGGCTACAACTCATATCTGATCCATTAACATTAATTTGGGTTTATATAATTTCTGAGCATAAGAGATTAACTTCTCAGGAGAAGTAGGCCAGATCAAACAGCTGGTTCCTGTCTTCTTCAGCAGGTCCCTGTGGACTGCTGCAACACCACAGAAATGAGCTCCCCTCCCTCCTACGTGCCTGCACATTAGCTGAAATTGAGTATGAATCTGCAATATTTTACAAGGCAATTAGAATAACAGACCAAATCGGGGCACGGTATTAATCTGATGTTATGTGGGGTTTTTATATTGCATTTATGATGTGTAATGTTGGAATTAATGGTGTTTTTACTGCACATACACACATATGCTTCAACACCTGTGTAACAAAATCTCATATCTTACTTAATGTGTGCATATGTCTTCTCTCTGCCCAGCTGGACGATCCATCAGTATTCCCAGCAGTGATTGTTGAGCAGGTGCCTACAGCCGATCTGTTGCAGGTCTACTCAGGCCTCGAGTCCGACGAGGTCACTAATGGCATCATGGTGGAACCATCGATGTTGGCAGGAGGAGTGGACCTCTCAGGTGATTATTATTTCCCTTTACAGTTTTTTGAAAGAATCTGAACTTGGTAACATTAACTGGCCTTGATTGTGGATTTCTGCAGCCAATAAATGTATTGGAAATCACCCAAAGCAGGAAAAGAAAAGCCTAGAAATTGAAATTCTACTCAGATTCACAACATGTTCAGTTGATACAAATCCAGTAAACAGCTGTAGTTAATCATTACTTTGTTCTGCAGAGTGTTAGTGTGTGACGACTAATTTACCTGATTAAACACAGCATACAGTTTGTTTTCTCCCTCCTTTGACTTGACTTGAAACTGAGCTTTTTTAAATTAGAAACATTCTGGTATTTCTTGAAAATAGAGGACATTTTTACATGTTAAATACCCTAATCACTGTTTTAACTACTTAAAATAAAATGTCTTGTTTTTGTGAACTAACCTTGGCACAAGTGAAACTGATCATTACTTTGATCTCAATTAATGCAACACAGAACAAAGACTTGGAGTTGTGCTAACCAGTCAGATGTATTTCGCAAAGACCCAGGCGGACTAAATTCCACAATTTTCAATATTATAAAATAAAGTGTTTTTCTGTTCTGTTCTATTGATTTGCACTCATTTTTTATTAATGAATTTGTTATCATCCGGGGAACAGAAACAACAGTTTCAGGCGCAGAAGACACCATGGAGACAAACGAGGCAGCAGCAGCTCTTCTTAACATGGAGTCGCCAAACAATATTTTGGATGAGAAGCGAATGAGTGAGTTAATTTGCATCTTTTTAGTTCTACTGTGTGTAAAACGGTGACACATATGCTATAATTGATCCAATACAACACATACAGGTTATGTTCTTTTATGATGTTACATGGGTGTATCTGCTCTGTTTTTTTCATGTGTAGTTCACACCTACAGCACTCTGCTGGAGTCTGACCTTACATACGCCCCACTGAGGCCTGACCAGATGGACAATGTTGACCTTGATGTGTCGCTGGATGAGGACACTTCATCCATGGATGAGATTCCTCCAAAGTGTTCCTTAAAACCTCAGAAAAAAAACAAAGGTGATGCAGCTTTCCTCTTCGTCGGACCATAGAAATATTCTCTCATTAAAAATTCAGTATAGTAGATGATTAGATGATTTCATTGTGGCCTTCCACCTTATAACATGCTACCCAACAATTTGAATCACAGTGCGAAAGCCGCGGGCAGTGCGTCCCTGCTCCCCTATCACCGCCCCTAATCTGCCACTCAGGAAGAAGAGCAAAGAGGGCAAAGGTAAGGCTCCCTAACTAGTCCTTTTTTCTGTAATGAGCCAGTAAGAATCAAGGTCTCTCCTTTTCTCGCATACGCTTTGTTTCCTCCTTCCGAGCATGCAAACAGCCGTGCTCAATCCCTGCAGTCCAGCAGGGTGAAGTCTGGGAGAGTTAATGGATGAGGGGATCTCAGAGTGCTGTGTTTCACAGGGAAACAGAAGTGATTGCAGGCTGGAGGGCACACTGATGCTCTACCGATAGAAGCAGAGTAGTGATGCTGTATCTGGACCCTCATTGCACCATTCAATGTGACACAAAGAGGAAGGGGCTGGGGACGGCAGGTTCAGCTGCACACATATACATCACCCTGTCATGGTGTCTGGGATTCAAATGACTACAGGGAGTGTTGCTGTTTTTAACCACTGCTGGCCAAAGTGTCTCACGAATTAGAGTAATCTACTCCAAGGCTTAGTATAATTAATTTCCTTCCAAGGCCTACATGCACATACACAACTGACACAACAATAGCTATAGGAAAAGAACAGTTTCTTCTGTAACCCATGGCTTTCATATATACAGTGAACTGTGAAATTAATTATAGATTTCAATAGCATAGCTCAAAGGCCTTACTGTACGAGTCTAATGTACCTGAATTTTAAAACTGCTATTCAACCCCCCTCTCAATTTGCAGGCAACACAATCTATCTGTGGGAATTCCTTCTGGCTTTACTGCAGGATAAAAACACCTGTCCCAAATACATTAAGTGGACACAACGCGAGAAAGGCATCTTTAAGCTGGTGGACTCCAAGGCTGTTTCAAAGCTGTGGGGCAAACACAAGAATAAGCCCGACATGAACTATGAGACCATGGGGAGGGCTCTCAGGTAAGGGTAACATACCAATGAGCAGCATTTTCCAAAGTGCCATTATCATTCACACAAGCTTTCATTTAGCTCTCAACCTTGAAGACACGATCCCACAGATATGTTCGCATTAACACACTAAAATGGCAATTAGAAACTTTCATGCAGTTTGTAATATTTGAATGATCATAATAACTATAATGTGTTAAACATCCCCTTACCAACTTCTTCCCCCTAGGTACTACTACCAGAGAGGTATCCTGGCTAAAGTGGAGGGGCAGCGACTGGTCTATCAGTTTAAGGAGATGCCAGCTGATCTGGTGGTGATTGAGGATGAAGACACGGGCTCTGATGCCAACGCTGCCTATGGAAACCAGAGATCTGCCAACGGGCGGTCTGTGGTCCGCGGAGGGTCTAAAGGGCACGGAAGAGCTCATGGTCATCATCAAGTGTCAGTGAAACAGATGAAGAAAGAGCCCATTGATGAGTGTCTGTACCACGAGGTTAATGGTGAACAGGCTGAGCAGCTCCTTCATATGTTGCAAGACAACCAAGGCTCGGGTGTCCTAGATACAGCACAAGCTATGAGGTAGGAGATTTGCGAGAGCTTTCCTCTCTGTGCCTCTCTTTTTAGAGGGATTGCCTGTTATCTGAAGAATTGTTCCGTTTTTATTTCATTATACCAGAAAATGCTGGAAAATATCACTCTCTGTTTCATGATCTTTAAACCTAGACTTAGAAAAAATAATCGTATATTTATAGGCATGTGTTTGTGTTCAAGAGTAGGCATGTATGCTAGCTAACATTGAATTCAATTTCTGTGAAATGAAGGCAAGAGTACGCAGGAGAAACTTTAGAAACATTGTCCCAAATACACAAAACGTAATGTTTATTCACTAGGAAACATCCTCCACTGTTCAAGTGTAAAAATTTCCGGTCATATCAGTGCTTTCCAGTCAAGAGTTAGATGAGAAGATTGACATCACTCTGATGCCTGCATGTATGATGAATATAGCTACTGCCAGCAGCTGGTTTTCAGGTTGCCTGGCAACATGTCAGTGACGAAAAGACTCAATAAAGTCACTCTACTAGGTCAACCTGCCTAGAAATAGTTTTTCCTCTCAGGTTATTGTGTTGATTAAGCAAATTAGCCATTATGTATACATTAGTATATTTTAGATGTGTAGAAAAGGCTCACTTAAGGACAAAGCAACCTCTTATTGTTCATGATAAACCCTTCCACCAAGCTACTGGCTGTAGCCCTACATAAACTATGCAGTTGTGAGAGTCGTATTGATCTTCTTGTCAAAGTTTCAGCAAGAAGTCACATAAGAGTCAATGCCAAAATGTCAGAATATGTCTGTAAGCAATCTATACCACAAATGTTGGTGTCTTGGCACATCAAAATGTGCTTGTGATGTCTTTATTTAGAGCAAAAATTTTAAACTCTAAAATATCAATATCAATATTGACTAAAAAAGAACAGCTTCAGACAGGCGGCCTCCACTGTAAATATAATAACTTAAAGCTTAAATGAAGTCTAAAAATATATGAAACTCATAAAAAGGCTTTATGTTATTAATACACACTAAAATATCAATCTGCTTATTCCTGAAATTGACAAAAGATGACTAAATGAAATACCTTTTCTTATTGGCTGCATATCGTAAAGAAACATTCTTCCATTTTGAAACCATATATTTACAAAATGTCATGTTTTTAGATTTTGAGATGAAGTGAATTGTTACACATGATTATCACAAGATGAACACAGATATTACAAACCCAGTAGCCTAGCAGTAATCGGTACATTTACAATGTTTATGTTTCACCTTTTTTTTTCTTGTTATCATAACATTTACTTGGCATTTTATTTCATTAGTGTTGAGTCCACTGGCTGTGGCATGAACAGGCAGTGACATTTTCTGAGCTGTTCAACATTGTCTGCAGGAATTGTAGAGAATAATAAGAATTTCAGCAGTAGTGATAGCTGTGTCATTTGTTATATTAATAAGGACATTAGTTCTGCTGTTTGGCATCATAGCGGTATTTTGGTTAACTTCTCAGTAGGGGTCCATTAGAAACAAGCCATGTCTATATTTTCAAAGATGCAGACTGAATAATGAATTACATCAAGTCTTGAGTACATTCTCAGTTATTTTTGTCTCTTCAGGACCATCAGCTCTCCAACATCTGTACCTATGGTGCTGACGTCCTCTGGCTCTCTGCAGTCCGTTCCTCTAACTGTTCTGGCCAACGGGGATTCGAGCCACTCCTCCCCTCCTCGAGTTATTCTCCACACCATGCCCTCCACCACATCAGGTGGTAAAGACGTGCTCACCATCCAGACAGCTTCTCTAGCAGGTGGGGCCAACAGCCTGCAGGACGGCCACCCGCAGCAGCTTGTGGTCACCAGTCTGGGCTCCTGTGCCATTTCCTCCTCTGCCTCCTCCTGCACCTCCCCTCCAGGAGTCATTAGTTCCACCACCTCCAGCTTCAATGGTCTCCCCCGCCTTGTCACCATCAACACCACCAGTGGGCAGACCATGGTGGCGCAGCAGCCTGGCACTGTAATAGCCACTGTGCTGAAATCCAGTGATCTCTGTGAGCTGCAGGTCAAAGAGGAGATGCTGGACCCCAGCTACTTTCAGTCGATGGTGAACGCTGATATATCTTTGGCAGCACACACATTCGAGAAAGGAGGGATGGAGGCAGGGGAGGCGGAGCTGCAGTACAGGACTGTTATCATTGATACCAGTCAAAGCCAAGGCCTGGGTTCTGCAACTGAATCTATGACTAATGGACATTCCTCCCAGAGCAACAGCCCCAGTGAGGGTCTGACCCCTGTGGAAGAGCTCGAGGTGCGTGGGGAAATGTCCCTGCAGCCTGAGCAGGGAATCAAAGGCCTGCAGGAGCTGCCACTGTCTGTTCAGTTGCCTGCAAACTTTATCCAGATAAAAACAGAACCTGCAGAGGCTTAAGACTGCAGAACCTTTCCACACAAAGCTGAACCAAAACAACTGTTGAATCCATTTTGACCACAGACTTGACCACAATGATCTGATTATACGTCAGAGGTGAGGGATCTTGCAGCATGTTGCTCTTAAAAGTTGGTCATTCAGCCTCAGGATTTATTGTTTACTCACATATTTTGTGACCATGTGCATCATTTTAAAAATCAAGGGAGTGATTAGTTGTTTTTTAAGAAATTACAGTTCAGATTTAGGATCATCCACTGTAGACATGAAGCTTAACACACACACAGACACAAGCACAAAATGCCTTCCCTTCTATGAGAGCAGCCATTGGATAAACCCCGGATCCCTGTCTACCAAATGTGCCAGTTAGTTGCTTTTTTTTTTACTGTATATCTCATTGGACTAATATGTTTAAAGAGGAGAACACAACAAACCAAAAATGGAGACTGACTGCCAAACAGTGCAACGAAGTGAGACATTGGAGGACGAGCACAGTGTAGCTGTGCGTTTCCCTCTAACCACGTACAAGTTTCTGCTCCCGTGGATGAGGGATGCGTGTTGTGTCACTGGTGTGTCCAATCTGATGAAAATGCGCACACATCAGAGTTTAATGGAAGAGTGCCTTACAGGAATTTCAAACAGCTTAAGACTTTTTGTTGGAAACACCTGTGCACAGAACGAAAACTAAAGTTTTTTGGTTTTTTTGTCATTCAAGAACGTAATATTCATTTATTTTGATATAAGCACTGTATGTATGCATACACTCTCTGTTAGCTCTGGCCTTAAAACACTGTGTTACTATGGAAATGGGCATTTTCTGTCCACCAAGGACAGTGTAACATCAAAACTGTTTGTATAGAGCCGGAGACTGGAGGCACAGCAAGATAGTGAGGCACAAATGGAGGGAACGAATATGCGGGATAAAACAGATTTTTATCAGCTTCTGCCTCAGAGGCTCTAAGGTTTAAATCATGTTTATATAAAATGGAATATATATATGAATCTATAAATATATATGTATACATATAATATGGAATTGAGACTCAATTTTAAGGCCACGACAAATTTATTTATTTTGTGAATTCCTAAATTCTGTATAAAAAGGCACATTTGTTTTCTATTTACATGTGTAAACCTGAGGGAAAATACAAAGAATATGAACGATAATGCCAGGAAGCTTATTTGTTTTAGTTTTTTTGTAAGATTGACATTTTTCATTTGTATAGCATTCCATATAACCAGCTTTGGTATTTTCTTGAGTTCTGGACTCGAGTGTTCATTGCATCATCATTATTCCACTGTTATATTCTCTTGTTGTGCATATCCTCTGTTTGTGTCAGAATTAAATATGTACTGAATGTGCTTTGTGTTCCCACTGTTCAGCGGACATACCTCTTTATTCAACTGTAACGCAGTTAAGGCAATGCATTCATATATATTATGTTGTATGTATTCCATCATCTATCAAATGTATCAATCAATACCGTATGTCTTTGAAATCTTATCTCAAGTTTCTTCATTTGTTGGGCAAAAAAGAGGTATCAGTGCTGTTTTTTGAAGTTCTGCTCATTTCCTTGCCTGTCTCTGCTCCTCTCTTCTCTCTTCTGTCTCGGTCTCAGGTCAGTTGAGTCCGTGCCTTCTTTATTTGCTGTCCCACTTGGGTAAGAACCTCTCAGGCCAGCTATCCGATTGGCTCCCCGGTCCTGTTGGGGATGAAGCCATATTGATCTTGAGTGGTGTTGTGGCTAAATTGGTTTTAATTTCCAGCCAGACAGTCGCTGCAGACTGAGGACATTCAGACGTACTGATCTCCTTCTGCACTGGTAATTCAGCTCAAAGTTAAAGGCTACTTTACAGCTTCACATCAGCCAAAGGGCTCCGTGTCTGCAGACACTTCGAATGTATGCTTTTTTCTTCAGTAGAAAAGGAAATTTTTGACAATCAGTAATTACACTGGGTTACATTTACATTAAAATTTGTCAGGCTTTCAGTGGAGACTTGCTCCTTTTTCAAATCTTCTACCTTTAAAGATGTCTTTATCTACTCTGCCTCTTCCTTAAAGTACTGTTGTCTGTGAAATCTTGAGGTATGTCCACTCTCTATGTTTTGTTGCTTCTCTTGTCTTGGGTTGTCAATGGCCTCCTTTGCTGAATTTAGCATAGATTTTTATGAAAAAGTCATTATGCCAATTAAAACCTAAATTTTCCTGATATCAGCTGTATTTTATTTGTATTCATTCATTATTTCTTCTTTTGTCAGCAAAGAGGTTTGAAAATTGCGTGAGCCGCAGATAAAATGTCACACAAGACATTTTTGAGACATTAAAAAGAAAACCGGATTAAACTCAGAAAAAAAATACCTGTTAAAGTCCACGATTTTCTACTACTGGAGATAGTGAAACAATTCCTGCTTTGAAAACCCAGTTGTACCATTGCAGCTTTAGGGGACATCTGATTGCAGGGCATTTGAAGAAAATGTAAAAGCTGCCATAGGAAACTGGACTGGAGCCATTAACAGTCCAAACACTGATTGGGCTGTACTTAAGAGTACTGCTTCTCCTGTTACTGTGGGTGGATGAATACATTAGCATGTGACATGCCCAGAGCTGAAGACAGCCACGTCTGTCACCACACTTGCAAAGTGAATTATGTGTGTGTTTAGGCTGCGGTTGGTGAGAAAAAAGGGTTACACTGACTTGGATTGATTCTTCTAGAGCATTTTGATGTGTTTGTGTGTGAAGAAGGAACTCTGTGTGAGTGTTTCTAGTTGCATTGGCTTCGATTGATTGCGAGTGTATGTTTGCGTGTGTATGTGTGTATGTTCAGGGTGGTGGTGTTTAGGAAGCTGTCTGGCAACAGGGTTTGCCTACTGCGCCTTTCTCTGTTTACACCCACATGCACAGCTGTGTACCACACAATCCAATTTTGCCATAGGGTTAACAAACACACAGAAAAACAAGGCCGTCAGTTAAGCTTCAACCACCACCACATCCTTCTTCACTGTCGCAAACATCTTCCCGAGCTTTTTTACGGAGAAGAAAAATATTTGAAATTAGAGTAAAACAGTGAACACACAAAATTAAGCAACTAACAACCCTCTATTACATCCTAATAGACACCTTTCTTTTCTGTTGAGTCGTTCATTGATCGCCTGCCATATGGTAAGCAGAGGTTCTTATGGATTACTAAGATAATGAAAGGCTACTAGCAGCCGTTACATCTGTGATATTCCTTTGGTTAGTGAGTCAGAGACCCTGAAGATGGAGCGAGAGCTGGGTCCTGGGAGAGGAGGACTATTTCTGTGTCGCCTGCAGCCACTGACAGCGCGAGTGTTTACTGCTGTGCCATGCTGCCTCTCGCAGCGGGAGAGGTTGAAGGATGACGGCTGACATTATTGTGCCTCCAGCTTGTAGCAGGAACAGTACAGGGAAAGCTTATTTAACCATCAGGTCACCAGACTGACTGCAACATTACAAAGAAAAGGAGTTATTGACTGCAGCGTCATGGCCACTGTAGCTGCAACTGAGTTAGTTAAATTGACAACCAGTTGTTAAGGTTGGATTTGAAAAGACCACTCCAAAGGAAAAAGAAAATGATATCAAAGAATTGTGAGTGAGTGGATTTAAGGACAATGAATGCAGCATTATTAAAAAAACAAATATAGAAAATGGTACAAATTCAGCACCACTTTTGATGTGACGACAGTACACCTTCCTCTACACAAGATGGCACTGGCAATACATGTGTCCTCAGCAGAGCCTGAGCATCAGTCTGGATTGTTGAGAGCTGTTCCTTCAGGTCACTAATCTAAATACAGACACTCCTCATACATTGGTTTTCACCCTCCTCTGCCCCAGAATAGCTCGCGCATCCACACGAACCAGGGATTATTTGAAATGAAAATAAGCAGCTGGGAGTGAAGTTTTCCTGCATTTCTGATAAGTGACAAAAAGAATTAATTCACTCGTGAGCTTCAATGAAAGAAGCCATTCCTCAGGCCAGGTAGGAAAATATCCTTTGAACTTTGATAACCTGGCAAAAGCCTGGTATGTGTGTCGATTTTGTTTCCACTCCTTATCAAAACCATGATAAACGAGCTCTGGAGGCGGAGGTTCCTAAATAAAATGCATGAGAAAAACAGTGCAGGACTTCATTTGAAATGATATATTCTTTAATTCTGATCTGCGAGGGAGGCATTCACTGTCACAGAACTCCTCATATCGCATATCGATGGTGTTGAGCCCCCTGTTACATCCTAGGAATGCAAATTAACTTCCATTTCAAAATATCAAAAGCTGAGTTAAAATCTCACATTTTTCTTAGCTGAACCCCACCCCCTAGTTCTTGTTTGCCTGACATCTCAGCTCATTTGCCGAAGGTTCATTCCAAGTCATCTCAGCCACCTTGAATTTTATTTTAAGTTTCCTTTTTTTGTTGTTTTTAAATTTCTGGTATAAGATACTATATGAGCCATTGGGTAATTATTTATCAAGTTGCAGCTGCTTTCACAGAAAGTGGGTCATATTTCCAATTTTCGTTTAAATTATTAAGCAAGTTTAAGGGTTCAAAAAGCCTACTTAGGAATGTTGTCTTCTTATCAATTTGCTTTAGGGTACCTTTCTCCAGAATGATTCAGCAAAATCAAATATTTGTGCTTGGGTGTTTTTAACTTATTAAATGTGTCTGAATTGTCACAAAATATCCAGTTAATGAAGTTATGGTAATCAACCTAACATTGCTTCATTTACATATTTGTGGGGAACATAAACATTGAATCCAAACAGATGTAAGTTTTGTTGAGAGCTATCTACTAGATACCAACATGCATGATTTTACTCTCTTATATAGCCATCTGCAGTATCTGAAACCATCTGGTGTCATTCTAGGTCTTCTCCACAATGATTTTTAATTGTGAGGCGTCTTTACTGTAAAATTTTACTTTCATGCTTGATATTGGACTTCTGCCCCAACAGGCATGATGAGCTCTCAGGGAGCCAGATGTAATATCTGTATCAGCTTCTCCAGTTGGGTTGAATCATCCCATTCAGACTGACTCTCAGGGCTTTCATGTAAATTTATACTCACATCTACACAAGAGTCTTCAGATTCCTCAGAGATCGCCCTCATCAGATAGACAACAAACAGCGTCTTAAGAAAAAAAAAAACAATTTCCCCTACACTGTGAATGCAAAAGCTCAAACAGCAGCATGCTGAATGCATCCATTTTAATAAACTCTTGACTATTTGATGTGATAAGCGGGAAATAGAGAGAAATGAATTATATAACCACTGATTTTATGAACTTTTCAGAACTGCCTCGGGGGCTTTGCAGTACACTTGTCAGTTTATTTGAAGTATGTTTGCAGTTATTGCATTTGTTAACTCACACCAGCATTTTTTACTTGACATGTAGCTTTGGGCTATTGACATTATTGATTTAAATGTAACAATATGGTTGCAGACTGAACTCCATTTATGAGAATATTCATAAAACATTTACATATTTTTACACAGTGTTTTAGTTTTTTTAACCAAATCCATGTCAGTACCAATTGTTTTTGATATCATTGACATCATTATCATACTAAGTCCACATGAGTCAACATCCATATTTACATGGTAGGCGAGATACTTTATATCAAACAAAGCATTATCATCCATCAGATGCACAGAAAGTCTCAGGTTATAAAAGAGAAACAATAAAAGCGTATATGTTTATTCAGTCTTGTCAAGCCAATGCAACGCCAAATGTCTCTGCTGATGAGGAGTGGGATTAATGGAGAGAAGAAAAGGAGATGTGTCTATTCTATGGTTTGCCTGCGTTGGATTCAAACCCATAGTGCTATCAGTTTTCACACAAACACCCCTGGATATCAAGTCTTTCAGGGAAATGACTGTTTCATATGATATGACAACTGAGATTATTCATACAATGAAATTTTAATTGGAAAACGAGTAAAGTGATAGAAACATACAGAAGACTTCAAAGCCAAGTATCACAACATGAGTGCTCCGTCTTTGTCTCTCTGTTCAACTTCTGAATATTCTCACATAGCTTGAATACGTTTGGGTATTTATGCACCTTGTTATTGTGATGACAGAACATCAATTACAAAAGTGTATCTTGCTTGCTTATGTGTTAGCTGCAGATGAGACTTATTCCAGCACGACACACTAAGAAATGTGTTGTTACAGATGAGAATCACCCCAGCAAAGATGAACATGTTTAAAAAGTGGCACTATTTTAAGCAGTTTGAAGATTGCAGCAGCCGTGAAAACAAGGAAGGATAACACAGCATTAAGTACATCACAAGACAGCTGAGGTCTGCGCGTCTTTAATTATGTATCCTTAGTTTACCACAATACCAAAAACAAAGAAAAGAATCAGTACAGAACACAGAGACAGACTCAAACTCATAAACCTTGGTCTGTTTCTTTCCCTGCATGTCAGAAATATTATCCGTTTCTTATTTGGATATTGTTTTCTTTTCTTTTTTATTCAAATCAGGTTTGTACATTGGACCAATATGATGATGTTGATATTCTGAGAATGAAAAGTGGTTGGCAAAACAGCTGCCATGCATCCAAAACCAAAATTTCTTTGGAAACCTTTTCCTTTTTGAGTTTTTTTGTGTTGCATGTCTGAATTATTTGGAGTATGTTTCTGTCCCACACTTTAGTGTTTTGTCCTTTGTGGCTGTTGTAGATAATTTTGGGTATGGAACTGATTTTTATCAGGTGGTTATGTGAGCAGTAAAAGAAAAGACAGCAGAAAAAAATAAGAGGTATACACTCACATAGCCCCTCACTTGGAACACCTGCGCAATCTCATGCATCCCAGTAGAAGAGCTCTGCTGTAAATTTTATTTACAAGCTTCAATATGTTTTAGTAGAAATTGTGAGAAAGGTGATCGTTTTATGTTTACTGCTGAGGTTACAACAGTGAGGTGGAGGTGTGCTGGACTGACTACATGTTGAAAATGTTCCTTACATATAAAATGTCATGCATGTTAATGATTTGGGCAAAATAAGAGGAACACCTCTCAGAATAATTCAGTTCAATTTACCAGCTACAACTGGATAGGCTTTAGAATTTATGGCAGGGCTTTTTTATTGGATTGCACTGGTGCTCCTATCGTACTTGGCTAGTGTCTGTCCCACTAATAAAAGCTGGAATCTTCGTCTTTATGTCTATTTTTTGACAGTCATTCATCCAATAATCTTTGAATGTGGCAGATGTATGGCCGGGAACTCAGAGAAGTTCAGAATTTACTTAAAAGTCATTGAGATGAGCAGTGGTTTTTATTTTTAGAATATTCTGTTCTTCAGCATTTTCATCCACTGCTTTGACTGCTCTTGGGAGGGGCTTAAATCGCAGTTCAGATAGTAAAGACTGATTTATAACTTCACAGTTTATGCAGACTAATGCTACATGCTTGTGGCAGCAAACACAAACCCTTATTTGATTAAATATGTAATGCACCAGCACCA
The DNA here is from genome assembly GCF_036924035.1 of Leuresthes tenuis. Taxonomy (NCBI): domain Eukaryota; kingdom Metazoa; phylum Chordata; class Actinopteri; order Atheriniformes; family Atherinopsidae; genus Leuresthes; species Leuresthes tenuis. The sequence goes on along the minus strand of NW_027325365.1, from coordinate 11,327,080 downwards.
TTTAGAATATTACATGTTTGTTCATGCATTGTACATTTCCATACATTACAGCATTAGCAGAATACTTATGTTAGACTCTTAAAGTAAAAATGAATGCATGGCAAAGAAGGCAAAGAAAGGACAGACTCTCCTGAATTATTGTCTCTGAGGAGATTAGTTTCATGTGACATTTTTAAACTAAACTGCTCTCATTGATCAGGATCATACAGGAGGCAAAATTGGAGGAAATTAGCAACCTCTGCCTTCTAAGACGAAATCAACATACTTCAAATGCCCTCTGTTGACTGTCTCATATTCTATGGATAAGCAAAGAAAAAAATGTGTAAATAGACTGAGTTGGTCCCAAAAATGGTATGGAATTTAAATCAGAGAGAAAAAAATTCACCCAAAACAACATAAACATTTTAAATCCCAGACAGCATCTCACGCCTCAGATTCTCCCCAGCATGCGAGCAATCCACCAGTTACATGGCATGACAATCTGACAGATGACCCGGCCTCCTTGGTAGTAATACGGCCAGGGGTTGAAGCCACCCAGGGGCTCGTGGTAGCGACGGCAGTAGTGGTAACCACGGCGACAATGCTGGCAGCAGTAGCCACGGTCATCCAGACGGTTATCCAGCTCGAGTCCAACATCCCTCTGCAGAGGACACAGGAGTGGGCAGGGTTACAATCACACACATGACAAATGCCAGTCCTCTAGAGGCAAGGGCAGGAGAGGAGGAAGAGGAGGGGGTGACGTGAATTGATGAGGCTGCGTTGGTTGTTGGCCAACAGAATATATGTAAAAAGCAAACAAGATGGAAAAGATCAGAAGCGAAGACTGCGAAAATGCTAACTTGTGTAAGGCTTGATGACTGTGACAAAGAGATCAAGATAGCTATGAGAGGCTTGACTAAAGCTTCAAGGGCATAAAATATGATAATACCCTTGACCTTTCTGTTATACCCAAGGTAACACAACTGGCTGTTGCACAGTGAATCCAGCCTCCACAACCTCTCTACAAGCTCTTTCTTCAGTCAAAGGAACCTTAAGTTGCTCGTTACCAACATAATTACATTATTTCTTTCATCTCTGACCTCTTAACTCCGTCAAATGAAGCACACACCGCACTAAAATGGTTGCCCCTCCTCCAATAGAGCATTCAAATTAGAACTCCTCACGTCTCAGCACCCTCTTCCTGACCTTGACTTTAAGTGCATGGCACATTCCTAAAGCAATTAGCAGAGTAATGATCGCCTAAGAAGGATTCTTTCATTTGCTCTTGCTGGCTGCCTCTGAATTGATAGAGGGGCCGAATGAAACCCAAATGAAAGGTAAATTGGGCAGAATTAATGGCCCTTGGACATTTCCATTGTACCGGTTGGTTCATGCCCTCATGGACTCATGGGACCTGGGAGCCATCCCTTTGATCAAAAACAACTTCAAGAAGTACCACTTAACTAACTGTGCAGGTTGAGGAATCAACTGCCCTCAGTATGCATTTGACCACATTTCAATCTCTTTTAGCAAATTAATCCTTGGAGACAATAAGGCGCTGTCTTGTTAAACTGCTTGGATCCAGGACGGCCTGAGGAGATGAACTGGTGCGCAGATGCTTACAATGACTCAGCTACATGCAATCATGCAGAACAAAACCCATCCACTGTTGGGAAAAGAAAATGTGTGGTCTGTAATGACCCTCAGGGAAACATGGTTGAGTCCTTCCAGTTTCCTAACATCTCAAGTATGGGAATAAGGGAATTTCTTGCATCCACTCAAAAGTCACTGAGCAATCAATCACAGTGGCTTTACAATTTTAGTATTTATTTTGTTCTGTGGCAGCTAACAAAAAGGAGTTCACCACCAGCATGACCAATACGAAGGTACATTTGATGTGAGGAGTGATAAAGTAAGTAACATTACACACTGGTGTGACATATTTAAAACATATAGAGAGAGTACGAAGGATGATATCAAACATAGAGGGGTTTGAGTTATTACTGTGACTGGCACAGGTAGGCTTTTAATGATTTATTGTTTCAGTTAGACTTCAGGTCATCAGCTTCCAGGCAACAATCTGTTATGGAAACAAGACGAAAGCTGTCAAAGGACCAATGATAATCTTATCTGCTCCTCACAGCCCAAACTGGGATGTTAGGAAACGTGGAGCTCCGGCTAGTAAAATGAGGAAAATATTTTATTCAAATGACGTTTGTCAAAACAAACAGCCAACAGGCAGCATTGTACCTTAAAGACAATTAATCAGAGCTATCCTTTTAAAACGATGGGTACATATTAATCACTCTGGCTTGAGTTGACGTCTCTTGTGGGAAGCTGCGGTGATAAGAATGGTTCACCTTGGGAAATCTGAAACAGTCACTCACAAACAAGCAGCATTAATGAAGAGTAAAAGCCATTACCCCCTTCCTACATCTGATTTCATCACACACTCATGCTTACATATGCACATGCAATCACACACACACACACACGCAGACACCTCTGTGCATAATAAGAGACGCTGCATGTGAATGAGTCGGCAGAGTAGAAAACTGTGTCTGTCATTCAATAAGATGTAATGAATCAAAGCATGACTCCTCTAATCTCCACACTTGTTGGTGTTATTTCACACACGCTGATCATCTCTCTTCATGAGCTTGAAGCACATGCCTGAATGTGTTATTAAATCTCATAGCAGAGCTCATCACATTCATTCTGGGATCAAAACAGCAGAGATAACATTGCTGTTTCACAGCCTGCTTTCTATTCAAAAATGTTTTTTTTTTTTTGTAGATACACAGGACGTAGCAACATATGAATAGCTTTGCAGTGAGTCTTGACCTCAGATTTTCATCTCACTGTGGATTGACAATATAATTCAAAGACACAGTAATTCAATAGCGCATATAGCGCGTCATGTATTTCAGTATACTGAAGTGATAAGAAGCTTTAGCTTCAGCGTAAAGATTCCTCTGGAGGCACAAGCTCTTACATTCATAGATTTGAATTTTCTCTGTTATGCATGATGCTGAATGTGGCACCCGGAGGTTTGGAAGGATTTAGCAGGTTTAAAAGGCAACATGAACCCTTGGACATAGACAGAAAGGCAGAGCAGACATGTTTACATGTGCACACGTGTAGTCAATTCTTATTGAAAGCTCATTCTTGCTATATGGGTCAAGGACAACGGTACAATCCCTTCGGGCTTGTCAGAGGGTAGTTATTCAGTTTGAAATTTCCAGGGCCACCTCTGAGACTGGCTGCACTCTGACATGGCAGCCATGGCAAAGTTCAGCAACATATATCTGTCAGCCACTGTCACAAGGACTCAGACGATTATTCTGCCTTATGAGTGTGCACTGTGGGCAGACAGGGCACTGAATTTCAGACTTATGAAATGCAGATTAACTAAATACATGTTTTTATGTCTACTTCTGTGACAGAAAAAAGGATGTGGGGGAAAGAGAAACAGTGTGAGGTGCAGACTGCACGCATTTGCCCGCTTGTTTTCTGACTGTGAGCACATTTACATGAGCTCTGGATGAAAAATGATAAATAAAAATGAAAAAAAGGCTTGGCTCACTCATGTGGCATCCCACTGGCATGAGCGAGAGTTCAGACTCCCAATTACAGACTGCTGCCTGCCCTCTGCTTGGCCACAAAGGCCTTTGTTATCACCAAACCCACAAACAGCACTTGGACTTGCTGCTGGAAAGGATTGCAATGGTATGCATTACTCAGCTGATAGCCGCAGAACGTTTCAAAAGGAGAGCTGAGTTTTTCATCCCTTGGTATGTTTTAATTGCATAGCGTTGCATCTCCTGCCACAGACAATGAGGGAAACGACAGAGAAGCTGGGGAAAAAAATGAAGAGTTGAGCAGAAGGTGTTTCTGGGACAAGCCTGATAAATGTCAACATTATAGGACATCTCATTTCTCTGCGTGTCTCTTGCCATTTCTCCCAGCTCTGAGGAGGAGACTGAGCCTGACTCATTATTGTTGAAGTAAGCTTTAGTGACAATTCACCTGTAAGCACTCAATATGTGTGCCTGTGTGAATATTCTTGCTCCTGTGGATGCTACCAGTATCTTTAGTGTTCAACTGTTGTCTTCTTGTGTCACTGTAAGTGCATAATTCTGGTCTGATGGAAATTCAGTGAAATTCACATTGAAGAGTATCAATGTGAATTTCACTGAATCTGAGATAATTATTCATACAGTATTGAATGATTTACATGCAGCACGCCAAAATATACCACACTGCCTCTCCATTCATTTCATGTTCTTTGATAATTAGGGCTTTATTAATAAATGCAACTGATCTGTGGAGCAGTGAGTGACCTTGAGAGTATTTCTTTGTGCAGTGCTTTCCACTGCCTGGGAAAAAAGGAAGTAAAAAAAAAAAGGCACGAACGGCCGCTGTAAGGCACAAGTTGCTGCCTTTGAAAGGCTGGATATTCCTCTCAATTAATGAAGAGACATTAAGGGAGTCTTCAATGGACTGGCCTTACTTAAACAGATATATATAGAGCAATTGCTATGCCCTCTGGTGCACAAAGTCAGTTTTAACATCAATTAGTGAGCGATTTATATGCAGAAAGAGTCGAGGCAGAGCTGGAGCTGATTGAAGCAGCTCTACTGTATCTCGTGGTGTGGTCCCTGGGTGACGTGGCTGAGAGAGAGGGCCTCACTTACATAGTCATTTACGGGAACGTGGTCCAATACGTCACGGGTGAAACGCTGACCTGTGACCTCCGCGTCAGGTGTATCCACATCCTGAGCCTCGGATTCTGAATGCACAGAGATAGCAGGAGGACAAGGAGATGTTATATGCAATATAAGAGTTTTATATAACTGTTTTGTCTCTTAGATTCAGTTTGGGTCTCAGTGTCACAGTGTTTTTCCTGCAGCTTTATGTCTCCAACAGGTAAGTGAATTATGCTGGACAAACAAAGTTGTTCTTGTTACATGTTCATGCTGATTATAGTTTATAGTCATGGTACATTTATGCAAATAAGTTTTAAAGTATATTGTACTTTATTTGAGAGTGAGTGTTTCAGGGAAAAATTCTACATATATCTGATTGCTTTGTGGACACTTCACATATTGCACTCTCATCATTGAGATGTGAGATAATTTCACCTAACTTGATAAAAGTTCACTGGTTCTATGCATTTTAAAGGATAGGGAGTAGATTAATTTCATAAGTATCTGGTTCATTCAACAAGCAGTGTCTTTCACACCCTGACATCACTTTTTAAGTTAACAGGACAAACTTGCAACAAGCTTGTTTGCACGCCATGCAGTTTCTGATCTCCTTGTGAATATTCACTTTCTTTTAACTTTGCTTTTGAAATTTTTCCAAAACAGAAGTCACAAAGCTGAAAGGTTTTTGCTGCTGCTGGTTATTAACTGTGTCCATCTGCTGTTTTATACTGAGACGGTAGTGTGACTATTTCAGAAGCTACGATAGAGATGAGAGCGAACTGAACTGAAAAAGTTACGGGCCAGACAGATGCACAATGAGCTGGAAATCATAGTAAAGGTCTATAAAACTGAGGGAATCTGCAGATTCATGTTCATCGTTACAGGCGTCCTCTTTTACTATGCCACATTGTTTTATAGTTACTTTTTGGTGGTTCATTGTTAAGTTATTCTTAACAAGCTCTATTGACCTAATTGAGCTTTTGAACTTTTTTCCTCTTCCTTTGCTTTAGGCTCTAGATTAATGGCTTTGAGTGTGGCAGGCGGACATCTTGAAAAGAGACATTATGGGCCAAGACTTTCACATCATATGCTCTTCACACTGTTTACGTGCATGCAAGCAAAACAAATGGACTACATGTGGAAACTAGGAAGCCTCTGTACATCACGGGAAACTGAAAACAGCCATGCTTCAAATAATTCTATATTCCCGTTATCCCAAGAACTCAAGCTAATGATTTTCTTAGGTCGTGATAACAAGCTTAGAGATGGGAGTTGGTTAGATTTGATCTTTGACTTCTACAGGACAATACTGTGCAGTGGATAAATAAAACTGCAGCAAATAAAATTACACATTTACAGTCAGGACAACGATCATGTAACCCATTATTACAAGAGAAGGAGGTATATTTTCTTGATAATGTGTTGATGTATTTAATTTCTGGAAAACAAAGAGCAATTTGCAAGAGATAAATTAGCAAAATGGAAAGAAATTGCACTTCATGATATCATTACAGGTGTGCCTGTTATAGGGTTTATTACTTATCTGTTAAGACTAGACTTCCTCTAAAAAAGTTTTTTTTTATCTGCATTTTCAGAAACTTTTCTCGAATGCTTCCGTATTTTTCTTCAGTCCCAGCTGCTTTACCTTTCTCCATCTCGGTCTCCACGTTTGCTCCCCTCTTCACTTCTGCCAAACCAGCCATTGATGGTTGCCTCAGAGGGGATTATTTTTTATACCTTTGTACCATTGTAGTGTTGCCATGGCTACCAAATTTAAAAACCTCAGTATACCATGAAATATATTGAGACTTAACAGGTACTGACAGGCTTAATCAGCATTGTGTTAATTTGTTTAGTGGGGGCTTCAAATGTAACATTTATCTATATATTAAAGTCTCACAACTTGCAGTTCCTCACGCTCATACACAGGTTAAAGTAGAGCTGCATGTTTGCTGAAAATTAAATAAGTTTAGAGCATGAAAAATAATTTGCACATCAATATAAGTTGTTAAAATCAGCTCCCTAAGAACCAGCTTACACATTAAAGCACGTAAATATGCTAAAACACTCAAAGAGGTTATACATTATGTGTACAAGTCATGACATTTGCTGATTATCTGTAACTTAAGTAAGACTTTGCAGTAAAGGTTTTGTTTACAATATTTTCTCCACTGTAGTTTTGGTAGTTTGCATGAGTAGAAGATCTGAATTCTCCTTCCACCCCTCAGTCTCTAAACTTTCCTTACACTGAGAGAACAGCCTGGGCCAGCTGCTCATGTGGTTGGTAAATCATGCTGTCTCTGTGGACCTGCACATAGCCTGTGGGGATGGCCTCCAGCGAGAGTGTTAATAGTGTGCATTTAGAGGCAGAGCTGCCCCCTGCTCTCACCGGTCAGGGGGGAGGGATGGATCCAGTGGATGGGCAGCTGCTGGCAAATCTCCCAGATCTTGGAGTCAAGGAGGAAGTCTGGGTTAACGATGGGCTCCTCAGCAGGAACCCACACTTGGGAGTCCTCCACCTTCATATTCACAGCCTCGGTCTCATCCGCCTGCCCGAAAACACCACACACACATATACACTCAGTCAACTTGTACATATTCTACAACAAGCTAGTGCCTGCAAAACTGCCTGTACCCCCACAAAGAACAGTCCTGCATTTGCACTCTCCTCCCCTGAGTCATGCAGCAGTTTCAGTCTTGTAGTTTCATCTATCACCTTGCTGTCTGCTGAGAGGATGGCAACTTCCTGACTCCTGACTCCCACTGCCCCGTCCCCCTTCTCACTCTGAGTTTCACCCTCCTCTCAAGCCTCCGGCATGCTCTTTCTATCATACATCATTGAAATTCACAGACAGTGATGATTTGACTTTTAAATGACTTTAGAAGTGGTCTTCATTACTCCGAGTGTGGCTGCAATATCGTTTAATGTGACAGACACAATAAAGACTTGCATTCTCCTTCCACGCGCCACCCCCCGCCCTCTCTCCACCCCCCCATCCCTCCACCCCTAACACAGTGCTTCACTTGGCACCCAGCACTATCAGTGGGCTTAATTTGTTGATACTGTAGTTCATGAGCTGTAAAGTAAACTATTATTGCTTAATGATAGCGACTACATGTCAGCGTTGTCTAATAGAGACATATGAAGGGGATTTGGTAATGCTCTCCCCTAACAGTGCGGATATTTATTTTCTTCATGTATATGTAAATACACACACACAAACAAACCCCTCTTCCCATTCCCTTGTTAATTAGCAGCCCAGAACAGAAAAACAGTTCACTTGACAAATGTTTTTACAAGGTGATTTTCTTCCAGTCTGCAGCTTAATTGCACATTAGTTAAGCTTGATGTAGAATCCTGGGGCTATAGTAGGAGCAAGAATCATTTATACTAGGTCGTGCCCCCTCCCTCATGCTCACCCTGTCACTCTCGCTTGAATTAAAATTTTGCTTTCCACGCTGCCTCTTGTTTGTCGTCCTGTGACATGGTTTGACCTGTAAAAATGGGGGTGGGGGGGACCAAAACGACAACTTAAGCACATTCTGTCACCTCAGAGCTTGTGTTTGGGTGCAGGAGGTGTTCAGTCAAGCTTTTGACACACTTTCCCTCACTTTTAAGCCTCGGCCAGCAAACTAATGATGACTCGGAGGACTGGTGTAGCGGGGCGCTGGTGGTACAGCAGGGAAGGTGGCTGTGGCATTGAGCTGGTTCACTCACCGTTCCCGTGGTTGCAGAAATTAAAATCAAACTCAAGGAACACAAACAACACTCTCTAATTGGACCTCTTAACTGTTGAAGCCAAGTAAGTCTTCTTTGGAAAGTAAATGGAGGTCATGACATGGAGCTCACAGCATGACTTTGACTTCACAGTTGAGAAACGGCTCCAATAACTTGTAGGAGAGAGCGCTTCGGGGGGAGTGGTAAAGGTCAACATTTTAGCATGGGGCATGGATTTCTAAATGCCAGTTGACAAGCACAAAGACAACATGATTACAGTCTGCCCGTTTATACACACTTGTGAAAGCCTTTCCATTTTTCTATTGACAAATGATGTAGTATTTGAACACAAAAGCAACTCTTCTATCAAGTATTAGACCTTGGGAATAATGATAATTTGTTTGCTGCTGCCTGCTCCTGGTGTATATATGCTTTTTCGCCAACAGTGCACAACTTAATTATACACCAGTTGTGCTGTAGTTAACAAATTTACCCTATCCTGCCACTGTGTCCCAAGGGGAGGGAAACCCTGTCGACAAGACGCATTGTTTAATGTGGTTTCATGTTTGCCAGAAATCAACGAAGATTTTCTCACCATACCCGGGAGCTTTCACATGCCGCATCCAACACGAGCCAGATTTTTTATGTAGTTGACCAGCTGGTGAATTTTAGTCAACAACCCTCTTTAAGCAGCTCACTGTACGTGTGCTGGTACCTGGGAACTAAACGGATGATCACATCAGCAGTTGAAACGGAAAAAAAATCATTTCATCTCCACTGATTGAGTGGATTAGCTCATTATGACTGAGTCAATCGTTGCAACACCTTAAGCTTTTCTCAGCTCCGTTATATTTGTGCCACTAATAAATAGAAAAAGTGTTTTTTGGGAGCAGAAAACATGTAGAGTTTAAAAAGGAGCACCATGTGTCGACTTATCTGCTGTGTTGCTCAATGAAACTTTCCTGACTATCCTGTGCCAAAGAACAAAATGTTCCCTAAAAGATGATTATATAAGTTATGAGACAGCAGTAAACAAAATACAAAATAAAATATAAAGATAAAAAACATGGAGCTTGTGGGGTTGGTGAGTGGAAATTAAAAACGGTTTGGACAGTAATGTTTATTTCAGGACTAATATTGATTTTTTTTTTAAAGTGAATGTAGCTTAAGAAAGCATTATTGTCATGGTCTATGGATTTAGTTTTGTTCTTTGTTTTAATGTTGTTTTGGTCTTTTGGATTTCCATGTACTGTAATTCCTTGCATTACTCTGCCATCGGTTTACCGTCTCCTTCTTATTTAATTTTTCTTCCTAATTTATTTGGGATTGTTAGCCCGCTTGTTTATACCAATGAGTTTACTTCCCATTCTTGTTTCACACCAGGTCCTAGTTTTCTAAATTAATAACTGCATCATATTTGACATAACAGCTCTCAGTATATTTAATTCCAGGTTTCTTTTGTCAGTGCCAGACCCTCATTTTTTTCTCTTGTGTGTCTCTCCTCATGACCAAGTTCACTGCCAAGTTAGGTTGTTGTTCCTGCCACATTCTTTTAATTTGGATTGGTGTTTTTTCTAACTTCCTGCCATTGCAGAGCTTTTTGGTTTGTTCTGAAATTAAAGTTTATTTTGCTTTTCCTCACCTGCCGGTCTCTTGAGCCTGAGCGTGTGTTTGGGTCCTCTCTTACACACAGCTGTGACAATAATAACTTGTAGGGAGACATTTTTGAGCCAGTGCCTAGCAGCCTTTGGTGGTATTTCATTTTGGAGGCACTTTTGCATCGACTTCACAACAGACAGCAGGTGATTATATCCATTTCTGTACAGTCTATGACCGCAAAATGTCTTCAGAGTTAATGTCTTATTTTTCCACTTTAAAGAAAGTGATAGGGATATGTTCCAAATTTACTGAATTCCTCTATTATCAATGTGCTCTTCTCCAAACTGAATGAAATTTTGCTTTGTAGTCTTAACAAGACTAACAAGGTAACAAGCAGAGAAATAAAGCCTTGGTGGTAGAATAGACTGAGGATTTAGGCTCTTCAGTAAACATGTAGTGATACTTTTCAAACTTCAATAAGTCTTAGAAACCGAATAATGATACAACGATAGACAAAAAGTCTCAGACAGTGCTGAGTATGACTTTATGAGTATGTTCCCGGCTGGGCAGCATTTGTTAGGGGTTAGCTATCAACTGTAGGTGATTATGAACTATGGATGAATTTTCTGCCACATTTTCTGTGTGACCTGACTTTGTTACTGAATAAATCAGCACAGTTAGTGAACCTTATTGTTGAGGTTTCACTGGCCACCCTGCCATTCACTGAGCTCATGTAGATGAATATGTGACAATCCACATTGTGTGCTGCTGGACTTTGGTGAATTAAGAGCCTCTGCATTGGTGTTGTGTCTTAGAACACAATTTTGCTGTTTGCAGTTGTTGTCTAAGTGGGAGGTTTAGGGTTGCTGGGTGAGTGTTGGTCATCCATATTAAGTGACTGTTTAATGGTGCATGCAGCATCCACTGACAATGTTAAAGGGTATGAGGGAGGCGGACGGTGATTTCTGTGTCAGACTGGGAGAACTGGAATGAAGCTCGGGGATTACTCCCTCAGACATTTCATTGAGAAGGCAAATTGAAAAGGGAAGAAAAATCTTAGCAAACAATTCATGTTTGTCACCTGGTTCTCCCTCGCAGGGGCGGCATTTTCTTATCAGCTGCCTGCAGTTTTTTTTTTCTTTGTTTTTCACCTCGGCTCTCAAGTCTGCTGCTGTTGCTTTGAGCCATTTCTCCTAAAAGCCTGTGGTGGGGTTAAGCAAGGAACCACAAGTGCTTGGCTTTAACCCCTGTGAGCTTCATGTGTTACACCACTTGAGAAGGAACTTGTGCTGATCTCCTGCAGGGTCACATGTGGGTGGATGCTCGCAGAGGATGGATCAGGGGCCGGTGTGGAAGTCAGGACAGACTCAGGTCACTGTTTATAACCTAAATATGCCCCAGTAGGGTATTTATTGATTTATAAGTGACTGTCCTCCACCCAGATATGACCTTATGAATCATTTGCCCACACAGGCCAAAACATCTAGAGGTGCATTTAAAGAATATATGACCTCTTGTGGTTGTGAGAGCAACTGCATGTAAACTGTAAAACATGGTGTCCATGAAGGTAGCTGCTGTGTTTTAAGAAGTTGTTGATGTTGTATTTCAATTCTAACCATGATGGTTTTCTAACCCCAACAAAGTGATGTTATTGCCCCAACCCAGCCTGGAGGTAACCAATTTAAACAGTTTGCATCTACAGTCAGTGAGGTTTAAAAGGTTCCTGTTTCATTTCAACTATTTATTGGTGATACAACCCAGATTGTGGGTCCCAACATAACTTTTGAAAATGTACTAAAAGAAAAGGTAACACATGTTTAAAGTCTAAGAGAAGCAGTGCAACCCCCCTCCAAAAAAAAAAAACATGCCTGTGTGTTGCAGCAGAAAGAAATGCGAAGCTTCACCAGATATACCCCAAACACACCTTCACAGGTGGAGCCATTTAAGACTATTAAAACACCACAGCCAATGTGGAATGACAGCCCAGGTGAGGGCAGATGGTGATGCTAATGTGAGCTGTTGTAGCAACAAAGACGAAATCATTATAACATTTTAAAGAGCCAAACAGCAGGTCATCTTTATTCTGCTGATGGAAAATAAAAGTAGAGTTTGTTTTTAATCAAAAACAGAAAAAATTGGATGTATTTTACCAGCTATCATGACAAGGAGGATGGATCGATTGCATCATGGCTTCGCACAGAAAAGACTTTCAACGTTACTTTAGGTGAGACGCAGAGCTTTGTTTTGAAAACTTAAATGAAAATGCAAATGAATGTTAACTTCATTCTTCAGCAATCAATCTTATCTGACTTGATAGTCTCTTGGCTTGGTTTGGATATGGAATTACTTGGGTTTGTATGAGTCAAGGCTCAAAGTTTCAGGAGTCAGAAGAACTGTTTCCCTCTGTTTTAAGTCTTTGTGCTATGCTAATCTGCTGCCAGCTGAGTGAAGGACTGAGTAGTTGCTGATTAAATCCCTCCGTAAAGCACAGTGTTAGAAAATATGTCTTATTACTTTACAGTAATTATCTTTTTCTTGTCTGTTTCACATTCAACCATCAGACCAGGTTGACCTAAACTACCTGCACTACAGAGAATATTGTATGTTTAATTATAATAAAGGCAATAATGATGCTTTCACCAAAACATACTTAACACATCAAATTACTAAATGTGTTATGTTCTTGGGAGTCGTTTAGATGCCATCGCTCAAGGGATAGTTATACCAGTGTGAACAACTTGATGCAAAAAAAAAATAATTCAAAACACCTTTTGAATCATATTTGATTGAATATGAGGGCCTCCATCACTACTGGTATGTGCCCCAGTTGTTTGCTGGCCTTACATGACTCACTTCAGAGCTGTGAATTGAGCCAATTAGGCTTCACATTGCACAAAAGAAGATAGATGGCATGGACATATGGTGCTGCCTGGGCAATTAGTATCTGTAAATGTGGATCAGACATTATGAAGATGAGAAGGATAAAAAAACTGGTGTTTGCTTTTTTTCTTTTTTTTTTTTTTTTCTTTTTAGCGTAACAGCTTGTGTTCTTAAAGTTGAAACCGAAGCTGCACGGGCAATTGGCTAACTTCTCCTAAAATGAAGCAGTGAGTGGTGAGAGTCAGAGATTTGCCAGCCACTTCCTCCCAGCTCCAATGTGAAATGTAAATGTGAGCAGTTGAGACATTTGAGAGGAGGATTTTCTCTTTGAACATGCGGCCCGCTCTGTGAATTGCACTGTGACACTGAAAAAATGGGAATTCTGATTGAGTGAATGTCCTCCATTTCTTGTTCTGAAGTTCACATGCAACTATAAAAACCCAGAGAGGTCAAATGAATCTTGCTGAGGGAGCCTCCTGAATTTCACAAAGAAAACATCTCTTAAAAAATACCATTTTAATGGTTTACCTCTCACTCAGTACTCTCTGGCACCCTTCCCCCTTTAGGCTATTTTGGTAGAGCCTTTGGAGGAGATGATTAAAAATTAATATTGGCTCAAGATTGACAGCAGGCACCATTTGATGTGAGCCACAAAGAGGCTACGGGTTTGTGGTTAGCTTTCTGGCAGTTTCACAGGCACCACAAACCCTAGTTTATTCCTCAGTGAGAGGGGTGGTGAGATAGGATGAGATGGACAGGCTGAGGATATTTGTGTTGCTCACAGAGCTCTACTCCGGTTATCTCCTGACAATATGCATGACAGCCTCTGCAGGACTACAGAGAGTCCAACGTGCATATAGCAAAGTGTGGAAGCATACTGTACCAGTAAATCTCTGTCCTCGGTCTGCACCTCTGCTACTGTGGGTAGTCTCTTCGTTTGGGTCCTGATGTAGCACCGCTGATGTTCAGCGAACCGTATCCCAGTGATCCCCTAAGAAAAAGAAATTGTGGGAAACTCTGAAATTCAGACACATTCATCACTTATTAGTTGTCTATGGTGTAGTTATCTCATAAGATATTGGGCATTCATTTAAAAAAAAAAAAGCTGATAATCAAAGCAAAACATTTAAACCAAATAATAATAAAAAAAGAGGTGTGTTTTGATCTTTTTTTTTGTCATGCTATAAAATTGATGACTGCTTGGCCCCTGCAATGCTGCTCTTACTTTAAAGCTGAATTCAGAGGAAAAAGTGGGGGTGTTCCACTGTGGCTGTATAATACTTCATGGCAGGATATATTGCACAGGAGAGCCAAGTGACATTGTCGAGAATGAAGTGTTTTCTACAGAGAGTGCCCCCATTGAATTAGCCAGTCATAGGTCCCTGTCACTCTCTTAATCTGTGCAGTCAAGTGTGGAGTCACACTCTTCAGCTCCACTGATGATCCTCCACCATGTGGACTGTAGTTCCATTCAGTCTGACACAGAGCCTCAATAGGCAAGAAAGATCTGTTAATTCTCTTTCGCTGCTTTTCTGTGTTAATCTAAGATATTCAGGCAGAATAAGTCTGGAAGACTTTCAGTAGATCAGATTGTATCCAATTTATTTTCCGCAGCACTGCTCATTCAGCATACTGTATTAGAAGAGACAGCTGGATCTACATCTGACACTGTGGCTTTAAAATTGTATCAAGTGAAATTTGTATGAGCTGTACCATGAAAATGGACTTGATTCAATCTAAATTTAATTACAGTGACACAGTGATTGTTATGACATCTCCTGTGAATCGGTTAACGTGACTGTGTGGGTGTGATTTCTACATTTTTCTGTGTTGCTTGTCACTCTAAGAGCCAGATACCAGCTGCGTGAGATAACATAAAGTGAAGGTTGTCATAATCTACCGCCTGTAATTTCATCTGTGTGGAAAAAGGATGGGGCAATAATGGTCTTGAGCACAAAAGTATGTTTATGCCGGACTTTATTGTGATGAGTCTTTGTTTAATCAGGGTCTGTGTGTTGGTGAGCTGCAGCAAAAGAGAAGAGGGCAATGCTGTGATGAGACACGATGATTACTGGACTTGGTCAACCAGAAAATGAAGAAAGACACAGTAATATAGAAGAGAAATGGGAAAGCAATGCTATTTTAATGGGCAATGCTGAAGTATCTACATATGAAGCTGTAAACCTTCTTCTCGCCGGTTTGGTGTAAAAGAATTGTTGCACTCTTACACACCAAACCGAAGAGGCCCCTGCTGGGTTTCTTTGTATCACCAATGTCTGAACAAACAGAATCGCACATGAACACGCTGCAAAGCTGATTTCTACCCGTCTGCTAGGATGTGTACAATCTGCACATACTGCCAGTGCAGAAGGGGATAGCGTTTTGTACAGAGGTGGTACTGAGTCACGATTATCACTGTCTCAAGTTTCTTCATTCCACATGGACATGGTTTTTACAAAAGTCTTGCTTGTTTTGGAGAAATGAAGATGACGAATGAGAAAATTGTGTGCGACATCTTGAAGTTTAGTGTCAGCTTATTGTTTCTTGGTCTCCATCCTTGTGTACTCGTGTGATTGGGAAAACAGTCAATCAGGGTGAACGTTCATCAATGGCCACAGCAGTTCACCGATGCTCCAAATGTGCCAGTTGGTCAGCTTGGTTTGTTTGAACCCTTAAAGGACATGTGACATGCATCATTTAGTTTATTCAGAGCTAAAGTCATGCCAATGTGTACTAGTTTGGTCAAAACTTTCAGAAATTTCTTACACGTCACCTAAAATAGTTTTTGTTTTTCAATGTTAAAATTAAATATAAATCTACATCCAAGCTTAATCCAGCTGTAGTATTCATACAGTAAATATAGCTAATGCAATGTATGATTCGTGGCTGCAGTAAAACAATGCATATTTGATGAATTTTTTTTTTTTTTTTTGGGTTGTTGTTGTCTTTCTCACATTCTTTGGATATCAGTCAATCAGGCATCCAAGCAAGATGTTATGTTACCGTGGGCTATCCTCAACATCATCAGTAGTTTTCCTGCAGTCATGAATTAAAAAACATGCTCCAAAGAAATCTTAGATGGATGAACGCTGGGGGCTAGTTTTGATGCTTCAGTTTGATTTGCTGTGAGATGAGGAGGCAGTAGAGCGCAGAGCAGCAGAAAAGAAAGGTTAGATTTTTTTGAATTCCCCTTAGACCAACATATTCACAGCTAAAGGCAATCTGAAAGGAAGAGAGAAGTATAAAGCCACAAAACAGCAGTTTAATTTACCTTATTGGTAGATGATCACCTCAGGTGTACTGATTTCTTGGTATTACTTTCCAGCTGATGGTTAGCAGTTGAGAAATTAAAAGAAGGATATGAACTAAATCCAATTATTATCAACATTCCTCTTTTTTAAAAAAATAAAAATCACTGCACTCACCAGTAGTTTCTCCCAGCATCTGGTTGATTTATGGATGCTGGCTACTTCATCCTTCAGGCTAAAAGCCATTTTGAAGGTAAGAAGCCAAAACTGATTACTGACAACTTCTGTGGCACAAACTCAGCCGTAAGTTCCAATACCTGTACTGAGAGGCTGGCATCAATTTAGGCTCTAAGGGTTCTATGTGACCAATAAGGCCAGGTGGTAAATTAAAAGAAAAACTTTGCCCACCTTTGTTTGACATTCACCTTTGCAATGGTTAACTTCAAGGAAAGAGTGCTTTTATAGTAGCAGTACCTCTACATAGTTCTAGACATAATTTGTCATATTTTAAGCAAGGTCATTTCCATCATTTATGGTTTCAAAAAGTCTGAAGTAAAAATCCTCCTACATAGTTGGTATCTCTGCCTGAAGATGTATACAGGTATCTTAGAAAAATATATTTATTTTATCCAAGATACCTGTATATATGCCTTTTTCCCCATTCACTCTTAAAACTAATCCCAATTTACATTAAAATGCTAACATGAAATGTTACCTTGTGTATTCATTTTTATTTTTTAAAATTTTTTTCCTCAGTGGACAATATTTGAACTGCGCTTTCTGCTGAGATATTGTAACATTAATGTTGTGCTATTGTGGTTACCTAACTCAGTTTTACAGTGGAAATGTTTGAAATGGTTTAGTCTTTTTCTCAGATTTTTGCTCCTTGTCTTTCACCATTGTGCCATGTTGTGACTGTAATGATTAAAATAATTGTCTGTGTGAAACATTGGGACCACTGAGCAGAACATATTTGTATGAATTAAACAACGCATTGAAGCAAATTACTTGCATCCAAGATTTTTGATTATCAAGTTATTCGGAATTGTTTCAGCCCTACTGGGAACAATACACATCACTTCTTTGGGCCTGGTCATCCGCTCGCATGGCTTTTCATATCATTGTTATCGTTCCCACCAGACGACCCTATGACTTCAGCACAAATCTCTGCTGTTCTCTCTGACTTATCCACATGGATGAAGGAAGACTACCTTTAACTGAATCTCTTTAAGTATGAGCTGTTTGCCATCCCAGTCAATCATTCCATCCAACACAATACCAACATAAGGTTCCTCTTTAATTATCTTTAGTTACAAGAAAGCTGGGTGTCATAATTTATGACCAGCTATCCTTCTCTTACCACGTTACATCGGTCTCTCGACCATGTTCTTTACGACATAATAAAAATCAGGCTGTACTGACTCGGTATACCACTGTGCTCTTGGTACCGGTAAATGTCTTGCGCCCAGAACACTGCAATGCTCTTCCTGTGGGTCTCACTGCCTGCACAGTGTTCCCCTCTTGACCACTGAATCCTCTCAGGATTGTTGTGTGGTACTGCCATAGCTACACTCAAGGGAGTCTGAAATCCAGGCTGTCCAGTCCCACTCTACCTTCAAGAACCTCTTGAAGACTCATCTCTTCAGTAAACACCTCCTCTCCTGACACCCCTAACCTCCTCCTAATTTCACTTATGTACTTGTTCTACTTAAACTCAGTCATTTAGATAGCTTCATACTGACTTAGTACTCTGTACAGACCAGGATTTCTTACTTTAATGTTGCTTTGGCTAAAAGCATTAGCTGAATGACTACTACTACCATCTACTTGAGAATAAGGACTTTCTGTGATGCTACTGTGCAAGGATCTGTTCACATATCATAATTGTATGATGATTGGTTAAATGTACAAAAGTACGTTCAACTCATCTAAACTGTTCTTAATGTTAGCCCAAAAAATCCTCAGTCTACATGCAATGAAGAAATTCTGATGTGATTAATTTATTTCTCTTGTCTGCATCACTGCAGCATTCCTATCTGCTGTGCAAATGCAACCAAATGTCTTTAAGATAAACTCATCAGTCCACAAAGCACTCAAAGAGGTCTTGGAAGTGTTTGATCCAAATATGCCTCTTGATGCAGATAATGATCTGGAAGTCTAGCTGAAGGCTTTGCATGGTTCTCCTGTTTTTTTTTTTTTTTTTTTTTTTTTTTTTTTTTTTTTTCTTGTTTTGTTTATTGTCTGGAATTGTAAAAATGTTGCTTTAAATTCAGGAAAAAAATTTACATCTGCAACTTCAGCAGATAATTTAATCTTTTATTCACAGTACCAGAAATGTTGAGTGTAGCTCAAATGTCACTGCTTTTGTTTAATGTCGGTATTTGTAGTCAAAACTTCCACTTTGTAAAAGAGCTTTTCATGTATTTAAGGGGTCAAACTGGGATCAGGTTGCAAGTACTTGTGAAGGCCATCAACAATAAAGCTGTCGCAGATCTGTGGTGAGATGCATGTAACACTTAAGTCTGTTGGTCCAGGGCATAAGGTCTCCTCAACGAGTGGGAGGACATCTAATCAAAAACGCAACGTTTACTAGTCTTGTCAGAAGCCTTAGAGTTTAGTTTATGGCCCTGTGGAATTGCACAGCTGTCCTTAAGTGTCAGGTCTACAGAGCTGTTCAGAAATGTGCTGTGCAGTCCAGGTCTGCTGTTTCTACATTTCTCCTCGGCCAAGCAATTTGCGTTACAAGAGGTTTTCTTTAACAGATGTTGCTGAATGCCATGGAACTCAGGAACAAACTCCACAACAAGCACGATCTCATAAATCAAATAAAGGTAGCTACATGTCATGTGCAAAGAGCGTATCTATTGATGAGCAGTGCCAAAAAGCCTTTTATGGTGGTTGAGATACACAGTCAGACTCCACCAGGAGTGTAAAGTTCATCTTCCATTTGACCCCATACTTTTAAATTTACTTAAGTAAGAAACTTTTCTTTTGTTTTTGGTTGCTGTGGGGTTAGATGTGGGCAATAAAACTAACTGGTGAGATTTACAACATTCATAGAAATAATTGGTCAGGGTTAGGATAATATCATGGCCTCTTCGAAAAGGACATTTAGATGTGTAGTGCAAAGGAATTTCTTCTGCTTACCGGGTCCATCTGAAGAAACACAAAATGTTGTACTTACACAAATATCACTCTGAAGCAGGGCTTGGTAACATGTTACAAAGTAATAACACAAATCTGATTAATAGCATTTTTTTTTTCTTATAACTAGCATCAAAACTCAGTTTTGCAATTGAAGTAATCAGTTAATGATTGCACTGTCATTGGCTATCAATTAATGATGACGTTTTACAATTCTGCAGGCACACTCTAATAACACAGCAAAAAAAGAACAGCTAAATTAATAAAAAAAAAAATTCCTGACTCGTTGTCCATATCTCCTGTTTCTCCGGAGGCAGCTAACAAGACGACAGAGATGCCAGCATTTACATTGTGGGAGTTCTCACATTACTATGAAATTCCAGCTATGATAAATTCCTTTCACCAGAGGTTGGTGATGCACAGGAAAATGTCTCAATATTTAACATGAACGGCAAAAGGACGGACTGAAGCATCTGTCTACAGTCATAGACGCTTAATTCTTAAGCATCTAACCTGTGTTTGAGTCCAACCTTGACGCTGCTATTTTGCTTGGTGTTAAATTACACAAATGACTTTTCCTTACAACTTAAATGTTTTGCTGACATCTTACATATTGCCATGGTGTTGAGTCCTGTGAAGGTTCTGTTAAAGAATCTGCACCAGGCGTGCCCACACAGAAGTGAGGTTTGGGGGTAGTGTCTGCTTTCAAAGTGACGCTGCAGCCTCCTGATCAAACATTAGTATGTGACGAGCTGGGAATGAAAAGGGATTGCAAACTATTGCAAGTCTGAGGCTAATCACAAAATGCATATAAAGAGTGCAGATATACATGTGTAGCATCACAAGGTGTATATAGAATTTATACATTAGTCTAATGTTAACCACAGCAGAGGTAACTATTGGCCAAAAATATTTCTTCAACATTAGCTAAAGTTTAAAAATCATAACCAAAGTATAAAAGCTTTTGTTACTTTAATATTGCCTGGATTCTTTCTTTGTTTTTGTGGCATCACTTTAGTGCACACATTTGTTCTTCATCTTCAAAAACTTAACCTTTTAAGACATTTGTTTCTGTTTTAATATTGTTTTCTTTCAGGATGTATGATTTCACGTGAAAATGATTAAAATAACTCCAGTTATTCCATCTAAGGATGCCTTCTTTTCCACATTGAAAGGAGTCTTTTGGTACACAGTCCTGGTGGCATAATTATCTCATTTTCTACTCTCCACACAGCCCCCAGGCTTGATGGAGATTGTTTTAAGGGTGCTTTGGTCTTTGTAATACCATGAGACGTTCCCTTTTTTTTTTTTTTTTTTTTTTTTTTTTTTTTTTTTTTTTTTTTTTAACAGCAAAAAAAAATCCTAACATCAGAGCCCAATCTCTCACATATTGTTACTTAATACATGTTTTTTTTTTTTTTTTTCCTCCCTCTGTCACAATGAGGTTTGAATTACTCTGCTCAGTCGGTTGTTACTTCAGTCTTCCGTGGTAGAGCACTGAATCAAACAATTCTACACCGGGGCTGTGTTCACATACAGGAAGTGGAACAAGCAACAACCACATGCGTATTGCATGTACGTGGTGCATACTTGCATGCACACACAAATATGTTGGGCTGGAAAAGAAAGGGGAAACAGAGGCTAATTTCAGAGGTTAAGGTTTTTTCTTCTTGTGCTGGTTTCCATCATTTTATAACAAAAGCCAATTGTAACAAAAAACAATAACCACTCATTGCAGGTTTTTGTTTGGGATGAAGGGTATCCTGTAACATTCAGCCTTGCAACCCAACATTTCACAGTAAATAATGGTGTGAGAGTAAGCACATTCATTACCCAGTCAAGCAGCACGCTCCCCCCTCTGAGGTGCAGCAAGTGTAACCTCCTGCACACTCCAACAGGATTTAGGAATGAAAGGTAAGTTAATGAGTTCTGATGGAAACAAAATTGCAGTTGAAAAAGGTGCAAGAAACAAATAGTAAAGGGTTCTTAATGGTATTTGTCTCTGTACTGAGAAGAAGTTGCTATATAGAATTAGTGCAGGAAAGCACTTTTATTTTATTATTTTTTTTTTTTAGTAAGACTGATCGTTTTCTCTGGACTGTTGTGTGCACATAAATCTCCACTTGTGCTGCTGTTTTTAAATTACTGATGCATATGCACAGTGTTTTAAAAAATTGCATGTTAGATCTGTGTATAAACCCCTTGGAGAATGTCATTTCCATTGCTCTTACTGGGATGATTTAATGGAGGCAAACCATTTTCTTTCTTTGGTTTAGAGTGACAATAGAGAAAGGACTCGAGGAAGATGTGATTTCAAGAGAGGATAAATGCTGTCAATTGGCTCTTTGAAAAGATCAGGATGTGAACGTCATAATTCCTTTCTCTTGAAGCGAAGACATGATTGAACTGTCAATTTTTCATCAAAAGAAGGCTAGCTTACATGGCCTTGTTTAACCCTCACTTACATTTTTGAAGTCATGCACTTCAAGAACCTCCTGACTCCCGTTTCCCATTCGAAAGATCTCAATGCGCTCATCTGGGTCAATCTCCATCAAACTGTCTGTCTCCAGGCCATCCAAGACAGCTTTGTACCGATGGTCATAAACCTGTAATGATAAAAACAATTACACACCTCATGTACTGCTTTACAATTGTGTACAAAGTTTAAATTAGTAATGTAAAAATGAAGCAAATTCCCAAATTTCTCAGTCCAGCTGCAGTGTCTGTCACAAAACTTCTCCATTAGCAACTCTGCCCATGCCAACATCTTAGAACTTGACCTCACTTTAAACAGTTCTGGTGCTACTCTCAGTGAGAGTCTTAAACATTAAAGCTGTATTAGTCTTCTTTTTCTTTTATTACAGAAAGATGCCTTTCTGAAATTAATTTTGTGTGCGTGTGGAGAAACCTTTTATAGCTTTATATATTTTGTGATGTTTTAGACTGAGCAACATGCATTCAGTTTACTTTTTTCATGTCTGTGTACAAAGCTCCTCAGTAACGAGCCAAAACTACTTCCCTCTGACTGCTGCCCTGTTGGTTACCCGTCTGAAAAAGCTCTTTAATTACTCAACTTTGTTGGACAACAACTGGGAGGTCGGTAGGTGGATCCAAACGTCTTGAATTTTAGAATGATGGAGGCTACTGTCTTTCTGAAATTCTGCAGGATTCTGCTTTTGTATCTTTCTCCCAGATTTGTGCCTTGACAAAATTTGTTCTGGTGGCTCTATCGATGATTCTGTGCCTTTTGTTTTCACCCTGTTAACTGTCACCCTTATAAAGACAAGTGTGAACTATGTTGCGAGTGTCAGAACAAAGGATCTTTACACATGCAAATGAGATATTTCAACATCTTTATATTTTGCTTGTTTTTTTTTCGATATGTGCTCTAAATTTTTTATTTTTTTTGTTGGGTTGTGTGAAAACTGAAGTAGGGTCATTAAATGTTTTTTTTTTTTTGTTTGTTTGTTTTTAAAACTGGAAGGGGTATATTTAAAAAAAAAAAAAAAATTCACAATAGGCAAAAAATTGCCTTTTAGGTCTGTTATCGATTCCAAACATGTCCTGGTGTAAATTTCTCTTTAGTCTTATTATACACACTGGTTCTCATTCCCAATATTTTAAGATGGTACAAAATTGTCAAAGCCAGTTGTGTCCTTTTGCTGTTGTTGTGACAAACCTACATTATTAAACATATCAATGAGGGATTAGGTCCACATAGGCAGGTAGATGGTGGGCTTTTGTTCGACTCTCATGTCAGGTTTGGGGAACAAAAGTAATTGGTTTTATTTAAAGGTCCAAAGCACAGCCTTAGAAACTGAAAGTTTCATGAAGGCAACAGAACCTGTCCAAATCAAACTGAACTTCAAAATTTGTTTCATCCATACTTCATGGTAAGGACTCTGGGGCACTAACTGAACTGGCTGTCACAATACAAAACGCATGAGTTTTGAACTCTGGGAAAGAAAATACGTCCCTACTGTACATCCTTATGTAATAAGTAGTTGTTTGTTGAATTATCTCATTTAAACCAAACCCTTTTGTCTATATGTTTATCCACTGGAAAAAACTTAAGTCAGCCATATCAAAAAGAAATGCTGAAAACTATGGAGCAAAAAATGGTCTAAAAAAGCTAAGCGCACATATGAAGAGTTGATTGATCTGTATTCTTGTGACTCCCTTTATTGTTAATGCATTAGGGACATTAGGATTCTATATTTCTATCAACAGATGTCACTAAGTGAGGAGTTATCAGTAACAAAACTGCAGGAGCCAGAACATTTTTAGGACAGCTAGAAAAATAAGTCCTTCTCATATGCAACATTTTACTGATGTAGTCAAAGTGACAGCTATTTAAACAGTCGCTTGCTGAATTAGAATATTTGCGCTGACAAACTAAAAGGTCAAACATGAAATTTTATCGACAGAAATTTGCCTAAGGAAAGCAAAATAAAGACATTTTAAATCTCTCGTACAGTTGGGGCTTTTCTCTTCAGTGTGTTGCCTCAAAGGGATGTTGTTTATCACAACTGCTCGCTTATGTACTGTTCTTGGACACGCATGGATAGCTCTTAAAATTCCCTGTCTGAAAAATGATTCATGCCCACCAGCTGAAAATATGCTATTAATATTTATGTGAGGGCTGTGTTATGATGAGAAATATATTGCTGAGTTCATCTTCATCTGTCTCAGTGGCAAATCAGAGCCTCGCCAATGAGACGCATGATTAATGAATACACTCAGATGGGAGTCCATCAGGATTTATATCCCCCATCAGAACCAGCTCAATGTCCTCTAACGCTCAAACACAAAATTAGCTTTCACTTAAAACTCTTTTACATGTTCACTATATTACTAGTTTTGCATCTGCTTTCTTACATACAGCTTCTAGGACATTTAAAAGTAAATACAGCGATCACATCTCTCTTTTTGAGGGGAGAACAAAGTAATAATCATCAAATGGGGTATAATTCTTAATATAGGATCACTGTTAGAATGGCACTAGCCTATAAATCTCCATTAACATGGGTCACAGTAGCCATGGCTTCGAAGAGAAGTAGAACTTAAAATTGTCAGGAGAAGGCAAATTGGGATGGGCTTGAAATTTAAGTGTCAATTGAGCAGTTATGGATAAAACTGAGGCTATTAAACAGTCTCAATGTGCGTGTGGTGAATTAAAGTTCTATTTGAGAATATCTTTTACATTAACATAAAGGTGGGAATGAGGGAATAGATTCTCGAGGCTTATTGATTTATACTAAAACAGTGAATTACATTTTCAGCAGGCTATCTCTTCTGATGAAAATCCTGCAGTGAGCATCTCCCCATCGCACTAGGTTGAAATGGATAATAATGTATTACAACAGTTTGACTTAAACTGGTTCAATAGCTAAAGCTGCTGCTGTGCACCATAATTGGCATTCTGAAAATAGAAATGAATAGCCTCTTTAAATACTTACAAATGCTCGAGCACATTGGGGAAACCAGCAGTGTGATTTATGCAGCAATAAGGGGAAGATTTTGGAACGCAGCACAATATTTTACCTTGGTGTAATGATGGTGATCATTATGATTAGTTTCTGTGTTCACAATCTCAGTATTTATGTCTAAAAATATGCAAAACTAGATTTAAAGAGAACTTCTCACTTTCTGTGGAGGAAGAAAAAGGGCTGACAGTTAATTAGCCTCACGTACGACACCAGTCAGACATATAAAATGCCAGCACATACGAAAAGCTTCAATTGATGTTGCAATCTCTGTGCAAGCACTATGAGAGGCTATAATGTGACCACTTTGGTCATGACGACATTTAACATGTTTGACAATACTTTGACAATTATATCACTGTGACATTAGTGCTGCAGAAGGCAAGATTTTAGTTTAAGAGCACACCAGACATGTGGTCTGGAAAAATGAAAAAGAAAGTTCTCATTGAAACTGAGCATAAAATTGTGTAATATGTGCATGAACATTAAGCAACTGACACTAAAAATATGGCACATCGTCATATCATTCTACACCTGCATGAATATGATCGCACATAACTTTCTACAAGTCAACTGTGAGTGAGACAGTGATTGTGATACATGAATGAACCAGCAAATCAGCTAATACAAACACAACTGCTGTGTTCTGCCCGAACTAACACTGTGCTCCACTTTGCTGATTTCAGCCACATCTCACTGGGTTCCTCATCTCGGCAGCAGCTGAGCTAACTCCATCTGACAGACTTTGGAAAACACTGAGATAATCGGTGCATCTTGAGGTAAGATGTTTTTGTCAACCTGAACCTCATCTTCTACAACAACTAACATTACAGATAATCTGCTACGCACTTGATCAATCAGATAACATGTATTCGATATGATTGATCTTCCCTGAGCTATAGAGAAAGACGTATCCTCAATTAAAACAAACTTCAAGACATTATCAACCATTTAACTTTTGGTTTCTTGGGCTGCTGATTTAAACGCAGCATTAATATAATTTTTGGGTTCATATAGCAAACACTTGCTTATTAGCACATCTAGCAGATATTGGGCAAAATTAACATAAAGTATTCTATCTTTGTTCAGATCAGCGCCTGAGGGAAATTTCTGACTCTTTAGCCACAACATACTCTATAAACGATGTTGCACTACAATACTTAATTGTTCCTGTGGGGAATTTTGTGTCAGACTAAAGTGCTGTCCAAGCGTAGCCGCCTCCTGAGAAAAGTAACAACATAAACAAGCAGATTCCCAACTTCATGTTTTGCATATCATACTTTTAATGCACAACCTGTGAAAAGAAGTGACATTTGATGTTACTGTGGTCAAATAAACACTCTTTGATGCTGAATTCAGTGGCTTTTTCATGTAAACAGTCAACGTGCTAAACCACACTTCTGAAAGTAAAGCAAAAGAGTTGAGATATGAATTCACAACACTGAACTGAATGATTCTGCAAAACCGTTGACTAACAAAATGATAACATGTAAGCACATGTATAAATGCTATGAATATTTTTTTCATGCCTGAATATATCCCAAAACCCTTCTAATTTAATCATTTAAATGCCCTTTAATGGCAGGGTAAAGGCATTTTGAAGCTCTTAGAACTCAGCTAGTTTTCCTGAGGCTATAACAATAAATTGTTTTTGGTGGACAATGTTCAAAGTTTAATTGAACAATAAAATATTTTATGTTCATGGTGATGAATCAGCTGAGTATTTTAATTCACATTTGATGGTACAAATGTCTTCCTCATCTAAGCCCATAAGCATGATTCTCTGCTGTTTATGGACATTAGGCAATAAATAGAGGCTCCTACAGTTGGGTGAGATTAAGCCCAAAGCAGCGACTGCACAAACTAAAGAGATGCAGTTCTACCAAAATCATATCTTTAAAAAACAAAAATAAAACACAAACTATGATTTTTTTAAAAACTTTCCTCCAAAATGGTATCCTCAGCAAGTGTAACATCTCTCAGACTGCTTTTGTAAGCCTTATATTAGAAGGAACTGTCTCTGCTAATACATCGGACCATTCTTTGAAACACTGCACAACTCTCTGAAATCGAATCTAATGGTTTCTGGGATTTGACAGTTTTTTAAATTCAAAAGGGTTTTCTGTCAACATGTAAAGTTCCTGCTGTGGCTATAAGCAACAGCCTCTAATCTGAAGCTCAGTGTCGACTCCCTGTTGTCTCTCCAGCAGTCTAACTTCTAAGAGCGCATGGAAGTGCAAAAACAAGTTGCAGAGTTTGTTTCTAAGAAAGCAAAGTGGAGACAACAACATAGTGATGTATTTGGATGTTATTATTTTTCAAAACTGAGAAAGGCATTTGAGCACTTAGAGGTGTACAGAAACAACCCATGGCACCCGAATGAAAAGCACAGTGGCTGCAGAAGGAACATGACTCAGAATAAACCTAGTTATTTAAACAAAACAAAAACACCTGCGTTCCACTATGTTTGATAGCTCTCCAATAGATGCTGGTCTCTCCTCACATCACAGAACGCCTTAGACTTTTGCACACTCAGATAAAAAATTCAGATTTTCCACTGCTGGAAAAACATTCAAGCTCAGGAGCATAAGGCGATCTGTGCGGAAGCCTTTGCAGACAATGCCTTGTTTATTTCCTCTGTTCAAGGTTTCTGTCTGAAGTGGTTCTTAACAACCCCCACCCAGATGGTTTCAAACACACACTCAAAGGGAGAAGAGTGAATGAGAAGCGGCAGGCACAGCCAGACCTGCGGGCTGTTTGTGCGAATGGGTTCTGGTGTTGCACCTGAGGACATTAAGCAAAGGTCACGTAGATGTTGTTACAGGTGAGTGGGTCGCAGTTGTCTTTGTGTGTGTGTGTGGGTAGAGAGTGTGTGCATATGTGCGATCGTGGAGGAGGTAGTTGTGGGAATGAGCTGATGACAATATGTCCTCTTAGTTGTCCTTGAGGGTTGGAAGATAGAGGCTCCAGTCAGGCGGAACTGGATGCCTGTCATTCATGGCGGGGTGGTAATGGCGGAGGAGGATGGGGGTGGAGGGTTAGAAGGCAAGCGGGGAGGAAAGGTGGCGTGGGGGCTGCATAGTACACAGGGCCTCCTGGGAGCCATAGCCAGCTCTGTGATAGATCGAGGTGGGCAGCAGCTAAGACAGTCATACCACCGAACATTGTGTCCTTGTGGTTTTAATCCTTTTTAAAGTCTCTTCTGGTTTGGAAACACCAAGAGATGCATGAAACTAAACTATGTTAGACAACAATATATTAATAATATGCAGTAATGATGACACTACATTTTCAATATAATGAAATATTTTCAATCAACATAATATTTTTGTATCTGCCATGCTACAAAACAGTAATGGTATTTTTTATTCAATAAAGTATTTGATTAGTCTTTCCTACAAAATTGCCTCTGAAGTGCAAAATGATTCAACATGACAAATGAATTAACCTTTTTAATGTGTATAAAGTTCTTGGTCCTAAAATGGTGCCACACTTGTGGAAGGCTGTTGCAGTTGTTCTGGAAATATTGTCTGTCTTTGTATCTTTTCTTCGATGCATAATCATTCCAACAGGAAAGTTGTTTACATGTGAGAGCAGCTTATCAAGCTGTCCAGAGCTCAAATAATGCCCAGACAAAGACCCCAGCTGAATTGAAGAGGAGATGGGGAAACATTCATAGCTCTGTTTTGGTGTTCTAAATATGTATGTGCTAAAGTATTTTCAAAAACAAACTGTGGGCTAGAATCTGGTTTACAATATGTTTTTGAAATTTGGTTGTTGGATGGCGCATTTGTTCATGTTTGAACCACAGACTGAAGTCAAGCAAACATTGTGCTTAAGATGTGCAAAGGAGTTCTAGGTTTTCTCTAGTAAGCATGGCCACATGACACTAAAAAGCAAAACTGTGCTTTTAAAATGTATGCAAACAATTGTAGCTCCTCAAAGGCACACTAATACACCCATTCCAATATGTACATTCTCAGCTAGACTCAAATGGTCTAAAAGTTCTAATGTCAAACTTGTGAGTTCAGACAATTGTTGGCCAATATGTTTCAGTAAAATCTAGAAATACTGTACCACACGCATCAAGTGTCTTATAAATGATATGAGGGAGTCTATTCCGTTTGTCTCCCAGGTATGAAAGGAATAATCTCTTTATTTCTTACTGTTGAGCTTAAATTCAAGAATTACAGGGAGTTGGTTGATTACCTCAGCTTTGTTGCTAGTGGTGCAGAGGAAGATTTCTTTTTCTTACAGTTTCCTTGACTGCAGGCTCTTTGTCTTACAGCAGCCTTATTTTTCAGAACTTTAAGTCTCCTCACACGGGCTCTCACATGAGAACTACTAATGTCTCCAAAGTACTCTGGTTGCACTCTGGTTGGCAATATTGTTTTTTTTAATTATTATCATAATTTTTTTTTTCAAGAGTTTCTAATTTTCTCAGGAGTAAAAATGGAACATCTTTGTCAAACATTTTGAAAATTGCCACTACAGTAGTGTAACCTTTACAAAGCAGCAAACAGTCACTTCCAGATTAATTAATGCTCTTCTAGAATACTGATAATGAAAGACACAGACACATACGCACTGAAATGTCCCCTCAAACATAAGCAAATATATATATATATATATATATATATATATATATATATATATATATATATATATATATATATATATATTATAGCAAACCAAGGAGAATTTGTAGCAACACATTAAGCTCTGAGAAAAGTAGAAGCAGGTTGTAATGGAAACATTACTTGAAAATGAGGATCAACAAAGGAAGTAATTACAGCTGGCATAGAGTCCCCACCAAGAAACAACAGTGCAGATGGCCTTCTCGCATGTGAACACATCTTTCCAGGCACTGTGTGGTGTGCATATTTATGTGTATTCTCTTGCAAGGTGATTTATTTATTTTTTTCATTTTATTTTATTTTTTTACTTTAACAAATTTCATATCTACAATTGAGAAAAGAAGGGAAGGGAGATTTGATTGTGTGGCGTCTTGAGACCATGGGGATTATGCTTGTGGACACTGATTACCGAGTCTGTCAAGTCTCAAGGTCTGGTGAATTTGGATAAATGAAGTAGGAATGCTCTCCAGCTGCCAAACACATGCAGGCCGCTGTTTAGGGATGCCTGCTGAATACAGGCAGCAGGTACTGGACAGATGCCAGCATAGAAAATTCAATTTACAAAAATACTGGTCAGTCACTAATACGTCATCAACTAAGTCAGTACAGGGTAAAATGAGCCCACTGGCAGAGCATGACATTAATCTCACTAAAGACAGACTGACAGTGAGAACAATACAACACAATGCAACATGTTGCTAACAGTAGAAAGACAACATGTGGCTGTACAGCAGCCATTTTATGATCTCACCCCATCTACTTTATTTTTTTGTTTCTAAGTCATGTCAGTTTAGACACTTTTTATACACTCCATAGATACTTAATATGAAAAGTATCAACAAGACTGATGGACTGCAGAAAATGAAGCTGCAGATTACTGCAAATCATCCCATTCAGTTGAGTCAAGCTATAGTGCAGTTACAGTTCAATTTGGCTGTATTAATGTATGCTTGCTTTTTACCATTTTTACAGAAATATAAAAAAAGATGGAACTTTGGAACATGTACAGACTACCAAGGCTGATTTGAGTCTAAACATGCAGGAGTGATTTGAACCCCAACTGCATTACCTCGGTGTGTGTGGATCTGGCTTTTGTCAGTTTACATGCATTTTAAGTCTGGTTTTGGTCAACACAATATTTTTTGTCTTGTCATGTAAATGTGCTTAGTGTGACAGCTGCAATGTAATGTGTAGGCTGTAGCTGTATGTTATCCCAATGTGCAGGATAACTCTAATTAGCGCTGCTGTGTTTACCACTGTCAGCGTTTTACAGACTACAGTGGAAGAAAGTCCTTCCTTTTCATCCATCTTTTTCAGTGCCTTACACCTGAATGTACAACATGAAACTTATTTATTCGCAAAAGAATGCCATCACTTTCTTTGGTAATAAACTATGAACTGTTTGAAAAGTGACTCATTATAACTCATCAGGGCTGACCTTGCACTTATTTCTGCATTTCAATTTGTCTTTTTGTGAACATCTACTTCATAGTTTTATCTGCTGCAATATCATTCAGGGACTTCTCTAATTCAGCTAACGATCCTTTCAACTTTGTCACCATAAAGAGAGTTCTAATTCCACTCCATACCGTTAATGTCTGATATTCAGGGAAATGCTCTGAACACCACTGGTATGAGCTTGGACAACAGTAAAATGGGATGCTTTCTAGCTGGTGGGAGTGTAAAATCTCAAGTCATTCAATAATAACAAATGCTTGCAAAAAAAAAAAGAAGTGTGAGCAGGATACATTTCTAAAGCAGGTAACATGGCAGTTTGGAATTGGAGTACTGCCTCATTCAAACTTGATGTGATGGGGATATTTGACCACAGTTTCTAGTGAATGTAAGGTTAAAAATTGTAAAGCTGCCTGTAAGTGCTGTTACCCAGTTGAAAAAGTCTCAATAAAGTTTAGGATATTTCATATTCTTTAATTTTATCTTATTTTAGCCCCTTTTCTGTGGTTGCACAGGAGCCTCAACCTGGGGTTAACATATCACCCGGTCCACTGCTGGACTGAGTCTCTCCCTCCCTTGCGGATGTGCTCACCCGGCACCAATGTACGTTGACTGAATTCTCAGCAGGGTTTACTGGCCTGTTGGACCGCCTTAAATGCATTTGCTATGGCACCCTTTCAATAAGCTTCTGCAAACTCACAATTTTTTTCCATAGAGTTGCATTAATTTTTCGTCAAGATCTTGTAGTGATGATGAGAGAGTCGGACCGCTGCACATGTCTT
Organism: Leuresthes tenuis; assembly: GCF_036924035.1. NCBI lineage: Eukaryota > Metazoa > Chordata > Actinopteri > Atheriniformes > Atherinopsidae > Leuresthes > Leuresthes tenuis. Next base: position 11,295,443 of record NW_027325365.1, on the reverse strand, counting down.
CTCCAGCACACCCCAAACATTCTCAATGGAGTTAAGGTCTGGATTCTGTGGTGGCCAATATGTGTGAAAATGTCTCATGCTCCCAGAACCACTCTTTTACATTTTGAGCCCTATGAATCCCGGCATTATCATCTTGGAATATGCCCGTGTCATCAGGGAAGACAAAAATCCACTGGTGGAATAACCTGATCAAGTATATTCAGATAGTCGGCTGACCTCATGGGACTTATAACGTTACTGAACTTCAGTCTCCTTAGATGCTTTCTTTGCTCGATGCGTGCCACTAAGTTGACTCTCTGAAACAGATTAACATCTTTTCCACGACCGCAGAGTTCCGACATGGTTGTTTAAGAAATGAGAAGCTATTCACTGCATCAGTTAGGGCTTAATAACTTGTTACCAGCTGAGACATGATCATCCATGCAGTAATTATCCAGTGGGAGGCTCTTACCTATTTGCTTAGTTAAATCCAGATGGTGACTTTTCTTTGGTAGGGGCAGTGTATTTCATAGCTGGAAGGTGACTAAATGTTTGTATTTAATATCTGCAACATGCGGTTTAGATTTCACATCTAAGTATTTTACTTCTGTCCAAACAAACTCTGACTGACCTGTTATTGTGTTTCATTTGAGATGATCTGAGGTCTGCAGGTCAAGATGTTCAGCAGATACCTCCCAGCATCTCAAAGTAAAGACAACTGCTTACTCTTTTTTTCCTATGATTTTTAAGAAGCAGATTTTATGCATTTGGTGACTCATTTTAATATTTTATGATCAGCTGAGTGGTTGTTAACAGAGATAAGAGATGTGGAAAACTCAGAATGCAGATTTGTCTGCTTTACTCAGACTTCAAACTATCTCACAGTGCAGTGTTAAACATTTAGCCAGCAGGCAGTGAAAATGAAAAATGCTGGTGTGAACTCTTTTGGTTAAACAGTGAGCTATAATGTCTGTTAAAAACTTCAATAGGTAGTAAACAAGCAAAAAAAAAAGCTGATTTCACCTTTTCCCCTCTGTTTTTAATCTCTCCTTGTCGTCTTGTACACTTGTCAGGCATCAACAATCGCAGCACTTGCACTGTGTGATAAACCTGAATTGTCCTTGCTCTGCCCTTATCGATTAATTTTTTTTTTTTCAGGCAAGAAAATAATGATTTAGATTTCAAATATGTGCTCAGTGCAGCACTGACATTTTTGGAGATGCAAGGACCTACTTCCCTGGTGAGACCTGACAGAGAGCTGCCTCATGAGATATCAATATCAGCCGTTATCTTTGAGAGAACCTGCCTGATATCTGAGACGAATGCTGTCTTGTTACACTGTCTTTGACTGAAGTTTCTGCTTCTCTGTCAGATCAATGCAGAGCTTACAACAGAGCAGTTTACACTGTTGTAGCCAAAGCCTAAATATTACTACATATTGTAGCTACACAAATTGCAACAGCTGTGTTTGGTTGGCTTGATGTGTTGTACTTGCACAGCACAAGGCTTTGCTCACGTATAATGGCCCTGTGGAAAACAAATGTAAAATGTAACAAATGTTGTTTATAACGCTAATGTAATGACCAGTATTCTGCCAGCAGCTATATTTTCTTTCTTTCATCCAGCTCTAATTGTCTGTGTAAAGTCTCTATTCCAAAGTCATCCACACCATCTTTTCTGATGTCTTCCTTGTGTTCTTCATTTCATCAAATGTGGCTATATATATATATATATATTTTTTAGCCCTCCACATATTTACTGCGGCAGAGTTACTGTACATCCAATAATTGTTTGTTTCCAGTCACTATTGTTTAAAGCTGTAGAAAAGAATCTCTGCCAGCAACCAGGGCTTTGGGGGTCTGACTGCTGACTGATGCAGACACACTATTGCATAGGAATGAAACCAAGATTTGGTCAAACAGTACCTCAAATCTTTTCAATTTACATGTGCATGGGGATTAAAATGAGACAAGCATTTTTTGTGATCTGTTGGGTAAATGTAATGTTATCTTAAGGCAATATACCGTAATTCCTCCCAGTCATTAGGTCCACTCCAGCAGTCTCAATCATTCGGTTCCCCCTCCACCCGCACACACCAGCTCTCTGTACAACTGTCTTTTCATTGCTTGCCATGTCCAGCTGTAAGCAACTACTTTTTAAAAACTAACTGAAAACAAAGGATGTAACAAACATTTTACTTTACTTTGACAGAGTAAAACATTTTTACAGTTCTAACAAGATCAAGTTTTTTTTTTTTTCGTCATTAAATTGCGGTTGAATCTTCTGTATCAGCACAGCAGGAGCAACATGCTGTGTCTGACTATCTTTGTATGGGGGCATGGTGTGAATTTGCAACTGAAATCATCAAAACTCACAGAAATTTTGACCAATTTTCAACTGTTTGGTTTCTTAGAAAGATCAGACCTTGTATCCATGACTCCAGGAGCTTGGTTCAAGTAAATGTGTTTTCATATCAAAAACTCTTTTCCAAACAATGTCTGACATAATCTATAGGTTAATTTATCAGAAATAGACAAGTTGTAAGCATGTTTTTCTCTTCCTCCATTCTGTACTGTTCTGGACTTTTACACATTGACTGAAAAAAGTAGTAAACTGATCAAGAAAACAGAATTTTATCATTTGCTTTAGCTCAGTTAAGGAGTGTTGTTTCTCATGCTAGGTCAGTTGAAACGGCAGTAAAAAGAAGGACATGCAGTCACTTTATTATGACCAAGTAGAATGTACCCAGTGGTATTGAAGGCAGTTTGATAAAGTCTTCTTGAGAAAATTGTGATGTGCTGATGAAAATGTTTTATACTGGTGTTGTCAGGAGAAAACTGAACAGAACTGGGCTCTGACAGATGACCATTGGAGAGGGAGAGTCTGAGGTACATTTTGTTCTCTTATCAGGCCAACATGAAGCCTTTTCCTTTTTAGAATTTTAAAAACATAAAGATAGTTGTCTTGATATAATGTGATAAGTGTCTTTGATGCATAGACAGCATCTTAAGTCTATTCTAACAGAAATGCTGTTCAGGTGGGAGATTCAGTCAGAGTAAGCCAAAGAGCATGGTCATGAGGTTAGTAAATGATGTGGGGTCAGTAAATGATGTACGGTCAGTGCTAGTGTCCCCCTTAAGATGTGCTCGAGAAATGTTTGCTTTTCCGGCCCCTAACAATGAAATTAAATTGCTGCCTATTCTTCCATGTTGTGCAGTGGGGGGGGAAAAAAACTTCCAATTTAAAATGTTGGTGTTGAGGCACAAAGCTTGCAAATCACGATAGCAACTGGACAACATTCTTAGTCTCACTGAAAGCACTGATTGTCTTCTTCTTGATTCTTCTGCTAAATGGAGAAGGTATTGTTTCATGATGTCTAACAAATCCATCTGGACAGCAAAATGGACACATTCAAAGATTGGAGCCAGACAAGAGGACAGGACGACAATCAAATTTGAGAACCCTGTGGTTATTCACCAGCTTTTGGGGAGAATAAAGCAACAACAAAATGCTCATTTAATCTTTGGGATGAAACTTTAGTTTGTGGCAAAGCAAAGGTTCTCACTTTTATTAAACGGTTAAAACAAATCTACCTCTTCTTCAAATATACATACAGTAGACTGTACAATTAACACAAAAAAACAATAGAATCCAATATACGCAATATAAATGAAAGCTGGTAAAAGCAGTATGGTTAAGATTTCGCAGAACTTGAGCTACATTTTTTTTTTATTCAGTCAAGTGGTGTTAGCATAAATGCTGGTATCCTTGTTTTAAAAAGTATGTGTGGCAAATATCTATTGAGTTTGGGCTTGGTGGTCACTGTATGCACAAAGGCCTACCATTAGTTAAACTATGGAAAAATGTCAGTAATTTTTGTAGCCAAATGGTTACTGTTGAAGGTTCAGTGCAACTTTCTCGCAAAATAAAAGCTACACAGGGAGTTGTGCATCAGATTAAATGCTTAATTTATATAATTCTTTGCCCAGTTATAGGATATATTTAGTTTCTAAAGTATGCTTGACATTCAAAACGCCCACCACACTGAGCTTTTTGGAGGGAAATCCTGAAAGAATGTCTTTCTGCAATTATAAAACCACAATATGTAGTCTGGATGTTTGTCTGGAAGCCGTATGCATGTGCCCAGTTAGTGTGTAATGAAAGGACACAAAATTAGAGTCGTTTTCCAAATATAGACAATTGTAAGGCATTGAAACATTTCTGCATTGTAATTAGCCCAAGCTTTTGTGTGGTTTTGTTGTATATGGAGGTAAATAGCTGGATGTGAGTAATTAAGTAACAGTTTCCAAGTTTCCCTTTTTATCCTCGGGAAGTTCTACCAATAGCACCGACGCATACCACATGGATGTTTTAACTGAATGCCTGTCAGTTTAAAATCTGACATTTTGATGACAACTTATTTTGATCTTACTACATTAATCTGATGTTGTTGTATGCTTCAGCTTTCACTCCTATTTTGGATGCATACAGAAATGTCAATATGCTTATGTGGTGAATGTAGAGTTCAATAGTAAGCTAAAACTAGGTTGGCGTGGGGTTAAAGTGCTGTGGGAATTCACCCAAGCAATTACTTTAAGCATCAATTTGCTGTTAAAATGTTTTACAGCTGCTGGAGCCAAAGGCCATTTAAGTAAAATGCTAAGGTCATTTAAGCCTTTCAAAGAATAAGCTACAGCATGTCAAGATGTGAAAATTTAATGGATCTATCCTCCAAAAGCACATTAACTCTGTTTAAAAAACAAACAGCTACTGGCAATGTGCCTTTATATGTGCCTCCCTTCAGAGCCAGTGTTGTTGTTTGATAAGGTTTTTTTTTTATTCTCATTTTAGCAGAAACTTGCCAACACAAACAGTGTGATGCCACTGGAGTTTAATCAGAGACATGTACAAAGATCTAAAACATACGGTAAGTCATAAAAGCTTGACTTTTGACTCAGCCTTACAGGAGCTAAGATCAAAAAGCTTCTTTTTAGTCTCATCACTTTACATTGATATTCAATAATCACTCGGAGGGAAAGGTGTAAAATCCCTTACTACCAGAAATACCAGCAGAGCAGAGTGTTGATAAGAGCATATTCTAGTAAGTTTAAGCTAAAAGGTGGAACAGTCCATTTAGAAAAACTTTTTTTCTTTTCATGTTTTATTAGTTTTTTTTTAATGCTCATGTTAAGGAATCTTTCCCACGAGAATAGTGATGGCCATCAGTTTAGAGAAGAATTAGTGTAAAGGTTGAAAACATAGAAAAACAAGCACACCAATATTTCATATTTTATTTTTTTCTTTATTTGATTTATTATCTTTGTTAGTACAATAGTATTAAATATCCAGATACTAGAGGGCGCTATGGCACATGATATTATAGGGCAGTGCGCAGGCAAACTTCCTGTCGTAAAGCTACTGCTACCTCAACATGTGTGTCTCCTCTATTCATTGTCACAGGTCAGTTAATATCAGAGCTGTGGACTTGAGTCACATGACTTGGACTCAATTGTCACAATTGTTTTGACTTCAGACTTGACTTGACTAAATGAAAGCAACTCGACTTAAACTTTAAAACTGACTTGTGATTTCACTCACGACTTAAAAGTACTTGATACCCTGCCCCATCATGTTATGATAAATCACATTTAAACCGTTTGTATAAGCATAAAGGTGATGTAAGATTAGATTACCTTACATTGAATGCTGTGTAGAGCAGCTGCCTCTTCTGTGCAGAAAAAACACTAGACCTAGCCCAATCCCAAAATTTAAGAAAACGTATGCCATAATTTACGCTTAGTTTCCTTTAGGCGCGTGACATTTAGTTGCTGCTGGTTGTTTTTGAAGTTGCACATTTTTTTCACTCGCTGCTGAAGTTATCCCATTAGTGTTATGATGATACTGAAGTGTGTGTCATTGGGCCTCTGTTGGCTGATATGCTTTAGTAGTCGTGTGTAAATGTTGTGTTGCAGATCACAGAGACAAAAGTAAGGCGGACTGCACACTGAATAGTAAGCTTAATATCGAGTTAGTTCAGCAGGGGGATTGAAAGCATAAAATCATAAACTAAATATTAAGACCATTTCTCAACCAACAGCCCAGAGCAAACCATAAATTTACCAGAGCTCTGAGCTTGATAAGCTCTCTGCAAAAACTTATTGTAAAATCATTCAATCAAACTTTATTTATTTGTACTTTTTATACGGATTGAATTGTAGCGCAAACTGCTTCACAGAGTGAAAATGTAAAATCTGTGAATAATAATAAAAAAAAGATAATAAAACATCTCTTGTTCACTAAAAGATTGTGTTCTAAACTCTAAACATTGGGGTCTTATTGGAGGAAATTATATAATTGCTCTAATAAATCAGATAAAGTGTCGATTCAACTTTTACTTTTTGTACCAGTGTTCTCATTTAGACAAAATGCAGTAAACAAACATATTTTTCAAAATGTTCAACAACTCCTTCAAAAGGACTCAAACGCATCTGAAATCCTTGCTTGATCATTCTCTGTAGATCCAGAAAATATTCAGCAACCAGCAGAAATATTTTCTTTAGACCCTTTTTAGGCTTCAAAATCCAACGGAAAGAGGAAATTGCACTTTTTCAAACAATGGACAGAATAAAATGTACTTCCAGGTACACTTTTTTTCAGGAATAATGGAGCATGCAGATATTAGAGGGCTTGTGGAATATATGGAGCATATTTTGGCAGTAACTCGAGTGGAATTTTGGCCGAAGTCTAAGGCTATCATCCTTCACTTGCTTTATTTTCCCTGCTGCAGTCAGTTCATTGCAGAGCTTCTGAATCTTGAACGGAGCCTTCCTCTTACTTCTGTCAGCCTACTCATACCTGAGAGGAGTGTAATGACCCACTTTCTCCCCTTCTCCCTCTGCGACTCTGACGCTTAGCACGTTTGACCACCTCACCATGGTCGACTACAGTCCACAGCTGCTGTTAATTTACAGGAGCACTGTGCACCGCCTTTTCAGCTCTGAAGCAGATATGACTAATCACACCAGTCATTTTAAACAACTTGAGCTCTCTCTGGCTATAAATCACCATGATGCGGCCTACTGTGCCCATAATAGAGCTGCATTCAGGAGGGAGGAGGGCAGGGGGGACTTTGGGAACTACTCAGTGCTATTGGTCAACACAGTATTGTGAAACAAACTCTTGGGCTGGGACATATTGTTGTTCGATGTGGTGTTTGTTTCTGTGATCCCAATAAAAATCAAGGTGAAAACAACAAAGGCTTGTACTTTCCTTGTACACAAGTCTAGAAAGTAATCCATTTCCTGGATTTTCTTTTCCTTAGAGCATTTTTTTTTCCTTCCTTTCTTAAAACTTTTTTTTCCCTGTTTTATGGTCACAGCTTCTACAAAATTCATAAGGCTTAATTAGTGCTATAAATATGATGTGTCTTAGGACACAAACTTACTATATGTATTCAAACAAGTGAGATGAAGATCCTACTGAGCCTGGAGATTAAAAGTAGCCAACTTAAATTTAACCAATATTTGATCCGCTTTGAACACACTTTTTAAACTTGTAGCCAAAACCTAGATGCACTAGAAAGAGGAAACACAAGCTTTTTTCCTTTGTAAGCGGTTTTATCATCATTTTATTGAGTCAAACTGTTCAAGAGTGGCTTTAAAAAAAAAATGATCCGAGCCTGCCAGCTGAGTCAGAGAACAGAGGGACTTCATACACCCTCAAACATGGCCTCAAACCACCTTTTTCTGGGACACAACAAATTATATTACATTGCCCAAATTCATCAAGTCGACGGGAAATGGATATGCTTTGAACAATATCAATATCCAGGAAAAAGTTGTAAAAACTGTGATGAAGCTCAACAACACAAAGGCCTGGGCCACGACTGTGTCGTGCCATTACTTTTTTTTCATCCCCGTCACCACTCTGTGTTGCCTCTTCCCTTTATGCATTTTCCTGCCAAGTAACCACTGCGCCGGGCTGAAGAACAATCTGCTGCTTGTCAGAAGTGCTGAATGAATCCTGTTGCTTATTGTTGAGGTGAACATGTTATTTGAATATGACCAATCTTCTGTAATAAAAGGGCTGTTGTGGTTTATGAAATATTCATCAAAGGGGTCCTGCGGACGCGTATCTCAGAATCTCAAACAGACTTCAGCAGACAAAAGATTGAAAGTAGTGATTGGAAGCCTCTAAACTATAAGGCTGACAGTCACGAGGGGAGTGACCTCTATACTGGATAAGTCTCCTTGTTGCTCTGCTGGTTTTCAGCCATTCTGCGTCCTAATAAATCAACAACACAGTCTGGATTCCAGCAGCTAAGTGGCATTTAAGAAACAGCTTGTGAGACTGGTAAGGCTGCAATTTGGATTATTTAGATGCAAGGCAATAATTTGGCCAGATGAACAGCATTAACAGCAACTGGAGTTTTTAAGCCACTTAAGCTCTTAAAGACAGAAGAAAAAGTCAAAGTAGCATTTCATTAAAAGGCAGCAAAGGTTGAATGTCCTGTTGTTCATAAAGGCATAAATGCTTTCAGTTTGCTCAGGTTATTTTACTATTGAGGGTGTGACTCTTTTGACTTTACTGGCAATTTACCAGCTGATGACAATAGAAAGTAGCCTTGCTGTTAATCAGTGTAACGTCTCTATCTGTGTGCCACCATATACATAACATGGAAAGTGATGAGCCTTTGTAAAGCAAAAAAAAAAGCCAAGATATTGTTCTATTAAAAAAACAAACATTTGTAGTTTACTCAGGATGATTGGATACATAATGTCTGCAACAAGAGCACAACCTCCTCTCTGCTTTTATGATCACAACACAGCTGATTTACCCAGGTGCTCTGTATGTTATAAGGTCGACACTTTAAAACAATTCCAAACAAAAATGTATACAGGCTCATAATTGTTCAAACATTGTTTAGACCATGCTTCTGCCTTGAAGACACAATAAAAGGGGAAGTGATAGTCCTATACAGAGACACAGGGCTGTCACAAAGGGACTGTGGGTACTGATGCCATGGCCCTTGTGCAGGTTTGCATGTTAGTGTTGGTTTGCCCTTCTTTTTAATAACACTGAAATCTTTGTAGACCCACAGGGAAACGCAGCAATATTACACTTCCAGTGGTGAGGGTCTGTGATTTTGCAGCTAAACATAGTCTCCCATCATGAAAAACATTAAAAAAAATTAGCTTAAAGAAACAGAAATACTAAGGAGAATGGTCATTTGACTCTTTTTCTTGTAATACATATTATCATAGTTAGACAACACATGCGGATAAATGAATTTGTAAGAGCAAACTACTTGTTGAGTACTTGTTGTACTGAGTTTTATTTCTCTGGCTAAGGTAAATTACCAGTGTTTCTGTTATGTAGGATAAGAAGGGTTCATTTGAAACTACATTAAACTACATTAAACACCTCTCACTGACAAATAGCCAGTCTCCCTTCCATTAACCACCTATATGTGTGCAGTTGAGGTCAAGTGTTGGAAACTGAAAATCATTTACTTTGAGCCTGATTAAATTAATTTTGTAATGATCAGAGTTGACAGTTAATTAATCACAAACAGATTACTTGTATTTGTATAATGGAGTGGATGTAGGGTGAGCTTTTGACTAGATCTACACTGATGCACGTCACTTTCACAGCTAAAGCTGATTAGGACTCAGTTTTGGAAAGCTTGAGAACAGAACTATGATTTGGGAAGGATGCGGCATTCTGAATATGATGTGACGGCTTGATGGTAATTTAGAGGAGTTATTCCGTTGTTTGTTTTTGCTGCTTTGATGGATACATGTCTTTTTAAAAAAAATCTGATTCAGAGAGAAATCATGGTTTGAGTTGTATGTTAAAGATCATGGTCAGGTGTTGAAATAGAGGTAACACAGGTGGTTAAAAAGGGAAAGCATCTAGCAGTTTGCATCCTAAAGATTTTTTGACTCATTCATCCACCCCAACCTCCTCCCCATGGAGACTTTGATGCTCTGTAATTACATCTCCTCATTTCCTCTCTCGATCCCATCATAATCACCAAGGCCACTTGGGGCTAAAAATACTTCTTGTCCTTATTGGAAGTCTTGATTATAGAACTACACCGCATTACCCTAGATCCTAGAATCATTGTAGTTAGTTTTCATCAGAGGGTAACCATCAGTGCACTCTAGGCAAAGAGGGCTTAATGTATTCTAAAACTTATTTGTTAAACATTCTCATTAATATTATGATGCAAATTACCAATTTTTACTCTACTAAATGTTTCTGAAGAAATAAACACCTTGAACTGGTCTATTTAGTTTGTGTTGGAATGTGAAGGGTTTATTGAAACAAGCCAGTTTATCATGCTCTATCAGAATTTTTCCTACTCTGTGTTGCTAGGAAGACGTTGCTATGACACTCTGTGATCAGTGGGACCTCTAGAATTACAGAGGGCATCGCTGTTGTTATTCTATGAAAGATCTATTTGTGAAATTGACAAATCACATCTTCACTATAAATGGGTGGGTTGTGTAATTACAAGATGTATGACAAGCTCCACCTCAAACTACAGGCTACTTATATGGTTTGCAGTAAGTTTTCATTGGAGACTGGTCCAGGTTGACTGAAAGAGAGCTTGCTCGCTTGTTGCTCACAATGGCAGCTGCCAGTGATAGTGAGAGGACACTGTTGCTAATTTGTTAGTGGTGTTCTCAAGATTAAGTTTCTAATAAGAAGTTGGAAGTAATCGCAAGAGAAACTCACATTAAAGCTGAATTTGGTGCAAAAAAAATCATGGCTTTTCAGAATAATTTTGATCAGCTAAGACATCTTCATGGGTTAAACTAAAACTTTACAATAATTTAAAAAGGTAATGAGCCATCATGACAACTGCTCTTACTCTGATGGCTGGGTTCACTGTCTTGTAGCCTGTGTTAAAGTTTATTTGTTTCTCAATCAGTGATTAAATTACCAAGTTGTGATGCATTTCATAGGCTGCTGTTTCAGTTTAGTATTAGCTATCGCTTAATCTCATTGCTCATTTGTGATCAATTCCGGTATCTGGTCACTGTTGATGTGTGTGCACTCGCATAATGTGTCTACATATCTGTAATTGTGTTGGTTTTGTGTTTGGTTGTTGTGTTTTATTCCCCCAGTAATTGCACTCTCAGACACCCTTAATTTTTGGTTGCTGGTTTGGTCATTTTTTGTTGTTGGACAACTAGAGACTTGGACAACTTCTTTTTTTCTGAAGAGCAAACAAGTGTCAGATTACAGATGAGAACGCAAATTTCTGCAACCTCTTTGCCAGACTTATGGAGATTGCCCTGCCAGCTACTTTCTTAGATCAACGAGTGTGTCAGTGGGTGAATACAGCAGCAAAGATTAGCACCATTTATGACTCTTTACTCTCCATAAGATCTAAATCTTTTGGTAGCAACTATTTGCAGTTGCTTTCTCAGCAATTTCCAGGAAAGTCAGGATCAAATTGTCTGCACATTCTCCAGACAATCTAGTGTTCATGTGTGAAACCTGCCTTATGTTTGTGAAAGTTACACTTAGCAATCATGACTAAAGGAGGTAATGTGCTGAATAACTGTAAATCTCATTAAAATAGAAGAATATCTAGATGTTTACCGCATTTTTAGTCATTGGACTGTAATATTCTTGAAGAGATTGTGCAGGAACACAGTTTGGGTGAAAGGTCATTGAATTTCTCACCACATCATCAGTGACCTTTGGAATTGTCTTCCATGCACAGGTCTAAATGACACAGGACAGTTTTTCCATTATTGAGCTTGTTGCAGGTTCACCTGGAATCGTGTCTCTGCACATTGTGCTACACATGAAACATTTTATTTGTATTAACAAACAGAATATATTGTTTGTTTGATCTCATTGAAATGATGTACAGCAGTGCAGTTAAGAGCTGTTAAAGTCATAAAATCCCTTGTGAGCTCATAATTTTGGATGCTCAAACCTCAGAGTTGATAGACGGCATAAAAATCTGTTTCACAGCGGGAATTAATTCTGATATTAATATTTAGCTTATAACTGCACTGTTGTTAATTAAACCCTGCCACATTTCACCCAGGCTAGTACTTGTTCCTGCCAGACAGCTAATGAGTCCCACATTATCTCAGCGAGAGACAAAAGCCCAGAGGACACATCGTTCTTTAAGGAGTCTCAGACCCTTGGTGTAACTGCAAAGAAGACAACAACACGTCTGGACTCTAGCTCAGGAGAGGAAGACAAAATCAAAACAACCATCCTCCTCTTCCAGTACTTAACATAAATTAGTCAGCTTCCATTTCAACAGTTCGTGTTGTGGCTGCTCATGCAGGTCAGTGGGTTATCCTTGCATGCTGCCGCCAGGAAAAGGAGTCTGACAAGCAATATCACCATCAGCTGACAGGGTAAGGTAAATTTTCTGGGCAGATGAGACCCAGCAGCCGAGCAGCAGCTGTCATCCATCATACTTGTGGTGATGATTGCTGGATAACTACCCATTCAGTAGGGAGCAAAAATCAAAACTACATCAGAGCATTTAACGTTTCAAAATATAATTGATGTTGTATCTTAAGTGGCTGTTTGGGCAACTGCACCATCAGAAATGCCTACATACTTCATGTCAAACCGAGTCAAAGAGGAACTAACAGCATGGAAATACAGTGCATATGTAATGAGGTTGTGCAACAATGCAAATGAGCATTTACCCTTAGTGCTGACCGGGAAGTGCAATGGCTCACAGAGACCCTGCATGTTGAACTCCTTATTTAAAGCAGAAAGGAGTTCATGCAACTTGAATTGTAGATATACCATTTTTTTAAGAAGAAAAAGCAGTCACAAAAAAATAGAAAGTGTGACAAAAAGGGCAAAACTGAATTTATTGAAATTATATTTTTTAGATCAAGAACTGTTTCTTTTCTTGCATTTTTCTCAGCACTTACAGCTGTACAAAATGAAAAATGCATGTTAAACTTTGCCAAAACTGTACACACTGACAATGTACTGACAGCGAACTTAAGAGGAGGGTTGGTTTCTTCATCCTCTGGATTTGACTGACGTGTTTCCTTAATGAGCTTCAGCATTTTTTATTTCTCCTCACTGTCAAAGATCTACTCATCTTTACATGTCATTTTGGTTTCTGCATAAATTTTCACAATCGGAATTTTCACACTATTGCTCACAAAAGACTACTTGTTCTGTGCTGTTCCCAAATAAAATAAATTCATGGATCTTGCTCAAACCAGATATTTTTACTTGTCATGTGTGAGTAAGTGCATGCGCTACTATTACAGAGGGTTGCATTAATAACCTGTTGTAATACCATATAGCAATTAGGTCAAACTAACATTTAAAGATTGCCCTGGAAAGTTTTATGCTCACCAGTGATATTATCAAGACAGTGCTGGAACATTGCACTTGAATAAGGTTAAAGTTACTTTTGCATAAATTTATTTGGACTAAAGGAAAAAGAAGGCATGATTACTGAAAAAAAGAAACAAGCGGGAGTAGGATAATGATGTGATTATTACAAATGAAATGTGTTAAAATATCAACACAGATTTTGGCAGAACAACATCATAGAGCTCAGGTTGAGGCACAGTGAGCCGTGATGCTCAAACCAACAGCAAATACATTCTCTGTAGATAAGCACTTGTGCCAATAATGGATCATGAAGTATAAACACAAACTGTTTTCCAGAGTGATGGAAAATTAACTAGAAATCTGAACAAAAGCCAACCTGCAGTCAGTCTATATACTTAGTCAAAGTGAATAGCGTCTCAAACAGTGTCCTTTGGAGTCTGTGCCAAATTTACAACTCAACATTCCTTCTTTATGTTGAGAAACAAACTGCTTGGCTAAAATTACATAAAAAAACAAAAAACAAGAAACTGTTTGGCCTTCACAAACTCACAATGTTAACCTATGCTGTGAAAAGATGCTTCAGCACACTATATATCTGGTAAGTGACATGTTTTAAGGGCGTTTGGACCCCCAAGCATCATGGTTGATGTCAGCGGACCTTCTTCTTTTATTCTTTAATTCTGGCAGTGTGAAAAGCAGACAAGTGTAATGCACACTTTTGTTTATTTATTTTTTCTTCACAAATTTTAAAGTACACAACAAAAACTTTGCTGCTGTTGTAAGTGTTATTGCAACTGGTTCCTCCAACCCTTTTTATTGTTTATGTCTCCTTTGATCATGCAGTCCCCAAAACGGTTTGCTTCTCACACTGGTCATTGCTCAAGCAAACTGTAACGCTGATACAGTGCCATAACCGTTTACACCAGCTTTTGAGGTGCCCACTAGTGGTGTCAGTGAGCAACATTTTGAGTAGTTTATTATTAAACCTATAAAAACTAAAACTTTTTTATTTTTATTAAAACTAAAACTTCAAACTATTTTTCAACAGTCTGACAGACAGTTGAGGAGAAAACTAGTTTTTCTATCAGTTTTTATGTATTTTTTAGTATTGTAAAAAAGTTAATGTGCACTATATGGTGGCATCCGATTTTCATCCCACAATGTACTTCCAAACCTGTATATTGTTGCAGTATGAGCAGTAAAACACATCTTACAGTTGTAACAGGTGATTTTTAACTCTAATCACAACATCTTTATACATATTTCGTAGTAGTCGTAGTAGTTCTTGTGCCTAAAAACTAAGCAAATCATAAAATGTTGATGATTTTTTTTCAACAGTTACTTGGTTTTGAAAACAAATTCATCATAGGAATCAGTTTAGGATATATTTTCAAGAGGTTATCTGGATGCCGCTGACGGATGTAATTATTTTTTTTTCATTTAGTTTGCCGGGCTGCTTAGATGGTAGATAATATCAGTCACTTGTGGTGTCCTGCATTTTTAAAGCCACCCATAATTTTATGACAATATAAAAAAACTCAAAGGGATTGAGATGTCACATTTTAAAACTGTCACACTAGGCCTTCTCAACAGCCTTCTTATATATTAACATATTATTTTAGGCTCTGTAACTTATGGCTCAAAAACATGTGGAATGCATATTAATGAGGTTCATTACAGCTCTAAAAACTAGACTACCGGGTTTACTTTGCTCATTTCCTTTGTCAACACTTGAAGTTTTACTGGATGAGTGATCTTTTAAAAGTGTTATTTTTACTGATTATACACATTTATTTCACCAGTCTAAAAAAAAAAAGCCTTAACAAGCCTGATGTATCTGGATGCATGTCATTAAAATGAGTGAGCAAACCAACTTTTAGAGCTGCCAGAAGCTCTTATATTCATTTGAAAAAAGCTAATCAGCTGAGGTTATTTAACATAAAGACTGAGCACCAGACAGAGAGCTGCAGGGATAATTAAGATGCTGCTGCTCTCCTCACATATTGAGCACAGTGACTAATGGGGCAAACTTACAAAAAGTCAGCGCAACCTTTTAATTGCTGACAAATATAAAACAGAGCACACCCAGGCATTTTTTTGAATACCTCAAATCTTAAATTATGATTTATTAGTGTATGTAACAGCATAACGGCAAAATTTCTGATCTGCAGTCTGGAATATGTTGAAGAAGGACGGATAAACACAATATTTCCAGTCTTCTGCTTGCTCCTCACCCTCAGCATTGTGGCTGTGAATGGATGTCAAGGCTGTGAGCGGTGCAGACTTACTGGGAGAGCGAAAGTGGATGTGAAAGCTCAATCACATTCTAAATTGTACAACAAAGCAGAGAGTCTACTTGGCAGTCACACTGGTGAGACAGGGAGGAGGGAGACAGAATTTGGAAAGAAAAGGCGTGCATGTATGTCTGTTTACCCACTGCGCCGTGCATACAACATGCTGCATGTGAACTGCTGGTGGATTGGCAAAATAAAGCACTGGCAATTAACACTCATATTATTCATGCTTCTATAAATAAAAATCACAACTACGCACTGAAATGCTGTATGTCAATACTTTCTCTAGGCATCCGGAAAGAAGGCAATATGCCACAGCCGCCATAAAGCCCTCCTACCTCAGGCACTTCACTGGCAACAATTTAAAACAACTCTCTTTTGTTTTTCCCAGACTGCAATTTTTTTCCAACCTCCTGACTGTTCCCCGAGTAGAAAGCATAATGCATCATCTTAGGAGGGAGTCTGTAGTGGCCTAATTTAACAGCCAGGGAGAAACACCGGTGGACATTGGCTCGCTAATGAATGAATGAGCCTGACAAGTAAACTCAGGAAAGATTACAGACTGAGGGGCAAGCCTCCCACAAGGTCCAGCTGTTTAGATAAGGCCTGTTGCTTCCTCAGAATAACAATTCCCTCACACCAGACGGAGAAAACCAACTCCTGACACTCCTAACCGTAAAAAGCTTGGATCTTTTTTTTGCTTTACTATAGTAGAAAAGCAAAGACAAAATACATCTGCAGGAAGATGGAATCATATCAATACCACATCTTGTGTCCTCCTCCCCCGTTGCATGTTGACATCTGGACACTGAGGGGACTGTTGGGTATACACAGCCTACGAGCAATAAATAAACAAAGGCGGGCTCGGCCTTGAAAAGCTTTACACCTGTGACCAGTGGAAAAGCAGCAGGCGCAGCAGTGTTCATTAAAGAAGCTGGTCCTGACAGTGAGGCCTTTAAGAGGCCATCAGGAGCGACAACTCTGCAGCTACCTTGGGACCAAAGAGGGGAAGGCATCAAGGTGAGCAATGCAATTTCAGCTTGAATAATGGAGCACTTTCCTCGGGTCTGACATTCATGAATTTCTCCGGCAGTTTTCCCATACAGAGCAACAGCACCTGCGAGCTATTCAAGGTTCCCCTGCAAAAACTGGTTTACAACATCCAGGGGCTCACAATTACTCCGTGCATGACTGCTGGTCTGTAGATAATCTTACTTAAAGTGGTTCATGAATTAAAAATGGCACCAAATATATGAAATCTAATGTGATAATGTAATATGAAAATGTACATTTTCGAAGCAGAAGGCTGCAAACATTTCACATGGCATACAACAACATCTAGATCTAATACTTGTTGTTTCTGGGGAATAATTTACAGAAATAATTTCATTAAGGGGAATTATTTTCACTTTTCTCTTGGATTCACCAGCCAGATTTCATTTTCACAGAGTTGCTGATGTGAACTGGTAATAACAGAGGATTAATTTACAAGGAGGAAGACTCTCCCAGTGAGACTTCTGGCCCAGAACAATAATGAGCTCATAGTAAACAGAAATTTACCGTAAGCCAAAAGAGAATGCAGAGAAATTTAATCTACACACTGAAACACACAAGGCCCTCTGTTTCACACACACAAAAGCTCGCACGAGCAAGAAAATGATGGCTAAGTATCATCCCCAGGCCTCTCTAACAACATATGTTTGCAGGTAATTAAAAGAAGTTCCCAAGCGGTTATCATGTCATATTGAAATACAATGTGCAGAGCAAATTACCTTTTTGTGGTTATTTATATTTGCACAAGGTCTCAATGCTTTGGTGAACTGCGATAACAGTGTTTGTGGCTGTAGCTGTGGTTCTGTTTTCTCATCGCATCGCTGAGGTCAAATCCCTGTGTATCATTTGCTACGTATAGTATGTGTTAGTGTGTTTAGGTAGCTTTTGGTAAATGATTTTAAAGACATTATGCAGTACAAGTCAAACTATTGATTTAAAAAATGCATTTAAGCCGACAGTTTGTCATGTTTGAAACTAATTTCTAAAGACTAGAACTGTTTTTTTTTAGTAAAATGACCTCAGTCAGCATTTAAGCGAGCTTCATATAATTATCTTCAAAGCCGTTGATTCCCAGATTTGTCAGTTTTGATTTGGATTATTCACTTTAAAATGTCCATCTCAGAACAGAGTATTATAAAGGATTTGAAAGTACCATATTGTTTAAAATCACCTTTGAGGTAAATATAGAATATCTTCCATTGTACACCTGTCTTTTTTGCTTGATTTAGATTTTATATAAGACAATGAAGTGATCCTAACATCGAGTTTACACTTCTCACATTCAGAATCTGTGAAAACAGCTGGAGGAAACAGTAAAAACAGATTTCAAAGTCAAAGGGGACCACATCAGGAATTTTTTTTTCTCTCCTGTCTCAGACAGTTTCTGTACAGTTTTACTTTTAATTTCTAAGCTTATATTTTTTGTCGACACTTGGAATTAGTTGTTTGCTGCAGTTATCTTTCCATTCAGCAGAGGTTGCATTAATTCCATTATTTAGGAGGACACAATTTACAGACAGGGAGTTCATTAGGGTATGTGTTTTTGCCCATATGCAAATCTCCTATATTCTCTCTCTATGTATAGCTCTGTTACTGAGGGAAATGTATGTCTATTTTGCTGCTGAATGCTTCACTTACTTCACCAGGTCATTCCTTTAGCTTTGTCCTTAGTGATTTATGAGGGCAGCATGATGTACAGTGGTTAGCTCTCTTGCCTCACAGCAAAAAGGTTATGTATGATTGCTGATTTACAATTGGTTAAGTTTAAGTGGGCATTATTGTCTGTGTCTTTGTAATAGACTGGCACCCTGTCCAGGGTGCACCCTACCTCTCAGTTCAGATAGACTCCAGCCCCTGGTGAACCTACCCAAGACAAAGGGAGTATGAAGAATGTATGACTTTTGGATCTTTAAAAATCTTAACCATATTCAATATTTTGATCTTGCATCTCTGAGAAACAAAACCCATTTTCATCAATAAATTATAGAAATTTTCTACACATAATCTGAAGGAGGTGCATGTTAACACCCAAATGTCACTTGGGGACTAGCACTAAAGGAAGGAGTATATGCAGTCAGGTTTACATTGATGGCATGTGACTCACCAATGTCTTCCCAGGTATGATATAATATTCCCATTGAGGAAAGTCTCTTGTGAATGTCCACCACAGTTATTGGTGTCCTTGATTTAGGTTTGGACTACTTATTTTACTGAATTACAATCAGTAGTAGCATAGCCTATACAGCCGCCTTCTAGTGACACTAGTTTATTCACTTCAAATCAGTGTTTAGCAACGTGTCTGATGCTCTTTTGTTTTGGGGACATCATATTTGCTTCTCTAGTGACTGGAAACCCAGTTTATGTGTAAATAGAACAGGTACTGTAACACCAGGGAATTAACAGTAGGTGAGTTGTTGCTTCATACTCCTTTCTGCTGGCCTATATTTTGCCTTCCACCAATTTGTTGGTAATAAGGATAAATATACATCTACTATAAATAACAACAACCTGGCATCACTATGGATCAATAGGGAGTCTTATCCTCCACTTTGGGAATCATGTCCCAGCTCGTGTGTGCTCTTTTTAGGAATCCCTTTGCAGAGCTTCTAGTTGTGATGATGCATCTCACACAGGGAATCTCCTGCTATGAAATAATAGATGTGTGCATAGTCAACTACGGAGAAATATATATATATATATATATATATATATATATTAATAAAGTGTTGTTTTATCCATATATATATATGGATAAAACAACACTTTATTTACTTTCATAACATGATCTATCTTCAGATACTTTTAAAGATCAACATCTTTAAAAAGTTTCAACATTCTTAACAGAGATATTGATCACTGCAACAACAAAGAGAATTTAGATGAGGGGGTTGGGTATGAGTAGCTGAATGTGAACATTATATAAGATATGAATACCTGGTCTCTGTGGTTTATCTTAATTTGAACATGTTTCCTAGCAGCCAGGAGATGATGAAGGGAAAAAATTAGCTCTGGGAACCATGGCAACAAACAGTATGTCTGTATTACTCTGTTGCATCAAAAGAGATTCAATAAGTTTAGGAGTTAAGTTCCTGATCAAAGATCTGTCGTAAAGTTGAATTTAGGTTATTAACACCCAGTGTCCACCCAACACACACACACACTACACCCCATTTACTGCAGATGCTGTGCTGCCCTGAGTCTATACATGAAACCGCTTGATGCTGCACAGGATTAGCTGGTGAGTCAAAAATATCCTGCTGTGTAGCATCTCACACCTTCAAAGAAGATGCTGGTTGCCACATTCATGATTAGGATGGAACTAATCAACCCATCAATTTAGGGTATCAGTGAGTTTTACTGGTATTTTTTCTGTTGACATACACCTGAGTTTTATAATGTTTGAGGGACTTTCTTTCCCATCTGATAGACAGGCGATTCGCTTTTTGAAGTGCCTCCATCTTACTTCCTGATGCAGAGGCTAGGCAACAAACCTCCCCCTCAAGGCCCCATTAAAGCTAAACCCAGTGTCCGCAGGTTTGATATTCATCGCCTGGGCAACCTCTGCCATCAACGCATTTTTGAGCCACGTGAGAATGATCATAGCTTATTAAAGTGGAAATAATGACTGCTCTGCCTCCGGCATGAAATATTTAACAAGGACAAAGGAGACGGCTCAAAGGTGATTCATATCTATGTTGAAAGGACTGAGCTTGGACGAAACCACCTATATGGGAAGTGCAGATGACCCTTTGTTGACCTGTGCTTAGAGGGGACCGTCTGCATTGAAATGTGTCCCTCAGTGTAAGCAGAAACTGAGAAATGCCGGAAGAAAGTGTTCTGAATGAATGTTTATTAGCTATAACAAAGATGTTGGCATAACACCCCTCTTTTCACCTCATGGCATTTACAGTGCACACAAACAAGCCATATAAATTCAGGTTTGAGATATGTGTTCATTTTTAACCATCATTTCAATTTAATCACTTTCTCTCTTTCCCAACCCAGCTCAAAACATATAGAGCCTTCAATTTCTGGATGTGAAATTATTGATGTATTTCTCCTTCTAGCTTGGGTAAATTAGCTTTTTTGGCCATATGGGAAAATCAAGGGAGAGGAGGTGAGTGAAAATGTTCTCCATCAAGTGTGATTGAATTGGATTTTACAAGATGAATTGCCAGGACAAGAGTTTATCCCAATTACGTTGCCAAGAGGTTTCAGTCTTTCTGTAGCCACCCTGCTCAACAGCAATTAGGGTCAGCTTTTAGTTATCGGGATCCGTTATTTTGAAAAGATGTTCACAATCTGAACAGAAAGTAGATAAATGCAACAGTCCAACCTTTGAAGCAGTAAAAAGTGGTTTGTGGTCTGGGCCAAGAATTCATGAAATTACAGACGTGACAGCCAAAACATGAGCCAATGAAAAGCACAGCTGTCTCTTCCATAGCCCACACATCTTTTAATCAACTGCTGTACAATACAGACTGCTGAGACTGCATCTGCTTTTGTGTGGTCACCCATATTCCACCCTTTACATTTTTTTCTTTGATTTAACCTGTATAATTTGCAGATGTGGAAACACAGGGTGTCTTTAATGTGTCATAAGGACCACATTTACCACATACGGTAGCAATAAGGCTGATGACTGGTAAGCACTGAGGGGATACTTAGTCTTACCTTCCCCAGACTGGGGCCCCACAAATATCTCAGACTGAAGACACAGAGAGCCAATACCAGGAAAACCAGAGACAGGACCAGAGCCACTCGCTGGAAGGTGTAATACTTTGCTTTCTTCTCTTTGCCAGCCTCAACCTGCAAACAACAGAAGTTCCAAATATTAGTATATGTGTGTGAATGACCAAATGAAATAGTCCCTAAAATGTAACAAAGCACAAAGGATACCTTAAATTAAAGAAATTCTTATGAACACAGTAACAGACACTCACATACACGCACACAAAGGCTTTTTTCTTTGGTTCTTTAACTGGAACGACTCAGAGCTGAATTCAGTATTAACTTCTCCCTTCTTCTTTAGTTTTGTAATCCTATTTTGGATATTTTTGTGAAAATGAGATATTCAGGAGTATTTAGTTATTCTCATAGGTTGTGGTAGATTAATTTTGTTTTATTTTAATGCCTAAGGAGGATGTTTTTGTAACCCACACCAATTACTCTGGCATCATAATAACAAGGTACTTTTAATGTGTAATGAAATTTCTTCCGGCATTTCTGAATTCAGTACAGCAGTAGAGCAAAGAAGGAAAACCAAAACAAAGTAAAGACCAGAATTCAAATTAATGATGAAATAAAAGGAAGTGGAAAAAACAGCAGTGCCAAGATTGGACTCGAATACAAAGCTCATCCAACCTTCTTACAGATGTTACTTGTTGATAATGCAGCACTGTTGAATTGAATTATGTTTGCAGTTAACGCCCTGGATAACAAGTGGATATATGCAAATTTCAAAATTAACCAGCTTGAGTGCTGCTTCCTGCCCTCGAGTTGTATAGCCACCTCTGTGATGATGTTGCACAGAAACCCGTCTATACATCCAAAACCTTTGGCCTAGATGATGTTCCAAGATTTTATAGTCCCTTCTAAGGGCTTAAATGCTGCCATCTGGTCAAAGATGGTAGAGTCTCTTTGGTACAGCTGGTGTGTCCTTTGGTGCCATGACACACAGGCTGTAGTGATATGGGACAATAGGAGCAAATGCTGCCATATCAATGAAGGAAAAACATTGCAATAGGAGGAGTCACATTGGAGGATGAAGGTATCTCATTTTGAACAACCATATGTAATCTGTGTTGTTTACTAGTACAGCCTCATTTCCATCTTAAATCCGGTGTCATTGTCTTTTTTGCTCACATTTGCTGTGTAGGTTTGAGCAAATAGTCTTGTTTGGTTAAAGTATCAAAAAATGTATGCTTTGGCTTTGAATGCACCATTTCACAGCTTCGTAAAACAACATCAAAGTGTAACACAAGCATGTGAATGTGACATCACTGGATCCCAACAAAGTTGCAGTGTCTCTTGCATGGGGAGCCACAAGACCAATCTCCTAATACAACTCTGACCCATGTCAAACTATGGATAAAGAATAAAACCACATTTAATTCACGCAGATGGACTCAAATTGAGTTTTTTTTTCTAATAAAAAAAATAATGGTGTCCCAATAAGGCTTTGAATTTGCAAGAGTTTGAGTTTCATATTTCCTGTTGTTTTGTATGGTCAGTGTTACTGTGGTGTGATGACATATCCCCACAGATTGATTTTTAGGCCTAACTGAACCATGTATTTTTTCATTTTTAAACCTAAAAGTGAAGTTTTCTACTAACTTGAACCAATCATAAAGTAACAAGTGAAGTTGAAAAGTGAAAGAGCTTTTCAACTCAAGAACTGAGTCACCACTGACCATCTTCTTCTACTTCAGATATTCATCCTGTGCCCAGCAGCTCAAGTTAAACATTCGTTGCTTCAGTTTTCTGTTTTTCTGTGTTGTGTTTAATAAACGAGATGCTATTTAATTTGACCACAATTTTTCCACCAATAAGGCCATTTTGGACTTTCATATAGACATCCTCGTGTCAGGTCCAGGGAAGAATACGTGACAACACGTGTCACAGGGAGGTTACATTTATTAAACTTCTCTTCAAATTAAAATGCTGCCCGCTGTAGCCAATTCCCCAAGCTTAAGGCCACAAATTAATAAAGACAGGCTTTTGTTCAACCAGTGCTCCAGCAGGGAGAAAATGAAAGCTACTCATTCACACTGGACCACAATTGAAGGTCTCGGAGGAGTACAGAAAAGCAGATATGCAAAAAGAAAAAATGGAACCAACTTCAATTAACAAAATGGATGTTGCTTATCTTTGTGTCTTTAAAAATGATGATAAAGCAACTTTGACTTTCTATTATGGCTGAGGTCGTTATAGTTGTTAAGCAGGGGTAAAAATGATTTAACATTTTTAAACTTTAGGCTTACATGCTTTTTAGACAATAAGATACAATATTTTCAGATGATTTATTCCACGAAGGCTTTTTCTTACTTTGAAAATGCATCATGTAGGTGGGATGACTTACGGGCAGGAATATAATTGTGTATTAATGACATTCAGGTGGGTTGAACTTGTGGTTAGTAAGTACATTAGAAGTGTGACAGAGGAAGAACAGAGGATACATTTTTCAAGACACTCTTAAAAACTTAAAGTATAGCTTTGTCATTTAATGAACCCTACCTGTGCAATTCTTCATTGGACAAAAAAAAAATTGAGACAGTGGGGTACATCAAAGTATTGTACATCCTAAGATCATAATGAAAAACAGAGATCTACAGTAGGAGCCAGGAATGTCATACTGTCAGAGATTTTAGTGAAGGGGAAAAAAAGGTGGATGAAATCGGCTCTCCTGTGGCAGGTTGCATAAGTAGTGGAAACTTGACTCGAGGACAAACCTCTTTCTGGCTGTGCTTTGAATATCGAATACTCAGAGGAGGAAGGTGGGATTGAAAGACAGACATAAATAAAGGCAAGGATAGAGACAGTCTTAGTGCACAGCACCCGCCAACTTGTGTTTAAAGGTTTAGGAGTTCAGAATCTGCCAGGCAATTTCTCCTGAGCTCTGTGAAGAAGTGTGCTCGAAGCCCCCTGCTGTTATCAAGCCAAGAATGAGCACTTTCTTGAGAAAACAAAAGAAAAAATAGAGGTAGCCTAGATAACCAACAAGCAAAGGTGGTAGTTTATCCCACCAGGCCGCACTTGTATAAGCATTTCAATTCCTGTGAAAGCCGACAGAGTCCACAGATGATTTTTACATTCATAGTAATTCTCCATCTCTGAGTATTTATTATGAGTACTGGCTGGAACAGTGACCTATTCTTTGATGCACAGAGAAAGAATGAACTTTTTGTACATATAAGACTAATAATGGAGTGCTGTGAAGTGAAGGTTACCATTAGCTCCATTGCAATGGGTTTTAGAAAGCGGTAGAATTTAGTTCCAAAAGTAATTCTACTCTTTCCACTCGATACACAAGTTTGAGTTTATTCTTCTTTCAAGAAGCAATAATATTGTATAGTATGTGAAATGGTCCAGGAGAGGCTACATGTAAGACTGGAGACAAAGGTGGAGAGCAAAAAAGATTTATGTACACAATTTATCATTCAGAGGAAAACTGATCACTCTAAAAGATATCAAGCCATAGTTTTTTTTTCAATGGTTAAACCTCTGAAATATTTCACTTAAAGCTTGCACTCTAATCTAACACAAATTTTCTCATTTATAAACCACCACTGCACCCACCTGCCTCTATTTGAAATGTGCTGTAAAATTGAAAAGAGGCACTAGTGCTCCTCAAGCTTAAATTATATAAGGTATATAAAAATATATCCTAAACAGCTTTTGCAGTTGAATAATTAACTGTAATAAATCAACCACAAAAAAAAAAAAAATAGACTCACATCTTTCCACAGAATTTGCTGACTGCTGGATTTAATGTTAGCCTCCATGATGCAAGCCCACAGGAGGAATCTTTCCGTTCCTCTTAGCCGGTGAAAATATGAACACTCTGCAAGGCAAAGAGTTCCAGCTTCATTCCACTGCTGTAATTTGGGAGTGTGCTGAAGGGGAGGGCAGTTTCAGATGGAGTGGAATAACTGAAGCATTTGTGATACCCATTAGAAGCACAGCAGATGTCCCTCCTGCTGGCCTCTTCCCATTTCAAAGGTGGAAAACTGCAAATTATTTCAGGCTAAAAGACAAACCCTCAGCTGAATAAATTACATACTACACTTGGGTGATAAAACTGCAGCTACTCAGCCACATGCTAACTTAAAGGACAAAAAAATGGTACAATAAGTCAGGGTTGATGCATCAAAACAGTGCAATAAAAACTTTTATTTATTGTTACTGAAGTCAGGAGTTCAAGTACTTTTTCTCTGCTTATGTTTCCCAGGTGAGTCTGTGCACTCAACAAAAAACAAGATAAGTAAACAAGAGCTGAGATGACTGAATAACAGCATGACAAAAGAATCTACCTTATAAAATGAAAATAATTTGCACTTGTGCACATATGCTGCTAAAAGAAAAGAGGAATGAAGCTGACTGAGACTGTTATCCAAGGACAGAAGTTTATAGGTCAGCCTCAGGCAGGTTCCAAGACACAATGGTTTATTCTTAAATCTATTCCTCTATCAATACGAAACCCAGACTGTAAAAATTAAAATGTGGTTTATTCCAGAAAGCAACAATTGGAAAGCAAAGTTTCTTCTCAGTGTATTTGTAGTCAGGACTTCAAGTTCACCTTCACACTTGTATATTATTTGTGTTATATGATCAAATCAAACAAATTATACAAGTCCTGAGGTAGGCAGAGTAACTTTCCATCTCAAGCACAACATGAAAAACCTTTCGTGCCAAACGCTGCACATACATCATGAAGCTCTAACATCCACCGAGTGCAATTAGTAGTAAACTGGTTTTAAGAGCTCACAAGGGAAGGGTTAAATAACACATGCATCAACTGAAGCTACTCAAACTATAACAACCTCAGAACTGTAAAGAGCTCTTTGCAGGCTTTATAATCTTATCTGGGGCTTGCAGTTATTTCTCTCAGCCACACAGGATAGTTTTTCAAGAAAAGCCCCTATGACTCTGGTTATGATTAAACATACAATTCTTTTTTCCCTTGGTCAGAACTGTGATGGATAACTGAACCTTTTGTTTCTGTTTGTTTGGGACACAATTTTCAACTTGGCTGAACTATGACTTTTATACAACAGTGGAGTCCCAAATGGCTTTTTTGTCTTTTGGTAACCCAGTCTCATCAAGGTTTGTCTCTTCTATCTTTATATTTAGCTTCACCAAATTCCTTGCTACATTTCATCTGTACAAGAAGTACAGCCATGAAACAATGATTAAAGAATATGATGCTGGCATTGGCAGGATTAGACCATTGAGGTATTTTATTAGTGGCACAGTACATCATGATGCTCTGCTGTTTTCTGTAATATCTTCTTCTCACGAGTTCATATTTGAAAACAAACAAATAATAATAAAAAATAATAATAATAACACGCTGGCCAAGTTTATATTCTTTTGCATTGCCAGATATAAGCTGAAATAAATCTTCTTTTCTATTAACAGTTTTTGAAAACAAAGTGTGTTATAGTATGATTGATCGAGGGATTCTTTAATGTAGGGTTAGACAACTATTAGAGATTAAAAAGTTGACTTAAAGTTTTGAAATCTAGGTCTATGACTATGCCTTACACTCTCTCACTCAGTCCAGGCCTTACACCTAAAATGTACGTTTCTTTTTTAGCTACCTGACACTGACTTATGATTCATTCAGGCTCAAAAGGACACCTATCACCAGGAATGATCTATGGTTGTCTCTTTGCATAATAGACAACTTAAAAACTAACTAGATTTAAATTTCATCTCAAATCTCTGTCACTAACAGCTTATAAAAAAAACAAAAAAAAAACATAATTTGTTACAATCTCCTCAGCTGCATCTAAAAATGCCAAAGATATCACAGCTCGGAAGACACAAAATAGTATTTTTGCACCAAGAAGATAGTTTTCAAAAGCAAAACTTGACATATCTCAGCACAGTGTGCAGTGTGCCCTTAAATAGCTTGAGGAACCAGGACAAGTGAAGGACAAAAGGAGAAATGACAAGCCTAAAAAAAACTATCTGGAGCAGAACAATATAGTATATACACATTGTAGTGATGTCCTTAAGTAATAGGGGAAAATCCAGCAAAGACTTGAGACAGGACCTGAGAGATACACTGTGGCCCTGGAGTTGATCCATCTACTGTTCACTGAAGCCTCATCAGAAATGGTCTTCATGGAAGGGTGGCCATCAAGAAGCCATTCTTAAGGAAGGGAAACGGGGAGAAAAGACTGAGGTATGCCAAATGACACAAGAACATGAGTGAAAATCAGTGGAAACAGGTCTTATGGAGGGATGAATCCTCCCCAGAGCCCAGACCTCAACATTATTGAACAGTCCGGGATCATCTTGACAGAGAACGGAATAAAAAGGAAGCCAACATCCAAAGAATAGAATAGAAAAATACTTTATTCATCCCCCAGTGGGGGAAATTCAAAAGAAGAGCTTTGAAATGTCCTTTAAGGAGCCAGGAGAACTATTTCTGAAGTAAAAACTTAAAGAAATGACGCGAAAGCTTGTTTAAGAGGGTTCAGACTGTGTTGAAGAGTAAAGGTAGTC
The DNA here is from genome assembly GCF_036924035.1 of Leuresthes tenuis. Classification (NCBI taxonomy): domain Eukaryota; kingdom Metazoa; phylum Chordata; class Actinopteri; order Atheriniformes; family Atherinopsidae; genus Leuresthes; species Leuresthes tenuis. Next base: position 11,267,532 of record NW_027325365.1, on the reverse strand, counting down.
ATACCAAATATTGACATTCAAGCTTATTAGAATTGTAAAGACTGTTTATGCCTTATGTGCTGTATTTCCATTCATCTTTGCACAATATTGGTTATCTTGCTGATGGTGTATAAGGAAATAAGTGATGACTCACACACACACACAGCACTGTACTGTACATTATTAGATTATTAGACTTTTAACTTTTGTGCTTAATACTAATGCAAGTCTAACTTCCTGGACAATGTATTAGGGTTAAACTGGTTATTTGGTGCTACTGATGTTCACATAACCCCAAATCCTCATCTGTTCTCATTCCTAAACATTTTCATATTCCCACTTTTTCAGGATCTCTGGATGCAGGGTAGTGTGGAAAAAAATCTGAAATGAATCTAGAATAGATGGCATGTGATTGTGGCTAAACAATTTCTGCTGTTTATGAGACTGTTACAGTAGACGTCACTGTGGTAGCCCGAACTTGAGGTTGATGTGGTTATTGTCAAAGGTGCATTAATCCAATCTGTGATGTTTTCCTAAACCTAACCAACAATTTTACTGGTCTAAAACAAAACCAAAAAAAACAATAAAAATCATATAAAATTTGTGACACACAGTTTAACAATAGTGCCCAAATAGAGGATTTGAGTTGCAATCACATAACTCAAAGCTGCAATTCCTGGTTGGAAGCTTCACGTTTCACTCTCCCATGAATATGTCAACTTTCAAAAGTGGACTTTAACTGTCAACCAGCAAGATATAGATGTCGATCAAATTATCTCTTACCTGATGATTTAAAATGTGTTGAATTAAACTGGGGCTGCATAGTGTTGTGCATGGTGTGCAGCAAGAGGCTTCCTGGTTAAAATCATGGCTGGGGCCTTTCTGTGTGGAGTTTGCATGTTCTCCCCGTGTATGCATGGGTTTTCTTGAGGTTCTCTGACTTCCTCCCACTGCCCAAAAAAATGGATGTTGGGTTAATTGGTGACTCTAAATTGATGCGAGGAGTGAGTGTGAGTGTGGATGGTTGTTTGTTTCTATGTGGCCTTGTGATGGACTGGATGGATTATGGATGGATTAAACTGCATCACAAGCCTACTTGAATTGTTATGGGAGGATACGAGGAACAGAAACGAAACAGGAAGAGTGAAGCTGTTTGTAATTAGTTTTCATAAGTCAGTGCAGGCCACATAGTTTCTTGTGAATTAACTGAGATAAAGCACTTTTCGAAACCATGTTAATGAAATTATATTTATTGTTTTGTGCTTGTGTTTCTATATTTGGTTGTTTTTCTGACTTGCATGTGTTTTTATATTACACTATAGGTATGTTAATATTGTGGATAATGATGTATCTACAATTGAGTTGACGCCTTTTGTTTTTCACTCATTGCTTGGGGATTACTCAGCAAGTTTAACTCAACATAAAAGTGTAATGAGTTGTCTTGACTTTGATGATTATGGAACAGGTCAATAATCTTAAAGTGTCTTTGTAGTAAGCAGTTTGATCCCTTGTTGTAAGACTGTAAGTATATCTATTTTATTCTATAAAAGTGAAAGATAAATGCCTACTATAAGGTGTGTCTGTTTATACATACCACATGCAGATCTTCTTTTGTGCCCACAAAGCAGAAGCTATAATGTGTGATAAAATGTTGTGAAGTAATTCCAGTTTATTAAAAACACAATTTCACAATCTAAAGGTTCCACTTCACACTCGATTTACAGAAGTGAAAAATGGTGGCTCGGTCAATATCAGCTGAGGTGGAACATTCCGGGAAAAATTGGTCAACCTGCAAGCCTTTAGTGTGACAGGCAACATTTGAGCTCATATTAAGTCTGTCAGATCTGATAGCCGTGGGACCTCGTCAGCTTTTTCCCATTGATATAAATCTTCACAATTACAGTGACATTTTGCTTGGGTAAATCAAGTGGCGGGTCTTTCAGGAATAGTGTTGTGTCAGCAGCAGTGTTGAGCATCCTGGGACCCTCATTCCCCTGATAGCATTCAACACCAGGCTGGGGCTTTGACATCCACAGACTAGAATAAACAGCAATTTAGTTTGGAGTGTATACCAGATACTCAAAGATTAGAGCGAAAGTTGATGGGAGCAGCCCTGGTAAACCAGGAAGAATCGCAAAATAAATATTTTCTCTTTCCTCGACATGCTTCAGTCCAGATAGCTTTGATAGGAATGTTTCTCTTTTGGATTAGTCATTTTTGCAAACATAGAGCACTGTGACCAACAGCAGAGAGGCCTTTAACAAATCTACCAGACCAGGTTAGAATCTTAGAATCTGTTTTTTTTTTAATCAATATATCGTTTTCCATCAGACAACAGTTGTTCTGCTCAGAAGGACTTAGTAGTATTTCAGGCGGGGGCTGTCTCTAGTAAATTTTTTTCTCTATTTTACCATGGCCATCTGGAAAAAAGATGTTCCATGTTTGCTTTTTTTTTCCCCTTTTAAATTCTTAAGCCATCCTGTAAAGCCTTGTTGAGCTTCTGTCACTCAGAGAGAAAGCTGTGTTGGTATCCCACACAATTCCCACATGCACATTCACTTTCATTAACAGCCTCTTCTCACTTGAAGAGAGACTGTCACAGCTAAAGACAGGGAAAAATATGTGTAAGAGAGATAGAACCATGAAATAGAAACTTGAACGCAACTGAGAATTTGTTCCTTTTTTTTTCTCTTAGAAAGTCAAAAACGCTTCTGTGGACAGACAGGTAAAATTTGACACGTAATCCAGTGTGATTTGATTATCTGCCTCCTGCCTTGTTGCAGTTATATCACCTCAGTTTGTCATAACCGGGATAGGAAAGGTGGAGCTCATCATGAAGAGGCAGTAAAATATCCTGACTGTCTAGACTAAAAATCTGGGAGCCTCGATCAGTCATCCTTCAGGATTCTCCTCATGCTTCAGTGGCTGTGGGAAGGAAGTGTGCCTCTGCACAGGAAGTTTCCAAAGTGCTTTGTTTCCCAGGAGTCACTGGCATCTTCAACAGGCTAGAGCAAAAACGCCTGACACATTGTGCTGATATACCGCTGCAAATTCCTCACTGCAAAATACTCAGCAAAGCCCAGCAAAGTGGCAACGATGAGATTCTGCTTCTCCAAATGCTCCTCTTTTCTAAATATATCAGAGTCTTTCTTCGTCTAAGGTATTTGTTGTTAATTAGCTAAACTGAGTTAAGAAATGTTAATCAAAATATTACGACGATCTATATTGACCAAAAGTTTTTTTTTTTCTTTTGGCAGATGCTGAGGCAACAGATAATAACTCTTGGAAAACGCTTATATATAACAAAAAAAATATATATACTTTTGATTTCAAGAATATTGTATACTGTTTGCATAAATATAGTCATCCTAAAGGTGAATATATATTCTGTATGTGGCAAAAGTATGTAAGCCTCTGCTATCATTATTTCTCCTTCTCCTTGTGCAGTAATCTTTTGTGCATGTTTTGCCATGAGGCCATGAGACTGGTTTGTCTTAACACTGTACACTCAGTAAACAAAATGGCTGTCTCCTTTTGAGAAACTAGCATGTAATTTTTACACATTATGTGCTTCCATTATGTAGCAGGGCATTAAAGTCCCCATAATATGTCTACAACTTACATTGCTTTTTCCACCTGCATTCAAGAAGAGAGTCTGCCCCACAATCCAAATGGTCCACCCTATTCTGATTGGTCAGCTCCAGTGGCTTGATCAGATGCTGCCCACCATTCTGCACTAACTCTATCAATGCATTCCATTGATCCATTTTCATCCGCCTTTCCGAAGTTGAATCGTGGTCCAGGAGAGAGACCCAGACATCCCTCTCACCAGCGACACTCTCCAGCTCCTCCTTGGGGGATCCCGGGGCATTTCCATGCCAGAAGAGATATATAATCCCTCCAGAGAGTCCTGGGTCTTCCCCGGGGCCTCTTCCCAGTAGGACATGCCTGGAAAACCTCCAAAGGGAGGTGACCAGGAGGCATCCTAACCAGATATTTATCATGACTTTTACTGTAATTTGTAACAGCTTCATCAATCTGGGATCAATATTGATATGGAAAACTTAACCAACAGTTACCTTTATAGGATATATGTATATCATATATATATTATTATTATTATATAATATATGTAACAGAGAAATAAGTTTAAGGCCAAAATAACTGACTTTCAAGCAGCTAAATACTACATTTTGTTCACATTGAACTAGCAGCTGGCTAGTGCACCTATATATTCAGATGTCTGCTGCATCTAAAAACAATACTGGTCAGAGGTGTGAGGGTAAATAAACGGTAAAGCTCTGAGCTGCAAGACCAAAACCATGAACACAAAGTAGTGGTAAAGCTCTGTAAGTCAGTGGGGAGATACAAAATCTTTACAGCACAACTGGAATCCCCTGAACTCACTGACAAAGATACCTTCACTGTGTCTGTGTCTATATTTAGAGAAGCGATGCGTAGAACATTTAAATTGTTAAGGGCTTGTATTGAATGCGAGTGCATTCTCAAAGACAGAAATTAGGTCATTGGAAATATAGTATTTTACCATGAATTAAGTTGCTAATCTCCAGCAATAGGTTATGAAAAACGGATTGAAAATGTATGTATTTCACTGTTCATATAGTCCCTGAAATGTTGGTGCCTACTGTCCATGAATGCTGCTAAAAAGGAGAACTATGGACAGGAGTTCAAAGGGTTACCATGCACAAACTGTGCAGAGTTTATTTGACATTTGAGGGAGTAGATGAAAAGCAACGTGGATTACTGTGCTGTAAATCTTCCACAGGTTCATTCATTCATTTCCCAAATCTCACCTTGAGTATAAAGCCACTTTCTGGGGATTTTCTCAATTTCTTGCTTGATGGGACAGGTGTATTTACTTACATAATTGTATTCCTCATCCAATTTATAATGCGATTAAATATTAATACAAATCTGAGTTTGGAGAGAGGCAGATCTGGGAAAATAATCTAGACAGCAATATAGTGAAACTGTTCTTCTTGCTTTGCAACTTTTTCAATCACCCATAAATGGAACAGAGGCAGTGGAAAAGATATTATTCATCTTCTTAGGATGCATTGAAAACAGTATTTCAACAAGTAAAGCCTTCTGAGTGTAAGATAAAAATAGGTGCTGGTATTTTTCACTGTGATGATCTTGACTCATCTTGGCTGAGCTTTGTTTAGTTAGTAGCAGAGCTCTCTGGGGGAACATTGAGTGGTGCACTCAAAATGGAACTCTCCTGAATGAGCTTTGAGCATCAAGTCCCCAATATCCCAGCATGTGTGCCTCAGAGTCAGACAATGGAGCCAAACACAAGTCATAGCCAAATCGTAATTACCTCTGCACCCTGCAGAAGCAGACCAATTGACTCCTCTAGATGAATGACAACAGGTAAAGGGCAGTGATTAGCCGCAGGCCTCAGAAGCTTTGTTTCGTGCTGAGAAATTTCTCTATATAGGACAGAAGATATGCTTCACTTATTTCGCTCTTATTATTTTGTGGATTTGTTACAGGTACAGTTGTGTTCAGTCCTGGAAACTTTGCTTTTCACTGTTGGTTATCTATTGACAACACAAGAGTACATCCAGATACTATCAAATGTTGTTCAAAAACAATATATCGTGATGACCAGATACTTGTTGATTAAATATATGTTTAGATTTCCATAAACTGATCTATAATGTAACTGTTACCATAATAAATACATTTCTTTGTATGGGGTCATAGTTCGTCTTTAGTAATTTCAGTTTCAGTGTACAAGGACATTTAGAAGGCAATGGCTGTTTGTTGACATGCAAGAGAAGATTAGGAATACACTGAAAAATACAAACTAACATGACAAATAACATCTGAATTATGATACTCTACAGACTGTTTTTTATATTTTGTTTTGTGAACAAAGATGTAGAAATAAATTCTACCTACAGTCTTTTGTCAAACTTACAATTTAAATTGAGTATTGTGGAAATAAAGTAGTGTTAATGAAAACTGACTTTACTGAATAAAAAATGAAAGTATGTTCATCATCAAGTTTTATGTCATTAACTGTTATTTAGAAAGAATGAGTAATTAATGAGCTAATTCAAGCTATTAAGCATTCAAGCTATTAAACCCTTTAATTTAAACTTTTTTTCCACTTTCCATCCTTTCCTGCAAGAAGTAGATAAGAACAGATAAGTAAAACAAGTTTCTTATCTGTCATTAAGTATTAATAAAATTAATTACGATCAGTTGAGGTGTAATGATTCATTCAGTGCAATGCTCCATTACTTATGAATTATGCTGATCCAACAGCATCCATCCACTAAAATAAAGAAACAAAATTAATCCTTTCAGCAACAATCAATATGAAATTACTTGAACTCAGCCATTCATGACTCTTTTTAACTGTTGTTTAATATTTTCTTTTTAATGCAGTACAGCCAATGAGCCAATTGATGAATTTCTAATGATCTACACGTATACAGCAGAATGTTTGCGGTGAGTGTAGCTATTGTTTCCCTTAGAAATTTCCCTTTGGCCAACAACTCACAGACAGCAGCATTGTTCATTGTGATAAAAAGTTATTAATAGATGTCCCTGTGCCAGAAGCAGTGCATGTGCTCAAAGAAGACTTGTGTCCATGTATGTATTTTCTAGGACTCTTTGTATGCTTCACAATTAAGATGAATTCTTATTCATCCCACATATTGCTCATAATGCATTCCTGTTTAAAACAAGACAAATTTGTTCCTGGCTCTTTAAGGCCAACCCTTATTAAAGCCTCACTTCATTCTGATTGGCAGGATCTGTGAAAACCTGTGCTTGTGAGGGTCACCTTTTCCTCTCGTCAGTGTTGAGGCAGTACAAGGAAAACCTTCTACTGTAAACATACCAGGCAACATCATTCCTTGTAATTGATTTGAACAGTAAAAGTTCAAGCCATGTTTGTAATAATTAGAGAGTAAAGCATCAACATCTTCATTAAAAAGATTATTACTGAGTGCAACTTTTAAAATCTCATTAAAATATAAAACTGCTCTTGAATCAAATAAGTTTACTCTATTCAGAGGTATTATAAATGTGTCTATTCCAACCTTTTCATTTCTAACTATAAACCCCTGCAGAGACAAATGGTTATTGGATTCAGCTGTCTTCGGGTACAGATATTCATGTTATAATGAGGATGTGACTTAAACAAGTTAAATCAAGATTTGCATTGATATTTTGAAGATGATTCAGGCCAAAAGAGATTTAACTGACACTGGAAACAAAAGAAAAAAAGAAAATGATAAAAAAGATAAAAAGATAAAGATAAATAAAGTTTTGAGGTGCGACAACCACACAGTCAAGTGTTGTTATGAATAATTAACAGGGACGTAAAAAAATACATTGATAGAAAAGGTGCAAATGAACTGAAAAAGACGTGAGAAAAATTAAACACGTGGTGAACCCATTTTTCTCTTGTGGCACCATTTTCCAGAACTGCAACCTGCAACCGCCTGTATGTGTAGTATCAGGAACGGCAAGTGTTATGTGCTCAGAAATATGGCAAAGGTAAACAAGACAGTCATCACTGTGTTGGCCAAGAGTGGGAAGGAGGGGTATTGGAAGTGGCTGTAGTCAATAAGGATGAACTTGTTGGACCTTTTCAGGCTGAAGATAGATAGCTGAAAATTAACTCAGTATCTAATGACAGATTTTGAAAGATGCTTTAGTAAAGTTATTGTGCATGAAGACATTTGTAGCATTCAATAGGGCCATGATTTTTATGTCAGACATTGCAAGATTTCACTTGCTTGGCTAGCCAGCAAAGGCTTCAAAGATGACCGAGTAATGACCTGGCCCCCTTCCGCATCTGCCTTAAATCTTGTTTAGAGCTTCTGGACTTCTCTCAAACATGAGATTTACAGTGAGGAGAGACAATACACCTCTTTGAACAGCATGTGGGAGGAAGATTGACGGTAAACATATCAACAGGCTTATGGTGGTAATTGAAGAGAAGTGGGGCAATTTTGGTGGCTTAATATTTCCAAAAGGCCAGCGGTATTATTTAAATGTCATTTTGCTGTCCTCAAATGTTTATATTGCCATTACAATTCAGTATAAAGAGATGCATAAGAAAAATGTTCTCTTTGTTATCTAGAAGCTCAATAACTGCAGATACTTGTGAATTCCCCTGAAAAATACAAAACTTATTTTCTTTTTGTTGAACATTCAGATCTGAAACTCATTAATAGTTTGGATTGATCGAGAGCATTGCAATTGTTCAACAATAAAAATCAATCCCAAGGAATACAGTTTGCCTTACCATACGGCGTACGGTGCAATTAGAAAAAAATAATTGAGCATTCTAAGCTGCCCACTTAAGAAATCACATACAATCGTTTGAAGAGCAACATTTTCCATCTATTTAAACTCTCACACAATATAATGTGTGAAATTTAGTGAGCGCAAACTTTTTGAAGCATGAACCAATGTGACACAGGTAGCACAATGTGTACGAGTGAACACTGAACCTCTGAGGTGGAGGAGAATTGAAAGATCATCGTCTGCTGGGATTTCAATTACACCTGTTGGGCTGGGACACCAAGGACCCACATCATCTCTCATACTGTGATCCCACATCTAGTATTTAGGAAATTAAGTAAAAAAATTAAGTGCTTTAATATGATTTAACAGAGTGTGAGCGTGCATGGTTGTTTGTCTTGTTTGTCTCTGTGTGGCCCTGTGATGGACTGGCGACCTGTCCAGGGTGTACCCCGCCTTTCGCCCAATGACTGCTGGGATAGGCTCCAGCCCACCCGCTACCCGATTAACGGATTGACGGTATAGAAAATGTATGGATGGAATATGATTTAATATAGATATTTATGAATTTAGGCAAACTGTTGCAAGTCTGTAATCTCTTATTTTAAACACAAGGCTCACCTATGAGCTAATACAAGAAGAGAGTATACAGACACGATGCTCTAATTGGATTATAACATTAATCTATCAGTACCTGTAATCTTAATCCCCTACAGAGGACCCATCTGGATCTCCAGTGATGACAGTAAACAACTGTTAGCTAAATGATGCAAATAATCTGCTGAAAACAAACGTTAAACCAGGATGAGGCGAACGGAGCACAGAACATTAAACACTGCAGGAAAAGCAGACTAAGCAGCAACAGCACAAAGAGCTCCTGCAAAGGGGCTCCATGGGAAGAGGGAAGTGGTTCCTAAGCAACTATTCGCTGTGGGGAACTGCAGCAGCCCTATTAAAAACTGGACTATTATGAGAATTAACCTCAGCATTCTCAAAATGGCTCTCTGTCTTGTGCAGTTAAATACATATTACCAGGCACAAAGGCAAAATTCCAAAATGTTAGAATAAAGCAGACACCTGGCTTGAGGCAATTATTAATTTAAATCTTTAATATCTCAAATTCACTTTACAATCTTATTTCAAAACAGCCATTGCCTGTATGCATTTTTTTTAGACGGCTTGTGTAGTGTGTTTGCAAAATAATAAAAATCAAAAAAGCAATTTCCAGGCCAAGAATCAGGATATAAAAAGGGAATCCTGAAGTGAAAAGTCCTTTGAATTGGTCTCTTTAACAACTGAAGTTAAAGTTAAATGTTGAATCAGGTCTCTTGAGGTGGAGTGATGCAAGTGAGACCAGGCAGAACAGTAAACAACAGTGGCAGGGATGGATTAACAACGTTGGCTCTGTTGATGATGTGTCTTTTGATTCTGCAGAATTCAAGGGTAAACACACGAGAGGAACAGACAACTACACGTGGAGCATAACTTATCTGAAATTTCCGCTGATCTATTTACTGTGTCTGCTGCTGGTGAAGTAAGGAGAAAGAAACCAATAGTCAGTGTTGTTGATGCAAGTTTAGTACAGTGTTGAAGAAAATATATATAGATAAATTAGTCATGATTAAATCCACTTTTTAAAGTTAGCAAATTACAGTCAGGATCTCTTCATAATGGTTCTTCTATGCCCCTTATAATCTTGCTGAGATTCTACAAAGCGTCTTACAATGGGTTTCTTATTCACATAAACTCTCAACTAGCACTTCTTGTTATGTATATGCAATCCATATATCCAGGGCTTTTTTCTCTTCTATCACCCACCAATGAGTATATCAGGAACCATTGTGGGGTTAAGAGTCTTGCTCAAGGACACATCCACACGCTCGACGGAGGCTGGGGATGGACCACCCTGTTACAATATCTATTCATCTTTTCATCCTGATCTTACAAAAGCTATCAATTTTCCACAAAGACGCACACAAAGACCACAGTATATATCACTTTTTGATGCAGTAAGCACAGGTGAATTCCTGAAAAGTCTGCGCAACATTTTTTAAAATTCTTTTGCGCTCTCATGAACTACTCCAGAGTGGCATCTGGGTAAACTACAGTGGACACAGGACGTGTTGCAAAAAGTGGAAATCACAGCATGTTTTGTTTACAGCATGTTGGAAATGGCAAATCAGGCTCATTAGGAGCTGTTTTTCTGCTGATATCAATACCATGTGTAGCCTATATGTGGATGTATTCACTGTAACAACAAGCAAGGGGAAACAATATGCAGGTCAGCAAAAAATAGTAGTTTTTAACCTGCAGCTTCTATTTTCATGCACACTCAGTTGAAATGAAATATTAGCAGCAGTATTCACACACTGGCACACATTGCTGATCTTCTGAACTTCTGACTTAGCAGCTAGCTGGGGTTTTGATTGTTAGAAGTTAACAGCAAATGTTGTGGACATTTGCATTTTTTAAATGCAGCCCTTGAATTTTTTTATGGCTTCAGTGTGTGAAAACGGTTAATGTAAAAGTTGATGTCTGCTGTTCTGAAGCTTGGAGTTTGGTATTTGGCTGTCAATGACTATGTTTTTTGGAGCCAGAAGCAATGCACAGGGAATTAATGTGACTGAGATCCTGAGGACTCTCTGCACAGCCTGTCAGTTTAAAGTGGCCACAAACACATACATTTTTGACTTATTAAAAACTTTGTGCCAGATCTTGTTCAAAATGCCTAAAATCCTGCCAATTTACAGATTCCATTAGACCAGACTGACATGCACAGTACCACAGTGAATATTTTTGCAGGGTAATGTTGTGAAAGGCAGTTTTTCAAAAATAAATAAAAAAATCACCCAAATTCTTACTACTTTGTTGGGTTTTACAGCCTTAACCTGACAAAGTACTTTGTCAGACCAAACAAATGGGTAACTAAACCTAAGCAGCAAAGGGAAATTCACATGGGATTCCAAAACAGAAGCCGTGGTTTTCAAGAAGGAGTCAGTTTGTAAGCCAGGTTCACATTACAAGATTTTCAGTGCTGCTATATTGTTGCATTGTTAACACTATGGGGAAAGTTTTGATGTTATGGTGTATTCACACTAAAAAAGTAATCTGCAGCAGGGAGTCACTTCACACTCGACTCATCCAGCTATCAAATGTCTGTCTTTTCTTTAACTTTACACTATAACACAAGTAGCTTCTGGTGATTCGATCTGTTTTGCTCACCACATTGTTGTAGAGAACTAACATGAGTAATCTTGCTAACATTCAGCCAAATTCTGCTAAGTTTTCTGAGCCAAATGTTGTTTCTTCATCAGGTTCTCCATCATGTTTGTTGTATATTAGTTATCTTCCTTTTCTGAGTTGTCCCTGTCATGTCCCCTGACCCCTTCTTTTACTCCCTCATCATTTATTGCTCCATACAAGTCACATCTTTAAATACAGATTTATAACTGCCCATCAAACTCAGTTTTACTTTATAATGTGAACTTGATTAAAAAGGTGTCAAATCCAGCACTCGAAAATAAAACCTCATGATTCCTCACCTTACGGCTAATATGACTTTCTCATTAGCTAATGAATCACAAATTTGTGTTTGTCTCATGAGACTTTACTTGCTGTGAGATAACAGTAGTATTTGAAACCATGGAGATTGAAACAGGTTGACAAATTCACCCTATGATCATTTGCCATAAATAGACTTATTTATTTCCCCTGAAAAGTTCAACAATGATTTAACAGTAGGTGTCTGGTGGGAATTAATCACATTTGTAGCTACAGCTGTGGGGATTTTATGTCTTAATTTTTCAGTCCATAACGTTGCCATTTGAATGAACTCTGTGCCAATCCTCCCCAAAACTAATGTTATTTAAATGTAGCAATGTAAAAGGTGCAATAAATATGGCTCGTTACAGAGTTAAAAGATGTTTATAGAGGATGAATGGAAGAACTACCTCCAATACTGTACATGATATATGAACTGATATATGAATATTCTCCTATTCTAGTATTGATTATGACAGTTTTCCCCCACTTTTTTTTTTACATAACTGTAACATAACTTTTGCTTTTCAGGGTTTGACTCAGTCATGAAAGGTATGCACTACTTTTGGCAGCAAACAGTGACAGTTTGTGTGCACATCTGTTAAGAATTCCTTGCAGCTTTGAAAACATCAGTATAAATTCTGATTTGTCTAAAAAAGATAAAACGCATGACAGGCCAGCTGCATAGACGCCAGTTTTGAACCAGAAGCAGACTTTGATCTGTACGTGGTATTTCAGAAATTCCCTCTTTATAACACAACTAAACTATACCTGTTTGTTTTTTTCAGATATCAGGTCATGTAAATACTAATATATTTTTTCTATTATTATTGTAGTGATAATATCATCATTGTTGAGTGACATTAAAGTAAAGCTTTAAAAAAGTTATGTGAGCCAGTTTATGTAGGGCAGACTTCTTTTAATATTGAATAGACTCGAGGCAGCTCAACACAAATAGATGCCAAACTTTCACCATCTCTGTGCTCACAAGTAGAGGGAAAAAATAGACCTTTTCATCACTGATTAATTATCCTGATTTTCTTCTACAGATAATTATTTTGGGGGCCACAGACTATTCAAATGGACCCTTTCTTTCTGAGAACTTCAATCCAAAGAAGGGCTTTAATTTATTTGAATGCAGTAATTTTTGTCTTCCTTTCATCAGATGAAACCACGGATGGCACGGAACTACATTTTAATTTCCCAGACAGGGACAATGCAATCACGCATATGCGGTAGTTTTATCCTGAATAATGGCACTTCCCATATTTATGTTCAGACTATAGAATATGTTTCAGACAACCAAAGTTAAGAAGGCACTTAAGGGTGACAGCTTGCACAGAATGAAAAGGAGAAACCTCATCTAATACTTGTTAAAGTAATTTACTGCATTATATTCAATTTGACCTGTATTGTTCGTTTACGGCTCTCAAATAAAAACAGTGAAAAAGAAACATCTGGAGGTATAAAGTTGAATTTAAGAATTTATTTGACTTTCTTTGAATTAGTCAGCCATGACTTTATGTCACCTAATTCTCATTCTTGAATATTAGTTTGTATAGTTATTAAACATTTTAGTTATGAATATTTGATTAAAGTGACCTTACTGCCATGTTGAGTTTTGTAATAGTAGCAAAAGACTGCAATAATGAGCCAGCAGGTAAAAAGTTCTTTCAAACCCTAACCCCTGAAGCCCTGGGCGATGTTTTGAAACTTTCTCATAAAAAACCTCCTAAAATGTAGTCAGTGAAAGCACCACAACTGTGAGGCCAAACCGAACAACCTTGGGCTCTTCAGATAAGAGGCACTTGGGAGAGTTCTCAAACACATTAAATCTCTTTATCCTTATCACCAGGGCAGAGTGAGATTTGCGTGTCATTGCATGTACTGTGAAGCAATGGCACTCGTCCCTGTACTTACCCTAACGCTTACCCATTTAGTGTTGTTGTTGTGTTGTTTTAAAAGTGAAAAAATTTTTAGAACTGACAAGCAGAATGTACCCGAAAGGGTGAACATCTTATATGAAATGCCATGAGAATTTCTTGTTTCACAACAATTACAGTCTAACAGGGAATTCATACATTTTTAAGCATCAGTTCCAGAAAAACAAGTTTCCCCGTGATAATATTTTGCAGTGGGACCATTATTGCATTCCCTTCAAGCGTCTTTGGCCTCGTGCTATCCAAGATGACTGGGATTGGTTCAAAGAGATAAAAACTGTTGGGCATTTTTCCCCCTTGGCAGTTAGTATGACAGGTACAACAATATCATTCTCCTGTACGGATAGAGTAAGTGTGGCTATGCAACACTACAGAGATTACTCAGATATTCTGACTTTTTAGGAAGCGTAAGAGTAAAACACTATTTCCTTTCTGAGAGAGGAGGTGGAGGTGGTGGAAGGCTACAGAGAGCCAAATGTTCTACAGGTGTTCACCTAGACAATAGACTGAGCTGTAATGCAACAACGAGGCTATTAACAAAAGGGAACAGAGCAGACTCTCAGGACCTTTGTGGGACAGCAGAATTCGTGCAGTATATTTGAGCAAGTGACTCAAATAGACTGAACAAAATAATAGAGAAAGCTGACTTTTCCCTGCAGACTGCTCTGAAGTCCCCAGAGCTGATAGTTGGAAGAAGACTGTTGCACAAGCTGCTCCAAGAAATGAACAATGCTGCACACCCTCTACACAACTTACAGATGCATCAACTATGTGTGTTTAGTTAGGGATTTCTTCAATAAGAATCAGAACCAAAAGTCATTCCTGTCTTAAAACGATTCTCTGTGGCAGGAGATGGGGCTCGTTTAAGACAAAATAAGACATAATGATTGGAAGCGCTGTGCATTATCACACAACCCAAATCCAATCTTCTCCCAGTTTATGATTCTGTGACATCTGCTCCAACATAGAAATGCTTCTGTGAGTTATAATTATTTGAGCTTGTAGTGGCAGTACATCACAGAAAGTATTAAGAGCCGTACAGAAATGTAGAAACAAAATTTTAAATGAAGGACTTGTTGTGAAATGCAAAACCTGCTTTTTCAAGAGTTTACTTATTTTTTTGTTTAACTTTTTTCTTAGGGCTGCACTGTGGTGTGGTGGTTAGCACCATCGCTTCACAGCACGAGGGTTCCAAGTTCAACTCCCAGCTGGGCCCTCTCCATGGGAGTTTGCATGTTCTCCCTGTGTATGCGTGGGTTCTCTCCAGGTTCTCCAGCTTCCTCCAAAAACATGCATGTTAGGTTTATTGATTTCTCTAAATTGTCCTTAGGAGTGAGTGTGGTTGTTTGTCTCATTTGTTTCTGTGTGGCCCTGTGATGGACTGGCAACCTGTCCAGGGTGTACCCCGCCTCTCGCCTGATGAGCGCTTGGTTAGACTCCAGCCCCCCCGCGACCTGACTGATTGATTAAGCGGGTATAGAAAATTAATGGATGGAACTTTTTTCTTATAATCCTTTTTTAATTAACACTAAAATAATATAATTTATAATAACCCTTAATAATGTGATTAACAATTTATTATTAAGTTCAGTTCAGTTAACTATTTTCTGATTATAAAACACAAAACATAAATGGACTCTGTAACCTTAAAGATGCCTTTTTGGTGCTTTTCTTTTTTTTGTATGATTGTAACCTAAATATCTTAAGTTTTTGGCCCGTTAGTTGTAATCTCAGCACATCACCTTGGCCACTAAGAAGTTTACATTTACAGGCAAACCAATGAATCAGTTAGGAAATTACCACATTAAACTGTAATGAAAACAGCTGCAGCCTTAAATCCTGCTTTTTAAGGGTTCATACTGGTTTTAAAACAGATGCCCATGAAACAAAACTCCCGGTTGTAAAGAAGTAAGAAAAGGTTGCTTTGATTCATGAGATGCATTGTTAGTCTTGCCCTCCTCCTCCTTAGTTGATCAAGTGTCCAGTTTGGCCTGGTGGCCCGAGGCTGCGACACTCTGCATGCATGGAGTATAATAGAAAGTAGAAGACAGTAGAAAAACACTAATGTTACTTGTTTGGAATTTAAGAAACTAACTGAAAAACATTTGTCGTACGCGGTGCTATCCAGGGTTCCTGTGCATAGAACAGTCGTATATAATACACAGAAGAAACATGTTGTGTTACTGTCACAGCGAGCATATTGCTGTTAAAGCCGTTCATCTTGGTGCACCAACATCAGGACAAGAAAGTGGGAAGATGTCAGAAGGAACAAGCAACTGCATTATAAGTGACTTCAATCAAGTAGAGCAAAACTGATTAAACTGCACTTGATACAAAGGATAAAAAAGATTAATTTAAAAACATACCCTCTTTGAACCACCTAATGTATAATTTTAATCAACTCATATGTATTCTCACTTTTTGATATCCTCTTTCAAACATAATAGGGGAAATAATTACTATGTAATTACTTTGTGATTAGAGCATGGAGCTTTTATTTCATTTTCAACATTGTCTCTGGGATTTTTTTGTTTTTCTGTGCCAGACATAGTGGTTTGTCCAACGAGTTTAAACATCACAACTGAAGCCAATTAAATCTGAGCCCATTTTATGTTTTCACCTTGTTGTCTTGTCAATACCCAACAGCTGTTAGCTGAACTTTTTGCTTGTTAATAGCAGACCTATAAAGAAGTCAAAATACTTGTGAGGGTGAAAAACGACTAAAACTCCTGTAGTCATTTAGAGACACCTATGGAAATAAAACCAAAGCAAATGGCTTTCTCTTAACTGATCTCAATGTCTTTGTGGGATTACAGTTCAATATTGTTCTTTACCTGGTCAGAAACTTTGTGAGGAAATTGATTCAACTTCCACCAGACCTCTAGAACACTCTACTCAGACCTAGTTCTTTTCCTGTATCCCTGAAAATTCTTCTCTTTGTGAGCATAATAAACTCATGGTGGTTGCCAATGAAGGCGCCAGCAGTTTAGAGGAAATTAGAGGATATTTTTGAGATGCATATCTTTTCATTTTATGACATTAATTGTGATGCAAGAGACGTGAGCAAAGTTACCATTAAAAATTTGTCTCTTCAGAAAATAAAGGAAATAGAAATGAGAGAGCTTAAAATTTATATAGTGTGCATACAGATAAGTTTCATTAAGCATTTGACATTTCAACTGGCTGGAGATTTAAAATTGAATTAACGGTGCAGCTGATAACTTTAACACGAGTCTGCATGTTTTTCTCTGAGGACACTTGTAAATCTCTCTCAGCTCAAATGTTAATGCCCAGGCCAACAAAATAATGATGAAAATTTAAGCAAGTATTGAGCAGTGGAAAAAATATATTATATTTCTACAAGTACCATCATTAGTTGCTATACTCTTTGCTCAGTGTTTACTCTCAGGGGTACTGCTGGAACGAATTACAGTAATTGATTGGATGCACAGAGGTGGATGGAGCATGGAGCTGTCTACGTTACAGACTGATCCCCTTGTTATGGTATCACTCCCTCCTCCCATTTTCTTCATGCATTTCTCTCTCAGCTTCACAGGGGCCGTCCTAATGTACGACCATTGTGTAGAGGTCACTGTTGATGTCCGAGTCATGCAGAGGTAGCTCGTCATGCAGAGCGCTGCATGCTTCAGGGAGTAATCACAAGCCGCCAGCTTTCCCCATCAACATTCTCTGCTGCCCTTAGGCCAACAAACCAGATTTTTCACGTCAGCTGGCATGCATCTTCAACTCATAAGTAGCTGTTTGACTTTCACAAGTCTCACATCATTTGAGCTTACACACTCCCAGGCAAGGTTGCTATATCCTTGGTCCATAATTATATGTCAGTTATAAGTGTCCACTTGTGCATGCAGATGGGCTGGGCTCCTTAAAAAATCCAGGTATCAGGTTGAACCTATCAACCCAGATTATTTACTATTCCCTAAGGAGCAACCCCTCACATCCTAATAATATAAATTACAAATGTTTCCCATAACTTTTGCTATTGCTTCCTCTTTTAAATACCTCAGCACAACCAACCACATCTAAATTTGACAAATTTCCAATCTGTTATGTTTGACTTCCAATTTTCCTGTGTTTTGTATAAGGCATTTGAAAATGTTCTTTTAGTGACAGTATATACGTAAAAAGATCCAAGTCAAACTGTTATGAAAAGGACAAAGAAACAGGCTTTATAAATTAAATAACAAAGTTTAACCAGTTTAAAGCACTATGCATTCCAACATCTTTTACCATCTCATACAGGAGGAAAATAGACAATTATTTGAAAAGAAAATAGCATGTTTAAGAAAACGATACTTCAAAAATACTGACTGATTTCATCACCTCTTGATTGTAGCTCATTACTAAGTACCAAGTACTTCCTCTAAAGTCACACTGGTTCTCATTTGAAATGCATGACACATGGTTGAATCAGTCCTGGGAAGCACTTAAGAATCTAACTTACAGCTATAATGTTAAATGTCATGTAAGGGCGTGGTATTCATATATGTATTGTTAAACTGACTATATAGAAAAGAAGGTCAGAAGACTAAGGTGTGAAACATGATAATGAAATTGCGTTTGTCACATCTCTGCATCTCTTGTTTTTCAGTGCGCTCAAGATACAAACCGCAGAGGCTGAGAGGGCATCAGATTTTAAAGCTAACAAAAGAGCTGGTAAACACAACCCTAATAAAGCTGTTAAATTACAAAGAATAACCCCCTGTTATTTCTTACATTTATGAGACATCACATGGCCCTGTAAATATTCATGGCTTACTTGCATCTTTGCTTTTACATCTCTGCTTTTATGTTGATGTGTTTTACAAGCTGTAGATGTATTTGGAAAGCTTAAGTGGCTATCATGATCTGTGATTAACTTTCTTTATGATAAGAATATTGGAAGATGCAGAGCAAGGGCTGTATTTCAGCATTGTAAACACTGAGGCACAGCTGCAGACACAGCTGCGACATACGTTAACACCTGCCAGTGGAGGGACAGGAAATATCCCTCTGCTCTCAAACTTGATTTGAGATTGATCTTTGCTCTAAATCAAATTTAACGTTGATAACTTCAGTGACACAAAATAAAGAAGAAAAAAAAAAGAATAACTAATGGCAATAGTTCAAATCAATTTGAAGCTTGTTAATTAGAACATGCTGATTTTCTCACATTCTTAGTGACTTGACAGCCAAACAAATGCATGGTTTAACACCAGCAGGAGCGGCTGATTACACTGGTTTTAAGTGAAAATGTGCTCTGTATGTGGGACTGGCAGCTGCGTCTAAGCGTCATGCCACCAGGTCTGCAGATCAAACACAGAGTGCGCTAGGCAATTTCTGTGCACAGTCGAGATCCAGTCAGATTTCTTCCAAAGGGACACGCCAGCATACAACCCCACATTCAGAAGCCATACAAAATAGTTATTACAAAGTTGAGCAGCACAGTCAGCAAATTTCAGTAGAACTTTGGAGCTCAGTGTTGGCAGCCAGCTTGATACTTAGAGGGGGTTAACCATTGACTTTCCTTGCAAACACAAAAACCTGGAGAATTGTGACCTCTGCTGAATACAGGCACATACCACATCTCATTTGGGAAATTTGTAGCAAAAAAAGTTGCCTCATTGGAGGTTGAAGCCAATTAAGTTTTCATCCATGTGGGCCTTCAGGCTCTGGAAATGCTAAGAGAGGGGGGTATGACATGAATCTAATGCAATTAGTCTAGTAATGTTGAACATTTCTGTTGTTGTCAGCAAATCCTTGCTCATTACATCCTTGCAATATGTTTCAAAACAAGTCAAATGTATAATATGGGCTTTAGTTTAGACTTATCATTTCTAATACAGTAGACCTGCTGCTTTTAGCATTGTTATGTTTAAGCAGCTCAGGCTGTGGTAAATAATGCATGTCTTGTAGGCTACAGTCAGCAGCAGATGATGTGTGATTGAGGGTGAGAATACCTGAAAACAAAAGTAGCATAGCTCAGAAGAAAGAGCTAAATAGGGTTTTAATGCTTATTTTCAGGATCCATTAAGTGTGTAAATTTGAAATTTCAGTTTGATTTCAGCAAGAATACACTGCAGAAGATAATCTGAGTTATCTTCAAACCAATTGTCCACCAGCACTCTAAAAGAAGTTCTTAAAATAAAAACGTGTACGTTATTGTCACCATAACAAATGTAACCCACAAATGCAACACCACAATTATCTGTTCAGGTGTCACAATAATGTGGTTTTGTGTGAAAGCAATTATATCTGAGTGCAAAAAGCTGTTTGAATATGGAACAAGGGCGCGTGACATCAATCATGACATCCCTTGGGTTTTCTGGGTCATGCTGGTTGTGACTAGGAAAAGGAAATATTTTCCCCCAAGTGCAGCTGAGTTTTACAGGGAACAGAAGAGCTCTATAAACTGAAGTTGAACAGACTGTGCCCCCCTTCAGCAGGCTGCTGCACAGGACCCACATCATGTTTGCTACATCAGTGCTATGAGCCTTTATTGACCATCTAAAGGGCATTTTAAAACTCAGTGCTTATAATCTTATAAGTTTATTTCTTGTTGCGTCACTCTGGATCTCAGTTTTGAGCAGGACTACGGGGGACATTGCTTTTTGACATACCTGCACCCCTTCTTTGATAGTTCACACCCTTTTCATCCCCGATAATGATTAGAAATAAAGCTGGATATATTTGAAACGAGGATTTGTTCTCTGAAGGTAATTAGGAGGTGATGTCCACAGAACTCATAAAAGGTATTGGAACAATGGTGGTAACCATGGAAACCTTGGTCTTCTGGGAGACTGGCTTTAATAATATATTGGCCAAGAAGAGAGGGCAAATATAATATCTCTCTATAGAAATGCCATTCAATGAATACGACTCCTTTATGGTGATAGATGTATAAGGGCACATGTGCTGATAAAAATGAATCGACAACTGGGATTTTGAAGAGAATTGAAGTTGAAAGTTACATTACCAATAGAACATGTGTTTTACTCTAAGATGATCTTGAAGATAATATGTCTGTTCATAAAATTATATTTGAAATTAAAAATTGGAATTGCATTGCTGTCCTGCACTTATTTCTATTATTGGAAACACAATAAAGTGTGCAATAATATGGTGGCTGCAGCACATCAATTGGTATTTCTAAGCAACTAGGAATACATGTTGGATTTTTTTTTGTATATATTTCCACGCATTTTTACACATTTAAACTTGCTTTTCGAATACATAACCACAAAAGAGAGAAGTGAGTATTAGATTTTAGTGCACCACGTTTATGCTCTTCTCGTCTTATTTAAGTTCAAATTAATGTGTGCCTTGTTCAACACCTGCCACTGGTTGACAGTCATAAATGTTATTAGCTAGATTTGAAGGACAGATGTGGGGTTTTTTCAACATTTGTTCTACAAATTAAAATATATGACCAAAGGAATGGAGAAAAATATATCTTGTAGAAAAATGACATCATACCGTTTTTTATCAACAACAGCATGTACTTTATGAATGTTAAAAACTCTCAAACACACTTATTTTTATAGTACTTTGCCATTTCTCACAGTCAGTCAGCCCAATTTATGACAGTATGGCACATACGACACACCGCCAAGGATTATCCTTAAGTAAGTGATTAATTTATATGACAGATTTGTTTGATTTCAATCACAAAGTGTTTTGTTATAGATATCAATAAATAAAGCCAAGGAACAATAAGACAATAAAAGGCAGTATCAAACATAAAAACTCAGTTTTAAAAGTTGACAAATGAAAAAAAGTTATCAAATGCTTTCTAAAGGAATCAAAACAATCAGTCCAAAGTAAAAAACAATGAAAGAGTTTTAAAAATGTGGCAAACGGCTAACAATCTCTGATTACATAACCTGAAAGTTCTAGTTTAAAGAGTATGACTTTAACAATTCATTAAATATATTTAGGGATTGACCAGAGCCCTAAACGTTATTATCAAGATTCTATATCTATTCATAAAATTAACTTGTGAAAAAAGAATCATGTGTGCCTCTGCTGGTTGCAGTTCAGAGCCTAGCTGCTGAATTTTGCTCAATTTGAAGATGATAAAGACGTTAAGACTTTTTCATTAAGACAAGTAAAGAGTTTGTTTCAGCAATCTGAAAGGAAGAAATAAAAACATGTACTCTTGCTTGTTACCCTTCTACACTAATGGTAATAATTGCCATTCTTACTTCACTTTGTTTGTTCTATCTTGCTCATCCAAAGTTAAGTTTTTCAATGTAATTTCCTATTTTTTTACCCTTTAATGTCCCTCTCCATTGCTTGATAGAACAAGCTTTTTAGAGACTATACTGTGTCTTATTAAACATTTCTGGAAATAAACCTGCCTGAGCCTTCTTTACTATCCCCTTCAGATACATATTGCTAAAAGTGAGTTTATGTTATTCCATATTATTTTTCAAATTTTGAGTGATATCTCAACCATTTGTCAAAATAAAATATAGATTTTTGTAGTTAATGACACAAGGAAAAATGCAAGGAAACATTTTCCATAGCTTTTTCTACTCTCAGTGAGGACATAACAGTCAAATAATCTTACAAACATTCAAAAGGGTATTTTGCAAATAGTATTAAAACATGAAACTGATACTGTGCTGGGCCTTTCTGTCTACTTTTTCCTGCAGAAATGAAAATGTGTAATTAATCTGAAAATGTACATTTATATTTTACAAATAGCTCTTCATGAAGGATTTCTATTTGCTCACACAATTTTGTGGCAGTACATGATAAAAAAAACCATATTGGATGATTTCAGCCATAGACCCATAAAGAGCTCTCTGTGATTTCAACTTGAAAGTAGCTCCATATCACTTTTTTGCTTTGGAATTGATTGTCATTACATGTCTTTGTCCATAGTAACATTCAATTCTCTGCATAACTCTTAGGTGCAGGCACTCTAAGTTGTTACACAATTAGCCTTTGAGTAGTTCAATTTCAGCCCTGACACTATAAGAAGCACTGAGCCGGGTAAAAAGACACTCCAATTTGTCCAATTCCACACTTCTGTGGATTTCTGTAATCATCCAACTATACTTGCTGATTGGCTCTGAATAGTGACTGGTATTGAACAGCAACACCCTGCAGAAGATATGCTTTTGTATAACGTGTTTTTATCCCCACTCAAGTAAGGCCAGATATTCACATAAAAATGTTTAAAAAGTACCAGAGTATTAAAAAAAGGAACCCAGACGAATCCAGAAGTAGTGGATCAGGTTTACACCATACTGAAGGAGTCCATCTGGAATAAGCATTAGTCCTCCCAGAGGATCTCAACCACTGATCTGTCAAAGTGAGCAAAATGTTTTCTTAGCTCACTGGTATATAAGTAAACTGTCATTAACACTGATTTGAATTTCATTATTTTTTTTCCTTCATGTAGATTATTAAAAAGAGCTTTGGAAACAATTTAATGTTTTAATTTGAAGCTATTTTAAGATATAGTTGCTTCTTTATTAGCCAAATGAAACCTCTTATAAATGCTAAATTCAAGGTTTCTTTTACGGGAACAGAAATACTCCTTTGATAAGCAGAAATCCTTTTCCAAGCCCCATCTCTGTCAGTGTCTGGCATTTTCTCCCATCCTCACTGTGTCTCTTCCCTTTCCTCTGTTTTTTTCTGTTTGTTTTTCTGATCTATCTGTGTTTCTCCTAGGTGTGGCTAGATGTGTGGTGCAGCGACTGCTCATCTTACTCACCTGTGGCTCTTCATCCTTCCAACTGTTGATATGCTCTGGTCTGCTTTCTCCTCCTCTCCAGTTTGTCAGCGTACTTTTGTGGTTCACACAGTTTGCCTCTGCATTTGTTATTCATATCTGTTTATAGTAAACCCTGTTCTCTGTTTACTTACCTGAGCTGCTCCAGCAGCCATACGCACCTGGATGATTCAAAGCTTGTTCACTCACAGCTGCCGCTTCTGCAACACCTAACAGAGCCTAAGAGAATAAGACTCACTCATCACCAGTCAGTAGCCACTCACAACACAAGTAATAATCACTCTATTAAATTTTTCGATAAGATCACCTTGTTTGTGACCTGCTTGCCTGTATTTTTACCGGCAGTTTCTATTGATCTGTACACACCTGTCCATCCTCCTGGAATCATCTTGCACGCATCAGTTGTTTGATCTTAAATAAATCTGTTGAACCTACCTGTCGCTTCTAGCCTCTACTTAAAGGTCCCAATCTCCATGAAAAGCAAAGCAAACAAAATATGGCAGTACTTTCTTACTTTTCCTATCATAACCTCAAATTACCCTAGAGAACAAGTGCTAAAGAACTTCAGTCTACTCGTTGCAATATAATTACTTGAAGGCCCATGTGGTAGATATTTCTCAAATGTTAAGCAGCTAATGCTTATTCACCTGTGAAGGTTGTAGCTTCACAAGTTCCAGATCAAATTGATGTTGTAGCTCATAAGAAATGCTCCATCTTTCAGATATGTTTAATCTCTCAATCTTTTTTATTTGGATTCATTTTAGAGACATAATTTTCTGCAAGGCATTAAATCATTAGACTAATTTAGTGTGCAGGGGTGGTACAGCAAAAGGAATGATTTAGATCTATGTAAAACTGATTATAGAAATACCTAAATAAAATACTTGTCCAATATTTTACATTCTTAATTCCCCAGGTCTTCAAAGCTTATGATAAATTGGGTTAACTACCTTAAAATCCAAGTATCATTTTTGCCCATCAGTACCACTCTTTTGCTTGAGAGGCAGCCGAAGGGGAAATATTCTTTACAGCAAAAGGAGACATTCCTTTTGGTCCCTGACATAGCAAGCATGCAATGAGAGAAACAGGAAAATTGACATAATGCATTTCACCCTTTATTGACTCCGTGCTGCTGTAGACCCGGCATCACAGGTCAAAGTGATTGTCAACCCATTTAGAGAGATTGACAGAAGTAATATAGACACTACACAACATCTTGTGATGTATCGCCTCCTATCTAACTCATTTAGGGGAGATTGCTGTTATACTAGGATATCACTACTCAGAGCTGGGAAGGGCAATGTTTAATGTTTGTTTCCATTGAAGTTAGATGATGCAGATCATTTGACAAGTCCAAGAGAGGAGGGCTATGAATAGAAGACTGTACTCGTGCAGCATTGGTTATAACTGATAATACGGCAGGGGAGCACCAGGGCTTTCATTTATGCACAGATATTGATATGACAAATGGTTTTTCATTATGTTCGGTCAGGTCAACAACACTTTACTAAAAGCTTTCTCTCATTTCTTGGTTGGGTTCAAGCCATAATATTGCTTGGGTAGGATTTAGTATTAAAACTACAGGTTTACTCTGCCTCTTGCCCAATGACTGCTGGGATAGGCTTCAGCCCACCCACGACCCGACAGCTGGATTAAGCGCGTATAGAAAATGAATTGATGGACTACTGGTTTAACGTGATGGGAAGGTCCAAAACACATCATTTGCACTTTGCCATCATCTCCTAACTGAATGTATTTTTTTACCCTTCACATGCTCTCAAAACCAGTAGATGTCCCATATTCTTTGAATGTAATGAACAAACAACTCATGTTTTTTTTTTTTTAAGAAAGTCAATCTGTTCCCACAGACATCTAAAGGATCCATACATTTATTGACTAAATCTGGATTAAATTAGGTTTTTCAAAATTTTGTTTGAAAAACCAAAGTTTTGTCAACATCTAAGCGTTCTATGAAACTTTTGTAGACAATCGTGGTGTTTGTTTGATAGTTGCAGTTACCCCTAACTCATATCAAACTATTTATTTAGCATGCATTCAACTGCCACCTCTACAATGTCTGGAAGCATCTTGCTGTCATCAGACAGTCTGTGTAGTCCTATACTTCTTATTCATGTGACAAGTGTGCTGAAATTACATCTTTCTGTTGACCATATTTCATCTTCTGGTGAAATCTGAGTATGGAAACATATCTTCATCTCTCATCATCATTTCTCTTAAATTAACAACTGAACAAAGCGATTTATTTTGACATGATGTTACAACTGCATCTGTAGAGACTGAAAAGCAGGTGAAAAAGCTACCAGACACATAACTGCTAGAGGCATTACCACTCTGTATCGTTATTGATCCAGAGGCATCTTGTCTGCATACAGCCTTTTTAGTTCCATATGTCACATAAAATGAAATGCACTGCAAATGAGCTTTTAGGCTTTCATACCATGAAAAATAATAATACAGCATCCCCCTGATACTGCTCATACAGCTGTTACCTGTTGGGCCTGAACACCGGTTCCTGTGGAGTGGGACTGGTGTTGTTAGGTCCTCTACCATGAAGTTTGGTACTGATCAGATACCTATTCTGAGTTTAGAGGTGCTGTAAAACATTTTAAGCACCTAATGTTTGTTTGAGGAGTTCAGCTCCAACCTTTTTTTTAGCTTCCCAGGGTTTAAAGCCCCACAAGCTGTTTTTCTTTTTCATGAACTCTTGAATGTTGGCCTGTTTTTTTGTCTACCCACCATCAAGAATATGTAGTAGTCAGTTGTACTTAGGTAATTACCAAATGATGGAATTGTGAGAAATAACTTAGCCTGAATTCACTCTGTGTTCAGTTATTACTTTGGCCATAAGTTTCCAACACTAAACTCACTCACTGTACCTTCTATCATAAAGGTTTGCCAATTAGTGAGGTCAGGTAGGGTTACATTTAATTGGAATGAAAACGTGAAGATTTGTGGGTGGTGATAGCACAAGAAGGAAATTCATGCAGCAGCAGAGTGTGAAAAAAGGATTTTATAAAGTGTGTGACCTGACAGAAACATATGCTCTGAAGACAGACAAAAATAGGACAAACTTCATGATTAAGCTCGGAGATATGACACAATCAATTACAAGTGACTGAAAGGTATCTGCTGGTATTTGTGTTGTATGAGTGATCTGAAACAAATCAGCTCTTATCATCCTTATTAGTTACCTATAAGACTAAACACAAACAATGTACTCTTTATGTTGCTCTTGACAGTTTAGGATTTTTGCAATTTCCCATAAGGAACTCTGAAATGAATTTTAACAAGGTGTCAACTTCTGCTTTTCATTCCTTTAGTGTGTTTAAAGAGATTCAAATATCAAATTGTTCTTAAAGGATAAAGCCAGATACAATGGAACAAGGGCTGCATGGTAGTTTGTTGGTTAGCACCGTCGCCTCACAGCAAGAGTGGGGTCCTGTTCTGTGTGGAGTTTGCATGTTTTCCCCGTGCATGCAGGGGTCCTCTCTGGGTACTCAGGCTTCCTTCCCACTGTCCAAAAACATGAATGTTAGGTTAATTGGTGATTTGAAGTTGAAAGTCAGTCAAAGTTGAAGTCATGCATGGTTTTCTGTCTCCTCTGATGGAGTGGCGACCCGCCCAGAGCACACACCGCTCTGTGACACTTTTATTCTAGGCTTCTCATGGCAGTGACTTATATTAGGTAAAAAGAAATAGACTATGTGATCGTCTAGATTTTTGATGCATTTGATTACACAGAATTGGTCATACTGTTAGAAACAGGATTTACTACAAACCATGACACAAAGAAAAACGAACAAGACACTGAATGGACCTGAAAACTTGTATGAGTAAGCGAGTTGGTTTAGATATACTTCACCATATTTTCATCAGGAGACAATTTCAGCTCAGTTTGCCAGTCAAACTGTGTTCTGACCTTACAAAAGAAATAACTCATATAATCACAGAGCACTTTGTAGCTGGAGAAGCTAAAGGATGTGTTTGTAAATTATACCAGAAATAAAAACAGTGGTCCTTTTAATGGTCAAAATATACACTATCTACACCATTAACAACATTAAAACCAAATGCTTATATTTTATAGGTCCTTTTCATGCTCCCAAAGCAACTTCCAAGACTTGATACCTCTAAAAATGTGCTTTAGTGTCATCCAACAACACATTAGCCTCAGATCATTTAGGGACTTCAAGATTTGGCCTTGCTTTACAGCACATCCAACATCTGGATGTCTAGGCTAAGTCAGCACAGAACTTTATTATTTTCTTCAAAACATCCCCTAATTGTTTTTACATTGTGGTGTCTTGCTGAAAAGGCCAATGCCAGTCTGCAATAATATTTATGTAGGCAATATGTGTCAAAGTGACATCCACACAGATGTCTGGATCAAAGGCTTTCTATCAGAAAACATCTCCTTTGCGTGTTTACCCTCCACCCACAATGCATCCTTTTCCCATCTTAACAATTCACATGTAATTTTGCTCCTATGTGAGACCTCACCCCTCAGGCTTTGCACCTCAAGCCCATTAGTGAGCCATTGACATCGATGTCCCTGTCAGTGGTTCACAGGTTATCTTTCCTTTAAGCAGATAAGAACCACTGCACACCAGAAACACTCTACAAAGCACTTCCTTTTTGGTATTGCCCTGAGCCAGGTCCAGCAATCACCTACATTAGCCCCCAATCTCATAGCAGAACAAATAATAATCTCATTGGTCTACTACACAAAATGCTGCATTTTCACAATAAAGATTCAAATTTTGTGCCCCTACTATGTTTCCACCATTATTTCCCTCTGTCTTTACAAAGAAGGAACTTACATGACGACGTATAGGTTCATCTACTCACGTCCCCACTACATGATGACATTCAGCTATGTGCTGCTGCACAATGATGCCATTCACCCAACACAACAAGACAACATGCACACAGTGCACATTGTTGAATTGCTCACTGATAAGGAGCCTTTATAACAAGGTGATTATGTTATATGCTTTACCTGTCAGTGATTTTAATGTTGTTTACATCTGTATGAATGAATGGCTTTGATCATTTATTTTATGTAGCATAGTGATGAGACAGTTATGTTGCAGTCTCCAGGGTAATAATGTCATTCAATCCTTAATTAATGTGGTATCAATCTAGTATAGGCTAACTTCAAGATAATTAAAAAAAAAAAAAAAAAAAAAAAAAATATATATATATATATATATATACATACAGTGGAAGCAGGAGAGACAGGTAAGTGGTAAAGGTGAAAACAAATCTGGTAAATTGCTTCAGTTTATTTCTTTAAGATTGATTTCAGAACTGAATGTTAAGCCAAATATTACCAAACTGATAGTATTACTATAAATAATGACTTTGCTGTAATTATCTCAGTGTAGAATAGTCTGTGTTAAAAGCAGGCAATGAGATGGATATTTTTTTGATTATCAAAGTTCCTTATAGAGATACCCATTACCCACTTGGAAGTGTCATCAGGAGCTTTATTCCTAACAGTGTTACTTCATATTCTGCCTGCATCCGCTGCCATATATGATGCTTTTAAAGCCAGTTTTAGCTTTAAAAGCTTCCACTGTTTAGGTGCCAGTCTTTACAGTTAATAGACTATATCTGTCTCCATATCTGGTTGGACCTTTTACATATTGAGGAGATATTAGCTAGCAGAGAGTATTTGTATGGTTTTGAAGAGCTGTACAATTTGCCTGAAGCATCATTAAAAGTTCCCTGAACATTAACTGTACCATGTAGCGGTGGCAGGCTGTGCTTTTTAAAAAGCTGCTTGTGGAATCACAAATGGGTTTTCAAGGGAAAAATATAATGTCTTTTTTTTTTTTAACGTGACTGAGGTAACTCTTACAGTGAAAATGTGAAATATGGTTTTAGCAGTCCCTAAAATGGAGTAGGCAGTTGTGTGAGGAATTTTTAGCCCTTCACTGAAGTGCAGCCAGCTGGGAGTCTCTGTGGTAGTTCACCCCCAGCAGGAATGTGGTGTAGACACAAATGTACCACTCACACATAGAAAACAGGCTTTTGGCCTCAAATATTTTAACAACACCGTTTTTCACTAAATAAGCTGTAAATCAACAAAATGGATCTGGTTGGTCTCAAAAATTTTAAGTGATTGTTTAAGGCCTCATCACTGTGATTCAAGCAATGGCAATGGGATGAGACAATGATTGGTCAGATCAATACTGTAGACATATTTAGATTAACTGCGTAGAGGCTGTGAATTTGGGGCCTGTTCCAAAACTGATAAACTGTTACTGTTAGTGTTTACACCAGGCTTAAGCCTCTACATATGTTTTGGAAATGAACATCTGCTGAGGCTTGCAATAATCCTATAGGAAGACCATTAGACACCCCAGGTTTACAGATAATACAGTATCCCTGTATTATCATTATCACACAGCCACTAACATCTTGACACTGATTTCCAATAACATGCAAGAGTCTGAACTCTTAAGCTTTCTAAGGCTAATGCTACTTATCTGGTTTAAAACATTAAGCAAGGTCTTTTCAGGGGTTAAATTTCCCAATGAAAGCTTTAATCATTTCACTTAATCCTATGACCAATTCCCCCATTTATCTGCAAAATCCAGCCGATGGGTTTTGGGGAGACACAAGAAGATATTGTAGGTGCAGTTTTCTGTAAATCATGTATTTCATCTCAGGATTTCACAGATAATACTACCCATGTCTGTCCTCCTGTCATGTTTCATATGCTCTTATACATTAAAGCTGCCACTAAATATGTGATAATGACTGTGTGTATCACTATGCAATGCTTGTGTGAATGACCTCATATCATTTATACGAAGACATAAAGATATCAGCTGCTGTGGGGTGCTGATATAATTAAGATTTATATAATTTTCAATGATTTCTCTAGGCTACTTTTCAAGAGGAGTGTCTACTTTCAGATTTTCCTGTTGTTAAAGCTTGAGCAGGAAATAAGGAGCATTGAATTATCCAAGGTTGCGCGATTGATGTTATGTGCAACTTTCACTCAGATTAATGATTTCCACAGACATTTTAAATTCTATGAAAATAATTTTATTTTAGAGATTTATGGCAAGGTTGTATCCAGCCAGAGAGATATTTTAGGTATTAATATTGCGACTGCAGTATCCTCCTCCGCTGACAAGTGTGTTGTAGGTGTGCTTCACGACTCTGACATTTCTATGTGGACTTGGAGAAATGTTAAAACATGAAAGCATACATGGACAGGATTATTATCCGTGGGTGGTTTAAAAAGAATGATGACAGAAGAGAGGTTTCGCTTGGTGATGAGAAGGCGCTTCGCAGAAGACTGATGTTGGCTGTCCAGCATTTATCAGTCACAATAATGCCATGTTCATGCCACTTAAATAAGAATCAAACACAAGAACATCCAATTAAAATATTTGCATATCACCATGCAGATTAAGAAATGATTTGCAAACAGCAGTCAATAATTATCTGCATTTTTAGCACTCAAAATAAGAAAATGCATATGTGCTAAATAATGTATCCTAATGCCTAAAATGCATAGAACCTGTGACTGTTCTAGAGGGTTACTACATTTGCTCACTC
This sequence comes from Leuresthes tenuis, assembly GCF_036924035.1. NCBI lineage: Eukaryota > Metazoa > Chordata > Actinopteri > Atheriniformes > Atherinopsidae > Leuresthes > Leuresthes tenuis. The sequence goes on along the minus strand of NW_027325365.1, from coordinate 11,236,437 downwards.
AACCTTACCTGCAGCAACATTGCTGTGGAAGTAGCGCATTGATGCCTCAAGCAATAACAGTCAGGAATCTATCATTCCCAAAAAGAAGCATTTGGTTCTGTGAATTTACAGTTTATTTTGATGCCTAAACTTAAAAGTAAATTCTTGAATGCATGGCTTTGCTTGTAACAGAGAATGTGTACACAGTGGTATTGTTAACATAAGTGAAATAACTGAGTATTCCCTCCTCAGAGATTCTGTGGCAACAACACTGTACACGTACTCTTTTAAAAAGCAGCTGGTGTGATTTTTTGATAAAAAATTATTCATTCATGAATTCCTTTTTCACCAGTGTTTGTATATAATCATGGACATAAAATCAAGTGCTGTACTCCAACACAGTTTCGAGATACATGTACTTCTTTTTACCTCTACTACATTTCAGTAGAAATACTTATTTTACTATCTATCCATCTATTTATCACATTTATATGCACCATTTATCTTATTAAAAAACTAAAATCAAATGTAATGATTAATATAACAATTAGCAGACTTAGTCATTAAGACTATAACTAGTTAGCTCCTTAACCAACCACAATAATACAATGCTGCCCTAATGTGAATGGGATATATCCATTATAATATAATAGGACGTAATATAAATTAATTCAATATAATGAAATATATCACCGAAACGGGGGCTTATTTATGTTTCAAGAGTATTTTTCCATTTTTCCATGCCACTGCTAGAAGCTTTTGCAACATAGTTTTGTAAAAGGTTTTGCACCTCAATATGAACCCTGGAAGTTTTCAGAGTTAACGATGCTGAAAAAAAATCCATATTACAATGTCATATTGAATGTTGCCCAACATTAAAGCACTGAAGTAGTCAGATATGCTGGGCAGCCATCATTAATGCAATGATGTGAATTAACAGGGGTGTTCTCCAGTTGAAGAAATATTAAACACCTAAACAACTGTCTGACATAAAAGTTGAATATATACATAGTATATATACATAGTGGTTGCTTAACCCGCTCAAAAGTTTTTAGGCTTTAGTTTTTTAAGATGGTGAAAATTGACTTCTCTGTGGCCCCCTTGTGAGTAGCTCTTGCTCATAATTTGCCTGATTCTCCTCACTGAATGACTGCTGTCTGTTGCAGGTAGCACACCAACCTCACTCAGTACTGAACTAAAAAAATAATCAAAGTCAAACAAAACAACAAAAAACCATGAGTATCCCTTTAATAACTCAAAGATTTTTTTTGTCTTGCTGTTACAACTTGCTGTTACAACTCTTGGCCCATCGCTGCGACGGTGGGAGACCACACATCATATGGATATTAATCTGCACCAAGGCCTTGAGCTCCAATAATGTGAGTTACATAAACCTTCGTACTGTTTGTATATGGCTTAGTTATTGTCTGTGAGAGGTTACCAGCGTCTTTTTAATCCTTTGATGTGTTGTTGATGATGTTTATATGTGGTAAAATGATTTGTTTGTCTGCCCATGTGAGCTGTTGGATTGATGCTGCGTGTGGAGACCACTACTGTCACTCCTTTTAAACACATTTCAGTTTCCCCAAAGAGGCAGTCGTTGGTTTTCCAGCCAGCTAGTGATTTGTAAATCAGCCTGTCATGTAGGCTAGTTGTTTGAGAATTCCTCACTGTCAATGTGTGGTTAATCATCTGTAAAGGGGATTAATACAGATTTATGCACGTCTTAAATATTGTTGTTTTGTGTCAGAAGCGTACAAAGATAAAACTAAGATACATTCGACACATGCTTTGATATTCTTTTAGGTCTTTTAACTAACTGGTTGTTTCTTTTCTTTTTTAGATATGACCTCTTGCTTAGTTGTCTTAAAATAGTTACTACTTAAACTCTGTGTGGTTAGAATTCCTTTCAGAATCAATTAAACCTCTTTTCATTTCATCAATAAGCAGAAGCAGGTTATAAAGGCAGCACTGAGACAATATAATCACCATTTAATTTGGCGTATTGACTTTAGTATCAAAGATATTTATGTTTTACTCTTCTTGGCAAATGTGAGACCTCCCTTCTTTTTTTTTTTTAATTAGTTTTTGGTTCCATTCAACTACTTTGGGAGATAAATAGTACTTTATAAACCTTGTGCTTAACTCTGTGCATCAGGTAGTTGCAGAGTTTGTCTCTCTGTGGCTGTCTCAGTTTGTGTAAAGCGTATGTCCTCTTGTGGCTAAAATAAGTGCCAAGTGGAAAAAACCCTGCCAGTTGATCAATGAAGTGACTCGCTACCAAGCCATAAAAATGAGGAGAGTCGCAGAATCAGGCATATGTTCCTCACTATTCCTTTCAGACTCTCCTTGTGAAAATTGTTATGGGAACAGATTTAGATTTTTGAGTAAAATATAGTTTATGTCCGGTTTTAGATAACCTCTCTGGCTTTAAGTCTAAACCACATCATTGTTCAAATCCAGCACTTGATTTTAGAGTTAATTTAACTGCCACTCCTAAAGAACACTTTTATCCCCCATTCTGGTCCTTGTGGTTTAGATAGTGAGAACCTTAATGATAAAGCCACACAGAGTTTGAAAGGCTCTGTACACCTGACTGATTTAATCTAGTTCAGGTTGAATTTGGGTGGAGCTATGTGTGAATTACAGGGGACTGTTCCAGAAAGCAGGTTTAACTAACTCTGATTGTAACCCAGAACTCGCGGTTGATGAAGCCTGTGATGGGAAATTCAGAGTTTTCGGTTCTCAAAAGAGCTGATCGATTCTCAGTATGTTCACTCTGAGTTAAAAACGTGCATTGGGTAATGAAAAAAAGAAAAAAGAACAAAAGACCACCATCAATGGAACTACAAAGCTATGATTCACCACGGTGACGGGTAAAAGAAGAGCAACACCTCCAGTTCAACCCAGCAAAGTTAGAAATATGAAAGCATGTCAATAGGAACCATATTCTATTCTTACAAAAGAATAGTGGAGAAAATAATCTATAAGTCAACATTATTAGATTCTATCCACATATTACATTGATTCAACATAATTCTTATTTAATGGATGAGAAGGAATGCCACAATATATTACTTGCCCTTGAGAAATATGAGTTAAACTGTAACATGACACAAAGCAGGCGATAGGAAGTGTAGATTAAAGTATGGATTGAACATATAGGACACTTAAAACAGGATTTTGGTGATTTACGGTTTGATTAAAAAACTTCACAATTCAGAATGTCAAAGCATTTTATACAATGACTTTTCAGTGTTCAACAGAATTAAATAATTGTGTAAAATAGTGTAAAAATGTCGAAACATTAAATGCTGTCAAAGCACATTAAGACTTTAGTAATCTTGCATGAATGCAACCAGTTGTAGTGTGACAAATCATTGTTCATTGATCAGTGTCCTTTGTGTGTAAAGCTTGTCTAATTTACAGTAAATGCTTCAGTGCAGGAGAACAGGTTGACAATCTGACAGCTGTCAGACTGTCTAATGAATCACATTCTTATTAAGACGGATGCTGTGTTGGTTTTATTTTGAGCTGAGTATGAATCTCTCTGTCCTAATACTGATGACAGATTAACCCTCGGTGTAATAAATGGTGTTACACTCATGCATGAAAACAATACATGTATGTAACAAAGTGTAAACCAGTGTCAGGGTGGACGACAATGTCAAAGACTTCAGACAATACAAGTGATTTCCAAACCACAAGTCATGTTGCGCTCCAAAATGCTTCGATTTTCAATATATTTTGAAATGTACTGAGGCATACATACCAAAAACAATTTTGAAAAAATAACGTAGTACTGTGCCATTCAACATCATGAAACCTGAATCTGAATTAAAAAGTGCTCAAAGAATAAAACTGAAACGTGAAAAAATTGAAGAAATTTCAGAAGACCCACCAGAGTGCCGTTTTAAAGCTTGGACACAAGGTTGTAAGGGCAAAATTCAAAAGAAATCTATTTTCAAAAGAGCTTTTTCAATGTCACTGTCTCGCTAATCTCTATTCTTTTGATACTGGCATATTCGAATGTAGTTTGTCATCAATGTAGGGGCCACGTCTGCTCTTGTAACACAAAACGAAGCATTAAAACTAAGCAGCCTTGCCTTTTAACACAAATATTGTTTTCAGAAATATTTCTTACTGTGTAGGATGATAGCCTATAGAATACCGATAGCATGCAATACCCCAAAGGTTATTATGAAACACAAGACATGCAAAACAGGACAATATCACCGATTCTGTCTTTTTCATTACATCAGAGACCTGCAACTAGTCCTTGTATAATAGCCTATATATTCTTGGACTCCATTATTCACAGCCCACTTCTCTGTGATTAACCATCTTAGAAATATATTCATGCCTCCCTTTTTTCTGTACTTTTTTTATGATTTGAACTGAGTTGAGAGTCAAGTTGAAATTTTCTGTATTCATGAAACGAAAAATAACAGCCTATTGCGCAGTGAGCCTGTGGGGGAAAGTGGGAAAGAATAACATAACAAATCCAGACAGAGAGTCACATAGCTGTGCCACCACCACTTTCAATCTGTAGCCGGAGATGAGTATCGGTCCGGTCAAAGAGCCTTCCTGCGTGCCGGAGCCGTCCTTGGAACTATTTAATCACAACATTGAACACTGTAGCAAATTGTTGCTTTCTGATTGGACAGTGCCAGACAGCCATGACCATATGGTGGGAAATGATATACCCACCTGCTATCTTCCCGTGAGTGATGTCTCCAGTAAAAGTGATTACTTCATTTAACCACGCATTATTCGGTTGGATAGGGGTTGGAGCAAAATCAAAATTTATTAGGCCATCGGGCAGTAAAGCACAGCACATCAGCTGAGCCTTTGGAGTGTATGTTGTTCCCTCAAATGTAACAGTTTTATTCAAATAAATCAGATAGTAAAATATGATCAAATCTTAAAACAAGGCAGCACATATTTTAAATTATATTTTTATTTTTATGCTTTTTTAAATTAATTTCCATTTAAGGATAGAAGGGATGGGTTGAGAGGAATATGAATAGCCACAAAATAGAAGGAAACTACATAATTCAAAGATGGACTTGTTCTTTCCTGTCTACTATAAATATTTAGCATCCAAAGGTCTCTTAAAGCTTACATGAAACATTGGGGGAGGAAATAATTTTTTTATTGAATAATTGCATTTTAAATGCTTATTGCAAATGAACTTTCAGTGAATGATATAAAACATATTTTAATATCAATACACCCACATACAAGCATTTCTAAGATACAAACTCTAACTCCTTTGCTGGAATACTGTTAGTCAAAGTTTGAAGGAAACTGCATGGCTGTTTCATGTTGAAAGGAGGAGATTTCTGCCTGCTGATGCCACATCTTGAGACTGTCGTGTCAGAGGTCAAAATGCTTATTTCTTTTGAGGAATACAGTCCAAAGGGCTGCCAGCCAGAGGACTGAGTAGCCTGGAGATGATGACCCGCCCCCCATCGCCGCCAGCTATATTGTTACTGTATGATGACAGTAATCACATTTCCATGACAGTAGAAAAGAACAAATTGCTGTCTTTATCTGATCAAAATTACACTTTTAAAATGCACCTCTGACTGAAACCATTTCCAACTGAGTTTCTCAAACTAACGCACCCAGATAATGTGGTAGAGGATCGAATCTGCCCGACATGTATTTGCTGAATTAGATGATAATTAAATGAGCCTAGGCCCTCTGTACATGCTACATATTTCCATCATTTTGCGTTCTCTTTTAAAAACAACAAAATGTTAGTGTGTGATAGTACAACCGAATTCCCACAATCACATATTTTTCTGTTTCTTTTGTCAGACAGCTAAATGTGTCAGACAACGTGATTGAAAATCCACCCATTAAGACTACATGTCAGCTCATAGTTGTATAAAGCCTTAGCGGACTGTCACTCTGCTCTAATAAAATCCTCATTTTACAACTGTTGTCAACATAAGTTATGGCTAATTTGAACATTGATACATACGCACATTACCAGAGCAATTTCTCATCCTCTTTAATAATGAATAAACATCTGCAACTCACCAAGCGAGGCCGGCAGGAAACGGCAACACATCCTCTAATTAAGTGGGGACCCACAAGCTCAAGGTGGCCTTGGTTTTTTGGTTTTACTTTTTTATTCATTTTTTTAAAATGAAAATAAAATGTGACTTACAACTCTTGAAATGGGTGGCAATCAAGTTTAGGAGATTATTCTTTCAGTGTGCATATGCATGTATATGAGTGTGTGAATGTCTGTCGTGAGAAAGGGGGCACACCAGAAACATATGGGGGTGCATCTTGGAAAAAAGATTTGGAACCTCTGGCCTAAAGTGCATCATAGAGTTGTGTGAGCTATAAAATGTGATTAATATTTGTCAACTTGCCTCCACAGACACAATGCTTAACTTTGGAGAAAAGCAGTAGAATAAGTGCGTTTGCGTGCATGTGCATTTTGTGCACATGCACGCTACTTTAACAAATAGCACTACACTCCTGCATGTTAAAAAACAACTTAGCAAAGAACCAATTTAATCTTTATTTTTTTCATGCACTTTTATTTCCTCAGTTGCATCTATGAAAAAGGCCAAAGACGATACTTTTGACAGACATAAAATAGTATTTTTGCACCTTCATGGCGATTCCCAAAGAGCTATTAGCTGAAAACTTGTCATGTGTCTTCATGGTGTGCGGTGTGTCCTTAATAAAAATGTGAAAGTCTGACAAGTGGAGGACGAAAGAGCTGTCAAAATCATAAAGAGTAGAGCAGATGAAAAGCATCTGAGAGTGCTTAAGAAACAAGAAAAAAAAATCCAGCAAAGATTTGACCCAGGACCTGAGAGATGCATCTGGACCTTCAATTGATCCATGTACTGATTGCTGAAGTCATCAGAAATGGTCTCCATGGAGGGTGGTTGTCAAGAAGCCATTCTTAAGGAAGGGAAACAGGGAGAAAAGGCTGAGCTATGCCAAATGACATTAGATGAAGTAGACTAAAATCAGTGGCAACATGTCTTATGGAGGAATGAATCCTCCCCAGAGCCCAGACCTCAACATCATTCAAGCAGTGTGGGATAATCAAAATCAAAAGAAGAGCGTTGAAATATCCCTCAAGAAGCTTGGAGAACTATTCCTGAAGACTACTTAAAGAGATCACAAGAAAGCTTGTCTAAGAGGGCTCAGAATGTGTTCAAGAATATAAGAATAATATAATATAAGCAGTGACTTTCAAGCTTGTTACTGTCTGTTTTTGTCTTGTATACTATGTTTCCATTCATGTCTCCATATTTCAATAGATTGCTGTATTAGATTCGGTTAGATAAGTCTAACCGAATGCAGAGTGGGTCCAAACTTTGGCATCTCTGTCAAAAGCGTCTAGATTTCAGTGTAGTGGTCACAAACAAACAGCTTGTAACTACTGATCAGCTGGAGGAAGTTATAAAAAATATGCTGATGATTGAAAAAATTCCAAAATTTATGCCAAATACATCTTCTTTTTTTTTTTTCAGTTTTATCAACTGCCATAAATATAATGCTTGCTTATAGCCAGTTTCACAATAGCAAGTGGAAATGTCTCTTAAATGAGAAAGTGTTCCTGTTCAGTGATATTTGCCCAACAGTTGTACAGTGATGCAGAAATTACATTTACATACCACACGTCTACAGAAGAAGCAGGGCAGATATGTGGCATTTAGGTAAATGTCACCCAAAGGAATAAACAGTAACAGAGCTTAATTTCGCACCAGACCATTATTCATTAGTGCTGACTGACATGCACTGCAATTAGAACAATTAATACAATTTAACTTAACAAAGCTACAAATAAATGCCAATAAATGATCTTTGGTGCTGGAAATCTTGTGTTAAATGAAGGCAGCACGGGATGTGAATTAGCAATTAACATGATGTACGCCACTCCTGAATTTGAAAATGCAGTAAGTCATTGCCAAGTTCAGCCATTAAATCAACAAATTTAATAATGCCTTTGTTAAGCTTGTGTATGTGGAATATGTGTGCTTTTAATGTGGAGAAATAAGGGATTTTTATGAGACCCCGTGGTGCGTGAGCACAGAGACACTATTAAGTTGCAAAATTGAGTTATTCTTTCAGCTAAGTGAATCCCAAGGACTGTTATTACATTAACACATGACGTGGGCTTATTCACAGCAGTAAACTGAATATTAGGAATAGGATGTGATTATATCAATCTGCTATAGTAATATAGAGAAAAGTGATTCAAAACTTGTGTGGAATATCACGTGTGTAGCCAATGTGTGTTGCCAATGTTCAACAAGGTCTTAGGGTATAATTATACACAAGACAAAGATTATTCAAATGAAATATTCAGTGCTGAGCACGAGGGCTCTAGCTGTAACATCCACTTTGTTGCAGCCATGCCAGCCCACAGAATTTCCTTTGTCTGGTTGCTAAATACTGAACGTTATTATCGTTGTTGACCTTGCAAGTGGAAGTGACAGTTTGTTGTAGAAATTATAGATTTTCTCCTCCGTCTCTCTATTGAAAGCTAAATTCTATAAACAAGCTTCTAATTCACTGCCAAGGTGCTCCGATAAGTGCAAGGGAGAGATGGCATGTCTGATGAAGGTAAAGAAACCCGCAGCGCATGCTGTGTGAAGAATTCTGCTTTGCCACTCATCATTCGCCTTATCACTTGGACATAAATCAGTCTTAACCAACTGGTGAGCTATGACAGACACGTTTTTTTTTGGACACCGTCATATATTTGCTTTTCTATGTTTACACTTGACATTTACGATAACCGCTGTATTGTCACTTAACCACCTGCGTTGCTTGGAGACATACTTTCATCACTGAAAGTAGATAGAGTTTTGTTGAAAACAAGCTGCATACCTCTATTGTCAAGTGGGTGAAAGCGGTTATATTATTTGACACGATTCAGCAAATTACTTCAAAGTACATGCTCGGGTTCGAGGTGAGATTGTAAAGAAATTTATTTATAAAAACTATGATAGTAGGTTTACTCAATTTGAGATAAACTTTGAAGTTTAGATTTGTTTTATTATGGAATAAATATATTTTGCTCTCAAATCACAGACAGATTTTGTATTCCACACTGTGGAACTCTGTTCATATTTGATCTTGATATTCCACAGAGGCAATTCACTACCTTCAGATAAGTAGAGTATCTCTAACCTGTTGCCAGATAAATCTATTCTTTCATCACCTGCTGTTTGTTACAATCCATTAAGGCTGTTATGACCCTTTTCGTCAGCTCCTGATAAGACATTCCAACTGTCAAAAGCTATCAGTAAAACTCTTCTCTCTGATGAGTAGATTAAAATTACAGCTTGATAGCCTTTCTGAGTGATCTCACAAAATGAGTAAATTAAGCATATTTTCAGGATTATGTGAGACACTTCTTCATTATCTAAAAATTGCACTGACATTTTTGCTGCCTGTGGAAGCCTGTAGCATATAGAAAGAGGTCCATGATTGGTTTGGAACCTGGACCAACACCTTAAAGGGAAGAATGACTGAGTGGTGCCATCTCTTTCAAAATAGTTAAGGTTGAAGAGCCCTTAAGCCAGACAATTAACTACAGTGTGTGTTCAAGAATCAATGGCTGATACGAGGAGACTTTCTTTGTATGCAGAAGCTACTCATTTGTATATGCACATCATTTAATGTTGTAAAGAATATTGCATGCAAGAGGTAGAGATGATGAAGTTATATAAATAATGGTACGAAGACAGTTCCGGGTGAATTTTAATGGTTTGATCAGTTTGAGCTCAAATAAAACTGATCCAGAATTTGCCTCAAGCACATTAAATATTTTAACATTTGCGTTGAATTTCAGAGAGAGACAGCAGGAAGTTTTATAACCGAAGTAGCAAACGGGCTAACAGATCATTAGCTTGACAGTCAACCTGATCTTTGAACACTTTCAATCAAAAACATCAGTTATATCCAGCCATACATAGTAGTTCATATGTCTTTAATAAAGTCTCTCAGAAAAAAATTCTACCAAGTAGACCAACCTCTTTAAACTTACCTCTTATAATAGTAGTGTCTCTCCGTTGCAGTAATTCAATGCACGTATTCCATGAAGCTGAACGAGAAAGTTGCTAGTATCAGCCTTTCCCACTGCTGAAGTCAAGTTTATCTGAAAACAAAGGGGTATATTCTGTCAGATGGACCGAACACACGTGGATTTCAACCAGGTGTAAGATGGCTTACAGTGTAAACATATTGCTGTATTTTAATTGAGGGTGCATGCAAGTGATTAACTTACCTGTTTAAACCTGAATGGATTGCTTTTCTCTCTGCAAACTGTTATCTGTACTTGTGAGAGAAGAAACCATTATAACTTTGACACCACCTTTATCAGTTTATCAGTAGTGTTAATTTAGTTTGAACAGCTCCCCTTCCATCCAGGGGATCGCTTGGCGTCGATTTCAGATTTATTAATTTATTATCTACCTATCAATTAGACTTGTGTTTTCAGCGGTAAATCCAGATTGATAACCATTAACATGAGATTATGTGAAAGATGCCTCTAGATGCTTAAAAATTGCTGTAAATGTATTTGTGATATTACGTACTGTTACACACATTGAATGTGATAATAAAGGGAGTCTAAATATTAATCTCTTCTGGGGAAGATAGTGTTGGTTTTGAAATTATTTAATTTGTACACAGTTCATCCAACTGTGGACTGGAGGAGTGCAAACTATTATCAGATGGTTTTACAACCTTTTCAACTGTGAAGAGCGTCAGCAGCTCTTTATCAGTGGTCTTCTGAAATGTCCTTGGTTCTTGATATACTTCCACAAATGCTTTGTGAATGAAAGACTCAGAATAGGTCACTGTCCTTGAGGAAAAAAAAAAAAGTAATTTCTTTTGAATCTGATTTAATCTGAAAAAGAAAGAAACCAACGGATATTTCATGAAGTATTGTTTTCCTCACAAAATATATTGCAAGTTAGAGTATTTTTTACGTATATAGGTACTATTTACCCTATAGTGAGAGAAATGTGATAATGATTTAGGTCTATGCAGAAATACGAGAGTTTGTAAGAAATGAAATGAGGGATCTGCCACTACTTCTCAGAGAATGATACTTTAATTTTATGTCAGAGACGTCTCACAGAAAGTGTGTTTTTGGGTTGCGAGGGGAAATAGACCCTTCTTAGCTTCCGTAAAGACACAGGTCTCGGGTCAGTGGATACAATTTGTTTTGCAAAAATATTTGGATTTGTCCGCTACACTTCATGGATGTGTGTTTTATGAACAGGGCCCTGTACGGCAATAGCTTTGCGAGGAGACTGAAACTGTAAGTCGAGGCCGTTCCAACACTAAAAGGGCATAAGTCTGAACATCAAGCAGTGAGTGAAACTATTTCATGTGTTCTGTTGTGTTGGCATTAGGTGTATGAATGCATAGTGCAAACGGGCACAGAGTCAAAAGTTAGCATGAGGACTAACATAACTTCATGTTAATATATTGTTGCTTGTACAGTTGCTCAAAAACATAGAGTTCCTTACACAAGCAACCATACATTGCACTGTGGTACATTTTTCTCTTGGCCAAAAGCCACATGAAACAATCTAAGTTGTATAACTAGCAATTTAAATATAGATTCATTTGAAATGCATTCATATCAATAAAATCTCATTAAAATTTCTGACAGAGGCCATTTACTATTACATTGACGGTATATTTGAAATAGGTTTAGCTGTTAATAATTTAATAGTTTTACTAAACCAAGAAAAATTTCTACTTAGGATTTCTATTTAAATTGGGTAAACTATTTGAAAACAACATCTGCAGTGATTGATGTTTAATTGCTGTACAAATGTGTTGTTTTTGCTTTGAATGTTTGACTTTGCTCGGCTGTTTTATATACAAGTTTATTTTAAGAAATTCTTGAGGATAGTCACCAGACCAAATTGTGACCATTTAAAAACATTTACCGTGAGTGTTGACAATGTGCTGGAGAGGGTATTTTGATTTTCTTTTTAACTTAAGACATGGTGCATAATAGCAACTGCCCAATTATCTAAAATAAACTAACTGCATGCACAATTAAATGACTTACAAGGTTTAATATTAAAGTTCTTTAATTTCTTCTGAAAAGGTAAAGTAGCAGAGACAGGAGAGCAGAGAAGTTTAGATAGAATTAAATTGCCGACAGCTGCGTTTTCTTCTCAAATAATTTGATCTCCTTCACACTGAGTGAAAATGCACTTCAGTCCCAAACACTATTCTGGACCATTAAAAGTTATTTGTTTGTTTTCAGTCCTTCGGTTTAATAGGGCTGCTAATATCAATTAGATTGAAGACTGCCTTGTGTCTGTGCTTCTGCTGCCGTGGTTGTGTTCTCATGAGAGATCAGAGGCAGGAAGAAATCCTAATTGCAACGACACTGCTCACGCCATTGGGCCTCATTTGTATGTTGAGGTAAAGGAGCAATGAATTGACACAGATCATTTCCCTCCACCTCTTTTCTAGCTCCTCACCTCACTTTGTCAGCAGAAGGTGGACGGGTAGAGAGAGTAATATACTGAACCCATCTGTTCATCTGTCAGACCTTTTCTCCTCACAATTTATAGCACGTCTATTTGTTGAAGTGCCTTCCCTCCCACAGAGACCCTGAGAGAAGCTGCAGAGGTGAACAATTCTCCAACCAGTTTCACAACCCGTGAAGCTGATTTGGTGAGTCAAGCTGGAACATTTGTGATGGAGGCTTCAGATGCATTCTAGACTAATGGCAGTCAAAGCTACAAATTGCATCCACTTACACCCATATTGTGGTAAGCCTTCTGTCTGAACCTGTCTGAGAGGAGTCTGCTTGACTCCATTGAGACAGGTTTGCTCCTGGCAACTTTCTCTGAGGTATTGTCAGACATCTTTTAGCAGTTCTGCCCCAATCGAAAGCAGGCAGTGTGACAGTGAGTGGGCGATTCTGCATCCCCTGAACCACTGCTCTTTTTGATTTACTAGCATGGTTCTTTTGGTTTGAATTATTAAGCCAGTATTATGCACACTGAAGCCAGAATCTGTGCCATCTGACACTACCTCTAAAACAACTTCTGATTAAATACAGAAGTCCTCTTTGTGAGGCAGCTCATATTCACCATTGTCTTATGGCAAGCATATGGGAATTTTTTCATTTAGCATAAATTGTAGTCTAGTAGAGGTCTGTGTGTATGTTGGAGATCTTTTACTAGTGTTGCCACAGTGCATTATTGCACAAGATCAGGGTTAAGACTATTTCTTTACTGAAAGATCGCAAATTGGTAATTTAAGTATCCAGAGATATCAATATGAGTAATCATTCTGAACTTGGATACAGATAAAATCAAATACAATACAACTACAAAACATTTGCAGCTTTTCTGCATGTGCTGCCTGCAGCAAAAGACTGGTCACTGAGAAAATATTTGAACATTTCTTTGAAGTGGACGTGTTACAAGAAGACTGGTCATTTAACAGTGCCACCACTTGAATGGTGATTTTAATTTTTTTTTTTTTCTGATGACGGTGCGGTTATAAAATTAAGATGTTATCAAAGCGGAGCAGCAGTCTGACAGGTTGACAGGTAGTTGCAATGCTCTAATTTTCTTTCTCAGTTCCTGATGCATTTAGCCCTCACATAAAAGAAACTGGAAAATGTGTGAAGGGGAGCAGCTCTGTTTGGAATTTGGCTCGAAATGAAAACCCTTGACTGCTTTTACAAAAAGATGCAAAAACATGAAAGAGTGAGAACACGCTGGTCCATTTCAGTCTAGTTGAGTGTATACATGCGGGAGTGAGTCACACATCAACTGCAATATCTGGATTCTTTACTCCAGCTTTTAAACTGTAAATCTTTAATTTTGGATGAACCTGGTCAGAGTAACATGTTAAATTGCATTTTAAAAGTTTGGTTTTGATTGGACTAACAAAACATTTTTTTCATTATTATGTTATTGTCAAAACTCTCACAACAAAGAATGTATTCTGACTACTTTAAAGAGCCCTCCTGCAGATATGTGGATCTCCTCAGGTGAGAGTGGTCATCATTCTCACAAATGTATGTCTTTGTTTGCAGAAAAAGCTTGTCGGAACATTTAGGTGATCACTGTTGAATTGCCTGCTCCATCTCTCTCTGTTTCTGGCCCTTTTCCAAACCAGTTTGCCCATGCTCAAACTTGACTACTGAGTGTCACTCCACATGAAGTCACACTCACAGGGTGAGGGTATAAATAAACAGACAATGTTTTCGAGGCACACTGGTTTACTGTCGCCTCACATCAAAAACATACTGGGTTTATGAATTGTGTGTGGAGTTTTTGGGCTCCATTCAAACTGTGTGGCATTAGGAGTACTCATCCTCTGGTCTCCTTGTGTTTTTCCGTGGCTACCTCACTGCTCATAAATAATTTGGATGAGAGATTGTTTTATCTCCACCTTCACACTTGCAAATGTGTTCAAGGTATAGTAGGCCAAAAAAAGAAAAGAAAACCTTTCACTTTGGTATGGACTGAAACTTTATAACCCTGTTCACTCTTTGCATGCTTCAACATGCTTCCACATAAATCTTGAGTGACCACTTAGGATCAGATCTTTCTTCCCAACTTTGTGTAAAACTTTGTGTATAAACTTGTAGATATCCACTGTTGTCATCCCTAATCAGCCCCAAATGCAGGACAAATGGCACTGGACCTGGTGCAGTTTCTTCCTAATGATTTGTTGTTTCTCACCCGTAGGAAGGATCAGGTAAGTGGGTTCTTCAGATTGATTCAGAACACATGGCTAAAAGAATAGGTTTATGTGTAGTCCCGACCACCTCAGGATGTGGTCTGTCTTATTTAATCTCAGTACAATGAATTCTTAGAGTTGACCTTTTGAGATCGGTCCTTTTGAGCCATCTGTCAATCCTGTCCGTGTCCGGGCCGGGTGAGTTTTCCCTCGTGTGAGTCAAATTAAGCTGCAGACTCCACTCCTGGTGGTTCCCTTCTGTCAGTTCCTTAGATGTGTTATTTCCACATGTAAACAGGGCCTCCGAGTCTAAAAACTTCCTTTGAATTCTTATCTGTGTAGTCATAGCCAACTTCACAGTCACATTTAGCCTTTGTTTTACTCGTAGAATATTCAAAATGACCAAAGTTAAGTCTTTCTCTCCAAAATGAGCAGGCAAGCAGATACGACCTATGATTACGTTCAAAGAATATGCAACCTCTACTAAGAGTGAGAATTTCTGCGGACCTCATGATTAGATTTGATTATGATTATGATTCAGAGGGTTGTAATGTAATTATAAAAAGATTATCGATGCAAGCTTTTTTTTTGCTGTTCAGGACTTTTTTTTGTGACGTGACACTTCTTGGTACTTTCAGAGCAAAGCATTTGTGACGATCCACAATTGATGATTAATTTACTTCTGTTTGTTAATGTTTTGTTAATAAGATAGAAGAGATGTGGCCAGTTTACTGGAAGTTTACATTTGCCAACATAATTCTTAAAAAAAAGAATCCACAGCAAAGATGTAAGTGTTCCTGTAGCTGCTTGCTTGTGGTAAATTAATACAGAGATCAGCATATTCTGAAGTCTGGTGACAAAAGATTCTGTGGCAGCTTTTCACGCATCACATGTTAGATCTATCCTACCTGCTTTCTTAAATCATTCATCACTGTGGCAATCAAATATCTTTGAAATGGGACATTGCATCTCGGCTCCAAACTGTGCAACATAGAACAAAGGCCCTGCTTCTCTGATTGAATAAGAAAGCAAATCATTGGCAAGAATTTGCAATAGAGTATTTGTAATTTGCTTCTTAGCTTAGACGTTGCTTGCTCAATGGTCCCCTGGTTGGGTGTCATGTATTTTAGCCCTTACCAGGATAGTTTTCTAACCCTACTGCAGTAGTGTATTTGCCTGAACTACCAGAAAGTGAAAAAAGTGTTTGAAGTCTTTTTTTTGTTTGTTTTTTGACGGGTAATTAACTGAGCGTAACTCAGAAGTAAAAGAAAAAACAAACAACATCAACATAAAAAAACAGTTGTCATACACTGATCTTAATTTTAGGTCACACAAAGATCCATGATTGAAGCTTTTACATCCTTTACATCAACTGTTATTCAACTGACACAAAAAAAGGGACAAAAACCTTAAAAGAATAAATGATACTGGCATTGTGAATGTAATTGGCCACAATAATTTTGTCGGGATTATTGGTTAACATGACGGTCCTATTAGGTAGGTCTCTTTTTTATTTCTCGACCTGTCCATATTCAGGACATATGACTCACCCATTGTTTAACGTTAACACCAACCATCATTTGAAACGCACAACCTGAGTTTTCTGTGACAGTTATCTCCAGCTGAAGATTAAAAATGCATGCATTATTTTAGCAACATTTGATCATAAAGCTTTATTAAAACTATCAGTTAAACTGTCATTTGAAAAAAACTTAATGTTGTTAAAATATTTACATTTTCATCTCCTTTACTATTGTTGATGACCATTGAAGCTAACACCAGCGATCCCTCCTTAAAAACTTTTTCTCTGTCCTCAGAAAGTTAAGGGTAATGTGTCTACAGAAGTGGAGCCAAGCAGCTGCCTTCCATGGCACATCCCTTTGGAGTGACAGGCTGCCGTTCTGATTTAAGCTAATAAAAAATAACCTCCACTTTGCCTCCAGAACTGACATATTGCATATACGGATGCAGGAGGAGCAGCAATTTATTTCTTCACAAGGGGTCACTTGTATTTTTAATAATTTATCCAGCATATGTTGAGTTGTCAGCTGCTACGCTTTGATCAAAAGCTGGGCTGTCACTCGCTGAGCCATCAGTTTCCAATGAAAGTATTTGGACTTAAACACACACCTGCCATGCATGTGGAACAGAGCTATTCCTCACATTCAAGAAAATAACAGCATATCATTGCATTCACATCACTCTAGGATATGGTTTTTGAACAATATTTGAACAATGCAGATATGAGTGCCTGAGAGAGAGCAGGGCTGCAGAAGTCGAATTTTCACAAGCAGGCCTTCTGCTGCCCTCTTGGGACATCTGAATATCTCTTGCTCCTCTCGCTTGGTTTTGGTTTCTTCGTACTGCCTGCCAATGGGCTTTAACAAGAAAACTTTTTCTGCTGCTAAAGGTCAAATTAGGTCCATCCTTTCCCTCCCCCATGTTTCTGGATTTGCTGCGCTGCACTTTATGCTTCGGATAACTGCAGCATTTTAAGAGTACAGTGGATTCCTGTTATGGTATATTGGATTTGTCCACTAAACCCATAATTCTTGATAGATTTGTGAATAAAAGGAAGTCCTTTTGCTTTGAACATACATTGAGTAAAAAATAACTTATTGTGTTTCTATAAGTCAATGTTTATTCACACTTTGCCTTTTGTTGCTACTACCGATAAGTTCTGAGTTCTAGAGAGTAAAACTCTCTCCACCAGTCAGTATCTTCTGTATGCTAAGAAAAAAGGAACTCAATAAAATTGCAAAAGTAAGATGTGTACAACACAATAAAATCAAAATTATATACATTGAAAAGGACAAAAGGACACTGGCTTCCTTTTTTTTTTCTTCATACCAAGTTGGGATTTTGCTGTCTGACACATTGTAGTTACTCAAGAGCAGCTTAGTATTCATACAAAAGATAATTCGATTGCAAGTGGACAAAGATATTTCCCACAAGGTAATAATGGGTAGTTGGATAATAACGTTAGGTTTCTATGGCAACTGCTTAAATGATACAATATCAAGGAAGACTTACGTTTTGGATGTTTTTCCTTTATAGTGCAATGGTTTTCTAAAGGCCATATAATAATTTTAGTCTTAACTTTTTAACGATCAGATCAGATATAAAATGAAGTTTTAAATTTTTTGCATTGGTTTTAGGTAGCATATTGAAGCTTCTTCTCCACCGATAAGTGTTATGGACCAGAAGTGTCAATGGATAAATCTATTAGATTTAGAAGGCCTTTTGCTTTTCACAGCTATGCCTCTTTTATTTTTTAAAATAATTTTTGGTGTCCAACAATGCAGTTACTAAAGTTAGCTGTGGGAATTTAGGGGTATCTTTTGATTAGCAGTTTTTCACATTGACTCTGGTTTGTTGTTGGAATCCAAACCTTTTTCTCCTTTTTTTTTTAAACAATTATCCTTAAATCCAACAGGTTGTGAGTGTTCAATTTTAAAATAATATATGAAAGGAAGTCTTAACAGTTTTTATATACTATTAAACATGGATAATAAAAACACCCAGTATACTCTATATTTTTAAGATATTACAACCTATTTTCTTTTAATTCAACTTTGCAAACTTCTACCAATAACCATATTGTACTTCCTTTCTTAGGAGTTCAATGTGTTTTTTTTTTTTTTATTACCTCAGTCTGGAAAAATATCTGGTGCAAGCATAGTATCACAGAGTGTTGCAAAATGTGGTCGGTGCTGGATATTTCAAAAGGTTTTGCATTATCTTTCTGGCAATCATTTCTTGGGTTTCAGCAAGAATGCATCCATAGATTGGCACATCTCTTTTTAGCCTCATGCTTTTGTGAGACCCACATGTAGCTACTTTGTCACTTCACATCATATTTTCTCCTGTGTGAAACAGAAAAATTACTGTGACAAAAAAGTCTAAGAATTGCCATCCTCAGGTTTCCCTGGGTTGCAAGAATATTTCCCAGTCGTGGTTTTAGCTGCACTTCCTCTTCTTTGCTATAGTTGCCATGATATTCATCTTAAATCTGCTGTTTAAGCTATGACTTTTTGATCTTTTCAGATTCCCCCTTGGGCATAGCCAGACGATGACAGGTTAACCTGCACTTGACCCACATTTGCACAGTTTGATTGACATCAAACACAGCCCAGATGATGAGAGTCTTTCTTACTTTTTTCACAGCTAGACTTTAGAAAAGCATCTGTCGTAGTTTTGAGAAATGGCGCCACTCAAAATGTCTCAATTTCTAGATGAGGGTCAAGGGACAGACATTGCAGTCCCTTGCGATGCAGGACATCTGGTCAGCATACATGAACTCCTTGTCTTTTTACTTGGAGTGTTATTTCTTCCACCACATAGATTTGATATTGTGTTGGCATTATTTATCAGCACCTCTCTGCTCAGATTCAGGTCACTGCATATTATGAAAAAACTCTTGCAGTCAGCCTCTCAAATCACATCTGCATGCACTTAACAAAAACCTCTGTTAAAGCAACAGTGGGTGTCTCCTTTTCTACTGCAGTTCAAGCACTTTTCATCAAAGGTATCCAACTTTCTTTGGTTTGTGACTTGGGTAGTGCATTCTAGGCAGGCCGTGCTAATCGAATTTCTTTTGTATTATATTTTTAATTATTTTATTATTCAATTTCTATTATTCTTTTTATTCATTTTATTATACTATATTGTTCTTTTACCATATCTACTCATTTCTGTTATTGTATCAATTTAAAATTGAAAACAGAATATAAACAAGGAGCACACAATTGCATCTTAATGACTGTTAATGGGGAGACAGAGTGGCACCTTGTGAGTTTTTCAGTGCTTTATTTGAAGTCCTCAGCGCATGGCCCTCAACTTCATGGCACTTCATGGGCTGGCAAATATTAACACAGGTGCAGTCTACAGACATGTCAGAGCTGTGAGACATCAACGAAAAACAGCAACTATGTAAACTTGAAACTCCACGCTGTGGTCAATAGTGCTGCTCATCTCAAAACACAAACGCAAGTCTGTTAAATTAATTTCTCGAAAATATCAGCACAAGTTCTTTTTTCTGTTCCAGTCTCAGAAGAAAAAAGTGCTATAAATACAGTCAACACACTGTAGTGGCACAAAAAAAGCACAGAATTTGTAAAACAGTAACATTTTTTCTTTTGCCTCTTGCTTTGTATAGAGCTGTCACAATGTATTTAAGCATTAGGTTGGGCCATGTGTTTTTTTTTCTCCCTTACTTCATAAATGCATGTACTTCCATCTATCCCTCGCTATGTATTCCTAATGCCTTTACTTTTCAAGGGCAGACATAGGTGTGCAAAGATTTTGCAGCCAAAACTCTTTTTTTAACAAATAAACCACTTTTGAGCCTGTATTATGAAAGTGTTAGGGTTTGAGGTGTGGATTAGTGTTATCTCTAGTAGAATAATACAATTCTCTAATTAATTAGGGCTTGATCTCAAATTGCCCTTTCTCCCTTACACATGTGAATTTGTTAATGTGTCCCATCATTGCCAGAAAGGATCTTCTGTAGCTGTCACACCTTGTAATTTACCTTAAGATATTTGTGACATTCATTGATTGCAGAGTCTGTATGTGACACATTGATCCCAACCATGAGTCCAAATGAATCCAATCTGAATGCTAGTGTTAACACTGCTGTAATTTTGCAGTTAACAATTATACTTCAGTACTAGAACTTTGTTAGATGTCTGTCTATGATACCTCCATGTTATGCATAATTTTCCTTTGTGCTTCTATTATGTTATTTGGGTCTCATTATGTGGAGTCAAACTATTAAGCCATATTGTTGCTGTGATTGAAGAACAATATATATATATATATATATATATATATATATATATATATATATATACCTGTTATACAAAAAACTGCTGCCAGTTTATTTCTACTGTGTTATTGTAAAGGATTGGGTTCATCTGTGACAACACAGATGCACATGGCCATGCAAGAATATTTTACTCTATAGTAAGTTGGTGTGTAATAAGTGTTAATAAAATTAGTGTTAATAAAATGTTTGATCAGAGAAACAAACACATTTTACAGCTATTGTTGAACTGATTGAGGTGGTGAAGTTGTTGCATTTGTATTTTACAGGTCTGATTTTCTTTACATAGATAACAGAATGTATCCCTGTTCTCACCACATAAAATAATTTCAGTTGATTTCATTTTTTCGCTACTTTTAGTCCAATGATTTCAAACAAAAGCAGAAGACAAAGTAAACACTAATATCTTATTACTTAAGGGGGGTAAAAATCCATCAGAGACTAGCATGACTTTTTGGTTTTGGATGAGTAAATACCTGTGACTACACGGAAGGCAAATTTTTTTAATGAGTGTCGATTGCTTTCAGTTTTTTTTTTCTGTGTTAACTGCACGTAATATTAAAAATATGTATGTACCTCTTTTAGGTATATGATCCATTAAATATACAGGTTTCACACTGCACCCATCTTTTCAATGGAGCATTACAGCCTGGAAAATGTTCTGGTAAATCTAATCACAGTTCACCAGGAGAGATACTCCATTGATCAAGAATCCAAAATTCATGTTAACTTGTACCACTCATTATTTTCATGGGCCATAAAAGAGCTTCTGTGGGTTTTAATTAATTAGCATTTTGCCCTACTTATTGCAATAAAGCTTAATTAGACTCCCCATTCATATTAGTGCTCAATAGGCCTTTGATTAATACAGGCTTTTGAGGTTAATTTTGGTGATATGTACCACAAAAAGAAGAAAAAACACTTGTCATCTAAAACATAGATCTGAAATTCTTAATAATCTTTATGTTGAGTCAGCACAGTCTGTACATTGGAGCTCTCATGTGTAAATTTAGTCACTCATAAGTGAGAATTTTATCTAAATCAACTGGTGCAAATGACAGAAATGTCCCAGAGGCTGAAGTTAATAAAAAAAATGAATTGGAAGGGGGGAAGTGCAACACTCAAAACTCTGGCATCCTAGCTATTCTCACAGTGAAGTTTGACACTATGTACAAAGTGCTAAATTACCTGCCAAACACCCA
The DNA here is from genome assembly GCF_036924035.1 of Leuresthes tenuis. NCBI lineage: Eukaryota > Metazoa > Chordata > Actinopteri > Atheriniformes > Atherinopsidae > Leuresthes > Leuresthes tenuis. Next base: position 11,214,699 of record NW_027325365.1, on the reverse strand, counting down.
GATATCCCACCTTCTATTTTCTGCTGTACATGAGGTACCATTCGTGCCTGTGAGGTGTATTTATTTTCCCACTGTGTGTGTCTGGCTGTGTTATGAGCCCCATGCGGTCTAAGAGCAGTGAAAAAGTGCAACATAACCTTCAGCAGAGAGGCAACATGGCTCACTGAAATTTGTGTTATTAGTGAATGAGAATTTTGAACTTGATCTCAAGATAGAAAATTGAATAGCTGCATTGGTCCGTAGTGTAAAATGTTGCAGTTACCCAGTGTGACAATTTAACACTTACATTGTTTTCTTTTCTCTGTTCTCTAGAAAGTTACAGCTTAAGTTTAGATTTGTGATGATGCTAACTCTCCAACTCTTGCTTTATTTATAGGAATTTATAGGAAATTAAATGAACTTTTGTCTTGATATTGGACTACTTGGTTGTACTGTTACTATCACCAACATGTGGGTAATGCACTGAGCTGTTAACCACCATGAGAGGGGAACCAAAGAACACTCTCTGGTACAAAGTATTTGTCACTGTGAGCTTAGATACTAATAATGTATGAATAAGAGAAACACGCAAAGCCCAAGACTAAAGCTGTCAAAAAGTTCTCTGTAGGCCTGCTGGTTCAAACACTAGGTAAATCTTGCATACCATAAGAAATAATTTGTTATATAGACATATTTTTGCGCTATTTATTTTTGGCCTTGAGTCACTACACAACATAATAGCAAAACAAGCAAGCATCACTGGCTCTTTTCTGTGTGTTTGAAAATTATTCCAAAAATTGTCAAATGATTCACGATTATTTTGAGTAGTATTTTCACTTGAAATACAGATCCATAATTTAGTTGGCCACAAACACAGAGGAAGGAGATGAATTATGGGAGCTTGTAATTGTGGGATCTTTTTGACACTGAACAACTTTGACCAGTTTGTATAATGTTTTCCACAATCATTGTACTTCTGTACTTCTCTCGCCTTCATGATTCCTGACTTTTCTATCTATTCTTACTCATGAATGATTAGGCTAATAAACTGAAGTACAAGGTCAGAGGTAGAGTGAAAGAAAATGGTTAAATGTACATGTTACAAAGTACAAATTACACAGTTACAAAAATCTACATGGTTGCTGCTCACTCAGTTTTATATTTTTGCATCACGGCTCACATCATGTTAACAGCCTTTGCATGGTGCCTTTTAAACTAATTTGTTTGAAAATAAACAAATTAGTACCCTGAGTATGTTGTAATACTAAAAACTAAATATTAGCTACATATATATATATATATATATAAAGTAATGAAGTAAATGTTTTTGAGATAAGGGGCCATTCCTTTGCATTGCAGAAAATTGCGACAGGCACCCCCCTGGGCCCAATGTGTTCAGTCATATTGATTTCAAAAGATTTGACTTGAAGGAAAGAGCAGCATTCATTCATCATAGTAATTAAACAACAGTTGCCTGTAGCACTGAGCAGTGGTGACAAATGAATTAACTATTGTTGTGAACTGATGATATAACCAATAAATATTCTTTAAAATGTTTGTTCGATTATATTTAATTATGTTTAATTGCTGCTTGGACAACGTATAATTAGTCAAGGCCATGATGCTTAATCTTCGGAAAAGGATGAGTACCCATTGTAACGTGTCCATGTGTTATCATCACCCCTCTGTTTCGGATTAAAGGAATCTTAATGTATGCATTTAGAAGGGAAGGTGATAAGCCAGTGCCTGGCTAAATGCAGGGAATTATGAGAACAGCAAAAGGACGGGGTCCTTTGATCGGATTACTGTATTTATGCAGCAAGTGTTTGTAACTCAGGTGCCTCAGCATCTGAAGCCTAGGCTATTATGTCCTCTGATTACAGCATTGTTAATTTAGTCTTTCAGCCAGTGAAGAATCATTCTGGTAACAAAGTAAAGCAAAACTTTTTTTTAACTCTCAACTTCATAATAAAGCCAGATTAAAACTGCAAATTCTATGAGACGACAGATGACACAAGTATTGTTCCAGGCAGCACTCTTTGCAATCCACCCCTTGCTTCAGAAACTCCCCCCATTTCAGAAATTTATTAGAGGATTTGTATTTCTAATGACACCTGCGCCCTGCCACCAGAGGAATGTAAATAATCCCATCAGAGTCCCGACTCATCAGCGACAGGCTAATCCCTTGTTTAAGGCAGTTACACCGACCCCACCCATTAATACTGCCCTCATAAAGACACAGCTTAGCATACATTATAGAGTTATAATATGGAGAACGCTTACAGCCAGCTTGAGAAATATCCCTCTCTGCTGCAAGAAGATGTCACCTCTGCTGCTTTTATAAAGGGCTCCTGCCACACCACATCACAGTTCTCGCTTTTAAATGCAGGGAAAATTAAAAAAAAAAAGAAATTCTCACATCTTGGTGATGGTTTAGGACAGAGTTGGAGCAGTAAGAAATCAGACCAAGCCAAGAGGATTTAGTCTTGGGGCAGCAGTGTTAAGAGATGTGAAGAAGTCAGGCGTAAGAACGATGATCTTGGAGCAATCCTTTTGTCCAAATACTTGCAGTAGGTTTTAAATGCAGCTTAATGGCGTGTGACTCTCTAAAGTGGAATAGGACAAATAACACAGAATGTTACATATCTGAAAAAGTAAACCGTAAAACGCAATTTAAGAAGCTTTCTGCCTCGTGTAAACAAGTTATGTCTAAGTGTAAAATGTTTTTCAAAAACACCTTCTTGCTACAGAATATGTAAAAAATATTGATTGTTATGAAATGTGATTAAATATGAGGCTCATGATTTGTGTCTTCAGAGAGTGATAAAGACGGTCATGGGTAAACTATGTTTTGACAAGTAATTAATTAGATGCTTTGATTGACTGTGAGCTGTGATGGCTCTATTAATGAAACACTGAAGTGAGAGGTTGCAGACATCCTATTACACAAGTCCTTTTATACCACAACTGAAAATTTGATGATTATTGTTGGTAAGTTAATACATAAAATAGACAAACTAGCAGTGATGACACAAGTCTGTTGTTTTTGTAAATTGTTATCAGATGTTTATATTTATTTTCATTGACCTCTGTATCCTGTGAGTAGATTATTAACCACATTTTTTTTAGCTACTGCCTCATGTTTCAAGTGTTGGACAAATGCAGGTTTAAAGTGTAGTGTCGTTGATAATTCTAAAGCTAAATGTTCTCAATTCTAAAAAGAACCTGTTTACATCACCTGGCCAAAAAAAATACACGCAGCGCTGCAGATGATTGCAGGTTAGGCGTCATAACAGTCATTATCCAACTAGTGATTGCTTTTTAATGCTGTTGTGTAACAGCAATAGCGTCAAAGCTACACAAAAATATCTCTTGAGTGCTTTCTTTGCTGCCAGGAAATCAAAGTGCTGTAGTCATACTTTACAGAAATTGCAACAGTTCAGCAAATAGACACAAACTCTCATTTGTATTGTTTGTTGTGCTCTCTAATAATATCAACATTATGCCCCTCTGCCATGAATTAGCTAATGGATAACAGATCATCATTTCAACATCAGCATTCAGTAGTTTCAATGGCACAGCATAAGCGTTACCATCATTTTAGAGTGAAAAAGATTATTCACAAATGGAAAGCAATCAAGAAAGTTGACAAAGCAAAGCAAATTCACGCCAACTTCACACCATTTACTGATCAAAGAATTTTTAAGAATTGCATGAAAATAACTTTTTGAGTAGAATTTATCCCTATACCTTATAGATAGAGTATTTGGGTGTACTTGCATCCAACATATGGACATGTACACATTTATTGTGGAAATAGTATATTGTGATTGTACTATATTGTTTGTTATGTACCCATGTTAAAGTGTAGTGTATAAGAAACATTTTTGCCCTTCAGGATGGATATGATACCCTTTTCATTGAACTTGTGATATATGAAGTGTCCCATTTTCTTGCCAGATTAATCCAGCAGAATCTGGAAGCGAGAAATACAAACATAATTTCATCATATTTTGAGAGAAAATTATCTCTGATTTCCTATAGCTGACTGGCAACCATCTAAATTACACTGTAAGAGTTCACAGTGCTTTCTTTTGACCATAGATACTGACAAAGTGAAAGGCTGTTGCGAGCCAGATTTGATTTCCTATATTACATGTGCTTGTTGCCTCAGAACTATTGTACCTTCCCAGGAGGCAGAAACCGCTCTCACACAGAGACGTCAGCCTTTTATCTAAACCTAGACTGTTTCTTTGTGGCTGTGCCTTTGGCCTCTAACTAGTTGGACCTGCTCCTGAGAGTTTGATAATCATATTGCAGTTTCTGCACTCTCTGCTGGACTGCAAAAGATCAGCCTCTACCTCGAAGGTGCATGTGGCCACCATTGTGGCCACATGGCAGTGTGAAACAAACTGAAGTGTCTCGCAGGCGTCTTATCTGTTTTCTAAAGGAGACTCAGGGTAGAAGCCTTATGAGTTTCTTTGTAGGATTTGTACTGAAGCCAAGTTTTGAGTGCTAGAAGCGCTTTGTCTGCTCCCTTCTGAACCGAGGGGAAGCCTTAGTGAAAGGGGCTGTCTGCCAAAATGGCCTTTCTTCTCACTAAAACCTCAGCAAAGACTGTGGGTAAGCTCCACACCTTTTTCATGTGCCAAGTGTGCATGTGCAGGAACTCCTCATTCTCCCCCCAAAAGACTGTCTGCCTTCCATGCCAATCAGGCCAGTGAGCTGGCAGCATATGACCTTGCACACCAACAATACGAGGAGGATGAGACACAAAAAGCTTCACCCAGTGTGGCCTGACTCCACAAATGGAGGAAAAGATGATCTTCTGCCTATTTGCCAGTCTAAGAGTCAAGGCTGTTTGGATTATGGATCATGTACCGTTCAAACCGGGGGTCTGCAAATCTACTACACTGATGAACCATAGACTGCAGAGGTGTGCGTTATAAGACGGGTATGAAACAATGCCAATGTGATACTGGGGGTGGGGGTATGAAAACTAAATATGGCATAGGCATCATATAGTCTTGTGTCAGCTTTAGAAGTCTTGGATACATTTGCTCCCCCTGCAGGAAAGTTTGCAGGTTATTTATTAAATTTTTTTTTACCAGTGAAAAGATCTGAAGTCTAAGTAATATTTAACAACTAGAAAGATAGTTAGATAGTATCCTACTATATCAGCTACATCAGTTTTTGGCAAACCTGAAGAGACTTGCACAGATTGCTATGCACCAACAGTATCTGCCTATTTTAGTCATGCGGTCCTGTCTCATCTTTCTGACCTTGCTGATAACAGTCATTGCTGCAGATGTCAGGTTGGATGAGGTAGATTTGATTAACAGCTGTGAATAACTGTTCTGTGTCACTTCTGATTATTTTCATGAATTAATAAGGTATGTTGCCAGGCATAATGAAAAGTGTGAAGTGTGCATCTTTTCGTTAATGTTTCAAGTTATTGGACTGAGGCCAGTAATTTAACTGGACAGAAGTTTGTATCGGAGGGAATGAAACTTCAGAGGGTGAAAAAGGTGTCACTCAAAATCAGCCTTGATGAGGCAAACCACACTGCCACACAACAAATTTAACAATATCTTTAGGAGCATAAACTTTCCAATGCTTCAAGCTAATGCTTTTGAGAAACCTAATTAAGAGTTTGTTCCCTTGTTTCCATAAACGTCATATGTAGAATGAATAGTACGGCTAACTTTTAAGTTCTGTTTTTTTACCTGTGATAACAACAATTCAGATTTGTCTTACCCAAAGATGTTAAACTATGACTGAAGTGGACTCGGTTTATTTGGAGACCTGCCAGTGTCTTATCAAAAATACTAGAGAAGAAACAAATCTGCAGCCTTCCTGTTTTGGACAGCTGCTTTCCAAATTTTATCCAAAAATTTAAACTGCTTCAACCATTTTTCAGGGGGATAATTAACCCCAATATTACAACAGACCACTGCATAGCATAGTGGAGGCCGCTAGATTAGCATAGCATTTTCATTGATTCCCATTCACTGAGGGATAACGGGTTAAACCTCAAGGTATTTTCATAGTACAATTTATTTATTCCTGGCCTCAGGCTAGTAGCAAAAACTACAATCTTGAGGTACATAGATTCATGTTTTGGGGATTAATAACTCCTTGACCGGGATGTAAATATTGTTGAGATTTTAACGTAACCATGGTTGGTCGTCTCATTTGTCCTGTGATGGACTAGGGACCTGTCCTGGGTGTACCCTGCCTCTTGTCCAATGACAGCTGGGATAGGCTCCAGCCCCCCACAACCTTGAATTGGATTAAGCGGATATAGAATATAGATGGCTGGATGGATGGATTTTTACAGTAACCAATAATTCTGCAGCCAGTTCAAGCGCCACTGTGCTGATTCCCAAGTTAAGCACATACAAAAGTAAAGGTATGATAGCATCTTTGAACTGCATTACTACAATTTCTCTCAGTTATACCTCTAAAACTATCTCCATCATCATTTTAACGTTGAAGTTTAGCATGTTGGCTGTGTAAGCTGACAACTTGATTAAACAGTCAGATGCTCAAAGATGAAAGGAAATTATTTTAATCTTTTGGGGAAAAAAAGAAAAAGGTTTTATTTTTAGTCATAAGATAAAGTGTTTATTAAAGTTTTTTTTCTCTGGACATCTGTCTCAAATATTGTTTGAGAAAAACATCAAGTGAGGTATGTTATAATGTACTCAAATCACTCTTAGACTAATTAAACAGTTTAATTGTAATTTAATGCTCAAGGATAGTATAGTTGTCATGCCAGTAAAAATAAAGGCATTATCTCAGTTCCCTACTCTTGGCCATAACCTTACTTTTGCCCGCTGCGGGGGAGTGGCCCTTTGGAGTGGAGCTACAAAGGTAGGGCTTGAAATTTGTCCCTAAGAAATGGAATGCTGCTCATTACGTCATCAGCGGTCGACCATGGTAAAAAAGCCATAAAGGAGTGATGAGTTTGCTGACATGTTCCCTTCGGACAGACGCTCAGGTGTTGTTACCTGTAGCAAAGGTCGTAATGATTATTTTCCATTTAAAGACTAAACGGAGAAGAAATAAGGCACAACGAGGACATCTTCAGTGTCTGATAATGCTGGTGGAGTCCCATGAGTTATGAAATTAGTTAAGAAAACAACCTATAGTTCAAGATGGTTACATTACATGCAATGATACGTAGCCTATTGTCAGACAGCCTGTAATATTATCTGTGTCTGGGAATGTAGAAGTTAAGATATTGAGGTTAATCTGGCTTGTTTATTATGCATTATATGACTCAATCCCATTTATCATTTTGAGAAGTGATATAATGATAGCCGTTAATAGTCAATTTTATATAACTTCACAACATACAATGTACAATAAATCACTCGGACACTAAGTGATGTCATAGGTCTCTACCTAAGCATTGACTTTCGTGGAACTACAATGTAATGTGTCCAGTTTCAGTTGGTCTGCGTAAAGTACTGCTCCTTTAAGATTGTATTCTCACATCAGAACTTTTTTAACACACAGTCCATTTTTCTTTTTTCCTTGTATGACAGCCCTGTTGTTTGGAACCCAAAGGTGTGACTTTTAATAAAGACTAATGTTCTTTTCCTTCTCTTTTTCCAGACAGGTTTTCTCATACCCTGCTGCAGACTAAATTACAATGTGCCCATTCTGTGTTTGTGGTACAAGGTGAAGGCAACCCTGAAAAGTAATTTTCGTGTAAGCAGATGAGCAATCCATGCTCTGCAGAGACTTCCACAGAAGGAAAAAAGCCAAGGCTGGGGTCATGAACTGGAGGTATTTCATGTACTTTCTTTTTGGGTGGTCCCTCAGGTCTTCAGTGTGCCAAAATTCACAGTCCACAGAGTCACTCTTGTGGTTGCACAACAGGTTATGTCAGATTTTCCAAGGCAGAAGCGTCAAATGTTGTTGGTCTCGGATTTAGCCAACTATCAGGCTGTGCATTCTTTAGTGACGCTGTGGGTGCAAAAGATGGTTGTCACATCAGGATAAAACCTCTCACAGCATCGTATAGACATTTTGAATAACAAAGGCTTCTTTTCCATCCTCATGCAGACTATTTGTGACTCAAATAGAACATTCCTTTAAATATTCATTGGCTACCCAGGCTCTATCAGTGACACGTGCATTTTGAAAAATAGCTAATTTTAAATGGCTATACAGTACCCTCCCACAGGTCACTTTCTATATAGTGATGGTTGCTATCCTTGTTTGGACACTCCAGTCTGCCTTGTAAGGAGTAATAAGGTGGTCATGTACAGGAGCCTTCAACCTCTCTCATATCAAGGGACATGCTGTAATCGAGAGAGCCTTTAAAATGATGAAGGCAAGGAGGAGGTCTACACTTTTCAAAGCCTTGGAGATTCAGCCAACATTTGCACCCTTTGTTATAGCAGCATGTTATATGATTGCTCCATAATGTATGTCTATGAAACTGAGATATGCTGGAATCAGATGAGGATGTGGAAACTCAGGAAACTCTCTTGCACAAAATGAGAGATCAGCGAATGCCACAACTCGCAGTCTTGCTCTGTGGTTATGTGTAAGGCCCACAGTAAGGATCCTGGGAAGATTCACTCTTCTCAAAAGCAAAAGGGACCTGAACATTATTGAGTAGTCACTGATAACTTTTTAAAATTTTGCACTAATCTATTGTTCAAAAACATATTTCTATCAACATGGAGTGCTATATTTACACTGGAATGGGTTTGTTTTAGGAGTGCACTAGTAGGAGTGCAGTTAATTTGCAGTAGTTAATTTCTTAGACATGTATAGTATACTGTCAAGATATTGCATCAAGGAGAATTTGCAGTTTATTTTCTCAGAAAAGACTGCATTAAATCTGTTTGAACCACTTTGTTGAATGTGAACAAGATGATTGAATATTAATATAGACGTTGTGTATATGGATTGTCTTTGTGTTATGCCCTTAGGGAAAGATATATGATTCACAGGCCTGCCAGTACTGCATAAAAGAATATGTACACATTTTCTGCAACCTGCCATTATAGACATAGTTTGAATAAGACTATGAGTCTGGCAGTTTGTCCATTAACTTTTCAAACAGGTTCAGGAAATGCTCAGTTTTGGCCTCACTCTCCTTGTGAGGCTTTTGCTTATTTATAGGATTCTTGTTTAAGTGTTTTTTTTTTTCTTTGTAGACGAATAAGTTGTGGGGTCAGGGTCTGCTCTGGATAAAGGCAGGTTAGATCCAGTTGAGGTAGATGCAGCTGAGATAGAAGTGGAAGCTGTTTCAGTGGCTTGTTCAAACTCTGCATGGTTAACTTCCGTTGGAGAAGTGATAGTGTCCAGAATGTAAAGGCAAACAAATAGCAAACCTGTCTGACTCACCTCAGAGTTTGGACATACACTGCATTCGATACTAAATACAAACACAAGAATGTGTCCTGACATTGTGAAAAGGAACATCTGTAACCAAGGAACTGCAGGTCCACTGTAGCTGTGGTTGGACTCCCCACATCTTTGCAACCACTGCTTATATGGTTGTAATACAGATGCTACAGGTCAATTTCATATAAACTTGTCTAATCCTATGGCATATTAACAGCTCATTTGGTTAACATGGTTAACTCTCTGACTAAAGTTACCATGTGTAATGTCTCAGTGTGAGCATCAAAGGAGGGTCAATGAAGAATGTGGCCTCCAAAATTTAATGCACAGATTTGACAGGTTGCAGCCGTGACCCCTCCCCCCCTTACCAGTCTTTGGTGTCTTTATCTCCTTGCATGAGAATTTCACACACAAAACTAAAAAAAATGGTAAGACAATGATGTGACACCATGACTTTAGAGCAGAATAATGAACTGTTGAACAGATATTGCTCCCTTAAAGATAACATGGTTTTTTGGAGTACCTTATCTTTCTTTTTTAAGGTTGTGGCATCACCTTACCTTCGAGGTTTAGTTGTTTTATCAGTACTCTGCAAGACATAAAAAGTGAATAATACACCACATCATAATCAAGTACATTCACACACATACTTGCACACTGCGAGTGAACTAAGACATTCGGATAACTCACTCCCACCCTTGTATGATGCCATATTTCTTCTCTGGGAACTGCTCCTAACTCTTTGTTTGTTTATTATTTTTGCTCAGGACTCCCTGTCATGGCACAGCATTTTATTACATTACATTTCATTTTAAGTCCTGTTGCTACTACAATGCCTAATTTAATCAATTTTACAACAGGTGAAGACGACTTTATTGATGAAAGGCTGAAGGCACGAGTGGCCCATACATCAGCTACTTAAGTTCATGCATACACAAATAGCTTTACGCCCTGCAGCTCTATCCATTGAGTTGGTAAATGCAGCAAATAAATAGTTTGATAATTTCTCAAGATTCAGCCCTGTAGGAAGTATGTAAATATATTACTGTCACTTACAATTTGTCAGGAGACACAAAACGGCGGGCAAGAACCCAATAGCACGACATAGGGAACAGTTCAGGTGAATAACCTGGTTTAATAACCAGGGTTAGTGAAGCAAAACAGGAGACAGACAAAAAACAACTAAAGCCTGGCTGAAGTTGTGACACAATTTGCCATTTACAAGAAGTTAGATTGATATTGTAAACGGGGTATGTTTATGCTTGTCATGACAGTGTGATAGTGCGGTGTTCTTACGCATCAACATTACACCACACTATTTTGAGGCTTAACAATTTTTTTCAGCTATTAATTGCGAAGGTGTACTTAAATTTGCATTTCCTTCTCAGCCACGATTCAGTTTGCAAGGCATTCCTGGATTTGTCTTTGACCATTCCGTTTTAAGCCTGCATCAGGGAATACCTACTACAAGGGAGGTTTACCATATCCACGGTATCTTTTGGTGATCTGCCTTAACTAACCTTAACAACGGAGATCTATCCAAGCAGTACTGCAACACTAATTATCAACTTGATAAGTCATTGCAGGTTTAAAGACTCTGGATAAGTGCATGTAAAATGGATGGTGTTGGCATCAGATGACTAATCACAATTTATAATTCTATCGGACTCTGTAAAGCAACACAGCTGCTGCAGCCAAAGCATTAAAGGAAAGCTGACAAAAGGGGGAAAAAAGGAATGCCAGCAGCCAACAATTTAATGCATAAATAGTAAGCTGATCGATATCCCTGCCACGTTGTTAAAACACAAATAGACCTGATTTGCAATTGTATATTTTATTAATTAATTGTAATTCCTGTGTATTTTTTTTAAATATGTGAGAAAGTTTCTGCCTTATTCTGTCAGATTTACTACTTGTTTTAAATGCACCAAACAGGCCAAAAGAGCTAAGATAAAAGCGAATCAAAGCTGTCAGTTGGCTTTTTGTAACGATCTAAGATCTTTTTCTTTTATCCATGCTCTGAAATGGCGAACAAGAGTTTTTAGTGATTTGATTTTTTTAAAATACTATGTATGTAGATTTGCATTTGAACGTTCAGATAATAATTTTGTGTATTTCATACACTGTACACTCGTGTGATGTATGAGTAAAAAGCAAGGAAATCTTTTATACTTCAGTGAAGATTTTGATTATCAAAGTCCCAAATCTTTAAAAGTCAGCAGAAACTAGCTTTAGACCCATCAGTTCCTGTTTTCGGCTACACAAACAGTCCCTTTGGCTCACACATCTCCAATGGAGATACTTCCGAGTCAAAGTCAAACAGCATAGCCTATTTGGTCTTTGACTTCAGTTGGAGTTGGACAGAGACTGTCTTGCTGTTAACACAGCTGTGAGTATTTGATTTTTTTCATTTTAGAGAAAAGTGATTTGTCGGGCAGCAGTGCTTCTACGTGTTTTGATTTTTTTATCTCAAAATCTAACCAGGTTAGTATTCTAGTATTAGTTGCCATGCCAATACAACCCAGAAACAAGTGAACTTGTTTTGTGAAGTGCACGGCGGCAGGACCTTCTGCTACCCTGGTGCCTAAGTCAAATAGGTCACATCCTCCGCCCTCAAGCTGTGTGTACAGCACAGCTCGGCCTCCACGCTGGTCCTGAAGGGATACTGTCTGAACTAAAGTATTCCTTTTGTTGACAACTTTGCAGCTTTTTTAAACAGTCTGTACCTTTTTAAACAGGACGGCCTCCACCCAAATCAGGAGGGTTCACGGCTTTTATCTGTTAACTTCAACCTGACTGTCCGGTCCTGTACCACAGCCACCTCCTGACTAACCGCTAACTCACATGCCCATAGAGCCCCTCACTCACGCCCACTCTCCCCCACTACACGTTTCATCATCACCATACACTCCTTTCAATCAGTAGACCCTTCTCCACTACCAGAATCTCAGGACATTCACACTATCAAAACTATCCCTACACATAGACAGTTAAAACCCAGAAATGTTTTTAGACTCAAAAGTGTTTTTAATATTCCCTTAAAATGCCATGATGAGCGCACGTTCAGCACTGACATCAAAATGGCTTTGCTGAATGTGTGCTCTCTTTTAAACAAATCTTTTATCATAAATTATTTACTTTTAGAGAAAAAAAGAAAAAATTCAAAAAATTGGCACTGATGCACCTGTTGTTCTCACTGAGGCTTCCCTACCAAATTTTAACTTTCTATTTTAGGGGAGGCAAAAAAGGAGGAGGAACTGCATCAATAAAACAAACCACAATGTCCTCAAACAAAGTTCCTTTTAACAGTTACTCATCATTTGAGCATCATGCCTTTGTTTTTAGCAGAACTCCTATTCTTTGCATAACGGACTACAGATTACCCCAGTATTCCACTTTTTTTTATCAGTGAATTCTCTGAACTGCTATCAATCATTCACACCACCTACAACAGGATTTTAATAACTGGTGATTTTAATCCAGAGGAATCCAGACAATTTTTAAACCTCTTAAACTACTTGGATTTTAAACAACATGTAGCACAGCCGACCCACAGCAGAGGACACACCCTGGACCTGGTCATAACCTTTGGCCTGTCCGTAGACGTGTCCTCTGTTGTGGACCTGGCTGTGTCTGACCACTACTGTGTGTTTTTTAACATCACCAGTTTTAATCAGCGGGAGGCCCCGGTGAGAACGGTGAAGAAACGCTACCTAACTCCTGAAGTGGCTGCAAATTTTATCCATATTTTACAGAGCACTGCTGTAGAGATTTTACCAGCACCTTGTTAATTTATCGTTGAAATTTTAACAGCAATCTTAAGTCAACGCTGGATTCAGTGGCTCCTCTTTTAACAAAAACAATTAAGACAAAACCTACACAACCACGGAGAAATAAGGAAACAGAGAAACTGAAAAGAAGACTGCAGGAGTTGGAGAAAACCAAAACTGACAATTCATTATCAAATTTTACGCCAACAACTCAAAACCTACAATAATGCAATTAAACAGGCAAGAATATCCCACTTCAAAAAACTGATCTCTGATAATAAAAACAATCCCAAATTTCTCTTCTCCACCATTGATCTTTTAACAAACAGTATTTTAAGCAGATCCCACAAAACAACATAAGGTACTCTCTGTGAGGACTTTGAAGACCACTTCAGAAGTAAAATTGATGACATCAGATCCAGTTTTTTATCTCAACAGTTTTTAGCCGTCAACACACCTGGATCATTGCTTTTACCTGAGGAAACACTGGAGAGTTTTGCCCTGGTTGATGCGAGGACACTCGGTCGAGTCTTTTCCCAGGTAAACCCTACAACCTGCCTTTTAGACCCCATTCCCACATGTTTTTTAAAAGACTGCAGAGACTGTTGATGTTTTTTAAAAGAGGTTCAAGACTCACTTTTTTATTCAAGCTTTTATTTGATTTTATTGATTTTCTTTATTCCTTTTAATCAAATGTTTTATCATAATTAATTTTTGTTCTATATTATTTTAATTATATGTTTTAACTCCATGTTTTAGTTAGATGTTTTAACTTCATGTTATAGTTATATATTTTAACTACGTGTTTTAAGTTAGACAATTCAACTATATGAGCTGAAAAGCTTTTTATCTATTTTGTTAATTTTACACCTTTTAATATTATTTATTGTTTATTGTTTTAGTCTTTCAGTTTTTAGCTCCAGTGTTTCCTCATGGGGGCCTACTACACTGGGATCTGCTTTTGGTCCGCTGATGGGGGTGCTGTTCTGTGGACTGCTCTGACCCGGGTGGCTGGAGGATTCTGCACCTTGGTGTGGGGCCTCTTGTCTGCCCCGGGTCGGGACTGTCTCTGTGGCGGCGCTCCCTGTGGTCGTGGGCCAGGAGCCCTCTCAGTGTGGTCGGCCCCCCAAGGTGGCTCTTTCCTTGCCTTAGGTCTGGGTGCCCGGCATGTCTCTGTCTGATAGGTGCAGTGGGTCTGTGTTTCATCCAAAGACAGAAACAACATTTGATCCGTCATAAAATGTATTCGAAGTGGTTAAACTCGATCTGGTGATCAGCTCCACCATTGCCAGTAATGGATAGTCACTAAGTAGTGCTCATGTCAAGAAAAACATGTTTGATATGTAATGGCTGTGTCAATATTATCACCTTTGTAGACATGGTTTGTCCCTGCCAACAGCATAAATTCTACTGCTTTTTTTTTCATTTGGTTCACTGATCTCAGGCAAGAAGCTGATCCTCGTTTGTTGGAGAGTGAAGCAAGGCACATCAAAGGATTAGAAATACTGTTGAGACGAAACAGCTTTAAAGCACAAGAAAAACATGCAATGATAATGCTCTTCATGGAAGATTTGAAATGGCAGTTGAAAAAATAAACTGATGAAGAGACATGGAACGGGCAACATATATTTGTGTACATTATATGATCGTGAATGATTCAGTTGGATGCTTCGAATTTGATGGGATTTTTGCAACTGCCCTATTTGGTTTAAGCAAAGCATGTTTTTAAGTCATTAAATGTTACCAAAACTCTAAAGCTAATGTTATGGTTAAGTACTGACATAAAATCAGACAACTGGATAACCTAGAAGAAAAAAGCTTTTCAGGAACTTGAATTAAACATCAATACTGACCTCATTTAGTGTCCCTCACTAAATTTCCTTTGACTAAGCATCAATATAATATTGTATATAAAACAAGGTAAAATTTTGTCAAAAGAAAAAGGAAGATAGTAGTTTTTCATAGGTCAAAGCATTGTTTCCTTAACCATGTCAAACAGCAACAGCATGAAACATGAAAAGTTAGAAGACATACTAAAAATATTGACCAGTTTCTTGTTTCATTACCTAAACCTAACCAGCAGCTGAAAATGAAACATTTACAGTAACAGGGATGATAATAGGCTGACAGAAACTAGACCTCTAATTCTTTTGCAGGAGATTCTACAAAGCCTTTCTAATGTTGGTCAAAAAAGCTGATAACAATCACTAACCTCTGGCTTTTGTTTAATCAGCATTTAATCCCGATGTCAAGTGACTGCTGTGGACGTTGGCTCCGGCTCCGCATCAGTGTGAACACAACACGCTTATTTTTACTGAGGATGCTGCAGTCCAAAAAAAAAAGGAACTCACATTTTCTTTACAGAAGCACATCTGTCTACCGTAACATCTCACATAGAGGCTCAGGGTCGAGCTGGAAATACTAAAGTATCCCAATTATCTCAGATAGTGGTTGTTATCAGAAACACAGTATGCATGATGCGGTGTAATGCCATGTCTTTATGTCGTCATAGTGATACACTTGTCCTCTACGAGGAAACGTTAAGTTGTAATTAGGTTGTTTTTATTCTTTTATTTTTATATTAAGAATATATCAAATACTTGTCCTGCCAACATTCCCTGTTCTCCAATATTCTGCCCTTTTCACTGTATCCATAGATGATAACTGCCTATTTACCCTTTTGGGTATGTCCACATGTCCAAAACATGTAGTATTTTCACAATCTATATGTTGTCAGCTATCGACCAGTGGTCATGTGACATGATGTGTATCACAACCTATGACTAGTGAAATGTGTAAACCAAAAGTATGTTGATTTTTGTAACTGTCTAACGATCTATACTGTAACAGGCAGACCTAGCTATTTAGGCTACTTTAGGTCTGATTCTAACCATGTACACTTAACTCAAAGCTCTGACCATGTGTGTGTGAGAATGAAGCAGAAAAGAAAGGAATTGCAAGTGAAAACATGATGACTGTCAAAAACCTTGCACAGGATCAGTCTCAAACTGGCAACCTTTCAAGAGATATTCAGTGGATAAGGTTGAATTCGGTTTGGTCTTCTTTTCTTTTGGCACGAACTGACAAGATTCAACCTGACACTGTCGTCATGTAAAGCCTGAATGTATTCAGTCTGGTTTATGTTTAAAAGCTGCAGACCATATTTTTTTCAACCTCAGCTGTACTTTTAAGTGCCTTGAGATGATATTTGTTGTAATTTGGCACTATATATATTAGATTGAATTGCATTACTTTATATTTGGATAATTAACCAGTATCAGCATGCTGCCATTCTAAGCGATAATTAAGTGAACACAGCAAAAATTATGCTGACTTAAACATATTTAGAATTTTTATGATAGCATTAGCATTTAGCTCACTGGACCCCTCGTAGAGTACAGCCACAGAGAACTGTTTATAATTCTAAACACATTATTTTGTTGGTAAGATAAATTTTCTGAAAATACTGGCATGAGTGCAGCTGCAGCTGGATTTGAACATACTAGCTTGGAATGTCTTACGAAGGAAAAAAAGTTTTAAAAAAAAAAAGTGAACTGGCATGAACACCAACCCTCACACAAGGATCAGGGGCACAAAAGCAATGATTCATCCTTCAGTGGAACCTGTGCCCAGAAAAGTTTCAGTGCAGTTCGATGATTGTTCAGGCTCAGTTCAGCACTTGTCAACACTGGAGCAAAGGTAGAATTCATACAAGTGACAAGGTCCAGAAGAGCGGAGGGACAGCCCCTATTGAATTTAGTGTGACTGGTGTACAATACAGTATGATCCTTTCACAACTGTCCTTCTGAGTTTACGAATAAGTTTGATGATATGACATAGATGTTCTTTGTTTTAGAAAATGTAGCTTTTGACTAGAATGAAATTGAATGAGTTTGTCATTGTGCATTACAACTTAAAATCTGCCTTAAAATCTGCAAAGGTGCATCAAGAGAATTGTTTTATGAGCAAAAGGCATTATTAGTAGGTACAGTCAGCCACTGCTGTAGAAAGATTGTTGCATTGAAAATGATAAATATTTCAATTTGAATTGTAAATACATTTAAAAATACATTTTGAGTAGTGTATTGCAAAAAAAAAGAAAAATCATTGTCATAGAAATGATGCAGATGGCATTCTGAAATGCAATACAATGTTCAAACACCTGTATGCACCATGTCTTTCAGCCATTTTTAATGTAAATGGGAAAATAGTTACGTAGAAAATTGATTACTTATCTATTTATATGTTGCTTCAATATAGTGAGTGATCCTTTTAAAAAGGAATTTTTCCTTACAAAAGATTTCCTCAGCTGAAATGGGCACTTTTGATATTAACATTAATACAACTGTTTGGCCTTTCAATGCCTGCAGCTCATTGATAATTCACCAGAGGGCAGAAGTCGGATTGCATATAACAGAATTTTCTGGCAAGTACGGATCATAATGATGACGTAGTTGCTGCAGTAACTCTTGTAACAAGTGGATGATTCCACAGTAAATCTAGACTCTAAGCCTTTTGAGCTGTAGGCCTTGGTGGAACACACTCCCGCACACCAAAAACAGCTGTCAGGAAAGCAGCATGGGTTTCACTGTTATTCAGTGTATATTACATGAAGCTGTTGCTTCACTGACCCATGAGAAAGTGTAGTTTTATATGAAGGAGGTGGTTAGCTAGTTGCTGGGAGTCACAATTGATGCATACAACACTGTTTGAGATTGAACATTTTGGATGGACTCCTGTCAGCACAGGGAAACAAACAAATATGCGCTTAAGCGTCTGTTGTCAAACTAAATCTAAGAGAGAATCTAAAACAAACAGCTGCTATGTGCGGAAAATTACCATCAGAAATGTCACCCTGCAAAGACTGCATGAAATACTTTTGTTATTGACATTTTTAAGATGCATTTCTCAGCATTACCATTCTGAGTACCTGATTACACACCTTAGACATGTTTGTAAGAAACACAGGGAAACCTTCAGTTGGATATTAATTTTATCGGGAGCACCAGAGTAAATAAGTTATAATTAATTAGCAATACTTTTCACTGACTGTGAGACAATTGACAAATCTTCTGTGCTTGCTTGTCTCTGAGTTGGGATCTGTAATTAAGTATTTCTGTGATAAAGTTGTGCAATGGAGCTATGAATCATATGATGTTCGTTACCATTGATTTGGCTCAGAGTGAGGATTGGTGGAGCATCAAGAACTAATTTACAAAAATAAAAGTGAATATATAAAGGCCATGTTGATTGTTTGAGTTTTGAATGAGTGTTGCATACATAATTATAAGAAACAGCTTCTCCACAAGAAGTCATGCAATGGGGTTCACAAAACCCTCACAATGACTAAATCAAACTAATGATACGGTAGAAGGTCATGTTGAACAAAAACCTTCTTTTTAAAAAAAATTTATTTGTTCAACTTATGGATAACAAAGCCCATTGCTTGATATCTAACGTAGTTGTTATCATTTTGGTAGCTGTATCTATCATGAAGTATACGTTTGCCAGGGCTCATCTAAATAGCTGTTTTGAATTATGAATCAGAAGAAATGTGGCTGTGTGGAGTGAGATAGACGAAGCAGGTGGTAATCAATATGCACGTCTTCCTGGCACCTAAAGCTAATAAAGATCTGTCATTTGGAGCCAGACGTTCCGGCACAAAGCATATTTACAGAAGAGATTCTCCACTAATTGTTGTTGTGGTTTCACAGACATATTAGACATATTGTGTTTTTGTTTTCAAAGCCACATCAGTGTCATTTATGGATAGTTTTACGACACATTAGGATTTATGATGATACTTTTTGAACAATGTCTGAAAGAGTCTGAAAATATAAAAAACAAATCAGGAAAACCTGCCATAATGATCCAAAAGGTAACTTAATGCTCAACTTCTAAAACAGCTGTTTCAGGCTCTGACACATTTCATATCCCAGCCTTGTCTCTGTATGTTGGTTGTTGCACAGTTACAATAATTGTGAATAAAACCAGAGAGGCACACAGTGAAAAAAAGGAAATGGTTATCATGATGTCATGACAGAAACCCATGGTTACTGGCTGATGAACTATGTACTGTATGGCTCAAAAATCTCCCTACAAAATGCTAACTGTCCTTGACTATGTTTAAACGTGTTTCTATCAGCATTATATGCTGGCTCAAGCACCCCAATTACAACTTGGCCTTACAGACTGCCCTAACTGTCAGAAGGATCTCACTAAAACTGCAGAGGCAGACATTTCACTTTGAAAGGATTATTAATGAAATCTTGCTTTTTACACAGTGTTTCAATCTGACACTGGATGAAGTAGTTCTTTTTCTGCAGTGAGGCGGTTATAGTGCCTGAGTGGACTCTGAGAGAGTGTAATTGTCACATGGGCTTTTTAACTTCAATAGTCATCTTGGAAAGCTTTGGTCACACTTTAAATCTTAGCTTTTTTGGCATGCATATCATGGAATCAAAGACGTTTTGTTTTGGTTTTCAAATTACAGCTAAAGAGATGAGAAGTCATTGCGTAGTTATGTAACAGCCCAAGAAATTAAAGGTCAAATTTGTGCTTTCAGGCATGATCAACTGAGGAAAAACGAGAGATCATCTGGCAGAAAAAGAAAAACTGCATTGCGCCAAAAGGTGGAATGAAGACATTTTCATAGTCCAGCACTTATTTGCACATGCATGTATAAACGGTAATTTAAGTGCTTCATAAGCATGTTTCATACATGTGCGAAACATAGATGCAGTATGTATGCAGTACCAGATTCCATCCTAATCTTTATTATCGCCAACAAAGCAGCCTTTTCTTCAAATGTGTGGTGATACAAATGCTTGCAGAACATCCGCTGTGTTTGTAAAGGGAAATTTCCTGGGCCGTCAGGACGGAGAAGAATGTGTCTCCAACCTTCCAATAGCATGTGCACATAAACAGTTCTCCATCCTTGAGCAAAGACGGACACACCTCTGCCTAACCACATGTGCCAAACCACATGCCCCAGCCTTCTAATGTGGTGACATTGCGGGGGAGGGTTGAGAGGGATGACCCATAATTCATCACCCTGCACCTTGGACATCTGGTGCTGAGAACAACCTGAGCAAAAGGGACGGCTTGGTATAAGGATCATGGCACATGGGTGTCTGTCTCTCTGAGCTCTTGAAGCAATCGACTTATTAGCTCACTGCTGACTGCCTGAGTATGCATTATTCATGTGGTGAAAGGTTGGAGCTGTGTGTGTCTGTTTTTGAGTGTGAAGGGGGATGTCACAGGTGGCTGAAGGTCTCCTGAGAGGTTTATGCAGGATGGACAAGGGAGAAGATGGTCTCTTCACCAAGACATCAGGC
Organism: Leuresthes tenuis; assembly: GCF_036924035.1. Lineage (NCBI taxonomy): Eukaryota > Metazoa > Chordata > Actinopteri > Atheriniformes > Atherinopsidae > Leuresthes > Leuresthes tenuis. The sequence continues at coordinate 11,194,241 of NW_027325365.1, read as the reverse complement.
AGATGTTAGATGCATTTAGTACATCCAGACACACTTGTGTGTAAAAGCCTGTGGGTGGTTGAGTGTAATAAAACCCACAGTTACTACTTAAAGTTTCGGTTTGAGATGCACTTAGTACACAAGAAAGAAAAAGTTGTCAAGAATAAGCTTTTTGTATTTTATCCCTTGGTGTGTCAAAGCTATTGAGACTTAAATAGAATATTTTCCACATTAATCCTTTGCATCTCCACAGTGCTGGATTCCTCCTCTTTTAAACAAATATTTCGACAATTTTGGAATTTAGTTTGATTTCTTCCCATGGGTCATAAATTAAATTGATGCTATTCGTACTTAAGATGTACAAGTAAAACATAAAGCTTCATTCCTTCCAAAGCTTACTTATTAGCTTGTTATCTTGTTTGTTGATTGAATTAAATATAAAAACAACATGTTGTACAGTGTTAGATGGGTATTGTGTGCTAGACTACTTCATGGCCAGGAGAAGCAAACATTTGTTCAAACAGCAAGTGGGTTGACTGAAATCTTTGTGCTCCCACATAAGTCAGGATCCTGAGTAAGTTTCAGTGTTTCGGGCAATGTCTGGCAGGATGATGGGGTAATCAGCCATGCTTGAAGTCTAGAGGAACCATTGACAGATGATAATGGGACGCTGCAGTGATTGAAGCTGGCATCAAAACCTGAACACAGCATTAAAATCTGAACAATATACACTTAAAAAAACGATAGTTCATGGACAGCATTTGCTCGGTGCCTTGCCAAAAGGCTTTGATAGGAGCTGAATTTATTACTTATAGCCCCTCTTGTACAGCATGAGATGGATTACAACAGGCCAGTAGTTTCTCTCCTCTGCACTGAAAGTGTTATAGAGGATAGATAGAGATAGAAAATGGGTCTTGTGTCCTTGTGTTTTGTATTGAGGAGGCATGGTTGCCGAGTAAATTTTGGAACTTTTATATGAAAAGACAGTGAAGCAAAAAGACGCAGATGCAATGTTTACTATAATTTATGCTCTAATGTCACCTGTCTTTAAAATGAACTTACAAGTAACAATAACGAACAGTAACTTTCTAATAGAGTAAATTGTTTTTACTTTAACAAGTTAAAACATTTGATGCAGGGTTTTTTTGTAAATATGAATAATGGGGCTTGTAGGAAGAAATGTTGGAAACCGCTTTTGCAAGCAGTTACCTCCTGTTGCCCCTTTGATAAAAAGCAGGATTGAGACACTTCTTCTTTGACTGTTTCTGAGACCTGATGGCAATGTCTATCTCTTCTATAGTTTATAGTAATAAATAATCTATTGTTATTTCTTTAAACATCTCTAAACTTTTTAGGACTGTTTGCGCCCAAGTTTTTTTTTAAAGGCCAATGAAGCCATCAATAGTGTAACTCAAAGAAATAAACTCTAGAAGCCCTGAGGACCGAGACTAGCTGTAGCTCAGTATGTCAACCAGTGGCTTGTTTGAGCAAACTTTAATGGCTGTGTTTGTAGATTGGAAGTCAGTGAGGGTTCTTGTTACTGCACGTGTAGCTGTTGCAGATGGTTCAAGACATGTCTACAATTGTGGTTTAGTGTTACGCCCTCTCAGTAAACTGACTGCATGTCAGAAAAGTGTCTGTTGGCAGCTACTGTTGATGGTGGGATTCGCAGAGAAACGGGGCATGACACATTGTTACAAAATTTTAAGAGTGCCCAAATTAGATAGAACGTAAATAAAGTCAGAGTCATTAGTCTTGAATCCATAAACATGTTTTAGTTTGCATTTTGAAGTTGTGCAATAGCACAAGTTGATTGAGAGGGTAAAATTAGGAGAAAAAAAAGAAAAACTAACACCATATGTGAAACAGTTAAAGATTCACATGAAAACTTTTTCTCTCATGTATGACTAAGGCGAGTGGCTTTGTTTGTCATCCTCCTCAAAGTTTCTTCTTAACAATGACAAATCTGTTTTTGACAGCCATGCTGACAGTAGCCTGTACTGCCACCTGCTGACTCACTTGATTCATAAGTTCCGTAGGTATTTGAAAAGTGTCATAAGTAAATATTCTGTGAAACAACATTTCAAAAGTTTGCCTCAAATGCAGTTGACAGTTGAGTGGAAAGGAAATAATCATCAGCGAAAGACAGCAAAGTATTAGATGTTCACTGTTGTCATGGTTAGTTCAGCCATGTCCTCATTCTTTAGCACATTAAACATTTTATGCTCAGGTCTGCCGCCATTGTATAATTGCTAATCAATATATTGATTGATTAAATTTATGTAGTCCCATTACAATTTGAACGATGGTGAAATTTTATTTGCTTTTGGAAAGACACTGTACTGTGACCAATCTACTTTTATTGCAGTGATAAAATCTGCCTTGATATATTGAAAACCATGTCACAACAGTGAAGGTTTAGGAGTTCAGTTTTGGTCTTCAATAGGGTGTGTTGTAAAAATACAACTCTCTTGTGAAACTAAAGCCAATTAAGGTATCCTGGATGTGTGTGTTGTATGTGTGTGTTTTGAGGGGGAGGGAAGGGCGAGTATTTTATTGTGCATCTGTACAGTAATGGTACCCTTGAGGGAGGCTGTCTTAATGACAAGACAGTGTAATCTCCAGTAGATGCTCCCTGAATTACAATGACTTTCTGTGTATGTGCGTGTGTGTATGTTTGCATTCCAACACATGTAAACAAATCATTGTGATGAAGATTTCAGAGAGCAAACATATTTACAAGTCAAATAAATGCAATTGTGTCTGAGAAGTAATTACTTTAAACTGTAAATCTGATACATTCTGGCATACTGCACGTGCGACTTGTTGACAGACATTTAGATCTTACCTTGCATGTCTCCCGCAAAGTACTTGGGAGAGATTTTCCTGATTAACAACAGCTCTTAGATTAGTGCGGATCATTGGCATTGAGTGGATAAGAAGACTTTACTGTTTAAGATAAACCCTCTATAGATATTGGCTCGTACCCCGAGACTGAGGATCAGCTGTCAAAGTCTTTGTCCAGCAGATACGAGCACCACACTGAGAGCCATGTTTTTGCCTCATGCAACCATAGCCAGTCTTTGACATTTGCAGCATCGATTAGGCTCCGAGAGAACTGCATTGTCTAACTTGACAGAGCCCAACCAGGCAAACAAAAGCTACACAGAAGCAGCGAAATATCTCTCTCTTCCACCTCAACATCTCATCCTTCTGCTGAATTGTTGTCTTGATTTGTGCGGGCTGGCTCAACTTAGCTCAGGGGTTTTATTAGCTTCTAATAGCTATGTCATTTGAAAGTGACAAATCTGACAGCCATTTTACCCAGGGTATATAGCACGGCTGTTTTAATAGAGCCATCGGTCTGTTTCCTCCTGAAAAGACAGAAGGTACCGGAGGAGCCCTGGCTTTTTGTTAGTTTTTCCCGCTGACTTAATGTGAGCTGCAGTAGACAAAGTCTTTGACCCTCCAAGAAGATGGGGGGTGGGGGATTGTTAAAGCATTCTGCAACAGTGCATTGTAAGAAAGCAAGAGATGATACTTTGGTTGCAAATCCCATAATTGTACCCCACTCCTCCCAAGTTGTTTCTAACTCACCAGAGGGGGCTGGCAATATGGTGGAGCTTTTCAGACTATATAAGCCTCTTGTGATGTGCTTTACACAACAAGATGCTCTGGTAAAATGAAAAAAAAAGTCCTCTGGTAAGGCACATGTGGAACAAACTATTGATGAAATGTGCATATTTGGAGCTATTGTAAACATGATGACAACAGCTCATATTTGGATGTGCATACTTGTATTCCTGGAGATATTGCATGTGCAGGTCTTCTGCAGTGAGAATGAATATTGCTATGAGCTAAAAATCTACTGCAACCTAAACTTGTCACTGCAGACAATCTATGACTTTTATTCATTCTCACAATTATATTCTGCACATTCAGCTGGTGGCGACTTGTTGAATTATTCCCAGTACTCCTTGTTGCATTATTATTATTAGCTATATCTTATTCTCCTCAACTGAAACAACCCAGTTTCCCCACAGGGATCATTAAAATTTAATCTAAACTGAACAAAAAATCTACAACTTGAAATTATTCTGCCATAATAGAAGGCTGGGAAAACCGTAACTGTAATAACTCACTCTTGCAGCAACCTATTTTATTACAGGAATAAAATAACCATAGCCCCTTTGACACTTGAAATGTACTGTACATAAATTCTGCATTATAAATGCTGTGCAGACACTTAATATCAAATTTATAAATTTCCATTCTGTTTGTCTGTTTGCTGTTGAGTGTTTTCAGAACATTTTCTTTTGATGTAGGATTGCATGTATCTTCACTTTGCAAGCTTGAAGATTAAAATTCCCAAGATTTTATAAAAGGTCACAAAAAACCCTTCTTTGCCAAATACTCTGAAACAGTGTGTCCTCACACTGCCTTTCCCTGTGCTGTCTGTCCACTATGGCGCAGTGGAGTATATCTGCAATGCAGGGGGCTCGACAGTCTGCCCTCTATTTCACATGTCATTGCCTAATACCTTTCTTTTTACTCTTTCTCTAAGCATCTGTCTGTGAGGTTTACCACATGGAGTCAACCATGTGTCTGAATGGTGGAACAGATTATTCTGAACCTCTCTGGCCATTCAGCCAGCTATGAACCTCACACCCAAAATGTAGTTTTGAGAATATGAGTTTGTGATTTTTTGGAGTGAAAAACATCAAAGTGTTGCACAAGTGAGACAAGTGACCTCTATACTACAGACTATGGGATACAATTTCCTGTTTTTTGCTTGTGGAATTATGTCCAGAAATAGGTTCAGCAATATAAGATTAATTTCACAATAAAGCAGCACATAATCTTGAAAAAGCCATACCCATGGCATTAAACATAGACATTCTTGGACACGGCTTACATTTCAAGTAGAAAGGACAGCTGCATACAAGTGTGTTTAGCTGTGTTTGTATATAAAGTTGTGATTGTGTGTGTGCTCATGACATACTTTATTCCCATCTCCCCCATGAATCCTGAATCTCTCATTCCTGCCACCTCCCTCACGTCCCTATTGGTGACGGATCCACATTAGAATTCATCCCTCATCATCCTGCCGAGTTATGACCCAGTAATAGTCAGCCCCTGTGGCCTCAACAAATGAACAATAAAACCACAGCCTTGCAACAGATCTCTGAAAAAAGGGGAGAGAGCCAAGTGACAAATCCTGACTCTCACCAGCTCTCACAGTCACACAAATTCCTATCAAGGGAGGTGAAAACGAGGCAAATATGGCTTCATGGAGGCCACTTAACCTTGGTGATATTTAGAATAAACCTAGCATTTAAATATCATGAAGGCATAAAGATTTTCTCAGCACAGCTATTAACTCAGCATAAATGGCAGGGCTGTTTGTGTTGTCTTTACATCAACAAACTTGTGCCAGGATATAAAGGCACAGAGATTCATGAATCACTTGCAGATGTGTCTCATGTGAAATCACAACATGTACTGAGCGATGAGTGTGTGAGTTACTCGCACGGTAAGAGGTGGGGGCAATGACCCTGTGTGATCTTGTTTGCTGTGGTTAGTGTTTTTTCACGGCTAAGCTGGATTATGATTAACTTGGCCAAGATGCCACCACATGGGGAGTTGTTTGAAAGGCAAGAGAGAAGTAGTTGTGGTGTAGGAACCAGTCCGATTGCAGTCTGCCTTGGGACTTCACAGGGATCAATACAGGCAGAGTGACAGACATGCACTTGATTAAAAGTGACCGCTACATCTGGCAGGACTGGCCATTACTTTCCCACTCTGAGTCCCTGGGGTGAAAGAGCATGAAGTGACAGGCCTCAGTCAGCCCTCCATTACCACCTTTATGTTGCTTCTTAGGTAGCAGCAGGGAGAGGCTAAATTAGGCTGATGGACGCACCAAGGGAGATGAAAGAGAGAGAAAAAAAGAAAGATTCTACATGTCTGTTTGTCTTTATGACTGGTTATGTAAGAGAGATGTATGAAACTGCAGAGCTATGTGTTTCTGAATCCACAAGTGAGTGCTGGAAGGCAAAATTTGTGTAACACATAGGTCAGGGTTGAATCAAAGAGAGAAAATGCTAAGTATTTTTAAAAAATGTGGTGAAAGTTTTAGATTTGCATACAAAATGGAATGAGCAAAAAGCATGTTCTTAGGTGCAAATTTCACAAAACTTCTTAATAAGCAATGATTACTCAAATGTCAGGGGTATCACCCTCTTTTATTCAGTGTCATCTTACACTTTCTTTGAGTGAGATCTAATCTAGTCCATGCTTAAATGCAAGTGCCAAGTATCAAAGGGAGACGGACATTAAAAGAAGTCACAGTGCGTGATGCTGTTAATCTCTCTGCCAGAATACAAGATGCCTATTTGCTATGGAACAGCGTGAGTCCTATTGACATAGGCACAGTTTTTAATAGAGCAATAATGGACAGGCCACATGTCACCAATGAGGGCTTTGAGTTCAGATGGAGCTCATGTGGCGCTAAACAGCTATATCCAAGGGTGGTGGTAGTGTCTGTATCTGCACGTGTGATGGGCTGTTCGTATCTAGTTGTGTTGGCTTGTGCAGAGCACCAAAATGGCTGGAAGTACTGAAGTATTTTAAAAATGAAAAACATATGGCTTCTCATAAAAAAGGAGAATTTGTCAACGGCCTTATGTAGTTTTGAAAAAAATGACTAGATAGATGGAATGTGGTTGTGATGGACTGAGTGACTGAATCAGATGTTTTGAGGTGTATTGGAGGTTTAAATTAAAATTCTGTTTGAATTCTGTGTTAAAAGAATATTGTCAGAAGCTTCTTTTGTAGAGATATAACGATGGTCCACTTTTAAACCAAAACACGAAATCTGCAACTACTATCAGTCGTTTGGGGAGGTGCAAACGGTTGATAGGCAACCAAGTCCACCTCCAAAATTGTGTTCTGGGCACCAAGTGTGTAGTATGATGTCAACTTTAAGTATTAGGCCAAACTGTGCTTTTTTTTTCAACCCTAAATGGATTGATCTGATGCCTAAACCTAACCAAGTAGTTTAAGTACCTTAATTAGTCAGGAAACTTTGCTGCCTGACCTGTAAGCCTCTTGTGATGTGCTTTACACAACAAGATGCTCTGGTAAAATGAAAAAAAAAGTCTACTGTTGAGGCGCATGTGGAACAAACTATTGATGAAATGTGCGTCTTTGCAACTATTGTAAACATGATGACAACAGCTCATATTTGGATGTGCATACTTGTATTCCTGGAGATATTGCATGTGCAGGTCTTCTGCAGTGAGAATGAATAGTGTTATTTTTCAACCCTAAACAGATTGTTCTGATGCCTAAACCTAACCAAGTAGTTTAAGTACCTTAATTAATCAAGAAACTTTGCTACCTGACCATAAAAATTATGCAGCATCGATGGCTAAAACTAAGGAAATGGCAGGTGAAACAGCAAAGGAAACCAAAGAGAAAGTGAATTGAATAAAAAAAAAACAGAGCCATTTTTCTATGGACTCAAATCCTCTCTGTTTTAGCCTTTAGCTCCATTTAGGCATCTCTATATCAATGCCATGGCATTTTTTATTACAATAAGTTGCTCTGCACACCATGCAAATAACAATTATATGCAGCATTTTTTATTAATGATACTATTGACGACCCCTGGTATCCAAATAAAGTGGGAAATAGGCATGCAAAAAAAATATTGTTTGCAAATAGATATGAATTGTGCAATCTTTTCATGACACTTGGCACAAATTTTAAAGTGATGTATATCTGTGGGAAGTTTGTTTTCTTTGTATCTTTAGCTGAATGGGTTGAACTTAGAAGAAGGAAGAAAATTTGCAAGTGCTACAGTTTTTGAGAATATTTTTTTTCTCTGACTCTTTTTGTGCTGTTTGTCCAGGCAGGCAAGAAGAAAACATCTTATGATAAAGGTATATGTTTGTCCCCGGCAGTTAATCCATAAGAACGTTCAGTTTATTGGTTATTTTAAATTGACTGTATGTGTTAGTGTGATCTTGTGTGGTCGTTTGTCTCATTTGTTTCTGTGTGCAACTTGTTCATGTTGAAATGCACCTCTTACACCAAGACATACCTTACTCCCATTACTCGTAGATATGGAAAATGAATGAATGAATGAATTAACTTGGTGTCTTGAGAAGAAGGTAAACAAGGCTTGAAAACTGTAACTAATAGAACTGGCAAGTCCTTCTTCCTCCTCTCTGCTGAGCTCTGAGGCTGTCAGGCTTTTATCCACACAGGTAAGTAACACAACTTTGCTCTTACTAGTTGTTTTCAGTCATAATGGATTTTGCTGATCGCATTACAAGCAATGGGAACCTACGCAGTGCTTTTTCTCTATCTCACTACATGTTCACTCACCAATGAATGCATCTGAGGCTACATACACCTTACTCAAGAACATTTCAACATGTGGTCTCAGGAAACCAGGGATCTAACCATCACTCTTTCTCCTGAGCTTCAAATTAATGGATTTTCATTTGCCTAATGCCACTGCCACATCCTCCATCTTACAAATACAGTCTTCATTCTGCAATTATTTTCATGCCCATCTCTACAAATAAGAAAAGCAAAAGATATGTCCAAGAACATGAATAGATAGATAGATAGATAGATAGATAGATAGATAGACAGACAGACAGACAGACAGACAGACAGACAGACAGACAGACAGACAGACAGACAGATAGATAGATAGATAGATAGATAGATAGATAGATAGATAGATAGATAGATAGATAGATAGATAGATAGATAGATAGATTTAAAAGGCTACAGTCTGTACACTACTGAGGGATTGTGATTTTAATAGATTACAGCCATCTTAGTAACTGACTCCCAAACTATTTCCCTCTTAAATAACAACGTCACACCTGCTTTCCAGTCACTTCCACACTTCAAGGACTTAATTTGGCTAAAGCAATTCTTCCTTACCCTTGAGAGCTGCCTACACTATCACCTTCTATCTAACTAGTGTCTAAGCTTCCATGTGTGTGTGTCTGTGTGTGTGTCTTTTAAGCCCTGAGTTCTGCTCAATCTCAGGCACATAATACTCTTTAAAGCAAGCAAGACAACCTGCAGACTCAGCTGCAGTGGGTCATCAAAATGATTCAAAGAGAGCAATCCCATTTAACCCTAACCTCAAAGAAGGTGTTCCAGAGACCCAGTTTCAAATAGCTCCCTTCCATGCCAGTCTGTTACAATCAAAGGACCCCATAGAAACGACATGTGTACACATTTGTGTTTCCAGTCCACTGTGGTGGAGACTGAATCTTGGAACTGTCAACACAACATAAATGTGATGCTTTCTCCAACAGGCTTCTCATCACTATCAAAATTACTCTTGTTTTGTTTGGCATGCATTTGACACAAAAGACACAGCACGTCTGATTTTAATTTCTATAGTAGAAGACAAGAAGGAATTAATCATCATATCTTTGAGTGGAGCTAGTGTTGTACCTGTAGGTGTGCATTATCTCTCCCGTGCGTCCCTTTCGCATTCAATCATGCGGGCATTAATTAATGCCAGATTGATAAATGTAGCTCTCAACTCAGTGCTGATACTCTGGCAGTGCTGAATGAACCATCCATGTTACCCGTGACACAGTGTCTGCTCCTTTGTGAACGTGCCATGCAGTATTGAGGACTCATGATGAGACTGACAACACTGAAGCCTGTGTTCCCTTCTCATCAGCAGTAGTGTTTTATATTTACACATGTCACGGTAATTACACTTTGAAGGCAGGTAATGGTTGAGAGTTTGAAGTGACTCGTGCAAAGCCTCTTTATTGCTTTTGTGTTGTGTGGGTGTGCTCCTTTGTTCCTTTCTCTCTGTACAGTTGTATTAACTCAAAGAGCATCTTGTCATTAGTGTGTATGATATATTAATTTCACTAGGAGTTGAAAAGCGACTACACCTTCCTTTTATTCATACTATTACCATACACAAATATACCGAAGCAGCTAATTGTTTCAAAGGTTTTTTGGGCACTAGTGGTCTTTATTTGACAGTGGGTAGACAGGAAAAGAGAGTGGGGGAAGAAATGCAGCAAGGGGCCCCAGTCCAGAACTTGAACCTGGGCTAGCTGCGTCAAGTAGTTTTGTAGAACTATTGCCTAGGATCTGCATGGGATGTCTGCTCAACCATTTTTTGACACCATATTACACTAATTAAGCGCAAAGATATTCTTAAATCATATACCTCCAGTTTCCATCGCAGGGCTCTGTAGAGCCTCAAAAATAAAATCCTACCAGCTCATGTCACTAAGAGCTGTATTTCTTCTCAACAGTTCACCATTCAGTGAGAAATAGTTTAATTTTATCTATTGACAAGAGGTTAAACCAGTCTTATGCCCTCAGGTGAGCTGGTTCAGAACTTTTGGGGACAAGATCATGTCAAGCATCTTGTAACTGCTTTACAACAATCATATATAAAACAAAAAAGAAAGAAAGTCCTTTCAATTATGAGGTTTAATGTAGCTGGGCATAAAAAAATAATGATCTGGTGTGAGTAAGTCCATAAGGCCATTGAGAGGGACATTTTGTTGGCATCAAGCGATTCCCTTCTCAGGTTGTGCTTGGTCTCAGTGAAGAACTGTTGACCTGAACTGGTGATATTGTCAATCTCCTTAATCTAGCCAGCGTGTCCTCCGTTGAAGGGGCAGAGCCTGAGTACTTGCAGGCAGTCTCACCCATTATCTTGGTGGAGATTGCAGAGGTTGTTATTAAGCTTCCTAGTGGTAAGAGGCCAGGGATGGATGAGATTTGCCCACAGATGCTGGATGCTCTGGATGTTGTAAGGTTGTCATGACTTATATGCCTTTTCGGCGTCGTAAAGAGCTCAGAGACATTTTTTAAAAAGAGGAACAGGAAGTGTGCTTCAACTATATGGGGATAACTCTACTGAGTCTCCCTGGGAAAGTTTACTCCATGGTATTGAAAAGGAGGCTCCGGCCTTCTTGAACCTCAGATCCAGGAGAAGCAGTGGGTTTTATTAGTTTTTTTTTACACCCATCTAGTGGAACAGTGAACCAGATATTCACCCCAGTGGAGCAACTGAAGGGGTCATATAGACTTGAAGGAGGCTTACAACTGTGTCCCCTGAGGTATTCTGTGTGAGGTGCTGCAGGAGTCACTACTGCAAGCTTTTAGGTCCCTGTGAAACCAAACCAAAGGCTATGTCCACATCCTTGGCACAACGTTTGTTTACGGTTCATTTTGGCCCCTCCAGTGGTGCTTCTTTTCACCCTTTTCCCTGTCAGTCTACTTTAAAAATAATAAAGGCGAATAGTGCCCAAAAACCCTTTTAATTTTTTGACTCTTCTTGACTATTTTTTGTTTGGGGCAGGAAGAGATTTTTGTTTCACCATGCAGAGACGTGGAACTAATGTTTACAGTGCTGTTTCTGCCAGAGTTTGCACCTCCAGCGGAAGCAGATGTTGGCAACAGCAACAGCAAACAAAGCGATGCGTGCAAAGCTTCACGCAACTGGACAACGAAGTCAAATGCAAATTATGTGGGATGAAGCTAGCTTGCCACAGCTTTAACAGCCCGATGAGGACTCACTTACTAAACACTAGCTGGGACGAAAGTGAAAAATTATTGTTTTTTTTGTAGCTAAATGCTCATGTGACAGCAAACGACAGGAACAAATAACTGCTTTGGTGATTGTTTGTTTAATGATTACATCGCGATGATGTCATGTCATGTCAACTAATCGACCTCAAAATCACTTAAAATGCCCATCCCTTGTAAAAATGCCAAATGATCAAATGATGAACAACATCATTTGAAATGTTGCCATGTGTCATTATTTTCTGAATAAAAACTGCTTTAAAATCTATAGAAAAATAATAGGCTAAGTAGCAGCCAGGTGATACTAGTCAAATACACTTCATTAATTGACATTCAGCAAGTGTGATCACCTCTGTAGAAGTTTTGGCACTTTGTTATCTGGAGTATTCACAACCCCAAGAACACTACAAAATCTACAAAAAGTAAAGAATACTAGGTATAGAAATGGCTCAATCAAAATATAGCCCTAAACCTGATTGAAATATTATGACTGAATCTCAAGAAAGTTTTTGGATACATTGTCTGTAAATCACAATAAATTGACACAATGTTGTAAAGAAGGGTGGGCCAAAATTCCTCCACAACATTGTGTGACGCTGCTATTGCATTTTGGCTGCTAATATAGAATAGGTAATGGCTTGGTGTAATATGTCGTGTGTTGTTTGTCTGAGTTTGTATTGACCTAATTCAAAATTTTTATGTAATTCTTATTTTTGAACACGGGTGTGCTTTCTTTTGCCATGACTCAATGGATAAAAATAGCGCAAAACTTCAAGCCAAGCCACAGCTAAAATGTAGCTCATCCACATCTGTAATAGTCAGGGGTCACAGACAGGAAGGATACATTTGCCCTCAGCCTAATTCAAGGCACAAATCTTATTTCCACTTTTCACAAAGCTGAATGCACTGTTCACTCCAATCAGCTGCATGTGAGAGAACCTGGGCAAATGGAAGAAGTGTTAGATTTACCAAACATTACAGAGAATGAACGCAGTATGTTTGGAAAATAACTTTGTCAAGCACGGCTTTAAACTAACTAAGACATTGCATTGCCTCCAGTCAGCAGTCCAGAGATCTTTAAGCAAGTTTTCTTTTAGAATTTACTGGAAAATGTTTACATCTATCAAATTTTAAATTAGCATATCAGTTGTCTTATACTGTAGATTGTTGCTGTCCCAAACTAGCCACTTGCAGTTATCCAAGCATGTTACATGGCCATTTAGACAAGTGAAGGTAGAAAAGTGTGTATGTTTAAGGTTGTTTGGGAGTCGTGTGCTCTATTGGAAAGAGTAACTCCCTTTGGTGTGGCCTTGTAATGTTGCACATCATTTACATACACAAAAAGTTGCTTGTTAAACAAAAAGAATCATAGCAGAGACTGACTTTTTTTGCATCTGATACAAATTTCTCAACAACCATTTAGAGAGGATCAGAAAAATTGGAAATAGTGTTGTAACAATGAGGCATTCTCAAGTTTTCCTGTACAAATTCTTTATGATGAAAATTATTGATTATTACTTTTTGTGATGTATTACCTACTGTCTGTACATTTCTTTAGGAGAGCTATTTTTCTGGAATGAAAATGTGAGTTTCATTTTTCTCTCCTGTACATACTAAATGTGCTCTTTGGAAGAGATCCATGGATTGCTGATGCAATTCCTCAGTTGCCGATAGAGGTCGATAAAAGTAATAAATTACTTAAATCCCCTTTAACTTGGCCTTCCACTTGACATGGCTAAATCAGTGTAGGTCCTCGGGTTCAGCTGTCCAAGATATCGCTAACTTTTTTTTCTCCTCTTCCAGTGAACATCTATTAAATAATAGAATCTTAAAATAACTTAAACATCATACCCTAGAATCTGGAGAAGAAGGAGCAGAACGAAAAAAGATTTTGTGTTTGTTGACAGCTTGTATGTGTCAAAGTGAATACTTTATTTGTACTCGCTTTAATTTGTGATGGCTAATCAATATTTCCCAATGCTTGAGAGACTGAGACATCAAAAGTGAATCCCTTGTGGCCTTGGGAACTTGAGTGAAGTGTGTTGCCCACTAACACCTTCTGCTGTGTGGGTGTGATAAACCTTCCCACACTTCCAGACCATCACACAAGTGGAAACAGTTGGGCACTGCCAGATTTTTGTCACAAGGGCCAAGTCTTGATGTATGTGTTATGTTGATGGCATTAATGTTTTTTTTTAATAAACACCTTGAGGAGTTTGTGACAGCAGAAGGTATGTTACTTGACACGCTCTCTTCCCGGGCTCATTGAAACAGCTGCTGGTATCACCCAGACGTGGGCTGTGAAGCCCTGCTGGCATGTCTAGCCTCCGCAAACGTGCCCGGCTGAGAATACACACTTTATTACATGCAAAGTCTCCAGTGGGTGCATAATACCTATAAACCTATGATCACTAAACAGGGGAATTATAGATTCATTTTTTAATCTCCAGCTTTGGGCTAAAAGCATAATGTGGAGTATCTCAATTGGATGAGACGCAGAGTAATTTATCAAACCTTTACGAAATGTCACATACTGTATATAAATAAGACGTGATATAAGTATATATAACTGCTGGAGGACCAAGTTGAAGGTTTTAAAAAAAATATTTTGTTGCACAAGAAAGGTCTTAAAGAGTCCAAACTTGTTTAGCATGAGTCATTTAATAATTAAACCATGAGGGGTTATTCTGCCAGTCTGGCAAAATAAGAATCCTGTATGCTAAGGGTGGGTTGACTGTGATGAATGTACAAATGGGTTGACACAAAGTTTGTGTAAGAAGCTTGGTTCATGAATACGAAGTGGGCCCTTCCATATGTGTTCACCAGGCTGGAATTAGTGCTTTTCATTACCGATGGCTTATGGACTGACTCTTTGGCTGCCGTCTGGGGTCACAATAAAATGATGTGTTTGCCAAAGGCAGAGAGGCTGGGTCACAAGGGACTAAATGGCCCAGTTATGAAGAGCAGAGCTTATCTCCCTGTCTGAATCAGCCCCTGCTTCCAGCAAGAATAAGCAGGGTACATGTCCTGTGTGGAGAATATGCTTTTAAAAAAAAATCAGTGGACAGTAAAGGATGACTGTCTGTCCTTTGCTTTGTCATATTACTTAAAGACACATTTCATACTGTATATAACATGTGAGTGTTTTATTGATGTTGATCTGATTCCAAGCAAGTATATTAATAGACTCATCATTGTGTAATGGAATGATTAAAAGCTACAGTATAATGAGTGCTTGTTTTGCTCAGAACCCTTGATTTTTCTACTCTCTCCACAAGCTTGATCTGTGGATTTCATGCCAAAGCAAACATCTAAAGAGCATGTCCTGTATTGATTAGGCCCCCCTGCTGGGATCACCAAGTATGATATAAAGCCATCACCATATGCCTGTGTTTAAAGTCCCTTCTTAAAACATAAGCCTGAAATGAACATGGATTATGCTTACTATGGGGAATTGTTAACACTGCTCTTGGCTGCTTTTAATCATTCAATGAATAACAGACTGAATTAGATCAGTGGTGTAGGGTGAAGAGTTGAAATAAATATTGCTTGTTTTAAAAGTCTTCCTTGATGTGTTGGATTTTAAGCCTCATTCATATTCCTTTGACTCAACTATAATCTTTTGTTCCTAAATTAACAATAGCATTTGGTTACATGATTCATTCATGATTTTTCTTTATAAAACAAGATTATTTGTCCTATGAACATGAGTAGTACTGCAGTATTTCTTTCAGGGTTTGTTCTTATGACAGATATCAAAAGTAGTCTTTGATGGGCTTATTCTAGGGGACTCATTTTTATATCTGATAACAAATGTTATAAAAACCAGCACAGACATCTTCTCTGTCAGATCCCATAAATGTTGCACTTAGTGAGACATAAGCATCACAGTATGAATAAAGCTACAGATACTGTAGAATACTTACAGGTACAAGTGCTTTAAGCTAGTTGTAATTTTTTGTTTTGGTGTTACTGGCAACTGGCAGAATTTGATGTTGGTGCTTGTGGTTTCTTTGCTCAGTAAATGTTCTGGACAGTTCATTAAATGGAAGAATTGTGGTGTTTTGCTGAAAAGGTTTAGAGACATTCGTTCTTTAAGTTCAGCCTGCCCTCACAGAAAAAACATGAAACAGAAAATGTTTTTGGTACGGATGAACAGAAATTCGGTGTATTTTTTATGCCACACAGCAGAGCTCTCAAAGTAAAGTGTTTCGATAGGATGTCTGGTACATGTGTCCAATTTGTTTTTGTGTGTTACGTCGAGTCACTGAGAGCCACAAATAATTTTTTATGCGTTATTTAAATGTCTGTTATATAATGCACATTATGTAGAGATATTTTTTACCTAACATTAACCAGTTATGTTTTAATAAAACAAATCAAATAAAAATATATAACAAAATGAATAATGCTTGACAGTTGAATTTGGAACTCTTTTGTTTGGCGTTGTGACTCCCAACGCATCATCACGGTGGAGCGGTGACATAAACAAAGTAAAGGGATAGGATAGGACCGCTCCTGGAGTCTTGATGCTGGTAGTGGATGAGCAGAGATTAGAGGAGGCAGATTCTTTTGATGAGGCTCCTTTTGCTCTACTGCTCTTTTGAGCTACTGAATAACATATATGTGCAGATGTTTTAAGTATTACCTCATACAACACAACAAGTTAATTTCTTTGTTCACTTCAAGACAAACACATTACAAAAAATAGAGTACTTTCCAATTCAACATTGTTGTAATGAAGGTTTTGTAAAAGACCATTTGAATTAAGATTAGAGAAGCATTTAGAAATTTTAGATCCATCACAGCCGTGCCTCCCAGAAGTCTGTTATATTCTCGTAAGCAGGAAACAGCAGCTATGTCGTAGTCTGTTTGATACAGCCGTGCCAGTCTCGTCCGTCTGGGAAAGCTTTGATCTATGACAGCATTATATCATTTTTTCGTCTGCCCCTAATGTAAAAGAAATCTTACTGAAGTTAGGTTTGTTATTTGTGTAAATATGTCTCAATATTTGGCATTTATGAAACTGGCAGATGCCGTGCATTTTTTTCATGGGTGGTCTATTTGTCTTTTACAGTTTGTTGTAAATATCTTGGATCCCTTTATTGTGCTTCATGATGTGATGAAAAAACAAAGTCAAGCTGAATGAGGACAACAGAATGCATCAAAGGAAAGGCACAGATGAGAAGACACCTTTAAAAATGATAACATGAATCATCTTTACGTATCAGTTAACTTCATGAGGCAATAAATTCATGAGAACCTGAAAATACTCCCTTGAACCTTTGCACTGTATTGTACTCTGTTTCATGATGATACGAAATGAGTTACACAGTACAGTAACTTGTAGTAGATTATATGCATAAGAGCTAGCTAATACAATGTGAGATAATTTGTTATTGAAAGCTAAGTGAAAGAGAAATGCCCTAAGCTTTTTAGGGGCTACCCATATTTTCTCTTTCCCCTTAAGATTTATTAGAGACGGTTTAACTAACAGGAGGCCCAGGGAGCTCCCCCTTGCTGAATTACAGGAATCATTTCCCATTAACTGTTTTAATGGAGAGAAGAAATTCAAGGACACCCTCCATGTTAAGATTATCACTTCAAAGACAAGCTGTTGACACTCTAGAAACTGTTAACAGTATAATGAAAAAGTCATGAGCATTGCGTTTGGTCAAAGGGCCTGTTCTCCTTCCGGCAGTGTGGTCTGGCCCTCATCTGGGTTGTTTGACATCCTGCAGAAAGCGTTCTTTCCTGATTTTCACTCTATCCCAACGACAGATGAGTAAGTGAATCAAGAAGAGGAGCCATGTTTGATATGGACAAAGGACTTTGGTTATTCACTTCTGTTTCTTGATTATTTACTGTCATGTCAGAATGATAAGATGTCAGATATAAGTCACAAAAATTCAACCTGATGGTTTACAAGAAAACATTAGCCACTATTAGTATTTTGGAAAAGGGGCCAAAATTCACTGCCTAAACCCTGAAATGGAAACAAAATGTTGAAAACTTTTGCCTGTTCACCACTTTATCTTCATCGGAAGACCGAACAAGGAGAGGTGTATTCATTTTATCTGATTTTTCGTTCCAATCTTGTTTATCCTGCCATCCGTGGAGGGTGAAGGCTGGGAAGATTCAGCTGTTGTTGTCAAGTTCTGTCTGCACAGCAGTAGGTGGTACTTTATGGATTTACTGTTGCTCTCCTATTGAAAACAATGATTGTCAGGGTTTTTGTCTACCACATGTCAATGCAACGCACCCATGGTTTGCACTATAAATATGTGTTTCTAATCACTCTCATTTGAAAGTATTCCGTGTGTTTTCATGTGATTCTATAGCAGAAATGCATCTTATTCCCTATATCATGAACCCTATCAAAAGATTACTTAAGATAATGGATTATTCTCTTTTTGGTTATATACTGTTACAAAATGGCATTGTTTTCAGCCAAAATAACTATCCATATACTCTTGAATCCTTTCTTTAAAGTGTCATTGAGAATGTTGTGATTAAGAACTATCTGGAGACAAGACCCTTTTGTACGACACAAATAAACCAAAACTTTCATACACAGATCCTTGCTGTATTTTTTTTTAACCACTCCCTAGTGATCGCTTATATACCTGTGACGTCTAATCCTCACAAACTTCTACTAAATTGTAAACAGAGAATTTGGAAGAAGAGAATGCTAAATTGACAAAGATAAGAAAGCAAAACTTTATTTGGCTCTCACAGCTCACAAAATGCATTGTGAATAGCTCAAAGCTTTGTGGAATGGAACTGCTTGGGAGGTACAGGCTCTGTGTGAAGCTGGCCAAAAGGGCAGCATTTAATGAGAAGAAAACTCTCAAAGTGATCAATATGGTATATCAATTCAAACTTTAAATGGCGTGTGCACACCAGGCTTCCATTCCATAAATCCACACATGCATTCAAAGGACTTTAAAAGAAGATACAGTTTGGTTATAAACCTGCAATGTTGGCTGATTCTCTTTGTTCACATGTCTTCCACTAAAAGAAAGTAGCTCTGTTTTAAAATCTTTAAAATGTTTTAGCATTAAAGCATTTGAATTAGCTGTGAAAGACTCTTGATTTAAAATGGCATGTTTGCTATGAAAGACCATCAGAAAATTTAGTGGAACGAAAGTGCAGCAAACATTCAGCTTTTGAGAGCTGTCAGTCAAACTCATCGGAGACATCAGGGACGAGGTTGGAGTGAGATGGCCGCTGCGCTATGACTGCAGCTCAGAGTCTAAGGTCAACACTGAACTCCTATCTCCCCCCTTCCACTTTCCATGAGCGCTCCCCATGCAAGCCGGCAGGCCAACGCTGTCCCTACTGACCGCTGTGATCTGTGGCCAAATGGCGTCTCCCTTTGCCCGATCAGACCCAGCACCTCTTGTTCGCTGGCCAGCTGGCCTGCTTCCCTGCAAGCCGGGGCCAGGGCTCCTCCTGGTTCCGTATGTTCTATGCTTTTTTTAGGACTGTGATGGATGCCAGCCGTCCCTGGGTGCCCTACGACGCTGCACCAGAGAGGGGATTAAACAGATTTCTCTTCTTTTTTTCAGAAAAGGGGATGGATGAGTGTAATCACCTATAATCTCAAATTCTAGGCCTCTTGATAATGAACCACGGGCTGTTTTGGCCATTTGGATCGACTCCCTCCTGTCACCTACTAAAACCTTAAAGAAGGAGCTGTTGTAAAATCATAAAGCTTGTAGAGAAGAAATAGTGGATGTGTATACTTCTTCTAAGCAATAGTTTCTGCTCATGTGGTCACTCGGAAAACCGAATACTGTGGACCAAAGTCACTTTGGCCAACGATAATTTTTTCATTCAGCCTAAAATGGAAACCCTTAGGAAGCTAAGCCCTTGTCCTACATGTAATGTGGAGGATAAAAAGGCAGACTAGGACATGCACTTTCTCTAATCTTATGAAAAAATAAGAAGTGGAGCACCGTTTTAATTTGTCTGAGAAAGAAATTAGAAAATGTTCATTCGTTCCTCATTCAAACAGAACAAACAACAACTCATGAAGAGTTCAGTAACTGAAAAGTGGTGCATAACTCTCCAACTCGTTCTGAAATTATTAAAATTTAATCAGAGTTACAGCAGGTACTGGATATACATAATTTTAAAAGAATATTGCTGCAGAACAAATAATAGCAAACAAACAACAACACAAAAGAAAATAGTGGAATTTAATTTTTCCAGAACTACATATTACAAAGGGATTAATGTGTAATTCGGTTGCTCAGTATAATAACATATTCTGGAAGAGTGACTGTAAAATAGATAAAACAATACAAATAGATTTGCACTCCATACAGTGTGTTCTGTAGAGGTGACATATTGTAACTTACCTTTGTCATAATACATTGTTATTGGAGGAAAGACAAAGATAGAGGGATTGTTGCAATTGAGTTAAAGACTTTAATACTGTCAAGAGATATCGATACTGCCAGACAGCAATGCACTGGGGGTGTGCTTGAAAATAAATTCATGAAAGAGAGAATAGCAGAGAGAAGAGGTGTGAAAATTAAATGTCATTTCTTGACAGGGATGTCTGAGAATTAATCTGGCAGTGAAGTGTGACATTGTTGTTTGGTGACAAGGCAGGAGAAGACAATTGTCAACACTTCTTTCCCTCCAACAAGTGCTGGCACCCAAGAAGTGGGTGCAATGCTAGGAGATGTGGCAAAGAGAAAGAGAGTGAGGGCGTGTGTGTGAATGTGTGTGTGGGTATGAATGCTAAGGTAATGACTGGTGAGTGTCTTTGAAAGGTAAATATAGGTAAAGGAAGATATGTGACATTTGTTTGTTTGGTGTATGATGCCTGCAATGTTTGTAGGTATTTCTGCTCACAGTTGTGACTCAAATAACACGGAGAAACTAAGCTTTGTATTAGATATGCCCTGAATATCATGTTTGATATTTCGATTTGGTGAATCTAAAGAAACCAGACAATAAAACAAGTTTAGGATGATAAAATAGATGCATGTTGTCAGCGTGCAGCTGCAAGACAACCAAATAGCATATATAGAAACTCTTTTGCATTTGAGGTCAGCAAACTTAGTCACTTTTGGTGCCACCTGATGTCCATATATGGCTGCTGCTTTTTTCACCAAGTCTCTTAAGGACTTAACCAAACTCACTGTTAATGATGTCTGTTGCATAATTCAAGCATCTTGTCTTAAAGGAGAAGTGCTTCAAAATCAGTTTCTCACTTAACCCACAACTACATTGGTAGACACCATTAACTTGTTTGCGTGCTTGCACATCACCCCTTTAGCACTGTCTGTGTTCATATGTCACATTATCCTAACGTCATAACCAATTTCAGTTGTATCATGTTGATACAATGAATCTTGTACAACTTAAGATTTTTGTAAATATTTGATGACGTTCCCAAATTAATAGTAGTAGGCCTAAGAACCAAGCTTCAGTAATGGCATACCAATAATAATGACAACCGCATTTTTGCTTGTCTTAGGGAAATCAACAAAAACCAAGTACTTGCTTACTCGAGGTTTGACACAAAGGCACATGGCGTTGTTCTGCTGTTGTGCTGTTGCTTTGTTGAAATTTAAATGTCCTTTTATGACAAATGCATACAAACTTGAGAAATACAACCACGATAGCCTAAGAGCTGAGGTGACTAAAATGATAATAGAAATGATTTTAGATAAGACAAAAAGTAGAATACACCACTGCCATGTTTATATGGCTTTTTGTTGCAGTGTTCAGATAGTTTGCCAGACTCATACATTTGCATTATCTGGCAATTATATGAGCCTCTTTGCAAATTATGCCATTTTCTAGACTACAGAATATGCTTGAGTTCTTGGACATCTTGCTTGGCAAGCCAGCCACATGTCACTGCCCTCATTACAGCGTTGGTACTATATTGTAAAATAATTATAAAACAAAGATCAAAGTGCTTAGCATGGAGAAATCTATTGACAGAAATGCAATATTCTGTTCGAGGTTATGTTTTCATTGGTGTAAAATCAATGCTACATTGAAACATATCTTTCACATTTCTTCCACAACATGTTTGTACAGCTTCTTTTTTTTATCATTATAGAGATGTCTGTAGTGTCTTCTGCATGCTTGGAAAGGGGATTGTGAGGATAGGGACATTCACTGGTCGGTTCCAATCTTCAAATTTACCATTGGATGCAAAAAAAAAATCCAACAGCCTGCTCCTTTTAAAAAGGAAAAATATAAAACTAAATTTGTAGTGAATATTGTTCGATCAGTATTTATTTTTTGTGGGCTATTTGGGATTTTTATGGTAATGTTTATCCAGCAAAGCATCTGAATATTGAGTGTTAATTATCAAAGATTAAGGTCAAAGATTAAGAGTTTTCAAGCATTTGAGTGAAACATAGCCTGTACAGAATATCATCACCTTATCTATATATTATTTAGAGTTCAGTGTGATTGGAATCAAATTTAAAAGTCATTTGATACCTCATACAACAACATGGAAAGGAGAAGAAAAAGACAAGCACTGGTCAACATTTTACGAAATACACTTATTATATTCCTTGCAAAGACTTAGATGAGGGCACTTCAATGATGCATGAAACTTCAGAGTCTCTTTTTGGTATTTATGCCCACACCCCCACCACTTGCATACTGTGGCCCAATATTTACCATACAGACAAAGGTAGAGTAACTGTGTTTCTGATCTTTTCTTTATGGCAAGAAAGAGAATAAGGTTATTTTACATCATTTCAAACAGCTTCTGGAAAAAGAGCCGAGTTGACTTTTTTTTTTGTGACAAGCAATCTATTTGTTGTGTGAACATTTTTTCTCCAAGAAAAAAAGATATTAGCTTTTCTTTTGAATTGACCGTTTAGATTCAGATGCATAGGCAGGGGCAGCATTCTGTTATGCTGCCCCATAAAGCTGAAAAAAGGATGGAGATTCAGGTGGATTTGTGGCGGGTGCCCTAACCATCTATGCTTCTGCAAAATAAATCTGAACAGTTTTGATTTAATTTAAATGTGGCAGTTGCTTAGCCAAACAAGCAGATGTTCAAAAAGCATGTGTAGCATGTGCTTTTGAATATTATCAAGAAGTGTCCATGACTAAGAAAAGGGAAAAAATATATAGAACCGAATCCAGTCAAGTCCTTTTTATTTAATATTTTGTATTGTGACCTTCTCATAACTTTTTTCTTGAGTTGAAAAAACTCTTTGTAAGTTGAAGAGTCAGTTTTTTTGGGAAAGTCCTCATCATATTTATGATCCTGGGTCCTTGGAGCAAATATGGACCAGAATGCTCCATTCCTTTTCAAAGATATGCTAATGTGGACCTCAGTCCAAGAGCTTGATGTCAGTCTGTGCCATCTCTCTACTGAATATGTGATTCATCTCATGATCATGTACAGAGTCTCTCTTTGATCATAGTCCCCAGCAAGTAGCTACTGTAGTCCCACCATAATGGCCTTATTCGATTACAATGTGTAAAGTACTCCATTAGTTTCTCTGCTCATGAATCATTAAGTGCTGGCCATGATCAGCCAGCTTCATGATGAACTGCAGACTGAGGAAATGGAAACTGCTAGAGCTGCCTGAGGTCATAGGTGGATATAATATTCTCAAAGGCTAAATGAACAATCGCATATTAAAGTAGCCTTTGAAATGAGGAATTGTGGATAAGAAAAAAATAAAATCAAAAAGTCCTTAACCATACAAAGAAAATTCATATCAAAACAAACCAATTTAGGGCAGTTTATTGCATTTTAGATTCAGGAAATCCCTCGAGACAAAGATGAGCACAGAAAAACAAATTAACTTTTGTCAAACCACTCTCTTTCCTCTGGTGTCATGCCTTCACAATGCTTCTGCACTGCTTTTAAGTTGCAGATTTATTCGACAAAAAAATCAAAAATTGCCTCGAGTGTACATGAAAGGTAGCAAATTGTATTTATTTGAACAACTTTATTTTCCCAACGTTTTCACCCTTTTTTGTGACGCACAATGAATATGGGTTGTGCAAATAAGCCATACAAATAAATTACACCATGGCTTGCAAGCTTTGGTGTCACATTAGCTCCAGATGTATCCTTCTGTTTGCTAAGGAGGGAGCCAAAGAGATCCAAGAAATTAAAAGGACCATGGAGACAAACTGGTTCTGATGATAAAGTCAAACTTTAAAGAAGACAAAAAGAAGGTGACTGAAAAGATTATTGAGAGGTGAATATCAAAAAAATTATGCTGAAAAGAAGGTGGTAAATAGTATGAGTCATGGAAGAATAGACACTGATGGTTATCCATACTCGATGTGCAGTGCTTGGGAGAGTGAAATTAATGAGTTCATCTTTGTGTCATTATTGTCATGATGGATCAGATTGCTGACTTCCCTCAAAGGCGGCTTAATGACTCGTTGACACAAATCTGAATGACTGGCTTCAACGGTGGCATCCATTAGTGTGCCACACAAAGCTCTCAGATGTGCTTTAACAAAATTGATAATTACCAAGAGGTTTCATCATTGTAATAAATGGCTACAATAAAGGGACAATTCATGTAGCATTCAATGCATTCAGTCCTGCCATTGAGCATGCCCCGGCTGTTACGAGGCCTGGAGATGATTTTACCTCCCATATATCATTCCCTTGTTTTGACGCAGCCGTATACATTACAATAATACTCACAGAGAACTGCAGCAGAATAAACTGTACAAACACAATAGAAAGCCAGCTAATCGTGACAGGACTGAGTGTGTCATGGACTTTGTGCCTTTGATTGAGCTATTTTCACTGCTAGACCTCATGTACAAGCTATAATGACAAGGTAGCAATATTAACATAATTAGAGTGCTTTCTTTATTGGTCTACCCCCCCCCCCCCCCCCCCCGGTTTCTGTTGTTTCTTGCCTTCGTTAATGCTCAGGCTCTAATGGCCATGGCGTCGTTTCCACCAAGGCTTGAAAACGCTTGTCTGCCTCTTCCATCCTCTTACTTATTTAATAATGAGACCACACAAGGCAATGTCTCTGTTCATAATGGGGCCGCAGTAGAGCCATCTTGGTTGGCATACAAATCATGAAGGACCAAGGCAAGGCCGAAGGAGAGATCTAACTGAGGGATAAATTAGGCCCCTGTGACTGATTGACTGAAGAATAAGTTGAACTTAGTCCCTGTCAGACTCCGTGAGTCTGCTGAACCCACTGCCTCTCGTGCTTACACAAACCGCACGTAGCTAAATATGGAGATCTGAAGACATTGCTGTGTTTGTGCCAGTGTTGTTCCGACATCCTGATGGTTGTCTGCAGCTATGACAAGCATGCTTCGTTGTTTATCTCTTTCTGTTTGAACTGAAGAGTTCAGGCTCCCATGCCACCATGTCTCATTTAAAAGAAAACAACAAATCATTTCTCCCAGTTTAAAACAACAGACTGGCAGTGGGTGGATGAGGTGAGGTATATTTGTTCAAAGTATGATTTCAACGTGCTCGACTGATATCAAGTCACTCTCACAGGTCCTAGTGTTTCAACACACACATAACTGCTCTTATCATCACACCACTATATCATTATGATAACAAATTTTGATTTTCTCTACTGTTCGTTGGCCCAGATTTTTTAGATTCATTCACATTAATTATTTCTAGCACCCTCCTAGCCAATTTAATTTATAGCTTTATTTACTGAAAAGTAATGTTCCACCTGAACAACATTACATGCCACCCAAAAGGATACCTTCATAGTTCACCCTTAAGTTCCCCAGAGTGTGACGATTCATGTTGATGATGTGAGGGGAGGCAGCAAGAAACTGGAAAACGGGGACAACGCTTAGTACGCAGGTGGTTGTACGAGCTTAACCAAAAGCCAAAGAAGGCCAACAACTGTCTGTGGGGATTTAACCATGTTATTGCTTTGATGCATTTTAAATTGACCTCGAGCGTACTTTGGAGACAAGGAGAGAGGGCAGAAGCACACAAAGCAGACGATCAATTACTATTCTATAATTGGACAGAGCTTTAATGAGGCTGGCGGATGCAGCCTTGTGCACCTTTGTCAGCCGGAGTCACTAACGTGGGTGGCCCAATCAAAGCATGTCCTCATTAGCATATCTCTGCACATGCAACACTCGCCTTCAGAGAGAACAGCACTTAAAACAGAAGAGTTTCTTCTAGGGTCATTGCGTAATAAGTCACCAGCAACATAGCAACATATTTCTTAAGCCAATAAATCAAGGAAGTTTGGCAGAAAAGACACAAAAATCTGATAGTACTCACTTTCTTGAAAGATCACTGTAATTTTCCAGAGAATGGCAAAGCAGCTGTTTCATGACGTGTAGCAGCAACCGAAAAAAGGAACATTTGCTTTACTTTTATGGATATAGTGTTTAAACCGGCAGTTTAAAGCAGAAGGTAGCAGTAAATATTTCTCTCACACAGGTGCTCTGATGGTCCACTCATTTCCAAAATCAGAAATTTATCGTTTTATCACTGTCAAAATCAAAGCAACAAGGTTTACAACAAGGTTTACACAAACGCCTCATTCCTCCATTTTGTCAAACATCTGCCACTAAATGCGCACCATGTGTGATGTTGGTATTTAGGTTTACTGTCTCATATGCTTTATTGTCACATTCTAAATAATTCATATGATTCCGATTTTAATTTGCAATATTGTTTTATCTTTGTATGGTTGATGTAAGTGGGGGGTAGACTAGCACAGCTGTTTTTCTTTCCTTTGTGCATCTGTTTGTGTATTTAAGGAGGGCCATAAGCAGAAGATGAAGAGGCATCATCTCCAGATTATCACTGCATTATTTTGCTTTTAAAGTATTTTTGAATTGTTAATTTTGTGTTTAACTTTAGCCCTCTGGTCAAATACTAATAATAATAGCACAAAAACGATTTTGACCAGTTATATTACAAGATGCTGAGCTTTCGCAAGAGCACATGGAAACAAAAAGAAATCCTGATGAGTTAATCTGACTCACAGCAGTTTTGAAGCAGTAATTACAAGGTAATGAATTAAATATTTTATATTTACATCTGAAGAGTTTACTTCACGTAAAACAAACTCCCTGTTAGAATTGCTCACTGATTGGACCGATCTGAGATCTGTTACTAAAGAGACAAACACAGCCCCAGATTTCCAGAGCAGAGAGCACTGCTCCCTTTATGATTTTGAGACCCAGTTTTATTTACTTGATGATTATTGTAATCATTCATGTTTGGCTAGGTGCTTGATAAGATATTTGGTTTGGATGTGACAAACTCATAATACTGGCTTCATAGTGTCAGCTTAACCTGCAGTATCTTTGGTTCAGTCTGTCCAACTTTTTCTCATTTTGCTACTCATACAGACATTTGAATGCCACCCCCTTCAAAAATGAATATTTTCTACATAAAGAGTAATTCATCCATATTTCTATTATTACCATATTTTGTGACAAATATATTACATCTTATGGATGCTTGTCAAGCTGTGGTTGGTTTCAATACACGAACCAACAATAATAAACTAACTTAGAGATATAAACATTAATTAGGTCCATGATATGTCGGGTTCACTGTAATTTTCCTACCTAGTGTACACAGTAATCTTTTGTGTGGTGCCATAGAAATTGCAGTTTGGGGATCAGACATTGAGTCAAAGTAGCAAAGAGTCAAAGAACCAACCCTGCTATTAATGGATTACAAATCTTATGATGATGAAAACTGCGATAATCATAGTGGCATTTGGGGATTTTTGAAAGCACATTGCTGAATATAAAACATAATGATAAATAAAGACTATCTTAAAGGGTTATTACACTTGTGAGTAGTTGGTGTTTTACCTGCGGCAGACAACAGTCAGAGCGCTCTTAGTTTGGAGAAGCTGACGGTTTCCTGAAGGGCAAGTTAAAGCTAAAAGCTACTCAGCAGGACGCTATAAGATGCTTTAATTTTTCTCCATTTAAAACAACTTGAACCTAAAAAGTTTCATTAAAAAAAAACAGAAATATGTTGTAGAATGGCAATCTTTCTTGAATCGATTAAATTCAGCATTTGTATTGATTAGAATATTTTGAATGATATTGTCCAAATTATTTTACCATGACATGCACTTGATCGTTGTTATAAGGTTTTGTTCTTTATCATTCACACCACTTAAAGCAGAGCTGGATGATCCATGCCTTAAAATCCTTTCTTAATAGCTCCGTGTTATCATTTCCGTTGTGTTGATAGCTTATCAGTTGCTGTATTATGTGACTCTCTTTAAATATGAAATAGAAAACACTGAGCTTATGTGATCAGATACATGTATTACCATGAGCAAAGGGTTAACCAAATTCAAATTGTGTCGTGAAAATCCTCCTCGTATTCTCAATCCTAACAGGTAATTTGCGTTCAATCATCTCAATTTGCAGACATGTGCGATACAAGTAGGAAGTATATGCCCTGAAAATACATTTTCCACAAATGCTGAACATTGTACAGACTCTCAGTTCAGCATGTGACTCAGCATATACTCACTGCCTGCAGAGCACTCTGCATCAAAGCAACTGCTCTGTGTTCTTACAATCAAAGTCAACATCCTGTATTTTGTCTGCACAGCTGAAGCCTCATTATGGTTAGATCACTTAATCTGTAATGTTGTCTCCAGGAAGCAGGCAAGTATTTGAGTTGATGTAGACTGTAACATAAAAATTGACATTTCAAACTTCTCTGTCTCAAAAGTTAGGAGACAGGATGTGGCAGCAGCATATGGTCACATAAAGAGTGTATCTTTAATTAATTGCTGAAAGGAAATTTGAGCCTCCTCTATCAAAGTTTGAAAGTTACATGTTTAATATGAATGCATGTAAAGGGTTTAATTCACATCTATTTTGTAACGTTTGCCATAAACATGTGACCTTATCGTCATTTGTTTTTGTCAAATATATAATGTAGGAGAAATGTTATTCCATCTGAAGCACTTTTTATGAATATATTGAAAAAGCGTTTTTATTCATTTTTGTATTTATAACCCAGTCTCATAAAAAGGATGTAGTAGATGGTCCATAGTGCAAGTTGTAGGCTTTTAGTTTCACAGTAAAACTAGAAATATGAAATAAAGCTAATAATACAGATTAAGTTTTGTATTTTTTGTTTGTTTGCCTTGTAATTCTCACGTGGCTTTCAACTTTCATTCTTGTTACAGACAATACGTGCAAAGTCCGTCCATGCCAGAGGGTTGAGAGGATGGTGGTGGATAGTGTTGTAGTTCTCAAAACCAGTCATGGTCTCAAGACCACTTACTGGCATTCTCGATTTGCCTCTGGGAATCAGCCAAATATTCATTCTGCCTTTTCTCCGCCTCGGGCAGAGTGGATTAAAAAGGAAAAAAGGAAAACCTTGTGTACAATAAGCAGTGATTACTCCATTTTCTCTCACAGAGGCTGCAGCTCTCCTGACTGTTTTCATATATATAAAGTAGCCTTCTCAAAACACCTAACCTATTTCAACCAGCAATATTTTCTATTAGCATAAGCTGAACATGAGTATCCCACAACCTATGCGTCACATGGCATTACAGGTTTATTTCTTCAGTGTGACTGTGGGACTGTGCACTTCCT
Source organism: Leuresthes tenuis (assembly GCF_036924035.1). Classification (NCBI taxonomy): domain Eukaryota; kingdom Metazoa; phylum Chordata; class Actinopteri; order Atheriniformes; family Atherinopsidae; genus Leuresthes; species Leuresthes tenuis. The sequence continues at coordinate 11,165,084 of NW_027325365.1, read as the reverse complement.
TAATAGCAGCTGGGTCAGTGCTCTCTAATGTTTCTCAAAAGCTATATGATAAAAGAGTGGATTCTTGCTATCTGATACAACTCACACTCCTTTAACGTATAGCAAGCTAATGCCATTTTGTAGTTGTTGTTTTTTTTTACTGCTTCACTTTTGCATAAGATGGTTGATTCCTTTAGTATTTTTTTTATTTTTTTTTACTGAAAGGCATCAGTTGGCACCTGTAGTATAATGCAACCAAATGAGTAATCATTGACTGGTAACTGCATGCTACTGACATTCTTCAATTGTGAAAATATAGTGCCATGGAAAACAATCATCTGATGCCAAAATCTATGTGTGAAAATCCACAATATAGCATTAGCTCACACCATTATATCTTTATGAGGTTGGAGTTGTTATGGAAGGTGAAGTTGTTTAGAACAGCTGTTAGCTAAGCGCTCCATCAGGTCAGGCATTAAGATTTCACACAGCTGCACTTCAAAAGAAAAAAGATAAAATCCCTTAGCACAGCATGAAATTTAGATGGGAAATGTGGCAATAATTTCCTTTTTCCTAACTTACGCTTGTGTATAATAAACCAAAAAGAAACATGCCACATAAAGCCTGTGTAGATATTCCATAATGTCAGATAACATCAGCTTTATGGCATATGTCAAGTTCAACAAAAACACTATGGAACCACAAAACCAGAGAAGCGACAGCAGCCTGAGGACCAGGTTGTACATAACCATATTTTTACAGAAGAGGATATCATATAGACTGGCTACTTATTCATTAGCAGACTTAAATGAGGAGTGCTAATTTGATTATTAGTAGGGTACTTAAATGCAAGTCAATTAAATTCTTTACCCACTCACATCCTTGTACTTGTTTGTTTTGAGCGTCACCCAGAATAAAGATGGCCAAGTTCATTTCAGCTCCTCAGTAATATGTTGTTTCGCCATAGAAAAAAAAGAAAGATGTTCATACCTAATCCACCTCTTTAATCAACATTTCTCATGGTTCACTAATGCATAGTTGCACCTTTGCTCTGCAGGACAATTGATGGGAGAAATTAATACGAATCTTATATTTTTTTATTTGTTTTATGTGGGTGTTTCGTTGAAATGTGGCTATAACACATGAGTTCATGCCTATTGATTCCAACAGTAAACTAGTCTTGTTCTGGTTTTGACTTTTTCTCTACCTCTCAAATACCCTTTTCGACCAAACAGCCACAACAGAGACAATTTTTTCTGTTACTTTAAACAACTTTGTCAACACATCTCTGACTCCCCCTTTATTGTATGAAATTCTGTAGCTGACTATAGTGTTTTTCTTCACAAAAACAATGGATCACAGTTTCTCCATTTCCTTGCAAACTGATGTCTTGTCACCAGTGTAGTTTAACAACACTGGTAATAATAATTAGCCAACAGTTGATGTTTGTGAATGCTCTCTGTAGCACTGATCAGTGTTTCCAAATGCTAATCGTTGTTTATGTAAGGTGATACAAAGAGGGAGCGGGATTCAAGCAAGATTTATTAAAAACAGCTAATTATATTTAAACATCCAACCATGGTAATTCTTGTCACAGCAATGCTCTCTGTTTTGGTTTTGACTCGGTCTCGGTTTAAGTGGTCTTGACTATAAGGACGACACTAGTGATGCTATGTCAGTTTTGATCTGTTGGTTTCCTTAGCTAGGCATCTTTTTTCAATTGGCATTATATGAATTAGGCTAATTTAGATATTCATTAGTTTGATTTTGTTGGATTATGATTGGATCCCGATGAATTGAATTTTAAATTGCTTGAATCACACAGTATCTTTGAAGTGCTTTGAACTCCATGCATCCATCCATCCATCCATCATCTGCCGCTTCTCCGGGGATCGGGTCGCGGGGGCAGCAGCTTGAGCAGAGAAACCCAGACATCTTTGGCCTGATATTTGTTATAATTTGGTACTATATAAATACAATGGAATTTAATTTAATTAGTTGACATAGTCACAAGACTTTTAACACAGGAGACAGAAGGTTTGTGTCCTGATGTTACGTTGGAGTTCAGGAGAGGAACAAATTGAGAAATTGTGTACTTTTATAAACCCTGAGCAGGACACAGATGCCTCAATTCTTTGTCAAACTTTCCTGTTGCGTCTGTACATAAGTTTGTGTAAATAAATGTGATAAGATGGATAACATCCATCCATAAAATGATCCATGAGTATGCCCAAGCAGTATCTATTAGCCAATGCCATTGAAAATCTGTGATGTACCCAGACAAAATTCAACCCCCTGTCAGCCACTAATGGGAAAGGACAAGGATATCTGAAATGTTTGACAGGGGGCTTAAGTGCAAGAAATGTAGAACCTAGAAAAGAACAAATGCAAATCTCTCTCCCGGTTAGCCCAAGTAGACAAAGGCAAGCCCTTTTAAATCTTAAACCAATCTTCCGTTTCACAGAAGTGGTAATCCTTTATTTATTAATAAAATCAATTTGAGCAAATGAGACTTTTGGTTGCAGTCTTGTCTATTATGCCTGAACTGGAAACTGGAATTTCTTTTAAACAAACTGCAGCCATGTCGACTAGCACACAGGATATTTTACGGTAGGTTTAGCAAGGAAATCTCAAAAGCTCGTTAGATGTCCTCGGGCTATGCTTGGTAGCTAAAGGGTATCTGCATTTCTTATATGAAATGGCACACTGCACTCAAATAAGAGAGGAACTATTATGAAACAAGTCCATGCCAAACTTTAAGATACATGTTACCCAATGAAGGAGAAATATTTAATGTCCTTGCCAAGCTGGAGGACAGAGGTATCCATGATGATGCCTCCAAGCATAGAGTGTTGTAACCCAATCTCCATTTAAACTGATAGGCCACATCATTATCAGGCTCCCACACCAGGGGATAGGCAGGTGTGGACTAGGTGAAAAGGAAACAGCAGCGCTTTGGATCTGCTCAGTGTAGCTGCTGGGGCTCAGCTGCCCAAATATGCGATTCAAATGCGGGGACTGGTGTGTTGCGACAGGGCTGTACCGGACCAAGTACATCTGTATCTCTTCCAGCGCAATGTGGAGGAGGTAGTGAGTGACAGCAGGTGGGGATGCAGCCCAATTAGAACAGGGCTGTTGGAGGATGATGAATGGGGCTGGCTTAGAGAGCCTTGGAGAAACATACGCATAGGCAGGCTAGAGATGCCCACAGCTGTCTCACTGAATGAGTATAAACATGCTGAGGGGCTCCTCCATACAGAATAATGCAAGCAGCATCTGCAGGCTGGTTTGTGCTCTCCTGTCCCTTTTCACTTCTCTTTCACAGGCTTTGACAGTTGCGAGTTCACCGTCTTGACTGACATGGCCTTGTACTAAATTTAGGGAGTCACGCAGCTTGACAATCACCACCCCCCACGTAGATTCAAATTGAGGTTAGAATAAATGCTATGAACTGTACAAAAGGCAGCTCAATACCTTTTCAGTGTGTTAAGCAAAGGCCTTTGTGTGAAGTGCAAGCACAGTCCCATCACCTGTTGCTACAGGATAAAATCACAGGCACGTTGAGCCATGATGGTTTTTCCTGAGGTTTTTTAGTTAAGAAAGTGTAGAAAATCTGTAATGGTTACGTTTCTCGCAGTGTTGCAGTCTAAAAATGATGAGATTATGAGATTCCAATGTATCATTTGTCTGTTATTTTGTGTGAAGCAGTGCCAATATCACATAATCTGCAATCACGACCAATGTATAACCCTAACTCTAACCCTGACCTTAGCCCTGTACTTTTTACACAAAAACTCAAGCAGTTATGTTATTCTAAGCCTAACCATGTCCAATTAACCCCAACCTCGAACTATTCGTAGGATAACCATCAAAAAGTTTTGAAAAAAAATCAGAGCGATAGCTCGGTAAGAGAACTATGGAAACTCTTGTGCTGTACAGTTACCAAACAAGTTTTTTCTTAAGAAAGCGTCTGTGGAGGAACGATATCCCTCATCCCTTCTTTCTATAAGCAACAAAATCAACAGTGTACAATGTGTATGCATAGTAAGATGCAAAATGATGATCAGGCAGTGAAATATGACAGTTGAGTGCCATCACATCAGCAAAATGTGTATAAAACTATGTATAATTACATAGGCTGTAACTCTGGAAAAGTCCTTTTTGCATTTTAGAGACTTTTATAAAAAGAAAAAGCTAAGTCCCCCTGCAGCAGTTATAAACCCCGCCCCCCCAAAACTCCTCTGTGTTCCTCGAATATGACTTTTTGGATTTTTTTGCAAAAAATCTATGGATATGCTATTCTGGCCCCAACCCCATTTCTCCCACCAGCAAAGGACAGCTCCTACCCTGTGTACAGGAATGTCACCTGATGTTAGCACCCGCTAACTGAACAACCATTCACCGAGCAAAATGCCTGCTAGCGCAGCTTCATAGATAGATAGATAAATACTTTGTGGATGTGCTAGTTTCAACCAAAGCCACAGATGCAAACAGCTGCTTGCTTGCTAGACCAGCCAACAAGTAATGCATTGTTATTAAATATGGTTTAAATTGAAAGTGAATACATTCACATAACAATGCTCATGCTATTGTAGCAGCTGCAAGTAATTCCTTCTAGTCCCTGATAACGCATGCTTAAGCTCAATTCTGCAAGTAGCCAGGACTGATTCCTCCAGGATTCCATGCAGAATATACGGGCTGTCTAATCTTGTCTTTCTGTGGCTGTTAGTGGTGTTCTGGAGATTCAAAGCTAAAATGTCCTGCCGTAGCATTGTTTGCTGATTTGGCTCATGATGTGTCTTGCAACACATCATCTTATAGACATGTAACAAGGTTAAAAACTAGATTTTTATTGGAGTGGGACATTCAAGAGAGTTTCATGTTCATGACTAGGTAAAAAATATTCTGCTAAAGACAAGACACACTGATAGAACCCTGTATGTGCTGCGGGAATCACTGTACTTGGTGCAAGTCTTTGATAGTGAAAATAAATCACGCTTTATAACTTGTGTGGATTTGGGGATGGGGGGGGGGTCTGACACACCTGCAAGTGCAGAGCATCTTCCAAACCTTTGTGGAAGAGATTAGTGGAGCTTTAGAATTAAATTTCATTACTGTATGAAATAGGAGGAGACTTTTGCAGGCCACCTGTCTCCTCCTGTCTTTCAGTGTCATTACTTTAATCCCCTGTAGTTATGGGGAAAGGCGGTTAGCTGCCTCTCTTTTCCTCTATAATGTGGGGTTATTCCAGCAATGTCTTTGAAAGTTAATTATATAAACTTAATGTTTGCACAGTGTGGGGAAGATATCAGCTGGATTTGTGTGAGGCTGGAGTAATAAAGCACAGCAGTGCTTGAGTTAGAGACCATACATTTCACCTGTTAATTCCCTCATGAATTACTTCGCCTTACATCAGTTAGTGGGTGAATGTGAAAGATCGAAGAACAGATACTATATACTGACAAAGATAAACAAATTTAGATGACTCAAAGAAAGAAAAGAAGAGGAAGCGAAGGGCAGACTGGGAAAAGAAAGAGTACAATAATTAAACAGAGGGAGAATTATGTTATATTTTAGTAAAAATGTTTTTGTTAATCATCTGCCAAATAAACTGACCCTTTTCATGATCAGTGATAATCCCTGATATATATGAAACAAAGAAAGCAATTACCATATTGTAAGAATAGGCTCCTCTGGATAGCCATTTTTGTGAAACAGCTCAAAATGAGGGAGGTGTGAAATTTACACTGCCCACATTCACCAAATGGTAAAAATTACACTATGAAGAGGATGTGTTAATCTAGCAATCCTCCCCAATTTTCAAGTCTTATAAGAACCTGTCAAGCTTACAAATTTAACACTAAGATAAACCATGAATTAGATGAGTCCTACTTCCGTTTCTCTCAAAGAAAATGGGAAAAGAAGCCAAGCAGCTAAGACACATCTGCACAACTGTACTTGGAAATATACATAAGAACTTGAAATAGATCCATTGTTACAACTAACAATATTGCTATGAATACACTGAGAGCTATATATATATCATAGAAGTCATAGGTGGTTGGAGGGTTTCCTATGCAAGACACATTAATCATAAATGTTTCTCCATTAGGCTCATTAGTGTAATTAAGACAAAACATTGAGAATGATTTTGCTGTTGTATTGTTATGGCTTGATACATTTTATTTCTACAAGACAGGTTTGTTGTTTGAAGAAAACAACTGAAAACAAAATGTTGCTTATCAGCTGTAGCCAGTACGGTAATTTTTGCATGAAATAACATCACAACCTTCAGAAAAGGCCCAGGTGTGGGCAATCAAAAGAAAGATAGGTTTAAGATTACTTGGATATATAGTATTAATATACAAACAAATAGAATTTCAGAAAGTTGTGAAAAAATGACCATTTAAAGGTACTTGATAAAAAAACGGCTCTTTTACCTTAGAAAGCCGATAATTATTGACTTTGATTTAACGTGCACAAAACATTCCAGTTCTCTGTGCTCACCTTGAAGTGTTGGGTCGATCACTGTAGGTGATTTCATTGAACAACAAAAATACATTTAGCAGAGCTCTTAAGGCGTGACAGGAGTTTCAGTTTCACCTTTCTCTAAAGTCAAGATTTTCACCTTGTAAAGGTGAATGTTGGGAGACCTGTCTTGGCTGACAGGGATAATACTCTCCCACCTCCCCCCAAAAAAGGGTTGTCTGTAAACACTAATCACCACCCCCAGCATAATTGACTGATATGAGTTTGGCTCAGGCTAATTTATGTGTGCAGTGCCAAGAAAGCTTAAAGACAATCCTGGAGCATCATCTCCATGATGGATATCTTCTCCTGTGTCCTTGTTGCTGTGTGAAGTCTTGTATGTCTACATATCTAGATTTGACAGGCTTGGTGTTAAGATGCAGGCTTCTGGGTATTTTCATGAAATGGTCATATATGCGTCTCAAAGCAAAGAGCACATGTCTTTAATTTCATGAGTAAAATTCTGCTTCAGGTGGCAAACATCTGGGGTAGCATAATTGATTAAACTTTTATTACAGTTCAGTCATCAGACTAACACTTGTAGCAATAAGTTTAGAATATAGGAATTATAGGAATAGTTGAAAGAATAATTTAATTTACATGGTTTGCTGTACAATTAGTTTGATGTTTAGCTTTTGCTGTAATTACTCTAAGTCACGGACATGCATTGGAGATTAAAGACTGCTGAATATGCAAGGGATGTATGGTACTTATCACAACTTTTTCCTTTGTTCACCTTCCATTCATATCTCACTTTCCAAATCCAGTTTCAATGGTTAATATTTTATCTCTTTATGAGAGGCAAACAAAAGTATTTCATCAGGAATTAGATTCATGGTGAAGATATAATAGTTTAATATCCTCAATTATGGATTTAATTATAGTGTACCTATTCTATAAACATTGTTGGAAAAGATTGTGAATTAAATAAGTGTCCAACTATGGGTCATTATACATTATAATGATCACTATATGTCCATTATAATACAGTAAACTCCATTCAAGTTTATCATTTGGAACTGGTCTATAAAATATTGAATATGCTGTAGATTCTGCATTAGTAAGCCTGAATAAGGCTGGCGTATTCTATATTATTACACTACTCAATGTGTTTGATGAAAATAGAGCAAACCTTGCTGCCAATTAAATAGTCTCTCCTCCATTAATGCCCAGTCATTCAGTGCAACAGGTGAAGGTTTTTGACGGTTTTGATAGATAATACTGAGGTGAAAGCACATTGTGCTTTTTCCCCTCATGGAAATTGGGGTCCTTAATGTTATACGCAACAGCAGGACAGCTTTTTGGGATTCTCTGAAAATATGCTTACACTCACCTTTACCAACAATCTCATCAATAGCAGCCAACTCATAGGCAGTCTCCCCCAAACTCATTGTGACACTTTATTCCTGATCTGCAAAGTTTTCACAACCAGCTGACCCAGACAACATGAACTTTACTCCTTTTACTGGCTGTGTAGATTTTCACTCTGCAGAAGGGCTCGTTTTAGCACAATGTTTAGGTTTTTTTTCCTGACATCTATGTCTAAGAGTAAGCCTATGGAAGACAGTCTGCATTGTGTTGTGTTTATCCATTTATTTGCTTCTTAACTGTAAACCATGTGGTTTTTTTTTTTAATATCTCTGTATGTCTCAACTTATTTTTTTTACAGAAAAATGTATATATATATATACACATATATGAGCCTTTTCCAGCAACGTCAAATGTGCAATAGAAAATGTTGACAGAAAACTACTTTTATTGTCGTTGGACTTGTTGGAAGTGTCTAAGTGTAAATAACTCATACAAATATCTTCAGATTTAGCCCTGAAAAGTGAGTAATATATGTAACTGCAAACAACATTGAACAATTCAAGCTAGAGGGTCAGCTGGAGCTTACTAAAGAACTTGGAGATGAGTTCCGTTGGGGGGGGGGGGGGGGGGGGGCTGATCTGGAGGATGAACAGAGCTCAGTAGACTGAGGACACAAAGCACCTCCTTTTTGTAGGAAAACACCAGAGATCTTAAGTAGTTGAACTCCCAGACTAACTAGGTAATCAAAAAGAACTAAGGAACAGTCAAGGGTCTGGTTTTCACTTGACTATATAGAGAGCACATCTGTGAAATAAGAATAAAATACGTATTTGTATGTTTATGTTGGGGCTTCATGGTGGTGTGGTGGTTACCACTGTCACCTCACAGCAGGAAGGTTCCTGATTCGAATCTCGACTGCAGCCTTTCTGTGTGGAGTTTGCATGTGCAAAAACCTAAATGTGAGGTTAATTGGTGATTCTAAATTGACAGTAGGAGTGAGTGTATATGTTCATTGTTGTTAGTTTCTGTGTGTTCCTGTGGACGCGTAAAGTTAATTTATGAGGATGTGCACAACCGACGCACCATATAAGAGCAGGATACGCGAGGCAGTCATGATCAACACTCATATGTGTAATTAACAGTATTTGAAGCTTAAGTCCTCCGTGCCTGTTCCTTTATAGACTTGGTTAGGTTAAGCTATAGACTATCTATTGGCTTGATATCAAAAAGCTCAAATTGTCTTAAAGCATTAGATCGAATGTATTCAGTTTCATTACCTTTACTGTATTTATATTTGGATTCGCAAGTCAAATCCCTATCCTAACTATCTACCCACAACGCTGGTGTCACAGAAACACATAGCACCTTCTTAACTGGAGCAAAAGTTACAGCAGTTGTGTTAGCAAAATAAAACACAAATGGCAACACGGTAGCTTTAAATATTCATTTGAACAACAGCAGAATATTCAGGAAGGCCAGATCGGTTCATGATTCATTTTTTTGTATCAAGTGATTATGTTTTTGGCAAATGCACACAATTCATTTGAAAAATGCAAGCATATAAACAGAGAAATGCTTCTTATCTTGATCATGTATTATTAAAATATAGCTGTGAATGAACACTGTATATGTTATGAATGTATTTCATCAGCATGTGACAAAAGACTAAAGTGGCCACTGGTATGCAGGCATGTGTGTGGTGTTTGAAAGTAATTAGCTGTCTCCTCACTGCTTGTTTGGAAATAAACAAACTCCAAGTTGGCTACAAAGGTAGACTGTGTCAAATTGCCTGCCTTACCTACTAGTCGTTACCAATAACCTCAGGCTCAGTACCTTAGTATGGGTTTAAGGGGAAGAAAAAAAGATACTTTGAAAAATTTCAACCCCAAGCACAACACTGACCCGCCAGAAAAATTGTTGTTTGGAAAATTAAATGAATTATGAAAATGCAGAAAAACAATTTAGTCTTGCATATCCAGCTGCCTTTCTAATAAATCACTGCCACCCAAAAATAACTAATTTGTGTTGTTGTACTGTGAGCATGATTGATGAGCACGCCCTGGGTTGCAGTAAAGGAGACACAGTTCAACAATGCAGCACGATATCTTTAAAAGTCTGAGGGGGGAACTCGTGTCCATTATTGACATTTTTAATACTTTAAATTCATGGGTAGCAGCTGTCACTTGTATTTGTACAGTATGAATTTATTCCAGTTCAGTCCACTATGCTGAATCTTTGTGAAAGGGGAAAAACAGGTATTTATTTCAATAATACCTGCCAGAAATTAAAAGGCCTGTCTGCTGATATCATGTCCTAATGGCAATCAGCATTAAGTGTGTTGAATTATAGTAGCTTTTATCATCAAATTGTTTTTTTTTTAATGTTGTGCTTTTTTTTTCGTGAATGATTTTGAGATGTTCTCCTGCTAAACATTTTCCACACACTCCAAACAAAAGACATCACACTTACATCTTAAACATATGTAAATGTGCAGCACATATACAGGTGCTGTCTTTGAAACTGGGAGGGAAAGAAACAAGAGCAGCACTGAGTAGTGCAGTCCTGTTGTTGAGGAGGGTCAGATCTGACACCATAGACATCAAATTGATATTAATATCTATGAGAAGCCTTTACCTTTTTGAGTTATCGCTCTAGCGGTCAAATGCCTTCCAGGAGTCAGACACAGCAGAGAACATGAATGTTTAACAAGACTGCTGCATAGTTCACCTCAATGCAAGCCTCGAGCTCATGAGCTGAATTATTAACCACCACAAGCGTAGTCCAAATTTCTACTGAGATTACATTTATAGGTTTACTCTAAGCTAAGTGTTAAGAAACAACAGAATACAGAAACAATAGAGAAATCCCCATTTACACCCTCTGCAAGTGAGCCTGGTTGCAGTTTTATAGCGAGCACAACACCCTAACTACAAGAGAGGCGATCGACTCGTGCTGTGTTTGATATCAATGATTCATTGAGGTTGATTAACGTGATGAAGAAGGCCAAGCTTTGCAAATTTAGTCAAATGACATTATACTGTGCATCTAAAGAAAAAAGGTTTGCAACCAGGGTAATATCAGTTTTCAGTTCAAATTGGAGCTCAAAGTGGCAGACACCTTGAATTGAAATCTCACTCAATTTGGAAAAAGTTCAGTTTATTTTGTAAAGACCAGCTGTAAAACCCAACACCAGCCAGTTGAGAGGCAGCTGTGCTCACTTTTTGTTCTTCCACTACAACAGAAATTTAAACTTTGTCGGTCACACCTTTTTACTACTTGCTTAAAACAATTTTTTTTAAAGAAAGACAAAGTCATTTCACTCATGGTACTTTGGCCTGAGTTGCCTGAGGCATACACTGTGTCCATGTTTATTACTGAGAATGAAACAGCTGACACCTCAGAGACAACTAAAACATGACAACAAACTATGTCAGAAGCCAAAACGTTTGAAAAACTGGCCTAAAGTTTTCCAGTGTATTTTACTTTAAAATCTTTCTATATTTTCTGTTGTGAAAAACCTTCACCTTAAAGTCACTAACTGTCAGATATATCTGGTTTGATGTACAGCACGATACCTTTTTTTTTAATCTCAAATGTTGTGGATTAAAAAGCATTAGATGGAAATGTGGACTTTTAAAAATATCTTTTATTTGGAATTTATGTATACCTTGATATTATGCATTGACATTTTTTTATTTATTTATTTTTTATCATGCACTGAAAACTATGATCTTTCCCCAGAAGCATTCCAGAATAAATCTTCTACCAGATTGACATGAACATTTATGAACACTGGGAACACCAGTGTGAACAGAAAGCAGAAGACTGGCTGCTAAGTTGTGAGACACATGACTGGGTCTTTGATATTAACACAGAATAACTTAAAAGGTTCCATCGGGAATTCAAAGTGGGCATCTTCATTAATACTTCCATAAGTCTCTGGTGAAAGGAGGTTTTCCTTGCAAAATATGTTTACATATGGACAAAAAGCCAATGCAACATTTTATAAAAAATAACCTAACAAGTCAAACTAAATGTCTTCAGCAGAAACTGGAACAAAAAAAGAACAGATGCTCTGCTGAGCTTCATGGTTATGGTTGAAGTAGCGTGAGTCCTCTTGTTGCAACAATGATCAGCAAAAATGCAAGTAAGAGCAAGGATCTGACTTACTCCATGTGTTTGACAAAGATAATGCAATTTTTGTTAATGTTTCTGGTGTTTTAGAGTGTAAACATCCACAAATCCAATAAAGAGGAGGTCAGAGGCGCTATCTTTACCCTACTCTCTGATTGCTTCCAGAGGAATACATCACAATGAATGTGCTTGTAATGAAGAGGGCTACTTTTAATCATTTAATGTTGTTTGTTACTGATGTGGGAGGTGGGTTAATACTGTAAGTGTTGAACTGATTAGACAAATGTGTCCTTGTAAGAAGATATATAAAAAAAACATTCCTTATGTTTAGTTTCTTCTGCTTTTAAAAAGAAAAATGGATAATTATCCCATCTCTTTTAATGACAGCAAGTTACGATTGGGCATTTGCTGTTTAGGGAGAGCAAAGCACCCACCGGTACACCCAAAAGAAAAAAAAAGAAAAAGAAAAACAAATCAATAAAATGAGCATTTATAGTATTTTCATATAACTAAGCTAGAATTTCTTTGAATATTTTGTGCTGTTTGCTCCTCCTTCTGACACCGACATACACTTGTACTCGTAGCCCTCCATGAAGACAAGAGTATCACAGTCTTGTGGCATTCATAGTTTAACCGCAGCTTCTCTAGGATTGCATTAGGAGTGGGATCGGTGGAGTGTATGCCACAAATAATGAACAGAACTTGTCCTATATGTATAAGTTATAAAGTCCAGATTAGAATGGGCAAACCAGGAGCTTGCCTGATTGGCAGCTGCATTGATAAACAGCTCCCTAATTGGCTGTGGATGGGAACATCCCATCCATGACTGACTCTGACAGCTATGCTGCTCTGCTTCAAAGCAAAACATCCACTTCCCTCTCTCTAGCGCTAGGCCTCATTTTCACCAGCTGCCTCAGAGAAAGACACGGATGGCAGCCATCTCAACCTCCAAACCAACTGCACCCATTCACTCACTCCAGTCCAAATATACTGTTGTAACACTGTTGTCTGTTAACACTGGAGTTTACCTCCACATGGTAATTGCTTGATTTGAAGCAGTTGTAAGGAATTCAGCATGCAACCTTGTTGGCTTTAAAAACATTTGTAGACTGGCTTCTTCTGTAAATATGGGAGAGTGCAGTGGGGTGATGTGGAATGAGGAGGCTAGTGTAGTATGGAATGAAATAAAGTACACATACAAGTTTTTCATTAACCACACAGACGGTACCTGGTACAAAGCCTGAAGCACCTTGCAGTGCTGTTTGAAAAACTGTACTGTCAGCTTCCTCAGGCCCTGTTGCAAGTGAGATATGTTAGTTGCTGGTCTTTGCCATCAACCAGCAGCACATACAGACCTACACTACACTGCTTTTTACTGCCTGTAGGGATCATAAATTTGAAATATTCGCAATAAAAATAAACAAAACAAAAAAAAAAGTACATGCATTGCTGAAAGTATTGTTGTATTTACGCTTATGGTAATGAGCAACAAACATTACAGCACAGTACAGTGATTCAATATTATTAGAAGCTAGTGTCATGTGCAGCCTATTGATTATATATTCATCTTGCAAAAGAAGCATGTCTCCACTTCATCATGTGTGAAATCTTGGAATAATTTTCTTTATCTCTGTAAACTAATTAGTTCATCTGATGAACAGGAACTTGGTATTATTAGTCAAGCCAAGTCACGTTTATTTATAAAATACTTTAAAAACAACACCAACAGCTGACCAAAGTGCTGGACAGGTAAGGTAATACGACTTGATAAACAGCAGAACAGAACAGACAACAGAAAGTGAGGGTAACAAAATCCACATACATACATATAAATAAACAAATAAGACAATCAAGTTGAGTTAAACGCCAGGGCATATAAATGAGTCTTTAGGTGGGATTTAATAACACCGAGGGAGGGAGCCAAGCGTATATGCAGTGGCAGCTCGTTCCACTGTTTTGGTGCAATCACCGCAAAAGCCCAGTCACCTCTACTCTTTAACCTGGAGCGAGACACAACCAGGCGTAGTTGGTCAGCTGACCTACAAGCCCTAGATGATGTCTGCAACTTTATGAGCTCTGATATATACAGAGGGGCCAGACCATGTAGAGGTTTGAAAACAAATAACAGACTTTTGAAATGTATTCTAAAGCAGACAGGGAGCCAGTGAAGGGCTGCAAGCACAGGTGTAATATGTTCCCACCTTCGTGTTTTGGTAAAAAGGTGGACTGCCGCATTCTGTACAAGTTGAAGATGAGATAGAGAGGAACAGCTAATACCTGCATAAAGGGCATTACAATAATCCAGACGGGACGATACAAAGGCATGAATAGCCATCTCAAAGTTTTTAGGGGATAAAAAAGGCTTGACCTTGGATAGAAACCTTAGCTGGAAAAAGCTAGATCTAACAACTGAGCTTAACTGTTTATCCATTTTAAAATTGCAGTCTAAAATTACACCAAGGTTTTTTACAGTCTCTTTAACAAATAGCTCAAGAGGGCCTAAGTCACCATGAGTACCACAAGCAGCACTGGGATGAAGGACAATGACCTCAGTCTTGTTTTCATTAAGTAATTTAAGGCCATCCAGGCTTTGACGTCCTCTAATAACAGTCTAATAACTGTTTGAATGAATGGGAGTAATTTTGTTTTAGTGGAAGGTAAATCTGTGTATCATCTGCATAACAATGGAAAGCTATGTTATATTTTCTGATGATGGATCCCAGGGGGAGCATGTATAAGGAGAATAATATAGGCCCCAAAATAGACCCTTGAGGAACACCAAAAGGGAGCGGTGCAGATGGAGATACTGATCCATCCAGGCAGACAGAAAAACTTCTGTCGGCCAGGTAGGAACTGAAAGGTGCACTGGGATGAAGGACAATGACCTCAGTCTTGTTTTCATTGAGTAATTTAAGGCCATCCAGGCTTTGACGTCCTCTAATAACAGTCTAATAACTGTTTGAATGAATGGGAGTCATTTTGTTTTAGTGGAAGGTAAATCTGTGTATCATCTGCATAACAATGGAAAGATATGTTATATTTTCTGATGATGGATCCCAGGGGGAGCATGTATAAGGAGAATAATATAGGCCCCAAAATAGACCCTTGAGGAACACCAAAAGGGAGCGGTGCAGATGGAGATACTGATCCATCCAGGCAGACAGAAAAACTTCTGTCGGCCAGGTAGGAACTGAACCATTCAAGAGCAGTGCCACTGATGCCAACACTGTTCTCTAGCCGAAAGATTAACCATGTGAATCTAGAAAAGACTGCAGTTGTTAAAGCACAAGTTTCTCAAGAACTTTGGATAAGAATGGGAGCTTTGAGATGGGTCTGTAGTTAGATAAGCTTGAACTGTCTAAATTGTTTTTTGTTTTTAATCAAAGGCTGCACAACAGCTTGCTTAAAATACTTTGGCCGATAGAAGTGGAGGGGGAGGAAAATTATTTCCATCACAAAAAAGAAAGTTTTGATAAGACAGACAGATGTTCAAAAGTGACTGTCTATCATAGATCTGTAGACAGTTAACTTTGCCACACGAGAGCTGAGAGCAGCGGCAAGCCACACACAACGGCGCCATCTTGGACTCCAAATATGAGGCTATGAGGAAGGCTGCTTCTGTCTGAGACATTTAAACCAAATCTGACTTCTTTCATGATCTTGAGGTTGATTTCTACCGGGGTCAGATTTGATTAAGTTGTGCACGGGAGAGCTGACTAACATTTCATTAAAAATGCATTTGTTTTTAAAGATATTGGAAATGCCATACAGAAGGCCTCTTTTCAAAGGAGTTTTGTGAGTGTTTTTTATTGCCTTTACTTGATAGAGGCAATGAGTTTGGGCTTCAAAGCAGAGAGGGGAGAGGCAATGGCCTGCAGCAATAAGAGTCGGATTTAAACACCAGACTGGCAGTAGAGAACTTCAGCCTCTGCACATGGGCCATACACTCAACACTCACCCAGAGTAAGTTTTCTGATAACATAATGAGGACATTTTCATCATTTTTTTTTACCTTGCATGTTACATTTTTTATAACAGACGTATCAATAAAATGTTTACTGACAATGTGTTGAATTTGTGTTCTGCAAGGATACTGTAATGCATGATCCACCCGTACCTCTTTTCAGTTGGCTGTACATAAATTCTCTTCACACTTTTTTTGCAAAATGATCTGGAAAATAATTTAGTTTTTTTTGGAAGCAAAGCTCGAAAATGTTTTTATGGGAAATGTATTAAGCTGATTGAAGGTGTGTCAAGGTTCTCTCTTTTATTCTAATATTTTTAAGCTTACCCTCAAGCATATTTCTTTGAATTAAGAAAATCCTTCCTGCAATTAAAATAAAAGGCTTTGTAAGACCCCAACGCTTGATTCTAACCAAATCAGAAACCTCGGGATAGCTTTGGTTGAAGTATATATGGCATTTTTCTACAGATTCTAAAGAAAATTAATTTAGACAGGATAGAGAGTTAATGAAAATTTAAATTTTAAGGGCATGTGAAAGATATTTTGATAACTTAAAAAATATGAACTTATCCAGTTGGTAGCTTGTTGCAATGAAGAGACAACCAAGTCTTTATCAGTCAGTACAGTAACCGGCACTGTTAAGTCGAGCTACAGTTAGGTTTTAGCAGGGTCCTTTAATTGGACCACTGTAC
Source organism: Leuresthes tenuis (assembly GCF_036924035.1). Taxonomy (NCBI): domain Eukaryota; kingdom Metazoa; phylum Chordata; class Actinopteri; order Atheriniformes; family Atherinopsidae; genus Leuresthes; species Leuresthes tenuis. The sequence goes on along the minus strand of NW_027325365.1, from coordinate 11,148,476 downwards.
TTGTCCCAGTATACATGTAGAAGAGGGAAATCAAGTTGCTGACTGAAATATGAATGTATGCGACATGCAGTCTATGAGAAAATGTTCAAGACGCTTCTAACTCCCTGTGGGAGATCATTGTACATAAAAATACACTTAAAAAGAGGCTTCTTAAATGAACATAATTAACAATTAACCCCTTTTTCGCACAATTACATAGCTTCCTTTCAGCTTAAAGTATTTTTTTTCTAGATCAACACAATTTTCCCTGAAGCAAAATGTAATCTTGTTACATAATCAAGTATTTTGTCTGTGTTATCTATGTTGTTCCTGTTGAATGAATGAAAACAGATCTAATTTAAAGACAGACTGATAAAAATAAACCCCTAAAAGCCTCTACTGGTATATTTAACAAATAATATTAAATTAGTTTAACCCACCTAATTCAGACACAGTTCAAGTAAATAAGTTTAATCAACTCAAATAAATTAGGTTGACACAACCCAAACATAAAAATTTGACACAGCATAATTGCTTTAATGCCTAAAGAAAACTTCATAATAGTGTTGTGGGTGTATAGCCAAACGCACTGCAGTAACGATGTCTTTAAGTTAAAACAGTGACCAGGAGTTAACATGTTGTCTTGATAGAATGATTTTCTGTCATTTTGCTTTCTGACTAAAGAAACTGAGAGCAGTCTGGTTGGGAATTTGGCTTTGTTAATGTACACTTACACTTAACTTTACAGAAATATTGAACGATGGAGCACGTGTGGCGCGCAACTAAGTCCAGTAGAGTCTACTTGTAGGAGAGATTCGACCCCCACCTGCATTATCGGGGTGTGTTTGTCCAGTTTTGAGAGCTTCAGTTTTATACGAATTCAGTCTGACATGTGACTATGTTTAATAAGTATTTTAAACATTTGTTTTTGGTCTAAATAACACAACAATTAATTTTGCAATAGTGTCACGTAAATGCTGATTGAGACCAGGTCAAGTACAGGTTTTTAATGAGGTTACTGAACTGAAGTGCTTGCTTTGGAATGTTCTTCTCATTTATATTTTTGTTGTTAACGGTGTTTCTTTTTCTTTGATAGAACGAGTTTCAGAAGCATAGAGTGACATGAGTGCTCACTTTTTCCAGCTGGGAGTCCTCGAATAAGTGGAAACTTTGAAAGAACTGTTGTTTGCTGAACCAAAAAAACTGTGGTCACTGTGGAAATGAGAACACAAGTACTTTCTCTTGTAAGCTCTTACAGTGCATATCACAGCCAAGAACTTGCTACTCACTCTGCCTGTCAGTCTTACAGGGTCATGTCACAAAGGGTTTTGGATTAATCAAACATCCTCCTTTCACAGTTTGAGTTGTTCTGAGCTGCATATTTGTTTTGCTCATCACTATATTCTGATGTCCTCACCTGCCTTTCATGTCACATGGCTTCTTTTAAATCTGAATGTAATATGGATAGGAGCTTTGATGGGGACAAAGTTTTTTCTGTAAAATTGAATTCTTGGAGATGAGCTCCCAACTATTATTAGCGTTTTCATGCTGTGGTTTTAATTGGGTTCCATTTAAATTCAGAAGCAATTTGCAAATCAAGTTAGTAATGGCATACAGCAGCTCCTTCGTAAGAATGAAATGGAACACAAATAAAAACACATTCCTTTCCAGTCTTGCTGAAAATGTTTTATTGCACTCTTTGTAATAATAGGCTAATTGACTGAGATTGGTACCCAATATTCTAGTTTTTTTTCAGTAAATTTAAATAGTGATTGACAGTCAGGAAAAATCAAATACCATTTGTAACTAGAGCTTGAAGCGGTTTTCTTTTCAAACTGCTCCATATATTACAGTCATACACTTTACACAACTACTTTGTATTGTTAATATAAGAAGATATGACTTACATTAGCCACAAACTAATTTAGTTAAGTTTCAATTTGTAACAAAGGTTGTTTTCATCGTTAGCTGTTAGTTTTAAATGAAGACTCTGTTGCTAATGGTAACACCTGCTGGCAAATTACTACAGCAGTTAAAATAACACTGTTTTGGCAGATATATTTGAAACTAAACATTGGCAACTATGTGTTATCCACCCTATCCTTTGTTCGAGGTTTATCTGTAGATGTTTGTCAGAATATTTATTGTGGCCTCATCTGTTCTTAATATAGAGATGTTGAGAAATGCATCAATGAACTAAATGGGCTTAGCTATCTGAAGCTAATCCGTTGCTAATGACTCCTTTGGATGTGAATGAGCAGCGGCTCTACTCCGAGTGCACGATGGTCTATGTTGACCGATATAGTGTACAGCTTCTGTACATCTCTTTTGCTTTGCATGAGGAATGCGCTGTGAACAATATAACTGATTGAAATTCCATTTAGAATTTTGAACAGTTTGACAAAAAAGCATTACATTGTGGACCATAGAGTTAACAAGTTGAATGTTCAAAGACAAAGCCTAAAGAAGAGTAGGCCGATGTGACACAAGTTGCCATTTCTGCTACTTGGCATTACTGCCAAAGAGGAATCATAGATCTTTCTATTTTGATATTACCAACTCATGCAGGCTTCTCGGTTTTTGATTTTCCAAGTATTTTATGTTGGGAATTGTGGACAATTAGAATAGACCTTTTGTAAAAAAAAAAAAAATATATATATATATATATATATATATATATAAAAATAAATAAATAAGCCTTGATTACCACACTTTGAAATTAAAATTTTCTTTGCCCCTTCACTGATTAAATCACCTACGTTTGGTGCACTGTTTGTTTTGATAATTGTTGAATACAGAAGGCTCCTTAAAGAAAAAATTATTAGTAGATGAATTAGTCTGTAACTCATCACAAAGTCAGTTAGCTTGTCTTTGTGTCACTGATATTTTACCATGTGGTTGATGCAGGGGAAGATTTTGGCTTGGTTATTTATTAAAACACTTACGAGTTGGAGGCTATCAAGGCCATTCATTCCTGTTCCTGTTGTCACCCTCTTGACTTGTACTGGTTGATTATTGACACCTGTGCAGAGTAAGCTGGAATGTGTGCATTGCCCTGCTGTGATGAAGCTAATTACTGGCAGGTGGAAGGAAACATCGTGGTGAAACATTGCTTATATTATCTTCTCTGTGACCTGTAACAAACATCATCTTGCATGTGATGAGGTTTTTCTTTTCTTCTGTCTGCTTGTTTTGGCATTTGCCAGTTTATTGCTGCTACAAAGCATCACCTGCATACAGATCAAATCTGATTCCGCCTCTTAGAGGTGCTCAGCCCATGAACTATAGCCCAGGTGTATGACATTCATATCCATTTGACAGCTCTGAAGAAAGAGCGAGAATTTATTTATGATAACTACGAGATATTTCAAAATAGCAAATTTTCTGAATATCCTTAAATTATTCTGTTTGTGCATATTAAAAGCTGAACGCCTAAATGGGAACTAATATGATATGCAGCGATGGAGGAAAGTATGAGTTGTGATGCTGATACCTCAGTGCTACAGGCCCTGAGGCCTCTGCTCTTCTGTCTTCCAGAGGGAGGCAGATACTTATCATTAGAAGAAGCTTGAAATGGAGAACGAGTAGGAATCAAACAGAGACGGAGGAAGACGGAGAGAAATAACAGGTTTCACCTCACTTCTTTGCTCTCACTGATTCTGCTTGAACTCGCAGTCAATTTTGGATGCTTGTGCGGACTAGGCCTTTAAGCCGAAAGAGCCCAGTGCTACTGGCATCTAACCCCTGTTCTCAACCTGTGCAGTCAACTCCCACTTGCTGTCTGAACTGCTGACTTCACAACAAGGACCAAAGTTGAAGAAGAGACATTGACACACCCCTTAGCTCCAGTAATCACCTGTGGCACATAGCTCTCTGTCTCAGCTGCTTTTGTGAAACAGAATCAGAAGCAGAAACAGAAGATAAGCAGTTTTGCAACCGAAAGTGCAGCAAAACCCATTTTGACAAAATGGTGTGAATAGCAAATGGGAATGTACTCAGTTTTATTGCCCAAACCAAGCCAACTAATATTTCACTTTTTATTTCAGGCATAGATGTTATGAGCATAGTAATCTATGTCATTTTTCTTTTTTGATTCTTTTTTTGCTGAAAGAGCTTTTATATTTGCACTTTCAACAAATTGGAACTACTGGAGAAACATATACTATTAATGAACCCTGGTGATAACTTTGATCAATCTTCCTCTTTCAGCCCTATTGGATTTTCATTATATCAAAGTCTTCCTCAGTTTGTAACTATAGATTGTACAGAGGCTGGACAAGATAATGTAAACACCTGCTAAATGACAATATTATTTTTTAATATGAAGTTGATAGCAGTAACTAATACATTGATTAATAGTCACGGTTCCTATTTAAAAAATCTGTGCATTATCATTCTGGAAGATGGTAGCAGCATAACACAACTATAGAGTGATGTCACTGGAGCTGGAGAATTTCATGATATAGCCACCCAAACTGTTAAGGAACCACCTCCATGCTTCACTGTTACGGTCAGCTTTTTAGGTTGAGTGAGACTGATCCTAATGAGTGTTAATGCTCTGCTGTCTCTGCTACTGAGTCTCTTCTTTCGCCTGGGTTAAACTCACTAAAGTCAGTTTCTTTTTGTCTTTGGTGTGCCGGCATGGTTTTAAACACAGTTCCTCTTGAATGTTTAACAGTTGCTGTTACTGAGGCAACAATTTGCCCTCTTAGGAAATCAGAAATATTCCAAAGTTTGACACACAGAAAAGCACAGATCAGTAACATAATAAATGGCTTGGTTATGATATCAATTACTGGATAACCTCAGTATATATTTACAAGATTTGTGTACCAGTTGGATTCTTATACATGTCCAAATGTTAGCAGAACTATACGGTTTGTGATATTATCCGTTTACATTTTTGTGTCCAGCTCCTTTTTATTCACCAGATTTTAACTAGGATATGCAATACCTGAGAAAATTACAGAAGGATTGTAGAGACTCCTTGTCCCTTTCTAAAAGATAAAGATTTTAAGCTGGGTATATTAAAGTGTGTGTAAACAGAACAGAACAATAGAGATGAGTGAAGCTGTTAATTAGCAAATGTCCATCATCTGTGTGATTTGAGTAGCAGCCATGGTGATGTTAAGTAAAACATGTTATCATACTCAGACTGAAAATTCCAAATCAAAACTCTGCTATTTAAGGAAAAAACCTAACTCTTATGAACAAAATGGTGAAAGTTTGAGTACTGAAAGGCATGTATGCACCCATCGCTGTGAGGTTGGTGTTTCTGGTGTACAAAATGTGAACAGTTACTGGTTTTCCCGTCATTTGGAAGTGTCTTGCTCAACCAGGCAATTTAAATTATGTTGCGAGAGAGAAGATTTTCCTGTTTTTTTTTTTTTTCACTTTGTACATGTCGGACTTCCAGTACAAGTCCTTGCATCTCCAGAAACTGCGATGACTCTGCACAGTTGTTGGGTGTATCGGTGATAGACAAGAGGCTGAGCACAGGGAACTGTGTATGAAGTGGGAACAATCACCCAACAAAATATAATTTCCCTTTGGGATAGATACATTCTTTTTTATTACGTTTAATTTTCGTTTTGTTTGGAAAATCGACATTTAGACAGTGAAAACTGTGGACGCTGTGGCTGGTTAAAGAGAAATTTTTCATTTGAAATTTTTTTGCCCTCTCCCACTGACAGTCAGCTACCCTCCAGCTCTGAACATTTTCTTCCTTTTCTGATAATTTGCTGATTATTTTGGAAATGGGTACAACCTCTATCTGAGAAAAGTCATAGCAATCACAGAAATGGTTGTTTTTGGTACTAGTGGTGTTCCAATTTGGCCTCAGTGTTTTTCCTTTGTTCTGACAACATAATGGGATATCGCTTTACAATAAGCCCATTGCATATTGTAATCATGTAAATCTCTTAAATTTCTTTTCTATTTTAGTAAATTTTATTATGACTAACTTAAAGTTGTATTTTCTTTTGGGTATTTATTTTTCCATGTTTTGTTGCTGTTTATGATTAAGCAATGCATATCTTAATCTTCAGTATATTTATGCAATTCATGTGAGATCACTCTAAATAAATCCTTACAATATCTGTGCAAAGTAATCAGTCTACGTGCATCAGTGTGCTTGGTTGAAATTGGGAGCAGACTGCTGTGCCATAATAAAAAGAAAATAAATTATTGAAGGTCTGGGAATGGGTTCATTTTCTGTTTTACTGAATGAAAGACACTACCCTCTTCCTGCTCTCTGTTTTGCAACAAAATGGGCATCCTAATTGCTGTTTGAGTAGAGAATTATGAGCAGCCCGACAGGCATAATTCTTACCTGTAGTGGTACAGTGTGGCAGTATGTGTTTTATACAGCTGAAATTACACAACAGCTTGTTACTCTGACGAGATTCACACTACACTGACGTCAGTCTCCAGATTTGATTAGGAATTATTTGAAATAAAGCATCTATAAGGTAGCTTGTCTTAATGAGTTTGATTATCTTCATCTGTCTTTGCAGATAATACGTGATCTTTCCAAACATGATCTTCTGTGTAGTCTGTGCTGGAACATTTTACTGGGGAAACAAAGTACATGGCACCATCTACAGAGCTCCATCAGAGCTAAATTAAATTAAGTGAAGTGGTGTGTTGATCTAACTTGATGCAGCACATGATTTGTTGCACAGAATCACCAGGGAAGTTGATGTTAGAAACGGTTTGGAAAAGGGTAGGTGCTGGAAAAAAAGAAAACTTGGCGTGTGATCTGATGAACAGTCTACCAGCCTTTATCAGAAGATAGCCCCAACCAATTAGTTGAACAGTGTGATGCCTTTTGGGAGCTCAAGTGGTTAGTTTTCAATTATACCCATTTTCCCTTTTCAATGAGGAAAAAGTCTAATATTCTGATATACAGTGCCTTGCAAAAGTATTCACCCCCCCTTGGCTTTTTACCTATTTTGTTACATTCAAACCTGCAATTTAAATGTTTTTTTATCTTATTTTATGTGATAGATCTGCACAAAATAGTCTAAGTCGGTGAAGTAAAAAATACGAAAAGGTGAGGTTAAGACTTCAATGTCATGTCATGTAGATAAAATACACAAAATTATTCCTCCACATTTAACCCATCCAGGTTAGCACCTGTTGAACACACACACATGTACAGGGCCACACACTCATGGAGACCGATGCCATACAAGGCTCGGTGGGCAGCCTTTCACAACCCCCAGGGAGCGTAGTTAAGGTAAGCTGCAGAGTTCCACAGCAGAGACTAGTATAAGAGACAATAAGAGATATAATAAGAGACGAGTATATGTCCATAGGACCACAATAAGCCATACAGTCCATAGAGCTGGGCTTTATGGAAGAGTGGTCAGAAAAAAATCCATTACTTAGTGTTAAAAATAAGAAGGCATGTTTTGAGTTTTGAGCCAAATGTGGGCGACATGTGGGCGACTCCCCAATGTGTGGAGGAAGGTGCTCAGGTCAAATGAGACTAAAATTTAACTTTTCAGCCACCAAATAAAACACTATATCTGGCCCAAACCCAACACATCCCATCACACCAAGAAGACTATCCCCACAGTGAAACATGGTGGTGGCAGCATCAAGCTGTGAGGATGTTTTTCAGCAGGGACTGGGAAACTGGTCTGAGTCGAGGGAAAAATGAATAGTGCTAAATACGGGGATATTCTTGAATAAAACCTGTGTATACTGCTAAAGCGACACTCAAGTAGTTTAAGGGGAAACATTTAAACGTGTTGGAATGGCCTAGTCAAGGTCCAGACCTGAACACTTTTGCAAAGCACTGTAATGGATGCAGTAACATCCTTAGGAATTGACCTTGACTGTCATCATACCCAAAATCTGTTGACGACCTGGAAGGTGTGGTCAAATAGTTGAATAAAGCCATCTCCTATGTCTCCCCATAATGTAATGAAGATTGAGGTTGAGGATGCTCCCGTTAATTCAACTTGTGCATTCATACTGTGTTCTTTCATGTATATAATCATGGGGAAGTTGGTTGAATTATATCTTCATTGTTAAGGTTGGTAATGGTGAAAAATAAAAAAAGGAAAAGAAAAGCACAGCAACAATGAAAAGTTGATCACATTAGAAATTGTTGTTCATGGTCATTCTCCTTTCCTCATATCTGTCTTCATAAATCCAAAGTAGGGCTGCATGAAAATAATTGGGCATTGTTCTGTATATACTATGAACTCTATCTATTCCTTTTGTAAAAAGTGCTATGTAGAAAAGTCAACTAGCTGATACCCTGGCTGCCACTTGTACATTTATTAATCATTTCAGTTAGGAACCTTCCTAAAAATAAGGACTACAATGTCTCATATCCATTGCTTGAAACCTGGCAAGATGGATTCTAGTGCTCTTGATCCTACAAAAGTCTCCAGAAACCAGCTGCCTTGAAGGTAAGTGTTACGGCCGGCTCAAGCACTGAACATAACAATAGACACCACTCCAGGATTTAAGTTGATCACTCAAATATGTCTTGATAAATATGAGCAATTGAATAAGAAAAATACATACCAAACACCTGAAGGTGCTGCTGCTGGATGGAGAGAGAGGGAGATTACCCAGGGATCTGCATATACAGGCTCATACAGACCACAATCTACAGGTGCCTGTCAATTAGCTGAAGCTAACAACTGGAAGCACAACAACTGAGCAGGGTGTAACAGTAAGCATTGGTCTTTGTTCTTGCTTTCTCTGCTACCTTGTGGGGGAACATTGATTTATAAATCATTCTTGTTCTTTCTCTTACTATTACATTTTTCAGTGTGAACAATATTTTAGTAACTGAATTTAGTGAATCACTTTACACTGAAAGAAATTTCTTACATTTATGTAAACTGATTCAGTTTGAGATAAATGTATTCGCTTTTGGTAAACCTCAGCTGCTTCATAATATATAAAATCTTTTAACAACTTTTCCTCGGGCATTGATCGGGGCATTTCTCTCCTTGCACCACCCAGCAAAGCTCTCATCCACATTATCATCTTTTCTTGTCTTCACAGATGTGAAGGAAATGAAGACACACTCCTGAAGGTGACATAGCCCTCAGCTAGATCTCAAATTAGAGGGGTTCAGAATGAAGTGACGTGATGTCTCATATCTATGAGCTGTGGTCTAAAATTGCTTCAGAACTGAACATAATGGCACCTGTTTTACAGGAAGTCATTTATTCAGCAGCTGAGGAGCCTCACAGTGACAATGAAGCCCTTCATAGTAATGATTTCCTGCACATTTTCTGATTTCGTTGATGCTATTTAATTGTTTGCATTATTTCAAGTAGATCTACAAGAAAAGTAACATCTGCAAATAGCTTAATTGAATAACTGTTTCGGTTCATTTGGACTTTGATTTCTATTACTTAATATATTTAAACTCTAGCTTTTAAAATATTGCCAGCTCCAGTCTAGTTTTATTTAGCAGGCAATTAAATGGTTGATAGTCTGTATAGTTTTGTTGTCATTCACACAGCCTACAGGTATGAGAGACGGCTCATTGAAAATTCATGTAAAATCCAAGGTCGGTGGTTATGTTATGTTACCAACAGAGGGCTATGTTAGAACCATGTTTATACCTTTGTTTTTGCTTCAATCTTTTTTTTTTTAGGCATGTGACGACGATTATGCAATTTAGAGTGATTTTGCAGAGTTGCATAGTCTGTTGTGGCCTGAAACCAATTTAAATGAATGAGCCCCAGATTTAAAAAATACAGAGTCAGTGTGATCAAGCTGTTGTAATGAGTTTTAATATGTTTTAATTTAACATTTAAAAATGTGAGTGACAGCAGAGAACAAACATCTGTTTTCAACTGGAGACCAGGAAAGGCAAGCCTGATGTTAACATGGACCAGCAGAGAGGCTTTGTTCTTGGTTATGCTTGCTTATTATTAGAAAGTAATTGCAGCAACAACATGAATGTGCAGTGGAAGTGTGTATCCTGCTGGTGTGTCTTAGCGAACATGTGTTCTTGGAAACAGATCTGAAGTGCCTCAAGCTGCAATTTCTAAGACAGATCAATTAAATATCTCAGCTCCTGAGTGACTCACCAAATCTTCCATGCGTTTAAAGGACTCTTCCAGCACCAGTATACACTTAAGATAACTGCACTTAGCCACCCACTAAACTGAGTTTTTTTGGCCTAAGCCTTAGTTTGTGCTGCACATACTCCATTTTTCACTTTGTTACTATTTTTCAGAGTCCAACCAGAGCGAATATCTTTGTTGCTGTGGCAGGGTTTCTGCTGATAGTTGGCACATGACCACACATGAATACCATTAAGCTAGAGTTTATGCTTTCCAAGTTAAAATTAAAGGTATCAAATGAACTTGGCTATGACATTGTGATTGATGTATGCAGACTGCGTTTACGGACCTTAACTCCATGCTGCATTTCCATTGGTTGTTAGTAGACATATGTCAGTGTGACAGCTGTCACACTGCTGGATGATCATCCAAGATTTCTGACATGGTCAGAATTTATATTAAAGCTGTCTTTGGTAGTAAGACCGTTATATCAGTAGTCGAACAGTCAACCCTTTCTAACTCACCTCTCAACTCTTAATGACACTTGGTCGAGAGCCCACCGTGTCAGACTTGAGCTCACAAGGTATTCCCAAAGTGTCATTTTGGACCTACAGGGTTTCCACAGTAATAAAATGAAATGCATCACCTTGGCAAAGTGAAAATGATCAGTTTGGCTTTGCAGGATAAACTGTATATCATTGTTTCTGCCCTTAACCAAGACCTTTTGTTAACTGAGGATATAGTGCAGTAGTAGGGCGTAGGGCAGCCAGCATAGAAAGTCAAAATAAAGACAAAAAGTACATGAAAAAACAGCATGATCTTCATGATGCTTTCCTGTTGTAATTTACTATTTAGTCTCAGTAATATAACAGGTAGTATTCAGCTGTAGAGCAGGTTCCTGTTTGTTGGAAGTGGAAGAAAAAGGTTTAGTTTTGAAAACTAACGCGAGGGGCTCTCGACAAAGAAACCCACTGTTGCTTTGTAACATTTGAGGATGAAAATGTGTTAGCACAGTGAATAGTAGGCTTTAGCTTTAGGGAAGACATTGTTGGTTAAATTACACACATGCAATGCAGCTCATATGGTAAAACATCATAGAAGCAGAACTCTTAAACTAATTACTCTTTTCTTTATCAGCCTATCAGCTGATTCTTGACAAACCAATTTATGTTTAGAAAATAGTTAAGAATCCCCATCACAACTTTACAAAAGGCAAGTCGATTCATTGTATTGTATTGTCTCATCTAAGCAATTGTCCAAAACCAAAAGATTATCACGATAATCTCGATTACTGGAGGCTAAGAAACAACAAGAGTATTCTTATTGTTATTGTACTGATGTTACATGTAAACACTGGGGCATGATGAGGCTTGCATTCTAATTTAGAGAGAATCATATATGAGGCAATTTTTCTTACTTACAGGTGCAACTAAATACAAGAGCAGCAGAGTGGCCCAGATTGCAGCCCAGAAAAGTAATGCTCATTAGATTCCTCAGAGACAAAAAAGAATGACATCTGAATTGCATTTTACTTTTCTTTCAGAGTAGAAACATCTGGGAGGCAGAACATCCACTCGTTGCTCTCTACACTCATCCACCCACATGTAGAGCATCTTCTTACTTTCAGACCTTATGTGTTGTGAAAGGAAGCCTCTATTACAAGTGGTTCAATTAAGTGCCCTCAGTGGAAGATTTTTAAGTAGCCTTATGGTAAAGTCAGCTTCCACCTTCTCTCTGCTGTCTCCTTGACTCTTGCAGTCTTCCTTCCCTCTCTTTTTCTTTGCGCCTACCGACCCTGAGAGCACTAAAAGACACTTGTCTCGTCATCTTTTCATCAAAACGGAAAACAAGATGACTTGTCTCTCTTATTCTATCCCCTTTACTCATCTCAGGCACTGTTAAAGGGCCGGCCTTCAGAATTCAGCAAGGCCATTTAGTACTCAGCCAGGCTTATGTTAGAAATGAATGCAGATCAGTACTCTATCTTGAGAATGTTTGATACATCCAGAAATCCCTTGTAAAAATGATAATGAATTCTTGGTGAGTCTTAGACCCTGTTTGAATACGGCGAGCTGTGGGCTGATTCCTCTGCTAAGAGGAACAGAGGATATCAGCCTTCATTGTCAAGGCTGACAAGATTAAGCTGACTCGAAAAGCTGATCAAACCGAGCGAGAAGTGGTGGCATAGGTGGCTGCTTTGAAGTGTAAACAGATTTCTGACATTGACAGGGACACTCTCATCTCACCTAGAGGGCCAGACAGAGGCCATACCCTCCCCTGCAGCTCCACAACCACCTTGTGAGGTGACGCGATGACCATGAAATCCTTATCTCTTTCACGTCAGCACCTGCAGATATTGCTACACAGTGGCATAGAGGCTGCAGCAAAATAAAAGGCAGTCAGGCCTTATCTGTCTGTAAAATAATAAATCAGCTGGTTTTGTTTAATTTTCTGCAAAAATCATCATTATCGTTCACCTTGTCATTCTTTTAGCTCTGGATGTGTTCTTCCTGAGATATTTCTCGACACCTTGGCAGCAACTTTATATTCTTTTTTTATAGGAGTGTACTGTTATTAACTGCTGCCTGGTAATGAATGTGGTTATTAAAAGAACAGCTGTACAGAACGATACAAACATAAATCGGAATTTCTGCTGCAGCACACAACCCATTTAATAGCACAGCAGATAAATACATCTAATTTGATGTCACCATATGAACCCCTCACCCATCTACAGTTATTCTGCTATATGTGTGGTCTCTTATGACCAACCATGCTCGCTGATTATAACATTAGGAGAGTTGCGTGCTCAGCAGTCAAAAGTATTACAGCCTCCACTACTGTAACGCCCATGTGTCTTTTCCTCGACGTTTTCATCTCCTATGCAAATACAGACCCAATGGAGCCAGTAATCATTCATCAGGAAACCGTCTCCAAATGGTAACTGCTTCTGTCCTGCTTATTCATTATTCATCACCATGGATGGGTCAGGCAGCATGAGGCTCTTCTAGTAACTCATACATACTCAACCTGATTCCTTTGTTTATGTCTCTTACTCCGAGTATTGAAATAAGGAAAAGTCCAATGTTCACTTAATATAGCAGTCTTAAGTGTCAGAGGTGAGGCCGTGTAGCTTGGCTCACTTCTCCTCCCCTGGTTTTGATAAAACACCTCCCCAGTTCCTGATACTCCTCTTCATTACTGTGTTTAATGAGAAACTTCTGCATACATTTCCCAGAACACTCACATATAAAAGGGAAATGTATTTAGGAGGAGCTGCAGGCAGAGTTTCGTCACAAATGTGACAGGTGATGTGACATTCAAGAAACATCTTCATAAACAGGCCAATATACAAGCACCTCAATGGAAATTCATTCATATCTATTGTCTCTCCTGCTATCATGTGCAGTACCTAATTCAAATTACACTGAAGCAGCACAAACATCAACCCAACATTTTAACCTAGCAAGGAAGAAAAATGAGCTTCCTTGGACGCAGCAGCACTGTGCTGCCGTGTGGTTCTGGTGTCTCGACTCGATCCCTGCAGGAATTTTCTGTCTGTTTATTAATATATACTTCAAAGCGAGTGTTCTCCCTTGAATGTGTTGTGCATCCATTTAGAGCCCTATCTTCCTCTGTTATGAACCCCCAAAGCAGACTTCATGCAAACATATCAAAGGCAAATGCAAGCCAACCTACTGGCTGTAGTTTGTCATTGTGTAATTCAACTGTTTGAGTTTTTAGTTTGATTTGTTTTAATCCAAAGGCCCATGCTTATGATGGATGATTTCCACACGCAGCATTAATCAAGGCTGTCAAATGGTTTACTTGTCACAATGCAAATGAACGGAAAAAAACTATTTGTGTAATGCCATGAAACTATAGATTGGTAAAATGATGATTTACTTTGCTAATGGCACAAATACAGAAATGTTCTACTCTTTCTTTCTTGATGTTGGCTGGTAAGCAAAATTTATTTGAGATTATTTTTGCCCTGTAGTGATAACTTCAGCAAGAGATGCCAGAAATGTTAGTTTTCAGCTGTGAGGTGTTTGTGAAGTTTATAGCAAGGGCCTGAGTACATCCCCTAGTCTGTCATCACACTTAAGTGGAGCATTGTCTAGGCCCTGGAGCTCCCCCAGATAAAACTGCCTGTAGTGCAATTTTCCCAAGACCCCCAGGGCCCATAATTCTCTTTGTAGGCTGTCTGACAATTTGCTAAGCAGTTGAGTCAGGGACACAGAAAGAATGAGAAATACTGTAGCTTGCTGGGTGTTCACTGAGCAAGACGTTCTAAAACAACACTGCAAGGCTTTATGATCAATTTGAATTTTCAAATATTTTGGGTTTTTTTTATTGTGAAAGTAAATATCAAACTCGGATTCAGTGTAAAGCACCTGACAGTTCAGACATACAGGAAATTTCTTTTTTCAAATAACACATTATGGTTCTTATTTAGATGTTTGTTTAGTGGGGATCAAAAGAAAAGAAAATCCAACAAGTTTAAAGTCTGAGCCTCAGGAGCCAAAGAAAAAAAAAGGATTTTCAGACCCAGTCTGTTACTGTCGGTTTCTGGGCAACCCAGATCTAGTGCATTACATGAGTTAATCACCTTGCCAAGTGTAAAAAATTGCACCAAAGGAGTATGTTGGCTGTAAGCTATAATGACATACATTCAACTCATGAGATGCTGCGATTGTGTATGCGTTCAACACCAAGTCCTCTAATGATGCTCAGTGTTCCCCCCTACTTGTCATGTTGCAGACGTGATTATGAGGGGGGGTGGGGTTCAGTGCTTCATATCAAGCCATCTGTAATGCTGCAAACTATCACTATGCCACTCACAAGGACACTAGTAACTCTGAAAAGTTAAATTTATGCAAAAATCTGTTGTGTTGCATGTAAAGAACGTCATATTTGTGCTGATTTGTGTGTGTGTGCGAGGGGGAAAAAAGGGACCGCAAGAGATGGTGAAATAGAGATATGAAAGACCTGTTTTTCATACTGTCAAAATTAGGTATGAAAGTCAAAGCATATTTCCGCGTTTTTTCACATTTTTCTCTTCATTGTAAACTTCTCATAATCAACCTGTAATTGATTGTAAGAGGGAAATTGCCTGTTACAATCTGCAATAGAACTGCCGGGGGGATGGCACGAGGGAATGAAGTTACAAATGAGAGGACACGATGAAAGATACTGCTTTAATTCACCACAACCGATTTGATCATAAAACCCGAGCCCATTTCACAGTATAGCCAATTACATCTTCAGTGAGTTCTGCTATCATGGCTGTTTGAGCTTTATGCATCACAATCAACTCTGTGGCATATTCAGAACCAGAGTGTTGTCTGTCATTTGATGATGTATTTTGAAATTACATTTTCCTATCCAGTTATGGGGATATTACACAAAATTAAGAGCTAATTGCATCACTACTTTACAATATTAAAAGTTGTCGAAACATTTTAAAGTCCTCTCATGTTTGAGAACTCTGATTTGATCTCTCTTGACTAATTTTGCAATTCAGAGCACACAAGTTCCAAGGTGACATGAAGTACGAGTCAATTCTTCATATGAAGGAAGTAATTAATTAGGATGTCAAATTCAGGGAGCATCCTTGCCTTCATTTTTCTTCCTAATTGGGCAGTAATTTGGAATTTTGAAAGGTGGCAGATCACATTTAATGAAGATTGACACCTGTTATTTCTCCCTGTCTCCACCACCCACCACTGACTGCAATTTATTAATGGCTATGCCCTTATGTAAGTAAAGGCTTCTTCAGAGCTCGTTGTCAAAAGGGTCGCGTCCCAACACACGGTGACAATTGGTGTGCTGATGAGTGCCACCCCTAAGGGCAGACCTGGATGACAGAATTTGGCTTCTCTTGTTCTTTACTACTCATATCCTGTGGAACCACTGTCTCTCCCAGAGTGATGACTTCATTTTGACTGCAAGTAATGCCTCCTCAAAGGCTTCTCAACGTTATTGCCCCCTGAAACCAATTTCAGCTTTAACATATGTCAAAAGGTCAAATACGTGTGTTTTCACCTTTCACACTGCACATGCTGGCAATGATCAGTCTGCACTGAAATTAAAGCCGCTGCCTGGATGTGGAAGGAAGATTAATTACCCTCTACAATCTAGTTGTACTTAATCTTGTGTCCTCAAAGTGTGAATGTGTAAGAGGAGGTTAGCGGCTGAGCTTTTGGTGTTCACACAGACAGGAAAAGAACTTTCACACACATTGTCACTTTATAATTACAAGGTTCTATCTGCATTCTGAATGTGATTGGGATTTTGGCCTCCAAAGTTTTTTCTGTCTAAATGGAAAAACAATTACGATCTCAGATTTTAAGAGGTTGGGCTATTATGTAAAATGTAATTAAAAACTGAATGCAATAAGACATGTTGCTGCCAAATTCAAGATGAGCTACATATATATATATTTTTTTCTCATTAAATTGTATAATGTGAAAAAATAATGGGTTATGGGATGTGTAAATCATTGCATTCTGTTTTCATTTATAATTTACACAGCATCCCAACTTTTTGGAATTGGAGATTATATATCTCAAGCGCTTCTTGAGTATAAAGGTTAATGGTCTTTCTTGAAAACTAAAAACTTGAAACCCTGCAGGTGAAGACTCATCTAAAGGCCAATTTGAGGTAAAAGTATAGTTCCTAGATACCTAGAACTGTTTGTTGAAAGAGACCCATTTAGTTTCCTTTGTGCTGAGGAGAAAAGGACTTTATCACACAGTGGGACGCATAAAGAGTTTTTTTTAATATATATACCCTTTACATCTATTCAGACTGGTAAGTAAAAAAAATATATGCTTGATAGATTCTACTACTCTTGTCTTCACAGACTTAGCAAGTCAGAAGAATTGATTCTGACCAACAACTGAGTCTTACTTTGGGGGAAATTAACGTGATAAGAGATAGATACATGCATTTAATCAAGTCTGCTTTGAACATGTATAATAAAATGTAAAAGACTTTCACAAAGACCAGAAGCCAATTTGTCCTCTTTTTTAGCGTTTCAAGAGCTGATTGGCTCACATATAGAACATTATAAAACAAAGTTAAGTACATAACATATTTCTCCATTGAAGCCTCGCAAATGAACATCTCCATGTTACAGCATTTTGCTATAACGTGGGAGTAGTCTGAGCTGTGAATTGCACTTGGTTGAGTTGGTATTGTTGTTGCTTTAGGAGTCCTCTGTGGTAGAAAAAAGGTCTGCTTAAAGATGTGGTGAAACCAATGAAGAATGTTTAGTGTCACTGTGGTCACTGTCTTTTCCCTGTGCTTCTTTTGGCTTTTTATGGTTTTTGGTGTTTCATCCTCTTTCTCTAAAATCGTTTTTTTGAGCTCACTCTCAACCAAGTATTCAATTAACGCTTAGCATCATCACCTCAACCTGTGCCTTGGTAGCTTTTTGAAGGACTGCTGGTCCTGTCTGTCTGCATTGAAAATGGCCATCTGTAGAGTATCTACGTTCCACCTTGATCAAAAAAAGCTTTTGTGTTGTTTTAGTAAACAAGAAATTAATCTTTTCTTCATTCATCTTAACCTTTTTTTTTATGTAGATAAGTTGTCTCTAAATAAGAATGCGACTAACTTTGTTTTTACATCATAATTCATACATCATAATTCTGAGGTGAATTAGAGAAAAAACAGAACTCACACAAGTGCTACCGGAGGAGATACAACACACAATCAAATGCACACACACACACACATTAAACCAACCACCAAATCTTCAATCCAGTGTAATTCACTGGAGACCAACCTGTGCACTGTTGTCTCAGGACAGAGAATTTTAATCGACCCAGAGCATTGTCAATACACTGCTTCCATTTTCTTCCCCACATAAAATCAAATTGAGCGTGAGTGCAGTGTGTGTGCGTGTGTGTGTTTGTGTGTGTGTGTGTGTGTGAGACAGAGGATTTACTTGTCTAAAACAAGCGCAACAGTTCCACCAAACGCAAAACTAAATACCGTAAATTCCGGACAATAACACACACCTGAATATAAGCCGCTCCCTCTCATTTTAAAGAGAAAATCCATTTTGTGCTCGTATAAACCGCACCGGATTATAAGCTGTGGGTGTCCACATTTTAATAGATATTTACACAGAAAGATGTTACAAAACTTTAATTTAATGCGTATGGTAACATAAACAAATACATACTGCAAATGCTTTTTTTTCTGAACAGTGCCTGTAACATCAATAGTTTTAACTTAAACACCAATCAGTAACACACAAATAGTGGCATAAATGCTTTTTTCCCGAACAGTGCCTGCAACATCGATGGTTTCAACTTTAATACCTGTCAGTAACGCACAAATACGGCATAAATGCTTTTTTTTCAAACAGTGCCTGTAACACGGCTGGTAAGAAGAAAAAAAAGACAGTAGCCTACCAGGAAAAGTCATTGATCGCCTTCTTCATTTTCCTCCTGCGCACTAAAACCATCAAAGTCATCTTCTTCAGTTTATGAATTGAACAGCTTCAGAACTTCGTCACCCACAGCATCATATGCATTTCTTCGTTTGTTTTCCATGTTGAGGGTGAGTACAAATGACGATTTACGATAATGTAAGTGTGTTTGATTTATCGTACAATTTCATTGAACCACTGTGAACTATTCGATCATTTTATTGGTCTGATGTTTTTGGCGGCATGAAAAAAAAAGAAAAAAACACACATTAGCCGCACCATATTATAAGCCGCGGTGCTCAAAGCCCGGGGAAAAAAGTAGCGGTTTATCGTCCGGAATTTACGGTAATCATTGTTTGTATGTAGCAGATTGGGCAGCTTGAAAGGGTTAAACATCAGTGGATTAAAACGCCAGCACACATCCGTTTCCATACTCTAATCCTCTTAGAGCCCACTCTTAATACGTTTTTATATCTCTCCTATCTCTCACTGAGGTGAAATATCAGATTAGTTGCCAGGCTTTGACTATATCTTATTACAACCTTATCTAACACTGAGGTTGTGAGCTTCCAGGGAGGGTGGCCTCTGTACTGGGCTCCAGCTTTACTACTGTTTGCTTACAAAATGCAAAATCAAATCATCATCATTATTATTAGTCTTTTTTTTCTGTAGTTTTTCTGAAATTGATGATTTGTCCATCAAATTGCTGATTTGCAGCCTAATTTGGAAAGTTCAGGTGGCTGTAGCAGGAAATGTGATGTGCAGTAGATGCTGTGTTTTTGTTTGATGCAGGTGAAAGTAAAAACCAGGTCCTTCTCTTTTCTGCAAGAAAAAGTGTTCCAAAGACATGATGTATATTGACTTGGACATGATTAAATTCGTTTGTGCACACTCACATGTACACACACGTGCGTACAACTATGCAATAATCCATTCCTTGAGCAAATACTATAAATGGTCTATCAAACTGAGACCTTAACGTAATTTCAACACTGCCCCAGGTGAACTAGATCTCATGCTGTTAAAATCAATCATTTTGTTGCAGACGTTAATGAAACATATGAGAACACAGGAGTTAAATCAATGTGAGTGCTCTCATCAAAAGGGTCTCTGATGCCATTTAACAGAGATCCATATTTCACAAGTATCTCATATTGACAAGAAAGGCTAAATTATTGCTGTTGACCAAATTTGTACTGAACAGCCTGGTAACTTATTCAAAGTTACCATATAAAGTTATAAATTA
Source organism: Leuresthes tenuis (assembly GCF_036924035.1). NCBI lineage: Eukaryota > Metazoa > Chordata > Actinopteri > Atheriniformes > Atherinopsidae > Leuresthes > Leuresthes tenuis. The sequence continues at coordinate 11,128,756 of NW_027325365.1, read as the reverse complement.
GTGTTTGGCACAGTGGCAAGAAATACTGTATGTGCAGTGAAGTAGAGCAACATATCAGTTACACTAAAGGTTATGAGGTGCTCGTCTAACATGGTGCAGCTGGAGCACTGCCTAATCAGGTCACCTTTACCGAGAACTTATTCAAGCTGAAAAAGTAAACCCATGCTGAGTCACTTTCCTGTATTTTCTGTTGTGAAATAGTAAGCATGACCCTTCATCTCCTAATGGCCTCCACCTTCATCAGGACTTTGTTTGGAAGGTACGCCCTAACACACAGTCGGAGATGGTTTGTTGTTAAATTCATGCTATGAAAATACTTTTTGTGGCCTTGCAACCATTCAAACTCGGTAACAAAGAGTCATGTACCTTACCAGGCTCTTACTCTCACCTTGTAAATGGAAAAGAGGCTGAAATTAGCAATTGTAATTAAATCACATAGCTGTTAATTGACAAGTTCAATCAGATATAAACAAACTGTGCAGCTCAATTTAAATGAACTGAATCAATGGTTATTGTGTTGATAATGGATTCTATATATACTGGGCTGCCAACAATGTTTCAAAAGTGTTGGTATCTCTGTGCTGATGCTTTCTTTCTGGCAAACGGGATATTGCGCCTTTGAGAGAATGTCATATTTCTCATATTTGTGTTAACTGCTGGAAGGCTGATATGACAATGTTTTCTGTGTTGAAATGTTTGTTTTACAGTCAGTGAAGATATTAGATTAATGCAGGATACAATATATCCTAATGGTGGTGATAATATTGTTGTTTCTGCTCTTTTTAATTGCTTTAATTCTTTCCACACATTATTTCTCAGTTGTTGCTGTTTGGAATTTAGGTGTTAAAATCAGGTTTCTTTTACCTTTTTTCTTTTATTCTCCTTATTGCACGTACACATTTATTTAACCATAAAACTATTGAGTTTTTATCTCCGCCACAACACCAACACATCAGCTAACAAAACACTACCAGGTCCCATTTTATAGTGATACAATGCTAAACAATTCACCTTTGACTTACAGCGTATAGTCCGCCTGTCGTGCTCATCTCTGCAAAGCAGTGCACTTTCATATCGGCATAGAGAAGGGACCAGTTAATCCACAGGGTTATGATAGTGAAAGTTCCTCTTTATCCACCTTAAGATGATCCTGCTTTTGCAGTACTGTGCAGCACAGATATCAAGAGCCGAGGGGAGAAAAGGAATAAGGGATATGCATTGAATGTATATCCTGAGGTCTGCATAGGGCTATGATGGCTCATCCATAAACAGTGCAGGGTTGTTTTACATTGTGATCACTGGGCTGTTGTACTGGCAGCAGTATAAACACATATTGATGGGGAAGGTTAACAGTGAGGCTGCAGGAGAGGTTGGAGGAAGCTGTGTTTGACTAGACTTAATAAGCTGGGCAGTGGGAGGAAACAAGGTTTGTGTGCAATAGTTGCTGAGTGCATTATTCCTGATGGCTTTGCTCAAAGCAGCTCAGCAAGGAAGAAGAAAAGTGTAATCTCATAAACAATATGAAGAATCTCAAATATTATTTAAAAAATTATGAGGAAGGAATGCATTCACCATCTTTGCTTGTTGTCAAGGATGCACAAACTAAATGTTCACAGGTTACTTGTTATTTACAGAGAATCAAAAGCTGTCTTGTTACAGAAAATATGTCTACCAAGTGATAAAAACACATTGAGAAAGGACTCCCAATAGAGTCAAAAGATAAATAAAATACCTAATTTCTAACATTTCAGAGTTACACAGTCAATGCTCAGGTCTGAGTGAGTTTTACCTCTGGTGCTGCCATTCAGAGTTCACTTCCACAGTGCATTGATCCTGAACTGTGTCTTGGAAAATAGCCAGAGCACAGGGAGCATAAGGAAAACTGTTGAGTAGTGATTCCAGAGATGTCCCCCCTCAGAAAAGAACTGCTGACACCATCTGCATCTCTTGACTTGCAGCTCTCTCATAAATTCGAATACATGGTTGGTTGAGACACATGAATGAGAAGGAACAACCCAGGTGGAATACAAATAGCAAGGCTTTATAACCAAATCATGAAGCAGTTTCCAGGGAAGCAGAGCTCTTGAGTGTGACCATCTCTCTTGCTATCTCTTCTTTTCTCCCCCTTTTTCTGTGACTGCAGCATGAAGTCAACTATGGGGAAATTACCACTGAATAAAACAACTGTTGACACAAAGAGAATTATTTTTCGTCCTTGCTCTACCATACAGGCAGTGGATTATGAAATCCTGTGATCCATCCTGAGTCCTCAGGCCTCTGTAAACATTAGCTGACACATGGGGGAAAGGAATCCCCACAGCCTCAGGGCCAGATTGCCTCCTGCCAAAATAAGCTGCAGTACACCACTACAAAGTAAAAGAGATAATGAAGCCAGGAGGTTCAAGCAAGATCATATTGAAATATTCAGTTATTAACCACCTTTGCATGCAGTGTCAGTGAGAGTGACTGTCAAGGGGACACAAGTCAGGATGTTCAGTCACTTGCTATTTGTTTTGATTCATAACTGTTTTTTTGTTATAATTTCTCAGTAAATTATGCATAAAATCTTTTTTTTAATCTCACCTTTTGCTATAATGTAGTTATGGTGCATCCTACATTAAACTGGACTTTCAGATTCTTATATCCAAAATTTTTTTTCTTAAGTAGATGTTTATTTCTTTTTCATTTTTTTTCCTGTGTGTTTTGACCTTAAGATACTATTTGGACTGGATTGTTGACCTTTAAATTCCATATTATTTTCTTATTACCGTTTCACTTCGTTTTGTTTTCTTTGCTGTGTGCTTTTAGATTTTAGGTACATTGTATAACTCCTGGAGCTTCAATCAGTTTGATTTCAATCCCATCAAAATCAAAATGACCAATCTCAGGGCTGTTATCCAGAGACAATTATATCAGTACTTAGCACTCCTTCTTCTCCACAGCAGGTCTCTAGCCCCCAAACTAATGGTGAAGAGACAGTGATAAACTGATAAGCGGTTCAAATAGGCATTTTGTTTTCCACTACAGAAAGTATCACTGTGACATAGGCAGGATATTTCACTGATCATCATAGTGGCGACACCTACAACTTATGTTGCATCATTTTGATGCGACACAAACATCAGAGCAATGGAAACTATGGAAGGAATGCTATATTTGATGCTGCATTTCTCGTTATGTGGTTGTTTGTCACAGCGAGGAGAGAAACGGTCTTGGAAAGAGATAAAAGCAGCAAGAATAAAAAAAAACATAGCTCAAAACAGCAGAAAAGTTCGGGAGCCCCTGCTCTAAATTACAGCTGAATAGACCATTTTGTTGCTCAAAAACTATGCAAAATGGTGACATATCCTGGAAATGACTTTGCTAACAGTGCATTTCTAGTGACAGTCTAGTCTCTATACCTACTAAGCATCTAATGGGCTTTAGCGACTGCTGTCTTTATGTCCGATCTGGTGAATTCTCAATCCAGTTGGTGATTTGCTGTCTTTTTTGTCACTGTTTGATTTTGGATAGGCTTGCTTGGTACCAATAAAGGTAACATTATTGGTTAAGAGATATTTGCTCACAACTGGAAACCAAAAGAAACTTAACTGTACCATGTAAAGGAAGGATGACATTTGTGACTTTCTAAATAAATTAGACACCTTCTTGTAAAACAATACAGCGCTGGTTGTTTTTTCAGATACCCATTTCTGATTTATTAAGTATATTAATATGACAAGCATTTTAGTCAAAAAGTGAAGAAAAAGGATTGTTTGAGTAGTTCATTGACTTTGACATTGAAGCCCACTATTTTCGTCTCATTAGACTGCTTTTTAAACATAAGCAGCTCCTTACCCAACATAAACCCTGGACCAGAAATATCAAGTCTTGATAATCAATATTGCTCACATCAGTCCTATTATGGAAGAAGCTGACAGTCATCCTGACAGCATCTGTTAAAAATGAAATACTTCTATTGGAAAGTGATGATACATTACATATATTATGCACTTTACATATATTATGATTTATAGTGGATTTATTGAGGAAATTGTGTTCATGTCTGTATAAGAGTGAGGCTGATTACTGTTGAAAAACAACAAACGCAACCAATTGTACATATTCATAAAAGTAGAAAATGCATCCACTTTGTTTCAATTTAATGCAGCAAACAACAAATCTGTGTAATTAAACAAATGACCTCATATCACACATGATCTCCATTACACATTAGCAGTAGGTTGTGAAAACAAGTCAAGAACCAGCCATTACCCATAAAATTAGAAAATGTTGCACAAGCACAGCATACTGTCACAGTGTGTTGGAATCATACTACACCTCTCTGCAAATGATTTACCAAGACACTATAACAGCGTTCACACATTCCTGCACTGTAGCACATTGTTCAGCACTGTTCATATCACATTTCAGAAGAGCATTGACCTTTGAAGATTATTGGCACTATTAACCCAGCACAGAACTGACCAACACAAGCAAATATCTAAGGTGGCTCTATATAATTCATGAACTGTTTATCAAAAATGCTTATTTTTTTATTTTCTTAAGTTCCTCCCTTAAAGGTGCAAAGGGGTTGTTTTTTCCCCCAATTATTTTTCTGATTTTACCTTTCAACATGAGAAAATGTTGCGATGTCAGTGCTGCTTTAGTAATATGGCCAAAAACTCAGCTACAGCCCAGTTTTTCATGTTTATGTACGTCAGCTAACACCATCTGCCCTGAACACTGTCAGTGGAGCCTGAAGTCATGAAGCCATGGCACTCTTGGCACACCATACTGTGTTGAATTGATAGCTAAAATTTAATTTAATAAACATTCTGATACATTAAAGACCCCACTCTTCCTTGTTGCATGGCTTGAATATGTACCAGTTTCTCACCAGTCCTAATGTGCAGAAAAAGTGAGGAAAGGATCACAATGCACATGAGACTGAAATACAGGCATGAGCTTAGTTCCATTTGGTAAAGATTACAAACCCTGATATGTTTATTTTAAAATGTAAAGGACCTCCAACTCTGTGGATCAAAAATCAGTGTGTGATGCTAAAATACAATCTGCTTACCCCAGACCACTCTGTACTGAACGCACAATTAGAGTATACTAAACAGCATGATGTGCCTTTCAAGTCCCATCTCCTTAATCGCTCATTGCACAGAGGGATTTGAGTCTCCTAAGGAAGTCAATCCTCCTGTATCCCTACGTTTTTCTCTTACGAAGATATCAGTAAAAGGAGCTGCCAACCTCCTGCAGCACCTTACGCCACCTTCAACGCCAAAGGCTTTGAAGACAGCTAATTTCCATACTAATTTCCTTCTTTTCTCCCTCTCCTCAGCATAATTCCAGACCAGGCACAAGGCAAGAAGACATGTGTCGCTTGATCTAATGGCGGAGGACTAATTGCATTCTGGGATTCATGCCTGGAATTTAAAATGTTCAACAAATTAAAAAAAAAAGAAAAGCATGTTGTGCAAGCAGACCACATGCAACATGGAGACAATTAATAACCATCCTTCAGGGGAGAAAATTTGGATTGTCCAGCCTCCCCGAGGACTGCACTGCTGCCTTTATTGATATCTGTGGCCTATCTGAGACAGGCCTGCCATCCCCAGGCAGCATGACTCCACTGGGGCTCCACTGTGACTGGACTGTTATGAGGCCAACTTAGCCAGCCTGCTCCAATCATAAGAGCACAAACAAGCCCCTAACCACACTGAATGCTAAGCCAGATCAGTCTCGGGGGTGGTTTGTCAGGTTTTGCAGGGATAACATAGCATGAGATTATTTTCTCCCTCTCCCGCTCACGCTCGCTGACTCTCTCCCTCCATTTCTATCTCTGTGTGTCTGTTATTTTGAATTCATATCTCTCTGAGGAGGAGAATGCCTTTTCGACACATGCTGACAAGCACACACACACACACATCCGGATGCAGTGGCATAGACACAAATGTGCCTGCGTGCTTACACCCACACTCCCTCTCACCTCCTATCTAGCCTCAACACAAGCAGCCAAAGCATTCAAGGTCTCCATTTATATGGTTCAGCTGTGAAATTAAGATGAGGTGTTGACAAGCTAATGTTGAAATAACTAGACCCACTAATTTGCAGCCAGCCTTACGGAGCCTGTGCCATCAAATGTTCCTGAGGCCCTGTATTAAGGTGATGAAGTGTAACATTTTAAACTGGCACAATCATAGGGCAAAGTCCTCATTACCATGAATGCACTGGTGGCACATTATGAAAAGCAATAAACATGACCCTCCCCAGTGCTTCTGCATCTATCACGCAGACGACATATGGGTGCCTGCAGGGGTGGCTGTGCTTGCCTGCCTGAGGTTTGGTAACAACACTGTCATGGTCAGTGTAAGAACCTGCTTTTTTACCAGCAGGAAGTCAACTTTTGTTAGATTGACACTACAGCATTCTCACTGAGGTTTTACTGTAAGTAAAAGTATGTGCATCTGTTGTTCTTGATCATTTCTAAGAGATAGAAAGAGGCACTGGCAGTCAGAGAGAACACAGGCGGTGTGTGCTTGCGTGGAGGGATGTTGTCATCTGTGAACTTAACCTTGTTGTCTGTTTTAGCAACAGAGAGCCCAGTCAAGCTAGTCAGGATTTAGGGTATTACCACGGCTAAACAGGACACAGCCGCTCAAAACATTTTGGATATTAGATTAGATGAAGAGATTAAAGAGAGGGGGGAAATCCCAACAATATGTTTTCATCTTCCTTGCTCCCCTGGTTATGAATACAAAGCTCAATAAACACATTTACTTCAAACTGACATATGTCACCACCTATACAACGTGGCTAAGGTTAGCCAAACATGCCCCAATTCAAAAGCACAGTCGGAGGCAATGACCATGACGTCTCCGTTCACTGCTTCACTCCGAGAGGGTGAAAAAGGAACACAGCAACTCTAATTTATCTTGACGAGAAAACAGCTGTAAACACACCCACGAGGGCTGACGAGATAAGTGCCATGTTGTTGAGATGGTATCAGATGGCAGAAATGTCCCACCCAGGCACCACATTACATTTTCAGGTGTTGTATCCACCATGTTGTTCCTATTAATCAGAGCTGACACTGAATAAACGCAGCAACACAAAGCTAATTGACCATCCGCCAGGTGAACAGTAACTTGTGTGTTCATAGATCTATTGTCTATTCAGAGTCTTGGGCTAGAGGGGCTTTTTTTTTTTGCATTTCATATATTTTCTTTTTGTTTCTTGAATAGGCTCAGACCTCCTAACAAAGACAACTGATTTTGCACACTGGTGTAATCAGATCAAGATGAAATCTCCAGCACTGTATTGTGACTGTGATTACACGCATTGTGTTTCATGCTATGGAAATGGGGAAAGGATGTTAAAAGTCATGATTTTAGCAGTCAAGCATTCAAAAACATGCAGCTCCAAAATTGGCAGTCAATATAGCAGACTTTGTCCAAACCACCCCGACTCAAAGATTTATTTTTCTTTCTTTCTTTGGCCAGTTTTGGTTACCTCAAGCATTCAGAGTGTCTGTAAAATATTTGTTCTCCTAATTCAGGGATATTTTAAAAGAATGCTGCTCTAAGGTCAGTCCTCATCAGGGGAGAATGAAATATGTTAAATGAAGCACTGGGTTTATGTGGGTGAAATTCTACAGTAAATGGTAAATATCAAGAAAGGTACAAGGGTCAAAATACAATCTATAAAGCAAATCCTGTTTTTTGTTTTTTTCCAACAGAACTCCTTCTGACTAAGAAAAGAAATTCACTGAGTGAACCGGAATTTAACCATACGTCTAACCGAGTCTCGTGATAGAATTTGAAAGAGCTTCATTAACCTACAGCACAAAACATTGCAGTTGCATAGTAAATGCTAAAAAATTGTACAATTACTACATTTTCTTCACTCATTTCCCCACATAGATGCCGCTTAAAGGAGAACTCTGGTATTTTCAAACCTAGACCTTATTTCTGGCACGAAATACGTTTATCTACTCATCGAGAATAGTTTGGCGAAAGTCAGCGTCCTTTCTGAAGCTATTTAGATAAATCGCGATCGGCGTACATTCATATAACGGAGTGGACAGGGCAGGGACGATGCAGCCTCTAGATAAGGCACCATCTGTCTTTATTTCACGAATACTTTTAGACGACTGAATGAAAGAACACGTACTATTGCTCTGTTAGCACATAGCGACTGTTATGTGGCTACTTGCCACTAGGAGAGCAAACGGAGGGAATTCTACACACACCTCTACTGGGACCACTTCATCCACCCCTTGGTGCACAGTTTACTCCTTGCTCGGTGACAGTAGGAAAACTTCACACGGAGATGGCTACTGCTAGTTTTGTGCAACATGGCAGGATATTTATCAAATTTTGACAATGTGAACTACAACTTTGAGTAAGATGGACGTTCTTACCGGAGTGAATGAGCTGTGCTGCAGCCATGCGTGTCGATGAAGTCGTCCCAGTAGAGGTGTGTGTATAGCTCTTCTATAGCTGCAAGTAGCCACATAACAGCACCTATGAGCTAACAGAGCTATAGTACACATTTCATTCGTTCTTCTTAAAGTATTGGTGAAATAAAGACAGATAATGCCTTATTTAGAGGCTGCATCGTCTTTGCCCTGTTCACTCCTATATATGGATCACGAGTTATCTAAATAGCTTCCAAAGGACGCCAACTTTCGCCAAACTGTTCTTGGTGAGTAGATAAACGTATTTCATGCCAGAAATAAGGTCTAGGTTTAACAATACCGGAGTTCCCCTTTAAGATTCGATTCACAAGCACATCTACATCTTGTATTTCCACGTGTTCCAGCACAATGACGCCCATGTCTGCTAAGTTACAGGTCTTTCAACGCAGCCTAATGAGAAAAAAATTAGATTTAGTCAATTCAATCATTGAACTGTGACTAAACACGAGTTTCGCTGGTTTTCGTGCAACTAAAACACGAAAATAACTCCACAGTCTAACACAGTCTCATCGTTTTTGGTAAAATATTCCCATTTTGATTGTTTCATCACATCGATACGCTGCAGAGTCAGTATTTGGAGATCGGAGGGGATGGAGGCTGGAACTACACAAATAGTATCAGACTTGAGATTGTGACCCATCCTTCAACTTGTACTAACTTCACTTTAAAAAGTCCAGTTTGCATTTAGTTTCTTTAGTTTCATTTTTGGATTAATTTGTTGTTGCTTTGGTCTATCTATATGTAGGTATTAAATATGACATGGTTAAGGTTAGGAAAATATAATGGAGTGCATTACGTCTTACCCTGTAATAATGTTTTGCATCAAAATGTCTTCATCCTGGATTACTGACAGTCATGTCCTGCCGCAAAAGGCTAAGTGCACAAAACATACTGTACACACTTATACACTTAAGGCACAAAAAGATTTAAAACATTCTTAAATGGGACTCTATCTTGATTCTCAAAGAATGGGCTGGTCTTTGTAAAACCTTGGTGTAAGAGATCGCGGGCTCAAGACTCAACCTGTTCAATGTCTTTAGCAGCTTTGTACTTTTCTACTTTCCACTCACTCGCAATTCCTTATTTTCCTGCTCCGTTCTCACCTGCAAATGGTTTCGATTAGACATTAAAAGAATTAGAATTAATGTACAAGGTTAAATCTTCATGCTAGGATTTTCCCATTTAGATAGTAGTGACACTGGCTTTTTTGTGATTACTGTTTTGTTGCTTAAACTTTGCCCAAGACAAAACAACAACCTTGAGATACATTACATTCTTTTCTACTTATTGGACAAGTTGACAAATACATATGGTTCACATTTTCTGGTGAGACTGGGCTGGTGTGTTGAACACCTACAGTTTTTTTTCTAAATATATAATTAATGTTATTAATTGTATGGATTGTTATCTTCCTCAGCCCTGTAAAATGAGCCCACAAGCATTGTTCTTTATTTTCCAAAGATTTCACGCCAAATATGTGTTCATATATCTGAAATTAAGAGGAAAGACGATTTGGCATGTTGATAAAACTACAAAACTGCTTATATTTGTCTTTGTTAATTATTTGTTTGTCAACAGGAACTCTAAAGTCTGTAAATTATACAAATATGCACCACAATCAATTGCTAATGTTGACCAACCTACTCAAAAAGTGGTTTAAAGTATAAAGTGTTATTTATTATGCAAACATTCAATAAATACAGTAAAGGCACATTTGGCTCTAAATGTTAATTGGACTTCACACAAAGTCTGGTAATTGCCATCTAACAGCGTAAATAGCTAAACCAACTATGCATAAATGAAACAAGCTTCTCTTAAACATATTTAGTTTCAGAAGCAAATGGGTCATTGGGTTACTAATTATTAATTGTTTAAACATCAACAAACTGCATATTAAATCAGGGCAGCTTTTGATGATCCAGAGCTCCACCACCCATGCGACTTCAAACAGACACATTCAGCAATTCTTTCATTTGCATTTGTATTTAACAAGAGCCACATCCATTCTAATAAGAGACCATCTGCATTCATTATCTGCTTGTGTTGGACCAAGCAAGGTAAGACCCCTGGTATTATTAAACCTGAGCAAGAAGACCTTTATCACTTCACAAGAATACATTGTTGTGACTAAATCAGTAGCTCTGGAGGATTAAAGGAACATTTGTGGGTCATCAGGAGTTCTGAGAGATGTTTTGTTCCATGCTAACACTCATGGTCAACACTCAACAACATGGTCTCACAGCAATTTATGGAATTTATTGTGTCTATTGATTCTTTTGAAACTTTGAAACTTTTTTCTCTTCTTCATGTATACGGACATTAGAGGAAGCATGAAGGACTGTCTAGCTGTATGAGGCAAGTAGGTCCCGTTTAGGAGGCAGACCTGAAAATCTAGTACACTTTAGTCTTCACTCTTTGCTTACTTGGCCCCCTCGTTTGCTCAGATTAGGCACTTGAGTAACTTGTCTAGGTTCAGATATTAACAAAAAAAATATTGAGTTGTGAAAACCACATGGAATGCCGTAAAATAAGCAATCTCGCATCATCTCCAGTTTCGGTTGACGAGTCCCATCTGGAACAGACAAACTTTGTGCAGACATGAAATAAACGTCTCAGTGAAATGCATTACCTTTTAAATTGCGTTTGTTCCATAAAAAATGCACAATTTGTGCCTCTCTACTAGAATAGATTTTTTTTTGCTCAGTGCCTATTTCACTACGACACTAGGCTGGAAGATAATTGACGAAAACACAGCTCTTACTATAGGCACAAACATATACTCTGGATTTCCACTTAGTGACTCAAGGAAAAGTTAAAGGGAGGGAAATAAATGGCACTGAGTCATATCAGGAGAAAGCTAAGCACTTCCTTCCTCAACTCACCCATGGGTCCTGTGCCAGTGCTTTGGGGAAATTAGGATTAAAAGCACGATCAAATTAAGGTTTGTTCGACAGTCACCAGCGTATCAGAAAGTTGTGCTGAAAAGCACATTTTGAGTTTAAATTGTACCTTCAGCCATATTGTGGTGCCTCGGCTACTGTGTGGAACCCCTTAGATGGATGGTGAAAGTTGATACTAATTGATGTATCATGGAGAGGAAAAGTGTGGAATGGAGTAGAGGGCGTATCGTCATTGACGAGAGGCCCATAGATTAAGCCTGTCAGTTCCCCTTCCTTTGTATGCCTCTGGCAAGGGGTGCTCAGGAGGAATCAATTTTTTGAGACGCTGTATGGGCGAGGACCATAATAATAACATCATCTCCAGCCGAAGCCAAAATGAGCATGACCATTTGGCCCATTCAGAATCAATGTGCCACTGTCTCTGCTGTCTTACGCTAGCTCCCATAAGTCCATGTCTGTGCACGGGCCAAGGCGCAGAGCCGTGCAGGAGTTAGAGGTGATAACGCCAGCATCTGTCAGAGAAGCTTACATATTCCTTTCCAAGCAAGCAGCGGGGACAGACTACAGCATGTGGCATTCCTTGGCAGCAGAGGAAAAAAAATATGAAAGAGAATAAGTCATTCTGTGCTTTCAACTGCACTGGTTCAAACTTCCCTCCACAAACGCTTCAGATATGCTCAAAACTGACGCGAGGTTGTGAAATTCCCATGGACTCAAATAGCATAGCTCTGCCTTCTGTCTTCAAGTTTCAAGAGTCAACCTCTGCACAACTTTGAATCAAACTATGTGTTACATAAAGAAACACATGTCAAAAATATCTCGATAGAGCATGAAGGACTGTGTTCTCGTTAATGATTTAAATTTTTCTCCTAAATATAAAGCTGTGTTGATTGACAGTAGATAATTACACAGAACATCTTAATGAAGTTAACAACATTAAGATCATTTCTGCCCATGTTTCGTCTCCATCAAGTGAAAACTGTAAATTAACATAAAAAATGAGTTAAACTCATCAACAATTAAGGTCATAGTTTTCTTCTTTTTTTTTTCGGTTGTTTTGACATAATCATTTCAGATGTTGATTAAATTCCCAATAGTGACAAATATGTTTTGAACATTAATTATGAATACAATATCTTTCAATTAACGTTTTTCTTTCCCTGTAAAAAGATATAGTTCCTTTTGTAAAGGTGGGTGGACTGGATGTGTGGTAAAAAATTAGGCACAAACACTATTGATTGACAGTTTAATGAAAAAGTGGACAAGTGAACACATCAAAATGCTGACGCTAAACAGTCATTGCCACAGCACTCACAACAGAAAATGTAAGGATTTTAACATAGTGGTAAAATCAATAAAGGGCACAAAGGAATGTCAACAGCAGGAAGTATATCGAGGTAGATTGTAGCTCATATATGAAATATGGCAGCGCTCTCTGAAAGAAAGAAATACATTGTTGCTAAATAACTGCTGTAGTTTATGATCAACCCTGTAGCTCGGGGCACTGCTGTTGCCTGGATTCACACTGCACTCGACTGCAGGGGGCGGGGAGAGACATCTGCAATATTTGTGGTGCTCCAGTTTAGGCCAAGATTTTCAGACTTGAGGACGTTCAACTTCAGCAGTGTTTGGATAAGTGGCAGAAGCCTCAGCTCAGCTCTCTCTATTTAAAAGCCTCGTTGTTTTAGCACTTTAAAAAAGGAGAGATGAGAACAACTGCACAACTACACAGAAAACACTCTTAACACAAGTCTATATGCCCATTTTCTATCAACTGTTGCGTACAATGCCACCTTTTCTTATAGTCGATCAGACTATGCAAGCCTCTGTAACAGGAGGGAAATATAAAATGTGTAATGCACACATGGCCGTGAAAAAGCCCTGAGGACGAGAAAAGTCCCCTGCCACTGCCTACGGTTGTTTAACTTACTGACATTAAGAATTTACGAGCTTAAGGATTCTTCTGGCACTCTCTTCACACAACTGCAACATGTCTTAGAAAGTGTTGTGGCAGAACAAACATGTTGCTTTGTTGATACTTGCTTGTTTGTCAGGATGTGACTGCATAATGCACAAGAAGAGAAAATATTTTTTTGCAAAGACTTAAATACATCCGGGATTTTTTTCAGGCGATGGTGTGGCTTTACCTGTAATTCTGCTGTTTTCTGCACTTTTTAGGGATAATTTAATTTGCTATGGTAACCTTTAATACAGCATTACCTGATTGCTCCTTTCACATATTCTTTACATTTGTCCACATTGTTCACAAAATAAACCCTCTGCCTGATGCTTGTGTGTTTATTATACTGATAAAGATTAAGCTTTTGAAATAATATATGCGCAAATGAGGTAAATAACACATCCATAATGCACAACAATGATCTTATTCTGCTTTCAGTGTAGAGTTCAATCACAATTGATTGCAAGAGAATGGATATGGCTCAGAACTAATTCAGGGCGTGGACAGAATATTAATTGTGGTCAAACTGCAGAGTACACTTCCAATAAATAGAGGAAATTGATTTGCCGGTGTGTTTCATTGTTATTCTTGTGGCGCACTATTGTTTTTCATCCGGGTGAAACAGTCCGGGGGGGCAAAATGGACAAGCTGGAATATCAGAATCGAGCGGCAGATGTGAACGCTAGGTGTCACCCTTGTGACTTTGAAATCAGCCTGCCCCAATACAGAATGTGATGGCGGCTCGAGCGCGCGCTGGCGAGAGTCGAGGCAGACTGCTTGCTCTGATGAGGAGGAGCGTGCCTGAAACAGGGACCGGCTGTGAGCGAGTGTCGCTTCTGTCTGAATGTGAAAAGTGAGATTTCAGGGTGGGTGATGACAGACTGCAATATGTGCAGAGCTTAGAGGGGAACTTCATATTCAATCGTCTCTCAGTGCCATTGTAGTTTCCCTGCTTCTGAGGGTTGAATGCATGTAACGGTGCTGAGTTGTTCACATCACAAGGAGCCTTATGATGTCGCCCTGAATTACACGGAGATAAAAGAGAAGGGACGCTTTGAATAACGGCATAATTGATGTGTCCCTTTTATTATGATGATGAGCGGCAGGCTGGAGGTCAGCACCCACCTCATTATTAACCTCACTCACAAACAATTCCATTTAGTGACGGGAGGTTGTCTGTAGTTTTTCTTACCATATAGGCTAATTATCTATTTAATTAAACACGTCATAGTCTGACTGTCTGTAGGTGATGTGTCTCAGATTAAAAATGAAACCCCAGTATATTTTTATCGTTAAAATGTTACAATGTACTGTGAGCACCTGGACTCAAATACGATATGTTAAAAGAAAAATATCATTTTCATTATTGTGACTGTGACATTACCACCATTAGTAATACTTTTCGTCTGGCCTGTTGCAACGTGTTACAACGAGGAAGTCATCATCCAGACATATAGTGATCGTTTATTAGTTATTGAGAATTAACTCACCACCTCGCCCGGTGTTGCTGAAGTTCAGATTTAATGCACAGTAAATGCCTGGGATCCATTTTGGGGTGTAAATGATGTAACATGATATCTACAGTTGCAGAAGCTGTATAGTTCAACAGGCCTATGCTTGACGTTAAAATATGCAGAAGGTAGCAGGAAATGCTCTTTGGTTCTGCAGTGCTATCTGCTCCGCAGAGGGGTCACATGGCAAATGTGAGGATCCCCGTGGTGAAGATGTGTGTTGTGAAAATATGACTGCTGTAGATGAGAAAGCAAGCACAATTCTGTAAAGTTGCCCCTACAGTATCTCCACTGCTGTGGAAATAGTATCTTTCTGTCTTTGCTGTGGCACCCATGGGAGCTCTCTCTAACACCCCCCAATGGGTCCCCCAGACCCTACTTTTGGAAGCAGCTCTAACGATCGTCTAATACTCGGCGTCGTGTTTCAGCTTGTACGCTGTAATTGCCCGTTGAGTCGTCCATCTGCAGGAGAACAGGTAGTTGGCCGTGTTTCATTGCTGTACTTTGCCCCACCCACCAGCAGCGCCAACCCTCCTGTGTAACCCCTGATTGGCTGAGGGGATTGCGGGTCCTGAGACTGAGCGCTCGGCTCTGAGCTGCGCGTCTGCCAGTGTGCACCAGTGAAGGGAGAGGAGCGCTTGTTGGAGTCAACTAGACAGCCTACAGGAGACGAGTGGTGATTTTGTTTTCTGCCTCAGTCAGGCTGGATATAGGCTACAGTGCTTATTTTTTGCTGCGGCTCAACATGAAATGCGTTTTGAACACACTGTAGGCTCTGGCATCGTTTCATCTCTCTGGCTTTTGGCTACATTTTTCGTCGGATTTCTTTGTGTGTGTGTGTGTGTGTGTGTTGCCTGGACTAAAAACCGGGACATGTGTAGCCTTTTCCAAGTGAGATACGAAGGAATTAATTAGTAAGTAAAAGCTGAAAGACTTGCGAAAGGGGACGAGAGACTAAATCAGCTTGAAATAAAAAGGTAATCGGGACTTGAGTGATGTGATGAGACATTCCTGCAACTGCACCCTTCTTAAAGCAAAGATATCTGGACTTTCGGTGTTGAATAATTTTGTCACTGCGTATCCGTTTAGCTTTTTTTATTTAAATCAGACGTGCTTTTTTGAAAGCCTAAAACTGCCGACCGCAGAGGAGATGTAATCTCTGCTTGTAATATAGCCTATCACACAGAACAAGATGTTTATCCAAACTGCGACTTAAACATTAACTTGCATCAGGGCGGAAAATTGAACACGGACTTTTGAGCCTCATCACTTCATCTGCACGGAAGATTAACATTTTTGTGGACTTGCTCACAGAGGAATTCGCATTTTGAGTCTATGCAGTCCGAGCCTTTCACCTCCTTTCGGCTCTCTTGAAAATGGACAGTTCATCATACGAGTCGTGTGTAAGAGCAGTTTGCTGCTTGTTAAGAGCTGCATGGATTTCTACGGCTAAACCACTGCTGTGAGAAGATTCAGCATGTTTTCACAAATCCGTCACCCTCAATGTTTCGCCCGCTGCAGTAGAGTGGAGGATGTGCTCTGCCTGAGAGGAGCGAAATAGTCTAAAGCACTTGTTAGAATTGTAGCTCTCAGGCCATGATTTAATCTGCACACTGAAGAAATACTGAAACAATTTTTTTCTGGACATTTTTAATGACATGTTTCATTTTTGTATTTATTCCCGTTTTCTCTGACGTGCATTCACGTGCGTAATTATTAAGATCTTTATCAGGTACAGAAAACTCAACAGGTACGATGCAAACCAAGGAGATGGAATTAATACAGTTAACTGCTGTGTTCCTCTTATTTTGGGTCGGGACTGAGGCTGTTATCAACCTAAAATATGGAATAAACGAGGAGATGAAGCCCGGGTCAGTGATTGGAAACGTGACAAAGGACGCACTTAAGCAAGGATTTCAGATTGCACCACAGCCCCCCTACTTAAGGGTTATTTCCAATTCTGAACCACGGTGGGTGGAACTCAGTCCAGCCGGAATCCTTACAACCCAAATGAAAATAGATCGGGATGTAGTTTGTCGACAAAACCCAAAGTGCATTATTTCCCTAGAAGTGATGTCAAACTCAATGGAGATCTGTGTCATCAAAGTTGAAATTGAGGATTTGAACGATAACGCGCCCAGGTTCCCAACGAGCCACATTGATATTGAAATTTCAGAGAATGCCTCCCCTGGTACCAGGTTTCCCCTAGAGGGGGCAAGCGATCCGGACTCGGGGATCTTTGGAGTTCAGTCATATTCCATCACTCCAAATGAGCTTTTTGGACTAGAAATCAAGACCAGAGGGGATGGGTCCAAAATTGCTGAGCTTGTTGTGCAAAAATCCTTAGACAGAGAAACCCAGTCCCACTATACGTATGAAATCAGTGCAGAAGATGGAGGAGACCCTCCTAAGATAGGCGCGGTCCAGTTGAATATCAAGGTAATAGATTCTAACGACAACAACCCTGTTTTTGATGAGCCAGTGTATACCGTTAATGTGATGGAGAATTCCCCCATCAACACATTAGTCATAGATCTGAATGCAACGGATCCTGACGAGGGCACCAATGGAGAGGTTGTGTACTCATTCAACAGTTACGTCACCGAGAAAACGAGAGATGCTTTCAAAATTGACCCCAGAACCGGGATCATCACTGTCAACGGGGTTTTGGATTATGAAACAACGCAAATTTACGAGATCGATGTTCAGGCCAAAGATTTAGGTCCCAACTCTATCCCAGCCCACTGCAAAGTCACAGTGAATGTGATGGATACGAACGATAACCCACCTATCATCAGCCTTCTCTCCCTGAACACAGAGATGGTGGAAGTTAGTGAAAACGCACAGCGTGGATATGTCATTGCGCTGGTGAGGGTGTCAGATAAGGATTCTGGGGCAAACGGCAAAGTGCAATGCAGGCTGCAGGGCAATGTTCCGTTTAGACTGCAAGAATACGAAAGCTTCTCCACTATACTTGTTGATGGCAGGCTGGACAGAGAGCAAAAGGACACTTACAACCTGACTATCCAAGCGGAGGACAGTGGCATCCCTCTTTTACGCGCCACAAAGTCTTTGGTAGTGAAAGTAACAGATGAAAACGATAACCCGCCCCACTTTCTCAAACCACACTATCAAGAGATGGTGATGGAAAACAACCTCCCCGGCTCATGTCTGCTCGCAGTATCAGCAGAAGACCCGGACCTGGGGATGAATGGCACAGTTTCATATTCAATAGTCCCTGGTGAGATTAAGCACATGGATGTAAACACATATGTCAGCATAAACCCATCTGGTCGCATTTACTCCATGAGATCATTTGATCACGAATACACAAGGACTTTTGATTTTAAAGTTTTGGCCAGAGACAACGGTAATCCGTCCTTGTCCAGTAACGCCACGGTGCGTATTGTAGTGCTAGATGTAAACGACAACACACCTGTTATGACAAACCCTCCGCTGGTTAATGGAACAGCGGATGTCTCCATCCCGAGAAACGCTGGGGTGGGTTACCTGGTGACCCAAGTGAAAGCCGAAGATTACGATGAGGGGGAGAACGGCCGGCTGACCTACACCATCTCAGAGGGGGACAGGGCTTACTTTGAAATTGACCAGTCGAACGGGGAGGTGCGCTCCACCAGGATGTTTGGAGAAAATGTTAAATCCACATACGAAATCACAGTTGTGGCGAGGGACCACGGCAAGCCCTCCCTGTCCGCCTCGGCCTACATTGTGGTGTATCTATCACCAGACCTGAACGCACAGGAGCCTATTGGACCTGTCAACCTGTCCCTCATATTCATCATCGCCCTGGGCTCTATCGCAGCCATCCTGTTCATCACCATGATTTTTGTGGCGGTAAAGTGCAAGAGGGATAACAAGGAGATCCGGACGTACAACTGCAGGTACTGACTAACCCCCCCGTGTGTGTGTACTTATGTGGATATTTGTGTGCCTGAATCTGCCAGTTGCCAGTGCATTGCTTTTATCACGCAGCATGTAGAGGCCCTGTATAAGTGAGGACTGCAGATCTCTCTTTTTCTCTCTCTCTCGCAGCTCCACAGCTGAGCTCGACCTAAATGAACCCGACTGCTTTAAATCAGATACATTCTGCTGAGACCCACTATTCTGTGTTAGGGAAACGTGATTGATGGATTTAATCCTTCCATTGTAACCAATTGACTCATAAATACGACGCGTCAACTGTCATGTTCAATTTGCGGATGTGTTGCCGGACAGTTAACGTCCCACTGATTCAATGGCAGTCCCAGACATTTATTATTTAACGTCCACCGTGGCTGATTGGCTGTTATCAGCTTTAATCTATTGTGATTATGCACAGTCCTCTTGGGTCATTCAGATCCCCTTCTGGTTTCTTCCTCACCAAGGTGCATTATTAAGAATTATAGTGTCTCAATATTATAAAATAACATTTAAGCGCTTAAGCTCGTTGTTTGGATGGCATAAAACTATCTTCAGAGTCATTAGGACAGATTTATAGAAAGATCATTAATTTCTGATCTTGCATTCATGGGAATTCTGTTTTCTTCATCAATTTCAACATCAGTTCTGGCTTTGATTTCCCTGCATGTGCCACATTACCACTGTAAATTTACATATAGATTGGATTTGAGAATTTAACCTGAAGCTATAATCATATTTTGCTCCTCACATAATTTTGTTGATTTGAGGTTAACTTCATGTTTCAAGCAGTAGTGATCGTGACAAAATGTACAGACACTCCCTCAATATTAATCTGTTATTTATTTGTTTATTTTTATTGATTAGCAATGGTCTTTTTGTTTCATATTTGGCTTTATATTTACACAGCAAATGTTAATCCAAAGACTGATTAGAGAAATTAATCATCCCTCTAAGAAAAAACATCCAAAACAATCAGGTACCTTTAGCTTTAGACTTGATGGACCCATATCTACTATCCACTTATAAATACTTTTTCTGAATGTTTCACGCAAGCTTGATTTAAAATAGAGTGAAAAATATGAACTTACATCTCTATCAAAAGAAGTTCTGCTCTTTTTTAATGTCAGTCAAACATTTCTTGGAGAGAAGAAACAATGACACACAACAACAATTTCAAAATTCAAAACTGCTCCCAGTACTTTACTCTCCTAGTGTGAGCCCCTTTCCCTGCTGGGAGCTTTAATCAGCGCTGATGTGCTCTGCCTCTCAGTTGCCACCTCAAATATGAGGAGTAGTTATCTCCAATTTATTGCTTGTCCTCTGTCAGGCTGCCTGACTCTGAAGTTTTTCCCCTCCCAGATTCCAATTTGGGTACAGAGAGCAGAGACAACATGTTAAAAGTGATGAATGAAAAAGAGATGCAGTGTTTTCTGCCCCTACAGCTGCCCATTTTCTTTCCTCTGACTCAAGAAGAAACAGAAATGGGAATGGGAGCTGTTTTCAAGATGCAATCTAAAAGACAATTGAAATAGACAAACTACAAGGGTGATTTAGAAGAGACAAAGGATTAGTGCTGCATTTCACTGTGGAACAGAGGTCAATGGGGCCTTTTGCACAGACATTTCAGACAAGGCAAGAGACCGCAACAGAGACATTCAAGAGATAGCAATTTCATGGGTATATATTTATATATGTAATTTTGTTTTTGGTTTATTAGGGGGACTTAAGCCATATGTTTTATTCCATTTAAAAGTTAGATTTAAACTTCTACATAGTTTGAAGCAATAAATATAGCAAAAAAAGCATCATACATAATATAGAATGTGTCTTGTGAGGTTGGTAGTCATCACTAGAGTACTTAGCATCTGTTCTCCTGTGAAAATTGCAAATGTTGCGCAAAGAGTAGATATTTCCCCCAATCTGAGGATCCTTTGATAAAGCGGTGCTGTGTTGCTCATTTGCTCCTATTAAAGTCAAAATACTCAAGTTTGCAGATGCAAGTGAGAGCAGCTAAGTGAATTTGAATCTGCAGTTCTCCTGACTCTGTATTGCTGGTGGGCTTGCTTGCTAATGAAAGGAAAAAAATGTAATTAGTGTAGGTTGTGTGCTTTGAATATGATTGCACATACCGGTGGTGCTGCTCAGTATGAGTGTACTCTTTTGCTTTGCTTCTGTGGTTTTGGCATGTTTGCATATAGTCTGCCTGTTTGTGACATGTGAATTGTTGAGCATGCAAATGCAAACAAACAGAGGATGACAGCTCCATTTCAAGCCGGGTGTGGGAATTCATTTAGGTGTGCTGTTCCATCCCTTGACAGGGGCAGTGAGCCTCTGTCTGGCACCCGTGGTTGAACAACGCCCTTGTTGGCATGATGGGCAAGCTTTTTGACCATGTGGGAGAGGGTGGGGAAGGCAGAACACTACTTTATTGAGTCTGTTCAGTTTCTTCTACTTGCGCAGGGTGGCGGAGTACTCATATGGCAACCAGAAGAAGTCCAGCAAGAAGAAGAAGCTGAGCAAGAACGACATCCGCCTGGTGCCACGGGACGTTGAGGAGACAGACAAGATGAATGTGGTGAGTTGCTCATCTCTCACCTCCTCGCTCAACTACTTCGACTACCACCAGCAGAGCCTGCCGCTGGGCTGCAGGCGCTCCGAGAGCACCTTCCTCAACGTGGAGAACCAGAACTCACGCAATGCAGCTCCCAACCATGGCTATCAGCACCCGTTCACAGGGCAGGGCCACCAGCAGCCAGACCTCATCATCAACGGCATGCCGCTGCCAGAGGTGAGATACTATCCAATGCGCTCTGTCCTTTATCCTTGGCTAGGCTGCTTTGGCTGTTGGAAGTAGAATAAAAGAGGAAATTGATTTTTAAAAATGTGTTTTTGTGATTTAATGCAATGAGGCAGCAAAGACATACTTACCGTTGCACACTTAGCTTTTCATTAATGATAATAGATCAAGCCAAATCTTAGCAAACTACATCATGCACCCCCTACATTTCTCAAGGTCTAGGGATATTTAGCATTCCATAGCACCAAAGTGTATAGTGTATAGTAAAATATGTGTCTGTTGCTGATGGAAAAGCTGAGCTATTTGAAATGGCAACGTGTCAGTGGAGTGGAATCCTTCAAGGCATTTCAAGGTGCCCAGACACTGGAGCTGACCTGTGATGTGAGCGCTTTGCCAAGCAGAATTTGGAGGCCTGACAAAGTGGATTATTTGGCCACTCACACTGCACTTGTTTTCTTTCTTCTTTTTTTTTTCACTTGTGTGTGCTGAGCTACTGCAAAACGAGCAGGAGTTTGTGCACCTGCCAGATGTATTGACTTGGTTAATCAGCTCCACCACACATCATTTCAGGTGCTAACAGAAAGAATAATCATTGCTTAAATCTGTATGTCGTCCATTTGGATGCAATGTTGCCGCATGGCCGCCCTGCACAGCCAGCCATTGAATTACCCTGACACACCACGCGTGGCTCCAGCAGAGCAGTGAAAGTCTGACTTGAAAGACTATTCAAGCTGACAGGTGCATGCCGACCAGCTGATCTTTAGTTTATAGATTTTTGTATGTATGAACTCTTCTATTGGATTCTGTTGGCAATCTCCCTCTTTCTGTTCATGACCGACTTCTCTCATGGGAGAAAGGGACATTTATGTTTGTGCGTGTTAAAAAGGGAGGATGTGCATCAGTTGTGTGTTTGTGTGAGAATGTGTGCCATGCTTACTTACATAGACAGCAGCAAATAAGCTCCATCTCGACATAAACACACTTCTGTAATTGATGAGCCCAATCTCCGTTTGACATTCAGTGAGGAGAGGGAGGGGGTGTTGGCTTGGGAGTGGGGGTCTTAAAACAAGAAACACAAGATGGATATTGATATATTGACTGGATGATCCAGAGAGATCCAGGCACCATTGGATCCTGAGGGGTCAATGAGACCTACTTACAGGCGTGCTGATTTACTGGGCCTGTCTGAGCTGCTTGGTTTGAGTGTGTGTTTGTGTGTTTATGTGTGTGAGAATAACACAGGTGGAAAGAATGAGAAATGTTGAGGGGGTTCTTTTGTGGTGTTATGCAGTCAGTGGAGGCAGAGGAAGGGGATTCAGCAGGTACATGAAGTGACCCGTATGCTGTGATTGTGCTTGCTGGTGGGTAATGCTTTGTAAGATTCCACTACTCTTCCTCAGCCAAAAAGAAGACAAAAGACACTTGGATGTTTGTGAGTGCAGAAAGAAATAAAAAATCTCTTGCAGCATCCTGCTTATGTGGCTGAAGCATCCAATAAAAGTGCATTAGCCGCAGGATTAGGACACCCTTTATTTGTTTCAGCTAATGAAAAAGAGGAGAAGGAGACAAATAGGGAGGAAGATTGATTTTGATGATTCATTATGCAAAGCTTGGAGTTGTCTTGATAGAGCGGTGTGAGGGCAGATAGACAGATAAGGAGGGTGAATCTTGAGTCTTAGTGCCAGGTGTCTGAGCTAAGACCACGTTTTCTCATTTTCTCAGAGGCAGTCGATTGGCTTGATAGAGGCTGGAGCTGTTTAACATGCAGCTTCCACCTCTTTCTTTCTTGCACTTGATGTTGACAAACATCTCTTTGACCCAGTCTTTGCATATTTTCCCTGGACTGAGAAAAGAGAGTGTGTGTGAGTGATTGGGAAAGTGGGGAAGAGCGGCAGCAGGAGCGTGCCTTATCCTCCAGCAGAGTAACCCAGCACAACAACAGTTGTCATTGTTTTCTTTCCTCCCCACCGTGACATTTGCAAGAGACAGAAGCTATCCAGTATGTACAGATGTTGCTCTTAAATAAAAAATGTGCTCAGTTTAATTACAATGCCATTTATAGCACAAACAAACTGCAACGAAATGACTGATAATTGCTTTGTTACAATGAGCAAGCATGGGCTTGAAACCACTTGACTGCACAAGTCCTCAACCCATATTCCATTGACTGGTTAGGACACACGAGTGGCTGCACTGTTGTGATTACTGAGACTGCTTTGTCCCCCAAAAATGATTTTCATTCTGAGGGCAACCTCGTAATTACCCATGATTCATTTATCCTGGGCAGAAGAGGCTTTTGTTTTTTACACCAGAGTACAGTGTGGTCCCCGTGTTTGTTTATTTTCCGAAAGGGCAGTTAAGTCATCATAGTCATCAGATCATGATCAGAATTGGTTTGCTAATGGAGGGAAGGAGGATACGGGCTTGTGTTGATTTGTAATTTATGTATTTGATCGATACAGAGTTCTCCCCCGTTGTTAGTTTATGTGAGGCTGTGAGCATCCTGCTCATGTCAGAGCGGCAGCTGGAATCGAGCTATTCCTCCTACACACAAAACACGCTGCCACACACTGCAGACTTGGCCAAGATAACAGTGACAGGCATCCCCAAAGGCCTCATACCTGCAGTTGCATTGTGTATACAGTCTTCTCCCCTGTGAGAATGTTCACAAGTATATACCTCCTTGAACATCGCTCTCCATTGTTTTGCAAAGCATCAGCTGTGAGCTGTTTGTTAGACCTGCCTGTGGTAGCACTAATATGAATGCTCACAGGAGAATAGAGCTGTCTTCCATGGCTTAATTATAGTGAATCACATGGTGGGGGAGACAATTATACAGTAAAGGAATGGCCTTTGGCTAGAATGTGTTTTTGAATTTGTAATGCGCACTAAGACTTTTCACACCTGTGATTCCAGATAATGAGCATAGCAGGAAAAAGAGCTCTCGTACTTTATCGATAAGCGTTATTTACGTAAGACAATGATTTTCTTTTAGATGGATGATATATCAATCTTGAAAAGGTGGTTGGACATTGTACTGCATGGTGTTAAATCTTCATATTTCATTGAGAGTGCGTCCCTTAAGTAAGAGTCATTCTATAGCATAAGCAATTATCTTCCACATGCTTTCTCCTTATTGAAATTGAATGTTGTTACGTAAGTCTTAATGATGGTGAATTGTATTGTATCCAACAGTGACAGGTCCCAATTCTGACTCTCACAGCAAATCAAACAAAGCTAAATAATTAAAAAATTTTACAAAACAACTGAGAAAAGATCTGACTGCACCAGCCTGGCTGATTTTCTGTCTGAGTTGATATGGATGTAGGAGGAAACAACAGGGAGTGGTTCCTGCAAGGCTGCACATCCCTCTCTATCGCTTCACATCAGGACAATATACATGGGAGCATTCAAACGTGTCATATTGAGCATGCAAAGTAGATGTCATGCTGTCAGTGCATACTACACATCTGTTGAAACTGCCAGTCTGCTCCCACACACACATTCATGAATACACACGCAGACATAATATTTCTTTTGTAGTGTCACATTTATTTGAAATATGGGTTGGGACATTATCATTTCCATCATTATGAGTGAGTGACTCAGAAATCTCACAGAAATAATAGAGGCATAATTCAACATTATTATTAATCAAACATTGTTGGGATTCTGCATTTAAACTACTTTGTTTTTGTTGTTTTGATGATGCCAGCACTGAGTTTTAGATCGGGTTCGATATATGTATTCTGCCAACATTTCCAAAAGAATTTGTTTCTCATTTTATGGTTAATAAAAAATGTCACACATTTACAACAGTTCTATTTTTATGACGACTGTTCCTCACTGTGGTTCTGCAGTGTATGAAATAGCGAATGTTTTCCCCTTATCTCAGCAGCTATTCAATATTATAATGAAAACTACATTAACATTCTGAACCTCCTGCATAGTCAAGAGGATACAGCAGATTTTGACTGGTTGTTTCAGCTTAGTTTTCATTTGATCTTTGCTAATTGTATCTGGCAAAATGATTTAGCTTTGTTTGTTTGTTTTCTTGAACAAGCTGTGATTGACAGAAACTGGAGGACATTACTGACGTTTGAAATGTCGTTGAGAAAACAACGCAGAAGAGAGCAGAGATGCAGAAATTCAAACCAACCCCTTCTCTCTTGTCTCATCTCAGCACTCATGTTGCGGCTGAGTGTTTTAGTTGGAAGTTCTAAAAAATGTAAAAGGTTCAAGTTTAAACTTCACCTGTTTCTAAGGTGCATGCTGCGGTCAAAACTCCACCAACTGTAATTTTTTACTAATAAGAGAGGGAATGTTATAGAATAAGGCATGACGCTATTTAAATAATTATACACATGTTCTTGCAATGCCTTTCTGAATAGATATCATTATGTAAACTTAAATTAGATGTCCTTATTTCATGCATATATTCTTTCAATATTCAAAAGGTAAAATGTGGGTGGCTTTTCAGTTTTTCAGTTCAGTCATCATCAATTCTATATATAATGTAACAATTTAATGGGCATAGCCATTTTTCCTTTAAGAAAAGGAAAAATGGAGAAAAGGAAAAATAGAGAGAAAATACAAAGCTTTGCTGACATGACTGAATCTTCTCATCTCTCAAAGGTTTGTCAAAAGCTGATTGTGGGAAGAAACAGTGACTGGTTCTTTTGTAATAAAGGAAGGGATATATAGGTGCTTGATCTTTTTAAGTGTTTTATATTTGTTTAGAGATATGTGTTTCATTCTTTAAAGTTTTCTCTTTCCAGAGCCAATAAAAAAGAATAATTTTATCTCCAGGAGCTTCAGGTGCAGATTGATTGAGTGTCAGATGAATCTGTTAATTATTTAAATAGATTATTTGAAAGGCAGAAGTTTTAGTGTCACTCTACTTTTCAAGTGTCAGTGTTTATAAGGTGACATAACATCATGTACGTCAAACATGCTGTAAATTAACTGTATGACAGTGATTTACCCACTGCCATCCTCAGCTGGCTCCTCTCTTCATGTTTAACAGACAGCATTGCTGTGGCTATGGGTGAGTGAGCGACATTACTCAACAAGATGGTTTTCAGTTCGTGTGCAACCAGTGCTAGTTTAACACTCGGTTGGATTTTTATAGCCCTGACCCTAACCCCCGACGCCCCATCACTGTGTGTCATTCTTGATGTTGCAGGGGTACAATGAAATGACATAACAACCCCAGGCAGCCACTCGGAAGCACACAGCCTCTCAGGGTTGCCACCCTCTCGTTAAGATCAGAGCATCCAGCCAAAAGACCTTAAGAGTCAAAACGCATGAGTGACAGCGTCTGATGTATGCATGTCACTATGTGTCGTTAACCACATGTGACTTGTACAGTTTGTACAGCGGGAGTAACACGGTAGGAAAATGGCAAGGCCCCGCAAATCGAGGAGAGGCGGTTGGGAAAGAAGAGCAGAGTGGGATCTATTTATAGAATGCCAATGATTTCCCTCAACCTGTGTTGCTGCTGCCTGAAGCATGCTATTTCTTTCTGTTAAATGCATTGTTAAGATGAGGACAAGATTTTTTCCCTCTTACCATATTAAGGCAATCATGTCACCTTTTTTTCTAATAGAAGATGCTCATTTTCCTTCGAAAAAGAAATAGAAATGTTCAGATTTGTTGTAAGAGATGCTTTTAACAAAATATAGAAGTTTGAGGAAAAGTTAAGGGTTTTGCATACCCTGCTCTTTTTCTTGAAAATCTTAACACAAACACAAAAATGAATTCAGCCTAAATCAGCCAACTCCATCTTCAACCTTTAGAAAGTTATAAACTTAGAATTACTTTTAAAAAACTCCATCAAATAGAAATAATTAGCTTTCTTGCAAAACCCATTAAACAACAAAGTGAGACAAAAATAGTCACACAGTGGCTGAAGTCATCCAGCAGTTTATGTAGTTGGATCTTTGTTGGACACGAATCTAAATGCAAGAAGGGCGTATAATGGTACTGGGCTTATAGGTTGATTGGTCCACCCGCTAATGAGAAAAGGCTAAATGGAGTGAAGGAAATGGACACAGTGATGATGTTTATCGCTGGGGAAGGGGACATCATTACGTACCTTGTTAAGCCCTGCAAGCAATGCTGCGTGGCCATAATTACCCATTAAATGAGTTTCCTGTGGCGTTGTTTGGTTTTTTTTTTATGTCTCAAATTAAACTCTCTGACACAAATATGCTTTTCTTTTCTCTAATGAAAATCCTTCAGAGCTCAAGTCCCAGCACAGAGGTGTGAAAATGCACCATCAACAAAGATTTATCAAGGTATACTGAATTGGTCGCACAAAGCCCTTTCACACATATTTGCTGTCGAATTCCTTCCGTTTGGTGTTGTAATGCAAAACTACAGGGGAGTTTACCTCATGAAAGTATAAAGAAAAGTTTTGACAGAAGAGGGCTCCCAGAGTATGAAAAAAAACTCTCATTAATGCAGATTTTGCTGCCTGTGGTGGAAATGCCTGTATTTACATTAATATAGGAGAGAAAAGGTCAGCTTGCACACTTAAAAACACAAACCCCAAGACTTGTTATGACCAAGAGGGAAATCTATTTGCAGTGGAAGCTCGTAAAACTAGTTTCTGTGCTACATTCTGTGTGCCAGGAGGAGCGTGCCCACCTCTGTCCTTGCAGCTAAGGAATATTAAAATGGAAGCATTTGTATGATGTCTACTGGTATGCAGTGGAAGAAAAACATTGACACTTTTACAATATATTTGTCCCTCCTTGTGGATAACTGTAACAAAAGAATTGCCATCCAGTTCCAAAGAAAGTCTTCCTTTTTGGTCTGTTAAGAAATAACAAAACGAAAAACAGGTGTTTTTCAGAAAATAACCAAAGTGAGAAAAAAGTAATTACAGTTCTCTTGTAATGACAATTATGTGTGCCCAAAACTAATTTCATCCAAATATGCTGAGAGAAAAGATATTAATTAGAATTCATGGATATCAGGCTTGCAATTGTGTTTCTCTGTCCTGCCTTAGTCACACTGGGGGTTGCCAAACTTGTATCCACATTATTGTTAAGAGAGTTCCCAGGGCTTTCTCCTGAGTGCTGCTGCTATGCCTCTTTGAATGACAGGGAAATGTGAGGGGGGAGGTATGTGAAACGCAACAATACTAGCTGTGAATGGAAACTTTTTCCAAGAAGCCAACTCTGACACCAGGGAAGAGTGACCTTTCCAAGTGTCCTGTTTTTTTGCTTAAAACAAAGAGGGGACAGGATGATTTTTAGTTAGCATTTCCCCCATCAGATTAAATGTCAACTTCTGCATGCATAATTGTAGAATGGAAAGGAGGAAGACTCAAAGTGAACAAATTTGCCGGTGGATATATGAATCCTGAGCTCAGGTAGTCACTGCACTGCAGAGATTGTCACTGTACTTTCAGCGGCAGTATATTTGAATCTTTATGTTTGGGCTGCAACTGCTTTGCAATAATTACAACATTGAGTGAAACTTAATCCAGCTGGAAACAACACAATTATCCATTTGTCTCATGTCTACCTTTTTAAAGAGTTTAAAGAGGATGGAGCAGACAAAAGGAAACAAACATCATTGTGTTACTCACACAAATGCTGCATTATACCTTTGTTTTGTTCACTCCAGTGGCAGAGCAGTCTCTCCTGCCCCCCCCCCCCCCCCCCCCCTTCTTTCTAGCAAATTCATACAGTGCTTTTGTTTCTAGACATAAACCTGAATTTGCATTATGGAGTACATGTATGGGCTCTTTGATGAGCACAGAGGCTGTTGGCAGACCAGCCACTATAGCAGCAATATCAGGCACCTCAGAGGCATGCAGCAGTATGGCTAGAGGAGCAGCAGGGTAGCGTAATTGTGCATTGTTCATCCACAGAACAGAGGCAGAGCATGTAATGAGCTGTAGCATTTTCACCCAGCCAGCCTAATGGGCTATGACCGAGTATAGGCCTTCATTCCCTCTGCCCTGTGTGGCCAGTGTCTCAGGCCTCCGCTTTCTTTCCTCCCATTCTCCCATTCTTCTCTGCCCGATCAGCGTCAGCCATTCCTTCACCCCTGTTATCCCCCTTCTTTATCTCTGCTCCCTTCCCCATTGTCCCCCTGTCTGAGGAGATGGTGGGACCCCTAATGTGTTCAGTGTGTGGCTCCTTTTCTCATTCATAATGTCTATAAACCTCTAAGCGGTAAGTCTGATTCAGCCTGACATAAATCAGAATAGCTCATTGATTGAGCCCCGAATGCAGTGTGATTACATTAAAAACCCAAACACTGAATACAAATAAAAGTTCAGGGGAGAATTTGCTGATGTTAGTTATAGGGGATTTGTTGTTAGGACTCGGCTCATTTTTCTATCAAAGGCTGTTTTGCATTTTGATTATCTAGTTCTCATGAAAGCAATTCAGGTGGGCCTGTTTCACTCAGGTTTGTTTTCTTGGAATTAGGGCTTTTCACAGACATATTATTTACACCCATATGTAGTTTCCAGAGAGGTGGGAAACCATTTCTTTGCATGAGAGATACCAGGTCAAGTTGGGATGACAATAATGTGTGCTGGGGAACATATTGCATTTACTCTG
The DNA here is from genome assembly GCF_036924035.1 of Leuresthes tenuis. Lineage (NCBI taxonomy): Eukaryota > Metazoa > Chordata > Actinopteri > Atheriniformes > Atherinopsidae > Leuresthes > Leuresthes tenuis. The sequence continues at coordinate 11,098,612 of NW_027325365.1, read as the reverse complement.
GAGAGGGTGTGGATGTTGAAAATACTATGAATGACATTAGTTATGATTGCCTGGCAAGGGAATTAATGACTTCACCCACATCTTTGTTCTCTCTCACAGGATCAGAAAACAATATTGAGGGTTAAGTTGTCTCGCTGTGGATTACAAATGGACATCACTCCTTGACTTTCCCCTCACGTCCATGTTTTGACATACCAACGCTCAGGCAGCCGAGTTAATGAATGAAAAGCGCTCGGATTCTGTCTCTGAGACTGCTCTGGGTGCAGTACATTCGACAGTAACCTCCTTAGTTCAAGATTAGCTGTTCCCAGTTCAGGTTTATGGAAGCCAGTGAGCAGGGAAGGCAGCATGTCTGTACTTGTTAAAGGGAAGATTGCTTATAATCTCTGTGCTTTAATAACACAGATTGACTCCTCCTTTGGGGAGCACAGCAGCAAGGTTGCTAAGGAGCTGAGTTCACAATGCTTTTATCTAGTTCAGGGCTGTTACATCAAAGCACACTGTAATGCATCAGCATGTATAATAGATGCACATACATGCACACACTCAAAGGAGCATAAACACTGCAAGAAGAGAGAAGCTTTTAGCTTCTTAAAATACTCAAAGACTCTAAAGGAAACAGTGAGAAACTCCAAATGTTTCTGTCATGTTTCTGTCACGCTGATGTGATGATTTGTTGATAAGGAGTACTTGTGGTGCTTCTCAGTTTTCCAGTTTTTTGTTTGAATTAAACAAGGTATAATGTCATTCATGCTGGCATAGAGATGCACGTTACCTCTGGCTTGAGCAGTGCTTGCTGTTTTTACAAGTTTTTTGTCACCAGCACCAAGCTGAACAAATTGATGTAATTCTAATATCAAACTTCTCCTCCAAAATGTTTTCCAAAATGTCAGTCAGTTCCTTTTATTTCATTATTGCGTAAATTAATTTTTTTTCCCTGTGTAAATAATTTATCCCAGAAAGAGATAATCCAGTCTGAGCTTTGTTCTTCTCTCAGTCTCCTGCCAAAATGTTGTCCACTCTAAATGTTAATGTGTGGCTGCCCCTTTTTTGTTGGTGTGCGATAGGACAGCAGACAAAATACCAATAGTGTTGGGGGAGGACAGGCAGTGGGAGTAGTGTTCTGACTTTTCATTTGTTCGCTACCCAGTAATGATTATTTTAGCCTCTAAGCCCCAGATTTGGCCTTGTTTTGCTGTGGGAAGCAGCATCAGCGGGGACAGAGCAGCCTTGCCCTGGCTGAGAAGCTTGTCTAGTGGCTAAGCTGGTTGGCAACAGGAGTCAGGTACACAACATGGAAGACATTTGGAGTGTAGTTATAGCAGGTCAGCTGGGAAGTGAAAGAGCAGAAAATAGTAGAATTGTTTAGGCAAGGATGGCTTGGGTTTAGCTACTGTGTTCCTTTGTGCAATCATGTGGTGGCTGAGTGTAAAAAATACATTCTAATTATAGACCGTCATCATTTGCCTTGTTTGTAGGGCTGGTAACAAGCCAGTTGCCAGCTTGCTTGAGCAACTGCAGAAAGCTGACTTTTGGTTTAATTTGGAGGACTAGCTATAATCCAGACTAAGTCTTCTAAATCTGAAGCCTCCCCCCTCCTCCCACTGCCATTGGATTAAGGGAGTGTCTTTAAAAGGATGAGGACCTGCTTATCACTGCTCTCCTCAACACTTGTTTGGGACTTCAGACGTGGAGGAGGACAGTCCATCGTCACCCAACGTGCCCAGTGTGGTTGTGAATCTACAAAATTAGGCGACAGCTGTAAATCAATGACAATCACAGTTTACACTTTTTGAAACTCCCACAGTCACAAAGACAAATGAATCCTAGCATATGCCTTAGCTCCCAACCCGGTGAGTTTCATCAGAAAGCTGTATCAGACTAAAGAAAAGTTAATAAATCAGATGTCCAACAGCAATTGGTTAGTTCTTGTTTGTTTTAATCACTTTAACACCTATAACTGTTAACTGTTTAGAAACAAAGGCTCCAGCTTTCATGGAGCTGAAAAAATGTGGATTTAATGCCACTTGAATATTAAAAGATATCTGAGCTTGTGTCAAGATGAAGGGATCAAAGCTGCAATAAAAGGGTGCTGAAAAACGTGCCTACATTTAACAGCATTTTTTGATTAAAGTAGTATTTGCTAACAGATTTTTAGTACATATCGTGCTGGTGTACTGTGTGCTCCACTTATAACAAACTCTAATATACGTTTGGTGTGCAGGATCACACTGCTGGTTTTGCATGTTGTTCCTTTTTTCCAGAAATAAATAGTTAATAGTTAAATTTTCAACATCTTGTCTAATATCTAACATCTTAGACATCCAGGCTAAGAAATAATCGTGCACTTAATTCTTAGAATTAATTATTTTCACTCTGGATTTTCCCACATCCAACAGAAAAAGTTTTAGAGGAGTCTGGCATTGTTTTTATTTTATTTTGGATAGATTGAGGCCAGCTTTTACCCCTTGTTTCCAACTTTTAAAGTAAGGTGCTGAGCACCAAGTTGTGCTCAGTTAAGTGAAGGCCTTTTTCAACAATTATGTGACCACGTTTATTAAACATTTACATTCAGCCCAGATTCCACCAGGATTGGCAGTATGAATAATAAATAGCCTATTTGTGAGTCAAACTCAAGACCTACACCTTTCTGAGCCACACAACCGCATTGTCGCTGCAGGTAATACCACAATAGCAAAAATTCTGAGGCAAAGTTACATGTTTTTCTGTTGAGTGGTTGAAGCTGTTATTCCTGAATCATGTGATTTGATTGGTATTCTTTTTCTGCTACGAACAACTCTGCATATACTGGATGCCACCTTTACACCAAACAAGAAGTTCTTGCACATACAGGTAAAAGCAGGAGACACAATTTGTTATTTTAAATGAATGTCTTAAAGTGCTTCCTTTACAATGTCCCAGAAGTATCTCATTGGCAGCATACAGCTTGTATAGTTCAATATTCATTATATTTTATATGAAACATAAAATATTCTCCATATCGACAGAGTTATCTCTTGGGTTATCTCTATTTTTACTCAAAACTCGTAAAAAACGTAATCAAACAAATTTCACTCAAATTCAACATTAAAATCCCTGTTAGTGTCATCTTGGGATTTTAAATATTCACTTATTACTTTTTTATTTACTTATTTACAGCTGTTTTGTGATATATGAAGGAAGAATTACTAAGCTGCTTGCGTTTAAAGTGGTCTAAATTATGCTGGAGATTACAGTCATGGCTTAATGACACAACGTAGAAATGCCCACTCGAGTGCCCACTGGGAAACTGAGGCAACCTAACATTCGACTAGTGTGAGCTTCATACTTTAACGATTAATGTAGGTTTGATTACCTTGTATAATTTTTATCAAGAAGGAACGCAAGAGCATTTTCCAATATGTGGAAGTCAAACTTCAACGCTGTATGAAAATTAAAGTAAGTTATGAGCTGTGTAGAAGTAAAACAAATCCCGCCAAAATTTAAAAGTATAATGTGTTTTTCTCTGTGTTTTTAAATTATCTTATTGTAATGTAAGAGATTAGCTAAAACATGGAAAACAATGAGCTGTCAAGAAGCTAAAGCAGATTTCAGGTGACAGTAGCTGCAGGAAAAGCTTTTCCTACCATCTTAAGGCTTTTTATATTACTCCCCAGTAAAGACGTGTTCTTTGGGAGGGCTGTTGTGTTGCAGCAGCGAACAGAGACCAGTCTAGCATACATACACATGTGTGCTGAGACGCTATATTTGAGTGTGAAGTTGTTACTTATCTCAATGGGGTGTGATGGTGGTGAGGTAAGGGACCGGAGCGAATCCCTGGTGGACCCGGGCTTTGAACCTTGAGCTCTCAGCTTAGGAGCAATCTGGGAGTTGCAAAGAGAGCCAAGCCACGAGGGGGAGTGTAGAAATAGAAGCACCTCAGAGTAAGCACTTGTTTACCTTTGTGTCAACATTTTTGACTCAGCTCATTAACCTGTGCACCTGGGTGTATCAGAGCATCTCTGGCTTTCTGTCTCTCCCTCTTGGTGTCTTGCACAATTAATAGCAATGACTAAAAGTCTGAATAAACACATTCAACTCACGCTAAGGAACAGATGCAACAACAGGGTGACGGGGCAGCTATCGCACCGCAGAGGCAGTGAATCGATTTTTAACTGATACCAGTTCACACATAAACCCTGTAGCACTCTCCTCAAATCTAATCATGGATCCATTTAAACCAGGTTAGCTGGGAGTCTACTTGCCATTGAAATGGGTTCTCATTTTCTAATATTTTTGAGAGCATTAGCTGAAAATGAGGCAAGTACAGAGGTAAAGTAACTGTATGTCTTCCATGTCTGACAAGGAACATGAAACATTCATCTGAGCTCTCCCCTCCTCTCCTCATATTACCCATGCGGCCAGCATCCTCTCTAAATTGTTTTGCATGACCTTTGCTATAGTAGTTCTAATTATTACCATCACACAGGCCCTGTAAGGCCCACAGCTAATTATGCTGGATTTATCTGAATGGACATTGGTGCCATTCTTTATAGGCGTGTCTTGGCTACCGTCAGTGCGGGTGATCTAAACCAAGAATAAGGTTAATTTGGATAATACAGTAATTGTAATTAGAGTCACAATAATTACAAGCATAGTTTAATAGCGATGAAGACAAGCCCATTAGTAATAGGGATCAAAATGAACTCACTGCACGTATGCAGTACCTTATGTAATTGAGAACAATGGCATTGCCAAAAAACATTGAGAGTGAGAAATGCTGTGCAATATGCATAATGATATTATTAGAGAGTTATATTGTTACCGTTTCCTTCCCATTGCTCAGAATCGATGTTTGACAATGGATGCTTAAAGATGTGTTTTCAAAGGCATTGTGGGATTACTCGTTAATGGAGGTACCAGGACCTCTAGTCATCGCATCTCATGAAGAGTTGTAACTAGAGGAAGCAATATTTTTCAAAGCTCTGACATGAATGAAGAGGGGCAGTTGGAGCCGTCTTTTGGCTGGCGGGCAACTCGTGTAATGAGCCTAAGAGGGTTCCAATTATTCCACTTGCGATCAAAACGGAGACGGAGATTACTTCTCTTGCCTCTTTTTTCTTTGACATTTTACACAGTAACATCTTTTGATAGGGGTTGGGGGAGAGAGTAAAAAAAACGATTGCCAGTGAGAGCCTGATAGTCTTGAACAGGCTCCAGCAGAACAGTCCTCTCTGTCTCTCAGAGACAAGGTGATGTTTTTGCATATTTTTTTCCCCGTATTTTTTGGTTGCGTTTGTAATAAAACTCCCTTTTCCAGTGTACAGTTCATTAGCTTTCTCTCAGAGTATGACACCTGCACAAGACAGAGGGGAGGCATTCATATGGCCGCAGGCTTTGGCTACAACAGACTCGATGGCTGATCGCCACGATATTTTCCACACAGCTATTGTAAATTGTGTAGAGGCATGTTGGATACTCACTCACTGCAGTTGTTTTCTTCCGCTGCTTAACAGTGTAAATCATGTTCTGTGGAATACAAAAGGGAGTTGAATTATTCGATTGTGTACAGAATTTTTTCCTCTGCCTTCCCAGATTACAAGTAAAAGCACATTAGATGCCTTGGGGTAACTGAAAGGATTTCTCCACTGTAGGACATCAAACTACATCAGTCTCCAAAACATAGATGATGGAAAAAAAGCACAAGACAAATAATATTATGTACCACTGCACTGAAACAAAGAGGACTCCACCAATCTGCATCGGCACTGATAAACATCCACCCCTAAGATATGTTCTTGGTAGATAACGGCTTAGTGTGAGTGTGTGCAACACACAGAAACACAGGCACACAAGTACACAAAGCAGAGATTTGATAAGCACAGAAAATTACTACATGTTGTTTATGGAGGCAGAACAAAAGGATTCAAGGTCTTCATTTCAAGAAATCAAGCTGTGGAAAGGTGGAAGCAGGGTCTAAAATGCATGTCAATTGGATGGATTTGACTTGATAATATAGTCATAATTAGTTGGAAACAAGATATCTGCTCATGTGTGTGTTTATGTTTGTGTATGAGTGAGTCATTGTGTGTGTGTGTATGTGTGCCGCTGAGATTTGAGAATACAGTGCCTTTCCTTTCCCTGTGGATCCACCACAGGGGTAGGAGGCACCGATCCACCGTCTGTTGCTGTTTTCCATGACCCAGTATATGCCCCCGCAGTGAAAAACGATGTTTGCCCCCAAAGACAGCCCTAATACAAATTAAATTAAATGAAGTCAGTGTGGTTAATCCCTGTGTTTCAGCTGCTGAAATGCCCCCACCCTCCCTCACGAATGAGTGCATCTGGACCCCTATCCACTGGCCCTGCTCTCAAGCTGCCAGACTCCCAGTCCCTGATGGAGACAACAGCCGGCCCCCCTCCGACGTTCTACCCTGCTGCGACTGTATGTGTGTGTTTGCGTGTGTGTGTGCATGAAAGTATGTGTTTTACTGTAAACCTAAATTGTGTTTTTCTCTTTCTGACTCGCTTAGTTTATTCTCTTTCACTTGTTTTGACTGTGTGTTTGCATGTGTGCTCTTCTTCAATTTTTTAAAATCCTTTTTGCTTTTTTTGTTTTGATTTTTCTTGTGTACATCTGCACTTAAATATAAGACACAAAGACTTCCCATGTTCAGATCTCTCAGACTGCGTTCTGAAAAGCAGTAGTGTGATTAAAAGCGAACAGTGGTGTCAAAGCGCTAAGCATCGGGCGCTGTTCTGTTCTATGTGTGCCCTGATGGCAGTCTGTCACAGTCCTGTTAATAAGCTGGATTTACAGATGCTGTGGTCTTCTGCAAGCAGATAATACTCTACTGTCAATCTCAGCACTGACAGCTGCCTAAAAGGACCATCCTAAATATAAGCACCAGATGTCCTTCACATGGAAGCAGCAGCAAACAGGATCAAAAAGATAATCAAGCTTCCAAGGTTGGTTCTTTAAAAGTAGCTGCCTTGTTGTGACGAAAGCAAGAAGCTCCGTAAAGTAAAAAGACTCTTTCTATGATATGTTGTTTGGCTTTGAGCCACATCACCCATCCCTGATTTTAGCACTAGCTTTGATTTACGTGACAGAGTTTTAGCAGCTGGTGTACACAGATATTGTGTTTAGAGCATTGTTGGTTAGAGAGGCAGGTGGATTTTTGATGAGCTTGAGCCTGGAGTACAAGTTAGTATGCGTGTGTGGTCACAGTTTGGGCATTTGTGTGTGTGTGTTGCAGATCTAAGCACCTGCACACATGCCCTTTGAAAAGCTCCATCACCCCTCCATCCAGCCAACACACAGTGTAAACATGGTTTGTTTGAGCGAGTGGCCTGGGGCTGTTGGATTAATGAACGCTGATGAAGTTCCACTTGTATCCTAGGTGCTGCCTCCCTATATGCTGGAGTGGCTGTGATGTGGTAGTATGTCTGGAGGCGGTGACTCATTCCCTTTACCCAGTGTCAGATTAAGGCATGTCAATAAACAGACCCACTCAATCCATCTCAGAGTGACTGCATCCGCTCAGAGAGCCTCCCAGTCTGTAATGAGCTGCTGCAAATCTCCATCCAACTAAAATGTCTGGAAAGATGCCTTGTCACAGTGAGCAAGAGAAAAAAACAGAGAGGGAGGGCAGGAGAGACAAAGAGACTACAGCTGCACCGATGTGAGTGGCAGCCACCTTTAAACTGCTAAGAGAAATTTCACAAAGCCACGCTCCTTTGTGCTGCAGAGGGGAGGTCGATGCTCTCTCCTCACAGATTCTCAGATTTCTCATTTCTGTTGTCCTGGAGTTCTTTGAGTTTATTAAAAATTCATTCTTTGCTTACTGATTTCAAAAGTGACTGAAAGTTATGCTGTTTATTCAGTCACTGCTCTCATGTAAGCATTTAAGGGGAATGTGTTTACATAATATGTAGTGTTTCTGAGTGTTTATTTTTAAGGCCCAGCCCAGGGGAGGTAAGAGAAACCTTTGGGAACATCTCATGTGCTAAATTAGCATGTCCCCCTCCCCCTTAACACTGGCTGATGTAGGCCACAACTGAAAAGAGAAACTGCTATCTCGTAATTCTGTCAGAGAAATGGAATGACTGTTGAAAACTTTGCATGCATCTTCCCATGGGGGACGGAAAGCACAAAATCTACCTGGATTAGATGTTCCCCTTAGCGTTTCTGAAGTCTATTAAACAAAATCACCACCTACTTCTCATGTGGCACCACATGCACATTAACGGATTTTGGGATGAGAGGAGTGTGAAACTTTTCAGTCTGACATCCAAATTAAGGAAAATCCCTCAAGACTTGCCTGAAGGGGAAGTTCCTGCTATTTGAGTTTGATTGGACTCCACAGGCTCTAAGAAAAATAAGCCGATTTCTTTTAGAAACCAGCATAGATAGTCGAGTCTTTTTTTCTCCTCTCTTTTTACTATGTTAAACCATGAATTGTAATGACACAGAGACGCACAGGTTTTCTTTCTGACCTGCTGAAAGAGTAAGTCTGAAAACACACGCAGACCTGAACGCTGAACAGGTGTTAAAGGAAACCCTATCCTCTTTTATGTGCCTTGTTGAAACAGTAGACCTCCTATTCACTCTAATGGATCCTATAACTCCATCTGAAAAGCTTAAAAGCACCACCCTTGTCTCTACAGACAAAGACTAAACAAAAATACTAACACAAGACGCCACGCAGCCACCAACAGTTTGAAACACGTTGGGCCTGAGCTGTGATTCCCTGTAAGACAACAGCTCTGACTTAAGCCTCTTTAGCGTCAGCCGTCTCCGCTGGAATGCAGACGTCTGCAAATGGGTCCTATTATTTAAAATCTTTTCATCATGCTGAAAGGGAGGGAAATAGCTTTGACGTTGAGAAGCTCATGAATAATGAATGTTGTTTCTATCAATGTATGTATAATTAATCACATCTCTACTAACTGGACTTCTGTGGAGCCTGTAGTCCTGAGTGACATGGAGACTGCTCAGGACTATTGTCTCTGTTTCATAATGAAAGACAGCAGCATGATCTGCAGATTTCGACGTGGGTGTGATGCACAAGTGGAGAGAGCGACAGCCACACCACCTTTGCTTTTCCTTCACAGAACAGGGACTGATTGTTTAGGCCTGAATGGGCAAATATTTGCTAAATTTTGCACAGGAAAGCAAGAAAAATGAGGAGGAAATGCAAGCAGGAAGTGCTGTTGTGTTTTACGTATCTGTTTCATTGTGTTTCAGAAAAGCTGTTATTTAGCACGCTCAAACAATACTGAACACCAAACTGTGGTCAGGGACACAGGTGACCTCATGACAGCATTTAGTTCACAGAGTTGATTTTTTTCATCAACTCACAGTGACTGCAGAAATCTACAAACTGCAGAAAAGCAGGGAAATCTTTTGAAAAGCTTCTCTCCACAGAATCACTCACTTTCATGACATGATTGATTTCCACATGGGCGACTGGTTTGCGGTGAACTTATGGGTGATGAAGTGAAATGATGCAGAGAATGTGACAGGTTATTTGTCACACATGTACCCCTCTGTCACAATTGATTGTATAAAATTTGAGTTTTGAGGGAAGCCAGTTGATATTAAATGGTAACAACCCTCTGTATTCATCACGCCAGCCCTCTTTTAGCAGGCAGAAATAGAAAATGTAATCTTATCCACAACCACGGCTGTGCCTCAGGCACTCTTTCACCCTTTTTACCGCTGATCCTCCCTCTGGGGCCCTGCCCTCTAAAGGAAGAGGGAAATCTATAATCTAGCAGATGGCAGAGGGTCTATGGGAAATTTTATAATCAAGTTGAAATTGTTGATGTTGATTAACGAGGTAGAGTGAGGAAGGTTTGTGATAGTTTCTCCCCTTATATGTGGTGAACAGGATATAAACCCTCCACAAACGGGTGCATTTATCGTCTGCATCTTGGTCGTGGGTGTCGCACTGACTGAATCTTAGATGCTTAGAGGTACCGCTGGGTGCAGACCCACAGGCGAAAACGCCAGGCGCCTGCACAGACTTGCGAGTCAGATATTGTTGAAGCAGTGCTTTTGAGGCAAATGGGAAAGAGAGTCTGTGTATGCAGGAATGTGAATGTGCAAAAAGCTGAAAGTGAAGCATTTCTTTTCATAGGCACATTGCATGGGATAAGAAATTCACCTGCAGACCAGCACACTCATACACTTTGCTGCATCCACATTGCAACAATTACATAAAAGAAGTCCATAGATTTGTGAACAGCCACTTGTATACACTAAACACTCTTCCTCCGAGGTGGTTTCAGTTTTTTACCCATCTTTGCCACAACCAAACCTTGTGGGATACTCTTATTGTGACAGTTTTGTAAACCCCCTGGATCTCTTCCTCCTAATCTCTTTGTTTAGCTAAAACGGATATCAATAACGAGTGACATTATGTGTAACATTTTCCTCCTGGACTGAGGGGAGTCCATGACTGCGCTGCAGCACCGAGGCACAGTCTCATGCTGCTCAACCACAAAGTGAAGCAGCCAAATTTGATATGACAGTCTTAATTGATTCTGTCTCATCTGTGTGTTCTGTATGTTCAAACTGTGCATTTTAGTATAGAGTATTCTTTGTCCATAACAAGCATGGCTGGATGTTTTTTGTCAGCTAAATTGATGACATTAGAGTTGCATCTATGACAGACATGAACCATTTATTTCTGTAATCAGTTTTTCTTCCTCTAAATGCTCAGTTGTATTAATCCCCATCTCCAACTCCCTCCTCCTCCCTTTGTATTAGATAAGATTTATCTAAAATGTTAACTTTGCCTAAAAGATTGATCGTATGCATCTTTGTTTTGGCAGGGTTAAATGCTCTGTAAAGGAATAAATTACAGTCTTGAAATCACAGTATTTTGGTTTCATGTCAGGCCATTTTTAAAATGGAGAAGGAAAAGTGAACTGCTTATAAATTGAACTCTTGAGTAAAAAACGTATTGCTGATGGCAGCATTTATGCATCCCCTTTGTCAAAACAGCATGTTATTAATGCATGTAGCTATATTTGCTCATATTTTTTAGCTCACTTTTTCTTGTTAGAATGTACTACTGTGCTGTATCAGCCTCGATTATACATACAGTAGGGCAGCTGTGTGACATTTTTTTTTTTCTCTCTTTTTCTCTCCTATCTGTGTGACATCTGCTGAACTTGTCGGGTGTTTACTGGGGTAACAACTGGTGTCTTCACCCCCCCATCCCCCCACATACACCCCTCCTCTTCTCTCTGGTGCTCCCCTTGCCCCCACACAATGAATACACTTGCATCCAGACTACAGAAGCAATTGTCACGCTGGGAGGAAGGCAAATCAAATCTTACGGCAGCAACTAGGCGAGGAGATTGCTTTTCCTCTCAGTCGCAGAGAAGCAAGTCCGGCGTCCCCGTGCCTCAGATTTTGATGGAGAGAAAGAAGCAAAGGGTGAAAAGTGGAAAGCTACTGGGCTGCAGCTGCTGGACTGCAACTCTTCGGCAGGTCAAGTCACACCCATTTCCTCCCATCCTCACCGTCTCTCGCCCTCCACTCCCTTTCCACTTCTCTCTCCACTCGTCCTGACAGTACCTATCAGTCACCCGGCGACACCAGGGACTACATTCCTGCCTCCAGTTCTCCAGATGAAACGGAACAATAATTATGGGGATAGAGTGGCTCTGGCCGCCAAACTGGGGCCGCTCAATTCACAACAACACATTGTCCAACCTTATTAAGTAGCCATTTGTGGCATCCTCGCTGTAGTTAAGCAGTCCTTATCCTCTTGCCTGAAACTTGACCTCCCAGCAAGATATATTGACATGTCCTCCAATTTGAGGTCGGTCAGAAACGCGGGGGAAGACATTACATTTCTTTACAGGAAGCCTGGACTAATGCATCCGATTCTGCCTCAGAATAGGCACTCTTGAGTGACTCATCAATGCCCAAGGTTATGCCCTCACGTGATGACTTATAGTTTATTTCCTCTGACAATTTAATAAACAAAGAAAGGGAACCACATTCCTTGAAAGATGAGGAGCTGCAGTGTTTAAGAGCTGAAGCGGAAGACGTGGTGATGCAAATGTAGAGGAGCCTCTTTTCAATGCACCTACTGGTGTTGCCCCTTAGGAGGGCTCTGTGTATAACTGCTGGGGGAGAATTGCATGATGGAAAGAAGAGTTCCATTTCAGGATGGGAACGAGCAGAGAGCACAGGCATGCTGCCTTCTTCTCCAGGCCATACTCGCCCTGAACACGGCAACCAAACCAATTACAGGCTGTAGCCAGAGCGACATCCTCAAGAAATTTTCTATCTGGTCTTTTAAATTAAGTTTTTCTCTTGTTACTCATGCCTTGCATTTTCATTTGTCTCTCAGTGGATGCGCAGACACTGTAGCAGATGAGGCAGTTGAATACATGTGTGCTGGGATCAAAGCAGAGCCCAAATGCAGTGCAAAACATTATGCATATACAGATCCTAAATCTGTTTTTACATGAACATCATTCCATCTATACTGCATTATTGTTGATAGAAAGGTTGATGGGTATTGTTCTGCCAGGGGAGACTTTGTTTTGATAAAACACCATGTAGAGGTAGATTTGAAAAATGTGGCATGATTTCTAAACTGAAGAAATACAAGTGCAAATATTTAATTCATTATTGATCTGAGTTGCTGCATATTGCCACTCCCATTACCTTTGATATTTAATGGAGTCAAGCTGCATGGGAACAAACAAAGTCAGGGTTAACACAAGAAAATGAACACAATGTGCTCCGAATTATGGGATAATACTAAAATGTTAATTAGATTCCTTTTTATAAATTATCCTCGGTATAGCAGTGAGTTGAAGATTAATTAGGGGTAAATGGTAAAAAGGAGAAGGTGTAATGCTCACCTTCAGCAGAGACACTCTGCATTGTAACTTAGTGAACTCTTGTCAGAACTGCAGTATTTCTCATTATAATACAACTCAAAATAATAAGGAACAAAGTAGGTAAGAAGATATGCAGCTTATCCATTGATTTAAGATAGACACATGCATATTAGAAAATGCAGGAAGATTACAACTGTGATATACAACTAAATTCATTAAAGGCCTTTATCAGCATCCTCCTAACAAAGAAACGTAATGCTACTGTGGGAGTGAAAATGTCATCAATAACAACAGAGTACATAAATTTGGTAGTTTAAAAAAATCACAGGAGTCCAACACCACACATGGTCTGCCAGCATTACTACTATCATTATACTTAGATATTTTTTCCAAAAGAGATCATATAGACTGGGACTTCAGTGCTGCTTATAGCCTTCTGCATTGTGGATGGACTTCCATGCAGAGTCTAAAAAAGTTCAAAATGTTCCACCCCATTAACATCTAATAAGGCGAGTGTTGGCGCTGTCGCACACTGAGTTGTATGACAGCTGTGCAGGGCCACTGCTACCTCAACAGCAGGCCTGTGTCAAATGTGCAGTCCACTTGATAATCAGCAACTGTGCTCCAGCAGCACCATTAACCTTTCTTACCATCAGGGTGACTTTTTTTTTCCAGCAGGGCTTTGATAGTGGTACTCGAGACTTCCCTCGGAAGTCAGCCATTGACTCACAGCTTTTATCAGCATACAGTATCTGCACTGTGGAATTTTAAGTGAAGACTGTGCTTACTTTCTACAGAAACACCTGCATCTTATCAAACTTTGTCTCAAGGGTTGTTTCTTGGCCTCTTGAAGGTCCTGGAAAGTCTCCCGAGAGGTTTTGATATGCAATTGCACTCTGACGTCTTACCTAGTGTGAGTAGATGTTTGGCAGACATGGCAGAGGGGCTACCTGTTCAGTGTACACTGACTCCTCTTGTCAGACATTCTCCGAGCTAAATAAATGTTTGGAAAAAAAAGTCTGGATGATCCCTTTGAACTGTGTTCTCTAATGTGGGTCAGAAATCTATCGCATGCATATTCTGAAAGCCTTTTCATCTGCAATTGCAGAGTTAAGATTCCCCTGGCACACTCTTAATTTCATCTACTTCTCTTACAGTTATTTATTTAATATTTCTACATTAATGTCTACTCAAACATGGTAAAAGTGAAGAGTTCAGAGAAGAAAAAAGTGAAACTTTTCTTCTCCTTGTGTCTGCATGATAGTCTGTTCTCCCTAATGACTCCATTTTAAAGACAGTGGACTGACCGGCAGGGTGGGGAGGGAGCATGGGATCGAGAACGGGGAGGGTGAAGAGGAGAAGAGAGGCTGTGCTCACTGCAGCACACTCCTCAGCTCTCAACTCCCAGTCAGCCTCTCTGTGTGTGTGCTTTGAAAGAGAATAGGATTCAGCCCTTTGAAAGCTGAGGCTGCTCACCAGGGCCTTTGTGTAAAATAACATTTCTACTGAAAGCCAATTACTGGTAACATTATTTTGGTTGCTTCCATTATTAAAAGTACCTCTCTTTGTTGCCCCCATCATTCCTCCTCCTCAACCCCCCCACCCCACCTGCTCGCCCTTCCCCTTCATCACTCTCTTACAGACGGAGAATTATTCCATTGATTCCAGTTATGTGAACAGCAGAGCCCACCTCATTAAAAGGTATGTCTTGATTAGGAATTGTTACCAGCACCTCATTACCATTGTTATCTGTAATTGTTTTATCTAATGAGAGCACAACCACATTCTCTGCAGTTTGCACGTGTACCTGCATGTTTCTCATTTGGCGTAATTGAAATGGGAGGATAAGATTTTGGGATAAACAGTATTACTGCGTAACGCATTTGGGAGACATTTGCTGTAATGAGTCAGTCTTTCAGATTATTTGATTACGTAGAGCTGCGGAAACTGCAAGAAATCATTTCATATTTAAAAATGAACTGATTCCACTTCTGTAATGAAGCTCTTTAGCAACACGTGTGACATGTTTAGCATCAAGTTAGGGCTGAAAAACCCTCAATGAATAAATGATATTCAAAAGCCTTCTCCAGCGTTGTTCAAGGCAGTGATTTCATGAATAGTCAAAATTTCTTTTCTTTTCTTTCGTGCTGATGTAGAACTGAGAAATAAATGTTTTCATTGTGTATTGTAATGCAACCCACCTGAACCAAGACACCTGATAAGGTTGCAGGAATTTGGTGCTGGGGGCTGTTATAGGGGTCATATAGTAATTCTCTCCAGCCAAAGAGGGTTTTGTAACCAGGCTTTCTTTTTACCTGCAGCAGTAGAACATTCCACGCTTTCTTTTGTTTGAGGCTACAACACCCTTTTGAAAACCCATTACGGCAATTCCGGCCCCCCCCCCCAAAAAAAGATTCCTTGCATTAATGTAAACAAAGAGCACTGAGTGTGGGCCTCTGCAGGATACTACAAAGAAATCCCCTCAGGAGCCAGTGAGCCTACAGTCTGGGACAGGTGCAATTACAGTGATAACATCAGAGAGCCAGCATTACCTCCGCTGCAGTCCTCTCTCCCAGGCTGGAGACTGTGTGGCTTGGTCTGGGGAATGCAGCTACCTTGTACTGTCCTTCACTTTTTCTTCTTCTCCTTTTACTTCGTTAGCACACTTTTGTTTACTCATACGTTCTCGTCTCTTTATTGTTCCTCTCCTTTCTAACCTCTAAGAGTGTCTATGAACTCTGGACTTTTTTTATTCTCTCCTACAAGTATACATGTTCAACCCTATTTAGTGTTGCTTGTAAAGCCGATTTCGTTCCAGTGGGATGGAAATCAAATGAAGGGAAATCACGCTGTTACTGTGCAGCTGTTGATTGTGCCCCCACACCCCATCCTCTTTATTGACTGTGAGCCCCAAACAAGACAGATGCTCAGTTTGTAGGCTTCCAGCACTTCCTCCATCCATCTTCCTTTCAGGAATTCCTGATTACTGCAGTATTTGTTTGATTGTAGTGAGTGCCTCCTGTTTGTTCTTTGTGATGTCCTTGAAGTCAATGCATCCATCCAAAATGTCCCATACTGAAACATCCTATAGCTTCTCTGTCAAGTTAAAAAATGTCCACCCAAAGAAAACTTACACTCCATCTGATTCTTTTGTTAATGCAAACAGAGGCTAGAGACGGTCCTTGTTCTTTTCAAAGGTGTTTAAGGAAAACTTACTGTAGAGTAAATACATTTTCTTCTGCTTTAAATAAATGGAAATGGACCATGTTAAAGGGTAAAGAATTCTTGGAAAACATAAAAAGGGACATGGATAGAAAAAAAGACAGCTCGATACAAACCGTTAGAGACACAGGGGACGAAGGACAGTGTGTGAGAGAAGGTGATGTGACAGTTAATCAACATTTCCCTTTCGTCCCTCCTGGCCCCCATGTAGCACATCAACATTCAAGGACCTGGAAGGAAACAGTCTGAAGGACAGCGGCCACGAGGAGAGCGACCAAACCGACAGCGAACATGATGTCCAGAGAGGACACTATGTTGACACGGCTGTCAATGACATGCTGAACATGACTGTCCCCCCTAATGTTTGCCAGCTGCCAGACCAAGGTAAGGAAACCTGTGCTGGTTTGTTTGTATTAGGAGTGTGTGTTAAGAGGTTTAAAACATCCTTTGGAGTATGTTTTTGCCAGTTTTAAGATAAGACAAATATGGATTTGTTAGTGTGTTTGGTACTGTTTTGAGCTACTGGAGCATGTTTTAGGATCCATTATGCCCATTGCAGGTCTCAGATGTGCAAGCATGAATAACATCATAACATCAATTTTTTTTGTCTTTGATGTCCTGCTCGTGTAGCTAATGTAAGGGATCTCTGACAGCTAATGCTACCCTTTGATACAGGCTTAGGCAACTTTATTGACTGATAGTAGCCATGTCGGCTCTTTAAGCCAGGCTGACTTCAGATGTGCTTGAATGGCAGCAATTAGGCTCACAAAGGTACAAGGTGGAAATCTACATATCTCCATGTGCCCTCATCCATTATTCAATGGGATCATTTAGCAGGGAATTAATGTTGATGTTTCATTTCTGACTCGCAGTTTAAAAAGACATCCACTTGGTTGGCAGAAGTCAGTGTAAGGGTCATGTTCGTTCTTAACTGCTGCCAGTCAGTCTGAGAAAGAGAGTGGGTCAGTAAGAGTAGGAGGAAAGCAGGATAAAGCTGTCTCGAGCGGACCAGGATGTTAGTGTATGCACGTGAGGGTATTTACTGTGCTCAAAGGAAACACCGTAAACACAGGTGCAGTGGCTCTGAGAGCACAAGAGTCAGCATTTGGGAAAAATTGGAAAAACAGACATTTTAGGATGATTCTTACTAGCAATCTGAATTCCGAATGAGTGTTTTGTATTTAAAACACACACTCGAGATATCACTTGCTGTATCTGAACTTTGCATTCACTCCATGCTCCAATTTCATGCCAAATTTAGGCTTTCTTCCCTCAGTTAACGGCAACATAATTTTGGGTCCCTTTTACTAACACTGCCCTAGAAAGGCTGTCTACTTTCTCACTACTCCCTTTTCTTCCTCCTCAGCTCATATAGGGGAGACATTTTAATGAGCCAGAGATATCGAAAGAGAAATGCATAAAGAGTGAAGATCATGTGCTTTATTTAAATTATTTAGCTATCTATTTTTGTCAGTGGACTGTGAAGTGTGTGGGTGTGGTTGGAGAAGCAGTAACAGATATGTGTATGCTCAGACTCGTCTGGTCCCTGGCATATTTAATTGAACAGATGCTTCACTTGGAGTTTTTTTTATGCTGTTTATGTTGTTTTACTAGAGAATAACAACATTAGACAACCTGCATTTTATAGTCATCAAGAATGGAGTTATACGAATGCATCTGTCTTCCTCGCCGGTTGTGCTGGCTTTTTAACGACTTAGTTGAGAAATGCAGATTGAGGTGTATAAGGTCAGGAAGAGTGGTGACCATTAGAATCAACTTGTCCCAGGTGTTCCCCCAGTGGCGTCGGACTATAATGAACAATGAAAAGTGAATTGGTTCTCTATTGGTTGCCAGCTGTAATTACTTCACAACCTGCAAAAATTCCTATGTCTCTGAAAAATGCATGCTGACAGGTCTTCTGGTAGTGGGATCTCATTATTGAAGACAATTAGAAATGATGTACATGAAGAATATTACAAGAGGAGAGAGCTCTCCGAGGCGATGCGTTTTTCATTAACACCACCGATGATTGTATCTGTTTCAGCAAAATGGATGCATGCCTCCTGAATGTGTAATGCAGCTCTACATTTCTGGTAAACAGAACAAGAGGCTATTTCACAGTGCTGTCCATTCTTTTGACCAGAACGAAATAGATGATAACAAAGGATCTGTTTGGAATTACAATGTGTTTGCTAGTTCCCTGTCTCTTCAATTGCTGCCTGCTGCAGACTCACTTTTTGCCCAGCAATTTTCTTCAGTAAAGACTTAACAAAATGGCTTTTCTGGAAGCTTTTTTCTCTATATGTTTTCACAGTCCACCAGCTTCAGTGGTCACTCCACTGAGGGTGTTGGTAGTTATTAAATGATTTGATCAAAGATCACATGCGGAAATGTAATGACATAGCAAATTAAATAGTCCCATTATTACCATCTCAACAGTCTAATTACATACTGTAGTGAAAGGCCAGTGTGGGATGACAGTGATGGGCAGATGACGCACAGTTGAATTTGTGTCCCCTGTTGTACGAGGATTTTACATTATCAGAATTTTTCTGTAGATCCTCAGGAGAATACTGACTGCATCGTTTCCCTGCTTCTTTTCCTTTGAGAAAATCAACTTCATCACGAAGGCAGAAGCCGAACAGTTTGTATAATTTGAGAGGCGCAGGGGTTGCATTCATGCAATGTTGTGGTTGGGCTTTGAGCTCATCTGTCTTAATTGACAAAAACGGACACCATATTCCTTTGAATGGAGAAGATTTCCAGAAAACAAATAGACATGTTCACTAAACACCCTGCTGCTTAGATGTCTTCTGGGAGTAACTCTGCTGTAAAGTGCGCCTCTCCTGCCAGCTAAAGCAGAAAACAAGTTGAGAGGCTGCAATTGCCAAAGGACAACAACAACACACAAGCTGAGGATAGAGGCGCCTAGTTTTCTATGTGATTTTTATTGTTCTGTTTTCTTGTGTTGATAAGCACCAAGAACAAAAGGAAGCTGGAAGTGGGAGGGAGGAAGGGTTAAACTCTCGGGCTTTTACAGTGCAAATGTTTACCATTCCCAGTGCCATGTAAAGATGTTGTTTGCCCAAGAGACGAGTCGTTACCTTTACACAAAGACCCTGCCTTACCGTCATGTTGTTGGCTTTCATGTGGGAAGCCATTTGAGGACGAGATTCAGCTCCTAACTAGTCCAGCACCACATCAGAGTGGGCATTTTCTCTTTCTAAAGCAATTTCAGAGTTTGATATATGGCTTTTGTCCATGAGTTATGCTTTTCTCCTCAGTGATGTGGTTTCAGCAACACTTCTCATTATTCCTCTACCAGCCACCTCCAAGGTAAAGCTAAGTGAAGTGCTTGTGAAGAGATTTTCAACTTATATCTGAGTGAATAATTTTTTGTTGAATCACTGCCAAGAATCTAAAGAGGCGTGTGTGCTCTTTTTGAAAACCTGACCTTAAGTATCCTCGCCAAGTGGATTTGATTAGGAAAGTATTTGAAGAACAAATTACATTAAATCTTTTCAAATCTATAGAGGAAGTGATATCTTCAACATGTAATGGCCGCCCCATATCTGCCAATAGAAGAAAAATGGACAATATCGCGGTAGTTATAGCCTGAGAAGAGCTATATAAAATGAATTCTTCTTTATCTTTACAGGCATGTCTGTGAAGTTAGAGGGATTTAGTTAAAATCTGTGACATGCTAGCTGTGGCTCTGTGGAGCCATTAGTGTCAAGGGAGAAGCATGGGAATAGACTCTGAGGGGGCTGGTAACAAAGGGAGCTTAATATATTTTTTTCGACTTTCTTTGATTGTCATAGCTCACACTGTAATTCCTCCCGGATATGGATGAGCCATGGTTTTCAAGGATTAAGATTCACGTATTGTTAAATCTGGAGTTATTTCTGTGGGAGGGAAAGAGGGAGCATCAAGTCATTTTACAGCGTCCGATTTGTGGTTTTAGACGTTTGTGGTCTTTGGTTTTGTAATTGTTTCCAGGTCAATGTGTAAGTGCTCATCACATGAAATCCCTACTTCTTGGCTTATTAGACACAAAGGGATCCAAGACTGCTCAATTAGCCGGAGCAGGGAACAGGCCTCTTTTATTTCTGACAAATTCCTCGGCCTTCACCTCTGGAGAATATCTCTCATCTATCTGTTAGCTCCCTGTGGGTGTGTGCCTGAAGCTGGAGCCCAGGAATGGAAGCCCCCTCTGTGGGCCACAGATTTCTCCATATTCCCTTCTTCCATCAGCAGATCCGCAGGGTTTCGCTGTTCCTAATTGATTTCACCCCCCACCTTTTCTTTTTCTTTCTGTCTCACCTTCCATATGTCTTCCTCCTCTGTTTCCATCTTCTGACTGCAAACATCTACAACCCACATCTCCCAACTTTGTGCCAGTCAAGCACTTCACTTTCCCTGTTGAATTAAAGAAAGTGTAAAGGCACCTCACATGTTCCTGCCGCAAACTTGCCCTAAATTCACCACGGGAACATTTCTAGTTTGCAGTTCTCTGATCTACTAACAAAAATGCTGACAGGTGTCAGAATGAGGAAGGCAACGGGAACAGGGCTGTGCTGACAACACGGGAAGAGGAGAGAGTCTGTGTGTGAGGGAGACAGAGATTGAGAGATGAGCTGAGAGTCTAGTAAGCAGTCTTAGTGAGGGAAAATAAAAAGAGGAGAAGAAGAAACAATCAGTCTGACAGGTAGGAGGGATTTTTTTTCTTTCTCTCACTCCAAGGCAACTGTGAATTTGCCAGAGGATGTGACTGATTCTCAAACAACATTTGATTGAATTAAGCATCAAAACTCTTGTTGTGATTCAGGCTGGAAACAGCACATGTTGCGTTATGATACTTTATGATTAGATTAACATATAAACTCATACTGGGACCATCCATTTTGATTTGGATTTGCCTAATCTAATGTGGAACTGGTGGAGGTAAAATGGCTGACAGTGACAAAGAGCTCAGTGCAATACAGGCACTAAGGAAGATAGAGTGCAAACACACTCCATACTCAAACACACCAGAGATTGCAGAACTAGCAGGTGTAGTGGAGTCTGTAATGAACAACCAAGATGCAGATTTTGCCTCCAAGATGTAAAGACTTGGAAAAAAAGAAGGAAATAAAATACCATTTCAAGCTGTGTCCATCTGGGTTCCTCTTTTTTTTATGGCGCATATCACTGAATGAAAATGTGTTACACTGTGAGGTTTCTAGCTCTGTCATATTAAAATTACACCTAATATCATAAAACAGAGCTGACTGATCTTGATTTTGCTCCTTGTGAAAAAGGCCTGTTTTTTCTCTCCTGTTTCATCTTTATTTTTACTGGTTCTGCTCCTCTTTTTTCTCTTTTTTGAAATTTTTGAAAAATTGCCTGTGCCCTATATTTGTTTGCCTTCATTTCTTTTAAAGTAACTGATTTTAAAGTACTTTCTTTTCTTTTATTTAAAGATTATTTGCAAGTTTTAGTGAAAAGATGTGAAGAATTAAAACAGTTTTGACGTATTTCAATTCTCTGACTACGTCTTGCAAGCATCACCTCGAGCTCCTCTTCCTCAACTGCATACACTAGCAGAGACAAACAAAATCGCGCACAAAAGGTCTTCTTTTCCGGCCGGGACTGAAACATATAGTAATGTTTTAATACCATAATGGCATCCCTTGAACCCTCACTCTACCAAAGCTCTCCTGAATATACTCAGTGTATTTAATCAGCTCAAGAGGGGACTGCTTATCTCTTTGCACTTGTCATGGATAGCGTATTGAACATATCAGAGAAAGAAATGGGAATAGTTCATTATTTTCTAGGGCTTACAATGAGCCTGATGTATCTCATTGCAGGCCCTCCACTGACAGCTCATTTTCTAGACAATCCTGGCATTCAGTTCACAACGCGGCAGGGCAAAAGAGAAAGACAGAGGCTGAGAGGGAGGGAGGAAACACAGAGGCAGACAGAAAATAGGGCTCCGGATCTCCATTGCTTATTCATGACGCTGTGGCATGCTAGGTGTGTTAATAATCTCCGCAGAAACCAAGTGAATCGCAGTTGTTTGTTGAACACCTCGCCAAGCTGGGCCCCAATCAGCAGCAGATGGGAAAACAAGGGATCAGGATGATCCCAGACAGAGTGAGGGAGATTAAGAACAGGTAATGTGCAGAAGTTGATGGGGGCCGAGTGTGTATTAAAGAGAGAGGAGAGAGTACCTGAATTTTAAATCCTTCTGAGATTGTGTACACAGTATATTGAGTGTGTGTGGTTGCAAGTGTGTGTCTATAAAGGTTAATCAGAAATGGAGTGGGGAAGAGAGAGACGGGGAAAAAGATAAAGAGATGGCACAAGAGAGAAATACTATGGCTTGGTCGAAATAGAGTGAAATTCAAGAAGCGGAGCTATAGCGTTGTCTCCAGTCTGCTCGCCTTTTGTGGCTCTGATTGATTCTGCTTCTTGTCTGAGGAACTGAGGCAGCAGACATTCTTCTAAGCCCACCATTATATTTTTAATTCTTTGAGGTCACAGCTTGGACACAGCCCGCTCCCAACTCTAATACAAAGCAGGAAGTAATAAGACTGTCGGCTGAAACAAAGGACTGCGGAGACTGCAGTCCCATTAGTACTAAAATCACAAACAGCTTAATAAACTTTTTAGTTTGGGTTAAGTATGTGTGTTATTTTAAAGCAACTTGTTTTTTGAGACGATTTCTGCCACTAAAAAGAAGCATTACCTCCTAAAGAAAAGCAACTCATTGGAGTACTTACAACAAGAACAACCTACTTACATTTCCTTACACATGTTAGTTATGTTGTCCACCAACAAGCTCATAATTTCCACAGAGCCACATCTTTCACTGGAATCAATAGTTGGTTGCTGCTGTTTCAGAGCTGCAGCACTGACATCCTTTTCACCACTACAAGGCTTAGATTGAATTTGCTTCTTTACATCTGAAGTTGAGCTCTTCACAGCTGACAGACAACTATTGTTACCCATTCCCAGTTTGGTGTTATGTTTTTCTTTTCATCCACAAATTTGAAATATTGCGTATTGTGTACTCATGCACGCTAATACAACTGTTGGATTGGGCACATTCCACTACAATGCATATTTCTGCCAAGAGGTGGGAAGCTCAAGGCTTTTTTTTCCCTTTTCCTGTGCCACTAATTTACAACCAAAATGGATTACTTATTAAAAAAAAGTAACAAAGTGATGGTTTAGTGGATGTGCAAAACAAACTTGGTACATCATTTGTCATGACAAAAAGGAACTGTCTTGTAATCTTAAAACAGTGACTGTAATGATATTATTGTAGTCCTCATAGTGTTCCCATATTAATGATACAGGGCATAGTCTTTTCCTTTTGTTGCTTTGATTCTCATGACATATATGTGCACTAGTTTATTCAGCAGGAGTCAAAACAAGTGTCACCCTTATTGCCGATTCTGTGCCATCAGTCTGATGTCTATGGCATTCTGCCATAGACAAGTGATCCTAATCTGAATACAATTTACCCCCCCCCCCCCCCCCCCCCCCCCCAAACGTGATAATCTTATCTTCATGTGCTGTGAAGTCGATATAACCAGAGGTTAACAAAGAATTCTCTCAGAAGTGCCATTCTTAATTTACAAATTCCTGCACCACCAGTTGGTACAGAAAGTGTAGAGACTGTTGCTCACACACCTACCATGACAGCAGAAGCTTCAGCAAAGTCAGAGGAAACTATTAATCCTTGAAAGCTACAGCTGCAGACTTTTCG
The DNA here is from genome assembly GCF_036924035.1 of Leuresthes tenuis. Classification (NCBI taxonomy): domain Eukaryota; kingdom Metazoa; phylum Chordata; class Actinopteri; order Atheriniformes; family Atherinopsidae; genus Leuresthes; species Leuresthes tenuis. Next base: position 11,074,776 of record NW_027325365.1, on the reverse strand, counting down.
TGCTTATAGACACTTCACCCAAGGACAATGATAACATCAGTCACACCAGGTGAAAGTTGTTTCAGCAAACGCCAGTTTTGTTCAAGTCGCATCTCTCCAGTAATTTGGTAATTTGACAGTAACAAAGAAAGATGAATGTGATTTTATTCTAGATAATCGCTGAGAAGGGAGGTGGAAAAATGTAGGATCTTCTGACAGTTGTCCAGTTTATTTAGATCTGTTTATTGTTATAAACATGATGATAAAGTTCCCCTAAATAAATGAAAGAATCCCAGTTGTTAATCAAGTTACTGTGGTAATGGCAGCAGTGATTTGATGGCACCAGTATAGCTCCTTTGCCAGTTTTGCTCTGGACATCCTAATTTAGAGTTTTAGTGTAACTTAGGGAGCAGTAGAACTGAATTAATTCTAATGGCTGCTATTCAGCTGACAGAATTTTTTTTTTTACAGCTCTCCTGAGGAATTCATCCTCAGTTGATCAGCCGCTGCTGTCTTTTTTGTCAGGATTTTAATTTGTGCGCATACAGTAACAGTTTCGTTGGCCACTACACCCTCTGTGCTCCGAGGTCAGAAAACAGCAGATTCTCATCCTCTGTTAACAATTTGAGTTCTTAACACTCTTTTACAAAAACAGGACTTGCCACAGCCTTTTTGATGAAATGGTATGACTGTGGACTGATACCATGTGGAGTAAACAGCTTGATGAGGACATACTATACACATAAACTAACTCAAAGGAGCCTCATTGTGTGGCTGGAAGTGGGCAGGATAGTCACAGACTGACTGCCAAAGCGAGGCTTGTATTACAGGGATCCCAGGATATCAGACACCAGGCGGCCTGTGCTCCCTCCAGGCAGGGCAGAGTCTGGCAGCTGGCCCATAGCCCAGATAGCTATAATCAGCTCCATTACCTGTAGCGCTGACGCCCGTTTAGGAGTCTTTATAGTGGAGCTATAGCTTCACTGCAGGGATTAAGGATGCTGCAGAATTCAGGAAAAGTACAAATAGCATGTAGCTGCGCAAGCTATAGCTACACCTGCTGCAGACACATACAGTGCACACAGAGGAGCACATTCATAACTAAACGCCACACAAACATGCAGTGAATGGTGAGAGATTTTGGGGCATTGTGTGTCTTGGAACTCTGCATTTGTTTTATCTTCCCCCTTTCTGTGAATGGAAAGATTAAAAATATACTCTGCTCTGTTTAAAGGGGGGGAAATCTGCTGTCTTCTGACAAGTACATTGTAGCCCGCATTTTTCTGTCCAGAATACAAAGAGACATTTATCACTGCAGCTGTGGTAAGGGAGGAGGAGAGAGAGAGAGAAGGGGGTGTCTCCTCTGCTGCAGCAATGTGGAACTCTCTTTTTAAACCCGTATTACTTCCTCTTTCTGTGGGAAAAAATACCTGCATCCTCTTAAATCTATTTTTTGATTTCCCTTGTCTAATTTTTTTTCTTTCATTTCACTATCTAGACGAATGCTTTTGTCATCTCCATCCTGGTTTCTTATCCTGGCTCTCATCACCTGGGTTCTCCTGACAACATTATTACTCAAATGGAATAAGAAGCAGAAATATGTAAAGATACGTTGTCCTCCTCAGTTGTGGCAACAAAAGGTTACTACCTCAGGCAGAGTGCTGTAATATTTCCATATTTTCTTCTCCTCATGTATATTCAGTAAGAATGATTTATTTTCTAACATTTTACAGCCACTGAAATGCAGAATTTCTCTCACAGATACTGTAAACCTTATAACAGCAGAATGTGCTCTTTGGATTTGTACTCCACCGAAGTTAAACAGAGGTTAAAGAGAAGTCATCCAAACCACCTCTATCATTACTATCTTTCATTCACCAATTAGTGTCAGTGTTCCCCGTGCTGTCCGCCACATGACCTTGCAGAGATGAGCTCAGTGTGTTGTAATTCAACATTTTAAGTCAGTCTCACTAGTGGGAGTCACCTTATGGCTGCTAGTGACCCACATTATAAACTATTGATGAGAGACTGAGGACACAGTAGCAGAGAGGAGGGACCTGCTGAGGTTTGTGAGGATCCAGAGAGCGTCCCTCTGCCCTTTTCTTGTCCACCATTTTCCACTAGACCTTGTCTGCATTTTGTCTCTCAACACTCCTTCATAATGAAGAACCTCCATTTTTTTAACCCTCTGTGCTCTCTTTATGCTCTACCCATTGAACTTACGGCCTACTAATTCAGTTTAGGGAAACACATATTGCTGCTGAGCTAAACTCTGCCTTCTTGCTGAATAAAGATCAAAACTGTAACTGAACTGAACTTAAAACTGTAGCCTAAACGCCACTCGTCAGTCTGAATTACTGTGCCATGCACATGCTGCAGTCTCACTGTTTGGACTCGGTTCATTTGTGAGAAAGGTCAAGAGCCGAATAGGATCCAGAGTGGTGCTTCTGCATTGTGGCGTTGCTGGCGGTGGTGGATAATCAAATTAGAGTAAATTCAGCAACATTGTGTTGTTAATAAGATGTTTCCTTTAGGCTACAACATATCTTTTTGAGCATTAACATAATTATCATATGGCATTAGTATATAATGTTAATGTGGAGAAATGGCAGTGTAGAAAAAAAAAGTTTTCTCCTCTATGTAAAATTGAATGAGGGGCAGAATTCAGACAGTGGGTGCATCTCGCCAACCAAATGTGACTTTTCAAACCCCTCTGTCCCTCATTCTTAAAAGGGAGGATGAAAGGTAATGAGAGAGGTAGGCTGTTAAGTTTAATGGCAGACAGGAAAACCTCAGAATGGCTCTTTTTAATGATGTGCCTCTTCTCATGCAGTCCTCGTTAAAGATGAGGCCAGAATGCTTGGAGAGGACAGGGAGGGGACTGTGGCCATGCAGACACTGCACATCCCCCCGTCATCATCTCAGACATCTGCAGCGGGGGTCTTGGGCTCCTTTGTGTGCTCTCCTGTGCTCCTTCTCTATTCAGCTTCTATTAGCATCAGAAAATACTGTAAATAAAGTAAGAATCAGGCCGTGACCCCGTATGTCCACAGTTCTTACAGACTCAACACTCCATCCTCCTCCCGCTGCATAACTTTAACTGGCTTGGATTTGCAACTGAATGTCCAGCATGGTGTTTGGCTTTACCAAGAGGGCAGGTTGTTCCTCGGCAGATTCTTCAGAAAAGAAACTCAAGGATCGAGAAAGAGTGAGGGAATTGGATCTTTGACACCTGTCACTTCCACTCTGTTGCACCTTGCTCCCTCGCCACACATAAGGACTTTTCATGTCACAGCTCAGCATGTTATCATGAGTGGGCACAGGGCCTGAGAAATCCAATTACTACCACTGTGTCAGACCCAAGCCACTATCCTTATGTATGCTGTACTCATGTTCTTCAAATCAGAGAAGATGTGCCCATTAGTTCCTTCTCCTTTCTTCTGACTAGTCTCCAACTCCATTTTTAATCTGTGTGTCTTAGGGTACGAGCTGCAGCGTTTCTCTTGGACTGCCACTGTACTGACAGTCCTCTATATAGTGTGGCACTGGCTGGTGGGTGGCTAATGCTAGAGACATTGGTTTTGACTGTGTTATATTAAGAGGTATCATGGTACAGACCTCACTGTGGTGGATAATAGAGAACCTGAGAGAGAATCAGCATGCCTCCAATATGCCAAACAGATTGGACTCCATGACAGGCCAATAGATAGTAAGTTAGAAAGTGTTAAACCCAATAAGTGTAAATCAAATGCATCTGCACTCCATGGGGGGGGGGGGCTTTGTTTTTCTTATTTCCTTCATCTGCCCGTCATCCATAAGTGACGCCACCTATGTGGTTCAGCGGTAAACAGGGGAATTGTTTTTTAAGCCATGATCTGTTTTCCGAGGTGGCCCACTTCCTCTGACTGTACACTGAGTTATATCTGCCCATCACGCTGCGTACTATCACAATCACCATGTTCCAGTGTCCTACTTCCAGAGGTTGTTTCAGAAAAGAGAAGAGTAGAATTTCCTTAAAAAAGAGAAAAAGTGAAAGAATAAGGACATGAGAGAAGGAAGGCACCATGCTGATGCTTCAGTGACGAGATAAAATGGAATATAAAACACAACGCCTTGGTTAACACAAAACGAACATGACTTAAAGAGAGGCCACATTATATTAATTATGTAAGGCTGCTCTTTTGAGGCAAAGCAGTGGCTCACAGCAGGAGAGGAAATCCTTAGATATTGGTTTACTGCACGTTGGATTATTCCCAGTTGTTCTGACTCAGTGACAAGTGCTGAAGTGCTGCATTTATTTCAGACAGCCAAGCAAAATAGCAGTTAATGAGAGAGGAGAAACTATGAGATCTGTGTCTTCTTGGCAAAGGGGAAATAATTGAATGGTTTCTTGGTGAAGACTGTTCATTGATTTTTGTTTTTTAAATTTTTCAAAAGCCTCAAATCTCTTGATTAGTCATGCATTGTGATAGTTTGGGTGAAAATGTGGATTTACAAACGCTTAATACTGGTGTTGGGAGGGGGTCTCTCAATTTGTCATGGACATCTCTTTCATTAAGGAAATGCCTCATAAGGCAGCAGGTACTCTTTCCCATCTCCCTGTGTCAAATTATTATTTGCAGTTTTTCTTCCCTGTAAGTTTACAGATGCTGATACAATTAAAATATGGTTGTATTCCAGTTAATAGCACTCCTTTAGAGTTCATTTAAGGATACTGACACTGTTAATCCTAGAAATTAGATGATGTGACCTCAGTTTTTCCTCATAGTTGTGAAATCAATGATCACAGTCCACAGTGGTGCCATCTTTAAATCGTATCTCCTTCTTTTTCCCATCCCCGCTCACCATATAGCTTTCATCTTCCCCCCAACCCAATTCATGGATGTAATTTAAGTGTCTGTTTCTGCCCCCTCGCTTCTCTCAGACTCGAGGGTTTAGGAGCAAATTAGCTTGCCAGCTCGGTCAAGCTTAAACACAGAAATACTGCATTTGTTCCAGTGTATTTAAAGATGTCCTCTGCTGATGCTTTGTAGAGGGTACGAGCCGAGCAGACAGAGGCAGACAGGCAGGCAGGCAGGCAGGCAGGCAGGCAGGCAAACAGACAGACACACAGACAGACAGGTGGGCGGTCCACCTGGCTGCCGTGCCAGAGTGGGCATGTGTGCCACTGGGATGCCAGCAGCCTTCTGTGCTGCATTTTGGGAGTGCATTGTATTGCCATTGTGAGCTTGAAGCGTTTCATTTGAATTTCATCATTGGAAGGGCAATTTGAATACCCAGAATTGACAAGGTTGACATGTGCTATGTGATTATCCCAAAGCACATTAGATCACATTCAACACAATCCTTGTAACGTTCAAATGCATACTCTCATTGTTGTAATCAGTTTTCGAAACTATATATATTAATTATTTGCTTCAAATTATTAAAGCTACGAATTACCTGTGAAGGAGTCACTTACCAAAGTGCTTATTCAATAAGCTTGCAATGACCTAGAAGATTAGGAACCTTATGGTAGCATTTAATGTAGTTTACTCGTTGTTTTTGTTGAAAACTGGTCCATGCAAATGTTGTAACAGTAAAAGCTCATTCAATCAAATAAATTACGGTTCTGTCTAATTTTCCTTCAGACGCTTAATAGATTCCGCCCTGCAAGATGTTTCTTCCTCAAATTCCTGTTTTAGCTGGAAATAGATCAAATTATATGAACAAGGTGAGCTCAAGTTTCAGTTTAATTTCCACTATAATTGCACTCTTTTTCATCCTCTTATCTTTCATATTTTAAAATAATTGTCTCTTTAAAACTCTACAAACCCAAAAGATGAATTTTCACTCATGAAATTCATCACTGAATTACATCCCTGATTAGTTTTTCTCCCAAATGTTATATATGGCCACAAAATTATCTAATTTACTACCATAAAGTTATTAAGCTGAATTTCTGTCTCAGTCACAGCGATGTGGTGGAAATCATTATTGTAGCAGAGGAAAGAACAAATTAATTTACAGTTTCTAGTTATTGGGTTTATGTAGTTAAACACTAACCTAAATATATTTAATGATCTTCTTTAACATATTTACTTGGACATATAAGGGTGTATTCTTTGACATTATGTGTAAATGTGTTTTGAAACATCAGTAATGTTTTAGTCTAAGTGCTTTCTTTTTGTGCAGCCACCTCCCAAGATCCTTTGAAATAAGAATTTACAAATGTCAGTCTTCACAAATTAAGAATGTAGAAAAAATCATCCACAAGGGCAGTCATTTGACACAAGCAGCAACACCTTGACATAATCTGCGTGGCCTTTTGATACTGTTAGTGATAAATTATTTCAGTGTCCAGTCAGGGATGCTGGAAGTGTGTCATTTTCTCTACCAAATCTCTGTGTGTTGTTGGGTTGGCAGCGTGGCTGAACAGTTGGGCGCTTTTCTGGCAGAGATGAAGCTGGTCTTCCCACAGGCTTTCTGGTGTTCTGTTGCCACATACGTGCATTGTTCTGATGCTGGAGCCTGTGTTGAGAACCTCTCTGCTACCTCTTTAACAATGTTTAGCCTTGTGCAGCCATGCTTGTCTCTCTATGCCTTTCTGCCTGGGTTAAATCCAGTTCAGAGTGCCTGTTGAGGGAGTTAAATGGTCACTGGCTCATGTAATGTATAAAAACCAGGGCATGAATTATGATATTGGCTGGTTTAAACAATAACAGATCAGAACTGGAAGCCCTGCCCCTTCAATGTCACGACATGAGTAAAGGCTAATGCTTTGTCAGGCTTTAAAACTGTTACTTGGACACTTTGACCCTTAGATCCAGTTATTGTATGAGAGGGGGCCACAATAGGGTGAGAGAATCCTCTCAGTGAAATAGTATTTGTTGCCAGGGCACTGAAACCTGCCCACCCACGTATGTCATCATGACAACCTGCTCGCATTGTTTCCACTACATCAAGCAGTCCATTGGCTAGTGGTCCTGCTCTTGAACAAAACAGTACTCTGCGATGACATAGTGATTTATAAACAGCACAGCGATTGCTTTTTTTCCTCCCGCTGCTGTTACACAGCTGTTAAGCAGATGCTGTTTGTACCAATTTAGAAGCTAGTGCCTTGTTTGTCAACACCGGTTTGGAAATTCATTCTTTATACTAGGACAGTGTTATAGAATGCACTGGCTCTGCTGGATGGGCAAAGCAGCAAGGGCAGGGATGCACAGAGGAAGTAAATATTCACAGAATTTGTCTTGAGCAGTCACTGGCCTTTGTAATAATAATTGACAAGAGCTTATAAAGAAGCAACTTGCTCAAATCATCGTCTTTTGGGACGACACAAGCAGGCTGGTCTGAGTGATGAGATGTCAGGGACTCAGTGTTCGTGCTGAACGGATCAGACAGTGAATTTATTCTATATAAATTGACTGCTGCTAATGCTCAGAAGTACAGTAGAAACGGGGCCACATGCACCCCTGGCTTTACTTACCATTAAACAGCACTAACAAGACTGCCCCATGTGTCTTAACAATTTACATTTAGCTAAGGGAGAGTTTTAAGACATCTGGTCAAATAGACAGAAATGAGAAGATGTTATTTTTGTATGAGGGATTCATTTAATTACTTCATTATATGTGAGACAGTAGTACTGATTAGAGGCAAGAGGAGGACAGAAGGAGGAGAGGCATAAAGGATGGCCTTGTGTGGGGAGCTGTGAGGGATGAATCTGGGGGTTTCAGGGGGGATAGCTTGATGTGACTGAGCCAGATGCTGTAGGGAGAAGGAGAGGACTCTGTGCTGTGTGGAGAATGATGGCTTACGTGGCGCAGTAAGGGTGCCCCTCTACTGTTTGTAAAAACAAGACCATCACACTCCATCTTGCCGCTCCCGCAGGAGCCAAGCCTCCAGGCTGATTTATGGCCCACAAACTGAATTGGCTGGCTGGGATGACAGCAGAGCTTGGACTCTCCCTAGTGAGTAGTGTAGGAGGCTGCTTGGCCAAGCTTCGGCCTCAGCTGGCCGTAGAGCTGTCCTCGTATAGGACAGACTAGAAGTTAAGCTCCATTCACTGTGTTAGGATCAGACAGGACCAAGCCTGTTAGGCCTTAGGTGTGTTGTAGACTCTTTGTAGCCACAGACAACAGTCAACCTCTATTCTGTTCGCGCTATACTTTCAGTTTTTTTTCCTCCCCTGTGATCCTTTTCATCAGCGTCTGCATCACAGGTTCCATCAAGACTCTGTAGTAACAATTTAGATATAATCAATCTTTGCCACGTGACTGCCTGGATGGAAAATTAATATGGAGAGCAATTAGAAAACAGCCATCTCACTGTCAGGTACTCTAGAATACCAAGAGCAGAGCAGGAAATATATAGCAACAAATAAAAACCTCCTGCGGACCACTCAGACATGGTCTCAATAATTTTAACTTTCTGTAAATGTAGTTTCTAAAGATTTTAGATCTGTCTCCTCATACTGCAGCGAAAACAAGGTCATGGCGTAATGATAGAGTTGGTGTTTACTGTTTCAGTCAACAGAGCTGAATAACTGTCGTGAGACTGTAGACAGGTTCTGTTTGATAGCTTTGTCACGGCATTTTAATGGGGTTCAACATCAAAGACAACGAGGAAACAACAGGAAATCAAAGGGAATCTGTAAAGTCTATGTAGGCCACAAGAAAAATATATCTGTTTTAAATTGCTCTAAATTATTAAATTTCTTAGTGTCTACATCACAAGAAGATGCACATAATGCTGTCTGTGTAGGAGTATCTATTTTCATATGACAAAAAGAATCAGGATGTTGGTTGTCAGTGCTACAACAAAAATGTCAGCATACAGATGGAAATACAAAAAGTAGTTTAAGACATTCCTTGTAAAATGATTTATCATGCCACACTGCTGTTCCACATTCTTTTAAGGGTTCATCTGTTTTAAAACCAAACTGACTGAATTGTGTCGTACCGCAAGCACCCATGGCCTTGTGGTTTCAGTTAAACTGAGACATCCAGGTTAAAGATTTTGTCACCTGAATTTGTGCCCAGATTAACTCAGCCCTGTTTCTGGTCTTCCAGTCTGGCTGCTTACACTCATTTGGAGGGATTACATCAAGGTTGGGGCTGCATGTGCTACTTTTGGAGGGCTAAGCGCCTGTGTTTTCCAAGCCTGATTCCATGTGCTAGCTAAACAAGACGTAGAACAGCTGGTGAAAGCTTGAGAAAATTTTCAGGGAGTTGCTTTTGTTTATGAGCACATCCCTTTGCTTTTGTGTAAAAGGATTTTAGTCTTTTTTGTTATTCCTCTTTTTTTTTTTTTTACATCAGCAACAAACAATTCAGATTCAGATTCTTTTATTGTCATTCAACATAGCATCAGAGATACACTGCAGAATGACATCACGATGCATTTTGGCCACGATAAAAACAGTTGGATGAATATCCTAAAGGGAATATAAAAAGAATAAACAATCAGCTGTATAACATGAAGGGATCATTAAATCCCTTTATGCACACAGGTAAATTGAGCAATGGGCTAGTCAGGTTGTGGGATTTCCAATCAGAAGCTAAATATGTGTTTGGTATAAGTTTAAGTTCAGATGCCTTGTCTGATTGAGCGACAGCGACAGGTCTGAATCTGCTGCTGGCAGGCTGCATTATTCAGATGAAATGGCACAGAATGTGTGGGTTTGCTCTCAGTGCTGATGCAAAGTGAAGCTATTCCAGGTAACCACAAACAGAAAAACATGGACAGCAGTATCATGAGGATTTGGCTTTCGCATTTGAAGTGGCAATATTTATTATTTTCCAGTGCTTGCACCTGTTTAAGGTGCTCCCATGTGCCTTTGCCAGCCTTTTGACCTTAATTCAGTATTAAAGTGCAGTATGTCTGATTTAATGGCCGTGCCTTGCTGCATGTACATGGATTCTTTTAGATTTTTTTATTCCATTAGATTGCATTGTATTCTAAATGCACAACCCAAAAAACACCTCCCCAGTAATTAACTTGAAATCATGTTGCCAACGACATCCTGCTCTGTGCTGTTCTCTAAGTCTGTTCCTGGAAGTGATTGGCAAGCCTATTTTCCTGACTTTTCCTGATGACTTTGAATACACACTCTCAGCAGGAGGTGCCTTCGCTGCCTTCTATTCTGTACTTTCTGACTTCCAAACCTAAGTGCTGCTGTAAAAAGCTTCAGATTCATCTCTTACTATTACAGTTGGCTTTGGTTTTTTCTTTTTTTAATAGGAAGAGATTATGTTTTGTCAGAGGTCAATGGCCTGCACTTATTTTTTAATTTAAATTTTCTCTCAGTATTTTTGTGCGTCTTTTAGCGCAACATCTGCGCTATCTTTATGAAGCTCTGAGCAGAGGCAGGATGTGTGTTAATAGCACTTGGCTTTTGTAACATTGTCATTTACAACCCAGTTGCTCTCGCAAAGACCCCTAAAGGAAAGAAGAGAAAAGGGCTTTCACTGCATATGCATGCACTGCTAAGTAGAGAGCATGCAACTTGTGTGTATTTCTTTGTGCCGCAAGGCTTTTCATGCCTCAGAGAGGGCTTTAGGCTATAGAAATAAGCCAACAAAGTGTTTAGAGGAAATTGCATTCATTACGAAGATGCTTGCAAATTTATAATCATTGGAGAAAAAGAATGGCTTAGTCAAATATGTCATAAAAGATTTTGCAGGAATTTTCCAGTAACTGTGTATGGCTGAAATGTATGTTACAATATCTAACTGGATATTTCACAAAGATGTCCTATGCATCGTTAAAGTTCAAGAAAATGCATAAAAAATGTATAATTTTGAAGCTCAATCACTGAAAAAGTTATTGAACATGAGAATTTGAAATCGCATAAAAGCTGCTTTTGTTGTGAACACTCTAATCACGCTTTTTTAACATTTATATATTTATTTTTCATTCATCGCCCTCCATTATGGTTTTGATACCTGACTTTTGTTGTGATTGCATTATTACACGCTGATTGGATATCTTTAAACAAAACGCCCAGCTTAATGCCTTTTGTCTCCTTGATTGCTGCCATTGCAGTTACATGGACCAATCAGCCAGTATTCAAATTAACATGCACAGCGACTCTAACTGGTAAAAAATATTCTGTTTTTGCGTTTTAGCCTCAGAAACTGATATTAAATGTAGAGCTGGTTTGCATCATTGTGTATAATGTGTATAACACTGTGAGTATCTATTTCACTTATTCAATATTTCATACCAAACATCAAATTACATGTTAACCCTAGCTGTGACTGTAGACTACATGTTAGATCCTGGGTAAGATGCCAATCCATGAAATGAAACATGCATGATCCGCCAAGTTCCCGTCTTTGTTTCTGGACTCCAACAGCCCTTGATCCTCTTTACTCACTCAGTCATTTAGTTACCATGTTATCTGTCAGACCCATCGGATTATTCTTTATGAGAGACAGCTTTGGCATATCTGCCCCTGAAAAGCCTGTCTCCAATCTTTAAATATCGATCCCCAGGGCCTTAGCAGAGGTGCCTCTCATGAGTGCGGAAAAGAAGGGAGAAAAACAGATCATTAGTGATTTTAATTAGGTGATCTGTCAAGCTGCGATTGCCAGATGTAAGCGTGTGCATTTGGGTCGATCACAATCCTTCTCACAATCCCTTCTTGTCATCCCAGGCCTCAGGAAGGGAAGATGTCTGCTGCTGGGAATGAAACAAGCAGTAGGGGAGCACAGAAATATGTCACTGTGTATGTGTGTGGCAGGTTCTCTAAATGGAAAACAGTGAAGTTGCAAAGAGGAATGTTCTATTTTCTCACATCAGATCATTTTTAAAATACTACTTATGATGTGATGTAATGAATGGAATCATCTTCATAATTAGAGGATATCCAACTCATATTTTCAATGTCAAAGTGTGCACAGGGACAAAAAATAAATAAAAAACATTGCATCATTTAAATTTAATTAAGAGACAGTAACATGTATTTGTTGCAAATGATTATGCAAAAATGTTCTTGAAAGTTCTTCCTCCAACACAACAAAGTGCAGCACAGTTATACAGACTCAGACAAATCTTTTTTTCACTCCAGCGTTAAACATCATTACATATTTATAACTCGGCGCCAGATGACAGAGACAGAGAGGGAGCCAGATATGAACCAGGCAGCAACGACGCAACTTGTCTGGTGTTTTTCTATGAGATATCTGATTGCACTGTTTAAACCTGCTTTTTATCTAATGTTGCTAGAGAAAACGCAATTATACAAGAGCTGCAAATGGACTTTTGATTTAACAATACATAATTTAATTGGCACATTAGATGTGCCCCAAACAGTCCGCCCCTTTTATCAGTGAGTGGTGCTAAAGGGACTGCAGTCGTGAGTAGATGGACTGCAATACAAGAAATGCAAATCATTCAGAGACGTCTAACTTAACCTTTTTGGAATAAAGCAAACTTCATCATTTTTTTGTTTATTTCCTTTATTACTTCACGACGCACATTAAACAAATGAAGGCTGTATGGGAGAAATATCACAATGAATTCTGGGTAAAGCTAAGCTAGTTTTTTTAAACATTTCTAACAAACTGATTTCTTCTTATTTTTGTGTTTGTGTCCTCAGATCCCGGTGAGGGTTTTCATTGTCAGGACGAGTGTCGCATCCTAGGTCACTCCGATCGCTGTTGGATGCCTCGTGTTCCAATCCCTGCTCGTGCCAAGTCACCGGAGCATGCTCGTAATGTCATTGCTTTGTCTATCGAGGCCACCACAGTGGATGTGCCGCACTTTGAGGATGGCACTATCAAGAGGACTTTTGCCACCTTTGGCAAGGATGGGCCTGAGGATGTGGAACGGGGAGAGATAAAAGGAAAGCGGACTCAGGAGTCTCAGGTGTGTAGCCCCAAGGCCAATGGAGGGGCTGTTCGCGAAGCTGGCAATGGTCGTGAGGCTGCCAGCCCTATTACTTCCCCGGTGCACCTCAAGAGCCCCGTATCCAAGCCGTCATCTGCCTACAATACTCTGAAATGTCGTGATGCAGAGCGAATTGCCAACCACAGCCTGCTGCGGCAGCCGGAGGGAAAGGACAGTGAGCCGGCTGTTAGGGAGATCAATACGCTTCTCCACGATGGCCGGGACAAGGAATCCCCCACCAGCAAGCGCCTGAAGGACATTGTGCTTTAGCAAGCTTCTCAATGACACACACCAACACATATACAGTGTAAACTCGCATATATATAAATATATCTATATCCGCAATAGCTGTGTGTACACAGAAGAAAGTCAGGCTGTGGACGTGTAGAGACACACCCCTTTGCAGTATACAAAATTCAAGAACCAGCTTGGGCTGATGATAATGAACTGTAGTATGCTGCAGCTAGTTGTGTGCTCAAGCCCAGGTAGTGGATGTGGCTTTGTTGTAGTCGCAGTACTTTTTTCTTGTTTGCTTTTGTTCAGTTTTCTTTCTATCAGTCTGCAATGAGTGAACAGGCAGGTTACTGTTGACTGCATGGACACGGCCAGTGGAGCTCTCCAGCCCTTGAGCCAAAGCAGGACACACTCCATGTTTGGACACCTGAGGTGCCAATTCATACGTACAGTTTATGCCTTTTGAACTACTTTTTTATCACAAAGTGACATTTGCCTTCTTTGGTTTTGCAGTGTGTTTTAGCTGCCAAAATCGCTCTTTGTTCCTTTGTATAGTGAGCTCTGTCACTGTAATAAACTACCACAGATATTCACAAAATTCCTCTAAAAATGTTGATTCACACCTTCAGCAGTTTCCAGTGCATTTGGGAGAGGGACCAAGAGGCCTTGGTCTCATTTGCGCCTCTCTCTGACTAATAAAGAAACCTTCTCTGCATTTCTCTAAGGACATCTTGGTGTCATCAGACTGTGAGGTCCTTACAGTATTTATATTTTATCACGGATGGAGCTAAATGAACTCTCGCTGCCTGCCAAGCCGCTCTGAGCACTGGAAGTGAGACAGACAGACCTTCGTGTTCAAAATGAGTTGTATGAAAAAAAAAAAACATACTGCTTTTGAAATCTCCTGTGCCCAATCTTGATTGTAGCCGGTGGAGCACAAATTAGAGCTTTGTGCTTTGGTCTTGTACTTTTTTTGACTTTTGACTATGGGGCTAGGATAGAAGGGATCGTCACTCATGTCTTGCTATGTGAAACTCTGTATAGGGTTTACTATTATCATTTTTAATAACCTGTTGTTATGTGACAATCCCTTTAATGTTTTGTTTCAAGAGAAAAAATGAATAAACATTGGTGTTCAACTGAAGCTACAGTAGCGTTTGTTACACAAACACAAAAATAAAAAAAAACATATATGCCAAAATATATTTTATAAATAATTTAAAATGTATAATGAGAATATTTAATGCTGTGTAGTTATTTTATGAGTAAGTTATACTTGAAATTAACTTGCTTTTGTTCATTTGTCTTCTGCTTTTATATTGAAACTGATTTGTTTTGTTTTTTATTTCAAAAATGAATTTGGATTATTTTTTTGTTTACTGTGTGATCCCTGGCAACCGTTGACTTGCAGTCTACCTTGTTGTAAAGAGTTTCTTATTGGTCAGTTCTTGTGCCATCCAGTTTCTGTGTGGGCTACTAGAAAATATGAAAAAAAAAAAAAAAAAAAAAAAAAAGACAGAAAATCCACAACAAAAAAGCGATTTCAGCACCAACATTAGTGTGTCAGTTCAATGAGCTTAGAGTGAGATAGCAAAAGAAACCAAAAAAGACATAAACCATACAGGTCACAGGATGTTGCTTAATCTTTGCATCTAAAGAGGAGAAAGAACAGCTTCCAGTGTTGTTAAGGCTATAAATGGGTTCCTCCTGGAGGTTGGCTCTCCTATTGGACCCAATCAAGTTCAAACAAGATTTTTTTTTTTCAGATCTGACTGAGGACATTCTGACGTATAGACTAGCTTTACTCAGCACTGTTGTCACCCTTTGCCATCTGTGTTCAGCTGATCTTAAAGATCACAAAGAGAAAGCTGAGACCACAGTGGTAGAAACAGGGCTCTCCCGTCATTCGTGCACCACACTACACACTGGGTGAAATCCTGTTTGGTCAAAATAAGGTCTTGGAGGAACCGTGTTGCACATCAGCAATGTGGTTTGATGTTGCTTTGCAGTATGTACAATGTGGAAAAATATGAATGAAAATGGACAAATTGCATACAACAAACTAGATCTTGTAGCTGAATGTTTTGCTGGTCTCACCCATGGCTTCTGGCAACATGAAAATCGGAATAATCACTGAATGTATACAGCAGCTTATAATTAAACTATTAAATGTTCTCTGCTTTGTTTCCTTGTCTTTACTTGACACAAGTGAAGTGGAACTGAAACATGCCTAAACAGCATCATGCACATGTAAGTGTATGTATACTGGAATCAAGATCAGGGGCCAGTCTAATGAATCAGACCACAGGCAGGAGGCAATGCCACAATCAGAGAAATGCAACTTTTAATTTTGGTTCTCACAAACCAGAACAAAAGAGGACAAATTAATCAAAACCAAGAAAGATTTATGTTTATATGTATGGAAACTAAACTTGATTAACTCAAATAATTCAGAAGAAACAATATGGAAGGTGAGTGCAGCACGTGTCTAAGTTTCCACTGTTAAATAAATCTAGTTTACAATCTGTAATATGATGTGAATGTGAACCTATCCTAGAAACAGCATGATAACTCCCTGATGAAATCTCTGCCAAAGCCAGTTCCAGGTCACAATAATCATTTCAACTCCATCTCATGAAAGATTGTAAAATACTTACTTGGTCCACAGAAAACAATGTAGCAATTTCACAACAGCAACTAAAAAACATACATTAGCCACGATTTCCTTCCTCAGTTCTCTACCACGAGACAGTTCCTGTAGAGCTTCTGATGAAGTTGATACATACTACGTGATGATGTCTACAGCTGCCACAGTTAATTAGGACACAAATTCCATGAAAGGGTGGAAGGATTTGGTGGTCAATGTTGAGCTCTTTGCTATCTCCATTTGAGTGACAGATCGCTGGTTGAAATCTGTCCTTTCTCTTCTCTACCTCAGCTGTACTTCCAGGATTATGTACTTCTCCACTTTGCTTCGACCTGCTAAAGGTTAAGGTTAAAAGGTTACATAGTAAGATTTAAATGTTCAGGAAAATATGGATAGGATTAGAAAACTATACAGTGTCATGTACCTATAGAGTGCTACAGAAATATTGTCATCTCATGATCTTTAAGCCTGGATTTTGAAAATACTACATTGGAGATGTGGACAAATGATAATGATAGTTCACATTTTCTGGTGAGTCTGAGCTGATTATTCCACCAGCACGGCGCCCACTCAAAGCATGCTTGCTCAGGACTAGTTGTGGCTCTTTCACAATGAAAGAAGAGTTAGCGAGCTTTGAGAACTGAAACCTTATTATTGGGCTTGACTTAAGCATTGCTAACCATGTCAAACAAAATTGATGGACGAATAGTCAGAAAATTTTAATTTATACGGTAATATGCATGTATTTATTCGAGTGTGTGGTAAAAATTTTAGGCTGTACTTGTAACAATGACGAGGCCAATGCCATAGGAATGGAGTGTGTTGAAAAATTTCTATCTCAAAGATTAGGGTGTGTGTGTTTGTGTGAGTTGTTGCTAACATAAAAAAGTGAGCCTCAGCAGCAGAGCTAATGATGCTAACCGAAACAGTCATTGCTAAGTTCTATCCATCTTTTATAAACCTGCTTTGTTTTGTTCAGGGTCGCGGGCTGGCTTAAGGAAATAAAAACAATTAAATAGAACTTCCTGATTACACCAGTATACACATTCTACGTGTAAAGTCACAGGTGTTTTTTGCTAGTACTGATGTCCCTGATCTTACTGTTGCCATACAAATATAAGGGTGTTTTCAGTTCACATTCTGCCTATGAGACTCCAGTTTGAGGCTATGATACAACAAATGTTTTCCCACTTTCTTGTATTTATTCATTGTCTTTCAGTGTCTCACATCTTTACACATCACAACTACAAGGTTATGGTGAGGCACACCGACTCCTGGTTACATCAGAGTTATCAAAATACTTGGTTATGGTTAGGAATCAAAGCTATGTGGTTAAGGTTTGGAAAAGATCACAATTTGGGCTTGAATATATTCTTTCCCAAAGCTCACAATGTATGACTAGACACCTCATTGGCAGTAAAAAGACACAAGCTGATTGATTAAGATCATATGTGAAAGGGTTGTACATGACATTCTTGATTGCATTCAATTTAAAATGTTATTCAAACTGAAAATATCTTAGTGTGGGTAAAGACTGTCTTGAGAAAGAGTTGTAGTTTTAAACACACTGCAAAGACCCTCTGATAAGGAATTACCCCTGAGAGCATCATTAAAAATGTATCATGAAAGTACAATATATAACAACTTCTGACTAACAAACAAGGACCTCGCTGCTGCACTACCTTGGGATCCCAGCAATACATCCACTTAATGTGAGAATGAACTTCTGTAAAGTGAAGAACAAACACAGGCAGACAGTCCTTTATCGTTAAATACAATCACCTTCGTTCTTTCCCATTAATTCCAAAGCAGACATTTGGGAATGTTCCAACAAGTGTGCGTTAGTGTATACACTCCTCATTTGGTTGAGTCTTTTACACAGGCCATTTTTCAGACATCTAAAATCCCCAAATGCTTCTCAAAGCACTATAATGTAGTCGCTGATGAGGGGCATGTTGCCTGTCATCGAGGCTTTATTTCCACTGGTGGTTAATGTGCTTTTGCAGCCAACAGTATGACGTCATTAAAACACCAGATCCAGCTTGAAATATCAATTTAATAGTCAACTTTGAGCTGAAAGGTCTAAAAGCTATGAAATAAGTTGGGAGGCAAGACGGAGCCTGATTCTTTCTCTGCGAGTCTCCAACACCATCATTGACATTTTCACTCAATAAAGGCTCCACTTTTCACCTCCCCCACAGACAGCAGATATTTCTCTTGAGTAAGTTTGTATGGATTGATAAAAGGAAGCAAAGAAAAGATGTGGAACAGGACACATTCCTGCACTAGAAAGAGAAGGAAGCAAACAAGTGAGGGGAAACACACAGCTGCCACACAGCTGCCCTCTATGATAAGAAAAAGAGGCTGGCTTCATTTCTATAATTAATTTGCCATTCCCTCTATCCCCCCTGGTGGAGCCAACATGAAAGCTGGTCTGAAAGCGTACTTGCTAACACATCCATTAGTCTATAAGGAGGATCTTGTTTCTTCCAGCTAAGTTCTCTTCTCATGGGCAATACCACTATTCCATCCCTGCCCCACTCATATGAATTACTCATGCCCTTTCAGCAGTGTTTAGACCCCTGGGTTTCCATAACAAACTTGCCTGAACCAAAGGTACAGTCCTGTCCCCACTGAAAGGCAAAATAATTTGAAAGAAACCACTCTCATTATCATTAACCTTAAAAACTGACTTAGTAGCATAATGTTGCAGTTACTCTATAGTACACACAATATATGTGAAAAACTTTCTTAACAACCTAACATACCCCTTAGCCGAACCTCATTTACAATGCAGGATACACATATTTAATTACCCTTGGTACATGTTGGTCATGGAGAGTATTATACATTATGGTAAGATTTATACCAAAGGTTACCAGGACACACATCCCATTAATATCCTATTAATGTTTCAATTATCATGTTGTAAAATGAGGAGAGGGGTTAACATAGAACAATTAAAATGATTTATTTCTAATGCAGACTTGCATTGACAAAGAGCAGGAGGAGGGCCTGCAGCTTTACGTTCCTTCAAGACAAAATTGTTTGTCGCCTGTTCTTTTGAGTGAGATCCACCCTCAACCAACCCCCAATCAGCCACACTGATAGCTCTTGCTCTAGTGACCTCATTCTATCAAAAGGGCTTGCAGCTGCGACTGCCCCATTATGACCAACAACTCCGTTCACTAACCTCTCGTGGAAGTTCCCCGTGGGATTAGGTGACAGCCAACATGTCTGACAAACTGAAGCAATTTACCAGTCCATGCACTAAAGCCTTTTGTAATCACTGAGTATCAGAGTTGTTCCAAAAAGGATGTTAGAAAATATTCAGTTGATTTCATCGTAAATGGTAAACTTTTGTGACAGTTTCTTGTCAGCAAATATAGAAAAACGCATTGATTCAGTTGAAAACATTATCTGATGTTATGACGAGAGAGTCCAGTGGGACCATGAGGAGATGTCTGTTTCCCATACACAAACATCATCTGCACAGGAAGATATTCTGTCTTCATTCCTTTACAGTTTTATACATTATTTTTATTCTAAGCACGCAAATTAGACACTTTCTACATTTACAACTGTCTTCTATCCTAGGAGTATGTGCTGATTTAGCCAAAATGTTGAATTCAGTATCCAGAATGCAAAAAAAAAAAGACAGAAAAAGTGTGTAGTGAACTCATATATATCTGAAGGACATACTATGTTAGTGGGTAGAGGGTGCTTTCAAATAATGCCTGTGACTTTAGGCAGTTCAGATTGACATCTTTTCGCATTTTTTTCACTCAAAAGACGATGAATTGGTCAAGACTTCAGAGTAACTGCAGACAAGTTAAGTGCAGCAAGAAAAATATATATTTTTTTACTTTGACATCCAATCTTTCACATTCAAACTACCAAACTGTAATCAATTATCTTTAAAGAAAAGCGCTTTCATTTCTTTAGTCTTTGGGCAGTTTTCCTCAATCAAGCACTTTATATATTCTATAGGTCAGCCACCAAACAGATAATCATTTACTCCTTAGATCCAAACCTTTAAGCAAGATGATTATCATCCCTGCTGGAGAGAAATCGCATTGTCCCTGAGCAGAGTTCACCTAGCTTTGTATGTGTTCTAAAACCACACTTACACTGCATGGTGGGTGACACGTTCAGACTTTGCCAGCCTTAAGGTTTCGCTGTAGTCACAGTCATTTGAAAGTGGTGAGCTCCAAGAATAGGATATTAGTTTAAAGACTGTACTGAGAGTTTGGAAAAAGTTTTCAGAGATTTTTGGGACTCTCATGGATGTTTCTTACCCTTTTGCAACGGTTGGCGATCTGAACAAGAAGAATAACCTTTTGTTGTAGGTTTCTATTGTGTTGAAGAGGTTAGTCTTTGTAACGGTGGTCATTGCTATCAGTGAGAAGACTGATTACCCTCTGTATCTCCCCACCAGAGCTACATATCTAATAGGCCTGGCCAGTAGCCACTTCCTTTTGTGGTAGTCACAATGGAACTTTGATCGCCATTGAAATGAGCGGCTCAAACAATGGTCTACACATACTGAACAGTGCAGAGCCCTCAGTGAGATGGAGTACAGCGGCTGCCACATTCCTCCAACAAGCTTTAATTGGAAGTGATGCTAGACAGATCATATCATAACCATTAGTGATGTCCTGATAAAAACTGACCTGGGAGCGGCTCTGTAAAGCCTCTTTGTCTGAAAAGACTCAGATGAGCCCCAGGACCCTTCAGCCTGGCATCTCCAGCAGCAATCACAGCCTGACCTCTGTCACCTCTTCCAGCCCTTAATGCCCAGAATGCTGGCTCTGGGGCTGTGGAACAGGGGCAGTTGACCTCCCCTTCTCCAGAGGATAAAAACGCTGATAGCAGGGACAAGAAATTAAAGACTGTGGCCTTTGAAAGCCTCCATTATTGTCAGAGGGAGCACAGCAATGAATCTCACAAGCCTCTCCATGGACATGCATTATCGGAAGGGTGATTATTTGACCTAAAGTCTCTACTTGCCAATAATTTATTTTACTCTGGCACAGGTATATTGTCTGACCTGTTTACCCTCTTGGAATGACAAAAAACACCAACATGTTGAAATTTGGATTATAAGTAGTTTAAAAGCTTTGAGAATTCTTTACAAAGCCCCTTTATTAAGTGTTTAGTCCATCTCAATCTGTTTTTCCATCTCTGTGGAATAATGTCTGTTACAGACATGTACTGGGGACTAAAAAGATTGGATCAATTGTTCCACTGCTACAGTCATCCAGAAAGATGGATTGCAGGCCAAAGTGAAACCAAAATGTGCTGTGAGAAGCTAAAACTAAAGCAGTATGTCACTTCAGATGTCAGCTCTCATGACTAAAACTACTCTCTTGTCAATACAGGAGAGTAAGCTCCTAAAATATGCCACATCTTAAAAAACCTTTGCAGTAGTAAGAGGTCTTTGTTTGCCCAAGATTTACTCCAGTAGCTCTTCTGTTTCCTGTGATCATTTGACAATGAAGTTGCTGTTACAAAAATGAATTGGGATTATGTGTTCTCCAGCACTACAATACCTTTTTATTTGCATCTGTTAGACTTCATTCAATTGCTTTTCTGTGATGTGAAAACATTTTTTTAATGGAAGTGGTACAGTTTAAACATCTGCGTGTGTTTCCTCTGAACAAATAGTGATTTCTTTTTTTTTTTGCCATTACAAAACCAATTTTTGCCTCCAGCGATGGCGTTTCTAATCAGTACTATTTTAAACTCCATATTCAATATCTTGGGCCTAAAATACTATTGCTTTTTATGACTTGTTGGAATGTTTATGATTGTTCATGTATCCTGTGTCGCTTTGGGGTGTTGAACATTGCATGACTGTTTGCACATCCCCAAACAGTCATGTTACAAATTTGTTAATAAATCTTACCAAACGTGGCCTTAAACATCAAACCGACAGTGGGGCATCAGAAATGTCTGGAGCATAGTTTGATTAAAGCACTGATATCAGCTGCTGGATGTTTCAGTGCCCATTGTAAACTGTCAACTGTCCGCAATTTATGACTTCATTTCAATTCAGGATTTCTTCTCATGGCAATTTCACTATTTACCATTAGGCTGGGCACGCATGGTGGAACAGCTTTAGCGAAGTTTAAGAAACTTGGAATCTGGAGTTTGGGGCATGAACTATCAGAACATATAGTTCAACTGCCAGTTGTACCATAAAAGTGACTGAAAATGAGCAAGTACAGAAAGTCCAGTTTAATTTCTCTGCTTTTTTCCTTAGCCAACACAAGACACTTCAGCGACATAACAGAGAGTAGTCTTTCAGTGATGAAATGAAGTGTTGTATAACAAACAGCAAAGTATTGCTTTCTCTGTGTGACCTTGCTAACCTGTTAAGAAACGCTCTTTTTTTCAGCTCCACTACAAAGCTTTCAGTACTTGTGATATGCTTTTGAGGATTACAGTCTTTTCAGGAGGTACTCAGTGTTGTAGATTTGATTTTAGTGGATGAAATTGTCATTTTTCATTTTCCATATTTGCATTCAGTAACAGATTCTGAAAAACACATTCTTACAAATATTAGCAAATCTATCAAAAATTGGCAGTGTAAATTTTAAATTTAAAAGTATTTAGCTATAATGTCATGTAAGGTTCATCTTGGTTGCTATTACTTCATCAGATGTGTGGATGTATTGGACAAAAGTGAATGGATCTGAACATTTTCAAATTTCACCTACAAAAGCATTTGTAGGTGAGTTTGTGCCAACTTCATATACGTACTTGGCTATCCAAATCTAAAGTGTGGCTCAAAGAGGGAAAACAGGTGCTGGTACAAAACACATAAGAAAGATATACTGTATTTCCCTGCGGGCAGAGCAAACAAAGTGGTTTGAACACTATTAGCGATAAAAAGCAGCAATATTAAGACCCACTTGTTTTGTCCAACATGTCACCAAATTAATTTCCCCCTTACGTCCCCTCGTGTGTGTGAGATTAACTTTTAAAAATTGTGATTGTTTTTTTCTGGCACACTCAAAATGTGAGATTGACACTTAAGCTTTCACCAGTTTTTATTCTAAAATCCATTTTTGGTTCCAACCAACCGGTTTGAGCTCTCCACAGATTTGAAACTGATCAATTACTAATTTGTGGTTTTTTTTCTCAAGAAAATACAATCAAATATCAGGCAGCAACACTACTTTATGGGTCTTGTCAGTGTGGATGTTTTTCTAAGCACACAGATATCCTTTACTTATACTATAATCAAATTATAGACTAATTAAGAACATCATATGCAGATAAAATGTTAACATATTTATATAAACATGCAATTTACACATGGATTTATGAAGAAAGGCCAATGTTTTCATAATAAGAGGCTATGGCAAAAAAAGGGAAAAAAGAACCTTGAATTGATGTCACCATTCTGCAGGGAAGAATGAGCGATTACTTGAAGAGCTGAAATTGCAACATTTGTAGAGTACATTTCTCATTGTTCTCTATATTATTTAAATCTCTGAACGAAAGTGAATGGATTGCCTGCAGCTTTGTCTACAGGTGTATGTGTAGCTTCTGGTGCAGCCGGTGGAAGAAATTGGACATGCTTTTTTCAATGAGCCTAAGTTTCAGAAATGGTTCGAAACAGATTTTTCCTCAGCACAAAGGTGGAACATTTAAAAATGCCAGGAATAAAGTATTGGCGGAGAAAGAGAGTACTCTAACTATCATGGCGGGTAGCTCCATCATCAAATACATCTTCACAGATTTCATGTGGGTGGTTTATGTAATTTGTTACTCGACACCAGCATAGTCAGCCCAGCAGTGTATATGTCTACATGCTGTGATATTGTATTCTTCAGTGCTGCATACAATAGCTGAAGATTTATCAACACTTGTGGCCCTACCACTGAATTACTATTCCTGCAGGACATCTTAAACTGCAGTATCCTACAGCTCATACTTTTGTTGTCAAACACCTTCCTCATTGTTACCCAAAGTTTCATTTAAATGTTCAAGCTTCGGTGTTTTATATTTAAATAGATAAAAAACACAATTTTCAGCTTGGAAAGTTGAATTTTGCCTCTTTAGCTGCTTAGTCGTGCAATGCAGTGCTTTTAGAAGACACAAAAACCCTACAGGGTTGGTTCCCCTCAGGGAGTAGGTGTCTTTGTTTAATTTGACCTCATGAAGAATAAGTTGCCTGGTGTGAGGTTTTCCCCCGAAACACTCAAACAATGGAAGATCTGGGTGATACCACCATCACTGCTGCGGAGGGAGAGAGAGTCAATACTTCTAGGGATTCAAAAAGAGAAGTTATATATTAGAAACTTGCCTCCCCCATCTCCAGTGATTCCACTGGTTTCTCTCCCTGACTCACATGGGAACTTCATCCCAGATTCAGCAGGCCGGATTCTAATGAATCTGCATCTCAATTTCTAAAGTAAACCAGCACTTTTCATGGAACAATGTACCACCATCACAAGGGGGTCCTCTAGGGATTCAGTGAAGGCTGGTGGTGCTTCAGCTTCAGTGGTGCTGTTCATCAAGTCCTGAGATAGGCAAAATGCAAGAAAGAATTAGAAATCTTACCAGCAATGAGAACAGACCTAATTTGTATCATAAGTAATGGACCCATGGGTTAACCCATAGCTCTAACATGAGACTTTTCCACATTGATAGAGATAGACTAGCAACCATCTGCTGCGTGATATGGAGATGCTGCTTAACGTTGCTCAATCTATTTGCAGACAGTAGTCAAGGTGGCATTGTGAGGAACATACATTACCAAGATATTGCACACTATTCAGTTTGTTCATAGGCAATTATCTCTCAGACGATGCAAAATCACAGTTAGAATATGAAGCCTCAAAAGTAACCAACAAACTGTTCATCACACCTGCTGCATCACAAAGGAGAAAACAATGATGTTTTACGTGCACAACAAAGATTGAGTGCACAAATAAATTACACGGGAGATAAAAGGTCAAGCATAATTTGAGGCAATATTTTCCTTTATTACACTTGCACAATATATTTCTCCCAACCAGTGGATGAACCTTAATAGGGACACTTTGTTTCTTAGACACTGCACATCAGTGGATATTGCAAGGCAATGGAATGACAGGACCCCTGCTACTGCATAAATGTCGCCGTCGAAATATGATTATTCTCATGACAGTAAATCAAACTGAAACCAATGTCCTTGTGCTGCAGTCATTTACATGATTGTTGGAATGAAAAAAAAATACTGGAGAAAGAATGTCTTACCACTCCAAGCACATAATTTCTCTCTTCTAACACCTTGAAAAGATCACCGTAAAAGAGTTAATGGTGTGGCAACAGTTTCTATGATCCCAATACTTTCATTAGGCCGAAAAAGCTGCACTAACAATGCTTTAAACATATTACAAGCAGTCCTCTCTTGCAAAGTGGAAAACAAGGATTCTGAATGATTAATTTAATGTCAAGACTTCACACTGGCTTATGGAGATGTCACAGTATAAATTCAGCTTTTTATGACCTCCCTCACAAATGAGAAAAGATTACAGCTGAGTTTTCTCTAATTTCAATAATTTCTATTAGAAGCAAATACACGTCATAAACGTGGCTGGGCAGTGTCTTCTGCACCACCATCATTTAACCACGACTGCAGTTAGGTCAACAGAGCAAAGCTTGTGACCAT
Source organism: Leuresthes tenuis (assembly GCF_036924035.1). Lineage (NCBI taxonomy): Eukaryota > Metazoa > Chordata > Actinopteri > Atheriniformes > Atherinopsidae > Leuresthes > Leuresthes tenuis. The sequence goes on along the minus strand of NW_027325365.1, from coordinate 11,049,373 downwards.
GAAAGTAGTTTTATATATTTCCAGTCATAAAAAATCCACTCTGGTTTGGCTGTAGAATGAAAGCCATTTGCCTGGAAACAAAGAGTGTTACGCGTATATCTAGGCATTCATTAAAAGTGGTATTTGGCATGATTAATGATACTCGCAATTTGCAGGGGAGAGTACAGGCTCTATTGAGACTTGGGCAGGAAAATTGGATCGGATAGGGTAAAAGGGTGGGTGGTCTTAACTCCTCTCTCTGTGAAGTCCCACTTGCTCAGTCATGTTGTGCTATGCTGCAATGCCTCTCAGGGATCATGTCTCCAGAACACAATGAGTTGATTCCCCTCAATAAGCAGTGTCTTCATTTTTTTTTTTTTCCCAGGCGCGATCATTATTTCCTCATTTTGCATTAGTTTCATCAGAGATAATTTATCTCTGCCTGCTTTAATGAAGTGATAATTCCATGATAATTAACGTAATCCTGCACCAAAGCAAATTTGCCTAATGACTGTTGTTTTGATAGTCAGAGTCGGTGCATGGGAAAATGTCCACACTGGGAGAATTTGAGGCTCTGTGCCAGGCAGGGGGAATCGAGAGAGAGTGCCAGGAGGCAAAGCATTCAGAAAAGTACCAGAGAATTTTATTTTGCGACCTTAACTTTCTGCCATGGGTTGAAAAGATCCTTGCACTTTTCATTCAGAAGTTCAAATAGCAGGGTGTTAATAGGTCAGCTCAGAGAAAGAAAGCCTATTTGGTCTGCCCGCTTATGTCTGACTACAAATATGAGTGCATTGAAATGATGGGTCAGGTGAGAGGGGGCTTGGGCCGAGGTATTGTCCCTGACATTTCATTTGTTCAGGAGTACCAACTCTGACATTTCATTTGTTTGATATTTGTTCACTCACCACAAAAGTTTAACCTTTTCAAAGCCTGGATTAAATAGCCACAAATACCCTGGTTGCAGCCTGAATTAATAGATTACCACTGGTTATGGTGTCAACAATTGATCGCTGCAAATAGATGTGCATGTTTGACCTCATACTGTACACATAGAGAATATGGACCAGGTGTTTAAACTAATGGAAGACTTTTTTCTCGCTACCATTAGTAGTCTCCCACCAAAACTAATCTCCTTGGTGCTGATAAACTGATAAATTGAAATGCAGCCTGAAAGACTTGTGCCTTTTATTCATTGTGTTGGTTCAACCAACCAGTGAAACAATTGGCAATAATTTCTATTTTGAGTGACCACAGATAGCATAAAAGATGAGTAGGCGGAAAAAAGTGAAAATCTACTATAGGACCATACTTTAACTCTATATATGCTTTAAATGTACTCTTGAACTTGGCTTCTTCACGGTGCTTGAATAAATGGACAATAATAGAGTCTGAGTGCATGCTATAACTCATACTGATTCACACTTGGCATGATTGTAGAACACCTTTATATATATATATATATATATATATATATATATCATAAAAGTGGGCTGCGTTTTAAGAGGTAGCTTTATGAAGGTGTTTGACTTTGGTTGTGTGATGTACATGTTCGTTCATTCATTCATTTATTCATCCATAACCCACCTAATCCCATTCTGGGTTTCAGCGAGCTTACCCTGAGTTTACCCTGAATATGTCGCCAGTCCAGTCCATCACAACAAGAACATGAACGAAACAATTGTTTCACTTTTTTGTCTAGTTTGTTTTTTAATTTTCCCCTTGTTTTATGAAAGGAGGCTTATATTAGATTAGATATAATAATAATAATAATAATAATAATAATAATAATAATAATAATAATAATAATAATAATAATAATAATAATAATAATAATAATAATAATAATAATAATAATAATAATAATAATATATATTATCAAGCAAGCAAGCAAGGATAGGATCAAGCATGTGTGGATTTAGTCTGACTTTGCCTGGAAGTAAACATAGCTGCAAGTAAATAAAACTGAGCGGGATTCTTTTTTCTTGATTTTTATTTCCTTTTTTAAATTATGCAACAACAAACCATAGACAGAAAGTCAGGCGTGGATTAATAGCTTTAGAGTGACATTAGAGGTTGAATATCCAGCTGCCTTGATCTATCCAATGGCTCACCCTGGATGTAGAGAAGACTGACAGCCAACAAATCACCACCATGTTTGTGTGTTTTACATGATTAAGCATATGGAAGGAGCATTAAATCATCCCTTTCTCTCTTATCAAACTGACATCTGTGAGATCCACCACACCTGTCCATGCACATATTGACAAGAAGTGCTTCCATTAGAAAACAAAATTAATTGTCTAAAACAAAAAAATGACAGTTGGTAATGATGATCATGAATTAACAGCTACTTTTAGTCAAGTCTCAGGCTTTTAAGTGCCCCGTTGATTGGCAGCCTTGTTTCTGTGTAATACCAGGCAGAAAATTATATTTAGCCTTAGCAAATAAATTATGAGATTACTGCAGAGTGTAAAATGCCTTATAACCTTTCATTATTATATCAAAGCTGCTTATCTTAGATAAATGGATTATATGTGAACTTTTGGATGTTGTTGCATCTTGTGAGGAGGTTTATGGAAGTTGTTAGATTTTCATGATACTGACATCATTGTCTCTTATTCAAATGAGACATTTTCACGTTTTCCATGAGGTGAAGCTGCTATTTATTTTGTAGAAAATTACACAGTTACACATGTAAACAGACACCAGCAGATGGGTGCATAAGTATAAACTGTAAAAGAAACTGGCCTTTGTTCGGAAGAACTGGGAGCTGCATGAGCTGGCAAGCAAGACACAATTTGACTCCAGTGAAGCAGTTGATGAGGTATGGATCAGGATTTGTTATGTTGATAAGATTTCACAATTTCCTTAAGTGGACAATGCTTATGTTTAGGTCTTAGAATGCTTTATTGATCAAGTAAAACCGAATAAAATAAATCTGTTCCTTTACTAAATGAGTGGTGGAAACAGTATGCTTTTATGAGATTGTCCTGAGATGTACTGTTGGTTAATGCAGGCAATTACAACCAATATTTGGCAATATTTGGGGGTTATTGACAGTCCTGTCAATAACACATAAACACTTTACAAAAGGTAGTGTTAGAAGTTGGGAGTAAAATACACTAACTGAAACTTGAATTATGATTACAATGAATTGAACTCCAATTGGCTTGAATTGGACTGTATCATTGAAGTGCCTTGAGATAATATTTGTTGTAATTTGGCAGCATATAAATAAAACTGAATTGAATTATAGTGTAAACCAATGAAGGAAATAAAGAAATAAATTTTTCTCGGATTGTATGCAGCAGAGCAGGAAAAAAGAGACATTTATTTGTATACATTTTCCATTGATTGTGTACAACTACTATGTCACCTTCATCAAAAGCATTTGATTTAAACTACACATCAAATCTATGGTCCATGAAAAGGTCTCATTTTGCAGAAAAAAACATATTACTGATGAGAGCGGCCCCTACACCGTTGTTTGGTTTGTATATGATATTTGTGAGTGATTGTTCCTTTACAAATTGTTTTCAAGAGTGTGCAGCAATTATGTTGTTATGTTATTACCTCCACAGCATGCAGCTCACAAATGGCAATTGGCACATTGCTGTTTTCTGGTCGCTGCTCCCTTAAGTCCTTCAAATTATATAAGGTTAGCCTTAGAAGAAAAAGATGGATCAGGAGTACACAGTGATATCTGAGGCAAACTTAAGTCTAATGCTAACATGATGGCTTTTTGAAAAGTGCATTTGCTTCTTGTGGCAAAAAAATCTAAATAAAATATATTCAAGAATTTCTTGGCTTAATTGATATTCAACTTTACAGAATGCAGCATGTTTTGATCAGTAACTCAACTCAATGTTGTCTCTTTGTTGAGTGTTGCATCAACAGAGAAATGCCAGAAATCCAAGCCTGTTTTGATTGTCACATTTTACAATCGATAGCAAACTCTTTTACAAAGCTAAATTGAACTTAATCTGCGATAATTTGGCAAAACTCAGCTGACAGAGTAACTATGCAAATTATGTGTTAAAAGAACTATAAGAAATGTGGTAATTGAGAAGTGGGACACAAAGAAAATCTATTACTGCGGTTTAACTCATTTACTGAGGAAATATAATAGCAGCTCAATGAAGCCCTGAAGTTCACCTGTGGATAGCTTTGCTGCAGACATTGTTGAAGAAACAGGGTGGTCGCTCATTAAAAACCTCCAGTTTGCTGAGGCAAGAATGACAATGTGCCCAAAAGGCTTCTGCAGTGCTGATGATCTGCACACCCTTTCACAGCAGTGCAACTGTTTGTGTGTAGGCGTATCAATTAGAGAGGTTTGTTGGGGTTCTCTCATCGAGGCACCTAAATAATTTAACCATCAGGGGTCAGATCCTATTAACCAGCGTGACATCAGGTCTATAATGTGGCGATGTTTATAGAGCTACAAATTATTGAGGAAGCAAATCAGAAGCACTGTGACACTACACAATGTAACGTTGCACACTTTGACAGCAAAAGCATGTCACTTTTATAACTACCAGTATCTAATACTCTCACACACTACTTGGGTGGGAGGGGTATAAATTGGTTCTGCTGATTCTTTAACTGCCTCCATCACACTTGATTAGGAAGGTGAGCTGGAAGATGAACCCCTGATGGTTAATTGAAGTTTCATTAATGCTGCTGAAATTCAACTGGAAAAAGAACCAATATGGCCGCAGGGCTTGTGAGGAGCCTTCCACATTGCAGTGTTTTAAACCAATTATAGGTATTTTCCACTGTCTTTATACTTACAAACTTGGTAACAAAGCCTATTTCATCTGACCTTGAATGTCCCTCTGTGGTTGTATGCTCTGAGGAAACAGAGTAGCTCCCCGGTGAGATTTCTATGTATTCTCAAATTAATTATTCATGGGCTTATTGCTAACAGATAGCAGTCTGGTGGAGGGACTGACATATTAGTAGTTTGAGGCAGTCTCTTCACTCAGCCATAATGAGGTGTTTATAGTTGATTATGTAACAACGTGTACATTCAGCAGTGGCTTTTCCATATTCTACTGCTGTCTAAGTGATCCACACAATTAACTCTCAAAAAGCAATATGACTATTCAGAAAAACCTCTTCAAACTTAGCCATGTGCTCTCAAGAAATATTCAAAAAGTATTCCAGAAACTTTATGAATGATTGGTTAAGGGTAATATGTACAAAAATGTAATCTATGCTTGAGTGTACGTTTGTCCACTCATGCAATATGTAGTAGTTTCAGAACCCCCGTTTAAAGGCTTTCATGTAAGCAGCTGTTTTGTATAAGTCAGCATCCCGTCACTTGATGGATACCACAACCAATGAGTGAAGTCCATGACAATCTGTAGCTTTCTATCCATGTACATTATAAATGTCACTATTGTATGATCTTAAATAATTACTATGTATTTTTCTATGGACCAATTTTGGTATTTTATAATCTGTCGTGAGACTGCATTTTCCTACGTGATGATATCTGCTTCCCACATCTCGCTGGTGTTCACCTTCAACTAAGCTTCATGCAAAATCTAATTATGCAAGATCACTAGTTTGAGATTCATTCTGAACTCATCGTTTTTCACAATCTCTCAGCTTTTCTGCTCTGCTCCTTCTCAACATTTCTGGTTCTATAGAAAGGTTAAAGTAATGTACTCTATCCTGAATATCGCTGAGGTTAGGAGTTGAAAGGACAAGGTTAGGTCCATGTGGCTAGACGCGGAAATCTAAATAGGTATGGCAGAAATATTTTTCAGTTAATGTGTTGCAAGTCCAATCATGTCACATAAACACTACCTGACAGAAAACAACAGTTTAGGATGGTGCACGATGGAATGGTGGTTTGCACTGTCTTACTTACTTACAGTAAGAAGCAGGGCCCCTCTTTTTGGAGCTTGCATGTTCCCCCTGTAGGTCAATTGGTGATTCTAAATTGACCGTTGAATGCTTGATTATTTGTTCTGTCTGTCTCTCTGTCAGCCCAGTGGCCCAATGATAGCTGAAGTAGACTCCAGCCACCACACAACACATAATGGGAGTTACATGATAAGACACCATCCTGTATCTACCTGTTAAATCTGAAGTTGAACCTGAGAGAACTTAGCTTCTTATAAAGACCGGTGGAAAAAAAGAGAGCTTGGCCTCACAACAGTGGATAAAGGAATAGCTACTGTGCCAAGCCAAGAATCACATCATTCCACAGAAATAGAATGTGTCATTTTTTTAAAAGATAAAACAAGATGTAATGTAAGATTTAGTGAGCTTTCTATCTGTTGATAGGTTATTTTTGCTCAAACTTTTCAACAGAGCCAAAGTTACTGTTACATTTCCAGCAGTCTTTATGCCAAACTATACTGATAGATGAAGTATTGGAATGAAATTTACTCAACTGAAGTACTTCCCAATTTGAATATTTTATTTTCATGCCACTTTGTACTTTGTATTTCAGCAGGAAATTTCAGCCGGAAATGTTGTATTTCTTACTCTCGCACAGCTTTACAGAATAATGTTTTACACAAAACATACAAAGAAATGAGTTGTAAATAAACTGAGGTAATTAATACATCAGTCAACCGCCTAAAAATGTGTTTCTCTTTTGATGCTTTAGAAGTGCTTGTGTGAGCATTACACGTAAAGTTTTTTAAACCAGGAAAGATTTCAGTTCATGGAGAAAAATGCCAATTCAATTAATCCAATGATTAGAACAATCACTAATTGCGATAAACAAATAATTTCAAAATTATCTCACCCTAATGAACCACAACAGCAATGACCTGTTGTTCTAACAAACTTTTTCTGAAGTAACATTTTCCCTGCAGAACTCATATCAGCTGGTATGTTTACATGATGTTGGAAAAAATTGGAATTATTATTACTGTGACTGATGTAGCACTGAAATTGGTGACAGAAGAAGAATAAGAAACTGGTTACAACAAAGAGTTACCAAAGGGAGAGTATACATCAAAGATATTAAAAAGAAGCACATATGAAACATACAGAGCAATAAAGATGTTTACCCGACTGCTCGACATGGTACCAATTTTCCGCCAGTCTAATTGTTTCACAGTTGTTTTGGTCTGTAATGTGTCAGGTCAGTTAAACGAAGGGCATATCACCACTTTTTGTAGCTGATCTGACATATTTCACACAAATGATTGAGTCCTCTCCTGTGCTTATATACTGAGACAAAGAGAGTTCAGTTCAAATGGCTCCACTGGGCTTTAACCATAGCTCACTTATCTGTGCGTGTTTACTTATTGAGTGTCATATAATACTTTATCAAAGGTAATAGATGTGGCCAGCTCCCCTCAAAGCAACACACTATCAGTCTTCACATCTACTTTAAACAAAAAAGAATTTCTCAAAATGCTGACTATGTGCTTTGTTGCAGCAGCCATCCCAGAGTCTGTTCACCTTCTGCAAGCATGTGCCAGTAAAATAGGAAGACCAAGAGATCTGCTAGTTTTTTTCATCTGCTTTGTCCTTCAGGCAAGTTAATCAGCAAGAGAAGGAGTATATGGCACTGCTGTCAGCGGCTGTTAACTAATATCTTTGATTGAACTGACACTTCTGCTTGCTGCCGTTTGTGGGGTAAGGTAAATTGAAAAAGGCAGCGGTAGATGTCATAAATGTTACTGTCCTGGTTATAGACACTATTTACAGCTGTCTCAGATCAAGGTTTTATTTTTTTTTACCTGCCCATGTACACACAGCATGATCAGTTTACTTTACTTTGCACCAGTGGAATTTATCAAAGGACCTTCTAAATTGTATAAACATCTTATAGAGTGTATGTGGCCACTGAGAATTATGACATGGAAATACAACTAGCACGATTAAATCATGTACTTCACATTGATTAATAGATGCCATTTTTTCCATATGTATTCTGTGCATTTCTAAGGTGCCCTACTCCCCTGTAGCCGGGGAAATAAGGCGTCACTGGCACTTTGCATGTTGATGGAGAATGTCATCCTGCAGGATTGGACTATCTTAAAATGACCTTATTAAGTGCACCCAGAAATCAGGGGTAAAGGCCTTTCAGACTGACAGCCCCCTTCTGCTACTGAAGCGTCCAGCCTGTTCAGCATTAATATTTATTTTCTTGGTTTTAACGAAGCAGGCAACAAGCATGGGGTGCCCCGGGAGCTCTGCGTTTAGCATCAATAGAGATACAGTCAAACAGCCAAACACAGAGGGAGGAGGTCGACAGTCTCCTTCCCCTGGGCCACATATTAATGAGACAATGCCACACTGTAGCCAATTACAGCCACTCCGACACAGATGCCTTTGGTCTAAGACAACCTTCCACTGTAGACTCAACCCCACCTCCCCAAGTCACCATTCTTTTACATGTGCATACATACATAATTTCCCCCGTGACAAAAAATCCATTCAGCAAACACATTATTCATGTTTGTGTAGATAAAAAAGCACCGACGACAAACAATAAAAGAATATGAATGGGAGAGCTCAACTGCTAAAACAAAAAAACCCCAAAACAAATAATACTGCTAACCCATATCTGGATCTGACATGTATGAAACATTCACAAGCATTACTTGGTTTATCTGTCAGTCATCCATCCATTCCATTGTGTTCAGGGTCATGGAGGGATGGAGGATTCATAACAGGCACGAGGTTGTGCACGCCAATTTTGAACAACAAATCAAGTAAATGCAAGTATATATGCACACAGGTAACCTCATACTTGCACCTAAAGACTTTTTTTTTCTCTTTCAGTTTTAACTTAAAATTTACCCACAATCTGATGTCTGTGAACTATTGAAATCCCAGGTGGACAAAGAGAGTATGCAAGCTCAAAACAGAGAAAACCCTCTGACTGCATTGCATTTGAAACCATGACCTTCATGCTGTGAGATGATAGCACTCAATAGTCAATTATAATTCATCAACAACTTCCCAAGTTAGAAAAGAAACTGGATCACGACTTCAATAAAACTGCCAAAGAACAGCCTCAAATATAAAACTTTCACATGTCATCCTCTAGGAGGCTAGTCGGGCAGAACAAATAAGACTCTCAAGAAGAGTACTGGTGAAAATACCTTTGTATTTAAAAGACCTTGTCTCACATGTGTGAGATGGCTCATTATTTGTGAATTACCAAACGGAGGCAGCGGAAGTAGGACTACCTGCCGAGAATCACAGCATCCCTTATAGTAGGTAGCACTACTACATGGCCCTTTGAATAGGGAAGCTCTGTGGTACAACAATGATCAACACAATGGCAGCAAGCAGCAGCTGCTCTTTACTTACTAAACTTTGATTTAAAACTGAGAGCAATGATTATTGACTAAGCTCCTCAGAAAACCAACTCATTTACTGATGCACTGCTCATTTCCCCAGAAATGCAGGATAGATAGGAGCTGTACAGTTCTGACCAGTTTGATAGGACAACTGCTCATGTGAGACCAATCAAGGACTCATCTTTAAAGTATCCGAAATGTACCTTATTTCTATTCTTCTTCAGCTTATGCAGACCTAAATGCCACTCAGAACAAAATCCATGTCCTCAGCAGCAGACATGATATTTTGTTGCTGTCATGGCAGCTTTTGTGTGCAAACATCAAATTCCTCGCAAAATGTTTGAGTATCACTGTGTTTGTTAAATGTTGTCTACAACCAAAACTATGTTTTCTATCAAGACTGTACAATAAGATTGCACTTTTTTTACCTCTCTAGCAGTACAATATACCTACAATATATACCAGTAGAGGTAAAGAGAGCCTTTGCACTTTGACATGATCTGTGAAAACAGGAATAAAGGACTGAATCTGCCACAACCTGGCAGCTAAATGTGCGTGAAGACAAAAGACTAGCAGATTTTGAGAGTAGAGGCAGACAGATACCTGTCTTGGGACCTGAAAATCGTTGGGCCTGGCAGATATTCAGGGTGAATCAGGGCCAGTGGTACGATGCACGGACCCGATACAACTCAGGGGAGGGGGAGAGAGTGGCATGACTGGAATTAATTTTCTGTGATTGAGGCAATTGTCAAGGTTACTGCAGAAAATCAAAACAGGGGATGTCATTGGAGGTATTGTCTTTATGGCGCTGGTCACAGCTTGTACCAAAAAGATGCTGATGATAGCTTTATCTTGTATCTCTTTGAAAAAGATTTTTTTTTTTTTTTAAAAATTGTCCCTTGAGGCAAAATCTTTCTTAAGTACTGATGATCAGACTCACATTTTCAAAGTAGATTTATTCTTCTCAGCCCTCTCAGGTGTTTTACAATTTTTGGCATTGTGAAAATGCTAAATGAGGCATGTGAGAAATGGACAATATATTACCAATATAGAATCCAAAATTTAATTGCGTCCTACATTTTAACTTTTGAAAATATTGGATACATCTAATTATACTCAGCTCTTGCTAAATCAAGAATTATTTTTTACATGATGAATCAAAGTTGTTGTGTAGCCCATGGGGAATTAAACCCTGATCTCTGCTTGTAGGAAATAAGTAATAACCATAAAAAAAAGAGAAAACCTTGGCAAGAATTGTTTCAGCCTAGTGTAAACCACATTGTCAACCTTGTATAGACCCAATATCAGTGCTCAGCAAACTGTAAACACATCTCATAAGTCCTATTAAGTTTGACTGTCTCATTAGAGCTGTATTGGCTTTTAGGAAACACAGTATTTGTTGGATATTGTTCTATAAATGGTTTTTGGGGCTTTAGTGGTCTTTATTTGACTGTGGGGACAGACAGGTAAGAGGGTGACATGCAGTAAAGAGCAATGGAGGAAGAGTATAACCTGGGCCTGCTGCAGTGAGCATTCGAGACAATCACGGACACTGACAGACAATTCATTGTACATTTCATAGTTATTTAAATACATTATATATATATATATAGTTTAGAATGAGGTTATAGATAAGTGTTGAGGTTTGTGATTTATTATAGTGTCAAGTGTTTCCAATACTCTGCTTCTAAATGAGTACAAATGAGAAAGTAAATTAAAAGAATCCACTACAGCATCACTTAAGACCAAATCCTGATAATGTTAATAAAAACTACACTTGTGTGAAGACGGAATTTATGGTGTAGCAGTTGAATTATACTACAAGTGGCAAATTTCCTTCTTGCTCCATAAATATCTTATCGTTGTTGCGGTATGGCTTCTGTCCACTAGGTGCGTGAAACTATAAAAGTTGGTGCTGCATTGCTGCTATTTTGGACCTGGGCAGTGGTAATGAGGTTCACCTGCGCTTTGCGGAAGTAAATTCATGCGCAATTAGAGAAGCTATGCCAGCTTTTGGTAATTCGTGAAATGTTATCCAGATGTTCACATGTTTTCTAACCGGTTATTGTTTTCAATCGTCGTTTAGTTGGCAACTTTATTGGCGCCAGTTACCAATTAAGGTGAGATGGATATCCTGCATATTATTCGAATCCCTTTTAACTGCTCATGAATTGGCCTAAATGAGAAACGTGCCCCAGCTTTCTCAGTGAACTTGCTACATGGAGAGACAACCTCTGAAGTCACCTCATCAGCAACAGGTGGTGCCATCACTGTGCGTTGCTGCCAGGACCACAGCCAGTGATGGTGATGGTGCTGTTGGGCCGACGCGTTAGTGCCACAGCCAGCGTCAGGATTATCATCGGCAGCGGAAGTAGTTTGCGTGGCAGGGCTTGTAAATGACAGCACATGTGGGACAGATAGAGTTGAGATGAGCGACGGCTCAACTCACTGGGTGTCAAAGCAAGACAGGAGAAGAATTGGGCCAGCAGCAGCTGTGCACTCAGAGATGGCCGGAGTTTGGAGAAATGGTGATGGGCAGCTCATCGGTTTCAGCCAGGCTGTCAGCCACTGCAGCCTGAGAAACCTGCTGGACACCAGACTCTGGAGGTACCAACTCTTACTGATGATCTATTTCTTTGCTCACTTCCAAACAGACTTTCGCAAGAGGGGGGGGGGGGGGGGGGGGGGAGCAGAAATGGTTCATTCAGTCCCCATCAGGACGTTTGGCATTGACTTCACCTGCTGTCACAGATGAATCTGCCATTGCTGCTGTGGGGTTCAACTTGGCGTAATGCATCTGAGGATTGGATGAGTACGTTTCCACATACACAGGCAGAAGAAGAAACTCTCATGGTAAGACCTTAATCCTTTCGCTCAGTGCAATGTGAAGCAGCTTGTTGCTTAGATGTTTGTGTTATTTCGCAGTGTTTAGAGCCTGGATGTTGGTGATTTTCTCTGTCAGTTGTTTTCTCTCTGGCCTGCTTCAGTTGCTTCTTAATGAATATCAGTTCATCACTGCGTGACATTATTTTCATAAGGCTGTCACATTAGCAAGATGTGCTCAGTGGCTGTGTGATTGCTGTTTGGCACTCTTTTAGCTTTGTTTTGGTGATTTAAAAAAAAAAAAATTAAATAATAAAAAAAAAAAATTAAATCTATTTATGTATTTAGCACCACTTGAAGCTGAAGTGATGCTGGACCGCATCAACGAGATTCCACTGTTTACACACAAAGAGCAGCACGAGTGGGTGGAGTAAGCACACCATTTAAACTGTGTATTATGTTTGGTATTACTTCACAATAGTTGGCATCCAAGGCACTATGGAGTCATTTAAACCTGTCAAGCACTGTTTAAAAGACAGGATGAGCTACAGGAAAGAGCGCAAGCGGGTCCACCTCTACGAGGATCTGTGCCAGCCACCAAAACCCACGTAGGTGCAGCTATTAAAAAGGTTACAGAAACATCAGACACGGCTCAGAGGTGAAACGGAGATTGAAACTTTTGTAGTTTGTTTTTGCATATTTTACTATTCCTATTGTTTAGGAAGAAAACCGCCGTATTGAGGGCGTTTGACTAGACATGATGGCGCTCTGTTGATGTCATCACTTGCTTGTGCAGTGAGCGTAATTAGCCGACGCACCCATCTCGAACATGTGATTGATACAAGTACAAAGTATGTTGCTTTGCAACTGAACATCCCTTCTGCCTGACTCGTGTGATAAGACGGGCAGATCTGCTCACTCAGGTTCTTGAATCTAGCTGTAATCATTTTACTTTTAAATGTCAAGTGTGTTAAGTATTCTACTTAACACAAGCGCTTATTTTCCTCTGACAATGAGTCCTCCTTGTGCCTCAAGGTTTGACTAAAATATAACCATTGTTTGTATATTCAGACAAGGCTGTGGCAGGATATGTTGGCATTGACTCAATAGACAGATGGTTGTTTACTGCATCATTTTATTTCTTTTTTTACTGCAGTGTACATATACAGTAATTCTGTGGTTTTAAGTAAAGCTGTTCCATCACTGAATACTGAAAAAATACTGAATAGCTTCAGTTTTTTTCAACATTAGTTTGGAGTTTTCTGAATCCTGGTGCAGCACAGTCACATTGCTGCAAAGCAGATGGTTTTTGTGAATGTTGATTGGACTTCAGAACTGCTTGAGGGGAAAAAACATTGAAGACATTAGGATGCATTCAATGATTGTGATAATTCAAACACTTATAAGGAATTAAATTAGATATTCAACGCTGTCTTGAATCACATTTTTGGAACACCTGGAACTGTTCAAACCAGTTTGATAATCCAATCCTGACAAGCTCGTATACCACACTATTATTATTCTTCCTGTTGACTGAGTTTCTGTCATGATATTGTTTTTTGGCATTATGGGCATTAAAAAATAAGTTTATTCTCAAAGCTCCGCAGATTAGTTTCTGAGTAACTTGGTGCTGCTTTTCTTATTGTCATACACGGCTAATTTTATACAGGAATTGACTGTAAATAGATACTTTACAGTTGTGTGAAGTACTTATGGGCAGTCTGTGGGCTCTCATTTAGCCAAGCTAATGGTTACTCTGAATATGCCTGCAGAGGAATCTCCGCCATCTATAACATCTCAAACCTCAAATTTCAGGATTCATAGAGTGAATTTCACACTGCGTAGCTTTTGCAACACGTCTACTTTGTCACTGTTTTCTGTCACGGAATCTGACTCTATCCAGGATATGTTGTGTCAAACTTATTGGATAGCTCCCTGTTATGCATTACTTTAGCTAATATTTAAAAGATGGTAAATGTTTTAGCTTTTTCCTGTTTTTTTTTTTTTCAATAATTTTCACTTTCGCACAATTGTTTTGGGATTAGAAAAGTAAAAAAAGCAAAACCAGTAAGATCTAGGACTGCCTCCGACTAAAACTTTTGCACATTTAAATTGGATAAAGAGAATTTTTTTTTCAGATGGCACTCCAGTTATAAAATCAGGATTTCATCAGAGCAGAGCAACAGTCTGGAAATGCTTTAAGTGACTGGAAGTTCACAGGAGGTCTTAACTGACTGCTTTTCAGCCACACTTCTAGCCATTTTTAGCTGTATGACATGCTGTGAAAACTGCTGTATCAGAGTGTGTTATCTTGACTTTAAGAGCTTTAACTTTGTATAGTTTTGATTGGACTTGCATGTTTACCTGCATTGTGAACATCTGGTTTTGGCCTGACTAACACAATACATCTTAAACATTTTTTTGCCTGTGCCATATAAATGTTTTCCATTATAACATCTTGTGGCAGTTGTTTGATCTTATGTGAACTCTTGGTGTAATCACAATCATCTGTATTCATGTACATAAAAACAGCTGGATGAAACGAACAGAAAACTTTATCTGCATCTTTCACCTTTTATCAAAACAACTTGATGAAACTAAAAGTACAGGGATATTTCTATCACATTTCCAGGCTGTTTTTTTACATTCGAGACCCTTTCTTCTATGAATTGTCAATTTAATTTTTTATTTATTTTGAACCGATTTAGTTTGAACATTTTTTAAATAAACATGGTGAAAATTAAATATACCGTGACATTAGTGAATATTCAGATCTAAGACTAACTATGCTAGTTCTGATTATTTGAATTATACTTACTGTGTGCGCAAAAACAAGTAGAAAAAAATATGGAATACGAAAGGAGTACAATGTGACTTTAGCACATTAAATTAGCCTTTTTTTTTTTCTTTTTGAAAAGGTAAAAAATTGCTTCCTGTGTCTTTTGTTTTGTACAGACAAAATTCAGTTTTCATCTGCAACCCTATGTTATGTACATGTAAGTGCCCTCAGTTGTCAACTCAACAGCAGAGTGGGGTTGTGGAATTAATTTGTTCCAAAGGTAATGGCTGGGAGGTCCAGCCATGTTAAACTTGTGGGTGTTTTATTTGGTTACAATTACACTGCAGTGGAATTGGGATTAAGCAACATTAAGAATATGCTCACATTACTTTTTATTATAGAAGGGGAGTGAACATTACCCTTGAAGAAATTAATTTGTTTTAGCAAAATGTACTATAGAGAGAGATGAGAAATCTGGTACAGAGTGATCAGGGAGCTGTAGGAGGTCTCAGATCTGCATATTTTTCTAATTGTGTCAAACCGGCAAAAAATACAGCATACTCCAAGAACAACAACATACCCCATACTAAGCCAGTGTGCTTCAGTGTATACCATACAATTATAGTAAATAGAGGTTGAAACTATTTTGGATTGTTTTTGTCGGCACAAGCCACCTCTGTAGCACTTTCAACCTTGCACACTGTAATACAGTTCATCTGCACCATGAATGAAAGATCACATTAAAGGGAAGGGATGTGTGGCTTGCCAGCAATAAGACGGTGTGTGCATAGTATCACTTGAGTGGTGAATGAAATGAAACGCTAACAACTTTAAAATCTTACGAAAGTAAGCTTGCATATATAATCATTCAGCATCGACTGTCATGGAATGATTCTAGAAAGAGGACACTTCATTTAGATCCTTTTCTGTTTATGTCAGACTTTGTTCTCAAAAGAATTAAGAGACAAACTGGAATGTAGCTCGGTCATGTAGTGTGATGATAATGGCAATTCTGTCTGTAACGGTGTTTGAAAATGATAATTTTCAGTATATATCAAGTCAATTGATATATGTATATATAAAGAGATGGTTAACTGTATGTTTAACCAAATAAACATGTTTTGAGAAGTGATTTGACATTTAGAATAAGAGTAGAGTACAAACACAGCCAGGACCTTACTTTGGGGCTGTTTTCACACCTCCATTTACTGAGGCAAAAACGAAAATACCACATCAGCTGAGATTCTTGTGCCTGCAGACCATAAGCTGCAGTGCTACTGGAATCAAGTGAAAACTCCCCACTGGCAATGACTGTCCAACCTTGGAGAGGTCGCTTTTGCCTCGGTCCCTGAAACATCTCTTTGCCACTGAGGTGTGTTCCATTGTGACAATTTGCTGTTAGGTCTTAGTAATGCAATGTGGGCAGACAGGGGTGACCTTTGCCCTGCTTCATGCTTTCCACAAGGCAAAGAGAGGCTCCTGTCTTGTCAAGGTCAACTTTGCTTTGAAGCAGACAGATCTTCAAACCGTGCGGACTGTAGTAACCTCTGAACCACCTAGGTGCCTCGCAGAAAGCCTTCGCCCTTTCACCTCTTGCAATTACTGCCCAGAACATCACGCCAATGAATCATCTGTTGGAGCTAGAGAGAGAGGAGTGTAAACAAAGCTGTGGTTTAGATGTACTACTGACACTTTTGGCCAATTACTCATGTCTTTGGGCTGCAATTGGCTGTCTGGAGGGATAAAGTGGGTCTGCAGTGAAACACCGCTGACGTTCAGTATAATTTTGTTTAGTCTTCTACTCCATACTCTCTGGGAAAACGGAAATGTTCAGTGTAAAACTGTGTGTGTATTTAAATAGGTCCTTAATAGATCCCTTGTTGGACTATAATAAAACACTAGCAACAAGCTTGTACCTTTTTTGATGGAGATATTCTCAGTACTCTGCCTCTGAGAGCTTTAAATTGGCTTGTGATCTATGACAAGGTGTTGCATGTGCAAGTATAGTGAATTAGGGATGTTACGATACCAGACATTTAGTAGTCGATACCAGTGGAATTCTTCGATACCTAATTCGATACCATGGTTAAAACATTTGAATATTAGAAAAAACAACAGTGGCACTGGCATGTAGCCTCCAAGTAATGAATGAAAAGAACACACTATTAACATTACAAAAAAAGAACAGTGGCCTGTAGCGTTCAAGTAATAAAAATAATTTAACAATTTATATTAGATTGTATATGAAGGAAAAAAAAGATTTTGTCTTACGACATTTGTGTTTTTACGCAGTGGATGGCGTAGTGGAGGAAACCACCAGAAAAAACGATGAAGAGCAAAATCAGAGAAAACGTTGAAAAATGTCTACCGTTCGGACCATTTCAAACAAAAGAAAAGCAATAATACTGTACAGTGTGTCCATTGTAAGACCGAATTGGCTTAAAACAATAGCACAACATAAATGCTGCAGCATCTCGGCAAGAAGCAGCCAACTCACAGATGGACTCCGCTGAGCAGAACAAACGCAAGGGAACATTTTGATTTCATATAGCAGCATTTTAATGTAAATCCAGTTGGCTTGTCGGTTGAGAAGGACGCTAATAGAGAACATAAAATTTGGCTTATTGGCATTGTGACTTTAAATTTCTTGTCCCATAGTAGTTTTAAAAAAAAAAGAAAGAAAAAAAGCTACTTTTGTTTATTGCATTAGACAAATAGTGGCTCATTTCTGTTTAAATATGCCAGGATTGCCCCGCTCGTCCTGGCCGTCAGAGCAACTTCAGGCTGTGGACTGTTAACATGAACTAATGTTTTCAGTCACATGAAAGTACAACTGAAATTAAAAACACACGCTTCCAAAGGTAATTTTATCAGACAATGTTGTATTTGTAAAATCTAAGACTGCTGGGTAAGATGTAGTGTTAACTGGTGTTATTTCAGCCATTATTTCTGATCCACTGTGTTGTCTGATAACAGCCCATAAAGAGTAAATAAGAGGCTTTATTAGGATTTTAGTGTATCAAAGGAGAGACGGTATGAGAGAAGCAAACAGATGTTAACTGATGACACAGCTGGACTCTAAATGGCTGAAAGCAAATACCTGGTGTTCTGAAGTGGTTTTCAAGATCATAATGATAAATGATTTTAGGAAAATAAACCTAATTGTGTCTATAAGCAAAAGTTCAATGAATTTTTTTTCCTTGTAAGTAGTTGTTATTGCTAAAGGTATTTATTTTCGGATTATTTGATGGAATATCTGATTACTGAAAGAATCGTTTGCTACAGGCCTATTCTTATTGTTGCATGTGTTTGGAAGGAAGGTGAGTTGCATCCAGTCATTTTCTCAGTTCAGTTTGGGTGGTGCATCAGAAGCTGGTGCTGTCATGTCGGATAGCTTTATGAAATGGTTGGAATGAAGGTGGACTAGACTGACAGTTCGTCACCTACTATAAAGCTTAGTCTTGTGACTGACATTACTCTTTACCCTTCATTGGAAAGAAAGTCTGTTTCTGGGAAGAAAAACACTTTGGTGCCTCCTCACAATTACAGAATGTGTGGAAAAATGTATCGCAGTGCCGTACAGTCGCCCCTCATGCACTGCAACGTGCTTTAGCATGTGGGCCGTGCCAGTTGCAAGTCATTAACGTTCTTTCTTCAGTGGTGTTCTCTCCTGCATAACATAGCATGCATGTTTTCATGTTTACAGATTCTTATACATTATAATGGTCAAACATTTGAAGTGGAAAGATGAGTCCAGCCTCATCGCTTTTCATGTGGAATTTTTTCTTAAGAAATGCATCAGCAAAATAACTGATAAGTTTCATTGAATTATGTGGATATGTTTTTTGTTTTTTTCATTCAGGTTAATGTGATAATAACAGGATATAGCAGCTAAAGAATGTAGCCAGCTTCCAGAAGTAAAGGGTTCTTTAATTCTGTACAATACGGATAGATAGTGTGCTCATCAGAATATGGCTCAAATTACATCTTATTTACTGGAAAATCTTATTAATGGTGACATAGATATGACTTTTGTCAGCCCCATCAACCAAGTATATTTGGGAAAATATTAGTTGTAAGTTACAGTTTTCCAAAAGAGAGAATGTGTCTTTGAGACATTAAATCAATTGTACAGCAGAGTGAATGAAACAAGGAAAGGGTAGCCAAAGCAAGAAAACTCATTACTGTTCTTCTCCACCGTTTCCATCATGCCTCCTCTGTTCTTGTGAATTAACTTTCAAGGACACAGAGTTTCAGCAAATATTTCATTTCCCAAGATGGCCATCACTCAAGCTATCACTTGAACAACTCAAATCCTTCTTTTGTCCAAGAAGAAGGGAAAAGATGGAGGGTGTATAGAAAGTGGAAGATGACTGAGATTACTTTGTGCTTTTTTTTTCTTTCTTTTTCTGAGTGTCAATACCTGAAGACAGAAGTTAGAAAACTGAAGATTGGTACCCTTCAGATTTCTGAAGTTGGTGGACAATACATTTTTAAACACCTATGGTATAAAAATTAGATTGAATTCTTGCCATTATTTATTGAAACTGCACCTTTGCACGTAATTTCAAAGGATTTTCTTTTCTCTGCAAAGATAAATAGAACTATTCTCTTGGTAAAAAGGAAAAAAAAGTGCAAAAGATTCTTTGTTGAATTTATTTTTATGTTTTTGTTTACTTTAGATGTATCTATTTTTAATTGATTGTGCCTTTCTTGACTTGTTTGTTCATTAATCATTTGATGGTGCGAGCCACATAGTAGTGTCTCCTCAGTACGGCTGGTTTCAAAGAGAAGGTTTATTTTTAATATCAGAGCTGGCAGCTACTTGGGTTGATTATGTCTACATACAAAGGCTCAATAAGAAAAATTAAAGAACAAACTGCGGCCAGTGGAATCAATGTATTCAATTTCCTCTACACATGTTGGATTCTTTGTGCGCGTAGGATACGTGATGTACCTCATTGTGGAGCTTTGAAGAGAAATGGTGTGTTTTCATAAAGAATATCGGTGCACTGAAGAAATGTCAGCATTTCCTCCACAGTAAAAGTAAAATGAACAAATGTAATAAACGCATAGAAATTGGTTTCAACAATTGGTTATGTATTTTTAAATTTTTGTCATTAAACATCACCAAAATGTTTGTGTATTTTAGGTACATGTATTCATTAGGAGTGGTGGGGACTTTGAGGACGGGGGTCTGGAGGTCACTGCTGATGCTTTCACCATGTTGAAACAACTGGTCAGATACCCCCAACAGGGAATAAAAAGAGAAAGCAGTGCATTAGCCTGCCTTTTTTCCTTTAACATACATGGGCTTTTCTCTCCAGGGCTGCTGATTCATTGTCCCTGGGGTCTCAATGGGTCACCAGCTTTTGGCAGAGGCGGGGGACGGACTGCTTTCCAAAGGTTGGCGTCTTCGTCTGTTATACCCCTAAGCTATCAATAGGAAACAACTGTTGCTCTGCTGTCCCAATACAGGGATATTAAAGCTATTTATCTAGCCGCCTTGTCTCTGCCAAGACAGCTTGGAGGGGCTCTGATGCATGCTTAACACACTAATCGCACACACTCTTTTGGACTCCTATTGGCTGCCCTAATCGCTTTCTCTCACTATTTTTCTTTTTCTCATAATTTTGATAGCCTGTGCCACTCACACAGAAATTGACAAGTAGTGCACTGCACTCGCAAAACTACAGGCACCTCTTGCACAAATGCATCAATGTGTGTTTGAGCCGTCTTGTGCTGGCTTTGAACAATAATACACTCGGATCAGTCTGACAGTGGGGAGCCTTTAGGGGAAGGGACAGCTTCCCATTTTGGTCACAGTCCCTTCTTCACACGTTTCATCTGTGAATGACATCAAATCATACGGGGTAAGTCTGTGCATGTGGATGCTAGAAGAGATCAACCCCATGCAACTTGTTGATGGTTCTTCACCAAAAATCATTTTTATGATTAACAAATCTGCTTGCTTTCTCACTTGTTTAACTATATAATAATTATTGGTTTATACAATGAAGACTTAGTATTTAATGGCTTCCTGAAGCCCAGAGCAATGTCCTCAGATTATTTATTTTGTTTGCAAACAAAAGAGCAACAATTTTTTTTTTTGTTTTGTAATAGAGTAAAATATCATTACCAGATCTGAGAAGTTGCAACTAGACGATGTTAGGTGTTTTAAAAAAATAAAAAAATTAGCTGCCACTCGAACAGATTATTTAGATTTTGATTAAAGTTATACTCTGACTTTCAAAAAACTGATACTGGGCTCCAAATCAATACTAAAATTTGCAGTTGTGTCACCATAAACCCCAATGTTTCTGACTCAAGTTGATCGACAGCTTCACACATCATACAGCCCCTCCCCTCACTGAGCATATTTTGTGCTTAAAACTGGGCAAATGGCAGTCTTCAGACTGCAACGACTTGGTCACATTGCTTCCATCTTTGCCTCAGTGTGACTGTTTACCTGTGCAGCCTGGAAACATGCTTCAAGGGGGTACTTTTTTTTATATCTGATGAAACACAGAGGACGGAGCAAGAATTTGTCTGTGATAATACTTTTTGAGTCTTGAGAGGTCATGCGAGCCTGTCTCAGTCATAAAAACACAGTGGAGTCAGCGGGCAAAGATTTACTTTTCCTTACATAAAACATTTGTGCAATGTAAAAGGTAAAGATATGACGAAGAAAGAAATGCTGCTGTTTTACTGTACCAATATTGCTTTAGCTCTTTGTTGTTGAGGTGAACCTGTTGACCGACTTAAACTTTTTAAACCGGATTTTTTTGTTGACACTCCCTGAGCGCAGCTGCAACATGATGCAGAAGAACTTATGCAGAACCAGATGCTCAGAACTGCAATGGAGTGTTGTCTGTCTGCAGCGTTTGAAAAGCAGGGGATAAACTAACCACTAGATTGAAATACTTCTAGGGCTGGGGAATATTGTCATACAAATACTTTTATTAAATTTTGTAAGCTTAATATTTAAGTATTTTAGACATATTGGTCATACACAATACATATCTCAGCATGTTTTACAGATATTTATCATTATGGTGCCGATTTGGGTGACTTACTGTATTATTTTAGAAGTACAAAATAAGTCTAAACTTATCAGTTTAAACTCTGCATTAACACAAATGACAGTTGTATTTATTTTAACAAAGAAAAATGATATTGAGAATCATTTGCTTTTTCAGTTTTAGTCATGGCCATTTATGTATAGATTTGAGTTTTTGAAATCTACTTGAATGCCTCTCCTGGACCTGACTAAAAGGGATGAATGAATGAATGGCTGGATGGATACTTGAATGTAGCATTGTAGGGTCTGCTCTCAGGCACAAAGCCATGTAGGTTCAGAATCCATGCTTAAGATTTTAGTCTTTACGTGGTAATAACTGTCTAAAACATGGTGCCAACGATGATCAGCCAGCTGCTCGCGCTCTGTCTTGGTTGCGATACACAAAATGGTGTGTCTACGATGCTGTGTTGTGTGTTTTATGCAACATATTTGAAACGCAGAGCTACAGCATGGTGGCAAGCAGGCAATGTTTTTGTTCCTCTAAGTGCTCAGCGTTAACCTGTCTGTATGTAGTCCGTTAGAGAGAGATGCTGCAACAGCGGAGGAAGCTCAGTGCCTTTCAGAGGGGAGAGTGCTTGCCAAGTGAGCTCTGCAGGACAGAAGTCAGTCTGTCCGTCTTGCAGTGTTTCTGTGCTTTCTTCCGGCTTTCCGCACTACTGCCTGTGTTTGCTGAATATAATTAAAACTTTATCTCTGTAAATGTGTGCAAGAATGTCCCGCTTTATCAGGGCAGAATTTGTAGGATTCAGTGAAATTATGAGCAGTACCTGCAGTCCTGCACTGAATTTCATACAAGTTCATTTAACAATGATCATTCAAGAAAACCTTGTTAAACCTTGGGCAGCTCATTGGGAGTGATGGTTATGTCAACCAAATAACTTCAGTCATCATGCAACTGAACACATTTCCATTTGTTTCAGCTCATCATTCGTACTGATTGTTTCTGTTATGAACGGACTGCTTAGATTACCGAAATACCACACTAATATCTGTTCTGACTATGACAAAAAAAAAATAGCTCAAAGCTACATTTTCATGCTTCCTGTCATTTTACAGATTATATTGAAATAATCAATCTTGAAGTGATAAACTGGTAGAAAAAGGATACTGATACTGAATTTCCCTGGTTATTGGTAAAGAGTTGGAAATTTTAGTATAGAGACAACAATGTATAGCTCAATGTTCAAACTTGTTCTTTCATTCTTAAAGGAGGAAACAGTTATGTTTCAATGAGCTGGAGATTCTGAGGTTTACCTCCATTGTCGGTTGCAGACCTGAGCAGTAAATCTGATCAAACTTACTTACAAATGCACTGCCACACACCTCCAGTGGGTCACAAGTGATGATTAGGAGTGGGTGTATGAGCTAATGCCACAATCAAAACAAGATCCTATTTATCATGGTAAAGAGCATCCACTTCCCAATTTTAACAACCAGAGCTACCCAATTGGATGTTTGCACAAAAACATCATTTGATGTGCAATGGGGAAAAAGCTATATCCTTAATCATCTCAATTGCACTTGATTGTACTGATGCTCAGGATGTATCAACTGGAAGATTGATAGATAAATTGTTGTGCAGTCATCATCTAAAGCTGTTCATAGTAGCTGTTCATAGTAGCTGTTATAAATCAATATTGCTTCTAATGAGTGATGGGAGGAACGGTATCTTGCAAGATATAATCATTTAAGATCTTTTCCATCCCTGCAGAATAATAATTTGACCATCTGATGGCAAGTGCTAAACAATTTTCATACTTGCACTAAAATAGATTTTCAAGATATTTGATCACTTAAAAGTTAGTGAGGAGAAGTAGATGAACCACTTCCATACCGCATGCTGTAATGCACATCAGTTTTCCATGCACATTTGTTTTTTTTCTCAGTGAAATGGTAAATGTGCTGACATCAAAATGAATCATGGACATTCCTAATGTCCTCACTGACAATTTGAAGCAAATTGCTTTGTGCTAAAAAGCCATCCAAAGCCAGATTTGAAAAAAACAAACGACAAAAAAACAGCCCTGTAACAGTTTTGACAAAAACATCCTTTTGTGTGGAGTAAAACCAAATGCATCAAAGTAAACCATGCCCTACATCCTTCTGCTTTGTCCTCAGTGATTTATTGTAGTTCAAAACCCCTTTCAGACATGCTCCTCTTTTCATAAATCTAATCTCCCCTGTGTTGGGTTAGTTTCTGAATGAGCACCTTTGTCACTTTTCTTTAAAAGTTGGAAACACTTTTTATAAGGTAGGCCGGCGAAATTCACTCATCACGCCCAGGACTGACTTACCTGCAGCCATAGTAACAAATAGGCACGTGTAAGTAGGGATGTGCTAATTAGATACATAATTTTCTTTTCAGAGGCATTTGACAGATGGTGTCATTTTATAAATGCATTACCGCTGGATCAAAACTTCCACTTGATGGTGGTCTCTATTGATTAGCTGCACTGAAGCATTCTTTTACATTGCCTGGGCCAATAAATGACAAAAACTATGCCTTATGTTCTCCACTGAAGCATCACCCAGCTCTCTCTCTCTCTCACACACACACACACGAGGTGATTTTTGTGTTGAGTTTACAGCAATGATCTTTATTACTGTAGATGCAGTAAAACCTTGACTAAAAGTTTAAGAGTCCTTTATTACACCACCCATTGAACAAGCTTCAGTATCTACAAAAGAAAGCTCAACAGCAGAGAACGACATGCTTTACAAAACCACAATGCCCTTGATGGTCTGTGTCCCATCTCTCTCTACATCATTGTGTTTTTGTATGAATAAAGCTGTGAAGAACCTTAGTTTAACTGGACAATATTTTGGACCTTGATAAAGGAGCAAACAATGCTATGTGACAATATCGGCTTTTTGTTACCCAAGAGGGAAGTCGCTCTCCTTCTCTCAATTTGTATCAAGTTGCTGCAGCTGGTCTCGCCGTGCAGGTGTGTTGATGCATGCATGTCCATTCCATGCAGTCTGGAGGTCATCTTAAAGATTTTCCTCCACTGAATAAACTACAATTTAACACCAGAGTCAGCCTTGCTCAGATTTTCCTGAGATAGCACAAGGTAGTCGAAGGGCTCAGAGTAAGATTTATTTTTTTCATTTGGACTTGGAGCCTGCTGCCTAGGTGTTCAACATCGTATGTTGGACCTTTTTGTTTTGAATGTAGGAAGCCATCTGGGATAAATGTTGGCTGTAAAATTGTTTGTTCATTGCTTTGTGCTACATAATATTGTTTGGATACTAAGTTGTGTACGCTGAGGTGTATTTTGTTTGTTTGTGGCATGATTTCACCTTTTACAGTTGTCAATTAGAACATGTACTGATATAGTCTGTAAAGATTAGGCACAATATAACTAGGTACAACATGTTTACTGCTGGTTTTGGAGGACTCACAGGCCTGATGTTGATCCTTTCCCAGTACACACACATTGGTGCGTGCATCTCAGAAGTGGATGAGTAAGCTTCTATTGCTCCTTAACTGCTGACAGTGATGCTGCTGGTATGTTTGGTTGTCTGAGTGTGCAGCGTATCCTTTTTTTTTTTTTTTTCTCTAAACCAACATTTTTGCTTGCTATAGTGGGCCCATACACTGTGAAACACAAATGAAAGGGGTTTATACACGACCCATAGCTGGTCAGTACAGCTCTCCCCACATTCCCCAACTATTCACTGTTTAAACTCTCCTCTTGGATTTCTTAAACGTATTATTCTTAACTAATTATTGAAGTAAGTTATTTTTCTGTGCCTTTTAAGGCCTCAAAGCAGATAAAAATAAGGTTTGTCTTTTGTCACACACACACTCTAGTTCTTGTTGTTTTGTGGATTCCAATTTATTTAGACAAAGTAATTTACTGTTTTTCGTCATTTCTGATGTTATTTATTGTTTTTAAGGAAACAGATTTAATGTCTGTTTGGTGACAGTGAAAGAAAGTGCCTAGAGATGGAGGCTGTCATAGATCCAGGTACAGATAAGTAGTAAATAAATGTGTCAAGCAGTGATATTTTGTGTGGTCTCAAATCCAAACTATAACGTTCTCAAAAAGACTAATAAGAAGAGACACGATGGCAGACTCAGAAGTCCATATTGGCTCAATAAGAAAGTCTAAACAAGCTCCCTCTCCTACTGAATCTCAAAGCACAACTGGTGGTCAGCAACTCTTTTTGCATGCCTTATCTGAGGATGATAATGATGCCACCTGATGACGGTTAAAGAGCCAGGGGGAGGGGGGGACACTGAATAGATCAAATGGTGAGATGTGAAGAATTGTTAGCTATGACCGCGTATGATATGCCCCTTTCGTCTAAGGCCTGTGTGTTTGTTGAGAATCTTGTTTGTGTTTTATTCAGATAAGCCATTTCCATCAACTTTAATATTAGAAATGTGGGTGCCGTGGTTTATAACATTTCTGCTGTTCTACCAGAGAAGGTAATAACTTTCTGTAGCTAAAACTTGAGCGGCATATAGGTCAAAAGTTAAGTCACACCGACAGTTACTGGTGTAATCGCAGTTATTTGAGATGATTGTGATCAGGGTTGCATAATCGCCATAATAGCTTTCATTCACTTTGAAAATGGCTGGATGAATTGAAAAGAAATGTCATATTTCTGAGACTGGATGCTCTTTGAAGTGACGGCACCCTCTTGACGGTCCTTTTGCTGTGGACACATTTTGCAATTAATGGCTCTTATTCTTTTTAAGGGTTAGGTTGATTAGAAAATGATTTGTAGACTTACGATAAAAAGCAAGAGGAAAGACATTAGTTATATGTATGACAAATAGTTTGAGTAAAATTTCATAGACTTTAAATTGTATGCAGAGAAGCTTATTGTTAGTCAGTCATTGCAATGCTACACTTTTTGAAATGCCACTTAATACTGAAAAAGGCTGAAAGCTTTCAACATAATCCTGGCTTTTCGAGGCCATGTAGAATCCATTGTTCAAAAGGAACAATATGTTAGTGGATGTTCAGGTTGTTCAGTTAAGATGAGACAACTGGCTTCAAGGTGGGGGGACTAAATTTGGTAAGGATCAAGGCTACCCCTTTATACTTTATAGTTTCAAGGTTACTTGTGAGGATGTTTTTGGCCGTTAATCACAACTGTTAAGTACCTTCACTTGCTCTAATTGTTTAGTAGTGTCTTCAACTTTCTCTTCTCTGCAGCAGCTTCCTCTCATGCATTCTGGCCTTGCTCACCTATCCAAATATTCTGGTCTGAGGTTATGTAAAAACTCAGACAGAACTTCTCATGCCTCATAGTTGAACAGCCCAAACCAAATCTCGTAACAGCTCAATGCACCACCCTCAACGTATCACTCGCTCTTAGGAAATACATATATTTTTTGACTACTAGACGTGTTTCCAAGATTTAGCTTTTTATTATTATGATTTTATTATTTTTTTATAGGTTGATCCATCCTTCTGTCCCTATGCCCTGACCTTAGACAAACGGAAGATAATTGATGGATGTGGGGATGATGCATCCTAATATTTTCTGCTAAGTGGGCTATTTATTCAATAAAACCACAAGTGAAATGTCATTGAGTGACTGTGATCTAATACCATAAAAAGATAACATTAAATTTTGAAATGGGTAAAGAAACCCAGTCTCCCACAATGTTGATGAATCGCTGCCAATTTTGAATGAAAAATCACAAAATACTGCTGGAATGATATGTTTGATTGAAATGACTTTAGTAGAGTTTCCATCAAACCTGTTCTTATTTGGATATTTAGTTGTTTCTGCTATCAGACAGTGGAACAGTTCTGATATAGTGACTAAAATAAAGCTCATTAGGGAATATTCTTCTGCCATTATTGGACAGCAGTCCAAACCAGTAACAAGTTGCAGCTCCACTCCGCGCCAAGTGCTGACTTTATAATCACAATATGAGCCATCAAAATCCCTGTTGGTATTCGAAATAGACGAGGGCTGTGCTGTCTTTAGGCTATATCTATATGTAAATTGATCACTCAGATTATTAGTTAGTTCACAGCTCATTATTGTCTATGACAGCTGCTGTGAGTCCAGCTCAATATTCTACTGCCACTCACTGAGCACATTAGACACTTCAAGTTGTAATCTACTATGTAAATGGTTGAGCCAGTTACTAACCTTTACTCTGAAAGAAGTGAGCGTTTCTCCAGAAATGCTCTAGATTTGCTGAAAGGTTCCTAAATCAAGGAGTCAACATTTCTGTATTGACGAGAATGAGAAATTAGTTGTGATTTAGCTCACTGAGAGTGAAGAAGGAGAGCTTTAAGGAAGAAATGGCTTATCGAACTAATGCAACAGAAATCATATTGTTTATAAAAGGTATTATCTCGGTCTTTACTTTTTTCTTTTTTTTTTTAACTATATCTATAGACCTTGAGAAGTCTGTATGCCACCCAGATCAGGATCAAGAATATGTGTTTGATATGCATGGTTGACCTCACACCCTGCTACAGACCGCTAGCCATCTCCTCCCTGCTTTGGTGGAGACTCGGACTGTTTTCTGCTGTTGACTCAACTGACCAGAACAAGTTTTATGTTTCTTGTTGCTAGTAGTGTTGAACAATCGGGACAATCATGAGGTTTGTTGAATATCCTAGTGTTGGCTTGCTCGATTTAAAATCTTCCTATAGCTTTACTTTAATATGTAAAGAGTCCATCTTACATGGACTCTTAATTTGTTAAATATGTGTTGCCATAATAAAAATTTTATTTTTCTCCTGTTGTCTTGGCACTGATTACAACCTAAATCTTACACAGATTTCAGATTATATGGCCCTAAAGTTCCATAAAGCTGCATATTTTGTCATAGCTCTTAACAGTTATTTTACTACTCATTCTCACTTAAGTATAAATAGATTTTTTTTATTTATATATATATATAGATTTTTTAAAATAAAATCTAGAAAATTAAGTGACCATATTAAGCTTACACTATGAGTTACTGTTAGTCAGACCAACACGGGACTTTTTAAATGCATATCAATATGTGAGTCTGACCACAATCGTATGAAAATAAGTTTCTCAAAACTAGACCAACACACCCAGATAATGTGGGTGGGGATCACATCAAATGGACTGTGTGAATGAACACACACATTCATACATAATCCCTTAGTCTATAAAGTGTTAAAGGCTAGAAAGTGCTTTTTCCTCTCACGCACCGATGAACGCAGCATGGCAATGTTCAATGTCTTGCTCAAGGACACTTTGACATCATGTCTGGGGAAGCCAGAGATCAAAACCACCCACCTTTGATTGGCAAATGCCTGCTCTTCCTCTTGAGGTACAGCTAACGATTTGAACAGTTCTACTCAATTTGGGCTCGGTGCTCCACACATGCTTCAGTACTCCATGTTGTTGCATTTCTATGTGAAAACTGTGAAGCTTGTATTGGTGTTTTGCTTGATGTGTTGTTCAGTCTCTCTCTGTTACTGTTGAGGATGTGTCTGAAGAAATTGTGAGGAACATTAACCTAAATGTGAAAAATGACTTGATATCGTCACTTTAACAGATTGATGAAGCCATTAATGTATCACAAGTTTGAAAGAGCTGTAGACGTGTCTGCAAATAACACCCTCTGTTGATGAAATGTATGTCGGAGAAGCAAAAAATCCATTCCCTCACTTAATTAATTACTGTTATACACTTGCTGTTTGACTCTTTAAACAGATGTCTATCTAGAACCATTGTTTTTTCTACTTGAGACGTTTTGGCATATACACAGTTCTATCCCCAGTATTGCATCATAGCTAGCTAAGTTAAAACCTGAAGGAATTTTATGAACTACACAACCCCACTGCTGCTGACTTGCAACATAAAGTCAAAAACCCATGTGGCCAGCTCCTAAAGGAATGCTTTTTGGGAGGCAGGGTTTATGCACCACTAGAGAGGGTAACAATAGCATGCCATAAGAAATTGATACAACACAAAAGAAACTGCCTTCAAGAAATGTTCCCTCAGGC
Source organism: Leuresthes tenuis (assembly GCF_036924035.1). Taxonomy (NCBI): domain Eukaryota; kingdom Metazoa; phylum Chordata; class Actinopteri; order Atheriniformes; family Atherinopsidae; genus Leuresthes; species Leuresthes tenuis. Next base: position 11,019,457 of record NW_027325365.1, on the reverse strand, counting down.
TCTTTATGTTGAGGAAATGGTCTTTTTCAGATCACCACTGGGCAAAACCTTTCTGGAATTATTTTACCTCACTGTTGTTGGATCCAGCAAATCTGCCAAGCCTGGACAGTGTTTTTATATTTTTCCGCTCTCCACGACGTATGGCATGCAGGGGGGAAAAAAGAGGCAACTTTGCAATGCAGACAGTGAGGAATATTCATCTATTCTAAATTATGTTTTCAACTAAATCGCACATTACCTTCCTAACAGCCTCATCGCATTGCTTCAGAATAACAAATGCAGCATAATGAAACAGCAGTGATTGTATTTTATGTATAAATGAGAGTAAATCAAAGTGTAACACGACCAAGCCATTAAAATGCCAGTCTTAATAACTGCTTCAGTTTACATTGGTTGATTGCCAAAGAGGAAAGCATGGTTTTTCTTTACCCTTCAATTGATTAATCATTTAAATTAATTCTTAAAATGTTCATAACAGACAAACAACTGAGATGGTTTATCACCGTTTTCTTCAGTAAAGCTCAAAATGATGTGCCTTTTAACACAAGATTTGCTCAGTGCATTTAAATTAGTGACAGTCCTTTTCAGTACGTGCAGTAAAACAGAAAAGAAATGACTTTTTAACACCGACATATCTTGTCATTTTGCTCTTGGCTGACAGAGTGATTAGAGACATTGATCAATATCAAATATCAACCAGTCACATGCTGGATTTACTGTACAGTCTGTCACACCAATTGCTGCAAAACCATTGACACTATAGCTATCAATCAGTGAACTCAATTCTCACCCACTAACTGCAGCACCTTAAAGGGATCGCTCAGAGTCTGAACACAGAAATGGTGCAAAGCTGAAAATGTAGCTGCTTACAGCAGTGTTCCTAAATTGGCAACTGCATTTAATAACTTTATAGACATTCTTGGTGATTGTATTTCTTTATAGCTGACATTGACACATTTTTCAGACTATCTGCAAAAACTGTAGGGTATAGTTCACATTCTAATGCATCTTTCTAATGTTCAGAGATCAGTTTCCTCCAGAGTAGGCCTGAGCCAGTTACCTACCAGAGGCATACCGTATCTTCACTCATTGCCAGTTCAAACTATCAGTTTATCTCTTATGGTAAAACCCACAGAACTTAAATTTAGAGTCTATTATTTCGAGTAATTTCCCAACAGCTGATTTATTACAACAGAACAATTATTTAGAAAAAAATGTCTTTGAGGGGTAAACTTTATTCCTTTTCAAAGTCTAACAGCTTTTTATGTCAAAGCGAAGCTGAGCACACTCGGGATCAAAAGTCTCTGGATAATAAGGAGGAAGATGAGTGTGTATGCCCTCTTTTGCCACCAGTAATGGCCGTAACACGCTTCCTCTTGGAGTACCAACACAGCCCAAGGCAGAAAACATACTTGCTTTTGAGTAAAGCATGTGCGTGTTAATGATCGCTACCTCACATAACCAGTGTTTGTTTGGAGTGTCGGTTGTACAAGTTAACAGAAATGAATGCTACATTTAGCAAAAATGCAATATGGAGGTGGTTAGAAGAGGAAGTTTGGGGGCAAACGTGACCCGAAATCCATCTTGATTAGGGACTTTAAATACTATCTACTATACAGTATCAAATCTCTGTTTTTTAGTTGTGACATAACATTAACCAAAAACTACCCTCTTTTAGTGTCTCCTAGTTTGTTTGACTAGGCTGGGTTTGCTGCTGTGCCTCAGTGTGTAATCTTCCTGTAATGGACGTAGTACTCAGACAAGTATGTGGATAATTTACACTGACATTGGGGAAAAACAGAAAAAGAAAATTCTTGGACTAATCTGGCCATGAGGAGTTGCTTGGTCATTACTGTCCTGGGCTGGCATAGTGTTTCCAGAGGGTTAAGATGCTATTGTGCATAACTGCTCAGGAAATGTGGAAGATTAGCGATTGGGTTGTTACTTTTTGTACCTCTGGCAGATCAAAAACTCAAATGATGCTTTTTAATTGAAAAGATGACCGCAAGTTTCAAGTTGCCAGTTGAGATAAGCTATTGTGGGTGATGGGTGTCCTTGTTTTGCTTTCCTGTATGAAATTAATTATTCAGCAACATTTAGTGCCATTTAGTTATGAATGAGATGATTGTAAATGCAAAGAGTGAGCCAGCAACTCTTATTTCTTCAAAGGTATCTTGTTAGCCTTAATTTACTGTAATTCCACAAATGTCATTTTGCATGGGCTTTTCTCTTGAGACAGCAGTCATGAGGGATAAGGCCGAGATGAATAGAGCTCCAGGAAAAGGAATTGGTCCCCTGTGAGTTGATGAAATATCTGAGTTTGGGACCCTTACGACAGTCTCAGAGCTATCTGAAAATAAAACTAGAAAACCTGTGTGTGTGTGTGTGTGAGAAAGAAGGAGGGGTTTGAGATATGTGATTACTATTACAACGAAATTATCCATCTGTTTGAAACCATTTCTTCTATTCAGTACCAAGGGAGGCTGGAGCATATATCATAGTCTGGATGAGAGACATAGTGCAGACCTTGCAGTTGTGCAGATTTACTATCTAACCCCTTCAAAACAGTTTTATAGACATATTCACTCTACACCAGGATAGTGGGAAATGCCAAAAACTTTCACACCTTCATTTGGTTCACACTGCACTCTTGAAAGCGGACCAAACCGCCTGGACAACGTCATGCAGTTACAATGGGTAACTTGGGTGCTATTAACCGAAATGAGCACTGATCTGGAAGGAAAAAACCATGAAGAAGAAGAAAACCCGGCTCATTGATCAACTTGGACCAAGAACAGAAATCTATCCCCTTCAGCCAGCTTATTCAAAAACACATATAAACCTCTGACCATATATCAGTGCGCCTGTGCCTCCTCACTGCTCCACATCTGCCCACAAGACATTTTCCAACTTTTTCTTTGTTTACTTCTGCTTCCTTGGTTTTGCGCTTATTTTATATTTTTTTTCCCCCATCCAAACTGCACTGTGCACTACATCACTTCCTCTCCTTGGTTTGCTAGGTAGTCTGTTTTCATTCCAACTGTTGGCGAACTGCACCAGGGTTCATTTGCAAGTGAACTGAGACCCACGTTTTCAGCTGGACCAGAGTTTGCTTGTTTGGTCCGCACTAGAGTTCGGATGAGCTTTAACACCTGTCCAAACAAAGCGGACTATCCAAGGATATGAACTCTGGTCTGTTTAAAGTGGACTAAACAGCGCTACTGTGAAAGTTCTCAAACAACATATTTTTTTAGTAGCTAGATTATCAGCTTTGTATATATACTTACCATAATGCACCAGGAAAAAAGGATATGGTTATCACAATATTTTATAGATTTAGTCATTGTCTGCTCTTATTTTCTACATTAATAGAATTCTTAAACAATTTAAGAGTATCTGAAATCAAGTTTTGGTGTTGTTTTCATTGGCCATGTTAACAGCATCCACAATAATAATGAGCATTTTACTGTTCAAACTATGCACAGAAAGAAAAATAGACTTGACTTCAAATTGGTATCTTATTAAAAACTGCACCCATTTGTCTTCTTGGTAGAACACAAACAAGCAGACAAGAAATCTCTTATGTCCAGACTACGCCACAAAATAAGTGTGTGTGTGCTGTACTTTGCTTCAAACACAGCTACAGCTTGTGCCTGCCACCGCTATCAAACATGAGGGTCACATTTTGTAAGTGGGAGAAAAAGTCCCCGCACCAGAAACTTAATTAATGTCTCAGTTTGCCCAATTGGTGGCAAAATGGTTTATGTGTGATTATTGTGACTCAATTCACAGTTCTTCAAATTCAAAGTCTGGGAGCAGACTGTTTCTAGTCCTAATGAGGACTCTCCTATTACTTCACTGAAATGATGAGGTACCAGTCAGTGACACTCAATTCTTGAGTTTCTAAACCCATCAAGGAATTATCAAGTGACATGGTAGCTGCAGGATCATTAAATGAATGTCTAATTAACTTATTATAAGGCATTTCTGTTCTGGCTATCAAATCCTTCCTCTAGGCACCAATGCATCCGTCTGACCTGATTTGATTGCACAGTCACATTAATGAGCTCTGTGATGTCCCACATTCAGCCTCACCTCGCCTCCCAGCTGCTGCCAACAGAAAAGGGGTACTTATGGTGGGGGGTTGATTGTGTGTGAGAGCAAAGAGACCGGAGTCCTAGCAGAAATGCAATGAGTTCAGCCAGCACATGGATGCCCCTACTGATATTCAAAGGTTGGTTTGTTTGTTTCTTTGATTAAATGGCGCTCTATTAACTTTGTGTTTGAGTGTTTGTAAAATGTTTGACATTAGCCTTAGTGTGTGCCTTTTCTGGGGGGGGGGGGCAAATGGGGGAAGGAAGAAAAAGACACAATAAATAGGTGCTTGGATCTCCCAAAAGCTCGAGTTAGGCACACACAACCTACCCTCATAACTTAGAGAAGAAACATTTCAGTATTTGGTGTCGTGTGTCCATGTTTGTGGGAGTGAAGAGAAGAAAAGATGGAATTTAGTTTCATGCAAAGTTATATATTTGCCTAACATGCGTGAAGCTCATTTACAAGACTCTCCTCAAACTTTGCATTAAAACAACATGGAAAACAAGCAGGCAAAAGAGGAATGAGATCAGCCAAAATGTGAATAAACTAACAACTGTGTTAGAATTTGGTTTGGAGAACACAGAACACTTCCTGCTCTCCCATATGGAAACATTTCCTCTGGAATCAACTTATACTTATTGATTAAGTTGGTTGTTGAACACATCCTGTTCTATAGTGTGTGATTGGAAGTATAACTGAAGGTCGTCAGTGAAATGTGAAGGATTGTAGAAGGAGATTTTGTTGGGATCATGGTCTCTGTGTGCATAAGCCCCAGGTTTAAACTTTCACTTTATCCACCGCCTGTTGTCTGCCTGCATTCCTCTACTGGTTGAAGTCAGAGAGGTTCGCTGCACTGCCCCCTCCTGTATGGGAACAACTATGAATATAAATAGGTGAACTCCTCGAGGTATTACAGCTCATCCATGCTTCGCCACTGGGTGAGAATGTCAATACCTGCATAATACAGGAGGCATAATTTTATTCAGTTTCTAAAGGTTATAACAGCTGAAATTTTCAGATGCAGTTGGAAATGTGATGTTGCCATTATCTGTCCCTGCAATGGTCAAGGAAATTGTTAATCAGTGTTTTTGCAACCCAGATTGAATAGGTTTCTGATGTATTCTAAATTGGCTTTGTTATTGATGCGATGTTTCTGTTGTAATGTAGATGTTCAACTTTAGGCTTTTGACATCATGTTTTATTGGATCTAAAGGATACATGGTGCATCTATACACATTACCATATCGTTATTTTGATTTTTGTTTGGTTAAAAAAGGATTCAAAGGAAATATAGAAATATTTTTAGCCTTGGGGTTTGCAAATAAAATCATGAAACAGACAAATATTTTTATCACAGCATATGCTCATTATCTTCTCCTTGTGTGAGACGTTTGTAAATACAGTTTTTATTACATGCCAATTTAATGTCTGGTGGAAAAAAAACAAAACAAGTAAGATTTAATCTCTGGGGCGATCATAAAAATCCTAAAAGTATATCTTGTAAGTAGACCACTAACATACCATGAAACAGAATAAGCAAATACCTGACTGAACATAAAAAGCATTTTCAAGCAGAAGACAAATCCAGAAACAAATAGAAAAAGACAATGATGCTGTCTTAGTAGAGTAAGCCATTAAAATTCCATTTGAATCATGAAGTAGAAAAAAAAAAAAACATGGCAAAGCTGGGTAACACGTAGAGCCTGATGCTGGGACTGTGACTCAATCCTTCCTGGAATTCAAAAATGTTGCTCCTTTCTGTGATCAGTCAGCCCGGGGCAAAGCTGGCACTGCTGGACTGCGCCTGAGCGAGGGAGAAACGAAGAGCAAGACGGAGTGAGAAAAAGGAAAGGAGGGAGGAGAGAGACATTGGTGTGTGTGTGTGTGTGTGTGTGTGTGTGTGTGAGTGAGCTGGGCTCCAGGGCATGATACCAAACTTCCTTTGAACCAAGCAGCTGTGGGCTGCAAGGCTGATATAATATTTAATAAAATAATTACATATACAGGGAAAATGCACTGGTTAGGCCATGTACCTTTTTGTGCTGGGGATCTGTGAATATGCAGCACTAATATTTGGCTCACTGCCCTATCTCTGTCTCTCTCACTGCATCATGAATCATGCAGTCCAACTCTCTTATTTAAATTTGTGCATAAAGCTTTACATGTTGATAATATATGCCTGCATTCATTTTATTTGTTTGTGCAGAGAGGTTTCATTGTCAGCACTCTTACAGGGACATTAAACATGAATACAGACCCAGTATTTAATGATATACTATGGCAGGCTAGTTGCATTTAAAGCCTTTTCCTGTTTACTTTTGATCATTTTACATTTTGTGACCACAGTAATGTTCAGAAACTCTCTTTTTAAGACCACAAACACAGTCGTAAGCATAGCTGACATATAACAAATGTACACATAGTCATTAAGTACTGATTGAAAATGCATATTGAACGTATTATTATTTAACAGTTGAATGCCCATTGTTGAGGATTTTTGTCATAATTGATATAAAGTAGCTATTTAATGTGAAAAAGATCCTCTGTGATGTTCTAACTTTCTGTGTGATCTACAACCTGTCAATGCTCTCATCATTTCTGCTTACGCCGCACCCCGTGCCAAGTGGTGCATGCATCAAATCCTTACAGAAACCCATAGCTCATCTTTCCTTGAACAAACTACAACACACTACACACTCTTACCTGGAGTTTCACATAAGATTAATCTTTTAAGTCAAGACTTTCGGGAAGCTGCTGGTAAATCTGCCCTCTTAAAGAATGTGCCGTTTTCCCAAAGCTTTCCTTTTCATGTAATGTGCTCATATTTTTATGTATCTTTTTATTTGAAATGTCTTCTCATTATTTAATCACTGTCATCCATTTAGGGCATTTTTAAAATATCACTTTTCCTTTTTTTATGTATTTTTTATTTTTTTTTACCCTAAATAAAGTGTTCCGGCGTGTCTGAAGTGCAGGTATTACCAGTGATGTATACATATAGACCAATAGCCATATCAACAACAAGTTTGCTCAATAACGGATAGATGATGTTGCTTAGCAACTGCTCAGTGCCATAATAGCGACTAGTATCTGCACCTGGAGGGAGACTTCATCTCGTAGGTTTCTCTGTCTTCTAATTGGTCAGGTGGGTAAACACTGATCCCTTGCTCCTCCATCTTCCCATTTTCATCCAGGGTCTTAAGTGACAGATAGCACCAGCATTATGCTAACCCTCTGACTGTGAGAACTCGCAGCACAAATGCTCTGCTACTGGCATCAGCTGAATTGTAATGAAATATGAGAGGTATTTAAGTCTCCAACTGAGAAGCCTGGAAATTTACTGCCTAAAACTATCTAATGTTTCAGCAATGCATCAAGGTGTGTTTCCACTCATTCCCAATCAATTAGAAATTATTCAGGAGGTAAAGTGCTTGAAAAGCGCTGGTGGCACCTCAGGTGCGTACGAGTCAACAGGCTGCAGGGCTTGTTTGGTAATTTTAAACGAGTAAAGGAGCTGCGCTGGATGCAAATCATAATGTGGGTTTACACCTTGTCCTGTTTTTGACTGATGGATACTGTGGTTACTCTTGTATAGCTGATATCCTTTTGATAGATGAGAAACTATCAAATATTAAATTAACCCTAGGCTTAAATGCAGCCCTTGCCAGTCGTCTCCATTTGAAAGTACCAAGACTGTTATACCTTTTGACCACACAAAGGATTACCATTTGGTGGGGACAGCAGTGTCCTCCAGTGAACCTGGAACCTCTCATTGTGGCAATCTAACAGTATAAAAATGCACCCTGAAGCACAGGTTTACATGACTGCATCACAGTGAAAAACGGAGTCGCAACAGAAAGGAGAATTTCAGCTAGTATGAGACTGAGTTGTTGTACATTTTGCATTAGTGGTTATTTTATTGTAACAATATCTGACTACATTAGATAAATTTGCTGTCGTTGTGCAGTTTTTCTAAAAACATATAAAGACATTTTCAAACAGCGGGACATGTTCATGGCTTGGGATAGAAGTCATGCTGGGATGAAATCAGTCAAGCAAACATTCACACGTTTGCCTCCAAGTATTGTTAGTAAAACAAATATCGCTTGCAAGATTTGAGGACTTTGGAAGACCTGAGAGCTATTTTCCATCATAAGACACATTTTCAGGAATTTCAATGATCGCATTTTTTAAAAATTATGTTCTGTTTCCATAAAAACTCTCAGAACACTGAACTTTATCCTTAGAAATGTTTTATCTGGAATCTGACACATCTTAAGTTAGTCATGATGGCTACAATATATTTTATTAAAGCTGTTTAGCATGTATAAAGAGGAGCTTATGTCTCTTCTAATAAGGCCTTAGAAAACTACTAGGGTGATGTTGTTTGCTTGTAGTGAAAAGAAAAATATAGTAAAATGATAGGTGTTAAATAACGAATTGAGTTTACTGTTCTTTAAAGAATATTGCTCCACACTCTGTCACATAAGGACAACACTGGGGCACATTTGGGCTGTACTGTTGCCTTTTTAAAGCTCCTTTTTTCACCATACATGCATTTGTATATCTGAAAATATTCTGTCATAACAGCATCCCAGTTGTTCTTCTGTTCCATAGATTTCACAAGCTTAAGATGTGTTTAGGGAAATGAAAGCTACAAACACAAAGTAAAAAGTAGTAAGGTAGAATATCCCACTGTATCAGCTTGAACCTCCTGAGAATTGTCTCTTGTTGGTCAAAAAGACCAATAGAGTAATAAATCTGTCAAAGATATGAATCCTGCTATGCATGATATGGTTTGCTAACAGTTAATACTTGACTTCTCTGGTCAACAGCCAGTCTGAGCACATTTTAAATAATTGAATCCATTCAGCAGTAGATATAATTCCACTTTTCAGTGCAAGTATGAAAAAAAGAGAGTTTTAGTTGAATTTGAAGAAAATTTGAAGATGAACTATGAACAACAATATTCTTGTTTTTCTATCTGCAGATGAATCTCTGGAGTAGACATAAAACAAAACACTGTCTGAAATGTTTGCCAGTGGTGCAGTTTAACTCTTGACATACCGATGGCTGTGCTTTATCATCCTATTTTGTTTTTAGTGATCTGTGAGATGACGTCTGTTGAGTTATTATACAGTCTTCTATTGTGTAATAATAAATTACCATAACTTTGATCTAATATCATCTACCCATGGGCCTGTTCACACGCACACACACGGGCATTTTGATTACAGCAGATTTTTGTCTTTGTCGTCCACACACAACCACTGTTTAGGTAATTGAAACTGACCTTTTTAAAATGCTTTCCAGGGTGAAGATTTGCACTTACTCCTGTTGTAATGCTTGTGTGAACTGGAGCAGAAGGGCTTTTGGCTTGCAATGTCAGATTGCTTTTGTTGACATGGCAATTTCAAACTTTCACCACGACAGTGCTGGCACTAATATTGCTACCAGGACTTTTTACATGATTGCACATAGTTGTCCAGTGAACTCGCTGACCGTGTTGAGGAACTGAGGTGAAACTCCTACGTGAAACGACACAGATCCTGATATCAGAGTTGCTGGTTTCGGACTGAACGTGGTTGGGATTTGATTTGGTGGGACAACTTTGTTAATGACTTGGTTTTTGCTGAAGAAAGGCAAGATCATTTTTATATTATTGGGGACATCAATGGATCTTTAGTCTTAGCAGCTTCGTCCACACAATGAGGACAGGAAGCTGTTATTAGACCATCTGTCAGTCTTGTCAAAAAAGTTGCACATTATTAGGGCTGAGTTCAAAAACTTCAAACTTCAAAGACTTCAAATAGATTTCATCATTTCAAAAAGCCAATATTGTTTAATTAGAATCTTGAATTGATTTTTATTATATGCCTTGTTTGGCATTGGGAATCTTGCTGTGCAGTCTCACAAGAGATTATTTTTGTGGAAACCTGTGTCACAGCCAAGCCAAATTCATACTGAAACTGAATTATTTGAGTCAATTGTGAATCAAATGGAAAATCTAAATTAATCGCTGCCTTCTGAATATGAATAGATTTTTGTAGCGCTTTTTGTTTAATTTTTCACAATGCTGATTATTATTAACCTGTTTAAATAGAAAAAGCCCTGATTATCTCAGTTTAACCCTTCCATAGATATTCTTTAGCATGCTACTTAAAATATATGACATGTGACAAGTTTCAAAATCTGATTTTGAATTTGTAGAGGTGATGGATTCTCTCCACAGCTACAGTCACAGTAAGCAATTTTTTGGATGTTGGTGGCTGCCCTGAAAAGGTGTCCCACCTCAGTACTTATCAATACTCACATCACTGCCTAATTAGCCTCAATTAAGTTTGGAACGAGATACAAATAGGAGGGCAAAATAGAACACTTAATTATCCTCAAGCTGTTTTCAGCCTTGCAAGGAAAATGCTAATTAGCTGGTCCTTGAAATGGCCTGCATTTCAAATGACCTGCTATCAATATATTCTTAAATCAAAACAACCTGCGCTGAGCTGCCAAATAGAATGTTTGGAGAGTTTGAGGTTCGGTAGAGGATCTCGTACTGAACATACTCAATACAATTAATTAAGCCTTAGCCAGAGTCCCACACTCTGTCTTCCAACGAAGCCTCCATTTAATCAATAATTGAAAGTCCTCTTGAGAAGAGAGAGAGAGAGAGAGAGAGAGAATTTAAGGATAAATTTTCCAGATGTATTCCAGTCTCCAATGTTCATATTTCTGTGTGTTTATGTGTGAGTAGATTTGTGTGCATACATAAACAAAGGTGTTAATTTTTCTTGCTCTGATGGTTAACAGGGTATAACGTGCAAAATACAATTACCAGGTTGTAGACTACAAAATGATTCAACCACATATTTGTCCTATGGCAAATACATGACATTTACCTCTAATTAGTATTCCCTCATATCAGCAACACGCGCAGTAATTCAGTCACGATTTGTCATTGGCCCTGTGGCATGCATTAGTGCAAGTGAGAAGACTAAGATAGCCACGTGTCACTGTACAGACAGGGTTGAGTTGGGTGTGCATCTCAGGAGACGTAGAGGGGAGTAAATTCATTTGCTGTGGTGCAGATGATAACGCAGGTCATCTGCGTTCGCAGTCTGGATGGTGGTGCCTCTAGACGAGGAGAGCTGGGAAGAGGAAAGGCAGAGAAATGGAGCATGGGAAAATGGTGGCGAGAGGGGTGCAGGGGTGCATCCAAGCCCCTCTCACACTGAGCTGGGAGGCGAGAAGGAGAAAAAAGCCATAGTGGCTGATAAAAGAGGCATTCAGCTGAGAACATCAAGGACCTAATCACCAAAAACAGCCTTGATATAGAGCCAAATCCCACAGGAGTGTAGAATAGATAGTTTCTGTAACCCTTTCATTAGTAACATGCATTTATGGTCCGCATGACGTATAGCAATAGATAAGAGATAAACATTTTATCTGGGTAGGAAAAATATTTTAAGAAAAAAAAAGGATCAGAAAGAGACTGAGGAGGATGGAGAAAAACAAGTTGAGTTGAATATATTTGGGATTACAAAATGCCTCTAGACATGCCATGAATTGCACCATTCCTGCAGTTTCTCTGGTGCTACAAAGTGTGTTTACATTTGAAGTCAAATCCAGATGAAAATGTGATTTTTAGCCCTCAGTGCTGGTAACCACTGTGAGCAGCTTTAATTCTTCACATTTGACCGTCTCTTAGGCAGCAGCCCGTAGAAAGCTTTCACAGCTCTTTTGTACCAAGCAAGAGCTTACTGTTGCACCGTGTTTTTTATATATGACTCATTTACTCTGTCCTTGTCTGAAGGTACACAGATATTTTTACTAACACAACCTCTTCTGTTCCTTTTGGCCTTTCATCCATACACAAACGATTTTTGGATGCAGAATTTTTTATTTTTTATTTTTTGGAGGGGGGGCTGTCCAGATTGAAGGTGTTTTGAAACTGTTTGCAGTGTTGTGTAGATGGGAGTTTTTGTATTGCCACATTTTAGTTTTCAGGACCGTTATCTTCTGTTTCCTTTGTGATTGCGGTCGGGTGCTAACGTCGTCGGCAGAACTTTTTGCTTGTTTGCATGCAGTATTAACTCTCCCACTCTATTAATAATAGGAAGGAGTGGGAGTCATTATGGAGGTCACTACTACTCCTCCAACGACGCAGGATTTTCATAAGAACGGGCGAGACAACGTTGAGCAGAAATGGCCTCACGGAAGCTTCTGTCTTGAAATTTAGATTGGGTGAAGGCTACACTTCTGTCCGTTCCTGGTTTAAGACACATTAACACTTTTTTTTTAAATGTTTATTGAACTCTGTAACACAAGGACTTGTAATCATCTCCAGTGATGTTGTCTTCACTTCACATTAAAGAGATCTTGTACTATTGACATCTATCTGCTGCTTATGGTACTAACAAAGTTAGCTTAAGGTTTTATGTTTTTACTATTTATTTATTTGTGTTTGTATTATCTGATCTTGATATGAAACATAAGTAGCTCCAAATTAATAACAATTACTTGATTTAACTTCAGTTCTGAGTACTTGTCCCTCAACAGGCTTTGCTTAAGATGATTAATCTCACTTCCCCCTCTCTCTCCGTCCACTTTCCTGTATCTGCCGCCCGATGAAAGGCCTCTAAAGCCCCACAAAAGTCGTAAACAGTTTTTTTTTTTTTTTTTTTTTTTTTTTTTTGGAAAAATCGCATTAAAAGGGGAAATAACTGGTTAAAGGATTGTGAGTATAGCTGGATTACAGATCAATAGAGGAAACTGGAGAAAACAATGAGGAAAAGTTGAAAAATTTCAAACTAAAGAAAAGCAAAAATACTGTATAGTGTGTCCATGGTTAAACTGAATCGTCAATACTGGAAAGCAGCCAGCTCAGAAATTGAGTGCTCTGAGCAGAACAAATGGAAGAAAACGATGGCATTTTAATGTAAATCAGTAGGTCTGTTAGTTGAGAAGAACGCAAATAGAGAACCTCAAACTTGGCTTGGTAGCACATCGACTTTAGATTTCTTGTCTTGTATTGTTTAAAAAAGCAACTTTTGTTTATTGGGTTAGACAAATAGCTAGCCCAAGAACTCCATATTTGCCTCAATCTACCTCTGTCTGTCAGAGCAGCTTCAGCCTGTGGGCTGTTAATGTGAACTAATGTTCTCAGTCACATGAAAGTACAACCAAGATAAAAACACACACTGCCAAAGGTAATTTTTAATAGACAATGTTGTATTTGTAAAATCAGAGACTGCTGGGTAAGGTTTAGTGTTAACTGGTGTTATTTCAGCCATTATTTCTGATCCACTGTGTTGTCTAATAACAGTCCATAAAGAGTAAATAACAGGCTTTATTAGGATTTTAGTGTATGAAAGCAGAGACGGTAGGAGAGAAGCAAACAGATGTTAACTGATGACACGGCTGGACTCTAAATGGCTGAAAGCAAATACCTGGTGTTCTATAGTACTGTACTTCTATAGAGCTTCTCTCCAACACTGGCATAGACTCCTTGGCATCTTATCCCTGCACTAATAAAGCAATGAAACGTACCAAAGTAATCACAAACATGTAGGAAACCAGTAGTCCCAAACATTATGGTGCCCTGAAATGAGGGAGACTATATTAAAAACAAAATTATTTCAAGTTAAGGCCTGGAATGTGCCCTTTAATCACATCTGAATTGTTTGATTCTAAATTTCCCCCTGAGGAGCAAAGGGGGAATGTGACTTTGTCCTAAACGCCATGGAGGGGAAATGCAGTTGATGTAAATTTTATTTGACAGCGGTGAGGTGTGGAAGTGCAGGGAAACCGCTCAGCACAAGTACATATTAGTATTAATACCTTGCAGTGATTTTATTTTCTGTTAATGCATTTTTTGAACAATAGATTTTTAATTTGAAGAGAAAATGGCACCGACTTAGTTTTGGTCTTCTGGTGTGCAGTTCAGTTCTTTGATTAATTGCATTTTCTGAAGAATAAACCAATGAATGGTACATGTTAGGTCTTTTTTTCTCTTTTAAAGAGTTATTGCAAAAGCATAAATAAGCAACTATCTTCCATAAAGTTTATTTAAAGTTGGCGTTATGTGCTTCTTTTTTAAACGTTAGTTTAGTAATGTAATGCATGTTTTTGGTAATGTTGGTCTCTCATGACCCCACATGTCTTTGAAATGTCAACTAAAATACAGCACAGATTGTTTTATCTTCCACTCCTTTATATCTTTGATTTAGAGCCATGTTCTACACAGTTTGTTCCAGTATCTGCAGCTTTAAATGAACTGATTCTGCCCAACCCCATTTCAGAAGTTTGCGGTACCCCATTTCCTCTTCCTCATTTTCAGCAGGGTGTCCGTGGCACTGGAAGGACAAGTGATGTGCGCTGGGTTTATGGCCTACAGAGATGAGTGCATAGTTGTACCATCACAACCTAATTTAAGCCCCGAAGGATTATTTGTAAGACATCCTTTCTGTTCTGCTCTTTGAGCTCTATAAATACTTTATAATGAATGAAATCTCACTTTTTTTACAATATAGGGGATATATAGGATTCACATATAAATGTTTAAAGCTTAAGAAAAGGGAACAATTTTGCTGTATATTACTTTACTTTGTTACAACTTATTTCTCATTTCTGATAGGTTTGAGGCTTGTTTTTACATATTTTATATATATTCTTGTCCAAGAATAACTTATATTTTCACATGTCTAGCAGCATTATGCTTCACAGTGGCTTCCTGTTCGATCTAATTGCAGAAACAAAAGGATTAAATGTTAGTGCTGATATCTATATCAAATTAAAACTTGGTAAAAATGTTTCAGCATTTAAATTGTTACAACCTTGGACCATGTGCTGACTTCCATGAACTGTAGAAGCGTGGGAGTTGCCTTTCTTAAAGCTGAGTATGTAATTAAAAACTCTCATTATTCTCTGCTTGTGAACAAAATCAGTGAAATCACCTGGGTCACTTTCGAGCCCCAGTACTTTAGGGATATGTGGGAAATCATTTAAAAATCCATGAAAAGATTTTTCACAATATATTAGCCTCTTTGGTAGGTTGGACTGCGTTCTATTGACCCCTCAGGCAGGTGATTTTCCAGCTCTATTTTGGACTTTAATTTGACTTCAAACCTTTTCAGTTCCTCACAGGAAAAAAAAAACAAGTGTGATTATGCATAGATATTGAGTTATTCAGCGTGGGTTAAGGCAGTGTTTCTTAACTTGTTTTGGAGGCTAACAACCTCAGCCCAGGGACTACAAAGTTTATTTGTGCACAATGCCTGTGATTAAAAGTGGACTTTAAAAGGTTTACACTTTCCCATTATAACAGTTTAAAGTAAACACATTTTGTATTATTATTTCTCCTTTCTTTCCTCTGCCTTCTGCAGGTGTAAATCAGTCCTAAATCAGTCCTTTCACTGCAGATGCAATGAAATCTGTTTTCAAGAATTTAGTTCACGCTCATATATGGATAATTGGATTGAAATTTAATTTGGAATTTTATTCCAGCTGGTATAGAATTTGAATTTATTTTTAGAATACATACAGCTACAAACTTCCTGTTGATGTTAGACATAAAAATACTTGTGCTGTCTCCATAGCTGGTTTTGTTGTACGTATGACTTGTGATGAGACTGGATCAAATTCGGTTGTCTTACTGCTAAGCTTTCTCACCTGTCTGTTTGTATGTATCGTTTGCGGTAATCATGTCGTATCATTGGAATCATTCGACTGTTAGTCATAGAAAGAATCAGTATACAGATACAGTCACTTTTTAAAAATTAGAAACCTAATTAGAAAATTAAAAAGCAGTTCTATTGTGCGCAAAATAACCGTTACAGGGGCACAAAATGATAAGAATGGATGGAGGGTGTGGCGACAGCCTGGCAGTCCCCACTAACCTGAACACCTGTTCTGCCACATGGAGTTGGCTGCAGCAGCATTAAAGTTAAACCTCACAGATGCACCATCAAGAAAACATGCACTAAAAGCAGTCAACATGCCCTCCAGACAGTAAGAGCAGCCTGGCACAGAGGCCATATAACCTCTCACACCCACACTTGCAGAATCACAAGTTTTCACCCACTTTAAGTGCAAAATAAATCCGAGCCCGGTACACAATGTGCGATTCTGGGTCGACCCAAATGAAATGAGTGAACCAATAGGAGGTTAGCGTGGAGTGATGTCAAGATTCATTGGATACTGGCATTGTAGAGTAAAAATTGGTAAAAAAAAGAACAAATCTGAACTTTGTCAGTCCAAAACAATTGAAATGTAATGTGGAATTCAAACAACAAAGCAAGTCTGTTTGAGTTCTGACTGCAGAAAATTTGTCTGCATGACGTGTCGTCCAGTTTGTTTCATGACCACGCCAAGAAAGATGCAGCATGGAAATGACATTTTCTAAGTGAGTATTAACAAATGTTCAGTATTTATACACACTGAAGTAAACAAGGGAGTCATTTCTCTGTTCATGCTCATAAATGCTACTTATGTTTATATGAAACTAGAGGTCTGTGTTGCTCTTCTCGGTTGAAGCTGGCAACAATTTCACAGGTATAGTCATACAGTGTGCACATTAGTGTAATCTCCAGGCACTTTTCAATTTGAATATGATTCAGAGGGATCAGATGCCATTATAAAAATATTATCCATGCAACTTTTTTATCTTTATGGGACCTCATTTTTATGTTACCTACCTGGTAATCGATTTACTTTTAGATATCTCTTCAAATTGAGATAAAAAAGATGAGTTTTATTTTACACTTGCCAACATATTTCTCAACATTGAAAAAGAACCAGCGGGGGGGTAAAACAAATGTCTTTTTATATTTCTAACCAGCTCACATACTTGTAAATTGATACAGATCATAGTCTGAGTCAACAAGTTCAAATGGAATCATTCTAACCATCATCCTCAGCTCATGTGCAAAAAGCAATATAATTAACTTATTCAGCGCACTGATGTGGCAGAATGGCACGCATCACGTTAGAGCTGTCCTACCTGCGTTCTTAAATGATTTTAAGACTTCAGTTTTGTTGTGCCAATAAAATGTATTTTACGTGGGAGCTTGTATCTCGGCTCGGCACTCCCGTGTTGCATCTTGGATCCACCAGTGTGCAGTTTCGTGCAGAAGCCCTGGCGGTTCTATGGCTGAAAGCCATTAAAGTTGCGATAGCGTTTGTAATACGTGTAATCTGTTTGGATTTGAGATGAAGCTTTGAAGTTTCTTGCTTGGTTCTCTGGTTGGTGGCAACTGGTTGGTGTTTTTCATCCTTCCCTGGCTGGAAAAATGTAATGTGGTTTCTCAAATTTTTTAGTTAAACTTATTAGAAGCCAAAGTGCTTCTGAATGCCAGCTCTCATGTCGGAGGGTGCTGGTTGGATGCTTTTGCTCTACTACCATTTGTGTTTTATACGATGTTTTGTGCTTTACTTCTGTTTTTTTTCCAAGTTCATCCTTTTCTGTTCCGTCAGCAACACCTTGCTAATTAACACATAGGAATGAGATTTTTTTTACATTTGAAGTGGTTCAGAATATTGCACATCCACATCTCGATGCATCAAAGATTTGATTATTTCCCCCAAACCCAACTGCACACATCAAATATGATATTGCAGCCATTAGAAGCCTGTCTCACAGGGAGGTTTGTGCTGATCTAATGAGATGTCTGGAATGGCAGTGTGTTGCAGCCTTTAGAAATAAACACACAACAAAGAATAAAAAAAATCTTACCTTTGTGGACTTCTGTCCAATTATTTCCTTAAAGGCATGTACCACTAATTCTTTTAGGTCATGTTTGAGCCAGTTAACCGAAAACAAGAGTGATTTTACAGTGTAGTTTGTCAGGGAGAGAATCAGGATTGGATACTATTCATCTAACATACACACATCTCCACTTTTGCATGTGCAGGCTGTGCTCTGTGTTTTTTGTTCTTTCCTTTAAGCATTTAAATGAAGATTACTAGTTTGCTGGAACTGCAGACCTTGGCTCAGTCATTATTAGTCTCCCATCTCTCCTGATCACTCTGATGAATACATTTTTTTCTTCTCCACAGCTGTTAAGGAATTCTCCATCTAATGTGTTTATATACATTCACTCGAGTTGTGTCACTTGACTTCTCTTTTACGGCATCCGTTTGGCCAGCTGCCTGGTTTACAGCCTCCCCTTACTTCCTCTGTTACTTGCGCATCTCCATTACCTGTATAAAGATTGCTCTCGGTCCTTTCTTTAGATTTAAAATGACTATGAATGTTGATTTATGTTGTGTGCCACAGATGGCATAACAGTATACCACCTCTATGAGTAGGAACATTTTCCATAGGATGTCACTGTACATCTGACTTCTTATACTCTGATGGTTAAAATAACTGCTGTCATGGTCCATCTTTGAGAATGACTTGTGGGTATAAACATTTTCTCTTTATAGTCTTGTCAGATGGCATAATGTGTTATTTCAGTGTTATTTAAGCTTTAGGACAACTATATGCAGCTAGCCAGCGAGATCTCTCTGCTCGGAGCACTGGTACGTTATGAGGGCCAACAGAAGATGATTGACAGATACAGTGCTCACTGATTTGCATTTGGTAAATACTTCTGCCAGTAATATTTTGTGTGTATATATGTGGTAAATAAAACCTAAATACACTAAATATTTCCAGTGTCTTATCCAGTAAATATGTGGAAACTGATACATTTATTTGTTCATGTATCAGCTGTGTTTTTTACAGGTTGAGCTGCCTCTAGAGATGTCAGGGCCTCAGCCAGCCCATGGCTATATATATGCAGGTGTATTATTCTGTGGTAGGCTTATTTTTCAATGTTAATATTTATACATGTGTCTAAACCAATTAGGATGTATTTGAGCTCTTATGTGATTCCCTCATTTATCTGTTTTGTGAACAGCAAGTAATGGAAAGGAAGATAAGATAGAGTTGTAAGTAGTTGCTTTAGTTTGCAGAGTAGTGAAGCCTGATAAGGGGCAAACAACTTCATGAGCTTGAATTTTGTGCCATTCTTATTTATTTATTTTTACTTTATTCTAATTTAACCACAGATATATTGCCTTGCATTGATTTGTTGTTTTCACAGCATCTTTTAGCACCTAAAGATGAAATAATAGGATACACTGAAATGATACCAGAAGCTTTTGTAAGGATGAATTTTCTTGGGCACAGATAATATATTTATTATTGATTGCTCCCTGGTTAATTATGTTGATACATTTTTTGTTCAGTCAGAGAGGGGTAAAAAATATTATGTAGTTTGCATTTTTCAAAGTAAAAAGGCAAAAAAAGAAGATAAATGTTTGCAAGAACTGTAATGAAATAACAGTAACATTTCAAGTGCAAACACACTTAATCGGACAAAAAAACCACCCTAAAGATGCCCCCTGCAGACATGCATCCAAACAGGGTCACCATATCTGAGTCAGATTTCAGATTGTGCTTGTGATGTCATTAGACATGTGATGCCCCCTGTAATGCCTACCTGTGGTTCACAATTACCTACAATTTACTTTCTTTACCGCCACTTCCACACATGAACTCAATAATTTGACCAAGGTTATACATACCTTTTTCAGCTTGCCAGGAAAAGAAGAGGTATGCTTTGTAAAATGGCAGTAATTTGATACAACAGGTTTCTGACTATTACGAGTTACCTAAAAATGTATTCTCGCTCAATCTGGTTAGAGATTTTACTTTTCTTTTCTGTTAATTCCATCAACGACAATACATTCTGCCACCTTCAGGGACTGCTTTTGCATATTATGTATTTTTGATCAAACAAATGCAATGTCCTTGCATACGCATGTTTTTTTTTTTTGTTTTTTTTTGGCATTTTCACATGGCCTTCTCTTTAAAGTTTGTGATTTAACTCTGCGGAGCAGAGGCATGGATTGTCTCAGGTCTCTGTCTCTCAGGGCTGTGAATGATTTATTTGCCTCCCAAATGCCTGTACCGTGACATCGTGTCAATTAAAGTCAGGATCATGGCTACTGACACATGACACTTTTCATTTCATTCACTGCCATGCCGGGACGACTCTTTATATTTAATCACAGTCGTCCATGTGCACCTTCAAATATCTTTTTCTACTCTTCTGTTATACAGCGTGTCATTTTACCTTTTTCATCAAGCTTCATGTGGCTGAGCCTCATCTCTTGGATAAAACTTAATCTGAAGTATGTTTGAGCTTACTCCTACAGTTCAGTTACATTAAGTGGAAAAAACAAATGTCTTTAGTATGCACATAGGAGGTTAGTGAATGCATATTTGATATGAGTCTTTTAAATAATTTGTGATTAAATGCAGACATCATCAAAACTGCAGATTTGTTTTTGTTTTTTTCCTGGACATACAGTGCAGTTTACCTCTGCCAATTACTGCTAATGAACACAGAAAATGTATTTTCTTTATGATGATAAGTGCATTGAGGCCAAATTAAAAGCAAAACAAAATGGTAATTCTTTGCATAGAACAGCAAAAAAAATAGTTTGACTAAAGTGACCACAAGTTTACACAGTTTATTGTCAAGGTTAAGTTTTGTTGAATGCACCTATATTGAATTATGCAGGAGGAAGGCAGGGGATCGTTATGTGACATCTGCAGTGGCACCAAGTTCTGGTAAAATTATAGCCTGGAGTACTGTGTGATTGGCACTTAATGAGCAAATATGAGTGACAGTGAACTTTAGCCTGGAGGCAGCAACAGCATGATACTGTGGTAGGTCATGTATCTGGAATAATGAAACTGTAAATGGCTTCAATCACCGGTATTGATTTTTCTACGCTGCGGCCTATGTTTTTATATCCATGATCATCTACCAGATTTGTGGCCAGTCACACATATGGAGAGCTGAGCTTAAAGACACAATGGATGTCGGAAGAGCAGAACGGCAAACACTTGGATGACCTATTCTTTCCCAGGTGGACCCTCCAAGCTCATATTTCATATTGAGGTTTAACAGACTTGATTAAATTGTGCTCATTTTATATGTATCCCTGCCTTTATGGGAGCTCCGGCTTACAAAGTCCTTATGGGTCTACCGTCATCACTTTTAAACGGAGAGAAAAAAAATAGGTTTGCAGAAATTATGCCGCTGCAGAGGACTTGCTCTTGACTCCTGCTCTGTTGTCTTATCAAGTCTTCATTAGCATGCTGCTGGTGGAGTGCCTCATAAATGTAGCTGGTAATTCACAGGAAGCCCCCGTCCACCTGCTAAGCCCCTCTCCTTCTAGTCTCGAGCTATTATGCAATTCCTCATGGTTGTCTTACTCTTCTCCACACCCACCTTCTAGCCAGTCTACCTCCCCTCCTATCTGCCACTCACATTTTCATCTACAACCGCCCCCTCTCCTCACTGCTGCTTTTTGCTTTTTGATTTATGTCTCCATTTGTCTCTGGCTCGAAGCACAGGGATGGAGGTTCACAGTAACTGTGCTGCCACATTTAGTTTTTTATGTTTCATCATGAAATTAGCAGTGTGCCACATTTAAATGATCAACTGATTCATAAATGTTATGTATGCATCATTACTAAGTTTTGAATAACTATAAATGATATACTCTCTGTTCTGTTTTTTATCCTAACGGAGATGACAGATGTGGAGCAGCAAAGTGACTTTTTAGAAAAACAACGCGTTATTAACCACTGACTTTTTCTCATATTTATCATTGTGCTTTAAAAAAAAAAACAACCCAAAACTTGGTGAAAAATCGTTTTTTTATTTTATTGTAATTCAGTCAAAATAACTTTGCAACAGTTGATCAAGATTGTGGAAGTTGTAATAATAATAAAAAAAGAACAAGATTAAACTTTAAGATTTGAAATGAATCAGAAAAGGGATTCCCATTCACTTATTATCCCTCTCTTCTGGAACGTCCTTCTCTGGCTCACCAGAGTGCAGACCCTGTGCAGAAAGTGGGAGACGTCGCACTTGACAGAGAGCAGTTCTGACAACATCCTGCACTCTGTGATTGCGTGCACAGGGTCCAGCTTCACCCTCGGGTCTAAGCTGGCCTGTGAAGAAGTTTATGGAGTATTTTGGTGCAGACCATGGGGATGCAGTGGGGGGAAAAATCTCTGTAAGTTGTGTTACTGATAAAGTTTAAACTAGGTAAGTTTTATAGAGTTGGTGTCAGTTTTCTCAGAATTTTCACCCTTTAAAAACATTCAGATACTAGAGCAGAGGAGGAAACATGACAAATTAGAAGCTGTGGCATCACATGCACTCAGCAACACTAATGCCCAGTGGGGGCCATAGTATCCTGAGGCATACTGCTGTTATCCTTTGCATCCACCACAGAACAAACTGATCTTCTGGACTGTGTACAGACTCTGATTGTGAACATTTTGTCCCCCTATCTAAATGCATTCTGTTAGTTTGCTTGAGGTTCCTGTTTGTCTTCTTTTTTTTAAAATATTTTTTTCATTTTTTATAAAATTTCTCTGCCAAACTGAGTGCACAGCATAATCACTATATACATTATTCAAAGACTGATAACGTTGCAGTTCTGACACTCTAAACTCTGAGATCTATGTCACTTAACTTTTCGGGGGTCTTTTTCACAAATTTTTTCTAGAAATGTCTTTCCTCCAAATATGCAAGTCACCATGTAGACAAAGGCTCCATCCAGCCCAAAAGGAAAAATAACAATTAGAAAAAGTCAAATTTGACAAAAAGATTTGTTTTACTTCTCTAATTTTGAAAAAATCTTCATGAGCTTATCGTTTATGGATATATAATTCACAGAATAATATTTGGAATCATCAAGTCATCTCTTGGATCAAGTGTTGAAGGTATAACTGTATTCACAAAGCAATTAAACCACTCGTATACCAATTTATCATCATCACCATCTTCATGATATGATGATCATCATCAAACCCAATATTAGTTGTCACTCTTCTTAATATTGTTACAAAGAGAATTTGATTAAGGTCAAATAAATGTAAAAGATGAAATGTCTGATATACAGCTCAGACATCTCCAAAGTCTTTCGCAAAGAAGAAACTTTTATGGAGGGATTTGAAGGCAACTTGAGACTTGGTGTACTGGAGTTCTGTGGGCAGAGAGTTCCATACCGTGGGGGCGCTAATAGAAGATATCTAATAGAAAGCTGCAACCAGGAATAATCTGCAGCATTCCATCTGCCGGTCCCATAGGTCAGGAAGGCACATCTTATCAATCTGTACGAAATGTATCAAAAAGCAAGTCCATTAAAGGCTCCAAGGTGTGAGCAGAAGAGTTTCAAATCAATAAAAATGTATCAAGGATCCTGTGGTTGCACTTACTGTTATTTTTATGTGTATTTTGAAGTTGTGGTTTACAAAAACTTCATGACAATGACTAAATTTGAAAAGACTTTCCTCAATTTAGCAAAAAATGAAAAATGCACAAGTGGTTTTCTAAGGAGCTGTGGCCCAAACGGACAGATGGACACGCGTGACACAAGTCATCGGCAGGCATGTTTCTAACATGATTCAAGAGAATAAACCTGCTGATGTGAACGGATATTCACAATGTGACTATGTGAAATAAATTCATGAATTCAGCCACCTGCTGATACTGTGCAGTGATTCTAAAGTTTGAAATGATTGACCCTATTACAAGATGATGATGATCATCTGGGAAAAATAGTTGGATGTTAT
This sequence comes from Leuresthes tenuis, assembly GCF_036924035.1. Classification (NCBI taxonomy): domain Eukaryota; kingdom Metazoa; phylum Chordata; class Actinopteri; order Atheriniformes; family Atherinopsidae; genus Leuresthes; species Leuresthes tenuis. The sequence goes on along the minus strand of NW_027325365.1, from coordinate 10,995,711 downwards.
ATATTCACTGTTCAATGCCAAGTCCAGTGTAGCCACGCACTCATTTCTCAGATCTGCTGCCATGACGTAATTGCTAATGAATGTATCTTTTTATTAAATGCCTGTACTGTGAACATTCTGGTTTGGATGTCTTCGTTATTGTTGTAGAAAGTAGAAAAAAGTCAAAATAGTGTAAAACCCTTGCATGAGTGTGTGTGTTTGCCCAAATGTATGACTGGTACTGTAGTTTTTCTGTTTCTGTGGACGAATGAGTTTGTTTCTGAAACATTCCTGAAACATTATGTTAGCCATAATGGGGCCAACCTTGTTCCTTCCATCAGGGGTGGGAGTTGGGATTTTCTTTGTTCCTTACTTAAAGTTGCCCTCAGCGTCTTTCTGAAGAATCTTCCGGGCTGTCTCTAGAGGACTTGTGTTAGGATGAAATTCTCTGTGAATATGGCCCCGAATCTACAGGCGCTGGCACCAAGCTGAGATTCTGTATGTTAAAAGCATCAGCAAAGACTGCAGAACATTGCTTCTAAGTTAGCTGCAGTCAAGATTCATTAAATGAATGCAGAATTTCATGTATGTAAAATATATCTTTGCAAATATTTTATGAGGAGGGACATCTACTCGTGTAATGCTTTTTGGTGCGTAACATATTTATTTCTCCAGAGGGGGTCCACAGATCTTAGGTCTTAAAAAGCACCTCCTTTTTACGGTGCTAAAGTTTCTCTGTACAGACTTTCTGAGAATTAAATGAACAAAATAAGCGGGAAAGCATTACACCAAAACAGTTGAAAGCACACATATGGCATATACTGAGAGGTTAGGGCGTGCTGTCTGTTGCAGCTCTAATTTCACTGCTCTCCTCATACTCTTTATTGCTCTCCAGGCTGTCATTAACTATGCTGATTTTGAATTATTAAACAATTCGATCCGAGTGGCTGCAACATTTATTTCATCCAATCACTGATGAAGAGCCCCTCTAAAACATAACCTTTCATCCCTGTCAGACTGCTCTGAAATAGGGTGCCTTTCATCATCTTGAGACATTCACTCAACAATTTGTTTTGGTTTATTTTGTCCGACTATGTTGGTTGTTAAAAAAAAAAAATGGGATGGTGGGCCACGGATGCCAGAATCGCTTGAAATCCCAAGTCAATCAGTTCAATACAAGCTGTGCTGCTGAATGTTGTTTCTGATAACCTGCTGTGTGCTCCAAAACAAAAGAGCATTTCCTGAAAATGGGAGCCTTTTGGTTGACCAACCAACCGACAAACCCACGTTCCCATACCTGGAGCTGCTAGCATTGTAAAAAAACAAAACCGGACACGCTTCCTTCCAGAATTCTTTCCTCCCACACTTATGGAAAAATTTGTCTCTGCATGACTGCAGCAAAATTAATTCGGTATGAATGGGATCAACCGAACATTAAGTTATAACTCCCACTTCTGATTTGATCAGAATATGCTTTTCCTCATTACACTCCTCTACTGGAAGTATGTAATGTTTCTGGCTCCTCTCATCACTATGATTTCCTGGAGTTCAGTGGCAAGTATAATCGCTTGTGCACTCAGTGGAGATAAGCATCCAAGACACCAAATGACTTTCAGTGATTTCACAGTTTTTAATTGGATCCTATGGATAAAACAATTTGTTATCTCAGTTTTGGGGGTGTTTGTGACTCTAGGCAAAGACTGCGTGAGCTGATTTGAATAAGAGGAGCAACGTTGAGTTGGCACATTTTCCAGGCTTTTGCAAAACACAGTTCCCATACCCATACATACTACTTAAGAGAGCAGTCTGGAAATAAATAAACCATGAGAAAATCAAAATAATAGACCTATAATATTTGAAGAGAAAGGACAACAAAGAACAGGAAAAAAAAAAAACGCCGTCTCGTTTCAGTTTGACACTAAAAGAATAGCAGTCACAATATCTAAAAATAAACGTTTGTGAACTGAAATGTAAACTTATATCAATAACTAAGATTTATATATATATGTGCACCACATAGTAAAAAATAGCTTGTCCTCATTGAATATGAATCATTTAAACATAGAAAACAGTCATCCTTCAGACCAACTTTGGCATTCAGTACTTCAGGGAAACATTCTTCCTGTGAGTAAAGCACAACTTTTCTCTTTCAGCCATACTGTAGATTTTTATCCCTTTCAAAAACAAACTCATGACAAACAGTTGAAAAACGTTAATAGTTGACTCGGGAGCGTTTATGGCAGATGTTCAATGTTTATGCGATGGCTCAGGGGTATGAGTTGTCTCTGCTGAAGGTCTTTCATTCAGTTAATGTGTAAGGAATCTACAGATGGACTCCATCCAAGCTAAAAACAAAACCCTTTGAAATGGCCTATTGATCTTTTACTCCCTCCTCCTCCCTTTGTGTCAGGGCGGTGTAACTAGATAGTGCTTACTATCCTTGATTAGGTTGAGCAGAGTCGCCTGTGCCTGTACCCACATACATACAAATGCAAAAATGGGCATATGTGCAGATATTTGGGCCCAAGGAGTGGAATGTGAATGCATTGGGCTGTGAGGATGGGTAATGGAGGACAGTATGTGTCCTGGGATCATGGTGAACGGATCCTCCATTGCGAGGGCGATGAGACCTGAAGGGCGACAGGGAGATGGAGGCATTGAGGGAGAGAGCAGCCGCAGCCCAACGCTCTGTTAGGCGCCTAATGGAGAGATGGCAAGAAAGCAGCAAGCACTATAGGGCCCACTGCTCACAGAGGAACACTGGAGGAACACAAACTCACAGATGGGGAAGAAAAGTCAGGTGGTGGAGGCTGCTGTGAGACTGGTGTTTTTCTGATTAACAAAATCCCTTAGCGCAGCATTAAGAGTTATTTGAAAGTGCAACAAGGTGACCTAGTGCGATGATGTTGTGTTCCATAATGCACAACCTTAAATTGGAGATCTTTTGCCAGACAGAAAATGAGTAAGGTAATAACAACCATGTTTAATCATTATTGATTGAAGAAAGGTGAATTTTGTGTTTTGGAGGTTTTATTCTTCTTAGAACTCACTACAAGTACTCCTCAAGGACGCAATCAATCAAGCTTAAATCGGGCTCAAAAGTGAATTAGCTTTAGGCTGTAACAAGACACTGCAACAGATTTTTCTTTTTTCAGGTTCCTCCTTTCATTAAATACTTATTTACTTCTTTTTTGTTTGTTTGGCTTGGCTGGCTGGATGTTCTCTGGATTTTCTGTTCAATTCAAACATCACTGTAACTAACTGAGGAGTAATAACAAGGAATGTGTTTACATCCCAGTTACCCCGTGTAATGTCTCTGTGATCTGAGGGAGAACGGTATTCGTCTTCACATTTCTCTCACATTGGTCTTGATTTCCCATTGTAATAAAAATGTGTAATTTCTTTAAATGTGTCATTGTTCAGCTACCTTTTATAGATACGTTTAAGAAAAGACCTGGGAGTATTTCTTTTTATTTTGTACTTCAAAAGCCCAGTAAAAAATTCAAACCATCACATTTTTTTGGTTGAATTTTACTTAGACACACAAGTCTGACTTGTAGTCGACTCGCTGCGGTTGTAATCTTTGCATCATCAAAGCTATCACTCGCAACAACCCTGAAATTGTCCGTCTTTTTCAATAAATCTGGCAATAAGTACAGGAATTACCAGTGACCTCATCTGGTTCTGGATGGAAAAAGTTTTTTGTCTTATCTCTTGTGTGATGTTGTTTTTGCTGCTCCGTGCTGTACTGAACACTCACCATGATGTCTCATTAGGTGAGTGTGCTGCCGCCATACTTGATCAGTGCTTACTAAACTTTGGTCCAGTTTTCCTTCCTTTTAAGAAAATATAAATTGCTTTTTGATGGTGGTGTGGACCCACTGTGACGTTGAGCAGTTTATGGCACATTTTCTTTAATCCAGGAGTCCACATACTGATGTAATTACATCTTTATTGTTAGATATTTTGTTATATGGGTTTTAGTTCATCTTAACACCTCTAATAGTAACGGACCAGCTTTCTTTAAAAACCATGCCTTACATTTTCTAAAAATTCTTCTAGAATGGAAGCGGGATTAGACTGTATTCAGACTGCATATGTAAAATGTAATTTATCTTAGACACTGGGACAAATACAAATGGTTGGACCTATTTTTCATTTTCTTCCATTTAAGAGGGAAACTGGATTCTCAGATACAGCTCACAACTCAGCCTTGGACTGTTGATATCATACTTAATTGCATCAAAGTCTTGTATTGCAAGACAAGACGTAGTATTGCTCTGTCTCAGTGGTGGAGCTGTTCTAATGAGCTCTTTTTCAAACATTTTTACCGTGTTATACCTTGCAAGCAGCTAATCTCCATTGTGATTTCCTGTAAAAGCAAAAAGCGAGGGGGGGGGCGACTTATTTGCTTTTAGAAAAAGTTGTGCTTCAGGTAAGTTTGCTTAGTTCCTGTAAATCTAACCATGCACACACACTGCACTTTACATCTTGCAACCACATGTTTTCTCAGCTATGTTTTCTATTATTCAAGAATAGCTAGTGACTGAAACCTCATAAAGCTGTGTGCGCTTTCGCAAACATTTAAAATCTGTGCCAAACTCTCAAACATTAATTTTTTAAGATTTTAGCCATGCAGAACAGGTTGCTGGGGAACAATTGAAATGAATAATGGAAATGGAGGTACTACACCCAGATGACTGGTTTAGAGTTTATTGGTTACATAAAGGGTTGTACCGTTTATGTACATTTCATAAACAAGATGTGCAGAGATTGCACAATATGACATGAAATCAATGCATTCTACTGTCATGTGCACAGCATAGTCACATAGTCAACATTTCTCTCAGCATGCTACATGTTCAAAGCTATGATAGTCACTGACAAACAAATTAAGGCAACATACTATGAGAACAGCACTGCACAGCCAGCTTGTCTCCTGTTTCAAAATGCATTTCTTCTGAAAAATATGGCATTACTACAACATTGTCAGCCCACATTGCTTCCCAATTGCAGCTACTTTCATCTGTCAAAGGCACACTGAAGAGAGTAAACGACTCTTTCAAGTTGTGTTGAATCACACAAATAAATTCTTTTGTTCTGAAACACATTTCCATTGATAAACATCTCATTATTTACTATGGCAAAGTCTTGTTGATTGACAAAAGACACACAAGGTGTGAATCTATGTATATATATTTTTTAGAGTGAGAGAGAGAGAAAATGGCTATTTACACCTAATTAAAATCCTCAATCTCTTGACTTTGTTGGGAGCACATGTACTTACAAGTGGGGTATGGGTTCATTGAAGAGACAGGGGGAACATTGTTAGAGAGCTGAAGCCCCAGAAGGACTCAACTACACTCCACTCAATAAGAAAAGCCCTAAACGGATTTCAGTGAGAGAACTGCTCAGGGAGAACTGCACAGATTGATGGATACACGTTCTGCATGCTATTGCTGTTGGAACAGCAACACCAAAAGCATCTCATCGACAATTACAGCAGAGAGAGCAGAGAGTGAGATAAAGCCAGGGGACTCGATGCATTTCAGGAAGATATTAGGTTTGGATAGGAGGAAAAGAATATATATCCACACAGCCTTGTTCAGTCTGTTTTTTTCCAACACAACATGTTAAGAATCCTTGGCAATATTACACGAGTGTGTGCAATTCAAATCCTCTCATTGTGTTTCTGCATATTCAGTATGTTTCAAGGTCACTTACAGTCAGTCACCTGTAATTGATTATTACAAGCAAGCAGCACCAGACTGATAAGCTCCTTTTCCCATCTTAACTCTGAGCCTTTTTGACAAAGACTGTATTCATCTCCACTGTTGAAGGTGGTGTAGTCCATTAATAGCCTAAACTTAAGCAACATGACTCAAGTCATGTATAATAGAACACGCTGATATGACCTCTTAGGCATTTTTACCCTTAAGTCAACAATGAATTACACATCACAGGTTCAGCATGGCTAATTGAACTTTGTATGTTATAAAGCAGGAGTGCATTTAGTGCCATGTGGGTCACTCAGAGTGAGTAACGTGCCAGATAAGACATGGCGACATCCCCACTTCTGTTCTGTGCTTGTATAAAAGGCAAGAGCAAGAAAAAGGCTGCCTGATTTTGCTGCTAATCTGTGTTATCAAACAGTGTAGGACTCAACCACTGCAGGAGAAGAGGCGCGAGTGAATCCATCTCCCGATTCAAAAGGACAAGACGCGTCAGCAACACATCACATAGTACTATTCAATGCATATGGTGTAAAATAGCATCAGTTTCTGGGGGGCTTTGATAAGAAATCTCTGTCTCCTCTCTCTTTTCTGCCACTGCTGCCTCACACACAGCGGGAAGTGTGTGGCTTGGCACTACTTTTGAAGTCTCACTTGGACAAACGGCAAAGGAAAGGGTTGCAGGTGTTGATTAGATGTCAGCTTCACTTTGGGAGATAAGTTGCACTGTGAATAGGCCATTCTTGATTTTTCAAGGACACAGGATGCATTTGAGAGACTGCCAAAAGATCCACCTTCATGCCGCTGTTCACACCAAAAACAACCAATAAGAGTATGACAAATCGGTCATTAAACCAGCAGTGCATATCAACCAAATGTTTATCAGATTAATGCATCTTGAAATTATCGATAATGTGTAAGTGCAGGGTGACAACTTTTTTCATCACAATTTATAAAAACTATTTAAAAATGTCACCTTGGTACATTATCTGTTGTTAACCTTTATATTAGGTTATGTGGAATATGCAGAAATACTTTTTCTGAACATAAACTTACATTTGACAATATCATTGAGAATTTAAAAACAATGCAGGTGCTAATGATGTGGTTGCTTGGCAACTACTTGATTATTGAATAAAAGGAGATATGCTTGTGTGTATGTAAGGGACAAAGTTGCTTGCTTATGAATTAGACATTTTTCATCTTCCATCTCAATAGTAGGAAGAGCGTGCAAAAGTGACATTCTTCTACTTGTCAACATGATGCTCTGTGGAGCTGAGAGCTCAAGGCCAGACTGAGAAGCAGTGAAAAAGTTGGTGTTTGATTTCATCTTTGTGGTTGTTAGGTACTGTGTGTGTGTGTGTGCGCGCGCTGCACTGTGTATGTGTAGTTTGTCTTTTCTGCAAATAATGTGTATAATTAAGTAAAACACTCGTATAACTGATAGACATCACCAACATGGCAGAGCAAATCAGTCGAAGTGGAACAAATGATGTTTTTGGAGTTGACCCAAACAAGCTGATAGCAAACTTTAATTGTTTCCTCACCCACGGACATAGTAAATTAGGGCTGACTGAATCCTCCTAGTTCCATTTCTGAGGGCAGCAGTATCGCTCATGTCCTAACTCCCTGCATTGCAACCGCTTTAGGAAAAATGTAGGTCATCACAGAATCCACCTCCAACCCCCCTTCAGCTTAAATTCAACTGACATCTTTGAGCCAAGAGAAGTCTCGGGCTGCACACTAATCCTTCTGGTCACACTGAGTTTCAAATTCAATCTTGGTTTTCTCATTATTGGTTTTGGAGATACTGAGACCCCATATTGGTCAAGAGATAGTTCAGCTAATCTGATAAGGAACTGTAGTAAAGGCTGTAGAAACTAATGATTCCTGGATCCATGGGTTAGAGATTTTAATAGCTCACAGCAGGTTGTGAAAACTCAAAAGAAAAGACAGCGGGTTCAGACCAAGTTTGGTCACCGTGACGACTCGATTTTATGTTCACCAAATTTGTTGAATGTGACTAGTTGTTTTTTTGGATAAGCCAGACTTCCCAACTGTTTTTAAAGGTCTGCTTGTGGGGATGCTGAACTGATAAGATAAAGAGTATGAAAATTAAAATAATTTGCTAAAAGTTTCAGCCTGTGCTTCGTGGTTAGAAATATTTTTGTTTAAATTGGATTTGAAAATAAATGAGGACCTAACCGAGATACAAACACACTTCTTTGTATTGCAGTGCTGTCTGCTGCTTTTTGCATTTCATATCAGTCTGATGACATCTCATCCTCATTTATTTTGCCTCTTCCTGATCAGACAAGTGTTTTTTCTTATTCCTGTGGGATAGTTCCAGTGTTTAGTAAAAGTCGTTGTAATGCTGTGTTTGTGTAGCAAGAATGAAATTCCATCTCATAACAAACTGAAATCCTCCTCATTGGGGTGGGCAGTTAGATCAATACTGTTGACATGGTAGGAAATAGGTCAGGATGTGTCTGAGCCGAAGCAGCACAGGGAATCAACATATCCAGCACACTGCTGTCTTATGAGACTCAACAGCAGTGCAAAAAAATGGACCTAGAATGGCCTATTTGGACAAAACCCAAGGGTATAGAAGTGAAAGTAAAATGTTGACAAGCACAGAGCTCTACTTGTCTAACCCAAGATCGTGTGATAAGTCTGGCTTGATTTTTTAATGTTTGGTAATCCACATGGCCAGCATTGAGTTATTTTTTTTAGGCATCACTAGAGACTACTTATAAATGTGTGTGTAAGTCATAAGAACTTAGCTACATCTGTGCACACACACAGATGGGTGCAGTCACATACGAACACAGTGGTGGTAAAGAAACCCTGGAAAGTTGGTTTATGGCTTTTGTTGCACAACTGTTCAATATTCTAACATGTATCAGCTGCTCAGATGCATTTGTTTTTGGACCAGTTCAAAGTCTCTGATGTGTTTTCTTTGTACTCTCATTTGTTTTCATATTCTCTGGGACTATCAGATTTTTGGCAGTATAAATGCTTTATCTTTTGTTTTCCCTTTTCAAGCTGTTCGAGCCTCATCTCAAGCAGGGTTCTGACCCATTTAGAGTATTTTTATGTATGTCAGATTTAAGAGGAGACATGATGTGCATCAGTAAGATGCTGAGCAAAGGCTGACAGGCCAGATTTTGCCCTAAAACAGAATAACAAGTACAACATTGAGGTTTTTTTGTAGGTTTAAGTTATGTCCCAGGTTATAAGTAGCAAAAAGTTGTCTAGCAGAGTTAGCAATTTGCTGCTGTACTAGACCTTACTGCAGACCTGTGAGAGCAGATGTGCTGCTCCATTTTCGCTAAAGGCTCATGTTGATAATTCAGTCTTCATAATGGGGATTGAAATGGAAGCAGATCAGAGATCTCTCTCTTTAGATTATGTAGATATTTGGGCAGTACATTTATGTGGGGGCAGAGTGATATGGTTAGATACTGAAAACAAAATTTGCTTTAAAAAAAAATGGTTGTTTTAGTGTTAATTTGGGGGTTTATAGCACTTTTATTTAACTACCCACAAAAAAATGTTCCAGTGACACTCGGTATGTAGCTATTTCAGAGTCTTGTTATTCTTAAGGTTTTGAGTTGAAGCTTGATTTGAATTAATCTACAATGTTAGTTTTAATTACTCTGTAACTTGCATATTGCATAAAAAACCATAGCATTGATTAGCATAACATTAATTTAGTAAAAATAAATAATGAAGGCTCTACTGAGAAGTGACACTACCTTTTGACTGACATATCCTTATCACACATGCTCGCTTGCATTGTCTGGTTTCATACAATCAAGATAGTGATGCCAAAATGCTGTACTTGAGACTTTAAAATGGGTCTTCAAACCAGTGGGAATTGTCATGGTGGCTATGTCCATCTTTTATATAAAATACGTGTATGATTTAGCATCTCTGCGAGGAGATGGGCTTTGATGCCGCAGGGCAGATGAGAAAATGCCATTGTGTGAAGATTTGAGGTTGGCAAACTCAGCAGCCATTTATTTAATTCAGAGGCTCGTCTTATTTCAATGTGATTTGCAAGAACTTACAGTTATGGACTTGAAAGAAAGAAAAATGTAGCCTCTATGCAGCACTTTTTCCTCTTCCTCATGTTAGACCAAGTTGCAGATCAGATGCTGTACTGAGTTAATAGAGGATGCAGGTTGGCTCTGGCATGTTAGGAGGCCCAGTTTCATATATATCTATGCAACAGAATACATGACATACTTTATTTCTTCACAGTCTGTTTTTAAACTAATTTGTCTTACTTATTACAGCTTTCTTGCCTATATTGGAAATCATGAATGTCCATGTCTTCATACAAGAGGCTTTGTCTGTTGTGTGGTGCTGAGTAGTTAATATAATCAAAGCTGACTTATCTCCAGGAGGATGGATTGGTAATTAAAGGTAGCTTTCAAGGCAATCCTATGCTGACATTGACCTTTTCTGGAGGCTAATACTGTGTTTATAAGCTGCCTTAGTGACAGCTGGTCTTTCTGCATGGGGATCATGTTTAAAAAGTTGCACACAAAAACAGATTCATATCCACCCACAGACACACGATGTTAAAACCAGAAGTCCTACAACACTGGTGCACATTGAATAACAGTACATGGCTACAAGCCTGGCACGCTTAAGTGCACAGCTATGGATTAGCGGTTAGCCCAGCAGTACCCCTTGATTATACACTTTGTGGTGACAACCTAAGCACAGCTCCATTATAATTGACCTCCTGTTAAACCAAGCAAGCTCACACTTTCCCATAATGGTTCCTGTGAATAAATCTTTAGATTCTTTACCTGATGCGTGGCCAAGTCACATGGCATTTTGTTCTGCAATTACCAGACAGGCAGACCTCCCGCTCTCCAGACTTTATTATCACTGCATGCTCTTTGGGTATCCCAAATGGCAATTATCTCACCATGCTCACAGGTGATTCAGCATGAGTTCCATTAGTCTCTTGGTAGACTGGTGTTATATTAGTTGATGGCCTCTGGTCGGTGGTTAGTTTCCAGAATCAAATTTTTACTACAGAGGAAACATTGCGCTATTTTCAGTAAACATTTTGTTCACAATCATAAGTCACACGAGTGTGTGAGGTATATAAGCACATGGTTATTTCGATGGTATTTATTCATTTATCCTACAAACTATTTATTAATCCTACAAATGTCATTGTGACAAAAGTTTTCAAGGTCATTGTCTCCTTTACTTACCATTTTAGGAGCAAGCAAAGTCAAGAATTACAAACCTCTTCACATGCAAAACTGTATTTCAAAACATCCTAAATCCTCCAAAATCACTACATAATTAAACTGAATTTATGTGATTGCTATTCATGCAAAGTCGATCAGGACACAAGATTGACAGCTGTAATGTTGTTGATTGAATTTAGTATCACTTTGAGGCACATGACATTTGAAATGTCATGTCATAGCATTTTAGAGACATTTAGCTTTGTCGTTCTGACTTAGGGTTTTGAATCTACTGAATGCTGCAACCAACATTAAACCAGAAGCCGCCTTTCAACATGATGGTCACCATGAGCAATATAGTTGGCTCTTTGTGAGTTGATTACAATCACACAGCTCTCCCCTGCATACAAATCCATGTCAAAAGTATTTACATATTTGGTCATCATTGGAAGCTTCCAGTGGTGTGTGTTACTCATCTATGTGATTGATGATAGGGCCTTGCTCTCTATGGTCTCTGGACGGCCTCAGTGGGCTGGTCCCATTGCAACAACTCAAATGTGACAAGCAGACCGAGCTGGCAGACGGTGGCCAAGGTGAGAGCAGGACAGATGGAAAGCCTCTCTCCAGAGTATGTTCCTAAAAGCAGTACCAAACAAACTGCTTCAGAATTCACTTTATATTCTTTCTATTCCCATCTTCCAGGCACGGTCCTCCTCTGGGCTGTCCAACTGGCTTTTTTTCCATTTACGTTTTGAAGCTGGTGTTCTTCACGCTCACTTACTGCACTGATCCCCAGGTCTTTGAGGGTAATCAGTTTGGTTGGTTGTATATGGCAGGATGCATTTGTAATCTTATAGAATTGTCCATATATCAAATAGAGAATGTTTCGAAAAGCAGGAGCACAGCTTTTCCCAGTAGCAAACTCTGTAGATGTGTAATGCCTTTAGACAGACAATATTCTCCTGTGATTTGCTGTCAAACTTTACAAAAATGGAGATTGGAGCAAGTGAAACTTGTGTGGGTCACCTGAGGTAAAGGCAGTGCTCACATCACCAGTCAACTGGGCCTTGCTCCTCCTCTTCACGCCTGAATGGCATCCTAAACATGGCTGTGCTGACCTTGCGGGCAGCCATTAAACACCTGGAGGAATTCTATCCATCTAATTACATTTGCCTTTGCCAGCCCTTCAGAGAAAACAGGGACTGCTACCCACAGTGGTGCTTTAGAAAAATCCAACAGTATCAAATTATGCTGTTATTTCTGGGATGTTAAGAGTTAAAACCTCTAGATTTTTTAGTTTTGACATTGCATAGCAATTGTATTGATGTCTGTCACCAAAAGCACATCCAGTAGACAAATTCTAATAAATTAAAGTTACTAATATCATCTACAAATTATAAATGCTCTGCATTCTTAATACCATTTTTTCATGATTAATTGGTCTGGCAACTATTTTTGGAACTATTCCTGGTGTATAAAGAGCCAGAAAATGGTTTTAAAAATTACCTAAAGCTCAAGATTAAAAAATTACTTCTATGATAAGTATTAAAAAAAAAAAAGTTTGAATATTTGCCATATGATGCTCAACTAACAAGCTGACACTCAAGAGCAGTTAGTGTTTTTTAAAAATGTATCCATAATCAGAGCTCCTGACTAGCCACACAATCATGTAAATCATGAAAGCATTATATACACTTCATCTTCGATACATTTAGTAGTGTCAGACATTTAGATACATGCACATTTTCCTCACATGAATTAAAAACTATGTTACTCATCAACAGCTCTGAATAACAAATTGAGCCCTGAGCTAAATGGCCAAAGTTCTTATCTGCAGCTAGATGGCGAGGGAAGAAGGTGACACTAGGTGAGACTAACCCAGCAAATCATGGTCCAGTGGCGGTGCCACCCAAAATCCCAGCTCATGTAACATGCCTAATAAGCTCCCTGTCCACTACTCAGGCCCACAGTTTCAGTGAGAAAAGGTGCAGCTAAGTAGACTATGTTGTGTTCAATGTCCTAACTATTAATTGCTGTCGCACTACTATGTCAAGGTATGCTTAATTTTGAAATCAGGTGCTGGACTGGAAGGTTACCTCTAACTTCCACAGCTTGCAATTCATCTCAAGAATTCTACAATTTTGCCATCTACTGCTTAAAATCCAAAGCACTGTGAAGCAATACAAATCACTCCCTCAGTGGCTGAGTGTGGTTGAATTGCTTGCTTTGGTCAGCTTGACCTACATTTGATTTCAATACCTGTAAGTGGTGATGTGACTCTTGTCCATCATGTTGTGAAATCAGGTTAATGCAGGAAAACACAAGAGGCAGTCAGCTGCGGTTATGCTGCTTTTTTTTACCCACTGTTGCATAATAATTCTCACAATCAAATATGTATTAAAGGCAATCAGATGTCCATCTGGAAATATGCAAGATGGACAAATTCATCATTAGCATCCAGTCTAATGGAAAAAGTATAAGGTCAATGAATGCATTACATCATCTTTATAAATCATAAACACAAGCTCAGATGGACAACATCACGTATTACACCATTTTTTATTATTTATTTTACAAAAACTAAACCAAAATACTGAAGCTGTGTGTTTAAAACTAAATACACTCTTACTGCTTCTATATGAACCAAGATGGTAAGTAGCAGTTAAATGCACTTTTCATAGCTGATCATCAGCAAGTGTGAGCCCCTCTATAAAAGCCGAAGTTTTGTTAGTTTGCTGGTCTGGAGCATTCAGGTGTGTGTTAATACAATGCTAACATGGTAAGACATCATTTTAGAGAAGAAGCTTTCGATGCATATCAATCTGAGAAGGCTTATATGGCTAAACATTTTGGAGTACATCATAATATAGTGAGACAAGTTATTTTCTAGTGGAAAATATTCAAGATGGTCTTTTCAGGAAGGGACGCCCTCGCAAGTTCACCTCATAACCCAAGAGCTACATCTCAGACTCAGTCAACATGTTAAATGTTAAAGTTTGTGACAGTGCTATTGGAAAAAGACTGAACAAGAGCTGCTTGTTGGGAAGAATTGCCTAGAGAATACCTTTTTTTTTCTAAAAATAACATGTCACCACATCTTATGTTTGCAAAGTTGCATCTGAACAAACCACAGTTCTGGAACAATGTCCTTTGGACAGACAAGACCAAAGTGGAGGTTTTTGGTCATAATGCACAGCAGCACATTTAATAAAAATACCACCGTGTCAGTGCAAACACCTCATACCAAATGTCCAACACATTTGTGCAGAGCTAATGATTTGGGTTTGTTTTGCAGTCACAGGACCTGGACACCTTTACAGCAAACCTCAATCTGATTTAGATGCTCTGGTGGGACCTAAAGTCAGCTGTGTATAAATGATACTCTGCAGTCCCCAATAAACTGAAGCAACATTATCAAGAAGAGTGGACCAAAATTTCTCCACAACAGTGTGAGATGCTAATGGCTTTATGCAGAAAACGATAACTTATTGTTGCTAAAGGTTGTTCTACAAGCCATTGAATTCTCACCATGCGCTTCTGCATCTTGCTCTTCGGAGGTTGAATTGTCCATATTTTAAGACCTGGAAGGAACCAGATTAGTTTTCTTCTGTCTGGTTATTTAAAGCCTTAAAATAGAAAGACGGGGTGTCATTTCTTATTTTACTTGACTGTATTAAAAAGCCTAACACAGTTTAAATTATAAAATATAATCTCATCCACCGAAATTAATATGTAATGGACTGACATTAATATTAATTACAGAACCACAGACTCAGGGAGGGATGCTTGAGAGCTATGGCTGAAGAAAAATATGGCTTGGTCCATCATTAAGGTGCAAGTATGTTGATTAAATGGTAAAATCAGCATTTTGATTAGGCAACATTTTCTTATTTTGGAAAGAATGATGTAGGAAAAAAAAGGCTTGATAGCATGCATATGTAATGATAGTTAAAATGACCATTTAAAGTTATCATGAACATGAATATTTGTCATCATTCATGGCAGTCTTTCATCCTTCTTTGTATATACCGCCATATTTCTTTTTGGTTGGGATCACTCTATTCCTCCGTGTTTTGTCTAAGTTTATAGGAACTAAAAGTGAAAAAATGTTGCTTATATGGACAATATTTCACCAATGCTTGTTTTTGCAATGACATTTTCCAGTGCTGCACTGATAGTCCTGTCATAGCTAATGGGAAATCAGTTTCTAACTTTCATGTAGTAGGAAAAAGTAAAATGAATGCCAATTAGGCTTCACATTTCCTTGTTGTTATGAAACAAGAAAGTGACATTGGAGAATTTAGCAGTTAATTTGACCTTTGGCTCCCCCAACAGCTGTGGGATGTAACACCGCTGTTACAATCCAGGCTTGCTGGGGAAAAGGAAGTAAAATAAAGAAATTACAGGGAAACCAAAAGTATTCCAAAAGTGACAACGAGAGTCTCTGCTATCTTTGGTAAAAATGTATTAGGGACACAGGCAAGGACTTCAGTTTTCTTAAGTTGAAGAAAATTGTCAGCCATCCACCTTCTGACGGAATCTAAGCACCTTTGCAAGATCTGTACCTTTAAAAACATCATTGGGTTTAAAATAAATATATAACTGTATATCATCTGCATAGCGGTGATAAGAGATGTCCTTGCAGCAGCTGCCAGGCAGGACAGTGATGGAGCAAGGGAAATCCAGCCAACCCCGGATGGGTAACTACACAGCTGAAGACTAAAAAAACTAGACCATGGGTCGTAACACCACTGTCATAAAAAAAATAAATAATTGCGTGAGTCCTGCAAATGTGTAGCCATACACATGAATTAGTCATCATGTTGAAGAAGTCCCAAAGATACCCTAAAAAGTCCACAGAAATGTCAAAACTGGTGTGGTGTGGGACTGGAAACCAAACTTGTGAACTGCTGTATCTCAGCTCTGCTCCAGGGCAGTTTCAGGCATAAATATACTTCCAAACTAGTTTTCAAAACTTCTCTTGTGTTACTTAGGACAAAGCACTAATAAAGCATCAGTAGGTCAGTGAACTGCTTAACTAATGATGAGATGTGTCAGATGTGCCGCCTCTCGCCCGATGGCAACTAGTATGGGCTCAAAACCCCCATCGACACTGAATTGGATGAAGCGGGTATAGAAAATAGATGAATAGAAAAATGGATGAATTGAGATGTGTCAATACAAAGCTAAAAGCAACATTGTTTGAAGTTGAAGTTTGGTGGAGAAGCAGACGGAGGAGGCTGGACAGAGACAGAAGTTTACGCTGCAGATCTGAACAGCTCTGTCAGGCCTTAAAACAAATAAACAAATAAAAATGCCAGGGTTGTGTTTTTCTGAGCATTTGAGTTTGTAGTGACTTCAGACACCCACATATGGACTCCGGCACAGAAAGTTTTTTTCTTTCATATGTCTCCTTTGAAATTTCCCACCAAAAGGGCACGATATTGTGGCCTCTCCAAAAACCTCAAAATATATGCAAATACAATCCAAATAAAAGTGAATTCCAGTAGGTTTTCCAAAAAGAGACCAGTGTCATCTATCCAGCTGAGATGATAGCTTGTTTTTTAAAATAAACTTTGCTTGTAGCTTGTTACTCTTGCTGGAAAGGATGCTGTTTGTGCATTTTGGTGCACTGTGAGGAGAAATTCTTCTTTGTAAAACAGTAAAACAAGTTAGCCTTGTGACTTTTTACATTACTGCTTCAAACACCTCCAAGTAGAGTTTGCTAGCATGTGTGCAGCTGTGAAGTTGCTCTTAATTTTGTGCTGGTCATGGCCTTTGAAGCTAAAAACCGACCACTTGTGCTCTCAGACCTATTGATCTATTCTGTATGGCATTGACAGCAGAAAGCTGTGTGTGTCTCTTTTATTAAAAAGGTTTTTTTTTTATTAAAAAAACTTGACTTTTTTTCTTTAGCACAACAAATTGTTGAGAAAGACATCTGATGCTTCATGTAGCATGTACTAACATTTGGGCAACTTGTCCTATGTCATTACTCATGCCCCTCTTGACAGATATCAAAGATGGCAAAGAGATTTTTGTAAAACATTTCCTTTGAGGCCTCAGCATGCTCTGAAGATCCCCCCCCAGCCCCCCCCCCCCCCCCCCCCCCCCCCCCCCCTTTCCCCGACTGGGCTAAAATCATACTAACACCCTCAAATATCTGACTTTTCTTCAGCAGAAAAAGGCCACGATTGGCCTTCTTTCCAAGGTCTGGTGACTCTGCAGTTGTCGCAGGTCTTCGTCTGCTTCACATCTGCACAGCAGTAATGGAAACATGACACCTGGCTGGGCACGCTAATTTCTGCTGAGTGCAATTTTGCTGTGCTTGTGTCGGCAAGAGTAAGCGCAGAGAAAGCAACAGTAAAGGATGCTTGATTTTAGGAAATAAAATATATAAAGGCATTAATATTCAAGAAAAAGCCAATTTACAAGAAAATATGTAATCTTATGTATGGAACAAATATTGTACATTTCCTGGTTATAGATCTGTTTTTCAACTGCTTTATTTCAGTTGTCTAAAAGTCTGGGTTCCTATAACTGATTCCATTTTGCATATTTATCCTGTTATGTAAAATTCTGATTTGTTTGGATCTGGTGCTAAGAGAATTTGTGATAGATGTTTATCCCAGTAACTAAAGTTGAAAAATGTAGGTAATGTCCTCAGCTTCTCATATCCAGGTGGTACAGATTGTAGCTTTGCCCAGCAGTACATTATTTCATCTGATTTATGGTAATTCTGTAACGGCTACACTGAAACCTTTGTCCATTGGTTAATGTCCTCTCTCTCCAGGCAGTGCACTGCTGTGCTCTGACAGATATCATTACTCTGACTGCGAGTGAACTGTGTTTTTCAAGTTCAGCAGTGTTGCAATGTTTCTTTAGAGAAATTATCTAAAAATATCGGTGTGTAAGTAGTAGTTAAACTTTGAATGTTCATCAGATAAATGATTTGACCCCGTTAACCTCAGAGCATTGAATAAAGATTAGGGTAATACTTGTTTGTGAAAAATCAGGTCAAACGTATTTCAGTGTGAAACGGTCATCTTGCATGTTAGTCTTCACCTTAAGGTTTGAGCTACGGGTTAAAAAGCAAGCTTGGAAATTTAGTAGTTCCAGCTAAAAGTTTGTACTTTTAGCTTCCAACTTAGCAGTTTAACAAAGATCTGTTCTCAGTCTTTGTATTGTAACTGGGGCTGTCAATCAATTAAAATATTTAATTGTGATTATTCCATAGATTGCCCATAGTAAACTTGCTTAATCACGTTTTAATCATGTTTTCATATATATTTTAACATGTTTATCAGCTCATCATCAAGCTCTGCAGTGGCCTGATAAAGAGCCATTCATTTGAATCAGGTGTGGTGGAGGAGGGAAACATCGAAAACGTGCAGGGCAGTGGGTCATGAGGACCGGAATTGAGAAACACTGCCTTCCTGATTTGATACGGAGCAGACCAATGGTCATATATTGCGTCAAATAAACTAGTGACCTTAAGAGGAATTTCCGTTAACTTGTTATTAACGTGTTCGTTTTGACTGCCCGAATTGTAACTATTATTAACTTCATTCACTTGCAAATGATTAAAGCCATATTCAATGGGATATGAGTTAAGAGATATAGAATTATTCACATTTCATAAATACTGGATTTTTTAAAAATTGCCACAGAGACCCGACTAAAACACAACTCCACAATAATAGATGAAATGATCCCATCTTTTAAGATGGAGCATTGCTATTTATGCGCATCAAATCAAACATGATGTTATTTGAAAACTGATGTGCATCTAATCACACTCAATATGTGTCCGTTTGATTACACACCTAAAAAAAAAAAAAAGATTTTGCTCATCGGGAGCCATGCTGGAAAAACTGCGGTGGGTCTGACAGTGGTGGAACAACTCCAAATAGGCCTCACGGTTGAGTGAACGAAAGGCGTTGGTAATAGCACTTCATTGTAGATAGACAGGACGCTGAGTGGAGTGTGTGGGATGGGGAGGGTGGTGGTATTTTGATATCATTCAAAAGCTCAGCCGTGACTTCTCAAAGCAATTACTATACTGTCATTTTTGAAAATGGGGTGTCATATTTAGATCACTAAAAAGAATGCAATTACACCCAGACCAGACAGGAATGACAATACTTTGTGTTGTTAACATATAGTTTGACCAATGCATTTCTCCACACAGTCGCATACAATTAGTCTAGATGCACAAAAACGCCTACCAGTGTGATGGTCTTGGCCATTTACTACTTTTACTATATGTAAGCTGAACAGAGCCAATATTCACTCCAAATGATTGAAGTGGGGCTATAAAGCACTCTGGTAATGGCCTGGGTTACATTTAAGCAATTAAATCTAAGTATAAACAGTGTGTTAACAAATGAAGAGATTTGCTCTAAAAGCATTAAATATATGAAAAAATAATTGCCAAAAGATTAAACAATAGCAAAGCACTTTCTGGCTATATTTCTCATATTTACAGTTCTTTTTATATTGCCAAAATGCATCATTACATAGGAAGCTAGAGAGGGCCTCTGTGGTTTAACATCTCTTACAGTTATATTCTTATCAGCTATTGAATTGCTTCTTATCTCTGCCACTCACTGAGCATGCTTTAAAAAAAATAAAAAATAAAAGGTTCGTCCGACCAAAACCAAGCTATGCCACCATATAACAAAATCACTATTTGAGTAAAGACGACATCTGCTCGGTGAATTCAGATCTAACCTATATGTACGATGATCTCCCACAGAGAAAGTTGGAAGCACAAAAATGTCTTGAAAGGTGATGGATTTTTTTTGCAGGTGATTTTTTTTTTCCCCTTTTTTTTGGTTTTGAAAAGGCGTCTAGTTTTGCTACAGAAATGTTCAGGTGGCATCTGTGTAAACTCCTTGCCCTCATTTTTGTTCATTGATTCAGTCCGTCTGTGCAAGAGGAAAGGAGTCGATGTAACATGAATATGTGTGTTATTGAGAAAGAGGAGTTACATATATGAGCTCTACAGTGAAATAACTATTTTTGGATCATAGAAGAATAAAATATATGAGTTGATAGCCAAATATAAGAAGGGAAGCATTAATATACTTGGCCAGCATGCATAAGTTTCAAAAGACCCCTCTGTTTGAATGATTTTTTTTTTTAAACCATGTAACATAAGATGCGATAAAATGATACATAATTATTGGCAAAGAAATATTCTTCCTCGATATATATATATATATATATATATATATATTCATCAATATCTCAGGAGACGGCATGAAAAGCCAGAGATGCTGAGAACAGTGTTGTGCAGAACCACTCATGTGCCTGAAATAGAGTTAGGGGCGTGTCCACATTGCACTTTTCGCTGCTGCTGACTTTTGCTTTGAAGGAGCTGGGTTTTTTTTTTTTTTTTTTTTTTTTTTTTTTTTTTCTCTCATGACACCAATATCATGACAGCACATCTCCACTTTAACCGTGGCAGCATTAGCCCTCCAATTTGACTTGTATTTGCCTAATCTTGTCAACGAATAAGCTCATCTCAGCTCGATCTAGCAGCTATAGTAGAAGGAGAGGTTAGTGTATGACACAGTCCCACTGAGACAACATTTAAATGAATATCACAGCCTTGTGCAAGATCTTCCATTAGATGGAGCCCATTTACGGGCCTGTTTTAGGTTTTTGAGGAACAGTTTTAAGTGGGACTCTTTTCACAGCACAGCGTTGGGGGAGATGATTAGCCCCGCTGAGCGTCTCTTTGCTCCACTGTCACCTGCAGGACAGACTGCTGCTCATTTTCATTTTGACTGTTTCATCTGCTGTTAATTCATTTATGCATTTTCATACCCGCTTCGTCCCATACAGAGTCTTTCTGTGAAGTGATGGTGCCAAGTGCCGCACAACTGTGCATCTCTCCGAGAAAGGTACTCTTAACATTAAATGGTATCCCGCAATTGGGTTTTTCTTTGCTCTGATCAAAGCACTTTATCGATGTGGGCCCTTAAAGCCATGCCAGGTTAGGCTGATGCAGATGGTGCACACCAGGAGATGAGGATTGGAAATGAAAGATACCTTATTGAACACAGCCCAAAGCCTGTTTTACAGTCCCAGACGAAAGCCGGTCCTGGTAGTCCTCCTAAAACACCCAGTATGACCCCCTTCACAGCAACTACAGACCACTGCCTTGTAACGAAGAGAAAAAAACAAGAACAACATAAAAACCAAGAGACACAGTGATGTCACGAATGTAATAGACTACTTTATGCAAAAGATGTGATTACAGAAATCTCAGTTGAAAATGTCTGATTAAAGTGGCTGATTAAAGTTATTGACCCTTGTTACCAACTCCCTGGCTGTAAACATTCCTCTCAGATGGCACTTCTCCAGCTGCACACAGACTGTAGAGACAGTTAAAAGGAGCTGCAGAGTGCGTCATAGTTGGCCACTGGATTCGATTTGTGGTGAAATCACACCTCTGAACCATTTAAGAGCCTCACTGCCCACTTCAGACTTTCCTGAATAAGATCAAGTTTGCATCACAAGACCACATCTCTGTTTTTTGACAGTTAATATTTTTAGTTGCATGTAGCCATTGTTTTTGTTAGAAATACAGCTTTACATAGTTCTGCTTTACATTTGTCATATTCTGACAGAAAATTGTTTAAACTAAAATAAACCTTAGGATATCTTCACATCTCACTTCAGACGATGTATGTCAGTAGCGACTGATGGAAACTAATTATTGTGATGTGATTTATTTCCATATTGCCCAGATGCATGTGTCACAGGACATATTGTGATAAAAATAAGCCATCAACACAAAGATTAAGGATTCCTGCTTTTCATCTTCTGGGCACCACAGTCTCCAGATAGTATGCATGTTTAATAAAAAAAAATATAGAAAGAATTAATATGGAAGGGAGGGCTTTTTCTCACTATGAGAAGTGGATGAAATGAGAAGCAAGCTAGCTGGGAAGTTAGCAAGGCCACAAGTGAGCTGGGAGCGTTGCAAGGGCTGCTGGCTGTTAGGGTTGGTTAGTTCAGCTGCTATTAAGGTTGTCAATTTTAGGTTTGAGAAAGATTTATTTGGTTCTATTCCATTAACAATAAGATTTAAAAAAAAAATGTAATAATGCTTCAAGAGATTGGAATGAAGCCTCTCAGCAGAGTTGTATTTATACAGAACTTTGGAGGTGGTTAAATAAACCCACCATTTTTATATTTTCATGTTATCTAACGTTACAGCCCTGAAATAATCACTTCTCTTTGTAAAGCTCATAATTTTCAGGATGTGTTGAAAGTGAGTCATTCAACCTCAGGGTTTTTAAGCCACACTATGGATTGTGTTGGTGTTTCATAATACTTGGTATTACAATATATCTTGCTTGCCTACTTGTACCACCCGTTAACTGCTTTGCTTTTCCTCTCCACATTTACCTTCCTGTGCCTGTGTTAAACTGCCAAACAATTGTACTTGTCTTTTTCATTTATTCATACATTTGCATTTAGAATCTTGTGTTCATGCTGTCTAATCTAAGAAGATCATTCTCAAATGTCTCCAGGGGAAACCGTAAAGTTTAAATGTTGTGTTTCTGAGCATCAAGTGATGAGCGACATTGTATTTGAGTACAGAGTGTGTCATTACAGATCCATTTGGAACAGGAGAGGGGCATGTCAACTTTTTCTTACTACAGAGACTGAGCAAAAAGCATCTGTGATGAAAACAAATGTCTTCGATTTGCCATATAATATCACTTTTTAGAAATATTTTATTCAGATATTTTCTGAGCAAGCGTTTGTGATCAAAAAGCACTCGTCAACAAGCTGCACTGCCTGCTAATTAGTCTCTGACTTTTTTAATATATATTTGGCCACATACTTACATACTCATCACTGAATGTACAGTATGTCCTCTGCCAAGTTATGCTTTGCAATTCACTGATAGCCCCTAATTTAGAGTGTGTAGGTTGAGAGCTTGTCTTCAACTACAAACTGAATTATATTAGCACAGCTGCTGCATCAACTCAGGCAGAAGAATTCGAACGCATGTTCAGTGTTTTCTGACAGCCAAGGCTATCTTTGTTTCACTGACATATAGCCTAGATATAGATAACATGGAGTGCCCTCCACAAATATTTACAGTTGAATAAAATTGATGGTTCTGCTACATGTCCAAGCATAGCATATATATAATGTTTCACATACTGTGTTTGTAATATTGTAAATTTATATTCAGAGGCTCAAATTCAGTTTAATAGTGCTATAAACACTTTTTTTATCTTCACGTTGTAACACGATGACTGTCTGCTATGATATAATTGGTCTCTTTGAAGTTGATTAATTCGAAAAACTTGAGGTTAGATTTGTTTAACTTTTCACCTAAGATACAACATATACGAGGTAATGTTTTATAAAGCTGTGTTTGGCTCCCTCCGCCACTTTACTGAACATGAACCCAATCCAACTTTTTTCTGAACTATGTTGAGTTTGTAGTACATAAAGTCTATAAAAATATAAAAAAGAAGAAACATTTGGTAGCACCACCATCGCTTATAGAATAAAAGATGTGAATAAATGCATTTATAGAATAAAGGAGATATGAATGTAATTTGCATTGGGACAGAAAACTATGGTCACAAAGTCGATCTGTACTTTTTACATGTAAGATGCCACTTATACAGTGAGTAAGGTGGTAACCGAAATACAAAAAGGATGATATGAAAACTTCAAAGTGATAAATTGGACAGAAATCTAATATGTGGCTTATGACGGTGACATTGTCCTACTGTCAGATTGAGTCATGTGATTTGAGTCTATTCGCCTGTAAGGGTGAGTGGGTAGAGTACCATAGGGGGATATGCGCAATTCACTTGCAATTTGGAGTTATTGATGCATTGATGTAAAGCAGCATTATTTTTTTTTCTGACAATAGACTTTCATCATACCTCATTCTGAAGAGAAAGGGAGTATGATTAATGAGGTGAGATAAGGACCTGTGCCCTTACTTGGTCTTTTTTGCTTCTATTATATAGTGTTTTTTACACTGGTCAGAAAACCTGGTAACACTCACTAACATCTGGCTCTTGAGGGCAATTTGAAAATGTTTAATCAGTATCCGGACCTGTATCAAATGACTCTGCAGCAGACGCAAGTTTTAATCGACTCCAGCTTGGCTCGGCATCAGTGGGAGCTCAAAACAACTGGGTGTACATGGTCATTTTCACTGAGAAGCTGGGGTTTTGACAACAAGAATTGGCATAGCTCACATTTTCTTTCCAGTTGAACACCTGTGCTGACCATAGTGTCTCACATGGACACTCTGAAAATGTCTGTAGCAGCTCGTGGACAAAAAGAGATGAGGAAAAAAAAGCACCTATAGTTAATACAGCTGGACGCTTATACTGACATCTGCGGTCCAGTCAAAAGTAGTAAACTTGCCTACCTGGTAATCTCAGAAAGTTCAGAAACTGTGGCCCACCACTGCCTGAAGGATACAATGTATTGCCATCCCTTCATGTTGTCATAGTGACACAACTGTTCAGTGGTAGGTGTACTGGAGTGGTACGCTGTAGCCCTCAGAGCACTGATGATACACACCATGAGAAAAGCTTTAAGCAGCCTGTTTTAGTGGATGGAAAACACTTTGTTTTAAACGGTTGCTCCGGCAGCTCATGCTTCTGATTATTGCCAAAATGTGGTTTGCTGTTAGTCCCTGTTCGGGCTAAGAAGATGATACAGGCTTCTCAAGTTTTGTGGATGTAAACACTTCACTGGTTGACATGAGCCGAGTCCTGTGAGATGCAGGTTCAGTTTACACAGGCTGATTCGTGCCAGTTGCACCACTTCATAGTGTTTCAACTGGGCAAACACTGATCCTTGAGTTGCTCCTAGAGTTACCTACCGATTCCTGAGTTCTAAAGAAAACAAGATAGCTTTGCAATTGTGGTCTGGATCACAGCTTGTGTTCAGATGTTGACAGCTTGCTGCTTCAAGTAAATGTTTGAGATTAGTTACTGATGCAGTGAAGGTTAATTGACTTAAATTAAGGCTCCTCTGTCAGGAAATAAAGCTGCGCACATGAACAAACTCCAGTATTGGTGTGCAGTAAAATGCCTTTGAATATGAAGGGGGGGGGACTTTTAGGGTCTACAGTTAACTTGCATACAGCTTGCAGTAAGGAGATAATGGAGGTGCTACTTCATCCATTCATTCAAAATATTGACCTTTATTCAAACCGGCACATTACTACGTGCTGATAGCAACCATCCCAAACATGACCTTGTGTTGGTTAATATTTGCCCACAAAGCTCAAATAGTTTTAAAAGTTGTTGGCTTTAGTTGCGATACTGCACACTGAGTATGAAGCAAAAGAAAAGAATCAAAACAAATGATCAGTAGTTTTAGGTGGACTAGTTTCTTGAGTTCAGCTTCTGTTTGCAAGTGAAGGCTGATTGCCCTTCCAGGTGTCATAAAGGCTGAATGGACCAGTGCTTTTATGCAATGACATGGTAGCTATTTCATGGCACTCCCCAATGGTCAATGACTCTGCTTCATCATTGTTCCACGCCATTGTGCAGCTTTTTATGTGCACAGCTGCCACCTGTCCCCCATACAGTGTTATCCAGCACGGGAATGGCATTTTTACACCATAAGAACTAGAAGTGACAAGCACTTGAGAAGCTATCTGTAGAACTGCTATTACAACCCACAGCATTTTCTAAGATGAACTCAGCTTATGAATAGCTGTGGTGGCGGGAAGGCAATGTTATATTAGGGATATCTTTGGCAGAGGAAGTCTGATGTTACAGATTTCCTCAGGAAAAAAAAAGCTTTTTTTTGTTATGCCTCCAGCTTTGCTATTAGCTGGCTGTTAATTTAATGCAGAACAAGCCAGAGTCCTCAACAACCTCTCTGTGTGCAGAGACATAGAGCCTGCATATTAACTGCTGAGTCAAATCAGACATTTACAGAAAAGGGCAAGACATTTGTATTAATGGATAATTGACATCACATTAGTTTTATGCAGAATACAGCATCCAAGCCATCAATAGTCACTTATCTGTACAGAGGCTCAACACTAAAATATGAAGGGTTTGAATTTGTATCCTCTGAATCAGTAATGTGGTTATCCTCCTGGGTCACTGTCTGACTGCGCATAGTCTTTGTTGTTATTTGTCTCTAGTTTTATCTAGTTTTCAGAAAATGGGATTCTTGATAAATACGGTATACTCATGGGGAAAATACTGAAAGTGATACTTTAATCAGAGCAATTTAAGGGTGATTAAGATATTCAGGCGTTCATATGTTGCCACGTCATTATTTGCAACATATTTTGACATTCAATAGAAAGGCATGGATTTTGGTTTGAAATTAAATTCTCCAGCAGGGCTTTCGCAAACTGACGTGAGCATGGGTCTGCATTTCACAATCAGAAACACTTTTTAGTCTCATCATTTAGTCATAGTTTTAAAAGTTTTAACACTCATCTGCAATTGGAAACCATGCTGAATTACTTTTTCTCCTGCAGTGCAGAATGTCTGCAATACCTCTTCCTATGCCTCATATCCTGTGAGATTGGCATTAATACAAGCCGACCAACTGCACCTTTTCGCTCTTTGCTGATGTCAGCAGGAGATTATATTGCACTCATTACAGCGTTTTTTTTTTCATTCCCATTCGGCAGTCAATTAGAGCAACCTCATCTGCTGCCTTGATTTTTTTTTTTTTTCCTTTTCTTTTAAGTGGAATCTCCATACTTTACCTTCTGACGTTCCATCAGCATTAAAGACATGTCTTTTTACATAAACATTTTGAAATTATCTCTTTTTGTCCATCTCTGATGAAAATTTGGGTGTTATGGGAAAGGCAACCATTACTTTGTTCAGTATGAAGCTTCTTGGGTCTAAACTTTTGCTGCTGTCAGCCTATTTATGCAGATTTTTCGCAACAGAATTTCCAGATTGAATCCTAAAAACGCAAACTAGTTGCAGTTCAGTTGTCGCTTAATGGGCTATAATGCACAAAGATTTGAAAAAAGAAAGTAAGAGTGTAAAGCAGTGGCAGAATCAGGAGGTAACACTGCGGTGAGTCACAGATCAAAGCAATAAAGAGAAAAAAGTGACTGATCGTTTCACACATATCGAAAGCACAAACATGTCCACAGCTTGCACAACGCTTGGGAAAGGATACATGTTTCTGGATTTTATGTCAAAGTTCCTTTTCAGACAACTGTAGATGATGGGGTTTTTTTTTTTGTTTTTTTTTTAAGCTGTACAGATTTAGCAGAATATGCTAATTTTGGCTGGCCCCCAACCATAGCTGATGACTTCTCACACTGTACTTGTCAGTAAACCATCAGGGCACTCTCTAGGTTCATAAACTTTTAGCCTCTTAGCCTGACTCTTTTAATTAGCTATATTTGAGGCTGATTTTTAACATTTTTGCTTCGCTTTCTAAACAAACGTTGGTCAGAGCTGCCTCACTGCCTCATTGGTCTTACCCATCATACAATAAAGTGCATCCTGCTCCCATCTTTTCTACAGTAAATGATCTGCCATCTCCTGGCTGCCAAAATTTAGTAAAAGGAAATGTGACTCTTCATTCATTCACCAGACTACCTTCCTCTGTTGCTCTATGATCCAGTATGATTGTAACCTTCCTGTTATGGAGGGCAGAAGTCAGCATGAATGCCTCTGACACAGCAGCTCTGTGGGATTTAACAACAGAGGCCAACCTTCACTCACCACGAGCAGCAGTAA
This sequence comes from Leuresthes tenuis, assembly GCF_036924035.1. NCBI lineage: Eukaryota > Metazoa > Chordata > Actinopteri > Atheriniformes > Atherinopsidae > Leuresthes > Leuresthes tenuis. Next base: position 10,968,036 of record NW_027325365.1, on the reverse strand, counting down.
GTGTTGTGCAGCCATCTCTCTTGTTCACTTTTGCTCAGTACCAACCACCAACTTATTTTTGATATATTAGAATCACTCAGTTCGCAGTGTAGGGTATTATTCATGTAAATTTAAATAGTGCACATTTATGAGATGTTGCTCTGTTAAGAAAACTGTTTTTATTATTTTAACACATTTCTCAGCATACCCACACTTCTCATCAAGAGTCTGCCATTATTAACACATTTTAGAAATGGCCTAACCTTAAAAAATGTTAAATATATGTATTTAAAAAAAACTGATTTTTATTTTGAGGAAGTTTTTCTGTCCAGACCGCAGTGGGCCTGTTAGCTTAAGTGACAGATCCACTGAAATTACTCAAATTATGCTGTTAGAAGAATAACTTTTATTTGCCAAAGTACCCCCAACAGGCATGAACAGCTTTCATTCTGGGCACAGGAAAGTTTTCCAATATTTCGTGTGGTCTGTTAGATGTGCCAGAGGCTCAGATAGGACTTTATTTCACTGCTCTATAACAATGAAATATGTGGTGACAAATATTGTATAAGAATATACACGGCTTTGATTTTGCCAGACGGCCATGTGTCCCTGTATCAAATATTTATTTTGGAAACGCCACTTGACTAATGGGAGCTATAATGCGAGAGCTGTCAACATTTCTACATCTGTTCATTAAAAAATATCCACAGAATGGAAGCTATTTAAAACTAAATGTGCTTCAAATGCTGTGCCTCGATTGTCCCACACAAACATGACGGAGGACAAAACATTTTAATCTCTTTTGGGTTTTTTTCTTCGCTCTTTTAGTAATTACAGTTTTGAAAGTTAAATCCCAGTTGATGTGTTATCTATTCTGGCCCAAAATTATTTTTCACTAAATTAATTGCTATACTCAAAGCGCAGTTATGGGAATAGTCTTAAGCCTCGCCTTTGGAGAGACACTGTCAAGACATGAACAATAGTTGGTGAAAACTATACACACAAAGACTTAGGAGCTATCAAATGTAACCAAAGTGTGGAGCTATAGTCATTACAACGCAGCTCGCTCTCTATAAAATGTTTACAGTTACTGTAATTGGATATGAATTGTTTTAATTTGAGTGTAAGGAATGTGTCAATTACATTTTCAATATGAAATCATGACTGTAATTTGAAGACTTTTTGAAGAGTGTTTTATATAGTTTACATGGGTTGGCAGAGTAGTAAGCTTCAAACACTGACAATGCAGCATAGCACCATCGCCCTCAGAGAGCCATCAAGCTGAAAATGATAATTAATTAATCATGGAGTGTGAGGCAAACTTGGTTCTATTAGCCCTTTGGTAATTCCTTCCCCTCAGCCTCCTCACTAACCGTAGAGATCGTACCTTGCTAATAAGGCTTGTTTACTCTGCAGCACTTTGGTCACTGTGCTGATGGCTGGTTGGAAAATGTTCATGACCTCTAACATATACATCACTTTGCCAAAAAGTTAAACAATCCAAGGACTTGCCTGTTGCTTGTATACGCAGCAAATGGTTTTGCAGCAGAATGCACTCGAGTAGTTTCCTCCGCCTTATGAGTCGATTCACATTGTGCTGCACACACTGCAACCTGTCATGGTTTTGAGAAGAGGAAAAATCTTGAATTATAGACGAGGACTGTATCACTGCACACTGTTGCACTGACTGAAAGAAAGTTTCTGCTGTTGCTTTATTAAACATGTGCTTTTCATTAAAGTCTGGTAGGGTTACACTATAATGTCTTGTTTTATTTGATTTCAAAGTTACACACAGTAAAACCAGTTCAGAATAGGTTTGAAATGCGCAGGTTTGATATACAGATGCTGTAAAAATCTTCCTAAGTCACAAATATTGACTTTGATTTAAAGATGATTAATGGTTGCGGTTTGATAATTCTAATTAATCACAGTAGTTAACCATTTGATTTAAAGTCTAACTGTGGAGCTCAGCCAATTAGAATTCAAACTTAAAAATGCATAAAGGTTAGAATTAGTATTTTGTGCCCATTAAAAAGATTGATATACCGCAATAAAAAGGAGCCAGAAAAACAAGTCATCACCATGTACACAATCAAGTTAAAGATCCATAAATTGATTTCTATACAGAACTGACTATCTGGCAGGAGTAGTGTGACAGTCCTCACTGACTATTACTCTTTGGTGGATACTACATGCGTTGGATGCCTTTGTAATTACAAAGCGACATCGTAAATTAGGTGCAGAATCTGTCTTAAATCATGAGGGAATGCTCTCTCTCTGCATCCAGATGGAGGTTTTCACCACAGACGGGACCGGAATACTTTTGTTGTGCATGTGACAACGTTGAAGAGAGGTGGTGATTCTCATGGGGTGGGAGCATGCTGAAACTCCGACATTTCAGTAAGTGACTTTCCTCTCTGTAACAGCCTTGAGGTACCTGAAATTAGAGCTGTATTTTTATACTTTAAAGTCATTGCATTTTGTAGTTTTGATTTTAGTCATTATTTACCTTACTTTTGAGATTGGGTTAAAGTAGTTTAAGGAAAAGGAGAAGGAAGGCTGGTGTTGTATTCAAGAGGCGTGTTAACAGTCTGAATATCTGTAAGATTAAACTGTACCATGGAGCATTTTGATTACACAAGTTTTTACACAAAATTCATGCCTCCTTGTAACGGGGAGTGTTTAAGGAGGCCGTGCTCCAACATTTCTGTTTTTGCTTGCCTATAAAGCAATCACTGCTGGCACGGGGTGTAAGACACCCATAGGTTATGCAACTTCCCTTGCATGTAAATTTGAAATCATACATCTTTATGTGACATTTTTGCAACTAACATTTTAAACTCTTTCAACATCTGAAAGATATTACTCTCACTGCGAAAGACGACAGCAGCATGTGTGTTGTTTAATTCTGGCTTGATGTCCCCTGAGTACTATGAACATTTCTAATTTGCAACAAACCATCTCATCCATTCAGGTCTGTATATATGGGTATTTTATAGGCCTGCGGTCTGGCAAGGACAGAGGAATTAGCCTGATCCACATTCATTAACCTCATTCTCATTCTCCAGAGCAACAGTGCGGTAGAACTATCTGTCACCACAGCACAAAAATGATGAATTGGTAATCAGTTGAGAGCTGTCAAGAAAGCCCCAGGAATGCAAAATTTACGCACTTGTTTGCCCTTGCATTAACCGTTTGTAATCAAATCAGTATTTATCGTTGGTTCAGTTAGGCGTGTTTTATGATCCGGTGTTGTCATATATAGGCAGAGAGACAACAATGACAGTCCTTATTAGACACAGCATTAAACTCTTGGGAGTAGTGGGGTGGTGGCGATGTCCATTTTATATTACGAGACCTCCTTCTGAAGCATATGATGTGTGTTGGCTGCGATTAATTTTTAATCATCCTCTTTAATAATTCATATTTTCCTTAATGACAATGGAGTGCAGACAAATAATCAATATGTTTAGCTGCTGTTGTTCTTTTTTTTTTTTTTTTTAAGAAACTGGATGTTAGGAGAAAAACAGTGTTCTGTTTCTTTAATTTTCTTTTATCCTTTATTGCGTTTAGGGAAAAAAAATAATTTAGTGTCCAACACCTCCTTGGGTTTAGTTGACCACTGCATGACCACTAAAATCCTGTGGAGGAATCAATAAAGTGGCAGCTGTGCTTCGGAAAATCCAGACTGTATCCTAATTATTAGGTCCATGTGCACCAAGACTTTCTCTTTTTAAAGTTCAGCCTCAGTTGGATGGCAGTGCTTGTGAGGCCAGCCGATGGGTTGACTACCAACCTGTTGTTAATGGCTCATGTTTTAAAAGTTAATGAGACCTTGAGTTAAAAGCAGCATTAGCTAAAGGCTAGGTGGAGTTGAGCTATGTGGATTAACTTTTCATTACCTCCTCATTAGGTGGGCCTGGGGATTAGAGAGACCCACGTATGAAATGTAGCATGAAAATATCCAAATGGGTCGACAAAAAGCCTGTTTGGAGATGGGGAAAGTGGAGGAGTTAAAGTAAGCGATTGAGCTTTTAGCCTCTCCCTCTCCTCATCACTGACAATCCCCCTACATTTAAGATGACATCGTTTGCTCCCTATTAGCCAATAAGAAGGCTTGTAGGACCAGGGAAGCTACCTATTATTGAAGGGGTGACTTTGAAAACTAAAATGGGTCATTAAAAGTAGAGTAAGAAGGCCATTATAATTCTAACACTGAAGTTGCCATTTATTTGCATTGTGAAGTCCCTGGTGTAGTAGTTAAATGTCACTTGCCAACTTTAATGAGAGAAAAGTTAGGGAGTGTGACCAGAGCTGATTAGTGTTTTCTACAACGATTCCACCCAATGTAGTATCCAAAGGAATCATCAACGCTTTACACTGATGGACTAGTTGACAATCAGATTGTCTAAAACTTTGCTACATCCAGTTCAAGCTATTGCTGCAACTTTAATTACTCTAAATGTGGAAACAGAGGGCCACATATCTGCAAGCTCGCTGTAAGATGTCTGTAAAATGGTTTGCTAGTGGAATGTGCCCTCAAAAAGGCTTTGCATGTATGACTTTTTCTTCTCCAGCCTTCATAGTTATTAAAATTGTGCCACAGACGGAAAAAGGTCATGCAGATATTTTAGCTTAGCTAAATTAGCGAAAAATAAGCAGAACTGTGACTTTTTGAGTGCATCTATCTGTTGTTAGGACTGTATAATAGGGGTCCCCATATGTCCAGTCTGTTTTGAGAAGCTGAGAAGGGACCGATTTGGATCCAGTGGGGCTGGAACCCAATTAAACTCTGTCTAATTGCGTCAGGCCTAGTTTTACTTCCACATGTCACGGCTCTTGTGTGTCATCATGTTTCATAACCTCAGTGGATCCCAGTGGATGCATTCTTTGAATAAACATACAAAACACGTCTGTGATCAAGTGATGCGACTCAAACTCTGTGTTGGAGAATAATTTTCTGTTGTACGGAGATCAGATTCTTTTATAGATGGTGAACCAAACAACAGTGAATTTTGAAATATTTCAACATTTGCACTGAAGCAAATAATGGAATTATATTAGAAAATTCTGTGACGATCTTACAGATTTAACCACATTGTTGCTTTGCTGTGCTTTTCCATTGCAGGTAATATATGTGATCTACCGCTGCCACCTTTGTATTCTCTCCCAACTACTATTTCCATACCCAAGATACTTAACAGCATCTTGGGTATGGAAATAGTTTATTAGGTTCTTGCAATCAGATTCAACCACCTTATTGACTACTAGAGTTCAGTACTAATATAATTTGATGCGAAACTCCTGCCATCGAAAGAAATCAAAATTCAAAATCACAAAGATCTGTTTAGGTAATAATTTAGAGAACGTGAACTAAGGTTATACTGCATGAAGAGGAAAGTTATACTGATTCTCAACAAACTATTTGAAAAAAAGTGTAATGGAGCTTCAGAAATGTTAAATAAATGAAAAGACAAATATATATAGATTAACATAGATAGATATATTTAAAGAAACTGAATAAATGATTATGCAACTCAATAATAATCTTTTGTAAACATAACGAATGCCTCTGGCCATTTATTAAAAGAGACTTTGTTCAGTGCCTGAACAGTTCCACAAGCAATCCCAAAGAGTTTCTTTGTCTGTCCGTGTGACCTATGAGAACAAGAAGGAAAAAAAATGGAATGTGTGAAAACAACTCTGAGAGGTGTGAATTTAATTTGAATTAATTAGGCCATGTCATATGAGAGGAATGGTGTGGACTGACTGTAGGTGAACTCGTGTAATTTGGATAATTAAAGCAACTTTCTGTGACATTTACCCCACGTTTGTGTGATTCACACTAATGATAACTGACACTGACTATGGCCTATTCGACTGTGGTTATGGTAGCATTAATGTTCAAAATTATAGCTGTTCTGGTATCATTTTATTGACTGAAGGGAAAAGACATTGGTGTCGGGAAGAAAATTTGCACCACCCAGCAGACTTGTGTTCGTTACATTATTATTCTTTTAGCCTAGCCTGTTATGATTAGACATAGAGTTGTAGCAACATGGGATATTCTTTACTTTTATCCATAATAACATCAGACTTTCTTGAAAGAAAGGGGGGGAGAAAAAAAAGAAAACAGATGCGTTGCTAATGCTGGCCCCTGACACGTTCCCCTAACCATTCGCTCGTTGGGACAGCACACATTCACTGTGACACTATTTTCCTTGATTTCCCTCGCTGGCCAATTAAGGAGCAGCACAAAGTAAGTTAGTTGTTGTCACACTCTTGTTTCTTCCCAATAGTGGGATGAAACGATTACTCACAAACTCACGACACATGATGACCGCATTTTTTAAAACAGTGTGTGTCTTTGAAATTATGAATCCACCAACATTAAAACCATTATTGGTGCCTATCCCGTCTCATATCAGCATTAAGGGTAGTGCATCACAATGTAAGACAGGTTTTTTAAATTGCAGGAATTCTCTCTGCTAGGAATGATGACTCATGGAAAAAGGTCTCAAGGTAGTTTTATAGTTGATATACCAAACTACCATTTATCGATCCTTATGCACATGGATGTTTATCACACACTTAAAGCCCCAGGGTAATTAAATGCAATTGCTATGCTTATGATGGCTATCGTCAATTTCTTTGCCACAACGGTCAATCATTTTATTAAAGGCTTTGCAGGAACTCTGCATGCTACAAGGCCAGTGGCTATGCACTGCCTCAGGCAAGCAGAACTAATTAGAAAGTTGCCCCGTGGAATTCTTTCACCACCATGTCCGATTCACTGAGCGAATTTCTGCATTTCATCCCAATATTTATCTTAATTTCAACATTCTATGTGTTTCTCTTAATTCCCCCAGCGACCTCTCCAGGGCCACCCATCACATTTCGATGATGTGTAGACTGAGAGATGTGAGACCACCACAGAAATAAACTGAGCATCAGAAATCCAAGTTGGGAATTTCATGCTATTCTCACATGGATCCTTGGCTGATAAGTGTGTTTCTTTTCAATTGCTGTAAAAATTAGTCCTTGCCTCCCTGCTACTTTGAATAGCTTGAAGGTTGTTTTCCGTTTATGGTTTGTATAAATGTCTTCATATATATACCAGAAAGGCCAATAGTTATCAGTTATTTTCATAAAGAGTTGATATCTTGAATGTTTGGAAAAGTAGTTTATCTGCCAGGTGTAAAAATGGTGACACTGTTTATAAAAACGAAACATTCTCAGGAAATCATTGCCTTCTAAAGAAAAGTTGTAATCCCGCAGAACAAACCGGGTCAACCCCTCCTTTAAAGAAAAGAAAAAAAACATTTATGCAAGTTGCTTGCTAAAATAAGTTGTCCACCATCTACCATTAAAACTGGAGGTTAATTTATTCTTTTTTTAGTCATTTTGTGTCATTTTTGATAAATTAACTGTTTCAATGCTGTTTAATGGTTTTTATCTGCCTCTAATATACTATCAGGTGATCTAAACCAACAGAAGCTAGAAGAAAAATGAATGCATGCAAACCTTAAGCCCTAAGGTTTTGGAAAAGTTATTTTTCATTAAGTGCTTAGAGCCATTGCAGTAAAATGTCTGGTTACACTTTCTAAGTATTTCTGTCGTATATATTTTTGTTCAGGGGTCCATATGGTCTGATACAGTAGAACATATCCGTTTTTTTTAAGAAAATTTAAAGCAATTCTCGTTAACCGTTTTGATAAATGTGGACTTTCATAGCTGGAGCTCTACAGTACAGTTGGACATTGAGGGTATGATTCTGTTGTTGAAACAATGCCTTTTTGCGGGTTAGATTTGTAATTCTTGAAAAGGAAACTAAAGAGTTGTTCCTTTTAAGTAAAGTTTTTTTTTTTCTCTTTTGAAAAGTTATAATTGTTCTTTAATAGGGCAACACTCACTTGATTAATCAATGGAATAATTAATCAAATACTTGTTAACTAAAATAATCCCATTTCTGCAGCCCCAGATGCTATTGCTGAATAGGAACATACTTTGTGTGCTGTTAAACAACTCCTTGAAAGTCAGAATCACTTTGGTTACTTTACCTTTTGGATAACGACTTTATACTGTGAGTTACAGATGGCCAGCGCATTTGTAAACAGATGCTCTCCTTTTTGTTCACCTAGACTCTTTCAAAGAGTTACACAAACTGCTACACACCTGCGCAGGTGAACTTGATCGCTGTTTGATGCACACCTACGCTAAGGCCCAACCATCCTTCAGCTGCACTTCATCAAATACCGTCTCAGTCACAAATAGAATTAAAACATTAAACGGAGCACCTGTAGTAATCACATTCAAGGGCTCATGCACATATGTTTTCTTTACCTCTTTGAATAACTGTGTCGCTGCAACTCAAATGTTGCATCATTTTGCTGTCGGATACTTACTTTTTTGCTTCGGTATTTGTGCTCTCCCATCTATTAAAAGCCCTACTCATACATTAGTAGTTTGTCAGTGTTTTCATAGCAATACGAATGGACTGACAGATGTTTAGGCAGACAGACATCATGACACATAGATCAAATGAGAACACGGCAAGTGAAAGGAAAAAGGAGGATTAAAAACAAAAAGGAAAAGAAATACTATATTTAGACTGTGTGACATGAGTCGTTTCTGTCAGTGTCAGGACTAAAGGCGTCCTCTGGGGTTTGGAAATGGTTCTATATTCCGCCAAAGATGGATAATTGGCTATTTTGAGTAATTTTATGAACAAAGCTCAGCTGCTGCAGCTCAATCTCAAGTAAACAACATACCATGGGAATAGCCTCTGTTCAGGCAGCTTGTGCTTGTAGATTCCTGTCTGGATGCATGTTTTTGTCTTCCAGATGTAAAGAATAGGCCTAACCCTGTTAGCCCAGATGGAGCTATTTTGATTTCCTCTGATCTCCCCATCTGCTTGTGAAATTGCAGATCGGTAGTTCAACGTTTAAGTGCATTTAATAATGTAGGACATATGAAGAGATTGCTCTGTAGATATGATTTCAAGACATTTATTATTATTAATATGTGAAAAATAAATCCCCAGAAATCAACAATATTTTTACATATACAATCCCTCTGGAAGGTTCAGACATAATCCAGGGGATTATTTTGTTCATTATACTATATGATAAAAGGATATTAATACTGGGAGACTTTTTTTATTCATGTTCAAAGGATGCTATCTTAATTAGGAAATTCATTAGAGGTATTGGGAATTCTTGATAAATGGTGGACTTTAAATTCTATTAAAAAAGAATACACTTCATATTCTTCAGTTATAGGAAAATGGTCCACAATTTATTAGCTTTTTAATGTTTTCTGAAATGTGTACATTGACTGAATATGCTGATCACACCATACACCTTTTACACATTATATGAAGGAAAAGTTAGGAGAAAAGTACTAGCACTTGGAGATTTCATATTTCCCTGATCTATAGAAAACTATATTTATTTGAGAAAAAATAGAAAAAGATATTATATAAAATGATCCAGCAGATACTGAACAAGTAATACTATTGGAGGAATCTAAAGGTGACTTGCAGGATGAAAATGGAATAAAAATGAAAGTAAATTATTTAGAAGTTGCGGAAAAAATAGTAAAACAACCCAAACCCATTCTCAGTTTTGGAAAAGTTCACCCAATCTAGGGCAGTATTAAATGATCTTTTCAACCTAAAGGAATAGAAATAATATGTCTGTAGAAAACCAGCAGTTTAATCAAAAGAAGAAAATAAAACTCTTTTGCTTTGTAGGCTTGGATGCAAGTGGGATAGCAAATCAGGTTGGACAATATTACCCTGATCACAGTGATGCTAGTCCAGACATTTTTTCATCAGCCAGAACTTCCTCAATTTACAGAGGAATGAAATGAGTCACTCATGATGCCAAAATCGGAGAAAGCTGTGGCTCAGAAGGAAGACTAGTCCTACACCAACCAGAGGGTTGACAGTTTGATCCCCCGCTAGTCCAGTCTTCTTTTTGAAGTGTCCTTGAGTGTATGTGAGTATGTGAGTTTAAAAAAAAAAAAAAGAAAAACTGTGCTACATAGTAAAATAAGAAGTGCTGCTTCAATGCTTGTGAGTTAAACTGTAGAGCACTTTGAGTTGTCAATAGAAAATTCCTACATAAATATAGTTAATGGACTGGCTAATTCTCTTCACAACTTGCGGTAATTATTTTATTAATAATTCTTAATTAATGAATAATCAAGCCAATTGACTTGATTAAAGTGTTAAAGACAACACACATTTAGCAGAGCAGGCCACCAGGATACAGCAATTAGCCTCACATACAAGCAGCTTCCCCCCTGGTGTCCCCATACTGTACCACACTGCATGAGAAACAGGATTCCACATGAACATCTGTTATCACAGCTGCTTTCATCATCTAGATCTTTGCATGATATTATCCTCACAGGATCAGGGTCTGACGGGTTGCCTTGTTCTCTGGTGCTGGCCTTGCCAATGTTTCCTTCCTGTGAAACTGTTATCTCCAGCTATAACAAAGTAGCTATAACTGTACTCTTAACAATGACGCCTTTGTTATCTTGATCAATTGTGGGAAGAGGCAACTATGTAAAACAAGTGATCATGAAACAGAGCAGCTGTCAAAAGACACACTTTTGGACATCTGGGTTCCTGGGCTTACTGAAAAATGTCTTGGCATACGCTCATGCGTGACACTCAGTGCTTTATTATGTCATTTGATATGTTGATATTTTTCTACACTGCTTTTTTTATCCCTTATTTCAAAGGAATCTTTCAAATGTTCATTGCACCTAATACAGACATCAGAAGGTCTTTAAGGATCTATTACTTAACACTTTAACATTGGGTATTAGTTATCTTGAGATGGGAAATTGTACCAGTTCCACAGACTCAGTGATATCAGACTATATATTGTAGGTTTTGTCACGATCTTCTCAATCATACGTAGTCTTCCAGAATTGAAACAAATGGCATCTTCTTGTTTGCTGGAGATATTGCTTTGAAAAATGTTTCCAATTGTTCCATGTAATTCAGTATAATTAACTAGACAGACATGACTGAGAAAAGAACAGTTTGCTGTCAATGGGAGGATAAAATGGCACACAAGAAAGCACAGTCAGAACAGATGGTTGGTTAATTTGTTGAGGCTCATTCTAGAGAAAATGCCAGTTAGCTTTTTTGAATTTCAGTTAAGGAAAGTTTAACCCATTCAAGCTGAAGACGGCTTTTTAAACCAAAGCGTTGTTTAAGAACAACCTCCTGATACCTGAAAACTGGAGTTCTTAGCCTGTTCTGCATTCTCTGAAAGCGCACTGGCATTGCACCAGATATGAAAGGGAGATCATGTATGTTGTATCCAATCTTAATGTGTTAACTGAATCATTGGCTAACTTTATAATGGAGTTATCTTGAATATTCAGATATCCATATATTTATCTATATTGTGCTTAATAATGTCAGTGTTGTGGTAACAAAACATATCCAAGTTAGCTGTCCCTGGAGCACCTCCAGAGGGAGGTATCCAGAGGAATCCGGACTGCTTTCTTCATCCCGCTCCCGCTGAATTTCTGACCATTACCGCCCGTTCCCGCAATGTGTATGTCCACTCCCGCCCATACCCGCAAAACTTTGAGAATTTATGCCCGCACAATAATAGAAATGCATTGATCTTCTCCTGTCCCGCAGGAGAAAACTTTATAGAAAAATGTTTTATAGGCTATTAATAAAGAGATTCATGGACAATTGAGAAACTTCTCCAAATGTCAGACTTGCTTTGCTTTGTCTTTGTGCTGTAAAGACCTTCTTTGAGCTTCCTTTCCACATAATTTTTTTTGACATCCTGTCGCTAGGCTACATCCTGATCCCGCAGTGATTTTTTTTTTTTTTTTAGCCGCCTGCAGCCAAGTTCATACCGCCTGCTCCCACGAGATTTGAGTTGGGACCCAGTGGGATCCAATCCCAATGCAGCCCTCTAGTTCAGAGACCATGTCTATGCCGTTATTAAGAGCATGGCTCTGAATCTGAATCTGTATCTGTAAGACAAACTTCAATAGCAGTTCTAACTGGCTAAGCCAAACATTTTGAAGTGTAGCTGATGAGTCTTGTAATTTCATGAAATTATTGTCAAACAATATGCAGCAGTTATCAGAAAATAAACTTGCCACATATAGCAGTGAGGCACGCACTGACCCTTCACAAAAAAGAGAAAAAATATAATTTCCAAAGTCAAATTAAAATTGGTTCAGTGACAAAGTGACATGAAAAAGCTGCATTTAATTTAATTCTAAGCGCAGACAAAGCCTCCTTTACTATTACTTGTTACTGCTGATGTCCTCAATTGGCATTCACCGCCTTAATCTCAAGTTGTTTTATGATAGCAGAAGACAATTTTCACTCGGAGTCTTAATGTGATCCTATTATTATGTTGATTAGATCACTGCAGATATGCACTTGTTGTTTTGCAGATTCAGTCTGGAAAAGCCAATTAAAGATATAGAACATGTCTGTCCAGACAATCATCGACCATTCATCTGAGCAGGTTGATACCATTATATGGTTTATTTCTTAACTCAAGCTCTACACTTTCATTATCTTTGTAACACCTTTTTCATATCATGCGAAATTATTTGTATTATTAGTGTACAGTATCATGCACTGTAAGATGAAGAAGGGGTAGGGAAGTACATGGAAAACGCTCAGATCTCACACCAAACTGATTGAAATATACCTCACTAGTACTTGCATTTTCCTTGTCTACAGTTTGACCACAGACTTGCCAATCTCTCTTTTAGGCATAGTGGCCTCATGAGTCATGAGCTAAACCGGCCCTAGTTGTTAAAACACGCACCGCAGAACATGAACAGCCGCTGGCCGGTTAATAACACCATTGAGAACTCGTAATTCATCTCTCACATACTGGCTGCATTTACTCTGGACTTCACTGCTGTTCCATTTCACTGTGTTTTAAATTTTGACTAGCTAAACATTAAGAATTTACATGGTCAATACATCAAACATTTGACAGCCAATAATGATACTGATGGTGTATTCAATTACAAATGGAAAATCTGCATTTCTGACTTCTGACTGAACATACACATCAGAAAATGCCCACTAGAAGTGAAATTCTCTTGTCACAATGTAAGATGTTACATAAAGTAACATTTGAACATTATTGTTATGGTTCTTTTATGGTTCACATGATTTTTTTAAGGGTACTGTGAAAGCAGCATCATCTGAGGCTAAAGTCAGGTGGAGATGCAGAGGGCGGAGCCAGAATAGCCTTGTACAGTGTCAGAAGTTTACCTGGAAAATATGAACAGCTGAATGACACATTTTCAGATATATGGGAACTAAAATGGAATGCCTAGATTGTTTTTTTTTTTCTGAGATTTTGAGTTAGAATTGACCTCAGACAACGGATTTGCATTTCAAATGGGAATAGTTAAAATCACAGGGGAATATTAAAGGGTCCCCTTTAATAATCCAATAAGGGTATTTCTAACAAAAACTTTTATATGAAAATTGACAAGATTATACTATACCCATACTACTATCCATGTCAATTCCAATGTGAGTTGTTTTATTAATTATTTGCAATTGAACTAATGTCAAACATTTATTAAATTTTCCGACAGTTGTTGAGGCGTCTGCTCTTCTTTTACATTATGGAATAAATACGCGTCTGAATTCCTTGAAAAAAGCTTTGGATATTTCATGCAAAAATAAGCTGTGACAACTACTTCTCACTCTTACCCTATTTCCACTCAGTCCATTTTCATTAACCTAAATATGTGTCTGAATACTGCAGAGGGATGATGTCAATCATTTAGTAACATTTCCATTTAGACATGTTTTTCCTGGATCTAAATTCAGTGACAATATGTTTTTCTGTTTAGGATGAATATATTCAAATGAACTTAACAAGAATGTGATTAAATCTACTGGCTGCCCAACAGCTAGTGAAGATTAATCGCACTGTGAACATACATTTCTGTTTGTCATGGGCCAACATGTCGACACACAGCAAGCTGGCTTGGTGTCATCCAACTGAAAAAAACACAAATGAGTTAGTGGTTGAATCTTGAAGGATCTGATGTCCACTTGCTGTTGACTTTACAGAATATTTAAGAATACATGCACATTGCTGGCCAGGTAGTTAAACTTATGCGCTGTGTCATTCAGTGAATCCCGACATATGTACATGTACTGTTGATAGTGTTGTAGAAAGGCATTGATTCAACTGAATGAGGCGGCAGTTTGTGTTCATACTACTGATATATTTTCTATGTAATACTGGTCGCTACAGTCATCCCCCTCCTGGCTCTAGGTGGCCTACCTTCCATTGGTCTTCATGGCTGGATCTTTAGACGCATATGCATATTTGCTACCACCATTTTTCTTTTCCTCATTCACATTTACAGCATCGTAAGGCAGCATCCTTCTCCTTAATCATTCTGCCACTAAATTAACTCATGGTAGTGAAGTAGTCAGCCACAACATCTACATGGTCAAATTAGCTACTGCTAATATATGAGGATGCTGTTATACTTTCATCATTATATTGTACCAGTATGAGGTCTTGAAATGTTCCACACAGCTCTGAAGTACGTGATTTTATTATTTTGGATGGTAAAAAAAAAAGCATAAATATGTAAGTAGGTTACCAAATATAGTTTATTAGCTAATATTATTACCTGGAGTACTTGCCAAAGTTATAACATTGCGTGGGAAACCCTGAGTTTATTTGCCCATTTATTTGTTTTCCCAGAAGAACCATTTATTTGTGTTCACTTACTCCATGCAACTCTTTTAAATTTTCAGATGAGCACAGTATGGTGCTGTGTTGTGCATGAACGCAGCAAAACAAGCTGACTTCAGAGTACCTATTTTATTTTCATTAGATGGTGAATTGGACAAGCAGGCTTTTAACTGAAGAATGTGAAGTGAGCACCTTCTGCTTTCAGGACTAACAGGTGTTGAAAAGTGGTTGCAAGGTACATTTATAAGATGTAAACAACAGTTGGGCTTCTCATCATGACTGCGTGTGAAAGCACCTAACGATGAAAAATCATAGATGGTGTCTGACTAACAAACACAACGATAGCTTTAGTTCTTGGAAGGAAAGTTGTTAACATTTTGTTTGTAGATACAGGGCTTTTAACCTTTTTTATTCAAAATTGATAAGTTATTAAAAAGGGATTTTGATTCAACGTTTGATTCAACGTCCAATTTGATGCCAGACTCAGTACATGTTCCCAAAACAACACAAAGGCCTTTGTTAGGTTTGACGGCCCCTCCCAGCTTGCTGTTCTGTGTGGTTATTGCTTTTATCACTTGCAGATCTGGACTCTTTTCACTGTTGTGAAAGTCACTTTTGAAATGCAATTAGTTACAGATTACTAATTACCTGTTAGAAAATTAACAAGGAACAGAACCAATATGATTATTAAATAAAAAAAAAGTAAAGCATTTATTTTATTTAAAAATCCTGAAAGTGGATGATGGAGATGAAGTCTGTACAGTCTGTAAATGTTTCCTCTTTTGTTAACCACATTTTCATTGCTAGTAAACAGGAGTTGGAGTTTACAGTGATCTAAAACCCCTGATTTCAGAAGGAAATTAATCCCTGAATTTCCAATAATGAAAATCACTCTCTGTTTGACAATATATTCACATATGTGCGTGATGTGATTGGCAGATGAGATGTAGTGCAAATTCAAACAAGAGAGCCAATTATATATGACAAAATTTGATCTTAGATTCCTGAAAGAATGGAATTCATCTCAGCCTTGAATGTCATCCTTTGCTTGAGGGTATTGCACTCACTTTTGTTGCATTTCTGACCCACGTTTTCTTGTAATATACCAAAACATGGCATTTCTTCAAAATGACAAGATGACAAGGTTTAGTCACTTTATTATTTAACCCAAAATAATATACTTGGAATCTTAACTTAACCTTATTTTAACTTTGTTAAATGCTACTAGTAACTTCCCAACACTGCGGTTCATTGATGAGATGAGCTAACATGGAAGATAAAAGAAAAACAAGGTGCAACCTTTGATTTTTGCTCCTCGTATTTCAACTCTGGATAGATGAAATATCAGACGCTATACAGATTATTGAAATATATATATATAGTATGTGAATTTAATTCCTTTGTCTGAATAGAAAGTGGTAGCAGAAAAAACTGTGCTCGTAATATGTATTTCACTCGCTGTACAACAATTAGTCCTACATTATCTTTATTAATATACTGACCTACAGATGCATATCTAGCTGTGTCAGAGGAAGCCAATCAGCCACAGCATTAACACCTTTTTCTTTTTCTTTTTTTTTTCTATTTCCACCCAAAACTTCAAATCATGCTGCATTTACTGCACCTCAGAAATGGGAAGTAGAAACTTACTTTCCTCAAGCGTTTCACTTTCCTGGTAATTCTAAATTTACATCTATTACTGAGCATAAGAAATAAATTAGCTAGCAATGCTCTGCTAGTACTTTGGCTATTCCGATTTCTGGTCCAATGGTATAAAATTCTTCAAGGATAACAGAGTGTCATTTATGTTGAAATTTCTTTTTTTCAAAACTGTTGGATAGAGCTCAAAATGGACACACCACATGAAAGAGGGGGCTAGACGGGAGTTAAGTGACTCACATCAACACCGGAAACAGGGTGCTCTGAACAAAGGAGTAAATTCATGGTTGAGAAAAGAGCTGTTGTACTGTCTCCTTGTAGTATTTTGACTATGGCACATTACAGACATTTCATCAAATTTGGAAAAACAGCACATGGAACAAGATAAAGAGTCACTAACTTGGCCAGCAAACTCTACAGATCCTCAGGCTCTGCTACCAATGTCCATGCCCATGTCCTGATAGGTTGGAGCTGCTTTGGCAGAACAATGGTGACCCATGTTATAGTTTGAAAGCATTGTGGCTGATAGGTGTATGATCTGTGTATTGTAAGTTTTCATCGTATCATGAGTTTTCACTGCCAATGTAGATGCTTTAGTGAACTAAATAAAATCAGATTTTAAGAATATGCACAACATTATTGACTTTTGATTCAAGTACGCATATGGCATGCATGGTGATAAAAATCCTCATGCAATAGTGGTGCTTAAAAGCTGATCAAATTGCTGGAAGACACCAAAGATGATGCTCTACCCACAATCGAAACCCTCCTTAGAATGCAATCACAAGCTTGACTTAGAGTATTTGTTTAACAGGTGAATGTTAATCAGGACCACAGTCTGAACTGCTTTTTGTCAATCAGAAGCTTAGTAAGCCTAATTACTTCTTTCCAAAGTAATGCTTGCTTTAATAAAGGGGACTTTTCGCTCATCTCAGGCTCAAATGAGTAATAAAACGCCATGATTGTACTTAGAATTTGAGATGTGGCAGCTCATCACTAAAGTGCGATCCTTTCACTTCTAAGGCTGCTCTGTGTGGTAATATGTCTTTATATGCAGTTGCATTTTCATCAGCTACAATTGGGCAATAACTATGACATTAACTCTGAGTAATATTTTTCAGGCTGCTGTAATACATAACTTAAATGTGAATTTTTTTTTTGGATACCCAAGCGGAAATGGGTAAAGCCAAATGCACTGAGTGGAGAACTTCAGAGTAAAGCATACAGAAGTGCTCAATCCACCAGCACATAGATTAGACATTTCATTGGCAACAGTTACTTATGAAACAGAAAATTATGCACAAGCACTCAGCATAAAACACTTTTAGCTTGCATGCAGAGAATCTATGCAAATCCACAGAAAGCACACATAATAAGTGCACATATTCCTACTTTGAGCTAAAAGGGGGTTAGACTTGTTACTAATTGTGACACTAATTCATTATGAGAGACAATTAGACCCTGGCCTCTGCTGCTGCCCAAATTCCAATCAGGCTCTAAATGAGGCAGAAAGAAAATGGGCTGAACTCTGGAGCGGAGAGACTCTTCAGACGTGAACTGTAACACCTGCTCATCAGGAACTGATTTCTTCATAGTTACATACGAAATACATCTGAGAGCCAAGGAACATGCCTTCCATGCATTTACCTCTCTGCTACTGTCAGAACTTTAACACCACGCAGGGCTGCAGACTTGCTTCTACTTGCAGCACTGATGTGCCTAAATAGATGGAGCTTAAATAGATTAAAGCAGTGTTCTGCTTCAAATTTCCATCCTCAGAACTGATTGGTAATTTCTGTAAATTGCATCTTTATAACCCAATCTTCTGTTTTATTAAGTAAGTGCTTTATGAAGGGAAAAAAATTCAGAGGGCTGTTTTTATACTGTGCTATGCAGAAGTCTTAATCAACCCATCACTTCATCATGTTTTACCTTCAACGAGCCAGAATTTCTTACTATATATTTTTTGAGATATTCTTAAATTGTTTTAAAGATTGTCTTTGGACATTTGATGCTTTCTCATTTTCAGTTCAGTTCTTGTTACCTATGGTAATTTACAGAGAGAGGTTTTTTTTTTTTCTTTTTGATTATTTCTCTATTAAGTCATTTAACATTGACGTTTGAATCACTGAAGCATATAAAACAGGCACCTAATCGAAGGGATGAACCAGTGTTGTGATCATACATAACAGGCAACTTGGTATGATGGAAACTTTGTTACAGCCTATTTCACACAAACTCTTCCGATTTCTTTAGTTGCATCCACAAAAGATGAAAATAGAATGAATAGAATAGTATTGTTCACCAACAAGGTGATTGATAAATAGCTGTTAAGCTTTAAAAATAGTTGCTGTTAACTACATATTTGCATTTATCATGGCTGCCACTTTTGTGCATGTCCTCAGAAATTAATGTTGCATGTACACAAGCTGTAATATGCTGATGACTTGTGGGGGGGTGTATTCTAACTTGATGTTCTGATGTTTTGTATAGTGAGTTTCTCACGCCATGCTTGTTTTAAGAGCCTCACAGACCATCTACGATACGCCTGCTGACGCTTTGTCTGTTGTGACCCTTAACCCTCTGTGGTCTGAGCCGTAATGACGTCATGCGATCTGATCACACCAGCGGGATCATAGACCTCAGAGGGTTAAGATCAACAAAATGCTAACCTCTTCTATTCACCCATATTTACCGTTTATCAGTGCTTCGGTTGACATCCTGTAAATCCAGCAGAAGCTTCCGGTCTGAGTGATCAGGTGTGCCTCCTTTAGGAATCCTCTAGTACCGCACACACTACAAAGGTTCACAAGAACATGTGATAAAACAACTGTATTTTCAGCCTTAGCCGTAATTTTGACTTACATTATTATGGAAGCAAAAGAAACTTGGCGTCTCTCAGCATGAAGGACAGTGTGACCTTAAAGAAAATGAGGAAACTGGACAAGTAAAGGACAAAATAAGAAGTGAAGGGCCTAAAAAAATTACATCAGGTGAACAGTGATGTCCTTAAGAAAAAGGAAAAAAAAGAATTCCAGCAAAGACCTGACACAGGACCTGAGAGATGCATCATGTCCCTCTATCGATCCATCTGTTGAGGTATGCCAAATAACACGAGAACTGGACTGAAAATCAGTAGCAACAGGTCTTTTGGAGTGATGAATCCTCCCCATAGCCCAGACTTCAACATTATTGAAGCAGTGTGGGATCATCTTGACAGAGAACAGAACAAAAGGCAGCCAACATCCAAAAAAGAGCTTTGAAATGTCCTTCAAGGAAGCCTGGAGAACTATTCCTGAAGACTACTTGAAAGCTTGTTTAAGAGGGTTCAGACTGTGTTGGAGAAAAAAACGTGTTCACGCCACATGTTGACTTTCAAGCTTGTTATAAATGTATTTGTAACAATTTTTTTTTTTTTTTGCGTTGTATACTCTATTTCCATTTATATTTACGCTTATTTCAATAGATAAATTTAGTCACACTGACCCACAAAAAGAAACGAGTTGCAGTCTGGAGCCATGACATGTTTTATCATTATAAACTATCACAAATGTGCTAACTAAGCCATTCAATGAAGTATGTGTAATTACACTGACATGACCATAGGTAAGATTAAGATTCATCCACTGCCATTTTTTTTTCTCATAGTCGTTCTGTAAATTCTGCCATGCAAGTCTTGTCCTTCCACTATCTTGTACATAGTGACAGGAGCAGCTAATAACTGAAGAAGAGACGACTGACACCAGGACATGACCAGACATCTGCCAGATGTGATGTATTGTATGTCCAGTGAATCCTCACCTTTTCACCTCTTCCATTTCCTGTTAGGAAAGATACACCCTGCACAGAGAACTGCAGACTATAGAGACTATAAAAGAAAACTCCAGTGAAATATCCTAGAAACCACCCTCCTCATTTTCTTTATTATACTGCGCCAAGGGAAGCATCTTTTCTGAAACTCCTCTCGGCCATATTATGACAGCTAATTAAGAGGATGATGAGTGCTACTTTGCTCTGATGTGATCTTGAAAGATTAAAGATGAAAGATGAAATTATGTTTCTATTAATATAATTTTATTTTGCACATGCTCCACACCTTACTTTTATCATGCATGAAGCCCACTGAAAGAAAGAGGACTTTATTTATATATATATTATAAGTATTCTGACTGTTAAAATCTCATATCTCTATAGGTTCCATAAAGGGTATTAATTATATAAAAGATCAAAATGTATTGGACTCAAAGACAACTTTTAGCAGATATTCTGTGTACCTTCCTCTGATATAAGTCAAGTTGCCCATATGCCATAATACGACAACAAAAATGTGGAGTTAAGTTCTAATTTTCTGATGCATATAATTGTTAATGTGATGAATTGCTGCTGTGATTCTTGTGCTAAAGGAGCCGATAAGAATTGATCGTAACTTATTTTATATATCCTCTATAAATCAGGTCAGAGCTGGTTTGCAAAAAGCAAGAGCAGTATTGTGGAAAACAAACATGAAGTGTGCTGTCAGAAAAGGTTGAGCATAATTTGCTTGCACAAAGAAAGACCCAGACCCTGATTTCAATAATCGGGCCCAGAAATTTTCACTTCTGCTGGATGTCCCCTCCCATTTGCAAAAATTGTGTGTTCCTCTCAAGGTGCTAACTGTCTCCATTGTATTGTGAACAGCCACTCCACCCCCCACTGAGGTTGCTGCCTGTAATGACAAAGGCCAAACTGCTGTTTGAATGAACTCTGATCAGCCCAACATACTGTGTGTTGAGTTGTGTGTGTTGTACTAAGAGTAACCATTTTTCATTTTATATTTTATTTATACAACAAACAGATGTACTCATTCACCTTATTTTGTCAGTTGATCCGAGAAACACTTCCTATTTCCCTGTATTTCTAAAATCTAATGAAAAATCTAATGAACAACACCAGGGATTCATATATACAGTCGAGTGGAAAAATTAAACATAACTGGCGGGAATGTTTGACTTTTTCAACATATTGGAACAATATGTCCTCTTTGAATTGGTGCCTATTGATAAAAGTGATCAGTCAAACAAATTCGATGTTAAATTGACATTTTGTAGTAGTTTTTTTACAATTCAAATAAAATATTCAAACAGAAGTCACATGAGGAAAGTACACCCACATAGTTTTATCACTATTCAAATCTAGAACATTTGAGTCAGGGATGCCAGATTAGGTGCCAATGATTAGAACCTCCTCGGGAAGTGATAGGTGGGATCTGTCTTATGTTTAATCCTCTTATATTTAGGGTCTGGTGTTATCTTTGCTATTGAAGTGTGTAGTGTCATGCTACGAAGCTTGCTAAGGCCTTCAGAAAAAGAGGTGGTGGATACATTTGAGTCTGTTATTTTTTGTAAAAAAAAAAATATCAGTCCTCTGCAAATAAAATAATCTGCAAGTGTTGTAAAAAAAAAAAAAAAAAAAAAACTGGGCCTAAAACCAGAGCTTCTGAGGAGGGAAAAAACCCATAATTACAACATAAGACCGACAGGAAACTTTGTAAATGTTGATGACTAGTGCTGGATTTGCTATCAGAAAGAGATTGCAAGAGAGTTATGCTATGAAAAAGCCTTTGCAAATAGGTTTTCTTCTAATGGCCACTTTGAACAGCAAACAGTGTAGATAAAGACCGGGCTTTTAGAATAATGCACTCTGAACAAACAAATCAATAATTGTTTGGCCACAGTGACAGAGTTGATGGTATGCACGTTGGGCACAAACCAAAGACGTTCTCTCCGGGATAAGACCCTCACACCACCACCGGTTTAGCATGGTGGAGGAGATATTATGGTTTGCAGTTGCTTTGTTGCCTTACAATCACTGAAACATCATGCGCAAGAATGGTTCAAAATGCCCGCAATTCAGTATGAAAGGGAGAAAAATTCGCAATAGGTTGTTTGATTGTTTTGTTTAATAACTCCAGTTATGCCTCCAGTTTGTTCCAGTTCTCCCATTTACAAGTGCTACGTCAAGTCTTCTTTATTTTTATGTACAAGTTTAACCTGCTTGGATCTGGTTGTAGGTGTCTGTGGAGAAAAATAAAAAAAATTTAAAAAACAGTCTTGCTCTGTGGAACATAGTAACGTCAGAGACTTCTGTCGTTTTGTTATTATAGAGTGGCTGAAATTAATTAAATAATTCAATTTCACCCACTGACTTTATAGGAACTGATTCTGTGTCAATAAATACTGCAACTTTCAAATGCAGTCATTATTTTGAGTTTACGTGGTCCGTTTTTCTGTAAAATAACTTTTGTTTCATACGCAGTAATGCAATGAAGTTCCTGCATTTATGAGTAAAGTGTGCTAATACTTTTAGACACCAGTGCATATTCGGGCAAGGTTTTTTTTTTTAAGATACCTACTTTCTCTTTACAATGCAATAGCATAAAGGCAAGAGGAATAATGAGACCATATTGGTGCATGACTCCATGGAGGGAAGAATATTAGCGGTTAGAAAGAATTTTATGAAAAACAAATCAAGTTTACATGAAACACCGCCTGTCTTTATTTTAATACAAGCTCTGTGAAGAGGTGGAAATACTTTTGGTTTATATAAGCATCATCTGTTTTCAATCAACATACTGAACATCTGAAACACTTTGTAATAGTGGACAGTATTATTTCATAATTACGTAACACCTAAAGCCCCTCTTGCTTCTTGAATACTGCTGTTATTCTTTTTTTCTCCTGTTTAAGTTTCATATAACTCGTATTTGGAGTCGACTGGATGCCCTGCTTAAGAAATGACAGATTTTTGTTCAAATTCTCTCTTATTTCATTCTTGAACTGCAAATTGAAGGCATGCCATTGGACAAATGTTTGACTTTTTGACCTCCAGAACCAACAGACTGAAATAAATTATGAAATTCGGTCACACCTTTAATCAACAGAGGTTAATTGTTGAATCGTGGTGTTTTTATGGTCCTTCCATTTACAAGTGAAATCACATAGACTAGGTGGAGAAGGCCATATTAAATCTAAATCTGGCCATATAAATGTTCATTCTGATTAATTACCATTTCTGTTTAATCGTGATGATGGTATCTCTTTATGGGAATGCCATTTAGTTGGTCTACCACTTTGTGAGGCATCTGGAATCTCATAAGATCCCAATAACTAGGAAATCCATCTTGCCAGGCTCAAAATTATGGATGTGCAACCATTATACATAGGTTTGGAACAGTCTGCGTCTTATCATTGGTGCTATGTATGGCTTTCAGTTGTGATGATGGTCATTGATATCACTTTCTAAAGTCATTAGCATAGATCTTTAACGTCAGTTTCATAAAAACTGAAGCTGAGTTCTATATTGGAAGAAGGCTGAAGCCCATTATTTTCACTGGTTACTGCATGCGTTTACTTTGACTGACAACGTCAGTCTGGAATTTGTTTTATCAAAAAGTGCTAGCATGGAAATAGACTGTTCAGGGTTTGACAACCAATGATCCAATGATCAGGTGAC
The DNA here is from genome assembly GCF_036924035.1 of Leuresthes tenuis. Taxonomy (NCBI): domain Eukaryota; kingdom Metazoa; phylum Chordata; class Actinopteri; order Atheriniformes; family Atherinopsidae; genus Leuresthes; species Leuresthes tenuis. The sequence continues at coordinate 10,944,157 of NW_027325365.1, read as the reverse complement.
TGTAAAAATTGTGTTGTACAGACAGTTGGTAGCCTGTGACTCATGTCTGCACCTTAGATGGTTAACAGTGTGCACTGTTACCCTGTTGGCACGTGGAACAGGGCTAATAAAACATTTTTTTTTGGTTGCGTAGGGTGTAATGTTATGTTAGGCATTGCCATTTATTAAACACTTAATACATACAATAAATAGTTTTAAATAATACCAATAATACTTAAATATTAAAACAATTATTTGAAAAGCATAACACAGAAATCTTAGATGATATTTAGTGACTTACACAATTGCATTTCACAAAGTACATCTACACAAACATGAGAAGAAGCTGCTTCAAAACACTGAAGTTGTTTTAGTACTCAGTGGATCTGGATTTGGGTCTAAGGTAAACTTTGAAAGTGACTTTCAGTCAAGGCTACCTCCAAATGTTATTTGAGGCTTGGCAGCAGAGTTCCCTGACAGGTTGTGCCCCTGCTGCCCTAGTTGCTACTTGGCCCTCCTTTGCTCTGTATGTTGAAAGCACGGCTCAGTACTGGCATGCCTGTGGAGAGGCTGTGTGTAGGGGGCTGTGAGAGGGTGTTGGTGGTTGTGTGTGTTGAGGGCGGGTTAGGAGGGCTTGGCAAACAACCACTCATATGATACTTGTGACTTATCGTGGCTCTAACAATTTACTTTATCCTTGACAGATGAAATGCATGAATAGAGAAAAATGTTCATACCGTTGAAACTGTTTTGTTTTTGAAATTCTTGACAGATGAATTTCTTGCAAGTTCATTTGTTTGCCTATACATTATTGTTATGACATAACTTCCCACTGACATGTTGTCGACACTGCAAAGGAAAATTAGTGAAATGTGCCCTTCCAGAGAAGTTATTGGTGGCTAATGTCATTGCTTATTCATATCTGTAAATCTTTTTAAAAGAAAAGAAAACAAAAAGAAGATGCTTTTAAACATTGTTTCGTAGTTTGTTTACTGCTTTAAAGAAAAAAAAAAAAAGGAATTTTAAAAAACCATTATGCTACACCCACCCACATTTTCAACACAACAGGAGGATGACACAGTGAGCACCCATCAGCGATGCTAGACATTTCTCTTACTGGGGCTATTAAGCCTTGTTCTGAAACCAAAATGAGAAGTGACACCACAGCATTGCTACAGCATGTTACATTATGATATATTACATCTTTGCCAGTTTTTTCCTGAATCTCTGATCTAGATTGCTAGCGGCCTGAACTAAAATACAAGATAGAAACTATTGTTTTCTTGAATTAAAGGACTCTGCCACTTCAGGGGATGGATGGATGGATGGATGGATGGATGGATGGATGGATGGATGGATGGATGGATGGAGGGAGGGAGAGAGGGAGGGAGGGAGGGAGGGAGGGAGGGAGGGAGGGAGGGAGGGAGGGAGGGAGGGAGGGAGGGAGGGAGGGAGGGAGGGTGGGAGGGTGGGGAGGTGATGTAGCTTCTTAATCTTTTTCTGACACATAAAATTCCCACCCATGTGCTTGTTATATGTGGGTGCTTCTTAACAGGTTAGCATGAAGGTTGCATTGGCAGCAGGGAGGCAAGGACAACACACACACATTAGGAATACATTCTTATATTTGTACTATGACTTATGACTAAGCGATATTCAAAGGACTTCTTTTATAATTGATTGCCTTGGCAGCTGCTCCACTTAAAATCTGTAGACTGCACATAATAATTTTGTAACATGACATTGTAATCGTTAAGATAGTCAGGATATTCTCAGTAATGGGGCAGACAATGTAACTATATAGATTCTAAGACTATAATAAATCGTATCTTATGTAAACATTTGCTCTGGGTCTTTTTTGCAGTTGGAATGTTAGTCTCTGAATTCACAGGATAACTTATTATTATAGATTGTCTTTTTATTAATATGTTACAAATGCTGCTTAATCCTATTCTCATTATTGAACTGGCTTATTTGTAGCCACTAACCCAACTTCCACCAGGAGAATCAAAATGGGAAGGTTAAAGCATTGTGAATGTAAATGCATCCCGTGAAAGGCAAGACTGAAAACTGACTCTGGTTAACACATTCATGCATATTTTGAATACACGCCAACTGTACTCGGTGACACACTCAAACAGTCACTCGCAGGCACACAGTGAGCACCTGCTAGGAAAGTCTGTGGGTCTGGACATGACCATGTCAAGAGTCTGAGGAGATTAATTTTCAAGGCCTGTTTTCTTAGATAAAGTTTGAGACGGAATTAGAAACATGAGACACGGGGAACAAATCTGAAAATTATATATATTTCAGAGGGATTAAGTAAATCAGCACATTTCTCAGTACCTTTATTTGTCCTTTGTCTCAAACCAATATCTTTTAAGGAGCAAGGGCGGTTAGTCTTGTCAGAATGGATGAAGTTGCCGCAAGAATACCTACTTGTAGATACTGTTGATGGCAAATGGAGCTCGGAACTCGATGCAATGGTAATAAGACCAAAAAATAAATAGATAAATAAATCCCCCAGGGTAATCTAACCTCCAAAGTAATTTCAGTATTTATGGGATTCACCTTCAAAATGTAATGTGGCATGCAGGTAGAAAAAAACACGGGAAATGAGAAATCCACTGAGGACGACAGTGAGGGAGAAGCAGAGAGAGAGAAATCCAAAGTGGGAGTCATAAAGTAAGTCATCTCTGCAGCGTGCCATCCAGACAGGTCTCCCGTGACCTCCAGCACCGCTGCCCTTCACATCTGACATAGTAGGGAGGACATGCTGGAAAAATGAGGCTGTCTCAGCCTCCTCCATATTTGAATGCACTTATTATGTCTATGTCTGGGTAAGAGCATCTGTTAAATGACTGAATAGTAAATTATGTGCTGAGGACAGCAGAGTAGCAGGGCAGATAAAGGAGCTTTGTCTTAGTTACATTTCAGCAGGTAGCAGCATGGCTTAGACTGCCAACAGGTTTTGCTACTGTGCAAGCTTAATGGTGGATGACTGAGGGGAGGAGAGGGAGTCGCTGGTAGAGGAGATGCGATTTTCCACTTGTCCAAGCCGTTTTCTGTGAAATCACACGAGTTGCCTCATACTTTTTTCAAGACATGTATTGCATGGTCGAGCATTAGAAATATGCATTATCTGTCAAATGCCAAACATTAATCAGATGAGGGAAATAGCAGTTATTTGACATTAAAGGCTGTGGTCATGCTGTGGTTTTACTGTTTTTGTTTCTGTTATTAGCTGACATGGATTTGGAAGATGGATATATTGGGTTGATAGAAAAGCAGAAATGGAATGTGTTAAATGTTTAGTTTGAAAGCAAAAATAACCTGTCAAGTCAATGGATGTGTCACTCTTCATGGCACTTGGAAAGGTAATACCTTCCAACAGAAGGTCATGGAATGACTTCCTGTCGACATTTCTTGTAAACAGTAAAAGTTACATTTTGTCGGTGTCAGCACTCATGAGTGTTTGTGTGTGGGTTACATCATGGTGTTTGTGACTTTACAACTATATCACATAAAGTAGATTAACTGTAATTATCACATTTGGATGTTACTTGGACTTTTAAGACAGATTGAAAGGTTGGTACTAATTTGGTAAATTAGCTTTTTTGAATCCCAGAGCGAAACTCTTAGTTTATCCATTATTCAGTGATGATTGACTGTACTGACCTTAAAGAAACTGGCTGCGTTCAACCCATTTAAGATATATTACAGCTTCATTATCATCATCTTCACAAGGCATAATGTTTGTTTACATTTATTTTCTTAAATACGTTTCCTGTAGAATTTCTATGGAGGAAAACATGCTTTTCCAACCTGTTCCTGGGCCCATGGGCTGCTCACTGTTTTCCAAAGGGCACAGCTTGGATCTGGCTGCTTACATTACTGAATTCAGATATGCTAGCCTGACTTTAGGAAGTTTGGAATCAGCATCTGTAATTTCCATCCAATTTTTAATTAATTCACTTTACTAGTTATTGGTATTTATTTATTTTTTAAAATTTTTTTAGGGATATCTGGATACAATTTCAAGTATTGGATTGGCCAATCAAGTCTTTTTTTTTTTTTTTAATCGATCAGTGTTTGGATTACAGTCCAACAGCCACTTTTAATGTCAGCAATTCAAGCATTTTGCAGTACAGTAGTGACAAAGCTTTATTCTGTACTACCAGTTTGACACCAAAGCTTAAACACTTGGCTGAATCCGACAAGTTCACTCAGCTAACTCGGGCTGAGGCTCTGTCGATGCACACTGCTGAGGTTGGCTTCTGACTCCCAGCAGAAAAGGGTCATTTCTATCACCTTAACTGCCAAATTGGTCGTCACTGACACACACCAAAGAAAACTTTAAAAAGACAAGAGAAGTTCCTGCTGGTCAGCTGTAAGATAAAAAGGTCTACAAAGAGGATGACTGGATTCATTGGTGTCTGGACTGTTTTCCTAATCCCTTTTCCTGTACGCTGTCGTATTGAGCGAAACATGTTTTTCCTGTCGCTATGTTTGAGAATATGGGTTTTTGTAAACTTTTGGAGCTGTTGGAGTCACTGTACGATCTACCCTCTCAACATCTGACACAACACCACCCAAGCTGTACAGAAAAGTGTGCCAAAACGAGTATTTAAATGATGATCGGGCTTTTGGTTTCACTAAAAACAGCCTCGCTACACACTAGACCGAATCCTCCTTTGACAAAAAGCATGCGGTGCTACTTGTCCAGCAGTCAATGGACTTCTCTACCAGTGTAGCATCACAAACACAATGGCTAACTGTGGCATTGATTTAGCTAACTTTAAGCTACTTCTAGTGTCTTGTCTGTAACTATTAGCTGTATGAGAATGCAAATGAGAATCGATCAGATGACTTGGTGGATCAGTATTGGGAACAAAAAAGTCTTGATCGGGACATCTCTACTTCTATGATCTTAGTTGTTGTTAACTCTGTTAATGCTTTCCCCTGTACATATGCTGTCTTTAATGAGAGTGACTAAACCAATGCAACGATCAATAACACTAAAACCCTGTAGACTGGAACTAAGGTAAAATAAATCAAGTACACATGTGCTAGACAAAGAACTTAAAAATAGTTGTTTCTATTTTCTTTTCACTGGTTTATTTTGGTTTTCACTCGCTGTTTGGTTATGTTAGGTAGCACAGTTTCATGCTCGGGTTTATTGACTAAAATTACTTGGTTAAGGAACCAAACCCTTGTTGTTAGAGTTTGAAAAAGGTTATGATTTGGCATAAGATGGCACATAATATATGGACACGACAATAGTATACAAATACAGTTTCATTCAGTTAGTTTGACGATGAAAACCGATGCAAAAAAATACACTCTGCATCGATTTGTGACTAGTGACGACAGGCTCGTCTTTCACAGTCTCGGGGGAGAGACAATATGCACTGTTTTTACATTTATTAACTTTTTAGAGATGTTTTCAAAGTTTAAGGTAAACAACGAGTTGTCTTTTCTGCAGAGGAACATTTTATTTTACTGAGCAGCAATAAATAGTATTGTCATCTAAAGTAAAAATGGAAAGCAAGTGCTTTTACATCTCGTGCCCTCTTTATTTATAAAACTGACACGTATCAAAAGTATTTTGATTTGGAGTATTGATATGTGTATTGGTGATAATCCCATGCCTCCCCAAACAGACTGGCTGAGCGTATAGACACTGTTAGAGTGGGAAAAGAAAGTTTTTTTTGTTTTTCTTCTGCACTTTTGTGGATTGTGTATTAGTACTTGAACACCATCCAGAGCAGTTTTCTTGCAGCTGATCAGAATTCTTGGCTTGACTTTCTCTTCCTTCAAATCTTCTATTTAAGGATTGCACCCCCTCCGAGCTATTGTACCAGTGCCACTGCACTAATCAATCACAGACCACGCTGTGTGCGGTGGTGTGTGTGCTTGCATGCACTGTCTTAAAGGGGTGTTTAGCTAATGCTATTCAAATGATTATGAGTCCTTAAACATCAGACCTATTGCCAAATTGCCCTTGACACAGAAATATGTTGTTCGCTAAGATAATGTGCTGCCCATTATTTTAGGCTGTAGTGCTCTGCCAGGATGCAGGATTATTTGTTGCTCGCAGGGCGGTGGCAGCTGCACACTTAGAGATACACAGAACAAGAAACGGGGAGAATCTCCACCATTATGCTGCCAGTTATGGAGACAAGAAGAAAAATTGTAGGTTATACCTACGAGCAAGAAGCAATGCCTATTTTTGCTTCCTACCATATGTAGTATTTAGAAGTGCAACAGTTTAACTATAAAACCTTTTGATCATTTCCGTGAAATATGAAATGATATTGTAGGGCAATAGAAATAACTGTTACAGAAGGTGTAGTAGCTACAAAGATTTGTTTTGTGCTTTCATGTGACACATTTTGAGACTTTTAAAGCTCCATTTCCTACTTAATAGTCTTTTTTTCTCACCTTCTTTCTTCGGCCCTGTGAGTTACAGATAAAAAGCAGCTGGAGAAAACCCATTAAATACATGCCAATACCAAAAGCAATAATGATAGTAACAGAAAGGTGGATAGATGAATAGAATCATTATTGCGGTTTATTTTTGAAGTAATGTCCTCAGAAGTCAAGTATTTTTATGACATTCTGATAACTTCATCTCACCACTCATCTCTGGTTCTGTACACACTCTGTCAAGTTTTCTGGGAGCTATTAATCAAAGCGTTGAAGTTTTTGGCTTTTTCATGAGTAGAAATTGCATTTTTTTTTCTTTAGATGAAATCAACTCTATCAAGTCCATTCTGAGATGCTTAGAATGATGGTAGTCTAAGATAGACATGGCTTCTGAGCTTGCCTGCAGTAAACACCTGTGGACTTTAAAGTTAAGATAGAAATGTTTCCGGAATAATGTAACATAAATGATGCACACATCCCTCTCTGTAGCATACAGCAAACACAGATGCACCTGGTGACTGGGAGACTCGTTAAGTCTCAGTCTTACATGAAACAAACTGTGAGTGGAAAATAAAAATCCTAACACATAAGATATTGTGAATATACATCCCTCTTGATGCACATGCACCAAAAGCAGGCACAGGAGAATGCATGTTACTCTGCAAATCAAAGGTCATCCAACAAAACTGTGAAGGCAGTGTCGGTCTGATCTGTAGTGTGATAGTGAAGGTGGTACACAATGCAGCTGTTTCAGTTAAAGTATTGATATCAGACTGAAAAAGAGTAGTTCAGTTGCTGTTGCTTAGGTGTTGAGATTCCTGTGATGTCACACGAGCACTGCCCTACAGAAAACAACAGCCCAGGGATATGTTGCCATCTCACAGTCTGTACCCATGAATAATGACATTACTTTAGTTTTGGACATATGGACACCAGATTGGATAATCATTACATATTTTCTGTTGAGACTAGGTTGCACCTCGGTCCCTTGATTTCAAGATTTCATTTTACTTTCAGAAACAAAATTAGTAAAATTAGTCCTATTTTTGTTTTTGGCTGGTTTCTTGCTTAAGTGGAAGATGTGACATTCTGGCAATTAAAAGATATTTAGGTGCTTCTACTGCAAATTAATTAACTTATGCCATGTAATGCATTTTGTTGTCTTATTCAAAAACTGGCACTAGATGCACACAGAGCCTTGCAGGAGGGTATTATCGTGGATTGATGTCAAAAAGGGGAGTGTGGGAAAGCTGGTGGTTGTTGTAGCAATTAAACCAGTTTTGTGTTTTGTGGGAAACTGTACAAATAAATGTCCAATAGATGACAATAAATAAATGGGAACACAGCAGCTGAGACCATCTCTGCATCAGAGGCTTGTCATGGGTAAGGCTCTGTCTGGAAGACTAACGCAACAGATGCGTTGTACACCACCTGCCCGATTCCCTCCACAGAATACATCATTTAATCACTGACCCTTCAGCTTTAAGGGAGAAAAGGGAGGATGAGAGGGATAGGAAGAGGCGGAGACAGAAATGAATTTCTCAAAATGAATTTTGAATCCATGAGATGTCATGTGAAGCTTTAATTTTAGAATCCTCATGAAGCAAAATGACCAAACGTATTATCAGTCAAGACTAATCCTTTTTATATAAATCCCTACATTTTTCACTTTGTCTTGTTAAACGAGGCCCTGTGTGCTCCTTATTCTCTTTATACTTCCCTAAAAACCATCAAACACAGCAGGAGGGAGGAGGACACAATCTCATCCGTCATGATCAGAGTTTCCATGTGACTATCAAATCATGTGAAAGCAGAACACTGCTCACCTTCTCTGTGGCTCCAAATGAAGCAGAAAATAATGGCGAAACACAATCTGAACATCGCTGCATGTAAAACCGAATTGGAAAGCTGAGTAAAAACGATAAACGTCAAGTAAATAGACAGCACATGTGATGGACTGAACACAAAATCCCTTTTGATAATGTCATTCACTCTTTCAGACAGACAACATGCTTGCTGCTCTGAACTGCATTTCTGGTCAAATCTTATTGGGTGTATCTGTAATCCAATTATGGATCCTCAAACTACCCAAGTTTGATTACATTTCAGTAAAACATGACCTGCGAGAGGGTTTGACAGGCAAGACAAAACTAAGATAAAAGAAAAGAACTAGCCCTCAAAAAGCCACACAACTAGCATAACAAAATCCTTTAAAAGTAAGAATTGAATTGAGGGGTAAAATGCTTTGGCAGGGAGTTTTGGTTGACTGGGGTCTGGAGAGGATTATTTTTGCAGAGTGAAGTGACAGCGAGCTTGTAAGAATGTTTAGCTGATTAAGCTACTTCTAGGGAGGATGATACATGACACTGTGTGTGTAGCTCACATATATGATGGCATGAACCACATTTTAGATGCTTCTAATCTGATCTTCCTCATGATTTGAAATAACTAAATCCAGAGATGATCTGAAACCTTCTAAATGTTGTAATATTTTTTTAAGGTACAGATCAAGAAAAATGTTTACCTTTGTTTCTGAGTCAATGCCGTCCTTTTAGCCTGAGATTTCTCACTAATGTAGCACATCCATGAAGCGACAACATATTGCAGCTTCAGTAACTGGCACGAGTTGGAAGTACCAATGCTGATGCTCACAAGTGAACTACTGTAGCTTTGTGTTGACTGCTCCTCTTGGTAATTTCACAGTCAGTGCACATGTCACCCTGTTTAATGAGCAGCTTGCAGAATTCGGGATCACGATGACACATGATTTTAAGTGCAAGAAAATACACTGCAGGATGAAAAAGAAAATGTAATTATGGTTGTATACTACATGCAGTCAGCCTGGATTGCAAAGTGTATGATATTAATGCTAGCTTGATTTCCATCACCAGCATCATTAGATTCCAATGCAGAACGTAATGTTCATGACTAGATTTTTGTCACATACTTAAAACAACATAAAATGCACACTAGAAACATTTTTAAACCTCTTTAAAGATAAGCATGAATATAATATTCATAGTATTCAAGTATGAATATAATATTCATACTTATGCACACATAAAAATTATGTGTGCACCGGGCTATAAATACAGTGCACATTGTAACATCAACTTACTTTATCAGACAATGGAACTCAAACATTGGCAGATTTAACCTGATGAGCCCATTAGATTCAGGTCTTTACATTTCAGTGCATGCCATTGTCATGATGGTGTATCGTCTTTGTAATCCTATAAAGGATTAGGATCCTATAGGAAGGTTACTGTAAAATCCAGCGAAAGCTCATGTGGCTTTGGAAGGCCAAGTAGATTTAATCTTTAATCACACATTTTTACTCATAATCTTATCATCAACTGGGTGTGGGGTTTGAATCAGATTTTTTATCTTTTTTTTTCCCAATGTAGCAGTTAGTCAAATGAGGCCACCGCAATCAGCCATGACAGATTTGGAGCATGTTACAAGCCCTGTTTGTCACAGGCTGTACCTGCCACTCAAATAGCAACAAAGAGAAGAGGAGAAAGGGAACTTTTTTTTTTTTTTTTAAAAAGGCCACGTTGTCATTTACCTTTTGAATATCTCTCGGTAACCTGAATAGAGGTAATTTTTAGGGCCCCCTGGGGCTTAAATGGCATGCCTTGATTTTGCTGAAAAGGACTGCAACCCACACAAAAATGCTGTAATAATTCCCTAGTTTCAACTAATTGCCTATACTTGATAGTTGAAACTTTATATAAACACTACTTCATGACTGAATTTTTAATAAAAGGCTTGCAATGCGTGGAGACTCTGTCAGAGAATTGTCGGGTAAGATTTATCTGTCCCGTATAAGTGTTGAGGAAAAAATAGGAACGTATTTCTGTAGTTTGTGAATCTGAACTAGCAGTGCCTTTTTTCTTTTCTTAAGGGGAAATGCCATGATCTTTTCTTTGTGTACATAAATGAAGAAAAAGCAGAATCCAGGTTAGGTAAAGATATTATTATTTTTTTTTTTCCCAAGCATCTACATTCCTGTTTTTTTTTGTCCTCTTGATTTAGCTGTTACATATATAGTCTTGACATTGCAGTTTTCTGTCCTTTTTAAGACAAAGTAGATCAGTCGTTCCAGACGAAACTTCAAAAATATGTGACCCTTTCAGTCCTCCCTTGTAGGCCTCATTCAAACAGACATAGATTGACATGACAGACGAGGATCTCAGCATGTGGGCGCTTACAAAACAGGTTTTAAAAAAAGATGTGCATCTGATTCTCATTCTTGTCATCTTGAGGGTGAAACAGTGATGTTAAATAATTGTAGCAGTTTTTTTCTTTCATACGTCCTTTTTATGCAGCAATGAAGAAAGAGAAATTGAGGCAATGTTGTTGTTTGTGCATCAACGTTTGAAATTTAAACAATGTTTAGAACCTCTTAAAAGCATCTTTTTGTTGAGACTTTTGACAGAATTTACCCTATTTATTTTCTTAAAACATAGCCCAGAGAGATCCTTTGACTACTCTCATATTTCATGTGTATTCAAGCACAAATGGACCCTCAGTTAGTGTACAGGATGCATGGAGGAAGGGAGCAGAGGATATAGTCTTCTGCGTATTTCTCAAATTCCCTCCACCTAATCACCTGCAACAGGATTAGTTCGGGGGCTCAGGGTCTGCCACTTGGTGCTAAATATGTTTGCCAAAAGCCCAGCTGGCCTTCACTGGTATTTGGACCAGGTACTCAAAGTCCCCCACCCCCAAGATTAGGCCATACCTCCCTCTTTTTCTACATCCTTTCAACTATCCATCTGCCCCTATACAACTGACTTTTTAAAATCTTAATATCTTTCTTAATATTAGACCAAACCACATGTCCCGAATTTATGTCCATCTTTAGTTTATATCATATGAGTAAAAACTAATTAGCATTTAGATAGATCAGACAGACCAGAGGCTGCATGCTGTATTCCACAAATACAAGCAGCTTTACTTTACTACTTTACTAATGTAATTTGACTGAGGTTGGTTGTCATGCATTTTGCTTCTTGCAGTGTCATCATTTGCTGATTTGAAGGCTGAAAAGTACATTTGTGTTTTGTAAATGACTGAGCTTAGCTAGCAAACAGTCAGAAGGCTAGCTGAGAGTTACAAATACAGCTCCAGGGTCCATGCAAGTTGCAGTTGTAGCACAATTGAAAATATCTGAAAAGAAGAATAAATAGAAACATGTTACGATCAGGAGGTCTCAAGGAGGATCATACTTCCATTTTATAGAGAGATACATTCATTTTACCAAATTGTTTTAATTGGTTTAATGCATATATTTATTATATTTATTATGAACAAATTCCCATTTGATTATGATACATAAGCTCTTCAACACACCAAAGACTCTATGACAAATTGTTGAGTACTGAAATTATTGCAAAATTATTATTAGTTATGCAGACTTTAACTACTGACCTTTTAAAGCATTTGACCTCACCAGGAATATGTAAATTATTAGCTGTGGCACAACATTCTTCAGAGAGTTTGTGTATCCACATGCCCTCTTATTGTGACATTAAAGAAAGTGTGTGGACATTACACACTTCCTTGAAAGACCCAATTACTTTTAACACTTTAATAATTATAGGGTTTAGGCTTTAATGAGTAGAAAGATTAGAAGTGTTAATGGTTTAAAAAGTAAAGCAAACTTTTCCGTAATGCATTGTTAATTTCATTGGGATCTGTTGTGGTGACAAAAACATTGCCATACAAACGAACAAATAATAACATATTTGAAAAATAATTCCACAGTTTTCTGTGAATTTTTTTCCTGGTAAGACTTTAATGAATGATTGAAAACAGCTTTAATTATTTAGAAGTTGAGAGTCTGAAATTTGCGTGCTCAGAGTGAAGAACCAGTCTTACAGATATATGTACATCGATCTGAGGTCAAGCATAAAAGATTGAGATTCAAACACCTTGCAATCCTGATAATCTCTGTGCTTATTGGAGTGGAAAGACCAGAGAAAGATGAGAGCATCCTGCTGTTGCTTATCCCCTCCCAGCATGGCCATCACACCGATCAGAGGAGGAGGACACAGGTGGAGACCTGGAACAGTGTCATCATCAATGCTCAAACAGAAACGAAACAGTTTGGCTCAGGCACCAGGAGCTGGATTTAGCCAGGGTGGGAAATGCCTGCCAAATGCCTTTTTGCTCTTCTTGATTCCACGCTTCCCGCTCATAACAATATCAGGCGCCGTTCCGTGGACAGAGTGAAGGCTAATATTGAACAGCCAGGCCAGACAAATAAGAGCACAGTGTACTTAGCCACCTGTGAACCAGCTGGAGAGGGGATGGCCATAAGATGGCATTGGGTCCTCAGAGATTTAGTGTGGTGAACAAAATGAATGAAAACAACAGAAGAACTGGACCTGCTGCCACACAGAAAATTATGCAGACCCTTTATTAGAATATCAAATGAATGGTGCTGCCATAGAACGTCAAGGTGTCTGTGACATGATGAACAGTGTGTACTGTGTTGATATGGATGTATTGGTCAAAATAAATCTGCTCATTGCATCTGTCACATGCAGATTGAATTATGAGATTCATGGCTTAAATGACCAAAAATGGTTTCTCTGAATATAAATCAAGTTGCTTGTTTAACCTAAATTTTAATCGCACCACATCTTATGCACATATCCATGCAAATAGTCGAAAGTATCCACCTGGACCTAAGTAATCAATAATCAATGTGGAGGTGGAAATGGCTTGGCAAATCGGAGTAATACAAATAGTCAAATTCAGAATCTCTGCTTTGAGCCATTCTTTTCTTATGAAATTATTATACTGCAACAAAGCTGAGAGCAGCTAATGTACCAAGTGGTGATGCTATGCACTGACACCCACCCAAGGAAAGAGAAAGTTATAGTTTATGACAAAAAAAAGACCCAATCAGGTCACAGTTCAAGCCTGTAAAGCTGAAATTCATTAGTTTCCAGTCACCAGCAGAGAAATGGGTGCATTCCTCGGAAACTGTGTTAAATTAATAAAAAAAAGAAACATGAATAAATATTTAATCTATAAATGGTATGAAGTGAATCTGGCTCGATCAGCAGTGGGTTGAAACAGGAGCTGTGGTAATGGAAAAGCATTTATTGGAGTTATGATTATTCTTCTTTTTTTTTTCACTACAAACCTTGTTTATAGTGCTTGTTAGACTCAGCTGGGGCTTCCACCATGTACACCATGACTGTAGCAAGCCATGACGTATCATCATGTGAAAGTGGTCCAGAACACAGGGACCACGCTCAGTTGACAGACCACTGATTTGACTACAACTGCTGAAAAAAAAGAAAACTTGGACTTACTTAGGCGAGATGGTCAGCTGTTACACCATAAAACAGATTGACATGGAAACTGTGACTGAAAACATGTTGGCCATGGCTTTTCTACTTACCCACAGACTCTATATCGATTCAGCCAGAGTGACCTCACTTATTGAGTGGTCTTAGTTTTTCAGACTTTTTTGCCATTCACATCCAGACATGGGCTGTATTTGCAGAGAGTCAGAAAGAAACAAGGAGGGGATAATATCAAGAACCTTCCCAACTTGTCAGTCACAACTTAGCCAAGCCCGAAAGCATACCCTGTTTTAACTTCCATTTAGCCTGCATGGAACCATTATTTACACAACGGACATCAAGCTTTATTTGATAAGGCATCAGATGGGTAACTGAGAAGTTAACTAACTGGAAAATATTCATTGAGGTGATGCACCAACTCAGCAACCGGGTCATTTCTTTCCCTATATCGCTGTACAAGTATTTATTGACTGAGCCACACAAATGTGGCCTAACCTTGTGTTTTATGACAACAATACCTGTATCCATGATAACAGTACCCCCAAAAAGTTTGTGATGTTTTTTTTGGCAAATACTAAACAAGAGAAAAGAAATTCAGGAAAGTAGGTTTGAAGCATTAAAATATACAGGCATCTGGGATGAGCAGAACATGAGCTGTTACAAAGCCTGTGTAAAACACAACAGATGATGGGAAAAAGCAGTACTGACACTATTTTTGTAGAAATTAAATAAAAATCCTGGGCCAAAAGTAAGAGTAGTGGCATCCATCATCTTAATAATTTTAATAATTTAAAATCAGTGTGATGGTACAGTGGGTTATTACTGTTCATGGAAATGCATGAAAATGGTCCAGGCAGGCTGATTTTCAGGAAACCTCCACTTACTACCTCCCACGTTCATGAGGCATCATGTTGCCTGTGGAAAGGAACTCTATAGAACTAGAAATGGTAGTTTATAAGGTTTGTGCCTGCCAACAAAGCAGAACGGGAACGAGAGCTACAAGCAGCAGCCATTTCAGTCAGGACTGTCATGCAGCAGGAGATAAAGTTCATATTCTGTGAACATAGCTAAGAATGGGCAATCCTCTCTTTTCAGTCGGACTGAGCTTCTTTGGCCTTGGTGATAATCACCTACGCCATAATGCTACTAAATCTGAGATGGAGGGGCATAAAATTAACCTGTGGCCACACTTTTCAGTTTTCAGTTTCACTTTTAAGCAATTGCTAAAGTGAAGATTTCCCCACCTCTGAAACATGCTTATGCCTTGTAGTGGTAATGCAGTGTAAAATGAATGGCTATAGTAGGATATAACTGAAAAGGATCCGGACTAAATGGTTCAATGCATTTATGCAAGTGTTCTGTTTTTTGTTATTGAGGTTGACTGCTTAATTCTGTGGAGAGTTAAAGGGTCAAAACTGTGTTATGAAAAACAACCAACCTACCACGTAACCTAGTGCGCCCACTGTAGCATCATCATGATCCCAGCTTTTTGTCTTTGGACCTTCAGTTGGTCATCTGTAAATAAGCAAATGCTTATTAAGTATATTTGTTTATGGTCATACCGAGTGAACGTGTAACTGATGTAAACCCACACAGCCTTGTGGGATGCCCTCTCAGAACTCCAAAGGATAATAGAGTGAAATCAAAGCCTTTTTCTCTTTATAACGTGTGCAAATGTTTTATATCTTTAATATAATTTTCCAAATGATTTAATCGCTGATAGTGCATTCACACTAACTCACTTTTACAATTATCTGATCTACACTGACTTCAGTTCGCCATGTGCTCAGTATTAGCACTGATCAGTATTAATCTAATCAATTATAGAATCATTTGACAAGCCAAAGGCTACACAAATCTTATACTAATTGAGCTCAGAAAACACGTCTTGCATTATAATGAGTGCATTTAAAAATATCACTGAGCCAGAGCCATTTGTATGGGAACCAGGGCGGATGATTTCAAATAGTGAGCATTCCATAAGACAAAACCACCATGGCATTGTTTCTAATTATACGTTTGTGAAGGAGCTGGGTTCTACTCCCCAGAGGGCTGACTTTCCCCAGCTTCGATGCACATACTCAGAAACATCATATCCTTGGTATTATTGGCTGAGCTGTGATTGCATTATGCCTGATATTCTGCAGTTCATTAACCTATAGCTAAAAAACTCCCCAGACAGTTGATCTAATAGAGAGGACAGTACTCTATCCCCTCCGCTCCAATAACTAAAGAGTAAAGATAATTAGGGCCCCGTTAACAAGAGGAGAGGCAAATTCCCTTTTCCATGATATAGTTCAGTTATAATTTGCTCCCAGTGGGCTTAACATTCTTGGGAATAGTCACCATGTATACCCAAGGGTCATTTAAATACATTTCCATGTGCTTCTCCTGGATGACATTTCCACAGTGAGACAAAAGTAAGGTGTAATCCTCTGGTTATTGCATGTCAATAACCACAACTCAAATGGAATCCTTCATTTAACTCAAACCTAGAGCAGCAGCAGGCAAAGTTGGCCCTTCTAATAAGGGGGTTAGGGGGAGTAAAAAGGAGTATAACAAAGCCAATGCATAATAGATTAGCCCAGGTTTGCAAGCTGAATATAAAGCAGGTCCTGCAGTACACACAGGCCACCTGAGCTCTGTTACAACAGAGTTGTTAAGGTGTGAATAAGCCACTAGGTGAACGCCCACCCTAACACTCACTGTGGCACACGACATAGATATATGAAGCATGCTAATGAGCTGTCCAGGGGCTTCCCAGCAACAGGAAAATCTGTTCAGACTTTTCCCATCTCAGATTGATTGTTGTCCATAAAAAGAGGAGACGCAAAACAACAAATATCCTTGACTGTTTCCTCGACTCATGCTTAACGTAATGAGGTCATATAGATTGAAATGAAAAATACTGTTTAATACAAAATCATTCAGTTGAAACTTTCTTTGTGAAGCTCGAATAGTATGTGGAATAATTAAAATCTAAGAAAAGCTGTGCCTCTGTATCGTGTTTAAACTGGAAAAACTGATTAGGTGGTGTCACAACTTCGGTACTCTCAGCGACTGCAGCCAAGATGTTCTCATAACTACGCAGATGTTGAATGGGTGGAGGATGTCAGAGTGAAAAGTTGCTGCAGCTGGTGCCAAGATACACAGTGTTTGGAAATAGACACAGGTATGCATACCCGGCACTGCCACGAGCCACTGGCACATGGTGAAGTGGACTTGGCACTCAGGCATGCGAACAGATGTTAATCCAGGACAGATAATTACATCAGTGAGTGAGCAGACATTTTTCCACTTAATTTCCGTCTTTTAAAAGTGTGACTACTCCCCAGAGGCACTTGCTATAGAGAGATGCTTCTGGATCTGGTATCTGGGAAGGCGCCTAAAGCACCCCACTGAGAGTCCTGATCACTGGGCTTCTCTGTGACCTCTTCCTCGGAGGGAGGCTTGTAAGTGTGTCAGTGTCACTTCCATGCATGTGTTGAAGTATATGTGTTTTAGTTAGTCTAGTCTAATTTATTTGTATAGCACATTTAATGTACAAAACAATTGTTTTACATCAAATATAAAAGTTAGATGAATTAAGTGGTCATCCTATTACATTTCTTTTCTCTTACTTATAGGTATCTTCAAAATGGGTATCTTCAATGCTCAAGCTAATTATGCAGTACAGAGAATTTTATTTTGTGTAGGAAAAGTCTGCTTTTGATTGGCATTTTCATTCTTAACAATTATCCATTTCATAAACTCAAACTTTTCAGAAATGGTCAGAGTTAAAAACTGCTAATTTTCTGCTGTGATTGCTTTCGCTTCACTCCTTTATTTTATCTGCAACTGTACTGGTCTTGCTTTGTAAATGAGAGCCTCAGTGTCTCAACATGTCTTTTTACTTCCATTTATAACTTAACCTGCGTGTGTGTATTTTGTCTAGGAGTGAGGCTTGATGGCGTGATAGCAAATGACTTCAGTGTGCTCCACTTCAGCGTCAAATGATTCTTCGTTATTGTCTATCTGGAAACCAGTAAGTAGGTTAGATAGACACAGTGCAATTTATCAGCGACTTTAGTTGTAATTTAGCAACCCAGATGCTCCATGGCACAGAGTTGAGCTTCGGGACAATGGTTCTCTGCTGCCCAGGCCACAATAAATCTCACTTTAAATTAAGTTAGCATGTTCTGCTACATTGCTTAATGAGCTGCTCTAGTAAACAATATCGTGGTACTCTCTCTGATTGATTGGTGACAGCAGCTTTACTGCTTTCACGAGGGCCTTGAAAGGACACAAGGGGTTCTTACAGCAGATGCTTTTATCGCTTACTCCTTGCAAACATGCATTTTGATACCTCAGCTCTTAGTAAAACTTAGAAAGCAGTTCTACAAAGGGAAACTTGAGTCATGTTCTGATTGTGTGTGTATGTGTTCAGTTGTGTTGCGTGTATGCGTGTGCACATGCATATATTTGTAGGTAGGTGTAGAGGAAGGGCGCAGAATTGCATTAGGGAAATTTATAGTCCATAAGACATTAGATAATTCATGGTGTGGAACCACGCGATAAATAAAAGCACAAGCGTGGGTAAATAGTCTGCAGCAATGAGTGTCACACTAAGAAAAGACCTTCCAAAGACCTTCTTGCCTTTGACAAAGCAAGTGTACTCCAATAATTCCTTCCTACCTGCTTGTTGTCAGGATTATAAGGCAGACTTCTCACATTCTTTATTAAAACCGGTCTTCTGTGAAGAAATGTGTTTTTGAATAAATTAGGTTATGTGTTCCAAATTTGGTCTATGAATTTACTAATCTGCTCTTCTATTTTTGACACTTACTCCATACAGTGATGTCCTTCTACCTTCCTCTCATTGACAGTTACTTTACAAAACTCCACATTGTTGCAATTAAAGCCATTCCATGAGGTATAATTAAATGTAAAGAGCCTGTTTGGTGTGTGAAATTAAGTGTGCAGTATTGAGCAGTGTTGATATCCAAAAAGCCTTTTCCATCGATTCTGAGGAGAACTTAGTTTAATGTCCTTGGAAAGTGCAGCAGGTAATCTATTGAGTTATTAAACTGTGAAGGGCTAGGGAATGCTGAGACAGATTGTGATTCCTTTGGGAATTATTTTGCACAAAGTGTGTGTAACAACCAAACTCCTCTGTCTAAACTCTTGTACAGGGTCTCATTTGTCTTCTGAACTTAAATATTTGAATGTTAAAAAGAAATGGCTGAGCATCCAGAGGGAATTAATTTGCCATTGTGGCCCGTTGACAGGAAGACATGACAGTGGCAACGTGCCATCCACTGGATACATGGTTAACACTTCCAATCATCTCTGGTGTGAAAGAGAAATCGCCAGGATAACATTTGTGAAGTAAAAGAATATATATCTTTGCCCCAGGGCTTGTCTTCCTGTCAGAAAAACAAGTAATGGTGCACATGGTGAAGTAGTTCACATACAATTCAAACTGAGCCATATTTGACACGTCTCCTGTGATGATGTTGGAATTACTGAACTCAAATGGAGGTGGCATTCAGCTGGGCAGTTTCCTGGCCTCAGATATGACAGATTCATTTTTTTAAAAAGATGCAGGTGGCAGATGAGGCACTGCAATTGAGTGTGAGCTTATATCCCTAGGCTAGTCTCACTGGGAATGTCAGTATGCTCCATACGGTTTTAATCACTCATAAAGGAGCAAGGATGATATTAAGCCAGATTTTCCTTTTTTTATTTGATTTTTTTTTTCAAGCATCAGGCTAACAGTAGATTCCTTTACACAAACCACTTTTAAAAGGATTAATTGTTCAGTCAGTATAAAAATGCCTCATATAAACACCGCCATCAGATCAGACTGGCTCAGTTTGAATGGATTAACTCTCAGATTAAGAGGTTTGGTACAAAACTTTTGATGATCCACTCAACAGGAAAACTGAACCATGTATTCACTCAATCTGATCTTTTTTCTCTAGTCGGATTAAAAACGTTGTTTCTGTGCATCCTCGAACCAAGTGTGGTGTTAGGTGACATAAGAGGTTTCTGAAGGACAGAAACATGGCGGAAGCTAAACGAAGGTGGTTCTTTACAGAGACTTAACTATCTTTTTGTTGAACATCTTCCTGCAATTATTGGATGATGCTTGATTCCTGATTAATAACTCTATTGACGACAATTGTCAACTGACCTTTAAAAGGTCCACTTTTATTCTCCAAGAGATGTCAGAAGAGGTCGGCCTATCAGGCCTCTTTATTTAGTGTTTAGTAAACACGTTTGAATCTCTAATCAGAATAATGTCAATCAGATCAAAGGAATATTTGTCCATGTAAATATAGCTACTGTCTCCAGTCAGACAGAGAAGAGCAAACGGCCAGTGCTGAGAGAATGAGGGAGTTCATTTATCTAGGAGAAGGGAGGGTGAAGAGCTTGAGGTATATGTACAGCAGATTGTTCCTCTCGGTCTCTAGGGTCAAGATTGTGTTTTCCTCATCTTGTCCCCATGTCCCAGAAGAATCCTAAGCTCAGCAACAATCTGGCTCAATTATAGGGACCCATTGCTCCCATAATTCTCCAGTGGCATGTAAGGAGGAATTAAAAATATGTAATATCTGAGGAATTGCACACCCGGATGCACTGACCTGATATGTGACAATCTAGACTCCTCTGTCTGCAACTTGTGTCTGGAAGACTAGTTGTCTTCACTGTGTGAAAGGGCTGTGCTAGAGGACAAGAAGCAAGTTGCAGCATTGTGTTCGCAGTGCAAGACATACTTTACAAATATTTGAAGGATGTGAAATCAGATACTTGAAGATGCTATGACCTGGATGACTCCTAAAAGATTGCAGAGAATGAATGAGAAAACATATCTGATATTTGAAACACAGTTGAATCTTTTCAGGGAAAAAGAAAGTATCCCCTCATTTTTATCGTCCCGACAAATAGAGGTAAAAGAAAAATCCTTCACAGAGGACTGATTTAAGATGTAGGTGTTCACAAGCAGGTATTCACAGGTGCATCTCGACTACAATAACCCTAACACATTTACTGCCTGTTTTTATTGTCATGATACATATGTACATTGGCTGACCATATCATTGCTATATCATGCAGATAAATGTCATACGCTCCCAATGTTTGTTTCTTAACAAAGAACTGTCCCACCAGATAAGGACACAATGTAAATTAGGTCTGGGTCTCTGGAGTACTATAACATAGCCTGTCATATCCAAGAATTAAATGCAAATCGTGCTTTATCGCCGAGCGCACTCTGCATCCAGGAGAGTGATGCCTTTTATGTAGCTGCAGAAGGTGCTCGGCCTTCTGGGAAAATGAAAAAAAAAAGACAGAAGAAAAAAACAGGCCTTTGACCGAAAACTGCACTCATGACTGAAAGGGACTTGTCAATCGCACAAACAATAACCGTCTCTCACCCTGTAATTATGGGTTTCATTACACAGCCATGCACCGCTCTCATGCTGTCAGTACACCTCTCTCTATATCTGTGTATGTATGCACACACAGGCAGACACAGGAGTCGCACTCGGCCACACACGCACATGCAGTGAGACCAACTGCAAACAGAGAATATATGGCAACTTGTAGGTTTTTGTAATCCTCTTAAGGAAATGTACACATGCAAACAAAATGGCAAATCCTCGTGTTTGTCTTTTTGGCTATGTGAGAAAACAATTTTTAGTTTAAGTAACAGACACTGCAACAAAGAAATGTCAAAGGAGATGCTAATCAGATTTTCTTTGGGTTGACTTCAGAGTTATATCTACTGACAGGTACAGCAAGACTCTGCTCTCAGTCTTCACATTTGATAATCTAAAGACCATGAGAAAGCCTTTGTGAAAGACTGAAAGAGCCATTGCTCATTGCAAGCCTTACATTTAAAAAAAAGTCTATTAAAAAAAAACTGATATTGACAAATATCTATTCAATTCCATTCAAATCAGTCCAAATTAGTCCTTGTCTTCAGTCCAATCTCCCATCCTGAGCACTGTGGAAAGGAACGACTCCCTTTTAACAGGAAGAAACCTCAGACAGAACCAGACTCAGGAAAGGTGGCCATCCGCCTCGACCAGCTGGGGTTTGAGAAGTCAGAAAATAAGTATACAGTTGCGTGAATGTGACTGCAGAGGTTTTAAACAGAAAGTTAGAATGATTAGACATTCGATATAAATGGTCATTGTGTTGGATGTTGGCCATTTAGCATCCATCTTTTGACACCTGACAAAGAGCCTCAGGATTTTTTTTTTTATAAACTCCCCCATATGATAATGGAAGCTAGTGGCATTAGGGTAGTCAACAGTCTTTCATTGACTCTTTTATTCTCATATGCATGTGCTATATTTCTTTGGTGAAGGCTATTCAGAGCTAATGAATGGGATGTAATTGAGAGACTGCAGTAATATACAATTGAAGTCTTTCACGGGTTTTATGGATCTGAGGCTAATTAATGAAAAATAGAGGCCGCATTGTCTCCCATCAAATCCAATCCTTAATTCATCAGGGTCCCAATCACCCCTTCACTGGAGCCTAACATTTTAATCATCCTACCACTAGAGCACAAGGCCAGTCCTCTTGTCGATTATTGCAATTCAATTTAGCATATTAATTATATCCACTGCCAAAGAGGTATATTCTTTCTCTCTACTTGAGGTGAGCCTGGTCCACGTTTTCCTCTTTCAACGAGTTCACTTATCGCTGGCCTTGTTTAGGGTATGTATATATTACAGTGTTACTATTGGAGATGGTATGGACAATTACCTCCCTGCGCCCTCGACTAGCATTGTAAATAAGCGGGCAGCTCTGCAGAGTAGCTCCTACGGTTAATCCTTCAGTAAAGACTAATAAAATCAATAATGCCCCCCATGGGAGATCATTGAGTTCAGATTATTCTCTGTGGTTCTGATGGCTTTGAAATTCCTAAAAGATCCAAATGTTAGATTAGAGGAAAAAAAAGCAAAAAGAAAACTGTGGTGCAGGCAGTCTACTGTCAGCTCTCTTTTTGCCCAATATAGTCTGAGGCACTCAGGTCAAGCGCTGACGGCTGAATGAAACAATGTTCCCCGAACTGTACTGGGGACAGTGAAGTGAAACCGATTAAGTACACCTCTCTCAGCTTACTGTAATGTAACAGTGGAAGTTGATTATACACTGTATAAATGTTATATGATATTCTAAATCCATCCTTTTTAAAGAATGGAAATCTTATACAGCCTGTGTTCAAATATTAATGCCTGACATATAAAAGAGATGTATTCTTTTACATAGATAGCCTGAAACAATTTCCATTACTTTCAAGTTTAATAAGTTAATCTAACACTGTTAGTGCTGTTCTTGCCATTTTGTGGTTGATAGCCTGATTTGTATACACTGCACTATAACTAACATGCCCAAAGGCAAGTTGATGCCTTTCACATTGTGATGCCGCAGAGTCTGGGTGATGTGAGGAGACGATAAAGTGAGTCCCTTCACGGTGGATCTCTCCTTGCACGATGCAGAGGACTGGCACCCTCCTCCTGACACCCTCACCTCGTCTCTGCCCGGCTCTCCCTAGGCTCCTGGCATTCCAAGCCAGACCCCTGTCAGATCCCTGAGAAGAGGCAGATGGGCCTGGCTTTTTATGTACTAATCAAGGAGGAATTTGCTCCCTCACAGACACGCCACCTCTGACCCATGTGTCTAGTCACATTCATTATTCATTCTTACAGAGGTGAGCTGATGCAAAGGGTTGAGAGCAGAGTGGAGGATGAGCAGAGTGAGGATAAGAGGATGCGGGGTGGGGTGATGCTCTGCTCTTGCTGCTAGCTTATCCCAATATTCATGTGTCCCCTCAGTCCTTCATACAAGACAGAAGACCCTGTGTGACATTTTGACTTTTCTGCTTGCACTCGCATTCAATACCTTCTTCATGTCCTTTTCCCTGTTTTGGTAACTAGGGACTGACATGGGCAGTATCCTCAGCAGAATAAATGAACTGTATCTAATTTAAGTATTTTTTTGTGTTCTTGTTTACAGCGCCTACTACTTCTATCAAGGAACCACACACCAGTTGCCCTGCAGAAAAAGCATTTTGTTAACAGCACCAGTTCCACACCCCTATCAGGTAGGTTACTTGTCTTGCCTGGGTTTAGTTCATATTTATTTAATTCATGGTTTGAAACAACTTTTTGGTTGGATGCTGTTCTCCACTAGGGAGAGGCACAAAATCTCAGAGATTGAAATCCAACTGAGACATATTGGGTTTGTTTAGTGGTCAGTGTGGCAGACTTGTCAATAAAATTTAAAAAAAAAACAACATCTTCTTGAATATCAAACCAATAAAGTATGTGAAATAGTGACTGAAACAAGGCCCAGTTAGACTATACATTAACCGGCAGTCACTTCCAAGCTATTTCTAACTTGCCTGATATTAGACAGAATGAATCTTTTACATAATTTCATCCATCTTCAGACTGACATTGCCTTCACCCTGACTGATCTTTATAAAAGAAAGGATTAGACTTTCCAATTTTACCACTGTTTCAACTGAAAAACCTTTTATTTCAGAGTGTAATCAAATTGCAGACTGCAGTACTGAAATCTGTGACTTGTTTGAAACAAGAGGGGCCTCTTGTCATGAGCTAGCAAGTCAAAGGTAGGCCAGCTCCCGGTCAAATGAGCAGCTCCTTACCGTTATTCTGCTGACGGTACTGTCCATGTCGGTCCCTAGTTAGATTGTATTGCAATGCCTTTGACGGTCCAGGCTTGTTTGCCCAAGAGCTAGCTCAGCTAGTTCCTGAGTTCCTACAAGAGCAACCTCTCTGCTAGCTCTAGGATAAGTAAGTTGAGAACTCTGGAGCTGTGTGAGCCTCAAACAAGCCGAGCTAGCTTTCCCTGAATGCTTGATCGGGAACTAGTGAGCTTGCGGATTTTGTGGCTGAATGAGCTGGGACCTCCGAGCTGAAAGCCATACTGTTGAAAAGCCATAGAAAATAAAAACATTACCATTCTGATACTTCCACTTAGGTCCGATTTTATATTATTTAGCTTCCTTCTCTTGAGACTTGCTCTCTGATTCAGTTAGCATATTCACAGAACCCTCTTCATTGAATCAAGAAAAAGGTGAATAGTTGGCTCCAAACTAATCTTATTATATATTTTTATGGCAAAGACTTTGAAATGTACAATTTTTGGAACACAGATGAGTTTAAAAGGGATGATGAGTCAGTACTGGAGAGGGATTTTGATCAATATCTTGTGAATGTTTTTGTCAATTTTCATGGCTGTACTTACTGAGGTACATTAGTTACAGGGATGCTCAGAAACACTCAAATTCTTTCCAATGTTTTTTTTTCAGCAATTTTAGATTTTGTCATCTGTAAGTCTTTATAAAAACATCAATATATTGTCTCATCAGCACAATGAAAGAAAGATGAAATAGGCATTAAGTGCATACAGTACAATGCAATAGCTACAATAAGGTCAGCAAGGACCAGAAAAATGTGATCACACTTCTCAAAGGCTAATTCCATATTACATTCATGCTAGCACACTAATCAATTTAGATTCACCCATCAAGCTTAGTCATATCATTAGGAAGCAATTTTCATTTTGCCTGAGAGTCCATTAGTTGCTTGAGTAACATTGGACACTAAATTGGTGCACTCAAATTGCATCTGGACTGATTTCAGAACAATAATAAGCACACATAATTGCATGCAAATGCATTATTAGATCTAAAAACACATTGTCAGTTGCAGCCACTTATTGAGCATACACACCAAGCAAACATCTTCACATTACCCAAAACTTTGCCACTTATTCCAGTTGCCTCTTTTATTGATGTGTTTATAGTGGCTTTGAGCACCCTTGCTCTTTCACATCTTAATAGATGGAAATAGCAGCATGTACGCTCCACTGAGCATTACAGGAAGTGACTTTCAGCTACCTTACACAAGGTGGGCAAATCAGTGGGGAGCAAGCCATTATGGCAATGTTGTGGTTCATTTGAGTGCCATGCACTGTGCAAGAAAACATGATCTTTCCAAGTGGCCAGGGGATTCTGCACAGCGGGGTCGCTGGGGAGGAGTTGCCCCGTAAATTACAACTAATTACAGCTTCGATTGAGCTGAAATCCGGTCTGCTCAGGCCCACATTTTCACTAAGACACAGAAGGGATTTCATTCTTTTCCACTTAAAGCTCTGTATCTGTAGGCAGCAGAGACTCTACATCATTTAAAAAAGAATTTCCAATATGCTCTTAAATGTAGTTTATTGTACATGGGGGGCTAATATACAGACATATTATATTACTATATAACTATTTTAATTTCTGCCTATTGTTTCATTTATTTTCCTATAGTTATAGCCAAGATAATAATGTTATGTTATAGGGCATGACATGAGCATCCATTCCCAACATATTATTGCAAGAAATCAAATTCAACACTTGGTTCTGTGGCCTTGTTTTGTTTTGATGCAAGTGGAATAGTGCCTTAGCCTTGATTTCTGACGGAAGGGAAAGCTGTTTTGAGTCTGTATGGCTATGAGCCTTGAAAGAAAAATATTACTTCTTTAAATAAAAAGAAAATATCAGTATTTTCAGCTGCATTCATCCTGAAAAGCTTTTTATTATGTGCAGCTTCTGCACTAGACCAGAGTCTTTCAATTTTCCCCCAAATCACGCATAATCTGCCCAAGACAAGCTGCGACCCACAGGATGCTACCATTGTGAATTGTGTTTACAAGGATCTTCTTGCAATAAAGAAATAGCTCACAAGCAATATACACTCTGACAGAGAGTAAATGATGGAAAGGGCCAGAGATGATGGTGGTACCTGAAAAAGTCACGGTCAAAGATGTGCAGTGTTTCAATTTAGGGAATTTGAAAGGCTATTAAAAGAGAAATTGTAATAATCGCAGGCTGTTCCAGGCTCTTTTCTCTATTGTGAGTTCAGATGATATATTGTAAAAGTGAAGATTATATGTTTAGGATTCTTTTTAAGCCCCCAATCAAAAACTCAACAGAGCCAACATTGACCATAAATCCTGCTAGCCTGTCTCTGCTTTGTTAAAGATGATCTCCAAGGAATCGTTCATTTCACCGTTACCATGGGCTCGGGGACAAATCTCCCCCCTCCCCTCCTCTCATCTGCTCTCATCTTTTTCTCCACTTGAGCTACGATTATTAAAAACAACAGAACAAAAGGAAAACAACAACAACAAATGATCTTGCTCACTCATTGCATAGCACCACACACATTCCACATTGAATGAGGATGATTGTCATCAGCAGCATGTCTGTCATTAGGATAGAGATATCTCTCTACATTGACTAAAAAGTGTTTGTGTGGGCTGGAAGTGATGATTTTTGTGTCAGCTTCCAGGTTGTTGAAAATGAGTTAGGTGCCCAGCCTTCTCAGTGAGGGTGGCAGAGCGCACATTAACACCTGTGAGACTGGTAAGCCACTGCTTTGGCAAAGCCTCTTAGCACATGGCCTGTGTCATCCATTTTATATGGCTCTGGCAGAGGGGCATTTATAGTCTGTAGCCTCACTGCTGTATTACAAAGGGCCATATGCTCAACAGTACTCCCTTTGTGGGAAAAAATGTCTGTTTTTCTGTGCAAAGGGAAGCTTTTCCACATAAGTTTGACTTTTACAGACACATGAATAGTAAAGCAGATGCCCTGAATGACAGTTTATAATAATATTTAATAAGTGACCTTAACTGATTTACAAATCAAGATGTAGTGATGTTCAGAATGGCTGTGGCAAGGGGCCTGAGTATTGACACCTAGGGCTCCACATCTTAAGTTCCTCTTGATGGATCTTCAGCTGCTCCCACACCATCTGAGAAATCCAAATCTTCCAGCAAGTCCTGGGTCGATCCCAACCAGCTGGCTGTGCCACGAAACCTCCAGAGGGAGGTATCAGGTGTCCAAATGATCTATATTGGCTTCTGTTATTGTGGAGGAGCATCAGGTCTTGTCTAAGCTATGGCCATATTTCCTCATTTCTTGCCTGACCTCAGTAAGTAAACCTAACCACCCTGCAGTGGAATCTAATTTTATCTGGTTGTAGTCACAATCTAGTTCTTTGTCTCAAAATCGGCCATAAAGTAATTGGCCATAAATGAGGGTAGAAACAGCTTAATTGAGAGTTTTTTCTGATGCTTTATCTTCTTTACCATTAAGGTACAGTGATTGTATTGATGCATAAGCTATATCCAACCGGAATTTGTTATAATGGTCTCTTTTCCCATCTTTTGTGAACAAGACCCTGGGGTGCTTGAGCTCCTTCACATTAGATAGACACACTTTCCTCGCCTGAAGAGAGCATGCCATCCTTTACAGGAAAGAACCATTACCTCAGATTTGGAGATGCTCTATCACACTTGTCTGCATGTGCTTGTGGACAGTGAGGCCACTCTGTGACTAACATCCTCATCACTGTTGCTATGCCTTGAAATCAATTTCATAAAAATTGCCAAAAGTGGCCTACGCTCACGTTTGCAAAGACTACACTGAGCGTACAAACACAACTCTCACTTTGAGTGTTTAGGAACCAACCCCAGCGCCTCTGGGAACTCAGTCATGAGATTTCTCCAGAACAATATTTAGAATGGATTGCTTCCTCAGTAATCTGTGAAAGACTAGATGGGATACTTTGATACAGCCTGGACAGTACTTGCTTTGTTTCTTCTGGATGTGGGGCTGGGTCTTAACCTTCTTCTAGTATGCATCATTTACCAGGGAGGGTTAGGAGTACAATGCCCTGATGATTTGCACACAACCTCTGTTCCTCTGTCTTAAAAAAATATTGGGACTATCACCCATTTTCATTGTCCCTGAGGTCCATGAAATGTAGTGCAGGCATGTCAACCAAGACATCCAAGAAAGCCCTCTGTAACTCTGGGTGAATCTCATTTGCCCTTAGTGCCTCGCCACAGAGACTCAGTGTCCCATTATGTGGAGAAATTCTGCACTGATCTGACACAAAGTTTTACAATATGCAGATACAGTGTGTCAACCATCAAATAGTGTGGAAAAGTAAAAAAGGCAAACATGGACTTCATGACTTCAGGAACTTATTTCCGCCATACACCACTTTTCTATGGTCAATTATACTGTACATTGTTCTTACTTTCTACAAATACCTTGAGTGGATATTAGTATTGTTCTGTATATTCTTCTTACCTCTATTTACCCCAGTATTCTTTTTTATTGTGTTGTAATACTATCTGGTAATGCATGAGAACAGTATACCCAGTGACATCATTAAAGTCTCATCTTATTAGCCCAGTAGGGAAGAGTACAGAATGCAATACAACAAAATAGGCATCATTACTGAGGAGTAGTTGCAGGGGAATATGATACCTCTCTTTTTTTCTCTTGGCTGACATTAATGATTGGCTTCTTTGTCCTGCCATGCAGGCTTGTCGGATACAGCTGCTATGGTGATGTGATCTACCCCAGGCTAAATAATGTTAATGGGATTCCCACACAAACACCCATCATGTATCTTTAAGATACAACACACCCACCTTGTTCTTCTCTTACTAAAACAGCCATTATTGTAAATATATTGTAAATGCACAAAACTCATTTTTCAATCATTTAGTTCCTCTGGGAATCTGCTCTTAAGAATTTTTCTCAACAAAATATCAAGAAGAAAAACATTCAATATTTCAACACAAGGATTTGACCGGCAGGGTTCAAATGTGGCTGTGGTTAAAGCGCGATGTAGGTTAATTTTCCCTGAAATGCATGTCATATTGACAGTCCTACAGCTTGACACAGGGCTAGGTGCTCCAAAAGTATGGGGGTGGAGAAACAACAGTTGTGAGGAAGTGGGTAGCGATACTAAGGGGAAGAATCAGAGATGATAAAGGAGTACAGTGGGCACATCTGTGCAGAGGATCCTGCGACATAGAAACACACAAATCGTTTGCACTAAGAGGCTCCTAGGGGAGGTGGAACCGGCTACAGCTTATGCTACATCTCTGTTGCGTGGTTTCAGAGAGAAGTGGAGGCTAAAAATGATCATTAAAATCATTAAATCAAATTGACAGGTGGCTGCAGTCAGGTAGATGTTGAATTCCGTCCAGTATCTGTGGGATTAAGGCACAACGTGAATCCTTTGCCGGTAATTCTTCAAGACAAATAACAGGGCTCCCTAGACACTGCCCCCTTCAAGGCAGCAGGCAGCCTGCACTAATTAGCAAGGGAGGTGTGAAGGAGAAATCATTACTTTATCCACACACTGTGCCCTACATACTCTCTCTTCCCCCACAGACACCATCCTGGCCACCTCCCATCTATTCTCTCTACACAGTCCACAGCAAGGTGTGATACATGTGTAGATTAAAAAATGTTTGTGTGGAAAGTTTGTGCCCAGCAACAATGAGAATTCCCCTTGAGATCAAAATAGAGGATCACAGATAAAGGCAAGGACCATAGACTGGGTTAGGTAGAAGTGGGGACAGATGATGGAGGTGCTGCAGGCAAAGAAGAGTGTGTCAGACTAACCACATGGCAAAAGAGGTGGAGGGAGGACTAGAGGGAAGGGGCATGTGCTGTAAGGTGTGAATGGCCATGACTCCCCAGGTGTAATTACAGTAGAATGGTCTCTGATTGATTGTTTGAGCGAGCAAGCCTTCTAAAGCACCTCTGTGCCATAGATGAGGCCTTTGCAGCAATGCTTCGCCACCTTCCTGTGGACCTTACTTCGACTCCTATTCTCAGCAGCATGATTCATGACCACTGAAGCACTCTTTTGACCCAGGCGGGCCTGCAGTCAAAACCATCAGGTAGCACTCAAAAACGTTGCCCCATCCACAATTCATTAGCTTAAAAACAAAGTCACATTGCCAATGTGATGACCTTCTCGTTTTTCATTCTCTCATTTTAAAGCCTGCATTCACAATACCTCATAAGAAGAGCTTGTTACCATAGAGTATAGTTCAACAAGAGCCACTGTAGTCTGATCCTTCTAAAAATGCTGTAGTTAATATACACTGACACAATCTGCCACGGGGTTACCAGCAGGAGTACATGGTCCAACCAGTCAGATTTAGGGGTAGATGCCACAAGCAAAGTGCTGCACTTAGTACATCCAGGACACTATCTCTTCAAATGCATCTTGAATATTTAATCATGGCTCAGTTTTACATACATGCTTTTAAAATATGTCATATTTATTTCATGGGGACAGAATGCATAAAAACTGTGAAAATTGAGCCCTGTTGCATCTTTACTCCTTCCAAAAATCCACTTATATTGAACAGCACTTACCAACACAAAGCGCTCACTCTGTTTGTGCCTTGACGTACCACCCCACCCCCACCTTAAATTTATGGGAAAGGAAGAGGGAAAAAAAGCATGCTCTCAGTAAAGGCCAGCAATTCTAATAAAACTTTTTCAGAAACTCAGGTCTACATGTGCAGAAACAAAAATATTCTTACAGGCACTTCACTCAAACACTTTGGTCACTACCAGCATCTCAAAAAAGGAGTGGCACAAAATGAATTTAACAGTGCTCTGAACCGGTGCACAGAAATCTAACGTTCTTGGGTGGTTCACAAAAGCATCCAAGGCAAATGATAGCGTTCCACATAAATCCCCCTGAACTACCCACCCACTCGGTACCCATCCTTGGAAAAAAAAGGGTCCTTTCAGCACATATTCATAAAAGTTCTCTAATGGCTTCCAGAGGGATGTGGGGGCCTTCTCCTCAGACAGAGACATTTCACAGGCCCACAGGCATAGCAGAGAAGAGCCCAGAGAAAAATATAAAGTCTAAGAGAGAGACAGGGGGAGGAAAAAGGAAAAAAGTGAGAGAAAGAGGGAGGGAGAGGATGTCTTCATCATGAGTGGAATAGGAATGATGCCCCACTGGGGTCTATTAGTGAGCCTTTACATACAATGGCTGCCTCACCACCTTCCAAATGTAGCAACAATGCAAAGCCCTCAGTTTACTATGATGGGGATATTAGGGTTTTTCTGGAAAAATATATAACCTCTTGCAAATCCAGTATAAACACTCATACTGGGGTGGTCTATCTTGGTTTTAAATGATGCAACACAAAAGGGGAATTTGCTGTAACAAAAGTCATGATGATATAATACCACTCTGTGCAATGCCATACAATTTAAAAATACAATCACCAGTATACTTTACCTTTCTTTAACCATTTATGTGCACGTTTCTTCTCGTTTGCCAAGCTGCTACGCAGGAGGCTGTCTTGGCCATCATAATCTATTTGGCATTCCGCGTCTTGTTCAAGGACACATAGGATATGTAGCAAAGGCAAGTTGGGGATTAAGTCGCCAATCTAGCAAATAATGGTCTATCTACTGAGCCTTACCATTCATGATTTATGTCGTAAATAAAAGCCTTGAGGGAACTGGCAATCAGATCAACTACTGATGCTAGCAGAAGCTATCAGTAACAGTGTTTACATGCACTCCAGTATCTTGGTTATGATTAGATTATTGGGGTTTCCTGATTTTGTGTTACACATGTAAACATCTTATTTTGCTGAACAAGGCTGTTTACATTCAGTACTGCTATAGAAATTGATTGACATCCTGATTTATTTTTGTCACAAAAAATATCAACTTCAACACTTTTAGAAGGATCTTATACTATCCATTAACAATTAAATCTACATGGATATCTGTTAAATATGCCCATTTTATTGTAGCTAGATTAATAACGATGTTTCTCATGTTCTGTGTAAACACTTAATTGTATGATACTAGTGTGTCTTAGTAGGGTTTATCTGCAGTTGCTAATAAATGACAGTGAAAATGGCAGTAATGGCAGATGAATTTATCAATTGAATCATGAATTTGCTTGCTAAGATCAAGCGCTCTGAAAACGTTATAAATTCACTGCCATTGGAAGACCACAACTGGACTTGGTTCTGCTGTGAACTATGATGAGCCTTTAGTGCATTTACCAATTTTCTCCCTTTCAGTACTAGAAATCAGAAGCAGCCCATTAACAATTCTTCATGAACATAGTCCTCTGCTCAACATGGTGCTCATTAAAATTGCATTGGAAAGGTGCCATTTTCACTTATTAGCTTAATTGTCAGGTCATGTAGATTGGACAGATGACAGTGAAGGTGTCTGTGCCAAAGGACATGTTAGTTTCAGACAGCCACTGCTGCTGCACAGAGTATAGGTCATTAATTGTGGACTACGCTACATATATGGGCCACATTAAGCCACAGACAAATTAAACAAGCCTGCTCATAAATTATAAGACTGGGATGGGGCACTCAATATATCATTTCCATAATAGTCATCAATCATCATGAGGCTGGAACTCTCTGATTTCCCATCTCATGGATAACTGTGTGCATTATTCTCTCACCTATTCTTTCATTGTCCCCTCTCAGATGAAAGTGAGGCGTCACAGTTGAGTTTACTGCTAACCTCTGTCTTACTAACCTCGGTCTAGCTTCATTACACTGCTTAATTTTGGATTGTGCATTCATCCCAAAAAGCCCATTAGAATATGTAATAATAGGTAGTAATAATATCTTGGAGAGCAAAGCATGAACTACTTTGACCTTGGGAGTCTCTAAGGAAAAAAAAAACTCAGTTATATATTGTAGGCTAAGTGTGAAGGTTTTCATTTTTCTCTTTCTGATTTTTATTTTTTTTTCCCTCTCAACAAGCCGTTTTCTTCCTTCTTTAGTGTGAACATGTTTCTGAGCTGACTCAGTGTCACTTTTGATTTGTAAACATACATTAAGAAAGGGATTCTCTCACACTACGATGCACATTTCAGGATCTGAATTTGACCTGAGCGAAGTGTGTTTTCAGTGGTTCAAGGATTTACTGTTTGCCTTACATACTCCTTCATTATAGAGCCATGTTGCCTTTATGATCTTCTGCAATGCATGTATCTCCATACCTTTTAACAGCTTCAGTTGATATAATTTAACTTTCAAATTGGTGAAACCTGCATCTTATTGACTTGGACTAAGATTGTTGGTGGCACACAGGCTGACTTGTGCCTTACTTAAAGGTGACATATTTTGCCCTTTTATAACAATTTGACACAATTTGTGAGGACTTACTGAGATGTGTGAGACAGGCTTTGGTCAAAATACCTGTTAGTTTAAGCACAGTCTCTTGTCTCACCCCTCCTGAATCAGCTCTGCTGACAGCACTCTGTTTTGAGGGGCAGAGGCTGAGTGAGTGTGCCGTCACCCCCCCATGTTCAGAAACATGACAGTAGGGTAATGTTATAGCTCACTGAGAGCTGTACACGGTGTTAAATAAAGCTACGAGAGTGAGGAAAGGACCAGTTCAGCCTCTGAGACTTGGAACTGATCCGTCTTTTCTTTAGTCCAGTGTTGAACTGAACCAAGTTGTTAAACAATCCCATGAAGTGGTTTCTGCACATACCCAGTCTTTAGCTAATTTTTGCTGGAACAATACCCTCAAATGTGGTTTATCCACTGGCCTCTTATAACTGCTGAGGCTGGTGGTAGATGTAGGATTCATGCTCCTCAGTACAGCAAACAACGTAATATTTCCACCAGAAGCTGGCTTCATCAGTCTAGCAGGGTGGATGTGAGTGGGCGGGGCTCAGAGGTCGAGGCTTGGTAGAGGACGCGGAGTGACGTAGTTTTGGAATGAAAATCAGAACGGCTCATTAAATGAGGAACTTTTAAACAAAAGGGCACTAAAAAAAATACCAGGGTTGTGTTTCTTTGGGGAGTTTTACACTCACTGGTGAATCCAACCACTCTAATATATGCTCCCTAAAACCGTAAAACATGATTTCACATGTCACTATTCAACTGCATATGATATGGATTTTTTTGCAGATTGGTCTCTAGAATTTGCTCATAATGGTGCAAAATACAAAAGCATCCCATGTTGACTGAATGTGTTTTTATAACTGTTCAGAGAATGGACAGTCGTTATGCTAAATAGCTCTGTGAGTGTATATTTTTATTGCATATCTGCTTACTACTCAGTTCCTATGTGCTGCGCCTACTTAATGGTGCCAACACCAGTTTTTCCATTTCAGAAATATTTTTATCCTGTTCCTCAGTTCAGTCTCTGGTTAACTTCCATGTTAGTGCTTATTGCCCTATTGGCATTTTTGAAGCAGGACTCTTGACACAGACTCAAATTTTTTAAAAGAAAATGCAAATGTCAATGGGCACCATAATTTACATTCATGTTTTCATGTCTGAGTGCATTTGGATTCCGTTGTTTAATGTCACATCATTCACTTAAAGTAGAACAGGTGCTTTATTCGTTTAAAGTAATGAGGCCCTTACTATTATAGTCATTAATGCCTCATTTAAACAATTCTATGACTGCAAATGTGTCCTCATCATGCTGGTTCACATCATCACAGAGTCTGACATGATTAAAGGCCTTGATGGAGTAAGAGGCACCAGAACATGTTCACAAATGACCATATCATGCAGTCGTCTGGTTGAAACACAAAAATCAATCATGAAAATTAGTTCCACTCACTGAGGCTCGAGACACACACAGAAGACACAAATAAGGTGATTCATGCAGGGAGATTTCTGCAATAAGAAGCTGAGAGTCCGTAAATTAAACTTTTGGTATGCTTGAAACATAGTTTGATTTTGTTATCTGTGGCTTAATGTTATTGCTCCAAGTGCCTCCTTCACTATGGCTCTGAAGTACATCAAAGTGTTACTTGGCATGGTCTAATACCCACCCCACATTATTCAATTTACTCACTTTGTCTCTTCATCAAATGCACAAACACATTTATCTAATTAAGAATATGGGACGCCTTTTAGAGATAATCTATTTATATTTGACTCTCAAAGAGAGTGACATTTAAAAGAAAACCAGATAAAAAGCAGTGAAAAGTGGACTCAACTGTCTGGAAGACAGGTAGCGTGATTAAACATCCAAATATTAAACTGGGGTCAGACACAGCAACAAAGCACTTGTGAGAAATAAGAAAATATTCCACATCTTGTAGCTTATCAAAAGAAATGTGCAGAGAAAGTTGTTTGCATTTAATTATGTGGAATTTGTTTCTGAAAAACTAAACTCCAAGGCTTTGAACACAAAGTAAGAGGCCAACTTGGTTGCTTTGGCTGTAACAACAAAGGAATCACAGGTGTTATACTCCATGCTCTCTTAAACCTGCACAATGGCTCTCCAAAAATATGAAAGCGTGGAAGTGAGAGGGTTGTGTACCATGCTTCTCAGGTGAACAGCTGGACTGTGGAATATTTGGCGGGCAGAAAGTGTGAGGCACAGCTGGCTTTTAAGAGGAAGAGCTCCCCTGGAGCCTCTGGGAGGTCACAGCCTGCTAGGCCGTGAAGCATTGCTCGGCAGGAGCCGTGTGTAAAGGCAGAAGGACTGTGCCACTGTGTGCAGATGTTCCCCCCGCTCTGCTGGCTGCCTGAAAACACACACTCTCAATACACAAACCTTGGCGCAGGGATGATTTAACACATGGAGCATACAGCATATATCAGCATCCAGACACATTTGGATATGTGCACACTTGTATTGGCTTTCCATATCCTGTTGGTCCAACAACGTCACTATGTCACTTTCTTGTATCCTCCATAGCAACAGATAGCCCCTCACCACTTGTGAGTGTTACTATATGAAACAATGGTGGGGTCTAAATCAGCTCTCCAAAGCAGTTACAGGACCAAGTAAAGATGAAAAAACTCAAGGCTCCAACCTTCATATCGTTCAGTGTTATGCCTTTTTATGTATGTCCCTCACACTGAGCCATATTTGAATAGCACTCTGCAACAAACACGATCAATAGCGAAAAAAAAAAGAAAAAAAAGTCTTTAATTCCTGAGCTGTTTGCTTTTATCGACCTGAGTGCTCCTCAGGGATATATCCGCCAGGGATGAACAATGCTGTCTGTGGCAAACATATTCAATGTTTGCAGTATCATTACAAAATAACTCATTGAATAATGTCAGTCAAAGTCGTGGCAGACGGTGGGATATTTATTTCCGGTGGAGCGTGCAGCGTGGGAGATGGCACCATTGAAGGGAAGGTATAGTCATCGAATACCAGCATCAGCAGTCTACTGGCAGTGATGAATAGAGAAAAAGACAGAATGAGTGGCAGGCTCCAGTGAAGGACAACACTCTGCTCGGCAATCTCCTCTGTCTGTCCGCCATGACAAACCCTCGCCAACCCAGGAGACAAATCCTCCTGCTGACACCAATGGACAAGCACATCTGGCAACTAAGGTGCACCAGAGTCCACAGTGACAGCCCCAATCAGCCACTTGATATTCACTGTGCTGGCTTACTATTCGCTCGCTGTGACATTAAAGACAGAGCAAAAGAAGGGGTGGGGAGGGGGTTTACAGAGGAAATTAAATATTAATCAGCCCAATCACAGGCAGATCACCATAACTGCAGTCTGACATTGACATTCAATCAATCAAACGGCCAAAGTATGGAGAGATCACACTGACAGCATTGAAAGAAAAAAAAAGTTAAGAGTGAAGGATGACAACAAAGCCATGAATATTCAAAACATCAGTGGTGTGCTAATGATTTCTTTACAAAATTCTCTCTTTTTAATGGAATGTTTTGTCAAGCTCAGCTCATCAGCATTGAAATACTTCAGTAGCATATTTCTGTAATGACCTCTGTTTTCACTGTTAAAACCCACTGATGACACCGACAGTTGTTTTATGTGTTGGTTCTATTGCCCTTTCATTAATTATGCACCAGAGACTAGCCAAAGGCTACATTGTTGTCTACAGTGAAAATTAAATATTGATACAGCACCAGCTTTCACCACAAATTTCATTGTGTTAACAAATATGTTTTGTTTGCAAAACAATTTGAATTTAATAATTCATCAAAAAAGGGGGAGGCTGTTATCATTCAGTATGAGCCCTGTGTGGGCTCCAGATGTCAGGGATCATGTCTTTGTACTGACAATACATGCATAGTCTGTGCCATATTTTATACATTATTGAAAGCAAATTCTGGAGGTGGGGTTAGACATGGGCACGGAAACTGATGCTTAACATGTACAGAGGTGACCTTGAGGCTGTCTGTCAGGGAAAAAAACGTGACACAACTACAAAGACGTATTTACATCCATATTCTATATGGTCGTTGTATTCTATTTGTCCCTATTCGTTTGTTTTGTGAATCTCGTTCATCCATTTATGCGCGTCACTAATTAGATGACGAGGCATTTGGCTACCTTAGGAGAGTCATAGTTACTCCCGCTGTTTACCCGCGCTTCATTGGGTTTTCTAATTCAGCCCTGAGCAATTCAGTTTACACATGAAGAGCAGGGTTGTCACCTTGGCTATTCTGTTCCGTCTTGAACTTGTAGATCCCAAACGAGCACAACACGAATACTGACTGTTGAAAGGTTAAAGCCCTCAGGGCCACAAATCCAGGCTAAAGAGGGATCATCACATCCAGGCGGGCTACAACATTAGTCACCTCCTTCATGATGGTCATAAATCTTGAATCTTGGCTCAGCAGAGGAACATGTGTTCCTCAAAACTGATATTATTCCTTGTCTTTACTGGCTAAAAGGCAGGAGAAAACTGTGGTGTTCACGAGCAAAACCGAGAAAATCGAAAACATTATTGTCCACACTTTCAGCCTTTGGAGACAATATTTTATTTGACCATGTATTTGTGGAAGTTTGCTGAGTGGATGGGAAGTGGTGGCCGATAGGCATGACAAACAAGAGAGAGTGAGACGGGATGACTGTTTGGGATTTACAGCGGCAGCGCGCTCACCTAGCAGTTGACCATAGTGCTTCACAGGTCAGCTGTTCTAACTAGACTCCATTAATACACCAGTCCAAGTTGTGGCACACTTTACACTCCACTGCATCCACCGCCTTGGGGACAACTTCGCTGGCACTTTAGTCTAGAAAATAGTAAGAAAAGGAGGAGACGTGGGATTTTGGAACAAAAATATCTTCCAGAAATGTTAGAGGGCTAAAAGAAAGTAGAAAGTTTGCAGAGTAGCTTTATGCTTTTGTTGCTTTCTTTATAAAGATCAAAGTTAGTTGTATTTTGGGCCTCAGAGTTGTGTTCATCTAAAATACCAGGGTCTACTTTTTTGGCCCAGCGGCCTGGAGCGTGCTTCAGGGACAGGCATGGACATCATGGTATAAATGTGTTTTATGTGCAGGCAGCTGCCAGGGGCAGGCTGTTTTTTATGCTTTCTGGCCGAGTAGAACATGGCCACCTGCTTGGCGTTAAAACCCTCACTGCTATGCTGGGCTTTATGGGCGCACTCTCCACTGAAACAAAGATATACAAGGACGTGTGTGACGAGAGCTGCCTGCTGCATATGGTGTGCACTTAAGCAATTCATTGATGCCATAAGCATTGTTGGGAGCAAATCCTCAGCTCCAGAGCTCCAAGGTAACTGGGGGATACTGCTTGGTTCATGAACCCACTGATGAATAACTTATCTCCTAAAGTCCGTGTTTCCCTTAGGCATGACTGTGTGTCACTCTTCTGACAACTCTGTTTGCCAAAGCTCCAGAAAGCCCGCTGATTATCCCGAGACACTGGATGGAAGTACTGCGACCCGATGGGGATTCACAGATGATCACCTCTAGGATTCACAGAAGTGGATGTGTTTTTGGGCTGTGGAGGGAGGTGAGAGGCACTCAACCACCTGGTCCTCTGGTAAACAAGTTCATGTATGAGGAAGAGCGAAAATTATTATGAGAGGGATTTCAGAGTGTCGTCCCTCCCTCTCTGCTGCTATCTCACTTTCACTGCGAGCGGCAGAACAAAATTACTCCCCGCCAGTGAATAATAAGGAAGTTTATGAAACGTGACGAATGCGACGGCGCTCTACATGAAATACCAATGAGGGAGGCGCCCCAGCGTAGCAAATGCTACATCCTAATATCAACAGTCACCTTGTGTTACTCCCTCTGCTCCCCAGAAGGACACATCATGGACAGAGCAGCATAGTGTGGTGACACTGACAATGCCAGTGTTGGCATGTGGGCACAGGCAGATGACTCTGCACATGCAGGCAACACGCCACCACCGCACGCTGGCTCAAGGATGAGTGAGGGAGGCGTCGTCTGTGTCACCTGTGGGCCAACACGCTGTGTGCATATTCAGTCACAGAGGGGGGTTAGAGGAAGCGTGTACATGATTCAGATACAACTGTCACTCTTTGTGTGATCGAGTGAACCAACTTTGACACCCAGCATTCATTGAGAAACTAGCTCGGTGATGCACTGAATGTCTGTGTGATTAATTTTCTTTATAAATTATCAATTTATTTCAATGCAGAAAATGAATGGACAGTTGGGATGATTGATGATTTTAAGTACGAAGTAAAAAGAAAGACATACTGTATTTTGGCAGATTTTAGGCTTCACCGTTTATCTCGGCAATGTGAACTGAATTCCTCAGAATAGTGCTCAGGTTTAATTTCATTCTTCTTGTGCAATCGTGCTGTAACCAGGCATAAAATTGGGACAGGGCTGTCTGGGCCTCACCTCACTGTCTGTTGTTATTGGGAGTCACCCATCAAGAGTTGATGCATCATTTAGAGCTGTGAATCTTTGCCAGCCTTATGATTAGTTTTAATTATAATTAATTAGCTAATGAGTCAATGCATCTTGATGTTATGCATCAATAAAAACAATCAAATCAGCCTGAATTCTCTTTTTATTTAGTGCTTTCAGAAGTCAGACTTAAATGTAAAAATCTGCATCTTTTCAGTATCGGAGGCTGAATTTCCCACCTCAGTCCTCATACACTATGTACGTTACACACAAGTCAGCTGCCTCTGAAGTCCACAAATCATGTCATAGCTACTCTTACCAGCTTTACTCACCACGTTCTTTATTGAGACTTTAGTTTGGCAGAGTGCAGGTGTAACTTTTTGATGGGAGTTTATACCGCAGCTCCAGGGTCATCTACAGCTAATCAAACTGGAATTTATCGCCTGAGTTGAGGCCCAAAACTGATGGCTGTGTTAATTCTTCGCTGATTAGTCAAGCCGCCTGAAGCCTTTGTTGTTGCAGATGTTTGATTAGGGTGAAAACGGCTTGCATGGTTATTCATATTAGTTCTTTACCAAAACATTGCCTTGCAGATTTTACACAGCATGTGCATTGTATCTAGTTATTGCTTTCTGTTAAGTTTATAAAATCTACTGTGCGTCCAGATGTCTGCTTTTAAAACAGTGGTTAAATTTTTATCACTTGGTGCTCTGTATTTCTCCTCCATATCATCCATCACAATAACGTTAGCGCTCCGTACTGTTGATGCTTTACTGAGGCCAGTCATTGCCATTTATTTAATAACTATGTAGTCTAATTTTACTCAAATCACCTGTAATGTCTTTTCGTGATGTTACAGTTGTGGCTCAAGCATGATGATATGCAGCAAAACTTAGTCTCTGTGGCTCCTGTTTTGCTAATCTTTTATCAATGTAGCATCCCACTGGTTTTTAGGTTACTGTTCGGTTAAACTGACAAAAGGATATGAAAAACAGAGTGGTAAACAAATGCTATAATTTCACTACTATAAGGAGCAACCTACCAAACATGTGAGATAGATGCTGCTTAACAAGATGCGAGCTGTTACATCCTCAACTTTACCTGTCAAGCCAGCTTGCGTAGTGTGAGCACCATGTCAGAAATTTCATTCAATTTCCCAACTAAACCATCATTATCTGCCGTATACATATTTAAATTTAGGAAACAGATTTGTCCATGCATAATTAGACAGTGGGTTTTTAATGTCTGATATAACGGCAATAGTTCAGATAAGATAAAAGCCGACAGCTGATTGATTGACAAGTAACCCTTTGCCTTCATCCAGCACCTTTGGAAATGAACGGAAAACAGCTTTCAGCAGAGCAGCATTTATCTTTACCTCTGCCAAGGGGGTTATTATGTTTTGTCTATTTACATGTTTGTTAGCAGAATTACTCAAAAACTTGTGAATAGATTTGTATGATAGAGGTGCTGTATTTCCAAATTAAACATCAACTCTTGATGCCATCCCAGATCCGGATCCAGATATGTTTTTTGTTTTTTTTCAGCCTTCGTTGAAGTTTGGAAGTTAAAGAATACATTCCCTCCTAAACAAAAGCAGTTTATGACTGCATACATTAGACTGCATTAACCTTGTTGACTTTCATTTAAATACGAGATATCTCATGTACACAATGTCAAGTTAAACTTGAACTGATTTTCATACTTTACAGAAAATCAAATGAGTGAGCAACCAAGTGATGAGAAAAAGTTGAGGTGGTTTTCTTACGATGCTACAAAACTGTATCAGCAGCTTTAGATCACGTGAGTCACCTGTGAACGTATCATGCAGAGTCAGTAGTTCATTGAAAAGTTAGCCGCAACATGAACAGACACACGAATGTGGCTAAATTCAGGTTTGATTGCCTGAGTGTCTGCTTAGCTAAACATTAAATGATTACACCACATTTTTCTTGGTGTAAATCACCAAAACTGTGAATCTGTGGACTTTTTATTTAAATTTTCTCACATTGTTTCGTGGCAGCCTAACAAAACCATACTCATTTGATAGTGATACACAGAAGAGAGGTTTTAACCAATATTTAGCTGGTCATTTTGCACACTGCTGCATTCAGAGCAGAGTAGGGCTGTAGCGATACACTAATCTCACAATACGATATACGGAATTCAGCCAACGATTCGATACGATTTTACACGATTCGATACGATTTAATACACATCATTTGTTGAAAGATTTTAAAGGGACAGTGTGATTTGACATGAATTGTCGCTGATTGGACTGGTGGTCCGTCCTTTGAACCGGAAGGACAACACCGCCAGACAAACGGAAACAAACAAACATGTTTATGTTGTGAATATTACATCATCAACCTGCTTGTTTTACTTGCTAAATACCATATACACAAATCCAAATTCTCTAATCACAAACCATCTTTTTTAATTTTTGAGAAGGAGCTCAAACAATACATTACAACAATCCTACATTCTATAAACAGAAAAGTCATCAAAACCACTGAGCTATGCACTTTATATAACATTTTCATGAACTAATTAATCACTGTTTTGTATAATGTGACCCCCCCTGGCATTATTTTGTATTATGTTAATATTCTGTGTTTTCACTTATTGTTCACTTATATTCACAAAATATCGATATAAAATCGCTCAGCCCTAGAGCAGAGGGCTGCTACTGCTTATATAATTCCCAATATATGTGTATATATCATAGACATTTTTTTTCTAGCATCTATCTTTCTGTTTTTCTTTCAAATGTGGGACTGTGTATGCAGTGACATTTTGCCTGTTGCTGATGCACAATGCAAAAATTAACCCAAAAAAACCCAAATTCTTAATATTTTTGTGCTGAGCACACAATAAAAATTTATATTGGGATAATGATTTTAAGACCGTTGTTATTAATTTCATATTAACATAAACGCAGTATAGATCCTTGAAGCCTAAACTAATTCATTCTGAAAATGATTATCACCTGCATCCCTGCACAAAGATGTAATTGTGTGAGTCTTTTTTTGTAATTCATCAGTCTGTTTATCTAACTCAGCACTGACATTGCAGTTTTGTGTTTTACATCATGCGTTAGTTTTTCCTCCAGGTTACAGCAGCTCCTCTTCCTCCTCCCAGTCCCACACAGCTGAGTGACAAAAGTCTCTCCTGAGTGAAGCCAATGCATTTCCCTCTCGTCTTTATCTCTGGCCAGTCCTCCAGCTTGCTGGTCATTATTTGCTGCTGGACGCCACAAATATGAAAAGTCCGCTGTGCTGACTTGCACATTTGAAACCTTTCTGTGCAATGTTTCTGTGTTATGTTTCAACTCGAACATGATTAATAATGTTGGGTTAAGATGCAGAGCAGGAGAGAAAAAAAAAGGAGAAAAAAAATCTAAAGCCTGAATGGAATGCCCTGTATTTTTTATGAGTGTTTGTGTGCGAGTGTGTGTATAAGTTTATGTTCTGGGGTCAACCCTTTTATCCTCGTCTTCCAGGATGAAGAGTGTTAGTGTTTGTGTGTTTCTGCATTCTCCGCAGGGA
Organism: Leuresthes tenuis; assembly: GCF_036924035.1. Taxonomy (NCBI): domain Eukaryota; kingdom Metazoa; phylum Chordata; class Actinopteri; order Atheriniformes; family Atherinopsidae; genus Leuresthes; species Leuresthes tenuis. The sequence goes on along the minus strand of NW_027325365.1, from coordinate 10,900,367 downwards.
CTATTTCAGTTGAGGGCAAAGAACACAGAGAAACTTTGAAAGAGCTTTTATGTACTTTTGAGTGAAATGATCCCAAGAAAGGCTTTTTTTTTTTATGAAAAGTACTTTTTATTCAGGCTTCCACATCCAGAAGGGCACTTACTCAATTACCAAGCTCCCTTCCACCCTTTTTACATCCATCAATCCCGCTTCTATTCTTAGGCCTGTGTCTGTGTTGTGTGTGCAGGCACTGCTGTGGGCAAAGAGCATGAGCTTAGTTGTAAGCAATGTAGGGCATGTCAGTGAGTATAGAGTGAGTCAGTCATTTGTAACCACTTTTTGGCCATATTGTAACTTAAAAAGAAAGAAATCCTACAGCCTGAATAAAAAGCAACATATTGGCTTACTAATCCTACTCATGTTGACTATTTTTAAAGCAAAAGTTTTTCAGCCTCGTATTTTTTGTTTTTAAAGCCTTTGATGTCAAACTGTGGCTGAGTTAAAATATGGCATGTACAGATAAGGCTGATATTGTATGACACGTTAACGAAATAAGAGGTAAACTCATTCTGTCGCTCTCACTTTTGCATCTCGGCTCTCTTTTAACTGCAGCCTTGTCACTCAGTAGCCTGAGAGGCAAGACCTCACCCAGGATTGACAGATAAAAGTCTCCTCTCTTCATTGCTGTTTGACATTTTACCTCCCAGAAAAGTTTTAGCGTCTCCCCTCCTTTTCCTTCTCTCCTCCCATCTCATAAACACACACGTGTACAAAGCTCCTGTCGAAGGGAGTCCATCTTCTATCTTTCCTGTCTATCCGTCCGCCAGGCAAAATGGGGCTTCTGACAAAGGAGACGGAGGCTAACTCAGTGATCTGAATCAAATAGCAAGAGAAGGAGGGTAGCTGAGGAGTGATGGGTGCCAAGAAGGGAGCACAGGAGACGTGAGAGACAGAACAGTTGGATGGTGAGGGGAGGCACGGGGGGCTGGATGTGAATTTTTTCTGACAGGTTGAAGTCTCCTCCGGGCTGACCCTCTCCCTGCTGGGAGACATGTCTCCTGGACGTGGGTGGGGTGAGGCAGAATGGAGAGCGGAGGATATGAGAGGGAGCGATGAACTGTTATGATGGAAAAGCCAAGCTGAATGCCGTGGTACCAGCTGTAATAATCAGTGAGCATGCAGTGTATTCATTTGACCCATACAAGCGCAGGTATTTCTAATAAATGTCCCTGATTTGACTAAAAACATACAGCTTGAAACACAGGGGCACAGGAGACACATCTGCTGTCTGAGTCATGTTAAAATTTCAGGTCCTGGAAAAAACATATTGATTTGTAAGTAGTAACACTCACAGCAAAGCAGACTGGACAAATACTCTGACAAGTGACTTCCAGCGAGGGCTGGACTGAGTGAAAAAAAAAGATAAAAGGGCAGATCATCGGGTTGAATGTCCACAGATGATGTCTGAGTGTCTGTAAGTGTACAACAAAGGAGGGAAAAATCTGATGGTTGAGGCGCTCACACAGCTGATTCTTAATGTCGAGTGAGACCTTGGAGGAATAGACAGACATCAGTGTATGGGATTCTTGTACTCAGTTAAACAGTCAGCCAATCCAATCAACTGTATATGAGTATGAAATGCTACAAAGCCTTTGATTTATGGCGCAGCGATGATTTACAGACTTGTGCATTTTTGGGGCCATATGCACATAAATGATCATATCGACCAGGCGTGGTGAGATATGTGACTGATTTTCTCTTGGCTGTTCCTCGCTGCTTTACATCCACTCATACTCTAATGATTGTATGTGGGGGAAAAAAAAAAAGAAGCTTTTTGGCTCAGTGTATCTGACATGATGAAAGGGAAGTAGTAGTAACGCATTCTGGCTACTATGCCAAAATCACCTCTCAGCATGTTGCCTTGGTTGAACTGTTGGTAGTCTTCTGAACCCTGGCAAAGATCCTCGTTACCAACAAGAAAAAACCCTAACCTTCACTAATCGCGCAATTCTGCTTCTTTTTTTAAAAAAAAATGTGATGTACACCGTCTAATTTGACCTTTAGATTTAAGTGGGATACTGAATGATGTGATTTTGACAGATCAACGTTTAAGGAAGCTTTATTGTTGTTGTTTGGTAGCAAAGAGGTTTTTGTGTTGGCAGATCTTGCGACCGTGACACAGACAGATGTCAAACACAGGTAATTTAATTCTGATTCATTTGTCTGAAAAATAGTCCAAATGTTCAGAGGATGCGTGTCTTATGTAAAACGAGTCTCGCATTTGAATCAGAGACTCAGGGGGTGAAACAAAATCAGAACCTGTGCTCATACTCCCATGGAATTTATAGACTTAAAAACCGTCTCAGTGAGACAGTTTGGGGAAAAAAATCATATGATATGGACGTCTGAAACGACTCTCCCAACAGGGCATCTCCTTCTGGAACAGTCTCTGAACCAGGTTGTATTGTACTGCGGCCATAACGCCTCAGAAGTTAAGATTCTAGTCAGAGCAGAGTAATTGCGGAAACTAAAACTGGAGATGCAGATGAGACAGTAGCTTATTTTCTAACCTTTTTGTTTTTCTTTCTGTCCCTGTTCAGATTCAGCTTTGATGTAGGCTTTTACGTGGTACTGGCAGCAAATATAAACAGGGTGTGGCACATCCTTATTTTACCAAGAGAATCCTGTGATCTCATAGTACAGAGATTGGTTCAGTGATGGTCACATTATTTGACATTTTTAATTAAAGTAACACTGAGCTGCTAATAGAGCCAGGGAAAGTGGAGCTCACGTAACAGATGTATGGCACACACAGACCTGCAGAACATTGGAGAAGGATGTTCATTCTCAGACAAATTCATTGGACCACCAATTCACCCAGAACAGACACACACATTTATCATGGTCTTGTGTTTGAGAGCAAAGTTTTGTTCGGGAAAAAAACAGTTTTCCCCAGACTGAATTAGTTCAGGTAAGGAGGGAATTGTTACCATCTTCTTTGTCTTGTCTCCATAATGTTTGCACATTCCAGAAGGTGTAGATGCAAAACGAAGCATAATTATGTTTTGCTCCAGCTGACAACGGATCTGTCACAGGGCGCTTTAGAAATGCGTATAGCATGAAGAGAGATGGTGGAAAGGGAGAGAAAGAACTTGTGTTGGCCTGGCACAACCGAGTTTGACAAGGGTACTTAGTTAAGGTTATAAAAATAAGTTTAAAAAAAGAGAAGAGTAATATGTGCCTCATATACAACTGTAACCCTAAGCTCATTAGACAAACGCTCCTCCACGATCTCCTTCCAAGCTGTACCCGTCCAGACAAGACAGATCTCCCACTCTGGTTCAAAGCACAATTACACAAGGCCAGACAAATATACTGAGGGGGGAATAATCTTTCTGTTTCACCTGGAAAGTCAAGAAGATAAAAAAAAAAAAAAGCTGCCCTTCTTCATAGCTACAGTGCTGGTGTCTTGTGAGGAACCAGGTTGGCCTCTTTCAGTATGCTTTCTTGGAGCCAAGTACAAATTAACCTCTCAAGATCAACAATAAACCTAATTAGAGTTGTGTTCTGCAGCACACATCTCTAAACACAGATCACAGCTTGTTGAGAGATGAATCTCCATCTGTCTGGCTGCACAGTGGGAGGAGGAGCGACTCAGAGAAGATCAGTCCCAAGACTACTACCATAGAGGTTTGTGTGTCTGTGTGTTCGTGCATGTGTGTAAGTGTGTTAGTGTGTGTGTATGTGCATGCAGTGAGAGCACAACAGAGGCTCTCGTGGCCAGGGGGTTACTTCCCCATGTCAGCCCTTATTTTATGATGTCATGCTGCAGCAGGGAAGTGGGACATGGCACATGCAGGGAGAACACGCCATTGCATTCGAGCATGTTAGGTGGTGATGGGGAGAGCTGTCGCGTTAAGGGACTCGGACAGGAGCATCTCTGCCCTGCACTTCGACTCTCACCACTGGGGCTCAGACAGTCGGAGGAGGAACACATGGGTCTGGAAACAGGAGGCACGTCCATATATAAATACTAATTTTCCCACAATTCCGGTTCTAGAATAAAATACACTCACTTTATGATTCATTTAAGACAGCTTGTTTATTTATTTTTTTTTTTTTTACAAAAGAAGCCTCCCGCAGAAGCTGCATCTATCATATTAGATATGAAACAAAAAAAACAAGTAATTGATTTTTTTATGCTTTTTCCCCCCTCTGCCCTTTATCATAAGCAAAGACATGTTGGAGTCAAAGATTTTCAAATGATTAAAAAGGGTAATTTTTCTGGCTGTGTATTTTCCAAGCCCATAGTAATTTCCTTAAGCTGCGGCTGAACATGACAGCATTATCACTTTGCCTTTGACACTGTGCAAGATAAAGCTGTGGCAACACCAAGGTCCAAATATGTTGCTTTTATAGTTGGGAGCTGTCCCATTCATCATGTTCTAACACCCAGAGCTTTCTGTAAGTCCTGTCCATAAGTCAGTGCAGGGCAGATATCTTCTGCACAGTCGCTGAGAAAACTGAAAATGTCAATGTAGACCTGAGTGTTAAGCGAAAAATATTATGAAATAAGAGGGGAACTGAGAGATGTTACTGCATTTTTTTTGAAAAGAAAGAAAATATATTCCCATTTTGTGTATAAAAAAACAACAAAAAACCCACTATATCAAGCAAGAATGTTCTGCATGCTTCTTTTCAGTAGGTGACAGATCTGCTCAGCATGCAGGCCTGTTTAACACCTGGACTCTTATACTATGAAGCCATGCTGTTGTATCAGGTGCAGAATACATTTTGGCATTTTCCTGCTGAAATTATGCATGAAGTGGATTGCATCGTATGTTGCTCCTGCATATAAAGCTTACACTAGTTCCGATCGCTTTTTGATCGATCAGTTTGAGGATTCATTGCAGTCTGCTGTTTTATGTTCGTCATGCTTTAACACGACTGCCCTAACGAGTTGAGCAGGATTGTGCCGTCATATCTGCTGTGTGGAAATGATTAAAAGTGGAAAACGAGAGCAGTCTAGCGGGCTCTTTCATTATCTGTATTCCAAGCATTTCATGGGGCGGTAGTGGCAGAACCTAATTTAATTCTACAAATGAGATTAGACACCTAAAGTTTGAACACTTTGCTAACTTGGGTGTGTAGAAGCATGATGCTGTGGCTGTGTGCCACAGACTCATTAAGATAGCCCGGGCAACTAAAACATATTTACGTGCAACATTAAAGTTACAGTAAAACTTATTTGTGAGTGCTGACCGTTTCTGTTAATAAGTTGGAGGCTCGGGCCAGCATCCGTAAATTCTACCATGCTACGATAATGTAACCTCAACGCTCAACCGATAAGCCCTGAAATAAGTTGATGACTGAATTTAAATGTAAATTTCCATGTCTGCTCTCTTTGGGAGCTCTTGATAAGTAATAGAGGACGGTGTGTCATTCTCCAGTAACTGACCCAGGGATACTTTTCCAAACATCTCAGGTGGAGTTTTGCTTCATTTTCACACCATGTTGCATCTTCTTCCTTTTGTTTTCATTCTGTTTAATTGGCTTTACTTTATTCTTCCTTTAATTCCCCCTGTGGTTTGGCCACATTTATGATATACGGTTGGAGGAACGTTTAAAACCAATTCTCCTTTTTGATCAGACGCCACAGCGTGAGAGCAGCAGATTCTTACAGTTCAGCTGTGAACCGATGTCACTGTTGAGTTACTATTAAGTTGCTTGTTTATAATAATTAGTTCTGGTGAATTCCACCAATGAAATAGGACCAACGGGACAAAGAATTGTGGCCGTTGGTTTTCGGCTTTGCCTCTTGCTTACAGAGACTTTGCAGGGTTGTTGGAATCTATTTATCTTTGATAATGTAGCTGATGGAATCCCCACATTTTTCATCATTTGGATGTTAAATTGTTTCTACCTGTACCATAATCCGTGGCATCTTTGCATTTGAGAAACTGCTCCTCTTGGATTTGGTTTCTAAAAATAAAAAACTCATTACCTTTCGAACATGAAAGTACTCACGCCAGTGTTTAAAGAAATACTGCAAATAGAAGACAAAGAAACGGCTTATCTTTCAGAAATCAGTTTATATATAACAAAGTGGTTATTATTTAGTACCATACTCCATTACATATTCCATGGAAGGACAGTGTTCATAACCATTTTGTTTTTTTTTTCTTTAATGTTTCTAAGGATACAAATAAACTTAAAATGTTACAAATATAAATGTTTCTTAAGACAATAAAACACTCATTGACCACAAAGAAGGTAGGCAGGGATATGGATGGTGGCTTGCACGTTGTGGTCAGACAGGGTTTATCAACGCGAATGAGAGCAGCGCTGCTTGTTGATTCAATCGCAATTGATCGTGCTCAAATCAACAGCAAACACTACCAAAGTGAAAAAGAACTGGATATGTGGCAGTCGGGAACTATTTACCACGAGATATGGTATGGCAAATAGTCCGCTCTGTTAGTGGCAATGTTGCATTTACAAATCTTAAGCAAATATTTCTGTCTGAGCAGAATATTTAGTGAGGTAAAGTGCACAGTCAGTGAGTGTAAGTAAACGTGGAAATGTTTAATTTAGCTTAAGCACTTGCTGCCAGTCACCACAGAAATGGCACCTTTACACTTCATACCCCTGCCTCCTCACTCTCACAATTACCATGAGCACAGGTCACATCATCAGATGAGGTTGGTTAGTAACAAGCACAAAGATGATGGGATGATTGGCTGTTTTTCACACAATTATGATTGACCAGTTCAGGCTCTTTGACCTCAGAGCTATTACTTTCTATAAAAAAAAATAAAAAACCCCACGTAATTATAATAATCCTAAAAGATGGGATGGGGAGAAACACGACAACCACTCACAGAGACGATGAGGAATGTTTTCACTGTAGAAGTCTCTCTTATAATTAAAATGACGTGAAGTTCCATGTTTCCAGGCACAGACATCTTCTTTCTGACTCATTCATAGCATCTATTTAAAAGATGTTTGTTGTGATCACAGTTGGAGGGAAGATGCATGCTCTGAGACTTCTACAATGGCTAAAAATGTAGCTCTTGGCTCAGTCTATAATGACAAGCTTTTTTTTTCTTCTTTAATTCTAATGAATTTCTTCCTACTAGACTGTTTTAGATGAGAAAAATCACACGACTATCATACCTGCATCGGCTCTTCTACTTTAAAAGACAGTTATTATCTGGTACAATGTTTATTTAACAATGGCTAAAATAAAACTTAAAAATGTGAGCATCTCCACAACCTTTCTCATAATTTACAAAGCTCTGAAATCCTGTTTAAAAAATAAAATGGTTGGCACATGCAATTTGTTGTTTAAATAATGAACGATGCAATTTGTTACGCTGTTGCCATCAACCTCAAACAACTGGTTGTTTTAACATTAACAGCAACCAAGCAGAAGGGGGAAAACACCGGATTTCACAGCTGGAGTGCTGACATAAATGAAAAAAATGGGTCTTATTAGGTGTTTGAAATTTTACAGGGGTGGCGTGCAGAGAACAAAAGCGAGAAGCGTTTAGAAAGAGGAAATCACTTCCTTTGACAGCACATCTCTATCTCTGCTGTTTACAACATGTCCTTAAAGCTCCCATCACTGCAGAGTCCCTTATGCAGAAAACTCATTCACAGTGCTTTCTCTCTGTGACTGTTAGACTCTGATATTCAGAGGGGAGTTATTGTCTTCTTAAATATGCAGACTTCTCAGAGCATTGTGGGAGCACCTTAAGCCGAGATGATGTGTAAAATTGCATTTTTAGAAGCATGCGGGTTGAGAGGGGAAGCTTCGTGAAACAGACACATCGCAAGCAGCACTGGCAGATTGTTTAAATGAAAAATCTCCATCTATTCAGCCCGGGAGTCAAGCACGCTGAATCCCATTTTCCCTGGGTTCCTGTTCCGATTACTGAGCTGGCATGCAGCACACACATACACTTGCCCCAAAGAGAAACACACACAGCCTAAAGCAGGGTTATGGTGTTTGTAAAGTAACTTGTGTTGTGCTAAATGGGTCACTTATGTCATTAGTGCTGGGGACTTGGAAGGCGTTTTGAGCTAAGACAAGCATCGTCCTCTCTGCTGTGGCCCTGTGGTCATGCCCCGTCTCAATGTGGATTCAGCGGTTGTTTTTAGTCTCATCTGCTTACAGTTTGGGAAAGTGAGGGGACAGAGTCGCTTAGGCATGAATATAGGAAAAAAAAAAGTTCACACGGAACTACGCAACTCTGGGCCCACACAGAAACAAAACTTACCACAAAGTTTAAACTGTCCTGCACACGAACGCCATGCGCCTCTCCAGACAGACGTACTTTATTGGAGTGTCACTTTGTTGTCTTTCAACCAACCGACCTCTTAGTACAGTTTCAATTATTGTTTTTCTTTACTCCCCACAAAGTTTAACATTTTGATATGTGGTTCATTTACAATTTAAACACTCAAAGCTGTTTTGTGTGATATATATTAGACTTGTTGATATCTCAATTTTTATGCAGTAAAAACAACAGTTGTATCATAATACTTAAAGGTTAAAAAAAAAAAGAATATCCACTGAAAATCTGCAGTGGAAATTCAGTTTCAGCAGATTTTCGAGCACTTCTCTCCAGACAGATGATCACTGGGCTGCTTTTCGTAGAGTCTTCAAAGTAGATTAATGTAAAAACTGTTGTAATACCTTCCTATAATCAGGTGTCCTCAGCTGAAAACCTGCGTGGCCTAAGGAAAGGTCAGAGTTCACGGTCGTCTTTTCAGCGAGTCGGAGGCATTCAGGATGTGTTAATAGCAAAAGCAACCTTAGGACAGAAATCAGCACCCGAAGGCTTTGCTCAGACACAACATAACAAAATATAAAATGCATCGTGTCAAAATGGAGATTGTGGTTTCAACCTCTGTGAGTCACATGTTGTGTAGTATCGGTGTAGGCAGCAGCCAGCTCTTGTGGCTTTGTTGGAGTGCGCAGAAATGACTGCTAGTTCAGTGACTTGTAGAAGGCTTGTTAATACGTCCTGGTTGGAAGGACAGCTGCCCCGCTGCATGTGTTCCTCGGAACAAGCATGTTGCTCTTTGCAGTCTTTCCTGGCAGAATGTCTGTTTCGATACGCTGCAATATTTAATATTTCATGCCAAAAGTCTGAACTTTAGCATTTTGATTATGAAGGGATTAAAATAGGTTTAAACGTGCAAATAAAAACTTAAGACCTTTCATTTCAAAGAGCTATAGTCTTTGTTATTTTTTATCTACAAATAAAACCCAAGAGAGGACAACCATTAAAAGCAATGACAAATTACTGAATAAATATGTAAGGCCTCAGATGAACATAAATGTCTGGTTCTTCAGTATTTAGGCATTCCTGTTTCATACCTAACGCTGTGTTTATGTAACTTCTTTTGAGTGAGTGAGTGAGTGTGTGCCACAGTGAGGGTTGGTCTGTCCCTCCTTCAGATGTCTCCCTGGTCTCCTCTTCGCAGGCCTCTTTGGCACTTATCTAGCGTCTTGTGGTAGGCGCGGGTAATCATCGAGCTTGGTGATTTGCGTTGTGGCGTGAGCGAGACCTTTCCAGGACTGCGCGGCGGTTGTCTGTTTGGGAAGAAAGAAAAGAGGGAGTCAGGAAAAGAGCGTGAGACTGAGAAAGAACAAGAAAGTGTTACATTGATCCTTTCTGGCAGAGGAGCTAAACTAAATGAAAGACTGTATGGAGAAACTAAAAGAGGCAAAGAAACGACACAGAGGGGAGAGGCGAAACAACACGAAGCAAATCCAGGCTGATTGAGAGCAGAGCAGCAGGGGAGGATGGAGGAACAGAGGAAGCTGCTGGAGTGGAGGTGCTTGTGTCTGGTGTCATAGTAACTCCATTTAGCTCCTGATCCTGGTTTCCACTTAAGAGACCCTCAACTATTCTCACATCAGATGCAACATATGCACATTAAACAACAAAACAGAAGAAAGGAATAATATGACACTGTGCATGTTGGTATTCTCATCCTATTCACTACATATGCTGGTCTCAGTGTCTAAACAGAGCGGCCTTTTTCAATCAACTAAAGCTTTTCCTCTGTTGCTTTTTCATACCAAAAGCTTTGCACTAGTGAACCTGTGGTATGCTTTTACTGTAGAGAAAAAAACATATTGTAATGATCAGAGCCATCGAGCCTCGGCGAGACGGACCGAGGTCCTGTTTTTTTCTTTTTCCTTGCCTAAACTTGTAAGCTCATTTTAAGTGGCAATGAATGTTTCACTGTTATGTTTGTGGTCAAAAAGGCAGTTAAACTTTGGGATTTCTATGCTGCCAGTTCCATGACGGAGTCGTACAAATATTTCCTCCAGTTCTATCCAACCATGGCTGCCCAGAAATGCCTGTGACATCCGCCGGGTAGCCAGGTGGCAGGTGGGGCTGGACGGAACCAGGAAGCGTAGCCACGGAGACGACTGCAGGCACACCCACACAGGACTCCTGGTATTTCTAAGTGTGCCATTGCCAATGTGCCCATTACTCAGTGCCTGCTGTAGGGTGCCAGGCGTCTGGGGCTGTGCGTTGTTTAATGGCACTCGCTCCATCCATCATGTCAGGTAATGAGCTGAGAGTGAAAGTGATAGCTGGGAGACATACACAAACATGTGCGCACGCACAGGAACCCACATTTACAGCAGAGAGCACCCCCTTCTTCAGATTGGATACAAAGCATCATGCAGATGGTGCACAGGAGGAGAGAAGGAGGAAGAGGGAGTGAGGGAACAGAAGGAGCAACAGGAAGACAAATCAAGATTTGTTTAAGGAAAAAGCAGAAAGGTTCTGTTTCCTCTGCTTCTTTTAGCCTAACACACGTTTACGTACTGTACATGATCATCAAAACTAACATGTTCTGGCAGCGTGTCTAAACACATCATGAGTACTTATCCATGCGCTCATTTCTTCTGTCCACAGGTTGTGCTTCACTCTGTAAGCATGATTTACACAACCTTCCTCCTTTCAAAACAAGCTTCCACAGTAGGGAGGGAAAAAAAATGGGGACAGTTTAAAAGCGGGGGGTGTAGATCATCCACAATCCATCCCTGCCAATCATGCACAGGCCCAACTGCTGTAGCCTCATTTCTGGGCGAGCAATTGCCCTTAACCTCTCAGAGGAGCATGAAAAACAGAGCTGACAGAAAACAGACCTCACTCGAGTGTGTGGTCATCTTTTGCTCCGTCTTCTACAGTAAATACAGAGGGGAGATGGTGGAAATGATCAAAGGGAAGTTTACAGAGAGGGCCATTTTTGCATTAGGACAAGTAAAATCATGAAAGAGAAACACATCGATCAAAAACACAACTAATTAGGCTTGAGTACTGCACGCTACATGTAGCCGATTTCATGGACATGCACCTTCTATTATGTTATGAATAGACAGAATACCCACTATCAAATCAACCTTGTAAAGCTTTGACAAATAAATGGAACAATGTAGAATTAGTTTTTTTTAAAACAAGCCGGTAGGACTCTTTGGTGCTGCCTCTTTGGCCATTAGCTCTCTCATCCTTGGTACAGATTCAAAGTACAGGTGTATTGATACTGTTATGACCATTTAACAAGTGTCCATTTAACAAGATAAAACAGCAGCCTTGGTTATTTGAAGAGGTTTTTTGTTGTATGCTTTTTAAACTATAGAGCATTGGTGTGACCACTTGTTGATGCCCTTCAGAAGCTCTGCCTTATACTAAGCAGGGTTTGACAAATGTCCTGTGGGGGGATTTGGTCTCTTGCCTAACAGGCTAAATATATTGGAAAGCTTTCGTCAAAGACATCGCAAAGAGGGAGAGAAATTTTCTGCAAAATGCATCTCTCATCAGAGGATTCTTGAAAGGAGAGCTTTTAGCTTCTCAAAGACTTTTCTGTTCCTATCTTCAGGTGCGTACAAACCCATTTTTTCTCACCCCACATCAATCTATCACAACAATTGAACAAACAGCAGCCATTTCTACTGGGAGAAGAAACATTATTGCTAGCCTCTACTGGATTGAAAGCATCAACACACACACCAACTAGCAGCGAGGGGGAAAGGTGAGACAGGGGAACAGGAGGAGAAATCTGCACAAAAGACAGACTAGGGTTTTTTCTGCACTGATTGCAACTCTTTCTACTTGCATTGGTTTTGATGGTTTCTTTACCTGCTTCTCCCAAAGGCGACATCTTTTAGAGTTACAGTAAGAGTGACACACAGGAGCAGAAAAACAGGAGAAGAAATTGACAAAAGAAGAGCAGGTATTCCATGTTACAGCAGGGAGATGTTGGCATCTCAGAACTTAATTAAATGCTGCCTGGCACCGCTTCTCAAAATGTTGCTAAATGCACCGTGGGCAGATGGAGGGGGCAGTCACTGACACGCAGACATGCACAGATGCGCACACCTTTTTCTCTCTCAGACACTCTCACACATATGGAAGCAGAAATGCATTGTTCCTTAAGTTAACTTCACAGATAAATGCATTGGTTTGAGGGAACTGTACACACTTAACCCCCCACCCTGTTTCCAACATACAGAAGCAAATCATGCCCTGTATATCATGACGATCCTGACACCAAGAGAGCCTCTGAATGAGGAAACGGTAAGAGCGGGAGGAAGATAGGACACCAAGATTACTAAATAGCTAGAACTGGTGCAAAACTTCAACTGTTTGGAGGGCCTCCAATGAGATATAATTTCATGTTTTGATAGAGGTATTAGATTCCTCAAAAGAGATTAAATATCATTGTCTTTTGTTTTCCTGTCATCTTGAACTAATTGCACCGAATTACATCATGATAGTATTTTGTGAACTGTATAAGGAGGAAATCCAGCCACCCATCTATCAAATACTTTCTGCGTGAGGTACTTTGAGGAATTACCTCTCAGCGGCCAGTATAAACAGGGAGCCTTTAGAGGGATTATTCCATGTTAGGGTAGTATCAGACTCTGAGCAAACATCTAAACACGGGGCTTGTATTGATTAAGATCACATTCATATGATCACAAGACTAAACGGCTTCAGAGGACAAGTGGAGTTGTTGTAGAATTTCTTGTAATAACAGCCTTTGCATTAAAAAAAAGAGCAGTAACATGTCTGTCACGTGGCACTGTATTTATGATCTATACTTCTCTCTGAGTGGCTACTTGTTTAACTTTGTGACGAGTTGAGACATAAAAAAGACAATTACATCTCTGCTCAGAGCCAATCAGCTTGTTGCGTTTGATTCTTGCAAAGAGAGAAGCGACTGCAGCACTAACAACAAGAACGGCCGCAACCCTCTATCACCTGTTTTCATCTCACCCTCCTCCTCTCTTCCAGCCTCCAAGCTACAGAGTAATGGAACTCCCCACACAGAAACAAGATATGGTGTATAAATGGGATGCAGAGGCAGCACAGCTATTTCTTCCTGCTAAAGTTATGGTCAGGGTATCACAAAACCACAACCCCTCATTCAGTGGTAAGAGTGATCGTCCCAAACAAGAAGCAGGAGAGGAAACAAAAGGTGAGAAGATCATAGATCATTTTCCATCTGCTGTTGCTCCTGATAAAAAAAACAAAACAAAAAGAGATGTTCACACACACACACCAGTTGTATTTGTCCAACAGAAAAAAGAAGAAAATAAGCTGAGCTTAAGAACAGACTATGAACCCATTGTAAAAATCTATTTCATAATGACCAATGGATTGTGGGGTAGAAGATGAACTGATATGAAGAAATCATTAAAAAAAACAAACATTCTTTTTAACATGTTAAGTGTACTTTTTGTTTAGGTTCAGGAAAAAAAAGTTTGAGCTTTCAGGTCTCATTAATTAGCTTTGGCTTGCTCACATCAATGGGGAAAAAAAACATCCATCCATCCATCCATCATCTGCCGCTTATCCGGGGGTCGGGTCGCGGGGGCAGCAGCTTGAGCAGAGAAACCCAGACGTCCCTATCCCCGGCCACTTCCTCCAGCTCTTCCAGGGGGACCCCGAGGCGTTACCAGGCCAGCCGAGAGACATAGTCTCTCCAACGTGTCCTGGGTCTTCCCCGGGGTCTCCTCCCAGTGGGACGTGCCCGGAACACCTCCCCAGGGAGGCGTCCAGGCCGCTTGTATTCGCCATCTCGTTCTTTCGGTCACTACCCACAACTCGTGACCATAGGTGAGGATGGGAACGTAGATTGACCAGTAAATAGAGAGCTTCGCCTTCTGGCTCAGCTCCTTCTTCACAACGATGGGCCCGCAACACTGCAGACGCCGCACCGATCCGCCCGTCAATCTCCCGCTCCATTCGTCCCTCACTCGTGAACAAGACCCCGAGATACTTGAACTCCTCCACTTGGGGAAGGATCTCATTCCCGACCCGGAGAGAGCATTCCACCCTTTTCCGGCTGAGAACCATAGTCTCGGATTTGGAGGTGCTGATTCTCATCCCAGCCGCTTTCACACTCGGCTGCGAATCGCTCCAGTGAGAACTGAAGGTCACGGCCTGACGACGCTAACAGAACCACATCATCCGCAAAAAGCAGAGACCCGATTCTGAGGTCGCCAAATCGGACACCCTCAACGCCCTGGCTCCGCCTAGAAATTCTGTCCATAAAAGTTAGGAACAGAATCGGTGACAAAGGGCAGCCCTGACGGAGTCCAACTCTCACCGGACACGTATCCGACTTACTGCCGGCAATGCGGACCAAACTCTGGCACCGGTCATACAGAGACCGAACGGCCCCTATCAAGGGGTCCGGCGCTCCATATTCCCGGAGCACCCCCCACAGGACTCCACGAGGGACACGGTCGAACGCTTTCTCCAAGTCCACAAAACACATGTAGACTGGTTGGGCGAACTCCCATGCACCCTCCAGGATCCTGCCGAGGGTATAGAGCTGGTCTACTGTTCTACGAAAGCCACACTGCCCCTCCTGAATCCGAGGCTCGATTATCCGACGGATCCTCCTCTCCAATACCCCCGAATAGACCTTACCAGGGAGGCTGAGGAGTGTGATACCCCTATAGTTGGAACACACCCTCCGGTCCCCCTTTTTAAAGAGGGGGACCACCACCCCAATCTGCCAGTCCAGAGGCACTGTCCCCGATGTCCACGCGATGCTGCAGAGGCGTGTCAGCCAAGACAGCCCTACAACATCCAGAGCCTTGAGAAACTCAGGACGGACCTCATCCACCCCCGGGGCCTTGCCACCGAGGAGCTTTTTGACCACCTCGGCAACCTCAGCCCCAGAAATGGGAGGCCCCGTCTCCGAGCTCTCCGACTCTGCCTCTTCCGAGCACGTGTTGGTAGGATTGAGGAGTTCCTCGAAGTACTCCCCCCACCGACTCACAACATCCCTAGTTGAGGTCAGCAAAGCCCCGTTCCCACTGTACACAGTGTTGACTGTGAGCCGCTTCCCCCCCCTGAGACGCCGGATGGTGGACCAGAATCTCTTCGAGGCCGTCCGGAAATCGTTCTCCATGGTCTCACCGAACTCCTCCCAGGCCCGAGTTTTTGCCTCAGCACTGTCATTGCCCACGTGAGCATTGAAGTCCCCCAGCAGAACGAGGGAGTCTCCGGTAGGAGCATTCTCCAGTGCCTCCCCCAGAGACTCCAAAAAGGGTGGGTACTCTGAACTGCCGTTTGGCGCATAGGCACAAACAACAGTCAGGACCCGTCCCCCCACCCGAAGCCGGAGGGAGGCTACCCTCTCGTTCACTGGGGTAAACCCCAATGTACTGGCACACAGCCGGGGGGCAATAAGTATGCCCACACCTGCTCTGCGCCTCTCACCACGGGCAACTCCAGAGTGGAAGAGAGTCCAACCCCTCTCAAGAGGACTGGTTCCAGAGCCCAAGCCGTGCGTCGAAGTGAGTCCGACTATATCTAGCCGGAACCGCTCAGCCTCGCGCACCAGCTCCGGCTCCTTCCCCATCAGAGAGGTGACATTCCACGTCCCAAGAGCTAGCTTCAGTAGCCGAGGATCAGACCGCCAAAGCCTCCGCCTTCGGCTGCTACCCAGCTCACATAGCACCCGACCCCCTTGGCCCCTCCCACGGGTGGTGAGCCCGTCGGAAGGGGGGAAACCTTGTTGATGCAAAGTTTAAACCTGGATAAATACTCCGACTTCTGAAACAGACAACCAGCAGCCTGTGGCTCCTATCATTAGCTGATTGGACTCTATGAATAAAAATGACTGATGCCACAAAGCTGGGGAATACAGTAAGAGGATAGGTGTATTTCAGGAAGGCATTTCCTCAGTTTGGGATGCATATATAAGTTGAGGAATTGGAAGTAAATCAGAGGAAAACAGAGTGCTACTTGTAGGATTACTAAAGAAGCAAATCAAAACCCTAGTTTGACTGCACAACATCTTGAGGAAGAGAGTCTGGAGTGTTGGAGTACTGTTCATTAAAACATTTAAACAAGCCTGGTGCATTCTGGAAAGTTCGATGGAGTAAGAAGATAAAGACTTTTAAGCAGTTGTCACAACAAAGATGTTTGGAGGAAAGAAAACAAACTGTTATGCTGAGGGTTGGATTGATTATCCTGATTTATGTTGTAACTCGTGGAAATGGGAACTTTGTTACTGGTGGTTGGAATGACAGATGAGATGAAATGTCAGCAAACATCACAAGATCTGTGAAACTAAAGCAGGGCTTCTTTAACAGCATGGTTGTAATGACCTTCAGAGTCTTCAGACTGAACAAAAAATTTAAAGACCGTATATGGAACGAAGAATATTACACGAGTAACAACCATTTGCAATCAAAAGAGGCAAATGAGAACTGAGACTCTTCTCAGAGTATGAAAGGCTTTTACAAGCTGCAATTGTTGAAAAAAGAAGTGCCTCCAAGTACATGCAAGGTGATTTTTATGTGATTGTGAAACTGTAAAGATTTGCTTCAAATATTAAAGATGCGCCACCTTTAACTCAAAATGTTTCTGAAGTGTCGTCATTTAGGTCATTATTGGAAAAAACTGCAATTTTTTTTTTCTGTTGTGCCCAAACTTATGCATGTCACCAAAAGATAAATCCCACTTTACTCTGTTGAATGGATCCAATTTACTATGTTGACACATCCAGTCTGAGTCTTTCACTCCCCTCAAATCAAACACAACATTAAGCTGATATGTGCTTTTACTTTCATGTAAATGTGAATTTCCTGCAGCTAGTGATGTGTTTTTTAAATGAGTATCACCTAAATGAGTGGGCTGTACGGATGTCAAGGGATCTGAAAGTGAGGAGGCTGAAATCTGTGTTTTGGTGGGTTTTTTTCCCCTCCTGTATGTCAGAGCAGGCAGAAGTGATCATACTGACGGAGGAAAATGCCTCAGACTTGCCTGGATAAACATGCTTAGGCAAGATACTGAAATTCTCCCACTTGCTGTTTCTCCCTTTTTGAATCCCTGTTTTAACTGACATTACCTCCAGTGTTTACACCAAAAAGCTGGCCACTGATTTTTAAGCAATCATGGAGCACAGAGGAAACCAGCTAAAAGTTAACACTGATTTTGAACTTAAAATGGACACAACATCTCACGGTATTCAGATTTGACATGTGTGTTTACAGGGACTCGTTCCTCCTAGACAGTCTGTATACAGAATTTGGAGACAAAATGAGTTTAACTGACATTCCTTTGAGATAAATGGTAATGAGGAGAGGGCAGCAGAAAGCAGGGTGGTCATAACACATGCAATTGGTTTTGACAGCACAGAGAGGTGGTTAGTCTTTCCATGCCTCTATCACCACTTTATCTCTGTGGATACTGAGATGTGCATGCCTGGCAATAATGGTTACAGACCCAGACAGTGAAACAAGCCATTCTTCCTCCCACTGCCGTCACATGACTCCTTTTCCCTGGATTCCACTTAAGCGCCAGACTCCATGTGATAAACACTGGGTGGGGTAGCTTCATTCAAAAATGGCCTCAGATTTTTAGCTTTTTTCTTTCCTCCGTATAACTCTCCTTTGGGGGCTCAAATCATCAGGCATACTGTGCATAAATGCATCCATATCTCCTTTCACATTTTCATAAAAACATAGCATTTAATGCATCCGGACTTTCTACCCCGCGCTGCTTCTTTACCATAAAACCATACCATAAAAGAGCTTCCAGGCGTCTGACTGCTTGGTACAAGCTTTGTTTCAGGAGAGCAGGAAATTTGCTGCACTTGCATGTATTCAACCCCCCCCCCCCCCCCAAAGTGTTGACACTTTGATAGATCTCACCTGAGATAAAACAACGAGACATAAAACATGTCTGCGCTTCATGCACTTACACTCTGCATAACTCTGAGAGGAAATCAAAAAAAGAAGAAGAAAAAAAAATCCTCTTAAGTCTTTGCTAACATTTTCTGATGGGAAACAACAAACCGAGCAGACTACAGATAGCAGACTCCTCGCTGGGCTTCTCTGATTCAGAAATCTCCTTAAAATATCTCTGCTGGACTTGATTCCTCAGTCACGGAACAATGCCTCTCAACATTCTGGGATGCAGCAGAGACACACACAGCCCAAATGAACAGTAATATGAAAACACTTTTGCAATCGATCAGTGCCTGAGGCAGAGCTCACATTCATGATTGTCCTCTCAGCAGTCAGGTTTCAGGAGGCAGGCTTCAACCTAAGTATAACCATGAAAGACAACAAATATCCTCAAGAGTAAATTCCTGGAACAGCTAAGCATTGCCCACCTGTTTGCCTACTGTTTGAATTTATTTAACACGATCTCACTGCTTTGGCTCAACACTGCAGTATATAGTGCAATTTACAATTCTTCAGCTAGAAAGACGTGCAGTACAACATATATTTAGTTATAACACACAGATGTTTTTTCTTAGTCACTCATTTGGTTTGTAACAAATCACAAGATAGTGGCCATCACCAGACTTTATAGTCCAAGGTGATAAATTATCTCATATTCTATCAAAGAAAACCCAGAACATAACAATAACATTTACAATAGTAATTTAAATCACAAAATTCACCACCTAAAATTGGAAAAAGTATCTTAGCAACAATGCGCTGGTTGAAAATACAGGTGTGGAAAATAAAGTGAACCCTTTTTCAGGTCTGAGAGTTGTGTATCAGAACATAATTTAAAAATTAATTTGGTCCTTATCAGTTTTTAAAGTTAAGGAACACATAACCTCAGATGAAAGTCACATGACATATTACACTGTCATTATTCATTTAAGAAAAACTAAGTGAAAATGTAAGTACAGCCTTACTGCTTCCAAAGGAATTCAGAGAATAAGTAGCAGCCAGGTGCTTTTAATCAAATCCACCTCATTAATTGGTCATTAATTAGCACCTCTATATAAACAAAAGTTGTGTTAGTTTGCTGGTCTGGAACATTTGGGTGTGTGTTAACACAACACCAAAGAAGAATATTCACATGTGGAAAACCCTCAAGACAGCTGTCAATCTTCCCAGGGGTGAGCGTCCTGGTAAGTTCACTTCAAGGTCAGACTGTGCAGGCCTCAGAGAAATTGCAAAGAAGCCAAGAGACGCATCTCAGAACATGGCAGCACAGCTGAGGTTTGCAAAGCTGAATCTGAACAAATAAGATTTCTTGAACAACGTCCGTTGGACAGATGAGACCAAAGGGGAGATGTTTGGAGAAATCAAAATGCAGCATATAGGCACAAACACAGCAGTGGAAGTGTGATAATTTGGGTTCGTTTGGCAGCCACAGGACCTGGACACCTTGGAGTCATTGAGTTGACCATGAACTCCTACCAAAATATGCAAAAACAAATGCCAGCAAACCTAAATGAACAATGAAGCAACATTATTAGGAAGAGTGGACCAAAATTCTTTCTCATTGATGCAAAACATCCATCCATTTTCTATACCCGCTTAATCCGTCGGTCGGGTCACGGGGGGCTGGAGCCTATCCCAGCGGTCATCGGGCGAGAGGTGGGGTACACCCTGGACAGGTCACCAGTCCATCACAGGGCCACACAGAGACAAACAACCATGCACACTCACTCCTAAGGACAATTTAGATCTATTTGATCAATATTTGACAATAATGCTTCTTCTTCAACATAAAACATAGAGCACAAAATACAATAAATAGGAACTGATTCCCTGTGAAAACTATATTTTTATGTATTTTCTAGGTGCTTTAACATCTTTTAACTGTTCATTCTTCAGCCTGTACACGGTGCATATAGCCTAATATTAGCCAAATAGAAAATAAACAGGAAATACTAAGCTGGTATTCGATATATAAATCTGGGTGACGACAATGCAGGTGTTTTATGAGATTGGATGCGTTCCCTCCTTTGGCTCCTATAGCTTGGTGGCAGCGCCTGCACTGTGGACGGCCATCGTCTATTGCTTTACCGTCTGTGCCTTGTTTAAACTCAAAATAGTTTCAAATGTGGCTTTTGGAGTTTGTTTTTTGATTAGTGGTGCCACAAGCACGCTGCGGCAAACTCGCCGCTCGGGCCCGGTGCTTCTGCTGTGGTGAGTGTGTGTTTGTGTGTGTGTGTGTGTGTGTGTGTGAGTGAGTGAGTGTTGTGCCGTGTTTGTGACAGCTATGCGCACGTCTGGGCGAGACAGAACTTTAGTTTCTAAAGTGAATTTCTATCGAAGCTGAGCTGTCGACTTAGAGTTCGTTCTTGCAGTCAGAAACACACAAACAGCCAATCAGCTGTTGGGCGGACCCTGCGTGCGGAAACAGCCTATCATATCCCGGAGGCTACCAGTAACAGGCAAACAGCCAATCATTCAGCAGCTGTGTAGTTCGGTTGCAGTGGTTGCAGTGTGGGATTGTTTACTAGGGAGTAACAAGCGATGAGAAGCCAGGAGGATGGTCGAGGCGGCCACTGTGGTGGAAACTGACACCATTAGTATAGTAATCCATGGTATAACCGTAGTGTAGAATATCTAGTAAAGTAGGAACGGTTTGGCAACGATTTTCCAACGATTTGGCAACTCTAGTCAAGTAAACTTCCTACTTCCTCAAGTAGACTACGTATGGAGGCTACTAGCATTGTTAAATGTGCACACTGGACTACACCTTTTGATTTTGGGCTTCACCAGCAGCCTGAGACTTATGACCACAAGGCGTGCAGGACCCATGGAGAGCACAGATGGGGCCTGTGGCAGAGGCCTGGGTTTCACAGGCCCGAGCCAAGAGAGAAAGTAATCCATCAGGCCAAGGCCCTCTGGTGCCTAGGGGGTCAGTCACTGATCCTGTAAGACTGATTGGGCCTCTGTGGGAGAACAGACCCCCTGACAGTGTGGACATCAGTGCCCGGCTTGCTCCATTGAGGCTTGATCTGAACTGGTCTAAGCCAAGGCAGTGACCTGCTTCCATTTGGATTCTGTGGAGGCAGCTATGTAGATCAAAGATATCAGTCTGTACTGAACATGTTGTAGGACTTCAGTGAAATTACTCTTTGAACTTCCAATATTTAACATATCAAAGCAAAATTAGCAAATAATTCAGATATGAAGATCTGTCATTCTGACACAAATAATCAATAACGTGTACACTTTAATGCCTTAACAGTTTTATGACATAAAATCGAGCAGTGGAAAACTCAAGGTGAAGTAATAGGATTCTAATTATTTTATCTAACTGTGATGAACAGATGAGGCCAGAGATGGCATCAGCCAGATGGGCAGCTGGAAAAAGCAGCAGCCAAGGCAAACCACATGATTGACAGGTGAATGAGTAGACACGGAGAGTGTTAGACAAATGGAAGCAAAGATATAGTTTGACAGACAGATGGGAACGTAAATGGATGGTTTGGCAGCATGATAAGGTAAATAGGCTGATGGATCACCGAACAAATGCAGGAGGAGAAAGGCAGAAAATAAAAGAAGAAAAGAAAGGAATGCCTGCCTGCAGACAACAAAAGATAGGAAGCCAGATAGCCTGATAAACACAGATGGATTGTGTTGATACACAGGGAGGTGGGGCAAGATCGATAGATTGTTTTATTCTATTTGCTTGGCAAACTGAAGATTTGATGTGGCTGGTATCAAGGCGATCTGTTTCCGACGACGCCAGGCGTGACTGTTACAGATGGCGAGATAGCGACACATCTCAATCTTTGGCTAGCCTCACTGCAGTCAATCTTAGCTGCAGTGCTAGCACCGCTTTCAGTGGTGTCATCACTTCTGGGTTATCATAAAGACTTGATCTATAAAGCTCTAGCCCTAAACAGGATTTATCTTAGGCGGTTTAAAAAAAAGGTAAGCATGGATCAAAAACTAAAAGAGTTGTAGCTTGGAAGAACAAGGTCGCCAAATGGAGAAAGGAAAAATTCTTCAACTCAGTTTTGAACAAAACAAAATGGATGCCCTGACAACCCGACGCCTCATTACAGCTGCTTACGTTTATCATGTCAAAATGGAAGACAAGGCTGTGCAAAGTTTTAGAGGCAAGGGCTCTCCTAGTTAGAAAGGTGGCTTCTCTCCGTGGCTGCTTGAGGGACATGGGGGTGCACTGCAACAGCATTGATGAGTGTTCCAGGGCTTATAATAGACAGGAAAGACCTAGAAAGCATGCCCTTTAGAGATGCAGCATCTCTCACTGTCTGACAGCTTACAGGGCCTAGGCTTCACAATGACACCTTCACGGTGTGCTCAAGATGACACACAAACACACATGCTCACAGGTGTTGAAAAGTCTCTGAAAGCCAAATAAGTTTTGCAGCACAGGCACATAATTACACACAGACAAGCATAAGCACATGCGTGCACTCACACACTAATTCATTTGTGATGCGGAGATAATATCTGACAAGTGGAATCTCAGCATCATGCTGACAGTATTAATACTTAAAAACTATCCAGGCTATAAAAACATCCAACGTTCACTCCAAAAATGGGCTTCTGGAGACAAACATCTGTTTGTGCCATGTTAGGGAAGCAGTGCGACTCTCACTGTAAACAAAATAAAGCTACTGTAAAGCCCATTTCTAGGAATAGAGTTGAATTTCTGTCAGAACTGTGAAGAATGTAAGTAACCAGTCGTACAATGTTCCCGGGCCATTTACACAACAAAGGACAGCTCCACATCAAGACAACAACTCACAAGTAGAAATTAACTAATGTGTTAATGTGTTGTTGAAAAAAATAGTTGACAAAATTCAGAGCTTATTAAAAGAGATGTGCTATTTAGTTGGAGCTATAAAAAGTCCCACTTGCGACTGTGCAACTGCTCCATTAATCATTTCTTCATTTATTTCATGCTCTCAGGCATCAAAAAATGTTACACGATCTACCTAACTCTGTATCTTTAACATGAGGTGAAACATCTTAGATGGTTTACCACAAAGTGTAACTTTAGTCATCTATTGATCAGCAGAAACAACAATTTTCATCAAAAGCAAAGTCTGAAACCGGCTTGACAGCCGCTGAGTTTTCCAGTAACAACTCAAACTGGCATCCAATCTCAGGCTTCTCCAGCACTCCCCGCCACTGATGCCAGCTTAATAAAACATGGTGTTGTGTGTTATTTATTTATCAAACCCCCTTTTGATGTGTCCCAACTCACAGTCAGAGTAGTGATGGAGATCACAGAAGGCTTTAGAAGTGAGCAGCCTCGTTCTTTCCTTCATGCGATCACCATCAGACCCATTTGGCCATGTGAAGATGCGCCCTTCTGTTCACATGGGGGATGCAGGTTGGTGCGCTTCCAGAAACACTTTTCACTTTCTCTTTTAAAATAAATCATTCATACTGAGAGATGCTCCCTCGTGTACACAAAACACCACAGCCCGTCCTGTGATGGGCTACACTTTGCTACCTTCATGTTTTTGCTCGTGCACTGTCTGTGTCGCTGTCAGTGTAAATTTTGGTGTAGAAAACTTAAAGCAGAGGTGACGGTTGCAGGACATATAGACACACTGGCTGAAGATGCAGCAGTTATATTACGCCTTTAAAGTTTTAAAATTAATCATTTGGAATTTCTTTTCAAATATTTTGATTTGCTGAGAGTTCTTGATGTTTCTTTTGATATTTTTAGTTGTCCTTCAGTTGAAAATATTTTCATGCTGCAGACAACGTGGCCATTAACTCATCCGCCTTCACACGGTTGTAGATTTGTCTGAGTCAGGACTGACATACAGGTTCAGTTTTAAGGTTGCCTCAGCACCATTTCATTCAAATACTTTTGCTACATCAGTTACTGTCCACTACCTGAAAGGACAAAGTGGTTACATTTCTAAAGGTGTGTATTGACCATGCACATGCTGTGTATGTTTGTGTGTACTGGTAGCTGCAGGTCGACTACACATACCCACAGCCCACACATCTCATGCGACAATGGATTCTGTGTGGATGAAAAATTCATCTGTCCCCTTCACTTATTCATCAAGGAGGATGAATTTTCTGCAGGGATGCCCTCCAGAGAGGCGACGCTCACATGCCAGGCGGCCTGCCGCCACTTTACCCACAAGGTTTTCAATAAAACAAGCAAACAACACTATTCCAACACCTATAAATAAGTGATCGTTCCTGAATAAAGTGCTGTACACAAACCCCCTCGCCGGGGCCTCTCATCACACATTAATAGGAGCCTGTACTGGCCAAAGTTATTTCTCTCCTCTCTCCCTCCTTCCTTCAGTCTCTATCTTGTAGCAGAGTGAGAGAACAGTCAGCAGAGGGGCAGTCGGATCATCTTAATAGCATCACCTGGCTCACTGCTAGTTAAGATACAGCGCTATCTCTACTATGATTTATTAGGCTATCAACATGCACTGCCCCTTCTCTTCCTCTCTCATCCCTTTCATCCACAGAAAAACACAACCATGCATGCGCACAGAAACTTGAGTTACTTTCTTAGTTATTTCTCTTATTCCAGAGACAGGTTGTTCACAAGCAGTTTGAACATTCACAGAGGTAACTCGCCAGATGCTTGGGCATCTGTCAACACGGTGCTATTGTTAGTTAGTTTCTGATGAGATTTACATGGCAAAAAGATATACTACTGAGAATTTGAGAGGGGCTCACATCTAATCCGTGCACCTGCATCTTGGCAATGTAAAGTCTCTTTTCCATTCCGACCAACACACACAACACGAGCAGATACATAGAACCGCCCACTCAATCAAGACTGCAAACTTACACAGCAGCTTGAGTCTGATTTAGATGCGAATGTTCCTGAAGCTCAGAGGATCTGAAATACCATACTTGTGTAAACACACATAGCACACCTCCTATAATTGAAAATGAGGAAGACATGAGAAGTTCTTGCAGACTCATGGCTATTTTCTACCAGAGGAAATTAATATTTTTTAGAAATTTGGGGATTTTACTGACTTTGTGTTTATGGGAACCATCTTATTCTGCTCTTTACGTTTGCAAAATGAGGTCTTAAAAGAGTAGCTTTTGATGTATTATGCCCTAATCTTTAATATTCCTTAATTTAAAAGTTTTACTCTGGGCATGAGTGCACTGAATTAACTTTTAAGATTTAGTTCCTGAGGCCTTTACTTTCTGGGGCTATTTGGCTTATTATAGTTTTTTCTTGCCCTGACTGATGTGTGTGTGGAGACACAAACACAAACTGTGCACATCAAACCTGTGCTGATTAAAAAGGAACTGGGTCGCAAGTGTCCTGGCTGGTGGCACTTTTTACTCTGGCTCAATAAGCCCCACAGTTACCCAGAATCCCTTGGCATCCATGTCAGAGTCAGGGCCTGCGGCAACACACCTGTGTCCACACTTCTTCTCTGGGATCAATTAGCATTAAAGTTTCAGAGCTGCTTTCCCGCTGGGTGGACATAGTGTACACTGGAGGGGTACAGCCTGAGAACAGCCACAGAAAGGGACTGACAGAGACGTGAAGAGAGACATGGATTTGTAGACACACACCGGAACTGTAAAACAACAGACGCATACACAACCATTCCTCATTCTTCTGCCTGTACCAGCTACATTTTTGGCTCCAAGTCCAGGGTTCTGCGTGTTTTTCACGAGAGAACTAATGAAAAGGTCACTTTTTTTTACTACAGCGGTTCAGTTGAAACTGTACAATGTAATTCAGACGCATCTGATATTATGTGAAGACCAACAGCAACATAACTGATGACACATGAATGATTTAATGTTCAATGTTCAGACTGCTGGCAATTTCTTTAGGGCAGTGCAGCAACATCCCTACGCTTAAGGAACTGGTTTACAATTCTAGGTTTTGTTCAGCTTTTACAGCTTTGGCTGTAAGGACGCCTACCTGCCTGTCCATATCTCTACCATAAAAGTAGCAAGATTGGTGTTACTGTGAGTGACCCAGGGGACACTATGCAGTTCATTTTGACTGATTTCAATTGCACTTCAAACTACCTCAAAATCTAGTCTGGAGCTACACCACTGGAAGATTCAGCTAGAGCTCCTTGCAGGCCGTCTCGCTTGAGCTTGATTTCTGACTGCTGAAAGGACAGCTCTCATCATTCTTACAAGCTAAATCTGTCTGGAGTTGGTAACTGTGGAGACCAGCTTGACCAGCATGAGCTCAGCATGGTAGCGGGCATCGGCTGATCACAAATTACATTTACAAAAGCAATCTGGCCCACCGAGACAACCAACGACTGAACAGCTAAAGATTGCAAAAACTGAATTTCATGCTTTTATTTTTTTTCTTCACGACTTTTCTAAACCCAATCTAGTTACTATCTAGATGTGGCAAAATGCCCACTGGACATCGAAAGAGGTACTCTCATATGTTGCTTACTGGATTAAGCTAGCAAATCTGAACATTGCTGCACGGGCTGCATTGGCCAATCACTTTTTGTTCTTTGTTACACTGACCTGATCTCTCTATAACTAATAGCTCCTCTATTTGTTCAAGAAGAAAAAATAAATATTACATCTAGTTTCAGTGGACAAAAGTCTTTTTGCATGTGGGATGTAGGCACTAACAGAAAAATCTGTAATTATTAAAAAAAAACACATGTTCTTGGGCCTTAAACAAGCTAATTAAACTCCAACTATGTGATTTCCTGAAAAAGAGACACAACCATTAGATACTGTAGTTGTCATAAAAGCTCTTTAATTGGACACTGAGATGTGAATTTACTGACAATATCTGTACTTTCTCATCGTGTCTGTCACTGAGCTTAATTTGTATTAAAGAACTATTAAAAAAAAAAACCACTTGATTTTTAATGATTTTAGTCCATTAGTACAAGCGTCTCTCCATATAAATTAAGCGTCACATAGCTCGTCCAAAACTAACAGACAGTCAACAAGTAGGCGATCGTGTTTGTTTTGAAGGGACTGTTCAATCCTGGGGCTTTCACCCTGGGTGGGCTTTCCCACCACCATGTGTCACTTTACAGGGAGCATGGATGTGTTTGGCTGTGTATTCCCATCAATGTACGTGCGTCTGTATGTATGTGTGCCACTGAGGAAAAAGAGCACTGAGGGCAGCTGTACCTGCGCTGCCTCATGCTTGTCTCTTGACAGTGCCCTTCACATCACAGCATGGGACTGGATATGGGATCTGACAGAAGTGACCTCCATGCCACATCAACCTCACACACACACACAAATAGACCTGCACAAGCAGATCTGCGCACACACACCTAATAACATGCTGGCATATATGATGATTTAGTGCTTGTGCCATTAATTCTAAAACAGAAACTATGTTGGCACACAAGACATAAGAAATACAAAAACGTGCTTTAAAATATTCATAAAACACCACATTTTCTAACACATTTGTGTGATGTACATCCACAAACTGCACACCAGACTTTCCCCTTTAGGCTACTTAGCCACCCAGCCCCCCCCCCCTCCCTGTCAGACAGCTATCAATAGGGATTCCAGCAGAGCGTCTGCTAGACAGCATGGGTAAACAAAGACGGGATGAAAAAAGAGCCTGAATCAAAGGCAGAGTGAGGGCCTGTTATCCTCTCTGAGCAGGAAATCATTTGCTGGCAATTTGTGACTCATTTTGAAGCATTTTGTGCAGGGGGTACTTTTGTCACATATGTAGTGACAAGGACGTGGAATGTGGGGTGTTAATTTTAGTGGTAAACTTTTACTTATACATTTAAAATATCAACCCGTTTGTTCTTTTTAGAGCTGTTGTGTCCAGAGATTTGTTTGCTAATCAGATTTTTGGTGTGTGTGATTCAAACAGAAGGCCATAATTGATGGAATCAGTGCCAGCACAATTCAGTGTGATTGATAGAGAGCAGAGGAAGCACTTAAATTTGTATTTTTGCTCTCCCTGCTGTAAGTTATAAAGAATATACAGCACTTGTGCCACGGTCTAGAATTCAGCAGAATGATCATTTTATTTGGCATGTCTTTTCTTAACTTTTCAATCAATACAGCGCTGCCACCTTCTTTAACCGATTAGCCTTATCTTAATCCCCATAAACACATTGTTGTTACAAGTAAATCAATTTCCTTCGCACTCTTTTCACCAGTGACATATGTTACTAGCCTCCCAAAGGCCTAATTGAAATTAAGTTAGGTGACCTTTGGGGTACCTATAGGGGCCTAATGTTCTACTACCCCCCTTCTATATTTCATTTGCTCAAACCTCATAAATCAGACTGTTGAACTTGGTTGGGATGATGGTCTCGACCTTTCTTATGACATTTCCAAATGGCCACATCATCCACCTAGGATCATGGCACCATGAAAGGCACCCAACCATAGTATATGAAGATGAGGATGAGTCCACTACACTGAGTGCAGGGGAGAAAATGGAGCTGTGGCACTGAGAAACAGCACTGATTGCCACAAGTGGTGTTCTGTGACCACAGTTTCTAAGACACATTTTCTCAATGATGACAGGTCTCACATATAAGTGTGTGGAATGATTTTGACTTAGACAAAAGACAAATTCAATACTCAAGTTTTGCAAAGAGGCATTTCAAGTTAATTAGACCATCTTAGAAGCTACTGGGAGACAGAAAAAAGGCTCCATCAATGAAGTGGGTTTACATGGTCTTTACTGCAGCTCTGTTTGAAGACGTCCTTGTTGTAATGTGTATCCAGATCGACTGCAGCAACAGCAGGACAAAGCTCTCTTTTCTGCAGTGCTGTACATGCATGGGCTGCCAAAGAAGTCCTTTGTATTTGTGTGTACTGCAGGGAGAGAAGTAAAGGTCCACTTCTGACAAGCCTGGAGGGAATAGGAACATCTGGTGGACCGGCTGCTCCTCTGGTTAACATGCTCCTCCTTGGTGGCCCCTGACGACACACACTCGGGTACCATGTGCACACAAACGCTCGTGTTGACATATACACATATGAACGCAAAGTGCATGTACACATGTATATATATGTAGTAACACAGTTTCCTTTCTTGGATAAATGTGCCATAGTCTTTTACAGTAAATCCAAATTTTGTTCATCTCATGTAAGTAATGGTCCTTCATGGCAATAGATTTAAAACCATTACTGCAACAGAGAGCAACAAAAATAGAAGGCCCATCATTCATGCAATGAGACTGAAGAGCAACTATGTCCAATTTGCACCAGATGCTCCTCAGAGCCGAATTAAGCCGGCATTATAGCTTGTGGAAAATGTCATGTTATTGGCAAGGTGAACCCTCTCCATTCCAACTCCTGCTCTTGATGTTGCTATGCATGGATTTGTGCTGGCTCACTCCCATATCCACCCTATAATCGACTGAATACAGAGGCATGACATTTTTCATCTTTCTCGCTCTGTCATTTACACGCATGTGCACATGAAGTCTTCACTCGCACCTCTGCTCATCTCCACTGACATGTCATCAATGCCACTCTGGACGGAGCCCAGCGTCAATTAACAGTTTCTTCACTTTCGTTAAGCAAGTCATGTTGGAGGCGGAGTGTTATGGGTGTGTAACAGGATACGGCAGGAAGAGTGGGTTACTATGTCTCTGTGAAAGGTTGAGTTACTTGATAAAAGTGGCAGCAATCTGACTAGAATGATTGCTCACTGCCCCAGGGCTGGCAATTGGTGCCCAAGGCAAGATATTGCACTAATAACTCCTCTCTTTCTCCCACACACACTCACACACATTTTGGAGTCTGTGCCCATATATTCACTCCCTAAAATTTTCCTCATTTGACCAGTACCTTAGCACCTCACCCCAAACTCAGTGATTGCAGAGCAATTTTTTTTCCCTTATATCGTCAACATGAGGATATTCGGCTCTCATAATGACAGTAAAAGTACGTGGACTCTCAGAGCCAAAGATCTAATCTCCAGCTTCTGGAATACTTCAGCCAGGCCTGACACAGTGGAAGGAGGGTGTATATGTCAGAAGCAGGCTACACTTTCAGAACAACCCTGCCAGCCCGAGTAACACCAAGCTGGTTTCCTGCCAGGGCCTCAGCATCCTTCCTTCAACAATCTATGTAATGGACGTGCTAATGATGGTAAAGCAGCCAGTACCCTCAGAGAGCAGTAATTTAGACAGAACTAACGCTATTGCCAGTGCAGTCATTTCATGGTGACGATATGCTCCTGATATAGCCCCCCCCCCCGAGCCTGCTCCCCACACTCTGTGGTTTCATTGTGGCAACATGACAAGAGGAGATAATTAGACAAAGCATGCGTGCACACATTTTCACCAACTTAAATGAAAAAAAAGAAATGGAATCTGAACAGAAAATACCACTCCAGACTTATTGTAAATGTTTACTTTCACAGCTGTGTCTTGTGGCTGAGAAAGTGAGTGTATTGATTTTCCTTTTCAGAGAAATAAGACTAAAGGAAGGAACATAAATAAAAGCGAGGAAACTAGACAATGTTATGGAGAAGAGGAAGGAGGGTGGAAGGCATCGAGGTAGAGAAGATATTGCAAAACATAAAAAAGGCTATTTTAATGTTATTGGTAAGTGAACAGAAGACAGGGAGTTATTTTTACACCCAGCATCCTAACAGAATGTGTGAAGTGATGAACCTGTGGGATATACATTGATTTCTCCAATATTGAGCAACACAAGTAGCGTCTAAGTATCTTGAGCAGTGGCCACCTGCAGCTGACCATCACACACACCCAATTTCCAAATTGATGAATCTCACCAGGCATCTATGTGTTGCCTGCCATCAATCATTTCCACCTGAGAATGGGAGTTTGTCTGCGGGCATGAGTAGAATTTTATATGCAGTATCGCACAATCAGGGATGCATTGATAACTCTTACTTAGTACCAATATGGTCACAAGATTTTGAAATTTCAGGCAACCAAATTAATATGCTAGGAAATGTATTCAAAGTGCGTTTAAAGTAACTTAACATTTGACCTTAAATAAGCTCAAAATGTTCATATCCTGCGATGTTATTTTTTGGGAATTGAGAATGGGCATCTGTTGTAGCACCAATGCCATCTTATTTAGCTCCATCTTGCCATGAATCATAACATCATGTTGGTGCTGCTCATAACTTTGGTAGGCCTCTGCCAAAATTCAATGTGTGTGTGTTAGCACATTGTGGCTCAGATTTATTATCACTTTGCACCTGGCACAAATTCTGTTTTGACAGTAGAAAAATTGCTGCTGGTATTTTCAAACGGGGCGTGGGATGAGAAGCATGTTGCCCTGTGCCCTGCTGCACATGTATTTATGGGAGTTTCCCTTTCAGAGCACAAAATTGGGGGAGGAGTTTTTAAATCAATTACTCTGACTTATTTGTTTTACTCCAATTCGCTGCATATTGTTAAAGTTTACATGAAAGTTAAGCTCACAGTCTTTTAGAAACTAGTCTAAACTACCATTGGAACTGAACCATTAATCAGGTTCATGCTTAAACAAGCCGTACCCAAGTCGTTGGCATGTCACGTGATTCTGATTTACAAACGTTCCTGTTGTACATTAATGACTCTTTTCCACTAGTACCTATTTGGCTCAACTCTACTCAGTTTAGGTCGTTTTCCATTACAAAAATGGAGGACATCGAGGCGATGGTATACGTGCTGCTTGGTCTATGGCTTTGCGTGTAGCCATTTGCCTTGTTGACAATCACAGAAATAATAAAATCGCTGTTGCCGGGTTTTTAAACATGGCAAGGTTCTTGTTCAGGAGTAGCTTTCATTACTCATCAAGTGAACTCACTACCTAGCCAATCAGTGGCCTGGAGTCTGTAGACTTCACATTTTTGGGTCGACTCAGCTCGCTCGGGAACCCCGACTGAGTAGGTGCTAAAAATACCTGGTACCAGCTGCTACTACCTAAAGGAAAACCCTAGATCTCGAGTCGAGTGAATCCGATACTAGTGGAAAAGGGTCATAATTTCATTGAAATTAGCAGGTAGTGTCCCTGTTTTAGGGGACATAACTCCCATTGCCAATTTTTTTGATTTGCTACAACAAACCGATTTTCCAAGTTAAGTTAAGTAAATCATTTACTGATTTATTTTTTATGTCCAATATGCACAATTTGAAAATAATGAGTAGCCTTTGTACTCAATTTCTGGTATTGTGGCATTCCAAGGTCCTGTAATAGAATATTTTCAACACATACGCATCCAGTGATGAATTGCTTTGAAGCAAAAGGTCCAAAGTAAAAGTCACATTAGCGAGTCTAAATTGCCTTCTCGTTTGTTTAATTTTAAAAAATTCTGCAGACTTGTCTGACCCTCATCAACGGCCTATTCAACACAGTTTTTGTGGGCAGCGCTAAGCCTGATGATGCCATCAAGCTGTATTATGCTCTTTGATAAGTGGCAGTGGTAAAAGTCACAATAATGACCTCTGAGGTGTCCTGATCCAGAAAAATAATGAAGTTGGTGGAGGAAACGTAATTATCTGTATCACCTCAGTCAGAAATGTGCTCCTAAATGAAGACATCTCCTTCTGTTTTATCCCTTTTTAAATCAAATAATGTTTACTTAAACCGAATATAGTCTCTTCAAGCAGATACCCTTCACAGCCAGCTTTACTGATTAAAAATATAAGCATGGCTGCATCAGTGCGCATCTTAGACACATGCTGAGGGTAAAACCAAAGTTGTCCATGTAGCTGCACCTAATGTGATTGGGATACATTTTGACAGAAAATCAACTTTTAATGAAGAGCAGCGTGGTGGGAGAATTAGCCATTACCCTACAGAGCAGGCATAAAATGTTTATAAATGACAAAGATGTTGGCACTGACTGTTTTGAAAGTGCAGTGCTTGGGGAACATGCTGACGTTTAGACAGTAAGAGAACAGGGCACAGACTTTACCTCATCTAAGAAGAGAAAAAGATGGAGGGGGGAGAAAAAGGAGGAGGAGGCTTGTGAGAGACTGCAGTTGTGATGTGTATGAAAAAGGGAGACATTGAGCGACAGGGCGAGAGAGTTTAAAAGGCATGGTGTCTGTTGGCTGGCAGGATGGACGGAGGGAGTGAAGAAGATCTGCGACAGCCGAGCGTGGCAAGTGCGGCAGAACAAACTGGCGGTGACTCACGGGCTCCTTCATTCACCACTGTGATCAGATCCAGCAGGACAGCCCACCATATGGGATGGCACAACTTATTCATCCAATCAGTTGAACTACACACAGTAACAGAAGAGGAAAGGGATGCTGTGTGTGTCTGTGTGTGTGTGTCTGTGTGTGGAGGAGAAGGTGTCTGAATATAACAGTAAATGAAAGAGGAAGTGAGGAGAAAACAGCTAGAATAAGGGGTATAATTAATCTACTATACAGTCAACATAAAAGAGCAAATAGAAGAAAAAGGGTGTTACTGTCGCAGGGAGGAGGAGCTGTAAAGTGAAACACAGTGCTCCATGATTTTTTTGTTCTGGAATTTCCTAAACTGAATGTTTAACTGAACAATTGCACACATTCTTCCCTTTCGTGGCTACTTTGATGACTTTGTTAAGACATCCTTCACCAAATTAAATCCCATTTACATCAAGTTCTTGTCTTATAAACCCAACCAATTCTGATTTGCAATTTAACTATAAAATACCATGAATATAACACAATTAAAATTTGAATTCTCAGATACTTAAATTGGCTCTCGCCTCCCCATTCTCTGATTATTTGTTTATCCTCTTAAGGGGAAAAAAAAATCCCCCATGAATATGTCATCCAGATGACATACTGAAGAAATCAAATACATTTAAACAAATTATTTAATAAATGCTTCTCAGCATATAACATTGTGATAATCACTGTCTTTTCCAGGCCTCTGTAAAATGCAGATTAAGGCTAAGCTCTGAGGGGTGAAGGGCCTGGCAAATTGAGCCCCAACACACTAAGCACAGGAATAGAAACAGACATAATCTAACCAAAGCCAGATATTTTTGTGAAGAAAAGAGTCTTTCGACCTGGCTGGCAAGAGGCATCATAAACCCTTTTAAGAGGTACCTAAACTAGACTGTGCTTCACAGAAAGCAGAACCAATTTATTTAACTTCACAACATGCAGGGGCCCGACGATAAATGCGTCTGTCCTACGCAAGCAAAGCTGGCAAAGATACTGTTATCCACTTTATTCCTTTGCCACTTTGCCAACCACCATAATTTTTTTCTTTTGTGAGAATGATAGCGATCGTTGTCGGGTAATTTAGGGATTAGACCGGAGGTGATTGTAATCAGTCATTTGGTACATGTGGTGGCAATACTGGCCAAGATTTATCTTTTGTCTCTATTTAAAAAAAAAACTGAAATCCTTTGGCTAGGCGATTAAAAAATTTGGTTTTACATGATACCAGCATGCATTCTTCCAGTGTTAATGTGTGAAAAATGATTTTAAAATGCAGGTTTGGAGCAGCACAAATGAAGTCTGAAGCAGAATGGCAATTTTGAGAGATGGAAAAACAAAACTAAAAACATTTCTCTGTTTAGGTTTCACTAATTTTACGGTAAAAGGTGTATCTGAAGAAATAAACTAATTTACAAGGATCATTTTGACTAAACGGTTTGCTTTTTACAAAAGATTCACGTGTTGACTGTTGTGTAGTCAGAGGGCAGCATTAGCAAAAGTAAAGAAACCCCTCTCACATCTCGAGGTTAGTTGCAGTGTCACCACATTGCCACTCAATCTTATTCAAAGCCAATCCTTGTGCCTTTTTGTTGCCTTTGCCCTCTGCCACAGGCTCTCGTCTCGTCTCGTCTCTTCTTAGATCCTACACTTCAAATGATCTACTTTTACTTTTTTCTGCCCTTATTATAGGCAATTTAAGGGCAATTCAGTTTGGCAGGTACATGGCATATCAAAGAGGACTGTATTGATGTCTGAGTGCAATGACATGTTGTATCTTGTCATTAGTTTTCAGCTGTCAGAACAAAATAAAATGTCCTTAACCAAGAAACCCTCTAAGTGTTTACTATGTAGGGACACTCCCTATATATTGTTAGGCCCATACATTACTGTGTTTGGACACATTTTGTTTTTTAGATTTTTTCTGCTTACCAAATTATATATAGTTTACAATTATGTAATGAATATGGACTTCAAGTGCAGACTCTAAGCTTTGATTTGAAGGTATTCACATGAAAAACTGGAGGGAGGGTTCAGGAATTACACCTCTTCCATATATACTATCCTACTTTTCAGAGTCAGATGTAACTGGATAATTGGATTAAAGCCGTTTCATGGGAAGGCTGTTTTTGTCTTTGTTATTTCTTCATCAAATAAGCAGGTAAAAAGGTTTCAAGTTGATTCCAACATAATGTGAATAAGTTAATCTGTCTGAGAACAAGGACCCAGGGTCACTACGAGGTGCAAACCATTAATGAGTATCAAAAATAGAAAGGCCAAGATTAGACTTTCTTTGTGGAGTTAAAAATGCAACTTCTTACAGAGTTTCTACGGTTTTAAAAAGTATGGAGAAAGGCATTGACTTGGTCAAGGTCTGTGGCATACAACGCCATCTTTAACACAGGTGTTGGCAGCTCCCAGTGCCACTGGGTCACCTGTGTTAACTGATGATATGACAGACGACACACAGCTGTATGATTTCTGATATGCTGTCTGCACAGATTCAGCAAAATGAGTAGACTTGATTGGATCATCAACGACCCAGAACTTACTGTGAGAGCAAGATCAAATAAGTGGAATATCCTGACTGAGTTGGCCTCATTGCCTCCCTGATACAGCAGTACAGACAGCTAACTATTCCACAGATGACTTGAGATTTGGTCAACACATAACAAAAATAGAGACCTGATAAAGCATTAAAAAGTAAGAAACCCATGCTGTAGTGATGTCCATCAGTTCAAGGCTTGTTTGCATGATTTATGTTGAATGATGTTTGGTTATGCCTCTTTCTTTGCTAGTAGCAACAAATAAAATGTAGTGACATGGAGCAAAAAAAATTGTCACTGTCCAAATACTTTTAAATCCAAAGTGACTGTGTATGCGGGTTTCCATTGCAGACTTAAGAAATCTAACATTTTTGTGTTACAACTGTGTAGAAACACACAGAAATTCTAAATAAGAAAGTTGAGAGTGTGGTTGACCATCGTGAAGGCAGAGCTCCACCTCAAGGCAAAATAAACATTAACCAGTCTTTTATCTGACCACTGCCTGAAGGCTCTCACTACACATTTGCCTGTTGCCCTATGTAGGGCAACTGTATTTAATGAGAGGTGACAGAAGTAAAAGACTGTCTGCATCAAAAAAGGAAGAAAAAAAAGTGGCCACGTTCTGAGTCTTGATAATAGATGTTGCCATTCTAAGCCAATAATAGTGTCTATAATGAAATCAGTGGAGCAGAAAAGAGGCACTCTTTCATTTCCTTATGTGGGGCCGTGCGTTTTGTACATCCCATTATTCATCAGGTCCTGGCTGCTGATAACTGTCCCATTTGCATCTGAATCAAGAATGCCTTGCAACCCCCCCACAAAAAAAAAAAACTCCACCCATATGCAAATTGTGTGACCTAAAAAGAGTAGGTACTGTTTTTAGTATTTTTAATTTTTTTTACAACCAACTGTGACCTACTCTGGAGGTTAAGTTAGTACAGTACCTGAGAGGGTGGAACATATTGTTCTGCCAACATCACATCGATGATAGCAAAATATATTGTTTCACCTTTAGATGTGATTCATAAGAAATTAAAGGAGGTTTTTGGCGGGATGTTTGTATCCATACTACTTGTGCTGCCCCATTTCTCTTGACATGACCTACTTCCATGAACAAATGACAAGACAAGCATACATCAATGAGAACAGTGTAATCTTGGCCTTGCTTTTCAGAGAATAGCTGACTCACTCCAGCACACTCTGCAGTTCAAAGGTAAAAGACTTCCTTATTTAAAATCTCTGCTGCAAGTCAGGAGCATACTGTGTGATATTTGTGATCAATCATAACAGCAGAAAAAGATTGCCCTGACTGAAAATAATAAAAAAGATGCTATCCATAAAGCGGCGATCTTTTGAGGGATGAACTCCTCAGAGCAAAGTCTAGCTGTGCCAGACAGACTGTTCAAAATCTCTGTAGACGGACAGATTAATGAGCTGTGCCTTCACATACAGTACAGCAAACCCAAGATAAATCTTGGTGCAATCCACAGCCCTCTCAACAGCACTGTAAGGCAGTACATGTAGTCTCTACATAAACTTAAGAATATCTGCAATCTTTTCCTTTATTTGCCGATCCAAATCAAACAAAACACCCTCACACTAAAATTAAAAGAAACAAAAATGATAACTTCAATCATCAGTTTCATGAGCATGTACAAGCACACCTCTAAATGCCAGAGGGCAAATGGATAGACAATAGGTGTCGGGGTCCTTTGAGCACCCTGAGTTCAGGTCTTGGCCAATAAATAAGCTGGCACTGCAGTGGTGAGCTGCATTGACAATGATGTATGGGAGAAACACAATCTGTGGCTGTTATGAATTGGTTGGCTCTTGCGCGGACAATACTCACTCACACTCCCGTGCACAAATGCACACAAAAATACACAAAGCCATTCATAAGCAAGGACTCGGACACAAACACAGAATCAAGAGTCAGTAGTAGGGCCAATCATATCTTTCTCTCTTCCAGACAAATTCAATTTACATCCAGGACATATGTAAGCTGATTAAAACGGCCAACAAAGACTGGAGAAATATGTCACATCCTTCAGGACTGGACACAATGTTGAGTGCTGCTTTGGCAATGGCATGCTATTCCTTCACTGTCCTTCTCCATCTAAGTCACTGCTCCTCTCTCTTATGACCTTTCTGCATCACCTGACGGCATCATGCATCCCTTTCATCCATTTCAGTATCACTTCCTTTCCATTTCTTTTCTCTGCGCCTGTCCTTCCTTATGCCCTTGGAAAGGCAAACGCATTATTCATGATAGGCTATGAAAAGCATTTTATGAGCTCATTCATGTTTTTTTTTCCCCTTCACTATACATACTTAAAGATTGAGATTTCTATGTGCATCAGTAATGCACTCATGACCAACAGCTAGCGGAGGGCAGCTTCCATAGACTCTTAGTACCAAGGTGCAAGTCTTTAATGTATCATCCTCCAGAAAGTGGCCAATTTTAAAATACCACAAAAAATACTCTTATATTAAAATATTTGTTCCCCTTATTTTTTTAGAATTACCAAGTGTGTGTATATGTGTAAAAACAGTTTAATTTTCACACAAACTTTCAATGTTTATGTGGTAGTTATTCTTACAAATATGTGTTACTATCTGGGACAAAAAAACAAAACAAAGTAAGGACGTGAGAGCAGCTGTCTTTTTCCCCTTTGCACTCGTGGCTTGGGCGGAGCCTTGCCAGTCAAAAGTGTGTCGGAAACACACACACACACACACACACACACACACACACACACACACACACACACATATGCACTAGGGGCACCGCAATGTCTATTTAGCCACTGTAATAATG
This sequence comes from Leuresthes tenuis, assembly GCF_036924035.1. NCBI lineage: Eukaryota > Metazoa > Chordata > Actinopteri > Atheriniformes > Atherinopsidae > Leuresthes > Leuresthes tenuis. Next base: position 10,861,649 of record NW_027325365.1, on the reverse strand, counting down.
TCATATCACCAGAAGCTGTGTGAAGAACGCTTCTGAATTATGAAAGAGCTTGAGGTTAATTATGGATGGAAGGAGGGCAGAAATAATGCCTTAGACATTTCCATGAAACACATGGTTGGATTCATAGTTATAGACCCAGTATGCACTTCTTGGCAAGTATCAAGTCAGAGAGACTCCTTAATTAGCTAGTTGCTGCTGATAATAGTTGGTCCTTGTTGCGTGCGGATGTATTCAACCTAATTTCTGTTCAAGAAAAAGCTTCAAATGAGTGCATGAGATGAACATGTTTAACTCAAGCTGACAAGGAAAACTGTTCTCTTATCAACAATGAAGCCGCAAAAATTATCATATGAAGAACAATTATATTCAGCACTCATCCTTATAGGATGATGTGGAAAGTGATAGTGAAGACAGATGAAAGAAATCCACGAGGAGAGAATAAGTTATTGATGTTGACTTGTATCAGAACTTTCTTTTTGGGGAAAATATAGCACTTTCATTTTCTTTGTCTTTAAATGTACTCAACACACAAATAGTTGGCAGGTTTAATATTTCTCCCTTTTATACATCTGTAGACTGAAGTGTTATCTGGTTGAGGCAATCGATCGTCAGTAGTTTTATTTAATTTTTTTTACTACTAATGATTCCTTTGCAAGAGTTGCACCTGCAGCCCTGAGAGATTGTAATGGGCTGTCAGCCATGAACAAAGGCAGTGCTGCATTACAAAGGGGTCAGAGATTTGTTGCAATAGCAAGAAACTGGGGGATGTGGACTGGGTTGGTGGCACAACTTAAAGAGAGGCAAAAGGATCAGGGTGGAACTAACAAGGGGCGTGCCGTCGGCTGGATGGGAAAAAAGACGAGACCATTGGAGAAGAATGATGCTCCAGACGCCTGTGGAGCCTGGTGACCCCTGGAAGTTTTGTAGAGGTGTAGGAGGATTAGTCAAATGGCTCCACAGCTTTTGTGCCACGGTCTTGACAACTCGCCCTCTGCAGTGTGTCGTCATGATGGAACTTTTACTGAGAACAGCAGATTCCCCTCAGCCACTCCCCGTCCGCCCACCCGCCTCCCCCCAAACACTCTGCATCAAAACCAGACGATGAAAATAACTGAATCATCTGCATGTCAGTCACCAGTAACCAAAAGTTTTGTCTTACATCTGTAAAAATATTGTCTGGCAGTGACACATAATTTTAAAAGAGCGTATTACAGCTTTTTTTGAAGTATGAACAGCATTGTTTCTCACTCAATATATGTTATTCCTGCTATTTCTAGAACTGCGTGACACCTCTCTTGTTTTACAGATCAAACCAAAAGTCCTAGATATATATGAGACTGGATTCTTTATACAGAGAGATAACTACAGCTGAGTAGTTGTGACATAATAATCAAAACTTACACTTAAACTTATAGTTGGCTTCTGTGCTTTCCTCTGACTGCCAGCCGTGCATTTTCTATAGTAAAAATGATCAGTAGGAGCAAGGAAGTTAAACCTTTTGGTTTGGCTCAAGGTTTAAAAAAAGAAGAGAGCAAAGGGGAAAAAAGGACTTTGCTCCGACATGGTGAGCTTCAAAGGAAGCATCGTGGTGATGCACAAGGCCCTGTATGATGTCTCCTTGTTGAAATCCTCAGCACTAAGGGCCTTGGGACATCCACATGGCCCATTCACCCAGCTCTACTAAAACATTCAAAGCTTTGCCTCCAAAGGGCCCAAACTTTTGTTCCTTTGACAAAAGGTTTGACCAGAGGTTCTACCATAGAAGGGAGCCCCGTACAAAATCAGATTATTTCCACTGAAATCCTCCTTTCTCCACCTGCCAGTTAACTATGTCAGTGCCATTGTGTCCTCCCTGATAAAGCTCTCCAGTTTGGTATAATGGAGGCTGGATGTGCATTATTGCTTTTCCTGCCATTTATTCTATGAGGAAAGAGGCACACCCCACCCCCTCACTCTTTCCTTCTTTCCTTATTTATTTATTTTTCTTTGAAGAGAAATCTGGGCCACATGCCCAGAGGAACGCAAAGTGCTTTAATTCATTCGCACCTTTTCTCTCTGGCTGCCATCTCCAAGGCCTCTCTTTATGCCCAGAAGTGATTTGTTCAGGCTGGACCATCAAAGCAATTATGGCAGCGGCCTGCTTCCCTATTATGAAGAGAGATGACTGACAACAAGGGGACGTGCGGGGGTTGAGGGCACTTTGCTTCAATTTATTTGATCTGAAAACATTTTTTTCCCATCCACTTGAATAACAAAACACAAGCAAACTCTTCAGATTATCTCTTTGAATTTATTTGAACAACATCTCCTCATCCAATCCTCTTTGTAACATTTTTCAGTTACTTCTCTCACCTTGTGGGTCAAAGCGGTTGCCGCAGTTCGGTGATGCAGGAGAGATTGCAAGCGCTGTAACAAAATACTGAGAGGCATGGCAGGCAGTGATGTGTAGCAATTAATGTAATGGACATGAGAGAGCGCAATCTTTGGACTAATGAGAATGTCTTGTGTTACAGTGCAAATGCACAGGGTCGCCAAGACTCCTATCATCACTGGGCTATAGGAAGATGGCTCGCCACAAAAAGGGATACTCCATAAATGGATAATGCGGGCGGAGAGAGCAGCGTACGGCGCCACTAAGCCGATGTTCTATCCAAGAGTAATAATTCTGCCTGGAGTGACATGGGGTTATTGGGATGGATGAGGCAGGATGAGAGGAAAAATAAAGTATTTTAAGAAAACAGGGCATTAAAGTTGAAGAGTTGGATATCAAGAAATGGGGCAAAGTGAAGATGATAAACAGGAATGAAAGGGGGGAGAAGTAACAGACTAAGACGAGGACCGGTGTAAGGAGGAGGGCAAAAAAAAAGAGATGAGAGAGCTCAGTGTACAGGCAGCGATATGACACATTGGCTAATCAGTCTGCTGTCTTTCTCTTTCACAAGCTGTCATCTTGACCATCAAGTCATCAAGACCTTGCACCTCTCCCTCTCTCATTGACTGATTCCCCTGTTCAATTATTCAAGGTTTATAAGCATGAGCCATCTATTCAACAAGCGGCAGAGCCAGTAAAATAATGACAGGGTTGCTTCTTCAGCCCTACTGACTGTCATAAAAGTTTTACAATTGGCAAAAGAAAAATCAATTTCTCAGGCAGACTTTTGCCACCACCATAAACATATAAATGGTGGCATCAGGAGTGGAGAAAGAGTCCTACCATGAAGGAGACTTGAATAATGCAGATCATAAATGACTTTACATGCTCTCTCACTAATCATTATGTATGGTGGCTGGATATTTACAATGATGGAATGCTATATTTGGCCAACACATATATGCTGTAAACACGAGTGTGCATGCATATTCAGCTATGCTACAGCAGTGGTGTGTGTTTGGTGTGGGAATTAGGCGACAATTCTATGGCTGCAGTTTACACACTGACCTTGCTTTTCCTAAAAAAGCAAATCTGCGTGAGTCAATCTGACACTGAAATCAGGTCAACCTCTGGCCTGCCAGAGGACCGGACTTTGTAAACATTTCCAAATACACACACTATACACAAACAAAAACGACTTATGCAGCCATGGATGCATACTCTCTGTCTCACACACACACACACACATGCAGAGATGCACTCCTTTCCTTACTTGTTGAAAATCTTAAATTGCATTACAGCTCCCATCTGCCATAATCTACCCTGGAGCAAGATTGACCTGAACCACAGAGAGAAACTCATCCAGAGTAGAAAGGAAAATAATAATAACTGAGGTAATGCAGTGTGCAGCTTCATCCTTTCCTTAGCTGGCGATGCCTTCAGGGTAGTAGGGATGCTACAAACACAACAACCTCATCTGACTTCAAACTAAAGACTGACCCCTGTCCTCTTCAGCTGCTTCTCAGGACATCATCCTATCCCCACATTATGGACTTATGTAAACCTACAAACTTTACGTACAGACCAACTGCTAATTCATCGGCATGATTATCCAAGCACACACCACAGTCACATCAACACATGTATGCACACAAACCGAGTAACAAATCTCACCTTTTATTATCTTTCTGCTTAATCCTTATCCACTGGAGGCAGCGGGCCTGTACTGTGGCAAATTGTCTATTTTTAAACTTGACATATTAGTCATCTCTTGGGGAGTAACATTGTAATTTATGGAATTCATGAATACCAAGCTGTAGTGTTACCCCCCCCTCAGAGCTCAGTATAACTGATTTGGATGAATTCAGATAAACTCACAGAGACAGTTAGGTAGGATCCCCGTTTCTCTAAGAGCACAGATGTCAATCAACCCCAGCGGAGGAGGCTGCCAGCTTACACCATTTTGTGGAATGTGGTAAATTGTGTGAAAGCTTCTGATTTTCTTCAGCACTCCATAGAGGTGTGGTAGGATGCCTTTTTGCTGAGTTTTTCCCAACTATCCTGTTTATCCAGTCTGACAATTTTTTTCAGTTTGATTTGTTCTCAAGAGACAACTGTTCTCCAGCTCAGTTTAGCCTCCTTGACCTCTGTTATCACTGCATAATTTTAATTTTTTTGCACAGGTTACCCAAGAAATGTCCTTTAAATAATCCAAATCTGTAATCTCAGGCAACACATATGAACCCGTGAACCCCATTTCTTGCATTTTAAGGATGGAAATGAGGTTTACATGAAACTCAGGTTTAAGCAGCACAAAAATTATTTCACCGTTTCAACGCAGCATTCTTTCTATCACTAACATCTGCTGGTAAACCTCTGGCCAGAGATATTAGCTCTCAAAGCCAATGATCGCAAATTGCACACTTGAGGGCAATTAGTTTCACTGTTCCCTCTGAAGCTTACAACAACAAATATGTCATCGTGAGAATAAACAGTGATTATACATTCACTTATTGAACTCTAATTGCATCATCACAATCATAACCAAGGGGACTTCTAACATTGATGTACACAGCCATTACAAAACTATTACAAAATGAAGAGCCATGTCCTAAATACTTTAAATATTGACTGACACAAAAATATGAGGTTAAGTGAAGAGCAAGCTAAGAAAGTAAACAGCAAACTAAATCCTCATGGGAATTTGTTGGTCAACAAAAATGTCAATCATGAACTGGGTGAACTTGACACGGCTGAGGATGCTGCTAAAGCTTGGAAAAACTCCTACAGGCAAGAGTAATCTGACCCTGCTCAAAGTCTACAGTCAAACACTCACCAAACAGGAGCGAATGATAAAAGGGAAGAAAAAGTTGAGAAGCAGCTAAACCATTGGGATTTGTACAAAGCAACTAAATGGGCATCCCACTTTTCCATTCCAGAAAGAAACGGCTGTTTCAGCAGCTGGAATCTGAATCAAAAGGGATACTTTGCCCTTCCTATTGTTCATTCACGTGTAAACGGCTTCCATCCTCCAGTTTTCAAACTGCTCCATATGGACAAATGGAGATTTGCCATTTTACAGTATCCTTGAGGCCCATCAATAAATAAAGTTGACACAAATAAACAGATAAATAAATAAATATGAAGAGCCTAGCAAATGGGCATCCGTCAGCATTACTGATGGAACCATGTCAAGCAAAATCATGCTTGACTGGGGGGGGTGCCTGAGTGTAGGCAGCATACTTGCTGATTGCAAACCAGTAAATGTGTATTTGTGTACATTTGGGAACATTACTGTAGTTTTTGGCTTTGTGCTCTCTTTTGCTTTCTTTAAATCTTTACTACTGTCACTATTGATGCATCTCTCCATCACTGCACAATATATACACTCACTCCATTTTACTGATGGCTTTCTCCTCCATTTTCTCCCCCTCATATGTGCTCATTTTTGCTTATGAGAGTACAAATTCAAACAATCTCTCTCTTTCAAAATAACTTCCATTTTCTCAGAAAAGAACGAGCTCTCAACCAACTACATCTATCCTTGAACATGTATTATTACAAGTACAAGCATGTTTTGAGTCATAAGTCATTATTTGCTTGTGACTAAGTTGTTGCTTTTTATTGTTGAGTCAAATAGATGGTTTACTGCATACATTCATATGAAGTAAACAAAACACTGGTGCTGAAAGTGTACATATCCTACTAAGAGTGTGGGAAGAATGATTGCTGTCAATATAATTGCAAAACACTCTTTTCCTTGGTTAGAGGGTGTGAAGAATTATAGAAAAATAAAAATTCAACTTTTATTCAAAGGCAAATGTTAGGCCCTGAAACAACCAGCAGCATTTACAGAATATACACAGTACAATGTACTACAGCTAATGTTAGGGAAGAAACTTGGCTTTGGTCTTGTGACCAATCACCAAAATAAACTCATTTGTTGCTTTGCGTTCTTATTTACATACTAGCTTCTTTTTTTTTTTTTTCTGTGTTCGTGATCTGAAAAATATATGTTGATTATAATCAGACTTCAGTGCCTCAGGGAACACGATGAAGTGTTAGCTTTAGTGTTACTTTTACAAAAGCATTGTTAACCAAAGATGCATTATTCATTTTGATCTAAAAATACTACCTCAAGTGAAGTTCAGAGAATGTTTAAATCAACACATTTAAAGTGGAATAACAATGGAAACTCAACTTGCTTGAACTCCTGAAAGTTAGAGTGACTTAATTAATCCTGCTAACGAACATGCTCAGTTTATCTGCCAATGCCAACTACATGTGAAAAAAGAGAGAAAACCACGGTCGCACTGAATGTGACCTATTGAATGGAATATCAAACTTTCTTTGACACATCCTATCTTTGTCTATATCTATGAGAATTACTATTATCAGTTCAGTCAGGTATATAGTGCTTTCTTAGTGCTACAAATCATTGTATCGAGCCTGCCAAGGAAGAAAGTGAAATATTAATTCAGCTACATTCTGGCTGACAGATTGTAGATAATTGCTGGCACTTTAAATACAAACACAAGCCTGTACATTATATCTTATACTTTAATAACAGGCACACTGTGTTAAGGAAAAAGAAATGACAGGAGTGACAGCAGAGAGAAAAGCATTTGATTCTGGCTCTGTGTCTTATTGTCAGAGGAACACATAACCGTGCAGGATGGCATCCTACTCCACCGCACATTATTTGTTCTCTAACTGATCATCAGTTGGCCCCGCTGTATGCCTAATGAGCGATAAATAAGGTTTAATTCAACCGACGCAAGTTGCCCATCCTTCAACACTAAGCATGATGGCTTGGGCGAGATTCCATTGGAATTATATGAGGGTAATTTTTCAGCTGGTGGGATGGTCCGATTGCCTCTCCTATATTTGGCTTTCACTGGCATTCCTTTGTCTTTAAGCTCTGCAAGTTTATAGGTCTATTAGGAATACATCAAATGATGAGTGGCATCACTCTTATTGTGAATGTGCCCTGGGTAAAAATAAGATAAAACCTTCCATTACGGGGCCTCCAAAGCACATTTGCCCTCCAAAATTGATCTAGTATTGGCAATTTACACTTGGGGTGACCTTTCTTAACTGCCCACGTACTTGAAAGCCAATATTGTTTGGAGAATGAGCGAGAAAAACACACAGCTCACTGCAAATGCTCAGGGAAGTTGGCAAAAAGGATAAGTTTGTAGACAACTTTGCTCGGGGGTTGTTCATTAATGGTCCACAAGGCGGGAGGGCTGAGCACTTTTCACATCAATGAAGTCCTGCACCAATAAAGTAAGACAATACAGGACATATGTACTGAGAGCTCTGAGTCCATTATAGCTCTAGGTCATTGACAGTATTTTAAAAAGAAAAGGAGAAAAAAAAAACTGTATTGTAACTGGACGCTAGGCTCCACATGATAAGTCTTGTCAGTCTGGGAGCTGTGAAAGGGCATGATATCACCAAAAGGGCATCCGGACAGTCCCCTGTTGATACCCTGTACTCAAGTAGATAGCTTCTCTGTAATTCACACAGGAAAGGGTTTTGGGTGGTATTTACCAGTGGGGGCAGGAGTGAGAGACCTCTGGTGTCCACTTAGAGGCAGACGGTCTTTTTCAAGATTTGATTTAGCCTCTCAAAATAGCTCCATGCCACACTTTGCTTACTTTACGTACTCTCTTGGCAGACTAAAGCAACCGATCAGTTATGCACCAAGGGCACTCAAATAGTACATAAAAGCTTAATCTATACTTCTATGATTGGTTTTGCTGAAGATGAAAAATGATGAAGTTCAGATTAATGTCCTGTGGGTCAACAGGAGGGACAATGGCTTTGTCAATGCCCTTTGACATCAAATCTTTAATAGAGTAGCTGCCTGTGTATCGGTTCCTTTCCATCTGCTTTTCGCTTTGGTTGTTGATAAATATCCTTATCTATGAGAAACAGGTGATAGATTTCAAACAGCACGTCTCTTCAGAGCTCTTTTCTCATCTACTCTATTGATATCTCACATCTACTAAGCCCTCCGAGCTGTAGCATGAGACCCTCTGGGTCGCTTTGCCCCAAATCATGTTAGCTGCACTTCCTGTAGGAGCACCTCAAGGGCAGCCCCAATGAATAACATCTATCAGCACCCAGGAGTTGGGGCCAGAAGCTTGAGGAGGCAAAGCCCTCAACTCAGAGGCACCCTGCAGCAGCAGGCCCTGTCTGATATGTGACACCAGCATGAATACGTGTGTGTGTGTGTGTGTGTGTGTGTGTGTGTGCGCGCGCGTGCGCGTGTGTGTGTTTGAGAAACGGTGCCGGAGAACAACTGTTAGGAAGGTTGAGACAACAAAGAAAGATAAAACGATGGGTACAACATATGTGTGAGCAAATTAATTGCTAAGGGAATTACAAACCCTATGTGATAACATTTAAGGAATGAAAGCCTGATTTTCCACATGGTCCTGAGGAATTTGACAAAATAGCTGCCAGGGTGACCACATTGGGGTCGTCCACATCAGGATGATAACACACAGAGATAGTGATTGTCACAAATCGGGCTGGGGGACAAATGAGAACAAAGGGATGTTTATGAGCATCTCCTTAAAGACAATTTCACTTTAAGTAATTTAATATCACCTGTTCAAACAAAAGTCACATTAGAGTAGTTAAAAGAGAAAGCAAAAAGTTCAAATTCAAGACTAAACCTTCCCTTTGGGATTTTTTATTTGTCTTTTTGGATACTCCTCCCCTTTCTCTTTTAAACTTTCATGAGGGAAATTCAGTGATTTAATCTTCATTAAACTTACAAGCGGCTCATTCTCTGCCCTGACCAGCTGAATTAACAGTTCGGCTTCGAGGAATTAGACTTGGTCAGATGATTTAATCCTGACATCATCTGTATCATATGTGATTAACAATTTAAAAAAGTTTATCTCATGAACTTTAAATACATTTTCTTCATCCTTTACAACTTTAAAAAAAACTTTGTATATCTCTTTGAACAGGCTTCGTTTTATATAGAGCAGAAAAGGGAAGTTTTGATGAACTGACTTGTGAAGGTGAAAAAGGAGACTGCTGCAGAACGAGTAAAGGAGAAAGGCCCTGGTTTGGGATTGTAATGACATTGAAAAGGCAGTAAATAAATAAGATTGGCTTGGTTCTCTTTGAAATCTGATTGATGTGTCTTTTGGGATGCCCCCCAGTATGAAAGACCTACTGAGTCTGTGGCTTTCATCCCTGACCGAAAATCGATGAGCCAGGATGTATGAGAGGCCCCTGCTCTCTACCCACCAATCTCCTGCCACATTCCCAGGTAACTGTCTCATAAGAAAGGGAATTATAGATAGAGGAGTTGGATAACTCATCTTTTTGTAAAACTTCATTTTCAATCACATTATCCATGGGGGAAAATAACAAAAATACAACTTCTGGATGCATCTAAGACTATACTATACTAAATTGTAGTTTTCTGTCTTTCTTGGGTGGTTTTCCACTCTTTGGGGAACAGTATGTTGGACGGTTCCATTCTTATGTTCAACTGCTGTAAAACCTAAAAGAAAGGGTTTTGTTGAGAGGAGGTTGCATATAATTGTGGATAAAGCTACTACATGTTGTATATCTGGGCACATTTTGACTTTTTATGAACTTACGAGAAAGGAGGAACTAGTCTAAAGCCAAGGTGAAGGAACTAGTGAGTAAAGCTCAGTTATTTTTATATTAAAAAGAGTTCTCACATTTTTTAAGTACTTTATAAATAAAAAGGGGAGCTTGAATTGATCTATTTGTTAATAAAACAGTAGCTTTGTGCAGATTTGGGAATGCGATACGCTGAGATCCATCATTACTCAAAAGAAAATTTACAAATAATCTTTCTGAGATGAGACTGTAACTGAAACTTGGCTTTTCTGGTCTCTATCAATCCATCCTGTTACTGCGTGTTGAATTAGGAATGGCTGGTGTAATTGCATAACACATGACTATGGCCTCTGGGGTTAGATTTTCCATTTTACACAAAGTGGAGACAAGGAAATAGGAAATGCTTCTAGAATTGGGTGTAATTGTGACTGGCGGCGCCTAGAATTGTGCTCAGCCCGACACTTGAGGTAGTCTGGTTAAGTGTAGTTTAGCCTAAAGGATGAAAAAGAACAGCATGCTGGGTTTAAATTAGCTCCTTTTGACGTTAGTGAAGATTCTTGTGCGACTCTGACAGAATCTCTCTGGTGCTTGCTGCTCGTTTAAGAATGACAGGAGGTTAATCAAGCTTTAAAGCATGAGATTACAACCGACATGACGAGTGGGATTGAATAGATTTGGCAAACTGTCTGATAAAACTGCTACAAGATCCTTTTTTTACCAGTAAATACAGGGACTGAAATGCTGTCAGTCCCCCGAGTCATAGAGAAATCACATAATGCGCCAAATGAAAGTACATAATTGTTAACACTGCTGGTCTAACCAAGACTACACCATTATTATTTAAATTATAAAGAAACATAACCACTTTCAACCACACACGTCTGCGTTTCAACACACCAGAGACATAACTGTCCATTATTTTTCTTGAAAATGTACCCCCCCCCCCCCCCCCCCCCCACACACACACACACACACACACACATACACACACACACACACAGACACACTCAAAACTGTGAGTTAACATTTCAGGTTGTCCACCATGTGTGTGAGATAAATGTCCCCCTATGTTCTGTTGCAGTCGAATTAATTTCCAGATTCCATTTAGGAAAAAAAAAAATCCATGGAGTCGGCATGTCAAAAGGATTTTCTTCTCTCATCACCTTAGAGCAGAGAGTCCATGCAGCTGTTTATCACACCAGTATTGTGCTCCATATCAATAAAAAGGAAGCTGCCAGTGCATAATACATGCAGGTGGTTTTGCAGAGGTATTCAATGGGGGGGGGGCTGAGAAGAGTTCTATGAACAATGCTATGCAGGAAATTGAACCATCACATTGATTTTTGTTGTGACAAACAAAAAGACAAAAACGGTTCACAGGCATTGAGAATATTTGATAATATATCATTTGTATTTATAACCAAGGACAGGCACCATGGGTGGTCAAACACAGTTTTTCTTTTTTTCTCATGATCGTAATGGGGAGATGCAAGTTGGACAAACATTTCTATTAACACTTCTTACCTTGCCCACCTCGTATCATACTTTGGGTGCCATTTTGATGATGAGTAAGGTAGGACAGACATTTTTCTCCTTACCACATCAACACGCTTCTCATGTGGTTCTAATGCCAATCATCCCAAATATACCCGCAGATCACCTCAACTGACATCTTCATGGCAAAAGACTCACATTCAGAGCTTCCCAGACTCCCAGCTTAAGACTCTCAGCTACAGAAACATGCTTTTCCTCCCTATGCCTTCTGGGACAAACAGTCTGGTAATTACATTGGTAAATTGAGAGCTTCACTTCTTTTTTTTCCCTCAGATACTCAAATGAATATCTTTCATTTGGAACAACAAATTGCTCCTACGACACATGATATTCAAGTAAAGCAGAATGACCAGCTGACCTTTCCGAAGAATGAACAAGGCTCTATCCCTGTGTTAGAACCATACCTGCCATTTCTACCCACCAGTCCACCTAATTATCCTTCCCACTGTAGAACTACTGTGTACTGGGTGGTGCCCTCTCCAGAAGCCTTTCAGTCTGTAATCTCGGGGTTCACAAGCAACCCCGGCAATTTTCACTCCGTATTTCTCCTCTGGGCAGCTCAGCAAATGGCTGAACAGCTGCCATCCAAAATCTTTGATACAAGATCTGCTACAGTGTGTTCAAGTGATACTACAAATATTCAATTGGTACCTTCACATTATGAGTGCTAGCAAAAGCTTCCTCACCCCCAAAAATGTAAATATTCCACCTCTTTAAAGGCAGTTTCTGTAGCAGGGTGACAGTTTTCCACTCTTTAAAAGCTATAACTAAATGTCTAAATCTGAGAAGTATTGGTTTAAAGTTGCAGAACAAAACAACTTGTGGCTCTTCTGGGGTCTTAAAAAGCAAAACATATTACTTTTATCGTCACACTACACTGAATCCTGACATGCATGCTCATCAGGTAATAAACCAGCACAATGCAAGGCACTTGGACATGCGCAACAGCAACAAGAAAAACACTTAACAGCAAAACACTTGCATACTGTGAACGTCAAGGGTTCTTCAGAAAGAGAAATATCTGGTGTGGTGTTGCATATCAGTTTGACATTTACCACAAATACATGGTAAAAGTAAAATAACAAACAGAAACAGTGTGAGTGGTGAACACATTTCAGTCCACAGACCTGTACAGCTGAGTAGCTTCTAAACATTGCAACAAGACAGGAAGTGATATCATGCTGTGAGAGCAGGGTTTCCCACACAATGCTGATACCTGGGCTGGCCGCCCAAGTATCTGTGATGTATTTTTATTTCTATAATCAAAAGTAGAGAAATCTAGCGCTGTTACAGCGCTTCGATTCAGGCCTCTGCCCCTCTTTCTTACAGACCTCTTTCTTTCTCAGCCCCTCCCTGCTTAATGCAAACACCCCAGATCAAGACAAAGCCACAGTGGCAACACTTGCCACTGTTGCCAGGCTTAGCAACTTTTAGACTTCTATTCAAAAGCTTTCAACACCTTTTCTGCAAAGCAGCACTCTGTGAAAAATGTAGCAACCTTCTGAACAAACCTTAATTACATTCTGTGCAAGCCTATCTGTCCCTTGCGCTGCTCTGCTCTACTTCAAGCACAGACAGGGAGACCTTGTTTATTGAACCAATATATATACTGTTATAAAAATATATTATATAAAAACTGTTCACAGAGTGTCAGAATGAAAAAAGGTTGACACGACAGCTGACAGGCATTCTATGCCAACCTGAATTAACATTAAATTAAAACTACTATTATTGAATATTATCAACTTCTCCCTTCCATACCGCCACAAGTATATTCTCATTCTGTGGGAAACACTGGACTGTGTAGGCCGACATGTAGAGAAAGGAAATTAGATGACAACTGCAGCCGCTCCGCAATGCAAAGAGAGTGCTGAGTGCATTTCTCTCAAGTGTTATGATCACTGTGAGCTTTGTATTAATGTTACAATATTTATTTTATTTCATGGGTCAAACTCAAGGGCAACTTAACATCCACACTGCTGTGCATAATGATTTTGGATTTTAAAGGTATTCAGTGTAAGAGTTGCATCGCGTCACTGTGCAGTCGAAGCAGAAATGTCCTCTTTGGTGTTTTCTGTTCAGTTTTCTGCTCCTCCTGTACGTTATGATATGATTCTTTGATGTAAAGCAATTCATTATTGGTTATGAAACAGGGTGGTAAACTAACTACCATAAATTTGTTTTGACATTCTCTGCTTGTGACATTTGCTCTAATCTCTGCTGCTAATATAGACAGGACAATTTTGTGTGTATGTCTGATCAGAGGCCATTAGCAAAAACCACAGTTGTTGTACAATATATTTCCCGATGGACCGCGGGAATTTTACCTGATGCAACACCTGTAAAGTGGCAAGGACTTAAAATCACATGCCGTTTTTCGTCTTCATTTTGTGGAGAAGATATATGTGAGAAGTGAAGTATTACTTAGCACAGTGCAACACAGAGTGCGTTATCTACCGTATAAGCACAACTTATAATGCCTGCTTGGTGTTTGAGACTTACTAGCTTATAGGTTTTATTGGACAGTGATAGTGATTCTTAACTGTTACGCCCGTCAGTTAAACATGTTGTATTTTTGAAATGTTCATAATTTTCATTGTTTAGGTAAATCCTACTTGAAAAACTCAGCACAGAACTCTGCATTGTTGGAGACAAGCTCAGTTTGTGTGTTCTGACAGGAAAAAAATGTGAGTTATTCAGCCAACAGCACAGCATTGTGAAGCAGCACAGTGTTGGGTCTGGGTTAAGACGTAGTGAAATTAACACACCTAGTGTTCTGTTACCATAGTTAGCACCCGGCCACCGAGCGGCTGGACTGGAAGGGCTTTGATCACCTGTAACAATGTTGGTGATAAAAAGAAGGAGGGAAGAAAAGAAGGGAAGGAAGGTGAAAGAGGCAGAGAAAATGCATCAGAAGTGACATTTTTTAGATATTGGCAGAACCACTCCTCAGAAAAAAAGAAAAAAAACCTTCAGGTTCAGGTTTGCTGACACACCTGCACAAACAGTTAGACACTGAGACACAGGTGCACAGTAAACCCAAATCCAGAAACACAGGATGAAGCTGCCTGTTTGTTGGAGAGCAGCATTATGAGTGTTTGAACAAGAAGGAAGTTTGACTGTTGGACACCTGTATGTTTGTTCAGATATTCTACATATGATGTCAAAACAAAATATCCATCCATCGATGCTGTTCAGGGTTTACGGGGGATTGAAACGTATCCCTTCTGTGATTGGGTTATATACACCGTGGACAGGCTGCTGCTCCACCACAGCACTAAACAAAGAGACACCAAGCATGCTCACATTCATACCTGCTTAAGATGCTTTTATGCTTTTACCTGCTTTTATGTTGGAGTGTGACAGGAAGTGACCCATAAAGGGTTTGGAAGCACCTGACCAACTTGTTTTGATCCCGTGCAAAACGAGAAGACTTTCACTGCCAATTAGAAGCCACTCAGGACACGACTTTATAATACACTATATCTAAACTTGTCAATGTCAAAAGTACCATATTTTGGGCCAAATTTAGTATCACTTAGCTCTTGACACAAACCACATTTTGGTGTTAAATAATTACTGTCAGTATTTCCTATTATGGCTTAGGCCTTTTTGTGCCTGAAAGGCAGGGACGTGTGATTTTTGTCCCTGTTCGTATGTGTGTGAGTTTTCCTTTCAGAGAGCAAAATTTGGGTTGGAGATTATTTAAATGAATCTCACAGACTTATTTACTAAGCTTTGTACTCATGCTTCACTGCCTATTGCGGCATTATTTACTGCCAGCAAAAAAGCATGTCTGAATGTTTTGAGCCTGACACGGAGGAAGAGGCACAGGTATTGCACAACAGCAGCCAGAGAATGTGTGAGACAGAACAAATTCTACATTTATGTAAATGTATCTGTAATGCCCGATGAAGACTTAAAACATATTAATTGCCAATTTATTTTTTTGTTGAAGGAAATTTAAGACAGCCAGGAATCTCTAACTAAAAGGAATCATGTAATGTTTGCTGCAACACAACTCTTCATGTTGTATTCTATTTTTTTTCTATTTCAATTAACGCATCGTTACTCGTGTAGCTGGGACATTTTCACCTGGGTTGTTCCTGAATGCAGGGAAAAGCCATCTCATTCTGGTATAATCACTGTTTAATGATTCCCAGGGCTGGACAGTGGGCTGCGGTGATAGGTGGTTGTCAAGTAAGTCAAAGAGGTCTTCCTTATTATCCCTTGGCAATATGTCAGAATTTAACAACCTTTCCTCACGTAGGTGCAAAAAAATAACTCTTGTTGATTCATGGTGTTGTAGCAACAAGAAACAAGATGTGCCTGCATTGCTGACAAATCACAAATTACTGATTATCAACAACAGTTTGAAAGACACTGGCTGTGCTTTTAGTTTGTAGATCTGTGTCATTTTAGATCTGTGTTAAGCATTGTGTACTATATCTATAGCAAAATCATCCCCCCTGATCATGATTGCCAGTATGGAGTTGGCAGCACCTGTGGCCCCTCTGCAGAACTCTGACTTGCATATCAATTGACCCTCACACTCCTGCTAGGTGGTACTCCTCTGGGCATGGCCCATTCATCATGGCTGAATGGAATATGTTAACACAAGGATTACTCTAAATCAGCTTCTGTCCTATTGCTTAGTGCTTCATGAATGGGAAAGGGACAATGCATTTCCTTTGCCCTTCACTGGGACACGCATGTGATTGTTTCTGTGCAACAGACAGATGTCTGTCGACACACGTTACAACTATACTTGTTCGTGAATCCTTGAAACAAGTAACAGTACAATAAGTTATTATTGTACACTTACAAGCATATTATTTACATATGAGAGAGGAAAAAGTTTCCTTTGTATGATGTTCAGCAGCAAAGTGTGTTTTCCTACGCATCAAACCTTATGTGAAGAAAAAGACACGCCATGTTTACTGTGATGTAAACAAGTGACAGTGACAGGAAAGGAAAATTCTACACCAGCACGCCATAAAGAGTGTTTTCCTACCATTGCGCGGTGTCCGTTTTCGCCGATCCCGGAAGGCTGCTCCGGACTGTAGAGCTTCCATTAAGCTATCCATCACACCGGTTTCATCTCCCTCTGTAACACAGCAGATACAAGACACAATGATGTTTTTAGGAAAAGATATACATTGACCGAGCTGCATGTAGTCCATCTTTACATGTACTGATAAACACACATTTGCATGCCTGCCTCAAGGTCTAATCTTAGAAATTGTGCTGCGAAAGCACTTGAGTGAGTGTGAACAATCACCTGACATCAGAAAGTGCTGACATTTTAAATATGCTTTAAACACTCCTTCAAGGTGTGTGAGTGTTGAGAGAAGCCTGTCGCCCAGGTTAGTCCTTTTTTTCCTTTTAGTAAACAGCTGGGGCAGAGTGAAATATACTTAGTTTAGTTTTGAGGAGCCTCAGGATGAAAGCATCCAGTGATGGTCATTGACAGATATTCTTTCTGTGGCTAACGCAGGGAAGCTAAGTGCTCTTTACAAAGATTTAGTGTGGAGCCGCTCAATACCCGGGTGCTCCATCATTGTTTAGTCAATGACACTGGGACCAGCCTTCGAAAAATATTCCCCCTGCCCACCATTCCAGCTGTCCTGCGGATCCATGAAACCAGAGAAGTGGAGGCACCAGCATTAGACGATTAAAGTGCTATAAGCCCAACAGCATGACGAGCTGTACCCACACTGTGCACATACAGCATTCTGCTCAGTGGTAACGGGGTTCAAAATAAGCTTAGGTTCTATATCTGGGTCATCTATCTTTACGCCTTAATACTAATGAGTCAGAGGGGCAACCTTTTTATCATTCTGTTCCAGAATAGACATTATTTTAAACTAGGATCATTAAGGTGAGTTATTCTGGAGCTGGGGACTTGGCACTCAATTCTTTTGCATGTATGAGTGAACTAGCTCTTCCCCAGAGTTTACGATTTAGTTTTTTAGAAACATGAGTTTAGACAACTGCTGGTTTCAGCACACAAAACTTTCCCAAGTACGAGGGCGATCAATATTTTGTTACATGTGTGCTCAAAGGGACAACAGTCGGGCAAATTGAACCTATGAGTAAAACACCTGGACAAGGGGTGGTGCTCGATTAATCTAATCAAATGGCCATTACAACAAAAGGTGAAGTCTGCACATGTTGGTTCCTTCCCCTCAGCAACAAACCACCCAACTTGCAATCACTCACATAAGTAAAAAAAAAAAAAAGAGACGCTACAACCAGAAATAGAAACATGCCTCATGCTAATTTTAAAAAAGGAAGAAAATGAAACTCTTAAGTCGTGCCCGCTAATTTTACTCTCTATCTCATCGCTTTCTTTCTTCCTCGAGTCCTTCCCAAGGGCTACTTTGAAATCAAAGTATCTGTTCCGGCTGTGTGCTGTGCTTAAAAGCAATCCCGATTAAATCAAGCTTAATTAGACCAGCTTTATCTGAACAAAACCAAAGCTGAGCCAAGTAGTGCTTATCTTGAATTGCAGCACTACACCTCCGATAGCACGCTCACTGGTTTAAAAAGGGAGAGCACGGGTCTCGTCTCCTGTGGACCTGAGGAACAATATGGTGAACAACTCGCACTTCCATAATTGTATCAACTCCCAAGATCCTCAGCCATTTCCTCATATGTAGGCTAGGGAGGACACATTGTGAATTTGACAGGAAGTGGAATGTGTTAAGTGGCAGGTAAACATATATCTGCAACAGTGATGCTACAGGAAACTTTCTGACAGCTCCTTCTTCACTGCCTTCTTCATGTAGACCTGAACATCACAGGGGGCACCTGACACTTTGATCAATTTGTCCTACTTCTCGCTTAACTGTAGCACAATTTATCATTTGTAATGGCCAAGACTTGGGAGCTCTGGTAGACCGGGTTTCAGGACAGCCGACAGAAAGAACCAAAATGACTAAAATGGGAAGCATACTCCCCAGTCACTCCACAGTGCTCAATTAACTATGTCCTAAGCTGTCCAAGGCTCAGACTCGAGCAGCGAGAAATTCTCCCAAATGAGCCTTCAGAATGTATGAACTTTTTCATAAAACCATACAATGCGTGCATTTATTCTGCAAAGACAGGGTAAGTATTTAGTCTGAAAAGAAATAAAACTGAGTATTATTTGACCACACTTATTTTAGTAATCCTCTAAGAAAACTTTCTTAATTACTTACTGTAACATTACCGACTTTAGCAGACATTTCTGCCTTATTCCTCGAATTCACTCGTCTTATTTTGAGCTGTTAAACCTAAGCCAAATATTCATCTGCTTCTCATTAGCAGCGGTGGTACATTGCATGGTGGGGAATTACAGAAAAGCTAACCTTTTATGCCCAAAGATCTTCCTCAAGAGGAAAGATCCCCTCTACTCACAGGAAATTGCTTTCTAAATGGGTTAAGATGGGCTAAGACCCAAGACATTGACAAACCCTTCCAGTGATGAAACACCTTGGTGGGCACCCTCAACCGACAACCCTGGGGTCCTTTAATGATCTTATTAAAGCTTGTGGAAGTGAGGAACATGGTTGTGGCTTTTAAACTTTTAGGTAATTTCTTAAAAAGTTAAACCTTTATAAGGAGAAATAAAGCTCTGTGAAACTTTATCTCCCATAAAGATGGCACACTATATATCTCTCCCTGGTCCCTGCCTACCTTGAATCCCTCACTCCCTCCTTATACTTTACCTGGATATCTGGTAGTATCTGGACCCAGAGGCTGTGCCAAATGTAACTGTGAGCCATGGGGATTAGCTCAGTTTGCAATATATTTACAAGCAGCACTATCACATTTTCTAATTAGGAGGAGCAACAAGAGCAATATGCTCTCAGCAGGATAGCCATAAAAACTTCACACATCAGATTAGTTTTTTTGCTAAGAAAAAAAAAACTGCTGTGATTCACCAGTCACCAATCCCAGGAGCTGAGCACTAAGTTGAATGTCGACAATAGCAAAGGGAGGAGAGGTAGGGATAGGAAAAGAATAAGCACAGGCACTTTAAGTGTCACCATCAGGGAGGAAAACTGTAAAGAAAAAATGAGGTAGAAGGAGGAAGAATGCAAGCAGGGCGGCGCATGTGTGGCAGCAAGGGAGAAAAGTGAAGAGTTTCTGTGGGTGCGGCGATGCGTGTGGTGGAGTGGGTTATTGAGAGGGAATAATTGAGCAAGGCAAGACACAAGGTCATAAAACATCTTTCTGGATACTTGACAACTTGAGCTCTGTGACATTTAATTATTTCTAAAACATACACTGCAGTATGCAAGCACAGGCACATGAACCCTCATCCACAGTGAGAGCTGCCACATGTTTTGTATCATGTTTGTTTGGCTCCTCTTATCTAAGCTAGGTGTTTAGTGTAGAGTCTGTTCTGCCGTTTTTCTGAGTCCTTTTGACACACAAAGGCAGTAAGAGGACTGGACAGACAGCTAGAGGGAAGGAGATGGAGAGTAAACTGTCTAATGTCAGCGGGGTGAAGTAGGTTTGTGGCAGCTCATGGTAAAATCAGATGAACTGCAGGTTTCTCACAAAGTTGTATGGAAACCAAATGCATGACTGGCTATGTTAGCGCGCACAGCAATACTTCAACTGGCTGCCTTTTTTTTTTTTTTTTTTTAAATGAAATTATAGTCAGTTATGATGCTTACACGAGTTGAAGAAATCATATTTCATTGATATTCTTGTTAAAATGTTGTATAGTATAGTCTGATTAGAGACTCATTCTCACACTACATCTCCTGTTGACACTGCAGTGTTTGTGCTCACCCAAAGCCTTCATTACATCCATATTCCTCAAACCCCAGAGCAATAAGCAGGTTTCTCCTTCACCCCAAAAGTTTGTTCTTTTTTCCCCATGCCCGTTTCCCCACTGTTCAGCACTCACTCCATCAGAGCCTAGTGCTTGTGTCGCAGCAGGTTATTAATGGAATATCTCATTGTGCGAGTAAGGTGTAAACATGTATATATAATGCAGCTAAGATTGGCATATCCCACATTATTTAATTAGGCTATGATCTTAGCTGTTAACATGGTAGTCTTTTAAGACGAGACATTGATTGGGTTACTATCAGAATATGCTTCAACAAACCTGTTGAAGTCTCCATACAAACTGTTTTGGAAATCAACGGAAATAATAATAATTGTAAACACAACTCTTTTTTCCCCTTAGTTCTGTCATTTTATATCAGTCAACTACAACACAAAGAAAATAACAGCTGTGATCTCCAAAAGATAACAAACCTCATAAATCAAACATCCAAAATCCTCCTCTTACAATAAATAAATAAACGGAGGGAGATTCTGGCCAATCCTTTTAAACACCAAAGCTACGGCACTCCTATAATTATACAGTGGTGTCAACAAAGCCTGTTCATAAATTCCATTTGCTATCTGTCATCTCCTGCATGTTATGTGGAGAAAAACACGCTGGATCGATTGAGAACTCAATTTCTGATGGCTCACATGCAGCCCTGATGATTCATGAGGGAAAAGAGAAACAAATAACACTTAGAAATCTAAGAATGTGCTGTCTTGTACGTGTGGGTTTCTTATATAATGCCTCAAGTGAAACTGATAATATCACTGGCAAGTTAGTTGAAAAGATTCAGTATCACAAAGTATTTTTTTAGTAGATGCATATTGTAATCTATCACAACTGCAAACAGTTTCCTCTGAATATTTGTTATCACAGCACTCTCCTCCTGAACCAATTCAGAGTCAGTCATATGAGAGATGTCTATTACCCTCCACTATCCATGAGCAAATTCTTGAGTCTAATTTGCTCTGTAATGAGATCTAATGAGAGCTTACAGGCCTTGTGCTTGATAAATTAAAGCCACTGTGAGAGGAGCACAGTGAGAGCTTAACCTCACCCCAGTCACCCTCCATGACTCCAGTAGAGAAGATGAGAAAGAGAGAGGGGGAAGAAGAGGAGAGAAATAACTGTATCCCTTTTTTTCCCCTTTGCTAGCTGCAGATTGTTTTTGAACACATTTGAGCCCATCTGTTCCTCCACAGACAGTCACCTGTGCAATTAACCTAGACCATTAGCCGTGAAACAAAGGCCTCAGTGGAAGGAGGGTGGTGCTGCTTTATGGCCAGGTGGAGAGACTGCAACCGCACTTTCTTTTAATCTCAACCTCTATCTCTGCTCTCACTTGTATGCACCTGGCTCTGTGTTATTTTCACACGTGAATTCAACCTTAGGAACCTAGATGTACACAGCCACCTGCATTACTCAACACCTCCTTCGTCTTACTGCTCTGTTTCCTGCTTACTATCAACTTGCCCTCCTTCCCTGCTGCCCCAGCAGCTCCTAAGACCCGGCCAAACAAGACACCATTACTGCCTGAGAGAGCACAGAGAACACAAGTGCCCGAAGCACAGCAGTCATGCACCTGTTGGATATGTTTCCTTTGTTTTCCCTGCTCTGCTATTTTTTTATCATCTCCCTGCTGTCCAGCCTCGCAACCCTGGCAAAAGCTGCCATGACCTGAGAAACTTTTCACTGAGACCCTAGTCTGTAATTTGCAGAACTCTGTGTGTGTATGTGTATGCATAGATGTTGGTTCACTTTAGATGGAGGAGGAGGGATGGAGATGGAAGGGTAAGATGGCAAATAAAAAAGACAAACTTGATGAGCAAACCCACTCATGTCCTCCCTAACTCAATTACGAATGCTCCCACAACACTCCATTCCAGGAGGAAAGGCAGTATGGTTACTGCATTACTCCCTGTTTGGCGCCAGGGTCAGGGAAACAAAAAACAAAAAAAAAGGATAGATGTGGTAGAATGTCTTGAAAATGGCAAAGGCAGATGTGAGGTGAAAGGTGTGTCACGTTTCCTGTGCATGAAGTAGAGACTGTAGTGTTGGACTCTGGCTGACCTGGTCACTGCAGGCCTGGACTCGCACACAAAAAAAAGCAAGATGTCCTGACAGAGAGAGAGACTGGGAAAAACGTGCCGAGAAGTTGGATGTCGACAAGGGAGATATGAAAGTGGATTAGCCGCCGTGGCGATTTGCATTCTGTGGTGGAGCAAAAGCCCCAGCGATGCCCCGAATAGCTGGGTGCATGAATAAGTAAACAAACAAAAACAAAAATAAACCCTCCATCTGGATGGATGCTGCCAGGCCCCAAGTGAGAAACAGTAGGGAAGGGAGGCTGGGAAGATGGGAAGTGGATGGGGGGGTACTTCAACACAACCATCAGTTCACTCTTTCCTCTGCTATCACTTACTTCTAGTGCCCGCGGGTCTCTGCAGTTACCATACTGCTATCACCATCTATCCAGTGCTTTTGGCTAGTTTGCCCAGTAACACCACCAACACACGAGAGAGAGCTCCAGCTCAGCACTGACAGATGTTAAGCTGACACAGTTTCCCCCCCAGCCACATGGGGTCACGATGCCAGGGTGCCAGGAGGGACATTGGATGCTGTCCTCACAGCAGACTGGACCACTATTTCCCCTTTTCCATAAGCAAAGTACTGCTAACATTAGCTACAATATGGTAGGTCCTGACCTATATTCATTTCCTAACCTCCCAGCAGACCTACATGTTAATGGTGTTTACTTTTAACCCAGCTCTCATCAGATTCATGCCAGGGACAAGAGAGAACATATAATTTGAATTTTTTTACTTGTGCTTGGGTATGCAATCACTCCTGTTTACATACAGTTTGTTGTAGTTATTAATTTTTATTCTCACATCTGGTGCAGTCTGTGTCAGTTTCAGACATTTTAGTTTCTTAAGGTCGGATCCTTCAGAAGGAATTATGTGCATTGTGATCAGCCGCAGGGTTTTTCTTAATGCTACCACTGGGAGTTTCCAAATCCTACACCTTTAATTGCTTTACTGTAATAGTCATCCTTCCTGCTGCTGTTTCGCATTAAAATGTTTTTCCATGCAAACAACTTAATGGCCTTTATTAAGAAGAAGAAACAGGACACACAGTTTAAATTAATTGGCAACAACAATATCAAAAGGGAACTTTTTGATATTGTAGCCACAGTGACGGGGATTTTTGTTGCAGAATGGTTAAAACCACAAACCTCGAAAACATTACCAACCCTTTTTACTTTACTTTCTTAGGAGAGCAGTATCTGACTAAACACATTTACTGTACAGAGATTTAACACACGACTGTAGCTGGGTCACTTAAGCAGATTAGGGTTAACAAAATGAAACAGACCTGAAAGAGGTCCTGGAAGCAAACTGGACTGCTACAAATATTCCAGTGTGGATTTGTGCACATTTGGTAGTGGATACATAGTTTTAGAATACAGATCAAGATAAGATCTGAACCAAACCCCACACGGGCTGTTTGCATCAGAGGAAGGCGGTGCCGTCTGGGAGAGCTAAATGGATTTGACAATGGGATTTGGTGGTCTTTGTAGTGAGGGTAATTAGGTTTGATTGACTGTAAAGTGACTGGTGAGGTCCAGATCTGGGAGGGGAAATGATCAGATGCATGAACCACCCACAAATTAATGAGATTCAACTGCGCTTGAGAGGATTTTGCCAAGAAGAAGAGCTGTCATGAAAACAGAGACGTTGGAAAAAAAACAAAAAAAGTCTCAATTCCTTAACTTTGGTAAAAACTTAAACTTGCAAACTACTATCTTTTTCAGTCCAAGCTTTTCTTTGAAAGCAGGGTAGTTTTCATAATGCTGACACTCATTTGCTGGAAATATTCTAATCAGGAAGAGTAGTATATGACTACTTTATTCTTACTTCCACTTGCAAAATGATATTCTGCAGTCAATAAATTCCATTTTTTCCCCTTCCACTTGTTTATGAATAAGTTTCCTTTTCTAAAAGTCTAAGTTCATGCTGCCTGGTCTTATGGGACTAAGCAGAGATGCAACCGTGCACAAGCTCTGTGCCGTTGTTGCCTGAGGGCAGATTCTGACTAGCGATACAGCACAATCTAATATGCTGTTATTTATTAGAATGGGTGTATGACAGCAGATAATCCTGGCGCCCTTGTTCCTGCCTTTCAAGGTAATTATGGCATTCACCAATCCATAAGCAGCAGTTGCAGACAATGCCTCGTTCCTCTTGCTCTCTAGATCAGCACAGCTTAGATACAAGGGCAAAGAAAAAGCAGTTTGCTGAAAGTCTTGCATTACACTCTCATGATGCCTATAAACTGATGTATACAAAGACGCCTCCTTTCTTGTAACTCACAGACTTCAATGCCAGGAAACAAAAATTAACACTATAGAAAATAAACAGATGGCAGATTCAGAAACATTGTTCCATATATCATTGTTACACTGTTGAAAGGTCTGTCCTCGTTTGTTATATGGTATATATCAAACATGAAGGTCAGTTTCAGATCTAACATCGACTTCATTTTCTGAGTTAAGCTGAGAAATAGCAAAAATCTCTCTCAGAAACATTTTTTAATCTGCTTGGGGTGTCTGACCTTCACGTCTCCAAAGCTATCTCCTCATATAATATTGTTTGTCATGTCTGCTGTGCAGGGGAGACACTATGCAAACTTAGCGAGCCAACCTGTCCACCCCACCGCCGCATGTCAGCGCTCATCTATGATCACCTAGCTGGCATGGCTGCGACGCAGGTATGTGCCGGCCTACTGGCAGCTGTCAGTGTCACACAAAGCCATCAATTCACAGCCCCAGCACTGTCACTCTGTCAGCCACAAGCAGTCAGCCGGCAGCACAGAAATATGTCAATTTAGTTTAGAATACCACACTTATACTCACATGAATTCAGAAAATTTGCTTTGGAAAAAAAAAAAATAAATAAATAAAGCCCTCACTGACAACTGACAGAAAACACAGCGATGACGACATGCTAGAATGAGAGTCAGTACAAGTTATCTTAATAAAGCTTTCAACTAATAAAAAAGAGCCACATTTTACTTTTTGCGGATCCTAAATGTTTATCATGTAGCAAATGTTACCCGAGTATTATCATAACTTATCATAACACATAAGTGATCCTGCACAGAGATGCATGCCTCTGCTGTGGAGACCTCATCTAACTAACCTCACTGTCCTATTTTGCTCAGATTTAGTAAATGTGTTGCTTTCGTTTTTTTGAGAGGAACCCACTTTTTAACTGTGCAAACATACACCATTTCATCCTCGACAAGTGAAAGGTTGACAAGAATGATGCATAAATAGAAGCTGCAGGCCCATCATTGTCAACATGCCAACTGCTCTCTGCAGAGCATCATAGAGGCACGGAGACCATATCCTAGCAGGCCTGACTGAGAGGGAAGAATGCCTAAACAACTATCACCAGCTCAGAAAGTGGAGATTTGGAAGAACACTATCATTCCAGAATAAAAGAATATAGTGCAGCAACAATATTTTTGGATGGACTTACTTTGTACAAAAACAATACCCATTGCATGTGCTTTTGAATGATTAGGAAATGTTCTCAACAGCTATGTTTGTGTCCTTTTTCTATGTCCAATTCAGACATGTGGGCGCATTGAGTTTTAAACATGGGGATAGACTCTGTGGTGTGTATACAACTTCAAGATGCTGTGTGAAAAAGATAACAATAAAAAGATGATGAGAATGTCTGCTCAATGGCTGCGTTACAACACACACCACATTTATAACAAACAAAATATCCCCATATAGCAACCCAGTGTATGGATAAGCATCCTTCTGCTGTCACCAAGCTGTTGCAATGGATTGAGGTGGCTGGATAGGCTCCAATCCACCCTGTGAAAAATGATGCAAGTTAAACTTAATCAAAAAATAGCATCTGTGGAGTGTTCTCAGATTAGAGTTTGCAAGGTTTTCATAAAACTGTGTTTGATAATTTATAGAGCTTTTTTTTACAATAAAATAGTTTTACTTTGAGAAGACTGGGACCTTAAAGATGTTGGATATCAGTCTACGTGTGGAGTGAACTGAGAGAAGTTGGTATACTCAAAAGTTGTTGAAAAACAAACGGACCACTATCGGTGTTCTTCTAAAGTTGATGTACTCCATGCTGCTGGAACTCGTAGCTAACTGAAAACAACTGGAGACGGCTTAAGTTTAGTTTATCTGTGCTAGTTGAACTGAACGATATGTTCCACTTGTTTTTTTTCTTTTTCCCCCTGGCTGTGTGTTTATTCTTACGTGACTTATGCCAAGCTGCATTGCGCCCAAAGAAGCATATGTGCTTCCCGGCTCTGTTCAGAGCTTAGTGAATATGACTGGAGTCCACTGTTGACATGTGGGTTCAGACACTCGCCCCAGACGAGGCCACTGACCCCAGCGATGCCAGCCGCACAGGCGACCAGAGGGGCTGGTTACTCCTCACAAATGCCTTAGAGACGAAAAGTCCAGATGCTCCACCGAGTTCCAGCTCTGTACACACTCAGCAGGCCACTTGTGACACTGATTCTTTTGCTACAGTAAAAATATCCCACTGAGTAGAAAAATCTTGCCCTGTATCAGACACAAGCATTAGTTTTGTTTGATTCCAAAGTGTTCAGCAGTTGTTTTAAGTGATGTAAAGTGATTTTGTTAATGTTCAACATCTGGTCAGTTCAGGGGAATCCACTCTGAGCAAATTAAAATGAATGAAGTGACAGGATAATGATTTCATAATCTATTTCATACATTAAGATTTCTAATAATTCACAGAGAAAATGTGTTCCGTACTTGTCTCACTTGTCTATCAGTCAAGCTCGTTGAAAGTGTGCATGTCGCTGAGTGTGGAGAGAGCACAATAGCAAGTTTTATCAAGTGGGAAATGAGCTGCTTTTTTTTTTTTTTCCTTTCTTTAAGCTTTCCAAAAGCGTTCGTCTGTTCCCCCTCCCCCCACCCTGGTGCCATCCTGGCAAAAGCTAAATGAATTAAACTCTCATTAAATATGCATTTCATTGTTAATCATTTGCAAGCGAAGAGGATTAGGTTGCAATTTGTGAAATGACATCAAATCTATCCCCTCTCAAAAATAGGCTCTTGAAATTGCATTAAACACAATACTATGATCCACCAAGCAATCCTTTAAGTAATAAAATGAGTACATCAGTAAATCCCTAAAACAGATAAGACACTGACCTGTGCATAATTCTCACTGTACAATAGGCATATGTTTACTCCATCTGCTCAGCTAATGCATCGACAAACACAGAAAATGGACTTTGTTTTGATCAACCATTTCATCACTCAGTCAGATCGAGTGAGATATACATATACATAAGGTATTTATTTATATTTGTCTGTGTCCAGATTTTATTTAGCCTTTCGACCCCTGGAATTCAAAATGAATGTAGAAAAAGCTCAGACATAATTTATTAATGATAAGAGGAATTAAACAAGTTCCTTCGTGTTGCACATTACCATATTTTCTCTAATCTTTGCAGAAAACAACACCGATGCTCAGCATGAAATATTGAAACAAAAATCTCCTCAAATAACAAAATCTTCAAATATGTGAAGCACATATAGAATTTTCAAGCAGACTGGGAGACAAGAGCCGAGACTACCAAGCCAAAGCTGTCAAGAGGAGAAGAGTGGAGGCATAGAAAAGAGAGATGTGCAACAAGAAAACACTGAATATCCTGCTCTGTGTGTCACAACCAAACAGCTTAAAGAGAAACCAAGAAAAATGAGCTCGAACCGCCAAGCTGCTTTAACACCCAACCTGCTTCTGGCTCAAATTCAGGATCTCATTCATAGAGCTCTGCACCCCCTCCTCTGATTACATTTCACAGAAACAAGCTGGAACACAAAAAATAACTATTCAAGGTTTACTGAAAATGTGTATTCAATGCAGGTAGGAGCCTTGGCGGATTAAAACACAGCCTGGGCTTTGTACATCTTGGATTTAAAAGTGTGTATTCCATAACTTCCAAGGTCACCGTCACTGCGACAGTCCGGGGATCAAGGTGCGGAGGACAATCCCTGCTATCTCCAAGGCTGCAGGCAACGCTGCCCATGTCATCCTCATGTTTTATTCATACTGAATGTCATAATATGGCATTCAGAAACCAAGATCAAAATCTGCACTGCCAGAAATATTTAATATCATACCTACTTCTCTATCCTTCTCCATCTGGTTTGCCAGAATGAGAGAAAGGGGTAGGCAGCCTCCTCCAGCTCAGCCATGTTGGATTATTAAAAGTAAAGCTTTCAGAGAGGTCACTGCTCATGTAACAAAACAAAAAAAAAAGAAAAGGCAAAAGAAGAGCTGCAGCATGCATCAATTATCTTGGAGAGTTTCTGGGGTATTGAAGACTGTCTTGTCACATTTCCTAAAGTGGCTGAGCTACAGAGAGGTCCTTGGCCAGCGCTGACATTTAGAAGCTGGTGAATTGTGGAAATCCCAGTCTGTTTGTCAAAAATAATAAATAAATAATGGACAAAAGACCACGCTGACTGCTTGCAAAGCCCTTCCAGGCTCGAAATTCTTTCTCAATGTCATTGGCAAAACTACACTCAGGCATCAGGCTCTGTCACTCTAATTTTTCCATGTGTGAACAGCTGCAACTTACATTGATCGATACACGACTTACTGGCATTGCTGGAGGACAACAGAATCATTCTCGCAGTTCATAACAATAAATCCAATGTGCTGCCTGGAAAGATTGTTGGACTGTTGTTTCTCTCATGTTACTCGTACATAACTGATGAAAATCAAACTGCAGCTTCACGATCGTGTTGAAAATGCCATTTACAGAGCAATTCACCCTTGTCGACAAGCAGAGCTTAATTTCCTGTTTTGACAGCGTGACCCACATTTGAGAGTGTGTCCCTGTCAGTGTTTTGTGTTTGTGACTACTATCACTGAATAAATTGTTCAGAAGTTTTTCATACTTGTGGGTGCAGGGGAATTTTTTTGTCTTCCACGGTTGGGCAAATAAATAAATAAAAACTGCAACATAACCCCCTTTTTTTGTTTATAAGCACTGGATCAGCTTTTGGAAGAGCTGTGAAAAAAGATTCTTTCACAGCTGGGGATGAAAATAAGACCTCCCCCACTCCGCCACATTACCCTTGTGCTTCATAGTTCAAATCTGTGTGAAGCAATATTCCACGAAACCCCACTTTCCACCCTCCTGTTCCCATCCTCTCAACTCCCCACCCGCCTCCCCGTCTCGGTCCCCGTGGCGGCATGAGGAGAAGCGGCGTACCTTTGTTCATGTCAATCAGCTGCTTCTTCTTCTGCAGGCGTTCCTGCTTCTCGCGCTCTGCTTTCTCTTTTGCCAGCTTGGCTCTCTTGGTCTTCTCCTCCATCTCCTTCTTCTTGTGGTTCTCCTTCACTGCTTCCTGATGAGGCAGACAGAGACACACATAACAGATAAAATCAGAATGTGGCTCCTGCCACCATCGCTCTTTTATCGTCTCCTCCTCTGTATGGTGTACAGAAGCAGCAGAACGCCATCAGCAAATTCTTATTCAGCGATGGGTTTGATAGTTGGAGATAAGCGTCTGGCATAAACAATATATCAAGCCTTGCGTATGGGGTTTTATTTTTTTTAATGCAAGCCCATTTTTCTGAGAGGCTTCTGGACAGTTTTACATGTTTTCAATCACATTGAGCTGTTTCTTGTCTGCAATACACAAATAAGCACATGCAGTGTTTGGTATAAAGAAATGTTCGCAGATCATCATATATATGTAACATGCTGATAGGATTTCTTTCGACAATATGTGAGAGCCATTAAATGAGAAGAGTGTAACAGAAGTGTGGCGGAAGACAGTGTCACCCTTTCTTTTCCTTTGTGACCAGCTGAAATGTCAGGAAGGAGTCAGGGAAAGAGAGATAATCAACAGTACATATTCAGCCTTTTTCCAAATGTGTCAGATTGTTCTTTTGCCAAAAGAGAATAATATGCAACTCTCTCACATTTGGAGACTGCAAACTGTCCTCCAATCCCAGGCCTGAGGAGCAGCCTTGGCCTAGGTTAGTAATAGGTGTGGGAGGTCATAGCGCATGTGCACGTATGCATATGCCTTCGTTGGAATCCATTCACATCTCTGATTTTCTGCTCAGCGGTGGGGTCTCCGTACACGTACGCACATTTGTGTGTGTCAGTAATTGAAGGCATGGCCCTGTCTGTGCACTGATATAATAAGTAGCGACAGTGTCACCCCCCCTCTAATGCCCCTGTGGTCCTGATGAGTGTGTCGTGTTGGCAGCTAAGACAGAGGGATTATGGGGATTGCGGGGAAGAAACAGGGAAAGAGCAGCTCATCATGCCAGTCAATAGCAGAGATTTTCTCCATGTCCAAGGACAGATGCCCTCATTGTCACTGTCTCCTTGTTAAATGATAAGGGCAACCAGAGTGGCAGTGACAGTGAGAAAGGGGAAGGGGAGTAATAATGGAGAATAAAGTTAGAATGATTGAAATAAAGTAGGAATTAATAATAGTAATAAGAGGGTGAGTTTGTGTATTGTGCGTTTCATGACAAGGTAACACTTGATGTTTTGTCTCCGTCGCTGCTGCACTTCTGTGAACACACACATATCAACCTGCATTTCATCACCACATCAAGCCAGTGTAAACAATGCAGCTGCCCTCTACGCGGCATATTGATCGCATGCATTTTGTTGCTGTTTTGAATTAGAGTCGGCGACAGCTGTGCTGAATATTCAGTAGCGAAACGGTTAACTTATGCATTTTGTTTAAGTGATGGGCAGCTCTGACAACCCAAAATTTTCTGTCCTAGTCCGCTGACAGGATTCAATTCAGCGCAGGGCTCAACACCTAAAAAGCACAAGTTGGAAGATAAATTATGTAGATTACAAATAAAATCCTGTCAGCAAAACCTATTTTAAACAAACAGCTAATTCTGACTGTAAACATGATTGTGCTACATAATTAAGTTGCTCTAATCAAACAGCAGCCCTAATTATCAAAGCACCAAATATGCATTCACGGTTTTATTATTTGTCCCTTTGCTATTCTCTTTGACAGTCCACATTTTCCCGCAGGCAACAACTGATTGTATTAGGCCTTATTTTCTTGTCAGCTGTGTGTGTTGTAGGAGGACATGCAGAGTAAAAGAAGGGAAAAAAATCTTTATGGCAAATGGAAGAAAAGTAATCATTAGTGAAAAAAGTCACCTCTTAGTTCTCTCTGAATTCACTCAGATATTCTGTATGGATCCTAACAATACTGAGAAAAATGCTTATAATAACTCTTTTATGGTGTCTTTAATTCTTTCACTCACTTTATACCTAATCAAAAAAAAAATTTAGTTGACCATGAAAGCAATTCGTTTCTGGCCTTCACATTCACTAATTGATGGAACCAAGGGAACAATGTATTAATGTCCGTAGAAAGTTTTGGTATCAGTGAGGACATCTTGGTCCGGCAGGAGTAAGGTTTATTAATCTCTGCTGTCTTGATGTGTGACACGATTGTGCACCACACGGCCAAAGCATTTTTATGCATTTTCTTTCGCTAGGCTCAAATATCATGTCAGTTTTATAGTCTTCTTCAGACTTCAGAATCAGTGATGTTTGTTTCATTTGCTAGGGCTGATATTAATGTTAAAATAAAAGATATGCTGTAACAAAGAAGGGAAAAAAGCTAGGATTACTTTCTTGTTAATAATCACCAATTACTGTTTTTCTGCCAGGGGTGGAGATTTTGTTCGGAAACCAAATAGTCTGATAAAAGCATGTACTTCAACAGAATTAACAAATCATTTAAAAGTAAGGAGTAAAAAGAAAGTATTCATTTTTTAATATTATGCTAGATGGGATGCCTTAAGATTAGGATTCTGTCCGACTACGCTTAAATAAAACACTGGGAGCTTCTAGTTTAAAGGGTGTATTTATGACTGGCTCAGGCCCTGAACTCCTAGGAGGAAAATGTGGTGCTGTCAGTGTATACATATCGATCCGGGGCTTTTAGAATCTATAAAAATCTAAGAGACGAAACATAGTGTGTGGTTTTGCATATATCTCCGAGATGGCAGGAAGGATTGTCAACAACACTCTTGATGCAGTGTGTTCCTGCTTTCAGGCTCAGAGAGAGGCCATGAAATGAAGTGAGAGCATGTCGCACTCACGGGCTTGGTGTATCTGAGATGGAGATTAGAAGTTCTCCTGTATCCACACCTTGCTGAAAAGCTGAATTTTGTTTGACCCACGGGTCCAAGCTACCAACAACAAGGGCCAGGCAGGACTTTTCTTTTCTTTCAATAATTCATGAAATGCGTTTGCTGTTCCTCCTTGACCCTGCGCAGCACAACACATCTCCTACAGCATGGTTCCCCTCCCATGCATATGAGCTTGCCTGTCCAATGGGGGAGCAATAAGTATTTCCCACTGCTCGGTTGCACCAGTGATCTCACACAGAAAGTGTCATTGCTATATCTCATTTGAATTTTACAAACACTACAGCGCCTGAGCTTTAAACAGCAAATGTGTTTATTAGCCATCTGTTCCAGAAGTTATGGGTTCGAGTGTGAGATTTCTGCTCCGTGGTGTACACATTCCCATACTGATGACAGGTGACAGCAAAATCTGGAGCAGTGAATGTAATGATGGTGTCATGACAGTATGTCATGTAGTACTATGGAAATAGCACGGTGATTCAGCAGTGTCTGTTAGAGCTTCATCTCTGCTATGATTGTGATAATTTCTCATATTATGAAAGAATTAGTAAGCTTTAGAAATATAAAATAGGCTCAGAAATGGATGGATGCACCCACACACAGGCGTGCAATAACCATTGCTCTGATCTTGTAGATGTTCTATCTTGCTACTTTGTGGAGTCGTTTGGTCGTATTAGAAAGTCGCTCAATTAACAAGGAAGACTGTTAGCTCATCCCAGCCCATCTGCTGCGCTTTGATAACTCATTAATGGAAAAAAAAAATGAAAAAAATAGGCCTCATCCCCATGCTCCTGGTCAGGATTACATACACACACCCTGTGATTGCATTTCACTCATACTCTATTTCAGAATATGGCAGCAGCATTAAATTAACAAATTGTTTGACTCTTCAAATACTGACTCCATGCACTGGAGTCAAATAATATTTCATAGGCCACAGAAAGAAAAAAAATAAAATAAAGAGAGACAGAGAGAGAAGATGGGGTAGGAGTGAGGGAGAGACAGGGAATGAAACAGAAGGAAAATAGAGTTAATGGATTCTCTTATCAGTTACATTCAGTTCTGTGAGGACTGTCTGTCAATGCGTTTACTCAAATGCCTTATGTCGGTCTGGTGCATTAAGCCCTAGCTTTTTAGTAAAAGCAATTTAGGGTGACTGTATTGCAATGGAATTCTTTAATACCACAGATGCTTTGTGCTGTGAATGAATTACACAGGGCAAAGCAGAAGTTAGCAAGGATGTTTTGTCTGAGTCAAACAAGTCGATGTCTCAATATTGAAAAATGGACAAAAAAAAAGAAAAAGTGAGGCACACCAGGCGCGTCAAGAGACTTGATTCAAGAGGCTGATATTTGTTTCAAACTCTCACAATAAGTCATAACATTCATTTGATTTGCCATTTGGAACAATCGGTAATGGCTGATGATGTTCGACTTTTTGAAATATGAATATCAGACCTGTCCCCGAAATGTTTTCACATTTCATAAAAAGACACATAAATCTGTCACCGAGCTGAAAATAAAATTAATAAAAAAAAATTAAAACAGAAACAAAACACACCAGCCCAGTTGTTTCCCAAGATTCACATTGAGTCCTTGTACTTTGGAAGCTGATGGGATTAATCCTACTGTCAGCAAAGCAGAAGAGCCAAAAACTATAAATAATATCTGAGGAATATGGTGATTAAAGGATTGTTTTTGTATGAATATATTAACAACATTATATCTCGCTTACTTCCCTCCCCTTAACCATAGCAGGAGAGTTTAAATAAGTAATAAAATATTCATATGCAGCTATTTGCTTGAGAGAATAATTTATTTTCTTGGGTGGATGCCTCTTTTAGAGCTATGCAACACTGGAATCCTTGAGGGAGTGTTGTGTTGTGTGCTTGTGCACTTTGATCAGTGGGAATGAGAAGCTGGTTTCAGATAGGGATCAGAGTAAAGAGAGAAGGAGGATTCAGACAAGGGGACCTTGCCATTTACATTAATGGATTGTGAAGAGAAAGAGTGCGGCGTCTGGAAAACATGTCATCGTTCTGACACCGAGAGCTTTCGGGGCGGCGCCAGGAGGGACAAAGTGGAGGTAGAGAGGCAAAGGCGCAGATAAATGTTTAAAAGACGACTCAACAAAAAGTAAACTCTTCCGCAGAGGAGATGTGATTATTAGCTTACCAAAAACATTACCTCTATTATCATACTAATCTGATTTGCCCTTCACTGGCTGTTCAAGAAGCAGAGGATATGAATTCAATATCTTATTCTACCTTTGTGGTGACAGTTTTTCCAAGGTTTGCTCTTTTTATGCTCTGATCCCTATACTCGTTTTATACAAATGTCTTTTCATTACCAACAGTGAAAAGTGTTCTGGTTAATGGTTAATCTATGAAATCCTGTCTGAGAATAAATATGTTTAGACTGAAAGTGTTTCGCTAAATGTTGCACATTTTACTAAAACCTTGCCCCATTTGATTTTGCTTGAAAATTGTGACCGAAAACTTCCCTCGATTTAGTATCCCAAACAAAACTCAGATCTGCGGCGCCCTCAAGTAATGGCACACGAATAATCACGACAGACACAAGCGGCTTCAAGCTGATGAAACTGTGTTGGACATGTGAAAAAGCTTGCCCAAGCCTCATTTATCATGCAATCTCCTTCTTTTGAACATCCTCGTCTCTTTTGTAACTTCCTCTTGTATTACTTTATTCCTTCCAGCTGCCAGTTTAGCTCTAGAAGTTTCATAATCGGAACAAGTAAGAAAAAAGTTCCCAATTATCAACTCTTAATAAAAAGTCACACAACGTTGTGCATATTTTTAAACATTTCACTTTGGTTTCCCATTATTCCCAATTTTGAATACATAACATGTAGGTGGAAAAGCCTCTATCAAAGTAACCCATATCATAGTAGAGACAGTATATAACTTCAAGACATATCAAATGTTAAATGAGTGGGTGAAGTTGTTTTATATTGTTTATATCAACCATGCAGATCATTTGGATTTGATGGATGGTAAAACCAACAGCAACCTTCTGTGCAGTATTTGGGGGAAAAAAATATAAAAAAACACTTCCTGACTCATCCAGCTCTGACAAAAATGAAAAGTTAAACTTTCTGTGAGGAAAAAAGGATGTCTTGTAAAGTTTTGGATGAAGGAAAGAGGGGCAATATGACCACCAAACAATGACATATGGAAGGAAATAACTCAGCAGGCGAGCGCGGTTGCATTCTTGGTGAGAACAGTGGGATAACTTTAAAGGACGACTGATGTATGTCAGGACCAAGTATACAGTCATTGTCCAGAAAGAAAAAGTGGTGCACTCTGTCAGACTAAACTTTCTGGCATATTTGGATGAGGCTGTTGCATTGAAAGCCTCAAAAGCACAAATACTGATGGATGATTGAAAGGCAAGGAGGGAAATGATCTTGTTTCTCACTTCCAGATTTAAGTCGTTTTGTGTCTGCTGCGATTTGTCAAATCTGACAAAACTACCTGCATGATGTCAAAGTTATGGATTTGAGGTTATCTTTAAATTAAAGGACAAAACCTGAGTTATGGAGTTTTAAAAATGTAAACATTCTCCACAAAGAAAAAAAAAAGAAGACAATGGGTGAGATGAGGTTCTTGATGGGAGATTTGCTTTTGAAGCAATTTCACTGGGCCAGGAAATATAACTTATTTTCACATTTGCTGTCAACATCTGTCAGGACCTAATATAAATTTGATGAAAATGGCTGAATGTGCAAGTCATAAACTCCCAATGACATCCAAAGCGTGCAAGACGAAGCGTGCATGTGTGGCTGGTGGCTTCTGTTAGTCTGTGTGTCTATACATGAAGTTCCAGCAAAGACAAGGCTGCTCATGATTATGTACACGTAACACTCACCATGAAGAGCATGCGGAAGTTGGCCAACTCTCCGAAGAAATCCTCCACGCTGACCGAGTGGGGGTCGAAGGCAAAAAAACTGCCTGTGTTCTCGTAGAGCTTCTGCATATTCTTGTGCATGGTGGATAGTTTTTCATACTGCTCCCGGGCGTGTTTGCTGAAGCCGTGAGGAGGACAGAGTCAAGGGAAAAAAAAGGAGGAGGTAACCATGCCTCAAACACACACACAAAAAGCAAGATAAAGCAGCATGTAAACCATATGTGTTGAACAGTGAAAAGTAATAATTTTCACTAACTTTACAGTATTCTAAAAGCCCACCTATGTCAAGGACAGCAAAACAAAAAACAATGGATAAAGAAGGGTCGGAGATAATCTAATGTGCTATTACAATAACCTCTCCATCTCACTTTGGAGTCAATGGCATGGAGAGCTAATAGCTGCAGTCCTGGAGTAATGGAAAGGTGTTTTGTAGTCAGCAGCATGACACAGATGGTTGCTGGAAAAGCTGATTGCAGTCATTGTTCTATTGTTTCGCACAACAACAGTGGGGTCAGGTTGTTTTGAACCTCGCTGCTCATGTCGCACAGTGTAATTTACTGAACAGGCGGAGCACTTTTCTCCTGGTGAATGACTATTGACAGCCGGCATCAGTTAAGCATTATCACAGCAGCCATTGACCTCATAGAGACTGCACTTGGACACTATAAGACTTAGACAGACTGGGTGGGATGAGGACAACAACGCAGATATATCCACCAACCAGCACACGCGTAGGTGTACATGCTTCTATGGACAAAAGCTTGGAGCAAAACAAAAGGAATATCTGAAACACCTTCTCTTTCCATTTCCATTCTCGCACCCGTAAGAGGCTATATTTATTGTTGCTACTGAATGTCAAACACAGAAACACACAAAGAGGAACAAGAAGAGAAAATAAGAGTAAAGCACTTAATGAATGGCCACTTCTCGTCAAAAGAAAATTTCCATCTGAGCGATCATTAAAACCAAGCCAAGGTGAACAGGTGTACTTACTTCTAACAACAAGTTAGTGTAAACTCATGGTGATGCAGGTTGGCTGCACATCTCAACCAAACTCACAGTTATAGCTGTGATGTTTGCAGGGACACGAAGCTGAAAATGTTGTTTTATTTTCATATATATGCCCATCTCTAAAACTAAGTCCATTACGGCAACAGATACACTGGTCAGATGCAAAGTGTAAACCCAGATAAAATCCATCCTAAAGTTTATGTAGGAATCTTCAGATCAACAACAGAAGCTCAACTTGCTGTGATGAACAGACAGAAAGCAGAAAGCCTGAATCTGGAACAGATACCAAAGATTCCTCCATCCCCTCGAGGAGGAGATATGTAAACAAACCTTTACAGATAGAAAGCTACTGGATTTATACACTAAACACAACTGAACCACATGGATTAAAGGGGCATCTGAACAACACAAACATCACTAGAATCGGATGTCTTCACAAGTTGTGAAACGGTGAGTTACGACTGACAAGAGAACAATGTGATTGAGCAAAACATTTAGATTGGGATCCGCTTGTATGTGGTGTCCTCTCTGGAATGATCCCACAAATTATACACAAATCTGGGCAAGTAGTGGAGGTTAACATGGAGGTAAACACTCCTGCAGCTCCCAGAGGTGGGTCTCTCTTTTTTAAAACTTTCTATAAAATAATCATTTCAACTTGGTTGAGGGAAGCAAACTTTGGTTTTCGATGGATAAGAACAAACCCAGAACAAACTATTTTTATGAAATATAATGCATATTTTTATTCATTTGATTTGATGGAACTGGTCTGAATAAGTGAATGCAGTGTTTGACCGATTCTGTTACTAAACTAGGTATAAAGGTAAGGTCAGGGAATGCTCTATTGTGCTCAGTTGTTCAGAGCAATGACAAAATAAATAAAATTCCCTTGTGAAACATGATGAAACGTGACATCATTTTGTGCATTTTCAAGCTACTAGATAATTAACACATTTGTCAGAGGTCCTGTCAAGTGATGAGCAAAGCCTTAATTTGGACAACACTTTACTTACTTACGTTGCTCTTTTATAAAGGTGGCAGCTTCCAATCCAGTGTATCACGGGTGCAGTTATCAGCAATTAGTGCTCTTTTGCAGTCGCCTTGGCAACATGCGCAGAACTAGTGGTACAGCATGAGGCCTGTGATTGCCAGGGCCAAACAGTCATCAAGATATTTTTCTTTTTTGAGCAATTCATTATTATGTGGAGGCCACTGTTTTCCTACAATACAGTGTTGCCTATTTATTATTTTCCTGTTCTGACAGTTAAGTATTTGTCCACATTTAGGTCCAGGGATTATTCTGTGTCCCCAAGCAAGTTATTAAATCACAAATGTTTTCTTTGAGGCTATAAATAAAATGCACCTGTGTGTGTGTGTGTGTGTGTGTGTGTGTGTGATGCGTGCACAAACGCATATTCGCATGTAAGTGGGTTATGCGGGAAGGTCTTTTTGTGGGTGAGTGAGAGGGTAAAAAGATAAAAAAAAAAATACAAGAAAAATATTGCACAGACAGGACAGGCTGGTTGGATTACGTTTCAAGATAGCAATGGGACAGCTGCACACTGGACAGAGGATGGACCCATCCCTCTGTCTTCCTCTTCCTGTCTGTATCTCTGCGTCTGCCTGGACCTGGTTTACCCTCATTGCTTCTGAGATAACTGCTGTTATCTTGTCCTTTGTATACCCTCCTCACTCTTCTCTTCCGTGTGCAAACTCAAGGATCCTGGTGGATAGATGTAAAATTAAAACTTTACCAAAGTAACATATCTCTCCAACACCCAAACTGTTGAAAGAGCTGCACTGTACTGTACTGGACTTGCTGTTTACTTGCTAAAGTTACAAAAAGATCCCTGTTCAATTTACCGTGACGAGCCATATGGCGTGACGCCGTTTATTAGTGACACAGACTTTGGTCCCAAAATACCATTGCAGTTAGTTTTGAGTGCAAGTCATGATGCAAAGCCAACTCCAAAGAATGACGTTTTGAATTTAGAGAATGCTAATCTACAAATCTGGGGGGCACAAAAAAATAATAAATAAAACAGAGCAAGTGAATAAATGTGTCAGCTCATCAGCAAAAGGCATGTTGACATATTTCAGCACTGGCACAGCAATGCTTATTAACAGCATTTACATATAATATTGATTCTGCAGTATTGACTGAGTCTATGGTCCACACTTTTAGCTGTAGCCTGCCTTGCAGAATAGCAGTTAAAGTGTGCCAAGCAGCGGGTGCTTCCGGTGCTGCTATGCGTTTCTCTTTCTTCCCTTCCTCTCTGACTGAAATACCCCCATGTGCACTGTGGTAGACGTGTCCCACTGGAGACCGGACTGGAGCTGGCTGGGCTTTTGCTCTTCACATTTCCACATCAAAGACATGTCATATTGATGGAGCCTGACACACACTATCCTGCAGCAACACAACCTGTACACCAGAGCCTGCATCCAGCATGCATACAAAAACAGAACGAAGAGGCAAATATACTCACGTATATATCAAACATGTACAGAGTCACACTACTGTTCTTTGACTGTCTCTTTGCCAGGTTGTCCGTTACACTTTCCTTCCTCCTTTCTTTTTTCCACAGTCATTGTAGCCTTTGTTGTCTTTTTTTCATTTCTTTCTCACTTCCTTTCTTCCTGTCCAACTCTGTCTCAGTCAAATATGCCATCATTATAATTCTCTTTCTATATTTCCACTTGATGTTTTCTCCTTTCATTTCTCTCACTCAGACAAAAAACTCCCATCTTCCTCTCCGACTCAGAGTGAACTTTAAGAGTTATTCTGTCTGAGCTGTGCCTGGTAATCACGTCATTTGGGCTTGGGGCAGAGCGGAGATCAGACACCATGGGTCTCAAGGTAAACCATGAGGCAGTCTTTGGTTGCCCTCCAATCTGTTTGTCAGCCTTTGCTCCTCTCTTCCAGCTGTCTTCACAGGAGGGCTGCCGCCCGCACTGCCTGTGCACCAAACCTTACCTACGCAGAGCGAGACAATCACCCGGGGCTGGACGCCTCAATGTTGCAAACCTTGATGCAAACCATAAAGCACTCTTTATTGTTATGCTTTTGGTCAGATAAGACACTTAATGGTTGAAATGGGACCATTTTCTAACTTGAAGATCATCTTCACATCTGAATATATTATTTTAGAAACTAATACAACAGAAGAGGGTGATGCAACAGCATTCGTAATCAAAAGTGTGTTCATTACAGCCATTCACAAATCAACAGCTTTCACAGCTGCAGTGTGTGCGTTATAACCCTGCTGGTTTAGATCAAGTCGGATGTGAAGTGTGATGTCAGTGCAGAGTTCTGCTGTATTTCTTTTTAATTCTCCTTTTGAAATCTTCAGTCGTTTCCAAAACCCAGTCTGTCCTTGTAAAAATCCAGATTTCCGTCTTTGTCTTGCCCCAGTGTCCTCATTACTGTGTTAAATCAGTCACTGTTTATCTAGCGTATGACATGCCAGAAAGGGTAGATTTACCATTAGTAAGCTACGATTAAGGGCACTCATTTTTAACACCACAAAGTGACATCACTATCGCTTCAAAGTCAGATTTACTATCTTTTTGGTGCCAGGCTCTGTTCAATACCACACTAAATCTTGTACAAGAAGAATCAGTTTATGTACCAAAACAAAGTTAAAACGTTTTTTGCAATGGCAACCTATGAGGATGGGGATAAAGCACCTGGTTTGTTTACCTGTGTGCATGAGAGAGTTATTAAAGTGCTGCATAAAATCCTACTGTGGGGGCCCAAAAAGCCTCCTTAATAAATCTCCTGTAACCTACTTCCATTAATGTTTATTTAATGCTTTTCCTATGTGCTCACTGGCCTCTCCATCCAAGGCCCCACACTAAGCCTGCTTTTCTCCAAACCCCACCACCCCTGCTCTCTTTATCCCCATACCTACTGCCAACAGCCCCTGTGGGCCAAATTACACCAAGGCTGCCCACTGACTGGACATAACCCATCATGTTGACAGAGAGAAAGGGATGAAGGGATGAAGGGATGGAGGGCAGAGAAAGAGCACAGAATATTAGATGGAAAAAGTCATTTTACTTACTCAAATCAATGGATGAATGCATTAGCTCTTATTGTATATTAAATCTGAAACTATTTTAGTCTTTTATCTATTTATCTACTTCAAGACAGCATTTTTGCAATCACTGCCTTTCTCATTTTTTCAGTTAAAATACTTGAAAGACAGAGAGACTAAAAGCATTAATACTGCATTAATACTCTGATGTTTGGTTTTCAAACACTCAGCTTTTGGAGAGAGGAGGACGAGACCATTCTGTTTTGGCTGTTGATATGAGCTGATGGAGTTTCATGGGGTGAGCAGTATTCCGAGTTGAATTTGGGATGTGACCTGGTGCTGAGGAGGGAGGAAGGATGTGATTTAGAGGAGGTAGAGGTGAGGGATGCCGAAATACAGCAAAGATAAGTTGAGATTGCAGGTTTTAAATGCACTGGATGCAATGTTTACACTGTTTGCATTTCTGTTAAATAGTAATTAAAAATGTCACAAAATATCATTATGCAACACCACAGTATGGGCAGATTATGATTTGTTCATTAAATATGTAACTTTGAGTCAATGTTTGGAAATCGGAGCAACTTAAAAAAGAAAAGTCAATCCACTACAGACCAATCTATCAAACCAACACTTGTGATTTGAGCTGAATGTTAATGGTGGAAAACTAAAGTAATCACAAACACAATGTCAGCATTCTGATGTTTATTAAGTTCTTAAAGAATCATTTAGCTTAGTTTGAATTTAGTAGCATTATTGATGCTGAATGGACCAAAGTTTGGGCCAGTACATCAAGCTGAATATATTGAATCTTTCTAAGTTGAAACTTGCCACTTGGTGCTGAATGTGAACTCAACACTTAAAAAAAATTACAACTCAGCCTGTGAGAACACTGTGTCTGAGTTCAGTATCATAAAAATCCATTCATTTCTCAAAATATTTCACTTTGCATCAAACTGGTTGACACACTGAATGACCAAGTAAGATTTCAAGACTGCTGCCACAACTGAATACATATTAAAAGAAAATGCTCAAATACTGTAGCATTAGGACTATGAAACATCATTAATCTTCACATAATAATGCAACTGTATCCCCAACATATCAAATATATAAAAAGAATGAACACACATCTCAGCTCATATGAGTCTGGAAAATGAACCTGTTTGTGGTGCATTAAGTTTGACTCATTGTACATTCGAGGAATAATTAAATCTGTACCAAACTGAATGCTCATGTGAAAGAATCCTCTCTGAAAACCGCTGGACATCAGAACAACATGTCGGATAAAACATTTGCGCCTGCGTGCTGCTGAGAAAAGCTATCCCATTCATCCATCTCTGTTGCTGCACTGCAGAATGTTTGTCTTTTTTCTCACCAACACCGTCTGTCTTGTTGGATGCTGCGAGGTGTCATTAGAGTGGTGATTATTCAATGCAATTCACG
The DNA here is from genome assembly GCF_036924035.1 of Leuresthes tenuis. Taxonomy (NCBI): domain Eukaryota; kingdom Metazoa; phylum Chordata; class Actinopteri; order Atheriniformes; family Atherinopsidae; genus Leuresthes; species Leuresthes tenuis. Next base: position 10,818,609 of record NW_027325365.1, on the reverse strand, counting down.
TGATACTAATGGGAAAAAGTATTAGAAATGCTATAAAACTTTGCCACAGTTTGTCTGTGAATATAGGTTGTTTCACTAATGTTGATATCAAATCTCTATGGAGGGTGAACCATCTGCTGCAGAACTTGCAGAAGTTTCTTTTTTCTTTTTTTTTTTCACAGAGGCCATTAATTAGCCTTGCGAGACAGGTGGATTCACTGAAAATCATGAATCCAGGCTTCAAGCCATCTATTTACGGCCAAAATGTACAAGTTTGGGGCCGATAATCGTGCTATTCTGACTGGCTCTTTCCAGTCATGCTTCATTAAAGTCAACAGTTGAAGTTCGCTCATGGTGGATGGTGATGGACAGGAGGTTCATACGATCACCTGCCAAGTGCTGAAACGGCGCATTCCTTACCAAACACTTTCCTCAAACGGCTTCCCAGATGGTTCTCTGTAACAAACCATCTGGCATGACAGGTTAGCGACATGTTGGGTGTTACTGTCACGATACCAAATAAATTCAAGACTCATCGTACAATCAACTCCTGGCTATGTCTTTGAGTTTATCATGTCTGAAAACTTTGAAGTCTTAAAGATGTGACCAGTTACCACACAAAGAGGTAACTGGAAAGCTCTGAAGAATGCATTTTCCCCACAACCGAGGTTCAGTAAGTTAAATTCCCATTTTGACATAAGAGTCATGACCTTTACCGGCAGCATTTCTCTCCATCGTCTCTCCTACAGCTTCTACTTCCTCTTTCTCTGGAAATTAAAAGCCGGATTTAATGTCAGTTTTACTATCAATTTATTCTGCCCATCTGTCCCTGAAATATTTAAATGTGTAGAGATGAAGGTTGCGTCTACTTCGGCATTCAAAGCTCTTCACTACAGCACCCAGCTGGTGTTATAACGACTCAATGAAGGGGAGACTTGTGGATGTAATGACTGAATCTGATGAAGGAAAAGAGAGAATATAAATTAGAAATGAGAGGATTAGGTCCATGGGAATGACCTGTTGAATCATGGATAGGCTATCAAAAAAGCAGTTAGAGCACAGGGGGAAAATAATTTGCTGTTAGAATGTTGTCGATGAGTGTATGTGAACACAATGCAATTTCATGAAGGTGTTGAAGCACACACACACATTCACTCTCACCCAATTTTATCTTTGATAACCATTTATGGTCGTTGTCATCCTTTTATCTTTTTTTACCTCATCCAAAGCGATCTCATGCCACACGGCTGCCTGGGGCTTGTGCTTCTCTGTGTAATTTTTACAGAGAAGCAACATGACGATGCAAATCCACTGTGTTTACAACATTCACACTTGTCAAACTGTAAAAGGTCAAGTCTCTCGTTTCCCCTGATCTAATCGGTAAACATCAATTCCTATCTAACATTACAATGACTCGTGAGACACCCCTTGAAGGTAAAGGTGTGCATGAGAACAAAGCCAGGCATGAATTTAGCAGCCACGGACAGCAAAGTGAAACAGTCTCTGGATTTAACTCTAATGTTTAATACATCTTTAGGTTATGTTACTTTAATTTAAATGGATTCACTGCACACTTTAAAAACTAAAATTACTATAAATAGTCTTACAGTGCTGAAGATAACTGCCATTGATGCTATGCTGTATCTCATCTACGCTCTGCTATCTGACCTGGCTCATCCTGTTCCCGCTACGGGCAGTTAATCATAATGCCAACACTCAACACTTACCTTCTAAAAAGACTTGCTTTGTTATTAAGGGACTATACAGAAACTCCTTTCTGTAGGGCACATGGTATTGACTTGTTTTCTTGCATATGCCATGCCTGTAATGGTTGGCGACAGTTACAGTGATTAATCACAATTGCTTGTCTTTTTTCTGACTTTCTGTCTTTATTTGGCTTCAACAAGCCTTTTTCAATCTCTCTTACAAGGTGTTGTGTGTTAACTGGCCAGCCTGATCACTGATCTACATTTTGATATTAATTGATGGATACTCTCTTTTGCTCGGGACCAGGTTCCTTGAAGTAAAATATAATGAAAGGAGGAGTGGCTCAAGCCTTTTGCACATTACCATATGTCACTTCTTTGCAGAAAATTCTTCTTCTTTTTGAGTAACATAACATTGCAACATGCTATAACAGGCCTCCGCTAACTCATATCTTCTCCAGGTTATATTGTCTGCCTGTGATCTCATGCATACAGTCGAAAAGTGACTTCATAGGTAGCCACTTAATGCATGCCTGCTGAACAGACTCAAGTCGAATAGACTCCATGTTGGGCTGCCTTTGATGAGTGCTTCCAGACTGCAGAGATGAGCTTTACTTGTAATTGGAATCCCTGGTCTTCCTAATTGACTGTTTCAACTTCCTACATACTAAAACAAAACTTTAGCAGTTGTTGAATAGGCTTATATTATGTAAACTACCTTCATATATTGTAACTCACTGATAAAATCAAGTGTTGTTCTGTTGTGAATATGAGAAAAGGTAATTTTTTCATTCAAATTAAAGTAGTCAACTTTCTTATCGATGCCAAAGGTGCAAACCTCATCAGCACATACTTGCTCCTAATGAAAGCCCATTCTGTGTCTCAAAGCACAACCGGTTAACAATGGGATGAGGTTCTTTGCTTGCAGATAAAGCAAGGGTTGTATGTGGGGGTGATAAAAGATGCGCTTCAAAAGAAAGAAAGAGGGAGCGATCATATTGATCAGATTCCTTCAGTCAGACCCATGGCGCAGCAGCCAGTGTGACAGAGTACAGCTCCATTCAATAGCCTTATCATTACCACAGCACAAACCTATTCAGCAGGTCATCCTGTTTGCCCCCAGTTTACTGTGTGTGTGTGGGCAGAAGGAGGAAGAAAATGAATTTCAATTCTTTAAGCCAATGAATCCCGTTATAAGACCACTTGCAGCACATTTCTTTGTCCAGAGCACTGTCAACCTAATGAAGTGTCCTGAGAGTAGACAGTGGAGTAAAAACAAGATTGCATTCTCTCAAGATCGTCACAGTAAACATGCTTAGGCAGCAATGTTGTGTCTCCGCTGACAGAAAGTCAAAAACTGTCATGTGGTATAAGGTGGATCCAGTCAAACTGCAGTAAGACCCTTCATTACAAACCTGGGGTGTATCTTAAGAAATTCTATTAGGAAGGTACAGCCATGGTAGCAGCAGTTTACTCTGTGAAAACTGTTAGGTAAAGGGAAAGGGCTTGATTAAAATACTTAAAGGGGCATGGATGAAGTATCCGTCCATCACTTTTTATCAAAGGTAAACTTAACTAATCAGTTAAATATAAGTAAGACCGGCCGAGCTTGCAGACGAGGAATAGGACCTTTCATTGTGGCTGTCATCAGAACTTCTGGATAACCTTTGGTGTCATCCACAAACAGATAGCTTAAAGCTTTGAGAGACCAATTATCTTGTGATTAAGTATCTAGTTGCGTATCAAGGTAAGAAATGAGAAATAAAGACCACCAGGACACTATGTGGTAACATTTAGGCACATTTCACTATTTCCAACAGGTTGTGACACTGATTGCTTAATCAATTGTCAGATTTGATTGTACAGTTCAGGTGAAGTTATTGATGAAGAAATACAGAAAGAGCTATGGACAATATAATGTAATCAGGTGTTCACCATCCTATAGTTGTGCCATACTGCTCTGTGACTGACATGTAAATTGAGCCCAGCTGTCTGACAGATGCAAGGCAAGAAAAAACACAATGAGAAATTTACACAATCAGTGCAGACTATGAAAGAAAGGGTTTCCTTTAAATACAAAAGGACATCCCCATTCTTTATTAGATTACAGTCATACATGAGTGGAATAAGTAGCTGTCAAAGGCGCTGAGCTACAGCGGGAGACATACAGATTGGGGAGAAAGGAATAATGGAGCAGTCTCCACTGGCAATACAGAGGCACAGAGACTATTTTTAGCAAATTAATTTAAGGCTCTAAATAATTAACTGATAATTATCTGGCAATCAAGAGTAAGATAAAATGATCTTCCCGAGAGTTTTTTTGTCATGTAGCTCAGCGGGCGGATGAAGGAGCTTTGTGTGAGTCGCCAGTCAAACAAAAAAAAAAAGAAAAAAAAGAAAGTGCCAGTGTCACCACATAGAAAAGAAAAAATAATTGACAGGGAATACAGTATGATGCGTTTGCTTGAAGGCAAGTGGATTTGCCCATGATTAGTCCCTAATGAGTGACAGAATACTGGCACTTAAAATGCATGTGTGGGGAATAATGCATGTGTGCACCAGCTGCGTTTTTCACACATGTTTATGTCCACAAACACAAATTATTATTATGTAAATAACCCTGTTACAGTACAGATGACACACATTCAAATATTAATAACACAGAGCATGTATTTACAAGTGTTCCAAAGTTCAGCAGTGGAGTGGAGTGGATGTTTGGAGTTCAAGTGGGTTATCTCTTCACCCGGCCCTGACAATGTTCCCTCCGATGAGACGGAAAGAGGAGATCACTAACAAGAGGCTGACAAACAGCCTCTGGCTATATATGTGTCCTCCAACCTTTTGAAAAATAAAAGTAACTTCATCGCCAGTTAATCTGCTTTCAACAAAGTCTCTGTCTTTCTCATGTGTCACACCTGCTATCCCCAACCCATTACCTTCCCTGTCCTCTTACTGTTGATCCATCTTTTAAAATGAAGACTGGAATCGGCTACACCTGCGTTGGACAAGCTGTCGAACAAAGTATGCATTTCTGTCAGTCCATCTTTCTCTCGGTCGTGTTCATTGTCCAAGACGCTTCCTTTACTTGTCCTTTTTATTATGTATTTAAAGGGAAGACCTTGACAGCATATGTTACCATACGGTCTCCTTTTTAGAGTTTTAGAGTTACAAAGAGAGCGCAATTAGTTTGACGGTGTGATGTGTTTGGTGAGAGCTAAGGTTGACAGGCCTACCTAGCCTCCCCACTGCGCAACCTTTTATAAAATCAATGCCACCACTAAACACAACTCTCCCCTGTGGAGCTGGGCCCTGTTACAGCCTCCTTCCCCTTCCAGTGACGGGAGGAAAACACAGACAAACAGATAAATTAGAGTCTCCCCAGCTGCCCCTCTCCCATCCTCTAGTCTGTCTGCTATTGTGAAGTGACAACAGTATCGTCAGTAATATTCACAAAAAAATAGGACAAAAAAGGAAACAAGAACCCCTGCATTTAAACGTCACTCTCTTCAGCCAATTATATTTTCTTTTTTATTTACAAAAAACACAGCACCATCTGTGAAAATCATCGACATGATTGGCTGCCGATGGATTTAGAGGCATAACAGGTTTCGAGGCTTTGTAAACATCTGAGAATAGGATGTTAAAAGTGACTGGATGACTAAAGAAAACATTTCCCACCATTATTCCTTCTGAGATATATGAGTTGTTCTCTCTAGAAAATGCTGCAATAAAGGAGAAAAGAAAATGTGAGCACAGATAAGGAACAAAAAGCCTCATTGTGCTGTCCTTTTGAGTCACATCTCTTGGGGAGAGCTTTCAGGGATGTGCTTTGAGCACATGGAGGTGCATTGGAAACAGTTAAAATGCTGGATATCGACATTAAAAATGTAATCGCTTAATTCTTTACACTTTTTAAAATCTTATTTTCCATTCTGCTTTATACTGTATTTTTCCTTTACACTTAAGATGAGTGTATTTATAATTTCACTTATAAAAATATAGGCTTTTGAGTAACACAAACACAGATTGTGTGTATATGTGTGTATTGTTGTAACTACTTGTGCTCTGAACTGCTGGCTGTCTGGGCCAACACACCCCTGCAAAAGTCATTTCAAAACTCAAGACTCTCATGTCCCAGTTGAGTAAAGTTTTAAAAAGCAACACTACACTAGGTACAGTAGGCTGTCTGTCTTACCTGCTACACAGCAACTCCATAGCAGCATCACTGCAGTCATTTGGCAGTCTCTTGCTCTAATTTGCATCAGATTGCATACCCGCAGAGGCAGACTCCTCTTAATGGGAAGCATCATCCTCTGCAGGTGGCAGGGAAGAAAACGTGAGTTGAGGACACAGAAATGATCTGCCTCCTTGAACGATCACTTGTCATTGGCTGATTGCTTCTCTGAAGACATCCATTTGTGCTCTGGGATATTTTCAGTGGCTCAATCTCTCTCCATTAACATTAACTGCGCCATTCCACAATGTGAGCACATTAACCCAGTTATTTAGCTAATTAGCATATTAAGGCTGTCACCAGAGTTGATGTGCCTCGATACAATCCCTTCAAAATAAATCCTGCTATGACCCTGCGTACTACATCTGCAATCTAATTGTCACTTACTCTGATATGTGCATGTCTGTGTCGCATTGTAGGTGGTTTTATGAAGACTCGATGCAGCCCACCTCTTCTCAAAGTGAGCAGGGGAGGGTTGTGGGTAGCTGGTGGTATTGAGCAGTAGAACAATCTATATCGGTCATTAAAATGCAAATGTGTTTACCAAGTCCAGCTTTGATGCTGCAATAATAACGAGCAGTGTGGAACAATCATGAATCAAACTTGTGTAGCGACCTATTGAGCGCACGCAGACGCCATGTAATGAAACAAGAGCTGAAATAAGAGCAGTTTCGATCGTCAATACAACATCCTGTCTTTATCTGAGAATGTGAAACAGAATTAAACTGCATGGAGCTGGCACGGCTCCAAAGTTTAATTTCAAAGGTAGGCTAGATTCTGCGCTCAAGATTAAGGACTGTTGCAAGTGAGACAGATAGGAAACTGTAAACAGGGACAGAAAGCACTGCACCTGTTCTTGCATTGTAATCCAGTGCAGCTGGATAGACACAAAAGGATGTCTTGATGATTGTGTCATGTTTGGTAGAAAGACAGAGCACATCAGCTTTCTTGTATGAATACACGGTGTGTATTCAAAACTCCACACTCTTCTTGCAGTTTTTAGTTACTGGCCAATAAAACTGCAGATTTCACTTGTGTTTCTTTCATCACAAGGTGCTTGTGACCAAGAGTGGGGGTCTGTTCATTTAGACAGTCATTTTTGCACTTCTGACTGTTTTTTGAAGCCGTATAGATTATAAACTAGGCAAAGTGGCTTTGCATTTATAGGATGGAAAAAATGACCCAGAGGAGAAAAGGTAAAAAAAAGATCTATAAATTGTACACTTCTTGAAAGCAACTCACTAAAGAGATCACTCATATTTTTCTTTGTAATAACCTTTGTGGTTCTTTGGCTGACAGAATGATTGGCTCTGTCTTTTAACTATACTCCATTCCAAAAGTGTGCTTAAAAATAGACCAAACAAAAGTGTCTTTCCATCTCTCTAATCTGCCAAGTTGAAGTTGGGATAATGATGTGTTTATGCACCATATTGTAAGGATCCCGCCAGGCTTTTTTGTCTGCAGGGGCCCAACATTCTAACCTCCTGGATCATGCAAATATGCACATCTTGTCAGATAAGGCTCTAAAATCATGTCTCAAAATTGCAAACATATCTGTCCACTGAAAGTACAAAAACAAGGTTTTACAAAGTTCCATGAGCTTAGCAAATCAACAATGTAACAACTTGTAACACCCACCGACTATGACTGCATGAAAAAAATGTACAGCTGAATATATCTGAAAGTACTTTAATTGGCTAACAACTAAACAGGACTCAGTTGGAAACAAGAAAAAGTCTGTAATGTGCAGGAATCTCAGCGGAGGGAATGCGTAGCATATAGATCTATGTTGTTTATCTTGTTCATTGGCAGCATGATTACATTTCAAGGTCAGTTTTCTCCATTTTTTTCCACCTCTCCCTTTCTCCACTGAATATGATTCAGAACAAGTTCCAACCAAACTCAAAGCTAACCAGGCAACAACAGTGAAGGGCAGAGATAACAGGGGAGTGTTCCTCACAAGATGGCACCCTCATCTCAACATGCAACCTGGCATGAAGTACCTTCATATTCTCTATTGACTGGGGATCTTTGGGAAGTGTATATTTACTGAGAACCCAAGACCAGAGCAGGTAAACTTAAAAAAAAAAGAGCATTCGGTCCAACCCTCCAAGCAGGAGTTCAGACGAGAAAACAGACGTCAAAGAAACAAAATGATGTAAAGTCATTACAAATATTCTTCCAGAAGGTTTAGAAACCCTTCAATAGAGCACTCGCATCACATGTAATAGCCGTTTGTAAGATAATGTTTAAGTGAATGCTGTGTGTAATGTATGGTTTGGCATAAATTGAGTAAGTTCCGGCTATTAGGTTTACCTTTGCAACTTCACCTGTGGCTAGGGTTAGCAGCAAATTACTGAGGCATCACAGATTAAAGTCAGATTTTAGTCTGAAATAATTATTAAATGATAGAAAATAAAGCATCGTTATCTTTGAAAAATATGGTCTGAGATGACTTTTCCTTTTTTTTTTTGCACACAAGTAGCAAGAACAAAAGCATTACTAATCACCTAAAACTGACATGGGGAATCGCTTCTGTTTTCATCATGAGGGGGAAATGGAAGAAGAAATGAAGACAAAATCGAGTGTAAACCCTGGAAGTGTGTGTGGCAACACAAAACCATTTAGGACTCTGCTGAGAAAATCTACTCATTCACGCAATCTCTGGGAATCCTGAAAGAGTTGGAAACCCTCTTTAGAGCTTAGTTAATCTGAGTGGAAGGGATAGACAGAAGAAAGGAGATGGATAACATGAGAGAGTGAGTACAAGAAAGGAATGGATGGGTGAGGCAGACTAACTGAGGAGGAATGGAGGGGGGAATTCATCTTTTGCAAATCATCTCATCTCTGTGAAAGCAGACAGAACGATAGAGATGAGTATTACCACTAATCTCCAATCCGCACCTTGAAAAGATGTCAGACTTTCATTTGCCACTAACAAGCTCTCTCTTGTGATCTCCGTAAATGACAAAAGCACTCAATGAACAGATTACATTGTATTTACTGTCTTACAGTATGGTAGCAAAGAATCTACCACCCTGGCTGAAATAACCTCCATCTCAGTTATGAAGTTAATCATTTTAAATGAGAGCAGGGAAATAAATAAATAGGAATAAAAATAATATACATTATCTTGAATAATGTCTTGTCATCAGTAGGCTGTGAAATTAAAACTAATCTCAGAAAGGATTATTATCTCTGATCAGTCTGGCATCGGGGAGAATACTTGATACTGTTCTGTTTCAGATCAAATCTAATAAGCTTAAAGGTAAGTATAAGGCTTAGTATTCATTTGTGGTTACAAAAGCCCATTCTGTGCATAGTTCACTTGTAATATGATAAGGGGATATTGTTAAGGGATTAGGTTATCTCCCAGTAGATCTATTAGTGGATAAGTCCTACCGACTTTCTCGTGAACCATTATCTTCATGGTTGCAATCTTATCTGCACATGTTCATGCTCAACACCATATATAGAGACTCTGAAAGCAAGCACACATGCAGAAATGATGGCTGAAACTCTTGTGACTAAAAGCAGGTGGACCCAAACTTAAGAGCGAGCAATGGAAACACAACGTGGAGTTCCAAAGTGGTGGTTACAAAGGGAAACATTGGGCTTCTGTGAAAAAAAATGAAAAAGATGGAGAAACAGTGGGATTTCAGCCTGTATCCACAGCCCAGCAGGGCATATCCACTGCTCTGTGTGTGATGATAACAGGAAAGGTAAGGAACAAACACTGCATCAGCAGTATATCCTCCAGTAAAGGCTGAAGTGACATTAAATAACATAACAGAGGGGCCAATCTTCTTCACAGGGAACAGTTTCAGTCAAAGTGGCTCAGTAGAGGACTTTATGGCTGACATGACAAAAATAAATCTTATATATGTATTTTCCAAATGGAAAAGCAAACTGTAGAATAATTTTACAAAAAAATATGACAAGATCTGATGTCTTTACAACACTGGTACCGTGTAACACTAGACTAGCCACTTGATTTCACATGTAGCTCATGCAACTTCGGTCGCCACAGTCAGGACTGTGCATCCGGAGAAAAATGCCAAAAAAAACAACTGAACAGTGGTCCTGCAGCCTGAGAGCAAGGTGGGCAAAATTCAATCCTCTTCTTTTTGCCACCTTTTAGAAATCTATTAGAGGCCAATAAGGATTCTGAGAGAAGAGGGTTTGAGATATTTCAGGTCAGCCTCAGAGGTTAATTGTTGAGTCGTCTGCCTGGTCAGTGAGGGGATCACTATGTGAAACCAATCCTGTAGGCAGGGGATGGACAGCGAGTGTGGATGGAATTCACGAGATTAGAACGGTTGATGGAAAAGGCATAAAATCAAAGAGAAGGGAACAGGAGGGAAATGTGAGCCCATAGACCTCAAATCAACACTTTCACAAAGCTGCCAATGCAGTGGGTTTAGAAAAACACTTAATGTGCTTAGGTTGTATGTATCCAACAAGCCCATTGTGATTGACTCTACTTATATTTAAAAGTACAGAGAGTGGTTTAACCTTTGCATTGAGAAGACACAGAATACAAATGTAGATAGCATCAAAAAATGACTACCTACCTATCTTACACTGCAAGGTGAAATTAGTAAAAGACACACACACACACACACACACACACACACACGACGGCCTGCGCCACCCACCCTTTCTCCTCACTGAAGTAATTAAAGAGAATCTGCTGAACAGAGGAGACAAATTGATTAAAGTCCAGCTTAATCACATCTATGGAAAGGTGAAAGAACTTCCACTCAACTAATGCTATTCCTTTTTAAGTTTCTTTTTATAAAAGAGAATAAAATAATAAATAAATAAAATTTGACACTGAGGGATTTTTTGTGCTTTGTTCTGATGAAGGTCAAATTAGAGCACAGTGAACATAGGCTGATGTGTAGTGAAAAGACATTTGTCCTCCTGTGGGCATCGCTCCACATCTCTCGGGCCGCCACCATGCCAGTCCCAGTTCACAACTTGCTTTATAACTGTGACGCCTACGCAAACACACACACCCGCACATATACATGAATCCATGGAGGCCCTTTCTCTCAGACACTCACACATACAGAATGTCCCTCATCACCTTGCTCAAAGATGAATGAGTACGCCGCTGTCCTCCATCATTTTAATCACTTCAATGGAAAATGCCTCATTCCCAGCTATCATTCAGCACTGCCTTGCAGCTATCACATGAGTACACATTCCTACTGTCCCCTTAAACTCCCCCAACACATGCACACAGAAACACTATGACTCTCATTGTGTGATAGTACTAACTCTTATGATACCAGAGTGCTGCGTAACCCACCCAACTGTCTCTTTCACCAGTGATAACAAGACGTCTCATGATAATTATCACTGGCACTCCACAGCTATTACTCACAGGCATTTGAGTCATCATGCATATACACAAGTCAAGATACTGTAACGTTCAAGGCTGCAGGCACCCGAACCAAATCAAATCAAGACATCAGTCAATATGCTGTTCTTCCGCTGTAGGTGCACTTGTGCTTGGTCTTTCAAAAAGCTTGACTGGTAGTTGTACCGAGCTTCAAGAAGCACTTATGTAACTTTTTCTTTGAATACAAGTAGTTTGTTGTTTTGGGACAAGACAAAACTAACTAGTCATTTTTGTGATGAAATATGTCTTTTTCTTTAAATTCACTGGAATTCACACAATATGTATGATATTGTCACCATGTAATAACATGATGGGAATGTATTATCTAAAATATCTAAACCACTTTTTTGTAGAATATTGGAATCCTTCTTGAGCAGACCCACATCGCAGCTCAGTTTTCCTTCTTAACCCGGTGACATCTTCTATCAAGGTCAGGAAAAAGAGCTTGGTCTAAGTTTGACCAGTACCAAGACCATTTATCTATCTATTTATTATGGTTTTGGTCTGAATCCAAAGTCTAGGTGTGAAAGCAGCCTAAAACTATTTAGAGATACTGTACTCAAATATTAAGCTCACAAGATTTATGTTACCATATAATGAAGTCTGCCTCTATTCTTAAATTGGTATTTCAACAAAATAAAAATAAAAACATATTTCAAAGCAAGTAGATTTAGAGCAAGTAGAATTGAAAAATGTTGTCCTCTCTTCCTTGAAATGGTATCAAATTGTGATAGTACACCATTAAGTAACGTAACATGGAGTTTTAAGGCATCTCCGTCATAATATTTAATCACAGAACCAAGAGTAATGTATAAATCTATAAATATAAAGGTAATTTCAAGTGTCTCTATCTTACAGTTTTTTCCATAAATATGAGAAGTCAGGTGATGTTTTTGTTATAAATACTGCTGTAAGGTCTCCTGTGGAGGAAACCAGGACTGACAGGAATGTTTGAAAGCACACTCTTATCCGTAGCCATGGCAATCCATGGCATAGTAAAGCTATAGTTAGAGCTATTTCTATGTTTTTTTAGAAGCACTCTTTGGTCTTCATTTTAGGTACTAAATGAATGGCAGTTCAATCCATTATCATTATTGGAAATGCGTTTTAAAATATTATTTACTGTGTTCATAGAAGGACACTGCTTTCTGGTTCAGAAGCTGTTCTGCTGCGTTGGTTTGTGGAACATGAGAGTCTATACTTCTACAGTCGGAGTACAGTCCAGTATTTCACATTTCCTTTTAAAGCATAATGTTTTTTGGGTTATTTATCTGAGTAGCTGTCACAGATGAGATAAACACGGTTTTTCTTGGGCAGAGAGAAGCTCCAAACAATGCAAGTGAAACAGGCAACGAGACATTTAAAGATCACCAATAACATGCAGGAATAGTACAAGAGAAAAGGGACTGGAAGAAGCAAAAAGATTGTGCCATATGTTTAAATATTACTGATCCCTTTGGTTTGTGCTTCAATACGGTTTAGTCTTTGTGCCAATTTGAGGACTGTGTAAAGATCTTGAGGTATAGCAAGTGTAACCACATATTCACATTGTTAAAAAACTGTCTCAGTATCATAACAATGTACAATATTAAAATGAACAGTCACATCATACTGAGCTTTGACAAATTGGTCTTAAAAAAAAATGTATTTGTCCATGCAAATGACGTGGAGTACAGCAATCAACTAAATGCAAATATAACTGTATTTCAGGTGAAGCGTTGTGACCTTGCTCACAGAATTTTAAGAATATGACCACTACACAAGCCTGAAGCATCATAACCCCTGCTGTACAATCCATCACAAATGAGCCTCAAGAGCACATTCAGCCCACAGAGCGCATGAAAACTGGAGTCACTCATTCAAATGGCTCCATTATTCTCCATTTTGCTACATTATGTTTTAACTTGCCTCTAGAAACAATATGGAAACCTTTCCAACCAGTTTTCAATCACAATTATGGGTGTCATGATTTCCTCCGCTGAGCTGGAGATCTTCTTTGACTTTTTTTTTTTTTTTAGCAGGTTATGGTTTTGATAATGATAAACATACAGTGGTGCTATACAACAACACCATGTCACTATTGAGCTGTGAAAGCTCACCCCTTTATTTAACACCTAAACTTACCTACGCCTCTGAATGTGTGTTTTCACATTTACTCTCATGATGTGATGTGTAACATCAGAAGGAGGTTGGGAAGAAATGTGCTTGAATCTGCAGTGCAGTTGGCATCATTTTGGGTGTGTTAACTGTACAAAGGGAGGTGTTTTTTAAAAACAAAAGTAGATAAAACTTTATCATATTCTGACAAACAGCCTGCTCTCACAGCACCTCTGGCAATGAGCTGTGAAAAGGGAGGTAGTCCCATTTGCAGGAGTTGGTATAAGTTTTATGAAGTAATTTTCTAAGTTAATAAAATGGGCAAAAAGTCAAGGAGTGGGAAAGATTTTTACATCAGATCATCCATACTATGAAAATCTCTGAATGTTGTTTAAAAGAAAAAAGGAAAAAACAAGCCCTCTGTGATTCCCACTTTTTCACTTAAGTTGGAATAGAAAGCTGTGAAATATCAAAGCAAAAAGCCCAGGGATCAACAATAGTTCTCCATCAGGGAAAATAAATTCAAGGTCAGGTGCTGATGTTTCTCACAAATCCCCACTGCTGTTAAATGACAAGGCTTAGGTCCCGCTAATAAAGTACAGTCACTGTGTATGACTGTGGGGAAAAAAAGAAAGCAAATTAGAGTGATGGGGAGGGGTTGAACCTTTTATGTCCATTTTCTATGTCCCTGTTACTGCTGCTTACATCAACGTTTTAAATGATCCTCCAAGTCACATAATGTGCCAATGCACCAGAAAGAGATCCCTCTAAACACAAACCTTATCTCCTGTAATCATGTTCATGAGCGAAGCCGCATCAGCGCAAGCGGTTTCACATGTTGGGGTCACCCTGTCTATCCATGCTTCTAATGAGAGGTTAATAAAAGCTCACAAAAGCATGACTTTTGTTTTGACTTGCAGAACATTTGCCCTGCCGATAAGAGCTATAAAGATAGTTGTGAACACTTCATTTTCCGTGACATACCTGACATATTACTGATTTAATGCACTGGAAAGAGGTAATGAGGATATCAACATGCAATACCAGCACACATTAGATAGGAAAATAGCCACTATAGTGAGTCCGTAAAGAGAGCCTGTGCTCTACAGACACATGAAGTCACAAAACAAGATGCACACGCAAAGTTTAGATACAACATAGAGCCATAATGATTTGAAATTTTGGTTTGCATGTAAACCTGGCAAGTGATATAGAGACACGGAGAAGCCTATTGATTGGTTCAGTTGATTAAACAGTCAATCGTTTATTGGCCAATAGGCAGAGGGAGGGTGTTATGCTACCTGACGTTTGTTTCCCTTGCTCAAACATAACGGCGGATTGCTAATTATAGAAGACGAGGATGTTACCTATCCTTGATACGGTCATACACGGTTAATGCATTGCTCCAAATTGCAATATGAATGTTCCAATGTTTCACAGTGTGGAGGACTATCCAATGTCCAAACAAATTAAGTCTTCATTTGGCTGACAGTATTGGGTAAAAAGAAAACTTATTTCAAAATCAAATGAATTATCAAGGTCTCCTGTAGAGAAAATAAACATTGCCTGTGCTTGAATGTGAAGAGGCATTATGGAGTTACAAGCACATGTCATCAGCGAAAAATATCCTCTGAAAGCTGGAATTTGACAGTGTGTTTTGACAATTCTGTCTCGGCCTTGACTGGCAGAGAATGGCAGCCAATCCCCATTTGAAATGCGACAAGGAAAAACAAAGCCTGTCAGAATGAGTTGGAGAGATGTCTACTGAGAGCCACATGTGGTGAGAAACAGAGTCAGGGGGTGGGTGGGGGAGTTTAGAGGAGAAACTGTTACTCCTCCGCACGACTCTGTCCCTGAGACACAAGTCATGCTGCTCCCCCCTCAGTGGGTGACTCTGACAGGATACTATCTGTGCAGCACTCCCCCTCTGCGTGATTGATGAGCCTCATTTTGCCAATTAATGAAAAATCCCCTGTTGACTACCATCATATTGCCGTTTGTAACTGTTAGTCTTTCTAACTGTCACAGATTCATTTTAATTAGTGTTCATTGTCCCTTACTTTTCCAACTTTTCTACAATGTTTAAAATTTGCAGAGCTGAGTGCACAGTGACATGCTGGGGAAATGGCCCACAGTGTTATTTGCCCGCATTAATTCATTCACAAAGTGCACGGCCTAAATTGTTAAAAACCAAATCTTTTTTTAAAGAGTGAACACTAATGTCAACCAAATAAAGTATCTTATAATCAATTAGCAAATGTGAGACAATTAGTGCACTTTACTTGCATAATGAAGCACCTAATTGCACTAAAGCAAGCAAATCCAGTCAATAAATTCACCTAATCGCTTGTGGAGCTACGTATATGTGCAAGCTGCCGGAGAGATGCACCGCAGTCGTGTAGACACGGTGATCTGTGGGTCCTGTCAGGGGGAGAGGAGGCATGGCAGCCACAGAGAAAAGTTAGAAATCAACAGAGCCCGGTAGCAAACAGCAGAACAATGGTTTATTCCCTCAACAGCAGCAGCAAGAGAGGAATAACATTACCAGGGGAAGGGAGAGGAAATGTGATTTAATTTTGAAATAGATTTCAACTTGTATACGCATCCATTTCAGTCACTGATACACAGGCTGTTGTTTTTTTGTTTAGTTTTTTTTAAATAATGGAGCCTTTTGTGTCCATCCACGTCACACTTATATGCTCCTAGCCATAACAGATAATGCCACAAGGTAATAAACTGTCCTTTACAGCAATAGAGGTCTTCCTTTGTTCAAAGCCATGCTCGCTAAGACATGTCACATCATTTAGTACAGCTCACCCTTCAATATGAACTTCTGCTTCAGCAGCTTTAGTATCCTTAGCTGTAAGATAAGTTGAATGAATGGTTGACGGAGGGGGCTCTTATCAAGACCATGATATGTGTGTCATCTGTGCTGTTTTGTCTAAATGCCTTTCCTGTGAGTCAGTGTGTCATTCACTCCAACCTCCTGCTAATGTTGACTGACATGCTGAAAACACTAAAAGCTCAGTGGCTTTTATTTAATTGACAAATAACTCAAGTCACGTTTCTCCTCCACTTGCATTTGATAGAATAATTTGCCAATAGGAACACCATTCACCTGAGTCTAAAGGATTTCATTAAAACATCAAATGAAAGTGAAATCATGAGCCATGACGGTAGAGAGTAGGGGACGGCTAAGCAGAGAAGCGTGGCTGGTGTCTACTGCAGGATTAGAGCTCAGCAACAAGTGCTCAAGGGGGGCTTTGCATCAAACCCAGGAGCCCATGACAAATGAGGGCGGCTGGGCCTCTGTCTATTACCCTGCACTAAGCCTAGGCCTTTTGGGGAAGTAATGAGGTGCAGATTGGAGCCTCTACCACGGGGCCCTTAGTCTGACTTTCAGTAGAGCAGAAATAATCAGCAGAGACTGGGGTCAATCGTGGCAAAGCTATACAGCTGCTGAGTGACACATGGAAACACAAAGATAAAACAGAGTAACTAGTAAATTCTCCATTCAGTGCACTCTACTTGTGAAGACTAATCAACTCTACAGGTATTGAGCACTTAACCTGCTAGAGTATATGTTAACCTTACCTTAACCTTAAAAATGCATTTTGTAGGTGTGTAAGGGTGTATTTTACATCGCAGGGTAGTGGGCCTGAATCCCAGCTGGATACAGTGGATCCTAGAGGGCACCCTCATCGACTGGCAGGGTATGGAGGGATCATCGGTGGAATATGACAGTATTTCAAAAAGGGAGAAGGAGTATATTTAGAAAACATCATGATTGTACCACCTGTGCTTCAGTGCCACACCCCTCTTGCCTCTGGAGGCTAAAGTCCAGGCAGTCTATCAGCAAAGCCTACTCTACTGGTTAATAGAGCTGCCACATGAGGCCAAGTGTCAACGCCTAACAAGATACTGATTGGCCAACTTTGAGGAAATTCTTCCATATGACCCGAGGGCACAGGCTTTCTGTCAGCAACGGATGAAAGAGAGGGAAACTTGCGTCTGTTGACAAAAGCAGCTCATTTGTATTTCGAGAAAGATGCCACTTGATTTTTATTTGGTATTCTAATTCAGCAGTGCAGTTCATTTCATGCAAGGGTATATATTAACCAGTACTTTTTTAAAACTAACCTCAACCTCAGCCCTCTGAACATTGCCATGTCCACAGAGTACATGTTGCATCATATATTCTATGGGTCATGCAAAGCCTCAGCTTTTTAGCGTTTATTTCACTGCAACATGAGAAATACATAAACACACAGACAAAATCACTGAATAAATAAAAGGGAAATATGAAATATAAACCCAATATGGTACTATTATATTGTATTTATTTCTTAATATTTTTTTTATATTATCCTCTGATGTTTCATTAAACCAACTCAAAATCAAATCATCAGTTTCAATTGCAGTAGAAAAGTAACCATTACTGAATCGCTGCACAGACACTATTACAACAGTAATTTACCAACTAAGATAATTTGACCTGTAGTATATACTGCAATGGAACGGTGAGGGTGTTGCACAATATAAATTCTGGCATAGTGGTGTGAAAGTGGTTCAATATAACAGTAACACAGCCTATGCTGCTGGTGCAGAGTTACACAACTGGTTATAAATCTTGATATTAGTTTGTGCTTAGTGATGAAAAGGAACAGAACTTCAGTAAAACTGTTCAGGTGTGGACTGACACAGCTGTCCACGCAGGTTTAACTCGAAAGACTGGTACCGTTTCTCTGGTATCAGTCAAGGACGACGCCAAACTATTCAATTTTACACTCGACCACAATTAAATATATACTACTATGACTACATTACTTATTCAATTTAATAAATAACTTCAACATTTGTTTTGTGTAGCATGAAAGGAAAGCATCTCATATTTGCAAAAATATTTTGTTTAATATAAAAATCAATAAACCAAGTCCTTGCTCTTTAATTTTTATTTTATTTTATTTGTAACCAAACAACTTTAAGCAAATAATAAATAAGAATATCCTAATAACACCTACTTCCAAAAGAAGATTTACTTATTTAAACTTTTTAACACTCTGCCCTAAACTTGGGGTGGCGCCTCATTGGTGATTTGGTCATTTGTATGTGGGAACAGTGATCAATCCATCATCTTACATTCAGACACACAATTAAATCTTCAGCTTTCCTCATTGCAGATGACGTAACATGAAAACAAGAACAGAGCCAGTGTTTGACTTTCTAAGAAGAATACGGTTTGTGCTGCAGACATTACTCCTACCTCAGATGAGAAGCGCATCAGTTATAACTTTAATTTTAGCATGCGTTCATACAGTACACATATATTGAAATGTGTTAATTAAAGAACTTTGGTATCCTCTCTGACAGCACTTTTTGTTGTTGTTCTGGAATCTATGAGCCTTTGTCTTTATGGGAATCTGGTAATTTACAGAGAGCTGAGCAATAATCAGCAGAACTGCTTTAAGCACCTCAACTTATTTACTCTTGTTTCCACTGAATTTTGGATAATTAAAAGGCAGTATAGTTTATCCGTACTTTAGTTAATTGGCTACACGGTTTACAGTGCATTTCATTAGCAGAGGAAAACACTTGGATTGAACTTGGTGTTAGGATGGTTGGGGGCTTGAAGGAAGGTGGTGATTAAGAGAGAGAGCTCACTTGTGGCACAAGCAGTGGATGAGTTGTTGTTTAAAAAATTGGTGGGGGGGAGAATTAGGAACCACTGAAGTGCAACCACAACATTTTAACTTTTCTTTACACTTTCTATAGCACATAAAAAACAGAAATGAATACGATGGTTCTGTAATGTAACTTCTTATCTATCTAACATATAAAACTGTAGTACACACGGATTACAGCAGGACATGACTGAGCTTATCTGGGAAGAAAAAAACTGAAAAGAGAAATCGCTTGGGAGGCGGAGGTGGTGGAGATGTTCATGCTTCTTAAACTGAACAGCCTGCTAAATAGAACAATTGCTTCACTAACAGTATTTTATTTGACCTTAAGGGTTTGGTACTGATACAAAAGATTGCTGCACCTGTACACAAACCTACCCTGAAGCCAGCAGAGTCTACAACTCTTGCTGCTTGACAAGCGCCATCCATAAACACATCGTAGTGAACCTCTTCCTTTGAAGAGTGAGCTAAATCAGGGTGAAGACTCTAAAACAACAAAAAGGTGGTACCTGTGTAAATGTCTCTGTCGATTTTTTAAACTACCGAGGTGGTACTACAGGCTCGCCATTGGACTGGGAAAATGTGTGTCTGGCTTGACCCCGAGTGGGAGGACTAAGCTGGTTTGAGAAACTGACACTATAAAGAATGTGGGCTCAAATCCAAGGACTTGAGGCTGTCTATTCACCAAAAGGTATCAGCAACTAATGTGAATTTTTACAGCTGCTCAAACACAGGAAAATGTCAGGGGAGGTGTCAATAAGACTAATTTTGATAAAATACCGGTCTATATGAACTGCGAAAGCTTAGTTTTGTAATTAAGAAACAGTTTAGAGGATCTTGTACTTTACTGAAATACTTTACTGGAGATTTCTCTTACAAGAGAGATACTAGTGTAGTATAGTATATCTAGTGGGCATGGTGCCAATTGAGTGTGCTTAGTTATTAGCCATACCAAAGCTATGATACAAGACCATTGGTAAGGACAGATGCCATCTAGGCCTGGAGGAGATGTGGATGGGTGTTGAGGGGGTGAGGACAGCGTGGGAAGGCTCACTACAGTGAAGGTTGACATGGACCTGGCGGACAGAGCTACAGTGCATCAAGTTCATGGCCCAAGCTGTTTATGATTTGTGAGTCTCCGTCTTGTCTTTTTTGCCCCAGGAAGTGTGCACTGGAGCACATCTTGAGCAGCTGCCCAACCGTCCTCGTAGAAGAAGCTACTACTGGTGACACGATCAAGTGTTTAAGACAGTGAATGAGGCCATCACAAGTGCAGTGGCCAACAAGAAACATGTCTGGGATAATAGGAAGTCACCTACGTAAGGGCTGGAGAAAAGCCAGAAACAGTCTACAGTCTGCCTGCTCTCATTAGCAGCAGATTGGGAGCTGCAGGTCAAGTTCCTAAATCACATGACACCAGCCAAGAGGCCAGATGTGATGCTAACATCTACTTCTTTGAAACAGGTCCTCTTAGTAGAATTGACAGTTCCTTAGAAAGAGTGTATGGAAGAGGTCAATGAGCTCAAGAATCTCGAATTGTTTGAGCAATGCTGGAGGAGTGGCTGAAAGTCTCGCTGTGAGCCCATAGAGGTGAGCTCGTATGGGGGTTTCAGGCTTCTAATGTCTCACAGAAAGCGGTCGTCACGGTCATATTTTTATTATGATCGTTAAGAAGTTTATTCTTCTTTAGCTTAAATGAATCATTTCACAGCTCCTGAGGTTCATCTGGTGTACCTGTGGATAAAATCGAATAACAAGTCGATCTCCAATCAACATGTTTTTGATAATGATGTCATATTATAATGCAATATTACTGAATCCAAAACTGAATTGAAAGGCATTCAAACTCAAAACTATGACAATGTCATCCGGTCCTTAAATAAACATCTGATAGTTTCTAGCTAAAAACTTGGCCATGAACAATACCTTCAAGCCACTCATCTCAATTCGCTCAGCCTTGTTGAAGAATTTCACAACAAGGACATTGCACTGGGAAAACTCAGTGACTGTCTAACGCTGTCTGACACTCAAACACAGACTTGCACACTGACAGAGAGTACATTATTTGCTATAAAATGACAAAAGCAGTAAACAAAAACAACATAACAATGTGAAAGGTTTTAAGTAATTGTAAAAGAAACTATAGAACAACACTCGCAGTACAAAAACAGAAAGAAAAAGACAACATTGGTAGCCAAAGTAAAGCCCTTTTTAGAAAATCTCATTGATCAATGAAGCCCTTTCTCAGCAGGGTTAACAGATTGTTATGAATTAGTTTGAGAGTCCAGGGTAACTAACCCTTTTGCCTTCAAGTTTCATTGTAATCACTGTACACTTTTCTGAATCATTCTGGCCTATTCAAATAAAAAAGAAAAACAGAAAAGGCTCAAATTGTTTGCATAGTCCGAGGCTGCGTACTTTCAGATGCACACAGATCTGCAGTAGTTCTTCTGCATGGGGTCAGTGTTCCAGCAGTCTGGCATCAACAAAAAAAAAGAGGTACGCAAAGCAATTCATATCAGTAGACAAGTCAGAGCAGTCAAGAAATTGCTGGTTACAAGAGAACCATCCATTTTTAGCCAACTGTGAAAAGCCCCTGAAACATATCACAGTGAGGAAAGGCTTCTTGTAACTTAATGTGTGAAGATGGGAGAGAGTGACATGCTTCGACTCAGGCATTAGGAGAAATAAAAGGTTAAGCTGAATATCAGTATGCTGGGTTAAGTCATTAAGTGCTGTATGGGGAGATGTATTGGACATGTCCAAGCATTCATCAAGGTTCAGCCCGGTCTCTCATCGCCCCCATCAAGCCACCTCACTACATCAATATTCTAGTATGCAGAGTCCCACTCCAGTCTATTCTATCATATCCAGCAGCAAACACACATTTGTGCGCGTGTATGTGTGTGAGAGAGAGAGAAAGAAAGAGATTGTGTATGCCACAGAAACAGTCTCTCTGGTGAAATAAGGCTCTCTGGGGGCTTGTGCCTCAACTCTACAGCCTTTGTAGGCCCCCATTACTTCTGACAGATAGAGATCACTAAACTGCTGAACAAACACCCCATTCAGTAATTTGCATACATTACAGTATTGAGAAAGAGAAAAATGCATCTATAAAGCCAAACGAAGTGCTTGAACCAAGTCTTTCTTTCTTGATAACTTTAAACTTAAGTTTTTAGTGGAAAAAATCTTCTGAAGCTTAAACAAATTAGGAATCAGGAATACCAATCATGCCTGGTTTAAAAAAAACAAAAAGCAGGGTCAATCACTGCATAACATTTGTGCTGTAGTTTTAATTGAAATGATGTGGCTTAGGGTTAGGGGTATTGCATTTAAAAAAACTTGCAGTGATCAAGACCTCCTAAAATTAATCTCAGGAAAAACTGAGAAGAGTCACACTGAAACAGAGACACACACTCACCTACATGCGCTGTAAATTACTCTCTCCCCCTCTCGTTGCCTGCCTCTCGCTAACACACACGCAAACACAGAGTGACTCATTCATCACAGGACCCAACAGTCAAGACAACAGAGCTTCACTTAACTTTTCCAGGGTTGCTCAAGCATCAAATGCACGACTTTTAGCTGTTGTTGTTCTTCCATCTGTCACGCTTCAAGGAGCTAACATCGTTTTTTTTTTTTATATATCTCAAGATAAAGTTTAAGAAGGTATGTTTGCCTTAACTCTTCTATCTTATGTGCATCAATGGAACTGTCAACCAAAAATATACACCACTGTATTTCACACTGTCACTGTTCTAACAGTTAGCAGCACAACATTGATGCAAAAAAAACCCCCAACAAATCAAGTGTTTTTTTATCTATAAATCTCTATTTGCTCTCTGTGAGTATGTGGCTTCATGTCATCATTGTGCTTGCGTGCACAAAAAGCTTAACATCTGACGTTCTTAGGAGGCACGTCTCCGGTGACAAATTTCAGAGAAGTCGGCTAAAATAAGAAACACACACATTTAAAAATGCCCAAAATGTAACAACAACAAACCCACAACCACCAGATTTTCTCCATGCTTAAAGCAAAGTGCAAACCTCGTGTTCCTATCCAATTATCAGGTATCTATGAACATTCAGAAGAAACTATTTTTTTCTACTACTACAGAATATGAGTTAAAAAAAAATCTTAAAAAGCCACTTCCATTTTACATTTCCTGACACCTTGCTGTTATAATAACAGTCTCATCACCTTTGTAAAGACAGGAGATACAACACGGCTCACAATCTCCAGGGAGCTAATTGAGTAAATAAGAATGTAAATGGTCTGCACGTGTACAGAAGATTTTTACCTTTGCTAGGTGTCTCCATCACACAACTCTGGCCGCAGAGCTGCCATGTGGGGTGAGGCACTGGCTTGGGTTCAGAGAATAGTATCTACAATCTTAGCCACGACATGCTATGCAGCATTGTCTCCTAAGGTCGGGACAGTGAGACTACAGGACATAATACAGTCTACGTTACCTCCAGAGGACATGTATGAACGCTTAGGGAGGCACAGATTAACAACAAAATGAACAGCACAGAGCAGAGGCTCCTGTTGTCACAACAGAGAGAATCCTTGAGGCTTACAGGATGGACAGAAATAACTCCCATCTGTTTTTTTTTCCTCTATTCTGTGATTTTTCTTTTTTACATCGCAAAGCCCCTAAAATTTTTTTATAGTTATATGTTTTTCTACACTGATATATCAACCTGATATCACATATTTCAGACTGTTACATTTGTTTTTAAATCAAACTCAAATCATGTATTTCTTCACTGAAATGCAATACACGGCAGATTTACTATAAATTAATTAGCTGAACTTATGTCTGAGGGACACTGGTGTGTCATGTAAATAAGGTTTGTAACCATGCCAATAGTCAGAGAGAGTTGAAAATGAATCCTTTCCATCTTCACAACAGAAACTTGTGAAATATCTGATGAAATCTCCTATTTATTGAGTAAAACTCTCTTTATTTCTCAGCACTTGGCTGCATCTCCACTGTTCACTGCCTTGTATAGTGTTCACAACAAGGTATGTGGGCATTGTTCATGGCTATAAATGATTTCTGCCTGTTGTGTTACAATGTTCTTTTTTTTCAAATTTAAATCTAATTGTTTAATTCGTCAAAAATAATAATGAGCAGATTAATCAAATCTTAAAACACTCATTCATTACAGCTGTACATTCAGCTGCCAAATGTGCAATTATTGGACAACCCACTGTTCCACCAGCCAGCCAGAAGCAAAATGCTTTTTATCATTTGACACACCCTTTTTTCCTCAATATGTCAGCGTCTTAAGAACGAAAACTGTGGTGAATGAACGGCCTAAACTCGTTTGTAATGCATTTGATTAAGTCCTTCCAACCACTGACAGTGGATCTGGTTAGATGGGGAGAAGAGGAGGAAGAGGGAAAGGAGGCGTTTCAGGTCATGCCCAGTCGGCTTCTCTCTGCTTCTCTCTGGGGAGAAACTCCAGACAGTGAAGGAGAGCCATGCTGCAGTCTATCTACACTTCTCCATTTCCTCTCAGTCAAGCTTCTGATTCTCGAAGGAGCCTGGGAATCAATACTGACATTGGGGGGCAGAGCAGTTTCCTGCCTGTTCTAAACCAATTTTTTTTTCTTTCCTTCTTTTCTTTTAAATCATACAAATGTAAAGGTCTAGCTTTGATTAGGAACGGATTGTGCATGTTAACCACTCCACTACAACTAAATGTGTAAATCCAGTGTATTGAATAATTAATATATTAGATGAAAAGAGGCAAATATCAGGTTAAATGCAGCTTTACGTGTGAGCACCAAGCATATGGGAACACCCACTCACTTTCTGAAATACTCTAAAGTATTATTTTCTTCCTTAATTACATTAGGGACAAACAAATATGATACTGCAGACTGTTCTACTATATATTCTTTAAAAATTCCATATGGAAAGACACCTAGCCCCAGGGTGTTGACAGCAGACTTGATTTCGACCACCGATCAAACCTCGACAGTGAGGACATTTCCTCTCAGAAAGGACATTCAAGAAAGTGCAGGGACATGACTAATTCAATTTGAGAGCAGAGATGCTTGGGTTTAAGTGAAACACTCCGTTATCAAAACAGGAGAGGTGTCATGAGAAAAGAGGCTTGTGTGGCCGGTCAGGAGATGAAATCAGGGATAGGCGATAAGATGGTGTGAGGGGCTAGAGCCCCTATTAGAGTCCCCCAGGGGACAGGCAGCGGTGGCAGAGTGCAGTAAAAATAGCCATGGGCATGATTTCGCTCTTGGGACACATGGAGGAGTGAAGAGGGAGATCTGATCAACATTTCACAGCAAGGCAGCCAGATCCATTCCCTACGTTCCCTAGGGTGCCACCTATCACACCAAGTGACTTAAACTGCTTACCCCTGCCAGGCAGAACACAAACAGCACACACCTTTCTGAGCGCTGTTGACAACAAAAAGCACAAAGAATGCCCTGCAATGCCTCAGTGGGCATGTTGTAGCAGAGCAAATTAAATAGAAACCTGTGCATGGTGTGAAAAAGACCAGAATAAAAAGGATATAGACATCTTTTCCACAAACTTATCCTGTTGGTCATCTGTTTTGGGGAAGTTTTCAATGTCGTTCTCCAGCCTCTGAATGTGACGCTCCATGGTGGTCAAACTGCTCTTCAGGATCTCTGCAGACACTGCAGAGAAAGTGACAAAAAGAGGAAACACAATACACGGATTAGTATAATCGCTTACTGGGATGGCAAATTAGAAATTCTCCATGATGAAGTTATCACAGCTCCCTGCAAAGTTTACATTAAAATAAAAACAAGCTGTGACTGAGTCATTCTTTATGTTATGATATAACCGACTTCTACAAACTCTATTTGTGTGTGGCCTAGAAAGCAAGAATGCGTGAGTACAGAGAGTGTGTGTGTGTTTGTGTGTGCGCTGTGGCTCATTAATCAGTCTGTAATCACTGTTTGCAGAGTTGCCGTAGAATCCACAGTATTCAGATCAGCCCTTTCAAGTAGAAACTTCAAACAGCAAACAGCGTCTTATGGGATCAGACGGGACAGGAGCAGGGATGCAGTGCCATGTTTAGGTTGCTGTTAAAGATTTTGTTTTATTGATGCGCGCGCACACACACATGCATGCGTGAGGAGTCCCTTTAACGTTTTTCTGACACACATACATAAAAATTTGAAGTTTAAAAACAGACTAAAACATCACAGAGACCATCTATTAAAGAAAACTAAAGAAAGCCAGCAAAGAAAACTTAATGTCTTTAAGTTATTAATATTTAATTTCAGTGTGTTTGTCAGTTTGAAAGCCTTTAAATTGCTTTCCGTTTTGATTGGTTTTGATGGTTGCATAAAAAAAGAAAAGTACTCCAGCCCCTGCTGACGTCTCATAAACTCCTTTGTTAATCAATAAGTTCAAAGCCAACATTAAGCTGCTTGCAGACAATGAGTAGCTACATAGAAATAAACACAGTTTGGGCTAATGGTTAAGTCACGCAGGTAAAAGAAAAGATTGACTGATTTCAATCAAATCTTCGAGCTGACGAAGTTAGCTGAAAAGGTTGGTGAGAAGTCACGAGGTTAGCAAAATATGTGTGTGCAGGTGTGTTTTGCTCCTATACGAGCCAAGGGCAACATTTACTGAAAAGTAAAAGGCTGGACTTCAAAACAGGAAAGCTCTCAAGGTTACAAAAGCTCTAAGGTTCCTCCACCTGAGAGGGTTAAAATGCACCATGCATTCTCTGTCATACTTCAGCCTTTGGTTACAGAGTCAACCAGGTGGGTGGTAGCTACAACAACCCTTATAAGAGAAGGGAAAATGAAAAAAAATACTAGTAAATAAAAAACAAGTGTGAGAATAGTTCAATTCACTGACATATTCAGCCATCTTGTCTTTGCATTTGTTTTAAAATCCCTGGTGTTTATTAAATAAATATAATAGAACAAATGAACATTAATAAAACAAAAGTCTGCCTTTAAACTGTTTATCAGCGTAGAATAATTTGGATCACACATGAACAATAAACTCATTTTACTTTGCTGCAAGTGGATTTAATTCCCATGGAGCAATGACCGAATACCAAAACAGGCAAGAAAGAGGGCAGTCCTGGCCAAAACACCAACACCTGCTGAAAAGCAAAGACCGTGAGGTAATAGATATGCTGTCATCAAATGCCGCCTCGTGATAAAAGGGTCACCTTCGTGTAGCTTTACATCAGATTAACAGCCCGAGTTTGGTCTCAGTGTCATTTTCAGAAAATAAGATACAATGGTAATTTGTAATCGCATGCACTTAAACACTTCCAACACAAGCACTGAACCCTCTGCAACACACACACCATGCACACAAAGTGCCTGCTGTGATCAGTCAAGAAGAAATACAGTGTGAGTGCCAGGTGAGGTCTCTGTCATTATTGGACTTTACAGCTAGCAGGCTGCATAGACAGACTGCAAGATTCACAATCCCTCCTCCCCAGTTCCTGAAGAGCAGACCTCTGGGGATGGCAATGAAAAAAGCATCCTATCACATAGCCTGTTTCTCCACTGATGGAGCCTCTGAGATCCGCATCGCTCTTTACACTATGATCTTGGCTTCACTAATGGTGAAAAAAGGAAAGTGAACAGTGAAAGAGGTGGGCAGATGATGCAAGAGAAGAGACAATTACATTCACATAGAGCCATAGGGAGGTCTTTGTCTGGCACTGTGGCTTCTGATAGCAGTGTTATAGTAGCTTGAGGGCTGACTGATAGTACTGGGTAATGGTTTGGCTCAAACACTGATTATAGTAACTACAGTAGCCAAGAAATAGTGGCTCAAACAAACTGCAATGGTGTTTCAGGGGAGCTGTTAACAGGATCAGAGTGAAGCCATGGGACTTCAATACAGACTATTGTTTACATGGGAACTGCTCACCATTGAGACATACTGACACAGATACAGCAGCTCAGCTGTATGCTATGAACAAATGAGGCTATATTTTTTGTATATACTGTGTGGTATATTTTGTTCTTTTAATACCTTTACATACTGCATGCATTACTGCTTTGTTCTAATAATCAAATGTCTGCAGAATCAAGCACCAACTCTTCTGGGATATCATTAGTAAAATTAGCTCAAAAATAACACTGCAACTTTCAGGGGACAAAATATGGCAACGCAAGTGTCTTCTGAATGCAGTCCAAGAGGATTGGAGGGGAAAGAGAGGATGGGGCAAGGATGTGAGGAAGACCTGAGCATATATATATATATTTATATGTATGTGTGTGTATGTGTGTGTGTGTGTGTGTGTGTGTGTGTGTGTGTGTGTGTGTGTGTGTGTAAAAAAACATAAACATACATTCCTGATTCCTTAAAAAATAATAAAAGAAAGGCTTGGCATACTTTTGTCAGCTTTACCCTTTTTCCTTCAACTGAATTGCCAAAGAAAACATCAATAAATGAATACTGCGTAGCTCCCAACACCAAATCAACCACTATGATGTGAAGATGTCAACTTTCTATGCAGTCGTTAGTGGAACGGGGCAGTTTTCATTTTGATTTATAGACAAATAATCCCATTCACTCAAGCTGTGCTCTTGCTTTGTCGCCTAAGGTTAGAAAGAAAATGTGGATTTATTTTGAATGTTGCTGCCAATGCAGCATAAAAAAACAAGTTTTAGATAAATAATCTTGTACACTTTGTGAAAACAGAGACAAGTGCTATATAAAACCGAAAAGGAAAGTAATTGGAAGGTGTGTTTATCACCTTTGCCATGTACATGAATGCTCCGGGGTTTGTGACAAACTGAAACAGACAGACATATTCTCACGCAATAAATCTTACGGATATGACAAATCTGGTTTCTGAGTCATCTTTCATCTGTTTTATCTGATATGTTCCAGGAATAAATGTAAAGTTAGCATAGAAAATGTGCTGAACAGTTAAGCGCCTTTGTAAAATGTCCTCCAAGCTTAATGCTGGTCTTAAAGAACACTGACGGGTGGAGTCCCCGATGGGTAGCTGCTTTATAGAAAAGACTGTAGCCACTCTGGACAGTTCTAGTGATTACAGCTGATGTACTACAGTGTGTTTCAGAGTTGCCCCAAATGTACACACTTAGTCTTTTTTTTTTCCTAAGAGCTGTGTCCAGTTAATTGTTTAGGATGAGGTAATGTGGAGGCTGGGACAAAACTGCATTGCAGATTAAGATGTTGCAGATCTCATCCGTTAGAATCCACCTCAAACTCAGAAGCTACTTCCTTTTTGAATTGCCATGAAATCATAAGATGTCAAATGGTTTGTACGACTGTTGTTGAAGGTTTGCTTAGATGCTAATGGTGTACAAATAAGGGAAACATGCAAAGCCATACGACAGTCATCTAAGAGTTCTGCGTTGAACCTTTAAACGAGAATGATGTTCAGTGCAAATTCTGCCAGATAAAGCTAACATACCATAAATCTGTTTTGTATGTAGGGGGGGTCATAAAAGATCGAACAGTTCCCATTGATTCCAATTTGTATTTTTACTCAGTATGCACATCCCTACCTTAAACACATAAAGTGACCTGATGCACAAAATATCTGCATTATGCCAAATCAGTGTAGCAATACAAAGACACTGATGTTATACCTTGTCATGAATATATGGCTCCGCTTGAAAGCTAATCTAGATATCCCAACATCGTCTTCACAATGACAGGGTTACATTTTGTCCTCAATAAAAAAAATCCCACTTTGTCCTATTTTCTTCACTGTTGGTGGCATCTGAAAATGAATATGAAGATATGAGATATGAAGTGGGAGGCAGAGTACTGTAAAAACAAAAAAATTAAAAGTGGGAAGAGACAAGAGGCTAAACACAATGCTGTGTGTTCCCGTTTCAGCAGGAATCAAAGCATCTCAAGTTGCAGCTGTGACACAACAATCACATTATTCTTTCTGATTATTTTAGATGAGGTGACGTTAAGAAAAGATAAAGTGGCAAATGAGGAAATTTAACGGATATTATAAACAAAGGAGTTGGAAGAAACTTTGTAGTAAAGCACTCAGTTACGAGGCAACATTCTCTGTTGATTCCCCATGCTTTGTTATAAGGAGAATTAATAAGTAACCAGTTTGAGTATTTATCTTTTTTTGAATAATTCAAAGTATCCGTCATGTAGAAATATGTTACATGAATGCATTTGTGTATTTGTTATAAAATTACACAAATATAGAAAGAAGTGCAGCTATTGCATCGTTCCAGAAAAAAAAGAGAAAAACAACTGTAATTTATCATGAATGTTGGAGTAATTGCAACATAAAAAGGCTAAATCCTTTCTGCTTTTGCTCCATTTCATCTTTTCATTTGCATTTAGCTTAAAGCTTTTATGCATCAGAACTATTACTATTAAAGAAGGATTTTTATGTCTGATTAGAAGTGATGACCCCGTCCCCTCAGAGGAGTGAAAGTATAGGGATAAAATTTGTTAGATTTGTAATAATACAATTAAGAAGCATAAGTAATATTTCACTATGATTCAACTTCAAGTGAAACAATTATTTACAAACTGATGTCACACTGATTTAGTCTTTCATGTGTAACGTGACTGCATTGTGCAGCATAGACATATTACATGATGCCTCGTCAAAGTGTTTCTCTAATAGTCTGTGTGGCATGGTTATTACAGCCTAAGTGTACTCCTTTATTGCAAAACTATGATTTATCTTATTCCCAATCAGTATTAGCCTTTAGATGAATAAAAACAATAATAATATAATTTTAAAAAAGCCGGCAACATCCTTGATGAAAAATGGGAATATCATGGCCATTATCCCAAGGACAATAAAACATGGCACGGCCACATATTTTTAGAAATTTGAATTGGAATAGAATTGTGGGTAAGGTGTAGTGGGAAAGTACACATGTGCGACCGAAAAAAGAAAAACACTCAACTCTACCTCACTCTCTAGAAAGTGGCCTTGTTTACAATGGGGGTCATGTCTGTGAGACTTTATTGCTTTTGGCAGCCATCAGAGCTACAGCCCAGTGCTGCCAGATCTCTGGAGGAATTACAAATGGAGTCAATTACAATATATTTTGATGCATGGGAAAGTTTAGACATTGACCTGGGGTGATGACAATTCCCCGGGAAGTGCAGAGGAAATCAGTCAGGGTGATGTGGTGGTGCTAAATGTGAGTCTCTGCCCTCTGCAATAAAAAGAGTAAGGAACTCACAGGGGCACAATGCTTTACCTCCCTCAACTGACAACCGGCCCCCTGAATGCCTGTCATGCACTCACTTGTAGGATGGTCATTTCTCAGCGCTAAAGAATATTTTTCCTCTGAAACTGTTGTGAAAAGTTTCTGGTGTGACGTGAACAACAAAAAAAGATTAGTTACACCTGTGCAGTGCTGGACATGGTGGATGACGCATGGGGGATACTGTAAGTGAGTCTTAATTCTTGTGTGTCAGGCTGGTTGTTTATATATGTGACTAAACTAAAGATATGTTAGAGCAAAATCAGTCTGTAATCACCGTTTGTAGAGTTGTTGTAGAATCCACCAATTTTATTCCTGGTCTCTAGTTTCTTCAGCAAAAGCCACCCAAATGAGCAGATCCAGTCCTTGGTGTATTTGTGAGAGCCACACATGCTAACACATCTACTAACTGAGTTGTCCAATGACTTTTGACCCTAAATGACTGATAAAAGCACATTTATTTCATAATTGATTATCATGCTCCATCTTAATACCGACAGATATGAACACATCTAAAATGAACACTGACTAAAATGGTGAATACAAACAAATCACAACAGATTGTAAATAAAATAAAGATGAACTTGGAGAGGAACAGGGAGATTCTGGCGGTGGGGAAAGTACTTGTGTTAGTGCAGCAGACCAGAAAGATCCTCAGTGATGGGGTGGTGGGGGGGCAGTCATAATAGCCTGAGGTAGTTGACACATGCCTCTAACCTCATTCACAGCTTCAAAGTTGCACCTAATCACATAGCTGAGGCTGTTTCACCTGACACCTCTGAGGCACAGACTTTACTTGACATTTCTAGATCCAAGAAACCCAAAACCTTACTTGATTTATCGACTGGTCTGAAATCTGCAAAATGCCTGGTCAGAAATAGAACGCTTTCACACAGACACACAATGATTCAGAGTTTTGTGCTAACATCAGTGATATTTCTCAGGTAATTCACCTCGATGAAAATCCAACTCAATCTTAAAACATTTCACAATGAATATGACTAAACTTCAATTAATATGCAGCAGAAGCAAGCAGCAGTTATTAACAGGGTGTAAAGCCCAAGGGTGTGCACACAAAGACAAACACCCACAATGAGCTATCTGAGGTGTCACACACACAGCAATTCTGACATATTATACAACGTGTTCATCTCAATGTGACACACTGAAGAATGATTGTTCTCAAAGGCTTTAATCCAAAAGTCTTTGCCATTCTTGTAATTATGTGTTATGCAATCTACATGATGCAAGGAGATAAAATATGGTGATCTGACTAAAATGGAGCACAAGGATCTGCTTTGCTGCGCCATTTCTACCTTTAACTCAATTAGAGTTAGATGTGCAACAAAGTCCCATTCTGCCTTGGACTCAATTTCATATTGTCTGAATTTGACCATTTTAAAATTAGAGATGGGCTATGATTTTTAAAATATTGACCAGGCCTTATGTTATTAGAAACTGAATAGTTTGTATGACTACCATCTTAATATGGGACATAACATGGGACATTATCTTGTTTTAACCAGGTAGTAACGTGTTACAACCTCCCCTTGCAGTAATGCACCGAGCTGTTTGTCAACTGGCATGAAAGGAGGAACAAGAGTTACCAGTTTCTATTCTATTACCATTACCAGTGTTACTAGCCCAAAAAACGGTCAAATAACCACTGGTTATGAATACAAGTTATCCACTGCTGTTACATAAGTTGCTTCCTTAGAAGTGGAGCACAAAAAAAAAACTCATTCTAGCACACAATGACCATTAAAGTTGAAAAAAGGAAATTTGAGATTCCACAACAAATTCAGGAAAAGTCCTTTCGTGACACCAATAAGACAGAGACCTTGTTCCAATTTAGTAATACAGTACAGTGCCACAGTGTAGTCATATCAGGAGCGGACACGCAACCTTGTTTTACGGATATTGTTTAGCTCATTACATTACATTACATTACATTTCATTACAAACAAAATATCTATCTTTGCTTCATAGCTATGACACTTTTAATAAAAGCACCCCTGCTGCTCAAATTTGAATCATCAGTGACTATTTTACAGCCATTGTTGCTTGGTAGTCTTTTGCGATTTTACTCATCGTTTAACATCATTTTTAAGTACTTTTAGAGGGACCATGATCACTTTTTTTTCTTTCTTTCTTTATTAAAAAAATAAATAGAAAAATACAAAATCAACAACATTATCAAGGTCAGTTGCTTGGAAGGGATTGTTTGATGAACTTCACAGACCCACATCGTCTGAGTTTCGCTCTGTTATGCAGTGATTTCGTAGCATCTTGCTCAGTTTTTCCTGTCTCCCCTGCATCCTGTTTCTTAGTCACTGTTAGTTCTCTCCTCCTTACTCAGACTCTCCTTTCCCCTTCTGTCAACTGGCTCTCTCCAATGTTCCCATTTGTAGTACAAGAGCTCCCTCTGTGAGAGATACTGTTGTTGCCAGACAGAAGAAACACTGTATATCTGCATATACATACCAATATACAGACTTCATCTCTTATGAGTTATTTCACTTGAGACAGACAATTTTAACTCTTTCGATACATAAGAAAAAAGAATAACTGACTGATTCTTATATTATTTTAGCAATGCAAATCACTGTTAAAAAGTTACATATAAGTACGTTATTATTTCCCAATGTTTTCCAAGAAACACAATGGTCATCTAAGATTAAGGTCCAACACAAATCCAAATGTAAATGTCCCCCACAGACACATCTCTGAGGTTTGCTTTTCCTTCACCATTTCATTATTAGAAAAAATTTAAAAAATATATAAAATGTACCTTGTGAAATGATCTTTTCGAATGAGCATATTTCAGAAATTGGGTACCATAACACTTAACATGTGCACATGTGTGATTCATAAGGAGAGCGTGAGAGTGGCTGACCACTCAAGCACTGCCTTTGCTTCGCTCTTTTCCGTTTCTTGATGAAGCAGAGTGGACATTTTTCTTCTCCAAATCACCACATGTAAGTGTAATAAAAACCCCAGAGACGACTGCATATTGATGCCTCTGTCCGGAAAAGCCTTGCGTTGATATTACTCAGCATTTGTCATTCATACATCCGGGTGAAGAAGTCTCTCTTTCATCTGTTAAGCAATACTAAACATGCAAATTCTTGCTTGAGAAGGTTATGCTTGCACACCTGTCGATTCAATGTTTCAAATCAATTCAAATTTAAGACGCCTGCCTTGGAGGTTTCCTTTATAAAAAGTCAACATGAAGGTAATCCAAGAATAGCCATGAACAGAAAAAGAGAAGCAAACTAAGATCACAGTAGTGGGAGAGGAGACTGAAGCAGGTGGAGACGTATTCTGTAGACTAAATACTGGGCTGACAAATAAAGCCGAACACACGGCTGTGGACAGAGTCACCGTGGCAGTGAACAAGGCATTATATTAAAAAGAAAGTTGTTCAATATTATACTTTGAGGAAAGATATTTGCAAAATACATGACACTTTTTAGTCCTTACATACTCTACAAAGCCCTTGAAAAGTTAACCAAATGGCTCAGCAGCACATTTGCCCTGAACTGCTATATTTCTGCAAAAGCAGACAGAAGATCATTTACTTCAAATCGTCAAGGTATACTCAGCTATTTTAGAGCAAAGTAAGGATAATAGATGTTGCAACTGCTGCTAGGTATTGTAGTTACACATGGTTTTCTCCTTAAATCATACTTCACATTAACACTTATTGTAATTCAATAGTACAATAGTTCTGCTTTTTTCCCCAACTAAATGTGTAATTCTTTTAACTGGTTATGCACCAAACCACTGATGTCCCCTTTAAGTTTTGTTTTTGTGACAGTTACGCAAAGTTAGAGATTATGAGAAATTTGAGAAAAAAAGTTTCCCAGAAAAAAGTCTATTTGTTGCAAGATCCATGCCCAATGTTTTATAGAGGTTGTAGTTTATGTCTCTTCATTTCTTGGGTGACTTGGGTCACAATAACCCAATAGCCAAATATGGTACTCCGCCGCTGAAACTTTTAGAAAAGAAGGAATAAAAGTGGCCCACTTGGAGAATGTCAGTAAAACTGAAGTTGAAGTTTCTGGATCAAAATATGAGAAGGAGGGAGAAAAAGAAGAAAAACTTTTGAGGCTTAAGGCTGCATGTTCAAATATGCAAATGAGGCAATTTCTAACCAAACACACGCTGACAGGCAGGAAAATAAAATTCTAACTCATGCACAATCTGCTAAAACTCCAGTCAGGTGGTTCAACAATGACGAATGTCTTTCTTGATCACTGAGTTTGACGACAGCAATCATTTACATTCTCAAAAGTACTGCTCATGCCGATTGCTGCCATCACCATACATGATTATTGATGAGTCTCAGGATGAAAGTTATGCATTGGATGCAACAAAAAAAAGACACCCCGGCTCCATTTGATTGGCTTTAAGCATAACATTCATACTGAAGTGGCATCTGTTGAATAGTAGGCCACGTCCCTTTAGCACGCTCATTTTATCCTTCAGTGAAGATGCCTGGTTAAGGTGGTTTCCTAACAACACGAACAGAGCGGGGAATATGAAGGTAAGTCGATGTATTATATAAGCTAAGCAGCTAGACGAAGTGGAACTGGGAGCAAGGCATTTGGCAATAGCAGCAGGAATACATTTTAAATTATTCAGTTAAAGGTTCTCAGTTCTCTAAATTCAGAAAAACTTTGTAGGACAGTTTATCAACTCACTTTTGAAGCGCATACATATGGATTTACATCAACATTTTTATTTTTTTCTCTTCCCCGCTGTTGTTTATTTGACTGATATTCTGAAGGTCCTTTAAAGGGTTTTTAAAGACGGCCTTTCTCCAGTGTTTTCTATTGTGTTGATTTTATGGTTTGTTGATCAGTTTACTGTTATCTTACTAACTGACGTGAAGTATAAGTTGATGCTTTAAATGTGAAAGTACTTACACGTGTAGTGTATTTCTTTGATTTATTTTAGTTAGAGTTGTAATGTAGTGTTCTGATTGGATAATTGAATGTGAGCTCTTCTATATATCAAATTTGGTTTCATCCATTTTTCCTATTTTTGCATCTTTCATCTTTACTCCAAACACTCCAAAAACATACTTTAGATTTTTGTGATTCCAAAATCTCAAAAAGTCAAAACATGTGCAGCATATAGCTCAATTACTTGCTTATACTTGTTCCACTTCTGGTTGCAGTTGTGCTGTGACCTACATGTTACTGACTAAATTAGGAATTCCCGTGTTCCTATATCACACTAATAAAGTAGATGTGGGGAGATTCATATCCTTTGGGTGATGAGAAAGGTCAGATCAATTCCTCCGCCAGCCACATATGTCTTCATTCAGCAGCTGCCACATAAAGGGGACATCCCATCCCTTTAGAAACACATGTTTAAAAAAGTGTACAATCATGAAGTATTTAAGCAGGATTGTGTCCACTATTTATTTGGCTGGAGTGTTGACATATCTTTTCTCTTCCACATGAGAAGAGACTTAGTACACACAACTGCCAAGCCCATAAACACAGTCCCCTTCCACCTCAGGCAATCCTTAAACTCATCAGTGGGGTAATGAGACTTTTGAGTTGAGAGATGAATTAGCTGGCTAATTTTCCTGCTTTTATCCCCCACATACAGAGTAGCTGATTATAGCATTGGGAGCCATCCAGTACTGTGATGTATGTGGTGTGACGAATCGACAAAGAAATTGTTTAGATTAAGTAAATGGATTGGCTGTAACTGTATGAGACAATCAGGCTCTTGCATTAATCAATGTATGAGAAAAAGTAAGCTGAGAGTCAACTTAGCATGGAAAGTTATAATGTAAGGAATGCACGCACACACAAACACACAAATATGAATAGAATAAATTGAGTAATTCTTCAATCAAGAGAGCGAAACTCAGTGCCAGACATATCTATGTGCAGTGGACTGTGGGGGGATATGGAGGTTATCCTCATGAGATCTAAATGTCTGGGTGTCTTTGTGGAGAGGATCATTATTACCTCCAATCACACTGGATGTTTCGGAGCATCCTATGCTGCCAGGCACATGATGTATTTTTCAGGGAAGTTTATTTCAGTAAGGTAATACTAATTTACAATTTGCAAAAAAATTACAACAGCATGGTTCCATAATGAACACTCCCTAGTGCTAAACAGACGCACCTGTCATCCACCGGAAACAACTGCTGCATTGCTTTTAAAACCACAAATCACACTAACTGCTATCATTTTTGTTTGTTTTTCCAGAACTGCTAAATATGAGAGCAATTAATTTACCAGAAAAGTTTAAGGTTTAAGTTGTCTAATGATTTTAAATCCAAGTCTCTAGTTTCTCCAGACGCTGAGAATTTTCCTGAAAATTCAGGTTTTAGATGGCTGCTTCAAACAAAGCCTAAGGTCTCAGTGGGTAAAAGGTTGACTAAAACACATAGCTAACTAACTTACTGATCAACTGTCATGATACAGGCCTGAGGCTACAAACACACACACACAAGTTGCAATAACGAGAAAGTATTCGACACCAAACGTTTCTCAGTGGACTATCCCAGTGTTTTCATTCACGTCGCAAGAATAGCCAGTGCTTAATAATAATGATCCCAGAGAGAATGAATAACCAAAAGCAGATAACATAAACTCCCTAAAATATGAGGCACCAAGAACTGCAAAAAATACAGTGAGGAGGTGTTTGTGCAATTGCCAAGCAGCCCAAGGCAGCTTCATTGTGCACTGCCATTTAGCCATGACTTAGGGGGGTTTCTCGCTCCCAGCCAGTCAACCTATTGCAATAACAACCAGCTTTAGGCTTTGCCGAAAGCTGCTGCTGCCCTGGATGCAGATTCTTCTACATGAATGTGGGCCACGAAGAAAATAACATTTCAACCCTCAAAGCACCAGATATATGTATGATTCCAGACTTATTCTGCAGGCATATTCAAGATGAATTTTCTCTCTTCTCTGTGCTGCATTTACACAGAGTGTGTCTGAGTTATCTGGCTTGAGAAGCAGATCAGAGCTGAAATTAAACTTTACTTTTTGTGGGAGTCCCACTGTGCAATCAAAAGTGTGCTCATCCTTAAAGTGCATATGTGCAAGATATTTTTATTTTACTCTATTCTAGCATTCATGGGTCATTCAGCTAAGCTGGTGTTTTGCTATCTTTCCCCGCTTCATACAGGGGGAGTGGTAAGGTAAGATATCAGCAGACAAACACATTAACAGATTGCATATAGTGAAATTTCAAACAAGATTTGGCAAACACAGTATAAAAGGAAGAAGGGACAGAACCATTGCATTTTAGGATAATTGAAACAGGTAGCTGTCATACACCTTTTTGCTTGCATCTTGAAAAGCAAATTGCTTAAAAAGAGCCCCCTAATGCAAAAGAAACTGTACCGACAACCTAAGACAGATGCATTTTAAACATATGACAAAAATGGCTGTGTTATCAGACCATGGAGGAAGATGAGTAATACAGCACTTAAGTTGAAGGCTCCAACTACGGTGAAGGATTTTTGAAAGCTTCAAGCTTTGCATATAGGAAAATATGGAGAAAAGGGGAAATTACTCTGTTGTCACTACTTATGGACTCTTTCAGCTGTCATACAACAGCATGTATTTAGCATGTCCTAAATACATGTCCTTTTCTCAGTCATTGTTGACTGCAGGTGCTCACCTAAAGGTATGACAAGAAGAAGTCGTAAAACCTGACAGTTCACCACTGGCTTGGATATGCCCTGGAGGGTATTGTCCATCCTGTTTTATATCCACAAAATCAAATACAGAATCTCTTTGAAGACACTTTAAGTCCAAGTAATGAACCCTAAAGGTGTACATTTACCATGAAATGGACCATTACATTGTTGTTGCCTTTTATAAATCTGGGATGGTGAGTGAAATAAACTTTGCAGGCCTCCAAAGAAATTGAATTAACTGATAAAGAAGGCCAACTCTGAGCTGGGACATGTCTTGAGTCCCTGGAGCTGATTATGCAAATAATGTTGCAAAAGCTGCTCTTCATACTGAACAATGCTGCGCACCTTCTACATAATATAGTGATTAAACAAAGTGTGTTCAGTAAAAGGCCTTTTTAGGTCCAACATAACAAAGAATGTGACTGGTGCTACCAATGACTAATCAATAATAATAGTTGCTGATTCCCTATGGTAAGGATTATTCAATTTGATTCAGTCCAAATTAAATAAAGTTCTATTTGACATTTCTGCCAGAACAATAGAATTGTATCATGGTACCCTTTTCCTCATGATGACAAGGGATGGAAGTACAGCGGTGTCCTCTACAAAAGTTTGGGAGAGCTGTACTCGATGCTAGAGAGGTATCTGCATAGTTTTCACAATTGATTAGGTCAGCCTGGAAACTAAAACACCAAGGCGAAAAAGAAGGGAAACTTGGACTGTTTACTTAGGCTGTCAGACAATTTTCCTGAATTGATTGTGATACAGTTGTGGTGAGAGGGGAGAGTGAATGGCTGTTACAGCTTCCCCACAGCTTACCTGTGGGGAAGCTGAAGAGCAGAACCTGGCTGCAGCTGAGAAATATATGCTAAAAGAGGTGATCAGATTACCTATAAACAGCCATGAGGTGTATGGCAGATTCTGGGATAACCGATAAATCCCGAAGAATGGGTTCAAGGTCACAGAGATGAAAAAAATTAAGACCTAGTTTATGCAAAGTTTGAACACTTACACTCTGTCAGCCCTCATCACTGCTGAGTTGATCCACAGAGTAAAAATAAATGATCTGCCGCAAGCCTGGACAGAGTTAAACACCTAAATAAGGTTAGGAGGCATTTAAGAAGAATAAAGAACTTAAACACAATAAGGTAATTTGATGCAGTTTGATGCACTGTTTTTCACTAAGCAGAGTCACATGGTCTGTTGTTTATTATCAGGAGTAACATCACTGGGATTAAACTCATCCATTCATAATGGCTCGATTTATTCTTCTTGATTTGGACTTAGACACTGTGGCATACAAACACCCTCAGCTGAAACAGAGTGTGGATCAACAATCTGATGATACATTTTATATGTGTTAACAGCACTTTTTTTTAACTACATTTAATTAAGATTGCCTTAAAATGTTAGTGTGCATAAACTTCAAAAAGCTTTACAAATGTTTCACCTCTGTAAGTAATTAGACATGTTGGAAAATACAGTAATTATGACAATTTGAAATACAGAATCACGAAGGAAAAAAAGTCTAATTAGATACATTTCCAGAAATTGATTTACACAAGGGTGTGTATCGTTTCCAGAAGGTGATGGTAAGTCTGCCTCGCGACTGGGCTATTGCCTTACTTTTTCTCAGGAAAAGGTGGGCAACATTTATCTGGTCATACCAGGTAAAGAATGTAACTGTAGTGTAAGGGTGGCTCATAACAGGACATTATAGGAGAGACTGGACCCACGAGCTTGTAGAGACTGATGCCCATTCATGTTAAAGATGTTTTATACCCATATTTGCTAATTATTTCTTTTGTTGCATGAAAAAGACTTGCTGAGGACAGAGTGCTGATTAAACTATACCTACAATATGTGATAAAAGGGTGTGTATCTGAGGCTCCCACATTCCTATCAGAGAAAATAGACTGAAAGCATTTTTATGTGCCTCTGTAGTCACCAGAAGTGCTTATTTGGGTATTAACCTCACTGTATTGCTGGGTGTGCAGAAGTAATGAGGTCCAATGATCGAATAAATGGGTCTGCTTGCAAACATTTAACCAAACTAGTCAGTATGGCTACAGGGAGACCAACAATGACATACAAACCATTTAAAGAGCCAGACATTGAAAATCTTATATGTTTAATATAAAATTGTATCGAGACAAATCATGATAGAGGACAGCAAAGAAACTGTGGCAGAGGGCTCTCCAGGTGGGGAAAAAAAGGTGTTCAGGGGAAGCTGGAAACAATAATGGGCTGACATGAAGCATAATCCCCTCTGTCTGTGATTTTATTGGCAGCCCCTCCAAAGAATGGTGGCTCCCCTATTATGACTTAACACATCAAAATCGCAGCACAGCACACACAGAAAAGGCCACCTGATGATAAACACAGCGGACAGCGTCAGAGGCTTTATCTTGTGGCAGCCTGCAGCTCGACACACGTTCAATTTGGCCTGCAACAATCGATTCTGTCCCTTCTTACGGCTGCTTCAGTAGGTGGAATAAAAACAGACCTTTCCGTAAAGAGCAGGTCTCAGCTGGTATGCCATGTCACGGCGCAGAAGAGGGAAAACAGGGATAACAAGAAACTGGAATTGTGGAAGACTATATAATCTCTTTGCATGTTTAGATTGGTTCAATATTTTGATCACTGCCACCACGACATTTTATAAATAATATTAGCTTCAAAAGTATATATATATATATATATATATAGTGTATAGTGTATATATAACACATGGGTGTTTCGATACTGCTGCTCTAACCAGTACAAATCAATGAGAAAATAAAAACATAGAATAAAGCAAAACATTGAAAACAAGGCAAGCAGAATTTATATTTATATTTATATTAAAAAAAAACAGAAAGATCGGTGCTTAATTGTTCCCCTGCTGTATAATGATGTAGCGATATTGAGTCTAATTCATTAATGAGAAAATAGCAGATATAAAAATGCTGAAGCTCCCATTGATTTCAAAACATTCAAGGCAGCTCACAACAACGAGGCCGGCATCATCTACACGCTCCTGGAAATGTCACTCGCTCTAAGCAGCTACCTGTCA
This sequence comes from Leuresthes tenuis, assembly GCF_036924035.1. Taxonomy (NCBI): domain Eukaryota; kingdom Metazoa; phylum Chordata; class Actinopteri; order Atheriniformes; family Atherinopsidae; genus Leuresthes; species Leuresthes tenuis. Next base: position 10,776,543 of record NW_027325365.1, on the reverse strand, counting down.
CCTCAACAGCAGCAGCTCAAGTGAGCTTTTTGCTCAGCATCTATTTCTCAGCAGCATGGGTGGGGGAAAAGAAACAAAAAGTATAAAGCTGTAGCATAAAGAACACAGTTATAGTTGAAAATGACTCTGTAACACATTAGTTAATCAGTTGTAATGGTAAAATGTTGCAAATGTGTTGGTTAGGCCTGTTTACATATGTTTTGGTTGTTCAGAATGGTTCATACAATATTGTATGGACAAAGGTCACAAAGGTAGTCATAAAGTTACTGATTAAGCAACATGATGTCGGTTTTTATCAAAGTATTACTGACGGCTGTAATCTTCTCAGAGTTTTTTTTGAGTGTTTTGATTCTTGCCTATTATACAAAATCACCAGGGGGGATCTGACTGACCCCTGATTAATTCTGCAGTATGACACCAACTTCAAACACACATTCAAAGAATTAAAAAACTATAAATAATAATTGTCTACAGTGACAGGTCATGCAACAGATGGTATGCCCCCCCCCCCGAGCCTCAGTCTAAAGATCATGAAGTCAGCCTTGGATTTACATGAAGAGGCAGAATAACTAACAGCATAGATAAACAGATGAACAGCAGCAAGTTTGCCGACATTTGGAAAAACAAACCCACCAATTACCTTCATAAACTATGCGACATCGAGAATTTGTGTAATTTTTAGGACAAAAGAAGCTTACACCAATCTTAAAAAATCATTTTCCAGTTTCAACCCTATTTTCAGAAAGTTGAGATTGAATTTTTTTTGTCTTCCTCAAAGCCATGCTGCAGTCTGCCTTCATTAGCATCGCACAGTGCAACGATAAGGTGACATAATTGGCAGAGAAATTATCATTCATGTTTTCCCTTCCATTGGCTGCACATATAAAAGTGGTTAATTTAGTCCTAAAAAAAAAAAGTGATACCTTGGCTTGGTCTCCTGTTTGAAGAGAGCATAATAATTTCTTGAGCTGAAAGCAAAGAGCTTGAGGATAATATCAGATTCCTTACATGGGAGGAAAACACTTTGCCATGGCGGCCCGCAATATCGAACACTCCCTCCGTGACAATTATTAATACCCTGTTCCATTTATTTGCAATATCAACCCTCCCTCAAATGAAGGTTGTCCCTCTGATCAGTATGCAGGCGACCTGGCTTCAAATCCTCAATTTCACATGCAAATGCGGTGCAACTGATTTAAATAATATTTGAATATGGATCACACAGTGTGACTCCATATCACAGAGCTGTAAGAAAGAGGGTGGAAAATGCAAATCACCAACATGTAAGAGAAAGGTCATAGTCAGGACCTGTTGGATTTGTTTTGGAAATAGAGGGCTGGCTGCTAAATTAAACTCATTCCACCAAGCCTGAGGAGAAAATTAGAGAAGACCGGTGTAATTTACATCATAAAGGCAAACAAAAACACAATATGGCTCACACAACACAGAAGAGGCCATTTCTGATATGAAGGTGGATAATCAAAGGTACCTGTATTCATGCTGCATTCCACAACACGGCAGAATGAGAAAAATACAAGCTACCAAAAAGCCTCAGCCTCACAAATCTCCTCCTCTTCCACTCTAAAGACTTTAGAGAGACAACATGACACCACTGTATGTGTAATGATTTGTACATTAGTCCTAAGCTGAAATAACATTGAATGTCACCAATTTACAATTTCCTGGAGTGGCAAGTAAAAGGAAGAAGTGTGGCATTCTGGGAACAAACACCTGGAAGATGACAGATACAGATGAGCATGGTCTTGGCAGATCCTGAAAAAGCCTACGAGCGACAAATAAATGTTGCAATACAGGCAGTGAATGCCTATGTACTGCGATATCTTTGCTCCTCTCGGGGATATAAATCATGAGTGATGGTGGAATCTTCACACTTAGTGGCATGCATTAACTGAAAGGGGTACAGGGGGAGCCAATTCCTCTGGGCCTAGTAAAACTCCAGTGAGCAGCACCGCCATGCCTGCTTCAGGCCATGCTTTAAATTATATACCGATGACAGCACATGATAAAAATGACCCAATTTAGTATCCAAAATCAATTCCCAACCCCAATGACACTGGCGAAAGCTTCTCAGATTCTTATGATAACAGCATTTAATCTACAGACACGTTTTCTAAAACACTGGTCAATAGAGGCAGAGAGTGTGGGAAGGAACAGAGGCATTTAACTGCAATGACCAACTAGTCAGTAAATAATCTGTTGCTGTTCTGGGTAAATAGCATGTCTTATGATGTGTATCTTTCTCAAGACACGGTAATTGTGTGTGTAGAACAATGAGGAGGAACTGAACTAGGAGTGGCACAAAAGGGGTCTCAAGTCCTTACTGGTGATTTTAAAAAATGTCAGAGTACTTATTCCATTACATGTAAGTGTGGCAAAGATGTGTGAAGGTTTGTGGGAGGTTTCCCTGTTCCTATGTGACAAAACCTAAAATCAAGTGTTATTTGAGGCAGATTTTGCCATTTGTTTATACAGTACACGCAATGAATGACTGCCTCTGTTGCAGGTAATTAGTATGCAGGAGGAACTTGCTCTTCAGTTAGAGCACAACACCAACACAGAGCTTAGTCTGGAATCACATAAACAGGTCCGAGTTTGTGAAATGCGACCGCAGTCTTAAGAGCCATATCAGAATCCACTGCCATCCACACGCCTTGCGTGTAAATTAGTCCTTGACATTCTGAAATTTTGGTTAAAATCTTTTCATATAATGACCCAATCCCTGCTGCCTTGATGTCTGAACACACATCCATATAGACACAGCTCTTATTATTTGCTCAAAGGTTTGCTGGCTTCCACTGCACATTGGCTCATGACAAACCATAAACAGCCATGTTTACTTATGTGAGACAGAGCGCTGCGTGTATCATCTTTGGTTTTGGTCTTTCTTCCATGCAGGTCAAGAAAATAATGTGAACGGCCAAAGAAGAAATATCATGTCTGAGCAAGCGATGGAGTGAATGCAGCAAAAACTTGGGGTACATTTCTTTCCACATAATGCTGAGACATGAACATCCAGTCTAAACTTTTAATGTAGTCAAAAGCATCAGACAAATGCAGAAGTCACTTAAATTTTGAATTTCTCTCTTACTCAGTCAATACTTACACTGTAGGCTCTGATTATATACCTAATACCTGTATTTTAGGTATATGTACCCGTTTACCATCCTTAGAATATTTTTTTGTAAATACAAAGAAAGGTGTTTTGATGAAAATGTAATTGTTTCATAAAAGAAAATGGACATGCTTGTGACTTACTGGCATAAATAAAATCAGCCATATTCGGCCAGTTTGCTGTTTTTCTTCCTGCTTTAGGAGTAAATTTACTTGTATTGGTTAATTAGAATGTATTGTATCTCAACTGTTATTACACACTGATGCATTTTAAAAAGAAAAATGCTTTTATCAGATATTATTCAAATATCAAAACGCTTTGACCCAATAGTGAAATGTAAATATATCAGCATTTACACATCTTTTCCTGGGACAAAACCAAATAAGTTATCCTGGGATGGAAATTTGGTAAAATACAGATGGAAACTGGGGGAGAACAATGATGAACACGATGGGTTCGAGCAAAAATGACATTTCAACAATAATATAACACAGATTTGGCAGAGATAACTTTTTGAAAACAGATCTCACAAGTGCAAACAAATTATAAGCAGGTTGGACACGGTGAGGAAAATTACACCCCTCCATGTGTCAATATCACAAATCTCAACACTCAGTAATTGTAATGTTTCAATGGTGCCTTATCTAGAGAGTACAGGGATCACTTCAGAGAAAACTCAATTTCCTGCTCATTTGTTCAACAATCATCATCACCATTATCTTACGCATCAGAATAGCCCACCAGATACGCCATCATAAGTCTCCCCATGACAACAACTTCAGAGTTTTTTATGTTGGGTATATTGTCCTGTCAATGATTTCTAAGTTCTGTTACTCAACCACTGTTAGGAGAGATCAAAGCATTGTTTCTGCCTCACTCAGAGGTATGTGCTTTTAAGAGTGCATCATGGTGTAAATCAAGTTGTATGATAATGACCTGCGTGGATATGAAGCATTGGGATAATCTGCAAAATCAAGCAGCAACTTCAGAGCTAAACCACAGAGGAGTACAGAACCATTGTACCAATCTGTCAGACTTGGCTGTGCCAAGACATCCCTACATGTTTGGTCACAAAATGCAACAAGTAAATGATCGGCCGCAGGGTCACCGTGGGAACAGGTGTTGTCTTGCCCGTACAAGGTGAAACTGTACTCTGGGAATAGTCTGAATGATAGCAGGTTGTGTACGGTAGCCTTATGCTTGTCACAGTGTGTTGCAAAGGTTCGAAGTGCCTTTGTTTTTGTCATTGTTTCTGAAGACTTGATTAAATCAGGACTTCTTTTTTTTTTAAATAATTTCTGCTTGTCAAACCAAAGTCTTTATTGTAAAAAGAAATCATTTATTCCCATCTACCTACCCACTTAAAGGTAAATGAAAAACAGATGTGTAAAATGATCAACAGGTCATTTCAGAGTATTTGTTTGATTATTTTCATTTTAAAGGGCAGATAGGTGTTAGTTAGAAGTAAGAGCAGGGGAAAAAACACATTTGAGATGGTGCTTCCTTGTACACCTCAGCTCATGAACCTCCCCCAGCAAAGGGAAATGGTCTACTGTGACAGGCTGAATTTCTAGGCTGGCAAAAAGCATTATTCTCACTCCTGGTCCCATTGTCAGCCCTCATTGAAATCTGCTGTCACAGACTGGAGCCTGATGCTAAGCAGAGCTGCTGGCCTCCCTGCATGTGTCTATCTCTGTCTATATTCATACTGGCCAGCCAAAGCAGTGATGTAAGAAATCAGAAGCAGAGGGAAAGTGGGATGGATAGAAAGAACAAAAAAGAGAAAAGAAAAGTGAAGGGAATAGTTGTTATGGTCTCACAATGAACCACTCATCCACCATGAAGTGAGTACAGAAAAAAGGTAAACAGGAAGGAAAACTCTCTAGAGCTCATCACTCATTCTGCACTGGTGGAGCTGGACAGGTTTGTTTCCTGTTCCTAATATTCTTCATGACAGACTGTCCATTTACACTGCTGGCCCCGCTGATCCTGTGTTATTACTTCAGGGTCCAGGTACGAGTTTAACTTAAACAACCACAGAGAAAATAGCTCCCAACCCTCCTCACTGCCCAAGTTAAGACAGGTACTGGCGAATGCACCGAAGTGCATAAAATCATTTTTAACAAGAAGATGTAAATTTACTCCTCACATTTAACCCCAAAATGTTTTTCAGATCAAAGCATATGATGCATCAGGCTGTGGGAACCTTTCTTTAAGTTTGTTTCCCTGCATCCACATAACGATGCTGGTGTGAGGCTGATAGTTAAAACCTGTAAATAATAAAACCATTTTTACCTTTGGTTTAATATATCTTAATATTTTCATTATTCTTGGAAATATGTACTTGCAAAAATGCAGAAAAAAAAGCCCCAGTTAAATCAGCAGAAAATCTGAGTCTCAGGACTCCCAAGAGTGTCATTATTTGTTTATTGCTGAAGTCTGTTGCTTCAATAATGCAAGTGCACAGCCAAATTCTTTTGATGTATAAATGACGAGTTCTTAAACACCGACCAGAGTTTGCTTGATGCTTAGGTTCTGAAACTGACCAAATGATGGACAGAGAGGCACAGATTTAAACATTCACATGTAAACAAGTCCCAAGTCATTAATGTCACTTCGTGTTATGATGATTTAACAAGCAGTGCGATAGCCAGAAAACCGCCCAAAACACAAAACAGAAGGGGCAGAAGAGTATGTATATGTATATGCTTTAAAAACATTTTGACATGATTGAAAAGGCTTTTTAGATGCCGTTATCCTTACTAATCCATATCAAATCTGCTGAAGTTAAGGTCAAAGATTTTAAGTTAACACCACAGGAGATACATTTTGTAATGTTTCAGTACTGAACTAAGATTTAAAATCTGAGACTAGCTTCAAATCCTATTTGTTGCACTTTGCTTCTGCTATTTCTGCTCGCCTGGACGAGGACTTCATTCTCCATCCTCCCCGCAGACGCTGTTAACGTCTGTGTGATGAGACTGACTGCACCAGAGAACAGGCCACTCCTCTGCTGTCTTTTATGAGCACTCTATGTCAGTATTCCCTCTGAAAGGTATCAACATATGTACCATTTGGGGTCCATTTTATGTCCTGTTCTGAACATTCAAACTAGTTTTATAGACATGGCAAAAGATGAGAAAAAAATTTCATTTGCCTACTTGTAATTTCCTGATTCAGAAATGAGAATAAAATGCTGCACATCCACGAGCCCCACACTACACCCTATTAGCTCCAATGATTAAAAGGTAAATGGAATTTCCACTGGGAGCGTTATTACTGACCTAAATCAGCTTGTTATTTGGTTACTTTTAAGCTAGAATCAAAACGTCCTACTTCAAATTTAAGAGGGAAAACTTACCTTACAGTGTGTAACTGCTTATTCTTCTTATTTACTCTCTCCTACATGTTGAAATGACTGTATTAGTGCTGCTGGTGAGCATGTTTTCATAACACAGCAGTATCAATCATATGTGTGATTGCGTAATCTAATCTCCATCAGTTGCTACCGCTGTCCACTATTCTTGGCCAAGATATAAAGAAACAATGTATATACCACAAATGAAAACACCATTTCTTCTAGCATGACTAGAAACTACACAATGCCGTTCCCCTTGTTTACCATCACGCATCCCTACATCATACATAAAGACTGATCAGTCAAATGCTAATTCAATAAAGGTGGAGCTTTCTTGCTCAAAGTAGTCTAACAAACAGTTGTGTGGTGCTGCACATGGGGCCACATAGCTTTCATGTGTACACTAACGCACCAAATTATACCTTCCATTTGCTAAGTTAGGATTTCAAACAGCTACTGATGTAAACTATAGTACACTATGAGAATTACACCTCGATTCTTTTGTATGAGAGACATATTTCCCAATAGTTCTTTCTCCATCACCAATGTCGTCTGAATATTTACACCAAAGCAAAGATCAGTTTTTAACAAGCCATATAGAACCGAACAAACAAATAAATAAACATAGGGAAGGTTCATATAAACCCTTGGATATGGACCATTTGGTAGAGCACTTTTCACAGTGACTCATCGCATCTAATTTTCTCTCTCTCTCTTTTTCTCAAACGCTGATCACTTTACCATGAAGTGACATCTCTGCCGACATCTATGCTAAAACAACACTGATTCTTATTTTTCTTGCCCCTACAAAATTAAAGACACAATTTTTCCATAACAGTTTCCTTTGTGAGGACAAAGACAAATATCAAACACCTTACTTACAAAATCAGACTCTAAAAGCCATGACATTATGATACCGATCATATAAATCAGTCCAATGTGAATGCAGTACAGAGCATTAAGGAGAAAAGGCTGAAAAATGTTTCACTACTAAAGGAGAAAATTATAAAATCAAATGACATTTCATTTCAGTTCAATGAACATGCAGCACAGTTAGATTTAGTACTTATAGCTGCCCATTTCAGTAGATTTTCCCTCCAGTTCATATTACAATATAGGTCTATACAGCTCTCTGTTGCCATAGAGACAGCATTTCAAAGTGATGCGTTTTGCTGAGTAGAAAGCAAGTCCACAATATAACCGAAAGCAGATGCCGTCTTATATGTTTTTTTGTTGTTTTTTATAACCAAGATGCTAACCTTTGGAGGTGTATTTACTGCGGTCAGCAAGTCAGGAAAATACTGGGAATGAACTGCAACACCATGAAGTCCATCGGGAAAGAGTGTCATTAGAAGATCTTACTTTCCTGTCCAGGTCGAGCTCATCTCTTGAGCAAAAACAAAACAAAACAAACCAGAAAAATACATCGAATAAAATAAATACAGCTACAGCAGTGGTGCTACTCTGTTTGAGTTGAATGACGTTCATTCTTCATTTACTTCAAACTGCTGCCGCTGACTTCAGTAAGATACCCTCCCTATCCTGCACTGGCATGAGAGAATATCTTCTCAACCCCATGATTCCATGCAATTGCACTGAGACCAAAAGACAAATGATCCTTTCTGTGTCCCACCCTATCCAGAAAGCCATTTTGTCTACGTAATACAGAGCCAAGTACTGCTTCAAAGTTTAAATGGGAAATGGGTAGTGCTTTATTATGCTGCAGTGCCTTGAAATGAATGTGGATAATAGATATATTCACAGTGGTATTAATATCCTCAGAGTTCATCTTTTTTTTTTCATTCTTTTTTTTTCTTTGCTCATTCTCCATTTTCTCTCTCACAGGCTCCAAAGTACTTCGCCCTTGGCTATGCCTTATACTAAATGGATTTATGAGAACATTTGTGTCATATTTCCTCCTTTCCCGGATTGTCAGTGAGCCACTGATTGAGTGGAATCACCACGCAGACTTAGTACCCGTTGTCAGCCCCCACATGCTCATCTCTGGGGGGAATTTAACAAGGCAAATTGGCCAATGACACCTCTCTCAAGGCTTTGCCTTGACTATGAAGATGAGGTCAGGGGTATGAAAATAGAAGACTACATTTCAAATTGTCTCAATGTCTAATCGTACAGTTATAAACGAATGCACGTATATAAAGCACATTTCTGAATGAAGTACAAACTGAACTGACTTGACTTTACTTGAGTGGTACATCGTCCGAGCAGAACAAAGAAGATATGGATGGGATGTTTCTTAGTTGAAGAACACGGAGTCACCTCTATGAATTCAACAGCCTGACAGTGAAACTAACATTAAATTGAAAAATTAAAAGCTTCTAGGTGTTAATTAAATGTTATCTTATTTATGTTGTGCAGCAGATGGAGGGAAAAACAAAAAGCTGGATGTTTGAGCCAGATAACCCAAAAACCAACTTCAAGTGAAAGGATATTTTTCTCGAGCCGGGTAACTCTCAGTGTTTGTGGATGGGAGAACAATTCTGAAAAGCCCCGTCACCAAAATGCATCAGTATCATTCCTGTCTTCTACTTAGTGCTACCTCAGATGTTCCTCAGGTGTACATCCCACAATCATGTGAATCTTAATTAAAAATGACCTTGATGCAGACAGGATTCAATAAGAGCTGAGTCCAAAGAGGAAGAAAGTGTCGCCTGAGGGAACTGAGCTGGACTGGCCTTAGATATTCTTACCCGGTAACTTTCAGAAGGACACTTATGCTCCACCACTCACAGATAAGTCTTGGAGCATAATGATTTCTGATTAGAAATAGATATGAAAGTGATGCCCAGATACTTAAGCAGTATTTGTATAAAACTTTCCAAAAAACAATAATAAGAAGTGAGAAACACTGAATTCACCTGCAAATGACCTAATTTATGCTAAACAGATATATAGCACATCATGCCAAAGAAAGTGAAGAAATATTGGTCCATTTTTGCCATAAAATGTACATCAAAAGATGCATAAATGAAGTAATGATAGCTTGATACATAAATTCAGACTTAAAGCAACACAAACAGGCTTTTTGTTGCCACTTGTAGTCTCGATCATTGAATAGAATTGTTACTTATGCACTTCGTAATTTCCTCTGGGAAATATCCTGGCCTGATTGCACATATAAATGAGGTTCATTAACTGTTTAGCCACCAAACGGGAGAGATGACCATTTGATTACATTTGAATCCCCTGCATCACTAACAGCTTCTATAGATTTACAATCAACAATCAGAAGTGAATGACATGCTCTTAGGTGCTTGTTTTTTGTTTTTTTTTAATGAGACTCACTAAGAAGCTACTATAATATGTTCCTTATTCTCTAATCAACATCTGCCTGTCTTTATGTCAAATATTATATGACAGGTGGCTGATGCATTGTTTTATTTGTGCTGTTCAATCATAAAACACAATTCTCAATTTTCTTTCATATAAGAAAGAGCTTGTTTCAGCAAATAGTCTTCCAATTAAAATGTTTAAACAATGGTTGGATGTGTCAGTAGTTAAGTCAGTGTTTATTTCAAACAGAAGCTTGTTGTGCCTGGGAAAGAACATTCAATTCTGACTCGATTGGAGGAAAATGGCTTAAGCTGACAACAAAGACTGAGTTGAAAAACAACAGAGCAGGCTGTTGTGCATATTTGGGGTTTGACCTCGTGTTAAGAAAGTGCAATGCGTTGGAAATATCAAATGTGAAAAGGTACCAAAACTTTAATGTTTTTTTTGAGCCGGTTCAACTGAGAGGAGACCAAAAGCTTGTAAAGCATCAGGAGATATGGTTAATAATTAATACTGCACCATTCTATATGCAGTAAAGGCTCTCAAAAGAAGGGCATGATGTCTGTCACTACCTGCCTCTGTGATCCACTCCAAAGTGAATCTAATAAAACTGATTTTTAAATGATAGTCCACAGAGACTCTCTAGAGTTTAAAATTCTGAATCATCTTATTGATTCAAAACACTGGTATCCATGCCAGCATTTTTGGCATCTCTGTAAACGGCAAGTCTCGTGCCCGAGTGTTCCATTCAAAAACCAGCTCAGTTGTACTGTAAGTGATAATCAAATGAACAACTCTGTGTGCTGTTACTGTGGTGTAAAGTTTACTGTTTGTTGTCTTCTTACTCCTTAAATAGTTCCTGATGTTTTTGGAAGAAGCATTCATTTACTGGCTTCCTCTTGAATAATTAATTTCCACGAAGTGACTCAGTTGATATCATTCCAAATGTGTATAGCAAGACATCTAAATATATCCGATGCTTGAAGACCACTTCCACAATGGCTGGCAGCCTCAGTCAAGTGCATAATTAGTTGAATTAGATTAAATGACCAATTAAGAGACTAACAAAGTAAATAAGCCTGCGGGGATTCCACCGAATGCTCGAGAGTAGAGTGAAAGTGGAATTAAATTATTGACAGGCTGAATGATAGCGTGGTCAGACAAACAACTCTATTCCTGAGAGTGCTAGCTGTCATCATGGGTGTGTGCAGGGTTAAAATGTGCTAAAAATAAAGCATAATGAGCAAATGAACCCAATACAAATTACACTCTACTTAGGAGATGTCCTCTGGTAGTTGCTCAGTAAGGATGTTTGTCTTTCCCTGACAGAATTAGTATCACCACGCGGCTGGACAGCCTAAGCTGATACAGACAGAGAAACATACCTTTGCTGGCGCTCTCCACATGCTCCAGTTCATCTGGAAACCTCAAGATCTCTGGATGATGCTCTTCACACTTCTCAGCAAGGAAATTAAGGAGTGTTGTGTTGTGACTGATGGATTTAGTGTCTCGTAGCTGGGAGGAAAAAAGAATAAAAGAAAGAAAGAACAAGACAGAATAATTGAGATTTTTACACTAATTTATTTCACCGTTTCATTTGCACCTCAGAAAAAAAAAGAAAATGCTTGTGAAATTATGTCACATTATATCATGTTTTCAAAGCACTAAATATTCCCTTTAAATTTTGTGTCAATATTGCTTTCAAGCTGAACGCCTCGTGTAGTCTGTGCAGGTTATGTTTAGCCCAAAAAAGGTTCCATGTGATGCTGTTTACAATACATAGATGAGATTAAATAAATGTGACCTAACAAACATTTGCTTCCAATTACTGATGACTTCAAAAATGCATAAAAACAAACACAAATGCATACGCAGCAGATACACATAATGATGCCACACCCCTGAGGATAACTGAGCGAGGCAGTACATTTTGAATAAAAGTACCGTACAGAATCTGCTAAGCATGTTTCTGTCTTTCAGTACTGAAGCTGAGATTCTTCACATCAATGCAGAGAAAGCTTGTTCCATATTCATTCCCTTCTGCAATTGCCATGCTGTATATAATTAGCCAAACACACCTCTGCGTACTTACACGGATAATTTCCACACTGTCTGAAGAGTCTGAAGTTGGACATGCCCACACGTGTGCATGCTAACGCATGTAGATTTGCTCATGGAAATCTGCTTATTCTTAAACTAGAAACTATTATTACCACACAAGAAAAGTGTATGTTTGACACAGTAATTCCATCTGCTAACTAACAACACGATGCAATCAAGAGGAGGAAGTGTGAAAGAGGCAATTTGATTGGTGAACGTTCATGAACGGTATAAAGTGGCTGAGTATAAAGTGTATCTCCTGGTTGTAGCATGCTGTTTTAAGCCACCCAGACAAAATGGGCATATGTTTTAGAGAGGAATCTTTAACCTGAACTAATCTAGTGCCCATACAGAGTAGGAGGATGGTCACGCTGGGGTTTCATTAAGAGCGGTGGGTATAAATGGAGAGACCCCATGGTTTCAGGTAATAAGGCTGCAGCAGAATTATCACATGAAACTGGAGGTCTCTTTTCATTGTAAGGTGAATATTGCTGACATAAGTCAATAGAGCATGCAGCACATCACTAATTTCTAAACAGCCCACTGGCTGCTTTCCTCATTCTGGTACAGTTTATCTATTATTAACAAAACGTTTTTATCTTTTTCAAGTCAAGTCTGGGACAGAAGTATTTCAATGTGGAAAGCCAAACAGGATTACAGTACAGTGTTATGTACCAATCACATGGCAGTATAATGCAACATTATAATATATCATATTATTTTACAAGAAAGGACAGAACAGACTGTAGTCCTTAAGGAGGCCTCAGTGCCTCATTCTCTGCACCAAGGTGTTGCACATCCTCTAGTCCGGGGCCTCTTCTCTCTGGAGTCATCCCATGTCATGTCCTTTTTACAGTTTGTGCGAAGTAAGAGCTCCAGAGAACCAACATGCACTCCTTAAGAGCTCAATGTACTTTAAGTTTAACCTAAAATCTGTTTTCCCTTTTCTTCTTCCTCTTCTTCTTTTAAATATCATATAAAATGCCATTTTTAGAATAGAATAGAATTATTTATTTACAATGTGTCCTATCCCATTATATCTTAATAGGGCAATAAGATGGAGAGTGTATGAATTGTACTTCAAACAAATCTGTTCATTCAAGTAGATGAAAAAAAACCAATGCTCATTACTGTGTCGCTGAGAGCTAATTCAGAACAGCGCTATCATTCAGTTATCTTATATAACATTAATTGCCCTAAGGTACTATTGTAAATCCCTCAAAACCTCCATAAATAGAAGAAGTAAGAATGACAAGCTATATCACAATCAGACAAGTTTCTACTTAAATATCTAGACTGGAAATAAACAAATAAAACAATAATTAACTAATAACAGAGGAGGTGGCTATGGGAATATAAAAACCCTCACTCCAGAAGGATTGTCGGCTCTTGATTGCTCAATTTAACTTCTGCAGATGGAGTAGCAGCAAAGTACAAACACATTTTACAGCTGCTCATAAAGCCTCATATCATACTGAAATGGTAGAAATGTGGAAAAACAAAACATAAATGCTTTATTTTTATGCACTTTTATACATGGCCATGACTCAAAATCTTCAGTACATACAGAAAGTGCAGTGGTATAAAACCAGCTCATGCACAACACATGTACTTGTGCTTTTGTCATGAAGTGTTTAATTACACTGATACAGGGCTGTATGTTAAGTTTTTCAGCACATAGCACTAGTGCTACAGAGGCTGACAGCTTTTTAGCACAGGACCAGAGAGTTGTAGCACATTCTAAAAATGCGTGTCACCTCTACAGCTTTGTCACATCGAACTTTAGCCAGGCCAGGGCCGGAGTGGGACTCATTTTCAGCCCTGGAGTTTCATGCCTCAGTCCGGCCCACTTTAGAACACGAGCTATTATTAAAATCATGTAATTACAACCTTACATTTGATATGGAAAACACATTTTGACTTAACCAATTAAGATATTTTCAATAGCAAAAATATGCAGGTTTAATTCATATTACTTTCATCCTATTCCCTTTCAATTGTGGGCTTTGTGTATTTACTATCTTACTTTTAATGATAAAAGTATAACGGGTCACTACTATCGTTTGGGCATAGAAAGTGGTTATATTGTAACCAATGCTTGCTTGTCCACACACGCAGTCCCCTCATCGCTCCTGGCTCTGCTTCTGACACTAAATCACATTTTAAAAATGGTCATAATTCTCAGCACAAATCTCCCCTTTCTACAAAGCCTTCTGATCAATTCAGGTGAGTTTCATTAATGTAGTGCTGAATCATCTAGCATCTCTGGACACTTTTTTCTTTACAGCATTCTCACAATAATATTCACTCAATGAGTAATCCTGTCCACTCTGGACTTGTGGGCTCATGGCTGGTGCTTGGTGCTGTATCTTCTGACTCTGAGGGGCTACAGGACAAAGTTTCCCAGTTATGTGGCATCGCATCATATTATTATTTAAATTATATAACATTACGTTATAAGCCACAAAATGAATTGGATTGATAATTAACTTGAACAGTGGTTTGCAGGCAAAGTCCAACATATTGCCTTACCTGTTTCATCGTCTTCTCATTTGACGTGACAAACCGTGAGCTCGTTTTAGTGAAAAAGTTGCAAATATTTGAATATTCGGCTGCATCTGTTTCCAGAGCTTTCCTCTTTTTAATTCCAGCCTTCTGCGCTTTCTACTTTCCATATTTTATACACCACTGACCGAGTGCACTGTGACCGAGTGTGCGTCTGCAAAAGGTGTAGTCCAGGGTGTCTGGGGTGTCTTTCATTCGTTTCGTGTTTATCAACGCGAAAAAGTTGAAAAAATCTCTTCATGTTTGTTGACTCACGGGAGTAACGTTAGCCACTGTGTACCTGTGCCAACCCGGCCGCATGGGACAGAGCACAAAGCTGCGACCGTGAGGAATTGGTGTTCAATACACAAGACATAACGTTAATCACTGACCTCAGTTGACTACAACTACCAGGAAGGGTAATCGTGTTACTATCGTAGTCATACAGAAGGATTTTTTTTTTAAAAATAATTATGTGATAATTATGAGATTGATTTCAACGAGCTCGCACTAATGTTAGGCTGACTGTTACCAAGTCAAGTACCCAATAAACTGCCTGTTCTTTTCAACCTAAATTGGACATAAATCATTGTCATGTGGTCTTTCATTATTAAGCAGAGCCAGTAAATGTGTCTTTCCATCAGTATGGCAGGGTTGATACAAAGCAATATGTTTGTATTCTTTTTGTTTACTTCTTTTTTGAGTCATACTGTAGGTAGATGCATACATTTATCAAATACTTTTATTCCTGGCAAAGTTTTATTCTATATAATAAATAATCACATATATTTCAATGTTATTTAAGCACATTGCATTCATAGTTATTCTTCAAATGACAGAGGGAAAAACTCTAAGCTGGTGTCATATACGTGCAGATTTTTTCCAGTGGAGCACATCGACACAAAATTAGAAGTTCATTTGGTTTAGGATCTGTTGTCATTTTTACAAATACACACCGGCTTTAAACCTGCCAAAGTGGCTGAATTTGAGAAAACAAATTACAGGACTGACTGACTTTAACCAGACAGCTTCCCAGTGTTAGTTTGGAAAAGTGTCCAAGATAACCCTGGCGACACAAGAACAGGTCATTCTCTGAGCAATTGACATTGGATAGGCCTGTGTGCTGCTAGAAGTTGCTGCTTTATACTATTTTCTGCTTTCCACTCATAAATAATTATTACAGATTCATCCAATTACATGTTGTACTTCTATCAACACATAAGCAGTCATCACTGTGGATTTGCAGGGTCTTCATTCAACATCCCCAGTAGTGAAAAAGCTCTGATTTCAGCTGAGTAATTTTTGTTTTATGTCATCATCTTTCTTTTCTTTATCCAGGCGTCACTTTGGGGTATTTCAGATAGTTAGAATGTGTCATTTAGAGGACTTTCCAGCTGTTTATTACAAGTGTGATGGAGGCACTTGGGGCATAGTTTGTTCCACATTTGATTCCCTGGGCATCCTATGGTAATCATGTCTGAAAACACTTATGACACAAGCCTGAGTTTCAAGATGTCCGTCTGTCCTTCACAGAATAATAGTTTAAATGGAAGGCTAAAGGTGGAAAGCAAAGGTGGGTCAAAATGTGCCCTTTCCCAGCTGCTCATTCCCATCATCAACCTCCTCCCTGATGAGCCTATTAGGTACCCTAGACCTGCCACCCAGGAGGCCATTTACTTGATTGACTAAAGAGAGCAAGCCCACTTCTTTTTTCTTGTCCATCAATAATGGCCCAATCAGCCCCATGAGGTGTTAGCAGGATCTACACTGACACTCCGCACTGATTCAGTCAGCTTGCACAAATACCAAAACTATACTGCGTTCCTCACAGCAGAGTCTTTCCTACATCGAGAACCTGCATGATCACAGGCTGCAAATGACTGGTGATGGTCTCTAGAATGTATGCATTATTCTTCCCACATGAGGAAAAATATTCATTCAAGAGCTTCAATTACTGTTACTGATACAACTGGTTATATAAACTTTGGCTTTAGCTATACATAAGTGATATTTAAAGGACTCAAGGTTTATTTTTTCTCAAAGTATTAGAAAAAAGTGTTTTACTTATAGGCCTCCATTATTGTTGTAGTGCTTTCAGGAGCTAATTCCTTTGGCTCGCTTAGTATTTTTTTAGTGGTCACTTGTCATCCGTTGGCATTTATGGTATCATAGAAAAGAACAGGCTCATCATTTTCTTGAAGATTAGTATTATAATAAGCAACATCCTTGAGGTTTTTCTCATTAGCTCTTGTTGATAAATGTATCAAATGCATCAAGGGAGATGTGGGAAGAATATATCTGAAGGTCCTTGGAAAGCAGCCAATGTTCCTTTTGTTTATGTGTGGAGAACTACTTTACTTCACCTGTTGTCAACAGATTGGAAACTGCAGCTGAAAACAAACAGCACCACATGGTACTGTATTGATGTCTTCCATGCTGGGCAGTAAAAGAGTATTTAAAATGTACCCATATAACATATGATCGACCCATAAGACACTGACTGAGGAAATTAATATGTCTGACTCCGTAGTTCAAAGTATGTATTCTAGTTTGAGGATTTCTGCCTGTATAGATATTACTAAATGTCATATTGATAGATAGATAGATGGCAGAGTCATCCACTTACATGCTAACATGCTCTTGTATTTTTGACACTTTTTAGGAGTTTGGGACTAAAACCTCAGGGTGTCACTCAACTATAATTTCTGAAGCGCCCAAAAAATCCTGAGAACATTCTCTGTATTTGTGTTTTGTTTTTTCCTTTTCTCAAAAGTTTTCTCAACAAAATCCAGTCTTGTTCAGACAAAGCAAACTATCAATTGCCTTTAAGAAACACAGTGAAGGAAGGGCACAGTTTAAAAAAGGCTCTCACCAGGCAGCACTCGGCTGCTGGTGGTTAAGTAAAACAAAATAATAAGTAAAGAAACACATCTTGCAGTAAACTTTTCTAACACAAGGTGTTATTGGAATATTTAGCAACTGTCTCATTCAGTCTCCTGTTCATGTGTTTTGTGTATGTTAGAAGGTTTTGTATATCAGCCTATTTGTATGTTAAAAACACATATGTGCACCACTTAAACAGTGAGATTGTTTGTCTGTAATCCTTTGATACACTTGAGACATTTGGGGAACGCTACTTTATTACGGTGTTTATCTTGAGAAGGAACATCTGGAAAATGCAGCAACAGAAAGTATCCAAAGTTAGATTTGTGTTTCCACCGTAGCATGTAAAACACAAGCTCTGTCTGCTATGGGATTGACAGCTTTGTTGTAATTTGTGCAACAACGTGTGTGGCTGACAGTCGTCTAGTTTTACTTTTGCCTTCACAGATATGTAGATGTGTGACTTCAGTCATATTAGTTTGTAGAATGAAGTGGATTTGTTTGTAGAGTACCATTTAAAATAAACTCTGAATCATGTCAGTTTCCATCTTGGACATTTTTTCATGCTTTGATGGTGTCTTACCTTGCAAAGGAAGCTGATGTTGAAACCAAATGTCTGTGCATTTCTTGAGCCAGCATTCATGTAGTTGCCAACCAGCAAAACCAACTCCAGGAGTTTGCTTAAGCTTTCGCTTTTCTTCACCTCTTCACATGCGAAAGTTACATTCATGATGTCCGGCCGGATGTTGTTCACTTGCTCCTCAAATGTCAACTTAAACAGGATGCCGTTGAGACGTGGTCGAAGAAGCTTTACGGAACTCATCTGAGGGCCAAAATTCAAAAAGTTGTGAGTAGTTTGCACTAACAACCAAGGTCTTGTCACAATCAGTTACAGATTATGTGATGAATACATTCAAGTTGATGAATGCCCCACGTTCTGTCTTTCATTTGTGTGGATTCTGTTTCATTCACTTATTTCAATCTATTTCAATTTCTAATCTTTTGCTGATTCATTGCAATTGCATAGCTGGCCTACATGGTTACCAAAAAAAAAAAAATTCTCAAACTGGATAGCCTGAAAGTGTGAAGACATTTTGGGAGAAAATCTGAAACCTTTTTAACTCAAATTAAACAAAGTAAGCCACAAAAATGTATAGGAGCCCATTATGTGTGGGATCCACCC
Source organism: Leuresthes tenuis (assembly GCF_036924035.1). Lineage (NCBI taxonomy): Eukaryota > Metazoa > Chordata > Actinopteri > Atheriniformes > Atherinopsidae > Leuresthes > Leuresthes tenuis. The sequence continues at coordinate 10,758,048 of NW_027325365.1, read as the reverse complement.
CCAAGAAAAATGTAGTTATGAAGAACACTTTGCTGATTACGAGCAAGTCATGACTCACTTCACAGGAAAACTGCACTTGAGTATAGATTAAGCAAGAAGGTATTTATAAATTTCCCTACTATTATTTGCAACCATCAATTCTGTCATTCACCATCTCAAGGATACTTGAAAATTATTGTGTGAGCTGGTGTAATAACTTCTTACGTGGAAAGCAAGCCAAGATGGAGAAGAAATATCCTGTTTGATTTCAAGTGTAATTACTGCTGTAACTAATTCACTGAAAATCAGCTCCACCATTTAGCAAATAAGATTTATCCATTTGCTAAAATTTCCTCCTTACATAATCTCCAATTTAAGAGATTTATTATAGATGATAAAACAGCCCCAAACCACATTTGCAGGCCTGGGAGTGGAGTGACTTTAAAGAGCGAGGAGAGGATGGAGGGATGGACAGATAAATAATTAGGGAATTAAAGAAAATAATAACTTAACACAAGTTATCTTAACACAAACGATGTGAGCGCACACACAAACACATCGGCACACAAACTCCCCCTTCTCTCCCGCTTGAATTGATTTGGATACAATAAGTAGAACATTACGTTGAAAGTGAGCATGTTGCTGACAGCTCGGATGGGAAAAAAAAGCTTGAAACATTGCTTATTTCCCAGGGGAGCAAAATATCTCTGCAATGAGGAGCTGCTTCATCGGTGGGGAGGCATGTGATCACAACACTGGTAAGATCACGTAGAAACTGCCACCCCCCTGCGTCATTAAATCGTCTAAAAGACATAAGATAGAAAAACTTCAATGAGTGCAGAGAACTACTGACATGATGGAGAATTGTTCACGACCCTGGATCTGACTGAACATCTTTTTTTTGTAAAACTAAACAATGTACCTCCATGATCTTGCTGTAAAGTTAACTTAAAAGGTAACATTTCCTTTTCAAAATGCCTGCAGTTACTCACTTAGTAAATTAATAGAAAGAGTTGCTAATTAAAAAGTAATTGCCGCTGTAACTAAGTGAAAAGGTCAGAGCAGCTTGATGATGTACTTCCCTTCTTCCTTTAACAGATTAATCGTACATCAGTTTAATTATGCCCATTCAGTCTTTCTCATCAGTGGATGAAAGCACTGTAAAAACACAGGCTAGTGTGAAAAAATGGACTTCACAGTCAGTGAAATGTTTGTAACATAGATTGCTTGATAGAGACAAGCTAAAAATGAACAAGAAGCATTTATTATCATGTAAAAACATTAATGGAGTTAATTACTATAATATGTATTGTAAAAAAAGAGGTATTCTATTTCAAACTTAGCTTGATGCCTGAAAATAAAAATGACTTTCTGGGGAGACTGTATTCCGCGTTTTTAATATTTTACCCACAGCATTATTTATGTTGCAGCTGGAAAAGACAGAACTTTGGATGTTCATGGTAAATTGATTAAAGCATTGGGATACATCAGCAGTCCGGTTGACTGCAGCTGCATACTTTTCAAAGACCTTTATTACAGACAGGATTCATAGCCTTGGGGTATGATTTTATCATGAGTTAACATTGACAGCTGATGTCAAAGTATGGCATTCACAAAGTTCTTGGTACTGAATCCTCATCAGAAATTATTGAACTGTTCTTTGCTCAAGTCAGAAAGACTTTTTGTAGCTACAGCCTCTGTCATTTGGAAGTGAGATAATAAAGTTTTGACTTTTTAGTGAATCGTCTATGCTTTTTTGTCTTGTTAGACGTTTGAATGAAACATTAATGCAACACATGGGGATGTACCCCTCTAAAGTCTAAATATCTTAATTCCCTGTTTCTCACTATTTCACTGCCCAAATCAAACCACTGCTCTGAATGTGAGTGAGTAACAAAGGTCTAATTTAATTTCTCAACGATGCAATATTGTGTGATAATAACAGACTGGGACTACGACATGAAATTTGTGAAGTGAAAATCCAGTGGGCAACAGCAAATTACTCACCACAATGCCAAACTGCTCCGACTCCACCAGCTCTTCATATTCACTCTTTAGTTCAGCAAGAGCACTCAGTTCTTTCGGTTCAGGCAGATTCTTTATCAGGTTCTACGAACAGAAGAACACGCACAAACACAAACGGGGGGGCCACTGTTAAAACAAATTTAATTTTCTATCTGCATACAGGATTAAAAAGAAAACCAGCTCACAATGGAGGATGACAGCTGAGCTTGAACAGAGGTAAGAAATGAGACCATTTGAGCCAAGGGTGAGCAAGATGTTCACTTAACTCGGTTAAATAACTCTTAAAAGACACAAACAAAAAGACAAGCGGTCTTTTCCAGGATGCACTGTAACGTTTATCAATGGATTTCAATAGATGGACACAGATCGCATCAGAAACTTTGTTTGGGCTCCAGCAATGGCAAAGCCAACATTTAACACTATATACACTCATTTCTATTGGACATGACTTTATTCAGAATATACAGAGGTTTGCTCATGGTCTAAAAAAGTGAGTACATCAGGTCACACAATTACCGCTCACTGTTGGTTGTGACGGTGAGAGTTGTGGCCCTAAGCCAATTACTGAGCTTGTCAGGGACCTTCAGATAGCTGACCTTCTGCTGCATAATGCGCATCACCTTGCAATTGTCTATGAATCACATACAATGGGTCGGTCATTAATTTGCTACATCCTGATAAATTTATTTCGTACAAGCAGGAAAAAAAACCATGATGCAGCTGGTGGTGGTGAGGTTGAAGATTAAGATGGAGATGAGGAAGATAATGGGAGGGGCCGCATTTTCTGTAAATGTTAATTGTTTGTGTGAAGGTCAGCCAAGTTAATAAAATTGACCACAGCGACTTTTCCCCCTGTTTTTCTCAGAGGAGAAGAGAAAGAGGTGCCCTTTTCCAGGTCTTCGCAAAGCTTCCTTTCTCATTAGTTCCTCAAATTTATTCAGGGGGAGCTGAGTAGCGCAGGCCCATGTGACCAAACGGGAGCCCAGACAGACGCTGCTACTGAGCCACTGACCATGTCATAGACCGCTGCGGCCATCACAGTCAACACAGTCAGAGTCTGCTGCCCACTAATGATGACATCTCTGTCTTTCCCTCGGGGAATTCAGTGATATAAAGAGTAAGCCTTACTGCAGGCCTTGCAACCTTGTTTGGGATGCAGCCATGAAATCAAATGCTGCTTTCTTTTGCCAAAGCCCCAATTAGGGCCTGCAGCAGGCAATGCTGCCTTAATAATGAAGGCTTTTGATCATATGGGCAGAGGCAGAAAGAATTGTTGATGATAGAAAAAGCTCTAATTGTAATTATTGAATTGGAACTAAATGATGACGAGGAACATGTTCTACACTGATTTTTTTCGGATTTGGTCCCGAAGAGCACATGCCCTGTTTACTGCGCTGGTGTTAATTACTTACCAGACCTTCAAAGTAAAACTTCCTCATAATGCTGATTGATACCTGATGGAAAATTAGTACAGCGCAGTTCTCAGAGGGAGGATTTTTTTTGCCTTTGTTTTGTTTAGAAATTAAGGTTTTAGGTGCCCTTAAAAGAAACGAGTTGTCTAAAACGCATGTGTAAGGAGTCTCTTTTTTTCTTTGGATAAACAGTTAGCGTAATACTTTTAAGCTCACACAGTAAGTATTTTCCAATCACTTCAGTTTAGTCTTAATGTAGAAATAAAGAAATCAATCATTGCAGGAAAAAAAAAAAACCTTCTCATCTCTAAGATTGCATGTTTGTATCGAAAGTGAAGATGCAGTATATCTACAAACTCTCAGCAAACTTTAGAAAAAGAATAGATTAGTCTACAACACTTGAAAATGCTACAGTTGAATACCACAGGAAAACAAAGAAAGACAAAGTACTGTCAAATCAAATCCACCTTGTGCTTCTCAATTAATTTGTCTGTCATCTTGTTAATTATCAGAAACCCCACAGAGTACAATTGACACAAAAGCAGCGCCATATGTGTGGCGATGTGGGAGACTGGGTGATGATGCTGGGCCAGACTCCTCACAACAGGCTACCAGACAGCAGCCTAGGAGAGATTACCGTAAGTATGCCTGCAATATAGCACATTCATTTACTTCCTTGAGTGACAACGAAAGTGCTAAAAAAAAAAACACATTTGCTGATGAGATGCAAGAAAACAGCATAGGCCTGATTTTGGTTGCTCAGGTTAACGCTGCAAAAATCTTGCTCAGTAAACACAAACAAAAGCAGATTGTAAGACGGGCGAGCATTTTCAGATGGTAAACCTATACAGAACTTTCTGTACAGTAAGTTTAGAAAAATTATAAATCAGATTCTTGACATGAGAGGAAATATTCTAAATACAATGTTGCAATGAATTCATTTCAGTGCAGGTCACTGCATTTCAGCTGCTCCAGCATTAGCCATGTGGGGATTTATTACTCCCCTGTTACAGTTCCAGCAGTAGTCATATATTTGTCTCCCCAAAAAGGTCTCTTTTAATCCTTGTTATAATCAAAAATACATACATTTTACCCATCAATCAACTATCTGCCCAGATTTACCAAAGCAGAATCAATTAATCTTGGTCTGGGACAGCAAAAATCCAATAGCTCACGTCAGCACAATTAATCTCCATGAGTGTGAAAACATCTGAAAACACAATACTTGCTTGTCTGTCAAAGCGTGTTTAATTTCAATTTGTAGAATAACCATATCACAAAAATGTGTTAAATTGTTTATGGTTGTTGCTCCAATTTTGAAACAGATAAGGATATCATTGCACAAAATACTCAATCAATTTACTATAGATTTACTGACAGCGGATCAAGTCAAGGACTCAGAGGGGGCCCAACAACACTGTTGGTGATTTTCCCTTACAGTCAGAAGCAGTTACGCAGTTAAACTGCTGCAGAGCTTGGTGAAGATATTCCACTGATGCTCCGCAGACTGTGAAGATCCTGTACCTGAAGAAGGGAAGCAGCCGAGGTGGTAAAAGAGTGTGAAAGTAATGAGATACAGGTTACGGTTGAGTAAACATTTGTAGAGGATGACAGTATCTGTAGGGCTTTGACTTCTGTACTTTGATCTCTGCTGCTGTCAGCCAGCTTCCTGTGAGTCAAGTCCACAGTTTCAAACCATCTGCGAAGCCATGCCAAGTTAATACCGGACAGTATTGGACATGCATTAGTCATACTATTTTAGAAAACTGCATGAGGTTTTAAAAAAGGGTGTACACTAATGAAGTGCAGCTGTAGTGTAAGATTTACTGGAAAGCCATGTCACACTTTGACTCAACAATGAAATAGTCAACACAATATTAGTAGCCCACCCGAAAAATAACATCATGGCATGTAAGAAAAAAAAAAACTATAAGGAAGCCAGAGAACTGCTAAAACAAAGTCTATTGATTCAGCTTTTCTCAAAACAACAAAGGCCTTAATAATTTTGGTCACATGCTGCCTAAAAGATGATCTGCGCTCATTTCCAAAAGGTCTGTAAAAATAACAGAAGAAGAGCCATATATATCGTGGCTTCACAGATGTGATTTTTCTTTTTTTTTTCCTTCTTGATTTATGGAGACAGAAACACACATGGTATTTAAGCCGTGCTCTATAGCGAAGACCAACCAGGGACTACCCTCTCCCTGTCGTAACACCTCAGCAGGATCCCTACCTGGCCCCTCGCTACTCAATGAAAGCTTCAGTTTAAATCAATAACTAACTAATCAACAGACAAGAAGATTTCTCAACATTTTGCAAACCATAGAGCGTTGAGAGAAAGACAGTAATGTGCATTTTCATTATTTCCTCCTCCTTCTAACTGAACAATACACTTTCTTCAGCTGTAGACAGCATTCATCTCAAATAAAAGGTTGCTGCAACAATTCTAGAAACTGAATATGTGGAACCAAAGGCCATCAAACTGAGGTTTTATTTATAAAACTGGGGCAGTTCTGATGGATAATACTCTGTAAAATGAAGTATGGCAGCAACCACATTTAAAAAGTTAACTTCAATGTTTTTATAAAAAAAACCATTAACATTAAACTTGAAATATATAAGTAACACATACGCCCACGTTAGTGTCTATTAAATAAAACATGCATGAGAATTGGGTGACATTCTCAGCAATTTAGTCCAACTTACTGAAAAAAAAATAAACGGAACAAACAACAATAAGAAATGGCTAATCTTGTCTCGGAGGTGAGAGTGTTAAACAATAAACATCAACCGTACAGACTGCATAGTTTATAGATTTTACACCCTGCCAAAGCGCACAAACACCTCAAATCTCGCTGTGAGCAAAGCTGCAGTGGCAGACTGACAGGCAACAAACTTAGTGTGACAGATTCTAAAATCGTATTAAACTAAATGAGAAATGCACTTGAAAAGGAAGACGCAAAGACTGGGAGAGAAGAAAACAGGGTAATAAGAAGGATGTGTGTGTGTGTGTGGGGGGGGGGATTAATTTGAGTTTTGGGGCTGGAAAACCTGACAGACTTAGTGTGACATTAAATTTGTTTTTTTAAGACTACAATATGTAAAATTTCTGCACACCTGAATGCTTAAAAAACACGTAAAAAAAAAATGCAGTGAGAGTGAAACTAGAAAGCAAATATAGGTTCAAACACACAGAAAGAAAAGATATGGACAGAGTTCTTAAAAAATGGAATCTGTTTTTCCAAAGCATATGTTTATCTACATCACCTGGGAGCCACGGGGATCAACAGATGAAACCATTACTGCATCATCGAATGAACTTATGATCACCTCTAGTTACAATGAAACTGTTTTTACCCACTACACTGATGAGCTATATGCAGCGCATTTCCTCTGAAACTCAGCTTTCAAAGTAGAGAAAGTATGGATGCACTTTTCACTGTAATTGTCCCTCATTTATGAACATTCTGTCTGGGCAATATAGTCATCCTAATATAGAGGCAGTCTATGAGACTGTCAATCAAATAAGAAGAGGGTAGGCATGCAAAACAGTAATAGAAATTAATTTGTTTGTGGATTCTGCTGTCTGAGAGTGTCTCTTTGAATGATGTGCCATCTGTCACAGCAACAAAGACACAGTCTTTTCTTTTTTTCATAACTCAGTTATGAAAATACACCAGAGGAGGAGCTGAGTGGACTGCACATAATCAAAATTTAACTGCTCTGTTGTACTGTGCATTGACTCACTTCTCTGTATGCTTTTGAGTGTGTGTGTGTGTGTGTGTGTGTGTGTGTGTGTGTGTGTGTGTGTGTGTGTGTGTGTGTGTGTGTGTGTGTGTGTGTGTGTGTGTGTGTGTGTGTGTGTGTGTGTGTGTGTGTGTGTGTGTGTGTGAATGTGTGTGCCTTTAATCAATATTCAACCTGAAGACGATGTACCTGGCCAGGACTTTCTGGCCGGAGATCAGCGGCTCGGAGATGATCAGTGAAAAGTACATGTAGTACCATGGTCCTGGCCATCCATTTCTGAAGCATATTTGATACTGCACCAAACTGAGCCCTGTCTCTCTTTCCCCTGCCTGTACTTTTGCCTTTAATTTGTTTATCCGACACCTCCCCTCGTTTCCTGTCTTATGTTTCCAGCACTAGTAAATCCGCATAATGTATTTCACGTTTCATTGTTAAATTAGCATTTGATGCAGAAGTGTTATATTCCGGGTGCCAAAATAAACCACAATTAAGCCCATGGGGGACTCGTTTCTCCTGCTTAAACTCTAATCCAACATGCCCATACTTATCGCCTTGTCCCACATGTGCACTTTTACGCTGTGAAAATGATGCCCGACAATGTGCCAGTCTGCTACAATCACCTGTTACAGCAGTGAACAAAGGCTGGGACGTTCACTGCCAGGCCCTGCAGCCAATGAGCAACCGCGTGTAATGATGGCGCCATGCATATGGATGAGCACGGTGGTGATGTGTATGATTGACAAGAGAGATAAATAATAATAACAAGCAAGGCTAGTTCGAAAGACTCCTGTGAGACCTGGCGGAAAGGTTGTTGCCATGGAGAGCCGAGGGGAACGAGTGCAAAGCCAAGAGCTTAGAACACTTGTGTTCACCCAGACAAACCCAGTCAGAGTGTTAGGATTCTGTGTGACAGATTATTACATTTGTGACAATTTGAAAGGAAAGCAACATAATAGTTTTATATCGTTTGAGCACCAAAATATCTTTTACAGCAGGTGTGATTTGTATGTGCCAGAGGCATTACATATTCATGTAAATGAATGAAAAAGCTAAAACTAGTCACTGCAGACCTTCAACATTTTGCCCGATGTTCACCTTCAAGGTCACTTCTAACGCATTAGAATTTGGAAATTAAAGTAATATTGGTTGCTCTAGAAATTAAAACAAATTGTATTCATAATAACAAATTTTGAGAAGGGGGTACCTGGAAGAAATATAAATATACTGTGACCCCATCGTTATTTCTTATTTCTAAATGAAAATACATCTTGAATCAGTGAGTCTTTTTTGCACTCTTGCCCTCGCTCTCTCTGCTTTATCGGGATGTGTTTTTAACATGTGTAACACCCTACTGCTCACCCTAAATCATACAATCAATCCAAATGTTTCCCACTGTTTATTTAAAAGCCCTGGGAGGTCAGCCACTGAACAGCAACAATCATGTGCACACACCGACTCATTAGGAAATGCTTAGTTTAAGAGCAAGAAATGCTGGACACTTTACTCTCTGTGTTTCTTTGATATATTGCATTTGCACACAACATAGGGCAGTACTAATTACAAATGAATAGCAGCGGTGCAGTGTTAGTCATTAGCCTTTCCTTTTGAAAAGAAGATGGGATAATATAAAATACATTGGCAGACATTAAACATTGAGAAGCCACTCTGATATTCTGCAAAACAAGCCCCCAGGGCCATATCATCTGCTGATGAGACTTAGCTTACCACACACGCACCAAAAACTGGGCGCGCTAAAACATTTAGTGATGACTCTTATTTCAAGCTGCATGATCACATGGCATATTCTGAGTAGGGGTGGGAAAAAGAGCTAATCAACCTCAGCTTACAAAAGTGTCTAAGTTTATTTGACAGCAATTCTCACTATACAGCCCTCTGCAATAATGGTAGGTAACTGAGGCTGAAACACTTCTTTTTAAAATCATTTGATTGACTGCATTGTTCCAGCTGCATGAATGTGAAGTCAGAAAAACAAGAATCACAAAGAACTAACCGCTGCGACAAGAATAAGCTCTGCGGTTCATTGTTAGGCGCAAGCGGGGCTCTGACCTCGGCATCAAGTAGTCAGTGTGAGATTACAGGAACAGAGACAAGAAACAAAGATATTCAAAGCCAACAAAGTGCAGAATGTTCTTAAGGATGGTTGGAACGATCAACCACAAAAGCACCTGTCCAAGTGTTTTAAAGGCAAAGTACAGCAATATCAAATATTGATTTTTGCTCTACTTACATGCCATTCTATCGAATTGATTAGTGAAAATGATATATGATTTTTCAGTCAACCTTTGACCGAATCTCACGGTACTTTTCACGATGCCAACTGTTTCCTCTCACTCCCAGTGAACCGGAGATTGTTCTTTCTCTACCATCACAGAGAATCTTTCGAACCCAGAAACTTAGAGCAATATAAGGCAAGAGTATCCGTCCTTGCATCTCTCACATTTGCATCCTTGCAGATCAAGAAGAGACACTCTTCTTCCTCAGCTGAGGAACGAAGTTCGCATAACAAAGTGAATGCCCAGTTTTCCACTCATGATAGCTTGCTCACAACAAAAAAAAGTAGAAAAAAAAGTTAAATTAAAGAAGAGAATAGTATTTCAAGTATTTCAAGTAGATCTCGTAGGTTAAGAAAACTGAGTAAATTTGCTTCTATTTAGTCAAAGCCTAAATTTTCAATACCTGCAGAGATCCATGTATAAGTAGGAACAGCTTTCTTCGTTCTTCATTAGACGACTCAAGCTGTCATCACTAAATCCACCGCCTTTGTGATATGCATTAGCTCTGACTCATTGAGGTCAATGTAGTGATGAGCTTTGATGCGACATGGTTAAATTAGGCTCTGAATGGACATCACATGAACTCTGCAAATGCTAAACTATGTATAGTGCATGAGGAACCAAGGACTGGGTTTACTTGATGGGACGAGAAAAGACCTAAAATAGCTTCTGGCCTGGGGTAGCGTTAGAAGATGGTACAGCGTGTACTGTAGACAACAGTATTCACAAAGAACAATTGTCCAGGATGTGCCGATTAAGCAATGAGGGAATGAACGGTAAAACATTTGCATAAGAGAAATAAGGGAAAAAAGTCGCAATTTGCAAAACATTCATCTAAATACCGAAAATCCAAAACCACTAAATCCCCTCTACTGTATGAAATATCCCAAACAACGCCTTTGGACACAGTTCCTGTTAGAGATGCCAAACCATGAGTTGCACAAAAATACCAACACTGTCACCCACTTGAACTTATTTCGCAAACTTCTAGCACCTGTTGTCAAAGCAGACAAAGAACTCCTGCACTGCTTTACAGTTCGAATTGGTGAGCTTGCTATAAATTCTGAGCTACCTTGAAAACTTTGAAGTTTGACAGACATTTTATCAAGAATTTACAATTCTTGAAAACAACCAAGCACTTTTATAATTCACAATAAAACTAAGATGATAACATTGCCTTGCACTTCAACTAACTTGTCAGATATAATATAACCCTGGTGCTACTTTTACTCATCTTCATGTTTACTACAACACTGTAGAAATTCTGTAGTAAATGTGCTGTAAGAATAGGACCAAGCACCACCACCATGCCAGTTAAGCTGTCACTCTGGGGCAAAGAGGCCGTGACAGACTCTGGGAGAATTTCAAACACTGAAGGATAGCTTAAATCAATAAGAGCAAGGTCATGAGCATACTCATGTTGTGATTTAAACAGTACAAGTGAGGAAGAATAAGAATCCAGCAAGGACACAGCTAAAAAAGAACTATGGAACTCGTAGTCCTACGATGCCAAACTACACAATGCAACCATGGGCCCTGAAGCCCAAAGCACACAGACCTGACTCAAGCATACACAAGGTCCACAGGACCCTTCCCTTGCTGATTCTGTTGCCCACCAACAATAGCAATGAAAAGCTTTGTCAAGCTGTCAGTTCTTTAAAAGCAGACCTTTCTGAAGCTCTACCTGTTTCCACTGAGTCAATGCGTATTGTTGTCTTTCAATGTCCTTTTGATCTCATTGATATAAGGGGGTATGATAGCAGGGTGACTCTGATGCCTTTCTGAATTTGATGAGGCTGACCTGATATATACAAGTGACCTCTGTCCACCAGCACTTTGAATACGGTAGGTAAATGAGAAACAGAGACAATGAGTGTGAAAGAGAGGTAGCTTGCATGCAAATGTGATTTGTGTATTCACATGAGCAAGGAACTAACACATATTTATTGTTTGGATGAAAAATGACACAACCGTGCAGGGACTGAAAGACAAAGAGATGACTGACACCGTCTAACCATTTGCATGAACCATATGCATGTTTGCATGCAGATGGAAATTAGTGTGGAATTGAGAGGAATCATATGGAGCAGGGATGAATGGTGAGAGCCGGGACTGTCTGCCAGCATTCAGGGATGTGTACATCATCTCTGAGGCGTTGATGGGCCCTAATGCAGAATAAGGAGAGCCAATCAACTTCTATCTATCCACTCTGCCAGGGTGACACATCGCAGGGGTACTTCAAGGCCAACGCACTGCCACATTCTGCTGACAAATCATTACATTAGACATGTCGACGGAGAAGGAAGATAATAAGATTGAGTTACAGAGTTTCAGATACATTACGAACACCTCTCATTTCCTCCATTTCTTTCATTCTCACTACCCCCCCCCCCCCCCCCCCTCCATTTTTTAATTCTCTGCTTGATTGTCTGAACTTTAAACAGATAAGAGTTCTGCGGTGGCTTGTTTTCCTCCAGTGCTCCAAGACCAGTTAAAATATTAAAATAGAACCATCATTATTGCAAAATCAGTAAAGTAAATAAAGTTGATCCATGTATCATATAAGAGGTGTTAGTGTTTTATTACTGTTTGTCATTGTCCATGGATATAGATGTGCTTTGTTGAACTGCTGCAAGGTTAGAGTATTCATTGTATCCATTATAGCATTATCATGTACACACATTGAAAAACAAACAAAAAAGTCAGTGAGAGGTAAATTGGAGACTGCTTTGTGAGTAATAGTAACAAGATCATAACAATAGTTCAACATTTTCTGATAAAAGATAATAAAGGTTGCATTAGGGGTGGGCGATATGACGATATTAAATCGTGAAGGATTGCAACGTGAAGACAATCCGTAACGATATGTCAAACTGCAGAGATCGTGGGATCGTCTAGGGCACGTTCTATAAATTGCAGTTCCATGCTGATGCACCGACGCACCAGACGTATTACGTCGACAACCTGACCGACCTATCACAGCGAATTACGGGCAATGACGCACTTTCTTTTTCTCCTTGTTTGTGTGTGTAGCGGTAGCCGCATGGAGAGCCATTGCTGAAAGGCAAAAAGAGGAGTTGGTCGCTAAAAAAATTTCCACCTCCATTATTTGGAATTGGTTTGGATTTTCCGCAACTAATCAAGCGCAAGCAAATGTAATTAGCAAAGTTTGCACAGAAACGGTTCGCACGTCGGGTGGCAACACGACAAACCTGTTGAAGAGGATGTTGAGAACAGTATGTTGAGAGCCAAACAGCGAGGGGCCCGACGGCACCGGCACCGCAGGCGGAGGCAGCAGCTAGCTAGACCAAAACAGACAACATTAACACAGGCATTTTTACAAAGGCACTCCGTGTGACAAGTCAAGCAAGCGATAGAAAGCGGTAACAGAAGCAGTTACTTTTTGCCTGGCAAAAGATATGGTACCGTTCAAGCAGTAGAAAATGAGGGGAAAGGAGGAGGAGGAAAAAAAAAAAGGAGGGGATCGAACGCCTGCTTCAAGTAGTTGACCGAGCTGCCCAGCCGAAAATACTTCTGCAACACTGTCCGTTTTTCATTTTTCAATTTAAGATTGTGATAAAATCGTGATTTTATTTTTAAAAAATTGTGATATGATATTTTTGCCATATGCCCACCCCTAGGTTGCATCTTGTGCCATGCAAAGGTTTTAGGGATTTTAGGTCTAACTGTTCAAGTCACATTTATTTTAAAGCATGACAACAAGTTCTTTGGGAGAGTCTGAATTCACAGAGGATATGTGGCATCTTTTCAGAGATACTGAAAGATAAACAACTGTGTTAAAGTAAATGTTTCCCCTACAGATGTGCAGTCACAGTGGGCAAAAAAAATAGAAGATCTTTCAGAATTCTGTACACTGTTTTGTGTTTGGGAGCCTCTGTGCAGTAATTTCAAAACATGGCATCTGTGGCATTGCCTGTTAGCTCTAGATGTGATGTGTACACAATGTTATCAGATCCCTTTAATGATTACGGAGCAAGTATTTAATGAGCAAGCAGACAGAACAAAATTTGAGCGCAAAAATAATTTGCAGACTGCCTGCTGTGCCATCTGACCGAAGCCGACCGCGCCAATATGCAATCCCAGCACATCATCTGTTCAGTTTTTTCCCCCAGTGCATACCCCCTGGCATGAAATACATTCAAGGGGGAGACACCGGCAAAAGTCTTTCATCTTTAGGAGAGCTAGTGTCGTTTAAACAGCAAAGTGTGGTCACATCAAAGTCTTGATTTGATTTAGGGGTGCTCTGTTTACCGTAATTCATCTCAAGTAACCCTATAATCAGCAACTGCTGATGATGTTACTTTGTCTTTAGTGATTTGAAGAATTTCTGCACAGTGCTGTATGTGTCCCCTGTATTCAGCCAGTAAAAACCCAAGGTTTACTTCCTATTATTTCAGATGTACACAATCACCCACTCCTTCTAACATTAGCAAGAGGGTAAATTCATTTCCTTTCTGTCTTTGCCAAGCCATGGAATAACATCCTTCTTCTGTGTATGTATGTGCATCTGTCTGTGTGGATAAATGGTGATTGGCGTGTGGCTTAAAGTGGGTGGTGTGGAGTGATTAATCAGCGTAATGAGTGTAGATGAGCACTGTGCAGATGGAGCCCACACTCAGGACTGTGTCACCCAGCAGGAGGTCTCTTTGCTCCCCATCAGTGCCTCTGTATAGTTTTAACTATGGCTGTAACTGCATTTCTCTGGCATGTGTCGCTTCTTTCTCTGCCGAATTCACGAGCTTGTTTCTGCATGATTTGGTTTTATAATCACCTCATTCTTATTTTACCAGGAAGATTATCTAAGTATATAATTAGCGATATTTCGGTGTAAATAAAAATTACCCGTGTTAGTTTTGCTTCTCCCTGTCGCCAAAGAAGAATCTTACAATACTGTGTGGAGCAAATTGTGCTTCCTGTCAGAAACCATTTGCCTTCAACCTTCAAATGAAAGTCAAGATTACATTTTAAAATGCTAGACAATACATGCGTCACCGGTAATACACAGATGGTATTTTGTCTGTGGGTTAAAACAGATGTCTGAAAGACTTCACATGACTTAAACCATCTTATAAGATGTAGCAGCAGGATGAGCATTGACTTCATGTCTCTGACTCAAATTCTACTGAAACACTGTATAGAAATGGTGCCGTGTAGATCGATGTGAGTCACATTGAAAATAGCACAATCAGTATTTTATGAATGGGCCATGAATTGGATGATGTACCCCATATTTCGGAGAGGCCTTCTAATTCAAAGATTTAGTTCCAAACATAAACAATCTAACACAAAACATTAGCTGAATTTGTTGAAAATTAGACGAAGAATACAACAAAAGAACAAATGTGATGTTTACAATTTGTTTAGGGTTTGAATAGATGGCATTTTAATGAATAACATTAAATGTAAATAAGAAAAAAAAATCACTGAAGATCGATATGGGATGATAGAGTAGTTCTGGCAAGTAAACACAAAATTAAGCAAAGGTTAAAAGTAATTGTTTTTCCTTCAAGCGTTGCTCAAGGTTTAGTTGGTCTTTAACAGCAAGACATTTGCCAGATGTGGGATCTTTCTGCACTGATAAAAGTTAACTCAGCTCGTCCTCCCACCTCCCTCCGGCCTTTGTGACATTAGCTTGGTTCCCAGATGCTTTTGCTGACTCACATGCTCGCTCTCATAAGCCTCATTGAGCCTGCCTCTTTGTTAGAAGCCGCACTGCCCGGCTTCACATTTATTAAAGAGGGAAATGGGGAGGTAAACGCAACAATGGAAAATCTAGGAAAGTAGGATGATTAGCCGTTTGCATGAGGAAGCAAACTTTTTTTTTTGTGACTAACCTCAGCCACCGGTCATAGCGATGCACACGATTCACACTGTAGGTTACAGCTGTATCACAAAGGAAATCTGAGAATTAAAAGCTGTAGTTTGTTCTTGACCTGCTTTTTTTTCTTTCCAAGTTAGATCATTAATTGTTAATCACTTTCTTTAACAGCATATGTTAGTGACTAAGATTACCAAACAGCTCTGAATACTGACAAATATTCAAGTGATTGCTGATAGGGCAGGCTGCTGTCCAGCTTCAGTGTAGCGACTATCAACAGTCAGATCAGGGTCAGTTTAATGACAGCTGTTTGATGGTGGATGCAGTGCTTCTTCTCCCTGTAACTCGAGCCGACTACTCTATACTAGTACAACTACTTTGTCTGGCGCTGCGGGCCTTGTGGGGATTTGCAGGGGACACAGCTCTCCTGGCAGATACAGACAACTGAAAGGCTGAAGGCGGAAAAAGGTCAACACCTTAACTTCCTTTCTCTTTCACAAAGCGGGGGGGTGGGTTGCCATCTCATAATGTACACTCTGTACTTTCTGCCAGATTACCAGCCTATTAAAGGTTATCAGAGCTCAAAATAATAGCCCTGCAGGGCAGCTCTGTGGATGGGCCCCATCTAAATATATATTGCCTCTCCATACTGATACTGGTGTTGATGTTGCAAGCAGCGGGAGGCAGGCAGACTAGCTGCTGTGCAAGTCTTTGTTGATAAGCTATGTGGGAATGGACATACAGAATACATCAGCACAAATAAGACATAGCTACCCCCCCGCCCCCCAAAACCTCTGGACTTCAGCCCACTGCTGGTTGTAAAAAACCAACAACAGTTCTGTACACAGCCGTGCACACAGCACTGTACATCACTGCCAAGACATTATTAAAATCAAATCTTCTGTTTGAGGTCTACACCTCCCACTGATGAAATAAAATACAAACAGAAAACAACATGACTCCTTTAGTCACAAGGACAGTGCAAGAAGCATTAGTGAAAATTGAGTCTAATACTGCCCAGTGTTGCCTCTTAACCTCAGATGCTCCCGCCCTGTTTTCAATTAATGTTTTTTGAGACGAGGAAAAAAAATTAAATGAAATGAGAACAAAAAAACAACTAGCCTTTAGGAAGCTCATCAATCATGGTTGGAGACAAAGGCAAGAGGGAAGCAGGGTGGAGCTGAGGAGACTTTGCCAAGCCTTGTCCTTCACCATCCATTATAAAAGGATGAATGGGGGGTCTCTGCAGTCCACATGAGAATGAGAAGACTGACTTGTGCCAAAAACAAACCATAGCAGGTTTAAAATGGGGTCACAGAGCTATTCACCAGACACAAAAATTATCTTCTCCCTTGAATGCAAGAGGAAATTTTCTTTCCTTTTTTCCTCTTGCAAACTTTCACACGACTGCAAACACAAGGTCACTCATTTTAAGAGTGTAGAAATAAGTGTATGAGTGAGTAAAGAAGCTAACACACCAAGGTGCACATCGGTCTTACCTGGATGAGTGATTCGCTCAGTCTTTCCTCGTCTACCTCCAGCACAATGTCCCGGATCTCTTCATAAGGCAGGCGGAACGAGCCCAAGAAAATTGCTGTTGTGATGTACAGAGAAGAGAGTCATTTCCTCCCCTTTTTTATTAGACTGCAGGGTTCAAAGAGACATTTCAGCTCCCATCACTCAGATAAAATGACCACAAACCTTACATGCCACTTGGACAAACTATGTCACCCTGACAAAAATGGGAAAAGAAAACATCAATGTTTACCCGCCAGGTGCCAAAGCGTTATGTATTCTGTGAGTTTGGTTTAGCTTTTCTTTTAACTAATCTTCAACAGCTCCAACAAGAAGAAGAAGAGTAGTAGTTGTAGTCACAATGTGTGTGTGTCATCTGGGAGAGCAACATGTTTTTGTTTGGGGTACACAAAGGGGCACAGTAAATTTGCCTCAGGGGGGAAGCCTGGTGGGTGTTTCACACTCCAGGTGGGGTGGCTACATTGGAAATTGGAGCTGATGGCGTATCCAGGTGGAAGTCACAGGTGGAGTTTTGGTAATGAGTTGGAGGAGAGTCACTCAACAGCTGCTATGTGACTGTAGCAGTGGGACCTGATGTCTGTATCTGATGGGCAACAAAGAGACGTGGTGCATTTGTTGTCCCCCTTTCTTTTTTTGTTCCCCTTGTTCTCCATTTCAGTGTTTTACACAGAAAACCTACTGCATATATGTGCGCTGTTGTCGTGGTAGAAATCACGCTACACTGACTTCCCCACTTCACAGTGCCATGCGTCAGCTTGCTCTATGTTGTACCGGTACTGTGTGCCATCAGCTTGCACTTGTTTGGTGTCTTTAAAAGCCCTGGAGTCTTTCAAAGTTTAACATAATCCCAACTCGGCTGAACTTGCTAAAGTGGTGCAGGTGTCGGCTTTATTAGTGCAGATTCTGCAGTGAAATACCTTTCAGGTGTGCTCTTTAGCAAAAATAAACTGAACCCACTCCCCTGCCGACACACAAAAAAAAAATAAAAAATCAGACTGTGTAGTGTTTCTCAGACTTTTCCTTCATTCAGTGATTGTGTTGAGAGGGATACGCCCCTCTTTGAAACAGCTGCTGTTTGGAGCCCAAGCTGTGTGGCACAGTGTTTTTCCACAGCTGTTGCCTATTCAATGTTTTTTAAACTATTTTAACAGCATTTGTTTTGGAAATTAATTAGATAATACAGAGGAATAATTTAGTGTTAGAAAACTGCTTTTGGATAGTAACTGTGCTCATGATGCTTACAGGGAGATATCTTATTAAGAGTCTAACCATCCAATTTGAACAAAATGATAAAATAAATAATCCATACCAAACACTGAACTGAACTGCTACTGCATGGAAACGCAATTCTAAGCAAATATATTGGAGAGAAATATGTTTTTCAACTTTAACACTATTAGAAACTAAATAGAACAAAAATGGACTTAAAGTGGACTGAAACATCTCATAACTCTGCTTTCAAGTGGCAGAATTAAAGCTACATGAATGATAGAGTGCAAAATGTAAAGTTTCAAGCCTGCAGTGTACCAAAGAGTTGAAATCAAAAACTACAGGGCAATGTTTGAGACCCTGATAAAGCATACATGCTTTCTTATTATTGTTGATCGTAATTTCATGTAAGCATTTAGTACTATATGTATGTATATACATATAGTATAACTTGTTTATTGTAAAATAATTCAGTCTGGGTCATCTTTAAGAGCTTGACTTTATAGAACATCCATTTAAAGAACCCTTAGACCCAAGATCAGTGAGTAGAAACAAGCAGATGATCAAAAGACAAATAATGCCCAAAATATGTTCTTTTAAGCTGTAAATGTAAGTCAGTCAGTTTGTATAATACAGTAGTTTAGCCACAAGTCAAACTGTAGCTTATTGATAGTGTTGGGTGAATATTTAGAGACAGATTGACACAATTTATCAGATAGTGGTATGCATGATCATTATACCAAGAAACATAAAGTGACACTGACATCACAATCACTCATGTCATCCTACTATCCCTCCCAGTCACTGAACCCTCACATCAAAATTGAACAGGGAGCTTGGCGAGTTCAACAGCTGGCAGTGAAGATGATATATGATGCTGTGGAATGTGTCAAGGCGACTCAGGAGAGCTGCGTAGTTGTGTACAACAACACGCTTCCCACCCATTTCCTATGTGAAGGTGAGGTTTTCATTTCAACACTTATTTTTGATGCCTGCCAAATTCCGACCCCATCTGCTGCCTCTGTAATCAGACATGGCAGTGACACCTATCAACATTGTCACAGCCCATACACAAGCACAGTGACGTGATTTGCAAATGCACAAACACACAAATACAAACACATGCCTCTGCGTATCATCCTTATGTTCACGCCACATGCCCCTTCCTGTTACTGACCCACATTTAACGGAAACATCAAGGGAAGCTTGGCAGGTGAAGTAAATACACCAGTATCAACTAATTGTTTAAAGAAGTCAGCTTCGGATCCTAGAGGTTTAAAAGACTCACCTGGAGCTTCAGCCGAAAAGTTCTGTAGATATTTTGTTTGCACAAGAAGACAAGCTTGTATCGTCTTCTATGCTACTGCCAAAAAATAAATTAATAATAATCATGTCTTTTTAAAATTCTATGAATATCTGGGAAGGTCTCATTTATCAATATCCTCCAATTGAGGGTTCTAATTTTCTCTTCCACCAGCAGCTGTACTCACAGCTGAGTAGAGGCTGGGTGTAAAGTCACACCGGCACTGCTGACGTGAAAGGTGATGGCTTAACAGAACGCTTTATGAAGCAACGACGTTAAACATTTGCTTATTTATAGCAAACTACTTACAAAGATTCTGTGCCGTCTTGGAATCCAGGATACGGAGCTCTTTTGCCTTTTTCTTGAATTGTGGTATTGCTGCATCAGTCGTGTCCTTTAACTCTTTTTTCACTGGAGGGAAAAGAAAAGAAAAAATAAATACTTCAATAAAAACTTCTAGAAAATAAAATGCATTGAACCAAAACTGTAGAGCATACTGCATCGTCACAATGTTGACATGAGCTGTTTCATACAACAAAAACAAGTAATTGTCAGATATCACAATGCAGAATGTTAATACCTATTAAAAAAGTGAGCGAAAAGGCCAAGATGGGTAAGATGACACCATAAATCTATTTAACTAAACTATACTTGGCAAGCAATCTAACTGATCAGTTAGATTGCTTAGATTGCAATCTAAGCAATCTAACTGATCAGTTAAATTGCTTGCTAGATCAGAATTTGTAATATATTCTACATTTAGATGATACAATAATCCAAAGTAAAATAGATACAAATCGATCAGAAGAAAAATGTTTACAAGCATGACAACAAAGTTGTTCAAATTCTACACTTTAATAATAAAATAAACTACATGGGAACCTTGCAGCTAAGCTTTAAGAATGTGTCATTTCCTTGTTCACAGTAGATGTGATGAAAAAGAAAGTGGTTGCTAGGCAGATGGGATTGATGCTGGGCCCCTTTGACACAAAATGGAAAGATAACCGTGCACTACCATCACGTTTTCTATCAGGACAGTGTTGTAAACAGTCTTTCTCTTCATTTCATTGTGACGACATTTCTGTCATTGCAAGAGTGAGTAGATGGTTGATAAGCAAAGCTCCTTCCCACAGTCCCTGTCTCTAAAACTGTGCAACCCCCCCCCAAAAAAAATTAAAAAAATTGTATTAAGTCTGTGACTGAACTCCGTAGGTAAAGTTGAATGAAGAGACGGTGTTTTCATAATGGAGACATTATTTAATCTCCACAGAGAGGAAACACCGCATGTCAGCACAAATTTCTCTTTTTGTGCACTGCAAAAACATCGGGTTTGTGTAAAAACCCACCTGTCCATGTACACAGCCAAAGGTCAACACTTCAAGTGGAAATACAGATCTGAGGAGAGAGTTTTAATTTTTCACAATAAAGAAGCAGCAATGTGAGAAAGTAGATTCCTTAGATCTTTCCCCACTCCCCTGATGGTTTGTGAGAAGCAGCGCACTTTGCTGCTAATCATCACAACTGCTCTGTTTAAGCCCAAGGTGGGAGTCTCAAAGGAAATCTAGAACAAACAATCTGTTCCCTCAGTGCTGGCTTGCATATTTGAAGAAAGAATCAAAGAGGCAACATCTCATGGGCAGCTTGAAGAAGCAATGCTTAAGGCACCTACCTAACTCTACTGTGTGCTGTCAACATATCACAACAGGGATGCAGTTGTTTACTGTATAAGCTGCGCTAAAACGGCGTTAAGTATAAACCAACGTCACACAAAGTAGTGCAGTGTGATTTCATATTAGAGTATTAAGATGTTTCTCTGGGATCTCACAGAAGTCAGCTGACTAACTTCACACCCAGTCAGAAAACAGAACACAACAGACAGCATTTATTTCTCTTGAAGATTCATACACTGATTTCAGTAGATGTTTCTAGACGATTAATTATTAAATAGAGGAGCAAAGCCATCACATTCAATGATTTATCGTGAAAACAAGAGCAGCAGAAAACTTTCTTTTTTCTGGGTCAGACTGTGCCAAGAATAAGAATTATAATACTTTGTAACACAAGAATTTCGAGTCTCTGAAGAATATACAGTTCTTAACAGCTATGAAAACACAAAAGGGAACTAAACTGTGTGTGTTTATGATCGGTTTTCACAGGCTGAAACATGAAGTACATGTGTTCAGGCAATTACTAAATCAAGTCCAATTCCACAACTTTCAGTCACAATATTAAAATGTTCTGCCTTCCCACGGCTCGGGAAAAACTTGAGTTTTGGCATTCTTGTGGAAATTGCTTCAGCACTTACCACTCATCTCCACAAATTCTCGCAGAACACTTGGAATAACTTAAAGAACACAGGAATGAGCCTGATGCATCAAAACGGCCTACAAAGGCCTCACATCTCTATGTGATTGAGAATCTGTGGGGTCCTATCAATAAGACCTGCATTCTGCAACCTGTGGCACCCAAAACATCCGCTGCCAACATCCAGAGCTCCTGTAACCACACAACAATGGGCCGGAGCCATTTTCTGACACGAGAGAAACCTAAATAATATAAAGAAGGTGGTTTTAAAGTTGTGACTTATCAGTTTAGGAGGTAAATATGTACAAAGCGAAAGGGATTATACACCAATACCAACAGGCTGCCCCTTTACTTACTGCAAAGTCAGTGAGTCAATTTGTTCTCAAATGAGAACAAAATAGGTCTTATATCCTCTTTATGCCTTTGTTTGTAGGTGACTGGCAAGTACATAGAATTCTCCCACACTGTGTCAGCATTTTTTTTTCTTTTTATCTGGATTCCTCCAAAACCCACCAAATGATAAAGACACAAAATAAATATCAATCAGCTCATAAATGAATCCGTTGACAACCAAAACACTTCTACAATATCCTGTCTCACATAGACTGAGAAAGTAAGCAGTCAGGGCCAAAAAGTCGTGCCATTTGTCTTCTGTGGCAAGAGACTTGAACAAAGAAATTAGAGAACCAAGGAAAATAAAGAACATGAGGAAACATAGACCTCCCTCAGAGAGTGGCCTCAAGACAAAGAGCAACTTAAACTGAGAAGGGGAATTTGGCTGCTTTTTGTACCAAATTGTTTTCTAAAATCTCTATCATCTATTCTCTCTACTGCCACTTTCATCTCTCACCGCGGTATACCTTACTCTCACAGCAGGGTGCTCTCAGCACTCTGGTCAGCTGTCTTCGCCCTTGCCTCCGGGGCTACATGCTTTATAAAGTTAAATAGAAAAACAGTGCCTTTAAAAATCTGAAACGAGCAAATTTAATTTCAAGGCCATCCTGTGCAGCTCAGAACTCTCCTGCTGGGTACTGAGTGGTGGCATCAGTAGGCTGATTTCTGCCATAGTGTTTTCTGGCTGACTCAATTATGCCACAACTCGAACATTTCCTTTGAGCACTGCATGCGGACTGATGGGCCCTAAAAGGGCTTGCTCACATTCAAGCAGCCACATAACTAGTCCCAGGTGTGTGGAGAGGATGAGTATGGGTGATGTGTGCCCAGATGGTTGGCCACAACAATAGAGCAAGATTTATAAATTAACCAAAAACATTGAAGCAGTTAGATAGTGACTGAACCCCCCCACCTCCACTTCCACTTGGCTTGAAACTTAGAAGTTTTCTTTACTTTGTTTTCTAGAAAATAACATTTTAGGTATGCATGCTCATTCCGTTGCTTTTTCAAGTGAGAAAGCCTAACCTGTCCAACAGTGTAGGTCCGCAACAGCTGATCAAAGTCCTTGTCAATATCTAAACGTGTTTTATTAGTTGCCCAGTGGCTAAAATGTAATACTCCGACAACAATGCCATCCCTCATGCAAAGAGTTATATTTGCTAATGGAATCTCTCAAGCAGTCACGCAGCAGAGAGCCATTTGTGATGGGAACAATGTGGGAGGGCTTTTGGCAGATCATTGGCTTCCTTGAAGCCGTTGTGTACAATGGAGTTCTTTTACAGGGATACATTATTTCTGCGCCAGGCTGTCAGATGAAAACGCAGCGATAACAGAATCTTAATTACAAGCAAATGCAAGTGCAAAATCACATATAGATTGTTGTTTGGTTGGAATTACTATGTGTGAGTGCTGTGACAGACAGTTTTTGAATTAATAACAATGCATTCGAGTCTCTGCATTCCGCCGTTTTGTGTACAGCTTTCACATAGCTGATTCTTGGGACAGGTGATTCTCAAAAGGGAAATAATCTGGTCAAGTGATTTTGACATAACATGGGCAATTAAAATTCAAGAAGAGAGGTGCAACTAGGAATCAATAACGGTTACAATTTACATGGTAAAGCACTTTGAGAAGGATGTTAAGGAGGAAGTGTGTCAAAACCAAGTTTAAACAAAACACAGGAAAAATTCAGTATGATAAGCCAGCCAACACAACCACATGCAGAAAAGCCTTCTGTGAGCAGAATTGCCAGACATTACATTAATTGAAGGAGAGTTAAAGATTGCTCTGTGCCAAAGGGAGTCAACCAAATGGTTAAGTTTCAATAAAAAACATACATAAATGTTTGAGCAACAAAAAAAGAAAAAAAACAACAATTTTGGCTTATTAAGGATGACTTGGCATCCATGAGTGTGGGTCTTGGACTGAGGTATACCCTTGGGAAGCTCTGTGATAACAAGAGTTCTCCAACACTTGGACATCTAGTGTGTTTGCTGGCCCAGAATCACTATCCTGGTTGCCTTCCATGTGATATCTCCCTCAAGACGTCCATAAAACCCTGGGCATTACAAAGCTAAACACTACCACATGTTCACTTCCGGACACAAGCCATCCGGCTGAGCCCACCCCCCACACCCTCCCACCACCACCACCACACACCAGAAGAGCAGGCCTTGAAAAGAAACAACAGAAAACTGCAGATGACAGGTCTTCAACAAACATATTTAAAAGCAAAGGAACACAGAGTGGAACAGACAATGTGGAGTCTGCTATCTCTACCAGGCAATTTATTCCTTCAAATGTGCAATCTGCCTGTAAACATGGGCCCCGTCCTCCTTGTCAAAGAGGCACATTGAGGATTTGGCTACTGCAGAGCAGCCAGCCTCTCTAAAGGAGAACTGCAGAAAAGTCACCGGCCTCAGCCGCAGAAATTCAGTTCAGACAGAACTTGGTGTTAGATGTACAAACATTTTTTACATATATACTGTACGGGGCAAAGCAGTAACAGTGAATAAAGGCATTGGTGAATTCATATGGATGGGAAAAGACTTCTGATAGAATGGAAAGGTAGAAAAAAGTATCAGAGGAAAGTATAAAATTATATATTTCAGACAGAGAGCAAGAAAACAGAGAGAGTCCACTGTAGAGCTAAGCGTACCAACTGACCACTGAAATCCACAGTTGATTAATTTCTTCCATTCACTCACTTTAAACAGAGGTCTTGTTCTCAACCCTGAGGTCAATCTGCTGTGTGGTTACATAGCTTTACCCCACTCCTCCCACAGTCTTGGATCTTAAAAGCACGCTCCCACTCAGAAAAAAAGCAATCCCTTCCCTTTCTTACTCACACTTGATACAATTTCTTTCACTTTCAGCTTGGCAAGCCAGCAGCGTTAAAACAGAATACCAAATACATATGAATCTTCAGCTTCCCCGGCTGGTATTTGAGTGGATATACATTTTTATAATTAATCATAAATATGCCGCCTTGTGAAAGAAATCAGAATCTCTCTTAGCAACGGCTCCTTTTCCCAAGTCCTTTTGAAAGTACCCCTTATGTCAAGGTGAACCACAAGAAAGGATCTGCAGTTTTTTGGAGGGGTAGGAAGCAGGGAGGATGGGAGCTTTCAACCATGCAACCATCATCATGCCTAATGATGATGAGAGAGTGGGAGAGATAGCTGATAATGATGACGACGGAAACAGTGGATTGTAGAAAAAACTAAAATGTGCACCAGTTCAACCAGGTATGACAAGTTGAGTTAAGTTTGAACAGTTATCGGCCCTCCCTTTAAAAGCATCTGGTTCTGTTTATCTGAGATCTCTGAATTAAAGGTGTGCGAACAGGAAGCAGAATCCCACAGAGTGACACTTTGACCTGTGGCCAGTAATGTCTTCAGTATGCAGGGAGAGGCTCATCCCACGGTGGAAGGTACACAGCTGGGCCTGGAGCAGAGCCCAGTGAGAAAACCGCCTCCTCTTCTAATTGAGACAACACAGATCTCCCTCAGTGACCCTCCCCCGTTTCTATTCCAAGAGGAGAGGAGAAGGATTACGGAGCACAGTTAATGTTTCCTGTGAAGACGGTAAGCTGTATCAGGAACTTCTCTTGGGTCAATTTTGGGTCATTAGGTCAGGCTTGAAAAATATCTAAATTAAAATAAATGTGGCATTGATGAGAATCAACAATCCAGGCTGGCTGTATCCACAGTAAGATTTAAACAAAGTCAATACATCTAATTCTTAAGGATTTTATTTACGAGAGGAAGCCCAATGACAGTACACCATCTCCTCTGTTTCCTTCTGCACTAACACAGAACCATTTCTTTTTCTTTTTCTCTAAAAGAAAAGAGGAAAATGAGTTTATCAGAAAAAAATATAAATCAACACAAAACAAATAAAAAAAAATTTTAAGAAATCCCCCAAATCAATAACTCTAAGCATTGCCAATGACCTGGGGCTTGGCACAGCCTTTTAACAAGTATATTTAATCTGCCCACATCTACACACGACTCTCTCAAAGGCAGGGAGTGTGGGAAGGCTCTGACTCTGCCTCTTAAATTGGTCATGGAGACATACTCCTGGGGGCAGCGGATGGATTGAGCCTGACTGCCAATCAGTTCGAGGAAATCATTCCCTGGTTGTGCCAAAGCAGCACATTGTGACCCAATGCTTGTCAGCACTGGTAGGAAGGCTCTAGTTGACGGTCCAATCGGCTGCACTCGGCGGCCGTTAGGACCCCACCATGCAGTACAACCTTAAGCATTCAGGACACAACACTAAAACTGGGCCTGACTCACCGTGAGGGGATGTGGAACAGAGATTTAAGGCTAAGACTGTTCCATGGTCAACTGAGAAGATTACTCAGGTCCCTGTGGTCTTTATTACCTCACCCACACCATGCTACACAGGACCTAGAACAGAGCGGGAATCTAGCTGAAGTTGTTGAAAGTTACAGATTTTAAGATGTAGACCTCGGCCGCCATTTTTATTTTTTTTTTCAGCTGTCCCACATGGAAATATTGATAAAAATTTCAACCTCAAACTGCCCGGTACGGTTTGGTGTTTGCAAACTGAAAGAAGGAAAAACAGTCCCCAGAAAGTAAACCAGCATACATCGCACTCAACCATCATACCCTGTGCTAGACATATCTTATACGGTTTGTATATCATTATTGATATACAAAATGTACCTATTGTAGTTCAACTAAATTAAAATTTTAAATAAATAGCCTAACAGATTAAAACAGAAACAATCTAACTTTAAATCTTTTTGAAAAATATTTATTTTTACCCTTGAATCCACTGATGAAATAAGCCAAAACTTGTTCTGAATGTATTTTATACCGCCTGCTACAGAGAGAAAAAAAACAACAAACTGTTGGTCTTTGTGTGTTCAGCGACTGTCCTACTTTTGACTGCATTCAGTTGCATTTTGTACATTTGTCGGCTCACAGAACATAATCTGCCCTCTTTCTTTTATATAAACCTCTGTTATTCTTTACCCTCTCTCTTTCAGGTACAGTCAAGTTGCTCTTGGTTTTGATTGCTTATTTTAAGGGAAAAATAAGGTGATGAACAAAAAAGAAGAGAAAAAAAGGTTCTAGGCCATTTTCCATCATTACTGTGTTTTTGCCTTTTTATGACATATACAAACATAACGTAGCCACCGCAGCTTTTTTGAATACTCAAGCAAGTAGGTGTGTCTTAGCAAAACAGTAAGTGGTGCATTAAAGGTTGTCAAACAAGAAAAAGACAGCCATGCTTATGTTTTATTTTTTAACAAATGTGCTCAAGTATTATCTCTTCTTCTTGTGAAGGTTAACCGATAGGTTGATCCAATTTGTCTACTGAGGCGTGAAAGGACTTAAGAAATACTTCACATTTCTGTGCTGGAAAATGTCAAGGTTTGCTGGGAGATGAGGACAAGAGGAGGGGGAAATGACTTTTTCTCCTGCTGGCAGCTTGACTTCATGCTTGTTAGCAGCAATAGGTTTATCCCTGGCAATCAACACGGGGACAGAAATGTACAGTATAATTGTAAGTCCTGAATTGCATTAAAGACAGCTGGCGCTACATCTGCTACTTAAAGAGATACAATGCCCTTTCCATACCAGTGCGAATCTAAAAAGCAAGGATTGGTCCTGTATTGACCGAAGCTGTAAAATCTTCCATCGAGCCACCTCCTGATGACTATTCTTTACACAGCTGCAGAGAAGCATGTTCTGGTGACATGAAGGCGTCAGAGCATACATGGGCTGATTACAGATGCACCATGCAGCATCAGGAGAGGGGTGGAAGTGTGGAAAGGAGGATATGAGCGTAAGGAGAGGCACTCAGTCGTGAACTGCATTTAATTCCCCAAACCACAGAAGTTGTTGCACTGCTCACCTGGCTTGATGTTTACGAGGGTCTCTCTTGTTTTCTGTTTTACCCTTTATATGTCTGAAATGGCTGTTTTTCTCTTCTCTGATGATACCGAGTGAGCTCTCGTTTGCGAATATTGCATTTTGACCACAATGATATGATGCCTGCCAACTAAAGCCAACCGTAGTATAGCTGTATTCCTCTTTTTATTCCTCTAAAACATGGTTACAGTTACCGTTGGGTACGTATTCACCTTTTTAAAACACAAATCTGTCTTTTTTTCCCAAACAGACATGGATGGTAGGTGTTAAATACTGATGTGCTTCACATGAGAACAGTGTTCATGTGGTCAGGGATGGTGAAGAGGAGTTTGACTACAGAGAACTGACAACACAGAAAAAGTAAGAAACACCTTGCAGCACAGAAAACCGGGAATGCGAGAAAGACGAACATGAGCAATCTCGATCTGAAAGTGCTGCTTTTGGATCTCAAAAAGCCTGAATTCGACTGCACTACCTCAGACTCTGCGGCCTACTTGATGATTGTAATCATTTGCTATAAAATCCCCAATGTAAGTTAAATCATCCACTAATAAGCGCATAATAGAACGTTCAAAAGACATTTGTGACAAATGTGTTAAGAACGAGCTGAAAAAAAGTACGAAATCCCTTGAGAAACAGAGACAGCTTGATGAGTATCAAGAGAAAACAGTTTAACTGTAAACATGCACACAGAAAAAAATGGACACATCTCATGTGAAACTGACTTTGAAATGCAGCTTATTTTAGTTTTGTGACACTAAAGGAAGAAAAAAATCTGTTATGTTAAATTTGGCTTCACAGAGTGCAGCCTTTGACAGTTCATGTTGTACAAAACAGTGCAAATCTTGACAATTATCTTTTGTTAGCGATATTAAAAAACAAGTATGTCATATTTAATTAGTGATAATGACAGACTTGCTTTCGTGTTGAGGGGATTCACAGCATTGTATGTTAAGCAGGCTTTTGCTGGTGACTACAGATCCAAAGACTTCAGTAGCAACACTGAAACAGTTTTCTTGACTTGTGCTGCAGTGGAATTAAGGCTACCCATGGTGTTTGGGCCACAAATCATTTAAGTGTAGCCCACCTCGTAGTGGTCTGATTATGATGTGTTAAAGTCCTGCTGCTTCTTCACTGTCTGGATGGGTATCATGTGATCCTGAAGGGATGGGATTGCTGAGGCAGTTTACTTTGTGTAGTGAAGTCTGAAGAAATTGATGGAACTAATAAAAGACCTTACTGCTGACCAACAGTTTAAATAGTTCCCCCTAAATTACACCATTAAGTGAAATAATGGCACTACAGCTAGCCATTTCAATTGTACAAAAAAAGTCTCCTTTTTTTGAGCTGCCTCGAATCCCCTGCTCAATATTTTATTTACCTCAGACTGTTACAGAGCCAATGGAATGTGAAGAAAGACGACACTGAAACACGGTGACACCACTTGGCCATAGCAAGGACGTGATCAGTGTAGCTGCTGACCTGAAACATGCATTGTAAGCTCTGCATTACTCTTATATGATATCACCTGAATGTGTTTTTTAAATGAAGTGAATTAAAGCAAGAGGACCTTTTAAAAGATAGACGATATTAGCAACATGCAGTGTTGATCGTACTTTTGAACCTAATGAGGCAGTTTTAACGCTTCTTGTTGCCAGTGAAAATTGTGACTGCACGCACCCCGTGAGTGTGCACTCCAGGACAAGCCTCCCGACTTCGCCATGATTAGGATATGGATTAGGATAATTACAAATATGGGTAGAACTATGCATTAACACTGTGCAGACAACAAAATTGTGCTTTTTCTTATTATTAAAAGTTTGTTTTTGAGTGTCTTTATGGTTAGTAACAAAATATAGACGTGTGCATGCATTTGCTCAGATAGAAAGCCCATGTTCCAGGACTCCGTGGCAGTCCATAGTGCTATTTACCATGTGTGGAGGATAATTCAGTGGAAGTGGCATATTAGTAAGAATTAGTTCATTTTAGGACTTACTGTTCAGAATTTCAAATGGTAACTATGAAAATCGTATGTGGTGCACGGATCAAAAGCAAGCACTCAAGCTTCAGCCCTTCAGCTGGTCCTGCAAGATGAAGGAAAAGGCAAAATTCCTATGGCAAAAGATGATCTCTAGAACACGTGTTCTTTCTCCAGTTTCAGAACGGTCAGCCTTCAGCACAATCTCTAACCCTCTCCAATACAAACATGAATCGGGCAGAAGCCTGACCGACTTCCTGTTACAACTGATAGTGTGATAGACTGAAACAACATCTACAAAAAAAATATGTATATATATATATTCAAATACACATACTGGATGTGCAAAAATACACGAAAAAAAATTGTCAGTGTTCCACTTCTGACAGTTTCATCCCTAATAGCCATAAACAACAGATAAACACAGGTTGTGCTAGCACCAGATGTTTATCTCCAGCCAACTGTCAGTTGTCATGTGGGTTTTATGGATGTTCCTATTTCCCTCTGACATATTAAAGCATAAGTGTGAAATGTTGAAGGAAAAAAAAACACTGCCAAGATATATCGTGGGGAAGGAAAAAAAAAACATAATGACATTTCTCCAGCTGCCAAGAAGACAGAACTGGGTTAAAAAGGGACAAAAAAAAATCAGCGAGGAAAATACATTCATATGGACTTTAACAAGCAAAATCTGTTTATTAAAAGATACATCTTCTGAATGCCTGATATTATTTGGAAAATACAGAGGACGTATGTATCCCGCGCAAAGAAAAAAAAAGACTCAGGCATTGTCTAACGACACAAAGCTGTCAAACAATCGAACATACTACACTGTAGTATTCTCTACTGCATTCTGCTATGTCTAAATAAATCACATTTCAACAGCTGATATGCTTTTAAAATACCACTCTTGTGAAACCACTAAAATACTGCCATTACAGCTCTAAAAGGCAGGGTTTGTGGTGCTTTGACATGTAAGTACATCACTTAAGCAATTTGGGTGCTCTGAGTGGTTCATTCTCTTAAGCGCCAGCCTCTGAACTAATGGGCTCAACTGAAGAAATGTGTCTATGTGAATCAACACTTTCTGGAGCAAAATGTGCACTAACAAGTGCTTCACAGCGCCGGGTTGTATGACTGGTTTACATTATAGTGTGCACTCCGCCATGATACATTAATCTAAAAGCTGATGTGGAAAAACATTGACGTTCCTGAAGTCAAACAAACAAAAGAATAAACGCTTTTAGAACTTGAAATTGCCACTGATCCGCAATCTTGTGAAAGGAAAGTGTGCCGCAATTACATTCTTGTTCCGTCCTCCCTTTTTCTGCTTCCCACCATATCTTTGTTTGATTCGCACTGATCCGTTCAGCTGGGCTGGGACTGGAGAGGTTCACAGATCCCACAGTACAGGATAAGCCTTCTATTTGGAGAAGGGAAGGAATAATCCTAAAAGTGATACTTC
Source organism: Leuresthes tenuis (assembly GCF_036924035.1). NCBI lineage: Eukaryota > Metazoa > Chordata > Actinopteri > Atheriniformes > Atherinopsidae > Leuresthes > Leuresthes tenuis. Next base: position 10,726,655 of record NW_027325365.1, on the reverse strand, counting down.
AACCATCTTTTGGACACTCATAACTTATGTAATGCAGAACATGTGCTTGTGTGCTTGGGTCCCAGCGTATGCATACACACTTGTTATCGAAAGCTTTTAAAGTATTTTTTTTCTTCTTCCCCTTTGTTGCCTTTGGTCTGGCGCAGAGCTTTTCTGTTGCCTCATCTTTCTTTTAAAGCCACAAGTTGTTATCTGTGAAAGCAGTTCAACCAGGTGGGCTGGGTGGCCTGCAAGATGATCCACTGTTCTGCTTCAAATAAATGTTGACACCAACACCAACAAGTAATAAAACATGCTATCCCATAGTAAATATAATAAGATCAATTAGAAATCTTGGACAGACGATCAAGATCCTCTGCCATTTCACTTTGGACAGACCAACAGTATGTTTAACTTAAAACATGAAAAAAATACAAATTAATCTGAACTGAGAGAAGAAATCGACTCTCTCGAAATTTCAAAGGAGCCCCCACAAAGAACACACAAAAAAATTAATCTGTAACACCTCAAGTTGCACATGAATTTCAGGACTCAGGGAATTGCATTGCAGCCTATTTCAGACGATCAGGTGGCAGAATGTGTTTTCGAGACTTCCACAACTTCCAATACCACCCACCATCCACACAATCCTCCAGGACTTCAAACACTCTCCCTGTACTCCAAACCTTCCGGTCCCCAAGCTCTCGGGGGGGAAAACAAGCACCTGGCCCAGGAGTTTCATATTCCTCTCAGGTGCGCTTCTACAGCTTTGCACCAGCCTGATATGCACGCATATTAAGTACCATATTGGCATTCTATTTTTCAAATGGTTGCTATTTTACTTTCAAAGTAGGCCACCACTGAAGGACAGAGCACCTTTTCTGCCTACCAATTTCTGAAGATGGCGGATGAGTGGTCTCAATATCCCCTCAGGTTTATGGTGCTTGCCTGTATTAGTTTGTGTTTAAACTCTCAGAACAAATTGACAAGAAAATCTTGTTAATATATATGCATGATTTTTTTCCAGTCATCATACTACAAATCAGTTTTATTCTAATGGGCTACAGGATGACAAATTCTAAAACAAAGCATCTAGCACAAGCACTCCCACCAGTTCTTTTTTAATTATTCCTCTAAATTGCAATACCTTACGCTTCCTCCCTTTCAAACTGTGTCCCAACTTAATTTTCTATTTCCATCCTCTACCTTTGTTGGGGGCTGCTGTCCTCTTATTATATCTGGAGGCCCACACAATATTCCCAGTGGCCATTCACAGGACTTTGCCTTATGGGACTCCACAGATTTAAAAGCAGCAGAAAAGGCCCACACCGACTTCATTTCCCAGGAGCACAAAGTGCAAGGTAGTGGACGAGTTACATGTGCTGCTATATCTGTCACAAAGTCAGCCTACAGTCACAGCCAGCACCCAGAAAGCTCCAGCCTCAATTTTGCATATTTAATGAGTTATAATTCTTCTACAAAAAAAAAAAAGGTCAGGCTAGAGACGTGCTTATAACATCCATTAGTACGAGTAAGAAGTCGCTTTTCTTCTTCCAGAACACACAGGAGGGGGAGGTCAACCGAGCTCGTAAGCAAGAACAATTGCTTGCACGGCTCCTGGCAGTAAAAGGGAACGGCTCACACCTTTCCTGTAAACAATAGGGGGTCCTTATCTGAGACAGTGGAAATTATCTAACGTGTTCTACCAGAGTGTGAAAACTGCTTTGCTACAAATAAACTGAAAATGACCCGTATTCCTTAGACCATCATTTGACTAGCGAGGCTATAAACATCAAAAAGCACATTTGACTCATAAGAAATGCCAGCTGGGCTTTACAGATGCAGGTCTGTCCTATTTTTTTTTTCTTTCGTGTGTTGCAGTGGCAATCCTATAGGGAAGAAGATTGCACTTTACCAATAATGTAATACTATCACCCTTTCTCCAAAACACGACTGCTCCCTCAGACTTCACTTCTGCTGTCCATCACTTGAAACATCTGGATTCATTTTAGAAGGTCAGGGCTAGTGAAGCAGAAACTGTCAGTAGAAGTTGTCTTGATGTATGTCATAAAACGGAGCAAAGAAATGTCACCCCCAGACAGTCCAGGAAATAACATTTCTGTAGATAATATAAGGGCTGAGATAAAGGTGTGGGGCTCCACAGACACTCAGACACATTAAACGGATATAGGAAACAACATCGATCTGCCCAACAAAATGGATTATTTTTAGTTGAATAGAAAATAACTTTCTAATTTCAAGGCAATCACACAATTTCAAGAAAAAAAGATCATTATCAATCTCCAAATCCAGAGGATGTCATATCTAACAAGATCAAACAAAATTTAATAACTTAATGAAAGCGTATCCGCATACATGCAAGCAAATCAGTGCAGAAATTCGACTGGATTCTTCTAATTCTCGGCACTTAGTGCTCGTTAGGTGAAGGAAGCTGTGTTTTCAAAGCCCCCCACAAATATAACCACATTTTAATATGAGTATCTTTATTAGGCGTGTGCTTTTGGGTCCTTACTCATTTCTTCAGGGGCAAACAAAAGTAAGTGAAGCAGCAGCTCCAGAGTCCCTCCCACCCGTCTCACGATGCCAATACCTCCCTCTTAACTCCTCTTCCTTTTTCTTCCCTTCTTCCAATCCCTCCTCCTGGATTAAGAGCTCTTAATTTTCACTAATTACACAAACTCATTTCTTTTTCTTCATGTCTCGGCATTTCTCTCTGTTTTTCTCACCATGGGGCTCATAAACACGTTTTGAAACGAGTTTAATAAGACTGCCTTGTGAGGGTTTAAGGCCTTTAATGGACACGGGGCTTGTTTGATAAGTCTCCACTTCATCACACACTTTATTAATTAAAGTTTATATTACATTAGAAACAAAGTTAAAGCCATTTGCTCCCCAATAATGGTTTCATGTAGCTGCATATCTATGGACAATTAATTGGACTCTTGCCTCCCCATTTGCATTTTACCCTTGTTTGACAAAAGTGTCCTGGGATTAGATTCAGGCATTGTATTGCATACAGAGGCAATACTGCATGAGGAATCCAGAATTATTAAAAGCTTGACTGCACTAGTGATTTAAATGAGCCTATTAAGTTTAAAAATATGAAAGTAAATATCCACCAAACAACAGCCCCCATTGTGAATGCAACACAGGTAGCGAGAAGTGCAAAAAAAGTTGAGTATGACTTGGCAGAAAGTCAAATGTTTCCACTTGGAGTTGGGCTCCAACACCCTTGGGTTGCCCTTGTCACTAATTCTATTTGTGATCTTAAGGAAAATTACTTCAAGGCAAAGGTAGGTGGAGGATATTGTATAGTTTGGAGACCTCACAGTATACTTTTTGCTCTTTTCAAAACAATACGTCTCTGTTGGCCTCTTTAGATTGTGACCCACAGAATGCACTGGGGCAGTTTGTATAAGAAGGTAGAATTGATGAACGTAAACACATTCCACAGTGAGATTCTTAGTCAGAAACTGGTGAATTGCTCCCTTCAGACTGCTCCAACAAATGAAGTACTTTTCTTATGAAGTGGAGATGTGTTCACAAATCAGGGTATAATGGCGTGAGTGACTTAAAGGTGGCTGGTGTGGTGTCAGCAGGGATGAGCTTACAGAGAAGCTGTAAGGATATTGTGCATTCCAGTAGAGGTTGGATCATCAGGTGCTTTGGACCAGTGGAACCTTTTTCTTCCGTATTGGAGGCAGTCCCCCTTCTTTTTCGTTTCTGACCTACAGTCAATTACAGTTCATAAAACTGCTTTTAAGTGACTTCTTTTAAGCTCCTACTTCAGGGTTGGAGCGTTCCTATAACAAGAAGATCATCTATACAACACAAGTTCACAGAAATTGATCCGAGACTGATTTTACAACACTTGAACCTGCAATTACAAAGATAAAGTTGGTCATATAAACAACAGTTCTTAACATTAGCCACTCAAACGTTCAGATGATACAGAGGAAACCAACAGTAAAGTTGGGCTCACTCAAGTCTATATGCTTGGCGTTACAACAGATTTTTCACTTTTATTTCTACCCACTGACAGGCTGTTAATCACCTCCGCATTTCTAAAGGCAAACCAAGCTAAACCACCTGCCTAACAGTGCAACGATACATCTGGGTATGGAGAAAGGACCACTATGAGTGTCCTTGGTAACTGGAACCAGGTGATTGGCAGTGGATTTATGGATCCTTTGGATTGCTGAGTGGAGCCTCTGTGGATCAGGCTTCTGCAAGCCATCTAATAGATGCTCAACTGGTTTGAGGTTCTGGGACCTGGAAGCTTGGTCAGTGTGTAGAGCTATGGTTCATCATTCAGCTTCAGAGGCCACTGCTTTTGATGTGTTTGGCTTGTAACAATATTTAGGTGGATGTCAAAGGAACATTCACATGAATGCCAAGATTTCCATTGCAACAGGATGATCTGTGTTGTTCACTTCACCTGCCAGTTTAAATGTTGTGACTATCAGAGTGTTTTCAGTTTGGTGTAGGACAGGCATAGTTTCTGGGCTGTAGTTAGTGAATGCTCGGTATAAGTATACACAATATTTTCTCTGCACAAAACATTGAGATTCTGACAAGACTTTAGCATAGTGGGTTTGAGGAGCAAGAAGAAAACTGACACCCTGTGAGATTTTCTGAAGCCCGGAATAGACGGAGACTGCCCTGCATCCCCCAGTCATCTACCCACACACTCACCATGAACATTTTGTGTGTTTGCTCTGAGAAAGCAGATGATGTAGGAGGCAATGCACAGGAGACAGCAGGAGAGCAGAAGTGGTGTGGCCTGTCAGACATAATGAGTAAGCAATGGAACACACAGTAATTGTGGCCAACTCCAGGGACCCCCCTCTGTGTGTGGTTGTGGGGACACCGATGTTTATGTCTACAGGCGCGCGTGTGTGTGTGTGTTTGCACACATCCAGCTCAGACACACAAGAGAAAGCAATATGTAAAAAAAAAGAACAAAAGGGCACACTCAGGGCAGCTACACAGAGTGAGACTGAGGAGAACAAAGAGAGCTTTAAACACTTTGTGTTGTATGTTGTTGTTAATATATATTAAAGCACATTTGGTCACATAATGTTTATAGGTGTTGGACAATCTACATTTGGCAACGTATTAAAAAATACTAAGGCACACTCAGACAACATATTTGGGAGTATCATACAATAAAACCAAAATCTGTCTGATTATTTTTTGTCTGCACGAGCAAAATAAAAAAATAGAACTGACCTGGATACATCAGCCCAAAACCTCTTTCTGGTCTTTGTGTTTTCCAAATTATACTTATGGTGTTTCAGCTGAATAGCAGAAGACTGAACTATTCTGGAGAGTAAATAAAAAAAATTCAAAAATACGTTTCTGAATGGTTTATCAAATATATTGTCACAGACATTTATGGACCCGGGCAACCTGCCCAAGCACTAACATTGTGTGTTTATCCTCTACATTATGAACAGGACCAATAGAAGAAGTAAAAAAAAGATGGAAAAGGAAGACAACAACTTTGACAATTACATCATTTTCCTTTCTTAACTATGAGCAATCCACCGTTTCCATATATACACCACAAACTCCAGCATTACTGTTAATGCAGCATTAACATCAATATTAACAATGAAAACTATAAAAACTGAGCTGAGCCACCACCTTCAGTTTAGTTTAGTTTATATTCAGTTGTTAGCAGCCGGTGATTTTAAAGCTGGTTTGTCTTCCAGAATGATTTATGGAATAATTATTTCTTCAAGCCAAAAGTGCGTGTGCCATTCGGACTGTTGCAAAGAGGCTTCAGTTTAAACTCAATTAACTGTGAATAATACAATTTAGTTCATGTGAATGAGAGTTAATGAGACTTGTTGTCTAAATCTGACTATAGAAAAACCTTCAACAGTTCAACTGTCAATTACCAAATAAAATACACATGAATGGGCCAATAACTAAATAAATAAATATATAAAGAAAAGACTGTCATTCATTAACTCAATCAGTCAAAGACTGGCTAAACAAAAATCAATGAGATTAAACAAAGAACATTCCTTTCAATTTATGCACTGACTCAAATGTTTCTAAAGCTAGAATAATAAGATGATTTCCACATTTATGTTGTTGAGTGATTTAGTTCGAGTCAAAACAAAATTAGAAAAAAAAGAAAGAAAAGTTGTCAAATGTGGAAGAACACAAGGCCAGCATAGTTGATGCAACAGGTACAATAAGTATCAATGATAAGAAGGGGAACTAATGCGTTTTAACGTTCTTTGGATGAGGACACAAAGACATCATCTTTCTGTCCTTCCATCCACAAAAATGCATACTGCCATCTACTGCCTCCTGGTTCGGATACTTGTGTGTCTTTAAAAAGCTAAAAGTGCACAGATGAAGTTGGTGGTGTCGGCAACCAGCAGCCAGCCCCTTGTGAACACTGTCGCCAGTAACTGACCAGTACTTGCATATGATGCCTGTTTAATAAAAGGACCGCAGCCTCCGTACCCCAGATTAAAGGAGTGAAGCACCAGCCCTCGGGATGAAAGGTCGGATCCCTGTTTACCCCATGTCAAGAAACAAATGCAGGGCTAAGCCACGACTAAAATGTCCCTCTACTGTGTTTCTGTCTTCCTTTGTGTTTTTGACAAATGGAGAGTATGTGGATACGAGGTGGCAGGGAGGGAAGAGACTGCGACAATGGCAGCAGGTGCACCAGGACAGCTAATATTTGCACAGCAGCTTCTGTTGCAAACAAGCAACTCCCCCTAAAGAAAAGGGGCAACAGTCTCCTCATAAGTGGCTCTGTTACAGACACATAAATCCAGGGCTGACTCCACCAACCTATCTGGACCCCCCCCCCCTTCCCATTCCTGTTCATCTCCCCACAAATCCCTTCGGTGCAGGACAATTGCCAAGACGTATCTCAGTAACAAGTGACATTGCAGAGGTCAAACTAAAAGTTCTTGTGTGAATCTAGTGTGTTCAAGTGTATGTGATCCTCCACCAGCAGCATGGCAGACACAAGGACAGACACACTTCAGTCTCTGACCAACCTAAATCATGACTACAATGCCAACGGAAAATTACACTTTGAATATATGAAACAATCATCTGTTTAAACATAAAGATACATGGCTGTTGCAGACTTTTAAGGAAGAACTCTAACAAGAAAGCAAACATAAAAAAAAATATTACAATTTCTGCACATAATGCTCACCTTAGCCTAAAATAATCATCATCTCTCGTTTCAAGTCCTTTAAAACAACAACTAAATATGTTCAGCTGATTTGATGGATTGTGTTGTTAGACATCCTAAAAGTGAAATAAGTGTGAGGGATAAACCCAAGACACAAAGAGCCCTCATAAAAATGCGTAGACATGGCTCTAAATAAGCTGAACTGTTGTTATGAGCCCAAAAAGAGGTCAGGGTCACTGTGAATAGGGAAAAGTGAGAGTTACCATGAACAGTCAAAGGCCTTTATCTAAACTTCTCTTCATCCTTATCTTCTTTTTTTTGTATTGTGATTAGGCATAAGAAATGAAAGCCTAATCCATTTAGATGGAAAATCCATGGTAGCCACCCTCACGTTGTGGGGGTATTAATAAGATGACAATGCAGATTCATCACTGGGACCAGACTGCTGGTCCATCACTGCCTGTCCAGGGGTAATGAATGGACGGCACGGCAGCAGAAAAGAAAGAATTTCCCTCAATTTCACAAAAATCTTGAGAGAACATGGACGACATGGAGAAAATATCGTCGGGTGATCAAATTTAATGAAGAGAAACAGCTTTGGAGGACACGCAGATAGAGCAGAGTCAGTGGATCCAGCTGAAATGTCAAGCTTAACTATATCAAACACAAGCTGTGCGATAACTGGGGAAGAGGCCAAATTCATATAAAAGGCAAAAGAAGGGCGGTCTTCCAACAGAAAACAGACAGAGCTCATGTACAATATGTCAACGCTGAGTCCAATAAATATCAAACACTGCAAACAAACATATAACAGATATAGCTGGAAGCATTTTTGTTGTAATAGTTTTTGTCATTCCTCTACATGGAGCCCCAAGTCCATGTACAAAGCTTAGTTTTAACTGATTGCAGCATTGCACAGATATGACTTCCTGCATTGCTGCCTTATAGCAGACTCTTATTGACTCTGACAGCTGGACTCTCTTGAAATTGCAAACTTTGCCTGAAATGAACATGTGACAATTTCAATAAAGACTTTAAGAATATAGTGGACTGTAAGATCATAATTATTGTTTTCAAAAATCAGACTGGGTGCTTTGAACTTTTTGGAAAATTGGGTATATGGTTTAATAGTTATTTGCATGAGCACGCTTCCTGCTTCCCCCTTTGATGCCACTACCATGTTAAAGGTGCAGACACGAAACTCGATGAAAAGAATCTGTGCACTGTTACCAATCAGTGTGTGAAATGTCAAATCACTTTAGCATATTGTTCTAGCAGCTGTCAAGGAACATCCCTCTTCTTTAGAGAGAGAAAGAAGAGAGACAATTAAAGCTGGAGGTAATCTTGCTGTTAGACTTTAATGAGGCAGCTCAAAGTGATTTGTAAAGTATGTGCCCCTTGAAAGAAGACGGAATGGGTAAGAAATTACTGTTTCGTTGACAAAATCTTATTTTTTACAAGGACCATTATTGCTGTGCTCTTTGCGTCTTAAAATAGTTTAAATAAGCTTTGTGCTTTCAAACAGTCTGTTAATTCCTTTACATTTTATTATGGGCCAATGGCATTCAAAATACAGTGAAAGAATTTCCACGCAAAACCATTTTGCCCTGGTAAGTTACGAGGGTTAAGAATTTATAAATCTACCATGGATGCCTGAGCATCTTCCCCCGCTTGACCCTTAACTCTGGAGAGTTGTATTTATTTTTTGGCGCATAAAACTTTAGATTCCACAGAGAAATGTTGTTGGCAGATCTCGATATGAAGACGTTACAGCTGCAGAGGAACTTTACCAACTATTTTACAACCTCAAACTCAGAGTTTTGAAAGCGATGTCCATCTATGTCTGTGTGGAAAAAAAAAAACAAAAAAAGAAAAAAAACAATCGTCTGCTGTACAATTTACTAATAACTTCAAGTTTCAAAGATATTTCTAGATATATTTCTATATGTTCCATAACATATAGTCTCCTGCTCTGCAACAGTCTGCAAACGAGCTCAGTTATGAAGGACTTGCTCGAGAGCTGAATGACATGTGAGCTCAGTGTGATACAGAGCTGCATGATTTATATTAAAAAAAAACCTTTTGACTGGTAAACTCTGATCTATTTAAACTTCAGGTTCCAACCTCACAAATGTTACAATTTGCTGCCTCTTTTTGACTTGGGAAAACATCACTGGACACATCTGCTTTCGTTCAGGTAGTGTGCGAACCCTCCAACGGCTCTGCATGTGGAAATCTTCAGTGATCCACTCGGTTCCGTGCAGATGAGGACAGATCCTAGCCTCACACTGCACGCCCCAAATATCAGCGAAGAGGCTGAAATGGACAACATGGCGAAAGGAACCGCAACGGGTTAATGATGTGCTTCTTAACAAAGTCATGCGGCTTTGAAAGTGCCTCTTCTGTGATGTGTTGATGGCTGGAAACTCATAAGCGGCTCCAGTTTCCGATATTAAAGGAACTATTTCCCTACTTTCTCTTCACAATCTACCAGAGAATTAAGCAGTCCGCTTTACTTTTGCCACCTTCATTTTCATTTAATTTTACTAAGAAAATATTCCCAAAGAAGGCATTGTGCCTCCCCCACCCACTTCTTCCACAAATATTAAGTTACAGAGGGGTTACTATAAAGAGGTATTCTGGTCTGGTTGCTTAGGAGTAGCTTTATCAGTGCGAGCACTTGGGCACAGCATTGGACAAACACCAAATACTGGTGTCGGCGCATTCTTCAAATTCAACCATGTGTGGAAATTATATCAACAAACAAACAATGGATGTGTTGAATAACCAAATAGAAAAATGATTTCACAGGTGACTGACATGCAAACAGCCTGTTTTACCATCTCCAGACAGATGCTGATATAGGCACAGTAAGAGGCTCAAATGGGGGTGACCTTTCCTCTTGGTTGGAGATGAGATTGATGTGGATCATAATAGGAGTAATCACAGACAGAGAATCACTGTGATTGGGGGTCCCCCCCTGGTGAAAGAGGAGATAATAGAAACTCGGCCTCCAGAAACATTCAATCCGCAGCTGAGCACTATATGGTAAGTTTGATAAGAAGAATGTGGCTCCTTGCTGTTACAAAGGTCAACATTTAAATCAATGACACATGGACATTGCTTCTGACTTAGCGGAGTCCAGGGAGAATCCACGTGAAGCAGGAATTGAGAAGGTGAAGCGTACCAGGTTGGTCAATAAACTGGGCCCCTGCCCCAAGGCAACAAGTTGACTCCAGCTGTGAGACAAGACCACAGGCCAGTGTTTAACTTTCATCCTGTCAGCCAATGGCTCGCCCACTGCTCCCCCACCACTTGCCACTCAGTGCGACATTCACCTCTACCACACCGAATGCACCCGCCCCCTTGACGAAAAGGCAATCAGTGAGCTGAACCGGTCTGCACAGTAGCCTGAGGCCAGACAAAAATTCAGCAGTCAAGAGTTTTCTATGTGAGATGGCACTGTGGGTAGGAAATTGCAGACTTGGTCAAAAGAAGTAATGCTGCTGCTGCTGCTGCTACTAACAGTACTGCTACAACTGCTCCTGAGACACTTCTTATTTGAATTACCACGAAAAAGTATGTATCCAATAACAAATGAGCAAATTAACATCTGAATAATACAACTGAAATTTGATCTCATACAACATGTATTCAAAAAGTCTGGAAACCTCTGGTTAAAATGCAAGTCACTGATTTCCAATGGCACTTCTTTTCTTTAAAAGATTTTTATCTTCCCCCTTTAATTTCCATCTTTCTTTAGACTTTTTCATGAAAGCCATATTTCTACAGGTTCTGCTCCACTGTGGAATAATGCACCACCACACTAAAGTCTAGAAAACCTCCATGACAGCTGACATTCACCACCCGTGTTCATTCCTGGGGCCAGATGCATAAATTATACATGAACACAAAAACACGCATCCACCATTTCCTACACAAATACAGGAATTAATAAAGAAAGCAGCCCCCTGCACGCATTCTTCAGACAAGCCAAGCAAACTAAGTCTGAAAAGGTGAGGTGAAAATGGTAGAATTTAACATTAAAAGGTGTATTGCGGGTGCCATAAATAACTGCTCTAGCGTATATCAGCTAAGCCTAAGGATGGCATAGTTGGAGGACCAAGCTTATTTAACCTAAAAACAGAACAAAGATTTAGAGGTATTTCTGATACTGGTATCGGTGCATTCTTGCTCGATGTGATAGTTGGCTCATGCACTGCTTTAAAGGCTGTTCAAGAAAACGGCCAACGTACCATCCTCTCTGTACATCTGTCTGCCCCCCCAGCATCCCCACAGAAGGTTGTATGACCTAATAAACAGACTATGTTCATCTGTTGCAGATATAGTTGCTGGTCCTCCTCCTGTTGTCCTTCTGAGCCTTTTTCCAGCCTCATGTTTTTAATAAGACCATTTCTTTTTTACGTCCGCAGGGTCCTTTCCTCTGAACTACCAGAGCTGATCACCTACGTTCATTTTTTCATCAGTTTTTGTTCCAGTCAAGAGGCTGCCAAATAAAACAGATTTAACTGAGATTAAGCGATAATTAGGATTAATAAGAGAGAACCATACATGCACACAGCTTTATAAATCTGGTGAAAATAGTGTGTTTGAACTTCGCTGCCTTTGCACATCTTGCACATCTGTTTTTTGTTTTCTTTTTCTTTTCCCTGAACCCTGGTCTTTGTGAAATGGATCTCCTTTCTCTTCCCAATGAGCAGCTAGTGTTTTTATTTGAGACGCAACAGCATGAAGAAATGAATATCAACTTGGAATGTTTTACAAACAATGTTACTCGGCAACAAACATGCTGTATTAAGCGCATTAATAGAATATCCATCCATTCTATCCATCCATTCTATCTTTTTAAATGAGAAAACTGGATTCAGGACAATGATGGACTAGTTAGAAACTCTGATGTGAGGTCACAGCACTGACCACAACACAGCAATGCCATCCTGAAAGGAACTTATATGCTATCACTTTCAGAAGAACTTGGTAAAAAACACAGTTAAAGACCTCCACCGCTGATGCCAGGAGGATGAGGAGGGAAACTAATTACTTAACCATCCTTTCTCGGCCTAAAAGTGACAAAAGACAAATCTACAGTTGCAAATTAACCTCAGAATAATGAATGAGGAAAGGAGGCCTTAGGTCTTAATTGAATATTTGCTGGACTCATTTTGTTGACAATGATGGATGTCTGTAAAAAAGAAAGGTCTCGGCAAACTCATAATTCATATTCCATCATCCCTTCATCTGACTTCAGTTGAACAGATTTATCGATTGGCAAATGATGAGTTTTCATTGTGCAGCAAACTGAATGAAGTTTGACATGTTCTGCTGAAGTTTGATGAATGGGCCTTTCTGTGCTTTGAAGAGATGAACACGAGTGCTTCGAAGAACATCTTCAACAAAAAATATGCAGGACACAAAAGTAAAGAAGTTTGAAAGCATGCATTGAGGTTCCTGTTGCTACATGTTTTCATACGTCAGTGCTGCCACTGTGTGAGAAAACCCAGTCCAACTGTTTGACCTTGAGGCAGGTCGGACTCAGCTGGACAGTAAGGTTGGTGGTTCAGTCCCAACAGACAAAGTGTCCTTGGCCACTTGGACACTGAACCCTGCATTGCACCCAGTTATTTTATTTGCAGTGTGACAAGAAAATATTATGCAAACTGTATATAGAGTACATATAGTTAATAAGAGGCACTGAGTGTGAAACACATGTAAAGTCCTTTGTAGAATCTCGGCAGAGTTAAAAGGAGGCTATATAAAGGGTGACCATTCACCATTCAGCTTGGTAGTTCAGTTTGAAAAAAAAGACAAGAAAGAACAAGCTCTAGAAAGGTCACTTCAGGCAGCACAGACTTGAGCTCTGAGATTTTGCCTGTGAACTAACAACACTGTCTAGCAATAAGCTCTAGCAGTGCAAACATGGTTCTGACATGTAGTATAGTTGTAAAGAAATGACAACTGTATAATCTCTCCTTAAAATTCAGTCTTTGTATGAAGTACTTTCAGTGTTTACTGAAAGATAAATACTTATCCCAATGCCGACTTATGTATGGCTTGAAGCAGAACTAATGTGTAGCATCTATATCTGTCCTATCAAGCATATGAATAAATACATGGAAAATGTAAGGCTTCTGCATCAGAGCTTCCTGTGTTTATATGTACTACCATCAAGAGCTTCACCAAAGTGTGTTTAAATCTATAAACTGGCACGTTTTGTGACAAATCTCAATGACAGGGAACTGACTGTGAAAATGACAATGTGATTTCAAGCCTCTAAAAACAGTAACAGTGTGAATTTGGCAGCATCCTTGCAGTGGATGCTATTTCTGTGGGCAAGAAGTACTAAGCATATGATTATAAGTCACTCTAGGAAATAAGAGAAATACCAATGCCTAAAACAGTTTAAGGATATATCAGACGTGCACAATGCAGTGCTGATCACAGAGCATGCTGCAGCAGATCTCTTGAAAATGCGGCTCTGAGGATGTGACAGCATTGCCCTCGGCAGTCTCATTTATAGGATTGAAAACAGTAAAGGTGGGACTTCGGTTTTCACAACTTCTGTCCCAGTTGCTCAGACTCCAGATGTTTGAAGTGGGATAAAATATCTAATTTGCAAAGTTCATTCAGAGAATTTGACCATTACCCATTACTGGAGCTAGTTAACACCTCAGGCTGCAAGGTGAACATAGTTTAGTACCTGAGTGGACAAATGATCAGCAGCTGGCTATAAAACCACAGAGCAACATAGGGGAAAAAAGCATTCTAAAATCTACGAAAACACAGTCTGATATGTGCTGTTATATTTGATGAATAGACATTCATAAACTTTACCATGGAGCAGAAAAACTGATAGTTTAAACCAAACTAGTTTAAACTGACAGCCCACAAATAATGTTTTCCCCTCGGTCAAAATGTTTCCAAGATCAGCAGTCTGTTGACAAAGAAGAGATATCCACCCTCAGTGTCTACAGAATACAGTACAGTAGGTGAGCAAACTATCACGTACTATGATGATGTGGAAATCAGGAATCCATTGAGTAATTAAAGTAATATTACAATAAAATAACATTGTTGTAACTTTATTCTGCGTTGGAGGCGTTATTTTAAACCTAACAATGACTATGAGGTGAATATACCGGCTTTCACCCTTAATGTGAGGATATGTCTCGTACATGAATATCTGATGAACTTCGTACAGTTACAGAACTCAACACATAAACCTTGAAAGTTGAGCAAAAGAATGAAGCATCTTTAAAGCCCTACGAATCTTAACAACACCCCCAAACTGAAAGTCAGCACTGGAACCAAACAGTCTTGGTTTCATTTGAAATTCATCATGCTGGAGAAAAGCCACAGCAATAAAAATTATGTCACTATTCCAGCACTTTACTTAAGAGCAGCAGTGTATGCCTTTTGGTTCAGAGGCTTCAGCCCTAGCATGACTCTCCTTGTTCAAACCATACAGTTCACCTTGAAGGCAGATGACTCCGAGTGACGGTGGAGATAAAAGACAACCTCATCAACACAACCAAGGGAGGTAATAGTGATAGATCATGAATAAATATTTCCCCCCGATGATTAAAATGGGAGGAGAAGTAGAAAGGCAGGAAAAGGTGGCTGTGAGCACAGGCTGAGTGTGTAAGAGTGTATGCTGGAGGTAAGATAGGGAACAGGGATAAGAAGTCAGCTATCTGGGGCATATAATGTACTGGGAGGCTCACAAACATCCCAGCCCCACCCTCCCGCCCCCAAACACCAGATGAAGGCAAAGAATGTCTCCCATGAGTTAAGAGGCAGCCAGAATCTCACACTGTGTCGCAAGACTCAGCCAAGACAACATTCCCTGGAAAATAAATAGCAACACACACCAAAAAGAAGGGGTAGGGCCACAGAGCTACCATATTCCAGGGGGAAAACACTCACAATCGTGCTACGTTATGGAGGAGCGCTTCTAGTCAAAGACTGCGCTCTTGTGTTTAAAACCTGTATTTTAAAAAGATGATTTTACCAACAACTTCCTTGTGAGGTCAAGTTAAAAACATTGGCTATGGGTTGTGGGAGTCCATCAGAATTTTTGTTTGTTTTAAATGCATGAACATGAATATCCACACGCTGACAGGTCTATAAAAACTATGTACATCTAGAGAAGCTGCCTCTGATCAAGCAACCATGAAGTGGGAGAGCAGTAATTGAGTTTCACAACAGCTCTCGCAGTCTTGCAAATTGGGCTCTTTCTTTCATGTTTGAATTGCAAACAAACGGGTTTTTTGGTGCATTTTACCAAGAATTACAAACAAAAATACTTTGCAGCCAGCTCAAATTAAAAATGTGTTTGAAGTATCTCTGACACTCTACCTATGCTGGCAGAGCTAAACATGTAACTATGTTTTTGTTATGCAGTATGTCTTAACATCTACTGATAGATTTCAAACATTTGGAACTATATACTGCAGTTTACAGTGGGAAGATTGGCAAGAAATGTCAGAATACAGTGTGAAAGTACTTGAATATTAAAAATAAAATGTGAGGAAATAGCTTATTCCAAACAAAACCAGTCTGAATATGTTAGTATCTCTGAATGCAGCTCTGTAAGCAGCCCCAGATACTCTCACTGCAACACTTGTTCTACTCATTTAATGGCATCCACACCAGATGGAGCTTGCAAGTGGTGATGGAAGCAGTAACAACTTTCAAGTTCCTCAAAAGAGAAAGTAAGTATGCTGTAAAGAAATATATATATATATATATATATATATATATCAAACCAATTAGTTACATGGCATTGTTGAACAGTTGGTGAAGACATCCACAAAATATCCAAGTTCACTGCAGGAATCACTGAAGGGACTGAGGTAAGTGCAAATGGAAAAGTCAATGCCTGGCACAAATGTTGTCTATATTTGTACACAACTGTAGTTAAAGCCAAAGCTTATCCTCTCATCATATTGGAGGTTATTAAATTGTGCTTCTGTGACAGCTGTGGAAGATGTCCAAATTCAAAGTAGCAGCTTCACTTACTGCTGCCTGCTATAGAAGTGGTACATTTTTTTTATTTATTTATTTATTTTATCACAATAGGCGGATCAAATTTCGACTCCTAAAAGATTGCTTGGAGTCAGTTTTGCTTTATGTGAGCCTGGGAACAAATCTGAGGGCTGATGTTTGATTTGCTCTGGTAGAGCACGTCTTGCCTATCTTTTGTTTAACACATGACTGCACAGATGGGTGACACTGAGGCACTTCCATAAACAACCAAGTTGGCTGCTACTGAGAAAAAGGGACTATTTTCAACATGCTAGCAGTATGAAGGTATATTTTCATACCAGCATACTCCCATCGTTTACCGCCATCTCGTACACGTTGATGATCTGAATTATTGTAGGTCTATCCAGCTGCAACCCAAAGCATTTTGATAAAAAAAATAAAAAATTTAAAAAAAGGAATCAATGAAGACATTCAAAACCAAAGTGTAGTTGGACACATGTCAGGTTAGTTTTGACCTTTAGCATTAGCTTTAGCTTTAGCTTAAGTATATGTCAAACTTAAAACCTAATGTGCTCAATCAGTAGCCTGGACTGGGATCCAGTAAGTGTCTGTTAATAACTTAATAATACTATTTTGTTGATGTTGTTCTTCACATCCACACACGTATATATAAAAGATAAATTAAAAATAAAATAAATAAAATGACACCATTGTGGCCACAAAGTCTTAGGTTCTTTTAGTTTGAGACCAACCAGTCAAAGCCTCATTTCACTGACATTTACATGGCATTTTCTCAATCTCGATCTGTTAGATAAACATAAATCTGTCAAATTGTTTATTCCATTGCACTATTGATTTCTTTGCTATTCTTTAGTAGCAGCATTTTCCTTACTGACACTCTCAGTCTATAAAACATACTGTATGTTACAGCTGAGACTGTCTGAACATTAAGTGTCACCCAACAGATGGCCTCAGCTGGGGTCTAGGAGGCAGTCGAAAGGAGAGCAGAGCACACTGTAACTGTCAGGCCTGGGCCCTTGAATCTCACGGCTTTCTGCAACACTGATCCCAATCACTGTACACCTGCTCTCCATCTTCCCCACATCCCAACTTCACTTGTAGGACAGACTGAAAGATTTGAGGAGGATGTGAGAACAGGAAATTACTCTCCTTAACGTTGAAGCCCCAACTCTAGACTCGAAGTGATGGCTGATCCATGTGCCCCGTATCAAAAACCTTCTTCTGGCGAATACAGACACAGTTGATGCAGAAGATTTGGTGAGGTCACAGTAAAACTGGAGGCCATCTGCCTACTCATGCTGGACTGTGATTATGAGCCTAAGGACTCCCTAAGGTGGGAGGAGTGAACACAGGCACTTGACTATGAGGACTGTTGTCTTCTAGAGAGGAATTCACACTTACTTTACACTGTTACTTTTAGCTTGCTTGTTCTTTTAATTCAGAAGGGCTGCTTACTGTCCTACTTCATAAGCTATACAGAGACAGCATTGTCATCATTTTTTACCAATGTTCAAGTCTAAAATCTGCACAGATCACGTCTTAATTCAAATTAATAAAAGATGTGCATTGACACTACAATGCGAGAGCTGTTCACACACATGTTGCAATACATATGTAACAATGGAGTTAGAATCCTAGACTAAGTTGCAAAGATATTATCTTACGTAACACTGGGTAAAAAGTTTCTTTACCAGACACAGCGTCTATATATATGAATTTCTGTATAATTAAAAAGGAAAAGGAATTGAGTTTAACTAGGCCCAAGACGACCCTACAAGAGGAAGTGGGGAAGAAAAGATAAAAGGTACGAGTAAGACACGCAACAAAAACATTCACATCAAAGTCCTGAATGTTTGCAGCCTTTCAAAATGCTCTCTGCTAACTTGAAAGACATGACTCTGTGTTATATGCAATGCCCATTTTACTTTGGACACGTTGATGTATATTTTGACACATTGCAAAATGTCCCACATTTAAATCCTTGAAAAACGTAAATCCGAACACAGTATTACCCATCAACAAGAATCTTTTTTGTGCACATGTAATTTTACGACATATATTGTCGTCTATAAAAATATGCAGTTATTCTTGTAAGGTCCTGAAACATTACCCTTCATCGTTTCTTGACACCTTTTTGTAGCCAGAGGTGTTTTTTGTCAGCCTATAAGGCATGACAAAAACACACATCATAGTATAGCTGTGCATGAGCAGGGCTCAGACAGATGTTTGTTTTTATGACAGTCACGTCACATCTTGCAACTGTAAGGTAAAAGAGCAAAAAATGACCAAATTCTTGTGATGTTATCAAGAGCCAGTATGCATTTTACCTTCAGAATTGCCTCTCTAAGCAACTGAAAACTACAACGTCTTATCCACACGAGAGTGAATCATTCACAAATTAATTTGACAGGCAAATTATCAAATGCATCCATTGAGACTGATCATTGAGAAGCAGGTGGGTTTCTCCAGTTTTATTTTCCAAGGGTACTGTAATGGAGGATGTGACCATAAATGGCATAATAAAACAATATTTTTTCCCACTATTTCTGTGCGTTCACGTGCCGATGATGGAACACACACTGAAGCACAGTCTTTAATGCAGCTCCCTCAATTTATAGATGATAGTTATCCAAAAAAATACAACATTGTCTCAGCAAAAGTAAGAAAGAGGAAGATAGATGGCAAGGATAGCAATTGTATGACTGACAAAAAAAAACATTTTTATGAATGGTACTGACTGTAAAACCTCGATAGAAGAAACAGCAGAGCTAAAATTGAATAAAGAAAATAATTAAGTAAAAATAAATTAGTGACAAGTAATCACATCAGCATGAACCATAGCAAAAAAAGAGCTACAACAAGTTATCAGAATTTAGGAACTTCTTGACTTATTTTATGACTTACTTTTTTTCCCCTTTTAATTCTAATTCAGCTTTTTCCCACACATTACACGAAGTAGAGAAAAATACTTTGAAGTGCAAAAAGCAAAATTAAATACTAGGAAGCAATTTCATTTGATCAAAGAAAACATACTTGCCAATGTCAAAATGACATAGAATCACCCTGTGGTACATTAGGCTATCTAGAAACTAAGTCCTAATGTTCTATATCATTAAGTTTTCACTTTGTTCAGAGGCAAACTATTTTGTTTATTAGGCATGCAAATCACTACTACCTCTACTACTACTAACCTTCGGGGACTGCTGAGCAATGTTTGTACTTCCGTGCTACTTCTTTTTTTAAGTCTAGCATGCAGTGCTGTTTTTCCAACTACACTACAAATGTACTGTGTTTTGTGTTGAATTTTCTTAATTACCTCCATATGTTACAGCCATTGCTTTAGCTGCTGAGGCCCTAAAAAGTTAATTCCTAGTCAGTGATGATTTAAGTGTACTGAATTCAACTGAGTGCATTTTCTCAGTGTCATGAAAGGACAACGATTAGATAAATAACATAAATTAGTTATTGAATTTAACTATAGATAACATTCAATGGCTAACAGTAACAAGTTTCTGGATATATTGACACGTTTATTATGTATTCCGGGATGTACAAGAGACAAAGAATGTGTAGACAGTGGTAAAAATTCAATTAAAAACTGTTAACATTACTGTCTGTTTCAAAGGTTATACAGTCTGATATACGCAAATGCATGCATATATGTATATTTCTTCCCTTCAAAGCTGTGTACACTGTGTGAAGTGTGCACTTTTTTCCTCCCACACTGGGCCTAAACAAAGTGGGCAGCTGCTGTTGTGATTATTATGAAATGATTGGCAGGCCCTCACAGCATTCCCTCGGTTGCAAGGACAAGGGCTATGGCAAAACAAGGCTCCCGCAGGGCGCAGCTTTCCCTGCTGCTTCCATACCTCGAGGCAGCCACAGGAGCTGCCCTATCTACACTAATAGGGAGGGCAGACGAGGGCAACCACACCTTTTGCATGCCTGCTAGCACAGTCAATGCATCCCGCTGTTACTGGCATGATAAAACAAATATCATAGATACAGGTTTCAAAAATGGTAACAAAGCATGCCCCCCCCAAAAAACAAAAAAAAACTAGCATTTGGCTATCAATCAGGATAGCTCATGATTCTTTATCAAGGAAGCCTCTTGTTCAACGCCCCCATACCTGAATGTTGGACCGGTGTCTACCTTTCCACTCACTCTGTACTGCATTATTTCTCTCACTCACTAGTCCAATGCTTTGGGATCAATTTGGAAGGATTGTAATTGCCTTGAAACTATTGTTGCATCATTAGGCCAGAGCTCTAAGATGGCATTTGCAAGAAAAGAAAGGGCACGGCAAACAGCTTCTACATAGCTCTAAAGGTTACTTTTAATCACCCAATGAGGAATCCTCCTCTAACTCCTCATTCCTGTTTTAATTCCAAGTTCCATTCAAGGGTCCATATCTACCACAAAATAGCATATATGGTAGGAAACTCCACTAATTAAGTGGTGGGTGGGGTTACAGAAAGATTCTGACCTCTGCCATGTTATTTGATGATCCAAAGAAAGGGTTTAACTTAGACTCAAAATATGAATGTTTAAAAAAAAGAGAAAATATATTTCCAGAAGAGATGCCGTTAAATCTGGCATGTTCAAGTAAAAGCTAATGTGTAATAAAGAAGCCTCCAGTGATGCTCAAATTCCTTCAATCTTAACTATCCAAATCCTGTTGAGAAAAGATTTTGGGTAAAATGATTTCATGAGATTGGCCTTTTCATTCTTTCATTCCCCGAACACTTTGCAAAAGGGGTATCTTTGCTCAACTGGCAATATAACAAAGTCACTGTGGGAGCCCACCAAACTGCCAAATTGAAACGAAGATAGCTATAATTCAGTTCTTACCCTGTCAGTGCATACACTAAGCTATGAAATGATTGTCAGTGATGAGTCCTCCATTTTTCCGCCTCTGTCTGTCTGAATTTTCAGCCTCTTGCTTCCACACATGAAGGTGATTTTGCAGTACAACTAAACCCCATGGGTGATTCTTTGATAAACGAAGGGCAAATTATTATGCAAAGGACTGAAGCCACACACGTTCATCAGCAGGGTTGTCATTTATTCATTTTTTTGGGTGGGGAAGATTTTCTAAGTTCATTATTCCCTTTAGGAGTGACTACAGTCTCATGCAGCAAGGCAGTCTGACAGGAATTCTTGCCAGCACTACATTACTGCACAGCTCCATCGATGGCAAATGTGTTTCTTGAGCTGACAGCTGCAAGACTGACACACATCACGCATGCACACACACACGCATATACGTGCACACAAAATCTAGGTCAAAGATCCATAAAAATTGCAACAAACTCCTCTGCTCTGCTATGGAGGTGTAATGAAAACAATTCAAAGTAATGTGGAAAGCTCACAATGCTGTGTTACATTAAAACTTCCACAGTAGCTGCAATTACAAAACCCTGGTAGCCTGTGGACGGGCACATGGCAGTCACATACAAACACAAATACCTTCATTACACACACACACACGTGTACTAAGGCTAAGTGCACGTGAAGGCAGGTAGTTTTAAAACCATGGTGCTGTGTGGACAAAAAAAAATTTCCACCTGAAAACACACAGACACAATGAGCTTGCAACTTCAAAGAGGATTGACAAGTGAAGTAATAACAGTCCTGTGACATAAGTAGTGATAAGTAGTTTAAGTGCTCACAAACTCCATTTGCATGTGAACGATAGGTGCAAATGCATAGAAAAAACTCTGCAGTTAGCAAAAATACTGATGTTTGTGTGTGCATTGCCCACCGCTCACGTCTAGCTGGGTCTTTGGAGCAATGAATTCTGTTTCAGATACAAAAAATGACTTTTCTAAGTAGGGATGCACAGATATAGCAGCCTAACATTATCATAAACTATATAAGAGATTCATGCATTGTTACTTTAAATAGCAGCCAAAGTTAAAATGCAGCTACCTCCAGTATAGCTGTAGGATTCTATCTGGTAGGGCACTCACTCTAAAAGTGAATATATTGTCATCAGAGGACTCGAATAATCACAGTTAAATCTCCTGCACATAGAAACAGTAAGATAATGAAAAATAAAGACTAGCAAGCACACTTTAGAGGAACACGGTGCAGTCAATTAGAGAGAAAAAAGGCTAAATTAAAGATAACAAATGAATAAAATAAAATTGTCCATAACAATTTGGCTAAGACTGCCAAAGACATAACCTCCTTGGTAGAGGTTAAAAACACTCACTGTCTTTTGTATTAATTCATGTTTAATACGATAGCCCTCTGAGCAGACACACTTCACTAATGCCAAGTCATTCTCACCTCAAGCTTGTGACACTGATATGTTCTGTCAGGACCCCTTGGCTTCAAATTTCAACCTGATAGATGGTCGCTTAGCATCACTGTGCTGTAGTCCTACAGCTGAAATAAATGCAGTTAGCAGCCAAATGTTCTTTACTAACATTGACACTGCAGAAGGACAAAGTGCTCCTTCTAACACGTAGTTATCAGACCGTGTATTCTAATGCAAAGATATGGAATCAAAGTATTTTTTTTACCTAAATCTGACAAAATAGCAACAAAAGTAGAAGCAATCGAAACAAAAATAAACTTGATAACATCTGAAAACAACAACTCTCACTTGCATCAGAATATCATGCAGTCATAGAGCACTGTCACTATTCAAAATGCTGACAGTCTTCTGATACACGTGTACAAAAATAAAGACAAAATGCTCCTGCCAATGTTGTTGCTGTCTGTCAGTGGTTATATGCAATTTAGTTATTTGTTCACATTTCCCGACTGTGTATTTGTTGCTTCCTCAGCTGACAGGTCATTCTGAAGAGTTTTTGAATTAACATCATACTGAATCCATCATGTGAAACGTGGTTATTAAATCAGTTAATTATAACGCTATTCCACAGAAAGTAAAGGCAAGGAAATAAATAATTATTTAAGAAGAAAAAAACTTGAACGTGACACAATCTGAATAATGACTCACATTTCACTCCAAGTAAAGCACTTGATGGTGACATTTGAAAAACAGTGTCAAATTCAGGAGCAATTCTCAGTGGGTGCTGTCAGAGCCTAATTAAACCACCCCCCCCCCCCCCCTTGGAACTATCTCGATACAGCCTCTCTTGTCTGAACAAGAGTGTGTCTTTGTGTACGCGTGTGTTCGTGTATACAATTATTCGTGCACGCTCCCTGATGAGTGTCTGTGTTGGGTATGTAACAGAAGGAGAGACACAAGACACAGTATATACGAGACATATTTCCTATCCTGTGCCATTTGCCCCGAGGAGAGTCTTGCTCGTGCTGCTTGTGTGTATGTGAAGAGATGGTGGCTTGTCATGCTGTAGCTGAGCCAAAAATTCTCACTCCTTCCCATGCCACAAGGTTCCCCTGGTTTAGTACACATCCACATACATGCAGACAACCACAACTGCCTGTGCGGAGGGGGACTCAACTAGTTAGAGGCAACATCTCAATTAAGTTTTATCTGTTCTTTGTGGAGCTGTAACCGTAAGCAACAACTTCTTGAAAGAAAGTATCGGGTGCATGTTTCAATGCTAACTAAACCAAAAATGCTTGAAGTGTTGACACACACCTCTCCTGAGTGGCTCCAAAAGCATGAGCATTTAGTTTCAAAAATATCAAATTTATTGCAGGAAAACGGGGCTGTTTCCATTCGCCCACATGTACCCAAACACCAAATCAAAGCGATATCTCAAGGCTTCGGCCACATTCAGTCACAGGAACCAAAAAGGCTAAAAGGAAACTATCAAGTGAAACTTGCCCCTGCATTCTTCTCTTTACATCTCATTTTCAAAGCTGTTTCACACATCTTCTTTTTTTTCCTGCTCTTTTTCCTGTTCTAATTGGCTCCATCAACAAATGAAGGTCATCAATGCTGTGCTTTCACAGACTGTCTCGGCACCTGATTGGGTACAGCACAGTCCTAATTATCACACAAAAACGCATCAGTCCTGACTCAAAACAGCCCCTCATAGTGTAGCATGCAAACACATACGAAGGCACACGCACATTGATTTCAGATTAAAAAAAAAAAAAAAAAAGACGCCAACAAACATGAAATGCTCCCAGCCCACACAGTTAGCTGGCGTCAACCCATTACATGCCACATTGACAGTAGCCCTCATACATTCCTTATTACCAGCACAACAACCTGCCCAGGGTTTTAATTGGGAAAGTGAGCAGGTATTGGCAGTGCATCAGATGGGAGGGCTTGATGGTTATTTCGAGTGGTCTGATATGAATTCCAGGGGGTGACTTCTGTGCCTTTGTTGTGCTTATTAGTAATCTGAACAGATAACAGATTGCATCTTAATTGAAAATCCCACCAGCAGTCTTGGAAACCATATTGTAAAATGATCCACACCTTTTTGGAGTTTGTATTTCCCAGGGTACCTTGCGAATAGTAACAGAGTAAGAAAGGCTTTTTCGGGATTGTACAGGGGAGAAAAGCACTTGATTGTAATTTTGTGCGACTGAGAGACTGAAATTGCATAAACCCCCTTTAAAAACGTGGGACATACTGTGTGCAGCGGTAGCTTTGTGTATTTACAAGACTAAATACTGATTACAAGGCTAACAGATATAAACTTGCCGTACAAGTTTCTTCACAAGAACAGACTTGGGATTACATTACATATTGTATAATTTGAATTTTCTTTCTAAAAGAAAGGCAACATCCCCTCAGGGCTGTCAAAAAAACACACAAAGCACTATCTAGTGAAGGGCTGTTATCAATCATTTCTGGTACGACACGGGTTTAGCAAAATCTGTATCTCACCTGTGGTGATACTCAAAACAACATTTAAAAACAATATGCTAAACTAGATTCAAGCACATGCTGGTGAACGTACAGAACGGATACAATCATGGTCAGGATTACTAGCATCTCTGAAATGTAAGAAGAACATTTACAATATATTCAGAAATAAGTTGCTATAGTATCCAGCAATGATACAGTGTGTCTCTCTTTTTAAATGTGTGTGTGTGTTTGGCCACTCCTGGGCTCCTGCAGCTGGTGCACCTGCACTGCATTACCTCATCTGCATCTGCAGCTTATCAACCTTGACTCCTACCAGGCTTTGCCAGATCGTTCAGTCACACTGAGTGATATAAGCTCTGTCAGGCGATATTTGTTTAAGCTTGTTCTTTGGCTTTTTTTTGGTTGAGTTTCCTTGTTTTTTTTTTTGTTGTCATCCTCACCTGCCTGCCAAAGTGCAACCTGCTTATGTTCACAACCATCCCACTCTCTGGCCTAGAGATCAAACAGAACCAAGCTAAATCTGTCTGTCTGAACTGTCTGATTCTCCTCCTGGAGTGCTTCTTTTGCCCTGTCTATACCCAGTCATCAGTGTCCAACCTAACCTTTTAAACAGGGGGCTTCTATCATTAACCCCTCTCTTAAATGTTATGGAAGTTTTTCACGCTTCCTTCCTAATACCTCTGATGAGCAATGAAATAGAGAACTTTTCTTTTTCTGCCGGCCGGCTAAGTTTTATTGCAACGAAACGTTTTATGGTTAATGTGGATTGGAGAGTTTGTTAGATCTGAGACATAAAATTTGCTATCACGTAAGTCAGAAAGGATTCTTGTTATTCAACATAAGAATACATGAAAAAAAGTGTTGTTATTAGCACATTTCAACCCTTTATGACATCATGAAATATATGGATAAACTCGTTTCCATATTGAAAAGGGTACATAAGGTCTAAATTTGTTACTTAATGACTATAATGACTGAAAAGCAGTAACAAAAAAGGCCAGCAGTGAAATAGAGAAAACAAGTCTTTACTAATATTTGGCTCCACAACCACTTGTGACAATTCTTTGTGGAAAGCAAATGCTTCAATTAATGTCTCGTTTCTGTCACTCTTTCAGTACCTTTGTCCAAGCTCTTTTTTTACTTAATCAATTTGGTAAAGGCAGCTTTTGGCTTCCATAAAGGCTTTTAGATCAGGACTAATTTCCATTTCAAACCTTCCTTCGAACATCTATACATGAACTTCAGGTCACTGCTCTGCTTCACCTCAAACCTGACACAGAGTAACACATCTTTTTCTTTCTGAAAGGCCATCGTGTGTCAAGTTCTGATTTCATCATTTCTTTGATCTGTTAAATGTCTCGTTTAGTGGTGGTAAAAATAGAAAGCCCTGAGCATGATGAAACCTTTACCATGTTTTACTGCAGGCAGGGTTTTCTTTTCAATTGGGGTTCACTTTGTTAGCTGCAGAATTAGCAAACAGATGCACTGCATTCCCAAAGAGCTGTGCCTTGGTTTCATAGTTGAGTATCTAGAACCACTGTGGCTTATTTACTAAAACACTAAAAGATGTTCAGACGTGATTTGAGAGGCTCACAGAGATGCCCCTGTCCCCTCTGAATATTTTGTGTGTCTAATAATTTTAAGGAGTCGGCAGGAAAAGGAATTGATAGTTGAGAAACTACAGCCAAGAGACAGGGTCAAGGGACATGGAAAAAAGAACAAACATACAAAACTACAGTCTGCCCAGGAAACTGAAAAGAATTAGCCTGAATTCATAAAGTAAACTTTAGAGTTACTGTCAAAAGGTGAACCTCTGTCAGTCTCAATTCTCTAGAAAATTAAAACAGGTTTTCCTCAACACTCTGCATGTATTTAACACTCTTTATTTCATCATTCTAACATCCTTCAAACAATCAACTCTGATCAACACGGTGCAACAATATTCCCATCTATAGACTGCTCTTAAAAATGGATTCATATCTCAGGAAATAAGTTCAGAGGAGCAAACATTGTTGCTTTAAATATGAAACAGCTCCATAGTGTCCAAACTGTAGAAAGCAGGGGACTGATTAATGCCTCTCTTGCATGAAATCTTGCAGTTGTTTATTAGATATTGATATGTAACAACCATAATTTATGCAGGTGTGAGATCCTGCACTCTATTATGAAGAAGGCTTGGCACAGCAAAATCTAAATATCTGCGATGCACTGCAGAAAATAACAGGGCAAAATATTGATTCTGTTTATTGGGTTTCCCAAACCACAAATACTGGCCTGTATAAAGCAGTCTTAGGACACTAACAGTCCCATGTTGGCAGAGCCAAAGCATAAACTACAGCCTAACCATGGAGTCTAGATCCACATGTGGAATAAAATCCCACCATGGATTTTATTACCGACTAAAAGACCTACGTTGAAAAGAAATTTTAAGCCTTCAGTCAAAATTGTGTTCCAAAATTAGTTTTCCATCAATCAAATCAATTAGTTACCAGTTGTCATATATATATACAAACACACACACACACACACACACATAAACTCAACATATCCTTCAGATATTTTAGTATATAAACAGAAAAGATAATGTGTGTTGCTTTGTTGACAATTAAGACAAACACATGCTGAAGCTTTCCAAAGGAGCGATGAACTTCCACAGAAAAGAGTAATGCTACATGGATGAAAGAAGTTCCATGATTTCATCCTTCTTAACTATTAACCACTATACACAGAGGAAACTATTCTATGTATCAACACTGAGCCACGGTGGGCTTTCTCCTGGAAACGGAGAGATTTCTTTATCCAAACTAGCCACACAGCATGTGACATTACAGTTAACCTTCGTAAATGTTATTAAAATATGTTGAGATGGTATATAAGATGTCAAATCCATAGCCATTCTCTAATTTTCTAATCTATAAATTTGAAATATTTCATAGTAGAGCTTTGTGCCGCACACTGACTGCGTCTCACCCACAGAATTGCCGCCCTCTTTATACGTACACATGCATGGAGGGAAGGCTCTTTGAATAACAAGGCTCTTACCAAATATACGTTTTTGTTGCAGAAACTGATAAAAACATCTTGCATCCGTACAAACAAAGCCACAACCCCGCCTCCGCTGCAGGTAAGACAAGAAACTGCGCCAGGGTTTGCTCCAAATTTCAGAGCAGCTAATTAAACCCGATGTGGTCGCCGACAAAATCTCAGTGTGTTCAGAGTGGACTGAAAAGCTCTGCTACTGTCAAGGATGAGACAAAAGATCATTGTGTTGCTTCTAATGTGATTATCTGATGTTAATATAGATACAACCATAAATATGGGAGAAAATTGCTGGGATATAGCCAAGAGTGTTGTGTGGCAACAACAATACGTGCAATAACTGTTCAGCCAAATGCACATTTTTTAAACCAAATTATAGTGTTCCATTGGTGACACTCCGGTTATTGTTTAATACTCCATATACTGGCCGTGTTTGATTAATATATAATAATATCTTGTTTTTCTATTTCTATGTGCTTTTTCACGCTGTTTGCTATCTTCTTACTGCTATAATATGATAATGTCTGTGCTGCAGCACTAAACAAATGATCTTAATATCATAGTTAAAGTAAAAGAGCTTTGGGATCAGAATGCATAAATATTGACAAATATCTAAATTCAGGTATTGGAATCGGATCAAAATGCAAAGAAAGTGGACTGTTTTTTAGCTACTTGGAGGCCTTCAGTAGATCGTAAGCCTCTCCTTCTTAGGAAAACCAGAATATTTTTAAGTCTGGTCTTATCCTTCTTCTGGTCTTCTCCATGAGCAACGCTCTTTACTCCAAAGAAAAAATTAAATGTGTTTGGTGAAGAGAAACTGGAAGGTAACCTGAATGCTAAAGTCTGCACAGGATGGACTAATGCGCTAACATGCATGCAGACCAGACCAGCAGGGCAGACCAGCTGCTCCAACACAGAGCAGAGAAGCATGGATTATGTCACACTGATAGGGATTTTGACTTCATTCTCTGTGATTCTCTAATTTTACTAAATCTTCAAAGAATTTGGACTTTAGGGACTATTCCACAGTTCTTACAGTCATTAGAGGAAGCACCGCCCCCTTTTTTTAATGTTTGTACTGAGGGAGCTGTGTCTTTGCACTTTGTGGGGTATCTTTTGGCTCCTTCCTCTGAGTAGGTTCACTCCGAACATGAGGGAAATTCTCTATGACATAAATGAGCAGTGATTGGTTGAGACAACTTAAGTGCACGGTGAGACATGTGCTCATATAAAAAACAGATCCCATTGTCAGCCTTACAAAAATATAATCAGAACACAGAAAGAAGAAGCAGCAGTGAAGTCCTGGTTGAAATTGAAATCCCTGACAATGAGCTTTCAGAGCATTTACAAATCCAAGCATTAAATCTTACATTCCAGAAAATAAAAACCCATTTAAAGTCAAGCATACACGCCTTCCAAGACTTACCTGTGTTAACAATGTTAATATCAGCATCATCATTCACATTATTACAATGCCAAAGCGGAACACTGAACATGATATTTAATTTGGTAACTTGTCTAAATACTGTTTTAAGCCCATTAGACATACACATTAACTGACTGTGGCCAAAGAACAATGCAATTCGATAAATAAAAACACTTAAATGATCATCCAAGCATTATACACACACTCACATTTCAAATAATAAGGGTAATAATACTGTTTGTGGAGATGTGAGCTGGCTTATAACACACATGCCTGATGGCAAAGAGCATGAGGAAATGTTCTCTGGAGAGGAAATTAATCTTATAAAGCCATAAAAAGGCATTCCTGTTTCTGATAACATAGTTTTCTTAAACTAGCTGCATGTATCACATCACTTTTCACTGTTTCAAGAACAAAAGCACTTCATTTCAAGGAACACTTCAGCCTTTCCTTCAACTAACTGTTTTTCTCCACACATAAAGCAAAGGAGTGAACATTCCTTTGCCAAACACATTTTATCTTCTCAATGACACACAGCACTGAACTCATGGTCTCATGGACACAGGCTCCTAAGAGAAAAGATTCAACTTGTCTTGACACAAACCATGACCAGATAGGAAAGGGGAAAAAAGAAAGAAAGTAACACAAATTGACTGCGGTATTGAAATACTCTCATTCCTCAGGGAAATGAAGCGCATGGAAGTTAATACTTTGGCATCCCTTTGGAAAATGAGTTCACATCGGCACAGTTCAAACATCAGGTCGAGCTGCGCACAACATACAGAATCCCATCACTGTGCAATCTGATGAAACTTTGATGGCAGATATGTTGTGGTTGATATAGGTAAAGCTATGATTTACAAAACCCCAATGAGACTGGGGGAGAATGTGTGCTTCTCTCCACAGACCACAGATTCATACCACAGAGGTTCCACTTATTGGCCTGTATCACAGTGCCCCCTACTGGCAGGCAAAACTATGATAGCAGCACCTCACATGGACGTTTTTCTTGTTTAAAACAAAGCAGTGACCACATCATGCTACAGTTAAAACAATCAAGACAAAATTAAGATAGATCAGACCATAACCCAACAGCTTTGTGGTAGGGCAACTTTCCCATACACCTGAAATTAAGTAAATCAAGTCCTTTGATTCGCTTTTCTAAGATGAGAACAATAGCAAAAGCATAAAGATGAAAACCTCAAAAGGCCAAACTATTACATGAAAAAATAAGCTTTATTACAATAATAGTAGAAGTCATTGAGAGTAAGTCAATAACAACCTCACTGGCTATTCTAAGCCATAACAAAGGAGCCGCTTCAGTTCAGTGTGCAAAATTTTCTGCAGGTTTTTCCAAATAAACAAGATCATAAACGCTCTGTCTTTGAGTTTATCAAATTGTCATTTGATAAAATTGCTGTCTGATCAGTCAATTATGCTTTCAAATAAAATGTTTTGATCGTTCATCAAAAATTATGCCAAATGTTTGCTCAATACGGTTTACTTTCTACTTCAATGTTGACATAAATAATCACAATAAATCATTTCTATTGCCTGGCTTCTCCTTAGAAAATGCAAACAAATGACACTTGCGTATGGATCTTGACACTGCTAACACCTTGAAACTTCTCCTCCTGGGTTAAATAAACATCAATATCACTTCTTGCATATTTATGGTGTTCTTTTTGCAAGAAGCAGATATATGACAAGTTCACAGATTGCTTGTGCTTATTTGTTCAGGCACTAGAGAGCAGGCATATCTTTCCTCCAGGTTTGGCAGCTTGTTAAGTGATGATTGTTGTTAGGTAGCAATATACCCTTGACCTGGCAGCTCTGATCAGCGATTGGCTGCTTTAGAGTCCTTGAATGTAGTCCTGCTAGCAAAGGGCTATTCATATTTTCTGGTGAAAATGTGTCACATTAATTGGGGCTTATTATCTTGCAGAAGGACACAGCCATCAAACTACATTCAAAGCAAGAAGATTCAGAGGGCAAAAATGGAATGTTTACTGTTGGATTGACAGCATGTTTTTCTTAATTACAACAGACAGAGATACAATACTTGACAGAATGGATATCAGTGTCGGTATATGACCAAGTGAATATCTCAAGTACTACTTATGTCAATGTTAAGACGAAGCAAAGCTTACAATTTTTTGCATTAATTTCTAACCTCCGAGATGCCAATTTTTGACACTACCCAACTGTTTAAATTCTACTTTTTTCCACAGACCCATCTCAACAAAAACAATCAAGCATCAAAGTAATAATTGAGTTTATGTCTTCTTGTCAGTGAAGTCATTTGGAAATCTTGTGGCTAACTCGTCCTCCAATAAAGCGGACAGAAGTGAGGTGCTGAGACGCATTATCATTCTCCTATGTTGCAATAACAGTCTCCACCGGTGTACTCATTACATCCTTCTCCCTCCATCACTCCCTTCATCGAAAAGAATATCACTTCTTAAAGCATTCCATTTCACTTGTACATCTGTCCTCTTGCTCATCTAATTTTTCCATTTCATCTGCTCACTCTTTCACACTCCCTCCCTTGGGTTCACATCTGTACTCGATTTAGAAAGGTTCTGCTGGTACGACGTTTTGAACAAAACCTAACGCCAAAGTAGACAGATGAAGCAAACAATATACAGAATAAGTCAATGAAAGGAGGCATTAATTGTTAACTATATGGATTAAAACGATCACTTAATGAAAATATAGAGTGAGTAAATGGTCAGAGTAAAGGAACAGGTAGTGTTTTATGACTCGTGATAAAGTCTACCTGCTTGGAAACTGTTGTCACTACTTTTCCTCGTGTGTCTCTCAACAACAGGCTGAAACTCTGTGCCACACGGCATAATGTAAACTCAACGGGGGTTTCAGTTGTTCGTTGAACCGTACTTACACCACTTTCCATTCATATACATGCGGCAGCAAGGATGCCTGCACACATCAAACACCAAGGAAAACACCTCAGGTATATAACAAGAGTATGTAGCCTGAACGGTAATAGTGAATTGCATGCAGATGCTCTAAAACGTGTTTGTGTCTTTAAGGCACTTTACTGAAACCTACCTCAAGGTTCTTTGATTCGTGGAGGTCATTAAGGCAAGAACATTTTGCCAAAGAAAACAGAGAGCTTGTTTTGATGTTTAGCCTGTGAAGGTTATACATGTGCCGACAATCATCATTCACTTGGAGTACGATGCAGTTTGTGACAAAAAGACTCAACTGAAAGAGGTGCACTCATCATCATCATTATCATCACCATCATAATCATAATCATAGCAATGCCTGTGCTGTCAGAATGATTTCATGTCTGAATCATATAGCTTTAAACGACCGCCAAGTTTCCATTTCTACCTTTCAGAGTAGAACAGCATCTAAACCATCGGTTATGTGGAAAAAAAAAAAAGTGCCTGAAGTTTCTCCTGACAATGAAATGTCATTGGAGTCTGTTGTAGCTCACATGCTGATATCAGCGCCCACCTGTGTCTATGTATGTATAAGAACACCCTGGGGGTGGCTGCATAGGACTCTACGAGGTACCACCATGATCGGAGCACAATGGTGCGCTAGCTGCTCTGCTGTGGGGCCCTTGGTACTTCTCTAATAATCTCCCCAGCATGTGTTTATCTTTGTTGGACCAGGTTGTGTGGAGGAGGCAGTCGGGAAAAGGGAGGCAGACAGAATCCTGCCAGCCTGCATGTGAGGAGCCCGCAGATCCAGAGGGACTGCTGGCTTTGTTTGAGTGTGTGTTCATGTGTGTCTGTCTGAGAGACAGAGATGGCAGCAATACAGCTATGCCAACAAGAGTTATGGTCTGACTTACACAGACACACAGGAAAAACATTTAATTGCTAAAGGAAAATAAATGAATTTAAAAAACAGAAGTCTCTCTCGAGCTCCATTGTGTCTAATGTGTTCAACGTTAATCTTACCCTTTGGGGACATTTGTTGTTGGGTTAATTACACACCACCAGGAGCCCTCATTAACACACATACAAATATGTGCATGCATCAGGACACACAAATACACTATGTTCAAAACTTAAGAGCACAACTTGAAGAGATGAAATTAGGTGGTCCAACATGGGAAAAACAAAGCTAATGAAGTATTCACAGAGAGTGAGGTCACTCTGGACTTGCTTGGGGTCAAACCGTCTCCCACACCTTTAATGAACAAACTCGCCCTCAGATGTTTAGAGACACTTGGGCCACAGCGGCCAGGGTGCCCTGCTCAGTCATCCAATACACCAGCAGCTCATCACATCCTGCACAAGCATGTGCTTACACCAGTGTGGAGGCTTTGGACAATATGAGTGGAGTAAGGCAAACTGCAATCCTGATACACAAACAATT
Source organism: Leuresthes tenuis (assembly GCF_036924035.1). Taxonomy (NCBI): domain Eukaryota; kingdom Metazoa; phylum Chordata; class Actinopteri; order Atheriniformes; family Atherinopsidae; genus Leuresthes; species Leuresthes tenuis. The sequence continues at coordinate 10,692,856 of NW_027325365.1, read as the reverse complement.
AACCCCAGAGAATTTTACTGCCCTCTCTTCTGCCTGCCATCCGTGCTCATTAAAGGCTGCTACTCAGTGAAGACATTAAAGCAAACAAACAAAAAAACCTTAAGAAATATTAACGACAAATGCAAGCATTTCTTTGTCTCACTAATTTTAACTTTAGAGAAGGAACTTGTTCTTCACACTCCTGGAGGGTGGACCACAAGTATCAAGGGCGCAGTAATGGGTGACAAGGTGACCAGTTTGCACCTGTCTTTCCTTTGCCTTCACTGAACAGCGGGACATCTAATGACATTGCAGGGGAGCTTCACACATTCAATTATAGATACAACTGCAACAGATTTGGAAAAGAGTATAACATTTCCGTCGGAGAAATTGCCCCAGATTATTTAGAACAGATAACGCGCTTGAGATGGGAATACCTGTAAAATTAAATCCCTGGCAGTGCTGTTGCTAATGGACATGAGAATGATGGTGAGAGAATGGAAAACTGTGTATCAAGATTTGTTCCGATTACGTCAACGTAACAGTGTACAACAATGAGAAACAAAGAAAACACATTTGATCTTCTTCATTCAGTGAATGGGGATCTGTTCATTTTGTAACCTGGCCCTGCCCACATATCTGCTTGACAGCAGCTGACACCGACCTATCCAGTCTCTACTTAGCAAACAAACAAACAAAATAAATAAACTATATGTGCATACATCTTTGAAAATTATTACCAAGAAAGCAGAAGGAATTATTCAAGCCTTATAGAAGCTGAAGTGTAACAATGGTAATGTTTTCACTTCCTATTCTTCAGCAACCTGGGAGCTTCTAGCTAGCCTTGCCAGGTTCCCTGGCCTATCTAACCCAGCGCTCCCAGAGCAAGCAGATTCCGCAGAAAAAAAACAAAAACGCCCACGGTCAGCTCAGTTTCAACCGAGATTAAGTGAGCAAGCCTCCCATTGTGTCCCATGCTATGGCTCCTTGGTAGGCCTTGCTTCTAGTGAGTTCTCCACCTAGCCTTTAATAACTTCTCCTTATAGCTTGCCATCGTTCCATTGCACCTGCTCCTCACAGTGCATGCAAATAGCTTTACATCCCCATACAGGCTGTCTGCGGGTTTCCTTTTTTGAGACTTTTGGCGATGCTCTGCAGACTCAAAGCAGAAATCCTCATACATCTTTGATGGCCGATCACACTATGTCTTGTTGCACACAAAAAAGCATCTTACAGACATGTTACAAAGGTTGCAAACCTGACTTTTAGAGTAAAAGAGAAACCATATAACACCATAAACCTTAGAAACTACTAGGTGTGACACAGAACAGCAGCATATTACAACAAATCCAGAAACACAATCAAAAGTGAAACCTAACTTGGAGTTTTAAAAGCAAGTTAGGTTTTCTTTTCTCAAGAAATCTCTTGCAGTGTTCATCCTGTTCTTATTGCTCTCTCAATGAGAGGACAGAGGAATGAAAATGTGGATGTCACATGAAAACCACATTTTCAGGTGATAATTGTGGTTTGTTTTTTTTTGTCCTGCTGAGAAAATCCAATAAATTTGCCCACTCCTGACTACACGGCAGGGACTTACATGCATTTCCTGAATGGGAGTCTGGATCAGCTACCACAACAAAAAAATCAGATTTCAACACACCAAGGGAGAGCGACTTCTTCCTCTAATAACAACACTACACTGCTATGCCACTGCAATGTCTACACTACCATTTCAAAGACAAAAGCCCATTAATCAGTCAATAATCAACACACTATTGGAGATGAGCCATGAAACAGTAATGGCACATTATAACAAACAACCTAAATGCAAATTAACTTAAGTATGGAAGCTTCAATCAAAAATCTAAATTATATTTAAATGTGTGGTTTTAAGGAAAATGCAAAGAGAAATTATCATGAAAAATAATGACTGTATAATAATATAAAGAAGAACCTAATCGAAGAGAAAAGGTTACCTTGGCAACCTTGCTAGGCAAAACTAGAACATTGGAAGCTGTGAGACTGTATGAAGAACCTTGTCCCATGTTTAAAATGAGTGTGCACAGTGGTTCATAGTGATGCAGCCAAAGAAACTGAAAACTGCTATGGTGCTATGAACATAAAAAACACAGGAGAATTACATGACATGAAAGGAGAAAAGCAGAAACTGCTTCATCACTGTAGCTAAAAGCAGGTTTGTTTGAGGTTTTATGTTTTCCTGAGCATCTGTTTAACCAATTATTTTTTCTAAGAGCATATTCTGTTGAAGTGAACAGCATATGTAAGAATACAGATAGATGGATAACTGTTGATAAATAGGATTGGTAATGTGTATATCTATTAATATGTTAAAAGTCATAAGCTTATGGAGCTGCTCTTTGTGCCTGATTGCAAAGCACGGTAATCTTGTGAAGACAAGGGATATCTGAATGTTGAACACTGCCATTGGCTTGATTTCATGTGTGGGGTGAAACTGCAAGGTCTGTACACTGTTGAAATGGTGCAGGCTGCACAGAAAATGGCTTCAAATTCAGTTAATTCTGATGGTTTGTAAGAGGTCCAAACGATCCGGACCATTGAATCACTCAACCTCTACTTAAAATACAAACCAAAAATAAATAAATATTAGAATGTAAATCATGGCGAGATGGTGTATTTTATGTCCAGTGTCCAGTGCATTCACAGGGTAGTGATTTTAATTGTTTTGTTTTTTTTGTTCAAGCTTAAGTCTCTATAAATATAAATTATATAAATAAATATATTTATTTATAAATATATATAAATAAAAACTATAACATGTTCTTCACATGTGCTTTAGACATCAAATATCCTGAATTCCACTTCTTGGTGCATATATATAAAATCAAGATGTAGCAATCCTCTGGAGTTAATTCAAGTTACATAGTACGTCTGTTGTGTCTTTCCATCCTGGGGATGCCTGTGGCTTCAGGAAGGTTAATAAGCTTCGTTACCTCAGCTGTACCTGGACTGGAGGAGTGTACAAAGTAGAAGTAATCTGTACATTTTTTTCTAAAATCACTAACTCCCCTACTTTACTATTTCCAGCTGTGGCTGTACCTGTACTCCTCATGCAGTAAAACATTTACACATGGGCTTGACATCATTCATCTCAAATATAGCGATGAGTAACGTGGGTTTGTATAAAATACAGAGATGATGAAACACCTGCTGGAATACAGTGTTCAGCTGCCTGCCCGCCCACTGTGAATTTAAATGTTAACAGAGTCTGTGTTTAAATTGAATGTCCTCGATTTGGTGCAGAGTTACAAAGCTTTTCTGTGCTCATGTATTCTCTAAAAGTGAATGCTAAATTCCCATGACCCAGCCCTGCCTTTATCCTGAAGTGTTACTGATGTAGTTTCCTTTTACTTAAACGTGTAGGAGGAGCAAAAGTGCAATAACAGTGCAATACCAACAAGATACCAACAGCTTAGCATGAATAAAAGTCTTAACTGAAGCTGCACAGCAGGATGGAGCTCCATCACAGTTTGTGACTACACTGTTTGCTTATCCAATGAAAAACACTGTAAAAGATGCAAAATTCTAAATTAAAAATTCACATTTGCAGCAGCCTTGTTCTGTCTTCTGTATAAATATATCTTCATATGCACAGCTTTATATTTTTCTGCTTTTCTGATCAAAATGACAAAATAGTAAATGTCTAGGAATGTTGTAATTCAGAGAAATCACAGCTTCTGCTACTGCAAAAAAAAAAAAGAAAATCCAACATACAAAGAAGAGGCTTCAAGAACGTGTCCCATATGGAAAATAAAAATAAAGCTTTCAAAAAATAACCACAGGTACTTGATATCTGAGCAAATTGGAGAACTTTTTTTTCAAAACCAAAAATAATCAACGCAGTGACTGAATGTGGAATAAAAGTGTAAACAAACAGTCATTCAATAAAACACAGACAGATTTGAAATATGCATGCTGTGGATACTGCAGACAGGCAAAGATAAGAGAAAAAAGATCGGAAGTTTCTGACTTCAGGTTCAAGGGAGATGACAGGGAATGGGAGCTGGAGAAATACACAAAAAGGGAAGGAGAAGGAGGATGAGGAAGTAAGCACAAGAAAGGGAAAATAAATAAAAGAGAAGGTAAAAGCAAAGGTTAACTGTATCGATATGTGTATCCTGAAGGGAAACTGAGAAATGTATGATGGACAGTTTATGTGCCTTCTAGAGAAAGAGGGTGCAGAGTATTTGGAAAGCCAGAGATGAGTCTTAAATCAAGGGATTGACCTGTGGCTCAATCAAAAAAGAGGAAAAAGAAAAAAGAAAAAGCTGCAATTCGCTTGAAACTGAAATAGAAAACATTACTTTTACTTGTCATTTCAGTAATGAAAGCACATCAAAAATCAAGATGAATAAATAGAACCATAGACTAAATGAGTTGTCTCTGACTGTAGCTCCATCCGTCAGCACGTATTCTGAACATTTTACAGCAACTCATTTTTAAAACTAAAGTAAAATAAAGTTTAACAGCACTGAATTCACCATCTAGACTGTCTACAAATCATTACAAAGATTACAAAGTCTTGAGTTCCAGTGGTCCCAAGTTTGGCAATTTCCTTGAAGTGTCACTGCTTTTTAGTGTTTTGGTGTCTTCTGTCTGTTTTTCCCTTTTTCAGATAACCGTGAAGCTCAATCTGCAATCAGGCTGTTCTCTCCCCTCAACCTTTTCTGTCTGTGCAGTAATTTACCTCACTGTGGCGTCGCGTGGGGGGGGTCATGACTGTTTATATTCATGGAGGCACGGAGGACTCAGATTGTTTACCTTTCTTGTAAGTGACATCCCGGTTCCTGTCTTCCCCCCAGTGCTATGCTGTCTCTGTGCAGTTCCTCCCCAACCAGATTGGCTGTGGGAATGTCACCCCCTGGCCCATTTGTGGACAAAACCTATTCCACCAAAGAGGCTCAAAGACAAATTAAACGTAATGCCATGTAACCAACTCAGCAGGCTACTATGTGCTGTGAGGCAAAGAGTTAGCCAGCAGAGATACAGGCACATGTGTGCACCTCAATGTCTGTGTGGAAATCACGAGTCAACGTGGAGCCAGATCCAAAGCACCTCTGGAGGCCGGAGTGAGATTCAGATACTATTGAAACATCTGCTAGTACAACTGATTAATTGACTGTGAGTTAAATGTGAAGCTAACAGAGTTTGTGATCAGTCTCATATAAGATGAGATTATAAAATACAGCGGGTGGCTGATTTCTAAGGATAACTGCTGCAGGGCTATCACAGAAAAAAAAAACTGCCAACCATTGCTTAAGCAGAACAAAAGCTATGAGCCCCTGAAATTAATACCTGGCAAGAAGAGTAAAAAAGCTGAAAAAAGTTAATGACAGAATGTTGGTTGTTATTAAATCTGTAAACAAATAAATAAGTACTTTTTTGTTTGTGATATTCCAGTTGATAAACCAGAACATTTTTACTCAGTCTGCATAAATGTGCCATTTAATGACTAAAACTATCAGAAGTTCTCCAAACTTAAAAAAATGACAACAGTCAAAAATGTTCAATCCAGTGGAGGAAGCCATCCACGCAGTGAACAGTGAACCATTACACATCAAGCATTCCCTATAAAAGTCCCTGCTCTGGATTAGGCATGCACTCCATATTCTGCTGTCTGTAATCATGTGTGTTAGTTAATGAAGCTCCATCGGGGCTTTTCCATGTGAAAAGCTCCACTGACGATGCTGACACTGTCCTCTTTCAAAAGACGAGTCCCATTGTTAATAAGCATCCTATGACTCAATTAGGCAGGCTTGCAGATGCCGCCCGTTTTCGAAGACACAAATACAAGTACACACACTTAGGAACATGTTCACGGGCAAACTTCACTTTGGAATAAATTACACTAATATTACACTGATACAGATGAATATTTTTGGGGTAGCCGGAAGACACATTCATACATATACAATCATACCAATAAAGGCCAAATAATGGTAATTGTGTATGGTGCATGGAAATGGCAAAGATAATAAGTATTGTTGTGAAACAATAATAATATAAAAATAAATCACATTTAGCTGTCAAAGGGAGTTTTTTTTTCTGAGCAATAAATTCACGTTGGTGGTTAAAAAAACGTATCATTGGTACTGTACAAATTACTTTCGTTTTTCCCAATTGTCTTTGTGCCGGACTTATTTTTCAGTCTATGAGCACACTTGGAACAAGATATGTGTTGTCTAGGCAACGATTTTAAACAGACCAAATGTATTTAAAGTGAAAGAAAATGCTTGTGCAATAGTAAAATAACAGCAAATGCAATAAAGTGCTTAAATAAAGACAAAAAGGAAGTAAGAAAAAAACGTATCTGTGTGGGCCATTGGAGAATCAAAAAGATGACAAAGACTCCCTCAAAAGACTGACATATCCCAAGGTTAGGTGCGCAAAGAGCAAGAGAGTGAGCACTAACAAAAGAAAGAAAATGTTTAGATTCACAGGGGATATTTATTTTTGAAGAGACAGTTTTGATGAACATCACACTGTACCTTGAAGGCACATAAAAGTTAGCAGGGTGTAGGCTCAGTAGGCTGTAAGCGGCAGGTATCAAAGACAGCTAATGTTCAGAGGGCCAAAGTTAAAGTGCACTGTGATAGCCAGAATGGCTCTCATCTGAAAAGAGAAGATTAAAATCAGTGGGACATCACAGCGAGGCAATATGAAGTGGGAAAGAGAGGAAATTTCTCTCTCATTCGCACTCACTCGTTTTCTCTCAAAGATATACACACACATAATACATCCTCCTACAATAAACCAATTACTTGTCGTTAATATTTAAGAGGCAAATTTCCATTCATATGTAATATATTAAAAACGTGCAGGGATGAGCAAAGAAAAGGGCTGACCCTGAGATATTCACAGTGGGCTAACTGCCCCAAACAGAGAGAACTGAACGTCAGTGTTTTGTGTTTTATTAAGACAAATGTTTCAGGCCTGCACCACCAACTAATGGCCTCGCTTTTAAAATGTGGAAAATGAGAAATCTGAGCTTCTTCTATTCAAAGTGGGATAACAGCCTCTTTACCTTGTTTGAAGAAATAATGAACTTTAAACCCAAAATGAATGACAGAGTTACTGAAATATGAGGAAAGGTTCTCATAACTATTCAGCCAATGTAGCCTGTTCTGCTCAGGGACTGATGACAGTTTGCTAAATGAGTATGTGGTAAAATGCAAGTTGTCATCATGTTTGCGAGAGACCATTGCTGTTAAACAATGAGCCAGAACTTGCGAGGGGGGGCCTTTTTAACAAGGCTGGCCCTTACTCCAGATGTCCAAAGATGATTTCAAAAGCTAGCGAACAAAGTTGAGATAACAAAAAGGAAAGAGACCAAGTTCACAAAAATAAGAGGCCAGGAAAAAGATAGACAGAAGAAGCAGCCTTGGCAGAAGCTCCCGGTTCTCAATTAACACAATCAGTAATAAACAGCCAGATTCTCCTGGGAAAACATACGCAGACCATCAAGCCTGGCTTCCCAACGAGCTGACATGGAGAATATCCAAAGCTTATTATTATACATGCACCATCAATACAAGGCAGACTATCCCATAGAGTGCTGCAGTGTTTTGAGTTGAGCTTAAAATCATTAAGCTAAGGCCCTTATTACATTGTATCTAAAGAGGCAGAGCTTCAACAGCGTCTTTTTTTTCCAAGAGCGACAAGCTTTTTAAAAGGTTTTCTTTTATCATCAAGACTTTTGTCAGTGAATTAACAGCTCAACAGGATTAAGATATTGTGAGTATAGCTCATTGTTGCAACAGTTGCTACGGTGTTCAGAGAGCCAACACATGTGCCCATAGACTTGTACTAAAGGCGAACTGTAGGGGCCACATCACACAGTTTTGCTGCCCAGCAACAGTTTTCTTGACTGAAAGCTTTGAGTGTCATGTGAGGAGGCCGACCATGCGCGAGTGTGTTTGATCCTGTGTACAGGGTCAGCCCTGATGCTAACAGACTTATTAGGGGACTTATTAGTGAGAGTCAGAGAGCCAGTAAACCCCCCACTGATTCCATCATTACTGCTGTTGTGACTGTGTCATTACCGCCATGCCGCTGAGGCTTTGTGGCAGGAATTGAGAATCTGCTGGTGTCCTTAGCACGTTGCCTCAGTGGGGAGAGGGTGCGTGTAGGGTTGAGATGTATGGACACTGGTGAAGGAAAACAGGTGTCAAGAGTGAAGAAAACTACTGAAGGATTTGATCAAATCCCTTCAGATGAGGGAGCAGCTGCCATCACTTATAGTGAGGCTTTAACCAAGTTACATTTCCACTGCTGACCTTTAGAGCAACGCCTTAGTTTGAGAACTATCAGAAAAGTGAAATATAGAAAGGATAAAACTGAATGCATGAAGCAGTTAGTTGTTATACATGTAGAAAAAAAATAATAAATAAATTAAATAAATAAGGTTTTTGCTTGATTTATTTCAGATTAAATGCAAATAGAAATACTGACAATTATATTGCTAAAGTCTTCAGAAAAGGAATTTGTTTCATATGTTTTATCATATAAATGATGCACAACATCTTCTCTTCAAATCAATGTGGTATCAATAATCTGTATTGATAAGTGCTGTTGGAGAAGCCCTTTGCATCATCAGTGCTCATTTGCAAACATATTTATTTCTAAATCCCAAAAGGGATTTTTAAACAGGATGGTCACAGAGTTTATGCTGGTTTGGTTGGTCACCAGAACCCTACTGATTAAAGCACACAGCGAGTGCAACTACAGCACTGGGTTTTGGGCCGGAAGCCAGTGCTTTGTCAGACAAAACTGAGAGGACTTCTTTTAAGTTAGGCACTGGTGGAAAAAAGGGGTAAAACATATTTATAAAACATAAATCTTCTTGTCCTAATGGGTTTCAAGCCTCTTATCCCTCTCTTTTACCAACAATGTGGCTACTTATGTGAGTAAGTAAAAGTATCAATTTCTGAGAGATGTCAGACATCTTCATTAGTGTACATCCTCTCTGCACGTGCACGTGTAAATGAGTTTCAAACCGGAGCGCTTGGGGAATAAAGATCAACTGATATGAACTGGAATCTGAGTGTAAGAATAAAAGATGCAGTTACAGTCTGAATAGTGTCATAAGCTAGTCAAAGGCCCAAAATCTACAGTTAATATCTAGTTGTGTAAAGTTCTGTTGTGGATCCTACACAGGAAACTAAAAGTAGTAGGCAGAGTCTTCACACCACTGAAAATTTGAATTCTTTCTGTACTATGAAGTAACAAAAACACTGATTTTCGGGGCTTTCATTAAATATCTCTAGCAATTGAACTATTAGCCACAATTACAGAAAATGACTCATTTACAAAATAAAATTATTATCTACGTTAAAGAAATGTTAAGAACTGTATCAGAGCGCATCGAATCTTTTCCTCAAGCAGCATTTTCATACAGATGTTTTTTAACAATCAAAAGTGGTTAAACATTTACAGAAGACAAAGTTATTGTATAGTGGCAAATAAAGCACAACAATTGTTGTTTTTTTGGTTATTTTTTAAAGTAATCTCCTTTCTTCCCTTGTATTGTTGCTGCTGAGAAGAACAGACATCACCATCACAAAATGGCACATGCCCTTTGTCTGTCAGCAATTGATGTGGGCAATGGAGGAAACATTTTGGAGGAGAAGAGGTGTGAAGTTTGCCAACATCAATCTTGTTTCAAATTGAACTGCAAAGTTCCAGCTGAATGAATTGGCTTTCAAATGCAGGAGGCCATAGCTGCACACATTCAATCCCAGAGTGAATCTGATTTGATCCCAAGAGCCTTACAAAGGCACAACCCACTGATTGATAAAGCGAACTGTGGGGAGATGAGAGAAAAAAAAAAAAAAAAAAGAGGCCGAAGTCAATAGAGAAAAATGTAGAGAAAGAGGGGAAAGCCCAAGCAGTAAAAAGGCAGAAAAGAGTTAAAAAGACTAGAGCAAGAAAGCAAATGAAAAGGGCAAAGCCTATTTGAATGAAGAATAAAATAACATGTAGTGGGGCTGGGTTGTTCTACAGGGCCCATTTAAAGCCTCGTACACAAATTGTAAAGATGGAGAAAAAACGGGGTGGCGACAGGGAGAAACTAGAGATGTCTCTCTGTGATAACAGATTTTTCATCTCTGTGTGGGTGGGAATGATTTTATGATCGCAGAGCAAACAGTGGCTCCAGCGTTATAATTGCCTTGACAGCAGTGACTGAGGTGTGCCTTGAAGTGCAACACATTTGGGGTTCACTGTAAACAGCTTCATTCTTCCAACAGTAAAACCAGACACAATATGTCAAGCATTAAACAACACATCATCTTCAGCCAGAGGCTCCTTCGGTTCTGGAACAGGATGCCACCTATGGTCTCTTTACATTGTAACTTTTTCCCTTTGGGGTTAATAAAATACAATTGATTTAATTCAATTCATTGTTATTTAAAAAGCTGACGTTACAGAAAGGAATAAATTAATCTCCATTTATATTGCACAGCTTTATGCAACGTTGTCAAAACATCATCAGTGAAGAGCCTTGGTAGATCAGACAGATAGTTAAAATGGTGATGATGATGATGATAATAACAGTTTGTGTTGCTTTTGCTGTTGTTGTGTGCATGTGGGTACCCTGTACACTTAGAGAGAAAAAAAGAAAGAAAGACTTTAGTTGAAGGTATGTTTTCATACATGTACTTATTACAGTAGTTGAAGAAGCTGCATTTAGCCGGCTGGAAGTCTGGAAAACTTGAGCCCAAATATAAAGCAATGAGGGGGAAATCTGGAGAATTCACAGCAGCTGCAAAGTTTTTTCTGCTGGCCTGTAAGTCGTTTTCCAACATAATCATCAATATCAAGGATATGTCCAAATACGTGTAGCATGGATGCCATCAGAAAACGAGTAAGAACCCTCTCCCGTGATCCTCGAAAAACGGTAAATAAAACACTGATTCGATAGCCCCAAAGTAAGAAATAAATAAAAAAATGAAATATGCAAAGCATTCAATCAGATCATCCCATAATAAAAGACAAAGAAAAATAATAAAAAGAAACGGTCTTAGAAGACTAAAGCTGAGCTCAAAATCCCTCTTGATTATCATTTCTTTTCTTGGTAAAACTCATTAAACAGCAAGACCCATAAAAGCAGCAGGGGAGATGACCGTCTTACATTCTCGGTTGTTTTAGAGGCCTCTAAGCGCAATAAGCAGCTGAAAATTGGAGGCTGTTAAAGTGATTTTTTTTCCCTTTTACTGCCAAAGTGTTGTTCTTCAACAATGCAAGTAACAAGCAAGAATCTCAAGGAAGGTGGAGATAACAGGAGGCTTTTTTTTGCACCATTTTCTGAGGGCAGCTCTGCGGGGAAGGCATTTACACCTGCTTGCCTCATCTTTCACAACACACGAAGCCCCAAAAGTGTGCTTTACTTTTAAATATCCAAATCTTGTAGCTAAGATGGAAGTACCAACAAAAAACAGGCAAGGGACAAAACCAACAAGTTACGGATAGGAACATTTTTTAAGAAAATGTAATTATGGCAGACAAATGAAAATGGTTTCCACCAGTGACTTGTTTATCAAATAAGGGGAAAAGATTAAGGACGCACTGTTACACTACATCCGGAATTAATCTCGGAAGCTTGACCTTCCAGCTGGACACTCAAAATCACCTTAACTGGCACCAGTTTCAGTTAAACAGCCGGACTTTAAGTTGAAGAACGAACACAAACAAACAAAGTTCAAGCGGATATGACGGAGGGATCTTGTTGATGAAATCTTGAATGTTTAACCATCACCAATACATTTGATAGCACTGCATGAATCATGAAATGCACAAAAGAGGAAAATAAATGAACAACTATCTCATTAAAGGAATATCCATTCTAGCACCTTTTCTGCAACACCATCTACATCAAAGCCCCTCTCATTGACTTTCAACTGCACTGACTGGGAGTGGGGTGTAGATATAAAAAATTAAACAGCATTTCTCATTCATGAGAAAATCATGTTCTGTTTCAACAATAGAGGGAAAAGAGCTGATTCAGTGAAGCCACTGCAGGGGTAATTGATAGGGATCCAGCAAAGGTAACTCCTGGGGGAAATACTGGATCATGAATTCCTACCATGCCAGCGGGAACATGGACTATCTATAGAGCTTTCTTTTTAAAAACCCCAGCGGGTGAGAAAGTGAATTTAATAAAGAATTTAAAAGGGCATCTGAAGCTGAACCACAGCAATGTGTTTGCAGAACTGTCTTTTACCCCAAGAATCTATCTGAAAGCTGTGCAATACCGTGCTTATTTACATTAAATGTAAATAACTGCTTTCTTGTTCATTTATTCATGAAACTAAAAATGCTAATTAAATCTCTGTCACAAAAAGTCTTGACCTTCAGTTACTTTTCGAATGTTACAGAACACATGTATTAAATATGCATATACAGCGTAGAGACGAGAAGAAAGTGACATGACAGCCAGGCCTATCCCAGCCGCATCATTAAGCTTCGCAACAACTGTTTTTTTTCCGACCAACATCCCTGTTCTATCTGTTTTATCTTGGGCAAATCGCCTTGTGGCAGCTCAGGGAAAGCATCTATTTATTTCACAGCACAAAATAGAGTTGAGTCGAGTTTGTAGGCCTGGAGGCTTTTAAACAGGCTGAGCAAGAGAAAGCTGGCATGTCAACTGGTGTCCAAACAGAGGGTGGGTATATGGGAAAAGTTGGAGGATTGTGTATAGTTAAGTCCGTACACGCTGACAGAGCTCCGATTTGACTGTTCTTCGCTTGACAGGACTCTGACTTCTCCCCTCCCACTGCTGCTAGAATTAGAGGGGAGTGCTGGACACATACATACTGTCAAAGAAGTGGAAAACAATCAAATTGTCATGGGGGGATACATCAAGTGCCTTCATACACTCACTTCCACAAAGAAGAAAAAAGAAAAGAAAAGAAAAGAAAAAAAAATCGCTTGCAATGTTTGTGTTATTCATTAGCACGTTAGGTTGCCTGGTTGTGTATCTGAAAAACAAAATGGCCGCAACAAGGAAACCCCCAGAGCTTCCTTCACAAAAGCCTCACGCTTCTGTCTTGATGGAGGACTGATCTACTGGACTGGAAAAGGCAGGAAGCAAACCAAGCATAACCACCCTGGGTTCACACATTCATGTGTGTTCAGTTCAAGTTTGTGCACTTGCACATCTCCAAGTGTAAAAAAAAAAAAAATCTAAAACTGCTCAATAAAAAGACCAAATGGAATATGCAGGGATGTGGCATTTCTAGCTCTCTCAAAAGCACAAACATGCAGCAGCAAGAGCACCAGTGTCTCTAATTGGCATAGAGATTTGAATTGAGAGCATGGTGTTCAAATGTGTTGGAAAAAATACTTGGTTTTAAGATAATTAACATTTCAGTGAGAAATCTTGTTGTCACAAGATGAAAGCGTCTTAGCAACTACATCCTGAGAGGCTAAATGAAGCATGTGTGTGAAGATTAATTAAGAACAGGGTGGAAAGAGATGACACCTTCTTACCTTTACTCTGCGAGGAGAAGCAGAGGGAGAGCTGAGCAAATAGGTCAGGATTCTCAAACTTCTCTTCTTTGACTTTGATCCAGAAGCAATTCTCTGCCATTTCCTGAGGCACTATCTGCAATGACACAAGGATTCCATTATCACCACAATCAGAAACCGTCATTCCATCAACCCGCCACTCAAAAGTTCTTCTGGCTGGAAGATGGGGTTTGTAAGTGTTTTCCTGTGTATGGATGCACACATGACCTTGTGTGGCATCCTTAGCATCTGAGTGACAAACACAGAAGACCAAGAAAAGCTAATGGGGAGGGTTTGTCTTCACTTAACTATGATGTGTTAACAGACCAAAAGAGCACAGACACATTAAAGCTCCACATCTTCGAAACTCTGCGTAGACTTTACCAACGGAGACTTGAGTGAAACATCATGAGCTCTCTCAGAAGCAACCGAGCACCTGTACACTGAGATGATAACAGGCCACAGGGATGCTTTGGAGCTCCTCTTAAATCCTTTCCCCTGTACTGCTCAGTAGACTCGGAAGACATGAACAAACATATCTTTCATGTTGCACTAATTAGTACCTGATAGTGTGTGTGCCGTTGCGTGTGTGTTTTACATTCTGTTGCGTGCAGTGGTGAGAGCTTCGACTCAAAGGTCACTCATTGCACTGTGCCATTAACCTCCTCAAAACCACAGTAATCATTGTCAAGAAAGTGATGTAAGCAGCGCACTTATGCAACCCAGACAGAGCTCCGGTGGGTACTAGGCAATCATTCTCAGGCCATATAGTAACAGTGATGAGTGTAACAGCGTTGGAGAGTCTTCAGCTGCTTTAATAGAGGCTTATGAAACTTCCAACACAAGCTTGTTTTCTGTGAAGTATAGATAACAAAGTGAGTCTGCGCCCTTATTTGCTTTCATTCAATCCACTCAAAGTCATAGAGTGCACTCTTGTCATGTTTGCATCTTCAGAGAAAATGGTGAAAAAAGGGGAAATGGAGAAAGAAATTCAATAATCTAACAATTCAAACAATTCAAGAGTCTTGCCATTATCGCAACCACAACTGTTGGTAAGAAAAAGAGTTGCATATAGTCTAAAAAAAGAAGAAGCACTGCGTGAGTGAGCCTGAATGAGAATCTTTTTCCTTTTTTTGGAACCTAAACAAGGTTAAAAGGCGCTAAATAAATGCAGACCATTTTTACTCATAAAACTGTTGTTCAGTACAGGAAGAAAATGAGCTGTTTTTTATTCTCCAGTAAAATGGTTAAAAGTGAGTAACAACAACATGGAATTGTTTTTCCACACCTCCTACATGCAGGAATATACAGACTCGTATAATCACTGCGCTTCCAATGGTGGTTACGTGTTGTTGATAAGCTATGACTAAAAATTCGGACTGCCTAATCCCAAAATACCAACTGCCAGACAGTGAAAATGAAAGAAAAGTGCTGTCAAATGATGCCATGCTGTCCAAGAACTCAAACACAGCTCTTGAAGGACTCTTCACTCAGCTCCTGTCTGCAATCCTTCACACAAACCAATCTATAGATGAATTGTGCATATCTGTTTATATTGATTCTGAATGTTAAATGTTTAATATTATCATTTGACATTGGTTTGTTTCATTTTGTTTCCTTTTCTTATTAAACTCTCAGTCCATTAAATAAATGTGGGATTTTCCTAATGTGTTTTTCCTCCTTGTTTGAGGGAAGGCATTTGTAACAACTTGAGGTAATGAGCTAATGCCAAACTTAAATATGAGCCCGTCTCATGTTATTCTGTCATTTATAAATATTTGTAATCAGCCATTTAACATTGTGCTAAAAATTGTAATTATATCACAGGTAATGGGATAGAGTTTATGACTGTAATGGAAGCTAGAACATAATTATACATGTGCTGTTTATTTTGTCACTTGTACAGTGCCTTATTTAATCTTCACTAACAATTTTCTGTGGGAATTGCTGACACATCATTGAGTGGGTACATGCAGGAAATTATAACTAAAGCAAACATTTTCATAAGTGTGTCTGTGCTGGACTTGTCCCATGTGGGTGTCTTATACAATGCCTTTAACTAATAAAGCACTGCCTCCACGGCCCCTGCTTGACTGGAGGACTTTTACTCTAACTAAAAGTGTAATAAGCTCTGGTCAAAAGCCCCGTATGTATGCTGTATATCTATACTTATGCACGTGGAGGTCTGATTACATAGGCAGCACAAAGTTGTGGACATTCAGGGACAAAAGAACATGATTTTTGGTTCACGTTGCAGTTGAATACCATCCCTAACAAGGTACAAGTCATCTTTGTGTGTGTTGTAAATCATACTCTTGTTAGGCATAATTGTATGAAGAGGATAGAGGGGGTGCGTTCTCTATTCTTCACTTCTTGACACAGTTAAAATAAATAGTCACTCCCTGTACTTCAATAGTTACATCTGCAGCGCACAGAGGAGACAGAAGACTTGTGTGCTACTTAATCGACACAAAAGACACAGATTGTTTTTCTTTAGGTGGTTATGAAATTTAATTTGCATCATCAAACTAATTACCCTGTGGTGTCAGGTTAATGCTCCTGGACATAACCTGTTTCTGTACACGTTCCCAGACAGTGGATATCCGCTCTGCACTGCATGGACACAAATTATACATGCAAACCACATATACACTGCAAAAGAAAATGATTATATTTGTAATGCAAAAGGCAAAGACGAGGACAAGCTTCTCTGCTGCTGTATGACACTATAGGTGAATGCAACTACTGTTTAGCTCTGGCAGTTGCACACTTTGATTTCTTAAATATTCTTGAATTGACAAGATAACGCAACCGGCACCTTAAATTCAAAAAGTTATACATCACACATTTTAACTTGCACATGCAATGTAATCGAGAGCGGCAAAAATGAAAAATTCTAAATAAAACAATCGAAATCAAAATAAAGTTCAAGGTTACAGATGTCAAATCTTTGACTTCCCAGATCAGCCAACCTTTGCCTTTGATCACAGCTCTGCAAACTCTCACCACCATGGCGATGAATCTTTTAAGGGAGCAGGCTGCAGTCTCTCCCCATTCACCTTTTAAGGCATTCACAGAGCAGCTGTGCATTTGATGGCTGCATGGTTTAAAGCTACAGCAAAGCTCCATGGGGTTAAGGTTGAGTGTCTGACGTCACTGTGACATGATTGATAGCTTTCCATACTTATCTTTCTCCTTCAAGTACTTTTCACTGTACTGCCCAAAAACAGGTAAAATAACAAAGTAAAACTATTGGACATTCGGCAGAGTAGTGACCTCCTCATTTGTCATTGCCAACTCTCAGTTACCGGCGCTGGGTTGTTGGCCAAATCAGCAGCTGGATTTGGCAGGGCTTTAACCTGCAACTACAGCTGTTTAACAGTCTTAATTTTGTCTCTTGTACTGTGCCATATTGCGTAACCTTGACATGTGTTGGTGTCAGTTTCTGAGATGCCTGACAGTGCAGGATGAAGTGATATCAATGTCAGGAAAAGATCAAAAAGTTGTGATGCCCCTCTGGACAGCAACCCAACTACTAATACTTTTTGGTTTATGCTTCTTACCAGAAAACTGTAACAGACCATCTTGTTTCTTTGGAAAGTTCCATCTGCTAGTTCATTTTTTTGTAAGTAGAAAGAAGTATTGATATACTGGCGCGGCAGTCATGCTGTTTCGACGACTTGCGATCGTCTTTAAAAATGCTTTTGCAACTTGAGAGGACAGAGCAATACTGTATGCTGATCCTGTCTTTTTTATAGCACGTAAACCACTTTCTGAGATGAAAAACAATAATTACTAGATTTCAAAAGATGTTTGAGAGCCACAATCAAGGTTGCTGTTTTAGAAGTCTCAGATATAGAGTTTAATTTTGCAGGTATGTCATTTTGTACTAATACAAAAGCTGTGCTGTGAAACTTTGATTTTCTTAGCTGTATTGGTATAAGTTTTTTTTTCCTATTTTAAAATCCTAATCTAAAATCTTTTAAAATCCCTAAAAATACACATTTTGATTCTACTAAAACCATTGAACTTAAGTCACATTGAACTACTAACATGATGCCAAAAGTACCAGTCTGACATTTTGTTTGCTGTCAGAAATTGAAGGCTGAAGTGCAAGGTCACACAAATGTCAGTGGAAAGTCATTACAGTAATACTAAGAATCCTTAGGGCAATAGATAAATTACATACGGTCAAATAAAGTCAACACACAAGAATGCACCATTGAAATTGTATTCAAATGTGACAGAATTTAACACAATCCATTCTTCCTTCAATTATGCTAAAATTGTGCAAATCCAGGGACATTTGAGCAGTGAAAATTGTTTACTGTTGAATCCTTTGAAATGGGAAATGGCGCTGGGTGTGGAATAGTGTGGCCTGTGGCTGAGCGGTTGTTTGACTAGATTAAGAAAGCATCAGAGCAGAGCTGCGTCTGGTTTGAACCTTTAATTTGGCATTTTACTGTGTTGACCTGCAAGATCCAGAATCCACTGGCTATTTCATAGATGAACAGGGGCACAATATTTCCCTCACAGTCTCAAAGTCTTAAAATCATCAGAAAACATGATTTAATGAATGCACACAGTACCATACCTTGGTCCAGTTGACCCTCTTCATCACAGTTTCGGGCTTGTAGATTTTCTTGGGCTCGAGGCCATACGGCAGTTTAATGACGGGCAATGAAGGAGGAGGTGGCGGCCCACCAGGGCCTCTGAACGGAGGGGGCCCACAACCCGGGGGTGGTGGGGGCGGTGGAGGTCCTCCACCTGGGGGCGGGGGAGGTGGAGGTGGTGGTGGAATCCCAGCATGGCCAGGGAGAGGAGGAGGTGGTGGAGGGGGTGGCGGACCGCCACCAGGTGGGGGAGGAGGCGGTGGAGGTGGAGGTGGAGGTGCTGCTCCGCCTGGTAGTGGTGGTGGAGGTGGTGCTCCAGTTGCTGCTGGGCCTGCAGCAATCTGCAGACACAATACAGAAATGTCAGTGACGACCACATGGTGACCGAGGCTTCCTTTGGTTGGACGCAAGCCTGAATCTGACTTCCCTAATGTGCAAAAGCCATAAGGCCACTGAAGAAGCCATCATGTCCGTGCGTGTGTGCGTGTATTTTGTTCCTGAAAAAAGACGCAAGTCAAAATAAACTTGTGCTAACATAGAGTATTTATAGAGCAGTCTAAAAACACTATTTTCCCTGTTATTCCACTGCATGAATAATGATTTATTGATTTTTATTAAAGATGTCTTTAATAAAAAAAGATTTCAGTACCCTGTGTGGGACTTTTAATTAAATCTAGAGATGTTTTTTGTAAATACATATTTTCTTTTTGGGGCTGCAGGTGAACTAAAAATTAAATTAAAATGTGAAAAAAATTCAGATTTCAGATTTCCCAACAAAGCGGCCTTACGCTTTTGGTGGCTGGAGAGCAGCTGGAGAGAAATCTCTTTTTCTGAGTGCCTAATTTTTATCCTTTTGTAATCCTGGTGCAGAGGCTCTCCTCTGGCAAGTAGGAGATGATGTGAACTCACTGTACAGTAAAACTTTACCCAGCCAAGCCTGTTATTTTAGAAAATAACTTGTAATCATTTTCTATTTGACCTCGTCTGTTTTCAAACCAAATTTCACCATCATAGTGTGAGTGATGTTTCTGGAAAGAGAAACAGATGTTTCAGTGAGTTTCAAAACCACATCATCAGTCTGGTTAGCGTTACTGTTTGCATAACTCACACACAGATCTGTCTGCGGCAGCAGCGCTGCAGAAGAAAAATGTTACATAAATTACAATGTCGTCATGAGCATGCAGCATGAGAGCGTCTTTTGCTGAGTCTCAAGCTGGATGTGTGATAGTTGTTCATTAATAAAGTATTACTCTCTGTGTGCATTCTCAAATGAGTCTGTCTACCATTCTAGGACCGATGAGCTGATTCCTCAGACAATGACTGATTTGGCCTTACACTTGTGAGGACTAGGTGCGCTGTGGGGGTGTCACAGTAGCCTACATTATTACGCTAATGCTGGGGCACTTTTGCAAGGATGAAATGTTTGTGAACCGAATAAACTGAACAAAAAGCACCATTAGCCCACTAAAACTACTGCTTTTGTTGCCATTTCAAAATCAGACTGTATCAGCCTGGTTAGGTCTTAAGAAACTAAGTTGAGCTTCACAAAGCCTTCACTGAGAGGGGACATCAGTGCCATCAATGAAATTTCACACTGAGGAAATCAGACTCCGTCCACAGTCTTAAAATCTACCAGGATACTATTTGGGGTGCTTTCACAACAAGAAGACACCCAGTGTCAGAGTTGCTGTATAAGCAACTTAACAATTAAGCTCTAACAGCATCATGACAGCTCGCCAGGCTCCTTTAAAAAGCTTCTGTGTTAGAGAGACAACAATCAAGGTGGGAACTTTTTGTAAGAAACTTTATGGAACACTTTCTATTGTGAAAAGTTTACCTACGTGTAATAATGGCACAGCCTAAATTATATACCAAGTTAGAGAAGTTTACTTTTACATAATTTATCATTATCTAATAGCTAACATAATTCCCTTTTGGGATAAATAAAGTATTTTTCATTTCAACTATTCACTTATTTATTTATCCATTTAATTTGTTTTTGTGATGTAATGTGTATTCGGGCCACATAATGCTCGGTGGTGCAGACAGGAGTAGGACAGTGGTTGACCTCCCGGCTCTGACCGCCCACTGTTGTTACTCTCCTGTCTCCCAGGAGCTCAATGGACTTCACATGGTGGTGTGTGGTCCCTGTCCCATAAGTCTAACTAACCATCACCCTTTATTCCTCACTTGTTTCTGGAATCACAGGGTTTAACTCGGAGGCCTGCGCTGTTACATTTCAAGTTTAAAAAAACAATTAAGCCTGAATGATGAGGAGAGATGTGCCTCTGTCATAACAAACATAATTGACTAAAGTTGAATATCTAACAGATGAAAATGTATGCTTTTTCTATATTTTTTTTACAGTCTTTGATCCTATTTGCTTTCAGATTTAATAGACTGATTGGATATTTCCAGCCTGCTAAATGCCTGTCATATTCAACTGTTATCTTCCAATTACCGCATGAAACACTGTACAATGAAATTTAATTATTGTTCCTGCAAAACAATAAAACCTACACAAAGAAAACCCATATACCGGTACATCTATACAGTATACTGTCTGTCCTCATTGTTTGTCATTTGAATTGTTTTACTTTTTCTTAACATTAGACCTTATAGCAATAAGATATATATATATAATTTCGTCAAACAAGCCACAAAAAAGCTTTAAAAAACTCATACTTTGTAGCTGTTAAGCAAAACCAGTTCATCAGATTTTGGGACAACATTGTCTCACTCATCATATAAAAAGTAGTGTACTGCTCAAACAGTTGGTCTATTATGTTCATTTATCTCTATGAACATGCTTTAAATCTGTTTTAACTTATAAGAAAAAGAACCTTGATTTCTCATCTGGTACTTATTATGAGTTCTCACAATAGCAGCTATTAAACAGCAGGCAGGTATTTTATCACAACCTGAGACTGATAAAAAGTTTTTCAGTCCTTTGACGTGTCAGCACTATCACACTTTGCATATTCACAAGATGTGGTGATAGTCCAGGGTAAGACCAATAGAAAAATGCTTGGAAGGTGGAAAAAAGAAAGAAAAAAGATGTGCAAATACCCTAATTACACAAATTGTTGAAACAGAGGAATTTAGATTAGATGTTAGCTCTTACCAAAAAGGATTTCCATTTGCACTTCTCATTTCCTAAACCAATTCCCCACTACTTGCATTTTCCCCAGTCACTTGATTGTGTTCGTAAAATGTAATTGGCTTCATATTTAAAGACATTACATAGTGTTTCATTATATAATGGAATTGGCATATTGTGTATCAGGGTTAAAATTAAAAAGGTGCTCTGCAAACAACTCCTCACACAGATTGCTCAGAGCCCTTCACTGAAAATCCACGTGCACTGATTACAGGTCTGTCAATCTTTTACGCTTGATACGAGAGAATGGAATTAAATTAGCTACTGAATTAGTGCAGAGTTGATTTCATACTGAGAGCCCTCTGTCCTCTTATCTGCCCCATGTTACTCCTTGGATCCAAAAATAACATTGTATGATATTATCATGACAATCATCTGTTTTCTAATGCTCATTTCACATTGAATAAGATTCAGATTCCATGTTGTGCATTGTTATTAAGCAGTCTATGTGTATTGGCATGTAATGCGTATGTCGTAAACAAACTAAACAATCATGTCTCTGAACTAGGAAACTTTTTATAACTTGCAGTGAAGAGATTTTGTTTTTAAGACTGTGAAAACACTGCCTTTCCGTCATTTCTTATTGTATGGATATATATCTCATATATACATTATGAAGCACACTTTGATTCTATATCCAAGCCAGATTTGAATCCCTTTGGTATTTCTTAACTGATGCTCCTTAGGATTCAGTGAGGAGGTCATTGGGACAGCTAATTAAGTCTGAATGTGATGTGATTAACTTTTCTGTCCCAATCTCATCTATGACAGAAAAATACAATAAGGAATGTTTACTTGTGAAAACTGCAATAAATAAGCAGAGAACGTCTGCATATGTTTAAAAAAGCTTCCAACTTTTACCTTAGCCTCGATCAGAAATACAATTATATGAACATACTGTATATATCTAAATTTGTTTTGAGGAATTCTCATTTTGTAGATTAGTCATTTCAAGAGACAAAAAATTCCACATTATATGGCATTAATTTCAATAAAACACAGCATAAACAATATCATTTGAATTTAAAGGGGATCCAAATCAGCATTTTAAAATGTAATGCATAAGACGAGAGGCAAACATGCTCCTAATCAGACGAAAAGAGTGCCACGAAAATGACTTCATACATAGATTTGCAGGTGATTAAATGTGAGATTTATGTCAACGGCCACACATGCAAAGAGGACACCCACCTTGGCTGCAGATTCCCTGATGAGTCTCTGAGCCTCTTTGAGCTTGTCTTTTTCAATAGTTAACTGTGCAGATATGAAACGAACACACACACCAGACACACGCACCAGGAGAACACACACGTCACAACACACACAAAGGGCAACAAAGAGGCACAAATGGGGGTGGGTTAGAGACAGAAAAGAAGAACACTAGTACAATTCAACAGGTAGAGAACTCACACCAAACACAATAAAGCCAGAACAGAGGAAAGGGAAGGAAAGAGGGGGTCCCTTAAACATTTAATGACAATGGTAGTACAGTGTCATATTACCATTATGTCAGAATGAGCTATTTCATGTGCAAAAAGGCAGAGTTTGCTGTACTTTCTCACCTAAAACAAGATGTAATCTACCTTCAAAAGAACATCAGTGTAGAGAAATGACTGCATGAAAGGCACACAGCAGCACATCACAGACAGCTGGTGCACCTTCAAAAACCTTCTTCCATTTCCATTTCTTCTCTTTCTGGCATTGCAAAAATACATTTCAACTCAGCACTCTCAGATGTGTGATGAGCATTGATTTCCCTGTGCAGTCTTTGTTTTAGAACTGCACCCATTGTGCTTTGATATTTCACATATTGCAACCTTACCAAAAGAAAGAGGACGGGAACACATTGCACAGCAACTGGAATGTAATATTTTTTTCATGCAGTCGATCCTACAGAACACCTCATATTATGGGGTGTAGAGAACTAAATATTTAATGTGGATAATGGAAAAACGGACGCAAAACTTTTTGTTTAGTGGTTTGAAAAGGCCTTTTGTCTTCCAAGAATCTTTGAAAATGGACGTAAAGTGAAATATTTAAAGCAAAAATCATTTTAATTTGATTCTTCCCTCTTTGGGATTCAAAGTTAGAGACTTTGAGATACCCAAGAAAAGCCAAAGAGACAAAAAGGCATAGTGTTCCCTCCTTTCTAAGGTCTTCTAACAAGCATTTGAAGCAACTGTCAGTGTAAGGATTATATGTATGACACACTTGAATAACAATATTTCTGGCTTAACAACTAACTCGGCCCTTCCTCACAACAACAGAGCCCACATAATGGCTACTTTATTGTGAGTTTTGTTACCATTGTCAGCTGAGTCAAATTCTATAATCAGTTAGAGTAGACGGCAGCCAGGCTTTAAAAGACAGGGAGAGTGGTCTACTACACCTCTAGCTCCTCTGGGGGCCATGCTGGGTCAGCTACAAGACGGCCAGGTTGTTAAAACCTATTAATGGGATAGCGCAGAGTATTCCAGGGTACCCACTGCAGTGCTACATTATTCATCACATCCAGAGCCGATTCAGTGAGTAGCTTTTCCTTTTTGCCTTGACTGGTTGCGAGCAAAGGTTTGGGGAATAGTGGATGAGTTCTACTTCCTTGTGATTTCAATGTCCTTTGTTGATGTTTATAAGCAGAACCTCCACTCAACTCAACTGGGAGATAATCAAACAGACACATCAAACATGCTGCTTGTTACAATGCCAAAGTTCCAGAGAAAGACTCTCATTAAATGTGCTGGTTCACAAACACAGTGTAGAAAAGCGACTCACATGCAGGTGTTTTAATATCTGACAGGAGTTCAGTCTCAGAGATGAAAGGTTAGGGTTAGCGCTCACTTCATTCATATTCAACAAAACAGCAGTGATCGCAGAGCTGCTTTGATGGACAAACTGAATGCATGTCCTCGCACCGATTTGAAGGTTCTGCGCTCTCGTGGATAATGACTTCTCTAAAGCAAGTGTCAAATGTGGAGAAGGTGGCAAAATACACTCCCACAGCTTAATCTTCCTAACGAAGCAACATCACAACTGTCAGAATGACAATATGGTGTTCTTTGCTTGAGGCAGCTACAGAACAATCTCTATCAACACCTGCCTAAACCCAAAGTTATTACTGAAAGTGCTTATCTGATATATAAACTCATTAAATATGGATGATAATTGCCTTTACTTTTAAATACGAAGTCTTTAAAGCAATTTGCATTCAAAATGATGATTATTAATCCATGACTGCCAATCAATTGCAGATATTCTAAAGTGCTTGTAACCCTTCGTGCAGCTAATACAAATGACATGTTTCTCTGTTGAGATTGATGTCCGTACATGTGGGGCTCTGCAGCAGTAGCCATACCGAGGGAACATTCAGACAAACAGGAAAAGAAACATGGTTTGACTTTCCTGGGTTTCTCTGCTCCACATTACCTGTTAATGCGTCAGTCAGTAAGTCGTCAAAAAGACACTGACCTGCCAGGGGAATGTGAGGAAAGGGTGTGCTGCTAAAAGATATGGAAACAAAACAAAAAGCTCTGACAGAGGGAAAAGGTGTGAGGGAAAATGAAGAAAAGGCCAATGAGATGGAAGGAGCTTCAGCTGCTGAGGGAATGATTAAAAATGCTGTGCCGGAATTTGGTAAAGTGAGGATATACACTGGGCACAACCAAAACATTTTTATATGTGACTTCGGCTGGAAGAAAAGCCAAAAACTGTCCTAGATAACGGCACTTAATGTGAACAAGTAATACGACTGATTGCTACAGGACTACAGTAACAGAATGTGACAACTGTGAAAACTCTTCTTGAACCTCTTATGTAGGTGCAGTTATTCAGATGCTAAGTGCAAACATAAGAAACAAGTAATAAATGTTTGAGAGAAAACTCCACCTCCGGTTCAGATTTAACCATAGCGTCTCTCACTGCTGGTTCATATTAAATTCCATAAGCAGAAAGGAAAACTGCCCTTTTATCCCAAGGTAGTCCTAAAGTGTTTAAAATTGGGTTAAGGGGGATATAGCAGCCATTTTCTGTGTTCAAAATGGAGGGTTTTGCCTAGGAATAAATGATGTAGAAGCCAGGAAAAGAAATGCAATCTGTCTATGTGATGATAGAATTTCATAGGAAAAGCTTCAATAGAGCAATTCGCTCATACAAAGAGCTACAACTTAGGAAGGAGATTGACCCTTTATTAAATCAAATGTTCTTGCATGGGCGATAACTCCCACTTACAGCAGCTTCACATCTGTAAATGGAAAGATATCCTTCTGACCTAATCAAACCTTTTCTAGAAGCATCGTGAATGATCAGTGCTACAATTTTTCAGACAAATACTGTAAAAAACATCTATTAGGCTAATTAAAAGTGCTTTTGAAAATGACCCTTTTAACTCACTTATCTTTCTGCCTTTTAATGAGACACACATTATTAAGACCGCTGGGAAATTTAATTGTTTTACAGAGTAGTGGGATTTCACTTTGTGGATTTACCTGAGACTCCAGGGTTTGGATCTTTGTCTCCAACTCTTTGATTCTCTCTTCTTTCTTTTGAGAGTCAGCCTGAGCCTCTTGTCGTGCGCTGAACTCCTCATCAAACTGCAGGAAAAGAGACACAGGCCGTTTATGTGCATATAATAAACACACACACGCTCACAAACACACGCAGGTAGGTGAGCGGCAGGGTGTCTCCCGAGAGTGGCCACAGGGCACATCAACAGACACCAAAACATGCCATCTTACCCTCTCTGGCCAATTTCTATTCATAGCCCTCGCGGCCCTTGAGCCCTGTTGTCCTTTGTCTTCGTCTCAGGCTTGGTTTTCATGTATGTTGATGGATCTAACCTTTGCAGAAACCAAGCCATGTCGCAACAAGGATTTCACTGGCCCAGCAGGGAGCACAGTGGGATGGTGGGACATGACTCTTAAGAAAAAAACATTTGCCCGGACCCCTGGTGCCATTTAGGTTTTAGTCTAGCACTTCTATCTTGGCTCTTTAGATTTCCTACTTAAAATATTAAGTTAGAGACTGGGTTTGATTTTCATGTCTCTGAAATGATTAAAAATACTTTAAAAAGTGGAGCGAGTAAGAGAGATTGGCCATCTTTAAATGCAGAATTCCATCAAAGGTGTCTGCACATAACTTAACTCTCCTCGGCACTGTGTACAAATAAGTATACATCAGAACATCGGCATTGATTCTTGTAATGCTGATACGGATCATGTAGCGTCACAGCCAGGTATTGATCAGGGCATGGAAAATCAATAGCTTGTCTGGGAGCTCTGGGGAAGAAAAAACTTTGCTGATGGGAGTTGGCCAACCAAAGGGGAGCTGTTGGAGTGATTAATGTCTCACCTTTTTGGAGTACTCTGCAGCCTTCTGCTCACTCTCATCAACTTTGGCTTTATCCACACACTGATCTGTAACACAAGACAGCCAAAGTCATGGGCTATTTCAAAAGGTATCTTTGGCTGCAATCTGCATTTTTAACTCATTTTAACAAGATTTTCAATTAGAACTGGATCTTGTTTTCAGAACATAGCAGAAAGGGGAGATTCAACGCTTTCAACACTGGTTTTAAAAATGGTTTGAGTGATGGATGTCTTTTATCACAACTAAAAAGTGTTTTGAAGACTTTCTACCAAAGGAATTACAGACATTTCAAGGTTCACTGTAATACATACAATTTGATTAATCAATCTACGCATTTATAAACAGGACAACTTGCCTAACGTCTGCACATTGACAAAAGCAGAATTACGTTAAGATCTGCTTAACTTGCCGAATAATAATCTAAGTGAGAAAATGTGCAACAGTAAACAAAGGGAAGTATCATTGCAAAGCGTTAATTAAATACTTTGCAAAGAGTGGAAAAATATAAATGATCTTACAGTTCAACTTCTCTTCACCCTGACTTTAGTCAGAGAAGCGTCCTTGAACAAAAAGGAATCATCACAGATGATCTGTTGCTTAAGAGTGTGTCTTTAATGAGAAAGTTTAGGATGAAATAAGAGGTTTTCGTAATACATTGCCGTCTTTTGATTCTTGCTCCTTAATCTTGTTTTTCACTCTTATATCTTGCTTGTATGCGCAGATAAATCTCATTTACACTGACACAGTGTGAGTGCCAGTTTTAAACATAGATTCGTAGCAAAGCAGCAAAGGTGCATTAGCCCAATCATTCTTACACTTTTTCTTATACATCCTCATCCATCTTCCTTTTTTTTCAGTGTATTTTCGCTGATTGAGAACAATCCCCCTTTTTTCCCCCTCACCAGATTTTTATCCTGTACTTCGTGGAGATGTGTTCATGCATGTGAATTTGTTCACTTCCCAAAAAACAAACATATGCTGGAAATCTTGGATCATGGTGAGTCCAAAGCACATCTCTTTTTACCGTACTGGACACTCTCAGCTATATTAGATTTTATGAAAAATCTAATATGGGAATCATTTTACAATGATGATCATGAGAAAGAGCCTCATAAAAGCTTTCCAAAGCTTTTTTGATTTTATTCAAGCAGTCTGTCCACCACAGCCACTCAAAACTCTGTAGCAAATCTGCCAAACAGGAAGGGATTTTATTTCCATGCACTAATAAAACAATCTTTCATTTTCATTCTATTTTTGCTCAGGAAGGTTCTTTCATGAGTGAAGGGATCTGTAAATGGTGAGTATGACAAGAGCTGGTCTAAATTCTGGTCTAAATGCTAAAGAAGAGTGCTTCAGTGCTTTCTTTCCTACCAGCTCTGCTATAGGAAGCACGACATCATTCTTGCCAAAGGAAAACCCATAGTTGACCCATAATTCCTTGGAGCTGCACAATTTAAAGCTACACTCAATTATGACGGCTTCATTTGAGACCTCAATAAACCTGAACTCTGGGAGGCACTGCGTTAGGCTAAAATACATTTCACAATCAGGGCTTTGTTTTTAATATGATCAGATTAACTGTGCGTGACGACTGTACAGTACTGAAACGTGGCCCAGCTTGTTGTTGTTTTTTGCCTCATTTAGCATTAGACTAAGGGGGGGGGGGGGGGGGGGGGGGGGGGCTTGGAGGAAGACCGCCTTTCACAATCCCAGTGTGGAATTATATGTATCTTATTTTTTGATGATAAAATCTTTTTGGTTGGGGTGTGACCTTAAGTTTTAAAGGAACTGTAACTTCATTATAATTATACTATTATGTTTCACCATTAATGTTTGACTTTTGCCAACAAACTGTGACTCTGTGACGCAAATCTGAAAAAAAAAAAAAGAAAATAAATAAATACATTTAGAAAAAAAAAAAAAAGTTACCAATAAGTTGGGTGAAGTCCACATCCAATCTTTTACTGTAGCCAAAGTCAGGGTCCATCCCACTGCGATGCAGAACCACCTGGGACACGCATTCTTCAATCACCTTGTAATATTGAGGCCTGAGGGGTCGTGAAGCACAGCAGAACAATTAGAAACCTGTAGAAAGATTGAGTGACACAAACCCTACAAGACTAATTAACTACAAATTATTCTCTTATCTAAGCTAGAGGTCACAAAACACCATGTCAAAAAGGGTGTTGGTGGAGAAAATAGGTACCCCATTAAATTTGATCACTTGCTCCATCCCCATCATAAAATTAGCAGCTTCATAGCTACACAGAGCTCAAAGTATGTGACAGTCTGTCCATTTCAAGGTGACTAACGGTAGTCAAGGCTACGGTTGCCCTCTTGCATAATTTGCAATCATCTTTGCCAATTAGAGCAACCATAAAAACCGAAATGCAAATCTAATCATTGTAATGTGTGTAACTGAAAGCACAATGACCAGGAAAACATGTCAGCCAGTTAGGAGTGTGACTGAGTGCTTGGCGTTGTCAAGCAGGGAGTGTGAATCAGCCCGAGAGTCCACTGACACCACGCAGGTTGGTATGTGACCTTTTCTCTGTAACATTATCAACTTTAATTGTAAGTGACATTTAGAAAATACAATGCCATCTTAAGTTGAGCTCCAAACTGAGAAATAATTATTTTCTGAGCATGACATTGACCAGAGGTTGATGTATAAATTTATAAGAGAAACAACTCCCTTTTTTAATCTTCCAAAGGCTCCGTGACTTGTGATAAAGTTACATTTTAAACTGAGGAACTAGACGTTGAAAAAGGAAAACCGTCCACTAATGCTGCCTTTCCCCGCCCAACAAATAAGAAATAAAGTCCCATGTGTAAAAGCGTGCAAGTGTGAGAAACTAATTGTTTTAATGTAATTAATTTGTGTGAATGTCTGGGCATTCACAGTTCAGCTGGAGAACAAACAGGCCTCTGATTCAACACCCATGACAGCTTAGAAGTTGTTGTTACTGCATGTGTTGTAAAAGTACAAACAAGACTCTAAATATGCTTTTAGAAGCCGATCATGTCATGTCATTTTATACAAAGACAATAGCAGAGACTGTACAAGAAGATCCTCGCAGTTAATCATTTTTAGCTTTTCTACATCGTCCAACAAATTTAGATGAAAAAAAAAGAAAAGTGAAAATCAGAGTTGCCCGAAAGCACGAGGTTTCGTGACAACTTTGATTCAGACAAGGAACTTAGTCTGATCAAAGCCTGCCTGTCTCCTGGCTCTGCGTGAGAGCATTAAGGGTAGGGGAGCATAACTGTTACTATAATGTGATAATTGATTAAAGCAGGCAGAACTGTGAATAAAGTGTATGTTGCAAGGTGGGATAATTTGGTCTGAAAATATCAAAAATGTACTGTATACAATATATGTTTGATAATGAGCCTTTTGTTGCTCTCAAACATTGAATGCATAGAGGCTAATATTCAGCTTTTTGAGTCTAACAGTTCAATTTAAAGTTAACATTCTCGTGATACTTTGTGGGTGGACAGATCATGTCATGTTATGAAAAGAAATGTAAAAGAGCTTCTTGCCAAAGTGCATAAGAATAAATCAGCATCTAGGTGCACTGTTTAAAAGCATGAAATACCATACATTAAGCCTGAGCTGGTGGATTCGCCCACACATGACTGGCACAAGCTGGTAGGAGCTCACACGTCACCCCGCATGGCTTAAGCACTGTGGCACTCGGCTTACAGCTGTCACCAATGCAAACCATATTATTATCTCAATAAACCACCCTATTTTCCCTTCGTCCTCCATCCTCCGCCACCACCAAGCAGATAGAGGCTGGGTAAAGATAAGTAGAAACGGAGAGAGTGACCCAGAACTGTCAGGCCCCTCCACAGTGGAAAGGGCTGGGCTTCCAAAGCAAGCATATGTCCCCAGTATCAGCTCCAACCTCTTCTTTTACTTTGGCACCTTCGTTTCTTCCAGTGATAGCTTGCAGTTCAGCACAGCCCCAGCCACTTGATCCAGCTCTGCTCCACATAACCAATGTAATCCCCATATCGCCAGGCTCCAAAAGTGCAGATCTGCTCTATATTTACTGGGTGGGTTTGATGTGCTCCCATTCATTAGACTTGCAAGGAGAGATTAATTATCCAAAATAAACCAAGCTCCGGAGGGGAGAAAAACAACTAATGCTTTGTTTGGAGGAATTACAGTAGACAGAGCAGTTACCCACTACAGACTGCCTTACGATTAGAATACTAATTAGAATATCTAATGAATTACTGTTTGATATTATTATTTGACAAAAGAATCAAGGTGCCAAGTGTGCCATCAATTCCAATGAACACACTCACAAAAACAACTTAATCTCTTACTACAGATATAACATGGTGAGTTCTTTTGATCACAAAGCTCGAGACAAACCTGCACACAACACTACCAATCCTAAAACTGCCATTACAACATTTCAACTACAACCATAAGTTGCTGCTGCACAACGTCTGATCTTGCACTTTTGTAGGGATGGTATATATTAACAGTGCTATTTCACATTCAACCAGCTTTAAGCAAAAACTGAAAAGCTGCTAACTTTAAGGACGAAGGCTGAAAAAGAAAGATGGTATCTATTGGAAATAGCTGCATACACTGCAGTACTGCATCTTCCATCATCCCAACTCCACAGCTGTGATGTATGGGGAATAAAATGCCTCAGTCATAATGCATTTCTGGTGTTAATGTTTGCGTGTGCATGTGTGCAAGTTTCTTCTAGCATTTATTATGAAGGCTGGAGGGGGAAAAAAAATAAAATAAAAAAAATCAAAGACATATCTTTAAAAAGACCATCAGTTTTTCATGAGCACTGGTACTGATCCCTTCTTATTGCTGGCAAACAGAGATGTACATGGACACTGGAGCTGAGGTGGACACGGAGAACTAGATAGTTAATGTGAATTCTATTTCTCACTTCCTCTGAATAGATGAAGAATACATAATTTATAACTCCAAGGGAAAAGCAACTCGTCTTTGGTAAATTCATCTTTCGCCTCTCAACCTCAAACTTTCTTTTTTAAGTCTTATTTTTGCTAAAGGTCTGAAAAAGCATGGAAATAATCAGTGCCACTCTGTTCAAAGGAGTCATGACCTTACATCCCAGCTACTGACATATCTGCTCCTTAAACATAAAGCAGAAAGCAAACTCGATATTTCTAAATGGCCTAATTCAACATAATAGAATTATATCTCCACTGTAGCTGCACCCCAACTTATAATCATTCACACAGTGCAACATTATTGTAGCTACGCGCTGTTTTGACAGCCGCTTGCTGCAGTGCACTACAGCTAACATGCACCTAACAAGGGGAGCAGCCCGGAGTTAAAGAGAGCTTTAGATTTCAACATCCAGAGATCATTGATGCAGAACCCCTGTCAAAAGTAAAGATTAAAGCTGCATTAGTCAGAAAATGTGGAGAAGAAAAAAAAACTATCGTTGGTTCAAAAAATACAAAAGACCCGCTTTGTAACAGGTGCAGCACCTGTCCCTTCTAGGCATTTTGTAGAAACACGGTAGAGCTAAATTAAAGAGGGAGAGGAATCGTTGGATATACACTGCTTGTTCTAAGCTAATTAAAACATGTTGATTATTTCAACGTAATTCTACACTAAGGAGAACATAATTAAGATTATTAGAACATTCTGCCAATAGATCAACTTGATTGTCACCCAAATTAAAGTGAAACAAGAGCCAAGAAATGCAAATGCAAACTAGTTTCCTCTGAGAACAA
Source organism: Leuresthes tenuis (assembly GCF_036924035.1). Classification (NCBI taxonomy): domain Eukaryota; kingdom Metazoa; phylum Chordata; class Actinopteri; order Atheriniformes; family Atherinopsidae; genus Leuresthes; species Leuresthes tenuis. The sequence continues at coordinate 10,660,453 of NW_027325365.1, read as the reverse complement.
TTTGAATTACAACATGCTGAAAAGTTGTTGTCGAGGCGACCAGTCCAGGGTGTACCACACGGCACCTGGAATAGGCTGAGCCAAGCTCTTACACTTTGGACTCATCTTTACCTTCAGCCAGTTCAGTTCTGAACTGCACGTCAACTTGTTTTTTTTATGTGGCTTTCAATTTTGCAAACATTTGTCCTCACAAGACAGTTTTCAACATGGCAAGTATATTTCACTATATGTTGTAAAAAAAATAATAAAAAAAGACAGACAGACACATGGGAGGAAGGTTTAAAAATATGTGTGGCCTCTTACGCCTGTCTGCAATATTGAAAACAAAAAACATGAAGTTCAGAAACTAAACAGACAGTGAGCCTCACGAGGTCACCAGTCAATACAAGGCCAGAAGTATGTAAAAACTCAACAGAGCTTACCTGATGTAATAGTCATTCCTGATGAGCAATAGGTGTTGAAGGATTGACAGGAAGTAGCCCTCTGAGCCAGTGTCTTTGACCATATTTGACAGGATATGGTACACCTCATTCATATCAGTGCAGAAACTTGGTTAAAGAAAGTGTTAGATTTTTGTTTCAATCAACTGTCGAGGCTAACTTTTTGAGAAGGTACCCAGTTTGACATTATCATTCGGCTCCCGTAAACATTAAGTGTTTTATTGCTATTTGTTTTCACTGCAATTATCTAGTTTTCCCCAGTTCCTTGACTCAGTTTTTCTGACAGGTATCAGTGTGCAAAAGCTAACAAAGATGAAATTCCTTTTAAAAAAATTCTCTCTCGGGGGAACTAAGACTGTGTAAACAGCTAAGTTGAGAGGAGGGACTGACAATGAAGAATGCTCCCGGAGGTTTGCCTGTCACTCCAGACTTTTAAAGAAAGAAAAAAACTAATTACGTGAAAATCCAACACGATTCTTTAATATTTTAAGCAAAAAATGTGGAGGATGTGATATTATCCAAGGCAGAGGTATGGCTGTGGTTCAGACAGAATTAAACCAACACTTAAATTTGCAGAAGTTATCGATTTTGTGTCTTAGTGTTGCTTTTACCAAGAGAAAGTAACAACGACTTTGACACCAAGAGCAGCTGTTAGATCAAACTATCTTACACAGTATTTCTTGACTATTTGCTCAGAATTTGTTAAATAAAATGTGTTAGGAATGAATCTTAGAAAAAAAAAGCTTCAAATGTTTTTTACTGAAATGATTGACTCTAACAATGCAAAAACTATTGAACATACAAAACAGCAGAACATGGCCATAAACAGTGTACTAAAACACATTCCACAGTGCAATGTTTATGCATATTGCGGATTAGCATAAATATCTATTTAGAATATATCAAATTTGTGTTTCTCAAACATTTAATATTGTTCTAAAACTCTAGCTCTAAGAAGCAACGAACTGAGGAAAATGAATGATTTGGAGTCTAATTTGTTTGCCGGAGAAAGGAGAATTTCCCAATGGAGAGCCGATAAGCCCCTCAAATACGTGCACACATGCAAAAAAAAGTAGTGGCCTGTGATGCTTGCAGAGATGGAAACTCGATTGCCATCCTAACATGAAGTGGGGATCTTGACAACCTGTGTTAAAATATTTACACAGAGCAACGAAGTGACATTTGCAACACGGTGGCACCATGTGTTCAGATTCCCTTCTGCTCTGCTTATGACACAGAGAACATACCTGATAGATGCAGCCGGAAATGATTCATTGCGTTTAGGTGGCTGAACTCAACAGAAAGAAAACAATGAGGTACAAAGACCAATGCTTCCAAAACTTGTAATTAAACTCCTGTTCAACATAATTTTTTTTGAGAAACAGGACTGGGAATTCAAGCCCCTCTGAAGTATCATTTACCTCCCTTGCATTTGCCACATATGAAGCCCTGGAGAATTACCGATCCTGTGGGATTCAATTATAGCCTCACCACAGCTGCATTTGAGAGGACATGAGAAGGAGATCACTCTGGGAAAGTATCCAACTGGCTTCATCTATCACTAAACTGCAGACAAAAACCTAATGTAAAACGCCAATCTGTTCAATGGCAGCCCCTCATCTCAAGTCTTTTTCTCACTTTCAGTCTGTCTCTGTACTCTCTCTCCAAATAATGAATAAACATGAGTGGCAGTCGAGTGTGATGTAGGCCAGTCAGTGCTGGGGTCAATCAATCTCCATTCCACAGTTCATTAATATTTATCAGGGGCCTGGAGTCACCTCTTCGGCACCTGGACCCAGGGCTGGACATAGAGAATACAAGCCTCTTCAAGTTAATATTCATGAAACTGCTGGGAGAAACAAGACACATGTGCAATGCTCATACAGCAGGTTCTACCTGTGTGATGTCATGCATATATATATATATATATATATATATATATATATATATATGTGTGTGTGTGTGTGTGTGTGTGCTGTGCAGACAAAGGGACAAAGGGTAACCTAGGCATTCCAAACACGCCCATACCTCTCCGATCAATACCATTGTCCTTGGAAACAAACATTAGGCCTTCTCATTTGTGAACCTGCTCAAGCACATCATTAATCCAGGTACACCTTTTTTCTCTTTCTCTATCTTGTCTCGACACACACATACACAACCTCCTCCCCTCCCTTACATGTGTCAAAACAAACTGTCACTCACGGTGGCACTTTTGTGCTCCTACAAGAACCGTGGGATTTGACGGAAGAAAATGGTTGTGGGAAGGAACATCTGCATAACAATGTCAGAGTCTGGTTTGTCTGCTCACAATGTCAGCCGTTCATAGAGTACATGGCCTTGGAGAAGATTTGTGAATTATTAAAGGCTTTTTCTCTGCGATGCTTGAAGAAGTTTTCAACACGGGACTAAATTATCGCTCCTCTTATTAACTCCTACACTGAATGTTTGGAGCTTAATGGATTTTCATGGGGAGCTAGCAGTCAAAAATCCACCTTTCTAAACCGGAACAGAGAAACAAGAAGTGGCGGTACTTAAAAGTTCATAAAGCCTTTTTAAATGGTAAGAACAGGAAAGAAGTATACCTATTTGATATTTTCCACTCGAGTTATACGAAAGTCCTGCTTAACCCAAAAATAAAAGACAAAAAGTGATTTGAAGAAGACAGGAAATGGGTAGGAGGAGGAGAGTAAATAAAAAGACTGAGTAGGTTGAAGGAAAAGATGACGGTTATTTACCTAGCACACCTAGCCAGAGATGGAGCTGGATATTGTGCTTTGGATCCTCTAATCCTGCTCTAATGAACAAAGCCATAAGGGGGGTTTATCCTATAACACTTGACCATACCCACAATATGCACACATCCCTTGCTGCCAGTTCTGCAGACAAGAATGTCACAGATCTGTATATTCACACAGAGGAAGGAGAAAAGGATATTCCATCTCAGCACGGATGTCATCCAGGCGGTGGGAGAGTTCAATGGAGTCCTCCTCCTTGTTCTCATTGAACACCCTCAGCTGGATGTCAAGTTCCTCTGTCTCTTTTAGCTCCTAGAATGAGTTAAGACAGTGGTGGTGAATATTTGAGAATGTCTTGCAAGTTTTGGAAAAGGTCGCACGGCAGAGCAGATTACAATAAACAGTGACAGTAAGTTGTACTTTGTAACAATTTACTCCTTTAGTCTTTGTACAGTTAAATCCTGCCTGACTTTTAAATTACTGTTAACTAAAGTCTGATTATCTACAACAAAGCCTAATACTGAAAAGTGGAGGACGCAATGCCCTGAAGCCTCTCACTAAGTATTTCAGACAGTACCAATTCCTGCACACCTGTATCAGCCACAAGGGTCTACAGGGGTGCTCTTTACCACTTCTCTATGAATCACCGGCAGTGGAGTTTAGAGACTGAGACAGGGCCAAATGTAACCCAATTTCTGCAGGTATCAATCACTGTGCACTGTTTTTTTGGGTTCACCATCTGTCTTCTGCAAGCAGCACTGGTTCAGTGGGAGGTGCACAACGACAAAAAAAGGGGGAAGGAGAAAAAGAGGAGAGCCAAAAACATGTGTCAAGGACAATCGGAGCAAATCGTATTGTGCTCACTTTTCCAGAGTTACAACAGCTACAGCGACTCCTGAGCATAACTCATAATTAGATGAAGGAGTGCCAGTCTGAATGTCGCCAATAAAAGCGGTAAATGTGGAATTCATAAAAAACTGTACATGGAGACACTTTCATATCAGGGGGCAGAAATGAAGATAATTAAAGTAATGACCGTTATAATCAACAGGAGCAGCTGGGATGACTTATTAACAACTGGCTCTGTGACACGTTCACCCCACTTGCGACAAATGAGAGTTTGAGTGATGAGCTGGAGCTCGCTCGCCTTCAGCTCATGTGAAGATGTGTACAGTAAGGTTGCCGATAATGATGCCTGCGTGCAGAGGTGCTAGCTCTGCATCACATTTTCTGCTAGCTTCTCCCACTACTAATCAAATTAATTACAGCAGGGTAGGTTTCTCCTTCGTGAACATCACAATTTCAGTTCTCAAAAATCATTATTGTAATTCAGTGCTACACTTGAACCGTTTGGTTTGAATGTCTAGTTGTTGTATAAACAGTCAAATTAGACATGAATATCACATTTCTAACTTCAAAATTCCCGAGGAAAGCTGTTGTGATAATGAAAGAATCCTGTTTGTAGTAACGGACTAAATGAGAGAAAAAAATGTTGTTTTTATGAGAAAAATTCTGACTGAACCTAATCTAATATAATTTCCCTTTGGAATAAATAAAGTATTTTTTTCCATTTTAAGAAATGACTCATTGATAATCCTGGCAGACAAAGAGGAAAGATGAATAGTTCGGCCACATCCTCTATCAAGGTCAGAAGCATATTCTTTTGCCATGCGTCTACATAACCAAACCAGGACTTCAGCGATAACTCACAGGAAGGATCTTCTTGAGGCCGCATCTTAGAAACTCATTGCGTAGATGTATCCTGAAGTCCAGGTCATCAGGGGAGGTGACCAGAGCATTGATCAGCTGCATGCAAGCAACCTGTGATGCATATATAGAATAAAAAAAGAGAAAAATCATGGAAAAACAATTATATGCAAGAGATATTTTAGAACAAAACATCAACACAGCTGGAAATAATTAAATACTGCTTATAGCTTTTGCTGCATAAATGTGTGTTTTGGAGTAATTGTTGTCTCCGAGATTAAAAAAAGTTGCAGCACTGACGGGAAAAGAGTCTTAGAAACAAGATAAAACATGACAAAGTACAGGTCTGGTCTATCAATTGACTAGATGTGCATTAGCAATGGATTTATCGGTTGTAGAAAGGAGAAAAAGAATGAATGTGTGTGTGGGGGGGGGGGGGGGGGGGGGGGGGTGTGCGTGTGCGTGTGAGCGTGTGCGTGCGTGCGTGTGTGTGTGTGTGTGTGTGTGTGTGTGCTAGCTGGGTAGGGGGGGATAAGGGTGGGGTTCAGGGGAATTCACAGATGAATTATAATGAGCAGTAAGGTGTTTCAGGGGAGCGGGCTATGGATAAAACACTTTTCCTCGGACAGACAATCAATAGCTGGCTGAAGGATTCCCATGGACAACATGGAATGCTGCCTTCTAAAACCCTGACCCTGTAGTGTTGGATGCTGTGTTATTAATAAAGGTCACAACAATGCTGATTATATTGGGTGATAATATCTGTTTTTGGAGTTTGTGTCTTGTTTCCATTACCATATTGTTTTAATGCAAACGTTTGAGCACCTCTGGCTAAATTTGTTCCTGTGAATACCTACACGAATAATCTATGAACAAATTACCAAAAGCCACAGTGATTAATAAAAAAACTCTTTCCAACATTCAAAGTAAGCTCAGCATATAAATTTACCAGGGTCTCAGATTCTTGTTCACAGTCATTGTTAAGACTAGGTGATTTCAAAGCTGAATAAAGATTCTTTACCCTTGTTCCATCAATAAAAATCATGTCCTCCTCTAAGCAGCTGCCTAACACTCTGAACATGAGGAGAATGGTAGGGAAGCCTCCAATGTGTTTTCAGGTAGCTATTTCCTCAGTATATATTGTAACTAAGAAGGAGCATTTAGAAGGAACTGTGGTTTAGAAGACCAAAAACAAAATTGATCAATTTTGCACTCTTGAAGTAGAGTTACACTAGCCTGTTAAGCTTTTTGTGCATTGGTGTCCTGTGTGAACTGTAAGTACAGAGGTGGAGTGGGGGTTGAAGTTGATGCTCTCCTGATACGCCTCTGAGCAGCAAAGGATGTAATCACCGAGCTGAATTAGCACGTGTGTAGAAGGATGAGACGACATGGCAGAACACAGCGCTCTTACCAACGTCACTCAGCCTGTTCTGCATTGCAGGCTTGTTGTGTATAAGCGCACAATATCGCCTCGGTTTGGTCAGTATTAATTTGCAAAGGGAACAGTGGCGGCATAATGAGGATGTCTGTTTTTTTTCCTCCGATATGGTATGAACGACGTGTTAAAAGGGCTACTGTCATTAGTCATTAGAAGAAAGCATGTCATGGTGGTCTTAGCTTAATTCAGCACCAGAAATTTGCAAATAGACATCTGAACACATCCTGCGGAGTGATTAAACAACGCAAAGAAAAATAGAGGAACCACAGAAAACTGGGAGCCTTTTTCCATTACAATGCATTTACAAGCTATGAAACTTGTCAGAGGGGATTTTCATTAGCATTATTTTTCTTTAAACTAATGAAAAATGGAAAATGGAGTTTAGCATGCATGAAGTGATTTTCAACTTAATCCCTTTTGAAAATAATGTCGTTGTTTACTCACCAAACTATTCTGAGTACAAATATCTTTGACCTCGGGCGCCCAAACTTTTGCAGTACGAGATTCGTGGCTAAAGTACCAGGAACCAGTAACGCTGTCAGAAAGACTACGCATGTTTAAGAAAAGCTTTGATGGCCTCAGAATCAGATTTGTGCATTGAAACCGGACATTTTATCGTTTCCATCAGAGACCAGATGCATGAAAGAAACTTCTCCAGTCTTCACAGATTTTCTGAGAGTGAAGGCGGCCGTGCAGCTCATGAAAAATTCCTTCTCTTCTCTTGCATACAGACAGATACTTACATCAAGCATCTCAAACATACCTCAGTCACGTAATGTGGAGCGGGAGGGCGTCTCGGTTGAAGGTTGGTGTTTTATCTGTGTTAGGTTTAGAGTGCTGCCACAGGGGGAGTTCCAAAAATTGTAATTAAAAGTGACACTGCTGGGACACTGCTCTGTAGTAAAGCAAACCCTGAACTACGATAAAACACGTTTTAATCACATTAACAAAGTTTAGTTGTGTATACCATCACAGGATTTGGATTCAGAGTCTATTAATTTCCTTGAAACTCCTGCATCAGCATAGCATTTTAATTTACTTCACAATTAGCACAGCTTCATTTCATTAACGGCAAAAATTTAAAGGAAAAACAACAGCATCCTAATAAAAGAATATCTACTTTCTCTTCCACCACCCGCCTCATCAGTTTCCTTCATGACTTTTCCTTCATGACTTCTCAGGCCCTGCAGCTAAACTAATTCCTTCAGTAATTCCCTGCTTTGGGTTTCACAAAAACATGTTTAAGTGGTGTTGTTGTTGCCGTTATATACTTGTTTTGTTTTTTTTCTGCTGCTGAAGAACACGAGTGAAAATGAGGAGAGGTACGGTGCTTTGTTGCCCTTTCACATTGAGCCCTCTGAGACTCAACTTGACAGCAACATGGAAAAAAAGCAAGGGGAAGTATTTGTAGGATGTGAGAAAAATGAGTAACGCAGGAAGAGGAAATGTGAGAAAAAAGGAAGATAAAAATCAGAAGAACTCGACATCTTTCTGTTTCTTTCAGTTTTTTTTTTTTTTTCATTTTTGTGATGTTCGCAGAAAGGATGGAGCAATTCTGTAGAGGTGTTCAATGACCCAGGTGGTTTTGATTAAAGCAGTAACAATAGAACATTGAGGGTATTTCAAAAGCTCCATGATCACATCCTCTCATGAGCTGAAGGGGTTCGGATGTGGACAAGTTGGCATAGAAACAGCTGAGAGTTACAATAGGCAGAATACAACTGCCAATTTCAAACTTTACTACTATCATGGCAGAATAGTTTTAGTATGAAGGACACTGCCCCTGGTTTCAGTCCACTGTACATGGTAAAAACACAGCGTATCTGGATTTTTGTATCACTTTCTTTTGAGTTTGCATCAGGGGGAATGAATACAGTACCATAACGCTGCAGTATTCAGTGTGCTGGAAAATGATTAAATGGTAACCGCTTTATTTTTTTATTTGTGAGAGTGTGAATGCCTGTTTACTCACCTGGAGCTGCTGAGCCTCGTGGTTCTCCAGTCCTTCCACGATGGGAGCAAACCTCTCTTTATTGTTTCTCTCTGCAGCAATTGTCATGGCAGCCAGAATCTTATCCAGGCTGGAAGAAAGCAGGGAACAGAGAGCAGACAAACACAAAAGTCAACAAACACTTTTATCGCCTCACTGATGGGACATTTACTCACAATTTTCAGCTCAAACACCGTCTTATCTTCCTTTGTGTGTTGATGTGGACATTTACTCGGCCAGTCTTTGGTCAGTGTTACAATGCTTTCCATCTTTTTCTATGCAATTTGGTCTATTTTTACAGTAGTATGACATTTTGACTTAATCTAAATGGAGTTTTGCAGCAAATGTGTTCAGTTGTCAAATTGACTGAATTAAGGTGCAACTAACATTAGCTGGACTAATGTTCAAATACACCTCTTGAGAAGGTAAGCAAATTAGAGTACTTATAACGACTCAAGACAGCTAAGCTTATTGGACAAATTTAGCCTCTAAATAAAGACCGAAAAATTCTGAGCTACAAACAAAAAAATGGCAGCAGTATAAATAAACTGATCTCTCTTCTGAGCAGTTCAAGTTAACAATAAATTATAATCGCTGTGCATTATAAGTGAATTGCAGAACTCCACTGTGAATGGTTGTAAAAAGAACGTTAAGCCTGACCCTGAAGTTCCCCTTCACCAATCTATCAAAAAGGTTGAAAAATTGTCACACTATGTCAAAAGGTGAAAAGCCAATTTAAGTAAACCTAGGTAATTAAACATGCAATGCCATAACGATGGCAAAATATGGGGAAATGATATACCTGATCAACAGAAATATATGTGCAGAACAAGTCTGAGACAAATGGAAGGAACAAGCTCTGTGACAGACGTTAAAAAGTCACAGACAAATGTGGGGAGCTGCATACTGAGTAGCTTTAAAGCCAGTTCAGACGACGCTACAAAACAGGCTAGATAGATCTGCTTAACTTGTCGTGTTCTCTTTTGATGCTGTCAGCCGCAGTGGGTGCTGAACATGAGTCAGAGTCACAACACTGGTTGGCGGAGAACTTTCTGAGCAAAAAAGTGACACCTCAGCTCCTTTGGCTGTCATTTCCACAAGATCCGGACATTTTAATGCAGCACCTGTGATCATGGCAATGATCTCGATGTTTACTTCAATCAATTCCTGAATTCTTTGAGTGACAACAGTGAGAGACAGATAGAAAGCAAAATAGAGAGAATTGTACTATCTATACACCCAGTATATGCTTAATATAGTAATAGCGTTTTCTTTGGGATTTTTTTTTGTTGCAAGCAGTAAGTATGTGATGGGGGTTAAAGCTATGACTGAACAGGGCATAGGTGTAATTACTCATTCAGTGCATTGACTATATAATGACTAAACTACAGCTACCTGCAAAAGATGATTAAATTAAAGCTCACCTCAGCGGTGATCTAGAGTACAGTCAAAACATTATGCATCAACCTAATTGGGATTTCTGTCTACGTTTGAACCTTCTTTAGTGGGAAAAAACAGATTGTTCTACACTTATTCTTTGTGTAAATTTTGGAAAACTGGATTTGTGTTTCACTGGTGCCACCCTTAAAAGCAGCATCGGGTTCTGCTACTCATTCTACAGTTTGAATTACTAGCATGGCTGACCTAAAAATAATACCCTTTCACAGCACACCCTGACAAGTCAAAGAAGGAAAAAGCACCACTGTAATTAAAAACAACAATGAAGGCAAGTTTCAATATACTCTTTGTCAGTCCCAGTGTCCTGGCACAGTGGAATACTTAAACGGGGCGTTCTTTGCATGAGAAAGGAAGGGAACAAGTGCCTCTTGCAGATATCTAAACATGTATAAGTGTAGATTAATGTTCTAAAAATTATAAATAAATAACTCCATGCCATTCGGCCAAACTATTTGACATCAAAAGTTAATTTGAATAAACTCCTTGATATTCTGTAACTTCAAAACCGTAGTAGGAAGTATGCACAGTGAACGTCAGAACTAAAGCATACAGGCCTAGGTGGTCAGAAATATGAGACAAATTGCTGAACTCAGCTTCTCCAACAGAATATGTGGGTTTGTTTATTTCCTCGACTGCATGGAGACTTGACTTTGAAGTGGCATTGTTATTCTAGTCTGGCCCTGTGGGAAACAATAAAAAACATTCCCTTAACTCCAATTTAGAAGCTGTCAGGCAGGCTGTGTCTGTGGCAAACTGCACTGACTAGTTCAACACATTAAACAGGCTAAGCTGCACTGTACCATGTGGGTTCTACACCATCCGAGGTCAGCTACAGCTGCAGTGTACACTCACAGTGGGTACACATACACGTGCATTGGGGTGCAGTCTTTCTAAAAGTATGGAGGTATGGACTGAAGAAACATTCATACTACAGAGTCCCTCCTTTTTTTCCTTTTCTTTTCATCAGTCAGGATTTTCAAATGATATGGTTGTCCCGGGATTTAGTGAGAAAGATAGGGAAACGTGTTCTTCCACAACTGTTAATACTTAAATAAGATCAGAGGTCACTTAAACATACACTAGTGCTCAAAGAAGGTGCATCCCACTTAAAGTTGCTGTCGATATAACTTAAGCACATGGTTTCCTACATATCCCACCAGATTAGACCGATTTCAGTTTAAAATCAATTTTATGTATTCTCTGACCTTCTGCTATATATGGTGGGTGTCCTAAAAGACTGCTTAGTAACATTTACAAATGTTGGAATATGTTGAGAATTTGTCCAGTAATATTATTCTAAGATGATCTTTTTCCATCCCTTCTGGCCTTTTGAGCGCACACTGAAAACTGACTTCTTGTAAAAGTCCATCCACACAGAAAATACTGAATATGAAAGGTTTTTGGCTTGTGATGTCGGAATGTGTGCCATCATTTCCCAGTTCACATGAGGAGCCGGTGGGTTTGGCTTCAGTTGGGTTGCAGGGTTTTATGAGGACAAAAAAAGGTTTTGATATATTTGCTCTAGCTACTTGCTATATTTATTTCTGAAGGTAGGGATTAATGTTACATACACTCTTCAAAAAAAGACTTGAAAAGGGGAAATTTCAAGGTAATGCACATTCTTTAAGGAACCTGCGTATTTTCTCACTGAATGCAGGCATTTTTAATTTGCAAAGATTCGATGGTATCTGTCATTAAAACATCTGGAATAAGTTTCAAAATTGAAACAGATCTACAGTTTAAATAAGAACTGTGCACAAGGTCAGCTGATTATGTGTATCAAGCAAACTTTTGTTTTCGCCACACTTACTCGTGAAATCTTATTGAGATCTGTTTCATTTAATATTCATTTAATATGCAAACCTTCAAAATATGCAAACCTGCATACAAAACCAATGCTCCCAATTAGAAGAACTGACCCTTAAAACCGTGATAATCTCATTATCTTATAACAGACTCTGTGGAGAGGAGTAGGTGGCCTTTGATAGGCTATCTGTATGTGTCTCAGTGTTGTCTGACACTGAGTGTGATAAACGATCAGATAAACTGAGTTCAACTTACATATTGTCCTCGCCAATAATACAGAAAGCTGAGAGAATTTTGACAATCTCCGTCATCATGTTGGTCTGTTTGGGGTCGATTGCTCGTGCCAACAGCAACAAGCTCCGCTCGTCTCCCAAGATCCTTTGCAGTCCATACTATGAGAGACGGAAGAGGTAGGATAAAGAAAAGGTCCACTGGGTATAAATTAATGAGAACATTTGCATTCACAGAGAGCTTTCATTTCAAGTAAAAAGAAGAAGAAAAAAGCACAAAAAGCTCTAATGTACCTAAGTTATAGTTAGCCTTAATCTTCTTTTAAGGAGGGACAAAGAGGCCAAGAAAGAAAATGGTGAGAATGATGAATTAATTTAATTCAGGACAGGACTACAGGGACAAATACTTATAGTCTCCTGTACCTTTTCGTCTCTCCATAACTGAGGGACTGGGCTGCGATGACCACGTGAGGGGATTAACTCTACAAGAAGAAATATCAATGGTTCATCTCTCCTGGAAATGTGTGCTACTCTTGAGAAATGAGCCAGACCTTCCCCAAAAAAAGGATAATTAAAAGCAAGAAGACTGTGGGCTTAAGATGGTAAAATTAGCTTCACTTCTGTGTTTCATTATCCCTGGTTTGACAGCAACCAGATTCAAATCAGGTCTGGAAACCTCTCCAACTGAGCTAATATTACACATTATTTCTAAAGTGTTTACTGTAAGGGTAAAAAGAGCCTCTGTCCAAGTTTCTTTAAATTGTATTTACTAAAATTTAATTTTTAGCACTGAAACATCTTGGAGGTGGTTTAGTTATGCTTCTGAGTAATATCCCTTTGTGCAGGCACACTGCAGGTTCAAGTGAGATCCAAGGAACCAGATAATTGAATCTCTTTTACACTGTTGACACATACAAACCTTATTGTTCATGAAAGCCTTCAAGCACTGGATTAGTTTATGTTGGTTCCGTTTATCAATATTTTCTTGCCTGGAACAAAAAGGAAAATTGAAAATATTCAGATGAAACAAACAGCACCTGTTGATGCAGAATAGCACATAAATGGGATGTGGCATGAGATAACTTACTGTTTCTTGTCCAGCAGCTTCTCCAAAGCATCCAGGAGGAGACCAAGACCCTCATGACCAAAGTTATTAACCCAACTAGATGGGGAAAAGAAAAGGACACGTCAAAAATATCAGAGAAGCCAATCTTCAGTCTATGTTATTTCCCTACTGGTTAACTGTAAGCCATGTTGAATCAAAGAAGAAAGCATTATGAACAATACTGCATTAGTTCCATGAGGGAATGAGTCATTCGGACTTAAATCAAAGGTTTAACACTGAACTGGACATAATTACTGCTTAGTGTATCTTTTCATTCATGACAGAGAGCACCACTCTGCCCTCTCTTTGATACCAAATACAATCCAAACCAGTTTGACTTTAAACTGCAGCCATTTACACATAAATGAACATTCATCCATCTTAACCAGTGTTGTCATCGCTAAACACTTTGCTTGCATCTACACCCCACCCCCCGTGAGCTACTATGTTACTGTGCCAAAAGATTAAGCAATGCAAGAAAGATAACACTGTAATCGATAATGGATCGTGAGAGATAATTGGCTATAAACCACAGCGTATCAGGAGACTGCAAATGATCCAGTGCAGATGAGCCTGTTTGTCTAAGCCAGGAGGAGAAAGAGCAAGGAAGGGGAGAGGGTGGGGGCGACGGAGTGGTCACAGCCCGATTATGTTATTAACATTACTTGTTTTCGGGCCCCCAACTGTCAATGATGCAAAATGCATGAAGCAATTTCCCAGCATTAACGGGGCATAAGTCAATGATTTATCCTGCTTTTTTGACAATGATTTGAAATAATAATGGCTTGAGAATGAAAACCGTTTGCATTGACTCAGTGAGTCGGAAAAGACCCTCAATTAGGGATGAGATGCATTTGCCTGAGGCAGCAAGCAACGTTGAGGTGAGGTATTTCTTTAATCTGCGACTAAATTAGAACTCACCAACAACTCTCTACTTGTCATTACTCAAATTTCCCTACCAGACAAACAGAGCCAATTTATAATTTGTTAGTACATATTGTGGTGTATAAAGATGATCTGTTTTCCTAATAAAAACAAAACACCATAATATTCACAAATGTCTTGATAAATAGGGCTTTACCAAGAGTCTTCCAATTTGATAGTTTCTTTCGAGCATGTACTTTGCTCATGCTGAAGGGTATGGAAGAGAGGAAAGAACAAACTGTCTCGGGTTTAGTGAAGAAATAATAATGCGGTGGGATATCTTTGTGATACTGAAGTGGGACAACAAAGAGAAAAAGGAGCTGACATGGCTGAGAAAACACAAATAAGTCCACATTCTTTGTTTATGCTTCTTAGTAACGTTGGTAAAGTCACTCTTCGGAGAGCAGGAAATAGGACCAATATTTATGGAGAGCAAAACTCCACTCAAAGATTCAAGGGTGTGACATAATGGGAGGTGTTGGAGCAGCTCAGAGAGGAATATGTTGTCCTCTGCTCCAAGAACAAGTGGAGGTTCCTCTTAATTAGCATTTTACACTTAGCATTAAACTAAAATCGGTTATGGCGGTAAACTCCAGATATAACAGTATACTCTGAGTATGCAGCTTGCTTTAGCATTATTCTCTCGAAGAATTTCATAACATTCATTTTTCATAAACTAAAAGGAGATCACTGTTGGGGTACCCAGATTTTAGTTAGGGTGAATACCACATGAACACAAACGCCCCAGGCAATGAGTCCATGGTGTGATTCTCAGCTCCAAGTTTATATGCTCAGAATTACTGTTCGACTGAAACAGAATGGACATGTAAAACAGAATGAAAAAAAAAAAAAAAAGGGACAGGGACTTTTTCATGAATGTTGTCATCTTTTCTTAAAAAATGTAAGTCTTGCGGCAGGTTGCAACACAATACAGGCCTCCTTGAGGCTTCCATTGCCCTAAATGTTTTGAGTCCTCGCTACATCCCAGGCGGTCTATCCTTCCCCGTCCCCTCCTGGATGCCTTAAGGTCCTCTGCACTCTGCCTTATACATACCCAATAAATATGAGCTAGTCCATCTGTATTGTTAGTTTTAAGGGGTATGAACACTCCCTCTCAGCTAATTAAAGACAGTGGCTCAATAGAGAGCAAACAATTGCCAACGCTAACACAAATAACTATACTCTCCTTCATAAAAACCTTTTTTATTCCAAAATATGAGCAATATCATAAGAGACTTTCTCAAGCTCATAGCGCTTGATTTTAAAGATGATTGATGATGAAATGTTTTTTGTGATTAAAGTCAGTGTTTGGTCACATGTGAGGTACTTCTACACTCAAAGAAGAAGAAATCAAACCCCATCCTTATCAGTCTCGTCTCCTAATATGGGCACATATCCAAGGATTTCATTAACTTGGGGGAGAACTTGTTCATATAATATTGATGGCTTTAATCCTTTAGTTAAGTGCCACCAAATTGCGTTACTTTCTGCAATCATGTATATTCCGCAGGCAAAATGAAAAATTAATGGACGGACGAGAGGAAGCAATGTAATTTTTTTTCCCCTTTTTAGTTTTTTATTATTATTTTTAGTTGTTTCTGCAGGCTAAGCACAATTATTATGTAGTTATATTAGAGGCTATAAATTGTAATCCTTGAAAGTGTCAGTTTATCCCACAACATGAGGGATTTAAGATGTTTACAAAAAACTTTGCTGTGTGTATAAAACTTGGGGCATTCAAGAGCAAACACTGCCATAACACATTAAGAATCTATCCATCCATCCAATGTTTGGACAGGACAGGTTACAGGGCAAATGTATGCAAAGACACTGTGAGAAACAATGTGAATTATATCTGTTCATATTTTTTACAGCATTTTAATAGTCAATGGTGAGCCTGTTTTGAGTAAAAACTGTGACCACCGCCATCATAACTGTTCATTCAGACAGTGTTGACATAACTCACAGAGAACAGCAGACCTTCCACTTAAGTGAAGAAAGAGGTCATGAGATGAATAAGTTACAAAAACTGTCACCATACAAAAGATGTCAAAGCAACAAGTGCTATTCCTTAATGTGTTCAATGTCAAGCTCAAGAGAACACAAGGGGTTATAGTGAATACTGCATGGTGCAAAGACAGAGAGCAAACTATTTTGGCAAAGATGTCGGAATGTTAAATGTCTGCAGAGTCCAACAAATATGAGCACGGGAACTGTTAGCATATGACTCGACAGAATCGGTCAGTAGCTTACTCTGTCTCACCTTCTGTTTGACTGATCATGGGTCTTGTGTTTAGATGGCCTGTGCAAGCATCGATTTTAGTCTATAAACCAGTTTTATTACTTTATTAGGGCTAGGTGAGGAGCTTTGTTACTGAAAGCATCTGTGCAAGTATGATATGATTCATATTGTATTACAGACCAAGCTATACAACTGTCCCTCTGTGGGTTTACTGACCTATTCAGAGCTAAAGAATTCCAATTGAGGTCTGATGTACTGATGCAACAAATGGACCTGAACAATATGGCTTGAAACCCAGCACCACCGGCCTTTGCTTAGTGATTCACCAAGCCAAATGTGGAGCTACATTACACTTTAATCAATTTAATAGCAAGCTGAAATGGCTATAGTGCATAGGGCATATCATATGAATAAATAACTACTCATGGATGTAACTTTGATTTTTTTTCTTTTATTAAAAATCAACAAAAACTTACCACTAACTGCATTCTGACTCATCAAAAAGTAGGTATATTCCATAATTTGACCAAACATTGACAAACAAAACTGACTCTTTTTTTTGGGTCAGTTTCTTTTCTCTGAACAAACTGAATAACCTGACAGTAAGATAAAGTAAATAGATCTACATTCATCACACCTTAAAATCCCTAAAATGAATATCTGAGCTTCCGGATGAGTGGTTAGAATGAGTCATTCAAAGCCCTGACATATAGGCACTGATGTTCTCTTTGCTATTGAATAGAACGCCAAGATCTACAGAGCTCTAAAAGGTTGTTAGCTTGACGATGATGTTTATGACTCCGGCAAAAGGATTTATAAATATATATAAATCATTTTAAATAAATCCTTCCATTGTGAGAAAAAAATATCTATGAATGGCAAAGATTTTCCTGTGACTGCCAATTTCATGAGTACTGGCCTTCTCAGCAAATTCAGCCTTTGAGGAAATGTTTAATGGAAAAAGATCTCTGAGAAGCCCTATAATTTCACAGGACGTGCAGGCAAAGAGATGTTGCACAGATCTGAACCAAAAGTGAAGTATAGCATGAAAACACCTTTGCTGTTTAAAACCAACATTGGAACAAAACTGCAGTTCACCTGTGGACATACAGGCAAAGATATGGTCTTTGGGAATGATAAAGTCACACATAGAGTCTTAGCTTCGGTTTCATAAACTCTAAAATACACTGATGAGGCCAAGACTCCACAAAGATCTCTGAGGATGACCTCTGATGGCCAGAACTAAGACCTTAGCAAGAGATGGAGCTATCACGGAACAGACCTGTTCGAGTATATCTCCCTGACACATGAGGTGATTTGCTCCGTTGGTCTGCTGTAGAAACCTGCCACTGCAAACCTGAATCCCAACATCACAGGCCTTCTTCTTTAAAAGATTTCTAAATCAGTGATCCTGCCATACTGTTTCAGCTCTTCTCAAAGTCTCTCAGTTCTTTACACCTACAATTTCCCCTTCACCTTAACATTTACTGCTGCTGTGAGATAAGTAACGCGACTTCATCTGTGAATCATGAGCTTTTGGCTCATTGGTGTCTGCCTTGGTGTTAGAGTGTCTGTGGATTCCAGAGTTACACCTGGTGCTACTGGACCAACATACGTTCATTAGCATACACCAGCACCTTCAATGCAAAGAGGCACCCTTCAACTCTGTTTAATTGCCAGTTTAGTGTAAAGCAATATGAATGACTCACTAATGTGGCACTTGCTAAATTTTTGAAAGATGTTATAATCTAATATTGAAAAAAAGATCCCTTATGAAATGATTTTAAGCAAAAGCAGACAAAAACACACACACACACACACACATACAGAGAGAAAGCTTCTAACCAGAGAATATCAAAGAAACATGTTTAAATCATTCAGAGCCCCAGAGTCCTTAAGTTGTTTTTCTTTTTTCAAATCTTTATTCATGAATTAAGGGGTTTGTCGACTGATATGATAGACCTGAGGTATACTGAAAGTAAACTACTGAAAAGTTCAAAAATATTCTTTGCATTCAGCATTTAAATGTAGAAATAAAATAATTGACCTGTTCTGTCCCTAAAAATGAAGAACAAGTAGCATGTATGTTCCATATGCAACTCTGGCTAACAAGCAGTTTCCATAAATGCTGTCCGTCCACTTAGCTCTCTCTAATAATACCTCAGGTCCGTGGCTCCTGCTGGCTGACACAGATCTTAAATGTCATTCATCACAAGAAAGAACAACTAATGGCCATGTGCTCTGTTTGAGAAACTCGTTTCTCTGAAATCTAGTTCTCATAATATTACAAGAAGACTTTTACTAAAGCAAAGAAACGGCTCACAAGTTGCTGCTGCTTGATATTCGTGCTGAGGAAAAATATTGCAGTCACAGGACCATGTAACTGGTGTCAGCAATCTAAAAATGTGATTACGGGTGTAGCCGAGCGGGGACAGGAACCAGAGCAGCTCAGAACTCAGGAGCACTTTGAACTTCTGGTGGATCTGCCGGTCCGGATGTCACAGCTTGATTCCATAATGCGGCTTTAGCATTGACTAAATATCTGCAGCATGAATGTGGAGATGAGGGTGTTTGTATGCAAGAGTGTGCTTTTGTGCGTGCATGAAGGCAAGTGTAATGAGACAGTGAAAAATGCATATCTCTGTTAGAATAAAATCCAATATTAGATGCAGAAAGCTGACAAGCACACCATGATTCCTTGATACTCTGAAATGCCCCCCACAGTGTGAAAGACACTTGAAATGTGTAATAATCCCCTGAACAACACTAGGAATTCAATCTAACACAACACTTTTTTTAAACAGAATTTAAATATATACTGTGTTCATTTCTGTTTAATTTCTACAGATTCATTTGAAATAGTATAAGGGGCTCAGTAAAGACGGCACTTAGCTTTTAAGGAGAGAGAAATGCAATGGAAAGTATCTTTGAAAGAACTCAATGTCGTGTCACCATTTTGTTCAATCTTTTGTTGCTTGCAGATTTTACAGTGGATGAATATGAACGGTGTTGGTGTACAGTTCTCAGGAAGTGTGCATCACAATTTGTGCTATTATTATCATCAGAACAGCAGCGCAGCTCTCCTAAATACTGGAGCACATGATGACTTTTGTTGGTGAGGAAAGGTGGATTTTCTTTTGACATGAAAGCAGAAACTAATATGCATCAGTATGAGACTTCTGAGCAGACTGTAGTGATTTCCTGTTCAGGCATTTGCTGTCTTGTGCTTGAGTGTAGGAATGATGCTCAGAAAGTGAAAAGAAAGCAGCCATACACAGTGGTGTATGGCTGGTGCAAGAAAATCAGTGAACTTGAATATAATCCACCAACATTTCACCGCAGTTACATTCTAAACCACAAATAAATGATGTCCATATTTCCACATAACCCCATGGGAAGGTGCTGCATCACCAGATTTAAGGGAGTCTTTGAAAAAAAGAACACGACGTACCTCTAAAGGATCTTAAGACATGACTGTAAAAGATTATTTTGGCAGAAGTCTGTATGTGGTTCAATATATTCTGCTTAATCTGCATTTAAATATGGATGCAATTTACAAGGTGTTCTGGTCCAAAAAGCAGTCAGTCAGTTAGTTAGACTAAAAGATCCACTCTGTCCTGACTGATTTGTTTTCAAAGATATATGTTCCAATCATTGAAGGAATGATAATCAACAAAGGACAAACTATCGGGAGATTTATTTGACATCTACTTTTTGTACGTGATTTATTTCCAATAATAGAAAATAAGTTCCCACTAAAATAATATGAAATTAAAATAAGATATTTCTAAATTATTTATGCATAACTCAGGGGCTATAAAGATATCGCTATCTTGGAGGTTAACAGATGGTGTCATAAAATGGAATAGTCATCACCCTTAAAATATACTATAAAAGGACATTAATGTCTCCAAAAATCCTTTTCAGTGCCTCCAAGGAAGAAGGGCGAACATCAACTATGAAGTCAGCCGCAAGGGTAAAAAACAGTTAAATTGCTAATTTCTGAGTGCTCATCACGTCCGTTGTCGACGTGACATAACACCCATTCCAAAAAGAACAATTTAGTAAGACTCTCTGTTTTAAAACAAGAATGATTGTACCAAAGTTCGACACAAAAATGGACTTGTGACTGATTTTCTTTTTCTTTTTTTTCTTTTTCCAAACAACAGAATACCCGAGAAGTCTTTTCCTACAAATCGCTGCTAAACAATTGTGTGATTTTCAAATCTTTCCAGTTTCATTTCTCCCAGACAAGTGGCACAGGACTTTTTTTGGAGGACTGTAATAACACTTCACTCCCACTATCATTTGCTGTAATTCTTTATAGTGGGGAAAGTCGCTACATATTCTGTAGCTCTCAAAGCGCAGGTTTAATTTTCGTCCTTCGTGGAGGATATTAACACATGATCATCACTGATAAAATTCTATAGGAATAAGAAGGGAATACACTGTGCTTGATCCACATAGTTTAAAGCCTCATCCTTTTAAACCATACTAAGAATATCTTTTTATAATTAAATGTTACATTTTAAAAAGAAAATAAGTTGGACATGGAGCCTGATTTAGCTTTTCCAGGATAAAATCAATCCAGGCATTCAACCACACTTGATTCACTTTGATAAATTAACGTGGAAAATGACAGATCTGAAACAGTATTATTCATCGTGATACTGTCAACTCATTGCAGATTCACTTAGAGCCACGATTCGCACCTTGTGTCAGTGCCAGACAAGATTTTAAGCCTAAGCTGTCAAGGGAGTATATACAACCTGTGAGACGTTTTCAAGTTCATACTGGCTTTAACAGTCACAACAGAAAAAGAGCAGATGGACCTACTCTTTTGTGCTGGTGTTAATTGGCTGTTATACACACAGCACACAGAAAAGGGCCAAGGGAGGAAGAGTCAGGGATACGAGAGCACCAGTTCCTGATTCTTCTTTCAAAAACTTTTAAGCAAAGTCGTGGCTTTTTTTTGGCACCTTATAATTGTCTTGGATTTGTGACTAAATACATATAATTTAATTGCAATCAATTACATCAATGTGTTTTCGTTTGTTTGTTTGTTTTCCCAGCAGCCAATTAGCTACTTGCTCCACAAAGGGAATACATCTAACTAATCAAGGTATGATGTTGAGGCACAGATGTGGCAAAGTCACTCAACTGTTTCATCGAAACTCGACAATAGTCCTTTTTGCCTAAATAAACCCAAATAATTCCTTCAGAACACAGCTTCTTATGTTTCCACTGATATTTACAGTTAATGGAAATGAAGGAACTGCATACTAACCATCATACAAATCAGTGATGTGGCTCTTTCGTGCCTAAGACTTTTTCCATTCCAAACTAATTTAGCTGATTTTTCAAATCTCTTCTAATTCATTTTTAACTAGCCTAAACACCACAGATTGCACAGGTGTGAACAGATTTTACAAGGTATGGTGGATATTAAACACGTGATGACTAAAAGGTGGAAATCAAAGCAATGCAAAACATATCCTTAATGTAGTTCTGGGTATGTGCTGTAAAAAAATGGAAGGGGTCAGCGAAAGGACACCTCCAAAAGTCGCTTGTCTCAGGGGAAAATTCCTGAAGTTGAAATGCAGGCCAAGAACAAAAAAAAACAAAGACAATGACATCAAAGATATTGTGTGGAGAGGAGTTTTTCAGTGAGAACAGCTGATATGCAGCCCATGGTACACAGAGTACTTTGACATTTTGTGCTTATAATTCTCAGCCAGCCAACTTTACAGTGTACTATATATCATGTACATCACTTTAATTTCAAAAAGGTAGAAAACCAGCTCATCTTCACTTCAACCCAATTATCTCATCTTACTTGTACAGGGTTTTTCAGGAAGCCAGTAAGATTGCAGTACGTTTAATGTGAGCATAAATGCAGTGTTAAATTTGTCAATGCTTTTCTCGCAGCTGCACCTCTAAGATCTTAATTATCTTAAAATGTGAGAGTTTGACGGATATCAATTTTTGTATATGAGAAGAAGGAATGAATGAATATTAATTATTGAAAGGATTTAGGCCATGTAGTAGAAGTGTGTTCTGTTCATTGCCCCATAAAGCTGGGCTTTGGGGCAAAGAACACAGGAAGTGGATGCAAAGATATATATTTGCAAATGTAGAAACTCAAAAGCTTCCAAGAATCCCATAACTATCATTGCTACCCTCTGCTCTAAGCTACAAGCACTCAGCTAAGAAAAGCTGGTGAAACTGATTCAGACACACAAGAGATACCTTGTGTGGCAGAGCAGGAAGATCTTTTCCACAGCCCACACCTTGAGTACACAAAGGGAGAAAATCTGGTGTCAGTGAATGTCTCCCGTTTCCACAAAAAGATCCCACAAGATAATGCTCTGAATAAGAAGTCTGACTTGTACCATGAAGATTTCACAAGATTAAAAAAGTTAGGAGCCCAGTTTAATATTTCTAAAATATGTCTAAGGTATCTGAAAGCTGGCAGATATAATATAGAAGTTACAGTTGGGATTTTATAGTCATATAGTAGAACGATGTGGGCTAAGCATATGGAACTCAAAAGCCTGGGAAGCAGATGGGTGCTCTTGTTCCCACAACCACTAAAACCACTCTTTCATTTTCACATTAAAACTTTGAGGCGTGTCGATTCTAAGATTTATCTTAACGCAGACATTGAGAATTCTCATCGATTCAGTGACGGAGCATAATCGAAAATTTAAAGCCTACACAAAAGTACAGTTTGTACTCAGTGGCCCTAAAACACCAAAGAAGAAGAAGAAATGCAGCTGCTGAAGAAGAAGAAGAGACATGTAACTCCAATATCGTGTTAAGATTACTGGGATGTTTTGAGTGATACGGGGAGGGAAGACCGAGCTTGGCAGCGATTGATTAAAAAAAGATAGAGTTTAAAAGCTGGCATCTGGGCTGTGAAAATGAGAAAGCACAAACAAGATAAAATGCACACCTCTTTTTGTAAAATGTACTCATAAAAATGTGTTATTGTAGCAATAAAACTATTGTAAGGAAAGCTGAAAATCAACAAGTCTGACTAATAAGTCAGGAATCAACGACCTGATGTCAGCTTTGTGTTTCAAGTCAGAGAGGGAAGAGAATCACCGAATCTGTGGCAGCATTCGGACCGTCTATGGAAATGTTCAAATGTAGAGAAACAGTTGATTTCACCAGCTGCTGAAGCCGTAACAGAAAGGGCTCTACCTGCACTCTAAGCCAAACTGAATTCCAGTTAATGAGTAAAGCTGGTTGAAAAGTCTGACTTGTATTGACTGACTTGTGTGTATCATACAGTAAGTACAAGCAAATTTTCATTAAGTCAGTTGTGTGATTTAAAAAAAAAAAAAAAAAGTAATTCAGGCTGATGTGTAGACGTATAGTAATGTAAAGATATAAGAGAGCAGTCTGAATTGAATGCTTTGTTCATCCCTAAGGGAAATTATATTGTAAGTCTTTACTAAAAGAAAAGGTTAAAAAATGATCAATTTAAGACAAACAAATGACAAGACAGATTATTTAATGTCTTGGCACAGTCATTGTACAAGAAAATCTAAATGCATCTTAACATGCTTCGAATCATTAGCAGGTTAATCATCATCAAAGCATGAGGGAAGCCAAAATTCACTGCAATATTCTCACAGGAGGATCGCATGCCCAGTAAAGCAAAAAATAAAAAATAAATCTGAATGATAAAAATCTGTTTGGATAGCCTAAAATGCATTTTGCTTTGGTAACTGAAAGCAAAACTGTTGCTATTCAGTTGATATATTTTTAAATGGATCTAATCCCAGTTTACAAAGAGACAAAACGGAGAATGAAGATAAATTAATTATGAAAACGTGGAGACGCACATTTCTTTCCCTCTAAATGAGAATATAAGACACGTTGCAATTTTCCGTGAGTCGACATCTTGCTTTATTTGAGCGTATTAAGAAAATTAATGAAAAATGCCTAGTCAATCTGACACTTCTAAATTAAGTAGCAAGTATCCAAATGACTAAATTAAAAGGAGAAGATGGAAGTTGAGGATAAATAACTGACTGGGGAAATTTTAACAGAAAGAGAAGTGAAAAACATGGCAGCTGAGGAGACAGAGAGAATGGAGACAGAGAAGGCAGCGGATGCCCCTGGCTATGCCATCTGTGGGTGTATCTGCAAAGACGGCATGCCACACACCTGTATGGGACTGCCTGTGAGATAAGGCCCCCAGCACAATGGCCCAATGGCCACCTGCTGCCAAACAGGTGTGCAGCCCAGCCAATTAAACTATTAGACAAACACAGGCCTCTGGGAGCAAATTAGCAGGCAACACAAATATCAGAGGAAAAACAAAAAGCAGTGGTAAGCACTCACAGTGAGGAACAACAACACTTTGTTAGTGAGACTTTCATCTCACTGTACAAGTACAGCCAGGAGTTCTAGGCTGAATTAAACAAAGTACTGGTCTAACTTTTTTTCCTAAGTGCGTGTGTTGAATCTAGAGTATAAAAATCCATATATGAATATTTAAAATTGCTAACTGCGTGTTAAAGATCGAAACTATATTTAACTATCGTGTATCAAAATGGCACTAATACTATTTGAGTCATCAATACATAATACATACAGAGGTAGAAAGCAGACAGAGAGGCGGGACTGCAGGTAAGAGCACACACTGCATCCAGTTGTAAGGTAGCTCGAAAACATTATTCATGTGGGCTTTTACTTGAGAATCGACAGGCCAATATTAAGTGTGGTATTAGATCACAAGCCATAAGCAACAGAGACAGCCTAAATCCATTCAAGTTCTCCAAGAAACCTCACAAAACATACCTACTATTTACTCAGGATAACTCAGAGCAAGGGTACCCAGAATTGTTTGACAAGCATTCCGTTTACCGTCCTTTGTGGGAAGTTAACAAAAATATTCCACGCATTGCTTTTAAACACACCTTTTGTGCCCACAGCTTCTGAGCAGTGCCATGCAGTGATTGTAGGCTGTACACAAAGCATGAGGACAGATTCTTTTCTCGTGAAAATGGTTGAGGAATGATTGCACTGATTGAAACATTGTTCTCTAAATCTATTCGTAAGTTTTAAAAGCAGCAAAGCCAAGCCTTGGCCTTGTAAACTACAAAAAATAGAGCGTGGGTAACAAACAAGTAACCAGCTGGTGGAAATACATCAGCATTCTGCAGGGATGATAACTCATCTCAGCAGTGAGAAATTGTGTTTATTACAATCCTGTTTAAAAGAAAACCGAATGCAATAATTTGCAAATCATTTTGAGCCTCAAAGACAGTACTTTAAAAGTACTATTTACTTTTAAAACTACAGAAAAACCCTTCTCGGTCTCCAAACAAAGAGTGCAGTTAAAGACGAGGTAATCCAACACAATGATAGACATACCACAGCCCCGACATTTTTAAAATGTATTGTTGGCATCAATTTCAAAATTAGTGTTTTGTTTTTTTTAACATTTCTTACTTTCAACATTTGATATGCATCTGTGCTATTTTCAGTCAAATACAGGCTTTAAATGGTTGAAAGAAAAAAAAATCATTGAATCCAAACTATATGTAATATCAACCTAACTGATGATTATTCTAAAGGTTGAATTAAAACAAAAAAGTATGAATCCACTGCTGCAACACCTTCATCATGGTTACGTCCAGTATATGCTAACAGCAGACAAAAGTTAGATAACATAGTGGAGTCTAATATAGACTTCCTGTTTGTTGTAATCTATATTAATTACCTACTTTTACATTAATTAGAACTAACTCTATTCATGCTTCAAAAAAATGAGTCACTTTCCCCAAGAGGAGAATAAGAGACATGAAGACGAACACATGACCTGTTAGTCAACATTCGCATCATCCGCCTCTGCACACACCCAAGGGGGCTCCCTGGTCAGGCTTAACTATCAGCTGGAGGCGACTCCTTTATCAAGCTGGACAAAGGTTCAGTCTGTTATAAACACCCACGGGGCGACCCTCGTCTCAGTTAGACACCCTTGGCACCAGTCGGTCTTTCTGAGATTAAAGGCTCTTGACTCCCCACATCCTCCTCGAGTCACAGCTTCATAGCTCTGCGATCACTAGAGAGATTATTGTTGAACCCGTGATCTGAATTGGACTGAGCGGGTTAAGAAAATGGATGTTTAACTACTTTGCAATTCACTATGCTATTACAGGTATATGTTGGTGCTATTTTATACATGTTCATTGGTGTGAACTAAGCTGGACTTTTCTCTGATATCTCACAGCTTATCCATCTTCCAGTCGCTTCTTTTAACCTGAAAGGAAGTCAGAGGCTGTCACAGTCCCAGCTAAATAAAGAAAGAATCTCAAGAAACCTGCATTCTTTCTCTCTTTGGCTGGATCCTCTGGCATCTGGGAGCAAAGCCTTATTCTCGTTTCATGTCGATGTCCCAGGAGGGAGCATCAGAGAGACCATCTCTCTACTTTTTCACCTCTGATCACCGAATGCTCTCCCAGTGCAGCCACTGAACTTGTTTCGTACACCAAGAAAAGTCTGCAACTGCTTT
Source organism: Leuresthes tenuis (assembly GCF_036924035.1). Taxonomy (NCBI): domain Eukaryota; kingdom Metazoa; phylum Chordata; class Actinopteri; order Atheriniformes; family Atherinopsidae; genus Leuresthes; species Leuresthes tenuis. The sequence goes on along the minus strand of NW_027325365.1, from coordinate 10,633,844 downwards.
GTTAGCCAGAAACACACCCTTGAAAGTTCAACAGCAGATTTTCAACTTTTTTCAACAGCCACATACTAAGTTGGCTTGAGCCCTGAGTTTTGCAATGAAAATGGAGCTACTAGTTTCTCCAATGAACGGCACAGAGACTCACCCAGACAAGCAGTCCTTACCATTAATCTGCAAACACCTGAACGTGAAGGGGTCGTGCCTGTATTAGCACCCTGGTCACTCCTCTTAAGTTACAACAACAATCTCAAGTTAGACAGCACAAGTCTCATTTGAATATAGTTAAAGCGACAAATACCCACAAACATTACAGGTGGGTCTTGAACTGCCATATACTCTGCTTTTTAGAGTCCTACATGTGTTGTCATTAAAACAAATGACAAAACTCTCCAAATGTTCCAAATTCACGCTTTTCCAACCATTGCGGCCGCACCTGAGCTAAATGAATGTGACAAGCTCCGCTCAACGCTCTCGTTTGCAGCCAATTTTTGGCATATCCAGAATAAACAGATTTGAGATAGTTTTCAAACTGTACTTCAAAGCGTCACTCTTAACACATAAAGTCAACGTTAAATCGAGAGGGACGGAAAGTGCATTAGAGGTGGTAATACCGAAAAAATAAAAAATAAAAACGGAGAGCGATGAAAATGTCTTTGAGGTTAAAGATAGGAATAATAATGGTCATGTGTTAAAAAACAGAATGATACATTATCAAGTAATGGCATTCCTTTTAAACTGATTTAACAGCTCGTCTTTGCTTCCAAACTGTTTAATTCAGGGATGCGGGTGACTTGATACAGATAAAATAGAAGCTCTTCAGAGGCTAAGCTGACAGGTTCACTCTCTGGGTCAACATAAAAATGTATTCCACTTATCCAGTGACCATTTAATATGCACCACTCATTGGTTCACATTAAGAAACATCTCAACAGGGGTCTGCTGAATAATTCAGACAATCTGCTATCACTAAAGGTCCCATTACACGACAGGAACAAAATTAAACCTAAAGATCTCATACAGTAGTGACATTAAAAAATTGAATCAGCAAGTAGAAAAATCTTAAATGCTTCATAATGAATGACTAAATAGACAAGAAGAACTCAGAGTGAGAGGAACTAAAAACTTCATTTTCTAACGTTTTGTTCACATTTGATTAGATAAACATGGATAAAAGGCCTTTAGAGTTACAATAAAACAGCTTATCAGCTTGTGGTTATTGTTCAGTTACAGCATTAAATGTGCTTACTTAAAAGTTAAACTTGTGGTCTAAACAAACTGATCTGCAGAGATCCATTGAGGTTAATTAACAGAAATAAAAGGTAATATCAAATTTGGTTTGTTTATTCTTGATAACTTAAAGTATTTTCTCCTCACAGACAAGTAGAAATTGTAATTACAGTCAACAGTATCTGCAGACACTGCTCAACACAGAAGAAAATGAACATTTGAAGTCTCACAGCTAGACACCATATAGCGTCCTCTACAAGTAAATGATGCAGTTCACCGTTAATGAGCTTCAGTCACTAACCTGACAGGGTTACTGGTCAGGGACACCCGGAGGGATTCCAGGCAATTGAGCAGCTTTTCTTCAGTGATCCCAGAGCGAAGTTCGTGGACATATTCTTGGGATGAAAGTGTACACTCATGCTTACTGTTCCTGAGTCCTCCCTGCAAACAAAAATCACATCACCTAATGTCATAAAACAGACACCTCTGAGGGGCACTAATGAATCATTTATATCAACATCTTTTTACACAAAAAAAAACAATGAATAATTACAGGCCAAATAAAAAGGAAGAGGAACAAGGCCAAGCAATTACAAACAATAGAAACAGATAAGACGTTACATGAAGCAGTATGTAAAGGCATACTTCTTGTATCTAATTCTATCTTTAGTGTTTTAGAAAAAATAAGTAATGCACTCTCCACTTCCTCGTTTTCTTAATCAGCCGGCACTCTAATGATGGACCATCCTCACAAATGCCGGCTCTACGTGTTATCTGCAGCAGCTCCAGGTTGAAGTTAAATTGATTCTGGTGTATAAACTCCATTGGGATATGTTGCAACACTGATGCTTACATGATGAGACCATCTACAGCCAGCATTACACATTTAGCTCCACAGGGAAACACATCTACACTCTGTCTTCAAATGAAGTTAAGACCGTACTATACACCGTACTATTGTTTTAAAGTGGCGGAATCTTTTCTTGGTCGAATAGTCCACCAAATCAAAAAAGCTTTGCATGTAAACTGATTTCCCATCACTGTCACTGCTGCCAGTACAAGCTCTATGAAAATATCTGTGGAAATTTGGTAATTACTGGATTCTATTGTTAAAAACCTAGATTTCATGTAGGGGTTGAGTCGAGGCATCGTACAAAGCACATGAGGAAACACGCCGTGGAAACAGCGTCACACATGCCTAAACCAGACCACTTGACGAAAATAAAAACACTGTGTTCGTCCCTGGACTGCTGGTTCCCCACAAAGCGAGCTGTGCTAATAGGCAGTTTGGGAAGTAATAAGCTAGCTCATTTATCTGGAGAAAAGAGAAGCCTGCTGCTCTGCCGCAATGCACAGACAACATGAATGAACCTTCTCCCCCCTTTTTGTGGGTGGCAAAAACCAGAGGCAACAGCAAGGTAGCAATACTTTAGTTTTTTCCATGTAAGCTGAGCTCATAGTTTGATTGGCTGAGTCATGAAATTAAAACTAGATTTCCTTGAAAAAGGCGGTGTAAAATCATGCTCCTACATCATCATACCCCTTATAAAATAGAAATGTTGCGAGTTTTGGATCTAGACTTTATTTGAATCTCCATCTGAATTCTAACTGGACCACTGGGCTCATGCAAAGATGCCCTTTGCTGGCACGCTGCATGAAAGCACTCATTTAATGAAAACACTTTTAGTAGTTGTACTGTGGATACTCCAAGAGGGATAATCCCCTATTGAGAGGAAGTCTGAAGCCATAGTATTCATTATCCAACAGAGCCAGTATTCCCTGAACAGGGACTTGCCAAAGAAAAGGGACCTGAGCAATTTAAGCAGCTGATTAGGACAGCGCATCACATTGTCAGATCCAATAATGCAAGCAATGCAGGACCAGCACACAGCCTGTGTCGAGGTAATTTACTCGTCAAAAAGAAAAAAAAACTAAATCTTAACAATTTATATCCTACTTTCAGGGTGAGGATGGTTGAGCGTAGATTAAATACACAGCATGTCTCCTGAAAATATTGTTAAGTTTTGTTCCATGACAGCAGTCTAAGAGTGACAAATCCTTGAGTCAGTGATGGTTCTTACACAGGCTTGAAGACCAACCCTGCCGCCTCACTGAGTTTTGACTTTGGTGGGAGTGAAGCTTCCCAGAATGCACTAAGGAGTTTTACAAAAAGGGTGGTTTATTTGGCATTGTTCCTGACCATCAACACTGTACCGTTAAGTTCATGCAGTTGTACAAAGAATATGTGCTACAAAGATGGAATTGTAAATTACTGAATGTAAACATTTCACCCTGAATGTTGACAGTTTTCACAGGACATGCTCACAGGTAGCATGAATCAAATAAGCTAATAGGACAATAGTTCAGCTAAAGTCAGGTGGGTATGAATAAAAGGAATACGTCGAACATCCTGTCATGCGACAGCATGACCTCTGCACTGATTAGCGGAGTGACACAAACATTTAGTTGAAAGAATTTCCTCACAAGGTCTTAGATTATTATGGATTTGAGGATATCGCCGTGCCGCCGTTAGACTTTCATCTTGCATATAGCACTCGTATTATTCACTGCTGCACACATGAGTTTTGTTAGGGTACAGTTACTTCACCATCAGTTGCCAGACCAAGATACGAGGACCAGAGAAGTACTAGAGAGGTCAGAGAAAGCAGACCGCACTACTTGTACTGCTGCAGTGCCTTGATTTGAATTTTCTGTCTTTATTTTTTGGGAATATGCAAATATTTGAGGGGCTTAATTGGATCAATATTTACATGTTTTGTTTGTTTTTAAAACAAAAAGACAAATCATTGTGGTTTTTGTTAGTCTGCGCCAAACCCGTACCAAAGCGTCATCCTTATAAGAAGGCTGACTGTGTACCTCTTTGTGCTCTTACAATTCTACACATCACTGATAAAACTTTAATTTACAAAAGTACCAAAATAACATAAATCCTGACAAAAGAAGAAGCAATTCTATAGAATGAAAAGGACAACTTCAAGTGTAGAGATGCTACTTGAATTAATGTGATTCCAATTTTGGATATGGCTGATTATGTGACTGCATTTTCAGAGCAGTGCTTCCTCAGTAATGGGCAGTGAGAGTCAAATACATCACTCCCTTTTTATTTATCTTCCTACCTCTCAGTAGTTCCCAGCAAGCACACCACTATGTCCAGAAAAGCCAGAGCTCTTGTTTCACCACATGTTCTGACCTCTGGCAACCAAAGACACTGACCATAAACTGTTTTTTCATGACCCTACCCCAAATCAATAAAATCCTTTGGGATAATATCAACATTACACCACCATACTGGCAGCAGAGAAACAGTCGGAGGAGCAGAAGGGGAAGCGGGGGGTGGGGCAGCTACCTGCCAGTCTGAGTAACAAGAATTTTTCCTGTCAGCCTCGCAGAAATGGTCAAGGAAAGAGGTTGCAGAAAAAGGAAGGGAAGATTCAAGGATAAAGAGAGTTGCTTGTGTTGTTGGAGATGAAGTTTTAAGATGTAAAAAGTTAAAGGAGCAAAGGGTGTTTCAGGGTTGGAAATAGTAAAGAAAAGATACAGAAAGAGAAAGAGAAAAAAAGAGGACAGAGACAGACCATCAGGAGAGGCTGAAACTTCAACTGCAGAGGACACGCACACCCTTTTGACCACAGCCTTGAGCCTCATCTCCTGCCGCTTATTGAATCCCCTATTTGTCGATAACAGTATTTCCTGCCAAAGAAAATAGTGCTGGGAGCAATTACTTCAGTGAGCCTGTCAATTTCATTTTGCGGGGTTAGGGGAGCATTGAGGACCATTCCCTCCTCCTCCGTCACCTCTGCCTCTCTTTCTGTATGCCGTAGGGAGTGACAGAGGGCCGTGCCGTCATTGGAAGGAAGAACAGGGAGACAATGCCAAGGTGGCTGCACCTCCACATGTCATCTTCACCTGTAATGAGCCTATAACAAGCTGGCACCTTCCTCAGTGCCCAGTGCTCAGCCCACTCAGGCAGACTGATAGATACATTATTCAGCTTCTTTGTCAGCTCACTAGAAAACCACATAAGCAGCAACATGTCTGGCCTGGAAGCTTGTGCTTGCAGATACCCCAGCATCCACGCCAGATATTTCTCTACCATTCAGTCCGCCTGGCTTCTCTCCAGGCTACACAATCTTGCCTCAATGTTTTCCAATATTTTGGGAAGTTGGGCAGTTAGCAGATTCTGTTTGTTTTTGGGGTTTTTTTGTTTTTTAAAAAAAATCAAAATAGCAAAAAAAATCATTACAAAAAATATTAACATTTTACAACAAAAACCTCAAATCCATCAATTTGAGTTGCATAGCTCCAAAAAATGTATTTAAACAACTGTATGGATGTGACAATTGATAAATAAGCCTTATAGCCACGACAAGCAAAATGCCAAGACATTAGCTAAACCATAGATAAAATGAAAACCCCTAAACTAAATTGATTATATGAATTTGACAAAGCAATAAAAAACGTGTTCAGATTCTGTAAAAAAACATTGCTTGTCCTATGATTCAGGATTAATAAATTCAGACAGAAATTATGAGTTTACTGCATCTCGTAATTTGTCCCCGTCCCTGGGATGTAATGAATCTATTCTTATTAACTTACATGGTCTCCCACCCTCAACCCCAAAAAAGTCTGAGAGAAAGTTATAAATTACTGGAAAAAGTTAATTACTCCTTCTATGTGTGTAATTAATTAAAATTACTTGAGCACCCTGCTGCTGAGTATAAAAATAATAAAGATACAATCTCAGCAATTAGAGCATATCAATCTGGACGATAGCCACGTTATAACTTAATTTCCTGTTCATTAGGGATTGATAGATAAGTTGATAGAAATTATATCACAAGAATGGATAACAGACAGACTTACAGACAGGTGGAACCGAATGTCACGTGCTTCACCCCTTACTAATATGACCTACAAGCAATGCTATCAACACAACTGTATGAGGAAAAAAGGTTTGAAAACAATCACCAGGTGACCAAAGTTAGAGAAGTTGTTCTATAAAAGTGAGCAATCTTACGTTTAACACAATCTAAAGTCTAACGTGAGAGTGTGACAGCACTGACGGTAAAGGTCAACGGGGACACGGATCAGTTGAGATGCTGCTTGGCTGGACAATGAGTTTTCCCGAGCCCCCCCCACCCCCACCCCACCTTAAAGGACTGAGTTCTGCTGCCGGCAGATAAGACATTTCATCTAACCACCAGGGCGCAGGGCTCCCGGCACAGTGGGGGATTTCCCAGCAGACCATGTGGCAAAGCATTTCATCTCTGTTTCTCATCATCCATCTACAATTCAGTCTTTTTACTTCTTCCTTAATACATTCTTTTTTTCCTTTCTTTCTCTCACTCTCACCATAGTGAGGTGTTTTTGAACCTTGGATGACAGCTACAAAGAAATGTGCATTTATCTGTGCACGCCAGGGGCTTTTCCCCCCTTTTTTTCTTTTTATTTTCTTCTTCTTTCTTCCGACTGTTGTGGTCAGACGGCAAAATCTACAGAGAGCTTTATTCTCCCATGTCTGGGTAACTACAACTTGCTGATAACAGAAACAATTAGTCCTACAACATCCTATGAATAATCAGGCTGGTGCCATCATAGCTTATGCCTCGACGAAACAACCTCACTGTGACAAAGCGGCAAACTGGGGAAAAACAACAGGGCATTAGGTTGGTTGGAAATATCACTACTGGGGCCACTTTGTAAAAAACCAGCCACAGTCACCGAGGCATTATGTGCGTGCTGATCCTACTGTCCCGAGGAAGATAAACTGGTGACAAAAACCGCCAGAGTAATGGCTTGTAAAGGCAATACATTTACACACAGCAATGTGCTATTTGAATGTGGTGGGAGTGAACATGCACGAAAGGTCAGATTTAATATTTAACACCGAATTTTAAAAAACCAATAACATATTCAGGGATAAGATTTTCTTTTCAAACAGATGTCTAGATTTTGAATGTCCTGTAATACTGAAAGACCAACTCTTTGATGCTTATAGAACAGGTTGGCTGATGTGATCAACACGTTCAAGGGCAATTAGTGGGAAAAAAATTCAGACGAGCACTTCAGCAGCTATAGAAACAGTTACTGGATGGCTGTGTGAAAGATCACATTTTTGCCAGGGGCTGAATCACAAACAATAACATCTTTTATCACTTTGCCCCGATTACTGTTGGAGACATCGTTGTTCATTTGTTTTTTAGATGTAAAAGACCATATTGAAATGACAAAGCAATTGGTGAAATAACTAGCTGTTAAAATAAAATGTTAAACAACAGTTGTTTGTTAAGTGTCGCTGTAACAATAGATATTAAATCTATTTCTCTCTATCCTGTTGAGCTTCCGTTGCGTTCATCACTAAAACAATGCAGTTGTTGTCAGCTGAGGAAGAACTTGTAACACTTAAACAACAGTGGTCATGTTGTGCCCTTTTAGGTGGCCTTCTTCATTCCTTTCTCGTACAAACTTTTATCTTTCAGCTTGACCCATGCCTGAATGTTCAAGCTTTTGAGAAAACAACAATCATCTCTGTCCTACTGGCCTTGTACCAAATGTGACCACATAAAAGCAGAGTCATAGGCCCCAGTCAGCAAACTCCTTTGGCTTTAATCCCACTGAAAGGTCAGCAATACACCAACATCAGTTCATTATAGTAGGAAAATGTTTTGCACAATACAGAAAACCAAGATTCCTCATCACGCAACACCGGGGATCAATCAGTCATCATCAGTAAAACAAGAATTAACACAATTAACAATTAACAGCTTTAAGTGACCCATTAAAAGTCAACTTGAATAGTGGCAAAAAACTGTTGAACTGTTGAACTAAAGCTCACTATTACACACCTCACAGCGTGGGTGTTCTCCAAGTCAGATATTTGAGGATTCTGTTGCATGTTCTTCATCTTACTCTCAAGGTACAGTGAACTAAATGGCTGTGATGTCTCTGAATTCCAGTGTAGGAATATAACGTGTATTTCAAAATATGAGGAATAAGTCGAGGGTATTTAAAACTCCCTCTTAGGCAAGCTCATTCAAACTTGCTTGTGGTCTTAGAATTAGGTCCGATTTCAGTGCTCCTACATGATTCCTTAAACCGTAGTTGTCCAAAACCACTCGGGTTAGAACTTTGCCTTGGCTCTATTGATTACTTTAAGCTGTGCTGCAGCAACACTCACATCCTAAAGCAAGAAACACTTACAGTGCACATAGAGAAATGTTTGTGTATATATATATATATATATATATATATATATATATACAAACACACACATATATTATTTACATGATATACATAAATATGTATATAACGGCCACTTACAGCAGAGCTAATTAATGCCTGACAAGAGGGAAAGTTTGAGTCACAATGCATGTGTCCGTGTGTGAGCATGTATGTGCTCATATTAAAATGGATCTGAACACTAGTGTGTGTGTGTGTGTGTTCGTTTTTCAAGTTGTGTTTGTGAGGGGAACAGAATATTCCCTGAAGCACTTCTTCCTGTGCTTTGCAGGACTCGTGTCTGCACTGAATTTCAATGACACCTCTATAAAGATAGGAGCAGATGTCAGCCAGCTCTCTGAAAATCAGGTACAAGTGAGTGAAAAAAGTGGAGGGAGTAGACCAAGCACACACTAGCCACAGTGAGATGCCTTGAGTTATGTAGAAGTATAATAAAGGAAACAAGTATATATATTTTTTTAGTATAAAAACTAGCAAACTTTTAGTAGACATCAGTTTAAACTTAATACTCGGTTGTAATCTGTGTATTAATTCATTCTCTAGATAATAACTAATCAACCAGGGTTTCTATCTTGCCGGGTAGGCTACAAATATACACTCACTATCTGAAGTGTTGCTGTAGTGTGATCAGATCTACAAGTGCAAAGTAGCTTGGCAGGTTTACCTGACTTGTGAAAAAAGGCAAAACTCACTTGATTTCCTTCGTGCTACTAACTGTAGTTTTTGTCAGGCATTCAATTACTTTCATGAGCAAGCTGAGATTCAACCACATTGTTTCCAGGCTGGTGTTTTCTGAATTTCATCACAGTACAATTAGTATAGCATTGATAATTCATCTCAACATCCATTTTATACAGCTACAGTATAATACAGCTAATAGCCAGGTTTCTGTGAGTTGAAATAACAAAAATAAGATCATTCAAAAAAGTTATGGATTTTTTTTCCTCCATTAACTCAACCTAGAAATAAAACCTTGCAATGACTGCTTTCAAGATGATGCACAGCACTCCAACCTCTCACCAATCAATTCAAGGTCAGCGAGTAGCTTGATGTCCCAAAAGTCCCCCAAAAGCACAAAGAGATGAGGTATTTTATATGTAGATAAAGTGAGAAAAAGCAGTCACTTTTATACAAAGTGACATGATACGACAGAAGAAATTTTGAAAGGCAAAATAAGCCTTTTTAGTACTTGTTTCCTTACACTCCCAGTGTTGTGGCAGAGGGAGTTAACAAGTGAGCTGTTAAGGAGGTTAAGTCACACAGGATCTAATTTAGGTTTTCACTGTGGTCTCTGCTGCATTGATTGCATTGTGAAGGCCTAATGAACTATGTACTCGGCACTCTTGTTTCCAGCTCTGGGAGTTTGGGTATGAAGTCAAGAGCTGCAACTACTGACTAAAAGTTTGGAAAATGACTACAAAAAATAAAGTCTGAAGACAGAGAATGAAAGCTGAATCAATTAATAAATGAGCAAGTGTACCGATCCCGGTTTCTAATGTGTGTCCTGTGTATGCTTCTCCGTCCTTCTTCACTGGACCTCTCCATAAGAGACTAACCTTGATAAATCATACATAGGGCAAACACACTATGTGAGCAAAAGATCCAGGTTAGTCTGACATTTGCTTCTTCAATACTTTCCCCAGTGACTCAACTGAATAAAAGTAGTTTTTCTAACAATAAGAAACACTTCAAATATGTTCTATGGGCTTAAAAAGATACAGGTTTAATGTATTGACAGAGTGTGATTCAACAGATCATGACAAGTCTCAAGCAGTCAGAGAAGCAGCTTTCTTGATATGTCTGTACAAAACAAAGCCTGAACCTAATACAGCATTACAAAGGGGCTGAAAGTGATAACATGAGATATTGCAAGGAGTTTTTTTTTCTTTTCAAATTATTATCTGAGCAGTTTATGCACACGCAGTTAAAATGGTTTATATTTGCATGCAAACTGTTTGACAAAAGGTCATTCAGTCGGTAGATTTGTTGTACGTGTTCTGTGTTGGACTTTTATTTCTCAATAACTCATTCCTCTATTAACAACTTTCCACCAACTTGGACCAGGTGTAGTATTAGAGACAGTTTAATGATGATTTACCTTCAGAAACTCGTAAGGACCGGGTTCACTTTTCCAGAACCATGCAGTCACTAAACACTGCTAGTCCAACGTCAGCATGTTGTTTGAACCCGACACTAGTGTATTCTATATTTCTGCAGGGGTCCGGAGTGGGAGGAAATAGTTAGTCTTTGACTTATTTTGATTAATGTCTCAGTTAATATCTATCCAATATGTATCATTTAGACTTGGATTTCCCACTGAGGAGTGTGCAACAATGCAGACAGCTTTTAGCTTTGTTTCACCCCGGTTAGTAGCTACAGATTTGCATTGCCCTCCCTTTTACACCTTGCTGTTGACTTTTTGTTTGACTGCTTCTGCCACTGTGTGAGGTTAATCGAGCTCAGCTGGTTTGGCCTTGGCATGATTCTACTCTGATGGGTGCCAGAGTGGTGGACCAAACCCTTGTATGACCCAAGGTCACATCCTTGTGTTGAATTGGTACCACAGAAGGTAATATCCATCCTAAACTATACACGACAACCTGTGTGAACCACAACAAGGGTTACACTCTGAAACCGTACATTTATAATTGGCAGAGGGATCTAACATCCTATGTAACTTCTTGTCTTAGTGATTTTGTAAAAGAAAGATTAGATTGCACTGTCATTTCAGCATTAGTACATTTATTTGTGACAAGTAACGCTTGGTGGGCCCCATCTAAATTCAAATGCTCCATCTTCTGAGAAAGTATGCCCCTTTATCAGCAAAGTATACAAAACCTACAAGCCATCATTTCTCTATCATCCTGCGAGGACAAACTGCAGAAAATGTGCAATAAATAATAAAGAGGGGAAAAAAAGTCAGGATGATTGAGGACAAAAACTGGGCTCAGGTAAAAATGATTTGGCAGAGACGTTAATGATGTCCAATCCCTACACAGGTTCTGTGAGCAGACTCTGATGGACGGGACAAGCATGATTTATAACAATGACCTGGGAGGTCCTGGGAGAATGGTGATGGGCCTTGCCAGGAGCAGAAGCAGGTATGCAAGTTTGTTTGAAACTGCATTCATGTTTGTATTCGCTGGAATCCCCCTCAATTTGAATGGGATTGTAAGTTAGAGTAGAAGGAGTTCTAATCAGCTAAGAACTTAAAATACATTCACACATTCAAACTGAGAGCAATAAACAGTTCTGCATTTCCAGTATCTCGAAGCAGTGGGCTGAGTACAGAGGATTTCGTTATTATTTCCAGAGCAGTCAGCTTTGATCTCCTTCTCATGTCTGCATTGGGGCTGTCTGGTCTCTAATAACCACATATACATTTCCTCTCCTCTTCCCTGTTAGCTAGATAAATAGGATTTCCAATTGTCTGGTGCTAGCCCATCAGAAGGAAAACGTAATCTATGAAATATCTTCCCATGAAAAACCTGCACTGAGAGATTATCTTCTCATCACTCAGAAAGCACATCTAACAGAAAAGGGTGAGAGGGGTGAGCTGCACGGAAAGTGGAACACTGTTTCTATGTGTGAAGCTGGTAGCATGTGTGCAGGGTTGGAAATTAACTTTTTCAAAAGTGAACATCTACTAGGCGAAGATGAATAACAGTTCAAATTCATCAGCCACTCAATAGTAACGCAATACTTCCTGTCTAAACACTCCACGCCAGGTGTATAACTTCCCATCCTGTGTGTGAATGCACAGGCCATGAGTCTTCGTACGTTTGTGTGGATCTAAAGAGAACATTATCAAAACACTTTTTTGAGAAAATGAGGACAATGCAGCACCAGTGTGTCCATATTTGTGATAAACCAAAAGGGTCCTTCTTCTAATCAAGCTAAATTGAATGCATTTACACTGAGGTCTCAGGGAAGAAAAAAAACATTTCTTCTGATATCTACACAATTACTTCGACTCCATTGAGAGGCCACAGCCCATTCAAAGGCAGTAGAAATACCTATTCATCAAAGAGTCTGTGTCCAGGCCCTGCCTAATAACAGATGGAGAGATCTTTAACGGTCCATAAATAAAGGCTCTAAACTCGTGAAAGCACTTACATCAGCAGACCAACATCTAAACGAACTCTCTCCCAGGTTGAGCTTGACTACTCCAACAAAGCAAGATTAATTTGACTGTTGAATTGAGGCCGATGCCCCAGCTATGGCGCACTGCCTAGCTGATGTTGAGGGGCAGTGGTGCTTCCCATGCACAAGGATCATTGCTAAATGTCAACAGTGTAGTATTACACTGGAAATAAGAAAGTGGGCTCCAAAGCTTAAGTTAGAAGAACATGCAATTCTTCACCTGGCTGAGAAAATATTGCAGTATGTCCCAACCACGGACCAGACATAATTAATCTAAAGATAAATGGATAGTCGATGTGACAGAGGGCCATACAGATAACATCTTCATTTTTAAACTCATTTGCAGCAACAGAACCCAACCAACAAAAATGTTAGAAATAATAAGAACGAGAACAATTACAGCTCTGCCGCAGTTCTATGAGCAGGGGGCAATTTAGATAGTGAAAAGAAAAAAGAGCATTAGTAAGTGGACAATGGTGATTCCATTAGCAAAAGATTAATTAAAGAGATACTGATAATACAATATCCATGAACTATAACAATATTACCATTAACAATAAAACAGGAGGTATCATTCAACACACTGAAACTCAGGCATTACAGGGAACACAAGATGTGATCTTGGGGGAATTAATTAAAATCCTCAGAAGAGCAAAATGTGAGATGAAGAACACATCGGGTGAGACTCGACTCTGGATTGGGAGAACTGGTCAGAGAGGATGGATTGAGAGAGGAAATTCAATTATTTCTCATTATTTAATTAACAGTTAATGTTTCAATGAATTAAGAGGACATTTCACTGACCCATTCACCGACTTTCCCTAACCATAGGATTTACCTTCATCCTAAACTAATCATTTTCAACTCTTTCCCATTTCCTTGGTATCACGAGTTGCTGTTTTGTATGCATACAGTTTACATATATACAAACTATCTTTTGGGATTAGCGCCATGACATGCTGGCCACAGCTCAGTATGGGCAACCAGGTCTACATACGCAGGTAGAACAAGCAGCAACGGTGTAAGTCATGAGACCGTTGAGATTCACATTGAAGTCCTGTGGGAGATCGTTATTTCTGCAACTAATTTCACCCTGGAGACCTCAGTCCAACTCCCTTTAAGGTTCAGATTTTTCATTTAGTTCTGTTGTCTTTTTCAGCCAAATGATTCCATTGGTGCGGGCACAAAAACTACTTGGAAAAGGCTCGGCTTGGACTAAAATACATCGTTACAACATTAACCCAGCATGTTAAAAATGACACTGAATGGTGTCCATTGTGTTACTCTATTGCACCTAGGAATCTTGGCCAAGCTTCTTCTCTCTCTGTAACAAACACACAGAGTATCCTTGTTTGTCAGTGAGTATCTGGAAATGCGTCTGAAAGTTGAACTATTTGAGACGTTAAGTAGTTGCACCATTTAAGCAGAGGCCACTGCAGCGCTGGTTTCCTTTTCTATCCAAACCTCCCCAACCCACCACACACTGACAGGTGTGACCTTTCGGCTATGCTGGTAGCAGCCACTCTCGCCCCCAGACAGTAGGCCTGGATTAGTCACCATCTCTGAGGATTGTGGCGCCCTGCACGAATGCACATGTGAGGCCAAAACTCTCTCCAGCATGGCTGAAGGCCCTGCTATGAAAAATAGAACACCTAATGCCTGGAGATAGATACATTCATCAAAGACCAGGGCCCCCGCCCGCCTGCTTTGTGCACTGCCTTCCCTCCCGAGTCTCTATTCAGTACTGAAATGCAAAAGGAACTCACTTATTTCGGTCATAAAAGAGGGATGGAAAGATTTGCTATCATTGCTTTACGAGTGTTTGTTTAAAATCTTTTTTCCTAAAATCTGTACATTTTTCTTTTTTTAGCATTCAAATGCTTCAAGCAATCCCTCTTATTTTGATAAATATATAAGAGTCTGGTGAGAATAACATGTACGAGTATGAAACAACTTCAGCACAGTGGGCTGTCTCTTCTGGGCATCTTTTGAATGACAATTGCAGGAAGAGCATTGAGAATACCAAGAGAAGACCAAAATACTTTGGGGAATGGTAGCCATGCCAACTAACGCCAAGCAACCAGACCAGTTAACCTTTGAAGTGAACTACCAAACCCTGGGGTATAGCTTGGTAATGGCATCTCTTCCTCTATGTCTTTGCTCTATCCTCTGTTGATCCTGTCAGGTCAAAGAAGTAATAGTATGGTGAAAGATGTGGCCCAATGTGTGTTAATGGCAAAATATAATAGGATCAAGGGAGAGACAGCTCTTCCTTAGTTTATTCAAATTACACTTTACCAAAAAGGGGTTGGCATGACACAAGGAAGTGGGCGGCCATTGGAAATATCAAACTCTAACAGTTATGTGAGATTTCTGCTTTGCCTGGAGGACATGATAATGAGAGCGACCCTGGAGAGAAAGGAGTGAAGACAGCTCAGGAAAACATAGTTCACACATGGAGATCAGGAAACATGATATTCTTGCCACTCTCATGCAGGATAGATATTTCCTACAAATATGCTAAATTCAAATCACTCATCTGTTTCCGGTTTCTTCAGCTTTCATTTGCACTCCTCTTATGAGTTCAAAAAGCTATGTTGACATGCAGTGGTCCAAAAGATTGAGCCTCCTTCCAGGGGTAAAGGTGATTTTTCACACAGGGCCTGTATATAGCAAACTATGCCAAAGGCTATATAGCAGGATTCAGATGCACACAGCGTATCTCTCAGTAGCACCACAGCTGCAGGTGCCCCTTGGGGCCACTGCCTTCCTTAGTCCCTCCATCCATCCTCCCATACCTCTGTTTCTCTGATGCTCATCTTTCTCACACAAAGTCTTAATTTTAGAGGGGCCTTCAGTGAGAGAGCTTCTGCTGTCATACCCAGGTATTTGAAGAGGAACAGGAAAAAGGAAGATTCACTAAATGAAGGAATACTCGGATCACAGTTGAGTGTGACGATCCAATGCAGCCTTGGTAGTTCATGATATACTGCTGTATATGGTAAACGACCTATGAAAAGAAACTGTGCACATATTCAAGTTCTGTCTCACTAAGAGCAGACACACTAAGGTGCTATTTCATGTACTCAAATGTGTGTTTGCTCAACTGACTGAGCATTGCATCAGGCATGCAGATTGTGTTTGTCTATGTGCCTTTGTGTGCTCCTTTGTGAGTTCTCTGCCAGTGCCAAGGGCCTCTCAGACGTGGGGGGTATAACAGTCTTTAAGAATAGGATTTAGTTACACATAGGAAGCTGTGGCATGGCAGCTTCAAAGCAATGGCAGGAAGAAATCCCTTCTGTGCTTGTGTATTTCTTTTCCCATGTGTGTGTGTATGCGTGATGTGTGTTTTGTCAGGGATAAACCTATTGCTACTTTAAAAGACATGCATATAAAGAGACACTATGACACTATCATGACACACAGTATCATGAACATAAAAACATGCTTGAATGATTTCCTACATCACCAAAAGTATGTTGAGAATAGAGAAGGGGGCCGAGTGGCGGTTCCGATGAATGGCTATGAGAGGTGTCTTTAATGTAAGAAATAGGGTAGCATCTCCAGTTCCAGTGTACTGGTGCTTTATACAAATACACATTCTATCTCCAAATAGGACGAGGAAGTGCTCAAACAGAAAGCGAGACAGATTAACTCTTGACATAACTGTGGTACAAAAAATGGATGAAAGTGACTGTTTTTTTTGAGCATTGAACCAACCCATCAGACACACGAATAACAGCACACGTGTATGTTAATTTAACCACAAAATGAAGTTATGCAAAATTGATCTCTTTGTGATAAGGCAGAAACAAAAACCACAGATCTGTAACACAGTGGTGCTGGAAGGCCAGCTGTAGGAAAATGCAAGAAACTGCAACAAACACTATGTCAACTTTTTTAGTTTTACATGATTTAAAGTCAGTGTTAAACCCTTGCTTGCTGGACCCTGGATATACCATGCAGAGGATCTCTCCATCCTGTTTTGGATCCTTGAGGCTTTGGTACAGGAGTCTCTTGAGGGTGTCTGCTGTGACCTAAGTCTCTTGTCACTTTGGGGAGCAACAGTTGTCGTTGCAAGACAGGCTCTCCATGATCAAACCACCTCCTTACTATCCACTAAACAACCACACTCCATGTGATATGCTACTAGGCCTTGAAGGACTTGATGGAGTGAGCGTAGTGGCCATGAAAGGGTTCCCTATTCTGAGAACTCCAGTCCCATCTTACTCCTCTAAACCTTTTGTCCCATTGTCCTTTGAAGGCCTCAGGTTACCAAGCTCTACCTACTTCTCCTCCATCCTTCAGTGAAAACGTGGAGGGTTCCGAGTCAGATGCCCTCAGTGTTACTTTTAAAGTTTTAAAAAAATTAATCTAAAATGATAAGTAGAGCAATCCAACATAGAAATTAGTGGTGTTTTTTTTTTTTTGTAGTAGCCTTATTAGTAGTGCTGTTAAGCCACCCAAAATTACAACTGGCTACATTCTGTCACCACAACAGTCTTACTTTGTACGCGTCTTGAGTTAGTAGTATGGAGTGACATAGCAGTAGTTGTGTGTGATTTCCAGTGTTGTCCCTAGCAACACATAGAAAATCTCTTCAAAAAACATTCCTGATGAGTAGCACAGGCTACCGATATCTGACTTCTAATCATGCCAGGTTGTAATCGAACACGAACATATTACTCGCCCCAGAATCATCTCATTCCGTTTGGTTTAGCTGACCGTAACCATGTCTGGTTTCACTGCCCCCGCCAGCCACTACAGACTGATATGCTTCCTCCAAGGAATGATGAGTAGGAAAAGATTGCTCAGAATTCAGCTCAGTGGCCTATTCTCTGCCAGCCAGCCACCCAAGTTATAAGATTTATAATTTGATTTGAAAATTAGTTATCTACATTTGCCTGGTGACAGGGACAAGATTTTATGATTTTTCTGTGCAGACAGCATTCTAGGCTGCTGGAGACTGACAAGGATGAAATGAAGGAGTCTGCCAAGATGCCAACTATAAAATTCCATCAGCAAAAGAACTCTGCTCTGGGCCCATGCCCAATGAGCTACAGGACACAAAATGAAAAAAAGAGATACAGACTCATGAAGAGGAAACAGATGGGAAACGAAAGAGGATTTACAATGGGTGACGGTCCCCTTTTAACCTCAATATTTGCTAAGAGGAAAAGGGATGGTGAAATTACATTACAGTGGGTGCGATCAATAACCACAAATATTAAATAGCCTCTAAGCCTTTCTGCCTACACACATGGCTTTATGAGGAACAACACCATTCAGCGCTAACATTAGCTGGTGCAGTGTTGACATACCTGTTCCTGACATAATCATAGCCTACTTAGCATCATAGTCTTGCTTCAACTTCATCTTTCATGGGTCACTTGTGAGATGCTATAAAACCAAAGCACAGAGTCAATAATAATGAGAAAGGACATATTCCAAGTGGAGCTGGTGACAGCAAGCGTATCATTGCTCTTTCCCACTACTATCTGCCTATCAGTGGGTAAGCAAGGCCATGCTGGAGATTAGGTTTCAAGAGAAATGTGGTGAGTGAATATGACTTGCCTGTCACTGCATCTATAAACACCTCAGAGAGTTGTCACAATAATGGAATTTTGTTTGGAGGAACGGTGGTAGCAGAGCACATAGATAAACAAGAATGTAGGCTATGTTGTCAGTGGAGATGTGAATGGGGACACTAGATTATCAAATCTAATTCTACATCACTGACAAACATCAGTACTACAGTTTGTGTGGGTATCATGACCAGGGGGTGATTCTGCAACCTTTATTTTTTTTTTTTTGCATATCAAATCACTGTTTGACTTCTCTCTAAACATTTCTTCTAAAAACCAACACTAAAATAAAATAAGTCTGCCTCAAAGACAAGGGCTCAAAGTTATTTTCACTGTTCTGCTGCATCTATTTTCATTTCCTTATCTAAGTGTTTAATCACTTCACAACAAAAAGGTGTGGATTAAGAAACTCACTTAACTTTTTTTCGTTTTACTCTGTGCCTCTCAACAAAGACTGTAGCTCTGTATCTAATTTTCAATTTTTTTTGTGGAATATCTCATCCGAGCATTTGCCAGTGCAAGACTTGATGATTAACATGCGGTAAGGTGCATTCAACTTGCTATGCACCAGTGACAGCAATAATGTCACACCATGGATGCAAAATCCCTGGGGTTTAATCACCTAAATACAAAGACTCTAAAGGACGAGAACGTTCTCACTCTGAGCAGGAGTAACATTAGCGCAGTCAGGCTAAGACAAGCATCACATTCATGGACAAACAATGGAACCAAGCGCTGTGGTAAATTGGCCCTGTATAAGCCCCATAAACCATTTCAGATAATGCACAACTGGTTAGTGGGCAGAAATAATGAGGTTTATTGTATTGTAAATGCACAAAATTTGCCTTTTTTGGTGAAATACAACAAATGCACATAGGCACTGGGGCATGAACCTCTTTAAGCATCTCTAAGAAATATGGGAGTGGTGAGGTTGATATGTAGTAAAAAAACAATGATTATCCAATAAGCAAGAGGATTTTAAATGCAGAAATTATTCATCATCAAGTGCATACCTCAATCAAAAGTCAAGGAGCCTGTGATCCACTCTCTGCTCTTTCTGTTTAGACTCTACAACATTTGTCATTTTGTATGAAGACATCGTGAATCCCTAAGATCTTAGAGAGCTTTACTCTATTTCCCAAGGTGAGGACTCGGTGCCGGCAAGAGTGAATGCTACTTCCCAAGTGGCTCCCTGAGAGAGCACCTGGACTGCTTAATAGAGACACCCACACTCAAACAATGAAGTAACTGACAACTATACTTTGGAGCTTTTCAGCATGGATTACATTTGGAAGTGATGACAATAATAACCACCAAAAAAAAAAAGAAAAACAGAGGCCCATAAACAAGTGTGTGAATATTAATGTTGCACTTAGCAAGATATATGCCCTGGCAACACTATCAGAAACATCCAAGCCAATTAATTAGAGAACAGGACTTGACCTTCAAGGTGAATCTACTGCAGTTGTTTGTTGATAGGAAACAAGGACAGACTTGCTTATTTCAGATTATAGGAACAGCAGGTAGAATTAATGGCTTTTTAACACTGGATGACATTAGAACACATTTATTCAGTGATGTCAAAAGCCAGCACAACAGGCTTATGACTGCAATAAGCAGACTCGTTGAAAACATTTGAAAAAGGAAAGCCTTTTTTCTTCAAAGTTTAAACCGCCAACAGACTGAGAGGCTTAAAGGGTTGTTGATCCTGTCGCGTTTGCGAGTGCATGGGATTTCACGTTGTAAATGTCATCGTCATAGGGTGTGTACCGGGCTCTCTGTGAACACCGTGTGACCACGCAAGCTGCTGCAACCACGTAATCCTGACCGCTGACTTCATTTTTACTGCTCATGTGAGGAATATCTCTTTGTGATAATGCCTTACGATGGGTGAGTCTGCACAGTTGACCCTATTCGTAGCAGAGCATAAACTGTCTCTTGAAAGAAAAGGGAAAAAAAAAAAGAATGAAAAATCATACTACGCCGTGAAAAGCTTTGGTTTTGGAAAGTTCACTGACCACTGTGTTTTGCACAAAGGTAAAACAAAGTTGCCGCACCACAAACTATTTCCTGCACCTGAGATAAATGCACACAGTGGGAGACACGTCTCTTTCAATTTCAGATGCAGGCTCTTGTCCCAATTTCGAAACCACAGTGAAAAAGCGGCAAACATTAGCTGCCTCACTTGGCTGTGACAACGGTTTGACAAGACAAGCCACCAGAAGAAGAAGAAGAAGAAACAGAGACACTGACATTTTATATCAGGAAAGCTGTCATATCAGCCCATGCTGCTGTTTTACTTTTACACGCTGCTGATAATGTTTTTGTTTTCAGCATGAATAATAAATATTTCTATAGGTTTTATGTGCATACATTTGTAAAGCCTAGAATAGCCTTGTCAGTTGTGTTTTTCTCTAAAGAAGCTTTAACATATAGCTCATATTACTGGGGACAAGCATCTAGTTTAAATTTATTTATTTATTTGGGGTTTTTTTTAAACACAAAATAATATGTCTTACCAGGAAATGTAACTGAAGCCCTATCAAGTCAAAGTATAAGCATTGTGACTGGCTTAACAAATAGGACTGAAGCATTTGTTTTTACTCCTGAGCTGTATCTATGCCTTAAAAAGAAAAAACAGCACTGAAGATTACTTCTATTGGATAACTGATCGGACACCAGGTGATTCAACGATACTTCATATTCTATACTCTATAAAGACAAAAACAATCAATTAGCCACTTCTACTAAACTGCAACTCATGTTTTAAAAGTAGAAGTAGCTCACTGAAGGAGCCAAAGAGTCAGTGTTTCATAGTTAAATTGCGACACGAAGGCTCAAGCTTGTTAAGTATAAAATGAATGTTTTCATGCATCTTGATTATCCCTGACAGAACTTAAAAACTAATTTTGTAAGCCATTGATTTTTATGCCAGAGTAGAGTTATAATGAAACCTTCCAATGCCTTCACATTGCTAAGAGAGATCAATCAGTTGCTTCGCCTATACTCAGCTATACTGTATGTTTAAACAAATCAATACTTCCAGACATGTAAAAGGATGTAGAAGATTTCAGCTTTTACTTATCACTATTTATCAGATAAAGACGCAAACTGCCCACACTAAACATCACGAGGGGAGCAGTTCTGCAAACAAGCAACATCCATTCTGCTGTCTGCTTTGTTTTGCTGCACTTCTCGTCTAAATATGTGACAACTGTGAATGTGTCTGCACACGTGCAAATCTTTTGTATGCTTTTACGCTCACAAACATTCAGAATTAAGTGAGAATAAGTGGCTGTGTGCACTATATGCATATGAAAAGACGACAGGTGGTGGGAGGGTGGTAGATCTTTTGAGATTTGTCACAGTATTCCGGTTTATGAGCCAATGACAGGAGACACACACCCATCCACATCAAAGTTTATTGCAGTTCATCACCTCCCCACCTGCAGTGTAATGACATTTAGCCAATCCTATAAAAATCCCAGGAAACCTGTGGGTATAAATCAATGTCTTTCCAGCTGCTGCTCGCATCCATTATTAAAGCTTCCACATCATTTTCAATAGAGTATGAGTGCTCCTACGACAAGCATGTGTATATCCGTCTTCCCCCAAATCTGGGCTTGGGAGAACAAATGAGCTGACATTAATAGAAAGGGAATGCACACACATATATACAGCACACACAAACATACCATACTGTAACAACCTCCATCCCCACACCCACAGCCCCGTGGAAAAAAGGATCAGTGTGTATCTGTGCTGACAAGCAGTTTACATAAAATCCCATTCGTTTCATCGAAGCAACTCTGGTAAGTGTCTGGTCTGCTGCAACCTGCTATAGAGCTACACAAGCTCCACCTGTCTGGGACTGGGGTTTATCTTTCTTCCTTTCTTTTGCCTCTACATCTGGCAACATGTTTCCATAGCTCCAACACACATCTACATTTTTAATGCGTTTTCTTGTAGGTGTGCTGTAAAATTGTCCAAAATATGGTGTAATGACAGAAGCAGGTTGCTTCTGTGTTTTGGCATGTGTGCCAGCTTGCATGTGTACCTGTATACAAGTGATTGCAAATATGGGAGCCTGTGCATGGCTTTTGTGTGAAATAAAGACTGGTGCGTGGTTCGTCATGCAGTCAGTGACTACCCTCTGCAGGCAGGCTGAGTGAACACCACGCCAGGGAGGGTAACGGATGCAGGGCAACAGAAAAGGAGAGTGTAGATGAAAGAACACAGTGGGAGTACAGTACTAGGAATTTAAATGTTGCTATGAAATCATATTCTAAAACAATTGAATAAACAAATAAACTTTGAATATTACTGTTTTATGTTATTCTTTTTTTTCTGATTAACATTCATTTATAATGAGCATTAGCTTTAATGCTGGACAGATGCTTGTCATACTTTTCAAAATACACATTTAAAACCATTTGCCATTGATGAGCTCCATGCTGCTTTTTGACTATTAACTGAAAGCTATTACTCATAAAGAGCCATCATGATAGACAAAATCATTATCAAAAGGGGAAATATTCTTCCACTGTAGCAGCATAGTACACATTTATGTTGTTAAGGGGGAAAATTATTTTTCAGTGTCAATCTGAGCAGCAGCTACAGCTCATTTAGATCATTTTTCACTTACAGTGCATTCTAATGTTACTGTTAGTGCCTTCAAGTACAACAGAATGTCAGAAAAATGATCATATCCTTTATTATAATCAAAAACATTACCATAATAATATATACAAAATTTCTAGGACCAAATCAAGACACGAGGAAAAATTCAGTCCTCGTTTATTTGGCTACTTAAGTCAGCTGTTTTGACAGCAGCTTTCTCATTGCGACTATTTCAGAAACCAGAGTATGTTTCACATATTGAATGAATAGCTCGATTTCCTACATGAAAAACACAATACAGAACGCAATCGGCAAACCAGAACGCTAACCTAGCGATACCATTAAAGTTGTGTGCACAGCCACGGTGTTTTAATTTCCATCTCTGTGAAGACGAGAGGTGCATTGAGCCCTATTCCCAAAAGGTTCAACTATAGCAACTGAAGTACCTCGTTGCTGTACATCAAAAACAATGCACCACACGAGTCTTTGAATGAGCTGTTGAAAGTCAGTTGCCTGTCAAGGTGAACATCCTGCAATGATAACCACTATTTACTGCAATGACACGGTACAGAGAAGAGGAAGGTGGGAAACTCAATATTTGAAATATATTGCTTGGTATTGTGTTTTTGAATAGGAATATCATTTAAGGAGCTGCAGCGTATGCTCCAACATTTTTAATTTCTTCTCTCTAACACAAACACACACTTCCTCTTCACACACTGACTTGCCCACCGCCCTTGCTTAAAACACATGTTAAGTACGCGGGTCAGCTGGATGCTAGGGGTCTCTCTGCTCTGTTAAAAAGAAGAATCAGCTTATTAAAAATTGAGCTCTAGAGGAGGCATTCACACTCCACCTCCTGCTGCACACCACCACTTTACTAAGCTAATTAGCTACTTGGGCCAGTAGCTGGTGTCAATGGGGGAAAACAACATATTTCACCCTGTCAGCTTCTACCAATGACCCCATATGATCTTTTGATACACTATTAAAGTAGACGCCCAAAGGTGTCAAAGATGCTCAGCAAATTCATCTTTTATAAGTAAATACAAGCCGATGTCATCAATTAGCTTAAAGGTCTCTAAACCTTCAAATTAAGGTGATATGTTTTCTTGTGTAGTTGTGACTATGTACAAAGTTGTACTTTTGGGTGGACTTGAACGACCTCTGCCACCACTTGTTTCTGACTGTGGGGCTGCTCAGTTTTCTAAATGAGCTACAACTGCTTTGATCCAGCCGTTTCATGATCACACCTGAGCTCAGATGAGTACAATAATTTGACATGCAAATAGCAATTGCAGTAGATTCAGTCAACACTCAACGGCTTTGGCTGTTTTCATCCACCCAGTTTTTTGTAATCACAATTGAGGACGATGCTTCTCCTAGAAATTAAGTTGTGAATGCAAAGAAGAAAAAAAAAAAAAAGGATTAAGAAGGATGCTGGATATTTTCAGCGTTTCTACTTAAAACAGTGCTTACTGATTGCTTCCCTTGTGTTGCCTTCTGGCACGGCAGCCTAGATCTTTGATTAGAAGAGACTCCCCCATAATCACAAGTGTATGATTATGGCATTAGGCCGGATTCTTCACATCAGAATTTGCAATCAAGAAATTGGCGTCGGGGATCAATACGGTGCAGCACCTCATCTGATGGCAGAAAGGGGAGCGGAGATGTGTCTGGGAGCAGGAGGCTTAGGATCAATTAGGAAGCGGCTGGCACGTACAGACATTAGTTTTAATCTTCTAATGCATCTGCACAAAGACGTGGGGCTGAGCGTTTGTTGGCTTCTAGGGAGGAATCGATCCTTTCTGCTCATCTTGACGCCATTTCGTCCTGGGCCGTTTCAACAACATTTAAGACATAATGAAATGAGAGAGCCTAAATCCGCTTACCCCCTCTAAGTGAAGAAACTGTATTTGGTGTCACACTTTAGGTGAGGCTGAAACATCTTAATCCTTTGAAATAGTTTCTAATACATTTGAATACCTGGTTAATCTCTCAGATGTACTGCAGTCTACACTTGTGCTGGGGGCTTGCCTGCTGTGTTGACATCCTGTTTCATCATACTGATATTTCAAGCACATAAAGGGAAGTAGGAAGTCTTGATTGACCTGCAGAGTTCCACAACCAGATGTGAAGGTTTTAAAGTCTTTTACCACAGAGTCAAGACCTGATTTCAGAATTATGAACCCATGAAACAGGAGCATATTATTGCAGTGCAGGTAATGCAGTTCCCTCTGAAAGTCTCAACTGTCGTCAACTGATTCATGCTGCAAAAGTGGTGAAAATAATACAAGGGAAAAGGTGTGTTGTAGAGAGTCCTTATCAGAGTAGTCCATGTGCAGTGTGTGGCTCATTCAATTAATCTGACATCATTTAAACCAGCCGGCTTGGTGACAGGGGACCCAATCACTGGTGAAAAAAGTCATTCCCAACATTCCTACTCCATGTCCCCTGCACTAATGCACTGTGGCAACCTTCTAACTATCCAATTCCAGACCCAGACCACCACAGTTTACGTAGTCCCTCTGCTTCTTCCCAGTCCCCATCACTTCGCATTCATTAGACCCCACACCTCTATCAAAGGCAGCACGGAGAAAAGCTGGCGCTCTATCTCATGTTTGAAAGTGCCCCTGAGGAACAGGGAAGTGGGGGAGAGAGTACAGACTGAGCTCAGAGAGAAAGAGAGAGGCTGATGAGGGTGAACGAAGGACCAAAAGCTTGCCTGAGCATTACATTTCTAAGGGAGTTTAGTCCGAGTGGCAACACTGAAATGATCATTTGGTGAGGGGAGTACGCACAAGGGTGTGCGATCACAGAAAATGCCCAAAACAAACACTGCATCAACCATGAAGTGCACCAAATCACAGCTTTAATGTCTATTAATAGTCTGTGTCTTGCACTTCCTGTCTAGGTGTAATAATCAAAACTCAATTGAAGCACAGTGAATAAAGCAATATGCAGCAATACATTTTTTTTAAAAAAAAGGTCATCCCCTCAATTACTAGTTTATATAGACTCACATAAAAAAAAAACCTGACATGTTGGAAGAAAAGGTACACTTTGAAAACTGTTGTCTGGGACTAGCATATGCAACAGCTCACAAAACTCAACAAAAAGCCTCTTTAACATTGTGGGCCCTCTTAAAGTGTTCCTGCGTATAAAAAGGCTTCTAACAGAAGAGGGCTGAAGGTTTAGAGCATTATGAATTAATAGAAATAATAGTTCAATGTCAAAATAGGATTAAAAATGGAACATGCACGTCAAAGAGTTCAGTTCTTAAACAAAAAATTTAATTAAATGAATGCAGTAATGAAATACTTAATCTATCCCAAAGAGAAGTTATATTGAAACTCTTCAACCACTCAGCTGATAATCAGCTTGTTTGGCACTCGTTGCTAGAATCTTCAAGGATGTTAATAGCTCTAAATAATTGTAAGAGGACTTATTATTATTATTTTAGATTGAAAATTTTCACATAATTGCAGTGTTTTCAAAGATTATATTGCCCATCAAAACTCAAGGGTGATATCCCAATTAACAACACAGCCTTAAGCAATACAGGACAAAAGAAAATAAAAACTGAAAAGAGCCTCTTTATGACAAAGCTGCCGAGATTTGTGTTCACAAAACAGTTCAGGAACTGACTGACAGCGCTACAAGATAAACTTCTCTGAAGGGATAGCTATAGATATTCTTATACTATTGTACTCTATACTGGGCATGTGTGCGCATCCAACAGTGAAAGGAAAACTAATCCCGCTGACAGACTCTAAACCTGACCTGAACGGTGACCCCAAACAGCAGCAGCTCATGTAGAAAAAGATGGACAAGCTGGCAGGATGCCGGAGCTTGCCAACATCGTCTCTTTGCCAAGCACTCTCAAGGACTGACAAAGCTTTAAAGATGCTGCTGAGATTCAGAGACGAGAAGCACAGAAGCATCACCCCCGCACACATCTCAGAAGCAACAATATTCCGTCCTGCAGGGGGAGAAAGTTTTAACTCAAAGATCCTCAACGGTGTGATGATTCAGAATGGGCAGAGAAACAGAAATGAGTAAAGGAAATTGGCAACTGTTCACTGTGAATACCTGTTGACAGTGTGTGCTTCTGTGCGTTAGCATTTCTGTCAAAGCGAAAGAAAAGGACGATTCAGAGGACAGAATTATGACTACGAAAGCAGGACAAAGGAAACTGGGTGGGCACAACACTGAGAAAGTGCACCGACTCAGACAATATTTAATATCCTGTTTAAGAGATGGCTGTGAAATTCCGTGCTCAAAAATAAGATGACAGATAAAGTCGAAACACATTTATACTGATTTTGAATAAAGAAATAAAAAACAGAAGGGGAAAGAAATCAAAGAATAGTGACAGAGACATTGCTTTGTAAGTCAGCAGAAGATGCAACAGATCAACTCCTGAGGTCCTCTATTCTCATTCCAGATCCTTCTCACAAATTACGTGAAGTAGCATCTAAACTAAAGCAAGTACCGGTTATTATGAGCAACTAAACTCAAACCTGACCTCTTTGTAATGCAAACACGTATCCACCAATTACTCATGGGAAGAATGAGTTTAAAGAAATAGAGGAAATTGTTAGCTATATGTTGTTTTTAGTCATGGTTTGTGTCTAAACACCACTGTCTGGTGTGATATTTAACTTGGAAGTTGACAGTATACAGAGTGAAATTGAAATAGGAGTCCCTTGGAGACCAAGCCACTCAAAATTTCAACCAAAACGTCCCAATTAAGAGCTTCAGGGCAGAAAAGGGTTTTTAGGTGGTCAGAGACCACATCTGAGAGGGGTGACAATGATTATTTCCAGAGATATAATAAAAACTTAAAAGCCAGGTCATGATGCAACTTTCCAAAAAACAAACTTTCCACTGTCAGCATGAATATGCAATGTGTTAACAATAAATTCATTTCATTTCATTTGCTGTATTTTACATCCAAATTTAGCATTTTATCTATGTTCATTAACACTGCTCACACTCCCTTTTTGCAGCCACAGTTGTCCTCCATTGGTTCATGTAAATCTGGCTTTCTTTCATACCAACTAATTATTCATAACTGAATTACATTTTTTTCATCACGTTTTTTTTTTTTTTTTTTTTTTTTTTTTTTTTAAATCGCATACAAAAAAAGCAGTCATTATTACCATTAATCTTCTTGATACTGGCTTTCCATTTTTAAGACTTGATGAAACTGATTATCTTTAAAATGCAGTGTAACCACTGAGCCCGAGTAAGAAATGGCCTGAAAAAGTCTACTGTTTCCATTTCACAAATTGATATAAAAAGTTGGATTCAAAACTGTAGCCAAGAGCAGTGTTGTTCGATCTTACAGCTCAAAAAAAGCAAGCTTTGCAAAAGATTCTGCTGACAAATGGCCAGGTCAAGGAAATATAAGTATAAAATATAAAAGGGTAACAAACATCTGTTTTATGGTAGAAAAGTCAATCGTAAAATGTTGACAATCCGACAGAAGTGACACGAGGTAAGTAAAAACAATGTAAGAAAAGATGAGCCCGATACCAAACATGCCATCTTCAACCATTAGTCTGATATCCCACTGGACCGTATGTTATTTTGTTTTGATCGTTGCATTTATGTGGTATCACCATTTACCAGTAGCCACGACAAAAAACACGCCTCATATCTTTATATCAATATCATCTTCCAGATCAACAGCCTCTGGACAAAATGACTTCAAACCAAACCCAATAACCTGACTGCAAAAACCTTAAGTACTCAGAAGACTCTTATTTCATCAGGCAACAATGCTCTTTTTATTAGTATTTAACACAATTCTAAGATATTTGAGCATGCGGTAGAATCTTTGATTTAAAACGGAGAGTCCAACTGCCTTCCAAGTGATGCAACACAGAGACAGAGAGCTTAGCTATAACTTCACCATCGCCTGAGGAAGTCCTGCCTCTGCAATCTACAAGCAAACCATAGCAGCACATGTCTGCAGGAGCATGTTCACACAGATGTGCAGAGGGTACTGTCGGTCTGCTTATATTAGTACAAAAGAAAATGCAGTCTGTCGAGGGAAAGCACTGGCTGACTACGAGCAATATGTGCCTGCCTGACTTGATTTTCACCTACTGCCAACAAGAGGGGGTGAAGTAATTGAGGTTGTTCCCTGGTCCTACCACTACCAACCCCTGTGTCCTCTAACACTCTGTTTATTCTCATTTCCAACAGCATTATCATGATGTCTGCCCCATGCCACATTTTTATCTAGAAAGACAATGCCTTTACATAACTGGCAGGCTGAAATCTGGGACACCTTTTCTCTATAAACACAGACATTGAGTACCAAACGGAGTCAAGTATGGTTGTCTAGAGTCACAGTGACTGATGGGGCAAGTATCCGTGAACAATGTGTCAAGCATTCAGTCTCAGACAAAGATAACTGAAATAAGGGAAAAAGCTGAAGACAAGCGTGACAGCAATAAGAACAAGGGCTAAATAATGAAGGTGATGGTAATGTTTTAAATGTCAGCATGTGAGCTGTCAAAAATAAAGCCAAGTAGATTGAACAACTGAGCCCATCCTCACTGCAACATCACAATGAGGACATGTGCTAAAGAAAAATAATGAAGGCCACAGCAAAAAGCAGTTTATCAAACTGATGATTGTTTGCCGAACAACAACAGCAACTGTTGTGATCATCTTATTGAGTCGAACCACGATCAGGGACTCCTGCATAAATCAGCAGCTTTAAAGCAGACTGAAAACAGCAAAGAACTGTTCTTTGTACGATTTTTCAGCATACAGCATGACACACGGCTCCTTTAACATATGTAGAGGCACTACAAAAATGCTTGCATTCCCAATACAATTATTACTGTAGTAATACAATCAGTAAATTATTAAGATGGTGTTACAATGGCCTAACCTCATCCAATCATGCTGGTGTGATCTATAATTCAACGAGGGCTGCTGAGGTTCCCTTATTATTACCAACACACTGGAATTCCAAATGAGTTCACTATTCACCCTCGCTCTTTGTCACTCTCTGCCTCTTTCACTCTTTCTCCCAGTCTGTCACTTCTGTCTTTGTGGCTGCCTCTTTCTGAAGTTGACAACAGCCAAAATTTCTGCATTCATCATATGCATTTATTACAGCTGAGCACAGAGATCTCATCATCATCAATAGTGACATTTTGGGATAAAAAAAAATAATAAAAAGCGGATTCTCAGCAATCATATCAATATAACTCAAGACAGCATGACAGAAAGTGAGGGACTGAACACCGTGAAAAAGCCTGTTTGATCATCTTCCTAATTACGTCTGCAACAATGCCCAAGTTGTTTTGCACAGAATCGGCAAGAGGATATGCAAATAGGCAATCCTGCACTGCATTTGTATGTGGAGCCTGGGCAGAGTTAAAAAACAAAAAAAAAAGTGCATTGTGGTGCTTTCTTGTTTTCAAACGGAGAGTGAAACATGGCAAAGAATTCTCTTTATAACCCCAGGCATTAATTCTGCATATTACAATCAATTATAGAGATCTGAATCTCTGATTTATCTATGGAGAGAACATCTGGAGAGGAGTACTTCAATAAGACTATTGTATCAAAAAAGACCCTCTGTGGAAATGAGCGCTGCAACCAAAGTCTGCAAGAAAAGACTACGAGAGAAGAGAGGCAGGGTTAGGGGTGCAATTAGGACAGAGGAGACAGCCGACAACTCCCTGATTGATGGTGGCGCAAATTCAGACACGCACTGCTAACACAAGGGGACAGGAACCCGTGGAAGGCCACGCACGCCTCCACATAAACATTTAAAAATGCAAACATATACTCTTGGACACACTCGTATAAGCACACAGAATATCAACAAAGTACTACAGGAACTCAATCTCAGCTCCTCCAACCAATTTCACAAGCACTTAATACAATAGCAAAGAGAAGTACACCAGGAGATTAAATAAGGTGGATTCCTGAGAGCACATCTTGTCTCGTACGGTGCAATTCTCAAGGTTATATGTAATATAATTTTCTCAGCACATGTTTTACAAATAACACTTCCCTCAATACCTGACTTGTTCAATAACATGAGGAAGGTACATTGCAGGATTAGATTCCTGTGCTTTATTTATTTTCTGAGATATTGTGACTATTTTTTCCATTCCAGTATTATTAGCATGCTCTTATAAAACAGAACCCCACTGACAAGTGCAATACCACATGAAATTAATATTTCTTTGTACATTTGTTTGTGACAAAAGAAGACAAAGTCACTCATAAAGACAGTTTAGGGCTGTGCAGGTCCTTTTGTTTTCAGCTTTGTCATTCTCTCCTGTTCAATAATTAAACTGACAGACTTCAGTCAGTGACCAGGTGGGACACATCTCTCATCTGTCCATCTACCTACAAAAGGTCCACAGAGACAAAGACACACACATTAAGAAAAGCTTTTAACAGGCTCATGTCGAAGTGAGAGCTGAACCTTTGCCCAAAACAAGAAACCAGAGGCTTGAATATACCCCTTTATTGTTTTGCACAGATCTGGCAGGGCTGCAACTACAGCCAGGAGGATGTGACTCTTCCCCTCACATGTCAGATCTCCAGGGGTGTAGAAGCTGGAAAGTACTCCAAGTTCAAAGAGATGTGATTGAGTGCTTGTGAAATTCAGGAACAGTGGCAAGGGACAGAGGGAGAGAAAAGGCTTCATCTGATTCATAAAGGCAGCTCTCAGAACATGCACATACATGCAAACATGTGCCAGAATAATTGCAGAATATTTAAAGGAGCTGCCCATCTCCCCAGCAAGAAGTCAAATGTGATGAAACTTTCTTAAACAGTCTTTAGGATTTAAATTCATACGCTCACTCTGGAAACCTGGAAGTATTAGTTAAGTAGTTTTTTATATAAAATATTTTACAATTATATCAAAGTTTTACAAAGAGAAGATGGAACAGCTGTTACATCAGTGCAATTTCATCCAACATCAACATTTACAAAGTAAAAAATATACACCAAGTTATTCCTAAACCGTATATATTACTGTGCTTGTTGACAAAGAGCTAAAGTGATCAGCACCTTGGTTGGTGTACAGTTCAGCTAATCACTACAAGCACACTAGGACTTAGGCAAAATTAGCTTTTGTCACTTCTACAGCCAAAATATGTATGAAGCACAGCCACCCACTTTGTGTGAAGTGACGTGGTCTTGAGCAGCAAACAATAGATGTACACAATCACTAGTGCACCATGAGAGAAACAAATATGCACACATGCCCTCACACAGGCAGGGAGGCACAAACGAAAACACAAATGCCACAGCCAGCTTACCATCTCTCTGCGGACAGGAGGAACACTCCCGCCACATCATTTCAGAGTGCTTTTCATCACAGTGTGACAACATGTCAGCTCCAGTCCCTGTCACTACGCCACACTGCATTGATATTCACCAACTGTGCAGCAGCCTGGGACACAACACAACCATGCCAAAAATATGACACTGGAAGAAGAACTTTCCTGCATTTACTTGCCTGTGAACACACCCACGTGCTCACATTGACACTGTAACATCCTTGCACAAGTGTGTGCGCACGTACCAGGGAAAAACATTGTACGTATAGAGAAAGAAAGCATCCACACAAAAACATGTCAGATATACCCTGCTGGTCAAATGCACTTCAGCTCATTTATATCCCCGTCATTTGAATGATTTTTCTGTGTCTGTGCTCTGAATGCTTCTGAGCATGATATCAGTGATATCTTCTCAACCACTTGTCAGCTAGAACGATGGACTGATTCATTGACTGACACTGCCAATTCTGCATATATTCACTCTAAACCCATCCCACAAGCAACACACAAAAATTACCATTCAGCACCCAATGACATTTTCATCCCTGAGGCAATGCAGAGGAGACCTGGGGCAGAGCAGGCTGCAACTGGAGAACGGTTGAGCCTATGCATGTATATTTGTGGGGTTTTAAATGTGTGCTTTGGCCCGGTTGCACTGGGCACCCTAATGTGATTTAATTACAATTATCTTTAGCTCTGTCATTTGAAAAAAATGCTGCAATAAGATTACAGAAATAAAAAAAGAACACAGGGAATGGTAAACATATTTATTACACTCCCCTAACAAGAAGATATTAGGATTCCTACAAATGCACTTCCATTGCATGGAGATGCAGTATAAAGTATGAATCATTGATGATCTCCCTTGACGTTGAGGGGATATGAAATTGATGAGGAATCAAACGGGCAACCAAGTCAATCTGCTCAACAAATATTGCCTGCACAGTAAACACCAGGTAGGCGTGTAATGAAATTTCTAGTGTAGTCTAGTCCTGCACAAGAGTGTGATTATGCATCCTCTCTTTATACCGCTCTGTATCTACTGCACAAACATAGCCCTGAGTGTGAATACAAACTGGCTGGGGAGATGCATTCAGTGAAGCAATTAAACATCCCTGTGCGTCTGCATACAAACGATCAGCCAAATCAGACTCTACAGGTATCCTCTATGGATAGGAGGTAGTGTGGATTAATCCACCCCTGCATGTCCGAGCTGCATGGCTGCTCCACCAGCCAGGACTGCTGGGCTTGTTAAAGTTGATTTATTAGTCCTCTGTTTACTTTGGCTTTCAAGGCAAGGCAAGGTCAACAATAACGGTCCTCTGAATGGGAATAAATTTCGACCTGGATATATAAGGCCAACGCTACTTCTCCCCAGCAACCTTTCATAGCAATGTGAGATCAAATCACCCCCCCCAATCTCATGTGCACAAACCCACACTTTCTATCCTGGAGTAACCAGGGCATCACTTGGGAACACTATAAAAACGGTGCCACTTCCGCTGTGTCTTCTTATTCATTAAAGTGCCCCCATTCTTTTGCAGGTGCTTCTTGATTTTACATCTGTTCATACATGTGGGAGTGAACAACTGTTACATCAATTAATGCCTAATATTAACATAAGCCATGTTCCCATTCACTGGTGAAGAAAATCTGAAACATTCTTTTGAAAAGCTGCAAAACAAACCTGGATTTCAGGCATGTATCAGTGGAGTGATTTATAATAATAAACCAGGCTAAAGAGTGTTGCCTGAGGTGGCTGTATCGATTTATTTGCTAGTGGTTGAAACGCAACTGAAGATGTAGTTGTCCTAACCATAAAAGAGCTATTACCTTAAGAGGGGGGAAAGAAATTACAAGTACTGAAGTGGACATCCATAACAGGAAAATAACAGGAGAACTCTTGAATGCTATATGCTAAGACTAAACTGCTGATGAGTCACGTCATTTTAATCTCTACCAGGTCAGGCGCTTCGATTCGTAAAGGCGTTACCATCTCTCCTAATGTGCATCACACCTTCTTTGAAAAGGTAGACAAAAAGAAACTCAATTTGGTGCATACATGTGTTGTAAAACGTGTCGCTTACATGTTAAAGTGGGAAAAAAACGACCAGGCGCCTTCCATCCAAGGCTTATAAGACTTTTTTGCGCATTGGTTCAAATGTGAAACAACATCTTTATCTATTATTAACTTCTTGTGAAAATTTAGTCAGTGCTCTGAGATTGAGCTCCTTCGCTCTAAAAGGCTGTGAATATCTGTGCCGATACTGGCATGTTGACATGTCAACATTTTTGAATGACTAAATCACTCCACTCTTATCAGTAAAGACCTATTTTTCTGTGCATCCGCCTGACTATACTTTGCAGAGAAAAGTAGAGGTGGATGTGCTATTTCCAGGCTTTTCTGACATTAAAAGGAGCAAAGGATGTGTAAATAAATAAAAACATGGTTAGCTTCCCAGAATTGCTCTATTTACAGATGTAGTGGCTGCAACACTGCTGGCAGAGGTGCTTACCTGCGGACGAGCATGTGCCTCGAAAATCCAAATGCTGTTAATACAAAGTACTGCAGTAAGGAGTTAAGGAAAGCGAATAAGAATGTATGTATATATGAGCTTAATTTCCATGAAGCATCTTTTAATCACTGCTACAATAGAAAAACACTAAAACAGATGAATGAGGGTCAGTCTCACCATTAATTCTTAAAGTCAACTGCCCTTGTACAAAGACTTGGGCAATGTGTTGCTATCAAAGTTATTACATCAGGCAAAGACAATGTAAAGTTATAACTGCACTTTTAAGTAAGACAAAGGACTTTTCATTATTTCCAACCTTTTTTGTTGTTATTTTGTCCCCCCGAGCTTACCAGGTGACAAGAGAAAAAAAACACTTCTTTACCAGCTCTGTTGCCCGTTGGTTGCTACTGGCTCCATTCATTTTAGATAATTAAGACAATGGCCAACTAACAATAAGATGAACATGTGCTAATTTTGATCTCATTACCGATAACACATGTGCCTTTACGCACATCTAAACTTTACATTGTGATTAGCTTGTTTTTTGTTCTTTTTAGTACAAATATAGTAACATCCTAACACTGTCACCCTTTCCACATACGAGTTCTCCCATATCAGCAGAAGAAATACGTTCTTGTCAACCTCTGCCACGCTTCCTCTTTGGGAATTCACACATACCAATCAGAGCCAGAGTACAGCAAGCAGACAGCTGAGAAAAATCACAACTAAAACATAATCATACAAGTTTCTCTATTTACCAATCGGGAAGAAAAGTTGCAAGTTTATTTTTAGAACGTCACTGCACTGTCTCCAGTGAAAAAGCAACACCAATATTCACCATTCCTGTCGCTCTTTTTTTCATTTCATTACTTTCTTAGTGAACAAGGTTTCTTCATGAGAGGTGCTGGCGGTGAAAGAAGTGTTTACCTACTAGGAGCTTCCACTTTTGTTTCAAAATCTGTTAGTTTTTCTAATTCTATTCATTTCTACGCTCCGTTTGCTACTGCCAGTCCTGGCTCAAGCTTCCTCTTCTTCTGTCGCCAGGACAGACCAGATACTGTGGGGACTCCCTTTCCATCTAGTGGCTTAAAGTGATATTACAGGAAAATCCAACGGCCCTTTAAGTTTCTATGTTGTATATCTCAGCAGGAGTTTTCCATAGAGCCTCAAGGATGTTGCTTTTTCCAATTCTGGTTATAGCTGCATTCGATTTTTTATTTATTTTAGTTTTCAAACATTCTTTTCCACAAAGAGAATCTCTAACATGTAATATGGGCACTTTATGTATTGAACAAGCTTATAAGTAGAACACTGAATCCTTCAGAACCTGGTGGTCATAAAACACCACCCCTCCTCCACCTCACTAATGCATCTGCCAATAATATAATAAAACAAGAATTGATCTGAGAGAATTTGCTGCATCCAAAAAGGTTCAGTGAATTAATGTGTGGATTACACAAGTGCCAATGTGGGTGTGAGAGTAGTTTGCCACTTTTATCAAATGTCATTGTGTTTTCTCTCCAACATCTGTCACATTTTGTGCGGTATCTAATGAAGCAGAAAAACCACGTAAAGAAGTTCATGAAAAAATTTATGCAAGGTGATTTGTCAAGATTGTGACATGTTAGTGCGGAGCTCAGCACAAGGCTCTTTGATATATCCATTACCCTATCTGTGCGCTTTAAAGGGGAAGAAAAAAAAAAAAAAAAAACTTAAAGCAACTTTAGCAGAACCCCAACCTCTAAAAATCCACCCTCTGTTCCTCTGTCACACAGCAAAGTAATCCAAGAATAACCAAACAAGCAGCTACTTAATATTCTCACACAAGTTGTGAAAAAATTCTGGAATGCCTCAGAGACACACCGGTCAGATTATCATAAACCTCTGTACCAACATGCTTAGTTTAATTTTAAGAAATTAACTCTTGCCTGGAGCGTACCTCCAAGCTCAGACGAGCTGCATTTTAATGCCGCCATTTCTAGCTCATCAAAAGCAACATGCTGGGCCACTTTGTCGGAGTTTATTGTGCATTTAAAGGTCCCCATGAAAAGATGGCAACACATGCAATGATGCAATTTTTGTAATACTTTCATTTCCCCTCATGAAACATTTAGATGTCAAGCATAGTTTTGAGACTAGATTAATCATCAAGGACTGGTCAATAAAAGGAAGGAAACAGAAGCACATGTGGTTTCTCAGCCTTAAGGGATCATGAAAATATGCACAACTAAAGCAAAACCATCCAACTGCACAGTGTTGGAATAACAAAGCACATAGAGATGTACTTCATACACCTGTACCCATAGATAAGAATAGTGAACTGAAAATAGGTAATTATTTTGTAATGAAATCAATACCTAAGTCTTTGCAGTGATGGAATCATTAACAACAGCTGCAAGGCTTCGTTCTTCCCCAGCAAGACTTTTGGGCACAACAACATTATCAGCAGCAGTAGTTCAGAGTTTTATTCACAACTTCTGCATAGCAATTAAACTTTTACCCTCATGATTATTTTACTCGCTACAATC
This sequence comes from Leuresthes tenuis, assembly GCF_036924035.1. NCBI lineage: Eukaryota > Metazoa > Chordata > Actinopteri > Atheriniformes > Atherinopsidae > Leuresthes > Leuresthes tenuis. Next base: position 10,596,633 of record NW_027325365.1, on the reverse strand, counting down.
ATGTACAAACACGCAAACATTGCACGTGCACCTTGCATTTAAAGCAGTCTTCCACATGAATCAACCACTTTTACTCCAACAACTAATGTGATGTGTTTTCTCAAAACTGAGACGCTGGAATGACTGTGAGTGAGCATCATCGCAGTCATTAGATCATGCCAAACCACATTTCTTGAAGCGGAGAGCTTTAACACCCCATAAATGCTCCACTCAGTCAACGGCTTTGATGAGGCTTTTGATATGCCTTCACTCCATTAGGCAGTCAAGAGGAATATACTGGCATATAAAAAAGAAATAAAGTCGACTTAATCTAACCCGTACAATATCCTAAAATCAAAGAGAGTCTTTGCAAGCGCTTCAAGGCACAGTACCTAGCAGAACGTTTGTGACGTCATTTTACTCTCTGAAGTCACGAGTAAAAAAAGAAAAAAAGGATAAACTGAATAGACTGCATAGCTGAGAACGTTTGGCCACTTATTATGAATCTCTCAGATCACTGTAATAACGGCGCAATTGTGATGCAGTTGTCTGAGACTGCTGGCATAGTCTTCATGTTGATGGCTCACTTCCAGACAAGTGAATGGCTAATTTCACTGTGAATAGCTCATTTCAAATGGCTGTTAAAATGACCCAGACCTCAGACCCAGATTAGACTTCCCTTCTCTCGTGTTCAAGTGGAAGATCCCAAATGTAAAGGATGTGAAGGTTGTCTCTTGCACCTTTTCGAACCAGTGACATCCATTCGACTACCTTAAACAGAACCCAGAAAATTCAATTAAGCCCCAACATATATGGATACTACTCTGGAAAGAAAAATATCTTCCAATGATGAGATTTCTTGATTTTCAATGGAACAGCGATGTCAAAGTTTGTATTTCAAGTATGTCATGAGCTTCACCACACTCAGTCAACAATATCAGCGCATGATTTGATCTATTTGTCCAACAGAGCAAGACACCTGTGGTGCCGCCCCCCCCCAGATGCAAGGTACAACCACTTGTAACCTGAGTTGATAAAGGATTGATATTTATTTTTAAATCTACTTACTTTTTACCCCCCCCCCCCCCCCCCCCCTACTCACTCTCACACACACACACACACACACAATGTCCCTCTTTTTTTTTTTTTTTACCCCAAACTAATTCTCTCACACTCGTCTAATAGGATTTGCTCTGGCCACTTTTAATTGTATTTCTGCACACATGAGGCACTTCAATTCATCTGCTTATCATGCTCTCCACTCCAAAGGTTTGTCAAAGCTTTTAGACCTTTCAGTCTAATTCAGCTTAGCACTAAGGCCTTGTAATGAGACTTTCATTGATGTACGTGAGAATGTGACAAAACCAAGCAGCATGGTAAAGATGGACGTTACGATGCAACCAAAATATAAACAAGCACCAAAGAATAATGTCGCAGGAAGCAGGAAGAAGGAGCCAAACCGAATCAGACAGTGAGTTTACATGATGAGATTAACTCGATTATAGCTATAGTTGGGTTATGCTCCTTATCTGAACAAGGGTAATTATCCTTTGTTACATGGTGGTGAATGAATCGAATCACTGGCACAAAGCATGCAATACCACAGTAGATAAGTGGAGCTGTACCCATTTCAACTATCGCTAGTAGAGCCACTTCCGGTTGACGTCTTCACCACCAACAACAACAAAACTAAGGCGTTCGAGAAAGATGGCGAACGAAGAGCAAGATGAAGCTAGTCCCTCTACATTTGTGATGAGCTGGTTATGGCACAAACGGGATGCAAAACGGCACATTCTCCATCACGTTGTTTGTTTCTTTCTGACAGCGGCGACAACAACAGTAATGTCGTCTCCTTCGATTTCTGGGTGACGATTGCAGGAAAAAATCTCGAGCATGCGCAGAACGCTCGATCCGATCCACTGTCGTCTCCAGGCACGTTAAGTGGGCAATCGGATCAAGTTATCCCGGGATCTTAATTCGATCGCAAGTAACCCGATCCGATTTCTTATCGGATTAAGCTTGTTACATGAGCTGAATAACTCAAACTTATTGTAATTTAGCCATTAATCCAATCCCACTACCCGCATATAACCGCACTGATTGTGTTCTTTGTCGATCTGATAATAAACATGTTAATTAAAGCGAACCAAAACAAGTAACCTTCTCTTATGTCTATCATAGGCCGAGGAGCTGTTGTCTTGATTTTTTGCTTCTAATGAGCTAATTTTATTATTCTGCTTCATTAGACCAGCAAGATGCATCACCTTCTAGGACATCTGAATCTGTCTGATTATCAGTCCCTCGCGCATAAATTGACATCAAGCGCTGTACAACACACAGAAAGATTAGCTGCCTTTTTGCACCAGAAGTCAAAATATGGTATCTGCAAGATGCAATCACACAAGACACTGAAGAGCAGTCTAAGTACTGTTCATAATCATCCCAATTCTAAGTTTTTCTGACAATGTCTTTACTGTTCTAGAGGGGGAGGTCAGCTGGAGCTGAAATTTCACTGCCTTTCTACTTACTTTCAGCTAATATTAAACTTACCGCAATAATCCACAAAATCTGAAATAACACACAAATATGGGATAACCTTTATTTGAACTGCTTCCAATTATTGAACCAACACTGATGAAATATATCTTTTCACTCTCCACAGCTAATTTAGGGTTATGAAACGTGACCACTGCCCATTAGGTTCACACACACGCGTACAAAAAGTCTATCCTTATTCTCTGTAAATAATAAGTGAACTTTTCTGCCGCTCCGGCTCTGATTTGCAGTTAAAACAAAGAGCCATTTCATCCCTGGAACCATCAAGATGTAATCATTTGTTTATAAAAAAAAAAAAAAAAAAAAGGGATGAAATTAGATGGTATTCTTATTATCTAATTACTTCTGCACATGCCCTTGAGGTTATTTAATTTGTTGGAAGACCATTAAAAACCCTGGATCTGGTGACTAAAATAATTAGGATCTTTATTTGCTCGAATTCAGCGAGGCAGGCAATAAACAAGAGCAAGTAATATCAGACCCAACAGACAGGCCAAGGTACTCACAAAATTAGGCAAATACTGCTGAAACTTCCATAATTTTAACACCTCTGACAGCAGTGACAATAATTTACTCACTGTGCCCAAACGCCAACCCATAAACAGGGAAACAAAGCATTAACTTGTCTTGGGGAAATGATGCCTATTTAAGTGACTTAACAGTGAGGCAGGAAAAACAGTATTTTGTTCAAGAGCTTGATGTGACTATTAAGGTAAAATGAGAAGGGAACAAATTCATCAAAGTGAGATCAAGGTTGTTGAGAAGCTTGACTTGTCAGTTACAACACATGAAAGGATGAACCAAAATCTATCCGTGACAGATCAACAGGGAAAATGAAATGTTTCAAGAAGTGTGCAGTTTAGAAGAGAGTTCAACTGCACTGGTGAGAATCAAGGAAATGATAATGAGCGACAGAAGCGCTCTCTCCTGTCTAATATGCAAAATGATGGCATCCAGTATCATTGTATTTCATAAAGAATCATTTTTCAAGGTTTACTGAATTCATTGTTATGATACCAGACTTCAGCTAAGTCACAAACCAAAACATTATACAAAAAATACTCAAACTTCATTGGGCAAAAATATTTGTCCTATCTTACCCATCAATAATGTACTGATTATTCTTACATTAAACTGAGCTTGTGCTGCCTTGGGCTCAGTCCCTGGAAACAGACTCTCCAAGGTCGACAGGAGCAGATCAGCTCACAATGATTCATTTCCTGTAAATATATGTACATCCAATGACTGGATAATGAGCTGGAAAGCAGTTCTCACTTCTCAAAAAGAGGGCTCTTGAAGCACAGCTGCACCCAATCTGACATGAAAAGGAGTAAAGCTCAACTCAAACACGTGAACAAAGAGCAAACAAGTAGGACGAAGCATTAGTTAAATTTAGGATCATATCCATTAAAAAAAATATATAACATACTATTTACGAGGATGCTGAACCAACTGGCCAGCAGAAGTTCAACTTAAACCGCTGAGCTAGAATGTGACCTATGATTAGAAGCTTGTCTGATCATTTCCTTGCTTTCACCAAATCAATATAAGTTTATTTTTCAGGGCAGAATTGAAATGAATTCCCTTAAAAGTGATTGTATAGAAGACTGGTACATGTGTCTGCACAGAAAAAAAATTGCATTTTGTTTAGTATTCCCTCCTCCCTCAGTGGAAGCCGAAAAATCCCCCGTCCAACATCTAAAACACTGCACACTCAGAGAAAGGTTTCATTGTCAAATTCAGAGTGAAAGCTTGACAGTGCAGATCATACCTTGTCAGGTATCATCAATCAGTGTGCTGCTCTTAAGTATCAATAAATAATTTTTTTTCTTTCAAATGAAAGCCATTGCTTGTGGGACTATTTCTGCCCTTCACTTAAGCTAATGCGTGAACACATGCGTCTGCAGCAACCCTGACACCAGACACCCCCCCCCCCCATGAAAAATCCCACTTTAACCTCTGCTTACAACCATCCACTTTACATCCATCATATCATGCAGATGTGGTATAAGAGAGGCAGCAAGATGTGCATTATCTTAGAAATTGATCTGTAGCTTTAATTAATTCTTTGGTTTCTTAAACCGGCAACAGATCAATAAGAACTATGCACTACTTAAAACATGTCAGAGATAACACAGAAGATTTTGAATACTAAGCTCCACTTTATTTACAAATGTCATTCAAACTGTAACTACCACTGATATCCCTTAGGCATTCCAGTAACAACATTCTTGTTTTCTAATAAAAGAGTGATTCCCCTGCACAGGTCTGGTTTGATGCCCCAGAATAATGTCAGAGAAGTGTTTATTGAACCTGGAGCAAGATGGCACTGAGCCATTGTACAGAAAGTAACAGACAATAATGAGGAAACACACACCGCTCCCTTCTCTTCTGAGGAATCTCTAAACTCAGAGGGGCAGAAAATCCCCAGACAGATTTGGAGCTGCTTTGCTTACTCCTCTGTGTGAATTTTCTCCAAAGCTGGAGTGACCGCTGCAGCGTGTCTGACCAACATATTAAAAAAGCCTCATTTAATGTTAGTATTCCTTCAGGGAATAATACATTTGCTCGATAATGAAGTTACGTTTTGCAGAATGGAATGTCCCAGTATCTTGCCATAACTTTTCTCCCCCTGCCCCTGTCCTTCTTCACTTAGTCGACCAGCGGAAATCCTTTTGTGTCTGCATGCACTGAGCACATACTGATCTCAGCGTGGCACGAACTGCATTCCTAAGGCTTTCTTTAGCTTTGTGCAGAAAAAAAAACTAATAAATCTAAAATGCCACCTCTCCCCTTGCTGCGGATTAGACCTCGATAGAAGCTATGGTTTTACATGGGGAGAGGATAATACCGTAGAAATGGATCCCTGCTTCTGCTCTATCGTGACTGACTGAAGGGGAAAAAAAGTGTTGAAAGGCCTCTATAGCCAATGATGTCTCTTTAGGTGAAATGTAGAAACTAAAGCTCAGAGGAAAATGGTTGTGAGGGACTTTTGGTAGCTTAACCTGTTCCTGCCATGATCTGTTATTGCAATGAGCTGATAATGCTGCATATCAGATTTCCCCAGGCTGAGCCTACCGTAAAGCTCAATAGCACAAGCAAGGAGAAGCGATTTACATCCTAGAGAAAGTGCCACCCAAGACATGCAATACTTGCATGTGTAATGGTTTATGTTCATAAATACTATGAATTACATCTCATTACATGGGAAACACAGCAGGAAAGGTTCCTCAGTGATGTAGACATGCACAAACACAAGGAAGAGCAACATTTTACCCTTAAAGCTAAATGTCATAAAGCCATGAGTAGAACCTACATGCAAAATCAATCCAAGTACGTTATTTTCAGACCCTCCTCCAGTTTTTAAAGCCCTAGTAACACCTACAACACACAGCTACACAATTATACACTAGTGCCCATCAGAAACCATACCCAAACACACAAAAAAAATTAAAATAAAACAATCCCCTAGTCCTAGTCTTCCATGACTGTATGAGGCAAACAAACTGCTGTATATATAAAAAAACAAAAAATACACGAAGCACATCACATGCACCTCACAGCAGCAACATACTAATAACTGAATACATTTTTCAGTGCCAAAGACCACCTCCAGACATACTGGTAGGTAACACGCTCCCTCTGAGCCTAAGCCAAGCAGCTTCTAAACAGCCATGTGGGAGTCAACACAGCTCAGCCCACACAGCAGTGTGTTTACATAGCAGTGCACCGTCTCCATGGGGAATACATTACAGTTCAAGTGCAGAAATATACATTATTAACCACTATATTGAAGTATTTTTAAAATATATTACATAGTATACTTAAAATAAGAACTTGATTTCTTACTCTACTATTTGCTTACAGCCTTAAAAAGAAGAAAAAGGTCATTTCAAGTGATCATACAACTTCTGAAGATACGTTTATTTTTGCTTCATACATAAATGCATAAGGAAGGTCAGTAAAAAAATACAGTTAGAGAGACTTGCAGAGCACAGTTAATACAGAGGAGGAAGAGAAGACCCTAATCCTCTGCCTTCTTAACAGTCTGTTGTTCGAGGTTGTAAGGAAGCTCAGGTACAAAGGTGAAACAGTTACTTCTTTCCCTCCTTAAGTGTAATGTCTGCCTGCTCGCCATGCCACACTTACAGAATGTTTCAGAGCTCTTCTCTCTTTAAACACTAAAGATCGGTCTCTCCGCTCAGTACCACTTACCAACTTCAAAGTGATGCAAACGCCAAGGCGTTAACTCTACAAAGTACATAAGTTTCAGACAGAGACGCATGCTCTCTATAGAGAACTGGGAAGAAAGTGTGAGTGGAGGAGGGGAGAGGTGACAGGCATGTGAGGAACACCTACTGAAGTGTCAAAAGATGGGCTCAGCTGATGAAAGAGGATAGGAAAGAGGAAGGGAGGAGGGGGGGAGAGAGAGACAGAACGAGCTGATGTCACATCTGAGGCAGAGGGGAGGCTTTCAAGTTGGGCGCATTGGCTCTATATTCCACACAGGAGTTGAATTTTAAGGTTTGTGTGTGTGCAAGTTTATATGTGTACTTGAGTGTGTGTTTGATAAAAAAAAAAAGAACATAAGTATATGCACAACATGTAACAGTTGTTTTGCTTGTGTATACTGAGCAATAAAGACAGTGACAGGGTGAAAACAGGTTTGTTCCACACCTGCGTGCATGTGTGCGGCATGTGTAGCGTGTGGTTTGAAGTGTATGCAAGGAGATAAAGCAGAGTGGAATTAAAAAATATGAACAGACATGAAACATTTGCAAGTTTGCGCCAAGGGTATTAATTAATTTACTTTGGTCCTACTCATCTGTGCCTGAGTGGAGGAGGGGAAAGTAATGATTAACAGTAATATACACATAAGACCACCACTCCTGAAACCTGAAAAATTGATTTGCTGGCTTGGGCTCGCATAGAAAAGTGCTGCAGAACAATCAATCTCTCTTAAGTTTTGTGAATCCAGCTGGGTAGCTAGGCCTGGAGGAGACTAAACAAGGGCTTCCATGTGACCAGGGGAAGAAAAAGCCTTGTCAATACTACTTCATTTTCCATCAGCTCTGTTCCTTAATCACCCTGGTTTTAATACGCCTTCCTATCCAAAAGGCCCACTCCCATTCCAATATATCCAGCATGAGCGGCACCTAAACAAACATCTACCTGGCTTTTGCTCAGTCGCTCTCAGAGAGCTGCCCTCATCCATCTAAGCCTATAGCAAAGGTCTTCATTACAGAGTGTGTGACGAGAGGGTTGAGGAAAGTTAGTCTATATTGATGGTGTCTCTATTGTCTTTTCCACCTTGTAAAAAGAAGAAAAAATAAACATTTCTCACAGTAATTACCTTCTCTGCGTCCTTACTTTACGGTCAGGTCACATCTGCTTGAAAGTCCTCACAGAGTCAATTAGTTCAGTGGAAAAAAAATAATTTCACAACAAGTTCCAGTGGAGTGAGCAGAAATATACTGACATTTCTACAGCAAAGTTAAGACCAGCTGCCTCAGTTATCTATATTATTGGGGGAATTTTTTGTTTTTGTTTCGACAGTCCATAGTACTTGTAAATAACTTTATTTCAGGGGATTTATACCAACAAAAGCACATAGAGAAAATAAAACAAATGCGGAACACGTCAAACAGCATTCCAAAACGTGAGAAGATCTCGAAGATAAAAAAAAAAAGAAAGCCAAAAGCCAAACTGGCTCTGAGCCAGAGACAAATACAGACACACCTGAGCACTGTTTAAGACAATTGTGGCAGAAACCTCATTCGTCACTGAGTTAATTTGCAGTACCCCACAGTCAACAACTCAGGGTGTGAGAGAGAGAGAGAGAGAGAGGACCAGAGGGAGAGTGCGCTGTCTGTGTGTCGACTTGAGTAAACGGTTGGCCTCCCTGATGAGCTCCCATCAACCCCCGGAGCGTCCTGCCGTCACATCCCCATTCATGGGAATTATTTGGAAGGCAAGCACTTTCATTACTTAGATTTGAGGTTTGATTTACCAGGCCTACCACAAATGACAAGCATGATTACAAAATTCTGCAACATCCCATGTTTTCAACAGTATATTTAATAATTCAAATGTAAATAAGGATAGCCATAGTTCAGTTAATCACAATCACTAACTTAGACTTCAAGCTGGGCTATCAAACCAGGAAATATGTGACAGAGATTCTTACTTTAAGTCTTCTTTCTTAACAAAATTATTACTTTTCTGGAGAAAAAAAAAGTAATACGTAGAAGAATATGAACAACTGCTACATTCATAATGTTGTGTACAAAACCTCCAAAATGGTAGAAAAAAAAAAAAAAAGAAGAAAAAAAAGAAACACCCCGGAAGTTACATTTGTTTCTGTCACTTAAGTTGTTTTTATGTCCTTTTGTAATTAATGGAATAAGAAGGCACCACAGCTGAACTCTGCGGGCACCTAAAAACAACAGTTGTGCAAATGTTACAGCAGCAGCTCCCAGATTCTCCCGTCGCTAACACAGCACTCATTGCTGTCAACATAAAATGTACCGTTACAATTTTTCCACCAAAAATGGGCAAATGCAATCCGACTCATTAGCATCTGCAGTAAAACACTAGCAACTCCCTGGTGTATCCAAGATAGGAGTCAAGGAAACTATCTCACATTGTTAATGGATCTTCTGTTCTCATTTAGACATCGGGATCATCCATTTTCTATACCTGCCTACTCCAGTTCAGGGTTGTGGGCAGGTTGGAGCCTATAACAGCTGTCATTGGACGAAAGGCGGGGCACACCCTGGACAGGTCACCAGTCCATCGCAGACATCAGGATCACACTCCGCTTCATAAACATGTACAGCTGTTGGCCATATGGAATGTTAAGCTGTCTGTACAAGTCAAGGTTTGTAGACATTTTACTGGAGCTGAATAACCGATGCTGTCTGATGGTGAATGACATGTGCAAGTAAAAGCTCCAAAAAAAGCCAGAATCTGCCAATCACTCATCTGTGCAACCTACGAGCAAGTCTAACTAAAAGATGGCGTTACAGTGATAAATCTGCCCATCATTTCGCTCAATCTACAAAAAATGTGTTCAAAATGAGAGGAAATTGACGTTGACAGAGTATGTCTACATTATGATTTCTGTTAGAAAAATATCATGTTTTAGATATTTAAAATAGAATGTTTTATGGTGTTGGAAGATCAATGGTGCACTGGGGCTCCTATCTTATTAGTTTAACCTTGGATGCTGAAGAAGGCCTCCTATCTTTGCCAGTTCTATCTGCTGTATGAACCTTGATTTAATGAACAAAGAAGTTTTTTATGATGTTATGATATTAACAACACTGTACTCATCTAACAAAGACAGTGATAGAGGGAATTCCCGGAATGTCTCCTAACCATGTGTGGCTAATGATTTTGTAGTAGAAAGCATAAATAGCAGAAGTATCATTTTTGAACTCAGACAACCCTGTGTCAGCTTTGTGATATGTTGTGCAGACTTGTCTCCTTGCTGCAAGATTAAATCTTTGTGTTGACTGACTCCAGCGACTCAGAGCCTAATCGGGAGAATTTTGTTAATAATTTCCCAGGAAGATTTTTGGCTTTCATTATAATCTTGAACTTTACGACTTAAGTGCCCTTTTATGACTTAAATTGTGATTCAGCCCCATATAAATAAATATGAATTATTCCAAACTGAATTATTCATGAGGGGGAAGTAAAGCATATTATGACTTAACATCTGGTCAATTATGATCAAAATGACACAGATTATGTGTTTGATAGGAATCAGGACTATGAACTATGAACTAGCACATCTAAGAAGAAAGTTAAAAGATGAACTTTGCAAATATATGAAGCAGTAGCTGTGTTAATGTTCTACATAAATGGTTGATCAACAGCGAGGTGAGTCGCATATGTTGTAGCTAGTTTGGCTGTTTGACAAAGGCTTTTACTCTGAACCATCACTTTTTCTTATGAAATATTGGATATTTTTTTGGTATTTGCCTCAGTTTATTGAAAATTACAAATATAATCTTATCTTATTATGTAAAATAATATGATAAGCTATCAAATAAATTTACTGGAATGAAAAGAACAAAATTCCCGACTGAAATGTGTTGAAGTAAGCATATAAAGCAGCATTAAACAAAAACAGAACATTTAAATGCAGGAGCATGAATAATGCTTAAATACACGAGTTAGTACACTGTTAACCTTCCACTGCTTATATTCGTATAAAAGTCATTTTTCACTATAATATTCAAACATTTTTGTTTCACAGCATTCACTACCAAACCAAATCAACAGTAGACTAATCCATTAATCATCTCTGATTGTGCTGTTTTTCAAAAGTATCCCATTTAACAAGCAGGCGGTGCAAGAGAAAAACATGGTTGAGTTTGGAAAAAGAGACACAGAATAGAAGAGCTTTCAGTACTCATGGCTGAGTTTACTGCCCTCCACAGTACTGAATTGAAAACATGGTAGTCCTAACTTTAACTAAGCATCTTAGTTTCATATGAGCTCATTTTTTGTTGTTTTTTTTCCTGGAGAAAAAAAAAAAAAAGGACCTCTGTAAGTGTTTTGAGGCATTTCGGAAAAGGGTTATGCAAATGTCCCAAGATAAAACTCTGCTCCGTCATCAAACACCACCCCAATTAACCAGTTTACTCCAAACCTGAAGATAATTATTATGAAGCCACTGGAATTACAGGCACGTCTGTTTTGGGATCCAAGTTATTGCAGACACATGGGTACAAATGCAACACGTAGTGATATACCAATTTGACAGTGCGAATGAGGATGGAATGAGTTAAGAGGCTCAACACCACAGGGAGATCCAGCTAACTGGGCCCTGCTGGCTGCCCCTGGGCCTACCACATGCCCTCATTATCCTCCTCCAGCAGTGGAGAGAATCCAGCCTGAGGGGGTAAGATATAAACCTGGCAGAGGAGTTTCGATTAAAGATAGGCCCCTGTACTGCATACAAACACACCTCATTGAACTCATTGAGAGAAGAAAACTGAAAACGTCTATGTAGAACTCATCTTACGAGAAACTTAAATGACACACAGACTGCTCCATATCTTTGGTAATTGAGTTGAAGTCAGAACAAATGGTGCAGAATCAACCTATTTTCGACTGCTGTCCAAGATTCCTTTTCAATAATGTACTTCTATCAGCTTCACTATGCAACAGCACAGAGTGTTTATGCAGCCATTACTAAGTCATAATATATCACAAAGTAGCCCAAGATTCATTCTATAAATAATGCCAGCTGTAAAAAAAAAATTTTATTTTGTAAAGATTATGATTCTTCAGTCCCAGCAAGTCTTCTGTCTCTTTGGGAACTTGCATGTGAAAATTACACTTGAGGCTATTCCACCATGTATCAATCAGTTTGACTGAGATTTGAAGATGCATGAAACAAACCAATAGGCTGGGGAGCTGCGTGTGTGTATGCGAGTGTGTTTCTGTGTACAGTTGCCAGCAAGCAAAGCAGCGTGCGTGTTATGAGGGTAGCTGGGGTGAAAGGGATTGTCATCAGTTTTTTCCCCAAAGCACAGGGTCAGCAGATATGCAGTACAATTCTCCTACCTTGTTACCATGCATGAATCTTCTGTCAACAGACCTGGACCATCTGTCTTATTATCTACCACATCTTTGTTTTTTCCTTATCCAAAACTCCTCTCCATGTTGTCAGTGAGGAGGCTGCATTTATGAATAAAATAATGACACCACCAGTAATTAGGAGGCACAGCTTAAATAATATGCAGAGAAAATGGTTGTGAAGCATTCAGGTGAGTAATTCATACTAAGATGGGTGAGGAGAAGGTATTCAGCTTGTTGCAATCAACAGGTTACGCCACTGGACGTCAGTTCACCCTGCTATCAGATTTATGCTGGAGTTCCCAACGTAAGGGGGGGGGATGGGCTGGGTAACAAGGATGTCAAATATGCACCAATAAGCCACGTCAGACATGACAAAAGACTTAGATTAAAGAGTTCAAAATGATTCGCATACATTTCAGTAATGTGGGGTAATGGACTTGTTGGGTTGTTTTTTTATCAACAATCTTTCTATTTGCATACTGCAATTTTTATCCTCATAAGATTAAAACCACATTGTGTGTAGATCACTAAATGGAATAATAATTGAGAGAAGGCAACAAGACATTTTCTGTGTCACAAAACAATATCAAAGAAAGCTCAAAAGAAGACTTGATTCTTGGGACTCTCTAGACATGAGGATGATGTGTCGAGAGATAATTTCAAGGCATGGGCTAATCCCTATCCCCAAGAAAAATAAAAGCTTTCAGAACAGAGCATGAAATGTTTATGTCATGTTCAACTGTCAGACATGTCAGAGTGCTTGAGATGAAGGGAGCAAAACTGAAAAAGGAATAATAGTGATTAACAAAGTACACACAAAAGATTCAAGCCAACCATGCATAGCAAATAGCTCTCACACCTAAAGTGAGGGCATTGTCCTTAATCAGAGGGTAATTTATTGACTCCCATTTACAAAGCCATAAAAACTAGTGATCAAGCCCGTCAACCGTAAAATGCAATAAACTGGGGAAGTGTTTTGTGAACAAAGGCAAATAACAAGGCCCCACACATCATTATGGTCCCTTCATATCCCATTAGATTGGTTCAAAATGTGTTTCATGTTAAGGAGGTCATGCCATAAACACCCAGGTTAAAAAATAAGGCAAATTTTCACCACACTATTTGAACTGTCAACACTCCTGTTCCACCTTTAATGATTTGTTCCCAGAAGTTGAGTGAAACTGTGCACTAAATGTCTGAAATGGACAGAGGGAGGAGCTAACAGAGAGCATTTCAATGACAATGGAAAAAATTATCATGCTGGTACATCCAAAACCAGACTCTAAAATGCATGTTCATCCAAATAAAATCGTACAAAATATAAGCTCTCAAAGCGATACCAATACGCCCAGATAATACAGATGGGGACTAAATACCTCCTGCCTTTATATGCCTGCAAAAACGGTGAAGTGCATGTGTATATCATACAGCCAAATTCCAATTAAAGCAGCTCACATTCACATATTTTTCTCTTTTGCCAAACAGCTAAATGCAACAGAAATTGTGATTGAAAATGAGCCCATAAAGACCATGTGTCAACTTGAGCTTTATGTTTATGTATTTGGCAGACACTTTTATCCAAAGCAACTTATAAATGAGGATATGACATTACAGCTACCATCGAATCTAACAATAAGCTTCATAGAAGAAAAAAACAATACTCCGGCTCTGTCAGAGTTGACGGGGGTGACAGTGTAGAAATAGAGTGCAGGCATAGCAGGAAGTACAGAAAGAAAAAGTGCAGTAGGGGGGGTAGGGACGTACAGGGTAAGTGCTGAGGTAGGAGACGCTCTCTGAAGGGTTTCTTGTGGCGTCAAACATTCTTCCGTTAACCTCTCCATTCTCTTCCTATGCATGTATACTGGGACAAGGACTAAAATGGCCTGACTAAAAGGCCAGGTCGTGGGTTAGCTCGACTCAGTGGTGCAGGTAACCATGCCGATTGAAAATGGTTAACCATCATGTTACATACATCTCACCAAGACGACCACTCATAGCTTCTGCAGTTTGCTTTCATGCCCTCTCTTCAAATTAAACAATCATTGCACCATCTTACCAAGAAAAATGTCACTACAGATGTGGCCATTAAAGGAAAAATACACCCAATTTGGCGCAAATAACCATTATGCCAAAAACTGAACATTTTCAGGCTGTAGATGTTCAGAAGATTGATCTCAGTTTATTCCCACAGCTTTTCAGTTATTTCTCTGTCAAAGGCACAAAGACTTGTCCATCAGGATAAACTAAGTCCTGTAATTGCTTGCTTCCCCTCTTGAGCCTGATATAGCACAACGATAATAACAAACTCAAGAGAAATTTAAGGATTAAGGATCCAAATAAAACAATCTCTGCACGATAAGAGGAGAGTATATTATAATTAAACTGATGCTTCACAGTTTTCATGAGGCTGTGGAGCCAAAAAAAACCTAAAGAGTGAACCACACATATGAAAGCAATAGACCAAGTTTGTTTTACTATGCAATCGAGTCTAGGTATAAAACAGATTATTACAATAGGTGTTCAGGCAGTGGAAAAAAAAGGAGACCTCAGAGTTTTTAAGGAAACTTGCTGACAACAGAGATACATTGTGGCAGCTTTACACTACAGTCAGTTGGAACAGGTCCAGTCTGAATTAGTTTCACTGCTGACCACTGAGAAAAAGGGGCAGGCTGGAGTTGTAATTAGGCATTTCACTTCTGCCTCTCTTAAACTCTCTCAATCACTTTGCCTGAGAGCTGCTTTTTTCTCTTCCCTCTCATTTCTACCCCAATCTGCCCTGAACCTTTCCCCTTTCCTTCAATCCAGCCATTTTTCCTCAACTCATCTTGACCTCATCTTAACACTTTGTTTAAAAAAAAAGTGTCTTCACACACAAGGCTGATTTCAAGCACAGCAGGAGCTAAAGGGATGACAGATTTCTGTCTATTTCGTTTCTCTGTGCATGTTGCTGCAGGGAAAATGAGCTGCTTGCTCTTAGCTTCCAGCTATTTAACAGACAAAGCCTTCACTGCTCACAAACATATTTAGGTCCCACACTAAAGTGTGAGATCAGGGCTCAAATGCCACCAACCTTGACATGTCACCAGTAGTATATCCACCAAAAAAAAAAGTAAACCAGAAAACAGCATACACACTACAAAATAAAAATTCACACATATACAAAATGAAAACCTTGGGAGTAGCATGATATAAATGACAGAAGTCAATATTACCAGTGATTCTAAGGACGGACTCACATTTCTATTAGCCTATTTTGAAAGTAAGGATACACAAAAGCAAATATCCTTGCTTCAAAATAATTGGCTTTCACAGACAAGGTAACCGGTAGGCAAACTGAAAGCCTTCACGCTCTTAAACTCAAGCATATGAAGCAAACACAAACACGTAACCCAGTCCACCCTTTTGTAAATAAAAATCCATTTATCCAACAATGTTAGGGTCTGACCATTCACTGACAGGAAACCGTGTACACCAAGCCCACTGACAAACACGACAAATGGGACTAATGTCCGCAAATTGCCCTTTTTACAACAACCATGTAACACTACTGAGTCATTTCTGCTTCATATCTACAAGTTAAAACAGCCAGTGGAAATGGCAACAATACTCTAACTGTCAGATGAACATATGGATAGATAAAGCTATTGTCATTTGACCTCAGGAAAGGGGGGGGGGTACAATCGGGTCACACTAATGTGGACCAATAATCTCTCCCAGAGTCATTAGGATGATCAATGCCATTCTAATGAGATAACATCTGGAACAAAAGACTCTAATAGCAGACAGCTGCTGGGTAATTAGGAGAACATTCAATGATGCTAACTAACGCTGTAGCCATTGTGCAAGGGTTTGGGACCCCATCCTGTTCAGAATTTTTTTAAAAACATGTTTAATATTTCACACCTCCTCTAATAAATAATCAAGGAGCTGTTATATCAATGCTAATGCTTGAGACAAAAAAAAAAAAAAAAAAGAGGTGGGGAAAGGGAGGCAGAAATGCTTAAAAATCTCAGCTTTACATGAATGCTTATCGAGCGGGACTAAATTGGTCAATTAGGGAGAAAATCTGTTTTGAGGTAACCTTTCAGCTTATTAAATAAGCTATAAATCAATCTTTAGAGCAGAATGAGTGGCTAGTTTTTAAATGAGTAAATGTCTCTAATCTCCGTTTTTCTCTCTCCTCTTATTTCAATTTGCGTGTGTGACGCTGCATTTCTGATCATAAACTGATAGAAATTCAGCATTTCAAATCAATTTTCTTCCAATTCCGAAATGTAAAAAATAAATAAATAAAATCTGCAACTAGAAGTAGCAGAGTGGTGATTCATGGCTGGATGTAAGCTGCTCTAATAGAGGACAGAAATATGAAAAGAAGCTAACAAAAAAATCTACCTCCAAACTCTAGCTGAGCAAGGAAGCTGGATCCAATTAGTCCTGTGCAGAGAAAAGAAAATGACTGAAAGCATCATCAAAAATAAACTTCTTAATAGTCTCATGTCTTTACAAGTCTTTGAAGATCATGAATAAATATAATTACTTTTACAAAGAAAATTGTTTGGTCTAACATGAGTTTAAATGATACTCCACCATAAAGAATTAATTATATATAACAAGGGAAAAGGGAAAGGATGGAAACCTATTACAACATTTCAGTGAGCACAGGTCCCGTGTTAAATGCATATATATCTTCATGTAAAACACTGTTAATATTAATAAATCTACATATAACTGTTAGTTATAAAATCAGGTTGAGATTGCCACACTTTCTAGCTCTTCACCCCCCTTTTCATAAAGACCTGAGATAATCATGGATTTGTTCAAATAAAACACAGATTCCCTGTTACAATCTAAAAAATGACATATTGCACAGAAAAGCCTTACTGTTACTAATAAAGGGAAAAAATAAACAAATCTTGCATCTTCGTATGCTTTATTCAGATTCCTCATCTAATTTAGAAACTGCATTAACTTCCACAATACTAACAGGTTTCCAGAAAAGTTATTCAAATAGATACAACACGAATCGGTAGATACTGTATGCACCAGAAAACTACATTAGTATGGGTGGTTAGGGAAATGGGAAGAAACATATCAGGGTTTGAGTGCAGTGGAGTCGACACTGCAACAGCACAACTCCTCAGAGAGTACGACAGTAGCGGTGAAACGGCTCCCAACTAACAGTAATTGGTTTTAAAATAATAGAATTCATTACAGTTATGGCGCTTGTTCGGAAATGCAAACAAGGGAAGAAAAAAAACATTCACTCGAGACTAGGGCTGAACTGCTTCACTAAAAACCATGGGGAGATGAAAGGCATAATTCAAATGACAATTTTAGAACCTTTAGTTCATTTATATCAGAAGCTCAGAAGATGTTGCCGGGATAATAACATCAAGATTTTTTTTTCCCCCTGTTCTTTTGTTCAAGTTGAAGGGTTTGGAAAGAACTTTTTTTCCCCCCTTTCTCAGTTTCATTCTTTTGTGGTGGCAAATTCCTCCTCACAGAAAGACATACGAGGTGACACAAACAACCTAGCAAACAACACCCGTCGGCAGCAGAGACAGCCAACTGAAAGTTAACATGGGAAATCTTGACAGTAGAGAAGAAAAACACCTCACACATGACATTGAATTTGCTGCTTGTCTTATTAAATGACTGCATAATTATACACATCAAGGGTCTGCATTGTAAGGTCCTGCGTTTTATTTTTTTTGTTTTTTTGTAATCACATCCAGATGTAGACTGTGTGTGATTCAAAGCCAGCATCTCAGGTGTGAAGAAGACAGTCACCAAATCAGCATTAAAACGATCATTTCTCAGGGCCACTCAGGACATAAATAGACAGGTCAACCATTCTCAGCATGATTGGATGTCACCTCTCATGCTGCGTCCACAGCCAACATCAAGGACATCGCCATTAGGAACACTATACATCTGCCATCAAATCAGCCTCAGGCCAATATCAAGTAATTGGCCCCATTCTAACAGAGTGCTTGATATATCCTGACTACCAATTGATGGAATAAAAACCCTTTACAACATATGTGAAAATAACAGCAGGGATGAACGTTATCACTATTATTTGTTTGATTTTTCTCATATTTATTTGGCAAAGTACCCCGAACAATGCCATATGGCTGTGCATTCAAAATTGATGCAGGATGTTTGTGACGGCACCTGAGACGAGTGACAAGGTGTAAGGAGCTGAAATAAAGAGCACAGCATGTGTTGAGGAGTAAAGGCGTTCCTTCAGCCAATCTTGGTCACAAATATTTATGTAAAAAAAATTTTAAAAAACATAACTGAGAGCAGTACCTAACCAAGACCGTTGTAAAAATGTATGGCTTGTGAAGAGCTTCAGGGTGTCAATCAGCAAATACGATGCTCTCTTTGATGGGTGGGTTTGAATTAGTGATGGAGATTGAAGTTCACAGAGGAAAGAAATTACAAAAAGTGCAAAGCTTTGATGTGGCATCAATTTGCATGAATGCATTGAGGGTTATGTATAAAGACAGTGATATGAATGGTATGCTTTTTGATGTGTTCCCGGTAAGGTGCATCATCAGTGTGTGGCAAATGTCATGTATGATTAGCCTAGCAAT
Organism: Leuresthes tenuis; assembly: GCF_036924035.1. NCBI lineage: Eukaryota > Metazoa > Chordata > Actinopteri > Atheriniformes > Atherinopsidae > Leuresthes > Leuresthes tenuis. Next base: position 10,577,899 of record NW_027325365.1, on the reverse strand, counting down.
ACAATAGGTCCGGTTATTAGTCAAAGTAGTACATGCTCTTTACAAGCTCATACTGCTAAAAAATGAACATCACTTCTGTACCTTTTAAAAAAAAAAAAAAAAAAAGAGCCAATATAATAATGATGAATCTATTCCCGTCTCCGTCTACAGTAGCAAGGTGAAAGTATTTATTTAGGGAGACATATTCATTTGAATGCTGTTGAGCCATTTCACACTTTTTCTTTCCCTTTAAACATCAGAGGTCTTAAAAAAAAAAAAAAAAGCAGCATTAGTAGCACAGATAGTGGTGCGTTGCATTGGCTGAGAGAAACCCATTAGGTCAATTCCATAGCAACAATGTGGCTTCTCAGGACTGTGTAGTTCACCTGTGTACTGGACGATTCAATAGCCATCCACTGCCACCAAGTGCTGGCCTTCAGTACTACAATTCTGGCCAGAGGAACTGCAGCAGTTGCATCCTGTATAGAGTCAGACCTTGATCATAGCTGATCAGCTACTGTATTTACTCAAGATCCAACTCCAGAGCTGTTGCGAAACACCATCTCAATGTCATTACTTTGCTCCAATACACAGAAACCTTGGCAGAGTACAACTGAAGGCAGACAAACAATGGACCATATAATTTACAAAAAAGCTCCAACCACTTTGGTAGTAAGTCATGCAGAGAGGAGCCAGCATGCATGAACTCAGCGTAAGACCCTCATCTAATGGCATAGCTGAACTTTGATTTACTAACTAAACTTAAAGTAAGTCATACCAACCTCAGTCTTTATACCTTGCATATAATATACCTACTGCCACTGCCAAGTGGCACACAGAAATAAAACTACAAAATGATAACACAGCAAGAAATCTGGCCTTGATCATGTCACCAATCTTTACAGAAGACAACTGTCTGGGGAATTGGGGGGAGTGTGGCTGCTGATGAGGTGATTATGTGGCTTTACTCTTGTGCGTCCAAGTATGACAGGGCCATGAAAGCACTGTAGCTGAAACGCAGAAACTATACCTTGTTAGCACTCTGTTGTGCAGAGTAGACTAGTTGGCTGAGCAGTAAGGCGCTCCCACAAGTCCAGATGAGCTTACTGAAAGAGTAGAGGGGATTATAAACATCAGTGTCATCACTGTGACTCAAAATCCATCACCTACAGTCATTTTGGCTGATCGTGGGTCCCCATCAACAGCTACCTCTTCGTCCTTCTTTTCTTTGCACCATTTCATTCCAAAAGAGACACTAAAACTGCAACGTCTTTGCACTGCTTACATTAGAATGCAAGTCAGAGTAAATTCTGCATTTGCAATTAATAAGAAAACACAAAACAAAAGAGCTTCAAAAGATTATGAACAGAAATGCATTTTATCACATCACCCAACGCAAGCATTCTCCATGTAAATCACAGCGTACTGGGAGAGGTTCCACATTTCACCAAGATCACATCCAGAAAAAGCTGGAAATGGCATCAACCAAAGCAAATAACCTACTAAACATACACAGATGTAGACGATATAGAAAAGCTTAAGAAGCAAATAAAGAAATCAGGAGTGACTGGAGGAGCAAGCAACCATAAAACATGGGGATATACAGAATTTCACAGCTGTGTGAACAGTTAAAGCAGATGCGATGGGATGTGATGGTGGATGCATACAGAGAGAAGGGTTGTAAAAATATGCTATAAAGTTTATGGAGCCTAATGCGGCCCTGCAGGAGCCTCCCGCTGAGCTGAGTGTGCCGACAGTGCTGTTGAGTGTGTGACAGAGCTGTGGGGGAGAGATGTACAACTGAGCATAGCTAGTATGCACAAGCTCATCACTTGTGTGGGGATGTGCATACAGTACATAAAATTCACAGAAATACAATCAACAGAACTAAGAATCCCTTGCACCCCCTGCCCCTTTCTAAAATAGTCAGTGTCTGTCTTCTCCTGTGCAATATCTAAACTCAAGCTGTAACATCCACATACACTGAAACAGCACGCAGAAAAACAGTGCTACCAAAAAACACACAGACACACGTTCATGTGCACACAACATGAATTCAGAGACTAAAGCACTGCCATAGCCACTGTTCAATCGAATATCAGCATACTGTGACCACTTCAGCCTTTCATGTTCCCTTCAATCAGGAGAGCTGGATCTCGTTATTTTGAAGAGGAATGATTGTTTCTGCCTTTGAAAAGACATATGTTCTATTGAGAAGAGACATGTGAGGGGAGAAACAAGAAAAGATAGAAGCAAGCAGGGAAACAAATAACAAAAATCTAAACAAAACATAAAAAGAAGACAAATGCCAATGGAAAAGTAACCTTGTTTTCCTCATCCCCTGTGGGAGCTGTTGTGGACTTAATCCCTCCTACATAGCCTGCCCTCTGTCACAGCTAAACTCTAGCTTCTTCCACAGCTCGCAAAGGTCAATCTAGCCATGAATGCCCGAAGACGAGCCATTCAGGGAAAAAGTAACATCAAAAGAGAAGTTCTGAGAACTGTAAAGTTAAACAAAACATGACAACTGGCACACAAGACATCACATATTTACAAGGAAATGAAGTATTAGGGGGACTAGTATTTTCATTTCTCAAAGTGAGCTTCAAAACACATTCAATTTACATTTGTCATTTTTGTTCTTCTCGCCCTGTTCTCATACTCAGTTTTAACATTTTTAAACAAGGATTTTTGAAGTGTCAGGCCTCTATTCTATTCAGGTTCATGTCACTGTTTAAAAAAAAAAAAACCCTGTGTGGGAAAACATCCCCTTTAACACATACCGTGTGCACTAGTAACTGAGCAATTCCCTACTAACGTTTCTTGGGCAGTGTTTGTTGGCAAATGGAAGTTGTTGTTTCAACAAGTAATGCACAAAAAGCTCACATGTGGTGGATATACATGAGATAAGAGCTGATACAGAGTTAAGAGTTTCCATTCAGCTTGAGTTGATGTCTTCAGTCTACATAAGATAAAAAGTATATATAAGTGGTTTGCCCAAATCAACTCATTCAACACTGTTTTTTTGGTTTTTTTTAAGAAAAACACAGGAAACATGGACAACACAAACTGGCCAGCAAAACGAGGAAGAAAATGGATACGAGAATATCTTAAAGATTTTGACTGGCCGTGATCAGTCAAAGATATATACTTCATCATGTCCCTGTCAAATGTATATATCTGCACACACAAATACTATTACCAAGTCTGGTACAGTCCAAGTCCTTCCAGCTGTGTCTCGGCAGCCATCTTGGAGCCACATCTTGCCGTTATTCAGGGTTAATCTCCTCTTCTTTTTCAAGAAAATGCAACCAATTGTATTTTCTGAGAAGTTATTCAAGCATGGGACAACCCCTGAAGAGAAGGTGCTATGAAAGCTGAAATAGATGCATCATTCTTCCATGCTTCATTTCTACTGCAACAAATATGGTAAGCTTGCAGTGAAGAAGTCCAATAATAATGGTATCTTAGACCATTTTTCCCTAAAACCCCAGATAACTGCAGTACAACCGACTGAAATTCAGGGTAGTTTTCAGGTGCGAGTTTGTAAAAGAGACAAGCTGAGGAGGTTGACAAGACACAGTTTCCATCTCCATTAAAATAACAGAATAATAATTTAAGATACTTTCTACCCACCAATATAGATACATTTCTCTCCTATCCATTCTGACAGTTCAGCTGACAACTGGATTCTTTGCATCATACAGCTGCCAAGCCTTGTACAAGAGAATTCCCCAATACATTTTTATCAAAGATACTTTAAATTACATCTTTCTCCCTTATGTCACCGACAAAGTAGACAAGCTAAAGTCTGATTTCAACAAGTACAAGCCAGACTTGAAACATTGGTCTCTATGTGCAGCAGAACAAAGTCATATGGTCTAATTAATCAAATACTAACCTGTATTTCTGTTTTGACTAGGGACTGTACAGTTGGTAACTGGCCAACAGGCATTTATTGATTATTTTACTGCTGGTGGAAGCAAAAAGAGGCATGCGGGCATACAGGGACATTATTTGAAATTAGACTCAGCCGACTGCTCCAAAACTGACTGGAAAACATTCCATCATTCACAAGGCCAACATCTCAAAAGCTTTTTAGGGGAGAAGGTGGATTAATCTCAGATGACCAAGTCAATTATCTCATCCCAGTCTTCAGCAACTGAGTATATACTCCAGTTGCTGAAGACCAGAGTAAAGGTGGAGACACCCCGTAACAAGCCAGAGAGTGTCTGAAGACAAAAAGTATCTGCTGATGCTTATGGGTCAAATACCAAAAAAATAGGAAATCATGTTTCACTTCATGTACATCTGTCTCCTTACTTTTGATCATCTAAACTTTGGGAACAATGGCTATATTTTCTTTTTCAAATGAACGTAATGGCCCAAGTATTATGCTATATCTATGTTGTAAGAATATGAGACACAAAAACTGGCTATCCAGCAAAATATACTCATCAATATCAAATATTGCTACAGTAGGTTGTTTTACCTTTATTGTTTAGTTATTTCAAAATCTAATATGTCTCCCAAACATCGCAGATCCTGAGTTGAATAAAGCACAGCTCAGATTTGTTGATCTGTGCTTAACTCTCAATGCATGCATTTCCCCTCAATTTTAGTACCGTACAAAACCAATAAACTGTCATTCTGCAACCGCTTAGCAACTCTTAGCCATAAAACTGTCAACTGCCATTCAAGGAATTTATCCTGAGCCGGAAATGAGTGCTTACATCCATCAGTCCTCAATATTTAACATTTCTGTGTTCCTTCAGTTTCAAGTGCTTTTTATGAAAAAGCAATTCAGTTATGGCCTCAAGGTTTTTTTTTTTTTTTGTGAGGCCACGCTGATCTTCACTTTTGACCTTTGATAACCAAATTTGAACCAGTACATCCGTGAGTCTGAGTCAACATTTGTGCCAGATGCAATGCAATTCCCTTCAGGCACTCCTGAGATATCATGTTTACAAGGGAGAATGAACACGAGGTCACAGTGACTGTGACCTTGCCAAAAGCAGAAGGACCAGAAATTTTACTTTCTAAATACAATTTTGAAAATGGGGGGGGGGTTAAAACACAAAACAAAAGACATGACATATACTGTCACAGACAGAAGACAAAACGTGGTAATAAACAGCTTTTTGTCTTGTCAATTCTTATCTCATTTATGCATCAGCTGTTTTTCTGCACACAAGGAACATTTGAGTACAGGAACATTTGAGTAAATACGTAAAGATGCTCTTGAACCTCCAGGTAAAGCAAAATGGCAAAATCATTTTCCTAGAACTAATACAAGAGAATCTGAGTCAACAAAGCAGCAAATATGCATTAAAACTGACAGAATCCAAATATAAATTCTCTTCAGCTGCACATTATCAGATAAATCTTTTCTCATCGCACTTCCAGAGGAGTTTTTATGTCAGTCGGATTAACATTAAAATAAGCATTCAGCCAATCCAAAAAAACCAACAAAAAAAACACATCTCATTCAGACAATCCCCTGCAGAGCATGTTTCTTTGATATCAATTCAAAATACATTCTATGGTGAACACTGACTCAGGGCATGGGAGGCACACGCTGTTGATTAATTTTTCATCGCCGTTCCTTTAAAGCACCAAGGACATGTGCCACATCAAATCTTTTCAACGCTAAGCACTAAGTTTTTACTTGAATAGCTTGCTTGAAACAAAAAGTATTTTATACACACACACACACACACACACGTGTGTATTTCCACATCACCCGTGGCACAGTGAATGAGCACCTAACTGGAGTTAAAGAGCAGTCGGATGTCACCTCCTATCCTTGCAACTCTCCCTGTGTCCCTTGCTTCCAATCTTTTTATCCTTACAAAATTATTCAGTTACAGATTATCCAAATAATCCTTTGTTATTACAGAGGATTCGAGCAGCACAGGAATTCACCTCAAACAAATACAAAATCAAATAATCCAAATACAGACAAGCATATCAAGGTACACTTTTTTTCCATTGGGGGATACTTATCAAAATGTCTAGTTAACAGTTCTGAAACCAAGACGCTATGATATTCAACTACCTGACAAATGCCACATGCAGAGTGCCGATTACACCGACTGAATTCTTTAAATGAGTCTGTTTTCACTGGAGAAAAAATGTTAAACTTCAAATATACAACTAGTGTTTTTTCTTTTTTTTTTTTGCAGAATAACCTCAAACCAAATTAAAATGACTTTGTGTTTGTTAAATGCTAATTCCAAGACCGTTTCACATGCAAATTTAAGGACTAATGCTTGTAATATCAAAATGTCAATTGTACAAATCATTCACAGGACCGTAGGACTGTCTTATGAATTAAATGAAAAGTAATTCAGCCAACTCCTTATGACAAACAAATGGAAGAGTTCCTTATGTCACATCTCATCATTAGAAAAACATAAATAAATGATTATCCCCCTCGTGATTAATGCAACTTTTTAATATCTGAACTCTATAAATAGCACACAGACAAATACCTGGAAAATAAAAGGGGAATGTTAAAAATGCTCTTTGCCATTATCAAACTAAAAGAGCGGGGATAAGATTCCTAAAAGATCTGCATGGCCCAAAACTCCTGTGCGTAATATAAGGGCTTTTCTCTCAGGTCGGAGGCATGTTAAGCTCTCTGGTAAAATCTGCACATCGACAACAATGCTCAGAGAGTAGATGTTTACACAACTACATTTACCATCACAACCTGACATCTCAGAGCAGAGCAGCATGTAAGCAGTCATATGTCCAGTCCATCAGGTATTGATCATTTCCTGTGGTCTGGAGATCGACGTTTTTCACACACCCTCTCACTTTATAAGCCGCAGCTGCATTCTGTCACTGGAAAAGATGATTCAAGGCTACTTTCACAGCAACACTCCAGAATTCACTGATGGATGCACCTTGACCTGTGATGTAAATCGGGGCAGTATTTACAGATATTAATGCTATAAAGCTCAACATGCAGCTGGAGCCCACTGCTAAAGCAGGTCAGGTCCATCTGAACTGTGAGTCAACCTGTAGGCATGCAGTTACTAGGTCTGTTGCTCATATTTTCTCCAATCTTGGCTTAGGAGGTTCAGAGAGAACACCAGACTTATCATTGTTGTACACTTTGACAGTGGTCAGGAGTCAATTCACAGTGTTCTATTCCAAGCTTATTCCTTACTAGGAGAGTGGAAAGTGCCAGAGAGATTTCATGCCTGAGACAGTGGAGTTACACTTGCGCTTTCCCAATGGGCAATCTTAACTTACACTTTTCTTCCAGCACATCTGAGTGCACTCTCTTCCATCGATGCACGCTGACAGCATGAAAATGGGAATCTGTCCGCAAAGCAGGTGCCCAACTGTAGGCAATAATCGACTAACCAGGCCAACTACTGTTTTTCCCCCTCCTCTCCTTCAGCAGGACTTTTAAGAATGACAGCTCATAGCTTTCAGTATATTGGTCTTATCTGTTTGCAACCTCTTCAGATTGGGCACAAAGGTTAAAGATTCAGGGTCAAATACTTGAGAGGGCTCGAGTTGAAAGAAACATCGATGACGTGTGTGTCCTTTTCTATCTACTAAACACAAAGTAGCCATTGCTGTCGACTGAGAATACTTGGCCATCCGCATAGTCCAAACTGAAAAACCCATTGCTCCAAAAGAAATAACCAAGCACAAAAGAGTAATTAAACAAGTAAACTAGAAAAAATGCAATCAATAAAAAAAATACTGCTGCAAAGAGTGTGGTTTGTCTGAGAACATGGGAGAGACCAGAGGCCAGGTCACAGTGCACTTCTTTACCTTGTCTGTGCTTCTGTCAGCCTTTACACTTCTCTTAATCCTTAAGAAGCTCTCAAAAGGCAATGAAACAACATTTATACTGGCACAATTTTAAGTGACAATCACACACTTGCCAAGCCAATGTTGGGTTTTTTTCCTCTGAAGATGTACTTTAAAAAGTCAAAAGGGTACCGTTTTGTGAAAGAAAATAAAGCAATTGGCCTGTAACTGTGTTGGGAAATACAGTCCTGCCAATACAATGACAACAAATTTATTCTGATTATTTGGGCTTGTTGTTAAACTCAGTTTAAGTAAAGGGACGACAACAAATACGAGCATTTGAACGAAAACTGTGTCTTGATTTCTTCTGAAATAGACCGTTGCTGTCAGCAAATTCAGATATATAGCAACAAATACCACCACTAAACGAATATAACCCAAGCTATATGTTCAAGGCAGAAAAAACACTGCGTTGACTAAGGTTCAGTATGCGTACATTTTGTCTACAAGCATGCTGTGTGTGTGACAAAAGTCCCATTAGGTGGTAAACATCAAGTATCAGTTGTATTTCATAGATAAGACAAACACAATTTAAACCTTTAAGATGCACCACGTTCTGATCAAAATTAATAGGACTGAACATAAAGAGAATCTGAGAGAGTTATCACTTTCTGTCTGGGTAACAATATGCAAATAGGTGCTACACTGCAATTTGTTTTTCTCTTTTTTTTTTTTTAAATAAACAGCTAAAAACAACAAAAGGCATCCAAGTAATTTTCAGTCTGTATAATTTCTAAATCCTTCATCTTAAAGTGCCTCAATTTACACGCTGCGTTTGTATTGACATTTTTTTTCGAATAAAAACCCATTAGCAATATCAGGGGCTTAAAACAAACATCCAAGCCAAGAAAATGACCTCATTTGCACAGTTCAGAATATGCTCTTAAACATCCTTCTGAAACAAGATTAACTGATGCGAGTGTGTGACCATAGTTGTGTCTATGTGTGTGTTAAAGAGGTGAATGAGGACAGATACATAAAAGTAACAAGATTCAGAAGCCAAATAAATAATGGGCTACTTACCGCAACTTTGCTCCCAGTTATCTGCATGCAGCGATCAGCGGAGAAGGTTAATGTGCAAAAAGACACAAACGGCACAATCATTAGTAGGCCAGAGAATCCTCCATTACATGTTGAGGCATTAGCGCATCTTGTGTGACATCACAAAAATCCTTAGACAATTACAGCATATCACAAAATTCGTACAAGCCAACAAGAGAATCCTCATAACTATTGTCACATACTGAAGATCATGTCTGTGTGTAGCAGCTGCATTTTTCCAATTTTACATTTTGTTCAAAAGACGTGTGAATTCAGGAAAATACATATGGATGTAATCACTGAACAAAAGATCTTTCAACATTTACATGAGACTCAGAGGAGATTAATCAAATGGTTTAGTGGGTAAAGTAGGACAATCCTTGACTTACTGGCACAGATTCCCAGACTCTTGCCCCAAAAGGAGCATTGGCTGGTGTGGGCACAGAAGCTGCATAGGGTCTCTCTGGGCTGAAATCAATCTGCTGCCATTAACATTGGTCTTCAGGTGTCAAATTTGTGTGGCAGACCTACCTTGAACCCATGCAGTCAGCACAATTCCTGAGGTTTAACCTTGTTATCTGTCAATAGTGGCGGGTAGCAGGAGCGATTTTCATTACTGCAACTGTGGGACTTGTTTCACAGTGGGAAGGTGTCTGTCAGCACAGTAAATGTATTCTAATCTGAGGCTGAGCTTCTCTCTCTCTGCTACATGTTTCTAAGGAATTGCATTTTGATTACAGGAAGTTATAGGACACACTGAGCTCCCTTTTTTTTTTAACCACTTCTTCCCTCTTTTCTCCATGGTTTTTAGGGGAACGTGTTATAGAAAAATCTCAATTTCCATTCTTTTTACTGTTACTCTCAAACTCCCCAGGTCTGTGACCATTTGATGCTTGAATTCCTGTCTCCTTCACCCTATCAGGAGTTTATAATAACTATAAAGTCAGTTTTACATGTGCCACCCCCACATTTATCTTGCTCGCCAGTAAAAGCTGCATGTTACTGCCTTAAAATGAGGAAAGTGTTGCCTAATCCTGTAGGTTTGACATCCTGTGAAATTCCACAGTCACACTGATGTAACAGAACATTTTCTAAATTATGTATATTAATGAATCATAATTTATAGCAGCTTTACCAAAATAACAGACATAATCTTTAGTGTGTTCGGACAATAGCCAGGCAGGAGCTTGAAGGGGAGCAGCGCAGTTTCACTGAAAATTTGCATTTGTAAATGCTATGTCCCACCCTGTGAGATACAGTATGAATGAAAACGAATGAAAGGACTAGTCATGAAGTAAAACCATTAGTTTTTTTTTTCCTCAACACAAATAACACCCTTTATCATGAAAAATAAATAAATAAATCGCATGAATACAGAAAGTGTATAATCAAGGGCCAGGTTCATGTGAGGAAAAATATGACCCTTACAGACGCTGCACATTAATGGTCCCATCAAAGAAACAGATGTTTGAAAAAGACTGCAATCCCCTTACAAGACCCTGCCATCACGTGGCTCCTGCACAACACAAAGCATGTTCGAAATTAAACACGAAAATGTTTATCGTTTGATAGTCGATGTAGATCTCTGACTAAGGATTAATTGTATTAGTACAACAATTAGTGTTGGCACTTGAGATTACATTGGCACAGATGGAAAGAAAACACAAAATGAGTTGAGAAAGAAAGGCAAATGTTCATGCAAAGCTGATGGTCAAGGACATCCACAGGTACGCAAAAGCAGTTGGATTACACTGAAACACAGCTCATATTCAAATGAGTCTGGTCAACGTACACTTCTTCTGTGAAAAGACATTTCATTTTGCTAGACTCCTGCTGAGGCATCCTAGTAGAGTATGGGAGAGCTCTTGATTTTGCCTGGCTACAGACTAGTAGAGAGAGATGTGGCAATCCGGGAGGGAGAGAACGATGGAAAGAAAAAAAAAGCTTTTGGAAGACATTCAATAGTAAACAAAGCGGTTATCAGTATTTTTTTTTTAATATTAGCTATGATTTCAGGCAGATAGCCGTTTAAAAGCTGATGCGGTATGTCAACATGCACGAGTGATCAATACAGATATGAGTTCTAGCTTGTGAAAGAAACCTAAGGCATTACAAGCTATTGAACCAAAGGCATATTGCTTTTTGTGGAACAATAAAGCAAAAGTTTAATTGAGCAGCTCTGTAGAGACAAAGCAAAAGGGCCACACAATACAAGGGGATATGTCTTGTTCCACCAATATTTACTGATTTAAACTTCCAGTTCCAAGCCTGCATACACTGCATCTGCTGTAGGTAAAGAAACAAAGCCCTAAGGCTAGACAAGAAAGTACTAATAGAACTCTGGAAACTATAGACACTGCTGATGCCACACTTGCACTTCATTGGCTGCAATAAATGATCAGTGTGAAACAGCATACTTGTTCAAAAACGACAAATCACAAAAGTCATTATCTTGTCAAATGTCTTTCTGAAACCTGCTAAATACACGGAAACAAAAAACAAAAGAAGGTAAACCAATACAAAATGGAATGAGTCAAGAGTTAAGCCTTTCTCCAGCACCAAAACAACAATTTCACCAAGAAAACAAGCTTTGAAAAAGACTGAATCACATTAGCAGTGAAGGCTCCCCACCAAGACAGAATCACCCCAACCCGTTTAAAAGGCTTGTCGATTCAGTCACCATTTACATTTTTTATGTAACAGGTTTTCCCATTTAGCCCATAGTGCATGCTCATCAGCACCCACAAGCAACATAATCACTGGGAACATGCAACACCTCATTTTGGCACATTGGATTGAACATACATCTCCACAGACAAGGTGAAAAAACGTACTATCCCTGGTGTGATGCACATAAAAGGAGTGAATATCAAAAACAGAAGGTCAAACAATCCTTAAACCTGCTTTACAAAAAAGCTGTTGAGAACATGCCTCCTCGCTGATTAAAGGTGGTCCGGGTTGGATCAGTCAGGACTTGGGATAAACTCAGTAATGACTAAGCATTTTTTTGCTGTAGTAATGAGTAATTGAATTAAGGAAACCCAATCTATCAACATTCAGTTATATAATAGCTCCTGGTAAATCGTAGACTTATCGAATTTCTGAAGCAAGTGAAGATGGTTGATTATAGCTCTTGGATTGTCTAAAACAAGTCAGGTTTGTTAATGTCTTCTTAACTTACACTTTTCTTTTGACTTGCAAAACAATTTTAACTGCTTTTGTAACATTCCTGAATATAATCCTAGACAGTAGTAGCCTTCTCCTGTCTGTCTCATAGTTACAGATCTATGTACAGAGTCTCTCACTGCAGGAGAGATTCGGTAGCCATGTTTCATTGTCAATTCCATATGCAAAATGTCCACTTAACTATTAAGCTGAAGTAAGTCAACTTCATGTATTATTAGTATGTGACAGTGTATGGATGTACAGCTGTTCTGTACAGTAACTTTATGCACATTTGTATAAATCTGCGTGAACTGCTACTCCATCACTGACAGTCACCCACCCCCTCCACATCAGCCCTGTTAAATGTGGGTACAGACACACATCACATTTTGTCCTCTGTCCTTTCGCTACACAGATTACGTTATTCATTTGAATAAAATGTCTGTGCTCACAAAGCATAATGGGCCCTGTGAGGAATTCAATCATCTTGGATAATCATCATTATCAATAATGCCAGTTAATTACCATAACAATGAGGAAGGTAATAAATGATTATGTCAAAGGGAGCGCTACCAGGATCGGCCAACAATGGGGAAAGAAGTCACTTTTTCCTCTATAAAAGTGACGTGAATATCACCTCTAAGTTGTCCATAACTTCAAAAGAAGAAACAAGCTTGTCATATGGTGATGGATTACTATCCACACTATTTGTACTGCACTGAGTGTTTCAGTATCAGATCTGTAGAAAATTATTTGGCCGTGAAACAGACAATAAAATCCTCATTTTTGTTATTACCGATTTCAAACTAAAGCAACTGGTGCAGAATTAATTGTTCTGCTTTAAGAGCATTAAGAAACATTCATAAAAGTATTATTATTATTATTATTAACAGCCAACTACAGATATATAAATGCATGCATTTGAAAAACACTCAAAGGTTCAGTTTGATAATTGAATGTTTCTGTGCCGTTTTCTGTTACATTTACAATTTATATAACTTCAATTCATTCAAAAGTAGTTTAATTCTAAGTTTGTCTAAAGTTTACAGAGGCCCGACACCACCACCACTGAGCAAAATTCACATGCAAGTATACAGCTGAACAACAAATAGTTTTCATGCATGTACATGACTGGACAAACACTGACCATCCACCCTGCGTCAAGTGAGTGAGTGACAAGAATTTAAATCCAGTAGATTTGGGTCAATGTGGCAAACAATGAAGAAAATAATCAAAATTGCATCAAAGATGTGGGCGTCAAGCATGAAAAGTGAGGAAAGGTGGTGTGAGAGAGAGCAGGCTAGAACAGATGACAAAGCAAGCCGTAACAGAGAATCAGGTTACATTCATTCTGGACATTTGTAATGAGTGTTGTGATTTCTCAACTCACCCACTGCAATCATACAGAACACTGCAGTTTACAAACACTTTGATTTATTCTCCCACTTACAGATTTGGCAGTGGCTGAAATGTACTGGACAACCATCTCACGTTTGGTGCTCAAGTCTTTTCCACGTAGGGGAGCTTTTCGTTCCTCATTCAGGTTCATGTCCTCCTAAAAAACACACAATGAACAGTGAAGTGAGATGTAATCATAGAGACTGAGTACTACAAAATATTCAGATTTTTTTTTTTCCAAGTAGAATACATTATGCAAAATCACTTCAAATCAATTTATAGGTTACAATATTTACTATACGTGTGGTTTAACATTTCAAATGAGAACAAATGAGAACAAGTAACGGTGTGAAACAAAAGCCAATCCCAGATCTCTAGTATGCAATACTGGAGATCAAAACAGTCGTACACTTAAACCTAAAAGAAAACCAAAGTGCCTGCATTTCAAAAACTCAGACTTTGAACCAATTACTTACAATACAATAGTTTCATTAGTGAGAAGAAACATTTTAGACAGGCCAACAATTATTATTCCATTTTCACTATCTTCCTTTTATATTATATCCTGTTCTATGGTTGAATTAATTTCTAACTATGTTTCTTTGTTAAAGTCACAGGGCACATCAGCAGAATATAATGGCAGTAATAATTAGTCTTTGAAATAAAAGTAGCAAGGCTGCAGCAATAAAAACTGCACACGACACCCCAACTCTGAGCAGGAGAACAAAATCAAACAGCAAAGCCTCTATTGAGGCCGCGCAATCACATCTACTAGGGCTGGATAGGCAGTATCTGCGTGTTATTGGGAGTATTATCTTCATGCTACTTTAATTCGGCATCACAAAGAGGTCTTTCATGTGAGAGACATCAGGGGATAGAGTGAAGGCCGGACAGAGCACTAAAAGCTCGGGAATGACATGATGATTAGAATGGAGGAGGATGTTTATCAGAAGCACTCTCTCACAAAGAGACGGCGAGGATGAACAGAGTGAAAAAAAACATCCTCCTCAGGGTTTTAGGCAAGGGAGTCTGGGGATGTGGAGGCATGCTGCCCTCTGCTGGGGAGAAAAGAAAATCATGTGTCTTTAAGCATTGTTGATCAGATTTTCCCTCTCCATCGGTTTTAATGTTAGATTTCCACACAAATTAAGCATACTACTAAAGAAGAACACTGTATTATAATTGGGGTTTGAAAATCTTACCACAAGTAATCTGATTCAAGCTGTTTTGCTTCATTTGTCAGTGAAGCAGTGGGCAGGAATCCCATCCAGGGGCACTGTGACCTAAATTCCTTCAACTACATTTCCTCTTGTAAATACCCTCTGAGTTAAAAATCCATTAACTTCTTTTGTGGAACAGGGAGGCAAAAATGCAGCTGAAAGTCCCCCCACCCCACCCAGGGAAACCAGCAGGTTTTTTAATTAATCTTTGAACCCTGCTAATTTATCTGCTTAATTGGCATTCAATAAAGGAGGCAAAATTTGGAGGGGTAAGTACACTGTGGCGGGGGTATGAGTACTGAGCCTGCGGGATGCTTGTCAGGGGCAAAGTGGAGGAATGAGCCCTCCACGTTCAGCCTACAAAATGATTAATGCTCTTTTATTAATTATGCCCTCACTGGAAACAAAAAGTCTCAAGATATTATGGCTGTTCTGCTTGAGTCACTGAAATGCAGACGTTTGAGCTTCTACCAATGGCAGTGGGTTTACAAAGAATCATACTGAAGCTTGTTATCTATTGCAGGTCTGGCAAAATCTGCTAAGAATCTCCCAAACGTAATCAGTGTATTTGTGTGCTCAAACTAAAAAGAACTTCTTTCTACAACATTTGGCAAATCAACATGTTTATACATTGCTGTCCACGAGTAGCAGGGTGTCTGCATATTGGATTTATAATAGGAAAAAAATGGGTGAAGTTAAAGAGCTGAGTATCAGCCAGAAGGCTGAGGTTGTTTACACTAAACACAGCTGAATGTTGATCCCTAATACATCCAAAGCAACCCATAGATTTTTTTTTTCTTTAAAGTAAAACGTTCTTGACTCACCAATAACTTCAACCCAAGTGAGCAGGTGTTTCAGGCACTAAAGAACAGTCCCTAAACAAGCAATAAGTTAAGATGGCTGCACTGCAGGCATGGCAGCGCCTCACCAGGGAAGATGCCAAGCATCTGTTGAATTCTGCAGATTGCAGATTTCAGGCAGTCATTAACTGCAACAGACTCACAAGCAATTATTTCATAGTTTAACTTTTTAGATGTTTTGACGTGAGCTGACTTTTAAGCCCATGTATTAAAAAAAAATAAAGAGTATATTTCTGTGGAGGAATCAGATCTGGATGTAGAGATCCTCAAGTTAAAACTGGATGAAAGCACTTTTATCTCAGAATTACAGCATCTTATCAAATCTAATGTGTCCGAGAACACAGAGAAAACACATCACTGTCCAGGTTAGCGTCTACCATCTGCATAAAACAAACAATAAGATGGTCAGAAATTCCTATGGCCTTAGGTTGGGCAGAATCACGAGCACTTGAAGCTTCAAATCAGAGTAAAGGACAATTAATGGATACCATCAAATGCATCTAAGGCTGAAAATGGTATTATCAGTCTCCCCTACAGGGAAATGTGGATCTGAGAAAAGTAGAAGTATAAAAATGTCTTGCTTCAGCTGTGACAAATCAATTATTTTGTCCACTACCCTCAAAGTCTGATCCATGAGTGTGTAAGGGCACAGGCCGTAATTCTCCTGTGGGCTGGTTTTAATGTCTTGGCGCAGAGTGGAACTGCTGAGGGATCACATAGGAGCTTATTACTGGGAGTGTTCATCCTGACAATGGTGCTCAGAGAGACAAATAAAACCTCAATCCAGCTACACCAGCACTGCAATGTGACATTCTTCTGTCAGTGGTCCCCCGTTTCCCACTAGCATCTCAATACTATTCTCATTCTGCTGAAACTGACGTCCTATCTGACATTAACGGCAACAAACTGGCTCAGCGAGCAATTCGGTTAAAAAGAAAAATCCAAGTGATGGCTTGGTCTTTGAAGTTTTCATGGTTTCAGATACGTAAAAGCTTCAGAGTAATGATGCTGTGACTAATCATGACCAGATCTGCGCAGTAGACGTGAAGTGATAAACATTTTGGCAAATGTGGACAGACAGTCGCACTTCTGCACTGGCAGAAGCCCAAGAATTTTACCTGACAAAACAGCAAAGCTCTGCTTCTCTACTACCAATTATCCTCCATAATAACAGCCAACAATAGCTGATTATCAAAGGGGAATTGTGATATGATGCTCTGAATTTCATGTGAAATCTTAGGAAATCATGAGACAAAACTCAAAGTTAATATACAGCACTGTGCAGCTACAGGAGCAGCACAAAATGACATTTGTGATGCATTTTGACTTTCCCTTTACTTTTCTAAATATACTCTTGCTTTCAGTGGTTAGCTTGAAAATTTCTTAATCATATTTATTTTCTTCTCTTTGCCACTGACCATCTCCTTCTACGGTTTTCCAGATTCCTTTGATGACCTTTTACTAATAAACTCTGCGCTATCAAAGCTCTGAGGTGTAGAGTGCAGAGAAAAAGAAAATCACTTTTCTGTGGTCATTAATGCACAGTAAGGGGTCTCACTAATACGCCACTGGTCACCCCTGCATTTGAATACAGCTGGACTGCTCAGGCTACAAAATGTAACACCAAAACAACAGTCAATAGCAGAATGTGGGTAAAGACAAAGATATAAGTGTGCATGATATAAATGGAAAGGTTATAGAATAATGAGAGAAGACAAAGGCATACATGTTGAAGCTATTAGCATCAACAGAATCTACCCACCTGAATTTTTGTGTTTTCTGCATCAAAGCAGAAGAGTTTACAGTCCGAGTGTAAATAGCCAGGGCTTCAAAAGTACATGAGTAAATAACCCTTTTTTATATCACTACTGTAATTATACTTCCCAACACAAAGTGCCATGGCCTGTCAAACGTCACACCAGAAAACATGCTTTCTGTGTCATCCGTCACTGAGCAAACTGAAGCCTGGGTTTAATGTCACGCTGCTGTGAGCACAAACATAGTAATTGAGAGGTGAACTGACTGACAGGGATGAGCACCCAGGCAAGAAAACACTGAACAGAAGCCTGATGAAAACCAGGAGCACTGATCACATTTCTCTGGCCCTGGCAATAAAGACTATTGTATGAGAAAAAAGGAAAGGTAAGCACCATGCAACACACACACAGACACTCAGAGACATTATCAACAATGGTACGGCACAACCTATGCAATGAAGCCAGAGTAATTCAGCTCCTCACTTCAAAGAGATGGGTTGAAAGCTTTTTGTTAGATTTCAATCCTGCAGTACATAAGGCCAAAAATGCATTTCAATGGAGAAAATCACAAGTGTGACAGAGCTCTGACCCCACAGATGAGTGCAAAGTGAATTTCAAAGTTTGCTGTGCTTCTGAGAGCGCCTGGGGGAATATTTAGGTGGAGCCCTGACTGAGAAACTTGTTTATATGTATATCAAATATACACACACACATACATACAAATAGATTGGAAAGACAAAAAATGTGAATGTAATAATTGCAAATCTATATGTCAAAATAACTTTAATTTCCAAAGACTGCTGTAAATTAAACACATAACTGAGTTAAATCGTTGTACTGAGTAACTGGTTTCCTTCAAGAAAAATACAGAAACTGCAGTTTATTTAAAGATGGCTCCACTGACAAAGATTAGCTATCATTTTCAGTCCATGGAGAGAAGTTCTTCCACTGCAGGTGTCAGGCAGATATGTTTACACAGCCTTGCTAGTTGGTTGGGCAACACACAGTATCAGGGCCTGCTGACACTGACCAAAGTACTTTAGCATGTGTAACCGTCCCCAAATGACCTGTGGTGCCCATATTTAAAAAAAAATGTAAAAAACTAAAACGTGTCACCCAGTGGTGTGGACACTGAAAGTGCGCTATGATCCAGATCTTTGGATATGGAAACAATACTTCAATGAATCTGTGTCCAACAAAAACAGAGATATATTGATACTCACATCATATTTACATATAAAATCTATCCATTTACTAAATATATGTGGGTGGGTGTTAATTTACCATGGGGGCTCATCAAATCAACAACCTGAGGTTGTGTTTACTGTTGTATATACAGCAATTAAATACTTTTAGTTAAAGCTTTCGGTGGTATCACCTGAGTATCAATTTGCAAAGACTTTAACCTCAGTGTTCTTATCACTTCACAATCCACTGCAGTGGTTTTTAATAATACGCTAAATACTTATGATACAGTTAAAGGGGAGAAAATAGCATAATTTTCATCTCTAAATCAACAGATAAATTCAACCTTTGTCTCTGATCACAGCTCAGTGTGCTCCCAGTTTCCAATTTAATATCGTCATTCACTGTTCATTCATAAGACCTGTAAACCATAATAATGCGGCAGAATATTAACTGAAACAATAAACAATGTGAAGATGTTGCATAAAAATAGGATAGCTTTGAAAAGCAATAATTCAATTATCATCCTTTTTTTCATGTGCCTAATCACATCAAGAGTAAAACAAGGATGCATGAGTGACAATTAAATAAATCTAAAAAGCTTCACAGACTTACCTTCCAGATATGATGAAAGCTTTTTTTAAGGGGAAATTTAGTATCTTAAATCATTTATTGTTTTGTGGCATTACGGGCTGTAATAAAACCGAGCGTTAGAGATCACCTTGTGAAATGGAAAGAGAGTGCAACAAAAACAAAGCTTACCATCATCTTCTCAAAGAGGTCAATGATTTCTTTTTCTGAGAGGTTCATGGATCGGTCATCAAAAAGGGGCTGAGGAACAGGCAGTTCAGCTTGGGTAGAGAGGGGATCTGTTGGGTGCTGTATGAGGGGCTTCTCCTTCTTCATCCCCGTTTTTCTGAAACTGGTTATACGATCTCGCTGAAAGAGAACAAAGTGTTTGAGCTGTCAAATATTGCACGGCTAACAATTGTTGGACATGGTCATATTCATGGATCACTAAAAGCAATCCTTGGTTTGAGCTGCCTGTAATACAAGCTTCAGGTTTCCACACATTAAAAGAGGTTTCTGTGTCCTGCTATCAAGACTCAGTTCACCACAGTTTATAGTAAACAATACCGTGATGTCAAGGACAGCTCAAGATGTCTTACTGCAAACAAAAGAAAAAGAAGCTAAAACCAAACTAGAAAGAGATTTTATCCAATACAAACAAAAGAAAAGTATTTTGTACACTAGTAGCTGAGAACGTCTGTACTTTACTACAGTATAATGCATAAAACAAATCAGGATTTTACTTACCATCATATCCTTTACATTACCTGCTTTGTGCTCATGTTATTCAAGTAATTTAAGCACAAAAACAACTTCAACTGGTGGAATAAATTAGAACTATGTGTGTTAAATGTATCAGTTAAAACTAAGATACTGAGGGCATGTGGTAAAGTTTAGTGTGAAAGCTGAAAAGGTACATGATCCACATGCAGGGAAGTCTGTTAGTCATATTTAGTAAAACAGAGGGTGATGGCATGCTGGATGAATGAACATGTGGAAAACTGAAAGACAAACATACAATGAAGAGATACACAACAACACTGTTGATGTACTGAAATATTATCTTGATAGATCAAATGTGCTATAAGCTTTGACAGAGAGTACAGAAAAACTGTAAACACATCTAATCAGAAATGCCACTGACATTTTCACAATAACTAATCAGTTAGCTGCTTACCAAAGTCCAGAGGTTATGGGCTACGTTTTGTTTATAATGGAAACTTAAGGCTAACAGGCCTTGGTGGTGCCTTTATGAGAAATCACCTTTTATTGCCATTTCATTTTTGTGCTTCCACAACCGGTAGAGGACACAGATTACTGTCTTCTGGGTACTACTGTAGAACAGTTTAATAATAAGGTCACATTGTGCAGTAACAGAGGATGCAACACATGGTAGATTAGTTCTTTATTTTATTAAAAGGTTACTTCATTTGCTCCTGGCACATTTGATCCATCCATATATTTCAGTGAAGAGGTTCATGCAGCCTAAACAAACGATGTGAAACGAAAACGAGTCAAACCAAAATTAAATCAAGCACCTTACCATATCATCAGCCAATGTTTTAATGTGTATGTTCTGTTGGAGGGAGGGCAGAGTGTGAACAACAATACCCAACAGAAACCGACAATACCGCCAAACGTACAGTATGTGTCCCAACTGAAGTGTTTTCACAAGTACAGCGTCCTTGGATATTTTCAGTGCCTCACTGAGACCAAACCATGTTTTAGATAAGTTGTGTCGGTATGACGACTCTCACAAATTGATTTTTCTAAAAATTATTTTGTTGGCTTATTCTTTTTTTTCTTTTTTGATATAAGCAAACATTGTGTGCTGTACATGCGTAGGACATGAAAACACTTGATGATCCCAAACAATATTGCAAATGTAAATATATGTGACACACAAACCCACTAAACAGATACATCAATCAAACCTAGCCCCTACAATCCCACCACCACACCATTTCACCCACCAACAACATGCAGGTTAGTGCTGCTTGATGTAAAAGTTGTCGTGTGTATATATTTCAATTTAATCACACACTCTTGAGGCACAAAGTTGTTTTGTTGCTCTAACATTGATTTTAAAGAGCATCTTTTGCAGTGACAGGAACCAAAAATATTAACACCCCAACTTTAACAAATACAGATGTTTGTCTTCATTTCAGAAACACAAAAAGAAAGGCTACTGCCAAAGGGTTGTGACTCAGCAAGGGTGGCCATTTGAAACACACCTCAAATGGGAATCAGTAGGAACTTAGCCATATGTTGTGGCGCTAGGCTGTAAAATTCTAATGAGTCTGGAGATGTGGGGCTGTGATGGCCATAAAGCCTGCCTCCAGCCGCGGATTTCTCCACTATGTTAATCAGGAAACAAACAATTGATACTGGAGCGAGCAAACGAATTGACTATTAGCTGCACCTCCCTCTATTTATCTCCATCAGCTGTCACTTTGGGCAACACTGAGCAGACAGACAAACCGGTAGATCTGTCACTCTTCTTGTTCGTAATAGCTGGACAAGAGACATGTCCTCTTCATCATGCCTCATGCACAAAGGATTCTGCCTGCCGGGCATTTTCCTCACTATCCTTGTCACCACCTGGGCATGGCACATTCAGCAAAACATCAGTTCCACACAACCATAATTAGTTGCCTTGAATATAGCCGGGCCAATCCTTCTAAAACTCGCATCTGTAAAGGTAATAATTTGACCTCAGCAACAACTTTTCTCATTACAAACTCAGAGCGCATGTATCATTAAGCCCAGCATTCTCTGGCAGTCTAAAACTGCGTGAAACAATAGCTAATTTTCAGATGGAGTACTTACACATTATCTAATCAATTTAACAACAATCAAACCACTGTTTGGTTAATTGCCTTGACTTAAGGGCCTTTCCTTGCCCATTATCTTGGCAACATCGCAACACTGCAATTAAACACCTAACAATTAAGCTTGCATGTCCTCTGGGCTTCTCTTGCTTATTAAAGTAAACTTTTTCATCATAATAAATGTTTATTACCAAACACATATTTCTCTAAATAACCTAATCAAATTAGCTCTAGGTCCCTCTTTAATCAAATATGATCATGACTCCGTGCAGATCTTAAAAAAAAAGAAAACCCAGAGCAATATCACGCAACCTAAAAGCCAATTTGGGGACACAAAATCATACCATTATGTATACTTAACATAATAACTTTTAAAATTAACATAACAAACTACAATGTTAAACATATCCATCTATTGCTCTTAGTTTTATTACAGAATGATACCAGGTGGCATATGAAATACAATTTCTTCTGAGGAGTACAGAGGACTAGTTTTGTTTGTAGCTTGACTATCCTTCAATGGCTGAAAAAAAAAAAAAAAACTAAACACTTGCTACACTCAAGTAATTCAACCAGACCATCTGTATGGTGTCATTTTAACTCGCTCATTGGAACCATCACTATAAAATCAGAGGCCACCATGTCTTTGTAAATTGAGTTTGGAGGGAAAATAGGTTTTACTTTAATTAGTTCTAAGAAAAACAAAGGATTACAGCGAGCTAGCCGTAGCCATTGTTGTCAGTGAGGACTGTAATGCAGTGTGCTGCTGACAGTTCTTGGCAACATTTATTTTTTTTAAACTACACTATGTCCCTGTTTAATCAACAGCTTTATTCTGCTGCAGACTGGAAAGCATTTGCAACTCACACGTTTCCCAGTGCGGCAAAGAAATTCACATTTCCTTCTACAATGCTGATATGCAAGCGTTATCAAAAGAAAACTATGACAAATTCTGTTATTATCCCTGGTTCTCTCTGGGTACTTTACCCAACTCCCACCATCCAAAATTCTAAACTGACCCTACGAGTAAGTATCAATGTGCATGGTTGTTTGTCTTGTTTGTCTATGTGTGGCCCTGTGATGGACTGGTAACCTGTCCAGGATGTAACCTGCCTCTTGTCCAATGGCAGCTGAGATGAGCTCCAGACTCCTGAATTGAATAAAGCTGGTATAGCTCATGGTTGTATGGGTGTTTCCTATTTTGTTTAACCAACTCTAAATTGCTTTACACTATTCAGAAAGTAACACTTATTAGGGATGTAAACCAGCTTTTTTTTTTAAATAAATAAATAAATAAATCCCACACATAACTTCAGAGTAAAGGACCTCAGCTGCAAACATTAACAAGCTACACTTGCCTTTTTTTTATATAATATATTACTGTCATGAACGTCAACATTTGACATGCCAAATGAGACAGTAGAACCTCAGATGTAGCTCTTCTTTTTTTTAAAATTTTTTTTGCCATTTCTCTGAAAACTGCACAGTCTGACCTTGGAGTGAACTTGCTGAGAGAGCCGCGCGCTCCTGGGAAAATTGACAACTGCCTTGAATATTTTCCACTTGTGAATAACGGACTCCGGATTGTTTGGAAATTGCCTTAGGCAAGTAATCCTTACAAGCAGATAGGCGGCAACAGTTGTTTCTCATTCTGTTAACACAAACCTGAATCCTCCTCACTTGTAAGCTACTAAAACTCCTGTTTTTATAGAGATAGTCACACTTCCAATCAGGTTAATTAGAAGCACCTGGCCGCCGTTTACCCTCTTAAGTGCTATGAAAGCAGTGAGGGCGCGTTTAAGTTTTTCCCGTGCTGCTTTTGCATTTTGGATTTTCTTTTGTTCAGTAAAAAAATGACGGTGTAATATGTAACGGGTTGTTGTAAATCTGTTTGTTTTTTTGGTTTTGTTTTTACATACCGAATTTTCCGCAGATGCGTATCAAGTCGCATTTACTGAGAAATGCATTTGTGCTCTGACAGAGAGACGGTTGCGTTGCATGAAGCGCTAACAGCAAGAAGGCCCGCCTGCAAAGTCATTTATATTCATCTACCTTGGCAAGTACCAGGGCGTGGAGACGCAACTGCACCGTTGACAAGCCTCTCCCGGCAGCACCCACCTGTGGACTCGTTCCTCCAGATCTGGATCATCTTGCTTTCAGCCAGCGATTAGCTTTCTTTGTTTTCTTAATTGCAGTAAGATTAACCTCTGCTTTTCGCCAGTCCCTCACAAGTTTCTCACTCACTCCAAACTTTGTGCTCGCTTACTGATTGGGCTGCATATTTTACTACCTGTAGCTTGTAAACTGCAGAATAGGATTTTCTTTGTTTGTGTTCAGTCTTTCTTAGTTGTCTGCTAACTAATTTTTTTCAGTCTTGCAGAAGAAAATATAGTTGGTTCTCGCGGCTGTAGAGAGCAATGTTTACTCCTTGGTTCATGTCAGTATGAATTAACATTTAAAAACATGTTAAATTTTATATATATATAAATAAATCAAATAAAAGGTGCGATTTATAGTCCAGAAAATTCGGTAATCTTAAATTAGGCTCTGACTCTTAACCTCACCACTGAAACAACATTGGTGGGAGGGGAATAAAAACTTCAATAGTTTATGCAGAATTTGAAATATGAACATGTGCCCGTTTATTCAGTAACTTTAAAGCAAGCCACTGTCAGTGATTAGTGGGTTTACATGATGAGATTAACTCGATTATAGCTATAGTTGGGTTATGCTCCTTATCTGAACAAGGGTAATTATCCTTTGTTACATGGCGGTGAATGAATCGAATCACTGGCTCAAAGCATGCAATACCACAGTAGATAAGTGGAGCTGTACCCATTTCAACTATCGCTAGTAGAGCCACTTCCGGTTTATGTCTTCACCACCAACAACAACAAAACTAAGGCATTCGAGAAAGATGGCGAACGAAGAGCAAGATGAAGCTAGTCCCTCTACATTTGTGATGAGCTGGTTATGGCACAAACGGGATGCAAAACAGCACATTCTCCATTGCATTGTTTGTTTCTTTCCGACAGCGGCGACAACAACAGTAATATCGTCTTCTTCAACTTCCGGGTGACGATCGCGGGAAAAAATCTCGAGCATGCGCAGAACGCTCGATCCGATCCACTGTCGTCTCCAGGCACGTTAAGTGGGCAATCGGATCGAATTATCCCGGGATCTTAATTCGATCGCAAGTAACCCGATCCGATTTCTTATCGGATTAAGCTTGTAATATGAGCTGAATAACTCAAACTTATTGTGATTTAGCCATTAATCCGATCCGATTGCCCGCATGTAACCACACTGAGTAATGACCTTCATTCAAATAAACCATCAGAAAGATCCTTATAGATGGGCACAGAGAATGTGTATTTTATAGCTCATTATAAAATCACAGATGTTCTAAATGTCAGTAAAAAGGACCTTTTTGAGCTGTTGCTCCTTTATATTCAACAAGGGAGCACCAGAGGACTTAAAAGAAAACTGTGTTCAACCCCCTGCAAGGCCCCGTCAAATGCTAACAGACAGAAGATTTCACAAAGGTATTCTCATTTCTAAACCTTTATTTAAGTACTATTAGGGTTGTGGAAAAATACATAAAAGAAATCCAACGCTAAAGTTGTTTTACCTTTAAGCAAATTTTTAATGTGAAGAGACATTAGCGAGCAATGTTTTCTGGGGACTGTCATAATCATCAAGCTTACCTTTGTCTTTGTGTAATCTAATGGGATAAACAGCATTGCCTACATCATGAACAGTTTAAGGGAGTGGCATTAGGCTGCACCAAATACCATTCAAGTAACTCAATTAGACAGGCTAAATAGGTTAATTTGCTTAAACAAATCTTGTTACAAAGTCTTCTCAATGGCTGTTCTTATAAAAACGTAGCCACACTCACTGCTACAAAAGGTTTCTCTTGCAAGTCATCCTTCCAGCTACAGTACAATCCATCAAATTTACCAACATGAATACAAAAGCAAAGATGACAACATTCAAGAATTAGAGTCTCCATCCCAACACAGCCGATATGAGAAATCATAAGGCACTTAAGAGTCATCCACGATAGTCTCTGACACCATCGGGTGATCTTTTAGTCAACAGAATAAAGGAAATAATCTGAAAACACACATTTTACATGCTCTCCTTCCACCCCACCCCCCCCCCCCCCAAACTTATCCAGGCTTTGAAAATACTTTGACATAAGATGCACACAATCTTGACCTAAGATATGTTGTTTAGATAAGAAAAAAATATGTCCGACGGCATGTTATTAATTTGAAATTTGGGGATAAAAATGCAATCCGTTTTTGCTAAAATTTGTGTCTTTGAAAATAAATAAATACATAAAGCATGGGTCTGTGATACTGTTTCATATTTCAGGAAAGTACTTGTAATGTTTAGTTTTCTAAAACATCAACTACAGAAAAGCAGAAGTAGACAAAAGCCAGCAGAGCTAAGATTTGAATGGCTCCCCTCTGGATGGACTGACCATGTGACTGCAGACGAGCACAGAACTACCCTCAGGCCATCTCCGTCTCTGATGAAAGGAAATTTCTAGAATTGCCTCCCTAAGGGTTGGCAAGGTATGAAGAAATCACAAAAGAAGAGTTTTGTGGATTGAAGGCCTACTTAAACTGTTCAAAACATCAAACAACATGTCATTTGTATTCTAAGGAGTGCTAAAATTATTATATTCCACAATAAAGTCTGTATTATAAGTGCTCCAAAATGTTTGTGCTTTACAATTGTTTGATTTATTTTCCATTTTGATCATTTCAAGGAGTCATCACATCTGCTGAACCAGTTGTTTTCCTCTAAACTGCTGATGTGCAAACATGTGACCAGTTGACCTTGTTTTTATCTGCAGGCTGAAGCGGTGGCTACTGATATTGTACCTCCATAACTACAGTGACAGATTAAAGCAGTATCTGGAAATATGTCGTATGAACGGTCACAACAGAGACTGCTCCTGTCACATTCCTCTGTAATATTTTACTATACCAATTCCACAATTTCCCTGCCAGGCTTTTCATTTGGTATGCATCAGGAACCACAGCAGCTCCTCCCTTTCGGCCTGTCTATAAGTGCCGTGCCCCGACCTCTTTTCACAATTTATCCTGCTGAGGTTTATATCCATTTATAAATATACATTTTCAAAACTTATTGGTTTAATTCTCTTATTCAAACGCAGTGTATAAAGAAAACAAAGTTAACTATGTAATAATATAATAATATGTACATGTGTTTTTCTGTAACAGTATTTTTTTTGTGCATTTCACAGCATTCTGACTCATATTTGTAATCCATTTCATCCAACACAGAGGGTTGTTTAGACCTACTTTCCAACAGAACTTTGTGAATGGCAAATGATCAATCATCAAGGACTACGGCAAACACTTCTTCTCAGTACATTTAGCGAGCGGAAGAGTCCCCCAAAGCAGTCCTTTGATAAAAGCTAAGTGACAGAGTGGGGAAACCCCTCACCCTGGCCTTCATCAGCAGCTCAGTCAAAACAGTCCTCCAGTCATGAATTATCGGACTGCTTTACAAAACTATGACCAACTTCTAAGCATTAGTCATATACGGCCCCATAATAAGAATGTGCACACATCGATGCACAGGTTATGTCTTATGCAGGCTTATATTTTTATTACTTTAGGCTCATTTCAGGAGGTTGAAATTAGAGCAGGGAAACCGTTGGTTTCGTCCACTGTGTGACTAAAGCATGCTTCCTCTCTCCAACTTCCTGAATGCCATTATAACGCTTACATGTGGCCCACTTCCTGCTGTTTCTCACACGTCTCTCCAACACAGTTATCTTTACAGAATAGCACATAATAAAATGCTAAGCAGCACATGGAAATAAAAATAAAAACAGTTGTCCAGAGTGACCAAACAGGTTATAGGAAATAAGGGCTGACATGAAGTGTGCGACAAGCTGACAACTTGTACCAACAACATGCTAACACGACCTAAAATGATCCCTCAGGCTTCCCTAGAGTTCACACACCAAAGCATCAAAAACGTCAAATGCCACAGCCTTCACCGGCATCAGCACAGTCAGCCATTAAAAATTATTCACGATGTGATACCGTCAAAAGCATGAAGGTTCCCTATCGCTTATTTGTACATTTAATTCCAACACAAGGAGAAAATATACATATTTTCAGATTTGCCTTATATGCAACCGAGACTTGCTTGATCCGTGGTACAAAACCTTTATCCAACTTAAGACCACAACAATGTCCAATATTAAGCAAAACTCGAATTATGTGTTTCAGTTGTAGTTTCAATCATTTCATAATGCAGAACTGCAGGCAACAAAGCATTTATACAGACGCTCACAATGTGACTTGTCCCGTGTCTGAGGTGATTCACTCAAGAAGCTATAGCTGCAATAGCACTAAACTGGCAAATCATCACTGTGTCCTTGATTATCTGAATGACTCATAAAAACATCCCAAAGTCATGACTTAATTGAAAAGCGTTTGAAATTATTAAGACATATCAAGAACTAAAAACTATGGATATGCACCAGTGTTCAGCCTGTGCATACTTTTATAATGAAAAAATAAAATACCATATGAACTTAATACAAAAAAGATTAAGCCCTCAAGTTCCTGGGAATATGCGTTTTACTTCAGCTGCAGTTAGTGTTTGATGTGCCAAGGCCATGACAGCACATGGTAAAGTGAGATTGATCTAAAACAAACCATGACACACAGCTGTCGGCATTATGATCATGAATGAAAGCACTTAACCTCTCAAACTTGTTTTTAGAGTGTACGCTATGGTGCCAAGTCAAAGCTGTATGCCTGTGTTTGTAAATCAGCAGCTTAAGCAGCATACTATGCTAACGACCTTGTTGTGCACATTCACTCTGTAATACGGTCTCACAGCCACCTTCAGATAGAGAATAAACATCTCTACGGTTCAACACGGACACAAACACCGGCTTCACCTCAAACAATCGACCAAATCATTACAACAAAGTTGTTAGTGGGGCCTCTTCTAAAGTCAGAAACGTAATGATAATAATAATAATAATAATAATAATAATAATAAGGAAAAAAAACATAATCTTCACATTACAGTTCAAGATGGCCCTTTTCTGCGCAGCAAGAAAATGTCTTTTATTTGTTTCTTTTTTGTCTTTTTCTCTTGCTCTTTCCCATCTTTCAGTCTATTATTGACATCTGCACCTAAAAACAGCCCAGCGAGTTTTTCCACTTAGACCACTCCGAATTTTCCACAACAAAGGGAAACACGTGTGCCTTGCTTAAGAAGTAGATGTATCCAAGCCAGACTTTTAGTGTACTTCCATCATGAAATTCTTTTTCCAGTATTTGTAGAAAACTACCTAAAAATCTTTGCTTACTTCACATATTGCATTTATGTGTGCTTTTAAATGTAAACCAATGCTTTCCAGCTATCGCCTACTGAATTTGTTTATGTTTAAAATCACAATGAAAAAAATGAGTAGGGCTTGTCTGATTTATGGCTTTGGCTGAATAATCTGTGCCTGTGTGATGTTTTACACACTATTGGAATCTGTGTAATTTGTGGCTGGCAGCAGCCACAAATTGTCCCCAAACCACTTCATAATTTTACATTGGGGCTGAATCCAAGATGAATCTAAGATGGTGTCGTCGTGTCAAGTATTTCAAGCCCAGTTCTTTATTATAACTTTAGTGCCTGGTTTCCAAGCAAATTAGCTTGTTTACTGTCCCAGACAGCAGCTAAACGTGGCTATTGAGCAGAAAGACAAGCAAGCACATGGCTAATTCACATATCAGTGCAGGCATGCTTTACCACTTCCATTTCTCAACTCCTACTTTGAAACATATGTTCACATGCATGCTACTTACACCAACTCTGAAAAGGTACTTGATAAGTATATGTCTGAACAGATGCTGTGTGAGATACAGCACAACTGTATGTCTTGTGAGCAAATCTTAAGTAGATCTACAAACCCAATGATGAATTCAAAGTGGGTTAATCTACAAACTGCTGAGCTATATGATTCATAACCACTGCACCTAAATGTCTCATTCAATTTTCAAAGTGAATGAATTCATACAAGTAAGCAAATAAGCAAGCTGTAAGAGAGAGAAGTTTTAAGATGTTTTGAAGAATCTAGAAGTTTTAAACAATTAAAAACTGCCACATCCAAAGGCATACAATAAGTGTCTGTTTTCTCCTCTAAACTTGTAGGTTGAGAATATGCCAGCAGTCAAACATACTGGCTATGTTTTCATTGTTATTTTATGGACAGAGTAGGAGGAGACCTCTCTCATTCGGTGCTGAGGTCATCCTTTACTCTGGCAGGCAGAGAAGTAATATTTCTCCCTTTCTGTCAAACCAGTTCCCCTGAATTCCTTTTAAAGAATCCTTTCCATTTGCTCTGATAAATGTTAATACTATCACAATAAGGATATTATAATAAAAGAACAGCTATGAACAAGTGAAACGTAATGAATGATATCAATCTCATTACTGAGTCATTTGAACATCCTTGGTTATGAGGAGTGTCTATATAGGGGCCCAAAGCCCAGATGATATTGGTGTGATGTAATCCTGCCTAGTGACTTGTTAAACAAATGAACAGCTTTTAGTGTTTCACCACTCAAGCAAAGTCAAGTCAGTCTCGAGGCAAAAACAGCATAGAACTGTAAAAAATGAAAACTTCTACTCTGATTCTGCTCATAAGAGATAACAAAATACCCTTTTTTCTGGACCACATCCACCCAAACTGCATGGCATGGCAGAAAAGTAACGCTCCACTACCATATAAGGTAAAAACAGAGCAGTTAAATCCTAGATTGGTCTACTATCAAACAAATTACTTATCATCATCAGATTAAATAGTCATTTGATGGACCTTTGAAAACAAATAAGCTTAATTTGTCTTTCCAATAACATGACTTGCGGTGTCGTGTCCTAAAAAAAAGTGCTTACAACGTCTTCATGCTTTGACATTTCAATCTTTTATGTAGCTGCAAAAAGAACATAGGGGCAACATAGAGTTGGGATAAACAAAAGAGAACAAATCAGGGCCCCACCCAGGGATGAATAATCACATCCGGTTTTTTTTCCCCCAACGGCAGCAGTTCAGGCTTTCTTTGAATCCATCTGCTACTTTTGGAGAATTGAGCAACAGGCAACATGCCTGGCCATGAGACTTCTCGATGATGTCATTCTAAGCTAAGAAGCAGGATATTCATTACAGGCTGTAGTCAGAATTGTTCAAAACAACGTCATAGCTCTGAGAGAACATACCATTTCCCTCCACTTTGGGATTTCCTGTCTGGCAGATATAATGGGCTGACTTTCCTTTACCATAACTGTACACTTTAGAAACCAGCGATTACAAGTTAAAAAACTCCCTAGTCTGAAACACAGCAACACTGTTTTCCATGTTGTGCATAGGTTTTTAAGACAACTTCAAAGTAGCCACAACAATCAAAAACAGAAAGGACCCCTAATATCATATCAACCAGTTAGTCATATAATCAGCCTCTTCATCTACAGTCTGACTCAATTATTTTCCGCGAAAAAAAAAAAATCCTTTTTCCCCTCCTTGTTGAGGCAGTAAATTAACTTTGGACAAACTCCACCAATAAGGCACCGTGTAAAAGTGATTGCTAAGGTCCATTTTTTGGCTGTTGGGAGGTGATGTCACTCAGAAATGTTAATAGTAATAAAACTTTCCATACTAACAAGGATGGAAAAGCAGAGACATAACCAACATTTTTTTGCCTCCTGTAATGGATTTGCTGTCAACCAGTGGTTTCTGAAGAAACTAAGCTGAATGTGTGCAAGTTGTAAAGTGCACTTAACCTCTTTGATGTGCGTTTGACCTCTCATTTCACATTCTAGTTAGGACAGCGGATATCTTGTGTATCTAAGAAAAGCTTGTCAATGAGAGAAAGAGATTTACAAAGTTCCATCAAAAGCATGCTAGGACATCCGTACATGTTAAAGGACAACACTAATTTATCAAGTATAAGAGCTTAATGTGGACTTCATACAAAAACCAAGACAAAACCTCAACCACACCCACAAATCTCTTTTCCAGTCAAGGTATGGCATGCAGGAAACGCATACCAGTGTTCCACTGATGTAGACTCACGTTTGCTCACTTTTTAAACAAGCACAATCCTCCCTCTACATAAACAATTGCAGGAGGCCAGGGTGAACCGAAGGTCATAAATGAAGTAAATTCTCACTATAGATTTCAGTTGTTATCTCTCAGACACTGCCCCCGAGAGCTGACTAAAGTTATGTTTTATCAATACCACACATACAGGGTTCATAAAACCACCAAAGACCACAGGGACATATGTCATACTGACTATAGTCCATCAGGAACTTCTTCTTTGTTTACACATGAAAACATATGTAGAGAGGCCCAACTGTCACAGCAAGAGTGCTCTTTAGAAAAACTTTCTGGTGATGCATTGATGGAACAACCACATGATCCGTTAAGTGCCTTGAAAACTGAAGCACTCAGCTAAACAGTATCTATTTAGCTCAACTCTGAGCTAACTCTGCTATTAGTCATTCTGTATTGAGATACATTAAACAGTAATAACCTATCAACAAGTGTGCTTCATCCTGCACTGAACTGACTTGTTTTGTACTGACAGCATGCTGTTTAGTGACTATACTGTTTGCCATCAGATACTTAAAATAAAGGCTAAAGAAACTTTTTTCTATCCAACTTTATCAGTCTGACTGAGGTGCGAGTTAAGCTCTGCTTGCGGGAGCTACCGGTACTCGGAATACCTACCAGCTTTTTGTTTTTACCCTCATCCTCGCTGGACTTCTTTTTGGAGGGCTTATTCGGGTCCTCCCCGCCGCTGGCTTGATCCATGATAGCTATAAGTTAGTTCCCACCAGAAATAAGTGGTGCGTCCACCTCAGATGTTGATTAACTCCACAAGCAGGCTTTTCACAGCAATTAAAAAGCAAAACATCCAGGTTATGTATTCTCAAAATCCATTCCGTTTAAAATTGAAGAAGTCGTTCGCTTCCAAATAGTAGCCAAACAGTATCCAACGGCAGTGGAGGCTACTTGAACAAGAGGTGTGGTGGTAAACGTCCTGTTGTCTCCTCAGTTCAGCAGTAAGTCAGTTCACAGGGTGGGTATAGCGTCTCTGAAAGTACCACAACATTATGCCAACAACAATTAATTACTCTCACTCAATCTCCTGGGCGTTAAGTTGCACAAATGTTTCTGTTCACACGTGTTTCCATGCGCTGCCTTGTTGTGCAGGGACATGTATAGTAGGAACATTAAGCATTATTATGAGCAGTAAAACACACATAGACCAACGTAACAGGGCTAGCTATAAGCAGCTCCGTGACAACAAAGGCAGTGTGTTTACACATTTATTGACAAGACAGAATTGTCAAAAAAAAGCAAACTTGCAACTGTGTAACTTGGCCAAAATGAGGTAGTAACTGCCAAAAATATTTCCGGATGCACCGACAGTTTTAAAGAGGCACCGACAAAGCCGTTATTCAACTGATAGTCATTAATGACAATCAATAGACGGTTGTGGTATTTGAAAATCACCGTTGTTCTCTGTGCTTGGAATACTTTCCAGTGCTGTACACTTAGCCAAGCTAGCAAAGGGCGGCCGCCACTCAGCAAGCATTGTTTATTTTTGCGAACACAATAATACCGCGACACATACAATACCTTCTCATAAATTACAGCGTAAACAATTAATATAATGTGAGAGAAAAACTCAAAGATTCTCACCCGGAGCTTACCTTCCCAACCAAGCATGAAAAACAGGCCCACAAAAATCCCGCCCTCCCGATATCTGATTGGTCTAAGATATACGTCATAGATGGGAAATCCATCATCTATTGGCCAGATATGCTAGCAGTCATTAAGTCTCTTTGGCGTTAAAGGGGAGGAGATTGTTGTGACGGAGAGGTCGGTCTGATTTCACAGCAAGCAGATGGGTATCACTGATAAGAATAGAATCTATCAGTGAGTTGAGAAAAACTGTGTAGGTATCGGAAGCAAGGAAGAACTCTTTGGCAACACTTTGGGAGTCAATCTATGTACGTGTGTCATTATCCACACACACCACCTCTGTGTTAGGATTCAGATTTATTTTAATGATCAACAGCGGTAAATTGACTCGTTACAGTGCATTGTTACATACACAGAAGTAATAGCTGTAATGATATCAACGAAATTAAAATTACTCAAACTCGAATAGAAAGCAAAAATAAATAACATAATTGGAAAAATAAAACTTAAACAATAATTTAGACATTTTGTTTTACCACCTTCAAGAATGTCTGGTGTACATAACCGAACTTTTGTCACGAATTCATTATTTATAACATTGTTATTGTACATGTGAATGAATGAATGTTAGTGGTAGAAGTTCTATAGTTTGATGGCCATAGGCAGGAATTATTTCCTGTGATGTTCAGTTTTGCATTGATGTGCAAAACTACACCACGGAGGAGTTACTGGTAATTCAATGGCCTTGTCAATGGAGTTACTAATACCCTGGTCCTTCTCTAGTACACTATGTATTCCTTGGTCTTTGCCACATTTAACAATATGTGATTATGTTGTCTACTACCATGTCAAACCTATACTCAGCCTCATCTTCCTTTCTGATACATATAACAACAGTAGAGTTATCACAAAAGTTCTGAAGAGGGCAAGTTAAAGTCCATGGTGTAGAACTGGAGAGGGCAGTTCCGTGTGAGGCCTCAGTGTTATTTATCATTGTAACCAACACACTTTGCTGCAGTTGCACACACTGTGGTCTACCAGTGGAGCTGGTCTGATGGTGCTGAATGCTCACCATCTGATCCATGTAGGCCTAGATGCATTTCAGCTGGAAGATAATGATATCCTCAACTCCCTGTAAGGGCCGGTAGGCAAAATGGAGGGAGACTAGAAGTGGTCTAAACATGAGTCAGAGCTGGTCCAGGATTAGTCTCTCCAAGTCTCAGGATGTGTGAAGTCAGTGTCTTGGGCACAGGGGACCCTCTGCAGAATCTAGTTCAAGAAATTTTCCTCGAAGCTGAGGGGCACAGGACTTGTTGTGAAAACTACAGCTGGGGCCATTTTACAAAGCAACATAATGCCTAGTTTTCCTAGTTTGTGTGCTGCAATTAAGCACAGAAAAAGCTTGAACATTTTTACACACATGGGGAGCATGTTTGGTGGTTATCTCTTATTAGACAATTAGCAGACAAGCTGATAGCTCTAGTCTGGTTTGTCTCCACAAAGCATTGACTTTGATTTTAAATATCAGCATTTTTGTGTCTATTAAACAAAATAAAGTTAGAAAATGTCAAACTTTGAGAAGTTTCTGATATGTTGGTATTGACAGATTTTGCTACTGACAGGTTAGGTCAGCCACTTCTCCTTGTTTCTAGTTCTTGTGCTAAGCTATGCTAACCTGCTGCTCACAGTTGCATCTTATTTGACTGCTGTGGTGAGAGAACATCAAGACAAACAAAAACATATTGAGAACGAGAGAGATAACAATAAAGCTATAATAAAACACTTGGATGGTTGGTATTCAACTTCATCTGTATTAATAATATATTTTTGTTGTTGTCAGGTCTCATTCTGTTCAGAAGAGAGTTTACCAATCGTGCTTTTCATACTTTAAAAGCAACACAAAGTGCCTCACAGAGGCTAAAAACAACAATGATAAAACACAGACACAGAGAGACACAGAGACAAACAGACACACACATGCACACACACCCACACACATGCACGCACACACAAACACACAAGCTCAGACCCACTGCACCTATCAGACAGAGACATGGCCGGGCACCCAGACCTAAGGCAAGGAAAAAGCTACCCTTGGGGGCCGACCACACTGAGAGGGCTCCTGGGCCACGACCACAGGGAGCGCCGCCACAGAGACATTGTTTGAAAGAACAAACAAGAATGCATCTGAAATCTATTCTATGAATGTAATTTACAGCAGCTTAGTGTGGTTCCTTTAAAATTTTGCCATTCTTGTGGGAAAAAGGGGACAGAAAAAATATGTCATTGTCTATAGAGCGTATGTTATATGATCCAATTGTCCTAGACACTGGGGAAGCAATCATTTAACCATTTTGGGTTGAGATCAATATATTCACTAATTTCCAGTTTTATAGTTA
The DNA here is from genome assembly GCF_036924035.1 of Leuresthes tenuis. Classification (NCBI taxonomy): domain Eukaryota; kingdom Metazoa; phylum Chordata; class Actinopteri; order Atheriniformes; family Atherinopsidae; genus Leuresthes; species Leuresthes tenuis. Next base: position 10,541,882 of record NW_027325365.1, on the reverse strand, counting down.
AATACATCTTCTATTTTATCAGTTTGTAGATAGATGATAAATCATCCTTTTCTGTTGCCGTCATTCCAGTTAAACTCACAATAAACTCACAATAATCACCACCTATTCCCAGCTCCAGCAAAGCACATTAAGAGCAGTGGTTTCACTCACACATACCCACAAGCAATATTTTGTTCTCATTCACCTCTCATTTCCATTTTTCTTTCCAGCTTGATCCAATTCAGGGTCGTATGGGAGCTGGAGTGTATCCCAGCTGTCATCAGGTGAGAGTCTGGGTAAACCCTTGACAGGTCTTCGGTTCATTGCAGGGCCAGACGAAGACAAATGAAACAAACAACCATGAACACCTAGACTAATTTCCGTAGCCAATTTAGAATCACCAGTTAACTTAACATGCACGTCTTTGGACAGTAGGAAAAATCCAGAGTATCTTCAGAGAACCCATGGGAAAAAGGCCATTCTCAGAAAGAAGCCAGCCTGGTTTTGAACCAGGAACCTTCTTGCTGTGAGGCTATAGTACTAACCACCGCACCACCATACAGCCTCACAAATCTCACTTCTCTTATGAAGAACAAATAAAAGAAGAAGAAAAAGAATACAACAATGGAACCTAAAAAAAAAAATAGTTACAGGGTTGCTCCAATCCCTACATGACTACATACTCATCAGTGCTGGTAATATTGGTCTATAAATATCATGTCTCTCTCTTCTTCACACGTCTGTGCCATATGACCACCAAGTGAAAGCAACCAACTGTGAATAAGACACTTGATCTCTTTCTGGCTCATTGCCCTGATAAGTACAATAATATGGAAGCTAAGGATGTCTTAGAGGAAGTTGATAAGATAGAGGAAATATTAAAAAAAGAGACTGAACAATGAGTCATTTTCATTTGAAAAAGTTTGGTGTTGCTACATCACTGTTAGCAACACCACCAACAACAACAACAGCAAACTTTTTAGAAATCAAAAAGTCCTCCACACTGGCTTTTCTGTGCATCAAAGAGTCTATTTTAATATACTGCTGTGAGTTTATACAGCTTTAAATGGTTTACATAGAAAAATAGACCTCAGATCTTCTGGTATCTTATGAACCTTCAAGACATCTCAGGTCATCAGGAACAGGTATGCTTTCTGTCCACATAGTTGGAGATAAACACAGAAGCTACTTTCATTGTTTTTTGCTACATACATTTGGAGTTAACGCTTAGAGAGCTGCAGGACTGTATCAATTCCTGCTTCTTTTAAATCAAAACTCAAGTTTTTACTGTTTGCCACTTCATTTAATTGATTTATTTGATTGAAATCAATTCAAGGACTTTGATCTATAACTTTCACTGACTGTAGCTCTCACTCTTGTGCTGAATCCATAAATTTGCCTTACTTAATGGTGAATACTTGAAGGTAGGTAAAAACAAACACCCTTGAAGGAATTGCATTCTGTGTTTTGTTGTGAATGATGAAGTCGGACAAAAATTTTACCTCCAGCTCTGCGGTGTGCAGCACTTTATTCCAGGAGGAGGCTACATGATGGTGTAGTGGTTAGCACCGTCACCTCACAGCAAGAGGCATCCTTGTTAAAATCTGGCTGGCTTCTTTCAGTATAGTTTGCATGTTCTCGCCGTGTATGTCTGGGTTGCTCTGGCTTCATCCCACAGTCCAAAAAAAAAAAGCATGCACACTTCTAAATTGGCCTTCAGTGTGAGTGTGTATGATTTTTGTGTCTGTGATGTACTGGTGACCCCTCCAGGGTGTATCCCACTTCTCGCCCAATGGCAGCTGGGATAGGCTCCAGTGACCCTGAATTGGATCAAGCAGGTATAGAAAAAAATTAATTGATGGATATTATTATTGATTTATAGGGAAACAAAATTTACAACAAGAAGATGAGAGCTTTCTGCCTGACATCAACTATAACAGGAGTGACAATTTTTATGATAAAATTGTAAAACGAATCGAGATGAATGTTAGAAGTAAAGAAACGTGAAAATTGTTGCCATGTTTAAAAAGTATTTTTAAACTGGTGGGAGAAAATCTAAAGACTTAAACTTTAAAAATCATGGGGATGCTATGTCATTCAGAGTTAGTTAAAGTCTTCGGTAGCAGGTATTACAACTAATTTACAATTCTTGCAATAATGTGAATAAGTGTTTGTCAAATCTCCAACAGATGTGATCAAGACTACCAACAAAATAACATAAAAGTTGTGAAACAATGTGTGTCTGACCAAACCATGATAAATGCATTACCCTAACCAAGTCCTTTTTATTTCTAAACCAAATCAAATAGTTTTAGTGCGGAAACCCAATGAAAGAGTGGGTGAGAATGAAAGTAAAAAAGAAGAAGTCCGAAGTTGGTGAATATTTCAAGTGACCTTAAAGGTGGTACCTGGAAGTGCCGCCACCCCAGCTCTGTCAGTGCGACAGGTTTTGTGGGGCTTTTTGAAGATAAAGTAATTCCTGTAAAGTCATACCTACATCTTCTTTTAGACCAGATGACTTAAGGGCTTAATTTTTTATAGAATGGAATAAAGTATTTCATCAATCAGTAAAAACACATTACGATATGACAATGTTTTTCATTTTGAATTTTGAAAACTTATTTTAAACTAAATCCGAATATTAGATACAGTATTTCTTGTGTCAAACCACCCATCTGAAAGAACGTATTTAATAAAGTACTAAACCAAAATACTGAAAAAGAATAAGAAAACAACTCTACCTTTTGCGAATTAGGAAAGTTTTTCAAGGATTCTGCATCGTCACTTCAAGCATGAAAACATGTTCATTTTCAGTGAATAGGCTATTTCAGTAAAATTGTTAACATAATCATAATTTAAGTGTATTCTAGTTTCTTCTGTATAATATGTATGAGTACAGCTGACTGAAAGCAGCTCCAAACATTTAATTAGGTCATTTAGCTTTCCATCTGTCCATGTAAGACTCATGTCACCCCCTATAAAAAAAATCCCTGTAGGTTCCAGTGACAGATGTGCATGAAATAATCCCAATTCATGTGAACACTTTCAAATAGATTTGAAGATACAAATTAAACATGTAATAGCACTATAATGAGAACCACAAGATAGGAAAGATCTTCTTCCAAATTATTTTTTTCACATGAATTAAGTAAATGAAAAACTAAATAAAGACACAATCATACACTGCAGTGAGCCAGTGACTTCTTTCCAGCTGATAAACTGTTTAAAAAATGCAATCCAAAAATTAATCCAGAGCCACAATATTATAGCAACCCCTGTGAATCCCTGTGTTTTGGCTGCCACAGATTCAAATCAACATCCTCTCTCAAGCTCTATAATTAATTACATGCAGCTGCTCTGGATTTAGGACATTAATTTCCCAAGAGTCATTCAGCCATAGCAAGATGATAGGCCATCCTCCTGAAAAGGCATCATCAATTGCAAACTAAAGGAAAAAAGGTCAGAATAATTATTCCTTATCTGTCCGTTTTCTTTTTGATGGTATCATTACACTCCTGAATGACTTTAGATTTTAGTTGAAGATGCACCTGGTTATATTAAAAAGTATACTCTTTGTTAGAAAAATGTATACATATGGGTCTAACTCATGATGTTTGCATTCACTCGAATACTCAGTTTTCCATGTTTAGGATTCAAATTCTAATTCCCACTTGAGCCAAAGATAAAGTCATCAGATAAGTATTTGCGATATTCATAAGAAACAGTTTGTCATTTCTTTTTCATGTGAAAATGCATGTCAGTAATTTGTGGGAGGAAGTGAAAGATGCAAATAGGGGTGTGACTGAAATTCTGACAGAGCAACTATTGTGGCAACCGTTTCACAACTTAATTCATATGACTACAAAGACAATAGACAAGGATGTTTTCAAATCAGTTTTTCAGAAGCTTTTAGTAAAAGGTTGCTTTTAAAGATCACCATTGGCAGGGTGGGTGTGCCGTTTGAAGGCCAGCTGAGAGCTTTGCTCAAGTGACAACACAGAGACAAGGTTCTATCTGAGAGGAGTGTATCACCATTCAGTGTTACACAAATACAATAAAAAACATCAAGTGTGTTTCCACATCATTTGTGACAGAAAAGTCTCTGAACAATTTTCTGTTCATGTTAGATAAAGAATGGTGTCAAGCATGAAGACCTGTCCTTGAGATCTATAATTTTGAAAATCAGAGAGATGTAGATTAATTGTTGTAGAGCTGATGGCTGATAAAAAATCATATCTTATCCAACATTCTTATTCATGACAAAAAATTTTATAATACGCATCAGAAAGGATTTGTGAAAGATCAAGTCTTAAATGTGACTAAATAAGGTTAACCTTTAGCCAGAATATTCTGTAGAAACTGTTAACAGCTGGAGCAAAATAGAATAAAAAAAAAGTATAAAGTATATTAAGGGAGATAAATTGAGAAGCACTTAACATAATGCCACACTGACGAGTTTTCAAGCTCAAAAAGATTTTTAAGCTTGCTGAATAATCTTTGTATAACAGTGCTTGTGAAATCTTGAGAGCCGGTTCTGCCATTTTTTTTATTGCTTCGGGGTTTTTTTTGGTTTTTTTCTTTAGCAAAGAAATTAAAGACATGTTTTGTCTAAACTGGTACAGTTTAATTTCAGAGAACGGTGATAGTACACAGGGGAACTGTGACGTCAGAAAGCTACAAAAGCTTGTGACAACTTATTACTGTTTTTTGTTGTGAGGTATAAGATCCCCTATTGATCATTAAATGTAATTAATAATTCTAATACTTCTCCTCAGTTTTTCAAGGTACAGATCAGATTTTTGTTTTATCACATCCCAGTTTGCTGTAATTAATGCTATTACCAAAACAATAATTAATACAGCTTTTGCCAGCAACTTTTTCAGTCTTCCATTTACTGAATAATATGACTATATTGATCAGCCATAACATTAAAACCACTGACAGGTAAAGAGCCCCCCCCATGTGGCAGCTTGCCTACTACAGCAGCAGCCATGCACAGCAGGACAGCACTGGGTGAAATAACAGCTGCCTTGGAAGGGCTAAAAAATTACCACAAACTCCCTGAATACCAGTCTGATGGGATCTGATGAGATCTGTGGGAAGCAAATCCCATTCACAAAGAACTTGCCCCACAACCCACAGGGTTCAAAGCCATTTAGGACAATAAAACCCATGCACCACCCAAAGACTCCTGCACTGCTGTGAGGCTGCAGAAAGGCATAACAATTGTGCAAAGGTTTCCTCTTCCAAGGCTAAATTTCAACATACCTACATTTGCCTTTTGATATTGTAACATATTTTTGTTTTATATAATGTTGAACTTTTACCAAATCCATGTTTGCCACTTTTACGATCCACATACACAAGTAAGGAGGTGAATATCATCGGTTTTAAATGGTGGCCTATTATGAAATAGATTAGAGATCCAGCACAATCCGACTGAACGTTTTCTGAAATCCGTCCCCTTTTCTTCCTCATTGTTAGTAAATTTGTTTAGTTTAGTGATTAACACCTGCTTACAAGAGAGTAAAAAATTGAGGTTTCAGCCTTTCTTGTGACACAGCTGGTGTACATTTTTGTGCTGTGGACAAATATTCAGTAGTTTTCACAAGCTCTGAAGTGAGACTGGGCTGTTCAAATGAATTGAAAACCAAAATTCTAGCCCTATGTCGTCTTGAAATTAAAGAGTGAGCACACAATTGACCAGACCATCTTGCAATAGGATTGCACCAGCTGCGACTTATGATTTCTCGGACAGCACTCATTGTGGGAGAAGAATGTTAACAAGCCATATACAGATACCTCATAAAAGCAGCTGTGGTAGACCACACCCATTGTCAGTCTCTGTCTCCTGCACATCTGTATTTGGTGGTGATGCTCTCACTACTTTGTTGGAACCACCAGGAGAATATCTTGCCTTTATGACATAAAACACAGACACACAGATAACAAAACCAGATTTACCGCAGCGGTTTGTAAACATTTAACTGCATTTAAAAAAAAAAAAGACTAAATAGAGCACAACTTGATTCTCTTGTTTATTCCCTTTTGTTTATGCTTGCACTGTTTAAACAAGCATAAGTGGATGGAAATTAGTGTGCACAAACCCTGCAGTAAACATCTTGTCTCTCTGTCTGTAATAGCTCCACCGTTAGAAAGGCCCATTGTTCGAGAGAGACGGCAAAAGAACAATACCGGATACACTCCCAAGTTTTTCTGTTAGAGGGAAGACAGGTATTGCACTGCAGTGGCTTACCGTGCAACAGTACAATGGCTCAGCAGGGCTTCACACTTTTCTCTGTACACCCTTTCATGAGCAGGTAATTCATTTCTAAACGGACTACACCCACAGTTCAGGTCAAATAAATCTTATATAGAGTCAAATCACAGCATATGCAATTTCTGGGCACTTTATACAGTGAGGTCATGAACCTGCAATATTTTTCAGTTTCCCACCGAGCGACACATAGCTACAGCGAGTAGGAAAAACAGGAAGAAACCCTCAACAGAGGCAGGCTCAGGGTGGGCAGCTAACTATCTAGACCAGCTACTGTGAAGTGAAAACAAAGATAAATTAAGAGCAATAACAAAAAAAAAAAAAAAAGAAAATCCCCAACAGATATAAATAAAACAACAGTCAGATTTTGTGTGAACCACTCTCTGTCCGACAAAGCTTCAATTTGAATTCATCTAAAAGAAGAACCAATCTTCCAGATAAATATCAACAACTTGTCATTAAAATGCAAATTCAGTCAGGAAGCATTTATTTATAATAAGACACCTGGAATCACGGAGGTGATAGCAAAAATATGCAAGAGGTATCACCCAATTATAAAACCTTTAAGATTCAAGAGGGCAAACTGAGCTCAATAAGAAGAGATTCTAACCATAATAATGATAAATAAAAAAAACACATCACATATTTTCATAAACAAAGCGTTGAACGTTTGTAAGCGCTGACCATAAACTTACACATGACAAAGAATTCTTAAATCCCACTTTAGCAACTTTATCTGTGGTTTCCTTACTTATAGTGTGTCCCTACTTGTTATGTACACAGCTGCACCACAGCACTCTGCCCTTAGAGGCCCATTGGCTATGTGCCCCTTTGGCCTTCAAATACCCCACTGACCAAAAGCAGAATATACAGATCATGCACACAGAGGTGATGCATTAATATCAAAGAACTCTGTGCACATTAAGCCAGTCCTGTGTGAGCAAGCTTGTGATTTATGGTAAAACGAAACACATTGTCATTACATGAAATTATTGGACATCATACTTGAATTTCTCTGTTTCGGTGTCTGTAATTATCTTGACTCAAAATGACGAAAGCATTTTTTGCCACGTCTTTTAATGGTCTGACTAATGTGTTGTCTGTAAAAGGTTTCTTTGTGTACATTTCTCTTTTTACAGCCTAAGTCTGACAACTAGGACATCTAGCAGCATTTAGTAAATTTAGAAACTGTTTTCCACACTGTTAGGAGCGACAAGCAGGAGAAGAACAGCAAATATTTTTTATGAGTATTTTACAGTATCTATTGCCACTTTCGAGCTGTAAAATACAAATAGTAATATACAAAATATTCAAAGAAGAAAATAAGGACACAAATAAATGTTCTCTACCCCAAATAAATTGAGGAAATGTGAGATAACTAACTGAAATCTAAAACCTGTGGAGAATCTACTGTAAAAGAAATAACACAGTTGTATGAATCCAGTGCAGCTTGGTTGATGAGTCAAGCACCGATGCAGTGAAAAAGAGGGTGAAGTTGAACTTCAGCTCATAATACAGTTCCATATTGATCTCTTTTGGGGAAGAAAGGGTTGAGAGCGGGAAGTTTTCCAGACAGTGAATAATGCCAATTACATTACTCCAGTCATAGTTCATAAAGAACACAGCCATATAACATCCAACAGGAATAAGGACTTGATATTTAGTCATTCTTGGCAAAGATTCTCGTCAGAGCTGAGTTAGCAAAATCTGCTGCATCACATCAAGTTTTAGACTTAAAAAAATGTACAGTAATTTGTGTTTGAAAGACAGATTGTGAATTTATGCCCAAGATTCTTAGCATTACTTTGTAAGCATTAGAAGCATTGTTTATTTATAGAACTGCCTCGAACGTTTTCAGCTTGCATTTTGAATGAAAACAGTGGGACTACTTTTCTCATAACAGTAAAAATAACAAGTGAAGGGGGATTAAAATAATCCTTAATTCATGTGACAACACCTTAACAATGAGTAATGTTGGGTTTGGCTCTTCAATCAGTCAAAAACAATAAGATGTAGCTTTCGCTCACAGACTCACAGAATCGCCAGGCTATGTGAAAGAAATAGTTTCTATGTCTTGTTGATGGCAAAGGATTTCTGTTCATGCATCTCTGAACAGATTAAGTTTGACAATGATGCCCCAAGCAGTAATGGTATGAACATCCTGATACAGTGGCAGTCTGGATAAAAAAAAGCCATTGCAGACTCAAAAACAAATTCAAACCTACAAGGATCTCTTCCCCTCGTGACTCCAGTAAGCGTAATAAGAGGCCATTACTCACTTACAAGTTAGCCATCTACTCCATAAATGCCTTGAGTGCCATGACAGGGCAGAGTGATTCTGCTGTTTAGATTTTACTGCCAACTTGTTGGCAGTTAACAAAACAAGGACAGGTGCATTAGCTTTCACAAAAGGAAAAATCTTTATCCTTTTCACAAAAAAGTTCTGGCACAGCCAAAGATCACTCAGGACACAATGAGAATGTGCTCTTGGACCACAACTATCTTCTTGTACACGTCAACAACTAAGACCACTTGGTCATCAAGTTTACATCTTTCAGGATTGTGACATTTACACGTTGACTAAATCTATCCAAAGAAATATAAAACAGCTGCTTAAATGTTCAAAACTGCCTTCGTAATAGTTCCTGCTATATCAAGTGTCTGCAGAACTTATTGCCATGTTGACACAGACATGCAAACATGCAGACAGACTTACAAGGGGAAAACAATGCTAGCAACGCCTCTTCATCTGGCAGAAATGGTATCTCATTGTCCAACTTTGGTTGGCAAATGAGTCACACTGACTGCTACCACACACACACACACACACACACACACACACACACACACACACACACACCGGGGTCAGATATAACCCAACACAAAACTGAAAAAAAACAAACAACACTTTTTTCCAGAAAGCATGACAAAAGGCTACAACAAAACAAATACACATACGATTTTAAAAAACAGTGGTGTGTTTTCAGTTTTGTTGGAACACTTGCTGAAATCACTGTCCAAATGTTAGATGTAGATGGTGACGTAAAGGTATTTTTCCAGCTTTGGATGTTGTAGTTCCAGAAGTTTTAGATTTCAGTGACACTATTTGATTGTTTATAGCTGAGAAAAGGAGCTGCAGCTTTCACCAGTTGTGAAAGAGACAGAAGTCACTGAGTTTAGAGTTATTAGACTACCAGTGATTTGGCCAGCAACACAGTTTGGTCATTCAAAGAAGCTGTTGACAAAAGGCGTAGGGTTAGAGCAGTCAGTGAGGAAGTAGCATGTTGGGAATGAACAACAGAAGAAACAAACAAGCTTGCTTAAAATGATCTCATACAGGCAAAATCCCTGTTTAAATTCTCTTTTAGTAATGTGTCATTAAAGCAGTGAAACTGGATACATGATGCACACATAAAAGTCACACATAAAAGTCATATACAGTTAGATAAATGTGATACTCCTATTAATAATCTCTGGCAAAAGATAATGGCTTCCAAACTTTCAGTTATGTTTCACAACTTTTGATTCAGACAGCAAAAAACAATGGAGGTAAATTTGTTCACATGCTGGCGGGAATCTTCGTTTTTACTCTGTGTTTGTATGTGTATATTATGAGAAATGGAGGAATGCCACCCTCTGCTCATGTTGTGTCTTATTCAACAAAATAGATGTGATACTGTGCACTATTTCTGGAAGTTCAAACACATTTGCAGTGAACCCCACCTCTGCTTCTTCGGTGTGGAGAAACAGCAGCCTGTGGTTTTTCACAGAGAAAGGAAGAGGGCAGCTCTGGGACAGGAAATGCAAGCAGATTTCCCTGGTGGGAAGCCCCATTAGTCTGTCATAGATTTACAGAGGAAAAACACAATGGAAGCTGCAAACACAACAGAACTCCCTGCAGCAGACCAGTAATAATCACATTATTTTTACCCAACATCCGTGAGCATTTACCCTTTTGTATTTAACCCACCTGAAATGTGAAATCACTTGTAATTCCTAATGTTTTGCTGTAACTTAAAAAAAAAGTATCAAAATACGTTTTTCTTAGAATCAATGAGAAATAGCCTTTTACATGCAGAAATGTTCTTGTTTTCCACTCACTGACCAAACAAATGCACTTTAAGTTTGACACTGTATGTCTGTTTGCTCTTGAAACATCAAGAAAAAATTAGCAGTAAATGAAAATCTAAAAGTATTTTAGCTTTTTGAGATGAACACTGTCAAAAGTTTAAGGAGGGTTGTTCCAAGTCTGTGTCGCTCATTTGCAGCTTGGACACTAGTTTGACATTTGATGAAAAAAAACAAAACAATGCATCATATTTCAGACTGATCTTTCCTAATCGACAACATGTCAAGCAAATCATAAATCAGTCACTGACTAAAAATAAGTAAACCCTGCCACAAACACACCAGACCAAAACCTCCATTATGTTGCCACCAACTCTCGAACCTTCTTTCCTCATATCACCCCTGCCAGTTTCCGCCCGACATTCACCACATTTCCTGTGTGAATAAAAGACAATTCCATGCAAGCCTATCTGCATCTTCCAGTGGGAATGCCTGTGTGTTGTAAAAAAGGAAGTTTTCATTGCTTTGGCTATTTAATCTTGTGCCTGTTGTCATTTAGAGCAGCTCTTTTTCAATTATACCGTGATTTTCTTTTCTAACATACAGAGGTCCCAGGGGCTCCTCCTTGGCAAACAAAACAGTGTTACAGATTCAGACTGAATGTGTCTCTCGTTGAAAGATAAGGAATTTAAAAAAGGAATAAACTCATTTACACACAATTATATACTTCATGTAATATTAGTGATTAAGCAAAAGAAGTTTCCCTGACGTGCTAAACATGAAATACAACATATACAGAATGTTTACAGAAGAAAGCGGTCAAGAGGCCACACAATGTGTGATGTTTTGTTGCAGGCTTACTTTCTTTACTTTAGGAGTAAAGTAAACTCCTTTAGGAGCTCAAGTGAGAAAGAGAGAGAGAAAAGTGATGACTAAATAAGTAATATTTTGAACATGTGACCACAGACACGGCTGTATAACAGTATGTGAACTTATCAATTATCACCTTTGTTAAAATTTCTGATCTTAAAGAAATGTAAACTCCGGTTTAATGGGATGACATGGAGTATCAAATTAGCATGAAGACAGACCAACGGTCTTACCACAAGAAGACAAAATAATTCATGTTGCTACACAAAGACACATTTGAAAAACTACAAGTGAGGAAAATAAACTCTCCATTCTTTGTGGTTAATATAGTCTTTCTCAAGGGCGAGACATACGACCACACACCAGACTTGTTATAACCTAATTGCAGGTTCTGACAGTCAACCAAGCACTTATCTTATTTTTTGTAATTAGGAATAATTGCATTGAGCCAAGATGTACTGTCAGTTGTAATATGTGCTTTTCTGCAAGGGTGGGGTTAAAAAGGAATTAAAAAGAAAAAAAAGATAAATAAGATGTGAGTCATGATGACCTGCACCAACTTCCTATTAAGACACCAACAGAGCAGTGGTTAACCAACAGTGACATCTAGAGGTTTAATATAAGACGCTTTATTGAATCTTCTCAGAGAAACGCCTTGTGCCTTTTGTACAAAGTGCTTTGCTAATTGTGCTGCTTACAGCAACTTTTCAATGTGTGTGACTATATGGAGGAAAACACTATGTAAACCATACTGCAAACTCCAACTCTGATGGACAATCATGCAGTATTCATTCAGCTTCCGGCTGGGCCCATCCAATTAGTTATGCACCACTATAATTCAGAGATCAGTGGGAGCTTGAAGGCAAGAAGTAATGACGTGGATGGCTTCATGAGGCATGGCAGACCAAATGACAACCGATTACCATCAAATAACATTGCACTGCAAGGTCAACAGCTCTGCGTTGTGAGCTTCAGAAAGCAAATTTTCAAAGCTACCGTGTAATTGCATGAAAACAGTGCAGTGAAGAGCACAAATATAAATTACTACTGACTGTAATCTATCCTGTGTAATGGTCAGTTACTGTTGTTGGTAGTAAGTGCTGGCAGGAATTGGCGCGAAATGATAAATTTAGACCTAAGCCACATAAATGTAAATAAGCACCTCTTATGATAAATTGTCTTATTAAGAAAAGAAGGAGCTTGCTGCCCCAAATAATATTCGATGGAATGAATTGATATTTATGCTCAAGAGAGGTTTGTTGGAATAAAAGAGACAAATTGTAATTTTATAATAAAGCAAATGTATCAAAAATGCTTTTAAAAATATATTTCAGATCTACTAAAAGAAAATGGAACTTTAGTGAATGGTTGTACTTTCTATTCTGTTCTGTAAATATGACTCGTTCATCCCCTCTGCCCCATAGCCAAGTACTCCACATGTTATCTATTTTGGGGAAATTTAAGCTGAGGGAGTGAGATTGGTAAATTAGGCTTGTAGTCAGTGATTCCAGCAGGCAGATTAGTACAGTTCAAGAGGCACACAGTGCCCCAAGCAACCCATCAGGATTAGACCGCAACCTAAAATACATTCCTTCGAAAGTGGAGTTGTTGGCCCAAAAATGTGAGACCTTGTTTTTTTTAAGATACACTCTGGCTCCTGCAGCACACATACACTCCTCCCCCCACTCACAAGTTCCTCTTTTATCTCCCGCCACTAACAAAACACTGCGTCTACCTCACTGCCATTCTCACTCCTCATCCCATATAACATTTTACTGCTCCACTGGGGAAGCAAGGGAGAGGTCCTCAGTGTGAAATGGATGTGCAATCACACTCCTTTCGTCGAAGGTTATTACCCGCGGTTCCTAGCTTTTCTTCACGGCCACCATGAAGCCTATGGAGGAAAATGACAATGGTCAGGTTTGTTGAGTCAGAGCATTAAGCCACAAGCAGGAGAAATAGCTTTGACTCCACAGGCTCTCCAAATCACCACACTGAGCCAACTAAATGCCACGGCAATAAGCAAAGAGACAGGCAGCATTTTTCATCACAGAAGGGGAGCTCATTTTGGAGCGAAGGAGAATGGCGCATCTTGTTTGGTGCTTTTCTTGGAGCGGCGGATGTGAAGTGTTGTCAAAGAACAGCTTCACAGCAGTGCGACAAAGCTTTCATTAAGGCCTCAATTGAGGCACATCACTACAACCCAGAACATCTGGGGAGCTATTTAGTTCAGGTAAAGCAACGGGGAAGACAAATAGGCCAAGTGAATTGATCATTACATTACCAAACACACAGTCTGGAGAAGCAGAAACAAGAAACAAAATAAAATAACTCTGGTTAATCAACAACTTTCTCTGAGACATACTTCTGATTACATCAAAAATGAAAGACTCCAATGTTGTACTCTTGACTATTTCTTTTTCTTTCACAGATTTAACTCCTCAATGAGCTCTTGATGCTTTATTCCCTCATTTTTGTTGTTTGACTTGCAAAACAAGGCACTGGAGCAGGACTAAATTGCTTTATATTTAAAAAGACATGTTTCAGAGCTCATCTACTGTTAGCTGAATCATATTCTTTTATTACTGACACAGCAGTGTAAATAAAATGAGTTAAGCTTCTTTTGTGTCCTGACTTATGCACTCCAAAGTCAGTGTGTGTTGCTTGGTAACTGATATGCTGTCTGAAATTCTGGCTGGTATTGGCCACAAAAGCTACAGAAACAGAACATCTCTGTGCTAAAAGAATTCTTTTTGCCCTCGTAGGTCTTGCCATCTTATGAATCATTGAATTCAAGAATCAAAGGGATGGAGGTATCATCCTGAAATGATGAATGTCATCTCCCATCAAATGAAATAGATAGCATAGATTGCGGGGTGGGAAACTGCAGCTCAACAATGATCTTACTAAGCAGACGAATCCTTATTTTTACTCAGAGAAACCTTATAGAAGACAGCATTTGAAATCTGCACACTACCTCTGCTGAAAAATTGATGAAGCGGCTGAGGCTGTAAACACAGATTTACAGAAGCAACAACGCACAGCAATACTCTCTTGGAATGTCAAAAAATAGGGTATGAAATTATTGCAAGGTGCATACTGTTTAGTTTTTCCCCCTTGACTTGGCCTGCCCTGCCCTGCTTGTCTGTAATGGTTTCAAGAACTATTCTGCTGTTTTTGTGGAAACATTAAACAGGCACCTATAGAGAGTTTGCTTTTTTAAACTTCAGGTATTGTTGCCAACAAAATAAGCTGATCTGGCTGATGTTAATAATAGTTGTACATCAACAGATATTGCAAAGATAAGTTATCTAGGAATACATTAGTGGCTATCTAGTTTCTAAAGACAAAAAGCAGCTGCATTTCTCAGATAATGAGGTCAAAATGTGCATAACTAAGACATGCAAGCATCATTCAGACTTCATAAGGTACCAAGATAAACACTGATCACAAAAACTGTATGATTAAGTCTGCCCACAGTATAACCTGAAAGCTTTGAACAACATACAAACATTTACCAGCATTCTGAACTAAAAACACAAGGTTCAGGAAAATAAACTTCACAAGGATAGTGAATTAATAGATCAACACTGTTGTCTGCCAAATCCATCTGAAACTCCCACACTTTTTGACCACTTGCCACTGTGCTACTAACCCCCAATGGCTCCCTTTTATCTGGAAACTTATTATGAGACATCATGTTTTCATTATCATGAAGATGACATCTTGATCGCTCTATGATTTATTCTGCCTCATTCAATTCTCTTAAGAACACTGGAAGAAAGGCTGGAAACACACATGTACACACAATCGGAGCAGAGAGGGAGTGAAAGAGATTGTTGTAAGAGAGATACATTCATTTTGAAGACAAAATCCATTAAACTCTCCTGTCAGTCCTTCAGTTCACTCTTGAATATTTCACTCAACAATCCATTCAGTGAAAAATTATTAAATTTTCTAGGAAATAATAACCCTGCCAATTATGTGTCCCTGAAATATATTATTCATTACATCCAGTACGGCCAGATGGAAAGCCACATGGATCAGTTTTTTAAGTTGGTGAATAAAGATTGCAAACAGGCAGTATAGCTATGTCTTCTAAAATTTGAAAAAAAAAGACATATTTAACAAAAAATATCGAGAAAATCTACATCTTATACATACATATTCAAAAAATCTAATATGTCTATCTACAATTTTAGAGGTATTAAAACATCCAAAACCTTTTATATTTACACATTTTGTTTAATAATCAACAGAATGGAAAATCCCAAAATACTCAGTGAACGACAGAACACCAGTGCCACTGAGTGGCTCTCAGGTATGAGTGTACGGCATGGAACAGTGATGAAAAATTATCACGGGTATAAATTAAAAATGATCATACCACTGTGACTTCTAATTTCCTCCTTTTTCAAGGATAATCAATCATTTGATTTTATACAACTATCATTACAAAGGGTGGTGGAAAATAATGATCAGTGGTTATGATTCTCCTCTGGAGCTTGTCTTACCAGCCAAAATCACCAAAATAACAGCAGATGGATCAGTCATTTGCGTCATGAAGTAGAGAGTTCACAAGAACATCTGTCAGAGATGTAATCCCACCAGTTGTGCATAAGTGCGGAAGCATAAAACATGACAACATGATGATAAAAGTAAAGGGGGAAGAAAAAAATATCACATTAGCACATTTGTTACCAGATTTAAGAAACTACTTTTTAAACATTTTGCACTATTAAATGCTGTGTACCCTTGAAAACTCTGATTTATGTATAAAGCTGTTACCTTTTGATCCTTTGAAATGATTGCAGCTCAAGCTTGTGTTTGTTTTGAGCTGCGCAGAGCTGTTAAGAGAGACATTTCTAAAATTGTTGTTAGGCTTACAGAAGGACACCAAATGTGCAAAATGCATACACTTGTTATTGCAAGATGAGTTTCTTTTAAACTAACAGCTTTATTCAACTGGCTTGGCACAAATGGACTCTTAAAAAACAGAATTCTTTAGTGGAGTGAGTCTCTGAAGGTCAGGGAATAAGCACTCAGATGAAGGAAATTCTTATTCCTTGAATCACAATGCCATCCAGTGGCAGATCCATCTCAGCTCCCACTCAGTCTCATAATCTACCTTCTTACTGTATGAGGACTTCTATGCAGTCTAAATAAACTGTTTTTAAACCAAACTGCACAGAAAATCTGGTTTTGATGGCATTAAGACACCATGAAGAAGTGCTCCTCTCATTATACACATGAAGGATGGATCACTCATCTTGTTAATAGAAGTATAAAACCTTCTATGAGTCTAGTGGCACAAAGTTCTGTTACAGAATGAAAACAACTCAGACAAAGCAATAAAGGTTATCACAGTTTGAACTTAGAGCCTACTTACTTATTGGAGAAACTTTTGTCACAAACTACTACCTACAATTGAAGTCTCTTACATGAAGTCTACTTCATGAAAATGCCATTTTAAAATGCTGTAAGATATAAATGGATGTTTTCATATTATCATCCCATGAAAGGTTCACATTTACTTATTTATGAAAGTTTAAAGTTAATGAAAAAGTTTAAGGCTTTTCCTAAGTAAAAGTATGGATACAACCCTGTGAAAATACGCAATGAAAGTGAGTACTCAAGTTGAGAGTATGTAGGTAGAGAACTGAAACTGTTCTCCCAGCACTGAAAATGAAATAACACATAACAAAAAGGTAACTATTAATTGGCATTAAAATAATTATTTAATGTTATTAGGCATTGATATAGACATTATTTTAGTGATGCAAGTGATGGACTTGAAGCAACAGCCACTACTTTCTTATCATGGATTAGTCTACTGATTTTTTGGATTGATTTGGTTTGAAACGAAAAAGAAAACAGTTGAGCTCAAAGTGATCCAGTTTCAAAATTATTGAAAGGAAAAGCATAGAATAAATAGGTAGTACTGTGATTTAAAACAAAAGAAGTAATTCTAATCATATTTGGTCAATCACGCAACTCTCTTCCATCTATATATCAGATTCCATGACAAAACGTAGTATTTCACAAGCCCTTCTTACATTTTTGGTGTCAAGATCTTCGTTTTTAGTAACTGCAAAAGCTGTCAAGTGGATGTGAAGTAGCACAAATTGGAAATTCTTTAGTTAAGTACATGTATCCCAATTTCATACCTTTTAATTGCAATAATTTCATACCTACATTCCACTGCTGGCTGAGAAATCTGAGCAGTTCTGTGGAAGTGCTAGAAATAAAACAAATTGTCAATAAGAAAGAGAATAGACTGCTCTTCTATCTTTTAATAACTATTTTCCAGTGAAGAATTTCACAGCTTCAAATACAGACCTTCAACTATCCAAATCATCATCCAGATCATTTCACAAGGAATAATATTTCTCCTTCCGTTTTTGGAACATGAAGCAAATTGCTGAATCTGTAAGAACGCATGCCGTCATTGTCTTTGATCTGTAAACATTTACATAATGATTTTAATACATTTACCAAACAGAAAGCAAGGAGAACATTAACGCCACTGGTCCTATTCTCCTCAAAGTTTGAGCTTTGTCATTAATGGTTTGGAAAATCATCGGGAAACGTAAACAGTGTCAGTTGATGTACGGTCCTTCGTGGTTTGACAGTGTGACAAATGTGACTAATTAACCCACTGAACTGATCCATGGTGCGCTCAACTCCAAAACTCAAAGGGGGGAAACCAGTCAGAACACAACAATCCCTTCCACTGCCTATCAGGTCATTATAAAATCACCCACTAAATTATGAATTGAAGTAATAACAGAACGACCAGCAGTTACCAAAGGGCTAGGTTATAGTTTAGTTTGCCAGACTCTATTTCATCAAGGATTTGATCTATAAACATTTTTCTCAAAACAAGCATGTCTGTCAGTGCAATGAGGACATTGAAAAGCATCAAAAAGTGGCTGGATAGTGTAGTGGTAATATTGCTGCCTTTCATGTGGGTGCCCTGGGGTTCAAATCCCACCTTGATCCCACCATGAAAGGTGTTACCTCCAGTAAGGGTTCTCTGGCAAGACCCCCCCCCTGTCTGTCAGGGATATGAGTGCAAGTCTACCAAACGCATAAACATAAAAAAAAAATATTAAAGATTTTGAGGAACTTTTTGTCTTTATGAATCTAGAATACACCAGAGTAGTTGGGAAATATTGCATTGGACACAGTTTCAATGATTTAAACTGTTTGACTTAAAAAAAGAAAATACTTTGAAATTCTATTTGACTGAGAATTACAAAGGATCATTTTGGCAGAGCAGTCTCAAACTTCTTAAACTACATTTATTTAACCTCTTAAGACCCAAGCATTAATTATGTGCATACTTTTGCCTTTCCAGACAAGTAGAATCTGATTAGTATAAAACCAAAGCAATGCTTTTGAACGGTTTCTGAGAAAAATAGTGCTTTTGTGGGGACCAGAGTATATGTTATGAGACCTTGTGTCCTCATATGAGAACATTGGATCTAAAGAGGATATTCATTTTTAAACACAGCTATACCAAAAGAGCAAAGGCAAGAATTACAAGGAAAGAAGAGTGGAAAGAACATTTTTAATGAAAGAACCTTGTCAATATCAGCAAGTTAAAACAGAAATTAAAGCAAAACGTCTAACTAAAAAAAAGAAGGTTTTGAATAGAAAAGACTAAAAGAGCAGATTGCAACATGTGACACACGTAGAGAAACAAAAACACTTTTGAAGACGTATGTTTTAAACTTCAAAGCAGAGATGGTAGGTGTCCCTAACTCATACTGGATGCTGGTTCTATAGGCGAGGAGCCTTCTTTATCCCTTTCTGATCCTTGAAAATGTGAGAATCACAAGCAGGCATGGAAAAAAAGGCGAAAACTTGGTTTGTAATGAATGACAAGATCTGGATTTTACAGGGAGCTAATTTACACAGGATAAAATGGGAGAAACGTGATCTCTCTCTTGGCAGTACCTATCAGTACTCTGGCAACAATGTTCTGGATCAACTGAAAAGGCTGCATTCGTGCTTCATGCATTCGTCACATGTAGGCTTGACTACCGCAATGCCAAATTTGAGCTGGCTGTCCAAGCAATTCCCTGAAGATCTTTCAGTTGATCCAAAATGCTGCGACCAGAGTACTGACCCGTACTGCCAAGAGAGATCACATTTTTCCAGTTTTGGCCTCTCTACACTGGCTCCCTGCAAAGTTTAGAATAGAATTCAAATTCATTTTTATTACAAGCAAAGCCCTTAATGGCCAAGCTCCTACTTATATCAAATATCTTATTATTCCCTGTCACCTCACAAGAACACTTTGCTCTCAGCACTCTGATCTACTTGTTGTCCCCAGAATTACAAGGACTTGAATGGGAGGCTGAGCCTTCGGGTTTCAGACTGCCCTCTTGTTGAAGCAGCTCAACTTTTAAACTGAAGCTTTAAACATTTTTTGAAAAAGCCTACTCCTAGTTTATTGACATTGATATGCCTGACTCACGTTTCAATATACTTTTTTTTTTGTTTCCTTTGTATACCGACAACCATTTATTTATTCATTTTAAACTTCTTGCTTTTATTACCACTTTAACTGCTTTAGTGAATGGTCTTAATTTTATATTCTCATCTTTTTGCCTTGCCTTTTGTTTGAAATGTAGGTTTTGCTCTGTAGAGCACCTTGTTCTTGAAAGGTTCTATATAAATAGAGTGGATTTGAGTTAAATTAGTCCAGCCTATATGCGATGAAAGCATTGGTTTGTTTTTTTCCCCCGTTTTAATTGATGTAATCTTTTACTTCTTTTAAATTTCAGTGCCAGTGACTGTAAACTAACTAGATTAAACTAGTTTAAGATTTTATGATTATGACAATGACATTCATCTAAAAAAGAAATGGGTTTCTTACTTAAGCAAGGTTTTTTGTTTCCACCATCTTTTATGTATACAAAGAAGGAACACTGTTAGAAACTTACCAAAAAAATGTAAGCTCTGTAAGTTCAGAATCAACAACCAAAAGTAAAATAAATCAATTGTCTGAATATACATTATTGGCCTAACATGCACCAAGCGCTCACGTGACATTACGTCAACTGAGGAGAACTTCCGGGTTCGAATCGCGCACTCGTTCCCTCTCTATGAAGTATACACTGTATAGTGTACTTAATAGTGGATAGGGCTCGAAAGCAACACGTGCAATTTTGAATGCAGCAGTCCTTCATTATTTTATTTACAGTTACGTCTGGCAGAAATAAACTCCTGCAGGACACGTACACCTGGAATCTGAAGAAACGGACCTCACCAACGAAGCACATTTGGCTTTTAATCCACTTCACGATGCAACACTGACAGAAAACAGCATGATGTCAAAAAACATCACACATGTAATCTGCTTTATTTGCATTTTACTGACCGAGAGACGCATTGACAACAACATTAAGTGTATAATAAACTTTTTGTCAATATTACTGCCATTATTACTATCATCGTCATATTCATCATTGCGTTTATTTAACCAAAAAATATTTTATTTGAAATTAAGGATCATAACACACTGCACATTTGACAAAAGCATAAAAATCATACAAATATATATACATACACACACACAAAAGTTAAATGAGAATGCTCCAAGTTACCCATATAAGACAATTGCAAAAATCAAAATATAACAACTGTGTATAAACTGTATAAAAACAAGTTTTATCTCCACAATGTTGTAACTCACATGCAAATATGTAAATTAGTTTAAAATATAAATCTCACTAATAGCTCTTTAAGTCCTACGCCTCAGGCAGAAAAAGTGATGGCTCGTCTCATGGTTGAGACAGTAAACAGTGGAGTATTATTTGCTCACAGATGTGCACACCGCCCCCTACTGAACAAGATGGGTAGCTCGGTCAACAGGGAGCTGAAGAAGAGCTGACGTCACTCTGCTGCGCCGCTCAGAATGCTTTTTCGTTTTCGAATCATGGGCAGTACTTTGCGGGCAGACCACGAAAACGAAAAAACAATAATTTGCAGTCCTGAAGAAGAAAATGCAAATGAAGATGGAATGATTGATTACTAATTTTATTTATGAGTCCAATAATGAAGCCACATTCTTAAAATGAAAAAGCATTTCTGCAAATGCTTTTTAATTTTCAAATTTGACATCTCAAATTGAATTTTGGTGTCTATTTGCTGGGGCATATTTTGAAAATTCAATCTTAAATGTCTATTTCTTTTTCATTTTAATAAAGTCAAAGATTGAGCACTCTTGAAGAAGAAAATTAAAATGCAAATAGGATGATTCATTACTAATTTAATTTATGAGTCAAATAATGCAGCCACATTCTTAAAATGAAAAAGCGTTTCTGTAAATGCATTTTAATTTGAATTATGGTTACGATTTGCTTCCATAGATGAGAGGTTACTGTACTGATTTGGAGCCTGCAGTTTATGATGATTTACAGTCAGTTGATAACGTGGCAGAGACGGAACTTGCATAAAAAGTTTTATGAATGTGACTCCTGATGGTAAAAGTATTTCCAGCTGGATTGAAACCCTCAAAAAATGACCGTCAGGTCTCAGTTGCACTCTGTTAAACTTGATTAAATATTGTAGGCTTTCAACGGGAACATGTTTAATTTTGATCTCAGTTTGATTTAAAATTTCCTGATGGTTTGTAATAAAAATAGATAAATGGAGGTATGCACATGCTTTTGATTTTTCAGCTTATCATCAGTGTGAGATTTTCAAAACTCCTTAAAATAGTATTAAATACCATGTGGTAAAAACTTTGAGCTCAAAGTCAACGATAGCCCAGTTGGATGGATTTCTTGGCACTGCAAACTTTCTTCTACCAAGATGCACATGCATCTAATTTTTGAGCAAGTCACACTAATATTCTGTCAGTAGTCATGGCTGCCCTGATTGGTTTGTAGCTTCCCAGCCACTACACAAACGTCATGATCTACCCTGTGCTTAACCATCATGTGGTTGCTGTCAGAATTGTTCAAATGCTTGCTCATAAATTCCACTTCCATCACATCATCCTATAAGAACTGACTGGTGCCTAATACATTTCAGTCCTTGACAGATGTAATTGTAGCTATATGAACAATGTTATGGACTTAATCTGTTTGTTGTTTTAATGCTGTGGCTAATCAGTGTATCTTATGATAATATGGCCCCTTTAAATTTGAAGAACTACAGTATCAAGACTTTTTAAATGATCATACTTGATATGATCAAATGAAAGAGCAATGATGAAATGATCAACTTGTTTAGGTGTTTATTCAGTGAAGTATAATTTAAGAAGCAGACAGAAAATGTATATCTAACAAACAGCATTAAATGATTTCAGTTATAGCTTTTAACTATAGGTTAGAAGACAAAATGAGCTTTGACAAGAAAGCAGTTTTCTCTGGGAAGACTGGTTTTATTTTAACATCAGAATCAGACTGAGACAAGACTCAAAGCTACAACTTGAAAGTCATTTAAACTCTGGGAAAATAAATTAAATTAGTGCATTGTGGTGACTATGATACTGCCGGGCTGTAGGTTTCAATAATTTGTTAGATGGCCTGTCTTAACTAGATTTACCTGGCAGCAGCTCACGCCAAAAAACGGAAACTTTGATTAAAATTGGAGGCTTTATATTCAGATATTACAAAAGGCTACATACCCTAAACCATCCATTTTCATATGTCAGATGTTGTTGTTGTCATTGTCAGGGAACACTTTGTGAAATTGGAATAAGTGTTAGTGAAGAAATATGTCTCAATGAATTTTGGATTAATTAAAAAACATTCCTTGCTGTTAAATGCTGTCATAAGGGACACTTTATACAGTTATCAAAAGTATTTTAAAGATATCAAAAGCTTATTTTCTCAGTCATATATAATGACCCTCTTTATACAGTCATGACTCTTTTAGACTATAGTTTACAGTAAAATACATGATACTTAAAGTTGTTTCAGTAAAATCTATATTTTTTTGGCGTCCCAGTAGGTGGCAGAACAACCCTGCAAAAACCTTTCCTGAGCTTTAGTGGCAGAAAAGCAGCTGATGAGTTAAAGAAACAATTTAATTTGAGTGCTTGTGTTTCAAACCATACTCCACAAAGGAGCTTAAGGCGATATCTAAGGAAGTGGATGCATTTCAAGGGATGTTTAATATGATGCAATTTATGGGATCAAATAAAGTTGCTGTAGCATCAGTTTGTTTAAATCAAGGAGCACACACTACGATTTCTTTCCTGAGAGCATTTAATGTGCTGTTGAAGAAATAGATAGGACCATTATCTTTTCCTGCTAACGGGAGAGAAATTTAATAATCAGAGTAAAGAGTGTAAACATATAAAATTGATATACAATATGTGGCACCACAAACTACTGAGCCATATAGCACAGTCATTGATGTTGTAAGCTTCATGATGCAGATGATTAATTTATGATGTCAGTCAGATGCAATCTGCAATAATAAAGTTTTTTATGTGTGAATGTCATGATTCCTCATATCTGTTTAAAAGTTATAACGTCTATGTTTGTTAGTAATAAAATAGGGTGTTGTCACACACTCTGCTGCATCCACCTGTGCATGCTATTAGTGTATAGAAGGGCTTAAAATGGGGTCCTTGCATATGTTAAATGTGAAAATAGTGCCGACAAAAGGCCTTTTCATTGCCCCCGTACATCTTTTTCAGTCTGCAGAGAAACTGAATGGCAATATTCTGCAAAACACCTGTGCAGACGCTGAAAAGCAGACACATTTAGAGATTGTACACAGATCGCTCGAACACACCTGGGAGAAAGATTCACTGAGGTATTCAAGCGTGACAGGAGAGATATACATATCGGTCATTGCATAAAGAAACATACAGAAACTTCCATACTCAGTGAGTCTGTGAGAATCTGACGCTGTTGTAGAATCTTGTGGCTGACTTTGGCCAATGAGTGAGACAAAATGCTGAGAAGTATGATCTAGACTTGACTTGCTTTGGGCTATTTGCATGCATGCGTTTGCATATATACGTGTGCATGTACAGCATGTATGCATGCCCTTGCTCATAAAATGCTTCTCTTGCTGATGGTCTGAGAGGCGAGTAAGAGGAGGCTGTCAAATTTGAATTAAGACTGCCCTACTTATAGGCTGAAAAATATCCCGTGTGCCTCGCTTCTCGATAGAGAGGCATGTGTCTCTTTTTCTTTTCTTCATGGCACACTTCCACAGAACTGTAGCATCTTTATCATAGGACCTTGTAAAAAGAAGAGTCAACTGAACTATTGATTCTGTGATCAGTAAACTTAGTTGGGTAACAATAAAAAATGTGACCAATGTGTTAATCCTTACATAACGCTCATATCCACCTTCAAAGTATATTCCAGATCCAAGGAACATCATCACAACAAGTTCCAATACCTAATTTTTTACCAGTTATCTATTACAATGTTTAAATAGCCCATCTGACATGAATAAATTGGTGATTATACCTCAGTTAATGTTTCAGAAGCAGAGAGAGTGTATTTTTACAGTCATTTTCTGTGATGAAAAAAAGTTGAGGCAGATGAAAAGACAGAGTTCAACATGTGTGGGGGACCCAATCTGTCACAGCCATGGTTCAGACTTTCATCAGGCAACCTATCACACATTACCCTTCCCTAAAACCTCCATCAGTATAGACAGTGTGGACCAAGTAATACCAAGACTGTTCTAATTTGAGCTCACTTCAGGTGACAACTTTACAAAGTACTCAAAAATATAGCAGCAGAGGTGGAGATGAAGTAGTTACAACAGGGAGCAAGATGCACATTCAGTTCATGAGAAAGGTGACAGAAACGACGGTCAACCTTTAAAAAACCTTAAGAAGAATGGAGGTGAACCTAGCCAGGTGGTTCCACTTTCTGGTGAGACTGGCAGCATGGTTCTGAGAGCAGACATGGTTAAGAAGCATAATAAAAGTTGGTAAGATGACACTGCTGTAATAATGTAATGCAAAGTGACGTGAGCTATACTAGGCGGCTTTTCCTTTTAATTACCATTGACCCATTTTCACCGTTGTATAATTAAGGCTTTGGGGAAAAAACAGAGAAAAAACAACAACAAAATAAGGTTGCCTTCACTCGAGAAACACCAAAACGGTATCACTGACTCTAAAATTCAGACCAAACATATTAATCACTGTGAAGTTAGCAGCTACGGTTGTTTTACCACCATTAAATGCATTTGAGTCACACCGGGTAATCCTGACCACAGTATTTCTGATAAACTGCTGGTTGGCTGTTTACTCTGCACAGCTGAACTTCTCTATTTGACCGTCCAAAACATCACACCAGCATCATACAGTGCAATGACACCAGTAGTCCCTAGGTTACATGATGAGTTTTCAGTATGGCTCAGAATGTGAGCATCTTTAAATGTTTCAAGCATTTTGAATGTGTGCTCTACTTCATGAAATCTGTTCAATTAGGCCCCTTTCTTGGCATACTGTTATACTCTGCTGTCAACAGAAATTAATATTCCCTGAGAAAAAGAAAAGAAGAAAAAAGTTAAGAAAAAGACATCTCCAGCTTTTGTGAGTGTCTTTTAGACTTCAGATATGTATCTCTCTAGAAAACAAATAGTATTCAACAAATCCAAGTTGCAAGAAAATATTTTATTGACTCTGCCAGTTCCACCACTCAAAAGTAGAATATATACAAATGGCATCAAGGACATTCTGAATAGCTACAGCACTATAGTTAGAACTGTATAAACATAAAGTGAGAGCTATAACAAACAATTTCCCATTCAGAATCTTCAGCACTGTAGTTAAGGTCCATTTGTCAAGCCTTTGCAATATGGGAGCTTTATTTTCTATGAGGGCTAGGAGTTTATTAGAAATTATATAAATTCTTTGACAAGTACAGTACAACCTGAATCGTATTATTTGGAAATCCTCTTGAGAGTTAAGCTTCACTCCAGTTTGTCCCATAATATAATTATTGACTTGTAAAAATTTTAAGAAAGTGTCTTTAGGATCTCAGTTGCTTGAATGATTTGAAATGATGCTCACATAAACATCCAAATGTCCGTGTACCTGTTTCTGATGCAGTTTTTTACCATCAAGCCATCTCAGTGCCCAGAAGCAAAAGAGGTTTTAAATTGAATTGGGTGTACATATTCAAATCATGTGAACGCTGTTAGACTTTATGGCAATTTAAGGTCACAGTTACTGGATATTACATTCTTCTGGTTATGATGGGGAAAACAGCAACAATAGACAGCAGTTATTGTAGGTCTGAGGAGAATAGACTTCACAACAGTAACATTCATTTAATATGTTATGTGTGTTAAAGAGTCACGATGTGCTGCACATCTTGTACACATTACACTATCATAATTTTGACTAAAAAAACTTTAATGTTTGAAGTCCAAGGTTAAAACTATATATAGTGAAACTCATATCACATGATGTCAGTATTTGTGCTTACTAGAGGCATTACGTAATCCCTTTTTGGTATGAAAGAATCCAATAAGAAACAATCCCTTGCGATTTTCATGTTTACTTCTGAAAGGAAGCCACATACAATTGTGCTTCTGCTTCTTGCTGCTCTGAGCCCACAGGTAACATAGAGATAATAGGATAAATGAATATGAAGTGCATGACACAAATGGGGTTTGAGGATCTGGTGACTATCTCCCTGCCCTCTGCTCCAGACTGATGCCTGTAGTGTGTTATATGTCCATGTCGCTGTGCATGGATTTTTTTTCTACATTTATTTCTACTAATCGCTATCTTCTCTGAAATCCTCCCCTACTATGCCTAACTGAATTCCTGGAGAACAGAACTTTACAATCTGGTAGTTTGGCAAGAAAAACTGGAAAATGTTCAGTGCTTAAGGTAATAACATGCAAAGAACATCAGGGAAAAGAAGATGCTATGAATGAAAGTGCAGAAAATAAAATGAGAAAGAGATAAGACAGAGTTGGAGAATGAGGGGAAATAAAATACTTTAGGGCATATTTGTTGAATGACTGAAGCCACAAAACGATTGTCCTTCAGTGAGTTAAAATAACTGTTTTGCAAACATGCTTTTGGTTTAAAGCTGATGGGGGATTTCATGAGGCTGAAAAGTAGATGTAAAATGGTGCAGTGCTTTTTCAACAACAGTGCATCGGAAGCCATCCCACCTCCACCTATGAGGTTACAGCTTCTAGGAATAATTTTTAATGATATAGTTCTTCTCATTACAGATGTTCAAACATCTTTGGACACTTATTATATTCTGGTATCCACTTCTAATAATCAATTCTGATTAATGGATTGTATTTTTCAGTCCCTGCCAATTAAGAGATGCAGACCTCCTAATGTAGTTCAACAATTCTTTTGAAACTTCAAAATTCCACATGACTGGATCCTCAGTCGCAGCTCTTCTATGGAGGCTATTTAATGAGAATGTGTTAGCTGCCACAAGGGATGGGCAAAAGAAAGAGCTGAGTTAATGTTTTTAAGGCAGGGTAACATTGATGAGTCTCTAACGCATTTCAAGGGGAGTGTTGACTTGGCCTTTTTCAGCTCGGGGATACACATCTTTACCTTGAAAGTTTTGCTGTGGTGCTCATAAAATATGACTTATATGGATAAATCAAAAGATCAGTATACAACATCCCTTCAGGCTGTCAGTCAGTCTTTTAAAGATTTAACACAACAATCAGTGAATAACATTTAATATTGAAAGTGTCACACAAAACATCAGCTGTGTTTATCATGTTCTGACCATGTGACTTTCCATGTCAAAGTGAAACTACCCATGTTACGTGTGCAGCTCTAAAACATGGTAAAAGAGGAAAATACATTTTCCAAACCCAAACAAGGTCTAACCTTATATGTGGGATAGATAGTCAGAGACGACCTTATTCTCAAAACAACCTACTCTCACCCTGGGATGCAAAAAAAAGTTGTGTTTCAGACATGCACATAAGGTGACCTTTGATGTTGGTATCAAATGCAACTGCACGCTGATAGCCAAAGCTCTGATATCATTCTGGAGTATTTTCCTAGAAATCATAGGCTCTATTGACATAGCTATTATGACTTTCTCCCTCTAATTTGTGGACTAATTTTTCAAGACGTGAATACAATGATTTGTCCCTCATCATTTTGGTCCTGTTGAAACCAGAATGTTCTCAGTCAATCTACTGAGATCCACAGACACAGAACAATGGATAGCAGCTTGTAAATCACAACACAGCCCTGTCCTAATCCTCAGGGATTTCAATCTGATGGGACCATAATCCACAAATTGAAACGTGCAATAAAAACTGAAACCGAGATCAAAATTAAGTAAGAATTTGAGTAATCAACACACATCTTTTTTACAGGCACACTGTCGCCTCCTGTTGGTCAATGAATAGAATATAGGTTAAGTATGGGGTTGGTGGTGGGGGAATACATTTCTAGTTTTCAATCAGAAGCTCTGATTGTTCAAGATTAGTCACAGATATATGTTTTACCCCCATTTACTTTAGTTTTGTTTTCTATTGAAATCAAAAACTGTTTTCTGACACCAACATTTCCTGATGAGGTTCTCCCCAGCCACCTCCTCCAGCTCTTCTGGGGGTACATTAAAGGTGTTAAGGTGTTCCTTAGCCAGCTGAGAGATATTATCTCTCCAGAGTTCTGTATCTGCCCCTAAGCCTCTCCCCAGTCAGACGTGCAAAGTATCTCCCCTGGGAAATGTCTGTAAGGCATCCTTACCAAATGCTTGAACCACCTCAGCTTGCTCCTTTTGATGTGGAGGAGCAGTGATTCTACTCTGACCCTCTTGTGGATGACAAAGCTTTTCATCCTGTTTCTAAAGGTGAACCCTGATACTTGTTGGTGTAAGATAAATTTGTCCGCATATATTTGCTATCTCATTCTTTTCATTACTACCCTCTGCTCATGACTGCAGGTCAGGGTTGGAATATAGATCGAATGGTAAATTAACAGCCTTGCCTTTCAGTTCAATGCTCTCTTCCCCATTAGAGAACAGCTCCCACTAGAAATAAGTCTGATGCACTGCCTGAACTGAGCTCTAACTTTGATTGTGAAGGGACCAATATTAAATGGTCTGATACCCCATACACTCGAGACAGCTACCACAGTGCAAGGGATACTGCTGTAAACCTTCTCCAAGTCCATAAGCTCATTAAGACTGCTTGAGCAAACTCCCACTAACTCCAGTGTTGTTATGAGTGTAAAGGGCTGCTCCAGTGTTTTATGACCAGGATGAAAACCACATTGCTCCTCCTGAATCTGAGGTTTGTCAGCCTGCTGGACTCTGGAAATCTGAGAGGTGTGATTGACCTGTAGTTGGAAAACACTGTTTAGTCTTCTTTTTTTTTTTTTTTTTTTTTTTTTTTTTAAAATGGGAGACTACCATGCCAGTTAGCCAATCCAGAGGCACTGTGCTCCACCTCAATGCAATGTTTATTTACCCAGAGTGCTGAACAAAACAGAAAATTAAAGAAATTCCTTGGTTTGATTTGTAATGCCAGTTGATTAGATCCTTTTTGAGAGATAAATTTATTTGATTTAAAGACTCCTGGCTTTAGATCCTCATGAGGAGGTGTGTAATCTTGCCACCAACTAAGCCACTTGTTAAACTGACAAAACTTTTGATCCTCTACTCATATTTAACCATTTTTCTCCATCTTTATTAATTTCCTTCAACTGTCATTTACTAATTTCTTATGATTTTCTCTGTGTCACAGTTATTCTGCTCTGTTCCATCTTGTCTACCCTCCCATCTCCGGCTGTACATGAATGAACCGTGAGTTCATTAAACATGGCATTTTAAAATAAAATGGCTTGCCGTCGATTGAATGGAGAGAAGTTTTCTAATGAAATGAGGGGAAAAAAAGAGCTTGGTCATCTTTCATTTTGAAAAGAGGAACACATGAATGGTAATCATTTCACACCATCTCTGTTGATCTCACTCTGCCACTTTACAAATAATATAAAAATAAAATACAACGGCATAAGTGAGTACACAACATTTACATGTATGTGCACAGTAGCACACAGTGCCATCAATGTTGGAAAAATTGTATGTCGGACAATAATGAGTAAAAGCATTTTGTGCAATCTCATCTCTGGTAATTCACTCACAGGACTGTATAATGTGCAAACTTGTTTACAGACAGCAGCATAAGAAAGCCATAAATTCAGCAAAAGAGTAATTTCCAATGTACAATAAAATGGTCATTACATACCACCGACTGCTGTCAGCTACAGCAGCAGTAGTTATAACCATTTATTTTATGCCAACATATCATTGTTGAACATTATTGTATGCATGTGCAATCAATTTCCAATACTGCTGTAAAGCCAGAGGCGTGTATCCACAGCATCCACAGGCTAGTCACAGGTGTGACTATTGATATTCTGGAACAGAAAAACAGATGAAAACCATAAAAAAAAAAATTAACAAGGAAAAAAGTTGACAACTATTAAGACACAAATGGAAGATGCTGAGCAATCAATGTGGAGGTGTATTTTGAAAGTTTCCATAATGCAAATGTCAATATCATGTTTTCCATGTGCGGGGAACATGAAAACATATCCTGTAAGAGTCACCACAAGGAGAAAGAGAAATGGACTGCTGGACCCTGCCAAAACCCAGCAAACATGGATCTGCAGATTTAGACCCCCCCCCTCCCACCACCACCAGTAGAGTGGATTGTTCATTTGTTAAGTCCCCGAGGATAAACGATAGCTATTAGTGCAACATGGGGTGTGCCATTAAAGCAGCATGTGCAAGTCATCATACCATCACTGCTGACACGGCCATGAGCACAGCGAGCCTTGATATGTATTTGAATCAATAGTGCCAGAGGGGAGCTCCATGCTCATGTAGAAACACAATAAACATCTTTGTCACACTGGATGGTCTTCATTCTCAAGAGCCACGAAACCCTTTTAATGGAGTGAACAAACCTTGGACAATTATTTAACTGATACATTTTCAATTATTGACAATCATTCTTGTTCAATGATAAAATAAACTAGAATGCAATGCAAGTAATGTAGTTCATTATGTAAAGAAATGTGCTTTTCTTGCTCTGACTTACATAAGTAGTAGTACTATACTGCATTCCATATAATATGAGAGTTTTGAGCTAACAAAATTATAGTGTTGTAAAAACCAAGAAGCAGTCTGACACCTAAACTTTTCTAAAAAACCACAGCTTTTAGTTTTTAAACAAATGGCCCATTCTGGAACTTGAAACTAAAAAATTTTTTTCACAATCTCTCGGCAGATAAAGGCTGTTTCCCCTCTTTCCAGTCTTTATGATTGGATAAACTAAGTGGCTACTAGTTATGGCCTAGTAATCAGTTATGAGTTTAACAAAGGAGAGGAATGCATTTGAAGATTACAGTATGTTACATTATGAACTAGTTATTGCAGTAAATGCTGTTTAAACACTTCCCAAATTCATGAAAAAATGTTGGACACTTTTCTAAGCCACTGGCGAGAAAATCAGAATTACAGTCTCCAAAGAAAGAGAGATGATTTGGTTTATCAAGAGAAAAAAGAACCATAAAGGTAATGGAGGATATACCCTGCAGCTGCATATGTCAGCTTGGATCAGGGCTCCAGTGTGGTGTGATAGCAGGCTGACAGCAGGAGGGCAGCAGTGGACTTTTTGCCTCTAAGCTCCCTGATTGCTTTGACATCCGTGGCATTCTCGAGTAAGAGAAAAAACAGCCACTGCAGACAATCTTATTAACATCTAAACAATGATAAGGGTGTGACACAGCTTCAGTTGCATCCAACTTAAATCTAAAGCAGTTTATGTTTATACAATGAAAAAAAAGAAACCATGGAGATGCATTTTTAGATCACAGGATTTGTTCTCTGATGAAAGTCGAGTAGGATCACAGTAACGATTATGAGCATCTGTCGTCTGGATCATTGCATTCAGTTAAGCATTTGGGTGAACTTATGAGTGTAATTTTGTAAATGAACACGTTCTTGTCCGTCTCACACATTTATTCTTCTTCATTCTCATTAAATATCTCTAACACCAAGTAATATATCTTGTTATGGATGGAATCCAGTGCTAAGAGCCATATTAGTTAAACTGAGGGGCTATGTTCATTGAAAAAGTCCAGCTTGACAGGCTCTCCTATTACTAGGTTTCATGCAAGAAGATTGTAGGGCTTGGTGTCAAAAACTGCTTAAAATCTAATCTGCCAGCTGGAGATGAAGAGACTACCTGCCAGCAGTATAGTGTGAAACAGATACTGTGTTTATTAACTCCTCACAAGCAACTATATTTTTAAAAAAAGCTACGGTGTAGAAAACACTTACATTATTCTAATGATTTGAATTTGCTATTTACACATCCAGTTTCAATTTATTTTTATTTTGGTCATATTCCTGGCCATCTTATCAAAATGAACCCAATTGTTAATCTCATCTTGTTCTTTTTAATCTTTGAAAAGTTTGAAACTACAGGAAAATAATCAGTGCAGTGTCACTGTAAAGACATTGAAGATAACTCCCATTCTCATTTTTCTTTGATTACTTTATCTTTTTTTTTTCAGCTATACTATAAAGTCAGCGTTTTCAGCATTGAACAAAAAGCTAGGTTTTGGTGAATGTAGATAGAAAAGAGCAAGGATTTAAGCAATAAAATAACCAAATAATTCATTTATTTCTTTTACAAAATGGAATTAAGGGTAAGAATGATTGCAGTCATAGAATGCACCTTCTTCAATTTTAGCTGAGCTCTTAGGGTATGGCCATTATTGCAGTAATACAAGTGAGTAAAGCTTAGTTTTAGTTTGCATTGATTTAATACATTTGAGATTCAGATCAGGTTACCAACGTCTGTCAGGTGTTAAGTGATGCTTAATAAGAATGGATATAAAATGAGAAAAAGCTAGGCCTTTCGATGGATGTGAAATAGGTGAATTGTATCTTAATACTTTGCATTGAAATGAGACTAGCTTATCTCCATGAGAATTTTATTCTAGATGCAAATGATGCATTACATATTCAATAAGGTGAGACTGCAAAGACTGTTTGCTTTCAGTTTAATATATTTTTGCAGCAAGGGTTATGAAATTTTATCATGTTATAGTGACCACAGTTTGGCACAAGATCAGGTCCCTTGACTCTTTGACAGATCAGTAGGTTATGATGTCTAAAGCTTGTGTTTCCTTGTGCTCAACAGAAGAAAACTGAGTGTTACATAAATAAATTTCAAGAGCATATATAATGTAACCATCTTTTTTACAAATGGAACTTACCCACGTGTGTCAAGTAAATGGTCAACAACTGTTTTACAGCTACTGAGTACCATTTGTGGTCTTGCTAATGTGACAGACCGGAAACAACTGGCAGCTGACTAAATAGTGCTGTGGTGCTCAAAGACGCAGAGAGGCAGCCAGTTGGCAGAGCTGCATCACAAAAGAATATCCTGATCATTAATTTCAATGCTTAAAAAATTGCTCTCTCATAAAAAGGTGTCATGTAGAAATAAACCATGAGTTTTGGAGACCGATAACTATCTCTCTGATTTTGTTTCTGATCTTTGTCATAAAATGTAATTTAAAACATTTTCGATTGCAAATTGCAGATAAACTGCACATTGTGGATGAGAATGTGACCATTAACACAAAAGCTACTTTTCCTTCCATGGTGTGACAATTATCTCCACAGACAAAAACACACAATTGTCCCATATGAGAAATTAAGACCTTTTTCTAATCAGAATTCGAGGAAATTAAATTTTCTACAAAGCAAAGAAGGTTTAATAAGATTATATTTTAATAAAAAAGCTTAAACACAGAATATAGCATATTGCTTCAGCTTGCTGTCCTGTCTCACTTTAGTGGTCTAATATTTAAAATCAATCTGCTAATCCTGCCTATTCAACTCCATTTATCATCCCAATAAAAGCCTAATAACTAGTTACATTGCTTCCCTTGGTCTATCCCTCTTTCTATAAGGAGTTTACCCCTTTAATGTGTTATCAGTGGCAGGAAATGAAAGCAAGTTCCAGAAATCACTCAGAGGAACAAAAGGTGACAAAAAGTATCATTTCAAGACCTCCTTATTGCCGATAGATGAGATGGTGAATGTCATAATATCTATGTCACCATCAAGTGTTTGGAATATCAGCTTTATTACATCCTGAGGGACAGTGAACACTCCAATCACTATGCATTTAATTAACGACTTGGCAATTATTGCCACATTGTGAATTAGATTTTATAATCGCCTTACCCCTCGGCAATTTGTAAAACAAATACCAGGCAAAGCAGTGACGTGAAACAAACAACTCATTCCCTCTCATAGCCTTGGTGTATTAATGCATACTGCAGACTTTAGCTGGGAACTCTAGCAGCTTCTGGCATCTTGAAGTTTAAAGAGAGAAGGAAAAAACAAAAACAGCTATTTTGTTGGAGTTTTGTGTGAATACCCAAATATATAAATCAAAGTTATAAACACTAAAGGCCAAGCAGATGGTGAAAAAAATTGAGAAATATTAACAGTTTATCTTCAAATCCATGCCCACAATGCAGTGGATTATTCTACTTAGCCGATACCGTGAAGTGCAGTTATTTGTTATAAGGAGTAATGTATTTCGAAGCTGCAGGGAAAGTCCTTCTAAAACATCACCTGACACGCTGGCTTCTTGTCTGTTGTACCTGTTCCTACCAGCCTCCTTCAATTTGCTTTGTGCGGTGGAGTGGAAATTAAGAATGATAGGTCTTCTAAGTGTCTGGCCTCCAAACACTCTTTCTAAACTGCTCTCTCCACAAGTGTGCCACTTATTTATAGATGATGGGTACGGTGGATTAGCAAGAATCCCCAAGCCTATAGTTTGGAGAAATGACTTTGAGGGCTTTTTGGCAGGGTCCAGCAGTCCATTTCCCAGCACAAAACCCAGCTGAGCCTTCTGGCCCGGGTTTTAGACATCCCACTCAGCGGCTACAGACATGACACACTAAGGCTCTTTAAGAAGGGTTTAGGTTTGTGCTAAATCCTGATGGTGCTTTCTTCCTCTGAAGATGAGGGAGTTCTTTAATTTACTATGTATACTTGCATTCAATTTTTCAAGTAATTTCTGTGCAGCCTTTCGATGTAATAACATATTCCCCTCCTTTAATTTGGACGGTGTATAAATATCATTTGAAAGACACCTTTGAGTGGATATTTTCCCACATCTGAAATGATAGTTTAAACAGCAGAATTGTTTGAATTGGGCGTGAATAACTGTGCTGGCCATGCGTGTCTGTACTAGATTAGTTGTAGGTGACAGTTTGCCCTGGCAAAGATCTGGGTCTTGGCACATATTGGCACAACTGCAGAGTATCGGCTTCTTGCTGCTACATCTTCCCTTCTCTACAATTTGATTTGAAAGGACTGAAAGATTCAAACCACATTATGGCTGGCCAGAACATAAATCTTGAATTTGCATACCAGTTTTCCTTCTATGTTGATAAGCAGGGCATCTCTTGGTCTCCCTTGGTGGTACACAGCCTTTCTGTCATGAGCAGAGATACAAAGTGCAGCCATGCAAAGCAACCACGCACTTTCAGGTAGAAGGGCAGTATTTCATATTTATCAGCTTTCCAAAGAAAGTGCAAGCCTTGCTGTATGTTTATAGAAAGAGACAAAATACAGCTTTCATGTGCCCCTAAAGATGTTTACACAAACAAAAATCGAAAGCTTTTTTCCCGTGATTTATTCATTCAGTCGAATTTAAAGATTTGTCAGTCTTAGATAGTTTCTAGTGTCAAGTAGCACAAAGACAGGAAAGCAAAAGGGTGGGGATAGACAACACACAGAAAACCACAGGACTCAGGTCCGAAACTGAACAAGGCAGCCCCTCTTTAATATAACCAGTTTCCTAAATGTAACTTCTCCAAATTAAATCTGTGATTACACCTGAAATAAAAACAATGAAGTAACTTACTACAGGAAAACCTCATGGTTATCTGCATGTCTCCAAGTCTTCTACTGCTTCCGCAATCACTGCTCCGATAACTTCTCTCTCAGATTGCTTTCAGGGAAAAGCTTTGAGAGACACGTAGTATCCTACGTGCCAATCTGATAAACAGAGGAGCATTTCAGAACTAAAGAGTTTATTTACTTCCTGAGCTGGCAGAGGCCAAAACAGATGAAGAAGAGAATGAATAACAGATTGTTCAGCCTTCAGGTCTACTTTTGAAAATCAACTCCTGTATTCCATACTATTTACTAACTTTCTCCAGAGACTTTACTTGTCGCCCACCACCACCAAGTCTGTGAAACCTTCCGTATTCAATTGTTCCTACATGACTATTACCTAAACAATCAGGTTTTCTGATTAAAGAAGAAAAGGAACAACGGTCATTTCCTTCCATCCCGTTTTAAACATCTATGTGTGGTATATCTGAATATTTGCTTTCAGAATCTGGTGTGATCTTCCATTGACGAGCATTAACTGCAACTACAGATTTATAATTACACCGGCTCACTTCTGATCCTCAGCTTGGTAGAAATTGATGGAATTACAACTGGGATGCTGTGTTTCTTCATATAAAGCTTGCACTTGAGGTTCTTTCACTATATTTGTCTACATTAAGGTCATGACTTTGATTTGACCATTTAAAAACATTACCACATTCTCCCTTAATTAGACTTTGGTGCATCCTAATGCACTTGGTTTATTGTCTGTACAATCCACCATCTCTTGAAATTCAGTTTACAGAAAGATGTTCAAACATTTTCTTTTTTAATTCAAAGGTATGCTTTGGAATTTACTGTTCCATCAATCATGTCAAGACACTGTGGCCCAGATGCAGGTGAAAAGGCCCAAAGCCCCTTTAGCTAACTGCAAATGTGCAGTAATGTTTTTGGAGAGTGGCTTTCTCCTTGCTGATCAGCCATACACACCACTGCTCTTCAGTATTATACTTTTCAAGGACACATAAACTATTAACCTTATTCCATGTGAGAGGGGCCTTTTGCTGCTTAGAGTGTTATCCTTTTGTCACATTGATCATTTCTGAGTAGGAATTGATTCTTACATTTGAACACAGCATGTCGAACTTCTAATTGGTGGAATAATCAGATGGTTTTTTTTTATCCTTCTCTTGCCTGAGCATCAACGACTCCTTTTGAAATTCTTACAACTGGTTTGTGACATGTTATGCTTCCACAAAAGACTTAATCAGAAATCCCAGGTCTTATGCAACTGCAATGTCTGAGTACATCCAAGGTCTTAGTTATATCCATATCACTCTAAACAAGCAACATTAGCTTATTCAGGTTTTTCCCTCATCTGAAAAGCACCACTTCTTTTTTACAAACTTTGGTGGTTTGAGTGTTGCCTCATCCTGTGACAGAAATGAGAAACCAGCTTTCACTCATAATAAGCAGATTTGGCAACTTTGGCACCTTGAGCCTATATTGTGTGTCAAGATGTTATGAAAACTCTAGTACGATGCAACATTTCAATAAGGTTTATATATATATATATATACATAATGATATTGGCATACTCCACAAAGCTTAATTAGATTATTGAATATGACCTCATTCTGACTCACAACTTAGTCTCATATGTTAACTGCAATAAAAAGACGAGGGAAAAGTGCAGCCTTAACTTGATTCCTATCACTGAATGACGATCAGATTCTCAGACTTGAGCTGTAAGATGCACTTTACAGCTCAAGTCTATGTGCTGCAGAGAATTCTAATCAAGATATTCAGATTATGCTGAAGAAGGTTTCTGATTTAGTCCATTGGTTGTGTGAATGAATAGATGTCAAATTGTCTGGCTGAGTCTCTCTTCTTGTACTCCACACAAAGGAAATGTACATAAAAACAAATGTAAGTTAAAACTTTCTTTGTAAGAATTTTCTAATGTTACAGAATAAAATTTTTTTTTTCCAAAATATTTTTTTCTGCAGAAACTTTTGAAAGCATTTGTCCCCTAAGGTGCAAAAGAAAAGAGTGAAAGTGCAAAAAACTCTATGGAGGGAAAACTACCATGGAGGGAATTCCTCAAACGAGAATATTAACCACCTACTTCGCTTCTCCTTTTAAGAAACAACAATGGTGCCTGTACTTCTTTCCCCTGGCCTCTCCAGTGGTTCTCTGTTCAGAAAACAGCCAGAGCTGAAGATTAGCAAGCCCTAAGTGAATCTGCAATATGAGCACAGTCTCCTTTGATTACAGCACTGAGGGAAGGCTTCGCTTTGGGTTGCTGCACTAGAGGGGATGGAGAAATGCTTTAACTGCTCCCTCACGAATCTGTCCACTGCTTACATGAGAGAAGCTTACAAAGGGATGTAATGAAGCCAGACTACAGTCCATGTAATATGCTCAATGTTAATTATTTAGTGTCACTGACAGTTGTGAGTTGCTCTGACGCAGTCGTTTAAGTATGCTTATGATGGAGTTTCTTACTGTATAGCTATACATGTAAAATGTTATACAAAACATGCATAATAACTGCACATTATTCTCCAGCTTCAGCTACACCAGACAGTTACCAGACATGTAACATGCAATACTGGCAAGGATAAAGCCTACTTTCCATGAGTCAATTTGAATAATATTTTTTTTTACAAAGTACATTAGGCTCATTTGGTTGAAAAAGCATAGGTGGGTGCTGTTTCTTCAACAGAAAGTGATCCCACAGAAAGGGATTTCCAGCAAATTATATTCTAAGTGCAATCACAAAAGTTAGAGCTTTGCTAAAGCTTGTTTCACTGGCCTCTGGTTTCAGATGATACTGTAATTAGTGTTCAGCACAGTCTGTGGTGGGGAAATTGCAAACTTTGACTCCACAATTCCCGTGTAAAGACATCAACTGACCTATCAGGCTTGGAAAACAATTACACCATCAATATCATCATTATCTGCTGACCTCTCAGAGGGCTGATTGAGCCCTCAAGTCAAAGCCGAGCTCAGAGACAGAATATATATGGCATACATATTACACTTACATCTTTATCAGGGACAGTTAGTCAAAACCCACAGAGAAGATCAATTATTATCACAGAGGAATCATAGCACACTCTGTAAACTCAATGACTGTAAGCATGGGAAGATTATTTCACAAGGACACCAAAATACTTTATGTAAACAGACTCAGTACACCACAGGGCCCAATTTAACGGCAGGAGTTTAAATATTCTCTTTAAAGTGCTGTGCAGCTGCAGTCTTGTTGTACCTTGGTAACAGGCGGGAGGCCTTGGCTTGCATTCAGAGGATGGAAGTACCAGGGAGAAGCCTCACATTGCTACAGCGGGTAAAGGTAAACCAGCAATTTCAGCAGCCATGCTTTTGGCAAATCCAAGTCAGTTTTTCCTGCTACTTCTGGTTCTTGGCACTGTAAATGTTGATCACACAAGAAGTGCTATTTTTTGCAATAAACACTATTCAAAGATGGGTCCCGAAAAAGGTTTCCGAAACGGTGTGATGAACCAAGTTCATTTTAGACTGTTGAAATAGTCTGTTGTTGATTTTTAAGTGTTTAAGATAATTATCCTTTAATAGAAACCATCCTCTTCATTTCCCTCTACTTTTTTGATGGTTTAATGTTTACTTTTAGAATTTCCTTGTGTTGAATTGAACTAAATGTTTCCTCTAATTACAAGAGATGCTGGCATTGTTGCTTGAATTATTCCCAGACTATGTGGACTAATGTGGAAACTACTGCTTATAGGATTTGATATTTATTGAGACCTAAAAATAGGTGCCAAGAAAAGAAAAAATATATAAAATCTTTGTAAGTTTCAGATAGTTCCAGAGTATAAAATCTATGGCGATCTACTGGCATAAACACAATGTTGTAACGAATTGTACAAGTGTAAAATCCTTGGGAAATAAGTGTGTTTTCTATTTTCTAGAATCAGCTATTTAAATTAAAAGACTGCTGGTCGTCCTCTTTGCCTCTGCCATCTTCTGTCACCATTTTACGACAGAAGCTCAAAAGGGACAAACCACACACTGGCTCTACAGAGTTGGTTTTTTTTTTCTTTCCCCACTGTAAGGGGGACATTAAAATTTTGTGTTCCTAGATGAAACTACATCCAATATAATGGATATTTAATTCAATTTAATTTTCATCCAGTTGTTTTACTTATTTGCCATTATTCCAAGGACTCTTAATAACTTCAACTTAATTTTTCAAGTAAGAAATTATTTGATCAATAAATTGATCCCCCTCATGACGGTCTCCTGAGACAAGGGCAGTAGTTAAATTAAATGGTCAAGTTGAACTGTAACCTCATTCAGACTCTTGCAGAAGTCCCTTGTTTGTTTACAGGCACAGCCAAATTGAGTGATGGTCATAGCTCTACCAGGAACCCTGACAACATCACATATTGACTATTTGATTAATCAAGTCTATTGTCATCATCATTAACTGGGATGTACAAGATATT
This sequence comes from Leuresthes tenuis, assembly GCF_036924035.1. Lineage (NCBI taxonomy): Eukaryota > Metazoa > Chordata > Actinopteri > Atheriniformes > Atherinopsidae > Leuresthes > Leuresthes tenuis. Next base: position 10,501,302 of record NW_027325365.1, on the reverse strand, counting down.
ACCACCAAATTTACCTTCAAGACCTCAATTAGATCTACAGTTCTGTATATCTTAATGTGCTCATCTAAGCATTAGCACTTTGGTTCAACATGCAAGTTGAAGGATGAATCAATAGACCTGATAAGTGTTTGTGGCCTTAGTATGTGAACACTTTATTATAACAGATCAATGAAGGGGATAAGTGTCCTTCCTGAAATCTAAATGATATGTCAATGGTTCAATTGTGTGTAAGAGGTGGGGAGTTAAATTACACTGTGCTGTTTAGTACAGAACATTGCAGAAAACAAGTAGAGAACATTGAACTAATTCATGATGCCTGATTGACCAAAAACATCTTTGATGTGCCAATTCTTCCATAGGTAATAAAACTAATTGTCACATACCTGCTGAGCAGTCAGAGCAGCATATAGCAGGACAAGAGTAAAGTGTACATGAGTCACATTGGAATAACGTTAGTAATTTGACCAGCACACATCAGTTCAAGCTTTCTTTTACAGAGGGCTAAAAAACAATTAGTGCAGCTGTAGTGGGGTTGTGCATGAGGACCCTAGTTAATGGAATAATGCAACGTAGAGAGCACTGTAGCATGCCAGCATAATGCAAATATTTACCTTTCCACTTCAGCAGAGCACGATGAGCCAAATATGCATCTCATTTACATCACAACATGAGGTGTGGTGTGCAGGAGAGAACATTTAGGTTGGGAGACAAGAGGGAAAAATAAGATCACTCAATTTATATCCATGGGAGATTCCTCCCTTCATCTCATACAGTGAGAAACTTTGCCAAGCTTAATGTTGAACATTACATGTTGACACACAAAAAAAGGGTTTACTCAGTATCACCAAGTGCTTCTTAACACTGCTGATTTCAAGTCACTAAAGTAATATATTTTTACCCAGTTCTATGACATCTAGCGTCAACAAATGGCAGCTAGTTTTGCCAGAGGCAGCATTTAAATTTAAATTGCTGCTCTGCCACTGGCTTTCTTTGCAAATGTAGTTCATGGATATGCAGCAGTTTCATTACCTTTACATAACTGTCATCCCTTTAACAGTGTAAAGCTGATACAAATGCTCATTTAATGGCTTGAACCTTAATGAGGACTTGAAAAATTCATAAGAGATGACCATTAAGGTTAAAGCCTTGCTGAGGTTACCCCTCCAGTGTGTTTCTCCAGTCACTTATTAATAGATCCCTTGCATGTTTTTGACACAGACTGTCAAAGATACCATTTGCACTCTTAATGAAAGGGAGATTTTACATTATGCTTGTTCGGCAAAAAGATGACTGAGCAAAGGGATAGTGCAGGATTCCCCTTTATTCATCCATCTCAGCAAATGAGAAGAGACAGAGAGATTTGAGAAGACTGAAAAGCTGCAGGCACACAAGTTAGCCAACTAAGACTAGCTGATAAGATCACTGACGGACTCATATCTACTGTTGTTGCTCTATTTAATATTTCATTCTAGCACCTTTTTTGTATTTTCTCTTCAGTTAATATTACATTTCAAGCTTTTGTCATCTTGTTCGGTTATGTGCAGTCAAGAAAAGTGAAAGGATGAGCTCAAAACTGTTGAATCAAGAGAGGGACAGTAGAGTTTCTAATGATGCAATATCAGGCTGCTACAGTACCGGAGCTTCCATGTCATTTATGTACAGCTCGGGTTATCTGTATTTCGACATTCACCATCAGTTTGATTTTAACCGGAATCGTAATTTATGGCTATTGGCTGACCAATGAATCATGTCAAAAAATGTGATTAAGGATGAAAGCCTTGGTACAGGATTTCTATCCAACATGTGACAGGTATTATTCCGGCATTAGTGCCCTCTATCTACAACTCCCATTCTTCCTTTTTCACCCTTGCTTTGCCTGATTTTCTCACAGAACAAACTTCCATGTAGGAACCAAAGAAATTCAATGTGACAATCTTGGCAGGATTTTATCCTCAGGATTTAGAGGTCATTAGAGTGGAACTCGTATTCTTCATTGGGAAATGAAACCAGGCCCATTTTGCTCTGTTACCACATAAAGAGCCTCATCAAAGTATTTTCCCGTTTGCTTCAACCTGCTCTTCCAAGCATTAGACTGTAAGGAATTCATCCTGTAAAACCTACAGTGGTGTGAGCTTCCCAGCACAGCATCTTTTCTTCAATATTAAACTAGAAAGTGAACAGCATAGCTAACCAAAGCTATCCTTCCCCATTTAATTCAAAGGAGACTCACACTCCATGTTTTTTCAACACCTTTTATATGGAAAGGTGAAAAGTGTGTTTCTGACAGAATCCAGCTCATACATGAACAAACATGAGCACATATCTCCAAATTCTTTAACATGTACACACATATGGCACACATGATCCATAGCTGAGTGGCAGACTGATAAGGCAGAGGAGACACACAGCTAGGCCTCTTAGCTAGTTCCCAAGTGTGACTTGCAATCTCTAGTAAAGAACATTAAGAGCTTTCACCACACCAAGGGCTTTCCCTTTGCGTTTCTCATAAATCACTCCTCTGATATCCCAGTCTGCATTTGTTTGTTCTGTTTTTGGGGTTAGGCTGCAGAGTAGGGTCCGAGCCAGGTTCATCTGTTCACACGATCATAGAAGAGAAATCTTGCATCTTACCTTTATTCGTCTCTCACATGCACTCTGGTTTACTTATCTCTTATCTTGGGGCCCAGCGACAACGTTAATAACTATGTGCCACAGCGAAAGGATTTTATCATCTGCTAGACTCTGTGGAGCCCCATTTTTATGGCTGATCAAAATCATCAAAAATAGAATGTGCCAGAAGGGTTAAGATACAGTATCACACTGCTCCGTTCTTGCAGCACAGATGGTTGGAATGTGCGTTTTTTGATTGCATTACAGTTTTGTCATGACAGTTTTTATCTTTGCCTTTACAGTGAACATGTACACTACTTCTACATATTTTACATTTGTGAGGTTTACAGTTTTCTTAAGCCGGTTTATTCAGTCTTTATCAAGGAGACAAGAGGCAACTGCACAAGTGATGATGCTGTAATATCTGCAAACTCCCCATGGAGAGTTCAAGTTTCAAGGTGAAGTGCATGTTATATGAAGAAATGAAAATGGCAGCTAAACAGAGATATGGATGAATGTGTGAACTTTAAATTAATCAGTTTCCTAGCGATACATTTTCATCATAATGTATGTATTCTTTTTTTATGCAGTCTGCTATTCACTCTATGAAATCATGACCCATGTCTATCTGAGACACGTTAAGCTTTGAAGTGTAAAATACGCTATGATCCATCTATAACTGCTGTAGCAGCTCGTATTCATATATAGATCTGTTTCCAATGTGTCCTTGAACGAAACACATTCATCAAAATTCTGAAAGAAAACCAAAATCTTAAACATTTTATAAACCTACTTTGATAGGTACCATATTGATGGATTGAGTTGTACTGGGTCACATTTAGGTTGCTAATGCATCAGTCCCAATCCACAGAGAAACACGTCTCGCATTTTGAAAATATTCTTGCTGTTTGACCTTCACTGCACAAGATAATATGCAGATGTTCATGCTAGAAATCTTCACAGTTGTGTGCTTGCAAGAACAAAAAAATTCTTGCTTTGAGTGTGGAATGTGCCACTTGCACTTGAGTGTGACATTGAAACTTAAAGCCTACTTTGTATTACTTCAAAATTTGAGAACCTTCTATAACATTCTCTTCTTCTGCATAAATATGACTTCAAACACAAGATTTTTATGCAACCCAAAGAAATACATAAAACTAACAAACAAAAATACAAATGAGACCAAAATATTGTACTTTGTCATTTTTTTTAGGAGACTGATATTACCACCAACATGTTTCACTGATAGGATAAGAAACTATGCTGGAGAGAGGTGTTCTTCTTGAAAAATGGCTACATTCTTCCTACAACCCTGTTATGTGCACCACTATGTGGTTCTCCTGGTGGTGGATTTATCAACATTAACAATGAAGAGATGCTCAGAATTTCATAAAGCTCTTTGTACGCAAGCCACACCTGCAAACATCTGGCTTTGAACCGCAATCTGAAAATGTTTAGTCTCCATTCCTGCATAAATTGACTCTCCAACAGTCATCGGCTCCAGCTTGGCATAGCCCTGATGCAAACAAAACACCTGGGTGTATACATCAGTTTTCACAGAGGATGCTGCAGTGGGGGCTAGAATAGTGAGTTTTCTTTCTCTTTTCTGAGACAGAAGTTTACTGACACAAACATCTTGCAAAAAGGCTACAAGCAGCATCTTGTAAAATTAAAAAGATGAGATTAATTGATTTTACAATCTGTAAGACAACTGGCAGCCATTTCATTACAAATATTAAACTTGCCTAACTTGGAGAGTGTTGCTTATTAGAAACTATGGTCCAACAAAGCCTGTAGGATATAATGTAATGGCATACCTTATGTTGTCGTAATTATATGGCTATCCCCTGGGAGGTAGTGGTGTACTGGACCGGTAAGTTGTTACCCTCAGAGCACTGAGGGTAAATATGCTTCTATTGGCGGTGGGAACAGATTTAATTAGCTTTTAGCATGTGTATCTGTGTTTAAAAACCCTTACTGTCAAACTGTTAAATACTTCAGCCAAACAAAATGTATGTAAAATTTATACTATCCATGGCACTTTTTGTTTATATTAACCACTTACATTTAGCAAACTAAATAAAGATCAATAAAACAGAATTCATCTCACTGAATAGCGAGGATAGCAACTGGGGTTAGCAATCTACCATAACTAATTGATATAGCTGATTCTTTCCAGATGATTGAGATCTCCAATATATCAGTCACAAAGGACAAAAATCAAAAAATCAAATGCAGTGTCATGCAACTTTTTTCAGCTCATTTGCTGTGTTTACTAAGATTTCAACAGATTGAGGCGATGAAATAAGCTGTCAGGGCACAACTGGTCCTGTCAACTGCAAACTTCCAGCTGAGGAAACAAGATGATCGGGACAGGAGACCTTCGGATATTGGAACTCAGCCTGACAGCCTCCCAGTGAGAGTTGGCTCCACTGTAGCACAGTCACCTCCATCTCTTTTCTCTTTTAAGTATAGTTATCTACTTGTCAGGGGGAGGACAAGACACAGAGAGGAAGAAAGAGGGAGAGCGCTGCAGTACCTGTCTCCTCGTTCTGGGACTCCTCACTTGATTAATGAAACAATTGACTCAGTGATTAACACCTGTGCATTGAGTTACTAAAAAAAGCCCAAAGAGACCTGAAATGTCATGATATTGATTTCATCTCTTGCCTAAGAGCAACATCTATCTCCCTGTGTCCCACCGTCTGACCATGAAAATCTGAGCACGAAAATCTGAGCACAATGCAATCTTGCTAATTAACCAACTCATTAACATGCTCACTGGGGTTATTTTGCATTTGATCACAACAGTTCATGCAGGAGGCTTATTACCGTATCACCATTGTGTAATGGCCTGGATAATCTGGATCTGGATATTGCTCTTTATTCTCACATATAATCCATCAGAAATCAGTGGCTCAACTTTTCTATGAGGAGATATGTTGTACAACAACATGAGGAATTGCTACCAGAGGTTGACATTATGCACTTACCTAAAAGACTACTGTGTTGGAAGAAGCCTTAAATGCAAAACATTTCAGATAATTGTTTACATCCTGTAACTGAAACCCATAAGTGTAGTTTACCAAGACGATGAGTTTCCACCCCTGTGAACAAACAAAATGAGGAAGCGGCTGGGAATGGTCATAGTAAAAGAAAAAGTCCTTATCATTTACATTTTACTGTCCAAGGAGAAATTACATTATTGCATCAAATGTATATATCAAAGGGGTCAAGAGGGCCTCTTCATAGAAGAAGTCACCTTCCCTTGGGACCCTTTAAGGAAATTGAAAATGTGGATCTGTAACCTGCAATTCTTCAGCTGAGGTGCTGTGGGGGCAGGATAGGGAAAGTTCCGAAGCCTTTCTAGCCCTTTAAAATCCACTTAAGGCTTGTCTTGGCTAAATGCTAACATGAGAATGATTTAATATGAAATGATGCATAGGGTGATAATTTTATGTCAGTCCGGTTTCAATGCTATGGTCCTCTTTTTTGGAACATTCAAAGAAAAAGGCTTGTTTAATAGAGTTTAAATTCTATTGAATGAAAACAATATGAGGGTTTTCTCTTATTGATTTCTAAGTCTGTCAGAGTTTTTTTTCCCCCAGGATGAAAAACAAATCTTTGTTAACAGCAAGAGGTTACAGGAAAGCAATTTTACGCATCTTTCAAATGATAAAATTTCAATCTAATGTGAAAGTGTGTCATAAGATGGTGAATAAGGACGGTACAAATAAAGTTATTCAATTTCTCCCCTGCATTGCAGTTTATTTGGTCAAAATAAAGTCATCACTCTTATGTGGAACAGCATTTCAGAGAATTAATTTTCACCAACCCACATGGCCTGCAGATACATTTTGTTTTGACGCACAAATAGCAAGCTGTAGAGCCCCTCAAGAGAAAACGGCAGCAATATCTTACACAGCCACTTCACAACACGGAAAGAAAGACAATTACATTTTATTAACTGCAGCATATTTACTCCAACCATTTTGATAGAGGAATAGGAAGGTGGTGGTGAAAAGCTTGTGCAAAACAAAATCATACTGCACTGGTCAAATTAAACTGATTATGATAGAAAATTGGACGCAAGCAATTTGACTTTGTTTGGCCTTTTCACGAGACCATTAGTTCAAATATTGGACAATAATGTTCACGGACAACTGTGTCACAAAAAAGTATTTTTATCATCAGGAATAGCTTTTCCATGATGTGATGATGCACTCTTGAGACTTACCTGAAGCAAAACAATGATGACTTAAAGATGACTAAAATCATTTGACCAGGAATTGGTATTTGAGGAAGAGAAACAAGGTTTCACTGCAGCAGAAGTGACAGCTGGACTTTCAGCTGACTGTGGTCCTTACACCAGCAGAGAGGGGACAGCCAGCTGCCCAGATGGACCCTTACCAGAGTCCCACATGCCCCCTCTGCCCATGAGGCCTGTTAGCATCAGATGGTGCAAATCCTGCTGCCTATCCACATTCTCCATCTCCACTGGGCAATGAGCCGGTCACTGCGGGACAAAGTGGCAGCACAACATTTTCCGACAAATTTCAATGTTCAATTCATCAAATTGTGCAGATGCACATCAGTGGTCTGGCTCATTGACCAGCTGACACAGGTATGTGCAGCTGTATACCATGCATCTTCTCACTGACCCAAGGACATCATACATTGACAACTTTTCATATGATTGCTTGACCAGATATGCTTAACCTGATGTTGCCGATGCTCAGTGAAGCAAGAAAAGTACTAGCTCAACAAATAGTCACTTTTCTGCTTCATCTCAGGTGATATATTACGAATGTCAAGTTCGGACTGCATAATACCAGAATGAAAATAGCCTAACCCTCAAGACATAAGGCTTTAGGGACAAAACATGACCATGGTGGCTGATGTGAAATGTGATTTTTATTTTATTTTTATTTTTTTTTTAAAAGTAAAATGGTTAATGCTGTTTTTTTTGTTTGTTTGTTTGTTTTAATTATGACAGCATACAAATTAACAAAATTAACGTTGTGAGCCAGAACAAACAAACAAAACAAAAAATGCTAAATATATGACTTTCACATACAATTTGCAGGTGAAAATACTTAATAATCATAGCTAACTGAAAATCATCACTGACTGATAAACCAAATATTTAAAGATGTTGAAATAAAGTTTTGTATATATATATATATATATATATATATATATATATAGTTTTGTATATGTAATAGTTTGTGTCATCCTAACTGAAGTTAAATGCATGAAGGCCATTGAATACAGTAAAGCTATAATGCACATCCACAAGGGTAACCATCATCTTTATGATGGGTGTTCTATAATGCTGTGTGCCATTTTTCTTTGTCAGACTTCCCTAAGAAAACTCAGCTGAAGACAAATACAACAGATGGCAATAAAACAGTACTGAAATGAAAAATAATTTTGCTTGCTTTGCTCAAAGCCTTGAGGCATCAAAGTGATCTATATGTGCTGTCATGGTTTCTTTTTCACACTGCGAGGTGTGCATCGATTTTTTCTTCTCTCTGACATGAAAACATGATACTGTCAGGTGTGTTTTTTTTTTTATTCCTTGCAAAATAAGAACTTGAAAAAACAACAAAGGAACATTTTTATTTTATTTTTTTTACTTTTCCCCCCAAAAATTTCTAGCAACTAACATCCTCTGTATTATGGGTTTAATGTAGGTCAATACTAGGCAGGTGAGCACTCATAAAAGTTCAATTATTGCTTAAAACCACAAGTGGTATTGCTCATAGGTTTGAATAGAAGCACTGTTGTTTCTCAAGTTTGAAACCAAATCCAGTAATTTGAGTATATAACTATTTTATGCTCAGTCTATGCCAATGAACTTCTGTAGAAACAGTTTCTTCAGCACACAGCTTCCAATGTCATCGGTATGAGTGCAAGAATACATTTATCTTCCTTCACTTTGTCCACGAGTCCTCTCTTAACTTGGACTAAAAATGTTGTCATTTTGGAAAAATCACCCTAACTTTATCACAGTGAGGACTGGCATTAAAACTAAACATATAAGAATTGTATTTATGCTTTGAAATAAAGCCTTCAATTTTGCCATTGCCTTCAGCTAAAATATAAGCTCTTGTCATTTTATATTCCTGATGTTTTTCTTCTTCTTTTTTTAATGATATATTGGTTTGCATCTATAACGTATGTAAAGAAGTTAAACAATTTTAAAATTCTAGTTTTGATTGGTGAGAAAGTGCATTACATGACATGTATTGGAAAATTGAAAAAGTTTCTCTCTGAGATATTTCCAAAATGCGCTTATCACAAGCTTACATAAGTGTATCTTTAAATTCAAAAGATACCTCACCCACTTACTTTCAGGGACTGAGTAATTCCCTGTTACTGTTCGGGCTCCTCTTTCCATATGACAGAGGAGACATGAAGGGCTCCGTTTGCTGCAGACTTGTCACAGTGATTGCAAAAGCCATTAAATGTCGCTACACTGACAGCTGTTCGGGGTCATTCATCAAATGATGGAGTGAGAGAAAAAGTTGGAAAGATGATGCGAACAGGAGGGGTTGCAAATCTGTTGAGGAAGTGAGCGCACAGGTTGATGAAACTTTCCTTGGACGATTACCCCCAGGTTCAGCTGGTCCCCGTTAGGCTTTTAGACATTTCTCACTTTTTCTTCACTCAGAAGTTAGTTTTAACTTCTGGGCAGTGCAAAAAGGCACAGCATATTTTTGTCATTCATATGAAAGTGTACGGTTTATATTGTTACAATCTAAAATCTAAAAACAATTAGACGGCTCCTCTAAACAGCTTGATTTTTTTCCATGAGATGACACTTCTCTGGTACAACCACACAGGTGCATGGAGGGGAGAAAACCCAACAACTTTAACGTCTGACCAACTGACTTGTACTCTTTTATCAGGATCATCAAAACATCCAACAGCCTATATTTTAAATGAGGCAAATATAAAAATGAGAAAATACAAACAAATCAATCAGAAACAGTCACAGAGATTTTTTTAAACAGCAGGAAAATAAAATGCTGTGTTCGGTACCTGATTTTATGGTTTTAAACCAATCATTCTTCCAAGATTCAATGGAAAATACCCTTTCCTGAGATGTACCCATGTGATATAATTAATGGATAAAGATGTGGTGGAGTGAGATGTCAATCAAAAGGTTTCAACCAAAAATTGATCAATTCTGCAGGTTTGTGCTTAATGGACACATATCTCTCAGTGTCCAGAGCATAACTGAGAAACACTGCTCCACTTAAGTACTGGCAAAAATGCATCAGCAGCTGTCTGCCCTATTCCTTAGTGAGTCCTCTGTACAGTCAACACTAAATAGTGAATAAGTGAGTGAGTGAACAAGGGGGAGAATGGAATGACACCCAGAGTCATCTAAATACTAATATAAAGTAATAAAACAAGAAAGAAAAGAAACAGCAGAACACATAGCAAAAAAAAAAAAAAGTTATTAAACTTGCACTATTTAAATTGTTGGTTGGTGAGTGTTTTATGATGACCCTGTTAAAGACCATAGGCTGAAACGGGCTGTTTAAACATTAAAGTTGCTCTTTGTACAGCTATTTCTGCCAGAGTTATCAGCAAAAGCTTATAATGAATAGAAATGGGAAACATGTCTGAAGAGGTGTGCTACTTTTGCAAATACCATGACAAATCATTGACATAAAAAAGAAAAGTCTTTCCCTTCTGTATAAATGCATTTAAAGTTACCAATCTGTTGTTTGACATTGTGCTGATCAAGTCTAACATTTTCAGTTGTGCTATTTTGAGAAGCAGCCTAATTATCCCTGGCCAACTCTTCCTGTTCATATCACACTACAAACACACCCAGACACACACCTGTATGCACAAAGATTCTCATGTCCAAGTGACAAAGACGGGACCATCTTGTGGTGTTTATTTTTTATTTGCCTCTCAAGGACACAGACCTTTATCAGGGCTGACCAGCGCTGTGTGTCCCACCTTCCTCGCCTCCAGTATGCTGCTGAGTTATAGAGCCCCTGCTGATTCCCCTTAAAGGGCAGCAGGACGAGGGAGAGAGATGCAACGTATGCTTAACACTAAGCCAATGGCTCCAGACACTCTCCATCCATCACTGTCTGCCCTGAGCGACCTCTTTTTGCCTGCCATTCTGCCATTGAATTGCAGGGCTGCCAGGCCATGCTTACATTTAGTTAAATTATGTTAACTAGTTCTCTGAAAGAGCAGTCATTTAGAGGATTTCTGGGAAAAGAGCAAAGATATATTTTACACAAACAAACTCTAGGTATGCATAAAAAATGCACATGATGAAAACATCTCTGTTGCTGCAGTCAAGGTATTAATTTAGAATAATATTGAACTATTTTGAAACCTTTGTTTGGGCCTTATGTAATAATACAGCTTTAATCTGAAAATGTAAAGGAGCTGCATTTTTAGTTTCTTTGTTGTTGGAGATTGGCTTACCAGTCTAATTATGAGGTAAAATGATTACATAATGTGCCAAATTATAATTTCATAGCCCTTGTTGTTTCTCTATCCCTCTAATGAACACATTGCAATTAAAAGTAGAACACAGTTGGTGCAGAGGTGGTTCAGTGGGGGGCACAAAAAATAGCTTGTCAACTGTTTAAGGTTACATCTCACTTTGTGATGAGGCGAATCTCTGTATGCTTTGTGATTGTAAGAAGAATTAAGGCACTCCAATCCAAGTAATGCATGTATCGTGGTGATGTGGTAAAGGCTTACAAGATTATGATCCAGTTAATTGGCAGCTTGTGTGATTCTTACAGTATTGTGTGGGTTTAACTTTTCTAATGTACTTATCATCACTGCTGGACTTGGTGGGAGCTTCACCACAAACTATGTGATTTCCAGTGAGTTGAAATTAGGGAAATGACTCAATTTGAGGATTTTTTTTCAACAGTTGCACGTCACCCATAGAGATTATAAACCCATTGAAAGTTGTGATATCTTGAATCATATGAATATAATATATAGAAATGGCGCAATGAATGAATGAGAAATCAATGGGTTTCAACAAAGTCATGATTGCTCGCTACGAGTAGCTGCAGGAGTTAAATTATTAAAGTTATATAAAAGTACAAGGTTTTTGGATTTCGGTTTTTCTGCATAAACTATGTATTCTGAGTGAGATGTGGATTTATTACTTTAAACTGATCAGTTCATTTTGAAGTTGCTGCTCTTCTTCTGTTTCTGTGCATAGTATCAGTGCTTCTCAGGCTTTATATTTGCAGTTCAGTTGGCAACAGTGCTCACTTTGCCTGGGGTGTCTGTGTGTTCTTCCAGGTGATAATTAAAGTGACATTAAGTGGATCGCACGCTGCTCACTCATCTATGCAAGTAAGTGCTGAGTTAATAGGCAGCAGGAAATGGGAAACTTTACTTTGCCACAGCCTTGTTTGTTATTTGCTCCGAGTTCATGTAAATTGGGATGCTGCACACATGTGACTGGTTTCACATTTAATCTGTTTTGTCACCAGTGTCACTTTCAATAGTGTTTAGCACTAAGACTTTGTTTAGTCATTCCAGTGGGCTGTAAAAGGGCTCTTGTGGGGTATTTTTGAAAATCTGAGCTTTTTATTTTTTGATTTTGCAATATCATGTCCCATCTCCTGTTTTGGTCTCAGTTAATGGCAACTTAACATCTACAGTGCCATTGTGCTAATGCTTCCTCCTTGTGAAGCATCCATAACTGTTTTTCACGATTTCCCCTTGGAAAAAGAATGTTTGCACTTCACGGTCACTGTGGTATCGACTGAAGCAGTGAGAAGGAGGCTTACAAACATCAGTAATATTGATGTTTTGCTAATTTGCAAACATATACATATAGCTGACAGTAAACAAACGCAAACAAGAAAATTCATGGTTGCATGTGTAGATTGTAAATACTTTACTTTACTATACTAATTACTTTTACATCAACACATATAAGCACGCTCACAACCTTGAGCCTTTCCTTTGGCAATATTTACAAGACTTAGTACAAACCTCTTTATCGTCACCTACAAGCACATATAGAATAGAATTTGTTTTGAGACCCTCACCATGATTTATGATTAATGGTGAATGTATCGAATCCGTAAATCTCACAGATGGCAAGAGTTGTGTGACTTCCATGTTCGATAAAAGTTGACATTTCAAACCTTATGTAAGCTTTTACCCAACACTGAAATGATTATATAGCAGATGCTAGTAGATTGAGTGAAACACTTCAAATTTATGGTGCAAAACTCAGATTGCATATAAAATGTGGATAAATTTGCCCCCCCAACTATACTCTAGTCGAGCCTGATTAAACAACACAACATTAGCTTTCATCTTTGAAGCTGATCTTTACTACTCTTTTGCCTCTTGGTTTAAGCATCTTTAAATTATTTTACATTTCAATAGAGAATGTATGGTAATGATGTTCATAGTAAAATGACGAAATATAGCTGTCAGCAAGATAATTAGTATAATAGCTGTGCACATGTTCCAAAGGGATTATAAAACATGGGAACAAAGAAAACCTGCTTTTTTACTTTGTTCTGCATATTTCCCTATGTATCCTCATTTATCTCCTAAGAGAAAATTATAAACAACACTCTGGTTACTTAGTTGCACTGGCATCCAATTATATCTGGTTTAAACCCCAAGCATACAATTATATGAAAGAACCTAACATGTAAACATTTGCAACTTGAAGCCAGCCTTATCACTGGTCCAAGGTCTAAATCACCTCTGAGGTGAATGTATCACAGAGTTGTATTTACTATCTACCAAAGGGTCTCTGAGGGTCTTGTTTCAGGACCCTGTAAGGCAAGAGCTTTATCGACCATCCTTTTTAACTGTGCTTCCACTATGATTGCTGGAGTGGCACACATATCAAGGAAAGTTATTAGAAGATAACATCTTGCCTTTGCTCCTTTCATGCCCCCCATGTGGCTCCTGATGACATTTGAAGCTGCATGCGGCTCACATTACCTCCTTGCATGTAAATCCAGAGATGCCAAGTTTCTGTTTGAGATTGAGACACACATAATCCTAGTCAACAATGCTTTGACTTGACTTTAATCCTTTTGGAAGCTAAACCAATCAGACTGGAATAAACATTACCTTCAGGACAGTGTCTCGTTGTGCTGAAAAGAAACACAGGTCTAACTTTCTTACTTAACGCAGTGCTCAAGAAATAACTCACAGTAATAGAGGTTGTCATAACTCGTCACAGCAGACTCTCCACAAAAGGTCTGCAGAACACTTTTAACCAAAGAAATGGATAGTTTTATTTGCTATATTTAGTTCATGTATAGTGTGTGTGTGTTTATATTGCTTTCAAGTATCAGTGTTGGGGGGGGGCATGGTTGTCAGAAGGCCATGGTTGCCATAGAGACCAGCATGGGTGGAATAGCCACTAAGGGAGACATCACCAGTGTTTTTTCTAGTTCTTGTTCCCTCCTTCATTGTCTTCCTGTTATAGCATCCATGCAGTCACAGATGTCCTTCATGCGTTTGGTGTGGCAAATACATACCAAATGTCTTTCACCAATCTTCTGTTTTATGGTTGTACACAACACTCTGTATTCTGTTTGCACACCACCCCAGTATATGTTCCAACTTGTGGTCCCATTAACCATATTTATCGGTGCAATTTCTCACTTGTGAGGCAGGAGGAGCAATATTGTGTTCCCTGGTGTCATTTGCTATCATTCCATTTGTGTCCGCTAGTTTCATTGTAACGCAGCAAGCCAACATCAAACCCATTATATGACCTTCGCTCCTTGCTCCACACCCCTACAAACCTTAAAGTCCTGAGGATTGTGCAATTTAAGATTAAATATATTGGGCCTCTAAGAGAATTTGCGGTCACAGTTTAGATTAGTGAGGCTTAGGTGACAGAAAAAAAGGTAAAAAAAGGAAAAGCTGCAGGTTTTCTTTCTTGGCAGCAGTAAGACTGTCCAAACACACCAGAATATATCTAGAAACAATTAAGAACAATTTTCATTAATCAAAGAAGGATGGATTTTTATTCTTCACAAAGTAGTTCCTCATTTCACAAACGGCATGCATCCCTCTAAATATCAAACTTCTCACATGTGTGAGTCAACCCGTCCTCCTTGAATCATTCATTTCACTGCACATAGCCACAAAGTGGACATAAGGCCCAATTAAACGATTAGACATACTTGTAGAAAAGCCTCATTTATTTATTTTTATTGATTTTTCATTTGTGCTTGTTTAACTCAGTTTGACTCTGCAGTTTGTATTCATTAAAGAGCAACAGAGGAAGTCAGTGAGCATCCAAAATGAGACCACGCACAATTATAGTATCTGAGCATCGATCGGACTGAATATATCTTCCTCTATCAAACAAGATATCGAGAACTGCCCGATGCAGTTTGAAGAAACATTTCTATCCTTTGCTTTTAATTTTTGCAAATCAAATTGATAATGGATAAGGGAACCTCTGGTTTGTCTTTCTGTACAGGTCTTTAAGGATTGCAATGCTGATTCTCCTATTTAGTGTGACATAATCCTTTATCAAATGATACAAGAATGGAACAATCCCATTTATCAGCCATTATCATTTGTCCAACACTGATGCCTTTGTTCAAGAAATAGATAGAGACATACAGTATGACGTTGTCTCTCAGAAGTAAAGGGGGGAATAGTTTTGATGATACAGTACAAACTATAATGTTGCTCAAACATTTTTAAAACACACAGAGCTTAATTAGAAATATCTCAAAAGAATATTGAATGTGTTAGGCTTCATATTTGAAAGATTTACACTGATGGGTGGCAAATGCCTTCCCTTTGTAACGCTGTGGTGCATTTGAATCGTTTGTTTTAGCTATGTTCCTCCATTTTTTTAAAAATCACTATCCATGTTATCAACACATTTTTCTGTCATTGTTATTCATATGAATAAGACAGAATTTCATTAAATGTGCTGAAATGTTGACCCACTGTTGTAAAATAAACACCAAAGTTGTACTTTGGATGACTTCTTTCCACTAGACTGGAGGGAAAAAATAAAAGAATGAATAATAACAAAATGATAGATTAAATACATTTTTTGTAGACAAAATCTTGAAACTGATCAGACCACTTGCAAAAACAGTGGTTTTGCCTGTTGAGTCTCATTCAATATATTAGCACGAATTGATGACAAAGCGGAGATAGGTTGACACCTAGAGTAAAGTACCTGCTATGATATGCCCTGACACCTATTAAAATCTGTTCAAACATTCAAATATTTGAAAACTTACATGCACAGGCTTAATGTTCAGTGTATATAGCACCCCTATTTCTCAATCCCAATTGAGAGGGAAAACATATGAAGTTCACGTTTGAAGTTATAAGCAATGATATTTTCCAGAATTCTTTGTTTACTCTCCTCTCTGAACTTCTAAAATACCCATGAGATTTATAATATCTTGCATTCTGTATGGGTTTAAAAAAGTGTATTTCATAATATTCCAACCACACAGATGAACATTGTCCTGTTAACAGAGAGGATACTGTCAGTTAGCTGCCTGGCCTTATCAATATATATCAGCGGGGAGGCCAGAACCAATCTACAGAGACTGGTCTTGTCAGGATCTATGCTGCAATGGGCTTTTGTTTTTTCAGCTTCCCCTGAGAGCCAGCCATGAGCCTGAGAGACGCAAGTGAATGTCAGCTTCTCTGAAAAGAAGATCCTGCTGGTCTCTCAGCAGGATGCTGTTTAAAAGAGGCTTCCTAGACAATTGAGCGCAAACCAACAAAACCCTGCCTGGAAGTCATATCTAAGAAGAGCATCACGCAAGTCTGTTGCCAGAAGGGAAGGTGCACATTATCATGAGTAAGAAAATGAAGGTGGCATAGAATTGATATTAAAAAGAAACAAGAAGTTAAAATTAGAATGTCTTACACAAAGTTACCACACTCGACTCATCCTTGTCAAAAGTAGAGACGAAGACCTTAAGATGCAACTTTACGGAACTTGGAAAGTAGGAAGTTTTCCTTTGCAAATTTGAATAAAGCAATGAGACACGTCCCAGAGGGTAGTTGTCATTTATGTGATATAAGAAAAACACAAAGTTACTTTTGATGCACGCAACCCATTATTCAGATATATAAAAGGAGGACAGTGGTAACTGTGATGAAAGTGCAAACATGCCAAATATCTTTGCCTTGTAGAAGATTGAAGCATTTCTATTGAAAGGCAAAAATACAAGTCTGAGCACTTTTGAATTTTAATAAACAATAAAAATCTTCTTCTTTTTTGAAAAAAAGATAGGGGAAGTAAAACGTTCCAATTTCATGATTCCTCTTGTGTGGGTGGTTCATCTCATAAAAGAGAGGGTAGCTGCAGGGCACCGATGCCATCTTAACTAAAGAGGTGTGACCTAAATGTTCTTGCACAGACTTGGTGATTATAAAGATTCATGCATATGAGTGAGCATCTTCTTTGTCAGTGAATACCGAAGTAAAAGAAAAGTTTTTCAGTGAGTAAAATGCAGCCAACACAACAGGGTAAATTATAGATTGAGGAATCAGCTAAAGTAGTTCTAAAAGAGAATCTGAAATTAAACTGTTTTTACTTCCAGAAATTGTTCAACACTAAGATTGCCATCGCATTCATTTAAAAAAACAAATTGTTATGCCTTTGCGTGTCATAAACCTAATCATCCATGATGGATGTTGGACAAGTTTTTGACAAGAACTATTAGCTGTGTTGATCACTCCCTGGGAGTTTGCCGCTTCCTATTTTTCTGACTTCCAGAGTTTGCGCTTCATCGTGTCTGGGGATTCTTTGACTAAATAAACCTACAACATGCTGATGAATTATTCAAATTTCAGTCAGTGATGTATGAAGACTGGGTTGTAAGCGAGAGATGCAGTTATCACTACCGGCAAACCTCTTCCTCCAGCTGAGTGAATCTCCAATCCAACCAATTACCATCCACAGCCCTGCAGCTCCTGAGCACCAAGTTGGAAGAAGAAATAGAAGCTACTGCCTACACTTTGCAAAAGTGCTGCAGTCAAAACCGCTGCTGTGCCAAGATAGGGGTTATGGAATTTGTCAATTAATAGAGTAGTGGAAAGTGAATCACTGTATTTTTCAGCTACTGAAACAGGAACATCAAACGTCAAAAATAATTTGTTAATAATTTGTTAATAATTCAGATCTTTTATTGATTTTGAAGACATTGTGTTTTCTCTCTGTCAATGTGTATATATACACAATGGTAAATGGGACTGTACTTATATTGCGCTTTTCTAGTCCAGTTGCCTACTCAAAAAGTTTTCATATTACAGGCCATATTCACCCTTTCACACACATTCATACAGCACGTCTTAGTCTGTAAAATTTTACAGGCAACACAGTGCTTTTTCCCCCACTATCACACACATTCATACACTGATGGACGCATCTTTATGCAGTATGGGGGTCAATGTCTTGCCCAAGGACAGTTTGACATGTGGTTTGGGAAGCTGGAAGTCAAATCACTGACCCCCTTATTGGCAGAGAACTGCTCTTCCGAGTAGAATATATTATCTATAGGTTAATATATAGATTTTTTTGTCTTGTCCTCTTTTGTCAGCCTCATCGCCAGAGTAAAGATTAAGCATTTTAAATTTTGGCAAATCATCCATAGGTATATGTTAACATTACACACTTACAAAGTGATGCTTTGGGAGCATGGCTATGATGCTGTTCAGGTGGCATGAATGAAGACTGTCCTCCCTATAATGTGTCTATTGGTTGTATATTCATAAAGGCATTTAAGAGCTATGATTAGCTTTGAAAGATATGCGACCTCTAGTGGTTGTGAGAGAAATTTTTGGAGGGTAGTGGTCGTGTTGTAAAAAAAAATTATTTTTGCCCTACCTATGATTGTTTTTAAACTCTAAGTAATGTTTTTGTGTAAACCGAGCTGATCCAACAAAGGTGTTGTTCTCAAGTCACATGAAAGTAAATAGTTCAGGATGCCACACCATCCATCTGACCTCCCTCTCCATGATGAAGACTTTGTGGTTTATTGAATGATTGACTTGAGACTGACATGACATGATCCAACTTCACTCAAAGTTAACTTGACAGATGTTCAAACATTTCCCATTAGAATTTGCTGGTATAACAAAGAATTTATTGTTGCATTAGTGATAGCAAACAATCACCATGTTTCATAGACAAGATGAGGTTCGAATGCTGAAATGTAGTATTTTTCTCTTTTAAAATACGGTAAGGGGTAGTGTAATCCAAACCCTGTAGAGATGATTTAGTAACCTTTTCCAGAACTTTCACATACACAAGTTGGGCTTACTGGACTGCTAGAGCTTTGCTCTTTGAATAATTAAGGAGCTTATTCACACCTCATTTTGTTTCCAATAATTGAAAATACCTGGCTAAGTTCATCCTCAAATTAACAGCTACTGCTGGAGGCCCAAAACGTCTTGCAGTAGGAAATATCACTGTTTGACCTGGCTTATTCTGTTCAAATTGGTTGCAATTACACATTTATGTTTTTGCAAAAGATGAAATCCTTCTTTATTTATTTATTTTTTTTTACACAAGGGACAGCTTCAACTCCATTTAAGACCAAATCCACATGTGGCTGCCCATGGAGATTTCATACCTTCTGTTGCTCTGCTTGCTATGTGTTCCCTGCCGTGATCATCCAACACATTAAACCAGGAGCCTGCAACTCAGGTCAGTATAGGAAATATACAAAAAGATGAGAAGAAATCTGAGAATTGATGACTTTGACCGAGAAAGGCCACACTGCCAGGAAAAGTTTGGATTTGAACATTTCTTGTATGTCTTAAAGTTTGCTCTACAGAAAAAATAATAACATACTTATACTGTACGCCAACAATGACACACCACAGTTTCTGACAAAAACGCAACAAACAAACCAAAACAAAACAAAATACTTAAATTTTGGTGAAAAAATAGATGGTGTAGCCCCAAATGAGCTGGGCTAGTGAAGAGGTGTGAGTGAACAGTCAGTAGAAAAGCATCAGCAGCTGTTCAGCAGGGTGTGGAGATCCTACATTTGACTGACTTATTGAACAAGTTTCCTTTAGCCTGAGAGCATGTCTGCCTCCCACTGCCCACAACCAGGATGAGAATGTGTCCACCACCCAAATTGCACTCATCACTTCGAATTCCTTTCCAATTCTTCCAAACTTAAACTATATGTTTCTATCTCTCTGCTTTCACTCTTGTCCACAGTTTGCATCTGACTGTTGCTCTGAAACCATCTTAAATATTCATAACCAGGGAGAAGAAGAAACTCAAGAAAGGAGAAACAAGTCACACACTCAGGAGATAATATAAACCAGAATCATACCTTGTGCAGAAAAGGCTTAGCAGACCATTCTTGTTTGCAAACCAAATTGCTTTGTAAAACAAACTTTGCAAATCCAAAACACTTCACTTCAACTTTACTAACTTTTTCCCCCCGGAACTTTATGGTTATAGACCAACACACATAATTTTGTTGGGAACAAATTAACAATGTGTTAAAATACAAAATGGCTGCCGTAAATTATGAGGAAACGGGGCCAAAACATACTCGGGTCCAGCCACTCTTTAATGAAACTTTCCTGTTTATTTTTTATGCTAAAAAGAACAAAACAATCAAATACTTAGACTGCTGGTCAAAGAAGCTTTGGTTTTCAACCTCATTGAGTCTGAGAAAAGGAAAACACACTTTTCAGCTTGAAAACACTGACAACATTCCTACAGTGTATAAAAGAATAAGGGTAGAATAGTCTCCCACAGCAGCCATATAATGGTGGATTAATGCCACTGCACCCAAATACAGCCTGGACAGGTGCAGTTCCATGACAATCCATGACATACTAAATGTGATAAGTAGTGTCATGTTTTTCTGGATGAAGTATATTTTTTGGTATAAATGTTGTACTCCTGCATCGTTATTTATTAATCTGAAGCAATGAGAGTACAGCTCACTTGGTTTTCTTTCCTTTCTCTTGAAATACCAGAGGTCAGGAGTACAAAAGAACACTTGTGTTGTTTATCACACTGTTGAATCTCCTGCTGTATTCCAGCTGTGGGCTTATTTTGATGCCAGTGTGAGAACACATGCAGGAGATAGATGGATGAAGGTCGGGCTGCTCAATTCTTTAAGAAAAGTTCAGCATGTTTTAAAGACAAGCGGTTGCTCGTTGTCTCAAATCTTTTCTCATGAGAAGAAAGAGAAAAATTCTTTTCTCGAGTCTTTTTATTTTCTAAAAAGTTCTATATTGTAGCTCAGAAAACTCCCCTTTTATGTGATTGTCTCTTTGATTCATACACCATTTTGGTAGTATACTGAGAAATGAAAATGTTATTGCTTAAAGATTAATGAAAACATTTCACAGTAATCTACAAACATTTATAATGGATGAATAAGTTACCAAGAATACAGAACTTAACTACCAGTTCTGAATTACACTGCAAATGCAGCCATTTTAGTCCTTTGCTCTTCAGCGGGGAATGTGTCTCAGTAATGTGTTTGCTATTGCTTATAAGTAATCCTTATCTTATCCAAAGGTCTCATCTTTTAGACAGATTGCCCTATCTTTATAGAAAGATAATAACACAGGATAATTCATGACTTTACATTTAGAGATGATTATGGTAAGAAAAGTGAGGCACAAAACTAGAAAGTGCAGCTTCGTGATTGGGTAGTTTGACCTGTAGATAACTGAAGTTTGGGGTCAAGAAAATAATAAAACTTCCAAATTTTTATCTGCAGTATGTTGAAACTGCACCGACCCAACAGGAAACCAAGTAAAACACAATTAATCATCTGAATGCTTAAGTGTAAATCATCCTTTCAGTGTATCTACAACCTTCAGTGGTGGTCTGGTACATCCCCTGCTACCTCACGTAAGCATTTTTCTGATACTGCACCATGAATCACCCTCTTCCCATTCACAACACTTGGGTTCTTGTTCTCTTGTTGGAAGTCCAACAGCTGTTAAGTGTCTCTTTCTTCAGACTATTTTTGAAGCATTAGTTTGTAGTCTTTGTACTCTTGAGCAGCAGGTTTACCACAATGCCACAATGTCAATCTTTTCTGTTATAAAACAATACCAGGCACTTGCTCCGGGTTTCATCATACCTTACGTCACAGAAATTGCTTGTTAAATCCAGCCGGTTCCTCACTTTTTGTCTGAATACCTCTGGCAGCTCAAAAGATTCATCCGTATTTACAACCACAAGTGCAAAAACGTTTGCAAATCATTTGCAAATCATTTAATTATTTTTATTTATATTTTACACAGCATCCCAACTGTTTTGGAATTAGGGTTGAGTTTTGTGTGACAAATCAAGTTTCTTATTTCAGAGAAAAAATGTCCACATCCAGTTGAATCAATAACATTTCAGACAAATGAACCTATTCAGATTCAAGGATCCTCAACAGAAATTATTCAATCAACTGTATGATGATTGGCTGATAGTTTACAGCTAATCGCAATAAAGACTCACTGATCAATTATGAAAACATTTTCAGAATACACTTGGATGTACTTTCATACGTGGCTGAATATGAATAGTAGGTGCCTGTCCATTTTGAATTACAATTAATAGCTCATGTTTAAATGGGCATGTTCATTTCAAGTCCCCCTGTTGGTCTACTGTGCTGTGAAAGAAAGAAATCAGACCTGTGTGACACTCACCAGCGAGCATATGGAACTGAACCAATTTCAGGTGCATTCGGTCTGGTGCTGCTCACTGTATCTGTGCAGGTTTTCAAGGCCAAGTAGGACCATTACTCATGTCCAAACATCACAGCCCACTTCCCTGCTAAGACAGCTGCTCAATCAGACTGTGCCAAATTATTCTGTTGAAATATAACCTCATAAACCCTGAACACACACAAACACAGTCACAAAATATTTAATGGTGTTACTGGTTTTGAAGGGAAGGCTCCCATTTGTCTTAATACATTGGTTATATGCAATATGTACATTAAAGGAGTTGGATCTGATCCCTTTTCTTACTGTGTAGCTGCCTTACAGACAGAGGGTTTCATGGCTGGATAGAGACGGAGAATCAATACAGTGATATTATCTCTTTTAAAGCAAATATGACATGTGAGTATTTTTTATAGAACAAACTAGGGGTTTTCAAGCCTATATTGTTTGAATCTAGAGAATTTTTTTGATTTAATGGTTGTGCACTTTACCAGCAAAATGAGAAAACTAGCTTTGGTCAAAGCTGAAGTGCATTTACCGTTTGGGTAAATACTGTAAAATCCAATAAATTTTATCGCCATGCTGTTGTTCCTAAAAAAAGTTACTTTAAACATTCATACTTTCAGTTACAGTTATGAAACCTACTGTACGTTGGAGGCTATATGAAGTTTAGAGGAGCCACAATGAATAACAAAATAATGTAAAGACAAATGTTCAACACGGGTCTAAAAGATCCCTGTGGTGCCCTGCAGAAAATCAGGGTACTACAGTCTTGCTGCTTCTGTAAGCTAATTAAAATGCTTTTTTACCATGTTGCTTAGCTTTCTATTAATTTCCATCGTAAAGATATGACAGCAACATAGAAGAAGCCATCGGGCATTGAATTGTTGTCTCTCATCGTCTCCAATACTACGAGTGTCACAGGCATTACATGGAAATTAGGACAGGCATTGAACGCTCCTTAAAATCCACACCAACAGAAATGAGTCACACACTGTTTGGAGCTGCTGTCTTCAAACACCTCTTTTACAAGGGGTCTCATATGAAAAAGAAAAATAGATCCAAATATATGCTACAAGATCTGATTCCTCAGACAGTTATGTATGTTTCTTCACAGTAAGTCAAAAGAAAACAAAGACAATATGGAGTCTCTTATTTATGACTGCATCCTGAGCCATAAAGCTGCCCATTGATGCATCCACCTGCTCATTCAAGTCGGAGCAGCTAGAGTAGTATTTCATCATTACAACTCTGTGATACAGAGGCTG
The DNA here is from genome assembly GCF_036924035.1 of Leuresthes tenuis. Classification (NCBI taxonomy): domain Eukaryota; kingdom Metazoa; phylum Chordata; class Actinopteri; order Atheriniformes; family Atherinopsidae; genus Leuresthes; species Leuresthes tenuis. Next base: position 10,477,720 of record NW_027325365.1, on the reverse strand, counting down.
GTGTCATGAAGATGCAGCAATTAAAACCCACTGTGACACAGTTGTTACATGTCAAAGCATACCAATTTCAATCTGCTCTGTAAACAAATCATTACAATTGATCTGTGAGAACAGTGGCTCAGATGAATGTTTGTGTTTGCATAATAAAAATAAGAGTGAGGATCAGCTAAAGGACAAAAGCAGAGTCATCTGTTTATTTTTTGCTTTCTAACAGCTTACATCTTTAATTCCATTATTATGCTTTTTGGGAGGACAGTTGTCTTGTTCAAGCATCTTAAATCTGTGATCATTTAGTTTTTGAGACATACATTTGTATATATCTATATATAAAAAACTTGACATTTACAAGGTCCAAACATCTGATTAAATACAACAACTTTTGAGCAGATCAGTTGTTTTTTTTGAAGAACAGATGCAAAGGCCAGATTGTTTAAAACAGTTTTTAGAAGGGGAGATTGTTGAGTAAAGGATGAACAAATCAAAACATCCAGACTGCCTCTGTGGGCCACAAAAAACTATGCAAATGGAGAACAAAACAGGGTATATGGAGGTCAGAACTGTCATTCAGTCTCAACCCACATGTGGCTGTGTTATCAGAAGCAAAGACAGAGCCCTCAGTAGGAAATCAGGCTGCAAAGAGAGTACAAAGGTAGAGCTGTGATAGAGTGTCTGCCCAGAGTTGAAGCTCTTATCTGGAATCCAGCAAAGTGTTCACTTCAGTACTGTGTCCAAAATCAAAGTATTGGTGTCCGTTCACTTGGAGGAAGGTGCTATATTGTTGGAAGAAATGATTCTACACTCCTCAGCGTAAAAAAACAAAGGCCAAAGAAAGAAGATACAAACTCACTTTGTTCAGACCTCTGTAATATGCATTAGTGACCTAACCAGTGTCACTATATTTACATCACAGCCTGACGTTTTCTTTCCATTTTTGTCTGTTAAGTTATCTATGCAACTATTGAACATACCAGACACTCAGTCAAGCTTTAACCAGGCTCTTTTTAGCTCTGTGCAGTTGTTTACCGATATCAATAGATGCCATGCTCCTCTGACAGGAGTCAGATAGGTGGAGCAAAAAAACTAGAGGACATAACATGTTTCTTTATTATGTCTGTGCTCATGAAACTGAATAGTCCTTTGCTTGTTTTTGAGGATTTATTGTCATGTTGTCTCAATAATGGTACAACAAGGACATGGTTGCTGTTTTAAATATAGCCGTACAAGAGACAGCACATTCCCATTTGAAGGATCATACCATGAAACATGTCACCAAGTAGATATGTTGGGCCAAAGGTGAAACAGGAGGCAGTCATGTGCCATGGGTCACAACACTGACAAACTTTTGTTTACATCTTAAAATAAGCTAAACACTTCTCACGCCATCTGACTACAAATGTGATGGTACAGCATGGGATTGTTTCCTTCAAAACAGTCTTTAAGGGTCCCTGCCTTGGATCAATGGCCGCAGGGAACAACAACAAAAAAAAAAAGAAACTACCCTCGACTACCACTGATATGAATAAAATGAAGAGCCCATGCTGTGTTAAACTTTCTTTGACATTGTAATCTTTCAATAATTTGGCTCACTGAATTTCACTGACTCTGTATTGCCTTGTCATTTACGTTGTGGTGACTATGTCTGCATGTCAAAGTCTATCAACTTTCTTTTGGTCTGGCTGTCTACTTTGGCTGGCAGCTTGAATTGAATGAGTACTTTATGCATACAGATGGATGATCATGTCCGTTTGGATTATTTCTTCAATTTATACACAAAACTGAAAAGCATCAGATTTTTATTTTGCCTTACATACATTTAAAGGATCAAATTGTACTTCTTTTCTTAAACAAAGTTTGGGATGAAGTTTTTAGAGCCACAAAACATAACTGAGCAAACAGCAAAGGCCATAAGGATTAGGCTGAAATGGGTTTTGGTACATATTTATGTATGAGCTAGTAAGATATGACCAAGCATGCCCCTCATTTAAGGGTGGATAGTTCTTGAATGGTTCACTCTAGTACCTTAGAATACCTTATCAGAGATTTATTTTACCTACATTTCATGAGCTGGAAATGTATAGATCTTATTCACAAGTTAAGACTGGATAAAAGAAAGAAATCCTGGATGCAGACACATTTGAAAAATGCATTACTTTAAGTTGGAGCACCTTAGGCAAAAATTTCCATCCATATATATTCCTTAAAAAATCTCATTCCCAGCTGGTCACATACAGGTCAAGAGCGTCTCATGTCAGTCTTCAACTCCCGTGGTGCAAGTTTTAGTTCATTTATGACTTACACAGAACTGATCCACAGCAGTTATTGCCACTATTGTTGGAGAGTGATAGACATCCAAGTACCAAGTGTGCTACTTGTGACTGATTGCGGTATTCAAACTATTTTGGCTTTTGGTCTTGATTTACCTCTTTTTTCCTGCAAACTCAATTTCCTGCTTTTTTTTAAAAACTTCTAAGCAAGTCTGAATGTGAATTCTTTGTTGTTTTTAGTTGGGGAAACACTTCTTAAATTGATAAATTATTTGCCAAAACTTCTCTTTTCTTCTGAAAAAGTCAAACATGCGCTTTTTACTTCCAGTCATGAAACAAAGTTCTACCGATTTACTTATTTAGTTGTAAAATTGTACATTAGGAGTTTTTTGTAAGCAATTTGTAACTTCTCACTTTTTCAAACTTGAAATTTTTAAATGAGAAAAGAATTGGTGAAAAATTGCTGAAAAACAACATTGTGTTCGTTCAGTTCAATTAAATTAAGTAATGTGCACTTCACTTAACTTTACATAGTGCCCCAAAGTTGCTCATCATCATTAATGTTATAGACCATTTGTAGTGAGTTTGAATAAGAAATATTTACATAAATAATTCATCTTTATCCAGACTTCTAAGAGATATATTTTGTACATACAGAGCACAGTGATGACAGAAAAAAAAGACAGAATGGCACCTTCATCTCATCCTCATGCAAGTTTTTCTAAACATATTCAGGATAATTATCTCTTTAGGTCAGTTACAACATGGACGACTGCACAAAGCTTTTTGTAGTCGCCCGGACCAACAGCCGTGCGAATGTAATTTACACAAGGAAGAGTTGAGGCCACGAACCGGCTACTCCAGTCACAGGTCTGTTCCTCAGGGCAGAACTCCAGATTGGGATTTGCTGTTGAGCTGAGCAGCCATTTTTCTGGGGCTAAGGTAATAAAAACTCTGAGGTACAACCTACCCAGTGAAAAATACCTTCAAGGCAAATGTACAATTGCTGGAGATGTTGGCGGTATAATGTAGAGTCAGAGAACAGAATAAAAAGTTTGGAGCAGTTTTCATTTAACTGCATGAGTACAGTACCATTCACACGAGTCTTGGTTTCAAAGATTTCTTTCATTTTTAAACAGGCACGTGAAGAAGAACTGAGCTCGAAGTCAAGTTCAGAATGTGACCATGAATGAAAACAAGCATGGCTCGTGTTACGTTAGGGAAGGGTTATTTACGGGAGACTTTCCCTGGAGTGATCACCACAGCTGGAATCTGAGCTCTCGCTTAAAAGTTTCCCTACAAGACATTATGAGAAGTTAATTTCATAATTCCCATCTAATATATAAAAACGCTTTCATGTGTTTTATCAACTGCTTGATTGAAATAAACAATGTCAATGAATCACACTGAAAGAAACAACATAACAGACATTGCTGTCATTCTTTCTTTTTTAATTCAAATTTTTTTTTAACAAGCCACAATAGTCTTTAGGAGACGGGAGAAGTGTTGGGTGGCAAGGTTACGTGCAGCACTTTCAACTGTTGAATACTTGTTCAAGGCAACATATGACAGCTGTTCACTCATAAGTTAGGTTGAGTTAATAACGACACTTATACTTTTGTCACTTCCTGGTTGGGTTTCAGCAATGACATAATTGGTTAGGATTAGAAATCAAAACTTCTTGGTTAGGGTTTGAAAAACGCAATCATGATTTAGGCCACAATGCATTTTCAATACATTCCACAACATGACTGATACCCTCATGGAAGCCATCTTACATTTCACATGCAGTTGCTGACAAGACTATGAGAGGTCGTATTCTCTTTCTAGGTGCTTTGGTCAGTAAAGCCATGAATGAGACCAAACGCTGCAGAAAACATTGAGTATAGTTTTTTCCTGGTCATTTGGCTCAAGCACTGTGAAAAACAGGTTGGTGCTGGACCAGATATTCATAGAGGAAAGCCAAGGACAGGGAAAGTTTGGACTGTCCTCTCCCTTCTTGAGGATCTCTGATATTTGTGCGACTGCTTGTTGTTCAGACATTTGATTTGTGGAGGTTAAAATATAAATGCTACAAGGTTCAGTAAGGCTGAGTAAGGTGCAGTTTCTGTATTTACAGCAACATGATCAATGTGCACCTCCAGAAATGAAACCTACATGTTTGGTTTCCCTCAATTTATTGGAAAGGGGCTCATGTCTGACAAGGGTGTGATGGTCATGTTAACATTGTGAGCAGTGCTGTCCTTCATGAAAACCTTGTGGGTGACAGTGGTATGTAGTAGGCAAGGCACTCTCTGGCCTCACATGTCATAACTCATGTCAAGAGACCAGCAACAGCAGTTTTTTTAGATGTCCCTCTTTGCAATCACCTCTAAAACTATATACCCCATCTCCACTTTCCTCATCCTCACATGCTTGAAACATAACTGAGCTAGTCTCGAAGAGCTCTGCAGCCATGAGAAATAAAAGCAAAAAGCAAAAAACGAACAAACAAAAAATACAAAAACAATACTTGACAGCAATACAGAAGTGAACGGTTGCATCAGTACTGAAGTACGCAATTTTTATTTTTATTCCTTTATCTCCATTGCAGTGATGAAAATAAGCACATAACCAAACTTTCAAATGACAGGCATAAAAACAGGTGAAAACCTATTATTCTATCAGATTGAAGCACTTTTGAGGTGTTTTGGTTATTCGCAAGAAGAGATAAATAAAATACGTCTTAAATTCTTTAGTTTAAGTGAAAGGGCAACAAGGACAGCATATGAATTTAAAAACTAAACAGTTAATCTGATGTTTTCATGGTCAAAGTCTGTTTGTGAAGTGTTATATTGGGCTACTGCCAAAGTGTATTTAATTTATAGTGACGTTGATAGGTTCTTAAAGTGAACATACACTGATCTATAAACTAAGAAGCTGTACCCAGGAGATGTATTTTGTGGTGGGGAAGACAAAGTCATAGTTTATCAGTGATGCACGTGAACAAACTCTAATGAACTGTCACAGATGGGAGTAACAACAAAGTGTTGATTATTTATTTTGTTATCGAGAATTTATTAACATCACCACAGTAATTTATCTAATGAAATTTGTATGCCAATTTGGTTGCAAACAACAAAAGAAGCTTAGTTGTAACCAACTCAAAGCACAGCTCCTGCTCCTCTGCAATGAATGGAGCCAGCTGAGGGGGTTCTGGTATCTGCTGACGTCTTCTTGGTGAGGTGTTCAGGGTGTGTTTACCAAGATCCCTGGGCAAAATTTATATGTGTCTCTCAGCACTATAATAAACATATGGTGTTCTTGTAGAAAACTGATAGGTAATTAAAAGGGAGTAATGCAGCTTGATCATTTAGAAAGTTGCATCTGTGGTCACTCAAAAAGAGATAGAGTAGATCTGTACAATATCAGTTATATCATACCTGGAGAGGGACAGATTCTACAGTTTATTTAGTATATTGCAGTATGCTGCCATTGAGAAACAGATGTTTCATCTAATCGTTTCAGAATGTGCTTGCTGTTTTCCAAATACATCCTTTCAAAGGAATCCCAGATGGTTGATTGTACCAAACCCTCATCAGGTAGAATTTACTTGGATTTGTTTAATACCTATGTGGCCATTCAGCTTCAAGAACTTAATTATGAACAGAACATTTTTTAGAGAAAGATGGCATAAAATGTATTTTTAAGAAATAAAGCATAAAGTCTTTTGTGGCTTCACAAGTAAAAAGTAAATCAGTCTGATTAACTACATCAAGTAACTGGTTGGCCCTTGTTCTGGTTGACAACAGGTAAAAACAGAAAATCAGAACAAAAAGGCATGAAGGTGATGGAAGAATATGTGAAAAGGAGGTGAGCTTGAGAGTTAATCAGCCAGTTCAACAGGAAACCTTTCAACAAAATCGAAAAACAGTGACTCCTGCGGAAATACAGGTATAAGAATTATGTGATTAAAGGTGAATGGAAATGATCCATTAGTTGAACGTCAGAGAATAAAATGCTTCATCAGTGTGGTCATCTTAACTTTAAAGCTGTACAAAAAAAACATTGCAGCTGCAGCTTACTTTAGTAACTAAAGGGCAACTACAACAACCCTCTTTTTTTCTTATTTTAAATTGTTCTCTGCCTTCATTAATCTATCTGAACAGATGGAGAAAAATTACAGAACAGGATATTAATATAATTTTTACATAATGCCCAGCAGCACCAACTTCAAGTGAAATGCTCAGGATACAATTTGAATTTGCAGTAATGATGTTTGCATTAAATGACAAACAAGGAGATTACGATACCATCTCCATCCACATTGGCTTTGGGAAACTACAGTTCTGGATACCATCTCCATCCACATTGGATTTGGGAAACTACAGTTCTGGATTTCTAAGGTGAGCAGGAGTTTATTTCAAAAGATTCTATGAACCTGGAATATGACAGAGTAGTCAAAAACTGGTCTTTTCATTGTCCTTGTTCAAAGAGGTCACAAGGTTGAATAAAGATGGCAAATTCATAAGGACTTAGGAAAAGTAAACAAGAATCTAACCGCACTCACACCTGTGATGCATGTCTGCTGCAGTACAATTACAGATGTCCAAAAAGTGTTCCAAACAAAAAAAAAAGCACACTAAGTACTTTGGCCAACGTGTTCCAATCATGTTGTAACACAGAAGCTTCACCATGGAATTAGTATAAAAAGGATATATTATAAAATATTTGATAATCAGTGTTAGTTGTTCAAAAATAGAGAAAAAGACGAAAGTGAAAGATGTTGCAAATGCATTCACATTAATCACTGTTATTATAGAAGTATAAAAACACAAACGCTTTACTTGTTGTTGCCGCAAGGAATATGGGACATAATTATCTCATTCTCATTCATAGAGGATGTGTTCCAGAGTGTAATGATGGCAGCAGTGGAGTTTCTTTTATTAGCATTTCAGACTTTCAGCAGCTCTGCGGTGGCTACAACTTCAATACTTCTTGGTCATTTCACTCACTTTCTTAAGCAAAAAAGGCCAGTCGACCATACCACCAGTCTCTCCCTGAATGTTTCCTTTTTCCTCCTCCTGTTCTTTGCAAAAACTCACAGCAAGTTCATCTCAAGGTTTCAAAAGTCCTTTAAATATTTCCACACCCAAAACAAAACAAACCCTGGGCAAGTGATCCAACCAAGACCAAAAGTTGTTTTTCTCAGAACAAATTCAGTGTTTGGTCTGGACTGTGTTCCAAAGGTCTTTTCACAACATTAACTTTAGTCCAAATCAAAAAAATTAAAAAGTCTGGACCATAGACTCCAGAAAGTCTTTGGAGTCCAGAACAACCATAACAGGTGTGAAAACACCCTTCATGGAGACAGAGGAACATTTACAACCATTTGGTGTCATTTATGTTTTATTTCCTGGAAAAGCTGCCTGGTGTAAATTTGTGGAAAAAAAAGAGAAGAAAAACCGAATGAGATAAAAGATAATAAATGCCCTTTCAATAATGCGTTTGATACGTCTCTGCAAGTTAATCGGTGCCAGTAACTCCAGTCTATCCTTTTTATTAGCCTACCCCAGCTTACATAAAACTGTTTGGCAGGCAGTTCAGAGGACATAAAGGTCATAAAGATAAACAGTAAAGAAAAAAATCGTGCTGAAATAACTAAAATCTAATTATTAGTCATCCACGGGCTCTACACAGTCCTCATCCACAATTTCCAAGCTGGGTTTTTAGTCAAGGTCTCAGTTTGGCATCAACCAGCGTTTATTTGCCAGATTTAGTTCATCATATACCGTCACTCCCCCGATTCTAATTAAGGCTAATTACAAATGAGGCAGTCATCACAATTAAAGATGCTGTTCCTTTAAATCTTCACCCTTTTAAAATGTTTTGGAGAGGAGGGAAATATTGAGACAAGGGAGGTGAAGTAATAACCAAAACTACATGCATGCGCGCGCGCAAGCCGACACTCCCCTTGAACACAGGCACCACCTCACTGTCAGACTGACCAGCGCCGTCCAGCCGCCTGAAGCAGACCGCCGCTGTGTGGATGTGTGTAGCCCTCTGGACTTGGTGGGAGGGGGAGAAGTTTCCCTAAAGACAAGCCTGGATCACTGAGAGAGACGATGCCCTCCTCATTTAGACGATTCTCACTATCTGCTCCGTGGATTTGCTGATTCCCTTAATTATTTTTGGCAAGTTATTCAGCAGGATTGGGAAGGAATTTTGAGTCAGAGGATGCTCCCACAGGTCATTAGGATTCTTCATGTCTTGTCCTTTTGCTTTTTCCAAGGAGGCTTTATCAGGTAAGTCCCCCGAACATTCATTATCCTGCTTGTGTGAGTTATTATTTTCTTTTGTCGGCTGCTTTACAGAAACTTTTCCACCGTTAGAGTTGACACATCGGTTATTCTATCGACTTTTTGATTTTTTTTATTATACATAAATCAGTCTGTTGATGTCACTCTAAAGATGAACATCTATTGCGCGCGAAACGTTTTAAGTGAAAATGCGAGATGACCATACTCCAACTAATCACACAAAGCATGCCAATATCTAAGACGGTGATGAAAAAATTGTAGTATTTCACAAAATAGCTAAATCTTACGAACACGGGTGAAATGTCTTTAAAAAACGTAGTTATGCGCAGAGAGATGTCATCCAATTTTTACAAAAAAAAAAGAAAATAAATAATACATTTTATCACATTATGCAAACGCAAAAAGGCAGGCATACTATAGTGTCCTGAGAGAACCTCTCCTGGTTGCAAACTGGGCTACCTGTGGAGTTCTGTAAAATGCAGCTGTAAGACTCCGTGTATAATTAAAGCTCATTTGAAGAAAAGAAAAAAAAATCTGTTCACAAAAGAAGTTTATACAGACCATCAGAACACGTAAGAAATAGGGCTCTGCCAATGTCGTGTATTTCAAGCATTGATTTAAAATTGTGAGGAAAAAACGGTAAGCACCAGTAAGTGTGTGTTCAGTGTGTCTGGTAACAGAGAAAGCAGCCCCTTCTCTGTCTCAGTTTTCATTCTTACTTTGAATTTTTCCAAAAAAACCCTCCCCATTACTCACTTAATCTCTCATTCCTTCACTCAGACCATCTAATAGCAACATGCTCCTCTCCTTCACTTATTTCCATTCTACTGGACCTCCTTCTCCCCACCCTCCCCCTTCTCCCCCTCTTGGTGGCAAAAAACTTTTATTTGCACTGAACACTTTCCTTATTTCATGCCTTGCCACCCTCAGGTGTGAGCGGAAGGGAATTAAGATCTGCATAATCCTGGAGCGGAACGGAGCTGTGACTCCGTGAACCCAGGGGCGAGGAGAGCAGCTTTTAGCCTGGAGAGGCAGTCGACTGACAGCCCCTCCACTGAGAAATTATATGCTCTCCTACTAGCCTTCCTGCTCACTACGTAGGGAGGCAAGAAGGAAAATAAAGCGATTGAAGGAGGGGGGCAGGTGTTAAAGAAAGGCAGAATCAGTGCAAACATTAGGGGAATTATAGAGGGAATCAAGCAACCTTGGATGTATGCAAACAAGAAATTGAGATGTTGATGCATTTTTAGCTGAAGGCAACAGGGAGATTATTAGAATTAAGGATAGGACTTGTAGATGGTGAGAAATGCTTCTGATTTTGAAGAGGAGATGAAATGGAGAGAGGTGAATGTGAGAGACAAACTGTTGTAGGAGATGCAAAATAATATGTAAAGGAGTGATAAAACTGGATGGATAAAATGTAAGTGTTAGAGGGTTGTCAAAAGGAGTAAATGGGAAACGGGGAAAGGATATAACAAATAATACAGATCATATCTAAGTCAAAGTGTGATGGATAAGAGGATTGTGTGCGTGTGCTTGTGTGTGTGTGTGTGTGTGTGTGTGTGTGTGAGAAAAGAGACGGCACTGAGTCTTTGCTCTTCAATTTCAGCTTGAATATCAGCTCAAAAGAAAAGCCTGAACCTGTCTGGTTTCCTGGACCTATTCTGCCTCTCAGTTCATTTGCTTGCAGAATATCTGACTATTTCTGTAAAAGATCCCTCCAGGAGAAAAAAGGAAAGAAACTTAATTTGCAAAATTTAGCAAAGTTGTAATGTTGATGTATGCATTGATGTTCAGTCACTGCAGTGTGCACAGATATAGGCTAAACTAAGGAAAATGTTCTTTTTTCCTTGGCCACTATTGCTTATAGTGGTTTAAATTTGGTATCTGATCGGTTTTTTACATGAAGTGACAAAGATGCCTGTATCTGGTTTATTCTGACTTTTTAATTAGCTTTTTTCAGCTCATTGATTTATTACTGTACAAGGCTCAACTGAGATTTCTCAGTGCTTGTGGAAGTACAATACATTGATTTTTGCATGGGCATGGATTAAGAAGTACTGTACTCTAAAGTTTGTGAACTATTTGGAAGTTTCAAGTATTTCTGCATTAATGTAACCTAAACAAGATTTCCACACGTCCTTAAAAGTAAGCAAAGAAATTAGACTACAAGTTATACCCTATTGAAGAAAATGAACCAGGAAAGAGGATGACAGTTTTATTTAAAGAGGTATCTTGTAGTAAAATGTTTTCTACAAACACTTCTTTACCAAGCATTTATGGGAATGTATCATGTTAAGCACAAAGCAGATATCCAACGACTTTGGAGAGAAAGCTATATTAATGCTCATTAGGCTGGAAAAGGTTAAAAAAAAAACAGATTATGCACAGGTGAAGACTCTTATCTGCACAAGTAGTCTACCAACAAAAGAAGAAGTTATAATTTCTAAGCAACTGGAAGCGCCTCTCATATTGGCTAATATTAATGCTCATGAGTCTGACATTGAATACCACAGAACAACAATGGTATGCAGGACAGGACAGAAAAAGGAAGCCCCTGCCCTAAAAAAAGAACATTTCTGCCTGTGTGAAGTTTGTAGTTTGTTACAGCTCATAGAGAAACCAGAAACTTTGATTGAAGTGTTATACCAAATTGATGATGAGTTATGGTTGAAGAGAGAAAAACACTTCATTCCAGCAAAAGGACCTTACCCCACCTGTGAAACGTGGGTAGTATCATGGTTCAGGCCCATTTTGCTTAATTTCTACCAATTTAGACAACACCTTCAGCTAAAAGGCCTACATGGGAACTTTTGTGTTCTTGTTTATGGCAGAGATCATATGCTGACTCCAGGGGACAGATGCATAAATGATGCGCGCATAGAGAAACTGTGTACGCCTCTTCTTCTATACAATCTGGTATTTATAAACGATGAATGCGTGAAGACAATGTGCACAGCTCAAGCATTACTCTAACCATGCAATCGCAAATTTTATTGTAATGTACCCCAGATATAAAGTGGAAAGCAGAGCCTTCAAAATTTACTAAAGAACAGAACAGACAATTTCATGGAGATGTGACAGCGACTTTCACATTATTATCAATATTATCTCTTTATTTACAGTAACTGTGAAGCTGTGTGTCTTTTATTATGATGGTGAAAGACCTCTTAGTGGGGACAAATATTCAGAGATTAGCCTCTTTCACAGATTGATTGCACTTTATAGGCAATTAAAAAGGCATCCTCATTAACCTGCTGCAGTTCCTCCTCGTATTTCATACATACATACATACCTAACAGTGGAGACTCTGCCCAACATCACTGTGTCCCTAAACACATCATACTGGCATTGCAGGATCAGCTGAGTGACAACAACACCATTGGTTTGAGTGCCGAGCTCCATGATGCCAGCTTGATGTGTATAAGCACACATGAAGCGGCCAGTTTTGCCTGAGTTACAACCTCTTTTCAGCTGATACGCTCAGAGGCGTATCAGCTGATCAATTTCAGCCCCCCCCCACCTCATTCCGCCTTTGTACTTTCACCCATGACATGATGTGCAACGAAGGCGCATCAGTCCTGGCTTCAAAAAGCATATGTGAAAGAGGCTATTAATGTGATTTTCAAGCACAAGACCATCTCAACAGCTTCTGTTTAAGAAATCAGCATACCACGATCCATCTGTATATCTGTGTCTGATTCTTGATCATATCCAAGCAAGGCTGTATATTGTATAGACTTTACATGCATCCAGATAGAACAGGAGCTACTGGTTCTCCACCACAATTGGCCACTGGGCTTATAATTTTACCTTTTCTTTTTTTCTCCTGTGTTGGATCATTTGCTCTGAAGAGAGCTGATTGCTTGATCCGTTTTAATTCAGCTGTATTTTTTCTGTTCACAATTACAGAACTGATAGGACAGAATAAAATTTGTTATTAACACTGAAACAGCATTTCTTTTTTTTTTACTGTTGATTTCATTATCACGCCTGTTTAGTTTTGGTGCAAACAAGGTCTTGATAAGTAAAAGACAAACTAGGAAAGTGGCTGCTTCCTTTCATGGCTAAAATGGGAGTAGAAATCAGGTTCATGCAGGTGCATAAAGTTTCATGATGATTGTGATTTACAAAAGAGAACAATACATACACATGGCCGGTGAAAATATTGCATATGCACATTTCTGCCTTGGTGCAAACACAGTTTTGTGCATCTGGCCCCTGGTGCATGGAGTGGACAAGAGAGCCTGTATTATTGAGAGCATAACTTGTGTTGTCCATCTGTCCCTCCAGTTGGTATATGAGCTTTCTGTTAACTTCGTTATAAGCTCTAACCCTCAGGCAGTTGATTTGGAGGGCCCTGATGCAACTGTTTTAAGAACTGAATTGTTCGAACATCAATTTAAATGTTAATATTCCTTGAGGCTGTGGGGTTTGTGCAGTAGCTTCATTTATTGTCATAGATAATTGTGTTGTGTTTAATGTGCAATATGTGTTTGGTGTACAACAGAGACGTGTGTAATACTGAGAGTGTGCAGTACATTGGTATTGTTTTTTTTTCTGTGTAGCTTTTTTATATGCCATTTGTCTTTTACTGGTTCTGTGGAGGTGGCTTGATGAACATTACGCCAGAGCCCAAGATAAATTTCCCCACTGGGACAACAAATGATATCACATGGTACAAATCAATATTTTAGAATGGTCAAGTCAAAGTCCTGACCTTAATCTCATGAAAATGTCGTGGAAAGACCTGAAGTCAAGTGTATGTGAGGAAACCCAACAAGATCCCAGCAGTGAAGGTGTTCTCTACAGAGGAATCCATCAAGCTAATAATTCAGGGCGAATCAACAATTACATCAAGTTTCAGTCAGTGACAAAAATATGGGACCACCAGATACCGACAGCAAAGGTTCAGATACTTCCTCAGTAAACAAATGATCAAGTATGTTTTTTATATGTAATTTATTATGCTGGGTTATCTTTGTTTTCTGGAGTTGCTGCTTTTGGTTATATTCATGCAAAGTAGGAAAAAAAAAGTAAATCTTTTAACAGTAATAAAAACACCCTACATTTTTCAGCTAAGACCAAATGGAACCAGCTAATTCCTGCTCTTCCCAATGTTTTCTTCTCAAGAGTTTCTGCAGTGTACTTTCCTACATGTCCCCCCCTCTGGAGAGACGCTCCCCTGCGTCCTCCTCCTCACATATTCAGCTGTGAGAACAGATCTCTAGTAGAAAATCTCCTGCTATGAAGTGTTGTGTGCACAGCAACTGAACAAAAATGTCTGGTCCCAGTTGTCCACACATTCTCCTGAAAATCTCTGGTGTCCATATTTAGAAAAAAGCATATTTGAAGCACCTTTGAGATGGCAGCCAAGTCAGTTGCAGAGCCAAATTAAAACATCTATGTAAGGTAAAGCCGTGCTGTAGACACAGATGCTGTATTACGGTCTTATTCTGCCATGCCCATATGCTATTTAGAAAGCAAACCCTCTATAACAATATAGATTCCAGTCTCTGTAAATATACTACATACATTAAGAAATGTACTCTGAATGTGCTGCAATGACACTGCAAGAACAAACCCAAATTATCCAGAGTGGCTTAACTCTGGATACTCTACACAGTAGGAAAAAAAATGAAGATATATATAAATGTAATCGTGGCCACAATCCATATTTGTTATTTTAATTTCAGCATTCTTGTACTGCTTATATAGTGTCACTGTAACAATATACTAGAACACTTTCATTTTTAATCACTAAAATCAATTATTTTTATGTAATGAAAAGGGAAAACACTGGGTGTGAAAACAACCCAGTCTCACAGCAAAATGTGAAAAAGTCGAGATAAAAACTTGAACGATGAACGATCTCCCTGTAGGCCAAAAAAAGGGTGATTTTAATGCACAAAATTATGAATTCTTAATTTCTAAACCTAACCAAACTATTATTTTAAACAGAAGCAACTGAAAACAAAAAACAAGTTTTAAAGTAAAGTGAATTTATCGTGTCAGAGGAAACACAAGCTTTGGTCTCTGACATGACATTCATATATGCAGCTCTATAACTAAACCACTTTGATTTCCAGATGCACACTTTTTCCACCATATGATACTGTTCGCACCCCTTACCTAACAGTCTGATGAAATGCCTTCAGACTGTGCTTCTTTATGTGTCCACATGCAGGTCAAAACCAAAAAAAAAAAACAAAGAAAAAGGAATTAATCTCAGAGCATGAATCAAATGATTAAAGTTTGTGACAGTTTCATGAACTTCTATGCATCTGAATTTGTGGAAAAAGGCCTTTTAGGCAATGCTCACATCAACCATGCAGGAACCTCAAACAAAAGTTTGATGAATTTAGTTCAAATTGCGAAAATGTCTGATTAATAAGTGAGTGATAAGATTTAAAACCTTATTTATCTTTTAATTAACCGTACAGACTCATTGTGGTCTGTAAGGTTACCTAGATTCTTATGGTAAACTAAAGAAGAATGACTTGTCATATCATTGGCTCAAGTTGTACATTTTGGCTCACAGTAGGATGCTGAACAGATAGGAAATTGGTTTGTATTTGTTTCAAGAAAAAAATCTAAAACACATACAGACTTCACCAGTATGTGGGCATTACAACATTGGACTGACAAATTCTACAAATGAGTCCATGTCTCCTGGTTGCAGGATTTGTCTGTTCATAGCTGAATTTAGAATTAAATGTACTGGATTGCAATGAAATGATAGTCTCACCAAAGGATTGCCACTCTCCTTGCTTCTAGCCAGTGAGAGATCATGAGTTAGATATGTTAAATATCAGAGAAGTCGTCTTATCACATGGAATTGGGCACTCACCAGCCTGATCACTCATGTGCATCAGAGAGGAGAAGTTCTGGTGGAGGCTTCCACTCATAACTGTAAGTGCATTTTTTTCAGCAGATAACTGCTTCATTTGATTTTTAATCCTGAGGTCATCATATCTTATGATATGATTATAAACTGTAGCAGAATTAATTAAATAAATGATACGACGTCTTTTGAGATGAACAGTGGCAAAAATGTAGAAATCCCTCCGTTAGCTCTCCTATAGCCGCAAGTAGCCACATAACAGCACCTATGAGCTAACAGAGCAATAGTACGCGTTTGTTCATTCATTCGTCTGAAAGTATTGGTGAAATAAAGACAGATAATGCCTTATTTAGAGGCTGCATCATCTCTGCCCCATTCACGCTGTTATATGGATATACGCCAATCGCGAGTTATCGAAATAGCTTCCGAAGGACGCCGACTTTCGCCAAACTATTCTCGGTGAGTAGTAGTAGTAGTAGTAATGGTTTATGAAGAGAGAGATTATGGAAAGTCCCATCTTCACCTTGTCACAAGACATAAGTGACATAACAGCTGGAAATAACAAAATAAACTGTAAAAATTGTGACCACAATGTCACTCACTTGTTAATGGACCCCTGTGTTGAAACCTCAAGATCAACATCTTGGTCATTTCCAGCCGGCTTCTTTAAAACTGGACATTAAAAGTGAGCCCTGGATGTGAAACATGATAGCCAAACTTTGAATCATGTCCTGCATCATCTATTTTCCACCGTATGGGATGGTATAAAAAAGTAAAATTTCACTTGGAAAAACTGAGGCAACATCAAGGGATAAGCATGGCCATTTTTGCTAAAGTTATACAGAACTGGCCCTATGATGGACTGGCAACCTTTCCAGGGTGTGCCCTGCCTCTCTCCCAATGATGGATAGGCTCCAGTCCCCCTCAAACCTACAGTTGGATTAAGTGAGTATAGAAAATGGATGGATGGATATATAGAACTGGACTCCTTTTTGCAACCAGGGGAGTCGCCCCCTGCCCTCTTTAGATAGATTACATTTCAACACTGGCTTTTTTTTTTCCAAACTTGGAGGCTTCCCGTTGCTTTTACATCTTGTGTATTGATATAAAAATTAGGAATTGGACACCCTGTCGTTGATAACTAGCTGCTTGGAGGCAAAAGTTGTCATAGGACGAAAAAGTAAGAAAGTCACACCTCCATTATAGGTTAAACACTTGACTATGAAGCTGCATTAAAATCACACTGCTTGTAATACGACAGTGTTTATACATTTAACAAACTACCAGAAGTCAGGAAGACCGTGAAAATAAAAAGATTCAGTGTGGACTGAAGATTCTAACAGGTCCATAAAGTGTTTTACTTTTTGTGTGGGCAGGAAACCATTTTTTTTTATGAACCTTCTTCAAGAAAGCCTGCAGATGTGCCAGCTCTTATAAAGTATGAATACATCTGCATTAGATTTTACATGCACTGGAAAGTTTGAGAGTAGGGCAGTCCAGCACTCTCAAACACCTACCAAGAATGCACCTTAAAATTTGTCTGCAAGTGTGAGCTTTTTCACTAGGAAAATTGTTAGTGTGCTTAAAAATGTCAATTTGATGGCAACTCAAAGTTGCCCATCAAGAACTGCAGTTTAGTGTATGTATTTAGACTCAAATAAACTTTAATTGTCATTGTAAAATAAAGGCTTTCTAAAGATTAACAAAGAACTTAAAATTCTGATCACTTATAAAATACCCTGTAGTGGTTTTTCTTTGGAAATTCTCCCTGAAACACCTGTTAAACAATATAAAGAAGCTGTTCTTCACAGCAAACACTGTGGAAGAAAGTAAACACAATTTAGCCAATTCAAACTTCAAAAACTCAGTTGTTGAGCAAGGACACAATCTTTGTGATAGCTTTTGATTAAATTCTGATGGTACTCCCAGCTGGTGTTGTAACGTCTGCAACAGCAAAGTAATATCTGGAGGCTAGTAAACAGAGAGAAGGAGCTTGCAAAGACTCAATTTTAAACATTTCATAACCCACCAAGAGATGTCCAAAAAACATGCACGTCAAAACTTGGGTGGGAAAATGGCTGTTATATTCAAATGAACAAATATCTGGAAGCGCTTTAGATTATCTAAAATGAATCATGACAGAAATTAATGATACACTTTTGCTGTTTTAAAAAAGGACTACTATGCACACCAAAGGAACACATAAATATCACCCGACTATCTGAGATTTCACCTTGAAGTGGACTGTGGCAGTTATGTGGCTCTCTGACACTTTCTGATAACACAGGAAATCCTCAAACACACTATTGACACACAGACAAGAACAGCAAGGAGTGCTGGTGAAAAGGAAGCGTGAAAGGAGAACAGATGGGATGTTTACGTGAGTTAATGACTCAAAAAAGAGCCAAGCAAGAGATCAGACTCGAACAGATTGTTCTCCACAGCCACCACAACTACCAACAGTCGTAGTGTACTTATCAATGAAGTAGGTCAACCAGGGACAAAGAATTTTCATCAAAAGATAAACAAACAGTTGATATTTTTTGCCGTTACACTTTCAAATCCAAGGATATGCTGAAGATCTAAATGTAGCTTCTTAAAAATCTGCAAAACCACTTATGTATTCTGGTCTTTCTCAGAGGGATGTCTAGACTTGTTTGTTTCTTCCATGACTAGTTTAATTTTGCATAGTAACTATCTGTGCTGCCAGAAAAAGGTCACTGCAACACTCACTTAAACGAACATCCTTCCTGATTTAGTCAAAAGCCACATTTCACTTAAAAAGGGAGTTTTGTGCACGCACATGTGGCCACACAGCCTAATCTTAATCCCTGAGAAGAAAGCAGTGCCTGACACAGATCTGCCCATTGCCTCAATGGACATTAGATTTGTGATTGGATATATGGTTGAGCTGACAGTTTACTGATGGTCTCTAGCAGACAGCCAGAGCCTTCAGTGTTGGGCTGACACCTCAGTCTGAGAGATGGGAGTGACTGTTTTCTACAAATTTCAATCAAACCACATATGACCTTTCCCCGTTTCTGTCACACGATGTGTACATGACAGCCTCTTTTTTACCATCATAACAGCAGTTGTCAGTGAGATCCTGATGCTGGAGGATCAAATTTGTTTTTAATCAGCTGGTTTACTGCCTGAAATGTTCCATTTATTTTTGTAATATTTTCTCTCATTAAAAATGCCTCAGTTAGAAAGCTGCAATCATTGATGCATTAAAAAGTAGTTTTTGAGAAATAGGTCCCTTTTCTAGCCTTTTTCACACTAACCCATATGTTTATGATCTGCTGCCACTGAAAGCTGAAATCAAAACCCTCAGCCACTGAATAATGAATGCATCATGAAGCGTAACCGATGTGCATAGGCTCAGGGTTAATCTTTAAAGATATTTAGCAGGCTGATGCTAAGCTGTCTAGTGGTCAAGGAAGAAGCCATCAAAACTTTTTTGGCATGTGTTTGTTTTTTATAATTATTAATGATGAAATTGCTAATAATATCAATTATATTTGACAAATATTTTTCCCCACATTGTCTTTATGAGACAGTACCAAACAAAGCATTGGTGCAATTTTATATCTTAAAACCTAAAACCAATTTTGAGTGATAGCTTGACATTTGATGTCAGGTGAATGCATTTTAAAAGGAAGCAAATAGCGGCCATGCTTGAAAAAAATAAAATAAAGATAAAAATATCATCTTAAGATCACACGTTACTGTTACATTATATTATAATGTCTCATAAAAAGCCTTTTTTCTATCCAAAGATAATGAGTTTGTATTTTTTTGTTCGTTCAGGCTGGTAAAGCTCATTTTGCCGTCACAACCAAAAGTTGGCTCACATGAGGGGCAGATACTGGCTGTAGTGTAGCTGTGTTAGTTAAATCTTATCCCCACAGACAACAACGTCTGCGCTCAAGAGCACACTCACTTGCTAAATTCTGTCTGGTGAACAGAATTACACATTCACGCCTTCACTTATCGTTTTAGATCTTCCCCATCTGTCATGACAGAGATATTAAACGATGACTACAGGTTACTATGTCGTGAGGCTGGCTCAGCTTCTGTACATTTTAAGGTTATTCCAACACTTTTATTGATTTGAAACCCAAAAAGAAAACAATATTGCAGAATTTTAGACAGACTGGCAGTACATTTAACACATTTTATAATTATCTACCATTACTTTTATGATAATGGGTAATGGCATCATAGAATAGGCCTGCAAAGTTTGCTTTTTGCATAAGTTTCTCGTGAGAGTTTAGAAATTTGAGTTTGATCATTTGAGTTGTTTTTTTGGACAAAAAAAGAATAAAAGCAAATGTTGTCAGCACTGAGACGAAGTTCTAAGTAAATCTGCAGAGTTTGTTTAGGATCACACAGAGAAGTGCAGGGGTTGGGCTGTTCACTGAGGATAAAGATAAATGCATGGCTTTACAGTTATTAAATCAAACCGTGTCAAGATTAAGGGTATTGCCTGATTTTGTACCTTGCTTAGAAAAATATTTATCCAAGATAAAAAGTCAGTATACCGCCTGGCCCTACTCGTAAGGAATTGATTACTTTAGCTCAGTCAGTAGTATTAGTGTTTTTCACCCCCCATGTTCATTTGTGTCATCAAATTACTGCATATACAAGATGGTTAAGGCAATTCCTTAAACTTAAGCTTATTTGTGACAAATGGACAAAAATGTTATTTATTCTAAGAGAAAATAATGATTTCTCTCTTTTTAACAGTATACAGAGTATGCAGTTATGAGAATACATTAAAAAAAGTATAAAATATTTATTTATCAAATTTTCAGTGAAAGAAAAATACTTTTGTTTCAATGTGTGCTCCTTATGTGGCTTAGTTAGATTATCAAACAACTAATTATTTTATTTATGTACCCGATTAGCACGCAATACGACAGTCGCAATATGTAAACTTTTCTCAGATTAATACTGAAAGTAGTCCAACTGTAGAGTGACACTACTTTTTGGGAAAAAGATTTCCCAACTACTTACTACTTTTTTTTACTACAGGAAGAATTCTGAAGGCGGTGGCTTTGTGAGCATTCAGCCATCAGTTTTGATGGTTGTATGTAATAGAAGACTCAAACACACAAACCAGGTATAATTCAAAAAGGCCAAGGTAATTAAAGGGAGCAGAGGTTAAGGAGGTTATTCACAAATAATCAGTCCATGAGGCAAACTTACAGACAGGAAAAAGAAAAGGCCACAAATCCAAAGTACTGCCAAAGAAATCCAGCAGCAAACTATGCTGCCAAAGATGTATCAAAATCCAAAAACAAGAACAAGCTGAGAGCTTGTAAAAACAAGGATGAACTGCTTGAAAGCTAATCACATAATGAACTGAGATGGGATTATCAACTAAACACAAATCAATTGAGGAGCAAACACTGGAAGCAAAAGTAACAGAAACAGCAATGGACAAAATGTAAACTGTAAAAGAAAACTAGTGCAAAAGCACGACATCTGTTAGCCTCACCAGGGTTATAAAAGACACAGTTTTATCATCTGTATCATCTGTACAAAATTGGCTTATGTACCAAAGGGGGACCTGGCAGAGACCTGGTAACCGTTGGTCTAACCCATGTGTGAACTTAGCATAATGAGGCTTTGATTTGGTCCAAGTCGAATATTATCTGAGAAAACTGCTCCGTTGGACTTCCACAGGTTCTTTTCCTCCTGTGTTGCAAAGTTCTGTAAAGAAGACTGGCAGAGATGTCAGTGAAGGAGAAGAAGTGCGATTACCCCCAAACCACGTGTGCTTCTTTGACTCTGCATCTTTTACTCTGTACACACAGTACAAGCCTCCTCAATATTGAGGAAACAAAACATGTGACATGATGGTAAGGTAATGCAATAAAATGGACCTCTTCACTCCTCTTTGCTGGCACTCGCAGAATAAAATAAAATGGCCACTTATTGACTTGAGCAGCACTTTGGCTCTGAGGTTCACAACTGTGGGTCATTATGCTCTCTGCAATTAGGAACATGAAGTGGGGTTCATTATGAAAGCCTCCATCATGTCATTATTTCTGACCATAAGGCTGATGGTGATGAAAGTTAACTTTCAGGATGATGGAAAACTGTGCTCTCAGAAAGAAAGCACTAAAAGTACACAATTGGACCAAAAAAAATAAAATTAATCACCAGTGGAGTCAAACTGGAGATCTGGTCAGGTCCATGTTTAGAACTGTGTAGAATCCCCTCTTCTTATAACATCTGGCAACAGAGGAGACCAGTTTGCTGGACCTTTAGAAGAGGAATGTTGTCCCATTCTTGTCTGATATAGTGCTGATATATATTCTGCTGCTTAACAGCGTTTCATTATGCATCCAATGTTTTCAGCCGATGAAAGGTCGGGACTGCAGGCAGTTCAGTTCAGCACCCAGACTCTTCTATTATGAGGCCATGCTATTGTAATAGGTGCAGTATGTGGTTCAACATTATGCAAGGCCTTCCCTGAAAAAAAACATTGTCTGAATGGGAGCATATGTTACTCTAAAACCTGTATATACTGTTCAGCATTGATTGTGTCTGTCCAGATGTGCAAGTTACCAGCTCCATAGGCACTAATGCACTCCCATACCAACAAAGATGAAGGCTTTTGAACTGAGAGATGATAAGCTAGGTGGTCGCTCAACATATTCCTGCATCTTTTTCTATTTAATACCATTTAATACCATTTATCAGTACAACTTTTTGTTTCTCCTATCTCAACTTTTGAGACATTCAAGATGAACAAATATTTCTCATAAAAGAGAGTCACTGTCAACATGGGATATTTTTTCTACATTATATTGTAAATACAATTTTGATTTATAAGATTTGCAAATCATTGCATTTTGTTTTTATTAAAATTTTGTACATCATCCCCACTTTTTTAAAATTACATTAACAGTTGCAGTGCTAGCAAACCCTGTTCTACAACATTACCTTGTCAATGGGCTTTAGACAAAACCAGCATGACTCATGTAAACACTGTGATCCCTTCAGAGATGCCACATCGCAACACCAAGCTCACTTGTATGGGGGAAACTGAGGGCTGGCTGCAGTTGACAATGAAATCCAAAACAACAAATTGTTCCACATCCTCCATTTTACCACAGCTAAAGTCACGCATGAGCAGCAGAGCAGAATCTGCCAGGTAAATGAGTTAGAGAGAGTGGTTGAGGAGGATTACAGTTGTGTTTGTCAGATAACACAGGGTTAGAGAGAGGGTTTGTTCTTTTCAGCAGTGTCAAATGAGAGTGGTCCACATTCACAAAACCTCGACACACTGCGTTCAAAGATCAGACAGTAATTCTTTCAATCTCCTTAAATCTTATACAGGAAAAAATATTTACATTTAATGGCACTTTTCACAGTTTCACCTATGGTACGCAAAAAAACCTTGTGAGGCACTTGATGTCCATGAGTAGTCTGCCTATTGGGTGTAGAAATAGCTTTGTATTGACGGATATAAGTGGTCTTTTTGCTGTAAGAAGCCCATAGGTGACTCTTTTAAAAGGGTGCAAAGCTACTTCAAGTGTGAAATAATGCAGATCATGTTCTTTCACAAATTCCTACCCTGACCTCTGCATCACTGACAGACTTTTCCTCTCACGTTAGTGAAATAACTAGTTGCCCTTGACAGGTGAGGTATAGTATCAAACTGTAATGATATGGTGTGCTTAAGTTTAGAAAAAGTTTTGTGATGGAAAACATAACAGCGTTCAGTGCTAATCCCCAAGGATATTCTCGGTTGGAGTGAATGAATTAAAAAAAAACAGCTCTGCCTGTGAGTGATAAGGATGCTTTATGTAAATATTTGCCATCTTTGGTGCAGCGGACCTGAATGTCATGTAAACACATACATTCTGCACACCAGGGAAAGATCAGTAAGTATGTTGGTCAAAGACAATTTGATCATTGTCCTGTTTACCTGTTGTTGAATAAACTTATTTAACCTTTCAGGCTTATAAATTGGCAAGGCACAGTCTGCTGACAATTTTGTGGGTTAATCCAAAAAAAAAAAAAGACAGTTCTCGTTGCCATGTTTTTGGTTCAAATGTGCTTATGTGCACATAATTAGTTATGAATGGATCAATGTGAGGAAACATCAGGGGTGTGGGAAATGCCATGTTTGAAACCACTTACTCAAATTGATGGAAAAGGATAAAAACACATTACCAGTATGGTGGACTTTGTGATAAGTATGTGATAAGTACTCAGACTACAAGAGCATAAATCTTGACATTACTTACAAAGCACACATCCTATTCTGAGACTTTGATCAACCCTTCCCCTTTTCTTGATTCAACAGCCTCCAAGGTCTTCCTCTTCCCCTCAAAGGACAGAATCATGTTAGTTCAGTTACTGAAATGAATTTAGACCAGAGTTGGTCATCTGTCATTAACTACAGTTTTATTAATTGACAGCTAAAGTTTAAAGTGAAGTATTTATATATTTAGCCCCAACATATGAAAATATGTTCAAGTCCAACCTGACATTCAGATCCAGAATCATCTGGTCCCATCAGGTTCCTGCTGGTGACTTTCAGACATCTTGAAATAATATTACTAAACAGTGAGTCATAAATGGAGCATATCCAGACTTACATTCTGACTTTTTGTCTTTGCTTTTAGACCTTCTGTACAGACTTGTGTTTTCTCACATTTGATTTCAGTTTTGGATATACCGTTTTAGTTTGGTAAAGTTACATTTACTTTAAGGTGTGTTTAATCCTTATGTATCTTTTTTACTCTAATCTATATTTAGATTAAGTGCATTTATTGCAAATCTTTGCCCTTATTGGCATCTTATTATGTTACTTCAGTTCAGTACCTGGATTTGAGATCATCTCACACCACTTTGTGTATGTCTGTTGTATACTACTTGATGCCTACAATTTCCATTCAGGACAAATTAAGCATGTCTTTTAATTCTTGTGAAAAAAGGGAGACGTTTACTTGCCATCTTTCTCCAAAACTACAAGGTCAAAATTACACTATTCATTTCAAGCTGTTTTCGCACAAAAACACTAGAGATGTTCAGGAAGTATGCGGACATTTTGATCCAGTCTCTTTCTTATGTTGCTGATCACAAGAGCACAGCGCAGCGACTGGCTTTCTGCTGCAGATGGACTCCCCCTGCTAGAAATGAGAAAGAGGGTGTGTGGGGTAATGGCTGTCTAGAGGACGCAGGAGGCATTGGGTGATGCAGAAATGACACTGTGAAAATTAATATGTTCTTTACAACAACATTGAGAATGGTAGATACGGCTGCCTAGTCTCTTGATATGAATACTGCATGTATCTGTATGTATCCATAATAGAGGTGAGTGAGAGGAAAGCAGCATACAAGTCTGGGCACAACCTCTCCAGCGCTTACCCACTTATCACCTTGTGCCTTTCAGGCACTCAAAGAATGATATACTTAGCCATGCCAACTCGTGTGTTCAAAGATTTCTTCAGAAAAGTTACAATCAGAAGACCTTCTTTAAAGAAGACACATACTTTTTTACGTTTTGTAGGATCTGTGGTTGTCATTGGAGGGTTGGTGGTTCAATCCTTGACTTCCGTAATCCACATGTCCACAAGTGTTTTTAGGCAAGACTGAATCATCCACTGTCCTCTATGCCTTTTTAAATGTGAAAGTGATTGAGAAAAATCACTACATAGGCCGAAAAAAACTATAGGTGAAGAAGCAGTATGTAAATGAGTGAGTGGGTGAATCTGGCTTGAAGTGTTCACCCAATAGAAAAGCATTTTAGCTGTGTATTTATGATTTTTAAGGATTTTGTGTAGACACGGAGTCAGAATGAGAGGGCGGTTATCAGTCGTTGCAAAGAGACGCTTCATTAATTTTTGTAGTTGGTTTGTCATACAGTATATATTATATTTTACAAAAAAAAAAAAAAAACTTAAGCAAACATTTGTACGTAAATGTAAGTCATGCTATAAAGGATTTTTTTAAGATGGAAAAATCTAGCTCACACCTGTTATTAACATACATCTTTGATGATTCCATCACAGTGATCCAAGATGTCCCATTGAGATCCAGCCACTCAAATTGCATTCAAAGGTGGTCCAGGTCACATATGGCTGCACATATTTTTAGTGGAGTGAATGCAAACGTATCCTGCATCACACTGACATGCGGCCTACTCCACTAACGTACCTCCCTCTGAGGAGAAGGACCAACGCACAAGGTCAGACACATGGTCATCATTAGCCGGTTGTTTTTGCATAAGGCTGCCAGCCAACTGCACAAGTAAAAATAAAGACATTTAAATTGATGTGTAGCTTATGTTTTAACTCACATCTGGTTGCAGGTCTGAATAGTTACAAATAATGATTTGGTTTTGGTACTCCACTATCTGCATGCATGTAGGGTTGCTAAACTGGATTATTCCAGGATTCTGGCATTTTGTCTTTGTAAATGCAAATTATGTATACCATTTATCTACTTGAATGCAAAAGGGTGAACTCTTACCATACGCTTTCACTCAAGACACACATGGAGACACAGTCTCATACAATCGAGGCACTTAAACGACATAAAATGCATGGTAATGTCATAGTTGATTTGGACATGTAAGGTAGTCAGAGTGGTCAGAACTTTACTTATTTACTAGCAGAGTAAACATTGGTGGTCGCAAGCAACTTGTGTTGAGATGGCAGTAACATTCAATCAAAGCAAAGTCAAATGGCTGAAATGGTCATTTCAAGGTAAGCTAGACGATATTTCAAAGCTTTAATGACGTCAAATTTAGAGGGCACAGTGAGATTGTAAAAAAAAAAGTAGACAAGGAGTCAAGGAGAAAGTGTTCGGATATTTTATTATGTCTGCTTGTCTGGCTTGGTGTTCAAAACATGTTCTTTTATCATGATTTTGTACCTGCTGATGCACACCCATTAGTTATGCATGGCCACACTTTAATCATGTTTGTCTTAGGCCACACACTCAGCTCAGAGGTTCCTAACCATCCAATATGGGAGCTAGAGATGCATCTTTTTATCGTGTCGAACAGGCACACTGAGCCTGGAATCTATTCATCTCTCACCCTGTTGCTTGAACACCAAGACTCCCTCTATTTTTGCGTGAATCTCAATGAGATGCCCTCTTTGTTTGCTGAAATAGCGTCTGTCCTGTGGTTCTCTTTGACTCAGAAATGTTTGGTTTTCAATAAATGGGAGGCTCAATAGTTGTCTCACCTAAACACTGCTGATGTGCACCGTTAACATGCTGGTGTTGTGATTTATTCCTACTATAATGCCTCAGAAAATACTTTTTTTTTCTTCAGTGTTTCTACACTGACTTGGAAAATAAAACTCCAATTTGGAGGTATTTGCTTCTCCTTTATACAGTGGAATAATCAAGAAGAAAGCACAACAGTGTATGTCCTACAGGATTAGTTCGTAGTCAGTCAGGCTAAAGGATTACCATAGCCATGTGCCTTTGTTCTTTGGAAAAACTGCAAGACATGCAATGTGTGTCCAGCTCCCCAAGAGGCTCTTTGTGAATAAGACATCACCCTGGAAAAAGTGCACAAAGCAAATGGAGCAGTGCCTCAGTTGTCTCTTGGACTCGAAGGAAATCTCAGTGAGCCTGTGTCTGCCTCGCCTACGGGCTTTTCACATCTGTGAGGATGAAAACATCAGGACATTTTTACCCACCATCAGCTTTGTACTGTCACAGACTTGTTTACTGACACATTATCAGTTATTTTGGGGTTGACAGCATCAAATCTGCTGTTGAGACTATAATCAAAGTTTGTAAGAGCTTAACTATAAACATGGGGATAGCAAATCGTACTTGTGGTGCATACCTACACATAAATGTTTCGATTTATTAAGACTGTATAACTGTGAGGAAGTGCTAACTTCCTCACTGTATGCTGGGTCAGATTGCAAATGTTAAACTACGTGATTTGTCACCTGGTCTTTCCAGTCCTGTGTGCATCTGGGTATGGACTCAAAGAGGGAGCTTGCCTCTATAGGTCTCCCTTTATGGAGACTAGAAAGAGGTGGGGATTGTTGTGATTGGTGGACAAAATGGGTGGAAATATTTTCAGTTAATTAAATTGGATTATTTATGTTGTACATTTTATGGATTAGTTTTGAATGTACTTCATTTTCTTTCTTTATTTTGCAGAAGTTAATTTGTATTTGTTGGCACAAACAAATTAATATATGTATGATTTCATTGTTAATGATTTCCGTCCTCTTATCCACAGATCTACTCTGATAGGCTCATTTGAACTGGAGAGGAGGCCTATCAGAGTATATATGTATGTTGGGATTTGTTCAGTCGGTTGGAAGGGGGTATGTTTTTATGTGCTACGGGAAGAGCAACACCCCATTTTCCCTTTGTTAAAAGGCTATGTTTGTTTAGTGAATAAAAGTGAACTTGTTCTCTGTGCACCTCCTGACCAGCGTGATGCTTTTGGGACCCTGCATCTCTCGCTTTACTACAATAATTTTGTGCCAAACTTGGTCACTCCAATTTTAATGATTTTGAATGACCATCAGTGCCATACAGCTTGTCAAGTACTGTGAAACTGTACATTATACACTCCATTTTATCTGATAAGGATCACCTGATGTGATCAAAAATGTGGAAAACAAAGTTCCTTGAGGTCATTTACTGTTGATTGTTTTTTCTACCATCAATAGTAAACTTTTATAGTCAATATTTTTTGACATAGTGGTCTTGAAACGTAGGAATCGAGATCTTAAATGTTCTCAATTGTGGATTCTTTTCCTTACGCTTACTTTGACCGTTCGCACATGTAATATGAAGAAATTTCTGAAACCTGTGATTTTATCTGATGTAGTAAAAGATTTCTGATACAAGACATGACTTGTTACTTATATACATAAAAAAATGTCTTGTTGTAATAGGTATCTAGGTGCTATGGATGGAGAAATATGGATTATTGTATTCATATGAAAGGCTGTATGCATGTGTAGGTTAATACAGTTATACATAAAATAGTTTATGATTGAGTCAAAGCCTTTTATCCTTCTTTTGTTAGAGCGGACAGATACAGATTAAAGTAAAATTTAAGTCAGGATAATTACAGTTAAAATCAACATGGGTCTTCAATGGAAAACTGAGCCAGCAAATATCTATGTTTATGGTTATGTTTATGACACAAGAAATTTGTATTTTTAAAAGGGATGTTTTTTGTGGGGTTGTGTGAAGTACATATGAGCAGTGAGTGCATTAAAAGCAGTCAGAGTGCTCAGAAAGGTGAATTAGGAATTCTGATAAGACACCAAGGCTAACATCTACCTAATACTAGGAGCTTTAATGGAAAGCAACTGGATTTTGTTTCTTGGATTTAGAAGGCGTTTTACCTCTCATCTGAAAGATTTCATCAGTTTAGCGCAAAAATATTGTCATTCCACATGTGTCAGGAGTGTCTGAAAAACTTTCTCCAAAAACAATATCCTGGTGCACTTCAAATCCAACAATATCCTCCGACTGAAACTTCTTCATCGCACCCAAACTCAAACTGATCCACGTTGTATATGCAGTCCAGTGCTGCGAGGAGTGTGCCGACTTGTATACAAGAGGAACTGAACAATCACTTCATAAGTGCCACAACACAAGAGAAGAAGCTCTTCAGGTCAAGACTTAGCTCCCTTGCAGCTCAAGGATAAGGGGCTCTCTTTTAAGAGCAGTAATCTACACATTTTGGACATCTAAGACTGATTGTTTGAGAGAGAAGTTAACAAAGCTATATCCTATTTGATAAACTAGAAAATCCAACTCTAAACCAAGGAGGTAGCCTAAGTCGTAGTTTATGCTTCAACATAATTTCCAAAAAATTCTAACTACATGTCGTGTAGACGCGGGCCGTAAGGGCTGTGATTGGTCCGCTCAGAACGTAATTTTTACCTTTTCCGGCCCTAATGACTGTATACGGCGAAGAAGCTCGTTGACATTCTAAATTATCGGAAGTGCATTTGATCATCCAGGTTGTAAATTCACAACAGTAAATTCATAACAGTGAATTCACAACCAGTGTTGTAAATTCCCCCGTTCCCAGCCTCAGCCGGTCGTACAGACAATCCCCGCAAACGTCTTCTCTGTCGCCTGCGCTTCAACATTTGCAATTTATGCATTTGTTCTTCAGTATTGATCATTTCCAACTGCAAATACAGCTGCTCTACCTCGGTTGCCATTGTTTACTGTTGTTAACTGTGAATGGAAGATAAAGCAAGGATTCGGCTATAACCCCTGAAACCACACAAACACACAGCCACACCTCCCTACCGGCATGGTGAATTGCAGAGCAACGCGTTCCCTCGACGCAGAACTTCGAATGCTCAATGACGACATGTCTGGAAAAAAGTATAGCAGCTGTCATCAACCCCTGGCAAAAGTTATATTTTCCAAATATTGGCTGAAATCTGTCTGTTAGTAGAAAATTTAGTAGTGAATTTCCAAAGCAGGTGCATAAACAATGTGTACACACGAAAACCACAAGCTCCCTTAATGCCAGTTTGCAACACTTAGCATCCTTTTAGTGTCAATGTTCAAAGAGGTGGGACCAGCATAAGCTGAAAGAAAAAAAAAAAAAAAGAAGTCAGTAAAAGCTCCTCAATGTCAGAAATAATTGCATTGAGACCCCAGCCTAATGTCCTCTGCAGGTGACATCAATGTCCTGAGACTAATCAGGGGGACAACCTTGAAAGTTGAGAAGAAGCTCTTTGCAGAAGGGAGAAATCATGTAATGTGTGTTTAACAATCTTAAATTTGGATAAATAAATCTGAACCTTAATGCTTTTTTAAACCATACCAGATAGTTTCACTGACTACCCTTAAGTCCAGTCTCTAGGCTGGATGTCTTGTGACATATTCCTCTGCTATATAATCAATTTCCAAATGTGATCATTGTCAAATGTTAAAACTCTGCACCTGGCAGGATGCTGATGTAAACTGTCAAACCAGAACCTCAAAAAGTTATGCTGAGGGCCCCTGACAAGTATTCCTATTTGATGAGTTGGGAGAGAAAATGTGTTGCTCTGGCAGCTAACCTCCCAAACTGTCATAATACAGTCTATTCTTACAGATTCCAGTCCATTTCACATGTTAGTGAGCTCAAAACCATCTGAGCAGTACTGTAAATAACCTCAAGCCATGCAGTAAATGTTTGCATCAAATGATAAAAACTTGGTCTGCCTTTAGTCAAAGTGAAATTACACATTCTACATTATAAACAAGAGTGAAAAAAGGATACTTGCATTTACCAAAGCACTGATTGAATGCCTCCTTTATGGATCTAATTCAGAAAATCCCTGGAAGACCCAGCTCCACAGGGTCTTTGTCATGACGCTGTTTGTTTCTGCCAGCAGCCTGATCAAGCGAAACAGGCCAGGGGCTATGCCTACAACCTCCTTCCTCTTTTGTGTCATGTCCAGAAAATGGGTCATGTAGAGTGCAGTCATTGCTTTTGTTTCTGTGAGTGTTTGAACAGTATCCATCAATTGTAAGAAGTACTTTTCTGTATGTAGTAGGGCTGCACAATTAATCGTATTTTGATCGTGATCCCGATTTTGGTGGCCACAATTAAATGAACCTGATCGTCAACGATATTTACATTCAAAATGCGAGCTCTGCTTCCAACATCTCTAACCACACGTTCTCAACCAGTAGTCTACCAGGGGGCGAAAGCATGGTTAAGGCTTCATTAAGCTACCTAAATAACAAGCGCGCAGTGTAGACAGCCTGCAGCGGCAGCTAGTTAGACAGTCTATGAGTAAGACTGATGAGAGTCATGTCGAAAGCCGAGAAGAATACAGTAGCATCTGAGGATGGCGAGGAGGCTTGTGCGTCGAAACGAGACGACATCCATTGTCTGGAATTCTTTTGGATTCAAGGCAAGTGACGTTAAACAAGAATAAGTTATTTGCAAAGAGTGTAACAAAGTAGTGTGTACCCCGCAGAGTAACACCACTAATTTGTTCTACCACCTGAAAAAACATCACAAACCTAAATATGAGGAATGCATGAAGGCCAAAGTTAATGTTAATTCCCAAAATCCCCGTCCGTATCCAGCGCCAGCCCAGACAACCATTACAGCAGCCCTGCACCGGGCAGTACCCGATCCATCTACCTCCCAAAGACACGCAGAAATAACAGACGCAATATCTTTTTATTTGGCCAAAGACATCTGTACGATCAATACAGTAAGTACTTTAAAATGTTAAATTATTGGGTTTTTGTTTTGCATTATTTATCATTTATTCTAATTTAAAATGTAATTTTTTCACAAAAAATTGTTGGCACATTGTTTATAAATGGTGCAACAAAAATACATGTTTTTCCAGACATGATGAATGATCGTGATTAATAATCATGATTTCAATATTGATTAGAATAATCGTGATTATGATTTTGGTTATAATCGTGCAGCCCTAGTATGTAGTTGGTTCCATAAACATGTTTTGTCCTCTTTTCTCTCTACACTGCCACCAGGGATTCAAAAGAAAGCAACCAAGATGCCATTTAAGTATACACTTGCAGCTTGAATTCATCAAAATTATTTCATCCACTGATAAGGGAATAGCCATTCTGACAATGTGTTGTAGCTCAAAGCTTGCATCTAGAATAAAACAAGGACTCGACAAAGCTATCAATGCAAATAAATGTAAATATATATATATATATATACATGTGCAAAATAAACATAACTTGAATTAAAAATAACAAATGAAATGTGAAACATTCTCATTTTTTTAATGAACACTCTGAGCCAAGACAAATATTTTACTTGATGGAGCGGATTTAATAAAAAAAAAAAAATTTAAATACTTAGAACTGTCAGAAATAACTTAATGAAAATGGTGAAACACAGCCTAGGCTGCCGAGTAGGCTCTGAACCAGGCAGAAAACATAAGTCACAGTTACAATTAGCGTGGTTCAAGCAGACTGTCCCCAGGCTAGAGAAGGGTTACTGGTGTGTATTGATGAAGCAACTGGATAGAAGATGGTGGAGGTAAAGCATGAAGGATTCGGAAGTGTATAGAGCTACATTTTCAGCTCAGATTAAAATGTTGCAAAACTGAAAGGACGGACCTTCATCTTTAGAAGTATGACTTAACATGCAGTGTAAGCAATAAGATGACTTCTTTAGGTAAGATATGGAGTGTTGATGAATGGCTGTGACACACACTTGATCATACCCAACTGAGAATGTATTTTTCTCCATTTAATGAAAATAAAACAAAAGGTTAAAAGACCAGCAAACAAACTAGAACTCAAGGCAACTGCAGGGAGGATTGGGAAAAGTATCCGAAGGCAGAAAACTTAGCATATGGAGGTATATACAGTGTATATATATATATATATATATATATACGGTGTTACCGAATTGGCTTTGCATTCAAGTATTAAAAACAATGTTCATGATTATGCTGAGTGTCTTACTAAATGTTAGCATGTAAAGAATAATGGACTGTATATTTCTGTGTCTTAAAGTCCTCAAAAAGAGAACAAAAGAAAAAAAACACCCATACTCCAAATTAGATCTTGATTATTTCAATTTAAATCAGTTGTTGGGGTGTACTTGACCAATTATCTGCTTTACCTCTCCTTGCACAAAATCTTTCTAAACCCCCAGCTTATATTCTCTTTAAAGCACAGATGGACTATGACTGGCTGTATCACACAGGCTTACCTTATTGACCTTGATTTTCTTACATTTCTCTTTCTCTGCAGTAATTATTCTGGTCCCTGGAGCAAACGAGGCTACAAAAGCTTACCTACATAACGTCATTGCTTTAAGTAAAAAGTTCTGAAAATATCCAGAGGGAAGTCAGAATTGTGGACCAGCCAATATCAGGCTAAAACACCATTTCATTTCAGGTTAAAGCAGTTAGCAAAAGGCTAATATAAGAAAAAATATTGTGGTAGCTGATTTTAGCTGGTGATAACAAGCATATGTTATCAGAGGATGAGTTTTATCCTGAGACATATTATTTTAGGTGCTCATGGCAAATGGAAAACATTAATCATCAGCTAACTTCAGCTTTTAATTACATGTTCAGTTTACACTGTTAGACTGTAGTCTACTTCAGTAAAAAATCCAGCTGGAGAGACTTCCCTGTGGCTTTTGAATGTGGAGAAAGATAGGAGGTGTGTGAGGCCATGCTGAGCCCGTCATGTGGAGACACAGCAGATTAAATTTTCTTTTTAGATACTAAAATTGCATAGTTGCACACAAGGATATACTTAACAGTGCTTCAGTATATGCAGTTACCATACCAAAAGGTCTGCATGAAAGACCCAGTCTTATTAACAATATTTACTGTCATTTCATTACCTTAAATACAGAAGAATGATAACTCTTTATACCAACTACCGTTGAACACAATCATTCAACTGACAAGGTTCATAAAGACAACAGAAACTGTGTACAGTAAGTACCACATAAATACTTCGGAAATCTCACAGCCGTCTACTGTATGAATACTGTATGCAGTCCAGTTCAGCCAGGGACATCAAGCTATCTTTTGCAGTCAGGATTGCCTCTTTTCTCTGGCTCTGTTTTACTGAGAGGAGACAGTCAGTACTGACTTAAGATCTTAGATGTGAAAAAGGTTGCCTGAAGTTCAGAGTGGCTTAAAGAAACATCTGGGAGGATGGGCAAGTCTGAGGAGTACAGACCTGCCCATCTGCTACAATGTCAGGGTCTCTGTTAGACCCTCCTCAGAACTGAGTCTCAGGGGACTCAGTTCCTCAGATTGATCAAAGAGCTTACTATTGAATCCTTCACTGCAGGGAACCTGTAGTTTAGGTATGGAGGGAGCCAACAGGAAGTAAATGTTAAAATTCATATACAGTTAAATAGATCATGTATAGTGCAAGGCTAATAGTCAGTTGGAAAGAAGCCTATAGTTGGAAAACTTGGTTGAGTCACAACTGATTTAAATGTCAGTGATTACTAGAGGGTATAACTAAGCAAAGACAATTGGTACAATCAGTAGGTGGAATGGGTGACAGAAGGCCTCTTTGAGGTAGTTAAAGTGTGTTTTTAGCTAATAATCCCAATTCCTTGTTTACAAATGTATCCAAAGTGGCAGTTCTCTCCCACTATCATCATGACCAACACACAATGGGGTCCATCATGTGTCTTAGAGCCTGGATTTTCTCTGTTTACAGACGATCAGAGGGACAACTGCAAGCACCAGTGATGTGTCCTGATTTGCTCTTTTTTATAGAACTGTTCTGGAGTCCACCTTGATGAAACAATCTCTTTTTTTCTACAACAAACTGGTGAGAATGTCCACTCAAAATTTCATGCACACATCTGATGACGACGTTTATATTACATGGGCCTCAACAGAATCTTGGGCACTTACAGACCCACATGGGATAAAACTTGCGTTATTTATGTCCCAGTGGCTTGAGGAAGTTAAAGTTGTGACTTAGATCTGGAGAACTCTTGACAGCAATAATAAGGTTTACTTCATTGCAAAAATGTTGGTGCAGGGTCAAGTGTTTAGGCCAAGAAGAGGGACTGGGCCTTCGTCTTACAAGATAGCACCAGCCTTTCACCTTTACAGTAACAGCAGGGCATAAACATGTAACTTCAATTATATGTGCGTGACAATTAATATACTAGCAAACTTTTCGTTACTTTAGAAGGCTGCAGCACAGAGGTTATCAGATGACAGTATGTGCGGTGAGGTACCCTGCCAGTAACATGACCATTGTTTGTAAATCGTAAAGCTCTTACAGTCATTTCAACATGAATATGCTTGACATTTTTGCAAATGTATAGGGTGAACAGATTCAGTGCCTCATGTTAAGCTTCTGTAGACCAAAGTCTTACAAGCAAATATATTTTCTGAGACCAACTTAAAGTAAGGGACTTTAAATTGGGCGCGAGTCAAAGAATTCATTGTGTTGTGACATTTTGGCTGCACAACGGGTTAGAGGAAGTGTCGGCCCACTTTCTTCATATTTAACACAGCTTGATTCTGGCAGATAAACAAATTAAATCATAAAAAGTGGGATATTGTATTGCACACAAATATGCATTTGAAGTCACTAGACTAGAATGAATTAGAGAGTTGAAGATTAGTTAAGGCTGCATAGGAAAAGCCTGGGGTGATAGTAGGAGTTCAGTGTTGTAGAAACATGAACATAAATCTATCATCGAGCCGTAGCTCATTGTTCCCTTTATTACTGTGGCATAAGCCTGGAAACATCATTTCTGCAAGACACTCCAGAGATGTCAACGCTCACTCCTGCAAGATTAAAGATTGCATTACCATTAGTACACATGAGCAGTGACACATAGTTGGGACTTACTCAGGGTTAGCATGGATTAATCAAAAACATTAAACCCTCAAGTTTGCAAGAAAGATGAATCTACATTTCTCTCATAAGTGGTGTATTATCTCATCAGCATTTAATCATGGCTGAACTAATTACAATCTAGTACAAAGAAGAAGATCAAAGATAACACTGAGAACAGAAGAAATAGTTCAAAGATAAAGAAGGAAGTGAAAACATCACAACATTACATGCTTTAGACATACAATGTCATGTATAAAACTGGTTACAAGGTTGCTAAACCAATGTAGCATACAGTATGTTGTATTGTGTGTTAGTATACATCTTTGAAAAAGAGCAGTTACCAAAGGCTCAGAAAAGGCTAAAACAACAATTACCAAATTGCAACCTCAAAGCAAGTACTGATTAAGATTTGTGCAATAGGTTCTACCTGCTTG
The DNA here is from genome assembly GCF_036924035.1 of Leuresthes tenuis. Classification (NCBI taxonomy): domain Eukaryota; kingdom Metazoa; phylum Chordata; class Actinopteri; order Atheriniformes; family Atherinopsidae; genus Leuresthes; species Leuresthes tenuis. Next base: position 10,441,557 of record NW_027325365.1, on the reverse strand, counting down.
GTTGTTTAGCTGAATGGTTGTATAGACCTTCAAAAAAAATCATTTGTTTATTGTTTGTGGGCACAGTCTTTGAGTTTTTGTTTTATTTTTCATAACATGTTCCCTCTCATAATTATTATAGAGAGCAAAGTGTCCACATCGAGGCCCAAAAAATATTGATTCAAGTCATGATTCAAGAGAAGTCCGTTAATGTGTCGTGTGTATGCATGCAAAAGTCTGGGCTCAAGTAACAGCAAAGGCAAAAAAGTTTGATAGTCTTTAAAATGGTGATATGACACATTTTAAAATTGCATCACAATTCTGGTTTTTGACCTTTTTTATGGGCGATATTGACAAAAGAAAAATTTATGTTAACAGCGTTATCCTTTAACAGGAGCAGAAAACAAATCATAGTCCACTGCATTTTTTAACAGCAGATGAAGATAAAGCAGTCTTACCTGCCAACTTCATAACTAATGACTTTTGCATAATGAGAGTGCTGTACAAATGCAGGCCAGAAACGGGAGAAATTCAAGAGTGAATTCAAATACATCCATTCTTTATTTTCATCTCCATAGAATGTCCATGTATGCCTAGTACGTTTCTCCTATATGACCTTATTTATCAGCTTCTTGAAATCCAGCTTGCAAAGCTGGTCTCTGTACTGAGCACTTAATCTACAGGGTTTTCTTTTTCATTTCACGTGCATCCTACTACACTCTGGCTTACTGATGACACCTACTAAGAAAACTAGGTTTTGAATCGTTACAGTATTAGTTCTACACACCCATTTCGGAGATGCTTCTTCGGTTGTTTAAGTCCATTTTCAAGTTCTAAGTTTTGATTAATGTCTCTACTTTCCACTGTATATCCACATGTAGTCCACGTGCCGATAGCCAGATTAAGCGAGGAGCCTGCTGCTGTGCGAAGCTCAGCCTGTATCTCCGTTTCCATACATAGAGGTGTCACAGTGCAGGAGTGGCAGTGGTCATGCCATTGAAGATGAATGTTTAAGGTTAAATTGCAGTGTGCTCCAAATCCCATTCCCCAATGAGCCTATTGATCAAAAGGGGACAGCAGTAGCCATAGGCCGACATATACAGAGGTGTGAAGACTAAGGCTACACAGGTCATTAAAGACTAAAATGATATGTTGTATGATCATAAAGCATGCTGTCGTTGGATGTATTTTGATTGAAGGTTCGTCACTGGAACTAATCCATTTGTATGCTTTGGTAGACGTAAGAGAAGGTTGTGTTGATCATCCAACAAACCTGCAGTCAACATCAGAGTGAAAGTCCTTAAACTGTGTAAGATCCATAGCTAATCTTCAAGTGAATTTCATGGATGATTTGGCAAGTAGAATATTAAAGCAATGTGTTTGAACAGACTACAATTTTCAACTGTTCATCAATGTGTTAATGGTACTAAAAAGAAACAGGGGGGGTGCATTGTGAGATAATGTACTTTTCTGATTACCTTCTTCTCAGAAAAGCAATTAACAGCATATGTTTGTACTCAATGGGAAGAATTACAGCCCATCTTATGATGAGTAATATACATCTGTTATCGTTCAATATAAGCATCAACAAGATCGAGAATATACGGGACAATATCCGACTTAAGTAAGAAACAATCAACCTTTCTAGTCAACTACATACTAATGCTGTATATGATTAATGGCTGCATTTATGTAGCACTTATACCCTTTAATTAGTAGAAGACATATTACACCTTTTAGGCCACAGATGCTTTGTGTGAAGAAAAAGAAGGAAGCAATGAATTTTGCTAATACAGAGAAATGCTGGCTCCCTCCTGACCTTGTCTCTTTACACCTCTTCCTCCTGCCCAGTACATGCTCTCTTACAACAGAGCCATATTTAATACAGCATGACAGCTCAAGCATCTTTTCTTTGAAATTAGAGCGATATTGGAGAAGTCAACACACTCCTCATTACTTAAATATAGTGCCAAAATTCAAGCCCACCACATAATTCATGATCAAGATTCATATTTTATTTGGAGTCAGCCAGGCTGCCTGTTGTTGTGGCTCTGCTCATATTGTTATTTCATCTGTGTTTTCATGTGGTTTTTCTACTGAGCTTTTTTCCATGAAAACATTTTCTTTTCTTTTTAATTTTCCAACACTGGTTCAGATGTTTTGGTACTAAACTTTTTATGAATGGGACTATCGTATATTTTGATAGATTTGATTCAGTTGGATTATAATCAGAATTATAAAAAGGAAAACAAAAATCTGATTATTCTAAATGAATCCTTGGAGTAAGTGTGAGCGTGGATGATTGTCTTGTTTATCTCTGTGTTGGTCCTGCGACCTATCCAGGATGTATCCAGCCTTTCACCCGATGGCAGCAAGGATATGCTTCTGCCCGCCCTGCAAGCCTGAATTGAATTAAGCAGGTATAGAAAAGGGATTGATGGATTCTGGCACTTTTTTACATCTGTAATGATGCATTACCATACCAGCTGCAAAGTTTTTTTCTTGTGACAGCAGGTGGGCTTTACGGAGCCACAATAGTCCCTGGGATAAGACCACAAATCAAAAAAATAAGGGAAGATGTCAAGGATATAGGGCAGGAAAAAAAATGGAAAAGGAGAAAAAATTTAATATTTCCTTCCTTAACTGTCATGGAGGATTCCAGATCACTTGTAGATAAATGGACAAGCTAGGAGTGCTGAAGAGAACACAGTGTGAATGATGGGAATGCAGTATTGTATTTGTCACTGCATAAACATAACCAGCTTCAGTGCCTCTCTACAAGGCTGTTAGACTATATAGACAGACAGCAGACAAAGCATCAAGAGTAAAACAGGAGGGATTGTAGTAGTTGTAAACAAAAAATGGTGTAACTCTGTTACTGAGAAGGAGCTTCTATGCAATTCAGCTGTTGGCTGTGAGTTTTCTTCTGTGCTACCTGCTGATGTTACATATAATGCCATTTGCCGTCCTACAAACAACACCTGAACACATTCATGGCGATCTTTGGAGACTGGAGCCACACTTCTCTATTCATTTCTCTGCTACAGTCAGCTTTCCAACAGCTTGTCAGGTGATTTATTTCCCTCAGGGGATTGATAAGATAATATAAGATTTGATTTAATATGTCGTCCATATAACAAAGGTTCAATATTCACTTTATGGTTTGTTTTTGAGAACGACCAACTCTGAGGGGAATCATTTGAATCTTCAACTGCTAAACAGACCTTTTTACCATTGAATTGATAACGGGATCTTGGCAGCTTAAGCGTGAGATTAAACTCACTGTAAAACTCTGTAAAGTCAATGAGAGCCACAGCTTTTCTTTGACATCAACTTAGAAGAAAATTAATACAACCATGGCCAACACTGGTCTCTGCATTGGTGTCTGCGAATAATGACAGCTTGTTGTTTTCTGGAACACAAATGGCCAAATTATTACTTTGATCAAATTACTGGCTGGCTGATTTTTTTTATTGATAGTCAAGTGAAGTGGAGCAGTAATAAAATGGTGAATAGCTCTTCAGATTAGTTGAATATATAGTGTGCTGGAAGCACAGTCCTAACAGGTTTGTTATGACAGTGTTTCACTCCCAGAGCTGCAGACTAAATTAGTTTGAGTGCAAAATGATGAAAAACTGCCACACAAATGTCATCAAGAGCAGAAGTATTTGAATCCATCTTCAATATGATTACTTTGAAAGGAAAAGTCCAAGGATTTAAGCCGTGGTTCCCATGTCTATATATTCCCATTTAGTAGATATTCAAAATATAAAAAATAAATGCATAACAAATGCATTGAGCAATAAACATGGGAGTCGCCTTGTGTGGCAGGCTGAAATTTCAAACATACCAAGTGTCCTAAAGTACATTCTTGCTTGTGTAAATTGTTATACTTCCCGTTTGGTTCCCTTTTGCTTTCGAAGCCATGTAGTAAGTGTGACAGCCAAGTAAGTGTGACAGCCAAAACTGGCAGTATATGGGATGGAAAGAAAGTCGTTACATATTCTAGACAACAGTCTGGCATGAATGCTCAAATAAAAGGGATGCAGTGGGAAGCAAAAGGTCAGACTGATTAAATGTCAGCAAAGAGCATCTTAATAATTGGATCATTCAGACAAGGAACCATATAATTTAGCTGCAAAGAGTTGTGAGGAGCCCTTTGCAGTTACAGTTAGCTTTATAGTGACTGGAAACTGTAGATTTAGTATCTTTTAAAGTGTGGCTGCTATTAGAGTCATTAACCTCAAAAGATTTAACATCCAAAAAAAAGAGGATGATCGGAGGATGCACTATACTGTGTCGTAACTGATGTCAGAGGACTGAACAGAACAACTGAAGATACCACATTTTTCAGTGGAATTGTGTAAAAACATGTTATGCAAAATTCTCTTGAGAGGCTTGGAAATGGTCTTGATTGCTTCTGCTTGCTTCTGTCATAATCTCACAGATATCAGATTCTGTGGTTACCACGTACGGAGTACAAAGAAGTCTATTTAGAAATACATGAGAGCTTCTGGAGAGGTAATGTAGACCATGGGCATAAAACTAAAGCTGTTCCTGTTGCTAAGGGTGAAAAGTTCGGAAGTTGACCTTGGCATGATTACTTATACTATCATTAATCAGTGAATAGCACTGCAAAAATGGTCTTCATATTCCTAGCAAAAATACTTTTACTTACTGAAAAACATCACTGGAAGATGTTGGTAAAAAGACAGAAATGTAGAAGATAATTATCTTAGTACAACACTGTCCAATCATTTCGTAATTAAAGATCTGATCATGATCTAGAAATGAATACATGGAACATTTTGTTTGATCAGAGTCACACCTAATGTAAAAGGTTATAGCTACGATGGTCAACAATGGTTTTACTATCACAATGTTTTTCATACTTTTCTAGTCTTCTGTGCAGACACGCTGCTTACACAGGACATACAGATTAGATTGTTTAATCACAACGTTCACCTGCCATGTGTTGCTGTGCAATGATGTCATTCACTTACGGCATTTTGCTACACAACAATCTACACCATAATCCTTTCTTTCTCATACAAAATACCAGTCGACATAACTGCTAACACATATTGTATGTTGCCATCTCATGATTTTTTTTATTAAGCCATAAAATTGTGACACTACAACACAAATGTACCCATTACAAGTTTCTTATGAGACCTGACTCCAAATGCTGATGAGACCAGAGTGCTTTGACAAATAATCCCAAAGCTTTTTTTAGTGAACTCATCTCATCAATCATACACAAGCCACATCAAAATGCATACACAAATCAGTGCCAACACATGCTGTTCTAGGAAAGACTTTATATTTCCAAGAAGTCATAAACTTTACCAGCAGAATATAGAGGAGGGTTCAGGTCACAAGTCATGCTCAAACTGGACATTTTTATTGTTTTGTTATGAAAGAGACAACCCAAGACAGATGATTAAGAATGACTTTCTGCAAGTTGGAGTCTGCCCATCACTCCATCTCCCTGTGCACCTCTGTGAGATTGTAACAAAGTGTATGTGAGAGGGAGATAATGATAAAAGAGGTACTGAGAAAATGTAACAACTGCATCACTACAAAGTGGAAGAGAAACAAATTGGAGTCAAGAGACCAGTGAGAGCCGAGTTTTGTAATCTAATGAAGACCATGCACCGCTGCCTTATGAAAATCAACAAAGGTGTGTATTGCATGCATTAGCAGAGACATTTTTCAGAAGGAAGACTTTGGCATTATGAATACTTACATTAACTTCCAGAGGTTTGTACAATATGATGACAATTGTTTTTATGTAAACATATAAATTCTTCTGCCCTCACCAGTCATACATTTTTCTTCTTATAAAAACAGGAGCTATAATCGTAAGTTTTACTGTTAACAACTGTGGAAGCATAAAAATATTACCCAATAAAACACAACTATTGGCAAAATGAAATAGCATAGTAACAAGAAAACAATTGACAGAACTATCCACTTGCTGTCAAATGTGATACATCGCCCCATCATGCCAGGAAGAATGTAAAATCATGAGCCATGACGAGCAGTGCTTCTCTACTGGAAGCACAAAATGATATTCAATTCACAAACAAAGTAGAAAGGAATGAAATATTTAAAAGAGGAAAATGAGGGACATTACAGGACAACAATGGTATCCAGTTTACAAACAAAATACTAGAAATGGTAGTAAAAGATAGTGTATGCATTTATAAAGATGGTAGAAAATATTAATGGTTAATGATCTGGTGTTTTAAAAGAATGTTAAGTCTTAAGTGCAAAGTTTCGGTTGTTAGCAACCTGTGGCTTGTGTAATTGGTTTCTTTTTTTAAGAAATCATTCCTTTAACCAACAATGCCAAAGTATCTAAATGTATACATAAAGATATAAATGTATCAATAAAGTTGGCAATATTTGGCACAAAAAACGTTTTACCAGTGTAACAGCCAGTGTAATGAAATTGCTCTAAAGTCATCACACAATGTTTTAATTCTACACCGTGTAAGCTCTTAACATTGATTTGCTTCTTTCCTGCTGTCCTCTCACATTTAAAATCGCTAAATTCCCAAGCTGCCCTCATTTAAATATTTCTATATCAATACTGACTAAATAACGCTTTTTAAATTTTTTTTTATCCTTTATCATTTTTATTATTGTATGCTACACCATTACAAAACAAGATATCTCGGGATCAACTCACTTCTCACTCCTGAAGTTCCTGAAATATCAACCAAGTCTTCCAACCTGTAGCCCCCCCGACTTTGCAGTTTATCTGATTCCACAACCAGGAGGTTATGAGATTGATGGATCAATGACTGGCTCCAAACACACTCAATAAAACACGGGACATCAAAGCAGTATAGTACCCTCCAGGGCCCTACTTTGCTTTGGAGGGTACTGAACTTTCCATTTGTACCAGAGAGCTTTAGATCATGACAAATTGAGAGCTGTTTAAAGTTGAATCAAAATCGTAGGGTGCAATATGCTGCGGCTCAGCAGGGGCCAAACTGAAATCAAATCCATTATGAACCGTGGCTTCTGGGTATAAAGAGCATTTTCTTTCTTTACTCTTTCCTCAAGATTCTCTCGTCTTCCCCTCCTCTCTTTACTTTGACTCTAGCCTTTTGGTTATTACCGTCAGTGGTCGTCTGTGCCTCTCTCAAGCTCCAATCAACTCCTTCCTCTCCCCGGTGTGACATTCATAGCATTACAATTGAGCCATCAATCTGTCAGCCTTACCCCTGCTAAGCAGCTAGCAGTGGGAAGCACAGGGTAGGGACAAGTTTACCTCTGCTTCTGTTTTGCTTTTTTGAAGTGAGAGCCTAACAACCACAGTAAGTCTGAGACATGATGTGAAATAAATAGCTCAAGTTTCCAGCTGAGGCAAGCCATTCAGTTGTAATTTTTCATCCTCATTTCCCATCCACCACTGGTTATTTTTTTGCTGATGACTGACTTGCTGATTGCCGGTGGCTTCTCATTATTTTTCCCCACCACCCCTAGTGCCACATCTCATACATACACACACTCCTTTATTGTTTTCAAATCACCACTATTTTCTCTCTCTTTGTCTCTGCCTTTTTCCTGGGAAATGTCAGACTGAGCTCCTGTAAGGAGGAGATAAAGCCCCCCAGCAGGGCCGGGCCACAGCTGTCACCTTCTGACTTCCTGGACAAGCTCATGGGGAAAACGTCAGGATATGATGCCCGCATTAGACCCAACTTCAAAGGTACAGTGTATGGCAATGCCGACCATCACAGTGGCCCTCAAGAAAATCCAGTAAAAAGCACAAGCACTAGAAATCAAAACAAACAACAGTGGACATGTGCTGTGAAAGCTAAACATCAGGGTGTTTTCATGTGTATGGTGATTATGCCCTGTCAAAAAAAATTTAATACGGGAATTAAAAAGTTTACTGTTCACCTGTTTATATTTATATGTATACAACAAAAATAAATAAAGGTCTTAATAATTTTCCGATGCAGGGACAGCTTAAAAAACACATTAAGGCAGATTTTCTGCATATGCTTTACAGAACTTTAATCACTAGGGAGAAGAATTGTCATCCTGAACCCTGCATGTGGTAAAATCTAAGAAAGGATATTCAAAATCTAATTTCATGGAGCCCCTTAGACAGTTGCGCATAAAATATGGATAGTGTGGCATTTCAAAATTTACTATTTGCAGGTGTCTGCGATCACTTTAATTACTTTTTTCTTGTTTTGATTAAAGAGACGTTAATGCTGGGGCTGCACGGTGGTGTGGTGGTTAGCACAGCAAGAGGGTTCCAGGTTTGATTTCCACTGGCCTTTCTGTTTAGGGTTTGCATGTTCTCCCCGTGTATGCGTGGGTTCTCCAGCTTCCTCCCACCACCCGAAAACATGCATGTTAGGTTCATTGGTGACTCTGAATTGTCCCCAGGAGTGTGTGAGTGTGTGTTTGTCTCTGTGTGGCCCTGTGATGGACTGGATGTACCCTGCCTCTTGCCCAATGACAGCTGGGATAGGCTACGGCCTTAAATCCTTGGATCTAGTTTCCTCGTGACTTGGTGACTTGGGAGTTTTGGTTGCTAATAATCAGGACACAACAGTATATGATACTTGCAGGTCTTTTTATGCCCCCCGTGAACTTCCTTGCATCACCCTTGAAACAAGTGTCTCACTGATTGAAAATGTCAGAGTTTAGGTAACAAAATGCAATTTATTTCTTTTACGAGGTCTTCACACATCAGCTCTGGACATTGTCCAAGGAATCGGATCCAGACTATGTCCCCATTCGACCTTTCATACATCTATCAAACAAAAGGCAGATTTTCTGTGTGAGACAGATTCTGACCACTAGAATTATTTAGAGGTGGCACCTGGATATACAGGAGTCCATTGTTTTTTTTTTCCTAACGCAGAGTTGAATACTAATGATAAAATGTGTTACCTTCCTTGTTACCAATTTTAACAATCCAAACATTTCCTGTTCTCTCTCAAAACATTTCACCTGTTACTGCACTACAAGTTACAGGGCTGAGAAGAACAGAATGTATCTGCCTGTACGTACCAGGCTCCTCAGAATCAGAGCCGGGGCATGACTTGATCTGCTGTAATATTCCCAGTCACGATGATTGCACACAGGGATGAAAAGTAATGAAGACACTGACATTTTTCAGAAGCCTCAGGAGATGTGCAAAATAATAGGTCTTTTTTAATATGGACACCAGTGTAATCTTATAAATCCCATTTTAGTGGAACAATGTATACATTCAGTGTGTTGTTTCTTCCCTCAGGCCCTCCTGTGAATGTCACCTGCAATATTTTCATCAACAGCTTCGGGTCAATCACAGAGACCACTATGGTAAGGAAACTAAGGATTTCAGAAGTTGCGTACATATATTTCAATGTTTTTTCTTTAAAACAAGCACACAAACCTTCATGACATGTTTTAACAGTTTTATTAACATACCAAAGTTTTTGGACATTATCGTAGATTATGGTTTGTAACATTTTTGTTGTAACCATCTCTCCATGATCTATCTTGATTTCTAAAAAAAGATCCTCCTCGTCTCCACCATCTTCTTTATTAATCCTCACGGTACTAAAGCCATTCCGTCAGTTCTGTTTCCTAGAGCATAACAGTGCAACCTTCAGAGACCAGTGGGTCACTGACATGCTGATAATGAACTGTCCACTCTGCAATTAAAATGAAAAATTGAGAAAATGAATGAAAAGGGTAAGGTGGGGGTGTGTTTTTGCTGCTAGGTCAGCTCTATACAGTAGTGCAATGTTTAAGGGTATCTGGGGAGTTTTAGAGGGTCAGTCTTCCAACCAGGTTGCCCCAGCAAATAACACCAATGATGACATTGTATGTGCTTATAAAGCATATGTTTTTATTCTGATAAACTGGAGAGAAAACGGCAGCATACAATGCCTAAACAGGAATTGTGATTTCACAATAAAGATTAGAATATTTATGAAATTACTCATGTATGTTATCTGCAGGCAGGATTGTTCAGTACCCTGACATGCTTTGTATTGCCAAACAACTGCACAGTAGCAGCACATTTGAACAAATAGTAGACCTTTCTGACACTTTTTGTTAAATCTGATGAATACAGAGAAGCAAATCATAACTATCGTGTTTATTTTCCACAACTTTTGACCTTTGTTTGCAATAAGGGACTATCTTGAAACTCTTATACTGACTCCAGTATAGACTGGCCTTTACTGTGAACATAATGCTGCTCAGCCACATAATCACAACAGAAATTAAATTGGCCACCATCTGCCTTCATCCCAGTTCATTTTTCTTATCATGAAGGGATACTGTGTATACTCGCATACAACTGATATTCCAACCAAAGACATCAACTCTTTAATCATACTTTTATCTGATATTGTTTTTCAAACCACAGTTGTAGAAAAAAAATCCCCTTCTAAGCCCTCCCTCTAACCTCCACTGATGATATATTTTCCATTAACTATCCTGAGTTCTTCTGCAGGACTACAGGCTTAATGTATTTCTACGGCAAAAATGGAATGACCCTCGTCTGGCTTATCGTGAATACCCAGATGACTCCCTAGATCTGGATCCCTCCATGCTGGACTCTATCTGGAAACCCGATTTATTCTTTGCAAACGAGAAAGGAGCCAATTTTCATGAGGTCACCACTGATAACAAGTTGCTTCGGATTTTCCAAGATGGCAGCGTTCTTTACAGCATCAGGCAAGTAAAGATAGTCTTTCAAAAACATAATAGAGCTGGGTTATAAACTTTTGGGGAATGACAGAACGAGGTTAAATCGAACTGCAATGAAGAAACTTAAGTGAATACTCTAAAATTCACCAATTTGATGCTAAAGATGGACATTCATTTGTGTGTTTTTACAGGGTAACATTATGATACAACTGCTTTATCAAAAAGGGTAGTTTTTAGAACATTTGCATTTAAATTCATATTATTAACATGTTACAAATGTGCATTATCTGCACAGATTTTTAAGGATCTATTCTAAGTGCATTTCTGCACAATGAATAATGGAAGACAGCTCAAGCCATGATTGCCACTCATGCCACCCAAGTAGGCAGATGGCAAATAAATCTCACTCATGCTTGACCTCTTCAGTGCAATGGGAGTAGTTAACTTAATATTCAGTGACCTCTCCACTCAGGCCTACAAAATATTAATAGATGGGAGCCTTGGAAAAAAAAATGCATTGAAAAGTCAAGCAGAAAGTGTCTTACAAAGTTGTTAGTTCAAGTTTTCCATATTTTATTGTGATAAACTTACCTACGTGGTAATTGTAAATGTCATGACATTTCTAAAATTTGGTTTATTAGAAGAGGTTACATCTTTGGGAGGATTAAGAAACAGTTTTCCAACTAATTGTATTGTCAATACACATTCACCTCCATTTAATTAAAAATTTAAATTTGCTCACCAACTGTGCTTGATTATTATGGATCAAATATCTTCGTTTGCCCAAAATTTGTGACACTATTTAAGCAGGGCAAGAACAGTAAATAACTCAGGTATTTTCTAGTTTGTTCTTTGGCTGGTGGAAGATGTTGTGTCATCATAGCACATTATCAAATGAGTGCCTGTGTGTATAATGCTGGTGGCTCTCGTCTCGCCTCTGGGCAATGCATTACAACAGGTAATTACACAGCTTTCCTCCAGACAGACTTCTAAATAGCTCTCTCTGTCTCTCGTCTAAGAATCCTTGAAGGCTTAATGCATCAACACCGCAACAAATAAAGGCAGGATGCTTACAACAATTGCTTTCCTATTGCTGTTGTTCAAAGAGTGATCAAATGGTAGAGTTACATAAGATGTTTTCCCAATCGCTTGTTTAAAATAATTGATTTAGTTTCGTTTTCCTCAACTCAAATAAACTAAACACTTGAGGTTCATTTTCTATAAATGGCTAAACAAATCAACTTGTCTCTGATTGATTACACTGCTCCTTCAATCTCTTAACCTACCATATCTCCTTATTTTTGGTGTCTTCTTTGGTGGCTCTATTCTTTCTTCCAATCTGTTTTCTGTCTCAGGCTGACTCTAACCCTGTCCTGCCCTATGGACTTGAAGAATTTCCCAATGGACATTCAGACCTGTACCATGCAGCTTGAAAGCTGTGAGTTTTCATTTCTTCTTCCTCCTTTATTCTCACACTTCTTTATTTTACATCTCCCTTTGGTTCATATTTTTGACCTTTTGCCTGCCTTGCAAAGTGTCTAATATTGTTGCATTCCAAGAAACAACTATCAGACATGTAAGTTTGTTTGTTTTGAGTTTATATCATTCAATCGGCTTGTGGTTGTTATTAATAGTTAAAAAATGATTGTTCAGCCTTTTGAGTTTATGTATCATGGTGCTGAAGAATCTCCCCCGGAAGGCGAGGTGTAACTTAGCAACAGTAAAAGATGGTCTCCAAGCTTCATTTGCTTGCAGCAAAACCACAAGTGCAAACATTAGTCTCCAAAAAAAAAAGTATTATTCGCCATCTCGTGCTTGCGTAGCTGCACTCCAGAGAGCATGAGAGGGCTTGAAAATGGCTGTATAAATGCACATTATAATGTCCTTAAAGCGCTTATTATCATTTGACGTCATCTTTGTGACATTTGTTGGCTTTTTGGTTAGACTGTTTTAGATCACATTGTATTTATCAAACACAGGTTCACCATCATTCTTAAAGCCCCCCCCAATTTAATATGAAAGGAAAATACGCCCATCTTTATGTAGAAGGTAAGCCAAGGATCAACATGGATCAACTTTAGCATCTTGGAGCATAAAATCTTGCGCTGTTTACATGTATCAGGTGCATATTTAGGCCCCTTCACAAGTCAAAAGGGAAAAAAAAAAAAAACATCTTTAAACATTAACATCTATCAGAGCTAATTTTCATTGAACCCATAGAGCTATTGTTAACTTACAGCCGATACTGCTACTGACAGCTGACCTGTTGTCATTTCCAGGGTATCCAATACTGCTACTTTGTCAAGGTTGAGAGCATCTTGGAGACACTCAACATATTAGAGTTAAGAAAAGACAGTTTGGCTTAAAATCTACCCTTTCTCAGCACTGATTTAAAGACAGAAAAAAAAAAAAAAACTAAAGCGTATACAGCGCTTTACAGTGCTAACACAGAGGAAGCAGTAAGCATTAAGGAATTAAGAGTGGCAACATATTCTACATCAGATATGCAATGTGAGAATTATAATCTTGACCTTTCTGGTAGCAGTATTAAAAAGGGAGCTTAATGATTATAAAGTGTTTTTTCTTTTAACTGTATGTAACATTTACCAAAATAGAGAATTTTAAATATGTACAGACACTTAAAACCTTTTAAAATGTTACTGCACTGATAACTTAGAGCAGGAATAATATCCTGCCCTTTCAGCTTTTTCTTGCCTTTAGCAGAGATAGCATCTGCCCTCATGAAACCAATTTCCAGGATATAAATAATAAAACTTTAATTCAGTGTCCCTTTTATTATATGTGACCCAACCCCTTTACCTAGAGGTGACCCCTTTCCCCATCAGAGGGACAAAAGTATTCAAGTTTAGCAGATTGCAAAAACAAGCGGAGAAGTTGTATCATAAAGTCATTTTTAGAGCAGTATTTTCTGCAGAAAGTAACTGAAGCTCAGTACTGGTATTTATCTGATTCAATTTAGACTAAAGTTTTAGAAAGAAAGAAAAATTCAAGTTATAGAGATATTCATACAAGGAGTCCTCTGCTTGTCCAAGAAGAAGCATGACTTATTTCTGCAAATTAACAAGGGCAATCATTAAAAAAGAAAAAGAAAAAAAGGCATGAAAACAAAAGAAAAAAAACATTTTGCCTTTTCAGTGTCTTGGGAAAAGATACAGTCAATGATCTGATGTGCACGTAAAAGGTGTGTATGTCAGAGTAACCATCAACGCACTGCCATTAGAGGAGATGTAATCATTTCTGATTAAAAGCCTAGTGAGGATACTTGGCCTTGTGTTGACAAGTGCTAGTATAACACCCAAGGGTGTGATCACCTTGGCTAAAACTTAACGTTAAAAAGACATTTTTTACATTTTACGGTCACTACTTGAGCTGGCAACACCATCTGCTCTGCATGAAAAAGAGCAAGAGACGAGTATGATAAAGAAAATAAATAAATAAAAAGAAGTCATCTTTGAGGTTTGAGTGAGCCAAGGCCCATCTTCTTTTATGGCCTCTCATGCCATGGGCATATATAGATGTTTAAATAGAGCCAACCATAGGACACTGCTTTTTTCTGATACATCAAAGCCTGATATATGCAGCTTATAACACTTTGTTTTGCCTTGAGCCAATAGTGTGGAGTAACCTCAAATCTACTATTTAACTTATATGATAAATGAAAAGCAAGACCAAGACGGTAAATGTGAAGCATAACTGCAGCTGCATCGAGCTTTTACTAGATGAACGATTTATAAAGATGAGAAAATAGATGCGTGTGATGAATGGTCATTACTCTACCTTGCTGAGATATTCCAGACATTCTGGCTCATGAATTTTCTTTTCATTGCTAATGAACACTGTGTCAATTATGTTTTGATGTCTGTCAGCTATAATTGGCAGACGAAAAGACGACCATTTCATTAGCTTTGTAACACAGTGGTATTCCCCTTGTTTGTAGCAGGAGCATGTGCGAATGACAGTGAGATCTTCCCAAGAACAGGATAAATGTGTTTTAGTGGAGGTGTTTTTTAGACTGGTGATACAACATTGGGTGTAATATCTTGAATAATTTATGTATTTGTAACTCAGGCCCTACAGGGTCTCATGAGACATTGGTATTATTCAGATCTTTGAAGAACTCATTGTTGTTGCATGCAGTGTGCATTTTCAACAAGGGAGTACACCCCTCAAAAAAAACTAAAAAATACCATACAAATGAACATGTAAAATATATGCATATGCTGACAGGTCATATCTAAGTGCTACTCAACATTATACTTTCAGCTAGCCTCACAAATGCATTATTTATAGATGTATTCCATTATTGTACAGTTTGTACTTAACAGGTGCCTCTGCAAGAATACAAACTTATCAGCTCAGTGTATGGGAACACATACAACATCCATCACGTTCTGGACCTTTACGGTGTCAAACATGATGGTAAAAAGTAGCTGCTGATGAGCAAAGGGCCATTACACCACTACAGTCCTCCAAGTGTGAGTTTCTTCTCAGAGTCTCATTAGCTGAGGTTTAAGGAAGTTTTCTTATGTGCAGACTTTATACAAGATCTTGGTGAAATATATAGTTAATGAGGAGCAAACGGAAGAAGATGGTGATTACAGGAATATTTAAACGCTACTGCAGTTGGTTATGCAGTTCTTTGACATATGCAGTGAAAGAGACTTTATAGTAAATATTGAACATTAACATTCAATTGAATGAGTCATTCTCCTGTCATAGGTGAAAATGTATGATATTTGATGATATATATGTTTGTGTATATATGATGCATACAAGTTCAGTAGTGATAAGGAATTTCAGGATCGGATGCATTTCTAATACTAAAAATGCTAAACATTTAGCAAATCACTTATCACTAAAAATTACTCCCCATTTTTTCTTCTTCCTCAACGGTAAATTCAGTTTTACTTTCGTGGCATCAGATCATAACAAGTCATATCAGACACAGAAGATAGAGTTAAGAGAATATGGAGAATATTAAAGACCTGGACCCTTCAGAGAGGGGGATCTGGTGGCTCAATTATATCCTCCTCTGAGGTGCAGTTTGCTGGGTTGGTTTAGGTCCACTTGTCCCTCGTAAGGTAGGGGTCACTGCAAATCAAGTGCTCCGAGTGATCACCTTTAATCTATAATGAAATATTTCTATCCTCATGGGGGTAGTCTCCACCGTGAATACAACGACCCCATCCATAGGGCAAGAGGGGTCACTGAATGGTCTGATGAGTATGAAGTAATGATGTAAATCCTATGCTATCGCCTTCACAGTCATAAGATGTCAACTCTGTTTAATACATGTTATTGTGGATCAGTGTTACACAATTCACTTCACAATGCTCCTCTATGTGAGGAGAGTAAAGACATCTTTATATGCTTGACAAAAACCCTAAACACCCCCTTCTGTTCAGACCCATGTTTAATTAGTCTTCAGTACAAGCGTATGTCTATGAGCTCCAACTCTAATCACTTTTCATGTAAACATGACACCCTGGTGCACACGCTAATTTTCACCGTCAACCAGTCCACAAACTAAAGGGGGTGGGATGGATCCATTTTACTGTCTGCTCAGCAGCTGTTGA
Organism: Leuresthes tenuis; assembly: GCF_036924035.1. Taxonomy (NCBI): domain Eukaryota; kingdom Metazoa; phylum Chordata; class Actinopteri; order Atheriniformes; family Atherinopsidae; genus Leuresthes; species Leuresthes tenuis. The sequence goes on along the minus strand of NW_027325365.1, from coordinate 10,425,298 downwards.
CTCATCCTGCATGGTAGGACCAACTCCCCAAGTCTAGTAAAGATTTCTCCGGAAGTCGAGCTCATCAGAAATTGTGGTCCAACGTAGCCTGTAAGATAGTGCTTTCCATTTCTGTTCTAGTGTGTAATAGTCTACACTGTTGGCTCTAGCAACAATTACTGGAACGCATAGTACCAACACAATGAAGGTAACCGCATTGCTTCTGACAATGGGTCAGTGATGTTTTTCTGGGTGTAACCATCCAGATATGCACACATATTTGGTCTAAAAAGGATACAAGTCAAAGGCTCATTACTTAACATTTCTCTTGTTATAATATCTTCTTTGTACTCTTTGTTCTCTTTTTACAGTTGGTTACACCATGAATGACTTGATATTTGAATGGCTGTCTGACAACCCTGTTCAAGTGGCTGATGATCTTACCCTCCCCCAGTTTGTGCTGAAAGAAGAAAAGGATTTAGGCAACTGCACTAAGCACTATAACACAGGTCCATTATGAAATCCAGTTAGACTGTTGAGAAACCAATGACCCAATAAGTACCAGAATTCTGCATTATATTCTTTGTTATACTTTATTTCAACCTTGCTGCATGATTAGGATTATATGAAGTCTAATTGCCTTTTCCCAAAATGTATATTCAAGCACAGCCCATTTGTTTTTAAAATGTATCACATCAGGCACAGGCACTTGAATATCCTATGTCATGTGCCTGCAGGTAAATTCACTTGCATTGAGGTGAAGTTCCACCTGGAACGGCAGATGGGTTATTACTTGATCCAGATGTACATCCCATCCCTCCTCATCGTTATCCTCTCCTGGGTCTCTTTCTGGATAAATATGGATGCTGCACCAGCCAGAGTCGGTCTGGGTATCACCACCGTGCTAACAATGACCACACAGAGCTCTGGGTCAAGAGCGTCACTGCCAAAGGTTAGTCTGCACACTGGTGGCCAATATGTGCTCGTACTCAGGGACAGATGGTGTTCGTGTGAAAGCAGATGCAAACTGATCAGGCATAACCCAGAAATCAAGAGAAAAGCGAAAGCCTCTTAATAAATGTTTGTTATTTTGCAGAAGTAATGATGTAGTTCGTTGTAACCAAATATGTGTGAGGGCAGGCTAGCATTATATGATGCCATCAACAAAAAGGTCATTGAATAAATTAAATAATACAAACTTGGCATCAACTCTGGCTGCCTTTCAAACTTTAGACTTTGACATTTTGTTTTGACACTTCCTGCAAAAGATTATTCATAATTTAGAAATACCATCACCTTTTCTTTTGGTGCTGTTATTTCCAGTCAAGACCAACCAGACCGTTAAACAGTGGCAGATAGTCTCTTATGTACAGTCAATATTAAAAGCATTTTATTTGTGCCCTCCAAAGCTGGTATAGGGGTTATTTGGAGGAAGATTTGAATTGGGACAATATTCTACAAATGGGAAGCATTTTGTCATTGCATACTATTTTTTTTCCATGAGGCAGATCTTGATTCAGTAAACGGCTAGACGCAGATTTTGGAGAGCATGATGGATGTTTAATTTCCTGTTTGTTTTGTTTAGTTTTTTTCCCCTCTCGGTGTTTGTATTTGTAGCAGTCAGCAAACTGCTGCTCAATTGGGTGAAGTCTACATGCATTGCCTGCTCAGTGAGCATTGCTGATGTGCTGTGACACATTTTCTCGTGAATGACACAGTTGGGCTACACCCCAAGACTTGGCCGTGTTCTGTCTTATAGCCATGTGTCAACTGCCCACAACCCACTGATTCATTCCAATTCTAGGTCACCTCAAATTTGTGTCAGTGAAAGCCAGAGCTGAGAATCAGTGGGATTATTAATGACATACAAATTATGCATCAGTCTTATGGATTGGCTATGGATTACTCTGTGACCTTGTCTTTTCACAGGTGTCCTATGTGAAGGCCATTGACATTTGGATGGCAGTGTGTCTTCTTTTTGTGTTCGCTGCCCTGCTGGAGTACGCAGCAGTTAACTTTGTCTCAAGGCAACACAAGGAGTTCATCAGGCTGAGGAAAAAGCAGCGGCAGCAGAGAATAGTAAGTGCAAACTGTGCACACACTACAATAGCTAAAGTCTGCTTCCAGAAAAATAACATGGACATTGTCTCAAGTTAGCAGCCAAAAGTAGATTCCAGAAAGTAGTCATGAGGTACACACACCCAATATAGACAACACAAGTCCTTCTATAGCCTTGACTTGTGCCTCTTGTTATTGTGGCACTCAATATATTCAGGAGCTGACAACAGCATACTACAGCTGGCTGTCATATTGCATGAGGAAGATCTGCTCATTTCAGTTCAGCTCATTTCCATGCTGAGCACCGACCTGTGAGGAGCCTTGTGATCCTTCATCTTTGTCACTGCATCTGACAAGGAGCAAAGCCTTTCCAGCAGCCACCAGCATCATGGTACTGGGATCCCTCAGCTTTACACCAGTTAATACTTTTACAGTGGGGCTATACAGTATGTCAGACTATTTAATGACTGGATGCAGTAAATAGTTGCATAATCTGTTCAATCCTCAAGATGATGTATAGAACAATAATGTATAGAGTCAGGCTCATTCTCCTTTACTTTGATCTCTATGCTAAATAAGATGTCTTATGACTGTTGCTATATATACTCATATATATATATATACACACACACATATATACACACACACATATATTTGATGATGGAAATGTCTAATTGATCCGTAATTAGTTGATGTAAGGGAAACCTTTATTTCCCCTGGGTCAATACATTAAAATTAGGGTACACAATGATATTCATAGACCAAGGAACAAAGATTACCCTCTCACCACCCCACCTCTTACACATTCAAGAGTACTGGCCTCAAAACAAAATTACTGGTTAGATTGACTATGAGTTACCCGTCTAATCACAGGCTGTGGTCTCACTTATAATATCCTCTGCAACATTTAACCAAGAGCATCATGTATGTTGCCAACCACCAAGTAATGCAAGCAAGATGAGACAAGACCAACAGTGAGACGTGAGAGTTATTCAGGAAATAAGCACACCTCCCAACACTGATCTGCCTCTTAACTTGTGCTGTTACAGTGTGAGAGGGCATAAAGTAAATAGCCTGAGAGCTCAGACCACACACACACCAAAGTGAAACCTTTTATTTGACTGTCATTTAGTGCAGCAGTATAGCATCATCTGAAGCTGAAGTTATGAGGTACAGTGGGAGAAGATTGGATAACCTTGTGGAGCGATATAGATTTACAATATAAATCTAAATAGCACCCCAAGTGTGTGTTTGTTTGTTTGTTTTTGGGTTTTTTTCCCCAGACTTTTTGAGTTCACTTTTTGAGTTGGGGGTGACTTCAGACACCAAAATATATGCTCTCAGTCTACTTATTTTTCCATAATAGACAACTCTTTTCTACTCTAAGTTTGTAGCCGTTTATATTAAATTGCTAGTTCCAACTTAAACCATCTTAAAGGTCTTTGTGCTTGAGCTTGGTATTGTGCTGCATTCCATTCAACCACATGCCTCCTGAACTGGCTCTATTCCCCTAAATAACAATTTTAAGAGGTGAAAAACAGAGGTTTTACCCTTTAGAGCTACAGAGAAGACATCTTGAAAGGGCTGGGCAGCCTTTCAGACTTGCAGCCAAGTTCCCAGTAAATGCAGAAGAGCCCAGCAAATTTGCTGGGCAGTCTGCCCTCCTGCATCAACACAGAGGAAAGCCACTTATGGTCTTTCAGGGGAAAAGACTTCTCTTGTCCGCATCAGTTACAGAATTACTCCCACCAAAATGTCTGAGGTTGTAAATCATCCATCTGAGAGGTATTGACACTTGACAAGATGCATTTCACTGAAGAGAGGTTGTGAATCTGATTGAGCATACAAAACCTAAACTAACTCAAGCTTAATCATTGCCATTGTCTAATCTTGTGTTTGGCACATTAGAAATTTCAAACAGCTACTATTCCACATAGCCTTCGAAACTATGAAAATAAACTGATCTGTACTTTATTTATGGTCTTAACAGAAACAAAAACTGAACCGACTGATAATTCCCTCTTTCTTCAAAGACAGTTCAGTTAAAATCTGCTAATAATGTCATATCATTTCACTTAGAGCCTCTGAGATCATCTGCTGTTTTGATCTGAAGCTTGCATATATTTTCACTACATTTCTGTATAACCAGGTAATTCAGCACCAATGATTTCCTCCAGAGCAACCAAACTGTCTGAATAAAGAGCAGTAACTGTTGTTTCGATGTTTCTACCTTCCTTCCCATTGGAGGAGATTGGGAGTCGGGTTGGGAGTGTTGAGTCGTTGCAGAAAGCCAGTGACATCCCTGGTAACAACTCAGCCTACAGGAATCTGAGTCAGCACTGCAGCACCTGTGCAAGGGTAAAAGAAAAAAAAGAACCCTGTGTCAACCCTGACCTTCCAACCCAATTTTTGTTCATGCCTCCAGCCTCTAGAATTGATTGTGTTGTGAAACTTTCACCTCAAACATGAATTTATCCTGGCCCTTCTACCACAACCAAATACACATTGTGCTGATCTCACCCTGTCTCTATAGCCCTCTACTTCTGACCTTCTGTTCCTCTATACCATTATTATTACCAACTTGGAATTATTTCCCTTTTTTGCTTCCCCAGTGTGTACCCCGTTTAAAAAGTTTATTGAATTTCCTCTTATTTTTTCCATGTCAAAGTTTCAATCTTGCTTTTCAGGAAAACCTAAAAAAAAAAAATAATAATAATCAACATTTACAACAATGTAATATTTGCCAAATTCTTTTAAATCATACACATAGTAGATGAAAAAATAGAAACTTATTCACCGTCTCGCTGAGAGAATGATGAGAATATTGTTACCTTTCCAACACAGTCATGAGAAAAATAAGCACAACTTAAGGACATCGTTTTGTAAATTTTTTATCGTCTACAATTCAGATGTACATAACAAAAACATCTGCACATGTAGTATTTTTCAGTAGAAAAGGTAAATGACATCAGAAGTTAGTATTGCCCCTTCTTGCTGAATTAACTTAAATCAATGAATTTTTCAGTGACTCAGTCTCTATATTTTAATTTGATTAAATTCTGGGTTGATTTGGTTGTTACATTGCCCTCTGTTTCTTGTTTTTGAGGCAGTACTTGGCAAATGTACCATGGATCGTCATCCTGTTGGCAGATCCACTTAAAGTTCAACTATAACTCGCAGACATTTGGCCTGACGTTGCGTCCCAGCACTCTAATTCAGAATTTGTAATTAATCCAAAGACAGGAAATTGCCCATTCCTTGAGGCAATGAAACAAACCCAAACCACAATTCCACTAGTAAGAAGAAGCTCTTCTCCTGAAAAGCTGTTTTTGTTTGCCTTTTTCCTGTTGGCCTTCCCACTCAGATCAACTATTTGCAGTTTCTTTAATTGTGCACTTTGACCAACAGTTTCTCATGTTTACTTAAAGTTTGGGGTTCTTGAAACACTGCTCAGAACACTAGTTTTGGACAAATTTGTCAGCTGTAAGGTAATTTGGATAATTTTTCTCCCATAATGAAGCAGTTAAGGACTGTCCTTTCAACCAAAGACCAACATCTGCTCAGTCAACACTTTTATCACTACCGGGTCAGGTTTAGACAATAACATTACTTGGTTGCGGTTTGAATACATTGTTTACTTCACCGTTAAGTTAAGATCTTTATTTGCCATTTGTACACATACACTTGGCCTGGGTACACGGCAATTCTTGTGCAGAGCTTAGAGTCTAAGTCAAAGTCACGTGGCCAGACAATACCAAAAGAAAAAAAAAGCAAAGTTGTTCAAATATAAATGAAACTGCACATGAAGATAAGAATAAAAAAAAAAAGAAAACAATTCACATTACAGTCACGACCACAAGAGATTGTGTATTCTTTGAATGTAATTGTTGTCCATGCTTGCCAACATGACCAAATGGGCACGCATTTTTTGGAGAATGAGGCAGTTTCTGAAACTGGATTTTAGGGTGTGAATGTTTACTTAGTTTTTACCTGCCACCAATTTGTTTTCTTTCAATATATTAAAAAGATTAATTGATTCAGAAAAGGGAAAAATGAATAAATGGACCAGACATTTATTTTTACAATACTTATTCAGTTTGAGAGTGACATCAATATTCTCGGCAATATTTCCCATAAAGTCCAATGTTTTTGATGATTGACACCCAAACAAGAAAACAGTTTGTTACAAGCAAAGACAGCGATGAAAAATTCACAATAACTTCATTTTCCACCGACCATAATGTGATGGTTAGAGTAGGTTCAACTGATCCTAATTCAACAAATCAATGTGTACCTGCTGCAGAGAGCACAGAGCAGAGTGAGCACCTATTATCTGAAGAGAAACGCACCATTAGACTTTAGCACATGATGTACTGTATCATTTAAGAAAGAGTAGGAGGGATAATTAAGCTTTGCTGAAAGAACTTTGACTCCCTATTCCTCTGTTGTATGGTGCAGTTTGTCATTTGGACAACATACAATAGCCATGAAGTTATTCACCAATAGGCAGCTTTGAAACGAGTTAGGTTTATAGAAAATTAACTTTGCAGATTAGTGTTCAGCTAAACAGTGAAGGTCCAAGCAAAGGTAGAGGTAAGGTAGAAGTAAGGTAGAAGTGACCACTGTTTGAGAAAGTGTTCTAAAGACAAATTTGACAGTAATAGTGCAGCAGAAGCCAATGTCAAATACATTAGTAGCTTGACTTGCCTGACAGAAGAGGTTGGTGTGTCTGCCAAATCTGTCCAGCAAAAGACAGAGTTCAGCAGACTATACCAGAAAGCTGCCAGGGTCAGTGAGAAAGAAACCGAGAGGTAGGATGCAAGGATCAGAGCTTTCAGGGCCCTTCACACAGACTACTAATCATCCAATTTAGATCACACATCTTCACTTTCCACTGCTAAAGTGAAGCTCTCCAAGTGTCAGAGGCCTGTCAGACTTAAGCTGAACATCTATTAATATTCTCTTCAAAGGGCAGAAACAATGCCTCATTCCCTGTAAGAGGGGGAAAGTACACCACAATTCATCAAAGCAAAGTTATATCATCACTTTATTCATATTTAGAACACTTTTCTTTAACACTTTGAAAGAGCTGTCATTCTGCACATTTGAAAAGGCTGGAAAGGATAGATTAAGGTTAATTATTTAATTAACTTTCAGAATGACAAATCTGCCCCCCCCCCCCCCCCCCCCTTTAGATGAGGATGACCTCAGAATACCCCCTTTATTTGGTAGAAACTTCAACTTGTATAAATGATAAAAAAAAAACTTAAATTTAGTCAAGGTTCAAGCAACCTCCAGGTGCCTCGTTAGCCTTTTTTTTTTTTTTTTTTAATACCCCCCTTCAAAAAAGCCCCCAAATTATTCCTTCCCACATCAAATTATGATTTAATGTGCTTTTTTTTTAAAATTATTTATTTAACCAATAGGTCCTCCCTAGTCGGACATGACGCAAACAAGTCTGTGTTTGAGAAGTTCATTTTGTAGTTGGAAATTTCTGTTTTGTGGCGTTTTTACAGGAAATGGTTTGTCTGAAATTATTTAGAAACAACTCTATGTAATAGATACTGCCAAAATAATAAAATTAGAAGCTACGAAGCTAAGGTTAAAGCTTTCTGCATCTATACACTGGGATTTTGGACAGATTCAGGAGATTCAGGCTTCAACTTAAAATATCAGTACCATTGTATGCCAAGTCGATCAAATGGTGGCTCATGTGTGAAGGCTTAAAGTCCTCATTGCAGCAGTTCTGGTTTTTAGTTTCCACCCATGGCCCTTTGCTGCATATTATCCCCTTTTTGTACCAATTTTTCTGTCCTTTCCTGATTTTTTTGTTCCCAAACGTTTTTGGTAAAATGTAAGATGTATAAATTAAATAGAATGATTAAGTATAGATTAGATTTATTGTTGATGTTACTTGTTTATTTTGTCTCCGTCTAAAACCTTTTCTGAATCAACAATCGCCATGGGTAGTAAAAATTGTAACCTAGAGTATCTTACAGTGGAAGACTCATTTAACAGCACATTTCCTGTATCGTGAAACTTTTGGAATTTGTCCAGTTGTAAATTAATGTGCTTGTTGAATTTATTTGGTCTGAACAAAAATCAATCAGTTCCTCTTGAAATCGTTTGATTTCAGCCCTTGCTTCCATTTGTTTTGCAGATGTTCTCAGTCTTTACTCTTTAACTCCACAGGAGGAGGAACTGGTGAGGGAGAGTCGCGGATTTTACTTCCGGGGTTACGGACTTGGTCACTGCCTGCAGACCAAGGATGGCACCGCTGTGGAAGGGGCCACAGTGTTCTCCCCACCGCCTCCAGTAACCATGTACGACAGAGAAGTACTTCACAAGCGTTTTGTGGACCGGGCTAAACGGATCGACACCATATCCAGAGCCGTCTTTCCCTTGAGCTTTCTCATATTCAACATCTTCTACTGGTTGACCTATAAAGTGCTGCGACATGAAGACATCCATGCAAATTTGTAAAAAAAAAAGCGCTCTCAGACAATGTTAGACGTTACTTCCCCCCCCCCCCCCCCCCCCCCCCCCCCCTTCAAAACCAAAACTGCCTCTGAGCTATCAAAAATAAGATGAGGAAATGTGTCAAGAGGCATCACTGCTTCTCAGAGCCACTACCTAAAATGAAAAATAAAAAAAACTGTGCTCAGGTGCGTCTTCAGGATCTCAGACAGAGATGACTAGGTTAAGCTGAATTGCTTCAGGCTGTATGTGATTGCCCTCTCGCATCTGTCTTGATTTAATTCGCCTGGATCACAACAAGACAAAACCATGCTGGCACTTGAGTTATTTTTTAGATGATGGATAAAAGTGTTCAGAAGATGACATTGGTCCTGGCTAAATGAAACATACAGACTTGAATTTTGACACTTCACAGCTTTAAATGAATGTTTTTGACAATTCAAGAGATAATGGGTGTTTTTTTTTTTTACAACTTTAGATGATCAAATGGGTACAGATGGGTTTTGGGGAAGGAAATTTATTAATATTCCATAAGTGATGATAATTAAATTTAGGTATGTGTAACAAGAGATTATATACACACACACACACACATGTAAAACCGTGTATTAAAGTGTATATAAACAAAGCTGTTAAACTACACAAAGCACAAATATGTAATTCCTTTTGTCAAAATTTGAATAAATTGTTATTCTGCCAGGAAACCAGAAATGATTTTGCTGCTCTTTAATTTGAACATCTACTTGATTATTTTGAAAGAGGCAAAAAAAAAACCTGACACCTTTTTACACGCCTAAGAAATCCAGTCGCAACAGACTGCGTCATGACACAATTACTTTTCTATTTTTGTTCGTTAATGGGCCCCATCAGCTCAAAATCCCAAGAGGGATGAAAGCTTTAACTAAATCATTCTACAATGAAAAAAATGTTACAGGCGTATAATAGGCAATAAGCTCACATCAGCAGCAGCACTGGGTCTTTGTTCTGTTTGTTAGTTGTGAAAATGTGAACTAAGTTGGAATTTCTCTCCTAGTCTCAGGAGTGGCTTTGAAGGTGTGGAAATGCAGTGAAGGAGGACAATTTTTTTTTTTTTTTCCCAAAATGGAAAATCAGAGGGTTGTTTTATCAACTAATGAGTTTGAAAAGGGTTTGGTGTTCCAATGCTAATGACAATTAATTCTGAGAGGCAGCGGGAGCCCACTGTCCCTTTGTCTGCAATCCTAATCAACCCGTCTGTGTTGTATGGGTCCCCTGTCGATGGCAAAGTGTGTGAGAATCTGTGCGTTTTCATGCTTACCTTTGTTTAAACTCCACCATCTGTCTATGCTCATGTTTTATAGATTCAATTTTTATATTCAGTCCTGCGTTATGTTGTTCCTTTTAATCAAAGCCAGTATTTGAGGAAAAGCTGATCTAAGGACCTACGATGACAGAAATATAAAAGTTTGTTGCTTCCTTTATCCCCATATTTTCAGCACAAAAACAACAAGAGAATCCTCCTCGTTGCCTCACATAGCTTAAGGACACAGTAGACTGACACATTCACAACAGTCCCTCATTCTTGCCCCTGACAGCTTAAGTAGATTTCTGAAACGGAATGCGAGGGCATGCGAATGTCTAAAATATTGGCAGTTGCTTGTCTCTGGTTTTTGCTTTCTCCATCTTAATCCTCAACTCTTGAGGCATTGGTTCAGCACTTTGGGAAATATGCCCATTTCCCCTCCCCTGTTTCTCTAGTTAACAGAAAACATCAGTAACATTATCATGTTTGGCTTCGTCCATCCAACGCTGGCTACAAGCAAATTTGAGGTTTACTAATTGAATTTATTTAAGCCATACAAATAGAACATACATGCAGTCAGGTTTTATGCAGAATATACATAAATGTGTTATATACTTTGTCTTGATTCGCTGCCAAGTGCATTTGATGATGCTCATACAGTAGCTCATAGAACACATGAGAAAACTGAATAGTCAACTGGTATCCATCACTGACACATTATTCAATCAGTCTTTATGCAGAGCCAAGCCAATCTAGGGTTAGAGACAATTCTTATGGATATTTATAAGACATTTGTAAGATCCAAAGTATAATATTTGAGTTCAAACACCCATCATTCTCAAAACATGTTCAAATGGTATGTAATTAGGAAGATTGTTTAGAGACTAAACTTGGTGCCATTAAGTTAGATTTTACTGTCCCTTTCAAGTCACTCATAAACTGTCTTATCTATTGAATTAAATTTGGCCAGTTTGCACAATTGAAAACCTTCCATTGGTGATATTTAAAAACAGAGTAAATTGCAACTTGTTTAAATAAAGATCCAACTACATTTTCAATCTAAAACCATCTAAAATAGAATTTTATCCCCAGTGGCGCTATCCGCCTGAACGAATGGCCTCTATTCAATGCAATCAGTGATGTTATTGTTTTGATTCTGATGAGTAAAGAAGGAAAAAAAAAACATTTGAGGAAAAAATAAGAAGCTTTTCTAAATCCACAAACCTTGACTGACATGCAAAATAGGCTTCATGGTTTCTGGTACATTATGCTCCATCTCCTCCTCCAGAAAACAGCAGGTCCCCTCAGAATGGGCATTATTTTGAGGATACAGGAAGATTGATGGATTCCAATAAAAATCTCAACTTTGCTGACCAAACACAATGCTTTCTTTCATTACAAACAGAATCCCAAGAGTGTGGTGACTTAAATATTTCCCCACAATCTCTAACCCATGTCTTGTCACAAGACACCAAAAGGAAACCAAAGCTATCAATTTTCTGATTTCTAAACTGTTCCCAGCAGAGGGATGGAGTCAAATGAGAACATTAAATATTCATTGTTGGCTTTACATTCCTCCAGAGATGTGCAGCTACCGATTTGGAGACCTTCTCCAAGGAATGCTCAATGATGATGACGACTCATGTTTAAGTGTATGAATGAATACACATACAAACAGGAGATAAAGGATTGTGCCTATGATGAAAGCACTGGTCATCATGTCCAAGGCATGTCCTTGTCGTTTCCCTCGAGGGTAATCAGCATGCATGCTCCCCCTCCCTCCTTATTTGAGCTGAATGTCAGTGGTGCCACAGTTGAAACAGATGTGCAAGCTTTAAGAGAACAACCTAAGACCTGCAATCAATACTGTGATCCCTTACAAGCTCCTTATCCCTTTGTGGACATAAAAATAGAATCGGAGTTACAAAAACATGCACGTTTGTGTAGGATTTTCTCTTAGCAATGTATGCTTTACTGTGTAAACCATCTTTCAGATGCTGGAATTTCTCTTTAGTATTTTTTCAAATAGATTCTAATTAGTTCATGTGGACACATTTATTCTAATTTCTGAATATTCTAACGTGAACCATCTAGAATAAAACCTTTTGTGAAAAGTGAGTTGACCACATAAAAGCATTATACAGCTTTATAATTGAAGCTTATGAGTTAGATCAATCAAAGAAAATCTAACCAATCCTCCTGCTACTCCAGAAAACTGTAGTCCTGTTATATGACTGCTCTATGAAGTAATAACGGCCAAGAGGGAAAATATTTGCTCCTCTTGACAGTGACATTAATAAAACAATGCCACATATGTCACCTTTAGAAATCGGAGTGTAAACAGGGGAAATTGCTTGCGCCACACAGAATAATGGACGCAAACCTTGTGACTGTAACCCAGAACATGAAAAGATGTCCTGATTGCACTGTATACACAAATACCTCCTCCTTTGGGAGGTGCTGTTGTAGAAATCCCAAGGCATTGTCAAAAGGGAACAAAAGGAACCAAATTAAAAACACAGCAGAGGATGCTCTGTCCCTCAGAAGCCTTCTACTGATCTGGCCAATAATGAGCTGATGCTGGTAACTTATAGTCCAAGGGTGGAAAATAAGAAAGCGACTAATCCATCAAACATAGTCCTGCTAACTGGTCATTAGCACACTTTTGTGGTTTTAGTACACATCTGTGGGTAAAACCAGCCACTTTAAGTGTGCCTGATTCCAGACGACAAATGTTTGAGATTGGTGCTCATACGAGATTGCATGTATCAGATCTTTTTTTTTTTTTATTAAAAAAAAAAAAAAATTTAGTGGTATTCATTCATGTGGGACACTGAAAGCAGTTTTTAATCCTTCCTGTGACAACCCAGTCTCGACAGAACATAGAATAACTTCACTGGTAAACGGCACCAAACACTGGAGTTCACAATCAAAAATTGTACGATTACCACATTTCTATATCCTGTTCCCTACACGGATGCAGCTCAAGTTTAATTAATTTCATAATCAGCATGTTTCCATTTTTCATTAGCATGTCATCACTCAACATTTCCATGCCTGTTCTAGCATGACATTCACTTTTGACATCTTTGTTGGAGCAGCAAAAACAGGCCTTTGTGACATAGAACAATTTTGAGTAAAAGATAGCTAGTTTGAGACTTGTCCTGCATGATATTTTAAACAGACATTGTACTTTTCACCCAATTCTGTGCTCTCACCCACAACTTTAACTGTACGTTTTAACTGTCTAATATATTATTCGGTAACTTTGTCTAATCCAGAATGATATGGTTTCTTTGGGTTAAGAGTTTATAGAATTAGCAGAAATGACAGAACGATATGGTTGATAGCCAGCTGTCATCATTCCATTTTGATACATTCAGTAAAGAATCCAAAGTTAGACATAGTTCAGTGAAAAACAAAAACACCATCTGTCCTTTCAGTTACAACAAATAAGTTGCTAGACTCAGTATGCTGGTTACCATCAACAAGCATTCCTGCCATTCTTTGAATCTACACCATCGATTAAAAATACAGTGCCATTTATTCCCCAATTTCAGTCTTTCTTGACATGCACATATAAAAACACCTGAGAGACTTCCAACATGAGCCAGATAAACAAAAAGACCAACATAAGTAGATACATGATGGTGAGAAGAGCAGACAAGTCCATCCTCTTTGCACGAATCAAGGCGGTTACAACCTTTGATGCGCCAGTTGTTGGGTCTTTCGAAGACGTACATAAAGGCTGTTCATTTTCCCAACCTTTTTCCTTATTTGAATTATATCTAAAAAGTCAGAAAATCTTCAATTATGAAGCCAAGAAAACATCCTGCAGAGGACAAGCTTTTAAGAATTCAGCAGAAGCAACCTACATTTGAGGCAGCGCTTAAAAAAAACTCATCCTTTGTGCATACTTCTACTGAAAATCTCAACATTGATTCATTTTCACTAATCCCTCTCCGTGCTTCTACATTTGTTATTCCAACATGCAATAGAAGCCCAACAGCTAGGGAATACTGCAGCTCAAGGTTTGTATGGATAACAGTTTTAGATGCATCTGCACTCAGCATTTTCTGTGTGTGAATAGGAGAAACAAGGAATTATTTCTGAGTACTCCTATAGAAAGAATAGATACCAGTCAAAATTATGTCACGCCTCTTTTCAAAATTACCTTGCTTCAGAAGGCATTCTTAATTTTTGTTAAAATAGCTTAGTGGGAGATTTAAGTGAGAATGACCTCAGTTCTTTGCAGAAGCCAAAACAATTGCATTATCGTGCAATGAAAAGTACTGCTGAGTAGTTTTATCACGGCCAAAATTATTTTAAGGCAAGGTTTAGGAAAGCAACATAAGCAAAAATCATCAACGCATTGTGTTGCGATTCATAAATTCATCAAGACGTGAGCTAGATAAAACCTACATTTCACACATTAAAAGCAGGAGGGATGAGGGAGGTACAATTTTAGTGCTACCAAGACAAGAAATTGACGTTTGATACAACGCTGAAGAAGCGGTGCAAAAACTCAGCAACGTGACCAATTCCATTTCATACACATCTACACTTTACCATGTAGAGAGACTTACTTTAAAAGCATTACATTCACACCTAAACATACTTCTATTTCAGAAGAGAATGTAATGGGAAAAGAAAAAGCAATTTTTTTTTTTTTGTTAAATCTACGACAAGACCTATAGAAACAATTATGAAGGTCAAAAAAAGGTTCCGATCTGATCAGTGACCCACGTTACCAGTTACTGCAAAGTGAGTTTTAGATGGTTTCATTTCAATACCTCTTGGGACCTCTGAGAAATCAAGTTAGCCAAATGACCTAAGGTACGTAAAAGTATGGACACCTATGATTTCTGACTGTGACTTAGTAAAAGAGACCTGATCTTTTTGTCCATTTTGTTTCCTCACTCTGCCCACAAAAGACAGTACTGAGAAATTCTTGGGCCATCTAGCATGCACCATTTTTATCCACAGGTTGTACGTGATGTTTAGTCCAGGTTGTGTGCTCCTTTTATTTATGTTAGGTTTCTTTATCACTATGCTGCTATGAAGGTCACTCTCTTTCCATCTTCAGCTTTATACAAGTCAATTTTAATGTTTGTCTCTAGAATTTGCTTGTACTGAAGCATATCCAGCTTTCCCTTCACCAAATAAATGTTCCTGTGTCCAGGAAATGTCTGTGTAAAAGTCATGTTTAATTGTGGCTGCACAGCTAAAATGTTTGACACTGCACTTCATAAAAACCAAAGATTATGAAAAAGTGTAAAACATGGATCGATGGATATAGTAAAGCAGGTTTTGTGTTAGCTGTTAGCACAGACAAAGGGAAAGGATGAGAAGATCACTGACAACTTAACGGTGCAGAAATCAAATAATGTAACTTGGAATGATCTAAGGCATTTAAAAAGGAAGGTAGGTTTGCTCACTTATCCAGTCTTAGCAAAACCATTGATAATGCATTCAGTGGTATTTTGTGTGCGTGCAAACATTATGGAAAAACATGCACAGATCAAAGATAGACAGAACTGTGCGTTTGACCAAATATACAAGACAGAAGTGTTAATAAACAGCACATTCCTGTACATCTCAAAACATCTCCTGCATGTGGTGGCCATGAGGGATTTTGAAGTCAGGTTTGTTGAGGTTCTTCCAGCTTTTGGAGGAGGGAGTGGCTATAAGAACTTTGAGAGGAAATTTCTTATTAGGGCACTTAAATATTCTAATCCCCAAGTTCAAACTGAATTCATCATTGGTGAACTACCATTATTAAAATTAATTTCTGGAAACATGCTGCAATAATGAGAGTCCCTTGTAATTTAGTCTTTTTTACAGTTCTTTGGCATAACCAAATTGTAGGAATAATTCTTCCATCCTTATCATCTCCCTGTGTCCTTTGTTTCACTATTCATCAAATGTTCCCCTTTTGTTCAGACAAACTGAATAAGTGTCCACCGACTCACAGACGGGACATCTGATAACAGGAAAGTTGCCTGCACTCCTACTCTTTAGCTGCTGTTTAAGTAAACAGGGGATTTTCTCCATCTCCTTTTCTGGCCTGTCCATCAGACACAACTGTCACTACCATTAATGCCCAAGAGAGCAAAGCAGGCACTTTGCAGCTTTTTTCCTCTGCTGCTCTGACACTGATTCAGTGCTGGAGGCTGGCTCTGAGAGGTGAGTCAGAAGGGAAGGTAATTATTTTCTTGGGAGACTGTGCGTGTATGTGCACACGCATGTGCTTGTAGATGTGTGTATGAAGTTAAGACAACTAAAGGCCTTGGCTTGTCACCAAAGAGAAATCAAAGAAATCAAGAGCAAAAGAGATAAATATGGACATTAAAAGGCTCTGTAAAGTGATCATTACCCTGAATTATTTTCCTTTTTTATCTCCGTCAGTTGAACACGTCAGCATTTTGACCTAGTTAGATAAAGTTTCTGATTCAATATTTTTGTATATAGGCAAAAGAACAGCACACACAAAAAAATAAAAAATAAAAAAAAATTTAAAAAAAAGCTGATTTGTTACTTTTCAGGTTTGTTTTTTGGATTACTACTTTTAACATTCATGCTGATATTTCTGTGGAAACACTTTTCTCAACAGGAGGTCTTTCTCTTCCAGGAGTTTCCTTAAAGTTTTTCAGGATTCATGCCAGGATTCAACAAAAGCATGATGCAGCCCTTATTGTTTCAATTTTCTAAATTCTATGAAAAGGTGCATCATTGCTTCCTTCATCTCGCATAGCATAAGAAACAATGGACCATTCTTTATGAAAGCAGAAAGAGAACACCATCCTACTATTCCTTGTAGCCACAACTTTCAAAGCAACATTTTTCCTAAGTCCTTAAGAATTTCTCCTACCATCTTCCCTTAACCTCATGTTTTCCAAGAGTTCAAGAAAAAGAGCTTTTCCAAAATATGTTAGGAGATATTTGATATATTTCTTTAATTGTTACTATCAAACAGGACCAGACTGGATCAATAAACTCAAGACAAGCAAATCATTTAAGTCCTGTAGGTTATGGTGGGGCCTTAATGGAACTGACTTATTTTCATTGTTTTTAAAAACCACTTCACCGTGTTTACAATATGGCAGATCACATTATCCTGTATTGGGATCGAGCCACACAGCCCAGCCTTTGCTCCCCAAACACAGAGAGCCTTTGGCACCCATAACCACATCACCAATTCACTGGCTGTCCCAGCAACACTTTTCAGTCAGCGTCTATGGAGCTCATACGGTTATGCTGTATTGTCCTTGGACAAGTTTCTGCATTAAAATGTTACAGCGTGACACTTCTAAGGGCCCATTTATGCTTGCACCAAGATATCAGTCAGCAATAATGGGTAAATTAAACATTTTGGCAATTCTATCAATGCAGAGATTCTTGCATACAGTCTTTGAAAAACCTAAGAGCATGTGGGCTTTGGAGATGAGCTATGCATAAGTTAAATGCTAACTGGTTGAAAGTTGCAGCAGATTTCACAACAAAGAGGATCAAGCACCAAATACATCCGTGTATTTTCTATACCTGCTTAATCCAGCTAAAACCACAAATACCAAAGAAACTGGTGAAAAGCTCAAACAACTAATTTAGACGATCATTAATTCAACATGGAGTTTAGCTCCACAACAAATTAGCTCTTTGTCCACTTATCAAAAGCAGAGCAAAGCTAAAGAATCAACTACAACACCAACACAGCCAAGAGCAGCCCACATCTCATATTCTTACACATATTTCAGATTCTGACCCAGAGTGGCAGCAAAACAATTTAACATGTAGTTGTGTTTTTACAAGCCCCAATGAAGAGAGAATGTAAAAGTATTTTCAAAGCATGAAGCCTAAAAATTCTCCATTTGACATGATCGCACAAATTTCCATCACAGAATCCCTTAATAGATTAGTTTTATTGGAGGCTAGGTTTAACTTGATTTTTTAAAAAGTCAGTGTCTGATCTCGATATTCTGTACAGTCTCATCTTGAAGTATGTGGCACAATTACTTTTTTTCCTCTTGTAGAGATTCCTGAACTGATTAATATCAGTTGCATCTACAAACTCAGTGCTGGTCTGAAAAGATCTTCCTTATCAACATATCTGGCCATGTGTGAACATGTACCCAAAATATGACTGTGGCTTCACCACTTTCTGAACTTTGATTAATTATAATCTAAAAACACTGCTCCTCAATAGGCTCAATATATGCAAATGTATAAACTTGTTCAAAATGCATTAAACTTTTCCAGTGGACTGAGGTAAAACTCAGGATATGTGATATAACTAAGCCCTTTTAGTTGCAGTTATAGATGTTGATATTCAAATATTTGAAAAACAAACTTCATCCAACTTCCACTTTGAAGATGACATAGGCTCCGACAGGTCAAAGGCCATTTTCTTCTGTGCCAATTAAGAGTAAGTAAAAGGAAAAAGGGTTCCTTTGTTAAATATTCAACTATCCCAGAGAATGCCAGTGAGAATAATAATGAATATATTGGATGCGTCTTGTGGTTGACCTTTCCATCTTTATCAAACTAAGTTTAAGCCTGTGGAACCCACTTCTACTTTGTTTTTGCTCAAAATTAGCATGCAAGTAATCAGTTTAACACAATTTTTTCCCCAAAATAGCACAACAATACACTGAATTTATGCTAATAACTGAGAATTTCATTCAATTATCCACAGTGAAATATACAGTCTGCAACCTGTTACCGTTTGAATTCATACAACTCCAAATGAAAATGTGTGGTCTCCAAAAAGAGATTTTTCTATTCATACATGCAATCAATTAACATTGGAAACGGTCAGAAAACAAGTCTTGAACCAGTCACGTCATCTAACCTAATATTAGCAGTTTAATCAAACTTTCTCTGTTTGTCATCCCAATTCTTGATTTATACCATTTCCAAATTTGCAATCCTTGTTTAAATTATTTTCTTAAAGAGAAAACATTTGCCAGCATTTGGTATGATAAATGAAAATTTGCTGTCACCGTTATAAAATTTCCATTCCTACACACTTCCAACTTTGCTGCCTCTAATCTTGAGTTGAAATTTGCTTGCATCTGATGAAACCTGTCAAGAAACACTCTGTACAGCTCTTCCTGTTCTCGAGGCCTGGGGGTAAAAGGAAAGAAAGAAAATTCACACAGCATTAGACACCGGAATCCAAGCTAAAACTCCACTGACCATGCCTTTGTGACTTATCTTTATAAGCTCAAAGGAACATTTGAAGTATTTTAAGAGCCTGAATACCTGCAGTCACGAGACTATTAGGGGAAAGCCTCTAACTGAACCCTGCTGCCCTAATGTCTGATTCTTCACTGTTGTGCCGCCCTTCTCCTTCTAAAGAGGGTGATCAGATGCTGTTAGAAGATACCACAATTCTTAACCTTTCCTTTTATTGCCAAAGTAGTGCTATCCATCTTCTATCTCTTGTTTTACACACTTACTGAGGTAGGAACTAAAATGATACCCAGACTATGCAGAACATGGGTTCACTGAACTAATACAATTGAATAAAAGAAAAATTGCTGTCATGTCTCTGAAATAGACCTTCCTCTAAAAATGAGAATCATAATTTGTTCAACTGACAGAAGTGTGCAATCAGCTAGTTACTGTTTATACACCTGGATCCAGCTCCTCATGTGGTCTATTTATTGAGGCATCACAAGTATCCTTCCACCAATAATAATTTTGAGAAGCACCTTACCATGACAAGTCGCCACTACAGTGTATTTGAGACTCAAAGGCTGCTTACTGTGCTGTAGTTTGAGGCAGCCTTATCAAAGAATGTTATTTACAGGTCCTTGACAGGATGAGCACCATTATACCCTGCATGGAAGCAAGACAACACACCAATACCAAACATTGGCCTTGGATTTAGAACTATGAACATGTTCTGGACAGACTGAGGATGGACAAAGCGTTAGTAAATAAGTCTGTCCTTGACCACTGCCTCCCTCATTACACAAATAACCACCTGAAAATGAGAAAATCAATTTAACATGGTTCTAGTTTGGAAAACAATGAAAGTTAACAACCAGGACTTGGTTTTCTTTAACGGCGGTACATAACAAAGTTGAGAAAAAAAGCACCACCCAGGTGTAAGAGACCACAAACACCTTCAAGACAGAGGTGACGTGCCATGTGGGGTGGGAAGCTGTCTTCAAGGTTGATTCCTCACATCAGCCTGCCTCAGCTGTCACTGGTGGTGTAACACCTTAGTCAGTGATAAGGAGAGAGGATGTGTTGGTGAGAATCTGTCTCTGTCAACAAGGTGCTGCCCAAAATACACAAGGAATGCAAGGACTGACATTACGAATGGAGGAGCAGTAGACCAGTTTCATTTGACACCGTTGTTGTCAGTTCCATGGTCAGAAAAGCTGCTATATTTTCCCATATCCTTCATTAAACTACAGTTGGGACCATTGCTTCTGACAGCCTTAATGCTTCCATACACTGGACAGCTGCTTTGCAATTTTAAGATCAGTCTTACGGACCTCCTGACAGAGTGAATCCTGACAAGTATAATCTGGCATTCTGAACCATAAAACAGCATGGATTAGGAAGTATGTTTCTCATTGATTAAACTAGTTTCATCTTGAGTATTTCCATGGAGGAAAAAAATAAATAAATAAAAAAATAAAAATAATCGCATTAAATCAGAGTGCTCATTACTGCAATCTGCATGAAACATTCAGTGCGCAACAAGGTCAATTGTGTGTCTCGAGAGGGCTTTCTACCTTCAATAACTAAAGCACATGCCGTCAGTGCTGTGTTGAAGATAGTCAATAGATGACATTAATTGCACAAAGCAATAAAGAGGGAGACGATCTGCTGCTTTGGCAAATATCTGGTTAGCAAAAAACTGGTCCCATTTCCATCAAGCTGGGAAACTTTTAAAATGCTGTTAGGGCAGAGCAAAGCACACGTCCTCTCAGTCTTGTTGCCTTGGAAACAAAAGGCCCACTGAACAGCCAAGAGTGAAACCAAGAGAGAGTCGGTTACATCCTCATGTGAAACAGGGATGGAGGAGACTTTGGTGTTTGAAGATGCACCTGGATCAACATCAATATATAATAATAATCACCATGTTATTCATCAATGCATTGAAGCATTGTTTCTCTTGTGAACCCATCCACTACTCTAAAATGTGAAAGATGATAGTCAGGGGAGAACATTCAGCAGGTGCAACCACACCTTTTTATTTACTGCCCACTTCCTTTTGAGTAATAGTCTGTCCCATCCAGTTCACCCCACACCTCATCCAATGTGTCACTGCACAGGCTGACAAAAAAAAAAAAAAAAAAAAGTACATAGCTGCGTTTTTCCATTTTCTTCCACTGTTCATGATATATAGATATTAAATGTATAGTCATAAAATGTCCTTACCCACAGCCATTTGTCAATTGTTCAACCTTACTGTAAGCTTTGTCTCACAGTCACAGCCCTCTGAAGTCCGTTTAAAGAGGAGTAAAGTTGGAAAGTTGTTACAGAGGTGACTTTTTTTGTTACTAAGACAGGACACTGTTCTGCACAACTTTCGTAATCTTGGATCTTAATATATTTGGTTCATTGTTAGCATTCAAGTTCATTCAGTAGAAAACCAAAGAGCTAAAAGGCAAAAGAGTGATGGACTAAGATGGCCTTTCAAGTATAAGTATAATTTGTCACTGTATAATGAACTAT
The DNA here is from genome assembly GCF_036924035.1 of Leuresthes tenuis. Lineage (NCBI taxonomy): Eukaryota > Metazoa > Chordata > Actinopteri > Atheriniformes > Atherinopsidae > Leuresthes > Leuresthes tenuis. The sequence continues at coordinate 10,403,805 of NW_027325365.1, read as the reverse complement.
TATACAATGAAGACAAGGACATATTGGCCACAACAACAAAAATCCCCCAACAGGTCAAATAAAAAGCTTTAAATAAAATAATCATTTTTAAATTAAATATTAATCCCAACAGGAATAAAAAAAAAAAAAAAAAGTAATTTTTCAACCAACAAACAAGCACACAAGAAAGGTGGGGTGTCTCCCTAGAGAACTGAGAGCATAAACTGATTAATAAGCTAGCCCCAAATTATTTCCCCCTTATGCAATTCTGATATTTGTACCCATCCAAAACCTTTATAATAACCATTTATTTAAAAAAAAAAAAAAAAAGAAGTCCAAAACAAGCCACAGAGTTCTTAAGAAAGAGGCCCAAAGATGCTTTTAACATGTAGCCATTGCACTTGTGGAACGAAAGTCATGTGTTGTGAAGCTACAGTGTGTGTTGCAAGAAGCCATAAAATTATAGCCAGGCATAATATTGCAATTAAAGTGTATATGTGACCATGCAATGGTGGAATATTGCTGTGCATGTAAACATAGCCACTGCTTTACATTCTAGTAAGTCCTACTTTAATCAAGTAAGAATCTTAAGGAAAATGTAAGGAACAGAATAATTCTACATAGATGGAAACAATGCAACATCAATTCATTCTGCAGATTAAATTTGTGGCCTGGTATAAAAATGAATTTATTTATTTTATTTTTTTTTAAAATGTAGGCACTGAAACAACTTAATATTCCGTATCAAAACACACTCACCCAACATTAAATTAAAAGTTTTTGCTTTCATACTGGGCACAGCTAAAGAAAAACAGCTCCTTTGTCTTGTTTTTCTTTTTTTCCAGGGGCTAAATAATTTAATACTTAATCCAAAAATTAACATTAGTATGACTTTAAAAAATATAAATAAAAATAAAAGGAACAGACTGCAAACTTCCAAGAAACTCCAATTTGGGGCACCAAATAGCTCAGCTGGTTGAGCAGGTGCACCATGTACAGAGGCTGTAGTTCTTCAAAGCAACCAAACCAGGTTAGAGTCCCAGCCTGAGGCCCTTCGCTGCATGTCTCCCCATACTCTCTTTCTACCCACCATTGAATAAAAGCCACTAGTTATTGTTACCTACATTTTCAATCGCTCTTTTGTTCGGTCCGTTTTTTTTCCCCCTCTTTGAATGAGGCTTTCACAGAAACAGTGGTGTCATCATCACTATCTGGTAAACCCTATATTATCCACCACTGTTGTCTTGTTTTTTGGATGCTCAGGCTCATATCACTGAACTCTTCTCTTTGTGTTTAAGTCAGTTGTTCAGTGACATCTGAGCCCCTGACATGGGATTTCTACATATCTGAGAGATTACCAAAACACTTTTCTGATATGACTGTGAATACTCTTATAAAGCTGAACATGTGCTCATTAAGCTCATGACCAACTTAAAAACTTATACTAACCATTCAAATTAAAAAAGGTATTTGTGTCTAAATATATCCTGACATCACTGCATTTGAAGTTCTCCTGTAAATAGACCTTTTGAAATAGCTTCCTGTCATGAAAGACATGACTACTGTATATCACTAAAAATAAACCAACCATAGCAATACTAACCTTTTTCCAGCTTTTTCTTTTGATGTTTTTTTTTTTTTTTTTTTTTTTTTTTAATGCTGAAGATGAAGAAATGTTTTGAAGTACAGTGGAATTTTACAACTCAAACTGAATTTATGCTACCCCCTGTTATACGAGGCTTCACTTTACAAAACTATGCGATTATGGATCTTCAAGCAACTTTTGGAAAACGAAGAAACACACAGTTGAGAAGTGTATTTTTCTTGGAGCAATAGCAGCTGCAACCTTTAATCTCAGTGTCAGATAATTAAAGTACTGCGAGCAGGCTTTGCTTTAACCCACCAATTCCTCATTAGCATTTAATAGGAAAAGAATCATTAAAATGTTGGCATCTTCCAGCACACAGAAATCCATTCTAATGGTTTAAAATCTAATTTGAATCCAATTACGCTTTTGCCATTTGATTCAAGTGTTGCAAAGCTTACCAAGTGAGTGTAACGGCACATATCTAAACAATGGGAGAACATCTAATGCCTGGGAACATGGACAATGAATTGCAATCGTGGGGTATCCTGATAGTGAGACATGATTTTGCCTTGTTACAATGGTGATGCTCTTGCAACACAAATTCTGTTTTATTACCCTAACATCCAAAAAAAGAGTTTTATTTTGTTTGTTTTTTATTCATTTTTGACCCCATTTAGTGTTTTAACGTCAGAAAAGATAAGATTTGTAGTTTAGGTAAGCAAGAAATAAGAACTACCCTTTTGCTTTAAAAAAATATATTTCCCTTGACACTGCTGGACTTTACATGACCAGGTGGGGAAAAAAAAAAAAAAAAAAAAACAGCTTGATATTGTTCCCTTTAGACTTTTATGTTTTCACCAAATAGATGAATATCATAATGCATTTGTGATAGCAAAGAAGCCGAATAGTGTGTGTGACATTTGTTTTTCTTCTCAAAGCAAAGCAAAGAGAATAAAAGATGTACATTGGGCTGCAAACTCACCCAGAGAAATCAATTGGCTGGTTCATGGTAACCAGAGACATTTCGAACTCAAGCAATACAGAAACATTTCTCCAGCTGATAAAAAAGCAGAATCTCAAAGAAAACGAGCAGAATTTTTCAACAACCAATGAAAAATTTAAAGTAAAAGTACAGTCCAAAAAAGTTTAAATTGACTTGATATATTTAAGATTTGTGGAGGGTAGGTGGCCACAACTTGGAGCACATTAAAGCTTTAAAAAAAAAAAGAAAAAAAAAAATTTAAAAAAAAGTCTCCAGTTATGTTTACAGGCGTTTGCTTTCATGCTGCAAGCTGCTTTCAACGTGGTCCATCTGGCTCATCTAAGCTACAGCGGGCAACTCTGGCGCCACAGTTTATCAAGATGTGAAAAGGTCAAAACTGAATTCATTACACAAATGCAACATGTGAACCATGAAAGATGAGTTTGAACTGGTTAAAGGTTTAATTTATTTGTATATTAACCATACAAAGCCACCTTTTTATTATTGCCAATCGCTGTCACTTTAGTCTCTTTAAAAAAGCCTCCCTTGTAATCAAAAATTATTTACAATGATATTGCCTCTATGTGAGAAAACAGAAACAAAAGTTTTCTTTTCTTCACCTTTCTGGAACTTACACAGCAAAAAGAAATGAGTGGCAGTGATGGAGGCTAAAAAAAAAAAAAAATAATACTGTTCTACTACTCATGCAGCTGCTGAGGAAACGGTTTCCCCATAATTTGACACAACTGCTTTGTCTTTGAGAAAGACGGTGTCTTCCTGTATTCTAACAATGAACCAGAGTGAAAAATATTACACTCCATTCCACTGTTGCACTTCTTTAGGACCAATTAGTCAGCAAGTGAGAAAATTGTCCATTTCTAAAATTAAGAAGTCACAATAAGTAACACTAAAATAAATTTTGAATCCATATGCGACTTTGCCAAAACAAACCCCTGCAAAATCTGAGCAGTGGTGACATGTAAAACATGTGAAAACCATGGCTGATTAGCAGCATTAATCCTACATTTACGACATTTCGTTGTCAAGATTCACCTTGTGTTTTTTGTGCAATGACAATAAAGGAAGTCTAAGTCTAAGTCTAAGTCTAATCTAGAAATATGGCTGAATTTTAAAACCCTACAGAGTTTTAATCAGGTTGCCAAAAATAAATGTTGCTTGTTCAGATTCTCAGGAAACAAGTATTCATATATCGTCTACATTCTTTATGCTACTACTTGGACACATGCAATATCAACGTTTTACACATGAGCGACAAGCAGTCACTTATTAGAGGATGGATGGGGATGGTGGGGATGTCCCCAACACATCCACTGTAACCTGAAAGAACCTGGTTTGACTCATGCAGAGAACTAGTCTTCTCTTGTTTTACGGTAGATGTCACTTTTCACTCAATGGGAAAGTCCTATCACAGGCATTATTCACCTCTAAATTTTTTGTTACTTAAATGCAAAGCAAATTTGGTCAGAATAAGAAAATTAAATACCTGAATAAAGCAAGGTTATCATAAACCTGGTAATGGCTGAGGAAAACAACCCCACAAACTGTGCTGGTGTCATGTGGTGCCAGAATCTTTCAGCTGAGGAATGTACATACAGATCATTCTCAAAAAGACAACTTGTTCCCAGTTCTTTCAAACAATATAACCATTTTTTGTCTTATATTGGTTTCCAGAATTGTAAAGTGGTTGGATATTTTCCTGGCTACTGGATTTGTACATGATAATCCAGAGTTACAGGGCAAGATTATACACATTTTGGCCATGTCCATTTGTAAATGGTCTGGTAACTGATAAAAAGGAATTTATTGAACTGCAACAGGAGGATTGTGTGCATAAATATGTCGATCTCTCCCACTTATTGTCTCAGTCCTCAAAGTGCAGGCTGACTACGGACTAAACTCATAAAGTCATAACTCATTCAAAAGCTGTATTGTGCCCCTCACACCTAAACTATAAAACAAAACTAGCTGTGGTTGCTGTTGTGCATCTTCTACCAGAAGCTTATTCTGGGTTGTTTAACTCAATTCTACAACATTTGAGTAAATGTTAATGAGGACGGGATTAATCCAACATGGTATTAAAGCCATTTCTATAGTCTGATATATATATATTTATTTATTTATTTTTTAAAATTAAAAACAATCCCTCCTAAATCAGAACCCCAATCATATTCTGTCACAAAATTAAACAACATTTCCTTTTTTATTTTTTATTTTTTTTTTTTTATTTAAATCTGTGAAGACCCCCCACCTCACCAAGTGTGTGCTGGTGCTACCGTTTCTTTTGCACCTTAGCCCGGTGCAGCATCTTAAATTTCTTATCCGTCAGATGGGCTCCCTCTCCAGACCTGTGTGCACGCTCCATCAGGAATACTGGGCACTCTAACAACACTGGTCACTAAAAAAGGGGTTTTGCCCTTAGTTATTTTATTATAAATAACCAAGCACTATTCTATATTGACCCCATCTCTCCTCTCATTTTTGGTTGCAGCCTAAGAGCCAGGTCGTAATACATCAATGGACAGCACAGCGTTTGGAAAGAATTGCCATTACAGCAAGTGTCTGATAATACAAATTAGTACAAAGGATATTAAAAGAAAAAAAAAAAAAAACACTTCAACTTTCAATTACATTATACAGCCTTTAGTTTAATTATAATAATCAAATTAATCTTGAATCTTCTCTTCTTTGCCTCATAGTGAAGCTCAGAGCTGAATTTAAAGCCCTTGCAGCACTATAGAGCATCTCACCTCCAGAGAACAGGTTTACTCGTGGCTCCAAATGCAGAACTTGAGCCGAATATTCATCTACCAGGCTGCTCGCCTGTAGAACCAGCACTCAGTTTGGGCTCTGAAGCAAACACGCTCCCTCTATTTTCAAGGTCATGGTAAAAACATGAGATGCGTGTCACCAATGGCTTCATCATTCTATTAAAAAAAAAAAAGCCACCTGTCCAGCAGCTTTATTTTGTGGCAACAGTGCCCTCTACCACACTACCATACACCTGATTTGTCAACCGAATTATTTATTTTCATTATCTGTTTTGCCATTTTTCCTTCAAGGATGAATAAAGACATTCAAATTAGTATAGGAATTCATTATAGTTGGAATATTTCCATTAAAAGTCCAACTGTCAACCTTCATGATAACATTAGATGGGATGATAGAGGAATACCAAAGTCATTAACATCTGCTTAAGTTTTGCCTCTATCCATAATAGATTCTGCTGTTGGCACCAGATGATTAAAGGGATGATCAGTTTTTTTATTATCTGTATTACTCATCTCAACATGATAAACATCCGAGACAAATTTCATGGCGATCCATCATGATATCTTGCCATTTTCATCTGGAGCAAAATGGTACATTTACCAACCTTGTCATTCCCAGGGTTCATAGCCATGTTGCCTGAAATTCAATTACTTCAGTCAATGCAGTAAAAACAAAGCTAATCAGTGTTGGATCAAGTATGTAATCATCGGTTTGTTTTTAACTTATTGCTAAATGAGAAGGAGTGACCTAATCCTCATTTGAGCAGCATATAAAGAAACCTGACTGAGTTTCTCAGAACTTTTATCTGAAGAGCCCTTCAACTGTCTGGTGACCACGACAGATGCAAGCAGAGAGCATCAAAATATGAGTAAATGTGCAGCGTACTGAGAAGAACAAATCAGTGATTTCTTCACAAATGTGCAGTCTTTCTGCTGGTTATTGATTTTGCAATGCACTTTGTTTACCAGCTACACCACAACTCTATCCAATTACTGTAAAGAATGAGTATCATCATCAGTACTCCTCAAAGATAGGATTAGTCCTGGCAGGTCCTCAGTGATTCTGTTAAAGCAGACAGAGCAAAGGTCAGTCTTTGTGTTCTCTGACTTTTTAAGGGCTACAGCTGAATCATTTATTGATTATACCACTAAAATGGATTTTCTCGAAAATATACTCAAGCACTCTGTGCTGAGGCACTGACTCTCTTCGCTGGTGTAGCTGCTTCTAAGATTGTTGATAACAACAATTTATAAGTAATTGCGTGGAGACTATCATCAAGCTCCTTTTCCTATTTTAAATAAAATAGAATCATAATTACAGTGATATTTTACAGGAAAGAAATGAAGCATTGTCTGGCTAAGGAAAACCGAAGATACCAGGGGATGTTTTTTCCTCTTTCGAAAAAGAATTCCAATACATTTCAAAAGAAACAAGAGGAGCAGAGTACCTCTTTCAATAAAACCCTTTGGCTATGAGGCAGTGAATAATGTATTTGGTGAATAATTTATCTTGAAGGTCTAATGATAAGAACAACTCGCCCTCAGAGCAGTGTCTAAACATCTGCAGGGAACTACAGAAGCGATGACGCTTTCTGAATTTCAACTCAAATGTATTCCCTGCCTGTGTTAAAAGTGATGTCAAATGATTAAACAGAGACAGATCATCATTAGGGAGAGAAAATTAAAGACTGTAATGAGCTGGTTAAAGAGTTCAAGTCATTCCTTCACTTTGCTCCAGACATCTTAATCTTTTTCAGAAAATGAAGCTACATGATCTCCTTCTTTGACTTTGATTTATTCTGATTGATAAAAACGGAGAAGCCCCTCTTTGCACTTCATGCTTCCATATTTAAGAAAGAAAATCAAATAACCAGTGATGGTCCAGCAATATGATAGAATTTCAAAATTCATCACTGACAAAACATAACATTACGACCACTCATCTAATTTTGAAAAGCTCCTCGTTTGGTCAAAAGAGCTCTGACCACTCAAGGAGATGGACAAAGAAAACCTCAGGGTCCTCGACTCTCTGGCAACAGATCCTTTGGACCCTGTGGGTCTTTGTGGATTGGGCTTGCTTCAAACAATCATCAGATTGGTATCTGGGAAGCTTTGACTCTTTGTACGGTAGTCTTCTTTGAGCTTTTTCTAACCAAGTTTTGCCAAGCCTACTGCCGTCTTGCTCCAGCTGCAGTGGATTGTATTTGTCAGGTCATGTATTTTTCATTTGTTTGTGCTGGTCTACAACATTTAAAATCGGTAGCAAATGTCACAAACATCCATGTGAATGCCAGGGTGCGGGTTTTCCCAGCACAGCACTGACTTGAAAACAGATGAGCTGTGTTACCGACTTTACCTGCAAGTGGTTTTAATTTTGAGGCTGGACATTAATAAACAAGATATACAGTAGATGCTACATATGTGAGTTTAGAATTACATTTCTACTTGTAAGGGTGAAGCACAGAGTTGTATGGAGATCTTTAACTTTAAAGACTAACTAACTAACTCAAATATTAAATCATTTCAAATACACAGTAGTGCCTGCTTCCAGTGTGGTTAAGGTTAATCCTATTCTGCATATAGTCGCCTCTCAATTGTCCAATGTCATAAAAGGAAGAATTTGCTATACATTATTTGAATACTGTATCCTTACATTGAGATGTGATGTCTAAAGGGAATTTTGCCACTGATAAATTGCCTCTTGGCATCATTATAGGTACCTTAAAAAGGGATTTCTGTCTGGAGAAAACCAGACTGCAACACATACCGAGTCATAATTCTGGTTGTTCACAACATAATTATGATTAATTGCTTTTGCAGGTGTCTAAAATGCAATTAAACACAATGAATTGACTCCTCACTGCATGGCTTAAACCCACAGAGAACGAAGAAACTTTGTAAACAAGCAAAACTAACATTCACCAACATTAAAGAGGGATTTTAAGCTTTAAATAATCTTGGACTCCTTAGCAAAATGCTGAAATGACTTATGAGTTTAAATGCATAACTGAGCTGAGAAACATTGTCAATAATTAGTGATTTATAGGTCAAGCTTGCCTCTAAAGGTTCACTTGTAAGGTCTAAAGGCTTTTCAGACACACTCAGTGCAACAAGGACTTAATTAAAGTAGCAGCATCAGTACATGTAGCATCCTTCCCCCTGTGATAGTCACAAATGACTTAAGCAACTAATTACATGACAAACGATTTTCTCGCTGAAGGTTTGAGGGATATCGAGTGTTGGCTTATTTATGGAGGCACAACTTTTTTTAAATATATATTTACTCGCACCGTGACCCGTCTCAATAGATCAATACAGTAATGAAACTCCTTGGCAAGAGGGTTCACCACAACAAAGCTTTCCCCTTTATTTCATCCTCATACAGTTCATAACAAAGTTGCCAACATAAGTCAGCAATGACAGTCTCTTCAATTACATGACAGAGGGAAAGAAAGGAGCATGATGGATTGGTGTCAAAGCTCTGGGGAGCCGTATACACCAGACAACAAGCAGGGGCTGCCCCATTTGTCAACAATCTCAATTAACCGCTGTAAAGATGGAGGCATACTGCCATTTTATGCAGCACTTTGAGAAAGAAAAAAAAAAAAAAGAACAAGGGTTTCTGTCACAACAGTAGAGTGATTCCATTTTTACAATGAGAAAGCTGTATTTAGATGAGTTGGATTGTCCCATCCATCAGCAGGGGGGAGAGAGTCAAATTGAAATCTGACATTTAGAGCCTCAAAGCCTTTTCTCACTGGCTCTGATATTAACTACAGCATGTGACAAATTGTTTGTATCAGGCTTGTCCCTGGGTGAAGCCTCTCATAATGTTTAGAGAGTTGAAATAGGCACCCTTGACATTTTACCGAAAGGTCATGTTTTTCGTTCATTTTTTTTTTTTTTACATAAAGCCAGCTGTGGGGATTGAGGATTTTTCTCACAATGCGAGTCTGCACCAACATACGAATTCTGCTTATTTTTCTTACTCTGCTTAAATGAAGGCCTCTGAGTCATACCTAGGAAAGATAGACTTTCAGGAGGAAGATCACAGGAGGGTTTCACTGAGACGGGGTGCCGATTCCATCATCACCACCTCTGAAGTTCTGAGTCCTTTGCAACTCTCCACAAACTCTAAAATAAACTACCTGAAGCCTTAATTTTCTACAAAATAGCAAAGTATGACAATAACTGCAAAACTAATTTTTCTCTCTGCATGAGGTGATCTCTGACAACTTAAATGGAAACATCCTGGATACATTTGGTTCTGTGGTAGGGTTTCCATTTACAGCTGAAAAAAACTATCTGTAATTAATTTAACATCAGCATCAGATAAATTAATGCCATCCATCCACAGCTATTAAATAGAGGAGGCGCCGATTTGTATGTTATTGCTGATAGTCTGTGTGGCATTTTTATCATCCAGACTCCTCAGGGACCAGCTGGATAAAATTGGGCCATTTCCTGTCAGTCGTGAAGTCTGCTGGAAGACAAAAACAAATAGGCATCTAGGGTGTCTGCCAAGATTTTTCCAGTTATATTTGTGGAACAGATGAAAAACCAGTTTCGTTTTGGACACACAGTGATCGTTCACTGACTGAAGAAGAAAAAAATAAATACAGTGAATGTATAGGAAAACAGGCGTTTTTTAATCCACGTCTCCCAAAAAGGCTCAAGATCCTCTAAAAGCCACACAAGCAGATTTATAGCCTTTACACAGGGAACATAGGTCTCCAAATGATTTATTTAGGATTAAGTATTGCTTTGCAGGACAAAACAATTAATTCAATCCTTAAAGGATTAGAACAGAATACTTTCAATAGCCATTCAAAATCACCATGGATTACATAACCCATTTGGCATAAAAAAATAAATAAAAGTTTACAGTCTCTAAAACGCAAAGACAATACTGGGCTTCAAATTATTTAAAGCCTATATTTCATTGAAAATTTGTGCAAAGGCAATGCAGAAAATTCTGTGAACTGATTTAAATTTTTTTATTTTTTTTTTTATAAATAGTTTGGTTGAGGACTCGTTTCCCTCTTTGGTGCATCATCACTTCTTTAGCAAGCCAGTTGGGAACAGAGGAGACTTCCTGCTCAGTACCCGAATAGACCATGTAGGTCGGCATGTGTTATAACTTATGTTTGTGGTTGTTGCAACAAACTGTTTAGTGTCACTGGTTTTTATAGCGTTCCCTACGTGAAGCTGCAATTTCCACAACAGAAATATGTCCATTTTAAAACGCAGCGCTGCCTGATATTAAGAGGCATTCAGTACTGGTTTATAGCGATGCAATTCTGATTCACTGAATCTTTTTACGGTATAATGCCACAAATGATAAACTCGCCAAATCATCACATCTTTATACGTTAAAACTCATTGTCATAAAATTGTTAAAACGATTTCCCAACAGCCTTTCAGAGTTCTGATACTTGAGCTGCATTTGATATTCCTCTTCTATGCCCACTGTTGTTGCAGAACATTTGCCTCAATTACAGCAATAACTGACAATGAAACACCTTGACTTGACATAAAACTTGTGTTCTTTTGCTGGACCCATGTACATGTGTTCTGGACATCAAATTCTAAGCACAAATTGTGTGAAAATGATTGAGACAAAAAACAGTAAAAACCCATGTATACATGTTGAACTACTTAAACTGCTTTTTAATTGATGTTTTTGTTTCTGTACCATTTTTATTCAGTTAAGTGATAGGGTTTGATAGACTTGCAAATTGTTTACTTCCATTTTTCTTTACTATTCCCACTAAATCAAGTTGTATGGAAAATAGGCTTGTAAGAAAACTGAATTACCTCAAAACTGAAATCAATGCCAGCTCCTTAGTCATATTTGGTGTAGAGGTTGTTCAGTAAGCTTTATGGTGTGCTTGGGCTCATTATGCTTCTCTATTTCTACACAAAATGAAACCCGAGGGTGTAGCATCTCTCTGAAGAATAAAATGCTGCTTCTTCTGGAGGTGGACAGAGAATACAGTCAATGAAACCTCAGAGGAGTAACAACGGTCCACTGTCAAGTCAAGAGACCTCTGCAATTCCAACTCTCCAACAGGTCATACAGTACATAGTGAGATAGTGTTCCTCCAAGACCGTGGTGCTACATACAACACTGAGACAGACTTACAGAAAGTGCACCTGTGCAAACATTCCGAGCAACAAGGAAACTTAAGACAATGCAGCATCTATACAGTATGGAGGATAAAGTGACAAGTGACTATGTGCAAAACATTTTAGTGAATGTAAACAGCAAATAGGACGTAGCAGCAAATAGATGTAAACACAGAAGATACTGCATGTCGGTGGTATAATGCTTTCTCTAAAATGCATGTGTTGTCAGTCCAGTCCCAGAGTGTTTAAGAGTCTGATAGGAAGGGCCTGAATGCATTGGTACCTCTTGCCAGATAACAGGAAGATAAGAGTTTCTGTGAGGGGTCATCAGGTGAACAGCCAGGAATTTGGCATTTTTGACAATCTCCAGAGGATTCATCAGTGTTCAGTGGAGAGTTGTTGCCCCGTGGTCTCCTGAAGTCAATTGTCTCTTCTGTTCACTATCAGAGACAGGTTGTTGACTTTGCACCAGTCTGTTAGCTGCTGCACCTCCACCCTGTATGCTGACTAATTGTGATTGCTGATGAGACGCACCCTGGTTGTGTCATCGGTGAACCTGATGATGCTTGGGGTGCCCCACTGTGGTGGTGCTGGAGATGGCACTTCCCATCCAGAGTGACTGAGGTCTCGCATTAATGAAGTCCAGGATCCAGTTGCAGAGGGAGGTGTCAAGGCCCAGCAGGCACAGCTCTCAGATCAGGTGCCAAGGAATTATTATGTTGGATTCTGAACTAAAGTCTGCAAACAGCATACATACATACATATGCATCCTTATTTTCCCAGATGTAGGGTGGCAATGGTGTTGTCCGTTATATGGTTATATGGCACCAGGCGGAGTGCCTATGTGGGTCACAGGCAGCACAGTCTTGGTGTGCCTCATGACAAGTCATTCATAACACTTCATAATGATGGTTGTAAGTGTAACAGGACGGCTGTGAGTGAGGCAGGAAAAAAAAAAAAAAAAAAAAAGACTTCTTTGGAGTCGAAGCATGGTGCTCAGGGAGATGTTGAAGATGTAAGTATGAACATCTGCCAGCTGGTTGGTGCATTCTCTGAGCACTCTCCCAGGGATGTTATCTGGTCCTGCAACCTTCAGCAGAGGGTTAACTCTGCTAAGTTTTCCTCACATCAGCTGTGGTCAGATGGCATCTGGTCACTGGGAGAAGGGATTAATTTCCTCACCGTCATTCTGCAAGTCGAACCGTGCAGATAACTTGTTTAGCATCTGGTAGAGAGGCACTGTTACAGTCAGGTGTTGGTGTTCTGTTGTCTGTGATGACCTGGATACCTTTCCACATGTACTGTGTGTCACCACTGTCCTGGGATTGGCTGTGGATTTCCTGACCACGTGCGCCCTTTGTTGCTCTAAAGGGTTGTCCTTCGTTCATCTTACTTGTCACCTGCAGGCCAGGTTCTCACCTGCTTGAGAACCAGTTGCTGGGATTACCTAAACAGAGATGCGGTCTAAGCAGCCGAGGTGGAGGCGGGGAATGTTTGCATAAACAAGGTCCGGTTTATTATTCTCTCTAGTTGTAAAGTCCACTGATGGAAATGCAGGACTGACTCGGGATGTACATGGTTGAAATCTCTGGCGACAACCACACTTACTGAGATGTTGCCACTGTTTCATTGTGGATTTGATACATTTTATTCAGGTATCATACTTGCCAGCTATAATTATGCTGCTTAATAATCCCTGTCCCCCTGGATATATATATATATATATATATATAAATAACTTGTTACCAATAGCTGCAAACAGCGACAATGTGAAACCTAACCTTTTGTTCGGAAAAGTAAACACGTCGATGGTACACATTTGCACAAGTTTGACAGGATAGATACATGTTAAATGTTAAATGTTCCTTCTTTCAAGACCTTAAGTGTTTTGCTTTCTTTTTAAGTGTCTAAATCCTGATTTAGTCTTGTATATTTTTCCAGTTCTCCAGGTTTATATAGAGATTTGATGAAGTTGGAGACTTTCGATTTGTGACGTTTGTATGGTCTTAATTTGGTTTGACTCAAAAGAAAGTTAGCCAGGCCTCCACGGTATGATTGATATATTAGTGTAAAACCAACTGAGGAAAGTGACAAACGTTTCTTACACCATTAATGCGATTACTGAACGTGAAACGTGCGTACGTGTGATGAAACTGTCGTTGCCGTTTTTACTATTGCGTGTGTCCAGAGGTATCACAAGACTTAAATCGCCTGACTTCTCACAGGTTTTACCTGACTCTTGAAGTGAGCACTTCCTTGTTTTGCCGAAGGGAGAGTCAAATGAAACGCTATTGGCTGGCTACAGACGCATTTTGATTCCATTGGTCCACATTTATGTCAATAATCCAGGAGAGGCGGGTTCAGGCGTTTGGCACGAGGAAACAGATCTAGGAAATAAATACTGAAGCCTTTTTGTCACTGCTGGTACTCAGAGCGTGAAGTTGTAAGTGAAAATGTGGAGAGTTGCGTTTCTACTCGTCATCACGAGTTTAGTGAGTCCCACGGCTGAAGCGCTGGACAACGGCCTGGCCTTGAAACCCACAATGGGCTGGCTGCACTGGGAGAGGTTCATGTGCAATACCAACTGTGACACAGACCCCGACAACTGCATCAGGTAGGAGAACCAACAGTGATGACATTACAGTGATCCATCGACGTTATTGTGAAACCCTAACAGTCCCACTAATTCTGCAAAACAAGTCCCAGAAATACTGTCGATTTTAAAGCTTCTTCACTCTGTTTGGATTAACCACACGTAAACGCCACACCAGTAATTTCATACAGGAAGATACCATTATACTTCCACATCAAGTAGGTTGAATAAGGTTCATTATGAGATATTACATAGTTTAATAGTTTAACAACAAACATGAAAAGCATGAAGTCGCGAGCCACGGTTTGTTTTTACAGAGCGTTTGTTTCATACTTAATTAATTGGAAATTGTTTATCAGGTGCTCAACAGCTCAGGGTCTTTGTTTTTAAAGGTGGTAAATTGGTTACAGGTCAGGACTGCAAGTAAAACGGATTCGATTTTGGACTCTGATTGTACAGCACCATGCTGCTGTGATATGTGCAAAGTGTGATTATACATGGTCTTACCTGAAAATGATGTGGCAGAGGATATCAGTCAGCCTTAATGGTGCTTTTCCAAATGTACAAGTTGTCCAGGTGAGGTGCATTAATGAAACACCGTACAGTCACAGATGCCTGATTCCTCACTGTGGATGGTCCCTCTCCTCTTTTGTCCACAAGATGCAGCGTCCATGATTTCCAAAAACAATTTAACACTTTGATCTATCTGAACATGGCAGTTTTCCCACTTTGCCTTAGCCCATCTAGAGCTGCTATAAGATCACCATTGTATTTTGGCCTTTTCCACATTCTATTAAGGAGTTCACCACTGATTATGAAGTTCATTATTATTTTTGTTTAATTTGACATAACTATCCAGAACAGTCTAACCACAGTAACTTCTGAAAAGAAGAATCTGCCAGTCTGTAAGGCACTTCATCTGACTAACCTGTTGCTAATTTACCTAATTAATTGGGAGATTCTCCACAGGTGTTTTAACGACCCATAAACCAAATGTCTTATTGTTTTGAACATTTCAAATGGTTTTACAAAACCGTTGTGTACAGAAATCACACTGGGATGCAACAAACAACTATTTTCAGCGTTAGTTAAAGTACAGATTTCTTTCTCCATCAATTGCTCTTTTGGTCAAAAGAGAAGAAGGAATTAAACTTTATCAAGATTTCTTTAAATCTAGCGTTATTGTCTTCTTTTTTTTTTAATCCAGGTAACAATTCAGAACTCAAAGTTACTAATTTCACTGTAGCAGAAGACGGGAAAAGAAAAAAATGGCTCATCGTTTAACAAGCTACAGCAAACAAATGATTTACATTTTTGCTTTAAAGGAATTGAAAATGATAAAAGAATGGCCAGCAGCGTATGCATCTATTTTCTTTGGTTAAACAATGACTGCATTGATGAGACTGCAGACTATTATCTGAAAATCACACTTTTCTTTTTATATCGAGCTCCTCTTTTGTGACAAATAAACCAAGTGTGCAAAGATTTTCTTTTCACTTACTAAGCACTAAATGTCAAATGTTTGAGCATGTATTAGCATGTACATATTTGCGTGTCATGTTTACGTCGCAAATGTCATTGAACGTTGGAGTCTAACTGATACTCATCGGCCCTGCCCGTCTCCCCCTGTTGCCCTGTCAGCGAGCGTCTGTACATGCAGATGGCAGATGTAATGGTGAAGGAGGGCTGGAGAGACGCCGGTTATGAATACGTCTGCATCGATGACTGTTGGCCCTCCCATCAGCGTGATGCTCAGGGCCGCCTGCAGGCAGACCCTAAAAGATTCCCAGGAGGCATCAAGAAGCTGGCCGACTATGTGAGTTACTAGGTATAGAACAGGAATGATGAGTCTGAGTGTGAAAAAACCAAGAGTATTAATGCTATAAGTCCACTGTAGACATCAAAGAGAATGGAGTTCAGAGATACTTCAGAAAGGTGAGAAATACTTTAAATTCAGTTATTTCACCAGCTGCAAGAACCAGAGAAGATGTGATAGGATGTGAGTATTTATATTCTAGTTTTCAGTTTTTGGCTTGCAGAAAGAATAATATTCAGTTATATAATATTTAAGACTTATTTCTATGTGCTTGTTATGGGGGGGAATTCAGTGCTGCAATGTATCTTAAGTTTGCTGTGTTAAAAAGTTAAATAAGTCTGGAAGCAAAAGTGATTGCACAGTCAGGTTGAATATTCATCCAAGCCGTCCTGCAGTCATTTACATAATGAGAGAGTAAGAATAAGATGTGGAACCCAAGTTACAGCTTTCATTTGTGTGGAAGTAGAGCAACGGGAGGAAAAAGAGAAACCTAGGGCCTCAATGGGAGTTTACTGGTGTTCACAGTGGAGAGAAGTGGAAGCTGGAATGATCTCCAACCCATAGTATACATACAGAATAACAACACAGAGAGCTGAAAAGTGACATTCATTGGTAAAGGAGTCTATTTCGCCTCACAAAGACTGAGCTGAACCCTGCAAATAGAAGTTTTTAGCAGTGCAACATCGCCACCTCCTGGTTTTAACACGTTACAGAAAGTAACTGCTGTCTCTGCTTGTGCATTTTCTGCTTTTAGGTTCATTCTAAAGGTCTGAAGCTGGGTATTTATGCAGATGTGGGTAAAAGTACCTGTGCTGGATACCCTGGCAGTCTGGGTTACTATGAGACTGATGCTCAGACTTTTGCAGACTGGGGTGTGGATCTGCTCAAATTTGATGGCTGCTTTATGGACTGGAAGCTGATAGGAGAAGGTGAGATTTTTATGGTGAGAAATGTCATTTCTGATTCCTGCTGATTCACTAAAACCTAATTATCTTGGAAATATATTTTTGTTCTGTGCGAGTTTGGATCTTGGTGTGGAATGAGTCAGGATTTATTTACTATTGTTTGTTCTGGTTAAGGTTACATAAACATGTCAAAAGCACTGAACAAAACTGGAAGAAGCATCCTGTACTCCTGCGAGTGGCCTTTGTATGAGTGGCCTTTCCAAAAGGTGAGAGAAAAGTATTCAGTATGTTCAGTGTGCACAGCATTAACAATCTGATTTATTCTTTAACTGCATGAGAGCATTCACTGTAAAGAGCATTTCTGTGCCTCCAGCCCAACTACACAGCTATTCGTGAGACGTGCAATCATTGGCGCAACTTTGATGACGTGTTTGACTCATGGAGCTCGGTGAAGTCCATCTTGGAATGGACTGCTTCTCATCAGGACATCGTTGTTCCCTCAGCTGGACCTGGGGGCTGGAACGACCCTGATATGGTACGTTATTCTACTCCAGTTCCACAAGACGTCTCAGTCTGAACTTTAACTTAACATAGTGGCCCTCAAGTATCAAGCTGTTTTGACTATTATCCTACATTTTAAAAGCAATAAAGTGCTTGTTTCCACAGACGCATAAAGCAATAGTTTGATGTTTTGGAGAAATAAACCTACTTGCTTTGTTCTTGCTAAATTCCTTTGTAAGTTTCGTTATTACATTTATCCATTTCTCCAGCTTGTAATTGGAAACTTTGGCCTGAGTCACGCCCAGCAGGAGTCTCAGATGGCATTATGGGCCATCATGGCAGCCCCTCTGCTCATGTCCAACGATCTGCGGGACATTTGTCCTCGTTCCAAGAAGCTGCTGCAGAATAGACTCATCATAGACATCAGTCAGGACACACTGGGCCAGCAGGGATACCGAACCGCCAAGGTGGGTGTGAGGAGTGACACCAAGCACTTAAAGATCGCTCATGGTAGCTTGTTTCACTTCCCATTTAGAAATGCTCAATGATGATTTTTTTTTTCTACAGATGGACAGTTTTGAAGTGTGGGAGAGGCCTCTGTCGAAGAGACGCCTGGCTGTTGCTGTGCTAAACAAACAGGAGATCGGTGGGCCACGATGGTTTGCCATCAGAGCCGTCCCTGGCTTTAAGATCTGTGACCCCAAGTGTAACATCACCCAGATCCTGCCTCAGTACAAGGAGATGGGTGTTCAAACTCTCCAGAGCAAAATTCTCCTATCTGTCAACCCTTCAGGCACCGCTTTGCTGACTGTGACTCCCCTCAGCAGCGACTTCAACAATCCTCACAAGCTGTACTGGAAGGAACAGCTTGTTCACCGAGGGGATGCCATTTTGTAGTCTTTCACTTTAAATGGATCTACTTTCATACGATTAAAAAGGGATACAATTTTATTTAACCTACAGGGTTTTGTTGAATACTGTGACGTTTACCGGATTTTACGATGTTTAATAAATCATTGAAGTCCTCTCAACTGCGTTTAGGCTTAACTACCAAACAAAGATGGAATTCTGCACTGACAACATATTTGATTAAAAAAAAAAAAAAAAGAAACAAACAAAACGGAAATAGATTTTGACACATTTATTGAAAATAGTGACAGCTTCATCCAAAAGACTGGACCACAGTTTAGAACTGGATGACCTGGCCCTGTAAAAAACACAGAAAAAGGTGGGTTTAAAATAAAGGATGATGCAATGTGATAAAGTGTGAACGTTGCCAGCATTTATGAGGATTATGAATGACACCTGTATTGAAACAGAAAAAGATTTCCAATCAAAAAAGTCACATTCACATTTGTTGGCTGCATAGACGTAACCTACAATGTTGCTGTGCTTGTGTACACTGTACAAATGTGCAATGACAAAGTCTCTTAATCTTAAAGATTCTTCCACCAAGTGACGCTAATACGAAGGCACCTTTAGTTTTAAAAATTTTTTTTTTAAAACTACGAAAAACTCAAATTTCCCAAAAGACTTCATAAGTAGTGAAACTTACTTTTACAAAGTGATTAGTCATTTTGGAAATAATTCCCTAATTAAAATGATAAAAGACTTTCAGATATTATCCGTCTATCCAGATCTTGAACTATGGCCTCTTGTCCAAATATGGTCACTTCTGACTTATAAAGACCATGAAGGTACCCAAATACTGAACAAGGCTTAAAGAAGGATAGTTCACAAACAAATGTAAGTTGCAGCTGTAATGTCCATTTTCCTATACACAGTCACACCATCATCAGCTACCACACAACCTGGTTTAACATTCAGCGTATGCAACGTCTGCCTGCCACCATGTGGCCACTTGAGTTAGAAAGGCTAGGAGTGTGTGTGGGCTGCATCAGATGCATCAATAACCATCTGAATCTAATCTAATCTAATCTCCATAGATTATAGAGAGTTAAAATGGACTGCATTTTACAGTTTCGGTTGCTTAAATGCATATTATTTCATGTGTAAACTGTACATGATCAGTGATGCAGTCCAACTCAAACACACATTCAATACTTGTTAGTCCGATTCAAATCAACTCCATTTTCTATGTTTAACGTGTCCAATTTCATGTTCGCAAACAAAATGCAATTCTACCCCTAATGTCGCCTTTAAGTTATTTCACGACTCTTTCTTTCATTAAACATACCTCTGAAGTTTGTTCAGTTGTAATAACATTGTAAAGTTATGTGCTCGCTCCTGATATCATCTCCAAGTCCAGAAATCATTGCTGTTGCATTAAATCTTATCAAATGTGCCTTTTTTTCCTAATCAAAATGTACTCTGAACATACAGACCCCATAAAGTAACAGGGACCCTTACCTTTCTCTTCTTGTCACCACCCAACTCGAAGTGCTTGCATCTCTTGATGGCGAGCATTCTCTTGGATCTGCAGTTGGGCTCAACGCACTCAAGCCTCAACACAATTTTCTTTGTAGTCTTAGCCTGCAAATACCTCAGTTAGTATGACTTCACACATTTCTATTGGTCACTGATCAATCTAAACTGGAAAGCAGATATAATTACCTTTTTACGGAAAATAGGCTTTGTCTGACCACCGTAACCACTCTGCTTTCTGTCATATCTCCTCTTACCTGTAAGGCAGTTACAATTAGCCCAAAACTCCTTTAGATACCAGGTATGATACACCCGGAGAACTTGTAAAATGGCTTACCCTGAGCATAGAGGGAATCCTTTCCCTTCTTGTACTGGGTAACTTTATGGGGTTGGTGCCTTTTGCACTTCTTGCAGTAAGTCCTGCGGGTCTTCGGGACGTTCACCTGCACAACACGGAAGACAATGTGTCAGACAAAATAAATGTGAAACATGCTAAATCTCTATGAAACTCTCATCCATTAATAGGCCATGTTAGTCAAACTAACCGATGGTGATCAGTTTACTACATGATAGGACTGTGCCAAAGACAGACCACAACACCCACCTAAAACAGTTGTTGAGGTTTATCTTAACTGGACAAAAATCGTGTTTATCGTCCTTACTGTTAGCAACCTGGTCAGCATGACGGCAGTCGAAGCTAACATGTTAGCATTGTTGCTACTTAATATCAAAGATGTGTAAACACGTCCCGCTACATTTCTGTAGATACTGCACCATACCGATTGTCACACTAGTAACCTTAACTATGTTTAATTTGTATTGTCTAAAGACAAGAACCGACTTGAGTGCAAGTGCTACCAGCATAGGAGTTTCACCACCAACGTAGCACTCACCATCATCTAAATCTAACAGTGTAAAACGTACACAACATCGCTAATGCAACCATCATTAGGTTTATCGCAACATTAGCATTCATTTTCAGGTGAATATAAACAAACATCGTGCTCTAATAATCAAGATTGAGTTAGATTTTTAAAAGCGTAGTCGTCTAATCATTTCATACCATGGCTGCGTCCCGATGCAGAGGGAAAGAGGAAGGCCGAGGCCGGAAACACTCGTTGAAGAGGACCTCGGAGTCGTATGTTCCGCCCCCTAGCGGTGACAGATGTGTCCAAGTTTTCAGCGGAGGTGGAAAGTGACTGCATATGTATATATATATATATAAAATTTTAATTTTTTTTGTTCAATTTTAGTTACATTTTTCGGTACTTGTACCTTACTTGTGTATTCAATTTTTCTCTATTTTAATTCAAAAGCCTTAGTCTAGTATTTATTCTTATGATGAAGGTTAAGATTTATTAACAATTTAGAAAAGATTTAATCAGTCATTTGTTATTTTGTCTCTGATGTTTAACAAAAGACTACTTGTAGTTAGGGTCACAATCCATACATTTTTGAGTTGTCAATGTCCCTTGCTCTTCTCCATCCATCCATTTCCTATGCTTGCTTTATTCTGTTCAGGGGGCTTTGTAAGCGCTTTCTTCTCTACCATTAGGCTGGAGGTGCGGTACATGGTTCACAGGTCACCAGCCAGTCACAGGGTTAACTCGACGACAACCACCCATGTTTGCAATCTTTTTGGTCTGTGGGAGTACACAGAGAAAAGCTGTCTCAGCAAGAATCTGCAATCTCTAAACAGCAAGGCCCCAGCTGAACCTTTTTGCTGCAAAGCTACGCTTTTAACCACCACTCTACCCTCTCATGTGGGTTAACTTGATTAAATCTTTCAAATACCTTCCCAAAAGTCAAAGACTAGGGGAAAAGTCTATAAATCAACAATAGATTTGCTTTTCGGGAATTTGTGTTTGTTCTTAGTTAATTATTTTACAACCTTTCTGTTTTATCTGCTGTCCCTGTATGTTTATAATGGAGTTCCAACTCGTCCCATTTCCACCACCTGCAACAGAAGTATGCTCCTCATACTGATGCTTGAGTATACGATGCAACATCTGTGACCAAAACATTTTTTTTTCCTCTTATACTTTCATTTCAGATTGCAGCAGAATCATCAGATTCATCAGAAAAAGGGCGTACGTTTTACATATAATGTAGTTTTTTTTAAGACTTCTGTACTACGTCACATCAGCAGATAATCTGCATACATCTCCCACCGCTGGTGCAGTTTCTTATGTTATCATTTTGAAATTTTTATCTCTTCCTCATGCAGTAGTCAAATTGGGAGTGGACTGGACTGAACAAGAAATCCCCTGAACTAAAGCTGTAACAACATAACAGCAGTATCCAAACATGGTCCTTTGAGCAATGTTTAACCCGCTTCCATTTATCACCAAAACTGTCCAGAGGGCTGATATGAAAATGAGCAGGAAGAAAAAGGGGAAGTAAGCAGAGTCGATTCCTCTCTATGGGTGTGTTTTAACTTCTTGCATCACAGACTAACACACTTTATGGAAAGCAACCTACTGAGGCAAGATTTCATGTCACAGCTTCAGGCCTCAGGATCTGCAGCTTTTCGTCTCATGTTTTACTTTATTCGGGGGCCTGGGTAAGTGACAATACTCTTTGAATGCTTGCTTTAAGCTCAAGATGTATTGCTGGTCACTCTTTGTTTGCATGGGTACCATTTACAGAAGCAGACTATTGATACTTCACATTTCATCTAAAAGATTGAGGATGAAAATAGAATTGAGTGTAATGTTAACTCATGTGTGTTCTTCACTGCAAACTGACAATAACCTGTGTTGTAAATCCTAAAGCAAGTGTGTCTTCACTTCAAAACTCACATGTTAAAACTTGTGAGACTTTATCTGCTGCAAAATATGTTTTGTGAACAGTGAAGGATGAATTCTTTAAACGATAATCTAATAATAAGATAATCAGATAGTATTTTAATGCAGTTGCCAATTTTAGAATCAATGCTAGTTCAATACCTTGACTTTCATTACAATTCAGTTATGTTTCCTAGCAAGTGACTTTCACAGATCACATCGATGTTAAACTTATGTGATATATTATATTATATTACAGCTAAGTATTATATAGCTGTTTTTTCTGATACACACATGCAAACTCACACACTTTTTATTGCACATACCACTTATCTGTCAGGAAACATCAGGAAAGAGAGCATCTTGATAGGTTCCTGTTTGACATAGGGTTTCATGCTACGGTTTGCTGTGTCACGCATAGCAACATCCTGCTGTTTTAAGGGAGATTTTACATTAAAATATACATTAATGATTATTCATTTCTGTGACATTAAAATGCGATGCAAGTAGAGCGCTTAGCGAGACAGTTGGCACATTGTCAGACTATCTTATGTGGTTGCTGATCAAGTATCAGAAAAACAGCTTCAGAAAGTGAGAAAAACATCACCCTTTTGTGGAGTCCAAAGCAAAAGTGAACTTACACTGTTGTGTACTCGTGAGTGGTGACCTGATGTGAACAGGCATACGTCACATGTATGGAATATACATTTCAAATGTAAAGTTTGGATATTTGAAAGAGACAATGTCAGGTAGGAGGACTGCAGGGCATTTTGGTTTCGTCTCCCTTCACAGTGCAGCGCAACACTGATGCAACTTCCCCATGAGTTTGTCTGTGTCAGCTGCAGTTAGTCAACTTCAACTCTCCAGAAAAGACAAAAAAAGGAAAAAAGTTTTTTCTTTTCTTTTCAAAACCCTCTGTACATTAGGCTGTACAATCTAATTCACAATTTGGGCTTAAGGCTTCACTGTTGTCAAAGACAAGAAAACTTAGCTGGTGACAAATAAGGAATGGGTAAACAATGCTTGACAGAATAGGGAACAGACATCAGTGTTGAGACGGCACAAACAAAAGTAATAGGTATTGTCACTCTAGTGTGAAGAAATGTCACACTACTGGTTAACAGGCAGTGACTACGGTTTCTGGTAGTGCTGTACTTACAGTTCAGATGATAGAAGGAAGTGCTCACTGGCTGAAAATAGGGTGAGCTAAAATGCAAAAACATCTGACAGAGACTGACTGACGATGAGCATTCAGCCGGGTGACAACAGTAAGTTTGAGAATTCGATAGTAAACATTTGCGTTGACACCATGATTGTGACTTCTGAACCTTTAGTTTAAGGTATAGGCCTTTTCAATTTAAAGAAATGTGTTGTTGCTTGATGGGAATACATCTGTGACTTTTAGCCAAAGCCGGTCATTTGATGTGGTCTGAGTTTTAGTTCTGCACTGGTTACAACCGAAGACTTTACAACACACTGACCTGTCACCTGCTACATCTATTTTTATCAAATTTGGATGACTTATTCAGTGACATCTAACTTTATTTGCAAGTTGCTTTCTTCCTGTTCTTCCATCTACATCTGAATTAAACTCACTTGCAAAGAAAATTGTTATATGCTATACTGTAAAATCCTTTGCTCCATAATATATAGATGTTTGGGTCCGAGAGTCTACATTGTCATCTTCCATTTAAGCAATGCATCAGCACTGGTCTTTTCTTGTTTTGAAGGTGCAACTATCATTTTAGCATTAGTGGTTAGAAGGTGCCACCATACCATGAGCTAGAATACTTTTTTCTTGCCTTCTAAACTCATAATGTGTGTGAGTAAATTTGTTCATGAGAAAGATAGCCTTGTGCTGGCGAGATATTTTTTTATGATATCAGCTTCAGCTGAGGGCCACAAACCAGAACACACTAGTCAAAACAATCTCTATGCAAAGGTAACCTCACTCCTGGTCAGTTATGATTGTAGGTATATAAGTTTAATGTAGCTGTTGTTTGTGTCTACTTTTTGATACTTTCAAATCTCACAGTATTCATCACTAGGTTGCTGGATCCTAAATATAATTTAACTATAATTTAAAAACAGGTTTACACGTGTGAGCAAAGTTTAGGATCAAGACAAATACAGATGATAGACAAAATCTGGCCAATAAAAACTCACAAGAACATTTCATATGCAAGTTGTGCTGTTTCTCATACACATTTTATAATAAAAAAATCTCACAAACAATGAATTTGATACTTTAAACCAGACATTTGGGGATGTTTCTCTCCAGTCTTTCTTTGCATGGCTTCCCAGCACAAAAGCAAACAATTACAGCACAAAAGCAATTGGTGACCAATAACAATTAGGTCACCAAGATGATGCTAATGATAAAACAGCTGAGGAAAACGCGGATATGTTGGAAACAGAGGATGTTGCTGGCATGAGAAGCAGAGTTTATGCAAACTACAGCTAATCATTCACTGATATGTACTCATGCTGCTCATCTGTTCATCTCTTTCCAGATCCACACTCTCACCTGGTATAGTGGCATTGCTCTGACTCTATGAACAGTGGGTAGGTATTCAAGTAGGAAACTTTTCAAAAGAAATGTAAATAACAAATAACTGTGAAGTGCACCAAACCCAAAGCCTCACTTGAATGGTGTGTGATAATGGGTGAAAGCGTTTCTGCTCTCAGCAAAATGACCTCTGTAAGGTGCGAACAAGTTTAGCGCTACTTCTGTCAGTGAGAAGCAAAGTGTTGTGCCGCTGTACAAATGTTTTCATTTATTACTCATTTCAGTGTAGATCAGTTCAGACTGAATCATGTCAGACAATATACTGGAGGAAATCTTCATTAAACGATCTCAGCAGAAGAAGAAAACATCGCCTCTGAACTACAAGGAAAGATGGTTTGTTCTCACCCAGGAAAAAATAGCCTACTACGATTTTGATTCTGACAAAGGGGTACGTATTTGGGACTGCAGGGAGTCTGTGTGGAGATGTAACTGCATTTTTCTCAAATTGAAACCTCACACGTGATTTTATCCCAGAGTTGCTTGACTGTTTCTTCATCTGTTGAGCAGAAGCGAAAAGGTTTGAGAGGGTATGTTGATATTGAGAAGATCAAATGTGTGGAGACAGTCCAGCCGGAGCCCAATGCCCCGCCGGAGCGCAAATATGCATTCCAGGTGGATACTTTTCTGTTTTTTTTCTGATAGAGCAGAACTTTACAGAAACTGTCAAATGATAAAAACTAAATTAGAAACATTTATGTTAAATAATGTGCACAATTCCATCCATTTCAGTTTCTCCCTTGTCTCAGCTAAGTGTAAAATATGTATACTTTTTGCTTTCACTGCAACCTCTTCTCTGGAGTTCATCTTACAGATGGGAGAGTCTTTCACTCAGATCATCAAATGTCACAATATTCATTCCAAACTGTAGAATAATCATGAAGCATTTGATTGTTTCTACACTTTGCCATCAGCTTAGTTGACAACTCTGCATATGCTGCATGATGCAGTATGAGAGCGGGTTACACCCATGTTTTCCCCAGCAGAAAAAACATGTCCTCGAATAGTTAATATTCTGAAAGTCCAGATGAACCGGGGGCTTTCAGTGACAGAACAGATGTTGCCATTGTCATAAGACATAAGAGTAGGGACGTACCGTGAACCTTCAGAGAAACCCAGAATAACACTTTGTGGGGTTTATATCCTCTAATTAATGTTGTTGATGAAGTGTATTAAGATATTTACTAACTTATGTTTACTACTAAAAAAAATCCCCTAACTGTTAATGGAATATGGACTTTGCCACAGATCATTTATGATGAAGGGCCGTTGTACATCTTTTCAAAGACTGAAGATGTTCGAGCTCTGTGGATAAAGAAACTGAGAGAATGTAAGTATATGATTATACAGGCTCATATTTGTATCCATGTTTGCTTATATATCCTGTCAGTGAGAATATCTCACAGTCTTTGCGATCCATATCTTAACATTTGCCAGCTTGCACAACAGCAGAGCTGCATGCCTATGCAAATGCAATTGTTGATTTAATGTAAATGTGGTGTACCTCTGTGTCTGTTCTTGAGCATAGTGGTGCGCTTCAACAAAGACCTGATGCAGAAGTACCATCCTTGTTTCTGGGTCGACGGGGTGTGGCTGTGCTGCAAGCAGGAAGTTAAACAAGCTATGGGTTGCAAAGTACTGGATACCAAGAACGGTGGGAACGACAATCCTTTCAGCTTGAAATATGAAACAATAAACAATCAAACGTGTTAATCAATCGTTTTCTACATTTGTTAACATCATTAATAGGTTTTAAATCCACTTCATCGAACCGGTTATCCAGGAAACCTCTTCCTCCAACCCCAAAAGAGGTTTTTTTTTTTTTTAAATCTTCAACAATTACAGACTTATTTGTTCTATATTTTATCCAAAAATCTTCTTTTCTTTTATTTTCAGGAAAAACAAGGTCGTCCTTTGCCTCCACAACCTACAGAACCGCCTGCTCCCTCAGCTGGCATGACTGTCATAGCTGAGTATGATTACACGTCTATGACACCCCAGGACCTAGACCTGAGGAAGGATGAAGAGTATACCATCCTGGAGAAGTCTGACGCCAACTGGTGGAGAGCCCGAGACAAATATGGGTGAGAAACTAGGACACTGATGACCCATGGCGAGGCAAAATAAATCACAATCAACAATCCTGCATCCACACAAAAATATGGAAAAATTATGCTCAAAGTAAAACCAATTAAAGCTTCTCACTTCACAAAGAAGAAGATTTACAGACAGATTTGAAATACACAAGTTAAATATATTTAACTTATATAAAAGAACAGCATAAAGACAGAGACGACTTGCAGATGGAATTTTTTTGTGATACTCTATGATGGAAGAATTTTCAGGGCTTTTCACCCCTTGTGCGATTAAAAGAAGAAAATATGACATGATTGGTATAGTATATATTGGAATAGTAACAACAGTAACCTCAAAATATCGGTCTAATTTGAATGTTGAAAGAGTTCAAAAAGTCAATAAGACTTATTAAGTCAGAATTTGTTGATGAGATGTTACTACTGTTGTTGAGTAGTTTCAGCCTAAGATCCTCGTGTTTTTTTGTCTGTATATGTATCTACAATGTTTGGTTTTCTTTTGCAGAAAGGAAGGTTATATACCAAGTAATTACGTTGTGGAAGCAGAAAATGGTCTTGAAAGATTTGAGTGAGTATGAGTTCAGTTGTTTTGTCCCTCAATTGATGGATTGGTGTCATTTATAATTGTAAATTTCAGATTTCTGTTCAAGTAGATTAATTCCTTACTTCTGGACATTAATGTATCTTTAACTTGTGGAGTAATAAATGCTGCCAAACAGCAGCAGAGAAATACCTATTATATTTATTTTCCAGCTGGTACTGCAAGAACATGAACCGTAGCCAAGCAGAACAGCTGCTAAAGACTGAGGTAAATGAGGTTGACATATTTGTGGTCCTACAAATTAGACGGTATATGTATGAACACTGATTAAATATATGCTTGTATGTTGTGTCTTGCTCTCAGAACAAAGATGGAGGTTTCTTAGTACGGGATTCAAGCAAAGCTGGGAAATACACGGTGTCCTTGCTCACCAAGGGCGGCGGGTGAATAAAACACTGCTACCATTTATATAGTTAATTCACTGGCCCCAGTCATGTGTGAACGTATGAAAAGAAGAACTGTGTGTAATGAAAGCGGAAACTGCAGGCCACAGAGGGACAGAGATGTAAATTATTCATGCAAAACCTGGACTAATCTGTCTGCAGGAGTTTTTCATCCAAGACTGAACCACACTGTTAATAATACTGAGACAATATTACCTGCATATGTATACAAGACAAATGACTGATTCCTGTATTGATTTAAACTTGTTGACTAGATCTGCTAACAGTTACTTTTCTTATTTTGTCCACAGGGAAACAGGGGGAAGCTGCAGACATTATAACATCTGCACAACTTCACAGGGACAGTTTTATTTGGCAGAGAAGCACAATTTCAGCACTATCCCAGAGCTCATCAACTATCACCAACACAATGCAGCAGGTCCGTACTGCAGGAATGAACATATGGACATACTGACAGTGAAATATAAATAAAATCTGGTCATGCTAACAGAGAAAGAGGAAATTACTCAATAGTGGAAATCAAGTAACTTCTACTTAAAGTTTTTAGATTAATATCCTGAAATAATGAATAAATGAGATAAGTGTTCACATCTTATGACTAAAAACTGACAGCAGATATTTCTTAAGGAATGACACCCTGCCCTAATTCTTTTAAGGCTAACAGCAAACATGTCAGGTCATGTGTAAAAATGCACAGCAAAGACATGACATTTGACAACAAATGCTATGAGACTAAAATAGTGAATGTATTTAAACCACCTACAGAAGTCTGTCTTACTCATTTACCTGCATGTGACCAAAGCCCAAAAAAGCATAAATGGTCTACAATGGTCTTATAAACAAACTACTCAGAATAGAAAGAACAACATTAAAAAGACAAAAAAGAATACTTTCATACTGACTTTGGTCTAACGTAGTTCCAGCAGGAGTGGTTGCAGCTGCAAATTCTCTATATTAAACAAGAAATTCTTCGAACTTACAAGATGAAAATTCTTTTTAATCTACAATTTTAAGGAAGCCCTTGCATTTATATTTCTAACCTTCCATAACCTTATATTTATAAGTTGAATTGTGCAGTAAAAGCAGCAAAAATAGACACGCGTATTAATCGTCCAAGCCATCAAAAGTATTGATCTAACCAGGTTATGTGGCTTTGTTTTCTCCATCACTAGGTATGGTTAGCAGGCTGAAATACATTGTATCTAACCGGGCACAGCCTCCTTCAACAGCAGGCCTAGGCTACGGTAAGAATATCACTGTGATTAAACTATAGCGTTAAATTAAACCGGACCTCTGATATGTTCTCTTGTCAGTCGTAGATTCTGTGATAGAACGTGTGCAATTTGGTTGGTGGGAATTGTATCAGTCTTCACAACTCTCAGCAAGAGACTCTCAGACCTTTCTGTTTCTTATGGTCTCTGTCAGCATCGAGGTGCTCCTTCATTCTGTCTTGTTTGATCCAGGCGTTTGGGAGATTGACCCTCGCTACCTCACCTTCATCAAGGAGCTGGGCAACGGTCAGTTTGGAGTGGTGAAGTATGGAAAGTGGCAGGGCCAGCATGACGTGGCCATCAAGATGATTAAAGAGGGATCCATGTCAGAGGATGACTTCATAGAAGAAGCAAAAATCATGATGTGAGCACAACATTAACTCCAACTGAATATCTAACTTAAGTTTGTGTTGATTGTGAGCCAAGAAGTCATAAAAGTGCTGTGTCACACAAGGAAGGACAACTAGCATAAGTTCTTTGTGGAAAACCAACAAAATTTCCATCTTCTTTTGCTCTAACCAGGAAGCTTCGCCATGAGAACCTGGTGCAATTGTATGGCGTCTGCACCAAACAACGACCTATTTATATAGTGACTGAGTTCCTTGCCAACGGGTGCCTGCTGACATACCTGAAAGAAGGCCTGACACAGCACCCGACAGCCGTCCAGCTCCTTGAGATGTGTAAAGATGTCTCTGAGGGAATGGCCTACCTTGAGTCACAGCAGTACATCCACAGAGACCTGGTGAGAGACAAAGCTCTACTATGTGAAAGTGTAAAAAACAATTGAAGAAAAAAAGGAAACCCAAAACACTGCATTCCTACATTGTTTTAAGATAAACTGTGGTTTGGTATTGAAAGATCAGGCTAGACATTTAATGGTTAACTTAAATCAAAGGTGTTGTTTGTTTTATCCTCAAGGCTGCCAGGAACTGTTTAGTAGACACAAATGGGACCGTCAAAGTGACTGACTTTGGCCTCTCGAGGTAAAATACTTTAAGTTATAGCACAAAAAAGGCAATTTCATCCAGTATGATATTAAAATCATCTTCAAACGATCTCAGGTATGTTTTAGATGATGAGTACACAAGCTCAGCAGGCTCAAAGTTCCCAGTCCGCTGGTCACCTCCTGAAGTCCTTCTCTACTGCAAATTCAGTAGCAAGTCAGATATCTGGGCATATGGTGAGAGGCTCACAACATACTTTTTATTATCTGTTCCTTTTAACAATCACTTTATCAATGTATTTATGGGAAGTTACAGGTGTTAAGTATAATCATGCCGTCACAATTCATGATTTTTTAACTGTTCATTCTTTGTCAGGAGTTCTAATGTGGGAGGTTTACACTTTGGGTCGACTTCCGTATGAACGCCTCAACAACACGGAAATAGTGGAACAGGTGTCCCGGGGGCTACGTCTCTACCGCCCCCAGCTGGCCAATGAAAAGGTCTACAGCATTATGACAAGCTGCTGGAACGATGTACGGGAATTTTTCATTTAAAGCATTGTGAGCCCCTTTACACGATACTTAAAAAAAATCCAGTCTCACAGTTTCTCTATCCATTCATTTTCAGAAAGCAGACGAGAGACCCACCTTTCAGGAGCTGGCACTGACTGTTCAGGATTTGCTGTATGAGCTCCAGTAGACCTCAGAATAACCTATCAGCTCAGTCTGACCCCTGCAGAGAAGCATCTCCACTTATCCCTTCGAAGTTCACGCAATCGTTGAAACAATTAACAGCTTGAACTTGGGGCTGATGTGTAATGTGAATATGTGTAATGTGATTGTCACTGTGCTTGTTTATTAGCCTTTATATCACACCAGTAGAAATACAGTCCCATAAACTATCATATAGAATGTGTACATTTCACTGACGACTGAAGGATTAAAATCTGTT
Source organism: Leuresthes tenuis (assembly GCF_036924035.1). Taxonomy (NCBI): domain Eukaryota; kingdom Metazoa; phylum Chordata; class Actinopteri; order Atheriniformes; family Atherinopsidae; genus Leuresthes; species Leuresthes tenuis. The sequence continues at coordinate 10,372,522 of NW_027325365.1, read as the reverse complement.
TAAAATATATTCTGTGTATTATATTCGGTGGAATCGTTGTGGAAAGTATGTGACACCTTTATATGTTACAACAATCTTTGTACGCTCATATGTATTGCACAAATAAAAGCCAAGTATGCCCGGCTTTACATGTCTAAAAACATAATGTGAAGTGCAGATGAGTGCAAAAATGTTCTCCGAGTTCTTTAAGGGTGGAAATTATATATTTGCATACATTTTCTACATTAGTTAGATTCAAACCCATATAATGAAATATAATCATTTAATATATCATATCATCAAAAGGACGCGACTGTTAGAGAGGGCTACGTAAGTATGTCATACAAACACGCTCAGTGATTGGCTGAGCTACTTCCTGCTTCCCGTCGTTCATTCACACACGTGAAGGTCAGCAAAAAAGCCACTAGTCGTTCATAATTAAAAGAAATATCGTCATTACGACGTGCTTTTAGAAGTTATGGATGGCCAGGGAGCGACAGCAGACCCTCAGCTTCAACATTTCATCGAAATCGAGTCTCAGAAACAGAGATTTCAGCAGCTGGTGCATCAAATGACTGAGGTTTGCTGGGTAAGAACAGCTTTTATCTAAGAGCACAGTTCTTTTATATGTTTGTGTGTGGTAGAGGACTAGTTGATACTTTGTATTATACTGATGTAGAGATAACAATCACGTGACTTGTTAATGTACGCACTGGTCCACGAGTATGCATACAATTTGCTTGTGAATACCCTTAGATTCGGGCACATAGCGTTCCTTGCGCAAACGCCTCATGTGCTACTTGGTGATAGCTACACGAAGACTACCGCTCTCGGCACGCAACTGTTTGAGAAAACACGCTTTCAAACCCATTTACCTGCACTGTCATGGTTCTAACCGGCCTGAAAGCAGAGCTAGCCCCGTGGAGAGAGGAAGAGTGAAGCATAAGAATTTGACAATATTGTATCTAGACCTCAATTTCGTCCTGAAGAGACGCCAGTTGTCCTTCCAAGCTGAGAGTAGGTAATGGATTATATCATCTTTGAAAACACCTCGGCACGTACGGTTTGTTTTAGGTTTTAGAAACCGTTTTAACTTCGCCCTTCAACGTTCATTTGGAACGTGACGCGATGCAGTAACGCGTAACGTGCTGAGGTCACAGCGGGACCCCATATGCATGCATGTATGTGTATACAGCTCTGTGTGTATGTATATACATGTATATGGGGGTCACGCGCTGTCACTACTGTTCTGTGCTGTCGTCAAACCAGAGCTTTTCCAATGTTAATGATCCGTTAAAAATATTGGGTTATTGCTCTATTACTTCATATATGTATGTTATATAGGTGGCTCATAAGCTGTTCCTTTAAATGACAAACTTTGAACAAAATGCAACAATTCAGTCAAAATGTAAACTAATCAAGCCTTTAAAACCACAGCTAAATCATTTTTTAATTGGTAATTAATGGATTGTGTGGATGGATGGATGGATGGGGGGGTTCACATAGGAATACACTTATAGTTTGTGCAGATGTTCTTTTCTTCTTTTTTTTTTTATTCAACAAATTAGATTAGAAGTAAAGAATACTGCCATTTAATTTGTTTTGTATTCTTGATTACATCCATAAATCACTGCAGTCCTCGTTTTACTGCAAGAGTTGCATGTTAGAAAACAACCGTCCACGTGACAGATTTAGATTTTGTGTAGTTTACCCGAGTATGAAAAAGGAGCCACAGCAAACAGACATGCACACTGATAATGGCTGCCGCTCTATGATGCTGATTTCCATTCTGTTGTTTTTACTGTAGATGCATCCAAACATGTTTAAAGCAAAGTAAAACCAGACAACTTAATTATTATTGCTCCACTTACTTTCTCCGCCATCTTAGTGCACCTGATTCTTTTAGACTGTATAAAAAACGATAGAAGATATCTGACCCAGCAGTATTGTTTTTTTTTTGCACCTCTTTTAAACTGGTCTGTCTGTATTTCCAGGAAAAATGCATGGATAAACCTGGGCCAAAGCTGGACTCCAAGACTGAAATGTGCTTCGTTAACTGCGTGGAACGGTTTATCGACACCAGCCAGTTCATCCTCAATAGACTGGAACAAACACAAAGGGGCAGAGGGGCATTCTCCGAGAGCATGTCTGACTAAAAAAAAAAACTGTCTCTGAAAAGATGGACAAGGCATATGGAGAGCAGCTGCTGCTCTGAGAGGAGGCCATTTGATCCAGATACAGTTGTCTGTACAGTACGTGATAGAGCTGTCCAATCAACTGGGAACATGAAGAGTTACTTTTAATTCAAGTGCCTGAGATTAACACCAGATGTGGACTCGTGTAAAAGCTGAGGGTCTGTCCTCTGCTGTGTGTTGAAATGTAATCAAGTCAACCGTTTAAACTGTGAAGCTGAGAGTTTGTTAATATCCGCTGAAAGATAGCTGGCAAGCTGAATACTCCAGAAGCAACGGTGTTTGACAGCAACAAGGACTTCATCACACACTGATGTCATATAAAAGACCCTTCAACGACTGGACTGAAGAGGCATGCTCGTCGGTTTAAGATTCTGTACATAGGCAATAAAATAAATGCTACGTAATGTTTGTCTATGCTTTTGAAGAAAGTGTTCAGCTACTCTTTTAGTTCTTTAATCAGCATTATCAGACACAACAAGTACAATGAGAGATATGTTACTGCTTGGCACGTTAACTTTTAAATGGAAATGAGGTGCAATTTGTTTATATAACACTGAGGTATTACAGAAACTCAAAGGAATTGTTCAAATTGCCTTAATATTGGCAGCAAATTATTTCAGATTTGTACATATGGTCAAGATAAAAAAGTGCAAAACTATGAGAAGGTTATACCTTTCAATAACAGAAGGCACACTTTGGCTTTTGTAGAGTAGTTGTACATCTTAATAAAAAAAAAACTATACATAACAGTGCATCAGACATTCACATTGCCATAAATAATACTTAAAAGTAATTTTGAGCCATCTTCTTTTTTTTTTTAAAGTAGCCATTGAATAATTAAGGTCAAATTTAGAAACTTTGCTCATCCGGTGCATTCTGCAGTGTGCTGGGGCTCTCATACACCAAACCGACACCAAGAACAAGCATCGACAGCAGACCCAACTGCTGCGTTTCTTCACCTCAGCAGTGTCGCAAAAAAAATAAAAATTGCTCTTCAACACACCACAAAGATTACCTACAACTGCCACTGTATGAGAGGACAACCTTACTGTGAACGGAGCAAGACTCTTTAAACATTTCCATAAAATCAGGTCATTATTTAGTTTTCATTGTCCAGCTAAGTTATTGGCTGAAACCTGCGTTTCAGTTTAAATGAACACATAAGAAATGTTTTGTTCATGTACGCTTTTCTTAAGCATTTAAGTGTACACACTGATCAATATCATAGTTTAAGTTACATTAATTTACTACGGAGTTCATTCACGAGGTTCAAAAGCCTTTCAGAGTGATGTCTGTCACTCCCTGAGGCCGACAGCGATTTAACAAGACAAACTGGCTGAAAAAAAAGCTCCAATGGGCTCCAAAAGAGCCAATAATGTGTACAGACGGATGTTCATAGATGCTCCGGACAGACCAAATGGCCAACTGTCAGTTTGGTGTATATGAACCCGAAGACAGAATTTAACTTTCAGATTTAATACACTAGTTATGATGTGCATTAAAGCTTCAGAAATGATTTTCTTTTGTCCCTGACGGTAAGACTACTGGTCCTGTTTAAGGGGCTCTCAGGTGTGTTCCCCATCCGCCGTTTGAGCCTTCTTCTCTGGGCAGCTTGACACCATCCTCTGCTTGTGAGTCACGGTTAGGAAGAGCCATATAACGCTGTTGTCCCCATGGAAAGCCTTGAGGGCCCTTCTTTAGATAGAGAGGGAGGGAATCCAAAGTAAATGTAGTGTCTTTGAAAGCATGGAGGAGGAAAATTCCCAAAATGATGGTGAGGAACCCGCTAATCGTTCCTACTACCATATCAGTGGTCATATTCAACCACTCCTTGAAGAGGATGGCAGAGCAGGCCATGACAGATGTCGTGAAGAAGACGTAGTAAATTGGAGTGACGATGGAGGTGTTAAATATGTCGAGAGCTTTGTTTAGGTAATTGATCTGAATGCTGACACAGATTATCAGGCAGATCGCTAAGGACCAGAAGAGGGGTTCCTTCAGCACTGCTGTCCCCGCAAACAGCTCCTTAATGCCAATCCCCAGGCCCTTGACACAAGACACAGAGAGGGAGCCAATCACAGAGCAGATCAGAATGTAGACCAGGACATTCTTCTGTCCAAACCGTGGAGCCACAGCAAAGATAAGAACCAGGCTGCTTCCCACAACGCACACAGCAAACACAATGAAACCTAGTGGGAGCATTCGAGAGTGAGTTAGTACCCTGAAAAAATAAAAACGCATTCAAACCTAATGTGGGATTCCACAGCGTGGCTAATCATACTATGATGAAGACATGGGTCTACCTGGGTCTTTGAGTTTCTCAGCCATCGCACTGAGTGAGGCAACCTCTTCTTCCTGTGGTGCATGGATCACCATGACTGTGGAGCCCAAAACGCACAGCAAGCAACCGATCTTACCATGAACATTCAGCCGCTCGCTCAGAAAGTAGGAAGAGAGCACAGCACTGGAAAAGAACATTTTCAGTTATTATTGTTGGTACAGTTTTAACACGAAGTGCTGCTACTAAATGTTCAAAAAGATATTTTGTTAGTTAATCTATCGAAGCGACTCAAAACTAATACCGTTTTCCTTTCATCCTCACGGTTCATTCACTCTCAATAGAAAAATTCTTGTTTCTTTACTGTTCAAACAGTTTCCTGTAACAGCTGGGTGCTGGTTTTCAGCAAACAGAATGTTATTAGACCAGCGCAACAAAAATAAAACTGAAAAACAATAACCTGACGAGTACACTCAAAGCTCCAAGGGGGGTCACCAGTGTGGCCGGCGCAAATGCATATGCAGCGAAGTTGGCAGCCTCTCCAGCTCCCACTACAAAAGATCAAAACCACCATTATTATGCACACATTCGGAGCTAGGGCAGCTGATCAGGTTCAACACTGAGAATTTATTTTCTTTCAGCCCACATGTGCAAATGTGCTCTTTAGTGGAAAATGTAAATGGACGATATGGTGTGGGTGCTGCATTTACTGCAACGTCACCAAGAAAAATACCAAACCCACAAGAGTCTCATTTCTCCTCAGACAAAGATCTACAATGTTTCTGTGCATGGCTGGTCAGCACAGGAAACAAGTAACAGAATAAAAAGAAACAGCTAACCCGAGGGAAATCAGTCACTTACTTGAAATAAGTCCTGCCCACCACAGCCATTCTTTCAGATAAGCATGCCCCCCCTGACCTGTGAGGCACAGACAGAAAAATTAAGAGTAGAAACGTTTCCAAGCTTAGTAAAAGTATTCCCAGGTGGAGTTGGGCGATCTTTAGTATCAGAAACCAACATACACACATCATCAATAATGTGCCAACCATTGATATATTGTAACAATACATGATGAACTGTAGGTGTAGGCATCCAGGTGGATGTTTCTTTTCAATGTACCACCAATATAAACACTGTTGGAGACCAAGCACAGACCTCCATTGGCACAGTTATCTAAGAACAGCTTCTTGGAGCAGGACAATGCGCCCTGTCGCATCTCAAAGAGGCCACGCCACCAAACTCCCCAGATCCCAGTGCAGGCGTTTGTTTTATAAAATGTTTCCATCATGTATTGTTTTCCTCTATTTGAGATTTTTCTTTCTTTTTTTGGTTCATCTTAAAAGGCAGAATGTTCAGTTATTAAATCAAATTGTTTTGTGTCATATTTTGATTATTTATGTAGAAAATATTAAAAAGGCTTCATACAACTGTGGTAATTTCATAAGCTTTGCTGTAACAGTGGTAACTCTGCACCCAGTGTTGCCCAAAGTTGGCACTCTGGCAGCCAGTGCATCACATGTGCAGGCAAGCATGGGGCTCTTTTACATGTCTATGTAGCCACATAGCAATTAAGGCGTTTTAAGTATTTATTTATCTATTTTCATTTATTCCAAGTTCATGACATAAACCCCCCAAACAGTCAGCATCATTCACCTTGAACGTTTCAGAATGATTTGAAACACTAGCTGGTGTTTTTAGCCATTTCCAACCAATTAAATTTGTTTCATCAAGTTTTTGTTTCATCTCTTTATGCACCTTTAATGTATAATCCACCAACTAAAGGAAACATCCGGGCTATTAATGGTCCATCAAGAAAAAGGTCTCTGTGTATGTGTCCAATTACTGCGTCTTCTTATAGTATAACAAACCTAAAGAAATCCTCATTCCTTCCAGCAACTGAGAAGTCCGAATAATAATCTACAACATCTGTAAAGATAAGACTTGGTGTCCACTGCAGTTAACATTCACAAAAGTATTCAAAGTGACTCTAATCTAAAAACACAAAACTCTAACTGATTTCAAAACTAAAAATAACATCCCTGACATTTCATTTAACAAAATGTATTTGATTATCATTGTAAAAACACAATACATACACAATATTGAAATAATTCCCCTGCTTCTGTAAATATGCTTTTGCCCCTGTACCAACAAACTTAGATGGAAAAGAAGAGGAGGCTCCTGACATCCCAACTAGTCACGGGTTATGTCACCAAAAAGCTGGGGACGTTGTTATCAAAATATCACAGGAACTGTATACACACCAGAGAGAGCATTAGGGCTGTAAAGTCCGAGTCGGCTGGTCGACTAATTGGTCGATACTTTCTTAGTCGACCAAAATTCTGATTAGTTATAGAGTATAACTAATCAGAATATAACTATAATAGAGTATGGTTAATTTCATCAGGAAGAAAGTACCAAGTGCTAATGGGGGTATTTTCAGAATACCTCTGTTTCACAGGTCTGTCTTCAGAGAACACCCCCCTTGTTTTCACTATTTTGGATTTGCCCAACCCACTGGAGACAGGTAGATTGAAGAACGTCCATGGTATTCAACCTCCGGTGGTTTGCTGAATATTTATTTTTATTTTGAGCGTTTCTTTAACAGTGTGTCCTCCTCTACCATCCCTGTCAAAGACATCAGCAGTGCAAAACGCTGTCAGAGCCGTCAGACTCCAGTTTGCCCTCCGCCTGCCGATTAGTCGATTTTTAGTAGAAATTTCAGGGTTTCGGTGAACCAAGAATTTCTTTGGTTGATTGCAACCCTAGAGAGCATCCAGAGAGTAAAAAGATCTTCGTGGAAACAGTTAGGAGTCTTAGGGGAACGTGATAAAGTAAAAATACAATAATGAAATGCAGGCCCATTGTTCCACCAATGAACTGCTGAGTAAACAGAAACCATATAACGGAACATAAACACATAATAGAGGGAATGATGGAATGCAGAGGTCTATGTTGATAATGAATAAATCACGAGTAATTATCTTTTAAGTAAAAACAAGACAAGCCTATGACCTACAGCATGTTTGTCTCTGTAAGAGGGTTATAAGTTTATCCAATTACATTATGTTTTTACATTCTTGGTTGAACAAGACAAATACTGCAAGTAAAAACCGTGATCTATTTTTTGTTTTAAATGACAAATCCCACAAGACCACAACCGGTAACGTGCTATTAGTAACTAACTTCATGCCTCAGTCCAGTATACCTAGTGATAATTTCCATAAAGGAGTTAAGCGATTTACAAAAAAACGGCTGGGTGGTAGAAAACATAAGCCAAATATGAGTAAATATGGTTTTTGTTGAGATATTCTGAGGGTGCGCCTGTGCGTTGATCCCTGTCTGACTGGAGGTATATTGTGATCATGACACCTTCAACCTGCTCACAAATGGATGCAAGATTCCAACACATGAACAACTTCGTAGAAAAGTTAATTAATCTTAATAACTGCGTCACTTCTAACAGTTCTGGCAACCTTTTTGGCCTCAGAAACGTAAAGTTTACCTGCTCTCATCGAGCCCTTGCTGGCCAATCGCAGAAGGCCTTTCTTTTTCAAGATGAAACTGGAGCCGATGAAAACACTGGAGCTCACAGCCAGAGACAGACCGATGTAGAATTCCAAACGATTAACCTCCATCTACAACACAAAATGGCGTTAGAGCGTGTGAAATAACTGAACTCGCATCGAAAAACTTTGCAACAGTCAAGCAACAGGCACTCTGTGTATAAAGTCACATGATAGGCCGACTCACTTCACACCGTCGAGTTTAAAGCAGAGCCGTTGAAGTCACTCAATTATGCTGACAAATGACAAAATAAGAACCTATATCAATTTATTTCGTTTAAGTCTAAATACAGTGTTTGACCGCCGCTGGACGTTAACGTTTACAGAATGTTGCACCTCGGTTGTCATATTAACCCCATTCGCCACCTCTGGGAAACTGCAGTAAGAAACAGCTGATTGGCTTGCTGTCATCCTGGCACTTCCTGGTGGGAGGAGTTCAGAAAAGGCTTCAAAACTTCCTACTTTTCACAAGCTGTTGATGTCTTGGTCATTTACCTGAGGAAACAACAAACTATATATTGGCAAAATAGGGACGATGGTCTTTTTTTCCTTTCTTCTTTTTGAATATATTTTTTTCTTAATGGTTGAATAACTAATTTCATTGTGTAAGACTACTGTAAGGTTTTGCTTAGCCACAAAAACTTAGTCTTACTCCTTCAGTCATAAGAAAGGAGTAGCTCCTTGATCAGCACGCAACTCAAAAAAAGGGTGTCCTTTTTTTGGGTGTCCTGACCCATTGTCAGTCCATTATTGCGTCCTGAAATTCAACTTAAAACTGCAAAAGAAGAAAAATTAACAAACAAACAAGATCCGAAAGATGAACTTAGGCAAAGTGTGAAACTATCCTGTGTTCTGTGTTATGTGTGGCCAGGTAATGGCACACCTGGAGTGTTTTGTGTGCTGCTATCTCCCCGCTCTCTCCCTCCTCTTTGTTCACCTCCACAGGCCAGTAGATAATTGATAATCAGGTCGAGGATAAAGAGGGAGAGGAGGAAGGCCGCTTTCTCTCACTCTGGGGGCAGCAGCCACATGGATGGTTTGCTTTCTTTTGATTAAATAGTTAACCCTTTTTTTTATTATTATTATTATTCATTTGTCTTAGATGGCAGAGTTTTTTTTCTTATGTTAGTTTGAGTTGGAGACTGCCGGTAGTCCGGTTTTGTTTCAGGTTATATTTGGTTGTTTTTTTTCAGTAAGTGGAGAAAACGCAGTGTGCGACGGCACATTGCGTGGCTGGCCCTGTGTTTCCCCTTTTTGTTCCTTTTGGCTGGGGTGTCCATCTCTTTTTAGTTCATAACTTTATGGGATAACCATTAACTTTTTTTCCCTTTTTCCTTTCCAGTGGCAACTTTTTAATAAATCGTTTCTTTTTGCAAACATTGAGTGGCGTCCTTATATGTTATGGTCTCATTGAGACTATGTGTTATTTTAATTTTATGAGGCCGTAACAGTCTGACAAAGAACTGTGACATTCTTCTCTGAAAGCCTAAAAAGAAAAGAAACTCCTCTTCTTATCAGTGTACAATTCAAAAGCAGTCATCAGTGACTATAGAAGCAGTGGTGCAATGCGGGTTATACGCAGGTGTACAGAGTATACCCACATTACCTAAACTGTGAGGCATCTAAAATGTTATCTTAAAAATGATCACTTTTGATTTCCTTTGTTTCTGTGCTGTCAAAAAGGAAGAGGTGATGCAGCACAATGATAAACATGTCCCTGTTCTAATTCTTTTTTTAAAAATGTTTTGTTAACATCAAAATCATACTGACTGTTACAACCTCTCATTTTCAGCATAAGCTGTCTTTGTACTATTTTCACTTAAATGTAGGATTGTAAACATTTAGAAATGATTGCGTTGCATTTTTTTTCCCACTGCAATCCAACTTTTTGGGGAACATTAATTCAGTTATTAACAGCCTCTCAATAGGTATAGTCGACCTATCTTTTGAACCCATTCCTTCAATTGTATATATTTATTTTTCATAATATATCTACATGAGCTGCACTGTTATGTTGACTGTTCACTGACTTTATCTTAGTATGTCTCTCTTAAGCTACATTTCTTAACTTTGTGTTGGAGAGATTCATTTATTTGACAAAGTGTGAAATCATTTGTAGGTTCATGTCATTAACTGTGAGTAAATAGTGCAATTTCCAACAGCCTTTTGAAAAGATCCTCACTAAGTCTTTACATATAAAAGTATTAAAGCAGCTTACTGAAAGATTGTTTTGGTAAAATTTTATATTTTGCATGTGTTGAATATTTTAGATTTCACGTAAATTCACTGTGATACTTGATTTATGTTTTCATTTTGATAGCCTTTGATTGTAAGAGATTGATTGAAGAGTGAAAACAAGGGGAAACAAGATGCCGCTGTCTGTTATGTTTCATAATAATTCCCTGCATTTGCCTTTTTGTATGAGGGCATGGATTTCTCTTCATCTGCCTATGTTGCAATTAGAGCACTTAAGTACTACTTTACTTTAGCGATCTTAAAACAATAAAGTTATCTGAAAAAAAACTAACAAGCAGGCTCTCGCAATTTGATTGGTGTTTGGTGCACTCCATGCAGCATCCTGATTGGACGAGGGATTGTTGCTCACTGTAACCGGAAGTAAAGCTAACCTTGACAAGCAGGCAAAACACATGCGCTGAACGTTTACGCAAACAGTTTGAAATTGAGCAATTACGTTCAGTTTAACTAAAAACGTTTTGCAGGACTGTCCAGGACTGTAAAACAATTCAGATTTTCTGTAATTTTTTTCATGCATGTAACGGTGCTACGATTTAACTTAATCGTTTTCTGCGTAAAATTCGTAGCTAGGTAAATATATGGGCAACGTTAGCACTTCACTGCATCCCCTGGATTAAATATTGATTTGTGGTGTTCATGTTGGCGCCACCCGCAATCTAACGATGAGGCTCCCTTTTCTTTTTGTCGCTAAAGGCTGGAAGACTTTTCATAGACTCCAACAAAACCACTTTTTATCACCACTTCCAAGACTGTGGAGCACTGATGTGAGATGTGGGAGCAACCAGCAATGCAAAAATGACAAGGTTTACTACGTAACAACTCCCATCTTCTATGTCAATGCTTCTCCTCATTTAGGACACCTGTACTCAGCTGTCATAGCTGACTGTTCACACAGGTATAAACGACTTCAGGGATTTAACTCAAGGTTTGCAACAGGTAAAATCCTCCTTTCTCAAAAAATGTACATGTGCACGTTACTTTTCTTGCCAGTGTTTTTATGTAATACTCACAGTGTTGTGTGTATCACATATACAAGTTAATTGATATTATTATTTTGCATTAGTCTTACCAACTATGTTTTAAAGCAAAGGGTCAAAAATGAATATTTCTTTCTTTTTACTTTAAATTATTATTTTTTAAAAAACTTTTTGTTCCTGAAAACAACACATAAGAAAACCAAATCTTGTGAAACTATTTCCCATCCGTTGTCACTCAGCTGATTACACTAAGCAAATCAAAAATCAATTGCACTTTTTAATATCAGGAACAGATGAGCATGGCTTGAAAATCCAGCAAGCTGCCGAGGCTGCGGGGAAAGATCCCCTGACCTTCTGCACTGATGTGTCTGAGCGGTTCAAACATCTCTTCGGCAGCTGCAACATATCCTATACAGACTACATAAGAACCACCGAGAAGAGACACCGTCAGGCTGTGGAGCATTTCTGGACGGTGCTCTGGAATAAAGGGCTCATCTACAAAGGGAGTTACGAAGGCTTTTACTCCACACAAGATGAAAGCTTCCTCATGCAGTCGCAGGTCGGTGATGCTCTGGACTCCTCAGGGAAGGAGATCAAAATATCGCTGGAGAGCGGACACAAGGTAACTGAAGTTGTGCCCCGTGGAGTGCAAACATTAAAGGAACACTTCTCGCTTTGGAGGTGTACCGTGAAGTCAGATGAAACAGGTCTTTGGTAAACAGTGAAAAAAAGGAATTGCAAAGACATGAGCATTTAATTATTTTAGCAGCCATGTTGTTTCTGCTTTTTAAAAATTTAGTTTCTTCACTTAACAATGCTTCAGTAAATGACATTTTCACTATTTTGCAGGTGGAGTGGATGAAAGAGGAGAACTACATGTTTCGTCTGTCTGCGTTCCGGTCTCAGCTGCTCGACTGGTTAAAAGCAAATGCCGGAGCTATACAGCCCGAGCGCTTTCACCAGGCTGTTCTGCAGTGGTTGCAGGAAGACCTTCCGGACCTCTCGGTGTCTCGTCAGAGAAGTCGTCTTCAGTGGGGAATCCCAGTCCCTGGAGATGCGGAACAAACCATATATGTGTGGCTAGATGCACTTGTGAATTATCTCACGGTAGCGGGCTATCCAGACAGACATGACCAATGGTGGCACGCAGTCCACCACATTATAGGAAAGGACATCTTAAAATTTCATGCCATCTACTGGCCAGCTTTTCTTCTAGGAGCTGGACTGCCACTGCCAGAGGTCATACATGTACACTCACACTGGACAGTTGGAGGAAAGAAGATGTCTAAAAGTCTGGGTAATGTGATAGATCCTTTTGAACACTCCCAGATGTTTACGACTGATGGTATGAGGTACTTCCTGTTGCGTCAGGGAGTCCCAGACTCGGACTGCGATTACACAGAAACTAAAGTTATAAAGCTGCTGAACGCAGAGCTTGCTGACTCTTTGGGCGGTTTGCTGAATCGCTGCACAGCTCCAGCTCTCAACCCAGCTCAGGTCTACCCCGCCTTCTGCTCTCAGGTCTTCCCCAGTGAACTGGGAGGCAAAGCTGTGATTGAGGACTACCACATGCTGGATGCTGTGAAAAATCTACCTACTGTGGTAGAGAAGCATTATGAGAGCATGCATGTATACAAAGCTCTGGAGGCGATCACTGCCTGCGTACGGCAGACGAATGGGTTTGTTCAGCGCCATGCACCCTGGAAGCTGGATAGGAGGGATGATGAAGACCAACGTTGGCTTGACACCATCATCTGTGTCTCCCTTGAATGTTTAAGAATTTACGGCACGCTCCTCCAGCCGGTAGTGCCAGAGATTTCGAACAAGTTGTTGACCAGACTGGGGGTGAGACCGGATGAGAGGAGCTGGGAAGCTCTAGACTTCCTGCCAAGGTTTCGGGGAATGGACTGTCCCTTTGAAGGGAGAGCTCTGGGATCTGACTCCGGGGTGCTTCTAAGCCGCTTGGGAAGTCATAATGTGGATAAAGAAAAAACTAAGAAAACAAAATCTGTACATTTGAAATGATGCTTTCACACTTTTGTCATGAATATTGTGTCAACAACTCCTTGATAGACAATTCAACAATGACAGACATTTCTTGGTAGATTTTACAATGCTTACTGGATGCCCAACACCTGATCCTCCCTATCCCCATTTTACACACTTGATTCCTTCCCTCAACTCCTCTTCTCCCTTTAATCCCTTCCACCAGTGATGAGATGTACAACGCAGTTTATTTCCTGTTTTTCTAAAATTTTCAGAATAAACATCTTGTGGAGATTCAAGTTGAACTTTAGAGAAAGTATTCTGTGTACTTTTACAAAATCAAGTCAAATAATAGTAATGTTGGCAAGTCAAAATGTCAAAAAACAAACTGATATTTCAAAATTAAAATGGAGTCATGGAGATTAATTCTGACCAGCACAGGCCATCAACAAAGTGAATTGTATGAGCTAGTGACGTATTTCACAACAGGTTTTATTACGTGTATTACAAATTAGTGCTTTAGAGAGACACTGTTCTCAACATTTAGACTGTTTCTCAGAGGGACCCCAAGATGAGAATTAAAAGGTATTTATAACATGTATTTCCTTTTAATTCAGTCTACAATGTGTGATTAATGTCACATCCCCCTTCAGGCATCACTGGTTGCAGGTAAAAACTGCTCCATGAAGCAGTGCGAGGAGGCACAAAGTAGACAAATGAGACGAGCACCCTGTAACTCGTATCTTCTGGGAAAGCAGTCAACAGATTTGGTTTTACGAAATGTCATTTCATTTCATATTGCCCATGTCATTACCATAAGGAAAACATGTAGGTAAAGAATTACTGTCTGAAACAGAATAGGCCTTGAAACTTCAAGTGTAAAACTCAAACACTTACCAGTAAGCAGTATCACACATGAAAATAAGTCCAATTAAAATGCCTTGAATTCTATTTATCTAATGATCGGCTACTCAGAGACTCGACCACCGTCAACTTGAGCTAAAACAAACTCATCTAGCACTCTGCATCGTGATGGGATGGAAATATTTTATCCCTAAAATGCAGACAGAAAATAAAGAGAAAAGAAAAAGAACACTTTCACCGACTGGTAGCCAACACAAGATCCGGACATTAAAAACTGACATGATTTTTTTTAATGAGAAATACACGAAACTGAAAAAATTGTACAAATTGAAATAAAATAAAAAAATTGCATTATTCTTATAATTTGTGGTTATCTTTTTTTTTTTTGTACATAGACTTTTCCATCAATAACCATTAAGTGTTTACTTCAGACGAGGCTCCCTCCTTTAATAATCCATAATTACACAACTGAAGTCATGATACTTTCTGTTCGTTGCCTCAGTGGTCAAGCTGAGATTTGGTTCATCTGTTTGGTGGTCCTCTGTGCTGTGAGCAGCCTTCCCTTTCCCCTGCTGTCACTGGACTGGACACTTTCTACAGGACAGGGCCTCTCCACAAAATGAGAGCCTATTCTCCACACTACTATAAACAAGCACGATCAATAAAATGAATTGGGGCCCTGTCCTGGTTGTGTATCTGAAAAGGAGGGAGGGAGATTCAGTGAGAAACGTAGAACCGAACACACCATGAATGAAAAATAAGAGGGTTTCAAACTCACTTGAGAGTTGTTGTTGCAGCTGTCTGACCAGAGCTGCAGTCTGCTGCTGCTGCTGGGTCTGTTGCATTCCCTGTCGTGGGAACTAAAATAGATTTATACAAACTTAGAGATTTGAACATTTTAAATGTTTTAATGTAATTTACGCTTTGCATCTTTATTCCTATTCATCCTCTCGTGTAATACAACCAACGCTGTTTTAAAAGGTTCTCAAAGCTGAAGTTTTTAAGCAGTCAGTGGACATTTCTTCCATCATTTTTTAAAAGTCAAAATAAGCATTTTTATGTCTGTCTCTATGCATCAACTATACACCAGAAACCATCTCAAGTGTGGCAAAAATATATTGCTGCATCCATCCTCAAATTTTGAATTTCTGATGCTGTGCCTGATGTGAAGCATCAGGAACCGGTGACTTGATTTCTTTCTTCTAACAGCAAAGCAGAACATTTAAAAAAATGTCTCACGCTGATAACCATTGTTATGTGGTTTCTAGATAAATCAAATTATTTGTTTAATTTGTCTGAGTTACTTGGATCAAGTTAAATATTCTCAACCCGTAAAATTAACTTTTTCTCTAGATTCAGGAGGCTTTCAGGGACAGCAACATATTATGCCACTACAATCCAACTTAAACATATATAATAAATATATATTATAAAAAAAACAACTTTGTCTGGACTGGGCTTACCATGGCTTGCTGAGGGGGCAGCGGCTGCATGCCCAGGCCCTGGTTCTGTGCCTGGCCTGGAGGAGGCACTGCTGACACCTGCTGCTGCTGTTGCTGCTGTTGAACTTGCTGTTGGGGAGCAACCTGCTGTTGTTGGACCTGCTGCTGCTGCTGTTGCTGCTGCTGCTGCTGCTGCTGTTGTTGTTGTTGAACTTGGGCTTGCTGCTGTTGTTGAACTTGGGCCTGCTGCTGCAGAAAATGGATAAAACCAATACTTCAGGCTTCTCAGCTTGATGTCTTTCAGAACACCCCCAATTTTTAAACTTCCCCTCCACTAAAAGATTTTACACTTGTTAACATATCCATAAAACATTTTTAAAATTTGCTATCAGCGCTATAGCTGAGGAGTTCTGCACTTCCTACAACCTCAGAAAGGCAAGCTCAGACAGGACTGGTTCAGCTACATTTAATATTCATACTGACTACTCGCTGGAAAGGACAGCTACAGTCATTTGTATGAGCTGTGAGGAACCAATGAAATGAGAAGCTAGCAAATTACAAAAGAAGAACACAGCAGAAACAAGGTTAGCGACAATCTGTGGCCGCCGTGCCAGCTTCCTCTGGCAGCTTCAAAGCGAACTGCGAGAGTGGCTGAATCAGATAAATAGATGAATATGCTAACATACATTTGAATCTGTCTTTTAAATAAATGTTTGGACAATTACCTATAATCACCCACATTATTCATTTAATGTCTTAGACTGAAAAAGCATCGTCAGTCAGTGGCAGTTTCAAAGAGTATGAAAATATTCCCAACAACTTGAATTTCCAGGCCTCATGTAATCAAGTTACCAGCACTGACTTCTGTATCTGCCATTATTGATCTACTCATCAGAAAAATTAACTCAAACAAATCAAGTGTAAGACCTAAACAAATCCCTGATCAGTGACGTACTCTGAGTGCATGCTGTCTGAGGTACTGCTGTTGCTGTGCTGCTTGTTGCTGCTGCTGTTGCTGTTGTTGATCTGCCAGCATCTGATTTGGCCTCAGGCCTGGATGGACTCCCTGGGCTCCTATGTGACCGAGATGCATGATAGGATTCTGCTGGAGGGGCTGGTGGGCAAACCTTTAGTTTAAAGCCAAAACGTAGACAAAAAATTAAGTTGGGTGAAAGAGCAGCTAGCATGAAATCAAAACGGTACAGCTAACCAACCAACACCCACATACTGACCTCTGTGTGTTCTGCATATTGTGGGCATACCCTGGAGCCTGCTGGTGAACGTAACCACTGGGCCTCTGCTGCATTTGCCTAAGAGGATCCACCACAGCTGGGTTGGCTGCAGGATGGGTGCCCTGGAAGTTTGGGTTCCCGTATGAGGGCGGAACACCTTGGGAGGGATGCTGTTGCATGCCCATGTGTGATCCATATGTGGTGTAGCCCTGAGATATGTTCTGAACAATGTTGATAATTAAAACAAAGACCATTATCATCTATTTCTTCATTTCAAAGTCTGTTATGTTCTCTGTTGGAGAGAACCAAAGCAAGATAAGAAAATTGCACAGAAAAGCATAAACAGCTGCTGGCGTTCGTCTGTAGATGACAAAACTTAGGAAAACAATCTAATAAATCTTCAAAAATAGACGTACCTGTGATGGTTGCATTGAAGTGTATGGTTGGTTTGGGGTCATCTGTCTAATCTGCTGTCCTATCATGTTTTGATTCTGCTAAGAGAAAATAAAATGATACGATTATTGCACAGGTTCAAGTAAAAGAAGATTCTGAATTCAAGCAGACTAAATTAAAAAAGCAACAACAACAAAAAACAATTAGGACAAGGAGTTGCTTAAACTGACAGAGTGGACTAACTCACCAATCTGACCTGTAACTGTTGTCGCAGGATCTGGCCCTGAGGCATGTTAGGCTGGGGCTTATAACCCATTTGGTATTGTTTGTCCAGTCCCATCATACCAGGCATGGCTGCCTGCATGCCAGGCATCATGGCAGGATAACTGGGCCGAGTGGTCATCATTTTGTTCATCTGTGGGTTACGGGCAGGTCTATATGGAGGTTCTAAACCTGGACCACCTGTTGATAGACAATGGAAACATAAATCACAATCCCAGATGTTGTTTCAACCAGGAAGAGTGCCAAATCCCAAAGTGCGATGATGACGAGTATTCTGAGGGCTGACCTGGAGGCAGAGGCTGGTTCTGTGTGTACATGCCCATGTTCTGTGGGTTGTAAGCCTGCCTGCCATATGGGTGGGTCGGCATCAACTCTGGCGCCATAGTAGTCCCGTAATTCACACCACCTGGTGTGCGGTTCACATAGTCCTACCGAAGAAAAAAAAAATCTGTTATTTTCTTTCTGGAAAACAATGTATAAAAAAGAAAAAAATTATGGTAAAACTGCACAATTCTGAAAGCATACACTTTAAATATATCCCACCTCTGTCTTAGTAGACGACGTTCTCTTTTTCTTGTTATTTTTCTTCACTTTTGACTCAGAGGTGACCGCTGGCACATTCTTCTCCGGTTTCACTGCCTCCATCATCTTCTTGTCCGGCTCCTGGGAGACCGGTGTCAGAGGCTCCTCTTCCTCAGGGAGTAGTTTGAGTGGCTCCAGGTAATAGCTCCGGGGTTTGGGCTTCTGGTGGGTGTGGTAAAGCAGGAAACGCTGCTGCTCCTCAAACTTGGTGATCTTGCGGTCCACGCGCACTGTACCGAACCAGCCCCAGGAGAGAGGGGCGGAGTGTTTTAGACCCTCAAAGACATCCCATGGAGAAATCTTCTGCTTGGTTGATACTTGAAGACCCTTGTGGAACAG
Organism: Leuresthes tenuis; assembly: GCF_036924035.1. Classification (NCBI taxonomy): domain Eukaryota; kingdom Metazoa; phylum Chordata; class Actinopteri; order Atheriniformes; family Atherinopsidae; genus Leuresthes; species Leuresthes tenuis. The sequence goes on along the minus strand of NW_027325365.1, from coordinate 10,354,151 downwards.
AGACAGCTGTTTTAATCTACTCAAACTCAGCACAGGTAAGTTACAATTGTTTTAAGCCAGGCATGTTCATTTAAGACAAGTGTTTACCTCCTTCTCAAAGCCGGCAATCTTGTTGCCCTTTGTGTCTATTAGTGAGCCCTGAGGTTCACAGGTTATGACATCACGGGTTTGCTTGGGCAGCGGCAGAAGCTGGCGAACCTTTTCCAAACTCTCTGATTGCCGGTCTCCAAGCTCTTTCTGTGGAAATAAAACAACAATTATCAAGTTTTTTTTTTTTTTTAACAAGGTCAAAGTGACGTTTTTTCCCCTAATTTCTAAAAGATAACATAATTCAAAACATGTTCTAACTGTCAACGTGCACAAAATAATCAACTCCTCAAGACGATGGCCCCTGAAATTTACTTTGGCCAATTTGCAACTCTAACAGGCTTGTGCACACTAGGTTCACTTGCCTCACTCTTCGTACACAGACACTTTCGATCTGAGACATTTTTAGTAATGAACTCAACTTTTTTCAGTCGCCATTCTGGTACCCAGATTATATCTTGTGCCATCTAAACTTAACCATGTACTTTTACTGACTCTACTTTAAACTCATCTGGGTGAACAACCACATTCTACAGAAATGCGCGTACTCGAACATCCTGTCCTCGGGGCAGCTAAATGTGCTGGTCTTGCTTACCCTGAGCTTCTTCACCAGGTTCATGTAGGCCCTCTTATTCTCCTCCATGCTCCCCTGAGAGATGCTGGACATGTCCGCAGCCAGTGTACCATTTATCAGCACGCTCAACATGTCCAGCACAGTTGTGAAGAGCTCACTGTTGGAGAGAGGTGAAGTAAGAGCCAAGCAGAGGATTGGTGCACTTAGTTGGGGGTTTTTGCTGATGAGAATCACTTGAGTGATCAGCCAAGAGGGTGAATATGTGGAGTGTATTTTAGAAGGGGGTTTTCTTTATAGTCACTACTTACTTATTGGACTGCATGTCAACTGTGCCACTGCTGATGATGTCGAGGAGCAGCACCGCCCACTCAGTGGTCTGTTGGGTGCTGCGCTGCACTGTGTCAAACATGCCACCAACCTTATCCAGAATGTAAAAAATATATAGCTCAGAACCTTTGAGCCAATCATAATACTGCAGTAGGGACACAACAGTGTTTTAATACCACTGAGGACATTCATATTTTCTTTTGTTCTACATTTTAAATCATTTATTTTGAGGTGACAGGAACATTTCTTGCTAAGCGGTGTTGGTTCACTGTAATAAGCTGCAGCTCAAAGTTAGCGTTCAAAACTTTTACCCCTCAAAAGGTAATAACAAATGGTGGAACTGATAGAAGCAATCAAACTTAACCACTTGAGCTGCTGTACAGTGAAGCCAGCGGTGTTTTTTGAGAGATTCTTACAAGATTCAGTCGTAGCTTCAGAGCCTCGTGCATCATTTGCTTCGCCTTGCAGTCATCCTGGTACTGGTCTTCTCTCCAGTTGGTGACTATCTGCTGCACTTGGCTATAGAGGGAGGTGAGAAGGCCTTCCCTTTGTTCATCCTGCCCCTTCAAGCAGGTCAGCACCAAAGACAGAAACGGCTGCTGGCTCAGCAGAGACATACTTTTCTGTTTCTGCCTATCCCTCTCCTTGCGTGAAGAAGAGCCAAGGTGCTGTCCTTTCTCCAGCTCCTCTCCAGCTGCCTTCAGCACATGGCCCTGAACTGAGGTGGGCAGCTTGGCTATCAATGGAGCCACCAACCAAACACCCGATCGCTCTGATGAGCTGAACATTAAAGCGACAACAACAATTGTTAGACTTCGGCATCACTGAAAACCTTGGAGTGAGGGTTAACAATTCCCATCATCGCCTCGATTACAGAGTTTAAAGAAAATTCATTTGTAAACTTTAATAAAAGAGGCAGAACTAAATTGAGTTTAATGAGATCTTAACAGGTACACACCTTAAAATAGGTTTCATCTTGGTTGTGGTGCTGTTGTTATTGGATGCAGAGCCGCCTTGGACCGCTGTTCCATTTCCTGAGGGGTTGCTGGAGTTCATCTCAGCTGATTTCTGGAAAACCTCTATAGTGGCCTTAGCTATGTTTTCCAGGAGGGAATAGAGCTCCTAGATGAGAAAAACAAAAATAAATAATCATATCTCCGACTATAATTTGTCAGTGTAAAAATTGTTTAAAAACCATCAACAGCAACAAATGAGACCTACGTTGTTTGTGCTCTGTTTGATCATCAGCTGCAGCTCCAGAGACGACTGCCTCATCGTCCATTGGTCCATATTCTATACGAGGGAAAGGATTGTCAGAAATAATGTGTTGATGTTGATTCATATCCTTAATGTTATCAAGCAGATTTGCAGATTTATAGCAAAAATAATGTATTTTCCTCAGCCCTTCATTTAGCCAAAAGAGGGCAGCAAACCCCCACAGTACGATCCATTTCAAGAAACCTGAATCAGCTGTAGATTACAAGTCAAAGCTAACAATGGTTCATTCGAATAGAAAATCCTTTTGACAGAATTTAATTCAATTCATCTTTTTCTCCCCAACTTTACCTGAAGGATGCGTTTAATACGCTGCCTTTGAGGGTTGTCACCATCATCACTGTCCAGCTGGCGGTGAGGATAACAGATAAGCTGCAGTAACCGTTGAGCCTGAATGTTTACCAGCACCGGATCCTGCAGGGCACTGCTGTCCTCAGAGAGAGACTTAAGGCAGCGCTCTCCAACCCATTCCTGCAAGACACAACCAGAGGGGCAGCGGGGAGCAACGTGAGAAGTCTGGTAGCGGTCCACAACTTCTGTGATTCTTGATCTTAAGTTCAAATATCAAGACAAACTCAGTCGTGCAGAACAAGCTTGACTAAAGCCGGCGTGGATGATGGAACAACAGAGCAAAGAGTGATTTCTCAGGAGTGGAAGTGCACAACCCATGCTGAGTGGAAAAATGTGTTTGAAGTCTTAAACACTCTGAGCTACTGCCAGCTCCCTCTTGGGCCTTCTTATCTATGTGGCACAAGTGATATCTGGTACAGCAAATACATCAAAATTCCTTGTTTCTATGCGTTGTCATAAAGGACTTCAGACAGAAAATTCAACATAGTGCTGAACTGAACATGAAGCGGAAGAAGCCACACACATGCAAGACCTTGTCATCTACTTAATTTTCACCTTTTACATTTGAAAAAATAAATGCATCACTTTAATATATTCATTACACGCCAGCTCACATCCTCACCTGCTGGCAGATCGTCTTCAAAACATACTTTGCATATACATCCAAGCTTGCGGTTTCTATGGAGACATTGCGACCCTCAGATATGTCGTCGAGCCCAGCAGGGTGCGACAGACCTGAGCCTCTCAGCTCAGCGTCACCTGCAACATGAAAGACAAAATTAAACCAACCAGTGAAAACTCAACACCATCATCCAGTAATATTACAATAAGGTAATCTATGCCCACACATATGTCAAGACAAAGATGAAGTCTTAACTTGACAAAATAGTCTTTTTCTGATTAAAGTCATGCTTGAAACCACATCTGTTTGGACAATGTGTTCCCACTTATTTAAGAGTTATGAAAAGATTCATACCCAGCATAAATACAGCTTTGAGGACAGCGAAAACCGCTCCTACAACTATGCTGTTCTGGGAGGCAGCGAGAAGATGTCGGTCACAAGACGAGCGGATACCAACTGAGGAAATTCATGACAAAAAGTTAGGCTTTCAGCAGTCAGGAGCAGACAAAAATGGAATGAAACAATGGTGAAATGTTCCAGCCCGAGTTTCTCACCCGTCTTAACACCATCTTGGGGGACAGGGTTGCGCTGAGGCGTCTTAAAAAGGTGCAACAGAATTCGACAGGTGAGTCTGGCTCCCGGCTCAGAGTCTTGCTCACTGCAGGCTGAAGTTGAGATCAGACACATGCATTCATTGGCACTGGTTTTCTTCACATCTTATGGTGAGAGTTCACACTATTTTTGGATAGGCTACACGACCCACTACATCAAAGTTACACATCTAAATTTAGACCTTGTCCTTGATATACTCCTCATCCAGCAGGAAAAAGTGGAATTGTTTTGTGAAAGGGCGAGTGAGAACAAAATATTTACCACACGTGAAAGCTGTTGGCATTTGGCAGGCTTAGCAGCGTGATAAAACGAGCCAAACACAACCGAACCCAACCCATCAGTGACTAAACGAGGCTTTGTTTCCACAGTGGAAACAAAGCAAAAGATTAACAATGAGGAGACAGAGGCTTCTTCATCAATATTTCATGGACTCTCACGGACCACTGTGGGAACTGTACATATGACACTATTGCTGTCATTAATTTGTTTCGCTTTCTCAGCAGGAATCTATGGCTATGAATCTATGGCCAGGTGTTCTGGTGCTTGTTAACCCCTCTTTCCTGTCCTCTCAACCCAGACCAGTCGAGGTCGACGGCTGTCCTTCCCGACTCTGCTTCTGCTGGAGGGTTCTTTCTGTTTCCTTTTTTAATTGGCATTATATGAATTGGACTACTCTTGATTTTATTTGATTGTAATCGGATGAACTGGAATACGTGTTTGAAGAGCTTTGAGACAACTTTGTTTTTATAGGATACTTTATAAATAAAACTTAAGTGAAATTAACTGAACAGAAGGCATATAGATCATTTTTAACTGCATAGAAAAGAGAGGGAACTGCTGCACTGCGCCCATAATATGCAAATAATTTAATTACTTTAACATCAAATATGATTGAGATTTTGTGTAGACTTTATAAACCAGTAAATTTAGTCCAAATAAAAGGCTTTTTTGTTTCATAAAAGTGTACTTCAAGTTGGACCAAACTGAGCAAGGAGTGCTCTGGTTCCTCTAACACGACTGTGAGGGTACAGGAGACAGTAAAAGGTATATAAAAAGAAACACTCTGGGAACCCTCTGCTTTCAACTAATGTATATGTATCTGGAGGTGATCATTTGGTATTAAAAACTGTGATAAATGTATGCATGTAAATAACTCTTACCTGCATTGAGAAGGGAGGGAATGGCCACGCAGCGGACCAGGTCTTCCAGAAGCAAACACTGTCTAGCAATGAGAATCGCTACAAAGGTTGCCAAGGAGTCGTGGAAGGACAAATCACTAACCTGAGGCACAAGAGTGCAGAGATCATATTTAAGATCAAAGTTGTGGGAAATTTTACTATAACTGTTCATGCTCGAGGCAAACTGAAAGCATATTTGAGTTTAAAATAATGAACTGCATAAAGAACTCAGAGTAAACTAAAACTTACATCTACGTTGCACAGCAAATCATTGAAGCCACAGTTGCCATTGTTAGAGGAGCAGCAGAGAGCCTTGAGAATGCCGAGCCACTCGGCACTCAGGGAGCGACAGTAAGCAGTCAGCTCTGCACACAGGATCCCAATATCGTTGACCCTGAAAGCACATTACATGGCGTGAAACATCAAAGGAGACAGATGGGCAGATAATAGATCCTACTTAGAACCAGAGTAACACACCTTTCAGGGTCTCGGTGGTCCACACAAACATCCATGAGCACATTACAGACAAAGCTGTAGCGGTTGGCTGGACTGTCGTTGAGGATTTTGCCCACCATGGAGTGGTTGAAGTTGCTGGCTGAGGGGTTGGCGATGGCCTCCATCATGAACACAGGATCCCAAAGCATGTTAGAGTCCGATGGGTCAATATTACAGTAGATGGAGTTTTTCACTTTAGAGCAGAACTCACTATAAAAGTGCAAAAAACAGAATTAAAAAGCAGATACATAAAGTCAAGCAAAGGTAAGAGAATAACATCAGGGGATTGTTGACTTCATGTAAAAATTATCCCCAGAGGATTGGCTGAAAGTTTTGTCCTCTAGAGATGAATGTGATTTTCGTTTCTTTCTACTGAGCCAATGGAAAAACTGATTTATTCCCACCTAAATATCTCTCCAAACTTGTTCTTAAGGTGACTGCAGGAGATGTAGAGGTCATACAGGTAGGCCAGGATGCAGCGCTCAGCGGAGGAACAGTCTGCTGGGTTTACACCAGACTTTACCACAATGCGTAACCTGTGAAGATATTCATACAAAATAAAAAAGATATTAAAAAAAAAACACTTCCTTTTGCTACATTTTTTAAGAGAAAAATTAGATTTTTTTGCTTAGTTAGAGGAGATGCTTGTCTTGCGTCTGCAAGCTTAATTTGGGGCTGAAGGTGCCAACTTGCTAATGTAATGTTAACCGGGGAGGCTGAAAACTAAGGAAAAGATCTGCATTTCAGGCTTCAGTGACAGACTGAAGCAGAGCCCACAGCGTTGCGATGATTACGCCACAGCTTCCCCAAACCCCGAAGAGCACCTCGCTAGAAATGTAACGACAAGTCACAGCAATGCCAACCATAACAGCTGTGATTGGTTCACTTTTTTACAATGTTTACACAGCACGCTGCTTTGCTCAAATATAATTGCTCTGTGAAACACGAATGCAAACTGTAACAGGGCTGTAATTTCAGTATTCTCCCTGCAGCCATTTTCTCATTTTAAAAGCCCTGCCGGTCTCTGTACTCACTCAGTTCAACACTCACACACGCCGTGTCTTCAACATCATTCTTCTGTGCTGCAGTACTTTCAGTAAAAGTGACTCTTTCTCAACATTTCTACTCCTATTTATCTTAGAACCGGCCATGAAGCTTTGGCTTTCAACTGTCGCCGTTCGAAGCGGTTTCAGAAAATATTGCTACCAACCAGGGCTTTGTTGGTCTGAACCGCAGACCATAAAGGTTCACTTTCATGGTTCTTCCCATAGGCTCTGCAACAAACTGACTCAAAGCATAAAACAGCACAATACTCTGTTCAAAGGTGAGAAAATCCACCGACTATTTCTCTATTTTTCAGGAGAATATCTACCAATGTTGAGCTCATGATTACAAGCACTTAGCAACATCCCTGTGAAGATTTCTGATGACATGTAGCAGAATGAGTTTGTGAAGGAGAACAAACCACCAATTACACTCTAACATGCTGTTACAACATCCTTTCATGCTACTTTATTAAAGGGTTTAACTGCAGTCTTGAACCTACAAGCATCCCTTCAGGGATGTCAAATCTCTATTTCTGATCATTTGGAGGAAAATCACCATCACATAGAGCATCAAATAAAATCCAAGCAAAGCAAAGGTAGGTTATTGACAAACATTAAAGTTTGGAAGTGACATACCCATCAAAAACCTGAGCTGTCTGCTCAGGATTAAGAATGAGACAGGAGTGGTATCTCCTGAGCACAGCTACAATACACAGACACAGGCTGGTGGTGTAGCTTCCCACCAGGCTGGATGACTTCAGCAGCAGTTCGGCTTCCACCAGACTCAACTCATTCAGAAGCTGCAAAACATGAAAAATCACAAAAAAATAAATAAAAAACTGAGATTTATCTGGCTTTCTCCCCTCATTACGGAAGAGTAGCACATACCTGTATAGCAAAGTCTATGAGGCCACTAATATTGAGGGAGTACTCCATGAGGTCGAAGATGAACTGGATGTGCTGGACGAGGGGCAGGTGGTAAGACATCCCTAAGGCAAAGCTGGTGATCTGCTCCAGAACATTTCTGGACACCTGCGCACAAACAAAATATCAGATATCAAATTAAAGAGTTTAAAAAGTTAGTGTTCCTCTTTCAAACCACGTCTGGCTTGTTTCCTGACCGGGGAAACAACACGATTTTATTAGTTTGGTTAAATTTAAGTGCATCAAATGGCGATAGATAAAAGTGATTCAAGTTTGCTAAAAAGCAAATCCTGAAAAATAAAGAAGACTGATTCATTCAATATGAAGCGACATGTTTTACAGAAAACTCAGTCTGCAAGAAAACAAATAAGCATGGTTTCAAAAAGACATTATCCCTTTAATACGAATATGTAAGCTGCTCAGTCATTGTGCTGTTGGAAAGTAATCGTCCCTCAATGCCACGACACAGCTTTTGGCCTCTTGAGACGTGTGTTTTTGCTCCATGCAGGTAAAGTCTCTGCTGGCTTTACTTTAATTAAAAGCAAATACAAATCAAAATCCACAGCTTTATACAATTTCCAGTCTATGAACTATAAGCCACACTGTACTGAACAGAATCAACTGTGCTCTCTTTCACAATCTGCACCATCTGAAACGCAAACATATTATTCAAACTGTGGTCTGACGTCTCAACACAGAGGGCCATGTGTTTAGGGGCTTCCTTTAATAAACCTTTGGATTCCAACATGCTCTGAAACACGATTTGGCTTTCTGCTCTAACCTGGGAGGTGACCTGGTGCTGGTCAAAGTGGGAGAGGTGCTGGAATTTGGAGAAGATATCCTCTGCAGTGGGAAAGGCCTCCGGCTTACTCCTCTTCCTCTTTTGTCCTTCCTCGCCTCCTACACATGTGGGACAGAGAAGAGAGAAACTAAGAGAGGAAGCAGAAACTCATAAATGACCAGCTGTACTCTTTTCAGCCTGATGAATAATCTGGCTGGAAAACCTAGTTAAGCTGCTGGTCTGTCATTTTCTTCTTCCTCGCTTCCTTTGATTTGAAGCTTCACTGAGACAGACGATGCCATAAATGCACTTTTCATTTGAGAAACACAGTTGTGAGCTGAAGGTCATCATGAGCTTGCAGGTATACGGCACAAAAACAGTCCAGTCTAAGCAATTATAACTCTGAAAACCTTAAATCTCCTTAACAAGGTCACCTGTATCTGAGATAATAAGGCTGTGAACAGATGAAGGCCATTAGCATAGAAATTGAGTTGAAAGAAGATGGAGAGATGCGGTCCCCCTTCAGCAGGGGAAAGGAAGCTTGTTCTTTTTTAGAAGGGCTTAAAACAGGAGGTCCAAATAGGAGAGTTTGGATGATAACAACTTTAATGACTGTGGGAAAGGGAGCGAAGACGCTGCATGTAAACAACATTCTACAAACACTCAAACATAATGTAGCCTTTGCGTTTCACACTGCTGCCTGGCAAAACATTATCTTTCATATGATAAACACATTCTGCTCATTCTGCTCTGCAAAGAGGTGCAGGGGGGAAAAAGATCCAGCCAATAAAAAGGAGAACACGCATGAAACTTTAAAGCAATTTCCTCCGTCAAGGATGACAAGTAGGTCAAATAGTGCTGAAATGCATTCCTAATGACCACAGGTGAGCTGTAAAACACAAGTAAATGGGAAACGTGGCACATCAGTCAAAAGATGATACAAGTGAGGCCCACTCTCACCTGTTTCTGCTGTGCTTTTGCGGTTGAGCACCTTCAAGATGTCTTTAGTAATTTTCTTGATGGTGTGTCGTGCCTCATCTCTCAGTTTGCCAACACCGTAGAGGACCACTAAACGCTGATTGCATTCATGACTGGCACTTTCCTCCTAGAGACATAAACAAAAAGATCCACATTAACTGGATGCACTCGATAACTTGAGGAGCAACAAAACAATGTGAACCAAAGGAAACAAACAAGCGGAGGTCTTGGGAAATTACTTAAAAACATTTTTTTTTTTTTTTAAAAAACAAAATATAATTTTCTCTTAAGCTTGCAGAATTGTGAGTCAAACCATTAAAACAGAATTCAAAGGGAAATCTATTCTACAAGAGCTAAAGCATGACATATTTAAAGCCTGAGTTACTCAGATGATCCGTCTCTCTGTCCTTCATGAGTATTCGGGTGCATATTGTGAGCATATTTACCATTTTAACTCTATAAATAACTAACTCTTGCTCCGTTTCTGAAAGCTGTAAACGGAAAGATGCAAAACCAGATCAGAGCTTTTTTGATAAATAAAGTTCTTACCTGTGGAATAGGGAAGTGTGTGGCATACTGAATGTGTCGGGGTTGCTCGTACAGTTGAGGGAAGGCGGGGTCCATGCCCTTGTCCTTACAGTTGGCCTTGCTGTCCACCTCTGGAGCCGGCTTCTCTGGAGACGGGCTCCCCTTAGATTCACAGTGCATCGGAGGTGAGAACATCTGCAGGGAAAAATAAAATTGAGTACTTTTAGTATATATATATATATATATATATTTTTTTTTTTTTTTTTTAAAAAGATAGTATTTCTGCATAAATCATGGTAAAATAAAAAATGAATAGGGTTTACCTCATCAAAATTAGCACTGGAGTTGTGATCGATTTCCATTGACTCAGACGGACCAGTATCCTGTTGGACAAACAACAACCTCATGTTAGCCTTTTCTATCAAACCGTTACTTTGACACACTACAGAACAACAGATGCCTCCAAACATGCCTCCATCTTGACACTGCTGCCTGCATCCTGCTCTTTGCGCTCCGACTCATCGGAGGGCTCATCGCTGGGGGAACGCGGACGCGGCAGGTGGGAGTCAGAAGCCAGGTCACCGCGGGAAATGAGCGTGCACATGTAGATGTTGTGGGAAAAGACGTCGTGACGGATGAGCTCACAGAAGAGAAGGACCAAGTTGGAGAATTCTACACGTTCACTTTCATTCCCAGGCTCGGCTATTAATGAGAAAAGAAGACTTTGAATAATTCAATAGCAGATCTTCCCCGCTAAACCGTTTTGAATAAGTATGAAGTGGGTAATGAAATCTGAGAAACAGACAAAAGGATCTCGAGTCCCTTCGAATATTAGACCGAGATCGAATATGGCACATTATACAATAATGGCTGCAGGAAAAGAGGAGTAAAAAAAAAAAAAAGACTCACTAAGTGTGGGGGCCTGCGTATCGAGGAACTGCAGCAGCACATCCTGAAAGACGGGCAGTGTGGCAGCAGAGAGAGATCCGGATGATACAGAGCCCTTCTCATCCACTACCTCAGACTCACCACACCTCTGCAAACCAACACACACCAGACAGTCAAACACAGCAAACGGTCTGAGTGCTAAATGTAGAAAATCCTCCTTATTTGGCATGTTTATTGGGCTTTAAAGCAGTTTTTCAGACCCTAAATAAAGAAGCTGCAAAAGGTTAAACAGGATGCATGAGCAGGAATATTTCAAATGTTATTTATGATGCTTGGGAGGCTCTGTGGCTCTATGAGACCACCCAAGCAGCTAAATTAAGACTTGTGCTTATGTATCTTTTTAAAATGGAAAAGATATTGTCAGATCTGACATGGTGCGACTTCAAAGAGTTGAAATCCACGAGTCCCAAGATATAATGACAAGAAAATTATGGTTCTTTTCTATAAAGTATTGTAACTTCATCCCTTCAAACATCCTTTTATTCAAACAATCTATATTGGATAATCTATAAATCTAAAGTGGATATTCCTTGATTTGAAGGGGCCACATCGTAAACTTTGGAAGGCACAGGATAAAATCAGATTACAGACAGAAACACATGGCAGCACTGAGGTGGGACCGGTGCTTTTCTCACCTCTGCTTCTATTTCAGCTTGTCTCTTCTCCAGCAGCTTGGCCACCACCATGGCTCTGTGTCTGCCAGAGCGCTTGCAGCACACCGCCCATTCACAAAGCAAGGTCACCACCGCGTCATCGTCAGGGGACATCTGGACACAAACGTACGTTATAAGACAGGAAAGAACCTAGTGTCAAAACAATGAGGTCAGCATATTTCTAATCTGTGTGACCTCCTATTAAATCTCACAGAAGAGATTTATAGTTATGTATAATAAACATAAATAAATAATCCTTACCTCGTGGCCATCTTTACTCTGGCCTGAACCAAATATCCTGTTGTACAGTGAATCCAGCGAGTTGTTAAAGTCAGACTTCTCAAAACTGTGGTTGTCTAAAACCTCCAGTGTGTGGAGAACCCTCCCAATGGTGAACCCTGGTGAAAGACAACATCATCTCAATCTGTTCTTCCAAACTGCGGACAGGTGTCTGCAGAGATGAAAAGGTCCACAGCTTTCTTACCCGCCGTCGTCTCTTGGCACTTATCGAATGACCATCTGAACTCCACAGCCTGGCCTCGCTCCTTAACTTGCTCCTCAATTTCTCGCAACTTTGAACGAACCTGCATCAAATAACATATTCAGGAATATTCAATCCTGTCAAAATAATGGTGGAAAATAAAAATACTTCAAATCCAACACAACAACTAACCACATCCTCAGTTCAGGAAAGAACTAATTAAGTAAAAGTAACCAAGAATGTCTCCAAAACACTTTTGTTTTCATTTGAGATGGGCATCTTTTCTGGTTCTACTTAACTGATTCTCCTTATTTTTCCTTTCAGGACTTAAATTTGCTGTTTTGTTTGTTGTATCATCATTGATATACTCTTATATTTGGTATTGTGTACCAGTGTTTATCTCTTACTGAAGAAGTTGACAAGAACAGCTTATTGCGCAAGTAAAAATGATAACAACAACAATACTTAGGACAATGATACCTGCTGCGTAAAGGCAGTGTTGCCTCCTGGCATTGGCAAACTGGAGGGAGCGATGGGCAGGAGGTCCAGAGGTGAGCCAGTCTTGTTTCTGCTGTCTGTTAAAGAGTAATGCCACACCAGAGCACTGGGACAGCACAACACGATGCTCTGATGACAACAGTGTGGGAAAGAAAAACAAAAGAAATTAAAAATAAGACATACAACATACAAAACAGATCAAAATAAAACAAAAGATCTCATTATTGGCGTAGTGGTTATATTTACAGTACCTGTAACATGCAGCTGAGGCCAAACACCAGCGGCCTGTGCTGTGGGCAGATGTAGAAATCTGTGAAAGGTGTCTGGGGTTGGTTCCCTCCTGCCGGCTGGGAGGTTGGAGTGGGGGGCAGGGCGTTGCCTTGCTGTGTCATGATGCCATGGGCAGGATGCCCCCCTGTGCCGGGGCCCAGGCTGCCGTCACTTAGCAACAGGTTGAGCCGGCGTGTGCAGAAGTAAGCCAGTCTTCGCGACAAGTAAGCCGACTGCACAAATTCCCCTGAGTACTGTGGTACACAGGAGAGATTCACAGCATTACCCACAACACTCTGTGTCCATTAGCACCCGTCAGCTGCGAAGGGAAAAACTAAAGCTTTTTAAATGTGGCACCAGGTCCCCGTTGGTGCTGTCAGGAAAGGTCAGCACCATCAGATGAAGACACAGAACATGACAGCCGTAGAAGGCTGACATAACACAGCTGCTTTGTGCGACTGCAGCTGCACGACTATGAAGGCGGACTGTACGTTTTCAAGATATAATCAATTTGTGCACAAGCTCTCGGTGTGAACGTGGATGTGTTTACCTGCAGCAAGAGGGGCAGGAGGAGTCTGAGAAGCTCGTCTTCGCCAGGTCGGACCTTCTCAAAACACTCCAGCACCCATGTCAGGAACTCATGTCTGTCTAACATACCATCCTGAAAACAGAAAAGTGCATTTTCGCGTCAAGAAGGTGAACCGAATCATGAAATTAAACATAAGCCTCATCGAATGGACTACATTTTGTTCAGAGTTTACCCAACCAGATCCCTAATTGTAAATGATGGAAGCAGCTCAGATAAGCCCCTGTGAGGTGTGAGGTGAGCTAATCCCGACAGACTTTACAGAGTGAACTGACCTGAAACATGAACATGGCAAGCTTCTCGTTATACTCCCATTGCTTCATGGCCGTCTCCACGTCCGCCGGCATGGCTGGCAGCGGTGAGCTGCAGCCTTGACTGGGAAACTGTCTGTAAAACTCTGCCACCTTCTGAAGCTGCTCCCAAAGATATTTAGTAATGATCTGGGTCCATTCTACACACGAAACAAGCAAAAAGAAATGTCAAAGCCACACAAAAATAGGAAGTATAATTATTTACTTAAAGCCAAAGAAATGCAGCTTTCTCACCTATACAAGGATCAATGACGTGCCTCTTCTTGACTTTAGTTTCTGTGATAGCTGCGTGATACGCACAGGTCATCTTAATCATCCACGCTGAACGCATCACAGGAACAGAGTATTTGGCCAAATATCCAAAAACTTCCTCCTTTTTGCTAAAGATTGGTACCTGTGGCAAGAACATTTCATGTGCGTCAGCCATGTTGAATCCCCCAAAATATTTCTCTCAAACGGCAGAAAATAAGGAATCCAGTGGAAAACAAACATTTAACTAATCATTTCAGATTGTTCTGATTTGTTTGAAGCACAATGGTAATGACTTTCAGGAGGGTCAGTAAAATATGTTTAATAATATCCAAATAAAAAAAAAAAAGGAATTTGAATTGAACATATTTTTGGGTATAAATGTCACCTGTAAAATATCAATATTAATATTAAACAGGCAGCAGAAACATTTTAACTAAATTATTTTCCAGTAAATTGATTGAAATAATCCTTTTTAAAATGAAGGATTTCAGAGGATCAATTTGACTTGTTGTGCAATCTTAAACTGTCGAGTTAGCAGTCACATCGTTAACAAATTCAATTAGCTCAAACAATGAAACGTGCGAGCAGGAGCAAAACAAAATACTCAATAAATTCATTAAAGCTCACTTTCAATTTACTCACTGAAAATGGAAAATATGTTGGCTACTATTTGCACTTTGGGAGAGAACAAAACTAAAAATAATCAATTTTCTTGTAACAAAAAGAAATTCACAACAATAAAAGCTCCTATCAATTACAAATGATAACAGATTTGCTTGGATCAATGCAGCCAAACAAGACAAACAGTAAATGTGATTTACACAGAGTGAATTTGGTTGCTTTTGTTTTGTAATATCAGAATTTATCCAGAGTTATCAAGGCCAGCTCTGCTCTATTTAGGAACCATTTCAGCTGCTTTTCCATTCAAACTACTGCAGTTTTACTTCAACTTTCACAAAACATACACACTTTCGCAAACGGTCATCTCGAAAATTAAAGATTGTTAACACACATCATCTGTTCGCAGGATAACAGGTTGTCCCAGCAGGAAAAGCCCATCGAGCTCTGTGGGATCGATAACAAAGTGACGTCTGTTTGCAAAAGTCAGAAAGCTGATGTGTTAGCACATATGCAGCCTTTCTGCCAAAAAAAACTAAAGAAAATAAAACCATTGATTCCGTGTAAAATGCCAATAAAAAGAAAAATAACATAATAACCATATTCATTTGAGCTAATTGCACACACAACAGATCAGAGCTTAAACTAAGAGGAGCAGCCAAGAGTTTTAAGAGTTTTTCAGAACATGAGGGGTTTTGCTGCTCTTATGAAAGACTGTGGGAAAATAGATCAACAAACCAAAGAGCCCACGGAAATATCTTTACGTAGGTAGCAAGGATAAAACCACATTCTGAAAGGCAGCAATCTTCTCGCCCCGAGGCAGCACTGCTTTAAAAACACACATTTGAGGCAGAAATCACTGCATGTGCTCAGGAGGTTCAGTGAATACAATTTGTTGCTGCATCTACAGACGCTGCCGCCTTCCCCGGGCTCATCCTCGTTCAATAAGGCGTGAGCACAAGATGGAAAATTGCACTGTTGTCTGATCAAGGAAAATTTTAAAGCACTTTTGGGCAATCCTGGACATGTCACCATAACAGAGAAGATTTTTTTTATCTGATCAGAGATTAATATTCAGAATCCATGATTCCACGCATTAGTGCAACACTGATGTAGAACGAGATGTTTAGGTTGTGGATAAACACCCGCTGCAATCCAGACTGTATCTTCTTTTATTAGGGGAGGCTTATGCAGCATATTACAACTACATGGCTCTGAAGTCCAGGTGTAAAACATCACCCGTCTGCAATCCAAAAACAATACCCCTTAAATGCAATAAGAAGACTGTGATTGTGATGAAAATTAAATGAAATACAATCAAAAAGGCCAAACTGGTGAGGAGTTGAAAGCTCACAACAAGGAAGAATGGAATATTTTTCCTTCAAAAATGAGCAACTGTACACCCGAGTCCCCGAACACATCAGAGAATTGTTACAGCCTCATTCAGGCAACCAGAGTTCAAGCCAAACCTTCGAAAAGCAGACAGAAATAAAATCAGAGGTTACAGATAATTGGCCCAGATTAGAGGCGAGTGAATTGGTGACTCAACCAGTGGTCACTAGTAATGCAACAAAGACGTAATTTGTGAAACGTGCGGAGACGTTCCAGTCTCAGACCGAATAACAAACATGTCGTGGACGCTATATTTTCAAGGAGTCGGAGGGGGAGGAGTCATCAAGTGCGCGAGTGAGTCAGCGAGGATGAACGCAAGAGACTCGGTCAGGAGACAAGACAGGGCGAAATATAGAAAAGGAAAATAACAAACATGCCAGAGACCATGGTGAAAAAACAACAACCGTCTCAGGAAACTGAGCAGAATTCACTTAAAGGTTGGTGGGAGGCATCTTTGATGTTTCAGAGAATGGCCGAGGAGAGAAACGGCCAGTTCTGCTCAACAGCCAGGCGAGCAAAATCAACTGAATCACCCAAAGCTACTTGTCTCAAAGTGTAACATTAATGACAACAGAGAGAGAGACTTGTCTGCGAGACAGCTGGATGTGGATGATAAGGGATCAGCCAGATGAGTCAGGGGCTGGCGGAGGATCTTGTGGTGTGACCCCCTGCTGCAGATCAGCAGCGCAACGAGAACGCAGCACGACTTCAAAACTCCAGATCACAGGAGAAAGATGTCATTTCATTGAACAATACAAGACAAACTGATGCAACACGGGTAAACAAACCCAATATTTTTTTTAAATATATTGCTGCTGCTAAATTTTAAACGAACACATATTTCTCAAAGACTTATGGCATTTCTGAGTTTTGTCATCTGATGAGCTGCTTGGTGCCATTTTCCGTTTATATTGCTAATATAATATATTATAGTGTCTACTAAAAGCAAAGTAATTAAGATGACCCTTTATAAACCCATATTTCCCATTGCAAGAAAGAGAGAGAGACGAGTCATCTCACATAACAATTTAAAACGGGACAAAAAAAATTCAAGTGTGGTCAAGAACTGGTGAAAGTAGGCCAGCTTAAAGTAGCTCGTCAAGCGCAGGGCAACACTGTCAGAGCTTGTTAACTTTCCTTTCTTCGATGCATCTCGTCAGCCTCCATCAGCTATATTTAGACTCAGGTTTAATTTGTTTAGATTCGAGCACGAAACTCAAACAATATTAAAGTACAGGTCAATGTGGGTGCAAATATCTAAAGTCAATGCTGAAATAAAGAGAGTTGGCATAATATGTGCTGGAGTTTTTACTTTGGTGAGATCTTGTTTATTTAAACAGCAGCAGCCTAAAACACGACCAAGGGTCTTTTCCAAAGGTGTTATAGCAGGAATAGAACATGAAAACAAATATAAATCATGCACAGCTGACAGAGATCCACCCATGCTCAACGCAGAGGTTGAAGCCCAACCGTTTACCGCAGCAGTCACACCAACATAATGAAAACATGAGCACAAGTTCCTCACCTTTTTAGCCAGCTGTGTCAGAGGTTTAGTCCCGGCTAAATCTGTGAACCAGTTATTAATGGAGCTCTGTGACCTTGCTGTGACGAGCCAGAAATTATCTTTCTGGTTGACCTGCGGTTTACGTTTCCCCGTATCTGGAAACGTGTTGTATCGCAGCTTCTCTGCGATGATGCTGCTGAAGTTTGAGCTGATCTGCAAAGCGGAGAGGGGAAACATTGCCGTGAGCAAATCTGTTAGAAAATGTTGTCACAGTTGTGATCTAGATGCAGGACAGTTAACAGTCTCAGTTAAAATGCCGTTGACGTTACCTTTGAAGGGTTGAAGTTGACATTTTTGGCACTGCCATGTTCATCACCAGACACAGCTGGCTGGTTATTGAATCCTTGCTTCACATTCAGAGCAGTCAACTCATCCTGCAGCAAACACGGATTAGAGGAAAGTCAAAATCACTCATGCAAAAATAGTCGAGGTGAGCTCATCATTTCTGATACCAGATCAGCTTCAAGTACTCTGACCAAAGTGGATATGAGACATTAGATCTGCTGACACTAAGGAAAGTGACAGAGTTAGAACCGAACAGTACTAAATCATTTTTAGGGTAAACAATGAGCCCAGATGTTAAAGCTTTTAAATCAACACCCCAAGACTGTATTGAGTCAATAACAGACTGGGAGGAAGCAGCAGGCCAAACTCCAGGTTAAAACTAAGCACAGTTATCAGCATAAATTACACATATTAAATAACGAGGATTAGCTATGCATTTTTGAGTATCTTTAATTGAAAAGGACCGACATAATAAGCTAAATAACAGTCACGTATAATCTAAAAATTCAACTGATTTTGTTTTCCATCACACAGCAAAGATATTGGCTGTAGTTTATATCAAACTCCAAAGGAGCCGCCAGCTAATGAGTTAGCTTAGCTAACTGTGTTATCGAACGAGCCGGTTGTTTTCCAAGTAAGCTGGCTAACAAGCTGACACCTAGGAGCAGTTCATTGTTGTTGCTAGGCCCAAAAACGTCTCCAGAGCCGCTAAACAGGCTAGTTAGCGTTAGCTCGCGCAGCGTCTTTGCTGAGCTTTTTCTTGAATTAAACGTCACTCCTGCACGTTCGCGTAGCACATCGTTAGACTTCACCTCTTTTTGCTTTGCATCTTGTGGATAGACGTCCGGGGGGCCAAGTCGTGGCCGCTTTAATGGCCGGTGTTCGTAACTTAAGATCCCGAAAGCAGCCATCATCCAGCGGCATCACAGCCAAGGCTTTCCTCCTCCCCAGCAGCCGCCTGACCCGAGCTACAACAACCAAGCACACTTCCGGTGTGCGTTCAGGCCTGAGCTTCACAATAAATGCCATGGACCGCATACAGCTCATCAATTTTCTGACATGTGCTTGTAACAAAACAATCATGACCGCAACACAAAAGCTGCTATACTGTAGAGAGATATTTTTTGTTAAGTCTTTCATGAAAAAGACGTAATAGACACAGATCCAGACACCCAAAGAGTCATATCAAAGGAAAAAATATCCTGTTGTAAAATAATAAAATAAAAATAAGTGTAAAAACCTGACAAAACGGCCTGAGAATAAGCAAAATAAGAGCTAACATTATCCAACTAATGATAACAGACAGGCATAATAATCTAAATGTCAGATGAAAAATCTAAGAAAACACACACAAAAAAGACTTATTAAGGACACAAACTGACCAAACTGAGACACGATGTAATAATTAGGTACATTATTACCATAAAAGTCACAAAATTACCACATTATGACACAAAATGTTTGGGACAAAAAATTGAAAAGGGAACAGTCCAAATTAACTTGACTGAACTATAAGTACTGAAAATGACAAAAAAGGAGACACATCATGGTGCAACACATGTCCCAGATTCAGAGTTGAACAAGTCAATCATTTTCCAGTCTTTATGTCTATCTGTCATCCTTTTCAATACTATTTTTACACTTTTTATTTGGTAGCCAGAAAAGCTGGGGGTTTTCTGTTGGTCCCTTTTTAGAATGGCATAATTAAAAACTTTGATTCAAGAAAACATCATTCACATTATTCATTGAAGACTAAGACTTTAAGAGGCTAACATAAAATGCTTTAAAGTTGTTATAAAAACTATTTCCCAGGCTATTTTGGGGTTCCTCCCCTTTAAATGCTTTGGGTTCAAAGTACTTTTGGCCTCTTCTGATACGTTATGAACCTTCAGGACCTTTCAGGCCTTCAGAAACAGGTTTGCTTTTTGTTCGCAGATTCAGAACTAACCACAAAGAAGCTGCTTTCATTATTTTATGCAACACATACGTGGAACAAACTCCCAGATAACTGCAGGTTTGTGTGAACTCCCTCTTCTTTTAAATCAAACCTTAAGACTCTCCTGTTTAGCACCACATTTGGTTGATTGATTTAAATTAACTGAAAGACTTTGAACTCTTACTCTCTCGTTATATCCCTGTTAAAAGTGATTCTAATTACAGTGGTAATATTTTTTTTGTGTATATGTTTGTGCTTTGACAGCCGTTTGTATGTCAGTCTGTCTGCAAAACTTCACAGATGTTTAATTAAAGTCAAAGATTTCACGTTTAAAGATTGGTGTAATCTGCAACAAGTATTTACTACACTGCATATGTGATACTTAGAAGTTTAATTACTAAATGAATAGCATTTTCTAGATTCGTTGACTGTTCAAAGTCCTTTATAATGCAAGCCATATGTACACACAGACAGACAGAGACATTCAGTGTTTCTTATTCCTATACACTGTCACACACACTCACACACAGATGAATGTCAGAGGCAATGTGGGTTTAGTACATTGCTCAAGGACACAGCTTTTAGACTGTAGAAACCAGAAATCAGACAACTAACAGCTTGATCAGTGGACAACTACTCTATTCTCTCAGCCACAGCCACAGCTGTAGCCAACATGACTCACTGGCTTGTGGGCTATGTTTACAATGCATAAAGTCTAGCATTCTGGATCCAGAAATCCTCCAAACATATCTTCAAAAGATTCTTTGACTCTTATTTTTTGAACAGCATGTGACAAATGCGGGGCAGATCTGACTGTAAACCAGCAAACAACAGCCATGTGTACTGACTTGTCATATTATCCTAAAGAAAACTCTGCTTTGTTGATTATTTTCCTCTAAATGAGGCCGTGGTACACAAACTGAACATCTTGTTAACTTAAAGAAGGCTGAAAACTAGTGATTAGCTCCATAAAGCCAGGTGGAAGATGCACAACAATCTGAATTCCTTTTGAAACCAAAGCTTTGGCCACTTGGACATGAGCATGAATGCAGGTTTAAGGCCCACGACACGTCCTTCCTTTTCTTTTCTTATGCACCAGTGGGTTTCACCTACTTTGGTTTTCTGTTGCTTCTTTCATAACTCTGAATTCTTGTGGTTTTATTCGTCACCAACACTGCTGTAAGTGGGGAATTGAAAATGTTTCTTTAAAAACCTTGAAAGAAAATCTTCAGAAAATGTTTTGGAAGAGTATATTCTGAAACATCTGGAGGATTTTCAGGCACGTTCCTGAAAGGTTCCTTGAAGGTTATCTTCAGGGACCGTTTGAGGAATACAGAAATCCTGTAATCCTTTATTTATGATCAAATGTAGTGTTTCAGGTGTGCAGTAGCTCTCTCTGACCTTTGAACAAAATGAACAAAAGATTTATGATTTGTTTAATTCAGTTGTTCAAACATCCAGCTCAAGCAACCCAGTTTTCACTCTCACTACAAAGAACATGCTATGGTACAACATCAGCCCCGAAAAGGTTTGGCCAGTGTGAAAAATGTCAATCAAAACTGAATGCAATGATTTGTAAATCTCACCAACAAATACTTTACCCACAGCAGAACATAGAAAACATGTGGAAAGTGAGACATTTTCCTATTTTGTTAAAAATAGTTGCTCATCATAAAGTTGATGGCAGCAACGTGTCTGAATAATATTGGGACAGGACCATGTTTACCTCTGTGTAGCATCTCCTCTTCTTTTAACAACAGTCTGTAAACATCAGGAGACCAGTTGTTGGACCTTTGGGAGAGGAGTGTTGTCCCATTCTTGTCTGATGTAAGACTCCAGCTGCTCAACAGCTACATGTTTTCCATGTTGTGTTTTGTGGTTCATGAGTGTTTTTTGGTTGGTTAAAGTTCTGGACTGCAGGCAGCACCTAAGACTCCTGTCATATATGCGGTGTGTGGTTTCTGTTTATGAACCGTAGATGATGGAAAATTAAGTCTTTGCAAATTTACATTGAGGTACATTGTTCTGAAATTGTTTTGTTATCTATGAATGTTTTTTTTTTTAAGATTGCTGAACCTCAGTCCAGCTTGATTTCCGAGGGACTCTGCATCTCTGAGGTGCTCTTTTTATTCTCAAATATGTTGTTGACCTGTTGCCAATAATCTAATCAGTTGCAGCATGTTTCCCCAGTTACATCCCAGTTAGTTCTCCAACCTTGTTGTCCCCGTCTCAACTTTTTGAGACATGTTGCAGCTATCAATTTTTTTTTTTTTTTTTTTACTATCTATTATGTTCTCCTGTGAATAAAATAATGATTTATGATGTTTGAAAATAATTGCATTCTGTTTCAGACAGCATCCCAAATATTTTGAAACTGTATATGTCCTTCACAATAACTTTATGTCTCCTCACCCTGCATTGGTCTCCAGGGTTGAAAAAGTGGATTTCTTGGTTTCGCTATATCAAAACACTGTGAGCATATCCATGTCAGTGCTTGGGGATTAGGGCTTTATGATTTAAAGTTGAACTGATAAATGTCATTGCAGATGATATTTCAGCGGAGTTGCTGGTCATTAAATGTCTCCACTGTTATGAAAATTGATGCAGAAAATTCTGATTTACTGCCTTTTTTTCATATTCCCTGGGTTATTTCTTCTTGTTAAAACTTACACTTGCATTTTCCACAATGAAGTTGGTGTTTTGTTAGCTGGTGCAATATCAGCCTTGTGTCAGTACATTTTTGGATGTGTTATGCTCTCCAATTCTTACTCTTTCACATAACTTAATACCCACTCGATCCATTTGGAATGAAATACCAGACTAGATGCAACTCTGGAGCCACGAAGAGATTCATGCAACTCTTTTGACGATATGCTCAAGAGGCCCCGTTTAAAATGTGAAACATGTTACACAACTGGACACAGTCTTTAACAAAAAATATTTTATTTAAAAAACACCATTATATTAAAAATCGAACATTCACAAAAATATTGCAACGTTACCATCTAAAGTGTTCAAAGGCAATCTTGAAAATGTATCAAAGCAATAGGAAGATATTGCACTTTTCATGATTGTTCAGCAAATTTGACTATAAGGCAAAAGTCTACAGTTTTTAAATCACGATACATCCTGACGTCGATCCTCTTCATCATGTTGCAAATAATATACCGTTCCTTTGAACTGCAACTTATTATTATACTTTGCTCAACATCAGAATTACCCTGCAGGTAAAACATTAAAAGCATTGTAAAACATGCAGATTTAAAACTCCAACATTTGGAAACATTAGCTCTTTTCAAAACACAGTATTGTACTTGCATGCAGTCTAAAAAAAGCATGCTTGCATGGCTAAATCCATAGAAAAACCTGAAGGTGTTGACAACTCTAGGCACATGTCCCATCTGTGATAATTTACTGAAATTGCTGCATTAGACTGTAGCAAAAACAAGAACAAACAGATACTATCAGTACGTTTTAGACGGTGTTTCATAGGAATGGACAACAGGTGATGCTTCTTTTTTTCTAGGTATGCTGTATTCAATAATTAACTTCTTGCAGTTAAAAACATGAAGAACACTAAAAATATTACACCATTCTCTGATTTCCTCACTGTGAGGTCTGAATGACGCAAAAAGAGAAACTAATGTAGAGCCTAACTGGTTAACTGACCTCCAAAGAGAAAAGGAAGCACTGCATGATACATAAAGTGCTTTTGTCAGAGTCTAAACCCTGTTTCGGTTAAATATTTGGCCTTCAGGAAATGACTCCTGTGACACGGCAGCAGACAAAAGGAGTCTGTTGCATCTTACTTTGCTCACTGAGATTTTATGTGTTTCGTGACATAAATGTTGTCTCGGGGTCTTTGATGTGGTTAAAAAACAGACACACAGAGCAGCCATCACTGTATTTTTCATGCACCACTTTCACATCATGGTAGGATTGGAATAAATGCCATTGTGTTTTTGTGTGTGTATGCGTGTTTTTTATGCCATTCACATATTATACTGCTTATTTTGTGGGATCACAGCTCTCATCTCCAGTGTTTTATCTGCTTTGGTTTTCTGTTGCTTCTGCCATGGCTCGGAATCTCGAATTTTCATCTGCCAGCAAGGCTGCGGGGGAGTCAAACTCCAAAATCTAAAAAAAAACAAAACAAAATGACAGAAAAAACATCAGCACATAAAATCTGGATGTATTACTGATGCCTTCATTGCAGCAGTGTATGAACAGCATTTTAATATCTGGAAAACATGGTCCTCAGACGGCCTTGTTACACTTTGTTTTAGTTTTTACTGTGTTACCTGCGCTGATCACAAAACAGAGCACAGCTTTAGCTCTGCTTTTGACACTGACACATATTGGATACATTTACAACAGATTAAAGGAGTAAAACTTAAAGAAGTCGCCAGTTATCTAAGAACATTAAATCCTGAGTAGGAGCTATTTAACATGATCCTTAGAGAAGTTAACTCAAACTTCTAAGCAGTTTCTAATTTCTGTGCATTGTGTTTTCTACTTGCATCACAAGTCAGTTTGAGCGCCTCACAAGTAAAAAATGCAATATGTTATCCTATTCCTCAACTCAAAGTGACCAATTCACAGAGTAAATCAGGGGTTGTCTCAACTTGTAAATGGGTTTGAGGCAGCAGAGCGAACTGTACAATCAGTCATGTTGCATTTATACACACCTGGCCGTTGTCCAGCACCATGACCCGGCTGCAGCTCATCACAGTGTTGAGACGATGTGCAATGATGAGAGTGGTGCAGCTGCCAAACGCACAGCGAATGGTCTCCTGGATGAGACGATCTGTCTCCGTGTCAATAGCTGATGTTGCCTCATCCAGTATGAGTATCTAAAAATATAAACAGTAAATGTTACAGAGGGAGGCGCAAATAACAAATATCTTAATGCACAAATAATCACATAGTCCTGAAATCATGGCGCATGTGCTCGGCATATTAAATGCAAAACTCTAACCTCATGCACTGTAAATGTGGGATCATGCTTGATCAAATAGTGAATATAATGCAGTTTTAAATAACACCACTAGGTGGCAGTGGTATCCCATGCAGGAGGAGCCAGGGGAAGAGCTCATCTTCTCATTAAATGAAACTGAACAGATAGTCAGCCATTCCAAAAAAGAAGAAAGAAAAAAAAAGGCTGACATGTAAATAAAGAATGGCAGCATAATACACTCAGCACCTTGCTGTTCCTCAGGAGGGCTCTGGTCACACAGAGAAGCTGCCGCTCCCCCACAGAGAAGTTCTCTCCGTTCTCCGTCACCTCCGAGTGGAGCGAATGTGGCAGCTGGCTGACCTGAGGTAGGCAGATACAGAGATATGAGGACGGCTTCTTTACAGAGTATACAAAGGATAATTTACGATGCAATCATCTTATCACTCACCATTTCTTTTATATGTGTTTTCTCAAGCGCTTCCCAGATCTGCAAATCAGAGTATTGGTCCCACGGGTCTAAATTGCTCCTGTTGGGATATAAAGCATAATTGTGGTATTCATCAGCTGGATGAAATGTTTCACATTGAGACAGTACATGTGTTGTACTGCTGACCTCCCAACCTGCAATGACCAAGATCCCCTCTCTGGGTATCGGAAGATAAAAGTGGTAGAGGTCCATAAAGCTTCAAGCTTTTGGGTTTTGTAAAAACAATGCTGCCATTTTGTTTTTGAGTCACTCTTGCCTGTCAAATTAGGCTTCTCTGTTGTTTAATTTCTTATCACAGAGCATAGATTTCCCAGAGGAAAATCAAGCTGACAGACACAGACTGCCACACTAAAGCAAGTAATATAAGCTCCAAAAACCTTGCAATATCCAATTTCAAGCAAATTATGGAAATTGTGAATGTGTATTCGGGGAGTCAGTGACTTTATGTTAAAAAAAAAGAAAAAAATCCAAATTTTTCAAGTACAAAAAAGTAGGCTGACTAAAACCCATTTTCAGGAGGGAGTCATCATCTGTATGGGTACACATACAGACCCCCATTTTGATTTGACCTCCTGGTTGTACATAAAGACAGATTTCAAATAAAGCAGATGCCTTAGCTGAGAAGGTGTGTTTTGTTTCTCTATTTTCCCTGATGTGCTTTTTAGTCCAAGATAAATTTTGTAAACCAGAAAAATCCATTATTCATAACTATTGATGATGAAAGTAATTATCACTGGATTTACCTGACTGTACCGATGAACAGTACAGGCTCTTGAGGAATGATGGCTAGCTTGCTCCGCAGGTCATCCAGGCCAATCTGTGCAATATTGATCCCGTCAATGATGATGGAGCCTCTGCTCAGCTCCACAAGCCGGAACAAAGCTACAGCCAGAGAGGACTTTCCTGCAATCACATTCAGAAAAGATGCTGTGCTCACAAATGTGCACAGAGATGTTGCAACAGAAATGTAAATGCTATCTGAAACGCTGCCGGCTGGGGAACAGTGAAGGTCAGTCGTACCTGATCCTGTGCGGCCCACAATGCCGATGGTCTCTTCAGGCAGAATGGTGAAGGACAGGCTCTTAAGCACTAGTGGCAGATCACGTCGATAACACATGCTTACATCCTGGAAGGTGAGCTTTCCCTGCTGAGGCCAGGAGGGGGCAGGAGTGGCCGCCTCACAACTTTGTTTGGGTGCTTCACTGTCAAGACTCTGAGATAAGGAAAGGCGATGGTATCTGGTATTAATCTCTGAATCTCTGAAGAGGAACAAGCCCTCTAACTGAGCTGAAGTGATTTTCCCTCTATGAGCTTTTCTTTGCACTGGAGGGAAAAACTCAAGTTGATATTTGTATCTTTGTGGTTTGATGACTGTTGTGTGTGCAACACAAGCCTTGTCATGCCTTCTGGAGAGCACAAAGACCACACACTGAGTTTCTGTTTGCCTCCTGCTGAGTTCATCGCACATATACAATCACACACACATGCATGTCTGGACACGCTAACCGTCCTGAGTTAATCTACTGTCATACTGGCCTGGTGTTGTGATTACAGAGAGTGCAAACACATAAAAATATTTCAGTGAGTCACAAAGCCACTGCGCTTATCAATGCTCTTACCTTAATATAATGATTGATCCTTTCAACTGATGTAAAGCGGGCCTCAGTCTCAGTGAGCAGCCGCACCGTAAACTGAAACAGGCCAGTCAACTGGAATTGAAAGACAAGCAGAGAGTTAAAAGGTTAAGGATTTCCACTGTCACACTAATTACAACGACGCCCCGACTGTTTAGGTCTCAGCAATTGAGCAGCAAACGGACTTGCTGACATATCTCCTTCACAATCTTGCTGATTGATTTAAATTATCTGCAAAAGCTGGTATCACTTTGTTGATCATACCTTTAGGAAAAGCTCTGAATGTTTAAAGGAATAATCTGCAGAGTGACAGAGAACCTGCATCATACACTTCCAGTGGGTACTGAACAGCAGCTGTAAACTACAGCTCAGTTACATGCTCGGCTGTAGATGGCAGCTAAAATGCTGACTTATTTTACATGGAGCTCAAGGACAGAGGAGTTAGTGGGCAAATATCAGTAATCAGTAAAGTGAATAATTAGGGAAGATTACCCACTATAAAGCTATGGTAGGTAGAAATCAAGAGAAGGAAAATATCGATTCAACCCACTCATCTACCATGTCCAACCATTCCCTGTGATATTAGACATTTTCTCATTGCTTGTTCAAAAAGTGACTGTTGTATCTTCACTGTGGTGTTATGTTGTTTGTAAGGTATGGAGACATAATGATGTTGCAAATATGGTATGCTATTTGAAAGCATACCCTGGAGTAGCAGCATAATGAAAGAGTATACTTTGATGTCATATAGTGGAATCTTTGTTACACTTAATAGTACCTCAATGTATCATTTTAATCTCAAATCAGAGAAAAGCGTAAAGCCTGGTATCAGAGCCAAGAGAAGGTTTAGAGCTCCCATTTTATTTTATACCACTTGAATTACAATATGCTGAAAAGTTATAATGGCATTTCCACACAGTGACGTCACAAAATTTCTTGCCACCCCCAGCTTTAACCAGCTCTCATTTTACAGCTTATGGATGTGAAAAGTGACACAGTCTTAATTTATCCTGTATTATATGAGTAACAATTAAAATACATCAGGTAAAGTTCTGATCAGCAAGACTTTGCACTTATTATTCTTTTGAATTACTTGTGTGTTTCTGCACGTGTTTGTTTACAAACCTGCACCGCATATGATATGGCCAGGCCTGCATAGGCTGGTGGTATCTGATTGTGCATGAAGACAATGAGAAGTGCTACAGCAGTGATAAGAGAGATGCTGATGAGGTCCAGGCGGACAGCCAGCCAGCGCATAGCGCAACTAAAGAGGTAGTTGGTGGCCTGGTTGGTGTCCAGCAGTTCCTGATATCTAAAAAAATAAAAGAAGGAGATACTGTAAACCCATTTGAAGCAGGGCTGTATACCTCCCCAGTTCATTGGAAACTTTCCAGCACGAGGTCTGATTTATTAACAGGCTAAGGAAGAAACTGAGAAACTACATGAGAAGATAAGGTGAAATTAATGTTTAATGATTTATGTCACTGATAGATAGCATTGTGCTCACCTTTGGAGGAAGCTGTGCCCTCTTCCATAGGCGTGGATGGTGGAGAGTCCCTGAAGACTGCTGGTTATATGGGAGGTGAATGGTGATTGGCTGATGTTCTCCAGGCGCTTCAGCTCACGAATGAGAACCCTGGAAAAAGACAATAATAGTTTTTCACATTTAGCAACCGAGGAATTCATATTTTCCCGTAAAATCATATACAAATGACTGCAAATGTGACTTTGGGGAGACATAAAAACTTTGTTCTGGCTTGTTTTGTTATCCAGTTCGATTCTGATGAATTTCTGTCAAGTCTGAAACACCACAGAACTAAAAAGTTGTCTGTCTTTGAATGAAAATGAAAGGGCATTGTGTGAAATATATTCAACTAGAAATCATTAAAAGCAACCCAGGGGACACAGAAGGCAGAATGTGAAAATCTAGCTGAAAAGATGAAGCTTTGTGGAAGTGATTTGACCCACTTTAAGGGCCAGAGCACGTATGTCACATCTACGTTAAATTGATACTTGAGCTTTGTAAAATGTTGGAGGGAACACTGCAGTCTTAATGATGAAACAGAGCTGAACGGTGTGGGATTGGAAGACGCTTCAGCTCTAAAGATGCTGCTGTGTGGCAGACAGGTAATGATGAGACAATGCACAAAACAGGCATATGGCCCACGACACAGCACCAGCTTCTCTGACTGGTCACTTCTCCATACTGATGGTTGTGTAACATTACAAGTGATGGCCACAAACAAAAAGCCAAACACTTGGTAGCCAGATGTGCCGTCGATGAGGAAGTAAGAGGAGGAGAGGTTTCATGAGAAAGGTGTGGCTTCTGTCTACAAGACAGAATGACAGTGCATGGCAGTTACGAGTCACCCATGAATCATTCGGTTTTCTCATAAAAAGCTGAGATGACATGAGGAAAGAACATGACACTCCCCTTCTTCCAGGCTGTGATGCACACAAACATGTTCATGCACTGGGCAGTTTTATTGTAGAAAGAAATCAATAACAGCTGCTTTAAAAGTGGGTAATTTTAGTGGGAGTTCTACTTTGATGTAACATCCATACATATCCTGGGATGTTATTTCTTCGTAAGACACCGTATCTCATTCTTTTAAACAGCACTGCTGAAGGTTATCAATTCTTTTCATTAGCCATCAGGGAACAGCTTTTCCTTCCAGTCTTATTTCCTTTCAAAGTATATCCTTACTTCCACTTGCATTTCCCACCAACTAAGCACATCGAGAGAAGATGTTTTGCAATTAATGTGAGCTCTTAATTATCAGATCTGATAAAAGAAATCACGAATTCCAGTTTGTGTAGAAGCAAGTCATTAAGTGGCATATTGAATATAAGATATATATATATATATATATATATATATATATATAAGAACAGGAGAAGATGTTTGTTTGAGCTGCTTCCCTTTAAGTTTCATCTCCTTCTGCCCCTTCACACCACAATAATCCCAGTTTTTAAATGATGCAGTGCTAAAAATCACAGATAATTACTGTGTGCACTGGATGTGTTGGTGAAATCTTGTTTTTGCAACTTCTGACAACAATAACACAGACTCATGTTCTTCTTGATTTCACATGAAGAGGAAATAACATTCTGTGGTTATTTCCCAGGACACAAGCAAGCGAGCTATGGTTTCTCTTGGTGGATTCACCTTTATTACACAACTGCAGCAAAAACGTAAATAATGACAAAGCAGAGTCATTGGATCAGCCAGAACACTCCTGCAAAATTTACCACTGTACAGAAAACCCTTGAGACTCTAATGTTTGCAGATAGAGATTATTGCAAAGCCTCTTTCAATGTTTTTCATTTTCAGTTCTTTCGAAATATATCATCTAATTTGATCCCACAATGAACATTAATGATTGGGATAAGTCCGCAAAATCCAGTCTATAATCATAGTACTGATAGGTGTAATGTTCTCAAATCCAAGTGAGATATAGCCCATGTGAGAGCATGTCTGTGTTGAGTGAGCATAAACACGTGATATAGCTGAGAGAAAAGCAAAAAATGATCCCTTAGCTTTGAAGCTCTATGTTGATTTTCAGTTTTTAATTTACTGTAAACTTCAGTGTAATTACTGAAATCTATCTCAGTTGAAACTGAAGAATCATGCAGCTGTCAGTGGAAAATAAAGGTACATTATCATCATCCTGCAAACTCTATCCTGTGAACTAATAGCTATGATAACAACAAGAACGATGAGAATCTAACCTGGAGACACGGTTGACAATGCAGAGGAAGGCACCCAGGGGCAGGATGGAGATCAGGAACCAGGGGAAGACAATGCCCACCATCCCCAAGCAAAACAGCACCAGGGTCAGGTTCTGCAGCAGCATTTCAGCCTGCATAGTCAGACGCACATCCACTGTGGGGAGGAAAAATAAACGGACTCAGACGTGCAGTGTAGTGTCCGATATGAGACAGGGGGGGGTTGAGGCTTTTAGGGGCATTTTCACCAACAGAGAACCCATTTAGTTTAGAGTCATGAACAAAGTTGTTGGCAATTCAACCAAAAATAGGTTAGTTCCCAGCGAGAACCAGATGCCCTTCAGATCCAACAAGGAATTGTACTGAGATGGGCACCAAGATGAGTGGGCGAGTGGTAAGATTAACTGTCAGTATAGACATCTGCTGAATTACAGCAGAGGCTCAAAGGCTCGACCACAGTATGACAGATTCTTTGGTTCCCAATCTGCTTCATATTAGTGTTTTATTTTCTTTCACAAACAAGAGAGAGAAAGTAGTAAAACATCTGCAGGCAACAGAAAAAAAATATCATGCTTTGAAACAAACGCAACCATCCAAAAAAACAAAAAAACAACTCACAAATCGACATGTCAAGCAAAGACACAAGTGAAGTGGATAACAGAGAGCAACTCACAGGGGGAAATACTTCATGTCAAATCACACTGTGTCTTGGCACTACACCTTGTCAACTACGGTGACTTCACTGGCTGAGAGCTCTCCTGAGGAGAGGTTCACAGTCATGACAAATCAAGCCTCACCCTCGTCCATGTCCCTGGAGAAGCGGGTCAGGATTCGACCCAGAGGTGTCGTATCAAAAAAGTGCATGGGGCTGAGGAGTAGCCGACGGAACAGCTTGTCGTGAAGTGCAGATGCGGCCTTCACTGTGCACTGTCAACACAAACAACATGCTGCGTTTCAACATGAGTCCTGACACATGTAAACAAACAACTTGAACAAACATACGGAAACAATCGTGGCTCGGAAAAACAGACAGTTGGAAGGAAATCACACAGTGATCACACAATACAGTGGCACTCACATGTTGCCTGCAGAGTTACAAACACTACCTCACCATATGCTGAGCATGTGAACAGGGGTGGCTGGCTATTTGCTTTCCTCGCACAAGGCAGGCTGTCAAATCTTCATTTATAATGAGTTTCTGGGAGGCTTACATGAAGGTCATGACCCAATGCGCAAGAGACATTTCTCCAAGTGGACAGAAATTACATGTGGCAGCGGAGAACAAATTAATTCTATTAATGGAATATTTAACACTCACAAAGATCCCATCACAGCTAGAGGTAAAAAAAAGATTAGCCATCTTTGAAAAATTAGCAATTTCACGTGGCACGCATCAACGTGGGGGACTAACCTCAGCAATGCTGTGTCAGGATGGGTTAGCGTGAAAAAGAGGACGCGCACCCGAGGGGGCACTGACTTGGATGAGCGCACACACCCACGCGCGCCCGTCCTCGCTTCCTCTCCTCTTTTAAAATCACAGACGGACAAATAGACACAAGCAGCCTTTGTAAAGCTGTGGATAGTGGAAGTGGACAAATGCTAAATGGATTTGGCTTGCAGCCATTTTCCATTATGGTGCTAGACTCATGAGAGCATGAACAAATGACCGCAAAGACAATTAGGGAGGAGCACTTGACTGTAAAGCACTAATGATATATCTGAGCTTAATAACACTTTGAAGTTCATCAGCGTTTAAAAGAAAAGAGTCGGTGATGATGATGAAAGACGCTTACCTTCACAAACACAAGTCCTCTAACTGTCTTAAGCAGTAAAGCAGCTCCCATGGAGATGACATAAACAGTCGAGTAGTACTGAATATGAGGGTTGAGCCTCATGCTGTTGCGCGGTACTGTTTCATTCACCAGGATTAATGATGTGTTCTGAGGGCAGATGGGGCAACAAATTACAATGACTGAGTTAAAAATTGAAAAATTCCCCATTTGGCTTCAAATGAAATTGAGAAAAGCCCACTTTGGCTCACAAAAAAGTACATTAAAATCAGTCTGATGACGCTTACTATTCTAAGCACATCTCTCAACAGCAGCCACTGCATGTTTGCTTCACATCTGTTTCTCTGCTGCTTGTTTTTAATTAAGTTTACCAAGATGCTGTTACTTTTTTAATCATGCACATTCAGATTAATGCTCTGTCTGCTGCCACAACTCACTGAGGCAAAGTAGTTATTTTTCCTTTGGGAGCCAAAAACACACTAAAGAGAGGATTTTATTATAATGAAGCAGGGTCTGCTTCCAACTCACCCCACTGCCTTGCCTGATCCAGTGACTCAACCACCAGTTACTGAAGGCTATGCTGCCAGTGGTAGAGAGGAAGAAGAAGGCGTTGATGATAAAGACTAATGGACCCCCTGCTGCTTTGATGTAGGCTCCATACACAGACCAGGCCACTGCACCAGAGCCTTTCTCCTCAGCTTTCATCAGTTGTTCTGAATCCAGGGGACAAGAAAGAAGGCCAAAATAAAAAAGTTGCTTAAGAAGCTGTCACAAAGAAAATAGCATTTAACTTAATTCTATACACGTCAAATGAAAAGTGGCAGGCTCCCTCACCTCTGCTTTTGCTTTCCACCTTAGGTATGACCTTGGCAACATCAACAGCACTGTCAGTCTTTTTTGCTCCTTCCCTTTGTTGGTTGTTTTTTAAATTCTCTTTAACCAGGTTCTGAGAGACAAGCCAAGGGAACGGAGTTTTTAAGCATGCCGTAACAACACAATGAGCTTAAACAGATACGATATCGGTGACATGGTCTTCAGCAATTCACGAGTGAATCAATGCACGCATTAATAATGAATGGCCTTGTATGTATTAACATTTTCCTTCTATTGGGCCTGTCTATCTGTGCTCATGAATTATTCAGCTTGTAATGTTCAATGTTACTGTGTAGCAGGAGCAACGATGCCTTATTCAAAAGTGCTGCTTTTGTTGCTTGTGCACCCCAGGCCTTACCTCCTGTTGCATGCTGTTGAATAGGTTGGCATAGTCACGCTCTTTAGCCATTAGCTGTGCATGGGTGCCGTGCTCAGCAATCTGGCCGTCCTTCATCAGAATAACATCATCACACTCAGGCAGATACTAAAAAGGAAATATAAAATAGTAAAATAGTGAGGACTTTGCAGATATTTTATTGATCAAAACTGGAGGGTCTAGTCATTCAGGAAAGCAATGGAACATTTTCTAGAAAAAGAAAGAGACATTTTGACAGTTTAGTGGTCCTTACCTGTAGCTGGTGCGTCACAAAAAGCACCGTCTTGCCTTTAGCAGCCCCACGAATGGCTTTATTGAAGATATGCGAACCCACACAAGCATCAACAGCACTGAGAGGGTCATCAAGGAGAAGTATGGGTCGATCACTGTAGAGTGCACGTGCCAGACTCACTCTCTGACGCTGCCCTCCGCTCAGGTTGGCGCCCCTCTCCCCAATCTAGAAAGAGAAAACAGAAGTAAGTGCTCTGTGATATTTGAAAAATTGCAGTTAGCAGTTGTGATGTTTTGTGGAAGACAATACACAAACCTCCGTCATGTCTCCATATGGAAGCTCTGCAAGATCTGGGAGGAGACAGGATGCTTCCAGCACAGCGTTGTATCTGATGAGTAAAAATGTGAAAAATTTATTCAGTTCAATAATACTTCATTAATTTCCAAAGGGAGATTATATTGCTGCAGTATAAATCATCATTAAATTAAGTGAAGCAGAGAGAGGTAACGCTGAATTCTTCAGAGATCACTATGATTAGATCGGGGTGTTGTTTTTGTACCTTTCCAACAACTGAGCCACACGCACAGCATTGGCAGGTAAAACAGGTGAACACTCAAAGTAAACATTCACAGGAACTCACAGCCAACAGTTCAACAAATGGGGTGAGGAGACACTCTTTCTCAGAAACATTTCCAGTATTACGCCATCTGTTTTTAGCAAGTGCTGAAAATTCCTCCTTCTTCACTGTTATCTCTCTGTCTGCCCTTATAGTCTTAAAGCTAAGTAAAGAGATGTTCCTGCTTGTTACTGCAGCCATGTTGTAGGGGGAATTTTAGGGGGAATGTTTTAGGGATATTCCCACTGTGTCTTCATTAAGGATCCAATCTCAGCCATTTTATCTGCCACTGAGCTAACATTTCTCATGATGATCAAGAAAATAAATGCTTTAAACTTTCTCCTTCTTCATCTCCATTTTGCTCCTGTTTCGCATCTTCGACATCTCCTCTTCAAAGCACCTGAACTTGGGATCTTATTTCAAGCATTACTTGGGCTTTAGTGGGTTAAATCAGCTGTTCCTGCTTGGAAAAAAAATTCCCGAGGCCATGGTTATACATTATAAAAGATGCAAAGAAAAGTGCCATTACACTAGTTTAAATCATTCTGGCAGCGCAAAATCCAAACCAGCACTGGAAAATGTTTGAAAAAGATTGTTTCCACAGAAAAAAGCTCATTAGAAATTTGCAATAAGATACTAAGAAATACCCAATATGTGCATTCCCAATCTATTTATGGCAATCTCTGTAGATTTCTACCACACCTCTATCTGCTATGCTTCAATTAGGAATAAATGTACACTTTTAAGGACTTATTCTTGCAGCATCATGACACAAAAGTTTATCTTACTTGTCCGAGTCATACTCATTTCCAAACAGGATGTTCTCCTTCAGCGAGTCATTGAGAATCCAGGCTTGTTGGGACACATAAGCGAAGCCCCCGCTGGCAGCTACTTTACCTTCTAACAGGGTCATCTGCAACACAAAAACAGAAGGTTAGAAGCAGAGAAAACACTTGAAAACTGTTCTTTTCAAAATATATGTCCTTGCGGATATTCATGTTTGTGCCATTGAAGGGGGAAACTAGCTGAATCTGACCTGTCCAAGTAGAGCAGACAGAAGAGAGCTCTTTCCACTCCCCACACCTCCACAGATTCCAACCAGAGAGCCCTTGAAAAAATAAATCATGCGAAGCAGGTGAAGGGTTATCCAACTGTTTAAGCCACATATTCTTAATCATGTCCATGTTTTTTGTGTTACCGTCTTGACACGTAGATCGATGCGGTGCAAGGTCTTGTGCAGTGGAGGTCGTATGCTTTGGGTGGAGGAGATGGTGCTTTGCGGGCTTTCCTGCTCCATATTTGTGAGAAGACTTTGTCCATTGGGGCCTTCTTTGTTTCCCTTGGTGTCCTCTGTGGAGATGTACAGGCTAAGCTTCTCCCTGCGCAGCACACGCTTCATCCCTCCTCGCTTCTTCGGAGGTGGGTTCGACTTCTTCGGAGCTGGGGAACGCGCCTTCTCCCAGGCCAGCGTGGTGTCCAGAAATTCTACTGCGTTGGCAGGATCCTCCATTTTGACTAAAATTGTCTCTCTGACATCCATCATATAGAGCCTCTGTGGTGTGATACGAGATGGGTTACCTTAAACAACATCTGATTCAGACAATTTAATGCTGTTTTCTTTTAGGTATGACAATATCAAATAAAATCACGAAAAACAAACGCTGTTTCACACATGGCCTAACACGCGTCAAGTTATGTAAGGATGAACTGGCTGAGCAGCAATGACTGAATCACAGGGCCTAATGCCTTAAGTGGAGTCCGGGCTGTCCTTAAGCTTCTCAGTACTTTATCATGCAGTGCGTGTAAATCACAGAAGATCTTGAGTCTTTTGGTGCGTCTTTGGCAGCAAGGCTTGCTTACTTAACCTTAGCTGGCTCTGTGTAACTTCTCTCACTAACATGTGACTTTTACTCTGTGTTGAGAAACAGTATATCAAAAATGTCAGTATGTGGTGTGGGTGGAAGAGTCTTTAGCAAGAGGGTAAATCCTGCCTGGTGACTCTCATTCTGTATGCACACTCTATTTTCATCAGTCGACCTTTGACATGGTTCATTTTGACAAGTCATATGCTGTGTACATATATATTTGTAAAGAGAAAATCGTTCAGTTACTATATGCTTTTACTGTGCTGAATGACTAAAACACCTGTCGTGTAAAAACACAAAGTATGCACCATATAAATGACATTTATACGAGTCATCTTTATCTAAAATACTCTTTAAACAGTAATGTGCAAAAGTCTTAAGGCACCACTAATATTTAAATATCTTGCCAGGAAATAAGTCTTTAAGTAGTTTCCAGGAATAGTTCTCCAGGCTTCTTGAAGGACATTTCAAAGCTCTTCTTTGGATGTTGGCTGCCTTTTGTTCCATTCTCTGCCAAGATGATCCCACACTGTTTCAATAATGTTGAGGTCTGGGCTCTGGGGAGGATTCCTCCATAAGACCTGTTGCCACTGATATTCAGTTTATTCTTGTGTCATTTGGCAATAGCTCAGCCTTTTCTCCCTGTTTCCCTTCCTTAAGAATGGCTTCTTGACAGCCACCCTTCCATGGAGTTAATTTCTGATGTGGCTTCAGTCAACAGTAGATGGATACTTTACATTTTTTAGGCCTGTTACTTGTCCTCCACTGCTTTAATTTCCTCAGATTTTTTAAAGGACACACTGCACACCTTGCTGAGATATGGAAAGTTTTATGCTTATAGCTCCTTGAGAAACAACTTGATGCAAAAATGCTATTTTATGTTTTCCTTGGCAATTCTCTTAGATTAAATTAAAGTTATGGAAACAAATCATGTGTCATTTGACAGGCTGCCAGTAACAAAGTGCCTAAAGACAATATTTATTAAATTGGTTCTTTGCTAAGTTGCCTCTTATTCTTAAGCACAACACTGCTTCATCCTTTGAGTGTGGAGCCTTTTTTAAAACCTGAATGATTCATAGGTGGCTTAATAAAGCCACACATTCTTCTGAAAATAGTGAGATACAAGGACTAGACTTAAAATGACTGAAATAGCAGCCAGTGTAAAAAAAAAACTTTCAAAGACCTTCAGAAAACCTGCAGAATCTTTGCTCAAGACCACTTTAAAAGATCACAAGACAGTCTGGCTGCTTGTAAAAGAGTATAAGAAATATAAGGTGATAAGTACTCTGCAAAAGAAAGACTTTTTTCACACACGTTTATCAAAGAGACCTTTCTGGCTTTCTCACCTGAAACCTTTTAGCTGCGACGGCACCCTCTGACAGTGATCTCACGGCCAGTGGTGTGACTTTCAGGGCAAAAGTCATGGAGTTGAAAACAGCAACCACAGTGAAAGCCTGATGTAGGATGTATATAAATAG
This sequence comes from Leuresthes tenuis, assembly GCF_036924035.1. Lineage (NCBI taxonomy): Eukaryota > Metazoa > Chordata > Actinopteri > Atheriniformes > Atherinopsidae > Leuresthes > Leuresthes tenuis. The sequence continues at coordinate 10,316,542 of NW_027325365.1, read as the reverse complement.
AGAAAGTTATTTAGAATTCATTACCCTGTCTCTGACTTTGAAAACCAAACAGATGCTTCACTTCAACTTTAAAATAAGTTAAAAATGTCAAAAATATAGATTGTTTAATGTAAAGGACAATTTTTGGAAGGTTTATCATACAATTAATACAGTCAGTGGTAATTGTATCCTAATCCCACATGCAAAATGGTAAAAGAATACATTGAAAATGTTTATTATGGGCTAAATATATGAATACCTCAGCTGCTGTAAGGTCATAGCCAAGGGCCATGTGTAAGGTGAAGGTGCACACGCTTGCTATCACCACGACAATTGGAGCCACACCCACTGTGAGACTCTGGACGACCCCAGCTCTCTCCAGTATCCCCCGCTCCTCTGATCGCACCTCTGTGAAGAAAACATGAAAGAGAGACATGACTAAAAGGAAAAGAAAAACAAAAAGTGGGGGTTGAGTGGCTCCCAAAGGGTTTTCCAATGAACATTCAATCAACAGCACCCCCAGAGCCACTAACCAACACAGCACACAAAAACAAATACAAGAGGGAGGACAAGAGCCTCCCTCTTGAATGAGGCTTGAAAACCTACTGAGCCTTGATAACTCTCCAAGCCTAATGCTCAAATACTAACCCCTTGGTCCCTGTTTGTAGCTCCCACATGCATGACCTGACTGCTTTGTTAACCCAGCACACCGGGTGCAAATACAAAAACAAGAAGCTTGAGAATCTTAAGCTCAAGAAACACAGTATGTGAAATAAGAGAACTCTGTCCCATCTGGATTTATTTTAGATGGTATGTGTGTTCTCTTTGAACTACAAAAGGATGAGTCATACATCTTGGGTAAAAACACTGATCATTCATGTAGCTGGGATACTAATTAAAGGGAACGACATTGTAACCCTTAAGGCTCATTGGCGATTAAAGTGAATACCAATTAATTATCCCTCTAATAGTTTATCACTTAACAGCAGTAAAACTAAGCCCCACCATGTTAATCTGGAGAATGATTAAAAGAGGAGAAAAAATCCCATATCCACAACCTACAGCAAGGACCACATTAGAAAAGGCCACTGCTAATTCGTAGATGAGAACAACAGCCTCAGCAGACATTTAAGATGCCCCGAACCCATAATAACCTTGAAGATGGTGGACTTCAGGCATTGGTGATCTTGCCTGTTTACTGATTTCAGGTGATAAACTGATCATTTGTGAGTTAAAATAAAGTGACATAATATTCTGAGTGAGTTGGCAAATAAAAGTCCCAAAACATGCATTCAATTGTACAAAGCTCTCTTAAGAAGCTGCGGTAATTGACCACAAACAGGAAATGAGCACTGCGTATATCGCTGAGTCACTTAGGAGCATGACAGCCACTCACTGTGAACGTTCTGTGCAAAAGCATCTTCCCAACAATACATTTTGATGAACTTTATGCAGCCCAAGATCTCGTTCATCAGCCTTACGCGCCGGTCAGTGACTGACACGCACTTCTTGCGGAAATACGCCGTCAGCCTCGATGCAAGCATCTGTCCAGACAGGAACAGTGGAAATGATGACAAGAGAAATAAGTGGCAGGGGAGGAAATGAAAGTAGACACAATCACATTAGCTGTGCTACAGGCCTGTCCTGGGGACCAGAGTGATAAACGCCTTTCACCATAAATACCAGAGTCTCTTGCTGTCGGGCTATGCCTTAGGCCGAGTGTAATTTGAAAATAACAGACAAAGTTGACAGGAGATTGATAGACACATAGTTATGATGCTCTCAAAAAGTGCTGGTGGGGTTCTTTAATCGCCTGATTTAAAGAGATGACTACTTGTGTCTTCTACTAACCAAATTACGTGAAGTTGTAGCTCAGAAAATAATGAGTCAACAGCAATAATTGTCCGTGGTAATTAAATTAGTTTAAACTTTTAGAGGCTGTGATTAAATTGCTTCTCGTTGCTATAATGAACATGGTCATTAATTGGTGTTTATAAAAAAAAAGAAAAAGTTGGTCATCAAATTACACTTTGCTGTTTGGAGTAATTTGTCCTTTACTAACAATCAAATTTTCCCATGTTTCCTATGTTCGTGCAGAAGTCGTACCATTGTAGGGTAGAAGATGATGAAAATGGCTGACCCCAGCACAGCAGTGGGGCCCAGGAAGTAGGCGGTGTAAGACAGACCCAGTATCCCCACCAGGGGCCCTCCTGCCAGCAGGCAGCCCACTGACACTGCTTCATACAGCCGCTGGCCATCACTGGAGCAGATGTTGATCAACTAGGTGTGGAGCAATTTGTACAACAAACTTAATTAAAATCTTTTGTGAGCTGAGCAATTTCAAACAAGGAAAACTAAGACTATAAGACCAAACAATCAAAAAAGGAAGTTGTCTTCATTCCCCAGTTTACTTGTTAAACCGTAGTTCTTTTAAAGCCGTTTAAGGACTAATCTTAGCAAGCCGTGCTTCCTTCAGGCTGTGAGATTTGGCAAGATCTAAGCACGGATGTTGCAAGAGTATAAATGAAATCCATCTCAATCATTTGTATGTGGCGCTCAGAGGTGCGGGATTATGTTGTTAATTTGGAGATGAGTCCCCCGAGTCACTTACCTCGCCTGGGCTGATGTCTTTAGTGCTTCGCAGGCGGAGGATCTTCTGGAAGGCAAAAGTAAGAGCTGCCCCACGCAGACGAGCAGCAGTGCGGTAGTTGACGGCCCACATGAGCGCCAGAGACCAGGAACGCATCAATTCCATGAGGAAGATCCCGGCTACCAGAGACAGGCCGTACAGTACATAAGTCTGTGAACTCTGGGAGTACTCCAGCAGAGCTCGTACCAGGAGTGCCTGACGACGGACAGTGAAAATGGGATGAGGGAACACACAAGGAAAGAGTAGCAGGGAAAGAACAAAGATAAAAGAGAGACATTGAGGAGATTAAGATGGGGCAGAGAAGGAGCAAAAAAGAAAGGGAAAAGAAAGAGTCCCATTTATAAAATGCCACAGATATAGATAAGAAAGACAGAGACGAGAAGTATGAAAAAGATTAGAAAATAGCATTAAACACTTTGTGTTTAAATCAGTCAAATTAGATAAAAATGGTTAAGCTGCAGAACTCAGTATTGTTTTCTCAGCATGCACATTAATAAATCAGATAGGTATGTGACGCAAATGCCTCATTGTGTAAGAACTAAATCCAGTTAATGCTCTTAGATGTGGGTAGTAATAATCACAAAGAGCACACATACCAAAACATCGAAATAAACTTCTTAGGGCAGAAGGAACAATGTAACCAACTCAGAAACACAAACAAAACTCTTCACTGTGACTACTGAACTAATTTCTGCTCAGGTTTAGAAATGAGCAAACATTCAATCTGTATTCTAATACACATCAAAAAGCATTGTTGAAATCACAAGTGTGCCAGATAAAAAGGACGGCGCATTTCTGGACCAAAATGTGAGGAAGTGTAAACCAGCTAATCTATGTTATTAAAATTGATTTTACTATCTAAGGCTTTGTAATCCACCCTTTAAATACCCAGACCGGCGTGAAACAGGATGAAGTGATTTTCAGAAAATACGTGGACTTGTGGCTCCAAACTAGCGACCATGCTGAAAGACATATTAGCCAAACAGAAGCAATAGAAAATGAAAGGAGGACTTAGAGGGTACTCACAGGCCCAATGAAACCTGCCACCATGGTGAGGAGGAGGGAGAAGATGGCCACCAGCATACGGGTTTGGCAGAACCTCCAGAAGACTCTTATCAGGGATGCCCCCTCTCGTCCACGTCTTTTTAGCTCATCGTGCCACAAAAATTCGAGCCTGGAACCAACGACCAAGAACAAACGACATGCACTGTGACTGGGCTTAATTCAAGGAGTGAGAAGACTCAACATCTGGTCAAACATTTTTCCTCTCTTTGGCATATGAGTGTGGTGTCAGTCAACAACATGTAAATGTTGGTCTTTGTGAAGGGAAAAAAAAAATCAGTGAAAACGTTATTTTATGTACTGCTCTCTACCCTTAAGTGATGTAAAAGCAGTTCATCAGACTGCCTAAAAGCACAAAGTCAGGTATAAATGGTCTGACTGGCAATCATTCCAGTTAAAAACCACCAGAGGAAAATGAAAGCAGGCAAGGTGATAATAATGCAAAGGTGACCTCCAACATACAATCATGAATGATGCATCACATAATTAGACTGAGAAAGGTACCAAACATGTTAAAGATCTGCTAATGTGCTCCTACTGCTGCATAAAACCTCTTAAAGTGGGTAAATATCTTGTTGGCCAAATACTTCATGGCTAATGACTCCATAAACCAGCAGCAGAGCATCTGCAAAAGCTAATTTATGCCCAAACGTCTTTATTAAAAACGTATCAAATACAACTCTCACAGCCTGATAATTACAACTCGAAGTCCAATGGTGCTAAATATAAGAAATTATAATTAAAAAGCAGCCAAACGTTGCTTGGATGCAACTTTAACCACTGACAATGTGAGGAGTATTAGGACCATAATAAGGATGTATTTCTTAATCTAGAGATATAATAGAAATACCAAAAACAAGGTAAATCAATTTTATTCTCAACAGTAATGTTGATTATAAAGTTCATCACATTAGGAGTGAGACTGAAAACTTTCATTGTGAAAACATGCAGCTCTTGGTACAATCTCTTCAAAGTCCTAACATAAAGCCCCGTGCTTTATGTGCTAAAAGAGAAGCTATTTCAATCATCTTACAATTTATAAGACCAATTTTGTCTTTTTGATACAGGTAGGTGCTTTTGTCCATATTATAGTCACTGATGCTGGTAGTTTGATTGTTTGTTTGTTACACGCTGAAAGTTTGACTTGATTCCTTCCTCTGCTCTTTATCCTCTCAATGATGCCCTAAGACACCATCACAGAAGTCTTCTATATGAGTACAATAAAACATAATACAATACCAACAATATGTAATGCAAATGTATAGTTTTCATAATCAAAGTTAACTTAATTCTCACTATTTAAAAACTCAATGATGCAACACTAGATCTTAAGTGTGGGCTTAGACAAATGGAAATGAGAACACCAGGGCAACAGTATGGGCTCCTGAGGAGGAATTATTTGCTTTTAAACAGGACTGAAATGTTTATAACAGCTAACAGCCAGATGGCAAGCGAAGCTGATGTTTCAAGAGCATGTTGGCTGGGACATCGCGTTCAAGATTCGCACCTCACTGAGCACCAACAAGTGTCAACTCTCCCAGGGAGCTTTTCCAATTCCCCCTCGCGCCATCATCTCTGCTTTGCATTGCGGTTGCATAACCGTTCTTGCTATGTAAACGCAAGATAAAGCCCCCCTCTGTTACCATCGTGATAGCTTTGTACTCCTTTCCTGCTTCCCTTCTACCAGCTCTTAAACACACAAAAAGCAGTGGCAATAAACCACCAGGCCCTAAACCACAATCTCTCTGCAGAAGAAGTCACTAACACCACATGCAGTTGTCATCAGACACACGTTTCAACTTCCTCAAATAATCATTCTCCTCTGTACTGCCCAGTCATGCCACATAGACGTGACAGCACACGAGGAATGGACATTTCAATGAGCAGCAGCATCCAACTGCCCCATAATAAGCTTATTGTATGTCCTGATAGTTCATTCAGAGAATTTGTGTGTTACTGTTTCTCAAGCTGTGGTTTGGCAGTCAAACAGAGACTTTTACCTTAGTCAGTGACAGCTAATTAACGTCACAGGGAGACACTGTGTGTTGCAGGTAGAGGAGTAACATAAGCACCCAAGTCAGGCACCAACTCTCACTGTAATCTCTAATCCCTGCTATTCTTAGCACCCCCATGCCGACACAATGTTCCTGTATTAGTAAAGAGAAACAGGCTGTTCATCAGTTAAATCGCACAAAAGTGACAGAAAACTAACAAACAACAAAGCCCCTAACAAATCTAAACACCTAAGAACAGAGGCTAGCAAAAGTTCTGGTAAAATCCCTGTTACTGCGAATGACTAAGTGAGCCAAACATGACCCGATTTCCAAAAGCCACAACATCAAAGATGATGCATTTGTTACACCTTTCTTACTTTAAGAAAATGGAAAAGCGCTTGAAGCAAACATTTGGGTACAAAGCATTGCAAGTACTTAGTAACACACTCGTAGGGCAGTGACTCTTTCCAGTCAGCGAGAGCCTTTCACTTCTTGTTTAGGATACATTTGCCTCGTCTGCATGCAAATTGCTACTAGTTCATTGAGATGCCTGCACACACTGCTCTTTCCAGGACTATGCATAGATTTTTGATGATGTTTAGGTGACTGTGAAGGCCACGGTAAGGCTTGAGCCTCTTTAGGTAGTCCATTTTGGATTCTGAAGTGTATTCAGAATCACTATTTTAATTTAATCATATATCACAGTCTATGCCGCAGAAAGTGTGGTGTTTGCTTCCAACTTTCCAAATATCTAACTGACTTGTTCTTCCCTCAGCCAGTGAATTGCTCCTTGTGCCACCAGCTGTACCATTGATCAGTCCATCCTCATGCTAAACAGTTTGAGAGGTGTTCTTTTCATTCAATTCTGCACCAATTTTTCTCTACACATATATTTGCTCTTTGTTTTAAAAATCTGCATGTTGACTGCCTCAGTCCACAGGAACTGTTTGCACAAGGGTCACTGCACAGTGGAATCGTGCACCACCACTCTGACAATCTCCCCGAGATGCAGTCAAATGAAGACTTTGTTTTCTCACATCCCATGAACACTTTTCACAACTAAGGAAATGACTACCCTCTTATAGCTATTTTCTGCTGTGTGGATATCTGCTTAGAGGAGTGCATGGCAGGACAATATCTATGTTAGGTCCCTTGACCTTTCCAAATGACACATGAAAAACCTATCCAAGAGATAAAATCTGTTGGGGTGCTCAAACTTTTGTACGCCAATCCTTTTCCTTTGTTTTCAATTTGAAGTTTTCCATAAAATTAGTTGCAACATGTTCCTCCAGCTATTTCTTTTAAGTACCACTTGTTTAGCCCTTCGGTAACCCCATACTAACTTTTTTTGATTTTGATAAAATTTATATCAAAAATTGATCAAACTTATAAAAAAAAGTTGTAAAATGTCTCACTATCAAAACTTCCTACTTTTTGGGATGTTTTTTCCCAAATAAATACACTTTAAGGAGAGTCCATTGCACAGATTGTTTGTAATCATTTTTGGCAATGATTTGGGTTCATAGAGAAATCAGCTATGTCCAAGTTTATGTTCCACATGAAATACAAGTCCAATCAAACCACCTTTTGGTTTTTGTTTTGTTCTGAGATTTAATTTTCTCGACAATGAGCAGACTTTGAGAATAAAATACAGGGTATATTACCAGAAATATCCTTTAAAGGGGAACCCTGAGGTGACAGACATCATATACGACACACAAAAACTGGGTGACTTGGGGTCATTGGGGGCCTGAGAGCAAATGCTTTATATGTTGACACATTTTCCAAGAAATTCTTATTTATTCTACTTCATCGTCTCAGCTTCAAAGTACTGGAGCTTGGTGGGAAATGTCTGTCGGCATCAAGTTTCTTTCATGAGGCAAACGTCAGCAGTGCACCGTTACCTCACCTTTGACAGTTGACTGTGGATGCCTCATGGCAAGACAGTCCCCATACGTCATCTATAACCAAGCTGGACGCCTTGTAGGCCTTCAGTGCCAGTGGGGAGAGCCAGTGCAGCGTCATAAATGAGAAGAGGCCAGCGTTATCGACTGGGTGCTGATGCCTAGAATAGAGTAGAAGACGTGAAAATGGGTGAGATGTCTAAAAGTGCAGGGCCCACACAGAGGCGCAATGTTGGCAGAGCAGGCCCATGTAGGTTGCTGAGAAATAAGCGGCGCCTTTGCTCGACAGTCAATGACAGGTGAATCATGCCTGCAGTGTTTGGACAGTAATTTGCACGCTCCTCAGAGAAATCTAAGAGAGCAGCGAAAAAAGAAAAAAAAGGTCAGGGGCAATTTATCAGGCGGCATATGTTCAAACATGGTGGTGTGTGTCTCTGAGGGATAAGTTCCCATCCCTTATCAAGGCCTCCTGCTACACCCAAACAGTCAGGACATTAAACAGGCAGCGAGCAACAAATGTTCAGTATGCTGAGCTAAACTGTCTGCTGTCATATCTCCACTCATCTGGCCAACATAAACTTTAATGCAGTTTTGTTTACTTGTGCGTGATCCTGAAGGGCTTTAAAAGCTGCAGGCTTTTACGGTAGCGGCCTCGTGTTTTCGGCCCCCTCTCCAGCGATGCCTCTGCCTCCTCCTCCTCCAGCTCTGGCAGTGGTTGTGGGGAGGACAGGGACAGGCCCTCCACCCGCCCGGCTGCTTCCAGGGCATCTGGGAACATGGCAGGTCCTCTGAACAGGGAAGAAACAAATAAATGTATGCATTAATTAGCAAAATGCATTTTTGAACTGTGATAAAAGCCTTATAAGATACAACTACTGGTGTTAATCACAAAATGCAGACACTGTCACAGAGCAGCTAATTGCCAAATCTATGAAAACAGTAACTTCAAATATCTGATTACACTCAGATATTCCATGTCGGCAATATAAACTTTCATGATTGACAATCTGGCAATTATCTTTGCCATGAGTCTGAAATTACGCTTCTATAAGATAAGCACATTTTCACATTAGAGGAGCTGGTTCCTGTTAATTCACTTTTTTGTTCACAAAAAATACTCTAAACCTGACATTTCCAGCCAAAGTCTCAGTGAGATAGATCAAATGCAGTGCTCTGCCTATGCCTTCATTTAACCAAGAGAGCTAGTACAGAGGAGTCTTTTGCTGAATCACCCTCTGAGACGCAGATAGTTTTGAGAAATCTCCTTGCTCACAGGTCATGGCCCCCACTCTGGCATACAGTGCTTATCTATTTAAAGACAATCTGCCAGCAAGCCTGGGAGCTCAGGAGCAGACATCTGAGCTGCCGGTGCATCCAAACACTGTCACTGATCCCTCCTGTAGCAAAGCTCTGTGACAAGGTCAGCCCCAGCCGGTGTGGGGCGCAGATATCTGTCCAGGGAATGTAGTCGATGATGAGATCCAGTACAGCTAGTTCCAACTGGGGCAAAAGCAGAAACTGATACCATAAATTCTGCTGGAAAATATGTTGCGACACATAGTCACTGCTGTTTTGATGGGCACCAAACTTTGGTGCTGAAACAGAGTACTACTGTGTATTTGCGTTTCCATCTGTTGCCCACAGTGTTTGTATCATGTGAAGTTTGTCATATGGCTGCAGATTTTTTAGGGAAACACTGGCCATTATTCGCTACAGTCAAAAGCTCTGCAGCCATGAATTCCAAAAGTCCCTTACATAAAGAAACTAAATTAAAATGCTTACATGGGATGGAAACTTGACTCGACTGCCTCATTAAAATGTCACACAACACAGCACTCACACAATAACAAGGTTACGTTCCAGCTGATAGCAGAAACCACACACAAGGAAACCAAAATAGATATCTGAGCAAATAAAGTTAATAAGTACAGCTAATGTGCACAACAAACTGACCCACGATATCAGAGATACACACTTTGTTTGCCTCACGTTTTTAGAAGTTATCAGCGTGCAAAAAGATAAGGTTCTTGTAAACACAACTTGAGTCATATACAGTTTTACATTCAACCAATTTCTTTCTTGAGGGTTGTTTGATCAATTTAAGAAGTCATCACTGATAACAGATCACTCTACACTAGTTAGAAATACTTCCAAATATTCTAAAACTATTATCAACCTGCCTCATTATCACGATACAACTACTTTTTCTCTTGGTTAGCATCTGTAAATATAAAGTGACTGGATAATGGCAGAGTTTTCATCAGTTCCACACTTACATTCAAGTCAGTCCGGTTCGGGTCACCCTGGTAGCAGTTCACTTCTTAGATGTTGTATTTACAACAAGGAAGCACAGATGAGGATGACCATGGTGCTTCTTCTCTCAGTTTTGTCTTTAAACCTGAACTTCGTCTCCGCACGGGAACATCCTCTTCAGAGCCGGATGAAAACACAGCGGGGAATCATGACAAACTTTACGCCTCACGTGTATACAGGACGTGCTGCTTCCTACCGGCGGCGTCCACGGCTTCGTTACACTGTCACATAACTGCTTCACATGAAACCCTACAGGGAGAGGAATTCCCGACATCTCTCTGATGTCATCGCGTCTCGGCCAACCGCGGACGCTGCTGACAGTCACCCTGGTAACGGAAATAACAACCAGGAAGTGTTTGGTCCACGAGATGTCCGCGTTCCTTTAGGAGGGCGGAGTCAGAGACATTGGAGGCGATCTGATTGGCCTCTCAGATGGTCAACACGATAAGTAACCGGCCCCACATGTCTGTAGTGATGGGCGAGGACAGGATGAACGCAATTATGACGGTGCAAAAAACCCACATGAGGCTTAAGTGTGGACACACTCTGGGTCTTTTTTTAGCTTAGATATTTAATACTTTCTTTAAGAAAAGCCATTAAACACATCAGTGGTGCCTTTTGATATGAATAAACAAAGACAGAAAACACAGACAGCTTTATCTTTAGAGGTATATCTATGAAGAGTGTTTACATTGCAAAGTAAGTATGAATACAGACATGCTTGTCAGCTTATGGTGGAGGAAGGTGCATGTTTATAAATGATCTTGTGGTCTTAAAATATTTATTCTAACCTATGAAACTTCACTTGTCACTGAACCCACCAGGTAAGGATAAACAAAGTTATGACACGGATCTGTCTCCATTTTTTTTAACAGAACCTCTATAATTATAATTAATATTTTGTCCTAAATGTACACATGAGCCCAAATGACTGAGGACATTCTTTTACACATCACCCATTGTGCACATGTTCACATCTAATGAAAATAAATATTATTTTGTGTCAAACAAATTACAGTCTTCACTCACACACACACACACAAATCAGAACATCTGAGACATACAGAGGAGTTTTTGATGTTCTGGTGACCTGAGATTGTTAAGCTATAGTGTTCATCAAAACACTGTTATTGATTGGAAGACTTCCACAAACCTCTCTCTTGTGCCAGGTGATTTGAAACTTTCTTCATGTAAATGATAAGACTGAAAGCTAAGCTCACTCTGTCAATAACAGCTTCACTGAGACATGTTAAAGCGTCACGTCAAGCAACAGAAATGTATGAGTCACAGCCACGCACAGCAGCGTGGACACAGAATCACCCAAAACAACAATATAACTCGATCCTAATTCAAATGAATGGATAACAAACAGCTTGTGATCATGTTAATCACGATCCTGTTAATAAGCCATGTGTAATGAAGTAGGGAAACATCAGTCAGTCCACAGGACCAGGACTGGGAAACACTGAATAGATTACAGGTGAAGTGCAGCAGCAATGCAAACACAACCAAACGGGACGTACTGTAGCCAGAAGCGAGGCGTCATTCCTGAGCCTCTGTTTGTCTAGGTATCGTTCCTCATACTCCACCTGCCAGGCTATACAGCACAGGCTAAATAGCCTGTGGTGTATTGTTTCTCCTCATGTGGGTCCTGGGGCATGTGGTGGCTGTGACTGATAGGTGGTCATTTTCTGTTATTTGGAGTCATACCTGCTGTCACTGGTTTGTGATGATTTGCTGTGTTCCAGGTTTTTACTAAGCAGTTCTTGTAGCCTGTAGCCTTTTGTGTCATGTGTGGTCTCTCGAGCATGTTGTGACTATGCTTGATGCGTTTTTTTCCGTGAATTTTGGTTACATCTGCTTTCACTAATTTTGTGTCATCTGAACAGCTCTTGCACTTGCTGATTAGGAGCCGATCGATAGGGAGTTTTTATGTCTTCTTTAACACTGTTGTGCACGTTTCCTTTTTTTTTAAAGATTCATATTGATTTTATGTATATGATCAGTTTGTTTACATATCACATCTGGAACAATATGAAGCCTCTGAATGTTTGACCTGTTTGAAGAAAATAGGTTCAATGTGAAAATATTACTTTAATCCACCATGTTTTAGTTTTTATGGCAGAGAACGAGATAATTTATGCAAACGTCTTTGAAATTTTGCCTAATACATATCACACAGCTAAAGATCCCTTTATATTTTTCAACTGAGATAACATATATGGTTATATACTGACAAAGCCCTTGAAGTAATGCATCTCCTGAAGTCTGGAAGAAAATTAAGATCTCCAAATCCAACATGGCTGCCCCGTTCCAAAAAGGTTTGAAAGCTCCAATCATACACAGTTTAGTCACTGAACATGTTGCTATGGTGTCTGAATGCATAAAATACTACATAATGTGTCGTTATCAGCTATCACTGGTGAAGTATGCCGACAGCTTGTTTTTCTCTCAGGTGCCTTTGATTCAACAAAGCAGGAAGGCAGTCACTCTAATAGAAGTACTTGGCCTCAGAATAGGATGTCATTGATGAAGACGTTCATCGATTAGCCAAAATGAAACTCAGGAAAGAGCCTTAAATGCATACTTACATATCTATACACTAAGTGGTCAAGGCAACATGTATGTAGACATACCAAACAGCTGTTATCATCAGTGCAGACGACTGTCTACACAGAGAATGATTACAACATTTATCCATGTGTTTGCACCGAATTCACAATTCAATAGTTCAGCTATTCTAGTATACTATACATACTGGGCATGCATCCAACGAGAGAAAACAAAGATCGATGGGGTTTCGAATCCCAATCTGTCAACCTGCACACTAATAAGGTTTCTGTGTATATTAAGCGATCAATATGAATGTGAAATAAGGCAAACAAAATGAGAATGCATGTCACTTGGGGCAGCCTTGTGCTCAGGGTGGTTTAGGCCATCTGAATTCACTGGACTCGACAACAGAGACATGAAACCAATTACCTTGCATTTTGTTGAATAATTTTTCAGAATATTACGGACAATCTTCACAGTTTTCAGATGCTGCTTCTGTTTTCTCGTCTTTATTTTTTTCCTGTCCTGCTAGACGGGATAGTCTGTCGCAGTCTCACTGTCAGTTCTCTCTCTGCAAGGCTCACAGAAAAAAACCTAGCAACACATGAAACGACGAAGGAAATCATCCACGGGGTCTCACTTTACTGAGCTGGGAAATTTGCTGAACTTCTGCAATCAATGCTTTCAATGTGGACTTTGCTATCAACCCCCTGAGACATTTACGATAACAGCTAAGCCACAATTGCGTCTGGAACACAGTACAATCACACAGTTTCTTCTTTTCTACCAGTATTGCATGATTTAAGAAGGGCAATGCTGCTGCTGCTGATAATGGACATGTTCCGTGAAAGCACGATCGATAGTCATTTTTATGAGTGAATTTAAGCTGAGAAAAATTCTCCAATCTAAACCTATGTGAAATTAACGCAAAAGAGACTTAAAGTGGACTTCTCTTGACAGTATGTTGCACATTTAGAATCAGCATGCTGTAAAATGTCAGGCCGCAGGCTTCAGTTTCCATCTGTTATTTAATATTTAACTTTTTGGAACATGATACACTGCAAGCTTTCAGTTTCCATGTGGGATTATTAAAAATACTTTCAGTTCAGTATATCGAAGGTGGCTCTATATGAACATTTCCTCCATCAAACTGAAGTGCTTCTCTCTGTGACATTAAATTAGCTTTGTTATCTGCAGGAGAAAAAAAATTATTCATCTAACAAAACATGTATATGTGCAGGTCTGAAACAGGTTTCGTCTGATAATGGACATCTGGTAGCATGTGAACAGGGCTCTCAAGTCTCACGCAATGAGCGCGAGACTCACGCATTTCAACGAGTTCACATACATATAACATCAATTTCTCTGGCGCGCCGCTATGGGACCTAACTCACTATACAGTGTGCTCACTCTTGCCTTCATTCAAAACTTGAGAGCCCTGCAAGTGAACCTTAACTTTATCCAAATGCATTTTCTGGTTTATCGAGTTTGGTGCCACCCTGTGTAGTTTTCAAGTTTAAAGCAGGGGCAGATATTTGTGTGAGAGGAAACCAGACTTCTGCACATCCTCTGTTCTACTTTCAAGCTTCAAATAAAATGATGCTTGTGACCAAGACTTTGATCAGTCACAGCTCTTCACAGACCACGTAAGGTGAGGTAGTGTACAACGTCCCTGCTCAAAGAAGAATGTGATGAGTAAACCACCAGTTGCCACAAGTTCCCACTTAAGAGAATGGAGTCTGAGAATTAAGGTCTATCTTTAGCATTTACAAAGGGAGTTAATATACATGTTTGTGAGGGCCAGAGGGAATTATGGCTTGTAGGGTTATCCTCCGGAGAGAGCTACTTAACAGTGACTTCTAAAAAAAGGTCTGCAACTGGCCAACGCCTATTTTCAATATTTACTTTTTTTTTGTTGCTTATTATCATTTTAATCAATCAGTGTAAAATGTTCAAACTGTCAAACCTTGTAACAACTACTACAGCCATGTCAAGTTATCAAGTTGTCAATCCAGTAGATATTTAAAAAAAGTGTGAGAGGCGTGATAGGCAGAAAATGAGACTACCTACTCCCTGGATTAGACAAACGAGATGAATTATTTGCGCACGAGCATTGAACATGTGTCAGCAAATTAAACACCGACGTTAGCGCCAGCTAGTGGTCCCAAACGTCAGTAAATTCCAGGTAAGATTTCAAAATGCACAACAAAATGGTTGACTCAGTGTGCTATAAAGTGAACGAGTGTGCAATTCTAACTGAACCACAGGGTCTGTCCGAAGAAAGGGCAAATGAGAAAACAATATGGCGTCCAAACAAACCGACCGTTAACTTCGAATTCAAACGTTCGTGTTTAACGTCTTTAGTTTAGCTTTGGCATGCTAATATTTAGCAATTAGTGGATATCAAACGCAAATATTTTAAGTCAGATTCAAGGAAGAGAATCTGCACTAACCGGAAGGAGCAAAACACTGAGTTTAAACACCTGATTCAGGGGGAAAAAAAGTTATGAACAAGCTGTAAAAAAATTATGTGGAAGTTGGCATTTTAACACGAATAGGAAACACGAAATTCTTTGAATTAAAAAAAACAAACTTAAATCCACATATGAAACGTATTATGCTAATGTGTTAGGAAACAATTACCTGCACATCCAGCAGACCTTCAGATAAGTCCTATTTAAAAACATGGAACCATTTTTAAATGAGTTAGTTCACCATGGTAATGATGTGTATCTTAGGAAAACACTCCTGATTTTCAAATAAAACGTGACATTTACATCCTAATGTTATACTTATGAGAAAAAATGGATGTGGTTATTAGTCTTTGCCACGTGAGAGTACACTGTACCTGATTTAAAAAGTTCTCAATCCATAATCCCTTAAACAAACAAAAAATGTATTTAATTTGTCACTTATTCACATTTACTGGCAGGTTTGTTGCTTTCTAATTCATACTGTCTATGTTGTGTTTTCTCAAGTGCAATTTTAAAACTCTGAGTTGAAAGAAATCTACATCATTGTTACACAGCATTCAGATCAGATCAGCCATCTCTACAAAGATTATGCTCCACTTTCTGCAGATCATAAATTGGAAAGCAAACTTTGGTACTGTTAGATGTTACATGTCTTCATTTTGCCCAGAGACCCCAAAAAATATGAGAATAGACCACACAGACAATCTTGAAGTCAAAGTCAGGTAAACACTGTCCCTGCTAAGAGTAAGTGGATCAATCCCTGTATCAATCATCCATCCATCCATCCATTTTCTATACCGTCAATCCGTTAATCGGGTAGCGGGTGGGCTGGAGCCTATCCCAGCAGTCATCGGGCGAAAGGCGGGGTACACCCTGGACAGGTCGCCAGTCCATCACAGGGCCCCTGTATCAATCATTTAGATAATAGTGTTGATACTGGTATTGGATCTATCCTAGCATGATGGGATTGATTTGTATTTTTTCTCCTGTACAAGGCAGGAACCAAAAGGGGCCCTCTGGGAATATTTTCTTGGACATATAAGGCAAGAGAATGACATCCAATAAAAGGTTGGTGTAACACAACGTAGTGCTTTGTTCAATTTGCACCGCTCAAATAGGGAAGGGAAAAGAGTGAAAATTAGATTTTCTTTTTTAGATCACTTTACTGATGGAAAAATGTCCCTCTGTTTAGTTTTTAATTTGTCACACTTGGGTTGTTACCTTGGAGATTGATGACATACAATATTATCATGCATGAATCTTTTTTTAATAGAGTCTTTGGAGAAATCAAACAAATCACTGAAAAGCATGTGTTGTGTTTGTTTGTCTGAGAGAAGATATAGAAACTAGTTCAGAATTTATTAAATGGTTTAAGGTTGGAGTTACACAGCGCTGTGGACCTCTCTGCCAGACAGTCTGATCAGAAAAAGGATATCATTCATTTGGAAAATAAACTTTTATTGTGCTACACAAATGTGATTTATATATTATTTGTCCAAAAGTTGGGGAGAACCTGTGGTTTAGACTTGGCATTCCCTGATTGGTCTGATATCAGCCCATCTGCTCCATTCAGATGTTTTCTCTTTTGTGGGAAAACTCCTGCCTATCTCCCTGTGTCCGGTACTTTTCCACTATATGCGTCATCCCACCTGTCTCGACTCCCCCTGTAAGCATGTAGCAGTTTCTCTCAACTCAGGGTCTTTCCTATTTTAACCCTTCACACCGGGTTGTTCCCTTCAAAAAGGAGCGCTTAACAACAGTTGTTTTAGGGAGTTATTTGTACGTTTTTCATTTGAAAAAAAGCTGACAAGAGTAATAGAAGAGAGACATTTCATTTAATTATATTATCATTTCTGACACCCCCCCCCCTTTTAATACTAAAAGCTGCTTCATATCTGTACTTGGGGTTAATATGGATAATCTTGACTAATTATCAGCAGAAATCCAAAACATTTAGTAGTTCTAAATAGTATTTTGATGATGTATTGACCACATAAAACAAGACACACTGCTTTGCCCTGCATGAAAGTACGTGAGCTATATTAAAAAGTAACGGTATTAGTGTTGTTTTGGTATTGGATGATACCTGGTTCAGCAGAATTGGACACTACTGCCCCCAGCTGATGAACAGATTTGCCCTCTTTGATTTTAAAGAGCAACCTGAAATGTCTCAGATCCAAGAAAAGTGCACCAGTGTTGTGTTGCTGGCAGCTAAATACTTGAATCAGAAGAAGAGGTGGAGAACTGCCGACGGCTTTGTTTGTATTATCAACACGGTTCAGGCTGATACCACCTACCTCTCCTACTGTCTGTGTCCACAGAAACTTTATTCTAATACAGCCAAAGTCCCAACAAAGCTGTTCACATGCTGTCAGATGATGGAACGAGTACAAAACAGGGACTGAAGTACGGTTCATTAAGACTACATGTTAAATTACCTGCACCTATTTAGCTCCCTGTAACCATATGCAAGTTCCACAAAGCATTTTTCTAATTCACCTAAAAACTCATTCAGATAAAATCATCATTTTCTAACAACAACATCGAGTCATTATGAACTTAAATTGAACACAAAGGCTCTGATGTGATTTTAACTTGATAGTTACATGTATAATTACCACTCAGAGGGGACAAAACGTACTTGAATGTTTACTATGTTTTCTAATTGTCCATCCCAATCCTCACGAAGGAGATCTCTCTTTAGTGCCTGGAGGGAAATTATGTCAATTCAGCACAGTTGTCCTCTTAGTCTCAGGGACAAATTGTTTGGATTTTGGTGTTCAAAGTTTACGGTCACTAACACAAGAATTATCCATCACACAAAGGTCTAACAGGACTGAAGATTACGCAGTGACATTTTATGTCCTGACTGTCAAAGGTCAGGGATGCATATACATGGATGTAAATGGCAACTTCACTGGTTTCCGGAGGCGTAAAACCGCACGCTGGTAATATGTTCATGTCTCGGTCACTGAGCAGAAAACAGGCAGAGAAAAGGACGCAGGCAGCTGCAAAACGTGCTCGACAGCATATACTTGGGAGACTGAAGTCACTTCTAACTAAAAAATTCAGGAAAACACAACCTTGGCATTCTGTTTCGAGACCTTAGGTCTGAAAATATCTCATTCATTGAGCCATTCAGGTTTGCATGGGATTTCTGTCACACTTTCACGGATATTATGCAGCCTCCTTATCTTTATCTCTATTCAAATTAATCCTCAAATCCCACTGCAATCCCTATTCCTCAGAAATGGGAAGTCTAAACTCTTGCTTATTTTGCTTTCTCTTTGACAGCAAATTCCCACCAGCAGCTAGATGGTTAACATAAAGAAATTAGCTAAGAATGCTCTGCCAGTACCTTTCTTTAATGTTTTAAGTCTGACTTCTTTGTTGGAAAATGAAAAACACCATCTGTACCACAGCTGTACCGAAACAAACATCTGTCTGACTTCTTAAAGTCGAGGAAGGACCCTTGAAAGTCTGCAGTTTATAGGATGCAAGGTTATCCCCTCTCCCTAAAGGACTGTTCCAGAGTCCGGGATCCTTCCTACTGTGTAGCTAAAAGCTCAATTTCTATACCTGCGATGCCGCGTTTTACCACCCTGTATAAGTTCAACGCATAAATCACCAAGAGATTGTTCCTGACAGAGGGATCAGTACCCACAAATCTTGGCTGAAGCTCAGACAAAGGGAACATAAGTAACTGATCATTTAAATTGCCAGTCAAGAAGTCACTTTGTGAGATGTTTTGAGCTCTCAGGATATTTACTGAAGGCTCCCTCATACGATAATAAATATCCTTGAAAGGTTATTGAATACCTCTGATCTGAAATGAGGGAGAGCCTGCAGAAGTGAGGGGTTGAAGAGGAGATGGCTACTCCATGCCATAAAACGTAGCTGTTGTGAAGTCTCTTACTCGCTATCTTACTTAAAAAAGACCATAATACGTCTCTTTTAAAGATAAAGACCCTTGCACGGCCCATTTGGAACAAGGCTAAAACCAGGGGTAGTACAGGCATAATTCAGTGAATGATTTGTGTGGCTGATCGTGTGATGAGTTCAACTTTTGAATAAAAGATTCATACATACAATAATATCTTAACATAAAGACAGATGGTGTTTTCATAAAGTGGGTAATAACACAGAGCAGGTTGCTTAAAGAGTTGTAGAATCTCAGTTATACAGAAACTAACTCCTCTGCATTTCTCTGACTCCACTCATAACAGCTTATCAGATGAATCTTTTTTAAATTCAGATATGATTCTTGAATGTTGTAGCCTTGCTCGTCTGAGGGAGGTCCGCAGCTACTTTTTGAAGGCCTGATTCAGAGAAACATGATGTTTATTCAAATAGATGAACTGTAGGATAAATTACTCAAACATAAGTCACAATGAACAGCCTTATGTAAGCTATGTAATGTTATTTAGCTCAACAGCATTATTAAAAGCGCATAATTTTTTCCTTCTGCTCTGAGTTCCTCACCTGCGTTTCCTCACCTTCAGCATTTATCACATCCAGCTCCTCATTGCGAGTGTAATGAGGTCCACTGACTCCAATATGCTCCATCCATCCACTCTGAGCTGATGGTTTTTCCATTAAGAGAGCTCATTGTTCACCAACACTCGGCCAGATGTTCGGTTTTGTTTTCTGGCATCATGTAAATAATCATTTATACTCTTTCCACGTCTTCATTTAGACACGAGGTTTAAAACCACATAAAGTTTTCACTTCTCTGGCAGTTTATAATAATAAAAGTGACATTTGTTTTAACAATTGAGTCAAGCGACTAAGCAATACCACCTTTAATTGAGGGCAAAGCTACAGGAAACTGTTACTCAGTGACTATGTTGAAATGACATTTTCTTCTGTACCAGAGTAATAAAGAACATCAGGATAAATGGACTATGATTGAGAATAGTATGCATACATGCCACTGCTATCACCCCATGCAGACACACCTGCTTCTGGAACACTAAATGTTGTCTTCCCACACTTGCACCCCCCCCCCCCCCCGACAACCCTGCAGGCTTTTAGGTGTCTCCACTTACACAAATGTCCGAGGGAAGATCTTACAACTGCTTAACCCAGAGTACCACATGAAAATGCTTTGCTCGCACAAATACAATAAACACTTAAAATGGTGTTTGAGGACAAAACCAATGAGCCAGCGAATATGTCAAAGGAATGAGCCCACCTAACACTTCTCGTTTCTAAAAATAAACTTTTTCCCAGACGAATGTCCACTGTGCAGATAATTGCTGTTGGTGCAAAGCAATTCCTCTTTGCTAAAGGTCACTCGATTCATAACAGCATGAGTGGCTATTGCTCGTTAGGAGGGACTATCGCTGTCCCACCTAACCTGGCATGAGTCACACTGTGCTGGCATTCAGATCAAACGCTGACCAGCCCCACTGGCTCCGCCGACTGCAACACTGCTGCAGGGCCTCACTGCAGAGTGATGCTATGTTGCAGTTTAACGCAGCGATGAGAGGTAAACTGCAAAGATTTCTCAAGGAATCCAATGAAGACATTGAAACTAAGTGGAAAGAGAGAATTTCTGTCAAATGTGATTTACTTCAGGCCCTTCTTCTTACCTGAAGGGAAACGTCTAATGTTGCAGAGAGGCTGCTTAGTGGGTCTAAATACCTTATGGGCATTTAACGCTGTGCTTTCAACTCTTGCCTACTTTGTGGATCTCTGTAAAGGGGAGAATAGTGAGGAGGCAGAAAGAGTGCCTGCTTGGAAAAAGCGAGCTGCATCGCATGACATATTCCACTGAAATGAAATGAAGAAGTACTTTTTCATCTGCAGCATAACATCCAAAGCCATTCAGTGTGTGAGGATCTGTCAGCAATACTGAACCAGGCACACCTGCCTGACGAACAACTTTGAAACATATGGAAACTTCTGTAGTTCACAACTTTCTAATCAATAGCTTTGGGACTTCAGTAGGGACACCCCTGAAAAATGTTTTTTATGAGATTTTATCTGTGGATAAATTGTTGAGGACTGTGCAGCTTTCATTGAGAAAGAAACATGCATGAGCAAGTCTTCCAGAACTTTGGCCACAATACCAATGCAAATCACCCAGGGTGCCGGCCTGAAACATTACAGCGTGAGATGTAGTTGCTGTTGAACTCAACAGGAGGAGCTGTTGACTCATCCCCCTCCTGTCATCGAGCCGTTTGAGCCTCCTCTGATGAGATATGTAAATACGTAGAGATTTATCTGACAACCAAATCAGCAGCACGATGGTCTGTGAGATTCAAGTCAGAGTGTTCATGACTGCTGCGGTCAAGCTTAAAGCGGTGAAGCCCCTCATTCACTTCCTGTGGTAACTGTTTATCTTGCTCTGGACACACAGAGTATCCTCACACCTGCTCACTCAAGGGAGGACATGTTCATAATTAAGTAGTCTTCAGGAAGCAACATGAGAGGATAAAGTGATTAAGAGCCAATAAAGCCTCAAGATATCACCCAAAGGAACCAGCTTATCTACCCATGTTCAATGATATCCACCTTCAACATGGTTTATGTTAAATAATCTTTCAATGAAAGCCCACCTAGAATATGACTAAAGGCCTTAAATTTAAGATTCAAGGACAGATGTTGTTCAAGTGTAACCCTAGGAATGCCCTGGGGTAATTCCTAACATCTCTCCCAGCGACTTCACAAGATGGGAGTTGTCCTCCGGCTTTATTGCTGCTGGGGCGGCGAATAGCACCCTTTTGCTTGTGTACACCTTGAATTGAATTAATGATAATGCTCCACACTGTGTCACACCAGGGACTGCTGCTGGATTTAATTAGTCTGCGTTTACCTCCTCGTGCGACGCCAGAGAACCTAAAGCATTCACAAACATGTTTGTGCCTGTGCGCTCAGACACAAACAGCTGTAAGAGAGATAAACTGCGTTCCTCCAGCCTGTCAGTGCGTAGGAATGGCAGCTCAGTTGGGAGGAAACGCCAGACAGAAAGCAGCTTCTCAAAGAAGAGAATGCACCATATTAGTGTTTTGTTTGTGTTGGGAAGAGCAGGAGAGAAACGTAGCGAGTCGGGGAGCGGAGAGGTTGGCGTGAGGTGTGCTGGAGTTTGTCTTCAGGGATGTTCTGTGGAGATCAACTCTTGGAGCATGGAGAGGAGGTGAAGTGATGCACAGCCGTGCACAGGCAACATTTCTCACAATCCCAAGTGCGCTGTCAGGCAGACAGAAGCTAAAGAGTGAGGATTTACAATTCCTCATCCTCCAGCAGCTTCATTATCATAACAAATAAGTGTAACATGTCTTATGAGGAGGAATGGCCTGATTTTTGCTCTTAGATGCTGCTGACTACAGAAAAACTGCATTTCAGAAGCAAGTATTCGCTCTTTCCTAATGATTTCAGAGGCCTACAGACGACATGGGCTGGAAATTACATACTATATTTAACTTGTAAACAATTCCACTCCACTGACAGATTTATTACCACACACCCACGAAACCCTCCTTCCTTTAAAACCACGGAATGCCTAATAGATACATGTGCAGGGAACAGCGGCCTTGTAGGCAAAACATACTCATTCCTTATTATTAATTCAGCTACAGGAATAGTGTGCTACGGAGTGCGTGAGCCCTAATTTTTCAAAAGCAGTGACTGTAGGAGATTGAGGAGTCCAAATGAGAGCAAATCTTGCATAACAATAAACCTTTGTTTCCCAGAGCAACAGGGGGAAGAGAGCATGCCGCCAAACAGCTCGGTGGAGGCGTATTAAGAATGCTCGACTGAGCTTTTGGGGCGAAACCTCCAGTCCTGGCAGCATGAGCGCTCTATCTGCTGAAAGTGGAGAAGAAAAGTCCCATCTGTAGACTTGTATAACTATTTAATATATGGATCCAGGCAAGCAGTACACAAACACAAACATTTTGTGTATGACTTGTGCCAGAAACCACACCTACCGAATGCCTCACCAATTAAACGTCATTAACACTAATCCCTAGGTGTGCTTCCCACTTAAGTGTGATGCGAATGCACTCTGCCTTTAGCCAGACACACAGCTGGGCTTAATTGGCTTTTGAAAGACACAATTGCTGTTATGTAAGGTTTTCTAAAGTCAGCCTTGAGTACAGCATCGGTAAGAACAAGAAACCAAGAAAGAAATAAGCCCCTCAAGCAAGAACGAGGACAACCTGAGAAGTAGCTAACTTGTCTTTTTCATGTGAAGGACGACGGGTTTGAAGGTATTTAAACTGCACGTCACTCACAGTTATGTCACAAACAGCCTCTCAAAACTGCACAGAAAATACACTCATTTTTCTATATTCAAATGTTTTTTATAATCAAAAATATCATCCAAGCATTTACAGTGTATTACAACAAATGATTCTATGCAACTGCTGACGGCCTTTACAGAAAATGAAGAAATATATCCATTTTTGATCTATGTTACAAACCGGGAACAGCAAAAAGAGAAGAGAGGGAGGCTCAAGGGTACATAATCAGTTACTTATGTTCAGGTAGAGCCCGTTATCCTCCCTGATTAGCCCTGTAGACCCCGCCCACACAGTGACACCGTTCAGAGCCATGTGTAGTCTCAGAGAGTACAGTGTTCTGCCCATGTGGGCAAAACTACGCAACGATCCAGTGACGACAGAAACTGGTGCTCTTCTGTGACTCCCAGGGAGTCATCATGTCTAAAAATATGCTGCAGACACAGAGAAACTCAAGAGTTCAAGCTCCTGAGGACTCCATCACTGGTGCTTGGCATCAACATCCCTGTAACCATGGCAATGAGTTTTAAGTCTCTGCCACCTACACAGTCCCTAAACTGCTCATACTTTAAAACATTCCCTCTTGATCCGTGATCAGTCCTCTGTGTCCTTGTACAGTCAGGTACAGTCCCACGTCTTTGATAGTTGTGGGCTTTGTACTGCGTCTCTCACACTGCTGCAGTGTCTCTGTCGCCTCGTCTGCCTGTCATCTCTTCCACGTCCCAGAAGTGTCACCGGCAGAGTCTATGTGCTCTTGATTCCCTGAAAGCCGCAGAAGTTCCAGCGTTTCTCCAAACTGGCTCCGACACCGGTCAGCTCCTGTCTGAAGGTGCAGGGCAGGCGCGAGAGAAGAGCCTCCACCTCACTGGGGTTGATCTGAAGAAACAGAGGCAACATGGTTTCAAACACATTTGTCTGCACGAGTGCACACCAACCCAAAGTTGATGTTTATGAATGGCGATCAAATGTTCAATAGTAATGAAACCCTACAGCAGGTCATCAGAGACCTGCTGCTGGTTTCCCATGTTTCTGTTACCGGGAGCAGAACATGATATTAGCTCTGTTTCCACCCAACTGCTTTCATATGCATTTTCCATTTGCTCATAAAGACAGCTGGATGGAAACCCACTGTATGTGTACCACGTTCAGGATGTACAGAAACCACATGATCTATGCTGACACGCGGGCACATTAAGAGCACAAACAGAAGCTGAAATGTTGGCAGTTTGTCACTCTCCATCATGTTATTTCATTCATGGTTTGTTCTCACCCGGGGTTTGACGGGCACTTTTTAAATTACAATATCCTGTTGTACTCTCCCTTTTTTTTCCAATTCTGACTGCACAATTAGCACAAGTTATTGTTCATCTCTATGAAACAACCCTTAATGACCACACAGCAGTAGTCGATGGAAACGCACATAAATTTGCATTTTTTTCTGACAATTATCCGGAAAATAAACACAGTTCTGTCCTCTGCTGATTCATAAATCAAGCCATCACATCATAATTAAAACCTTTATCTAATCAGGAAAATCTCATCGTGATCAAGGATCTCATTTTCAAGAGTGCCCTGACCAAACCAGCCTCAGCAGAGTTATGCATGCAGACACTTGACAGATGCATAATAATTACTGGGGGTGTGACGAGATCTCGTGAGATTGAACTCGCATTAAAAATCTGTCTCACGAGATTTGTGAGCAATCCAAACTTCTATTTGTGACCTGTGGGGGCAGTAATGCGCCTTTGCTACGTCTAGCCTGCCAGAACCTGAAGAAGGAAGAACCTGCTACTACATTAGCAGTCCTTGCCGTCCCTCAGTGGCCTCTTAGCTGATGTTAAGATTTTACGTTTTCATGCACAGTTCGAGCTAAGGAAGTGATCTGCCCCAGTTGTGCTTGTTAGTATTTGTCTTTTTACAGTTGACCTGTTGCGTCAGGGACTGATGGTAAACTGGTAACAGGTCGGGCAGAGAACTGGGCAGTTTTAGAGCCCTGTGCATTGTACACTTTACTTCCGTTTTACAAATGAGACACATTATCCCTTGAAGTTATTCTCTGGTGGACCAGCTTTTCCTGCTACTTCCAGGCCACTTTGAATCCAGCTGAACGTACACACGCAGGAGTAATTAAACCCCCAACCTCATTATCTAAGCGTGTTACTTCATATGAGGCTAATTAAGGCTAATTCATATTTCAGGTTCCCCTTTATATCAACGTTTTGATGACTCTGTGTGAACACAAATGTGTGGCCTCTAATTAACAATCCCAAACTCCTGCTTTTGCTGTTCAAACAATCAGCTGAGAAACTCCTCATGATTTTTTTGTTTTTGTAGTTTATTCAATACTTACTCTTTTCTTTCTGACTTCGTGCACATTCTCTATGCTTTAATAAAAATATTTTGTCAAAGGAAATGATGATTGAGGTTTTTTCATTCAATAAATGCACATTTAAAACTATTTTTTGTCTCTTAAACACATCTCATTATCAATTGTGCATCTCAAGACAAGACCTGGATCTGATATTTTGACCGTGACCTTCAGGTAGTGTTGTCATTCTGTTCAGCTATGTTTATTTTTAGCAACCCCTTTCTGTTGAGTAAATGCTTCAGATAGCCATGAAAAATTCTTGTCACCTGCCAGCGTCATCCAGCGCATTTCTCATACATTCACGCTCTGTTCTCTTACTCCATTCCACCTATACACTGACAAACCATTCACTCACATGAGTGGGCCGAGGATCAGTCTGTCAACTGAAATCCCAGCTGCTGCTGCTGCCAAGATCCACTGTACAGGCTGCTGTGGACAACCTGGAGTGGCTTGAATTAACAAGGTAGGTTGTCCGAGCCCTGTGCTGGTGTCAGGTCGCATTAAGTTCCAACATGGAGATGGGACCGGTGTGTCATTTTGCAATAAAGCAGTGTGTGTGAAGCCACTAGATAAGCAGAGAGGATTGGGGTTGTTGTAGGGGAGTCCGGCCAGAAAAAAAAAAATTGACAAAACGTGCGGTGGAGAATCGGCGTAGGAACAACAGATGCACAGGAAAAAAAATCAGACGCACACAGACAGAAGAGCGTGGGCGCATGAGCCAACACATGAGCGTACAGACAAAAAAAAAGCATTAAAAAGGATCATCACACTCACTGCATGTGTGAGAATGAGTCAGGTTGATGATATTATTCAAAGAGTTGCTATATAGGACAGAAATGTCTCCTACTTTCAATGGAAGTAGTTAAAACAAAAACTTTTATTTAAAGAGGACAAGTTCATTTTTCTAAATGATGAGTGAAGATAACCTGAGACCCAAGGGCTTCATCTGAGATAATCAATGTGTCTGTTCAGTCAGTTACTTTTAGGAGGTGACTCTGAAAGTCAGCCTCATGTAAAAGACAAAGAAGACTCATAATGAGTTTAAAATGTCTCATCACAAAGATGCTGTACAACACCAGACAGTGCCTGAGCACTGAAGTGGATGTTTGGCTTCAAATAACACATTGAAGGGTGTTGGTTTCTCCTGCAATTAGGAGAAATCAAACAAACCAGGCAGATACAGTTGGACACAGAGCTGTAAAATGCAGGAGAACATTTTAAATACCAGTGGTTTCACCTACTTAACTTTGGATTACAGAAAAATCAGCGAAATGCTTCACTGACTTGACAATCACGACTTTGCCTCCAGCTGAGCTGTTCGCACTCCTCAAGTCAGTTGACAAACTTTTTGACCACGAAGAGTCTGTGATCCATGTCAATAAAAACCACTACAAAATTAAATCCATGTCTGGAAAATGTCACAGCTGATCTGAGCCGGTGGTCTGCTTGAAGCTGGCCTGCGTGTCCGCAGCGCCAGTGTTACTGGGGCATGATCAGCCCGCTATGACTGCGGTTTATAAAAAAAACAAAAACAAAGGTGACTGCTTCACCAGCATCACCAGAAACAGGTTTTACTCGACATCACAAATTGTCGCTGCTCATGTGGCAAGGCAGCTGTGACTGGAATGGAGAATTAATGGTGTGTGTTGCATGTGCCAAACATCATGATTCTCATTATGGCTCCCATGTCAACAGATTAGAGCATATTCACCATCTGCATGACAAACACATCTCAAAATGACTGATTTTTCACACGTGGGGTAAGTGTCACGACAAAATCCCCAGCTAAAACATTAGTTGGTCATCACGTTGACCTCATATCGGTAATAACACAACTTCCACTGTAGTTTTAGAAGGCAACATGCGACAGATATTAAATTACTCTCTTATGATTATTTATTTTATTTAATTTTCAGACCAATTATTCACCCGTGACTGGTTTCAAGTTAGGGCTGTGCTTTCACTTTTTGAGTCGAATCAACTGCATTCCATGGTTCATGGCCATAAATATGATTGTGCAGAAGAAGTTGAAAACGCACAGGCTGCTGCTGTTCAGGCTGTCGGTGTGAAGCTGGTTTGAGGGGCCATTTGTGTGGTTATGGGCTCTGAGTGCACCATTCATACACTGGTCCTGCGCTCTCAGCTGGAGGACGGATGGCATGAGCCCTAATGATGTTCCACAAACAGAACAAAAACAACCAGACTGATGCGCCGGTCCCTGTATCACATGATATTCATGCTCATATATTCATTTTATGGAGAGCAGTGAAACCTTAATATATACAGCTCTGTGGTTAGATTAAGGGTGTTGAGTTCCAACACGATGACACACGACCACGTGTATCTTGGAAGTGGCTGGAACATGAACCATATGTGCGCATACAAGAGCGTCAGAGCTCCAGAACTAGATTTAATAATGTAGGTCTTCCTTAGCTGACATGTGAGACGGCAGTTTTTTAGTACCAGATCTGTCTTGTCACGACACGAGGAGGTTTTATTATTGAGGTTATTGGAGACAATGGGGGGGGCACATTTTTGACCAAATCACTGTGACTTCTGTTCAGAACCTTTGTTTAAATACTAAAAATATGTTAAATAACAGATATGGATATTATTTTCTGAAAACATAATGTTCTCTTTTGACAAATATGATCTTATGATGAAACATATATTTTGAAAATATCGGCAGGCTTATTGATATGTCACTATGTGCAACAAGCTTCAGATGATTTAGTTTTTTTTTTAATGTGTGAAACATTAAAGGTGTATGAAAGAGTTAGTGAGCTTCAGAGGTGCAGTAAGGCAGATTTAACAGTTGGACAAACCACGGCTTGCTTTTCCGACTGATTACAGTCTTAATGCTGAACTGAGTTAAATTACATCTTCAAGTACCTCTATTCGTGACGCACAGACAGAAGTGCTATCAATCTCCTGACGTATCTCGCCAGGAGAGCAGGTGTGTTTATTTGTTGTCAAAATGTCAAAATGTAAAAGCATCCTTTACAGTGCTTTTGCTTCTGAGCACTTCTACCAAATCCGTCCATCTCTTTGGAAAGATCGGTAAAAAGCAGTAGGGAGTTTCAGTGCGCAGCAGGACTCTGACATGCAACAAGCCCATACTGTATTTCAGCTCTATAGGGAAGCACAGCACTCTACATAGGTGGATGTACTCTAGAGTGGTACCGAGAGCCAGCTCGGTTCCACAGTGGAAGCTTTGACTCTTGGGAGTGTGTTACCTTGGTGTCCAAACGTTGCAGGTAGGAACAGATGTACTCGATGCTGGCACCAAATGGATGGACGTGCAGGAAGGTTGAAATAATCCCTGAGGAAGAACAAAGATGTTAACACAGAGCCATGCCACATTCCTCCTGTTTCACACACTTAGAAAACAGGATTACCAAAGGATGTTCACAACACTAGTTTACCCAGCTCCTTCATATTTCCTCTGGCTTAACACCAGCTTCAAGAGACTTCTCCCTAAGTCCCATCACTGTTAAGAATCCGCTTGTTGTGACTCCAGATTAGAAGGAGTGTTCAATGACAGCTTTGATGCTGTTGTCGCTTATCAAAGCCTTTCTCCCCAAGCTCAAACAAACCATCTGCTATCAGCTCATAGAAGGGACGAGGAGAGAGGTAATCCTCCATCTATGCTTACTAACCACCTATAGAGCAACATTTGAAACAAACGCACACACACTTAAAGCCACAAAGCTTTCCGCAGAGCAAAAATATAACAGTCACTTGAGGATTTAAGAGGAAAATGCTATTCCAAGACTTCATTTTTGTCACCTGCAGGAGGTCAATCAATAGTTGAGCACAAACAACAAGCCAGTCTGGAGCTGCTCCGCTGAATGGGAGTCTAATGGTGCATCCGGATAGAACAACAAGTCAAAATCTCACTGTGATTTATTTGCCTGACTTCGCCCACTGGAAAGGCTTTTCTGTCCATGTTTATTTGTTTTAAAAAGCCAATGAATATGCTCTCCAACTGAAAACAGGCGCTTTGCTGTAGCAACACGCACCTACAGATTCACGACTGTTCCATTTTTTTTACAATAAAAGATGAAAAAGGATCACGATTATTTTCAGAAATCAACAGAAACTCCAGCTGTTTCACACATCATTTCCTCCTTTGAGGAAAACAACTAATGAGTCTGCAGACTCAACCACCCATCAAGTGCAGCACCTGCAGCCACGAATCAAACCAAAACACCATGCAGGTACGCTTCCTGACACCAGGTTTCCTGTCCACAACACACAGATGTTTAACCGTTTGTTAAAACATGCAAACTCATTATAATCTGCAATAATAAAGGTCTTGATGAACCGGATTTGACAGAGTTCCCCTTCAAAACACAGTACCTAATGCAGGATCCACCTGAGACCCTTAAATGCATGCAGGGGAGGCTGCATCCAGACATCTTTTTTCAGCAGACTACAACATACTGTGCTAAGATAGTCCTCATGCAAACATGAGTGTAAATGGGCAACACCGTGGATAATGACAGGGGATCACCCTAAAGCTTGCACAGGTATCTCCGTATGTATCATAACCTGCACTGAGATTACAAATATACCAAAAAGTCTAAGAAAGAACCAGGCAGGCAAATTCAGTCAGGAAGATTCTGCCTTTCTCTTTAAGCACAGACGCTTTCAAAGGTGCTCGTTTTATTTTCATGTTGGTTTTACAAGGTTTTACATCTTCTTTCCCCAAACCAGTCTGAAATAACATGATCAAAACAAAAAAGCCATTTCGAAGGCATTTTCAACGGCCTCTGCCTTGTTTTTAATCCAAAACAGGAAAACCTAATATATGTAAATGCCCAGAAATGTTCTATTTAATGATGATAATTCATGTGGATACTTCTATTTTCAGACTCATCATAGAATGGATTCAGATACAGTGCTGTGACTGCTCCTCGTACAGGAGCGACTCTCTGCCCCCCCCCGACTACTGTCCTTATGCTGTGCTGCTGTCTTGGCTAACATTTGCCATATGAGTGTGAGTTGCACAGTGTGTTATGTCTGCAGTCGTGATTTCACATGAGAGCAGTTTGGTTCTGCTAAAACAAACTCAGCCCTGTTTACGGAGGTTCACTCAGAGCAGAGCACAAAGCATGATGTTGAAACATGATAGTTTTAGATAATTGGGGATTGCTTTAATCATTCATGTTTGACTGTGATGTGACAAACTCTGAACACACCTTCAGAAAAACACTCCTGTTCAGAGAACGGTTTCATACTGCGTCACAACAAAATGTTGAACACTTTAAAGGGCCTTTAAACTATTCATTTGGCACAGTAACGTCCACTACAACTAAGCGGTTCATTGGTGAAGACGCTTAAGAAACGGCTTCAGCAGAGCAACAGACAGACGTCAGCTTACCAACTAGCAGAGCTTCCCTCTCAGAGTGGACGGGACTGGGGGGATTCTTCTCGGTGGGGCCTTCCTTCTCCTGACTGCAGGACACCACCGTTGACATCGTAGCTTCCTAAAAACACGCACACACAGAAAGTCACCACGAATAAATCTGCCACTCGTCGCTCATGTAAATAAACTTAATTTATGCTGATGCACACCACACCAACACATCAATCCGGAGAGACAATAAGGGTAATGAGGCCATTTATTCGCCAGCAGCTATATTTCTGATAGAGCGAAGCATGTCAGAAACACTCACAATGACACAAACAGCAGAGGAATTTAAAGAGAACAAATGGAGGCAGAGGCGAAGAGACTTGGAAGGTATATGATTAAGCCATTTGTTATAGATCTCTGACAGGTGACAAAACTTTTTGTCTATCTATTGTCGTACACATTCCGTTTCTACGCCCGGTGTGGGATGCCTGGTGGCCTTTTTCAGTTTTTAATCTCTCCATAACACTCTGTAAGTGTGCGTCAGTGAGTGGGAGAGCAGACATATGCTCATGTGTGACTCCTTTATTTCTGAGACCAGTTACGTCTGGGTGAATTATTCAACAACAGCTGCAGTTACAGTGAACCAGTTTGGCCTGTAATGATCTGTCATGTCACTGGAAGAAGTCGGAGAGAAGAGTCAGGAGAAGACGAAGAAGAAGAAGAAGAAGAGGAAGAAGAGGAAGAAAGAGCGAGGAGAGCGATTTGACAGAAAAAGTATCTGAATGAATGAGAGAGACTCAAAGTTTTTCCACTTACGCCAGCTTGATTGACGCTTTCCTCGCTGCCTCTGTCATCCTGCTCCAGCTGTGGCACACGAGAAAAATATGAGGAATTACAAAGAAGAACAATAACTGCAGCACATCTACATATGCAAAAGAAAGGAAATGCAAACATTGTTTATCATGCAAATGAAGTCCAGAAATGAGCTGATTTTGAAAAAACTAAAACTAAACAAGCAAAACCCTGAACTCTTTATGGACACAATCAACTAATTTTGAGCCAAACTGGCATAAACAATTCCCCGATTAAATATGTAATAGTTTGTGTCCTGATTTTTCACAATATCTTTGCTCTAATGATCAACAAGTTCAACAATCAACCGAAAATTTGTTTCCAGCAAATAAACTGACTGATTAAGAGTCGCAATCATTTATCAAGCAAAAAGGGAAAATAATCACTGGCTGCTGCTTGTCAGATGTGAGATCTTCCTCATCTCTCCTGTTTCACATCAATTAACTACTTCCAAAAAGATATTTTGTTTTGTTTTCCTTTTGCCGGCACATTAAAATGCGATTCTGCGGCTGCGGTCCAATACATATGTACTGCCTTTTGAGTCAGCTGTGCCAAACCCTCCAATGCATAGATATAAGAGCTCTTCTGTTTCTTTTTTTTCCTAAATAAAGATCAATCCAGTCACATGTGCAGTTGGCAGGCTCAGTCATGCAGTTATAAATATTTGGGCTGCATACAGCTGGCAGCACAGGGTCTGGATGGACACTTAACTGACTTTAAAAGTCCTCGTGCATGAGCAGATGTTGTAGATTTTAAAAGTTGAATGTTTTGTCAATCCTACTTATTTTTTAAATTGGGTGCTGGATATATCTTTAGATATACATTGGTTACAGAAAGCACGTTTACACTGAATTCATAACTGAAACATCATCTGAAAAACTCACCATTCAAGTAACTTAAAGGCAAGGTCTCCACAGTGAATTCAGCTGCGCTTACATGTACAATGATCTTCGTCAGAGGAAGTCAGAAGTGGTAGAACGTCACAAATGTTTTCTCACGGTCCACAGCATTAGACATGCTTCACCTGGCAACTCAATTTCACTCCTGTGCATGTATACCGTCACAAGGTCTGTGGCTGAATTAAATGGCCATGTCGAGCTGTAACCATAGCTCCTGAGTCCATGAAGTGATTTCAGCAGCAAAGTTGTGTCTGTTTTTAATTGCAGGGCTGTCTGAGGGCCAAAGATCACTTCATTCAATCAAACATTCAATTCAATACTGAGAGTTGCAGCAGATCCTCTGAATCTTTTACTGTCACCAACCCCAAATGAAGAAATCACAGAATTTTACTTTATATTTAGTTGTTTCTCTTTAGCCCATAATAACATAATAAGTTTTAACACTCGCATTTAAATTCTTGTTGTTTTTTTACTGTCTTACATAAAACGCAGGCTTTAAAAGATTTGCAAATCAATGCTTTGAGATTTTGATTAAATTTCCACAGAACTCAATTGAAAAAAGGAATACTTTAGGAATACTCACAGAATAAGGTGCATGTCCACATGAAGCAGTATGCAGGATCTGCTTTAATTGCCAAAGTGTTTATAGCCATTCACAGCAGTTGTCTGGGATGCTGGGATCACAGCAAACACTTTGGGACAATCGCTCCCCAAAGGCTTTTTCAGTGTTTAATACGCTCCATGTGTAAGGATTACCTTTTTGATGTAAGACAGAACTTATTGACCGGGTACTTTTACGTCGGACAAAGTTGTGGGGCAGGGAGCTGTTTGGCCATCCAACATCTGGTCGGATACCAGCACCTTTCGCTTGTAAAAAGCAGCCATGTAATGTCCTCTGTGGTTCTTACGCTTATTCACACAGTATAGGACTAGATTCAAGTTGATGTCATTGCTTTTACTGGAGTTTTTATTCAGGGTTTCATGTGTAAGTTTGGGGATTTCAGTTAAAAAGACAGGAAGGGTTCATGAAAATTTTCTTGTATTAGAGACTACAACTCAGAACATTTTGGCAGCTTAATCATTGAATGTGTCAATCTGCCCCCCCCTCCCTGACTTTATAGAAAAGCCACATTAAGTCAGAGGACTACACCTTTAAACAGAAAAACTCTCAAGAGATCAGTCACATAAAAAAGTGACTCTCTGGTGCAGCACTAATGTGACAAAAATGATAAGGACATTTGTTGTGATCATAAGAATATAATAATAAAAAAAAGGTTAATGTCTTCAATGACCTGCACTTAAACAGAGAAGTAATGTGTGGTGACATCTAGGTGACAGCAGGAACAGTGATTTGAACCAATGAAGGAGAATTGATGCCATGAAGAAATCTCTTCAACTTGACAAATCATCCCACAAAGACTGCTAATCTTCAGAGAAACCCACAACCTAAAATTGATTTCTCTTTCTCCCTGTAATGAGACTGTCTCTCATGATTCATGTTTGGCCGCATACAAGAATATAATTAGCATATTCCCTCAAGCTCATAGATGTGGGGACACATTTCTAATCAAACTAATCACCATTAACAAAATATTGACAAGTGTCCCACTGAAGGAAGGATCTGTTAACACACTGCTAATTCAGCTCTGTGTTCTATGAAACCATCAATGATCTCAGAGCAAACAGACTCCCCCATGTGGTGTGAGGGCCTTTACTTTGTATTTTTTATCCAGTTTCAGAGGTGATAAAACTGAGGCTCATTTTAATGACAACCATTCCTCTCATTATACTGAGCCACAGGGTGCATTAACAAACAAACACCTCAACACTCGGGATATGGGACAACCCATGAAAAATGAGCAAACACGACATGGCTAACAGAGAAAAATGACCCTTGAAACTTGAAATTGTTAATGTACAACTTGCTGTGTACAACTGTGGTCAAATAGCTGGGTATTAATCAGCATTAGATGAAAAAAATTAAATCAACATGAGCCACACATTAAGCAAATGAATAATGTAGCAAGAGGGGTTATAACTGATGGTTTGGTCTTGTATAACAACTCTGAGAGAGCACGAGTTTTTACCATTAGTGAAACATCTTCAACAGGTAGTGTCTCCCCGTCATGCTGATCATTTACTGATCAGTCAACTTGACAACTAAACTGCTGCTTTGTGCGATTCCTATCCTGAAAGGAACAAATTGTTCAGGAACGGTGAAGCGGTGGTCGATGTCGAGTAAAATCTCAGCTGGAGAAAAGTAAAGAACCAATTTGATTGCACTCAAACTAGGCCTGCTTTGTTTCTTGTTAAGAAGACAACGGATGAGCCCTATGTGTCTCAGTGTGGTGGCGTGCAGCTCGGAGGAGTCGACATCCTGGAAGAGCGGTAAAACTCTTGTACATTTTCCCAACACGGGGCAAAAAACCTAAATGCTAATTATAATGGTTTTGCCTTTTTTTTTGTCAGCATGGATCTTTTCAGGAGGTAGAGAGGTCTTATTAGGGAAAGATGCTTAAACTTGCTGAATATTTAACCTGGTATTTAGATACTGAACAACCAAACTGGTGAAGCAGAGTGTTACATTTTGTTGTATCAGCTGAAGGGTGAACGTAGAACTCTGGCCGAATGTTAGATCTGACTTTTTTCTGAGTTAACAGTAATAGGTGGTGCTAGGTGACAGCTCAACTTCCTGAGTGATTTATTTTCTTCAGAAATGAGTCAAACTCACAGCTCAAGCCTGACCGCCTCCAGTCACATTCAAATCAAGTTTTCTCAGCTCCCGTCTGCTTTCCTTCACACAGACGAGTTAAGCAACAGGTATAAACTAGGGTATGTAAGTATATGCTATGTTCAAAATGATTTTAATAAACCTTTGATTTTCTTAGACAAAAAAAACTCTGATCCCAGTCAGTGGTATAGTGTAGGATTTCCAATTCATAGTCCTCTTAATTGGAAGACACAAAGGATGTTTGTAGCAATGCATTAACTTTTAAACACGTGACAATGAAAACAAAACCACTGCTAGTGGTTCAAAATAAATGTTTTTTTTTAAGGGGCTTGTTACTGTAAAGTAACAGAAATCAAACGATCACATCAGCGGGACAATTATAACTTGCAAGTCGCAATATGAACTTTTTTTGGAACAATATTATAAATGAGTCTGTGAATATACTGCGAGTTGAAAAGGAATTGAAAATGCTCTGAGCAGGAAAATAAAATTGAGAACAGCAGAGTGCTGAATGACTGCAGAAACCATCTCGCTGTTCTCATTTCTTTCTTGTTTGGATGTTCGGCAGACACATCCTCAGATGCTATTTTGGGATACCCAATGAGCTTTAAAAAAAAAAAGCCTTTAAACAAGTTCAAATTATTGAGACATTTTCTCAAACAGAAAACCACATTAAACTATTCCCATTCTGCCCTATTTGTTCAGCGATGATTTATTCCTTTAATTCTTTTCAAGCGTTAAATCTTCTCGAACGTCTTGAACTAATTTATTTCTCATGAAAGTGCAGATTAGATTGTTCTCTTTCAAAGACAATAACCCTGAGATGAGCTCTGCTATTAAACGGAGTAAACATGCCGTCTTTACACAATCTCTGCTCCTCAGAAACCCAGTGAAGTGTTTTTATGTCACACTGACCTGCACCATATGTGTGTTCTGCAGTTTCTGGAGGCCTTCCTTCAGGTTCTGTACTTGTGTCTTCAGCTGCTGTTTGTCCTCCAAACTCTTCTCCAGTTCAGCCTCCCGCTGCTTCAGTTCTTCCCTCATTTTTAACAGTTGCTGTACAAACATAAGTGAAAACATTAAGCTTAACATCGCACTTAAACTGCTCTGAAAGCCAGAAGAACAATCAGCCATTTGTTTCATTATCATTTAGCATGACCCAAAAGCACAACAAACAAACAAACAAACAAAAATACTACCGTTTTCAGTTTTCTTATTTATTCTCCTGTGCGTGTCCTAAAGAAGCAATGTGCCTCATCCTTTGCTTGTAAATAGTAAGAAAATTTCAATTTGCACACATTATGGGGGACAAACATGATGAAAATAGTAACAATTATCTGGGTTTCACGGCTGTTTTTGATTGCAGCTTGAAAAAAAACGCACATCGTGAAGCGTTGAGAGCCAACTACTATATTTATCTCCAATTTATCCACTGAAGTTATCTATTGAACGCAGATCAAAAGATTCGCCTCCTGTGGTTTTTTTTCACTTCACCGGCAGACGGTGAGCACTTCTTTAGCTATCACCGATGAGAGCATTAACAGGCTGTCAGTACACGCTGATAATGTTTTACTGCAAATGTAAGTGACTGTCGCTCCACAACATGTGGACGCTGGCGGGGGGGGGGGTATCCAATTTCAGTGTCTTTCAGTTCATTTAATCCATTCACCTAATCTTTTCATAAACACACCATGAGAAACGTAAGTTGGAAAGGTAATTACTCTCTGAAAGCGGAAATGAACAGCAGGGCCTTAATGGATTCTCTTCCTCTAAACATGACTCAATCATAATTTCCATTACCTGAGAGAGGTAGCTGAGTGAGGACACCTGACAAATGTCAGAGTCAATTTGGTACTTCTTTAGTATCTCAAAGGTAAATTCGAGGGTTTACGACTCACCAGAAACAAGCGGATGTATTCTGGAAATTTAAGACTGAGTATCCTTGACCTATAGAGTTATGCCACCGCAGTTTATGTGGGAACACAACTGCAGCTTTGGATCAAATTTCAGTTTAATGTGTTCGAAGGGAATGTTTGAAAACAACTTGAAAGGATTTGTGTTCATCACAAATTTCTTTCCATGAACCAGTGATTTGATTTAAAGCTATAAAACAGGATCTTGTGATGGGAATATTTTCTCAATTAGTGTTTTAAAACTAAAACACTGTGGTTTAAAAAAAAAAAAACCCACACATATATGTGCCTTATTGCACAAATAAGTAGTATAGAGACAAAACGTTTCCTCATTAATCTTTTAATGTTTCATTTATAATCTGGAGTTACATTCAATTATTTTCTTTTATGATGGTGATTTCTTATCATATCTGCATCCTGACAATCTTTCATCGATAGATAATCGGAAAGAATTTTGTGATCTCTTTGTTCATTTTCTCACCAGCCTGCCTAATCCTTTGTCGACCAACCTTGTTTAAGGTTGTTCGATTGCAAACATTCTTAAAAATTCATTCTTCTACCCGTGTTGTATCTTATGGATTTTTTTAAAGGTTACACCAACCACTCTGATTGCTTTGATCTGAAAATTAAAGATTGAATAAGCTCTACAATGGCATTCTGAAGCAAACTTTGAGATTTAGAGCACTTTGTCAAAGAAAGAAAAAAGAAAATCCAATATTTTTCATTATCCGTCTTTGAATAAATGATCTGAAATTATTTCAGTGATTTTATCTGTTTGCTTTTTAAATCACAGCACACAACTGGAAGTCATTACAATGGTGAACAGACTTTTCTATAGCCTGTAAAATCTGGAATTATTTCTTTTTTTTATGTCATTCACAGTAGCTCCAGATAGTGCACTTTTCTGCTCATTTCCCAGATAGCACTTAGTTTTCTTTCAGCGCACTAGGTCATGAATAAATGATGGTTATGGTTTTCAGCTCGCATGGAAAATTCTGCGGGTTAACGACCTTGCTTTTATGAAAGAACCTTGTGCAAACGGACAGGAGACTGGGCTCAGAGTTGGGAAGATGACTGGAAGGTTGTATTCGTATGCTTGTACATGTTTGTGTATATATGAAGCACTACCTTCTGCATGCCTTGGAGAGCCTGCTGCAGGAAGCTGAGCTGCTGTGAGTGAGTGCTGTCCTCCTCGCTTCTGATTGGTTGGTTCTTGCCTTGTTCCTGTTTGAGCAGCTCCACCTCGTTCCTGTAGGCGTCCAGCTGGCAGCGCAGGGAGTCATTCTCCTCCTTTAAGGCTTCTGCTTGAGAAACACCTACATATGTTCAACACAGAATAATGTGAAATATGCTGGTTAGTGTGGATAGCCACTCAATTGGATTACAGCATTAATAAATAGCTTCTAATACTGTTTTTCTGTATTTTTCACTGACCTGGCTCTATTGTAGTAAATTATCTATTTTAACAAAACACAATTGAAAGGCTGTTAAATTAGATGATAACATTTGTGGCCACGTTTCTCATTCACTTGGGTGAAAGCAGGCAAAAAGAGTGAGGTGATATTTTACAACTCTACATCCTGAAACGCAGAATGACACACTGCCATTTGATAGATGTGCGGTAATAAAAACAGCTCTGCCTGTTCCCAGAGGACAGAGTGTGTCAGAAGAAGATCTATATTTATTTTTAGTTTATTTATAAACAAGATGACATTGAAGCCCCAGAAAACTTCACGTCCTTTTAAATTACTTGATTCACCCCCCCCC
This sequence comes from Leuresthes tenuis, assembly GCF_036924035.1. Classification (NCBI taxonomy): domain Eukaryota; kingdom Metazoa; phylum Chordata; class Actinopteri; order Atheriniformes; family Atherinopsidae; genus Leuresthes; species Leuresthes tenuis. Next base: position 10,277,478 of record NW_027325365.1, on the reverse strand, counting down.
ACAAACTAAATGCAATGCAACTCACAGCTGGAGCACTTCCTCGACTTGGATCAGCTTTTGAGCTGAATCACCAGCGCAGAAGATTGACATGTACATTAGAAAACGTCGGATTCTTTTATAGAAAAAGTCACAGGTACAGGCTTGTGGGAAAATTTATGAAGTCAAAGAGGGAACTGTTAAATTTGATGATGTGTGAAAATTAGGGTGCTGAGAAAACTGACAACATCACCTAAAGCTTCATCAACAAAACACACAATAAATAGCTAAGAATTCTGAGCGTTTCTGAGACACATGGGTAGCTATCCGCAAAGTATAAAAATGACTCAACATTTGATTTCACATTAATACTGTTAAAATAAACATAACTGGTAGTTCTAACTTGCTTGATATCGGACAGAAATATCAACACTGGAACACGTGTTATTCAGATCACGTTGGATAACCTTGTGTTTCATGTTAAGTAAGAGGGAAAGAGGGAATGCATCACTCGAAACCTATAGCTCCTTACACTTCATATATGTATTGACAGTTGCCTGGTAACACAGGCGAACAACCCCACGACTGCAATCACAGCTGTGAGAGGAGCTCGAAGAAAACCTCAAGCAAAGACCTGTAATAATGCTTTTGGATCAATCATTTAAAAAAAAAAGAAAAGGAGCTGAATCCCACAACAGTTTTATTGGTGTCCACAATCTCACATCAAGAGTTGCGAATACCGTGTCTATATCCGCTCCGTGTCTGAAGATTAAAAACCGAGAGCATATCAACAATGACTGAAAGCTTTGATAATCCCAAAGTGTCCCATCCAATAGCTCTCTGCTGGACGTTTGACCCGACACACTGAGCAGAAGGACTAGACAGAGGGAGGCATTACTATAACATAAGACCTGCTCAGCTCCAGAGATGTCTGCTATTATCAAGCTGCACCCCTCCTGCAAGGCTCGAGAAGAAGCTCTTGGAGAAAAAAAGAAATACGCTGACTGAAGAGGAGATAAGCCCTATCCTGTGCGAGTGTGTGTGTGCGTGAAAACGTGTCTTGTTAGGTTATGCGTAGGTGTTCATGAGTGCTGCCTGCAGTCTATCATGAAGGACCATTGGCAGTATTAATGAACTCTTGCTGGGTGAGTGTGTGTGTGTCCACAGCGAATCTGTGTGTACTTCCCTCCAAGCAAAATTAAGGTTTGGGGTGAGAAGGGTATTGATCGGAGAGCCTCATCAGTTTGGTGTGAGGAGATGTCAACTGCTTGGCCAGATTCTGTTACATAACAGGCGGCGCTATCGACCTGCAGTCATCCGTGAGCCTGAATGTACGCACACACCTTCAGGCATACAGTCACGCAGAAGAGCAGGCCTTTAGCTTCTTATTCTGCACATGACTCAGACCCAAAGCATTGATTCACTCTTTTTTAACAGGCTGCAGTAATAGCACAGGTGTTTTTAGCTGGGATGGTTGATGTGTAAACATGCACCTTTTCTAAAAGGTTAGTGAGTAAAGGGGGTGTAACGCTCGGTCTGTTAACAAAATACCAAGATGTGTCACATTAACACCCGTCACCTCAGGAAATCCTGCTGCATCGAGCGGAATGACAGGTCTTTGACAGCAGCACTAATTACTGATAGCTAAATAGCAAGGTTGCAAATGAGAAGGGGTTGAGCTGACTACTGCATTTACATACATTTGCATGCTAATTAGAGATGCTGTCAAATTAGCAAATGGCAGAGATCAGACTGATTAAAAGGGAGGAAGAGGGAGAGCATGAGGAAAGAATAACACGTGGAGAGGCACAGAGCACAGTGTGACAGATGACCTTACATGTGGTGGTTTGTCGTTTCTCCATGTTGCCCTGGTGACTATTCTAGACTCACGGGTTATTGTTATGGGTGTTGAGAGACAAGCGCCACTGTTAGTTTTTGTTGCTTCAGCAAACACAAAGAGAGTCCTTTGTGGGAAAAACAGAAGATTATGGCACTTAAGTTGTACCCCGATCTGAAATCAGATGGCAGCTGGCAGGTGTGGAGAGCTGCCTCCACATACACACTCCAAGTACATATTCACTGAGGTGAATGACATTCAGCATTCAAGTTCAAGATTACCTCAGAAAAGTGTGCATGGAGTCGGCATTTTGATGTACTAAGAACATGTTTTTTTATTCATGCGGAGCTGTGAGATGGTTGTGGGTTGCTTGAGGGGGATCACTGTCATTTCAGTCAAACACAGCCATCTCCCTCAGTTATTTAACAATCAGTGTGTTTATCCTCTGGCGATTTCGATCAGTTTATGTGCTGTCAAGATGACAGAAGTGTTGATCTGCGCATGCAGATACATACCGGAGTCCTCAGAGTCCTTGGTGTCAGGAGTGTCCTCCATATCATCATCAGACATCTCCATCTCTTCCTCTCGTCTGATGCCCATCAGCTGCTCGTTATGCATATTTCTGATCTCCTGGAAAACACACACACAAACAAACAAAAAAAGAGCAGGGTGGGTGAAGACTCATGGGCAAAATACGCTTTCAAGCAGGTGCTGAACTAGAAAGGGTACAATGATGTGTTAAGCAACCTCTTTTAAAGTTAAAGCTAAGCACGAGCTGTGAGGATTACTTTGAACACGTCAGCATAGAACAAAGGAAATGTAGATGAGAAAAGATTAGATATCTCAGAAGTAGGGCTCTGTTCCTCCTCTGGTAAGTAACGCTGCATATGCAGTAGTACAAATATGGTAAGACCCGAGTGTTTTTTAATATTCTTAGTAAAATACAGGAGCAAAAACACTGTACTTATTGGGCAATAAACACAGATGTGCAACGTTTGAGAATATGACTGCAGTCACTATGATCATTTTGCAGACAGAAACATCTGTCAAAACCCAAACATTTATCTTACCCTATATGCTATACATATTTAACAAGGTGTTAACAGTGATTCCAGCCTCATTTGGGAGAAACAGGTGAAGTCTGACTTATTTAAAACCTTGTGTGTGAGTGTGGTGTCATCATGCCAAAATCTAAAGAGAACTTCAGAAAAAAAATATAACTGAATTTAGCAAAGGTTTGAAAATGACATGTCATGAAACATCCTTTGCTTTCCAGGCCAACAGCATCATTTCAGAAAAACCTTAAACAAGCTATAAGCATGGGGATGGAGATGTGATGACTTTCCTGCATCAGAGACAATGCAGCTCGCTGACATTGATTCGACTACGAAGTCTGTATCACATCAAGAAGTGCTTGAAGAAAATATGAGGCCATCTTTCTCCGACAGTAGAACTGTAAGTGGGCTTTTCAAAGGGAAAATAACTTTCAGCACACGGCCAAATCCACCAAGGAATGGCTCAAAAAGAAGAGTCGAGGGTTATGGATGGTTTTGAAAAAGCATCATATCTAATAAAAACCTCTAACATCTTGCAACTGTAATTTTACATGGATGAATGTTCAAAAACGTATATGAGAGGAAATCACACAAATTCTACAGGGATGGTGGCAGTACAGGCTTCAGAGTTCAGAGGAATATGATTGAAAAAAATTATTCTGCTTGCGGGTGTGTTCAAGTACACTGTTGTGTGTGTGATACTCTGGGTTTGCACAGGTGTTTTATACAGCATACAGCCTTGATTCCCAGTTGTGACTATCTCGGATGTATACTGCAATGTGATTTCAAACAAGAGAGACGCGAGAGTCTGAAAAATAAATGAGAAATAAAGAAAAACAGCCCTCGAAAGGGATGAGGATACTTTGAGTCGCCAAAGAGAAAATAAACTTACAACCATCTGTCAGCTGACGCTATCAGACAGAGCCCATGGCAGAGGTCAAACAGATACTCTACACACACATGCACATGAAGAAACTAAACCAATTGGTATGCTTGGAGCACACACACCACATAAAAAAAACTCTGAATAAAGGAAGCAGCTGTTGTCTGATTCTGCTCTGGAGCTCCTTCCCACCACTGCCTGCTCCTTCATATTTCACCTCCGCACTGAGTACACAACATGACTGAGAGGGTAACTCAGAGACTATCTGATGATAAATAAGTCCCAAACAACTGAATTTACTCACTATACTCTACACTGGCCGGAGGCTGCCAGCACTGCAGCCTCTAAGGCCGGTCTGTGTGATCAATGTGGAAACAGACCAGCATGAAGCCATATTTTTTGTATCCGGAGCATTAAACCATGCTCTTGATTTGCAAAGAAAAAAAATCATTTCTGCTGAACTAAACAACATGGCACCCACCCCAGCAGCTCCCTGCAGCCTTTTTGACACTTAAAGCCCATTATTATTGTTCTCTGACCTTCACACAGAATGTATGGTTGCATCTCACAGCTCTTATTGCCTCCTCATATATAACCAAAGGCAGCGCCTCTCGGCTCAGACAGGCTGAGTGCACTCAACAATAAATGACAGAGGGCAGAAGTAAAATAGCTGGTGAAGAAATGCAAGTGCCTTGTGAGGCATGAAGAAGTTTGTCATAAAGTGCTGAAAAACAAACAAATAGGAATGAATATTTGGCTTCAAACCATCCCAAAGCAAATAAGGGCTGTGTTTCTAAAGAATTCTGTCTAGTCAAATGCCGACAAACATCTCTGTGCTCTTCCCTCCGAGTGACATACAAACAGTAATTTAAACATTATTTTAGTTTCTTGAACCAAGCTGAGCCACTTTAGAGAGGCTTTATACCCAACATTTTATTAGCTATGACATTCATTGCACCTTAATGTAATTTAAACAGAAGAGTGACAGGTCATTGCTGAACTCAAAATCTAAAAGTAATCACACATAATCAGGCCGTCTCTTTCTGAGACGCACACACACACACACACACACACACACTGCCTATTCTTTCAGCTAAAGTGTGCTAACAGGTGGAAGAAAAGAAAAACAGGCTGTTTTGAGTGTTTATTTTGGTATTTAAAGGACATTTTCAGTTGCAGGGCATCCATCTAAATAGATGAGTCACAATTTTTTAAAACTTCCTGCAACAATATACACACGCAAGACAGTGATTCCTCAGTAAGTACATCTCTGAGGAGGCTCCAGGTTTTTTTTTTTAACCAATGTCACAACAAGCAAGCATGTACTCAAGCATTTGCATGTAAACATACGTCATCCATCTTCCTACTTACTCAACAATTGTGTGTTAAAAGACCTTCACATAAGCCATTATAAACATATATTTCTAGCAGCTGCTGCTGTGGATGTGTAAAAGTTTCAGGTTGGTTATTTTGATAATTCTTCTGGAAATCTTGAATAACACTTTTAATTTTCGACACCTACCTTATAAAGAGAGGCTTTTGTACAAGATGATGATGCTGCTTCTGCTGCGTCAGATTCTGCTACTATCATGTGCATGTTTTAACAAGATGCTAAATTGCACATAAATGGGTTGTTTTTCAAAGAAACTTACCAATCAAGATATGATCATAAATGGTCCATTAGACCCAGGACAGCAACACACCCCAGACCCTCCATTACACACAACGCATCATCATGCCAATTAATGTTCCATTTGGCAGAGGAGGAAAATGGTGAGTAGACGGTGGATGAAAAAAAACGCTGTTATATTTGAAAATGCATCTGCTCTCGGGTCTCAAGATGTTCTTCTGTCATTTTTGTATTTTTTTTTTACTCAAATCTCAAAATTCCCTCGTGCATGGGCCCCCCCCCCTGGGGCTTTAACAGATTTACCTGTGTCCGGGACATCTTAAGAGCTGTAAACACACTCACCCAGCTGCTCGTATTCCTCCATGGAAGAGGACAGGGGTGGAGGAAGAATAGGAGAAGGAGGGGCAGGGGTTTGGACCTCTTTCTGTATCCGGATCTCACTCTGGCTGCACTGAGCAGGCATCTGTTCTGTAGCCTTGTTACAGTCAAGGTACTTACTACAACCATGGTCTTCTGATTCATTCATATCTCATTGCGATTATTTCTTTTTTTTCTTTTTTTTTACTCTGATGTGTAATAGAAATATTTAGAATACAAGAACTGTCAATCAAAAGTTCTTTACAAATAGACAGATAGGAAACAAAATGGGACAAAGTCTAACCATAACTCGTGTGAACATCAGAATGAAATCAAAGTGTACCAACCTCTGCTTGTTTGCGCCACATGTCCAGGTTCTTGCGCTGAGCTTTGGAGAAATGGTCCCATGCCTTTTGTTTGGAAGCAGCTTGGAATACAGACACAATCTGTTCAACTGAGGCGGGGATGCAGGGAAGGACCAGAGACCATCCAGAGACAGAGACAGAGAAAGACAGAGGGCAGTTGGGAGGGAGCAGAGGAGTGAAAAAGTGGAGTCAACTAGACGTGTAAAGAACTCTGTGTGTGTGTGTGTGTGTGTGTGTGTGTGTGTGTGTGTGTCTATGTTTGCGTTTGTGCGTGCGTGAGTATGTTTTACTTACCGGCTGATGCTAATGCATCATTTTGAGCACGGTTGATCAAGTAGTTCCCACATTTCAATACATCAATAATTCATACTTTGATCCAGCAGACATACATTATAACACACTAGATTCATGCAGAACATAGCTTTGTTGTCTGTTAACAACAACATGTCAGCCAGTGCTGACTCTGAACAGCCACAGTAGCAGCTTAGTCGACCCACCGCATACTGAAACATAATGTCTATTAAACCGATTATGCATTGTGGCGCTCTGGTGCACATATGTGAATGATTGTGTCATTGTCCCTCTGGCCAGCCCTATCACATACAAATGTCTTGACAACTACTACATAAATTATACTCCCTACAGAAAAATATGTGTACAGATACAGATGTGTACAGATATCAATAATATCAATATTTTAACAGAATTTTTTGTCACATTATTATCACACAGTAAGAAAGGTTTATAACTGGTAAATGTTCATAGCATCGGACAGCTCAAAACCGAAGCTTTCAGGCTTCTTATCCTGTCATTCCTCACAAATAGAAAGTCCACCTGTCCCAAGCAATCAATATTAAGCTCACACCATATATGTAGAGTGATTTCTACCTTGACTGTCAAGCAATCAAATTGTTTTTCAAAAGCACTTTGAAAAGCTTCTATAAATTCAAACAAAGTGTAACAACACTGAAGCACAGTGGCTTTGTTGTTAGGCATCATTCTTATCAAATATAACACGATATACAGCAAACTATCTGCATATGCTTGATTTTGCTCTTCCTCCCTTCTCCCTGCAAGTGAGATATATCAGATTTGCTCGCCAAGTGCCAAGTGCCAAAAATAACCTTTTCTGAGTCTGACCACAGTGCAGATCCACTGCAGAGGTGGGCTCTTAAGAACCTTACCCAAGGACACCATCTTACTGCAGTAATATAGTGTTCCTGATTACTTTTCCCTGTGCAGAGAAGGAAAGTGTGCTTCAAGCACTGCTACTTAAACCTTTAGCTCAGCTTTAGCTACATCAGTTACCTTGACTCAACTGAATGAGCTTATTTGGGTCAAAGTGTCTGATTAATACAAGACACTGATCCTATTGATCTTAGTTACAGTATATTAACTGAGTCATTCCTCTGTCAGCTACCTACTTACCCTGTTGTGAGTGGTCATGGAGAAATGTATGGGTGGTCTGTGTATTTCAGAAGTCAATAAGATTGCCAGCTGAGTGTGTATATGTGTGTGTCTGAGAGACAGGACAGTTCAGAGATCAATAGTATCTTCCCAGCACCCTGTAATTTGATGAACAGATCAATGATGAAAGCAAAGAAGAGATGCACGGGTACAGAGGCCTGTGCATTCATATGCAACTATATTTATGTAACTTGTTTTTCAATACAGCAGAAAGCAGCTTAAACTGAAACTCCTCACAGAGCACTCTGTGGACTATCTTTAGGAAAGGAACAACATTTCTGGAAATGTGTTTTTTTTTTTTTAATGCTTTGAGCTCAACTAATTAAATTCATTGCATTTCACTGTGGTGAGTTATAAACAAGACTTAGTTGTCAATATCTTAGGACTTGGGAACATATTGTAAAAAAACCCTGATGCAGTACAAGACACCACATAATATAAAGTGCAAATGTTTTCTTCAGTACGTATGTGAACTCGTCCTATGAAATGAAGAATTCAATCACAGGCAGATTTATCAAGACAGCAAATAAGAAAATAAAGAAACTCTACTTTTTATGGACAGGGAGCTGTTGTCAGGACAAACCTGTAAAACCTCCCCACAGGAGACGGGTTCTGAGTTCGAATGAAAAGGACCAGAAACACACTCAAAATAAACAGGAATGACTTAACTGAAAAAGACTAATACAAGGACATTGTGGCTTACACACACTCCCAGCCTCAAGATCTTTGACTATATTATTTACCAAATAAACAATGTATGAGAGAACAACTGAAGACGTCCTCGAGGAGGTTTACATTTTATTTAACATGTATGTGCTGCGACATGTGGAGATAGAGTGCCGCGGGCTGTGGAGTAAACAAGCATCTGTAGAGCTAAAGCTGTCAAAAGTGGGTGCTGCAGGAGTGCAGTTTTTTTTGCCTTTGGCTCTTCAGAAGCTTGAATTAACTTTGCATGCATTTACTACACGTTTGGTCTCCACTGCTTGGCTACTTACAGCTTTTATTTGATGGCAACCTTAACAATATCACACTCCAGTCATCTTCTCTGTCATGAATGCCAACGTATGCCTCCGATTTTTAACACATTTTATAACTTAAAAGCAACATTAATGACTTTGATGGTCAAGAGGGACATTTGAACAACTAGGAAAGAAATTCAACCTACCATGAAGCGATCCCATCGAAAATTTACATCGAGACACGGTGGCTTGTGTGACTCAACTTAACTCAATGAACTTTATATCCACAATGTGAAGGTGCAGTCAGGACATATTTACAGAAGGGTGCACACTATCCCCACATTAGACTGTGACCATACTTACTTTTCACCGGATGTCAATACTCCAGGCACATGAGAGGCCAATTTGGATTTGGTCTTTGTTTAGCCATAAACTACAATGAAACACTGACCCAAAATTAGAGCAAAGAAAAGACTTGACTCATATTTTCTCACCCTTCTCTTGACCTGCGCATGCAGTGCACAACAGGGAGAACTGATGCTGCATCGTCCTAAAACAACACTTTACCTACAGACAATGCACTGTATATTGCATCAAACAGCAAAGTCCTGTAGTGAGTGTGACGGTTGAGACTCACATTGAGCCAGTATGCCAGCCAGAGCAGTCTTGAACTTCTCTTTGGCCTCCTCCATCTCCTTCTCGTGCTGGCTCTTCTCGGTCATCAGCCGGCGGATGTGGCTGTTGGAGGACTGGATCATGGAGTAGAAGTTGTTGGCGTTCCTGCGGTTAACTTCGCCTCGTTCCAGCCAGGTCAAGAGCACACGCACTGCTTCTGCAAATTTGCCGTCGTCTGGCACAGAGGTGGGAACACAGTGAAAGAAAGAGTCAGGCTCTATACAGGTAAGCAAAAATACACGGTTCCCGATCACTCCAACGAGTGCTAGTTTATGCAACAAGAACAGAAAAAACATGAGAAAAAGATTTCCTTTCATGCATAACACATGAAGCTATGCTGTGGGCTCTTTTTTTGTGGTGGATGACAGATATTTCATATGACATACAGCTAAGTACAATAAACAACATAAGGCCAAATGCCTTTTACAGCAGCACTTAGGATAACTAAATATATAGAGTCTCAATGTACCGTTTTATCTCATCGTGTCTCGAAGTGTAGACAATAAAAGAAGAAAAAAAAAAGAAGGTTAGAGTGAGCAAGGTGACACTGAAAAGATGAAAAATTACCCAAGGACAGCTCGTTGGTATTAATGTAAATGAAAAGAAAAAAAAAGATTTTAAATATGTCAACTGTCAAACCTGAAATGGCAACTGGATGACAAAAAAGGGTATGAAACCCATTTACAAGAGGTCTTTCAAGACAGAGTGGAACTGAGTTTGAAGTGCAGTAATACAACCTGCAGTAAAAATATCCAGACCTGCTTTCCCCTCCGGGTAAACATTCAGGGGAAAGTAAACTACAATCTGCTGCGAATAGCCGGGATTTACACAACAGCAGCCCAAAGTGATCAGAAAAAAAAAATCTTTTGGCAAAAAAAACAAACAGTTTCAGTTCTTTTTACCAAGGCCAGGGAGGGGAGTGCTGAAAAAGACGCATGCAGATGGTAGAGAGGCAGAAAGTCACAGCCATGTTGTTATCAGGCAACTGTGACTGAGACCTGAAAGTGCCACTGCTCATTAGTGAAACAAGTTTATTCAGCCAGAAAGCTCAGAGGAGAGAGAAGGAGTGCTAAGAAGAGAAAATGGAAAAGAACGAGCAGAGAGGTGGACGGACAAGATAAGAATGGAGCGTGTGCTGAGGTTAGGGTGAACTGATACATGGTGTTAACAGCCTAGTGTCGCATCTTTTGAGAAGAGATTCCCAGAGTTTGTTTGAGCTTCACAATAACTATGTCAGAGGTACAAGCTGCAGTTAAGAGCTGTTTCTGTGACCCCCCCTCCAAAATCACACTTCTCTTTTTTCATTGTTGGCATGAATAAAGATAACGGCAACGGACAAGATTTTATGTGTACTCTCCTAGTAACAATGTGATGAAGGAAGATACTGTTCTTACAGCTCTCTTTCTTATGTTTGTGCTATCATATTTTGCTATGTATGCTTCGCAGGTTACCAGTATCGATGTCTACCTTTGATCTTGTCTCCCAGTTGGCTGCACTCATGCTCAGAGAAGTGGACAATTGGTGGAGGGGATGGCGGCCGGAGGCGATCTTCCTCTATCTTGCGCCTGTGACGCTCCTCTCTGGCCAACATTCGCTGGCGACACTCCCACTCATACAGGTCATCTCTGGCCTGGGCAAAATCAACGTGAAGTCGACCAGTGTCTTTTTTGTCTGTGCTGGAGCCCAAACGGATTCGATATCCTGGGGAGAGATTAAGTGTCTACTTTAAAAATGAGAAACAAAAAGCTGTGGAAGGTGGTGGGGTATGGAATAGGTAAAAAGACATGGAGTAGCAGAGGTCAAATGAAGCAATCCGTACGAACACCGATGTCATCGTCCATCACTGTCAGTTTCGGTGTGGTGCATTCTTCACAAACAGTGCATTGGAAATGATTTATTTTGACTCAAGTGACAGAGCAGAGTTGAATAAAGAGATACGACATTAAAATCAACCAAAAACTGTTGATATGTTGATTTATTTTCCTCCCAGATTTCAGCCTCTTTCATGCAATTTGCACGTGTTTGATTTGTAGTTTCTGCAGTAAGGTTGTGTTTCTTGTATGTGCAGTGGATGCATCAGTGGATGCATTATCATGGGAAATTAACCGCATTTATACACGCATTGTCAGGTCGATGAAGATGTTTTCTGCATTCTGCTCTCAAGTTGAACTCCCTTGGTCACTATATAAATGCTTGCTTAACAACATCATGAAAGCAGCGTTCAGACCTTTTCTCACAGTGATTCAATGTGGGACTGATGCAGAATGACACAGGGGTTGAAGTTGATGTGTCTCTGAGTTGGCAGCAGTGTTTGTTAGAGGTATTAATGGATGTGTGTGTGAGGGACAGATGGAATGACAGAACACACCATTCTAACTAACAACGCCGTTTTCACTCGGCTGATTCAGCAATGGCGGCTTGCTATTTAAAAGCACACACTAATGCAGCGCTGCGCCACCTGTTTGGGCCGTTATGAAAAGCAGGGACAGCACTGCTTAACAAACACATCTTTTTGCAACAACATATCATGACTGCAGACTGAAGAGAGCTTTTGTAACCATGTATGTCGACGAAATTGATCCAAAAACATCTCAAACTGCTATAGACTCTTAGTGTGGCAATTATATAACCAACAGCTGTGGGAAATTAGTGAAAAAGGACACACATCTCTGGCCAAATTCTAAAGTCACGCTTGCGTGGGTTTTTATCTCAGTCCACTGCAGCAATGCAAGGCCTGAATGCTTCCAATTTTGACGGCTGTCAGCTTCACACGTTGTGTTCACGCCAGTTTTTTATTGTGCTGCGCTTACTTATCAATTATCATAGGAATATGTCTCAGCATGGTTTCACACCAACTGCCACCGTCTCTGTGCATCGTGTGTGTGGAATTTCAAACCGGCTTCATATCAGCAGCAATACACTTTTCCCTGTAGTTTCTGCATGTTAGCAATACATTGCATACATGAAAATATATTGAAAATATATTATGTTGTGGAGCAAACCACAGTACAAAACAGTAGAGCATACCATCAAGCAACCACTTTTTGTTTTTCACTGGAGCCTTTTGTTTGAAAAGAAGAACTGCAATCTCATGTCAATACACAGGAGAGGCTTAGAGAGGCCAATTTGATCACTGGTGGCACTGAGAGACCACGATATCCCTCATTAACCCATCTTCTCCTCTCTACTTCCATCTTATCCCCACTCCAACCTTCTTACTAAATTTTCACTAATGGCCAGTTGTGGACTGAAGTGCAATCTTGTCTGTTTTGAGATTTAATTGGTTAAAATGATCTGAGAGGTTGTCCAGTGAGGGCGGTGGGCAGCGAAGGATCCAAACACAAACACGGAAAGAGATGAGGGAAAGTTTGAGGATTTCTACTTCAGTCTTCTCTCTCCCCTTCAGGCTCTCAATCTACCAAGACTTCAATATTTCATATGTGGAGATGTTGGTGTGCTGGAGTTGTTTGAGCGTGTACCATTGCTGGGTACTGTTGTTTACGCAGGCTGTGTGTGTGGGCTATTATTTATGGGAAACCACACAGCTCTGTCATAGCTGTAATATATGGATCTCCGCTCCCACATCTCCCCGTAAGAATAGAGGAGGTCCAAATCAAGGAATCTCTCATTCAAACTTACTCTCTCTTACACATGCAAACATTTGCGCATGTATTAACACAATAATGCTGGAAATACTTCTGATATGACTGCTTATCTATGTTGGTTTTTGAAAGCAGGATTGTGTCGACATCAGTTTGCACAGAGAGATTGATGATGTGTGCAGTCTACAGGCTGCGGTAAAAAATAAAGATTAGATAAGAACACACGAGCTGCAGCCACATTTTTAGAAGAGGTGTTTTTCAAACTTAATGTTCATTCATGCCTTCTGCTGCCCTGCAACAGCTACGGCTGTATTAGTGTCCTGAATTACAAATATTTTTTCAAGGGTTTATAGAATAGGAAGAATCTCCAGGTAAAAAAAATAAAATCAGAGCACCAGTGAATTTAAAATCACGGTGAGGAAACATGGAACTACTACTGCTGTACTCATTCAAAACTCACATGATGCATCAGATTGAAAAATAAAAGTCTGTGAAGCATAATCTTTACCTTTCACTCTGTTGGAGGAGCACATAATTCGTGTTCTTATCACGTTCCAGATGTGACTTGTTGTGTTGGTTTTTTTTTAATCCATGATCTAAATATATTATGACAGCAGTTTTTCATCAGCTGGAAGGATTTCATGACCTTCAAAGCCTTGAAGTGCTCCAATAGTCAGTAAAATAATATTTTTGATTTAAAAAGTTAGAGCGGGGCTCACTTCGCAACTATGCAAGTAGCATTCTGAGCGGTAAAATGACTGAAATATTCTAGAAATAAGCACCTAAGGAATAGGATGGTGGAGAAAGAGTTGTGAGAGCTTACCAGACAAGAAAAGAGCCTTGTCCACAGTGAACTCCTCCGCAAATCTGATATGGCAGAAGTTTTTCTTGCTTTTGCGTATAGCTGTGATATCACCGCACTGTCCGAAGACCTCCACGATGAGCTGCTCGGTGGCGTTCTCCGGCAGACCACCAACAAACACCGTCTTACACCCCGGAGGGCGCTCTCTTGTGGCTGGAGGGGGAAGGTCTGTTCAAGGGTGGAGGAACGAAATAGAGGAAATACAATTACTCTACGTTTGAACCATCACCCATCCATTAGTTATGCCTGCTTTAGTCTATTGATGACGCCGGGAGGGAGATGGAGCCCAACACCACTGACGCGGGGTGAGATGCCTCTGCTAGTGACCAGTTTATTACAGGCAACACAGACAGAGACGTGTGCTCACACTCATAATTACAGCCAATAATAAACACCAATGAACCTAACATGCATGTTTTCAGACTGCAGGATGAAGCCAGAGCACCAAAGAGAAAAAATGAGCTGAAACTTCTGTGAGGCCACAGCGCTAATCCCTGAAAAACTGTGCACCATAACTAAGTCAAATCATAAAATCCAAGGTGGGAATGATGAAGCTCAATGATGACATTCTTGAACATTTTTATTCATGTCAAGATAAAAATGTTGAGATGCACAGAACTGCAGAAATGACTCAGCATTCTGAGAAAAGTGAAATTCAATTTTGAGTGGGAATTATTGACTTTGAGAAGCTGAAAACAATAATGGCAGGAACGATTTTTGTTTCTTATTTTGGTTGATAGTTGTCGCAGGCTAAATTTCTTCTCTTTTTTCTTCAGAAGAAATATATATGCTTGTAGGAATAGGGAATGCAAGAAAATCCACCGAGCAAAAATAGTTTTTCTCTGCAAAGAGGAGGAAAAGAAACAACTGCACAGTTCAAAATGGAATGGGTTTTTATGCTGTCTAGTCTGCCCATCGGCAGGACATTTGTATCACAAATGCTTCAAAAGCTAAAAATTTTCTTTCTAAATAATAAAAAAATAAATAAATCAGCATCCCCATCCGAGTAATGACAGAGAAAGACAAAGTCAGGCACATAGGGACCACAAGCGACAAGTAAACCCCCAAAAGGCCACTACACTGCAAGTGACAATAATGAGGGCCACATTTAATGCAGGGGAAGAAATCCGTTTATCGGAACCAAAGACTTTCATAAACAAGCCAAATTGTTGAGGATGATGCTGCAAAATTGAATTAAGCCATATTCAAAACACAGCACTTATGACCTAAAAATGTTAAAGCTTAATGCATGAATAATGATAACTTGGAGCAAAATGCTTAGATCAGTTTTTGTTAGATAAATGTTGAAATCAGGTCATTCCAGGCATGAAAATGAAATCCTTTTGGCCAGAAAGTGATTGCAAATCCTGTCATGTGGAAGGTCCCCTTTACTGAAAAAATCACTTATTCAACACAGATGAGTGTTGACTGATCTAATCTCCAATAGATCGGGCTTCTCATCCATGATGAATGTGATTAGTGGGGTCTATGAGGAGTGAACCGAAAAATCTGCGGAACACTGAGGATGTTGCATTTCTGGATGTGTGTAACAGAGGCTTAGCATGCAAAGTTACAGCTGCTCTCATCCCAGTAAATATTTATGCTCGATACGGAAGAGAACAGGGTTGATCTTGGCTTGATACCTCGCACGTATAGCGTTAGGGCCACAAGGGCCGAGCGGAGCCATTTCAATATCTTTAGATGTCTTGTGATCAAAAGGATTTAAAAACCAAGGAGTTCTGAGGTGAACCGACTGCAGAGATAGAGACTAAGTCCCTTCTACATCCCTTACAAAAATATCCCACATCACATTCAAACTGTAATCATTACACTGTGTATTTATAATGTAAACAACATTGTGCAATATGTAAGCATGTAATCGACAGGAAAGAAAAGTTGGGGGAAAGAACTTTGTTTTTTCCAAAGATTTACGAGCTCATAATCCGTACTGCAATAACTGCCTGTGCTTGCTAGTAGCTCTCAGCGGCAGCAAATTCTGTCTCTAAATCCAATCCAGCACTTTCCTTTTCTTTCAACCTTCTTTGTGTCTTTCGCACTTCATCAAAACACACCCATGCGCCCCTGGCTTCCTCTTTGCGTGAAACGGGACTTTTAAAGCAAAATGTCGACTAAGGTTTCATGCCTTGACCACCAGAGTCGGCAGATTAAAACAGTTTTGAGTCGAGACGGACAGAAAAAGTAAAGGCAGTTCAGAAAATGCTTGCCACGGCAGGAAAAAGCTTTGCTGGCAGACAGAAGAAAGAGGTCCAAATGAACTGACCCTTTCAGTCCGCAAATGGCTGATAGAGCAGAGTGGACACAGAGGGGAGAACAGATGCCCTGCACCATCTTCCAAATGTGCCACGCTGTAAATTAAATAAAAATTGTTTATTGCAATGAAAAGTTTTGATTATTTCAGTCTGGTAATTGGTTGGAAGCTATTAAAACTCAGGGCTTGGATTGCATTTTGCAATTCCCTCAGCTACCTGCTGTGCTGAATCCCTCCGTTTATGGCAACCCACCAATTTATGCAAATGCACCACAAACAAGATTCAGATGAACTATTCATGATTTCCAGATTATAATAAATACATTAGATCACACACAGTAAGAAAACATTTGTGAATGGTCCAAGTGATTGCATTTGCATGCAAATATGATAAGCAGGTAAAACCTGTGGCTAAGAAAGGCAGGAAGAAGCAGCATCTTTTATAGCATCCACTGATGCCTGAAAGCATTTTAAAAGACTTTTTTTGAACCAAAGTCTAACACTTAAAAACCGTTACACAAGCAGTAAAAAGAAAATGAAAGCAAAACAGGAGAGGAGTAAAAACCCTGGTTTCAGGAGAGGAAGCATATAGAACGTATTTGTATAAACCAATCAACCGTAACATTGTGAGCACTGACAAATGAAGTGAAAATCACTGATCAGCTCGTCATATAGCACCTGGCAGTGGGTCTATTAGGCAGAAAGTAGATACACTGTTCTTGAAGTTTGTGTGTTAGAGACAGGAAAAAAGACAAGTGCAAGGATATGATCAACTTTGATAAGGGGGAAAAAAAGATGGCTAGGCAGCTGGGTCATAGCATCTCCATAACTGCAGCTCTTTTAAGATGTTGCCGTCTGCAGAGGTCAGGACTCACCAAAGGTGGTCCAAGAAAGAAAAAACAATGAAACCTTACAAGATCACAGGGAGCTAAGGCTGCCTGGTGCTGTCTGATTCAATAGAAGAGCTCCTGTAACTCATACAGCATGTTGGGTCTGTGTAGTTCCCATGGAGACCTGTGTTCACTGCCAAAAGCGCCTGCAAGGTGCATGTGAGTATCAGAACTGGACCACGAAGCAAAGGAAGAAGATGGCCTGTTCTGATGAATCATGTCGTCTTTGACATCATATGGACACAGCTGGGTCCAAGTTCCAAGTGAAGCCAGGAGGGGAAGACGCTTTTGCTGGGAAATGCTGGATCCTGCTATTAACGTGGAAGATAATTTGACAGGCGTCACCTGACCAGATACATCCCTGCCTCTTTTAGCAGTACGGTGCACCCAGCCAAACAGAAAGTTTGGTCAAAATTCTCCACACCTTAATGCAATCGAGCGTCTTTGAGAAGTGCTGGATAAGCTAATTGGATCCATTGAGCCCACACCTCCCAAAGGCTTCATGCCAGATACCACAACATACATTCAAAGGTGAAGTGGAGTCAATGTCTTGATGGGTCAGAGCTGTAGTACAAAGCCTTTCAACATATTTGACAGGTGGTCATGATGTTGTGGTGGATTGGTGCACATTAGGAAGAGATTTTACAAAACAAGCAAACAATTCCACTTAATCTTACCTAGTAAACCAAAAAACAACAACAACAACAACAAAAAAGAACTTAAGAAATGACCTTGTAACAGAGTCTGTTCTTGTGTATTGATTTATGATATAGTTACTGTACTGTATGTGTTCAAGTATATCCAATATGACTCAAGGACAGAGTTTAGGTGAAGTGGTCACTGTAAAGCCAACGCAGCGCTGTCCCACAGTCCTGCTGAGTGTGTGGTCTCTGGTACACTAACAAAGGTAATCCCCATCCATCACCTTTACTGGATAAACATCGTTTTCATGGTAAGGGGGGTGCCACAGTAGGGAAGTGTCAATCATTAAACTTCCCAGGTAGGTATTCCCAAGATTTTTACTCACACTCAGGTAAACCTGCTAAGTTTGTTTGTGTCACACATGAATAAATACGCACAACTGTTTCACTATCTTACACATTCACTTCACCAGTTGGCTTATGAAAAGTAGATAAAAAGTCACTCAACTCACAGCTGACTCTGGACACCAATGACTTGAACCACGGTCTCTGTTATGAGACTACTGAGAGCTATTACTGCGGTAAACCTTTTGTACCATATTAAATGTGTGGATTTAATCCTCAGACCCCACTTCAGTTGTGAAGAAGAGCATCACTTCTATCATTTTTAATCCTAAAAGCTTCATGGTAGAAACTTAGATCACACGAGAGTTTAGACATTCATCTTTATCAAAGCCAAATGGAGTGTGCTTATGTACATTATGACACACTGCTGGTACATGCTTTCATCTTTCAAACACAACAAAAACTCTTTCTCAGACTACCCTCAGAAGTTTGAGTGAGAGAGACCAGCACTACGTTGTTTGATGTCCAATGACAATCACAGTGAGTCCACAGGTCCAATGTCGTATTTCACAAAACATTGGGGGGGGGGATACTACTACACCACTTCATCTGAGATGGCGGAAGTGGTTTAGAGAGGGTGAATATGTGCTCAAAGCTGATTGTGAAGGATTCAAAGAAAGGGAAGATGCCATGGAAAAAAAGAGCGTGCTGAGGATGCAGACATATGGTGTGTTGAGGTCATTCACACAGACAAGATAGGAGAAGGAGCAGAGACGCAGGCGGAGGGCTGAGGGGGCTGTTGTTTCTCAGCTCCAAAGGTCAGTGAGAAAAGATGCTGCACGCCGTGACAGGTTGAGCGCGTGCAGCCAGAGGGTAATGACTACTTGTGATGGACACCATATGCAATGTGGTAGCCAAGACACCAGCGCTTTCCCTGTGTTGTTTGCGAAAAGCCTTATTATAGCCAACATAGGTGCTTGTTCCACTTTGTTTGGAGTGTCATACAGCGCGTGAGGAGCAATCTGCAACAGTAAAATGGTGGCACTGGCTCAGTTCTGAACCAATGGAGCTACAGTTGTATAGGTGATCTCACCGTTCTTAAACAGTAAAGCAGTGGCGCATACTTTTTTTTGGCACACAGTCCGTGCATTAACAGTGAGCCTCTGAAAGTTTGTTCCCGTTGTTTTTTCATGTTGTATTGCACATATTCTTATGCAAATACTTTCTGTGCTTCCTCACAGTCTGTTCTTAATGTCACTATTATGCATTCAAATGCTGTTTTGGCAGCATGTAGGATGAAATAATGGTTTGCTGCTATCACCAACATTGTAATCTCGCTCACCTGTCTGTCCTGTCCCACTGGGAGAACACACAGCTTAGTTATCCTCAGAAAGCCGTCTATTGTAACTTTTTTGTTTTTTTATATATATATCCCCAAGAAATATTTCCAATGAGCTATTCAAACCATGTCTTCAGAGATCACCAGATTTAGCTGGAGCTGCTAAATCAGAAAATAGTCGTCACTTGACATCACCTTGATTCCTCATGAAGTTCTCCTGCTAAACTGTGATCTGTGTGAAACTTATGCAACATGTTTCTAACTCCACGGATTTCCTCTATTTCGATGCTTGGTCCTGGCCCTTTGGAAGCAGTACGTAGTTAACTCACATGAGGAAATTCTACATTCAAAGCCAAATTCTTTGTCATTACATTAATTAACAAATAAGGGGGTGGGTGTGTGGACAGCATGGAGCTGAACAGCAGCTTTTCCTTGACTTGTGACAGAGAACGTCACTGTTAACTGCAGCTGTGATGGTTCATGAGCCAACAAGGTTGAGATGGAATTAGGTATTCCCTCTCATAATTAATTGAATCCGTTGGTGTAAATCATAAACAAAATTAGCGAGACGCCATTTCTTAGCCAGGTTTGCCCGCTTACCCAGGACTAATCTGTCTTGAGATTCTAAAAGGAGCTGCAGATCCCAACAACACAACTCTGCATCATGAAAAACACACAATCAACCAACCGTGATTATGTTTGATTGCAGTTTCCTTTAGGGAATTACTGATACCGGTAGGATGTCCATTGACCGCCTTGGCTTTATTAAGAAGAGTGAGCTCGAGACAGTTTTGTCTGTTAATTCAAAATAGCTGGTTTTGGGATTAAAAGTCTTGTCTCATAGTGAAGTAGATGAAAGAAAAAGAAAAAACAATCTCAAGGAGATACGGATCGAAACAGCAAGTGAAGAGTAGGAGTATTCAAAGTTAGAATATTAGGAGAAACATCTACAATTAAGTCTAAAACATATTATTAAGTCCCAATGTCACTTTTCCAAACAGGTAAGCATACAAGGGCACGTTTGTGTAAGGGAGTGATTGTGACAGGCTTCAAAGTTGCAGAGAAATCCTGGAAAATCCGATTCTTTTCTAAGAATGAACTCTTTATTTTTCTCTTTGCTCCTGAGAACTCACTAAAAATAGCTTTCAAGCACACTTAAACTCTTATTCCATCACCATATGGCGACAGTTTATGATGTGCAAAGCAGCTGCAGAGGAATATCTTTAAAAAAAAGCTGTACGGGCGACATTAAAGAAAACAAAAACAATATTTGCCTGACAGAACGCATGAATGCATGTTTTATTTTGTAAAAGAAATGTTAACTCCCAAATGCAACTGTGGTGAGGAGCTTCTGTTTTTATTTCACCTTGAAGATGAGATGTTGTTTGGTAAAAAAACAAAAGCCCCCCCAGTATAAACTTTTTTTGTCGATGGAAATCTGAAACGCCAAAGCGGGATCAATCAAAGGACCCCCCACGTCTCGTCCCCTCGCTCTGAATAATGAGGAGACGGCGGGGAGATAAATATAAGACAACAGCCTGCACAGCACGCCTATAGTCAGTTTGCACACAGTGACTTGGCCAGAAATTTCCAGTTTGGGAAAAGTCTAAACAAACATTTTGATAAGAGTCAGCAACATAAAATTCGAGAGAAACAGAGACACAATCAAATCTATTCAGAGCCGAATCACTCGAACAAATCTACATGCTGATGTCTGCAATAACTCACAGTGTCGTTTCATGTTTATTCCAGCATCCAGTGAAGGAATAGCAGAGTTAATCATTTTCTTTAAGCTCAAGAGTCAACAGCTTCTCAAATATCAACATTTACTTTTGTTATTGTCATTGTTCTTTTTATGGCAGCGTTATTTGGAGGTTCTCAACTATTTGATGAAAGACAAAAAAGCTATTTTAATGTATCATTGAGGCTTCTAGGATGGGAGATTTTTGCACTACTTTTAATTCACAGCCCAAGTTATGAATCATATAATCAAGAAATGAACCGGGAGATGAATTTATAATAATGATATTTATGAAACACTAACAAATACCACCTTAAATAAAAATATACAAAACAATAAAGAAGCTTAAAACCTCAATGTATAATACAGATTGATGAGTTGTATAGTTTGATTATTTTTTTTAAGCACTTGTAAAAGCAAACACGGGCTGTTGGGAGGAGCCAGTGAAGGAAGAGTATGACATCATGACTTACTGGGGTTGGGGGGGAACAGGGTGCAGCTCTTGCAGTGGATGATCTCTTTAACTACTGGTAGATCCTGGGAGACGGGCGCAGGCACCATACCGAGGCCGGGCATCATGGGGTTCATGGGGGTAATTCCAGCCATCATGCCAAGGTTGGGGTCGAAATCTAAAGGAGAGAAATGACATTTACTGAAAAACAATACACAGTGTTGCTTTAAAATGTGTGAAAATTTCGGCTGGATGCAACTTCAGGCCAAACCAAATCTTTTAAGTTGCATTTCGAACTGTTTGCTTGTCCCCTCTGTGATTCTTCTGTCAACATCAGTGACACACTCACAGCCCACACATCATGGAATACACAGGCATTCATGAATAAATCATTATCCTCAGCAACATGCATATTTCAAGAAGTTTTACCGAGTCACTCTTTCTCTGTCACCCCTCTTGTTTGAATGATGAACTTAAACACAATGAAGCTGGGCCTTAAACCTACATCACTAAGAGAACTTATCGACAAAACGCACACACAGAGGCATCAACAGCCACCACATGTGCCTTTTAGGTTTTTGTGTGACCGTATAGACTTTTTGAAATGGAAACAAAACCACATTTAAGTAAGAGTCTCAACGTCACCTGCAGAGGATTTAGAGTTGACAATTATGCCGCAGGATGTTTAATGCACATGCACCTGTGTGTGAGGATGCCAGAGCGCTGCTCACTGAAACAAATCCTTCACCAGAGATTATATGCTTGCCACAATTGACTAAACATAAGACAAAATCATTGTGACGCATATTCCAGCAGGTCGTATTTTTTGACTCTGCTGCACAGAATCAAAAAATGGAGGGCATAAATGGAAAAAAACATCAGTCAGACATGTCCAAACCCAAATCTTTGAAACTGTTCCTTAAGCTTGTTTGAAAATGTGCAACTGTGGCCATTTCTGTCAACACAGTGGAAGGCTGCAGCAAATACACTGAAATAAAAGCAGCAAACCAGAAAACTAAGCTCCAGCTACAGATGAAAACCTATTTTTCTTACAGTGTATATAATATGAATCACTGTGAGAGTGGTTGTGCGAATGAAATCATTTGTGCGAGTGAAAAAGGCATTTTGTAGAACCTAAATAAGATCAATAGTCCCTATATAAGAGTGGAACATTTACCATTTGAAAGAGCAAAGGTTTTTGGCACTAAAAGTTGACATAAATTTACTTGTACAAGTACAGTTCCTGGCACTGAAGAGGTGCTGCAGGAGGCAACACTTCCACAGTCAGCATACAAACTCCATTAAGGCTCAATTTGCCGGCCACGAGTAGAAGAAGGAGACAAAGGCACCATCAATGAACCTAAACAATGTACTGATGTGAACAAGGTTCGCAGGAAAACATATCTGAGACACCTAAAACCGAATCAGTATCATCGCAAGTGTTCATCACATAAAACTCTTTGAAGATGAACAGTACCTCGTGCTCATCAAAGCCACCAGATTTCTTTGGGGCAAAAAAAAAAATTCACCAGATATTCGAGTTGCTGACCTACAGCTGCTTTTGAAGGTTTAACTAAAGACCCAAAAATAAAAATAAAAAATCACACAAAACAACTGATGGAATCCCTATAAGTATGATACATACTTATGCTGCATCTAGATACTTCACAGCAACGCAGTTATTATTCCCTTTAAACTCACAGCACTGATATTGTGAAAAAGACCCTTTGCAGTGACAGAGTGAAGGTGGAACTACATCATAAAAGATCACAAAAGCCATGCAGGTTATTAAACCTTTTTTGTGATGGCTGTGCGGTTCATATTATCAGTATCCCTCGCATTTGGCGGTGTGTGCTGCCTTTGCAGACCAGTAATAAGCTCTGTAAATCTCCAAACCCACCGCATACACGAGAGACATCTTTTACACAAAAAATTATGTAAATTGAGGTAAAAATAATTTTTGTGTGCGATTAAATCATTGAAAAAAAATCAATAACCTGTATGGAGGCCGCAAACTCTTCTGGGTTAACAGATTTTAAGAACAGAGCTTTTAAACACTCTGAATGCCCTGAAAAAGTCACAAGCCATTCAGCGTAGGCATATTTTAACAGCCCAGCGTTAATGTCAATAAAAGGCATTTCATCAACTCTTTTTTTTTTCTCTCCTTTGATGTTTTTCACTCAACACCAAAGAGTACTTGATACAAACAACATCAAACCACGGAAATACAGAACACACACAAAAAAAATGTCTTTCTTTTTTATTTTGGTAACACAGCGACATAATGAAAGAGACTTCTGGGTCACAGGATGAAAAGTGTCAAACCTTGTGAAATTTCTAAGTTTTTGGGCATAAAAGAGTTTACCATGATTGGATTTTTATATCAGCAGTTTGATATTCAAATTCAGAAAGATAACCACTGGGTTCCGACTATTTTGATTTTCAAGGGCAATAAATCCAGGGGAGAAAAAATGTATTTAAATCTTATTCAGCATACAACATTAGGCGGAGCTGGATGGATACTGTAACATTTACTCAAAGGTGATTTACTTTAAATACACTGTAAATGGCTGAATGTAATGACACTGAGAAAGGGAGAATAAAGACATATTTGCACGATCAAAGCCATGGAATAGGTCCCTGGAGCAGGACAGGATGCAATAAATATGTTTGACTGATAAAACTGGCTTAAGAAAAATACTGAAAACCAGACAGAGTAAAGAAAACAGAACCAAAAGGGGAAAGAAAAACTCAGCATAGCAAGCTGTATTAATGGAAAAAGGATCAAAGCGATACATCTACTCGTGATGTCACAATCAGTCTAACCAGGAGTCAAAGTGGGAGGAAACGGGTGATAAGCACCCTTGTTGCCAGGCGATTGATGAGTTCTCCTGCATGTTAAAAGAAAGATGGAGAGCAGGAGAGAAGATAAAATACATTGACTCCAGTACTGTGTGGCAGATAACCTCAATGTAAAATGTTTTGCGTTGAAAATAGCAGAGGAAACTTAACAGATGTACACACCAAAGCAAGATTCAGTGTTGTGGGAGGTTACAGAGGGTAAATATACCCTGGTAATCAGACTTCTGGAAACACCCCATTGTCTGACAAACCAAAGCTCTATTGCTTGATTGGTATAACAAGAATATATACTCATGAGCCCTTACATTGATGCAAAGCAAACTAGATTTTCGCACACATGGAGAAAATGATATGGTTACATCAGGGTGCTATTTCACCGCAGTGCTGCTCGTTTTCTCACTGGAGCGAGCCTCGGTGTGTGTGAGTGTGTGTGTGTTCGCCATGTATTTATCCTCGACCATTAAAAGCCTGAGACCTGAAGCGAGTATGCAGCAGAGCTGTGTGTAATAAAGGAGATTATTTACTTCTTCCCAAGCATTTCCAGCTCTCATCTCCATTTTCAACAAAATAGCTGGAGGACATGTTTCATCACTGACAATCCATTATTTCCTCCCTCTTGCAGTGCGTCTCATTATAACGTATGCTGTAAGTGGACACCAGATGAACATGTAGTTTTCTGCATATATAGCCACATTAACTACGTTAGGTTTTGCTATTCTGTACTGGATTTGAATTTCTAAGAGTTCGGAGTGCACCATAAGTCAAGCCCCGTTCACGTGCATTCGTAACATTAATGGCTACATTTAACTCCATTAAAGTGACGGCATTCGGTCATTCACACACGGGTCGCTACCCCTGCTGATGTTCTTCAGCCTCCATTTAAACCTGCCTGTGAAAGAGGGTGCATAATTTGCAATTTATGTGGGATTTCACACAGCATAAATGTAGGTTATGGCTTTGAGGCCGTCTTTTGTTGCCACAACATGTAAGCATCCCGACTGCACAGTGGCTGCGTAAAACACAGCGGTGCTGGATGGAAGTACGGGAAAATATCCCTCTTCTACATGTTTAAGCTTATTGAGCAGTCAGTGTTATACTATTAATTCCACTAATTAGCTGCGTGGCTATTATCAGCTTGAGGAAAAGGTTGTTTATTTCACCTGAGGACATCGTCTCCACACAGCGGGTTGTCAGAAGTTAAGCTGCATTTCACACAAAATTCTCTGAGTCCGTCAACTTTTACTTTTGCCTTATGAATAATTATTAGGCTGTAACAAAAAGCAATGAATGGGAGCAACTGAGATATAGATAAGTAGTCAGAGAGTGAGCAGAAGCTTTTCTCTCATTTATTTATCACAGATGTTGAGAGAAACTCTTAGCTAACTACGACAGATAAAATAAAATCATGATGAGGGAGAGTTTGAACAGATTCGTTACTTACATACAGTATATCACCAACAGGTCCGACCTGGCCAGATTTCTGTCTGAAGATGTTACAGAAAAGAACCAAGAGGGTAGTTCACACGTGACAGCCACATGCTCAGTTGCTACAAGATGAATAGCAAACAGTGGATGTGTGACTTATACAACCAGCTGATCCTGGTGCTGTATTTGCATACGTGTAATTATAGAACCTGCGCATAGAGTAAGAAGTTGTCAGAAGTTGTTTCTCTAGTATGTGTCAAAAAAATATATAGTAAAAATGTTCAAATATCTACCAAATACAAATGGAAAGTCATCAAAAGCAAGGTATTACCTCACATAACATTTTCCAAATTTCAGTGCAAGCTACAAGCTTACAAACTGCTCACAAACCCACACATGCAAATCTAGCAGGCTGCTTATTCTACACAGGAGGGAGCAGAGCATCTCAACAAATGTCTAACAGTGTTAGGTACAGAACAGAAAACTAATGATGTCTAAACGTAGCTGTTGCCACCTTAAGGAAACTCCAGTTTGAACCCTTCTTTTAAGCATGCTGGAGTGGATCAAGTGGTCAATAGCAAAGCTGCTTTAGAAATAACAGACAAGTTCGAAGTTCAAATGCTAAGGTTTTACAGAACATAAATGAACATTTATTGTCAATTTTCTTTTACGGTTTGCTTTTCAACGTGGTTAAAATACGTACACAGCTCTGGTCAGTCATGTTCGTTCCATTAACCAGCAATGTCCTGGGTTTAATTTGACCTGGGTCAATGTATTGCTTTCCCTCAGTGGAGTGAAACCATTAGAGTAACAGAAACACGAAACAACTGTGTTAAACACGATCGATACGATTTTAAAATCAATGTTCAAATTACATTTACAGTAAAACTGAACACGTGAGGGGAGATTGATATCAAAAAGCAGCTCCTGCCATTAAACCAAGGGATATACTACCATTAAATATAAAGAGGCTAAACAACTGGGCAGCTCAGCTCACATCATATAAAGAGAAGAACGGCTGATAGAGGTACTTTAAATCACATTTGTTTCATCAATAACTGATCTCATCTTCAAACCTTTTTGACATAAAATATAACAGATTTATTATTTCAAAACTTATTCTAAGTTCTGAACATGTATTTTGTCTGACTGATAGATGTTTGAAAACTAAGCTTCTGGACCAAAATCCCCACCATTATGTGAACCGTATTTAACCTCGTCAACTACAAACGATCAGCTCATTAACTTGGTGTTAAAACTAACAGGAACCAGGTAAAATATAACTAAAGAGCAGGAAATAAACGGTAATATATGATCAGTTGTTTTATTACACAACTGGCTCATTAATCAGTATTTGCAGGCCTGTATAATTGACACCACAGATGCCACCTGTGCTGTTAACTAATATTCTGTGGCCTCATTGAGAGAGAGGAAGGATAAGACAGTGCGCCTCAGCAGAAACTCCACAGAGAGGTAGAGAGCAAAAGGCTCCTCTTGAAGGAGAACAACAAAAGAAACCTGGGGCTGGGTCCTCCCACACACGGCCACGCATCTGTCTGATCCTTTTTACCGTGCTTGTCTATGAGTTTTACTTTTTCATTTTCCATCATGTTGGAAGACTGAAATTCCGAAACATCTCTTTGCCAACGTGTCTTCCTTGTACAGCAATATGTACGAGCGTACAGGCACACGTATATGAAAAGTTGTCCTCTAAGAACACACACATGCCTCTTCCTTTCACCTTTCGATCACATCCTTTTGATGCATAACAGTCTATATGCTGGAGGATTGTTCAAAGTAATTACACTTTGAGCAGACTGTCAATCAAGATGTGCAGATAGACCAAAAAGAAAAAAAGAGGGGGGGGGGGGTCCCTGACATTTCACTGTGTGAAGCCCCCAGCTATTAATGTCATCCTCCCCTCAACTCCCCCTTTTCTCTACTCAGATTTAGAACATAAATGTCCCTCCTAGCAGTCTGCGGCGGGTGGGAGGTTGAAGGGAAGACAGGCAATTGCCATGAGGCATGCTGGATAATATTCTCTAATGAGGCGAGCTAGCCATGCCACCTGGAACCCTACCAGTGGCTGCCTCTCTAAATCTGCCAAGAGTCACCCTCTGTGCATTTTCGTATGAACATCTCAAACTTTATTTCTTTTACAGCGACAGTTTTTGAGTGCTGCAACCTGGAGGATGAATAGAAAAACTCCCATCTGTCTGAAAAAGTTACACAGTCTCCCAATTTCATGTAATCTAAATAAGAATCAGCTTCTTTATGTTTCAGTGCAGAATACATCCTCTTAGACACCTCCATACTCGGATCTACACAACAAATCTAGTTATTAACAATATCTGGCACTACAATGGGTAAATATATCTGATGCAACTGGAAGTAAACACAAAGAAAAGTCACAGCTGCGCCATATTTTTCCTCGACATTCTGTATACTGTATAATGTAAGGAAATCGTCACCTCCCCACAAGGGAGCCTGTCCGCCTACAGGCCGCCAAAAACCTCTGGCATCAGACCAGAGCAGATCCAGAGCAGTCAGCACACAGGGACAAAGCTTTCAGCCCAAGACTTGAAAAATGCTTACAGCAAAGGAATAACTGTCATTTAATGTATATCCTGATGCTAATCCAGGTAAGCCAGCGTGTGAGAATGAGCACGCTGTGATTCATGTCATCAAATCCTACAAGAAGCAATGTTTGAAAGAGTACGCAATGAGGTGTGACACCCAGTTTTCATATATTCCACTGTGTGTGCAGTGTTGCTGGGTTTGTGGCGGCTGTGAGGAAGAGATGAGGGCGAGTGGGATGTAGCAGACAAAGGGACGCTTGTTTACTCCGTGAACACTTGTCTGCCCCTGGAGGCTGCTTATCTATTCTCCAGAGTGTATGAGCACGTGTGTGCATTCATGCAAAAACTATATGCATCTAAATTAACTCTGATAAACTTGCAAATAAATGAGCGTGAACAGCTAAAAGCTTTTCTTGGGGTGGAATGAGTGTGAGGTGAGCTCGTTTAAAAAAGAAAAAAAAAATTCTACATGTTTTCTTTTTGCTGGAGAGCTGTGGCGACTTAAAATGTGAGAAAACCACAGAGGCAAATCAAAGCCATCATTCCAGCAAAAACGGATAATCCCTTATTATTGTTACATGTCTGAGATGCTGTGGGAGTACTGGGCCACTGTGCGGTTACTGGAAAGGCAAAACAGACTCAACTGTCAAGCTTAGACGAACACAAAAATGGGAAATCCAGGTGACAGTAAAAGACAAACCAATACTGTGAGGCCTCACTAAGTCCAAAGGGTGGAAATCTTTAAGGCGCTTAACGCAGTGTAGTCCAATTTGGGAATTTAGTCTTTTTTAAAACCATTCATCTGAATGTTTGTTTGTTTCTGTTGACTTTTGCACCCTTTTCTTATCTTCCCACAGCAAATAACTAATAACTGAATCATTGCAGGGGAAAAAAACGCTTTACTGCACCCTCTTTTATTACTGGGCGGTATTGTTTTGAGGGCTCTGTGTAGTCAGACCCTGTTCAGACTCTTGTGCTTGTGGCCATATTGGTTTTACCAACTCTCTGAAATGGAAGATGCTCAGAACATGTAATTAATTGAAGTTCAATTAAATACAATACTATAGCTACTTCTGTAGGGACGAATGCTTTCTCTGAAACAGTTGCAATAAGCTATACCACTGTTAGTGAAAGACCATTTCATGCAACTGGTACATATCTCAAGAATAGTCGATATTTGAACTGGTATGTAAAAGATGAACTAAATCATCAGAAATTAGGGAAAATTAAAAAATAAACTATTAGCCTTGAGCGACATTTCAGGGTTGGGGAGGGATGCCCTGTGATGAGAGGACGGAAGCAGACCTACAAGAAATGACAGGAAAACGTGTCTCAGCACATGTGCAGTCCAGTTTGCTTAGGTGCTGATAAAAGAGAAACCGCTGAGGCGCTGCATCCCAGTCTTATAATGATTTTGCTCATGCTGCTGTTTTTTTTCCCCGGCATCACGTTGGTTAGATTGTTTGTGACAATAACAGAAGCAAAGAAAAGATTTATATAAAAAATAAATAAATAAAAATATGTGATGCTTCACAATAGTGGGTAAAAAAAAACTACTACTGTTTTACTTTTCTGCAAGATATTCAATGCACAATGAAAAATAAAACAGATTCTCAGCAGACGACCTGACAAGTTTAATAAGAAAAGCATTTATTTGAGAATGATTGAGGCGACGTTTGAAATTCTGTATCACCATAGAAAAGAAAACTACTCTTTAAGCTTTACTTTTTAATCCAACTTCAACGGTACACGATTGGCTTTTATGCTCCAACTGTCTCCTGTTTAATGGAGTCTTAATGACCTAATAAGAAACTGCACAAGCCACAAAGGGTGGGTTTTACTAGTTATACTAGTGTGGACTTCAGATCCTACCAACAGTATAGAGAAGCTGGCTACACATACTACAACAGCAACACAAGATATGCAGGCTTAGATAAGACAAACCATGTCAGGAGGTCTGCACTTTGAGAGAAATGTAGAGGAGGAACTCAACAGCTATACATCTGCTTCCACTTAAAGTCTACATGTACACGGGAAAACAGATGGATGCAGGGGAAATACAAGGTGGAGACTACATTACTTTTTGTTTCTTCTTTCAGATGTCAAACAAGTTTGAAACCAGATGTTGATTCCTACTGATTCCATTCACATTATATCAGGGATTTCACTCACCAGACCACAGACACCAAGAGGTAAGTGATGCTGCTATTGGTCATTATGACTACATCTAATCAAAACCATGCCGCCATCCATCAGAAAAGAGGTCACCTTACCATTCACATTAATGGTTTCCACTAAGTTAAACATTGGCTGTGATATAT
Organism: Leuresthes tenuis; assembly: GCF_036924035.1. NCBI lineage: Eukaryota > Metazoa > Chordata > Actinopteri > Atheriniformes > Atherinopsidae > Leuresthes > Leuresthes tenuis. The sequence continues at coordinate 10,246,947 of NW_027325365.1, read as the reverse complement.
TCACCAACGGGTCTGTGTTTAAAAAAAAAAAACACTCCACATGCAAAATAGCAAGATTTCTGGGAAACTGGCCCTGTTAAAGTTAAGCAGAAAAGCAAGAAAATCCAACTACAAGTGCAGAGCTCACAATCAATATTTTCTCCAGAGATACAATGGGCCCCACCTTCCCTGTCACATGTGGGTCAGATTCCTTACAGCCAACTGTCCGGAAGTCTGGCCTGCAGATCATTGATGTTTTGTGGAGGTTGCTTCCCAGCTGAGTTGCTGGTTGCCCCTTATTGCTCCCAGGAGCTTGGCCTCATCAACACTCTATGTTACCCTCTGGCTCGGTCTCCAAGCCGCCCTCTCTGTTATCCCACCTACTTGGATCTTCTGACTATGAATGTACGACTTGATATAAGTTAGTTGACTTAGCTGACTACTTACTACTTTGACTTTTTTACTACTTACAGACATACTACACAAGCATTGGTCTTGAAATTTTACTTATAATTTGCCTCCGAGGGCTTCAAAGTATGCAGAAACTAGTAGTAACTCAACCTTACTGCATTCAAATTAAATTTCAAAGGAGCCAGTTCTTCAATGCAGGATGATACCAGTGCAATGTGCTGTCAGTGTGTTGCATTGGCCAGCTGCTGCAATGATAATCAATGAACAAACACAGCAGAAATCAAGAGCACATTTAAGTAAAACCTTTAGGTTCAACTTGACCTGGTGAGAAGTACAACTCAAAAATCCTCAATACATTGTACAAACTGTGTAAAATCGCTACACAGTGTGAAAAATCCTGGCTCTGTCATGTGATCCGAGTCTCATCTCTTCCTCTACTTCTCTAACACAAACATACACCAACAACTTTCTAATATACACAATCGTGCTCCGTCCATCTATAGAAATAAAGCTGTCATCACTGTAGATGTGCACCAGTTTCTGAGGGTGCAGAGCAGAGGGTTCTGGCCACTGTGGTCCCTTTATTTAGCTGCCCGTCTGGATAAATATGACCGGCGGGGGACAGGAAAAGACTGTGTGAAAAAAAAATACTATCCAGGCTCACAGGGGATGAAACAAAGGAAAACTTTAATGTGCAATGAAAGCGTTGGGGGACCGGTTGTATCTTTTAATGAACGAGCCTAAAACTGACTCAAACCCTCTCCGCGTAAATCTGCATGCAGGAAACGCATGACTGGGTGTGCGCACGCACAAGGGTGGGACAAAAATCAAACGGGCAAAGACAAAGAGTGCGACAGCAAATCCTCCTCTGATGTTTGGAGGTGAAACAAAAAAGAAAAAGATGATGTACTGTCATGATGGGGAATCAATAACTAATCCACCTGGATTACTTCAAAGCCAACGGTGCCCTGGGAACAAACGCTGGCTGACAGGCTACCATAAGACTTTGTGACATTTGACTGTGTGTGCGTGTCTGTGTGTCTGTGTGAGTGTGTGTGTGCCAAGAGCTTTGTGTTCAGACTTCACAGATGAGTTCATAATGAAACTGGGCTGACTACAGAAACCACAAAAAGGCAATAAACAGGGAGGTGCAGGCGGCGTAATTTACTATAGAACTCAACAGTTTATGAACTTCACAGTTAAAAGGACAAGGAGCTGTTTTGGCCTCACACTTTGCTGTAAACAGTGCAAAAGAAGCAGCCTACCACATAGAGCCTGAGTGGATCTTTTCCCACAAATGTATGACTCCTCTGACTCAAAAGTGAAGCTTCTTTTGACCCGAATGATAAATAACTGGATGAAGATCACTTATATAACAGCACCCCATTTATGAAATTCAAATATCTGTACTATGTTTACTCTTTATTTTGGTCACAAAAAACATTTTTCTTTAAATTTAAGTTAACATTGCTGTTATAATTACCTGTCAGCTGTTTGACTCGATAGTCTGAGACATGAGGGCAGGCAGCATGTCCTCTAATGTTGCTCTGACTCACAGCAAAGAAGGAAAAGAGAAGGAAAATAGGAAGGTAGAGAGGAAATATAGAAAAATCCATCCATTCTCTTAGGTGATCCATGAAGGGAGTCACAGATGTTCACTTCATCATTGTCTCTTATCTTTTGTCCACCTATCATCTTTCTGAATGTGCCTCTGGCATCGGATGAGTCATACAAGTTATGACTTAAAGGCCTAAAAACCTGCTGTAGGCCCACACATCTGATGAGAGCTCTTCTTAGTAAGTGGTCTTGAACTAATGGGGCCTGACCGACACCCATCTTCCTCTGCTTTTGGTTTATTGGACCTTTTAGGAGAAGTCACCTCTTTGTTTCTTTGATTTGTTCATAAGGTCAGGTAGACATGCGCCTCGAAAAGCTGAAACAAACTACAACCTGATGGTATACGAGCATCGAGTGCTACATCGACGTTCGAGCTGTGAGAACTCAGATTTTTCCAAACATGTAGACATACACTTTGGAAGAAAAAGATATAAAACTTTCTGATAAAATGAACCCAGATGCCCCACTTTTGCCAACATCTGTCACTCAAACTATTCAAAACTTTGAAAATTACTTCAACTTCAACATTACTGGCTGGTCATTTGTCTGGACCAACTCAACTCCATCTCTGGACAAGTGGAAGGTCTTGTGCCGTTATTAGGCAAGTGACAATTAATGTGATTCCTTTATACATTTGGTATGGAAAACTGTGCTATTATCTTTAGCCGTCCTCTGGTGAGCCGTCCATAATGGTTTGTGTCGTGGCTGTCTACCAATGACGGACCATAACCACAACTTGTGGAATAATCAGACTCAATTTGCATTCTCTGTCACATAGTGTGAGCAAATGGCTACACTTGGATTTAAAATATTCTTTCAAACGCGTGAGTCTGACCAAGTATGTGAGCAAAACCGAAAAACGAACAAAAACGCAGCACGACATGACAGTAGGTGAAAGTAAAAAGAGCAGAAACACCTTCGTTTTCAAACACTATTCTATTATCCATCGCAGATGATGAGAGTAAGACATGGACAATGAGTCAGAATAAGTGAAAACACCTGTGTGAGTCTGCAGACCCTGTTCTGAGCTGTTGTATGTATGTCTTTTGGCTCCCAGATTAAGTGTCAGAGCAGTTTAATTGACCTTCCCTCACAGCAGCATCTCTCACACAGGTGCAGCCAATAACATCACTAATTGCTGCATTTCATTTATATATGCCAGTGTCACTGTCCTTATGGCACACATGCTGGATCACCGGCATGCCCTTCATTAGCGTTTTTAGTTACTCCATTGCTTTTCCTGCTATGGAGTTAAATGGGTGCTGTAAAAAGGCCTTCAACAGCAGCGAATAAAGTTCAAAGGGAGAATCTCTGTAGGAGATCATCGGCCCCCTGCATCAAACATTTCATCTGAAATGCAGAGTCCGGGAAAGGTGTGCTAATGTCCAATCTAGATCCTACATCTTCATCTGCGAGTGAATTTTAAGACCTGCGTTTTGTTTCTCTTTCCGTTTCTTTTCTTCTTTGGTTTGATTTGTTTGGGCAGATCTGAGCATTGTAATTGTATCTGGATTTTGAACAAAACGGCCACACCAAAACGCTTCACAAACTGGATTCAACCCTAACACGATCCAGCTGAACGCGCTTTAAATTCTTGGATGCAGCTGAGCAAAATCTAGAGTTCCTTAGAGTGAATGTCATTCAGAGTTTGACCTGGACGAGCAACACAGTTCATTGTTCTCTAGATATTTGGGGCAAATGTTTTTACACGGATACATTTGGGTTGAATAAAAGAAAAGACACTGAACCAAAGGAAAACACCGGTTTACATATTGTCCACAGATTTAGAGACTGAGATAGGAAAACTCCCTTAGATTAAGTTAAATTTTTCAGCTTAATTAAATGTTCCCTTAGTGGAGAGGCTTTTATTTACTATGTTAGGAATATGTCATGCTTGTGTCTCTGTGTGCAAGCATGCTTGTGTTTCCCCTAATATTTCTCAAGGAATGCATTTGGAAGACCGTACATCTCCAAGCCCTCACGGACACACACACACACACACACCCACACACACACACACACAGCTACACGCCTGTACACACAGGCTTGGCATATTTCAAATATGAAAGTGCGTTTCAGCTAAGAAGTGGGAAGTGATTTATAAAAGGCTTTAGGGAACGGCTTCTACTGAGGAGAGAGAAGACATGGCAGAATAACTCTTCAGAGATGGAGAGTGGGAGGGTGCAGCTGAACCTAATGTTATAGATAGCAGAGCAATCGGTAAGGCTGGATATTGTACTGGTACATCCGCATATAGTATGGTTACTATGACAGCCTCATCACAGGGCACTGAGCTCAGAAATTAGGAATATCTTATACTGGTTTTAGGAAACTGACAGAAATATCTTCTAAATACAATGAAACTGGGCAGCGAAGACACTGAAGACAAAAAAAAAGACAGTACAGCAGCTCATTTTTATCCATTCATTTACATCTCTGTTCAAGAAGGTTATTTTGGTAGCGTGGAGTGACCCCACTTGAGTCCACTTCACTCCTCTCTTTCTCAGGGTCTGCCAACTGCCAATATTATTTTATGAGAGAGCATACAGTAAGTAGCCGGAGAGCTCAGACCAACTGGTATAAAAAATGTTCTCAAATACTCATTTCCCTCGCCTGCAGCTGGACCACGGACAGCTGGTAGGCTCATGATCTTTTAGATACAATCTTGTCATGAGTCGCATGTCGAACAGCTCAGCTCGTTAAAACACACGCTGCAGAACGTAACGTCCATTGGATGGTTTGTAACACCATTAAGATGTCACATCGTAATTCTTCCGTCACAAACCAGCTGCATGAACTCTGATCTTCACTGTCGCTCCATTGCTCTGTGTTTTATTTGTTATTTTTTAGCAGCTGACATTAAGAACGGTTAAGAAGGCAAATATTTCACGGATGTTACCGCTGCTGTTCTGATGGTGCATTCATTGAAAGTGGGAAATCAGAATTCCAAACCTAAGACTGGTAAAAAAAAAAAAAGACTTCAGACTTCTTTGTCTGTATATAACAGGTAGATCATTATTACTTTAATAATTTCTTGTGTTATGTAAAATATATTATACTATTTATGAGATTTGATGCAATTGGGAAAATAAAAGGCTGGAGCAAAAGAGTTTCAACTTACAACCTCTAAGACACAGAAAATATAGCATCATTTGAAGTTGAAATTAGGAGGAGATCATGAAAAAAAGAAGTGATAACCTCCTGTAAAGTGATGTATGTTTCCCCTTCAGATCTGACCAATTTCATGATTTCCACATTTCTGATATCGGCAACAAAATACCATGGTTGTTTATTTTTCTGAGTAGTTACTTCAGACAACCCAAATGCTTGAGATGATGTCATTCACTGATGGTTGTATTTAAGTATGGGCAACAGGATGGGCTGAGAGGAATTTACTGTGAAAACCTACTCACAGAATACAATCTTTTTGTGTGAAAAGTGAAACTTACTTAGCTCTTAAGCCTAAAACAAAGTCTTGCATATTCTTTCAAACTGTTCCCAGCTCGGCTGAGTCATATCAGCCTCTTGTCTGCGTATGCCAGCATCTAACCAATTACCAGCTTGCAATTCCTTGCTGATGACTCAGCTCATCCGGTTTACTCCAGCATATTTTTAAATGTCCAGCTCAGCCACACATGACAGTAAACTTACTCATCCTTTCAGGCAACAGTTGTAGACAACTTAGAGTGAACAAAGCAAAGATGGTGCTACATATTGAGAAGCCTAAAATGTCTGTTCCACGCAATAAAATATTGTATTAATATGCTTGATGACAAAACTAAAGTTTGTCTATGATTTAAAACGCCTCCAGACATAAATCATTTTGAGATTACGAATATAGTTGTGGCTGCTTTTGTTATTTTTTGGACCATCAAATGCAGTCTAAAAGTGCTCTTTCTAACATAACTAAGCTCACATCTGAAGGGAACTGGATCGTGTGGAATGAAGTTTGGGCTGGATGGTACCTGGCATGAGTGGCTGTCCAGTTATTCCAATGGGAGGCATCCCCAAGTTGTTCATGGCTGTTGCCCAGGGGTTTGGGTCCGACATGGGTATCGTCATTGAGTTGGAGTCCATTGTCATGTTACAGATGCCCTCTGCAGAAATACAGACAACAGAAGATGAAAATGGTTAGCTTGTGACAGGAAGAACGACTGAAAGCGTTCACTTAGTCTTTAAAATAAAATTCCCCTGTGCAGACTCTCTGTTGCGCATCATAAAACAATTTCAATACAGCTAGTCGCACCAGACACAGAAATGTTCCCCGTGGAAGAAAAACCACCCATCCACCACAAAAAGCTCAAGGTACAGAATGTAAGGAGATGGAGGAGATTGGATAAATCGTAACATGCCATAATGTTATCTGCATCTTGATAAATAGAACTGTGATAGTCAAGTACTTCTGATACAATCCAAGAGTAATAAGAAGCCATGCAGAGGATTGAAGAAAACCATCTTTAAGATGAGAAGTTCTACAACTGGTGAGATCCTAACGTAGCAGCGTGGTGTTGTCGTGTTGTCTTTTGTCACCTACTTTTCAACAAATTGTTTATCAGTCAGTCTGAGTTCTGCCAGAGGGAAGGGGAGAGGGGAGGGGAGGCTACTGTGACCCTGCAGTCAGTCCCACACCACAGCGATTTCAACAGCACTGTCACAGAGAATCTATTCATCATGGTGTTGATGCTTGTTTGGCTGTTTCAACTGCCCGGCCTTTTGACACTCTCTGTCTCAGTGACCTGTGCCGACAGCGCACTGAAAATGATGCTGTGTGACTGGGGGGATGTATCGACTCAAAATTGAAGAATTTAGCTTGGAAAAGCAATGTTGACAAACAGGATACATCTACTTAAAATGCACACCAACTAGTGCTCTAGTGAAAGAGCACAGCTCTTATTTGCGAGTCAGAGCAAGAAAACTTAAAACAACATTATCACGTTGCCAAGCATGAATCCTGATGCTATCCGGCATTTGTCAGAGAGTATAACACCGAACCCCGGAAAACTTTGAAAAAAAATCCAGTTCAATAAAACGAAAATGCACAAATCATCTTAAACCGACACTGCTAGACTTCTCCACCTCTGAGTGTTGCATAAGAAAGCAAATATATTTAGGTCTGTGCAATAAAAACTCTGCAGTAAGGTCAACGTGAACACATCATACATCAGTTGGCAGCTCTTTCTTCCTGTCTGCAGTCCATTTCACAGCTCTAAATGCTTTTTAATGCTCTCCTCTGGTCGACCTCTTTCTCTCTGACAAACCTGTAAATTGCTGTGACTGCTGGGCTGAGCCAACCTGCCCTCTCCCAGAACGCCAAAGCCAACACTACTGTTAATAATAAGCAGAGCAGCACTCTGCACACACTAAACATCACAGCAGAAGGTCTTGGGCAGGGAGCACTATGAGGCCAACACGTATAAATGTATGTGTCTGAACAACAGCAGCCACTATGTTGGTATTCCTTGTGTTCAGACACAGCTGGCCATGTGTAATAATGCTGTTTGCCTCTTCGCCTCCCTCTCCGAGCCACTAATTGCAGAGCTGTCCGCTGTCAGTGTCATAGAGAGGCCTGATAAAACGGAGTGTCTGCATGTTGCTGCTGACGAGGACTTCACAGGCTTGTTAACGAACACAACCCTATTAACTGGGGACACTTTCCAGGAGTCAAAATTGAAGGAGAAGGAAATTAGTGATGTGCTGCTTTATGGCAGTTTTATTACAGTTTACAGTACATTAACTGTTGTCTCTGGAGAGCTGATGAATACAAACACTCAGGGTTTGACAAGTGATGTTCTCTGCCCAATTGAGTCTTTTTGCTTGGCTAAACAAATGTCAGATGTCAGCAAAGTATAAATCAGTGTTGTTAATCCAGAATTTAAGATGATCTGAAAATTGGCTACTGTAACATGTCTTTTCCAGGTCTTAAAAACTGTGGTGCAGCTATAAAACACATTTTTTACAAGGCTTTTTTAATTAATCTTGCTCAATAAAACAAACTACATTCATATTAAATTTGATGCACATTCTTTCCCTAAACAATGGTATTGATTACTTGAGAAATATCGCCACACAGACTTTGAAATTGTTTCGAAATGGACAAAACATATAGAAGACGCAGTAAAGAGATTTTGATTTTGTTTATTTTTGCCCGATAAATGAAAACCAATTAACCTTCCGTCTAGTCAACCGATGTAAATGACAACATAGCAAGAATCCAGCTGTGCTCGTCGATAAAGGACAGGCTTAATGATTTAAAGCCCGACGCATTTAACTGGTGGGGTCATATATGTTCAAGTGTACTTCAGGTGCAGGTTAAGTTATCTCCACTACAGCAGGCTTCTGAACCTGCTGACAAATAGTCTGCATTTGAGTCATACGCCTCATCATTAATCTGTCTGTGCTGCTGTACCCATTCATTTAGTACCTTCAATGTCAATGCCACTTTTTTATTTTCATTCAGAACTCTGCTCCTGCTGTTCTGTGGAAAATTCTGCTTTGACTCATCCTGCTCATCCACTGTCTCATTTCCCACATTCACACTTTCCTCTAATGATTAATTATACTTTCGAGCCGTGCACCCATCTACTTCAGTCACTCAAGGCTTTTGATTTTTGAATGACAATGTGTCCTTGAGAGCGAGACTCAGCGTTTGCTCCCTCAAACTGCGCCATGCGACACCACCACATCGATATATGGAGCTCAGGAAGGAATAACAAACAGCTCCTGAACTTTTCAACACAGGGACACAGACACCGTGGAGCAAAGACAGACACAAAGTTCACCAAGCCAGAAAGAAGGAACAGGAACCAGGCACAAAACTGGCTTTAAAAGAATCAACATCAGTAAATATCTTTAACTCTTTAACTTCCATGTAACTACCAAATTAAATAAAGATGTACATAACAAAAGTCAAATGATTAGATAACACAAAAATCTATAAGAAGAATCGATAAGAAGAAAAACAGACCAAATTATTTTTAACCGTTAGGTCAAGTTATGTAGGGTTCGTGCAAATGCCACATCTAATAATACAATATGAACAATCTCAGCATGTGTCTCAGCATGTGTCGTGACACAGAGATCCAAATGTAGAACTTTGAAGACCTGAACTTAATAAGTAAGTCTGGTTAAGCTTGGGTGGATTAAAATGGATGTACAGTGGAGGTCACAGCTATCTCTCCTCATTGAATGGTCCATCATCGTTTCTAAATGGGATGGCTGCAAAGACTCTGCGATAGGGACGGTGTCACAAGAGTTACACATTCTGTATTGTGATATCCTGTCTGATCACCACCTGAGTTTAACTAAAATGATCTTGAGTCACTTCAGTTGGTCAGGTGTAGGTTCTGTAACTTTAAGCCAAGCGGTCTATTTTGCTTTGATCTTTAAAGTCATTTTGCTGATCCAAAACAACAAAACCCTGCATCTGTCTTGTGACCATTTTCAATAGCACCTTCACATTTTTCACCTTTATTGGAAAACATCTTTGGGAACAGACACTTTGATGAACATGTTCAAACGATTTATGGACCAGAACAAGTTAATGAAGAAAATAACAGATCTCCTGTCAGAAAACACGTTTATTAAACTGTACTCACAAAGTACACTAAGTCTAAGACAGAAAGTAACAAACCCTAATGGATGTGTTGTTATGGGACCGCCCTGTGTGCTGCTCTACACCCTCATCACCATGATGCATATCTGCACTCAGGATATCGCTCATAGCAGGTAGAGCAATAGTGATTCTGATTCAGGCAGGGTCCACCCAGCCCAAGGCTCTCCTGATACTCCATTCTCTGCAGCCTGTGACCAGCTCTTAGCTCCCCTAAAAGCTCCCCCAGGAGGCGGATAGGAAATTAAGTCATTTAAAGGCCCATTGGCCGTAAGCCCCAACAGCAGGCAGGGAGGCACTGGGGGCCATTTAGTCTAAAATGTGCATGGTTTTAACAGCTAACCACAGGTTTATTACAGCCCCTGGAGAGCAAATTCAAGAGGGAGCAAAGAGATGAGGATTGGAGATAAAAGAGAGAGAAAAGGTCACTTTGCGCAGACAGCTGGGATGCTGACAAGACTCTCGAATTGAACTTCAAAAACTGAAGCAGTGAATAAAGGAAAGAGGGCTCATGATAGATCACAAAAATAGTAAGTGTATGTTGCACTGCATATTGTGTTGCCACAGTACTCACGTGAGTGAGAATTCTGTTTTTACCCCCCCCCTTTCTTTCCATCTTTCCTTCTCTCATTTGCTTCAGAAAACATGACTTATTATTCCTTATGAAGGCCTGAAAAGGCAACACTGATTTGATTAAGAGCTGCAGACCCCTGAATCCATCTCTGCACTCTGTCTTCCAGCCTGCTAGCCAAAGCAGCAACAGCAGACATCGCTGCACGTTAACAGACCGAAAGGGGGGGGGGGGCGATAGCCAGGGTAATGGTTCAGCTAAGTCAACTTGGACCCGAGGATACACCTCCGGATACTTCTGTAAAATGTCAGGTCGCAAGAGAGTGGAATGAATGAGATGGCAACGAGGCTAAACCTGAAATCTAACACTGCGGTGCCCACGTCTTAGCAGAGACCAGGCTGCATCATAACTCAACGAGCACCCCGTGGGACGAGGGGAGGACTCCGTTTGAAGCCCTTCCATGTCCTTATTTTGATCTCACTAGAATTCTGTTACACAATCTTGTGCATGTAATGATAAATAAATTGAATCGGAGCAGACAGATGAGCACACGTAACTAAGTTAGAGTACCTGTTCTCCAGAGAAAGGTAAAAAATAAAACTCTGCATATTTCTTGTTGAGCCACAAATCTTGCACACAATATTGGAGGAGAAGTCTGGACATTGAACAAAGTGTTCAGAGAAAAAAAAAGAAGAAAAAGTTTTGAAAGGTTAACTGCTCTCTATTGCCGTCTGACCTTAATTTTCACCAGAAATGTGGGTCCGTATCTTTGTATGTGTGTTTCAGAGTTTGGATGGTGGGTCAAAAATCCACTTGCATCTTGGAGAATGTGACAGTAAAAGAAGAAGCCAAGAACAAAAAAAAGATGTTTGTCAGAGTAGAAAACTTGTTTGGAGGACAATTTGTACAACCTTATCTCAGATTAATTATGAAAGCCCTTTAAGATAGACATAAAGTATGTGCTGATAATAACCATTCCATTTTTTCCATTACTTACAGGCGTAACATACCCACATACTCATACAGTGTCTCTTTAATAATGTATGACTGCCCTTCTCCCCACTTCTTTGATCTGTTAATTATGATAAAGCTGCCAGGAGTCTGGTGATTAGCGGTGGCACAGTCAAGAGTGCCCTGAGTGTTATACTACACCACGTCTCATTTAGGACCAGAGAGGAAGACAACAAAGTGAAGATGTAAGGACAACAGAGGTGGCCTGAAGACAGTCCGACCTCATGGGGGGGAATGAACTGGAGGAGAACCTCCCTCTGCCGTCTCTCTTACAACCACCACAATGAATTCTGATGACTAAAGTCTCTAATGACGGTTGAAACCTGGGAGATTAGCAGATAAAACCGGAATTGTCATTTCTTTTAAATGCTGTTTTTTTGTTGTAGTCAGAAATATCTGTTGGCTTAACTGTATGTTGTTAGATTTAAGAAACATCTGTAGCGTGACTGTGATTGCAGCTTGAACAGCACCTGTACTTACATTACAATACACGGTCTCTTACGTTTTATTTACTTTGCTACAATATTTTATCCACCTCACTGATCACCTCATGTTCACTCTGTTCTCAATTCTTGCTTGTTTGTTCCTGCAAAGAATTTTCTTTCAAACTGCTGCTCTTATCTGTGCAAATTATTCTCAAAAAATAGATTTGTTTGAGGAGACAGGATTCAAGAGACTTTTACTTTGATTTTCCAATAATAAGTCAGTTAGACACGCCAAATAACATTAACTATTTATGAAGCTGCCTCCTGAATAACTGACTGCACAGTCGACTTCAACAGGAAGAGCTTTCTAAGTAAGCTGTGATAGTGATCAGTGATAATAGATAAGGAATCTATTGCATTTGCTTCCAACAGGTGGACATGAGTGAGGGGATGGCAGCAGAGGTTGCAAAATGATCAAGACTATGATTAGAAGTGGAAAAACGAACCTGAACCCAATCCTACGCAAAGATGAACCCCTAATTCTTTACCACAGGACTAATGCATAAATAATGAGGATCAAACAGTTGCAACAGTCAATCTAAAGCTGAAGGAAGAACTGAAATAATTCATTAATACACTCCCTCGTCCCCACAGCGACCCTCATCAGAATGTGAGCGGTCACAATTCTTTAAGCCTCCCACATGATTAAAAATCTATTTGAGCAGATCGCAGATGCACTTAAGAGACTGGGCGAGGATGGGAGTTTGAAAAGCAGACCAGACATCTAACACACCACCAGTCTGTCCTCACTACAAAGACATCAACAACAATCAAACTGAAAGTTAAACATGTAATATAGAAATGTTGTGTCTCGGTTACATGTAAATAAACGGTGGATTTAACATTTTATTTCTCGGACTACATGGTAAAATTAATGCTGACCATGTTGCCACCCATGAGTATCTGGAAGAATATTTCAATGTGTTCATCCCAGCTATTCAGCAACATTTAGAAGCATTTTATTCTTGGCGGTACAGCGGTCCATGTTAAACCACAATAAAAAAGTCCTGGGTTCCATAAAGCTGCTCTTGCTTCTACAGTGTTGACAGACAGCATGGTTGGCCACTTAATCAGAACACCATCCTTGCACCAGCACACATGAATGGGAGCTGAATCACGTTATTGGCCGACGTACGTCCCACATTCTGCCACCTCTAACCTCGTCTGTGGGAGATCTTCACACATGAAAGTACAGCTGAAATCACTGCAGATGTTGTGTTCAAGTTACTCAGATGGGGATTTTGCCAAAAGACACTGAGATTATAAAACCAGGATTTTATTCGAGCCGAGTGACAGTCTGCGAGTACATTTTAAAGGACAATTTCTGATGCATTCATCTGTCTGACAACCGAAACAGAAAAAGACGTGAATGAGATGAGTTCTGTTGGGAATTCAGCTGCATTAATATACACTCACACTTTACTTAACTTTGGAGCATGTGAGGCCAATATGAGTCTAGTTGAGCAGCTGTTGGTCTGGTTTTGAAAAGCTCAATTTCATATGTTGGCCACACCAACATGTTCACATTCATTTTAAAAGTCAAGTTTTGGTTGAACTAACAAACACGACACGAGAGTCACGTACGTACGCGTACTGAAATGATAAAATCAGCCTTATTTTCATTAATCCTAAAATATCATCCAGGCAGCAGGGAGCGGATAGTACTAACTTAATAAACCAACAAATTAAATACTTCGAGGTCATGGCTCAAACAAGCTTTGTTCAGCTAAATGCCTAATTTCAATTCCCTAAATGAGTTTCAAATGGCTCATTGCTGCTGTTGCATCTTTTTAAAATAAATTGCATGATTGTTAGTTGGAAAGCAAATACGGCAAACTAGTGCATATTAGGGGGCTGACAGCCATAAATTTCTGCCATGACAACTGGCAATGACCGAAAAGAGAAAGGCACAAAGATGCACAGTGGACATTTGCATTTATCTCACTGGGATGCAGTCGTACAGAAGACTTACCTGATGGGAAGATTAGTTTTAGTAAAGAAATTCTACCATCTTATCGGGGGGACATTTTCATACAAATGGAGCAAACGCTCTTGTGTTTGTGTCAATGCTGCCAGAGGAACCTCTGCTCTTGGGCAGGACTCTTCCCACTCTTATCAGGCTGAGAGAGGTGACAGACAAGAACAGATTACTCTGATATCTGCGGGTGGAAAGAGGGAGGAAAGATACAAGGCATAAAAGAGAAAAGATCACAAAAAGTACTGGAAACGCACCACAACTATACCGTCAAAGCATTCTGAATAATGTAATGTGATGATGATGATGTGAGATTGTGTAATGAAAGCATTCGAGAAAGTGTCAAAAGTTTGGAAAGCTGGTGTTTTGTGAGCAAATCAATGCAGACTATCTGTCGCAGTGCACACTGACGGCTCTGAAAGGGTAACATTTAAATCTCTCAGGTGATCGTCAGACTTTGAGGATCGGCAGCAAGTGTCTGGCTCTGCTTGGTTTTATCTCGACTTTTGGTTCATAAAAACACATTGTTGTGACATTCACAGAATTTTGGTTGATCAGAAAAACTGAAGCATTATGCTGAATAAACACTGAAAGCAACTCCTCATCGCCTTGGTTACATTTAATGACGTAGCTATGTTAAATGTGTCATCTATTAACATGACATGCATGTTTTTGGACTGTGGGAGGGAGCTGGAGTACCCGGATAGAACCCACGCATACGTGGGGAGAACATGCACACTCCACACAGAAAGGATCCCTGTGTAGCCTGTAATAAGTTTATATTGTAGGGAATTAAAACAAAAATCAACTAGTTAAAAAACTAAATTACAAGACCAGCACAAGGCAGCTCACTGTTAATGTTCGACATAATGGTGGCTGAGTTGCATGTTCTCTGTGGTGGTAAAAACTGACCCACAGGCCAAGATTTGCATTGCAAATATCTGCAAAGACTCTTCAAAAAGCTGAATGCGGACAGAGAGAGACGGATTTTCGCTTTACCTTTGGTCTGAAAGCTCTCTTGTAATTTCTTTAAGTAGTCTCTTCAGGAATGATTCTCCAGGCTTCATGAAGGACATTTCAAAGCTCTTTGGATGTCGGCTGCCTTTTGTTCCGTTCTCTGTCAGATGATCCCACACTGCTTCAATAATGCTGAGGTCCGGGCTCTGGGGAGGATTCGTCCCTCCATAAGACCTCTTGCCACTGATTTTCAGTCCACTTCTTGTGTCATTTTGCATACCTCGGCCTTTTCTCCCTGTTTCCCTTCCTTAAGAATGGCTTCTTGACAGCCACCCTTCCATGGTGAGGCTTCAGTGAACAGTAGACGGATCAACTGAAGGTCCAGATGCATCTATCAGGTCCTATTTCAGGTTGCTGCTGAACTTTTTCCTATTTCTTAAGGACATCATTTTTATATACTGTTCATGTTTGAATAAACTTCAGCAACCCTGGATAACTATTGCTCAATGCCAGTTAAAACAATTCAAGAAATAACAAAGAAACTAGTGGTTGCCCAAGACTTTTGCTGAGTATTGTGATTAACTTTAAAAATTGCTGATTTTTTAAAACGAGCTTGTTCTTTTACCCTTAAGCTCAAACACTCTGCAGATAGATCTGAATGGCATTACTCATGACACAATCCCTAATGAAGGCACTGCATGTCTGACAGGAAGCTGGACCAAAGTGATCGACCAAATGATGTCAAAAAACAGCTGCTGCTACTCTTTAGGAATGATGAGCTCTAACAGAAGGGAAGTTATTTCATCGAACAAGCTGGAGGAGGATGATGACATCCTTCTGTCTTCACTGACAGCCGACAGAATTTGGCCAATTACTAAGGAGCTGATCATTGTCCTGCATTTCTGTCACATCTGGGAGACAAACATTAAAGATGGATGAGAGGCAACGGCATGTGTGTCTTTATAAGCTGTTGACTTGTTAATTTGAACATGAACAATGAACCAATGGAATCATATATGATGTGAAACTGGTGGCTTTGTAATTCAAACATGCATAATGAGCCAGAGCAACTCTACATACAGCTACATAAAGCCCGATGAAGCAAAACATGCTTTCACGGCAGAAGTAACATTTGTGATGTGCATTTAATTTCAAATGCACATTTTACATTTACACTCCAAGTCCTACAGATCTCATTACTGAGCAGAAGAAATTCCTTCTAGTTTTAATGTGCAAATGATGTACAGCACCAATTCCTGCTGTCCTGGGGGGGGGGGGCAACAGGGGAAGAGACGATGACTAAAATATTTCTTAAAGCAGGCCAAGCTGTCACATCATTAAATTCTGATTTGTGAGTAGTCAGTCATGTAAAGATGTAAAGAAACAGTCTATTACCAAAACATCAATTTAAAGAGGATAGATATAATAGGCTATTTGATCATTTTGAGTTGTGAGAAGGGAAAAGATGAAACTCGTCCACAGCTGTGGGACCTAAGCCAACAATTTGTGTGTTAGCTCAATGATTAAAAACGGTTCCAATCTGATAAACTATGTGTAACCATACACGGATTTAAAGTACAATCAACCAGGGTTCAATCAAGGATCCTTTTACTTTTATGAGACAGCTTACGTAGCCCAGTGGGAAATTGGCTTCAACGGCGTTGAACCTCATCAGCATTCATACCGACACAGCAGAAGTACTGCCAACCGAGTCACCACAAAAGAAAATAACATGCTACACTATGAGAGACAAATCCAAAACATGCCGTCATCGCCGAAATGAACAGTTCTCATTTCTGTTAGAATTTTCTAAAATGATCCCTCAAATATTTGGTCAATAACATGGAAAGACAAAGGGAAAGAGAGAAAAAACAGAAATAAATGGAGGTTAAAAGTGTCAGTTTTGACATCAAGGACCAAAGGGTGTATCTTCGAATTTCTACTGTACAAACAAAAGTCTAAGCTATAATAATGTCTTTAAGGAAAGCAAGTGAACACCTAAAACAAGAAAATAAATGCTTGTTAATTTGTTTAGAAATCACCACTAAATCCAAGAGCAAACCCCAGTATCACAGCATTGAGTTTTAGATCATCTAAAGACTCATTTTTGCATGTTAGCGCGACTGTTATTATACTTCCTGTTCTCATCGCTCTCTAAAGTGAGAACATACCACCATGTAAGTTATTGGACATTTACATAGAGAAACCCACTGACTGTTATCATTATTCATGGAAAACTGCCTGTGTTTGTGCTTCCAGTTCGACTTTACAGCACAAAGCAATGATAGACCCACATAACAGCTATATTCATTTCAAAATCTATAAAGAATTTTAATAAACTAACCACTCATTTCCTACAGAACTGAAAAGACTTCAGTTTTATGAACAGCTGGGAAACACGTTGCTGTTCCTGTGAACCAGGTTTGGTGCCATTGTCCTTGTGTCATGTTTTTGTGTGAGTGTGTGTTTGGGAGCCGAGTAGCTTGAAGCTAAACCGGTGACAGATTAGTGTGACACAAACTAAATCGAGCCCTCAGAGGTTACCAAACTGCTGATCAGACAGTAGACACGGCAACATTTTTTAACTTTTCACCCCCTTCTTTCAGATTGTTCCACTTCTTATAAAGACCCCCCCAAAAAACAGGGACAGAGTGCATTCTGAAATTAGATTTTGGGAACTGGAAGTCCCGATTGGATTGAATTCATTTAGTCAAATGCTGTCATCCGTTATAGCATTTTTGCTGAGATCAAACTCTGCTTTGATGTTACTATCAAAATATATTGCAACTTCTAGCATTTCCAAATAGGAAGGGAATATACTCGAGCGCTTCATGGGAAGTAATTGGGGGAAATTTTTGGAGCATTGACACAAAGGAAGACCAGCAGACTGGAAAACCTGTTAAATAAAAATAACAAACTTGTGGGGTGCAAATTGTCTTTTCAAGAATGAATCTACTGGAATGGTCATGGAAGTGAATTTATATAAACATAGACACTGATGAGACCCAAACATAAAAGTTTGTGCACGTGCTAATTAGGTTTCTCCTGAGAAGCTTTTCTAAAGAGAAGAAACAATCAAAGCAAGCACAGATTTAGCAAAACAATCAGAAGAAAAACTAAAGTTCATCACAGATGTCACCTTAATTCAAGTTCAAAGGGAAAGGAATTAAATAATGTAACAAGTGTAGCGCTAAAAAAAGCTAAAAGTGAAACAGAAACTTCACTTTTAACTATAGAGAAAAACATGTAACACTAATGCAGGCTGAAGACACAACAGCTGAGGATGAACATGTCAGTGAGTTATGATGAGCCATGAAACATCTTCAAGGCTGCTTAAAATAACTGCAGTTGAATTGTAGCTAAATCTTTTATTATCTCAACGGATTTGCAATCATTTTAAGACTAAAAGACCGCAGAAAAATGAAATCTCAGGAGCAGCTTCAGTTTAAGTCTCTGGGGCCTTAATGTCGATCATTTCTTGTTTTATCAGGGTACAGGATGTGAGGACAGATCGCAAACACCACAGATCCTAGAGTTAGTAAGTAAGTAAAAAAGCTCACGTAAGTTGTTTGGGTTTCCCTAAAGCAGTGTAAGGCTCGACCTACAATATAAAGAGCCAGCAAATGACGTGTTAGTTTTTGGCACAAAATGACTAAAATTCAACTGAATTTTTAAGGTGTATCATTTTACCGTACATGTTGCAAGTGCTCATTGTTTCAGCCAAGACAAAGTGCCTCCAGTATTAAACACAGCAGTGAAACTAATCTGGGCTATACAATGGAAGGCAACAAGTCACTCTTTTCAATGGAAACTAATCACTTGCTGGACCTTCTCCAACTCTCTATGTTTCCAATGATCATCTGCATGAACTATAATCTGAATTGCTCTTAAGCAGGAAAAGCCACACAGAAATATTTACAAAATGCTGGTGTTAAAACACACAACACCCTCGGGGTGAAATTTTCCCTAAAAGATTTTGTAATCCTTCTCATATTTCTGGACTTCATAACTGGAAGTGAAGGATGTAGGGCTCATAACGCTTTCACTCCTGGACTACTGTCAGTAATGAGAATAGCAGATACAACAAGTCATCTTGGAGGTTTCTGGGTTGGCTCAGCTTCCCATAATACATCTGAAACCATCTCTAATGACCAAAAACTCAATGCCAAACAAAAAAAGAAAAAGAGGATCAATAAAAATGCTGCAAGCTTTGCAGGCCAAAAGAGGATGGATCAGATGGTGAATTGGGTGAGAAGAATAAACGAAAAGCCTGGAGGTTTAGATTAAACACAGTGCATGAGATCCAAACCAAACTAAAGGCTGCACTTCAGAGCTTGTTAAATCTGATGGGAGACCGAACAGCTGGGCAATTTAATTGATCCCACATGCAATGTCAAGTATACAACTCATCAAAGACAAAAATAAATAAAATCTTCTCTGCACAAAGCTCTGTGTATGGATAGCACTCCTCAGAACAACACAGGCACGATATTAGCTTTAACATGTGTTATTTCAAAGCTCATTCTCAGAATCTGCTTCCTCTTTGTCAGTGCGGCTTCCACCGATTCTAACCTTCATTAGTTTCACCAGCTTCATTAAAAGTATCACTTACAACAAGAAATAATAAGTAAAACTGGAAAGGGGGTGGGAGAAGAATACAGTGGCCTGTTGAAGCCCTCATTTTACAAAACAAACATCGCCCTCTTCTCTGAGTTTGCCATTCATTGCCCTTTAACAACCCTCAAGTCCTCCTTTCACACGGAAGTGGACAATCTTAAGACTAGTGCACACTAACCTTCTCACAAAGTTTACCTTCTCCCCAGTCCCAAATTTGTCTTCAATTCTGGTTTATTGTTATAAGACATAGCCTTGAAGGAAAATCCTCATTTATACTTCTTATTGTTCCACGAGAGCAGGGGAAGAAGTCTAAGAAAGAGGAGGGGAGTGTCAGAGAAATTCAGATTCACAGGGAAAAATCTCAAGAGCAACTACAGTCAAATACAGAGGGCCCGATTCAATTCCTCCACAGTGCTGTCGGTGCTATATAAGCAGACGTTACTCTGGCAGCATAAATGATTTATAGAAATATTCATGCAGCACAAATACAAATATATTCATACATATGTAAAAAATTAAGAGATCTAAGAATCAGAATCGGGTTGCCAGAGAGCGATCTCCATTCTAAGTCTGAAGCTGAGAACAGACCCCACAAAGCATGGATTCCCAGATTGATTGAGATTTAGCAGATAAATTGTGAAATTAAATGAATACTTCAGCCTGGAGACTGTTATATTAGAGCATCGTTGAGCTGGGTTGAAGGAGTTTGCTGTTTCACAAGTAGTCACTACACAGCCAAAGCCTTGTTTAGTACAAGAGACACAAATTGAACGTGTGTATCGATGCCTAAAGGACAGTCTGACAACCTCTGGGAGAAAAAACAAGCTGGGGCGCGTCTTTAAATCTGTTTTCTGTCTCCTTTGTAGTTTAAACTGTCAGAACAAGAGACCCAGGTCTTGTTCAATTCTAACGCCTTAGAAAAGAAAAGTTGTGGGACTGTCATTCTTTGTTGGGGAAACAGAGCTTGAGGTACTCATAGCTTGTTAAATCATTGCATGCTTGGAGAAGAAACATCTTTGATGGTCATGGTTTGTCAACAGCTAGAAAAGCCCTCAAGCAAACTGTAAACCATAACAGCTCTTTGACAGTCACTTCTCTCTCCAACAAACTTCTTCTTTCATATCAACTGAGAGTCCATTGAATAATCTCAGTCAGATTTACATCTTTTAATTGGGATTTGTACAATCGGACAATGAATTTGTTCAAAACACGGTGATCCTCATATCATCTTGTCACCGTCCAAAATGGCATTTGAAAATGAAAACCTCTATCTGATCACAGTGGACTGTGCCTGCATGCTGTTAGTGAAACTCCGGAGACACTGAGGTTTGCCTCCGTGACTCTCAGCACCAACTGTGGGTAAAGGCATTTGTCTCATTTCCTCTCCATCCATCTCACACACACCCACACATCCTTCCATTAGACAAGCTCCTGGGACTGTAGCAAGTTTCACATCAAGCAGTTTGTCTGCCAGGCAAGGCTTTTTGTGCGTTCCATTAAATAAAACAGAAGCATAATTACTTCCTTAAGATCAATAAAAAATAAATAAATAAATAAATAAATGATACACAGGAAGGAATAAGGAATGATGAATTTCAAAGTGGGCAGAGAAGAAGTAAGGTAAGGCGAGAAGAAAGAACTTTAGTGTGAGTGTTGAGTGGTATTAATTACATTCACTTCATAGACTATGGACACAATAGAGCATATATGTCTTCATCAGCAGTTTGAGCTCATACACAAGAGACTCTGGGCTACTTCTGCCAGCTAAAACATCTGCTAAGTACATGACTGGGGCCTGAGACATGAAAAGAATGGACTGAAAATTTAACTGAAAAAATGTAATGGCCTGGTTTTGTCTTGGGACATGTCACTGCCCAGAGGCTGCATGCATTTTTAGCTATCTAATAAAAGAAATGGGATAAAACATAACAGCATATACGCATACAGCTAACATTCGTCAACCTGCACTTGGTTGCGAGGGAAACCTAATGGGTGCACTATCACCATGACTACCACAAAGCAAGACAACCAACTAACAGCAGACCACAGTGAAGGGATTTCAATACTTATGAGCATACTCTGGAAAAGTGAAAACAGTTAAACTGGAAACTTTGCTCCGACATCCTGATACTCTTTAGGTCCAGTCTTGCCACTTTTGTCTCATCTAGAAGTTTACACATAGTTAGGGACTAAATACTTTCCACTGCTTAATATCGGTTCAAACAAATGGGAACAACATTAATTATACATTCAGTTTGAAAGAAAATTAAATAAAAAATACCCTCTGTGATCATACAATAAAGTTTAATGTGGGCAGGCTTTCATCAGATTTGACTGACAATTGACTGGGAAACATGAACTGAGAATCCACCGGTACAGTTTTGACTTTAATGGTTTTCAAATTTCACACTGTTGTAAATCAGTTGGGTCATATTCATGAGGGGAGAAAAGACGAAGCAGAACATTTAGAAACAAACATGGGGTAAGAACAAGCAGCATTGTCATTCATATTGAGAAACTGGCTGATAAAATAGATTCTACATTCAGAGGATGGACAAAAATAGTTGGAAAATGAGGTTCTGGCCCTGTATTAAAGCCTGTCCGCCCAGTGACTGCTAAATGGTTGTCATCTGACCGTGCTGCTGACTTCTGCAGCAGGTGGCAGCATCTTATCAGGAGCTGACAATTACAACATGGGAATCTTATCAGCGGTAGCCAATTAGAAGCAGGGGAGTTGCTGTGGGGAAATGTCAACAGCTCAGCGGACTTGCCAGGTTTCTTATCTGGCCACGCCTCTTCATCCAGGCAGGCTTCTTTGAGCATGTCACCGTAATGACTGCCAATGCAGTGCTGTGACAGGACGGGCTGGAGGAATTGCAGGGTCTCAAAAGAGCAAGTCTCCCAGAAAGACTCCACGCTTCCTGAGAACTGCCATATTTCAGTAGTTTTTCTGTGACAGCTGATGACGAGAAAGCTAAGAAATGCTTTCATTTTTCACTTCAGCTGGGTGTGTGTGACTGAATACCAAAAGCTTGCAGAGGATATTAAAAACTAGAGATGTAGCAATACTCGTGGGGTCAGGGATTAGAAAGTGTGCGGTGGAAGCAGCAGAAACTAAAAAATAAAAATGTTTTTTAACATTTAAAAGTTTTTAATGGCCCATCGTTCTTACTCAACTGTAAAGTCAGGCAGAAGCTGGCATACTGTCAAAAAGTGAGAACATGTTGAAGTGAGAAAAATATAACACGTTCATAAAAGCAGGAGAACAGAAGTCTTGGTTTTAGCAGACAGTTCAGGATGAGTACGGGTGATGCTACACCCCTGTCAACAATCAAAGCTGACAGTGGAATGAACACAGTTTGTAAAACAGGTTTCCAAGGTTTTCACAGTTCAAGAGGTAACGCTTTCGTTATTCACAACTCCACACGGATGAGAGTTCGATGCAGGATTTCTGCTTGCAAATATCTGTCCAACAATCTCCACAGAGGAATCGATGACATGCTCCTGAAACTCTTTTCCACAGCAGTCAGAGACCCATAACCAGAACAAACGCATTGGTTCCGCCTCTCTAACTATTCATGTGGTGATCCTCTGATTTCATGTGGTCTTACATAATGACTTTAAGTGGCGCACGCCATTGTATTAGACCTGAGGTATTTAGATCATGACGTCTTATTGTTCTGTGGAGGGTTGGTGCTTTCTTAGTTTCCCACCATGTTTACAATTATTGGATCAAACTGTCCAACTAATTGTCATTTATTTTCTTTATAGATAAATCTGCATATCATTGGCTCTATCTACATGTGTCTATATATTGACACGTTTCCTACTTTACAGCACGGAGAGATTTATACTATAGTGCTCGTATGAAATTTGAAACCTTACCAATATGATCAATGCTACAGAAAAATAAGAGGGCATATTATGCTTTTACTGTCACCACTGTGGCTATAAGTGCAGCAACTGCATCCCTGGACATGAAACTTATCAGTATGGACTGGCTCTTAAGACCACATGCAAGATTTAAGGCACAAACTTGGGGCAGGGGGGCAATGAATGAATAAATAAATGAATGAATGAGTCACGGTCTGGTGCCTTCTCTGATAAGACTATATGAGCAGAGGTTTTTCCAAATGTTCATCTTTTCTCTAATGGCGGCATGGTTGGCTGAAAGCATGAGAGATGGTTAGAGTGGCTATAACACTTCAGCAAAGACACCGTCTGCAGCAGAGTGGCAAGGCACGGTTACATGCCTTTCCAGTGCACGCACACGACAGAGGTTAGCTTCCAGTATCAAAGCCTCAAATGCTGCGACTCTGCATCGGACCAGGCAAAGCAGTCCGGGCTCAGCGTGTCCATACAGCACACCGACTGAGTCATTTTCATATTTTTTATTTATAAAACCATTCTGGACCCGCTCCCACTGTCTCCCTCTGCAAAGTAATTTCACACAGTTTATTTTGCATTCATTATCTAAGATCAGAATGCATTTCTGCTGTGTGCTGCTGATGTCCACAGATATGGGAAATAAATCCCTCACATTTTCTGCTCCAGTTACTGGGAATAGTCTGCAAAATTAATTTTAAAAAGAAATTTAATATCGATGATAAAAAATAAAAAGAGCACTGTGAGATCACTGTTATTGGAAGCCTTTGTTAACTCTTTTCTCTTCTTTAAAAGATGAATGAATAATGCTAAGCGAAGCAGTGATACCACTTCAATTAGAAAAGCTTCATCCACACTAGTCTATGGCACAGCCAAGACCTAAGTGTATATGAATTATTTAGCAAAACACAGGAAGAGATAAAGACTTTTATCCTCAAAAAGCATAAACCAATGTGTTACATATGTGTGGAAATAGACAGTGTAAGGTTGTCATGAAAAACAAACAAAACACTTCTTTGTGGCTTTGACAAATGACTCAAACACTATTCTGGTGAACGCCATTATAACAAAGCTGGGAATTTAATATCCTTAATCATCTGGTGTGCTGACTTTAGATTAAACCCATTAGCCCTCCTTATACAATACCAACACCTGAGGGGGAACTCAGGCCAAGCAGGGTGAAGTCAAGCAGCTGTTAACAAAGCCGCTGCTCTGTTGACACCAGTTTGAAGCCAAAAAACCCAAAGAATTCCACGATGTATAAGAACTGGCAGTTGAAAAATAACAGTTTGGCCCTACTGTGAAGCTCGTTAAACTGTCATTTGATCAGTTTAATTTGTAAGTATTTCAAAACCACTGCAAAAAAATCTGTAAGAATATACTTTAATAAGATGGAACACTTTGATCGTGTCCCTTTTCATTTTCATCATTCCTTTTAATGATGTCAATCTAGATTTCTTATGGTTAACTGACAACGTCTCTCTTTGTCTTCTTTATGTCGTGGACATCTGTGATGAGGTGTCAACACTTCCAACAGAAAACCTAAGTCCTGTTCAAAAGTCTACATCACAGGCTGAGTATAAGCAGGGTACAAAATATAACTTGGTAATGCTAAAGCAGCACTGCTGGCATGGAATCAGATGAAGGCATTTGTCTTTGTTGCATGTCTCTGACTGAAGCTGGAAAACAAAAAGAAACATATCTAGGATTGGAGAAGACATTCTTCTTATCTATCAGGGTGTGGAATGATGTAACACAGTCATTACTAAGAAGCTATGAAATGGATACCCCTGTTGCTTTGAGTGATAAAAAATAGAAATAAAATTAAAAAAAAAGGGTTGTCATTATCCTTTCATTATTTGACAAAAATGGCATTTCTAGTCACAAAGAACTAAATATACAACACAAAGTTGTATATTTACGTGTACATTTATGTGTTTCTTACATGTTTTATGTGTAAAGATGTTGCACAGTTTGTACCGTCTGTCGCTTCCTGTATTTTCTGTCCGATGCCTTGTTATGTTGTTTGCACCTAAAATGGCTCACACACAGTCAGCTGAAGACTTCTGACAACAACAGACACTCCCTTGGTTGTGTGTATACTAGCATTAAGCCCCACTTTGAAAATGGATGGGTGGGCGACACCTCACTGTGCACGTTCACCTGAACAGGCCACCTGATGACGAGTGAGGAGCACTGGCAGAGTACACAATAACGCAGGGGTTTCTTGCTCTGGAAGAGCTGCAAACAGGCAGCGCTGCTTTCTCACACAGCAGGAGTGGCAGCAGTAAAGGAGAATATCCGTCATGTTGCTGACATGACGTCAACCGTCAGGGCAAACTAAATGAGGATAAATAATCATGGATTCAAATAAAGCTTTTCTTTAAACCAAGAACTTTCGGCTGATGTGGTTACAACAGCTGTCTATTCCCGATACCTGGAACTGTATTTGCATTGTGTGTGTGTGGATTGAGGATTTCATTTTTAATTGCCTCTTTCACCCATCAGTTGAGCCTTTTAGGCAAAAAGAAAAAGAAAATAAGTCCTAATGTACCCACAGCTGTTCCTCTTCTGACCTAACACACCCCATACAGATGCAGCTCAGCCCCACATTGCTGTGTCCTGTTACACATCAAGTCTGCGTTGTGGAAAAATTGATGAGTACAAGGACAGACGAGGCAAGCCTGTTTTGCCTCTGTACTTTCACACAGACCACTTGAAAAGCCTTGTGTGAAAGAGACTAATGTTACAACACTGATGCAATCATTCAGCATCTTCTTCTGACCACCTTTCTTTTTAGAAAATGATTTTTCACTACAATTCCCTGTTTCAGTAATGCATTGGGCAGTAATTGGCCCAATTTTGGTAGTTTTCATAAACGTCTTTAGTTGTTTTGTTTACTTAATGTAGACCAATAATGTGACCCTTCTGAGAAAGGGTTACATCTTTTTCACAACCATAGAGTTTGTGCTGCGACATGGTTGTTCAAGGAATGAGAAACTAGCTGTCTGCTCAGGTTTTGGTTAAACAGCTTGTTGCCATCTGAACCATATGAACCACCTCAGTACTTTTCCAATGGTGTGACTTCAGCTATTTACTTATTCATATCCAGGTGGCGACTTTTATCCTGGCTCAGCACTGTGCATATACAGTGTAAGTCAAAAGCTTAGGCGTATCTGCCGATTGAAAATGAATGAGTAGGGGTGTAGCAAACATTTGCCTCTACTCTAAACATATAAAATCAATTGCAATAGTTGGCGCTATACAAAATAAACTGTGCGCAATGGTGTAATTAAGCAAATTCTGTGCGGGACAGTTTAATGTTAGGTTAACACATGTTTGAACAGCCAAAGTCTAGATATACTGAGCACTCACCAATGACCTACACAGAAAAATCACTCAGCTGCTGTGTGGATGGAAAACTGATCTGCAGTAGCTCACATGGCTTTGTAAGCATAGGTTAGTTTTCATCAGACTACCTTAGAAGGCTCCCACTGTCTTCCAGCTCTGAAAGTCCTAACTGCAAGAAATGTACATACAAAAAAACTGTTCAGATATTTGGTAAAATGCAGGTGTAACATGATTAGTCGCTGAGGATCTACACAGCGTTGCACTTTCCCACTTCCAGTGTTACGGAGGGGGGCGAAGCCAAAACAGTTCAGGTGGAGTTTAAGCAGTCCTGTAT
The DNA here is from genome assembly GCF_036924035.1 of Leuresthes tenuis. Classification (NCBI taxonomy): domain Eukaryota; kingdom Metazoa; phylum Chordata; class Actinopteri; order Atheriniformes; family Atherinopsidae; genus Leuresthes; species Leuresthes tenuis. Next base: position 10,220,145 of record NW_027325365.1, on the reverse strand, counting down.
GTGGCAATTAGCTAATATACAGCACTTTGCTGGAAAATATCAACTGATCAGCTGATCTAACAGCTCACGATTCACTTGTATAAATTAGCCTGGTTTTGATTAAATAGTCATCAGCCAATCTTTCCTGAAGCACTTGTGCACTGATGCCTCTTGAAAATAGCTGGCGGAATAATGAAGAGGAGAGACGCAGGACATGCTCATCACACTGGTTTAGAGCACTAATGTCAGGCAGTGAGACGCATCTGGTGTGGATCAGTTAACCCTGCTGGAGGCCTTGAGAGTAGACAGCAGGACGGAGAAGGGGAGGGAGAGGTGGTGATAGAAGGAGAGGGGCTGTGATGAATATGCTGCTGTGGGCACAGTGCTGCTCAGAAAAATAAAATTCCTTTGGAGCATCAAGGGGTTACCGATGTCCGAGAGGAACAACCACAGAGAAATGTGTGGGTAAAAAATCTCTTTGCTCTTTTTGTGTCGGTTACCCCTCTCCTTGTGATCTCTACTTTAGCGCTTTCTTTAAAATGTTACCTTTTGCATCACATCAAAGACTAAAGAACTACTGTCACATGGTGCCAGAAGTCCCCTGGCAATCTAAATTAGTTCAATATGCTACACAGGTTAGTTGAAACCAGGAGTTGCCCCATTAGAAGTAGAAAACAAAGCTCATCTGCATCAACAAGATAAATAATTCATCAAGCAATCCAACCTATCTGAGAGAGCGATTATTCATGGTGTTTTGGGGCAGTCTCAGATGTGTTGAGATGTGAGAGTCGCTGGTGTCTAGATGAAAAACACTGTAGATAAAACCTCTCAATAGCATCTGAGCCCTTGAATCTTGGGCCAGTCTTCTCTGTTGGAGAACATGCACTCAAGAGGAAATGGCAGATTCTATTTCAACTAAGTAAGGCTGGGGGTGGGGGGTTAGACACAAAGGAAGCACGAGAGAAGCACAGCACTCTTCTACAGAAGTATAAGTGCTTTAGGTTCAATTAGTGGTATCTATGTTATGGAAAGTATTTCTAAGTCTGTTAAAGAAAAAAGAAAAATTGAGTATACCAGAGGCAACATCATTAGCACAACATCTAGCATGAAATACCTAATGGAGAAAAAGCTACATATTTCCATTACTAATTACTCCGCAGTAGCTTTAGGATATTGTGTTGTCCAGTTTTTAGTATTAAGTAGTCCAGGGTGACATAATAGGATGTCTTGTCTTAATTCCTGCATGGAATCAAACGATATTATACCCTCAAATGTCTTATGCCTCCCTAAAGTTCTAGGCTTTGATGTGGAGACAAATCTTCAAATATTTCCCTGTAAAGATTACATCATTATAGAGTAGTTTATGTGGCATTCTGGTTTTATAGAACATGAGTGACAAAGTAAATTATATTCTGTTTATCATTCATTTATTTTGTCTGTTGCTGACTAAAAAACAAGGAGCCATGGGGAACCTTGCTCTGTTTGATTTAATCATGGGGAAATAAAATGAAATAAAAAGAATACAGAGGCCAGATGAAGATCTCTTATATCTTATATATATGCTCTTTACCATTAGCTTTATCTTAAGTCTACAGACACGCCAGAGTGTCTTCTGGAACTGAATTATTTAGATTCCACATTTGTAGGCTTTGCAAGAGGAGGTGAAATGGCACTAAATCCCTGACCACTGCAGCATAAAGTAAAGTGACAGGGAGCATGGCAGCACATGTTAAAAAAAATAATCACTGTGCAGAGAAACGGTTGATGCGACAAAGCATGAACTCCAATTTAATTGCCTTGCTTGATGATCATCAATAGATCCAGAACACCGGATCCGATAAGTCCAATTTGACCGGGATCAAGAGCAGTCTATGATATTAACAATTATGGTAAGCACACACCGTTCACAGAGGCACGCAGGCATTGTGCAGTCGTTATCTCTGTGAGAGGGTGGGAGCCTTCTGTGGTTTGTCAGTCAGCTCAGATACTACTCTTTCTTTGAGTTAAAACATTCCTACTACACTGAGCCTTTCAGAAGCATGCAGCTCCCAGGTTCAGACTGCAAGAGTTCGTTGGTTTTCGTAGTGCGCCAGCATTGGAAGCAAATTAGTTCATTTTGGTGGAAAAAAAAAATAAAAATCTTCTGTGTCACCGTGTGGCGTCACAAACATTCAGCTGTAGATCTCCCCCCTCAGCACCCAGCAGTCACAACGGCACACTTACACACATGCAACACTGTGAGAAAACGACAGTCATACATCTCAGTGGATTGTCATCCTTGACAGTTTTAGTAGCTCATTTCATTATTTACCTTCAAGCAGCTCTTTGCCTGCCAGTAGCGGGTGAATGCAATCACATTACATTATTTAAGACTCAGATTCATTACTTCCCAAAAAAGATGCCAAAAAAAGGAATACTGGTGCATGCAACACAGGAAACTATTATACAGTACTTTGTCAAATATGAAACCACATTCCGTTCAGTGAACTGCAGCTTTCTGCCGTTTTGTTGCTCCACACAGAAAAACTCAGTCAGGCTGAAAACCATTTATCACAAGGAGGCCAGAGCAAAACGACAGGGTATGAACTACAGGCTCACACAGTCCTTGTACTGACAAAATATCTCTGACAATTTCTAATACAAACCCTGAGCACAGATTTCCCTCATAGGTCTCGTCTAAAAAATGTGTTCATCAGATGCCAAAAGACAGCACAATGGTTTGTAACAACAAGTCACGGTGGTGGTCACAACAGTAATGTATTACAACCACACTGTTCACACTGGAAAGTGTGGCAGCACGTATCTGGGTGACTGACATGGCATCGTGCCAGATGGTGTTGAACTGAGCCAGGTTAACCTTTTTTAGCTCCACGGCGTTGCTTTGTTTTTGCCAGAGCCATCTGGAATGATCTGCTTGACAATAAAAGAAGCAGCGTTTGTCTCAAAGGACCAAAGTTTGTCAAAATGCAGCTTTTCTGTAGTCGAGGATACGGTGGCTCAACACAAAAGGGCAGCTCTCTTTAAACTACACTGTCTGTATGCATAGGTGGATGGTTTTTATCGGTCCCCTCGGCCTATACCGTCATACATTTTCGGCCGCGCAGGCCTTTGTGGACAACAGCAGATGATGAATTTTACATCTCATGGCCCCTGTGCAGGTATGGGGAGTAAAGCACAATTTGTGCTCAAAGCTCAACACTCAAGACGAGAGTCAGAGATGTACACCAGTCTGCAAAAATGTTTCTAAATGCATTAAACACTTATTTTAGGTGTTATCGATGCTCAAATACATTTCAGTATATTATCACCATTACAACATGTTCCCATTGGGCTGAACAAATGTATGTCCAAATGACACTTCCTAATATGCCATGTCACTTTGTTGCAGTCAGCTCAGAAATATCGCCACAAGCTCCAAACACATGTATTCTTATTTTCCCTGACTTGATGACATTAACCTTTCGCCTGCAGAATCAATAGCATTTTATTCAATTCCCCTCTCTCTCCACACCCACTAAAGGTTAATGCATGGTTAGATTGGTGAGAGCACAATTCTTTTTACTGGCTTCTAACTGGCATCTGTGTTGAAATCCAACTGATTTTTACGACATAATGCTGGTATTAGAAACGCTTTGGATAAATCCATACATTTGCCCATTGTTTTGAAAATGCGGATGTGCAACGATCAATCATTTTTTCAGTCCAGCGACCTTGTTGCCCGGGGTTGCACGAAACCCATCCAGGCAAAGGTCAAGCGTTCTCCACACAGTTGGTTACTGCACACAAACGAAGACAGAGAGATGAATTCCAGTGAAAGCAGACTGCATGTTAAACAGATTGATGCTCATGTTACATACGTGTGTTTTGGTTATGTGATCGTACGTCAATAAGAGTGCGCTCTCATTGACCGATCAGAGGCTGCACGGGTACAGGATGTTGGTAAAACAAAAACAGACAGAGTGCTGCAGGCAGAGTCTGTGCGCAGCGAGTGAAAACACCTCATTACTTAAGCTGACAGGACCTCCCGCTGTTGTGGAACCCCTTTGCTCTCAGGCCTGAAAAATGTCTTTAATACAAACTTTTCTTTTTTCAGAAGTTCCTCAAGAACTTTGTAAAGCCCCCCCCCCATCTCTCATTTATTCAATTGTTGCTTTTATGTCCATCTTCATCTCACACGCGTTCTGTTTCATTCTGCTTTCAGCTGAAAATCACACTTAACTTAACTTTGTTTTGAAAAGCTCAAATAGGAATTATCATTAGTATTACTTCAACATAAAGGGGCACGAGATATTGAAATCCAGCTTATGCACTTGCTCCTAAACTGATATTTATATTCATTGCAAGCAGAAAACACTGCCTCGCTAAAAAAAAAGAAAAGAAAAAAAAAGACCATCATTTCGAAATCTCCTCACCACCTGCAGCTTAAATACAGCAGGACTTGAGGGGAAATGGCCATCTCTGACTGTGCTGTAAAACTGATAAAAACTAGAGTAGAAAAATCTTTACAGTGTGCCTGCTGCCCTAAGGCTCTGCTAATCATGGATTTTTGAAAGACACACACACACACACACACACACACACACACACACACACAGGTTTTTAACTGAATTTTCTTCATTCATTGTTATGGTTCTTTCTTTTTAATTTGTTTGTAGTTTGTAAAAATACTTGTTTTAGACTGCAGATATGGGCAATAATGTAGAGTTTAATTAAAAACAGCATGCTGAAATGTTCAAACTATTCAGTGCCTCAAAAGTGCGGGACTCAAACAGAGGCACGGCACTGATCTTTTCTCCTTTTTTTCGGTTTCCCATAGAGTCGACACATCCTACAGAGCAGCCGTTATTTCCATGATTTGCAATCACTCAATTCCTCTGGACATTTTTCACTCTGGACTACTTAAAATATAATTAGTTACACTGAATCTGTGTGTCAAGTGAACGTCTATTTCGAGGATGAGTGAACGGAATATGAACTCAACATCTAACATTTTCACTGACTGATCGCACGAGGTGAGGGCTCCAAATTAGTGCGTGAATCGGGAGGCTTGTTTATTTCTAATGCTGCGATTTAAAGATCAGCAGCAAATAGTCCATCAATAGGATGGAATTAAGACTGACTGACTTGAGGATGACTTGAATTTCTCATTGGCCATATCAAACAAGTGATTTTGTTTGTTGTCCTCTATGTCTTTGGAAGTAACTGGAAGTCAGTGCAGCAGAGTTATGTGGAACAAATGTTTGTTTATGTGGACGCATAATGTGTTTATCAAGTGTAGAAGTAATTATAAAGAAAAAAGAGCTAGAATAAGTACACGGCTCCAGTTGCTCCTGACATCCACTAACCGCTAAACCGAAACATCTTAGCGTGACCCCTACATCACTGCGGAGAAAGAAGCATGTTAATGCAGCAATTGTCTCCCATTTAGCTGTTGAGGAGAAATAGCAGATGCAACTACATCTACATAAGAAGGCAAACCTAGTGTAGCTATGCCTCATCAAACAAATAAAGCATATAAACACAGCATAATATTGACTTATTATGTATAACGTAGCCATCTTGTGTTGTTGTACTATCAGCCGTTTCAAATCTAACAAACATCAGACAAAGGCTATGCCACTGATATCAATACACTCCCTTTAATCCCCCACATTAACCATAACAGCTTTATATTTGATAAAACATAATGGAAGTGAGGACAAAATGATCATCAAGCTATTTTCATAACATCTAACGCATAACGATAGTGTAGATTCTAAGTAAAATTGTGCAAAAAAGTACTAAGTTCTCCTATAAAGCCGTAAAAGCTCACCATATTGATGCTCTGCTAATGTCTTTTGGCACAGCAGTTGGTTGTTCTGGGCAATTTAAGGGGATTATTTCTGCCTCTCCTTTCGTTCTTGTGACAGAAGAAGAAAATAAAAATAAAAATACACCATTCCTGCCACAACAATGGCAGAAACAATCCTGCATTGGTCGCACTGACAAGAGTGATGGGCTGAGAGGGACCTCAGAAAACGCAGTGCTTATTGATCACATAGAAATCAGAGCACCGAAAATGGTGCATTATTTCCCACAAGTGCAATCATCTTTCACCAAGTACAAGCACACACATTTGGAGCTTTTTTCTTTTTAAACATAACTGACACTTTAAGTGGCTCATCATGATCCTGGATGCTCTGTATGTGGACTGGATGTCCTCCTCCATTGTTGGCCTAAATGTTGTTTTTAGAAAATAGAACTCAGAGTGACAATAAAGCTCAATAAAAAAAACAAAAACAACACCTTTCCTTTCATAACATTAAGACGTAACCCATGTACAAGGTACTAATTTATAGTAAGCAGCGGAAGTGCAAAGAATCATGCAAAGCTATTAACATTCAAACTAAATTCATCATTTGTACAGATTCTGCGTATTTGTCAGGCAATCATCTATGATAAATTTCCCCAACTATATTCAAACTTGGTCAGTGAATTAAAATGTAATTTAAGTTATCAAGCTGTGGACTCATCCATGTACAGATGTGAAGGAAAGATGAACAGTCGATTAGGGCTGTGTTAATGTGGAGTATTAATCCAGACCAATTAGCATTGCCAAGGAAGCAGAGAACACAGAACAACACCTCTCTGTCTAAAGGGCCTTCTTCTTTCTACTTACAAAGCAATTAATTAGTCCGGACTTCGTCATTCTTTAATTAGAAAGTCCTTCTTTACTTTGACACATTACCAGGCGACTCACCGCTTACTTAAATGACTGTTTAATTATAGCACACTCACATAAACACATGGACACAAACATATCTGTGTGCCCCTCCTAGCGTGAAAGGTCAGCGTTTGTGCGAGAGAACTGAAGGCGTGTTGGAGCTGTGATTGGCAGGCTGTGTTGGCACGGTAACAGACAGTCAATCACACACCCACAGACACACAAACAATCTCAGTGGAGCAGTTTCCTACTGCAGCTGCCTGACCTCTAAACAGGGCAGACAACCAGAGCCTCAGGACATGGCAAGATAATGGAAAACAACGGAGACTGAAATAAGCTACTTTTTGTCCATACTGCCATCAAATAATAGGATTATGCCACAATTCCCTTTAAAGTCATTTGATGTTGGTAGAGGAAGAGGAAGGGAATAGCAAGGTATGAAATCTAACTGTTATATCGAAGTTCTCCTGAGTGAACGAAGGCATTTTCTAGTTGCAATTTTAGACACTTTTATTGAGAATTCGACAAGGCTGTGGGAAAAGAAATAAAAGGGGATTTGAGATTATAGAGTAATCCCAAGGCAGTGGGGCATTACTTGTGAGATAGCCATCAGTACCTGGAGGCAGGCTGGCTCTCTTCCTCTTCTTGCTGCTCTCGGCAGTGTTTTCCAAGGGAGAGCACTCAGTCACCAGTGGCCCGCTGGAACTGTTGAACTGGAGGGGATCGTTGTTGGACGATGGATCAAAGGGCAGAGCGTTGAGTCCTGGGGGGCAGAACACACAAAATAAAACATTAGATTCAATGAAGCAGTGACACTCAAACAAGACGGGAAAAACACTGAAACACACACTGTTGCAGATCATGTGATGATATACACAGCTGCCAGGTTATGTGGTTGGTACGCCACTTAAAAAGCACGAACTGAAGTTATCTAAGATTCTGAGCTGAACACATCATTAAATTCTCTATCAGGAGAAACTAAAAGTCCAACTAAGTCATAATTTGATCTTAATATGAAATTAGGGCGCCGTGATATTTGGAAAACATGCAACATGTGATATCAGTGATGAATACAGCGGAATGACTTACATTATATAATCAAATACTTCAGTATGAGGTGTTAAGCTCAGGGGAATTAATGAGGGCTACATTTCACTCCTGCACCTGTGCACGCAGGAACGCAGGCCTCTCCAATGCATCTGTGCACGTCCCACTATTTTAAGTCAAAATGTCCGAAGCGGAAAAGGTCAACCGCCCGCAATTTACTGCAGTCTAAGCAATCCTATGTGACATGCTGATATTGTGGTGACTTTTTAATTCTAAACATTTAGCACAGCTCTACATGAAAGAGCACTAAATTGTGAGTGATCTGAAGCTTTACATAGTAGCACTAAGACACAGCAACACGTGCAAATGATTCACTGTGGCTGATATCTGGTAGTAAATGTAAGATAAATATTCAAGCTCAGATATTCTGTGCACTGACACAAGTTTACTAAACACTTCAGAGGACACAAGGTTTCCTTAGAAAATCTGATCATACAACATACATGTCTCTATATATATATATATATATGTATATGACAACCAGGACAAAAACATCTGTGGAACAAGAAGTTCAATATAAGCAAAAATGATGTGAGATTATCCCTGAGTCCTGTGGGTTTGCAACATAATTTGTGATCTTCTTTTTTTTTCTGCTGGATATTTCAGCTTCTCTGCGTTTTTTTAAGGGTCATATTTGTTTATAATTCAAAGCCGGGTTTTGGAGAGACTCAAGACTGTGTTCATGAAAAATTCATCACAGTTCTTTGTGCTCAAATTTGTTTTTCTCCCGTGGCACAACAGATCAGAAGCTCCACTTCACTGCAGCTCAATCAGAGGTCTGAAGAACCCTTATCAATTTATATTCAACTAAGACAGTGCTCTAAAACAAAAAACATCATCATTATTAGGAACTCAAAGCTGTTTTTCTGTGCTTCTCACAAAAGAAGACTTGGATGAAATGTTCTAAACGTAGCAGTTTGGGAAGAATTATTTTACCAGGACACGTGAGTGAGTTTTCCCCCATGTGACGACAGATGAGATTATAAATGTATGTCAACTGTGTCATCAGTTTTCATGACTTCCATCAGTCAGCAGCGAGGATCAACACTTATTGACAAATGAGAGACTCAGATAAAAATTAAACTGGAGATCCAGTGCCCCTTGGATGGGAGTGCAGACTATCAAGTTCCTCTTTTGGATCTTATCAAACTATCAGGATGCTGTCAAACCCTTTCCACCTAATGGAGACCTTCACTGTGCTGTTAGGCATCGACAACAAAAGTACAAAGTTTGCCGGAGAAGAAGCTGATGTTCTGCTGATGATCCAGAAAAACAACTTGAGAAAAAAAGGACTTAAAATATGTTAAAGCAGTGGGTGGAATATGGGTTGACTTGAGATAGATCTTCTGTCCGGGCTCAAACACTCCCACAGATCTCTGCGGTCGATCTCCACTGAAAAGCCATCTGTCACACTTCTTTACAGATGACGGTCAATCCTCTGGAGTGAAATAAAGCCACTACTCTGCCAAAGTTAAACCTGTCACCAATAAACAGCTACATTTTACATCGATAGAGACAGCCTTTCAGTCATGAAGACTTCCCAGATAGAAAGGCAAAGAGGAGCCATGGAAAAAGTGAAACTGCACTGAACAGCTGGAAGGGAAATATCACTCCGCTTTGGTGTCTGCTGTTACAGTTCAAGATGAAGGACAGAAAGTTCACTTTTGCTCATGCTGGTGCCCTTAAGCAAAGATTTTACAAACTTCTCTCCTGGAGGACAAAAGAGGTCTTCTTAAAATGTGACACAAAGATGGCTTCAATTCAAAGAAGAATTAAGAGGGAGAAGCTTTTTTTTTACAGTTTCTGTGATATTCAGGACATCGTCTGGCTCTTAGCTAATGGTGTTTGCAAAGTAAAGCTTGGACACAGAAGGAATTATATCACAAATCAGGTGGATGGTTCTGAGACTCAGGGCCTGAGTCAGAGTCAGAGCCAATCCATGTTTGTTTAAAGAAAGCAGGGTAGAAACAGAGCTTTTGGACTATGAGTGCATTCGTGTCTGTATGTGTGTATAAGGCTGTATATCAACAACGTCTTTGTTGGGTCATCGCCCCTCGTTTGCCTTGCTACTCGAGTATCTGTAGACTGATGAATGGCATGTTTAAATTTCAACATCTGGCCAGAGGGAGGAGCAGAGGCAGTGAGTATCACTCCCCAGGGGGGGAAGGAAGAAAAGAAATAGCAGAAGGATGGGTGGAGACCGGACAGAGGGGCTGCAGAGTAGATTAAGGAAATAAAACAGCTGAGGTGAAAGACAAACTTTAGGTTAAAGAATGCAATGCAAGATTTATCACAAATGATTCTGAGCTGATCTTACACCACGCATGTATTATTAACGGCAGCACTAATGGTACAGACAGCCGGGAATGTAGAGGACACACAGTGAACGTCAGTGGATCATCAAGACCCCATATGACCCCCTTGGAGTTGAGCCAGAGTCTATACTGTGAATGTGGGGCAAAGTGATGTAGAAATCACTAAATCATATGCAGTAAAAGGTTAAATCCTGCCTAGTGCTGTCAGTGTTTTCAGTAGAAATGTTAATTATTTGATCTAAAACACAACCTGACAAACTTATGACAAGATTAAACATACATTTTTTTATCATTTGGTAGATTTAGTATCATGTTTAACTGAAGTGGTTAAAACAAGACTTGGTTTTGTTGTTTTCTGAAGGTCTCTTGGTTTCCACTAATCATCAGACAAAATAACCCCAAAACTTTTCATTCAAATAAACATGGTGGCCTCAGTTTATTTTTATAGTTAAGATTTCACAATCATACCATTCAATAAACGTGAAGCTCACCCGAAAACATCCAATATACCATGTACGCAGCAGTCCGTGTCAGTTAGATGTAATCATGTTTGCTCCAACAACCAAGAACGAAATGAGAGCCATTAAATACAGACTATAATTTGTTTTCTAATGATGCCTTTAAGTTATAGGAAGCTGTAAGAACTGAACCTGGGATCTTTCAGTCAGACAGCAGGGCTTTAACCATCATTAAACTAAGCTCCAATGATTTTCTTACCAACATAATTCTACAATTCTCCAATAAAGCTTCATGTAATTGTTATTTACTAATAAAACCAATGGTATGGTATGAAAAATAGCATAAGGAAACGTACATCAGCTCAGTACAATGGGGAAGGGCATCAGTAAGGGGAAGGCATAAGCGGTGGACTATTAACTTAAGATAACACTGAGAAACTTATAGACCATGCACACTACTGTGTGTCCATTCATCTGTGCAAGGTTAAGGGCCAGCTGGTGGCACACCGTATTAACATATTCCCAACATCCGAGATGAATTAGCTTCTGTGACTTTTCCACTTCATTACTAAACCCTTTCGGTCTGACAACAAACTACCTTTCTGCTCCACTGATTTGTATCATCAAACAGGCAAAGTGGCTGGGAACACCCACCCATCGAGACAAAAGGCAAATGCCATCTAACTTTGTATTAAACATCGAAAACAGCCCGGTAAGCAGTGTACTACTGTATTAGGGACTACAGGCTATACACAATCCTGTGCTTTAAAAAGATTACATCTGAAAGTCAGGAAGTGTGACTTTTGTCAGAGGAGACATGGAAATGGGAGAATGTTGCTCAAGTTCATATGATCAAAAATATAATATAGAGATACACAAAGAGATAACGAAAAGCCTTCAGAAACACTGCCCCAGTTTCCCAGGGTCATAAAAATCACACTTGGATGCATCCAAGAGAATTTAAGCTGAGAAACAGAAGATGTTTTCGTGAGGTTTGTGTCAAACTCAACTCGGGCAAGAGAAGTGGGAGCAGCAATTCCCAGAGCCACTATCCCATTACAAACAGGATACCATAAATCCCTCCTCTATATTCTATTGTTGTTTATCTTTCCATACGACACATCTCCTTTCCATCCAAGTTCAGGCCTGTTTGTGGCCCAGGATTGTGGTGCATGCCAAAAATCTGAATGGTTAAGACTGTTCAGACAATCAAACCAGCTTTCTTAGGGATTCACCAAACAAAACACTCAAAAAGAGACCTTAGGATGTAAACCAATTACAAACTTCTCCCTTAAAGTTGCAACTAACTGTGTTTAGTTAGATAGTCAGATAGTCAGATAGTCATCCCAGTTTCTGAAAGTCCCTTTCTTTGTTTTCCTAAATTATCTCATTTACAATTATGTAAATCAAAGAAAAGCATCAAATTCAAGATGTTATTTCAGAACCTGGAGGCAACACATGTTGGCTATTGTGTATTATAGTTGCTGAACTGTTGCAGGTTCCGTATCTCATATTAAAATTTAATGTAGACCCTGTGCTTGAGGTGAAAAGATAAGATTCATAATGATGTTGGATTGCAATTACTACAGAGCTGGCAGCAGTGGGTGGGAGCAATGCAACAGTCACAGGCTATAAAGCTGGGACCTGTTGGGTGGCAGCTGGCAAGATTACAAACGGGATCCCAAATTAGACTTCAGTAACCTGAAATGTTACTGACGAAACCAAGTCATGTGACACCCATTATCCTCCACAACGAATTAAAAAAAAGTTTTCAGTCACCGCAATAAAATGAGATGTCAATCTATTCATAGCCCATGATGTCCATCGGAACAACAGAACATCCCTTGGACAAAGACTGTGGATGTGAACTTGCAGCTTCCTAAAAATGGTAGCTGACTCTGACCCTTAGCAGATGGATAAACAAGGTGTCTGACTGATGTAGCTTAGCAATGGATGGTAAAGAATGCCAAACAGCTCTGGCATTCTCAAGAGACTATTAGAGAAGCTTTTCACTTCCTGTGTATTTATAGCGTAGACAAAGAAGCTGTTGAAAACACAAGCACTCCAAACAATTGGAGAATAGACAGGACCTACAGCTACATCATCAGGCAGAGTAAGCTCATCTTAAATAAAAATCTATGGTTTAGGGCTTTGTGCTTATTTTTACAGCCATATTGGTCCTAAAGCAGAGGTGCAAAAACTTCCCTGATTGTTGCCTCTGCAAGACAGAACAAGTCCACGAATCCCACTATCAATTAACGATTAACGTAGCCACGAGCCACAGCAGTCTTACACTACGTCTGTGTTTTTCTGTTGCAATCACACATGCCGTCGTGGGGTTTCACTGACAATCTCTCTTATTCTGGGCTTAGTTAATTACCTTAAAGACTCTCTAGGTGTTTATTTTATACCTGCTGAAGTTCCTGACCAAGAGGGACAAATGTCATCCAGGTAAAGCCAAACTTCTCTTTTCATTAAAACCAGAAAATTAATAACTAATCTGCCACTCAAGAGTGTGATGGAAGATCTATTGGAGAGAATTCATTATGCTGAATACAGAAGTTGCAGTAATACTGGTCCTCATGGAGTTCTTAACTAACTGGAGATCATACAGAATGTAGTAGTTAAGTTTGATTGTTTCCATGGAGACTCGTCAAATAAAGACCGACTCGTATCTGCTGCTGTTGTACAAGCATAACAAATGATGAGGTAATCACGGTCAGGAAAGTAGACAATTCCCCCGCCGTATGTAAACACACATTTCAGTAATGACGGTATTTCACCTGTTATGCAACAGTCCAAAGGTAAAACCTTGGGAAAAAATAACTGTTCCATAATGAAGTCCAAGTATGTGCTGAATGATTCATCAGACTTCCACATGCTAAGTGGAAAATGTGACCCACTCTGTAGACATGTATATGTATACACATTTTTTTTTCCAATCAACGACACCAGTTAAATGCTTAGTCTTTGCATTAATTCACACGGAACATAGTCACTCTTTTACCATTTTTGTTGTGTAGCAGGTGCTGCCAGTGAAGTGAATTCTGCAAACTGGAACACAAATGCAAATGGAAGCAAAGTGCCAAAAACTGCCGCTATGAATATTCATCATTAACAAAACAGGTCGGTTGTTTGCATACTCATATGTTGTATTAGGTCTTGGTGGGTTAAAACTGTTCAATTTTGACTATAATCACCATCGCTGCCTTACAGTTTTCCTTATGTAGGCATCAAATGTAAGCAGCTTTAGATAAAGCATCTGCTAAATTAATAAATAGAATTTTATACTGTATTAAGAACTGAAACAGCTTTAAGTGAAACTTTTTGCTGTTTTTAACGCCACCATCTTGACCAAGACTTCCTGAAACAAGAGATTTTGCTTCTCAATGAGACATTCCTGGTTAAACAGTGTTAGAAGGGGGGACGCAGCATGCCAACAGCTATATGCTAATACCTTCTAATCAGAGGTACCAAGAATATTCAGAATATTCAACATTTTGTATCTTTAAGTAAATGTCAGTGGCACCAATCAGGGGTAATATCCTAATAATTGAGTAGAATGAATTATGTTTTTACAGTAGGGTGGTTTGGTAAAGGTTAATCTATTCCCTGATGTTGTGCTGACATTTTGAAACAATACTGTTGGAGTATCTCACTGTGCATTTACAAATTTACGCTTGCTCTGCATGTCGCACACACAGTGTCATATAGAGCCATGGGAGAGATAGTAAATGCAAAGGTTTTTAACGTGAAGTTGACGTGTGTTTATTGACATATCCAACACTTATTTCTGCTGAGCCTCACACCAGAGCTCAGTTAAGACGTACTAGTGTGTCATAATAATGTCATGACTATTCATTACATTCGTGACAGTAAGAGAAAACTCCTCCTCAGACCCCCTCCATAAATCCTCCAAGCCTCGGGTAATTCACTGAAGGTTAATTTATTTAAATCTTCCATCAACTCATCTCTATTCCATTAAACTCACTAAGAATCTTGGGTTTGCAGTCTAATCCTCTTTCTACTGTCAAAGGCCCGTGCCCTTTCTGTCATGCAATGAGTGAGCAACTGTACGTCTGTAAGACAACACAGCAGCTGATAAGGTCATGTTAGCTGACACACTCATGTGCAATGTCCTTTGAGAGCAATGCAAAGCGTTACACTAATAACTCAGACACACAGGCACTTTGTGGAGTTACCACAAAGTGCTTTGTGGGAGGCAATAGAGTTAAAATGTAGGTTTTTCCCAGGAGGCCTATTCTTTTTTTTCCCCTGTTCTCAAGGCCACAGAAAATCGCAGCTCTTACCATCTGTTCTCTGCTTTGACAGACAGGATACTATGATGCAGACGGGGTATGATCAGATCAAGCCGCCAGGAGTTAGGCTGCAGTTCTACGGATATCTTGGCCATGCGGGCAATTCCTGTATCATTATTATAGCATGGCTTTGGCTATAATTGGCATTGGTGTTCTCATGCCAATGACTTTGGAAACGCTCACTGTTCCCCTGAAATAGTTGCTGAAGCGATTTGCAGTCTGTCAGACAAACATTCAGTCTATGTTGATGTGTTTTTGTGCTCCAGAGACCTGGCTAATGAGACATTCACTGGCTCCAATGTACGTCGACAATGGCCCACAGAGCGAGCTGTGTGTCTGTCCGAGTGCCGACATAAACGGCTGCGAATGGCCACGCTGGGCTCTGCAGGCAAACTCCACTCATGGTTGAGTATAGTACATTAGGAAGCTCACTTTAAACCTTAGTTTCTGAAACTTGAGCATATACATCAGCCAAAACTGCTAGAAAGTAAAGGAGTCTCAGGTCACAAATGCAATCTTTGCTTAACAAGTGAAATTGAAACTATTAGAAGAAAATGTTTGCTCCTTCAAAAACAAAAGGGCCAAGTCATCCCCATTAATAAGACAGAACAGGGACTGAACCTCCTTTTAGGGCTTTAAATGTGCAATGTCTGTAAATGATCTAACAGCACTTCTTGAACTAGTCAGTCTCTTCTCAGTCTTGCCTTTCTCGTCCCTCTGGTGCTTAGCTGCCACCTTCCTCTTATTTCCCTGTTTTATTTACTTCTTTATAATTTCCCACCTGTTCAGAAATCTCAGCTGCCCCATAATTTGCTTCAGATCGCTGATGTTTTATGCTTGCGAGGGGATGGACTGAAACATGCAGCACAAAAGATTTATGAGGACCAGCTGCCAACGCCGACACAAGCTTTTAAAAGTAGAAAGATGTATTCTTTTCTGGTCGTTTGCAACAGTTTAAACAGCCCTCTGTACAAGTAAAACAGCAGCGTTTTGAGGTCACGTGCTGTGGAAGAAATCCATATATTCCCATTTGTTTTCCAGTAATTTTGATTTATAGAATAAGAAGTGTTCATAAGAAAGGAATAAATGTGTTTACTTTATTGTCTTCGGTCAGAGCATTGATGAACTGTACTGCAAAAACCTTCACATCTTGACTAATTATATTTATCTAATGGTGCGGACGTCTGTAACAATTCGTTAAAGGAGAATTGACTATGACAGCTTAGAGTATAAAAAGAAATATGGCAACATGTTAAAAACAAATGGGAGATTAGACTCTGTGACCAGTGGTGCTTAAAAATTAGATTCATTAGGTTACATCAAAATTCCCCAAACTGCTTTACTCAGCTTGTGTCACAGCTTCACAGATTTCTTTGTAAACCGAGTTTTGAAAAGCACACCCACACCTTGTCAGTGCATTTCAGAACATCCCAGAGGCTACAGTTCGTTTCAAGGAGACTAGATAAGAGGCCTTATTCCCTTGTGTGTCAATTAATACTTGTAAAAAGTGCTCCTTCGTTGTTTGTGTTTGTCTTGTGCATGAAGCGCCCCCCCCCCTCATTGAAATGAGAAACAACTGCGACTGTAACTTGATCCAATTGTAACAGACCCTCTGAGTGACAATTCAGTTGAGATCTCACTAGCTTTATATGCAACGGCCCATTTTCAAAAGACAAGTCTTTGTCTTTGATGCTATTTCCAGATGAAGCTGCCATGCAGGTCTGGAGTGAAGAAAAAACAGATGGCTACTTGTCATTCTCCAGAAGTCAGAGCTCTGAATCTTGATCCAGCACACCGAAGCCCTCACTGTGAAGCCTGATGCTGATCACAAGCTAAACACACGGTGCCTCGATATAACTGCTGATTAATACACAAGTAACTGCAAGTAGTTACAGCCACAACTGACAAATGTTTAAAAAAAAATAATGTGACATAAAAAAATTTAAGAAATAAATAGAAGAATTCGACCTGTCTTATGTTAAGTCTTATTCGTGTTGGGTCCTGGAACGTACGCCAAGCATGTCGCTGGCATTTTGGTGGCTTTTGGAGGCGTCTTTGTCAGCCTTTTCTGCATAACAAGCGTACAGCTATCAATGCACAGGGCTAAAACGGAGGTTTGTTTTAAAAAAACAGTGGTGGTATATCTTATAACTGTGGGAGCCCAAGACAGAGAGAGCATGTTTATCCTTCAGGTCTGTAGTTTCAAGCTTAAACGAAGATAATAGCAATGATTCTGCGACCATCATTTGTAAAAATGTCAGAGCAACCCTTTAATATTTAAGAGGAATAATAATAAGGATGAGTAAGCAGTGTTTCTCACACCCTGACTTGTGGCTTTGAAAAACTACACAAAGATTCAAGGCAAAAAAGTTGGAAAAAGATGACAAAAATCAAGCCATAGGGGCATGTATACAAGTAAAAATTTGGACTTGCTTTTCGTCTTGTTTTGCTCTCACTAAAAGACAAAATAAATAAGTAACAGAAAGAGAAAACAAAACAAAATTTTGTCACACATGGGAGTGCTAATGGGCCCGGTGGCAGAAAATGTCAGCATTCATTGTCTGAAGTCCCTTGCTGTTTTGTCACTGGAAAATGGGAGGAAAGGTGTTTGTGCAAAGAGGGTTTTTGTGTGCCAGAAGGAATTATTCAGTGAAGCAAGAGAAACTTTTTCTCCTGTAATGACCAGGGAACAAGTCAGGGAGAATCCATTCCAAAGGCTGCCACACAAACCCAAGTCATAAATAAAGAAAATAGCCAAGCGGGGCACAAGAGTGCAAAACATCTTTGTTGTACTTTGGGGAGGCTGGGAGCAGTTGGGGTCACAATAGGCTGCACTCAGTCAAGTAAACACCCACTTAGGAGCACTGATTTATTTGATTTATTCAAATGCCTTGGGTTGCCACTGATGCATGCTAAAGCTAAGCTCTGACTCATTTAAAGAGAGAAGAAATATGACGAAAGTTACAATGAATCGTGTTTTTTTTTAACATGACCCCCGTGCAAACTTCCCCAGCAAGATAAATAGTAACGCATCAAAATCAGAAGTCTAAGCCAAACTGGGAACAGGCCTGTGATAATAAGTGTGTCTGGGTAAGACAGACACCATATTCATCAAAATGCTGTAAGAAAAAGTTTGAAATGTCTTAAATAGCACGATTCATGTTAGATAGTTTTCCAAGCACTCGAGTCAACTAATCAGCTTATTTAATGGCTTGTGCCTTGATGGTTCAATTTCAGGGGCAGAACACTTCCATGAGGTGGAAACATTTAATCAGCCACAGTTGAGCACAATTGCGGAGGACGTGCACAGTGTATGAACCGAGCCAGTTAGTCGGACAGAAATGACATCAAAATATGGCAAAAGTGGGCGAAAATCCCATGATTATCTGAAGAATTTTTCACACTTCTCTCTTGACTTTGTTTTCATCAATCACAGATCTAATTAGAGAAACCGTGCTCTTTTGGGTGGACAAAAAAGAAAAGAAAAAAAATACACGCACAAATGCACTTGTGCATTATAAGAAACTTTACAAGAACCCAGGTTATTTGAGCCAGAAGGGAAAATGGATTCCAAGGTAAGTAAATATTGCAAGATACACACAATGCAACCAGGGAAAAACTAACTAAATAACTAAATAAGAAAAAATAAAAAGAGAGTTTGACAATAAATACTAAAACTAAAAATTTCAATATTGGCAGAGCCTTTTAAACATCGAGAGTACTCAGCACCAGCATCAAGTTGCATTAAGAGTTCATCATTCATCCCCTCGACAGATTAAAGAAACTATCACTAATACTTTGCTTGACCAGCTTTAGTTCTGAATATTGTATCGAATGCTTCGCGATGGGACAGTCGGACCGCTGGGTAAAGTCTTCTCCAGCACTTCCCAAAGATTCTCCATGGAGTTTAAGGTCTGAAGTCTATGGTGGCCGATCCCTGTGTGAAAATGGTGTCTCATGCTCTGTGAAACTCTCATTCACAATCCTGGTCATACTGGATAATGCTTATGCACCATGGAAGAAAAGAAAAACCCGGTCATTCAGTATATTCAGATAGCCTGAACACAGACCTGACTTTTTCCATCACTAAGCAGAGAATGTTAATATCAACTATTTTTCCTTTTCCTCCTCTTATCATTCTAACTAGGACATCTTTGATTGGACTTTTGATCAGCATTTTTCACCACTGACATATTTGTTTTTATTACCGTGACAGTTTTAAATGTTTACTTGTGTATACACAAATACATATTCCCAATTGATAACATCATTTATAGAAATCAAGCATCAAAACAGGCCTGGGACCAGCAGGCTGATGCTCAACAAACTGCTCACATTTACCCACTGATGCTCCATTACAGCTTTATGGCGTCAAATCTGTCTCCTCACTGTTGCCTCCCTTGCCAACTGGTGCCAGAATAAAACGCGTTTTGTGACTTGTGTCTGTGCAGAACCCAAAACTGCTTTGAAAATGTGTCTTAAGTGGTTGTTTCAAAAACTGGCTGTAAATATTCTGAGAACTGTCTGCTTCAATGCGCTTTGTCAGCGGCAAGAAAAATGAATGCACAGCAAGTCTGGCAAATCCTACATTTTATGTAATTCATGTCTACCCTAATGGAGCCACAGAATCACAAATTGAACTACAATCAGGTTCAAGAAAAGTCCACTGCCTACATCTAAAGAGACCGTATATAAAAGAGTGTGTAAAATATAAACGCAGTCCATCAACAGTGAGATCAATGTGGAAGTGCCTCTAAGTGTGATACTACTGATGGCTGCTGGGCTCGAGTTCCAGTGCATTTCTGCCTCCAACAGACAACTATACAAGAACTTCTTTTTCCCATTCAACAAATTGTCTCATGACATCTTCAATAAATTAATTTTTCCACACAGTTCATTATGGCATCATTAGATGATTTCCCTCCCACTTATCAGTATGCTAGAGGCCCATGTAGGAATAAGTCCATAATTAAGTGGATATTAGCCACCAAAGATCAATGTTTGGTGGTGTGATTAGCTTGATGCACAAGATGTGGTGAAATTATGAATGAACTTGGATGACATGTTAAGTATTCTGATTCATTGCAATCGTTTTGTTGTTTGTACTTAGTCAGTGGATTAGATGACACGTTTTCCACAGTTTTGCTCATAAACTGCAGAATTCATATTGAGCATATTGGTTGTTGCTTGTTCTTTGGCTGACTGGACAAACAGACCAACAGACCCTTTTTCTGGTTTCCAATGTGAATGCAGTGTGTAAGCATTTCTAGAACTGGCAAATATGCATAATGCACAGGACATTTTGGATGGTTCTGAAGGGAAAATGAGAGAATAAGCATTTTCATCTGCTAATCCAGGCAACATTAGCATTAGCTTTTAGCTTGGTGCTCCTCCCTCTAAAACCAATGGGTGACAGAGAGGCCATGTCACTGTAAATATACAAAGGCAAAGCGAGTACATGCTCCTTTCACCAAGTAACAGTAATCTTTCCTTGTTCGAACCATCCTATCCTGACTGCATGATGGGGCTAATTTGCAAAAATATATCCTTCACTTTCTATGAAAGATGTGCTTCGGCAACCATCAGTTGCACACTCCCAGCTGTTGCACATTCCATGCCATCTCGCAAGGGACAAGCTTTCGATAATCTGACAGATAAACCAAACAATAATACTGCAATATCATCCACGGTATTTCACTTTGCAGTGGCTGAGTCTCCCTGATGACTGCTCCAGAAATAGGGCAGGAAATGATCTTTGCAGACAGTAAATGGCCTGGTGGTGGAGGGGATCAGGACAAAAGCAATTAGGTACTTTATAGATCACACTTATACAGTTTTAGAGGAGGCAACCGAGCACAACAGAGGCCAGTCAGCAATGTAATGAATAAAGAGTCCCACTTCCATTTGAAGGATAGATCCATTAAGAGATCTAATGCATTGAACAAATGTAATTGAGGGAGCAGGCCATCTGGTAGCTGAAGCACTGTTAACAGTGCTGCATGTCCTCGATTTGGTATAGACAGATATTGCACAACTTTAATATTATACAATATATGCATTTTATTTCCTCAAAAGATGAACTGTGGCCAAGTGAAAAATTCAGCAGCTTTCTCTCAGTCTAGAATATCAGAAAAGTAAAAAACATATATACACCCAACATGTAATCAAATGTTATCACTTTGTTTTCAGCACAGATAAACTTGCCCGAGTGCCAAAAAAACCTAATAACCCTGTGCGGAATGTGTCATTATTGTGGCAGGAGAGCAGAAGCTTGCTCTAAACTGGAGTTATTCAGTGATTTCAGTCTCTTTCTCAATCAATTGCAATCTCCTTCTCAATCAATAGAGCACCCTGTAACAGAAGAAGCAGCTGCCAGGCTAACTCCAGGAAACAGAGAAAAAGTACAGGGTGTTTTTAAAAAAATTATTATTCATAAAGAGACAGTGCCACAAATGTCATTAAAACCCTTTTCGACCTCAACTCAACTTCATCTTTAGCACACTAATTATCCATGCAATTTAAACAAAAAGCCCAAGCCTGTATTATTTAGTCTATGACAAATGTTCCTGAAAAAGCCGTCAAACAAGAGGGGAATTCTTTATATTAATTTTGAACTAGAATTACTTTAGACAATTTAGGCTGGTGCAACTATCTAAACCTATCGGAATGCAAGGTCTGGATGCTTTGGGGTACTACAAGTGGATTTTAAGGGATAGAAATGATAATCTACTGAGACACTTGTGATTTGTGGAAGAATTACACACAGATTACTGATGACCTTTTGTTGTATAAAGCCAGACTTAGTGAAAGTCCAGTACAGACAGAACCCTAAATACCTTGTAGCCCTCCTGGCCCAGAGCAGCCAGCCAAAAGCTGGTGCTAGTTCTGAAAAAAATGGATGCCAGCTACACCGTAATCCTGTCTGTTTCTCCAAGATCAAGTGGCGTACTTTTGGTCTGAATTCCTGAGAGGACCAAAGCAAGATCATTAATGAATAATGAAAAACTATGTTGTCACTTCATCTATGGAATGTAGATGATGAAGGATCTGAAAAGGCAGGTTAATCATCCAATGCATGATGTGCTGTTACCTCCTGTAAATGTTTTAATGTGATGTCAAGTAATGCCTTGCAGGAGAATCTCTGGATAAAGGGGATTCTGATCATTCAAAGAGTTACTGAGTTAATGATGGACTGACTAAAACAACTAATCCATATGTTAGTCATTAAAAAGATTTTATAAGGCTAATTGAAATGGTTCACAACTGTAAAGAGGTTCTGAAGGAACCATAACATTTTAAGGCAATAAAAGCCAACTGGTCTAGTATGGGATGATCTCTGGTGCCCGTACTATTCGGATATCTTTAAGCAGCTCCAGTGGGTTACGTTTTCCCTTGGATCCACATCAGTGAGAATTTGTGTGACATGTCACTCAGATAAACCCACTTCACCTGCACTGCCCACCCTCTCCTCACCCATGAGTCTATCGAAAATTTAATTTGCTGTTGGAAAGCCATTTTCTCTTAAGTGCTGCTGAGGAGGTGCCTATCTTGCCTGTTATCTTGGTGCTGGTGTTGGCTAATGAGGGTCTGGTCTGGAGGCAGATGCTAACAGCTCAGCTCCTCATAAGCCTTTGTCAAAATATTGCTTTTGAGCAGCTGGTTGCCCACAGAAACACTTCCACAATGAGTGTGGCTTTTATTTCCCAAGAGCCGTTTACCTGCAGGCTACATCTATACCTGGTGTTTGCATCTGACACTTGTCAATAACATAGAATATAGATAAAATGCTTTAATTTTGACAGCTGAAGGGAGCAGCGGCAGGTTAAATCGTATAGCAGGCAATCTGTACTGTGTGCACACTAAAGTATGTTTGAGTTTGTTTTTTCTGTTAATGAATAGACACATCAGCTCATGGAGATGACATCCTGCACAGAAACAATCCCACTGATCAACAACCCAGCAAAAAGAGGAAGAAGGCTTATTTAGATGTAGAATTCCAACTCCAGACATAAGGCTGGTTTCCAAATTCTGATTTTGAATACACACACTTTTTTTTGTACTTTCATAAAGACAAAGACAAACCACTCATAAAAAGACCACATCTGTTTAAAAGTCAACAAATACCAAGTATTTCTGAACCTGGAAAGCTAAAACATCTGTGATAAAGTGGGATAAAAAGAATCAACAATGTAAACAAAGAAAAGCAGGATGAGAATTACAAAACCAGCTAAAAATATTCCTGTCTTTCCCATCCAGAACTTGTTACAATATCATCTGTCACTAAAGGTCCAGACAGATGCCACAACTCCACCACAGTGATGACACCCATGTCAAGCTCAGAATCTAAAAAAAAAAGGCCTAAGTTGGATAAACAAGATGAATCCCTTTCATTAACACAAGCACAGCAGGCGCTCCGGCCATTCCACCATTAATTATATGGTCTTATGGGAAGATTAGGGAAGGGAAATCAAGCCAACAGCCGGAGTCCATTGAATGGGTCTTTCCTTGTTTAATTGCCAAAACAACAAAAACAAATGATGCTCCACAAATCCCGCCACAGGACGGCCCCAGCAGCTATGATTTGGCTGAGCATTCTTTGTTCTCTTCTGTCGCTCCTTGTGCCATCTATCTATCCATCAAACATTAGACCAGGCAAACTGGGGACTATTCTCAACACTGTAATTAATGGCAGAAGTGATATGAGAGAGAATGGAAACATAATTGTGTGACAGGCACAAGAAGGCCAATCTATGATGTTCACCAGCTCTTAATATGCTCTTCACTCTCAAATCAGTCACTTTTACATCAAGTGAATCCAAGAATAAAGAGAAGTAATAAAAAATAACGGACAGACACAGAAATATGACTGAGATGTATGAATCGTTATATGGACTTATCGTTTACCTTTTGTTTTTCATTCTTTCATCCCAGGGAAATAATATATATACACTAAATTTCCTTGGGGTTTTGAGACATAATTGAGCAAATATGTCTTCAAAATGTCTTATTCCTCAAGGTAAAATAGAAAAGTTGTTGTCTTAAGAAAAGTACAACAGGCTATGGAGCAGCTATGCATTGCCTGGAGACAATTGCGGAAAAAAAAAAAACAAGGTCACAATTTGCTAAACATAGTTAAAAGAGCACAAAACAGTGATTCAGCCAGAGGCTTCTTCACGTCTACTACAACAAGGACAGGTACAGGTCATACCTGCCAACAACAGCCTTTCATAATGACTCATTATGATGATCATATGTCCTCCTTATCGTTTATCTTTTATTTATACTGCAGAAATATTTCCACACTTTAAGGTCTAATAAAGCATTACTGGACGCAAGTGAATTGCAATCAAAACCATAAAAAAGTAATTTCCCTTGCTCATTTTTCTGCTATTCAGGCATACTGTTACGGGTCAACCTTTTAACTTTTAATAATAGCGAATATTATCAAAGCATTATAAGCATATTTCCAGTGATTTTCTCTTGCAGGCTGACTCTTACACGACCTGATGTAGAAGAAAGACCAGAGGAGCACATTGTTAGAAGCCACATAATAAAAATGTCCTCAGGCAGATCGTCTTTTCTCTACACTGTAGTGAATTACAACAGAAATGACCATGGCTACATTCCTCCACCCTGAACAATACGACTACACTTGGACTTTTAAACATACATTTAAACGATGAGTAATTCTTTCAGTGAGGTGGACAAAGTTGAGAACTACATGCTGCTTTGACAGCTTTTCAATTATTATCCTCTTTGATTAAAACAAGGATTGAGATTACCGTAATAATCCCTGGCACCTGCCAGTGACACCTGAGAGTGACTAATTCAAGTTCAGCTGATGCTTTCAACGAGTCTTCAGCCAACTGGAATCCTCCAGTGGCCTTCAGGAGGGAAATTCATCATTCTGCTGTTGGCCGTTTTTCCCTGCCTGTGCAGTTCAGGGCTACACCCCAACACATGCTGCTGATTTATTGGCATGACACACCGGACATTTCAAGAAACCATATATCAATATCTTTCAACAGGGACACGTTGATGAATTGCACAAACATATTAAACAAGCCCCATGTAGACATGCTTGAAATAATATACTACAGTATGCATATGCAGTCATGTCCATTTATGTGCTAATCATAAATACATTGTCATGTCATGGCGTTTCTTGAAAAGCTTTCCACAGTTTATGTAAATAAAACAAGAAAATGTATCATTTGAAGGCATGGAGCTCCTGAGAAATATCATTCCACCACCGCTTACAGGGTGCCCTTGCACCTGTAATACCTACGAGAAGAGATAAACTAATACTTTATATCCATGTGGCTACATTAAACCCAAAAAAAGCTTTGGGACCTCTGGTTTGCCTGCTTTGGGTGCTAAACTGGGTTGTACTGAGCCTGGAGCCGAGTCTAATTTACTCTCAGGGCAGCTTCGGTCCAGAGACCACCCTAACAAGCTCAAGTTCATCACTCATCAGGGTAAGCGTTTAGGCACTCAGTCGTAGGTTGTTGGTGCAATCCTCAACTTGGACACAATAATTAATCTTCGTATTGATCCACATCTCTGACTCCTGTTGGGACAAGCAAAGGGAGCATGATTGAGAATCTGCAGAATGTTTCAACTCACTGAGAGGAAGACAGCAAAATGATTCTCCTCAGCTATTCCTCCCACCCGGTCTCACGAGCAGACATGCGCTTTCACATCGATCTCCTTTGTTATAAAAAGAATAAAAATTTCATTGTCAACAGGGTAGACAACTAGCAGACAGGACATGTCAGACAAGTCTAGAAGGGGTGGAGGATGTGGAGCTTGTTTGGAGGAGCAGGTTTCTTTACAAAGCAAGAAAAGGAACAGAGTGATCTAGAAGAAAATTGGCCAGGAGAGTGAGAACGACAATTCCAACCAAACAAAAAGGGGCCATGTCTGAGATATAATACTTGACAACATTTCATTGGGAAACTGCTTCTGAAGGAAAAAGGAAACAGAGTAGCTTCTCTTAAGGTCTCTTATTCAGTGGTCTCTTGTTCGCACCAAGTCTCTGCTGATGAACTGCCCAGCAGCCTCTGATATATGACCCATAAAGGCCATTGGCACAATAAACCTGCAGCTACGGCTGATTTGTGAATCCAATTACGTCCCGGTCTGTAATGGCTGTGTTCAGAGCTGTGATGTTCAGTCAGCTGTTGTCAGCATATGTCCCAGAGGCCACAACCTCCACTGTGAAAGACACTCAGCATCTAGCACTGATTATTTAAATAACTATCCTAATGTATAGCAATGTAAGATGGTGGATGGGCCATGGGTGAGAAAGATTAGTTAGTTTAGATCAGTTTGGGCAAAGTGGGGATGCTCAACAAGCAGTTAATGATGTGTGGCCCCATCTACATACCAATGCAGAAGAATATCCTTTGTATATTAAAACCTGATTTTTGGAGTCACTCCATCAAAAACATGTAAGTTTTCATCCCGTCATTAGTTACAGTTCAAACTAATATCAAAATTAAACAGTTAAGCTACGGAGTAATAATAATTTTTGCTCTTTACAGACAGCTTTTATTCAAGCTTTAACAGAGAATACAGAGGGAAATAACACACAACATGCATCCATAAATGGAAAACAGTGATTACAGCAAAATCAGTTTTGTTCTCAGAACACAAACTACAAACACTGTGCAGACTCTCGCTTACAGTTTTACGATTGAGGCCCAGCAGTATATCAGCACTTGAAATGTGTATTTTTATGCCTGGCCTTTTTTTAATATGCATTTATATGAGTTTCCTTTTCAAAGCGCAAAATTCAGGGGATCATTTAAATAAATCATGCAGGATTATTAACCAAGGTTTGCAGAAAAGTGCCCTCAAACGTGCAGTTGACAGATAATGTGTAGGACACACACAAGTGTTGCACAATACTGGCAAGAGGAGAACAAGCTAGAAAGAAAATGATCCAGTGATAAACATTTTTTTTTAAACAGAACCATGTAATTCTTAACTACATGTCCCTAAAGCTCTAACTAGAAGGACTCGTGCAATACCCACAACATCAAAACTTTTTGCAGTTCTTGTTTTATTCTTTTTTTTATTTTTGTTTTATCATTAACAAATGGTGCCTGTGTTGATGGTAAATCACAGGCTCCTGATTATGCTACTGTCATCATTTAGATGAGCTGGTCTTGCATGTGTTTCCAGATCAACAGTTTAAGGCTCCAACACAGAAAAGACCACTCCCACTGGTGCCAATTACGACTTGAGACGACATGCTGATTTGCCCAGTTTGTTAAATCTGCCCCTTTTGGCTTTGATCAGGGGGATTACTGCTGTGGTACGAGAATGCTGATGTGAACACTGAGGAGTCACGGAAATCATAGACCGGTCAGTAAAATCGCGCTTCAGCTCAATATGTTTCATCTTCATAACCAGTGCTTCTGTACCATGTCCCTAAAGTTTCCCCCCTTATCTCTGTGCCTCTCGGAAATACTTTTCCCATCAAGCATGTGAACTCAAAGAGAAGGCAAACAGGTGCAGTGGCAATCAACTCCCTCAATGCCCCTTATGACTGCTTGTGTTTCAGATTATCCTCAGAGATTTTGCTGACACTTGCCTAAAGGGTAGTAGGGTAATTTGAGCTTTAACCGAAAGTACGACTGTGACTTCTGTAACGAGTTAATGAATGCCAAGACTGTTGTCATGTTTTTAAAGAAAACAAGGCTAATGATGGACTGTGGGAGCCGATTCAGGAATCCTAACAGAGGGTAGTTTCCAAAAATTCTTGAGAAAGCAGTTCCGTGGCCCCTTTCACTCGGTCTGTTCAATGAGGGATTGTCGCAGCGGCAGAGGGCGTCACAGAGCCAAGCCGACATCCGCTGTGAAGGCAGAGCTGGTATGGCTGGACACTGGTGCTGTTGTGGAGCATGACGCTCTGATTCTGAATCAAGTCCCATCAAAAATCAATGAAAACATTCTAATAAGTGCATCTGAAATTAGAAAACTTGACAGGCCAGACTAGTTGTGGACAAGTTGTGAAACTCTGAAAGCCAGAGATCTGAATGTGCATTTAAACCATCCATGTGAATGTCCACAGTTAAATTCACTGCTATAATGTCACACTGAGAGCTCTTCAGTTCACCCAATTGCTGACCTCAAGATGCATTCCAATGGTTCAAAATAGACAGAGCTATAATTTGAAGAACCCGATGAGAAACTACTCCCCCATTCCTTGGTAAAAATGTTCCACTGGTGTTGTATCATCCTTCTGTAAATGCTGACCTCTCATTCCTGAGAAGGAGGTAGAATAAAAAAAAAAAAAGAAAAAAGGCTAGACCTAATATTGTCCAGTAAGATGTGCTGAAGGAAGAAAAATCCTTGCATTTTTCTCAGAGGTGGGGGTCTGACTCGGTGCCATAAACATGCAAGTACAGGGCTCCTTTGAGCTCAAACACCAAACCTTTCAGAGCTCTTCTGGTGACATTTCAGATGGTACTTTTTTCCCCTCTGGTGCTATGAAAAGAACCTGCACAGCAGCGATCTGTGCACGTGATTGTGTTGGTGCAAAACGGAAATAAATGCCCCCCCACCCCCCCAAAAAAAACAGTCATTGCAAAAAACGTCTCTTGCTGATGGAAAATTCCTGGGTTAACCAAATTCTTGGAGCCTCATTTCCACAGAGGGTGGAAGTTATCATGTAAACAGGATTTAGAATATGAGGTTAATAGCCCAGCAGAACTACTCTACCATCTAACACATGAAAGCACCCTCTGTATTCCTTCTGACTTTGAGTGAGAGGTGAAATGCCCTCACAAAGCAGACAGAATACAGAGAACCTCTACTACCCTATTAATAATGCATTGTTGGTTACATTCTGTTCATCCATTTTGGTTCCATTTTGTTTTCAAGCTCCTTCCCCCCCTTAAGCCATTCCTTCTTCCTAAAGTAAGAGCCATATAAATCTGGGCTCTCAGTCTCCATTACAGTAGAGTGATGGCTGCTTTCCAAACAAGCAATCTCTGGACACCCCTCTTCTCTGGTCCAAACCACTGAACCAAGCTCTCAGCTATGGGGAGGAAATGTTCAGCACATCAACAGTGTGTGCAGAGCACAGGTTTGGCCAAGGGGGTCAACTCCTAAACAACTTATGGTCATAGGATAGCAGCAAAGCAGTAATAAATGTCATGAAGTTTCTTGTTATAAATTCAGGTTTCCCACAAGAGTAAAAGGATGATTTTCACTGTGTATTTAAAGAGGAAATCCTAATAAAATGTAATTAAAGCATAAAACATAGACTTTGTGACTCATATTCATCATCTAAGACTACAAAAAAATAAATAAATAAAAATAATGGAACCGCCGGATAAAGAGAAAGAGAGAATTATATTTATGCATTTGGTTCGAAACCTCAACAGAAAATGTCACAAAACTCTGGATGATTCTGTGTGCAATATTTTTGTGGCTTCTTCATCCAACCATACTCCTAAATCAAGTTCAGTTATAGTGGTGTGTCAAAATAAATGTATCACCCATACATCTCCATCCATTGTTAAATCTCTTGGAACTGAGACTGAGAATGTTGAGGTGTCAAAAGATTAAATTAAATTCTGTCTCTCCGGGTCAGGGTTCAGTTCGTACCCAATTCAAACAACTCTGGACTCAAAGTCGATTCTAAACAATTCTAGATTCAGTGTCCAAAATCAAATACTTATTTCAGAAACTCTTCGAATCCACTCAGGCCAAATAAAGCTGAAGTCAGCTTGGCTTCCTCTCCAAACAGGAGGCCTCAAAAAACAACAGTTCCAGAAAGGTCTGGCTAACTTTAGCCAATGTTAAAGTAAATCTTTAACATTATTGAAATGTCATCAGCAGCCCCAAGTGAGGCGAAGCAAGGCAGCTTTGTCAAACAGAAAAAAAGGTTTGTACAAATGCAGTGGTGACTGGTATAGAGGGTCTGAACTGATGCAGCACAGGAAATCAATGTGTTCAAGAATCAAAAATCCTGAGAGAATAATTGCATTGCATCTCATGTAGCCTTAAATATCAGTTTTTGGCCAGAATTACAGAAACACATAATGTTGTACGTGACTGAAGTGTTAATTATATGTTGTTGAAAGAAGTTATGAAAACGTAGGAAACTTGTACAGTAACTCTCCGGTGATCAGCATAATCCAGCTTCTTCAAACTGCTTCTCTTTACCCCACCGCTCAAAAGGGACTGTCAGCTGGGTTTAGCACAGCAGCCACAATCCCTTCTCACACACGTGCTCATATAAAGCAAATGCAGAATAAGGCTGTGATGGCTCACTTCACCCTTCATGTAACCGAGCTTGCGGTTGCAAAGTCTTTACCTCCAATTTCAAGGTTCTCTGCGTGGTGGCTTATCATGAAAGTGATTAGAAATGAAGAGCTCTCTCTGTGATATAGTTGGATCCTAAGACTTGGTTGCCTTCAGGCTGCCAAGCTCTCTTATATACTCAATACCAGATGGCAGGTTCAACTGCTGCCAACACTGCTGATCCTCACAGGGATCTTCAGCACAAGACAACATACATTTCTTTAACAGACTTTAGTTTTGCTCCAAAAATGCTCTTGCGTTTCAAAAACCTGAACAACTGAGCAACTGAGCTGAGTCAAAACAGGGTTTCTAGAGGGAACATACGGGTGAGCAGTGGACCCATTCAATCATAATAACCTGACCCTTCATTAGTCTGCAACAGATTCAGGGCCAAGGGTGAGACAGTCAAACTATTAAGTTATAACACCAAATGTCTTAAAAACATCATGGTTCACCAGAGTGATAAAACCACATGAAGGGACGGGACTGGACACATGTAACTGAGCATTTTGCAACACGTGACTGGCAGAAGCATCTATGAAGCTCCCACTGGGGAAAATTATATAAAGTGTTTCTAATGAAGGAATTTAAACCCGTCACTAAAGAGATTTGATATTTGAGAAATATCCCTCAAAAACTTAAGTCACTACTGGTCAAAAAAGAGAGGATAAAAACATGGACGCACAACGGTAAGCTGTCATTTCCTCACATCGCTGCTTCTTTATTTAGATGTACTGCAAACAGCGGTGGTTAATGGAAAACTCTGGGGCAGAAAATGGTAAAATTACACCTCCATAAACCAATTAATACTACCATATTCAGACAATTTAAAAACACTCGGGGCACGATGAATACGCGGGTAGAGTGGTCTTCCATCGACAGGACAGTTAGTGGTTTGATTCCCAAAAGGTCCCCGTGTCAAACAGTGCTGGGCTTCCTTTTTCACTGGAAAAGAACAAGGGGAAATAAAAGCAACAGTGAGCCAGAATTATGTAAATATTCTCATCCTTCCTTCTTTACTTTGATTTAGCTCATTTATGACGTGTCTTTTGTCGTGTTAGCCATTTGAGATATGCATCTGCTCAAAGAATTTTCCTTCCTCAAATCCAGTCTGAATGCAGCAAAAAAATGCAGCCTGTGCACTGCGACAGTGACATAAATGCCAGTCTGTTTCATTTTACATCCGGCTAATGAAAATACTGAACGATTGCATGTTTCATGCAAAGAAAAAAAAAAAAGAAGAAATACACGGAGCCGTATGTGCCATATCTGTACATCTGTGTGAGCAGGGCTGCCCTGACTAACACCATTCAACTAACACACAGCCAAAGCTTTAAAAGTGACCAGCAGACATTTGAGTGCAAAACTTCCCTCATCAGTAATCTGAAGAGCTTCCTACCTGTCCGACAGCTAAGCTTTAAGCACTCAGGTGACAACAACAGAGCAGAATACCAATGGGTAGGCAGAGTCAGTAAATGCCTTTACTTTGTGACCTGGAGATGAATAAATCAGTTGGTCTGTATCCAGCTGCCACGTTTACTTTGCAGGTCCAAGATAACTTTAACCACATCACAGCAGTTTAGCAAGTGTGCATTACTTTCAGCTCCAACCGGTTTATCGAGCTCCATGATGCCTCTGACGTTGTCCAACAGACTATATGTGGATAAATGAATAAACGGCCCGTGTGTTCTTTGTGGTATTAGCTGTGATCAAAATACATAGCAGGTTTTGATTCAGACTTATGGGTTTTATGTTCGTGAAAGGCTTTTTGTTAGGGACACAATTTCCAACAGCAGACTAAGTGAGTGCATGCTGTATAACGCTGCACTTTAAAGCACGAGAGGGGCAGGGAAGTTTCTCACAGAAAGGCAGGTCTACAATTCACTGAGGTCGCTGGTTTTAGAAAATTAAAACGGTTCATCTGTGAGTCATATTTTCACTCAGTTTTCATGCTGGTTGTTTCCACTTATTCTTTGTCACTTTTCCCCCCTTCAGTTTGAGCTGTGAGAATCCTACTTAGTAACCACAGGAGTCACAAAGCAACCAGTTAAAAAATTTGAGAGTTCCCAAAGTTGCCAAATTTCCTCTCATTATACAGTGTTGCTCTGTATCCAGTCCTAATTTGTTCTGCAGCACTATCATTCTCTGCCAAAGCCAGCTGAAATATTTAAGCTCCTTCGCAAGCACTCTATGTGCACCCTTTAAATCCAGCCCCTCTGACAGATCTAAGCAAGGTGCCCCCCCTTCCTTCACACCATTAAAGGCAATCTAAAAGATGCTCTGCCAGTTGATCAGAGAGGACTTCGGCAGCGTTGAGGTAAATTGCTGTCACAAGGTCTGATGGACCTTTTCTTTCCCAGTGCTCATAGGGAGGCACTCGACCTCCACTCACTCAATTTGATTCAAAGCATGTTTGTGCCTCTGGAAGGGAGGAAATAGAGGAGAAGGGAACTGATGCTGTCCATCTGTGCAAGATTAACAGCATGCAAGCAAAGAAAGGAAAACCGTTCAAACAGAGGAGGACAAAAAAAATAAATAGGTAAATTCATTTTCACCCACTGAACAAAGGCACAAGCCTTCAAGACATCAAGTTGTTATTCTATAAAGCTGCTTGTTACATTTGAAATGATCAATTATTCACAGTGAAATTAAAAGAAAGTCTTGCACTGAAACACTTTCACCTCATAAATGTTTGTAAAGCCAGATGCAAATAAAACTCACTTATTGTTTTATAGAAATTTAGTCTAATTTCAGATTTATGGTTACCCTTCACAATATGAAAACTACATTTCTAAATGTTAAAAAGTACAACATGAATACATATATGAGGTGGGAGTCAGTATACTCACAGCCATGAAAATGGCAAATTAATGCCAGGAGACTTTCCTTTAACAAGCCATTGCGTTTTATGAGCTCAAGGAAAGCCGCTATTATGCTGTGGACAGAAACAACAACAACAAAAAATAAAAGCTGTGAGACATCCGAGCTAAATTTCCCATGACTACAAACTGAGGCAGCTGGAGAACAGAGCGCCAGGGAAAAAAAGCAGGTTAATGTGAGAGTTCAAACACCATCCTCGCTTAATTAGATCCTGAGAGCCCGGAGAAAATGTCCCATTTAAAGTCGTGCCACTTGTGCGTTGTGGCGACTTGGGGAATAAATGACACGGAAATCCAGCAAAGAAACCAGACAACTCACAATCCCCGCAAACATAGGCCTGCGCGCCGTAATGTGCGCGAAACGAGCCCAATCATGACCGACCGATGCGCCTTATAGCGACACACCGGAGTGAAGAGCGTGTGGAAATAAATGGGCACTATGTGGAGGCAGTGGGCAGGCGCCAGCATCTATTCCCAAAACTTCCATCCTTAACCAGCATCAGTAGATGTGTGTTAGTCAACACAATTGATGAGGCTCGTGTGTGGTGAGCACGAGTGAGTTAAATACAGAAATCTGTGTTGATCGTTTATCATGTTAGAGCGCACCATGGCACATCAAAAGCGCCCCCCCCCCCTAAAAAAAAACGCTGGTGAGAGAAAGCACGGCTCTTGCACTGCGGTCTCAACAGCTGGTACACGCCCGACAAATACGTGCAAGTAGATGTTTTCAGTGTGCTGACACAACTTCTATTAAATGACAGACACAAGCCGTAAAACGGAGCAAAACGCCGCATAACTCGCGCGGACACGCACTCTACCCTGCGGCGATGTTAAGTGCAGAGAGTCGGTGAACGTGGAGGAAAAGAAGAACCCACCCCCCCCTGTCAACAGAACCAAAAGAAGATCCCCCAAAAAATAAACCAGCAGCGAGAGTAGAGTCAAAACTTGACTAAATGTGTACCTGTGTACTGCAAGAGAAACATGGTCCACAGAAGGCGAGCTGCGATTCCCGTCGGTCCTGTGCTGTAGGACGAAGCGTGTGAGGTACAATCCTTGAATGGAGACGAGGCTTGTCCCTCAGTCAGTCCGCTCCGCTCGGCAGACTGGACTGCAATGAGAGCAGCCAGTCGAAGCGGGACCTTTTAGCTACGACAGGCGAGCCCGCCCTCCCGACGTGCCCGGTTCGCCACAGAAGCGGAATAGTTCGCTTCAGACGCGCGCAGCCTGCAGGCGAACTATTGAGGTTGCGAGGGTGTCCGTGGGAGCTGCAGTCGCTGACAAACCCACCCTCCCCTCCCGCTTAGCCTTTTCTTGTCACTCTGCTATAAAAGGCGAATTCAAGCGCCGGCGAACTGTCAAGAGATGATGGTGTTTTAATGGAGAGCTGCGGCCATGCCACCCCCTGCGGCAAGTCTCAATGCGAAACAGTCCTGCCGTGACTGCGAGACAAATGTACGCAATGGTCCGAGATTGTACTAAAAAACTAAAATGACAAGGGATTAATGCAAAAAGAGCCAGATGATTTTGCCTCAAACTTTTGACACTTGTGCTGTTAAAGTGTCATTCCGTAGGTTGCCGGTTGGAGGAGGAGAAGCATAGAGATGATCGCTTTAGTGCCATGCTTAGTATGCAGACGGTGCTGAAAGACATTCCCGTCATTGCTGAGGCTTAAGAGACGCGCTCTAATCTAAAATATGCACAATAATAGAATACAAGCGCAAGTTAGAGTGTGTGATCATTTAATTTATTGAAAAATGTGTTGATTCAACAGCTGCCATAATCTCTGCAAGAGCTTTTCACAGCAGTGCCAGCAGAGAACCTGCATTCAGTCAAGCCTCCGTTTTAACTTCTGTGTTTCACTGAGGATTTCTGATAAACGAAATAGTGCAATTAAAAAGAAATGCCTAATACTGTTCTCAAGCTGTGAACAGTACACTAGTTAAAAATGAATGAGGCTTGAACAATGTCTTGGTTTGATCAACACTCTGTCAAAAGATTAATTACACCAGCAAAAACAGCAGAGCAAACACTATTATGCTTCCATAATCAGACACAAGCTGTGTACAGAGACATGGAAAATATCAATGAGAAAGTTATCTGATGTATCACTGCAGCGGTCAGCAGAGTCTTTTATCCCTAATTGTATTAACTGTGTTCTGGAAAGACGCTGGCATTTCAAACTCATTGTGAATAAATTATCAAAAAATCTCATGATAACAGAAATCGGATAAGTTTATAATTTGTTCAAAGATGCTCTTGGGAAAAAAACGAGTGGGAAAACTTCCAGAATTCAACAACAGCTATCATCGGGATTGGAAAGAGCATCACGACCTCTGACCTCTGACAGCTTTTTTTTGGACTGCAATGCACTAAAATACATCCAGAATGTGCTACATAAAAAAACAGCGCTGTTATCAACGTTGTGGATGCAGCTTATGTTGTAGCTCCAATCTTGCTGTGTGTAATCACCAAAGAGGTAATTACCAAAGAGGTACGGTGGTGGGTTAACGAGGCGGCATTTCTTGCACCGATAAGACAGAACAGTGGAAAGAGGCAACAGTGTTGAGATGCCTACGACCCTGTTTGTGTTAAAAACAAAGCCAACTGTGGTGCAGACTGTGCCCGGCACACAGATTATCAGCAGAAAGATCCAAGTTGATGTGCGTTTGTCTTGTTTCTCCATCAGCTCTTTATCTTGATGAGTTCATTGAAATGAGAAAAAGTTGGTTGTAATCAACAGGCAGCCGTCTTGGTTGGTTAAATGTTTAATTAAGTTTGAATGAAAACATACACCTTTCTGGTCAAACTGCCCCCGTTAAAGTGGTATTTTATAAATATGTGTGGTTATTTTGGGCATCTTTCTCTTGATGCTTGGAAAATAAAAATCTTCCCCTGAGTATCACGTACATGAATGTGCAATCATAGCATAGATTGGTTTGAATCCATGAAGAACGCCTGGCTTAAACTAACGTGAACCCTACCTTTACAAGGACGAGTCCGTTTCTGTGGTTCTGTGCCTTACTGGTTCCTGTAGTCTCTTGTATTTAGGCTGCCTTCAGTCATAGGAACGTGGTCACCTAAACAAAAGCCACGCCTCTCAGTTTTATCCGAAATAATCCAGCAGCCCCTAAAGCGTCTTGTGCTTTTGTCGGTACACGTTCAAACCTTTAGCGATTTCAAGAGCATCAGAGAGACCACAGAACGGCAACTAAACGGAACCTGAAGTGAAATTAGCCACGTTTGCAAACGCAGTGGCAAATCTTGTAAAAAATGTGAATTAATGTACATTAACACAAACAGCTGGTGGTGCTAATTCCCTAGATGACTGCGTTAAGCCATTGCAGCGCAATATGAAATGCTTTTTTTCACTCTCCGTAGTGTTGAGAGGCTTCAGCGGATGTTCAAGTCTAATTTTAAGCCTCTTCTATGTAAAGATTTCCCTAAAAAGGTTTGCTCCCATTGCTTCCATCAATACACTTAATTGCAAAGCGGCTGCCGAGCACAAAAAAAAAACGTAACACAAATGAAAAAAAAAAAAAAAGGGAACAAGAAAGCATCGGGATGTCACCTTGCACACTGTTGCAGTCGCAGAGGTTGAGGTGAACTCAGGACCAAACTCAAAACGCCCAGCTGATGCTCTTCTAAGAATTTGAAGAAAGACTCAACACCGATCTAACGGCTCAAGTCGTCCCAGGACCGTTCCATTAGGGGACGCGTCCCATTTCTCTGGCTGCTCTTCCTGTCAGTGGTCACACACAGCTTTTTTTGGTTTGTTTCTATGACAACAATTTCTTGACAATAAATCTCCAATTTAACTGCCGTTGTTTGCTCAACCACAATGATCCTTTTATTTTGTGCCACCCATTAATCAGCCTGACTTTGTTTTTGGTACTTTATCACAAGAATACCAAACCAAGGAGTCGCCTTCGTATTTTTAACAATGTTTAAGGTGCACAACACTCTCTGTTGGGAACAGTAATATGGCGAATACCATCATTCTGTGCAAAAGCTACTAAAGGAGAATGATTTCAAGGCTATCTTAGGTTAAATAAAGGGACAGTCATCAGTTGGACTCCTTTCAAAGGGTTGGCGGTGCAGCTCAAGCGCAAAACGTTCAGGGAGATAATTAGTCCTGCAGACCGTCCCCGTGTTCTCTGCCGTCACCTGTTGGACGAAATGCAGACCATTTCTTTATTTCAACAGACTCCTTCTGCCTCATCTCCGCCACGTTATTAAAATGATCAGCAGCAACCTTTCGTGTCTGTCTGGGCTTTTTTCTTTCATTGCTGGGATCATTTCTGCTCGGCTTGTCCTTAAACTCAGGGTAGACAGACACGGCAAGAGCAATTTCCTTTTTCATCACTTGGTTTCTGGGGGTGACTATTCTGGCCCATATGACTGATAAACAGAAGGAACACCAGCACCTTTCTAAAATATGATTGCTCCTCTTTGGGATCTGGGAAAATTGCACTGATTCAGGAAAAAACAACAACAAAAGAAAACCTTATGTGGACCCTTATGGTGTCAA
Source organism: Leuresthes tenuis (assembly GCF_036924035.1). NCBI lineage: Eukaryota > Metazoa > Chordata > Actinopteri > Atheriniformes > Atherinopsidae > Leuresthes > Leuresthes tenuis. Next base: position 10,182,536 of record NW_027325365.1, on the reverse strand, counting down.
AGGCAAGGGATCTTTATCACAATGTAAACATACGAATAAGAATACATAAATACAATATAAACAAGCTCAAATTGGGGTTGCGTGCTTTGTCAACAAACCTTGGACTCTAACAGCTGGGTCAAATGATTTTCGCTCCTGTCCTTCTGTTAGTGCTGTTTCCGCTGCTATCACAAAATCCCTTTAAAAGTAAATAAAAGCATCCACTAAAGGCCACAGTGCAGCTCCTCCCCTTTAAAAACTCAAAATTTCTCTCAATTCCTTGTCCGCAGTGAAGTCAGTGTGTCGCTGTTCCACAAACAGGCTGTGGGGTTATGTCAAAGCGCAACATCACCCTCTGATCCGTCACGGGCAAATACTGTCATAGATTCTTTGAGCGCGTTGACTGATTTAGAGAAACAGGCGAGGCTTTCTCTTCAGTAAGCAGCAGTGTTATCAGTATGCCCCATTATTTCCTGCTAATTAAAACTGCACATTTGCATTCATCCACTGCTGAAGGATGATTTGGATCGACAAACAATAACCCCACCGAGATTTACCTCAGACAAAACAGAAATATATACATATATATATATATAAATATACATATCTTTTATTGTTACTCCTGACAGCTTCCCTCTGCAGGTAAAATTGAACAAGAATCTGAACTACAGGCAGCAGAAAAACAACTGTAGTGGAGAGGCTTCAAAATAACACTTGACAGAATATCCAGCTGACTAACCAAGGCGAAACTCGAGTGCGGCATAGTGTGTAACCCAATAGTATAATATGTATAATGCAGGATATGTTACAATCTGGATATGTGGGAAAGACCTCAGACACTTGAAATGAAAATATGGGCGCCCGTGTTCTTCTAACATTTGGACTAAAGCCTCGCATTTGAAAAATATTGGATGGGTAAGCTCCTGCTTTGCATGCTGAAGTAGGTCAGGAAAAACAAGCCCATACAGAGCAGCCTGTGCAGGACGTTGAACAGATTAAAAGGAGTTCTGCAACAGCAAGTACAAACATAGTATCATTAGCCACAAGTTTCTAATTTATCATCTACATTTTTGGGACATTTAAAAAAAAAAAGAAAAGCAAAGCAACCAACTCATAGCTGCCGTTTTTCGCTGTCCACATTTTCCCCAGAAAAGGCTCGTCATAAATAAACTGAATGTTTTCCAGGCAAAATTCAATTACCCCTGTCACCCAGTAGTAATGAGTAACAGCCAGTGCATGCTCTCATTCAATTTCGGTGTCCAAAGGGAATGATGTTTGTCTGATGTCTTGATTTTTTTTTTTTCCTCCCTTTTTTTGAATTATGTTCTTTCCGGCCTGCTAAGTGTAGCAAAACATCCAAATCAAATACTAATTTCATCTGCTTTCATCAGCAGATGAAAGCAGCCTTGGTTTGCTTTTATGGTGTGGCATTGGAACGAGTGTGTTTGATTACATTACGACCACCTTTAGCCATATGAAAACGCACGTTTAAAAGTAAGCTCTAATAAGTAGATCTCAATAAAATAGTGTATAGAGAGGGAGTCTTATAAAGTATAACAATAAACTGGCTGTTCCACTTTAATTACCCCCCCAATTCAAAAGGTTTATATAGCAGGACATTAAAGAAATATCTGATCCTTAGCAGGTCTTCAGATTACCATTAGTAGCACCTGGATTTCTCTAAAACTGAAGCAGCGACGCTGTACTTACTATATTTTCTAACTCACAGTTTCTGCATTTTGGCTTAGTTTTTCAATTTAACTTAATTCATTATTAAACAAACGGTCTAACATGCCATGTGTTGTTACCCAATTTTAAGACCTGGTTAGCATCAGATGAATACATACACACACAAATATATGATGTCCTTATTGATGAGCACCTTTTATTGTGCGTGGATGTACAGGAAAATGCTATAAAACCAACAACTCCCACTTAATTGTTTCAATGTAAAAAGCTGGACCTCACCAACAGCTGCACGATGTTAACATCGCCCCTTTTCTTATCTTCGCACTCTTTTTATTCAATATCTCCCATTTCACTAAACATTTATGACTTTTTCTCTCACAAGATTTTCCCACCGTTTATCTTTCTGTATCGATTTATTTGCCAAAGCCCACAGTCATGCTTTCACCTGTTAAGAATACACCATTCTGTATCAATATGCCCTTTCCAGTCAAACAACAAGGGTTCAGGTACAGTAGCTGCTCCACGAGGCCTACAGAGAGAGAAGGCAGATGATATTTAAAAAGGCTCCGCTCAGCAGAAAGCAGAAAAGTTTAAAGGGACTATTGGTATTTGCTGTCATTCCATTTAGGGATCAATGAATGGTGGCATTGTCGCTCACGCCTGAGTGAAAAATGTCATATACTTCACTGTTCTGTATAAAGACTGACAGTCAATAGAGGAATGTGTCCTGCATGTGGGAGGCATCTGTCTTTGGGGTTCTCGCTGGTTTATCTTTGACCTTTATGTTTCTCATTGCTTCCCTTTCTAATTACCAACCTCTCCTCCTCCTCCCCCCCTCACCTCATATCCCTGTGGCCTGACTGATAGTTAACAGATGATCATTTGGACAGGAAAGGTTGAGGTGACTCCCCAGCTTAAGTCATACCTCATTAAGCGAGCTTCACAGTGTCCCAGTTTACATATTAGTGTATTCCTGCTTGGATGAATCTAATGAGTTGTGGAGGAGTAACAAGGCATCATAAAAAGTAACTCGAGCCGACGTGTTCTGAAATGAAGAACGACGTTTGCCACGGTTTTCATGGTAACATGAGTGGGGGGAGCCACTTAGGTGCGTCAGTGACAGCAGTGTCTGTTGTGGAAACCGGATTAGGCTAAATCCAAAAGGAGGCCAGGATTTCCTCTGGAGAATTTCTCCTCAGCGTGAATATTGATGGAAATGGGTCTCACACAGTGCAAAACAACTGTTAACCCCTCTGCACCACTAAAATTTTGTTAACAGTGCTTGCTGCCCTACCATCACTCTCACCCAGAGAATCACTCAACCTGAATAATTCTCATGCACTGCCAGCAAAATGACCTGAAGAAGAGGTGATGACAAATGCTGTTTACTATAAAGCTGTTATAAAACTGCACTGAAGGTTTATGGTGCAGTAACATGTAATATCCCTTTTTCTGTCAACACACAAGTAGAACTTTCATTAAAATGAAACAAAATGGAAAACATACGTAAGACCAGAAGACTTTGGAACATTTTAGCGGATGTTTGACTCCCTCATTTACTAATCTGCATACCTGTCAGTTTGTCTGATCAATCAAACACACACCTAAAGATTTACAGCTGATTTGACGTTTGCAATTCATATTTCACGAGTTAGGAAATCCTGCTTGAAAACAAGTAACAGAGGAAAGGCTGTTTGTGCAACAGTTGAAAAGTTAGTTTCTTATTGTGGAGTTGTAGCAATATTTTTAACAATTTGTGGTCAGTAGAGGAGCAAAAAGACTCACTATGAACAACTATTCCGATGATAGGAGGTGTGCGCACACATCTCTTCACAGATGGATGTCATTATCTAGCTTTGATGGATTGTTGTCAGTTATTTGCCACACACTGATGCCACTTAAATTTAAAGGTTTAATCTTTGACATTAAAAGCGTCTCTAATGGAGAAATCCAGGGTTTTAAATGTTGTTGTAATAGCTGTGTTTGTATCACGGAACAGACAACGCAGAGTCCTTTTGTAAAGTTACTTACTTCATCAACAAAAAACAGTGCAAAGATACTAGTTAAATCAAAATATTCATAGAGAGGGATCATTTATCAGCCATTTATGATTGTTGGCTTCATTATTTGGTGCGCTTCTAAGGAAAAAATACAAGAAAAATAAAAGTTGAACAGCTTCAAGAACTCAGACACTGAAATAAGTTCCCAAAAACCATTTTAAAGGTTTGAAAGACGTCACGATATCAACCAATCCTATTAGATGTACTAGCTAAGATTGATTAATATTGTAAAGGTTCTGAATAGTTCCTTTACTTCACGGAGAAAGAAACATAAAACACCTTCATTGTCTAAAAAACTGACCTTTCTAGACATGCACCAAATGTAAAATTCTTCTCAACAGAGGAAGAGGAAGTTGCCAGATCAAACCGGTGGAGGTAAAGTATACTAAAATACTGCAGAGAAGTCTGCAATGTACAAGGTTGAAGAAAGAGACAGAATATATCTAAGCGAGCACAGCAGACATGCTGGAGGGAGGGAGAAAGACCAAGTATCAGACAGAGCATTCATTATCACCTGACTGACCTGCATATTGCACTGTGTGAGAGTAATGGGGAAGGACACACTCATCGGCCAAAGCCAAGCAAGAAAGGCGCTTTTCATTCCCCCTCTCTTTCGTTTCTCTGAAGCAATCTGTCAGTTTCTTACTCGCTTCAGTTTTTACTTTTGCACAACATACTATAGGATCCCTGTTTTCAGACATACACCAACTCATAGTTGGTGAAACACAGCAATATCATACCTGATGTAATACATAATGAATAGCATGATTATGTAAAGGCTAATCATCCACTTAATGAAGTCATTGCCTTTGTTTCTGTGCAGGGCCCTTACTGTGTTAGTTTTGTGCAGTGGCAGGAAAAAGATGATATTCTGAGGCAGGCACGGCCTTTTTGGAGATAAGATGAGTGGTTTTCTGAAGTGCTCTGGGCTTAAAGTGAACATGCTAATGGTAAACCAGTACAATGCTTATGTTTTTTAATACATTCTATCCATTATTTGCTTCTAAAAACATCCAAACAATCACAGATTGATCTTGAAAGGAACAACTGCAATGGCTCATACACGGTTAAGTGTGGAGTCAGAAAAATGGCTGCTTTTTTTTAGCAAATAATGTTTTCTGGGTAAATATCTTCCATGCATTACTCTGTTGTACTTTTTGGCATAAAATGCAGTAACCTATAATTACCCACTGTATGCTGTCTTACATCATTTACACAGGTGCAAGTAAATTCCAGCTGTTGCATTATAATTCCAGGTGTGGCTCTCTTGAATGTTCTTCAAGTTAATACATTTTATGTTGCATTATCGCGCAGATTGAAGTCATTCTGGAAATGAATGAACGGAACGTCATATCTGCACGTGTAGTTTCACCAACAGAGTGAACCTTCCCGTGATTTTTGTGAAGGTGCCCCGTGTATAACTGCTCTGTGTGTCTCAGTCCTGTATACCGAAGATTCAAAAAGATTCATACTTGTAATCAGAGGCTTTGGCAGGATTAACTGTGAGGATGCAGTAGTTTTGGAGGTCTGAACAAAAACAAACCAAAGCGAAGCAAACATGGAAAACATAAACACAATTAAAGGAGAACGTTTCAAATCCGGCACAGCAGTCAGTGGAGATGCACACAAAGTAAGACCTGAATGCCCTGTGAATGATCTTGGCGATGTTAAAACGCAGCATTCAATTACCTGAGCCCTAGGATACGATAGCACACTGACAGAAACAAACTCAGGCCTCTTACCTGTGACTCGACTTGATCTGTAGTCTTTGTACATCCTACACATTCAGCGTTGCCGGATGTGATCTCAGCTTTTTTCTGGTCATGTAGCAAATCTGTCTTGGAAAACAAAACCAAAAGCAACACACGTGTGATCAGTCGACATTTTGTTGTGTTCACAAAATACCACAGCAGAGTCTTTCACAGCACAACTTATTAATTCTGCTGTCGGTCAAGAACACAGAGTGAGAAGAGCTTTTAAGAAGGGGCCAAAATAAAAGGGCTTTGTCTTGGACAGAGACAGGAGAGGCTCTAATTCATCCGCTTCTCCAAGAGGTACGACCTCCCTGCTTTGTGGAGCAGAAGCTCACCTGAGCCAAAGAGGGTTCTGAGGCACGGGTGGGTCCCACTGACTGCACTATTAACACCTAAGGTGGGGAGGGGTGGTCAGCATAGAAATACAAAAAGCTGCCAGAGGTTTGCACAGAGAATTCTGTAATGCATTTCATTCCACCAAATGACACCCTGAGGGAGCAGTGATGACCAGAGTAATTGGCTTTCTCCAGCTATGATAATCTGCATCAGTCATGCCATGCCAACACACTCTAGGAGCCACTCAGAAGGTCACGCTGATCCCCAAAACTCAATCCGCATTGCTCACAGCAGCGTCTGAATTCTTAGATGAATACATTACCGTCCATTCTTGGGATTTTACCTTTGGTTCAGGTTATGGCGTATATTAATTAACAATAGGCTTCAAACATTAAAAACATCCAGCAAACAAACGACTGAGTATCAATACATTAATTACATAAGATTACTTGTTAATGACAGTGTTTCTGCAGCATTAAAAACACTGGACCTCTACATATGTTGCAGCCTTTTTTTGGGCGATTTTCCTGCATCGCCTCTTAAATTCTACCCAACATGTCAGACAAAGAGAAGACTGTAATCACCAAACCTGCAGCTACATTTATGCTAATAAACAAGAACTATTATATCTCAGCATGTGACAGTGCTCCCGTGTCTTCGCAAGCCAATCAGCACGTACAGCTCAGCTAACTGCTCCTGTAAGACCTGAATGAGCAGCCAACTGTGAGCCCTGAGCTGACGCAAAATAACATCAGCTGAAGAATTGAACTGCGACATATACAGCCATACTGCGATATAATGAGGTTATGGCACTTAGTACCATGCAAAACTTGTACAAAGATGCTTCATTGCAGTCCTCAAAGTGCACCAGCTGTAGTCAATGAGGATAATTGGCTCATCGATGCCTTGAAGTTAAGAATCCTATGAGTCAAAATTATTTGTTTTCTCCTGCCGTTTCAACCAAAACTCCCAACAGTTCTTTGTAGGCTGAACTTGACTTGAGCTTTGGACTTGCAGTTTTCCACTTTTTGTAATGAGGAGGGTAATCATCTGTTAAGTTAATCACTCGATTGAATAATAACCCGCCTACAAAGCCAAAAAGAATATGATTTGCTTCCCTGGAATCAGTTTCTAGCTTAAATAAATAGCTAAAAAACATAAAACCTAAAAATGGAATAATTTACTTTAGATACAAATGCTTTTCTTATGAGGTTCTCTCGCCCTACAAATTAACCTACAAGCGGAATTAATGGAACTTTGTATCTTTGGTTGTGATGCCAGGATTTAATTTGAACTTTTGTTTTCTAGCCTGATCTGTGAGATGACTTTGACTCGCAGTCAAATCAGCCCAACTGCCCACGAAGACCACTGTATTTAAAACTGACATTGCTTTAATGCCTAGGTAAAATCAAATATGAATACAGAAAAAAACATATGGAAGATTCCTATGAAAAATGTTTGACAGACTTGTTTTGCCCCAATGAATGGAAATAAAAATCTTCCTATATGCTGTATGTCTCCTTCAGGAAGGAACCTGACAGATTATCATCATCTTGTATTGATGATAGGAGAGTCGGACCAATGTGCAAAGATTCTCAGTGGGATTAAGGCCTGAGCTCTGTGGTGGCCAATCAATGTCTAAAAATGATTGCTTCCCTGATGAATATAATCCTGCTGTCAGGGAAAAAAAGATGAAAAGAAATTCATATATATCTATATGGACAAACCTGATCATTCATAACATTCTGATTGTCAGCCGGCCTCATTTTATGGCACATAATGTTGCTGAACCTGGAACTGAGCAGCTGAGGCAACCCCAGAGAATCTATTTTAGTTAAATCCAGGTGGTGACTTGTCTTTTCTTGCCTGGGCAGTCTATGTCTTGTTTAAATAACTACAAAACAAATTTACGATGTGGCGCTGGACAGCTTAACTGGTCGACTTGGCACCCCATGTACAGAGGCTAAAGCTCCTCAACGCAGCTGGCCCGGGTCTGGGTCCTGGCTCGGACCCTCTACTGCATGTCAGACACCTCTCTCTCCATCCTCCTTTCTGTCAAGCAACTTTCAAATAAGGGCCTCTAGAGACGAAAAATCCTTCACAAATGTAACATAGGAAATAAACCTTTAGATTAAAGGTAAAACACACAGCCTCACAGCCCAATTTGAAACAAAGTTAAATAAAATCACAGTCTTAAGACACGCTGCTTTTTCTGTGATGTGTCTTAAGTGAATAAAGACAACCAAGCAGAAACAATCAGGTAATAACACACTAAACCAGGGAGCCCAGGACACAGATTAAACATTTTCATGAGTGAATGCATAATTGCTACCCCTGTTCCACATGTTTTAAATATGGAAAGCAGTAGAGAGCAGAGGAAACCAGGTGAAAGGGAAGAATTGTTTACTCAGTATAATTGTGGTCAGACATTCACTCAGGGAGCCTCAGTATTCAAGTTTTAAATCAATAAAATAATTAATTGTAAGTTAATCATTCACATGACAAGACCACATATAAACCCATTGAAATCAGGTGGAAAGTAATAGGCTGCAATCTGTATTTTCTATAAATCAGCTTATAAAGACGATGTAAAACAAAAATCCAAAACCATAAATGGAAAGTAGGTTCTTGATCAATCTAAACACCTCTGAGTAAGAGATCAGATCTTAGATCTGCCTCTTTGTCTGTGAATACTCATAAAACAATTTCCAAGACAGATAAGACGGCCTGAAAAATGGAAAAGCAATTTGTCTTAAGATGCTAATACACTCTGTTCTGTACTCCTAAACTGAAGCTAAGAATGGCTTTTGATGTGCTGTTGCAGTGACGGGCATCTCGATGGTGAAATGTGGAAAAGCAGTGGAAAAGCTGAAAATGTGAGCAGACAATGACAGCCATATTTCAAAATCAAACCTAACAAAGCAAACGCAAACACAGGAGGAATTGGCTTCTTACGCAACATCAGAATGACATTAAACTAAACTTTGGGAGAATAATGACAGCTATTTTAATTTGGGGAAAAAATGAGTTTTCTTAATGGGGAGTGCCGAGAAAATCTGATTTTAAGGTCCTTTGTGGGCAGAAAAACAAATGGCATTAATCATTCTTAAGGCACTCGCTTTCCCCATCATATTTATTACCAGCATTTTTCATTTCCACTCACTTAGTTCCAAAAATACTTTTCCATAGTTCAGGAAAAGCTTGAGTTGCTAACTTGGGCAAATGTGTACATTAATGATTATGAATGAGGCAGCGGGGAATTGAGAAGTTTCACACAGGCTTAGAACACTTTGATTCACATCCAGCTTGCTAACCAATGTGTGAGCATTAAAGTAAACAAAACAGCTGTGAAGACAGTCTCTACACAGAACTTTGAGCATTTCTGAAATAAAAACAGCACTCCTGTGACATACATATTCTTTTACTTCTAAGATTTTACTCATGAGGAGATAATAAAAGAATCTGGTCTTCACTGGGGTTTGGGTAAACAAAACATCAATACGACATATCACATTGTGTCATTATTTATTTGTAGCAACCCTAGAGAAGTGTGCGAACCTTAAAACTATTTGCTCCCGACTCATTTCGAGGTGCACTGACCTCTGCACTGAGGGTATGTTTAACCCTGGGCCAGAAACTGCCCCGGAGAGCCTGGGGTTTCCTGCCCTGCACCCCACCGTTTCCAAATTAATAGCATCATGGCAGCAAAGAGACTTAAGAAAACAGGGCCGGAGGAAGTGACGAAAAAGAGTTGCCTGTACCTGTGATATGTGCAGTGACAAGAAAGATGAATCACAGGACAGGAGCCCATGAGCTGACTTTAAACTCACTCGTCACGGAAGCTCACAAGTCACTTTGCCAACTTTCAGGGTAGCCTGCTCCTCGGGCCCACATAGCCTGGCGCCCTAGAAGATGGCGGCTTCCCTGAAGAGCGAGCTCAGCACTGGGCCCAACTTCCCTCGCTCTTTTGATACTTACACGTGTCGAAAAGCTCGTATGATTATTGAGAATCACTTTCTGATTAAAAGATATAGCTGATTTTTTCATTTTTCTTTTGTAATGTGTTGTATTGAACATATAGCTTTTAACACAGGCAATGTATACATGATTGGCTGAATCGTGCCAATATCAGCACTGGGGGAGAGGGGGAATGCTGGTGTCGGCTGCTGGTGGGTGGCGGTATGGGTGGGGTCAGATTACAGTGAAGATGTGGTTTTTACCTGGCAAAAAACATTTAAGTAAACAGCTTGGAGGTACGCAGATGAGTTTTTATCATTCATAACTGCCAGAGTTGGACTTTAAAAGAACGATCACATAGTGTAAAACGTCATGTGTTATTTTCCATCACAGGTTGTTTTCACCAAATTATAAGACCTGTTAAGAAAAAGATGACTTCCATTTGAAAGAGTGTCTTTTTTTCACATGACAGTATGCTATTATTTTTTAAAAGAAATCCAATTGGAGCTGTGGACGAATGAGGAAAACAGCAGCTTGTCAAGCAGAGGCCGCTGATTCTTTGATCTTAATTTTATTAACAGTTGAAAAAACATCTAATTCAGAGTGGATAGAGCGTTAATGTAGAATTGCTTCTCGTGTAAAACAAGTAAATAAACCAAACAGAAAGGTAACTGCTTCAAAATGTCATTAGATGTCATACTTCTTGTGCATCTCTTCCTATTGATATCCATCATTCAGACTGCGATCTATAAATTTAGCCTATTTAGGGATAGATATATCTTCATATGTACTTTTACTCACAGTTGAGTGCATTCGTCTTCTTGACAAATGCTTAAGGCCAGAAAACCTTAGTGTAGTGGGGATTAGAGGATCCCCTGAAGAAGAGGATTATCAGAATCAACTGGCCTCTATAGTGATGGAGAATGGAGATACCCCATAATAGCCCAGAAAGGTTAATTCATCTTTTGTCTTTCTGTTCTCTGCAGAGAAACAGCTGCTGGGGATGGAGCAACCAAATTACCCCCTGAAACAATTCTTCAGCTTTTGATTAATAAGACCCAAAGACTGATTGGGACTTCACAAGCAGCTCTCCTTCACCTTTTTTTTCCTGTAACCGTCCCTCAGCCCACAGGCTTATCTCTGTGATGAGGGACATCATCTTCAACACAAGGGCTACAAATTTGATTCTTCAAATTTTACACTCCCCCCCTCCATTTAAAATCACTGAGGGCACCATTTTTCACAGCCACACATTCTGTGTTTAACGCAAAGTTTAATGCAATGTGTGCTTGGAAACTAGATCATGCACGGGACATGGGATTAAATCACCTTTGGACCCGAATCCCCGTAATTGACTTTCTTGAGTAATTAAAAAAACAAATGTCAATTTGGAAGCAAATCGTACCCGTAGGCCACTTAGGGTTGATACGTGATGGACTGTAATTTGGCATTAAGGTTTATACGGTCAGAATGGCACTGACAGGGGAAGCCTTTGTTGTTTGGAAGTGTGTCATGTGGCTTCTGGGAATAAAACATTTCATTGCACAGAAGCACCGTTTCATAATTCATACGCATGCTAAAAAACTGCATGAATTAGTATGTTATATATCCAAAAAAAAACAAAAAAAACACGACAGTACAAAGACACAGTCGCATGGTAGAATATGTTTGTTAATGAGCCCCTGCTCACAGGTTGAAGAGATGAAAGTCTGTCAAACCTTGCTGCACACACAAAGACAACCTGCTGGAGTGCTGGTAGCATCCCTGTGCAGCATTATAGGCCATCATGTAAAACAGTTCAACATCATTTTAGAACATGGATACAAGGTAAACTCTGGAGCAGCGATTTGATCTCTCCGGCTCCACATCTTAAAGATGCAATTACTGCTTTCCTTTGTCATAAATGTTTAAATAATTGAATTTATATTTAAATGGCGACTGACATTTACTCCATTCAGCTGTAGCAGAGTAAAATGGAGCAACAGAACAATGCTTCCTATAAATGATCTGTATGTTATTCCTGGCTTCTGACTGGTCACGTGTATAGTCGTGTCAACATTACACCATTACTATGTTCAACTTCGCAATTCACAATGTCCAAAAAAAGAAAGAAATCTGTTCTGAAACTATTTTAAACATGTTGGAGATACAACAGCCAGAGGGCAGAATGAGGGCAACAGGAGGGCAGAGAGAGTAAAGCATACATATCCACTGTCCTCCACCGTATAATGATCAAAGAGACAGAGCTGGTTACAAGTGGGATTCAGCCCCCATGACTTAGGCATGGTTCAGGCTGAAAATGCTGTTGTTTGAGCAGGAAAACAATTTTCCACAATGTTAGCAGACATAGCCAGAGGATCAACACAGCACCAGTTTCTATCACCCTAAGACAGGAAACAACACCAGAGGTGTGAGGAAACCAAGACATATGGACCTCAAATAATGAATGAAACTCCATCTGGGCTGGGTAAAAGATAAGTATACAGAAGGCCTACACGGCTTTGAGATAGAAGTTGTACAACGCACAGTGAATGTGACGACAAACTAATGAGGCCATTCTCAACAACTTGGTGAATAAACTGCATTTACCATTATTTAGTGTGATCATTATTATTTTTGTTGATCTTGAGGTCAATAACAACACTTTGGGAAAAACAAAACTCTAACAGTGTCTATAGTCCAAAGTGTTGAGCTTTATAATCTGTCTAAACCCAAGGAGAATAAATGTACTATAATACAGGGCTAGGAAAGGCAGCCATTTGTTTACATTTAATCATTTTTTCTTGAAATAGCAACCTTGACTATTATGTATAGGTCGTACAGGCCTTAATACTCCAATAACTACCACCTTTAAATAAAAAACATTGTTTAAATACATTAAATATCTTTGTTATTTAAAAAAATATTTCCTCATATCAAGAGAAGGAGCAAAGACAGCTTCCTAAAGACCAACGCGTGTGCCACTTCCCCCCAATGCATGCAATGTGCTGTGTCAAATTCAAGAGCTTCAGTGCACCATGTTTGGTCACACAGACAAACAAATACCGCATCTATTAAGTGGGATTAAAATCTTTTCTTTCGTCACTCTGGCGCGCCTAACATTTAGCAAGTCCATCTCCTTGCATGTACTTTCTCATAAAAAAGTCATATTAAAAGAAAGTCACGGGGCTGACTTTCACCTCTGACTGGCTCTGAACTGCACTTTCTTTTTTAGACTGACTGACTGTGTGCTTTTGAAAATGCAACACTGAATGCTACTTTCTGAGAGCGACACGTGCAGCTACTGGTCAAATGAAAACACAGCAAAAAGTGTTGACCGTTCTCCAAAAACTCCAGCCTGGAAACTTACGTCATGAGCAGTCACCGAGCATCAGAGGTGGCCTCAGACTCGGAACCAGAACCAACTGGAAAAAAAACAGAAAAGAATGAAATAACAAGGCACAATGTGAAAAATATATGCATTCAGGAGAAACTGGTTAGCACAGTTTTGTGGCTTAGGTATGACTAAGTATCCAATAGATACATTATGTCCCACAGAAACACATTCCCTCGCTCCTAATACTGTTAAAGTGATGCCTTTAAGTAAATGTAAGTCACAAACAACGCTCATGAATGAACGGGTTAAATGTAAACCCAACCTACAGCAATGACATTTACCTGCACTTTTACTACGATTTACAATCAACTACTGTGCATTACTACATCACTGCTAACCCTTAAAATGTGTTACTGTGTTGCTAAAAGTTCAATTTTGGAGTGCTGTATCTCAAAGAAAACTTTAGATGCACAGGCGGAACAGACGCTAAATGCTAGTTTGGCCCCATGCTATTGCAGGACAAGATTACAAATGAATGCCGTTTGTAACATCGTCTCTCTGGCAACTATAAATGCAGACACACATCTGAGCATCGACTGAGACTCTCTATTGTTAGCTCTAATGAGCTCATGCGTTCTCAGCCACTCCAACTTGGAAATTCAAGTTCAAACACTCAAAATGATTTAAAATTGCACTACAAATAAAAGGTTTTCTCTCTCAAAGAAACTGTGAAAATCAACCCCCCTTGTGTCACCCATCACTACATCCATGTCTCAGTTAGCAGTGAAAGCCAGCTGCTGAACAGACAGCATCAAATTGAGAAAGCTGAACAGAAGTCATGTCCATCTCAAACTGGACTCCGGGGACCGGGTGTTCCAGCGAGTCGGAGACACTACCCAGCATTCAATATCATGTAAACAATAAAGGCCAAAAGCGAAGGAATTTTTTTTCCTAACATCATAAAAATCACAACATCTTTGAAATATCACAACTATAAAACAAATGTGAAAGTCATTATAATAAAACAATACAAGTCACATTAGTCATTAGTTTCCTTTCAAATTTGTATTGAAAACTCAATTAGCAATTCAGTCAAAGTCACTAATACATTTCAAACTACTTCCAACAACTTTAAATCCAATGCTACATCTACATTGTGCCATTTTACAGGGAGGTGTAACAGGAACTTCATGCAAAAATACAAGCAGTGAAGACACTAATGAACCAAGCTATGCAGCAATTAAGAAGTTGTAAACAAAGTCCTGGTCTCTGAGCCACCAAAAAATCTGTTCAGCTGTGGTAATGGTTATGGGAAAGAAATCTTACTGACTGAGCTATTTCACTAAAGGCGGTCTTGGGAGAGAAATTGCTTAGTAATATACGAGTGGGCTGAGAGCCAGCAGGAGCTGCTCAACAGCGGCAGAAACATTCTGTCTTTGCATTCATGGCCAACGAGGAGACATTTTCTCCCACTTATCCACAGACGTGGTCAGCTCCAGCTCAAGATATCATTTGTTGGTGTCAAACGAGACAAAATGTTGCTAAAACTAAACGGTTTAATATCAGCTATAGAGGCCGAGACACGCATTTAGGTGTTTAAATTATTACTGTGTGGAATTTCTGTTTGAGAACAAACGTGCCGTCAGTTTATTATGTCAATTAAGTATAACAACGGGGGACATGAAAGAGAATAATAAGAGTAAATGACTGTACACTAGGCATAGCAATATTGTGCTGCTTTTAAGGTCTGAAGAATTATTAAACTCACAGCTTTCATATGTTCACTAAAAATCCCTGTAAGTTTGTCCTTTAATGAATATTCCATCTCTTAGATGTTGATCCTACTGAGCTAAAATACATGGCGAGTTACTAGTTTAAGTATGCACAACCTGTGTCACAGGCAAATGCAGTAAAAGAGCAGGGGTATTGAGTCACCCAACCCTTAGTAAATACAGGTCTAAAAAAGCAGTCTTGCATGTGAAAGGTAGATGGGGCTCAGCTCCACTTGTCACATGTGGTTTAGTCAGGGCGAAATGGAGGAGGAAGACTAAGGCACATGTAGAGCCCGGAAAGAATAGGACTGGGAGACTGCAACAAGGAGACATTTCAGCCCCATACCTCAGACGACTTGGTTAGATGTTTGATATCAGCACAAAAATGTTAAACATAGATAATAGTCAAGACAGGACGACAGTTTTTGAAGAGAGCATTGTTCAAAATAGCAGACTCGCTCTTCCTATAACCGGAAATCTGATTGTTAAAGGCAGTTTGAAGCTGTAATATCTTTAAACTCATCTCATGAATTACAGAGGATGCCAAAGTCAATCAATGAAATGATTTTTGATGATTAGAACAGACTCACTGACCTGAGGAGAGTGGTGTCCTTTATCATTTCACTGCACGTATAGGATGCTGCTAATAAATGACAACTGGGACTCATTCTGCACTCCAAACAAAATCTTCTCATTCTCTTAGCACCGTCACACTTTGGGTACTCAGTATTAATACGAAATTAAAGAAAATATAGGTCTAAATGTCTGTTTCCTAAATGATTTGTGAAGCAGTGAAAGCCCGGGGTGCAGCTCTCTCACTTTTAACAGTCTGTCTCCGCCTCTGCCAGCACATGGAGAGGGGGTGCACTGCTCCATGTCTCTTCATGCTCTGCGATAAAAAGAGATGAAAAATAAAGAGATAAAAGAACATCCAAAGGCCTTTGTTGTATTGTGCCTAAAAGTATGTATTACAGTGAACAATGCCAGGGTCAATAGTTAGAAATAATCCCAATTTGCTTCCACTCAAAGTATTAATGTTATCTTTTCCCAGTATCAATTCTTCTGAGGGTGGTGTTCTCATTTCAATGGAAAAAAAATGTTACATTTCTCAGTGTAATCCCAGCAAACATACCCACATGGGCTAGCTATGGGTAAATGTGGGTTTACTGTGGGCCAGGCAAACCCACTCTTATCCCACAGAAGATCATTATGCTCCTCTCCTACTAGCTAATTACTGATCAAGTTATTGATTTCCTTGAATTTAAGAATTCAGATTAGATTTGGAAATTTGTACAAGTCAAGTAACTTTATATGGTGACAGTTGTTTTAACAAAATGTCAAAGGCTATTCAAGTGAATAATAAATTCACAAATATATGGGAACAGTACTTTAAACTCTCTTGTAACCATGCAGAAGTCTTGCACCTGGGTGTTGATAGTCTCAGCGACTCTGTAATCGCAAAGCATTTGACCTCTTTTAAGTTTAAAGATTAAAGGAGTGGTTTATCTAAAGGCAGATTTCAGTTCTCTCCAGAGGTTTCTATGGGATTTAGGTCAGGACTCGTTCCTGGTAATGGTTCATCTTTTCCTTTTCAACAATCACTTTGGGCAGCTGAACAAGAGAAAGCCCTCAAACCTCTTTTTCTGACAGTGCATTACTGCAGTTCTGAGTATTTCAGACAGTTCCCTTGTCTGCAGCTTTGTGAAAGAGAAACCATGGCTTTGCTGTTTAATTCATGTCATGAGTGCAATACAAATGGAGCACAGGTGAGTCTTATGTCTCATTTTGAGGAACTCACGGATCAGAAATGTGCCAATGACGGTCCCCAATGTACATTTTGTCTGTTCTTTCCCTGCATTATATCTTCTTTTTTGTTCTTTTTAATGTTTGTGTTGTTCAATAATTTTTTTACATATTCTATAAAATTAGAAAAATTAGCTAAATCTGTATTTATTTTAAAACAAATTCTGAATTCTATACTTAACAACTTTCTGTTTGGGAGATTTCATGGTGGTATCTTAACAGCCTTGCCAGGGTCGCCAACTCATCATCTGAGTAGGACTTGAACACACTGAACTTTCCTCTAACCCAAAATTTAAACAGAAGGGATCTAATGGAGAGGACTACTCAAATATAAATAAACTGACTTTTAGAATGTTTCTTTCAGACGGTTTAAAGTATTTCTGATTTATGACGTGATAAAATATATACTTGACGTCCAATACGTCAACGAAATGTAACAAGAACTTCTCTCATGCGGCTTCATCCAGTGGTCGGATACGAGTTAAAAAAAATTATGCAAATTGCCTTAAATTTTTTTTTTCAGTCACAATTGGTCCAAATCTGCCACCATATTCCTGGATGAAATAAAATCGAAAACGTCCTCTTCTCTGCTGTTGTCATTCCTTTCCCACCAAATTAAGATGAACCTTGAGGAAAAGTATAAATAATTCATACTATGGAGGAATACCAATTCCTCCATACAGCCTAGCACTATCATCATGGCTGACTACGCTACCTAAGGTCATATACTTCATTGCTAGCAATGTTTCTACAGTCCTGACCAGTCAACTCAATGTGCTGAAACTGGGATTAGCTGCAGGCTGGTTGACTGACAAGCTATCATTATAAAGTGATACAATGTACCACATTGTCTGCTCATATGATGACAAAAATTATATTGTGAGGTTGAATTTTAAAAAAAAAATGACATCCAACTAAACTTGTTAAAGCAAAAACACTCATTCAGTGTTAAAGCTATAGTTAACAAAGTGGGTGAAACAAAACAACAAGGCAGTTCGGTGTGGCTGAATTTTATAAGCCCAAACCAACAAGTCCATTGAGCCAATCGTGCCATCTCTACTGAACTCCACTGCCACTGGAGAGTTGATCTGGTTCCAGTCAGACTTAATTGATTTTGGCAGCTCATTACTATAAGACTGAAATGGAGGTGCTACACTGTACGTCTATCTACAGTTCATCCCTGTGATTCTGCAGAAGAATATCCATGTTTAATTTGTCTCTAGAAGGCGTCTATAATCTATGACGCAGGATATCTAATAGAGGCTTTTTATGCTCTTAAACAGCCATTTGTGTTTGCTCTTTGGCTTTCCAAATCACTCACTACTCTCTATGTAACACACACTATACAGATTAAATGACAAAATACTACCGGGAAACTGAGATCCTGACACTTTCTCATTGCCAGTCTTTGCAATCACAAGGCACCATGTGGTGGATCCGTTTGCACAGTCAAAATTTAGATATTCAAATAGAATTTCATTCAATAGTTCTCAGGGGTTCAGTCAGAAATGTGGGTGTATTATGGCAGCCACAACCATGGAAGTGAAGCTAACAATAGAGATCTGGCAGAGATTTTTATTTTTATTGTCAAACTTTTATCATCCACTGCCAGCAGTGGTAACATATCTTAGAGCGGTTTATTAGATTTCACACAGCTCCCTTTTCCTGCCACATATGCAGTAGTTCCCGGCACACAGACTTTCAAGGTTTCTGAGAGTAAAGCCCGAATGAGATATTCATTCTTATGCTTTGAAATTACTGACAAGTGTAAACTCTGATATACCAACAAAATACAAAAAAACAAAGCAACATACATAAGTCCCAGGTGGTGGTTTTAATAGAATATGTGTGAACCCAATAAAACTAGGGAGGTTTAAGTAAGTAACTTCGAAACAATGCACCAAAGCATCCACTACATTTATCCAACAAGCAATCGATTAATAACGATACAACAGGGGGATTTTTTATCTGTGACACTAGAAGACCTTATGCTAACTTACCAAATTAAGGTAAACACTTACATACATTTATTCAAGAAACACTTACAGTGCAGGACACCTCTATGAAACAGAGTTTTCAGTGTTGAATTAGTCCTTTAACTGAAATAAAGCCTGTGAATCGTTTCACCTCTGAA
The DNA here is from genome assembly GCF_036924035.1 of Leuresthes tenuis. Taxonomy (NCBI): domain Eukaryota; kingdom Metazoa; phylum Chordata; class Actinopteri; order Atheriniformes; family Atherinopsidae; genus Leuresthes; species Leuresthes tenuis. The sequence goes on along the minus strand of NW_027325365.1, from coordinate 10,163,736 downwards.
AAACCCAAATCTGAAATTATTATAAGACTTATCTGACTGACCGGCTCAGCAGGAGGGCTTTCACTGGCTGCACACTGACTGGGCAATAAATATGCAAATGTCCTGTCTTCCTTTATAGTTCAAAGAACTTTAGGATGGAAGGATCCAGTTGACTACATTGATTCTTGCTAAGCCAATAACAGCGTCAAAATCGAACATACATTTAAATACAACCTAGCACAACTTCACCACTGACAAGGACCATCAGAGTGCTGCAATATTGTTAGAGCATCATTATCTGTCAGTCTCGTGCTAATCCTATATACATGAATACAAATCTAAACAGTAGAACTGAATATGCCTCCAGTCACTTTGGAGGATGGTTCGTGGGGCAGCCATGACTATAAGAAAAATAAAGATTTAAATCCATGCATGGGGTTTTTCTCAGCTTGATACTGCTTCTTCTGCCCTAAAGGATGAGCCATATCTTGTCAGAAAAAAAAACCTAAACCGAATAAAAACAAAAACATATAACAACAAAAATAAACAAAGAGGAAGATTAGGTGTTTCGATGTGATTTAGGCTCCGTGTGAGAGCAGCTAAACTCCAAATGCAACACGTTCAGGCACTGAAGACGGCTCATCTCTCTCTGGCTCTGTTGACTGATGGATTTCCAAACTCTGCATAAGCCAAAGCTATTAAGTGGTTTGCTGAAGCAAAATTACTTTACTGTTCACACAATGTAACATTTGGCTCAGCAATTCTTGCCCCTTTTTAATCTAGGGCCACTGTGACAAAGTTAATTTCTTACCAGACAAGCAACACATATTTATGCCAACACGCACAATAAATAACAACAACCAAGAAACACAATCATCTGACTGCCTGTATTTTCTCTTCCTGCTTTGAGCAAAGACTCCGGTCACATGAGATGACCCATGCCAAATGAGTTTCCTTCAATCTGACACCAATAGAATCAAAGCTGTGTTACTGTGTACACTAGCCACTTATAATGGATGACCCCAAGACTGTGTTCAGTAAAGTTTGAGACATAAAGACAGAGAGATAGAGAAAACACTGTCACTTGAAGTACATAAACGACAAGAAAATAACTTGATCCATCCAGAATAGCTGCAGGTTTCAGAGTATGAAAACATGGAATGGACTAAAAGGATGTAGAACCTACCTTTCTTTCCATAATTACTGATCATATCTGAGTGTTAGTGGGATAAATCCACTCTTTATAATCACGGTCACAGGCAAATTAGCCCTGTTATGTTATGTTGTTGCACTGTGGGATTCAATGTTGAGTATTGTGTTCGAGTATCAAACAAAACTTATTTAGTCTGAGTACCTTCTTCTGTGAGCACAGAGGAAGCACAGGTTTCCTATCAATGTGTAAAGATAACTCGTCATAAAACTCATAAATTGACCAGTCTGTACCAGAATGAGACATGTGAAGGCAGCAGGATTGCACTGGCATGAATGGCTTCCAACGATACAGGCTCACCAGTATTATGTCTATAAAGTGTCTACTCACATCAAATCAAATCAAGCAACACTGATTGGAAAGTGCTTCCCAGTACAAACAAATGACCTATAGCTTACTGAAAGAGCGAAATACTGAGCCGGAGCTGAGTCAGTCATCTGATCTTGACCAGATCAAGTTAAAGACACCTTGAGTGGGGGTCTCATAAAGCACTGTATTGTAGGAAACTCATTCCTTGGTGATGTTCATGATGTCCCTGCCTCACAATTCGATGTAGAGTCAGCACATTAAGACATGTTTTGCGCATGTTTTGTTTGTCTGCCAAAAATAACAAAAAATAATGTCACTGTCCACATATCCCTGGGTGTAATCGTACTGTAGACCAACTAATGTTTGCAACAGACCCCACAGTGTAAATCTACCTAAAACTGACACATTTCCCTCAAGCCAAATGCTTTGGCAAAATTAGCTTTGTTGGCTTACTAACCTGAACTTGAACACTTGAAACATACACTCACAATGAAAGCAAAGACCACTAACTCAGAGGCTAAAAAGTAAAGCATTTAACTGGAGCAAAGTGTCAAGGGTTATTAGTCAAATATCTTTTTTTCCCCTCCATTGCATGGAGTGTGTTCTAGCTGCGGCGCTTCGTTGTCTGGGGGCTTTATCTGACTGAGAAGCACCGGGTTATGTGCTGCTGGTTGTACTGGCATGGCATTGGACGCGAGGCCTGCCATCCCAGATAAACCTCCCTGTGTTCCCTCAGCAGCCCAGCAGGCTTCATGTTTGCTGCAGGTGTCACAAAAAATGTTCCCATAACCATTAGACTTCGGTGCTGCTGATGACATGTTGGCATCTCTGATGGGAAAATGGATGAAGATGGCAAGGGAGAGACAGAACAAATGAGTACGGTAATTCTGACCAGGATGGAAACTTATGAAAGATCATTTATATGGGAAACAGCTGATAATGCTGTTATGAACTTTTCATATAGCACATCTCCACAAAGCACTTTAAAATGTAAACGGTGATGAATGTTCTCAAACCAAAAAGTAGCTCAATCAATCGTTTAATGCTGTGCATGCTGAACCTACCACCTTAAATGCAAACTACAAAGAGGCAGTCAAGCATAAGAAAGCCTGTGTGTTAATGAGTGTACACCACAAAGTGAAATAAAACTACACAGATAAAATCAAAGACACACAGAAGCACGACGACCTGGGGCTAACAGATTGTAGCCGCACAATAATAATGGCTGCTGTTTCTTGCTGTCCTCCATTTGACAGACATACTATTGGCAGTTTATAAAAACACTGGATTTGGGGAAAACGTAATGCTCTATATCTGTTTTCTTTAACAATTCCACAACAGCATTAAAAAACATGATGCACGGGTCAGAATCTGAGTCAGTAACATATTTACGTCAAACTGATCTGACGTGAATGGCAGGCATCGATTGCTCTACAAGAAAAAGGAAATAATTGCAAATTGAGTCAAACTTGCCAAAATGCAGATTTAAACACTGGGCCTGAAATCAACAGAAAGACAAGAAAATAAACAGTTTGATGAAGAGTCTGAAACACAAAGAAGATGAGCAGTATTTCTCTAAATTAGAGTCCATAGATCAGTGTCTGTTTCCACAAAATTTCAAGAGCTTGCTCATCATTACAATAGCTATTTTTCCTTTTCATTTAATGAGTTATCAGGTCTTTGCAGCTGCCTTTTTTTTTTAATCAGTGTATGAGAATAAACATCTGGGGAACTGAGGCCAATGTAAACATAGAGAAAAATAACTGCCACACCATTTGGACGGAGAGCAACACACAGAAGTGGCAGATTAGGCCACCTGGTCTTGCCAGACTGACAGCCTATTTATAGGAAAATAATTTACACCAGGACGGCCCTGAGGCAGAGAGACAGAGACCAAGGGGAACAACAAGCCTCACAAGAGAAGCGAACTAATGACGATGTCCTTCATAAGCAGCATATATTACCTTAGCCAGGAGACAAGCATCGCTGTGTAAGAGTTACACAAAGGAACTGCCATTTAAACATGACCTGGATTATGTCTGCTGTGAAGGCAAATAAGCGCTGTGACATTTACAAATGGATTTGATAAAAACATGTCACTTCAAAGAGAAATGCCACAAGGGCAAAGTGGCATAAAAAAAAACAAGATTATGTCAGAGATTTGATTCTTGATGCAGTAAAAGTTGTTCTTGGGCATAATAAACAAATAAATACAGAAATGGGAGAGGCAACTCAACAGCGATTAGTATAATGGTTAATGTAGATGTGAAATGAAATATACATTACATTATATTTGCTCTAGAAACTCTGACAAAAGCTTCCTGTGGCAAGTCCCAATTTTCCAGTAAACCACGCAGCAATTAAACAAGGCAACAAGTTGCTGTAACTTAAAACCTCCAACGAGCTCTATTTGCTTTTACATTTTTTCCCATTAGCGGCATGGACGCATAATTTGGTGGCACCGATATTTCATTTAATTTACTGCATTTATCATAGTCATGAACATGCCACCTTATTAAATTACTGTGTTTAACAGATCCGGTAAAAGTAAACTCTGAATCACTCAGAAATTACATATCACAGTTCCCAAAACAGTAAAAACAGTTTGTTTTACTGTCAATAAAATTATAGTTGGGCAAACAGTCTCTTTTCACGAAAAAAAAAAACCCTATTATCAATTACATGCAGTTAAACCTCCAAGGTATGTCTATAGAAGAAAGCTATAAACAGATAATGAACAGGTAAACACATTTGAAATGGTGAACATCTTGAAACTGTTCTGTAAATAGGTTGCCATCAAATATGCGTAAATTCTCAGTCTGCATGTGTCACACCTGGTTCGTAACTCACCTGTGTTCCATCTTCCCTTGATTGCCCCGTTAGTTTAAATACCTGGTCTTCTCCGCCTTTCTTTGCTCGTGTGTTAATGTATTTGTTATGCCTGTTTGGTTCACGACCTGGATCCTGACCCTTGATGTTTTTGTGGATTATTTTCAGTTCTTGGATTACCTTGGTTTTTTGTTCCGGTTCTGCAGGCCGACTTCCCTGCTCACCAGGCCAGGTTTTTCCTCAGTGTGAGATTTTCTGTTAACTAATAAACTGTTGTTTGAACTAAGAGTTCTTGTCCTCCTGACTCTGTGACCGCACCGGGGCCCGCACTTCATTACGGTGTGACAGCATGCCATCTACAAGCATTTTCAATGAAGTTATGGTATGAAAACAATAAGAAACATCTACTGAAGTTTTCATGTTATAGACAAATTATTTTGAGAGCTGTTGTGAATTCATTTTGCAGCTTCTCTCTGGCTATTTGTATTATGCAGAAATAAATAACACTACATTTTTTTCCTCCCATTTTTTAAATATAATCATTTTTAAAATAGAGGCATGACAGACCAGCCAATTCCGTTCGAATACTCCATTTAAAAAGTCTAAAATCTACCAGAAAAGATGACCTGAAGAGGGAGAGCAATGTTCATCTTTATGCTAATTTTGTTGATCTGTGGGAGAGACAACCAAGAGTTAACTATTCATGTTGATCCCCCTGAAGCACTTGAAGCATGGCGTACAACTAAAAGCCTTTTTATACCTTCATAACGGTATCTATTTGTGTCGCTCTCAGCTCCCCCAGACAGACGTTTTAGTTCACATTGACTTCTGCCTTTTCCAGGGCAGGAAAAAAACACTAAAGGAACAAAAACAGCTCCAGAACAACTAAGAGGAGCCGAAAGGTCAGATTGTTCCTCATATTTATGAGGCCAAAAAACACTACACATTACATGCATTTGCGCGGCACCAACAGTGAGCGTATGTTCAACCCTTAAGCTGTTCACTTAAATTGAATAAGTCTTCAGAAAATGTGTTACGCCATTGTGGTACACAGCCTTCCCATTGAATTTGAAAGGAGCCAAGACTTGAAAAGGCCATGTGGCAACATAAAGCTAGAGTCACATTGTGCATGAAAAAACAGAGTAAAGTATATGCAAAGTATATAAATCCTTCCTATTAATCATTAGAAATTAGGTTAGCAGACTTAACAATTTCTCTGAAGAGAAGTTCTGTCGTTGTATACATGAAACAACTGGGAAGCAGTGAGATAAATTAGGCTTAGAGGTGATAGTAGAAGCAATTTATTAGCTGCTTTCCTTCTGTTTTCTTTATCCAAGACTAAGCTCCTCATCACTTAATTTTCATACTCGATTGAGAAAGTAAAGTAGAATCCATGACCCAAAAAATATCTATGATCATTTTGATTGTCAGTGACACAGTGATTCATATCTATGTACCGAGTAAAGTTTATCTACGACATGTTGAAGGATATTTCTCTTTTCACCGTGAAGAGAGTAGCTCAACAAACTCTCTCCTTATGACACACACGCACAAAAAGAAAGAGATCATGCACGTTAATATGTGTGGGTGTGGTGAAAGAGTGCTGAAGTGTGGGTAGGTGCTTCAACAGCCGTTTCAGCCTACTGGATAGCTCCAACCTTCTTTTCAAAAATACAAAAGGCTGGAGGCAGAGATGAGTTCAACATATTGTAATTAACTACGCCCATCACAAAACTGCTGCTGTGGAAAATGCAAGAGAAAAAGAAATGAGAGAGAGTCATGATGTACTGACTGCTAGAATTTGTGACTTTGCTGACTTGTCATAATGTGCAGTCACGTCAAAATTGACATTGGCACTGGATGAGAAACAGGTTAAGAATAGGAGTTGCAAGTCAATGTTCAAAGTGTATTCCATTTAAAGTGAATAAAAACACAGAAAAAGAGAGATTCTATTAAATACGGCAGCTTAAAGCTGCTGTGGACATTTATAAACAGTGCTTAAACATTGTTCTCCTGAAAATGAAGCTGTTAATGGGGAGTTGTGGGTATCCAATCACACCGTGTCCTCTACTTCGAGAGGACGAAAGAGAGCTGAAGACAGAGCGTGACAGAGCTAACCGGAGTTAATTTACTGACTCTGTGTGTGTGTGTGTGTGTGTGTGTGTGTGTGTGTGTGTGTTGTATGGTGTTGCAACAGTCAGAGAGAAAGATGGAGCAAAGGTGAGAATCATTTTAATTCAGTGGGATGTGAGTACCCTCTATTAACCCATTCAGACCTAGGAAATATAAAACATTTAATAGGTTAAACCTTCAGTTTGTATTGGAAATTATTAATTAAATTAGTTGGCTTATTGTTCTGCCGTATTTCCAAAAATAAATCAGTTGGGGTCAATTTCAGTTTTGACGATTGCTTTTCAATCAGGGACATTCCAGATGTTACTGCCTTTGGTAAAGAGCAACAACAAAGTTTAACATGTTGACACAATTTTAAAGAATCAGTATTTTTCAGTATGATTAAGGTGAAAGAGATCAGGAGACAAATAAGCTTCTATTATATCTTACAGATGACTCCAGAGGGTGCTCGGACACAGGATGTCGAGAAACTTAAAATGATCTTTCAGTGAACAAAAGAATTAAAGGCTTCTTTATATATTGCACAGATCTGTCACCTTGAAAGTTTTTGCTAAAAGCTGCACTGATGGGCATTCCTCCGTGCCCAGTTAAAAACAGCAACTTTGACCCATTTGCTTCCACACTGGGTATTAAACTAGGACATGATACTGCCTAGTGAGTATCGCACAGAAATCTAGCATGTGTAAAATTAGGACTTAATTAGCAACAAGCAAACACAGGAATGTAGCTTCCCAATTTCTTTATATATGGCTAAGAATCATTTCTGAGGATGGAGCCTATTCCAGTTGTGACACTACACACTACAGCCAAATATAAAATGTCACTACTTTTTAAACGCCTGTCCCTGGCAGGTTTCCAGTCAGTGTGATTAGAAATGAGACTAACACCTCAAATTATTGTGTGCTGTTTGGAACAGGTAGCAGGAGGCTTTGTTGACTCTGGCTCCTCTGCAGATGAGCTTGATTAGGAGTTTTGGATGGGATCAGGAGTTTGGAATTGGCATTAGATCCATCGTCATTAACAGTGCATTGCTTTCACCGTGCTTATTACCCCATTCACAGCTCTGTTCAGTTTGGCAGATGATTCTCAGAGTTACATGATTTCATATTTAGGTAGTCCTCTAAAGTTAAACAGATTACCGTGATCATATATTGTTTTGTCTGAATAAAGGAAAACATCAGTCAGTGCAGAGTAGCAGAGAATACAGATTGGGTTTTGCATTTTACCGGTCCTTCGAACACTATATAGTAAATCCACAAATACAGTCCAAAATGGGCTCAGGCACATGTCCAACAACTTGGAACAGAAAGACAGATGATTGAGAGGACTCGGTGCATCTTTTCAAACTGCCCAACAGAACTGTGTCGTCTATTCAGCAACAGTCCAATTAAAATGTTCTTTAGAGTTTCCATCCTGCGTATGGATATTCTGAAATTAGCCATGGAAGTGATATGCTTTCACCGCCTAAATAACAATATAGTTTAGAATTATTCCATGCACAGAAAAATACACCACAGTGTATTCAAATGAGCATGCATATAATTTGTGCATGAGTCCAAACACAGGCACTGAATCTAGATTGGGAAAGCTCTTTGACATGCAGCCCACAGTCTCGGTAGTTAGTAGTTCATAGACAACAGGCAATTAGAGGAGACACCGCTGCTCATATCTGCTGCTGAATCTAAAGGCAGATTCTAGCAGTAATAGCTTCTGAGAGGCAAGCAGCACCTGAGCCTCTGGGAAAACCAAGAACAGAAGTTATCCTGCAAGCAAAATAACTTCAATACCGTGTTACCCCCTCAAGCACATTTCTCATGTGAAGGACTTTACCACTTACACTGAAAAGTTTCCCAATTTTTCAGGAGATAAAATGAAAGAAAAAGAAACGCTGCTACTTAGTTTGCACGCCGTTGTTTGGCCCCAACAAATAATTACTGGTCGAAAAATATTAGGAATCATACCTAAAAACACAGCTGATTTCCTCCTTAATAAGTGTAAATAAAAATCAAGTCGTATCAACTAAATTACGAGTCAGTCAGCATGTATAAGGGAGTTTTTGTCCACAGGAGCAGCTGAAAGACATTTGATTCTGTGGACAAAGACAGCTGACTAAGGTCATTATGTACTGAACAGGGCAACTGCTTCAGTGAAACACACAAGCAGACTTGGCAACGACTTTCAGATACCATTTGCGAACAGAATTTAAACTTGGCACCTCCTCACTGGCTCAACAAGTGAGGAGGTGGCCAAGAATGTGGCCAATCACAGAACAAAGCAATGTATCAGAAAAAAACTGTTTAACAGCAGTCTAGAGCAGAATTAAACGTATCCACACGTCTTTACACCCTAAAGCATTGTCGCAGTCAATGTGAAAAGGATCGAATGATCCTACACGTGTGTGGAGTACTCACAGCCACAAAGTCGAGAGAAGATGACGATTTGAACCAACTGCAGAGTTTTTAGATTCCTCACACACATGCTCTGACGTTGGCTGGTACCTGAAAATGTCCCAAAGAAAGCAATATCAGAATAAAAAAGAAATACAAAGAAACAACTCTCATGTGTGGTAACAGATGATGGAGAAGGTTTACTTTTGTAAGAGTCCATCTGTTGTTGTTTTTTCCTTTTACATTTGGCTTATTCTGCCTTAAAGCAAAAACCACGCCTCCCATTTTAATGTGGATTCAAAGACCTGGGTTGAAAGGAAAAGTACACTTAACTCAAAAACCAGGCCACAGCACTCGGGCTAAGAGGACACTGTGGCAGTTTGGCTTCACCGTGTATACACAGAATAACATCAAGTTTAGCTAAAAACCTGAGTACACCATCATTTCATGGCTCTCAGTAAGTTCTCAGGCATCAGAAATGTAGCAGTTAACAATTAAGAACGTTTTTGACAGCACATTGTTGCTTTAGATCGAAACAACAAACAGCCTTGAAGGCTGCATTCACGCAGCAATGGTACGGCTGCACAAGCTCGGACTTCTTCTCTCATTTCCAAGGTCAGTGAGCCACAGCACATGTGAAGCCAGCTGGGAAAGAACTGCATTGGCCTATAAAATAAATACAAGCAGACAAATCAAGGTAAAATACCTTGAAGTGTGGACCATATAAAATTGTACTAATATGCTGCCAACCTGGTTTGTATTGAGATAAAGGGGAAAGTTATTACTCCTGCGATAAACTTTACAATTCTGCAAAGAAATACCTCTTGTGAGTACAAGGACATGAGCTCACTTATATCTCACTTTGAATCTTTTCTTCCTTGCATGCACCCCCACCACATCATCCATTTTTCCTTCCCAATCACAGAGGTTAAATCTCCAGAGACTGGAAATTTGAGTTGGTGTAAATAGTCACAAAACTGTAACCTGATACACCAAAAATTTCACAGAGTCACATGGAAACTTCCCCATGGAAAAGGTTTTGTAAAAGGGAGGCACATTCAGTCCTTTGCAAGTGATTGGATGGACCATCCTATCAGACAACCAGACATGCCAGTCAGTCGAACTCCTCATAAGTTAGTTCCATTCATAAAAACATTCTCAATCCAACCTTTAAGCAGCCTCATATGGGCCAAACACACCATCTTTGAACTGATGAAAAAAAAGAGGGCAGCAGTTCATGGAATTAGAGCTAGACTAAAAAACTAGAATGGCACTCGAAAGATTACTTTTTTGATTTGAAGTGTGTTTCATGTGAAGTTTATGAGGCAATCATTATCAACATCACAACTACTTTTACACATAGCTTTACAGGAAGGAGTCGTTGAACTGAAAATTGACCCTTTCCCCGTAAATTCCAATTATAAAGGTCATAAAATGATGATTCTGCTCCTGACCAAAACTCGAACTACGCCCATGTCCACCCACGGCCTCTTCAATGTCCATCTCATTCTAGCAAAGAAACCATTAACAGTAATGAGAATCGATGGAGGTGTTAAAAGTATCGTAAGTCCAACCCAGGAGCTACTCTCACTGCCATCTTTATTAGTCTGGTAAAAGAGTGCTTCTCTCAGGCATGCCACCTCTAAAAAGGAGTGCATTGATCAGGAGGTCAGTCCAAGCTGTATCCAGCCTTTTAATTGCCTGTGTCATCTCTAGCTCTCATTCCATCAGCTGTCATTCATCTACCAGCTAAACCAAGGCCAGCATAACACATTTAAGGCAGGCATAGAGGTTTTCAATGGAATACAGAAATAGGTAACAGGAAGGGGAAATTAACAGTGAATTCTGCCGACATGTTCATCTTACTTAGTTTAGAGAAAAAGAGGGAACTATACACTTTTGGTTTCTATCAGCAAAGGGAGTACACTTTAAATCTTCCAGTATTTGCCAAATGCATTACTTATATTCATCTCAAGACGGGTGTCCGTTCATCAACAGTCTGCATATTCTTTAAAAACCCTCTAACAGGCCATATTATTTTACTCTCATTTTTCCCCAGAGTGACTTATTCTCATTCACAGACACTACAGTATACCAACAGGTGCCGTACAAGTTACATCTATAATCTTCTAAACCTTTGAGGGTGATGCTGAATACCTAACATGCATTATTTGGCTTGACTTAGTAAACTAAAGGTAATTTATCTATATGGTCACCTGGACAGCCCAAGGAAAGATGTACATTTTTCATAGAAAGGTACCAAAAACGCACACGGTCCTTGAAATACTGAAATTGATGAACAGAAATGCACATTATTAGGTGTTAAGAGGACTCGCTTCTGAATTACAACACCCTCAAAGACACGCACCAACATATTATTAAATACTCATTCATGTAACAGACAGATAGATATGCAATGATGAGAATAAAAAACTTTAATTTGTAACCTGGAGAAGAAGTTGAGTTTCTATGTCTGATACCAGCACTTGCTCCAAACTATTAGATCTAATCCACATTAACCAATATGTCTGGCTGTGTCAGGCACAATGGACTGTGCGAAACTTATCTGGACTTCAGAGCTGAAGTCATTTCAGATGCTACTCAGAAGACGTCTTTCATCAAAAAGTTGCAGTAGTAGTGCCAAGTCTGGTTTTGCTAAAACAACCAGAATAAGCGATTCCCAGCTTTAGGGTTTCCAGTGCATCCGACTGACAGCCGGCTACAGACTGATTACAGGATGCATATATCTGCTGGGACCAAAGAAAGGCAGAAAGAGCATACAACATCTAAATAAACCGCGGAAAAAGGTTCCTCTTCGCTTGAAATATGTAGCTGTCACTTATAAAGAACATTGTACACAAGGGTATGTAATGTTGCATTAGTATTTACTGATCCAGTGAGCCCCCTTTTGCTATGATCCAAGTCCTTGTGGCTCATCATACAACTGAAGGTTTAGCTAAATCACTTAAAATTATAACCTGCCATCGAAACTCCCCAAGTGTGGCTTCATGGAAAAATATGGTATTTGTGAAAGTAATTGCCTTCCCCAAAAGGCTTTAAGCACCTTAGTAATCCGCACAAAACAACATATACAGTTTATACCATTAATTGGTGCATCAATTTGACATGCAAACCTTGTCTGAAATCGGCTGGGTATAATAAACACAACACAATTTCCTGTGCTGCATTAACTTGAAATCACATCCACTACCTCTTGACTTGTCAATGTCATTGCAGCCTCCAGACTTACTCGGGTATGAAATTAATTTACTTTACACCTTTCGTAGACTTCACATAATATCAGCGTCCACTGAGATCTGATAAAGAAACACAGCCTAAAGCTTCAATCCACACAACCTAAATGGCTGACGAAAGGGAGTGATGAAGTATATTGTCATCAGATGGTTAGACCAACTTTAACAGCAATTCATACTGCCTGAGGACAAAAGAGGTCAGTAAATGGAACCTGTTATCAACCTTACAAAGTAAAGCCAAAGCAATGCATTGACATTTTTTTACTGCGTCTGTGCAGCGCAGTCACTGTAAAGATTTAATTCATTTTCACCAAAGTTACATACCTGTGTAAGCCTACAGCGTATCCCACCAGGCAGGTGGAGCAATCATAAGTCCACTGCTCTGTTTTTAAGCCACCTGGAAAGAATACAGCATATGCTCCTATGCAGTCATTCAAAGCTAGTTTATTTTTGTCACTGAATGTTTGGTGATGTCTAAACTTATGGCATAGATTTATTTTTGACAGCAATTTCTGTGTAAAAGAACAGACGGCAACATAAGACCTCTGCAAGGGAGGTCACATTAATTAAGCTACTGTACTCACTAAACATCTTCATCGTCTCAACAACTTTGTCCATTTTCTGCCCCTGCTCATTACTACAAAGAGGGAATATAACATCGTATATAACACAGTAACATCGTATCCACCACTGGTAAAAAAAAAAAAATAGAGGCTAGGCCTCAGTAAAGAGCAGCATTCACTGAGCTAAGTTTAGTAAGATGACCTCAGGCAGCAGAGACTAGTCACATAAATCTAGCAGATCAAATCAAAAAATTGCAGGTGCAATTTCACAATTACAACTTTTTTTCTTTTTTTTTTTTGCGGGGGGGGGGTTAAACTGATTTAGAAAAAGATATGAAGTTAGAAAAGGCACATTTTTGCTCCATCTTGTAAAAAAAAAATTATATTTTATTCAACATTTACAGTTTAAGAATGAAAGCAATGGGTGATAACTAACAGCTGAGGTTAATGTGTCCAGCATAGTCAGTACAAAGTACCCCTCCTGTGGCAATTATCACAGCTTGTAACTGTTTCTTTTGTGAGGCAGCTGAGAGTCTTTCAGTTTCTATTTAGGTGATTTGTACCTTCTTTTTTTTTTTTTAAAAAAAGGCCTCCAGTACTATTTTAAATGACCTTGCGTGTACTGTTTTTGACGTGTACTTGCAGATTTTCTATGATGTTTCAGCAGGTCAGACACATGGCAAAACCTTTGGCTTATCTTCAGGTTGTACACCGTGGACACTGAAGCGCATTTCCTGTAGGATCATTAAGGTTTTGTAGATGTCTTCCACTTTTAAATCTCAACCAACAAAATCTTCCCTGTTTTATTGAGTGCACTACAAGCCCAAAGCAAGACTGATCCACCCCCACGCTCAACAGCGACCACCAGAGTTTGATAAACCTCGCTGACACCCTTCCTCCCAATTGCTTTCACGGTGCAAACTGGAGACGTGCTTGTCCACTGCTTACAGCTGACAGCTCATTGCTGGCGAAAAAGGTTTGAGGAGTGAATTTATAACTGAATTTTGACTGAACATGGCCCAAACAAGTTACAGTCTGAGACTGTAGTACAAGGTCACAAACACCTTTGCATGACACTGCATAGAAAATATTGAAGTTATACAAACTGTTATTAAGCTTAATGTCAGTGAAGGACAACAATTCACTTAGACGAAACTGAGAGTAATCACCTTCCTGCAGTATCTAAGCAACCAGGAAGAATATGAAGAGAAGACTGACTAATTTTTATGAGCTAAAGTTTGATCTCAGGTATGGTCTAAGGTTATAATAACCCTCTTTTCCCATTAAGCTTGAACAAAATATTAAAGTTCAATTCCACTTCTTATAATAACATAGATGTGGAGTACTTGCAAGGTGTCTGGTTCATTTATGACTGACATGTGCGATAATACGGCTCCTTTTTGCTACACAGCAGAGTGGTACAGTTAATTGAATCACCTGGAGGCAAATAAACCTGTAAATCTTATTAACATTCCTCAACTAGATTTCAACTGCTCTAACGCAGCACATTGATGATCAAGGACATGACAGAGTATATGTGGGCTCTGAAAGCAGAGTGACTGCCCACCACTCACAGCAATACCAAGTAATGAAATATTGACCATATGGCGGAGAGTGGGCTTGCTGTTATATTAATGCATTTTAATAAACTGCATTAGGATTGCAGACAGAAATAGCAGACATATTTCTACTTGTTCCGAGAACGACAAGACGTGTCGAAGACGAGCCATTTTACATACACCAAAACCACCTCACTGCTTGGTCTTTTGGGGCAGGCATAAACGTGGTGCTGTCACAATAAATGAGGGAGTAACTGGTAGCTGTTCCAAAAAAAACTACTTAAAATAAACCACGCATATGTACAGAAGGCATGGGCGGTCTTTCATGGAGTCTAACATGTTGCACCATCACGTGTTTACAGCAGCAAGGAACAAAGAACACTGGCTTTACAAAAGGACCGTCAACATTTTTAGCAGCCATCGTAGCTTGCCCTGTCTGCTTCATAGAAATGACAGCTCGCACTGTTTCTGAAACAGAGCTATACAAAGTCACATTATGAACAGGCAAGATAAAATGGTGACAAGAGAATATACTGGAATTTAAACGCAGGAAAGACCTTAGAGCAAAAAGATCACTGTGAATGTGAGTCTGAATCTGAGTACAGCAAGAGTGAGCAGAGATTAAATGTGTGGAAAATACTGATGTTATTACTTACTTCTGGAATTCTTTTTCCTGGCAAATAGCCATGAATAGGTGGACAGATGTAATGTAAATGCCATGCTACAGTGCAAAAGACTGTTTAACAGCTTTTCAAATGGAAACCTGGTTATTCGTTCCAACCATTTTCTGCAACTTTTCATTTTCTAGCAAAGGAAATCTGAGGGGACTTTTTCAAAGGTCACAAGACATTTCCGTCAACTGGTTTGAACTGAATAAACTGTTCGACATAGTGTCGCCAGAGAGTGGCAGGAACAACAACTGTAGTGGACATCCACGAGAGTAAAATGAAGAGAACTCATCTGAGGAATAGAATAGCTGGGATATTACATCATATCTCGGAAGATGCTGGTTAGTGACATGAGTTATTGTTTGCTGGTTCAGACCATAAACGGCAGGTGAATCACACTATTTTAGAAGTTGTTTCCATCCTCTCGTTATGCCTCAAGTAAGCATATAATTTTTTATAAAACTTTTTTTTTTACTGTTCATTCCCCTTTTCTTATTCATACTCACTTCATACACTCATCCTCTACAAACTTCTCTCATCTGACTTACTTGTTTGAAGTGCTTTTTCAGTGGTTTTGCCATTTACCTACAGCAACGCATAAAATAGCCGATAGTGCCACCTTTCGACAGCACTATACAGCTTCTTTTAATCATTCTACACCCTTTAATCGAAATACACCAGAGGCGTATTACCTTTTTGGCAGCATTTCGAAGATTTGTTTCAAATTCACTACACAAGTGAATGGAAGGACAGCAATCGACGTCGGGCTGCTGCTACACTCACGACTATGGTATCATAAAATGGAACAATAGGCCTCTTCTACCTTTGCACATGAAAAGATTTGGCACTCACAGGTTTGGTGTCTACATATGTCTTAGCCCTGTGCCTTCAATAAGTCACGCACAAATCCATCAGCAGAGCTGTAGATCAGGTAACACTGGCATGGATGCAGTTCTTATTTGTGCAAAGCAAGGTCATTGAACCACATGGATCCTGGATCAATCAGGCAGATTAATGAAGCAAAACCTGCTGACATGACGAATATTGACACGCCTATTACATCTTGGTCCTGCAGTCCTCAACACTGCTTAAATAAATCAAGACGGGTAGACTTCTGAGCCTAATCCTTCACATGATAAAAGATGTACAAGAGAAGCTTAAACATGATGGAAATGTGGGAGTCTTCCCAAATTAAACCTCAAAGTCACACAGAAATTAAACATAATCTTGGCAGCTGCGGCTGCAGTCAATTTCTTCTTTTTGTAAAAGTTTGTTCTGAGTACAGTATTTATCCATAATATTAATATTTATCAGCACAGTCATTAAGGAGCCTTCTGTCAGCAAATCAGTTACAAGAGCTCGACCATCGTTTAAAACCCTCGGAGCTTCTTCCTGTCATGTTGCATTTTAAATAGCACAGTGGCTACTTACAAAATAACCTCCATCATTACCACTTTTCACCTATTAAGTTTGTATAGGTGACAGGAAAATGCTAAACTTTACAAAACACGGAATTATGCGCAACCACGCGGCTGCAGCACGTAAACATGCCCACCACACTGCTTTTACCGGAATAAACTGAAATGTCATTTCTCCTTCCCAGATTCTGGTTGTATGTCTGAAAACAGGGCCAGAACAAATGGCATCCTCCATCTTTAATCAATGTGAGGATTAACCTTTTCTATCAAGGACACCATTCCTGGCAAAACATGGAGCTGAGATTTAGGATTAAACCTGTGAAGACATGCTTCAGCCCATTATTGGACTCAGATCTTCAGACCTGTATGACACGCCATATATCACTGGCATTAGGTTACCATTAATGACTCAGTAATCCTTCAAATCTCTAAAGAAATGCACCTCATCATGAGCCTTTCTGGAAATGAATGTACTTGAAGAGGTGTCTAAGGTAACGAGCCTCCATATTTTAGAGGCAGGCTTTCCACTCATGTGCAAAGGCTGGTTATCAGAACATTTAGATAAGTACCATAATGGTTATTCTTATCGTTTTCACATTACTCTTACAGAACTCATCGCTATAAAAGGTTGTGAAAAAGAGAGCACCTTCTCTTTTATATCACCTTCTAAAGTTTTGCAGGTAAAAATATAATAATAACATTAACAAAATGCAGAAGCAGTGTGGGAAAACCTAATTACACCCTATGACTGAATCTGTTGGCTTCCATAGCAAGGCTTTTTTCTTTTTTGGGATCAGAACAATATGAACTGGACTAATTTTAATACATTTCAATTGGATTATAATTATATTACAACTAGAATGGATTATAATTGACTTGAATAACTTTATGACATTTATTGTAATTTAATGAATTAACTGAATGATCACCTTTAGCATTAATAACTTGTAATAACCATTTTCTGTATGACATTTTCATGTCAAGTTAATTGACTTTGATGCAAAAGTCCCACTACAGCATTTCAATCAGGTTGATGCCTGGATTCCTTTCTTTAGCGGCCATTCTGCTGTAGATTTGGATCAAACAAGCCCAGGTCAACCCCCCTTCGCCACCGTGCTTTGTCGCAGGTACAAAGTATTTGTGCTGATATGCTGGGTTTGATCTTTTGCTGTGTACAGTCAAACATCTTCACTTTTGGTCTGTTCAGAGGACATTTTTTTAGACTCGTGGCTTGTTCAGATGCAACTTGGCAAACATAGGCCGTGCAGAAAGAAGACACTTTCTTCTACCCTACCCTTCCAAGAAAGCCATATTTGTTCTGCCTTTTTCTCATCGTAGTGTCATGAACTTTAACATGTAACACGCTAACTGAGGCCTGTAGAGTCTCAGTTTCTCTGAGCAGTGCATTCCGACACTGTGGTGAGGAGGCAGCAAAAGTTTATTTAGTTTTTCACACACTGCCTCTGCATTTTGGCTTAGTTCATGTTCAATAAATAATAAATAATAACAAAGTGTGATCTGAATCAGCATGTGCCTCATTTTAAGACTTGGCAAGGCCCGAGTGTTTATCTGTTATGTCCTGATGCATAAAACCTTAGAGGAGATAAGTGGAGTTGCTTTCTTTTTACGTCACTGTCGAGTGTCAGAAAAACATTGTAAAATAATTCCAGGGTGACTTGCTCTTTCCAAATAACTTAACATTTTGGGACTCACAGATGTCAGTTACCATCATGTTTGTGTCACAGACTTGTTAATGCATTAGCATTATGTACAAGTAAGATACAAGCACAGCCTGTTACATCTGTATTTAATTTTTGCTTTGAGCAAAGCAAAACAGTGTTTCAACATGCATACCAAGCAGACCAATCGCATTTGCTGCTGTGTGTGTGTGTGTGTGTGTGTGTGTGTGTGTGTGTGTGTGTGTGTGTGTGTGTGTGTGTGTGTGTGTCGCAGTGAAGTGCGATTACATTTCGGAGGGGAAGCATTTTAGGTTACAGTACAGTTTACATTTGTCTTGAGAGACATAGATAAAGTCAGATCAATATGAGAATTAATCCTAAAATATATTTTGGCTGTTGTTAATATACCTAGGAGGCCCATCTCAGGAAGTGTGTGAAACACATAACTTAATTGAACAACAAAGTTTTGGATGCTGGCATGGCGTTTTCTGCCATGAATTCTTGCTATGAACTTCCCATAGCAAGAGGGATGGGGTGGGTTAGTCTGTCCGCTCACAGTGTCCCTCTCTCCACACCCTCCCACATGACTGGGTGCATTTCAATAGCCTTCAACCTACCTGTTTTGCTGATGAAAGGGCGATGCTCTTTGACGAGCCTCCACCTTTTAACAGCATTCTCTACACTGATCTCCTCAGCACAGCATCACTCCTGAGGAAAAGAGCCATAATGACAAGCATTCAGTTGGAGGCACACAATGACTGGTCCACAGCATGGTTCATTCAAACCAATCAAAGAATTTTAACCTTCTATGCAGATGAACTTCCCCTCCATACTACACAAACTGAGTTGAAATGATTCATTCTTTACACTGAGATCAAACTATTCAAGTAATCTAATGAATGTTGGAGTTTTTTTTCCTATTCACATTGATTTGAATTTAACAACAAGCCACCTTTCTGTTGAGAGTCCAATTCAGAGTTGTTTATGGCCATAATACAACAAAATGGCTCTAAGGTGGTCGGTTACAGCAACAAAAAAATAAAAATAAAAAATCAGATGCCAGTCTTCATTTAACTTTATCAGCCCAGAAAATTATCAGCCACACTCTCCAGACTTTGTAAAGATTAAAGTTGCCCAAACAATTGTGGTATTTCAAAGCATAATAATTGTTAGTCATGGCCCTGTAGCCATCAGCCATTTGAAAACTGCAGTTTCCTTTCATCATTACAGAAGGAGAGTTTGAAAGCAGATTAGAAAAGGTATAACAACCCTGAGTCTCCATCATACAGGCACCCTTGTCACTATGCACACTAACTGATATAACAACTCTCCTCTGTCTTCATACTTTCCGAATTGCTACTTATCTACTTGATTTAAAAGCTTAATATCAGTGTAGATATCATAAAGCAAGTGGAGGAAGGCAAACTTCTGGGAAGCATCAAAGAAGACAAATATCAAGTAATTCTTAAACAAAGAGGTGATTTCAGCTTTGGTTTTGTCTCACTAAGATTGCTTTTCAACGATTTCCTCTTTCGCTTCACTTGGTAAAACAAGAGAAATTGCAGCTCAGCAAAATTAGTTATTTCTTGAGAATTAAGATTGTGATGATGTTTCGAAGTCTTTCTTGGTTTCAAGTGAAATACAAGTGGCTCTATTCTTTTATGATATGTTTTTTTTAAGTATACACTTAATTTTTCAACAAGGCATGCTACTGGGTGTTGTTTTGTGGCAAGACACAATAATGCATTGGCTCAGTGTATAGTGTATTATCATATTTCAAGCAATTCATGAATAGACTTCTGTCAAATATGGTTTGACATTTGTTAAAACTAAGTAGTATTATTATGTTATTCTTTGACTGATAATATAATCTCAATTAAAAGGGTTTCAGTGCCTTCTAAATTCAGTAATTGCATATTATTATAAGTAAATGTATATTTTTCCCCACGTTACCAAAGTTAAGTAGATACTTTAAAGGAAAGCTGCTGCAATGCAAGAGCTAATGAGATCACAACAAAGAAACATTTGATATTTCTAACGTCCTCTATCAGGCCACCTGCAGCTCTTCAAGCGTCCTTTCGACATAGAAAAAAACTTTCTCTCTAACCGACTTAGATATTATGGGTATTATTAGGATGAAAATGAGTATGTACCAGGGGAACAGCCACTGCAGATGCTCATAAGATGCTATGAAATGCTAAACTGCCACACAGCTTAACTAACTCCAAAAAGTTAGTTGTTGCAAGGTCCGTTGACTTAACGTGTCAGAAACAAGTGCAGGCAAACCCCAAATTTATGGGTGCACAATGGTTAATGATAAAGCGCTTTCTAAAGTTAAAAACGGGCGATGATGGGTTTCATTGCAAACTTTCCGCATCAGCGACACAGTAACAGCGGCTAACCCGAACTACCGTAGTCTTAAATTGACGTTAGCGCCGGTGAAGTGAAAGAAGAAACCAAAGAAGAAGAATGCACGCACCTGTCTGCTGCCTCTGTCCTCTCCCATGCTCTCTGGGCAGCTGAAAAGTTCTCTACAAAGCCACACAGTACCTGAAGTTTCTGCCAGTTGCTCTCGCTGAGTGGGTAACCAAGGAAAGCCACTGGTTAGCAACGAGACCTGTCAGAGAATGGCGGAGCCAAGTACGGCAAGCGAGAGGGCCACACGTGCTTCGTTGACGTTGTGTGTTTTGGATGGTTTCGTTTTAGTGATGTGAGTCAGGAGAGGAGAGCGTCACCTAAGCGTCCCTGTTTACTAACTTAGATTGAAATATAAGTATATATTTAGAACGTTTATTTCTTGGTTGAGAACGTTTAGTCCTTGTTTTTGTTGGTTGCTCTGTTAAATCACAGCAGTGCAAAATGCAACCTGTAATTATTCATTTAAAAACACAATTCAAGCAAAATGTCCCATTTCAAATTATTTCAAAATCATTTTTCATTTTTTTCTTCTTCTAAATGTACAACACCAACTCCAAAAAAAAGTTTGGAGGGTATGTAAAATGTACATTAAAAGAGAATGCTTCATCCTCATTGTGTTACCTCCTTTGTGCAAATGAGTGGGCTCGCTAAAGCAGGTAGATGATGGTGTCTCCAATTCTAACCCCAGGAACAATAAGCAAAATGTTGTGAGTCCTGAAAAGTGTTCACCAGCTTACTGAGGTGAACCAATAACAGTCTCTCAAGGACTTTCATGATGTGGGATGTTAGGCAACTGGTCTCTTGTGTTAATGAAGCTGCATTAAGGTCCATGACTAAGGTGTGGAGTAACAATATGGAGGTGTGATAGAGAAGATGTGGATTAAGAGAAGGTGTGAGGTCTATATATCTGGAGGCGGCAACAACTGAGCTGATGACACAGGTGTCAGCAGTGACACAGAGTAATACATACACCACTTCCACAATAACACAGGTGAACTTTTTTGGTGGATAAAATGGATAATATGGACTTACAGCTAACAATTCAATGTACCCAGCACTGATCCTCTCCCACATAGTGACATGTGCAGAATTTTGCTTTAAATGCTACTTCTGATGTCTCTGCTTGCCCAAATACTCAAGCTTTGTAGAGAGGCTTTGGTGTCCTATACATGCTACTTCCTTTGCTTACATTCACCATTAGGATCACAGGAATAGTTGATTTAAACTTTCTCCACCTCTTTATGTTGTTCCTGCCCGACAAGCATTTGTATTTTCTGGGTAGCTCTTCTACGGGCATGGTTACTCATCATAATAGATGATGAAAGGTGTCAGAAGATTCCACTCGAGCAGCACGAGCTTCAGAAACCCCAGGTCTTAAGAAAAGACCTTTCTTGGACACCTACCTTGTTGCCACGTCTGAACCAACGAACAATCAGCCTCCAACCTTGGATAACCTGACCCGGGAAACCAGTCACCTGAACCTGGAACCTAGGCTTCCTGTGAATCACTCACCTGTCTGTAGTAAGGATGATGGATGGCTTTATTTTAATTACACAAAACGTTAGTCCATGTGCTCCATCTTCTTCTACATGTGTTAGTATTCCTCTGCGGCTCTTTAGTGGATTCACTTCAAATTCAAATTAAAGTTGGACTATAATGTGGATGGATTGATGAAATTTAAATTTGCATGAGTCCTCCTTGCAAAAGGATCATAATGAAACATCAAAAGAAAAATTTGCACTCAACATGGACAGCCACTGTTGTCTTATATATTTCACACCTCATGAGCATTAATACAAGTCCGTATGAGCACATAGAAAATGTACATTTACTGCACAGGAGTGACACAGTTGGGTGGTGCATTGTTGTTGAGTTGTGAGTACTATACTTACTGTAGTAGTTGTATTATATATCATGAAAGGGGAAAATAATTGGGCTTTTTAGATGCCTAATTGTGCCTTTATCTACCTTGGCATTCAAAAGATTACACAAGGACATAAAGCAAAGGAAGACACATCATTATTTATTACATGTAAGGCTGCTTTTTTATCCTTAAGATTTTAGTAACCTTCTTTGAGCTGAACAGGGAGTGGGGATGACATGCAGCAAAGGGCCACAGGCCAGAAATAGGCCCTGGGCTGGCTGTAACAAGGACCTACCTCCTGTTAATATAGGACACCCTATCAACCAGTTGAGCTACATGGTGCCCAAAGCAAGGCTGCATTTTCATGAGCATCTTTCATAGTTCTAAAAATGACAAAAACAGGAAATGGGCCGAGAGCAAATGTTTGAGCTTCAGTACTTGGTATCTCTCCCTTTGGCAAGTATCACAGCGTCTAAATGCTTTTTCTTCCAGCTTCTTTTGCCAGATATTTGCAAGGTTTGCCTTCATCCTAATCCAAAACAAGTAAAACAGATTATTCTACATACTTACATACCACCCAAAGTGCCCCCTCATGGAAAAGTGACATGATAACCCCTGAATGTCTTGATGTAATCATCAAAAAACAAAATATCTGGCATGTTTTTAAGCTTCTAAAGCCACCTTATTCCTTATTTTTAAGCAAATTATGTTGTTTTGTGTGTGGTATTCTGTGCCATCTCCAACTCAACAGCTTATTGTTACAGTTCCGGTGGCTAAGCTCTTTTGAGATGCAGGGACATGGACAAAGCTAGAGATAGCTGGTGAATTTTCATTACAAGGGGATTATCATATGTGCCTGCATCCATTTCACTCCAACACTATTTAGTAATTTATACTATTGACCGTCAATTACTTTATTGCTAATACCTTTTTTTGTACCTAACCGTCCCCCCAGGATTATGATCATATTTCATTTGTTTCGACAACTTAAATGTTTTATCTTGCTTGCTTTGTTTGTACTGGAGTGAGCTACCTGGTAATCACCATTTGTGCTGTAACTCAGTTCTTTTTCTTTTCAGTGACTCAACATAAATACCAAATACAGCTCTCAGCTCTTTTCCCTGGGGCAGATTACAACCCAGACAACTCGCCAGTCCATAGACAACAACAAGGCAGGCTCCTACTGGCTCCTACGCTCAACTGAGAATCACCAATGAACCTAACACTCATGTTTTTTGACTGTGGGTAGAAACCTAAGCACTTTCAAGCTCTACACAGTGACGCTCCAGCCAAGATTTAAACTATGAACCTTGTTGCGGGGAGGCGTCCAGCCATTCCTAATAACATATGCAGTACAAATACTGATCTGATGAGAGTGATAATGTATTCCCAGTCATTATAATAATTCATATTCTTGAGTGAGTAATATCCCCAGTTAAGATGTTCCTACCAGCTTTTGAGATTTACCTGGATCACAGCATGTTGCTTCAATTAGAAGCCCAATCAGCAGCCTCAGGTGAATAAAGAAAGTTAAGGGGTTCTAAAATGAAGATATTATATTTTCTTTGAAATAATTCTATTATGGCTTTGTCTGACAAAGAAGCAGTTACATATCCTGGCGGTCCATCAGTGGGTAGAGTGTATCGTCCAATCACAAGAAGGTTGCTGGTTTGATTCCCACTCTCGCCACTCAAAGATTGGTGAACTGACAGCTGGAGGGGTGGCAGTCCACCTCCTTGCCACAGCCGAGGTGCCTGAACAAGGCACCGCAGCCAGGTACCGCACCCCCATGCTCCATGGGTGCTGTGAATGGCTGCCCACCAGTGTATATGGCATCTGTCTCCATGAGTTTTTGACCATGTGTGTGGGTTAAATGTGGAGGAGTAATTTCCTTTTCCCTGTATCTACATGACAATAAATCTGATCTTAATATCCTGGTATTTTCAATGATTTTGTGCTGTCACCGTTTTTTCTTTCTTTTCATTTTTCTTTTTAATTTGCTTTTTGGTGAATTCTGTAAACTGGTGAATCTGCCTGCACATTTGGAGGGCACCAGAGGAGTTTTTTTTTCTTTCTTCATTCTATCAATCACCTTCTGGGTATGGTTAAAAGTTAACAAGTCCTGATTAAGTCCATTGAGAGGTTCTAATCGCAACTGTGTTGCAGTGTAAGCTTTTGAAGAGGAAGCTGTGCTGAGAAGCAGGGCCTCGTGACCCACAACTTAAGAGGAAATAAAGAAAACAAAAGGTAAAATGAGCTTCTTTCCCTGTCTTGTCCAAACCTGAGCTTTATTGTAATTGTTCTGCCCTCAGGTTTATTAAGTTCATTAAAATAATGTTTATATAACTAAAGTTAATTAATCACAAAAACTTTCATTATTGAGAAAGAAAGACACATTTTTTATGCAAAGAGATGGTTATTTTGATATGCGTGTCTTTACATTTTGGTAATCCCATGAGGCATCTCTGCTACGATGCGTGGTGGAAGGTGGAAGTATTTCATTACGACGGTAATGTCTATAAGTGTATGAGTTGTTTCTCACTTTACTTAACACATATGTACTTGCTGCAGTGGATATTGTTGGTTAATTCATTCAGAAATCTGTGTTAGCAGTTACGGTATTTTACTAATGTACATTGTTTAGCTAACATCACAGCATATATGTGGCAGTTTTTATCCAAATTATTTGAGTGCTTTAATCAAGTTGAATTTGTTTAAAGATAGGCAGCCAGCTGTCAAATTTCTATTCAAGAGGATTTTCTGTGATGCTATGGAGCTTTGATGGTAAAACATAAAAAAAGAGATTAACTGCACAATACAAGTTGCCATTGAGCAACAAAATCCTGTTATGTCTCTTCAACAGTGTATTTTGTATTCAGTATCAGCACCTCCCGCATGCACCCAAGCTGCCCAATCTTCTTCCAAGCTGGTGTCTGCAGTCACTCCCAAAGCTTTTCTCATTAGATTCCGACTCTTATGCCTGCCAATATTTTTTGAAGTGCATAATATGTGGAATGATGCAATGTATTCAAGTGCCGAGCTTGCACAAATCTCATCATGTCCAGAGTGATTCGCATATGGAAAGTTTTGTATCCTAGCAACAACCAATAAAAGCCAGCTTTGATTGGGTATTGCCTAAAGCCATCACTACTTCATAGTCACCAGTGCTAGCACTTCATGAACTGAACGAGAACGTATTTACAAGAAATCATAGGTTGTTTTACCCCTTCACACCAGCTTCTTGTAAACCAGACACATAAAAGGTTTTCCTTTCTTGAATGAAAGTGTATGTAATCCCACTCTGCCTCCCTTACAAACTAAAGATTTCTAAATGAGGGCAGACAAAATGGACCCAATCAGATATTTGAGCTGGGTGGTGATTGTACCATCTGACAGTCTTTCACACTGGAGGGTCACATTCATGGATATATTTCATCATGAATCACTGCAGCTGATTGTACCTTGATTGCCAGTGTTGAGTGTGACAATGATTTCATGGCAAATGTAAGTAATCTGTGTATTATGTCACTCTTTCAAGTTTTTTTTGCTCAAATTTTGAACACTTTAATCAGACTACTTTACAAAGGTGGCCGAATTCATATTTGGCCATCTTTGCTTCTTATTGTGTTGACAAATAAGAGTCATAATAAGAGTAATGATGAGAAATGAGCATTCAGAGGAAAAAAGTATAATGATTGTGCCAGCAACACCATAGAGGACAGTTGACATAATTTTACTGAGTAGTCATTTGAGACTCAGGATTGTTTGCTATGTTGTAAACTAAACGGAATAAGAATTTTTATTCCAGTATGAAATCAAATTTGCCTTAACAACATTCAGAAAGAATAACCGCGCGAGAAAAAAAAGTGTTCCAGGATGTCCAAGTCAAAGTCTGAAGCCTCGCTGTGTTTAAAGCCTGTAGTTAGATATCGAATGGAGTCAATGAATTAAAAACTTGAATTCAAGCTCACTCCTACAAGGCAACAACAGAGCAACCATGAAATAGGTTGACTTGCCAATTAAATCTTGTCCCTCTGGTATTTTCAGGGGAAAAAACTCCATCACAGACCAGCTGTACTGGCAAATGTGTGCTTTGTGGGTTTTACACTGAACCGAGTTTAACTTTTCAAAAGTCAGTTATTTTTGTTGCAATATGTCCCAGTGGCTCTCTGTACCTAAATGATGATTTATTTTTTTGTACATAACAATCTAAAAAAAGACTAAATGCAATGATCTGCAAATCTCATGTGTCAATATTTATTTTTGTCAAGGTAGACCAAAGAAAGCAGGTTGAATGTTAAAAGTGACACATTTTACTATTTCGTGAAAAATGTTTTCTCGAAACATCTCAAAAAAGTTGAGCTGGAGGTACTGACAGGCTGGGAAAATGAGTGGTACGATAAAGAAACAGCTGGAGGAACATGCTGCAACTAATTAAGCAAATTAACAACAGGTTAGTAAAGTGATTGGTTATAAAAAGAGCACCTTAAAGAGGCTGAGTCTTTCAGAAGGAAAAATCAGCAGAGGTTCAACAATCTGCAAAAAAACTGTTTGTTAAAAGTAGAGCAATGTTCCTCCAAGTAAAACTGCAAAGACTTCCATCATCCACATTATATAATATCATGAAAATAATGGTCCTCCTCCTTAAAACGTTTGCATGTGGCATTGGTCCATGCAGAAGACACAGGTTCACAGTATTTAAGACGTCTGAAAGCAGAGCAGTTTTTGTCTCTCTCTCAGATGAGAGTTGCCAATTTGAAGCACTTGTGGTGATATATTTAGTATTTTATGGTGAGAGAGATTCAAGATAGGGTCAGAGATTCATGATGACTATCTTGCAATGTGACCGTTACCATGATATACATCTCACCAAATGATTTTTATGATAATTACTGCAACATAATATTATTGTGCAAAAAACAAAACAAATTTAGAGGATAAAGAGTATGATGACAAAAAGATCAGTGATCAATTGAACATTGGAGCATGGACACTTAATTAAGAGTCAGTAAATAATTTTTACTGTTCTGACAGATTTATAATGAACTACATTATGTGAAGTAAATGTCAATGCATAGCCACCATTTTAACATTTCTTTGCAGATGATAACTCTAGGTAACAGCATACATGATTGAATATAAACCGAAAACTGATTTAGAGATGTTAACACAATAAAAAAAGTGGTGCAGGGCAGGCATTAAAATCAGCAGTGCTCTATGTTTACCATGAAAAATAAGCAACAACATGACAGATATAGTGCCATTGTAAAATGAGTGACAAGGGAACATTGCATTGAATTCTAAGCAGATTGAATTTTGAACCCAACAAGGTCCTTCAGCAGTGTGGTAAATTTGTGAATAATGTAATGAGCGTGGGATCGTAAGTATCTGAGAGCAGAGAGCTTTTCATGGCAGCCCTCCAAATGCCTGAAAGATAAATCTTTGATGAGGGCACCAAAGCCAGGAACTGGTACAGAAATGTTACAAATCATTATATTATATCTCATCATCACTTTCCAACAACAGATTTGAAGAAACACGAAGAAACGCCAACTTCAGTTGGTGAAATAAGAGACCTTTTATCATAGCGGGTGACAAGAGAGGACTTCAATACAGACACATGGATGCTGGGATTAAACAAAGACTGTAATAATGAAAAAATAAGTTTACATAAGTCGCTACAGGCCAAGTTATCAGAATAGCCTAAAAGAACAAAAACAGGTTGTTCAAAAAAAAAAAAAACAGGCTGGCATGAGCAAAGAATAAAACAGAGCTCAAACAAACAGTAGGGAATACCAGGATCAGGAAATGAACAAAGAAAACCTGGTAGTATATAGACTGTGGAAGCATGGGTGGATATTCCATTCCATTTCATGCAGATGTCAGATGTTTTCCATACTTATTTTTTCCCATAGCCATCAAACACAAAATTCAGTGCAACACAAAGACTGCTGTCTTTACAATTTTAATGTGAAAGGGCTCCATATGTTGTAACACAGATAAAAGGCCAAAAGTAACGATTGACCTGAGGAGCTCTGCCCCTCTCTGAAAGTATCTGTCTCACACCAGCTGTGATCTCTATGTTGCTATTGTAAAATGTTTTGATCAGCATTTCACTTGTTTCCTATGATGACTTTATCAACTGCCTTTAAAAACACTGCGGGCATTTTACTTAAACGCTGTGTTGGTGCACTGAAGTATGATTAGATGTTTCTTTTCATTTTTGGCTGCTATTTCATCTGACCCGGCTGTCTAAACAATAGACGCACATGTACAAAAGCACGCATCACATACATTGGCAGGACAAGCAACACTTCTTAACTGAGTTAGAGCCGATAAATGAAGTTGAGTTTTCCCGATCTCTGTTTTTTAATGTGTAGAAGTTCAACACACAATGAAACCAACCAGAAACGTATCGGACATTTACCTAAAAGTTTGTTATAATCATGTTTAACTGATTAGACTAATTTTTTTGTTTTGTTTTTACATTTAATAGAGCAAGTAACAGAATGACAGCTGCCTAATATGCATTAAAGGAAAAGTTAGTTGATATAAAATGATGGTATCCAAACAATGCACAAACCATACACCATGACATAGGTTATGTCCTTGCTAGATTAGTTTTGATTGTTTTATTACTGGATGGCTACAGAATTAATCTAAATTTGCTTTGGTTTGTGTTTTCAGAACCTTGTATAAAAAGAGAACAGCAGAGACAAACGGAACAACTATACGATGACGATATTGTGGAATTATTAGATAGATTGCAGAACGCATGAAATTTTCATTGTCACCAGAGGCAAAACTTTTTTGTTTCTTTATATTTATTCATCATCCCATCTCATAACTTGACTAACACACATATAAAAGGTGCCAATTTATCTCAAGATATTAAATTCCACACTGAGACTGAGTTTCCAAAATTCCACACCTACCATGCTTCATTTTTAAAACTTTCCCACATCATACTCTAGAATCTCTGCCCCTGGGCCACAGCAGGTCTGCGAGTGAAAAACAACACTGCAACAACAAATAACTGTCACTTAAAAAGCAGCCACTGGGAGATTTATTATACAGGATGTTGCTGCAATCGAAAAGTGCCTTTCACAAATCACTTTGAGAAATGTGTTCATTCCTGACAGATGGGACAAATCTGATTATGTTTTGCTGTATCATGCTCTGTATTAGATATCTGTGTAAAACAAAATATATTGGTAACTTATTTTCTGAGGCTATTCTTAGTTTAACGTGTGCATGAACGTGTCTGTATTTCACAGTGCTAAAAAGATTTCCCTATAAGGTGCATTACTGTTCAGAGGAAAATTTGATACAGTCTCAGATAAAATTTTATCAAAGGAGAAACACTTTAATGAAGGTGCCTGCACAGTCCCAAGATGTTTATACTGAATATATCTGCATGTTGAACACTGGGAATCAAACACTAGGAAAAAATAGAAGAGCACAACAGCAAGTAATCCTGGAAACCTGAAACACAAGTTACAGAATATTTGCAAATCAACTCTGCAGATACTTTTTTAAAAGAAAACAATTCAATCTATAGGGACAGGACTCAAACTCTTTTGGGTGGAGTTTCCTCCTATTTGAAATGGGAAGACAAGGACAAAAACACCCAGGAGAAAGCTCACCACAGACTATTTATTTTAAAGCAGGTAGTGAAACATTTAGTGTCAAAGAGTGCAGGTCAATAGTATAAAGTGTACTGACTTTCTCATTAAGTGTATGTTATGGCAATTCTTCAACACACAAGGAAAAGGTGCTGGAGGGAGCCATGCCTGCAACTTCAGAAATAATTGGTGGTAATTTGAGCACCATTTCTGAATTACACCAACATCCACATTCAGCAGAAAAGTTTCAAAATCTCTAAGGACCTCTCACACCTGGAAACCCTCAATTCAACCACCTCCCTTTTGGGCCTCTGAGGGCATGGCCCATATGGTAGCATTGTTCTGGATTTATTGAGTTGAAATTGTAGCTTTTTTCTTTTTCTCTTCTTTTTTAGTCACGTTATCGTACAATATGATCACATGGATGCTGCTGTGGAGTGATTTGAAACAAATAGCAATGAATCATTTCATCTTATGTCTACGCAAAAAGATATAGTGAGAAACTTGAAGGAAAACACGGTTTATTTGTTTATAAAAAGAAAATGCACACACATACACCTTTTAGGTTGAGGAATTATTACTGAGTTGGTTTGCAAGTGAAAAAGTCAATAATAAATTAACATTAGACAGAATCCACATTTATGATCTAATTATACCCAAACAAGACCACATAGTTTGGTCTCAAATGCCTGTCTCAGAAATCAAAATACTCAAACATTATCTGCTGAAAAATAATTGCCTGCAACTTCAGTCCAGTTCCAAGAATCAAAGAATTGTGGTACCTGGAAAATGATTCACTGTTAGTGACAATTAAGGCAGCAATAGATACAGAAATGTAATTTCTGGGAGTCATGATTGCTGTGTTTTAACCTTGTATCATGCAGTAGAGAAGCATACAGAATATATGAAAAATCTGTTGTTTGTTATTGTTGCAAAGAACTCTCTTCTGGAAACGTAGTGTTACGAATAAACCTTGAAAACTTACACACTATGGTGGGCTGTCTAGTTCGTAAAACACTGAGATAAGTTATACATACTATTAATAAATTAAATATGGTAAGGGATTGTGCCAGGTGGAGCACAGGACGTTCCAGTCTGTCATGTCAGCAGTTCTGCGCTTCATTAAACTGCCTGATTGATCCTGCACATGTGGCTCTATGACCTTGCTCTACACTAGCATCCATATTTTGTCACTTCATCTCCCTTTTTCACTGATAATAAACAAACTATAGACCCACAGTCAGTGGGTTCTTGAGATCGATGTTTCAGTTTGTTATAAAGTTCTTATGAAACAGGATGCGGATTGCTGTTTATTCATACATATTTGAATAACTTAAGTTAAAGCAGAACCACTCTTCTTTGACTGGTGAGATCCAATAACCTGGTCAGGCACTGTCCACTGTTCTAGATCAGCTCTGCAGAAATTCAAAACTGAAAAAAGCATTTAATTGGAACTCAAAATTCTTTTCCAGAACATATCAAACTCCACCAAAACTCCTGAGAGTTCAATGCCAGTCCCCTCTGGTTTGTGAGACAAAGCAAAGAGCATGCACAGCTTAACTGTTTGTACAGTTTAGTCACAATATTTAAACCACTTGCCTGGCACTGAGTCAATCCACGTTTGTGCTGCTAAAACAGCTGCGGCCTGTCAAGACATATACTCCAAAGTCTTGAGGTTACCTTGTGGTATCACGCTCCAGGATTGGGAGCAGATGCTTTCAAGGCATGAAAATTGTGACTTGAGGTCTCTGTTGATCTGAGTGTTTCCTTCCCAATATCCAGTACTGTGCAGGAGGTGGGATCTGAAATTGACATATGGAGGATTCAGTGGCAAAGTCAACACCTCAAACCCTTCATAATGCTTTTAAACTATACCTGAACAGTTTCTGTAGGTTGGCAGAGAACATTGTCCTGCTGATTAAATCCAGGGAATACTGTTGCTATGAAATGCATATGTCAAACAATGTTTAGATATCTGCAATCTTCATTTCTTGCTCCCAACATGCATCAGTGAGGCTTGGATGATCCGATCTCTTTTTTGCATTTGATTTTTGGATCATGCCTGGAAAGCAGTAACACTTAACAGGACCTAGAGTTAGATGCATATATTGTGTATAAAACAACACATATGCCTTTTCCTATGCACAAACTTATATTTGTAAAGGATATTCATAAAGGATAAGAGAATTTGAGCGCCTAACATGATCTTCAAACCATGAGTACATGTTTTTAGCGCAATTCATGGTAAAGTGGAAATGGCAAAATGACAGAATTCAACATAAAACATTAAAATATTACACCATTACTTAGTTGTAGCCGCTATAAGTAACTTCAACTGTGCACTACTATTGTGTGTAAGGATAGTTGTGGCAGACCTCCCTCATGAGGCTTGGAGAAGAATAAGAAGGTCCTTGCAGAAGTTAAAAAAGAAATGGTTGGATTACAAGTGAATGGCTGAACTAACAGCTTATGCATTGTTCGTCCATTCATTTGTAATCCAACCATATGGTCTGAACCGGATTGTTTTTGTTGATTTTCTTTCAACAGTTTTTTTACTCGATTTAGGATTTTATAGCTGAGATTACCTAATAAACCAATCTTTACTTCACTGATGGGCATCAATCAGAGCCTATTTATTGCATACTGTTTTACTGTTGCATTCACTGCTAGCATGATATATTTTGACTGCTTTGTCTGTTATTTTTGCCTTATCCCTTCTCACCCAGCCTCTAGGAGCAAGCCTCATGTTGTACAGACAAACAGAAGAGTTGCCTTTGATTGTTGGCCAGTGTAAATTATCTTTATGGTTCAGAGTCACTTCACAACTCTAGGCACAGTAAACATAACAAGATGTAGATGTGAGGTTCAGGGATCCAGGAGAAGAAGGACCCTGTGCACCATCCTTTGGATGCATCTCAAACACAATTTAACGGTGGAAATCCAGCCATGTATTAAACAATGAACAGACAATGTGCTGAAGTTGTAGTATTGCCACGAGGCTGCTCAGGGTGATGTGAAGGGAGCCTGATTTACTTGTGATGCTGAAAAGGCAGTCCTGACAGGGATAATAAGTATCAACACCATGTGTTGATAAATGGTGGACTGTTCAACAGCACCATATGTTTGCTCTCTTTTCACTATGGTTTTCATCGAGTTAGTTTATGGTGGAAAGAATATGTGTGATATACCTCAGAATATAACCAATCTTCAATAAACAATAGTTGAGTTTAGCTGAGAATTCATAATTCTTACATGGATTAAGTATTTTGAAGATTTTGTAATTTCCCAAAACAGCCTTGAAGTTTAGCAGTCATTAATCAAACTGAATTAAAACAGTTACTGGACGCATACATCTATTTATGGAAAAGGTTTAAAGTGTAAGTGGGATAAAGTCAAAGTGAACCATTACATTGTATTACTGAATACATAATACAATATAAAGAGACATGACACGTGGTCTAATGCACCCAAGTCAACAGAAACCAAACATTTGTGTCATGTCAACTTTTACCAGGCAAATATTAGTGATCTAAACATTCCTAAGTAAAAACAAAACAGTTGTCTCCATCACCTCATCCCAAAGTGATGTTTTTTTGAGGACAACTGGGGGTTTTGAATGGCTTTATTGGACTCCAAGCCATGATCTTTTCCAAATCTCACACAGGATGTGTCACGGCTATAAAATAGCCAATACTTGTAGTTGGGGATCCAAGAGCAGACTGAGAGATAAGAGAAAGAAACTGATTTATAAAGAATGATAGTGTAAGGTGGGTCCACTGAAAAGTCCGGTCCAGCAATAGCTCTAGGGAGAGAGGATGAACAGTTAAATGAATCCAAGGAGTGCTCAAAATAAGGATAGTTTCCACAATAGGGCTTACTGTGTTTCCAGGAGTTTTCCGATACAGGGGAAGGTAATGATGACACTGACTGTGGTGTAGTTTGTCCGGGATGGCAGTGGGGCGAGCAGGCAGGTATGAAGCGAGGAGGCAGAGTGGAGTGTTGGTGTTAATCTGGACATTGCAACGAGGTTGACGGAGGTATCCAAAGAACTCGGGACAGATAAGGTTGCACTGAGGAACAGAGGTAAATACACAATTAATCATAGGATGGTTTCACTACAATCGCTGAGAGAACACTAGGATGCCTGATCACCGACGGAGACTGAAAGACAATCTGACGAAGTCTGGAGCTCCTGCATGTCCTTAGGAGGCCAGTCCTAATGAACGCAGATGAGCAGTAGGTGTGCTGGCAGGAGCAGTCCAGACTCCGCCCTGGACTTCCTGAATACCTGCTCAGCCCCACCTGGAACTCAGAACTCAGAACACAACCACAAAACACAACCAAGTGCAATCGTGACAGGATGCTTTGCTGCCCAAACCTAACTTGTTTTTTCTGGTGTCCAGTCCTAACTGGTTTTGTTGGCTAACCACAGTTTTGTTGTTGTAAAACAAGTGGGAATGTGCTGAAGATTAACTGACCTTACATCTTACCCCAACAACCCTCTTACCTCCTGTTTGGGATTGTAAGCCATGTTTGTGTGTGTGTATGGATGCTGGAGCATCTTTTAGTGTATTTATATGATATTAGTTTAACAGCTGGGTTGCTTGAGTAATTTTCATGTTAGAGCGATAACAATAGAATAGGCTTCATTTGGAATTTTGGACTTTCCATTGAATTTCTTGTCATCTACCAAAAAACCCCAAAA
This sequence comes from Leuresthes tenuis, assembly GCF_036924035.1. Taxonomy (NCBI): domain Eukaryota; kingdom Metazoa; phylum Chordata; class Actinopteri; order Atheriniformes; family Atherinopsidae; genus Leuresthes; species Leuresthes tenuis. The sequence goes on along the minus strand of NW_027325365.1, from coordinate 10,129,136 downwards.
CAAACTAAAAACATTAGCAGCAGGAAAGACGGTATGTACCGTTGAAAGCAGGTGTTTATCATCTCCATCCATATTCACAGGATAAAATCTGGATATAAATGGCCGTTCTAAGTGGCCTGGCAGTGACACCTCAAATGTCTTATTTAGAGATCTGTTTGTCAATGATTTGGAGAAAATAACTCACTGTTATGATGCTGTTTGTTATATTCAAAGGCAAATGTTTTGTGTGTGGCCATGTCTTAGTCAATGCCACTGATAAGGGTTATTTTCCTAATGCCTATCTCTATATTTGTTGCCTGCTGTTTCATCTTTCCTCTGAGTCTGTACCAGGGATTTGTCAGAGCTGACCTGAGAAGAACAACATTTCCACTGCCTTGGGCTGTATACACTAAACTCAGCCTTGCAGACAGCATCTGAATAGCAAAGACATTAGTCCCATTTATTACCCATCCTCGCCAAATTGTTTTTGTCCTTCACAGTAAGTGTTTGGCAGGCATTTCCAATTACCAAAGACACTGTGTTGACCCTCAAGGGCACTTGCATGATGAGAAAATATGTAGATGTTCGCTGGTTCTATTCTATTCAATCAATATGCTTTTTATAGGCCGTGCAAGTCTGTCAGAAGAACGGCAGCAGGAGTTTTACCCTCTGCACAACACTACTGACACAGGATGAATCATGACATAATATTTGTGGATTGGAGAACATGTACTTGTTTCTGTGCTGAATATGTTCACAGCCTCATGGCACAAGTTTCCATTGCTGTGCTTTCAAAGTATTGTTTAATCCTCGAACCTCAGACCTATTTCAGTTTGAAATATATTTGGCCTGTGGAGACCCATGTGCCCTATTGATGGACCTCGGGAGGGCTTTGGAGTGAAACTTGTGTTGGAGATATGTACATGCAACTCTAATTGGTATCCCACTGGTTATTATGGATGCCTTTTGATTGGGTGATGGAGCGTTGCCAGACTAATTGTCTGGAAGATAGAGCTCAGAGCTTTGCGAACCAGACTAAAGACCCAAGTGAATCCAGGTAAATGCTTGTGATCAGAGATTTGTGGAAGCAGAAATATAAAAGTGTTACTGACTGCTCCTCTGAATAACAGTTAATAGACGAATACACATGGGTAGAATGGACCAATTTCACTCACATTACCAATATAACAGGCAATATGCTTTAAACAAAACAAATTTATCACCAGATTTAAACACTTTGCAATCCTGCAGCTATACAGGCTTGTTCCATATTATGGAACCTCAAGAGGATGCATCGTAACAAATTGCCGCAAATCTATGTCTGATTACAAAAAAAGCTTTCCACAGTGATTGTAAATTACTGTTAAATATACATCACTCACATGTAACACTTCATGCTACTGGTTTGATCCATAACAGCAAGTAACTCTACTTTAAGGTCATAAAACTGTATTTTTGTTAAGTAGCCCCCACTATCATTCATCCGGCTGACATCATGAGTGGAACGGGTTGTTGGATCGATGCAGATTCCCAGTTAAACGACTATGTAAAGCGGTGCTCTCTGCCTGAAGAGATGTTGGGTGGAGATGCAGAAAATAGCCTGCTGAGCAAACTTGATTCATGGGTCTCTCACCTTCAACAACGCCTGCCTCACGCAACAGAGTGATAACAAATTATCTTTATGCCTATAAACTTTGAAATGTTAATAGTGATACTGAAATCAAAATATAAGCAATTACATTGTCTTTTACGCACCAACCTACCCTATGTGTATTAGAAGCTATTTTACAGTGTTGTGTCATCTGCTAAGCCTTGAAACAACCATCTATTTATACTGGATCACATTTAATTATACTGTAAATTGTTGTGCTGCCCCTACATTTGATTGCAGCATTGTTGTTTTTAGTAAGGTGGACATTCCAGTTCAATACAGTCCAGTTTGACACAGTAAAGTACACCAATAGTAAGAGAAAATGTGTTATTAAGCTAATAAAGTAATAATGTGCACAAACATCCAATAAAAGTCTCAAAAATGGTCTCAGAAACGGGTTCAAAAGGTCGAGTCTTTTATCCCAGCCCCCCTCGAATTGCACATTACCGGTCATAGACTTTGTAGTACAAAAAGAAACCTTGTACATTGCCTAATAAGAATTGCATAAACCCTTAACTTTGCTTTAAATGCGACATCATCAATCCCATAACCGAGAAATAGTATATCACATTGCAAAAGCCTGAGACAGACTCTAAAGTGCAACAGCTCCATTCAATAACACTTCTGTCAGATAAAGAGGAAGCTCTTTTGATAGTCTTTGTGGTGTGTGGTGAATTTGTGAAGCCACTGCAAATGCTTAATTAATCAAAATGAAATCAATAAATATGTTTAATTTGAGAGCTAAAACAAATAAATTGAGTCCGTTCAGTTTTTGAAAGCATTTACAAAATGTAGTATTTAAACTATGGCCAAGGCTATATCAGCAACAGCAACTGCATCTTTTCAACAGAAGTTATTATCAACAAATGCAGGCAGGCTAAATTTTCACACATTACAGACTAATAGAACCATTTCTACTTGAAGATTTTGAGAGTGCTGTATAGAAAATAAAAATGTTAATAATCAAGGATGTGTTTATGTTTGTAGATGTGTTTATATTTGCTGTTGTTTAATGCAATAGTTGGAGCATGCAAAGTAGCAAATGAAAAAGGGGAGTTTTTCAAAATGTGTGATAATGAAAGAAAATGAAATGGTGACAAGTCAGTTCAGACAAAAATATTTGAAAAAAGTTTTTCTCTTTCAGTCAGCAAGTTATCTATTTCTGCTCTCTGTTTTGCTAGAAACTCTATGGAAAATCACTCAATTTAGAACTCAAGTGGCAACAAACCATTTTTATACCATGTTCAGAACACGTTCATCACAAAGAATTTCACAATATGAAATAAATAGACTTTCAAAAGAGGTGGAAACAAGATTCACAGATTTGACGTGTAAATGGAAAGAAAGAGAAACACATCAACTAATTACCAGTTAATGATTTGCTGTGAGCTCTTGCTGCATAACCTTTATGATCTTTTTTTTTGTCTAAATCCCTCCTTCATCAGATGTAGGATATAGATATTGCCTTTCTCAACAATGAGGAGCTAAATTTCACCCAATTCGCAATAAGCAAGCTGCCATTTGCAATATGAAACCTCGTATATTACTATTGATGCATTCCACTTTTGAAGCTTACAGTATGCATGTGTATATTTGTGTGTGTGTGTGGAAGACATCATATTAATATATTTGGGTGCTAAATATTTAACATTGTCATAATCCATTATTTAAAAAATGTATAATGTTCAGCACAGCCTCACAGCAAAATGGGAAAATAATAACAAAACTTTAATCTAATGATTGTGCCCACATCAAAACACAGTGTCACAAAATCACACGTGAAAGGCAACAAATTCCATAGGAGAAGGTCGGTGGGGTTGGGGAGTGAAACTACAGACATGATTAAAGCCCCGCCCCAATCATTGTTTTAAAGTAACTGAACTCTGGAGATGTTCCACTTCAGTTGTTGTTTTGTCACTGTTTTACACGTTACAATTTGCTTTGGTTATGGTTGGTTAAGAAATATAATTTTTCAAAGTTAGGCAATAAATACTACATGGTTTAGGTTAAGAAAACATCACAGTTTGTGATTAAACAGACACCTACATAACATATCTCATCAAAGTATCTTTTTCCATCCCTTCAGCTGAATACACAAAACCTGTTTGACTCACAAACCAGACATCCCAATGAAATACCTAACTCGCAACTGAAAGTTGTGCTGGGAATAAGAATGTTAATCAGCTGGGATACAAAGTTTTCTGTTTCATGTCTATTTCAGGTTTTATCATGAGAATGGACTTTAACATTTCTATCAAATGCATGGTGCTGTTGAGGTTTAAAAAGAGTGAATCTTGCTCCACTGTTACTAAACTAATGCACAGCCTCTCTGCACATCCCTGCCAAGACATGCGTGTGAATCTTTCCAGAGCCACAAATCCTGCCTTATTCTTATCAGATTTCTACTGTGCAGATGAAAAGTAATCTAAAAATAAAACATCTCCCCAGAAGAAGAAAAAAAGCATGAAAGGAACAACACAACAACAGCTTGTACTGCTCATTGCGAATCCACCTCTATACACCAGAAATGAAAGTAAATGAATAGAAAAAAAAACAGAAATCAAGTGCATCATTACCAGTATATGGTTTTCTATGTAAAGGTTAAAACCAGATGGTTTTGATCCTCTCCTTCCTGCTGCTGTAGCACACCCAGACACACACTGGTATTGTAATGCCTCTCTATTCCAAAGATGACACAAGAGGCTTTTCTTCTTCTGCTAACCTTAGATCTAATTCTGCCAATATTTCCTGCTTAAGAGCAAAGTTTTCAGCAGAATTTGCTGCAGGCAACCACATGAACAGGTCCTCCCATCAGAGCTGAATGGCCGCTGATTTAAGATGAAGTCTGAGAAGAGGTGTGAAGTAAATGAATTTCATACACCAGTAAGCCTGAAAACTCAGTTCTGACTGAGCAGCCACTCTGATTGAGGTTGACATGCGGGTAACAGTGCCATGCTTTTTCCGCACAGCAAAAAGGCGTGTTTCAGTGTTATGCACACCCATACATGTTTGGAGCCTGTGAACAGGGATGTTCTTGAGCTGTGAGTTAATTTTTGCCTCTTTGATTATTCCTTTTTATCGTCAGAAATTCTACAAGCTGTTTAACTCGTCACTATAACCCAGGAGCTTACTGGCCTCACTCTCGCGAACACCATCTTTTTCACACAGACAGCCGGTCAATGTTGCAGCTGATTGTATTTTTACTGTTGGAATTGAGCCATCAGTTGCAGTGGCGATGAAGTATGAGCTGTTTGATATAAACTAGTAAAAATGACACAGAGATCATTACTGTGTGTTTTACCTTGGTCAGTGTTGCTGATCATAAATAAAATGAGGTGCATCTGCTCAGCTCAAGCTAATAGAAGTTGCTGTAGGTGTCTGTCCCACAGGATGGGTTATGTCACAAACTTTAAACATGATCACAAACTTTTGGTACAGTTAAATAATTGCTGACACTTTCTTACAGTGGATTGATGTCATTTTTCTTGTATCCTGTAACTTTCATGGGCTTTGAGCCGCAGTGATGGTGTTCATCCACTGTCATTGGTTTATCACCTTGTTTACTGAGCCAATTCAATTAAGTTGGGGAGGGTTGTGGGGTACTACTTCCTTTGGCAGATCTTTTTTTTATCCATAAAATATGGAAACCAAATGGGGGTAAAACTGAGGAGGCAGACTACGCACAATATCAAAATCCAAGTTTAGCTTTAAACAGGACCTAATGTTCACAACAATCCTTGGACCACTCTGACCAACAGACTCAATACTTCTGGTGTCAGTACCTCAATATATTTCTGATAAAAGCTTTCATGAAAGTTCAAACGCAACACTACATTATAATAAACAACTGATCCCAGCATTTCAGTCTGAACATGTGAAGGGAAAGGACTGCATCAGGCTGCAGCATGCCAACGTAATGATAGGGAAAAAACATTCTGACTCAGCAGCCACTTGTAGAAGTCCATGCTCTTCTCCATTCTTTAACTCCTTCAATAAAACTGAATTCAAAAAAGTTTCCAGGTTATCCCTCTTTATGCCCACATGTGTTTTGCTCTCAGCACATCACTTGCTACAGGAATGGTTAATGTGGCTTTCAGGAGTTTGACTACACTGTCAAACAACTTCTTCATCAAAACCAAATTAAAGGCCAACAAAATAGTTTCCCCAGGGCTGCCAAATTTGCAGTTCCACTTCCACTTCAGTATCCACAAGGGAGCAGCTCATTTATGCACCCATTGTCTTCTGGAATGCGTTTACTTTGAACTTGGTTTAGCAGGCTAAGCCAAGAACACAAGGACCCTACAGCAATGCTTGAAGAAGTTGCATTCTGAAGACTTCTTTTAAATTTTTTGCACAACGTCAGAGTTGCATAATATAACATTTGCTCATAGGCAACCTTCAGTGGTGTTTACACGCTTTTTGTAATTATGGCTTCTGATACTGCGTTCACCTTATCATCCAGTACATTGTCTGAACTAATCCCGGTATAGTTACAATACAAAAGATTTCAGATTATCAACTCTGATTTAGGAGCTAAACAAACTGTATGAACTACAATAGTCCACAGTTCCCATGGTGCACAAAGAAAAACAGAGGTACGTTCTTCGGTAACTATAAGAACTTTGGATGTGTTGTTCTGGGACTCTGGAGGTCATGGCAAAAGTACTAGCCTGATGAGAGAATTTATTGTGAATATTAAGGTATCTTAAAGATAATTTTCTGGTGTATTTACCCTTAGCTTTTAAACAGACAGTGTAAGGTTTTGTACTTATGCAATCAGCTGCAACACAAGCTTAAAGCATGATCAATACACCCCTATGCTGAAACTAAAATTGTACACCTTTTACTCTCTTCCGTTTCTCATTGCAGACTATCAGGTCTATTTCTATTTCATCAATCCACTGAACTTGTTTTCAGAAAGCATCAAGCTTCTTCAGATTTTTCCATGAAAGTTTTATTCTGCAGCGCAGTAGACGAGTAAGCCACCACTGCGGAAACCATTTAATCTTCCTTAACTGTCAAAAAGAATCTTTGATTTGCCTTTCCAAAAATCACACAAGCTGCTCTCTTGGAAAGTGTTCTTGATAAGATTTCTTGGCTTCCATTGCTTGTGCTATTTCACTCAGAACCACTTTGTCAAAAGAAAATGCTTTTTTTTTTCTATTTACATACAGAAAGTTATATTTGGCAATATAGTTCTGTTCTGGGAGCTCCCTGCCGTTGCATGTGCATATTTGAAAAGCCTAACATAGGGAGAGACACAGCAATACAACCCAGAGGAACAGAACAGAGAACAGGAGGCAGTCAAGGTAGAAAACATAAAATGAACACAGTAATTTCGCTTAGAATGATGTAAATTATGTTTAATCTCCAACTTAATGCCTTTTGGAGATCAGTTAATCATATGCACACTTTAATTTAACACACATTACAGACTGTAATGTCAGTGTATATTGATAGAGTCATGGTTATTAAAGAGTGTCTGATTATTAATTAGCTGGAGTCCAGTCTTTAATTGTTCAATTCAGCAGGCATTTTGACATTTAACAGGGAAAGCCCATGGCTTAATTTCATAAACGCTCTCCATTTGCTTCGTCTTACATGTAACTCTACTGTTACATTAAAAGAATTTTGATTGAAGGAACGTGCACTATTTTCAGCTCACAAACCTAAAGTCTACTATGTTACATAAAGATGTAAAACAAACAAAAAAATACTGGCTGACTTTAAACGTTATGTGTTGTAATGTAATGTGACAATACCCAAGAATGGTCTGAAACCTCAGTAAACTGCCCACTTCAAAGTAAACAAATGAATGTGTATTAAATGTGAGAGGTGAACTAGCAAAGTGGAGTTGAGTTATGGTAACAGCTTGCCATTTATTTATTTGGACCATCACGCTTATCCCAGTATACATGCACAAGAGAAGAATTTAGTTATCAACTGAAGCGTGTCTGACTCCATGATACTGTGTGAGAAAATGTTCAAGACTTTCGTCCACGTCTAACTTTTTCTGCAGGAGATCATCGTACCTGTGAGTATAATCAGATTCATAGCACAGATGTTGCCTTTACGTCATTTGAGGTGATGTGAGATGCCGCTGTGGTTATGGGCGGAGTGACAGTCAGGAAATGCTTGAAGCACGCTGATATGTGGTCCTAATGCACTGATTTTCACAATTTATCATTTGTCTGACTCAAAAGAAAAATATTAGTAAAAGCAAGTTTATTGAAAACTCATAATAATATACACTTACAAAAACATGCAAAAACAATTACATTTTCTGTCCAGGGATTTGATCCAAAAACTACATTATCTGGGTATGTTAGGGAAAGTTTGAGAAACTGAATTCTGTACAACTTTGGTTGGAGTAACATGTTTATGTGCATTATAAAAGTCCGGTTTTGGCTGGGCAAACACAATAACACAAAGGTTTGACATATTGGAATGTAAATTTATCATGTGAAGTTGAAAAGAAATGGAGTGCGGATTAAAAGAAATATATAAAATCTATTTTGCTGCTTTGGTTTCAGAAGGTCAAGTCACGTTGATTTATATAGCACATTTAAACAATGGGAATATACCAAAGTGCTTTACACAAACATTAATAAAAGTACCATAAAAAAATAAAAGATCATAAAATAAGAATGGTAAAACAAATAAACAATAATAAACAGTATGCAAAAACCATCACACATAACACAAAACAAGAATCACCAAGAAAAAGCAAGTATGGCTCACTGCAGGACCAAGAGGGCCAAGGAGAAAAAATGAGTTTTTAAGGATGACTTAAATGACTCCAATGATACGGAATGTCTCATATGAAGTGGCAAGTTATTCCATAGCTTTGGAGCAGCCACTGAGAATGCTCAGTCGCCTTTAGTTTTAGGCCTGTATCTTAAGACCTCAAGCAGCAGCTCATTTGATGATCTGAAGGCTCAGAATCCTGTGATGGACTGGCCACCAGTTCAGGGTGTGTCCTGCCTCTTGCCCAGCTGTAGCTGGGATAGGGTGCTTCCCTCCCAGGACCCTAAAAAAGGATTATGATGGAAAATCATGAATACACGGTTTCAGGATCTTAATATTCTTTGTGCAGGCTCACTGTCATGGTGTAGCAAGACACTTGAACAGGCATCCTTGATGCTATGAGCAATGCCTTCCTTGTATAACCAAAATGTTTGCACGTACGTACTATTTTCATGGTTAGATCTTTAGCTTTAGCATTGAATCAATACTTCATCAACACATGTATAGTTGTGAGTCGCGTACAAAAAAACTTCAAAACTTGGTCAAACCTTTTCATTGAATTTTCTGGGCTGTGGGGGGGATTATCAGCTGATACATACAAAAACAATATTTCTATAAGTGACACATTCTGTCATATGAAAGAGAGTATTTGATTCAGATAATATATAATCCATAACAACATTAATTTTCCAGCTGAACAACTGAAAAGTAGACAAAAGGTTAAGTCCATCTACAGTCCTTATCTCTATGTGAGAAACTCCCATTCAATTCAAAACTGATTAGCTCCAGTCAGGCCTCGAGCTACATTCAATCAGTCCTTTGAAGTTCACCCCAAAAATAAACTATTAGTATAGACTTTAAAATATCCTTGTTAAATTATTCAGAACTCATGTTACCTAATGTATTGATTTTTACTCCTCATTTGCTCAAGTTTGACACACTGTCTGAGCATTCACAGACAATCAGGGCTGAAAAATGATTCCCCCCTGTATCAAGAGACACAGTTAGGGCTGATCATCCAGTCTAGCATCTGAATTTAATATTGCTCCAATCCTCATTTCACTCGGCATGACTCAGATAAGCTAAGACTCATAGGGGGGCTTGAGAAATGTCAGAGAATGACAATGAGGTGTTTCAAACTGCAACCAGCCATCTGAATTAATGTGCAGAAAGATTCGACCTGTTTTCGTCCCTTTCCAATGGAATGCTGATGCTGAGCTGGGGAGATTGACACATCACTGACTGTCCTCTGTCTTTTGTGCACCGTGAAAAGAATGAACATGTGTGGCCGTCATGACAAACAGGAAACACTCAATGCTCACCTATGTCTGTGTAAGCACTGTGACACCTGAGCTGAATGTCCCCAAGCTCATAAATCTAATGTTTTTACTCCTCTGCATGGAGCTTGGAATTATAACAGATTATCAATGGGACTCATATTTTCTGGGTTACTTATGCATGCAGTGTTCAACAAGCTGACAGGGTCATTACTGATGCCTCGGTAGCTGTATTTAGCAGATCCTTGATGAGCAATGTAAGTGAGGTAATATTTTATACTCAAGTTGCTCTGTGATTCCCTCATAGAATTGTCCGCTCACTAATTTGTGCCCCCTGCTTCTGCTAGTCCTGGCAGCTCTTTGATTGTGCATGACCCATAAGGCGTTTACAATGATTATGGAAGCAGTTTTATGGCTTTAAATGGGTCCTTAAACTGAAGACTAAAGCAGCTGAAGACCAAAGCAGAGAAAAACATACCTGCTATGTCTAGCCCACACTTATATACATTATTTACCGGCCAAAACATTACTTATGGGTTTAATTAGGCTGGATGTAGCAAGCTAATACAAATGAGTGAATGCTTCATTAGTTGGTTGATTTTTTTCATGTTTTTTGCATGGATCTTCTCAATGTAAGTTTTTGATGGTTACATAGTGGTACTGATGTTATAACATTGAAGAGAGAAGTTTAAAACTCACAAGGAGATTCAAGAAAATTACAAAAGGAGATAAGTGTAGAATGAGTATTGAATGTAAAGATGTCATGTGTAAAAACTGTTCAGAAAGTAAACTTCTTCATCCATGGGCAGTGATTTTATCTTAATGTTCAGCGATCTTAATGTTGGGGAAGCGGGAAACAGAAACTTTTCTGTTTCAGCAAATTGTGATGGGGACACTAGCTGGCGACAGCAGGGTTATCATCATTCTCCGTGCTTCTGTCCCTGCTGTCATTTACAGTCTTAGGCTTTCTCCCAGACAATGATACTCTCATCTCTCACACTGAATTGTCAATGTGTTTCTCCGAGTAGAATTAAGATGTTTTCCATACTGAATATGAAACACACTATTCAGCATAATGTTCGCTGTGTTGCTTTTTCTTGATGGCACCTTTATGGCACATTTTCACAAAAACTTAATTTCTTTTTTTATGAAGACTTTGTCAAACTTACTTGTATATATTCATACCAATTTGCCAAGGGCCTGATGTATAAATAATGCAAACACACAAAAACGTGTACATCTTGTCCTGCTCACAAATTGGTTTAGAAAAGAAGGATTGTGGTGTGAATGTGTGTCCCTAGTGCAGTTTTGCAGAATGACTGAGGAAGACTTTTCTAATGAGAGTTTATAAAGAAAACATTTCTGTGTGAAATGAAAAGCATTTTGGTCACTGGTTTTTAATCCCACAAACTTGTTGTTTCAGCAGCTTTTGTTCTGCTTATCACACAACTAAGATCAACATATAAAACAGATATCTGTTTCTTCTTGATATGCAAATGACAGATTAGGGCAGCATGTTTCCATTCATAGCTAAAAATGGGAGTAGAAATAAGGTTTGTGCACATCTTTATACTTTCTCAATGACTGAGTGAACCATACATACATGTGGCCTTTTAAGTTTGGCGAAAATAATACACTTGCACATTTCTGCCTTTGTTCGAACACGTTTTTAGTCATGAATCTGCACACAGTTTTATGCAACTGGCCCACAAATCTATGAGTAAGTGTCCTGGCTGACTAGCAAAAAAAACCAAAACACATATACATGGTGGCAGGAGGAGCAGCACTGCTTAACTATGCTAAATTGAGTTAGATATTTTTAGTTTTGCCGTAATGTTTTGTCTGTCAATGTGTATAAGTCCAGAATACAATGAAACCAACTGGAAACTTATTTGATATTTTAACTTTGAGTTAATTATGATTCTGCCATCTTTAAGGATTAAGTCTTTATTTAATAATGTATGAAAAAAATCACATAATGGCAGCAACACAGTGTACAGCAAGAAAAAAAACTCCACACAACCTGAATCTTTAGTTGAAGTCCATGTAAAGATTATGCCAGCAATATTGAATTGACTTTAACAATGATTTATTCATCCATAGAGGTAAACTATGTTGTTGTAGTCTACAGCATGGAAAAGAGCTAAATGAATAGAGAAAAGGTTCAAATAAAAACTAGTTAATAAATAGTTGGAAGTTGGACATGTGGCAGTGAGACAAGTGTGGTTGAAATGTCTAAAGATTGCATTCAATGAATTTGGGTGTTGTATGTGTAGCCTGGCAACAACTGAGCTGATGACGTCAAATGCAGTGTTGCCAGGTAACACAGGTGAACTCACTCAGTAGACAATATGGAGGGAAGCTCACAGCAAACAGTTAAACATCCAGGGTGCCAACATGCCGTGAGGTAAAATAAGTGTTGATGAAGTGAAGTATGGGGATACTGAGCCCGTCTAATCTCATCCTTGTGGAAATGTTACTTCCACTGGGAGCAAAGTGTAGCTCTGACTCACACATGATGCCAGCACATTAGGGATGGGGAATGAAAAGGAATTGCAAAGTTTAACAGACCTTTCATGATTAGTTACAATCAGACAAGGCACTGTTTAGGGTCATGGTTTGTCAAATACTTTACTGTTGTATGAAAACATTTTTTTTTCAGATTTTTATCTGCAATAAAAAGCAGTGGTCAAGTTTGTCATCAAGCCATTTTGTACATCCTTGCTGAATTGCACACTAAATCTTTGCGTTAAACTTATGTTTGCTCCTGACCTGGTTCACTATCAACATAATTGACAGCAGATGAATTAAAAAACACGGTGTGACACAGTGAGGCTGGTCTGACCATCAGATCAATGCACTGTCATTTGAAGCTGGCAGGCTGTAGACTTCACAGGCTTCAAGGAGGAACACAGGGAGCTACTTCTGGGTTAACTATCAATTCCTTTTACACCCACATAAATTCTAGTGGTTTCAAGTATTCAGTTTAAGTTGGCGCTTTGGTGCAGTATAAGTTGGCAGGAGTGCAAACTCAGATTTAGAGAAGAGCCTCATGTTGCAAGCTTGACTCGACTTCTGTGTCAAAAGCAGTGCGAGCCTGGGCTTAAGTGTAATAACGTAAGTACGGACCATGCGCTCGGAATCTTCCTGTGTAAATTATGCCAAATATGTGCTAGTCTGGATTTGCATATTTGTATCGTTAGCCAAATAAATCCCTTAGCACTATCCATGAAGATGTTGCAGATATGATATGCTAACAAAATGAAAAATGAAAAGAACAGCACTTTTGTTTCAATCCACTGAAAGAATTCTCCCCTGCAGTGATGTGTAATAAGCTGTTGTTCTCCCTCTTCCTTACTGTAATAAATAGCCCTGAATTTTTCAGTGGGCTTTGGAACTAAGTGTTACATTCCCCCCTTTGGCTGTAATTAGTGAGAAGTTGAGAATGGAGTGGAGTTTCTTTGCGGGTGCATTGCTTTTTTGTTGCTGAGTTTCGGGGGGATAATTCAAAGTTGCTTGTATTGTTATTGAGACTTTGGATTACAGAGTCGTCTCTAATTTACGGTCAAGGCTGCAGTGATGTCTTTTGAGGACACAGCTGTATTTTGCTGATGAGTGACATGTTTGCTTCAGGGCTCTGGCTAATTGAGTCATGTCATGCTGCTGGATATTTTGTAATAGGATCATGACGTGCTTGGGAAAGAAATGGCTTTTCAAAGTTGCAGATCTCTGTTTTTATATCTACATAACATCCAACCTCATAGTCTGGATGTGTGCCTGTCAGTCTGGCAGGTGACAGTCTCTGTCTTTGCAGTGCTGCATACTGAAGACGTGTGTATCTGTTTTGTTTACAATGTCTGCCTGTGGCCATTAGGGAAAACTTGTGAGGTCCAAGTTTAAGTCAAGCAGGGTAAAGACTCAGGAGACCCAAGCTAAAGTTTAAATATTTAATGCTTAACTGAGAAGAGAATGTGCGAAACACATTGAAACAATGGTATCAGTGCCATCCCCACTGTGAAAGTGTTACATCCTTCAGGGCATATCTATAGTTATTCTTTTTTATTGCACCCGCGTCTGTTGTTACTTTCAGAATGAAACACATTACATCTACGACAAAAGTCTTTCTATATTTCTACAAGCAATTAAACCTGTAAATGAACTCTGCACCGCTAAAGGATTGGTTCCTGAGATCACTGTTACTTCCAAACTGCAGGATCGTTCTCATAATAGAAAAAGCCAACATATAATTTAAAACTATTGGGTTATCAAATACATCAATATTGATTAAAAAAGTCTATAAGTTCTCAGTTTGGTCCTCAATGGGATATAGAGTGGACAGCGTTATTTTAGCACATCTTTAAAGCATCACTAGAGAATTTGGCTCCCCCTAAAATTATACAACGTAACCTCGCTGATCTGTTTGAATGTGAATTTGTTGTCATACTTTAGAGTAGAGGCTGACAAAATACAGCTCCAGAGGCTACCTAAAATGTCAGGAGACAATGTTGGGTAATGTTACAGGACCTGACAGGAATAAGACAGCACATTTTACACATTAAGACATGTAATGAAAAAACATGCTCACCAAAAGCAAAACAAAGAAATAAAAAAAACAACCCAAACCTTTATTTGTATTCTTGATGATGTAATGCCAAGCAGGAGTTTTAAGGTTCACAAACTTCTCTCGTGCTGCCTTAAACATTTGATAGCATGTGGATTTTTTCAATCTGAACAATCTTGAAAATCAGCTCTTCCGACCAGAACTTAGAGTTGAATGACCAACTCATGATGTTGTCTCAGTATGAAAGAATTTGTTTTTTTAGATTTTCCACACAGCTTCATTCATGTAAACTGCTACTCTTAACAATGAAGTGACAGCTGATCTGTCTTTTTTGTGTGAAGAAAGCATTAACTGCTGTACAAAACTCAGGAAGGCCTGAGTTGACAAAAAAATGGTGGTAAACTTGCTTTATGGTGCACCTCTCAGAAGAGTGACTACATTTCACAAAACTCCCCCACAGCTGATTAATGCTGAGTAGATTTAAGGTCAATCAGCTGCAAGTATTAAAAAGGGAGTAAAAACACTCCTAGACTGCTGATTAAGGCACATTCCTGTGAATCACATAGATTTCCGTGAATTTAATCAAAATTATCATGCTCATACAAATAACAGACTTTCTTGGATGATTTTTTTCAAAATAAAGATATGAAGCAAAGTAACAAAGAGGAAAAAATTACATTGTATATTTTGAATATATAGTAAATAGTAACATGAACACACATATTTCCAGTATTTGAAGTGTCACACATTATTGCAAACTCACAAAAACATGGACTTAAGAATCAAAGTTTTTCTTGTATTGTTGATGATGTTGAAGTACAGTCTATCACAGTGAATGCTAAGTCATTTGCAGTGGACATATGTCTGTAAGAATATTTGCTCTTGTGCAGAGTCATTACTTGTGAATTGGTATTTTCAGCACTGTAGCGTTGGGCTTAAAGCAACTGAATTCAGTATGCTGTTCTAGTCCACGTATGTGTTATTCAGGGATCATCTGATTAAAGGAAGAGTCTTTTCTTCAGCAGTCTGGCTTTAAGTCAATGCTCAAATCTTCCCCAAAATATGAGACTGTATCATTACTAAAATTCAGTGACGCAAAACTACAGCTGAGGAAACCCCCCACAGCAATCAGTTTTAGATGCAAGTCATCACAGATTATTACTGTAGTTAATGACTTGTTGTTTATCTCCCCAGTTTTTTGTTTCCTGACAACATTTCGAATGTTGCCATAGCCCTCCTTGCAGGATATCATCAAGTGCATAAGTCATTACAATTGCCTCTCAGCTTGCTGTAACAGGAATGTGTTGCACAATCTTAACTAATTTGCCCCGTGCCAGTGAACCAAACAGTACGAGTTGCCAGCCATGCCAAAAAAAAGTATTTAAACTCTGCTTTATCTTTCATCTCCCCATAAAAGAGTAAAGGATTAAAAAAGGAATTTTTCCAACATTAATAGAGTTGATACCAACCCTATTCCAGAATTCCCTTTTTTCATCAGTTTTTTAAAAAAAATAGGTTTTCCTTTTAATTACATTGATATTGTCTTCCTGTCCTTGTGCACCGTTATTAGCTGCATGTCTGCTACTCTATCTTCCACAAGGACCTGTGCTCATTATCCTGAACCCACATCAATGAGCTAATAATTCAACCTCTATTCTGATGGATGCTTATGTGTGGGCTAATGACCTTTGTCCTGATGTGGGGCTTATTGAAAATCAGTAATATATTCATCAACTTAGTTGTACACAGAATGCAGTTTGTACAACCTTGAGTAGGATCATTTATCACTCATATCAACTTTAGATCTGTTCAAGTCTTTTGAAAGATTGGTGTTAATTGTTTTTTGAGAGCACAGTATTGCATGTTGTTGAATAATGCCCCCTTTCTGATAAGCATTTATCTGGTGGTAGCCAAATGTGATGTTGTCATGTATGTTATGGTAAATTAACTTATACAGCGATTTTACACTACAGGGTACCCCTTAAACTATTCTCACACATTCATACCGCATGTTTTAGTCTACATAGCACGTTTTCTTTTCTCTATTACACATTCAGACGCATCAGTGTCTTGCCCAATGACACCTTGGCATCCAGGGAAGCTGGGAATCGAACTGCTGACTTTCTGATTTGCTGAGTACAAAGAAAGACTTAGAAGGTAAATGCAGCTGGTGACATGATGGGATGGCGCAGGGAAGATGAACTAAGGCTGTGTTGGGATTGTCCACTTGTTCACTCCTCTGCCGACTGTATAGTGCTCATTATATAGAGAAGTCATTAGTGGGAAAGCGTAGACAGCTGCTGATGCTGTAATTATACAGCGTACACTCACAGTTACATGTCGCAAAACAAACACCAGCCGGATAGGGTCACACCATATCTGAGGTGAGGACAGCACAAGTTTGCAGTTTTGGCAGTTCACAGCACTGACATAAGACTTTATGACACATATGCAAACTTGTAGTTTTCTTTAGTGGTACTGTATCCATCTACACAGGCATTGACTGCAACAGTAACTATCAAATAATCGTCAATAAATAAAAGGAGGATCCTTTCCTCAAAGGAAAGAGGCTGCAGAAGAAGGGGGGAAAAAGAGATGCCGTGATTAAATGAACCCCAGTCAAATCTCAATTGAAGCAGAGCAAACCCTGAATTAATGGATATCATGAAAAGTCTGATGAGAGGGAGTGCAGTGTACGATGGAATCTGATATTACAGCTCTATGTGCATACATAAACTCATGTAATCTCATCATTTATTCACTGAATCTGTTTTCAGATATTGACATACCAAGTTTTTCACGTTTCAGTACTTTGATCCACCTGTTTTCATGTGCAAGTGAAAACTGTGCATACAAACTACTGGATGCATCCATGAAAAATGCATGTGAGAGCAACATCTATCACTAAGTAGAGATAATCATGTTCATTTCTATTCTAACCAGACAGCATTTCGTTAATTCTGTTGTTCATACAATGCAGATGGGTGCCATTACATGTTTTTTTAATTATTCAGTAGAGCTGTTCCTCATTATTATATCCTCATAACTTGCAGAGTTTTAAACTGTGAAGTATATATATACTTTAGATTCATACCAAAAACAATTAGAAATGTCAACAAATAACAGCCAATGCTTTTCTTGTAAAAAAACAACAACATAATACTGAAAAATTAATTGCAATACTGATACATAGCCAAGCGATTTAATTAAACATTTCTCCAGGTTCTCATTGTAAAGTAAAGTTATGGCTTACAAATTGAATCATTTTAAAAGTTTGAACATTAAAATAAACCACAAAAAATCAAGACACAGATAAAGTAATTGGTTGGAAGCTTAGACTTACCAGTGCAACATATATATAATTCCCAAAGCAGTAGCCTGAATTAGATATTGCTGTTCCTTATCTAACCAACATTTCTAGTGCCTCGGGTCTAACCCTATGACATATGTGTGAATGTACGAGGGTTGAATTGTGATCAATTTTGACCAATTAATGCTTATATTGCATGCACAGATTTTTTTTCTGGAAGACCATGGTTAGAATATTGGTTATAAATAAGGCAAATGTTTAATTTAAACTAGTTCTGTGAAGTTTGAGATAGAACACACTGGGCTCATTTGACATGATGTGACTGTGGTGGGACTGTTTCTGATCCTGTTCTGCCTTCACATCCACTCTCCACTCATATCCTCTCTCAGCTTATTGATGCAGCTGCTAACATGACAAGGGAGTGTCTCTGTAATGACAGAGATGCAGAATTGCTGGTTACAACCCCAACAAGGTGAAGAAGTGCATTAAATGTTACTCATTACTCCAACACTACTGTAACAGCTCTGTTGGAAGTCAAAAGCCTGAGCAGCAAGCTGTGCTGTCTTATTTCTCAGCAGTTGGTCAACATGTCTTGTCAGTCAGAACAAACCAATTTAAGGTGTCAAGAGTACTCCAGTGTCACATACCCACAGCTAGAAAACTGGTGACACCCAGTCCTACGAATGATTTATTGCACACAATCAATTAAAAAAACTTCATAATTTGACAGTTTGAGCACTTTGCAAATGCAAATGATAGTGTAGTACTTTTTGTTTATTAATTAGGAAACTAACCGAATGTGCTCTTTCGCTGACATAAGATATATTATCTCACATGCTCCAGTGAATGTATTTCTCATGGTTTGTCATTTGTCAGTGTGACATTAGCTGGATGGCTGTGTAACTCCAGTTAATCCATCACTAATTATTTCAAAATGAATTCAGGAAACCCTATTTCACACAGAACAAAAAAAAAACTAAACAAAATAAACCCCACTTACAACCACAAACATTTAGCTTTTGCCTGGTAAAATGGAACAACTGACCTTTTGTCCCTGATCAAATGACCACGCTGTTGTAATGGGTATTTTTCAGCATCTGCTTGATGTCAGCAGTGATGTAAACATGGGTGGACATGCTACTTTTCACAGAGAGCACTGCAATTGAGTTTTAAAAGCAGATGAACCCACCACAGCATCTCACATGAAGGCTATAAAATGGACAAGAACACTGACCTGCAGATAAAGTCTGCTCAGTGGCTGAGCCTGCTCATACTTCAGCCGTGTAGTGCTGAACCATTTAAATGCTTATCAGAAACTGTGGTCCCCACCAGCCCATAGGAATGTTGGTATCCATTTCTATTAAAGTAATTTACAGGCGAGTTCATGGGATAAACTAAAAGGGAAATAAAGGACATAACTCCAGTTGTGTGAGTACATGTGGAGCCATCACCTAATGTAACCACACTACTACTGGCTACTTTAAGCAGGTGTACCTGTATGTAGTGTGTAAAAAGATAAACGTAAGTATCCTGTGAAAATGACATAAGGAAGGGTTTAAAGAAGGGTTTTGGTAAACATACACTGCTTTTCTGTTGAATTCATACAGTGTATAGAATAACTATCATTGTCACCATGTTGTTGTCCACTGGTTTGTGCTGTTTTATGCTTTGAATTTTCAAATAATCAGTGGATCTGACAAATTGGGTTGCCATTCACTGCTAAGGAAAATCTGAGAAATGCATCAAAAAGGCGCAAAAAAGAAATGCGACTCAGGAACTTTTACATTAAATAATTTAAAGTGAATAAACTAGGCTGTGTAGTGTCGCCAAAGCGTGGCTGTGTAGGCTATGTTGCTAGGGGTTATAATTCATTAAAGGAAGTAGTTGTCCTGTGTAAGCAAACTTTGCAGAGGAAAAAACTGGTTATATATAAAAAACAGAAAACCACAAGACAGATTCCACTTTAGGAATTACTTTAAAGACTTGGAATATCTGGGATATTTTAAAGTATCTTGGAAGACAGTAAGTCTTCAGTAAGATAAGTAAGTAAGATCAGAAACAGCTGGTGAGTCCCATCATTTAAATCTTGGCCAGGTCAGATGAGATAGGCAAAAGTATGTTAATGTCCTCCAACACACTTCAAGTCTTCTTTGAAAACCACTTAAAGTGACAGTATAAATGTCATTGCACTGTAATGCATGTTTTTTCCATTTGAACCATTTCTATGAACCCTTTCTTATTCACCTTTTCTAAATGTTAATCAAAACAGCTGTTGAAACCTGGTCACTGAGATCTACAAACTCCCACAGAATAGAAGCTTGTCTGTCATAAACTGGACATTACCTTTACCAAATAATAAATTGAACAAATAATTAAGACTATAAACTCATTCAGAAAATATTTAGTAAGTGATAAGTAGTCATTTTTCAAAAGAATTCTATGTCCCATCTCTTGGTCATTAGTATACAAGTTTAGGTCTGTGTTGAATTAATCAGTGACAATTTTGAAATACAACTAAGCCTACCAGCTACTTGAAAATATCTATTCACATCAGATTTTTTCAATGGATTAAACAAACTACATACAATGGTTTTATATTAGATTTAGCTCCCCCACTCTCTTTCCTCTCTTCTTGCAAAGAGAAGTGAATTGAGTCCAAACCTCATATCAAGCAACGATACAGACCTTAAAGAGAAAACAAAGAAAGTAAAAGCTGCAGAATATTTTTTTTGAGTGGCTTAGTATAACTGTTAGCCTTTTGTTGAGGATAGTAGGAGATGTGAGAATTGGATGTTCGGTCTTTTTTAATATCTACAAACACAAGATGTCCATCAGAACTCTGAAGCCTGTTCTGCTGCCTATTACAAACAATCCATATGAGAATAAGATATTAACAGAATGTGGCTGTGAGAGTGTTTTTAATAAGAATGCAATGAAATGAATTTGGCTTTGAAATTAGTTGATGAATTGATGTCATCCAAGAGTACTGTTTCCCCCCTTGGGTACGGCTATTTGATCAAACTTTGTAAAATAAAGCAGATACGGATTAAAAGTGGATGACACAAGATATCAATGCAAGTAATAATCCACACTTGAAAGAAAGACCATCTTTGCATTTCCCTGTGGGTAAACACTGACATGTGTCTCCGGTGACAGTAGGCTGGCTGGAGCTTCTTGAGGAATCACAGTAGCAGCCGTTAAAGAAACAGATTGGGCGTCTCGCTTGGTGGATTGCACCACTGAAAGTCCAATTGAAAAGATTCCCAGAGGCAGTTTGTCTTATATTGTCGTTTGATCTGCTCTAAACTGTAAACAACCATTTTGTTTTAAAATTAGTTTTGGCACAAGCTCTTTCTGTATGGTTAGTGTAAAGGACACAATTGCTGAGTGTATTTTGTACCATTATGACTGCGTCTGCACCCTTGGGCGAAAGCTAAACCATAACATATTAATAAGAAATGGTTCACACAAGAACTGAAAAGTGGAAGCTTGTTTATATCAATCAATGTCATTTTGGGATATTCAACCGTTTAGGACATACATTTCACATTAGAGCTGCAGAGCTAGGAAACAGGATTAAGGAAGGGAAAACATTTTAGATTAAAACAGTGAAATACAAATCAAGATTAACACAGTAATGAAAAGAAGGATTATGGATTTGTCACACAAGTAAGCAGTACAGTCTAAATCTGGTGGTACAATATCTTAATACTTATTGCATGTTTTCAGTTAATATTGTTTCATAACTGCATTTTATTTCTCTTTTTTCTTATCTCTGCTCTGGGTTACTATCAGTATTGTATCAGTAAGAGATTTTCCTAAATGTAAACCGATTCCTCACACTTCTCCAACACTTCCCCAACCTGTATCCTTTAGATCACTTTTTAATGTACTGCACAAAGTTATGAAGAAGTGCAAAATAGCCTATTTTCAATGAGAGACCATGCTGTTGTTGCAAATTGATGAAAGAAAGTGACAAATAAGGAAGTCACCTGGTAGATTTCCTTTAAATAAAAGTAAACAAATTATGACAAAGCAACAATGAAGTGTGGAAGTCAGCAGTGTCAGGAAATGTGTCAGGAAGTGGTGACTGAATGTGTGTCGTGTGTAGTGGAGATTTTGAAGGTCCCAATACAGAAAGGGTTGATGCCTGGTGGTGCCTAGTAAAGAGACATTTGCCATTGAGACCTTTCACAATTAAAACATTTGCCATCCATCATATTTATGGGCAACAACAGAGATGAGCTGCCTAGGCTGACGATCCTTCTCGTTTGGTTAAACCTGGCCACAAGAAAATTGGGAAAGTCCTCCCACTGGTGACACCTTTCTTACTGGACTCCCCACTTGAAAATGGGGGAGAATCTTAATGTAGCAGGGAGAAATGTGCTGTCGATCCGCTCTCATGACAAAACAATTTAGTCACAGTGGTCAACAGTGCAAAAAGTTGACACCCTACATCAAACTAACTGTTCCAACATGCTGAACATCTGAATAATGTTTACTTTGCACTCTGACTCTTTTGTGCAACTCGTTCGGCGAAACACTTTTAATAGTAATTGTACTTTTCCGCTTCCCTTTTCATTTATGAATTTTTTTCATAATTTTCTGGGCATTTTTTTTGCCTTTAATGGACAGGATAGTAGAGAGAGAGAGAGAGAGAGATGAAAGGGGGAGAAAGACTGAGGGAATGACAAGAAGGATAGACTGACACAGTCGAGACACGAGCTGATGATCACTGCAACTGGCATCTAACCACTTGACCACCGACCCCCCTGTGATTTGTCACTTTTATACTGTGCTCTACCCTGCAAATGGCTTGGGTTAGGTGTTAAAAGTACTTGGTTAGAGTTAGAATTAATGTACATAAGGGACGGCCAACTCTGGTCCTCAAGAGCAGGTTTTCAATGTTTACTGATTCCTACTTCTGGTTCAAATCAATGCGTCATCAGCATACTCGTGCAGAACTGAACAAGCTTTTGAAAACATCTAAAAACTGAAGGACAGAGGCCCTTGAGGAATGGCGTTAGCTATCCCTGATGTACATGGTGGAGGTGTACATGTCACAAATGATATGATTAAACAACAAAACAAATCAAAATGACTACAGCTTACCCTTTTTGAAATTATGCTTTGCGACTCCTGTCATGTGACATGAACGCTGGCTGACATCAAACAACGGCCCAGGGATTTGTTACCATTTCACAAGAATGAAGCAGTGGATTGTGAAACTACTATGTCTTGGACTAGTGGACAAATTAACACATGATGTTTTTCCAAAACAAATTAGTTTTGTTGCCTAAAACAATGAAAATGAAAAAAGATGCCAAACATGGGTGTAACAATAAATTCCGATTCCATTCGAGGTGAAAGTCTTAAATATATATTCATAACACCGCAAGATGCAAACGCATAGTGGGCCACTGCCTTGTAAACTGAAAATGACTCAAAAGGGGTTAAAGTTTGATGCTAAGATGCTTCTCGTTCAGTAATAAGCTGGTGGTATCTCTTACTCTTTGTCTGATGGTGACACTTACAAAGGCTAAATTTAGCCACATGATAATGTGTGGATGGTTCTCTCTCATTGATAAGGTGAAATATTTTTCCACATAGTGCTGTATTATATAAAGGTCATTGTTAAGAATCAAGATAAAGTATCCGACTTAATTAAACACAACATGGGTAAACCAGTTTCATGGCAAGATGTGAAATCACAAAACTAAAATCTTTGGATTTATGCTGATGGCAACAGAATATGCATTTTCCCTTTATTTTTAAGCTTTTATTTATTGATATTATCCCCTTTTTGCTGCATGTTTTTGATCAGAATAACAGAGTCTGTGTGTCCTCAAAACTGTTACAATAAGTATTACAAAGAGAGAAAAAGGGGATTTAAGTCGCCTGACCTGAATGAACCAAAGAAATTAAATGAGGCAAAGTGAATCCATGGTTATACATTCAGAGTAATTCAAAATAGGTTCAGGTAGTGTAGATTTACAGCAGTGCTTGTACATTCTGAGCACATTCTTGTAGGTGGCCAGTGTGGCAATTATATCTCGACACTTTTGAATGGTCACTTTGACTCAAATACTACAGCTGCCTCCACCACCATGCCTCCACTACCTTTCCGTAATGTTAATTAAACTTAGACGAAGGTTAACTTTTGTCTTGTTTGATGCTCATGTTTTAGAGCTACCTTGGCTGCATTTTCTTTTTTTCACTGTATCAAATTTGAGGCTGCACGTGGTTTGGTGGTTAGCACCATTGCCTCACAGCAAGAGGGCTCCCAGCTCAACTCCCACCTGGGGCCTTTCTGTGTGAGTTTGAATGTTTTCTATGTGTATGTGTGGGTTCTCTGGCTTCCTCCCACTGTCACCAATTAATTGGTGTCTCCTTAGAAGTGAGTGTGGTTGTTTGTCTCATTTGTCTCTGTGTGGCCCTGTGATGGACTGGTGACCTGTCCAGGGTGTACCCCACCTCTCGCCAGATGACTGCTGGGATAGGCTCCAGCCCCCCTGCGACCTGACTGATGGATTAAGCAGGTATAGAAAATGGATGGAAATTTTAGGTATCAAACAGTTACTTGATTAACCAACTGAACTTCTGTGATTCTGTAAAACACCCTCCATTATTGTTGGCCTGAATTCAATAACTTGGAATAAAACTGTTGTTATACAAGCCTAGAAATGGATGAAATCCTACCCATCACCCAGCTGAATGAAGTTATTTTTTGTTGAAGTTTTGTTGTTCCTCCTGTATTGCTGGCATCCAAATCCTGTCAAATACACGACTGAGACAGGATATGTTAGAATACAGACATAAGACATATTTCTGCACAGAGTACGGTGGCGGGGGAAATGCAGGCTTCAGGTCCTTATTATGTAAGAAGAGGCTGTATCAGAGTGCAATTTCTCCAAGTGCACTGCTTCCTGGGTCACTATCAGTGGCTGAAGAAGGAGCTCATAATTCAAGACTCAGTCATCCATCTCTTCCCCCCTGCTAGCCCTCTATTTGATTCTGTCTATATCTGCCTCTCTGTCTGATTTTACTTCTTTCTCATTTTCTCTGCTCTGCCAGGTCCTGCTGAGGCCAGAGACAGACGTGTGGATTTTGGGGCTTTGAGCCAAGCAGCCTCCCAGGGAAATTACCTCGAGCTTGCTGGGCATTTAATGAGGTTCACAATGATTTATGCTGCCGTATGTACAGAAAATAGATCCAGGGACCTTCATATTGGCTTGTTACAGATTAATTCCACACTCTAATTTTACCTTGGATACATTTCAATATCATATTGACAGCACTGTGATGTCCTCTATTTATAGCTTTACAAGGAGGGAAATTAAAGTTCTGCTTAATTAAGCTCATGGATCTCTTTCGAAATGACATGTTGCAGGTTCATTCTGTTTTATTTTTGCTGAAAAGAACCTCAGGATGAAAAGATCTTGTGTCAGATGGACTGCTGTCCCATCTCAGCCGAGCTAAGGTCAACTCTCCATCCCTTTACCCTCTTTGTTACTCAAAGGTTCTCACAAGTTAATGCAGTGTCTCTCAGCGCTTTGACCTTGTGCATACACTCAAACCTGCTTGCCGACAAACCCCTGTATGACAGAAGGAGTAGATATTATCTACTGTCAAATGACTGTACAGCATACATTTCTCCAAACCATATTTGAACTGCTGTCTGTTTTTAGCTCATTGAAGTCGTCAGGTTATCAGTGTGGGATATTTTGAGGTGTCTCTGGGAGAACACTTATACTTTTTTCCACCTGATATTGGGTTCAACTGGGTGACACCAGGCTTGTTGGCTGAAATGAAGCTGCAGATGAAGCCAGACAGCCAGTGTTGTGCCTAACACTGAGTGTGTTAGGGTGCAGGGATTATCTGGCATCGGGTCTACACCTTTCCTCTCAATTTAGAAGCCAACAAGTCTATCTACAGATCAGTTAATAACACTTCTCTGTCGGCCAGGTCCTATAGGCTCCTTCAATTGGAGATCCTCTCACTGACCTGAGATTTGAAAGAGAGACCCCCTCCAGTGTCAAATCAAGCCAACACCTCTGTCTTGGTGGGCAAGCGTTTGTTGGTCATGATTAGCGGTGACCGCTAATCTCACAAGGACTGCCTTAAAAGCATCAAGTCACGTGATTTAGAATGTGAAGAACAGAACTTTTATCATGTCAAATTTTCCTTTAAGAATTTCAGACCTGAAACAAAGAACAAAGAAAATGATCTCTGCAAATCGTCAGGATTTTGTGACCGTTACCTCATTCCTTTACTTAAGTCTCTTTTCCAAAAGTAAACAGACAGATCTCACTGGGCATTTTTGTGCAATTTTCTCGCATGCTGGCGATTATCTTTTGCCTCATTTCACATAGTTAGACGTTCATCAAAGGAAAATAAATAGATTGATATATCTAAGCTAAGATTGTGATACCTTACAATGCAATTAAAGCACAGATTTTAAATGATAAAGATAATGGAGTAATTGTTTAACAGCAGTCAATAATAAATTATTTGGATATCAAGTAACATCTTCATATGTCTGACCATCATTTAGAAGTTAGTCAATAAGGATATCATTGCATTATGAATAAATAAATGATAATCTTTACTTATTACAAACAGTAATATATTGTATATAGCTATTGCTGAGGCAGGAAGGACCTCCTTTAGTAAAGAAGCCTCTGACTGAACCTACTCTGTTTA
Organism: Leuresthes tenuis; assembly: GCF_036924035.1. Classification (NCBI taxonomy): domain Eukaryota; kingdom Metazoa; phylum Chordata; class Actinopteri; order Atheriniformes; family Atherinopsidae; genus Leuresthes; species Leuresthes tenuis. The sequence goes on along the minus strand of NW_027325365.1, from coordinate 10,102,908 downwards.
ACCCCTTCATTATATAGAGGTTATACAGTGTATGGTATACAGTAGGGAATGCACCAGTTTTGTGGGCTAATACCAATATGATGTTGAAAATAATAATTTGGCAGATAGCCAGTAGCCAATGGCAAGTATTTGTTTCTTTCATTTACCAAGTAAAATAAATTAAATATGCATTAAAATGCCAGAAAAAACGGTATCAGCCCAACTTGATTGGCCAACAAGATGTTTTTGAAAAATAAAAAACAATGAATTGCTTGCTATGAAATTAAATTAAGCTGGATATTTGCTGAATCTGCAAAGTTTCAGGGCAACGCCGACGTAACGTCAGGAAAACATTGACCACTGGCATCGGTTTATGTTATCCTTTTTGCTGATAGGCAGATTGCAGTCAACAAGCTGAATATTGGCTGAAACCGATATTAGGCCGATATATCTGCACATCACCTGTGTTGTCCATTATGTTCCACAATTGATTCAAAATTCCTCTTTACATAAACAGGTCCAGAGACTCCACAGCAGTCCCCAGCACAGAGGCATCCTTTCTTTATAATTTTTGATTCTTTGAATTACTGGCTATTATGCTGCTCTCTCCAACAGATGGCTGCAGATCAGATTGCATTATCCACCACAGACTTGAAGAAGATTTGCAACATCTTGGGGCAAATGTTGAACTACTAAGCTTCTTGAAGAAGAAAAGTCTGCTCCGTCCCTGCTTGTAGACAGACTCAGTGTTGCAACTGCAGTCTAGTCAGCTGACCAAGTAAACTCCCAGGTATCTACCGCTACCTCCTCTCTCAGAAAAGACTATCAAAGTATTAAAGTAGTAAAGTCAGAGCATTACTAAGAAAATAAAGTAATCATAATAACTTGCCAAAATTTGGAAGTGATGGCACAGTAAGCAGCTAAAGGCCTGGTTCTTCACATTAATGGCTTGTAACAAGTTTTTTAAATTTAGCATATTGTAATGCTAATTATCATTCAAAAGTTGTAGTTCATTCATACTTTTTTTCTGGCAATGTCTCAGATTAAAGGGGCAGCCATGTTTCATGTCATTTTTTCTTTTTCTCATTTCCTGTCAACTCTGATAAAAGCAGAAAACTGTCCTTAAATGCCCTCATTACAGTGGCATGATGAAAAATATTCCAAAGACAGAGAACCTTACTCTAAAAAATGCCGTTCCAAACTGTTTTTGTGTTGCTTTGCTCAAGTTGTGTCAGTCTGAGGAATTTGGTGCCGGATAAAAAGTTGTTTTTCAGATTTTGTTGTTTTGCTGTAAATTACCCTAAGCTGTGGGTAGTGGTGGTCAATTTTTTATTAAAAACATGCAATTACACTGCATGCTCAGTAAAATGCGTCCAAACAATACATTGGCTCACCACATTGATATATTTATAGCTGCTCTAAGTGGTGGTTAGCACAGTTGCTTATGAGTGATAAGGCCCTGGGTTTTAACCTTGCCTGAGGCTTTTCTTTGTGGGAATGCATATTTACTTTGTACCAGTGTGGGTTTTCTATATGAGCCTGTTTCCCTCCACGCTCCAAATGTAAGGTCAATTGGTGATTCTAAATTAGCTGTGAGTATGAGTGAGTTTGGTTTGGCGCTGTGATAGACCAGCAACAGTGCACCACAGTGCACCTCGCTCCTTGAGTCCTGTCAGCAGGTATAGACTCCAGCCTATTGTGACACTGAACAGGATAAAGCAGGTAGAGGAAATTAATAGCTGCTTAATTCATAGCTACCTGGGCTTTCTGTGATTTGCCCAGCAAGTGTTTGTGATGAACTCTGAATTCAAATGAAAAATATAGTAGTGTTTATAAATGTCAATTGCAAGTGCCTTTAATGGTGGCTATAGGATTTATTTAACCACTGAACAGGGCCACACTGGCTGTTTTCCTAGTTTCCCGTTTCAGAAAGGTATCAATATGCTTCTCTAACTCTCTGCCAAAAAATGAATGAGCATATTTCCTAATATGTCAAACCTTTACTTTCAGGCTTTATGTGCTGGTTCAAGGAGACAGGCATCTAGATTTGTAGAGTTTAACGTAAAAATTAGAAACAGTATGATGGAAATTGAAATGGAAAAAGGTGGCCAATAATCTTGAGTTGTAAATACGAGCTCGCGCAGGACCTGCCACTTGTACATCTATGAATCTTGGCTTTTACTGGTTCTGGATGGCTTGCTGTTCCTCCCTGTGATCACTGTCCAGCCCTGAGCTAGCAGGGAAAAAAACAGATTGTACAAGTGGCCAAGTATCACACATTAGTCACATCCAGATTGCCAACACTGCATATCTCTCCCCTTTGCACATGCGTACCTCTAGGGCCTGTAGACAAATGCATCTACATGCGCAAATACACAACCAGGGAGCATAATCCTGTGCTTGTGTGTGCATGCACAAATGCACCATGCTCCCCACCTGTTCTCACATCTCAACACTGAGCTCCTGTTTCACTCACTGCATACTGTACATGGTTTCCAAAGTGTTCCATTAGACTCACTGCTGCTTCGCACAGTGCTGTATTGCAGGTAGTTGGCTTAATTTAGATGAACATATGCTCCTCTTTAAGTGGACCGGGTTTATCTGGCTTTGTGTCGACTTGCAAGGAACTTTATGTCTGTCATGACTAATAGACGTTGTGGAATTATTGTGTCTTGTTAGTACAGTCAGAGATAAAGTCTTCTTTTCACAGCAGAAAAGTATCGATCAATTAAAGAACACTTTTTCACTGATCTTAAGGTTAAGCTCTGTTTCCCTCATTTGGATTTGAGCGTGTTGCTGATGGACAGCCAAAGCCAGACAGCCTGACACTATCTAAAACTACCATGGGTGTCCTGGAGGTGACAGAAAACAAATAGAGTAATGTCACCACTCCTCTGAATCTCTTATGTTACACTGGCTGACATTGTCCACTGCAGCAAGCACCTACCCCACTCAATAACTAATTACAATCTCCTCAGCCTCCTCTGCCTCCTTGATACCTCCATTTAAAGGCGAGCCAAAGGACAGGATGTCTGTTAATTAAAAAAGCTGCCTCATGATCGCTACAGTATTTTTCCTAATTCTTCTCTCATGTTGACACATTAAGTAACTGGACCTGGGGCTTATTTCAAGTTAATTGATGCATCACGTCTTTAGGTGCAATCTGTCACGGCTGTTACACAATATTGGGAATTCTGACATTTTTCAGATATTTCGGCACTAATCATTACTTTGTTATGATTTATTATCACTGGTATATCATTATCTAATTTAGAATTTTCCATCCCATTGGACTACCTCATAAAAATCAAATCAATGTAGTGTTTTACTCTCACACAACGAGTGTGATTTTTAAAAAATAAAATCAAATATGATCAAGTGAAGGCAGTAAAGACATTCATGTTAGAGACATTTATATATTAGATGTGTGTTTTAAAATTGACCGGCGACCTTTCCAGAGTGTGCCCTGCCTCTCGTCCAATGACAGCTGGGATAGGCTCCAGCCCCTGCACGACCCTGAGTTGGATATATGTTTTGAATTTCATTGGAAAGTCAATGTTTCAAGGTTACATTTTCATAGGATTTAAAAGGAAAATATGTAATTTTCCCTGAAACTGTGAAATTTTGACTATGACCAGTGCAATGGCATGACTACCTAATGTCTGAGGATGTCTGAGAATTAGTTTTACACAAGTAATATTTGACTGATTTTGTGTCATATTCTATGTACAGCTCGCAACATTCGCTTTACAAAAAACAAACAATGTCTTCATTTTTTTTCTGTTTTATTTCTCTGTTGTATTTTTGAAGAGTTTGTTCTGTAAAGGTATTTGAGTTGCTGTTATGCTTGAAAAGTGCCATATAATTAAGGCTGAATTGAGATGTTTTGAAAACATGAAGAAGGGAATATTTTTGGATTTGGAGGCATTTTGAGGAGACTTGAGGAAAGCCAGAAAAGACGGAATAAAAATAATATAATATATATAACAACAGTATATTCAAGATAATTGTGTGTATCAACTGTTTTTTTCCCCCATAGTATCCCATCTTTTCAGAAAACTGTAGGTAAAGTTTTAGCCAATATCTATTTGCACATCATTAATGTTTCTCCTCTCGTGGACGAGGTGGCAGCAGGCAGAGGAGAAAACATTGTCTCTGGTTTTCTCCTTAGGGAAAGCCTCACAGGGAAAATATTGAAGAAGGTCATCAGTATCGACATTAGATTTCTCGTTCCTCCCCCATGATAACTTCACAACGAGTCTCCCTCTCTTCTGGATCTCCTTGTCAGTGGTTTTGAGAAGTTCTGGTGCAAATTGCTGCCCTGAGTATAAATAGGCTGACAGTCTGGCAGGGCCAGGTGGTCTGATCTGCCAGTTCACTGTCCTCCTCGCTGCCTGGCACCGCGCTGAGGCTCTGAATATGATGTTTACCCCACATTCACAGTGACCTCAGATTGTCCACAGATGGCACAGTTCCCTGAGAAACTGTAATGGTACAGCTCTTTTGATGAATAGATTACAACAATGTCTCCAAAACTACATTTGCTATCAAAGATAATCATAAACGTGTCATATTTAGGTTACTCTGTAGGTGCACAGCGCTTATATCCAATGACATGTCTGCATTATAATCAACATTTAGATGTTGCTTAGCTACAGTAACTCTCATATATGAAAAACATGTTTGTTGCTCTAACCTTGACCTTTTATTTAATTATCCTGATTAATTTCAAAATATGAAAAGGTCACCACTGTGAGAACAGAAAATCTTTGCATTGTCTGTTTTTTTTTGCTGATGTAGCATGTGGGGGGATTTAATGGCACTTTGTTGGTCGACACAATGATTTATCTCGCAAAATTAGGTGTTGTATGCTATTTGGGTCACAGCCCTGTTCACAGTGAGATGCCAGTGTGCAACCCAACAGTGAATTTAGCAGTAAATTGCTTGTTAGAGGCTTAGGCATTTGTTTGCATGATTCTTACTCTTGGATTTGTGGTGTTATGTATTTTTCAAGTACACTCAACAAATGGACAGAAAAGGCTGTAAATTGAATTGCTCCGGTTCCTCAGTAAATCCAGCCAGCGACATTGTGTCTCTGATCCTTTTTCGAACAAGTGATATATTTCAAGAAAAAAGTCGTTAAAAAAATGTATTTTTTTACTATACAATAACTTTTTGCATCTCATAAAGCAGTCTTCATAAAAAAAAAACATGATAATGATGACATGAAAGATACAAGATGCAAAAAAAAATGGATTTATGTATCTAAAAGTAAATCCTATTTTTGTTTCACTTGGTGTTGCCTGGAGATGAGTTCACTTTTCTGGGCCTGTAGCATTGTCCTCCGAAGGTTATCGATAAATGGCTGTGATGTGTATTTCAACACAACAGTGGCTAGTTAGCTCAACAGGTTTGGCAATAAATATGACTCAGTTATCAGATGGGGGAAGAAAAGTTTTAAGGTTGTGAGTACAATCCCCACTCGTAATGTCAATTTTATTGCTCCCTCCATAAAAATATTGAAATACATTAAAATAATATTAACCATTTGTTTCTTTCTGTTAAAAGATGTTTAAGTGATAACTGCAAAACCTACATTTTAATTTATTGTAACATAATTTAAATCAATTCTGTTTCAAATGCAGTGAAAGCATCTGTTGGTCTGATTTATGCAACCCACTTGAGTCACTTTTCTGTTGGAATATAAAAATCAGTGTGAGTATGAATCAGTGCGTCATTGCAGAGAAGATAACAGAATAATTCTCATGATCTCCTGTCTGGTCTCTCTTCTCTGCCCTTCCTTTTTGTTCTAAACTATGGGGGTCCCCTCTGTTTTCCTCGTCGCACCTCAGTCTGCCTTTCATCTTTAAATTACGCTGTCTATGTAATGTAGCATGCAGTGAACTGCCACTGAGTCATAAGATATTGTTTCCCACTCTAACCCAATTCTCCTGTTGAAGTGGGAGAAATACAATTACTTCGCAAGCACTATTTCCATAGTGACATTTTGAAGGTGAGATAACTAATGTCAGTCTGACTGCAGCTTGACACTTCTAGTGTTAAAACTCTTTAGAGGGTAAAGTGTGGAGACTGAAATCACTCTATTGTTTGAGGATCACTTCAGATACACTCATTTGTAATAATATTTGTTTGTGGTACGACTGGGCATTTGATGTTAGAAAAAACTATACTTTCCAGACCCAGATTCTTTTCAGAGCCTGAAAATAACTAAGCAGCTAACGATTCAGATTTAGTCCCCGTTTGAAGAGAAAACTAACATGAATGTTTTTTTTATTTTTTTTAAATGGATTCTGCAAGTCTCTGGGCATATACTGAGAGATGAGTACAACTAATTTGCTATATCTTTCCATATCTGGTGTGCAGAAGTTTGTTTAGATGCTGTGACTGTCGTGTTTTTTTCATCAAAGCAGTTTTGGTGCTGGTTCCGAGCCGGAGCGCCAAAAAACTGCTTACGTCAAGGCTGGTGGCAGGGTTTTTTGAGACCATCCTTTAGTTCTGTTGCTATAGTCCGAGACTGCTGGGGGACCTCCCATGAAGCACCTTTCTTCACTCTGCTCCCTTTTACTCTCCATTTATGTATGACATTAGTGTTGTTATTAATTTGTATTTTTTTTTCTTCAAAGCAGGTATCTATGGCCTTGTGTTATGATGCATACTGACCCCACTTTCCTGTCCTCTCAACCCCCAAACGATCCAATGAGACAGCCGCCCTTCCTGAGTCTGCTTTGAATTTCTGAGTTTTTTACCTTCCACCGCCCCCTCGTGCATGCTCAGGATGGGGGACTGAATCGGAGAGATCTGCTGATTTCCTTCCCTTTTTTGAATTGACATTGAATGGATCGGAGCCATTTGGATTTTAATGAATTTCTTATGTGTTATGGCTGTTATGATAATGAGTTGGGACCGCACGGTGGTGTGGTGGTTAGCACCGTCGCCTCACAGCAAGAGGGGCCTTTCTGTGTGGAGTTTGCAGTTTCTCCGTGTGTATGCGGGGGTTCTCTCCGGGAACTCCGGCTTCCATCCAAAAACATGCATGTTAGATTAACTGGAGTCTCTAAAATTGATTGTTTGTGTAGTTATTTGTCTCTGGGTAGCCCTATGATGGACTGGCAGCCTGTCCAGGGTGTACAGTGCCTCTTGCCCAGTGATGGTTGGGATAGGCTTCAGACCCACTGCGACCCTACAGTTGGATTAAGTGGGTATAGAAAATGGATGGATAATGAGATGGATTATAATTAGCTTGAATTGGACTGTATCTGTGAAGTGTGATTTGGCGCCGAATAAATTAAACCTAATTCAAATAATTCAGAGATTTGAAGTAGCAGTGAAAGAGCATGAGGTCCTCTTGCTTTCTGGCTATCTAATATTGCACATCGCCAGCTGTGTTTGTGAACGCTAACCAATACGCTGTATGGATCAACATTCATAGCTGTTCACAGCTAAATTGTAGCGTTTGCAGCTGAATTCTATAAACATTGTCAGGTGTTTAAAGATCCTGCTTGAAACAGTGTATACAAATCCTTTTTTTATTATTGTCCATAAATACCATTTAGTGTTTGACAAAAAATAATAATAATAATTAGAGAATGTTCATAAGCAACGGCTGGTGTAGTCCGGTAATATTAAGAAATCAGATGCTCGTAAAATGAGGCAAACACTAAGTTTTTAGTATAAACTGACTCCGTGCGTGGTGGTTCTTTACAGATACGGTAAAGGGAGGGTTAAAAATATGGTGGAAGAAACATTTAAATTGAACCAAACTAGCTCTTAGCTACAACCAAATTATACCTGGCTCTAAACCAACCTTTAACCAGCACTGGAGATGCTTTGGTTAAAAAGGGATACGTAAGGCAGCATCAGCATTATTGTTTTGTGTGTGTGTATTTCGCACCCTCAACTTTTAACTTTAAACTGGTCTCCTCTATGTGATGTCTACATCCTCTGACATGGAGGAAGGAGAGATAGACCATAGCATATTTAAAATCTGAACAGAAATTAATGCAGTAAACAAATATTCAGTGTTCTATTAAGACATGTTTCGGAAATCATCAGCAGTTGAGCGAGCTGTAAACAAAACACTGACATGTTATTACCTAATTAACAAAGATTAAGTCACTTCTGTTCCTTCCGGGTACTCCCGCTTCCCCCCACTGTCCAAAAACATGCATGTTAGATTAATTGGTGACTCTTGTCACCAAATTGTCCTGAGGAGTGAGTGTGAGCACGTGTGTGGTTGTTTGTCTCGTTTGTCTCTGTGTGGCTCTGTGATGGACTGGCAACCTGTACAGGGTGTACCCCGCCTGTCGCCTGATGACCGCTGGGATAGGCCCCAGTCCCCCCGCGACCCGACCGACGAATTAAGCGGGTATAGAAAATGGATGGATGGATGGATAAATCACTTCTAGCTGGCCCTATATCCTGAAATGTCATTTGTTTAAAGCCTCACTTCTTTCTTTCTTTCGTTTTCTTTTTTCTTATCAAGTAAAGAAAGTTACTTGGAGATATTTAGCCATGTAGTGGCTCTGAGCCAATACAAGAGGCCCCTTTGTCAGTGGAAAGATCTTGTAAGGCCGATCAAGATCTCACTGATACAGAGACCCAATTAGTCATTATGCTGCTGCACTACCAGAAAACACACAAAAAAGAAGAAAAAAAAACAAACAAATAGAAAACAACACTAATTCTGAGCCAAAGCTGAGACTTAGGTACGTGTCTTGGACTCAGTACAAGTTAATTAAATGATGAAGATATTCTTCAATATTTAGACACATACTTACCACATCTGTTAAGAGGGTATTAAGCTGCTGTGGACAGATGAAAAACATTTGACTAACCTAGCTTAGTGTACATAGGGTCAGTCAGCTAATTAGTCAAATTTTTGCATCTATTGCATTTCTTTACTAATTGTGTATTCCTATCCCAACAAATCCCCTGAAACAATAAAAAGTGGATTTTGTTGTCTGATGATGAAGATACTTAGAAGTGAGAATTGTTACTATGTCCTAGCAAGGTATTTAAATAATTTAAACTGTTTAGACAAATAAGGAGAAATATGACTGGAAATGTCTCACTTTGCCCAACATTGTTGGATGAGGGAGCTTCAAACCTCCTCAACTTAAATTTCACAGTGTTAATTTATACACATTATAAAACATGATAGAATAGACATAGAAACAGCAAAAAAACACGGTTCAGTTTTTTAAAATTATATCAAGAGCAACCCAATAACCCTTCTCACTTTGACATCTCTCTAGAAAAGTTTAGTTTTTACAAAGTTCGATCAACAAGCTTACGTGGAAACAAATGCTGCAAAAACATACGATTTTTAGACCCAACGCTAAAGTAAATCACAAAATTAATATTTTTCCACCAGATTCCCTTGTCATTACTTCCATCCACTTGCCATCTGTGTACCTGTTTACATGCTACCTTCCATTTCTCCTCCCTTTGCGTTCTTTATCTTTGCCATACCTGGAGGCCAGCTTGTCACCAGCAGACGTGGATGTCTAATGGTTGTGGGAGCATTTTTTTAAAAACTACGCCTGCAGCTAGCAGGAAGCCTGACAGGCTGCAGGGAGAACAGAGGGAAGGTTTATCTGGGAAGACAGGCCCTACCCTCTATCACCCTGCCAATAAAGACAGCAACACAGGGCTTGGAGCTCCAAAACCAGATAAGACCCCAGACGAAGCAGCACTGCAGCTCGACCCCACTCACTACATTGGATGGGGAAAACTAGAGACCGTACGTGACCATCTGCTCTGACAATTCCCTTTCTTCTTGGCTTCTTGCAAAACCTGTTTTAATTTCCCCAAAGATCTGAGCTCACTGACGAAGTGTTGAGATGCTGATTATAACTGGATAATGCAGAGGTAGAAAAATATTGCTTCATTGATCATAATTCTCCAAATGGATTTTTCTCTCCCACGTGAATAAAGATCATAACCAACTTAACCACCTGAGCATCCAAAGAATCTTAATGTTCTGTTACAGTTGGTTTTGTGTGTATTTTAAATAACATCATATCAGTTGCAAAGAAGGGGAACTCTTTTAATGTATATGGGATTATTTTATAAAGCCTGATGGTCCTTTCATAGAAGGTCTTCTGCTACTTTCTCTTATTTGCTAGTTTTATGGATTGGCTGAAAGACACAAGCCGGAAACACTGTGAAGGTCTGCTCCAGGATAATGGGAATTTCTTCATCCCCTCTGCCATTAAGCTTTTAAATGCTGCCTGCAGCAGTAACTGACCTTGTGGCAAACATTAATAATATATTGTGGCCATTTATTAATTTATTTGCGGTTAAAAATGCATTCACAGAGTGACTCATTGTTTCATTATGTTTTCTTTATATCTGGGATTCTTTGGCTCATTTGTTGTAACTTGCATGTCAGTCTGGCTCAGGTGCCCATCTGTTAAACTGTCAAAGTGTCATTACTGACATTAAGTTTGTATGTTCCGGATTGTGTTGCTCTGTTGTGGGTTTCATAGAATTGAAATACATTTTTTAAGATAAATAAAGTTGTCTGAATCTGAATCTATGGTTAGAAGAAGAACCTGACTTCGTCACTATGGCGACTGCAAGGTTATCTGTCTTCCTGTATGCATGAGATGGACCGCTTCCTAAAACGTCTAGTCAACTCTGATTGGTCAGTTTCAGTGGCCTGATCAAATCCCTCCCACAATTCTGTATCAGCTCTGTTGAAGGTTGAAATAAAAGAACAAGAACAAAAAACATTTAATTAGATGTAAAAATAATATGCACCCTTGCTGGATGAGTCATCAACACTTTGGAATAGTTTTCCATATTGTTAAAAGCTTTAAACTATCATTAAGAACAGGTCACCTACAAAAGATATATTTTTGCAGTGCTGTGCGAGATTATGGTGCAGATGAACCACGGTGCAAGAAACAAAACATTTACACAATTGATTTAATTTAATGGAGTACTTAAAACACATTTAATTCAGTGTATTTAGAGTATTCAGTGTTCATTTCTATTGAAATTGGGTTCCACTCGATACTCATTCCCTTTGGCACAAATAAAGTCTTTTCATGCTTATTTGTCAACTCTTTTTGATAGAGTCTACCCATTTTTCACACTTTTTTTTTCTGATCTCATAGTAAGACCCCAAAACTCTGTTGGATTAACGGAGTTAGACAAAAGGAACTTATCAATTCTTAACAGATAAGAATAATTTATTCATCCATAATCAATCCGACCTCGTCCAACTTGAAAAGATGCCGGCTTTGCGTATGACTGTTTGTTAGCATAAATCAAAGAGGCCAAATATGAAAAGGATAGTAAGAGGTGACAGCAGAGGAACCTGAGGAAGAGGTGCTTTTAACAGTCAAAGAGATGCTGCTGCAAGAGGACAAAACAGAGCTCAAGCTTCAAATGAAGCACGAACAATGATTAACGACCAAGTTGTCAATCATGACTTGGGTCAGGTCTATTCTGAATGAGAATGCTGTGGCATGTATTATAGTTTTAATGTGATGCCTTTTTGGAAGAAGCAACAGTGTCTTCTGTATATTCATTAATCAATCCCGTTTGTGTGACTGTCACCATGTTGACATCCTTTTATTTGATAGAATGCTACCAAACAATGGTGGCAGAAGAAAGATCTGAATAGTTGCCAGATCTTTCTTAAAATTCAAATTTAGTCTAGACCTAAAGCCATTTGCTATTTATTACATTATGGAGACATGTACTTGTACCAACCACTCCGGTCAACTTCTGCTCGAATACAGTTGTCAAAGTAAAACCATTTTGTTTCTAGAAGTCACAGATGCATGTAATCAGCATGTCACGGCAAACACTTGAACAACATGCACAGGTGTTTGCTTTACCAACAGGTAAACAAGAATATAACTGGAAGTTGGAGGTTAAATGAGTCATTGAACTTTTGTCATGGGGATCAGGTTTTGACTACAGTTGGACATTATGGTTTCAGTCTCTGATGAAACAGCTATTTAAACAGCTTTCACTCATTCATCCATAAAGTTTAGGCACAAAAGTGACTTGGAGGTTTGGAAGAAAAATTCATGATTTCAAAACCCTGTTCATTCCTCATACAGTTCATTTGACATCTATGGTTTGCCGAAACATAATTTAGCAAGATTTCACACTTGTGACTGGGCCGCATGCACACACTAGCATGACCGCTTATTGTCTGAAGGAAGGAACGATTTGTATATCTCTGTGCTTGATTTGCAACTCTGTGGGTACAGACTGTAAATCTGAGAGCTCCATCTATAAACCGCCAGTTTTATATATGATCCTACAGATCTCAGCTGATGTGAGTGTGCTACAAACAGTAATGCTTACTCTGTGAAGATGTTTAACATCTTAGATGATTACAAAGTTACATAGTGAGTAGTTACCCTACATCATAGCTAAAGTGACCAGTGACAGTTGCTCCAGTGTTTTGGTAAAAAAAAAAGACCACCTTGATCTGTTATGCCACTTGATAGCTCAATCTATACACATTTTACTTTGAAAATTTTGACTTTGCACCATCAGGATGACAATACATTATATTGACGATACCACCTGAAGCAATCCTCCCCTTCAAACTGTCAAAAGTATTTGGAGCACACAGTCCAGCTTCGCAAGTTCTTTAAAATTATCATTCATGGTGTCATGTTTAACAGCATTTTGAAAAAGAGGAAAATGGACAATGTAAAATGCAAGAAAAACATCAAATCACTGGTTGCAGAATTTTCTTCAAAACTCCATGGAGAGGAAGAAATATTCAATAGAATTTAAAGCTCCCGCTTGTGCGGTAAAACATTCTCATTATCAAAAGCTTTTGTCTTCTCAGAGCAGAAAATTGCCCGGTTTCTTGCAGAGAATGATGGTGAACCTGAAAGAAGTCACCAGACGTGCTGAGAGGACAGGTAGAATACCAACTTAAATCTAAACTCATACATTATACATGAAACTATGTGTTGAGAAGCCTCTCATGTTTACACTATACATTCAAAGTACAGCTGACATCTAACATATTGATAACATTAAGGTCTAGCACAGTTAGTTTTATCCACATTTCACAAGTATAAATGAAGTGCACTGCATTGCATCTTTAATATGCTATTAAACGCCGAGTAACAGATGAAAGCCATTTAATCAATAACTCACTCCAAAGGCCCTCATGCTAATGTGTACTGAAAAGGAATTCATCATGTATATAGACAGTGTGACAGTGATGAACAAACTCACAGAAATCAGTACCCTGTTCAGACTGAAGTGAAACAGTAAGCCTCATTATAAGAGCTGCAGGATAAGAAATGAACTGCTTTTTGATTAATCTAATTTACACCACATCAATAGGAAGTGGGCTGGTCTTGGATGTGAAACTCCCAAGCTGAAAACCATTTTGGCTCTGCTTTAGACACTTGCGAAGTTTTGTGTCCTACTGGAGTGAAAAAGGAGGTGGAGACAAGCACCTGACATAAAAAAGTGTAGATCCAAAAAAGAGGAATACATTATGAAAGTGTTTTGTTAAATAATATTTGCTTTTATCTCTGCAAAGTGGTTTATTAAGGTGTAAAGCAGATCTCACACTAGGATTGTTTAACTCATGCAAGTTTCCTTAAAACATCAGGCCACATGTCCATTTTCTCTACAATGAAAAACTTATTTATAATGAATAACGTCAAGCACAGTAGTAGATACTACCAACACATTGTCAGACAAGACAGAAAAGCAATTATAATTATTACACTTAGAAAAGGACCTCAGAATAGATCTCTCAAGTCTAACGTAACCTAACCAGGCAACTAAAAAAAAATCCTAGAACTGGTTTATATTGATGGATGAACATTGAACTTTGAACATTACTGCAAGCGTTTGTTTAAACACCTGATGGAAATCTTTGCTTTTGTAACATGATATTAATGTTCTGCATGAGAGCTTTTTGCAAACAAAAGTGATATTTTGGTGAGCAACTTTTATTTGAGGCCTGAGAGGGAAATGTTTTGAAACAATTTATGTTGAAGCTAATTAAGATCACCTAAGAGCAGAAAAATCTGTCAACAAAACTTTTTTCAACGTAGGTCTACCCACATGGAAAAAAAAAAGGTTGACTCGTCATCTTGACTGCAGACAGGTTTGTGTCTCTACTCTTTGTACTTTCTACCTTTTTTTTCTGAGTGTAATTAACACACCAGAGAACATTGAGCAAACAGCAGGAAGCAACATGGAGGCTGGTGACATGACCCTGAAGTGACTTTTCTTCTTCTTCAGTCTGGAACAATTTCAAAATGATGCAAACAGAGGCTGATGTAATTTCAAGCTGAGAAAACAGGGAGTTTCAGACAGAGGTGACAAGCCTTCCTTACCTCCGTGATAGAAATTGTTGATTATAGCATTTCATTGAAGGGGCAAAAATTAGTGTGCCCAGATGGGTTCCATCACCACTGACTGGTGCTGGAGCTGATGAATAGCCGGGACAACTGCAATCATTTGACCCACGAAGGAAGGATGATTATACTCCTCACCACGGAAGGCAAGAATCAGATGATAATGGGTGTTAATGGGTTTTTTGTCATTTTTGACAAAAATGTCTGTCTTCCTTTAGAGTTGGGGGACGTAAAGCAAAAATGCTAACCTTAAAATTTCAATGGGCTGTAGAACTGAGAGAGAACCACAGCAGCTCAATCCCATGGCAGAACGGGAAATTGCTAAACAAAACATTGCAGTTGTGTCACGATTATGCCATGTGAACAGTGCTCAACATCACGCCAGGCATATTTTATCATTTCACATTTTACAACTGTGGATTATGACAATACATTTTCTATCAACTTGCATTAAAGTAACTTTTATTGGTGTGGTTTAAAGTTGAACACAATTTGTATAGGTAAATTTAATGAAATAATAAAAAGACAGCTTAAACTTTTAGATGTTTATTGTAACCCGAAGTGTTTGCAAACCTTCAGAAAGAACTAAAAAGATTTACTTTGCTTTGGTTTTCAGCTGATTGATGTTTCCACACCATGTTGACAGTAAAATGTAAGCAAGCTGGCATTTAGGTACGGTAGTTGTCAATTTTATGTGCATGTTTTCTGAGACAAAAACATCAGTATCCTCCTTTGAATATTGTAAATTACAATATTTCAGTGTTCCTACCTTGGTGAGTGAACAGAGTTCCTGCTTAACATACTATATTTTGAATAAGGCAGAAAGTTGTCCTTCCTTTCCTGGTTCTTCTTTTGTTTCATTGCTGCTGCTTTGGGTCCCTTGTGTGTGCACAAGGTCTTATGGGAAATAACTACATTCAGTTTGTTCTGCACGTGGATTCAGTTCTGTGTTTGGCCAACCATGTCAGACACTTGAATCACACAGGGGCAGAATTCCTCTGGGCCTTTCCAGTTTGTCACTGTGAATGTAAAAACAGGCTTTATTCCCTCAAGCTTAAATATTACCATGAATATTATAGAAGCAGGTAAAGCAAGTATTGAAGTGGGATTGGAGAAGAGTTACATTTTCCAAGTCTCTGTGATATTAAGTTAGTGGCACAATAACAAAGAATTGTCATCTCAGAGTGAATGTAAAAACAGTGATCAAAATCAAATAATTATTAGAAGAGGTGGTTTGAGAGTTGTGATAGAAGATAGTTGTGAAAATATACTTGTGAAAAAGATTTATTAGAGCATAAGTTATATTGAGGACAAAAAGAGGGAGGGGGGCACTCCAGAGAGGAATTCATTAGGTTCGGGTCACCTCCTTCAACATTTTGTGCTGATAATGTGGGGGAACAAAAGGCATTGCTAGGGATGGGATTCACAGCATTTCTTGCTGCTTGCTATTTGTTGTGCGCGTCAGCATATTCTTCGCTGGGCTTGTCTGGCAAGAAATTAACTTAGTCACAGAGGTCTGAAACAATAGCAAGTAGAAATTACAGAGCCAATTGCAGCACCTCAACAACGGTAAAGCCATTTCGCTCCAGCAGACCACTTAATAGCTTTGGCTGATGCAGAGTTTGGAAATCCATCAGTCAACAGGGTCAGACGGCGATGAGCAGCCTGCTCAGCTACACAACCAGTGAGTGAGCGGAAACAATTGCCCTGGCCTCATCTTCAGGTCATTCGGTGTCCGACCTTTCACACAAAGTTTGATTTCTGAAATTGTAGTGCGGAAAAGACAAGAGAAAAACCTTTTTATCTATTTTTGGACTGAAATGCAGATTCTGTGTTTCCCATGGACCGCTGGATCCACTGTGGTCTAAAACCCTGGAAAGATTAAGAAAATGACTTTACTGAGGTATAAAAGAGTGACTTCTTTTCTTTGCTTTTGTGTGACAGGCAGGGCTGAGTTACAGGACAAACACTCAGAATTGAGGCCACAGCGGAAAGAATTAAGCTTTTTATTCTATTTTTTTTCTCTTATCTGCATTTACACAAAATCTAGTCCTATTCCTTCCCACTGGTCTCTGCAGGCTTATTTGTGCTGTAGATAACAACTGGTGTGAAACAATCTTTTTTCTTCCTTAGAGCTGCTACTTTGGTTGTATAATTGCCATCCCTCATCTAATTCACTCTTTAACTCACATGAACACCGTAGCTATTATATGCAGCAATTACACAGACAGGTGCGCTCACAAATTTTACCTGAAACAATTCTAGCTTCATCTGGATTGTGTTTGGAAATGCAGACTGAGCACTCTGAGCAGGGGAGCTTTTGGGATTTTTGGGGCTCCAGGTTTGTGCTGGCTCTGACCCTTTTTTTTAAGCATTGCTCTTGGTATTTAAGCAGATTTCAGAGATAAAACACCATGCACTAAATAAGAACCTTCTGAGAAAACTTACTCAATTCAGTTATGTACATTATATACATGATGCTTGTACATTTACCAAACAATGGATAGCTTTTAATTGTTTTATTCAATAGTGGAGACTTTGATAAATACTGCTCCACATGTTATTTGATATATATTGTTAATAAAATCCATTCTGCAATGATCAAGGTGTCTTGGCTAGTTGATGTGGCTCTAAATTGCTTCATCTTTCACTTCAATGTCACAACACCCTCCTCAGTTAAAATAGCACAAACCCAATTCTCATTTTTGTAGTAAAAAAGTCAACACTTTTGCGGCGATATTTGCTTTAATATCAAACATAATGGTGAACTGTGCTGAGTTAGTGTTTATCTGATCCCTCATCAGTTCAGCCACTGATGTGAAATTGAGAGGGGCAGGTTTAGACCCCCACAATAATGGTAAAACTTTTCTTTTTGCTCATACTCAGTGCCACTAAGTGGGACAAACCGCAGACGCTGCTTTTGCCTAAAATTTTTTGATAAATATTTGTCCCTAAAAAGTACTGATCATTGTCACATGAAGAATTTGTTTTTCTTTATTTTTGAATAAGAATTGGCAGAGACAAATCTATCAGCTGTGTTTAATCTTTAAGGGAATGGAGATTAGAACAGTTACACACAATCTTATATATAACTATTAATGTTGATGGCTTAATGATGATATCAGATTTCATATACATGATTATCATGGCCATACTATATTGATATCTAGAGCAATTTTAGAAGAAAAATAATGCTCTCAGTTAATTTTGTCTTTACCTTTAAAGGCTTTACCACGTTACCCTGATACTATGAATGTTTGGTGGTGTAAAGTGCTGAAAACCAAAACTCCATTACTGAGTACAAATAGAGAATAATGATATTTTATGGGGAGTCAAAAGGAAAACAAGTGAACTGAGAATTAAGATTCACAAAACTGTCAACTGGAACAATAGCTACTGGCTGAGCATGTTTTGGAGCAACTGTTTTTATTGGTTCTTTAAACAATGTTTCAATGAATCTATGGGCAATCGTATCTTTAACCGTGAAACACACCACTGATTTAGGGATTGCCTCTTCCTAATGTGCTATATCTGTTTTATTTTCTTATTAGATTTTATTGGATTTATAAAACTTAGACTCATGTCTGTCATATCCTGCAACATAATTTTACGCAACAGTAGCAAGACACTCTGGCTTGTTGTCACGAGGTGGTGAAGAGACGAGACCCCATATGCAGATATCTTCAGGCAGCAAGATAAGAAACAAAAGGAAGAAAAAACTAAAAACTAATGCACTAAATCAAACAAAATCCAGTGAGGCAGGAATACCAAGCACATAAACTACCAAAAAAAAAAATCTAAACATATAACATATTGAACAAATTAGCATAAATCAAACAGGCCCGGAACAACCAGTGAAGAAATACAATACAACGTGCTGACAATAAAGAGAGGAAATCAAGAAGGACTTTAAATACATATTAGAATAATCACAGACAAGATGCAGATGAGCGGATCAGCAGAGGAAACCAGGTGTGAAACACTGAAAGGAAGCAAAACTAGACAGGATGCATACGGAATATTTCTCTTATGAGCAAATACCAACGGAACATGAATTCAGGAGCGTTACAGAAACAACATTTGTACAATTAAATAAGAGCCCAGTCTAAGTGAAACAACCAGAAGAATATAAATGGCAACCATGGGAGGAGTTTGTAATTTTCCAAATACTTAGGAAAAGGAGCTCCAATGCTTCCTGTAAGATCTCATTTAGCATAGCATACACTGGACCATCTTTTATGGAGGATAGAATATAATACAGTTCCAAAATTCTCATAGCGATGCTCATTCATTTTCATCTAGTCATGCTAACTGGGATACGTGTGGATAATTATGACAGGAGGCTGAGAGTGAGCATCCTGTGACAAGATTATCTTTCACTTTTGATAATTTCATTGCTTTTTTTTATTACAAACCTTGATGATAAAGCAATAGTGTATATAATCTCTCATATATGACATTACAAAGCGATAAGATTGTTTTAAAACAATGTATTTATGGCACTTTGTGTTAAAAAGTTATTGAACACCTGTAATTTTAGTCCTGCAGAACTGCATCACAGTTCAGTATAAGTGTGGATGGATTCTCAGTGCAGTGCAGTTGTCTTGAACTCCTGCTACTTTTTCATCCCTGTACCCCGAGATGTTTTCCAATAAAGTCAAAGAAAAGTGCTTCGGAAAAGATTAGGAAGTCATTTTTCTGGATTATTCAATCAGACCCCTAAACTAAAACTTGGAGCAGAGATGACACAATATTATAAGAACACAAAAAAAACCCACAGACCACGACACTTTTGGCTGGTTATGTCACGTTTAACAGGTGAGAAGGTCCACAATTGGAAGTTAGAAGTGCCAAGTGGGGGAGTCAAGAGTCAAAAGTGAGTCGTGTCCTTTCAGGTCACTTTCATTCAGAGTGTTGCACTTTTCACTCGCTGTTTCATCACTATTTTACACATTATAAACCACTTGGTGAAACACACACACAAATGCTGGACACACGAACCCAGCATCCTACTGAAATACAGCCAAAGTTGCACTTGATATCACAGAAAAATGCAGACTTGTCAGCTTCGTCAGCTTGTATTCTGTACATATTTTTCTGTGATGTGACTATGTCCCGTTTTTCTGTAAGACAGGGCAGTAAGATGACCAATGACAAAGGATACTGGAGTGTTATTCAAGCACATGTCTGCATGTCACTTTGAGAAAGTGTGTTGTTGGAGACAAGATTAGTATATGTCCCAAAGTGCAGGATGAGTGCTTAACATTTAACATTAAAATACCATCAAGACTATCTGCAAAACTGTTTTTGTCATTGTTGGACCTCATGCTGGTGTATAGATAATTTATAGTAAAGGACATGAAACCCTTCCTCCTACCTTAAAACATGTTCGATGGGGTCTTTAAAAGCCACGTGACCATCTGACCACCTGAAACCGAGCTGTTCTGGGACCACAGCAGTGCTGGCAAATGGATGGACACCTGTTGTGCCTTTTGCTGACAAGGCTACAGCCTGAGGTTATGTATTTAAGCGAGTGTATGCGTCTCTGTCTGTGGATGAAAAATTTTGTGCTGATGAAGGAAAAATGTCCTGTTACCCCAGGGAGAATCATATTTGTGTTACTGTATCCTGCCCTGCTGGTCCTGAGTCATGTCGACGTATATGAAATGATCCTTTTCTTCTTTGGCCTGGTCTTTGATTAGATTTTAGAAAAGAATGCGAAAGAAATGTCATGTGTATACATTGCAAATATAGGCGATCATCTTGTCAGGATGTAGATACAGATATACACAGCTGGAAAAACAAGCTGCTTCTTGATTAGAAATTCACACTCTCTGGCTTCCACTTACAACAAAAATTTCTCATCAATTTTACACGATTTTCTCTGTGAAATGTCGAATCTTAAAATGATGTCAGGTAAAACAGAAACATGTGTATAAAATGAAAGTTTTTCATTGTAATTCAACTGAGAAGGTTATTCAGAGTCTCCATCAGCACTATCAGATTTCAAAAAACATTTGTTTCCCAAAGTAAAAAGAAAGCACTTACAATCCCAGTCAAAATAAGTTTCAGATGTGCAGCAGTTGAGATACAACTTTGCTTCTCTCCATTGGCAGGAATAGGTTATCCCTCATGCCTTGTCTGGTAAACTGGCAATTGCCTTTGAGGCTTTTGGAAGTTTTTCAAATTGATTGTGAGGTTACTGGAGGGGAACTTCAAAGTCTGTATGAATACACGACTGTGTATGCCGTTCTGTGTATTCTGTGTGAACTGAACCTTTTCTTCTGTGGCCTGGTCTTCAATTAAATTTTGAAAAGAATGTGAAAGAAAGTGTTACTTTAAACAGTTGTCAGAGTTTCTGTGGTTTGAATATCTGAATGGAGGCACCCATGCACAGATGTAGTTCAGTAAAATGTAATACTTTGTATCGTTTTTATCACCCGGGTGATGCTGCCATAGATTGCAAGCAAGTCTAATTTGTTCTGATATTCAGCAGTTTATG
Source organism: Leuresthes tenuis (assembly GCF_036924035.1). Lineage (NCBI taxonomy): Eukaryota > Metazoa > Chordata > Actinopteri > Atheriniformes > Atherinopsidae > Leuresthes > Leuresthes tenuis. The sequence goes on along the minus strand of NW_027325365.1, from coordinate 10,082,040 downwards.
ACTCATCTGAGAGTCAAATATCAAGGAAGGTCACATAGATGCTGAGCAAGTGAAGATGATACGCGCTGTTGATGGTAAGCAGAGTGGAGAGGTAATGTTAATCTTCCTGCAAGTTCAGCAAAAAAAGGCCTTGTGGTCTGATTTACCATGTAAACAAAAAGCTACTTTTATATCAAAAGTGGTTTCTGAAGCACATATAACATTGTTCCAATCGTGTCGACTCGTCTCGACTCTAATTATTGAAGCTTTTCCACAAACCAGGAAAAGTTCCAACTAATACTGACAAGTGCAGGTCAAATATTTTAACCTCTCCTTAAGGTACGATAATGACAATGAAAGGATGATAAAACTCAGATTAGTACATTATTTAATGACTAAAGGTTTGAGATCAGTGTTTGAACAATGTTGAAACTTAAATGAAAAGACATTCTTTAATGTTAAACATTGCTAAGAGGATGAAAAGAGGACATCTCAAAGCAAAAAGTTGTTTGGATCAAGAGGTAACATTAAAACAAAGATTAAAGAATCATTTCAACATTTTGAGAAATGCACTTAGCTTAATTAAGCATTGTTTTTTATCTTATTTTCTTTCCATTTAAAGCTTACTTCAGTGTTTTTCAGAGGGCATGGCACTATCCTTGGGACTGTATAGTATACTGTATAGTGTAGATTGCCACCTTTCATGTGGGTGACAAGGGTTCAAATCCCCTGCATGAAAGGTACTACCTCCAGTAGGGGTACTCAGGCAAGACTCCCTGACTGCCTACCAGTCGCTTTGGATAAAAGCATCTGCTATAAACATAAACATAAAAGCCATGAGAAGGTACAGGAGTTTCCACTTGAACATTCAGAATCTTTCTTTTTAAAGATAATTTAATACTCGTTGTAAAATGAAACATCAATTAAACATGTTTTGTCGTTATTTAAGGTGACATTAGCCAAAGGAATCTGTTGGCAAGCCCAGAGCTGAAGGGTTTGAAATACTGGCACACAGTATTTCAAATGGAGGGAGGATAGATTTTCACATCATTCCTCCACAGAGGAAACTTGATGTCGTCATTCCTCCATCAAGATGCAGATGGATTCACCAAAATGTCCAATTCTGCCTGTAAATGCAGGAGCAAGTCCAATCCATCTGGAGAATCCTTTTTCCAGTCCTGATGGCATAAGATGTAACGTTTTTGACTTTGCAGCAAATAAGTCTGGTAAATCTGAAAATAATGTGGTATTACTGGGGATTCAGCTGAGGACGTTATTTGAAGTGCAATTTTTATTTATTTTAAAAAGTTCAGTTGTTAGTCATTTTGTATTTTCCCTCTATTTCTGCATTTCTCTCTTTTTGTAACAAAAAACAAATAAAGTTGTTTTCCAGCAGGTGTTAAGGTTCATACAATGAATTATTCATGGTGTTGCTGCTAAAGTTGCCTTTTCTGACCTTACACAACTGTACCATTTCCAGCCAAGATCATCCTTTTGAAAGTCCCAAAATTGATGTGGTGAGAGATCAGTTTGTGGTTGCCACAGGTATGATGTAAGGGTCCGTTTAATTCTCTTCAGATGGGTATTTTTTCAATGCAAATGAACAGACATGCAGTCCTCCAAAAAGCTAGTGCATGAGCATCAGAGATGACACAATGCATTGATTGAATGCTGACTGGCTGAAAAAGGGACTGGAGATACTGACAACAGCTGCCCTGGACAATCAATGTTCAGTGCTCAGTTCCAAAATACCACAAAGTATTTATTCATCCACTTTAACGTCTCTATATTTATGATACTGCCACAAGTTGCAGCAGGACACTACAACTTGTAGACTTGAAGACCCATCACAGAGAGTCTGCATAGGTATGATTGGGCCATAACTTGATAAACATGGTCATGGATCCTTTCTCAATATTCAGTTATATACATTATTATAATTTGTATTGTAATGTTATATCATCAAAACACTCAAATATTTAAAGTGCACCTGGTAGCTCATATGGAAGCCAATCTGGGTGTGCACATCAAGTTAAGGACTGCAAAATTGGACCGTTGCACACTGCTACTGAGTGGATTGATGTAGCTCTTTGGTTTTTTGGTTTGTATGTATCGCTGTATGAAAATACCTGAAACAGTCTTTCTGTCAATATGAAATAAAAGAATAATCAGTGTAGCTTTGACTGTAGCCAGCAAAAACATAATATAATAGAACATGACAATGGAGAAATTTTACTCTAAATTGTTTGTGTGTAAAACATTATTATATATGTGTCATGTGCAGTTTATAAAGCAATGGTAGACGGCGTGTGTTGCTTCCACACATGGTTGCACTTACTAGTCAAAGTAGTCTAAATCGTATTTATTGCAGATTTAATGAAATCTCATTAAAGGAATAACTGGTTGAACAATCCTTCTTACCCTAATCCAAGTTCACAGGGGAAGTCATGTAATCATGTAAAGATAATGTAAAAATAAGGGAAAGGGTTGTTGTTTCCATTGTCTGAATGGGCTTGTTCTGAGCTTTGAATGATAAAAAGATGGTATATCTTCTAAATCTTGTGTTAAACATGGTAAATCTTGTGTTAAAACCAAGAGTCTCTCATTACTATACCTATAAATTCCCAGGGCTCATGTTGCTTGGTTCGTGCAGTGCCAAGTCGTGTTTCCTGTTTGTAGTGGCTGATACCAATGTACTCATTGATCTGAAAGTGACCTCTGTCATTGAATCTACATCGCTAAGAACATACTCCATTGGCAAATATTAGCATCCTGCATTCATTTGCTTACCTCCACTAGAATAGACTCATAAATGTGGTAATACATACAGATAATTTTCTATGAAAGTGTGGTATTTCCAGTAGGTTTTGGCCAACCTTGGCGTCAACAGTCCAAAGTGACCGCTTAATATTGCAGACATATTGCTACCAATAAAGCTGATGACCTAAGGTTGAGCAGCCTTGATGATGGTGCAAGGCAATATTAAAGAATTGGTATTCATTGTGTCCGTTTCAGTTGATGAATTATTTATGGTTTGCTTGAAGCTGCTTCTGGGCGAGTGTGGAATGGAATGACTGCTGCAGGGAAAGTGGTGAGAGGAGAAACACAAGAATGTTAAAGGTGAATCCTCATCTCCTTATCTCTTATTCTCACTGCAGCATCTCTGCTATCATTAATGGAAATGGGTCATCTCTGTTACTGTTTTGACTAGCTGATGTTAGCCAGACAAGTGTAATACATTAAACTGCATAAGAAATCTAGGTTTGTTTTCCACTGTAGGGTTTAAGCCACAGGAGCAATCACAAAAATGATGTAAAATAAACAATTTATAAATATGGGACTATAAATGTAAAACAAAATTTAATTTTCAGCCTTAGACCTACAAATACACTCTATTAACATTAATTGTGTGTAAAGACCGGGAATTAGTTTTTACTCTCTTTAAGCAGCTTGCACCAGAGGTTAAAGGCCTTAGTAGATGCTATGATTGCCCTCAGGCTTCAGCAGAATATTGTTTTAACTGCAGCTGATTAAGAAAATCACTCAAACTCATGGAGGCAACAGAGCAGTGGATAATGAATAATTTCATCCAGTAATCATGTGAGCTTTACAAAACTTCTGTTAGAAAATATTCACAAATGCTTTTCATCAATCTGGATATCAATATTTACAACACTAAGCTAGAAGACTGGAGCTCTCGTACAATTTGGAGCTTGCATTGATTTATTTTCATTTTACACTTTTCACTGTTTAGTTAAGCACTGGAAATAAAAGTACTTGGTAAGACTTTTTTTTAATGGATTAGGTTCTACTAAATCCTTTGACAATGTTTACTGTGTTAAAAGGCACACTCCCTTCAGCAATAAAAGTGGCCTCCATTTTCTGGGTTACCACGGTGATGATTCCTGTCACAATGATGTTACCATCAGAGAACACTTGACTACAGTCTCCTGGTGTCTTTTACATTTGTAGAGAGAAGCCACCCACCTATTCCCGCTTTATCCTGTAAAAGGTCGAAGGGGGCCGGAGACTATCCCAGCTGCCATTTGACAAAACAAGCAGGACTCCGGGGATATTCTCCCAAACATCACAGGGTTTAACACAGAGGCCAGAATACCATGCATGCTCACATTCACACCTACAATGATTTAGAATAAATAACAACATAACATGCATGAGTTGTGAATGAGAATGAGTTGTACTGCATGTGTTGACTGGTTTTCTGCCATGAAGAAATCGAATTGTGTTTCTATTTTTCCTTCTCAGCTGGTATCCCTGGCCAAGTGGTAGATGTGAATATATCTGTCATGTCCTCTCAATCCCCAACCAGGAGAAATGGATAGCTGTTCTTCCTTATTCTGGCTCTGCTCAAAGTCTCTTCTCATTGAATGTCAGTTGTCCCTCTTTACTGTTGTTAACTGTGCCTGTAATATCTCTGGATGGGGTAAATAATCTGTTGGTTTTCTGATGTGTTTCTTTCAACCAAGAAAGAATCTCAAGTACAAAGAGTACAACACCTTGCAGCACAAATTAACCACCTGCTTATGGATGGGAACCAACCAGACTGGTTAACCCAAGGCTTGACAGTCCTGATCAAGAAATTGTCTCCATCCAACTACCAACCAATAACCCGCCTCATTACAACATGGAAGCTCCTGTCAGTCATCATAGCAGATAAGATGAAAAGGCACATGGCTCAATACATGATCGAGGCCCTGAGGGCGGAATTGGAGGTAACACCAGAGGCTAAACACCAGCTACTGATCGACAGAACTGTCACTCAAACTGTAAGATCAGACATACAAATCTCTACAACATAAACAGGACACAAAGAGTCTCCATCAAGAACTCATTGGGGCTGTGGAAAACAACGCAATTCCAAGCAGAGGTTAACATCCAGTGTGGTATCTACCAAAGAGAATCCCCTCGACCCCCTGAACCCTCTCATCCACATCATGATAAAGAGTGTTTATGGATACCAGTTCCAAAGTGGAGCAACCGTCAGCCCTCTCTTCTGCAAGGACAATGTCAAGCTGTATGCCAGCACTGACTGAAAATTAAATCTGTGAGGGGTGAGGTTGAACAGTAGAAAGAATGTATCGATGAGGTAGCCCCCAGTCATCAGAATCAGAAACAGAATTTAACAGTTTTATTGCCAGATAGGTTTACACATACAAGGAATTTGTTGTGGTATGCTGGTGCTTTGTCATGACAGTTTTCAACCCTTATTCTTTTTGAGTTTTGATTTCTAACTCCAGCCAAGTGATGGTATTGTCTAAACCCAGCCAGGAAGCAACAGAATTGTTTCAGTGAAGTGCATTATTATTGATTTATGTTGGTTTTGAACATGCATCGTGAATTCATGAAGGACTGAAAGCGCTCAATGTGACCAAGCCATCTAGCCCCACTTCCTGCATCCTCAAGATGATTTTATGACAGTTAGAAACACTTAAGAATGACATGTGCATTGATTGAAAAACATTTGTATGAGTCATTTTTCCTACTTGCTGCTTGAAGTGGCAGTACATTGTAGGATGTCATTACAGGTTGTATTTAAAGGCATGAATAAATTACCTATAAGGTTGTTTCAATTGAATTGTTGAAATATACTGGTTTAAAGAGTTTGTGTGAGTGTGTGACAATACTTCAGAGGAACAAGTGACACACTAATATACCTCTGCTTTATATCACTCTCAGTGCGGTTCTGGATTTTCATGTCCTAAATAATGCAGCCAGATGTGTGAAAAAGAAGCAGCTTTATACTCATGGTGACTTGTTTCATATGGATATAACGCTCAAAGCCTGGCCATTGCCAACTTTCTTATAAAAAAACTTTTTGGTTTAGCTTATAGATAATAACATTGTTAATGTCAGTTTATTATATAGTTTCTTAAATAGTGACCACTAAAGTTTCATTCTATAATCTCTGCTGAACTTGTGTTCTTTCAGTTCAGGGATAGATATAAATCATCTATGCCTTTTATATACTGTATCCTGCGCTTAGTATTTAGCCTCCACTGTGGTGACAAGAGCTTTGTCTTTAATTCTCAAGAGAGCTGAATGAAGCACTACTTGCAGAGAACAAAACTTTAATTTTCCTCTCACCTGCTTTCTTACTGTCTCGCTCTGCAGCAAATAATAGCACAGGTGTAACCTATGTGTAAAAGCTGGTCTTTCTGTTGTCATTAATCGCTGAATATTGTTCACATACACAAGTTTTTTATTTAACCAAACACCTGGAACTGTGTTACAGTCTTTTTAACAGGTATGTTAATAGCACAAAAGCACAGTCAAGAAAGAATGTTCAATCTATTCAACATTTACTTTGAAGCAGTTTTTTATATTAAGGAACACTATGTTCCAGGCTGGTAAAGATTCATGCTCCCCTTTGTGATGAATCTCCCTCCGTAGGCTTTCTGAACATGAGAGGAAGGTGCTTAAAAGAAGCATTCAGAGACACTCAGTTTCAAATTTTAGCATTTACTGAGTTAATTCAAAATATTTTAAGCATTTTATGTGATTCGGCTTCACATTCACTCTACCAAATGATGTAAAACCATATGCTTATTTGAAGTAATATTAAAAATGAATAATAGAACTGGAACAAATCCATGGCTATGTCTTGTTTTTTTGTAATTATTTCTCATCTCTCCTCTCTGGTTTTGCTACCTTTTCAGTCCTGAGCAGTGTTTTGGCAGTGCCAGAGTCTGTGGAATAATTGGCAGGCGCCGGTGTGAATTTGATTCACTATCAGCCTGCTCACAGCTCCCTGTTTTCCACTGACCAACATGGCAACTATTGTGCTGGAACCCGTGTAAGCAATTGCTCACTTGATAATGTTGATTCATTAAAGTTGTAGCTGCCCCTGATGCACCTCTTTCAACAAAATTGTTTGCTACACCTCCTGTTACAGCAGAGGAGGTATATCGTAATGACAGGAAGAACTTGATTGATTGTTAAGAACATGTAGTGTCAAGAGAAGGCCAATTGCTTCAAATGAAATAATATTTTTAAACTAAACTAAAGCTGTCAGACAGGAGGACAGAAAATGAAGCAACATCTCACATCACTTGTTCTTTTGTATGAGAAATTCAAGTAGGTGCAGCGAAACTGAAGCCTATCTTTAGTGCTGTGTGATGTATATTTATGCATCAAAGTCAAAATGAGAAGACTTGGACTCATGTTGCAATCTTCCTACAACTAAAGTGGATGCAAAGAGAACATGTGGCCACTGGCTGTTAAATGAAGTGAATTGGTTCCTTGCACGGTCATAAATAACAGCAGAGAAGCTGTTTTCCAAGTGTGACTTCAGGAGATCTTTTTGTTCCTGGACACTGAGTTCTGCTTCTGGAACAGACTCCAACTTGTGCTGTTGACAACAACCTCTGTGGAAAAAATCATAATAAGGCATTATATTTCACCATTTTGAATAGTTACGTTTTTTTTTGCTATGCTCCGTTTCTGTAAAATGGTGATCACTTTTTTAATTTTGCACAAGATTTTCTGTATTGTGGATGTGATAACATCAGTATTTGGACATCTGCATTGACTTAAATGAACCACAAATCACTAATTTTGTAGTTGCTAATTGGTTGATGGTCTTGCTGCTGATTCTGCTCAAATATATATCCAACAACAGGTAAATTATGTTACACAGTTGATTGCATTATCTTTTGTTTTTCAAATATTTTCTTTGTGATAGAGAACTGAGATCGCCAAATATAGCTGATTTAATTTTCTCAGCATAAGTGACGACTCAGTTTTAGCATCAGTAAAAGAGTACTTCCTCTTTACAGTTGCTTTCATTATCATGTTTATCTAGTGTCTAACAAACAATATCTTTAGGGGAGTGTCTGCATCCATTCATGGTTAAAAATTGGAGTGTCAGTTTTGTGCAGATGCCTATAGTTTCATGATGACTGGAAATTATGTAAGAGAACCATACATAAGCAGAACTTTACAAACCTAGCAAGAAGAATGCACATGCTCACTTCTCCTTTTGAGTGCATACACAGGCTTGTATGACATTTCCAAAAAACACAAAGCAAATGCTGCTTTATTAACTTTTTTTTATCTACACGCTCCTCTGAGTTCCCTTAAGAAGAAAGGCATATAGGACAAAGTATAGTCATCCGAATATTATGTAGAGTGTCGAGTTCATCCAGCGGTAGCACGAAAAATCTGACCAGTCATCTGGTGAGACAACACGTGAAATCCTTGGATGCTTGTTCACCTAGTACAAGCAAGAACAATGCACACAAAAAAAAGACATAGAAATTGAATACATTTTCCAACCACAACTTTGCAAGGTCAAAGGTCATCACAGCATCTATTGCTCTATTCATTACAAAATATTTACAACCTCACCATGTTGGTGATTTTGGGGGCTTTAGGGGCATGATACTGTAGTTCCTATGTGGAAGTCTATTCATACAGTAGGTCTTTTTTATTTCTGTTAAAGTTACTAAATTACTCAAGATTTCCTTGTCTCTTATTTATATATGTATCAGAGGGTAGTTTTATCAGTGCTACATTTGTAGGAGTAGCTTGTTTTAATTAAGAATGGCATAGAAATATTCACTTTAAACAAATATTTGTCGATGTGTTTTTGATTGTTGATACGCACCTATAGGGGTGACATCATGTTTCACATCTAGCGACCTGAAGGCCCTTCTCAACGACAAGAAGAGGGCCTTTAGATCAGGGGACCAAGCAGAACTCAAACGAGTACAAAGGTAGCTGAAGCGCAGCATCAGGGAGAGCAAGGACAACTACAGGAGAAAACTGGAGCACAAAATGGAGAACAACAACATCAGCGACGTATGGACTGGGATGAGAGAGATCACCGGCTTCCAGAGGAGAGATGGGGGTGCAGCTAAGGGGAATGAACGACGTGCCAACAAGTTGAACCAGTAGGTTCTAACCCCTCCATGCTTGATGGCCCCTCTACTGCTTCTCTGAGAGAGACTGAGTACAGGGACCTGGTCGACCTCTTTGTGAAGTGGTGTTGGGAGAACCACCTGCAGCTGAATGTGGCGAAGACGAAGGAGATGGCGGTGGACTTCAGGGGCTACAAGCCCCTGCCCTCCCCTGTCTGCATCGGTGGGATCAATGTGGAGATGGTACCAGCATACAGGGTGTCACACACTGGGCAATAAAGTGGACTATTCCACTAACATGGAGGCCATCTACAAGAAGGGCCTGAGACGGGTTTACTTACTGAGGAGGCTCAGGTCATTTAACGTCTGCAACAAGATGCTGCAGATGTTTTATCAGTCTGTTGTAGCGAGCGCCATCTTCTTTGCTGCGGTGTCCTGGAGTGCGGGCATTAAGGCAGGGAACACCAACAGACTGAACAAGGAAAGCAGAGTCTGTTGTTGGCTCTAAGCTTGTCACCCTGGAGGAGGTGGTAGAGGACAGGATGCTGGCAAAACTACTGGCAATCATGGACAATCCCTTTCACTCCCTCCACAAAACACTGGACAAACTAAAGAGTATATCTATCTGAGTATACTGTAATGCCACTGTGAAAATCATATTTAGTATTTGATACTTAATTTAACACTGCTGCTTGTTGGTGTAATGTTTTAAACAACCTAAGCTTAATGAGAAAATATAATCAATTGAATCAACAACGACAAATACATAAAATGATTTAGTCAAAGATACATTGTTTGGAAATCAATTAATTACAGGTCTTCTTTATTTTTATATTATTAATGCCAAGTGTGGATTTTCACTTTTGAACAGTTTGGGGTGACAAACAATGAGATTTCGACTTGCTTGATAACAGAATCACTTGACTTGCTGTCAACCAACAATTTTATTCCTTAAACCATTTCAACCTTTGATATTATGATTTTGATTGGATCCATTTGGCGTGTTTGGGCATCTGTTTTGCAGCATGGAGTCTCTGCAAGCTTTCAGACAGACGTCTGCTTCTGGCATCGGGCTGTTGACTCTATGTGCGAATGAAAGCATGACAGTGCCTGTCATGTCTTAAATGTGTCAGCAGGGACTCATTAACTAAACAAATCTGTGCCATTGCCCTGCAGTCCAGCAAGGGCCCAAGCCTCAGTGAATTAAGATTGTGAATTGTAAATAAAGAACCAACTCGTGTCAAAAACAACCCCCTGTCTAAAAATAGATTAAACATTGCCTTCGATTTGTGTTGCCCAAGCATGATTGAATGTGTGGAGTAGTTCAATTGAAGTCATTCAGCATAGTTAGTCACACCCTTGGAGACAGTGAATGAGTCATACATGTGATTGTCATGTTCCATGACAATTGTTGTTAAATTTGCCGTAATCAGATCTTGGAAAATAGAGGAAAAGCTTATTGTAGAAGTGTGTATGATAAAATATGGAGCATGCTAATATATCTCTATCTCATTTATCTTGTATAATGCAGGCTTTGTCAGTCCTCACCAGGAATGATGCTTATGTAGAGAACTAGCCTGCTTGTTGACGAGTAAGATTATGTTGCCTCAGTGTTTGCTGATTGACAATTACTCCTATAATTACATTTATGTGTTGTATATGTGTATGTATATGTATGTATATGTACGTTCGTAGAGATGTAGTAGCATTAACTTTCATCCAGGAGTTCGTGTTTCATCAAGGAATCTTTTTGTTTTTTTCTTGTGTTTTGATTCTGTCCAGTCTCAGCAGAAAATACAAAACAGGAACGGTTTTCCACACGTCCGATATGCAGTGGTCTCACAGTCCAGGCTTATAAAAACTGTGACATGACAACATTTGAGTAGGAACTGTAACCAGACAGCAATTAACTGTGTAGTATGCGACAATAGTTTTCTAAGCCGAGACACATATTTATTAACATTTAAACGCCTCTTTGTACAGTAATTCTAACCCTAACTCTAAACATTAGGAGTTGGGAGCAAAGTCGTAATTGTAGAAAGACAATAGTGAAAATCAGGACACGATCTAAACCAACGATCTCTCTCTTGAGATTTAAAATTTATACCACAGTTGCCTCAGGCTTTTTGTTAGTGGCCACTAAACAAATGTTTAGAAGACGTCTGCATGTGTTACTGGTAGCTATGAGCAAGCTTTAGGTGAAGACAGTTAGCTATGACAGAGCCCTCTATTTACTGGCTCAGAGTGGTTCCACTTGGATTATCTGACTGGTTGAAGTTTGAATTGAATTTATTAAATAGGCCACTGTCATTTATTTTATCTCACTTACTGAAATGATTAGGTCAGTGAGAAGTTAAAAAAGGTTTGCCAAATTTCTCCCCATTTTGTTCCGATTGTTTTTTCTGAAATGTCACTGGTTTCAACAAACAAAATGTCCATCGTGAGGTTTTTATTTTATGCAAATCATATGAGCTGCAGCTGGGTTTATTTACATCCGTTGTCCTAGTAAATACCAAAAAAGATTTTCTGTTTTGTGCTCCAAGTCATAATCTGCAGCAGGGCAATATCCCTATGAAGGGATGCTCATGTTTCTCTGTTCAGCTTGCAGAATTATGGGGGAAAGTAGAAAACTGCTTCATCAAAATATTGCAATTTTTCTCAGATTGTGTCCTTTAATAGAAAGCCTTGTCTTCTCAGCGTGATGCCCTTTTCTCTCAGCAGGTAACACTTAGGTAAGGAGACAATCAGATGAGCATTTTGTTCAAACATGCTTTTCCACTACCTAAATCATAACAACCTTTTGCTCTCAGTAGGAAGTAAATAAGAAGCTCCCTGTTCCCTTCCAGTAAAGAGATGAAGTGCTTCCTCACACAGATAAGAATGCAGACTGAGAAAAGGATATAAACCAATGTCTTGCTTGTGAGGTATGGATTAGTTCTGGTAAAGTTAGTGTGATTAATCAATATAGGGGAGCAGGAGCTGAGCTGCTGTGGAGTCACCATGTGTCTCTCTGGGCTGCTATTCTCCTGTTCTGCAACCTGGAAAGATGAAGGGATTCAGAAGTGTGCTTGTGTGGTATATTCCTCCTCCATGATGGTGATGACAGGGCCTCAGACAGATCAGAGCTAAAAACCAAAATCTGGTCCATGCACTGAACGTTCAAAACTCAACTGTGATTCGTTTGTTTGATTACATGAAAAGATTCAAGAGCCACTCAAAAGAGCCTACTGTAAATATTTTAAGATGAGGAAAAGAGCTCATTCTTTGTGCATGTTGTAGGCTGAGTAAAATTACACAAACTATAGGAGTATGACAAATCACTCACTCCCCATCAGGTAAATACATGGACTGAATAATCTCAACGTGAAAACAGAGGACAAAAACCAACAAACATCCGCGTCATCATGTTGAAATGTTCTTTTCCCATCTTTCGTCATCAATATTCCAAGCCACTAATATATACACACATTTGTTTCTGTATTGTTCAGTCTTTTAAAAGAACTGAAAAGAAATAAAAAATAATAATTTAGGCTGTGATGAATGGGTGCTACTGATGTGTTTCTGTGGGCTTCTTTCATCATGCACTGCCTTCAGAGAGGGACCTTTGCATCTAACAATTTGGTTTGGAGAACTGTGATTTTCAGGGGAGTCTCTATTTATACATATTTTTACTGCATGGCTTTCCATTTTTTTTCTGTGTATTTGTCTGTGAATATGCTCGCACGTAGAAAATGTGTTTTCTCGCCAAAAGCTCTGCACTTCAAAGAACACTTTATGTGCTTGTCTTTTAATGGTACAATACAGAGGCCGTGGCTTTTCTGGCATGCCTCTGACATGTGTTTGCAATTTAAATGACAACGTTTAACATCTCAGAATGTGTTTGTCAGCCTTGTATGAAAGCAAAGAAGGACATGTCAGCTAATGGAAGCACCAAGTACATACTCTCCTGGAGCACTGCATTGGGGAGCACAGTCATAACTATATATCCATTCAATTCTGCAAACAGCAGGGCAAAAAAATCTCACAGATTCAGGTTTGAAGTTTCAGGTTTTGTTCAGTCAGTATCAGAATGGGGAATATTGTGATCTCAGTGACTTCTTCTTGATTGTTGGTGTAAAGCTGCACATTTTATAGTAGATAAAGACAGCCACCGAATTTGAGAAGTGAAGCCAATGCAAAAGAGCTTTAAAATGCAATAGAGAAGATGTCACACTGGAGTGTATTCTCTGAAATCTGTCAAGCTGGGGGCCATGTTTTCAGCCCATCCAGTGACAAAAAGTCGATATCGCTGCTTTGCTGCGTTATTATTTGTATCTTTATTTTTATTTGGACACATAATTAGGGCTGGCTGGTGATGCGGTGGTGGTTAGCACCGCTGCTTCACTACAACAAGGTTCCTGGGGTAAATCTTGGCTGGGGCCTCTCTGTGTGGAGTTTGCATGTTCACCACGTGCATGTATGTGTTTTGTCTAGATACTCATGCATGTTTTTGGACTGTGGGAAGAAGCCTGTCAGGTTAATGTTTGATCTAGACTGACTTTGGGAGTGTGTGTGAGTGAACACGGTGGTTTGTCTCATTTGTGTGTTGGCCCTGTGATGGACTGGTGACCTGTCAGGGTGTACAGCTGTCACACGATGGCAGCTGGGATAGCCACCCCCCACCCCCGTGACCCTGAATAGGATGAAGTTTGTATAGAAAATAGATGGATTGATAATTATGCTAATAATGTTTGACAAATTGCAGCAGTGTGTCACATGAATGTGATGGACAACTGCTGATTACGTGCCATGTGGAAAAAATATGAAATATTGATCATCTGTGTATCACATATGAAAAGAGTCACTAGTATTAGTCTTTAATTGACTTTGTCTTTCATTTGCTAATAAAAATGTTAAAATTTGCTTGCTGCTGTTTCATAATTGACAGCCTACACACTGATATAAAATCATGGTGATCCATCACAGCGTTCATGTGGTGCTTTCTTCCTGTAGCCTAACGAAGATGCTGCTCACAGAGCTGTGTTGCTCTCTATTGATCGTTATCTATTTCTAAATCAAAATGATATAAATGACTTCTGTTCACATTGGTTTATGTGGGCAAGCTCAGCAAGACCTGTAAGACAGGTGGAAGGCAGACTTCCCGACAGGTTTCAATCCTCATACATTTGTGCAAATGACTGTGTTTACACAGTTTGCCAGCATAAACATTTGTAACTGCTGTACCCATCCATCATTAAATTGTACATGACAGTAACCAGATTTGTACCTCCAGAACTAATCAGCTGTATCGGCATTAAGAGCTATTTTAGACCTTCATGGAGGTATCAATCTGTGTTGCACTCAGCCTCTGCACACGACCATTTGTTCTACACAGATGGACAGATGTGCAGTCCCTCAAAAAGCTGACAGTGCACAGACTCTGGAGATGATGCTATGTGTTAAATGAATGCTGATTGGATGTCAGTTAGCTGTAGCTGGCTGGAGCCAGGAGGGGACCAAGAAAATAGGATAAAGTGCCAAATACCATAGAATAGCAAAACAGTGCAGGTGAAAAACAATGTTAACAGCTAGGACTGATAGCCATCATTATCTCAGCATTGAGTCTCACTCCATAACAAAGCAGATCTTTGTCAACTTAATGTTTACCACAGCAGCGAATGGAACAACAGCAGCAGCAGCACAACTAAGATTGTTCAATATATTCATCAGACTGCCTCCATGTGGCAGCAAGATGCTGTGAAAACACAGCTGGAGAACACATTGGTTGTGGTTAGCTTAGGTATAAGGTCAGCAGGTCAAGATGACCTGTCCACTTTTTGTTCATAGTCCTGTAAGGATCCAAACCATTTTCAAGTTTTGTCCCCTCCAAATACCGGACCTTGAATACGGTTGACAACTTATTACAGTAAATGTTAATAGTTTTCGAAAGTTTTCTTTAAATAACACTTGATAGGCCTCAAAGACAACCATATTTGGGTGGGACTTGCTTGACTGATATATTTGAGCACCTAAGAGAGTAACTGACCATCTGGTTCAAAGGTTCCTTACCAAGTAACATGGGCAAAGAGTTTTACCATTTGCTGCATATTATATCAGCCGTCATCTCACCATAATGATCTTATAGTGATTATGAATTATGGATGTATCTCGTAAATCAAGCTTACTAGTGCTAGTATTAGCTGATAAACTCAGCAAAGACCGCTCCTCATCTAAATATTGTCACCTCAAAAACAAAAACAAAAAACAAGATGATTGCTGTCAAAAGCCAAACTCAAGGCTTCAAAACAGTAGTTTTATAAGTCGTCTTTTTGAAATACATTATATGTGCCAGAAGAGCTTGTTTGAATGGCACAGACTGTCCTTTTTTTGAGAGTTCAGTTATTACTTAGCATGGTGTGGAAAAAAAAAACTTTTCTGTGGACAGAAGATACCTTTTGACAAAAACTGTCAGAGGAGAGTGGCAAACCAACAGAAAGAGTACTGTCATCCAAATGAAATCTCTTTACAACAGTGGTGAGGGTCAAAGAATTAGTGAATGCAGCACATGCCTAACTTTAATTACAACTGCAGAAGACAGAGTTTTATTTCCAGCCAAAAAACAAAAATCAGACGCTGATGTCGAGTCTCACTAAACATTGACAGATGTGGATTAAAAAAAAACTTAGCCTGACCTGATGAATCTTAATTTCTGTGACACACAGATGGTCAGAATCTGGTATGAACAGCAAGAATCCACGGTCCCAGTATGCCTTCTGCAAACATCACCGGCTGGTACTGATAGTGAGATGACATGGAGAATGTATTTTGGCACATTTTGGTGTTTTGGGCTTTTTGCAAAATTAATCAGATTTTAAATAAAAAACAGGATGCCTGGCTTCCATTTTCACAACGATGACATTGTGTGCCAGATCATTTGTGATTTAAAACATGACCTACGCTGCCTTTGCTTCAATCAAGAGAAGCGGTTTATGTTTTTTAAATTACAATCAAAAGCTTCAGGGACTTTCCTTAACAAAGACAAAAGATTTCAAGTGCTCTTTGTTCCCAGAATGATCTTATTTTTCTGTTTTTTTTTCTCTTATTGGTTATGTTGCAACATTTCTCTCAGAGCCACCATCAGTGGTAACGGCAACAACAGTGAAACATTTCTCAGTTAAACACATTATTCAAAATTAATATACGAATAAATTAATGAATTAATCAAATTATAAACATCTAGACCATTGTCATCTCACAGCTTGCACTCCCGAGCAGTTACTCACATAAAGAGATGTTGTTGGGAGTCAGGACTGTGACATCACTGGTTGTGTTCCTGCTCTGTTGGTCATTATTCACTGTGACAAGTAAGCTTCATATAATGAACAGCTTTGGTTCTGCGTAGGAACTAAAGCTAGGTCCTTCCCAATTTAAGATAAAGATAGGTTATCGATCAATGGTCTTGCACAATTCGCTCTCTACCTGTTTTTCCTTTTTGTACAACAAACAAGATGGGCAGGATGCTGATGTTGCAAGAGGAGAGACGGAGGGTAACAGTGACGCTGGATGTAAATTGGACAGGTGTTCTGGTAAGCAGAAACAAAAAAGTTGTGTGTTTGAGTCAACATCACAAAAGGGATCAAGAGAAGAGAGGCAGCCAGAATTGTTGTAATCTATTGTCAGAATATGCTCAAACCAAGATTCCAAGATGATAATCAGCAGGTTGGATTACAGTGTTCACAACCATTATCTAGAGTACAAGAACAGAAAAAAGAAAAGATGATAATAATGGTTATAGGTCATTTACAAGATACAATACCAAAAAATGTGGAAGTGGTGCGGCTTCACCACAGTTGTTACATTTTTGCCTAAGTTCCTCTTATCCACTATTCAGTTTATCAATTATTCTAAACTTAAATTAGCTACTACCTGCAAGTGTGGGTGAATAAAGAAAGAAGCTCTACCTAATTTTATCAGTTTCCATAATTTGGTGACCATCAATGTCTACACAAAATGGTGTCCCAATCTGCCCAACAGCTAACAATTTATTAAAGTCTGGACCAAAGTGTCAGCCTGACTGATCAACAAAATATCAAGATGGTATGCTCTCAAAACTCACCACAACTTATTTTTGTATACTTTTTAAAGAGAAAGATGAATCTTAAATAAGGACAGTGAAAGAAGCTTTGTGACGCTCGTGACCTTTGATTATGTGCTGAAATATGTTAGCAGTGAATTAATGATGCAGATTATAATGACTGTGGAATTCCAATATTTCTCATCATCAAAAAACCTCCAGGGCGCTTCTTGCTAATTGTAATCTCCTTCCAATCTGCCTCTTGTTCTACAACCTTTTGTGATTTTTTTCAGGTCATTTTCTGGTTTAAGTGTTAATGATAAAGTCGCAATGTCCCCTCCGGCTTTGAAACCGTTGAGTTTCTGCAACACTCAGCAAGAAGGTTATGCTTTGTGGTGCAGCAGATAAAATAAAAAAAAATAAAAAAGTTCTTTTGTTTTCACTTTCTTTGTGGTTAAGACAAAACTGTGACCCTTATTAACCACTAGTCTCAATGTCCTTGAACTGGCGACAGTGTAGATAAATGCTCTCCTAGGGTACATACACTTTCAGTGAGTGTTTAAGAAAGAGCTGGAATTTAAGACGAGTGTGTAACGATTCAAAAGGCTAGGACCCCCCCCCAACAAAAGGGAGTTCTCTGTAGACAGGTGGATTGTCCAGATTTTACAGCACAAAAAGGATTTTGCAGGCAACACTTCTGCTTCACACCTGATAACGGTGTCATTGTCCCCCTGAGAGAAGATCTTCCTTTAGATCTAAGAAGAGCTCCTTCTCATCTGATTTACCCCTCAGAGCTCCAACTTTCACCCATTCCTCTGCACTGCTTCGACAGGATCTTTGAGGATTTAAAACAGTATTTCTGTGCAGACATCAAGAGCACCTTGCACTTTTTTTGTCACTCAAAAAAAACTGCAATTGAAGCTGCAGATGTTGGCTTATCAAAGTGTACCAACATGTAGCATCAGATATATAACTATAAAAAGTGTATATGTTTCTTCTATGTGCTTCAATTCACACAGCACTGAGGACTCTTTTCCTTTCAGGAAAGATGGTTGCATGCAAAGAGTTCATGTTTGTTTCAAGGTCACCAGTTCAGTTATTAAAAACTGAGTGCACAAGCTAAGGCCGTCTTTCATATATTGTGCTAAAACTACAACTGAACAAAATCAGTGCAGAATTACAACTTGATAAGAGTTTTTAATTTACATTGAAAACACGAATGATATGCTCCAGAACAGTAACACTCTCACATGCGTGGGCTCAGCAGGGATTTAGGGAGAAAAAAGAAGACAAACGAGAGATTGAGGGGATGAGACTTGATAAGTCAAAGACGAAGTTGCAATATAGATCAAAAGTGAAGTGATGATAAAAATGGACAGATAAAGGGGAGAAAGAAATGAGAAATTCTTGAGAGTGATTAGAGCACATACCAAATAATCATGAGTGTTCTTATTTGTTTCAGGTAAATTTATCCTCATGTCTGTCATCCCCCCTTTTTAAAAATCAGCCATGTTCCTCTTTCCATACATTTTTTCCAACATCTTTCCATAACCCTGCCCCCACTCATTCTGTTTTGTTCACAGCTGAACTATCCACTTGGCGCTCATGAATTCTGGCAAGTGTGTTCTTAATGTGATCCGTAGCCCTCTGTTTCTGCCAGTTAATTGGACTCTGTCCTCCTTGTGGCCTTCAGGGACTCACACATAATTAAAGTGGAGAGACGGAAAGTGTCAACTTCAGGGCTGCTAACCACACCCTCTTAATTGGTGCGAGTGAGTGGTGGAGGGCAGGGAGAAGGGCTGCAGGAATGGCTGGATTTGGCTACCCCTGTGGTTTCTTCCATCAGATGTGACCTGGACTTGAATGTTGAGGGTGGAACAAAGTGATGGTAATGAACCTGGTGTCAGGAGGCTGCGGTCCATCAGGACCAAAACCTCATGCCACAAGAACAGTTTCTTCACATCCCCCCTTTACACTGACTCTATCCCTCTCCTCTTCCAGACCTACAAGCCACTTCATCCTGTTGTATATCTGCACATTTATAATATTCATAGCATTCAGCTTGCACTACAGCTCCTTATTTTTTGAGATTCTGTATATATGTCTAGACTCTGTGTATATATTTATATTTTCTGCACCAACTACACCAAGTCAAATTCCTTCCAAGTGCAAACCTACTTGGCAATAAACTTGATTCTGATTCTGATTAATAATTATCAAAGAATAATAATGCTCAGCCACAAGCAAAGGGAATGTTTATAAGCTAATGAAATAATAAGTTAGAATAAGGCCATGGAAGTTTCTCTATCTCGCGTCAGTCACATTTTGGTGTATTAACAGTCAGAAATCGGAAGTTGCAAGGTAATCAGGGGCCAAAGATCATGAGTAATTAAGGAGAAACAAATTAAAAATTGACAGGGAAAAACAATTAGGTAATTGCATAATAATAAAGTAGTGATAACATGACAAATAGCTAACAATAAGATGATTATTTCAATGCATTATAAAAAAAATCTAACTTTTTACATGAATGTGGTAATAACTTAAAAAATACAGTGTGAAATTCAACATTCAATGTGGTATGAAAGAAGTTAAAACTGATATCTACCATGTTACAGTACTGAAAATCATCCCAAACATTATTTTTCTTTAAGGTAATGCTGTAGAGATGGAATGTTTGTTGCTGCAACCTGTTGCCTGGAAACAGTGGTGATAGTTTATATGTAATAATTGTGAACCAGGGATGCAAACTGACCAATTACCTCCCACCCTCCCACATTTTCTTTCATGGTAATATTGCATTAAACTAAACATCCAGAGGCATAATAATTACCTGGAAACACATGTAATAGTAAGCATGTAACCAGGAATCAAGGCAGCAAATCAATGAAGTGCATGTTTCTATTTTCATTTCAAGGTAATTTTGATTAAACCAAACACTGGGGCAAAAATTATTAATTTGTAAACACGTATTTCTTCATTTTTCAAAGTTGATTTCCTTAAAAAAGAAAAAGTAAATAATAAATATAAACAGAAATGAACACAGCCTGAATGTGGTTCTGCTGGCAGGAAATAAACAAGACAAAACAAGAACATTGTTTTTCTTTGGGTTGTGGCACGATTGAAAGAGATTCATTTACATCGGCAGGTTTCAAGTTCTACCTGAAGAATTATGAGCCTTCAAAGACTCTTTTTGCTACAATTTAAGACATGTTTGCTGTTAATTTTTTCATGTGAAATGAGGTTAAAAATGTAGATAAATAAAATACAGAAAATAAGAGCACCCAAGACAGTCTGGTTTTCTTTCAAAGCTTATAATTACACTGCTATTTGCATCAGAATAGTAAGAGAGCAGTGATGAACACTTGTAAATAAAATATCTTTAAACTTATCTTTAGTTAAATAAATCATAAACGTATTTAATTTTTTAGATTTGGGGTAATGAAAACTTTACAGCCACAAAATCAAAAGTCTGTTTTGATGAAACGTCATCCTATCGAACAGTGAAAAAAAGAGGAAGAAATGTCTTTCAGTCTGCTTGACTTCATCCATACTCTCACTTGTAAGACTGCTTCCCTCATTACACTTCATTCAATTTGGGTCAATAAAACATTTTCAAAATGAATCCATCTTACTAATTCAAACAGTGACTAAAACACTTTATCTTGTAGGAAGATAAATTAGTCAGAAACAGCATAGAGATGTATTTTTGTTTCACAAGTTGAACTAATCAGTTAAGCAATGGTATTTTAAATGGTATTAATTGGTATTTTAGCAGTTATATTAAGCCAGCTATACATTAAAGCATCTAGAATCACATATGGCGCAGTAACGTAAGCTAGTTTGATCTTTTCCCAGGTGTAACATCATTGATTTCTGTCTATTTAGAAATTGCAGATTTAAATAAAACTCCCTTTCAAAGAAATTTTCAAAAGACTGCTCCAAGCACATTCGTCATTTCTTTAACTGCTACATATACAGAAAGGTTTTATTGTCATCGGCAGCTTGGTTTGCTTCGTGCCACATTCAGAGCAGAGGGCTGTCAGCACCAATTAGAAACTGTTATAGTTTTTCTGTAGTCTGTCTGTAGATATAATTCTTAGTCTCACACTTGAATTTGTATACAATGATTTCCTGTCAAATATAAAACTATAAAATGCAGAAATCTGTTGAATTAACTAGAGAACATTTTTACAAACTGGCATTTTACATTTAATACTGCTAATCTGAATAGGACAGCATTTTATCTAATTGAATTGCACATCATTTGATTATGATGAGCTGCATTAAATTGTGTTATAATAAAGTGGATTTAATTTAACTGGATTGATTGTATTAAATTGGACTTGTCAAGTCCCCTGAGATTAATTTGATGTGAACTGGCAAACAAATAAACTGAAATGAATTTGATTATTTGTGTTAACATCGACCACAGAGCAGTTTCTCTGCAAGACAAATCCCAGTTCTACTCGTGGGGATAAGGAATAATATGCAGCAATGGTCCCCAGTCCAACACTTCCAGAAATGCTGAGGGTAACAGTTGACACTTCAATCAGGAGGTCAAAAATGTTGATGATGGTATCTTACTTCGACTGTCAGCACGCTGTTCACTCCTTTGCTTCATGCCTGCTCCTGAAACACCTTGAAGAAGTGGCAAATGACAACATCAGCAACAGTTGCTGTTCACATAGCATTTCAAAAGTGACTTTCCAAGAGGGAAAAGTGATTATCATCCCTACCACTTCCCTCATGTGCTGAGCTTGGTGACTCCTTGTCCTCAAAATAAGTCGCACTAGAATTAGACATTAACACTTGACTTTGAGATTACAATGTTACTGCAAAATCAGCAAAGCAGGGCCCCAGGTTACAATGAACCACAATTACCCTTTAAAGACAATTATCCTCTCCTCATTTTATTGCAGACATGGTGTTTTCTTTATTATCAGTCTTCTCCTTAACCCAGTAAAAGTCTGAATCTGTCTGCCTTGTGTTAATGTTGTCTAAGGGCCAATGTATCTGATGCTTATCTACACAGATGGCACATTTGGTGCCAGATATCATGACCAGCTAGCTCCATAACACAGCTGCCAAAAAGAATTAGAGTGCCCACTCACTGTTATGGAACTGGTGTGTTGCAGAAAAGGACCCTTCTGGCATTCTCTGGGGCACCTGGTCTCCCTTAAGACTAAAACAGATGATTTAACCTGCTCTCTTTGCTATATTGATCTGGATTTATATTACTGACCTCAAGCAATGGTCTAAGCTTGTTGTTGATAAGGATTCAGAGATAAAAACACGTTAAGAGCTCTTATTCTATGCTCTGCCTGAAATTCTCATCAATATTCAAGCTGGGAAGAAACCCTGTTGATACCACATGGCTGCCATGTGGATTTAATCCAATTTACAGAATGCTCCCATGACTAAACCTCAATATTTTTCCAAACCCTCTTAAAAAGGCGACCTCAACACACAGTTCTTTGAACACAAAACACCTCAGTCGCATTTCTTTTTCTTTCCACGGTGCATCACATCACTCAGACTGGTACATGCCAGGTTGTTCACGGAGAGAATGGTTAATGAGGTGTAGCTCTGACAGGCCAGAGAATCACCTCATCCCTCCAGGTTCAAATGATCATTCACTAATCGCAAACGAATGACAAACTATGATGAGGAGTCATAGAACAGATGATGGGAAATAATGAGAATTAATGATGAAAAAGGAATGAAGGACAAAGAGACATAATAGACAAGTTGGAGAGAAACTGAGACAGGGCCACACAGAGATGTGAGGGGAGTAAAATGAGAGTCAAATACAGGTGGCTAAAACTATTGATTGTCAGCACACTGCCTTTCACTCAAAGTAAGGACAGTGAAGTGTATAAGACATCATCAGCATTTGGATTTGGCATTTTATGGTTCCTGGCTGAGTCACGAAGTAAGATTTATTGATTTGGAGGATATTCTGAAGTTTGAAAGTAAAAATGTGATATATTGGACTATGTGTTTAATCAATCCAATATCTTGGCAAAACCTTTATGAAAGGCACTCTGTCAGTCTGTTCTTGTAGATGACCTTCTTTCACTTCCCACGTGACAGTCACTTTTACAGTTCATTTCAATTTCAACCCAAATTTTGTCTTAAATTGATGCTTACTTTCACTCACTGTTTAGTTAGACTTAGACACAAAGGCTAAAAACCTCTTGGTAACAAATGCAAACAGGGACTTGGCTAAAATTAGTCGACAAATAAAACCGATTACTTTGAAAGTTGTGCTGAATGTCTCACATAAAGAAGAAAAGCACAATTTTTGTCCATTTGAATCCATAAAATGGCTATTGTTTTGTTTTCATGTCATGATTTAACAATAATTTTGGTCAGTTTATTTGCAGTCTAACCTGATATTCAATAAACTTTGGCTGAGATATTAGTTTAAAGTAATAGCCAGCATGATGTTGTCCAGCAGTTAGCTGCAATAACAAAAATTATTTTGGTTTGGTGTGAGTCAAACAAGACGATTGATTTGAAAGCAAAGCTAGCTGTTCCCTTTGGCCTCCTTTCTATGTGATCTGCTGCTACAAAAATAGAAGTGACTTGTGATTATTCCTCTCATCTCACTCTTTGAGAGAGCTAAAAACCACATTTCCCTGCCACAATTTGAGCTTCTCTGAGGTTTGCACCCAAATGCAGGACTACAGGAAGGAGAAGGTGAAGGCTGGCAGATAATCTCTGAGGCTTTAATGTACAAAGCTGAAACCGCTACTGGAGCAGGACGAGTGAGAAGAAACAGAAAATACAAGAATTAACTACCTGAACAAAGAGGAATGAATGACTGACTGGCCAAAAACTGATAGCGCACCAACAGAACATTGCACAAACATTGATCTGGCACTGAACAAAGGAAACCTGGGGGACATATTCTGAGGGAGGTGATAACAAACAGGGATCAGGTGTGGAAATCATTAGGCGAAGACCAGGTGTGACACACGAAGGAAATGCAACAGAATACACATGGGGGCAAATCAGTAAATCAGGAAGCAATTGGACAGGGTCACTGTTTCTGGTTGTAAACAGAATCAGTTTAACAGTAATTGTATTACTGTACATATATTTTGGCAGTGTTACAGAGATGTAGTACTAAATTAGCCCAGTCCTCCCTTAAAGAGACAGCATCTCCTCCAAGGTTGAATTTTCTTTAACTTCAAGTTGGTGAATGCTCTTATTAAATCTGAAGGAGCATAACAGTGCATCATGCTGCTCTGTGTAACTGGCAAGTCACTGTATACTATACAGGACAGGACACATTTTCAACTGAAACGAGAACCACTGAACATACAGCACACAATATAATTCTGATGGTGTTTTTTAAAATGTTTTTATGGACGCAAAGACCTCTTTCTGTGAGTTAAAGTGCCATTTAGAGCTCCTGCTACATTTATAAATGACCTTAAGTGACTTGGTTGTATTAATTAAGAGAACATATCTATGAATACAAACTCTTTGACAATTTAATTTATGTCTTTGTGTTCAAATTTTCATGATTAAATGATTGTAGAATTAGCAAGAGCAGATCGGGATGTGAAAGTTGTCATTTTCTATCTAATGGTGCGAAAGGGTTATGAGCCTATGAGTAAGTTACCTCTCATAATCAGTTTTCTCCTGCTCAGTTAAGAACTGAGATGGTGCTTTCAGGAATGATCTGCTGATCAGAAAATTTGCCTCAGCTTCCATTGAGCTCGGTCAAATTCATGCCTCATGACTGAAGAAATGGCTACTGTGGTGTTCACTGATGGTAAAAATCTTTCCTCATTTCTGAAGTAAGTGGAAATGCACTGGCAGGAGTTATTATGATTTATTACACCACCACTTTTAAGCCACCCGGTTCGCTATGCCTGGAAGAGCTGCTGTATTTTTATTACACTATAAAAGCACAGAAGGTCTCTTGCATCTGCTAGGTATTATGTCAAATTAGTATTTGATTGAATTAATATTCTGACTCAGCAACCCACAGAGAGCAAACAATTGTCTGAAAATTGAAAAAAAATGCAAACATCATCCCCCAGGGACATGCAAATAGAATAAGAGCACATACTGGCTTTTATTCTTCTATTGGGTGACAGAGGTAATTTAATTCAGTTTGGAAACCACTAAGATTATTTATGAGTGCCTTTCTTTGGTGGAAACATGAGCAACGAAAGAGAACCCTCCTTGGCTGTACATTTCTGCATGACCAATAAAGGCCAATGAAGCCAATGCATGAGGCACATCTTTCTTACCCAGTGGGGGATTTTAAACCTGTTTTCCTGCTCATATTTATTTGAAAATAAAGTGTCTTAGGATTAGAGGAGAAAGGAACACTGGAGGAATAAACACTCTGATCTGCTTAGTGTTTGCATTCAACTGTGCACTCCTGTCAAGCTGGCCAAATCCCACCAAGCCCAGCTCAGTTACTGTATCATCTAATGACCCCTACCTAAGCTTAAATTTGGCTCATTAAACGATTTAACAGTGTACAATCATTTAACTGATCGTATCTATTACTATACTTGTGTACAAAACTGTGGTACATCTACTTTCTCTAGTATTTCTATTCCATTTAAATCGTCTACAACTCTTAGAGGAATTTATTATCAGACATACATGTTACACGGCAGCAGAAATTCCCAAATAAAGCAGATTGTGATATCCTCTAATACTTTCTGATAATGTTCCGTACGTATGTGGCCAAAACCCAAACTCTATCTGATGCCACTGGGTCTTAGATTTCCAAGAACATCATCTGTTGTTGACCTTACTAGAAAACACCCTGCCTGAAACCATAAAGTGCCTTACACCACATTAACCTGTTAGGCAATTTTCATATAATTAAACTGCTTGATTCAAGCTGCTTTACATGGAACACACAAGCATTAAAGCAAAATTTACAATAATGAAATTAGATTAAATGAAATGAAATAGAGTCTTAAAGACTGATTTAGGAGGAAGTGACGCAGAACTTACCTGGGAGTTTGTTCTACATATTTGGTCTTAAAAAACTGAAAGCAGCTTCTCCATGTTTAGCACCAATGCATGGCTGAACCATCTCTCTTTGGCTTGTGTGAATATCTACGGAAGAATGGTGTTGGTTTCAGAAAGATCCCTTATTTTTAATATCAATAACTTGAATCCCTCAGCCTGTGGAGGGAACTCAAGACTAGAGGGATAAAAAGAAAGTCTTTCAGTCTCTAAAGATCTATCTGACGACATCCAATGAGCGTTTTGCTTGCAATTTGGGAACTGTATGCATTAACATCGCTGACACAAAGTTGTTTTGTATTTCGGCCCTTGAATGGGGTATTGATTTCAAGTCGTATATTGGGAAAATATTCTTAACATAACAAACTGAATTCTTTGCAACCAATGCACAAAGCAAATAAGTGTAAGAAATTCAGGCCTTTCAGTTTATAGTTATTGTTGCTGTTCGGAATACAGAGCTGTTTAGAGGAAGAGAGTTTTAGGTCCATTCTAGCACTCTGTTGTGGGAAGTTTCCTCTTTGCAGGTTTACAATTTCCAGGTTCTCCAGATCAAAAGTAGCTCACCTTCAAGAATCCATTTATGTATATCAATGCCATAAAACCTGACCGCTGGTCATGGTATCTTAGAGATTTTAGAAATAGATAACCTTGCGTGTGGAGTGGAGGAAAAGGAAGTGATCTGGTGTAAGCCGGATATATACACCCCTGTCTGGGGCTGCAAGCTATTGATTATTTGAGCTAAGGTGTTAGGTCTTGGGTTACGTGATGCTAACACTGGAACTTGTGGAAATAATAGTATTACATATATAGTATTGATACGTATATAATATAATCCTTAAAGTTTTTTTTTTAAATCATTGCAGGACTTCTGCTTGCTGTGGTTTGGAAATACCTCATTCATAACAATAAACTTGATGCTTACATAGACATAAAACTAAACACAGTATATTCAAAATATTTAATCTCTCTCAGTAGCAATTAATGTCTATATCTCTCCATTCAACATTTTGCTAATAAGTTATAAGCAGTGTGATTGCACTCGCACTTAATCAGTTTGTATTGTAGTTAGTGAATTAAGTTAAGTTGCTGTGTTTCCTGAATAAAGTCCATATCTCCATGTTTACCAATACAATAGCTGACTTGGAGTGCCTTTAATAGGCTATATGCAGCCACAAAAACTAAGCTATAGCAGTCTACTAGCTGATGTAAACATCACAAATTCATGCACATAAAAGGTGAAATAGGTTGTATTGAAGCTTAGAACTAAACAACTAAACTGGAAATCTCTTGTCTACTTTAAACAATGCACATCAAACTATCTCACTCTACCGCCTCCAAATGAGGATGACAAATGATCTGCTGCTCTCCTAATAAACTAGTTAGAGCACTCTGGCTTTTAATGTATTCATATGTTACATTTAATCTTTTCTTCTAATTCTTTTTCTTATTTTCTGTGACATTGCTTTGACATATAATCACTGCTGCAAATACTGGCTGTAAGCAAGTCATTTCCACATCCAGAAAATGCCTCTGCAGATGGAGAAGTAAACATTAATAATGTGTGATAAGTGGTCTTTCTTACTTCTGTAATTACATTAACATTATTTAAAAATCAGTGCTCAGTGCTTATATATGCAGCATGTGTTTATGTCTTTTCCACATTAGCATTTGCCTGAACATCTAGGGTGAAGAGACAGAAATTTCAAATCATTTTTCAAGGAGAGTTTGGAGTCAGATTGTAAATCCAAAACATCAGGCTGGAATAAAAAGCTATTTCAGACAGGATAAAGAGAAAGCAGTTGGTCATCTGTTGCAAACGGTTCTCCAAACTTTTGACTTTGAGTGCCTCTTTATTGTATTCCAACTACCTGGCATTGCTTACAAATAGTAAGTCATTTGGAAGAGCACAAAACCAACCAATGTAACCAATTTGCTGACTTTGAAAATACACAATACAAAACAATCACCCCTGCCAAAATGTCTTTGACAGAAGACATTGAATTGAGCTTGGCAAAGATAATTGCTGTTTTTTTTTTAATTATTATTTGTGCCTTTATGGTGAACATGACAAACACTGCATATTCTAATTGAAAGTGCCCATCTTTTGGTGTAGTTTTTACGGTCTCTTGCAAACACAACATTTTGAAAAACAATCCAGAGCAGTTTCCCCAGGAAAACCTCATCCCATTAACAAGGGGCCAGATGTTGGTAAAGGAACTGGGGAGGAGATCTGTTTGGTTAACATGTGTTGCTCTGGTGCTCGGGGAGCTTCTTCCTAGCATGGAAAATGGCTCACTGATATTAGGCAAAGAGCCAACCAGACGTTGGTAGTGGAGCGCTGTGGCAGTTTTGGCGCAGGAGGAGTGCTTCCACCAGTCAGTATCCAACTTCTGTGGTGGATGATTTCTTTTATGTGCATCAGTGCAAACAAAAGAATACTGCTGTGAGTTGTTTTTGTTCTGCTCTACAGAGTGGAAATCAACGAAATTCTGGTCTTTGAGCAAAAATGTAGACTTGAAATACTGTGTCTTTTAAACATTTTTGCTTTTTGAGTGATGTGTGTTTAAATCGTTTTGGTTGATTTCTTGTTACCATGGAACGGGTTCAATTTTGAGTCTGAACCTTGTTGACTGTATCAATTCATCAATTACTAAGTCAAATTCTAGAAGCAGTGTGAAAAACTCGTCCTCGTGATTAAATAGAAACCAGGTGTTCAGAAAAGTCTTGTTCATCTGAGCTTATATTTACCTAATCTTAAGATCTTGAAAGAACCAGAATATTAATAACCTCAATATGAAAAACCTTAGAATTGAAAGAGTGTGTACTTTCTTTTTCATGACTTTTGTATCAATATTTTGAGCTACAGTTAAGTCCACCTGTGAAACTGTGTTAACAAAAAATGTGAGCCTGTTTAAGAGCAGTTTTTGCCAAGACCTACAGTACCTCAACAGCATATGATGTTGGTCATTGTAAAAAAATTGAGCCTTGGAGCCTGGTGTCGGTGCAGTCTGATGATGGCACTTGATGACTAATGTTTTCATGCATTCTCTTTTAAACTTGCTTTTGTTTGCCTGCATATAAACATATATCTATTCTGAGGAACTCTACGAGTGACAACATCCCGTGGGATTTTGCATCCATGGAAATACACCCCATGATGCACGTGGCTTTGAATACAAAGCACTAGAGTTGCCTTAGAGATAAAGTCAGACACAAGTCTTCGCTTAGAAAATGCATTAAAGTAGTTACTGTGCCTCCAGAACCTTTCTGTCACACAACCGACACAAATCAAATCCATTGCAAAACAAGTAACCGTAACCTGAGTGTTACCAGGGGTTTTATCTTAAAAGTTAAAACCTCATGCTGTAATTCAAATCTTGTAGATGGCATGATTGTTGTCTGGATTAGATGCATGACAATGATAGTCGTATTTATTCGGTTGCAACCCTAGCTTTATTTGGAGCCAGACAAAAAACAATCATAAAAAGTTTTGGAAATTAAGCAGGCTGTAATCATTCGAAATTGTTAATCTGATTCACTTTATCAAAAGCTTAATAGTTCAGTGATTCTAATTAAAAAAGTTAATTTATATTCACATCTCACAAAATAAACTTTCACAAACATATTGTGATTCAGTCCAGAGAAGACACAATGAAACTGGTACTGAAAACAAGAAAGAAAACAACAAGAAAATGGTGTTGCACAAACGTAAATTGGAAATCCTAAAAGGTCAACAAATGCAGACTTCTTGTTTTCATTGGTTCCAAAGTTTGGATGAGCAATTTCTTATACAGATATATATCCAATATGGATGTTTGCCCAGGAAACTAAAGGGTTTAAATGTCTTTAGCTCTTAAGATAGATGGGAGAAAGAAGAGATCCTCTAACCGCACCCTCGCTAAGGGTTCTGATTTTGGTTTTCCAAAGGAACTAATTGGTCTGTAAGTGATGCTTTTGACCACTTATTGTAAACAAAATAAGCTACAGATAAGGTTAAGTTTAAAGCACTCATTACCATGGATATATGCCCAAAAATCCACATTCTGTCTGAATAGGACTGCATTTTTAAAAAAGCAATGAAAGAAATCCAGCAAATAATTTATAAAAAGTTGCAGCACCTCTCACCTGGAAATGTACGCTTTTACAAGTCTTTATGCTAGAGGATGTAAATGTATCTAGCTTCAGTAAAAAGTAATAAAACAGGTAAGTATCACCAAATAAATAAAAACAGTTTTTTCTTACATTGAAACATTTATGTTTGATTAACATATATTATTTCTGAATATGTAAGTCAGACATAGTCAAGTCAAATAAATCTAAGAAGAAGGAGGATGGAAAACAGCTCAAAACCTCAAATTGGACCAGTGATTGGAAACAAAAGAGTCTTTTGTTGTGTAGAACAACAATAGTTATAACTCGGTCTTATAAACAGTACAGTTTAATGAAATACATGTGAAACTTATTATTTTTTCATCAGCCAGCATCCACTGCGTACATTCAGCACAGAGGAACACTAATAAATCAGGCTTCTTTGCTTCTTTCTCTACCCATTATTCTGTTATGGTTATCAATTAAATCAAATTACTCTTTTTTGTGGGCAGGAAGACTGTGGAACATCAGAGAAGCCTTAATATGTCTGCTGAATTGAGTTCAGGTTGTGAGGTCAGGGTGTTATTGGCATCACTGTGTTGGTGTAGTCAGATAAAACAGCTTATAGCACTCAATGAGCAGTTTGAGTTTCATTCAATTCAAGAAGTTCAAACTAACAACACTCTTACATTAGTCAGCTTCATTAGAACAGTCTAATTTTACACAAAATCCATACAAAATTCATGCTACAGTCCTCACTTATTGACAAGCTACTTCGTAAATACTTACAAGGAGGGTGAAGGTGGTTATGTAGGCGAGTCATGAGTCCAATACACGTGGGATTCACATTTGAGACCAATCCTGGGATACATCAATTCATTAAGTAAAAAAAAAAAGAAAGAAAAGGAGAAATGCAGCTAATTCCAAGACAGCTCTTTTATGTTACTGTTTTCAAACTCCACTAGCAATTCCACAAACTTCCCCACAGTCAAGAATGTGATGGGCTATATCCTTGCATCCATCACTGTAAGTGGAGGCTGAAAGCCCTCAGCAATGACCATGGTTGAGTTAGGGTCCATCATTCCCTGTGACAGCCATTTACCTCCACACTGCCCTGACTCTCTCTGATCAATGAGCAAGACATTGTTGGACTGCCTTCAGGAGGGAGGGGCTGTCAGTGTGGTTTGAAAGAAGTACAGTGAGAGAATGAGAGATTGAAAGACTGAGAGAGAAACTACTGTTTTGAGTTTTTGTGACTTCGGGATAATAGGGCTACGACACCTATATTGAGGCACAGCTGAATTCAGAGTTAATACAGAGATTGTATAGTTTGAAAAGACTGTTAGCTCTGCTAACAGTACAACAGTAAGTCTGAAACTTGAAATAATGGAACATGGTGGCGAGGCATCATAATGAAATTTAAAAAGGAATGGTCCTGAAAAAAGGGAGATCTTGATCTCTTAGATTGTCTGACGATATGATTGAGAATGGAGGATTCAGGGGGGCATGCTGGTAAAAAGAATGAGAGCCTCAGCTTTGAATGGGAACCTCCTGTGGGAATGATATACTCAGCAGCCTGAGCCGACATGGAACTTCCAGACTGCATCTCTTCATGTGAGTTTCTTTAGCCTTGAGCTCAAGTTTTGCTGTTGTCCAAATAGTTTTAAAAGGGCTATCGTCAAGACCCACAGGGTGAGCTGAAGAAATGGCAAACTGTGGGTTTTGATTCTTTCTATTCCCACTGAGATTCTTCAAGAGACAGATAGGAAATATAATTAATTAAAAGTCAGTGCCTTGTTTCCTATAAACTACTCTTTTAATGCTACTGTTTTATTTCTACAAAAGCAGTGCTGAATTCATAAATGTTGGAGGTCAGTGGAAAGCAATCAATGATACCTGTGTTCTTTCACTCCTCAATTTGCTTTGCCATTATCTTTGCTTTGAGTTGTTCTAGGCATTACTTCAACACAGTACAATTGGTACTTTGTATTTGGTACTTATCGAAGGATAAATAATGCTGTCTAAAGTTAATGAGGTTTGTTCTTTTTTAATAAACAGAGAAAAAGAATGAACGAGAACAAATAAATTGTGCTGAATTACGCCTTTCAGCAACAACTCAAAACAGTTGTATCATTGTAATGATCTTTGACAATTAGTCAGCACCATTAATATGTTATTGCTATTATAAGGTTTTTTTCTGAGGAAGACACAAATATAAGCCCAATGTTAAGTAAAGTAAATAGTAGAAACTAAGGTCAACCATGAAGGTAAAAAAAGCAAAAAAGAAAGGCAAGAAAAGCATGAAAAAATGCAGGACTAACGAGCTAACAGACATTGAACTGTCTCAGGGATAAACAAAGACAACTTGATAAAGACTGAGGAAAAACACAGAACCTCCTAAAGATCACATTTCATGGTGATGAATTGTAATGTGTGGAAATTATATGCCGTAACCATGGAAACAAATCTAATGGATATTCAATTAGCATCTTTTTTTATGTTAGACACACACATTTTCTTGCTCAACTTGCTGTATAAAAACCCACAAAAGCCTGTTTTCCAGGGCAGGATTGGCATTGGATAGGGCGGCAGAGCAGCACCATTGCTATACCTTTAATCAAGAGACTTTCCTTTGATTGCTGAGTGGAATAAATTTTCCATTTGCCATATATCTTTAGTGTTTTTACCTTGACTGTTTTTCACAGGATTATTCAAAAAGTCATTGACAGAACTGAATGGATTCCTTACCAGAGATGGTAATCAGGCAAGATTAAATAAACAGTTAAATTTGGTTGTTGAACCGGGTTGGAATTTAATCCAGTGTTGCTGTAGGCATGCAGTCACAGTCTAATATTGTACAGGCTGCTGATGCTTTTGTTGTCAGTGATGTTTTAAACGTTATTTCATTTACATTTTTTTTAAACATTTTTACATCTTTACAAAACTACTTGGTGAGGTATGAACACCAAAAGCACCTGGTTTATTTTTGGGAAACTGTATGGTTTGGATAGTTCAGCATGAAAAAGGTGCATGAAAAATCTCCAACATGTTCACAGTCTGTAACAGTGACAGTGGTTTCAGCATCACTGGGGCATTATTTGTCACCCTGTAAACCAAGTCAGCGGAGAAAAAATAAGATGTACGCCTGTGTTACAAAGCCATGCTCATACAATGTATTTCTACTAGATTTTGCTGCTATCTATAAAAGAAAGGTTGGGTTATGAGGAACATTTGAAACACATGCGGTAAAACAAGCAATGACAAAGGAGGAGGGGAAACAGAATATGACAAAAAATGTATTGTCAACAAATGAAAGGACCGTAACAGTTCTAATTGTTTTGATTATGAGCATAGTCTGGTCTGGTGGTCACATGGGTGCACTGTGCATTGATTTCACACCAAGGTGCAAGTCTGACATTGCAGCGGCAGCAGCCATAGCAGAGGGTATCTACAGACTTTAGCTCTCCTTATTATTCTGGAAAATAAAATGATTTATTTAGAATTTATTCAGTTAAAAGTCATACCTAAAATAACTCAGTTTTCAATAAAAGTGAAATGGGATCTTGTCCTTGGTGGAAATGAATCTACGCAACCAAAATTTGAGTAAAATTCATCCGGATACAGTTAAACCAAGTTAGAAAATGCTATATTGTGGCTAATTATACCAACAAGTATTCTGTAGCAGGAAACTGCTTTGTTTTGTTCTTTATTCTGTACACAGACACACAAACAAATTACTCATGAGAATTTGGGTGAACTCCCCATTATTCTCATCACAATACTTTTCTCTCACAAAACAAATAGATTAATGGTTCTCAGGATAATAAAATGCTTTTGTAGCTTAGGCACAGTGCCCATATTTATACATTTATCAAACAATAGACCCCTTGAGTATGCAGAATGTCACAGATATTGTAAATTCTGGTAGCCATTGGTTTTTCTCTGATTGCATAGGTCCAGCAAAAGTTGTGCCTACTCTTTAAAGTTTCTGTACCGTCCCTGATTTTGAAGATACTGAAGCTGCCTAAGATATTGTTTGATGTATAGTCTGTACAAGGTTCGATCGGTTTAAATGTGATGGAAAGACACTTGGTTGGAATTTCTTTGAACGCTTCTGTACAAAGTAACACTCTCCTTAACTCTTAGTGAGTCCTACCCCTAAGGCAAAGAGTAATTATTTAAAGCAGTAGCTGAAGAATTTCTCAGAACTGAAGAGAAGAAAGCAGAACCATAATGAAATTTGGTTCATAGGGATTGATTTAATAATACATTTTATCCACGTGAAAGCAGCTTTGATAAATGGAGTTTGAACCTTTTGGCATCTGTTTAATGACAGTCGTCTCCTTTGAGCAGGCAACCTGTCAAGAAGCTTAATTTAATCCCTAAACAGCTCATCTTATCTTGTTAAATCTCAGCTCCAGAATGACCATGATAGAAAGTTCTGAGAAAATCCCCCTGACATTTGCCCAAAGCGTTCATTCAATGAACCTTTATGTTAAAACAGATTAAATAATCTGTTTATTTTTAGTTGAAGCAGGGAGGTATGTTCACAGCTTTTTGGACACCAAAGGAGCTTGTAATTATTACTTGCTATTAATTACTATTGTCATTGGCGTTATTGCACCAACAAAAGCAATTGCTTTCTCCCCAACTATATGGAAGTGCAGTTACAGATGGAGAGTCACTTTTACATCAAAATGTGCTGCATGATGGTGCTTTTCCAACCTACCATCACAGCAGTGCAAAGCCGTTAAACACTTTTAGTGTGAAATCACACTGCTTGCAGCATAGCTGATGGGTTGTTCTTTCCTGTGTAATTATGAGTTCTGTCAGAGGCTCTGGTTGTATCTATAAAAGTGGCCTTTTGTCGTTACAAAGTTTTAAACAAGTTCACCCACTTTTGTAGTTTATCTTAATAATTTATTTAACTCATCATACTCTCAGTGCATTGAAGCTGCTGTATACAGCTAAATAGATTAATGAAACAAACTGGCAATAACCCTGTCATTGTTTATTAAACCTGTTCTCTTTAGTCTTTTTAAACGAAAATGAAAGGGTGTCAGGAAGTTTTAATGGGCTGTAATCAACCTTAAAGAAAAAACCCACAGAAGAAAGCACAAATATCTTCGGATTTGTGAGCTTGACCACATTTTTAACATTAATTGTAGCTGGTTGATCAGATCAATGTCTTTTCTCCTATGAAATCTGTTATTCTAAGCTGATGAAAAAGTAAAAAATAAAAAAAGAGAATAGGTGGGTCTTTAGATATAATGACATTTGTTTCTATCCCTTGTTTTAATGGGACTTTATTGCCTATGTATGAGAAAACTGCTACATTGATGGAAAGTTTTCGCAAACAATCTTAGATAAACTTGATTTAGTTCTCTACAGGTTGTCACAAGTTAACCAAGCAAATAAAATGTAACAACAAGAATGAGAGCAATCTGTTCTGTTTCAGGTGCCGATGAGACATCATTTAAAACGGTTTAAGGCAAAACAAAACAAGTTAAACCTTCTCCCAGTAGAAACTGTCAAACATGAACATGATAACAGATGGAAAATTGAAGCAAATCAAAATGGGAATTACTTTGGGGAACGATTCATTAAACACTTGCAAGACATGACTGAAACAAATTTATATAAAAAGAAAGAGAAAACAAAATTCTGCTTGAGACACATCTGATGAAATTAAAAAAACACACAGGACTAATTTATCTGCACAATGTGACATGATCCGGTGCTTGTGTAAAAGCATATATGGCTACCTTTAATTTTTCAATGAATAAATACAATTTTAGCTCTACTTTTCTCTTATCTGTGATTAACCACATGCATCTGCCTGACTGTTCTTGTTGGATGACCACAACTTTGGTTTGGGTGACACAGTCAGGGGGTGAATGACAAATTTACACTCACCAAAATCAGTTCATTCATGGAGAAGTGTGAAGAACTGTGTTGTAAACCATTGTGAAAGTCAGCAAAAAACTGGCTGCCTCGAGATGTTTTTGCATTAGCTCTGTTGCTCTCTGGGACTCCACCACCTGACTGATGGATCTTTGCCCCTAATAGAGTCAGAGATAAAGTATCATGTAAGAAACATTGGAACAACTATGGACTCTGCAGCAGCAGGTGCACAAGAGTTTGGGCAGCAATTTAATCTTCAGGTTGTCTCATTGTCCCAATGCTCTTGCTGTTTTAAGATGTGGCTTATTTTGCAGACATGAAAGTTTTCACAACCTTTTTAGTTTTTCACGGTTTGACATATTTGAAACAAATCCTAAAAAAGATTGAGTTGATTTATTTTGTTTTCTGTTATAAATCTACACACAATGCTGCCAAAACTAGGTTTTTGGACTAACTTAATTCATCTATGAAGCACAAAGACATTTCAAAGTCACTTGCAACAGAGCTTGATCCATTCTGTATCGATAGCCCTTAAGATCCTTCTACAGCATAATTGTGTGAGATTAACTGAATTCACTGGACATTATTTCCAAGATATTAGGCAGGTGAGTGACAACATTAGATTTATACACGTTTTCAAAGTTGTCTGTGTGGAACAAACTCAATTTTGTCAGGCGGGATACAAGACATTTTTTTTAGCATTTGAAGTGCCCATAAGCTTAATAGTCTCCATCACTCTAAAGTGGAAGAAATGTGGAAGCACCAACAGACGTCTTTTCTATCGACTCAGCAAAACTGAGTAACTGGGGACACAGGGGATTCATCAGGTGACCAACAATAGTTACTACTAGTGTAGTCACCTTTTGTGGAGATTAAAGAACTTTACAGAAGGATAACCATCAGAGCGCAACTCCAACAATCTGGCCAGATAAAAGCTTTTTTTACTTCAAGGCACATGGCAGTCTGCTGAGAGTTTTCCAAAAGACACCCAAATAACTCTGAGTCATTTAAAGCTGAATTAGCTGATCAAATGAAGCTCAGCAATATTTCCACAATTTCCAACAGTGTGACTGAAGGAATCCAGCAGCTGAGCATCATCTCATTAATACTATCCCAACAGTTTAACATGGTGATGGCAGCATTATACTGTGGGGAGATTTTTCTGCCACAAATACCAGGAAACCTGTCAAGATAGAGTAAAAGATGGATGAAGAAAGTACGACTTTGTGAAAAAACATTTTCCTGAGCTATCAGGCCGGGTCAGATATTTACTTTATCTCTTCAACAACCAGAAGGATGTGGCTAAGATCACACAGGGGTGGAAAAGCACTGGAAAAACCCGGCTAAATACTTGACCAAGTCATATGTAGTTGGCTAATACTAATGTGTGCAGAGGGGAAAACATCTTAATTGTTGTTGAGATGAAACAATATCATAACAATATGAAAAACGTAAAAGTCTATATGGACAACAGAATCTCTGCATGGTAAATGAGTAAAACTGGTTTTTGCTATCATGCCTGTGCATGCCAGAAACTCAGTTCCTCATGATTTGATTGTTCAGCTTTCTGACCTTTCAGGGGTTTGCAAAGCTGAACAATCAGTATTATGCAGCGACTTATCTAAATCAGCAGACAAGTCCATTACAGTAAAGCTGCTATCAATTCACATACAGAGTTTTTGTGGTGGATCAAAACATTGAGAGATTGCCCATCTGTAAATGCTGTGAAAGCAAACAATAGCTGGAAGTGGTCAGATTGAAAATGACGTCACAAGACTGAATGAAAATGCTCCCTTGCGATAAGTATATACTGAAGATAGGTGAAAATGAAAGGAAGTGAAAACGGTAGTCCACAGGGAGTAGAAAAATTGGAACACAGGTGAAAGTATATGGAAGAAGCTCAATTAGACTGTTTCACAGGGGTACAGCTCCGCGGTTACAGATCAGCACATTTTTACTTTTCTCACATATCGTCTTGAGGGAGAAGCTCTCAATTTGTCACATCAGTATCATCACATATCTTAGCACAAGACAGCTGTATTTCAACTTAAGATCATATCTTTTGAAATGTGAAGACCCAGAATAGTTTCTCTCAGTTTCTTTACCTTTCATAATAAACTGTGTGTGGAGAAACTGTCCAGGAAGCTAAGGAGCAGCAACATTGTTTTCACTGCATAGTAACCTCCCTAAGAGACAAAGTGTTCTTGAGATTTTGCAGGGATTCTGGCATTTTTCTCTCCCAAGCAATGCCAGAATAAACAACTGGAAATAGCCCGACACAGGCAATGATAAATCACCGCAGGGAAGAACCACACTACATCAGGATGTGTCCGCTGTAGCCGCACAGTGGACTGAGACATGCAATTTGTGGGAATATTACAGGTAGCTACTTACTCAGAGTATGAGCATAAACATTTGAGGCTACTGTGCTAAGTCAAGATAATACTTGATTGATTTCCTTTTTCAATAAAACAAGCACTACTAAGGTACCAAGAACTTGAATCATAAAGTGCTCATGAGTTTTACCAGATAGTCCACATTATCAGTGTTTTGTCACCCATTTCAGCAGATTTTAGACTAACAACTGTCCAGACTACGGCTGGAATTATGATTTTTTTTCTTTTGAATATAACTGCAAACCTCTCTTTGTACATAAACGTTGTTTCCAGAAGCCCCAGGCTGAACTGGCTCACACACTTAAACACCAATCAGCTGAATGTTCAATAATACTCCTGATAAGAAACAGTAAAAAAAAAACACAGTAAAAAATATCAAATCACCGGTTCAGAAGTGTTTTTTTACTTATGGGGCAGAAATAAAATGAAAGCCTCCAACCATATTTCAGGATGTGTCTTAGCATTTTAAACAGTCACAACAAATTAATGACAGATAGTTCTAAAAATATGGCTTCTTATGTAAAACTGTTCCTGTGGCTCAATTTGCCTCAGGTGAAGGGTTAGTTGATCCAGGTTACTGGGTAAGTTGTATCGTGTGAGGGTAAATTTACCATCCAATTAAATCAAAATCAAACCTTTCTTACAAGTAACTTAACACAAAACCTAACAAAAAAAATTACACTAAAATGATAATCTTCCTAAAAACAGAAAGGTTGTTTCATAAAACTAGATAAAAACTGAAGTAGAGTGAATGATAAATGTCTCTGACACTGATAAATATTTTAGTTGAATAATAATTCTAAAATTGAAATAAATAAAATGCTTCCCAAAACAATATTACCATGATATACAGTCAAATGAAAACCCTTTTCTTAACTTTTGCCACAGCTTGAAGTCCAGTGCAAAATACTTTTTCACACTTCATACGTGAAGGTTGCATTGAAATGTGAATTACCGCTGCTTTCTTCTGGACTGTCCAAACTACAGCACTGCTCAATTTACCACACAATGGTTGGCTTTGTCCTATAGCAGATATTTTGGAAAAACAAACAGACAAAAAAAAAATAAAATATCCCAAAACAAACCACGAAACTGACCAATTCAGGCAAATATCTAAATGATTTGTCAATTTACCCTCTGGCTCATCTTAACCCAGTCTCCCCCAGGTCCTTGTCATGCCGCCAAGAGCTATTAGCAGTCAGGCTGGGGAAAAGGAACATCTGAGGGTGTCCTGGAGTGTCTGGTACCAGGATGATAGCAACAGGTCCTTTGGGCACTGGGGTGTGGGGCCTGGGGTTTTGTGCCTTGGGCATGCTTCCCATAGACGCCATCAAATCCCATAAGATTGGTGTCTGAGAAGTTTGGTGACACTTGACAGTCTTGTACGGCTGACTGCTGACCTGCTGGGAGAGGATTCTACTACAGGGAGGGCAGTTGTCATGTGAGTGGGTGTGATTGGTCTGTGTAAATGTTTAGGTTGGTGTCAAGAGTAAACACACAGCGTCCATAACTTGTACAATAAAATAACAAATTCTGCATCTTTTACAAAAGCATGGCTCTTAGTAAAAGGGTCGGGATGCTAAACTAGCCTGCCTAGGGTCCAGGCCAACTTAGTACATAATATGAAAGGTTTGTTTATGCAGTACCTCAGATTGAAGGCTTGATTTATTTTGGAATTACCTGAATATGTCAAAGCCTTATGGCAGCTTGGTAACTTTCCATTTACCTGAAGGAGCTTTTTCTGGGAATCCTACATAGGAATTTTTGCCGTTTTTGCTGTAAACATTCTCACCCTGAAAGACCTTCACTGTGCAGACTCCTTCAAAACACAGAGGAGACTCTATGAGACATATCCCAATGAAGTATACACTATGTGAGCTCAAAAGACGCTCTTGTATCTGAGTGTTTACCACAGTAAGCCTGGTCCAAATCCCACTCCTGCTGTTTGGATAACTTTGTTGATTTTTCTACATTCAGCAAATTTACTGGGCAGATTTTGATCAGATGCTTTTTATAATTTCTCTAGCAGCTTTTCTTTTACCTGTAAATAGCAGCCTTAATTCAGCAGTACATTTAGTTCCTCACTTTATTTAGTGATGGATGATCAACCTCGTAAAAGACTGCTCCCATGGTTCCTGTCGGGGCTCTTTTATTCACCTTTCATGTTCATGTGAGTCTTCACCATACTCTCATCATGTGAACTCTCATCTATATTCACATTGTCACCTGTGGCTCTACATCCTTCCTGATGGGGTATGCTGTCCACATTTTATGGCAACACTCATTGATTCGGCCTCATCTGTGAGCTGAGCAGACCTCAGCCTGGGTCAGCGCAATCTGAATCCCTCTTTAGGCTGCAGGATTCAGGTCTCAAACTGTTCAGCTTCCTCCTCTGATTATTTTTTGATCTGGCAGATATAAAAACAGTGTGATAAAATTAATTTACTACATCTTAATGTTGGTGCATAAACTGTCAATATTCTCACTAAAAGAGCAGGATGTGAGATAGATAAAACAGCAACATCAAAGCACTGATATCAGTTTACCCATTTTGCATTGTTACAAGACAAACACTAAAAGAAATATATAATGTACACTATTTCATTTAATCAGGATGTAATTGGAATAAATTGATACCAGAATGTGGTGTGATAGTTTTCACACGCGCTGTTGCCTCAAATCAAAAGGGATCCTGATACAAATCCCAGCTGGTACCTTTGTGGAGTTAACATGTTCTTCTGTGTAAGCGTGGGCTCTCTCCGAGTGCTCCTGCTTCAATCCAATGGCCAAAAACATGCATGTTAGGTTAAATGGGTCTCTTAATTGACCCTAGGACTGAGTGTGAGTGTACTTCACCCTGTAAGTGACTGCCGACCCATCCAGGGGGTAACCTGCCTCTCCCTCGATGGCAGTTGGGAAAGGCTTCAGCTCTCCCACTTCCCTGATTAAGCAGGTATTGGAAATGGATGGATCACAGAGAATAGAGCAAAGTATAATCTGATGTTAGCCAGAGGCTGGAAGAAAAGGGCTGACAATACAAAGCAAGAAGAGCATTGTGATCTCAAACCTTACATTCCACACACACACACATTGTGGCATAGTGCAATATTTAGTCCTTTACTCAATCAATCCTAGCTGAAGGCTCAACACTAACCTTACCCCAAACCTAACCATAACCTAAGTCTAGTCTTCAACATAAAACCAAATTTTGATCCTCAAAATCCGTTTAATCATGAGGGGAAACCATTTGGTCCCCTCAAAACACCTTGGCCCACATAAGTATAGTAGATTCCTCATTGTTGGACCTGATCCATCCATACATCCATTTTCTACGCATCTATTTATTTTCATTTCTTTAATTAAATGCTGAACATCCAACTGGCCTGACTATGGCCGCTGGCAAGCAGCAGATTCCAAAGGGATCTGAGTCACTATGGTTTAATTCCTGCTTACAATGTCATTCGACTAGTTCTTTAATGGATGCACTCTCCATCACCCTGTGTCTTTTAGTAAGGGGAGTGCAAGAATACAATTTTATGCCTAATTTTCTCTGTGAAATGTCTCTTCAAGCGGACCTTGTCCATGCTCCCTAAGGAGCATCACAGCTGTAGAGGACAGCTCCCATGGTGCAGCTGCTCCAATGGAGATAATCTTCCTGTCAGTATTCTGTCTCTCTTTCAGATGTCAACTGAAGCCAACAGTTGTGTACATTGAGTCTGTTCCCCTACTGTGCTGTCAGCAAATGCTCATGTCACCATTTTTTGTGCTGCTGATTTTAGCATATTATCACATGCCATTCTCACTGCACACATTACAGCACCCAGTGCTTGGGGCAAGAACACCTGAGGAGGGTGAACATTTAAGTTATCACATTGTCTTGGAAAAATTAGCTGATCAAAAAGACAATCTACACCTTTGAAAACAATCATGTACAGCAATGCTAGCAGCTCAGGCTGAACTAAAGTGCTATCTTCAGTATATTTATATTCCCAGTGACACTGTTAACAAGCTGATGCTTAGATGTAAGATCTAACAAGTTTCCACTTCTAATGTTGCTTGTAAGCAAACGTTTGTCTTTCAGTAAAGTACAGCTGATGGGAAAGTTGTTAAATAAGTATTTAGTCACCAACCAGATACAGGACAGGTTGACATTTTAAACCCAGTGATGGTACAAAATGTTAAACATTTCACTAACATGACCAGTGCACAGGGTTCAACTGCATCTAGAGGTGAAGTTGCAGGTCATAAAAACTGATGACTGTACCCATGAGACTTCTCTGCCAAGCACGTTGGAGAGACATTTATGGCCTCGTCTCATTTTAAATTTCTTATGAAAACACATAACATTTACACCTGATTGGTAAAATGACATGTATCATATATGACCAACACGCTTCTCCTGCATTGACTTTATTAGTTGTGTTTTAACCGTAATCAGAGGAGAAAAAAATTATAGTTTCAATATCTGTTTTCAGGTAACATCAGGCTTACCAACCATATGTTTTCCCTTCATTGGTCAAGTAATTTTGATGCCTTAGACTGAAAATTAAAGTAACAAGGGTATAAAACCACATCAAAGAATCAAGCAACAGATTAATAGTCTATTTGGGCCAGTGCTTGTTTGTTAATAATCTTGCATCTGTGGTGTTTTGAGCCACCACAAATAGGTGACTAAGCAACATGGCTTACACTGTGGAAGAGGATCTGGGAATATGACAGAAACATTTCAAGTCAACACAAACCCAGTTCTTCTTTTTAAATCATTGTACGATAATAAAAAAACATAATGCTGAATATCATAATACAACATAATCAGAACATCATAACAAAATATCTCTCTAAATACTACACACTGAAACTGCAAAACTCACGTCAGCTTTAATATATATAATCTGTTGTGGTGCTAAAAGAAAATCCAAGTGACAGACTTCCTTCTCTGTCAGTGAAACAAGACCTGATCAAAAGGTGCTCTTTCAGTGTGTGGGGAACTGACAGTTTTATGATGATATGTCACATTTACTGCCTTTTTATTTGTTAAAACTACATCTCTGCTGTTTGGATTGGTTAATCTTTAATGTCTACAAGTGGCAATTTGGTTCACAACAGCTGTCAGCAGTAATATACAGTCAATCACATAAAACATGAGCTATTAAACTAGACTAAAATGTGTTGCAATTTTTAAATAGCCCATCCATTATCTCTGGCAAAGAGCTTGAAAGTTTAGGCTTGATCTATCAAAGTGTGTGAAAGTAGAACAGAGTGAAGCTGTTTATTATCAAATGACCCCCAGCTGTGAGCTCTGAGTGACAGTTGAAGTTACCATGGTGATGTTAAGGGCAACATTCTATCTCACTCAGAAA
This sequence comes from Leuresthes tenuis, assembly GCF_036924035.1. NCBI lineage: Eukaryota > Metazoa > Chordata > Actinopteri > Atheriniformes > Atherinopsidae > Leuresthes > Leuresthes tenuis. The sequence continues at coordinate 10,038,368 of NW_027325365.1, read as the reverse complement.
ATGTATAATTGCAAATTACTGCTATTTAAAGAAAATAACAACTCTTATTCACAAAGTTCTTCCACTGTGAGTACTGAGAAGCTTTTCAGCACACACTTTTGATCTCTGATGTGCAGAATGTGGACATACAAACTCATTAAAAAGAGAGTCATGTCTGGTTTTCAGTGAAAACTGTTTGCTGTGGTTTGGAGACTTTTTGCTCAGACAATGCAGCAGCTCAAAGAGAAGATTTTGCAGCAGCAATACAACAGAAAGTTGTACAGTTATCAGTTATTGGCTCACAAACTTTTATGTAAAGGTGTGTGCTAACCTCCATCTTTTAAGGGGGAAAACGTTCCATATTTAACCCCACCAATTCCTTTAAAAAAAAAAAAATCATTATTAAGAAAAATAATAATAATTTGAGCTCCCATCACCCACAAAATAAAAGCAATGTTTCAGAGTCTTAATGCAGACAGCCATCTTGTTTGAATGCAAGTGTGGCAGCATTGTCACAGCTCCCTTATGTACACCTCCTTGAATTAAACAAGGAGGTGCATTTAACAGACTACACCCTACATATCTAGCCATAAAGTTAAGGTTTAACTTATCTGTCCTGGTTGCTGCATGTTGCTCTCATGTTGCTCTGTGAAAACTAGGTTTTGTTGACAGATGTCAGCAAGTACTGACTTATATCATTGTGCTGATGCACTGAACATACCCATTACAGAGGGGAAAGGTAATTGGATTCACAAATCAGCTGACAGCTTGAGGTTTATAGTGGCATTGGGCTTTATGGGCAATATTTCAGAGGCTGTTGGGGAGTTTGTCAGAGGTAGTTTGTATGAGGTGAGGAAATAGCATAGGAGAGAGCAGAAGGAGAGCATCTACATTCATCCTTTAGCCTTTTTTTAGTAATATTTTAACCAAACAAAATCCACTGGTGAGCAATGAGTCACTGTACTACCATTCACCGCCTAAGTATAAGAACTATAAGCCCTGCCTCATTGACTGGAAGAATACAAGCCTCTGGAGGCAATTAAAACTCGCCCTCAGAAATGACGACCAGGCGTGGTAATTATTCATGTTCTCCTTAAGATACCTCATATCAAAGTGCATTGAAAACTGCATTAATTGAAATATTTGGTCAGTTCAAACAAACATGCCACAGGGTCTTATGACTCACTTGCCTTTCATGGCACTACAACAACAGGCTGTCCACAGACAGTGACTGAGCTGCTTGAAAGACATCAAAAGCAATGCCATCCATAGAGTTTTGTACTTCATAAAACCTGGGGCTATCTCTGAAAGGAAAGGTCAGAACATATAGCATGGCACAGTATGAGATTACCCTTATCTCACGCCTTCTCAGTCTTGCATGCTTTATAATGGAAGGATGAGCAGTATGTTCTTGCTGCCAGAGAAATACTGGTATGGCCTTTCTTGGGTCACAGGAGGATAAAAGGCCTAGATTAGACAGGTAAAATCCAGAAGAATCCTTTCACATTTTCTCCCTGATACTTTGCCTAACCATGCTGCTGTCACAGGTCTAAACGAGACATTGAGGCAGGGGGGTAGGAGCATTAATTGTTTTTTGTGAGTACAGAGGGCAATATCAGTGGCCTGCTTTATTGAGCCCCCACTGAGATTCCATATGCTGGCTGAAATCTGCTCACTTTCTTCCATCAAGCTGGTTTGTGTTTGTCTGCACTCTGGACTGAAGCTAAGGTCTAGAGCAGCATGCTGTGGTTTGCCTTCCAGCAGAGTTTGTCTTCAAGGCAGAAATCCTACCATCCACTAGTACAAATGAAATCTGTAATCATCACATGAAAAAAATGAGAGAGCTATCCAGACTTCAGTCCCTGAACGTCAGTTTGACCTTTCTTTTAAGAATATCTTTCATTATCTATGCTTTTCGGACTGAAGGTAGATTCAGTGAAAATGTGTCATTTCAGCATTTTCTTTCCAAGATACCTTTATGTTTTATTGCGATAAGACCTCGAGGGCAATGTTTTGCTTATTTGGTCAAGTTGCTACTGTATTTTCCCTTCTTCAATTTGTGCTTGTCCTTGCGGTGAAGATTGGTTTGTGACAGATCCAAGATAAATGGCTTATGTCCCGTGGAGCATTTCTTATTTTGCTATGTCCAGTACATCATGCCAATAAATCAACAGTATGTGTGTAACCTCTGCCGTTATTGCCAGCAAAGCTTGGGGTGTGCCAGATTTGGTTAACAGCTGAATGATGAATTCCCTTTCTGAAGGCCATAGGAATATGTGGGTGTCGCTGGGCTGATTTATTAAAGACGAAACTGAATTTGAGTGTAGGAGTTTTGTTACTGATGGGGTCATGAATGATATCTGCTGTTACCGCTGGCAGATTTGGAAGGGATGATGTCACTGTAGGTACGCGCTTGATTGTCTGATTGGGTGGACTGTTGGAGCAATGCAAATGCAGCAGGATGCAGACAGCAGCCAAATCACTCCCCCCAGAGGGATTTGCACTCCAAGCAAAAGCATTTTGCCTCTTTAAACAGAGTCAGACCCTCTCGTCTTCCATACTAATCTCTGCACACTCTGTTTTCTTTATCAGTTTTGTACTGCGACAGTATTGAGCGAAGGCTTAAATCCTGCGATGACTTTTTTCGTATCTTTGCCAACAGTCATTCTATTCCTTATGTTAAAATCAGAGCCTTGGATTCATGTATTTAATTGGATATAGACTTAGTACGAACATAATTGGATTAGTGAATAGATTTGGTATAGGCCTAACACGTTGCTTTTGCGTCAGTAAAATATTAACAATGTAGATTGTTTCAGTTCAACTTGAACATGTAATGCTGTCTTCTGGTTTCACATCAAAGGGCTCATTAATGAAACATTACTCCTAACTCTACAGGACATTCTCTACATGGGAATATCTGTATGGCTCCTGCACATACCATGTAAAGCAAGTGTATCCACCTGCACCACATTGCATATCCACTGTTGTCTGTATAGTCTCCTAAATATAGCACACAATAGAGCCCAGCAATGCAGGCTGCACTTCCCCGTGAATTTGAATAGATCTTCTTAGATTTTGAAAAGGAAGTTGCCTGCATGCTGTGCAGAGTTATCCCCTCAAATACATAAAAGTAATTCATCTGAGAGTTTTCAATAGATGATGAATGACAACTTTCTTCATGAGAAAATAAAAAGCCCCCTTTTTGTGTCTGTGTGCATGTGTGAGGCAGAGAGAGGAAAAGAGAGAGTGAGAACTACCAAGCTTAATTTTCAGTGGGACAAGACACACAATTCACACAAATTTTCACTCTCAACTTAATATTGGAGCAAATATTGAAACCTCACATTTGTTGCTCCCTGTGTTTCATCAATATTCATACAGTTTTTTAACATTAAATTATTCTGGTGTTCATCACACAGCATCCTGCATGTGACCTTCATATGCCTTGCCATATGTCTGTGTGAATGCTGCAAAAGCTGTATTTTAACATATACTGCTGCAGTTTAGACTGTGGGATTAAATGTTTGTGTTTTTCTGCTTTGGTAAAAGGTGGACCTCTGCCTTTCCCTCCATTTTCAAACACACTGACGAGGATGATGTGGGAATTAAAGGATTTATTCAACAGCCAGCGGAGTGCTCCTGATTTTGCTTGCTTGTCCACCAGATGGATACTTAAATGAGGAGTGCATTTAAGAAGCAAAACTCAACTCTACTAGTTAAATGTAAGCCATCATTTTGGAGCATATAAAGTTCTGCTGTCCATTTATCAGCTCCTACATGAATTGCATTACGGTTTAAAAAAAGAATAGGATATGCTTCCGCCTAAACATTACTCGAAGAAAAGAAATGAAATACAAAAAAAAAACTTTGATCTGTACCTAAACTTTGCATTAAATATGAAACCAGAAAGGAGCTGAGCATGAGAGGGAGAATAACTATTGAACCAGCTCATAATAAGGAGGACTACCTCCAGAGCACTGCTGTTCAGGGGCCAACAGAACCACCGTGATTTATCGCACCACTGATACAATAACTGTTTGCTGTGTTTTCAGGTATATTCCCCCACTTTGGCTGTAAAGAAAGAGGACTTTTTGCAGTGAACACACAGTTTACATTGATCCTATGTGTCAGTAATGAAGGGCATTTACTGTTGCTTAGTCCAAGTGTTGAGAGTATCTACTAGAATATTTGACAGTGATTGATGCAATATACTGTGTTCCACTCATATTACCTTTTTTGCTGCCCTGATGAAAGATGTCTTTTTTCACAGCCTCAATGTGATGACACACTATCATATCAATACACGGTATGCCCTCCATGCTTTATTGCTGTGGCAATGTGTCTGAAAGGCTGTGCCAAAGCATATACATTTATAATGATATTGTTTAGTTTTTGTGTAATCCCTTGAAGTAATATCTGTGGGCTAACTGGTTTGAGTTTTCAATGTGCCTCTAGTATAGGAAATTAACTGAGATCTTAGTTTCATTCCACTGTGGAGTTCAAGAGACACAATCTCTACTTTCAAGATTGATCTTGGAGCTTTTTCTCATGAGGGATAATTTAAGTGACCTAAAGAGCTTAACTTATTATGACAACGTGTTTCTTCGCTGCTCACAGCTACGATCTGAGAGACAAAAATAAGGAAGAGACACAAGGACAGAGAAGTTAAATGGCTAATAGTTTGAATTCTGGATTTCTTTATGTCAGTCCGTAGCAATGTCAAAACATATGGTACATAGTAAAGGTGGAGGATTTATCATGTCATTTAATGAGACTTCAGCATAGGATACACCTGTGAATCCCCCTCTGAGCTCCCTTAGAAACATGAGCAGACCGTAACACTCCATCTTCATCTCCTCAGTGTGCATTTAAGTGACTGGAATATCCTTGGGATCACCTATGAGGAAATGTTTTTTAGGTCATGGGAGGAGAAAGGACTCAGCAAAACTTAGGATAGTGATAAGCAACCTCATAGTTATGCTGCTATAGGCCCTGGCTGTTGGGAGCCCTCTTATGATGCAGAAAGGACCCCCTACTCTCCCTCCTTGCCTCTCACTCTCTATGCATTTAAATGTCACTCTTGCATAGCATTAAATTATCATCTCTCCTTTTGGTATTTTGTGTTTTTCTTTTGTCAGTATCAGAGTTTTTGGTTTTGAGCTGCATGCTTCTAATAAAGGAGCAGCTAATTACTTTCTGCAGTGCTGAGTCTGTTGTAGGGGCACTGAAGTGATGAATGCAGGAGCAGACACAAAAGCTGAAAACATTCCTATGTAATTTATTTGATTAAAAAGACTGGCAGGTTTTTGACTAAGGCGCACAGGGTTCCAGTGCTGAAGAGCAGACTTGGAAAGAGAGAAGGAACTAGGATCTAAAGAGATCTTGCAGGCAGGAAAGGAAACTTGCTGAATAAGCTGGGAGCAGGAAATTGATACTGGAGACAGAGCCAACAAGTCTTCAGGGGAGACAACAAACAGGAGGACTGTATAAGCAGGCAACAAACAATGCTTAAAAGCTGAGCTGACAACAATGTAGCTAAAAGTGTGGGAGCACTGACTGGAAGTTGTGTCTGATCTGATGAGGTGTTTAGTCGTTTTTCTCCTTTTTGATTGTAATGGTGGTTGGCAAGCATAATGTTAGGTGGATTACCGAGTATGTAACAAAATGTAATAAACCACATTGTAATACTTGAAACACTTAAAATAAACTTTATTCATTTTTTCCATTGTCTCTTCAACCTAACATGGCCTGCATAAACCAGTTGAGTGTTTGTCCAAACCATATTCAAATGCAAATTACTCTGTCCTTCATCAAACAATGATTTTCAGTAATCAATTGACTTTGTTGTACAAAATGTATCAAAAGCTACGCCCCTTTTTAGTGTCCCACTTTTTGACAGTCTTATTATTTTCTCCCAGATTGTCTTGTCATCTGATTTGCTTAATGAAATGTTTAAATATATAGTGGCCCTGTTTAGTGTTTCTCTGCTAGTCCATCAATGTCTTCATTGCCCCACAAACCTACGTTGCCCCACATAAACCTGATTGACAAACACTGGTAGATGAGATTGGAATGAACTTGCGTTCCTTATGTAGTTTATCCTTGTATAATATATCTCGACTGCCTGACTTGAATTGATTTAAGGCTCTTGAGAGTGGAAATAGAATCAAGGCAAATGAAGACATTTCTTGACTGAAGTTTCTTTATCCACTTTAAGGCTAAGAACGCTCAAAACGTTTCCACTGAATGCACACTGAAATTGTTAATTTCCCCACAGCCACTTGTTTTATCTGTTACATAGAAAGCATCCCCTATAATCTGTCAGTTGGGATCTTTTGAAGCATCTACGAAAATATAGAAATAATGGGGGTTGGTTCCTCTAATATGAAGCGGGAAGGCAGCTGACAGATCTGTACTTTCTGCCTTCCTAAATTCAAACTGATACAAATCTGTCTGTGGGATTTTTAATTCTCCATGGCTCAGTGTCTGGCATAAATACTGTCGGGTTGATATCAATGTTATATAATCCCATCTTAATTGGATATCTTCCACTTGTCCAACCAAAGCTTAACATTTGCTCTCTCCCCTCATCCCAACAATCACGTACAACTGTCATTGTTGAATGCCGGTCGCTGTGTCCAGTAGTTCATCGTAAGCTGTTGCTGCAGCGTGGGAGCAGGGGTTGATTTAATAGCACCAATACAATGCTGCAGGACTATCTTAAAAAGGCCTCCTGAGTTTTTGATGCTGACCCATACATTACACCCTTTTCCAATACTGACCTGATGATAAAAATTGTAAATAGCTTTTATTTAAGAAGAGTTAGCACCCCATTCCATCTCAGAATATTTTAAGAAGTTTCTAACATTTCCCAGCTCTTGTCTTTTTTTTTAAATTGTTAGTTTTGAATCAAATGCCAAGAAATTTAAAATCATTTAGCCCTTCCAAGGGGTCAACCATACATGTTAAGATTGCCTTCAGATAGAGCTCTTTTCTTTATAAAGTTGACGTGGAACTGCAGAGCCCTCTTTATATGTGGCAAGGTGTTTAGAGGGTTTGATTACTGGAATAAGGTGCACCTGGTGAGGATCAAACTGGAATCACCTGCCTCTGCTTCTGCAATGAGATGCACACTAACAAAGAGAGTGCCACTACTCCTTATCTCATTTCCCCATCTGCATCCACTCAATTCCTCAACTTGACTCCTCTCTTTGTGTCTTAGTCCCTCCCACTGCAGATGCAAGCAAAGAAGTCGAGGACAGACATAAGAAGAGATGATCGGCATTTAACAAAATGAGATGTCATTGCTTCAGGGAAACATCTATCTATCTATCTATCTATCTATCTATATATATTTTAGGGCTCGAGACAACACTCAGAATATTCTGCTGTGAATGATTTCTGGGACACAAGCAGGAAGACGGAGGAGCAAGGAGATGAGGAGGCTTAAATTTGAGAAATAAGATTAGCTTTTTCCACTTATCTTATTTCCCCATTTGCACATCCTTGACTCCTCCTCACATCTCAGTCCCTCCTAACCAGTGACACAAGCAGGGGAGGAGAGTACAGGCATGAGGATGAAGGGGTGGAAGTAAAAGGCAATTATCAAATTAAGATGTCTTTGCTTTTGCGCTATCCTTTCAAACCAACTTCAATTAAATATGGTGTGTGACATGGCTGCATCATTTAGCCATTGCTGTGTTGCAGCATACAGCTGTACTTTATTATTTATGTCAAATGAGCATTAAATGTGCATGTGACAAGTTAAATATTAATTTCTAACTTGAATTACAATATGGGATTAAAGTGATACACCCTGTTGATGTTCCAGGTGCCAAATAGACTTCCTCGAAAGGATAAACCAGTGTATCCTCTCTTTTATCTCCTTCTGCAAGCCTCCTATTGGCAACCTGTCCAGGGCGTACCCCACCTGTTGCCTAATGACAGCTGGGATAGCGCCCCGCCCACTCCCCCGAGTTGGATTAAGAGGGTATAGAAAATGGATGGGTACAATGGATGCAAGCCTCCTCACTCAGGTGCATTTTAGGAATTGACAAATTTCTCAAAACATTTAGCTGAGATTGATTTCTGGATCATAGGCAGGTACACAGATTGATGCCATTATCAAGTTAGCTCTCTTTATAAAAGTGGTGCACCTTCCTCTGAGCTTTAGATCACCTCCCAACAACTTTTGTAGGGGAAACTCTGTTGGTGTTGAGGGCATTTCTCAGCTACTTGCTTCACTTGTGTCAAAATATGCACTGAACCACCTCTCCAAAGAATGTTAGCACAGTAGCAAAGTTTTAACATGTTTCAAGAAGAATGATAATTAAATACAGTAATGAATGACTGAAGAGGTTTAGTCATGTGTCAGCTTCATGAGAAATGCCACTCTAATTAGAAAATCAGCAGACCTCCAGGCAGTAGATGTTGGCACATGGTTTGTTGTTTTCTCTAGTCTAATCTCTGTCTAAGACTAGATAATTAATGGCACTGTGGCAGGGGAGCCCGCAGTCATTAATGGAATGGATTGAGCTTGTTTACCCAACTTACTCCTTGTCCTGTACTTTCTTAATGAGGAAGTGGGCAAGGGCAAGCCATCACCATGAAAGTACTATTGTCCATTCGGGATATAATAATAATAATAATAATAATAATAATACATTTGATTTGTTAGGCACCTTTCATGGCACTCAAGGTCGCCGTACAACAATCAAAATATAAAACACAATTTAAACAACAGACAACAGCAGAGTTTGCAGCAGAACAAAAAGACAGATATTACAAGTCAAATGCCTGTCTAAATAAGTGGGTTTTGAGATCAGTCTTAAAAACTGACAATATTCCTGATGTCAGGGGGCAGGGAGTTCCAGAGACTAGGGGCAGATCGGCTGAAGGCTCTAAACCCCATGGTGGACAGACGTGCTGGGGGGACAGTCAGGCTGATGGAGGAGGCTGATACTCCAGTGGGGGTACTGATGCATAGGAGGGCAGAGAGGTATGGGGGGGTGAGGTTATGGATGGCCTTAAACGTCAAGAGGAGGATTTTGAAGTTGATACGGTGTCTTATGGGAAGCCTGTGGAGTCGGTGTAGAACGGGGGTGATGTGACTGATGGATGGTGGTTTGGTGATGATCCGGGCAGCAGCGTTCTGGACCAGCTGGAGTTTATGGAGGAGCTTGTAGGGAAGACCAAATAAAAGGCAATTGCAATAGTCCAGGCGGGAAGTGACTAGAGAGTGAACCAGGATAGCTGTGCTGTTGGGAGTGAGTGAAGATATCTTTGTCACAGAACCACAAATTAAACACAGTTTCTGGTATTGCTTTACTTTCGATTCAAGGCAAAGGGGAAATTAAATAATTGCTATGAATTAATATAATCATTTTGAAAATATTTATTTTGGGGATATCTTAGGCTACACTGTTAAATCATGACACCGAGGATATGTATATATTCAAGCCAGTATGTATATTTTGATTCTGTGTGGATTGCAAAAAATTCTAAATAGACTCAATGTATATTGAGTAATCATTTACTCTTTAAAAAGAATGGTTCAATAAATGACTAAAAGACCAAAATGAATGACATTCATGCCCATGATTAGTGTATGGAAGTTTCTGACCACAACTGTATGTCCTGGCTAGCAGAAGGAATATGTTGATGTAGATTCTTAGTTGCCCAGGTTGTGGTAATCTTAAGAGCTAGAATAAAGGCAACTGGATTTCTTTTTCTTGGTTTTTGAAGCTGTTTCACACATTGAAAGGCCTCAGAAGAATTAAATAAGCCTTTTGAATGAGAGGTGAAACACCTTCAAGACTCAAGAATTTGCTGATTGGCTCAGAAAAATGGCATACAAGAAGATCAAAGCACTGACCTCAAATTATGAATGAGGTGAATTTGACAGTACAGGGAAAGCAGAAGTGACAAAACTAAAAAAGGAAAAATTATACATTTACAAACCCAATGAAAAGGGGCACGTGAGGAAAGAATTTCTGTGCTGAACTTTTACCAAAGCTCCATGACATTACCCTGTCAAGGTTTTAGTCTGGACTAATGCATTCTTTACAATCAGATATTTTGGATGGAGTCAGCTTTTACTTGCCGTATATACTAAATCCTGTACAGAAAATTTATGAAAAATAGACCAACTCGACAATTCAATAAAACCCCATTTTTGACCTTTCAACATGTTTTAAGCAGCTGCTGTCTAACACGTCTCTAAATCAGATTTGCTCTGACTTTTAAACAGATTATTATTGTGATAGCAGAAATACAATACAATTAGAACACAGTGTACTCCCAAAATATTGTTTTGCTTTTTGTTAGGCTACTTTGGTGTCAAGGGGAACCTTTCGTGACATTTTTCACTATGCTCAGTAAAGTGACTTATTCTAAACCAGATTTTTATATCTTTCAAATCCTAATTGAATAGTTTTCACATCTAAATAAACTGGCCATTGAAAACTAAATTGAAACTGAAAAGTAATGTTCATAAGGTCTCCTGATTCAAAGTTCTTCCACCTTTATCCCCCACCACCCCTCCTTTCTGTGTATAAGGTCTTTATCAGTTTTTTTTTAAAGGAAACTCTTGAATAGCATTAAACTCTCTGTGTTTAATATTGCAGGACCATCTTGGCCAAATGGCTTCTTCCTGTCTGATCACGTTGACTTATGGGGCATTTTCTGTGGTCTGTAACATTGGAGACTCCTGGAGAAAATATCTATTTTTCTCTGCTTGTATTTGGCATATTTGCAGTTGTCTTTGTAAACAGTGATTATTTCTAAACTGACCCACTGCAGTTTCCAAACAATTATTTTTCTAATTGATGCTTCTACTGATTTTCTGAGCGTGGGGAAACAAACTTGATCAATTTCACCATAAATAAGGCTGCTTTTCTGAAAAAAATATATAAAAAAAATAACAGGAGTTTCTTTAATGAAAATATTCTAATCAATGGCCTACAGTCTGAACACCAGATCTGGGATGAATATAGAATTAGACACTTAGTCTGCTTTTTAATAGCCTGCTTTTTTTCACTCATTTGAAAAATCTTCTGTTGTTGCTGGTCGAAGGATGTCACACTGTGCAGCCTCTGGCATTGGCTTTATTTGACTGGCTCATCAAGAAAAAAGTGTGGTTGGAGAGAAGAGTCTGTAAGGCAAGTAACCTCCAACATACAAGGACTTCATGCCTTGTTTTTCTTTAGATGCCTTTTTGTCACTGTTAATTATCCAGCTTACCTTGTAGTGCTCAACCATAATAAAGAAACAAGGGTTTGATGCCAACCCCTGTTTTCCTGTTCTTTGCTCATGACAGCCTGAAGGGCCCAAAGTACTTTTTTCCCCACCGCAGTTACTCAAGTGAACGGTATCAGTGAAAACCAGGTCAATGCACTATGACTGCCTCTGAGGAGCTGAAACAACAAGATGCTGTTTTCCCTTTCGGTCCTTTGTTAAACACACAAAGATTTTTACAAATTTAGACATATGAGACATTTTGGTTCTGCTTTTATTCTGAAACAGTAGAATAAACTACACCTTTTGTATGCGAGTACAGGCCATTTCCATAGAGGCGCTTTGCCATTTATGTCAGAGCTGTTTTGCTTGTGTGTTCAATATATCTTTTCCTTTTGAGGATTTAAGTACATAAAAATGAATAATCAAGCTGGTGAAAGCCTCTGCTTCATTAGCCTATGCAATGAATCATTTCGCTCCCAGTGTCTTCATTTCATTTGTTTTAAATTGTGCTTTTCTCCTACTGTTAAATCTGTTTGTGCCACCCACGTCAGTTTATTGTAACTGGATAGGAGCATTAATCCAGAAAATCCAACATTTTTCAGTTGCTGTATAGCCCTGACACCACAGAAGAATTATTCATCCATCCATTTTCTATAACGTCAATCCATTGGTCGGGTCGCGGGGTGTGGGCTGGAGCCTATCCCAGCAGTCATCGGGCGAAAGTCGGGGTACACCCTGGACAGGACGGAATTATTCATAAATGTTATATTCTGAGAGTGTGAAGAGTGGGAAACAGGTGGCTGTGGTGTCATGTGAACAGGATGGAAAAGCACTGAAGATTGGTTGCTTAATCCCAAAATCTTTTACTGCCTTTTTTCTTTTTTGTTCTTGTTGGTATAGCTCTAGTCTACGTCTGGTTCTGTCTCGTAAGCCATGCAGCACTAAGGTGGATGGAGACGATGGTTTATAACGGCCATAAAATGACAGAGGGCACCAATGGAGGGCTTTCCAATGAATCACGGCAACATTAATTTGCATTGACCATCGTAACTCGTGCAAAGCCATTTTAAAGCTTTGCTACAGGGGATGAGCTTGAAGGTGCTTTATATTACAGATCAGAGAATCAATTTCCTGTTGAAGTTCTCAGTAGAACAATCTGCAAATATAAATCCCCTGGTCTGGTTTTTAATGTTTTTTTTCTTTTTTTTTAAGGTGTTGTAATTTTTTCCAGTCAACCAACATATTCATAAAGTAAATTTCATACTGCACGATTCATGTCCCTGGGTGATTTCTTTTTTTTTTTTTTGAGTGAAAAGAGGTTAAGCTGCTTAAGCTTTCTTTTTATATCAACACTCTTCTATTATTATAGTTTGGATAAGATGAGAAATAGGCCTTGAGTAATCCTGTGAGTTATTCAAACTGTATAGCACAGACTTCTTGGTTGATGTAGTGTGAATTTCAAGATGCCAAGTGATGAATTTTTCTCATTGACATCTTGCTGTAAATGATATTTTGATGACAAATTGTGTTGACAAAAAGAAAAGCTTTTCTGAAATAGGTGTATTCAAAGAATTCTGTGTGCACTTTTATCTGGTCCAGTGCAGAAGTTCCTCAGCTGATTTATAAAAGCATCCATGAAAATCCCTCCCAGTAAGAAATCATTTTCATTTTTCCCCCCAGAAAGCAATACATTTTTACAACAAAAGTTGGGATTAATCATCAAACAACAAAGAGGCATCAATCTAATTCTCAAGATTGGACTTTGTGCAGTACTGACCTGATTCAGTGAATACGGTGTCTGCTATGACGTGACAGCTCTATCATCAAGGTAGCCTCTCTGTCACTGTCAATAGAAAGTTCAATTTTCCACTATCAGTTACATTCAATTCTGGCAGACTGCCAACTCAAATGTCAGATCAGAACATATTATATTGTATGAATTCTCTGCTCTAGTCGCTTCAGTAGCCCAGCATGTTCTGGTCCCACAACATCTGAGGGGGGCCTTGTTAATCCAAGCAATGTCCAAACTGGCAAAGCTTCAGCTATAGCCTCCCACTCATGTAGATTTCATGATAGCTGATTGGAAATTTGCCCTGCCTACGTTGCTGTTCCAAAGGTGGGACTACTGCTATTCCAATCAGCCACCATGGCTACTTGTCTGAAAGACAGCATTAAGTCACTAATCATTGCAACACCAGGACAAATGCTTGGCAACAAGAACGAGAGAGGCAGCGGCCTGCTGCACCAGACAGCACCCAAGATGCCAAAAGTGCAAAGATGTTCTTGGAACATAATGAGAATTTTGTTAAATAAAGATCTGTGCCCATATAGCCATCCTCATTCCCTGGAATTTGAGCTTTTCCCAGTAAGTCAAACTAATTTATCATCCAATGGTCTTCTTGCCCTTTACTTTTTCAAAACAATCAGTCTGATCACCATGCTTTGAAATTATTTTGTTTGGTCATTTTGTTTTAAATTCATTAAGAAACATGAGAAGCTGAAAAATAACCAAGAGCTGAAAGAATCAGGAACAAAAGAGATGAAGAATGAAGGCGACAGTGATACAAGTGACAGAGGACTTAGGGCTGTGACCCCAAGACTGAAAGAGAGGCTCCAGTAGATTCCAGGGGCAACATCTATCCAGAAGGGGGTGGTCCAGGAACCGCTAAGATACTGTATAGAATTTTGAGGCTCCCAGGTCTCTGGTAGATGGCCTGAGCTTGAAAAGGCAAATTAGCTCATGGGGGGTGAGCAGGGAGTTTTATTCAATAGATTGAAAAATTGATTTTCTATTAAATATTTTTAGGAAATGGTAATATAAATGGAATGACCATGATAACTGATAAGGGCCGCGTTTCAATATCTGAGGTGTAACCAGAACCAAAACTTTATATCTGGTTTAAAGCAATCATATGCAAGAAGGTACATTTAAACATTAAGATGTGCATTTCTGATTTTTTTTTTATGTGTTACTTGTGGTCTCACTTCTCATTTGCTTTGAATGGAGCAATGTCTCGTTGCTCCATTGTTGAATGGAGTTGTTGAATCGGATAGTGAATCTCACTACCTTTTCGCAACACTCACTTTCAGTTCAAATGTCGAGGCTTCAACTTTACACGTGGCAGCATAAAAAAGTTTTTGGGTAATATTTTTCTTACTGCAGAAAGACTAACATGGAGGTCATGGCTTTGACCCTGTTTGGGCCAAGGATAGTTTTTCCCATGCTCTGTGAAGTGAATCCCAGCATTGGTTAGAATGTATTCTTGCTCGCTGTTCCTGTCCACCTCAGATAGTTGTGCTACTCTATCACAATGAGGGGAATCTTGCACAAGCTTTTGCTGAAAGATAAGAAGGATTTCTTGAAAGACTTCAGTACCAGTGGAGCCAAATGGCAGGTAGGGTGATGTTGTGTTTTAAATTGTGAACCAGGGATATTGTATTGATTCATATCGTATAATTTATGTGGAGAATGTGAAGCTTTATTTAGTGTATATGTAATAAGTTGCTGGTCTGGTGAACTTTCATGAGAACTTGTAATATTGGGACATTTAAAAAACCTGGAAATTACCTTGTTTTAACCAGTTTAATCACAGGATGGAACTGAAGGTGTTAAATATTGGTGCTCAAAGGTCCTTATCAATGTTCGCTAAATTGGTTGCCTGGTCTGGTTACTTTTCCTGAGCTGTTTGATTATAATTCAAGCAATTTGATTCAAGCTGTTCGATTATAATTCAAGCAGCTGACTATCCCTTTCTATTAGTGGTTATTTGATGTTTTTAAAGGTTGAAATGACATATCTGTAGCTCACAGGGAAATGGCATAGCCTCTGGGTTTTGTGAAGCATCTTGAGACATTTTGTTATTATTTTTGGTGCTGTGTAGGTGTAGCTGAACTTAATCAGATTTAATTAATTGAGAGTTCAGTGCTTTGTAACTTGTTTTTAACAGTGCCGAGGAAAGACAGGCATTATCACTATTTAACCTATCCATCTTTATTCCCTCTTCCAAAATCACAAAACATTACAAACGTAGGAGCATTCATAACGAGCTTGAATTTTGTTTCAGTTATCATGCTGTATTTGTGTCATTCTTTGTGTATGACCCATGATGAAAAAAAGAAAAGAAAGAGGCGATAGCTGAAGGAGGCAGATACTTCTCCATATGGAGGATAAGATAGGGGAAGTGTAGAGAATCCATATTTGTCCTCTTTTTGTAAAGCAGAGGTGTTCACTAGAGCGAAACAGGGACCCTGCAGCTGGTTTTTGGACATAATTTAAAGCACTGAAATGAAAACTTTGACTGATTGTGCCGGTAACTCGCATTATTGTCTGTCCTTTCCAGTTGACAAAGTACATTTTTGAGCTTAAGTGTTAGCAATATGAAAAGTTAATATAGGAAATCTGAGGATGAAATGGGCAGCCATTCAGCAAAGAAGCCATCTGTTTGTCCTGCAGCAGTACTAATTCACTAGAGCATTCCACATGGTTTATTCTCTTTGCTAGTGTCTTTAAAAATGATTCAGTTTGCATTCTGTTCTTGTCATCATGAAATGACTCACTGCTTTGCTTTAACATATATTCTCAAAGTCAAGTTTAGTGAATATGTAAAAGCCAGCAATTGCTCTTGATTACTCATCTTTGTCCATCCACATGAGGTCTGCACTCACCAGTTGGTTACATTATGTCATCATACAATTCATAAAGAGGAATAATATTGTTACAGTTTGTTGCAGTAATATTATTTTTCTGAACTTTGATCATAGTTTAAACTAGGAGTCAGCTGTTTGGATGCAGTTTGGAAGTTTGTTGGTAACATTTCAGATTTCAATGTGACTACTTGAGAGGTCAAGCAGAAAAAGTTTTGGGCACCTTTGTTAACTCAGCAGAAAGAAACAAACAAAAAAAAGGCTAAGAAAGATGGATACGAGAAGGACAAGAAAATCATCTGGACAGGTATTCAGGCAGAGCAGAGACAAAAAGACTCCAGAGAAAATGTTAGTGTTAGCAGTGCTGTGAACTAAATACAATATGCACTGTTATCACGATTTCCGCATCATGATACTGATGCTCAAATACAACTTACTTGGTATATCCTATGCATATGGCTATTATCTATCCCCTTCCTTAATGGGCATAGTGCTGTACCATTTATCTTTTTGACAATTTCTACTGTACTTGATGAGGATCTGCTAGCCTGACTGTCAGAAACGGTGGTGAAAGGTAGGACCCAGATGCAGAACTTCAAATAAAAAAAAAAGGTTTATACCAAAAAACAAGGAGCAAGAACAGAAAGCGCGGCTGAGCCGGATAATCAAAAATACTTAACTATGAAAAAACAAGACTGTGGCACTGTGAAGAAACAAGACTATGATTAATAAACAAGACTATGAGGCAAAACCAGACTTAACTTTCGTGACTGTGGCATGAAGGATAGGTGAGGATTCTGCCATGAGTGCAAGTGAACCTAGAAACTAAATACTGTGGTGAAGTGATCAGTGATGACGAGCAGCTGTGAACAGAAACAGGTGACATGAGTGAACCTAACGTGACAGGGGAGAAACATGACAAGAACCTGAAAACATAATGAGAAAGAAAACATAAGAAACTGAAAACAAGACTATTAAAACACAAACTGTAACACTGACTGAGGTTAGAGTAAAACTATTGAATGTCTGCCGCAACAAAGATTATTTTCTGCATAGTACTGCAAGATATACAAAGTACATGTCGCTAAAACTAAATCACACTGTTCAGAAAAGATTAGAAGGGAGTCTGACTCCAACATTTGTATTTTATGCATTTATTTAGACTAGGATCTTGTGATGGAGAGTCCCAACATCACTGGGTCTTGAGAGTGAGGGGAAAACTATAGAAATGATAAAGATTGACTTGTTTATACTACATGCACATGTGTTCTACTTGTGTTGTGGTTTCTATGGTTTCAGTGTGGAGGCCAAAACAAGAAAGTGAGGAGCCATGAACAAAAACATTAGTAACAGAGGTAGTCAGTAACCTGTTATTCCCTCACTACAATTATCCTTTACATTACGACACAACGAATGCTTTGATTAGTATGTTTTAGACAAGATAATAAGAACAGAGAATAGGTTTTACCACAAAAGTACATATTTTGGCCTACACTTTGAAATAACAGTCATATGAAACACTCTCTGCATTATCTCAGTCAGTTTCATGCGGTACATATTGTTCCAGTATTCTTGAAGGAGTTCCCAGATTTGTTGAGCACTTGTTGGCTGCTTTTCTTTCACCGTGTACTCTAACTCATTTCAAACAATCTCAATTGGGTTTAAGCTGTTTGATTGTCAAGGCCAGGTCATCTGATGTGGCACTCCTTCACTCTCCTTGGTTAAACGGCCCTCATATTGCCAAGAGCTATGTTTTGAGTCGGTGCAGCGTTGAAAGACTAGTGATATTCCCAGTGAGCGCAAACCAGATAGGTTGACATGGTGCAGCAGAATGCTGTGATAGTGATGCTGGTAAGAAGTGTTTTAAATTTTGACTAATTCACCAACGGTCACCTTTTCAAAAGATCCCATAACATCCCATAGCTCCCTTCTTGTTTTATGGCAGAAAAGTCATTCCCACATGTCATAAAGACAGACTGGTTGGACTAAGTAGATCACAGTATGGCTTTCTACTGGTCTCATGTACATTCCTTGTAATTTTGTATGTGATTAAAATTTGATTTTCATGTATGCAACATAATTAATAAGTAATTCGTTTTCCTGTATTTTTTCATTTTGTGTCATGGCGTGAAAAGTTTTTATCAAAGACTGTAGTTCTTTAAAAATCCAACAGACTTCAACTCAGAATGTCACTGCTTTCCTGTTAGGTCTGCAGAGCTGATAGCACAAAAACTCAGAGTGAATGACAAGCAGCCATCTGGCCACTCTTTCCCCAGGCTTATTCACAAACTGCAAACTGGGATAGCTTTAAAGGAGAAAGCCTCTTCTTTTGAAAAAGGCTTTCGGGACTAAAGCTCTCCCCTGTGTCAATGCTCTGGGGTTATAATTCATCCTGATTCAGATTTCATCATACATAATCGTCACTCTCACTTCAGGGGGGAGGGGAGTTAAGCCCATTGTGCTTCCTGCCTGATTAAAGAAAAATTCCACGGAGGGTCCAGAGTGGCAAAATGCCACAGAGAGGGATTATTACTTTGGTAAAGACAAATTCGAACGGCAACGGCAAAGACGATGTGGCACATTGCAGGGTGGTCGCACTGCAACAGTTTTAAATGGTGATTTAGCAGTGCAGACACCACTGATAATTGAAAATCAAATGATGTGCTGCGGCCCAGAAAGATGTTTCATTACACAAAAAAATGAGGAAATTATAACTGCAAAACAGAAAAAATAGGTTACTTCAGTATTGCACACATTAAGGAATTCTTATCATGAATTGTCACAAATTACTAATACAATGTTTCAAATCTTTCTGGTCTGAATCTCAAAGTTTACTTGCTTGCATGGTCTACTAATTGAGTATTTGAAAGACTGGTCTAACTCTGATCAACTGATAAAGCATTTATCTTAATTTATCTTCACATACAGCAAAACAACTCAAACAACAAATATCAGCTTTGCATTAGCTGCTTGCACAGCTGCTTTGTATGAGTAGATAAAGTTAAAGGCAAATATCTGAAAAAGTGGCTTGCTAATGTGAGAAAACAAAATGTCAACATCTAGCTGTGCACATATTTTAATTCAATACATGGCAGCGCATGCATCACTGTTTGGCAAACTGGAAAAAGACCATCGTTTAAAGACACCCCAAAAGAAAAAGGTAATTGCTTTTGGAGAAAAAAAAAAGTGTGCTCATGAAGGACTAAATCAGTCATAATAAAAACCTAACATAGCAAAGAATTATGTACAAGAACACACTCCTGAGAAGAGGTATAAACAAACAAAATATTTAACATCTGTGTGGCTTCATAAATTGCAGGGGTGGTCTGACAGTGAACTTGTGAGGGTTTGTGTAATCTGTTCCATGCTTTTCTTTTTTTAAGTCTTTCCTGTGTTCCCGGTGCTATGCCTTGGACTTCCTGGCGGTTACTGTGACGGCTGGCTGATTAATCATTTGACTCTAACCCTTTAAACGGATAGCACACCTTAAAGGATTTTTTTTGATTCTCTGGACTTACCCGTGTCCTCCCGCAGATCCTGAGTTCACTATCTGAGTCACCTTTTGGACTTCAGTGCTTTTTGTTCCTCCTTTAATACGTCTGTTGCCTTTTACTTATTGTCTCTACTCATCACTGCATCCAACCTGTAAAAACCTTACAAACTATAATAAAACTGTTGTATGTAGCGACTTGTCAATTACAAGAAACCTCTGTCTTGCTGGCAACATGATGTAAGTTTGTAAGATGTATGAATATTTTCCATTTGGGCCTTTGCTGTTTGTTTTTTTTTCCTTATTTGTTTCCTATTCTATTTCCCTTGTCTCCTACTGCCTGTCTCCATCTCTGTGTGTTGTGAGTCTCCAGCTTCCTGGCAACTGTCCTTTTTAACCGATTTCCATCAACTCCTCAACTGCAGGATATCAACCTTGTAAAAAGTGATGGCCTTATCCTGCATTCATTGCCAGATAGTTGTTCAAACCAGTTTGGTAACAACAGCTAAGGCTAACTTTAGTTAGAATTCCAAGGTCATGTTTTCTTTTTTGGCTTTTGTGTTCAGCTTGTCTAATTCACCTTGTCTCCAGGATTCAACACCGAGCAGAGCAGTCAGTCCTGTCTGCCACCATTCAATCTGTTGCTTGTCTGTCAACCTGCCTACCTGTCAGCCATCTCCAATCAGTCTGCCAGCCAGCATAATATCAAAATGGATTTTTGAAACATGTACGTTTGTAGTAAATCATTTACTTCTCATTAAAATCTGTATCGTAACTTTGCATCCAATCTTGTTGTACATATGGCTACATATTGTACATATTCATTAATATCTAAGCCAAACAATGTGTTTTATGCTTCTATGTAACCAGCTGTGACTGATAATAAAGTAAAAAACAAAGTATTTTTTTTTATTGTGATTTTGATGGTGGCACTCATTTGTGTAATGATATACCTTCCACCCCCTCCTGTGTCCTTGTAACAATGTTTTAACAAGTAATAGTGGTGCAATGCCACTTTTGTTTCAGGTTAAGCAAAATGTTTTAATTTAAAGTGTGGCAGGAATTGTGATTAAAAATCAGCCCCTACAGTCAACTTGTGTCACTTGTAGCATTTTCAGACTGTCACTCTGCTCTAATAAAATCCTGATTTCATAACTGAAACATCATCTGACAAATAGAATAAAAGCAGTGCATGTCTTTAGGGTTTTTTGTAGGCATAGGTTTAGAGCAGTCAGTGTCAGTTTGCACTTAAGGTGGGCTCTCTTGTTGTCCTTCACAGCTGACGTAAAGATGGTGAATGTGTGGGTATCACTGTGCATCAATAAATCTGCCCCGTGGGGTTTTCAATTATTCAGAACAAAGTTATGTTTACATTGAATGCAGTGTGTTTATCCCCGAGGCCTAGTCTTCTGTTGAATGCGTTTTCTTCTTTTGAAACATTCGCAAAAGCTGCTTGTTTGAAATTCAGTGTTTACATTCCTGTGTGTTACCTTGCTGCCTTCTTCTTTCTCATTGCCTTTTGTTGCCACATTTGCTTAATGAGCCATGTCAAAGAAATCTTCAAATGTGGCGTAAAATGAATAAAACTCAGTCTAAAATACTTGCTGTTTTTGTCATGTACAATATGATATCTGTTCTGCTTTCTCTCCTCGAGAATCAACACATTTTAACAAAGGAGTAAAGTCTACATTTTGAGGGTGGAGGATGTGACAGAGTTTTTAGAATGTAAAAGGAGACCCAAATTTGAACCCTCTCCAACCCTGCACTTTATTTAATGAAACTTTTGGTTTCACTGTTGACAAGTTTGGCCATGAAAACCACATGGTTGGCTTTAAAAAACATCAGGGCTTGCCTTGAAATAGATTAATCTGTTTGAACAGTTCCACCTGAGGTTAAATTTTGCTCTGAATGCAAAATATCTTCTAGCTGAATCACCATCAGGCTGGTACAGTATGATAAACCATGACACAGGCATGGAATGAAGATCATGTGATTTGTTCAGATGGGCAGGTGCTGTGCATTTATTTGTCATACCCAGCACGTTTTTTTTTTAAAGTAATGTGTTTCTATTAGAGCTTTCTTTCATACCAGGTGTGTCAGTTTTGTTAGAGGATTTCAGCGATGGGTAACAGGAGGTATTATGACACAACATATACTTTTTTATATAGAGGACAACATCAGAGAGGACAAAGTAACTGCAGTTTCTTGGAGTAAAAGTTGATCAAGGGTAAAATACAACATTTAGCCTATCTGAATGCAACTTGTGCAGTTGGGCAGGCAGAATGCTCCACTTCTGAAACAGCCCACAGACCAACTACAGGGAAGATGCAGCAAAACTGCCTGCTGGACATACGTGGCAGAACCATGAAAGTCATGCGTCCAATTTCCTAATGGGGACTTATTCACCTTTTAAAACAAGTAAATACTGTATTTTGTGCACTATAAGGCTCATCTGATTATAAATCGCACCCTCAATTATGGGGTCCATTTCTGTACTTAACCCATACAAAAGGCGCACCTGATTATAAGGCCTAATGTTGTATTACCTAATGTTCTCTGACTGGTATATCGCTGCAAGCACACGTAGTGTATGTATTACATCCCTGTGTCAGCGGGAAATGGTCCGACGGTCAAAGACAACATCGTCTGTTGTTTTTACACTTATAAACTGCACATCGGTCTACATCACCCATCTCAGACTGAAGAACAGGCACTCACTGGGACAAATGGGCAAAAGCTTTAATGATGACACCATTCAATCGCCAAGTACAAGCTCCATACAATCTTCGCCCCATTCAGAGTGAATGGCTGGGATCCGCCTAACCCTGGATTCACACCCAACGCAAAAGCGAGCAACAGAAGTGGCCAATTGCCATTCTTTTCCAATGTAGGAGAGCGAAGAGGCGCGGCAAATGTGAATGTGGCGGTGAGCGGCGCGAAGGGAGAGCGTGAGTGATGCGGAGGGGGCTTAATGCCCCGATGAATGCTTGGCGCTCCCCACGGTAAATTCAAAATGGCGGTATCCGTGACAGATTTTGGAATCCGGTGCACACATAAGGCGCACTGGATTATATGGTGCAGGCCCGTTTTTTGTGAAAATTTAAGGCTTTTAGGTGCGCCTTATGGTACGCAAAATACAGTACTCTTTTTGTAAGAGCTTCAGAAATTCCCAAGACTGTGCTGCTTTTATTTGGTCAGAATTTGCCATTACAAGTGTGTGTTCATACACCAGAGACTGTACTCTCTCTGTATGTTTCTGCTCATTACTCTTCAGCTCCTCCAAGCCTCACATTAAAACAAACACTTTAACACAGAAAACACATTGGCATCAGTGAGATATCCTCTCCAACAGACTGCAAATTGCTTCACCCACTATTGAACCAACAGCTGAGCTTTTTAACAGTCATTATCATAACAGCATCTGTGTAATGCTGACTTGACATGCTGTAATAATGATACAGCACTTGTCCATATAACCAAGGTCCCCTTGTTGCTTAGACTAATCATTGCTATCAAGACCAGAGAGGTATGACCGGATAAAAACTCCACAGAGGGCAGATAGGAAATTGTGTTTCAGACTGTGAGCTTAGGCTTTACAGGACCTTTGGGACACTGGAGCGGCACAAGGCTCTGATAGGGTTCAGGGTTTTTGATTTTATTGCCCCCTGCCATGAGTGGCACTTAGGTTAATTATACCAGGCTTTTAGGCTGCATTGAACGAACAGACATCCTCACATAGTTACACACATGACAACCAATGAATTTAACATGACCTTATCTGCTGCCACATTATTGTTGAGAGCACATTCACAAGCATTTGTGCAAAATGAAGCTAAGGCTCAGGCCTTTGACAGTAGAAAACAGATTACATGGCAAACCAAAGATTTATTAGTGGAGTTTAATGGAATAGAGATGAGTGGATGGGGGATTTAAATAAATTAACCTTCAGTGGATTCCCTGAGGCCTCAGGGAATGACAGAAGGAAGCTGGGGCAGAATTTTCTCCTTGTCACCGATGTAATGAATACTGATGACATGATTCTGGCCTGAATGCACTCTGATCATGTTCAACCTTTAAGTAAACATGAGCTTGTGTGGATGGACAAGTAATGCATAATGAAGAGGGAGATCAAATATGAACGAAATTAACAAACATCTTTTAGGATGGTATGTGTACTATAACAGCATCATTCACATTGTCTTAAGTGTGACTGTGTGTGCAATGGAATGACATTTACATCAAAAACTGAGAAAAGCAGGGCATGTGGTGAATTTAAGGGGATTAAAAAAAAAATCATAGGAGGGTTGAGATGGACCCAGTGTGAATGAATGAAATAAGACGTCTGAAAAAAACTGCCTGCAGATTTAAAACATCACATAGAGAGTAACCTAATAAATGTAAAATGTCCTAAGGAGGGGGTTCCACTTTGATATCCTCAACAAGTTTTTTTTTTATCTGATTTAAACTGGAAAGAAATTAATTACATGCCCTCAGTGGACACATAAAGTGTAGTGATGCTTTGTGACAGAAGTCCCATTTCTAAATGTCAATTCCTAAAGTGGGACATTTTTCATTTTTGGCTGAGCCTTGAAATCAAATTTATGTTTTCTTGTTCTCAGCGCTCTGCATTGTATTAACTTTTAATAGTAACTTGATGAAAGATTCATTTTATTTCTTTGGGATTTGAATCTAAATTGGTCTGTGGCTCTTTTCATAATTGAAGCCTTTTTGATACAATAACTCTTTCTTCCTTAGTTGTATTTTATCAACTTGAAGATAAAGTATAGCGCAACATATAAAGCAAATATTTTATTAGCATAAATTAAAACATGTCATTAGAAACAGTAGCCCTTTTACCATTTCAGAGAACAAACTCCATTCTTGAACCCTGCCAAAGTTGATCCAATGACAGTGTAACACTACAACAAAGTCTCACAGAAGTTGATGAAACTTTGTGCCCTGAGACATAAATTAATTTCTCTTTTTTTTTTCGTATGTTGATAAAAGTAAGCGCTTATAGGAATAAAGTCTCATGGCATTTTAATAAGTCCATATTAACTGAAAGGGAGTTACAAACTATAATGATGTACAGAATACGATAATGTTTGGTGATAAGACTCTAATGGGATGTCATACAGAGCAAAACACTGATGAAGGCTGGGTAGGATTGGACCCCCGGAGTGTAGACGGTGCTGTTGGATGAGCTGAGATAAGAAGGCAAGGAACTCTGATGAAGCCCCATGGACATAAAATAGAAATGGATATTGGGAACTGACTAATTGGCTCAAGAAGAATTGAAGCAAGAAGAACATTAGGCCACAGCAGTGACATCAACTTAAGAATGAGGTGAACATGACATTCAAAAAGAGGAAGTAAGAAAAGTAAAGGAGGGAATCCTGAGCACCAGGGAATAAGAGCAGGTGGGAGGAAGAGATCTTTCTTAACTTTGGCAAAAGTTTGATTTAATCAAAAAGTCACATGAGCTTAAGGGTTTGATGGTTGAGTAACACACACAAACCGTGTTTATGACACTTTAGTATGAAAATCACTTTTGTTTTCACTCATTGTTTGGTAAGTTAGGGAATTTAAAACTACATGGCTTGCATTAAACAGATGCATTTTAAGACTTACAAGGTGATAAATCCTGTCATCCTGGAGCCTATCCCAGAGGTCATCAGGCGAGACGTGGGGTACACCCTGGACAGGTCGCCAGTCCATCACAGGGCCACACAGAGACAAATGACACAAACAACCACACACACTCACTCCTAAGGACAATTTTTTAGAGACACCAATTAACCTAACATGCATGTTTTTGGACAGTGGGAGAACATGCAAACTCCACACAGAAAGGCCCCAGCCGGGAGTTGAACCTGGAACCCTCTCACTGTGAGGCGAAGGTGCTAACCACCACCAATATCTGACAGTTTATTTAACAAAAAAAAAAAACTCCCTTGTAGCTTCAGTGTTTTAGGCCTATTTTTACAAATAGGTGTCAGTTTGATGAGACGTCAATACCGGCTAGAGGATAGAGGATGTGCAGCTGCTTCACTGTTCCTAACAAAATGCATGTGGCCAAGTATGATAAAGAAACAAGAAAGAGAACATGAAGGTGTTCTCAGTCAGTGTTTGCAACTGTTCTCATTCTCAAGGCATCAAATACTGCAGTTTTGTCAAAGGAAGTAGTTTGTGTCACATTCCTGCAAGATGTGGTATGAGTGCTGTCAGCAAACACTGCCTTGAAAATGACCAACAGAGTTTCACTGAGGAGATTGTAGAGATGCCTGTGGAATAAAGAGTCAGATTATTATTTAAGCTCTCTTGTGAGCCTTAATTGTTTTGTTGTCCCAACAAAATTGCTTTAGCTCTGGCAAATCCCTGGTTGGGGTTTGAAAAAGATCACGATGTGGATTATAATGCAACTATTTCCTCCATTGAGGGACCACACTAAAGGGTACCCTTTGGATGAAATATCACAGTATAAACACCAAGAGATCTTGGCAAAGCAGTCGTATGTGACAAGTTGGGATGAACAGGTTCATGTTTGTGTTTTTGTATGCCTACTGTGTGGACTTACGTAGCTCACTATGCTTCGTCACATGCTCAAGTGTGTCTGTTTTTCGAGAGTGACTGTGTATGATGTCTCCCGCAGCCTCACTGTGGGGAGATCTTGGAGCTGACAGCTGGCACAGCTGAGATCTTCAGCTTTTACTGAATTCAAATCTCTATGGCAACAATCAAACTGAGCAACATTAGCTGATAGAATTGCCAAGAGATGCCTATCACCATGGGTTATGGTGTTGTTGTGGACACTCACCTCAGCATGGCCACTTGGTTTAAACCTCCACAGCAGCGTGATCTTGTTCCAGCACGGTTTTGCTTTCAGCAACCTTAAAAGGGAAAGCCTGTCAATTTGAAATCATTTTTAGTCCTGGGACTTTTAACAAGTGGTGGGGCTAGTGTACAGATTGAATGTAAACATAAAGAACTGCCACTGAAAATGAGATTCAAAAAGATTATTTTTTTTAAATTCCAAAAAAAAAAATCCCAAATTCCCCAAAAAGTTGTGAAACTGTGTAAAATGTAAATAAAACAGAATGCAGTGATTTGTAAATAATTTTGATAAACCTTCTATTAACAAAATAGACCTTTGAAGGAGCAAAATGCATCCTGAAATTCACCTCTCAAAAAGATTTAGAAATAATGGGGACTGTACCCCACGAGTATAAGGTGAGGGAAACAAGACAGAAGTACAATAACAGCGTCTAATCAGATTTTTCCATCAATGTACACAATCAGAATTCATCTGAGATAAGGTGTTTGAAAATCATTGCTTATCAGACAATGTTCTCCCGAGTCTTCGGTTACCCCAGGTTTGGGGTATGTTGATCTGATTAACTGGGTATATTGCATCATCTGGGTGTAAACTGAAATTAAATCTGAATCAAAAGCAAGGTGTTTAAAGATAAGTCACTTCTAATTTATCTCTCTGAAAAACTAATCTAACGATGAATTTTATTCTTACAAATATTTATTTTCACAAAGCCAAGTAAAACACATGAAGGTCAAATTCCAACACCTTTAATGATTTTCTATTTTTCAACAGTTTTTTTTTTAAACATAAGTTGTGATCTTTATAAAAATGGGCAAAAAGATGATTTAATGAAAAAACAAAACAATGTGTTTACAGTAAAGTAGGCAAATGAACACTGCCATCATGTATACCATGTGCAATACGAGTCTTTTTTTCATGTCGCAGACACACCAACAGCTGACTCACACCTGACCCCCCCCCCCACCAAAAAAAAAAAACAAAAAAAAAACTCTGTTGCGTATCAGTTCAGGCAGATATTGAACTAAATTATTTGCATGGTTTTATATGTTGATAAAGTACCAACATGCGACAGAAATATTTTTAGAACCTTGATGTAGCAGCCATTTCAACTTTGATGAGCCAAAACCATTTTTTTTTTTTAAAGAAAATTTATACCCATCATTCCTCCCACGTGCATCCCCCTTTTTCAGTCTAGCGGAAAATATGGGCGCTTACAAAAATAATGGTCACATGATAATGAAAGTGCATGCTTGCCAAGATAAGAGGGTGCATCAACTTCAACCCACTGGCTCATCTTACTCCATTCTCCCCTACATTTATTCCATCTATTTTCTATACCCATTAATCATGTTCAAGGTAGGCATCATCGAGCAAGTGATGGGCTACACCCTGGTCACCAGTCCATCACAGGGCCGAGTACTATACACGATTACAGTTACGGTCAATTTAAAATCACTCAAGTGAGGAAGCCAGATAAAAATCCACAGGGAAAACGTGCAAACTCTACACAGAAAGACCCAAGCTGGGATTCAAACTAGGAAACTCCATATTGGAAGGCGACGTTACACACGAATAAACACAAAATAATGATAAGGAACACAAAAAAAATGACAAGTGAAAATGCTTAGGTTATTTAAAAAAAATAGTGAAATGGAAAATAACTGGTGGAAATGGCAAACTCTCTTAAACTGACTGTTCCATGTGATATATCCTGATATATAAGATCAGCTCACACATCCCATCAGGGCTACAGCAGAGGATCGGGAACGCCTGTTTAAAAGCAACCAATTAAAACATAAACTGAACAGTATACAGCCTGTGTGGAGACGACCGGGAGGGAGACACAGGTGTTCAGATGGATCATGGGATCTCTGTGGCTGCTTGGGACTTGGGGAAGATGGATTCTTTTTATGTTATATCTTGGCCAAACCTTGACAGAGCATAACACTGTTTATTCTCATGAAGTTTAAGGTTACCAAACATATATATCATGAAACCTTAGTTGTATATGATGATTTTGGAATTCAAAGTTCCACATTAATCATCTTCAGTACCATTTCAATACCTCACAGGATACTTTTCTGCCAACTGTACCTTTGGTTACAGAGATAAGGCCTCTATTTCTGTCTCAGTTTCACCGAAAGCAGTTTCCATAAGAGAATTACTGACACCTGTGTGTTTATAATTGGTTGAGAACATTGTGCCAAGGGGTTACAGGCAGCCTCTGTCGGCAGTTATGCTGAAGGTCAAAAAGGACAAGGACAAGCAACACTAAGCTCATATTACCAGATCATAAACTTCAATGATTATGTCTACTATGCAGAGGTGAAGAAAAAAATTAAGTGAAAGATTTCCTACCAATTTATTTGTGGTATAAACTTGCCAAATGTAAGTCTTTTGTGTTTTCACTAGAGGCAGATGTTGTGTGGGCGACTGGGAAACTATTGATGAATGTTTTCTGCTGAATGCTCTCATGCTCTGAATGCTCTCATTGGTCTTGTATGCAGTACAGAGATGTGCTGAGAATGACAAATAAAGGCTGTCCATCCAGTTGCATTCGAATCTGTGACCTAAACTTTTGATAAATGTATCAAATTGTAAATCTGTAATGACATGAATATGTGAAGCACTAAGGCAGCAATGTGTTTCCTAAATTTATGAGTGCAGTTTGTTTTATTGCCAGGTCCTAAATGCTTTGTTTACTTTTTGTCATAACTGCCTCCAACCCCACCGTCACACCCATTTCCACCATTAATACTCCTGGCTCTAAAAATATTGGGGCACCGTCTGAAAAGCCTGCTAGTATGCATCTGGGGATGCTTCACACGCTCTGTGTGCTGAACCATATACTGCTAAGCCAAATCAGTCAAACACCTTTTTATTCTTCTGCTAGGGTCATCTGTCACATCTGTTAGTTTTATGGCCAGCTTGAGTTTTACAGCCTTGCATCTGTGACCTTCACTCATGTCATATCTTGTAACCGGATAGTTCTGACTATGAATAGAACATTGACTTGTTCCAGTGGTTGACTTATCCATTAGTAGCTCCTCTCACCTACAGCCTCTAAGAGACCTCATGAATGGGTTTTATAGGCACATCTCCAGATATGGCAACATGGCTGCTGCTGGTGACAGGAGGCTAATCCTGGAGCTATCACCCGGCTTGACCGAACCAGAACTATGTCACATGAATATGACCCATAGCATGCAACCTGAAAATAAGTCATCAGCCTGTAGATTAATGTGTGTGCCTAAAGTGCACTCTGAGCTGTGACCAAGTGTGACTTACGGCCTCAACGACCAATATAATTTTTGTAAAAAGAAAGACTGTCATTTGCTCTGTTACCCTCTTAGCTCAGTACGCATGAATCAGTTAATTCAAGTGATGGCAGAAAGGTCACAACTGGCTGAGTTTAATTTCAGGCTCTTTGTTAAAGGTCACGACCCCTCAGAGGACTTTGATGCATAAAAGCAGCCTTCAGACCATTTACTGATTAAAGATGACCAGGGAAGTGTTACTTTATTGCCCTTTTGCTAATATAGGACTGTAATAAACTGTCATGTCCCTTTGGTTAAAGAGAGTGAAAGTAATGCTTTTTAAATGTGAAATGATAATATGTATACTGGCATCAAAGAGCAAGCCTATACAAGGAGAGGAATGATTTCTGAGTAACAATGAACCACTAAAATTTGTTCTGTATGGGTAACCAACAGTTCAATGTGTTCAAGGCTAATACATTGACTGGTTTGCAATAAACAGATAAGGATGTGGTGCTTGTGCTTTATTTAAAAAGTGAACAAAACACTGTCTGTCCTCTGCTATGGTGAGTATTTAGGTTACTAATTGCAATACATATAAAATCGAAAGGCAAAGTCTAAGCTATAACCTTGCAAATACAAACTCCTTTGGGGATAGCAAAAGCTGAAGAAAACGTATTTGACTTAGCTTTTCAGGGAATACTCCACTTCCCATATATTGTTTAATATATTCATTATAGGTTTAGAGCTTCGAAGCAAATGTAAGCTGACATTTTTTTTCCTCCCTGCATCTGCTTCTTGTATGTGCCACTATTGCAAAATATATAATTATCTCTGAGCCTACATTAACATCAGAATTTATGGAGTCATTGAATTGGGTTTAAATGGATTCGTGGCGTATATTTATGAGGATTACAGTTCCATAAAGCAAGCTTTATCTCATATTTTCACTAGTGTAGAGCGGTCTTAGTTGGTGCATTAATTTCAGTTCTCCCACTGTCCTTGATGTTATTGTAACAGCAGTCTATTTTTTTAACTCCATAAACAAATATGTACAATTTATTCAAATAAAAAATAAAAACTGAATTGTTCAATTATGTAAAAATATGTTATGGTGTGTCTTTTAATAGTCCTTTGTGGTTGATAAACACACTGTGCTCTTTAAAACTTTTATTTAAACACACCGAATATTCCATTTGGCAACCCTTTATCTTTTACAGTCACCTGTAATATGCTGAGTTCCCCTGCTAATGTGTGCCAATGTTCACGTGTTCAGAACAAGATTTAATGGGTCTATGTATTTATAAAGCAAATTTTCTAAAACAGAAATGTGTTTCCTAAAGCCAACCAACTGAACATTAGATTTTATGAAAAGGAAAAGGGAAAAGAGAGGAGGTGACACTGACTCCTGTCTCCTCTCCTAAATATGGATCTGGCATGATCATTTTAAGTAATTTAATTCTGAATCCTGGGTAATCTAGGGTAGCTCTGCACCTATCCAAACTACAAATAGTTATTTCAGAATGAGGTAGCGCTCTCTACTGCAGGAAGAGTCTTCCTGAGAATGAGAGTCTTGGCAAACTTAAACATTTCAGTTTCTAAATGTCTTGCGGTGGGTGATATTATAGAGAACTGAGTAAAGAAAGGATTGCTTTTGTACCATTTTTTTAATTCTTATTTTAAAATTGCCGCTTTTCTGTGGACCAATGCTAGTATTTTACAATATACCATGAGATTGCTTGGAAAATAAACAACAGTAATGGACCATTCACAGACTATTTTAAGATGTTGACTGATGGCACACATTAACATTATATGTCAAAGGGATTTGTGGATAAAAAAAAGGGCAATTCAAGCAGGTAATGGCCAATACAGCAAAACTACCTCACAATGTTTTATTCAGAGAAACAACAGGTGCAGAAATAACACACCACAACCTTATATTGCTGATTTAGAACAGAGGCAGCGTTTTACCCTCAGAGTATTTAAAACCAATCATAAAACCTGTGCAATGCCTTTTACATCACCAAGTGTATTTTCCTATTTTGCATATAGTATAATCAACCACTCCCAATACAATGTCGTGGAAGCTTTTTGTTGACAGCACACAGCCCAAATACAACTAAAACCATCTGTTTATTAATATGAAACATACCAGAGCAATACTATTTGTGGGAAATAACTTCATGATCAAATAACTTCAGTGATGTCTCTCTGAAAAAAACAAAAAAAACAAAAAAACAAACAACAAAGCAAAGGAAATTTAGCTGGTTTGAAATGAGTCAAGAGGTCTATATGCTCAGACTGATTATCAGTCTGCTTTCGAAACTAGTATTAAGATCCCATGTGATGTGTGTCACTTATTGTTATATGACAGACATTGTGGCTTTAGGCAGTTTTTTTTTTTAAATGCACCCTTGCAAACAAAGAAATAATGTGAAGTAGTTTTGGTATCTAATGATATCTCCTGGACACATCCCTCTATAAGTATTCTAGGGATGTTTACTGGAATAAGGCCTGGAGGCAGGCCCTGAGCTTGCTGGAGGGATTACACATCCCATCAGGCATGGAGATATGTTTGCTTGCAAGAGAAAGGGATGTCTGGGCAACAGTACCTTTCTTTTATTTCTATCGTTATGACTGCATTTGAAAAAGGATGGCTGATTAGTCAAATGATTCTAAAAATATTTGGACATTTTTAGATGTTTAAGAGGTGCATAAACACAAGACTGCTGGGATAGGCTACAGTCCTCCCCTAACCTTAGATTTGATAAAGCAGGTATAAAAAAAACTTATGGATTGATGAATGGATAAACATAAGACACGTGGACCTCCTATCTTTGTTCTTGAAGGTCTTACAACCCTCATCCAAAAGAAGTAAATGAGTGAATCTAAAACTGAAAAAACTCAAAGAAGGTAGCCTTTGGCATCTGCTGTTACTTTCAATGTCTTTTTTGACTTTCATCCCTGATGTAGTTTCATGACCTTTCACACTCTGAATCACATGATCAAAACAGCTCACATGTTGGACAGATGGGTAGATAAACAACTCACAGGTGAAAACAACCCAAATGACCCACAGGAGAGGTGAAATCTTAAGAGAGTTGTACATGCAGTAAACAAATACCTACAAACCTGACTGAACTGAAACAATGTTGTTGAGAAGAGTGGCCAAAATTCCACCACTACAATATTTGAGGCCGATAACATCATGCAGAAAACTATTATTTAAAGACATTGCTGCTAAAAGTGGGACAACAATTTACTGAATTATGGACTATACCAGTTTTTTACTCTCTGCTGCTACATTTTGGCTCAGTTTTTGTTAATTACACAATGACACAAAGTAATATCTCCTATGTCCTCTCCTATGACTCGGAGAGAACCAGACAAATGTTCTTCATTATGTCCTGATACCTTAAACCTTGGGACTGAAGAGTACTTTCTTTTTCACATGACTGTAAATCTATAGATGCATAAAGAAAAAGCAGCGCGTCATCATGCAAATATCTGTGTGAAACCCAGAGTAAACGCACTCACATTTTCCTTTAACTAACAAGCAGTCCAAAACCAAGTGATCATCTTTAAGAAGCCTATATTATTCTTCATTTTATATTTCAAATAACAAAAAAAAGTTTTCAAAAAAGGAGAAAAAGATCACATGAATTTATTTCCTGGAAACAAAACAGAAAAGATAAACTAACAAGCTGATGTACTGGTATGTTCAGTGAAGCCGCGTAGTCTACCAATTCCAGCCAAATGTTAATTGGCCGTTAACTAGCAAAAATGTGTACATTGAGTATATCGGGGCAGTATATTACAAACACTGATATCCCTGCATCAGCTGTTTGTTTTTAACTGTTATGTTGTGATAAGAGACATTGACACCACAGACAGGATATACAGGCAGGACACAGTCTGTCTCTATAGACCATTTTATTATTGCATGCTCTTTTGTACAATACAATTTATTAGTTATTTGTTTGAACTGTATCTTTATGCCTTGATGTAGTGATGCTAGTGATGTACGATACTAACTTTCATTCCCATCCGATACCAAGTGAAACCAAAGGTGATTTTGTCAAAAATGATTACAATAAGGATACTTTTTTTTTTTTTTTTAAATGAATCTGTTAGAAGATGGGAATCTAAAAAATGTAGTGTTTCAAACTATCTCCACCCAGTGACACCAAAACTCAGATTATCTTTCTTATTCTTTATTTATAGAGCATTTTCAGTTGTAAAAAAAATAGGAGAATTTATGATAGGAGAAACTAAAACAGCTTTCACTCAGCCACTGTCATCCCTTTAAACTAGCCACCATGTGTCTGTGTCTGAAGAAGGGGCACGTTGATACAGCTGTAGTTTCGTAAAATTATAGATACTTTCATAAAGGTATTAATCCTAATATGGACACGTTTGGGATAGCAAATATCAATCCACACAACACTACTACAAGCCACAACAATGTTGAGGAATTAACTATTTCATAGATATTTTTCCAACTATAAACAGCCATTCTTTTAATTATAGTTTCCTGTTCTGTCCCTCAAATTATAGACTGATCATAGTGTTTAATTTCAGAGCTCCCTAAATGTAACTAATCCAGACTTTCACTTGGCTGTTTCTTATCTCACTATAGAGACTCACTGCTATCTGTGGCTATATCTGAGTTTGCTCCCCCATTTTAAAACATCACCAGGTGCAAATGGTTGTGCATGTTGTGTATTTATGATGTATTTGATAAGTCAGATTAGAATTACATGGATTCTGCCTCTTTCTACATCTTCTTTGTGTCTATTTTTCCTGTCTCTGCATTTTGAGAACTGCTAAAAATAGAGACAAATAGGAAAATGGCCCCCAGAGTACACCATGCTTTTAAATGATTTACAAAGTCACATATTATTCTCGTAGCACTGACTTGTGTTACCGTTAAAAAGGGGTATCATGTTTATCAGACATTGTGCCGTATTGCCATAGATCCGTCTGATGCATCAACCACACGAGATCCATTATTATAACATGGCATCTTTTGGCAGCAGATGGTTCAAGTGTTTCTTTTTTTAATTTTCATCTCTCACTCTGTACTAGATTGAATCCATCTCCTTCCTGTATGTACCCATCTACTTTGTACATGTACATAGATAGTATTTTTTATTTTTTTTTTGTAAAAGACTGAAGAAAGTATTTTAGTATCCAGATGTGCAAGTCTGATAGATCTTTAACTCAGTAATACAATTTCTTGGTGAATATGATTTCTTATTGTGAGATTTAAGATCACTATATTCTCAAATACTCAATAGAATAGAATATGCTATATATGGTATTGTATAGTTGGGCCTTCAAGGTCTCTTTGTTGTTCTGATGAGAATATAGAAATGACATTTTCTGAAAATTACACAGTTTGAGTCACATTTGTATTGATCAAAGACACGTGTAAAGTTATTACAGTGGTGTCTGGATAATGTAAGACACGTCAGGGTGTGGCTCACATTGCAACATGTTGTGCACAAGTTTTCATCTTCCTTTTTATCCATCACAAACTTTTGTCCCCATGTTTGTTTTTCTAATCCTTTTTAATGTCTTTGAAAATTAAAAAGAACTTATCCAAGATCGGTTTGTAGTCTGACAACCAAAGCATCAAACAGAAGAAAAAAGTGAAGTGGAGATAGTGAGAAAGAAATCCACGACAGATGGATGTTGATGGGCTGCAGACGTCTTACGAGACAGACGCGTACAGTGAAAGAGTATGAGTTTA
Source organism: Leuresthes tenuis (assembly GCF_036924035.1). Lineage (NCBI taxonomy): Eukaryota > Metazoa > Chordata > Actinopteri > Atheriniformes > Atherinopsidae > Leuresthes > Leuresthes tenuis. Next base: position 10,003,164 of record NW_027325365.1, on the reverse strand, counting down.
TGGGTGTGATGTGAAGAATTTTTGGGGAGACATACAGGTGTAAGCTCAAGCGTGTGTGAACACTTGCACCAGCATACACATGTATTGTCGGAGGAAGGTTTTGATGAGAATTCTGTTTTCTAAAAAGGGAAGCAGCTAAGTCAGTTCAAAGAACTGCAGTTACAGGCTTGGTTCTGGAGAGTAGGGCTGAAAACAAACACAGTTTTGGTGTTACAGACTAGGATTCAAAATTCCACAGCTTTAATGATTATCATAGAAATACGTGCAAATATTAGGGTGTTTTATTGCGCACTCGTTTGTTGTTTTTCTATTGATTGATGTGTTCATATTCAAGTATCAAGTGCTGCACCTGCAATGATGTTTCCTGGTGCACTGCTATTTAGGTAATCACTTTAAATTGTGCTTGTGAAATTCCTGCTGAGACCACCAAATTTCTCCAGTGCAAAAACATACATTTGTTAGTTTCGTGTACGTAGTTATATTAAATGGGTGTCTTTGTACCACAGGTTACATTATTTCTCTGTTCTGTTAAAATAGATTTTCTTATCTGAACAAGTGTGAAGTAAACAGCAGAAATTTGGAATATCATGGAAACGCTGTAATGTCTCAACTACTCATGAGTACTGTATGAAAGCAATGCTCACAATATTTTGTGGTTACAGACAGGCCAGTCATAGAATTCTACAAAATGATCTAAAATAATGTCAGTTAATGTTAGTCAGAGGCTGCATTAGCTGCTGCTAACAATGACTTTCCAAATGAGCTACCATTACTTGTTTTTTTGTATTGAGAGCAGCGCTTATTGCAGCTCAGTGGTCAGAATGAAATGCTGTTCTCCTATGTTTTAGTGACACACAGGTACACTGTTAACCCATGCTGAAATTTATAGTGACACTACAAATTAACCAGTAAACTTATTGTAACTTGCTTTAACAGCTGCCTACTGTTGGTGTTTAAAGGGGAACTCTGGTATTTTTAAACCTAGACCTTATTTCTGGCATGAAATACGTTCATCTACTCACCAAGAACAGGTTGGTGAAAGTATTTATTTAGATTCCTCGAGATCCATATAACGGAGTGAACGGGGCTTTGACGATGCAGCCTCTAAATAAGGCATTATCTGTCTTTATTTCACCAATACTTTAAGACGAATGACTGAATGAACACGTACTATTGCACTGTTAGCTCGTAGCTGCAATGGTGTTGTTATTGGCGGCTATTGGGGGGCTTATAGAGGGCTTTCGACACACTCGTCTACTGGGATGACGTCACTGATACATACTGCAGCACAGTATATTTACTCTGTGCTCCGTGACAGTCGGCTAACTTCACACATAGTTTGCTACTGATAGTTTTGTGCAACACGACAACTTTGAGTACGATGGACGTCCTTACCGGAGTGAATGAGCTGTGCTGCAGCGGCGCGCGTCGATTAAAAATACCGGAGTTCCCCTTTAAATCTTGAGTTGAAATGCCTTTACTGTATTTTCTTAAATTACAGTAATTCACTGTAAAATGTGCCAGTGGTAATACTAAACTTCACTTTTCAGGGATACTGCTATTATTACAGTTACAGAACAAAACTTTCCTGGTAAAGCTACTATAAATCGTTTAAAGAGTTAGTCATTGTAAACACAATACATCATGAGTAAACTAAGACTTTAAAAAAAAAAACTAAGTAATTGTATTTAGTTTTTAATTTGCTTCAATTTTCTATGAAAACATTACCAGCATGAATACTGTACTTCTTTAGTATAATTTTTACCATTCAATATCACAAAGTAAACCTACAATAAGCCATTGTTACAGCACTAAGTGCAATACATTATTTGCAAATTGTGATCTTAGTTACTGTCCATCCTAATTTTGCTGTCAGTGACTGTTAACAATAGTAAGATGGTAGTTCACCAATGTGCTTAACTGCTTTTATGAAGTCAAGACAGAAACTATGCACAGATTACTGGATTTCTCTGGCCTTGTAGCTCTGCAAGCCCTTACAAGTCCACCTGCTGTCTTTTATGGGTAATTTAATCTCTTGAACCTTGAGTATGAGTCAACATGCACTGCACCAGAGATGATGCAGAGATAAGCACTATACATCACTGATAATTAAAAAATGTTATACATTAAATAAAAGGCAATTCAATTATACATGATTGAGCTGGTGTTGAAGCTGCATTGTTATCATTATCATTATTAGATTATGTAGATTTAAATTCAGTATGCCTGAGGGTAGTATTTCAAATGTGTAAATAATGGACCACCATGGACAAAGGTTCCTCTGCCAATTAGTGACATCCTGTCACTGAGAATGTTTCAATAAACATATCTGAATGCCAATGAAGCTACCTTCCTTTGGCTGAGTAGTTATTAAGGAAGTGCCGTTTGAAATAAAATCCCTGTGTTTGGATTCATTATTCTCCCTAAATTCACCTTATGTAAATTTGAAAACATCTATCCATCCATCTATCTATCAACTCAGTTGGTTATGTCATGTCCAACAGAAAGCTATAGGCATTGACTGATCTGTTATGACTGGATCAATCTCAGCATCTTATGATGGTTCGGGTTTTTTATATGATGGGCACAAGCCAGGTTTCTCTCCTGGCATTAAAGATAGTCAAGACACCCTACCCAAAAAATACCATACAAGGATGAAACCTAAAATAGTAGGCGACCACCGTTTGTCGCCTCAGACGCTTATTGTAATTAACTGGAAACGAAAACAACCAAAAAATTGAAACACATGTGACAAAATCATCAACCATAAATTAAAGAGACTACAAAATAGTTTTTTTTTGTTGTTGTAAAAAACAAAGTTTAGTTCCGTTTTTCAAAGAAATCAGTTCATTCAATTTCAATTCTTCAAAATAAATCAGTTCATTCAGTTCCGTTTTTCAAAAGACAGTTCACTCAATAAGACGGGAAGAAAAAAAACGGTTTGTACTCACAGTCAGTCAGTCGGGTTTGGATGAGTGAAATGACGTTTGCGCTCCAGCTGATTTTCCGGTTACGGATTTTGTGGGAGATGAGAGGATCACGAAGGGTGACGAAAAGTAATCCCAGAGGGTTGACGGATGCCGGTCGACGAAAACAAACACGGGCTAACTTCGTCTCTAATAAGTCGCCGCAAACTGAGCCTTGCTCCGGTTCCTGATGCACTCTTTCTTTCTCTTTTCTCTCCAACTGACTTCCCCAGTAAAATGCATCTCCCGCCGGCTCTTTCAAGCAAAAGAGCGTCAAATTCCGGTTCCGGCGAGCGTCATTATAAAGCCTCAATTTTCAGGTTGTCACAATCTTCTAATACTGTGTAGTACTGGGAGTTGGGACCTGTTGCCCAGCATGTTTTAGATGTTTTTTGCTGCTTCAACACATCTGGCTCAAATCAATAGATCAAAAACAAGCGATCCATTCATTTGAGTCATGTGTTCCAGTTGTTATTTATTCATCCATTTTATTTTATTTACAAGCTTCTTGTATGGATTGAGCTCATGTTCTGCATTATTTAATAATGTTCATACTGTATAAAGTTCATAAAACAGAACTGCATTGTTAATGGTTTGAAATGTGTTGAGTTTGACTGACACAAGTATTGTACATTTTGTCATGTCCTCATCATGTCGGATTTTGTGTTCTACTCTGATGATTTAAGATTAAATATCAGATGTGCACTAACAATATACAAACAGAAGTTTCTTATGAATAAAGTGGTTTATATTCAGTATTTTCTGCTGTTTCTATTGTTCCATTTTTGATCTTTCAGCATTTTGCCAGCTTATTGCTTGCAAATAAAAGATGGACTTGTGTGCATGTTATTATGTGTTGTAAACTCCTAAATGTATGGACTTTGTGTTTTATTATACCAAAACCTTGATTTGGACTGCTGGGAAATAACATATTCATATTGCAATAAAGCATTTTGTGTTGTAAGACCTAATTATGTCGATATAGTGTCCATTTTAAACTTCTGTTACAAGACTCTCCGGCTGCTGATTATTATTGATTATTAGAAATCAAACAAAGTTGCGATAGATGGTTGGATAGGTAGAGGTACTTCTAAACAACATGCCGCATACAAATGGAGGAGAATCCCACTAGAAGACAGTGAAACACAAAACAGATTGGGAAATGCCATGCAGAGAAAGGCCCCATCTGTCCTTGTCTGAACGGGGAAGAGACTCAGCTGAATGAAGGCAGCCTCTAAAATTAATTATAAACACATTATAGGTCTAGTCTTGTCCAATATAGAGAGCCAAGATATAACAGTGATATAGAAGCTGGGCTGCATCCATAAATGCATGAAGCTAATCTCGTGTCAGCATCTACTGGCAACTTTTTGTGCATCATGATGTGAAGTCGTCACCCAGGAGAAAAAAGAAAGATCGAGCGATCTGAGGACAGCTCTTGTAAACACATCTCTTCGGTTAATTCTAGTAATAATAAAGCTACGCTTTAACAGAACACACAACGGATGTGAACTGGTTTACATGACAGTAGCATGATATTTTGTTTGCAACTGTAGAGCACTTAACCAAGTAAAAACATGAGATGAAAGCATTGTCTACAAGGTCTAATGAGAACAAGGTCTACAAGGAAAGATGTCTAAACATGTAAACTGCTGTATGTAGAATCGACCTTGAATCAGAGATGATACCTTTCACCAAACAATAGATGCTATTTCCACTTTGCTTTTGCTGTGAAGGATAATTTGGGTGATGCAGAGCTTTGTATTAGATCCAAAACATAGAAATGATCCAACAAAAACAATTATAACAAAAACAAAGTCAATGTTTCATGAACACTGCACACCACTGTATTTGCAGCACTGCAACTGTACACAGCTGATAAATGGCTATGTCGTAGCTCCCAGAACATCAAGACAAAGTTTTGGCTTAAACTGGATGCTCCTTGAACTTTTACTCTTCAGTTCTGAATAGCCATACATAAGATGATTAGATTTTTAAGAGAAAAAAATACTTAAATTACTTTGTTAAACATTTCTTAAGCATCAGATCATTGAACAAGTAAAGCCCTGTGCTAAATTTGTTCCTGTTCCCACTGGATGTCTGACCATTACTACCTGCTCCTGTGGGACCTGATCCTAGTCATGTCGCAGCCCTCTGAGGGAATTTACAGCAACAAAACTAACCAACTCTGGTTAACTCCTTAGACTGTTTGACACTCTCACTAAGCTTTATGCTTGTATGTAAAGTCCTGCTTTAATCTTCTTGATTTCATTAGTTAGTTCTAAGACTTTGGGTACAACCTTGTGTCCCACAGGGGAGCGAGCGTACGGTGGACCCACACAAAGCAATACAATATTGTGTACAAGGTGGTAACAGACTGACGAGGCCCTGCTCGTAGTCTACAGGTTGCTACCAATGCCACCATGGGACTTTAACCCAAAGAATCAGTTTTACATTAGTCTAGGTCAGCCAAAGTAAGTCCTACTCAGGAGGCATAACACATGGTTCAGAGTTTAAAATATTTTGTACACTTTATCAAATAAATGTCTTAAAACGAATCAACCATTCAAGCATAAAAGTAAAGGGAAAACTTAGGCTTGTTGGTGGGATGATGCTAGTGAGGAGACAGGGGTCCACACTAAATAACACAAGCCACCCAGGTATGTGATAGGCACACGCACACACACCTGAATACCCAGGTCCCAAGGGAACACTGCACACAAGGAAAAAGGGGACACTGTCACACAGGTCACCAGCCCAACCACCACCATGGCCTCTGCAACAAAAAGATAAAACACACAAGTCACACGCCCACACAGACTTAAAATATAAACTGTGCAAATTATATCTAATTTATTATATCTCCCGACAAACCACTGGTTATATACAACTGTACTGTGTGACATGATTACTATAAAGCAGTTATTAATGAACCTCTTCACTTCAACAGCTCCTACATACAGTTGATGACAGTGTGGCTTGCTGAAAATGGCAAACAAGAAGAGAAAGAAGCCACCTGCCTTCAGAATCTGACTGTTTTAACTTGCAATCTTTATGCCACTATTCACTTCGGAAACCTACCCTTTCTACTTTTGCAGTAATGCTCCTTCACTATCATGTGTTTGGCTCATTTGAAATTACAGTGGCTCACTTTATTTGGTTGGATGTCTCCTGATCGAATGTAATTTAAATGCTACCAGCACTGAGTAACTGTGGGTGAGAGATAAACTATAATCCTGTTATTCTGAGACAGACAAAAAGAGGTAGCCTTGTTCCGTCTTTGCCATTTTTGATTAGTTTGCAGCGGCCTGTGGCTCTGCTCGTCTGAACGGTTTGGAGGTCACAAGGCTACAACCAGGAAGCTCTTTGGCTGTCTCTCACCATGTCAGCGGTCCAGACAGTCAAAATCTCACGAGCCTTCAGCAATCTCATGGATCCTGACCTGACATACAGTGTTGTCTTTGTTTTTACAGTCTTGTTTGCATGTATATGCCATGTGCACCCGTTCAGCCAGTAAGCGCAATTCTATTCTGATCCAGTGCAGTCTACTCTAAGAACGACTCTCTAATTAATTGCATTATAAGCTGTATAAAAAAGAAAGCCCTCAAGATGGAGAGGTGTTGCTCGAAGTTTTCATCTGTTGGGTTGACACTAATTAGGCTGGATTTGAAATCTGGCAGAAAAACAAAGCACTCTAAATGACCTAATATTAGTACTTTTGGGGCACGGCTAACATTGTTATGGGGCTTTTTGTGAAGGTTAGTTTTTCTCAAAGACATTTGCTAATTATATTATCAGAGACAACATCTAATTCTAAGAGGTACAAATAAGTTAGTCTACCTGGAAAGAATCTGTTCACAACCAATCTTTACTTCAGTCTCAGCACTGGTAATTAAATAACACTTGTTTTTTACCTTGTGAGTACCATTGCTTCAAATATGGAACAAATAAATGTTGATATACGTTGACAGCTATGACTGTCAACTAACTTTTCAGTTAGTTGTAAATTATTATGTTGCTGTAATTCACACCTGTACAATTTGATCACACCTTTGAACAACCCACATAAAAACAACTCATTGAATTCAGTTTTAACTGGGACTAAATCCTATTGAAGAAATGACTCACATGGTCTGTATTAGCTCTGTAACTCTGACCTCAGTATACAACGGCTCCCTTTCCAAACAAAGACCAGTTTGGCCTTGATTACAAGGTAGCTGTTTTCAAAATGTCATTGTTTGGTGTGTGTATATGTGAGGTGACTCCAAAACATATAGAGAAGCTGCAATCAGCACAATGTCAGCAGGCACCTCACAAAAATGATTTGTTGCAAGAAAACAGTGTATAAACAAAACAACTACATTTGTCTTTATCTCATTTCAAAATCAGGCATGGAAATATTTGAGCTTTTAGAAAGAGAAATTAAATATGACATCTGTTTATTTGATTTCTTGATGGTTTATGGACATTTTTTTGCATTGGACAGTTATATTCCATTCATTCATATGACAGAGAAGTCACTCTAAATCTCATCATCTTTGCGTTATATAATATGTTCGACTTTTGGAATCTATGAAGGATAATCAGGGGAGTAGGAAATTACAGCAACAGAGTTTTAAAGTAGCTTTATTGGCTGTCACCTCACATAGCTATGCTGTCACTGTGTTAAATAGTCATATCAGATATGACAGGTGATTTATAATCTGTTGATACTTCTGTTATCAAAGACTGTATTTTTTGGAAAGGTACTTTACCACTCTGTCAGAACAGACAAGGTCACAGAGACGTCACAAGGGTAATTATTACTCGTCTACACTCATTTGTGGTTATCATGAAACGCTTTGGCATATTTTAGGAGTGAGCCGGTTGTGCCCATGTTTGGAAATGTGCACAGATTTAGGACACACCCTTAGAACATCTATGAATCCAACTACTGTGACAAGGATATCAATCCCAGAAATTCAATACAGCAAGTCACCATAATCTGTGACTTAAGAAAATAAGGGAGCAGGACATGGTTTAATGTTGCATTTTCCTTTTTAAAAAGCTTGTTATTTAGTGTCCTTAAGAAACTCCATCTGCTGAATTTTCTGATGGAAATCAATCTGTTTTGTGTACTGTGGCTTCAGAAAGGACAACAAAAATTCTGTGTGTGGTCTGCTCAGATTAAAGCCTTTCAGAAAGCCTCAAGGTCAAAGCCTTTGTGTAACACAAATCTGATCTGTCCCTGGAAAAGCCAAACAGTTTAGTTTCTTCCATCTTAGAGATAAAGAGCAAAGCCGTTACTTTTAACTTCGTCTGTTTGTCAAGTTCTGAAAACTGATTATAATGTCAATGTGCTAATAGTGCTTTATAAGTGCCGTCTGCTGAATATCTTCTCAATAATCTTCTGAATATGAATGTATTCTTATTTAAATCAATTGAATAAATTGAACTGCCCTCAAAAAAACTTTATGAAACACAACACGTGCTCATTCCCAATTCATGACATTCTGGCCCTTGATCAAGAACCCTCTGCCTCAGTTTTCAACTACATCACACCCTTCTTTTGTTACCTTCATCACCAATGTTGGACTCACATTCACTGACCAATCAGGTCAAGTATGGAGCTGCAACCACGTTGCACCTGTTGTGTTGAAATAAAAAATTATGATGACGAATGTCATTACATGCAAATGTAGTATACACTGATGCCACACACTGATGTGTTTAACAGTTACAATGAGTTCTTTTTTTTTTAAAGTTGAACAGCAATAAAAAAATTGCATGTCACTAGTTGTTTTAGCAGTATGCTTATGCCATAGCAGTATTGCCATGCTCAGAGGTAAACCGCCATCCCAGTTGAAATATTCTTTAAGACTTTAACAGGCTTTTCATAAGAATTTGCCTTCTTCTCACGCAATTCACCATTGCTTCAATTCTGACCAATTTTTCAAGCTTTGCTGGGGAAAAACATTGTTGCAGAACGATGCTGCCACCATCATGCTTTATGATGTGGTCAGTGTTTCAACTTTTTGAAGTTTGTGGCTTATAAACAACACATTGTGTTTCTCCTCATCTCCAAAAAGTTCAGTTTTAGTGTGGTGGAAATTTTAGTAAGACACAGAGTAATTTATTTTCTGAGGAGATAAGATGGGTTTAATAATCATATCTCGTAACAGAGAACAACACAGTACAAAATACAGAGTTGCTCTGACCTCTGCGGCAAAGACACTCAGTTATATTGCCCACTTGTCACATCATCCCTCCTTGGGTATAGTTGATTGTTCTTCTACCTTTCCTCCCCAACCACAGTTGAGGTTACCCAGACACAGTCATAAATATCAGCCTCACCCCTGTCCCCCTTAAAGTGCAACTACCTTATTATAACAAGCTTACCATTGTAAAGAGGAATTTAAGAAAACAGGACAGGGTGATGGTTCCTTGCAGCTAGGTCACTTGCAGGTTATACACAGTAACACTCAATACAATGCATATAAGTATTAATTTTCCATTACATTAGTCTCATTTAACCAGTCTTTTACTTGTTTGACAAATTGACGAGCTTCCTAGATGCCTTTTAATGAACAAAAATGCTTTCCTATGTGTTTTAACCCTTTTTAAGCGATGATCCTTCTTCCACAAAGCCCTGCCGTGAGCCGTTCACCTTAAAGGGATTTTATGGACAGAGAATCCAACAATCCATAAACATCTGACAGCAGCAATCGTGGACTAAATTAGATTAAATTGGTTTTACTGTTCTGCAAGACAAGTGGCAGCTCAGACAGACTTGTAGCAGATGTTACATTGGTTTAATTTAGGGCATCAAAGCAAAAGGGATAAATAGACAAAAACTTGAAAATCCTTTTGTGCCAGCTGTTGTACTTTCAGCGCTCATTGTACCCTGCACCACCCTATTAGTCCAGCAGTGGAACTCAAGCTTATGAAACAGCTTCCAAACTTAGACATTCATAGAAATTTTGCGGTTTTCGTTGCTTTTACTCTGAGATTGTCTGTATTTCAGCCTGCACATTTTACCACTTTAAACTTGCTCTGTTAGTTCACAGCAGCTCCTGGTTCTAGCAATGATTGCTTTTGAAGGACTTGTGTACGTTTCAGGAAAGAAACACCATTTAAGTATGGTTTCTTGAAATAATTTCAGCCCCGTGCTGTTATATTTTGCATAGCTACATTTTGTTTCACAGTGTGTTGTGTACATGTATAAGGCTTAGATTTAACACAGAACAGGTTGAGAGGATAATAATAGTCCCAGTAACAAGTGAATTCACCAGAGCATTGCTCCATCAGACTAATGACTAAAGCCCAGTAATGGCAGATCAATGATTACAGATGATTAGTGTTTTCCAGCACTGGCTATGAATTCACTCTATGAGTTGTTGCTGCTTGTACATTTGAAGTCACAGAGGAAACAAAGCTAAACTATGGAGGTCCTAAATACAACAGCTGGAGCTGAGGATTAACTGGCTTAGAGGGTCTGATTCTGATGGGCTTTTGGTTGTCTTCAGTCTTGGTCTGCCTCTCTGTGGACGACTGATGGCACCCCGACTCATTAAGAGCTATGTGGCTTTAGTCTTGTTAAGGGACCCTAATGGATGGATTTATCTCATTACATTTGGCATCTCATTAGATCAAATACTGTTTGACAAAAAATGTGTGTGTGCAGAAGCAGACATCAACACACACAACATACTTGAATTTTTCACTCAATGTCAATGATCCAGACAACGTAAAGATTAGGACCCATGCAATTAGAAAGTGCATTTATGATCTCATAAACTTTTCACAGTGTGGTAGAATGACCATTAAACTTCTACATTAAGCAGCTCAGGCCTCAGAATGATTGTTACAGCTACATGAACAAATCTATAATGTGCAGCAGAGTTAAACAAGACCATGGCATTAAAAGTTAGACTTCAGTCTTCTGACAGAGCTTTTATGTAACACTTAAAGGAATAGCTGTTAGTTTTATATAAGAAAGGTAAGTAGACATTTTTTTGGACTGATTGTTTCTCATACTTTAAGTCTAATTCAGGATCTGTCAGGACAAATTATTTTTGTTTCAGAAGTGAAGTGGTTTCTGTTTTTTTTTTTTTTACTTTAAACTGTTATTTCATAATGTTCTAAATATTTTCAGTTGGTCAAAGCTTTAGACTTCAATCCGGCCAGTTTAGTGTTCCTATTATTTTACTATCGAAATAATGTGTTTGTAATGTGTATGGTATGGTTTGTCATTATTTTGCTGAAATAAGCACAGCTTGCCCTGAGGTTGCACCAGATCTTGTATATATCCATCGATTTTCTATATCCTCATAATCTGATTTACGGTCACGGGATAGCTGGAGCCACAGGGGGAGAGGCTGGGTACACCTGGACAGGTTGCCAGTCCATCACAGGGCTCATATCATCAGCTTGTATCTTCAAAGTGCCTTCAGATGACATTTGTTGTATTTTGGCGCTATATAACTAACACTGAATTGAATTGATTGTAATCATGCAACTTTATTGGTGTATTTGCAGATGTGTAATTCACAATGCCACAATCATTAATGCAGTCTCATGGTGACATGGATGCCTGCTTTTAAATAGTATTCCTAAAAATGACCATGGTTTTCAAAAAGAAATGATCATCAAATCATTGTAAGGCATCCCAATGATTCTGGAATAAAGCTATGCTTGTTTACCTTAATAACGACCACAGTTTCTAAATGAGTTGTTTATAAAGGTGTAATAGGCTAGGGATTTATTTATTTATTCATTTTTATTTTCAAGCTGAGCCTCTTTTGGATTGACAATATTCCTACAGGCCAAGTCAATACAAGATGAGTAGTGGTTGATGTCAAACATTTTCCCCACATGAATACACAAAAACCTTCTGGCTCAGATGTACAGCTGAATCAGTGAGAGCCCTGAACTTTCCAAGAACAAGAGGTCACATTGTGAAATATTTGGAGAGATCGACACCTGCATTGTGTTTTGCCCAGTCTGTTCTGCAGATTAGCTTTAGTTATGTCTATTGCAGAAAAGCCTGATTCAAAGGGATTTGTTGCTCAAAATAGGAGCAGCATTTCCAGTGCCAACATGGCTATCTCAGAAAATTCAGCCTTGACTTTTATCCAAAAGGTCAGCAGATATATTTTTTAAAACATGTTTTTCATCTGGCCATCATTTGCATATTCGATGAGTTGATCCTATTCCCGTAAAGACATAATGTTTGATGAGTATTCAAAATCTAACCAACCAGGGGTGTGAGCTGAGAGTTTGAGCCTGAGAAATAGGATATATCTGTTTGGACAAAGGTTATAGGCCACCTGACCAGCTGTTGCCATCTTCTGAGTGTGTCCTGAAAATATGAAAAAAGAGGTGATGCAGCAATGGTAAAGATTTGAGCTAAATTAAGATACTATTCCTCAGAACTATATGCGTCTATATTGCAGGCACCCAACAATCATTAACCAATATACCTGAGATGGCTAAGAAAGTTATTGTAGTTACAATGGACACCAATAGATCCCACAGTATTTAATGAAAGGAATGTAACTAATGGCAGTACACATACACACTGTAGTTTTTCATTACTCACCCTTGAGCTTTTCCTCATCAGCATCTCTTTCCAAATAATGCAAAACCAAAGACTGCCTCAGGGATCCACACAAACTGCTAGGTTTGTCCTTTTTCCATTCCTCAATCAGCATTTCAAAGACATTCAGAATGGTCTTTTAACTGTTCTTCTATTGTGTTTTTTAAAAAGTAAGAACAGAGGAGTTAAAAAGCTACAGCTTAGTTTAAAGACCGTGACTTTGCATGCTCACTTATTAATGACTGTTTCATTTGATGTGTTATTGGTTACATTAATAAATCAACGGCGACTTTTTTACACCAGAAGCATGACAGTTCACGCTCTAGGTCTGTAATTTTGATTTAAAAATCCTGCTGGACAGAAATCTGAGAGAAGTGTTTGTTCCGAGAACAGTGTCAAGAACTCTGTGTAATGAGCCTGTTTCCATAACAGTGTTAAACTGCAGCATATTAATGGAGCTACTAAATTTAGACCGCAATATTATTATGAGGCTCTTATTTCTATAGCAAAAACAGCTCTATACAGGATGTAATGTTTTGAAGAAATATTGGTAGGAGGTGCTTGGCGATTAAGTGGATGTTTTGTAACAACTGAAACATTTCAAATTTATTGTGTAATAGACTAAATACATAATCTTTAACAATTTGTTTGACAACAATCTTCCCTTCTGTGAGGTTTACAGAGTTGTATACCAACCCACTTTGGCTATAAATCCATTTAATTTGAATTATTTTTCTTTGTATAATGTACAGCACAACTCATCTCAGTGCAACTTACATGGTGAGGTCTAAACCTTATGATAGGAACTAACTTTCATATTAGAGTAATGTAAATGAGTGAATTTACTTTTCTATTTCATACAACTCTACCTCAGTTTTATCCATATTATACATTTCTTATTATACTTAAAATGTATTCGTAATTATTTATTTCATCATCAGTTAGTATATATCAGCACAGTTTGTATATATATAATTTTTTTTTTCTTCTTGAACAAAGTTGGCCTTCAGGATGCAAAAAACATCCTTATCCTTATTTAATTCGGTTCAATATTTAATTTGATCTAATATTTTGAATGAGGAATTCTATTTCTTATATATATATATATTTAGATTTACCTGTTTAATTTTGTATGCAGATTTGAACATTTTTTAATTTCACCATGTAAGAAATTCCATTTTTATATGTAAAAGCTCTAAATATTGACTTTTAGCAGAAAGTAAAACTGGGTTTGCGTGACATTATCACACTTTTTATTCATGCAACTCCTCCAGATTTTTTTTCTCCCCATTTCTGAAAAAACTTGAAACTATGAAATATATGTATAATTGATTTTGTTGCAGCCTTAACTTTTTTGCAATCATAGTGAAAAGACTTGCCAAGTGTTGGAGTTGCTATATTCTCATGTTTTCAGGAGAATCTCCAATTAGTGTTTTATCCTGTGAAGTCAGATGCATTTTAATTGTATTTTGAAATCAGTCGTCAGGGTTCGTTATCTGAAGACAAGTGTTTGTCTTGAAAGAATTCGAAACAGAGCTCTTTGGACAACTTTCTTTATTCGTCTCTCTTTTACTCTGACTTTCAGTGAAACACTAAATTCTAAACATTCGATTTTTAGTCTATCCGACAAAAGTAGAATACTAGATTAATATAATGATGAGATGAATTACTGCTATACAAAATAATAATGTAAATAACAATAATATCAAAGAAAAAAGCTAAAATCTTCTTCAATGATGACATTTTGTTAAAATCTTTTGTCCAACATGTTGCAGGTATGTTTGTCCCTATTACCACTTTCACAATACATGGTTGAAAATAGTGAGATGGTAACGTATCCCTACACTGTTAGGGACAGCATAGTGTAGTATCCCTACACATGGATAGAACAATGTATGAACCATAACTATATAGATTGTATATAGTTGTTCTCTAAGCATGCATTTTTGTGACATGCAGACCTAAGTACTTTTAAATTCTAACCCTATTCACAGGATAGAGTGGGAAAGTAAGGGGAAAACAGTAAAGTCCAGCAACTGTAAAAAACATTGCTCATGAGGAGTCTTGATTGAAACAGCAATCACATGTTGACATACTGACAAATTAAAACTTACAGTATACGTGCTGTATTTGTGTAGGTAATATAGTAAGGAAAAACAAGAACAAGTCTTGAGCCTGTATTGTAATACTACAATGTTTAGAACTGTGGACAAACATAGCTATTACACACTCTGTCATGAGATCTGGTTGCTTCTTTGAACAAAAGTCCAAAAATCAAAGATGACCGATGGCAACAGCTAATCGTGTCGTTTAGCTCCTGCATCCTAATAACTCAAAATCTGATAATGCTGATTTGACAGAGTCTAATCTTTTACTTTTTTTTAGCAGCAGCAGTCCAGGTGAAATGATCACAGCTTAATATGAAAAGGCACACACTAGCCTGACAAGCGTCATAAGAAAAAGAACTGTAGAGTGAAAGCTAAAAAGAAAAACAAAGGGAAAGAATTAGATCTTAATTGGCGGTACTCATGAGTGGTTGCATGAGTCTCTAGATCAGACAGATTTATTGCATTTGAACTTGAAAGCCTGCACCACAACTGTTTGGCTGATTCTAATTAGAGGACATAGCATTGTATGTCAGACTTCACTCTTGTGAAAGATCTTTTAAGTAACACTTAACAGTCATTCATGGAGAAAAGTGTGATCTAGAACCACATCAAAGAAACTGAATAATAGTTTCTTTAAATTCACTCAAATAGATGCTGTTGTTATAACAGAGCTCTGACTTTTCAGACCTCATCCCGGGCTGAAAGTGTACTTAGTAACCATGAATTATTTACATCTGCTCTTAAAATCAGGCATCATTTCATAAGTTAACACCACTTATACTGTATATGAAATTTCAAGCGACATATGCTGAATGCTTAAACATTTTTGTGAATACCACGCAGTACAGTTCCTCTGAGATTGCCATTGCCACGTCAGAAGACAAGATCAACTCTTTTGTGTCAAAATGAATGGTCAGATCTATTTCTGTGAGGCTGAAAGATGGCTCTATTGGTGTTTGTAGTGAGTGCCCAAACGATTGCATGGGGACTCTGTTGGAGATCTACACTTGTCTGCCTGACTGGCGACATATTGTGACACACAGCACTGACACTGCTAGATGGATGAAACAGAATGACAGACTGCTGTTTCTCAAAAGAAAATATTTCAGCCTTTTGGTTTTGTGATCTCCCGCAAAGGCCTCCCACAAATCCCCCAAAAAGTCTCTCAGCTGCTGTATGTGACGGGAGTGATGATCAAGGGAGCTGAATTTTTACCTCCATCGTTTGAACATGGACTGAAGAACGGAAAAAGCCTTTTAGTGAACGTACATCCAGTGAAGGAGTAGATGCAAGCCCTCGCATCCACATTGTAAAAGGAAACCTCACCATCCTCATAATCTACAAATACTCCAATCTTTTCAGGCATCTCCCTTACGTGCAGGTTTATGGCCGGACCTGCATTGGCTGTGAACTCCTTTCCTTTTCTCAGCCAGATGGTCCAATATCCACTCTTTGGGCTCAGTCTTATATCCCCTTTCCTGCTGATGCACTCGCTCGCAACTCCTAAATCCCACTGTGTCTTGTCTTTAACCTGAACCTCATAGTAAAATTTTCCTGAGGAGAAGCCTTCCTTTGCCAGGACGTTAAAGACAGTATCAAACCTCTGCGGCTTGTTTGTCACAAGCTTCTTATGGTTTCTATGGGTGACTTGCTTCCCATCTTCAGAAACGTTGAGACAATGGTTTGCTGTGTCTGGATCAAACGTCACATCTACAGCATGCCGCTGCTTGTCTCTGAAGGTGGGATCACACACCGTACTTATTTCTTTTGTGATTGATGTCTCCAGCTTGGCCATGGCCTCTTGAATTTGAAGCTGGTTGCTGGTGATCATCACATCTGACCAGTCCTTCACCTGGGGTGAAAAGATTGTAAGAGAAAGGATATTCTCGAGGAATAAGAAGTGGTCATCTGTGAACAAAACTTCATTAAGCTGCAGGTTTTTCAGCCTGATTTGCATCATTTCTCCATCCAGTTCACTAATAAAGGCCTTTCCCTCTTTTTCAAGTTTTTTCTGTTTCGTCTTGATTACCTCAGTTAGCTCAGTTTGGCTCCTCTTTATGTAATCCACCATAGTAGTCATCACATGCCTGCTGCATGACAATGTTTCCTCTGCGTTATTTCTGCCCGCCTCCAGTGAGTGTTGAATCTCAAGAATTTTCTGCTGACGACCCTGTATCATCTGATCCGTGCCTTCCTTCTCTATTCCCAGCTGGATTTTCCTCATTTGAGCCTCTTCCTCTAGACTCACAATCTTATGAGTTTTATGGTCGTTGTTTTTACAGATCTTACATAGAAACATTTGATCCACCCTGCAAAACAATTCCAAAGGTTCGTCATGTGTCTTACATATCCTGCTCTCCAGGTTCTTAACTGGGTGGATCAGCTTGTGTTTCTTTAAACCTGAAATGTTCCGATGAGGCTCCAGATGTGTTTGACAGAATGATGTAACACACACTAAGCAGGACTTCAGGGCTGTCAGCTTTGGCTCTGTGCATTGATCACAGAGCACTTTTCCATTTTCTGCTTGATCAGTACTGTTAGATGACTTTTTCTCAACCATCTTTGTGAACTTTTCTGCCATCTCAGCAATGAAAATGTTAACCCGAAGCATTGGTTTTGGGTAAAACTCCTCTTTGCACAGTGGACATTGATATAAAGTATTAACAGTAGCCCAATACTTTGTGATACAATTAAGACAGAAGGTGTGCCCACAGGGAATTGACACAGGTTTAGTGAAAACTTCCAAACAGATGGAACAAAGAAAACTCTCATCTGTCATTAGACTTGTTGCAGAAGCCATGTCTAGAAAGCAGGAGAAGAGACAGTGTGAGTACCATAAACGCAGTCTAATTTAATCTATGATACTATTACAGACGTAAGTTAATAAAAAATAAGACTGAGAATTTGAAAAATTGCAAAATTACCTGGTACAAAGTGTTCCTTACAACAGAAAGTTTACACAACTTCTCTTTACTTTCTGTTTCAGCTGTGATGTCAGAGTACCCTCCCACTTCCTGTTGTAGCTCAAACAAGTTAACCCATTATTTGCTCAATACACAAGCAAAAAGCTTTTATCCACTTGCAGATTGAGTTGAGCTTGACTAGAAACAAAAAATGTGTCCCAAATCTTGACTTCAAAGGCCTGTATATGCAGAGATCTCAGCGAGTTGTGCATTATTCATGTTATTCTTTGATTGTCGGTGTATTTTGGTCCATTAGAAATCCCTTTCATGTACAAAGCACCGATGGAATTAAAATCATGAGGCAACCCACCGTGCTACATTTATAACAGCTTTGTATACATGTATGTGTGTGCATTTGCATAACATACAATATCCAGGCATCTACATAATAAACTGTAAGTACAGCCATCCTGTTCTTTCTCCTCGGAGGAAACAATGCTTTTCAGGACAATAACCCTCCTGCATCTTTGAGGAGCTTTGTGAGAGGTAAAAAATGTTTGTGTTTGCACAAAGGTTTCTGTGCAATAGAAGCTTTATGTCTGACTCGGGCTTGATGAGAGTTTATGTTTTATTTGCAGGAATTAAAGTGTGAGCATTAGAAAATAAAATAATTCTTAAAAAAAAAAATCACAGTCTGAGAAACACTGTACTTCAGTGACTATTCATCAGGCATCATCTATTTGAAAATGATCTCTTGAGCTACGTCTTATTCAGGCCTCCACAATAAAACATTCAAATAACATTTGGCTCAGATGGGGATTTCCTTTGATCCCAGTCTATATGGAGCTCAAGGTCCCCTTTCTTCTCCTCTAAATTATTAAATGATGGATTCATCGTAGAATGAGAGGAAATCGGTGTTTCCCCCCATCTATCTTTTTTCTTCTCACTCTTTCCACCTCTCATTCACCTCTGCTTTTTAGCACTCTTCATCACTGTTCTTGTCCAACTCATCGGGGTGTAACCTTGAATGCATGAATTAGAGATTAGAGCAGCTCAAACAGCTTGAGAACACAGACCTCTGTCTATTAGATTTTGGGACCTCCTGTTTTAAGTGGAAATTCAGACTAATGCCTGGTCTGTAACTCATATGGCATTTATAAGGAGAAGAACTATAACATGGACTGGATAGTAGACTTAAGCCTGATTACTACGGTCTTGGTGACCACTTTACAAGCCTTCTTTTTTTCTTTTTTTTTACAAATTTACACATTGAATGCATTCTGTCCATCCACAAACTCCTACACTTCAACATGTGGACTGGAGAAGCTGTGGCTTGAACCACTGATGTTTCACTGACAACTGCTCTATCTTCCAACAGTCACCCACATTTAAAGGCTGCTTTAAATGTGTGTTCTTTTTCAGGGATCTATGCATATATGCTTTTAGAAAATATACACTACATACAATATTTTATGACTTGTTAGCTGTGGAGTTTATACTTTTATAGAGCAACGAGACTGTGAAAGACGTGGGATATAAACCACAGTTTTAGTCTCGTAAAAAATGAATAAGTCTGTGTATTTATGATTGCGTCCATAGATTAATCCTAAGTTACATGAAGCCAGTATGAATTCTAGCCGTATTTTTCAGGATTGGTTATCTAGATGAGGGGCAGTAAAATCTCTTTATAATTACCATAACATATCCTTTTAGTCTTGATCAGTGTAAAAAAACTAGAAGCCACTATCTCAAGGGTTTGGGTTTCCAAGACTGATAATATTAGCTTAAAAAGACAAGATAACTCGTGCAAAGTACATCTGACATATATTCTTTTAGTAAGAACATCTTCTTCTTTGCTACTTTATAAAGCTATATCACAGTCAGACAAAATGTTGTTGTTTAAGATAATACTTCTTAAAAGAAAAGCTGTGTTATAGCCCCTGAGCCCTTTATTTTCACCTGCAAACAGCAGAGACAAGTACCATTTAAAACTGCAAAAATAACAGTTTTGTCGAAGCCGTAAGCCACCCTGAGATACACATGACTTTGACATTAGTACTTTGATATAGCAGTGTACTACTGTGATATTTTAAGCCAACAGCAAATGTTGCCTAATCAACAGGCATTTGGAGGTAGGAGAGGTCATGGAAGCAGTAGCCACAGGGTCTTGTATTGGAAACCAAGGACTAATACGTGTCTGAGACTGTTGTTTCTTTTCTCTCTTTCACTTTAGAAACTGCAGTTAGAATTCCTTCCAAGTCCCTTTTAATGATGCATGTCCACAAAAATCTTTCTCTGACTGAAAACGCTGGCAGGAAGCTTGGGAGAGACGCCTGCCAACATTTAATCTGATCCAGTGTTTTACTTTCAACGACAAGAATATCTTGACAGCACACACTAACAGCAGTTTTAGGATACACAAGCATGTCCCCTTTGCTTTGTATTATATATTTGTCCATCTATTATTTGGTTGGCATTGTTGTTCCACCGCAAACACAAAACAGAGGATGACTGCCCTCTTTTGTCAACGGATTAGCTTTTCCAACTCAATCTGACTGTCATTGTGCAAGGAAGTTGTCAGAGCGTTACACGAGACAGCAATATTGTCAACATCCTAATCTGCTACAAAAACTACCTTTAAATGGAGCCTGGTTCCAGGTCTGCTTCATTAAACTTTATTTCTTTGTTCTGCTGATGGAAACAGGATATACCCATTTAATTTACAAGGAGAAGAAAATGATTTTTTCCTCTTAAAATGGTCTTTTTTCTTTATTCATTGTATTGCTAATTTAATTAATATAATTAATATTATTAGAATAATCATCTCCAATACTGATAGTAAAATTATTAACATTTGTTTTTACAGTTAGATTCTCTCTTTTATCTGTCATTCTGTATCTGTGTACAAACATACTCCAGCATAGGAATAAGCAATGTTCACTGGACAATACACATCCATTCAGACATCAAAAGTCACAGACTTTCGTAACTTTAACCATACATACACATACACACACATATATTGTTCCTTTTTGCAAATTTTGAGCAACCTGCACCTTTCTCAGATACTTGAGTGAGAACATAGATGAGTTGTCCATTGCAAAAAAAGCACTATAACATAATACATTTATATTTCAGTTTTCATCATTGATTCTAACCACAAGGCATCATTTATCAGCACCAAATAGGGAGTTTCTTTGTTTGTTTTTTTTACACATTCTTAAACTGAAAGACATAAATATCTAAATAATTTGCCAGAGAGTTCCACATTTCAATACTAGATTATTCTTAAATATATATACATATATTAAATAAATATGTATATATAGATTTCAGGTAACATGAGAGGCATATTAAGTCAGACTGCTATTAGAGGCTTGGTAGTGCAAAGCAAAGAATAAGATTTAACATTTAGCTACATATGCAAGCTCAACTGACAAAGGACAGACTGCAGATCATTTTAATTTTTGACTTTGTGACTCTTTCATCTTCATCGTCTGGTACCGGCAGTGTCTGGCCAATCTGCTGCTACAAATGGGCTCTTTGTTGTCTTTGTCAGGATAGTTTCTGTCTGACATGTCATGCAGTGAAGAGTAGACGGACATGGTGGAATAGCTTGTTTTCCATTTTCCTAGCAAACGTGGGAATGATTTTTGCCCATATGATTGATTGTTTAAAACAATTCTAGATTTGTTTTAAACAATTCTAGATTTTCATCTAGAAAAAATTGAGGTGACAAAGAAGATAGAGTGCTTTGAAAAAAGACGCTGGTTCTAACACTCTCCTGATTTTCTTAAGTTAAGTTCAAAGTTAGAAATAAGAAATCTTCTTGTATCCTTAACAGAGTAGCCAACCGTGAAGAAACTCCGCAGCCCCAGGTCTTCAAGTGTGTGAAAAGAATGTGAAATGTGAATAAAGGTTTTGCTATGACAACTGTGCTGTCAAAAAGTCAACATAAATCCATTCAAGATTGAACAACACTGACTGTAACAATACAGTTAATGCCATATGGTATTAATATCATCAATACCATAGAAACAAAACCATAAGAAATAGGGAATACAATGAGTTTTCTTTGTTAGATCTGTGTATGGAAACCTTGCAGCACTGTGTTATGTCGGAGAAAGAGGAGACTCAGTCACCTCCATCATTTTAGTTCGTTTGCGATTGGTCAGAATTTTTTCCAACCCCTAGACACAACACTTCTGGGGGGAAGATAAATAATTAGTCATGAGATGAGATTCTCCTTTCATCCATCAGCCTGAGGAACATGGCTGCCACATGAGAACTGAAGCCAAATGAGAGTCCTCTCCCTCCAGTGCTTTTGTTCTCCAGACACTGCAGCTTCTGACTTTCCTTGTTAAAGGAAGACTTCGTAACACTCGGAAGCTTGTAGAGATGACTACATCTCTGTCAGGCTGGTCGATGATTAAAAGGATTTACTTTTACTTTGGGGCTTTTATTAAAAACAATGCTTGTAGCATCGGAAAGAGGCACCAGAGATAGTAGGTTACTCTACCTTTTCATCACAACTGCCTGGTATATAAGAAACACTGAACAAGAGCTGAAATCTAAATTCAGAGTACAACTTTTTTGAGTCAGTTCATGCCATTGAAATTTCCATCATGTCTCATATCTATCCAAAACATTCTCTTTTATAATTTATAAGTAAATGAATACTGAATTCCCACCTTATTAATGCTGTAAAAGCCAGTTGGTCTTGGAAAAGGTTTTCTGGAAAATGTTTGTAACATATCAGTGAAACAGTGAAAAACCTTTTTGAATTGAATCTGGGTGACTTTTCTGGAGTTAGAAAAGACTGGATATTCTCTAACACATCAAGTGGGGCCTGGAGAGTTAAAGGCTCAGACAGTCCAAATATAAAGGCTGTTAAGCTATTATCTGCAGTTTTAGTCATTAAACTTGGAGAGACTCTTGGATTTACACCACCATGGATAGAGGACTTAGTTTCTGATAGCCTGCTACAACTGACAAATTATTAATTTCTTCCATTAGCTGAAAATTTGACAGGTGATTGAAGATTCAGTGAGATGAATATTTTTGGTGTTATACAGCTCATAATCTCCTGTAAATGAACTGTTTATGGATATAGACGGAGCAAACAGCATTTTTTCCCCCATATTTTGATTTTAATTAGGGCAGAACTGGGAAGCATCAATGCTGTTTGTAATTGTCTTAAAGTAGGTTCTCTTTCTTTATCTGCCACAGCAGTCTATAGTAGCCACTAGATCTGAACGGTAATTAAATCTGGCACCCTGACTGGAGGCAAATACCCTCCAAATTTTGTGGCAGCACATTGAGCACTGTAGTAGCACCAGTGGGAGCAGTCTTACTCTATTGCAGTCCTGGTTCTAACTAGCTTTTATGCACGTAACTTTTGAGGCATACACCTAATGAAAAAAAGATAAATAAATAAATAAACAGATTTTTAAATGAACTCCAGTTGATCCTTGAATTCCAGATATTGAGCCATGCTGGACTTTATTGAATAATTTTCTCATCATCTTTACCAAAAGTCACTTAAATCATTTTCAGGCTTCATCTCATTTCTCTTTAAAAAATTGGCCATAAACCTGTTCCCAAGGTAAAGCAACATCAATGCTAATTATAACTTAATGAGATCAAATCCTAAGGGTGTCTGTGCCCTGCTGAAATACTTGACCCGCTCATCACTGTTTGCTTTTATATTTGTTGAGCAGGTTTGCATGAACCTAAGCCTTCTTATTCATCTTACGTCATACACATAATGAGAATTCTGTGTTTTATGATAACAGTTGTTAAACTCTGTGGGACCTCAGTTGTTGAGTGGCCTCATCAGGAGGCCACAGAGGTACAGGGAGCTAAATTTAGATGAAAATACAGGCTCACAAGATTAAGGTTAAGATCAAGATGTATTCAAAGAACAGTGACATTTAAAAGTTATTAATTACAATTCAGAATAAGAATTCACTCAAGTTTAACCTTATTTTTTAACTTAATCCTTTTTTTTCACTAACAGGGACTTTTTGTTTGTTCTGTATTATTCTGCACAAACGCTGCACATCGTTGAGTACATCATAAGTGGAGGAGTCAGCCTTTGCTAACCTCCAAGCTCAATTAATGTCAGATGATTACTGAAGTATAGTTTGTGTATAGCATGATTTTCAAGTATGTTTTTTTTGTTAAACACAGACAGGAAGCAATCCAACTGCCCAATATGTAAATATGTTGAACTGTTTTAATTTGTCCAACGAAGTCTGAAAGACTGAGAAACTATATTCATCTTTCAAGCCATGCTTTTCTCCAACATAGGTGCTGTTGGAGAAAAGTGGGAGTTCTAATCTGATTTGCTGTGAACATGCACTCCATTTGTTCATCTGCTACTTAAGGAGTGTGTGCTGTCATGTGAAATTATATTACTCAGGTGGGACTTCTTTTCCGCTCCCAATGTCAGGGGTGACATTGGGAAAAAAACGGGACCAGAGAGCTCAGTTTTACGATGGCTATGATAATGCTTTTGTGTTATTTTGTCCAGAGTGTTAAGTCTCTTATCCCTCATGTACAAACAGTTACTTCTGGAGCCTTTATTTCATTTCCATAACTCTGCATGTAATAATTTCTATGTGAAAAACATTTCAACAACATCACACCTCATCCTCCCCTGCATGCCATTCTCTCCACAACCATTTTTTCTATCAGTGTTTCCAATACAATCATTCCCCATCAATTCTTTTATTGTAACAAAAATAAAAGCATGGTCCCTTGTTAGGCTTAATAAAAACACCAGTGAGTCTTTTTTTTAGTTATTATTCATTTCTAATATGAATATTGCGCTAAAAATTCTGTATATTTCAATATTGCTGGTGCAGAAACATAAAAACCAAAAACACATATTTGATAGTGTGTTAAGAATAAACAGTTTTCAGAATTGTGGATTGAATTAAAGATAAATACAATGAGGTTTTGCAGGGTTGTGGATTTGGAATGACAGGGATTTTGTATTTTGGAAAATATCGTCAGTGACAACATCAGTTTAAAACACGGTTTTTTGGTTGGCTGAATGAAAAGTTTAGACCAATGCATTCTACAAATGTAAAGAGCACCTTCAATTTTTTAACGCAAATGGTAAGTTTTCTATTTTTCTTATTTGTTTGCTTCTACAGTTTTCCCAGATATATTGTCTTGGTAAGCTGCTGCATAATCATCTTTCTAAAACTGAACCTCAACTCTCTCTGCCCATACTTTTCTTTTTTTCAATCACTCTACAGCTTCAGCCAGATTTAATGACTCGGAGCTGCAGCCTTTCCTTGGCTGTCACAGAGGGGCTTTTAACAAGGTCCTCCACTTCTTTTGCTCTTTCCTCCTCATTTTACCGTGCTGCCACCACTTTCCCCTCTTTCCCCCTGCAATTTTGCCTTTCTCTGAGGGTACAGTGTACAGGTGTCAGACTAAAGTAGAAGAGAAAGGTAAAGTGGTTACAGCCTTTTCGCCTTTTATTTGAGAGGAACCTACACACTTCTCAGCCAGCTTTAGTCCTTAGTTAAGACAGATTGTTCTGAATGTCAATTTGCCTGATGTATGGGTGAATTAAAGTCCTGTAATAAATAAGAATGTTACATTAAGAATAGCTGCCAGATGTCATGCAGCTTCCCCCCCCATTCCAAAACATCTCTGACCTATCGAAGCATGGACTGTCAGCCTGGTTTCATAAAAAGTTGTTTCACTCTAATTAATTTAACCTATCATTAGTATGCGTTTTTGTAATTTTGTGAATCATTTCACGCCATTTACTGTGATAGGATAACACCCTGCCCTATATTTTTATTCTAAACCCCCAAACAATTCAGCTTGCGATTGGAATGGTGTAAAATCACATGTGAAAAGCCTAAAATGCATTTGAAATGAAAAATGCCTGAAGGAGCGTGCCATTTATACACAGTGGTATGAGATGATGTCGACTGAAGCTGAAAGTGTTAGTGGCAGGTCAATTAAGACCTGTAAATTGTGAGGTGACGAGCGACCAGTGTATGAATGCTCCACCTCCCAGAAGGAATGATCCAGGTGAGATGTTTTTGGTTTGGTGTGTCCAATTCCCATCCACATGACTGACAAGATCCAGGCTTTGTCAGCAGTGAATTGAACAGAGGATCCCATTGGTTCTTCGTAGCTTGCTTTCACTTTCACCTTGATGAGGAAATATTGTGTACACTCTTGACAACTACTCGATGATTGACTGGGCTGAATCACTGTGACAAAATGCATTATCCTTGGGATAAAAAAAATGTATGTATCTATCTTTCAGCTTTTGCAGCAATATGTGGATTTTTTTTAATTATTTTAAGGTTTTGTTTATTTTTTCACTGTTGGAACTTTTTTACATTTTACATTTCAGGAGATGATACATCTGATGATACAAAATATTGTGGGGGTAAAGGACACAACAGGAAAACTATATATAAGAGGTGTTTTTTCTTGGCTTATCTCCTCCTCCGCTGCATTACTGATTGCACAAAAGAGAGGCTGAGCTCCTCGGTCACACACACACCTTGAACAATAAAGTCAGCTCATGCTTGACGAGAGCTCATTATTCCTTCGTGCAACAAAATCTGTCAGTATGGAAACAATATGAGCAATCACTCAAATACATTTTGAATAAGCCAAGAATAAATTTGAACAAAAATACGTCTTCAACAAACTGATTCCCCACAGTCAGCCGGCAGCTCTTGTTCCACAGCTGATGTGTCCTGTGCAACCGTACCGTGCATATTAAGTTAGTGGTGACTTCTAATAATGAACAACTATATGTAATGGCTGAGCATAATGAGCCATGTGTCTTAAACTTAAAATCCAATAAACTTTGAGGCTGACCGGTACCTCCTCTTCTTCATTAATAGTACCTGTTGAGCAGTCAGTCTCTTTATATCTGTGCTGAACTGTTAATTATTTAAGAAATATGTAAATGTTTTTTTCCAGTCCATAATGCACAGGCTTATCAGCAAGGATACAAGGTCTTGTCATTCAATTATACAATAAAGGATGTTTAAACATTGGTGTTTTATTAAACTGATTAACTAAAACTTAAAATGTTACATTTATTTACGCTTGTCACTTTTTGTATTTGCAGGTATATATAACCCTCCCATATCAATTAATGGGAGGGTAAAATGTGTGTTTGTTTGCGTTTAAAGATGAATGGGGATCTAATGTCCGTGGGCTTCTGTCAGTATTCATGATGAACCAAAAAATTAAAACTAACTAAATCACCTCAGGCTCCCTGCATTTCAATTACAGACTGTATAAAAGAGTTATTGATCCATAGCAGAGGAGACACACAGAGAAGCAGAGAGATTTTTAAATACTCATCAGTCGTCACACTCATAATGTTCGGTAGGTCTGTTCTTTAATTGATTTTTAGAAGGAGGCAAATGCTTGCAAGCTTCAGCAGATAAGTGAAATAGTTCAAAGGACTGGTGTGTTAGTCTGAAGTGCATTCCCTCACATATCTTTCTGTATCGTTTCTCTGGTAATCGGTATCTTATTGCTGTGTTCTCCTCAAAAGCACCCGTTGTTTCTTGTATTCCATCATCTTTAAGGTGCAGCACATCATAAGGAGAAGCGGCTGCTCATGTTCAATTATGTGTTCTCCTGGAACATGATAAATATGCGAAAGTCATGCTAAACCACAGAACCTCACTCCTCCACTCCACCTCCACCTCCTCTCCCAATAGGTTTAGCAATGGAATTCAGTGTGCCCAGCTAACCATGCAGTGCATAAGCTCCAGAGGTCAAATAACCATCTCCCAGATGTATGGAGGGTGTGGTTTTATAAAAGTTTGAAGTGACTGCAGATAATTCCTTGTGGGAGCTCGACAACAATGAGATAAAGAATGACTGAGAGAAGCAAGGCAAAAGCCAACAACAAATAACCACGATGGGACAAAGAAAGTGTCAAGAAAAAAGATTCACGATGACAGCAGTGAGACGGAACATTTATAGGGGTGCAATACAACTACAGTGAGATGTAAAATGAGTAGTGTAAGATACAAAAAATGGCAATTTAAGATAAGACCAGCAGAGCCACTCTGTGTTTATTTATTTTTTTTATTGTTTTTGTCCTTTTTAATCTGAAAGGTCCTGACTTGCTCTGAGATAGAAGGTGTGGTGCTGCTTTTACATGCTATGCTCAGGGGCTTGTTGTCTCACCATCCATCCATGTTTTTTTCCTCTTTTCTTGCCTCTCTTCTTGTCCCTGTATCTTTTCTGTCCATCTTCTATCCTCTCCCTTTAGCGCCTCTTGTAAAGCCAGACAGTCTTGTGAAAGATGGGGCAGATCACAGAGGATTTCTATCTATCTGACCTCAGCATGCCCTTCATCTTCCTCTCACAGCTTGATCTATCACACAAAAGTGCTTTTATTGTTGTTTAGCAGCTGGCTCTTGGCCCATGGCTCTACTTTTCTCCCACCACCCCTCTCATCATTGCTTTGCTCCTTGCTCTGTTGGGAGCAAGCCAACATATTTGCATTTTCTCTGTACAATTTTTATTGTTGTATGCAAAACACTCAACCACAAAAGCCCCTATTCTCTCTGATACTGTGAAAAAGCCTGATCAGGTAAAGGTTATTCATAACAAAATTACAATAAGCCATTCTATTAGACCCTGCAATTCTCTGCCTACCCCTGAAAGATTACTTTCAGCACACAAATAGCTCCCACCATAGAAAGCAGCAACACCTCACTGGAGGCTGTGTTTTGATGTTTTGAAAAGTGGTGGATTTACCCAACACCCTCCACCTGTTCCTTCATCATCACTTTTGCACCCTTTTACCTTCAGAAATGATATCCTTCAAAACAAGAAGTGGGGCTAGAATCCACCCAGTCTTATGACAGTTTTGTTTTTTAAAGATTATTCTCACAATCTAAGTGTCTCTGTTACCCTTCATGTTCTCCTGTCCGTGATTTGACCTTTTTCAATTTCTTTATGTGCATATAGCTGTGCTTGGGTCTCATGTGAGGCATGGAATTACTCTATCTCTGGCTCACCTGCAATGGCCAACATTTTTATGGTAATTTTTCCTCAGTGATTATGGTGAATTGGACTCTCCAGGGTATCAGTTTCTGAGTGCTCAGCTCATCTAGTCTTGTGACACTCAGACTGCTTCTCACCTGCATTCCTGTTAGCCAATCTGCCTGCTTCACTCTCATTTTGCAAACCGTCAAGGCCTCAATTCTTCAGGAATTCTGTGGTCCATGTGTGACTCTCTTGACTCTTGCTCAGACTTTTTGATTGATCACCACATGCTCAGCGATAAGCTATGCACCATCATAGTCAAACTAAGAGTTTTAGGATAAAGAGAATCACCCTTTGCATTTGTTTAATTTCAACCCAGTGTGAGATTTTTGCTTCTCTCACTTTCTGTGTCGTGAGTCTTTCTGCTGTCTGTGAAGTTCCACCAAAATGAAAGCTTAAAATGATCAGTTTAGAGACTTATAAACCTGAATTTGAGTGACTCCCAAATTTTTTATGATAACAATGACAAAGTCAGACGTAATGTGTTTAGTCTTATTTGTGATGATTTCAGCTTTATACTTTGTACACTGAGGTTGTATGTAATCTTTAAAGTTAGTTGATATTGGTTATTGCTTTATTTAGTTTTTTTTAATTATTTGTTACATTTCTATTGATCTGCTGGAACCAAAATTCCCAATTAAAGTAAACTTATTTTTTTTGTTCTCATCATTTCCATGAACAGTGAACTAGAATACTGTAACTTATCAGCCGACCGCTCTGTTATTCAGTATTTGAAGTTTGTAGATTAAAACGGTGGTATATGTTTGAATTCATCTTCTGCCAACAGTCAATATCCACCTCCTTTAGTATTTCCTGGGCTATGCTGCCATCTTCTTCCTTTTTTATTTAAAAAAAAAAAAAACTATTCATACCCATAGTTGAACTGCCAATTTTCAAACAATGACAAATTATTTTTTGAAGGACTGTTTTTTGGGGTGTATAGAGTAGGAGCATTAAGAAGACACATGGAACAGAGATCCATGCTTCAAAGATTTATTGAACAATGAAACAGGGATTACTGGATCCCAAGAAGGCAAGGATCTTGCTGAGATAGACTCGCTGAAGGAATGTGCATATGCAGGACTGCAGGAAAGTGCACCCTGTAGGGGACAGGTGTCTGTCGTAGAGCTGGAGGTTAATGACAGGTTTAAAGTAGGTTATATTTCAAGTTGAGTTCAAAAGTTAGACTGACCAGAAGTTACAGAGGTAACAAGTTTGCTTTACTTTCCCAGACATGGTGGTGGTGGTGGCAGGGTGAACAGGGGCTTCAAACATTCAGGTGAGTAGTTGAACAGAGCAGAACAGACAGGTAAAAACCATTGTTTCCAGAGAGAGACAGGAGGTTTGAACACAAGTCTCACAAAGCTTCAGTGAGCACCAGACAAAAGTGACTGGCCTGCTGAATCCCAGCGAGATTAAACTGACCAACTGGCACAGAGAGGAGAGTATGCCAGGGCATATAACTGCTGGGAGGATGATGAGCCACAGGTGAGTAATTAGCATGCCACACAACCAGCCACACCTGGGAGACAAACAAACGGGAGACAGGAAAAAGGGAAACGCCACAGAAAGAATGGGAGATACTGGGTGCGGTCGTATGAGCCTTGGGCTACCTGCAGCTGACACAATGTCTGGCATTGCTCACAGAAATGGCTGATCTTGTGGGAATACCAATTAGTTAATTAGTTAATTTACTGCTTTCTCACAACTGACTCATTCAGGACAAAAAACACACCCCTGGCAGTCTTGAATCTATGAATGAAAAGAGTTTCATAAAAATAATCAAACCATTGTACAGCATATTGTTTTCTTATCGTATACTTTAGTCCAGACTGATTTTACCATATTCTACAGTGGGTGAATGAGAATCTTTTTCCAACATCCAGTCTTGAAAGTTACAACACAGAAGAGGTATATCTTTTCTGCAGAACTTATTACAATGATAAATATCCCCATTCATTATCTTAAATTTAAATTCTGATGGAATCAGTACAGTGAGCTATTTCCTATTCTGAGAAAAACCTGATTAGAATTTTCTTCTTTAATTTGAAAGGGGGAAGGTTCAGCAGTGAGGGCACAGCTTACAACTATCTTTTTTAGTCCAAATCCTCTGGGCTACATGAAGGCATCAGTGTAGTTAACAAATCAATAGCATGCCTTTTATCATATTCACCAGTGCTTGATGTGACGCATTAATCAGTTCTGCATATTTTTGCACACTTCACATTAAGGAGAAATTCTTGTACAAAAGAAAGTACCTTGTCAGAGATTTTAGAGGAGCTGACCCAAGTGCAGCCAGAAGAAAATGAGGAGCAGCTGATAGATAATCAAGGAGCTCTTACAGGGGGAAAAAAAAAAGCAAAAAGCAACTGAGAATGCACAAAGAAAGATCTCACTAACACATGGGACATGAAACATGAAATGAGCCAGGAATATATATATGCAGAGAGAGTGATGAGGAAATTGATACCAGCTGGGCGCTAATCAGCAACAGAAACTAGGCAACAAGGAAAGGAAGTAAACTCAACAGAATAAACACAAGGGAAACTCTGCAAAATAAAACAGGAAGTGATTTAGAAAGGTCTAAAACAATATTGAAAACAACAGTCTGATGTGAGACTTAAACATGAGTTGAAAGAAGAAAAGACTTGCAGTCAAGTTATGCCAATCACTGGCCACTCCACCTTCAAATTCAGAGTTTCATGCTGTTCTCAGGGGTGATAATCACTTACTAAGTTTCTGATTATATACTACAGGAACCCTAATGGCTAAATCAGTGGGAGTGAATCCACTTTAATTTAATCTAAATCAGGTAAAAATTCATTCTGGACAAGCCAAAATATGCATAAAAATATGCATAATTAGTAGCTTTTCTCATTTTCCATACCTGTAACTATAGCAATACTAAAGTACATTGTAGGATTTAAAACTTAAAGGGGACATAAATCTCTGTTAAAAGTTTCCCGTTGTGCCATTAGAAGTCAACAATGGAGTATAAATCTTCCATTCTGCACCTCCTCATTCTGCTCACTGTTCCTTTAAATCTTATTGTGACATTTTTGTCTCCCATTCATCTTCTTCATCTTTTCATCAATGTCTTCCTGACTCTTGTCACTGCTGCACACGTTTAGCCAGAACTCCAGTCAACCATTGCACCAGGAGGAGAAAGGTCAAATATTAAAACAACAACAGTGACCTTCATTCTGACAGATTCAATGGATAAAATGGCTGCCCAACGCTACATTCCTCATGGAGCATCCAGGTGGTGTATTACTCTGTTTTGACAGATGACGAGGGACTGGTGAGATGGATGGACTAGTATTCTCTGATCGACCATCTGGAAGTTCCACCAATGCTGTATTTTTTTCCATCATGCTGTTGCTTTTCTGTAGCTAAGTCAGTTTGCTGAATGTTTCCATCAAGTTCTGTGACATGTTACAGTCCCTGACATGTCTGTCACAGCTGATGGGCATTTGTGTGATCATGTGAACAAGTTGTCTGCAGGGATCATAAAGTATCACTCTTTTTACTCAACCTTGCTTTGTCAATGTCCAAGAGAGATGGAAGTACGTAGCAGCTGCTTTAACACCAATTCTTAACACAAATAAGCTTTTTTCCTCTTTTTTCACTTTAAAGAAGAAACAAAACCAGATATCTGCAATAATCCTGAAGTCATGACTCATAAGATTGAAATGGTTGCAATTGGTATGAAAAGGGCATGGTTCCCCCATACCGAATTTATGCTGATGATATCCAGGTATACTGCTCCTGTAAGGACTCTGAGTTTTATAAGATGCAACTCTTTATTAATTGTTTGACAAACATCAAGCAGTGGTTAACAAATAATTACCTCCAATTAAACTCAGATAATCAGATTATTATATGTTACTATAACTCAGATTCCTCTCATTTAGATTACTGCATCACATTCGTTACTGGTCTTAACAAACAAAAAAGTCGTCTCCAGAATGCTGCAGAAAGGCTCCTAACTGGAACCAACTATACAACTCTGGTTGTATAATCACTCCATTTGTTATCAGTCAACTTTAGAATAAATATAATATCTTGGAGATGACATTTTGGTCACTGCAGAGTCAAGTCCTTTAAAAAATATTTCAGATTTGTTAAAGTTAACGGGTGGATGTCATTTACTGCCCTTTTATTATTGATTGTTTTCATTTATCTTGTTGTATTACGTGTAAATACAAGGTGATAAACTTTACTTACCTACACTCTGGAACAATTTTTCCAAGGAAAATAGTTTATTCCTACTAAAATAAGAAATGTTGTGGTACAGTTCTGTTCTGGGAGCTTCCTGCCAGTCTAAAGCCACCAGCAAGACAGCACCAAAAACCATCACCATTTGGATGCTTTGGAAGGAATCAGCTGAGCTGTAAGCTGATGTGAGCTGTCAGCTGAGCTCAGTTGAGGGGCAGGGGTTTAAAGATGGCTCTATGGCTTTCAAAAAGTATCACTATGCTTAATTTGACATGAGCTCTGGAGAAACATTACCTGACGCTGCCTTTGACATTTGCTCTGTGTGTTTCTGACAGATATACCTGGCCTCTGACAAGCAGATCATAAGCAAAATTACAGCCCAGTCACAAGGAAAAAAAAGAAAGATTTGTCATTTTCTAGAAAGGAAAGTTGCATGTCACATGTACATATGTTAGTCAAAGGAGAGAGCAAAATCTAATTGAATCAACACTGAAACTTTATCAGCTAGAAATATTGATTCTACAGTGATATCTGAAATTAAAATAAAAATGAAAGCAATCATAATTAAATGTGGATTTTTATCTAACTGGAATGTTATCACTATTCATGCCAGTAATATCTAAAAAAACATCTGTTTGAGCTATATTTTTGTTGATTTAATGTAAACGTGTTTGAAGCAATATTGATTAAATTTTCCTTACAAGACATTTTATATCTATTATTCCCTGAACGCATCCCAGCTGTCATTGGGCAAGAGGCGGAGTGCAGCCTGAACAGATCGCCAGTCCATCACAGGGCCACATAGAAACAAACAAAACAAACGATCATGTACTCTCGCACTCACTCCTAAAATTTGGAATCACCTATCAACCTAAAATGCATGTTACGTTTACATGTAAGCAAGGCACCGAGCAAAATGGCCTCTTTGAAGGTGATGGCTTATTTGACAGAAGAAAAAAAATCTGTTGACTTATGTAATTCTGAATCTCGAGTTATTTGACTGTTAATGATGAGGAAGAAGCAGCGACTTCTGAGTGTATTCACATCTTGTGTTTGTAATCTCCAGTTTGTACATTTTTATCCACTTTAAATGATTATAGACTTACTTTTACAGAAAACCTAAAATTATTTAACCATTTTGAAGCAGTAAGTCGCACAGTTGAATTATAAGGCTTTCCCTTATGTTTTACACAAACACAGCTGCTTCACAAAGTTATCAAGGATGAATAATTGCTGAAAGTATCACTAAAATTCTTTAGTCTCTTTGTCTCTTTGTTTTGTCTTTTGTCTCTTTGTTTGAGTTTAGTGAAACACTCAACCTTTCTTGTTCTGACATCCCATCATTTTGTGGTCACCGTGGCAGTACATTCAGTCTAGATGGACAGGTGGCAACTGGCTGTTGACATTTTCTCACATGGCGTTTCCTCTGGATTTCCTAAGTGGCAGCCTCCTGTGTTATAATCAGAAGTGCGAAAGAGTACAGTAGAGTTTAATTATCCCAGCTATTTGAGGAAACAATATGAAATTATACATTTTTTACTTGTTCCAGTGCAACTTTTCTTTTTCCCACATCTGAGGCTTACTTTGTGATGTGTCATTGGTTGCAGTAGATGACCAGATAATGAGTTAATTGGTCCTGAGAAAGAGCTGTAATTTATTTTATTGGTAGACAGATTGCAGAGCACCCATTAGGTGGAAAACAGATCCATTACACTGTAACACCCTCTGTAGTTCACTGTGCTAACTGATTGAGGTGTCTGAAAATTTTATGGATTTATCTTCTTTCCTTTGCTTTTTGTGGCTTCGAAGATATGCAGTTCAGTGAATACTAAATGAGCCCCTCATCATGCCATCCTGCAAATGTAGGCACTCTTAGTGCAGCAGCTCTTCATGGGACTCTCATGCTGTCGTAAATCAATAGCTTAAGCAGGATCTCATTTCTTTTGCCTGTGTTTGTCTCTAGTTGCAAACTCCTGAGAACTAAAACCCTGGGAAAGACAATACATATCTGGTGATTGGATCAAACAGTCATCTATTCTTGTGTTACCACATTTTCTTCAAGAGTTGCGCCATGAAACACGAGGGGCATTAAAGTTACATTCACTTTTCCCAAGGTCTTGCACACACTTTCACCATCAATCATGAATACAACCTTCAAGTTTTGCTGTAAAAGGTGGGGAAGACTTCATGTGATTTAGCTTCTCCAAGGTGTTTTACCTTTATCCACTGACACTTGATAAAAGATGATTCATATTACTCTCACCTTCGATGAAGCAGCATCACAATAAATTGGTGTGGTCTCATACAGAAATGTCAAAGTTTGACAGTGTAGACTATGACACCGTCTATATCTCTCCCTAATAAGGATAACATGTTTTATTCCCTGTTTTATTCCCACAGTTAAAGCTGAAAGCTCTCATTTTGGTTTTTCAGCTTGGAGCTGGTAGAATCCGCCCCAAGTCTTTCCCTGACATCTGTAGCAAAAACTGCTGCTTGCTGACATTGACAACCATGTTCCCCCCAGTGTAGAACCCTGTTTCTACACACTCAGAAACTGTTCCAACTAACGGTTAGAGTTGAATCGCTGAACAGAAACAAAAATTGCTGGTTGCACAAATGTTTAATTAAACATGTCTGAACTCATGTTTTTCTAACCTGGTAACCTATCAACACGATCTGTTGGTTGTGTCTGCAGGAGAATTCAAAGACAGAGGGTCTTGTTCTCCATGGCTGCAAAGACTTTCAAGAGCCTTTAAGCAACCACTAAACCATACACGGGCATGCTCATTAATAACAGATTTCTCATTCCGAAAGGAAAAATTGTTTCAGGCGTATTTGCTCAGTAACTTAACTTAGTTGCATATGTATGCATGTTTTGTTGACTGTGTTTTTGTGTATTTCATGCTCATTAATTATTGCTGCATTCTTCACAGAGCCAATACCACAGGGAAGATGTTTCAAGAGTAAGAAAAAGTGATGGACAACTGCAGTATGTCTTGAACATTTGGTAGTAAAGATACGTATTTAGAACTGAGAAGAAACAATGCAAAGCAACGGTGAAAGGAGATTTCACATATCTGCTTTCAGAAAAAAAAGAGGATTGCCTGCTTTTCCATTGCCAGAAAGAACGTAAACGAATCCAGCGACATGCACTCCAGTTATTTATTTTAAAGGGCAACTCTGGAGACAAGAGCAAAAGGAAGAGATTCCTTTTCCTTTTGAAAGTCAACTTTCTGACTGGCTGTGATAGAGCACAATTATTGATAAGGATGAATTTCTGAGAAAGCAAGTTTATCAGTTTTGACTGGATAATGGGAGCCAGCCCAACACAGCAGGCTGGAGAGCTAGCTATTGGTGCTGCTCCTGTCAGTTCTGAAGTTTCATTATGTAAAATTAGGTAAATTGGTGTTTTTTAAACCCTCTTTTTCCTTCCTTTTTTTTCACTGCTCTACTCTTGTAGTTTAAACTACAAAACACATGTAAAATAGTGGATTAACCTGGGTACCATGTTTTCAACACTGCTGATTAAAGTTTGAACCCATACATTTCCCAAACTGCTGCAGTGTCAATTGACGGAGGAATGAGCACCAAATGTAACCTTATTGTGAATTATGAATTTAGTTGTCTCAACTGGTCAGACCAATCTCCAAAGGGCTGGAGCAGCATAAGAGAGTGGCCGGGCAGAAATACAAACAAATTAAAAAAAACACTGTGATCTATTAGTATTTCTTTAAACCCATCCCTTCTTAAGTCACTGTGAGCCCAGGCTCTAGGACGCTCCTATAAAATGGCATCAAAACAACATACTTTTGCTTGAACTGTCGGACAAACAAGCACAAACATACCTGCAAATGTTTAAACATATTTGTACATTTTTACAATTGCTAATCCAAAAATCAAGCAGACCTGTTTTGATCCACATCTAAACTAGCGTGTAGGCTGGCGCCTCCAAGGTTGTTGTTTTGCTAAGCAAAGGAGATTTAAAAAAATTTAACTTGCATGAAATAGAGGAGCAGGAGAAATGAACAACCAATTGGCAGGACAGTAATCAACATCAGGTATGTATTCTGGCATCCTTAACTTTCCTACACACTTCATCTGCAACATATGATTTGAGTACCCTATAGTATATACAATTTCCTGTTTTGTATGTATGTATTAAGTATAAGCAATAAATGTGCAAAAATCACATTTAAAAATACACATAAAAATGTATATCTTGTGGTGACTAATCCATCTAATTCTGTTTCTGACAACAGAAAGAACAGAGCAACACTTCACTGTGTCATCTACAAATAGAAACATGAATATAACTTTATACTTATTTGCATGAACTGATCAAACAAGTTTTGCTGCTGGAAGTTGGGGCCAATGTTTTGAAACAACTACAGTACGGGAGTGTTTGTTTGAGATTAATGTTTCATTTCAAATCCAGTGCACTTGTATTACAGAGCCAACTCAACAGACAAATTACCATCATACAAATGCGTCCCGACTGTGAGCTGCTTTTCATTGTGTTGAACATTTTCCAAGCCACAGTGTTTTGAATTGATTGATGAACTATTTATGCAACAATTTCTTTCAGATCTGTATTAAAAATAAAATAGTTGTGAATTGAAAAGTACATCAGACTAGTAATTCATCACAATCAAAGTCAAATTATTGGTGGTTGAAAATTTAGTTCAAAACAAACTTTCAAGTCTGTTTTGAACTATTGCCAGAAAGAAGACAGGCCACCATCTCTTATCTAATTAATCTTATAAGGATGTCTAAGTATTATAATAGGTATGAATATCATATACTGTATATAGTAAGCAGGATTATACAATGAGGGTATGTATCATAGGTGTAGTATAAGTTTAAGCTGTTGGTCAGAATCTGTAGTATTGATTGCTCAGTTATATATAGCTTATCTGAAAGGAAAAATGGAATGAATGAAAAGGTTCAATTAGAAAGCTTTTGAATATTTAAATATATTATATCTATATAATATTTATATATATATATTTAAGATGTTTTTTTTTTACCTGTCTAGAGCTTCCGATCTGCGCCTGAACCCACCAGCTCCTGCAGAAATCTACGCAATACATCATTCATAATGCTGGTAATTGTGACATTGTTCATCTGGAAAAAAATTGTTAAAAACCTTTTGTTTCATTGATTTAATTAGTATCAGTAACATAACAAAACAGGGACAGATGTGATTTTGTAGAAGAAATGTATATGTATCCATTTTCATCTGGACTTTTTTAGATTTTAAGCCTTCATCTTACTAGTTCTCACAAATCTTAACTAATTAACCTTGAACAGCTGCTGAATGTGAATAAGTCACACCAGCTTGAATTTTAACCTTCCCCTTTTTTTCCGACTGTGCTTTTTCTCTCTGTGGAGAGAAACTCCTGTGTGTCTAAGCAACTCTTACCAGGTATTTTTGTGCCATATCCAAGCAAGTAGTTTATTGCCTAAACCTAATCAAAACTGTGAGTGAGAACAGCCTAAATAACAATGTCATGGCACAGACTTTATGCTATTGTATGCTACGTGATTTTTTTCATGCAGTATAAGCATTTAATGCCAAAGGACATGTCATGGTTATCACAGAGATGCTAATGCATTTGAGATAAAAAAAAGGGTTCAAACAGAATTGCTATTTCTGTGCTTCAGGCTGTGTCAGAGTA
Organism: Leuresthes tenuis; assembly: GCF_036924035.1. Taxonomy (NCBI): domain Eukaryota; kingdom Metazoa; phylum Chordata; class Actinopteri; order Atheriniformes; family Atherinopsidae; genus Leuresthes; species Leuresthes tenuis. The sequence continues at coordinate 9,964,644 of NW_027325365.1, read as the reverse complement.
GTTCATGTATTCAGTGAACTGAAGAAGCCTTTTGGATGAGAGGTGAAACGTCTTCAAGATCCATGAAGGAGTCCAGTTGCCCTTATTCAACCTCTTAGGAGTACCATGACCTGGATGACTGAGAATCTACATTTGTTTTTGTATTTACCTTCTTGATTTTTAGGTAGTGATCTATGGGGTATAGATATTTTATTTCATGTCATTTTCCCCTCTGTACAGTATGTACTAAAGTAACCCGTGCTTGGAAAATGTGATAAACAGATTAACTTTTCCTGCTTAGTTTGGCATTAATGTTAACTTGTAAAGCTGTGTTGTTTAATTAAAGATCATTTAGAAGGAGGAATTAAGAAAAACAATAAATGCCGCCCAGCCCCTGTATCATCATTTGGTATGGAATGAACTTTTAACTATAATTCATGTTAATGATAACTGATGGCAGGTATTTGGCTATAAGGCAGGGATGTACTTGCTGAAATTTGAAGCGCTGTGGAGTGCACAGCAGTAACATCAGTAGACCTGTATTCCATGTGTAACATTTGATTTTCTTTATGTTTTGTTTTTAAGGGCGTACATGCAGATCTCTTCCAACTGTTGACAGAGTTCTTGCTGTTTGCTTTCATACACAAGAGTGACGGACCCATAATTGCCAGACTTTAAAAGCATTGGTCTTTTTTTCTGTCAAATAACATATGACTTTGAAGAGAGCATTTTCATTTCTTCAAAGGAAAGCCACAGAGGAAGGTAGAAACAAAAGACAGAGGGTAGGATGGAGCCAGTGGGAGGGAAACAAAGAGAGTATAGATTAGTATCTCTGGCTTACGCCCACATGACAGTGACTACTTCTCTCCCCAGACACCTACTTAGCTGGATTGGAGAACATTTTGCTGGTCAGTGTAGAGCCTTTTGATTAATTCAGACTGTTACGTGACACATTAAAGTTCAGACAGAATTAGTTGAAATGCCCTAAATGATGCTTTCCTCAAGTGAGCTAAGCTGTTATTTGTACCTATGTATGTGCCTTTGGTTTTTTAAGATGACAACCATTAGGAATTCAGTGATCTGACTGAGTGGGGTTGTAACATTACATGTAAGCATACCAACCTGTTAGGCACACAAGCATACAGTCAGACAGAAGGTGTATTCAGTTTGATGTGTTCTCTTAAACAAAATTCTTCAACACAAGCTCACCCTCCAATGTTTTTGTACTGAGTTAGTTAATCAGCCACCAGCAGGTTTTGACCTAAAAGCCGACAGACACTACCAGTCTTATTAAACATGTTTGTGAATTCAAACGACAGGCTGAATTTGAGCTTCATCAGCCTTTAACCTCTCAACAGTTCAATTGACCCATTGCGGCTCCCAGCATAAATACTATTTAGCTCATTCAAAATGCAGCATCCTGAATTCTTACACATACAACCAAAATTTGAACATATCCCTCCAAAACTGAATTCCCTTGACTGGCTCTCAGCACAATACAGAATCACCTTCAAAATTCTCATACTTATCACAAAGTAAAAGGCTCAAAGGATTTGCAACTTACAGCTTTGTTTTGCCCACTATCTCTATGGGCTTCTCAAGTCATCAGGCTTCTAGCTGAACAGTGATCCTGCCTTCTTAAACAAGCTGCTGTTAATCTGAACCCAATCACAGCTGTGTCTACATTCAAAACCAACAACTCAAAACTCTCCCATGCAGGCAAAACAAAACATTTTTGCTCTTGTTTGGTATGTATTTGTATCTCTGTATTTAGCTTGTAGGACAGAATATTTGATTATGTTACATTATGAATAAGTTTTATTGATTGAGATTCTGTATTTCACCCTTTTTGTTATCTATGTCTGCTGCTTATTGGTCCTCCTACACGTCTATATTTTGTCCTTCAGCACACTGAGTTTATGCCTAATAAAATGTGCTATAGAACAGCGCTAACAAAAACAAGCCAATGTTACTTTGTGCAATTTCTAAGGCTGAACTGGCTTAAATGGTTAGTTCGTTAGCAGGCAGCATTTGAGTGCCTTAACTGCTGCCATAAGAATTATTATATTCTGTACTTTATATTTTTCTAATAATTTTTCAGAAAAGCATGAGGTATGTTCTTGGTCTTCTTTGCTGTAACTTTACTGTAACCAAGAATCATATCTCATTTTGTGTAGGGTTACACAAAAATCACTCTTGGTTTATATATATAAAATTTCCTCAAACTCAAAACTGCTTACAAATGGGGCTTTGGCCATTATTCTCATCTGCTTTACTACTATGTTTCATTAATTTACATAATGCAGAATCAACAACTTATTTTGTGTTTTTGTCCTTTTGTTTTTTGCTTTAGAAATTGTTTGTTTGAGTGACAATATGGCGGCTGAGCATTTTCTCTGAGGTATTGTTTTGACTGACAGCCCTCTTTGATGGCCATTATTCTTTATCTTTATTGAGACTTTTAAAAGTTTTAACATATCTTTCAGGATTCTTTTCCTTTTGTGACATAAGGGGTGTTCTTCATCAGCTCAAAGAAGCAGTCTTCATGACTGACTGGCTGTCGAGCAGCAGGGCGTCATTGAATGCATCGGCCGGCACACACCACACATCTCTGATGAATGCGCAAGTCATATTCTGACACATTGTAAAATAGCTGAGATATATGAATCACAGTTAAAGTTGGATGAATCAGTGTTTTTATTCATATTATTTATATTATTAAGCCATACTTCCTACTGTCATTCTGCTTCTGAAAAACACAATCCTGATAATGGAAACACATCAGGAACTCTTTCCAATTATTTTTTCTAGGAGATGCCTCCTAGTCATTGCAGTGGTAATTACCTGAGTGCCTATCATTGTTCTCTGAGTTTTTTCTTATACCAAGTTATGACATATTGTATTTAATAGGTGTGATAAAACCAATTTGTTTTTGCTCTGAGATTAGTGTTTGATGTATGCTTAAATATGAGCAGGAGTCTTTTATTGACGATGAATAAAATTGGATTGTCCTGCAACTTTGTATGAATAAATATGGAAAGAAAAGAGCGAACCTGGAGGGTTAAAGTTAAACCAAATCAGGTGTTACATAGAGATGTATGAGTTTTGCCAATAAACACATGTGATGATAATTATTATATTATTACTGATAATGATAATGTAATGTGTTCAAGTGATATCTTATAAGTAAGACACCCATCTCTTTCCATAAATCCTGTCCCAGCACTCATGATTGCCGTCTGTTTGTGTTGGTCTGAGACACACAATGACTTCTACAAACATTAATTTTCTGCCAAAGAATCACACTGAGCCGCCACATGTGTTCAGCAGGAACATCTCTTTATTGCAGCATGTCCAAGGTGAGTTATAGGAGAGATGGGGAAATGAAAGGTGAGCCAAAAATGTCAAGGAAGTGGCCAGCTCTCTGCCAGCTCTCTTTGTTCCTGTGCCTACCGTTGCTGCTTGGTCTGTCAGTATGTCTACTAACTAGCTCCAGGATCTCAGTGCTTCCACATTTAATTACACACTTAAAGGGTGTGACTTAGCCATTGAAGGAATCTACAGAGCAGATATATACAACAAGAAGTGAAAAGATATGCTGGATGAACTCCTCCGTAGGATTGTCAAGTGATAAGAATTTTTCATCAAAGAAATGATTGCAATTATTGTGGTGGTTAGCAGTGCTGCCTCACAAAGGTTCCAAGTTCAAATCTCTGTTGTGGCCTTTCTCTGTGGAGTTTTAAATTTCTCCTCATGCATGCATGCATGGGTTCTCTCTGGGTTTCCCAGTTTTCTCCAAGCCCAAAAACATGCATGTTAGGTTAGCTGGTTATTCTAAACTGACAGAGAAGTGAGCATGCATACTTATTTATCTTTTTGTCTCGGTGTCAACTTTCATGTTTTCACTTGAAAATGTGTAAAAATATAAATATAGTGAAACATCTACTTGTCAATCTTTGCATGCCAATCTGTGCTAATTCATTCATCCTGCTCGCTGGCGCACTGTCATCTCTCAGAAATCCATCAAAAAAGAAGAACAAACAAAAAAAGTATTAAAACATTGAATGCAAACTGGCTCAAAGAGCACAGCTGCCGAATGTAGACTGACTGTAAACCAGTCAGATTTTTGCCACAACTTGTTCAGTGTATCCCATAGTATCCCAAAAGACAGTATGCTCTGGATCGGTTCCTTTGCGTCATTTTTTTGCCATGAACTCTGCTATGAAGCACAGAAGATAGAGTGAGTGGTACCTGACAGGCTTTTCTTTATGTTGGTTGCCAAAGCGTTTAAGCAACAGTTTACTTCACTTCAATAACTCCTTGAAGATAAGCTAAAATTCAAAATGTCATGACAACGGTAACTGAAAGTATGATCTTAACTTATGCAACTGGCTCCACACCTACATGTCAGAGCAGCTCCAGTTATTATTTTCTTCTATTTTTTCTTCTATGTATTGTGACTTTAGAACAGGAATTAGATTTAATTTAGTCACCTCTTCATAAGAATGGGAGAAGTCTGTAATCAGTAAGCTTTCATGCTTGCATCTGTTGGTACTTGAAGTGTCCTTCAAAAAATGTTTGAACAATGCAAGTGATAGAGGTGTGATTTGAAGCAATGTTACAAACTCCACATATCCATCAACTCAAATCCCTGAACAACCTGATAAATTATCTTTGAGATGATTCCATCACATTTAAAGAGAACAAGACCAACCTCAGACTTATCCCTGAAGCCTAACTCTGCTGTAGCCCGTCACAAGATTCCTTCACCAAGACCTAATCGACATTGTTTAAAGAAGGCAGGAGTCATTCTTTGGTTTCTCCTCCTTCATTTATTCCCATTGGCAAACATTTTTCAAAGAAATAGCTTTCAGTCAAGTGTCCACTTTTCTAAACTCGACACTCCTGCAGCTCTATACATGTGTTATGTCAGCCAAACAAAATTCTCCTCACAACATGTTATCACCTTACGGCAACATCGCCTGTATGCAGTCGAGTGTACTTGTAAAGGCTTCGCAGCAGGCTGAATGGGGTTGTATTTTCACTGCAAGAAGTAATGCAAGCTGGCCATACAAGCCATATTCATTCTGCAAAACCAAAACAAAACCTCTTAGTGCAAACAAATGAAACCTCTAATAACCTGAAGGCACAGCAGTCCAAAAGCACAGATGTTCTTGAATATGTCTTTGGGAAAGTGACTTTTTATTCTTTCAGTTTGTTTAAAAAAAGAAAAGCAAGGACATAGGTAGCTGTGTGGTTTTCATAGATTTAAGGCAGTCGTAGGTGTCTCAGACTCCAGTCCTTTAATGTGCTCTTTTTTATTTCAGAAAAAGAAAATTGCCATGATGGGTTTTGTAACTAATCAATAAAACAAGGAGTGAATATATCAGAATTACTTGCTTCCCTGTGTTCGCGGTTGTCTAAAGTTGTTTTGCCTCATCTGAGCAAAGTGAAAATGCAAATTAAAGACAGTAAGCTAGGAAAAATTACGAGAAGTATGTATCATCTTCCTCGCCTCTCTGTTTTCTTAATGACAGACAGTTGATTCTGACGAAAAGTTAGCGGTAGAAAATGAGTCACTGTTCATTCTTACTCATTTTGAAATGTGCCATAATTTCTATCTACACACTGTACATTGTGAGATCATGTCTAGTCATGGCCATCTGTTGACAAAATAGGGCTCTAGGCAAGGCAAACTTTATTTAATAACCATAAATAGCCCAAGTAACTGTAGACAGTTATACAGTGTAATTTACCATTCTAACTCATGCTGATCTCCTATAGGTACCCAAATATGATATTTAAGAAATGTGAAACAAACAAAAAACAGCACATTTTAGCTTAACATTGGATTCTCTAAAATGTTCATGCTGATAAAATAATAACGATGATGTAGAATTAGAGTATTTTTGCCAACATAGATGTTTGAGCCCTAAACCAAGTGTGTGTTAGTGAGATAAATCTCCGGTTTACAGACTTTATATTTCCTTTGATGACAAAAAATTGGAATGGACTAACTCATTGACATATGCATGGCTGTTCATGTATCAGCCTTACGGGTTGTTTGGATCAGTGGGCCAATCAGTATTTTCTCATATTTGATTATTCATTAGTAAACATCCTGTTCCTTCTTGTTGATGGTTTATCCACAGTAATGGATGGTTTTATTAAGACTGATTAGATTAAATGTAGGGGATGAAGACATTTTCTGGCATTAGATTTCCAAACGTAGGAGGTGAAAGGCTCAATAGATCCTGTCCTTCTCAAACCTCATAATGCACACTGATTTTTTTAAGTGCAGAGTTGAAGGAGATTTACATAGATGAAAGAACCACAGCACTTTTCTATTCATGTCTTTTATCAGCCTCTCTTGCTCACACACACACACACATCTCCTTGACTACACAAACAAATAGGAAAATGTTTGTTTTGCTCATCCAAAAATGACCTCTGAAATGAAAAATAAATGATTGACTCCAACAGCAATGTACACTAGAATGCTTTCAGCAGTAGATATCCACAAACCTTTGTTTCACACGTTTGTCTTTAAATAACACTGGTTTAAAAATGACTTCCATTAGAATAAAACATTACAGCAACCAGAATTTGCTTTCTGTATGTTTGCCATTTAAAAACTAATTTTAGGACATGACTTTACTCATCTTTTAAAAAGGCATTCATCCAATAACTTACACAAAGCCTTCAGGTTTTTTTTATGTACAGCGTTCCACATAAATCATTTCCTGTCGTTAAAAGTATATAAAAGTATATAGAGGCTAAAGTAATGCTATCAGGATTATTCATAATTAGCCGAATAAGTTGCTAGTTGTTTGACAGAATCAAGTATACACCAAGTAAACATGACAAATATTTTCTCTTTCCATCTTTTTCAGTTTGAAGACTTGCTGCTTTTCTCTGGATAACACAACTTCCAACATAATGTAACTACATTTCTTTAGACTTGGATTGTCAGTACCATAAAACAAACTGTTTATCGCTCGACTGCTGGAAAATGTAATCGGCGCAATTTTTTTTCCCTTTTACTATCTCTTTTTAGCTCCATCCATCCATTTTGTATTGATTTTTTCATTTAATTATTCTTTTGAAGTTTGTGTCAGATCGCTGGGATAGACTCCAGCCCCCTGTGACCCAACTGACGGATTAAGCGAGTATAGAAAATGGATGGATGGAAGTTTGTGTCAGTGATACTTTCTTAAGCAAGGTTTCAGTTGTGTTTATGAATCACATCTTTTTTTCCTATCATACTGTTTTGAGTCAATAAGTTTTAGATTATTTGTGCTTCCCTGGTTATGTGGTGTCAGGTTTGAGTCAGTTTTGGATGATGCATTGCAGTTGTGTAACTTAATGTACAGACAGATATAATTTCAGCATTTTACGTCAAAGTCTGATTTGTCACATGGCCATACACACTCAGTAACCATGGAGTTATGTTGCAAATAATTGACTTGTGGGCATTTTGTCATGCTTTCTTTGGTTTCTTTTGGTATCATCTTGTACTCCTACTTCATTAATTCTAAATCAATTTAATGATACTTTATCAATACCCGAAAGAGAAATTATGTTGCTGCAGTATGGATTATTCAAGAACCAGGAACCAGATTCTACATATAGATTACACAATACATCTTCAATGGAGCAGGAGAGAAATAACATATTAATGTATGCATATCAAACTATGCAAAAAGACGGATAGCACATCTCAATTTCCAAATTAAGAAGGACATTAGTACCCATGTTTATGTTATACCGGTGTACAATGAAAACAAAGCTCATAGATGTCATACAGATGGGAGCTTCACCTAGTTAGTCATGATCCAGTCATTTTACTCATTTCATAGTCAAACATAATTTGATGTCCATTACAATACTCTCTTAGCCACTTCAAGGCAAACAATCTCATCCAAAAAACAGCCTATTGAAGATTCTCATTGTTGAAGCACAGTTTTTCTTTTTCTTTCTTTTTTAAAAATCTTTACTAATATTGGTGCAGTATATACAGTGTGCAGCCAAATGAGCTGCTGTATATGTTGATAATCTAGCTGATCCAGTAGTCCTAAACCCTAAAGGTAAAAGCTCTGTGTTCCTTCCCTGCATCAAGGACAGACAGCTACAACATTTTTTCAAAGACCCACTTTACACTTTGAAAAAAAAAGAAAAATATTAATACATGCAACATTTGACTTTTGAGTGCAATGGGAAAGTCTTAAATTGGCATTTAGTCCCACACCAGATATTTATCACCTCAAATAATGCAATAATGCGAAAACAACTTCTGGGTACACATGCTATTTTCTTTAATGATGTAGCAATGCTCAGGGTTGCGAGAGGGGGCACAGCTAACTTTTACAGACATGCATTAACAGCCATAACATCTCACATGGAGGCTTTGAGAAAGACAATTAGGGGACAAAAAGAGCAAGAATGACCAATCTTATCTGTCTGCAAGAAAACAGGGAGCACACTCTGTCCCACTGTGTGGGCTGATGTCTGTGGATCGGTCAAAAATAATAAACTAGCTTAATCATCTCAGAAAGTTGGGCTTATCAGAAATTCTAGTCCAACACAGCCCGCAGAATACAGTGTAATGCCATCCCTTCATGTATCATAGCTTATTTGCTTGTCCACTGTCCACTGTTCTGTAAGCGTGCTGTATCCCTTGGAACACTAAAGGGAAACACACTAATTTAATTGTCTTGTTTTAGCAAATGTATACTGTTTTTTTATTTAAAAAATAGTTAAGCTGATTTATCATGGTGTAAAATGCTATGAAAGAGTCTGAAAGCTTGTCTAATATTGTGTCATCAATTGGTTGGCATCAGTGACAGCAAAAAAAAACTTTGCAGATGTGTGTGCGCAATAGAGTGGGGGGCTAAATCAATATGTTATGTACAGCTCTATAATGACGTAAGATTTTACCATTCTAGACAGAAACAATACAAAAATAAGTGAATTAGCAGTTGACAAATATAATTGGGAGGATATTAATACACCTGGGAAACTTGCCAGTGTGAATTCTACACGTGGGGAACCACATGCACAAGTGTACCAAGTACAACACTAGAACAGGCAACGGCACTCCTAGACAGCAGCTAATAATAATAACAGCAGATAGTTAACCCCACTGAACACATGCACACACAAAAAAAACTGCTCAAGAATTTGCCTTCAAAACTTTTAAGATCTAGATCTTTTAGTCGCTGTAAGTGCTGTAAGTGTTATAATAAGGCTGACCGATGCTGAACTGCAGCCCCACACAACTGGAAAGATTTGCTGCCATCATAACAGGACCAGATAATCAAGGACAGCCCCTGAGGTCTTGTGTCCATGCGCAGACAGGTCAGAGCTGATTTGGGGGTCTAATCAAATCTACATTTCTGCGATATTTGTCAAGTAGTTTTAAAGAAGTGTCTGGCTGCTGAATAGCACAGTAAGGTGCTCAATCACATTTGAGCATATCTGTGAAAAATGCTTTGTGTTGTTATACAGTTTTTATCATAATTGTGAGAAACTGAACTGTCATCACAAAAGATTTCCTGTCAGTTTTCTGCAGCTGCTCATTCCTGCAAGAATCAAACACAGGTGACAACTAATGAATAAAAGTTTACAGCTGCGACCACATGCTTATGTTTCGGGGAAATATTTGTCACATATGGTTTACCCAAAACACAGATGTTATCGGGAAGCAGTTTTGTAAGAATGCGTGTCCACTCCTTCATTAAGACTGATTTCAAGTAGCTCCACTGCACTCTGGCTCCTATAAAATTCATGATAGATTGCTCTCGACTGGGATGATGCAAGGTTTGTGCTGATATAGTTACACTTGCTTTTTGTGCTGATGTTGTTTGGAGGAGAATGGGATGTATAAAGACACGCATGTACACGAACACACTCACATTTATACACACACACAAAGAGTAAGGTCAAAAAGTCATTCGCTGCAAAAGTTGTTCTGCAAACCCTGCATTTTATTGTGCCTGCTGTGTGTTTTCATGAGGCACGATTTTCATGTATGACAGTCCTGTGAGGTTTATTTATCCAGGTAAAAGATTAAATGTCAGCTTGAATACTTTACACCATATGCAGCTGAAATAATGTGTGTATTGTGCCATCCTCTGCTCTGCATCAAGGTTAGCAAATATTTTCTTGAGTTGCCATTGAATTAACCACATGAGAAATTATTGTGCAAGTATTTTCCTTCATTAAAAGGGGTGTGGCCATAGAGATTTTGTCTATTTATTTGGGATTTTGTTAAACTTTTTCTTTTGTATTTCCCTTAACTTTTGAAAATCTTACTTTTTTCCTCCCTACCTCTCTCTATCCAAGTCTTCTTATTTAGACTGTATTTTCTCAAAAAATCTTGCTCATTGTGAATGAAATGGTCCCCAAACAGTTCTGTCTCAGCTGGGAAGTTCATGACCAGTTTGTGTTAAAATGGTTTCATTTCCCACTTGCCCCACCCTCTGAGCAACCATTTAGTGGAACTACAGGCTAATCAGGAATCAAAGAGCTCAGTAAAGACTTGGTCTGAAATCAATCCTCAGAATTCTCCAACTCATGATTAATGCACAAGGGGAATAAACTCCCCATCAACAAATTTCTCTTGTGGTTTCTGAAGGAACAAAAGACAAGTCGATAACAATGATAAAGAATAAAAGTGACATATAAGAACAAATGTGTAGATGTATTTGGGATACCTTAATGATCCAGCATTCATTTGTATTCATTACATTTACAAATTACAACACTGGCAGAAAGATTAACGTGAGATTTTTAAATGCAAGTACATGTGAACATTCTGAGATAATTATACATGAAGCATTAATCTGTGTTGTAAACAAAGGGTGTTCATTATCTAAAAAATACTCTGGAACAATGTTTTGTTTTTGTCATGGATTTTTCTGCACTTACTTTGTTGGCAAAACATTTTTCACTTGTATGATAGATAGGTTTGCATACTGCTGGTTGCACTCTAAAAATCAGTGAAGATGAGCAATTAGACATAGTCCATGAGTTGGCATTTTACAATTTCTGACACAGCAGGAAATTTGTATCATGACAAATAGCCACAACGAAAATGACAAGTACTGAAGAACAGTCTCTGTCTAATTGAATTTGCAGTTAGTTTGCACTATAGGCAAAGTACTTGGTCTTCTATCATTACTGGATGTGGAAGTAGTTTTCTGCTTCTTGTTTTTTCTGCTTGAGTTTATTGTTTACATTTTGGGAAATGTATGACTTTGACACTGGAAGCCAGTTTTTTTCATTGTGTCTTTATATCAACCTAAGTCTTGCATAATCTCATCTCTACAATGGTGTGTCAGAGCTGGACAATAGTCTGGGGGGTGGGGGTTACAAATATTCTTTAAGGGAGGGATAGTAGCAGTAGTCTTGCCTTGTAGTAGGCAAGACTACTGCTACTATGCATGTGTTAGTAACACATGCACGGACTAGTAATTCTGCATCACTCTGAGACAGGTTTTTCCTAATTTTGGCAATATTACACAAGTAAAAGAAGGTGGTCCTACTAAAATGTTAACTCACTCTGGAAGATAGTTTTTGAACAGAAAGTCACAGTCTCTGTCAGAACTGTGGAACTATATCAGTTTGATTCAGTGTTAGACCGTCAGCAAGAAAGAGCTTCCAGAGATGTTCAGTCATCAAGGCTTCAACAGGATGTTGGTGATCTGTTAGCTTATAGCTGTTTGTACGTTGGATAAGGACACATTGTTATGCTGTCTGCTGCTGACACGTCTATATCATACAATGTGTTGACGTATGTTACTTGTCATCAGAGCCTGGGTATCTGTTGTAAAGATACTCTATTGATCAGAGAGAATATTGTTTAGCAGTGTAGCTGTCAGTTTACAGAAGATGCTCGTAAACAATGCTTTCTCATCAACAGTAATGGGCTGAGCCATAGATGTACACACCTCGTAGTAATAAATGTGTATCATTGATTAATGCATTGAAACATTTTGCATATATTTATGCCATTAAATAATTGTACCTGTTGACCTACAACTTTTTCAAAAACATGCTGATAATCCAATGTTTGATAGGCTACACCTGACAAGGCAGCAATGTAGCACTGAGTCAAGGAGAGGACAAGTACTGTGCTGAAAACAAACCAGTGGCAGGTTGTCCAAATTACTAAATGGAACAGTTCAACTGGGAAACATTCAGCTAACAAAGGAATGTCGTAACAAAGTTAATCATTCAAAAAGGAACAGCAATAACTCCTTAGATGTAGGTGTACATCATCTTCATTATCTAAGCTGTTTGTGTTACCAGTACAAAATGAAAAAAAAATTAAAATGAAATAAATTAAGTATATTTATAAATCCAGATGATTATTTCTCAGATACCTTCATTTCCCTTATCTAAGGTTCAGGCACTGAGAACTAATCTCTCTTTGTGGCTTAGTTTCTACGTGAATCTACTGTTGTACTGGACCAAGTTATTGAAACAGTCTGAAGAAAAGTGGTTGCCGCACAGATACAGTCTATCCTCAAAAATAGTTATCCTCTGTGCTCTTATATCCTCTGAGCCTGGTGTAAGATGCAATCTCTTCAATATAGCTGACAACAAAACATTTGAACCTTTCTTCATCAGTCGAGTAGGTTGAATGCAAGCAGGCAGAGCTCAGAGGTCCAGGCTTTGCAGAGGAGGTGGAGTGAACTTGAGGAGTGACATCTGAAATGAAAATCAGAATGGATCATTAAATAAAGAACTCTCAATCAAAGGGGCACAAAAAAAGCAGGATTGTGTATTGGGGGAGTTTTTCACACCTTAATTTATGCTCTCAAGAAAATAAAAATAAAAAGGATCTGTCCATAATCTGTCCAGTCTAATGCATGTTCCTTTATTTGTAATAACATCTGTTCAAATATCTGTGATAAAATGTTGTGATTGATCAAATTATGAGCAGCACTGAAATCAAACAAGACAAGCTTATTTCAAATTTTATTGTAATGGCTTGTTCAGCCTACTACTCACAGCCTAGTGTAAAATCAGCCATTCGTTTCTCACAACAATGGAACAGCATGGTGCAACGTGTTGATTTGGCTTTTGGAGGAACCGAACTCACCCTGCAGCAGCCAGCTGAGACTCATCAGAGGAGCATTGTCTCAGATGTCTCTCACTGATACAGATACTCATTATCTGCAGCTATCAGACATTGCCTTATTCTTGACCCTAATATCAAAATCTCCACTTAAATCACCAACTTAAAAGTAAGGACTTTCAACTGTAGCTATTAATGAGACACAGCTTCACAGAGTGAAGGTATTCTGTCTGTCTGGTGAATTGGTTTTGCACATTATGTAGACTGTCTTTATCTTCTGACAGATGATGAGAGCAGGATGTATGCATGAAGAAATGAAAAGCAAATATCTGACAGACCAACAGATTGAAATAAACCCTTTTTTTAATGGTGTTAGTGCTACTTTAAAGATTTTTTTTCTGATCGGTTGAGCTTCTTTTAGGTTTTATGTCCTTGTCTTGTTGAGTTCCACATATCTTTTTTAAATATATACTGACCTGGGACTTAAAAATGTACAGTTAGACCTGGAAATATGTTTGCAATCTCACACAATTTTAATTTCTGTAATTTACCAAATCATACTGAAATTGCAAGAATAAGTAAATACAACTCTTTAATATATAAAACACATCATTTCAGGGGCTGTAATGTATATTAGCTAATGCATGGAAGTGGGCTTTTGTACCGTTAGTTTTGTCCTCAGCAAGTTAAATGCAGCTTAATTATTCTGATATCAGATGACATGTAATGTTTCTGTCTTTTGTTACATCATTTTTAGAAACTAGTAATCGACCCACAACCACTGGAAGTAATGTATTTCAATGAAATCCCACTGCCTTTGCATTTTTTACCCTGGGATTATGTTGGATGTTGTTGTGTTGTGTTCCTGCTGCAATACAGTTGCTGCTGTTGATTGTGTTCACTCCGGACAGAGCTCTGGATTCTATTAGACACGCAAGAGACATTTTAGAAGTGTCCTAAAAGGAACTCAAAGCTTTATTTATTGATATAAATAGCAATCTGGTCTAATTTTGATGGTAGCCACATCCATCTGCATAAAGAAAATGACTATGACAGGAGGTAAGAGGAGATGGCATTGAAAATGTGGTCAGTCAAACACTCTGTTAGACTCTAGATATAATCACATCTGTAGATCAATATAACAAGGGGCATAAAGTCAGAGAATTTTAATGAGATAAAAAAGACATCAGCGATTAGGAAACACATTGTGTTATATAATAACAAAGATCCTTTTTTTGACACTGGGGAGGACAACTTGTTTACCTGAGCATCTTTTGAAATAGCCCCAGTGTTGTATATGGCTCCATGAGAGACAAAACCAAACCACATTAAAACAAGAAGCTAGACTTGATAGACTTATCTCAGTATATGCCTTCCTTCTAGAGAGTTCTTCATATACGATTATCAATGCAAATGTTGTTCCTCCGATTTTTCTTCCAGGTGACCACCTTGAGGAAAATTGAACCTGTATGAGCCACAGAGTTTTTAGAATTTTTATATGGAAATTTTGAGATTCATTTTCAATTACAGTTACAAAGAAATTATTTCATTTTACATAAAGATAACAAGTTATTTATTCATTTATTATTATTTTTCTAAATAATAAGCCAGTCTTGTTGGAAGGTACACTATTTTGTATAGGCACTGAACAGTTTTTCCCCTTTGAACACACATGGTTGTCCTGTAATGTCAAAGGGGTTTATCTTGAGTCAAAGATATTCTCATCAAACCTGGGAGAACAATTGGTTGTGAAACCATCTACCAACCCCTGTCAGCACCAATTTGTTGACATATCTGGAAATGTTGGTTAGTCATCATACTCCTGCTATCTCTGCGACGACTTTAAGAAAAATAAAGAGACATGACTAGAGACATGACAATGAGAGCAACAGTAAAGAAAATGTGAATTTTACCACTTGTAAAACTGAGACAATCAGTGCTGTAGAAGAGAAAAGAAAGTTTGTTTTGTTTGGTGGTTCCAGTTACTAACAGAAGAAATATGGCTAAATGGAAAAGGTAACAGAAATTCAGCTGATGGTACAAACCTTGTTGAAGCTGCCTTTTCATTTTTACCTAAAAGACAACTGATACTTTTCTTTGCTTTGTAATCAAAGTAACAGCCCCCACAAATTCACCACACCACACTCTGACTAACACTGAGCTGGCAAACAATCTGATGTGCAAAAAAGACGTAGAAAAGTGGAGAGTGGGCTGATCACAGAGGAAAGATAACAGCGTCACTGGGTGACAAATAGTAGAAAGGAAACTATTACTCGGAACTGGCCCAACTGGGCCAATTTCAATCCAAATCATTACCTTAAAGCTGTTGGGAAAGTAGGGAGTCTATTATAAAACTCTTCATTAGTTTTCATATGTACCATTAATGCTTCTTATGTTGTAAATCTGCTTTAAAACGAACATGGATGTGTCATAAACTTTATGCTTTATTATTCCACTCCTCCCACTGTATTATCTCCTCTCTGAGTGTACTGCCACCCATTCAGAGCAGCTAATGGGGTGTAAGCAGTTGACAAGCCTGAATAGCTCCTGTTAGGAACATTAACATAGCAACACCATAACAATGCATGTGCTATTAGGCCTTGCCATGGTAATATTCAGACAACTTTTAATAAATGTGAACAGTTAGGGATGTTGTTGTGTCACTGGAATTTTTGAAAGAATATTAATTACCAGAATAAAAGGAAATGCAAAGTGGTCGTGTTTCTTTATGGTGAGTATGCTGCTGGGAGGATTCTTGTTTGTCTTAGCCTACTTAAAAACTCCAAGGCTGCCTAGCTTTAATGACGTCTCCATGATTGCAAGGGCTTTCTTGCATAAATGTATGAGAGAGTATTTAATGTTTTGTTTGTAGACGTCTTCTTACCATATTTTGGCATACATAGCCTCTATCAAGGGTATTGCGAAATTTCGTTGCCCAGATTGACAAAGCATTCACAATTCCATGATCAAAGCACACATACAAACAAGCACAAGCAAACTAGGTGTGGATGAAGTACTTTTTAAAGTTTGTAATCCCAAAGCTCCACAATGCAGGATGGCTGTTACCACAGTTTAAGTTAGTGGCAAGCAAGGAGAGGACAAGCTTGAGGTTCAGCCAGCAGCTGCTGCTGCTCAGTATGTTACAGGTCTATGAGTGAGCACTCAACCAACGAGAGTTGTGAAAGAATATCGAGGTGTGAAATGAAATAAACATTACAAGCTGCTGGTGGATGTATGATGTGTGCTTGTTCACTTTACTGCAGGGTTTTTTTTCTATGGGGATCTGAATATGCTTTCTTTTCTTTGCAAGCGTTAACACTTGGCAGAGAACCATAGGCCTCAGGTTTTATGTGGCAGCTGATTTGTAGTGGAAGGCTGGAGACATTTCTGTATTTATATGCCTCAGAGGTAATGTCTGGATTTGTGCTTTGTTCTGATGCGTTATGTCTAAACTGTTTTATAAGTTGGCATATTGTGTCAAGTTGAACTTTGGTCAGTTTCTGTATTCATCACACATCTAAGTCTTACAATAGTAAAAACTGTAAAGCACCAATGAACCAGTGAAGGGGTGAAAAGGTAACAGTCCACAAAAAAAATAGTGTAAAGACAAGTCAAGCAACTTGTCAAACAATTCTCAAGTGATTGCATAAATAATTGCATTTATGAGCAAGACCCATCAGTCAAACATAAGATTGTGATTTATTTCTGAAAATATGTAACAAAAAAAAGGTCACTGAGTTTGGAAAAAATAAAGTGTTCAGTTGTGTAAATTCTTAGAATCATCAGAAACATTTAACACCCCGGCCGTCATCTGTTTTCTGCACAACTTTGCTGTTTTTATACATGCTTCAACAAATTTACACAGATTGCTGTTACATCCTTAGAAATGAGCTGGCAGCTGTGCCTGATCTTCCATGTGTTTTCTCATATATGTCCGATTTTGCATGTAAACATTCTTTCTGGAGTGATTGAAAAATATTAAAATGCTTAAAATGCTGTGTATACACTAAACCAACTGTAAGTGAGCTTCTGGGTGTATTAAAAAGCCAATGAAATGTTGAAAAGAAAAATATGACGTTTGCATGTGAAACTTTAAAAGTGGAATGAGAAAAGTTCTGTGTAAAGCGATATGGTTGCAGCACATTTGTGACTCCTGAGCTTGTGCATAAGAAGTGCAAACTGCTTTCTGGATAATTTTTTGGTCAGTTTTTTGGAAACCTTTTTTTATGGCAGAAGGGACAGCTGAATGTACTCTTCAAGACGTATTGGGGACATGCAGTCATCATGACAGCTCCAAGTCTGGAGAGAAAATCTATCTTACTGTTTTCTGTACCCACTTAATCTAAATTCAGGGTCAAGTTCTGGACAGGTCTTGAGAAAAAGCTCAATACAGTCCTCTACACACATTTGTTTAAGAAAATAAACTTTTTTGTTTTTTGCTCAGTTTCAGAAATACTGTCAAGATAAAAATGATATTAGATTGTTAGCCAAAACTAACCAAAAATAAGCATGTACTCGAAATGGTCCTGGAACAACCAACAATTTACTTTGGGCATGCCGTGGATAGATGTTTTGGTGAATTTTTACTGGAATGGGAGGGGGTTAAGATAAGAATTTATATGTGTTAGAAAAATTAACTAACAGACAACGGCATGAAACCAAGAAATCCCTCAGAGGCCTCAGAATTTTACTTGCAAGGGGAGAACACACAAACCTTCTCTCTGCAGATTCACAAGAGCTCTCCAACGAGTGGTTGCCTCCCTTGCTCTTTTATTTGGTGACACACACACACATACATACAATCCTCTACGTGCCCAGGTCTGGTATATCTCCTGAGTTTGGAGGCATCTCCTTATTTGGGGAGCTATAAAGATAACGATCAGTGGGGAGACAACATTCCTTCTTCGAACACAGTTCTCTTTGTCTCCCAACTTCTCCTTGTGAAGTTTTGATATGAAATGGCCTCTCTGGCTGTGACTTTTATTTAATGATAATAAGCAAACTTTTCTGACAATATGATATCAAAACAATTACATGAAAGGAAAACAACCAAACCGGTCATGGCACCACACAGATAAAGAGATCACAAAATGAAGACACATTGCACACAAAGTGTCGGTGACACCTGAAGCTCTTGGCATCACACTTTCACACCCTTGGTACCCATTTTACATTATTTTCTAATATGCTTCATGATGAGCAACTTTAATGTTGTGACAGGATGTATAAAAGATAACAAAAGCACCATTCAGAGGCTGAATGGGTTGCAGAGGACTCAAACGCTTTGCATCTCTGCATCTGCAAGAGTTTGCATCTCTTCTGGGACCATCATTGTCACACTTTTGCTTCACAACTTTTGTTTTCAGTCACTGATTGGTTGAGTTAGTTGACAAACTGGTGTTTCTCAAAAAAAGACAAGTCTTGGGGTGAAGTATAAGCTTTGACAGTGTCAAAGGTTCCCTATTACATAGGGAACACTTCTACTTTCTGCATTAAGTCTGATGTCTATGACAACACCAGTGAAAAAAACTTGGCAATGGTCTAATGGTTTCTGTTTCAGATGTTGAGGCAGTTGTAACCAATGAGTTACGTTGGGATGTTCTGACCCGTATGTGACGAGCCCAATTTGAGACTCTGTTTGTGTTGTTTCCTAAATGAAAAAGAGGGAAGGGGTGCAACATCCTGTCCAGTTTTCAAATCATATGCAAATAAAACAGTTTCATCTGACTGAAGTGTTTTTGGGCTGAATGTTCCAGAACATTTTGACTCATAGGGTGTTTTTGTGCTGGTCTTTGTGTGTGTGTGGATACACTTGTATTATTCAGTACAAGGTGATATGAGTCTGTGTACACTGTCAAATGGTGGATTTCTGCCTCTTTTTCTTGTGGAAAAAAATAAAAATTGCATTTTACAGTTAGACTTGATTCAAGGTCAAGGTAGCTTTTACTTAAGTTTGGGTTGAATTTGAGGGGAATTCATAAAAAGTGAATCAGTGTGCTTCGAGGCGAAATAAAAATGTGTGTGTGTACTTCGGGGATTTGTGTGACACCATTTTCAGTCTCAGCATCTGGAACCCTTTCAGAATATGTCATAGACCACAGAGAAAGGAAGTGCCAGAAGACCTGGTGGTTGATCTCGAACGTGGAAGTTGAACAAACAACCCCCTGAAAGGAATGTATTCTGAGTAACGTTGTCGTAAAGGTCAGTATTGAGTCAGACAGAGTGCAAAGCCAAAATGGCCTCGCTGCTCCCCTTTTTTGTAATAGTAATTAGGGTGGAGCGCATGAAGGTTTAGTGAGATAAAATTACAGACATTTTAAGGAGTTGAGAGATCTTAGATCCTTAACACTCCTTTCTGGTTTTGGCCTTTGAACTTATTGTAACCTATTTAAACCAATCCTTTTTCTTTTTGTTGCAGATGAAAAAAATAGAATGAATTTTATGAATTGAACATAGACTCAGACTCTATGATGCCATATCAGGTCCCAACATCTGAGCAACTGCCACAACCAAGCTGAGGATGACAGCAGCAGGTCATGCCAGGTAGCCTCAGATTACAGGGTGTCACCCAAAAACCCATTATCGCGTACAGTGAATAAATTAGTGCAAGAAATTTCTTTACAGTCCATCTATAAAAGCTTAAGAGCAATTTGATTGTTTTTCTTATCTTTTTATAGGTCAAATTATTCTGCCAGTGTAACTGCTTACATCTTTAGCAGAGGGAGAATTGACTGCGTAAATGTTACAGATTCTCATTTGGTTGTTGGATTGCATTCACAAACCAACTTGAAAATTGTGTGTAGGAGGACAGATGAGTAACTGTTCTCTCCCCCTCTGCTGCCCTCAACATGCCCCTGAGCAAGTCAGTGAGCATCAGCGCTGGACTCATCTACTCACCAAGCCAGGCAGCCCTCAGTGCGTGGATGGATGTCTGAAGCCTCCCTTCCTCTGCATCTACTCCCCCAGGCAGTTATAATTAAGGATGTGCACTTAAAACGTTTCCCTGCCTAAGTAAAGGTTTGAAAATGCCAAATGGGTCCAGCGGATGAATCTGTTTGTGTATGTTTTCATACAGTACCTGCGTGGGCCTGCGGGCGGGGTAAGTCATCCTCATCTGACTGTATAAAGTACAGCTGGCGCTTAGGGTGTTTACAGTATAAGTAGTAACCCCTTTAAGGAGTTCCCTGACTCACTAAAGAGGTAGTAGTTCTCATCTGGTCCCTACAGGGTTCACTAGGATCATCCTGATTTGCCGCAGGCAGACACTACATTAAAGTTTTAGTAGGGGTGAAAAATGATGCATTTAAACTTCCCTCTTGACTGTACATTAAGGATACAACTGACCAGCTGCAGGTTTGATTTGTAAAGCATATGCAGGTTAGCCAGGCTCTGTATGTAGGCCATAAAAGCATAATACAGGCTTTTTTTCCCCTCTGCTTTCAGTAATTACGTCACTTTTAGACTTTCAGACCGTGTCCGTGAAGCTGTGATGTACAACAGTGATGAACCATGATCACTCCACGACTCCCTCTGACCTCTTTTGTTTTTGTTTTACTGAAATAAACTTTAATACAGACCTATTTTCATTTCTTACCATTTGATGAGGGGTTTTACTGATAATATCAAAACCGATGATGACAAACTTCCCTAAATTAGAAAACCTCTCTCTTTCCCAGGATCCCTCAGTATCAGACAGCATATTATCCCAGCAGCACAGCACTACCCTGTCATCTAAGAGTACCATGCGGTATCCTGTGGGTTTGAAATGTTTCTGAAAAGTGTTAATTTTATGCACCAAGTTCCGCTCCAATGAGGGTCTCCTCTCACGTTTGCTTCCAAGTTCTCATCAAAAATGAATACTGAGAATGGCACGACACACAGTTGTCACAGTACCTTCACTATCTCTAACAGTGACCGTCCTCATCTTTCAGTTCTTCAGTCTTTCTCCAATCAAAACTGGATGAAAAGCAAACAGGTAGCTTGACAGCCAGTCATTTAAAAATGATACAATTTTAGAAATGCTGACCCCTACTTATAAATATTCGAAATTTTACTGAAATAGCACGTCATTATTGTAACTTAAAGGGAAGTTACGCTCCTAAGGACAATTTTAGAGACACCAGTTAACCTAACATTTATGTTTTTGGACGGTGGGAGGAAGCTGGAGTACCCGGAGAAAACACACGCATACACGGGGAGAACATGCAAAATCCTCACAGAAAGGCCCCAACCGGGAGTTGAACCTGGACCCCTCTTGCTGTGCGGCGACAGTGCTATTTTCTATGACGATAAATGTTTTGTTGAGGAAACAGACTTGCCTGCTGTCTGCACTGCATTCCTTTATCACAGTCTGTACCACACGACAGAGACATGCCCTAAAGAAAACACAGAAAAGCTCATTTCAAATGGGGACTGAGCCAACACTGACTTCATCAATGTTACTTTAGAAAGGATGAGAATTTTAGAACCAAGAGCTCGAAGGCTGAGGAAACACTCATGTTCCCATCTTTTCGTTACTACATATCATGCCATTTGAACCTCAAAGATACCAACCCCATTTTTCACTTATAAAACCTATGCAGTAATTTATAGGCTCCATTGTTTAGTTTTTTTCTTTTGTCTTGGCTTGGAGGTATGTTTCTTGTTCTTCCTTGAGGTATTTAGTACTTTCATTTATTTGTTCACATACATTTCAATGGAAATGTCAGAGTCCATATTTGGGATAAATGTGTGTGGAAGCTGCTGGCCTTGGCTGGCTGGTTTTACCTATTGAATTTCACATGTAGTATTTACTGCTTTTACACTCAGAACGGCCTTTGCCAGCTTTCCTTTCAAGACTATGATAAACATTATCCTACAGAGTGGTGAGCTGTCCAGCATGATGGAGATGCGGGAAACGCTCACCCACACTCAGAGGGAGAGATATGTGTGTGGGGGACTCGATCTGTGTGGCAACAATGGATTAGGCCTTAGCTGGATAATATATCTTCATTAAAGTAATTTTGCTGGAGAGGTTTCTGAGGGCTGGTGTGACGAGGAAGGAAGAGGGGAGAAGGAGATGCAGAGGATGAAGAGATGTGTGGAGGAGGACAGCTGTGTCTCCCCTCGTGGATCGTCTGGAAGAGCAGCTGGTGCTTCCGTACCTATGCCTTTTCCCCCTGTCTCCCTCCCTATTCTCTTTCCCTCCCGCCCTCCATTGCCAGCCCAAATTAGCCAACATCTTCATTAATGTTTCATTATAGCTGAGTCAGCCACACCGCTGCACTGAAATATGCACTTGTGTATTTCACTGCTTTGGCCCACACTCTGTTGCACAGGACGGCTCAAACTGTATTTGCAGTGATAGATTTAAAACAATTAAATTAATATGGAGTATCTGTAGTTTTTTTCTGGTTAACCCTAACCCTGTAACACTAACATTGGGTGATTTTCCCCCATGCGACTCTGGTTATTTGTTTTTATTTATGAATCTTGTTAAGAATTCCCAAATTTTTCACTAATTTTAAAGTCTTTTAATAGATTCCCCCCATGGTACCTTGTTTTGTTTTATGAGGTGCTGTATAGCTGGAAATAAAAGAAGAGTACTGCATTTTTATTGTGTTTTGATTATTATATATTATATATCATGTTTAGATGAGAAGTACTTTTTGTGTGATATATATAATATCAGGTAAAATACACCCAACAGTTGTGATGATGCTACTAAACTGTACATAGTGTTCTAGGGTTAAGGTACTTGGCTGGTCAATGTAAATAGCGCCTACAAGACCTGACACCATTCATATAATTTATGTTTTTCTTTTGATTCGGTCTCTTTTTATATCCACAGACCAACTCAGTCGTGTAGTGTTCAAGGCTCTCTGGGGCCAAACCCTCAACTACTGTAGTCTTTATCTTTTCGATCTGCTAAAGGTATTTCTCTTTAATATGGGATTTATTGTGCTTGCTTTCATGATGCCAATCAGACTGATTATAAGCTTCACTCAGTAATCATCACCGACAGGGCCATTAAACTTTTTTGAGCGGGATAAGGACTTTTCCCTCCTCTTTGCAGTTTTTTAAGCATCTTCTTAAGCATTTGGGGGTGGCTTGCATGCACAACATGTTTAAGATCTACCCACAGATTTTCAATTATGCTCAGGTCAGGGAACTGTGAAGGAAAAAATGCTTCGGCTTATGCTTCTCAAGGTTTATGATGTCTGGTTTGGATCATTTTCTTGTTGTAGGAGCCAGCATCTTTTCAATTTTACTGACTTGACTCACTGAAAGGTATTTGCACCAAGAATTTGTTGATATTCTATGTCATTCTTTCTTATCTCTGTTTGTGCTTATATTCTTGTGATTCTGCTACACACAAATACAACCCCAAAGCAGCACATTTCCACTTCCATACTTCTCTCCTCAAGATGTTCTTTTCATTAAATTTGGCCTCATTATCTTCCAAACATGCCCTTGCTGTTGGTGGTCAAATACTTTAATCTTAACTGGATCTGCCCACAGCTCTTGTTTCCAAAACCAGTCTGGCTTATCCAGATATTGATTTTTGTGACATGGTCACTGGTAATGACTTGTCCCTGTCGACCTGCTTTTACATCAGCACTGCTTGGTCTTATCAGGTAAACCCCTCCTGCAGCTCCTGTGCAACTTTAGCTGTCGGTTCTTACTAAAGACTATTTTAGACATGCACTGCTTTTCAGTAATCTGACAACAATTGAATGAGTTGATGCCATGATTGAATGAGCAGTATTTTCATGATATTTTGCAACAGATCTAGTCTTGTTTATATATCACCTTAAGCAGGACATAAGTCAGAGCTACTCTAGTCACATTAATGGATGTAGTAATAATAGGATAGATGATAATAATAGTGTAGTTGATTTGGCTTTTTAATCAATTGTTCAGTGGATTTGGACAAACCACGTTATTTGATAAATGGACAAAAGCATTGTCCAAACATTTTGACTTAATTCTATTCCTTCCATAATTACCTGCAGCACAGAATTGTTTCCGTGCCAAATTTATGGGAGAAAACACGTTTTAAGTGTTTGAGCTGAAGCTTCTGCTTTCTTTTTGATTATGCTGCAATATTTTAAACTGGTCCACCACCTTGTTGTGTAATAGAATCCAGTATGCCTATGTTGCTGAATTATTCATTCATTCATTTTCCATATCCTATTTCCTCTTATTCATCATCAAGGGGGGGCTGGAGCCTATCCTTGCAGAATAGATAGGCCATTAAATGAGAGGTGGATACACCCTGGAAAGGTCACCTGTCCATTACAGGGCCAACACAGAGACAAACAACCATGCACATTCCACTCTATGGTCAATTTAGTATCACTGATTAACCTAACATGCATGTTCATGGACAGCAGAGGAAGCAGGAGTACCCGGAGAGGACCCATGCATTCACAGGGACAACACACAAACTCCACACAGAAAGAAAAGCTGTGGTCTCATTGTGTATGGACCACTTTCACACCACTCTTATGTTGTTGAAGGTAGGAAAAGTAAAAGAGTGTGTTTTTTCTCCAGATGACAAGAAGTACGCTGTTACAGTGGTGGAATTAAACCTTCACAAGCAATATGACAATCTTTTATAACATTTTTTGATCAACAAACAGGCCTGAACATGAAGAGAAGTTTTCAACTGCTTCTCAATTTTACACAATGTCATGAGGAAACTGCTTCCTCCTAAAAGGGATTTAGGTATTATACTAAAATTTAAATAAATATGCATGCAGTGGCTCTTTATATCACTGCCAAGGGTATGATCATAAGAAACACTGTAAAAGTGACTCATGTCTGAATGATGAAGCCATTAATGTTATGTGTCTCATGTTTGAAAAGGGAGAGAGAGAGTGAGAAAAAAAGGAAATTGTCTCACATGAGTCAATTCTTGCTCTTGAAAAAAAAGGCCCATTATTTACTCCACTGCCACCTCATTCCACCTTTTAATGCATTTTGTTGATTGGTGGTGAGGTGAGTTTGCATCTGGCATACAATTTTACCACAACTTATGCCTAAAACTAAATCTGATAGAAGAGAGATAAAAATGGTGAAAGATCAAAGATGTTTTAATTTTGTGGGTGTCAACATGATATCAGTAGTCTCATCATAAATGGTTTCCCAGCTGGAAAAGCTCTCCCAGTCTAGTTTCTGAACCCACCAGTCAAGTGCAGAATTGCCTAGCTAATATGCAACTTTATAACCGCAGAATATTCAATTCGGAAAAAGTGTAGACATTTTAGGACAAAGGAAGTTCAGGGAAAGGGAACTCGAGTATCTTTTTATAATCTCCACGATCCAGTGGAAATGCAGTGCTTGTCTTTGCAGAGTTTAGTTATCAACCACCAGCAAATAGAGAGGTGGACCCCTCACGAGACAGGATGGTTCCTATCACTTCTGTCAACTTTCATTTTAACAATTTATGAAAGGGAAATCTCAAGTCAATCAAAGGTGACTGCAAAGTGTAGCTTAAGTTATGGCAGTCTCTTGTTCTGCCTGCACTCAAACTGACATCTGAAGGGAGATCACCTAGCATAAAACCTGACCTTTTCTGAACTCCAGCTATAATCCACAGGTTCAGTAGACTTTGGCAAAAGATGAATGGTCATATTTCCAGTCTGTTAACCATGCTGAACATACTCCGCCAACACATACATATATTCCCCCCTGAGCCTCCTCACTGGCATACACTAATGAGCATAAATTTGCAAGAGCTATAAAATATGCATACACACGCTCAGTCCTGTGTTACAGTTTATGAAATAATAGATGGCTTGCCGGTGATTGTCAATGAGTTACTAAAGATGCAGCATGTTTTTACCTTAAAACTTGCCAGGTTTCTCTTAAATCTCCACCATCACTGTGCATTTACTAAAACTACTTCTAGTCTATAAGTTTACTCTCTTAAAGGCACTCGACTCCACCTCTATGGAGAAATCTACTCCTTTTAAAATCTGTAGCATTAACTAAGCTCTGGAGCTCAATGTGCATGTTGGTATACGCATAAAAAAAAAAGAGAGCTAACTCACAGCAAACTGACCTATCATGCATTCACATTAAGCAAGGCCACTATAGCGAGATTCTTCCAAGTAAGGTGTGTTGACTCAAAGAGAAAACAAATGTCAAATATCCCAACACTCAGACACCAAAATTTCAATCAATCAGTTTATTAGGTCTAAATTCAGCCACATATTAGAGTCTCCAAGTACTGATGCAAAAAACACGAGCAAGGAGTTTTCATCTGGCCTCCAAACTCCTCAGATACAAATTTAATGGGATTTGATGACATCTGTTGGAAACAAGTTGAGTTCAATTAAAGCCTTACCCCTCACCCCACAGAGCCAAAAGGAGCTATTGGTAATGTCCTGGGATGAGAAACTCCTCGATATTCTAAGATGAGTGCAGAGGAGTGAGGAAAGTGGCCATGATGTTATGTCTTATTTGTGTATGTGTTTAAAACATGATTGTAATCTAACTAACTTATTGTTTTGATTGATCTTAGTGTCATCTCCATAGCAATGGAAATTTATGCTGTGCTGCCTAATAATATTGCCAGAGGGAAGATTATCAAAGTGGACATGGCATGATTATTTATTTGTTAGAGTTGGTAACATCTAGATTAGATCATCTGCTCCCATCACAACAATGGCTTGTAATCCATTCGGAACGAGTCACAACTCTCTTTAGGGGGAAGCCTCTTACTGAGAACGAGAGGATCGGGGTAAGCGCCTTCTGACTGGATTCCTGGAGGCATGGCGAGGGAGAGGGAGAGACGATGTTGGCGAATTGGAATGCGCACTACTTGGTTTGACACCAGTCAGGGAGCTACAACTCGTAAACAAAATAGAAACTTTTACAAATGCTATGTTTTTGAGCATGACAACACCTCAAATAGCCGTACATGTTCAAGCCAGAATCAGATCCAGAATATAAAAGGGAGCAGCATAAAACGCCTCAAGAAAGACTACAGCTGGACATCTGTGTGGTATTTATGGTTATTACTTGTAACTTTGCAACATTACAGATGATGTCGTCTTTCAGTTCCTCAGCCTATAGCCTACATATTTTTCTGTATGGTCCTGTGTTAATAGCTAAACATTTGGGAAGTGTGGTAAAAAGGCCACTACCTAATTAAGGCTAAATTGTTAATTGCTATTCTTTGTATCCAGTACATGAAGTTCGGAGAACAAATCCAAACAATTTCACAACTTGTGCTGGTCAAAGGATAAACATGCCGCCTTAAAAAAAACACATTTTCTTGATGATATTTCCAAAACAAAGACAAAGTCCTATTCTCTGAGAAATAATGGTGGATCACTCGTTCCTTGTGGTGCAAAAACTTTCTATGTTTAAACAGTTTAGTTGGATAACATGCATGCTCTTGCTGAGGTGCAGTGTCTGGAGAGTTTAATTATAAAAGGAAATCCTGTGACATGTGTGAAAAGGTTGTTGAGGAATAGTCTTCCAAGCGACTACTGGATAAAAGGATTTCTTTCTTCACAAAAATACTAAAACATAAGTATACCTCTCTTTTTTTTTTTTTGCTTTGGCTGATATTTAGGTGATAATGAATCATTTTAACATGGAAAAGCATGCCATGGGACCTTAAAGTATTCTCTGTGATAAATAATAAATCCTTTGTTTTATTTAAAGCTAACAACGATATAATCATAACAACAACCACTCAACACACTAAAACAAAAATGGAAATGATTCCCTTAAATGCTTACATTCAGATATGCCACAACTAGCTGGCACTGATCTTTTAGGTAAATCCTCATTGATCTGGCACAGGCTGTTAAAAGACAGTTCAGCCAGCTGGACGGTTAATACCATTAAAGAATGCCAGTTAGACGTTCGATCCCCTAGTTGATAAATAAAACATTAGATTAAGTGCTGAAAGGGCATCATTAACTAATATCTCTGCAGAAATGCTGGTTAGAATAAGTTATTGATAATAAGGCAAAGACCAACAACAAAACAGTTTTGACTACCCACACAAGCTCAGCAAATGCAGCACGATATGAAGTTGAAGTTTGAACAAAAATAAACTCGGAGATAAATGAGGAGGCTGGATATTTCTACTCTGAGCTAAGCTTGTGATACAGTAATCCACTGTGAACCTCATAATCTCACTGAGTGACATATTTTGAGAGGGAGTCCCAAACAAGAGTGCCACTATTGTCCTTTTTCTGAGTTGGTCGGTAAGACGTAAGATATCCTCTCAAGCACAGAGAAAAAATTTCTCTTTTTTTTCTTATGTCCACTTTAAAGGAAACCTCTGGCCAAATAAAATCACAAAATTTAATCCGAACAATGCCAGAAACAATACAAGTACTTGTATTGAGCAACAGGTAACTGTATAACAGTTGTGCTTGCTTTATATACTTGCTTTATTATTTTGTGTACTACCTGTTTCGCAATCCAAAAGCATTCACTGACAAGCAATAGTTTTCTCTTGCCTGCCTAATGCAGTGCACGTCACTTTTTTAAAAATACTGACAGGCACGCATTAAAGTTGTCAGCCTCTCAGAGTACAGGCAAGGAAGTAAAGTGAAAAGCAATGTCCTTAACATACACAAATTCTTAAGCTGTCCTTCAGCAGTAACCATTTTGTTTCCAAAGTGGTCCCATAATCAACTGAAGGTCTAATCCTACATTGGAAATAATTTCTAAAGGTTTTGTGCCGTGGAACGGATGAATTGTATAGCATTGACATCCTTAATGCATTCTCAAGTTGCCATTCCGGAACATAGAAGGAAAATAAACTTTATTCATGTGCAGAAATATGAAAAAACAACTCCTCTTATCACCAACAACATTTTGGTCATGTAAGAAAATGATGCACCATCGGACACAAAATGTTATCTCTACATTTAAAAAATGTAGCCCATTTTTATTTTTCACCCATACATGTGAAAAAAGCCCATTAGAGCTCTCTGTCAATCCAAATCTGCTGACACCCACACAATCACAAGAGGAGCTCTAATCAGGCATAGTAATTAACACCTGGGTGGTTGTACTACAACTGTGCTGGACCCAGCAACACACTAAAAGGACTTTTGTGAAGCTTCGTGCAGCCAGTGAGTGAAGCAAATACCTCTAATAATGCACTTCAACTAACTGCTCATTATACCACAAAGTCCCATTCTCCACCTACACATGAAATACACAATGCACATACAGCAAGTGACAGCTTAGAGGTGGTTGAAACCCTCGTTTTAAGCCAGGTTGTACAGATGTTGGGCGTATTTTTCCACATCAGATGAAAAGAACTGAAATGTACTTGATGTACTTCTCATTTTACCGTTTCCAAGAAAACAAAGTGTTATTTGTTATTTAACATCCTGTCAGTCCATCATTTCTGTTTTTAGAGCAGTGGAAAAATACACAAAGGTGTTTACTGTTATTATTAAAGACACTCTGAATTAATAGATCTGTCTGTAAAACTGTCACTTTGTCAGCACAAAAAAGTGCCTTAATTTGGTTTGGAGTCTGAGTTGTCTTTCATTTTGAGTAATTTCTCCTATTCAGTACCACCAAATGACAGGTTTGTCTGTCCTTCAGGCCCATCATCTGAATTTGATAAAATTATAATCTCAATATTTTCAACAATGGAAAGGACAATGTTCTATTCATCAAAACTCTGTCTAAACAAACCTTTTGCACCACTCACATTCTGACATGTAATGGCGGGAGAATGGTGTCTGCTTTCAAAATCTTACTGTTGTGCATGTTCATTCAATCTCCAGGTTGTCATGGTTTTCTGAGGTAGTTCATAAGCTGTGTTAATGATTCAACCTGCTCTTTGTCATAATTTACGTTCTGGTTCATGTCTTGTCTCGTCATTTCCTGTTTTATTTTGAAATATTAACTTCCTCTCGTTTCAGGTACCTTGCTCTTCCTTCTGTGTCACGCATCTCATTGTCTTCCCTGATTCCCAAAGTGTTTCCACCTGTTCCCCTTGGTCCCTCATGTGCTCAAATAGTCTGCGTCTCCCTTGTCTTGCGCCAGTATGTTGTCTCTTCCCATAAGCTTCATGACTCGCCTCTCGTTCCATAGTTTCCATGAGCTTGCAGTGAGTGGTTCTCCTGCAGAGCTATCGTCTTTTGTAATTTATTCATAGCCATAGCTAATTTATATAATCACGGAAAGTTTCATAGCCCTGTTCTGTTCCTCTGTTTTTTTGGGGTTTTTTTTCTTCGAGAGTTTTGTAATGTGTCATAGTTCCTCCCCTAGTGGAGTGGTTTTGTGTTGTTCTTTAGACCTTTCGTGCTGCCGTTAAAGGCGAGCTTTAAGTTAATAGTTAACGTTTCATAGTGCCTCGGTTTTTATGAGAGCATCCTTTTTTAAATCCGCCTCAACTGGAGAGTGTGACCTTGTTTTGTTATCATTCATAGCTTTTCTGTTTTACTCCTACAGTGGAAACTTTTTTTTTTGTTCATGTTAACTTTCATAGCTGCACTTGTCCTCAGCTATAGTTATTGAGGAAAGTGCTCAGGATTTTCACAGCCTTTTCTCTGCCTGGAGATCATCAAACTGCCTTATTGCTGCTGTGTTAAAAATAAACACTCTTGCTTTTGAACTGACCCTGCATCTGTGTCCTGAGTCTGAGGTTCTTGATGCGACAAAAAATTATTATCTTTAAAGTGTATCTTGCTGCAACCAGCCAATCAGAGACCGTAACTGACCTGTGTTAAAATAACTGTGCCACTGTATTCTATATCAGCTTCAAACTTCTGAAGAGATAGTTAAAGTCTAAGTCTCAGAGGTAAAAGTAAGTTAATCAGGGGAATCTTTACAGGACTCACAGTTGGAGCACTTTGGCTGATGCATGGAATTCTCACAAAATAACTACCGTGTTCCAAAATATCTGAACTGAAATTTTTAGGGAGAAGAGATAACTACATTTCTCCAGGTAGATTTTGACAAGAAACACCCAATTATACAATTTTGTTACACAAGCTGACAACTAAAAGGGAAAGCCAAAAATAATGTTGAGAAACCTGAAAGCACAACCTGCAACCTAAATCAGTCAGCTCTTTCCTATTGGATTTATTTTTGATGGAAGTTACTTTCTATTCCACATATTATAATAAAAATAGCATAAAGCTTTTGGGTTGTTTTATCACCTCTAGGCTTTTAGCCTCAGTAACATGTTCATAAGATAGAATTTTTTATTTTTTATTTTTTTTAACATTTCACAAATCAGCCATTAGTGCTGTGGCTGTTTTAAATTTGCACCTCCAGAGTGCCACCTACAGTCTCAGAAAGTCAGACAGTAGGTCCTAACAATGTGCAAAGTGGGATATAATAGTATTTTGCATGTATTGCAATAAACCGTTGAAATGAGAGGCTAGCCAGGGGCTTGCTGCTTGGACTAGACCATGGCCAAGCGAACAACTAATAGCGGTGAGGCCAGATCAGAATTTTCATCCACAGGTCTTCTTTCACTGAATGAGGAAAAATGTGTCGAGTCATACCCAACCCATTTCAAGAACTTTATCTTTGCAATAAAATTTGAAATCTTGTAAGTTGAGAAACACAAATGACTTTTTAGGGGATCAATGATGGATGAAAATAAGCATTATGCTCGAGTGTCTTAATGTTTTCTTTGACTCCACAGCAGCTAATGTGTATTTAGTGTTTTTAGCTAAACGTCAGAACGTTAATGTTTACAGAGACAAAATACTGATGTTTGGCAGTTGTAAGGTTATCAGTCATCACAACATAATATAGCTATAGCTGACTGATTGCCCTCCTTAAAACAAAAATGTGTGTATTGACTTAATTTAAGTTGAAATGATGTGTCTCCTATAATGACCAGAGCAATGTTGTATGTCAACACAATACATTGTTCCTGAATTCAGGCAAGTAAACTTCTGTTCAGTATGAATTGTTTTAACCATGAACAGAAAAGGTGATGCCCGTTGACCTCCTCATTATGAATATCTTAATGGTTAGAGTTTGGGAATAGAGGTTATGTGTGTTGGTGTGGTGTTGTTGTTGGAATATTGAATGAAGGCTGATATATCACTGAGTCATGAATCCACACATTGGTGACAGCAGAATACTGTAGAATGGTCACAAAAGTTTTTGTTGCACATTTCTTCCCACTCAGCCAATTGTAATTAGGCCTGTCTCTCTTTCTTTCTCTCAAACCTTAAAACCTTTGAAGGTACAAATTATTGTCACTGAAATCACACTCTCGTCTCTAAATCTGGCTGGATTAAGATACTTTATTTCAAGAATATATCTGATCAGTTTTTCATATTGTTCAAGAGACTTTAGGACTCTTAACTCACATTATTATGTTGAAAAAAGATTAGAAAGGGTTTTTAACTTTTTTTGGCACTGATTACATCGCTGTATCTTTATGCTCTCATGTTAACCTCACCAGCAATTCATGAACCAGTGAAAATGTTGTGTGGAAGCCACAAATATGAGTTCTTGGGTAATGTTGTCTTAAATGTTTATTTATTGGACTCTTGATTGCAGAAACTAATTTTAACATTTTTTCAATGTTAATAATGCCTGGTCACAGCTGCATTTTTCAACATTGGTTGAGTTTCATATTGGGTTAAAAAATTTGTTTCAGAACACTGTGCCAGTGTCCCAGTATGCTGAATATTGGCTTTGTAAACCATCGCTGCATCAGTATTGATGTACTGTCAGTTTTGGTTAAAGATCTGATGTTAACTTGACATCAATTCAGAGCTTTGAAATTAGTTTCAGTGTTTGGTGTCAACATAGATTCAGTTTTTCTCCACAGTGACATCTGATTGTTGTTCATTGACAGCTCATTAATTTAGCAGACTCTTCTACTCAAAGTGACTGATGAGTAAGGAACGGATTGGGGAACAATGTGGCGTTTGGTTTCTATCAGTTTGCATATCTATGAAACTTTGTTATGTGAACTGGGAAAATTGGAGATCAAACCAGTAATCTTCTGAAGGACAGAAACCACCTCTTGAGCTAATACTACCTGATTTGCTTCCGAGGGTGTGCTCAGCCACCTCCAATGGTTTCAGAAATATCTTACTTCCAGTGAATTTGTAGAGATGCTGTAAAACCACTTTTAGAGTAGATTCTGACAGCTGTTTGTTTTTTCAAGGTTTGTCAAGGTGAGTTTGGCTAGCTCGTAACTGTGGCTGTTGAGGGTGTCCTTTATGGTTGTTAACTTTTGATTGAGTGAGTCCAAGACACTATTGGTGTAAAGCAGGTATTTCATTATCTGTAGAGCAGTTAGTCAACAGCTTCACAATCAGGTACTGCAAGAGGGCACCAGGGTAGCAATGGGCAACAGGTCTGCCATTTCTACCTAGTGTCACAGGAAAATATGAAACATTCATGTACAGAAAACAAAGAGTTTTGTATTTCTTTTCATGCCATTCTGTTTGGCTAACAAAGATACAGTATTTCAACTGGATGATAGGTTTGTGTGTATTTTCATGTACAGCAGCATGGAAAAGCTTGAAAACTGTGGTTCCAGACATAAACGAATGAATTAATATTCGTTGACTATTTTAAGTTTTTCTGTAAGACTGGGTTGGTCCTTTTCACCCCTGGAGAAGTGTGAATTTTAACCTGGTTGTCTTTTAATTGCTTTGATAGTTTCAACATATCTCATCAGTTTTTTAAGAATCAAGCGCTGGTCTTTTCTAAACTTTGCAATATGAATAAATGTAAATATATGAATCAGTGCCAGTAAAATAACAAAAGATACAAATGCCATTCCACTGTAAAACTTACATTACCCATCCACAAGTCTTGGATCTGCTAAATCATACATAGTAGTAGTTTGTACTAGTTTTAAGGTATTCCTGCTCTATTTTAAAGTATTAAATCACATGCAAAGTTGTTGTAACACATCGCATGATTTTACATGTTCAGGTAATAATTCATTAGACCTGGCTTGTGTGAAATCCTTCAATATTTCTCTCGATCTCACTGAAAAATGTAAGCAAATTCCTACCATCTACTTTTCATACTCCTAGACAAACTGGCTTTCATTTTAGCAGCTGCAAGAAACTGGGCCCCAGAAGGAATTTCAGAAAATCAAATAAAAGCCCCTTTTCTACCAAAGTGATTCCAGTGTTAGCTCAGAGTTGGTGCCGGACATAATTTAGAAAATGTTCACTGTTATCGACATTCAAAGCAGTGGCTCCAAGCCAGGAAAACTGCTGCTACAGTAGCACCAATAATTTGTTCCTCCAGAGTAAAGAACTTCTTGCATCAAGGTCTGGGGGTGGAAGACCAAGTAAAACTGATTTGACAGATAGGGTTTGTAACCTCTGTATGACTCCAACTGCAACTCCCAACATTCAGATATTCACAACTTCCCAAACTGAACCATAACCTGCGATGAAATAACAAAATATTTTACTGAAAGCAGCTGTCAGTGTCAAATTGTATACTAATTAACAACTGTTTAATCTCAGTGTACCTTGTTGTGATGTGTTTTTATGCATTTGCATGTTGCTGTCTTTTAAGATAAACCCAAATTCATTTCATGGCTCATAACACTTTATTTCTCTGTGTTTTGTTTTCTTATTTGGCCCGTCTTTGGAATTACTTTCATTTGCAATCCTCTCCCAGTAATAGGCCAGCCATTTTAAAAAGAATTACCATATGATTTTCTTTTCTTTTAAATAAAAATTAAATCAATTTTTCATTTGTTACGTTATAAATGCTTTTTATATTATTTTACATTACCCAACACTAGACGCTCTATTTAAACATAGAGGGGGACAGAGTGCTCCCACTTTATAAAAACTTGCAGCATGTATTGATTTTGGGTATCCAATGATCACGCTCCGCCCTCCATTCAAATGTCATGAATTTTCACACCCATAGATCCTGGAGCTGCAGAGGCAAACTGGAAATTTTGTTAGCTTACAGCATGCCAGAGAACAAGGGCATTTGTGATAGGCTCGCTTCATAGAAATAAATGACTCAGTCACAAGCAATAATGGTCCAGATTTGCACTCTGATTGGAAACGTTATTGGATAGAGGCCCCAAAGCAGCTGCTGGTGAGACTAAGGAAGATATGTGGATGAATTTGCTCTCTCCTTTTAGTTTTTTTCTCCTTGTTACACACAAATGCAAAAAAGTATGTTCACTTGCCAAAAACTACGTCTACCTGAGGACAGTACACATACAAACACACAGGAGTGTGAGAGTAGGTTGTAACTGACTGAGACGCATGTCATATGTGGCAAAATCAGATGAAAAATTTATAGCATAAAATCAATAATGGGTTTTGTGGTTCATTAATGTCTCACAGAGTTTGAAGACAACAATGCCTGCAGAACAAATGTGATATATGTAACTATTTCCCATTGCTGAAATTCAACTGAAGGATTTTTCATGGTTTATACAGACTTATGGATTTTTTGGGAAATATAAGATGAAGATTAAAAGGGAAACTCCTCTGCAGATGGGGTAACGTTTGACAGAGGGAGTAAAAAGCCAAATTCCGGGAGGCTTAGGCCTGTCTGTTCATCAGAAAATATTACCCATATTACCCAGCATCCCTCACATTAGCTGTTCACGTCCCCACAGCCGCCACCCATCGCTGGCACTGCTGCAAGGGAACATTTACCATTGAATTCACTGTTTGAGGAGCCAGAAGGGGAGCAGAGGTAGTGTCAAGGCGGAAAAAGGCAGTGGAACAGTGATAGCCAGGAGCTCATTATAGTCGAATTTAGATTTTTTAAATCTAGTTTCCTCTACTTCTCATATACATGCTGGCTGATATGTTCTTGAAATTAACAAACCTCTAGGAAAGATTTCAGCATTAAACATAAAGTACCAAGGTGAGAACGCACTGTATGCATAAATGCTTTAGAGCAGTGCCATGCACAGTAATGAAGAAGCAGAGGGCACACATAGAGGTGGATTTTTTCTGAAAAGCAGTCAAACAGTGAGTGAGGGAGAACGAGATCAGAGATATCCAGTCATAAAGACTGGCGGCCTTGTGTGGGTGGATGGAGAACTAGAAGGTTTCTCTTGATGTTTTTGTTTAAGGGTACTTTTTGTGATCTCTGTGCCTCTGAGGAATTTCTCACAACAAACCCCTCTTGCACCGAAACCACTCCAACTCTGGGTCATTGCACCGTTACAAAAGAAACATTAAACATGGTTTCCAGACT
The DNA here is from genome assembly GCF_036924035.1 of Leuresthes tenuis. Classification (NCBI taxonomy): domain Eukaryota; kingdom Metazoa; phylum Chordata; class Actinopteri; order Atheriniformes; family Atherinopsidae; genus Leuresthes; species Leuresthes tenuis. The sequence continues at coordinate 9,928,418 of NW_027325365.1, read as the reverse complement.
AAAGCGCATATGTTGCTATAGCGATGAGAGAGAGAGCAGCTAACAAACCCCAGGAAGGAAGGAGAGACAGTAAATAAAATATAATCGAACAGATCTGTTGCTGCTCTATAAACATGCACATATTCTCGCAGGACTTCTGAGTACACAATGGAATGCTTCTGTGTAGATGGACGGATGTAGAAAAATGGGACTGCCGTTTTAGGTGAATGTCTTAAAATGGAAACAATAATGATGATAGAAATTGTACATACACCACCAAAACAAGTGAATGTTAAGATAAGTGTATTTTTTCCTCATTACAAGAATGTTGTTGTCAGAAATTAAGTAATTGCAATGTTTACATAATTGGAGGAAAATTCTTTGTTTTTGTATCTTAGGATGAGCCACTTTTCTCCAGATGGTGTGAATCATCATAGGCAGCGTTTCGCATGTTGCATCACCATGTGTTTACAGTAAAAAAAAAAGATTTCTTTCTTAAATGAGACCAATACAGTCAAAATGAAGAGTAGATTTGGTTTATCTGACTGGGACTATCCCTATTTTTTAATCTGTTTCATTTTTTATGCCATTGTTTGGGTGGCAGTACAATTGGTTTGTCCACAATTTTGGTCCAAACTAATGTATGTATCAATAAAACTATGACCTAATATTGATCAAAAACAGTGGAAAAAAGTATGTCTGTCCTTTATAATGTATTTTGATTGTAAGATTTTAGTGTCGTCAGTGCCTGTTGATGTAAAAAAAGAAAAAGGCTTTTGTGATAATTCTTGCGGTAACTTTATTTTCACCCCGCTTTATAATTCTTAAACTAGCACATCAGTGAACTTGAATTACTGTGAAAGGAATTACAGAGTGACACAGAAAGTCCTTTTTGAAAAATGTGGTAAAAACAAATATTAAACACAAAACAGACAGTGACCTCAAATCAGATTAGCTCTTACACTACAAACAAAATTAATTAGCCCTTTAACAACATTTAGTTTGTGAAAACAGCAGAACAACTACACAGCTTTTCTTACTGCATTTTGACACATGTAAAGCAATATCAGCATGGAGTGTGATGTGACTACCATGGCACAGCCAATGGAGCAAAACAGGTAACCAGAGGAGGAGTAGAAGAATGAGCAACTATAGAGGGTTGAACATACAGTAACAAAGCCTTGAACTGAAAAGATGAGTGCTGGCCTGAGCTCACAGTGCCAAAAGCAGTTGAAATCAGGATGTGACCTTCGAGAAGACTGAGCATGATGTTTTCCTTGGTCAGAATTAGATTTATTTAAGTATTTGTATAGAAAAAAAAACTACAGAACACAAACAGGATTGCATTTTCGCATTCAAAATAATATCTGACAAATATACACTAATGGTAGTCATTTAATCTCACACACCCTGTATAAAGAAATGTTTACAACTCATATCTCAAAATTTCAGACTCTTCACATTCATCCAGGATTTAAAATCATGTTTCGGACCACCATGAAATGTCAGTGATGTTAAGACATTATGCACGTACATCAGCAGTCCTATTCACATCTGTTTTCCTATCTGCTCTTCTTCCTCTTTTTTTTGACACTTTTTAACAGAAAATACCTAAGAACTTAATTTGAGTTTTTTTTGTATCGTTTACACGTATGTTACAAGAGTCAAGGGAAACAACTCATAATATATATAATTACAGCACAATTCCTGTATCTTCTGACAGTGAGGTTTTGTTTAGTATAATTTAATTTAGAATGATAAAATATTTATATTTATACCTAAATATGTATGCATGTGTATATGATGTTTTTCTGAATAGTTAAAGGTATAGTTTTCTTATTCTTAAATGGGGTTGTATGACGCACGTATGAGTATTCAGTGTCTTACATGCAGTATATAGCAGTTTATAGCTGCTGGTGCCTTACAGAGCGAGGGCTGTATTGTGTATCATTGTGCCATCTCACATGTGCATTAAACAGCAGCTGCGACTGTTTTGTTACGTTGCTAGCTTGAGTGCCCCGACAGCTGTCTCCTGCAGGTAAGAACACCCATGAATACCTTTAACATATCCACTTCAAAGACAATTAATTATTTATTAAAAGTCACAAGAAGCAAGCTGGCACATTCATGATGCTGATAACAAATCAAAATGCATTGTGTATAAGGATGGTATTTCAAAATGTTGTTCCTATGAGGAATACAGCGGTTGAGATGGAGCATTTGCCTGTATGACTGAGATTAGACATCTAAGTGCAGACCTAAAAGTTACTCTGTTGGCAAACATGTGTGGCTTGAATTTTTGGATGAATCATCAGACGCTGCCATGCCCTATAGGGCTTTCATTGTGCATGCCAGAGTCTCTGCAAGACATAACCATGACATTTACCAGGAGTTGGGTGATATTAAGTCAAATATATTATGCTGTCAAGTGAAAAGTGACATGACCAGGAAACAGACAAAAGACAAAAATCATCTTTGGTCATGCCATCCAGGTCATAAGATAGTTGGATAAAGTTGTTGGATAGACTGATTAGCTGGGATGATTAATCTTTGAGACGTTTAAAGATTCATGCTGACACTGCTGGGTCTTTCGGCGAGAAGAACAGGTACTGTTGGTCACTGCTGACAGAGCAATCAACAGCCACATAAAATACCCAGTTTTTAAACCAGTTTAACATCTTAAAATCTGTCTGTGGATACTCTATCCAGAAAAAGGTTTTGAAAATTTTTTTTCATAAAATGGGCATATTCACTCATTGACATTAGCCAGACCACATGTGAAATTGATCAGGGCCATGTTGCTGACAAGTCCTCCAATTTCACTGAAGTAATTGATGGGGTATCAAGATCCAATAACAGCACAAGCAGATTCAAGATAACACGATTGCCATCTTCTCCAGGCATTGATGAAACCACTAAAACTAATCTCTGTTCATCAAAATCACACTTTTAGAGTTTTGTTTTCTCGTAGAAATTATTTTTTTTCATACCTCAGATAGATTCAGATGTAACTCTTCCCTCATTTAGCATGGAGGGCTTGATGAATATGCAGATCAGCCCTGCGTCTCTCTCCCTATGCTGCTCTGCTCTGCTTTATTTGGTGTTTTTTTTAATAGTGTCACCTAGAGCACAGTCATACAGAGGAGGAACTCACATACATTTGCAACCGTGTTAATTTAGAGCAGCAAAACACAAGGTGAGATTCCCACGTTTACCAAAATTAAGTCAGTTCACTCAGATAATATTAACAATCCACTTGACTGTTACCACATGCCTAATTATGTGGTGACAAATGCTAATAAATGAAATAAACCTAATTCTGGTTCCCAGCTAAGACAAATTAGCCTAACAACGCAAATTGATGGTATTCTTTTGGAAAATTTGCTACATCTGAAACTCTGTTTCTGTTTGTGACTTTAGACTTTAACTAGTACACTTGAGTTCTAATGGTGACTGCTTGTTTAGCTCATGATTAGTCCTCTAGTATATAGAAAACAACACCTATGGACATGTTAACAAAGTTAAGAATTAGATTTTTGCAAAAGACATTTTTTAAATAAAGACGAATACAAAGATCAGATCAGATAGCATTATCCAGAGATGAATATAAGTTCTAAAACATGGGGACGTAAACTTGTTGTTTGACTTTTATGTTCCTCTTAGAATCCACTTTTGGGCAAGTGTTTGAAAAAATTACCTGAACCAGAATTTACCTGGACATGAGCAATACAAGTGTTTTTGAATAGTTTTGGTTAACAGTCAGAAAAATGACATAGGTAAGCTAAAAGGAGCATTGCAGTTGCTTGGACACATACAGCATAAACAATAAAACCCTGTTGACTTAAAACTGACTGACTTTCACTTTGGGTACAGAGACAATAGTGTTATTCATCAGGAATAAATATTTTCCACTGATGTTGCAGTGTTCTTAACTATAATTAGTTTCTATATATTTATATACAATAACATGAACATTGGCCTTCTTGAGCTAAAATTACAGTCTGTTGTAGTACATATATCTTCTTTCGTTTCTGTCATAATTTCATTACTGTTGATCTGTAATGCTTTTTAAAAAACAAACTCTTGAAGAGTCTCTTTTTTTATGAAACAGATTCAAGATTATGAGAGACAGCTTCCTCAAAAAGAGATCCAGACGACAAATAATTGTATATTCTGAATGTTGCGAAAAGTATAAGTTGTGTAAAGGTGTTGTTATTCAGCAGCTAGGTATTGATTGAATATATACAGATACAAATACAATTAGTGGCATCTGTGAACACCCCTGAGTCATCCAAAGATGCAGATTTAATAGAAAACAGTACATCGTGTCTTGTATGCTGTCGTAATAATTGAATTGGATTTTATTGTTCTGTTTCTCTTTTGCTGCTTCGCTCTGACATAATTTATCTCTCCTCTTCCGTGTTATCCATCTTCCTCTCCTCAGCCCCACCAGAAGAAGCCATTCATCGTTCTGGCAACAGAGCAATGTTTTCATTATCAGCTGCCTCCTCGTCCTTTCTCACCTGGCTAAAGACAGATGTTTGGGTCATCAACAGTAGACAGAGAAATACAGACACTCCACCTCTTTTTGGTGTTTAGTTCAGCTGCATCTTGCCACTGATAACTTTTTCCATCCCTTCATACCACTCCACTGCATAATAGCTCATCAAACTAAATTTCCCTCTCCCTGCTGCATTTGTGCCGGTCCTCTTGAACATGGATTGCATCAGTGTTTAGCTGTGCTCTCATTTCAGTTTTGTCACCATAAGGTTTTTGTCTCTCATGGGGATGGTGAATTGGGATGCTATGTTTTACATATACACACAAACACAATGGCATCCTTTCTCTGCTGTTCCCTACTGCAGGTGCGGGGGATACTCACAGGAGAGAGCGACACATTTCCATTAAGAAAAAAAAAGCTGTGTGTGTGTGTGACAACATGTGTGTGCATGGCCAGGTGTGGTCTAAATCAGTACCTGTGAATACAGCATCTGTTTTTATGATATTTCTTTGTGATCTTACAGGTCAGCAGACTAAAGAGGAGGTGAGTGCAAAAGATAAAGAGTACGAGAGCTTTTTGTGGAAGAAAATGAGACACTTCAAGAGATAAAGACAGACAGCAGTAGAGAAAATCAGAAACAGACAAGACACAATAAATTGTTTAAATATTCATGTTTTCCTAGATGATTTATTCACAAGTGGCTGATATTTTTTGTTATTTATAAACTTAATGGGTGTCACTATTGTTGACAGAAGTGTTGCTGTGTCCGTCGAGGAAGAACACAATGTAATACGGAAGATGAAACAGCCAACTTGTTTTCAAATGTTGCCACGCTAAAAGTTAGCTGTGAATGGTTAGGAAATAGAAATATATTTCTTATTATTCATGTTATGGGTTTCCCATCAGCTGCTGGCGTACTTCTTATGTATGTTGTAAGTTATTATCCTGACTCTAGACTCTGACACCCATTTGTGGCTGAAGACTGACACTGCCCCCACAAATCCCATGATATTCAGTTTCAGTATGGTGACCCTGTCCCACTCCCAGGATGTGACGAGTGTCTTCGTCCAGAGCAAAAAATATGCTTTATGTTTCCTTCCAAGTCTCATTATAAGTTATGAATGCTACAACAACAGAAATAAGCATCTTAAAGCCAACCCTTTTTACTGCTGGAGGTAAATCATGCTCATTTTGTTCTGTGGCTAATCTCTGTTTTTATCCTCATGCTTGGGCTCAGGATAGGCACATATGCATCTCTCAGCCTGATATTGTGAGACAATAAAGAAGAAGTGAGTATTCTTTCTTAATGTCACCTCTAATACTTCTTAGTACTTCTACCCAGCAGAGCGTAGCTGATTTGCATTATCATTTCATCAGAAGGGAAGGAAGAAAGGGAGGAAGGGAAATTAAAGGTAGTGTTGTGATTCGTGTATGCATATGGGAATATGCACACCTATGTGGTGACTGTGAGTGCATAATTGGAGGAGTGACCTCTGAACACATAACACAGAGCTGCTGTCTTCAATATGCCAGTCCATAGAGGTGATAGACTGCCCTCCTGCAGCTCAGCTTGCCCTATCACTGAGTCTTTAATCTATTTTCACCTACTCTCTTTACCGTACTACTGTATATATATCTATATATCTATATATAGATATATGTAGATATATATATAATATCCATATATATATATATAAGTAATACCCTCTTTGCCTCCTTATTTGCTATCTATCTCTGTTGCATATTGCATCTCCTCTCCTCTCACTCTGTGTTTACAGGGTCAAATCCAGTTAATTACCAAATCACCTCCAAGTCTTCGAGCTGTTTCTTCCAGTTCAAAAGGTCTCTGTCAGGCTCTGTCTGTTACATGTGTATATGCACACAATACTGTCCACTGCTGGCCTCTTTCTCTTGAGGTGATCTTGGTAATTTTGTTCTAGAGATATAAAATACTTTTCTTTTTAATAAAAAAATTCTCTTTTTGAACCAGTAAAAAGTTAAATAGCCATTTCGTATAAAAATGAGCCATAGAAAAGTGAAATTTAGGACTGGGCAATTTTTATACTCAGTGGTGGCTCTGGTGTGGCTCCCAAAGGGGCCATTGCCTATGTGATAACAACTATGCTTCTGTTTTGGTTTTCATAAAGGGCCACTGTAAGTCATGGCAATATGCAGGACAAATGTATCGCATTTCAAATTCTCATACATTTGTCCCCACAAAGAATTGAAAAAGGATTATCTGATATGTGAGTATTCTCTGGAGAGACTTTCCAGTGCCATTTATGGAAATGTAACCTTCCTTTTAATATCTCTGCTTGTAGCCCTATTGTAGTTAATGTAGCAAAAGCACCATAGAGACAGCTTGATATCTTGGCCCAGTTGCCTGACAATTATTAAATCATTTCACATTTCTGGAAACCACACATATGTGTCATATGTATATTCCTCAGCCAAAGAAGCCTGCTGACTTTGTCACTATGTGACACATAGTGAGGGTTTGTGAGGTTATATATGTGTTATATGACTGTTTCTTTTTTTCCGCAAACCCTAATCAGATATTTTATTTTCCAACCCTAACTCTGGCAAGTGGTTTGGATTTGCAATGCAGAATTTAATGCCTTTAGCAATGTGATATATTCCCTTTACTGGTAATTAATACACCCCATTATCTCATAGCAGGCACTTCAAACTGGTAATTGTATTCATGGAAACCATCTCACATTGTACAATACACAGTAAGTTTATAGTTCCCTGAGGGAAATCAACATAATGGCAGTTCTTACTTAAAAAATTGATTCATGGATTTGCTGAAGGCTGAGACTGTCAGCCCCATTATACAACGAAGCTTCCAATCTCCCTCTTGGTTGACCTGAATAGGTCTTCTCAGTTTCTGTATGCCTATATGATCAGGATTATGTTGTTTATCATGAAAACTTAAGCCTATATAGATAAAGTCAGACAGCACCACCTACATAGAATACCTTAAAATTCAAAAAAGCAAATTCAGAGCTTTCCATAGAAATGTGTTATTTGTCTCAGAACATAGTTTCTTTAAAAATATTTAAGAACTTGGTTTTGCTAAACTTGGTTGGTTGAAGATGGACTGTTAAACATTTAATTTAAGAATTTAAGCTAATACAAGATTAGGTATTTAAGCTAGGCATGATGCATTTAGCTCTAGACTTGCTAATTATGCCATCCAGCTGATTTTATCTGACAACTCATAAGTTAACTGCTCTGTTGCTGTTTTTGATTATAGAAATGCCTAATCCTTCAATGTCAGAATTTGCAGAGCTTGGGCTACTTACTTAACTTGCAGAAGAATATTGGAATGGAAACTCTGTAGTTTTCTGAAAAGTTAAAACACAGAAGAATAGATGTTGGAAGGACAATAACCATTTCAGTGAATACAAATAATACAGGGGGATTCAAGGGCTAAAGTAAGAATCTCATGCGGAAGTTGCCATGGGACTGTGCATGACTGCACGTAATGCAGATTCATTTTGTGAGAAGCCAATCCTCAGGTGTAAGGGCTCCACTTTAACTGATAGAACCAAAGTTACAAGAGTAAGTGAATGCTCAATAGATAGATGCACAGTGTCACAGTGACACAGAGTTGAGGATTGTGTCCAACACCTGCCTTATTTTTCACCCGAAAGTGTTACAAATGTTCACTGGGTACAGCAAGGATAGAGTCATGCACCACTGCAATTTAGTGACACTTTGAATGGGCATGCACCTCTGGATTTTTGTAACCTGGCGTGTGCTGTGTGCGGGGCATGTTTAGAAATAACTGGAACAGCTGGAAGAGTATGCCAGCCCATCTGGTTTCTTCTAAAACTATTTTTTTGGTGTTGGGATAAAATTTTCTCAGTTGCAGTGTTTACTGTTAAGAAAACTGCACTAAGTCCAGTATGCTTTAAGTGCCAGTATAAACTGTTATGTTCCTGTGTTGACCTCACAATTCACTTGCGCAACAGCCATTGAGGAGAGTGTAATTGTAGCTTTAGGTGATGTAAAATGAATGCACAGACAAAATGGACACAGGAGGGAATTTGAAGAAGAGAAGCTGGTAGGCCATCCAGTAATTGCATTCAACCTGAATGCAATAACTGGCTGACCTTTTTACATGCTTGAAATTGACTTTTTTATATGCAAATATATTGATAACTGTCATTAAATTGAATTTCTTGATATGTGTTGAGGGTATGTCAACACAATATTTGTGGGAACTGAGTAAAACTGTAAAATTCCACACTTCCTATGTGGATAAATGCCATTTCGTCAGTCTGTTCCTGTTATCTCCAACAAAGCCCGTCTGAGAGGGGTGTACCATCTGTTGTACTAGTCCGTAAAAGTTAAATTTAGTCCAAATCTCTGTGAATAAGGGAGAAAGGAATCTAACAAAACAAAAAAGTCTCCATTTATTTGCATTGACTAATTCAAGATTAAATAACACCATATATTTAAATACAACAGTTCCACAAAAATAATTCCTTGTGAGCACAGGCTGCACTCGACCTCTTCACTCACACTTGCATTCTGTAAATTATTAAACATAATCCTGTTAACTCCCTATGGGAAGAACCTTCTCCTGCAGTCAGATAGAACTGCCTGTTTTTTCAGTCAGTCTTACGTGTCAGGTAGAGAACACATCAATTTCAATCCGAGACTGTAGTGAGAACCCTTCACCTCAAGCAGTATCAGAGTCTGCCTTTGATAACAAGTTTGTTTGATTTCAGTGTTCACCCCCAGCATAGTATCACTGATATGGTTTAATGCAGACAGAAAATAGTATAATTCCTAAAAATCAATAAAGATGCACGTTCCAATAATGAAATCTTTCAGAAACAAATTTGAGCAATTTGGTGTGTTCCCCTCTTCGTCTTCATGCACAGACAGAACTGATGTGGTTTTGAAGAGCTGTTTTACTGAGATTCTTGAGCTCAAGCCTTCGCTTCACAATCAGCTCTGTTGCAACGGATGACATATACACTGCTAGAGGTTAAAGATTTCCTCTCCTACAGACCTTCAAACTAAAAATATGCACTTGCCCTACTTGTAAAACACTTTGGTAAAAGCATCTATCCAGTCAGTGGTGTGTTTAGATTGAATTGAATTGAGCATACTCATTGAATTGTTGGATTAAATATCTTGCCTCCATTTGATCTCAAGTGATATCAGTTTCCCTATTTCAAGCCATAGTTTTCTTCCTTCTCACTTTTTCTATCATTACCATCTGTCTCTTTTTCCCCACCACTTTCTTTTTATTCTATATCACCATTAAAAGAAGTGTACACCACAGAATAGAGTGGGTTGAAAAGTTAACTTCAGAGAATGCCTTATTTAACTTTTAACTTTTATTTAACCAGATGAAAACCCATTGAGATCAAGACCTCTTTCTCAAGGGTGACCTGGCTAAGAAAAGCATCAGCACACGTCATGGTGGACAAATACATACACATATTATTACTCGAGTTTATTAATTTGACTGTCAAATCTGCCCTTTTGTTACAAAAGTCACTCTACAGTCAGACATTAAAAAAGAGAAAAAAGGTAAAATGCTGTCAAAATTGAAGCTTTTAAGGATATTACATTAACACAGAAATGCAGTGGTTAACAAGTGCAGGTATGCGTTTTTTTTAGTATGTTTATATACGGTGGCACCATGGTATTCATGAAATGTGTGCAAACAAAAAAAATTTACTATGTTTTTTTTAACATGCTATGCTGCTGGTAAATTCAGATGATGAATGTGACTGTTTCCTAAGATTTAATTTGTCTTGCAGGCGATAGCAGTGGGTATGGGAGCATATGTGTGTACTTGGTGGGGATAGAGGGCAGTTGGTTACATATGGTGGCTATCACAGGCAGCAGGGCCCACAGCGACTTAACCTCAGATATCATATGCAGCTTCCCCTTTCAATGACCTTTAAAAGTGCTGCAATTCCAATCTGTCACTCTCAATCAGGCAATTCACTGACTATTTTTTTTTCTCTTGCATTGACTGTATAACATATTTATTTCTATTAAATTTGTAAATCAAGATTAAGGTCACTGTGTCTTTTACAGAAATGGGAGAAAGAGCTGCCGTGGTCTAGTGGCTGATCTGATAAATGTTCTTAAGTGAGGCAGGTAAAAAGTACGACAAAACTAAAAAACTGATCCAGGAAATCTTCCTTCACACTAAACAGTGCAGAGACCCTCAAAGTAAAGCCAAGGCAATGCATACTCGGATATAAAAACAGAATCAGTCTATTCTTTAATCATATGGGCAAACAAACAATCCAATACATTTTGACCTTAGGTGTTTGTTGGGATCTCAATGACCCTGATGAAGCTACATTGAGTTTTTTCTATGGTTGTCTGTAACATTTAGTGCCAAAGATTTCCTCATTTTCTTATCATATTTTTTATTCTTTTAAACATCTGTTATGAAAGTGCGGTACATTTGGATACATTTTCTCTTTTTATTTGTTGTGTTCAAATACACTTGAAGCTCCATTCACCACTTTGAAAAACTTGGCACAAATCTCCATTGAATGTCAAAGCATGCATGGTGCTCAACCAAGATACATAAAATCATTCTTCATTGTATGTGATAAATTTGTCCTCTATTATAGTAACAGTGCCAGTAAAGGCAACTGTTAGGATTTATTGACATCATTGTGTTCAAGACTTATGTTTATGTAAATATACATATTAACATAAAGCAGACTGTTAGTCTTTTGTCGCTGAAGGTAAAAAACATTTTGTATTCTTTCTTTCTGTTCATAATTCCCATATAAACAAACATGGTCACATTTTTGTCTCTCTGGCCCTTTATTACTGTAGACCTATATTTCAATTGCTGCTTTAGGGAATTACTCTGACTGTCCTCATTGGTCCCTACCTCCTCTGGGGCTCCTTTTTCCAACACTTTTCATTGATGTCAGACTGGTCTCTAATTACCCTCAAGCAAAAGACCAAAGATGCCCTTCAGAACACTCCTGTCTTTATGTCTACATTTAAAAAAAAAGTCTTGGTCAAGATTTCATCTTCATTTCCAAGCCAAATATTTGGTAAGGCAGTCACATCGCTTGAATGTCTCGGGGGAAAAAAGTTAGTCTTTTAAATCAGGCTTTTATGAATTAAAGATGTCAGCCAAATGAAAGCCTACTAACTTGTCTATCTGTTATATTGTCATTTTAAATGCTGGATTATATAATGAACCATATTGTGTTTTTAGCTAACTGTAAAACAAAAGCAAGCAAAATATCATTTTCTTGCTGTCTATGACTTGCGTGTGTATGTGTATGTTTTCAGGCAGAAAGCAGCTGTAAGTATGTGCATGCTCCAGTTTTAATGCCATAATAATTTCCAAGGTTGAGGACAGAGGCATTTGGGCAATGTGCCAGAGCAAGCAGTGACATGGGGTAGGACAGAGTCATAAAATACCTTTGATGTGTTTTACTATAACTTTGCTACAGGCTCTTCAACGCTAAAGCTATAGGACTTTATAACGTATCCTCTTGGTCGCATAATTTAAACTTTCATGTCCTACCTTTTGAGTCCTGAATGAAAAGTACACAGTTTTTTTTCTAATTTAGGAGACGATTGATGACAAGCTTTAAGAATTAAGGGCACTGCTTTACAGCCACTGGATAGTGCTTTCAGATGCACATGAATGAGTCAACTCTGCTTGAGGTACTTTCCACATAACCGCTGTATCCACTTTTTTATGTGTCATATAGAAAATGTCATGATGATTTCATAAGAAGATGTATTTTTTTCTTTCAGCCTTTCTATTTGTCTATGGCAAATGAGGTTTGCGTCAGGAAGGGCATCCAGCGTAAAACATGTCAAATCGATGATGCGAGATCAACTCGCTGTAGCGAGCCCTGATAAAGAGAGAGGCCAAAAGGAGAAGAAGAAGAAGATTTGTCTATGGCAAATGAGTAAAAATGATTTCACTATATAAACAGGACAAAATAAATTAAACTCTTATCTCAGGTTAGCACCTAAACCTGCTCTTTAAACTAATGTATTTAACTTAAAATGAGTCTGTCCATGTTTTTTTTTTTTTTGTTGTTGAACCAATAGGTGTCAACAGACATACCGGCAACTCACTTACTGGTCAGCGAATGGCTTTTTATTTTGCATCATCACTTAAACATGGACATACATTGATTCCTGCAATGACTAAACAGCAAGTCTCTTGGTGGTTTAATGTTTTTTTCTCTTCTGGCTGTGTCCGAAATAGCTCATCATAAATAAATCAGTCAAAAGTATCATCTGGTAAGAGTTTAGACTGCAACAAAGATGACAACAAATTTAAATTTAATTAATTAAAAAATGTGCTGCTTCGTCGTGACTTTTTTGCATCAAACTGAAATACACTGTACCCATTAGTGGGTTCATGTTGCAGCTTCCACCACCGAAGAACACTTTGTGCCAAACTTCTTTCCAACAAGTCACATAATGGGATGACACTTGGTCAGGAGCTAACAGACTAAGCTAACACAGACAAGTTATGCAGTTGGGAACCAAATCACTCCTGTATGTGTGTGCTTGCTTGATTGAAGTAGACCTAGACTTCTTTACATGCTCCAATGTTTAATCTTTTACATAGTTTTGTAAAACAGTAAAGTTTAATTAATGCAAATTAATTCAGCCTCATTCCCAATAGTCAGTCAATAACTCGATTCCCCTTCCATGCAAGTATACTGGGATAACAACAGTGGCCCAATTAGATGGCAAGATGGAATATGCAGCTGTCAAGCAAATCCTTTCATGTCAAAAAGTGACGGTAAACCTGAAGCCTTGAAAACTGCAACAAAGGACAATGTGAGAATGTGATGTTTGTTGTGCTTATCTATAAGATGCTGTCAGTTTTGACAGTAAAAATAAATTAGTATTCCACATAATATCATGGTAAAGTAATTACTGTGTAGTATCTGTTTCTCTCAGTTTTTGAAAGGAATAGTATAACATTTTGGGATGCATCATTACTTACTTTAAAGTATAAGAGTCTACTGAGAAGTACTCTGAGAAGGTCATTGCAATGATGTGAATGCACAATGATGGGTTGTCACAACCAACAGACACACCAATAAAAATGTCTGCCATACCAGCTTTTCTATGGTGTTTACTGTGGACAAGGTGTAAAATGAGGTGTTACCTCTAATACCTCAGTTACCTCAGTTTTAGAGTACATATGTAAATTTTCCATTTAACTATCACTCATTGCAAAACATGGTGTTCTGTCTGGTGTCACACAGGTCTTCAATGCTGAACATCAAATTCCTCAACAAAATTCCAACCTCGTTTTTGTATGTAATGGTTTCACGTGGTTTACTTTAGGTCGGGGAATAACAGCTTTCTGTCTTCCCCACTTGATAATATAGAATCTGTAGTGACCAATTGTATTGTCAGGCTGCTGCTATCAGCGTGCCCAGCCCTCTGTCTGTGCCCCAGCACTCCTTCCCCTTAGGTAGAGGAAGAATGATGAGCTGTTAACCTTTACTCTGATGGAAATGAAAGGACTGATATATATCACTCAGCACTACAATTCTCCAGCCTCACACACTCACTCAGGTCCAGATAGATGAATAGATGAGGATAGCGGGACAGATGGAAAGTCACTGCACTCCATACTGATTGTTTGGAGGTAAACAACACTGGATGTGTAGCTGAAATAACCAAGGAGTGCCTTGTTGTTTAGAAGGCCAGAATTTAACACAATCATTGATTCCTGTTATTTTCTCCATCATAATCCATTTAGTACATGAGGACAGATACATAAGTAGAATTTTCAGATGTCTGTATTTAATTTCAGTTGACCTTCAGAGCTCAAGATTGATTTCAGCCTACATGGATGGGACATTTAGAAATGGTGACTCTCGGTGTGTCCATCAGGGAATGACCAACAACAAAGTAACATAACTAAACAGACAAGAGGGGCAAACACAAATGTAAGAGGAGCCGGTGTCTACAAATATGGATGATTCCAAACCACACAGCAGTGCAGATGGAGTACACTCAGACCAGCAAGTTATTATTTTGTTTAATTTTCTTTGTTTAGTTATTACTAGTTCGAACAGTTTACCATTCTTGAATTGTTTGCAGTGCCAGGAGAACATGTAATGCTTGTAAGTCTTCTATTTTAGCAAAATTGAGGACTAGCTTACTGTCATAGTGCAAGACGTAGGGTACACCATAGACCGGTTAGTCCATCATGTGGCCAATAAGGAGATGAGCAAGACAAACAACTATGCACAGTCAAACATGCCTCAGTGGTTCAGGGAACAGTGCAAGGAGAGTCTAGTTACAAATCTAATGCAACTGTGTCAAATGATGTCTCTCCTTTTAATCAGTAGAGCACTGGGACCTAACGAGGAGAAAAAACCCTACAACTGTCAGGTTGTTGTGATGATGAATTCTCTATAGTTATTCTTTAAAAAGAACATAATAAAGTATTATACTTGTTCATATATTGCCTTTTCTGGGACACAACTCAGTGCTGTGTTAAACATATTTTTGGACTGTGGGAGGAATCTGTAGAACCCTTACAAAGATGGGGAAGAACACACAAACTAAACCCAAAGCCCAAACTGGGACTCGAAGCAAGAATCTTCATATTGTGGGATGATGGTGCGAAGCACAACGTGCAAGGATAAAGCACTCTCAAACTCTCAAAGACAGGGAGAGAGAGAGAAACAAACCTCAATGATAGGAAAAACAACAGAACATGAATGGTGCTGGTTTAACTGGTTGTTAAGCAATGACCATATGAATGAGTATGCATGGTTGTTTCACTCTTTATGTTTGCCCTGCAATGGACTAACATGTTGAGGATGAACCCCACATCTTGCCTTTATCTGCTCAGGATAGGCTCTGGGTCCCTGTGGCTCTGAATAGGATAAAACAGGAATAAAAAATGGGTGATTAGATGAACAGAATTTGATATAGAAGAGATGCGAAGATGGACAGTAGAAAAAAGAAGCATGACTAATAATTCACTCCTTTTGTCTCCTTTCACATGTGTCCAATTTGAATCATTCCCAGGTTGCAGATCACACTGACATCCATTAGATATATCTGGGTAGATAAATCCGGAAAAAAAAAAGCTTGCACTTCCCTCATTACTGCCAGTGACTTCCCTATTACCAAAATTGGCTTCAGACTTTTATCCTTTAAGCAAAACTAGACATATGTGTGAGCAGACTTCTAAATAAAATTTTCTCAGATATAATAATGGTAAGAAAAACAGAATAATTTAGGTCTGTATGCAAAGCAACTGACAATAGGTTTAAATCAGCCAACATAAAACTACAGTTTATGTTTATGCATTTAACAGATGCTTTTATCCAAAGCGACTTACAAATGAGAATATAACAATGCGGCTAACATCAAAGCTAACAATAAGCTACATTAAGGAAAACCACTTGTCAGGCTCTGTCAAATGTGTAGAAATAGAGTGCAGGCATAGAGGGATGTACAGAAAGAGATGCAGTAGAGGGGGTAGGAAAGTGCCAGGGTAGCAGGTGCTCTCTGAAGAACTGGGTCTTTAAGAGTTTCTTAAAGATAGACAGGGACGCCCCTGTTCTGGTAGCACTCGGTAGGTCATTCCACCATCGTGGAACAACACATTAAAAGAGTCTGGGTTGTCTTGAGCATGGTGTAGGCACTGCTAGACGACCAGGGTGACCCAGTCATGACATAAGCCTATGTAGTTTTTCTGTTTTTTTTTCCCTCCAATGGTCTCACCTTTTCCCTCTCATTCCTGTACATTTGTTAATTGGGGTGATAGCTGCATGTATGAGCCAAAGCTCGTTCCTAAAGCTGAGGTGCGCCTTTTCCATCTAGAGAGCACATGTAGGTAGCTTATCTTGTGTAAATACAATTAGAAATGCTGTGCTGCTACAGTGAAATCAGTAAACCTTAATCCTAGCCTTATTATATCATTGGATATACTGCATATTCTGTATGAACTATCCAAAATATTTTTGTGTTATTGAATAAATAACCTACAAAAAAAGATACCTCTGCTTCAATAGCTCATTCCAAATGCAGGCCACTACAATAATACCCTGTGCATTATTTAGCGTGTATTTGCTTGGTTTTGTTTGTGTGTGTGAGATTCTATCTGTTCTCTAAAGTAGGGCTGAAGCTACAAGTCCATGTAGTGGTTACGTGACAAAACTGTTCGGCTTTTTCATATATTACTACTTTTAGACTTCTTATCCCAAAACAAACACACATATACAGACATTCAGATGAACACAACAGCCTTGGCACACTGATGTCTGCATTGTTGAAATATTTAAGCAAACCAAGAGCCTTAAGCATCCAAAGCAGACTCTAGATGCAAAGCAAAGCTCAGACTCGTGCCTTTCCCTCGCTTGTGCTGACATCCAACTTTATTCCCCTGCCCCTCTAATGCGTGTGTGCATTCATATGTATGTGGAAGAAAATTTGGCCCAGGGCTTTTTGAGCATGTCTCCTTATTTCAGACTGCAAAAGGTACTATAAGCACATTCCCACAAGTCATTCAGACCAATAAATAAATACGCAAGTGTAACTGAACTTCATACCCACAAACAGGCAGTCCAACAAGCTTTAAGTGTTAGGTGGGAAGCTGTGAAGTAATCCAGGAGCATCATTATAATTAGTGTCTCACCCTCTTGTGGATATAGAATATAGAACTCAAGTAACTTACTCAGCTATTGCTCTTGTCTGTCTATACATCTGGGGTGAGATGTAATTACAGTGCCTACACACAAAAGCCATGATACCAGATATACACTAGTGTTTACACAAGAAGAATATACCCAGTCTCCTTTGGTATGAGCACAATAAATTAATTATATGCCATAGCTGTGGAAATCATATGAAAGTTGTAACAGTCGTTCAAATACCATTTCAACATCTTGGAGACTGTAACTTTTATTTTCTTGTCAATCACAGGTCTAATTTCAGCCAGAGCAAGGATTGACATCCAAATGATTTTAGGGAAGGAAAGGAAATGATGCTTGTTCATTCGTGTCCAGTTCCACAATGATTGAGATTTACAGAACAACCAATTAAAGTTTTAGTTGTGAATCCTCAGTTTTACAGTATGAATCTAGCCCATAGAGTGTGGTGGCAGTAAAAGCACGTAGAGGACAGAAAAGATGAGATTCTTTCTTCTTTTCTGGAGGAAAATGAGGACAAGCTGATCAATTTATTTTTTTCCTTCTCTCTTCCTATCGATGCATATTTGCCTATCTGTGATTATTGTGCTTGTGCTGATCTGTCTATCTGTTATAATAAGAAATAGAGTAGGTGCGTGAAATCGATATTTCACTTGTTTGACACCCTTACGCATGCACTGAGCTTCTCAACTAAAGAGAATGTGAAGGTACTTCTTTTTCAGGTATTCTTGTTGCATGTTTCAATGCGAGTCCCACCTTGTGAGACCCTGGTTACAATTAATTTTGTTTGGAAAAAGTAGTTTAGAATGGGTAAATATGAAGAAGAAGAAGAAGAAGAAGAAGAAGAAGAAGAAGAAGAAAAGATGGAAAGGGGAGAGAAATAAGAGAAATCCCTGGGAGAAATTAAATTCATATGCCAAGGAATGGTATTTTGACAAATGCAAATTACACCAAATAGATCCATATGCTAGGCAAAATGACTGATGCTGCGGCACTAACTGAGCTCAGATTCTGGCACTCTGTAAATCATGGTTTTGAAATTAATATGTGCATTTTGTGTGAGTTTAAAAGAAACAGGCTCAGGGGGCATTATGAGCAGTTTTTCTGTTTCTGTGTGAAAAAATCTGCTAATTCATTGTGTTGTGTTGTGTTTAGTATTGTGTTGAAATCTGATGGCCTGTAGATTATGACCCAATTGGCAAATTAACCTTTGAGGTTAATTGGTGGTTGGTGGTTCGACTCTGGCTTCCCTGGGCTACATGTTTGAAGCGTCCTTGGGCAAGACCTTGAACCCCATGTTGCCTACCGATGTATCCATTTGTGTATGAATGGTTAGAAAGCACATAGTTATGTGTAGACTTAAGATGTGCTGTATGTGCTTAAGATGTGTGTGAATGTGGCATGTAGTGTTAGAAGCGCTTTGAAAGCACTAGTACAGTTCATTTACCATTTACATTCAAGCAAACTTTACACTGAATGTCCTCATAAAATAAACCCTTGAATACACCATTTAGGCAAACAGTGAATAATGTTTTGCTAAATTCTAATGATGTTTCTGCTTATGATCTGCTTATGATCTGTGTTATAGTGTTAAAAAGAATAAGAAAACAATTAACAATTAAGCATAATTTTAAAAAGTTCATTCTCAGGGAGGGTGGTCTTTAATAATCACTTTGGTAACCTATCCTTTAGGGTGATGATTTGAACTCCCCATTTATGCAGTGGATATCCAGCAGTTAAAGGATATCCAGGCCATGACTTTCATTTGGGAAAGTTGATTAGCATTTTAGTATTCAGTTCAAAATTCAATTCTGCACATGGTCTGCATTTTCAGTTGATTTAACCCAATTAATCAAAACCATCATCCAGACAGTTATCATTTTTAAAAATGAAATCATCACTTGTTGAAGATATAACTAATTCTATATAAATGTTGTATAAACAGAACAATATCTTACGGAAATCAGGAATATAATTAGGTTTACATTGATTCAGCATTTTTTTATAACATGAAGCAAAACACTTCAAGGGGCTGTTCTTTATTTTGAGTTCAGTATAGTAGTGATCAGTGTTCAGAACACATAGGGAGAGGACAGGCAGCTAATTCCTCTGGGATGTGAAAAAATCTTGTTGAGCTCTGTGGATTCTCAATGCAATCAAACATCTGTTGTGGGGAATTCCTTGTTGATTCCCAGAGATTCCTGTCCTTTCCCTGCTATCCTGACTTTAACATCAAAGTTGACACTCACTTTGAAATAGCATCTGTGAGATTGGTCATTTTTTTAGGAGATATTCTTTTTTCTTTCCTACATAAGACTTATCTATGAAATGTTTACAAAGAAGAAGAGCTTCAAAAAATGTCAGATTCATATCATAGTTTTCTGTTCGACATTTTTTCCCATTTTCATTTCACAACAAGAACAGTTAATTGAGGATTTAACAAACAAAACAAAAAGTTTGTGCCGAAATACTTCATCATATTCTGGGATATTTCTTGTCTAAAAAGACAAAGACAGATAGACGAGAAGTCGAGAAGTCGACGGGGTAATGTTAAAGCTTGTGGCCAATCTCGGTGATAGAATAGTGCTAATGTTTATCAAGACTATCTTTTAATAATGCCTGTGTGGGGACATGTATTATGAGACCTGAGTCTTCATATGGAACACCTCAGGGATTCATGAGATAATGCCCAGATTCAATATCTGTAGCTCTGATAGATCATTATTCATGCACATCACCTGATGGATCCCACTCTGTGTTTGTCTTGTGTGAATGTTTGAGACTGTTTGGTTGAGGGTGACGGAAATAAATTGAGAACATCTGCAGCACTCATCTTAAATGAATATAGAGCTCTCCAGCTGCTCAATCTGTACACCCTGTACGTACAGTTTATGTTTGTGTGCATGATGCATGTGCACTTTTGTCACTGTTTGTGTTGTTCTAGTGTGAGGGAGAGTGTGTGTGTGTGTGTGCGGGGGCATATTCCTTTCTATTTTCTGTTGAGTTGTAAGCAGTACAACAAGACAACTAAAGACAGAATAACCTTAAATACAATGCAAATCAATAAAGCATCTTGACATATCTGATTATCAACCAGATAAAGCTGACTTTCTGCAAAACGTCTTGTGCTCTATCAAATGCACCTAAGTAGCACTTTCATCTCTTGTTTTCCTTAAAATGTGTATTTGTAAGAAATATTTATTGAGAAGATAGGAGCTAATTTTACTTGCAACTATTATTCCTATTGGATTAAGCTTAAAGAAACACAATGCACTAACTTGTAAAATCATTAACATTAATGATCATGCTTTTACCTTCTGAGTTGAGCAGGATAAGCCTTCTGGGAAGAAAACAAACAGGTTCCAGATTTCAGTGCTGCTCTTACACCCCATGTCACTTCATGTAAATGGGGATACTTGTGTCTTAAATGCTTTGACCAACCTGGAGTCCAAAGATACTGTATTGAGCAATGATGAATTCAGAACTAAACTTAGAGTTGCTTTATGTGGCCAATTTTTTTTATCTCCCTTTTAGTAAAAGTAGTGTTCAGTTCCACCATATATTCTATGTATGACTTCAATATTTACACAGAAGGTCTGCTTCTTGTGCCCCAACATGACAAATGCTTAACCAATATCTTTACAGATCTTAAGTCAGCAGATTGAGGCTTAACATGGGAAATTGAGTCCATCTCCTTACAGCCAGTCATGGGAGCAGGATATTACAAAGGTATTTGCGGGTTAAGACCCATGTTAACTGTCTCAGAGAAACACACTGTACATGCTCTCTTTGAACAATTCACCCAGTGTCACAGCCTCCAGAGAGCAGAAATTTCCATTCACTTACTATTACAGTGGTAACAAAAGCAATCTACCATGCTGTATTTCTCAGGGCTCTGTGCAGTTTTAGAGCAGGTTGCCACACACAGCATATCAAATCGTTAAATACATAGAGCTTACCAACGCACGTGTCAATTCCTCCTCAGCTTTGTCCCTTTTTCTATCAAAAACATTAGTGTTGCTCATTCAAAATTTCACTTATGATACAAACAATAATTAATTTAGTTACAGGGTTAGGGTTAACAAAAAAAAGTATTTTTATTCACTTTGTGTAAACATTATTCAACCAGGAAATAGTACTCTTGAAATTAATAAATAAAAATACTAAAAATACTAAAAGTAAAAATATTATTTTATTGTTATAAGAATCAAAATTATGAAAAAATATGTTGAGTCTTTATTCAATGCATATGTATGTATGCATATAATAAAGGCTCAACTGAAAAAAACAATAATAAACAATAGAAATATTTTTAAAAAAATAAATCTGAACATTTTATAGTGAAAAGTGATAAAACACGAACATTGAAGTTTCTATCATTTTTATATATGATATATGCCAGCTTTACCAATCTCCAAGTCATTAAAAAGGTATGTCTGAAATTTCAACAAATTCCGATCAGAGGATTTGACTGGTGGAGATAAAAGTGCTGTAGTGAATATAATATATATGAACAGATTCTAGGAAACCTGGCAATAAAACCCATGCTGTTACATCATTTTACCATCTCAGCTGCAGCCGCATAGCAAATGTGATTATTAAAAAAAACTGTTTCAATCTCATTTTGTAACGGTTGACAGCTGGTGAAAATGTGTTGATCTCTGATTTACAGGTTGTAACTTTTTTTAATTTACTCTGATCACCATGAAACTTTTGTTTCAGTTGCCATTATACTGATCGATTTTTCATCAAGTTGTCTTTTCATTGTCTAGAAGATGTTTTTTGTTATTTTATGACTCATAGTTACACTCTTTCTACATTTACTGCTCTAGTATTTCAGTGCCATCCATTTGGCCATAAACACATAATTAGCTCCATCGTTATTTTCAAAGCATTTATAGGTATTGCAATGATATTGTTGTCAGCCTCAGCCAATCTATTCTCCCTGTTAAGACAATCGCATACTGTTAAGTCATCACCTATTTTGTTTGAGTTACACATCGGTATAATGGTATTTGTGATGCACTTACAACAGCAATAACTTTTACCAAAAGCAAACACCTAATTCACACTCCTTATTTAAGAGATTTAAAATACTTTTGTTTGAAGATAATGGTGCTTATCCTATGTGGGAATGTTTCTAGTCCTGGGTGAAACAACCGCTTTTTTTTTTCTAAGCCCTTTTCATTGTATATTTTGGGGGGGGAGGGGGATAAAAATAAATTAAATAAAAAAAATGTCTCTTCAGATAAACCCTTAACACTACATTTGACCTGAATTTTGAATAACTATGTTAATATGTCAGGACCCACTTGTAACCTACAAGTGGGTCCTGACAAAGCTGTTGTATGGAACAACACCGTCCCCACAGCTTTTAAGACTACAGTGCTAAGTCTCAACAAGTCTTTGATTACATGAGTTAAGTTCTACTCTTTCCTTCTGCATTCATTCTTGATCTGATGCATTACAGTATGCTGGTCTTATAAGATTAATTACATGAAAAAGGCAATATCAAAATAGAAAAAAGTAGGGAAAAAAAAAAGTCACCTGCAAACATAACTTCATCAACCTGTGTTACTCTGTTATGCAAGGTTCCTTGTACATTATACTGTTTTTCAAAAATGTTAAGTGGGTTACAAAATCCTTAGCCTTTGTCTATTCCTTATAAGTCTCTATATTCATCCATCGGCCATCCTCATTTACCCTCGTCTTTCTCTTTCTCATTAAGAGCTGTCTGCACTCAGTACAACAATCCATACAAACACTTATTTCTATTCATGAGAGTGTCTTCTTCTTCCTGTAGCTCCACTCATGAAAATGTCAACATTGAGAATCGTCTCCCATGAGGCGTCTTCACACAGCGCACCTGTGAACAATAGACATACATATTTACCAGGCTTTGCTTTTGTCAGAGCTCTAAACTGCTATTCAAGGACACACAATTGAGGGATTCTCATTTTTTTCCCCACTTTGAATCATACATGCACATTTATTGAAAACCCCTGGACATTGTCCTCGTTTCAAATTTTAAAATCAGTCAATTTAATAACAGCTTTTAACAGCCTTTTCTTTTCCTGCGTTTTTGACTGTTTCTGGCAGCATACCACCCTCCATGTTTTGTTAAGCTGGTAGAGGCCAAGCTGATCCATAAATTGCAGCAATAATGAGTGAGATTGTCATTTGTTGCCCTTCTTCTCAGATTCCCACCATCCCCTGAACATGTGAGCAGAGGTTCTTGCTTATGGTTCATGTTTAGACTTTTTTATAAATCTATTTTTGATCTGGTTTAACAGAAACGTGTGAAATGACCATGACCCCTTCATAATATGTACAATCACAGACATCACAGACAAACAATATAAAGCATTTGCATATGTTTGTACCTCTACCAGGCTGTTTCAGACATGCTACTGCAGGGTCAGTTTCAGATCAAGAGTGTTTTAAATTAAACAGCAGGTTGAGGATCTCCACACAGCAAATAAAGAGGCTGTGAAACTCTTGAACACTCCCCTCAAAAACTATGGAGAAGGAGAATGCAGCTATGAAAGATATCCAAAACAAAACTCTCCACTCTGGAAGGAAAACAGAAAAGGCTATATACGATTACAAAATAAACTCACTCTCTCACTGAGGCGGACTTAAACAAAAAAGCTCTCCAAAACAAAATAAATATATATATTAAAAATATATTAATAAAAAAAAAATATATATATATAAATATACATTTTGACAGTATCTGTAGAGTAGGAGGCTGCATAAATATCTCTGACTTTTTTCTATGTTAGTCCTCAGCACTACACAAACTGCAGAGTCACTACCATGTTCCTCAGTTGGTACATCCAGTAAAAATTAAGTACATGCAAGTAAATGTATCATCCATGCACCACCTTACAGCACAAGCACACACACTTAAAGTAATTCAAGGTTAAACTGTACCAAGCAATATAAGGGCTCTTGTTTACACCCATATAATAAAAGTAGACACCTTGAAAGGGAATGACAATATCAATACACAATTATCTAGAGCCAGAGCTAATGCAGCCATATCTCTGAATGTATCAATATTTAAAAAAGGACACTGAATGATAACAAGATACACTTAGTTTTAAAGCAAGCTTGTTGTTTTAATAATGTTGCTTTTATGCATGATGGAGAGAGTCTTTTCAGATGAAATGCTAAGTTTTCATCTCTGGTCTAGCAACATATCATCCAGAGTATCATGCTGGTGTTTTTGGAGAGAGAATGAAAGAAGCCTGTCAGCAAAAGCCATAAAAGATTTTCCCTTGGCTTCAAATGGATGCTGATGCATATGTGATCCTGAATTAATGCCCACCGGTCTGCCTAAAAATCACAGATGTCTGTATTGGCATATGTTACAGGTCAATAAACTAATGACTGCTATCACAGCAACTTGAGATCAGTAAATTGCTAAAGACATGTCCTGTCTGCTTCTAACTTTGTTGGTCAGTTTTTTAAGAATTTTCATTTTCAAAACTTTGTGACCACATAAGGTTAAAAAACCGAGTCTGATTATCAAATAAAATACATGTGATGGAAGTAATTTTAACATAACAAAGCACTCAAAGACTTAGAATAATTTTTGTCAATAATATTACTAAAGTCCTCAAATCACCGTACTCACAACAGCCTCCAGTGCATCTCAACAACTGGCACAATTCTTTGTTAAATATATATATATTTGTTCTTGTTTTGAATTTGGAAAAAAATTTATGGAAATGTATTTGAGTTAGCTGAGTAAGCTTTATTTCTACTTATGCTTCAATATAATTTAGAATGAAATCTCACACCATCGTAACTTGAACTCCTGTGAATAAGGACTAAGATGAAGACATTATGATGATTTCTTTTATGAATATATAAAAATGTAACAATAAAACATGTGAATATGGTTTGTTGTCTGCAACACTGCCTTCTTTTGAATAGTTTCAAGTAAAGGAAGAAGGCTTTGCCCCTGAATTATTTTTTGAATTTGAATTTGAAAAAAAACTGAAAGAAATATCAAGAGTTTTGACTCTTTTCAGAGGCAGATTTCATAAGAAAATAACTGCAGTACCTGCATCCATTAAATGCAATTTTCACTAAACTGAAAACCGCTGGAAAGAGAACAAATTATTGGTATGTTCAGGCCAAGAGAAGCAGAATTGTATGTTAGAAGAAGATAGCATAAAACAAAATCATAGAGGAACACAGTGGTTGTTGCTACCCCTGCATCAATAATATCTCACTTGTTTGTAAATAATTTACAGTCTTTAAAATTGGAAGAAGCCAAAGATTACCCCACATAGTTTCTTGTGTTTTGATCCTGTGCGCCTGTCAAGAGAGTTCTCTTTTTTTGTTTTTATAGATATATGTGAAAACTTTGGAGTGAAAATATTATCAATAGCACACAGAATCCAATCAATTGCAGAGTTTAAGAGATTGTGGCATGGTGTTCATTTTACGATAAGCTCAGAAATGCGCTTAATTAAGTTTCACCAGAGATGCTTTGTGTCTGCTAATGAAGCAGCATCAACCGTAAACTAGCTATACAATGAAAGTTACTACAACAGTCATCAATATCATATTAAACCACTAATACTACTGACGACATACTGCACAAATGAAAGAATAAATTTTTTCATGTGATAGTTCAATCAATGTCAAGGACTCTGCACAATGTATCAACATATTTGGATGATCTGTAAGAAAAACCACTTGGTAGTTCTATTGCACAAAACTGCAGATTAAACGTTATTGAAGAACATTACGCAAAACTGGATTTAACTAAACCAACTCTAAAGTGGTCCAAAATTGTAGATTTCTTTTTGTCTTTTACTTTTGTTCTTATGTTCTTAAAGTTCTCATGACAATAACGGCAGTAAATGTGCTCTTAAAGTCATTAAATTTTTGTATCTGTTGGCTAAAATAAGTCGGTCATTTTAAGTTGTTGTTATGACCCTCTGTTATGAACAGTTCCACCATTAAGCGCCCGCTGTTACATTTGCATGGACACATAAAATAACAGCTTGTTCACTTGTTTTGTTTGGATTGAGGTTTTCCATCTCATCATTTTTTTTTTTTTTTGAGGAACTGGCAGTGATTTGCTCTTTTGATTATTATTTACTCTCAGACAAATGCCACTTTAATCATGGGGAACATTTGTGATTAATGAAGTCTGTGCTGTTTTTAATTGTGAGAGCTGCATTATGTGTATCTGACCGGGTAGTTTTGATCTGCTAAAAGTATCTCCCTCCCTGGATGAAGAAATGGTTCATTTAGTGCATCTGTACTATCAGAACTTTTCACACACAAACACACACACATATACACATGCACATTATTTTCTATCTTCATGGTTTCCCAGCACAGACATAATGCTTTCCTCAGTTCATTACCTTTACAATATTAAAAAACACATCATGAAACTCAAATATATAGATAACATTTCGGAGAACACCCTACAAATCTGTTACACAGGGTGTTGTAGGCTCCCAGTCTTGAGACCCTACAAGCATAGAGTAACAAGAGTACCCACACATGCATTCATGCCATGTGCTCACACAAAGAAAGCGTATAATGTGGCGTATCCGCACACAGAAAACTAACATCATTGCAAATCAAGCTTTGTCACAGCGTGGAGCTGAAACCTTTTCCTTGTTGAATGTCAATGAGAGTCTGTTCTTTGTGAATATTTATGTACAGTATCAAAAGAGAACAGCGTTCATTCTGGTCCATCCCCTGCAGAATTATGGAAATGCTAATAACTTTCCAGAAATAGATCTATGACATTAACAGGCATTCAGAATCACCACTGGGAGCTGTCCGTATTCGAGAACTGATACATTAATCACACTTTACACTTTAACCCACAAATATTGATCTGTTGTTAGGTGGGGCACAGTGCCTCAACGCATTGTTGTTAACTCTCCAGTGTAATGCTGGTAGTCTTTGCATCAGAAGCTGTAGCTCGAAGGAGTAAATGCATGTTAAGATCCCAGAGTTTGTTGAAGCTACAGCTGAAAGGCCTCTTGTGTTTAACGAAAGTGTAAATCAGCTGCTGGATTATTTTTTGGCTGAGCCACACTAGGTGTTGTTTGCATCTCTGTATCTGTAACAAGACACACTGCCACACCATCTGTATACCAGACAGACTGCAGCAGAAGCAGGACCAGAGTGGGACCAATTTTTTGAGCCTGGGAGTTTCATGTCCAAAACCAGACAACTGATTTTTTTTTTCTTCTTTTTAAGTTGTGGAGGAAAGTGAATAAATAATCACCAATAGTTCAACTATCTGTAGTTTTGACTAGTAAAACTTATTACTATTTCACTTCAGTCAAATCAGTGTGCTGGTTTCTTCAACTTTCTTTATTACTTTTCTCTTAAGCAGTGGACGTAATGGATTGTTTTTCAGCACACATCAGCATTACGGCAGTTCTGTTCTTTGCAAACATCTTGAGTTAATGGCTACTGATTTAACAAATCTGACCAGCTATTTATATAAAAAATATTAAAGTTACTGTGTGGAAAGATGCATTTATATATTTATCCTGTCTTCACTGAGCACTACATGACTCAGCCATATACTCAGTATTTCAGGTAGATACACAGTTTTCCACTCATTCATCAAGACAAGAAGTCTACATAAGCTTTAGCAGGTTTTAATGGGAAAATTGTAATTGTAACTGCTACTAAAATTAAGAAAAGCAAACACTAATTTTGAACTTACCAATGATTCTGTGCAGGTCATGATAATACAGCTACCTTTATATGTGGACAATTTACATAATACAATTAGCTTGTTTTTACCACAATCATGGTGTCAAGCATTTTAACCCCCTAGCCTTTTCACATGTGGGTTATCGACACAAAAAAACCCCATCTTTGTTAATCTGCTGATGTTCCTCTTTGGTAGTTCAAACAAACCAAACAAGGGTGGCTTCACACCACATCAATATGAGCTTAGACACAGTAAGGCACGGTCAAAAAAATCAGCTAAGAAAAGTTATAGCTGCGACATAAGCTGCCTTCCCAATTTTTTCCCTTTTTACTGTTCTGTTCTCCAAAAGTTCTGTTTTTTTCTTATTCTGTTTATCTGTAGTTCAAGTTTTGATTTTTACATAAACATCATTTCTACAAAGAGCTCTTTTAAAAGAGAGTTGTGTTTTCTCAGTTACAGAAGCTTTACACAGCAGTTTATGGAATCTGAGGTAATCTTTATTGGTGATTGCAAAAAGTTGTATTTATGGTAATCACACTCTTTGATATCTAATTATTTATCATACTCAGTAGCCATGGTAAGCTCAGTTTCTTTTTATCTGCTACACATTTCACTTCATTAAACAAAGAGGAAAAGCCTTGAGCCTTCCAGTGTGATAATGAAACAGCCATGCTCTTGTGTGTGCGTGTGTGTATGTTTACAAGGCAATAATTGTAAGTCTAAAGGTTGACAGTACATGTCAGTGATCTTTCTACTGGTCAAACTAAAGATTAACGGTGCTCAGAGTGACGGTCGTGGTATTTATAAATTATGTGAAATTATTTTATACTCGCTACTGAGCTGGTAATTGTAGTTTTAACACATCTATGTGCCACTGCTACAGAAAAATGTATTTGACTTAAAATATTAAAACAGTTGAAGATAAATAAGAGTAACTAGTCCAGATGATTTTTATGCTTTGAAATGCATCTGTCCATACTGTCTGTAAATAACCAATGTGCCTCACAGTTACAGACAGGTTTGGGTTTTTCATTTTTAAACCTCAAAAAAGCAAGCTAAATAGTGTAAAAAGCTCTTTTGCAGTAACACCATCCAGCCTCCACTTCTTCAAAGACATTAGTACTTAATTGAGTTATTCAATTGGTGCATTGAAGTATGGGCATCAACAACATCCACAAGGACCTGTTTACTTTAGTTTGTGTGTCTTGAGCAAAGCTTGTAAGAACTAAGCAAAACACAATTAGAATTACTAAAGGAAATGTTTACTCTACTGAATGAATCTGCTTGGCAGTGAATACTTTAGTCATACTAAGAGTAAGCATGAGGTTGTACAGTATATGACCGTAAATTACAGACACTCTTACACTCAGGGTTTGCATCACTTCTTAATAGAATCTGCAATCAGATGTTCGAAAATAGATAAGCTTTAGTGAACAGGTAATTGGGTTAAGCTGCTTTCAAGAGGAACATTGCACCCTTTAGCACTCATATTGCAAGATGCTTTGTGATGATTACTTCAGTAAATCTCCACATTGAAATTTCTTACATGCAGAAATGAAAGAGGTGATGGTGTCTGTGTTGTTGAAGTTTGCTCCCATAAAAAAAGTCATATTGGGGTGCTACTTTGTGGTATTAAACAAATTATGTCGTCCAGCAGAAATAAATCTCAGAACATTATGGCTTAAGGTTCTCTGTCAGAACACATATTAATGAGAGAATAAAGTGTTTCTTCCAAGCTCATTGCACGTGTGCTTCTGTGTAAATGTGCATGTGTCCATTGTTAATACTCCTCACCAGGGAAATTCAGAGCAAACACAGGGGTATACAGGGGAAAATTTGATCAAACTGTTGGCTTTCCTTTAATAAGACCACATCAATACCATCCTCACTCTTTCCCTGCCTCACTGAAATGGCTGGAAAGGAATGCACTCACTCTGGCACACAAGCTAGAATTGTCACATCTTTAATGTACATGAGTCAGTATTTAATCATGTTTCCGCACATTTTTCAGCACACAAAGAATACATGTTTCATTATGAATCTATTTTCAAATGTCATATCTTAATATGATTTGTGTGTTAATTACAAGGGTGAAATTTAACTCAGTTCAGGATATTGTCCATTATATGTGATCATTTCATCATAATCATCATTATACCGACTGTGACCTATTGGCATCATGTGAATGAAACATAATCAGAAACAGACTTATTTTGGGGTGTTTGCGTTATTTGAATAACAGCAAGCTCACATGGAAAAATATTTGTATGAATAACAAGAAATGTAAGTGACTTCATCACATCATGCAACATTCCACCAGATAATTATGGAATTGCAGATTCTTTTAACTTTTTTTTTAGTTAACTGTATTGCAACACAGTACAGATTAGCCATGTCACATATTTAAATTTTTTTAAATCAAACAGCCTGTGGCTAATGAAATGCATCTATCTGTTAATGAATACAATCCATGTGTCTCTGCTGATTTTGATCTAAACTGGCTCAATCACCAGTGTTTTTGGGTTGTGTGGAGACAGAAATTAAATAAACAGATATGACACAAAAAGAAAATCCTTAAAATCTTTGAAGGAGTTGAAAATGTACATGGGGTGGCACTGATCACAAGAAAAAGATGGGAAGCTGTAACGGATGCTGTCAGTATGACAGCG
Source organism: Leuresthes tenuis (assembly GCF_036924035.1). Taxonomy (NCBI): domain Eukaryota; kingdom Metazoa; phylum Chordata; class Actinopteri; order Atheriniformes; family Atherinopsidae; genus Leuresthes; species Leuresthes tenuis. Next base: position 9,897,878 of record NW_027325365.1, on the reverse strand, counting down.
TAGGAAATTATTAAAATATATATTACTATATAATAATACTGTAATAACTATTACTAATTGCACTAGGCAGCATTTGCTACAATCCTGTTTCCTCAGAATTATGTTGAAACTGTATTGAATTATTCCACATTTGCATTGTGAAGATTATATGATAGCTATCTGGTTTTCAGTTCAGAGCTATGTTTTGAGAAAATTAAGGCAGTGTTGGATGGTGAGTCTGTGGCATCAAAGGTATCGTCAGTCTTCTGTGGGTGTGTATGGTTTCTGAACCAAAAAAGATCACAACCTTTCCCAGATCTCAGTCAAATGTTGAGAGTGCCTGATCATTAAAAGGTAAATATTGCTTCACATGTAAGCTTTTTTAAAGGATTCCTTGTCAATGTTTGCTTCATGCCCTGACTTTATTTGTTTGTGTGGTCTTCCCTCTGTTTCACCCCACTATGTGTTTAAATGTAGGCTTGTTTCGATCTCCAAGTGTTGAGAGTTTGTCTATTTATCTTGCCTTCGTTTTCCCCTGTGCGTCTGCTCATTGTGTTCCATGCCCACGCTCACCATGTCAAGTTGTCAGCAGTCATGATTTTAACCTTGTTGCTGTATAGTATCCAGCCTTAACTTGTTTTCTGAATTATTGCTCAGCTGGATTTTGGTTTAGTTGCACCGGCTTCAGTTATGAGTGCTTTGGTTTGGGTCCTCCTTTGAATTGAAAATATACACTCTTAACTCAACTAGTCTTACCAACACAAATTAATGGGGTTACCCAATTGTTCAATGTTATGAGTTATGAGTCAAGTTGTTTTTACACAGTAGTTTAGAAACAATATTCAATTATGAGTTAATTCCACTTTTCTAACTTCTCTCTTAAAACACTTCAAAAGATTAATAGAGATTGAAAAGATTACAAATTGTTAGTATGTCATAGACAAATGGACATTTTGTTTTGTATAATTAAGGGGAAATTCAAAATTTGTATTGATCTAGACCACAAAATTCTGTTTGGGTCAAATATTTGTCCTTCGTAGAGTTCACATTTAAACATTTAAACTCCAGACTCTGAGTGTGAGTGTGCACATTAGACATCTACAGATATATCACCATTGGATTTAAGATTATTATCAGGTCTCTTTTGCTTTCAGTCATTCTAAGGTCAGATTGAATTCAATTCCTTGAAGAAAGTTAATAGAAAAGGATAAAAGAATAAGAGGTAACCTATTGAACTCAAAAGGCTATTTAGAAAAAAAAGACACGTTTGCCATTTTTCAGAATGGATTGTGTGTCATTACCTGTAAGGGAACATGATGTCTTAAAGGCTCTCATGCACTGCATTTAGAAAGGCTAAGAAGAGAGAAATGGTTTTATGTATAAAAGCCCCATGAAGATAATCTTCTAGTTCTATTAAGATTTAATAAAAATAATTTCATGGCAGTTATGAAATATTTCAAGGAACTTGTTTCTCAAATTCTATGTGAGGTTTCACAGACAGAGTTAAAGTGGGACATTGTGCAAATTAATTTGTCCTTTGTTTTTGTCCCCTGAGTGGCTATAGAGAATACAAAATGTGAAAAAATAATCAATCCAAACCGAGGGCAACAAATACGGTTTGTCTGTTTGTTTTGCCAAGAACTTTTGGAAAAACTGAAAATGTGCCTCCTTTGACATATCAGGTTGTGAAAGACAGATCTGTCTTTTCTTTTGTTTACTTCACCCAAAGCAGTGTCTTTCAAAAGATTTCCAATCAGTTGTGATATCTAAACAAGATTATTCCCACTCCCCAACTGGTAAACGGATCCATGGCACCAGAAGTTTTTGTCTGATTTTGTCTCCATTAATATTCAAAAACGTCTCTGAGAGAAAGTAGGCAAAGTGCATGACAAAAAGCATGTGCTCTGCTCATCCCATTGGTGGCTTATCTCTCAAATTCTGAACTTTTCCTGAAAGATTAACTGATGAATTTAAAGCTAAAGACACTGAAAAATAATTATTTTCCCCAATAAACACAGTTGAAATCAGTTATGTTAGAATGTACCATATCTGTGTCTTAGCTAACACTTGATTCTGAGGATATAAAGATATGTCGTATCTTTTAAAAAGAGGAATAACATGTTATCTTTAATCCTTCAGGCTAATAAGTTGTAACTGTGTAAGCAGGAAAGGGACAGAAGGGACACCTGACTATTGGTATCATTCTGACAAGACTGCTCTGTAGAAGGCATGTTGCGTTTTGCACAATATTGCCATGAATGAGGGTCTCCCACTAACTGAACTAGCACAGGCAGACCAGAAGGTGTTGTGCCAGAAGACCCCCATGGACCACCCCATCAAAGTGCCATCATGATGAGGCAACAACTGATTGCACAGTTTTAGTTACAGTCATTGAGCGCCTGCCCACACCAAGATGTTTTTTAAAAAACTTTTAAGCCATTTTCATGTCAAACCATTTCTTCTTTATTTCGGTGACATTACGAACTATACGGAATTAACAGCACTCGTAATTGCTTTCTTCGCTTTAGCAGTTCCTGTAATTCTACTGCTGACACTGCTAAAAATGACAGATTTTCCTTTTTGGATCTCTGAAAGCAGAACTCCAATCTCAGAGTCTGTAAAGTTGTTCGTTTCGTGCCTTGATGCCATTCTCATGACTCAACACTCAACACTCAACACAGGAGTAGAGGAAGCGTAGCCTTAAATGGTACTATTTTGGGCGTGGAGTATGCAAATTTAATATCTTCGTGCATGGGTACTTAAATGCGCACGGGTGGCATTCATCATTTACGCAGGTCGTTTACACACTTTTTCAAAAGTTAAGAGCGTTTGTTGAATCTGACGTGGCATGTTCGTAGAGACCTTCTTACGAAAAAAGTAAAGAGAAATTTAGAATAAAAATACGAAAATGTTCTTGCATGAGGCCCAATGTTCTTAAATTTTCATTTACTTTTTTGCTTTCCCTAATCTGTTGAATTTCAGTAACACTCTGGCTCTGAACATAACACCAATTCAGTGTAATGTTCAGTGGGTTTTTTCTCAGATAAATTGTAAATGGTAGAATGTACATCTGAGAAGAAGTCATAGTAGTCACACACGTGAGGCAGTAGTTTTAGCGTTTGAATCGAGTTTCTGTGCCAAACGCGTATCGCGCTGTGACAATCCCACCTATGGAAATTTTGTTGATTTCTTCTTACCTACTACTGAACCTGCATGTGCTGCTATCTCTTCAAAATAAATGTATTAGAATAGAAAAATAAATATATATATATATGTTTATCATACAGAGATGAAATCGTAGCATGATGCCACTTCTTTATCGAATCGTCATTATCTGCTATATAGTTCTCAGTTGAAAAATATGAGGGAGGTACTTCTAAAAATTATTTAAAGATAAGATTTCTGTACTCACCACCATCATTATTCAAACCAAATGGTCAGTTTTGGAATTTTTAGGTCCTCTAGTGTGACTCTGTTGTTGCTCATTTGTGGAGAATTTTCAGTATTTACTTTATACTACAAAGTCCTTTTCAGCATTCTTATCCAGCAACATTTACAGTTGTGTACAGACACTTCTAATCAGATTTTGTGTTTCGTAGCCGCAGGATGTGAATCAATTTGTTGCTCTTGTTGTTTGAACAACAGAACAGAATTTGACATTTCGAGAGAAATTATACTCTTTAAGAGTCTCAAATGAAAAAAAAGCAGAGACTCTTTGTGTCCTGAAGACTAGCATCCCCAGGCCATGTTTAAAAGAATAATATCCTTGAGAACGCTCATTATTTTACATGAAGAAAGAAAAACGCCTCCTTAGGTGGCTATTTATTTTTCATATCACTTGCTGTGTTGTCAAATAGCCTCAGCTTTTGACAACACAGAGAATCAGAGAAGTAATAGACGATTTAGTTTTGAAAGAAAATTAGCTTTTCCCTAGTCTCATTTGGAAAAGTTCATGTGATCCTCATGAATGGTGTCAGCTACACATGAAAACACAAGTTTAAAACTTAAGCCCTGCTTTATTCCCCAGTGAAATTCAGCTGTTTCTTGGCTTGAAAGACACAGATAATCTCAGCAGATAAATCCATCCTATCTGCACCTCAATGACACCACTTGAATGATGTGTTGGGGAGAAACAATGTTTACCTTGAAACTTCAAGAAGTTGTGATTATTTAAGTATATTCTCCACAGCTTATCAAGAGACATCTTTATAAAGCTCAGCTCTCTTTATCTGCACAAAAAACCTACAAAAGTAACTGAGGTTAACTGTTGTCTAATGACAAGCTGAGGAAGATATGCATCCAAAAAGTTTCTTTTTCTCCTTTTAGAAGCTAGATATAAAAATCAACAAAAAAGAATTTCCTCCACTAAATGATGGCAAAAGCTCAACACATTTTAGACTATATTTACATATGAAAGGTCAGCTTAGCACATCTGTTATTTCCCTTCCTTCACATTACAAGATACAGGAGCAGCAAGGTGCAGCCACAAATTCAATGTTTATTGCTGTGACAGGGTTCTCTTCCTGGGAGGCGGGGAGTGTATGTGGAAAATTTGCCTCTGGTGTCTGAATCATTACAAATTGTGCATGAGTTCAATACTCTTTGTTTAGATTTTAGTGTTTTCAATCAACCTATCATCCAATTTTAGACCTAAATGTATGTCTTCCAGCTCTCCTGCTATCATAAACACTCCACATTTATGCTTCAATTCAGTCTAGTCTCACCAGAAAATGTGCAATTCACGTTTTCCAATGAGGCTGATGTTTATCCATCACTATATCATGATAATGATTGCATAATTCAAGCGTAATCAATGGTTGTAACTATGCCAGGCGTAACAGTGTATATTTTTCAAACTCTTATCATGTAATTTTTGTAACATCTGTGCATGTTTAGCTCTTGTCCCTCACCACTTGTCAGTGAAAATTAAGTAGAGGTGAAAACATTTTGCAGGCTAGGTCACAAACTTATGGTGTGTTCCATAGAAATCTGAAAATTAGCGCCTTTGCCCATCCTTTTTGGGGGGAGAATCAACATTATCAAATGTGGAACGAAGCGTGGAACGCAAGGTGGTAACATACAATGCAAGATGCCAAGCATTAATGTTGTTATGTTTCATGCATGCAGATGCTGACTGAGCCATCAAGACGTAAACTGGAAAATAGTTGTGCAGTTGTGGAGACTTTCCTGCGATACTACAGTGTTTTGCATTGTGAATCAACCCAACTATTGTATGCTCTGTCAAGAGATTGAGTTGCAAAATTAGAAAAAGTTTATGACAGATGACATCTCCTGAAGGGATTCAGAAATGCCTACACTGTTTGCCATATTAATTTAATTTCTGAAAATGAATTTTCTCATTTGCAACTTTTATGTAATAAAGCCTCCCAGTAGTAACCAAACAGAGATTATTATTCTTACAGATTAAAGATATTTTTCTTTTCATTTACAAATGTGCCTAAATATGTTTCCTGCAAAGCAAGGTCAATTAACAAGCCTGTGTTGTTTGATAATGAAATAGTTTATTTTAAAACTACATGGAAAAGAAGATAAGCAGGAATAACAACTTCAATCAGTTTCCATTTTCACAATCTCTCGAATTTGTTGATTACAATGTTTGGATTTAAGTCTCAGTTAAATTCTAACTACAACAAAGAGTATTTATTTTGCTACCTGATTAGACTTCCAGATGAAAAGCTAAGCTTAAGTACTGAACATAAACGGCATAAATACAATTTTCACTCAGCAGTATGTGGGATTCTGATAATCATCACAACTTTATAGACTTTGTGTGTGTGTACATGTGCATAACTGCTAAACTAGGTTTTTTTTTTTTAAACACTCTGTAAGATAATTCCAAAATATGAATCAGGAGGCTATTCCTCATGCCTGGACCATGTTTTGTGTGTTTTGCAGGGAGGGCAGGACATGAAACCCAAAAAGCCATGAAATGGAGACTGTATGGGAAAAGTAAAGTTTTAAACTAAATTATAGAAAGCAATCACAGCCTGTGGGTTTTGCTATGTTGTTGGTTCTGTTTTAATGTAATTTAGTCTTTCTGATTTCCATGATTTCTGTGTCAGGCTTGGTTAAGTTCATGATGTTTTTTTTAGTTTGTTTTTTTGTTTTGTTCAATGTCCTGTATTGTTTTATTCCTCTGTCTGTTCTTTCAGCTTTTTCACTTGGTCTTGGTTTGTACTCTTCCTCTACACCCGGCTTCAATCAGCCAGTTACTACAACTATCCTTAGTTTTTAATTAAAGCCCTCTATACATACTCCCTGGCTTGTTTCATTCAGTGCCTATTTTTATTGTTCTGTCTCACCTTGTTCCAAGCTTGATATCTCTCTTCCTTTTGTTTCAGATTCATTTGTCCTCAGGACCTCCTGCCACTGCACCACTTTCAGTTTTGTTTTGAATAAAAGTTTGCATATTACCGTCACCTGTCTTCCTTTATAGTTTCAGTCTGCATTTGGGACCTGCATTTCTCCTCTTATGGGAAAAGTGCTACCATTTGTAGCACTCAGGCTATATAGATATATATAGATAGATAGATATTTAAAAAAATATATATTTTTCATCTATTAAAGCTGATAATCTCTTCTTTTACGACACTTTAATGGAAAGGCATGAGACAATTTCCCTAAAGCTGAGTTCAACTCTATGCAGTGATGTGCAGCAACGGCTTGCAAGATGATCCCCAAGCAATGCAAGGTAATTAGAAATATTGTGTATTTTGCTTCTGTTGGAGAAAGTCACCAAGGCAGCTAGCAGCACAGGTTAAGCAGCTGCGCTCTGCTGCCTGAGATCCATCTCTTTGATGACACAACTCTAAATTGACTTAAGGCTTCACTGACATGCATGATCAAATTACTTAAATTTCAGTGGTTATCTTAACAGTAAATTAAATCATAAAAACAAAGAGGTTACAAAGTCATGAAAATGACTCAGAAACTAACATTTTTGAGAAATGTGGTGAGATTTTGTATTCATGAGTAGTTTCTCAGTCATTAAACTTCCCAGTAAGTTATCAGCATGTCATCAGCAACCTTTCCTACACTGAATATTTATATGTAGACAACGTTTTTTATTTTTCAAACACATTTTCACTCGACAACTGTCTGATCTGAAGTAACAAATTTATCTTGTTTAAAAGGAAAACTCTGTCTTTGTGACTGTATGGAGATGTATTTGGTCTATTGTACCTTTGATGGACTCAAGGAGGAAATGTATTGTTTCATTTAATGTCAAGTACCCTGAAGAATACTGAGTGGTCAATAATTCTATATGACAAGCAATGTTGAATATAAAAGGCATACTATCTTATGGTTTGTTATTTCCACAGATGTCTTCATGTGTGGTGAACCGCTTACCAACTAAAGAAGAAAAATCTCTGCTACCTTAAAGATGTTATTTTCAGATTTCGAACAGGATACCTCAATGTACCAATTTCATCAGAAACAAGATACACTCATTTTAAGACGATGAATGATATTTTGCCTTGTAATAATTTAAAACAAGATTTAACTTGACACAAACAATTGACTGAAACCATAGGACATGTATTGCTATGTCTTTACAAAACCATTTAAAAAATCTTTTCAAGGCTGGATGTTGACAAAAGATTCTCAATCGCACTGTAGAATATAATGACATCATATTCTAGACCAAGAAAAATATATGAAGTACAATGTGTTGATAATTGTTTCCAAACAATTTATTTACAGATGTAGATTTATAAATGCCAGAAACACATTTATCATTTTCATGAAAGAGTTAGGCAAGATCTTTAATGTAACGTTTTATTTTTTCAGTAATGTAAACCTATTTATTCATACAGCATGTAGCCTTGTTATTGTCAGTACCATCATCCTGGATCTGCTATAGGGCAAGCTCTTCCAGCATGAATGCGTCTGACTCCATTCGTTGATTGACCCGAGAGTTCCTGTATGACAGAAGGCAGCACATGAGACTGGAAAACACATCTCTGACTCCTGCACCTTCCCCACCAGCTTCTCTCAAGGCAGCATTCTTTCCACTTTCCACTCTTCTCCCTGTACACCAACAGCTGCACCTCTATTCACCAATGTCTCAATCACATGAAGTCTGCAAATGACATTAATGCGCTCATCTCTGGTGGTGTTTAGTCCGCCCACATGTGGGAAATGGACCATCTGGTGAGCTGGTGCTGCCAGAACAATTTGGATCTGAAGACTGTGAAGACAGTGGGGATGATCTCAGGGAAAATCAAGCTCCACAGTCAACAGAATTTTGGGGAGACCTGTCATCACCCAGAAACATGAAGAAGAGCCTAGCATTAGCTCTCTGACGTGTATCTCCTTCTGCAGGTGACAAGTCCATCATGACTCTATCCTGAGCTTCTTCATTACAATGGTGCCACTGCCAAGGACAAAGGCTGACTGCAGCATGTGGTATGTTCTGCTGAAGTGATTGACTGCCATCTCTATGACCTGTATGCCTCCAGGACCCTGAGGTCAGCAAAAAAGATTGTGGTTGACCCCCCACACCTCCATATGTCAAACATTTTAAGACACTTAAAGGCAGCAGTCTATAAGGAACAAATCGTGCAGCACAATATTCTTTTTTTTCTGGAAGCTTGGTAACATGGTAAAGGGACCAGCCTTTAAACATTAGACTTTTGCTAACTCAGGCGTGTTTGCATTTAACTTGTCTAATGTACAACTACAAATTTTCTTTGTCTTTTTCTTTTATTTGAAAAAAAAAGGCAAAAACAATTTTGAAAAATATAAAGTTGACCTCTTTATGGACCCAACTTCTTTACAACAAACATAAATTAAGCTGGTTGTGATCTTGCTTTACATTGACTTCTTTCTCAGTGCTATTATAATGTATTCATGTCCCTATTCTCACTTAGCTGCTTTCATGTGGTGTCAGATATGGTTGCAATCAACACACTTCCTATGTAACATACATGCAGTCTATACATTACACAGACCAAGGACAGACTATAAAGAAACAGTAGACAACAGGATGTAATTGGATTATTCATCTACCTAAACTGCATATGCTGGAAACATGTTCTTGATACTTGGAATGAATAAATTTGCAGACATGCAGAGCAGCTCATTATTCGCAGGTCTGCCTTACTGTCCAGCTAAATCACCCCTGGCTCGCCGTCTGCAGACCAGTGTTCAATTTTTACCTCACTTGACATGTACCGCACATTACAACTGTAATTGCTGGATTGCACAGCACCTCAGTGAAAGAGGCAGATGGGGAGCCCTCATTCAAGACCTTCCTTACTAACAAGAATTTAACTTTTTAATTCAGCTACGTAAAGACCCATGTCTTCAAACTTTGCATCATTTTAACTTGTTTTTCTTTTACTAGAAAGATCAATACTGGTGAGACATAACAAATGTCATCATCAGTAGATAACTATATCATTTAGCAACTGCTGAGAATAAGGGATGAGTTGAAGCGGTCAGAATCTGAGCAACAGTTTTTGAGCGCAAACAGCTTTAGAAAAAAACTAATTTATGAACTGAGGGCAGGACTGCACAACCTGCAAAAAGGTAGACACTCATGAACAGCAAAGAAGAATTTTGTCCTTTGAAAAATTTTTTTTTTTCCTTGTCTCATTTGTGGTGTAGTTAGAAAGAAATGACTTCTTGATGAGTTTCAGTGCATGACGAATATTAACTATTGGGAAAATTATCCATATGTCACCGCCTCCATTTTGTTCAGATTATCGTGTATTTGAAGTTGGGTGAAGTAATTTGTCTCTAAATTAATCCACCACAGCAAATGAAGGATGGAGGTCTGCCCTTAATTATATGATAATAAACATCTTTGGTATTTACTGTGACTTCATAAGAAGACAACCCATCTCAAGCGTTTAAAGCACCAGGTCACTATAATTTTGCATAAAACACTTCTAGTTATAGGCTGTAAAATAAAGGAACAGTTGAAGAGAATAAAATCAGTTATAGATTTCAGTCCTGGACACTTGTGGTCACCATGGCAACCACCAATGTGGCTTCTTACAATGGGCATTGAGCAGGTACTGTTTCTTCCCAGAAAAACAACAAAAGAGAAGCTGATGCATGCTTACAATTCAGCCCCAAAAAAGATTAAAAAAAAACGAATGACCATAGAATAAAAAGGTTAGTCTGATGCTGTCTATCTTTCTTTCTTTGTGCACATTTTTAGTATCTCATTAGGAAAGTTTGATAAAAAATATTTTTAAAAATGGGTTTATGCATCACAGGAGCAGGTAACACCTTTGTTGTTTGTTTGCTTCTTTTTTAAAAATAACTTGGTTACTTGAGTACATGAAAAATATTAAAGATAGAATTACAAAAGATAACTCTAGATTGCATTCATCCTGTCATGTGAATCTATTAAGACTGTATCACTACTATATCCCAGAGTTACACAACAAGCTGGAAAACATAGGTTTGGTATGTTGGTATATTCTCTCAAGAGAACAAGTCAGGATCTTTAGAGTTGCGGGAGCACCCAGTCAAGGGATCTAGGCTAGCTCCTGAGTTTCTGACACAGCGACCTTTTGGATGTACAAGTTGGAGCTGTAGACGCTCAAAACAAGTTAGGTCTCCTGAGTGCTCACCTGGGAACTCATACCTAAGCCAAGCTTGTGGTCGAATGAGCTGAGAACATGTGTTAGCCAGCCAGGAGCCGGGTGCTAGCTCTGCTTGTAGCAATACTTTATCTGTAAGCAGTGCTTTACTAAGAGTGTTGAAAGCCATCGAGAGTAAATACATTACCATTCTGGCATGTGAACTTGTGATCTTGTAAAATTTTGCTTCCTCTCCTTTGATTTCACTCTCTGGTTCAAACAATTTTATCTGAATTACCCAAACATTACAAGTGTCGGCTGCGGCAGAGGAATTGTGATTGGAGCTGTGATTGTGATTGGAGAAAAAGGTAGTTGTGCCAAGCCATATCAAGACCATTAGTTCTTTTTTTCTGGCAAAAACTTTACAATTTTGACAAATGAAGATACGGTTTTAAAGGGATTATTACCTTTCAGGCAGGTCTTAAGATATACCAAATGGTTACCAAAGATTATATGAGTATTACATGCATTTAATATAATAAAATTTCCTAGATGAAACTCCTGAGGTATGACTTCAAAATGATACAGTAATAAGATGGAACCACTGTACATATCCTTAGATCAAGAGAAATTACAGTTTATGTTTCTGTCAAAAACTCAAAACAAAAGGCAGTGTGAAAGTGTCTCCATGTGTAGGTCTGGTAGAATGCTTTCAAGGCACATCAAATCATTCAATACTTCAATACTAAATCATTCTACATCTCAAATGAGATTTTTATCGGAGTTGAGGCACTGAAGCAGTTATTGCATATCTTAGGAAAATTGCCCTATTTCCATCCATTCTTGACTTGTATTTAGTTCATGTAAGGCTGCATATTTATATAATATCACAAAATAAGAGAAGGAACAAAATGCTTCCTTCCTGGTTTTTGGGAATCAGCAGGGAGTCAGAGGATTTTAGAAAGTCAGACCAGAGGCGATTTATGGAATTTTTAACGATTGAGATGATAAAGAACTCTAATGAGGCCGCTCAAATGCTGACAGGAAGAAAAAGCCGCTGCCGTGAGCGGCCCTCAAATTTTAGACAAAAGCTCAGAGGAGACCAGATTTTCCAGAATATTAGTGGAATAATTACAAAAATTTAATGATTTTTGTTTTATAAGACAGACAGATTTAACAAAATACAAGATGAAATTTCACATACAAAGATTTTAACAGAGTATCATAGTGATATATTTTAGCCTTTTACATGACATATTCTGACAGTACCAGTGAAGCAGGCTGATACTCAGTCAGCTGTATAGTTGGGTAATAATAACAGATAATTTATCTCTCTTTACAAACTGTATCATAGCAGGGATGCTGTACATCATCTGGGTGGTGTCTTTTATGAAACATGGAGAAAAAAAACATCATCAGGATGGTGAGCCATATGAGCTGCATACATCAAGCAATTTTATATTGAATATTTGTATTTATATTTCATCAAGACTGAGTTCCATATTTTAATGTTTAAGTAGCACAGTGACATGCTGCTCCAACCTTTTTTTTCTTTTTGATAGATATTTTGAGACAAAAAACCCATAAAGTTGGATATGTGTATTGGAGATGCTGTCAAGAAGAACTGAAAATAGTAGCATCTTATCTCTGTTAGGGTGATTTCAGACAGAGAAACTGACAACTATCAACATGCACTGTGTCAACACATGGATTTTACGTCATCTGAAGCCTGTCAAGCTACAGCTTTATAATATCTCTTCTCAGCAGCAGGAACATTGCTCTCAAAGGATCAGTGTCTAGATATTAAGAGGATCTATAGTTTTATGATGCCATTTAATTGCTGTATTTTCATTATCTTTAACCCTTTAGTTCAAAAAGGGGATTCTTGTGCCTCATGCAGTTGAATTTAATGAATAGCTTTTGTCCTTTAACATTGGAGTGATAGTCACCAAAGGTTTTCTGACCTTTTTGGAAAGCGAGGGGTAGTCAAGTTGCGGCAGTTTGCAGTCTCACTGCCAAAAAGGCCACAACTATTTCCTAAACACTGCTAGTTTGGGGATTAGCCTATGTTACATTCTTTCTGTCCTGCACCATGCTAAACGTCCTAATCAGACTCTACATACAGAACAACTAATGGGTCAATCCATGTTAACTGATAATGATCAATTTAATAAATTTTCTTGGAAAAGAAAAACAGTCATGGTAAATCATCGCGGGTGGTGGTGATGCAATGGAATATAATCTCAAATTAAGCCCAATTCTAACCAATCTAACCAATAACAGTCATAATCTAATTGAAATGAAATCTAAAGTAGTCTAATTCATACATTGGCAATAAGAAAAAGTTGCAGAGCCAAGAAAACCAACAAATTGCATCAGTACATTTCCTCTGTTCTATTAAATTGAAGAAGCGATGGTGGAAAGAAAAAAAAAAACTTCCTCTTAACAAGAAACAACCTCTTGCAGAACAGTAAGAAAATATGGACAATAATGATATAAATACATGTGACACAGGAATCTCGAAACTCCTCTTTTTAAACTGTATTTTGTTACAAGGATATATTCACAGTATATTCTTTCTCCCTGTAGTACTGTAAAGACATAAATACATTTCTGCATTAAGACAAAAATAGAAAAGTAGAAAGGTTCCCTGCTTTTAAATTCCTCTACTGATATTCATTCACTTTATGCATCCCAGTAGAATTAAGGTAGTCACTGTGTTATTTATACTGCATATCTTATGGTCGTCCTATATAAAGTCCTACAGTCTTGAAACTCTGTTTCAATATATCACAATTTATCATAACTGCACCTGTCTGCTCCATTGTCATGTTAACAACACTTTCAGCCATAAAAATAAACACACTTTGACCATTTTAAACTGTGTCATCATGAATTTCGACACAACCTTGCAGACATTGAGACAAACAAAATAGCCAATTTCTGTGGTTAGGCTTCTGGGACATGAGGTCTTTTTTTTTTTTAAGAGTAATCACACAGTCTTATACTCCCTTTTACATGACTTTGTCTCCAAACCTTGAACAGAATAATCCTTTTTTAATCAGGCCATGTTTTTGCTGTTGCTGGAGTTGTTTCTGTTTCTTTGAATGTGTCTGTGAATGTAGACCAAGAGAGGAATGGTGGGTGAGTTTTGGTTTGCCTGATTGCATTAGTGGATGACTTGTTTCTCATTGACGTTTCCTCTCATTTTTTTAATTGACTCCAGCTTGAGAGGTTAAAGCAATATGACAGCATGAGTGAACGAGTGCTAATCAAGTGTAAGTGTGGAAAAATCTTAGCCTTGCTAAATGTTCATCTTCCTCTTTTCTTGACTCATTTCTCTTTTCCACTCCTCTGCTTGTTGTATTGCTACACTGACATGACATATCATTACTGGCCAGCCTTTACTGGGGCCATACTAGTCACTGAATAAATCACTTAGACACAACTAGGTTAGAAAATAAAGAAGCCCTGCTCCAGCATACAAGAATACATGTATACATGGGTGTACATAACATGCAGAAGTTGTCACAGTAGACCAAAACCACTGTAACCTGATTAGATCGAGAGGACGGTGTAGACCTTGTACTGTCATGAGCATAATTTTAGGCACTCTTTCTAATCAAAACACAAATGTATTTCCCTCTTACATACCCACACATTTAAATTACATCCACTATACACATTTTTGTGAATCAGGCTGTCACAGGTTCACATAGACTACAGGTTTATCATTAACATCGTTCTCTCTCTTGCTGTGTTTTGCCCCCTTGGCTTAATTTTCATCTCTTTATTCACCTCCCTCATCTTCATCTTTGAGACATTGTCTTTTTTTCTCTTATTGATATGTAGATTACTGAGTTTTATTGTCCATTTTTGCATTGGCTTAAGTGCCAACACTTGTCTATTTACAATGCCAAGTAGGTTTTCCATTTGTCACTGTTAAAGCCCATGTTTCATTACAACAAGTGTTTAAGTGACGTGCTGTTAAGGTGTTTTGTAGAGTCTGCAGTTTGGCAAACTATCACCATCATCAGGGCTGCGAAGAGAAAGTCACAGCTCTTGAAACAATAAGATTGCTACACAGCAAGTGGTAAATAACTATGAAACTGGTTTATGTGGGCATTTTTGTTCAATTTGAAATATTTACACACACACACACACACACACACACACATATATATATATATACATATATAACTTTAAGTGAACTTTTACTGTTCTAATTTTGATGTACATTCACACATTTTCACAGACAGCATTAATCTAAACATTATACAAACAGGTGTTCAGTATAACAGCAATGGCTGCAAACACATTGCGAATATACATGGAGTCAATTCGTAGCGTTTTTGTTTTGCAACAGGTATATGTAATATATAGCTGTCTTAATCCTTTCTCCATCCCTCATGTATTGGAGTCACAGCTCACTCGAGCAATGCCACCTCTAATGCAGACGCGCCTCCTGATTTGCACTGTAGCTGCTTAGAGGTAATAATTACATTGCCATTAGAGCAAAGGGAGACGATATGAGAGAGAGAGACCTATTTACTCATTAAATTACACAACATAATGTGACTTTATGCTAATTGAAAATATGGTCAACCTCTATCTCCCATGTGAGTATTAACCCAAATTATTTATAGAGGTAAACAAAGCTTAGTCTTATTTAGCCTCTTCTTTCTCAGCATGCTACATTTTCACATTAATTGTCAGGGACATCCGTAGGCTAAAAGAATAAACCATACAACTTCAGTTTCTAAGCATTGCTATTTTTGCACAGGATTTTCTAAACCTGTGCTTTGGATTTTGTTCTTGTTTTATTGCTCTTCTAGAGCCAGAAACTCCGGCATCCATTAAGTCACAGCACAGTGACCATGTGACTGGCTCACAGGTACTTAGGTGGTTAATGGTGCTTGTCCTCTGGCTGCTTGCTGAGGCACAGATGAGCTTCAGTTAAAGATCCTGCCACCTTCTTGTGTCAGAATCATTCTTCTTTACATCTTGTTTGATGATGATGTGAAGTGAGCACCACAAGGGAAAAGGGGGCGCTTGGCTCCTGCGGTAACACGTTTTATCGTAAAACAAAGGCTCGAATCTCTTTACTTTTTGTCTTCCATCCTCACAGTGGATGTAAACTAAGTTTCAAAAGAGTGGCAGGTGAAAAAGCTAGATGAAAGAGTTTTTGTTTGTGATGTTGAGCTCCAAAGGCATTTTCAGGGTAAATTGTGTTTTTTTTTCTAAGACAGAGATGATCACAGTGCATCGGAAACACCCTTAGAAAAATAGTCTATTCACAGCTGGATAAAAAGTTTTAATCCGCATTTTGATTTTACAGAGGTTAGAAATTAGAACCACTCTAGCCTATAGTTAAACTTGCTACTCAATACAGAGAAGTTGAATATTAATATGTCACTAAACCCCACTGAAAAAAGGAGTGAAACAGGAATGAAAAGGCACACAAAATTTCCAGTACACTGACGATTTTCTTTCTTGAATGCACCAATGTGACGTTTAAAAAAAAGACTGCTCATCAAGTGGCCACCAATTGAGTCCCGCAGTGCGTTTTGTGTGGCTTTTTGGGCCTTTTAATTTATATTTTGCTGGAGTATCACAGACAAATGGATCAGATCTCAGTAAAATCAGCTTTCGACTGTTAGTCACCAATTTCTTCAAAAGTGTGATTTGTGAGTTTTTGGACTCTTCTCAGACTTCGGCCAAACGTCTAGCATGGCAGGAGAAGAGTTGCAGAGCGAGGAGCTAAGTGAGTCAAAGTGATGCACTGAGGGGGATGAGGAAACTTGGAAAAGGAATATAACAAATTGATAAGAAGCATTAGGAAAAGCATGGTAAGCTCTGTCTCAGGAAATTGAGTAGAAATTAGTTGAGCTTTGGCAGCAAAGAGAAAACTGCAACAGAAAGGAAACTGAAATATTTTAAGTTTGCAAAATCCTAACAAACTTCATAAAGAGAATGTTTTTTTTAAATGCCACTTTCTCCTCAACATACAGGTTAGAAACAGAACCATTTAGAATCACCAGGACCTACTTATATCCTAGTGTAACCTTATTGTCAAGAGAGGGACTTATTTGCATGACAGATTTGCTTGATTATGATGGTGGATGGTTAAGTTGATTGAAAATCTTGTAGTTTCTGACCTCCTGCCAATCAGTCGTGTGGAGTGAACACGCTATGACTTCAAAGGTCCCGATCACAAGAGAACAACAAGATGTGGACGATCCAACAAAGCTGAAAATTTTGTAGTCTGGTTTGGCTTCAGTCATTAAAGTTTACAACAAACCTTCAGCTGAGATAAAATACTTTTAAAAGCAAAAACAATTGCTTTGGGTGAAAAAAACAACCTAAAAACATCTGTCATGGCTCAACTAAGGGTCAAGAGGTTCAAGGACCACCTCATAAAAAAAAGGAGAAAAAAATGAAAGATTAGGCATAACATTAGGAAATAGAGTCATATGACTTTATAGGATATCCCTGACTGTTTTCACAGTAATTACCTCCAATTTCTTGCAGTCTGTCTGAATTATCTTTCCCTAATTGCTTTCTACTTCAAATCCAAGAGCGGTATGTGTACTCCGTTATCACGTTAAGATGCTATCCGTTATCTGCAAAATGCAAACTTATAATATACTAAATATACTATAATAAAACTAATATTTCAGAATATCTCTATTGTTTTTACATCAGGAGCACAGGAGAATGCACAAACTGAGGAAAAATCACAAGATTCATGTGACGTCAAGGTGCTCTACTGACAAGCAGCAGTGCAGGATTACGTTTTTTTCAGCACCCATCAGAGTCCAGAAGATGTCTATTTTTTTGTTTTTAGAGAGAAGCACACAGCTTCGATGAGTGAGAACAGCATAAAAAAACAGCCTTTAATCTGGAGTCAATAAATAAGAAGCTCTTAACAGTGTCTGAAGTCTGAGAAAAAGCCAAACAATGCATCTTTGCTTGTTTCTCTGTGGGACAAGAGGAGAAAGAATAATACAAACAAATTTCTTGAATATCCTTTTATGATCTTAATACCTTGTTTGAGTGGATGGAAGCTGAAGATACCTGAGGTTTTGTAACTTTTTATATGTTTTTGGATTTAGACAGTTTAACTAATTGCTTGACAGATTTGTTTATCCTGAGGGATCATTTCAGTTTTCCTGCATGTCTAGCCAGGATCAAGTGCATCTGCTCCTACATGCAACACTTGGAAACCAGGGTAACAGCCAAAGCACACACACACATACATAAACCAGATATAGTGACATGGATTACATTTCCCTGTAGGGCTGACATATGGGCCCGCTGTATGCCAAGGCCCTGCTGTGCCATTTCAGACTTCTGGCACACAGACAAGTCTGAAGTGCAGGTAGGAGCCATCAATTGCCGTGAGATTTTTTTCTCTTAATGTATCTAAAGCAACCTCACACAGCATAACCCTGTTTTCCATACATTGCTAAAAGATCCAAGATCAACGGGCTGATCCGGGAACAACTGATTCTGGTTACAGTAATCCAATTTGCTTGGTTCTTTTAGCCCACTTGAGAATTTGATTAGTACAGCTGGATTCAATATTCTGAGATGATTGCACACTCCCACGATCATTGACAGTTCTACTGTTTGGAGGAGTGACAAAAGGGAGGGTAAAATAAGCCCAACAGAGCAAGAGCTTCTGTTGGATGACTGTGAGGATTATGGCAAGTTGATTCTCAGTTAAGGTAACGCCACAAAAACAGCAGCAACTTTCATGCCAAAGTATCAAGACACAAAGTACAACAAAATACAACTCTACTCTTCAAAGAGATGTGTCATGGAGAACTGCTGTGCTGATAGGTGATTACTGTTGTGTTATGGTTCAAAATATATTCTCAACCTTTAAGAACAATTATCAGACATTCAGCAACAATCATCCTCAATTTACTGTTTTTAAAAAAAATGTATAGGTGGTATTAAAGTATGATCACAGTGTTATATTTCATTTGCTGGCACTGTGCAGGATTAAACAGAATTCACACTGCAGAACATGTTTTAAAGAAAATTGTGAAAAACTGGCACAAAGGAGGCAACTTTGTATCACAATCAGTTCTATTTCTCATGATTTCCACCCCACCATTTAAAATTTGATCATTCTGTGAGTTTATTGATTCTTCTTCTTAAGATTTCAGAAACAATTCATAGTTTATTATTTGATTAATTCAATTCCAGACATAAAATGTGTTCTATGTCAGCAGCTTAACATGGAGTTATGTCTGATCAGTAAAAATAGCAGAAGGAAATTGTTTTATGCTGCAAAGCAGACAGTTTCTAATAACTTCCACAACAGGCTGCACCCACTACTGGCATGATTCTTATCTTTCTTATACGAATATATATATTTTTGTGGCAGACAGTTGTAGATAGTAGCTCTGTGTTACACATCACCTACACCACAGATTCTACGTAGTTTAATTTTCTTCCACTGATATAAGAATAAAGAATAAAGTACTGCTGCTGACCTACCCTGTGGTCAAAATATTGTTAGTGTCAATCTTTAAGGTCTCAGCTGGTCCCAGTGACACTAATGTGTTGTTTGCTTTGTTAGAGCCTCTCAGTTTTTGTCATTTTGCAGTTATCACCTTCTAATTTCATCCTGCATCTCCACGTCCACAACTCATATTCATACTCAGCGGTTGACTGCTGTGGCCCGCCACTGCTAGTTAAGGCTTTTAGCCAATCTGATTTCTATAAACAAGGCAACATGCTGCACCTGACTCCTGCTTTTAGAATTTAAATTTATCCTTGCTGTCTCTCAAGACAGATTTCTAATGTGCTCATTGTCTCTCTTCAGACTCAAGCTGCATATAAACAAATTAATTGTTTTCTGTGAAGTTTTGAAAGTGCCATCGGACTTCATAACAAGCCAAATCCTTTTTTAATAACTAATGGCTACATATACTAACACACTGCTCCATTGTCTGTAATGATACACCAGACTAATCTCCATGATAGACTTAATGCATCTTGACATCCCGCCGGGCTTAAACAACCTGGTTATTAATTCAAGGCACTCAGTGTTATCTATCGCAGCTCATGCGGTAGATTTCTGTCTCCACTGTCACCTTTGCTGGTTTGATTTTCCTCAGCCTATCCAGTGAACACTCTGTCATGTGGAGGCTTGCTCTTTTCACCAGATTTAAGTGGGGGTGTAAGAATTGAGTGTTAGGATAATGAAAATGAAGCACAAATGTGTGAATACTGAAGGTGTGAGCATGTCCGAGAATGTCTGGGTTAATTTGTGTGTGGAAGTAGTTCACGTGGCATCTCCTGTATCTTTTGGCTGTGTTATGTGTGGTGACAGTCGTCTGATGGGGCTCAAATACTTACCTCAAAGCTTAAATCAAAGTCGGTCAATGACAATTATTTTCATTTTTATTGGTATTATTAAATGTTTAAAATGAGCCTGTGTGTTAACTCGGTATCTCTTAAAATTCCCCAAATTATGTTACACAGTGTGAAATACTTTTTTTTTTCAACAATTCCATTTTGCAATGCTGTACAATAGTCACAAGAGTGACTGTGTTTTTTTATTTATTACTTAGCATTTACCAGTGGCGCAGATGGGATTTGGATGAATCTAGTGGGGACAGGCCACCAGAGTCATATATATCGATAATAACCGTGATATTGAACTAATTAAAAGTCTTACTTAATGATAACTGACTGTTTTGGTTTTTTTGCCTTACCAACTATTTCAAGTGTAATTCAATTCCAAAAAATAAGAAAACAAAAAAACTTAGAAAAACAAAAATAAATTATTTTTGTTGTTTTCACAATATTGTTATTTTATGGCAACAATAAGTGTGCGGTAAAAATCTGATATCCGACAGCCCTAAAGTAAAATCATTATTTTTTCACATTTTGTAAAAAAAGAAAGAAAGGCAGAACTTGTTTTTCTGATTTTGTGTTGTGCACAAAGATGAGTTTGTTAGCAGAAGCCTCCCATGCCAGTCGACACATGCAGGTAAATAATCATGAGCTGCAGCTGGTTAGTTTGTCTGTGAGGTGGAGGCTCATTTTTCTCTGCTGCCATGCACTTTAAGACAGGAGCTGACCATTGTGGGAGCCAGTCTGATGAAATGCAGGAAATTATGTGACTTACCAGGGTATCAGCAGCAGATAATCCCTGCAGGTGACACATCTGCAATGTGGATGAGACAACAGGTAGACAAGACAGTACAGGAACTGAAAGGGTATTAGAAATGTGGGGGGAAGGAGTAATGGAAATTCTGAGCTACACCTGTCTGGACAAGAACACAATATATTCATTAGACGTCTCAGATCAGGAAGAAGTGCTCTGTATTGCTGGTAGGCTGATGGTTCATTCAGATAGTTGTGACGGCAAATTGATTGACAGAATCTCTACGGTGACCAAGAGGTTAATATATACCTGTGGTGACAGACTCAGAAGATTCAAATCACTGTAAAAGATCCAATATCTTTGAATATATAGCTTAGATTGGTTGTATTTAACACTTTGGTCCCAGAGTCTTCTGGAAATAAAGGTGGGGAGGGGTTTGCTACACTCTGGGTAAACAGATCCAGAATGTTATTCAATGTGAAATGCTAAAAAATGATCAAATAACTAAAATCAAATGGTGATATCATCATCTATGGTACGCATGATCAAAGATGTAAACAATGGAAGAGACTGAGCAGCATTGAACTGTTGTGGTCTTTAGGCACTTGGGTGGCACTACAATAAAAGCAAACATCATTTTGTGGTGAAAAGCCCAACATGGTCTCAGTAAAACTGTTTATTGCCGCATCGAAAAATAAAAGCTAAAACTCAATATTTTGAAGAAAAATACCAGCCTTATTGTCAATGTTAAACTGTTCCCATTTACAAAACCACTTGCCAAACTTGTTTTTTTCTCCCACCTTGTCTTTATTGCAAGAGTGTAAACATTTATCTTTGATATAAGACAGTGAAAAGAAAGGATGATGCAACTTAAAACATGCCCCCGTTCCATGTTTTTTAAACATGATGGTAGCATCATCACATTCAGAGAGAGCCACAATATTTAACACGTTTTCTTTTAATTCAAAACAGGATTTGAAAATGATTCACCGTCCTGTTTATGTTTGTATTTTACAATTGGTTCTTTTTAAATTATGATTAAGAATGAGGACAATGTTCTATATTATTGACTATCACATGACATTCACAGTGGCTTCCAGGCCTGATTCAAAGTCTTGTCTTTGCAAAGAGAAAACTTTTTCTCATTGAGCAACTGAATTTTGAATCATTGCATTTTAATGAAAATAAACTTTCTTCTTCTGTATTTGGGCACAGTTTGAAAAGGAGCTTCTTATAGTTTATTTAAACAAAAAGAAAAAAATGTTCTTCGTGTGATGATTATGTGTGCATTTCAAGAATTCAGTACAGACAGTTAACAGAAAGTTAACCGTAACAAAAAACAGGAATGGTGTAACACTTAAGCTTTAGTGTCCTACTCTATCATATGGTGGAGCATTTTCATGACTGTATTGTATTTTTATGGGAGTAAATCTATCTATGCCAACTCTACAACTCTTCCAATGTTTGTAATGTTAAAAGAAATCATATGTCATGGCATTAGTTTTTCAAATGTCATACGTTTACCAAAAAGCATCACCCCAACTGTTTGGGGCCAAAATAAAAGGAAACTAAAAAAAAAAAAAAACTTTGATTCTGATTATTTTTGCCCTAAGGAACCATAAAATGACACATTTCCCTTTACCTTTTTCTGTGCTTATTTTAAAGAGTTAAGGTATTAATGGTGGAATAACAATTTCTGAACAGCAATAGCTACAAAATCCATCTAATAAAGCTGTTTGTTGGCTGGCAAAAGGGATTTTGCAAGATGCACATGAAACAAAATTACCTGACTGATCATGTAAAGGTGGTGACCTTTGGGAAACTACTCATGCTTCATATCTGTTCAATCATAACTTCATTGTCACTGTTTCTTTCATAAGATGAGGGATAATATGAATTTATCTTTTTCTCTGTAACACTGTGGTGGGTGCATATCATCATCCATGTGTAATGTCATAACATATTGGTTATGAACCTCTACTGCCCCCTATTGGAGGATTTATCAGCTCCGGTGGCTTTACAGCAGTCCTCGTCACTGTAAATGAAGTGTTGATGTGTTATAGTATTTGATGGAGAGTCCAATGGAGAAATAATGTGTTTGCATGTTTTTCTTTAAAAACTGATACTATATATATATACATATTCAAATGAGAAGTGCTCATTGAGTCCCTCAAAAAATATTTTATTTGTTTCAGAGCAGTTTGATTTAAACCCAACAGAACAATGAACTTGTTACCTATGTAATAACAGAAGCACACTATGTGACTTCTCAAGTGTAAGAATCAGTTGTTTAGAACTAAATGACTGAAAAATATACTTTTAAACCTGACTGTAGTGTTTCAAACGTGAGCAGTGAAAAATTACTTTTCATAATTTTTTCTACTGCTGTATACATTTTCCTTTATGGAAGTCTCATTTTAAACATAGCTGGCTCTTTCTTAAACACCTTATTGCCTGAATTAAATGAATGATCAGCGTTTCTTAAGTAATACAGACAATGTCATCAACTCATGTATCTGCCCATTACAAGCACAAGACAGACTTGTCTGTGGGTGAAATTCCTCCTAACTACTAGTGTTATAAACAATAAAGATGTTTGAATGTTACATAATAAAGCCACCTACAGTTACAGTGAATCTGTATTGAACCACAACTAAGCAAATGAAGGCTGCAAATGGCCACTCGTTAATCAACAAGTGCTCGATTTGCAGTTCAAATGCATTGCATTTGACTATCACAGTCACTGAGTCTTGAATCTGTTCCCTTCTGTCTTCCAACATTTCACAAAGGTGCTCAGTTGTTGTTCTATATGTACTGAGAATCCATGATGTCCAAGTACTTGGATTCGATCACTCTGGGAAGCAAGCTGGTCCTGAGATAAAACACATAACAAAATTGCATATAGTGTTTATGTGGAAACTGCTTCTTATCATTTAGAAAAAAATAATTCTCTATTTGACAAGTTTTGAACAATAGAGCAAGAACATTAGTATTTAGTCTGAGTTTTAAAAGTGAATACAGCACATCAGTGGAGAATTACTTCAAGTCTCTGTTTTCAGAGGACTCTGCAAGAGTCAAGCTCTAAAAAACAGGCAACAGACAGGTTTTCGATTAAAATTATCTCAAAACTTCTTCCACAACCACTGTGACTGTTACTTGTGAACTGATATTCAAGTGTAAAACCAACACAGAAAGTTTCCTGAGCTCAACCTGCTTGAACAGAAGCAGGTTTATATGGTCCCACTCTGCCCCCTTTTGGCCAGGGTTATCTCACCTAACAGGGACCAGTAGGATCATCAGAAGAGGGAAGACCATCTTCATATAAGGCAGAGGATACATCCCAAACGCACACAGGATGATGAGCTGGATCATCTGCAGCGCTGTGAAGTAGTGCACCTTCCTCTGAGGCACACGGCGAATGTAGTGGGTGGGAGGATAAGAGGTCTAGACAGACAGGAGTGAGCATCATGTGGTCAAAATGCTGTTTTATGAGTTCATTCACATTGAGTTTTGATTATGTAAGAAAAGACTGATGCGAATTTGTTGAAATTAAAAAAATTCTCCAAAATATAGAATTGACAAACAACTGTTTCATTAAACTATAACGTTATGTCACAAACTCAACATACCTCATTAAAACAAAAAGTTATGTCACAACTCTGCACGTTATTCCTGCTCACCTGTTCCTTTAACAGCAGGGTCATGCGGTCCACCATCTGATTCCCATCGAGCGACGTGGCTGCGACATAAAGGAAGAGGCCGTAGAGGACAGGCTTGGGGATCCACTGCAGAGGAATGGGCAGCATGAACGCAGACAGGCCAATCAGGATGTTGGCCACTAGTGAGGTTAGACGTGTCTCCTTCACACTGACGATCCTATTAGGAGACAAAGGGAAGTACTTAAATGAACCCATTAAGTGTGTCATCTGACGAAAACACGTGTTTATCTTAATCAATGTCTTACAACTTGGGACACGTAAAAACCAAGTTCAACCAAAGAGGGATTTTTTTTACCGTCTTGGATTTAAAGGATTTGTGAAAGTATCCACTTTTCATTGAAAAAACAAAGAACAGGAATAGAATATACTATATGATTAATTTAACTCAAATAAATTATCTTGAAGAGATACCACATGGGACTCATTGTTATTTTTTTCCCTAAATAAAGTCAAATAAGAAAGGAAATGGTCATTACAAAAGTTAATACTTGAGCAATAATAAATTCAGATCAAATTGTCAAGTTTAGTTAAAGATAAAAAAGGGATTTATTAAACACTACCATATTTTTACATCTACTTCAATTACTTTTCAGACTAAATGTTCATATGTTTCTGTATAATATTACAGAATGTATTAAACAAAAAGGGCATTCTATCTGCCAAACACAAAGCGCAACTTTTAATGAAATACATTTTAGCAGGGGGTACCTTTGCCATATTTATGTCTTCTACATATGAGACAGGACTTGTCTGCTCAGTAAACTCGAAAAAAAATAGTTCTCACATCTTTCAAATGTTACATAAGGAGCTATTTTACTGCAATCCATGATGCACCTCTGACTGTTGTGAATTAGTTTTTTTGAGAGTAAAACAAATTTTAAGTGTCCATACAATATGGGGGCTTTCTACTGTTAACTAATAAGAAATCATACATATCATATAAAGACAAAAAGAATCTACCTGACATGCGTCAGAATAAAGTAAATATATCATAATCTCCAAGGTTGTCTAGCATGTTGAGCCTTTAATCCCACATGAGTGGACCAAAATAAATGGATATTTAAAGTATTTCATGTATAAAAGTCCCTGAGAACTGAATACTTGTTCTCCAAACTGTATCTAAGCTCAACAGGTTTTCCCTAAACCATGTTGATATGTTTTAGCAATTAGTTTTAAAATCACTGGCGAAAATAATCACCGGTTAGACTTACTTGAGCAGGGAAATATATTTGGCATCCTTGTTAGACAGCTCCCCACACAGAGAGTTAAGAGTTTCAACTGCCTGCATTTTGTCCTCATTTTGACTTTACTCACGTCGAGTAGACGTGTCCGTTCTCTACGTGCTGTTCTACTTTGGCAAGTTGACGGGCGTGTAGGGAGGAATGTGGGAAGGCAGCGTGCATCCATGGCAACCCCAGACAGGACATGAGGATGTTGATGAAGCCGGTCAGCATTAAGTCCCAGTGGAACGCTGTGCCTTTTAACAACCTGGTGCAAATGTATGCAGACACACACAAGTTTCAAGTGGTTTGTCAGGGTCGGAGCAGCATCACTCTGTTCTCAAGCAGGAGCAACCATTTAATCTTCTTTGACAATAAAAAATGCATTGAAATAAAAAAAGTTTTTTCCTTTTTTAAGCTCATTGTCATGGTTTGGTATTTTCAATAAAAAAAATGGGGTCTTACTTGTGTTCTGGTACATGTGTGAGTGAGATGACGATGTTCTGGTCAATAAAGATGAGCAGTGCAAGGAGAAATCCCAGCCCGACAGCACTCAGTGCATTCATTCCTGTCAGCTTTTCAAATGGAGGGTACTTGAAGATTGGACCATCATGGACATTGAATACAGGAACTAAGAGGAGCAAAAGATTTCTCGTGACATTACACACATTTGCAAAGCAGAGAATAAGCATAAAACTTGCAATGAAAGTTATGAATAAATGTCTGATGGGGAGCCTTTCCTGCTTGGAAGCTGTCTTTTACAAACATTACATTTCCTGTCTTTGGCAGGAATCAGCAGCCACAGAAGCACAGGATCAGAAAAAGGTGTTGTATGCCTAGGTTGTAACTTCAAATCTCAAGGGTACTCTTCTATCAGTCTGAAGGATCTGTACTCACGCTGTATATCAATGAAAAGGTAGGAGCCAATGAAGGAGAATATCACCACAGAGACAGGCAAAGCACAGTCAGACACCACTTCTCTGATTTTGCCATTCAGATACGGGCTGTAAGGAAAAGAAGCAATGCATGTTTCAGTTTTTCACAATGCTGGTGTGATAAACTCTATAAACAGTGTTACAGCTGTAGTTATTTTAGTGTAAAATGGAACAAATTCATGTCTGGTCTTGAAAGTTTGCCACTGAAGGGAACAATGACATTTTCAAATAAGTTTGTTTGTCTTTCTTATGTATTAAACTGTATTACTGCAGTTGAGGTAAAATTATTTTATAAGTTTGATTCTCCTGCATGACTCTCGAGGTGTGACTTTTCCCTCCTGTGGCGGTTTTAATAAGTGAGTCTTTCTGTAGATACTGTTTGCAGGAGTGGAACATAACAACAACTACATTTTTAGATCAAAAGAACCATCAGCAAGTAAAAACAACAAAACCTGTGTAATACTCCTCATCTATAAAGAGCTCCTGCATTCAGAAGATCAGATTAAAGATGTACTAAATTTGAATTTACTTCACCTGCAGAGGAGACATTGAAGGTGGATATGGTATGGTTTTTATATATTTGATATCACCATGAAACCTCCCCAGCTAACAACTCACATTAGAAAAAATTCTATAGAAATATAGAAATGAGGCATAATCCAGCCACAGTGTACTTATATGTATTACTTTCAGGAATCTGGAGGTTGGATAAATTCAAGTTCAAATTCTTGAAATTATTCAAATGAAACAATCATAACAGGAGATTTCTGATATTTATTCTTTGTCACTTAACAATTTATATTGCGCTGTCAACCCATCACAATCACCCCTGTATTCTATTCATCTGGATATGAACGATAAATGAACAACAACCTCCGTAAAGCCTTTCGGTATCTAGGCAGGAATAACAGAGGGAAGTTTGGTGGGTGTAAGTGACACTGAAAGGGATCTTACTGTTTAGAGTCTGAGCTCCAGTTTGATTGGAAATTACTTTTGCTGAATTGGCGATTTATGAATAAAACTTCATTCAATTTGACTCAATTACAAACTCACTGGATAAAGTGCCAATTAAAAAAAAAAATCCATATTTTTGTTTTAGAAAATAAATTTAAGGGATGAAATATTTTACAAATAGATATCAATATGAAACTTTAACATTAGATTTGTTTTTCTATTTAAATAACTCAAATGACCAATTATTTAATCAAATATGGACAGATTTACTCTCATGCCCAAGAATAAGTATTAATAGGTATTTTCTTTTTAGTCTTTTTAGTCAAGAAAACTTGTGAAGGAAGCCAAATATTTCAAATCAACAAGTAGGCACCATTACAATGATGGTTTAACTTTGTGAATAAAAAATCTTCTTAATAAGTAGCTCAGAATAAGCTTCAATCTTGATATGTATAGCACAGCTGTTAGATAAATACATTACAATAATTAGTAATTGTAAATACAATATGTTTATTGTAGTCTGACTTTTAAGTTGTTTATTTCATGTTTTTGGCTTGTCTGAAAATTTTGGCTTATTGTCTGGTTAAGTTTTTAATAACTGACCCACTGAGACACATTGACTAAGGAGTAATAAAGTGGAGTACACTGAATCACTCAAACCTCATAAAAACTGACCAACAATTGGCCAAACTGTACCTTCTCTTGATAAGATAAAGTGTGTAACCAAGCCACAAAGTCCCCAACATCAGCAGCAGACAGAGGATGGGCCTTTCTCTCGTGCATTCCACCAACGACTCCGGCAGGAAGACTAACACATGCTCCTCAGTATGTCCAAGTAGTGACACATTCCTACTTCGATGCTCGAGCATGTTTGTTGTCTGGTTATTAGCCTTCTCCAGAATATCATTAATTTGCTGGAGAACTACCGTGCTGTTTGTGGTCGTCAGTGTGGGTCCATGGTAGAAGTGTTCAAAAACTGGGAAGGAAAGAGTGAAAGAATGATATTGACGACATATGACAAGACCATAAGTGACCATTTCCATTTTTGTTTCCTATTTTAAAAACAAAATTAACAGGACTGTCTTGTCGAGTCTAGACAAAAAAAAGAATTAAAACATGTTTACTGGGTGTCTTTAAACAAATTGTATCAGAGTTTTAATGCAAGTCCCTGAACAATTTGAATTCTTAGTCAATCCGTCATTCAAACATTTATTTTTTATTTGGTAGAAAAGTGCAACAGCCTAAAGCTTAGTAGAAAATAAGTCATCTCTAAAAGATCCAACACATGCTCAGCTTGTCTCCTGACTTGTGATAGAACCTTACAAAGAACTGTTACGACAGGAAAAAGTTTGATTTTATGATTGGCTTTACTCTCTACACCACAATATGGCTACATATACCTGCTGAGCTGCATTACTTATAACACAGGTATTCACAGCATGTTTAATGCAATCTGCACTTTGGTTAGACTCACTTTTGACTGTGCCTTTCACTGCATCCCCAACAAATGCTATGGAGATGAATAGTGCAATTACTTCTTCAGTGGAGCTGTGAGATATGAGAAATATAAGAAACATTGTTTGATCTTAAGGTTAATAAAAACGGAATAGTGTTTATGTACACACAGACATAATATACTATTCAAGGCAAAGTTGTGACAAAATTGGGATGAGATTTCAGTTCAGTGCACTGACTCCACATGGGTTTGTGTTTTATTTTTTTGATAGTAATGTGCAAAAGTCATCAGGCCACCCCTCGTTTCTTTGTTGTTTGCTTCAAGCAGCCGGACTTTCATTTTAACTTTTCAAAGTGGTCTTGAGCAATAGTTGTAGCAACTCATATTTAGTCCAGTCCTTGTACCTGGTGTGTGTGCTATTTATTTTTTTTGCTTGTTAAGTCACAAATTGATTGGCAAAGAATCAAGTGTGAATTGTATCTTTAGAGACTTTATTTCTTGCAGCATGTTGCAAAGGTGTTTGTTCCATTTCTTTAGTTCAATATATGAAAAAATACAAAAGATAACACTGTTTGACAGACGTCAGATTATATTTTTGTACCAACAAGGTGATTGCAATTGAGCTATATATCTCAGCATGGTGTGCAGTGTGTTCTTAAAAAATCTGAAGAAACTGGACAAGTGGACAAAACAGAAGAAGAGGTGTCTGGCTTAAAAGAAAATATTTACAGTATATGAGCAGTATCTGAAAGTGATGTCCTTAAGTAATAATAAAAAATCCTGCAAACACCTGACATGGGACCTGAGAGATGCATCAGTTGATCAATCTACTGTTCACTGAAGCCTCATCAGACATGGTCTCCATGGAAGGGTGGCTGTCAAGAAGCCATTCTTAAGGAAGGGAAACAGGGAGAAAAGGCTGAGCTATACCAAATGATACAAGAACTGGACTGAACAGATATTCGGGAGTGATAAATCCTCCCCAAGAGCCAGGATCTCAACATTGTAGAAACAGTGTGAGATGATTTTGACAGAGAATGGAATAAAAAGCAGTCAACATCCAAAGAAGAGCTTTAAAATGTCCTTCAAGAAGTCTGGATAACTAATCCTGAAGACTACTTAAAGAAATTACAAGAAAGCTTGTCTAAGAGGGTTCAAGCTGTGTTGCAGAATAAAGACGCATACCAAATAATGACTTTTCAATGCTATTTTTTCCTTATATATTCTATTTCATATTGCATGTAACGCTGCATGTCTCAGTACACTGTTGGACCAAATTCCCCATTTTCCTGGCAATATCTAAAAACAAATGAGGGGTGGCTCAAGACCTTTGCATGGTACTGTATATCAAAAGCATGGGTCTGCAATATGTCATGGAGAGAATCTTGTTGTATATTTACCGTTTAAAGAGTTTCATCAGCAGGCTGACATTAAATAAGCCTCCAAGAATGAGGAACAAACTGTTCCATAAACCGATGCAGGCATAGAAAGCATCAAAGTCGAGGTCATAGTCATCACAGATACCCCTGATAACTACAAATTATACATGAGAGACACATACAGACACACTCATCAATATTGTTCATGTTCACAAATTCTACAGTTTAACTGTTATGATAAAAACCTGTTTGAATTAGTTATTCTGAGTTATAATAATTATAATACTTCACTTTGTAACTGTCGGTTGCCATTCCTGTTGACTGTCTGTAGTGGCTGGATATATGTTTCATACAAAGCAGTGATGCAGAGCCATGCAGTGCATACGATGTAGTAGAAGTGATGAAAAAGTTATTGTTGAGCTTTCTGCCTCATTTTCTACATATCGCATACCTGTTCTTTTTGGACAACTTTAACAGATTACCCTTTACTTATAACATTTATTTTTACCATTAATTTGAATATAGGGTGAATACCACTTACTTTTTTTTACCCATAGGTTCTATGCGTGATTCAGCAAGTGAATCACGCATAGAAATAATTTCAATCGAAATGTACCTTTTTTAATGTAAAATGCATCTGTCCTGTACGCAGTGAGTTTTGAGATTTACCAAACTTTTTATAAGTCCTCAAAGGCAGCATCCAACGTCTTCTCAGACATTCATATTACAGACTCCTAAGGTTTGTTTTTTTAATAGTAGTACACAATACACACCACTTATGAAGATGGCCAGTGGGGCAGTGGTCAGTGGAATGACAAGTGGGGAGCCAGCAAACAGAGAATAGATCACTCCTCCAATACTTTGACCTACGATAGTCTTCTGAACATCTGCCAAAACCCAGAATCAACAAAAATTTAAAGCTTACATTGTTCATTAAACCTGCATGCACCTATATGCATTGCACTTTTTTTCTCTGTAGCACACTTGATAACAATAAACGTTTTTCATATATAAAGGGGTTGGATATAAGATAAAGATAATAAAGACAAGATGAATACCTATTTCTCCTCTTGTGCTTTCATCATTCAACGAGCCAAAGGCAATTGCAGGAAGTAGAATTGCAATGTAGAGGAAGATGGCAGTGGTGGTGTACTTCAGAAGACAGCGGTCCTTCCCAGTTAAACCTTGATGAATTTTTACAATGTTATAAAAGATATAAAAACCTCAAACAAAGCGGATATTTACAAGAAAAACTGTTAGTACCATCTGTGTAGTCTGAGGGGTAGAGAGGCAGTCTGCGACGGAGGTCATCATAAACCCCTTTACCAGCTTTGAAGAAATCTCTGCACTGTGAAGAGGAAGACTGTTAGGACATTGGAGGCTCCAGCCAAAATGAAAGCCTGAGCTCAGAAAACAATGATTGGTCACTTTCGTGGTATGATTTGATAGACAATAGTTCTTGTTGTTCTGTCTCGGCATTATGATTTTCAGAAAAACACAAAGAGGCAGAAGGTCACAGGGCCAGTTGTAACAATAGATCTAGCATCAGCTCATTTGTCACCATTTAAGATTGAATCCCTAGATCAACACTTTTTTTAGATGTGAGGTTCTGAAAATAAAGAAAAGACAAAACCAAATTCTGAAAATCCTGGTTTACAAAAAAAGGATTTTACAAAAAGCTTCACTTAACTAAAGAAAAATGTAGGAGAATGAATTCTATACAAAAGTTTTTTTTCGACTGGAGTGATGCTAAGTGATTCTATGTGAAATGTGAGTGTATTTCAAAGTGTATGCTTATTTTGAATCTGTTAGCACTATGTTTCAAACATGCTTGATCAGACTGTAAAAGTTATTTGATAGTGATTAAAAAAACACCTGTTCAAATATCTCACAACTGAACATCTTAACTGGAAAAAGGTCAATAACATGATTGGAAAAGATTTAGAGACTTCATAGAAAACAGAAAAGAATATTATTTAAAGATCTGAGAATATGAAGACAATGACAAGGCTGAACACCAATAATGAATAACTATGATCTTTGGCCTTTCAGGTGGTTCTAATTTAAAAACGTTGATGAGTCGAAATCACTAACTAAGCTCAGAAACATAATGAAAACCGTCCTCGCATCAAGAGATGCAAGTTTAAACAGAAAAACCTCGCACAGATCCAAATATTCTGCAGCTGTCTCTAAGTAAACGCTGCATCTCCTGGGCTAAAGAGGACACAGACTGCCTATCTTGTTATCAACACATAATTAAAAATCCAATATCCATGATGATATGTGGATGCATCAGTTAACAGGGTAACTTGCACATCTGTGAAGGCACCATTAACAAAGAAAGACAACATATGCTGCCATCCAGATTATGTCTTTTTCAGGGAAGGCTTGCGTGTTTTGTGAAAATAGTGTTAAACCACATTTTGGTTAGATTACACCATTGCTCTGCAGTAAAAGAGTCTGGGTGCTAAACTGCCCTGCCTGCAGTCCAGACCTGTCAGCCATGAAAAATCATTGGCTCATTATGAAAGAAAAAAAAACTGCTGAAAAACTATAAAGCATTAATTTACTTCCAAAACTACAGTAATCGAATTCTTCAAATGTTCATTTTCTTCTTTTCTTTTTTTTTTTTTGTTGGAGTAAAGTATGAGGTGAGCTTAATTTTTTTCTTACAATAATTTGGAAAGATAACAGGAAATGCATAAATTTTCTCTCATTTGCTGGCTGGATGATGGGTGTTGTTGACAGAGAGAAGTAAAAATTAAACATGTCTCTAATCTAAGATACTGGCACACCTTGTTTGCTTTTGTAGTTTGCAATTGAAGAACATGTTAAAAGGCTAGTCTGGCAGCAGCAAACCTTCACTTAAGTGCTGTTTTCAACCTACTCACGACATCAGGTGTAACCACAACTTGTTGTTAACTGCAGTCTTTTACAACCCAGTCTTTTAAAACACATGCTTTCTCTCTCAGCATTATTTGTGTGTTCTCTCTTCTCCAACCCCCTGCTGCATTCACACATTTCCTCTTAAACTAAAAACTGGGCATAATGAAATACTTAATCATGACACGAGGCTGCACACATTCTGCCGTCAGCTCCATGGAAGGCTTGGCAGCTTTTTCAGTCTGTTGCCCAGCTGCTTCTCATTCCTCAGGCCTGGCTAATAGAGTGTGGAAACAGGATACTCAGATAATCTGGCTCAACTACTTTACTGCACCACAACTTTATGTGCCTGGGTAGAGTGAGAAAACATAAGGGTGGTCTCGACATCTGGAGAGACATAACAGTCAGTAGAGAGTGTAAATGTTTTTACAAGTGAGCATGCTCTATTAAATAGATTTATGTTTCCAATTGCTTTTCTAGGTTAATGCTTTTTGGCATCTATCGTTCACCTTGTTAGTCATATAGCCACATATATCAATAAATTCTGCACTGATTACAACATAGAACTGTCTGGTTTATGTCTTTTTGGCTCTTTATTCACACCTGGAGATCTTTTCCTTTACGTGGATCTGAGTGATCCACTTCCACCACAACAGCCTTCTCAGTGACTATGGAGAGCTGATGTCGTTGGCAGACCAGCTCCTGCTTAAACTCCTCCGTGGTTTTGGCCTCCAAAAGCTTCTGTCTGAAGGAAATGTCAGAGAACATCGTAGCAAATGTTCTACCCAGTTCAATGGCTGTCTTGGTGCTTTTCTGAAAAACATAATCAGAAAGTAGACAGATTAGACTAGTTGTTATTCTAAACTGGCTGTGTGTGCATGCCTGATCATGTATCTGTGTTAGCCCTGTGATGGAGCGGTGACGTGTCCAGGCTGTATTCTGACTCCTGTTCACCAGCCCCTCCGCTACAGAGTATTGCAGCTATTGCAAATTATGAACACTCTGCTATTTATCCATTTTTGATAGTACCTTTGGCAGCACAGAAATTGAGGTAGTTCTTTACATTTGACCTTTAACAACAACATCAACAAACTTCAGTTTAAAAATCTCAGACAAGACTACCTTTTTGTTCATTTATTCATGTTTATTTATCTCTCTATACATTGGATGGCATTTTTATTCTGTGTCAAAGAAAGGATGGAGATAGAGATGACAGAGGAGTACAACTGTTTATGAAAATGATTACTGTGCTGATTTTGTTCTCAAGTGATCCGAAAATAGTGAAGCATGTTCACTGCATGCTCCCAGACCTTGTCAAATTGTTGGTTTGATTTTCATTTTACTATAAAAGGAGGCAAAAAAAAATAGGAAAATATTCTCTGTTGACATTTTTCTGTCTCTGTGCCAAGCCTAATATGAATATTTTTCTATTTTCTTTTGTGGAGTAATAATCAGTCTTACCGTCCTGGGTGGAGCAAGGATGAGGATGACGTAGCGAGCCTCGCAGCAGTTGACTCCCCAGTTTTGTGGTCTCTCCAGTCGGGTGATACAGACATGGCGTCTCTGAAGGTTTCTCACATTGGCCCTGGATTAATATATATTTTATTTGAAACTGAATTGGTTGGGGTTTTCACTGTTCTGTCAAATGAGCTAACCAACTATGAAAAATTTGATACTTTGACAATCTATTTATTTAGGGAGAGGGGTTGATTAAAGTCCAAAAAAACTAAGCAATTGCAGTGAACTCACAGAATACATAGCCAGGATTGCTGGTAATGAACACCGGTCGAAGTTGCAGTCACACCCTGAATGGTCTCTGTCAGAAGATGAACTGCGGAAGCATAAAACAATGCAGAGATCAATCTCTGAAAGATTTCATGCTCACTTTTCAAGTAGACTTTTTTATCCTCTTGAAATGATAACAAGTGCTTTTTTAAACATGCTTCACTCACCATTAATCTCTTTTCCTCCAGCATCCGTGAACAGGGAAGTCATGACCTCATCAACATCACAACTGCTATGGCCTTCATCCATCATATGAGCCATCATTCGCCTCAGGACCTCATCCAGAGTGGTAGCTCTCTCATCCAACACGATGCTTGCCTGAGCCAGGAAGCTGTCCAGGTCTCTGTGGGCACGTACTTCCTCCTGGAAGTTCATGGGCTTTACATACTGGTGTGAGCAAAAACAGGGGGAAATTGATTTACTGTGTACCTCAAACAGACAAAATGTTCATGGTGCACATTTTGATTTAGCTTTTAGTATATTTAACAGAAGAAAGTATTTGCAATCCCTATTTTTCCTCCCAACTCAATGCAGATACCTACTGATGCTTTCAGATTTAGAACAGTCCTCAGGTAGGTAAATAAATTTGAAAATGCCTGTGTAAATCATACCCCAAATTAAACAAAGGTGAACATATTGGCCTTTCTTAAAAGGTTACAGTCTAAATCTTAGCCTTTGGAGGTATTTCCCACTTTGACATTGGGACTTCCAACCTTACTCAGCATATCTGTTCCTGTACATCATTACTGTCACTTGGTTATAATGTTCCATGTATGCTGTACCTGTTGGCATTTCACACCCCACTTCTATGTGCTGGACTGTCTCAGAGTCCTTTCTGCGGAGCCTACACATGGAATCCTGTCTAGTGGTAGATCTGCTTCTGTACGGTCTTTCAGACTAGCCTTTTCTAGCCACTGATAGGACGTCGATATTAGCTACTTCTTCAATCTGTCGTGCGGAGGCTCATCCTTCCATGACGGTTCCTCCTCTGCTTCCTCCCATCCCCTGGATTTCAGCTGCCTGAGATATTAACTTAGCAGTTTATGACGGGGGGCCATGTTTCCGATGTATTGAACTTTGTTCTTCCTATTCAGTTGACTCTTCAGGACCTGCCTTCCTCTTTGTAGGTACATGGTTATGACTAACTTTCTTGCAGTCTCCTTATAGTTGCCATTTGCCTTGGAGATCTCAAGGTATTTGTAGCTGTCCTGAATATCTGCTATGGTGCCCTCTGGTAGTTCAACCCCTTCAGTTGTAAAATGAAATTGTGATGCCCTTGCTATATATCCTAGTGGAGTGAGTTGATGTTTCGCTCAGTCTAGGTATACAGCTTGATGTTGTCCATGTGGAAGAGGTGGCTGATGGCTGCTTCACTTTGTAACTGGTATCCATAGCTACTCTTTGTGATAATGTGCCCAAGGGGGTTCAGGCCTATGTAGCAGTACAGAAGTGTAGTTGGCTTTGAATTGGCCTTTAGGGTTGTCTTCCACTCTTCCATTGAGTTCTTGAAGAAGGCTTGAAGTAGCTGGTGTTTAGCTCCTTGGGTGTTCCCATCAATTCCCCTCAGGGCACTATTTATGTATTGAACCATGTACCTCCTCATCTTATCCACTATAATGCCTGACAGGAGCTTCCATGTTGTACAGAGGCAGGTTATTGACTTGTACTTGGATGGAACCGCCTCCCTCTGGTAATCTTTCATGATCAGTACTGTCCGGCCTTAGGTTAGCCAGTCTAAGTGGGTCCCATCCATTAGTAGCTGGTTAATTTCTGCTGCTATTTTAGAATGATTTGCATTATGTTAAAATTCCAACAGCATGTCACATGTATAACCACATACATACAGCAGCTTTGTATACTGTAAAGTTAGGAGGGCTGTCCTGCATCTGGGCACTGAGAGAATATTTCCTTGGCTGTATATTAAGTGATAAGAATGCAAAATAACTAAATCTTACTTTTCTTGTTGTGTTTAAAAGCCCAAATCCAGGTCCCTCTGTATCTGCATCACAACAAAAACAGCAATGAGTATAAAATTTTTTGTTAAGATTCGAAGTCTTGAACACCAAATATTGAGTTATATTGGTGTTTCAAGTGTCACTTACTAATGTATAACAGTATTTGTCTGAGGGTATATCTCATATTAAAGAACAGTGTTTAGTTTGAGTCAATGAATCTCTGTAGCCACATATCATTTTACAAATTCACATGGTTAAAATTATCTAAAATAATGAATACCCAAGTACAGGACATGATAGAACAGCACATCTCTGCAATGATCCAAAGCAATATCATTTGATCCAAAGCAACATCATTTATAACCTAATTTGCAATCCCCAGATGGGCACTTTCTTCACATTAAATGCAAACTCACAGTAAATACATGGCAATTTGCAACTTTAAACACACACCTGAAACACTGATCGGAACCTCATTGTCATATATGTGGTCCTTATTAGTGTCGGATGAGTCCGGCACATAATCCTCCTTCTCTCCATCCTGCAGCTCTGTGGATACAATGGAGCCACAGTCTATTCATTCACATGTGATTCTGTTTTTTCATCTGAACAGGAGTGTCTATGTCAGAAATAATTCCCTTTACAATGGAACAATGGAGTGAATCACATGAAATAAGAGGTAATAATAAATGTCATTACACAGCCTCAGTTACTGCTCTGTTATAGTCACGTCGAGATAAAACTGCTCTTTGAATCAAGGTTAAAATGAGATGCTAGCCACATTAATAGTGTCTCCAGTAAGGGACAATTTATTTTGCCCTCCCACCACTTTGCCATCTGTTGACAAGAACACAGCAAGAGGAAGAGAGCGAAAGACCTAATAAAAAATCCCCCTTAAACCAGACATGCAGCAATATAACAACAGCAGCCTCTCGTAAATTCCTTCATTGTATAGAAGATAAATATGGCTTCTTGATTGCGGGTTTTATTAGGGGAAAAAATAAACTTCCACAGAATTAGATAATTAACCCTTCACAAGCACAGCTTTGAGCAGGGATTATTCCTTCACCCCATCATTAACTCCAAGATCATCTGCCTTGTTATTTACCTATTAATTAACCTCCTAATACGCAGCAAAGGGACTGTCTGTGCTCAGTGACATGTGAAATGGGTAATCAATGAGTAGTGAGAAGCATTGTCATACACATAAAAAATTGATGATCTCCAACATTCTGAATGAAAAAAAAAACCTGAATAATTTTGATTTAACGTACAGTAGATCATATCAAGGTGATAAGAGAGCAGAACTCAGTTGAGAGACACAATTGCAGTAAATATGAAGTGTGACTGCAGCTACGTACCCATCTCTTGGAAAGCATATCCATTCTTAGCCCTCCCAGTGGATGGAGCCTCTGCAGGAGTAAAAATAAATGATGTTTACAAAACTTCATGCTGAGCATGAATTAGTGATTAGTGTTTGTGCTTTTCCTTGCTTTTCATCAATTTTTACTGTCTCAGGCGGGTCTTTTTGAATTTGACCAGTAGAATTGCTAGTCATAGCTGATAAGTGGCAGGCAACATTGCCAGCCACCATGTATGCAATGACATGTAACAACATGAAGAAAATAGTGACAAAGCCAACAAATGTGTGCATATAAGTCACTATAAATAACTATATTACTATACTCAGTGAGTTTGCTTGAACGGCATGAAATATTTGAGCATAGAGTTGTTCTAGATTTATAAAATGTATAAAATATTCTAGATTTCTAATAAGAATGAAGATAATCAGAAAGGTGTTTTCAGTGAGATGCTGAACACATCTGAATAAAGCCAGTGTGCTGATGAAACTGTGTGAAACTAGAAATGACTGGTTGACACAGGAGCCTCAGGCCAGTGCAACAGCAGCTCTCAGTTCACAAGCGATGAAAAAAAAGTAAGTATGCATGCACCGTCAAGGTCTACAGAGAAATGTCAACATTTTAAGCTGGTCTGATGGTATGTGATAACAGATTTTGTGGACAGAAATTGAAAATTAGTTAGTCAGCTAACTGCCTCTAACATCTGAGCTTGCTAAATCCTTATTTCCAGTGTTATAAGTATACCATTAAAATTGTATAACATAATATTGTAAAATTAGGAGTGAGTTATGGAAATACCGAAGAGGCTAAAAAAAATGCCATGTTGAGAAACTTAAACATCCCCTCACTCTCAGTTACAACAAAAATCTGATGCCAGCTGTTTCTGATGTTTGTGTAGGCGATCGTGTATCTCCTGCAGCTGTACAGATGAGCTTTTCACTGCCTCAGGCAGAGTTTGGCACCAGGGGCTTGAGAGCAAGGCTATATCTCAAAGCGTATTAGACAGAACATTCCCAGGCCTTCTCCACATCACAGGAGTCTGCGCAGACAACAGGGTGTCTCACAGCTTCTGGAATGAGCTATTCATGCCAGAGTTGGCTGCATGCAGAATGACAGAGTCTTGTCTCATAAAATTAAAGGTCAACTTTCCTGTAAATACTCTTCACAATATGTTATCAGTATGATCAACAACAGAGGCTGACTACAACTGCATTGTTCTGCCACTCATGGACTGAAATGACATTTGTGCTTCATTTGGAAGAAATGACAGCACCATTGGGTAAAGGGAAATATTCTCCACCTGTCAATGTTCAGCCAGAGCAGAATTTAACAGAATATACAGTAATCAACTGTCTTTTTACAAACCTGTGGGTTACATTGGCTCATGCCCGTTGGTTTGCTTTTGAGCTCTCGTCCTTGTGCTTATGCTGCATTCTAGCAACTTAAGTGTAAATTAAGCTGAAACCTCTCCACAAGAAGCCCTTCAACCATGACACTAAAACCAAAATAGTCTGCACTCTTGCTCCCCGACCTTGTTTGTAAAGTCTTTCAAGGCACCAATCCTCTCATGACACCACAAGTTTTCCATTGCTGGTTGTTAGTGAGATGCCTGCATAACTGCCATGATCCTTGGTTTATGACCTTCCAAACATTGAAGTGATGATAGGATGTTTACTCCTTATTTGTAAGATTTTTTTAATGTAAATACTTACAGACAATAAATTAAACTAATACTGCATACATAAGTCATAATAA
Source organism: Leuresthes tenuis (assembly GCF_036924035.1). NCBI lineage: Eukaryota > Metazoa > Chordata > Actinopteri > Atheriniformes > Atherinopsidae > Leuresthes > Leuresthes tenuis. Next base: position 9,857,809 of record NW_027325365.1, on the reverse strand, counting down.
ACCTTTTTTCACAGAAAACCCTTTGACCTGAATTTGGAATTAACTTTTTTATTGACTTTCCCAGCAAGCAGGCACTCCACTGAGTAAAATGGAGTCACCAATAATACTGTGCTTTCCTACTAGGTTAAATCAAAATATCTGCCATGCCAAATATCTATTTAAAAAACTAAACTGGTGTTGTTACTGCAAATCTTCATTTTTGAATTTGTGGACCTGTAATGTTGCTTTTTGTCATTTTCTTTGATTATTTACATATGAATTATTATTTGCATTTGCAAATGTATGAGTTTTTTTTACTGTGTAAAACTAAGTGTAAAAACTAAATTCACTTGCTTGTAAATTATTTCACATCCAACATACTGAATATATTTACATCAACCTCAGTTGTACTTTGTGTTAATTTCCAATCTGATCTGAGAATAAAATGTATAAAAGCTACGTTGGTCCACAGCTGAAATGCTGCAGTTTAACAAAAAAAGACTCAAATATTGTAAGACTGTACACACAGAAGTGGCTTGTGTTTAACTACGTGACTATGTCGCTGTTATGTGTGGCTTTATGATGACGTGTACAAGGAAACCAAGACCAGCTTTGGTATGTTAGCTATTCAGACTATGGTACATACAGCTCCGATGGTGTCAGGCAGTAAATGAATGACCTCAATATTTGTAACTTCCCTCCTGATTGGTCTGAAAACCTTGCTTTTGCTTTGTAGTGCAGTTGTGTCAGTCTCAGTCAGTTCTCACTGCTTCTAAAAGTTGATGCGTGGCAGAGGCAGGGGGTAAAGTGTGTATTGCATTACTCTCGTGCTATATATGTGAGAGATGACAGCTCTCTGAAGTTTCTGGTTTGCTCTCACTTACAAATATCAGGGTGGTGAGCAAAAAAAAAAATCATGTTTAGGGTTGGTATTAATAGAAAAATAGAACTATTTAAGGCTTAAATATTTAAATTTTCATGCATTGCAGCAATCATAGTATCAACTGAATACAGCTTAAAGCTAAGAGAAAGGTTGCTATTCATTTCAACTGTACCACTATGTGTTCTGAAGATGTGTACAAATGGACCTTCAGCATGTTTCCTTATGATGCTGAGCTGTTGCCTTTAATGTTAACATAAACATTAGCCTGTGAACACGATAAACTTCATTGTGAACATGGTAATAATCATACTTCCTATACATCAGTATGTTAGCATTATAGCATAATCATCATTAGGTTGTAGCACATTGATGTCTGCATTTTACTCAAAACACACATAACTAAGGAGCAAGACTAAGGAGAAAGTGTTTGTCAGTGAGGTTATAAAAAGACCACAAGATAAAACCTGATCAAACGTGATGATTGAGTGGTGAATGAGCAAACGAAGAACCCATTTAATTTTGGTGCTGATCTGGATCAGTGACTAAAAGACAGAGCCAATCACAGAGTATCCTTTCATTTTTGCTTTTTGTACTTTTAATCTGAGATTGAGGAACACCACGATGTTAATGACCTTCACTTGATGTCTATAATTGGTTTATTTCATCTGACAAAAAAGGCATACTTATATCATAAGCATGTTTTCTACATTCCTCCCTGCAATCTAGAGCCAGACTGTGTCCTTGAGCAGGAAACAGAAGAATTCTTGTTGGGTCTTTGGAAAACAAAAGCACAATGGCACAAAGCTAAGAATTTTGTGCTGAACTCATCAAGGTCAAACTGTTAGGGGAATGTGAAGTTTGTGAATGGACACAGACTGTTCAGTTTTGTACCTTAGAGATTCTCGTGCTATTATGGAAAATACTGTATATTCAACTCCCCTACCTCTAAAAGTTCTGGCAAGACCTAATTTTACCATAGCAGATGCTCACAGCTGTACCATGAACAGTGTGTGTACTGTCAGCCACAATGTACACATTCAAAAGCTTTGGCATAAAGCTAATAACAGGAAGGAGGAACTACAGCTCATTCCACTTCAACACCTCAAAGGCTGCCGATAAGGACAAGCTAATGTTTGTTTACCAGATGCACTGAATATGACCACTGGACCAACAATAATTACTGTCAAGCCAGATGTACTGTTCTAGACCGAGAGAATATCTGAAGGCAGTTTTTTCTCACTTAGACATCAAAGAAGTTTTTATGACATGTGGCACTAATCCCTGTCAGACAGATGTATTTCAAAGAGCCAGTTCTTGTGAGTGAAGTAAGCTTTATTGTGAAACTAATTATGACAAAATAATGTAACAAAGGATTGGGATGTTATGGATAGTTTTCAAAATTCTATCTCTTGTTCCAAACAATAATGGCAGTTAACATTGCGGATATTATCATCAATGTCAAAAACAGAATGATTTAAATAAGAGTTGGAATTTGCCAGATTAGAAAATGTTCTGCCTGATAATCTTCTTAATCCCCGGCCCAAAATCCAAGTGGGACTTTTTAACCCATTAATGCCATTGCACAGAATATAGATTCTTATTAAGTATGTAGCAATTAATGTTTGTTTTCATTTTAGCTTGAATGACATTGCAATGGGGAAAAGGATAAACACTGATCAAAACATTTTCAGAATATAAATTAAGGGGGAGAAACAACAAAGAAAGGCATTAATTAACCCTAACCCTCACATCAAAGATGGTGGAGCTTTTAATCTTGCATCTGACACAAGAAAGAATATAATTGGTGATCAACTGATTATAAAAATCTATCAAATAGTGTAAAAGACATCCAACGTTTGCTGTATTTGCTGTAAAGTTCTACACGTTGTACAACAGATAAAAAAGTTGTGTTAAAGAAGTACTTTGAATCAAATTTATGTATGTTTCTGTAACTTTCCCTTGCTGTTGTGGTGCTTAAGGAGAGCTGCTGGATTTTAGAGAGAGACTTTCATGAAAGACACGTGAACTATTTATTGCTACATTGTAAATATTGACCCATTTGCTTTAGACTGTCTTGTTCTCCCAGCAATGAAAGAATCCTTTTCTTATTCTATAAAGACATATTTTCCAGAAAACTAAAAGAAGAAAATTGTGGAAGTTATTTTACTTTTACAAATGAAAATATGTCACAAACGCATTTAAAAGATTTATAAACTATCAGCAAACACACACACACACAAAGATTGTGTACTATAAAGAAACTTTCTAATGCGTTTGACCCAGTTGGCTCTAGTTTCACCATGAAAGGTCTTGTCACCCCACTCCACCCCTATGAAACTTACCAGATGGCACAAAATGGAGGACTTTTTTGGCTTCCATGTTCTCCAGGCTTTCAAGGTAAGATGTTTTCCAAAGGTCAACCCATCATCTTTTTCTTTCCCCCTTCTCCCCTTTACTCACTGGTGTCCTTTCTCAATATATTTCATACACACACCCATGCGCTCTCATACTGAGGTAAAGTCACCTCCCTGCACCTCCTCCAGGAGCACATTTGTTTGGGGGAGGAGGAGGGAGGCCAGGGAGAGAAAGCATGAGGGTGAGAGGGGTGTTCGTTTCTGCTGGGTCCTTGTGCCTACAAACTGGAACATAATCTGATTCATTTTAAATAAATTATATTTGTGATGTGGCTACGAAATGATTTTTAACCGAAATGACTCAAATAATTTTAACTAATTTGACCTAAAGTTTTTCAAACTTTCCATGCAGATAGATGCACATTAATTATTTTTCCCTTGAATATGACATTTTTTGTGTTTTACCAAAGAAGTGTTCACACTTAAACTGTTTATTTGTGAGTTATGTTTTTTTTCCATAAGTCAAAGACTATCACTCTGCTCTAATAAAATCCTGATTTTATAACTTGAGCATCATCTGACAAAATCACCATTCAAGTAACCCACAGACAACTGCAGTAGTTTCAGTTATATTCACATGTAGGCTGGTCTTTCACAGAGAAAGTTAGAAGAGTGTCTTGAACCTTTATTCATACAGTTGAGCTTTACAACCTCGGACATACTTCAGTCAATAACTAGATTCAAATGCTGCGTGTGTATACTGGGACAAGAACAGTTTGTCCAATGAATGTTGTCACGTGTGCTAATGCGTCCAGATGAAAAAAACAAAAACAGTACAATAAAGGACTACAAACAGGATTAAAAACATTTACTGGTACTGCTTTATAAAACACAATGTGTGTCTTAGGTTTGATCAAATTCATCATCCTTTAAGGAGAAAAATGTTAACATTATAAATATTTTCTAATGCCCTTGCTGGCACCATGCTGCATATCTATGGAAGCGAATCTTGACCATAATTCAGATTAAAATGCATTTGCAGAAATGCTTTTTCATTTTAAGAATGTGGCTGCATTATTGGACTCATAAATTAAATCGGTAGGGGGCGGTGTGCACATATGAATTGCATTACATTGCAAATGTGCCGGGGAATTGATTGAATTGCCGGGTCTTTAGAGAATGCATCACAGATCATGGCGCTCCCTCAAATTGTGCAAACACTGTTAGAATTAGCTGAGCAGGTAGAATCTAATAATATGTCTCGGTCTGATGTCCGTGGCCGAGTAGAACAAATCAGAGAGCTTGGCTGCATATTGTTCAGTCCTGGAACGGCTGGATGCTGTGGAGCCTCAAATGGGACGAGGACGACCAACCATCAACATCTGTTCAGTCCATTGAAAGCTGTAAAGCAAGGGATTGCTGTAGCAGACTCCTTATTACTATTATTTGTAAAGAGACCGTGTTCACAACTAAACTTAATTGTTGCCATTTGGTGCTTTGTGCCAAAGTTATAACCTTATCATTGTTGATGTGACTGTCACTAGAAATACCTTTTATAACGTAGATCAGCGGCTCCCAAACTAAACGATCAGCGGCACTCCCTTCTATGTCCCATCCGGGTTGACGCATGTTCAATAGCTGACGTCACTCTGCTGCGCCGCTCAGAATGCTTTTTCGTTTTCGAATCATGGGGAGTACTTTGCGGGCAGACCACGAAAACGAAAAAACAATAATTTGCAGTCTTGAAGAAGAAAATGCAAATGCAGATGGAATGATTAATTACTAATTTTATTTATGAGTCCAATAATGCAGCCACATTCTTAAAATGAAAAAGCATTTGTGCAAATGCATATTAATTTTAAAATTTTACATTTCAAATTGAATTTTGGTCTCTATTTGCTGGGGCATATTTTGAAAATTAAATCTCAAATGTCTATTTCTTTTTCATTCTAATTAAGTGAAAGATTGAGCACTCTTGAAGAAGAAAATCAAAATGCAAATAGGATGATTGATTACTAATTTCATTTATGAGTCAAATAATGCAGCCACATTCTTAAAATGAAAAAGCATTTCTACAAATGCATTTTAATTTGAATTATGGTCAAGATTCGCTTCCATACCATGATGCCTTTATCTGTTGAAAACTCAAGAAAATGTTTTGACTAAGATGCAAGTTTGACTTTGAGGACAAAATTGATAATAATCATCATAACATTAAGTTTACCACAATGTTTCAAAACTGAGTGGCGTAGGAGGAGGGTTTTTCCCTGAAAAAAGAAAAGAAATAGAACATATCAACCAGAGTGGATACACACCAAAAAATAACAGCAACATTGAAACACAAATCACCTAAGAATGTATTTTTGTCATATGGAGAGCAGAAGTGATAAATAGCAAGTTACTCACTTGACTGATAGAGGCAACTTGACACAAGTGTTATTTTTTAGTTATTTCTAAGATTGAATTTGTCTCCTAAGGAACGCTCGGTTTAGCCTGAAAGAAAATGACTTACTGATGTCTCCATGTTTTGTCTGACAATTGTGTATTGTTTTGTCAGAGTGGAATGATAATATAGCTGAAAAACAGAAGAATAACACGATCTATACAGGAGTAAGTGACTTCCAGTGGGGGTTAGCATTGCATTAAAAACAAACAGTCCTTGAATAAGCTTGCAGCTTGCTTGTTGTGTATTCCCTTCACCACATTCCTAATTGCATGATGTAATAATTGACATTATTCCAGCTTGTTATTGTTGTTGAGGTTACAAGCCTTGTAAAACTTTACAGGTTCTTTGTAGTTGACATCAAAGGTAGTTATGGGGATCACCTTAGGTGTTCAGTAAAATGTTTTATGTCATGCAGGGAAGCATGACATGTTGATGGGTGGGTAAATAGAAATCACATATTGATGGCAAAAAGTTAGCAAAATTTGGGATATTTGGTTTGATGACAGCTTCTGAAACAATAACTTTTCGGCTTAATCTTGCCAAATAAGTAAATATAATTTTGTAAAAATGGAAAAAAGAAAATTATTTTTAAAAAAAATAGATAAATACTGAAATAAGTGCTCAGTTGTTTGCCACAAGATGGCAGCAGAGGCCACACTGAGGCAGCATGGCGCCAGCCATATATCTGGGTATGATAATAAGACAAACTGTTTGCTCATTTTAAAAAGTTGTTGAAAGCAATCAACTGACATTATAGCAATACCTGAAAATCACTGATTTTTTTTTTTCCAAACGTTTCCAAGCTGTTAAATACAAACTTTTCATTTTATTTTAATTTGAACATGAAAAACAATCAAAGGATGGGAAAAAGTGAAAAGGTCCTCATGTCATGTTTGAATTATAAAATATATCTACTGTCGTGGCACACTGGTGCAGTACCACAGTTGCTCATCAGCATAAAGGTTCTTTATTTTAACTTTGTCCGGGGCTTTTCTGTGAGGAGTCTGTTTTTCCCTTGTGCCAATGTGTTTTGGTTCTCATTGTGATTCAATTTGACATCACAGTTCATTTTGTGTTGATATACACAATGTTATGTGACTAGTAACTTTAAATTGACCACTGGTGCTTGTTTCTATGATGGACTGCCGACCTGTACTCTGAACAAGGTAAAGGGAATGGAGGGAAGGTGGAAGGTTATTATTAATGTTAACTTTTTAGAAATAAATTAAACTTATTGAATATGTATTTGAAAATGAGAAATACTTTCAAATCAAAATTATAAAATTTAACTCTACATTTCTTTCTTATTGTTGTTTATACATTTTATGATGTCATAAATTCAGTGTTTCCTAAACATTGCTAAAGCCTTCGATTAAAAAAAAAACTCTTCTCCCACGTGAAAAAAAAATTTAGTCAAAGTCTGGGTACAGAAAAAAAGAAAAGAACCAGTTCAGGCCCAGGAAAGGTTTACTGACAAGACTCGACACATTATTTTAAAAAATCTCTTCCTCAACACTGTACAGTTCAGTTCATGATCAAGGGGTTCAGAGCAAGTACACACTGGCTCTTTACTGTGAAACTTTAATCAAACTTCACAAACACCTGCAGGGCGTAATTGAGCCAAACACGAGCAATGACACCTGATGGGTAGCATAAGAGATAAACACAAAGATTGTTCATTTTTGCATTTTGAGTATAACAGAAATATTATTCAAATAAAAATTGTGAAAAAAAAAACTGTCATCAACAGTAGTTTCATAATTCGTCACTGGGTGACATAAGAGCTACTGAAATCATTTTGACAATATTTTACAAAGTGGAAGCTATGAATGTGTAACAGTGTACATGTCTGAGCTTACAATGATCCTTAATGCTGTCAAACATTAAATATAGGCACATGTGGACAAACTGTGCCATGTGATTGCACATATTGTGGAGCCAGTACATTTTTATCCTCTGCTGATTTGGTGCTAACTACCTCAGAAGAGTTTGTCTCACATGTAATACACCAGCCGCATTGCCAGGTGAATGTCTTCATTAATTCGAATGAAAAGTTGTGATTAGGATTTCGAAATGGTTCGGGAAATATTGTTATACTCAGTCTGACATGGCACAATCATGTACACTATTTTTTCAAAGGAGACAATGACTTTAAGCTTGTACCTAGATGTTGTCTCGACTTGTTGTGATACAAGAACTTCATGCTTTGCAATCCAGAATGTACAGAATAAAATCAATCTTTTCCTAGGTAGCGTCATGCTTTGACACCCTCAAAGACAGGCATTACATCTGCAACAAGCCGCTTTAATTCCTAACATGTAAATACAAAATTTGTGTAAATACACACATGTAGATTTCCGAAGCAGCATTTAGGAGCAGGTTTCATCTTGTGAAAATGATATTGTTTTAAATGTTATTTGGAAATAAAATTGTAGCTGCTGTAGCTAATGCTGAGTTTTCAAGTTGAGTGGGTTGCAGGAGGAGTAGATTTTGTTCCAGACAAGAGCTCAATGATGAGGAAATGTACAAACAAAAACAAGGCAAACATTTTCTAGTATGGTGCAACCCGCCGAAGCGAAGAGCAAACTGTCCGCATGTAATATAGTTAGAATCAGTCTTACCTTCAGCAAAACGATTCACTATGACTCCTGACATCTCCACTTCTTCCTTTCTGTTCTTCATCGAACTAAGAATTTTGCAATGCAGAGAAAAATCTATAATACTTTTTTATATATATATTAAGATGAAATTCTATTCAGTGAAAAAAGTGGTCCTTATGTAAGAGCTGCAGCATGAGTGGACTCACAGACAGGCCCACAGGTGGAAGGGAACAGGGTCACTACAAATGAATAACACCTTAATGTCCTCTCTGCCAATCACAGAGAAGCTGACTTTCAGTGCAAAAGGTAATGAGGAAGGTGAAGGTGGGCTTGAGGCAAAGTTAAGATAAAAAGGAGGGGGAGGAAATGATAAGGAAACTATTTTTAGCACATGGTGGAAGTCAAGGAAGTAATTTCTTTTTCATGACTGTTTTCTAAGATGCTTGCCACTCAACTGTTATGCTACACAATAAATGGATCCATACAGAATGCTATTACACAATTCAACTATCATTAATTCAGCCCTTGGACCAGCTCTGTAAGCTCTCTAAATATGCATTTATTAAATTCACTTATACTCCTCTGGAAAATGAATTGCTATTTTTCCCTGATTAGTCATTTACACAATGAATGGAATGAGAACAAAGGTAATGCACTTGCATGGTGTGTATGCTGTGAATTATATACAGAACACCGTTGCATCACATGTTGCTGAGGAAGCATTGGTGAACTCAATCAAGCAGGAAAATAATGTACAAGAGGTCTATTGTCTTATATTGGTATATTCTAAAGGCTGTGTATAATGCTACTTTTCCTAACCAGACCTCAAAAGTGTTTATGGCTGGATCATCCACAGTTTGGTTAAGTTTAATAGGAAGTCAAAAGGCAAGAGCACGCATGATATCAAATGTGATATTTAAAGTGCATTGTTTTAGACAGTCAAGGGGTTTCACACTGCAGAAACTTTTCAAAATTAGGCAGAAATTCAACAGTTTGACTTTAAAGCAAGACTGTTCTTGAATTGAACCTGCTGGGGCCCTTCTGCAAGGATATTACATGTTGTGTTGTTAAGTGTGAGTGCATGATCAGCCTCTTTGTGATATTTCTTTAATTAACTGATAACCTGACCAGCGTTTGTCCCAACTCTTAAAAATATATTTTTATTAGACACAGTTAAAACAAATGCTGCTGACCTGTGCTGTACATTATAAACTAGAGAAATGGCATATTAGCATTAGGACAGCATTTTAAAAAAGGGAAATAGATCATCTAATAAATGAAAAAATAAATCTATTAACAAACCAAAAGCCAAATAATACAAATGTGCTTAAAGGTGAGATTTAAAGACAGGCAGTGTTAAAGCCTGTTTTCCATGTAAGGGCAATTCTTTCAATAATTTAGGGCCCATAGCAGCAAAGTCCCGTTCTCCTCTGTGCACCAGCCTTGACCTCAGTACAACTAAAAGTAAACAATCAATAGACCTGACTTACCTTCAGTATGCTTGTATTTGGCAATAAGATACAAAGGATCTACCCAAATATGTGCCTGAAAAGCGATCAATAAAACTTTCAAATCAATCCTAAACCACTTGGGGAGCCTGTAAAAGGATGCAAGTACCAAAAAGATGTTTTCATGCTTGGGTGTTACTTTCAAAATACGAGCTGTGGCATTCTCGACCAACACCAGCCATGTGAGCAGGTATGGCTAACAGAAACACAGTGAGCATAACAAATAGTCCAGTCTGGACATTACAGCAGCAAGTATTCCTTTTCAGGCTCATAAATTATAAAAAATACTTTGACCTTGGTTAAAAGCCTCTGTTCAAGGCCAGTCAGATCCATATAAGAGGCACTGCAGGCTCCACTGGGTTCAAAGATCAACAGTTCAGTTTGATCCTCATTAAAATTCAGAAGGTTCAATGCAAACCAAGCATTTGTTTCTTTGACTGTCAAACAATGGTTTTAAAGAAAGTACATTCTTGTGTTTTGAAGGTAAGTAAATATGAGTATCATCTGTATAACTATAAAACAAGATGCCATATTTCTTCTGGATTGAGCTGAAGGGAAGGTTCAAGTATAGACCCCTGGGGAATTCCGCAAGAAAGAAATGTCAGCAGGAATAGGCTTTCAGCTCTCTGCACCTATATTATTTCAGGTATTGGGGGAGACAGTGGAAATAAAATTAAGTGCCAGAAGAACATATCTCTTAAGTTTAACTGAATTAGCCATGTCCCAAAACCATTGGAATCTAAATTCAGAGCAATCATCTACTTCTGTGCTCTAATCTGTCACTTATTGTGTCAGCTCCCTCAGACAGACACCACATACATAAAAAGGTGCTCAAGGCCTCTATGTGTGATCTAAAATTTGTCTTGTACTAAAGACGTTTGTGCAGGAAGTTATATTTGTGCCAATTATATTGCTTTTCTTTGACCATTTGCTCACTTTTGTTTTCTACCTCTAACCTTTCAAAGTGGCACAGAATCAAACATTTCTAAAATACACATTCAGTGATTATTTAACTTAGTGATTTTCAGAAATGGGGATCATTATTCAGATTCAATACTTTCACACCAATGCACACATTTTGTTACGCCCTTCAGCCCAAGAAAAACTTCCACCATCCAAAACAAACACCTCCCATATTCAATCTTTAACAGCTCCAAAACTGTTTGACCAAACAGTCTTTGGCTGTGCTGATAAGAGACACTTGGGAGAATTCTAAGAATTTGTTTGTATTTTTTTTTTTTTTTTCAAAAAAGACCTTTAGTACCACCTGCCTAACTGACTACTTTATTGAAAAACATGACACAGACTCAGATGAGATGCACAGTGCTCTGCAGGACTTCAGTGTTTCTCATGGGACCTGGAGTAGATGTAGTCGTGGTTGCCTGAAAAAATCAAGCAAAATTAACAATGAGGGGAGGCACCATTTTCAAATGAGAAGTAAAATACAGTAAAGGCAGGACTGAATGCATGTAGTTATTGGATTAATGAATATAAATTGAGAATACAAAGACCCAGAGTCTGTCTCATAGTTGAACCAGTGTCAACTTTCATGTCTACCATATTTGTTGCACGAAAATGAAGCACAACAAATTCTAAGCAAAAAAATCTGTTGTCATCATAGTTGTAGATAGTGTCTTTGATTTGAATGTGCCCTGTTGTAAACCTTTGGAAATAATTTTAGTTGCCTTTTTCCACAAGTAAACCCAAATCCATTAAACAGGGCTCCAGGAAGGAACAGTTAATGACCCAGTCCAGATTATAAATTATCTAAATGTATGTATACACATTTGTATTCAGATACACATAACTGTATCTGAATATACAAAAAATTAGGTACAGCTATCCAAATTAAAGTTATATTAGAAATCCTATGTGAGGTCTTATGATATATTTAATCATTAACTCTGTGTAGGTTGGAAGCTTTACATTCAAGTGGTTAGTAAATACCAGTATATGCTTTGCTTCATACTGTATTACCTTGTGATGTAACATGGAATAACTGTATCGCTGTTTAAACATTTACCAAGATCACTTTGTGACATCTTTTGAGACCTCATATAATCAGGCCTGAGACGCATTCAGAACAAAGACATAATTTCAAACTGTCTATCTCTATGCAGTGCTGATACAGTTTATGTCCCTTTTATAAAAGGGACTTTATAAAAGTCCTTTATTTACTTTAATTTTTAACTTTGGTTTTAAAACTATTCAGGGATAAGATGGGCATGTCAAATCCCAACCTAACCCTAAACCTTACCCAGGAGGGAGGCAGATCTCATAAAAAAAATGTTATAGCTCTTAAAAGGGCCTTAGAATAAAGGCGTGGCCATAGAAAAGTATATTTCACACGTGGACGTCTGCATATATAGGAGGTCCTTAGTACTAGTACTGGGTGCATGGTGGAGACAATAACAGGGTAGAGCTGACCAAGATTAAATTCCCCTCCACGGGTAAGTGCTCAACAGCACCTTACAAATATTTCTGACAGTGGTGACAAACTGCAAACTGAGCAAACCATGTCTCCAAAATAGTTCATCTGTATCTGATTGTTCCCGGATATGCATGGAGTTATTCATGTACAAACAGCTCCCTTCAGCCTTCATTATCGTAACTCAGTGTCTGACATGGAACAAAAGAGACAGCGTTCCTTTCCGCCCTGCTTATTACTGTGCTGTGCTTGATTTATTCAAGGTTTTAGATGGTTTTGTGATTGTTACTGCTGTTGTTTTATTCTGGGATTTGAAGTACATTTCAACCAACACTTCCACTCTCCAGCTTCACACATGTGAAGATCAGTTGTTTTCAACCACTTGACACAGTGACATCAGCTTACGCGATCTGATTAATGAGCAAAAGTTGACAAAAACTGCTACTTGTGGTGAAAATCTTTTAAAAATGTATTCTACTCTGAACTTGATTTTAGTAATTCTTTTTTGAAACACATTATACATGTCAAAACAACAAATTACATTGTAAAAAATCTGATACGATTTAAATATAAGCAAATACTTTTGCTGGCAATATTGCATGCTGCTCAAAGGTCTTACCCAGCACAAACTTTCAAAAGCTTCCAAATCATCTCACGATATGGACAGGATGATCGACTTATACGCATCTGAAATTATATGCCTCAACAGCCTAGTCTTAACAAATAGGCATGCTTGTCCACATGTCCAAAATAACAATCCTCTGTTGTCAATTATGAGACGTCAAGATATTCTGTATTTGTCTATAGGGCAACGTTCATGTGACAAAGGTAATTGTATCTGAACATGACATCTTCATGTTGGAACATGTACGGAGATAAACTTTCTCCAATGTAATGTGAGTTGGATGGTGTTCCACTTGTTTCTCTGTAATAACAATGGAGGAAATATTTGACAGCCCACATCACTGATGGACAGCCAAATATCAATGTTCCAAACCAACAGTTGAAGTACTATTTTCTTAATCAGTATGATTTTGGCCAAGTCATTCGCTCTCACAATTCATGACATACTGATTCTTAGACAGGAATCCTTTCAGGCAGTTTTCAATGTGCAGGGTAACCCATGTCTTTATTTATTTAACATGACTAGTACTGTAGTTTCTGAAACAGATGAGAACAGAAACATAGCCACTTAGTTTGTGCCTTTTATGTAATTTAAGCAGTGAGACATTTTAACGTTGTGACCTTAAAGGAATGACAGGCAAGAAAGAAGTATGCGATCTGATTTATCTATTTACCATAAAAAATGCCTATAAATGGCAATGAAAATAAAAAACTAAAATCAAAGCTATGGGAGTTTTGAGTCTTGATACTTGACCTTTGGTCTCCAAACTAGAAATCCTATAATTTCCCAATCAAAGATCTGTTGGTTGTGAAAAAATAAAAACAAAAACGTCACCCTACAAGTTGCTCCTTGTGTGGAGCGGAGAATTCTTATTACTGCACAGTGAATGCCACATCTTGTGCAAATCTAGATCTAGTGGTGCCTGCAGTAGAGGGTCTACTTTTAATAATTGTGATGAGTTTTTTTTTCCTTCTTTTAATGAAGCAGACTGCAAAGGACACAACAAATACCCTGTGTAAACAGTGATATGTAAGACCATTGTAATATTCAACAAACCAAAATGGGCCATAGTATTTCTGCAAACTTCAGCTGCATGACGTCAGGGATTAAGAATCATTATGAAACTGGCACTGACATTCAATACTGGCCAACAAATTGTTGGGTGAAAAAGCTACTTGATTGTACCTTTGCAGTGAACTGCTTCTTATTTCTTTTTAAATCTTCACATAAAAATTAGACAACTATTCTGTGGGTCAGTAATGTCTTCCTACGACTTTAATATCCCCATCATACAGTGCATCACCGTTCATAACAATGAATTAATGCCTAATGGAGTCTAATCAACCCATCCAATGAAGGCCATGAGTACTGACTCGCCTGGCAGAGGCACCCCAAGTTTAAAAGAAAAAAAATGTCTCCAGGGGTAAAACTATCAGTTATTGTTGTTGAAATAATGAGTAGATGTTTGCTTATTGTGGTGTGGTGGATATTTGGCCCGTTGCACAACATTTCCTGCGTATGAACATTACCAAAGTTATCAGTTATCTACATTCATATTGATACGTTTCCATTAAAATTTGTTCATTTCAGTACTGCCTTGTCTATGACTGTTTGGCTGTTTATGTGTAAATCAGTGGGTTTCTGGAAGTGAGCCTGGCTCACTTCAGCTTAACCCTGCTAGTCTGGTTGATAACTGTGTTCTGCCACAACTTTCATTTAATGTATGCCAGTTAATTACAAACATTTCACTAAGGTGTGGGATAAAGTGGAGCCTATCCAAGAACTCAAAAGTCTTATTTTAGTCTTTATTTTTATCTACTTGATTATTGACCAATATAAGCTAACCAACCAATAATTGGTGATCAGAAATGCTTGGAAATACATTCAAAATGCATTTGCAGTTAGAATAGTTCTGGATGTCGGCATTGTGACAACAGTGAGTGTTGTGAAGAGTTCAAACAGATGCTTTAGAGTTAATGAGCAACAATTAGGTAATGAGTGATCTTGGGTTTTGTTGACCTGCCAACAATGTTACATCTCTGTCTTTAGCAGTTTAGTCTGAACAGGATAATAAACGACAGTGAGACAGAGGTGAACTGAGAGCTTCACAAAAATGGGGCATAATAACACCGATAGGGGACTTATTTTCTGGTTGAGCGGCCAGACGCACTGAGGCAACACTAATAAAGTGACACTGTGTAACAAAGTAATACCACTGTGCAGTGGTCTGTTCGTCTCACTTACATATTTCATCACCGCTTTTTCTGATGTCTGCTCCATCCTAATTTCAATCTGATAGATGTATGTACTAGGATGAGTTAATAAGTGCTATTTGCATTTGCCATTTTCAAATGACATTCAGCCCCAGTCCATATGAAATTGAAAGTATCTTCACGAGTGTGTTTGGGCACCTGTGTAGGCTCTCAGTATCGTTCTCCTGTGGTTGCCATGACTGCAGAGAGCTTATACAGAGAGGCTCCTTTTTAAAACTAAAGACTGTTTAAAGACTGTTCAGCTTCCACCAGAGACAGCAGTAAGTGAATGCCATTGAGAAGATATACTAGATTGCTCTCAGTGCAGACAGAGTATTTCATTTCGATGACACTGATATTGCTGTTTTGTAAACTGTATGTGTGATGATCCTTGTTGGGAGAATTGTACATCATTGTCTGAAGCATTAGGGGGCAGTATAACCCCAGTGCAGAGGGTCTCAGAACTACGGTCTGGAGATTATTTCTGTTATTCTCTTCACTTTTGATTACACAAGTTAGGAAATGTTTTCATCAGCAAATAATAATGATATCAATAACATATTTCAATGAGGGTGTTGCTGACTGAAAAAGGGGTTGTTGACTGTTTTCCCACATTGAATTGTAAGCGCTGTTCACTCAGACCTAAACTGATTGCCATGATTTGTGTTTTGATTGTTAATTGCTCCCTTCACATATGCCTCTACTTTGCCTGAGTGTACTCGGAGAATATGATTTTATCAAAACATTTCTATAAATGTTAAATTGGGCTCACAATTTGTAACAATAATTAGAACCATTATTAACCTAATCAGTTAGATGATCGATGGAAAATTGATCAGCCTCTATTTTAGATAATTGATCAGTTCTGTCAGAAATGTTTATTTCTGAATTGAATTCTGGAACAGTTTCAGGATGTGGACCTTTTTATGTATCTGCTGAGGTTTCTAGACTCTTGGACAGGCAAAATCCTACATTTGAAAGTTTCTGACGCACAATTTTCTTTTTTTTTTCGAAAAATAAGTTGTTATTTAATAAGGAAAAAAAGCAAAGCATAAATCAACAAACTAGTAGTTATTGCTTTTTTTTTTACTGAAATATGTCAGTAATTCTATATTGCATTGCTACAGCATGGTTACATGCACACTTGAGTCAAGTGGTCAAAGTCTGAATTGCCTATTTAATTGCACCACTGTCCTTGGCCCTGTATACATACACAAAAGGGAAATATTGAGCGAAGAATATCCAATGCTGCAATAAACTGTGAGAAAATTTTCAAGACGATCAGCTGCTTCAAAAATGTATTTTATGGGAGATCATTGTAAATATAAGAATAGCTGAATTCACTGCACAGACACTGTCATTCAAGTTATTTGAACAGGGATTTTGTGAGATGATGCTGCGGTTATAAAACCAGGATTTTGTTAGAGCAAAGCAGCAGTCAGGAAATGTCTTAAGTGATCACAATCTGACATAGTCTTAATGGGATCATTTTCCACCAATATTTGTGACGTATTCAGTCATCTGACAATAATAACAACAACAAAAAAAAATGTGAATGTGAGCAGCTTTATTTAAAATTTGGTTGTATTTGTGCACATTTACACTTTAATGTATTTAGAAAAAGATGGAACATTAGAATATGAAGAGATCATCTAAAACCTTTTGAGTCCAGCTGAGCAGGAGAGATCTGATCCTCTGTTGTAATTTCTCAGTCCCTTAATCTGGGTCTTTCATTTTCTTCTGTCAGACCAACATGTGTACCTACATTTTAACAAGTCTGTTTTATACTATAATTATTTGTTTCTCGTATAATATAAACATACTCATTTTAAGGAAAATGCTTTAGAATAAAAGTAGCAGCAACTCCAAAATTTTACACATAACAGCCTGTGGTGAAACTCACTTGTGTTCTTGAGGGCAAAGTTGCTTTTTATCAAGGATGACTAGATCTGGTGATGTGTTACCAACGAGCAGGTGCTTGACTTACATCTGGAAGTAAAGCTGTGGAAAAAATATTCAGTAGTTCGTGGATGTCTGCAGGAAAGGAAGAGATGGAGAAAATCTCATGCCCATATCTCCATATATTTGTCCAGGCAGACACTTTACTTCAGGCCAAATTGCTGCTTGGTCTAGTTTGAACAGCTTCAGTACAATGATTTTGACTGAGTGAGGGCAAGGGTGCTATCAGAAGTGGATGTGAACTGACATTCCCATACACTAAACCCACCAGCCTGTTGCCTTCAGAATGTCTCATTTAGCAGCGGAGCAGAAATACAGGCAGAAATACTCTGAGCGATTACCATAAACCGGTCTAAGACTGGCTTTTTCAATCCTCTGTGTTTCTTTGCCTTATTTCACTGCTTTTACATGTAAGGGAGTACTAATACATTATATTCCCTTAACTTGTGGTAGTATGTGAATAAATGACACAGCAATGTGGTGCATATTAAGGCGTTTGAAAATGTTTGCTCTTGAATGTCTAAAATGTTAGATAATTAATTTAAAACACTTTCACAAACTTTGTTATAAATTCCTTTAATGACTGTTAACCTGAAATTCTTGCCTTGCCACTCAGGAGTCATTTAGCTAAAATGTAGTGTGCTCTTTTACCATCAGGTCATCCAATTAATTGCATCAAAGGCTTCTACCACCTTTGCTCTCTTTCAAACTGAAATACAGCACCCACCAATTAAATCTCACAGGAATTGAAACCTGCATGGGTGAAGAGTTTCATTTAATTATTGCACTTCAACTTTATCTATTTATAGGGCTTTCATCATTTTCTGTGCAATTTAAAAGAGAAAGTCTGAATGTACCCGTCATATAAAGAGCTGAGGAGAATGCGGTTTCAAAAGTTACAAAACCAGTCAAAATCCCATTTACATTTGTAACTATGATAGGTGACATCCTGCTCAATTTCAAAGGCAATTCTGAGTTTTACACTTACGTAAAACTGAGCTCTTACTCAAGATGGGCGTTGATTTTAAATTTATTAACAGTAAGAATTCAAATAATTGCCTTGATATGCAAATATCTTGTTTAAGAACTCAGAAAGATTACAATTATTTCACAGTGATTTATAATATTATTTTTATTAGAAATGCACATCCGTTTATCCACCAATTTTCTTATGTAAAATAGCTGTCCAATGAAGATTATGGGAAATAGCATGGGACATGATTTAAGCCAAGGGATGATCTGGGAAGGCATTTTTGAAATGTCAAAAGGGTAGTTTGTAGTTTGTCTCTGTACTGTAGGCTGAATCTGCCGTGGGTATAAATTTTATGGTGAACTGTTGAGGTAAATGTAGATGGGTACTTTCTGCTTTTGGGGAAATGACAGAAAAAATCAACGGCTGAGCTTTCGTTAGAGCTGTAACTGCACAGATTAAGGCAACTGTACAGGAGAGGCATGGCACTGTGTGAGGCAAGGTCAGTTCCACAACTGTCCCGATATTGTAATGTTTTCCACTGTGTTGTCTGGAGCTTTTGTGTTATTAAGTTACTTCAAACTATTATGAACAAGCTGAGCCTGCCATACTCCCTATGGGAGTTGCTGTATAATATTAAAGTATCTAAAATCGTAAGTCTTTACATCTTTAGAGTTGAGTTGACAAAGCAAAAGTTTGTTTTTTTTATATTTCAAGGATGTTGTCGTCCTAAAGTTGTTAATGGGCAGTTCTTTAGCGTAGCAAATAAGTGCGTGAGAATGGAGGCCGCAGAAGGCAAATGGGTAACTTGCCTTCTACGACACACAATGTCAAGCAACACTTTTCGCAACATTTCCATGTGATGTGAAGAAGTTGTAGACCAACAGATAATTGTGATTCTGTGCACTTTCCCTGAGAGTACCAAAAAACTCTAAGCACATGCTTCAGTGATTAAGTTTTTTATTTTTTTAATCTACATTGTCTACCAATTTCTCTTATAGTACAATGAAAATTCTCCACAGGTGAGCTATGTCTTCTTGCACAGGTTTAGATTGTACGTCTTGGTCGGAACTTGGGAGTCATCTAATTTGATGGTGGTACATTGGGGAGGTCCAGCAGGGGGCCTCTCATAGCCATTAGATCTTCACGTTTGATTGATGAATGAAAGTCCTGAAACATTTCTTTTTGTGCTATGTTTGCCAGCTGTAGTTTGTCTGTACTGTAGTACAACTATAGATTCGGACTGACAAGTTTTACACCAAACTAAATTTTTAGTATTTAAGAATTTTCAGTCTGGTACGCCTTCCAACTGAACAACTCTTCTCCTTGCAATTTGAAATTTGAAAAAAACTGATACTTAAATGTCTGGTTTTCCTCTGCTGAAAGTTTGCCTCTAAAATTTATAGCAACAGACGATGTACCACTGACATAATTCATCTTTTGACTCTGCATAAATAAACCAATTGTTATTTGTGATTTTTATGTTTTACCTTTATATTAATATGTTGCTAGATGTTACATGCTTCCAAAAATTAAAAGGAATTTGTGCCTTTGATTGTAGTTCAGCATTAATAATGCTTGGGCATTAGAGTAAAATCATACCTTAAATGTCAGTTGTAGCTTGTTCAAGTATAGATTACATGGTTTAATAGAGACCTGCGTTGGAATGTAACTAAGTACATACTACTATTACATTTATTCTTGAAACACTTAGTTGCTAAATTACTTTCTAGATTCATGTTTAAGTGTAAAACATTTGATCAATTTCTTCTCTTCATCACAGACAGGAACAGGACTGTGTCTACACGGATGGTGATGAAAGTGTGTTGGCTATACTTGAAAAGCAACAAGCCAGGGATATAGCAAATCCAGTTGTACCTGAGCCTTATTTAAGCAGTTCACAGCTGACTTTACTATAGATTTATAATAAAATGGAATAAAGTAAAATAAAAATAAATTGACAAACTTCTGGAAAATTGAAGAGTAGCAGAGATGTGGGATTGAACTCTACAAAGATTGCTATGCATAGATTGATAGATTGTTTTTTTGTTCTGGTAACAGCTGATGATGTCACATGCAGCATCCACAAGTAACACAGCTAGACTCTTGTGGTAAACAACATGGTTAGAAACTCACAGCCAATATATATGTCAGTAATCTCACATTTCTCATAATGATCATGGGAAGAAATGGTTCAAATTTCCTGCACCTTATCAGAAAATCTCAAGCTGATACAAAGAAAGACAATACATCCAGAGCTACTGCAGCAGGCTGCCGTTGAATACAACTGCTGATGCATGCTAATTGTGTTTGGTTGTACAACATTAGTATATAAACTGAGATTATAAACTGACTTGTTTGCCATGCCCACTGTAAAAACTAGAAATATGTGTTGCAACTATAGCTAGATTTACAGTCCCCAGGTGGCTATAAATAGAGAGATAAATCCCACAGATAAAGTTATGGGAAAGTGTGGCATTCCCAATGTAGTATACAATATTGCAACAAATGATTGGTATAAAAATGTGTGTGATTTCAATTTCAACAAATTGTCAATTCTTTACAGTTTTACAATACATCCTACTTAACTGAATATATTTTTTATTTTCTTTAACTTCATCTCTCTGAATCTTAATAAGGCAGAACAAATAAAACACTATATCCTATACAACATTCTACCTCTTTAATGTAAATTAAAATGTTTGTAAACATGCCTTTGGAGTTGCCCAAAAGAATCCTTGTGGAAAATTTCAAGAGTGGAGGAAGCTAGTGAGTTCCCACGAGATCCCAGTTGTTACCCATAGGGGATAAGGCCATTGAAGGCTTGGTGAATAGTGGGCAGTCATTACTGTCCAGCTGCTCTTTACTGACACTGTCCAGCTCAGAAATAGCGTTTCATCTACAGTGCAGCTGCTAGAAACTGCAGCATATGAAAAACCTGATTTTTTATTCCTCCATGCTCACTCACATGCACCTGAAAACTGCTAAAACACATGCAAACATTTATGGTACATCGAGTCCTCTTTCTGTCAGAAAACACATGTAGGATGGGAAGAAAGTTCTCCTTTACAATTTAGATTTGTACTCATCCATTCATGCATTAATACTTAGACACAGATATGCATGGGTACACACTGATTACAGACATGAAAACAGATGTTTGCAGACATACGCCTACATGCTTCACACTCATAAGCACGAACACACAGATTTACAGGCAAACACAGATGTGAGCAGACAAAGAACACACAAGTACAGCTGGATGACTATATCTGCAACAAAATATACATCACTTTAACTCGTTTGGCAACAAGTAACAGTTCTCTTCTGCAAATACATGTTGCTGGGCATGGACTAATAGATTTCCCTTGAACAGAAAATAAGGTGAAAATGGAGGAAATAGTTTTTTTTTATTACAATATACAGTACCAGTATCTTGATAAAAGTAATCTATTGCAAAATAGGCACCTGCTCCATATAAAAGGGCTTTTTCTTTGCTTCTGAACTTTACACTCAATATTCCTCTTGGTGGAATGGACAAAAACATTACAGTTTGATAAGGTCTTTACAATGAATTTTTCAAGATCAACTCTAAGCTGATAATCTTGCATAAAAATCTAATTTTCATCAACCTTCAAGTGGAACCTTATGGAGTTCTGTCGGTTTTAACCAGTAATCATTAAAACATTGACATCAATGTCCTCAGTGTCAGCAAAAGGAATGAACTTAAGTATTCGAACCTGTGTCCACATAAGACTTTTCTCTAGCAGAAAAGCATTGGCACGGTTCTCAGTATTTGTTCCTGTTGCCTCTGCATAAAAAAAAAAAAACAAAACAGAAATGCTCTAAATTAGACCTTCTTATTCTACCATGAGAACTAAATGGACAATTCTAGCTCTCATATCGTCAGTTAAAAAGCTTGTCACAACTCAGTCTTACAACCTTAGTGCAGATTGTCAAGTGTATGACCCAGTCTGTTTGATTGAAGCCTGCTTTAGGTTAAATAATGGACAGAAAGTGGGATTCCTTTCAGAGGGTTGGTGAGACCATTAGCCCCGCAGTGTATCTGTGTGTGATGTGCTGTCTTCACAGGAACAGGAAGCAGGTCATTTTCATTTTAACAGACTATTTCAGTTTAGTAACTATTACATTATCGACAGTGTTACCTGCAACATTAGTTTCTGATCTGCTCCTGAGGATGAGTTTTTCTATCTGCTCTCTGATTATTTCTGTGTGACATCTCAAAGTGGGATAGACAAAATTTATAGTGCATTTCCTGGTTGCCAGGGTGATAATACTGCCTATATGATTGGTAATCTGAAAAAAGCAACTGTGATTGTGCCAGCATCTTTTAAATTCAGTGTCGCTGTTTAGTTTTGTTTTTAGATCTTAATAAAACTTTTTGAAAAAGATTCAGGCACCAAAATGATTTGGTCAAGTTTAAGAAATTGTCATGGTTTGAGTTTGATGTATATTTTTCAACTAACTTCAGCTTAGCTTTTCTTTTTAATGTAAACAAGCATTGTAGTATGCTCTCTTTTAAGATGTGACACCCACTCTGTGTTATAGCTGACATTTGAATATTTTTAAGAAGTTTGTGCATATTGTTGGTAAAGCAGGATTAGCCCATGGTCATTATTTGGTGAGAAAATTAAGCCGATATATGTCATGATCCCGTGCTGTAATTCTGTGCTGCCTTTACAGAAGTTAGTGGGCAAAAAAGTCAATCACATTTCTACTTGGCAAAAGAAATATGTTGGAAAAAACATGGAGTCTGAAAATACCAGTGTGTAAAAGTGTTTAAATGCTGTTGGTAAAACAATCCACTGGTATGGCAAGAGGTTTTATTACCCTGGAGCAACATTTGATTGCACTATTGATTGCTATTGGATTCCATAGACACACTGGGTAAAAACTGAGGTGAATGCAGATGCAAGAACAGTGGGGATGAACAAACTGAATAAATAGTTCCAAATACACAAACGTTTAAAAAAAAAAAAACACACAAGCTGTATTAGGAAGAAATGGATCAGAAAGGAGTTAATGAAAACAGATTTTTTCCTTTACTTTGTTTTGTGTTTCAGAATATTTACCAACCAGATACATACAGATATAAAGCAGTTCCTCCATCGTGGGTAGATTAACTAAATCAGCAGTGTCACATTTAATTTTAAACTGCATAGTTTCTCCCTTAAAAACTGGGTCACAGAAAGTCTTAATAACCAAGTCATTAAGTCTTAAACAATACCCATCAAAGTGAGCACAGTTGTTGTCATGATTGGCTGAATATTTTACACTGCAATATGAGTCCATACTGACATCTTACCAGCTAATTATGTAGTGAATAAGTGAACCGACTAAAATAGACTCTGTTGTCACAGGGTAACCAATGGATGTGTTATCAAATGATAGATACAGTAGATAGGGTTAAAAAAAAATGTAAACATTGAAACTGTATTTCTTTTAAATTAACATAGATATGTGTAGCTGCTTTAATAACTTAGAATGAAAATTATGTGAGCACTGTATTTGATAATAGTGATAATTAACCCACCAAATCCAAATCAGCTTTAGTGGTGTGGTGGTTGCATCACAGCAAGAGGGTCCCTGGTTCAAACCCAGCTGGGGCCTTTCTGTGTATGTGTGGGCTCTTTCCGGTTAATCTCACTTCCTCCCACAGTCCTGAAACATGCATGTTTGGTTAATTGATGATTCTGTATTAGTCCTTGGTGTGAATGAGATCATGCATGGTCATTTGTCTCGATCTGTCTGGGATGTACCCACCTCTCGCTCGATGCCAGCTGGGACAAGCTCCAGTTGTTATTTAATTCCTTCACAGTCTTTATAACACACAGTTAACATATGAGTCTGGAAAGAATCTGCAACTTAACTGGTTGGTAGAGGCACCCACAAAGCAGTAGTTCACGTGTAGTTTTCATACACTCTGTGGTCATATTTCGAGTGACTGATTTGCACGGTGTGATCCTTAAATTTGACAAATAGCATTATGTGTTATCAGAGATAAGATATTCCTCTAAAATATGCTCCCCCCACCCCACAAAGTTGCAGGGGTAAAAATGAAAAAGCATCCCTCATGGAGTAATGAGTGTAGTATAAATCAACCGAGCAGATTATATTCAGAGCATTCAGATTCATCACAGCAATCTGTCATCTACACTTGTAATTTACTGAAAATAGCTTCTCCTTATGAAGTAAAATTTTGGAAGACACTGTTGTTTGAGTTTTGCTATCAGTGCCCTTTGTGTATCATATTTATGATGTAAACAATTTTTTGCATTGTTAACATCATTTGAAAGGATGGGTTTGTAAACTTAATTTAAACTCTTTTCTCACTCTTTATGGGAACTTACTTGGAGACATGACTGATGTAATTTACCCAATTAATATATATCCTCAAAAATTAATTGATAAATGTTATTCATAAAACTATATATCATTCTGAGTCACACCTACAGTTTAACAGTGCAGGCTCCTATTAATTACTTTTCTATGAAAACTAAAGGCAAATAAACAGTGGTATCATGGAGGTTTAGGGATCAATGTTGCAGTAAGATCATTGGCTTTGTGGCTGATTTCTGTAGAGTATAATGGCAACCAAATCGAATGGTAATAGAATGGTAGATCCTTTATGCAGTATGGGGTAATTGTGCACTGTTTATTGGCTGTTGTTTACGTTGATTTGGAAAAATTGCTGACCTCGACCCTAGTACTCAGTATGTGGGTACTTTCAATATCTTGTAGAACTTTGACCTCAAGATTGAAATTGCTGCAGGATTTAATTGGGAAATCTTGCATTTCGAGAGGCTTGTCAACTCGTCGAAATCTTGCCCATCTGCAAAACACTGGCTGAAGTGGAGCTGATAATGCCCGTCTCTAGCATGTCAGCAAAGTGGGGGATTCAGACTACTAAATAACCAATAAACCAATCACATGACTTCCTGTTTTTTAGGCAAAGACACAAAACACAATGATAGTCACGTCTGCAGCAGTCTACCTTGATGCATTTGAATACACACACACATCAGCAACCACTTTGAGTCCATGCAGACTGGGAGGGAGGTGCGAATTTAGTCTGAGCCCAGCAGGTGGACTTTAAATATTTGTTCATGTTTCATTTGTAATTTTGCAATTCTGTAAAAGCTTT
Organism: Leuresthes tenuis; assembly: GCF_036924035.1. Taxonomy (NCBI): domain Eukaryota; kingdom Metazoa; phylum Chordata; class Actinopteri; order Atheriniformes; family Atherinopsidae; genus Leuresthes; species Leuresthes tenuis. Next base: position 9,832,640 of record NW_027325365.1, on the reverse strand, counting down.
GGACTGTTCATATTCACCTTTTTACACACATAAAATAGTGGTTTTGAAGCCGTTTTTCCAAGGCACATTAACCAATAGAGTTTGTTTCATTTGGCTCTAAACTTTCTGAACTTTGTGGCCCAAGTACGCACAGTGGCTCAGAAGTGTAACAGCTCATAAGCTTCTTAGAGATGGATCAGACAAGGTCAAGAATGCCTGGATTATACAGTAAATCCTGCTTCCTAATTTAAAATAATGCTCTTCGGAGCGTTACTGGAAGTTGGTTCAGTTAGTTTAGATGGAATATAGTTTTGTGTTGCTAATGTGTCCTGCAAAAACCAATCACACCAAACAAAGCTTATGTCATTTAATTAAAAAAATGTTGAATGATACAATTATATATACATAATGAGCTGATAACTTCTATCAGATGCATCTCTGAGCCTGTTCAGAATTCACTGCATGTTAGCAGAACAGAAAATACTAAATCATTCATTACTGTCAAACTTATAACCAGCTCCATACTGGTGTTGGTGGCAGTCGATACGTCAAAACTTTAAATTCATTCTCTGGCACAAAAACCCACATCTCCATATGACAATGTCCACTGACACAATGAGTGGAAAAAGGGTATTACACTCACAAACACATAGCACAGCAGCTACAGGTAGAGTTATTGCTCCCCTGGCTATTTCCTTTCAAGTTAAGGAACATGTCTTTGCTGATAAAGACCAAAACTCATATATTCTATAAACAGCTTCAGCAGCTTTAGCGATAACAAATGTAATATGTGAGAGAATTTTAGAAAGGTCAGCAGTCTTGATGGAGAGGATGATAATTCTGTCAGAGTTTTTTATGTTCTCCAGTTTGAGATATCTCTTCCGTATAGTACATCTGGACATGGACTCAGTGCTTTCATTCAGATGCCTGAACAAAATGTGGGTCTCTTTGTTGTTTCTGTACTGGTTAGAAACATTGGTTCTCTTTCAGCCACTTGAGGACAGTGTTATTACTGCTCCTTCATCCCCAGCATCTTTCTTAACACTTAATGCACCAATGAAACGAGCAGACAAGGTTCACTGGCTTACTCCAATCATTTCCTGTACAGTATTTCAAATATAACTGCTGTTTCTAAAACAAATCTTCATGTGATTGTGATCAGACATATCTGTGCTATGTTTTTATTGTAACTTTGAATAAAAATCCAGCTGAGTAGCCAATACGGGGTTAGTCCATAAGTGCAGTACTTTGACTTCATTTCAGCAATGTACAAATGTACAGACTGGCATCTGTATGCAGAAGGTTCCTATACTGTGAGTAAGAACATTGGCATGTGGAACTATACTGTTTTGACATAAAAATAGAAAGACAGAATTATGTACATATTTAGATGGAGGAATGATGCTACATGGTCCATTTTCCTCTGAACTGCACTGGCTCCCCTGCATAGAGGTCCCTCAGCATGGTTCTCTGTAGTGTTTAGTGTCCGTTGTTGAGGAGATGAAGGAGAAGCAACAAAATGTTGAAGGCAGCTTCAAGCATTAGGCTGCTATGAGCAGCAGCATTTGGGAGACTGTTGGAGGGAAGGGTGGCTTGGCCCACCAGTTGTTCATTTCCAAGGGCCTGTGACAGAGAGACAGAAAGATCAGCTCATAGCAGCTCATTTTTTCCCTCTCTTGAATACTTCTGCTAATGAGGTAGTATATTCAAAAGAATCCTTTGAGTTTCACATGGACATCAATGCTCATGTAATAGAAGGTTATTGATTTTCTGTTTTGTGATTTATCTGAAGTCTGAAGGCCAGAAACAGTGCATTTACATTTAGCAGTTATAATTTCCTGTGAGCCTCTTAGTTAATTGTTAATCCATCCCTGTTCACTTGTTAAATATGTGCTGAAACATTTTCTTTTTTGTCTCAAGAAACAAATACATTTTAGATAATCTTGTAAGCTAATGTAAGCATTACCTTATGTAATTTATTAGTGGATCAAGAATGTAGGAAAAAGGTAAGAGTGTGTTTAAATTTCAGCCAGTAAAAACTTTTAGAGAATATGTTTCATGTTTAATTTGTGCACTCTATTTTCTATCATTCATTTTCTTAATAAAATATGATTTGTTCATACCGTGCATTGCTGAATTATCTTTTGTCTCCTTTATCTTAAATTGATGGACAGTGGCAAGGCCAAGGTGGAGGCTAAGGCTACTAAAAATGCCTGTGCAGTAAATACTTAGATGACCCTTACGACACAATATGTTTGCCCTTAGAAACAGTCACTGTGTCAGTTTAGGTGACCAAAGTCAAAAGTTATTGTCATGTCGTCCCAGGAAACATAGTTATAGCCGCAGGAAACATAGCCATGCCGCATTGGACCTTGAAGAGATATTCCGTCCTGTTTTGCACATCTTGAAAGATGTACCATCAGTAAATGTGCCACACAGTAGACCAACTTAACTGTTCCACTGAATTCTTATGTAATTTATGCTATAAATTACAGTTAACCGAGGGACCATTAATCATCATGCAGCAATGATGGCAGACTTTCCTTTTTCTTTCTCTGACAGTATGAGGGGGTCGATGTCTAAGTGTGCAGCATAAGGTATACGAACAAAGATTAAAGTGCAGCTATAATTTGTAGGAGTTAACACCAGCGTTTTGTTAGAACATTCTGAAACTCCTCGTCTCTCAGGACTTTTAAATGATCTGACTGATGTTGTGTAATGATGATTTTCATAGCATATCTGTTCATTTAATCCATCCTAGATCAACCCAAAAGAGAATCTATTGTGTAAAATAATAGCATAGACCCGAACAATTTTCACTGTTGTGTCACTAAGTAATAAATGCATGCCAAAATTATTTGAGAGGTGTCAGAAATGGTGTACTCCTTAATGCTGTGTGAGACTGCACACCTGTGTTGGTATTACTGAATCCAGACTGTTCTTCATAGTTTCTATGGTTTCTGGAGCAGAAGTGCTGCTCTTGTGTTCTCTCCTGTCCTGGCTGGGAGTGATGGACTGCCTGAGACTCGGTTGTGGGTCCGATTCACTTCCAAACATCTCAAGAGCATTCTCTGAAACATCAGATATGAAAAATGCAATAAGAAACTTTATTAACATAATGTACTGTATATAAAAAAAAGCATGTAATATGTTTTCGTTTAGTTATGCTTATGTTTTATACAGTCATAACAGATGCCTACAGTTCTGAATTGTAGATTTTCGTATCAGAGGTTTCGCTAGCCAGAGCCAGTTTGGATTGGGTCACCAGAGGAGAAGAGTGGAAAAAAAGTGAATACTCAGTATTCTCGCCAAGTATCTTGACTGCACCTGCCTCTCCACATTGACCTCATTAACTCTGAGACCATTTGTACTGGCCAAACAACTCTGAGGCCTCTCTCTGTATCTTTTCTAGTCACGAGTCCCAAGAAAAGACTGGCCAAAGATTCACCTCGCCTCATACACCAAGCAAAGATAATCGCTGTGTGTACAGGTTCTGTGATAGCTAGATCATTATAGACTCACTGAGGTCAACAAACAGGACATTAATTATTTACACTTGAGAGAAGGGGTCACAAGAGGCCTGAGAGGAAAGGTGTTAAGGAGAAAATTAGCATGTTGAAGAGGGGTTGTGGCAGCAGAACAGAGGTACAAGCAAATTAAAAGACAGCAGTGAAATAAAGCAGATGTATCACCCTAAATATCTTATCTTTTCACCTTTAATTCATGTTACTGTTTTAACTAGAATTACTTGGAATACTGCTGCTATTTGTAATGCTACAAAATCACTCACCTCATCCTCTTGAGACTTTTACACCAATCATACAGGATCCAATGTACCTTACATCAAGTGCTAATTGATTTTTTCGGTATAGTCTTCTATTGATAAGTGTAAGTGCTAAATCTAGTCTCATCATTGTAGGAGTCCATATGTACCTCAGTTTTGGTTAGCTTTTCATGTGTTTTTGGTGTAGTAAAAGAAACAGTGGAAATATATGATTTAAACATGGAATAAACATCAGTAAAAAAAGAAAGTTAATCTTAATATATCTTAATGGCCTTAATTCTTACTGTACCAGTTGGAGTTTCAATATATTTTTGAACACTTTGAACATTAACAATAGCAATGTGAAACTATTCATGTAAAAGTATAGTGGAGTAATTGTGTTTTACCAAAGAATAAAGTCACATTGCATTTGTGTTTGTGCCTCTCCCATATTTTGGCACCCACTCTGATGTGGGTTATTGCATGCAAGTTTGTCAGATAAAAAACCCAATAGATACGATTAGAGTGAACCCTGATATAGCTTTCCTCAGAAAAGCACTCTACAAGCTGCCTAAGTGCTTAAAGTTGACTATAGCTTCAGTTTTGTTTCCATTTGTTAAAGTCTTATACTTTGGTGCTCCACTTTGACATCCACTGGATCTGACTGCTATGTATAGCACCTTAAAGGCATTAAAGTGCAAGCATATTTCCAATGAAAAAACACTGACCTATTTACTGTCATGTTGGGTGCATAGAATAAAAGTGACTTAGGAATTGATTAAAAACTTGCTCTATTCTTACATTAATCATCAATGCCAGCTTTGTTATATTTAGAATTTTCACAGCTTAACTTTCGCTCCTTTTTCTTAAATCCGTGGCACGGTCATCTGTACTGCAACCCTTGCCTTATCTTGCATTTCTAACTTGTTTTGGATTATGAGGGGCTTTGGATTGATACTCTAATCTAATACAAAGGAATAAATATCAGCACTGTTTTGCCACAATCTCTGTATAAGATGCACCATACCTTGAGTTATTGCAAAAGTGAGATATTTGGTTAGTCTAACAGGTTCCTCTTTAAACTATTTAGAACTGTAAAAATTGTGAAGAAAAATAAAAATCTTTCAAATGCTAAATTATTTATGGTTTTATTTGTTTTATGGTTGACCAACATAATGTTTGGTTTCATGGTTGCAATGGCAGTTTATCAATTAAAAAATGGGTTTTTTCATAACGCTCGTAGCAGTACCAGTAAGAGTAGTTATTTTGAGTCTCAACAGTATTGTAAGCTCTTGGCCTTTTAATTTAGGATTTGCAGGTCAAATGTCCTTGAAAGAATAATGGCCGCATCAGCTGACGATGATGAAATAAGGAAGATAGTCGTTTTGCTTTAGTGACATGGAAATGGTTCATCTTTCAAACGGACGTTGCACAGCTAAATCATAGCAGCACCCGTATAGGATGACCTTGATTAGAGGACACTCTTAGTCATCATGATTTCTCTTTTTTTCTTTCATGGCACTAAAATGCATGAGCCATCTGAGACTCCCACAGTTTAAACTGAACAAATGGAGCACTTTTAGAGCTGGTTGACTTGAAAACACTCACTTGCATCGCAACATTTGTAATAAAACCCATATTGCTGCAATCTCTGTACAAGACCAGACACCTTTTTTTATTCAAAAAAGAAATCTAAACAAGCCACACTTTTTCAAACCTCATCTTCAAAACAAAAATCTTGATACATCAGGCCACTGTAGGTTAATGTGAAAAAAATAAATACAAGACATAAAAATATGTCTTACAGGCTATTACATTACAAGTCTGTTACATAAATCAGGCAAAATTGACCCGTTAAGAGTTTAAGTAATTAAATGGACCATCTTATTACAGTACAATATTCTAGTGCATCAAAAACGTTGGGCCCATGCATTCATGTAAATGCTTTTTTGACATGAACCACCCACCTAAACATCGTTGCAGACAAAGCACTCCAATTGCAGCGTCCTCCCAAGAAGGACAAAGCGCCAGAACAACTTTCAACCGAAGGTGCCAAAAGATCTGCTACAAGTGTCATTGCCATACAGCACAATGATTGGTGCAGTTTGATTGGCAATCAGTTCTTTAATCAAATAGATATAAAATAGATACATAAGCTAAATAAATAAATGCATGTACATGATATGTTTAAAAAAACAATTACCTCACAGTCACAGAGCTGCTTACTTAATCAGTACCTCACTAAGTAATAAATATCTGAACTTCCAGGTGGAATTACCAATTAATCCATGTGACCAGGGTACTTACAATAAAAAAGATGAATTGTTGATGCTACCAAAGGCACATAAGGTTTGATTCAAATACATCATTCTCTGGTTCTGTTGGAGCATGCAGTGAAATATCCAGACAGCTCTGTCCTATCACTGTTTTCACTTCGGTTTTCAGATTAAATTTCTTTGAATGTTCCTCGTTACAGTTTATCAATGCAAATTAATCTGATTAATGAATACTATTAATATGTCATTTGAATGAAGTCACTCTGCTGTGCCAACAGGGGAGTGAAAGGATATGAAACCAGAGATATCAGGACAAGTCATCACTTTCTTTGTGAAACTTTTGTTTCAACTCTGTGGTTGTCGGATCTTTCTTTACACACCTGTTTAGTAGTCTCAAACTGTCCATGTGCTTACTTTTTCCGACAGGAGAAGTAAAGTCACAGCATATACTTCATAAATACTATGAACAGCTCAAGGTCTCTCCCATTTTTGTTTAATTTAAGTTTTACCAGGTCAGCAACAATTGCAAAAAAATTCTTATCCAGACATTGGACTGGTACTAAATAGAGAATTTTCTATATTCATTCTTTTTTCCAGACTTTGCCCAAGAAAATGTCAACTTTTTGCACCTTTATGTCAAACACAAAGCTATCTTAAAATGCAATGTTTATAGAGAGCATATTGAGAAAGGCAAATAAAGCCATGAACCAGTGCAATATAATGTTTTTGTATTCACTTGTATTTGGGCAATTGAGAGGAAAGAGAGGAAAGCAATAAACAGCAAAGCAGAAAGGAGAGCAAAGCAGCAATCCTGCCATCAGTACGCTTCTACGCTCGCACCTAATTCTTACACTTACTGCTTTCTTCACACATACACGTTTTCAGTGCATGTGTGAAAATGAGTTATATGAGACAAAGAAATGTTGAAAAACTGTAACATTGGTTTCCTTGGAATTAAATTCATTCTATTTTTAATGGTTTAGCTGCTCTTGGTCTAGCATCCTTGTAAAGATACTTTAAAGTTGGTGTTGATTAGTGTGTAGGGTTTGATCGGATCAATTAGCAGGAATGCAATAAAATATATACAACTATTTTTTAATGTGTTTTAAATGTGTAATTATATGAAAATGACTATTTGAAAATTAGTCATGCAATTATAAGAAAGCCTTTTATGTGAGTAGCATCTTGATATGGGACTAACTTGTTTTAACCGGCAGCTAGTTATAACTCATGACTACACCTTAAGGTAACTGTAATGTACTAAGCTGTTTACCAACGGTCATGAAAATACAAGAAAAATGCTTCACTACTGCCAGGCTTCGGTACAAGGTCTGTGGCGCTGTGAGCTTACATGCTAATGGTGTATCAATAAAAAGCAAGCAAAGGCCAGAGTCATCAGTTCTGTGTGAAACAAAAATTAGGTCCAGTGGAAAACAGTGTGCTTTTGTGGTAAAGAGTGAAACTCTTTCATTACATTCCAAGTCAGTTTGAATAGTATCTTTACTTGAAATGCATACCCCTAAAAAGAAAGAACTGATATGTTTCTCTTTTAGAGGAATTAGCCATTTGTATCAACAATTGGCAGGAGATCTTTTCAGTGCACAAAACTGACAAATGCTATATGGCTGGTCTTTTGGAGGGGGAGAAGTTGAGCTTTATCTTTAAAGAATGTTGCTTTGCACAAAACCCTTTTAGTTACTTAGTTGTTTTGTGAATAAAATAAGTATATACTTAGAGTATTATGTTCAGTGTCTCAGAAGTGGGCATAAAGGCCCGGGTGGAAGAAAAGTTTGAACGCTGTCGTAACGGAAGAAAAAAGATAACAGTATCGGGTCTCTGGAACACTTCTATAGATAGACTGATGGATTGACAGCCTGGAAATAAATCAATAAAAAAATATTATCTCAGGGAAGACACAATAGCTTTTTACCTCAAACTCCACAAACCCAGTTAAACAAAAATGCTAGAATGTTACTAAAGAGGTTCTCATATACCATGAAAAATGGGTATAATGACACTCACTGAGACAGATGTTGTTGGTGAAAAATTCCAGAAAATGATCACAGTCTGCTCTTTGGCTTCCACTGGCTGAGCAGGAGCACCATGGGGACACACTGGATGTGGAGTTGTCAACGTAGTTGGGAGTTATCGTACTTCCTGCAAAACAGATAGCATAAGGCTTCGATCAGTATTAAACATTCATTATCCTTTGAGTTGTTACACTGTAGTCAGTATTTTATTATCTGAAACCTTAATGGACACTGTATTTCCTACACAGTGACATGTCGTGAAGGGATGATAATATTGTGTTATTGCAGGACTGAGTCAGGAGAGAGACCGAGAGAAATACTCTAATTTTCACTTTTTTAGGTCACAGAAGTTTTTCCAACATAGTAATGGTGAGATTTCAAGTGCTTTAATAAATACAAGACGGGAATGAAAATGCCAAGCGTGTGTTTGCGCTGAAGGGCACCATTTGAGGTTCTTGAAATGCATTAGGTTAGTGCCTCCTTCCAGTGTGTGGAAATGAAGTGGATATGTTTCTGTTATGAACTATTATAAAATGGATTAAACCTCACGTAATATAAAGACCCTCTGTATTTCTGTAATGAGAGATTGTTATGCTCTCGTGTGTCACACTCACACCAACCTGATCTTTGTCTTTTGGTTTACAATATGAAGTTTAATCTAATTCTCCCACACACTCTCAACCTGTTTAATATACACACATATACCTTCCAGCGAGCTTTCACTCATTCCTGCCAGTTTGTTTTCTTTCCTTCTCTCCATCTATCACACATCATATACCTTAATTCACATACAGTCTCTTACCTCCTCCACGTGTTCATTTCATTTAAATGTTTCTGTCTAATGTATGTTTGTCTTTCTCTTTTACATTTTGGATGTGTACTTACCTATAAGCCCTGTGTAGGCGAAGAGGCAGGCTTCATAGTTGCCTTGCTTACAGCTGTTGGCAGATGTTTCCAAGGGTTCACAGTCATACTGAAACTGTGCCAGACGAGACCTGCATGGCATGAAATGGGAAATAGTAAGCAAAGACATAATAGGACCTCTTATTGTTTCATGTGAAAGGTTTGACTGCATTTTTCCCAAAAATTCTTCTTGTTCTAATTCTAATCAACATGACATGATGAAATATAGTTTTCCATGGTGAAGACCAAAAGCACTGGACTATTATGTGAAAGTGATAGAAAGAGTAATATATTTCATCCCCCAAACCTGAGATCATTAGTAAAGCCCTCTGAGTGTAATGGGGCTGTGGAAAAATAATGGCTATGACCAGAGATAGCAATGAGCGATAACTCAGATCCATCTGGCTCTTTATCTGTGCTAAATATTTAATATGTTATTCCAACAGGCTCTCTGGGGTGTTCTAACCAATGGTGGCAGAAAGCTTTAGGGTAAAACAGTAGGTCATTTGGTTGATTTAATGGCTCTTTATTTAGTTTCAAAATACCTTAATACTGAACAACACTGGGCCAAATGTGTTTGTATGGTTAGGAGAGCTGTCAAAAAGTCAATCAGATACTGACTGATATTGGCGCATATAATCTAATTAGAAACTTGTTTTCAAAAGTATCAATACCAGTGGTGCTATTTTCTCCATCCACCCAAGTATAACCTAGAAATATGCCTCAAGTTTTTAAATCAGGGCTGCACGGTGGTGTGGTGGTTAGCACTGTTGCCTCACAGTGAGAGGGTTCCAGGTTCAAGCTGGGGCCTTTCTGTGTGGAGTTTGCAAGTTCTCCCCGTGTATGCGTGGGTTCTCCCACTGTCCAAAAACATGAATGCTAGGTTAGTTGGTGTCTCTAAAATTGTCCTTATGTGTGAGCGTGTGTGTGGTTGTTTGTCTCTGTGTGGCCCTGTGATGGACTGGCGACCTGTCCAAGGTGTACCCCGCCTCCTGCCCAATGGCCGCTGGGATAGGCTCCAGCCCCCCCGCGACCCGACTAACGGATTAAGTGGGTATAGAAAATGGATGGATGGATGGAAGTTTTTATCATATGAAACTCCAGAAGGGAGCAGGAATCTGCCTGTCACGCACATGTCTTGTGAGAGTTAGCATGAGTGTCACTCATAATCATCCTAACACCACCAGGGTGGGATCATTAAAACTGCCTGGGTCGCCATCTACATGTGTCATCTCCAACTCCTGAACCTTTGTTTTTTTTTTTTAACAACATGTCACCTTATGTTTGGTTTTGGGCAGTAACATCACTTGGTTAGGATTAGAAACCAGAACTAAATGCTGTTTGGACAACAATCCAAAGTTGTGGGTTTTTACAAGAAGTCCATCATCGTCACGGATACTATTTCATCTCTCACATGCAGCTGCTCTCAACCACAAGAGGTTACACACACATACATATGTATATATATTTTATTTATTTATTTTTTTTTTCCACGATCATTGGCAGAATCTAATTGTCTGTTTCTCAAAGTTAGTTTATGTCCCCTTATGACAACCTTCATGGTTAACATCTATGAACTCTATATCCAAGGAATAATAAGGCTGAAACAAAATGTTATGTTATTTTAACTGTATGAGATGGCAAAATACTATCGGTTTATACACAGGCTTCCATTTAACTCTGTTCTAACCTGCACACATAGTCAGCATTACAGGTCCTCATTTGTGTAATGCAATTAGGTTTTTCCACACTTTCATAGGAGCAGCTGGGTACAATCGTCTGCCTTCGACGCTCTGCGCATGCTGTGTCCGTACATGGGCAGAAAAGCAGCTCATGTGTGTAGTCAGCAGGAACACGGTCAAAGAACCTGCGCAGGGCCTTATTGCATTTAGGTCGGTTGCACAAGCCTGACTTGGCAGTAGGTTTGATACAGGCGGAAACATATTCTGTGCGAAGCCTCTGGCATAAGTCGTCCACATTGCAAGCCTTGGCTGCATCCAAGCAGCGATTTACAGTTGTCATGCCAACATCAGAGTCTGTGGATGAAAGAAAGGTCAAAGACAAGATGTCAGTGGAAAATAGCAATACATCAAAAAGGTTTTGTGTTTATGTGAGGTAGAACATATGACCTGTGGAATGTACTCTGTTCATTAATCCATTGTTCATTAAACTCACATCAGGCAGGTAGTTTGTTATTAAAGAGCTGCTTCAAAAAGGAAAGGGAATAATCTGTGAATAAACTATGGATACTTGTATCATGAACAACATGTTAGCAGGAGATATCATGTTAAATGACTATCAGGAGATAAATCTAATCTATTTTTTCATACAAGTGGCATATGCTAGAATATGCTATCTGACCTTTAACAACAGTTGTTTACCACTCCGGCAGTATTGGAGTGGTACAGCGACGTCTGAGTACCGTCTGCAAATCCCCCTTTTGTAGTCATCTTTTCTTGGAAAATGTGCATCACTATTCTGTCACCATGTGTATTCTTTCACTTGTCTTCTCAAGGTAACTATTTCCATCTGTCACATATGTGAAACTATGCAGAAACAGAAACATTCACAACTAGTTGTTTTTTTTTCCAATAATCTGTTTATAATTCTAAAAGGCTTTAATACAAATTCACTATGAAAACTGTAAATGGTGCCCATGAGGCTTAAATGTGTTTGCACATAGATTCGTAGTGTCATAGATTTTCTAGGCCATTGTAGTTGTGCTGAATATGTAGTGAATTAGGCTGCCTATTGTTTCATAACTTACTAAGCAGTGTTTTTGAAATCATAAATTAATGCCGTGACCATAGGTGAGGGTTGAAACGTAGATAGACCATATGTTGAAATCTTAATCTTTCATCTCATCTCCCTTTGAATAGACAAAAAAAACAAAACACACTGCTCCCTCCGGATACAATGTTTGACATTCTGTCTCCTTGCCAACCACCTGCTGTAAACCTTCCTGTAGAGCGTGAGTAGTTTGATCCCAACAACAGCAAACGTCTATCTTTTTCCTAAATCTCACTAAGTAGGTTTGTTGCCTAAACCTTGACAAATATCGACTGAAGACCAAAGAAACAGTGACTAAAATACATAACTGAGTCTCAGAAAAATGTTATCATAAATATAAAAATTTTACTAAAAACACAAATTGAAAATAAAACTTAAACCATAATAATACCATATCACAGACACACCATTTAAAGCCCTGTGACTTGCTTTCACCACACCCCCAACCTCCTAATGAGGCCAGATTTCTTGGATGCTTCTACCTGCAAAAATTAAGTAAGTTGTCCTCTGTATAATATCAATGCACACCACTGAAAAACTGATGTGGAAAAAAAGGAAAACTGTCTCACAGTTTCACAACTTTTGTTGAGAAACAAACAGTTTGAGTGGTGGACCTTCATGATTAGTACATATTTCTTTTCAGACAGGGGACAGTGGGAGACACGGACGTAGATTAAGTAAGGCAGATCCTCATTGAATCATGATTCATAAAATACATTAAAAATATCATATCTAATTATCTGCTTCTGACCGGAGGCATTGAGTGATCAAGACACCCAAACAAGCAGCGGCATTAATAAGGGGTCCTGTTTGGTGTGAGAGTGAAACCTGGTACTTTGTCTGGAAAATCCTGAATGAACCTTTTGTATATATGTTGCCAAGGAAACAAGCAGCCAGCTGACTTCTTTTAGCTACTTTTTTCAGGCATGACTCAGTTTACTGCAGTGTGTTTATAGTTCTTTAACATTATCAGGTGCTCAGGTCAGTGAGATAGATTATATTTTGGCAGCAACTTTTGACTAATTAGTTTATTGAATTCTTCAGTGGGAGAGATAATTTTTCATCTCAGTCACTTAGAAAAAAATGTGCCATATATTTTTAGGACATCCTTTTGACAAAGGATGAAACCAGTTCCAAACTAAAAGATGGTCACATTCCAGAGAATTGATCTAACTAATGAAAATTTTGATTCTTATTTAAAGTTTATTTTTATGACCTTTGAAAAACCTTATTTATCTAAGACAGGTTTGATAGTGTAGTTTAGGTGGAATAAGATCAGAAGAAAGCTTTCACTGATTTAATGATAAAATCTGCACAACTGAATTAAGTTAACATTCAAGTTACTCCAAGTTAAGTGATTAAGCCATCAACCCACATATTTGTGTATCTCTCTTTAAGATACGATGTGATGTTTTGTCTATTTATATTCTTCAAGCCAAATCCAACATTCGCATTATTAATACAATAATTTTTTTTGTCTTTTCTTTAGACGTTGTCTGTAGTGTGTTATGAAAAAAAATGTTAACTTTAGCTCACTGGATGATGTGGGGGCTTTCAAGACCAGTTTTATCAAACCCTAGGAGAGACATACAAGGTGTCCTTTGGTGTCTATCAGTTGACAACAACAAACTGGTGTGAGATCAGATCAAGACAGTAATCTTTTTCACGTTCTTGTTTTCCATTTCTTTTTAATTCAGAGTTTAAGGTTAGCTTAATTTGCTGTTTGTTTAGATTTAGTCAACAATATTTCCTTTTTGTGGTATAGGCACTGGAGCTGTATTAAGTTTAAGAACTAAAAGTACTAAGTGGGGCTTTGGAAAGGATCGTGTTTTGTTTTGAATGACATCACCTTACACCTTTATTTCGTCTGGATCTTCTGTTGCAATTTACAGTTTAAAAAAAATCAAATTAATTGAAAATACAGAATAACTACAATATATTGTTTATCTTACACATGCACATGACTCTGGATCCAAACTGTGTATTAATTGTTTCTTTCAAAATGTTTTCCTCTATTAACTATGATAAGACAAGCATTATACACTTACCAAAAGCTTGATTTATACCAGTCTTTACCCCATAGAGGTTGTCCTGTTTAGTTGACTGTGATTTAAAGTTATGTTTGAATTTTTCCACAATATCTCATCATTTCCAACATGCAATTAGGAATTTGTGTTTGTTTCAATAGATTAGATTGCAGTGTTAAAAAGAAAAAAAAAAGCATTGACACCTGATACTATAAAAATAAGGCAAGATTTACAATGTTTCATCACTACAAGTCAGTTAATGAAAACATGACTTCATTGTCAGCTGTATCAGCTGAGTCTGGGATGTAAATGGAGTTTACATCCAATAATGTGCATAACACAGATCATTTTGGACACTTAAGTTATGTTCAGATGAATAGTTATGCATGGTGTCTAGTGTGTTTCCAGGAAAGTAATAAAGGTATGTTAACTTGCCAGCAGTAATCGAGGCCAAGCGCACATAGTCATAATCCCTCTGCACCGTCTCGTAGGGATAACTCTCCACAAGGGTGAGTCCTTAAGGAATAATAGACACATGGATATACTGGCTTAAATGAACCCACAGTTTGTGTCAAACATAAATACTGATTACACTTTTTTCATTTTGTCACTGGTAAATACCAGAGGACTAAATGATAAATTATACATACAAATTTGTCAGTTATTCTATCTATTTAATGAACCATTGTCCAACTGTGACTGTCTGTGAATAACATTAATTTTTTTGAAGGCTAATTGAAAAATTTTTTAAATTGCAGACCATGTATAATAGACTGATGAAGGCTCCAGTAGATGCTCAGGCAGTTCTTCTCCTTTTTCATTCCACGTTTACACTGGCAGCCATGTAAAGGACTGGACAGGAGGGCTGACACCGCATTGGCACACTGGCTCCTGGCACCAGGGCCAAGCTTCATGCTGCCATTGCCCGCCACACACTGACGCAATGTACGTAGACGTGGACTACAAGTCTCATCACTCGAGCACGAGTCTCCAGCCACCAAGCAATCTCTGCCGGCTAATATGACCTCCAACAAGGCTGCAAGAGAGGAAATCAAGCAGAAAGTTTAGGGGATTTGAAATCCAATTAAGCAATGAAATTCAAAATTCAGATATCAGGAAAAAGAAAATGTAAAAACATTTTGAGAAGAGAATGTGAATTGTTGATTTGACATATTGTACATGATATTAAACCAGCTCCATGCCAGAGTCTGAAAATGTTTAAACACAGGGATGAGATTGTAGTAAAAGTATGCAATCTTTGTAGCTCTGCTTTCATACTGACTGCTGAAATTTCAATGGGTGTTGTTCTTATATCCTGTTGCTTCAAAAGCTGGGTTGTATCAAGCATTTTAAGTTTGTTAAAACACTGAGAAGACGCCAAAGCCTGGTTGCTTCAAATGGCTGCTGGTAAATGGACCATACTTACTATACTTTTCTCGGCTGGCAGACAACTCAGAGCACTTTTACACTACAAGTTACATTCACCCAGGACACTTATGGGGAAGTCAGGAATACAACCACCAAACTTCTAATTGGCAGTCACCCCCCTTTCAGCCCACTGCCAGTGCGAAAAGCAATGAAGAAAACTATATTACTATATATGCGTGACGGTATTTAATTAAAAGACTATAATAAATATTCTGCACTTATTTAGTTTTCTTCAACATTAATGTTTTTACAAATCCGTTCGCAAAGTTTCTCACCCACCCAGTCACACACATGCTAATAGCAGGAGAGCTTCAGGATGGAAAGATTCTGGGAACTGAACCTTCAGCGGGCCATCACCTGAGCCACAGCCAAAAAACTGACGGACTTAGGATGAAATTAGACCAAATAAAGAAGACTCTAACTACTACTACTAAGTTGTTTACTTTCATTGTTGCTTTCATCATTGACGAACTGAGACATCTTCCCCTATTGGCTATCCCAATTCAACAATAAAGAAATCCCCTGCAACTTTAGACCATGGATAATTTCTTCTCATAAAACTTTCCTTGGACCTTGAAAGATACGTTTTGTTTGCATCACATTACCTCAATGTAAAGCGAAGAGGCCAACAGAAATCCTTGGGAAGGACTTGCAGGGGATACAATTCATGCACATTTTTGGTGTAAAGTACAATAAGGAAGCACTCTAAAATATTTTGGCTCAGGTATCAGGCAAGCAGATTGTCCTTCAAGTGAGTCCTATATGCAGTTTCTTTACTTTATCCAAGGTATCCTCTTGAACCATTTGAAAGCTGACAAGAGACAATATCTGGGCTCTGGTCTGCCACATATGATGCCAAGAGATACATGTAGAGCCCCCAAATCAAAATGAACCCACAAAGGTGTGGTGAGGTTTAGCTATTAAATAGGACAAATGTGTTTTTTATAGATAGATATTTGGAGAATGAGTTAATAAAATCCTGTGTTTTTGCAATCCATAAAAAACAACTTCTTAAAGAGGGAGATCAGATATTTTGGTTGTGGTACATTATTCATTCACAGAAACTATGCATTTGCTTTATTTTCAAAATTAATTAAGTAATATGAATTTGAATTAAGCCGATTATAGCTAAGTTTGAAGCAAACAACCCATTCTCACTGGCAAATCATGACATAGTGATGCCTTTGGTGTTAGTTTTAAAAGCCCAAAGTATTCATTTAGAACAATTATTTAGCATACAGGATTTTTCCGTACAGATTATATCACTGCTGCTGGATGGTAACCTGGAAAATGGAGAAACTTTCTGCGATAGACTGACATTTTTTGTCAGCTTTTTCCTCTCAGTTTGTTTTTTCCTAAACGTAACAAAACAGTATCAGAAAACAAAAATGTGGCAATGGACACTTCAGTTTCAGTTTCCATCTGAGGTGTCACGCTTGTACATATAGGTCTTCACCCAGCAAGAGGAAACTCCGGATTAATTCCCTGCATCTCAAAAAAGTGCATTCAGATGTGACACCAACTGAACAAGCATCAATATGTGATGAGTTGGGAGCAAGAATGTGTTGAATTCAGTGGATAACATGTTTTGGTTCTAGTCATTATTCTGCAAAGGGTCCTGCAGGCTACAACATTTGCTGCCTTATTGTAAAGAGAATGGCTTCAAGGCTGATGTTATGCTGTAAGTATTCTACATGCATGCTGAAGATGTATGCATTCACTTACTGTGTTAAAGATCAAGAGTGGCAGACTTTTGCAGATTCCTCTTCCCACTTTTTACAATTCACTGCCAAACCGTCTCCTGAGCAGCTTTGACTCCCAGTCGTATTGCATGATTTAAGCCAATTCATTGAATCGCAGGACTTGAATTTTAAGTTTGTCCAAAGGTTTATGAGAACATGAATGTGTAAAAGAATGATATATTGTTTCTTAGGTGCAGATAACAATGTAGATAAACCAAAAAGGTGAAATTGATGTTAGCTGGGTGGATTTTTAGGAAGACAAATGTTGGTCCATTTTTTCCATTAAAAGTACAACGTCTGTACTTCAGACAGGCTAATCCAGTACCCGTACCCTCTTCTCGCTTTGCCATACATCTGTATTGAGTGAAGAACGTGATTTTGCATTGTCTTGTTGAAAAATGCATGAATGGCCCTGAAAAAGCTGCCTTCTTGAGGGCAGCATATGCCTTCCTAGCATCTCAATGTAATTTACTGCATTAGTGCTCCCATCACAGAAGCAAAAAATACCTTTTCCTCAAGGGTAGTGATACATCCCCATACTATAGTTCTGTTGCTAGTAAAAATTTTGAATAGTTCAGAGATCAAGGCACCCATTTATGCAAGAAAAAAAATGATCTGGAATACTGTTTGACTGACTGTAATGCATATTTCCACTGTGTGATGTCCTCGTTTTCTCCAAGCCTAGAGGTTATTGGGCTTTTTTATGGGCACAGGAACGTTTGGCATTTGAGAATGCATTTCCATTCACAGATTCTTTGTTTTATTTCCCAAAGTAATCCCTTGCCGATCTGGTCACATAGGCATTTCCCTGATCTTTTAAGGAACATTGTTTTTAAGAAATTTGAGGATTTCCTCACATATTTGTTGCAAAATTTGAGATTATCTGCCTATCTTTGGTCTTCAGACTTAGCTTTTCACAGATTCCTTTTTGTTGTACCAAATCATGATTACAATCACCTGTTAGCATCACCTGTTTGATATAGCACATTTGTTTAGTTATTCTTTTTTTATTACATTTCAGTTCATTTTTAATTATATGGTGCGAAATAACAGCAAATCTCATCTCAAGGCGCTTCAAAGATGCAGATAAAATCACATCAAACTCATTAAATTGCAAATTGGTCCAGTTCATACAGAGCCAACTAAAGTTGCCTAGCTAAGGAAACCAACAGACTGCACCAACTTTAAATGTATCTTTCTATTATTCATTCATTATGTCGAAACAAGCCTCATTACAATTGCTCTGTCCAGTTTTTATTATTATTATTTCTCTTTCTTAGAATGTGTTGCAGGCCCTAAATGGAAAAATTGATAAATGGATATATATCAGCATACAAAATGAAGTTGACCAGACAAAACATGAAAAATGGGCTCAAACAGTCTGCAATAAAATCATTGCTTTTTCTTTTCGCAACCTCCATCAAGATCTTTTCCACTGACATTTAGATCTCAATTAATTAAGATTTAAAAAGATATATTTATGTTTATCCCCAAGAGATACATGACTAAAGTGATAATGATGAAGTAGAAATAAAAGATTGATTGCGGAAAGTAGTCCTAAACTTTTAACACAAAAATATAAAATCATAAGCAAAATATTAATCCAGCCCATTAGTGCCTTAAAATATGGATCCTAAATAAGTTTGCTGTTGTGGGGGTGATTCATTTTTTGCAGTAATTCCTGAGAACATATTCATAAGCATGTCCTGCAAAAAATCAAGTGTATCTTATGATTCAGACACTGAAATTTCCTATCAGGTCTCTTATTTGTCATAATATTGTCTCCTCAAATCCATTTCTTTGTATTTCATGCTTCTTTGCAGGTGTACACTCTAGATATCTTTGGAGAGCAACATTTCTTAAGCTGTGTTTTGATGTCTGAAACAGACATGCATATTCAAAAGTACAGAAAATACTTTTGTCTGCACTTTATCAATGTCATGTGCTTTCAAGGCTGGATCTTTAATCAAACCTCAGGAGCTTCACTTACATCCCAAGATATACATACTCTCATTTACTATTCAGCACATGTCAGCCAAGCACATCCAATATAAACATGTGGATCCTGGAGGAAAAAAAAGTTCAGACTATTGCCAATACCCTGGAAGGCCAGATGGTCAGTTTCAAATTCAAGGCCGAAATCCTCAGCTCTTTCTCTATGGCTTCACATGTCAGTTTGTTGTGCCTGGGCAGATGCTGAAATAGACACCATACATCATGAATGCAAATGAGTCGCTTGATTTGACATTTCCAATAAGCCTGTCTCAGTGTACCAGTAGGTTGGGCCTATTAAGCATGTCAGTAATCAATGTCTTCTAAGGCTCAGTTAAGTCTTCAGATTCCCTGCCACATAAATCACAGGCAGATTAGCTGATCAGTTACCCTTGTGCACCGACCTAATGGTCCACTTCAGGAGGGATAAAATGGGGAATGAAACTTAATGAAGTCATCTGACATTTTACCTTCCGCCATATATAGCTACAAAGCTGTGGGTGAAAATGAGACGCGTCAGCCCACTTAATATATATATATATATCTTTGTTTAGGTGATCTTAAAATATGTACATTTCTGAATCAGATAAAGCATTTTAGCCTCACATTCAAGTCAACTGAACTGTTTCACACCAGATTTTAGGTAAAATAATACATCCCATAATTGTTTAATCTTCACATAGACCACTTTTTTCTTTGGAGGAAGTTTTTATTTTTTTATTTGCCCTTGTTTTGGTCATTAAATATTGACCAAATGGGGCCAATTTAGCATTTTTATGCCTGGGTATATCCCAATTTGTTCTATGTTAAAACTAGTCTTTGCAGACTGCAGATTGTAAACTGTATCAGTATGATTTTGTTTTATGTGACTGGGAAGGTTTATCACCTATAATAACATCCATAAGTGTAATCCAGTTTCAAACACCTGTTGTTATGTTTCATAGGTGAGCAGCCGAGAACAATATTTTCTGTTGTCACCACTTGTCGTCATGATGTGTTTCAGCTATGTCTTTGACTTAAAAGAGGGGCTGTGCAATTTTTACAAAGATGGCCGGGAAGCAACTCAATTTCTTATCTTCAGTGTCACAAATGTTTTTCAGGTAAGGTATTTTCATTTATAATCATATCAATATTATTTTTGCTGGAGTTTCCTCACATGGCACATGCGTGAGTGTATATGATCTGTTTGAGTGTATGAATCATCATAAAATGATCCAGTCTGTGTATTTTTAGCTTGTTAAAGACCACTGCTGACTTATATTTTATGGTACAAAATAAGCACTTTCAGACATCAAAGTAGAGGAGATTGAATTTTGCAAAATGAGACAAAAAACATCCATCTACATCCAGCAATGCCAGCTACACCTTTGCTACTTACATCAAACAAATTGAAAACCAAGAGAAGCCCAGTAATTTAGCTTCAGAGTTTTTGAAAAGAAATACATTTGCACTTTCAGCAGAATACTTGAGGCTACGCAATTAAGAAAAATAGCAAAAGTAAAAGAAAAACATTACTTTCATCACGTTTTACCAGGAAACTAGGAAATAGGTGCAAAAAAGTGGAGCGATTTACAATATTTGGCATGATCACCTTCATTCTTCAACACAGCCTGAACCCTTGTAGACAGACATTCTGGTAATTTGAAGAAATAACAAATATTCTAAAGATACATTTTGAAAAAGCTTTTTTTTTTTCAGTTAAATGTGGACTCTACAAGAATAGTTAATTTCTTCAGTTAGGTGACTTTTGCTTATATGAATCAGACTGAAAGTGAGGGACAAAGCAACCAGAGTCCAAAAACCTTCAAGAAAGAGAACTATTGCAGAAAAAGTAGTTTAAACGATTACAAAAGACTTTCTCCTTGGAAACAACGTATAAAGGAAAGAGGAGTAACTCAGTAATGTATACTCACATCCAGTTGATTGTATGACAGCAACTACGTCAAAGTTTTTCTGAGGAAAAATTTTGTTTGCGAGATTACTAAATTAATTTACTTTAGACAAAAGCGTCCACAGTATTCCAACTGAAATGACCATACAGGTCATAGGACCAAGTGCCATCGTTACAAGCTGCATAAGGGAAACATGACTTTGTAACACTATTTTCACATTGGAGCACACTTCATTCTCCAGTTTTTCCTTCAAGAATCCACAAAGTGTGGCGAGATTAAGAACAATGTTCCATCAGTAACATGAGAACATGTTACTAAAACACACATTAACATTAGTCGCTTTGAGTTATCACAGTTGGAACTAACAAACATTCTTTTTACTATTCCATCGCTGCCATGGACAAACTTTTTAACCTTTCCATGCAGTTGCTTTCACAACCACTAGAGGTTGTAAATTTTTTAAACAGTCACGTTAGCGAATATCAATAATACGGCTGAGTCAGAGATGTGTGCATTAAAGACTTTGTTTCAAACAAGTTAAACTAGAATCAAATTTTTGTCACAAATCCCCGGTCAAGACGACTGTTTGTCTATGTTTGTGTGTGGGTGTTCATTGTGTTTTGTATCATTCTCCTGGCAGTGCTTGAGGGAGCGTGCCTGTACCCGTCTACTCTCACCTGGCTGAGGTCATCACCTCACCTGCTCCTCATCAACGGTCTGCAGTAGTTAAGGAGCAGTCACACATCCAGTCGCCGCCGGATTGTGGTGAAGTATAGTGTATGCTACAGCCTTCCAGCCAGAAATTCTACTTTGCAACCTATAGCTGCCTGTTTCTGCCTGTCTAAGCCAGTCTCTTGTTGTCTGTTTTTTTGTCCACCTCTAAACGTGTCTCTCTGCCTGAGGAATCAGCCCAGTCTACTCACCCTACGCCTCGTGTAGCCAACATGTGGACCTCCACCCTCCAAGCCTGCCATCCGACCACTCTCTGGATACCCCCACCTCTCGCCTGCCAGCTTCCTTTGTTTCTTCACGAATTAAATAATCTGTTACTCTCAAAACCCTTGTTCCGATCTGCCTCTGAGTTCCCCCTCAGAATCCTGACCATTTTAAATCAGATATTTGTTTTATTGATCCCAATACACATCAATAGCAGCCCATTCCAACAGAGACTGTAACATTATGAATGTTGGTCTACTCATCCAGTGAATGGTTCTGCAATTCAGGCTTTAAGATTGTGAGATGACATCTTCTTTTAGGCAAATGTTTGATGCCAGATGATGTCACATCAAGTGACAGAAACCACAATTCATGAGTATAACAATTTTGTTGTCCATGACAAAAGTTTTATTTTCTATTCTGGTTGCTGTAGCTTATCTCATAGTTTATCTCATGCTGAAATAATTTTTTCAAATGTTCCACCAAAGCAAACATCACGCTTCATGACATGTACTGACAACTATGATCAATATGCTTAAACGTCACTGATCATTGGTCAAAATTATGATGCTCCCCAATATCAGTTGGGGTATGTCATTTAGTTCAAAATCTAAAACTAAGCTCTATTCTGTATCCTTTCAAGCATGTATTACTGCAGTTTCCTCACTATAAATGTATTTATCTGGAAAAAAAGTGTATAAAAAGTATATTTTTGTTCTGATGGCAATTTCTACTTTTTGTTGCTGCCTTTTTTATTATTATGGAAGGTCTTGTAATATTTGGGTAAGCAACTGAACAAGCGGAGGTTTTTCTAACTGAGCTGTGAGACATAGCGTTGCACACTTTCAACCCCCGGAAATAGTTACTGCTTGTGTGCTAAACGCTTCATGTAGTCTGCAGCATTAGGTCAGACCACAGCTGCAACTGCACATGTACCTCATTTGAGTGAGAGTGACAGAAGCCTGTGAAAGAACTGAAAACATGTATTCTTCAAAGCGATGTTTCACATCTTTAAGATAGGATCAGGTCCGGATTAGGTACAATTTTGTCCCCTGATAGCCATCTCCCACTCTCCACTAAAACCAGCCTTGCTAAAAACAACTGTCTCTTCAACTGATGTTTTCAATCAGAGGAGTCCGAGTCACTGAGAAGAAGTTATGCAGTCTGTCTCCAAAACTCACACACTGAGCCAAACTCACGGACTCAAACTCTGCTCGAGAACATTTTAGTGAAACCTGAAAACATGGTTATCAAAACAAACTGTGACACATCTTTGTTGTGCCAAGGAGGAAGCATGCAAAAATGGGCATAATATTCTGTGTCCTACATTCACTTGGTTGCTGTTTTTTATTATCATGTTTCTGATTTTTTTTTAACTGACATATATGTGTTACTATTAATACAAGTATTACTTTCATCACAAGTTTGGTCTTTAAAGAAATACTAAAAGGTCTTAAAGCCTTAAATTGAACCTGTATACACCTTATCTTAAACCCATAATATCAAACTGGTAATACAGCTAACATCACAGTTGTCGTTTCTGTTATGTTCCATGTACTTATAACTTTTACCAAAGGCTCTTTCAGTGACACAAGTGTTGAATCACTCTTCATTACTAAGGTCCAGAACATATTACAGACATGTTTTTCCTATGTGCTAACAGGCTTGATTTTCTTATCAACGTGTACTTGATGTTTTGTTTTTCTTTTGAATTTCACAAGTTCACTAGGTTGTTAAAGAAAACATTGAAATTGATACCAAAATGCCAGCACTACTGTGTAAAGGGAGAAAATCATAAAGTATCATATCTGAAAAAGTCAAAGGTGGTGGTTATTTATCACTCAAACTGCAGCTTCAGATGGGCATCTGTGTGAGCTTGACCCAAGGTCTCAATGCTGAAAAACCAACAGGCACAGCTGCAAAGGTCTGCTAGTATTAAAGTTTGTTTGACTCATCAGAGAATGACCTTACTCGTCAGCGCTTGACTGTGAATGTATCTTTTTCATGTTCTACCATTCAAGAGCCAATGTGAGTTTAAGTCCTTGAAAGGAGTTCAGGATTTTAAAGGCTTTTACTGACATAAGTCAGGCTCTATCAGCAGTAGCTCTGCCTTGTCTCATGCTATGAGTTCTGTCAGTTAAAGTCACATGAAATGATATCACTTGTGGTGTTAAGCGTTTATTTTGCCACAGGGGAAGAATGAGTAATTAAAGTAAAGCAAAAAAATGGTCTAAGTGTTTAGAGAAGATTACATCTTTTGACTGACCCAAAAGAAAGAATGTGCAGTTAGTGTGTGTGAACCTCACACTTTAATCTTTGTTTTTTACCTCTGCAGCATCCTTTTTCTGTGACAGAGGTGAATGGATTGTTTCTTTTCCTTTTTAAGTCAGCAGTTTTCGGCTCCGTTCGCTATTCCAGAATTGAGACCTCCAAATACAAGATATTTAATTTTCTATACTCCAGTAATGAGTGTCTCAGTTTCGCATGTGGAAGAAATGCACTTCTTTTGCATTCAGCATCATGTCTATTTACTTGTAGTAAGAACAATATTTTTCAACAAATGACAAATTAAGGGAGTACTCGCATCCATTGACAGCTAGAAATGGATGGAAATTAGATTTGTGCACGGAGGTATAGTTTTACATATTTATAAAAGAGAACCCTACGTACACACTGCTTCATAAATCTTAATGAACGCATGTGCACATTTCTTCCCTTGTGCATACACAAAGTTTAGTCATGATCCTATGCACATTTTTAGCATATTTTCATTCAGTTTTTTCACGTAGGATAATTGCAGTAAGGAAAAGTGTAAAGAAGCTAATCCTCAAAGCTATTCTTAAAAATATTATCTTTTGGGGCAGCTGTAGCTCAGGTAGCTGTCTTCCAAACAGAAGATCAGTGGTTTGATCCCCAAACTTTCATCTGTTCACTGGAGTACTGACTCCCAACATTGCATTGACATGCTCATTGGTGTGTGGAGAAAACGGAGCAGCATTTATAGAATGAATTTATAAAAAGAATCGTTGTATGATTGTTAGAGTTAACGGTTGAATAAAAAATTTAAAAAAAAAAAAATGTAAACCACTTTGTAGAACTCAAATAAGTTTAAATGTGATTTAAAAGTGTGAATCAATTACCAAAGGAATGTGCTAAATTAATTTTGCTTTTGAACGCTTTCCTTTCCATCTTTTCTGTGTTTGTGAAGTAATTTGTATATTTTGTTTTGACACGAGTGCTACAAACTAAATTACTCTCATTAATTTTAACATATACAACTTTTTATACTGCTTTGGTTTTTTCAAAGTTATAATAAACAGATTCTTCCTCGCTACTTGATCAGTTTAATGCTCAAAGCAAAGCTGTATTTTCATTCTCTTTTTTGTTACCAAAGTAAATCAGAACTTATGTTATGTGTGTTCTGCCAAAGTCTTGATAAGTCCTCCATTGGTACTTTCTAAGGGCTTCCTGAGCCACCTGAGGGTGATATCCTGGGCAGGCTGAAACTCTCTTGAGGTTCTAGGCCATGTGCCAAACTGGAATTAAACCAATGTAACACAACCCACCTACTGACATATATACAAAGACACAACTACGAATCCACTGCTTGTTATGTTCCTGTTGAGTCATACAAATGACTTACGGACAAAGACTCTCCAGGAATAGACTCACTGCATTGTCAGAGTAATTAGTAGCAGACAATATCCTACCTGGTTGAATAGTTTAATAAATTGCCACCCATCATCTTTTTCTAAGCTCATTTCATTTACTTTTTTGGGTGGTTTTAAGTAGGAGAAATTCATAATGATATATTTAGCTGTGACGTAGGTCTGCATCACCGAAGTTACAGCAGTTTAGTAAATATTCTACAAAAATTGTTTTAGGCATTTACCCTAAAGCTATGTTATATGTACATTTATGCATTAACAGACACTTTTATCCACAATGACTTACAAAAAAACAATTAAAATGTATTTTCAAGAACAATTTAGAATAAACAATTACAACATCAAGAGGCAGAGAGAAAGAAAATTAGGTACTCTCGGAAAAGCAGAGTTTTCAAGAGCTTCTTGAAGGTAGAGAGGGGTGCCCCTGCTCTGGTAGCACTTGGTAGGTCATTCCACCAACAGGGAACCATGGATGAGAATAGTTTAGAGTTTGGACGATGTTTCTTAGAGGAATGAAGGAGCCGAGGGGTCACACTGGTCTGCATGAGAGCTTTGAGATAGGTGGGAACAGACCCAGAAATCCCTTTGTAGGCTGGCATTATTGATTAAAATTCTGTGATAAAGACTCAATTTTGGCAGAGATGTTGGGCTGTATGGTTTGCTTGGCTGTAAACATCAGCAGTTATGTTTTAAAGGGGTTGAAATGGAGGTGATGCTCTCTTTTCCATGTGGCTATGTCAGCAAGATAGTCTTAGATTTGCACCAAGACCGTAGAGCTGTCCGGTGGAAATGGAGTTGTTTAGGCCTCGG
Source organism: Leuresthes tenuis (assembly GCF_036924035.1). Taxonomy (NCBI): domain Eukaryota; kingdom Metazoa; phylum Chordata; class Actinopteri; order Atheriniformes; family Atherinopsidae; genus Leuresthes; species Leuresthes tenuis. The sequence continues at coordinate 9,806,404 of NW_027325365.1, read as the reverse complement.
GCCTAACGAGGTTGGTTACTTGGCAAAGAGAAGGGGCCCCAGCACTGAGCCTTGGGGAACCCTGTGTTGAGAAAGTGAGATGCCAATGTTTGTCCTAACCAGGACACTATGAACGATCGCCAAGGAAGTCAGGATTCAAACCAAGAGAGTGCTTTATCCATAATGCCCATGTTTGAGAGTATATAAAAGTATCCTTTTATATATAAAAAGATATGGAGGTTGATTATGTCAAATGCTGCCAATAGATCGAGCAGGATGAGCACAGATGAATTGACCTGCAGCTCTTTGAAGGCCTACCATCACAGATTTGTTTCAATAGTGAAAGTTTCAGAATGACCGCTTTTAAAATCATACGGGTTTGGATCAAGTTCGTTCTGTGAGACAAATTCTGTGACCTGTATAATCTTAGAGAGGAGTTGGAGGAGCCATATAGTTTTACATTTGAATGGGCGCAAGAGAAGGCTTTTTTAGCTGCTGTGTTTCTCATGCCTGTTTGAAGGTCCTTGTAAGTGTTCCTGAGGCCAGTAAGGCGTTGAGCGCACAAGTGATTGCTGGCACAGCTGTTAGAGCAATGACTTGGAGGAGGTTGGTTGGAACGGGGTCTAGAGTCCATATAGTAGGTCGGCTACATGTTAGGAGTTTGAACACCTTGCTCTTAGAAAGAGGGGTGAATTGACGCTGTTCGGACATCTGCGTTTGGAGTTTGTTGCGCACTTAAGACAGAGTGTGGGATATTGCAGTCAGACTTCTGCATGTGGAGTTTGTTACACCCTAAGCTGGTGGAGACTCAGGGACATATAGGACTACTACATGTTGGAGGTTCGGTAAGACCTTGACAGGGGCAGACAAGTTGTGCCCAAATGGTTCAGTAAATTGACTGCTGATGGCTGCCACTTTGTAATGTCAAAGAGGCACATTTTTTTAAGTAGAGAATAGTTTCTGGGAGTCAGTGGCACTTTGGATCTCGTCAATGTAAAAATCTGTCTTTGAGAAGGAACACTGTAGTGATTGGAGATTCAGTAGGTCAGAGGTAGTCTTGATCTTGTACCGTTTTTTTTTCAGCGGCTCCAAGGTCAATGCACATCATCCGCATGATATCATTGAGCCATGGGTTAGATGGGGAAGATCAAGCAGGTTTGGTGAATAGATGACACAGAGCTCAGCGCAGAACAGAAAGACTCTGCGGCATCATTAACCTCCAAGGAGGAAAATGGGTTGGAGGGTGGAAGAACAGAGGTTGCAGAGGAAACTAACCAACTGTTACACTAAGACTATTGAATAGAAATTATATACAAAATATGACTTTATCATCAAGGTTTATAATTAAGAAAACAAAGAAAAAGGCTCAAAATAGGTTTCTCACCCTCCTGTCCTAATTTTAATTCACCAAAATCAGCGTTAGTATAATCAAGCCATACTAACTTCCTGTAAAGGCTGCTAGTGCAAGGAATTGTGGGGCAGAATTATCTCCTTCCTTTCAAGAAGGAAGTTCTTGTGTTTCTTGTGTGTAGAGGAGATGATAAAGAAGCACTAAAGCTCCTTTTCGTAGAATTTAGAGAATTCTTATCATGGCAGACACTTAATTACATGCCTTGCCACTTAATTAGGAGGGTTTCTACACCAAAACGTCTGTTCAACCGGATCGGTGGAATAGACTACACAATATATAAAGTTACATGCACAGTTGAGTCTTCCTGTGGTTACAGCCCAACTTGGCTTGTTCATTTGTAGGTAATTTGAACACTGTTCTCATTTCAGTGCACATGCACGGGTGGGGAATCAAGTTGTCAAAGCATGTTCAATGCTGCTTTGCTGTATATTATGTAAAAAATATGTTCAAAACATTCTGCTGCTTCTAAATTACTCTTTAGAAGATCATGGCACATTTTAAGTTACTTGAATGGTGATTTTGTCAGTTGATGAGGCAGTTGTAAAAGCTCCAGCAAGTAAAACTCAGTCCCACATCTCCCCCTGTTTGACCATTTTCTCTCTTGCATATTCTTCCTTTCTTCTGATAGCTTTGTCTTGAGTTTCATTGCCACTTCTGCTTTGGTTTGTGTCCACTATGCTACAATAAACCAATTTATTAAACACAATTCTTGTTACCAGGCTGGAAACCAAAGTTGTGAAGTGCAGTGTCTCAGGCCCCAGGACTCCAGGTAGTTTCAGGCCCAGAAATTTGCATAGTTTATGTCAACACTCCAGCAAAATCGATCAGAAGCACATAGTGTCAAGGTTCACATACTTCTCACAAGCTACTTAAAATGATTGTATTTGATCATTTTGTGTAGGCTGCCAACTTTAATTTATGTTCTGTCATTTCATCAATGCAGGGTCGTCCATGTCTGAAGTGTGACACATCTTAGAATTCTCTTTGACTGTCATGTCCCCAGGTCTCTTGAATATTTTTGCATGTCGGAAAATTGGGATGTTAACTTTGATGGCGAAAATCGAGGGGCAAAGATCAATTGCACAAAGTTCCAATCGGAGGAATAATCCTCTAGTTTTCAATATAACAATTTTCTGTATTTGTTGAGCTAAAATACAGATAATTCAATAAAGCTACAATTTTCAATTGTGCTGAAGTTTAACAGTACTTCTTCACACCTCCTTTTTCTGCAGAGGTTATAGTCCAGTCATAACCATAAAGGCAGCTGCCAACATTTATATGGAAGGTGGAACTTGTTACTGTTAATGTGAAAGGAAACCATGCAAGGCTTTTTATTGACTTGCAGAAGAGTTTCCATCACACTGACTTGGAAAAATTAGACTTATTTAATTTTCTCAGATCTGAGTAAAAGAAAGACTGATTGATTAAAGGCAGTACTAAAAGAGTAAAGGTGTGTGTGTGCCAATTTATATGTCAGTGTGAAGGATTGTCAAGTACAGACTCAATGTCACAAAACAAAGACTGTTTTATCTTCACTTGGAAATTGATACACTATAGATGCATCAGCTGTATGTAATGGGTGCAATTAACTTATCAGCATATCATCCTTTGCTTGTCAAGGGAGAAACTGTGACACATGTTATCCTCAGTGTGTCAGTGCTGCCTGTCTGCAGCACTTAGCAGGACCTGTGCCAGTCAGTCAGTGCAAAAAAAAAAAAAAAAAGACAGAAATGCACAGTACTGATCAGATTTAAGATACATGTCTCACTGCAAGATGGCTGCCAATTATGTCCTGGATGTATAACAAGATCAGGGAGCCTCATAAACAGCCAACAGCCTCATCAACATTACAATTTATAATTTCTCAGTGTGACTAGATTTTCACAACCTGTTTTCACAGAATTACAAGAAACGATCTCATTATCCTGACCTTGACCTCTTTAATGTGTTAATATTATGTGGTGGCGACAGGTAACGATGCAAATGAAAAGTCATTTTGGAGCTGGAATTCCTGCAATGTGTTTGTTTTTTCAAATTTGTTAGGCTTGGATTTTTTATTTCATTGTTTATTATCGAAAGATGTAAAACAACACTAATAATAATAGTAGTAGTTGATATTTGCAGTCATATTGAAGCTCTTGCAATATCTGTGACCTATTTAGAAGGAGACAGAACCTTAGACAACATGTATAAGATGGACGTGGCCTCCTAAAGCATCCCTTGCTTTAATTGGTTATGTACCTGTCTACTGTATGTAAGATGGGAACATAATTTAAACTTATTATACAGCATTGATGAGGACTTGAATCTAGCGTCTGAGACCATAAACAGTTTACTGTAGTGATAAATCCAGTAGATATACTTCTTAATAGCCTTCTATAGAGTCAAATTTATTTTTTACAACCAGGGTCCATTAGAAGAAACACAGCTTAAAAGGCACTTCCTCTTTGCATTCAGTTCTCAGACCCTGTGACTATGTTCATCTTTTATGTGTAGTGTATGGGCAGGACAGTTAACCAAGAAAATGAAAGTGGAGCTTGTTTTGTGATGACATCATCTTACTGTAACCCATTACACAATGCAGTGATAAGATGTCAAGGCCAAATCACAATTCTACTTAACCATGCAAGATTATCAGTGTAGCCATGGTTTTCTGGGTAAAACATCCATTGCAGAAGCGTTCATCCATCCATCCATTTTCTACACCCGCTTAATCCGTCGGTCAGGCCGCGGGGGAGCTGGAGACTATCCCAGCAATCACCAGGCGAGAGGTGGGGTTGTAGAAGCATTTACTAGATAATTTTCTCCAGAGTTTTTTTTTTTTTAAATAAGGAATTTAAACAAATTTGATTTGTCTTCTTAGCAGCAATAGCCATCTAGGATACAACTCACTAAGCCGAATGCAAAGATTTTCTCCAAATTCATCGGTAGGTTATCAGACCACATTAGAGTTTGGCCAGTGCAAATTGGTGACCTTTTTTTTGTGAGTAAAGATGATCCAAAGCTAGCATTTTGTCTAAGGGGAAAATGAGCATTTAGCTTGGCTGGAAATATGGTAAACATAAAAATAATTTAAAAAAAAAAACATCTGGTGACAAGACAGAGATGCTTTTGTTTGAAAAGAAAAACTTGCCATCAACATTTAATTGATTGCAGAGGGCCTGCATTTGTTGACAAATAAGGTATCTTGCTGCATTCCTCTTTTTTTTAAATTACATAGCAGATTGGTTTTAATTTCTAAAAATGATAATATAGTATTTCTCGGATACACTTTTGTATTTTGAGTTGAAAGAGAATAAGGGGTAGGACCTATAATCTGGTGCATAAAGGGGGATACACTGCTTTACTTAGGGTTATGGTTGTTGGATTTTGAACATTTTTTTTATTATTATAAGGTGGAGAGATTGGGACCCAAATGTGGGACAGCAGACTAGAGGCAGAAGGTGAATTAACTTGGAGTCTATCAGCAAAACCAAAAACACAGCTGAACCAGAACGTTGTGAAAACAAAACTAAATCCAAAACAATCCAAGTTGCAAAAACCACCAAACAGGAGGAAAATCCATGAGGTAAGCAACAGCAATGATCTGACAAAGACTGAGCTGAACAATAGAGTATATATACTGAGGAGGGAACTAATGAGGAAGTGGCTGCAGCTGAGGTTGGTTGAATAGCAGACAGGTGTGGAAGTGGAGCTGATAACCAAAACAGGGGATCTCAAGATCACTTGGAGTAATAACCAGAACAAGAATCTAAAACACAATACAAAGTATAAGCTCAAACAAATACCAACTAAGAACACAGAAGAGTAAAACAAAGAACTAAAAAATAATTGAACCATAGAAAAGACCAGAAACTCAAAACCAAAAAGCCATGGAGTAACTATGAACAAAAAGACAAATCAAGACTAAACAAATATAAACAGAATAAATCAATAATTTAAACTGATGACTATATTACACAAACAAGAAAACAGAATAGAAACAAACACAGACAAGAAAAATAAATCCAAAATCTATCATATCCACAAACCCTAACACAAATACCTCTACCCAGCATTATTTTTTTCATTTCCACTGTGACAGAAGGCTGTGTAGCCTGGTGCTGTTTTTGAGAAAATGTTAAAATGATTTTAATAAACTCAGTCATTTTTACAGTTGAATATTCAATAAGAGAAATAAGAAATACAAAATCGGGTTACTATCGATTTTACAAATTAAATTTAAATAATCCAAAATCAGAATTGTCGGGTCATGCCCAGAAAACTGCAACTGGTGCATTTCTAGTTATGTAACAGTAACACAAGCCACTGTCATCTGTGTGTAAGCTTGGAAGGGTTAAGCAGACATTCATTTGACAAACATCATTTTTAAACAACAGTCCTGTCAAAGAAAGTAAGTGTTTGAAAGTAAGAGCATCTTTTTTTGTGAAAGGCACAGGAACATGTTTACAGCACAGTTAAGGTCGATTCTGCCTTTAATGTGGTGATGGAGTGCAAACACTCTCTAAGGTCCTTTGTTTTGGCAATGCCGTATTTCTCGCCAGCTATGGCTGCCACTCAACAGATTTATACAAAACGGGGGAGGGTCCACGTGTTCCAGTAGATTGATTGATAGGCTCTTTTTTAAGAGGACATTATGATCAGGACAAAGTCCATGAGTTACAATAAAAGCAGAACACTGAATCTCTCAAATGGTTTAGTTCATGTTTACAGTGTATCCATTGGCTGAGAAATAAAAGTTTTAGTGAACATTGTGAAGTTAGAAGGATGATTTTAACAACACCTAGGTTTTAGGACACCTTAGCTCTTAATGGGTTAAAGTGATGATTTTAAAGACCTCTGCAGTATTGTTTTAACAGACATACTCTGCCGGTGATGTGAATCACTCTTATCTCTTTTAGCTGTGTATGTTTTTAATGTGTTGAATGCCTTTTTGCAATGCAGCCCTTGCAGTAGATCCCAGTTGATTTTTTCTCTGCTTTTTTGCCGTTGTGATTGGTGTCTTCATACAAACTAAAAGCTCTTTGTGAGAGAAATAGTAAAATTATTTACTTTGCGTACACATTAGGTTGATAAAACATGAAATGTGGGTCAGCATGACCAGATGTGAACTTATTATTGTACACTCTGGAGCAGAGGATTCAATCATTCAGGGGTTAGATAGGGATCTGCAATAGCTCAGTTACACAATTTAAATGAACGGTTGCAAAGGCATCAGAAAGACGAAAGACATAGTGTTAGGTATAAATACACAGGCAGTCTGACAGTGGTCACAGTTCAACAAGCAATTCTCATAAAATTTTCTTTAAGTGTTGCCTGATCATGTGTGGAGGCATTTGTTTGTCATTCTTGGACTTTCTAGTGTGATTGCAAATTATATCTGAAAGTCATTCTTTGAGGATATGAGACTAGGAAAGCTATCCATCATCTTCAGTGCCATCATTCCTACTTATGACACTGTTAAAGATAAGTTAAATATATTGTCAGATGCTTAAGTCAACAAACACAGCAATAAACACAAGAGGATGGCAGTGGAGCCTCAACATTTTCCTTTTCTCATCAGCAACTCACAGCAGCAATTCATAACATAATATGTAACCTTTGTGTAGAAGACTGCTTATCAATACTGTTGATATTCTAATCATTGCTGCATGTTTTAATCACACTGTGTGTTCCAAGGGGATTTTCTAGTATTATTTCAAAATTTTATTGATCTCTTAATTCTGTATATGAAATTCTATTTCCGCATATTCTATTTCTCTTTTCATTCATAGTCTGTGAATATTAGCTTTGTGTCTTCAACAGATTAATATTCTCTTAATTATTTTGTTGTAACCAGAACGACTAAGTGACAGAAACAGTCATCCATTATTCGAACAAAAACCCATTAGGCATTGCTGTCACAGCGTGTAGAGCAAAAACACTTTAGATAAGATGATTACAATTTTCTTTTTCACTCTTTTCAATTTAAAATTCCACTGGCAATAAATCATAACAATGTCCTTATTATTTCCAGCCCTGAAATTCATAGATATTCAGTCAAACAGACTGTCTGGATTATAGCTTAGATGACCAAACACAGCCATAGCTAAAGTAAAATTGAACAAGTGGCTTCATTAACCATGTTTGCTATGTGTGGTTAATGACATAGTGTGTATATAGTGGGTCTTCATGCCTGCTGTTATCGTGTGTTCTGGGTGATCTGATCGCAGTTCACATCTGGCGTTAGCATGAGTTTTTACATGTGTCTCAAGTGATCACGAGTATTAAGATCTAACTTCCTCTTTCTTTATTTAAATAAACGTGCAGCATTTCCATGTGTAAAGATGACATGTTTGAGTTCACTAAGGTTGAAAAGACAGTCCATCAATTTGAAGCAGAACATATTTATGTGTACACTGTTAAAGATTGTGGCCACATGTGGACTCCACACCTTAGAATAGGGTCAGAGCAATCAGGTTGCAATTCATCATCAATTTGTCCTGGGTTCATCACGCCTAAACATAGTTACCTACTATCTATTGTCTGATAAGAGATGTATATTAATGTCTCACCATAGTTTCTTTAGTCTATAGACGTGTTTCAATAAAGTGCAGTGAGGAGGTAGAGTGATCGTCCACCAAACGGAGGGTTGGTGATTCGGACCCCAGACCCTCCAGAGGTAAGTGTCATTGGGCAAGCTATTGAACCCTACACTGTCCCTGATATTCCCATTCCCGTTATGACAGTGTGAGTAGAATAGAGAATTAAGTACTGCGTTATCGAATAAGAGGCTCTGGAAGAATGTGTGCATGAATGGGTGAATGAGAAACACAAGTGTCCCATTTAAATAAATGTTGTAAATGACAACACTGCAAAAATATTCTCAGTTTTCTGTAAGTTTGTTACTCTCATTTAAGCGCTGAAGTAGAACATTTTATGAATTATCAGTTGTTTCTGCTTCTAGACAAGAAACATGGTCAATGATAGCTGTCCACAGAAACTCATTTCAACAGAAAAATCTAATGTACTCTCACTGTTTTTCTGCCTTACATGGCCAAAGGGAACTGGTTCTGTTTAGGTCTTCTTTCTTGAGGTTTTGTCTCATGTTAGTCGTCGATAAATCATCTATTCTATTTTTTTTATATAGCCATGCTCAACATTTCATAGATCTCCATCTGCTGACCACACTGAACAGCCCCGGTTTATTCACTTCAAACCATGTTACAGAAAGGTGCCTAATTTGCAGTTAGAAACATATCAAAACCAGTGAAACCTCCAGCCAACTTATCATCCAACAGGTCCGAACAGTCAACCAAGACGACCAAGACGGGAACCTGAAGGTTGTCTACCCGTCAAATACGGACCTGTCTGAAGGCATCAGCAACTTGACTGTCAGTTGGTAGTGATGTGTTGGATTCTAATTGTATCACATTTACTTGACATATTAAAAGGAAACATGGCTAGGAAGAGTATTCAGAGGAAATGTCTGGCAGCTGGGTAAAGCACATGTAGTGCCCACTGAGCAGTAAGAGTCAAAGTATTGATGCCAAGGAAAAATAAGCCCAACACTACATATTTCTGCTCTATGTGATAGTTACAGAGATTGCTTTCATAACAAATATCTCCTCTTGACCACCATACCACATCATTATTGACTGATATATTTTGCAGATGTGTTGGAATGGTTGCCCCGTTGGCTTGATCCCCTTTCAGACCAACAATCGCCTCAGTGGGCGGTCTGTGTCAGAGACTGAGCTGTGTCAGATACCCTTGACACAAGTGAAATTTATATTATATTTCTCCATAGACAATGTTGGCTGAATCACAGTTTGGAATTTATCAAATCTGTCAGAAAATAGCTGGCTCTTGCACAAAAAGTACAAAGTTGTTTACATGAAATGTACAGTAATAAAGATAATCAATGCAATCAATCTGGGCAGATTACCAACCACAAGTACAACATAAATCAACTGAGCTTCAGATTTAAAGTTTTCTTTGGATTCATCTTTGAAGGAATTAATTGCATATTATTCTATTAAATATTCAGCTGTATCAAAGGAGCATTTTCCCAAAGTCTTAGATAGTTTCCACTTTGTAATAACAGCAGTTGTGGCTTATGATTGTTCTGATATTTAGAACTATTTTCTATTCCAAACTTAAGAAAAAAGAAACATTCTTTTGTTGACTGAGAAAATGCTAAAATAGCTCATGACCATAACACCTTACTGTAGGAGGGTTACATTATTCATGAGACTCCGATGTTTCTAAGATGAGAAATGCAGAGGCTACAAAACATTTTTGAAATGAGAATTCAGAGTGAATAGAATATTTTCCGAATGAACTGACCTCCTCTGTGTTTGGGACTTCAAACAAGCCGGAAAGTGTACTGGCTTTTTTACAATGAAAATATTCTTTGTGATACTAACAGAATGATTAAAAGTTAGCACTTTAGAGAGAAATAGAAAACATGCAAGTGTGGTTGTAAGAGTAGGGAGAAAACAAGGAGAAATTAAAATGTAACTGTTGTAATTAAATGTGTTATGATGGGATTTATAGTTTGGTGATAAAGTATATGGAACTATATAGCAGACAGCCACTTTGTTTAAAACCGACAACCTCTGGTTGTCTTGACAGCTGCTTAAATGAATTTCTCACTGTGCGCTGAATAGACTCATATGATATGTGCGTCTCTAGCATGAAAAAGGTTTTTGTGACTTCAGGAGAAAAAGAAAAATAATTCGTAAAGGAAAATGAATGGAAAAGTGAAAAGTATTCAGCAGCAAAAGTGTCCCATTTTATGTTTTGATTATCTTATTTTTTTGTCATGTTTTTTTCCCTTGTCACTTGGTTTCACTCAAGTCACCTGTTTCTGTTCCACAGCTGCACCCCGTCACCAATCACCTCCCCACAGTATTTAATTTCCAGGTTTACTCACAGTCATTGTGAAATCCTCAGTTACCTTCCATGTTCATGCCACGTATTGTCAAGTCAGGTTTGTGCCTCATAGCCACAATTAAGTCATAGTCTTGTTTGTTATTTATCCATAGTTTTGTTTTTGCTAACACTTGTCTCATTAGTTTAGCCACAGATTTTTTTTTTGATAATCCGGCTCAGCCACGTCCTTGGTTCTTGCTCCTCCGTTTTTGCCCTGTGTCCTTGTTTTGGAATAAACCTTTTTGATTTTCAAAGTTCTGCATCTGGGTCCTCCCTTCCTGCACCACGCATCCTGACAAAAAGGTTGCATGGTTCAGTTGTAGTGTATGCTACATTATCATTTGTATGATAATCAGATATTGTCCCTGAATACCAACACTGTTAAGGCTCACTCATACTGAAGGCAGTTTCACCTCCCAACAAGCTGTTCAAGGTCTCCTGTTGAGTTAATCTGCTCAAGAAATGAATGTATATATTTGTATCAAAGTGGTTATTTGCCTGCATGGCAAAGATGAGCTTTTTTAATAGCAGTCAAAAGGAGGTCTGGACAATAGCTAAATGTTTTGTAAAGATAATAATGGAATTGTCTCTTAGCACTGCATCCAACACAAAAGCTGCATTGGGAATCAATGTCACTTTCCACCCACATTCACAGCAATAGCAGAGAATTTAAGCACATGCTGTGTTTCTCTGCTTCGCATGATCTCAGTGCGACAGTGGTGGAGACATAAAACAATCAGACAGTTTCTGTCATGTGAATATTTCCAGCTTCTTCCTTATGTCAAGGCCAGAGTGAAATAGGAGGCATGAATACTTGAAGTGTCAGAGGACTTTTAGAAATAATCTCTGCCTTTTACAATTTTAAGAGGGTGTTTACTCCCCAGCGTAATATCAGCATCATAATTGCATAGAACTTTTCCAGATCTACAATCCATTAATCCGTTGAATTTCTGTACCTGCTTAATCCAATTCAGGGTCCAGGGGAGAAGGTTATCTCTGAAACCACTGGGTGAGAGATGAGGAACATCTTGGATGGGTCGTCAGTCCATCCCAAGTTCATTTAAGGCTTGCCAACATCACACATGACAATTGAAAGCTTTTCCAGATTTGAAAATTGCTAGCTAACAGTGATGTCATTATTGAAAGGGCTGCCTTGATATTCATCCATCCATTTTCTACTACTTATCCAGGGCTTGTGTGGAGGCAACATGGTTGAAAGTTAAGAAGTTAACCTCACTCTCCCTATCCACCTCCAGCTCTTCTGGGAGGAACTCCAAGGCATTCCAAAGCCACATCCTCATTGTCATTTCCAGTGGTTAATTGTCTCCCCCAAGGCCTCCTACTAGTGGGCATGTCCAAAACACCTCCTCTGAGAGACGTCTGGAAGACATCTCGACGAGATACTTGAACCACCTCAACAAGCTCTTTACAATGCAGAGGAGCAGCAATTCTAACCTAAATTATTTTAGTAATCTCGTTCTTTTTATCTGTACCCACAGTTCATAAAGTGAGGGTTGGAAATTAGATAGACAAAAAGCTTCTACTTTCACCTCAGCCCTCTATTCCCTACCACAGACAGGTATAATGTCAGTTTGTCACTAAATTGTAGCCCCACTCGTGAAGAAGGCCTTGAGATTCTTAACTCTTCTACTTGAAGCAACAACTCATTCCCATTTCATACTTGGAGGTGCTAGTTCTCATCAAAGTTGCTTCACACTTTGTTGCAAACTGCCCCACTGTGATTTGGAGGTTTCAGCTAAATCTGTGTAAAAGGACAACACCATTTACAAAAAGCAACAATGCCATACTAAGTCTAGAGCACTGTAAATCTTCTGATTCTTGGCTGTGCCTAGAATGTCATCCATAAAGGGTATGAATAGAACAGATGACAAAGGTCAGCCTTGGTATCCAACTGGTATCATATAAAATGTCATAAATATTATGTAACAATTAGTTTTATTCAGAACAAAAATACTTGAACATGTACATATATGCCATTGTTTCTGATTGTTGTTAGCTGAAAGTTAATTGTGTCTGTGTCTTGTCCTACTGCATAGTCCAGAGTGGAGATAACTAGTTCATGGGATGGGATATTAATCCTGAACCTGGGCTTGTTCTGCCATGCCATCCTTGTGACCTTGTAATAAGCAGCATCAGCTTTTCATGACCTTTGGTTTATAGTATCACCATATTTTTTGTTTCTGTTTTTTTTTTTTTCCCATATCCCTAAACGGGTGTTCTACCTTGTTTGAAGGGCATGTTTAAAAGTACTCGCACAGACACCCTTGTTCTCATCCTCCTGTTTTCTCTCACCCTCCCAACTAATTCTAAGCTCCCTTCCTCTTTAGTAGGTCAAAGGAGTTCTGTTATGGAAAATGTATCAAGCTGTGTCCTATAATTATGCAAACCATGTAAACTGAGGTTCTCCAACAGTACCAGAGCAGCTGTCTTTGCTTCTGATCATTACTCACAGCTGCAGCTGTACACAGCCTCACAACATTGTGAGATTCACTACCACTACCTGTAAACTTTCATCTCAGTCCTCATTGTTAAAGATCAAAAAGATGCTTAGTGATTAATTTATGGCACTCATAAGTCAATCGTTACAAAAGATGTTGGAAAATCAGAACAAAATAAAAAGACAGTTAACACATAAATTTACAATATAAATTTCTGTGTTTAATTTCCCAAACCATATATTTTTCTTAATATATTTAGATATTTTCTAACTTTGTTTTTTTTTTTTTTTATGCTGAACTCTAAACAACTGTAACTGATAGCAAAGTTGAAAAGTTCTTGGAGAATATTGGATTGAGTGAAGCTTGAATTTGGTAATGTGGCATGACATTCAAGTATAACACCAGCCTCCACGCCCTCTTACCTCCTTACAAAGTTTTTTTTGTATGTTATAGTTTTGCAATATCTATTTTAAGACAGTTTCACATATTGCAAAATGTAAGGTTAGTTACAATTTGAAAAGGCATGTTACAATTTTGGAGCCCACCTGGTGTAATTTTCTCGCCTTGATTGTGAAACTGACCAAAATAGATGATACACATTCTAGAATAGGACTGAGTTGAATAAAGTTGATCTACTGTGCTGAATATTATGAAGACATATGTATCAAGACACGCTAACACTGCAGCTTTTATAGTGTAGCCTTCTTGCTTTTATCACAGCAGAAAAGTTGAATCCCTCAGGCAGTCTGTGGCATCAAGCCAATGGACCTAATATGGAGTGATTCATCTCTTGGGACATGTACACGGGAAAGTGGTCCCAGTTTCACTGTTATCACTCACAGAGAACTGTCAAATGTTTAGTGGCATCTCTTGATCCAATTAATTAAGGCCTGGGAAAGCATTGAGAGGTAAGGGATTTGGATCTACGGGGTAGTGACAGTCAAAGCACCCCACAAATGAGTCTACCTTTTCGTCACACACTGGATGTTAGTGAGACATTTACTCTACTGTACTCTGTAGACAGAAAGTAGGGGATGCACCGATTGTGAAATAGTGAACCAATACCAATAAAAAAAATAATAATAATTTTGCAGATACATGTTGTTCTTGTCATTTTTTTCTTCCTTAAATATCAGTGAAACAATAGAATAAATAAAATTTAAATTCTTGCATACAAATGTAATAACCAACCTTTATTATAGCTTTTTGCATGAGAAAATCCATTACATGGAAAAAAAATCAGTTTCAAATAGATTGGCCAACCAAAATGTTCTTGTGAAAAATCAACTGCCTACGATGGAATTAGTTCACCACTTATGTGATATTTGCTGAATCTGTCACTACAGGCTAATCACATCAGTTTCAGGGCAAAGTCAGTACAACATTAGTTGTACTTAGTTAGTTGTTAGTTGTTATTCCAGCTTTCATTGGTAAGACGCGAGGTACACCCTGGTATACATGATTTTGGAGGGTGAGAGGAAGCCCGGAGGTAACCCACATATGCATAGGGATAACATGCAAACTCCACACAGCAAGTTCCCAGACGGGATTTAAACCAAGAACCCCCTTGGTTCTTGTGCTAACCACCACACCACAATGCAGCCCTTAGTTCCAACCAAAATGGATTAAAATCTTCAGTCATTACAAATAAAGATTTCTAACTTTTTCTTCGTAAGCATTTAGCTCAAAAGGAGATGGTAATCACCTGTGAACACAAAACAATTAATTACTTGTCTGTGTCATTCCTTAGTCTGAAACTGTTAAGAAGGCTTTGTTGAACTGAGGTGGCATCTATTCCTGCACGAAGCAGATGTTGTAAATCCAATGCAGCGCACTCAGACAGGTGCCCTCCAGCTGGTTCCTGTCTGCTGCTTTGGTAATGGCGTATTTCCTTTCTTGGAAGGCTGCAGGACTCGAGCAGCATTCAGTCCAGCCTTTATAATCTTCTCATTGCAATGTTGCACAGCAGAGCATGTGTAACCATCTAGAAGTTTCTTTGTGGAATGAAATTGTTGCAATATAAACATGTCCTGAATGTCTAGATTAAATTTCAATCATTTCTAAATGTTCTGTAGAGTCCCTTTCACTGATGAATTGCAAAAACAGACATTTCAGTCACCACAAACATAATTTCAAATTACTTTTCCTGTGTACTGCCAATGGTGCATAACAAGAAAGTTACACTTTAGTAAGTCAAAGGGACCATTTCAGATGTTATACCTCACACAGGGACAGCTTCACACAAAACTTCTGCTATGTTGGAAACATTAAGTAACAACATTTTGCTCTTGCTAGTTTTCATCTACACCTTGTGTTGCTTAGCATCATGAATAAAATCTGTATTATGATTTTCAAAAAAGGCCTGGGGTCTGAGGAATATTATAATTTTAAAAAATCTAACGTTACTGAGCAGCAAAAACGAAGAAAGGATATAATAGAGTGAGGTGGAATACATATAAACACGAATGTACCTCAGGCAAAAAGACTGGCACATTTTCAATTTATTTTAGTTACTCAAACTAAAATGAAAAAACAAAATCTACTTGTGAGGTTGAAGTGTCACAGTCATAAACCTGTTTTGATATTTTCAGGAGGCATAAAGAAAGTCAGAGACATTTCTGTGAATATTGGTGCAGACTGTAAAAAAAAATAAAAATATGCAAGGCATCTTAAGAGCTTCAGGTTGTAAGGCGGACCATGTATAGTGAATTGGTCGGACACCACTTTTGAAGGCAGGAGGAAAAAAAGAAGAATGTTTTGTGCTAAAACTTTCATTGAGAAGTCTAAAGCTTTTTGGGATAATCAGAACACTTTGAGAGTCCAGTTTATCAGTTTGCATATAGACACCAAAACAAAATGAAGATGAGAAAGAACACTATTGCTATAGTGAAACGTGGCTGAGGTTCTATCATGCTGTGGGGCTGCATTCCAAATGCTACAATGTAGTGATAATTTTTTATACTGCAGGCACTGAATGTATCAAAGCAATGTGATCTTTCAGCAGGACAAAGTCCTTAAGGGCACATCCAGCAGCATAAAAGAATAGTAGAACAGGAAAATATTGACTGTTTTAAACTCGCCAGTAGTAAGTCTTGACCTAAATCCCACAGAAAATCTTTGGAGAGAGCTTACACCTGCCACTGCATAACAGGCTCCTGCATAGAGCTTGAATACTTTGCAATGCAAGTGTATGGAGAAACTACCAGCAAACAGGTGCAGGAGGCTTCCAGAAACATTAGCAAATTGCTGTTACCAAATGTTCTGCATATAATATATAACTGTAACACTAAAATAATGGTGTAAGGTACCAGTAATGACTACAGGTTCCTTTTTTTCTGTCTTTTATTTCACCATTTGACAGTACTTGAACGCTGCTGCAAAAATGCTGCATCTATTCAAGATCCTCTTCTTATGATTTAGAGGTGTTGAAAATTCTGACCAGAACTGAATATCTATCATTCACCTGTAGCTTGGTAGTTACATTGATGTTGGGAATTTAGTTATGAAATTTATTTTTCCGTTTTGTCTTTGGCCTTTCTAGAAAGAAAAACAGCTTTTTTGAGTCATTTACTGATTATACTGTTCTCCTGATAAGTATGTGGTTCACATATAATAAATGCATTTAGTACTGTGTGACCACTAACATATCTCCTCTCCTCGAAGGCTGTATAGTTGTTATGACGACATTTGAGTCACATGGTTCAGATTGAGAACACAATACCCCACACATTCCTCGGAGTGCTGTTAGGCAGTGATCTTATAGTTATTTTGCCATCCCTCCTTCTTAATATTCCTCAGTCCAGACAATAATTCAATTTATTTTGAGCAGACAAGTATCACCAGTCATTCCTTTTTATTGTGACTACAATAAGGCCAACACCTGATTTCAATTATTTGATTAACTGAAGATCCTCCAAGGCATAAGATGCCAAATTAATTTCACTGAAAAACTGTTTGGTGCCATAGCTGAGCTGGTGTATGGTCTAGTCTGGAAACTCTGATAAGAAACTATTCCATTTGCTGGCTGAAGTGTGGTGTAATTTACTTGCCTGAGTATGTAAACAAACATTGAAACAGTAATTAAATACTATAAAGTCTGACGCTGCACTTATTTTAATTGAATAGTAGCAATCATATGGCCTATGGTACATATGCATTGCTACAGATATCAAATAGTTCAGTTACTGAGTTTATTCATCCTGCCTGTCAGAAAACCTGTTTTGCTACCACAATGATAGCAGGCAACAGCATCCATCATTTGAAAGCACTGTCGTCTAAGGTATTTTTACTGGCTTTGAGACTGGTTGCTAAACTTTCCTCCTATTTACCTCCAGATTTACCACGAACTTTCAAAAAATACTTACAGCTGACACAATATCCTGCTGTCTATTAAAAAAAATGCAGACAGCATGGCAGTAATTTTTACGTCAATGAAAGATTGGGAAGGGCATGAGGGAATGATTACGAGTGGCAATCATTTCTATCTGAAAAATACAGAATTCATCTATTTAAAAATGTGGTTATTAAAGCAAAAAGTCGTTAAAATAGGAAACAAAGAACCCCACCATATCAACAAGCAAAGTTCAAAATTAACTCTAAGAGGTCCACATCTTCTAATCGTGTTGTTTTCATTGGATTACATCTTCCTTGAGCTGATAAAGTCAATGCAACTGCTGTGTTAAAATTTAAAAGTTAAAATTTGTCACTTGTTAACATGACAAGTATTCCTCACAAAAGATTAAAACCTGAGTAAACTAACTCAAGAACAAAGGATAGTTCAAAGAGACTTTGTCCTGTTTATTCTTCCAAGATTCACCTCTATCTATCCTCATGAAACTTAAATCTCCTCAAATAGATCTAACAGTGTCCCAGAAATACAAGACGAAGGCAGGAAATGGAGCTTAAGCCCTCTATTTGAAATATTGTGACAATGAGGCTCTGCCTTCTAGTCTGGAACAGTCTTTTTCTCAGGATAACCACTTATACACTCTCAGCTAATTAGCCTCAGTTTAGCCCTTAGAGGCCATTGTATGCCTATAACCTGAGAGCCATTTTCTGATTACCCTAACAGGTCTAATGGAAAAGGAGACCCAGCTTTTAGTCTAGCCAGTTCTATTTGTGCATGTGCTGTATCGTTTTCACCTTCTGTCTCTACATCATCAGCAGTTTTCTATAACTGCACTAGGCAGATTGAAGGACAACCATTTTTTACTGTCACTGGAGTTTGAAAAAACTACTGATGCTTTTTTTTTACATTCTTAAATTGCTACACAGTTTTTCTCGATTTGTGAGTATAAAAAAAACATTGGTATGACAAACATCTTCTTCCACGTAGTAGAGAATCACATCTGAGATTTCTGTCACTGATCCAAAAAGATGACAATTAAAACAGCCATACCATACATAAATTGAGTTAATTTTAAGGAAAACCTTTTATAGTTGTCTGTTGTGTGTGTATGTTATTTATTTTATTTTAAATACCACAATTTCATCCAGCACCACAAATAGCATATTGAGAAAAACAGTTTGCTCAATAAGAAATGGAAAGCACTCAAATTAAACAAAACTAAATTTACTTTGTCGAGGAATTTTGTACAACCACTAACCATTGTTTTTTTTTCCTCAACAAACAAAGTATTTAACCATGAGTAAGATTGTTCCACCAGCTTTAACTGCACTAGCTTTTCATGCCAAAACCTTTGTCCGTGGCTGGTTTTGCATGAGCCTGACCTGACTCAACAAACCAAAGGCTTTGTTTTTAACCATCCACTGTGTTTCAGTTTTTAATTATGTAGATGAAAAGTTATTTAAAAGGATTTTATTTTGGCACCATAGGCTACTAAAGGATGCTGTTTGTACATCATTTTTTTAATTTATTTAATCTCATGCATATCCCTGCAAACTATGGCATTTAATGTATCCTTCGTGGGTCCCATTATCTTTATTGAAGGCAAGCTTTTTGTATGCGTGCAGTGTTAATCAATAATCAAACCAAAGTCTATTCAGAAGTTTCTATGAGCAAATTTTGCTCCAAGTATGAAGACATTTGTGTAAAGTCTTTGGTTTTTAGTGCACCTCACTGTGAAATAGAAAGTTCCAAAAAGGAAATATTTTTTAAATGTGGTTAAAATTGAGTTTAGTAGACATCCACAGTTAAGGTATACTGATTATTTTTAATTACCAATTAAATAATAAGCATAAAAAAGCTGAAAGCCAGTAAATCAACCAGTAACCTCCACTCTCCTCCAACACAGTTGGAAATTAGCAATCACAGACCTACTTCAAAAGCAACAGAGCAGCAGTTATCTTCAGTCAAATGCATTGATAATACCAAACCATAATCATTAGCCTTATCATTCACGTAATTTGAGAAATAAAGATATTGTTTTTTTTTTACTGTAGTTGCCTCTGATTTGCAAATTATATATCTCAGGTACATAATGTCAAGTCAACCTTAAAATGATGCTCAAATTTTGTTTGAGAAAAGAAAATGCAAAGGGAAATGGTAAGAAAAAAATTGTTACAATAGAAAAAAGTAACTACCGTATATCAAAGCAAAAGGTTTGCTAGTTTCTTGGCAACAGCAGAGGAAAAAAAGAAAGCTGTTGGACTGAATAAACAGCATTTTGCGGGAAATCTGAAAATATTGTGCTGTCTGTGGTATATAGAGCTGCAGCCAAAAAGGAATAAGTTACACATCTCTGTGAACATAAACTAAACATACATGTAAACTATTCATGATAGCCATGCCAGAAGAGACGCAGAGACTGCTTCATCACTGAAGCTAAATAGAGGTGTTATTCCCAGGCTTTGTATCAGGCTGGGAGCCTGTTTAGCCCTTTATGTAATGTGAGCACATTATGTGTCGGCTTTAGATAGTATGTGCCTAATGCAGGAAAATGTAGGCTGAGAAATAACAGTGGATACAAAGGAACTTTAACACATCTGCACTGGTAAACCTATGCTTGGTTGTTTTTAACAGCTGGTTTTAACAAGTGGAACTCAAAGTTTTCTAGGCACTAACAAAGCACCATGCTGTCAGCTATTTACGGTCACAAAACATTGAAGGTAATGTAGTAAAAAGCCAAAAAGAATTTGTGGGTGGTATGCCTCTATTACGGAAACTCCAAAATACTCTGTACAGCTGAGAGGAAACTGCAGCTTTTGGGTGATAATTACAATATGTCCGTGTTTGAATTTATGAGTGTAACATTTTAGATAAGGAAATAATTTGACTCCAATCTACTGTTATATGATCATTGATTTCAGCAGGTTTAAACAACTTGGAAAATCTTGGTATGCTGTGCTTTGCCAAATGAGCTGTTGGTTATTTTCATCTAATAGGATGTCTTCAATCACATAAATCTCAAAATGTAAACTTACTCAGTAATTAGTTACCTGTGATATAACTGGAGGAAATCGACTACAATAATGGATTAGGGCTTTAAACCCAGACTCATTTATTTTTCAACCACATACATCACATCTAATCAATGACATGTCTTTGCCTTCACTCTCCCTCAGCAGCCTCTCACAGTGTAACTGTCTGTCTCAGACTTTCAGACTTTTCTACTGTGAGAAACTCTTTCACTCTCAAACTTTATATACAGTTATCATAGTTTAATATTACAATTGGACAATTGTGTGAGAAATTGAATAATGTCACCAATAAAGGTCAAAGCTGATCGTAGGTGAATACCACTGTGGGAACAGCAGATTTAAAAACCTTAATAATTAAATATAAAATACATTTTTGAGAATGGCAGTAGAACAGAGGCAGCCCACAGGAAAAGTGTAATAGCCATTCTGTCTCTGAAGCTTTTAACCTCAGCAAATGACTGCTGCTCCCATGTACTTTATTGATATTTTAGATGAAAAACTCATACCCTTTATAGTTTTATATTCTGGATAGCCTGAGGTTTATTAGATATTACCCTAAACCCCGAGGTCTAGTAATAAGTTGTTTTAAAAGTTCAGCAAAGATGCCATTAGGACAGTTAAATAAAGTTATGAATTAAACTATTCACCCATTTTCTATACCCATTTTATTCTGTTTAGAGCTGTGGGGTATTAAGCTTGGTGTCTTAGCTAACATTTGGCAAGAAGTGTGGCACGCAAGAGACAGGCCATCAGATAGCGGCTCACGAATTGGAATTGGATTCAACAGTTAGCCTAGCATGTAGGGTTTGGGCAGTGGGAGGAAATCACATGGAAAAACCCATGCAGACACAAAGAGAACATGCATACCCCACACAGAAAGGCTCCTGCTGCTGTTTTAACCTTTTTGTTGTGAGGCAACAATACTACCAACTGCAACCACATTTTCCTAATATTTTCCTCTTTTTTTTCTAAGTCTGTCATTAAATGAGAAAAATACAATTTGCAAAACTACAATCTAATTAGTAATACATTTTAAATACTGTATTTAGTACAACCTATTTTCAGAGCCAAATTGCTGCATATGGATGCTTGATCAGAACCCCTTAGCATCACTTTTAACACGGATAATAACTTTTCCCTCTGCAGTTGAAGGGCAGGTCAAAAGAAATCAATCAACATCTAAATAGATAAACATGAAATTGGAGCAAATGTTATGTCACTGTTGCAAGATGCATGTAAACCAAACAATTTTTTTTGGTATTGTGGTACTCACATAGGTGTAACAATAATAGACCAGCAGTGTATTGAAAATTCTGGTACCAGGCTATAAGCCAAGTCTCTTCGTTGGCAATCTTGTGAATTATTCCTCTATCATCTCTCATACTTGCGTGGTCATAATCATGCGTAATTTTTTGTCTGAGGTGAGTAATACAAAAATTCAGTCCGATGTACAGATGTTCTGTTCTCACAAACACAGAAATTGGCTTGAGAACTGCTACAGCAGACTGTAAATATTATTTTGGCTGTGAATCTAGTGGCCATTCTCAGAACTGAACAATTTGTCTGTCCCGTGTTGGCTCAATTTTTCAACCCTGCAGGGTTTCTCTTGGTTTTAAAAAAAATTATGTCATGGCTTCCTGACTTTGTGTCAGGACAAGGTTTGAGTGAACATTTCTTTCAATGTACAGCGCACAAACATTAAAACTGTTTAAACAGGCCTGAAATCAATCTGACCTTCATTATGTTTTTTCAACATGCAAGTCATTTGGGCAGCTGCAGTTTGTCTTGCTATAAAACTTTATTGCTTCACGCAAGAAGGTGTTTTGTTCTTCTGACTCTGTAAGCACTCACATAAAAAGGAGTGTTTCATACGTCATTTGAAGCTTTTTCTGCACAAAATACACCGACTGCCTGATTGTGGGAATGAGCACCTTTGGAGAATACATAAATCGTCTCAGGAACTGCACACTCATAGAGGAATTATATCAACAAACTGCTAATTGTGCAAAGTAGTTAGTTCATTATACGTCTGATTTTTATGTTTAGCCGAACAAGTTACAAAACAATTAACTTCTTACTCAAGAAATGCATTTAGCTCCGACACCATTCTAAAATGAAATATAAATCATCTCAGTCTCCAAATCCAAATTAAGTACTTTTTATTAATAGAATATCTTTGACATATGGACTCATTTTCTAATCTGTGTTAGATCCAATATCAGCAGTATGGCACAGACAAATTATAAAAATATATATAGCCCAGCTGAATACATATGTTCCCATGAAAATATATGCTTCCCATGGTAACCTGAAGCACACCTTGCAGTTTGTTTGAAACAAAGCTCCTTTAGTGACATGCATTATACTCAACAGAATTCATATATTGTAACCTCTTCCTTCAGCTGTAAATCAGCTTGTGTCTTCAACATTAATGGTCTCATCAAAAAGGTTGATTTTTGGCTCAGGTTTCCAACTATTTAATAGATTAAATGCTAAAAAATTATGAGATTTGGTGACTGAAGTGCTGATGTTTCAGAATAATTCAAATTCACTGACTAATTTTAAAATCACAGTTGAATTTTTGATTTTCCATCTTTTATTTGACAATTAGATTGCAAGCACTTTCAGTTTGGTCATAATGTCAGCCATCAGCAATGATTCAGTAGTTCTGCATGATGACCTGTTGCTGTCTGAAATATCAGGATAAAAACCAGTGAAAGGATCAAGCTTTTTACAGAAGATTTAAAGAGTTCAGAAACTCTGAACACAAAATTGCTCCAGTGTAGGTTATGCGATCAACTTGGGCGATTATGGTGATCTAGACAGGCTAAAAAGACCAACATGACACTGAAAAATGACTTTAGGCTCCCACACTAAGTCACAAATCTCGCTTCATAGTAAATCACTCATGATATAGGTACCGTACTATGAAACCATGATTATTTGAAGAGAGAAGTTTTAGTCCTCACATTCAAAAATAAAATTAATTAATACATTTATTTTGATTTGGAGTATTTCATTAGTTTCTTTATAAGTTGACCACGTAATATTTGAAATATGATTAACATCCCATAAAGACATTGCTCTGAAATAATTAGGCATATGAAATCATAAAGTGCCTTTTTACAGTAATGTGAACTGATCTTTACTTTGACAATGACATATTTGACCCACCTTAACAGTGAACTTGAAGGTTAAAATGTGTATTGTTATAAATGGGCATTATGTGTTGGAATGGTACTAATCTCTCAATAAATCTCCCCTAACCAGGGTAACACTTCAATACTTTACTGGGATTACGCAGCTGCTCCATTTTTCCCACATCAAGATAGCATGAGCTTAGTTGTCTCATCACCATGGGTAGCCCACTATCTGCTTCAAATGAGATTCCTGACAAATCCCCAAACAAGAGGATAGCCTATATGTCAGGAAATAGCATGCCTGACAGTACTTATCTATATTCAAGTCATTTCATGTAATGTCAAAAAAGTACATCAAAGAATGTAGCATGATGGAAGTTGAAGTTGAATGCAGTTAAAAATCAAGTTTGTTGGAGAAGAAGGAGGTTAAGAACAGTACATCTGCTCCCTTTACGGAACCTAAAAACAAACTAAAAAGCTACGACAGGCCTATATGTTTTTATCTTTTCTTCTCAAAGCTTAATCTTGAATTTGAACATATGTGGCAGCTCCAAGATGACTTTTAACCTTACTAGCTTGTGTGCCATTTGACAACATTTCTTACTTTTTCTCTTTCGCCTATTAATATTAAATACAATCACCTTGTCCTTGTATTTGGCCTTGCACCATGAGATGAAATGTTTGTGATGTGACTGGAGTGTATCATTTGTCATTTTGAAATAATACTGAGAAATAGTTAGAAAACGTTAGAAATAAAACTTACCTTGCACAATTGTGTTTAATTCTATATAATTTAAAGCTTTAATATGTAACTGTCAAAATGAGCTCCATCACACATTTATCATGGAGATAATATCAAAGCAGGAACAGGCAGCTTCTTGCCTTGAAATCATGTTTTATTTTCCATATCAGAGGAAGCCACAGTAACTGAGTTTGAACTCTACGGCTTCTCTGAATGCATAACTGACACTCTGCTAGATTCATGTCTGACATGTCATATCATCCCTACTCAAGGTTCATGTCATAGCTCAGACCAACAAACCAGATCCCAGCTGGAATGCAGCACCTTGACAAACAGGCTTAACAAACCAACATCAAGAGACTGGCTGATTTAATGGAACAGATGGAGCATAATTCGAGGTGATTTCACCAGTCTCAGTTCCTGCTGTGAGTTGAACCTGTAATTATTCCAAGGCTGTAAAATAATTCTGATTATCCTTCTTATAGATTATTGTTTGTACCACTGATCAGTTCATTTGTAAGTCTGTAGACATGAAAAGTTTTAAAAAAATCAAATAATTTGTATGAATTATATAAAACAGATCCAGCAATAATATTCTCCCATATTGAAAGAATCCCTGAGAGATTGATCATATTTGGGATATTCATGTGAAGCCATAAAAATGCTTTTGAATATTGATCATTTTAAGGTTTTATTTACCAGGATTTTCTTTTTCATCTGGATCATTCAAGGTCCTAAAACCTGGTAAATAAAACCTAAGATGAATGAGAAAACATGTCATTTGTGTCATTTATTTAGCAAAAACTAAGCCAAAATTCTGTACAAAAAAGTACATCCATATCAAAAGGGTTTTCAGAGGCTAAGTAGCAGCCAAGTGTTGCTAATCAAATGCACTCAATTAACTGAACATCAACAAGAATGACCACATCTATGAAAGCAGAAGCTTTGACAGTTTGCTGGTGTGCAGCATTTAGGTGTGTTAACATAATGTCAAGAAGGAAAACTTGAGCAATGATCTTAGAGAAGCAACTGTTGCTGCTCTTCAATCTGGAAACAGTTATTAGACCACTTCCAAACAATCTGGAGTCTATTATTCTACAGTGAAACTTTAATCACAAGTGAAAATATTAAAGATGACCGTCAATGGATGCCAAGCTCATTTTAAGATACTACAAAATAAAATACAACAATAGCTACATTTCAGACTCCACAACCCTCAGTTAGCATGCTAAAACATGAAAGTTCATGATAGTATAACAGAAAAACACCAAACAAGTTTGGTTTGCGGGAAGTGTTCTCACTAAAAAGAAAATGGCAGCACAGCTCAGGTTTGTAAAGTTACATCTGAACAAACCACAAGACAATCTGATGGTTTGGGCTTGTTTTGCAGCCATAGAAAATCTTGCAGTCTCCGAGTCCACCATTAACTTTTCTGTGTACCAAAGTATTCTTGTAATATAAGAGTTAGTATTAAGGCAAGACAGGTGGGATGTGGCTGAAACCATGTCTCATAACAGGACAACTATTTTAAACACAGCAGCAAATCTCCAACAGAATGTCTCAAAGATTTGCAACGATTCAATCAAAGGTCCAGACCTCAGACTTTTAGGGAGCTGTGGATTTAAAAGAAAAGCCTTAATGAAATTAAACAAATTTCTAAAGAAGAGCAGGCCAAAACCCTCTCCACGATGACGTGAGAGACTTATAATATCATACAGAATGCATTTACTTCAAGTTATTGCTGCTAAAGGCATTGAATCATGTGATATACTTAGTTCTTCACGCACTACTTCTGTATTTTTTATATAGTTTTGATTTACATATTTTCAAGACCTAGTAAGGACCAGATGATTTATTATTATGTCTTAATACGTAAGACCTTAGATCTGACAGAGGGTGTGCTTTATTTCCACAACATTTGATGCGTTTGCTTCCATATTAATAACACTTTGAATTTATGACTATCTCTCACAAATACTTACAAAAATTAAACTCAAGAATTATGATTTTTTTTTTTATTTTGAAAAAACCTGCTTAGACTTTTTCTCTTTATTTCTGTGTAGTTATTTGTGAGCACAAATAAAAACAGAATTCTTTCTATCTTGTCACTTTATTTCACTAAACAATGAACAACAACAAGGCAAAAACTAGCACAACAATCCTCGCCTCTGATGGCCACTATTTCCAGCTGAGAAATACTGATGTTTACCTTAAGAGCTCTTTCTTGAGAATTGCGCACATTCTTTTGTGGCTTGCAGGTATCTGGGAGTAGTTAGGAGAGGTAGATAATATGTGAATTTAGTTTTCTATCCAAAGAAGCTATGGATGTGACAAAAATGCCTCAGGATTCTGCATAAATGGGTTGAGTCATGCAAATATAGCATAGTGTTTGACCCTTCGCAGTTGTTTACCTATTTTGAGAAGACAGGCAAACAAGAAGAATTAGCAGTGTAAACCAATTGCAGTACTTTGTGTTTTTTATCACATATATGTGTATATGTATATGTGTGTATGTATGTGTATATATATATATATATATATATATATATATATATATATATATAGGGAATTTTGTTTAAGTAAATGGCTGCAGAACATCAGTGTCTTTGTCAGCTTCTAATCATTCATTACCTGCCAAATCATTCAGAGAAGAAAAGTGCTTTTGTCAGAGATCAATATGTATTGTTTCCATTTGCCATTTCTTACTGGCATCTCCTTCCATTTCTTTAATGAATGACTTCCAAAGAGGATGGCATATTAATTATGTATAACAGGTTAAGTTGTGCTGCAATGCATTTTGCTGCTTTTGTTAAGTAGGAAAGCTGGTGTCAGTTAAAAAGACAGTGATCCTCTCGGCTGTTGTGGCCATCAGTGGATATAATCACATTAGTTGGCACCTTGGCAGCAGGACTGAGATTGACACATTTGTGTGTAGTGACAAAGAGACACTCCAACACACACCTCTCCTCTCTCCAGACTGTGTATTGTTGCCACAAAAATCAATATTCCAGCTTCATTCAATTACACAGAGAACAAGTACTTCAATGACACTCACTGCATTGATTGATATACTGCTACCAGTGGTCACTTTTGGAGGATTTACTGGAAAAAATAAAAAAAGCAACTCTCCTATATAACTCTCTATATCATTCAGTGTGAGAGTGAAAAAAAATACAAATTAAATAAGTATTTGCTGTATAATCAAACGATTTGTAATACACGTTTAAAAGTTGCCTGGCAGCTTAGTGACCTTAATAAAAATGCAGTTATTATAAATGATTATAGAAAGATATTATTCACAGACACCAAAAGCATGCACGCACATGTGCGTGTGGGGCATGCACGCACACTCCTCAACACATTAGCTGTATGCAAAACTGCTTTGCATAATCCACCATTTAGTGCCGTGGAAACCAGCTGATTTGTGTCCAGTGATCTATGTTACTGTTAAACAGTTAGTGTTGAATAATTAAAACGCAACAATACAGCAGTAGTAATCAAACAGCTTCATGCAGAACATAGATGAAAGGAACGGACGATAAACTCTTCCTGAATTATTTGATCACAGATTTTCAATCACAGCCGAATGCCGCATGTTTGCCTTAATTTCCCAACTAAAGACTGATACCAATGGATGAATTAGTTTTTTTTCTTTTTAAAGAAAGTTCTTACTTACCCAAAGTTAAGAGATGAAACAGATAAACTCCCCACAGATCCATCACTGTCTGAATTTCACCTTATGCGTCGGAGCTTCTACACCTACAGCGGGATATTTACACGCTATAAGAATTATATCCTACAGTGCATTTGGAAATCATTTGCGCAAAGAATTGTCTCTTAAAAAACCCTTAGTAAGTCTTTTGGCAGGATTATATAATTCTGTATCTTAGAATCCCAACACTTTGTTCCGAGACGCCCTTACAGTCGCGCTTTTGCGCAAAAGCAGTGCCATGCGTAATGCTGCAAGTCAAAGTTGTCCTGTGCGCTGTATGGTCCGTTGTTGTGAGCCTTCTGTTGCGCATCGAGGTGGTCGCACAGCTCCTTGATGCTGGAGAGATGCTGAGCGTTGGGAAGAAGCACTGCCATACGGGAGGGAGGGAGGGAGTGAGAACTGTTTGTTCAGGGACGGACGTTAAGCAGTCCGGTTACACGGAGAGGGCTTAGCGGTGATACAGCGGCTTAATTGTGATTCTGCAACGGAAACATGATTATCTTCTTCCTGTGAAGATTGACATTATGTGTATCCTGGTTTATTGTGGATTATCTCCTCCGCTATACTATTTTCTTACATAGACTCATTCTCTTGTGATATTGTATTACAATATGTTTTATATCCTATTAATTCTGCATGACATCACTGAAACAGCTTCATAGTTTTATACATTTCTTGAATAAATTGGATGACTGTGATACAAAGGTTTGCCATGATTAGCACCATTTATTCCCTCACGCTTTTTTATCAACCCAAGGCCTAACACTTGTCATTCAGCTTGCTTTACATAAAATTAATTTGCGTTACAGAGAGCAAATGAAAATGAAAAATGGAAAACAACAAAACAAAGATAGCTGTTACTTGAGGCAGAGGACAATACTGAAAACCTTAATATGGGGTGTATTTGTGCAGTTAAATTTCTAGGTACAGCTATTTGACCAGTTATTTTTGCTGATATTTTCTTGCATAAGGCAGAACTCTATGAAGAGGCAGACTTTCTTGACACACATTACAGTTTTAAGTTTTTATTGGACAAAGTTTGAGTGCTCTTAGTCAAAATTTGTGTTGACAGCACGCCCCTAATTAGTAATACAATTCAAAAATAGACAACAACAACATCAACAAAAAATTAAATAAAACAGACAGGCAGGCAGGAAGATTTCCTGTCAGGTCATATAGCTTTTCACATGTTAACAGGGATATAGGTCAGTTTGTATATCATGTGAATCACTTGGAAAGCCTTTGTAGATGTGGACGTTTCCAAATACATTTTAGATTTTGTTTTAAAAAAAAAAACAAATACTGCATTCATCAGAAACTGCACAGGATTTTTGCTGTTTTACACAAAAGCAGAAACACATGAGCCCCTTGAGGAATAGTGGGTCCAGCTCCTGGTGACTACTGACAACCAGAACTGCAGTGCTTGATTTTCAGAGCTGTTCACTGTTTTGAAACAGACAGTTATTGATTCAACTGTGAATTCACTTTTTCCACCATCTATTCTTTTTATGGTTCAGAGTACCTCAAATAGCAAAAAAAAAAAGAAAAAAGAAAAAGGTGGTGTTTGGATCAGGATGTAGATTTAGATTTAGATTCTCCACCTCTTTACTGCCGATCAAAAACTGCAAAAATAAATGAAGTTTCCAGATGATCCATGCAAACAAAGCTGGTGAGGAGCAGATAACAAAGGCACACCATGTTGGATCAGCCTGCCTTAGTGTGTGTGCTTATATATGCGTGTGTGTGTCTATGTCTATAAAGCAACCCAGAGGTCCAAAAGGATGATCCAGCTGTGTACCAAAGAAAGACTGAAGATCTCAGAAGAGCCATTTCAGGAAGTCAGTATGATCTTTACTGCAATGTACAGTATAGCTCCTACTCGCCAGTGCGTCCAATCTTGGCAACGTGATTTCAAGCATTTTAAAACCCCCTGTTGTTTCAAGTCTTTATTTCATTTTTTGCTGAGGAATCAAATTGGAAAAACTGTAACTGTAAAATGTCTTTACGCCTCAACGATTGTAATTTTCACTCTCTAATAAGCTTGCTTTGAGAATATCTGGAACAATATATTAACATTACTATTGGGACTTTGAGTGCTTCAACATGGGGGGATAGGCTTCGAAGCTGCTCTGTGAATCTTTAAAGAGAAACTCAGTGCCATGGGAGTCTTACATTTGCAGTGTGCATCTCTAATTCAAATCAACATTTAAATGTGCAGAAATGAAAGAGGCCTATACAGGGAGGATTAGAGAAAAAATTATTATTTTCCTCCAAACCATTAATGTCTTGTTTTGTATGTCATTGGGTTTTTTTTCTTCACCTCTTCATAGTGGATTGCTGTTGCAATGGGATTTCCTTTTTCTTATAAATGAAAAACTGCAGCTCAAACGTGATCTGAATCACCTCAGCTGTCAGTTCTCTTGTTGAAATGTGGCGTTTCAGTATCTTAAACAAGATACATTCATGGGGAACTTTGTTTTGTCCTACAGATATCATTTGGTCCAGGGTTTCTTTTTATAATCTTTCAATATGAAGGGTTGTTGCAGACAATGTAAATGGGTGAGATGGACAGCTCTTAGATCTAGCTTTAGGCAAAGCCACATTGATTTTCTGTCTATGTGAGCCATAGCACTGAGGACACAACATTAATGAGGGATTTGTTATTGCGTCTGTATTCATTTCTGTGTCAAAGCATCGGAGCTGTAAATATTTGTTGAAATCCCCTAACTGCTCCAAACCAAACGCGGAGTTCACTTGTAATTCTGTGGCTTCATTTTCAGCAACTGTGAAGTAAAATGTGCTGATTGATGTTTACCTTATGTGGTGTTTTTGAAGGTTTTAAAATTCCTGAAGATGGATCAATTCTATCTTTTTCCAAATTTCTCATCACCGTTTTTCACCTGTCTGCGTGTGTATGTCTGTTTGTCAATAAGACTGGCCAAAAACTTGTAAGCTGTGTTAGATACATCTAGTGGAGAAGGATGAAGAACCCATCACATGCTGACGTTGATCAGGAATATTTTTCCTTACCTTCAGAATAAAGCAATGACCTTGGTGGAGGATATGCTCTCTTTGTGCATTGTTATTTTTATCTAAAGTAGGGCAGAGCAAGGCCATCCTGATGCTCCAGATGGCATGGAACACTGATCCATCTGGGAAACAATTGGTGATTGGATGAACAATATGTCTGTCATGGGCCAACTTCAATCAATCAGATCAATGGAGCAGAGCTGGTTCGTAAAACAAAACTCCTGCTCGAGCCAGTCATAAGAACAACTAAAAGATCCTCATCACCAGGAAAATCTTGTTTCATTCATCACTCTTATTGCAATGAATGAATATTCTCCAGTTCTGATATGGCTGATATAGCTATAATCATCCATGCCAAACTTCTGTGGGAGCAGCTGTTTTTGATTTATACTTAAAACAAACAATATGATACTGATTGGTCCAAAACATTAATAACAAAAACACCAAACTCCTTTCCTTTCAACTCTTTTAAGGTAGATATTCTCAAGAGCTTATATTGCAAAAAAAAAAAAGAGAGAGAAGAAAAAAATCAGGAACTTTTTGTGAGAAGTTGTCCAATTCACATGTTTTTATTTTGTCCCAGTATCAAACAAAAAGTGCTCAAACTATCGCAGCTAAATGTTAGTTTGTTTTATCATACTGGTAACTTGTAAGACAGGTGTAATATTGTTAGACCATCTTAATCAAATGGAATTAAATCTATTCTTTACATAGTTGCTTTTTCCACTGCAGCATTAGCAAGTTCCCAACAGACAACTGTGTTGAATGGCTTCTCATATATGGTAGTTCGCCAGTTATTCCTGTATGCATTGTTGTCAGCAGCACCTCTGTCATTTGGACATAAATGTTGGTGTATCAGTTTAATGTGTGACCAATATCCAGTATTGATAAAACTTCAGCTTGTCCTTTATTAGCTTTTGCATAAAACATGAGACACAGGGAGATGTCAATCAAGCAGTCTGCAAACACCCACGCAAACCTTAGAAGAGATCTAAGCAGGTGATAGTTGTGACAACAACCAGTGTTGGTGTGCAGTAATTTATTTCCTTTCTTTTTAGATCCACTGTTTTTTTCTTAATTGTGAGACAGCTGACTGCTGGGATAGGCTCCAGCCCAACCGCTACCCAACCACGGATTGACGGTATAGAAAATGGATGGATGGATGCGAGACAGCTGTCTTGATTTCTTCTTTTCCAAACTTATTACCACAATTTTAGGTATCAGAACTTACTGCCTTCAGAAGAAACCGCCAGCTCTTACGTATTCTCAGCTCTTTGGTGAACAGTTTGCAGACACTTGAACATCTCCCAGGCTGTATAATCCATCAGAATTCATTCATAATCCATCATTCTAATGTTGTTTCTTTGCCCAGGTTTGCATAAGGGTGTGTAGCTGCCCATGACATTTACAAAGGGAAATGTAAACTTTTCTGCCATTATTATTAAAGTATTACATTATTAAAGTATATCACCTTGCCTTTTTTTTATTTCTCTCTTTATTCATGTTGCTGCACTTGAGTCCATTTTTGATTACTAGAAAATACCAGAAAATTCCACAAATCTCATCTCAGGAAGGAGGAAAGTTAATGTTCCAATAATAAGTCTGATGACGTATGTTTCAGGTCTTCATTCTACACCTCCAAACATTTGCGAAGTTGGCTAAAAGGAAGCCGATATGTGCATACATAAGTGACCTCATGTCTATGCTTGATTGCAAACAGAGTGGTAGTCCTTCTTGCAGAACTCCAGGGAGACGTCCTCTTTCTCTTACTGCCCCTTTCTTAGAGCGGAGTGTGTTTTAATGGGAAAGAATTTAAACAACTCACATGAACTTAACTTGAACACAAGAATTGTCTCATTCTTGAACGTTTGAGGAAGCTTAATTTGGTATAGCAAGATCTACATTCCTGCAAGCTGGCCAGTGATAGCTGCAGTATATTTTAAAAATCAGAGCACTAAATCTAACCTGTCATCTTCAGTATTTGAAATAGAGAAACTTGAGTATTTTTCAAACATGTAGGAAGTTGTTGGATGGTGCATGTTGTAACAGTGATCTTAAAATGGTGTTTAGTAGCCAGTGCCATGTCAAACTGCGTGGTGGGCATTCACACAGACAGTGACTCTGTTACTTTTTAGTGCAACAGATGGTGTGCCTCATGCATCCTGTGTGGAAGGTTATGTTTACTGCCCTGCAAACACCTAATTGTGCCTTTTTCTTTCTTTGGACCATACATGCGCATGCACCAACATACATACAAACATGTGTGCAAACATGCACATGGATTTAAACTATTCATAAGAGTTGAAAAGATAACAGTGGAATTTGTCAGCACTCTGAGGCAGCAGCAGCAAAGGTGTTAGGTTCACCCTCAGTCTTACTTTTAACAGATGAATATTGTATTCGTGTATATGCAGTGTGTTTTAATGGTTTAAATACCTTCCTTTACTTCACCTCAGGGCCCTGCCGTTATCATTCTGTAGAGCAAAAGAATCAAGTTACACTGGTTGCAATAGATTCATGAATTCTTTCTCTCTTTTTCAGTAGAGGCCATTTTTCTCTGTGGTAGGTTTAAGAGGGTGATGAGGTTATCCAAGAACATCCATCACTGATTTCCTGACACTTCCAGTGGCCAAAATAATCAGATGGCACCTGGATCAACAGCTTTGTGTTTTAACTCATCTCTGGGGATTTAGTGAATGTAAGTGCACACACCCAAACATGTGGGTGAGTGCATTTGGTCATTTTCCCTGACTTCTCACTGTGAATTTATGGTGTTCACCATTCCCATCTTTTCAAGAGAGAGATACTCAGCAGAGGTTAGTAGAAAGACATGCTGTTAATGAAAACAAGCATGAAGCATATTTTGCCCAGGTTAGAATATGTCCAGCTTCCAGAACTCTGTGCTCTAAATGCCCAAATTGTGATTTATTTTATTGTTGGGGATGCTCTTTACCTAAATAAATTGTATTTTGGTTGAATTTCCGGCTTCCTCAGTTGAGGAACTGATCTCAGGGAAGACACTGAACCCCATATTGCGCATATCTTCCTTGTCACTCACAGGCCTGTAACTGCTCATCTGGTTGATATTTTGTTGTTACTTTGAAAATCTGTAAATGCCTCATCATTGAATTTTGTGAGAAAGTATGTATTCCAGCATCTAATGAAAGAGGTATTCTCCTCATGCACACTTCAAAGCAAATCAGAAGATGAGTCTGTAGAATAACCAGAAATGGCAATGTACACTGTCGCCTCGCACATCTTGAAAACACGCTCTGATTATGTCACATGTACCCAACCAGAGTTTCCCTTCACATGCTGCACAAAGTATATTAATCCTGTTTGTGGTCCTTGCTGCAATTTTATTTTTTATCAAAAAATGTTTAGGAACCAGGTTGTTAGATATTTTGATGTTAACATTCTTCCACTGAGGAGAAGGATGCACAGTCATCGGAGATTGATGCTCATGATAATTTTCAATAGCTTTCATCACTGCGCTCTCTTTAAAATGAGTGTGTGGCTTTGGTTTTTATGATCATACCACTTTCCTTGCACAATACAGTTCATACTCTGTGGCTTATTACGCAGGGATACAAAGACTGAGACGTGTAGTAATACAAAAAGAGCTTACTGAACTTGATTAGACTTAACTTAAGTTTGAATTTGTCAGGTCTTTCCCTCTAGCTCTGAGTCTGAGAAAGCACAACTCCTTATAGATAACGTTCAATTAAAAAACACAGTTACACAGTTGTAAACCACATCATGAAGTATTTGACCTGTATCAACAAGATTAAAAGAAATAGATATAAAGAAGTAAAACCAAGAAATGAACAAGTCTGAAATGTAGCAGAAATCTTTCATTTAAATAAAGAGAATGAAGAGTCTCAAGAGGTCTGAAGAGAGTGGTCAAGCTCTGTGTATGTTCATGGATCTCTGGTTATCACACTGCCTGTTTTTGCTCAGTGGGTATTCAGACAGAAAACAGCACCCTGCATTAAACATCACAGGGGGCTGTGTTGTTAATGGTCCTCAAACAATGAAATACAATCCAGAAAGCTGAGTTAGAGAAACAGATTAATATGTTTAAAGTTTGTCAGCTGTCAAAATGCTGCACAGCAGTTTATGACACTATGAAACAGTATCTTAAGGTTCTGGATTGACTGTGATTTTGTGTTGCTTGGCAGCACAAGTCAAGTTAGTTTCAACTGGTTTACGAAAGACTGCATGTTTTTTTGCCCCTTTGTTGGAATTCTTAGAAAGAATGGCCTCTCTCAAATGTTCCTCTGAAGACAACCTTTTGTGAGTTTCAGGTTGATCACTCTCCACGGGGGTTGTGAGAAAACAGAAATTTAGATTTGTAGAGCGAGTGGAAAATATACTTTTTGGTCAATGCAGAGTCTTCCCAGATGTTCTTGTAACCTGTTTCAAAGCTGTTTTTTCTCCCTTTTTTCCCCACT
Organism: Leuresthes tenuis; assembly: GCF_036924035.1. Classification (NCBI taxonomy): domain Eukaryota; kingdom Metazoa; phylum Chordata; class Actinopteri; order Atheriniformes; family Atherinopsidae; genus Leuresthes; species Leuresthes tenuis. The sequence goes on along the minus strand of NW_027325365.1, from coordinate 9,771,181 downwards.
TAACCATTCCTGTGTTACAATGCTGGCTGTTATTTTAAATCTATATTAAAAAAGGCCCTTGGGTTAAATATGAAATATGTTCAGCTAATAGCAGCATATCTATTTGTGTTAAAGTTTCCCACAGTGGTTGGAGTTGACCAACCCATAGAGCTATTCATCTTGTATCACATATTTCACCAATGTATCTAACTTTAAACCAAAAACATGAGGTATGTGTTGTTGCGAAAGTAAAACAGCTTGAGTGAAATACTGCAGAGTAAGGGTTTAAATGTTTCTGTTCTGAGAGATGAATGGCAATTTAAAACCTGAGGGATATGTAAACAGTCCCTACTCCTGTGCTGATATTAAAATCCTGCTGCTTCAAAGTGCTGGTTCCAGTGAGGTCTTAATAATTTATTGTTGGTGTGATGTGAAAGAGGGTGCTCATTGTAGGCCGTGAGCTGTGTTTTAACACTGACCTGACCCAGACAGTGCTTTACTGATGTTGCCCCAGCAGGTCATATACGTGCTTCCCCAGGGGAAAAATGGCAATTAGCCAAATTAGAAGGCAAAATCTGGTGAGGACAAAGGTCAAAATGGGAAGCAAAGCTGCTCTCCACGCGGATTGTAAAACAAACACCTCAGCAGTGATGTTATTTCTGATGGGCTTAAGTGAAAACCTAATTACTTTAGCTGTTATTTCACTGTTATGTCATGTGTTTTTTGTTTGTTACCACTTTATTGCTTACTTGTCAAAGATGCATGAGAATGGAGTCCAAGAATTTTAAAATGTTTTAATTTATTTTTTCCTCATTCATTATATTGTACCTAGAGCATTTCACATCATTTCCATAAATTCTGTCCCCATAGCTCTTTGCACTCATCACAGTTATTTCTCCTCAAACAAGCTAAAATAGCAGTTTATCTTAGTCCTTATTTAATTGGCTGCAGAGCTAGTGGCTGAAGTCTGGTGTCTGTTTTTAGCTGGGAAAAAAATGCAATTTGTAATGAGCATTGCCTCCATCCGAGGAGTTATTTAGGAAATTAGCTGTTTGGCTTTGCAGATGGCTGAGTTTTGCATTCTTTATGTGACAGCACTATCTGTTGATTTGCATGAACAAGAATCTTCGCAGCTTCTTGTTGTAAATTGAGTAGATGTTGTGATAGGAATTTGTTTAAAATACTCTGATTATTTCATATGTTATGGGATTATTGATTTCCTATAGTTTCAACTGTTTAAATGATGTATATTAGACATGTGTCAGCTCCTACATATTAGGCGTTAATTCAGTATTTCAGCCCGATAGCAAAGAGATCTTAGCCTTCAGACCATGTAGTATTCAGCACTGTAGGTTTTTCATAAAGCCTTGCACCACTTATCCTGGCCTGAGGTCTTCATGAATATTGCACCACACTATACTCTATGGCAAACTCCATGTTGTGAAGACTGTATCATATTACTTCATATATTATAGATGGTGGTCATGAATGGATGTAGCTTACATTCAATGTGGTTCTCAAGTACTGGTTCTGGATCAAATCTGGTGATTTTTGCCTAAATTAAGCAGCAGGGGTTTTCCATATAAAAAGAAGCATGTTTCATACATTTTATAATACTGTAATAACCCCAGTTTCCTCTTAAATACTGTTTCAGTGTGTAGCTTTCCGATCCAGTGCTAAATATATCTTTGTGGTTTTGTGGTGATTGGTTTACCCCTGGTTTAAAGTTTTTTTGTTTTTTAATACAGACATTAGTTTGGGAGTTTGATGAAAGTTTTGATTTCACCCTTTAACATGTCCTTGATGTCTAAATATATATATCCATTGTACCTTGTCTGTCCTCAGCTGGTATGATATTGTGGCTACTATAGTTTGGACAATAAGTTGCCAAAAATTTAAACAAAATATATTTTCATTTAAAGCTGCTGTTTTCATGATTATATAAGAGCAACAAACCCAGAGTACACATTTTCAATGAGCAGTGGGCATTAATTCTTGAAAACATTAATCAAATAAAACAAAAATAATTTTTTGTTTGTTTTGCTTGTTTGCTTTTCCAAATTAAATTTGAATGAATGTTAAACATTTGGCAGAAAGGGTTTATAGAATCATTCATTTGGTTTATTTTGGATTTGCTTTCTCATTCAGACAAAATGTTCCCACACCAAAATTGTTGTCGAACAAAACAGCTGTTTCCATGGAGTTATACTTTCCCTCAGCTGGTCCACCATCACTCAGTGTATGAGTGAGCAGATGTTAGAGCTGCCTAAGAAGATAAGAAGAACAGAAAGACACAATACCACATGAAATGACAAAATAACACGTGTCAAAGAGTATTTGTTCTTTTCTTTTTTTGTGGTTTAGGCACCGCAAAAACACACGAATATCCAAATCTTCCACTCTGTTCATTATTCTGGCATCAGGTTCCTTTAATGTAGTTGATATTTTTTATCTAAACACACACGCACACACACACACAGACAATGGGCAGTATTGAGGTATCAGTGCATAGTATAAATTGATTTATATAAACATGCCTGTCAAGACAATTATGTCATTGATTATATATATCTTGATAAGTTGATCATAATCGAGTTATTCTCAATTGTTGATTAGCATAATGGTAATAATGATTAAGTGATTTTTATATTGTATTGTATTGATGCAGTATGCATTTCTGAATAAAACAAAAATAGAAATAAAAATTGGTTGTTGGAAAGTTGGAAGATTATTAGAGTGGGAGGAGGCATAATTTAAATCTCCATGAAGGCATTGGTTGTTGTTCTTGTTGCCTAGCAACCACAGGATTTATGACGTCACGTGCAGCTTCAGCAGAGGCACAGGGGGACACACATACAGCTACCAATGTAACACAGGTGCACCAACATTGTAGGTGACATGAACAGAAACTGCAAGAGACAACAACCCTCCCTTCACAGTCACCCTAAAGCCACCTTTGTGCTTTCACAACATGATTATATAATCTATCTCATGTACACTTAGCAAATGAGCCAAAATATCCACACATGGCTGCTTGACTAAATTTTTATTAGTTTCTGACTTTGAAAAAACAATCAAGTCTCCACACAACTAATATATCTGGCCTCTGCAGCCACACCACAAACATTTAAATCATCTTTTTCATAACTAGTGTGGTATTTGCACATTTGCCTACACTTAGCCTCTTATCAAACTGTTTGAAGCCCTAAGAAGCAACACTAAATCCTTCTCCACAATTCTTTGATTAATACTCATCAGTTGTCTTCTTGCTAATATCCTAAAATCTTGGGCAATCTTTTATAAGCCATTGCATCACATTCCTACTTGATCTATTTAATCATGACAGTACTGATACTGATTCATGGTTTTACTGTAACACCAACCATTGACTATAAAGTTCAATTCAATTCAATTTTATTTATATAGTGCCAAATTACAACAATTGTCATCTCAAGGCACTTAAATAATATAGTCCAATTCAAGCCAATTAGAATTCAATTCATTGTAATCATAATCCAATTCATAACTATAACCCTAACTATAACCTTTATCAAAAAGGAAAGTTTTAAGCCTAATCTTAAAAGTGGAAAGGGTGTCTGCTTCCCGGACATTTACTGGCAGCTTATTCCACAAGAGAGGGGCCTGATAACTGAAGGCTCTACCTCCCATTCTACTTTTAGAAACTCTGGGAACAACAAGTAAACCTGCAGTTTGGGAGCGAAGTGCTCTGTTAGGAAAATATCTTACAATGAGATCTTTAAGATATGATGGAGCTTGGCCATAAAGAGCTTTATATGTGAGGAGAAGAATCTTAAAGTCTATTCTGAATTTAACAGGGAGCCAATGAAGAGAAGCTAAAACTGGAGAAACATGATCTCTCCTGTTAGTTCTCATCAGAACTCTGGCTGTAGCATTTTGGATCAGCTGGAGGCTTTTCAGAGAATATGTGGGACAGCCCAATAATAAGGAATTACAGTAGTCCAATCTTGAAGTAACAAATGCATGAACTAGTTTCTCTGCATCACCCTGAGACAGGATGTTCCTGATTTTAGCAATATTACGAAGGTGAAAGAAGGCAGTCCTAGAAACCAGTTTTATGTGTGTCAAATGATAAATTCTGGTCAAAAATAACTCCAAGGTTCCTCACTATAGAACTAGAAGCCAAGGAAATACCATCTAGAGTAACTATAGAGTAGAGTAACTAACTAGACAATTTCTCCCTGAAGTGCTCAGGTCCAAAAAGAACAACTTAAGTTTTGTCTGAATTTAAAAGCAGATAGTCATCCAGGTCTTTATGTCTTTAAGACAGGCTTGTAGTCGGAACAACCTATTGGTTTCATCTGGTTTCATAGATAAGTACAGCTGAGTATCATCAGCATAACAATGGAAATTTATGCCATGCTGTCTAATAATGTTACCTAATGGAAGCATGTACAAAGTAAAAATAATTGGTCCAAGCACAGAACCCTGAGGAACTCCATGACTTACTCCAATGTGTGAGGAAGATTCTTCATTTACAAGAACAAACTGGAATCTATCAGATAAATATGACTTAAACCAGCCTAATGCAGTTCCTTTAATCCCAATAACATATTCAAGTCTCTGTAACAGAATGCTGTGATCGATCGTATCAAATGCAGCACTGAGATCCAACAGGACAAGCACAGAAACAAGTCCGCTATCAGATGCTAAGAGGAGATCATTGGTAACTTTTACCAGTGCTGTTTCTGTGCTATGATACACTCTGAATCCTGACTGAAACTCTTCAAACAGATTATTTCTATGTAAATGATCACAAAGTTGAACTGCAACTATTTTTCAAGAAATTTAGACAAAAAACGGAGATTGGATATAGGTCAATAATTAGCCAACACTTCTGAATCAAGAGTAGATTTTTAGGTAAAGGTTTAATTACAGCAACCTGAAAAGTCTGAGGTACATATCCTGTCAACAAAGACCGATTGATCAAATCCAATATGGAAGTGTCAATTAAGGGGAAACCTCCTTGAACAGTCTGGTTGGGATTGGGTCTAAAATACAAGTCAGTCTTTATCTAAGGCCATAAGTATCAGCTGTACATTTTCAGTTTATAATTATCTGAGATGAGAAGTATTTTCAAATATATATACCATGAATTGTTCATATTCCCACCTCTGCACTCTTTCTACATATGAAGAAAATGTATTTCAATTCAAGGGCTGCATTCAGTATTCAGCGTAAGTTGCATAAATCACTTGAGAAACTCTCAGTGTCAGACCTGTCAGTGTATGCCACGGAACAACATGTGCCATGATTTTTACTTAACTCCCCTCACAGCAGTGCTCTCATAAGCTGTCATTGTAAAACTTCTCACAGAACATGCAGCAAACAATAAAGCAATCTGCTGTAGGTGTCATCCCCTCCTGCTTTATTAAGTAACACCTCTAGCTCTGGGTCCCCACATCTCCCACAGTCCCTGTAGTGCTAGAAATAGGGTGTATTCTTTTAACATATATTAGAATTTTAGTCCTGTTTATTTAATCTTTGTTTAGAAGAGCCCATGTAGACAAATTTCCACAATTTGCAACTTGCTGTGGATTGCTGTTAAGGATCCTGTTGTTCAGTCTTGTCACATCTCTTGATATATAGTTAGATTTTTTTTATTTTTATATCAGACAGACAGACTATTGGACCTGCCAATCACTCGGATATAGCAGCAACACCAGGCTATGCAGTTACCTAAAGTTTAATCCAGCTTTCTGCCCTTTTCATCAGAAATGGAACAACATATAACCAGTATTCGCAAGTGTTTGCAAAAAGTTTTTGGCACATGGATATGTAAGAGCTTTTTCTACCTCCAGAAAGCCTATCATCTCTGACTAGCCATTTATTGAGTTGGAAGTACTTATTCTGTCATGAGCTGTGTGGTCCTTTCTGATGGTCAGAGACTAAAAGAATCTGTGTAGTTTGAAGAAACAATCTTCATGTGGGTATTTGAAGTATTTGAAGGTTTATTGCTATTTTCTAAGCTCAGCTCAAACATGCGCAAATATTTAATTTAAGTGTTGTACAGAAATTTTTAGCCATGTCTCAGTTCTTTGTAATTTCCTTCCAATGAGTCTTATTATATTATGACTTATTATATTTGAAAGAGTCTATGAGCAAAAGTTGTCCAGACTTTCTAAAAGTTTTTTTTTCTTTTGTCATTGGTTGCTCTTATTTTCCATCCAGTCCATAAACCATTTTTCTTAGGAATGGAGTTTTCTTTTGTGCATTTGCATTTTTGTTTTTTTTATTGATTTATCTTTGCACAATCAATCAATGGATCATTCAAGCACTGAAAAAGCACGTTACTCAAGGGCTATACCAGTACATCAATGCAATCTATTAATTTGTGTCCGCAGACACAATTTCCACTGCTTCCTGGTGCTTTTGAACTGAAAAAAAGACTAGAATTAATTTCGTCAGATAGTCAACTGAAGTTGTTGAGTCACATTTAGTAAGCCACAAAGTCTGCATTTGGAGATTGGAAGAGATGGAGGATGGCGCTACATGACTGATTGCCAAGTGAATGACTTGAGATCATGTTCAAACCTTACCGTTAGTCTTCACTTAGCTGAACTATGAAATTTGCTGTTACTTTCAGCTGACTTTACTTCACTATTATTCCATTCACTCACCTTTTTTGTCGCTGTTTTACACACAACAAACTGCTTGGTTAAGATTAGGAAAACATTGTTGTATTACAACTGACACTGTAAGATTTGTTTCCTAAAATACTGGCTGTCACCTTCAACACCCTCAGCCAAGCACAAAAAATCTGTTGGACACATAACCTACAATCTTATTCAAATGCATTTTTTTTTCATGCTTGATGACATGAGAAAAATACAGATGTGCACAAATACAATTTTCTTAAATGTGAGTAAATCAGTATTTTGAATGAGACTGGGCTGTGTATTTACACATAACATCAACTATCTACAAATGAACAGTACCTGGAAGTGGTGTCCTTGAGGATTATGCCAAATGACTGGACTGAATATTAGAGTCACTAATTCAAATGAAGTGACAAATCTTCCCCAGAACCTGGATCTCAACATTATTGACGCAGTGTGGGAACATCTTGACAGAGAATGGAACAAAAGGCAGCCAACATCTAAAGAAGGGCTTTGAGAATGTCCTTCAAGAAGTCTGGAGAACCATTCCTGAACTGTTGCTCAGCAATCATAATGTGACAGACAGACACTTGACTACAGCAACAAAAAATCCCTTTTTCACTTATTTTGTTTTAAAAAATGACACAAGTAATCTTCTTCTTATGAACACTCATGGCCTCAGAAAGTGCCTATTATGCCAATATCAACCATTTTCGAAGAAATAAGCTCTTGTAGAATATTTTGCATAATTGTCCACCTCATCTTGACGTCTACTTGATAAAAATTGTTGTAGCTCTTCCATGCAAATGATCTTTAACACGTGTGAGGGTTTTCTTGCTTATTTTCTTGCTGTTTCAAATGCCTGCCTCTAAATGTTATTGGGATTCTTCTTAGCAGACTTGATGACTGTTTTTGAGTCCACTTTTGCCCATCTTCCATTTTCCAATAGATGGCCTTACATTTTCTAAAAGCACTCTGATATAATGCCAAATAGAATCTGAAGCCCTTTCACAGAGCCCGATTATGACTTTTAAAACTTTATACATGAAAATATTTTTTCTTTACCTGCATAAGAACAAATTAATTACATTTCCAAGTTCTTTTCAAATTCACGTGATGAACTACACAAATGCTTGATAGAAGTGCTGATAGAGTGGAGGTACAATCAAAACTTATCGAGATAATTATGTAACATCCATTAGCTTAGGTTGTAATTAATGTCATTATCTTGTTGAGAATTGAAAGAAAGTTGGTGACTGCCATGGGTCAAAGTAAATGTTACTTGAGGAAATTTCTGCTATGTCTTACAAATATGAAAGTTTTAAAAAGAAAATCAAGAAGAAGTAAAAAATTATCAAAGACAGTCTCTCTGCATAAGACACAAGTGCAAAAATGTACAAGGAGATGTAGTGCCATGCTTCTGTGTTGATGTGTATTTTTTTCATAGAAATCCTTTAATTTTACTATCTCAAGATATACATCCAACATTCATGATGAGGTAATTTTAAGCAAACTACACGTGTTGAGCAATTTTGTAGTACAAACATCATTCCATGTAATGCACAAATACTTTGGCATGCATAGTATTCAGATCCACGGGAAATGTGCCCTTGTGTCCCCTGGAGAGCGAGAGTGAATGGGAAGATTCAGGATCCGCTCGGCTGGAGAAGGATTACATCCCACAGAGTCTCATGGGGAGAGAGACACAGATGCTGCATTGATCCTGCTGATAAACACTGAATGGCTGGAAGCTCCAGTAAGTGTCAGGTTCCCTAAACGGAAACACCAGGACAGGGATGAAGTTTGGAGCTATGCATGAGGGATTTGCAAATAAGCCCGCAGTATGTGAAATTAGCAGAACTAATGTGTGCTATTTGCCAATCATTTACCTAACTTACTCCCTGAAATGAAACTGATGGAAACTTGAACTTAATGAGAGACAGACTTGGATAAGTGTGTTTTTCCTGTGCAGCATGTGGTCTTGTGTCATGAGTGTCTTGTGCAATAATAACTGGACTCTTTCCATCATAGATTTTTGAGCAATTTGTGTTTGAGATTCAATATTTGAAACTGTTTTTTGAAAAATCATCCAAATACATGTCAAGTTAAGTGTTTTTCAGTTACATTCCTTGATGTAATGTTAATTATTCAACAAAACATTACAGCAAAGTACTTCACACATACCTTTGCATGTCCTTTTTGTGCATTTTAAACTTTTCTTGTGTGAGTTTATGCTCTTTGAGTGAATTACTAAATGTTTGAAGTTGGGGTCAAAGTACAAAGCAGAGTAAATCATTCGTCTGTGCAGAGTATGAAATCACACTAAAACATCAACAAAAGCATCAACAACACAGGACATGACTTGCTATGTTGCAACGACACTAATTCGTGAGTGAGGGTCTCATTCGTTGACAGTATGGCGTTCAGTGACATTAACAAATGCAATGCAATGACATATGACGTGACAAACGAGGCTGGCAAGCAGTGATGTTTACCTTATCTTAACCAGTTAGTCCTTATCATGGATCATCGTGCAAGTGATTGCTTTATTTATATTCATCCTGCAAAATTTCCACAGCCATTGTGCTTTTGTTCTTCCCTCCCAGTGGGTGTTCCTTAATTTTCTCCAATGCAATCACCTGTGAAACATTAGGGTTGGAACTAGTGTGCACATTTACGTCTAAATCGTACAAAAAATATGGCTGCACAGTTACAAAAGTCTGCAGAGTCTACACATTTCCCTCATGTCACGCCTCCCAACAGAAAATATCAGCCAAATGATACACTGTCATCTCATAATCTTCAATTATGGATTGTTATGTTACTACAAGTAGACAATAAGAAAACATTTCTGGTGAGACTGGCTATGCCAGCATAAAAAATAAGACCTAAAAATAAAGCTTGCTCTGTTCAAACATGGCTTTGAGACAGTTTCGTGAAATGTAGAATATCTGACGTGTAAGAGACAAAATATTCATTATTCAGGCCTTTATTGTGAAAAGAAGCATGACTTTGATTATTTAATCACCTTTTTTTACCTCTGCAAAGGCCAGGGCAAGATAGAAGTATTGTTATCAGTGTCATTTTTTTATCAGTTTAATTTTTTTTCATTTTCATCTCTGTCAGCAGGATTATGCTAAATTTGTGGAGCGGTGGCACTCAGTGGAGCTCATTAAATTTAGGTGTGGATCTGGTGCATTGTGGTTTCAGACTTGACTTCCACACTGCTTTCCTAAAGCAGTACTTTTTGATACCCATCATCTCGGTGATCATTTTAAACAATGATTTTTAACTTAATTTAACTTCCGTCTTAATAATGATCAGAAACACAAATAAAGATAGTTTCAGGTCTTGCTCTGAAGCAGTGCTATAAAAGTCCAAAGTCATCTGAAGGTAGAGAGAACAATATACAATGGACCGAGTGAAGGATGCTCACAGTGATCAACCAGCGGAACTGGACACTCACAACTGACCACACAAAAGAAGAGCTTTTATGGATGAGACAGGATGGGGCGCAGCAGCGGAAACATAACAATCTTACCCTTGGTGCTCTGATTTGTGCAGCATGAAATGACTGTAATGTTTGTATGAACAGGAGCTGTGGCCACCCATCAGGTAGGAACTATGAAGAGCTCCAACAGGCCCTTGTGAATTAAGGGTACATTCACTGAATCTCCAGGGAGGTCTGCTGATTGCCTTTAGCACTTCTAATTGATTTAGTGCAAGGTCACAGCCTGAGTGACAGAGGGTAAGGGAAGGAATTTCCTGTTTCAGCATCTATAATTCAGTGGCTTCCTGTGTGTGTAAAACAGTGTGTGTCCTTGTATAGAAATAAATGTATTAAGTCATATATACCCCAGATCTGCGTCATGCTTTGTTTACACAACCAACTCCAGAAAGGTTGGGGGTCTGTGCAAGACATTAATAAAGCAGAATGCAATGATTTGCAAATCTCACAAAAACGATATTTTATCCACAATGTCATTTAGAAAACATGTCAAATTAATTTAATGGCAGCATAATGTCTCAAAAATTTCAGATAGAAGCAAAAACTAGGAACTATGAGAAGTTATCAATACCTGAAAATAAACAGATTAGATTAATATTTTCAAAATAATTAGGTTAACAAGAGACAAATAAATCAATAAACTTATTGGGTATTAAAAGAGCACCTTACAAACGCAGTCTCTCAATCAGTAAAACAGTGCTACAGTAACTACTGTATTTTCATCTAGTGTTAGCCACAACTCTGAGCTTTTATTAAATAAGCTTCAATCAGTTATTTGAGATTATTGTTTGAACAGCTTATCCAAATCCAATTATTATATAACCACATGAACAGGACAACTGACTCTTTTACAAACTTCAAATGAATGTGAAGTTAAATCTGAGCTCTTTCCCCTCCAAAATGTAGTCTTAATGGCACCACATACTGTTTTTTAACCTAAAACATTTATCCAAAACACTTATTTCAGGTTTCTTTTGCCTTTGTCAAACTATTTTGATATTTTGTTTGTTATTACCCATTCATTCAAACCATTTTTCTCATTCTCTTAAAAAATCTTATCTTTGTGGCAAGATTTTAGATATATTGAAATGCACATGGTTTACTCATTCATAATGGTGGATGATACTTTGTGGGTTTTTTTTGTTTGTGCTGCTCTGTTAGCTAGGGTTGTGTTGTACGGTATGCAATCTGTCCAAACCAGCAGTCTGCCAACACTCCCTACTGTGCTGTCCCTTTGAAGGTCTGGTGGATTTCCCTCTGGTGTCTCAAGACTTTTCAACCAGCCACACAAACAGACCGCCGGCTTCATGTGAGAGGCCTTTGTACTTCCTCTCTATTTTCTACATTGCTTGAGCTCATCACAATTGAACAAACGCTGCAGTGTTACAAAATCTGTGATACATTTCCACAAGTTAGCAGATGAAGATGGCCCATCATCTAAAACATGGAGCAAGGCTATTTCCATTCAGGGCACTTTAATTTCTAAAAACACGTCTTCTCAAATCCCAGAAGAAATTAGGTTTCAGCAGAAAGCTAAAACTCATTTTAGGCTTTCTTCCGAAGGCAGAATTTGGTCCCTGTTTTTTTTGTATGTCAAACAATTTCATCTTGAAAGCACCTTATTTGAGACAACAATGACCATTAAGTCCCAAGTGTTCAAAATAACTACAAATTGTTTTTGTAAGTGATGGACTGTGCCATGGTAAGAGAGAAGAGGAAAGAAGAGACTGTGCAGTTTATTTGCTTTTGTAAACAGAGAGGGTGTATTTCATATCAACATGCAAGCCTTTCACCAGGAAAATCAAAAAAGACAGGATCAGTGCAGGATTTCAAACAGCCTGTGGCAACCAGTGTCTCAATGAACCACACAGTATCCCCCACACCCACGGAAAAAAAAAAAGAAGGAATTTGCCATCATATTTAAGAGAAACATCTGTTACTTTAGGGGCCTTCATCCCATGTCACACTAAACAGGTTTATGCTAACAAAACTCCAAATGTCTCCTGAGGAACCACAGCAGAATTATGGCATTGGGTATGGGATTTGTTGAGTGGATTCGCTACCCGAGAGGTTCAGGCCATAATCACATTTCCAGCTTGTGCTTGGATATATCCTGGTGGATTTTACACCCAGAAGCTTAAGCATAAAACTTTTTTCAAACAGCTCAGTTTAAGACATCGGATGCTTTCAGAAGCACGTCTGTCTGGAGAATAAGACACTCACTCCGTCTTACCACAACGGAGGCAACTGATGCAGAGATTGATCTGAGCTGGACTGTGTTGTGGAGGATTGTGTTTGAGAATACAGAGTCTTCTGGGAAAGTTTGCTCAGTTTTGGCATTGTGGTACTTGTTGTTGGCTTCGTCTGTTAATTTGTCAGAAAATGGCTCTACAGAACGCTACCATGTCTTGCTAAAAGGTGGGACGCCATTTAAAAGAATACATTTAATTACAAGTATGTTAGGCCCTTTATTTAACAGGAAGTAGTTATGTTTTTGTGATAAAAATGTCTGAAAGTTTTATGAAAAACGTATACAGTTGATGTCAGTTCTATATTTTTAGAAAGAATCTAGGACAAAAATAGGTTTACCTCTGAGTTGCATCACCTTTTCTTTAAACACTCTTTAATGATTTGGGAACACAAGAGAGTCATTGGCTCAGTTCTGTCTCTTCATGAGAGAAGTATTTCTTTTTGCTTTTGTTGTCTACGGTGCTTGAGCCCACAACTATTACAACTAAACAAGCAATACAGCTTTGCAAAAATATGTGATACAACTTCAGAACGCTGAAAAACTAAGCTACTAAACGTGTGCTCAACCTCCCCTTTGCATTCCTAACTGCTCAACCAGATCAATATCACCAAAAACCTTGTAATAGCTACACGTATTTCTGTCCAAAACGTAGTAGTGTCACGCAGTTGTAAACTGTGAGATGGCAATATATCCCAAGGCTGTTGTTGTCATGGTCTGTGGATTTTTGGTGTCTGTTCTGATTTCAATGTTTTCTGTGATAGGATTGAAGAAGTTAATCTTGGGTTTTCTGTTTTATATTCTTGTTTCATTTTCTCAGTTTGCTCCTTGGGTTGTCACAGTCTTTTCTCTCTGCGCTCCCTGTACACCTGGATTCAGTTTGTCAATTACCAAACCCGCTCTTTGTTCGTCATTAGCGCCCTTGGTAAAAATATTACCTGGTTTTCTTTGTTTTCTGCTAGATTCTTGTGTTTGTTTTCTTATTTGTATTAATCCTTGTACCAAGTTTAGTTATGGTCTGTCTACCTTCTGCTCCTGTGTTTTGAATTTCTGTTCTTTGGCACTATCTGCTTCAGCTGTGACTTTAGCTGTGGATAAAGTTTATTCATTTTTCAACCTACCCCTGCTTTTTGAGCCTGCATTTGGGTCCTTTCTTACACACAACAACTCAGCATATAGATTTTGTATCTCTGACTGGCCTAAAAAGTTAAGAATCGCTTGTGGGAGGGTAAGTAGAAAAGTGGAAAACCTTGTAAAGGACAAGTGTTAAACAATATTTTGCATGAAGACCCACATATGAGATTAGATAACAAAAGTTGAACATACTGAGACAAACAAAAGTGTAAGTTGCATCCCTGTACAGCTTAAGTTCTTCTGTGAAACGAATAAATAAAAGATAGCTACTGTGCAATTCGAGCCTGCATTGTGAGACTACTGTGTTTTGGGTAGTGGAGCGATGTAGGTATCTCCTGTTCCGTCATGAGATCAGGATGGCTCTACAAATGTTTAGACTGATTCCTGAGACTTTGCAGGTGCAGACAGTCTTTTTTCTTCTTTTTTTTTGATTGGACAATTTTTTTCTTGTACACTCCTGTCCACTAGGTCAAGTTTGTGATGATGTTGCTGCAGTATCAGCAGATTCAACAGCCGTACCAAAAGCAGTAATACACGGCGCAGTAGTTGTAGGATTGCAGTGGAACGTGTAGCTATATTAAAAGTTGTTATTAAAAGTTGGTTGTACCTACAAAACACAAAATTTGTGTAGTTCTATTGGGTGAAACCCAAAGTTTCGCTAAAATAAGTAATTTTTTGGTCAGTTGTCAGCAGCTGCACTAATAATTGAACAAGTAACACAAGTACCAGTATTACTAGTTTTTGTGGTACTTGTAATAGCAGAGGGTGGAGACATGAAGACCTAAATGCAGAGCAGCAGAATTGGGGCAGAACTGAGAATAACTAGGAGAAATGGTCAGAACAAGAATCTAAAACACAATACTAAGTATCCAAAGTCCAAAAATCCTCACAATAGCAGAGGTGGTACCAGAAATCAAAGTAATGAGTGATGTTGGTTGAGGTGCTGCTTTTTTTTTTTTTAAAAAGCACAATCATATCCCTTCTTGTTTGTGCAAAAGCAACTGAAGCTTAAAGGAAAATGTTTGCCTTAATGCTGATTTTAATTTACTGATCTTTGAAAATCACTTTAAAAGAAAAGAATGAAAGTCAACCTTTACATACCAAATATTTTCTGAAGAGTTTTCTTACCAATCAGCAGCTTACGTCAAGGTTAACAGTTGTAGATATTTTGCAATGTGTGAGGAAAATGGTAATTGGGTTATCTCGCCCTGAAAGTATAATGATGGGGCCATGTGAAACCCAGGCTCCTTTGTGGACGTTTTATGTGTAATCAATGGAAATTGTGAGGTCCTCAAATAACCCCCCCCCCACCCCATGCTGGTCAAAGCATGTCCTCAGGCTCTGCTGTGATGAGGGAGGAAGGGAAGGCCAGCTCACTTTCACACGGAGACCAATTCATTTGGGACGAAGAAGTGAAATTTACAGATGAAGGATTAGGTTCTTTTGAATCCAATTATGGAACCTATACATCTTCAAAGGTACACTTCACAGCAGCTCCTGCAGACATTTTCATCAGACACTGATGAGAAGACAAGATGCTCACGGTACCCAAAAGCCAACGCAGGGATCAGTGTGTAAAAGGAAAAAGGACAGGTTGTTGACTGCAGGACAATTCAGACACTAGGTTTTTCTTTTTATGGATTTCACACAATATCTACTATGCATGACATGCACCAATATACATGATGACATGTTACTGTGTCATCATTGCATACTGCATTTTCAGTACATATTACAGTTAATGTCATGGTCAACTTTTATTTCTAGTTTTAGTATTTTGATATTGCTTAGTAGTGGACTAACCAAAAAAAAGAGCATGCTATTTGAATCTATTACTTCAATATTTTCTTACATCTGCGCAAATTCTGATTGCTCTAAACTTCTTTCAGTGGCTGACATTTTGGGAGCAAACATGTAACTTGCAGTTTAAAAAGCAGTTTCATTAGATTCTTTTTTTTAATCTGTCCATTTCAGTTTTAATGAATGATGTTACTCATATCTGATTTAAAAAGAAGATTAAAAAGAATAGATTTTATGGTTCTGTGTATCAACTTGTTGTAAAGGCAGCAGTTTTATCTAAGTCAGCCTATGTAAATCCAAATGAACAGTCTGAATTGTCCAGATAACAGAAATATCTCATCTCATTCACGTCTGCTTTTGTATGAAAAAATTCCTGTTGTAATTGGTGCACAAATGTGACCTTTTGTGTGATGAACAGTCCATTAGCCAGCTGCCCACAGGATGTGTGAGAAGCCCTTGATATTGAAAAGTGTCTTATCTAGCTAAGCTATCTCACTTGCATGCTTATGATTCTGACTGGTGAGAATAAGCTGCATATAATTGGATACTGTTGGTCCTTTCGCACCCCGGACTTTGAAATGCCACAGCCAAAAGAAAGCATTAGCCTCATCCAGCAAGGATGTGTTGAATGTCCTGCATGAGATGTGAAAAGGAGATAGGAGGAATTAAAGCTGAATAGCCAGAGTGTTTCAAATGCCTCATTTGCACCACATGAGTCAGACCATGTTTGGTCTCAGTAGGAATGTCTGACATGACCTTAGAGAAGGAATTCATCTAGGCATTCACAGTTGATCACAGATGACCTCTCTCTCATACATTGCACAATGGTCTTATTTTAATTGTCCAAGTCTCAAACTCAGGGAGTTCAAACATAAAAAGTAGAGATCCTGGAGATCTCAACTACAGCTAAGTGGGAACCTGAAAACTGCAAACTGCAAACTGCAAACTGAAAACTGCGGTGTGTTGTGCTTGAAATAATGGTCCAAAGCAAGAATTCAAACAGAAAACACTGACTAATCTACTTCCTAATTAATTGATTTCAGTTATTTTCAAGTTATATGCCAACAAGCTCACAAAGTAACTGCAATGTCAGTTCAGTATATCTTATCATGACAATATCCACTGCTGATCAAAAACAAAGTTCGTGATTGGAGGCTCGTGACTTGAATTGGGGTATATCTTTGAACTGCTTTGAGGTGACATTTTCTGTGATTTGGCACTATAGACATAAAAACTAAACTGAAAAGAAAACAGATGATATCATTTGGTCATAATTTTTTTGGTTGTAGTTGTATCAATTCATCTTGAGCGAGTAGTTAATATTTGGACAAAATGAAAAAAATCATTTTTGGGAGGGTTTGTGAAGAAGGAGATGAGTAATATCCCCTTGAAGAAATTCCAAATCATTAAAAACTTTCTGCATTTTAATTAAATTAAATTGAACAGCACAGCCTTCTATGGAGTTGCTTTGAAACTTTTTCTAGTGCCAGTTAAATTTACCTCCAGTGGAGCCTCACATGAACATGAAACTAAGCAGATACCACCACTCTTGTAATCCATTTCTGAATTTTCCATACAGCCACCAATAAAACGTATCATTGTTTAAAAGTTCAAAAAGAAATAATAATCCAAATGAACTCCTGAGTGGCTATCATACAACACTTGGTATACTGTATATGGGGCAGCCCTGTCCAAACACACTGCAAATTCATTTCAATCAATGCTATTTGTTTAAGGGTAAATTCATAAATTCAAAAACATTTACATACCTGACACAAAGTACAGTTGAAATGTACAGTTTTTTAATCATTAGGCCAACTATCTTGTCCTTATTAATTTTTAGTGTTAAGTTTGTGTTTACCATTATATCACATCTGTAACTATTTTGACATTTAGCATCAAAACTTTATCCCTTTGATACAGCTGAAAAATATTGTGATTCTTTTTTAATAAACTATATCATATGTTGCTGAAAACAGCTGCGGGAATGATTTCGACCATGGCTTTGTGATTAACAGTTACACTGCGGGGGGCTGCTGAGAGATTTAACACTCCAAGTTGAAATTTTGGACCTGCTGGTAGAACTACAAGAGAGGTCAAAAGCCACAATGAATGCCTGCAACAAATTTCCTACATTTTTATTCCCACAACCACCGGCATGGCTCAAAAGCTGTAAACGTCACATTGTGTTTGGGAAAATGTTTGAAACAAGACACACAGTCTGCTTCAACTACTACAAACAGCTCTGCATTTTCAGAGTGATTTATCAAAAAGCTATTTATCAATTAAAGCACATTTTTCTGTATCCAGGGATGACCTGCGTCAGCACAGTTGCACCAAAAATGAAGCCACTGTAGAAACTTCTTTTCCGCTGATCATTTATCTTAATTTAGTGTGAAAAAGAGAATTTTCAGATAATAAAATCCTGTTTTCTTCTATTCTGTTGTACTGTAACATGTAAAAGCTAAAACCCCCATTTAAATGATTCACAACTCAATTCTTCATTTATAAACACATGAAGTGTTACATGATGAGGCTTTAAACGTTTCTGTCTGAAGATGAAAGCAAGGTTATCGAGCTGCCCACTGCAGTGTTGCAAAAGTATCCGAGATGATATCTGCTGATCACTTGTAGCACTGTGACCAAAGAAATTAACTGAAATTAACAAAAGAAATTATCTCAGCGGAACTGAACCATACTGATCAAAACCAGCAGGTCACTCAGCAGCCATGTTTGTGTTTCCATTGTGTTTATTTTAATGCAGGGTGAGCTAAAGTGCAATAACCTCCCATCAGGTTGGCTGCTTTCACATGAGTCAGTCATTAATCAGTTTAGTTGTGGACTGTCCCTCCAAGGCAGCAATGGTATCTGTTGTGGTAACCGATGTGGACGGCGGTAATGTCGGCTGGAGATTGCTTCCATATGGGGGCCTTTTCCAGCAGATTTGCTTTGCTGGCGTCTAAAAACAAGCTTTCGTGTCATAGTTTGCTCACTTCAAGCATCCAAAGAGAAACTGTTCGACAGTTTTTGCATAAGCAGTGATAAACAAAACAGTCCACCTCCAACCTCCACAGATAAATCAACAGCAGGTAGCTGGAATTCTCAAGAGAAATCAAATTAATTGAGGCTGGCTTTGATTACCTGGCTCAATATTTTTGGCACTTTAAAAAAGGGACAAAAATAAAGGAAATACAGACATTAAGTTGTTGAAACAGCATGAAATCTAATAAATGAGAAAATAAGTAATATGAAAAAATATTAAGTTAATAATAATCAGATTACTTCAGCAATTAACAATTAATTTATAAAGAGCTGGTACAATAGCCTGTATCCAACATAAGTTACAACTAAAACAAAAAACCAAAGTATCACTCATTACATCAGTTCTAAAAAGATAGAATTGTAGTTACTGCTCTTTTTGGGGGACTCTTTGACTCTTATTTTACATGTCTCAGGTAAAACTGCCTGAGTAGGCTGAAGGATTGAAAGCATCAAACCTTTCAAACACTAGTTATTATTTCCTGCATCTCACATTCAGTGTAACAGAAAAATATTAACTCTTCTTCTTAAGTACTCTACCCTCCCACCTGCATAAGATGGCAATAACAGTAAAATGCCACTTTTAGATCACTGCAGTCCCTGAAATACATTTGAAGTGTTTGTACTTTATTTGTCAGAATGAAAGACTCTTTCTTTGCGTAGCCCCCCCCCCCCCTTCCCTTTACTCAAATACTTGTTTCACTTCTACCCCATTCGGTCCTCAAACAAGCCTCTATCTGGCTGACTTCCCTCAGAACAGACTCTTTGACCTCTCTGCTTTCCCTACTTGAAACGGCCATGCTGTGTGATGTGGAGAACGGCACAATGTGCATGGCGGTGAGAGCTCAACTCCAGCCCCTGCAGTGGGCTGCTGCTCCAACTACGTTTCAAAAGTTAGAGCTCCTGCTGCGATTCTGGCCCGGTTTCACAGGATAACGGCTGATGGTAAGGGAGTTTTAACAGGAGGATTCATCCAGAGATCCAACCTTCTGCCACACTGAGACCCAGGTGTTCTTTTCATAGACATAATGTGCCCATCCCCCACATCCACTCTGTTTTTTACATCCTGGGTGAATTAAATGCAGCAAAGACCGGGGACTGGAGTAAACTAACAAGGTTAATGCATGAATGTCAGCAAGAGATCAGAGTGCACTGAGAAAAAGTACAGTATTATGCATCTTTGAAAATACCCTTTTGCTGCACATATGTTTTTCATTCATCCTATATCTGCAGGCATCAAGCAGGCAACGTTAATATAAACAGTGATTAGATGGCAGGTATCAACACTCAGTGGGGTTACATGAGTGCCATCGGATCGGATTAATGGCTAAATTACAATAACACAGTTATTCAGTTTATGTAGACACCTTAATCTGACAAAAAAAAACTAATCGGATCGGGTTACTTGCGATCGAATTAAGACCCTGAGATATCTCTATCCAAATGTACACTGAACGTGCACGTAGACAACAATGGATTGGATTGAGCGTTCTGCGCATGCTCAACATTTTTTCCCAGGATCGTCACCCGGAAGTCGAAGGAGACGACATTACTGTTGTTGTTGACGCTGTCAGAAAGAAATAAACAACGCAATGGAGAATGTGCCGTTATGCATTGCGTTTGTGTCATAACCATGTTCATCACAAACGAAATGTAGAGGAACATAGCTTCATCTTGCTCTTCGTTCGCCATCTTTCTCGAATGCCTTAGCTTTGTTGTTATTGGTAGTGAAGACATAAACCGGAAGTGGCTCTACTAGCGATAGGTGAAATGGGAACAGCGCTACCTATCGTACTGTGGTACTGCATGCTTTGTGCCAGTGATTCGATTCATTCACTGCCATATATCCAAGGCTAATTATCCTTGCTCAGATATGTAATGTAATCGAGTTAATCTCATCATGTAGACCCACTCAGTGGGTTTCACTGGCACAAAGCATGCAATACCGCAGTACGATAGGTAGATCCACTTCCGGATCAGCAAGCTTAACACAGCCATTCTCTCTGTTAGTTGGCTCTTTTGACATATCCTTTTGATCTTAGTCAAACAAACATTAGGAATATAAAAAAGGCAAAAATATGATAATAAATAAGGCAAGCAGGCAATGTTAATCATGTTAAAGTTAAAAGTAAAATAATATTCATCGCCTGCAGTTTCTGTCTGACAGATGCACTATAGAGCTCTGGACTTAAACTTTTTACATTAAAGGAAAATACTAAATGAGTGATTTAAGTCTGAAGCTGAATTATAATGAATCAAAGTGAAATAATTTCAACTGGTTGACTTGTGTCAGTGATAAATACTGACAAACTTTCGCTCTCTATTTCTACTTATCATCAGCAGAGTAAAACTGAGATGGCTGCTGAGAACATTAGGAAACCGTGGCAATGCTGTGACATCAATCATCAAGACAAGAGTTAGTGAAAAGATGGCACATGTGTTTAGGGCTGCACAGCACTGTGGTGGTTAGCACTGGTGCCTCACAGCAAGAGGGTTCCTGGTTCAAATCCTGACTGTGGCCTTTCTGTGTGGAGTTTGCATGTTCTGCTGAGTTGGATCAAGTGGGTACAGAATATAGATGGATGGTATGCATTTACATTAAGCTGCCGTGGTGATAAAGCCGAATTAAAAGAAAGCCACTTCTCTGAGACCGAAAGCTCTGATTTTAGGCTCAAGAAACAGGGCCGAACTGTTGAGCAGCTGAAATCATTTAACAAGCATGGAACAGGAAAACATTTCACTTTTAAACTTACAGCAGTTGTCCAAAGCAGTCCCAAATGCTTCTAGTGTTGTTAAAGGAAGAGGCAATGGTGGTGAACAAACTCCTGTGCCAATTACTGAAACATATTGCTTGAATCAAATGAAAAAAAATCAGCATATATTTTTCAGAAAACAAAAACTGCTTAGTCTTTTTGCTATTTTCATTTAAAGTAAAGGTTTAAATGATTCCACAATAGCAGCTTATTTGTTAACATTCTCTTTTGAAACAAGGCTGCAAAAACAGAAGACCCGACCCCCCTTAAGAGAGACATTTTGACTGAGGATTTGTAGTTAATATGCATGGACTGAGCAAATATTTTACAAGTACAATCTTGTGCAGCAAAGGCAGGAGCTGTGTAAACCAGATAAATGACTGAGCAGACATCCAATTTCAATGGTTTATGTAAGAGTAGTAAAAACGACAGCTGCTAGTTTGCTGCCATTATATTTAAATTTTACATGCAACTACCGCAGCCATGTTCTCAAGTGGCAGTGTGTTGAATACCAATTGAGAAAAAAGAGACTCATTTATTCAAATAACAATCTTTCCAGAGGAACTGAAAGATGTTGGGATTTGTGATTACACTCATTGTTGCAATATTGATTCATGTGAGCCAGCAGCAGCCGTTTTGATCATGTGGAACCATGGTATGAAATACAGGTCTCAATAAAGGGCAAACAGTAACTGACAAAGCAATTTTCCACTCAAGGTCTCCATAATACACTGCATGAGGGTTAACTCAAACTCATAGATCACAGGATGAACACAAAACTATATTTCACGGGCTGGATGCCTCTCATATGACAAGGCTGTAATTATATTGGAATTATGATAAAATTAAAAGTCTCAGTTGAACAGTGTGCACAGACACGAAGCAAAACACGAGCAAAAACAGCAGTGAACCAAATGACCTTTGTTTATTCACTTTGCTTCCTTTACAAGTCATCAGAAGCATAAAATGATTACCTCTCTAAAGAGTTGCTAATTGTGAACCTTAAGGTCAAACAGAGCAGTTACTATTGTGACAGTTTTCATTTGGCTTTCTTGTCCGATATTAAAGTGCTAACTCCCAGCTTTAAAGCTGCTCTAATCAAAGAAAATTAATTTTAGAGGCAAATTGCAGCCACTATAGGCAGGCCTGTTATTACATAATTACCTAATAAGGATTATCTGAGCAGCCAGTAAACTGTTCGCCTAATGAGAGAATTGACTAAATTCTCACGTACAAAAACAAAAAGCATAAATGTTGTATTACAATAATAATTTTCACATTTGGTTTTGCTACGTTTATGACATGTTCTGGTTGCACAGATAAAGAATTGTGACCACTGACAGTTTATATCGAAACACTTCACTTCTAACACTCCTCACAGATCGCGTTTCAGTGAGAGTCAATTAAATGTAAACCAAACGCCGGAGTGGGTGCAGAAAGTTTGAGAACTTGTGGGAACTTAGTTGGATATGCTGTGATAAGGTGGCACTCAAGCTTCCCAATATCATAAATAAGATTTTTAAAAAAGCCTCTATGGTGATCCACCTGCCATTTATGTCATATCTGCAATTTACACCGCCTAAAAAGAAAATTATGTATTTTCAATTGACGTGTTCCAAAGTTCTTTGCCAGTGAATAACTCTTGAGTTCCCATCATCTGGATGGCAACAGACCTTTTTCACTGCAGAAACTTTGATTTGAAGTAGTAGAGAAAGAGGCAGAACTTCCTCTAAATGGAACGCAGTTCTTATTGATCTTCAAAATGTCCGCTGTGATAAAGGTCTATCAACATTTCACAGGTGTGGCAGCCTGAACAAGAGTGGAAATGCTGTTTGAGGTTAATATTTCTGATTTTGCAGGTTATAAGTGTGTCATTTCCAGCAGCAGTAGACAGACAGCTGTTTACATGAAAAACAAGGCTCCTAAAAATACGAAGTGTTGTTTGAGCAGCACGACACAGCAGTCAAGCAAAGATGGCAAGTAACCACTTATCTGTTTAATGCTTTGTTATGTTAAAGAGTCATTCCCTCGGAGAGAGTGGAACACGGATTTTGGGTCACGTTATACTTGACAAGAGAAATAAATAGTTAAGTAGAGCATGTGAAAGGAGAGATTAATAAAGATTTTCATATCTTACAACTTTCTCTGCACACCTGCTGACGACTGCAAACACGAGTCGCACGCAGATTAGGTTTCGTGTGTGCTGAATCTAAAATTTGGCAATTGTTTGCTGAAGATTTAGCTCTGAAGAAATAATGAATGCAATTCTGAAAGGTGATTTTTATTTTGGTAAAAACACCCAACAGCCCTCAAATCCCAAGTCTCTATAAAGAAGGTATTTAAGTAACATGTTTGCTTTTAAAATCAAATCTGTTGTTAGGTCTTATTTGATTTCTAACCAATGCGTCCTGATGTTGGCAGAACAATAGAAACTTATCGCTACTGAAATGCTAATAAGAAGTTGTTCCACACATTTGGACAGCCCTGATGAAATGCACATTGTGATGTGAACTGGTCTTTATTCTTATTGGCTTTGTGGCTGCAGGAATGGAAATGACTGAGAACAATAAGGGCAAGTCTTTCATCAAACATCTGTCATCTCATCTTCCATCTCGTCCCCCTCTGTTTCACCTTCTGCCTCGCCTTCTTCCTCCTCTTCCTCCTCAGATGTCACATCCAGCTCATCCATCTGGGACACACACTTTGGACACGAGCAGATAAACAGGTAGTTCTCCCTGGGAAGAAAATGTTCAGTCGCGCTGTTGTTACCCCAACAAGAGCCGAATTAATTAGAAGCATTCGTCACTCTGCTGTTAATAAACTCTGATGCTTTTCAGCAGCAGCTGTGCACCAGAACAATTGACTGTTTAACATTGTAATTAATACTTATAGTGCATTTAATGCCTGCTATGATACAAAGGCCAATCTGGACTAGAATATACTTTCTCAAACATGAGAGTTGAGACCGGATACATTAAAACTTTATGCCTCTCAGGTACTGGAACAGTCTTGGTATGCAATTCAACGATAGATTTACATCACGCTAATCAATGATGCGCATGAGCTCAAGAGCAGCTTTTAGACCTCGTACTGTTTCTACCTCAAGACTGCCTCTGATTGCCTTGCAGGCTTTTTATTGATCCAGCTGGAATTCATAAGAGTGTGACCCCTGTTCAAGCGATTTATCCAGAGGATTACATATGTTTACCTCAGAATTTTGTGCCTGCTGTGACGGCTTCTGTCCCGCTGACAGCAATCCAAATAACTGATGCAGATCTCCTGTAGATTGAAGAAAACACACCACTGAACTGGCTAAGGAACCTCAATATTGATTAAGCAACTGAGCCTTACTTGTTACCATACTACTAACACTACTTTTTAGAGAGAGCAGAACTAGATTTTCCACGTGTCTATGAACTGTTATGCAGGAAGTTATATTCTTCTACCTCTCTAGTGAATATTCTATTTGACTGCCAAAAGAAAGCTCTGCTGTGAAAGTAGCCGGCTGCTGTGACATTACTGTGCCATTCAGATGCAAGCCTTCTCAATCTTTCTGACAGCTTGACAAACCCACTCAACTCCTGAAAGTCTCAGCCTTCTAATACTGTCTGACATGGGAAAACACAAAGCTAGAGCGGGACGCTCATTCCCATCTATCCAAAATGTATCACTCCCAACCCAGATGTGTCAGCTGACCTCGCCGGGTTTGATGTCATTAAGGGCACTGAGGTGAAGCAGGAAATTGTTGTCGGGGAAGGACGCCTCTGCATTAGGGATGCAGCTGTGGTTACCTGCAAGGTTCGAACATGACAAAAGGAAAAAAAAGTAATCAAACAGCTTTGTGACCAGTTAACAAGGTCTCTTTTTATGTTGAAGTGACAAAGCTCATAACAAAGACATCATCGGCACTTACATGAGCTCTGAAGCAGAAAAAGTCCAGAGCCCTCACAGTTCAGAAAGTCTCCCGTTTCTGCAGAGAACACCACAAATTATGCACAGTCGTGACCTTTTTTGGGATCTGCACAGAGGTTACATAATAATGCCAACACTGTAACTGCTGAAAACTGCAGCACAAACAATAAACACTCAGTCAAACAATATGGCCATTAAAAAATCTGCTTGGTTGAGACTAAAGTAATTTACTCTAGAAAATACTGCAGAACTGAGATAAAACTGTGACCTTTTTCGATGTCCTTGTACAGCTGGTCAATAAAAGAGTCCAACTGCTCCCTCTGCTGGGCAGAAAGCTCAAGTGCATCACAGGCATGAACCCACTGGCTCAAGGAACTGGAATTAAATACCAAAAGAGCACAAAGGAAGGAATGTATAAGAGCTGAACTGAGATCCAGAGTTGGACCTGTAGATAGTTGAAGTTAAGAAGAGGCAGTCGTTTACCTGGTGCCGATGCCTTGTCCGTTTGTTCCCACCAAGGCAAACAGAGAGCGGAAACCCTCCGGAACAAACCACTGCAACACAGTCTTAGTTACTGATGTCATTTCTTTTGTACTTCAGCATCACTTGATGTGGTAAGAATGACATTAACATTATTCACGATGGAGCTGGAACTAATAGCTGAATGTTCTGAGTCTACAGCAGCCTCGAAACAAAGTTCTTCAAATATATATAATATATATATATATATATAATATTCAAATGGAATATTTTGGTATTCAGTGAACAATTAATTGGTCAAAACTCATGGATTAAGTAACACTCAAGACATCATTCCACCTTCTGGGGACATCCCCCGATGATTTTTTGCTTTTTCCACCACATAGGGTAACATGAGGACTTTCCTGGGATTCATGAGACATACCTGATGAATGTATCCACACAACCACAAATTAAAACAGCCAAAAGCTGAAAGATACGCGCATAAGTCAGGGTGAGCGTGTGCTCAGTGAGTTTTCCATGAATCAGTGCTAGGTTGGCTACAGGCTAAAAAAAACCATCCCTGTAACTAAAAGGGAAGCCTGCACAGCAACGCATGGCGGATGCTCCAAGGGGACCTTTTTTTGTTTGCTGGGTAATGAATACAACATGAGACATGAATAGAAACACTGTCATTATGCAGAAAACACCATCAGTATGAAGAGAAACACTTCAGCTGCTTGTACATAAAGTCACTGGAACAGGTGAGAAAACATTTAGGAGGCAGAGAAGGCCAAATAAGCCCAGCACATTCAACTCCCTGCCACTGCAATTAGCTGTTTTTAATTACAAACTTGCTGGCAGCTGTGTGGGGTCTTTTTTTTTTCCTAAAAGGGGTGAATAAGTTCTGGTTTGAAAAACACAAACAACACTAAATTGTTTATTTTCAGACAAACTTACCCGGCTGAGATTGTCATCATAAAGTGCTGCTTTAAAAAGACTGTGCAACAAGGCCAACTGCCCCTGTGAACATAACATGAAAGAAATAAAAATTACAATTACCAGACATAAAAAACATCAGAAGTGGCCACAGTGGGAGTTTAAACTCTCAGGGGATAATAACACTGCTCCTGTTTGCTTGTTGAGCTGTAAAAAGCTGCAATATCATCTTTGAACTGGCAGACTTCATACATTTTGCACTTCGGTGACTTCACACCTCCAGCAGATAAAACATGAAGTTAACTTACCTTGAACTGTTCTCCCAGGAGCTTATGGGCGATCTCCTCCTCCTCATTCGCTGTCCGGCTGCAGAAGTGAGAGAACAGCTTCTGCCAGTGTGCTTTATCTTTGGCCTGGACGACATGAAAAACATTGTGTCGTTTAGTTGTCGCAGCATATTTCGTTGTGAGACTGTCGCATTGCTTTGTAACACGTTCCTAATTTGCTGACTGTGATATGATGTGGACAAAAAAATGACTGATTCAAACTAAATCACTGGTTGTAGCAGCACATCAGACACAAATATCCTTTAAGCAGTATAAATCTTTTCTGCAAATATATCCAAATCAGCATTTTCATCACAATATCTCTTGTCCTCACGGGGCTTTTAAAATCTCATTACTCATCATTCTCATTAAAAGCACATGTGTCAGTCTCAAAGTTTATTTCAAAATAGTTTTAACACCAGAAAGATTTTATAAAAAAAACCCTGCATAAAAATCTAATTATAGGCAGCATGTTACATCAATTTACATAAAAGATTTTGCATTGTAGCTTAAACATGTCTTACAAGTCTCACCTGTTTGACTAGAGCAACCATTCTGGCCATGAGCATGACGCTGGAGGTCTCTGGGGGATAATGCATACTCCTGAAAAGAGACAAACACGAAGGTGAATGAAAACTTTACAGAGAATTAAAAAAAAAAAAAAGGTTTATCGGCAAACAGCTCCGTGTCACCTCCATGCATCTTTGAGCTTGTTGATGGGGTGGTCTGCATCTTCCTGAGAGGGACCCAGACACAGAACTCGGTGATACTGATCTGCTGCAGCTTGCCGACACTCGCTGCTGCAGTACCTCACCTGCAGAAGACGGATGAAAACAAGTGATTAAACTCCGTACAGCGCTGCTCTTTCACCACACTCTGAAACCTACAGGTCTGCATCACCTAGCAACAATGTAATCTGGAAGCTTAATAAAATTCACAGGCTCTGAGACACTAATGACACCAATAAGCATGAAATCATTTTCTTCATCAAAATGTTTTAAGAAATTATTGGACACCTATCTCTAAAACTATCATATGAAACACACTCATATCATATGCTCATATCGGGCTTGAAACTAACAAGCACATCCATATTTTATCTGGTCTCAATTGGCTAACATGATATCCCTTTTGTGAATAATAATCCCCTTCGGAGTTAACTAAATAAAATAAGGCAAGATTTTCCATCAAGGCTAAAAATGCTTTTACTCATTTTCCTCTCGTGCTGTTCCTCCTGCATTCACTGGACGGCAGCGAAGCAGAAAGGGAAGTGTTAAAGCTTGTTTCATTTCTCTGCATGTGCTTTCTTTGAAAAATAAAACAAAGCTATAAAAGGGCCGTAAGAGGTCTAAAAGTTAGCAACTCTAATTGGCAACAACGCAACCCAACAGGCTTCCCTTCTGTGATAGCATTTTTGATCTGGTGTAGGTGTATTAAAATGGTTCTGCTGCACCAGATTTCATCATTTAAGCTTGTGAAAAACTAAATATAGGCAGCGAGATGTGAAGGAGATGGCACATGCATGCTCAAGGGGCTGTTCTCTTGACACACTTCCATGGAATTGAGTCAGTTCTGTCCGGTATCATCTAATTTCATACCTCGCTTGAAAAAACTCTGGTGTATATTAAAAGGTCGGTATAGAGCGTAGCCCTAATTCAGCCTGTTTGATTGTGACATTGTAGCGTGTTAATAATACACAAACTGCTTGATAAAACCTCCGGAGTAAGCAGGGGTCTCGGTCTCTTTGTCTCATAAAAACAGGTGTAGGCGTACCTGGCACTGAGGGCAGGCCTGGTGGAGCTCTGGGCGAACACGGCAGAGCTCAGGATGAGGAAGGATGAGCGCAGGGTTTCCGCTGAGTCTCCTCGCATTTTCCTCTGCAGTTTCCAGAGCTCGTAAGCAGTACTCACAGGCTGGTAAAGGCGGCAGGAGAGACGAAGTAAATAACAGAATTTTGAGGTATTTAAGTGTCATTTTGGGGGAAACTCTAAAAATCAAGAATCATCTTGTTAGGTTCATGTCCTGACACTGTGTGTTGATAACTACACGGTACTCATTCAACATCAACCTCAGTTTAAGTCTTAATCAATGCAAAGATGCCATGACGAATGCATTTCAGTATTAAACATCACCAACACGTGTCCACATCTCACCTTTATATTTATACAAAGCATTCCACAGGAACTGCGCAGAAACAAGAGGCCGCTCAATGAAAATGGCATCTCCCTTCTTGATGCTTCTCTTAGCAAAGAGACCCTTACCCTAAAACATAAACAGCAAAAGCAAAATGCTAAAGAACAGTTTTGACCTATATATGAAATGATGGTGTTTAGCTTTCCCTGTATGCGTTTTTTTCTACAAACAATACATAAACCAGTGCCAACAGAAAGGCAGTAAAACAGCCCAAACAAGCTCCAACAAATGCGCCACATCTCCTCTTATTCTCTTTCCAAGACTTACGTTTTTGTTTAGGTTTCTATTGCGTTGTGGCTTTTAGAAAGACTGTTTCATGTCTGTACAAAGACTGTTATTACTCAGATATATTTAAAGCCAGACATTTCTTTTTTTGTCTCTTTGTTCGATTATAGTGAAAGGATATATACACATATTAACTCCCAAATAACAGGCTTTGACAGAAACGTCTTAGGATTCTTTATAAACGTCCAATCGTTCACATTCGTTTATGGTGAGGAGTAATTGATTTTAATTCCCGGACTATAAAGAGCATCTTTTGAGTTAAGCGGGCTCAGATTTCAGCTTCAAGGATGCTGAACCCCAAAGATCCATTTGCATGCAAAAGGTGAGGTTAAACAAGTACACAAATAGGAATTTCCGGAAGGTTTCGACAGCTAGTGGATGCAAGTCCCATTGCAGCAGTCTGATGCAGGCGGCATGCGACCAACGTTGCTGCTTTAAAGTGACATTAAACCACAGTTTTAACTCAGTCCGTTAATTCTGACAAACTGAATATGTCTCACCTTTATGTTGTCTATGAACCTCGCTTCCACGCTGCTGGCAACTTTACCGGGTTCCACGCACAGGGAAAACATGTCATCCAAGGGAGCAGCCATGTTTCACACGACCTTTCCCCTTTCAACTCCGACACGTAATCTGTGAAAAAAGACAGCGGCGCCCTCTGCCGGCGAGTTTCTGAACTGCGCCGGTTTCTGCAGTGAGTTATTTTACTGAAGCTTAAGCTTGAAAATAAATATTGTATCGTGCAGATATACTGGGTAGGTAAATATAATTAGCATATTGTGTAAGCAGTAAACTTACAAAGAAAGCTTACCCCTGATGTTTAAAGAGTTAGACTTAGTTAAAACTGATCAGGTGAGCTTAACAAGAATTGCAATAAGCATAAGAAAGCAAAGAAAAACTGTGCCTGCAGAGTCTGTAATGTACAAAGATTTTCCATATACAGGTCACGCTTAGTCAGACTAATGCAAAATTATCAAAAAAGAAAACACAAATTATTGATTATGTCACATGTGTAACTCCTCTTTTCTTTAACCAACACAGTGAAATACTTCATTTTCCAAAAAAGAAAAAAAATTAATCTATTATGTTGACATAAAAGCTAAGGAATAATTTGGAAAAAATAGCAAAGGAGTTGAAACGTATTTTTGTATCACTAAACATCTGAATTACAGAATAAAAACACATACAGTGAAAGAGTATTTATTATAGTTATATATTGTAAAATTCTATATATATTGATGTTCGACATTGTTTGGCTAGCAAACATTTAACAAACTTGTCGTACAATTATCATATAAAGGCTTAAAAACATAATCAGTTGTATTGCACATGTGTATATTATAGCTATGTTTAAAGTATTGTACAAAATAACTGTTTAAGTATACAGAAGTGGTTTAAAGTAACAACAGTCAGCAGTGCAGGAAAGTGTCCTCTATGCGAGTTAAGACAGAAAATTAGTACAAAATCAATTAATCCAAATGGTACTTCACATTATGTGTGTTAAAAGATCTGGTGTGTAATCATACTGGTTCATGGTGGTCACTTTTTCATTGCACAGTTTCTATCAGCACTATAGCCTGACTGGAGCACATCTGAGGCTACTCAGCCCTTCCAGAAAGTTTTTCAGTGTATACAGGAGGACACTTACAGCAGTGTTTCAAAGCAAGTCAGAAACTTTTAACTTCAGTCCACCACAGATATCTAACAGGACGGAGCCAATGTTACTGTCAGAATGTGTGTGTAGGAACTCATAAGTAACAAGAAATAGCTGCTCAGAAAGGTGTTCATCACATTTTCCAATAAGTGACAATAAGTTTATTTTACAACTGATACTTGACCTACTCAGTCATGGTCACAGTTCAGTAGTTTTTTTTTATTTAAGGAATCCTTATCAAAAATATTTATTGTGGTATGATGCTACAACACTGTTATCAGTATCAGCCTTAAAAAAAAATGGTATGCCGTGCTCTGAAACAGATCTATAATTCAACAGCTGCAGTTGTTTTGTTCCCAAACTGGGGTTAGTACCTATAAAATGTCATCCGATTTCAAATTCAGGCGTATCAAACTCTTTAGCCCTCTCACAACAACTAAAATAAAACAATAAATGCCATTTTAGAGATAAAGGACCGTAAGTAGACATCAATTAATAAGGCTAAGTGAAACAAAGTGTCTGTGAGCTTCTCATTTAGGAGGTAATGAGCTGCCAGAAAGATTAATCACAACAAAGCTGACTAATTAAGAGTGGT
Organism: Leuresthes tenuis; assembly: GCF_036924035.1. NCBI lineage: Eukaryota > Metazoa > Chordata > Actinopteri > Atheriniformes > Atherinopsidae > Leuresthes > Leuresthes tenuis. The sequence goes on along the minus strand of NW_027325365.1, from coordinate 9,739,719 downwards.
TAACCTGTGAATGAACTCCTGTTTGGCACTACATCCTTGGCTGGTGTCAAATCAAGCACCTCGTCACTTCCTTGAGTGTCAGTTTCTTCTCATACCTCACTTTATGCATCCCTAATCATTTCCCTATTCATTTTCCATCTGAGATATATGCAGAACAAGAGACATGAGGAGACAGCTTTCATGGCAACAGGCCGTTATCATAGTCAGAAATCTTTACCTCAAAGTCAATCAACACTTTAACATGAACCATGGCAGAGTTGCAACATCTGTCCATTTAGTTTAACCTGATCCTTTGTGATCTATGTCAGGCGACTATAGGTTCTTGTGACAGCCTCTGTATTTCCTACAATTCCATCCACAATGTAGCATAATGTGTCATTCCTCTTTCTTTGTTTCTTCTTTCTTCACAGCTCCTGTGTCAAGACTTTTTCTCCTGCAAATGCATTTTGGAGTCCTCTTCCGTCTACTACTTGAAGTTAAGATTTGCCATACAGAGGGCATGGAAGCAGCTAAAAATATGCACCATTAATTGTGTTTAAAGAGTTACCTGTAGTGATATAATCCCAGAGAGAATAACCACCTGATACAGCTGTTTTCATCCCTTCTCCAGAGCTCTTTCCGTCTGCCATCCTTCTGTTTTTGTTTTACAGCTCACAGACTCACATGCATGCAGCTGTTTGCAGCCAAAAAGCTCTGATAAACTAACTGTAAACAACCATTGGAAGAAAGACCAGCTGGTGACCGTAGTGGCATGCTCAGCAGCTGAAGTTCAAGATATTTTGTTTCCCAAAAGATGGTGGAGACCAAAAAGAGACTGAATATGGGATTTAAATTAATTTGAAAAAACAAACAAACAAACCACAATCTCAAATTAATTATAGCATTGCTCTGTATCTGCTTGGTGTGAAAATACTGTGTCGGGAACACTACAGTATGTTGCATATAGATCAGTTAGATAACCTATTGCTAATGCTAAAAAACTGATTTCTATTTAGAGTTCTTAAAAACACTAGTAAAGGAAATAATCTGGGCCCTTTTCAAGCTCTGAAGACGCTCTGACTTGATAATTGCAGGTATCATAAGAACAGTAGAAAACAGGTTCAGATTCATGTTGGAAGTCTCTACAGTGGTAATAATGCAGTAGATACTTCCCTAACCCTGCAGTGGGTTCTCAATAACAGTTATTCACAATGCAGCTTCAGTTCCCTCCTCTTGCCCCATCCACTCATCTCCAACACCACGCCATCCATCATAAACCTTTGTTGTAGGTCACAACCTTGCAATCTGTTGCCATGGCAATTTCCGGCTCAAGGCGAGACACCTCGATCTGCAAAAAGAGAAAGGAAAAAAAAAAAGCATGAAGTGGCTGATGATAAAATTCAGCTTTGTACGTCTGTTTAGCCTTGAAAGTCATTTTTAATTTGAGAAGGAAGAGACAGACAGAATAGGGGGTGTGGACAGGGGGGTGTGTGCCAAGTAGAGTATATGTAATTTGAATATCTTCACAGCTGCTCCATGAGCCATCTGGCCATGAGAACAGCGGCTCATCTGACAGTACATACTGTACCTGAGACATCTGTGGGAACAGGCTGATGGCCACGGGCAGGGAGAGGCCGAATGTAACCAGGCACACGAGGCTGTGGATGGGCAGCAACAATCTGCGGTTGCTCTGCAGAAATTGCAGCCTGCACAAGTCAGAACACAGATGAAAGGAAAGTGAGCCTGCAGTGTGGATCGATCCTGGATGACTACTGCAACACCTGGAGTTATTTTTGGATCTGTAGGAAAAACCTCAAGCAGATTTGGGGAAGCAAATTCTCACAATTGGAGGGTAGAAAATTCTGCAAGTGTTCATTTTAATGAGTCAGACTGCAGAGATCCTGTTTCATTTCAAATAAAAATGAAAGTAAAACGTGTCTTTGTTTGTAATGGTTCTATTTTCCCTCTTTTTGTTGTGTATTCTCTGTCAGTGTAGAGACCTTGAGGCACAGCATATGTTGGCTTTGATTCGGTACATGCACAATTTTGCTGTGTATCTGTGACTGTCCTACAAAGACAGAGAGCAGGAACTTATGCTAATATGAGAATGAGGAAAAATAAGCTTTCAGAAACGTTTACTAAACTGTGAAACAACAAAGTTATAAATTGTATATTTATTCAACAGATACTGTAGGTCACTTTTCCCATCAACGACTGGGTTTCTTAACAAGCTATAGTTCAAATTTCTATGGGGAAAACATGTGATGTATCAAGGAATATGTGTTTTTCCAGAAGTGTTTTTAAAATATTTGTAATTTTCCTTTTTATTATATCACGTTTTATGTGCTTGAGTGTGGTCCAAATTTACCCCACGGTACTTTAAAGCAACACTAGTAATTTGTGATGTTATGAATATGTTATCAAATATTGAAGAACGCAGGTTTCATGTTTTATTGCCACTTGCTAAGTCTGAGAAAGAAGTAGTCAAGTAAAACAGGTAAAAGGGACTCGTGCCATTAGTTTCAGTCTAAGTCTTATGCAAGATGAAAAAATGCTTGAAATGTTTTTATTTTTTAGGCATGTTGCAGACATGGTAGTCCACCAGTGGTGACTGGTAATATCTGATAAGTCTTCATTTTTATTAGCTGAATATACGTTCTCTTCTCCAAACTTTCTCTGTTAATTCTACATATAAAGATATGTGTTGATTTGTTGTTCTTTCTAATGTCTGTAGACATTTTCAACTGTTGTTGGGATACATTTAGAAAATGCCTAATCAGCATTAAAGCAAAAATAAAAACTTTTGTTCACACCTCTCAAGGTAGGACATGATGATGGGGGGCAGGACGAAGATTGGCATCGGCAGGACCACACGTGTGAAGGCAGTCTCCGTTATTGCCTGGAGGATAAATATGAGAACATTGTGCACAAGCTTCATTTCAAACACTGCAATAAGGTGGATTTCATCTTTTCTCTCATGAAATCAGATGCAGAAACGCAGGAGCCGAATAGGAAATAAAAGCTCCCCTATTATCAGCCACCATGACATTTGATATTCACAAAAAAAAAAAACAGAGAAGGAAAGCAGCAACATACAAAATAAGAAGCTACTCACATGTCTTGCAGCAATTTTTGAGGATCCCACCACGTTGCCGTTGTTGTCCAACACATCAATACCCTCAGACAGCTCATTGTGTCTCATAAGACCCACATTACAGATGTTTGCACTCGCTGTGGAGTGGAAGACAAATTCAGACTTTCTAATACATTTCATGAACATCTTAACAAAGTGCTGACTGACAAGAAATGCAGTAACCGATCAGAAGAAACACATTATTTCAAGATCAAATACTGTAATACTGAAATATCAACCTGCCGTACTGTTGGTGTGCAGTTAATGTAAAAAATATATAAAAAGTTACAAAAAACTCCAAGTTAAGAGGTTGTGATTCCACCCAGCAGACAGCCACATAACCAGCTTCATTATGACACAGGGGTCTGGTCGAATACTAAATAAAAATACTTCCTATCACCCCCTCTTAAAGTCTTGTCCTTAACCTCGTTAGAAAACGTTGTGGGGTTAAGGAAAGATAGTGGGAACATTTCCCACTATCCAGAGAGGATTTAGGGCAATAATTTAATAATTACTAAATAATTATTTAACCACATTTACACTAAGATGTGATGTCTGCAGCACTTAAACTACAGCTGTTCAATAAATATTCAACAAAGGTGTTTTAGATACTTTGTCTAATGCAATCTGGTTTCATGAATCATTGTTACACAAAGGGTATCTCATATATATATATATATATATATAATTAGTGCATAAGACAATATAAAATATTCCTTTATAATCAAGCTTTGTGATTAAAAAGGAAAGAAAAGTGAAATATAGTGTTCACCTTATATAACGCTCACCTTCACCCTCCTAACTTTATACACACAAATCACAATTCTTATGCTAAAGGAGATAATAAAGGAGGCACTGGAAGCTTTTTTCCGTACCAATTAGAGAAGTTAAACAGCTCTTATCATGACTGCTGATTCCTCCTGGTCATTTAACTCAGTTAGCGAACCTTTATAAGCAATTAAGGCTATTCAACCTTTTGAAAACCCACCTACAGCAGGGAATGGAACAAATCTCTGTATGATCATTCTGGTGGCAGGATTGAGCTTGTTGGCTCTCTCAATCAGTACATTCAATCCCACCTATAAAATACAAACATAGCTGATAAAAAAATACTTGTAATAAATAAAAATGTTACAACTCAAGCAAATTACAACCGCTCAATCTTTAACAAACTCTCATGGAAAAAATATACAATTCCAATTAATTTTCTTTTTACTGTAACATGTTTTAAATTCTGATATAAAGTCAAATTTTCTTATTTCCATATTAAGTGTGGTTATCATTAGTTTATAGTAGTTTAAACAGTGCCTTTAGTTTTAGAGGTGTACTGCTTAAACTATTCCAAGCACCGAAGGGAATTATCAGCAATGATGTTAGTGAAGAACAACACACTCACTGCAATTGAGACAGCACTCGTCACAGCTCCAACGTAGCCTTGAAGGAACTTGGATGTTGGTGTAGGCTGAAGACACACCAAAAACAAACAGAGCCACAGATTGATTCATGCCTAAACTGCTAAAAACTGTAGCATGATATTGTGTCTTAAGTTTCTATTCTTTGTTGAAAAGGACAGGAAGCCAAAAAATAAGTCTGATTAAAGTGGTACGAAACACAGAAGATGTGATAATCGACAAAGAGGAGTGTCTACCTTTGTGGCATTGCGGTTTGCATAGTTCACGCAGGCATTGTGACTCTGGTTCAGCCACTGAAGCAAAAAGAGATGGAAGAGGAGAGTTAAAGATGAGCAAATTATATTTATATTTTTATTTATATCTATATAAATATGGATGGATAGATGGATAGATAGATCAACAGAAGTGGATTATTGGACCTAATCTACAACTGCCAGTAGTATTCTTCTTTATCCATTCTTTGACAGAATGAATCCTGTCCTTAAGTTTTTGTGTCTCAGATCTCTTCTTTTTTCTTTACAATTTCTTTCTTTTATGTCCTTGTTATTTCTTTGACCCAAACCATCATACTATCAACACCACGTTTCTCAAACAGGATACAATCTTAAGGGTTGTTTTGTTTTTTCTGTACTTAATTCATGTTGTCTTGATCTACTTTTAGAACCTATGTTAAAGTGTTAGATAATGTTACAGGTAATTCTTATACAGAAATATAGACAACAGTAAAGGTTTCACAGACTTCCAAGCACCACAGCAAAATGTGCCTCTTATTTCCAGTACCTGCCATATAATGGTAGACACCACTGTCTGATTTGGGAGGAGAAGGCCAATGACCTAGATGAAACCAAGGAATAAGAGCTTATTTTTGGAAAAAAATAAGTTCAAAGTTTAATTTCATCCGTTTCCAAACATGACCGTGACCAAAGACAAAATGCATGATTAAAACGTATGGTTTCCATATGAGACTTACAATCGGTGTTCCAAATGGTACATAGCCTGCACAGTGAAAACATGATTTTCAGTGTAAAAATGATAACAGAATGGATCATCTTAAACAAATCCCACAAAGATCTTCATCTGAGGTCATACCTGACATTCGGAATGGCATGAAGATCTTCTCTCCTGTGTCAGGATGAATGATGGCCTGAGAGCAGAGAGCATGAAAGCTTCCTCGTGCTGCCAGGAGTCCAAAGACTTGAATGTATGAAAGTGCAGTTAACCTAACCTGATGATGGTCTTACCTGTTTGATCTTCTGGGCTTCCCACAGCTTAACAGGTGAGCAATGTGATATTGAAGAAGAAATACAGTCATTTATTAGGTGATAACTTATTTTTGTATGAATTTTTGTGTGCACTTGAAATCTGTACAAAGTCTCCTGTAGTTGTAGCATATGGTCCTGTTTCCAAAAAATGTTTAGACACTGTAAAATGTTAGAATTTGCAAATCATTACAATCATAGACTAAATAAGTAATGTTGAGTCTTTTTACTGACCACTGGAAGAATTTCAGCTTGCACTGGATGATGTAGCAATGGATTCTGTTCCTGAGCCCATGCAATGATTACAGAGATTTCTTTGGCTTCTCTTAATCTTTAAATAATATTCAGTACCATGGATGATGAAATCCCTTCACTCTTTCCATGTTTACACCTTGAGCCACTACTCTTAACTTGCTGGACTATTTACCAAGTCAGTCATTCACAAAGTGGTGAGTCTCTCCTGATCTCCTAATTTCTCTGGGATGCTCTTTTAACAACCAATCATACAACTTCCAAGTTTTTGGAAGCAGGATTGCATTAACTTAAACACGACACAATGTAATTTACAGTCTCTGCACATATTCTAAAACACAGTTTGTATTGAATCACATTGTATCAGTAGAGGATCACCTGAACATCTGACACTCCAGGTGGAAGCGTGCCGTGTTTGTAGTCATCAAGAAGTTTGATGCTTTCTTTTAATCGTTTCTACACATAAATGACAGGAAAATCTCAAACAGGAAGCAAACAACACTTATGTATTGGTTGGGTATCTTTAATCTTTTTTATACTGGCATTGATAAATACCTGCAACAAAACAAATGTAAGCAATTTTATCCAGAATAGAGTATCTGTATCATCACATATTGGTATCTTCTTTTAAACAATGAAATGTTTATGACTGCAAGTAAGATTTACTGTAATTATCAAATTACCTCTCGATTGGTTCATTGATTTTTCAGGCTTTAAGTGTCCGAACTTGCTGAAAATTCTCAGAGCAACTTGTAAAATCTTCAAAGGTCCTGTTTAGTCTGTTACAAGTTAAATTTTTCAAGATTTTTCTTGACAAATATATTAAGCAGTTAATAGATCATGAAAGCAAAAACAATAAATGTTTGACACTATTTGAACACCATTAACTGCATCAGAAAATATCAGATAATTTCCAACATAACACTGATACAAATATATGTTTGGCTCATATTAAGATGTTACTGGGGTTTGCTATTTAACCGTAAGCAGGTTTCATCAGGTTGTGTAAATACCATTTGTATGAAATAACAGATTTAAACTCTTTTCACTTTTTCACCCAAGACACATATTATAGACACATGTAGACATGAAGCTTTACCTCTGACACGAACAGGGTGCTGGGGTCGATGATCTCTACAAAATGTCTGAGGCGACCAAGGAATGAACTCTGGGAAAGACAGTAAGAGAAAGTTAATTATCAATGAAAGCAATTTATAATGGCAACAAACGTGGCAACCAGATAATGCTGGTTAAAATCATGTATGTGCTTATTATATAAAAACACGTGTTATTGATTTACAGGTAAAGCCATGATTTAAGAAATACTAAGGTCATAAATATGTAAAGTCACAACTGTTACTAAATGTTTGACAAAGCTAAGCGCGGTTCAGTTACATTTTACATCACCTAACCCAGTTTAGATGCTGTTTACAAAGTTTCCACATTCTGCCAGGATCATAGTCGTGGTGAAGACACACAAAACCCCTCATTCTAGTTTCACATAGCTGGGTCTTTTCCAAAAGAACTACATTAAAATGATTTTACTCAGTATGTATTTATTCTCAAGCCATGAAAATATTGACCATATCATTAACTGTAAAAAGTTTGATTTCAGTTTAACATTCAGGTAAATAAACTTAATAGACTCATAAAAACAAACTCAATAAAAACTGACTCAGACAAGCTCTGCACACTGTTATCAAGCTAACTAGCTCTAGCTTTACATTTACTGTACAACCATGAGAGTGAACAGCACAACGTAGGCTAAACACTTTTTTTTTGCTCTGTTTTGATTCCCATGTAGAGTAATCATTTTATCGCTTGTTCAACGAAGAAGAAATTAATGAACAAAATGGAGGTACAGTGCAAGCTCCAGCAGTGTTAATGCCCGGTTGTGAAATATGGAAGCAGATTTACAGCAATTTTCTTGACTAATATTTGGAAAAATGAAACAAATCTAAGATCACATTTACCCGATACATTCTTCCAAGTGAGGCCTGAAACTGCTGGTCAAGCACCATGATTTCTGTTTCTTTCACCGCCTGCATCAGCGTGCCAATTGCTGAGTATGCGTGCCAACATTCTGAAAAGGCTCAACAGTAGTTTGTGCCAAGAGTCTCTTTGGCAACCTGGTTGAGCAAAACAAGGCAACCAGATTCAATCAGATTCCCTCTGAGACATTTATCAGATATGAAGGGCAGGAAACACAGCGCTAAGGCAGTCTCTATTTTAATTATCTCTCTAGCACCAGATACTAATTGAAATGACTGGAAACAAACATCAACCCCTCACAAGGACTGTAGATAGAGATAAACTATCTCTCTTTGCTCAGGGTTTTCTCTTCCTGCCATTCCCTCATTTCATGTCTCATCCTCTGACAGGCCATATGTGCTGCAGTGCTGTTTTGTAAGAGTGGGGCAGCGAGCGGATCCATGTGAGAAGACGACTTTAATTATGCATGAGCCTCAGCTCCCCTGAGAGTACACAACTAGGCTAGCAGAGACGGAGCGCAGCAGAAAGCACAGACAAACCAAGCAAGATTTATGCTGATTCAAGGTCTGGCCTGATTTTGATTGCTTTGATGCGAGGATTGGGAAGTGTTACAGTACTTTTATCCAGCCGTCATGAACTGCCGGTTATTGTTGAAAAATAGCATCTTTAACTGGGCCATTCTGAACATGTGGGATATACTAAAGAAGGAGTGAGGGGCAAATCAATAGCTTAGGAGCTACAAACTAAGCATGAATTCAATCTTCAGTGTCACTTGAAAAAAATTGCACATTTTCATTTAGGCATTCTGGGAACAATACAATATCCTGTGTTAATTGGTGTGTTCATGAATTAATCATAACACAATGGGTCCCAAGGCACAGTCATGTAAACAGACCCCATCCTTCCTACAAAAGATCAAAGCATCCAGATTGAGGAAAACATAAATGTGTTTATATTTGACTATTTAAGATAATTTATTTCTATGCTCTCTATATTGTTTTTGTCTTTTTCTGGCATTTTCGCTTCCCTTTGTAATTTTTGTGTTTCGATGAGAAAATTTTGCATCCCTTTCTACTTGTTTTATGTGTCACTGAGTTTTAAATATATCTTTGTGGTTGTTTTGCATGTCACTGTTATGGTGTCTCTGGACCATTTTGCAACCCCTTAAAGCTTTATTAAAGTTTTATGTCCCTTTGTGGTAGTGTACGTCTGTAGTCTCATTTGGCTAGATGCATCCCCCTTGTAGCTACTTTGTGGTTATTCCACATTTAAGAGTTGTCTTGTTGTAGTTTTGCAGTGGTGTTGCATCTTTTTCTACTTTTTGTGAAGGAATTTTGAGTGTCATTGCAGCTGATTATTCCACAAGTAATCAGTCACACACTTTTCACACAAGCTCTAAACCTGGTCATACAGGGACTTCTTTATTGCTTTTCTGTGGTGTTTGTTGTCGTTCATATGCACTTTTACATAAACAGCATTTTAGCTCACATTAAAATGATAGAGCAACAAATTACTTTGTGACTTATTTTTCCAATCTGCATGTGGACTTTACTCCGTGCATCACTGACATCAGGTAAATAATTTTCTTGAGGCTGCTGTTTCAATAAGCTACACAAAGCAGGGGGCATTTACAAATGTAAATGCAAACCTTGTGATGTCTCCTCTGTTAATCTACCATGCGAATTAACGTGAAGGTCACATTATCTTTCAGGGCTGACCGATGACAATTAATTTCTGGACGGAAAATTGAGTGTTGGCTTCATATCAGTGCGCACTGTTGCCATCTTTGTGATATTTTCTGTAGAAAGTATTGTTGGGGGGGGGGGGGGGGGGGGGGGGGGGGGTAGCGTGTTAAATATGCATTGGGTTGATTTTGAAATTGCTGCACAAATTTGGAGAGAATTTCCAACATCTTTCAAAAGAAAAAAAACTGTTAAATGATGTAGCTTCATTTTTTGATGGAGCAGCAGCGCCAAATCTGCGAGAGGTTAAAATGATGCTGCCGGGGATGAGGCGAGCCCGACTAAACTGTATCAAAGTTCATACTAATCTAATCGCACCTAAATTTAATTAGCTCTGGAAGTTGCTGTTTTTTTCTTTTTTTGTTTGTTTTTTATCAGAGACAACAAAGAATGGATGCATATGAAAGGTTACTGTCGCTGCAAAGTGTCAGCATCCAGAGCAGAGCGGAGCGGCAGCAGGGCGGAGGATGGGGGCTGTTTTCTACCCGAAAGCCTTAAAAAACAAAATGTTATAACGGGGTGGTCACCGGAGAACAGAGATTAGGCTACTTACCTGGTCGTATCGGGGTCTCCCGAGCTGGAAAGCAGGACACGCTGCAGATTCCGCCATGACATCCAACTCTTTATTTATTGATGATTTTCGGATTTTCAAGTCGAGTGAACTACATTCAGTGTGAAACTAGTGAAGCAATGTGCCGCTAAGCTCACCGGGATGTGTAGTTTTTTCGTTTGCCTGAATACTGGCAAAGTTGACGCGCATGACTACACATCCCAAATAATCGATAAGGTGCAAGCAATTGCATAACTGCTCGGATTGATCTTGGGAGAGATAACGGCTGATGCGCCCATATGTGTCAGTTTGACCCAACAATTATTATGTGAGGAGGTGCGGCTTTAAGAGGGAAAACATACCAGCGGGTAGCAGTGATTATCCCTGGACTGCTTTTAGAAGGGACTTAATGAAGAACCTGCAGTGGTATGAATCTGCACTCTGGACAGTTTCATTAAGCTCTTCTGATGCAGAGTTCAGAGGAGACACATTTTTGTTAAAGACTGACTTTTGTCCAAATGGCATGTAAATAATTAGAAAACAAAGTGATAGCTTCAGATAGCTCACAAAACAGGAACATTGATGGCCTGTCTTTTTTCTCTCACTGACACCTCCGTAAACGCTGAATACAGCATGTACAGAGTGTAATGCTGGTAAATGTATTCACTTTGCTGACTGCACAACTAAAACCCCAAATGCAGAAGAAAAGGATGACTGTACACCATTCTAGTAGGTCCTCATAATAATATACCTACAAATAATACTCCTGACCTTTCAATCTAGCTCTTTATAAATAATCCTCACAACACTAAATCTATTTGAAAGATACATTTGCTGCTTATGAATGTTTATTCTAGAGTGGCAGTATTCTTCTCTGGGAGAAGCAAAATAGTAGCATTCTTCTTACATCTTTGCTGCTTGTAAGAGTACATTTTAAAACTGATATAATTTATTTTCTCAGTGTGTACAGTCTAAACAGGAAGGGGTAAAGGAGTAGCATATGCTTTAGACCAGGCAGCAACAGACATAAATAAAACGGCATTTCACAATATGTTTTCAACAACAAAAGACAGATAGTCATGTAAGGCAACCGGTTCTCTGGAGTCAAAGATTAATTTCTTATTGAATTGCAAAATCTGTGCAAAGCCCAGCTGCTGAACAAGCGGGTTTTACATAAAAACTGTACTGCCATGAGTGCTCTCTAGTGGAGAGAAATAAGCATTGCTGCAGGAGGAAATGTGTGAAAAAGAAAATATATCCCTCTTCTAAGGCTGAAAGAGGGATATAATAAGAATCATCTTACCTGGTATTCAGATTAGGGAAATAAAACCTCAGATGAAGAAAAAAAAGCAGAAGTAGTGCATGAAAAAACACAAGTACACCCCAAGATTCAATATGTTTTCAGACCACTTTTAGCAGCAGTAACTTTAATCGTTTTCTGAATGATGTTATCTGTCTCGCACATCACTGTGGAGGACATTTTTGCCCGCTCTTCTTCACAACGTTGCTTCACTTAATTGAGGTTTGCAGGCAGTTGTTGATGTCCAGCTCTCTTAAGGTGCCACCAAAACATTTCAGTCAGTTTGAGGTCTGGACTTTGAACGGATCATGGCTATGTTGATTCATTTCTTCTTTCAGCCGCTCTGTTGTAGATTCTCTGGTATGTTTGAGAGCATTTTTACATGTTTCAGCTAAGTTTTAGCTGTCACACTGATGGCCTCATATTTGACACGAGAATACTTCGGTATGTAGAGAAGTTCATGGTGCATTCAGGGACTACAAGGTGCCCAGGTCCTGTGGCTGCAAAACAAGCCCAGAACAACAGCGCTTAACTACAATGCTTGACAGTTGATATCAGGTGTTTGTGCTGATATGCTGTGTTTGGTCTTCTCCAATCATACTGCTGTGTGTTATGACCAAACATCTCCACATTTGTATTGTCTGTCCAGAGGACACAAGTCTTGTAGTTTGTTCAGATGCAACTTTTCAAACCTAATCCATGCTGCCATGTTCTTTTTAGAGAGGAGAGTCTTTCTTCTGGCAACTCTTCCAAATAAGCCACACTTATTTCTTAAATTGTACTGCCATGAACCTTAATATTGAACATGCTGAGTCTGAGATGTCACTCTTAAGTTTTTCTAGTGTCTCTGTGGTGGGGGGAACATGCTGGGACATCCACTCCTGAAAAGATTGGCAGCTGTCTTGAATATTTTCCACTTGTGTATAATCTTTCTCTCTGTAGAATGATGGACTCCAAATGATTTGAAAACGACCTCATAATCCTTCACAGATTGGTGGGCCGCAACAATTGCTTCTCCAGGATCATTGCTGATGTCTTTCCTCCTTAGCGTTGTGTTAACACCCACCTGAATGCTCCAGACCACCAAGCCTCTGCTTTTATTTTTATTGTTATTCAGATGCATTGGATTAGCAGCTCTTGGCTGCTTCTGACCCTTCTCACTGCTTTCGAAGCAGTAAGTCTGTATGATTTTCACACACTGCTTCATTTTGGCTTTGTTTTTTACAAGTAAATAATGACAAGTAAATCATGTGTTGCTGCTCACCTGAGGTCAAATTGTACTCCCTTTTTTACATGCATATACAGTACATAGCACAGCACAGTGCGCACAACAACAGCATGATCTCTCTTGAGTCTTTCTGAAGCTTAATCAGTGACAACAGCAAAACAAAATTACAAACTTTAGTAATGTGCACTTTTTTATTACAGTACTGCGGTCATGGAAAGCATTGCAGATAGCTACAGTGGTATTAATGTGGCATTAGAATATAGTATCACAAAAAAGGGTTTGATAGAAATAACTTATGCTTAAATTTACTGCATACTGTTACTTTGTTATTCCTACAGTAAAACAACATAATTTCAAGATAAATGGAAAACAAAAACAAACTAAAACGTTTCCATTGTTTTAGTTTGTAAGGGGCTGGAAGGGTATTTGAAATATTTTGTGAAAAAAAAATCTAAAAAGAAAAGATAAATAATAGAAGGCTTCATCCTCTGTATTTTGAGGCACAAACAACGTTGCATTTTTACTCACTATACGGCAATGTTAATGCAGAAACTTATCCAGTATATCTTACGATATATGTCGTATATTTTTTCTTATTTTAAAATTCTATTATCAAATACGTCACCAACCGATGTTAACTTTTATAGATCTTCACTGAAGATGAAGATCTGGGACTGACCGAGATAAAACATTGTGAAAATCATCAAAAGGACATAAGTGTTAACATGATTTTCATTCCCAGAAGAGTTCATTCAATGCAGTCCAAACTGTTCTTCAGCCTGTACTTATTTCTGCACACGTGTGAAAGCAGTGATCTTAAAGGTAAACTGACTATAGCTGACTACCTTAACTTATTCTAGTAAGCATGTGTTAAATAGCCATTTGCATCTGTTTGCATAGAAGCTTTTTCTCATAGCATAATGTTTTGTCTGTGCCAAATAGGGATAGTAACTAGCATGCATCATGGGTAATATCGTGTCTACATCAACAGGGCAGTATCAGCAGTGAGAAGACCTGGATGATTGTGAGATCAAAACTCAGCATTTCTTTGACTGCAACAGCCTCTGGAATAAGACCTCCCAGCCATTAACTGTATTCTAGAGGCTATACATCATGTGCAATACACCAAATGCACACTAGCACGGTCGTCACTTGTGTCTTGAGCGCACTTGAAGCAGGGTGGGCGTCTGCTCCATGATCCGCAGTAACAGATTATCAATGTAGTCCTCCAGGTCTCGAAGTTGAGACTTAACTTTTTTAAGCTCAGCTTCACATTTACCCAGCTGCGCCGCCTGCTGCTCAGAGGCTGCCTGCTGCTTCTGCATGTCCATCTCCTGCTGCAGTAGCAGGGAGATCAGCTCCATGTTAGTCAGGTGCTGGTACTGGGCCGCTCGGTCCACTGTCGGCTCCTATGTCAGAGGAGAAAGAAGCAGAAGAGGTTATGTATTACCATGGGGCAAAACATCTCTCTGCATTTAGGGACTGAAAGGAAACAACTGATGTTCGGTAAAAGAATTCAACAGTTTGGGGCCTCTCGCTGTATTTTTTAGTTTTGTGATATACCAGATGTTGCCATTGGCAGACAGGCAGGCTGCACTAGTTTAGCATCTTGACTCTTTTCCTCTTGTACTATGTGTGAGATGTAGTTTAGCACTGAATTACTGAAAGAAGTCAAAACAACCATCTAGGTTGTTTGTTCATACCTATAAATATGATCCATAGAAATGTCATGTGACAAGCAGCAAACAGGACAGCAAAAATGACTATTTCCACATCTGAATAAGTATCATTCTCAAGGGTGGGGGTAGATGGCACTTTCAATCATTCATGCATTTTTCAGCCATGGGGCATCTGTTCAAGACCAAAACACAACCTTTTTTACCCTTCTGAGGTCATTTCACTTAATATACTCAACACTTTTGTCACTTACTGGTTGGTTTTAGGCAATACTCACTTGACTAGAGTGATAGAGAGAAATCAAAACTACTTGGTTTGGCTTAGAATAAGATCATGGTTGTGGTGGCTGTTGCTCAGGATGAACAGCAATTATCTTCCAATTGGAAGGTCAATGGTTTGACTTTCAAACGTTTGTTGAAGTGTCTTTGGGCAAGGCACCAGAAACCAAGTTGCCTCTGATGCGTAAAATGATGTGAATGTGAGTGAAAGAGAAAATAGTGTGCAGCCTGTAATATTGTACAGACTAAGATATGCTGTATGAGAGTGAGTATTTCCATTTAGTATTTAAAATGAATTCTTTTAACAAAGTGACCATTACCTTCATAGATGCCGTTTCTAAAATTCACGTGCAGCTGCTCTCACAACCACTAGAGGTCTCATTTTTTCTACTGTAATTATAGGTAGATTTAGCCTGCGTGAATAAACAACCCACAGGGTCTATATGGTAGGAGGGCAGTGTAAGCTGCATATATCTTTCAGTTTTGTGGAACACGATACTTACCGTATTTTTTGGGCTATATCACGCACTGGGTTATAAGCTGCAATATCAATGATCGACTGCTAACGGGTCTATTTTCATACATAAAGCGCATCGGGTTATAAGGCGCATTAAATTAAACAAAACTCAGATAAGTCAAACTTTATTCAACTCTTTCACAATAAGTTTGAAATCCGCTTCGTAAGCATGTCTCTTAACAGGAGCCATTTTTGGGGTAGCGGGTATAGAAAATGAATGAATGAATGCGCACACCTTAATGTTGAAGCACAGATCGTACTTCTCCGCGTGACTACGGTGGCCGTAATGCTCACTCCATCAAGCAGTGCAGCTTTGTAGCTCACCAAGGTCGTGCTAAAACATTTTGACAGATTTTTGAGCGCCGTGTACCACATAAAATCGGTTCTAGGTCAGAAAGCACAACCAGAAGAATTAATTCATACACGCACTGACAATTTTTGAGAAAATTAAAGGATTTTAAATGCGCCTTATGGTCTGAAAAATACGGTAAATACTTGAATTATTTGCCAACACCGTCTTTCCCAGCGTGGTGAACCTTCCCCATCTTTACTTCTCAAAGGCTCAGCCATTCATGGATGCTCTACCAAATTAATTAGGAGATAAACAGCAGCAAGGTGTTTTCAACATTCAGTCCTAATTTTTAAAAATGTTGCATCAAATTCAAAAAGAAAATAATAAAGCTGTTCTATTTCATTTAGTAGACAGGGGGTGACATTATTTTTAAAACATGTAGTGCTTTCCATGATTCACCCACTGCAGGTTCATATCCATGAAATTCACTACAACGGCTGCAGAAATAATAGAGAAACCCTCGTGAACTAAAAGACATTTTACTGTGGCATAAGAAGCAAAATAAATGGAAACAGTCCCTTACTTCTGTTCATTTTCAGGTGGCACTGAAGGTGCCAGGACAGAGACTCATATCTGGGCCAAATAATTATGTCACACTTGAGAGAGGTAATGAGATCAGGATTTCTCTCCTCGATGAAAGAGGCAGCCACAGCCTAAAAGGGAGCAGCTGCGTATTTTCATATGATCTATATAGTGGTGGACTGCTCCAGTGGTAACCAGCACTTAATTGTTTAACTACTGTAGGCAAAAAATGATTAAGTCCTGCATAAAGGTCAAACAACCTTCTCTACCTCATTCTTCTCAGGTTCAGCTGCAGCCTGATGGGTTGTGCGTCCAGGGTGGATGGTAGATTTAAGCTTCTCAAGAACAGAACGACCATCCTTCTTCTCTGATTGGCTGGACGTTAATGGTTTCACTGGATGAGGTCTGCAAAATCAAGAGGTCAGCACTAGCATCTCAACACTGGCATACTCTGTGTTTATCAGAGATGCAGAACTTCTACAACATATAGCTTCTGAGTTATTCATCTTTTCCAATCAAATAATGAGGTAAAATTGTATTTAATCAATTAATCAATACCCATCCTGTAAAAGCAAAACATATAAAGCTGATCAACAATTGTAACTACTAACTATATGAAGGAAAGGTAATCAGTACAGGAGGTCTGGAGTACTATGTTTAATGATAGAAAATACAAATGTATCAATCAAGTTTTCTGCAGATTTTTGTCGGAACTAAGACCAAAATAGAAACAACGGTAACTAAAATCAAGGTAAAAATATAATTTCTAGCACCCCGTATCATTTAATCGGCAATTAAAATGGCACTCCTGACTGTCCAGTCCTTATTCTTCTGCATATTTATTCCTTTTGCATACATCAAATGAGTCAGTTCTGTCTTAGGAGGCTTTGAATCTAAAACAGCATTAGTTCTTTGACTGTCCCCTGCTTAAATAAAGATATATTTTAATAGTATTGTTCACACTTATTTTCCTCATAGAACATTAAGATATCCTACTATAAACACATACGTAGCTTTCTTTAGCAGGTAGCCAGAATAGCAGCAGGAGCAGCTAATTTTTCAGCAGTGCAAATTATTAGAAAACAACAAAATTACAAAAGCCAACAAGAAACGAAAATATGAGATGAATAACATAAAGGTGAAGCAAAGCCAGAAGCAATGCGGTTGCTGTCATCCAATCACATTGAATGAAAAGGCAAAACTTAAATATATTAATGTGTTCAACATCAAACAAGCCAGCACAGCAGAAAGAAACACAGCAACCAAAAAAAAGAAAATCCCATTTACATGTTTTGTTGAGTGCATCTTTAATGCAGCTTGTAAGTACCTACAGAAGTCATGTCCTAGTGTGAGGACTCTCACCTGCTCTCCTGATGGGGCAGGTTGCTAGCAGGCTGTGTCTCCTCAGGCAAAAGTGAGTGGCGTGCATCGACCAGGGGCTGGTCAGTGGTGAAGGTGGTAGAGTAGGAGGAGGTGTAGGGAGCCACAGCCAGCGTAGTGCCAGCTCCACCACTGGGCCCCATGGTTAAGGAATGTATGGGGGGGCAACAGACAGGGGGATCAGCTGATAAGGAGAGTGCAGAATGGGTAGAGGGAGAACAGGGTTCAGGCTCTTGCAAAGATTTCCCAATCTTTGTCTTGGAAGGGGTTTTGCAGTGTGGTGCAACTTTTGCGTGGAGGTCTTCAAAACTAATCCCAGAGGGTTTTTCTGATGCTGCGCTGTCCTTCAGTGATACTTCTGATGTTCTGTTAGACTCATTTGTCTGTGTTTGGTTACTAATGATGACATCTTCCAGCATATTTGCCTGTTTATCTAATGCTTTTAAGGAAGACAGAGCTGATTTAGTGGGCTGGTAAGATAATGGTCCTTCACTCACCTCTGAAATGCTTTGAACAAGGGATAAAAATTGCTCAAAGTCTCTGTCTCCATTTTTGCTTTGACTGTTTGGGCTGTCACAGCTGTTCTGTCGGGAAGCTCCTCTTGGTCTTATTCGTGCACTAACAACTCCTGAGAACGACTCAGTCTGGTTTGGTTTGGCTGACTTGTCTTGTGGGTTTCCATTATCGTCACAGTCCTTCTTGTTTTTGAAGTCACTTCTTCTCCTTTGTTCTTCTCCACATTCTCTTTCAACACCAGGTGAATTAGATGCTGGATTTTGTGAAACTGAAGCAGGAGTCTCTTGGCTGTGACCCCGTGGTGTGAGATTATTCCCCTCACATCGACAATCTTGGCAGTTGTCTTGGCAAACAGGAGGTACTTTGCAAAGTCTATTAGAGGATGCAGTTATTTCAAAAGATGAGTTCATTGAAGCTATGTAGGTGTCCTTCAAAGTGAACAAATCCTCAAGTGTGGTCTCCTTCTGACAAACGTCAACTTGCGAATCCTCTGGTAGAAATGTGTCACTCAAATTAATGATATCTTTAACAGTATCAGCTGCGTCTGATTGAGAGGATCCATCAGAATCAATAAAACTAAAATCTGAGTTGTTCACATTCATGTTCAGGTCTCCTAATGTTAGTGAAAAAGATATGTTGTTGTTGATGCATGTGGTTTCACATGGAATACTTTTAACTATCTCCTCCACTGTAGTGCAACAGTTATGTGGTGCCTTGGAGGGAGTAGTAGACGACATACTGATACAGTCATTAACGGGTAAGTCGCTTTCGACAAGCCTTTTAGAGCATGAGTTCTTAGATATGATCTTACTTCCAGCAGTTTCCTCGGCATTCATTGATAACTGATGACTGTTAACTCTGGGTTGTCCATAATTTCCTCCACACACACGTCCATACAAGTCTTGCTCAAACAACATCCCTCCCCAGTAGTCAGTTTGATCCTCCAGAGGTTCATATCTAGACTTTTTCAGCCCCTCTTTGGATGTTACTCCAGGAGATATAATGCTTGTGTATGGCTGAGAGTGGACACTGACAGAGTCAGAGGTCTCGCTGCTTGCATTCGGGTCTGGAGATGTGCTGTTTCCTTTGCAGTCACTCTCTCTGCCATGTTGTAGTGAGGCCACACCGGTCTGAGAGAGGAGGTAGGCTTCTTTATGGACGGCTAGCTCCTGGCCTCTATGCAGCCAGCCATCAGAGAAAAGCTCATTCACTGAAGTTCTTAAAATTCTCCTTGGAGGTAAAGGTGGAGGCTCCTCTTTGTACGTTTGGAGTTCTTGTGTATTATCAACAGGGGGATAAGCACGTTTACGAGATGAAGTTGGGCTGGTTGTGGGCTGTTTTGGGGGAAGACTTTTATTTTTAGGAGACTTGAGCCTGCTAGAGGCAAAGGCATCAAACGACTCATCCCATTCGCCTGCACTTTCAGATGTGGAGCAAGGGGCGGAGTGGTTAGAGGAGTTAAGTGCGGCTGCTTTGGGTAATAATGCAGGGAGTGATATCTGCCTAGCTACTGGCCTGGGGCGCTCCCGCTTTATGGAAACATTATTTGAATCAGTGACTTCAAGAACAGTGCCGTGTGCGCAAGACTGGGTGGGCAGAGAGGTGTAATGAAAGGGGGATGAGCTAGAGGAGGAGCATGGCGCCAATGGAGGCGACTTCTGCAACTCTTCTGCTACGAGCTCCTCAAAAAAGGGGTTGCGCTGCATACGTGGGAAGAAGGGGTTGGAAGGGGAAAGGGGAGCTGAGGAGGGGGAGAAGGAAGGGGTGAAGAGATTGATGTGACTGCAGTCATCGGGTGAGACATGACCAGAGGGGGAGACAGAGGGAGAGGAGCACTGAGGAGGTACAGGGGAGCAAGGAGGAAGGGGAAGGGGTACGTCTGAGCTGCTTTCTACCTTAGGAGAAACTTCCAGCCTGTAGAGGAAAATAGGGCACAATAGTCCTCTTAGTTAATGATGTGCCAGGTTACCAGATGGGGAACACAAACATAATACAAGCTGATATGCCTCAACAAAGAAGGACATTTTGGTCAACTAACTTCAGTCTCAAAACATCAGCAGATAAAGGGAAAGACTCATGGAAACATAAATTAAATTAAAAAAGCAAAGCCCATTTGCAAAATAATTAAGCAAATAAAATATAAACAGATGCATTGTAGCCATTCAAACACCACCTTCACAGTCAGCTACTGTGTAGGATGAGCTCATTTAAACATCACATCTTTTTTTCCCAAACCACTGTGATGGTGTAACTTTAAAAGAGAAACTCGCACAGATAAAAAGAAAAAAAGGGGGAAATAAGAAGAAAAATGCAATGCTGGAGTGCTATTTGTGGAGAATATA
Source organism: Leuresthes tenuis (assembly GCF_036924035.1). NCBI lineage: Eukaryota > Metazoa > Chordata > Actinopteri > Atheriniformes > Atherinopsidae > Leuresthes > Leuresthes tenuis. The sequence continues at coordinate 9,719,288 of NW_027325365.1, read as the reverse complement.
GTGAGAGATGATGATACAGCAGGATATGGCTGTAAATTGGTGAAATTATATCAATTCCATTTTCAAATGAGCAGAAAGCAGAAAAAACACTGACTCAGAACACCCATTTGTTTACAGGCCTCCAGTGTAGACTGATGGAAGGTAAATTCATAAAAGAGTGTGAAGCCCAGATGTACCCTGTAAATGATCCTGACTCACCTTGGCTTGTTCTGGGAGTCACCAGAGCCAAACCAGCCTCTGAACCTTCCCTCAGATGTTGAACCAGCCTGGTTTAGGTCTGACTTAGCTGGGAGAGAATCACTCCTCCCTGCAGAGAACAGCGTCTTTCTCAGCTTCCTCCCTTTCTCAGGTGAACTGGTAGCTGAGGAGACCATTGCTGCCTCGACATGGCAGCCCCCGGTCTGAGCTTCCCGATCTGGGGCAGATGATGACTGAGCTTCTTTTTGTTCTTCCTTTTCCTCTTTCTTAAACTTGTCAAAAGACCAGCGTCTGCCCTCTGCAAAGGAACTTTTGTCCTCGCTTCTTTTGGTGAGATTCTGCAGAGAGCGAGACAAGGGGGAGCATTTCTCCAGCAGAACCAGTTTAGATGGCAGCGCTCCAGAACTCTTTGGAGTCGATGGCTCTGAGTCGTAGACATGGCTTCCATTTATACACAAGGATGATTTGGACTGAGTCATGGTCTGACCTTTGAGAGACTCCACTGCAACATTTGATCGAGGGAAGGTTGTTGTGATCTTACTAGCTTCATCGCTGAGTGCTCGCTTGTGTGTGAGAATCTTTGTGGTGTGCTGGCTGGTGAGCACTGTTAAAAAGACACAAGAACTTAATTATCACAACAAATATGAAAGGTTTAGCAGAACTGGTTTATTGATGAATGTGATATTCAGTTCTCTGTAATAAGTTTTCTATTTCTTTTGTGACAAAAAGGAGCAACAGTTAAATAATTTTTTTCTTTTGCCACGTGAGAGCAGGGGAAGGCAACATTAACCGCATTATCTCCACAAAGGAAGTTCTGTTTTCAGTGCTGTGTGCTCGTCTGTCTGTTTATCTGTTTGGAGGACGTTAGAGTAGAGGGGGAGCATGGACAAAATAGGAATCTCATTTTATTTTAAAATCTGTACCTCAAGCACCAAAACACATTTGGTAGTTGCTTCAGACTTCAAGGACGTCTTCATTGTCATTGTAGTTATTGTATGCAGTTCCCTTTCTTTTTTTGTGTCTAAATCAAAGGAACTTTGGCTGAGTTGTGATTTTATATGGTCTATTTAACCTTCTACTTTTGAGTAGGGTATTTTCAAGCATCGGGGTAACTGTCTGTGATGCGGGTGCGCAGGTCACTGGTCAAAATTATTTAGTTCATGGTGAGTGGTCCAAGAAAAAAAGTGCGGGGTGATTGCTTGAGCATACGAGCACAACACTGCAACCCACATTACATGAAAACGCTAATAAAACATTTCTATTGTTAAACCAACCTTTCTTAACATTAGCGTCCAAAAACTTACACAATGTAGAAAGGAATGATGTGACAGTGAAGCCTGAGGTTTATTGATATGAGATAATAGAACTCTTCTCTTACCACCAGCCTTATGTCAATTCAGCTTTCCTTTCTATGGTGTGAATGCAACCAGAGAAAAATCCCTTGAAGGTGTAATATGTTGTCTATAACCGAGTCCATAGAACTGTTTGGTGCATATGTAGCTAAAAGCTCATTTTCAAATCAGTCGGAATCCAAAGCACCCTGTTATGTCAGCCACCTTTTTCACAAGCGACAACTTTTTTCTATTATCTCTAGGACTGGAACAGATGATGTCCAGACAAAGCCTTAAATAAGTTAGTGGGTTTTTATTTTTCACTCATAGCCAGTAAAAAAACTGATGAGGAATATCCCAAGCAAGAAGTTAGGTCTTATCTCAGCAAGGCTTTAAATCTTAAAGAATGGATTCTGGCCCCAGAAAAATAAAAAGTTTTGTTGTATTTTATTGCTTTGAAGTTCTGCAAAAAGCCAAAATGTGTTGTGACAAACTAACTGTATGGAGGTACACAATATATTCCTTTAATATCCTTTTCAGATACAAAGGGTACTGACCTACATCTTGCCAACTGAGACTTACTATTATATATACTATTCTGATCTTGTTGACAACTCAAAGCACCAACCCTCCCATTGGAGGACAACCGCTTTATCACCTCAGCCAAATCCACTCCAATCAACTCAGTTTTGAGTTGTGTTTGACACTAACCTCTGCTGCAAAACACTAAGAAAACTGTTTTGTTTTTTATTTCCATCGCATGTGAATAATACCAAAACCTACCTTTCTTAGCTAAATCTGTTTCTCCATAGTGGGAGTCGACTCTCACTTTGCTTGTGTAGATGGGGGAGCTGGGGGGGTCTGACAGCAGATCCAGACTGGGTGGAGGGCCGAGGTTATCGCTTGCCATGGAAGAGATACTACTCTCTGAAGCGAGTGAGGAGCATGATCTGGTGTCAGACGACTTTCGCAGCCTTCCTTTGAAGAAATCTTTCATCTTGCTCCTCTTCTCCTCTGTTATCTCCACATCTTGGGACTCCACCGCCCTTCCTCCCTCCTCTCCAAAGGGTTGCCCCAGAGACCCGGACAGGGCAGCATAGCGGCCTGGCACAATGGCAGAGGAAGACTCCACGTCCCCCCTCTTCCTCCCTGTGACGCGATCCTTGAGCTTGCCGAACGCAGAGCGAGGCTTGTCCTTCATGGTGAGGTCGAACATACTGGCCGTCATGTTGTTGCGGGTGAACTGGACCGTCACCTGAAGTTCACCACGTTCCTTCTCCTTTCTTCCTGCCTTAGAGTTGAGCTTGAACCATCTGCAGGAACAGTCAACATCACAAAGAGAAATTTATCTGAAGTGCAGTGATAAAGTGTTAAAGCCTAAATCAGAACTTGAGCCGTGCAGCCATTCAGTCACAAACTGAGCAAAAACAAAATAAAACAATTTCCTCTTGGCAAAGCTTTCCATATATTACATAATCTGGGAATACAGCTCAGGGGTTGTGTTTAAATTCTGCCTTTAAAAACCTGTTTCATAAACCTCAGAGCAGGAAATCACAACCCAAATTCCTTGAGATCCTTCAATCTATGCCTGTGTATGAGCTTATATAAAAAGACAAAGAGACATATGAGGGGTCAGCAAATTAAATCCTCTGTTTCTTCCTCCGAGGTCCTGTGAGTGGACCACAGAAAATATCATACAGCCAAAACTAACAGCAGGAATTCACTGAGCGTCGAGGGCGGAGAAGCCACAATTAAATCCAGATGTGTTGTATTGTTTTACTCCATTCTACTCTTTTCAGTGTTTTACATAACACTGAGTCCTGTTATGTCACCAGTTGTTTCTATGACTATCAGTTATTCTGGATATTCTACACAGCAAACTATTTTTTTCTGCTGAGTACTGTTGCAGTTGGGAATAGCTAAATGCAGGATTTACTGGTCTTGAATGAACGTTGAAAGCAACGATTTTGAATGCACCTGTTTCTCATTCACGTGTTGAAATGTTGTTTCAGTTATTTAATTAATCGGAACAATAAATTATTTAAGAACATCCAAGGCTTTCTTTGTAACAAAGACACATTTAAACTGATTCAAATAAATGGCTATTCCACCAACATGTGACAGATTTTTTTCATATGCATGCAATCCAAAAAATTGTGATTAAAGACATCTGTTTGGGGGGGGAAGCCCACTAATGGCCCTTTGATTGAATAGTTCAGCAAAAGTTAATACTCTGCAAAAAGCATTATAACAGTTTGATGTTGGACCTTCTCAAAACTTGACAGCCAGTAATATATTGCAGAGGTCCAATAAAAAGACACTGACACTGTGTACAGCCTCTTCTAACCCCCATCGGTTAGCTGAGGTCTATCATTACTTTTCCAGAAAACACTGGTTCTTTGACTCTTTGGCTGAGGTTCATTTTGGGTGGAAACATTTTTACACTGCATAACCAATCTTTTAGGAAATGGAGTACAGCCACTAATTGAAAATAAGGACAAGCTTGTTCTTAAAATCACATTTTTTACTAAAGCGTGAAGAAAGTAAGAATGTGTTTCTATCTCAGAGACCATAAAATAATTTGATTAACATATGATGCAAGGTCATATTCTGGTTCTTTTTCTTAGTATCTAAGAAGGCCTGCTGAAGTACACAGTATCCTCTAATATTGCTTATAGTCATTATATAGTCTGAAACTACATGTGTGGCAGAAAATGGTACATTTTGCATAAAAATAGAGACTCTCTGGCTAAGCCATAACTTGTGCTACACTGGAAACTGCAACTCATCTTGTTGATGAGCAGTGCATTATGGGAACCTCTGCTGGAGAAGCCTGCGAAATCAGTCCACAGAGCAGTAATTTAATGATGCTGTACTGCTTTGGCAGCTTGCAGCCATGTGTCCAGCAAAACACCACCTGATTCCACCACTATACGCTCTTGTATAAGATAATCGGTTAACTCTCAGCTGCTGCGTTTTGGGTTTCAAAGACGCACGTGACTGATCGTCAGCGCTGTATCGAGGTGACTTTAAAAAAATATTAGAGTTACTGTCACACATAAAACATGACACATCACTTATGTGTGAGGAGTAAACTGACATGTAAACTGCATAAAGTAAAAGCCAACCTACTCATCTCTTGGACACACTCCGTCTTGAAATATCTTATCAAGAGGAATGATGGTTTGACCGAGAAACACGTCCAGTCCGATAAGCACCCGGTGCATGACCGTAAGGACCAGGTCTCCGCTCGCCGGGGGGTAGGCGCTCCGGCCACCGTCCTCCAGGATCCCGGGGAGCAGCTCGAAGCAGCACTCCTCGTTCCACATGGGTACCTCTGCCTTCTCCACCAACCCGGTGGTGTACTTCTCCTTTCCCACCTGGATGATGGTGTACAGGTAGCGGCTACCGTGCTTGCCCTTGGTTCGCAGTCCCCTTGCGCGGAGGACGGTGACATTCACATGAGTGGGCACCCATCGCTGATCATCGTCCAGATCTATCAGTGACATCATCTTGTACCGCTACACAGGGGCGCCTGTATGCCCCCTAACAGTCGTAGTTTCACTTAGTGATGTGTCTTGTGAGGTGATCCGGTGATCATTCCCATGTGCGACGCGCCAGAGTTTCCGTGCTGCGCAAAATTACCTCTGCAGAAAATCTCCAAATTCCGCCGAGCCTCTGAGGGTTTACCCGAGGTCAGTTTTCAGACAGACTCGGCCTCTGCCAGTTTCAGTCTCTTGTTTCTGTCCAAATTCAATCAATGCAGATCACACGAGGCGAGCTGTGTGCAGGAATCATCTCAAGTCAATGCTCCGTACATGTCGCATCACTAATCAGTTAACGGTCCGAAATCTGCTCACTGTGGCCCGCCCTCCTCCACAACAACAGGCCCACATACAGTGTGTGAGATGCCGCAGAATTAAAGTGAAACACCCAACCATAGCTTTATCAGATCCACCGACACACAGAAGCTGCTCTGAGCTCTGTTGTGTTGTCAATGAGGACCTTCATGTACGAGAGGCAGAGGGTTGTTCTGTGCTTTAGCAGCAGAAAATGTTAAAGTTCAGTTTCCAAGAGGATCCCTCTTTAAGTGTTTTCCAGCTCATATTAATTTGTTAATTTCGAGAAGTAGCCTGTTGTTGCCAACCAAGCTCCTGGAACAACGTTCTCTATTAAAAACATAACCTCATACAGAGGTAAAAAAAAAGGCTACAAACTAACAAATAACCTGGATATTAAAGTAAACGGAAAACCAGAATTGATCATTACAATAAAGCTGTTTTCAAAGCACAACCAGATTTTTAATCGATATATATATTTTTTAGATGTGTTATCTATTTCTTTCTCTGCACAGATCTGCAGATGAATTTATATATTTCACATTGACTGGAAACATTTTTGTACTGTTAAACATATTCATTGAAACGGTAATGCCACCTTGTGGATTTCAGAGAGGAAGCATCATCACTGAAGAAACTACACTGATCAAATATCAAAAACTTCAGGTGATGAGGCTGTAACCACATGCTGTTAGATCTTTACAAATGAACACAACCTACCAGCCACCACCTCCCTTTACACCTGAGCTGTCATGCTCTAACACAGCTGCATTATGGGGTTCAGTGGAAGTATAGCAAGTGATTTAAACTATCTCACAGTGATATAAGATCAGGCTGAGAGATGCCCAACACTAATGGTTACAAGAAGCCAGCACCCTCTGGGACAATCAAACTTTCTTTTTGATTTTATTTTTATGGACTGTGAGAAGATTATTTGGGGGATTGGTTCAGATAAGTAAGTGTATATCTTTTTCTTTTTGCTGAGGGGAGGGCTGTTTAAACTGTGGGTGCATGAATTGAGTGATTCAACATCAGCTCTCATGTTCACTCTGTATCTCAACAAAAATTACGTTCATGAGCAACTCTCATTTATAGTTAAGTTGGGATGTTGGATAATTATCCCACAGAGAGTCAGATGGAGGTATTGCACTATTATGCAATACCTGTGTGGAACTACTATTACAAATTCCCAAAATATCAGTCTGAGGAATAAAAGTCAAGTGTCAAAGTGTCAAAGGTAAAGAGTTGTTGGAACAAATAGGCCCTGTAATATTATGTATCATTACTGCTGTACAATACAAATATGTGGGTAGAAATGTAACGCTTTTTATATCCTGCTGGATATTTGAAATAATAACTTAATCTGCAGTGTAGGTGAAGCATTCAAAAGTAAAAAGTATCATTCCTAATAAATCAAATGAGAACAAGTATTAATTTCCACATGTCTAATCATTTGCTTTCTATCAACACAGACAGACGTTTTCAGCCTCAGTGCTTAATTTATTTATTAGAAATAAAAAAACAACAGAAACTCTGAGATTTGTAAAAATCTGACTGATGTTTCACAGTGTTGATAACTGCCACTTGGAGGGTAAAGGAGTAAATACAAACCACTGCTCACATTCAGAACAGCAACACAACAACAAAATCCAATCGTTTTAAGGTTTCTGTGGCACTTTTCTACTTGGCTTTTTAAAGAGGGAGACGTGGTATTTCAAGAAAACCTCACACAACAACTTTGTACTTTATATTACACATTTACACAGCACTGTCAATGAGGAGAACTGACCGAATAACCTGCTACATTCAAACTAGAAAACAGTCTCATGAAGTGGAGTTTGTCAGGATCAAATCAAACCAGAACAATAATGGTTATTCCAGCAGCTTCTCACAGTTTGACCACAACAAGAATAAAAAGTGCAAATAAGAAGAAGTGCTCAAATTCGTCCACTCAGAACATTTGTTAATTGTTAAGAAGTGGATACTCTCAGTCATTATCAGGGAACACCACACATCAGATGACATCTGTAACGCAGCTTTAACATGTTACACCGTGGAGGTCCTCCAACATGTTTAAGGCAACATCCCCCGGCAGCTGCCTTAAATTAAAAAAAAGGCTTCTGCCACCACATATTATGGGGATACGTTTTAAATAGTTGTTTATTTGTGATTGTTCCAACAAACCTTTCTAATAGGATGCATACAATCACAAATTAAAAGGAAGACAAATATAAAACTGTAGACACTCAAAAAAAATCACCAAGAAATCATTGTTTTTAACTTTCCATCGTGAAGAACACGCAGCAGTGTTACTATTGCTGCGACACACTAAATCTAAACATAACAAGGAGACTTCGTGTGATCTTTGAAAATGAGAGAAATTCTGCAGAACAAATGGCTGAACTGTTAACGAGTTAAAGAGGAGGAAAACTTTGGTTAGAGTTGTGTAGTACAGTGGCCCTGAGGTGCCAAAAAATGAATAAAAGCATAAGGATTTTAGTAAACACAAGAGCATTATTGTGTGTTTTCTTACTGGTTGTGTTTGCTGTTTTTTTCTCTTGTTGTTATTGATGTGCTTTTATTGTTTGGATGTCTTGTCTGACATTTTATCACCTTATTCGCTGAAATTCGCAAAGTCGTATTTGCTGAACCATAGTTTTGTGTTCTGAAACGTTAACGTGTTTTCTGTTCGGTTGTTGGTGGGTCTGTTCTGTTTTGTCTTGTCACCTCAAGGCCACTGTAGTCATCACAGTGGGAAGCAATTGAAAAACTGATTAAAAACTGATTAAAACACAGAGTTTGTGTCTAACTCTGTAATGAGAACAATTGCAACATTTTTCCCAAAAATAAGACAAACCAAGCTGGATTTCAACGTATTACATTGGATACACTTTCCCTTTTAAAAGATAAAGCTCAATGCATCAGATTTGATTCAAATTAGGAAAAAAATTGGAATCAAAGTGCAAATCTACAGGTAACAAAACATGACTTCTCAGAGGCACTCCTGTAAAAGGGTTGCAGGTAAAGGTGCTTTCGCCAGTGATAAGGAATTAAAAAGGTAAATGCTACTTCTATGATGGACAAGATCAAGGTGCAGCTTCACTTGTAGTTGTGAGTCTAACTTTAGTATGCGTGTAGTATGGAGTGTACCACAAAGCAACCTTGCTGAAATGAAAACAGAAGAAGAAGAAAAAACGAAACTGTAATTTTTCACCGATTGTAAAATAAGTGCGCAAAATGTCGAGTCATAGAAAAAGTAGCATACGGAAGACTCCGGCTGTGTTTAATTTCAAACCGTCATGAGTCAAATTTTAAACAAACATATTTTAAGGTATAGAAATGGCAACAAATGAGTTATAAAACTATTGGACTGAAGTTATATTCTGTATGATAAACTTCTTCTGGAATGTTTTCTTCACCGACAGGATAAGGTCTGTGTTTTGGGATATGTTGTTGTACAGCTACATTTCAAGCATTTTCTTACACTTGTCCTTCAACTTCAGTCAGATTGGCCGTTCTGGCAACTTTTCAAATACAGCTCATCTTGTGACAGATGTCCATCGAAGCCGTCCATGTAGAGGCTGCTGGTGCTGCTGCCGCTGCTGCCCAGAAACGTTCCGACCGCCCTGCCCTGACGGGCGTGGCCGACAGCGTCACTGAACACTTTGTTGATCTGCTCCTCTGAAGGCATCCACCAGTCTGGATTTGAGGCACAGTGCATCCGGATAAACTCTGGAAAGATTTTGAATTGAAATGTAATTTCTTTATCATTGGAATTCAAAAGAATTCTTTGTTTCAATCAGTGTTTGAAGTGGAGAAGGTTGGAGTTTGGTTGGAGATAACCGGTGAAGTGATAAAGATGAAAAGACTTAATGGCCAAAAGCAGAGCCTCAGTATCTACAATGGATGTTTGTTATGATTATTTTCATCACATTCAGTCACAGCTGAGTTTTGGAGCAGGTTCAATAACACAGGTATTGAATGTATTCTTTATTTAAGTGTCTTTTTCATGTTTCAATGTCAATTAGAAAATAAATTAATTAATAAAAAACAGCCAAACGCTTAATTGTCCATGAGATCGACAATATGGATTTCTCTCTCAAAGAGGAGAGGAGCAAAAATTAAATATACCAGACAATTTGCTGGCTGGAGAGTCAGACAACAGTGACTGAACTGATAATCCTGCAACTGAGAGATGAGCGCTCTACAGACTGAGCTGGAAACAATGGGCCTGTGAAACAGCCAGTATTATTCAACCCACTTTGAATTTAGAGAAAACAGCATGAAATGGTGGAAAATGAAAGATGATTTGTTTTTAACTGTGGCACGCTATAATTAAAAAAAAAACTGCAGCAGGAATTAATCTGCTCTCCTGTCATGAAGAAGAGAAAGATTCAGGTAAATTATTTCAAAACAAACTTTGTCTTGGAAAATACAAGAAAATGAAAACATGTCCATTTTCTCCCTCATTGCGTGCTTTATTTCAGCCGACTTCCTATGGGAAGCAGTGAAACTGTTTGACTGAAAATAATAAGAGATGGGGTGTGAAGTAGGAGAGCTTCAGATATGCTGAAAACTCTTATCTAATTGTTGCAAAGGCTGCTGACTTGTGTAGAAAAGGCACATTCCTGTATATATAAGGCACCATAACTGACACTGTATGTACCAGCCATAGCATTTGATTTAGGAGGTCCTCCTTATGCCATCAAAACATCTCAGACTAGTGAGGGCAGGAACAAAGAACATCTGGAGTGTGATTCTAGGATGTTGTGTAATAGTTCTTTTATGCTGTGTGATCGTCTTTGTTGTGTCCTTTGAGCCCCTCCTAAGCAGTTTTTGCAGGGCCCACAGCTGTCAGGGAGGGGAAGCTGTTACTCTAAGGGAGTGCTTTTACATGTGGGGGGGTGTGACTGGTCTGCAAAAATGTTTACGTATATATGAGGAGTAAAAGTACTTTCTATATGAATGCCAGAATTCAGGTTTATCACAGCAGAGCATTACACTGTAGCTCACTTTACCTGTCAGTGGTTTTAATGTTGTGGCTGATCAGTTTACAAGCAGAGGTACAGATAAGGACCATGGCAAAAATGTAGTTTCATTTATTTAAAGGTGGAGATGCTGTGCGATGACTAATTTTTATTTTAACATACCTTTCGACTTGGAAAATGATTTTTTTGAAAAAGTGAAGAAGATGAAAATGAACCTGTCATCTACTCTTACTCCCACAGTGAGAAATTTTGGACCTGAACTGCTCCCTGCTTCGCTCCACAGATTTGCCTGTTGTACGCATCAAGATCGGAAGATTAAGCCGCAAATATAGCTACGGAGAAAACTTCTGAGAGCGTCATCTTTACGTGTTTGAGCACCTGTCAATCCAGACGAGGAGTCGGTTGCACACTCAGACAACTAGCAGATGTATTACGAAGCGATGTGAAGTATTATTAGCATTTGTGAGATATCATTTGACAGCTTGTAGCTGGAAGTGGTCGACATTGTGTTTGTGTTTTGCTCTGAAAACTTTCAAAACAATCTAACTGTCATGGCTCTTTTAGCAGCAGTGGAAAGCAACTGGATTTTAGATTTCTTATGTGTGAACTCAAGACTTCTCTGTGAACTTTCCATCTCAGATGTTAGGGAAGTGCCCCTCTCTAGTGACAAACTTTCACAGATGCAAGTGGGCACAGACCAGACACTTATGACATATATGTGAGAAAAACAACCGCCTAATTCTTGGAAATCTTTCAAAGTAAACCAACGATTAAAATCACGACCGCAATTTAGATATTTGTCTGATCTTTAGCTCAACGTAAAGATATGATCATTATATGTCTAAAAATATTAAATAAAAGATCCAAACCAAATGCAAGTAAAAAAAATCTTGTCTGACACATATGTTTGCAACAATTTATGAACACATTTTTTGGTATAACTATGAGGCCATAAATAATGAAGACAGTTGCTGCTGCTGCCTTTTGATTCTGACACAGAAACACTTCTAAATCCTCCCTCTTTCAAGCGACGTACCTCTGAGGCAGCTGACTTTGACGGGGTTGAGCGGTCGTCTCTCCAGGCCCGGCTCTCCTGAGTGCACCGAACGCTTCCTTTTGCCCAAACCGCAGGAGAACTTGAGCTCATCTGTGGTGAATACGTAGCGTATCAGGTAGCGCAGCAGCCGTCTGCCGTCTTTCTTGGACGAGTTGACAGCTTCGTCCCACTGCTTATTAGTGATGAAGAGAGGATAGTTCTCCAAGAGCTGTTTGCTGCCCTGTAGGGAAGTGGACGGCAGGAGTGACACTCAGAGGGAGTTCGGGTGTGGGCTCAACTAAACTAAATGGGGCATATTCTCAGTTATCAGCTATAACACTAAATAGTGGTAATCTGACCTCTTTTACCTGCGCAAAATTACATTAAAAGACATCAAGATTAAGAGAAGATTAAAGAAATCAAATCACACACCTCAAATACTGTCTGTCGTTCCTCCTCCTGTAGAGACACAGTTTTTAATTCGATGTGTTTTTGCCGCTTGATGAAATGCATCTGATCTGAGCTTTATTACTCCTTACTGATAACGCATGCTTTTAAATGCTGTGAATAATTAATATGAAGCTGGTCCTCACCTCTGTGAGCTGCTCCTCTGCCACTGGTTGCACCAGCTGGTTGTGAAACTCAAGAACAGTCTTGAAGTAGTCAAGAACATTTTGACAGGGAACTGTGAAAAAACACAAGATGACGTGACCGGTGATAGAAAATTCCCAATCAAAAATTCCCTGAAAACAAACAGCTGCTCAGATCTGTCAGCTTCACAGTTTCTAAATAGTTTTTAATGCAACTTGAGACAATGTTCTTACTATTATTATTCAGCAGCAAAGCTCTGCATGGTTGTGTCTAAGGTTTGATGGTAATTACAGCACATACGGTACAGAAAGAATACATCATCCTTATTGTCACAACATTGTGGATTTAAATCTGAACGACAAGCTTCTTTGAGACATCCCCACAAGGACAGAGTTGTGCCTGTAATCTTTCAATCTTTCAATCATTCAGTGAGAGAAGTAAAATAAGACTCGACCTGAAGAAAAGATGGCCGCAACAGACATCTTCTGTGCGTCGTTTAGAACTGACTGGGACTGAAAGCTTTGAAAGAAGCTCCATGAATTTAGAGGAAAATCAAGAGTACTTCTGGTGCTTTCATCCAAAGACTATGGGAGTGACTTAAAGTTACAGATTTTTACACTGTAGCCAGATTGTTAATTTTATTTGACATTGTTGTTCAAAGAATACTGTGTCTTTGTCTGCTAAATTAGTATTCTGATCTTGATTATGCTGCGATTCAACAGAAGATGATAATGGCAGGTTTCATGGCCTCCTAAAAGGATATTTCACAACACTGGAGGTGTTGTCTCAACAGCAGGAGCAATTAATCCAGGAGCAATTAATCCAGGATCATTTATTTGGATCATATAGTTTCTATGGAATTTCATAAAGCCAGGGTGAACGGAGGTAAGAATTCAGAGTAGATTATATTTCTTTTCGAGGTTTTTATGTTTAAGATTATATAGGTGATGTATAACTCTTAGCATTTTACTAATTTTCCCTCTAACTATACCCGTATGTAGCTTTTCAATATTTCACTGTACCCTGATGTGGACTGTCTGAATTTTTAGCAGAGGAGATGTGTCAATGTGTCTTTGTCTGGTTTACATCGGCCTTGTCGTCTCCCAGTGTCACCATCCTGTGTTTTTGAAAATGTAATAAAATGTTGCTCAGGAAAAAAGAACTTCATGCCAAGAGATTCCAGAAATGATCTGATGATAAGCTCTGTGTCTTGATTAACTCGTCCAATCAAAAGATTTTGCTTAAATACCAAGTGAGATCTTGGCTGTCTTTACTGCACCTGGCATGTTCTCCAGCTTGTTGCGGAGCTCCTCGTTTTCCTGCTGTAGAGACAGCACCTCCTGCTCGAGCTCCAGGCAGCGTGGACAGCAGCTTTCCTCTTCCTCTTCCTCCTCAGGCAGCGTGGATGACGGGTGACCGTATGACTCTGAAGGAGCTGGGGAACCCCAGCCTCCCAGGTTGTGTCTTGAAGGAGACGCAGTCGAACCAGGGTCCGCTGACGGGCATTGCTCGTCCTGCTCGTGTTGCTGAGGCCCTGAGAGCAGATAGCTCTGTAGGGAGTCTGTGAATATGCGGAGTACTGCAGAGGTCTGTTGTTGGTTCAGATGGCTTTGTTGGGCCTCCTCCTCGGGATCTGAGGTGGAGGAGCTCTCCTCAGGTTTAAGCTTCCCCTGTGAGGCGCAGTGAAGCCCCTGAGCGTCCCCTCGCCCGTCTTCCAACTTGATGTTGGAGGTGAGTGGGGAGGAGGGGGTCTCCAGGAGACGGCCGTTGTTAAGGAGGCTGAGGACTCGACTGCATTGCTGAGCAAAGGCATCCAAGATGAGACGGTTCTCTGTGGTGGAGGGAGGAGAAGTCAAGATAGGTCAAAAGCAGTGCCAGTTCCACTACGGGTTAGTCATTATTAAGGAGTCTGTCTTGTCCTAGGAAACAACTGTCTGCTAAACACAGCTTGAGGGTAATTAATAAGCTGTTCTGGAGCTTATTGATGTATCACATGTTCTCTTTTGGGCTTGCTCAATTTCCAGTTTTGAGAAACTGAGAAAAAGCATGTGTTTATTTTGAATCTGAAGCCAGCAAACATTTCAAAGAATCAGGGACTGGGACACGTTTACCACTGTACTGCTTCCCCTGTAAGCTTTTGGAAACCGAGGACCCAAACTGCTCTCTTTTTAAGAGCTAAATGTTTTCCCAGTCTTGCTTGACATGAGTCTTCAGCGTCCTTTGTTGTATTTTACTCCAGATGTTTTGTAATGGGTGACAGGTCTGGATATCGAGCAGGTAAGATTAGCACCCGGACACTTTGTTGTAATACATGCATAATGTGGTTTAACGTAATATTGCTTAAATAATCAATACTTCCTGAAAAAGACGTCCTTTGAATGGCAGAAAACATTCCAACAGCTGAACATATAATTCAATATTAAGGTGCTTCACAGATGTGCAGCTCACCTTTGCCATTTGCACAGAAACACCCTCATACCATCACAGATACCGCATTTTTTAGCGGAATGCTGATAACAAGCCAGATGGTCTATCTCCTCTTATCCTCCATAAATTTCAGATTGCAGGACAGTTTTCCACTTCGCCTCAGTCCAGCTTAAATTTACTCAGAACCAAAGAAGATGGCAGCATGTCTCAGTTTCAGCATATGATCAGTTGTCTTTGAACAATTTTCTTTTAAAAATAAGGTTTGAATTGTTTCCACAACACTTACTTGATCCACTGCACACAGTGTCACAATGAATCTTAATGGGCAAAGTCACCAATTAGTCCAGCTGGCAAATGTACAATATTTAAACAGAGAATTCAACTGCTTATGTCAAGTATATCTGTTGTAGCCTTGGTTGCCTCCTTTTACTTATGTGCGCTTGGTCTTTCTGTGGCAAAGTGTTGGCAGCATTCAGTGAGCGCCTCTGTTTATAGAAATGTCAGCTTGATTATGTTGATTTATTCAGATGTCAATAAACTCTAAGGTCAGACGATCTGCCGTGACCAAGACAATCAACACATGGCTATTGTCCAGAAACAAGCCTCAGTGTACATTTTTCCTGGTAATCCAGGCACGTCTCAATGAAATGGTCTCACACACCTCTATGTAATGATTATGAGTCCACACAAACGCACAAATATACACACACGGACAAAATGAGTTCTAGGCAGCCATTGCGGCGTTGCCACTCGCTCAGACGTGTCTATCAGCCTGGCGCAGATGTGTCGCATTTATTAATATGCGTGCTGTCTCTGTTTACCCGTCGAGATGTATCTGATATTATTCGTCCTCACCCTGCACCCCCACCCCCCTCTCCTCCTTCTCCAGTCCTGTGGCACTGTGAGCTGAGAGCCTCATAAAATTTCATTAAAAACAACACGGTCGGCAGAGGCAAATTTATGAGGCCCATTTATTTTAATCACAACTCTTTGAGAAAGGCTTTTCAATGCAATTTGTGCGTTTGTGTGCTGAACTGATTGCTGAGTTCCAGGGTCTCTGGTGCTGCTCCTCATAAGAAAGGACATCAACTTTTTTTTTTTCCATCCCCAGCCACGAGAGAGACAGTAAGTAGTTTGTATTGTGCAGATAAAAAGCACTTTGATGTGTCATTATCAGTAAGAAAGCATGACACTTTTAACTAGAATTGGATGGTGCATCAAATGTGCTGCAGGAAGATTTATTAGAGCAGGGACAATAAGATTTTGTGGGATTATTTTATAAATGATAACAAGATCATGTTCAAGCCAGAACAGATGCAAACAATGGGATCATCTGCACTGGTTTAGCACAGACTGGTTTAAACAGGTTCACAAAATATGATACTGACATTTTTAAAATAAAGATTCGACATTATGTGCACAAATTAGCCAGTTCATACAGTATATCGGTTAGTTGATATGGAGCTACTAGTGCTAGTTGAACAATTGAATGTAAAGCGACAAAAAACCAGCAGCACACCAGGCTTCTGCCGCCTGTGGTGATAAAGAGATTAATATCTGATTAAAGGATGCAATGCCTAATGTTTAATTTTGTAACTGTCAGGATTAGGTTCATTGCTTTCATCTAAATGTTGGTTCCCATGGACCCGCCCTCCACATGGGGACCACATTTCTTCCTGTACAGCCCCCTAATGAACAGCAGCTGAGGAGAAAAATGAGCAGAGAACAATGTGCTTCAACAGGAGATGGTGAGGACCCTTATTGCTAACGCAAACACCCATGGATGGGCACAAACACAGTGTAATTTTGAGCACATGAGATTTAATCATGACTACTCTCATTACATGAGCAAATCAATCACTACAGACAAAAAGGGAGAAATGGGAGCAAAAATTAGAGGACCAGGTGATGTGGAGAAAAAAAAAGAGATGCCTTTCACTTGAGTTTTTTGACTATGTAGTTGCTTAATGTTTATTGGCCAGTATCTGGTAAGCAAACCAAAAATACACACCTCTATCAGGAGGCCTAAAAGTGCGATTACTATAACTGTTGAATGAAAAGAAACTATGAGTGACGGATCAGACCAGACCTGATCTGACTAGGGGTCACTCTCATTACCCACTCTGGACAAGTTTGAAACCCACCTGTGCTGATCCCGTAGGTGCAGTCCGGAGAGAATCTGGGCTCCGTACCGCTGCCGGCGCGCCACTGCTGGGAACCATGAGATGCTGCCGCTGCCGCTGAGGTGGATGTGGGGACTCTGCTGGTGGGCCTGGTCTCACATGGGAGACGATGCTGCTGCTGCTGCTGCTGCGGCGTTGGGTGATGCTGCTGGCTGCTGCTGATAGTGACGCTGGTTTGGTGAGGCTGCGGTTGCCGCTGTTGGTGGTGATGGTGCTGCTGGAAGGGATGAGGCTGCTCGGGATGAAAAGTGAAATGATGCCCGTCGCCAAACAGAGGCACGTCGACCACGGCGGACCGGTCAAAGCGCGACTTGCCCGCCGAGCGCTTGCTCTGGAAGGTTTTCAGGGTGCTGTACGGACCCCGTTGTTGTCGGCACATCTTCGGGGCGCAGGGCCCTTCATCTGCCGGCTGCATCTCTCCCTCCATCCCGGCCAGGTGTCAGCGCGTCGGACGGCTGTGAGTTGGTTTTGTAGCGCACTGGTGTCACAGACAGCTGATGAGTGAGGGATCCGATCGTCACCGTCTGGCTTGGTTTCCCTCACACACACTGTGTGAAGGGTGGGCTAATTTACTGACAAGTCGCCGCTCCAATCCCCGGTCGGCAGCGCCAACACTGAGACTCCTCCAGGGGGAAATACAGGCGGGACTTGTGCGCCGCTGCCAGCCTTCTTTGTAACCAGCATCCTCACCGAAAACAACGGGGCGCTATTGCAGTTAGTTACAATCTCAAACTGATCAACCAAAAACGCTGAACGAAATCCTGCAAAAAAGAAAAAGCAGAGGCCATTTTGCTCCTGAGCTCACACGAACACAAACCACTATGAAGGCTTCCAAATATTTCAAGCTCAAAATAAGCAAAGGAGCTTAGCAAAATGAAAACTACTGATAAAATATTCAAACTACAAATTTAAGTCATTTTCATTATCATCATTACAGGCTATAGCATCACGCCCCCTGATTTTAAGCCTATCGGGTTGACGGTTTGTTTCAGGCCTAAATAGTTAAACTATTTTTTAAAATCTTACATTTTTACTTTCAGTAAGTTAACTTTACCTTCTGTCTGTGATCTACGGTGAAAAGCAGGTAACAGCTGTTTAATAGCCCGCAGGCCTAAAAGTTCACAGAGCCACAAGGGGGCGCTGCATCAAAAGGTTTCAAACAGAGGAAATTTTAAAAGATGGACGACCTGCTGCTAACCACACGTTTTCTTCTGTCAATTTGAACAAACCACACAGGTTTTTAGGCTCTGCTGCTGACTGACTTCTATATATTTTGCAATAAATAAAGAAGCTAGATTTACACTGAAAAAATGCCTAAAATAATATTTAGGTGGCCAACGAGTTGTTTTAAACATTGTAAAATTCGTGGTAAATTGGCCTATGGGCTCAGGTCCAGGAGACTGGTCAGACGGGATCTGCATACAGCTCAGTCAGAAGTGACCACAAAAAGAAGCATGACCACAATGAGACGTCAAATGACTTCAATCATTCAAAATGACCACATTTGCAATAAGCACAGAGATTCAATATGTCCCCAAAACAATACTATTAATTCAACGAACTGCAAAAATCCCACAAAGAGAAACAAAATTACCTAATACGATAAAAATGTAACAGCCACAAATATATACAAAATGTCCAAGAATTATAAAACTAACCTCAAAAGCTGCAAAAAAAAAAGAATTAAAAAAAAAGAATCCAAAGTGTCCACAAAGCGGTGCAAAATTCCACAGACAGGAAATGGGACAACAAGGGACAACAAAGGGAGTTCGAATGAGCTGAGCTAATTTGCTGAGGAAATGTAAAAATATCATGAGGAAAGGAAAAATGACCATGCACAGAGACCAAAAATCACTTCAAAAGACACAAACTGACCACAGAGAGATGGACCCAATGAAACCGAAGGCAAAATGACCACAAACTGTCACAAAACCACAGCAAAGCTGAACAAAATCGCAAATAAACATTGCTGCCTTGTTTGTTGTTTTGATAGATGGGGGACTAATAAGGAACTGAAACTTCTACCGCACTGAAACTTCTGTTCTCCATAAAAAAGTTCATTAACAGAATGATTGGATGTTATTATGTGGGTATCACATGGTCGCGCACGTCCTCTTAAAGTGGGTTACGTGCGCGTGTACAAAACCCCGATTCACAAAAGCACCAAATCTTCGGTTAGTTGGGCACACAAGTTCTGCATAGACTTCGGCACGCGGCCACAGGAACATTTCGAGAAATACCGAAGAGAACTCTAGCTGGTTGTTTGCCATCGCTCTGCTGGGTTTTCGCCTCCTTCTGGATAAGAATTAAAATCAATAATGATATTTCTGAAAATCATTTAAAGCAGTCATTTGGATAAACAAGGGGGATTCAATTAAGGAGCTTCTGGCTCAAACGGGTTTGGATGCTGGTAATATGACAGTGACATAGCTTTACATATGTAGATCCAGTTTCATTTTTGGCGTTTTTTTTTCCATCTCAACTCGGACTGTAGCGCTCGGTGTCCGGGTTCTGAAGCCCACCAGGACTCAAGGAAACCGCAGCGGCTTACCGGGATGGTGCGCCTGTTGAGCTGCCTGATGCTGGGATATCTGACCTGGAATCTGCGGATATCGGACGCTCAGGGAGAGTACTGCCACGGCTGGCTGGACTCTAATGGGAATTACCATGAGGGCTTCCAGTGTCCGGAGGACTTTGACACCATGGACGCCACCGTGTGCTGCGGCTCCTGCTCTCTGCGCTACTGCTGCGCGGCCGCGGACGCACGGCTGGACCAGGGCATTTGTACCAACGACAGGGAGGTGGACAACACCGAGTTTGCAGCGCGTAAGCTCAGTTTATTTGATTTTGTTTCTTAGTTTGTACCAGAATGTGGTTCTCAGATTAATTAGTTTGTGTAAAAGACTAGAACGTGCACCATGGAATTCTCAAACCATCTCTACCAAAACTACAATTCACAGACAGATGGACATTCATGTTTAGTATAAATGCGATCATCCCGAAGAGGTCAGCTGGAGAATCAAGAAAGAGACACTTCAGTTCTTTAAGAAAAAAAGCTTCCTACAACAAGACTATCCTGTTGTCCTTTAAAATTTAAAATATGAGCTGTTGGAGAGCAAAGGCGCGTTTGTGTCAGTGTTACACTAAATCTCCATAATTGTTGTTATCAGTGTGTGTGTTAGAAGTAGCAGGAACTATTTAATGGATATCCTAATGTTTTTATAACAAGGGCGCGATGTGCTTCACACAATGTTTGTTACTTCAGCTTTAAGATCTTTATATGCTATTTAAATCCATTCAATTTACGCAGCTTTAAAGTTGTATTGTCCACATTCATCAAGCAAGGAGTCAAGTTTCCACCACCTGCTTTTATCTGTGCTTCAGAGGCTTCGTTTTACCTCAGCACACTCCTGATTGTTATCAGCAGAAAAAGGAAAACTGGATGAGTTTTTGATGATCCAGCAGTTCTGTTTCTCAGCTAATGTTCTTAAAACAAATTCTTGTGAAAGTTTTTAACAAGAAATTAGGATGAAACTTGATAAATCTGAGCTTGATTGCAGAAATCCTTTCCAGAGCCAAAGCCTTCTCTTAAAAACTGGCCTCTTACAAAACCGTGCCTGCCAAAAACTTGTATAAAGCATACTCCCTTTGACAGCTCACACATTTTCACACTAAGGTAGTCACAATATTATAACACTGAAACTAATTTCTGTGACTTTGCTTGACTGGGCCAAGGTGTCACATTAACCCACTGTTGGTTGTGAAGGTTTTAATAATAGGATGCTTTCACCCTTTAAGTTTAAATCAGTTATCTTTAAATCTCCCGAGCAAGAAAGCTAATAAGTGGCTGATTGACCCATGCACTCACAATTCCCTATTTGTCCCAATTAATATAAATAAACATTTGTAGGTTTCCTCCCTGAGTGCAAAGAGACTTCATGAGGTGTAACTTGAGATGTTTGTGCATTCAGCAGGAATGTATCTCAGCTTTGTTCAAAATACTTTGACGGATTGAAATGAAATTATACAGCTGAAAGTGCTCAGAAACATTACAAATAGCAGTGCTGACTGGAATTCTTATCACAAAACTGTGTAATACAGCACTTTTTGCCAGTAACCATAATTCCTCCAGTGGTCAAGCGTAAGTTGGAGTCTTGTTTTGTGTGCGTTCAATTCAGTACAGTAACTTTGAGTGTTTCTTTACACATGCACGCATTAAGAAGCTGCAGATTTCTGTTACATGAAGTTGGGTCTTGTCTGTTTATTCTAAGCTGCCTGTGTTTCCTCCCCATCAGAGCCTGTTTACGTTCCCTTCCTGATGGTGGGAAGCATCTTCATTGCCTTCGTCGTGGTTGGCTCGCTGGTGGCCGTCTACTGCTGCACTTGTCTGCGACCCAAGCAGCCCACCCAGCAGCCCATTCGCTTCTCCCTGCGCAGCTGCCAGGGTGAGACCATCCCCATGATCCTCACCACAGCTCCCCCGAGCCTACGCGCCCCGTCGCGACAGTCCAGCACAGCCACCACCAGCTCCAGTTCAGCCGGAGGGGGCAGCTCCATGCGGAGGTTTTCTCTTGGAGGTCAGGGGCAGCAGCAGCACGGTTGCCTGGTGTCTGCTACTGTCTCCTCCTCTCCCACGCAGATCCCACAGACTCTGCCTCCACCACCACCTCCCCCCTACACATCCCCACCTGCACCCATGACAGGAGGTGTGCAGCACCCGCTGCCCTCCACTCACACCCAGCTGCAGCTCCACCAGCCCTCTCACCCCTCTCAGAGTGCAAGCTTCCTCCTGCCCCAGCAGTACTTCTTCCCTCTGCAGCCAGACGCCTTCACATCAACCAAGGGCTTTGCCGACTTTGGACAGAGCTGACAGAGCTCCCAGCAGGGGAAATGGAGGGATTACAAGAATTTTAGAGGGTAGGATGTAAGCTGGAGAGAACAAACATGGCAACACAGCTGGTGGTGTAAACGGCTTGGCCTGGGTGAATGGGCGCAGAGAGCAACAGGAGGGCGAGGCGGAAAACACTGCTGCCTGGACTGAACATCGAGTGGTGCTTCCCAACACCGGCCACTTCAACAGAACTGTCAGGGGTTCATTCTGAATTTTATGCACTTTTACACTGTAAATAGTTCTCCATATTTTTTCTTTTTCTTTTGCTGTTTGTGATGGAAACTCACAAACTTAAAAGTTTTGCCAAGTTATCAGCCAGCCTCCTTAAAAGCAGGCGAGACTGTCCAGAACGCTGTTGTTTTAGAGGTATATTAGACAGCGGAAACCAGGGAGTTTTGTTTTCTGACAATCGGACAGACCTCTGACAGAGAAAAGACATTATCCTCTAGTAGAAATATGGTCTTCTGTAAAATGTTGTACAGGAATTCTACAAAGATGAGATTTGTGATATCGACGGCCTAATTTACCGCAAATAAAAGTTGTCTCTTGTAACTTCTGTGCGCTTATATATGTGGTTTGTTAAGTGACATTTTCTACATTTAAATAACAAAAAAAAAAAAAAACATTTCCACAAAGAAGCCCCATCATCACTCAAAAAGAAAGGAAACCAGAGCGGTCAGGCCTGCACGGCAGCTCCCTACCTGTCGCTTATTCTTGCGCCAGACTTCACAGCAGGAATGCAGAGCTGAGATCAGTCATTGTCAGTGCTCAACGAGCATTGCATGGTCATAGTGTTAAAAACAACTCGCCCTAGAAGTAGAGGTTTAGGTTGCAGCAGCAGGTATGGTGAAGTCTCCACAAAGACTGTTCTTTTCCCCGGTTACCTGACCGTGAAATAGACCTGGCAATCAGCGTCTACTGAAAACCTGCCAACCGTTCCATCTGAGGTTGTGCTGCCTCATTCAGAGATCCATAAAGGCAGCGCTTACATGAAGAGGATCTGACAGGCTGCGCGCAGTATTCAAAGCCTTCAGGTCTCGTTTCTACTTGCGGCTGTCAGTTTGAACTTCAGCAGCACATTCCACGCCTTGATCCTAAATAGAGAAATCAAGGTGTGAACACATTTTCATGACATTATCCAAATCTTTTTTGAAAAGCCAAATTCTTTATGTATTGGCCGTGCTCCAAAAAGTTCCCACTTTCTTTTCCAAGTTATTTTTCAGCATAGGATTTCCGTTATTCCTCCCCCCACACTGTCGCGTGAGTTTCATAAGGCAAGTTCAGCTTTTTTCTTTGCTTCCTTTGAAATCTTTATTCTTCTAAGAAAAACATCAGACTTCTGTTTACTGCAATAATGAGATCAAGAACACATTACAATTAGAATTCTTCAGAATTTTTATGTAATCAAATGCTGTTGTTAGTGTCTGTGGTCAGTTTTTCTTCCGCAGTACCACCGTGTAGTAGTTCAGACTCCAGGGAAACAATGCATTTGCCAGCACAGTTAACAACAACCACAATCGTTCATCCAAATTATGTCTACAGAACAAAAAAAAAAAACAGCCACTTTTGATATCTCTTTGTTGTGGGTCAGCCCTAAGTATCGCTGGGAGTCATGGGACAAGAGCGAGCAGGCACAGTAAACAGCAATTATTTTCAAGTGACCTCTTTATTAAAACAACGTGGGTTTGTTTGGCTGTACTGTAATCAGATACACCAAGCGCTCTGTTGCTGCATTCTCTAAAAGCAGCCATTCAACAAGTGTTTGTAGATGCAATCAATCACTCGCTGTCACCCCGGTGACCACAGTTGTCCCCAAATCCGCCCGACCACAACTTTGAAAATGGCTTTTAAAGTCATATTAGTACAGTGGCATCCAACAATTATTTCAGTAACTGCTTCAGCCGCCAAATCTTTCCTTGATTCAGTGTTTGTCAACAGAATGTCTGTAAATCCTGATGGATTAAGTCGTGTTCACTTGTTATTCTGTTCAAAATGACGATTAAATGATTTATCAGTATAGCTGGACGTTTTTTCCATCTATCAATTTATGAATCTGCAGTATCATAGAAGTAGTCAAGAAATGGAAATGCCAAACAAGAAAAAACCTTTTTTCTTCCTTGTTCAGTAAATATAAACTCTTGCAGCTTAAATTAATCTCTGAGCAGCATGTGGGTTGTAGTGACTTTCAGTAGAAACCACTTGAATATCCCCAGCCTATGAAAGTGTAAATTAAAGAAACTTAAAATGATTCATCAATACAGAGGCCATTGAGCCAGCTCTTCAAATATTCTACCTGGAGTCCGCATAAATTTCTGTATTTGATATGCACAAGTGTTCTAGTCGTACCAAGCAGCCTCTTCAGCACATGTGCCAGTCTGGGACCCCTCAGAAACATGGTGACGGTTGTGTTTTTACAGCAAATAAAGCCACAGCCAGCACAAGGGCCTCTGGGGTGGGAGGGGTTAATTAGTCTGGATGATCATCTACTACAGGAACAGATTACAGTCTGTGTGGG
This sequence comes from Leuresthes tenuis, assembly GCF_036924035.1. Lineage (NCBI taxonomy): Eukaryota > Metazoa > Chordata > Actinopteri > Atheriniformes > Atherinopsidae > Leuresthes > Leuresthes tenuis. The sequence goes on along the minus strand of NW_027325365.1, from coordinate 9,695,289 downwards.
ATCATACAAGTATGACTTAGACAGCAAGAAGGACAAACAAATGACTTCAATATCAAGAGTTTGTTATGATTCTGGGGTTCAGACCGATAGCTTTCCCTGCCTTTTCCTGTTTAGATTTTCTGTCCCGTTTGTCGCCAATAACAAGCTGACACAGTGATTACAAATACACACACAAGGATTAGCAAAGATGTTCGCAGTATTCCTCCATGATTGTAAAGTTTATTTCAGTAGTCCTTCATGGCAGTAAAAGACAACACTTATAAGTTTGCAGTCCCAACATGCAGAACAATCATTGAACAAAATGACAGAAATGAAACATATTTAAAAGAAAAGTTAAAGGTGCATTTTTTAACCTCTTATATAAAGTGATCAACACTTGAGGGAGAATCAAAGTAGTATAGTTAACACTTCAGAGAACAGTTTTTGTTTTCCATTCATGCAGCCCACGACCTTCACAGACAACAAAGTTTTATGATCTCTGGAAAAAGAAAGCAACAGTCCAAGCCTTCCACAACGACTACATCCACATTCAGCTGTTTGGAAATTTTCTGACAAAGATGACGACCAGTTAAGTTTTCACACAAAAGACAAGCAGAAGAAAACAAAAACAAACACAAAATATAAGAATCAGAAACCCAAAAACACAGAAGAGATTTCCTGTAAAGCAGAGTTTCACGCTGCAGGAAGAAAACAAGTTACAAACAGGTACGCGCTTTAAAAAAAAAACTAGATAATACCAGATATCCACAACTGGAAAGGTACATCGAGTGCATTGTGCAACATCTCCCGTCAAAGCGAGCCGAGCGTCAGAAACTCACAGACGAAGCCGAGAGCCTGAGCGCAGAAACACACACAGTCACACCGCACACCAACAGCCTCACGTTCCCATACGGGCCATGCATCAGCACACAGCAGTACACCGTAGCTATACCTGGAGTCGTGCAGACAGACAACTGGAGCGAGCTTCACTACTCACACACACACACACACACACATCCTCATACACACATTAAAAGCACACCGACGACTGAGGTAACATCAACTCCCAGTTTCGCATAGAGGACACAGACATGCAATGCAAACGGAGACGATGTCCACAGTAGAGGTGACACACACACACACACACACACACACACACACAGCACATGCACATGCAGCCTATGAACCGACACACACAATCAGAAATCTGATCTCCCATAGGGAGAAGAAAGCAATCACACAGACAATAAGTAGTCAATAATAAATAAATCAAGCTGTAACAATATTAATATTAATAATAACAAGACATTTAAGAAAGCTCCTTTTCCTCGTCAGATCTATTCTATCCTGCCAGTTTATCAGAGGAAGAAAAAACTAAAAGTTACAGACGATTCATTACAAAGCCAGTCAATGCAAAAGTCAGACATCTCCAATATAAAAATACAAATCCACAAAATAACTATAGAGACAAAGTAGTTTTGATACGGTCGTGGAGTTTCCTGGCTAATATTTCTCTCCCTTAAGCTAATGGCACTTATGTTAGAGGGATAAAATCTCCATTTTAAGGGAAACACTACCACCGCTGTTTGTTTCAGCGACACCATGAGAGAGCCTCGCCTTCACTTCTGCAGGAACAAATCTGAACTTTTTCACACTGTGGTAGTGCAATGCTTTGTCTTCAGGTGTGTCAGTGTGTAGCACTAAACTATTCTTGGCTACCTTTTTCTTCTAAGAGGGAAAAGCTTCACATAGGCACCACTGTGATTGTTGAAACTGGAGTGAAGTGTGGAATGCAATTCTACATCAATAGCAATACGTCTGCTGTGTGAAAAACAAGAAAAAGTTGCAAACAGGACTACTGTGTGTTGCATGAAGCAACTTCTCAAAAATTAAACTAAAAGGTGAAAAGGAATAAAAGCAGGCACAATATCTAAATTCTTCAAAAAAAGGAGAGGAAGAAATGCATTTTAAACAACAAAGAAGGACGAAGGCATGAGCAACTGTAAGGCTTTCCACAAGAGATGCTTCCTTTAAGTGCAAAAAGAAAATTTAAATATTACAAACATTTGCTCTGGAGTGGTCTGTTCAGTGCTGGAAATTATTTAATTGTATTTGGCTAGACGTTTTCCGAATTCACTAGTACTTGGACGATTGTTTATACGACTGCTCTTTGGCAATCTTTCACAAGTTCAGTTCCTCTAGACTAGTCACTTTCCAGTGTTTTAACTTCTGAGGATAACAGTGTTTAGGAGTGATTTAGTTCAATGATTTTAGGCTTTGTGGCTCAGTGCTAAAAGCTGTCATTCCTTAAATCAATAGAAAGGAGACATTCGCTCTGACAAACTGAGCGAGAACAGTGAAGAACTTCAGACCACTGACTCTTAAGAACGCACAGTGCTCATCATGTCTGCTGGATACACAACTACAGCTGATAATGAACACTCTTTCTTTAATTCCTTGCCCCACTCACACTTTTTTTTTTAATTTAAAGATAATATAGTCACTCTCCTCAGTCCATCTGATGTCCAAATTTCTCCTCAGTGGTAAAGGTTTGCACTCGCACCAACAGTTCTTCACGTTAAGCTTCAGATGTCGCCTTTGAAAACGGCAGCTGTGGCTCCAAACTGGCCAGCCGGGAACAAGAAGGCCAGCAGCTCACCACTCGTTGGTCCTCTGTTTGGTGGTGTCGTACGCTCTGATGACTTCAGACTGAGACACCACTCCGTTCTCGTCTTGAGAGAAGGCGTAGCCATCTGAAAATGAGGCGAATCGGTTAAAGTGGGCTGTAAATGCCGATCGTATATTAAATAAAATTAACGTGAAACATCAACAAAAACAAAAATAAGTGACAAAATAAACTAAATTCAAAGATTTGAAGAAACAGGTTGGGAATCATGCTTGTTTTTGCTTTTCTGTCAAAGATCAGTACCACTCTCACATCTGTCATCGCACCGTGAGCCTCAGGAACTCAGAAATGCATCAATCTCTGTTAGGATGTGCTCAGCAGTGAAACAAAACTATCACTAACAAATCTTAAACTTTCTAAATCAATGTAACTTTTATTGAATTTAGTTTGTCTACAAAAACTTAAGTCTAAATACCAAAATTTGTGCTTTTGATGCGATTCACTGTGGAACTAGAATAAAAAGTTAAAAACTTAAACCAGGAAACCACTGAACAAGATTCATACGTTAAAGGAAATTCTGAGATTTTTCGGCACGTCCCATTTTCTTTTGCATTGGCATAAACTTCTAAGCATGTGGATTTATATTTAGCAAGAACAACATGACCAGCAATTGGTAAACTCCTGCAATAATAATGTTTGATAAATGTCTGAAGGATGTAGGCTGCGTGGAGGTAATTTATTCAGCTAAAGTTCATCCTCTAGTGGCTGTTAGTTCTTTCCCTCATCCTCCTTTCCTTCATTTCCACGAGATCAGTCCTTTTTTGTGTGCTCTGGCTCATAAGGAATAAAGATGGCTGGCAAATTTCAGTTAATCTTCCACAAATAATGTTAGTAAGTGGCAATTGTATGTAGAAATAAATAATGCAAGCAGTAAAATAAATGGAATAAAATGGATGTTGTGACTTCTTCTTTTGTAAACACAACATAAGATGCTCTCCTGTGCAGCTAAACTGGGATGACAACAAATGTCTCTGTAGAGGTTCACTCCATGATGTTAGACACCTCTATCAGACTGAGCCCTTTCACTCACAAATCTAAGCACTTTGACTTTACTGCACTTGGCATCCCATCTTATCAAACTGCAGATATATAGTGGTTGACAGTCAGAGGTGATGGTAGGTTTTGTTTCCAAAGGACAGAACCAGCTGTTTTACCAGTTTACAGTCTCAACAGTAAGCAGTTTCTGGCTAAGCCCAACTCCATATAATTCACAGTAATGTGAGGGGCTGGTTCCTAGCATAATGCTGCACTGAAGATACTTCTATAATTCTTCACTGAACTCTACAAAGCATCCACGGTAGAGTAAAATTTGCAGCATGATCAGTTTTTGAATCCATTTTCTGTTCAGGTAGCTGAGAGTCACCGTCTCTGTTTGACTGAAAAGTGTCGGAGACACAAAAGTTCTCCTGTTGGTCATGTTGCAGATGAAAAGATTTGTCAGAGAAATGAATACTTAGCTCTGTACGTTTAGCACAACACTAAGGCTTGTAAAGAAAGAAGCACAAAGTGAATACACAGATATGAGGGCGGTGGCAATCTTCTCATTTAATTCTCAGAAAAAACAAATAAGTCGATTTCCCACAGATGTTTCATCTTAAATAAATCATGTGATGAAACTAAAAGACAAACACAGTAATGACAGTGCCCCCTCAAAGTTAATCTCTAATGCAAAGGCTGCTCTATGTGCTACACCTAGACTCTCCTACAGGGTCTCACCTGACCTTCGGCCCCTGACTCACCTTCAAGTGTAAATGACCCTCTCAGTACCTGGAGACCAGCGGGCAAGTTCATAGGACCCCGCTGAGTCGAGTGCATTGTGAGGGAATAACAGCGCAACATTTCATCATTTCATCATTAACTCAACCTAATGAGCTCAACTCAGGACACACAGAGGCACACGAGGGCAAGGCCAGGAAGTAAAACCACAAAAAGGAGGGCGAGTGGCGTCTATCAGGGAGCTACAGAGTGGTGGATGTTTAAATGGGGTGAGGTTGGAGTAATGAATTAAGAAAAGGTATCACACAACAACGGTCTCATCCCCACCTATGAGACAAACAAAAATACAAACTGATCAGACAAAAGACACAAAAGAACAGAGAAAAACAGAAAACCAACACCCATGCTTAGAGTCACTGAACAGTTTTATTATGATGCCTGGAGGTAACTGTTTTTATAAAACACAGAAGCGTTTCTCTCTGATCGGTTCCAGGCTCCACTGGGGCAGGTGGAACTTGACCTGACCAGTGACTTTCATCCACTGCAGAATGCTTATGTCTGTTACTTTTGACCCTTAACACAGAAATAATTGCAACCCCCAAATCCAATAGATTTTTTGGCAAACTCAATAAGCCCCTTCCCCAGAGATTAGAGTGCAGTCCTGAGCGACACAAACACAAGTGCTTTTTCTGCATCAGCTGAGCGGAGGCAAAAGGCAGCATTTGGCTAACCAGATACATCCCTCAGCAACATCAGCTGACAGCTGATAGGGTCAAGGTGATTCAGTATGTTGTGCATGACTTTCATGTCTGAGTGGGGATAGTTCTTCATTCTTATCAAAAGGCAAAAATATATGTCCTTTTTCTACAAAAAAAAAAAATAATAAATTAAATTAAAAAATTAATTAAAAAAATAATAATAAAAAAAATCACCCAAAAAACTTAAATAAATTAAATAAGCATTTATCAGGTACATATAGCATGAGTTTGCTTTTGTTTGTGCAGAAAATTTACTGTATGGAGAGAAGCGGGATGATTCACAACAGAGGGAAGCTGCTCTGGAGATAGAGCAGAAGCACGATGATGCTTGATCTCTCCCCCTGACAAGGGCTCTTTGGTATTTGGAAGTAAATTAAAGCCTGCAAAAACGTTTGGCCTACTGTCTCCATCTTGATGAACAGAAGGTAAGAAAGATACCCACAGAAGGATGGTTAAAATAGAACAAAGAAGAATGAGGTGTCTGACGGTTGCCCACCCTGACGGTCCCGTGTTTGTGTTAGGTAGTAGTCCCCCCCCCTCATTCTCCCCACTGCCACAAAGCGCTGCTCGAGGGGGATTTTTTTTTCTAACTCGTAAGGGTTTGACCTTGCTACAAGACGAAAGCAAACAGAGAAGACCTGCACTCTGAATTGGTGCTACATAAATACGCAAACTGAATTGGAAGAGAAAAAAAAAGAAGAAAAGAAAAATCAATGTTGTGCAACTTACGGAGCAGGTTCTGCTGCATGGACTCGGACCGGTACATACTGACTGTGCTCTTCTTGAAGACGTTCTTCAGTAGCTGGGCCCTCTCCGTCAAACTACAGACACAGAAACATTGAGTGTGTTAGCAGCTTGCTGAGCGCCACAGGCAGATTTAATGACCCATACATCAAGACTGTCCAAGCATCTCAACACCTGCCAACTGCTCTACCTGCAGGTTCAAACACCATGACAGAGACAAAACCGTCGAGACGCAGGAGGAACGACAGAATGAGACCGATGGAAATATGTGAAACACCAGGTTGGCCATGAGGCATTCAAGGCACGTGTGTAAAAACACACGTCTGTGTGTGCATACATGTGCCTGCCGGCATGCATATATGCAGGAAAAAAGTTGAGTTTCTGTATATCGCTACATTTTTGTTTCTGTAGGTGTGTGCGCCTGCAGCCTGCTGGGTCTGGGACAGCGGCCAGGCAGGGGGATTGCTTTCAGTCAGCAGGAGATCTCACACGGATCTGCTCTGCGTTGATGCCTGCACCAGACCTCAAACCCCAGAGAGCAGCGCAGATCTGCTTCAGCTAATTCATTTTAATACTGCATGGCTTCAATAAAGGAGAACGTCTGCTCTAAAATGAGACATTCCATATTTGGAGGGAAAAAAGGGGGAGAAAACCACTCCTATGACATGATTACTGATATTACAGTCAAACTCCTGCAATTTAGTAGCAATTTTAAGATTTCTACCGTCCACACAGGAATATTGTTGGCAGCAGAGCCGTGAAGGATTCGTGACATTTTGAGGGAGTTGTGAGGACAAGATGATTCCTTTAAACTTTAAAATCATTCATATTTTGTAAAAGGGGAGAGAGAGTAATAGCAAAAAGCTTTAACTGTGTGGCTCTGAAATGTTTTGGGGATATTTGAAACTCAGACACAATACAAATTTGTCACTTTTTCATAATATGAACCATGTGAGCAATGCTGCAAATCAGGGAGGAAGACTGCTTTATCATGTCAATAGGAGTTTGTTTTTCTTTTTAATGAAGGTAATAACGTGTACCGGTATGACATTTAACTTGTTGAATTAACCTGAAACTTCTGACTATTTCTTCTCTTGCAGACAAACAACTTAACTTGGTTTTTTTTTTGTGGCTTATAAGTCCTTTGCTTTTCAAGGCATTGTGTGTGGAATAAGGCACCAAATATTAGACACGAGAGATCCAATTTCTAACTTCTTGCAAATTAAAGGAATCTTTTGCTTCAACGTGCTGGATGGATTCACTAAAAGAGGATCAAGGAAAAAAGTGAAAGTTTGAGAATGTTGCATCGAACTGGTGATGGAGAGCAGCTGACTTCCAAACATCCGCTTTCACCTGGTTTTCAGGTACTTTTTGTGTCATTATGAAACAATTAGAAAAGTCCGTCATTCCAATTTCTTGCTGTCTAAAGCTCATTATCACCATAACTACCACAAACACAAGCATTCAAAATAGAAGGGGCTATAACTGCAGTTTCCTTCATTTAATGTCCCATTTTATAAAAAAAATTAAAGTCTGTAAATTTGTGCAGAAAGGTTATTGGTTTCTTACTTATTCCGTTTCTGCTATTTTAGAAACTACTTGCTACAGCAAACATAGATTAACTTGTATTTTAACAGCAAAAAGTTTGATCTACAGAACAAAACAATTACAGCGTTATTACACCGACCTTATCGTTTTACCTTCTAGATGAATTGCCATCTAGTTTTATTCACATAAGTCACTGTAATTGTGTAAATCAAAAATCAATGAGTGAAGACAGGACTGGTGAAGTGGTGTGTAATGATACCTCTTTCCATGCACCACTGCTCCAGGGTCTTTAGATAACGCCTCCAGCTCCTGCACCTCATCCACCAGGGTCTTGAAAAATGCCTTCTTCATGCTGAAAATTTAACAACATGAAATCATAAAATCCAGAGCATAAGACAAGAGGCTTTAACATGATGGGATGTCTGTAAGACTGGCATTAAAAAGTGAAAAAGGGAAAGCTCGACTTGAGCTAATTGCTCCTGACACATTCAGTCTACCGAGGGCAGAAACAAACATGGAGTAGCGACGGAATGGAAATACTAGAGTTTCTTGGAAGTTTGATCAGGGACTCTGGCGGGAATTTCTTCTGGCAATGGGAGAGATTCAAGAGGAATTTCCTGTATCGGATGTGTGTTGGTGTGTTGAGGAGTGAGGAGACACAGAGAAAACTCACACTTTGTAGGCCACATCAAAGATCAGCGAGGTGACCGGGATGAAGACCAGGCCCATCCAGAAGACCCCTGAACTGAACATCATTTCCGCCTGTCCAACAAAAACACACACATACATACACATTTAAACTCAGGTCACGTGACATCATGCTCTGTTTCTGATCAGGTAAGAAAGAAGAGTTCTTTGAGAGGAGAAACACTTGATAGAAAACAACATCCTCTGCAGTGCCACATACATGACAAAAGCAGCCCAAAACAAACAGTTACACTGTTGAAATGGAGACGATGAGTTCCAGTAACCTGCTCAAGGTGAGTTAATCCTCCGTGACTAAACGATACCATGTTTTTGTTTGGATCCTCTCCACCTCTGTGCCTTCCAGGGCAGAGGGAGTACCTGTGATCTACTTAGACAGTGGTATCTCATTCATACAAAAACATCTCAACTATGTGCTGTGTTGAGAGCTCCTGTTAATACAGCACAAGAGACACGGTGCCGTCGCCTATGGAGCCTTTAATGGTGGGTTTAATACAGCCTTCACTTAATGTAAGCCTATCTATGAAGAGTTGTAATCAGACACCTTCACACACTTAAGATGAGCTCAGACTTCTGAAAACTCCAAGATGTGCAGACGTCTCTGTCTGTGGTTTTAAACGGGTTATCAAAAGCAGGCTACGGTTGTGAGAACAGTTTATAACTTTCGCCAAAATTCTGATTTCATGGGTAATTTTAGAGCCACACCTTGCATTTATTTTCATTACAGATTCATCTGCTAATCATTTTCCCCATTAATTATCAGCATTAAATGTCAAACAACTGTGTGAATTACCCACCCCAGAGCGCTATTCCCCGTCACATAACTCTTTCACATCATGTAGTAATGTGTTATTTTAAAACTGTAAGTAAAAAATGTTTACCTCATGACTAATGAGGCTGTATTTCAGTGTCTAAAGTGGCAGGGAGGTCGTGGAATCGCCACGGTGGAGGATGTTTGCTTTAGCCCAACATACTAAAACTATCTGTCATTCCATGTCAAAGTGTACAACTCGTGCCTTTTGCATTGTAATGTGCCACTTGTTTAAAATGCTGAGGCCCCTTGACAGCATCTTTCCTGAAATGTGACACAGCATGGCCCTCAGGATGCACACGCACACGGATCAGCGTCAAAACCCATCAAAGTGTCCGGGTTTGCCGTAATTACTTAATCTGTTTCCCATTACCTGCTAATTGACTTTGATGTCTGACAAAACACTGAGGGAGAGGGGAGCCCAAATGACAGGAAATCCAAACTGGCTTTTCCCTATAGTTTAGAATGGGAAAACAAATGAATACAGCTTTTTTTGTGTCATGCAGAGGCTGAAAATGTGTGAGATGATGGAAAATTACGTCAAAGCACGGGATATTTTCATGTCAATTTCAAAATTACGCAGCCCCGGTTGAGGCATTTACTTTTTTTTTTTTGAGGACCATGAGTCATAATTATTTTCCTTTGCATCAAGCGTATCATACATTTTAATGAGGGCGTTTAAACTGTCTTGAAAATCTTTTGAAAATAAACCAAGGATGTGTACTTGGCAAGTAAAGTCAAATAGCATGAAAAATAAATTATGTTGGTCTTTCACAACTTCAGTCTATTTATTTCTCTCCATAAATAACTCTGAGCTGCAAAAGATGTGTATGCAGGCCTTTCATCAAATGTTTGAATATGTTTGCTAGTCAAGTTTGATCAAATAACCTGCAAAGTACAGAAACTCTCAGACCGTTACAAAGAAAGAACAAACCTAAATAAACTGCATTTATCATTTTTGATGTCACTATTTCAAAATCCAAACAAATCTGAGCAGTTGCAAACAACAAATGTTTGTCTCCAGGCATCTGGACAGACTCCATGACATCGAGCAGGGGCCAGCAGTGTTGGTGGATGCGAGCGTGCCTCATACCAGGGGGCCCATGGGAGCTGGACGGGGTTAGAGAGGTCCAGGGAGTGGGGCTGTATTTTTAGGACAAACTAATAAACTTGTCTGGCTGGACAGACAGTAGTGTCCGCTGGCGTGGAGGGGTGTGTTTTGACAGACCATGACTCCCTGGGCAGGCGCAATCACACACACGTGGATACACAAAAAATGCCAATAATCACTACTGCAAGATGTCTGTTAGAGGTTGAAGGGAGCATTTGGTGAAAGCCTGGTGGTGGAGAGGTTAGAGGAGCGTGCAATCAAACAGCCTAATGTTTAAGCGTAATGTGTAACTCATAAAAATGCTCTGAATTCTATGAGGTCTAACTCAGGTGATGACTTAAAAACAACATTCTGAAAAGTAAAAACGACCACCTTTATTTCTTATTGGTTCCTGGCTGGTGTGAGCTCTGGCTTTTCGGTACTTTGATCCTCACTCTACTTTGAAGCAAAATTATCCTTAGATTCAGCAAACAAGTCAAGGAAATGCTAACTCTATAATGCACTTCATATATTAAATATATTATATCATATATTATATATATTAAACAGCCAGAGTACCTATGCTCATTTCTAAAACTGCCTCATCTGACACTTTGAATGGCACTGACACTCCAATGGAGTTCTGATCTGCAACAGAGTGTCATGCACAAATACAATGTAGAGCTTATTATGGAGACAAAGCTAAGAAACGTAGCACGGTATACAACAATCAGAGGACTGAGACTGAGGCCAATCTAATAGACAAAATAACTTTCTCAGCTGGACACTTTTTCCACATCATGTCCTCTTTGCTGCCTGTAAGAAGACAGCAAGATCAGAGAAACAGGAAAAGAAAAATCTTCAGAAACACTTCGAACTCGACCAGTAGTCGCCCAACTGACTACGCACAAGTGATTTATAGTGTGTGTGTGTAGGAGATTAAAACTGCTCTCTTCACTCAGACTCCTCATAAATTAATTCATTATTACACTGACCTTGTGATGTGGTGTTTATCAATCATTATCAAAACAAAACAAAACCCCTAAAACCATACGCACAATGAGTCTTGAAGGAGAACTGAAGGAATTTGAAAATACCACTGAAGTCAACCACTGATGAACAGGGGTCAACAATAGCATTTTCAGTCTGTAGACAGTGAAATTAGATTTCTCAGCTTACAGCACTCTGAGGAACAAACAAATAAACCGTGCTGCTAATCCATGAACAATCTTTGCGAACGGATCTCACAATCAATCAAATGTGTCATCTTTCCTTTTCTGTTTGCTTGACTGAAACTTTCTGTGAGAAATAGCTCAGCATGCACAGTAAAAAATATTCCATCTGTGTTTGGGACCTCTATATGACAGACAGCTGCTTTGATCACTGGCAACGTCTTTGCTTTTTTGGGGGGGGGATTTTGGCAGCTACATCTCAAATGTCAAATGTCCTTTCAGGCATGTTGCAAACAACCATAAACTGCTTTAACAGAATATGAAACGGCAACCATGATGGATAACCCGTCCCACACAAGTTTCAACCCTATAAGTCGGTTTTCTAACTATGATGACGAATGGATTCCACTGTGTGCCTGGTGGAAGAAAATGCACAAAACCCATCAAAAATACAGTGGTGTACTTTAAAATAATGAACAGCAATCAAGCAAAGCGTGCAAAAGCACTGACACTATCATTTGTGAAGAGATATGCTGAATCAGTAAAGCCAGAACGGAACACTGATTTTTAAAGCACACCAGATAAACGTGTTAGAAAAGATAAACTGGATCGTTTCACTCACATAAATTGAGTGTTACCATTTTCCTCCAAAATGGCATCAAAAATACATTTACACAAGATAGATATTACTTTATTGTGAGGACTGATTTTTGAAAATACTTCTTCATTTTTGATAGCTTCTTTCTATAAAAATATGTGACAATTTGTGCTATCACAGCAAACTGATGTGGGAGAAAATAACTTGAGGAGGAAGAGGACAGGAGGAGAATGAAGGGTTGATACGGTGAGCATCCCTGCTTTGTCAGAACATTTTTAATGTCAAATGGAAAACTCAATAATAGCTCATCTTAAGTTAAATTAAATAAACCTGACCCTATAGCTAAACTAATTGATCAAAAACACTGGTAATAAAGATAAATAACAAAGTTGATCTGCTTCCTTTGGAAACTACCTTCATTCCCTGCTGTTAATCCCATTAATACTTCACCGACTGGTATAAATAGCTCTGGGAGTATTCCTGGCAAGCTTCCCGTCAACAAATTTCTTGGTAAAGCGATTCCTTTCTGAGAAAATGTTTCTTATCGTTGTGGAAAAATCTGATGTGCACAACCCGCCTTTAAAATCAATGAGCTGACGACAGGTACTTGAGTCTGACAAAGTGAGAGGTGTGACGCTGCAGCTTGTAGCAGAGACTGAAATATAGCAAAGGTGTGTGAGGGTAGAGGGATAAACTGCTCTGGTAACAGCTGCAGTGATAGCAGAGGCAAGTCAGAAGACCGCAGATCAGTGCGCCAGAGCATATGTGAAATATCTCCCGAGGTGTAGCTAAGCCGCTTACTGAGCAGATTACACTGGTTGAACAGAATAATCTGACACCTTCTTTGATATTTATGTCGGACTTTTGTCAGGTGAAAATGGGAGGCGATGCATGGTTTGGGGGTCAAGCCAGTGGCAGGAGTAGCTGTGAGAAGCATATTTGCTGCTTCAGTGTGTTTGGAGGATGGATCCAGCACCTGTCTGTTCAGTCGTTTCCGAAGAATATTTAGGCCGACACTGATGAATGCGTTCACGTGAAACTGAGCACCGCTTACGTCTCTTGTTAAGTGCAGTGTGCTGGGTAGTGAGTGAGAGCAAACACAGGAGGAGAAGGAGTTCTGGTGTCTGTTATGGAGTTGGCCCTTAGGCAGTTTCAACTGGCAGGGGTGGGTAGGGTTTAACAGAGAAAGGAAAGAGCCAAGAGTAAAAGAAAATAGTTTGAAGGACAGAGACCCAATTTTCTTCTTCTTTTTTTTTTTTTTTTAACGAGATTCAAGTAAACATTGAAGAGGCCGTGGTGAAATATGAAGGACTGCATCAGGGTTGACGATAATCCTGCTACTCTGAGGCTACCAGGTCTTGGAAGTTAGGATCGTGTCTCTGATGCCCTCTCAGATTTCAGAGGGATGGGTCGCTGTTTGATGATATACGTGGTCTCTGAGTTAAGGCTGGGCATAGAGTTACCATCTACCCACAGGACACCATTACTGTCCTCAGTCAAGTGCTGCGGGGCAAGGATGAAAGCATCAGGCTTCCCTGAGAGGGGATAGGATGAAGCTAGCATACCTTTTACTAATGCGTGCATGTGTGTGAGGCTGGGTAAAAGCAAAACAGGCAGCAATTCTGTTCATGTGCAGTTATTTATTATTTCAAGCCCACATGGACTTATAGGATGCCAAAACTACTGTTAAAGACAAGATGATCAAGATGATTTTAATGTAGCTGTAATGTAAAGACTTCTATCTTCTGTCCAAACCCCAAAAAATAAAAACATGCCACAAAATATTTCCCTCCACAAATCAGAACCATCCATGAAGCACAACTGTCCAGAAATAGACAATATTTGGCTGAAAATTGAGGCCTCACTAGCCCACTTTCTGGCAGTGATTACTGTTGATGAGAAAATTGATACCATTCTCATACCTCTATGATAACGTGAAACTACAAGCAAAAACTGCTGAATTTAACAACAATTTAAGAAGTAGGTTGTTTCTTTTTTTGTGACAATGCCAGGAAGCCATTTCCCCCACTTGTACCAAAAATGTAACTTACGTTATGTAATGTGTTTTGGCTGTGTGTTAAACAGATCTTCCTCATTTAGATCTATTAAAAGATCCTGTATTAATCTGTAATACTCTATTAGTCACCTATCCATGCATAATGTCCCGGTTTAAGATCTTTTTATTGACGAGGCTGTTCAGGGATTTTCACAGTGCAATATGATTGATGGTCCAAGCTGCTGAACTCCCACAAAGAAATCGAACTGCTAAGTAATGAACTGTGCTACACTTTAAATGTTTCATGAATCCTTACCGCTACGGCTCTGATTTTTCTGTCACTGTGACAAACAAAACAAAAGCTTGTTCTCTCCTTTAAAGTGATGTTCTCATCTTTAAGAGACAGTAACGCTGAGCCATAAAGTAACCAATTTGCAAAGATAATATTTACTGTAAGAGGTCCTTTTCCTCTGCTGCAGGCTGTGTGATGTCAGCCTTTTTCTTAGAAAACCCCCAACTGTGTTCTTGTTCTCTAATGAAAAGACGCCTCAGTTCAGCCTCCAGAATGGGAACTGGGGAAGTGTCACATGTTTATTAGTCTGTCATTGAGCACCTGTGGTGACTCAAAGAGACATTAGCTAGATTCATAAGTAAATTACTTAAAAAGGAAAACTTTTTTTTATCTTTACAAAATTAAATTAACTGCAAAGGGCGTTTTGAACGTTTCTCATGATGGTGATTTTTGGGTAGATTTTTAAGACATCAGCCCCCCCTCATTTGTCTTTGTTTAGCTTCTAGACTGCTTCAGTGTTTCAGAGTCACCTGTGGATACTCAGAGCCAAGGGAGGGAAATGTAACACAAACACTGGGTTAATTATCCCAATTAAGTCATTATGCAACACAAGCCAGAGGTCTGAGAGTTTGCACTCTTCCAGCTATACTTGCAAAGACCTGCGTCAAGTTTTACTCTGAATTTTCCCATCAGCGTCTCTCTGAAGAAAAAGGGACTATATGGGGGGGGGGGATTCTATAGATAGTAGAATCCATCAGGAGGGCTGAAGAAAAATATAGCTATGAGGGAAAGTGTGTGTCCATGCATGTGTAAACTGCATGCAAGCATGTGTGTGCGTTTACCTCGCCTGACATGTCGGGTGCCAGAGGGATGAGGGGCCACAGGGAGGAGTAGATAATGAAAAACACCACCCACAGGCCGATGCTTCCCCAGATGGCGATGTGACTGAACTGATAGAGAACATCAAAGACATAACATATTCAAGCCTTGAATTTAATGTGGAATTGAAAACTACTACAGTTAATCAACTGAAATCCTAACTGAGTCCAACATATCTATAAATGTTACCTTCTTGTATGTTACAGTTTTTATAATTTGAGCTTAAAAGTTTGTCAGGTGTCTTCTGAAACTTGGAGTTTCCATACATTTTATTGGCTTTACAGTTACAAGTCCATCGAGAACAGACCATAAAGACATTTAGAGTCAAGTAGAGGATTTAAAATATGTCACAAGTATCATTGGTAGTATAAAACGGAGGAACAGAAAAGAGAAGGAAGAACGTTAGCAAGACTTTGACTTACCATGGTCCAGGATGAGGTCTCGAGGCCAGCTTTAAGACAAACCGTGATGACCACAAACTGGAGGTACAAACCATGTCGTCATTGAAACATGGATATTTTAAACTTTTTCTCCTTCGTTTTGATCATACATACTTTGCGATCTATATGTTCTCTGACTTTACTTTGAAAAGCACTATACAAAAATAAATCTTGATCGTCATCATGAAATGAAAACGCAGAATGAAAGGATGTACATATGATGTTTATTTGCCAACGCTGAACAGAATTTGGCTCACACAACTGAACTCTGCAGAGTCAAAGAGATTGATGCACTTACGGTGTAAACCATGTTGCCCAAGAGGAGATAGTCTGGAGTCCTTCCGTTGCCAAACACTGCATCTGTGAAGGGAATCAACAACAGAGCTTTGGAAGGACCACGCAGTATTTTTGCAGCTCTCTGAGCTTCACACAGCACATACTGGGTATCGGTTAAGTACACTGCAGTGTTAACGTTTTTGTAAAATGCAAAAACAACAGAGAACTTAAAGTGAAAAGCAAAATAAAATGCTGCTGTGAAGCTGTGAGTGAAGCTGTAACATTATTTCTGTATTTTGGAACTACGTGGAAACAGGGCTTGTATGAGAGTCCTTCTGTAAGGCTGAAACACAGAATTGTGCAGTCATAATAGTCAAATATTAAAACTTTCAGACTAATTTATTACTGAAACAGAATTACCAGATTTTAAACAGATAGTTTTGTAACAAAACAGTGTTTTTATTTGGCCATTAAGGCAAAAGCCTGTGCTTTTCTTAATAAGACTGAAATTAAATGAGTCACACAGGCAGATTCCTTAAAAACACCATATTGGGTTTTGACTGCCGCGTTGGCTAAAATATCAACAGTGTGTGACTGCCAGCAGACAAAGGAAGAGAGGCTCCCTTTCCCTTTACTTCCGGCTGGTCACATGTCTTGTGTGCGCTGAGGCTTTGCTGACAGCCCGTCAGTCAGAGTGAAGGGGTTTGGCGCCTTTGTTTGGAAAGCAGGCCCAATCTTGTGTGGTCCTCAGCTCTGGCCAGCCAAGATTTACCAGCTTAAAAATCTCTTTTTTCACTTTTGCACACACAAAAACATCTTAAAGTGCAAACAGAATGCACATTTCACGTTCTTGTGAAACACAAGTGAACTTATTTGCACACACAATACAGACTGACAGCTGTCTGTTTGGATGTAAAATACTCTGAGTACTGAACAACCACCTGGAAGGTACGGTTTATGAAAAATCACGTGCCAGTAACTGCATACAAAAGCTTTCAGCAGCACTCGGTGCAAACATGAACATATGCCTGTTACTGCAAGTCGCTCAGACTGGAGAAACACACATGTTTGCAATTCATGACTGGACAGTCGAGGAGAGAACTAATTAAGACAAACTATGTGTGTTTGACTGTCCTCCTTTTTATCCAGTCTCTGGGAGCCACTAACCATGCTGGAAGGCTTTAAGGGGGAACCAGAAGAGGATGACGGAGTGGAAGAGGCCATTCAGACAATGGGCCCAGAAGACCTGCAAAAAAGAGACAAGAGGGATGGAGGGAGAGGAGGAGCGGGTGGGGGAGTTGAGTGAGAGGGAAAGACGGAGAGAGAGAAAAAAGAAGCATGAGAAAAAGGTCTGGGGAGCTCAAGCTTTCCAGGTGACCTCTGACCTGGGCCCTTTGTGCCAGCCCAGCGCTGGACTAAGTGGCGGTTTTGTCAGGGCCTCCTTGCTGAATGGCCACCCCGCTGACAGACATGTTGTATATCCTCTGTGAGTGTTATGGGGGAGAGAGAGGTTGCCAAGTGTGTGACGATGAGGAGTGAAAGGCAAGTGGACAATATTAATATTAACATTAAGGTTTAAACGCGTTTCTCAATATCACTCTCTGTTAATTGGATAAATTGAAAAAAAAGAAGCAAATATCGGTACACTTCTCCTTTATATATACTCAAACTGGACTGTAAGAACATTGACTGGGATGAAGATATTTGTTGTCATTTTGAGGGTTCCATCTCTTCACATTTCATTAGATTTCAACACTTTCATGAGAGAATTTAAACTGGTGTGGTAATAAATTACAGGAGAGTTTAAACGAGCAAAAATAATTCAAGAAACACGCGCACAGACCAACAGAGATTTTACTGTTTTCCTGGTAATTATTAAGGAGCTGGAAAATCGTGGTGTGGAACACAGTCTGCATACGCCTATGCAAGCCTGCAGACTTTGGATGAGTCGTTTAAATCAATACTCCCACTCCAAAACCACCAAATTTAGATTTTGCTCTGCCAGAGCCAAACAAAACACAAATGGGCAATGTAGCATGAAACAGCCATGAAATCTTTGCATTCATGCCCTCTTTTTCCTCTCCTGTGCTGACCCAGACAGTGGTGTTAATTCTGAGAGGTGAAAATTTGTCAAGCCCAGGGAGCAAATGGCTGAGGGTGGAGCGGGTAAAATAAAACCGGGGTAGAAAAAAAAAAAAGAAGCACATTTTAATTTCTGGCTTATTTCTAATCAAAGGCAGAAGACAAGGCAGAGGCTTGACTTGGTCAAAAAAATTCTTTACAAAATCTGTCAGAGATTCATTTAACATGACTTGTCCAAGACAAATTAGAGAACTGAGAGTTCAATGGGATTTCTGGAGGTTTGAGTTATTTTATAAAATGCTAACATTTCTTTACATTGTCGGAATATTCCAAATATTCTGCCAGTTAAGGGTGTGAAAGACCAGGGAAAAAGAGCAGAGTAAGGCAGAAAAGAACATTGTACAGTGAGGGAAAAAGTCTCATGCTAATCTTGATTGTGAGCCTTTTAAATATACCTTGACCTCTGTGGCACAACCTCATCACCTTTCCAACCAAACAAAGACCTATAACAGCCACCCCCACCCAGGATTACCCCACTATCTCACTGTGTACACAAAACCCAATACACAGAGCAACGGGTGGCTAAAAGCAAGGCCCCACTCTTCTATCTCTATGCTCAAATGTGTATTAAATTATCACTAATGTTACAAACTTTATGCCAATTAGCCTCCCGCTGATAAGCTCGGCTCTGTCAGCCTCCACCTCAACAATCCCATCCCAAACACCACAGGGGGCAAACGTGCCCCACCTTCCTCTCTACAATAATGAATGCAAATTAAATCAATAAATGTTCATAATCATTTGTCACAGTGGGATCCTTCCTCCCCCCCCTCACTCAACCTGAGTATCTTTCCCTTGCAAGTTCAAAAGGATCCACGCTGAATGAATATGTGGTCTGTCGTCTGTGAAGATTTGGCCCCTTGTGAAAGGCCTAATTGCCAAAAAAAGCTAACCATATGAAAGTTGCAATTAATCTAGAGCCAATATGTCCAGAGCTGCTCTCTCCCTCACGTTTCTGTATGAACTCGTGAGGTAGGAAAAGGAAAAAGAGCTTAAGGGAAGGAAAGGTGGCATATAACAGGTGATGGTTTCTGTTAAACTGCTGAGGCCACAGAAGGGGGTTGTTTAAAAGGATGACTCAAGAGTCCTGAATATGTAATTAAAAGTGAATGAGCCACAAAGATGAAGCCCACCCTCTGCCTCGAGTCCCCGACACTCTGAGCTTTTCCCTGCTAGCACCTCAACAAAAACAGCTTTAATTCACAAAGACAGTATCTGTTGTGTACAAAAGAGCCAGGCGTGCAGAAAGACAGGCTTCGAGGGGCCAAATTCCTGCTGGATTTTCTCGCCTCGCCTCGGGCCAGCTGCAGGGAAAACATCTCGGGAAAAGAGTGGACAAGCCAGCAAAAACAACTTGCTGACCTGCCCCGAGTCATCATTTATGGGTCTTGGAAAATGTGGCCCAAACAAAATTGAGGTTCATTTGCTTCTAACTATCAGATGAATATTTTTGTGATCCGTCTTTGGCATGAAAAACGTCTTCAGAAAAGTTAATGAAGGGAAAATCTGCCCTAGAGTATTTTGTATACATCATTTCAGCTGTGTTATTACATATCTCTAATCTACAGCTTTATTAATTAACTGATTAATTAACTTTAATTATTAACAGAAACAAATTACTCTTGTGAATCTTGTTTTCTGATTCGTTTCGTGGGCGTCTATATTTCCACTTCCCTATTGATCTACTGTTTGGTGAATAATCAAATATAATATTACAATTTCAGAATGTTTTTATTGCCTTTATTTTAATTATCAGCTCTTGTTGAAATATATTTAGTTTAAAATTGATGAATAAAATCAAGCCAATAACATTTTTCTATATATATATATATATTTTTTTTTTACAAAAAGTCAAACAATAAGGACATGAAACCCCTTTCCCACAATCTAGTGATGTTAACTTTCTAGTGTTATACCGTGAAGAAATGCATTTAACTTCTAAGTTGAGAAATGGCTAAAATTAATATTTTTTGATTGATTTTTAGATTTGACTTTACTTATACTTCAGTGTTAAAATCAAGCAGTCATTGATGAAGCCAACATCACTTGATCGATGCAGTCTGGTCCTGTCTGGGTTAAATGTGATCGGATAGCCTTCCAATCAGAACAAAGAACTCCCTTACTTAAACAAATTGTAGAATTTTCTGCAGCAAATGCTGTCACACAATGACAGCACGCTCTTTCTGCTGCATCCTCAAATCCATCTGACCTTCGCTGCCCCTGACCACCATGGCCAATCTGCCTTTAATCCACCTCCATGTGGAGCTAACCAGGTCACGACGCCTGTGAAGAGGGTCCAGGAGTCTCAGCATGGAGAAAGGAGGAGACAACTTTATTACCAGTGGGTGAAAGCTAACGGACGGCCCCCACAACCAGACAGAATAGGTCAAGCCAGGCTAAACCGGGCTATGAGTGGAGACCGACTAACTACAACCGCCAGTTCAGTGAGACAGGAGATAAATCCGTGACACGAGACCATCCCCCGTCACTGACATGATACTTTTTGGTTTTAAGAACTGAAAATTTTGGCCTTTATATTCAACGTTTAGAAATTAATTCCCCACCTTTAGCCAGTAAAAATATGAAGCACCAGATGCAGGTGTTTTGTCTCACTTAAACTAGATCAGTTGTATAAAATTTCCCAAATACTCTGCTGCAACATCACAAAGTATTTGCAGAGACTTGATCATTTACTTTCATTAAGTCGTGTTATTGTAGCAGAAAAACAAAACAAAGGGAAACATGGGAGAAAAAAGGAAAGCCATCAACATAGCAAAATAAATGTACCAGAAATGTTCTGTTTGAATCTGGTCTTGTAAAAATAAAACCAGAAAATATGCATGCATTACCTTGGTATTAAAACCCATTGCATTCTGGGAGGTTTTGTAGAGTTCTGGGTATTTCAGCATATTCTCTTTCCTACAGGAGCGTTCAAATATTCCCAGAGTGAGAGGTGGAAGAGCAGTGAAAATCTAAATGAAAAACACACAAAGACAAACATCAAATTTGAGATTTCATTGACAGTCGGTGACACCAACACACACGAGACACTGGACATAAACTAACTGTTCAAGATTATTGGCAGATGCTTGTCTTAAATGCTCCGACAACCCCCGTGTGTTGTTCTCCACTTGCTCTATTCTTAAGTTTGGTTATTAAAGACCACTGACCTTAAACCCATTGGGGTTCTATTATTTTGATTTGTCGTGCTTTAAGCCTGTTCATATGTAAAACCTATCTCCAGTGAACATCTGCAATGTTCTGGACTAGGAAGCAGGTATTTAAGTCTGGCGTAATTTCTTAGTGGTGTTGCAATGTTCTATACAGCAGCTGCTGAGAGAGGAGTGATGGTATTGTGTTGCTCAGGGGATCAGTGGGTCAGTTGGTGTGAGATCCCTGCAGGACCATCTGGAGTGGGAGTCTACAGGCCTCAGTCTGCAGGACCAGCAGGCCACAGGACATGCTCCACTGGACTCCTTTCTTATGCAACGCCAGGCCCAGGAAGATCTCTATTGAGGGGTGGATTCAGCTCATTGCCTCCAACTGACTCCCACTGAGCCAGACTGGGAATTTCTCCAGTTTTGGAAAAAGTAAAAAACTAAAAACTGAACTCTATTCCCACCCCTTAGCACAGCACACACAGATTATTAGGGGTGGTAGTTGTTAATGAAACTGATAAAAGGGGCAGGCATGTGGACATTAAGCAGTTTGTGTCCCCTATAAATTGCTTCCATTTGAGACACAGCAGGGGTGTAGGGAAAATTCACTCAACACTCTCATTCACTTTAACTTTGTGAATAGAATTTGTCTTAATATACAATTTTAAATAGTCATAAACTACAGATGCATATTTTTTGTCCTACTTCGGTCATGACAGATTTGAAATATGAGTTCATTAGGAATGGTCCTATTATAGTGCCCTGTGGGACTCCCAACATCAGCAGCCCACTCACTTGCCTCTCCAGTCATCCTATTCTTTTTTATCATTTAAATGTAGCTGCTCTTACCAACTACACTCTACGGTAAGTTGTTGTTCTTTCACATTCAGCACATAGTTTCGGCCACAGAGGGACCAAGGACCTGACAACAGGCCATAAATAAAGGAGAACATTTTCAGGATGTAAATGCCATATTCGTGCAGTAAAGGGATCAGTTTAGGGATAACTCAGAAAAATAGTTTTGAATCACAGATGGGATGAGACAGGAGATGGAATTGGGCTCTTTAGAGAGCAATTTTTAGCAACACTTACCACATTGTACAAGCCGATGCACCAGCGTTCAAACAGAATCTGACCGGAGAAGCCATTGACGAAGGCAAACCAGATCTGAAGGAGACAAAATTCACATAAAGACTCAGAACGGTAAAATAAAGGCCAAGATTTATAACGCAGCTAACTTTAAAGAGTTTATCATTTTTAGTGGAAAACTTTTATGATAAATATGTTCCATCGTTCCAGACTCAACTCCATCTCTTAATGTTGTTATTCCAATCTGTGACTTTGATTGTAAAGCTTTCCCCAAACCAAGATGATGAAACACTGGACTTCTGAAAACTAAGACCTATTAATATATATTTTCCATTCGAGATAGTGAGGATGAGTGGTAACCATTATCAGATATGAGACACGCTCACGTCAAGATGAACAATCCCTTTTTCCATCACACTACATTATTTCCTATCTTATAACAACATAGAACTTAGGAGATAGCAAGTTCTATCATTCACATAATATGTAGAGATAATAGAGAGGACAGCTCCTGCTGATATACATTCCAAATGAATGAATCGCTTTGTGATCCACGACAGGCTTTTGCTCAAGCCAAAACTGTCAAGAGAACATAAGGGGAGCTGTGTTTTGGCCATGGCCTATCAAGAATTTCCTCGCTTGATTTCACATCATTATGAAGGCATGAACTGCTACAAATTCTCAGATTGGGACAAAGCCTGTTTGATGGCCCCACCCGCTGCTGCCAATGTCTACACGACCAATAACAGTCTGCCCACTAGTCTTTCCCATTAAATTGGGTGAGTGTATGCATAAAAACTAATGGTGGGGGGCAGCAGAAGAAGCCTGTTTTTATATAAGTGAGCCCAGACCCGGCCCCTCCGCGCTCCACTCTGTCTCGCCCACCAATCACTGGTCCCACACACTACTCCATCAGGCGCACTCCACTATCATTCCATTACTTTTACATGAGATGGTTGGTTTCTAAACTGAACCGTATAGCTCTGGATGCAAACACATCTATTCACAATGCCACAACAGTTTTCGGTGTTTTGGATCTTGGCTTGATTAGAAATGCATTCAGATGCTGTTGCTAGGAGTTATATGTGGATGAAACCCAAGTCATCAGGCAGGTTCAACCATCAGCTTGGCCCGAGCAATGGTAAGGAGAGGCTAGTGGGCAGGTCAAACTGCTGAATTAATTACAGCTCTGCTCAATGAGAGCCTCTGGGCTTATATATTGTTGTGCTAAGTTAAAAAAGGCTCCCATTCATAGAGTGTGGTAACTGCTTCTGTGTGAGTGTTTTGGCCTAGTCCTTAGAGTCCCAATAGCTTCTCTCTCTTTTTCAATCTCCCCATCTCTTGAGGGACAGATGCATTGATTTGCTCATTAGGGGAAGTACCAGGCAGGATTTTTCTTCCCTTTTTCTTCTCCTCATTGAGTGCCACTCAGTGGAGGGGTGTGGCTGGCCTCTCTCCCCCACTGCACATCATGAAAACAGTGATGAGGGAAGCGGGAGCTGAAAAAAGGAGGATTGGGAAGGGGCCAGCGAATAAGAAGACTTGAATATTCATCAGATAATGAAAAATCATTGATTCCAAGGTTGCTCTACAGCTTTGCGTATAAGTGGCTAAGTGCTGGAGGGGTGGGAGGTATATAACATTTGTCCCCAACAATGTGAGTCTTGATACTCTTAAGGTTAGCTCAAGAGAACCGTTGATGGAATTCATGCATAAAGCAACTGAAGAATAGAGAGGAAGACAATGAGTGAGCTGATAAATTTGCTGGAAATATGTGGAGCTACAAACAGAGGCTGTCTCACAATACCAGGCTTGGTGGATTAATTCAGTGCAACTGGTCGGCAAGCATTGCTCTGCTACTCAGAGCAGGCTCCGACTTCACTGAGCTCCCCTGAATGCTCTTTCATGTAATTGCCTCATAAATGCCACTTGTCAGTTGCCCCCCCCCCTCTGTAGCACCCCAACAATGTGTCAATCAAACATGAGTGGCCAGCTGGATCGTCCATTTGAGCCAAGTTGCTATGGCTTCTTTTACAAAGGTTCCTTTGCCTTAATTAATCTAAATTCAATCTCTTCCCTTGTTTTTCTTTCGTCAGTTTTGAAATTTAACAAAGTGAACTTTATGAATCAAGCCATCAAAATATTGGACCATATTGTTTAAAAACATATGTACATTATCAGTTTCCCTTTTCAGTCAAGATTTAATGTCATGTCTTAAGCGTGACTAAACTTGAATTGTTGTAAAACTGATTAGGAGAAGAAATGCCAGCAACTATTAGCCAAAAGAAACTTTAAGCCTGTCTCTTCAGTGAATGATTGACAGTTCCACACAGTTTCAATTATCATGACAAAAAATCCTTAACTGGTCCAAGAGCTTCAAAGGAATTTATGCTCACATTCATGGGATTTTTTCATTAAATGTTACGGTAGAGTACAGTCAGGGTTGACTCGGTGTGGCTCTTCCATGCATCGTTTTCTATTACATACAGTCTCGCCACACTGTGAGCGGGATCAGCTGTTTATCAGTACATGTGAAGCTTGTGTGAAGCTGTGGGGACACAGATGAGTCACACAGCTTTGCTGTGTGTGTATGTTTATTAAATTACATTGACTTAGCACATGCTTTTATCCAAAGTGACTTATAAGTGAGGAGTATTGAGTAGTTATTGCATTGAATGAGTTTGTAGCAGGCTTTTAGTTTAGAAGGGTTTGAATATCTTTTGGGAGAGATGATAAAGACTGAGCACTAAGGACCTTAGCTCTGGTCAGCAAAGAAACAAAGATCGATCCAAGCGCGCAGTTAGTAAACACATTCATGTATTCATTAGTCATGAACACAACATGCAAACCATACACAAAAATAAGATGTCTGTGACATATGTTTTAAACTGCCAGCTGCACTTTCAAACAACTTCAAAACAAGAACATTTGTTGATGTGTTTATGCCCAGAGGTGACGATTACCACTGACCAATCAACATTGTTGTGTTTTAAGTTATGATCGTAAAAGCTCATTTTGCATGAAGTCTCAACTGAGGAAGGGCCAAAATAAGCATCAGATAGTATTAGTTACGAAGCCTACAAAGGAAAAACATTTAAAAAAAAAGACAAGTCGAGTGGCAGTGTACCATGCAGTGGAATGGTGCCATTAGATCTTTAAAAATAGCCCCAGAATCCCCAAATCTCTAAGATGGAACCAAAGACCAAGTGGAAAGAAAGGAAGATGGAAAAAAAGGCCTAAACGCAGAGTCTCCCAACTCTGGCATTCAAACTGTATCCCAGACTGTACAGAACAATGATGCTGCAAACAAAAAGGTGAAAGTCCTGTTAACAGCCCTGATTCTCTCTTTGCAAGGTAGCCTGAAAGTCAAGAAGAAAAACACGAGAGCTGAAAAGTAAACCTATTAGTGCTGCAAAAGCAGCTTTTACTCATACCCTAGGAGCGCTGGTGTGTTACACGTCAGGACCTTACATAATGGGGACATTTGAAATACCGAAGCAGCCAAACTGTGAAGAAATGTCCCATTATCTACTACAGTCCCCTGAAGGGGTGTAGCACAGGGGGAGGGGACTCGTGTTTTCAGAGAGCAACAAAAGGTGTGCTGGAAAGAAGTTCACCCTGCAGACAGAACTATAGATGTTATGTTCCAGTTGCTGGAAAAAATACCTTTGACAAGGGGCCTGGTAAGTTTCACAGAGCAACTGCGGTCGAATAAACAAAAAACAGCAGGATTTGATTTGATTATGAGCTCTAACAGTACACATGTAGCTTTAAATTTCACATCAAGAGCAAAGAGCAAAAACAAGATGAAGAAACAGGGTTGCTGAATGTATATCTGTACGTTTTTGAAGGTATGCCTCCTCTGTGAGTGAAACAATGAAAACACTGAAAACACCCTGAAAGTGTGAGTGAAACGCTGTACAGTTTACATACGGTTAAAAACAGGGACAAACAAAAGTAATTTAATATTCAGGAAAAGATGAAATTTCAAATGTAATGGTTTTGCGATCAGATAATCTAATTAGCTAAAAATTGAATTTTGCTGTGGATTTGTGTGCGTAACTGCTGTTTAACCTTACCTGGAAAAGGGCAGTATAACAGAACAGATGTAATGAATTTATAACTTAAGTTTTAGCCCTCTTTCACTTCAGGACCTGATGAGCCAGAAGCAGACACACTGGAATGCCGAAGGTAGCCGACTGATTTGGCATGGCACATAAACCAGAATGAGGATAAAAATGGGCATCAGAGGTTGTGCCACAGAAAGAGGATTACCAAAAGAGAATTTTAAAGTGTTTATATTTCAGTTACAGATTATGTTTCAACTATCCACTTTTCATGAGCAAATATGGTGGCAAATTGTAAATAATGATATTCTTTTGTTCTGTCTGTATTCATGTTTAATTCATTGGTGAATTGATGTGGTGAATCAAAGAAACGGAATAAGCCAAAGAATTCCCCAACCATTAACTATCCACTGTCCCTCGGCAGCACATGAAAATCTTACCGACTCTGAACCTGTAATTAAGAGCAGATTTCGTTCTTGTGACACTATGAGTCTAACTGTGCAGGGTAAGTAGACTGCATACAGAACAGTACAGCACAGCGCGTTCATAAAGACTTCTGAGGCGGTATATTCAAGCAAGTTCAAAACACTCCGGGTATCTATTTGTTATCTGGCTCCACTAACCTTCCCATTCGAGATTACTCTAAATGGTGTCATGACCTGGGTTATCAACTCGGTCAAGCCAGGTTTTCTAACTCTGGAAATTCACGGAGAGAGAGTGCTGTTTAAACCAATCACAATCATTTAGCTAAAGCAACATATCTGTCAGAGGAAAAGCAAACTATAATCCTAAACAAATATGTGGGAGTCCAAGATATTAAAAAAGTGCAAACTTCTGTTAAAGAGAAGCAGTTCCTTGCACTGAGAATCAATATTTGTTATCGAGATGATTCCCAGGGAAAGCCAAAAGGTTAAGACTCTGTGAGAGATGGACCACCGTCACACCTATAAAAGGCCAAGGTTAAACCTGTAGTTAATGCAAAGTGTCTGAGTTTGAACTTCTACGGTGGTACGGAGACAAAGTTGCTACTTTCATCCTATTGATGAAAACATCTGAGGACTGCCAGTGATAAAGCTGCTGCTGATAGGAAGCACTCAATGTGTCTGCTCACTGTCGGTTTTAGCTCTGAAGCTGAATTCTGCACTGGGTCTGTTATCTGTCAAATGCCATCAAACCCACCACACTAACTGACTGACGATGGAGAAAAACATGTGTACAACCACCAAACCATCATCCACTGACAACGGGGTTGTGACTGAGTTGAACACAAGTCGTTTGCAGGGCAAACCTTTAATACATCTACTTTTGCTTCTCAAGTGAAATCTGAAAGAATTAAACTTTGCAAAAATATGTGCAAATGTGATATACAGAAACATTTGGGAACTGACACTTGAGCTTCAACCGCACTAAACACAAAGATGAATCAACTGAAAAGGAAAAAACAGGAGATGATAACAAATAACTACTATCACATTTATATGCAGAGAAAACGTTACAACAATACTGTTGTCATTACCAACTTGCCATCCTGCACAGCATTATTTAACATGCCCAAAGTTAGTTATGTACAGTATCTGGCAGAAACAGCTGTCAACACATTACAGGATGGTAACAATGCATATTGTTAGAAGCATCATCATCTGATAGTAGCTCAAAATCATTCAGAGGAACTGACGGATGCAAGAAGATGAGAGAACTTTCTTAACTGTTAACTATACAAAAGCTGTAAACGCACTAAACTAAAGCTGTAAAAGCACTAAACGCACACACTTGTTTAGTGTCAAAGTTACAGTGTGAGACTTACCTCAATGATGTAGAGAACAATGTTCTTGTAGAAGCAGTACAGGATGCACTTGGCTACACGGTTGTAGTTCCAGGCTCCATGGACGAGCAGTAGATTCTTCAAGTATTTGAACTGTGTTGGAAATTAATGGAGGGCAAAAATATGACAAATGAAGAGCAGTGGTCTAACTACAGTAGACTATCTAATGATTCCTCATAGTCTGAGATCAGTGCTTGGACACTGACGTATTTAAAGAAACTTCAAGATTAAAGTAAGTATTCTGTCATTTTCCCGCAGAGAACTAAAGAACTGATTAGGTACATGTCCAAAACTCTCAGTAACACATTCCAGAAATGTTCAATCACAGACTGTAGGGCCAAGCTTCGAGTTGCTGCAATTAGAGGGGTTCGTTTGAGGGTACTGGTCTACAAGGGCTGAGTGTAATAGTTAAATGGCTTTATAATTATGCTATTATTCAGGGCCGGTGTTGGACTTTGAAATTCAGTGCAATTTCTGGCTGATCAGTGAGATAACACTGTAGCAGAACTTCAAGGAATGTGTTTCATCACATCTTCTTACTGACTATCAAAGGATAAGTTCAATCAGTTAAGTAGGAGTACGGTGTTTGCCACAGTCGTTTGCTAGTAACTGCAGGGTTCAGTACTGTTGGTGCTCTGGATCTAACATCATCAATCATGTTTTATTGTGAGTGACATGAAAGATACTTTGAAATCTGGTTTAAATGGCAAGAGCATCCACTGGGAGATGGATATCTTGGAACATGATTTATTTAAAAACTTGAAACCACCTTAAAAATATGGTTTGGATGTGAACGAATCTGGTTACAATCTGGACACCGAGCATAGTCTATGAAACTCTAGAGATGGGTGGGAGGAGAAGAATTTAGCTTAAAATTTTGAGAGTAGCTAAAGATGGTTTATTTTAGGGTCTGCTCATCTTTCAGCATCAGCACAAAACTTCATGCTGAAACGAAAGCACAGCGATGGGCCCCAGTTTGTGTGACACCCCCCCGGACACATTGATCATCAGCTAAGCTAAAGAAACCACTGAAGTACCTCCACCTGAAGCCTCTTAACTCTACTCTCAGTTAGACGGATAACCGAGCTATCAAATATGAATCTTAGAAACTAGCTACCTTATAATCTACAGCATCGAGGAGCTCATCTGACACTCCTGAACATTATCAGAATTAATGTAAAGGAATAGGAAAAACAAGTTACGCAATTTCCAAGGATTGATTTCAGGTTGCAGTCAGCAAATTACAGTTAATGTACCACAACAGCAAGATATGATAAGTACCACTGGAACTCTGGAGGTGTAATTTAATTTGATGCAGGGACACAACCTAAATAGATTACTGTATAAGAGGCCATCTGGTTTTGAAGGACCTGCATGTTTTATATGTCTTGTGGACTGAGGGGGGCACTTCAGACACATCCAAGTCTCATGAATAGTAATTGCATACTGAGGCACAAAGCGTACTGTTGGTTTCCCAGACTCTAAAGCCTTTTGGCTGTAACAGAAACATGATGCACTGCACGCTGTGCTGTATAACGGAGTCATGACACTCCACGGCTTTTGTGGCCACCAGGTATCACGTATCGATGCAGAGTTTCAGACAAACTGGTCACCAGGATGTGAGCATGTTTTTAAGTAGGATTTTGCCAGAATCTGTCTCTGTACAGTTGTGTTGGGAGTTGGATGTCACGAGATGCCTGTTTTACAGGTGTTACACTACTTCTCTGGATAAGCTAAAGCTCTTTCAGACTTATGATCCTTTGTTACTCAGAACAATGTAACAAGCTATCACTTACACATAATGCACTTGAAAGGACAGTGAAAGGAATGACAATTAGTTTAATGCTCTGCTGTGCCCTGCAGTAAAAGCTCACCATTTTGACCCTGCAAAAGTGTTGTTAAGTCACCTGGGTTCATTCTCTGTTGTTCAGAGTTGATTTAACAATGTTTAAGTCTCAAAGTTTTGAAAACTTTGTCCAATTATTTCGCTTTTTTTTTTCTCTGTGACCCTCTTCAACTATATATGGGATGGCATCAGGCAGTCAAAGTTAAGCAAAGCTGTTTACAGTTATTTAATTTAATAATTATTGATGATGTCACCACTTACTCTTACTGTGAGACCCTGCCTTTGTGCTCACCTGGGCTATAGAGTAGTCAGAGGAGTTTGCTGCCTGCAGACCCTCGTTGCCTGAGATTCCCACACCGACATGAGCTGTCTGGATCATTCCTACGTCGTTAGCACCGTCACCAATGGCCAGCGTGATCACTTTTACCTGTTTCTTTACCATCTCAACCACTTCGGACTTCTGAAGAGGAGACACTCTAAAAGAGAGCAGAAACAAAGCGGATATCACACACCAGTAAAATTCATTTTAGATTTCAAGACATTAATCTTAGAAACCAGTGTTGTGAGTAGTGACTTTTACAAAACATTCTAATATGAGTCTCCACTGTGTTGCAGTGGGGGGAAATCTATTGACTATTGAAACATATTATAAAAGACCCAACCAAACAAAAAAATAATCACTGTTTCAATTAAATACACCAAGGGACACTTTTCTCCCTTAGGGTGTTTACACATTACAGTTATCCTGAAATGTGTAAACACCCTAAAGCTAAACATTAGTGGCTTTCGTCAGCCACATTTTCATAACAAGAGCCATGCAAAAAAAATAGATTCCCTGGTTGGAAAGAGCCCACTTGCAGAGACTGCGCTGCAATTAACCTGCAGTCTCTGCAGGTGACAGCTTCTGACTGGACATGGAGTCAGATCATATTTGAGGCTCAACGGTGGAAAGTCTGTTTAAGGGTCGGCTGCTGCAGGTTGGATGAGATGAAAATGTTTGAGGAATGTGAGGATGTGGGGGAGGAAACGTCTGCATGAGTGTTGCACCTTTGCAGTCCAGCTCCTCAGTGTGAGGTGAGCCAGCTGCTGACACGACATGTATGGGAGAAAGCATATCTCTGTCCAATAGAAAGCAATCACTCCTCCCACTGGAAGTTTGCACGTTACTGACTGGATTCAAAGTCACAGAGTAAAAGTAGATATAATATTGACAAGAAAAGACCTTTTGTTGAATTCAGATCTCCATAATGATGCATCTGGCAGGTTGTAATGTATGCACATCTTCCTTCAACCGATGATTTACATGTGTTTCACGTGAATTATTTTCTTGGTTTTACTTATCTCATTTTCAGTTGATTCGTGTAACAAAAAAAAAAAGTAGTAGTAGTAGTAGTAAAGGTGGCAGTGAAAACGACTACTATCTACTACAACAAATAGTACTAATTTCTAGAAGCCACTTTTAAAACTTACTTCATAACCAAAGGACAAACATTACATTATGGCTGCAACACATGCTATAACTCACTTACATGACTTCAAACTTTATGTCTCAAAGCCTCAAACATGGGAGCGTCCTCTCTCTGCACCAAAGTCAGTGTAAGTCTCTGGAGATAATGCTGCATACTGCATGCCTGTCTTTAGCTGTTAAACTGTTAATGTTTATGTTCTCTGAGGTTTAAGAGGCCTTATTCATCCCCTGGTGTACCTTAGAGCCCACAGAGTGTGCTCAAGGCAGAAGCAGGTACAAGTGGGGGAAAAAATAAATACAAATTTGACGTTATGTACGAAGTAATAGTGCAGCATGTAAAGGTAGGCAGTTGTTCTAAAAACATGGTGCTGACTTCTGGCCCCAGACCTCGTCATGGTTGCTTGAGTACTTAAGTGCTTCCTACTATTTATGTGGCTTTGCGCAGGTCACCAGAGTACCTTTGGAATGCGTAAAGTTGCCATTTTAATTTATTATTGTCGTACTTTTTAAACAGCTGCCATAAAAATACTGTCTGAGCTTTGTGGCAGAGAGGTAATACTTTGCAGTTCAACCGCAGAGTTCTCAATTCTCTCTCAATTATTTCTTTTGGGAAAAATGGCAAACATTCCAATGACTTTAAAGGGAATTTCTAGGACCCTACTATTTCCTGTCTTGCAGCCAAAAATTGATGGGTATTTGCAGTGTACAGGTTTATTTCACTGTTTCAGGGTTAAATCTTACCTGCAGCATATGACAGCTTTACAGGACAGGGCGAGGTCCAGGAAGTACTGGCGCACTCCAAATGTAAGAGCATATTTGAGAGTCTTCCCATCAATAATGAGAGAGAAGTCATTTTCCTTGTAGAGGGCATCTCCCAGCATTCCACAGTGGTGGCTGAGCGTTTCCCTCGTTGCCTGTATGATGAAAAACATTTCACAAACACGAGCTACAAGCAGCTCCTCAAATTTTAAGGCTTAGTGTTAAGAGTTGAAGGAGGAACTGTGAACTGTTGTTAGATAAACATGTATTTTGTCGAGGTGGACAGCCCTTCAACAGCCTTATGCGGAACCTGATTATGATTAATTAACAAAATATTAACAAAATAAATAAAATAGTGTTTTTAACAAAAATATCATCCATTTCCATCCATATATTGGCTAAAACAATGATGTGCACACATCCATAAAAAGATTAGTTTTGTTTGCAAAGTTAAATGAAACTAAAAATCAGAACACAGTGAGAGAACATACTTACTTTCATTAATATGCTTTTATGTTATCAAAATTACAATCTGTGGCAGGAAGAAAAACAAAATACACCCTTTCTGTGCGGCGTCAAAGTCATGACGTGAGAGATCGCTACAGCTTAACCGCCTATGTCAATATATTTTGCTGAACTTCCCACTAGCGTTCAGAGATAATAGACTCTTAAAATGCAACCAAATGATCGTTCCAAAACAACTTAAAGTTATATCATGAAAACTGGATTAAAAAGCACTTTTGATGGTTTTCATTTCACAAGTACATCTCTTTCGTATGATAAACCCTCTCTTCAGGGAATCAAATGTAATAAAATGCAGTTTACATCCAGTAGACACCAAAGAATGGGTTGCCTCCTGTGTGGTAGATGGTTTGCCAGCTTTCTCCTGCGGCTGTATTCAGTCGTTTGTTAATGTGTGTTTCTGCTTTTAGTTTCGTCTTCAGACAGGGAAATGCAGCTCAGTCCGTGTGAGGGCAGGGGATTGATCAGCCCATTGCAGAATACTCTTCATCTTTACCTAGAGCTGCTTTTACAGATTGTTTAAGGTCACTTTCCATCTGAAAACTGAAGCGCTGCTCAATCATCTTTGCTGCAATTGGCCAAATCAAAGCTGGCAGTATACCTTTATATACTCCAGAATTGAGTTGTGTCTTTTATATCACAAAACCAACAGTGAGCCATGCATGCCTATGCCATCATACGGCCTCTTCATGTTTTACTGATCATGCTATAGCTGTCACTTTCAGCAATTCTTGACCCTGGTTTCATCTGCCCAAACAATCTCGTTCCAGAACTGATCTGGCTTTTAAAAATGTTTTAAACAAATTTGATTTCTCTTTTCAGGAGGCTTATACCTTGTGGCAAACCCCTCTGTATTTTCTCTTTTTAAGTCTTTGTTTTACAGCATAATTGGATAATGACCTGCCTACATATCAAAGAGCTGTCATTCCCAAACCTGTCTGTCTAGTTGGATGTTAATTCACAAAAAAATTAAAGATCAGAGTCTGCACCTAAGGCCATCTTGCATTATATTACATTACTATAGCTTGAATATGTTTTGGTAAACCGCCAAAAAAATTAAAAATGTCTGTGTGTGAAAATACAGGAAGAAATGTGATGTTAGATAAATTCATCACTCATTTAAACTGGTGTAAAATAGACATCTGTCAACTCTTACTGCCAATCCTAAACTGCTGCAGAGCAGCTGCTCTTGATATTCAACATGTTTATTTTGATTTTCAGATCAATTACACTCAGACACGGGCTGTGAGAAGGTAACACTGATGATTTCTGTGGATGGATCCAGTTAGTTTTAAAGTTTATAAGACCACGATGATGAGCGATGATGAGAAGCTCTAAATATGACTGACGAAAGGATTAAAAGTCCTAGTGTATGGTCATGTGGTCTGGATGGATGGGCTGGTGAGATCATCACTTTATCCATCTTTCAGACATCCTCACATCAGATGGTAAAGTCATTAGGCAATAAAGCTAGTTTCTGAATGTACCCTTTATGTGCCAGGAAGATGCAACACCTATTTCTAAAATCTAAATGAGCTGCACAGTTAAAGAAGTCTTATTTAAACAACATCCCAGTGTCTGTGCATCCATGTCCTTTCTAATCAAAGCCAGGCCAGGTGAAACACAGTGATACAATGAAAAGTTTTGAACCTAGGGTACCAAACAGATGCAGAGACAGCTGAAATCATTAAAAAATGGTTGCCATTAACAGGAATGAAGGAGGGAGGTCTTGTCTGGTGTGGAGGTCAGATATGTCAATGCATTCAGATTGTACCAGGGGGACCACGTAGTGTTCGCTTGGCATAACAAAACTCTGAAACCCCAGCTTAAGGGAAATATTTGGACAGAGGGGCTTTACGTTTCACAAAGCGAGAGAAGGAGAATGAGAGACACGCACAGAGAGAGATGATGGATTAACGCAGGAGAGAAACTGAGCAGGAGGATACAAGCAGAGAGCAGCTGTGAGGACTTAACCATCCCTGATGGGTCTGTAAAACAGCATGAGATGGTGAGCAGTGGGCAGCCGAGTGTGTGTATGTGCATGTGTGTTCAGGCAAAAGTAACTACAGGCTGTGAAATCTACACTCAAGTACAACTGCTCCATCTGTGTTAACAGCATGATTGTAGATTACATCTCAGAGTCAGTGCATGTGTAAGTTTTTCTATAATCTGGTATGAGAAAGAATTCACTTTGTTTGGGACACAACCAATTAATCTCAGTGTGATAAGGAAGGTTTGCCATTCCCTTAAGTGGGACGGTCATTTCCCCCCTAATTTCCACCGAGGAATTTTAGCTCTAATGCTACATGTCTCCTCCTAAAGCCTCTTTGTTATGGCTATAATGACCAGTTCAGCTTATGTGACGAGCTGGTGTTTGGTTTTGGAATGGGTATGTGGTGTCCATTCAGAAATCCAAGAGAGCTTCCCATAAAGACTGAGTGCCATTGTTGATATAGGTCTTGAGTGATATAGCCAACAGGACGTGACATTCATGATGTGGAATCTGGACATTTATAAGGATTATGTCATCATCTGTCTTGAGAATTAGAGGCCAACAAAAAGGAGATATTCAAACTTAGCTGAACTTGTGAGTGCAGAGATATAATTTTTACCAACTGTGTGTAACCAATTAAAGACGGTGACAGTGTTCCTGCAACATATTTTTCGCAAGACAATTTTTCCATGGAAGTTAGAATAATGAGACTCATATTGCTGTAACACAAATGGTCAATAAGTGCTATTTGCTCTCAAAATCATCAAACACAAATCTTTTCAAAAAGTCTAATCATACCATGAGAGTTTAACTTGGGGAATTTCACTTCAAGTAAAATTAAACAAACAGGGTGTGGAAAAATGTGCATTCGCTTTGATGAAGACTTCTAAACACAGGAAGGGGACAAAAGAAGGACATGTTCCGATAAACCTCTTTCACAAGAGCACTGCCAGCCCTGCTGCCTGGCTTTCCGTTCGCTGCGCCTCCACAGACTCGGTAGAGAGCTTTCTCCTTTTGCGTTTTAACAAACTGCCTTATGTAAGCATCTGCTCAACCACAGCAGAATGGGAGCTGACATTTCAAAGCACCGGTCCATGTGCTTTATGAATGCACCGACCCCAACTTTCTACCTCAGCTCCATTTATCACGCTTAACGACTGGCTGACAGAGTGAAGGCCGTCCGTCATCACCCAGAAACACCCCCACCCTCTCATCCCCAACTTCTCGCCATTATCCCCTCCGTCTCCGACAAACCGAACCCAGCAGAGCCTCGGCTTTGGCACCTATGCTTAGCTTTCCCCCGCTGAAATTGCTGGGACTTGCCCTTTTCAATCTCAAAACAGACAAGGCTCTCCTGCCGGGGGGTTAACACACTTCACTGCTGGGTGTCTTAAAAGATGTTAAATGCAGAGTTTAGGATGTGTGGAGGCTTTATGTGGAAGGTACCCTGTGGCCTCCCCACTTAAATTTTAGGACACTTTTCAGAGATGGAGTGAAGATGCTTAAAATACTCAATGATATCCTCACATCACATTTTTACCCTTAAGTGAAAGTAAAGTATTCTTTATCTTCTGCTTGTACTCTCTCCAAGTAGGTATGAAGAAGAAGTGCTTATCAATTTACTATATCGATAAACGTCTTAAGCTACTGCTCACGACAAAACATGTTTAGGTGTTGTTAGTTAGTTTCTTTTACATCCATCAATAGTACGTCATTACAGACGAAAAACAGTGATGCGAACTCCGGAACCTGAGACTGAATGAGTCATCTGACATTCTTGCTTTTAGCGTTTGAAAGGTGAAGAAAATTCTTGCTTCATACTGAAAAAGCCTGTATACTCACATCCAGACTATCTTCATTGATCACGAGCATGCCCATGTTCTTTGTCAGGAGTTTGCAGGAATGTCCTACAATAATAACAGAAAAAAAATAAAAGATGAAATCACAAAGAAATCAATCAGCAAACATATAGTCTTGAAAAGACTGGAAAGCATTAACAATTCAATCTAAAACCATTTACAGTAGCTCAAGAAATTAAAGAGCATAAAAGAGAGCTAAATCCAAGCAAGACGACATGTTTAGAGTTACCAATTAAAGTTATTGCTCAGAGCCAGTGTCTTAAGACATGACTAATGAGTTTGGTTTACAAGAGTTTGTCAGTTTCCTGTTTTAACAGGCAGTTACGACTCTGGGTTACCCAACATGGATCTCTAGGGATAATTCTCCTGAGCTCTTGGCCTTGGCAGACACTCAGGGTCACCAGGAAGGTGGTGGAGAGAGCCTCTCGCTGGGGAAAACAGAAATGTTTCATGAACCAAGACTGAGGCCCTCAGTTTAATGCTGTGGCTGCATGAAAAGAGAAAAATGACCACGGATATATTTGTGGGCTTCAACACTTTGCTTCTGTCTGGAAGGAGATTTAAGCATCTTTAAGGGGGTTACCAGAAAAACCTTTTGTATTCACAAAAGTCATGGGTGGCATTTTTCTGTGAGTGAAAATGAGATAAGAACACATGGTTTAACACGACACACAGCACACATACAGAGGAAATGAGCAAGTTTCACCTCCACAGTCAAAACCAAACAGGCTCGGGGTCTGGGGTCTGCCAGATTGTTTTCTTAAGTCCAAAGGTGCAAACGTCCGAAAAACTTGCTGCTGTGTGGAAAATGTCTCCCCATCTCAACACCGTCTCTATTCCCTTCCCCCTTGTCAGTTACTACCACAGCCCTTCCGCTTAATGTGTTTACCTTCAAGCTCATTTGTGCGCTTTTTCAGAAAAAAAAAAAGAAAATTAGTTCGCCAAAGTTAAATTCCTGGCCTTTCTCCATCCCAGGCGGAACCAAACACTGGTCCCACCGGCCTTGAAGAATGTGTAATGACATTCTTGTCACAGTAATTTCAGATGTCGCTTAGGGAACAACAATTAGAGAGAGCCCTCAGAATGGAGAACACTCTGATTAGGATTTTAAGAGGCAGAAGAGATGGAGACTACAATGCTACAGAGGAAGGTTGCAGCAGTAGCAGCTCACATTTGTGTGGACATATAAGGGATTGTGATCACTCTTTCGTGTCTCTCTACTTAAGCAGATGATGCATCCTCTGGCCAAACTTGACAGAGCATTAGTAAAGTGAGTAGTGTTGCTGGCTACTTCCCTTGCTTCAGCTTTACCTCCCCTAATCACACAGCTCACGGTACTTCAGGCGTGTCCCAGGGCGAACATTGCTCTTTCCTCAGACAGCCAGACGCACAGTTTCAGAGTTGATACTTCACATTATGTTATGATAGTTCAGGCTTATTAGTACATTTGTAAATATGCAATCTCAGTTTAATTTAGGCCCAGTTCTCTGTGCCAAAAAGGCATCTGGATGGTTTAGGCCACATGGTAAATTGGTAAAAAAAAATAATAAATAAATTCAAATGTCTTCATCTTAATTCTTCACTCTGATTTGGCAATGTGCACCATTACCACTGGCAATGGGGATCACCTTTCAATGAGGAAAACAGTAAAAAATAAAGTCAATAATGAACAGAGTTTTTACAGAGCAACTCAGTCAAAAGGCGGACCTGTAAAAATACTTCCAGTGAGCATGAGCCTCTACTGAGCCCCTTCACATCTGGGCACAGTGGGCACAAAGGGCCGATTCAGTCAGGCCTCAGTGGTAGGTACAGCCACAAACGCAGCTACTTTTGATATCTATTTTTCTGAACTTTGTGTGATGAAGTTGGCTGCATCCAAGGTCGATGCCTTTTTGGTGTTTACCCACATCTAAAACCCGTGATTTCAGGGCAAATAAGGACAAGGGAAATTAATGTATAAAAAAAAGTTATTTGCTTTTCTAATAACATTTCCAAGACTAAAATCTCTAAGGAAGCGAGCTACGTAAAAGCTGCCTGCTTGTGTACATATCCGTCTTATTTATTTCATGTCAGTGCGGGGTGCTCATACATCACATGCTTTCACCAGATATGTATGACAGAGCAACATTCAACTTGTCATTAATTTATCGTGCTGAATGAGGAATGACCACAGGGCTGACTGGTGTACCCGTGAGAAGGAAGTGCACAAACAAGGCTAAAGTGTGCCCTAATGCATGAACATGAATAAAAAAAAGCATCAACGGTGCAAACAGCTATTGATGCTTCTACATATTTTAGCCATCTCAGCATATTTGATAGTAGAGCTGAGCTTGTATTAAGCCTCAATAGTGGCTGTATCTTCCAATACAGCTTATTCAAGATGTGCACCACTGAAGCACTTTGTATGATACACATCAGCCTAGCATCAAATTCAGAGATCATAAAGTTGTCTAACTGTCATTGCTCACCAATATTGATGGCCGTTTCTTGTTTGTCCCCAGTCAGGATCCAGATCTTAATGTCAGCCTTCATTAG
This sequence comes from Leuresthes tenuis, assembly GCF_036924035.1. NCBI lineage: Eukaryota > Metazoa > Chordata > Actinopteri > Atheriniformes > Atherinopsidae > Leuresthes > Leuresthes tenuis. The sequence continues at coordinate 9,656,339 of NW_027325365.1, read as the reverse complement.
AGTCTCAATGGTCTCGGGTACCTTATCCTGGAGCTTGTCTTCTATCGCTGTGGCCCCAAGCAGCTGCAGGTTCTGCCTCAGAGAAAGTCAGGAAAAAAAAAGTCAGTGAGTGGGGATCATAAAATACGAAGGTCTTTAAAATGTCATGTGTCAGACAAAAATCTGAGTCGGGGTTGTGTCACTCAATCAGTCGTGTCAAACTCCCACCCCTCTCATCAGCTTCTTTTGTTTACCACCGAGAAAAACCACCGTGGGCTACAGCGGTTCTGGATCAGTCACTGTGCGTATGTGTACACCCCCCCCCCCCAGGAAAGGCCAAAGATTTGACAAGACCCAGGGGTAGAGAAAGAGGAAAGAGGAAAGAGGAAAGAGGAAAGGCCGATGAAGCTCTTTAAGTTATGACCTCAGCTTTGCTGCCTGTTGGTGTGTAGCTCTGTCCTGTCAAATCAATGGCAACCACACAGCATGGAAAACTGTGCCTGGGGGGTGGGGGGATGTTCGGTACTCATTTGCTTTTTAAAATTTATTTATCTATTTATTTTTAATACGAACTGATCTATTGCTCCTATACTTTTTTAAGTGATTCTTAGCAGATTATGATACAAGAAATTATACAAGAAAGTCCCAAAAGCCATGAAGGAACCATTGCACCTGGGACCAGCAAAATGCTGTGTAGAGCTGATAGCCTAATTCTGAGGGGTTGGATTTACAACTCGGTGTCGACCTAACATTAAGAGAGTGCACCTTACAACTCTAAATCTACATTTTCTCTGTATCTAACTGAAGCAGCAGTGTAGGAGACAGACTGGTGTAACATCAGCCTCCAAAGGGTCTTCCTGATAAAACGTTATCTAGTAACTATTGGTTGGGTGAGGGCAAGTTGTTAAGAAATAATCAATGTATGCTTGTAGGCTTAAACCAATCTGTACAGCCGATAAGAAAGGTTTCCCCTCAAAGCCAGGAGCTCTTTACTTTACTTAAGGGAATGGTCAAAATCCAACGGTCTCGATACTCAAGGATTATTTAGGGATGATACTAATTATCTTATCTGTCTTAGACCACTAAAACAAGTCATAGAAATCATCAAAAAAATAGTGAAAACAAACAAAGCATAACGTGTTCTTAAATAAATAAAACTTGAATTTTAGTTTTTATCATTAGTTTTAGTTTTTACAAGCATTTATCGCACTTAAACTATTCACTCTGCTATACTGTAGGTCAACGCAGCAGCAGTTAACAAATCCAAATTGACTAAATAAATCTAGATGAATGATTTCTAACACTGCTGGAATTCATCTCGCTCTCTTTAGAATTTCACTGCAGCTCCATTACACCCTCATGTGGCATTACTGAGTACATTTTTGGGTGCGGGTGGCCCAAGCCACAATAAACCCCAAACGATGGCAGCAGCAGTGCCACACTCTGCTCATTAGGCAGCCCATATTCCATTTTCCTCTCTGACAGCTTTTATGTTTGGTCCATGATTGATTGTCTCCATTTGTTTTGGGCAGTCAGGAGCAGACATGAAGAACATGCCAAAAGGCTGATTTACAGCTGCGGCTTCCTGTGTTTGATTAACGCTCCCACACAGCCTGACCTCTCTGAAAACCAACTCTACCTGCCTGTGAAACCCTCAGTCTCCCACAAAAATGGAACCAATGCTAAACTTTTGAATGTTTACAAGCATAATCACACTCCATTAGTTCCACTAAGTTTTAAGCCAAGTTCACTCTTGCAGAGGCCTTTTTCGACTTTTTTTCTATAAAACACTGTATTTTGAGTAAATGCAGCGATGAACCAAAGGAAAAGCTGCCTCTCACGAGACAAGCGAACCGCAAACCAAAATGAAAAACTGTGAGCAGGACATGAGGCTGAAATGTTTGGTTCAGGGAATGTGAAGGGTTACAGCAACAGGAACCAATTCCACACAAACAGGATGTCAGCATTTCTTAGCAAACCTTCTCTATCAGTTCGTAGCTCTCTTCCAGTTTCAGGGCTCTGTTCTGGATGGAGGTGCTGGCTCTGTGATGGATCTCCTGCCAGTGCTGATAGGACGACTCGCTGATGTCTGCCACCGCAAAGCACAGAGTGCGCAGCCCTGGACGATTAAAAACAGAATCACAACATCTGGGTCAAATGCCATTCAGACAGGTCTATGCTGAATTATTTTTGACTGACTCCGTGTAGATTTTTTCCTTCTGCTTCTCTGTACACATCTGCTCAGTATGAGTCCTGACACTGTGACTAATTATCAAATTGAAAGCTTCAAAGCATGACTGCTCAATCTGTGTACCAAGTGTTTTATACTGTGTCTTTTGTTGTTGGGTCTGTGTGCCAAATTTGTGGCATTTGTTTTACTTTGTTTATCTCTGTCAAATTAAAAACCACCAGGGAACTACCAGGGAATAAGAAAACCACAGCAGGACATTAATTCCTTATCAAACAGCCAATTAATGCAGAGAATCCAATCCTACTTTACTCTGCATATATAACATTTACGTCATTAAGACGAGACTAAAACACAATTTGACACAATTCAAGCAGGATTTCTCCTGCACACATAATGTCCCTGCACTTTATCAGTTGCTGTGTTGATGTCAGCATAGGTCTGTTAAAAAAGTCTTGAGCTTGGCAAATTAACGAGCACACTCTTGAAGAAAACCTTGACTAGACTTTTAATGTCACTTCTTCTGAGTTATGCTATATTTAGCCCACATCAAATATTCCAAATGACATCATTTTGCTGATGTGTCACAAGGGGGCAGCATGAACACAGAACAAGAGGGACCGTCTCTGCTGCAGTTTCTCACAGTTACTCTGCCTTATGCTAATAATCCTGCAAAATACTCAGACTTGACTAAACAGATCACTGATGGCATTGGAGGAATGATGATATTGGTGGAAAACGTCTTGGGGAAAGAAAACTTGCTCTGCTGCAACAACAGAGGATCGAGTGGTGATTCTAACCACAAATAAATTAGACATCTACTGTGTATTAGCAGGATCCAAAGACAGGGGGCGATGTTTGCCCACTTACCTTCGGTAGCAAACTGCTCCAGGTGCTTTAATGTGATCTCTTTGTATCTAGAGCTGTCCGCCAGACGGTCATAGATCACTGTGTCCTGAAGGGAAACAAACACTCATTGATGACCAACACCCAGAGAGGAAAGCATTACCTCGTGAACATGTGCTACTTTGCAAATGGCGGTCTCAAGCTTGATCCAGCCTTTGTGGGGTCTACAGAATGATTCTACTCGCATACAAATGGGCTTCAAACCTTACAACTGCACAAACAACATTATCATATCCTGAGAGCAAAGTGCTGCATCAATCCTGCAGGGTCTGCAAATTTGTGCTACTCTGGACTGACAATAGTCTGGTGGATCCACTGGTTGCACGTCTTTATGTGAAACGTAATGTATTTGCATCTATCATATTGCAGATATGCACATGTGTGAGATGCCGCGGTCTTTATCCTGCAGATCACTGAACAGATTTCCTGACAGGAGTAAGAGGTAATGAGTGGAGAGGAGCACTTGGGTGTGTGCGGTGATGATGGTGATGGGCTGTCATGTGTTGCCATGGAGAGAGACAGACACTCACAGCTCCCTTGCAGTAAAGGCGGATCTTCCCAGATGGGGTGCGCATGATGACAGACATTCTCTTCCTCGCACTATGAAAGGAAATGCCAAAAATGGAGAGACAAAGGAAAAAAGCGGAACAAAGAAAAAGCTATGTTATTGCACTGTTTGAGGTATCACACCTCAGTCGACAATGAATTTTAATCAATTGTAAAGGCCCTTATGAAGCTGATTTGAAATTACTGACGATGCCACCATTGTGTATTTACTAATAAAAATGATTGCGATCAAAGATGTACCTTGTAAATTCCAGCACCTGAAGCAGTTCGTACTTTTCCTCTTTTCCAATCTAAACAAAAGAGACATCCAAGTTAAAATATTAAAAAAGGAAACCTCTACCTGAATGTTCTGAGACAACTCATACCAGGCAGCACAAGCCAACCGTGATTCGTCCTCCAATCAGCCTTAATTGTCGTTTAAATGTGTTTATCAGTTGCCTCCACTGAGAAGATGGAGGGGGAATAACAAGGTAAAATTTAATTAACTTATTTAATTGTGGAGTCTGCTAGGTACAAGACAGAGTGATTAAGAAGATGCTGTGAGACTTAGAAGGCCCTAAAAAAGATTAAGAAATGAAAAAAAAAAAAGTCTAGGACACAAGATGTCCTGTTCTGACGTTTAAGAAATAAAACATAATTAAATGGTTCTAGCCTTTCCGCATCAGGGTCTTTGGGAGCACTCATCAAGTTAGCCAATTAAGCAAACAACAGGATGAGTGACCCAGGTCTTTGAGTGGACCCACTGCCTCCACTCAGGATATAATCACAACAGATGCGGTGTGTTTCCATTCATGTGCCCCAAGCAAATACAAGCAGCTTTTTTTTTTTTTTTTTACTTTTAGCCCAAGGTCTGTTTTCTAAGAGAAAGAGAAAAAAAAACTGTTTCCCCATCGTTTAGTTCTTTTACTGCCAGGAGCATTCTACAGATTGTAGAATCACTGCATTTTCATGGTAAGGGTGGCAGGGATGGGTCAGGTGTGTAAAGGACTATTTAAATATCGAGGGAAATGTTTTTTAAATTTATTTTTTATGATGTATTGCCAGGTGTAAACTGTGGAGATTTAAAACACTGTCAAGTCCAGCTAATATCAGCTTAGCAGAAAGAAGGCAAACAGTAGGAAGCAGCACACTGAACTGTGAAATTATTCCATCAAAAATAGCTCAATAATAAACAAACTATATATTTTAACCCATTTAAAAGTGTATGTGTATGTCATTTCATTTTCTACCTTTAAACGGAGACAGACTAGTCTATTTACATCTGTTTCAAGCTTTTTAGCTAGGCTTAGCTAAACTACTTTTTGCAATAGCTTTCTTACTTAAAGAGCATTCATTAGGGTGTCAGTAGGGCAGCATCAAATGTACCCATTTTAATAGCCCATATAAGCACAGTAACCAAAATATCAGTTTAACAAATGCCCTTGTTGAAGTAGCTGAAAATAGTGTTTTTGTCTTGCATAAAATCACACCAGACCATCATGAGGCCAGATTAAGTGGATCCATCCACCCATTAGCACAATCGCTTGATCGGCTTTCATCAAAGTGGCCTCGTCCTGACCTACCAGTTCCACAATGACGCTGTCTGGGGTTCGTCCAGAAAACACAAAGCCAAGGTTTCGAGCCGCTCTCACCAGAGCTCCTTCATCTTGGAAGCAAAGAAAAGAAGTCAAAGTGCAATAGATGAACAACAGACATCTTCAGGCGCACAGGCAGATACGATGCCATCTACAGTAAATGTAATGTTTTTTTTTTAAATTAGGGCAGGATCTGAATGTTTCCTAACTGAACTGATTATAGGTCTGCTCAACTATGTTACTCATATTTTCAAAGCATTAGGAAACAGTAAAACCTCTCATCCAGGTCCAGTCAAATGTCCACTATTTACAGCACACACATTTTTTTAGCTACTTACTCATATATTTGGATCACAGCCTTATGTCTTGAAGCATAATGAGCTCATAACGAGGGTCATTTGTTTTCAGGAAGTTTACACACTGCTGCAAGAGGCAACCACTGGACCAAACCTGAGAGCTGTCAAACTAATGTGAATATGCTGCCTTTTTTTTTCAGAATACTTCTCATTTTAGTGTCTCTGAAAGTAAATATTTTTTCATGATTTTTTCATAATATTTAATTATATTTTTTCATGATTTTGTGGAGATAAAAACAACCATATTGAAGGGCATGTTCTATTGACTGACGGCTGTCTAAGTCTATTACAGCGAACAGTGAACGTGATAGACTGAGGATTAACAGTGAGGGTTAAGAAATCAAAGTGACATACACCATTCATTTTGTAAAAAATAAATGTGCCCATAAAATACTAAGGCCTGGAGGCTGTGGTGTGCTCCATTTGTTCAGGCACAGAGGTAACTAGGTTTGAAATTGAGATGTTTTCAAAGTTTGTGAAATGCCCCTGTAACCAGGTCCAGCAGTTCACTGTTTGCAGTTGCAGACCTGTAGTTTTGGACCTGGAATATTAGACCATTTGTGTCGCAGCAGTTTGGACAGAAATATAGTAAATGTTTCTCTGATGGCCATCAACGGTAATAGTTTCTGCAATTTTGACACTTTTTAAAAAATGTTTTCAATCATTGAGTGTTGAGTACTGAGTTCACGTTGTATCACTGTCATCTCATAGCTGCAGGCAAGTGGTCCTAACTGCTCCTTATTAATACATCAGATTTTTCTGGTTAAAGTATTGACATGTGAGTTTGTCTGCAATGCCTTCTACAGCTCAAAATGACAAATCTATATGATGTTCTATATAAGAGAATATTATCAAAATTGGTAAAGCTCCAGGTCAGGTTTCGTAAGTGTAGCACAGTTGGGAAAGATTGGTACAAACAATAAACGTGAGGACATTCAGCAACATGCTGAACTGGCGTGTGCATATTTAGCACTTGCATGTCTGAGTAAACATCACACACTGGGATAATGCCAGAGCAGCATACTGTATACCCAGAAGCAACTATAATAATAATCCACTAGTATGTGTAATACCTGGAGATGCAGCTTGGTAGGTGATTTTTCCATCCATGCGCTCGGGGACTGCAGTGTGACAGATGGCCATCATGGTCATGAACTCCAAGATAACAGCAGCTGTAGGCTACAGAAAGTAGAAAGGGCACTTTGACTTCTAATGTTATTTAAAAAAAAAACATATCACAGAAGCAGAACAACTAGAAACGCCTTGAAGACATTGTGGAAGAGGGAAAACAAAGGCAAAGAGAGCGCTGTTCTGACAGACTGATCAACCTGCATGACTACAGCTGGTGCACACTGAAAAAAAAAAAAAAAAAAAACACAGGACACACACAACCTGCTACAACCGTCATTACAAGTGTTGAACATGCAGTGAAATTTGTTTCAACCCGTTTATCTTTAAAAAGTCTGTTTGGAAATACTGTCTCATGTTTTTATTCTGAAAATGGCAAAACAGACTTTCATTGTTTTATTCATTCATGAAGAAAACTGGCAAAGCCTGGAAAAAAATGACACTGTCAAGTTAGTATCACAATGAATAAATAAACAAATACATATATATGTTACAGTGGAACACAACTAGTACAGTAAAAGATTCATAGTATAATGTAAAAAAATATGTATCAACGCTTCAGCCCTAAGATTGAAAATGACCGTTCATATGTTCCTCAAGTCTCCACAAAACCAGCCTGCGGTTTGTCAGTAAGTGAAATACATGTGGTCCAAGAACCCAACAGTCAGGTTTGATCTGACAAATGGCCGCTGGTGATAAGCCAATTGGATCACACAGAATTCTCCCACTAGATTCAAGGCTCAAGGTAGTGACACAGTTTTACTCATGCTTATTCATTCACTTTCCTTAGTTGGTGGGAAAAGAAAAGGCCAAATCTACATACTGAGAGTATTTTACATTAATGAGGGGAACAGTGTGACTAATTTGCCTTGGGGCGGACTCAGACAGGCATCTGCTGAGGCTCCTATCTGAGACTAAAAGTCCACCAGCTTGGAGTCTGAGGAGGAGATATCAGTAGCCTCCAGGGCCACATGCAGTCCACATAATACAGCAACAGTTCCAACTTTAGCCCGGCTGCAAACATTTGTTAACAATGAGCAACCGCTTATGAATAAAGTTTTCACAAACCTGCAGTAACACAGAGAATACACAACAGCTCTTTCAACTAGAATGATCACCCCTGCACAATACTACCATAAATGGTAAGATATAGCCGTGCTTTTAAGTGATGGCTTAAAAGTGGGCGCTTCACTCGCCTTCTCAAACAAAAAGCTGTGTACTCTTGCATGTTGTTATTAAAGCTATTGTTTCTGCAGGCTGTTAGAACGAAGATGAGAGGAACAAAGGAGAAAATAAATGATCTGGTCAAGAGGGGGTAAATCAGAGGGCCACTTGTCAGCAAAGATACAGTCCAGGTGGTTGAGAGGCCCTTCTGTCTCCTAGCAGCATGCTAATTTGGTCTGGGTTGACATGTATCCTCTGAAAGACGTTAGCGTGTATGTGTGTGTGTTGGATTAAGAGCACAATAGAGAGGAAGTGCCAAGTCAAGATATAGTCCAGCCAATAGCACCTCATAAAACCACAATTAGTTGTAAATGGTAAAATGATCCGCAGTTATACAGCCACTTTCAAGCTTATTGAGGTTCTACAAAGTGTTTTACTATTCTTATTCACACAAACACGGATTTTAAATACACATTTACATTTCAAATTTGAAGAGTATTTTCTCAACAATCGCACAATAATGAGCATGTCAGGGAGAGTGTGGGAGTTTAGTATCTTAGCCAAACACATGGACGCATCTTCAAGTTGAAAGATGGCCACTCTATAACCTGACCAAGCTGCGTTTAGCTGCAATCAAGCTGTTTTTACACAGTCAACCATTTAGATCATTTTTGTTAAATTTAGTGAGCTTTAAACAGGCTGGGAGGCATCTTTTTTTAACCCTTGGACACAGCCTTTGCTAAGCTAAGCTAGCGGTCTCCTTCCTTTATGCTAATAATAAAAAATAAAAAATATAAGTAGAAGTTCAATAAGTATAATAATATGTTTCCACGTGTAAAAGCAGACCATAAAGGTTTGGATTACATTGGTAAGGATCTTCACAAGGATGAAGCACAAATGCGTGATAAATCCAGGATGCTGGAAAAACACACTCGGCATAGAGTTAAGGCCAACTGAACTTTGCTCTGATGGCACAATTAGAAGTGACAGCTAATACCATGCTGGATCTGCTGCCAGCTATCATCCACTGACTCCTGGGTAACTTATGTCATGGCAGCAGTGACAGACACTCATCACTTCAGACATGGGCAGTGTGGAAAAAGCTGAGGGGTCAGGAGAGTATCAAGCAGAGAGCCTTAGCGTGGTAGTGAGAAAACAAACACCCACGAAGGCTGCTGAAACTCTGCAGGCATAGGACGTGTCCAAGGATCAGGAAAAGCTCAAGAGGATATGCTCACTTTTGTCAGGGCTGTTAAAACTACTCGCTGCCATCCCACCTTTAACAGTGCATTAACTTTACTTGCAGAAACAGCCTGCAGTCACAAAAAACTGTTAAATGTTAAAGCAAAACAGTGTTTAAGGGCTCCTGATGGTCACTGATTGTTTTTACTGTGTGGACGCTTTATTTTGCATGTACAGTAGTGCGCTGTTTGTAAGAGTGACATGTTGATGGTGTGTCAACTAAACTTTAGGTCTTCAAAGTTGGAGATAATGTTGTAACTTCATCTTTCTTTTGAAGACTTAAGCAAAATTTCCCTAAATGTTAAAACTATTAATTTACTAAGATATTTTCTTTGTAACAGTTATGTCCATCCATCCATTTTCTATACCCTCTTAATCCAATTCAGGGTTACAGGGAGGCTGGAGTTTATCCCAGCTGCCACTGGGCAAGACGAAGGGTAACCAACTGACAACTGAAAAGTAATCTCTGTTCATCAAAAGATCTTTCAAACAAAAATAACAGTTTTATGCCTTAAAATTGACTGGATGTAATATGACAACTTCAACTGAATATGTGCAGATATGTGAATGTGAAAATGAGCCTCCCCTCTGTCCCTTACACTTGCTTGGCAGCACTATCACACCCACAATTTAGCTAAAATAGCACAAGTAAACGAACCTTGTTCCTTATTGTCAGCTCTAACAGGTACTATCAAGTGGACCAGACTGGTTTCTTAGACAGAATTTGTCCTGCAAATTAAAAAGTACATAAGCACTACAACGTTGTGCATCATTCACAATCAAAAATCAACAAAGCAGTACAACTTCAGCCCAACACATTAATCATGAATCATTACTAAAATGCAGAGAGGCTGTGGTTTCAAACTGTGGTTAGTAATTAGCAGTGGCTGAGGGGCTATCAATATGAAGCCAAAGCAGACCTCAGACAAACTCAATGTGTGGAGAGATTCTGCTGTCATAACAAAGCAAACATCACAGTAAGATTGCTGCTTTCCCTGGGCGGCAAAACTCTATGTAATTAGATGTGACATTCTGCCTCCTCCGCTCTGTTCAACAGATGAGTGACTTGAGAGCCAATCAATCAGTCTTCACCAAATTCATGACTGCAGATGGTCGTTACTGCTCCTCTTAAGGCCTATAAACAATGACAAATGCCTCCGACTGTGTGTATTATAAGATAGATTGATTCTTGTCGGATCTCTTGTGGTCACATGGTTTTCTCACTGTTAGAAAAGCAAAGCTGTGAAAGAGGCTCATCTTAATCTTGTCAGAATGAGATAATTGGGATGTTCGTCTGTTTTTGTTTAGAGCGTTGTGCAAAGAAACAGTAATCCACCCCTAGCATGATTTAGTCAAACTGACATTAAGTTTACCGGTCTCCAAATTCTTCACAACACAACAGAGATAAATGCACATCAGACATTATCCATTCCATGAAACATCATGGCCATTTCACCATTTCTAAGACGTAACATACATGCCAATGCAGGCTACTTAAAATGGAAGGGAGACATGATGCAACCAAACCCAATTGGAGCCAAAATCTGTCTTAATTTGTCCTAAGCAGCAGCAGTCACGGGAGAAAGAGGATGGGGATCCCTGACATCACTTACGTGATTACTTTGGAGGTTTTCCAGTAAGCTTGGGTCATTAAATCCAGGCTCCTCTGATGAGTGTGTGCTGTGCCTGGAAAGAGGAGATGGAGATGTCAAAACACAAGCACACACTTTATTGCATGACCGTACAACACCAACAGCCAAGTGGAACACATTCTGACAGCAGAGTCACCTAGTTATGAACAAATGAATCGTTTTCATCATGATCACAGCAAATTCTGACAACAACAGACTTAAAAGGAGAAAACAACATAAAAAGGGCTCAGGCTTTCAGGCTTTTGATAGTTTTCAAAGTAAGATAAGAGACAAAAGTGTCTTTCAGGTATAGTCAGACACTTTCTTCTTTATATGTACTACTCCTTTGTAACAAAGCCTCCTCAGATCTACAGAAAATCCAGTGTCCAGTATAAATCAAGTATAAAATCAGTGATTTCAGGCTTATTTGATTGTTAAGTCAAGGAATGGCACACACCATTTTTACTAAAACCTTAAAATGAAATCTAATTTTTCTCTTCTACTATCTTGTCATCTACCATAACATACTGACATGGCTTTTATTATCAAAAACAGTAAAAATCCCCATGAATTGGGCATAATTCTTCTATCTGGGAGGGCAGAACCAATTCATGTTTGGCATCTTTCAGTGAAATGGAATAAATGACGGTCAAACTACACAGCTGACTGTAGATAAAAGATGGAGGTGGCCTCTGGGTCTGAGAAGCCTGTGAGGAAGAACCTTAGATATGCATTCAGAAGGAAGTGTGCATCTTCTCAGGTTAGAGAGACAGTATCGAAATCTGAGAAAATGATCCAAACCTCAATGCAGACTGGTCTTAAACTGTTAATAACGCAGCCACTGCTATATGCCAACAGTATTAATATTTGTTGAATCAAGCATCAACAACAATGCAGGCAGAATGCAAATGTCGATCCCTGGAATCCAGTAACGTGACAAATACTGACTGTTTGGGATTTTGCCAGTAGAGGCAGAAGCAGATCATCATTTGAGGAGGCAATGTCCTGCCACGGGGTATTAATATTTGATAACATGCAAAGAATCCATGAGCATACATTCATTCAGCATCATCATATTCCCTTCAGTTATTTCTGTGAATAATCAAGGCTGCTGCCCCTTTGCTTTAAGAAAGATGGCATCTAAAGATGACCACGAATCAAACCAAAGCCTGATAACTTACTGGGGCCACACAATTTAGAATATGACAAAAGACAAAATCAAAATGTTTAATAAACAACCAAAAGTCATGCTAAACTGAAAAAACTACATTTGGGTTTTCAGAAGAGTTCTGCTAGAAGAAAAACGTGTTTTTCAAAGTCTTTGTACAGTGGCTGCGGGCAGCGATTTTTTTTATGTAGCCACCAGCCACCAGCAGGGATCGATCTACGATTCTGGGATAAACAGAGTGCAATGGATCAGCCGGACAGCAGCTTTGCCTGTGGCATTAGGGTTTGATAGACACATTACCGAGGCTGCCATTAGCAACCATAAATCTTTCTAATCCCACAGGATATACTGTTCAGATCCCTGAGAGTCAACCAACAAGCCTGCTTGTAATTCTCCCATTTACTGCACAGATAACAAACATCTGGAGAGAAGGAAATAAAGGGAAAAGACAGAAGTCAAAAAGCAAGGCTGGAGACAAAATTGTGTTTTGCTTCCACTAATGTGTTGGAGGTTTGGAAAATCAATCAGGTTTTATCAAAATGTCAAAGACTTTGTGGAAAACAAAGTCAAAACATTCATATCATATAAAAACATGTGGAACTTCTGCCCAAAAACCTGACGGGTTATCTTCTTATTACAAGATCTATAGCGCCATCTTTTTTATTTCCAACCCTGGTACAAGGAAGGAAGCTCATCTCCACAGCAGAGGTATCGTAGCTCAACACGTCCTTTTTCTTGAGGTACGAAACAGGCTGAGAGTGAGGGTAAGTTATTGATTATCTGCCAGCACACAGAGGTCCTGTCGCTATGGGAACAGGGGTGCTGGCTGTTCACAGTCAATAAGCAGGCATCAGCTCCAGATCAATCCAATAACACGCAATGCTGTCCCATTTCCCTAAGGAGGAGGAAATTCTAAACCTATAAATGCATAACACAGTCTGCTAAACATGTATGAACCTGAACCAACTAGCCTTGTTTCATGTTCTTCTTTGTTTTAAATATCATCAAGCAACGAAACTCATCAATATTTCGGCTGATCCTGTATTCTTTAACCGTCTTATGTATATAAGGATCTAACTCAGCCATTTCAGTGAGTGAAAAAAAAATATTAAACAAGAAATATACTTTCATGGAGGCTAGCAACATCTTCTAAATCTGCAAAACTCGACAATCTGACACAGCGCATATTATAAAAGAGGCTCTGATTCCCCATGCAGAGAGGATGAGACACGCCCATGCTGCAAATGTCAACACCGAAGCAGATGGATCCCTTTCTGCGACTGTGTGAGTGAGTGTGTGGTGTGTGTGAGATAAAGGGAGAGAGTAAGTGGGGGGGTCGCCACCATTTCCAAAGTTAGTCTGATTTTTAACAGGAGAATGAGCTGCACAGCCTCAGCAAAACATTCAGTAACAAGTGGGGGGGGCTCAAGTAATCAAACCTGCTGCAGTACACATGCCCTCAGAGCCACAGTACTAGAATATACATCTAAACATTTAATCTGAAAAAAGCAGTGAGCCACATATATTCATAATAAATGCTAGCCCTTTCACATCAACAGATACACACGGTGATTCATGAGAAACAGTCACATACAACACGTCCTGAGAGAACAAACACACACTGAGGTATCGTGTTCAAAGTCACCACTTCCACAAGGCAAAGCAGCACTAATACATCACAAAAGCAGAGAAAACAACCATGATTTCAGACCCATCATCTTACCAGTCATCCTCTGCAAAACTACCCTCCTCAGCCTCAGGGACGTGACTGTTGGAGCGAAGGTAGAAACAAAAAGCATCTTCATGATAAAGTCTTTCGTTAGCATATTCTGGGAATGTTAAAATGCTAGGATTGGAGGTAAAATGGAACTGTTTATGAGGAAGATAAAGCGTGTGAGGTCGGATGACTACAGCTATCTCTCTAACCTGTTAATACTATCTGCACATCCACTTTATGTCAAGAGCTACATACCAACAGCACTAAATCTAAAATGGAGGGAAATGGAGAAACACTGTTTCTGTTTGTCCAGCTGTGTCTTTTTGGTTAATTCAGCCAGAAACTGGAAAAGGTTGCATGGAAATAGCCTCACACTACCATAGAACCATCCCTTTCCATTTTCTGTTCTATAAAAGGAGTAATTAAAGAGGATACAGTTTCTTAATTTGTGAGCTTCGCTCGTGCTGGCAGGCTTTAGCTGCTAAAGCCGCCCCAGCCAGCCCTGCTCTCTTCACTAATCACTACTACACCATTAATATACCTCTGCAAATTCAATTATTCAAGCATTAATAAGTCACTTATACATATTAGAGCTCCTCATAATTCTATATATGCATTGGTATTACATGAAAACTGGCTGTTTTTTTGTTTTTTCTTCTGATTTCAGCAAAAATGCTGTAAGCAGCTCTGCTGTGACTGAAATAACCTAAATTCAATAAAAACTAGCCAATGAAAATAAAGTTTTCAACAATCGCCTCATCAGAATGGACCAACAGAGAAGGCCAGGGGTGTTTGTCGGGGGATTTACAGCGTGATTTTTGAATAGATGGTTAACCCCTCAGGTGGTTTAACTCTCCCAGCCAGATTCATGCATGGCTCACGATGAGATTGTGCCCGTAAGAGCGACCAGAACAAGCTGTCCATGGCACAGCTGCAAAATGTTCATATTTGAGAATAAAAATGTGTGTCGTGGATTTCTCCATCAGTTAGGTTTGTGGTGGTCAGAGCTGGGCCTGCTGTGAGCAACTGTTAGCTCTCAGGCTATTTACTGAACATGATAATAATGTGCTTCAAGGATTACTGAGTAATATTGATCTGAAAAAAAAAGGAAAAAAAAAAGGCAGACTGAGCTGGAGTGGGTACTCCACAATCTAAAACCGTACGCTCTGAAAAGAGGTGTGAGGTCACGCTGGACAAAGGTTTTGAACATTTGATTATTTCATAGCCCAGATTATTCTACTATCTGCAGACTACCTGAAGTGCAGGCTTTGTTAACAGTAAAAAGTGTACAACACTGAACACGTCAGCTCTCCATTTGATTTGTAATATGAGACTTTAGAAAAGACGCATCATTATGTGCAATGACACAAACAAATCAGTCTGTCTCCTCACATTCTACAATCCAGTCCTAGACTTATTCATCAGTTACAAATAAGTGAAGCATGTACAAAACAGGATGCAGCCAACAGTGACAATTTATTTTGAAATATATGTATAAAATCAGATCTTGATTTTTTGTGTGAGTTTGTTCCATTGAACGAAATAAAAAGGAAAAATAAACACTACGGCTTCACTGTTGCCTTTACATATAAACACCCAGGACCATTCGCAGTGCCTTACAGTCGTACTAACAGTATTTTCTCCTTCAGATCTTAAATCCAATCCAGTGGAATTAATTAATGTCAACACCCTTGGGGATGGCTTTATTAATTACAGCAGCACTTAATTTGTGGTGAGGCGCACATGCGGGCGGCAGCGTCACGACGACTTTCTGTGTGTGTGCTGTCAACGAATTACAAGTCGTGGAACTAAACGCAGGCTTGTACAATCATTTGTATTTATAGATGCCTGTTTTATTTTGGTATTTACTCAAATGATCTCACTTCTTACAAAATATTAACAACACTCCCTGAAGTAGAACCTGATGGTTAAAAATGTTTTTTTTTTAAGTAAATTAATCCCAGAGTTTAAAGTTGAAACGAAAAATGTCTTGCAGCACAATACTTTTATTTGTACTTCCTGACTGACTCAAGGATACAGTATTTATGATAAGAAAATGAAGTACAGCTTGTATTTAATACAGAACAATGACCAATAGAGTCTACTGTTTTTGACCTTCCCGTCTCTCATTCTGAGAACTTTAAAGTCTCTAAAAGAACCTGTCCTCCTCTCGTGTGCTATGAAACACTCATCCATATTCATTAGTTGCATAAGGAGCCCTAATTTCAGAGAATCAAAGCAAAATGTTTTTACTTTGGAAAAGACAAGCTGTCAGCTGCTTAACTTCAGTTTTGGAGGGAGTGTCTGACCTTGACTGTCAGCCTGCTTGACCCATTTAAATTAGTTTAAGAAAACATGCCAAAAAAAAAAAAAAAACTATCACACCTGCCTTTAATCAGCATCAGCAATCCCAAAAACACATCATCAACATTTAAAAACATTTAAGTAACTGTTGACCTGGGGACCGCCAAAGAGAAGCTGTAAGTGTCGTCAGTGGGCTCACAATCGCAGTCTAATGAGAGCTTCGAGCAGTAAGAACTCCAGATAAAATGCTGTCTTTTGTCCTTCAGTATGCACTTCATCAATCGCACTTTTAATTGAATCCTAATGGGATTAATCATGTACTGTCACGCCTGCACTTGCTTTGCTTCTCTGTTCGCCCACTTGTTTTGCATCCGCTGAGGCTAATTATCGATGCATTGCATTAAAATCAGAGGGAAAGACACTACGGATTGATTTATGAAATTTTAAAATGTAACTGAAAACGTTCTTTTTTTATTTACCGTAGTCTTAGAGCTGGATTATTAACACTGTCTTTATTTCTGTGTCTATAATGACATACTCTATAATGTGTCAACACTGTTATATTCTGGATCACTGAGAGAAAAAAGCTCTCACAAACATCTCTGACGTAACAAACGATGAACAAACGACTGCAAAGAGGATAATAGAAAGAGCCTTTGCTTGCAAATGTCTGTCCATGTTTTATTTATAGTTTATGTTGAGAGGGGCATTGAGGCAGCTGCTAATGAGAAGGTGAGGGAGGAGAGAAAAAACGCCAGATGTACTATGATGCACACTCTGCATTTAATGAAGGTGATACGGGAGCCAACGATAGAGGAAGCGAGGGAGAAGGCAGGAAAAGTGAAACGAGAGGCGAAAACAGGACATACCCATAGGCCACACCGGCGACGGTGCACTTCTTAAACTGCATCACATTGCAGGTCAGCGTTCCCGTCTTGTCAGAGAAAATGTATTTTACCTGAATGGGCAGAGAAACAGTTCAAGAGTGCACGGTTAATTCCAAAAGAATGAGCTCAAAATAAAGTTAAATTCAAAGTGTAGCGTTTACCTGGCCTAATTCTTCGTTAAGGTTGGAGGTGCGGGCCATAGCAGGTGTGTTCGTGGGCTCATACAGCATATCAGTGTCCTAAAACACACATCGGATCCTTAAATCACACTCCACAGTACAACGTTTCCACGCAGTAAACTTAAAAGCAGCTGAATTTTGAGAAAAACAACCCCAGCGCTCTTTTCTCTCATTCTCTTTGGGAAATACTGACCCACCTGGGACTGAAAGCTGATGTTTGAAAGTCAAAGAGACCCACTTTGTGCCCTTGTTTTCAATCAGCTAATATCTTGATGAAACATAAATGCCTCATATACCACATTTTTTGTGGGATTTTTTGCTCAGGTCGTGAAGAAACATTAAGATATGTCTCCAAAAATCCCATTACTGCTACGTCATTACACTGCGAGTAATGTTTCATGTAAAATATAAATGTTGAAATGTTTAAACTGTTCTGCAAACGAGATGATTTCAGGACAACAAAATGGTAGCAGTTGAATTCATTAATATCAAGAGAGCAGATGTACTTAGTGTACTAATGCATGTTACGCTCTGAGAACACCCAAAAATATAAAAAATAAAATCTACACTAACGTAGATGGCTATAGTTCTTGCAATGGACATGTCGCAAGGTTTTATCTTCAGCCGGATGCTCTTTTAATCTTCCTGCCAGTCCTGCTAAAATATCCAAAGTTGTTTTTTTTGCACTTGCTTGTTTGATTGTAATTGGAATCAGTTTTAATACCGATTGTAGCAGCAGACACCATCCCTTTTTCCCTTAGTGTCGGAATAAACTGTACTGGAAATGTAGCAATAATATACATCACATGTAACTGTGCATGGATTTGTTATGCATGCTCCTTTTTAAAGAGTATGTATCCTAAAGCTGAGCTCAGTTAAACCGTTCACTGTAGCCTCAACTTACCCAGTTGATGAAAAAGGCTTGGGTGAATTTAATAACCTCCAGGGTGACCAGGAGACTGATGGGTATCAGGTTGTTGAAGAGGATAATGAAGGTGAGGAAGTTGAGGCCAAAGTTTGCAGCCCCGCCATCTATCAGGGAACAAATTTTGGACAAAGGGAAGCGATACACAGGACACCCGTCAGTGGTGGTTTGTAAATATCAGTTAGTTAAATGAAAAAACCCAAAGCTACATCCAGCTGATGATCAACATTATCCCAATCCAGAGAATGTTTTGGGCTAATGTCGTGCATTAGCTGGAATTAACCTTTTCTTCCACCCAACCTCATTCTTTTATAACTCAACCGATTAGTAATCCAATTTAAAGTCCCAAAGATTCAAAGTAGCGATCGGGGACTGAAGTATCTCATTAGTGTCACAGCAGCAGCCTTGGCATCCAGCATGATCCAGGCAATGATTTCCACAAAGCACTATGCAAAATGATGCTGGTCCCGCAAAAGCCCCAAAAAACTGGTAATGATCAACATGTAACCCCAGTGACAACAAACATGAAAACAGGAGGGATGTGATTTACCTTTCCTCAGCTTGCAGGAGGTGCAAATGTTACCTTCCTCAACCCAAGCCTTGAGATTGGCTTTGTGGTTTAGAGGGTCAGCCCTTCCCCATGACAGAAGGATTGCAAAACAAAAAACTGAATGGCACAAAGAAAGTGGCAGAATGGAAGCTACTGCTACTACAACACATATAGGAGGGAATTCTTTTTTAGAAGTGGGGGGGAAGACAAACATTTCAGATGCTCTCAAGACAAAGGAGGGAGATTCAGTCCATAGCACATTCTCAACCAACAAGAAGTGAAAAAGAGTGGGCGGATTATGCAAGTTGGGTGTTAATGATGATTTCTGCATCACCTCATTTCACTCATTTCAAGAAGCCGGCTAATTATGATACACAGAACTGCTGGTATCATATGAGAGAGCGATACTGGATTGAGAGTCATTAAAACTCTAATGAGTCACAAAACTGCAAAAACCAGATGATGTCTTTTCTTTGTCTCTGATCTGTCATTTTAAAGTTGGTATCTGATGTTACGAGCATGTTTGCACAACCAAAATCAGCAGGAAACTGTATCTAACCCGATCACACAATCATCTCATTTTTGTGAACTTTTCATCAGTTGCGAACGTTTACTGATGAGAAAAACAGCAACTTTTGAAAATCATGCTGAAAGCAAAAAAATATATATATTTTGCCATGCTATCAGGTGAGTAACATTTTGCAGAGACAGTCTACATAAATTCAGGGACAGGGTTAAAAGTTAATAATTATATTTCTGCTTAAAAACAGGCTCTTCTGCAACATTTCTGGTCAGGACTTTGACTTGGTCAATCTAAAACATGAACCTGGTCTAGCTCCACACTCGCTGTTCAAGCCAAAGGGACAGACCAGGATACTGCCATAAGGTTTTCACACTGCAATGCAATGCTAACCTTTCTGCAAACACCAGTTTTATTCTCAAATCAAACGTTAATCCTAGAGCTTTAAATGTTTTGGCCACTCAGAGTTATGCAATATTGGACCAATTTATTTAATTGGAAGAATCAACAAGTGTAATATTTAGTCTCATTTCTTTAATTGGGTTATCTTTATTGACTTTTAGGACCAGAGTTAAAACCTGAAGTTTTTGCTGAACTTTTAAAAAAGAAAAAAATCCCCACAGTTACTATATTAACTGGCCTGAGTGAGGAAGACAAACTTTTGCTCTTACAGTCTGCTTTAGTTGTCACAGCCTTAATGCACCAACCATTCTGCGTTTTGAACAGGTCAGTCAAAATTTTGCTTTCAAGCGCCCTTCATAATCATAATAATTCTGTGATATATGGGCATGCGTGATGGGGCCTAGGCTGACTCCTTTTTCTGCCTGCACTTATTGTACAAATGCTGATGAGCAAGTGAAGTTCTGATATCTCAGGAATACAAAGTGGTGCGAGCAAAATGAATGTTTAAGATATGACAATTTCTCCACCTCTCTTTTGTCACAGGTTGGATAACATGCACTGGACAGAGCCTCAACAACTCCTTATGGAAGTAAAATCATTTCAAGATGGACGCTTGCTTTATAACTTACACTTTCCCCATCTGTTGAATAGAGGATCTTTTAGATGAAGGTTTTAATACCACCGATGACAATATTGAAACCTTCTGAAAACCAATAGAAGCCAAAACAACATTTCATCAAGAGACCATGTAAGTCGTAATGCAAGCTTAAATTGACCAGGGCACAACCTGTCCTACACAGGCCTATCAGGGTACAGAGTAATGGCCAGGGTGTCATGATAATCACTTTGCATACCAAGTTCAGAGCGTCATCTCAACAGAAATAAGTCAGAAGCTGCACAGGTCACATTTTGTTTGGTTTTAGAATCTTTCAGAGAAACTTAACGAGAAACATTTGATATACTTATTTGAGAATACGAGTAAAAACTGAGCTGGTTGTCAGCTCTCCACCCCCCCTCTCTGTCTGTCTGTCCTTTTAAAAATCCACACAAGAAAATAGGACGGCAGAGGCATTCAGAAAATGTCAGCTTTTGCCCCTTGAGGTTGCAACACATGTTGCACGTGTTGTGTTTAAGCCATAAACACATATAAGCTTCCAGCTATTAAAAGCTTCCTGTGCACAACTTTGTCTGATATACAGTCAAAGCAAATGCTGCTATTCATTTCTTACTAAAAATGAGAGGGGGAAAGATGGTCTGAAGCTTGGAAACTGCAAAGCGTTTAACGTGGCACAAGAAAAAAAATGGAGGAAAAGTGAAACACTGTGTGCATGAGGCACTGAAATTAGACAAAGGTATAAGAGAGCTGGAGGGGAAAAACCTATTGTTGGATCCCTGGTATGTGCTTGTCCATGGCATGGGCCCATACAAAGTAGGGCAACCATATAGGGGGCGAGGGTAGGGGGCTTCATTTGCTTAGCAAAGGCAGAGCTTCAGTAAGGGGTTAGTAAAGGAGGGTCATTCACGGATGGCCAAGGCTTTTAAATGGTTGTTACCTGGAGCTGTTAAAAAACGACAACAAAGAAAACAACAAAATCAAACAGAACATTAGAAAGGAACGAAAAAGTACAGCAGCGCAGTGATATTCAACCATTTCTTTTTCAATGAGACTCATTCACAAGACATTTATGCATGTCACAGCTGTGTTTTCTCACTTAACAAGGAATTCACTTATTCCCACATTGCCACATATTTCACTTGTAATACAAAGCAGAATTTAACTGAGGCAACATAAAACGGCACGACACACAGCAGCATTTAAGAACTTAAAACGACAAAGAAATAAGCTGATATGAACAAGTGAGATAAAATATGTGGAATATGTTGTGAAGCCAGAGCTGTTGGGACTCTTACAGTTGAGATCCATGTACCAGGCATCATTGCCGTACTGGTACTTCCAGATGGTTTGGCCAATAGAGCAAACCAGGGAGATGGCCAGCAGGCAGCCAAACAAGACAAGGATCTGAAAGTTGGTGATGCGCTCCACGTTGGACAGCTTCAGAGGCGGCCGCGTGGAATTCTGAGAAACACATGACAAGTTGTGGCAAAAACCAAAACGGGGAAGTACGACAAAACTGCAGTGTTCGGTTTCTGCTCAATGACAGGAAGAGCAGTTAGTCCATCTGAAGCCTTGTAACAAGACTAATATTGAGAGAGAGTATTTTACAGTTAGCTTTGCAGATTTCGCTCATATGGAATTGCAGCATAGCCCACAAAGCACCAAAGAGATTTTTACATTTTCTCTAGCATTTCTTATTACTTCATCAGACTTTGCTCCATTTGCACCAAGTGATGAACTGTATAAATGTGGCTTTACCTGCATGAGCTTCGTATCATGTCCTGTGTAGACCACGACACCATGGACCCACTGTGTGTTCCTCAGCTGGGCTCCTCTCAGTAAGATCTGGTCTGGACCTAGAGGTACCGTGCTGTAAGAAACATCACTAACATTAGTGTAGCAACTTAATGTTAGTGATTGACCCCATCCAAGCCTTAAGGGTTTGGGATTAAAGCTACATTCTAGTAAATAAAGAGAAAATCTCCATTCATAAATATGAAAAGACTGCAAAACTGTTAACCTCCTCAAAATACAACTTTTAAACGCAATATTTGTTCAGGAGGCCTCAAACCTCGAGATCCAAATCATTAGAACCTAAAAGCAGCCAAACAGCTTTCAATCCAAAGCCTCCAGACAGCTGTGTAATTAAATATAACTGCAGCAGGTCCTTTGTTCAACAGAGAGATAAAACATGCTCCTGTTTCTCCTGGCTAATGGGCTACTCAGATGGTAAGAATGGCAGAGAGTGGCAGACATGCCACCCTGCAACTGAGCCCACCTGTGTCCATCCAGACGGATGTTCCCGATAAACTCATAGAGATGGAGGTTTGGGTTTTCACACTCCATCCGCCCAGAGAGACGCATCAGGTTGTCAATTTCCTTTATGTCTGCTGTCACTTGGAGACCCTGTTGTAGTTAAGACAGCAGGAAGGCAGTGTTACTTTTACTTTTCAGTAGTCGTTGTGTGGAAAATGACTGGTACGTAGAAGGGCTTAAAGAAACGGAATCACCTGTCTGATTTTAAGGTTTGTTTCTCCATCCAGATTAGATGTTTCGATGTAGCACATACCCTGTGGTTCACTGTTGTTGAGGAACAGGACATAGACACTTGGAGTAAAATCATAATGTAACTGTAAACTACAGTTCAGTGTTACCACACACTATTGTTTACTTGATATCACTTGTTCATTGTTTTATAAAATCATAATTTCATATTGTCTTGAAGAGTATAACAATAAGCTAAATATCAATTCCCAATAATGATAATAATTTACAACTATTAACAGTAATCTGAAACTAGCTGTGTCAGAAAAAGGGGCTAAAACAGAACAACAACAACTAAAAGGCTCGAGCACCGCAAACAAAGATGCTGCATGCCAGCAAAAACTGCCATCAATATTTTACTGACACTGTCCATTTGATGCCTAGTAAACATCCATAGGACAGACAACTTCTTTGTTTGGTGCTGCTGCCTCCCCTGAGTTTAACTGTCTTTCAGAAAAAGCTAAAATATACTGAAAAGGGACAGAGAGTGGACAGAGAGAGAAGAACCATCAGAGTGGGGTGACGGGAGCGAGCAGGCATACCAAGCACCACAATGAAAGCAGACGAATGGGCCTGAGACAGACTCGGGCACAGGGACACAGAGCATGCCGGTGGTTAAAAGGTGAGCTAAGTCGCTGGTTATTCATACCAAAGACACTGAAATACCACCACAAGCAGAGCAGGGTTTTAGAGTGTCCTGTGGTTAGCCACTGAATGAGAGCTTCGATTAATTAAAATGCACACATTTTTTATTTTGTGATGGCCAGAAAATCAATTTTAATAATCTGTACCCTTCATAAAACAGTGACATACTGCCTTTGTACTGATTGTGAATGACTCGGCTGCACGTAGGCTCATTCAAATACCAGTAACATGTTAACATGACTCCAAGATGGTTTCTACTTTTTCATCTTGGAATGTGACGACATGCAAACTGTCAGATCAAATTAAATTGTTGCATTCAGTGTGCCATACAAGCCATGCAAGGGCAAGAATATGGAAAATTCCCACCCAAAAGACAGCATGAACATTAACAGAAGGAGCATGTACTAATACGCCATGTCTCCATTCACTTTAAGCAGTGTCAGACAAACATTTAAAGGAGTCTACAGTTGAGCTGTAAAACAAAACACTGCAAGATAAAATCAACAGCTAACAGGTATGACTGCCAAACCACAATTTCGGAGAAATGTAAAACAAACAAAGATGTTGTGTTCTCTGGCATTTGGTTACTGCCAAAATAATCACAGGCCCCTTCTTTCCTCTAGAGTGAACATTAAAATCTCTCTGTAATGTCAGGAGAGCCAAGACATCTCATCCCAGTCAGTACACACAGCCCTCATCTCTCCCACCGCCGTTTTGTTGCTGGTTTCCTGACCTGGACGACAGAATGACGAGGTCAGCCGGGAGGTGATCCCCGTTTGCAGCTCTGACTACTTCCCCCACAGCCACCTGATATTACCAACCACACACCAGCAGGGGGCGAGACAGAGGAGGTGTGGCAGTTGTTTGCACAGGACGCAGGTGTGGAGAGGATGGAAGGGGTTGAGAATGGAGAGGATGAAAAAACACAGAACACAAGTGGACAAACAGAAAACATACAAGGGGAGAAAGACAACGGGTTCAATTTTTGGGAGATGTGAAGAGCACAATGATCAGTCCTGTATGATCAGCTATGGTTGGTCATCTGTTCTCTTTTTCACAAACCATTTGGAGAGATGCAACACAATGAACTTGCTATTTGGCCGTAGCTGATGTGCCAAAAGCTCTTTTTCATATATCGTAAATGGTGTCACCAAATTTGTATTTCAATAAAGTTTGTACAAATAACAAAAAACTACTCAAAAGTCAAATTCATTGCAGATCCAAATGGCTTTTGAAAAAGTGAAGGAGATAAACAGGTTTATGATGACGTGATTGGTCAAATCTAATTAAAAAAACAAATGCATTTTAAAGAAATCACATCTGACCCACCTAAGGAAATGATGGTTGCTCCATCAGGCAGCACGACATCCTATCATATTCAATTGCTTAAAAATCATGTTTTATAACGGATTACATAAAGCAGGGTGGTTAATCTGTTTTATAATCTGAAATGTTGGCCTGATGTGTTATTGAACCATCACTTCTTTACAGTGAGCTAAGAGACAGCAAGAGGAAAGAAGAAAGAGGGAGAAGATCCCCGCAGCCAGCAGCAGGGAGGAGTCCTGTACCTGGATGATAAAATGACAGCATCCGCAGGAACGAAATCACTGCCATTTACTCTAATAATATCGCCCACTTGAACCTGTGAAAATAAACTGGTTACTGCTGTTGGGTAGCCAATAAAACAGCACAGAAAATGCAAGATTAACATTAGAAGTAAAGAATTACAGCCAGAAAAAGATGGATGAGTGCAATAAAAGAACAGAAATATAAAATATGGATGACAAGACAATGAAATGTTGGATTCTTCTTTCCATTACAGATGAGCTTAGCACAACCTACGTTATGAAGTGACTTCAGCAGAGAGAAAAATAATTCTTAATAAAACCCTTAAGTAAGCCATGAACCAATATTTGAATGCAACGTGGACATCAGTAACACTCAAGAGAGAAAAATCCATTTTTGCTGTAAAAGGAACGCCTAACAAAAACTTGAAGACCAAATAGAATTTGGGACAGAAGACACTTTTACAATATGCATGATGAAGAGGCACGAAAATGATCAATAATTTAAACTTGGGCTTTTTAGAGGATCCACCATGTGTAAAAGAGATAAGTGGTACAGTGAGCTATTTTTACCTGTGATTAATTAATTATGTACAGGGACAGTAATTCCAATTAGTGAATGAATGTAGGGATTGTTGTTACTGTTTGTACAGTGTGACCAATGTGATGCTGATTTTTGCTGTGATAACCAATTATATTCTTATACAATATATGTGGGTGAAAATGTTTGTTTTCTTCTGAATATATTAACATTTCTACCAGCCAGGAAGTTGAAAGGAAACATGATTACACTGAACAAATCCACAAGTAGTTCACCTAAGAAAATCATGTCCCAGAGAGCAGGTTACAGCTAGTACTGCCCTGCTAAATGAAAAATGTAGCATTTCACAGAGGGAGCAGTGTTACCAATTAGGTCCAAATGCAGCTTTATTCTGCACTGCCTGGTGTTTTGTCTGCACGCCCTGTGCTTTTAGCTGAATTGCTCCAGCCACAGAAATTAAACAGTTTCATTATGAGTGAAGAGCAGAAGTTGCTCTTTGTCCTCCAGCCTCGCCTTCCAAAGATCATCCACATGGAAACACTGCATTAATTAGCTTAGGCTGCATACTAGAGGGGGTCAGGGCGTGAAGGTGTGTGTGGAGAGATCATCAGTCTCGTCTCTGTGAGAGAACTTTCTCCAAATAACAACTGTACAATTCAAGAGCCAAAGATATGTAATATGTGAGCAGCTTTGGGTGGGTTCATACCTTCTCCCAGTGCACGATCTCCCAGGCACCATTCCTCAGCACTGTGGTGAGTAACAAGAGCGAGTCAGGAGGGGAAGTTACAGCAAAACAGAAGCAAAAACACCAAAAAATACATATTAAAAAAAGAGATAACCAGAGCTGTTAATAGAAAGCACAATTATGTACACTGGTACAATTAGGTTTTTATTAAGACCTGCTTTCTTGATGCCAACAGTACACCCATAAAGTTCTTTGCTAATCCCTAAAGAAGAAAAAGTTTTCAATACCTTGACATTCCTTTTTGTTGACAACATTGTCGGCTTTGTGACGTTTCTGTAAAGAAAAAAAGGAAACCACTGTTCACCTCATGAACATATTATATTCTGACGCACAGTCATTAAAACAAGAAAGAAAGATGAGACCTCCACTTTTGAAATGCATTCAATATTCTATCAAAAGCAGCACAGCACAATCACAGCAGCACGTTATCACACATGTGGTCCCACCAGGAGTCCCAAATCCAAGTAAATCTGATGCTTAACTCTGAGCAGTTATCCCTACAGGGTCACCTGACAGACGGACCAATCATTCAGAATTAAAGTGGTGATATAAAGACGGTCACGTGGCCTCTAACGAGTAAGGATGCTGGCATCAATAGATTAATATGCCTTGATTAGTTGGCTTCAACATATCAAAAGAGATTTGCTGCTTTTCGCTGTTTTACTTGATTACAATTCGTTTAACTTAAGCATTTGATGAGTTCTTTATTTTCCTTTTTTGACAATTCATGATTTAGCAGGTTTATTTAGAATAAAAAAAACTTGAATTTGCAGCCACTTCTGAGACCTTTACATGCACACAGCACCAACCTAAAATCTACACAAACCGCTCCGTGTGACCAGTACGAATCAGCACCATTACTTCCCCTCGTATCCTGCTTGTTGGCTAAACAATTATGCAATCAACTGTGACTTCTGCAGCTGATTTCAAAGGACAGCTTGTCAAGTAGCATCATGCTGAGTAATAATGTGTTGCTGCATCCTTCATTAATATGATCACTGAGTTTTAAAGTTGAGCTCCTGAGAGCTATGAGTGCTCTATTTGATTCGCAAGGAGAAGCCCTATCCACTCACATTTCTGCTAACAGCCCATTTACAACAAGAGGAGATCTATTCTAGTTCAGTCGAACTCTATCCATGTAAAAAAAAAAAAAAAACTATCCATGTAATTTGTCCACACTGTACTCAACATGTCAGGAAATTAAAAGAAAAGTTTTTGAGTGACTCACTAAGAAAAGAGGCAAACTAGCAAAACATCTGTTTAATTAGAACTGCTTTCAATTTGGTCAAATCAAAACGTGGTGTTTCGTTATTTGTTTTCAGAAGCTTGTTTTTGGTCTTTAGTCTCATCCACTCATTAGTGCACCTTTATCTGATTTTATGTTTCAACAGCTCTTCTTTTTGTGGTATCCTCTGGGTTTAGAAACCTGTGTGGTTGACATGCAGCACATGACTCTGGCTGGAGTCGAACCAGGACAGCTGCAGCAAGGACTCAGAGCTTTAGTAGCTGGTGCTTACTCTGCCAGGTGAGAAGCATTGTGCCCCTAATGTGTCCATTTCTTGTAAATCCATCCTTTGCATGCTCGCCTTGAATCGTATTTGATTTAATATCCCTGCATGCTGTAGTGTCTAATGAATAGGCTGGCTGTGTCACGTGGCTTCAGCCATTCTCAGGCTGCACTATGCAAAGTTGAGACCTTTACAAAGCTCATTCATCATGCTCTATGCAAGAGTTGTCAGTCAGTTTCATTCATCCACACTATTTGGGGTCTGCACCATCAGACCTCACTCTGCTCAGAGAAGTGTAGGAGGAGCAGAGCTGCATTTACATGAGCAACTCCACAACTTATGCTGCTTTACAGTCTTTGAAAATGTGCTGTGCCTGCCTCTAACACTGCCTCTGTCCCAGTGGACTTGAGGAAAGGGAGATGCACTGGCACTGTATTGAGATGATGTGTGTAATCACAGTGCAGTAGAAAGTGAGTGGCGCACAGAGGTTATGCGTAAGTACTGCAGTATCGAGCCTCTGTAGGCTTGAAACATACAGAGGAAGTATAAAAGAAGTGATGATAAAAGCAGCATCTGCAGTGTCTTTGGTCTTCCAACTGTTGTTTTCTTTTCACTGCAACAAGGAGGGCACGGAGCAACTGTAAAACTCCGTGAAACTACACATCGCACTACTGTAAAAACACACTGTAGCTCAATTTCACACTATCATATTCCAATTTTGGTGACATTTTAAGCTGAAAGAGAGCCGAGGTATGCTGAAGAAACAGCCTAAGCCTGCTGCTGCAGAGACAGCCGGCAACAAAGGAAGGCATGTGCTGTATGGTGTATGTCTGTTGTGCATGATTCATGAAGTTAGGGGTCGATGTTGCTCTGTCAGGTCAACTTGTGAGGGACAGCACAGCACAGGGGACAGACGTGTGTGCAGGTGACCTTCAGCAATAAAGACGGAGTCATCACGGCTCCGTTCCCATGTTTTTCACAACAGGCCAGGAGAAAAAGTGCTGTGCTGGTCCCTTCAGCACACGATAGAAGCTTTAGTATAGGGTAACTGCCCACCGGGACCTGCACAGAGGATCGCATTGCAGGGTCGCTGCAATACAGTAGAATGCAACATTCTCTCACTTTGCTCAGATGGACTCGAGTTTATCACTCATCAACACCAATGCAGCTGACCTGATAAAAAACATTTAACTGAAAAGAAAAGAATACTAAAACCCTCCTTTTACACGGAATAACCTGCACAGCCTTTTCTCCATAAGCATCTGTTCAACAGCTCAGAGTCGCTCCAGGGCAGACAGTCGCTTTGTTTTGTTAGTACTAACTGCCTTTGTGAATGAGCATTCAGTAACTAGGTTAATCGAGTACTCGGGTGAAGTAGGCACAGCTGTGACCCCCGTATTGAATGTGTACGTTTGCTTATCCGATTCTGATGTTGTGACTTTATGTTAGGGAGCATCCTGCTGTGGTCGCATGACCATAGCTGGTTTGGTTTTTTTTGTTTGGACAAAGAATGGCTCTGCGTTATTTTTGCTAAGATAACTACATATGAGCAACACTTTTCACACGCTATAGGATCCAATTTAAAATCAAGCCAAGAAAAATGTTACAGAATCAATAACAGAAGGACAAAGAGCTACAAAGAGACTCTTTAAAAGATTGAAACTAATCAGTATCAAATAATAGTCAAAGAGTACTTGACTTACCAGATCTTCAATTATCTCCTTGACAGCAGCCACCACAAGGATGAAGAGCAGCGGCACCAGTGTGGTCCAGCGACCAGTGGGGGACACGTCTGGGATTTGCTAAAGGAGACAAAACATGGGGAACTTAAGTTATTGCAATTCTATTTTTCTGAAAATACGTTTCTGGGCACATTTGGAGCTTGAAACAACACTGGTTTATGTCACAGTCCCACTCACTCTGCCAATGTCTTTGTTGGTAACCAGAAAAAAGATAAAGGAACGACACAGTCCTGCAGAAAAATGTTGCCCAACAGTGTGGATTATTTTTCATGAGTTAAATGCAAGGTCTCGTTAGATCATTTCTCAGTTTGTGAGCAATCAGTCAAGTTTTTGTCCGCACCAACAACACGGATAAACATCCATCTGATGAAACTGAAGCAGAAATCATTTCAACAAACAAGGGAATTTTATTTCTTTTACACGTTCTTAATGCATTTTAAAATGCTAAAATGTATATTGTGTCATTTCATTCTCAAGAAATATCCATGAGTCACATTGTTATAATGTTCATTGATTGCATGCAGTGAGTCTAGCAGCAACACAACTATGTTAGAAAACAAACAAGAGCCTACTCAACATTTTAATGTGAACATGTTGCTACCAGAAATTCACATCCTAATTGTTAAATAACTTTACAATTAAAGCTGAGACAGGACCACGGGCAGCCAGTGTTATGCTCTTGGAAGGAAACTTGGATGAAATTGATCTTTTGTCTCTCTCATCTACATAGATGTTTTATTCAAGGTCACAACATCGACAGAGCAGGTAATGAAGATTCACACTGGCGGCTTTTCAAAGGACACAGGATAGAGTTCTTTCCCATCAACAGAGCTCTCGTTAACATGGGATAGTCTGTCAGTTCACATATGTAGAAAAACTGAAGTCTTTTCGAATGTTCTCGATTACCTGTTCTCTCCTGGAAAGCTTTGAACACCTGAGATTCAGATTTCTGCTCTTAAATCATATAGTAAACTTTGGTGGTTCGAGCTTAAGGTGTTCGTGAAAGGAATTCATGCTGGCTTAAGCAGGCAAGCCACTCTAAACTCCCTTAGAGGTAGAGAGCCTTTGTTCTGCTAATCAAAACAGCGGCAGTAATGCTGAGATGTGTGGCTACTGTTGGACTGTAGCCGAAACATTAAAAGGGCTGATTATTAGATGGGTAGAAAACCACCGGTCTGTGAGAAGCTCATTTCTAACAAATTCAGGTCTAAAGATTTTCATTTCTACCCTGCTGCTCGACTTGTGGCTTCAACTCAGTTGTGTGTGTGGTCCAAGTTCCACTTAAAGCAAAAAGCAGTGTCTGTCCTGCAGTTTAGTGGTCGGGGTAGACTGAAGAGCCTAAATACAGCCAAATAAGTCATAAAATACAAGGCGAGTATGTTGTGCTTATAGGCCAGGCTACTTTCCTTTTCAAATAGGCACACATAGTATTACATGTATTATTCATTATCAGGATATTTAAAGTACTGTGTCTGAGTGTGTGTGAGCTCATCTGTGTACATATGGAATTACAGGCATGACCTTCAGGATAATGGTGTGTTGGTCAAAGCAAACAGAGACAAAAAAGAAAGTCCAACAGAACAATAATGACAACAAGGCAAAATTGTAATGAGAGAAGCTGAGCTGGAATATTAATACTTCCAATCATGTTGTGCTTATGTGTCATAGAAGCACCAAAAATACCAGCTTACCTGCAGGAGCGCAATGAAGAGAAAGAAGGCATTTGCTGCCCTCCTGAACTGCGAGTAGAGGAATCGAGGAAGGAAGGTGAGGACGTTATATTTGGCTGTGCTGAAGACCAAATCAAGCAGCAGACACGGCAATGGGTGGAGAAAAGAGGAGAAAAACAAAATAGGTCAGTTATCAAATGTGATAATATGGCAATAGATAAAGCTGCTGCTAAAATACTGTGAGATTACAAAAACTCCTATAGAAAAAAAAAAAAAAAAAATCACAAGTTAGAGCCTTATATTCAGATAGCTCCGGTCAGACGAATACAATTCCAGTGACCATCTCCTTCCTTCCTACTGCAGTTGAAGAGACACGTGTCCATGTTTGTGTGTCTATGTGTGAGACTGATAAACAGCAATGACCAGCAGCCTCAATAACAATAAAGAATAATAAGACATGAGCTGGCAGGGGGGGCATAAAGATCTCCTGGCAGATATGAGCTGTGTTTCCTGTGGGACTTGCGGTGATAGTTGGATATTGAGACCAGAGGAGCTTTCAGCAGCCTCAGAGTCAGACCTCCAGTGGTCTGATTTACAGCTACATTAAAGGGGCCGGTCAGAACAGCCACTTTAGGAGAGGATATATACCATGCCGCATGCCGCCGGCAATGCTTGGCATTCTCACGCTTGCACAAAAGCTGCCACACAATATCAGCATCGCCTGAAGCTCGTTTAAAGGCAACCAAACATGTGTTTGAGTTCACCGACACTGACTATGCAGATGATGACATGGCTCTGTTGTAGCTCTCTGGGTGTTGACAACCAAACCAGTTCTTTGCAAGAACCAACTGAAAACTGGCTTCAGCACCAGCCCTGAAGCAGCACTGTGATCACAAAAGGATATCTTGTCTAAAACCTTAACAACCAACACTCAGGACAGTATGAATGGTCGGAATTCCTCAATGCAAGCCTTGGTTGTGTATGAAGATGCTTCCTTATAAAGCGTTGGGTTTGTCGTCCCACTTAATTTATCTTCTGTAAAGAATGCGTTTTAATTTCCCTGACAACTGTCAGCAGAGAAAGCTGTGTGTCATCATCATTAAGCAAAAAAAGCTGGGTGAGATACGCAACTGTGGGGAAGTGGAGTAAAAATATATGTGTCTCTTTGTGTTCGTGTGTGAATATAGTAGAAGTGTGAAGAAAGAAAGAGAAGTGTGATCTCTATGTATGGCAGGTGTTCCAGGCAAATTACGGTAGTTACTGAGATTTTTTTTTTTTTTTTTTTTTTTTTTAAAAATCAAAAACAAAACGGCAGATCTCACAATTCATCTTATTCAAATAGATCAGGACCAGAGCCCACTATATTTCTCAAATAATTTGCCATGCATCATCCAATGCCTATAATAACCTCATAAGTGCTTTCACATGTACAAAAAGGACGAGCCTATTGGGTATTAAACACCAATTGCTAATGCATAGTTACCACCACTGTCTGTCCTTTGGGAAACAAAGACACAGTGAGTGGAAAGCTCTGATACTCATTACCTAAAAGCCATGGTTTCATCATTGTTAGCTTCTTAATGGACAATTATAGATCTTACTTTTTATTTCCTGGCTGTGCACTGACAATCAAGACGTTACGAAAGGAGCCCTTTCTCCAGAATTTGACAGTAAGAGCAATGAGGGTCTTGTGTTTTCGCTAATTTTTAATAAAACTAGGGCTGCATTTACCTCATTTTAAGACTCATTATACTGAGTACATAATGTGACCGATATTGGATACTGTTATTAGCATATCACAACACCCCCACACACACACATGCAGGACATATTTACGTAAATTAATCATTTTCCCAGTTACTTGCGAACACATTGCATGTTAACAGGCAGAACAGTAGGACACAGAGGACAGCCAGCAGGTGATGAAGATGCTTTGCAGCACGACTTGCTAAAATCCATAACTGTTATGATTGGTAATGACGGGACATTATGCTGTTTGCAGCACTGGTAGACTGCCAGGGGCAAAAAAAAAAAAACAGAAATAAAGGTGAAACAACTGTTGACAGGTGACAACCATCACTGTAAATAGGTTTTACTCGCTCAATGCTTCAGATTTCTGCATATAACTGTGTAAAGAACAACCACTATATGTATATGTATATCTTTTGCTTGAAGGAACAGCCTACAATGCTCTGGACGGTTCGTCCGCCTTCATTTCCTGGCAATTACTTGTCTTGAATGATTGATTTGGTCCGGTGTGATGTGCATACGCATCAGGGCTCATGGGATGCATCCATGTGTTGAGTTGCTTGCGTAATTACTTTAAGGATTTGCAGGGGGTGTCAGAGAGCGCCCGGCACATTCAGTTCACCAGCGTCTCTCGTCATTACTGCCGTTCTGTAAAGCGGACTTTCCCCTCAGTCCATCAGCATGCAGTGAAAACTTCTTTCTGTAAGAGCAGCTCACTCTCCTTTATATCGGCCATAAAAACACGATTCATCCCCTCCTGAAGCTGCCAAGCACGATCCTGGTGAATATAACCCTGCTTTCGACCAGCAAGAGATAACAGCATATATTTGACAAATAAATAAATAAAATAAGCCATAATCGCATTAACCCATGCTATCCTCTAGCTGCCAAAACTAATACAATCACAGTGAACTCACATAATTCACTTGGGGAAGCCTAGTATTTAGCAGAAGAATATTATTCATATCATATTTAAGGGTTAAAAGCACCGCATTATACACATCATTTGCATGGGATGATTAAACAGTCTGATAGATGGTAATATCACACCTGACTTGGAACAATGATGTGGGTTTCTATGCAAACACAAACCACACACAGCTTGAATGAAGTCATATCACTGATTGGACCAGTAACCTTTATGAGTGAATGACCTGAATGCAAGACATGCCCGTGTGTTTGTCTGCAGCTGTGGATACAAGCAGCCAAGTAGCAGGGCCACTGGTATGCTGGGTGTCACATGCACTCTTTGGTATTTAACACTGGTATGCCATTATAACAAGGAGCTCAAATCTGATGCAAAAATCTGCCCATTGAATTGAGGAATTAGTGTAAACACCACCAAGTGAGATGTTTCATTCACCTGGTTCGGTGAGTGAGACCAATCAAGATGCTACAAAGACAATTATAGCAATCTTGGTTCATTGTGCGTTTCTGCCCATGCTCGTCCATGTCTATCCATAACTCAATTCTCCAATGTTTTCCTCACAAGCAGCATTTAATAGATGCTCAACAGTTTGTTGGTTTGCAAAGGCACTCCTGTTTGCCACAGGATTATGGAAGCGAATCGTGACCATAATTCAAATTAAAATGCATTTGCATTTAATCATGTCTTTCTCTGTAAGTTGAATAGTTCGTCCAGTCTTCAGCCTTATAAGTTGTTGTACATCTGACCAAAATTATATTGTTTGAGTACAGTGATAGAATATATGAGAAATTGTCTCCATGTGCTGTTCACAGAATGTACAATAATAGTCTATGTCAAGTTTAAATCTTTCCAGTGTTTATTTTAGCAGGATGTACATTATGCATAATTTTATATACGTTTTGGAATCATGGGCAGGACTTTGCGGGCAGACCATGAAAACGAAAAAGCAAATGCAAATGGAATGATTGATTACTAATTTTATTTATAAGTCCAATAATGCAGCCACATTCTTAAAATTAAAAAGCATTTCAAATTGAATTTTGGTCTCTATTTGCTGGGGCATATTTTGAAAATTAAATCTCAAATGTCTTTCTTTTTTCTTTTTCATTTTAATTAAGTTAAAGATTGAGCCCTCTTGAAGAAGAAAATTAAAATGAAAATAGGATGATTGATTACTAATTTCATTTATGAGTCAAATAATGCAGCCACATTCTTAAAATGAAAAAGCATTTCTGCAAATGCATTTTAATTCGAATTATGGTTAGGATTCGCTTCCATACAGGATAAATAGTCAACATCTCAGTAATTAATCACATTGACATTACATCCAGACCTGCCAGCAACCGGTGCAGCTGGATAAACAACCCACAGCAGTCCATACACGTAAGAAGCAGAGCTACAGAGCCCATCGTTGAGGAGATGCTGCAGTGGGGGAGTGAGATCAAGTGAGGCTGAGTGTTTTCTCTCTGCTTTCTCTCATTTATCACAGACCCAGCCCCCGGACGAGTCTCTACAGTTCACTTTGAGACAGTAACCAATCCTGTTGAACAAATTGGATCTTCTGAGCTGCATCAACCTGTGTCTTCAAGGTCTGAGGTAAATGTTTGGCCACAGTTTGGAATTCAAAACCACAAAAATAAAGAAGAACTAAACAAAAGGCAATTCACTGGCAGCTTTGCATTTCACCAGTGAGGTTGTGCAATATTTATTTCCAACAATCATCTGACAAGACATCTGCATTGAACTGACTTTCAGTTTTCTAATCCCAGAGATTCTGAATCCCACTCGATCGTGAACAGGAGCTCATACCGTTCTAACAACACCGTAATGTTAGAGACACAAGAGCACATTAGTATTTCACTAGCAAACAATGCCATCAAGATATCTAAACATTTACCTAGCTAACTAAACCTCACAACCACATATTAAACAAACCCTCTGTTTGCTCAGCAATTGGCGCTTTATGTAAATTTACTAACAAATATGATGAAGACGAGGTGCAAAGATCTGTGGAGAAAAATACATTAGGATCCTGGCATCGAACAGCCTACCTGGGGCAATGTCATAAACAGGGGAAACAACGTGAAATTAAGGCAATACGCGTCTGTGCTGCTCACCCTTCAGCTTTCCTCTTCTGCAAAAAAGGAGTATCATTGTCCTGATATGTTTGGTTTTTTTGATAACGTTTCTTCAATCATCAGACAGACACGCCCACATATTTCAGAGCAGAACACTACTTCTTCTGATCATTTTCTTCAGTCGCTTAACTGAATTTTTTCTAAGGTTTGACTAATTCAAAACACACATTTCTCACAGGGCCTCAAAGAAAACAAGAAAACAAGGTTGGAAATTCACAAATTTTCTTCAGATTGAGTAATCTAAAGGAGAAAAGCTGTAATAAGGAGCACACGCTGTTATGTTACCTGTTGTGCCAACACATGAGAGCTGATCTAAACAAATGGCATTTCTTTACACACGCTGGTGTTAAAAGGCCTTTTTCATTTACTATTCCTGTTCAGTTTGAGACATGTCTATGCAAGCACAAACTCCTCATATCTCAAATTACTCATGCAGCAAGAATGGTAACAGTAATCTTCCTTGACGGCTTGCCTGAACAATCTTGACCTTTAATGCAAAAACCTTGCACTCCTTCTAGAGAATCAACAGGGTAAAAAGGTCAGTGTGGAACATCTGCACTAATCCATCACAGGAGACAGAAATATTGTGGGTATTTATATGATATTATACAGCTAAGGGTGTTGTCTTGGCTGAACCTGTAAAACAGCTTTTTTTCTGCACAATAAACTCATTGTATGCATTCAAAAGTAATTGTAACAGGGTTGAGTACAATATCTTTAGCATAAATATGTTCTCGATCAATATATCACACAATGCAAGGCTCACAGAGTATCTCAAATCAATCTTTGTTGTAAATTCGACAACTCAAGCTCAAAATGCCCCATAAATGACAAATTTCTGTTTGCGACTGGGAAATTCTTCCAAGGCTGACATTCCAGGAGTGTCCGAGCAGTCAAAGCTTTCCTTAATTTAGCCATTTTCTTAGGGTCATGCATTTTATGTTGCGGGTCACCATCGAAAGCATTTATGGCCTCCGAGTGGCCAATATCAGGCGAAAAATAGCAACTCTTGACTCTAAAAAAAGAAAAGCCTTCACAGAACAGAAAATACAACTTTGATTATGACAGCCAGCTGTGATAAGCTTGAACTTTAGGTGGGATCAATTTGAAAAGCAAACACAGGACTTTATGATCATCAGCTGTACATAAAAGCCTCACTGTCTTCATATTGTGTTGTACATCTCACAAAGCACATATTTGAGGGGACGAGTGCTGCCTCCTGAGTTCAGTGAAGAACAATGTTGCTTTTGTGATCATTTCTAAGCCACTATTGTCACAGCATTGTTGGCTGATGTCATTTTGTTTCTGAGCGCACAAAAGAAGCAGATTCGCACAATTTCCAGCTTAATCCAAGCAGTTGATCAGCTGTGACTTTCTCGTTATCTTCTATACATTTTGATAAATAATCTTCTTACCTGACTCGATTGCTGCAAAACTTTGTGAACTGCGGCTGGTTGAGGTATATGAGTCGGACATCTTCTTGGTCGGCCAGTGATGTCTTCTCTGATGTGTCCTCTGTCTTTTCATATCCTGCAGCGAGTGAGAAAATACATTGTAGTTTCCAGTTTAAAAGAGGAAAAGTCCCTGAAGCACAAACAAAAGTGAGATGAAACAGTGTTTTGGAAAGTCTTTGAGTAGTTATGTGTCCCCAGAGGAGTCTGGAAAGGACCGTTCAGTAACTCTTACGCTCAGTGAAATCTGTGGTGAGTTTATTTCACATTGAGGGTTTGTTAAATTTTTTACTTAATGGAGTGAGAAGCAACTTTGGAAAATAGAATAGTAGCTCGCCAAATTGCATGTCATGTTGAAGAACGGTGTAATCTAATAAAGCACAGAATCATCAACGTTATAATAAAAGTGTGCCCTGTCCTGTGCATCTATGGATGAAAAAAACAGTCCAGTATTCCTCAAGCCGTCTGAAGATGCACCTACATGCTTTCCTCCCCCCTCCACTAGATTGTTTCAGGTTCAGCCTGTGGGAATACACCGATGTTACACAACAAAGCTTGCATTTCAGTGATTGCACCATCACTGTGATACACTGTGATTACAAATTGGAATTTCCTGTCCAGGCTGCTGGCAGGATGTCCACAAAACTTATCAGTGTAAATTAGCTGCAGGGGTGTGGTGTGTGAAAAAGACCTACTATTACTCTCAATCCCTCTTCATTTGTTCCTGAATCAGTCTGTGCTTTGTCTTACTGAGAACAAGTGTGGTTAAGTTAGAAAAAAAAAAAAGAAATCTTTAATCCATCAGCTGTATTTGTTGCCCCTTGACTCTGTCTTCTCAATAAAGTTAATTAATTAATAAAAAAAAGGCATGTATGATAAGCAGAAGCAACCATTCTGTGCAGGAGAAAACGTCTGTCTGGGTGGATCAAACTCTTTCTCTCCAATGTTCTCCAACTCTGGAAACGCTCCGCTCCCACCGAGTTCAACAAAGTGGGATGGAGCTCTGCTGGCTAAATCAACACAAGTTAGAAAGATGCGGGAGGGGGGGGAGGGCGCATGTGGGTCTCAGCAATGCTTATGGCTCCAACATTACAGATTAACACTGCTCTGCCCACTTACATCATTCACATGCAGGGTTGAGATAGGTGCTGTGTCATGTAAAAGGATTTCTGAGGATGCAGCAGAAAAATCCAAAGGCCGATGCTTAAAAGCTGCTTTTTGCAAAAACAGGATAGCAAATAAAAGCAGTTTACATTTTTTTTTTGGTAAAAATGTAAACTCTAAACGATATCTTTGCAGAAGGTTTGGTCGCACGAATTCATGCAGAACTACATCTTTTCTTCCCGTGCACTGGTAAGCTGTCTTATTTAAATGATCCCATGAAATCTGAACACGTGTCAACCCAAAGAAAAATACCATTAAAGACCAATGAACAGCATACCACCTGGGATCCAAACTTTTCATAATAACGAAGAGTCTTGGATAAAGGTTACTGCTAAATGGTTGTATAGTAAAACTTTCTACATATTGAACCCAGGGAAACGAATGTCATACCATGATGCTAACACTGTTAAATAAGAAGAGCAGACACTCACGACCAAAATAAAAATAAAAATAAAACAAATAAAACAGGCATTTTCTACATTTTCTCTTGTCTATAACAAAACTCTGTACTATAAAATACAGTTTTAAGACCAAAGAGTCTACAAAAATGTACAAAAGATGAAAAGGTACATCCTGTGATTGCCAACCAGTCTCACACCTGGATAGAAACGTAATGTTTGTAGAGAGGAAACTTCTCCATGGGACAAAGTCTATGGAATATCCTCAGTGCAATCTTTGTCTTTAGGCTCCTTCAAGATGAGGCATTTGCAAAGTTGTAGGTGGCTTATTGTAAGTTTTTCTAGACGTTTGTTTTATCAGACAATTATTTGACCGAAAAGCTATAAAAATTCATTTCCACACCAACTCTTTTACAGTTACCAGCAGTTGATATAATCAGACTGACTCCTCTTGTGGAAGTGGACAGACGGATGAACAGTTCGACCAACCTTAAATTACATTTAAAACAGAAAAAGGCAGATTTGGCAGGGATTATCTGGTCTGTAAAAAGTTCCCAGGGTTCACATTTCCCTGTCTTTATGTTTTAATTGATATGTCTAGAGTAGTGCCCTCAGCACTGCCATAGGAGCACCACTGTAAAACTCTAAAGTCAACAGCATTCCCTGACTATCAAGTTGCATACATGTGATCCAGAGGGTGCTGGATCGGCCTTTGGTAACCTGTACTGCTAGTGTTAGGAGATATGGGATTGAAAAAAAAAAAAAGGCATAGCATAGCTTCCACAACTGCAGACATCGTAAACATTGCATTTAGAATGGAAGAAATGCCACAGGAGTGAGGGGAGATGGCTTCTTGAAGCATCAACAACAACAAAATGCAAAAGTCATGAGAAACTGTAACCGGAGACTCCACAGGATATGCCCCAGCTGTAAC
The DNA here is from genome assembly GCF_036924035.1 of Leuresthes tenuis. Classification (NCBI taxonomy): domain Eukaryota; kingdom Metazoa; phylum Chordata; class Actinopteri; order Atheriniformes; family Atherinopsidae; genus Leuresthes; species Leuresthes tenuis. The sequence continues at coordinate 9,616,614 of NW_027325365.1, read as the reverse complement.
CCAACCCTCGCTCTGCAGTATTTCCTTCATGTCATGTCAAGAAAACAAAGTAGAAGTCTGACACTGCCTTCAAAGTCAAAGTTACTACTTTCACTGCGCTTTCCTTTCCTTCTTCATCTCATCTAACACTTCCCACTTTCTCACTCATGTTACACAAACCTCAAATGTTAAATTACAGCTCTCGTTCTCTTAATGATCCACTTGGCTTCCCATTGAGGATCATCGGTGGGAAGTGCCAAACATCTTCGCCTGATAGTTTCTCTCCTTATCATGTGCTCAGAGCTAAAAATAATTGCCCCCCCCCACCGTTGTCATTTGGCCATCGGGGGAAACACAGGTTGCTTTTCCCGACGCTGTTATGCAGGATGACAGATCAGCCTGGGTGGTTTATTGGATTAGTGTTGTAGCAAAACGACACAGGAGAATTAAAAGTGGCGCCAATTACTTAAGGAAAAACGTCCTTCCTGATCACCAGCAGCTATATATACCGTGTCGACAACAGGATGTAAGAAACTGCTGATTCCTTGACCTTTTTGGTCTACAGCCAGATAGAGTTGAATTGTTTTGAGTGAATGACACATACACAGTTGGTTCATCCTTCGAAGGATGGGAAAAAAAAAAGGCAGCACACTTACTTGATGAGAATTTATGGAGAAAAAACTCAAAGTCTTAAGATTACAAAAAAATCCTTTAAAGTTGTGAAGTCCCCGCAGCTTTTTATGATATTCTTAGAGTTGATCCTCCAGTCCTACACAGCCTAGTGGTTTGAGGAGGGAATCTAACCTTTTCAGTTGTTTGTCAGGAGGTCTATCCTGTCCTCCACCCAAAATGAACAGAATTCGCCACCAACAGTTCCCTTGGTAACGCTGTGATGACAGGTGGTTAGCGCTGAGTAACAGCACTGAGCAAAGGTGAAGGAAAGGACTGACTCAAAGGGGGGCTGCCTCACACAGTCCGGTCAAGAAAAAGGACGGGGCTACTGGCTCTCAGTAGGAATACAGAAAAACAATTACAGCAATAAAATTAAAACCACAGGTTTGTGTATGGGCTCTAGTTAGAGTTTTGACTGAGACCATCTTTTTTTCTTTTTAAGAAGCGCTGCGTCGCTGGTGTGTAAGTGATACCCCAAGCCTCCAAAATGCTGAATGGATTGTGAATAATAATCACTTAGATCCCAAAAAGAGATCTCTTACACACTAAAGAACATATCCACCAAAGTTGGTCAAGGAGCTAAACATTTCGGCTAATGAGGGAATTAGCATTTGTAATAACAAGTGAAGACTCAGGACTCGGTTAGCTGACAAATGCAGGCCAGTGGAGGTGGCTGAGCAAATGTGATTGATGCCGTTTCTGTGTTCTGAATGAGCCTTCGCAGTGGGAGCCTGTGTGTCGGGGTAGGCCAGGTGCTGCAATGCACCAGTTGCAGCTGGTACTGCTCCTGTTTAACTTTGTCCTTTTCTTCTCTATTTTAAGCAGCTTTGACACGACAGGTTGGACGTCTAACTTATAGTTGACAAGAAATATTCTATATTTTGTACGGCATGGTGGTGCATTTCATACTGAAGTGTTAACATCAAAGTACGAGTAATGCATTAATATTTCATCTTTTTAATGTTTTCCAAGGCATACGTCCAGTTGGTGTAGCATTTAGCAAAATGTACCACTTCAGGTTGTAAGTTGGACCCATGTTCCACCCCTGGTAAAGATTTCATGCTAATCTCTGCATTAATGTTTGAATAATTCTACTCTCAAACAAATAGATGCTGACAGAGTGCATCCTCCAATTTCCACAATCTGAGCAAAAGTGATCCCCAGGAAGACCAAAAATCAGTGTTTGTTTTTTTCTTACCAATGCTCAAAATCTCTACTACGTTTCATAAAATAAAACTTGAACATTTGAGTAGATGACTGAATTGCTGGTGTGATGTTTTAGATTTCAACCAGGCTGTGCTCTACCAACAGCTAGCAGGAATGTCTTACAGCCTTTTGCTCAGTGAAGTCTGCTGCTCAGCTCATCTGGTCATGTTTTTGCTGCAGCAACTATTCTTGCACACCTGATCCAATTAAAGGCTATATGTTGAACACTTAAATTGGATTTAAAAGCAAAAGCGAGGCTAAGGTCAGAAAGTGGTCACCTGGGACATAGAAGCTGCCAACACTTGTCTAACACTTTGGCCCATCAATCCCACAATGTCAGCAGGACTTGGTCAAGATAGGTAGCTATCAATTATGTTACAGCAACAAGACATGCTGGGATTTGAAAAGGAGGAGGTTATCAAAACAGATTTTTCTCAGTTTACTCTCGGGAGGCCTCTCTAAGACATTCCTCCTCCCACATCCAGTTCATGTCCTCAGTTTCTAGCAAACTCTGTGGATAATGCACCGAGACTCTGCCACAAATGTCTCAGTGGGAAGAACTATTAATATTCCCCAGTGGACACTGTGCATTTGCACTGCACTAATTGCATTAACTGCATGTTACAGCTCAACTACACTGACATCAAGAAAGGCAGCAAGAATGGTAAAAGGGTCAGGAACTGTGGGCATATTTCTTAACCAACATAAGGTAAACTGAACCACCATATTATCCTTAATAGCTGGCCATACATAAATATTATAAGGGGCGTGGGAATAGAAGAGAAACAAACAAAGAGCCAAATAAAGCTCAGTGGAAGTAGAGAGCAGGGCCCACAGCTCTGGAGGGGAAGCCTTTAGAGAAAAGGATCAATGCCACCAAGTGTCGTAATGAGTTTGGCTGCGAGCCAGATGTCAGGATTATTGCTTGTGTCAGCCAACAGACAGACTGGTGGAACAATAGTCACAAGGGGGCACGTATTTTGGACAAAGTGCCCGATGGGAAAAACTGGGCCCAGAGTGGCTTGGCCAAGACATGCTGGTGTTCCCCTGTCTGTCTTTGTAGCCCCTGCTGAGCGCTATATGCTACAGAGCCAACATAAAGCAAAACAAATCCCTGTATTAGGCTTCAGTTTGCTGTCATTTGTTATTTCATTGAATTGCATTGTTATTTTTCATATTAATAATTTTTTTTAAAAAGCTGCTGAAAATCATGGTTAAAACACATTTTGTCTGAACAGTTTCTGTCAGTGTTTATGAGCTGGAAAAATGTTCATACTTTCAAATAATAATAATAATAATAATAATAATAATACTGACAAATGTAATAGTGAAGGTTAAAGATGAACCCAACCGCTCCAGATTTCTGAAAGTCTGGATGATAATGCATTAGATAAGGTAAGGCAGAAGTGGTGGGGGCTGGAAAAATTATTGCTGGCATGACTGTCAACACAAGACAGATGAAAGGCGTCTAATGGCAGCCGATGACAGGAACAATAATGACCTTATTGTCAAGCATAGACTAGGCACACAGTTCCAACATTCAGGGTTAAATGTCAAAGATGTAATATATATAAAAATATTGTCTTGTTACTCTTACGGTTTGACCTGAAATAAAGATTTTAGAATACTTTCTTTTGTTCAGTGCCAATTATCTCCTTAATTACAGCATGATGAATAAATTAATCCGTAATTCTTCAGAGAGGCTCATCAGTCAGTCTCCATCCATAAGATACACCTAGCACAGTCTAACTGAGATACAGAACAAGAACTGATGAGCCTGGGAGATTGGAAGGTTGGTCAATAAAATGCCGAAGAAAAGGCATGTGACCTGGCCAGAAACTGGCTCCCACAAAATGTATTCAATAACAACAAGGTAGGTGGGGGGTGGGTAGCGCCGAGCTACTGACACTGATCTAACACGAGCAAATGAAACGCAGCCAAACCGCACTCAAGGTGAAGTAAAACTGCAGCAGTGACTGTGCTTCACTCGAAAAAAATACACAAGAATCATACCCGATTTAACTGCTGCAGAAATATTTCACCGACAGAGCAAAATGTAACAAGTGCTAAAAAAAAAAAAAAAGGAGGCAAGCTAGAGAAGGGTCAGTGTTACACGTCTACCACCTTAACCCCAGCTTATCCACAATCATTATTAGCCTCAAATTGTTCCAAATCACTTTACTTTTAATCTCACAACCAAGAGAGTCTAATGTGCTGTGTATATCTGCTCATTGCCACTAAAGAGAGATTTCTACATGATTCATTCATGCCAGATAAATATTTCAGCAGACTGAGCAGCCACAGTCTATTCAAAGGAATCAAAGTCCCAGAGATGAAAGCCCCCCTCCCCATCTCCAACCATTTGTGAATGGAAAGAAGGGCTGGAGGGGACTATAGATACTGCCTCAATCTAAGCAACATCCATAAGTCGCTTATCAGATCACAGTGCTGTAACCAGCACCCACAACAACAACAGGCAGCTGTAGAATTAATCCCCCACCCTGTTTGGCTCCGTCTGGCTCCTCATAGGCTCAGGCAGGCCACAGTGGGACGGACAGCGCAGGGATAACGCAGGCAGCTGGGGCTTGTGGTGACATCACAGGGCTGTCCTGGCTGAGATTAGTGACAGATCTGCAGGGACAGAAACCTTTCCGCTGTGTGTGACTTTATGAATGATCAAAGGCAAGAGCATATGGTATGTAATTCAAAGTGCTGGAAACAGGAAAAAGGCCATGTGAATGTCAGTCACACTGTCACCGTGTTCCTAGTCTTCATAAATATCATAATAAAACTAATATTCTATGGGCACAGACACAGCACAAGCACCTTTTTGAATGGGGGTTCGGAGGCTTTGCAACGCTGAGACATCAAGTCGTTAGCACGCTCAAAGCAATCATCCTTAAATGATGGTGTTAAGCAGATCTTAGCAAAGCGACTTCGCATGCTAACAAATGTCAGTTAGCACTAAACACAAGAAAACAGTCCCAGAGGCTGAGAGAATCATTTGGGTTTTCTTTATAGTTGGCTATAAATCAAAGCAATTCACAAAGGCCTTATGAAAAGTTAAAATATTGCCAAAGCCTATGAGGAATATTTATCAGTTCTGTCTGACATAATAGATTAAAAACGTTATCTGAAAGTCGCTCACGATGCTATTTTAAATCCTGACAACTGTTTAGGCCTCACTGACATCTCAGTCTTTTCTGAACGGTTGCACCTTATTCTTTCCCAGGGCCTCGGGTAATCCTGAATTAGAGGGACACAAACATACTGTTGACACTACAAGATCATGTTCGGAGCTTTGTCAAAAGAAGTGATAGAAGAGTACAACAACAACTAAATAAACCAACACAACAAATTCCAACTTTAGACACATGTATATATGTCTGTTGTAGCTGTTAAATGGTGATTTACACAAACTTTTACAACATTTAGCGAGTTGGATCCACTGTGTCAACCGGGTTGTTTTTCCTGTCTAACTGGTTCCGCGAGACTCATCAGTAATGACAAATCATTTGGACGACTGTTTAATCAGACCATCTAAAATGACACGCGTTTATGTCAACTACCATGGAAGAAACACAAGTGATCACATGACAAAAAGAACGACAGAGAGCATTCAGCTTTCTCTAAACTACACCATCACTGTGTGGCAGAACCAAACTCTGCAGCTACAGCTATGTAATCTGCAATGTTGTTTGGACATTTAAATTCCTACAAAACTCACAAAAGTATTTGGTTTTTTGCCAAAAACAATCAAACAAAAAAACTTAATAGGGACGGCCACACTCGTTTCCATCACATGCTCCCTATAAATAGCTGTAATATCCAAATGGCTGATGATGACAATTAATCCATGCCAGTTTCAGTGAGGCCATTTGACCTCGTGTCATATCTGTTGATCCGAAATCAGAACCTGCATCAGCCAAAGCTACAGAGTAAGTTCCTCACGTGCACAACAAAGGCACCTTCCTAAAAGCCACGAGGAAACGATTATGTGGATTCCATCCTTCTCTTATCGATTCAGGTCTCAGTCTTCAGAGTAGGTCATCTATTAATATCAGTTATAGTACAGCTTTTACGGCAGGAGCACAAGACGCTGGTTTAAAAATGGGCGACTTTGTGTCCTGCTAGCATCACCTTCGACAGAATATTACCCATAAAGATTTCCTATTCATGGTATCTTAAAATAGGAAATGTAGATAAGCTGTAGCTTGCTTCAAACCTTCACAGATTACTCTTTTAGGTCACTACCAAGTTGTGTGAATTGCTTCAAGATCAGCAATATCTATCTTTTAAGACAGAACGTTTAGGTACTGTTACAGCAAAGCAGAAGAACCATCTCGACAGTAATGTACACGATATCTAACATTTCTTAAATGTGTTTTTAGACCAAATCATATATGCATAGAAGCAGCACTGTGACCTAGTTGAACATCAATCTAGCCAAGACAGAATCGGGGTCATAAAATTCACAAGCTCTTGGGGAAAGGGGGTGAGGGGTTGGGACGGTGGTCAAGGGCAGCAAGAGTTTCATCTTCCTCACCATTGATGGTGTTGCTATCCTGCAGAGTGCCTGGCGACACCTCCGTCTGACCTCGTCATCCCACTGTGACAGCATCACATTGACTGTCTCCTGGCACAGGAGTCAGTGTCCGCATCACACAGATGAACACAACCAAACCACAAAAAATGACCACCAAAACATTATGACAAGTGGATTACCAGATATAGTTTAGGGATTCATTTTCTGACTCACTGTACATCTACAGCTAAAGGTTAAATTCAGGGATAAGGAGGATTGATCTTCCCACCGGCATAAATTTGTACTGCAATCTTCCAGTGGTTGGTAAATATCTTTCAATCTGTGATTCACAGCTGTAACCTTGAAACGCAGCTCGATTCTCATGATATGAAGAGAGTCCATCTTACCAGGTTCCAAGCTATGCTTTAGTTGCCGATTAACAGTCGTTTTGGGACCAATCGGTGTCCTGTACTGGCAGCTTTGTATGATATTAGGTGTGACAATATTCAATCACAACAACTACTAAAGATGATCAGAACCGGAGAATAACACTGAGCAGTTTCAGGGTCTTCACATGGCAGGCTTTGTACAAAGTTGGATTTTATGAACTGGCCTTACTCCTGATTCACTTAAGCCAGCCCGCGAGAGACAGCGAAAGAGGGATGATTCATCAAACCATGAGCCATGTTTTGTTTCCTCCTCTTTTGCAAAAACACTTTAAAAATGACTTCTAGGATGATTCTGTCTAACAAACCATCTGATGCACCCTGTAAACATCTCTTAGGAACTTAAGCCCACCGACAGATTAGAGGAAGTAGTCCTCCAAATGATGGATTCAGTGAGTATAAAGCAGCACAATCACAGGTTTAGTGTCAAACTCTTTAATTATTAATTCATGTAAAATTTTGGTCATAGCAAATTGTTTTGTTCTGTCCTGGTTGTCATAGCAGCAGAACAGGTATTCATGTTTTTCTGAACTTCCTCATCCTTTCACATTGATTAAAAGGACATTACATTTCCATAGTTAATGTTTAGAAGCAACGCAAAGAGAGATCTCTTGATCATTTTACTGCATAAAGTTGAAATATTGATTGACCAGTTGATTAAAGAAGAAGAAGAGACTGAACTACGATAGAACCAATGTGGCGCTCTCACTCTTTGAGGCCAATGTAAGAATGAATGAGGAAAAAGCCTCTGTGACAGTGCGTTAGAAGAACTATAGATGCTTTAACTCTGCACCAGTCTCTTTTTGGACTCATTCACGGGAGCATTTCTACATCCCCCCCTCTTCACAGTTTGTCTTGCAGACAGACAGAATCACTGACGTGGGTTAAATTGAGTATCCGAAGAAACCATATTAGACTGGCTGCAGGTTAGTGATGAAGGAGAGACATGAAGTGGAAAATAAAGAAGAGGAGATGTCTCATGCCTGCACATAGAGCAGAGAGGCCCAAGGGGACTTGATATGACACACCAGCGGCCCCAGACAGGGGATTTAGTGGCGTGTTGGGCTTTTGTGCCACATTATTATCAGCCAGTGATCCGCCAGGCACATGGGCAGCTCAGGATCCCTTCAGAAGGGAGCAGTCTATCCCCCTCCAGTCTCCCTCCCCGTGCTGTTACCACTATTCAGATAGACTGCGGCTTAGCTGGTGTTATTGAAATGCTACAGGGGGAAAACATACTGCTTCACTTACCCTTTCAAAAAAACTTTGCCTGACAGAAAGGTACAACGCTTAAAGGAGAGGCAGACTACTTTGTGTCACACAGAACAAGGATGTTGGCAATCAGAAATGAAGATCACCCATGATGTGAATCAGCTGACACAGAAAGACAAGCATTTAGTCCTATGATGGAGTCATCCTCACCAGACAGGTTTACCTGCCTTTCTCCAACTTTACTGTAAACAGAGGGTGCAGATAAGCATGCCAGCTAAGAGAGCCAACCAGATGCTTGTTGCCATATGTCTAATCTTAGCCTGTGTGGCCTCTGTCGATCAGCTTCCCCCATTTAAACACTGTAGGCAGGTATCAAGCGCCCTCAATTGATCATGGAAATTCAGATTGGAGAGATGAGCATCTTAAGGTGCCTGTCTGTTGTTGCTGGATCACACACTGAAAATGCAAATAGCTTATGAAGTCACCTATATTCCAAGTGTCCTAGATAGGGTTATTTTGGCAGCACATTTAGCCAGGTTGGCCGCGACGTTGGATGTTTCCACAACGCAGAAAACAGCGGTGTTACAGAGTAGAGCGGCACGTGGTGGCCAAGTCTGAAGGGTGTGTAGCATGGAGAGCTGATGGACAGACTGCTGATGGATTAAGTGGTAAGCCTGGCAGAGGGCTGCCCTTTCTAGATGGAAGCCTGCCTGATGCGCCGTGGTGATTAAAATATCAAACTGAAGGGTGGAGGGTGTACTTAGGCTTTCATTAAAACACTCACAAGAAATACTGCAGAACAGGGTGGGACTGAGCACAACAGGGAAGTAGCATAATTTACGTGTTCAGTCCGTTCCAACTGCAGCAGCTACAGAGGTCAACAATTTTAGACAGAAGCTATGTTAGAATTCAGTTATTTAGATTTCTACCAGCATGACGCTCAGGAGCCTCTACGGAATAACATCACTGTTTCTGTTGGGGTGCACAGACAAGATGACAAACTGCTCTACAATTTAAAAATCAAGTCAGGCAAAACTACTGCACAAAAAAAAAAGCCAGCCACTGGTTTCACTGGAAACTGGAACTGAAATCGAACCTGCAGTTCCCTAAATCGTCAAAAGTCGACATTCAACAACTTTTTATGTCACATGAAATTCAGGGCTGTGTCCTGGATGATATGTCAGTAATGGACGCTCAGAATAATTAGTTTTCCTTTAAATGAATCACAACTGTATCAGGCCGTGTAAAAAAAGTCCAGGATGCAGCATCAGTGTCTCTGAACTGATATTGAGTGAAAATGGAGGGACAAACATGCAAGAAGGTCCCTGCAAATCCTCAAAACAGTTGCCGAAAGAACCGCAATCAAGCCTGCCTTAGACAATGATTCAAAACTTTTGACATGAAGGCTGCAGCTCTGTGGATGCAGTTTCCCATAGTGGGGGAACATTTTGAAAACAGTAGGCCACAGATAAAGGAAGATACAGAGAGAACATTATTTGATATGAGCTGTCAATCTGCAGGCTTATCCCTGTTATCAACATACAGTGGTCCTCAACTGAATGAGAGGCTCCAAGCTGTGCAGGTGTGGTATAAAAGAAAGGTTCCGTCTACTCAGTATCACATAGTGGGAGCTATAGATGGGTTGCAGGCATGACGACAGTCAAAAGTAAGAGCTTCCATTCAATGACCGGCTTCCCAATTTCAACTTCATTGATCAGCAATTTGCTTGTTGTAGGAAGTTAAAGCTATATGCTTCATCCCATATGGTGCCGAGTGTTTCTAAAAAAAAACTGTTCTTTTCCAAAAGGTACGTTAGGATGACTTTACAGGTAGTTCTGTGAGAAACCAGCTGGTTTGTGATGGACCACAACAAATAAATCAGTGTTTAAGTAACACAGTGCATCATGGGTCGTGCTGTTCTTTCTATACTTGACAAATGTACAACAGTAGCCAGAAACAGAGCAATGTTAAATTATGGCTGATAATCACAGCTAGATGATATTTTTAGTCATTATAGGAAAAAAATTATTTATCAACAATATAGCTAAAGATGCTCGATATCAAAATCTGTAGAAATCGATTGACTACTAAAGGTAATTTAAGCCGTATTCCACTATACTCTGGTGTAAAACGACCTATAGACTGTCCACAACGCCCCTTAAAGCAATACCAATGCTTACCAAATCATATAGTTTTTACTGATGAACACAAACTTTAAAAGTCATGTTTAAATCTAACACTCATCGATACTACCTTACATTCATTTAAAAAAAAATACCACATAGACAATATGCATTTGTGATTTATAGAAAAAGACTCGATGTAATGCTTGTCAGTAGACTGGATTGTTGCCCACTATGGATGAGCTGTCAAGCTCTCAGTTTTTTTTTTTTTAAACACATCTGCAGAGGCTTGTGAAGTTCTTCATGCTCACAAACACTGAATTTTTTAAATGAACTTGCATGTGTCTTAAAAAATGCATTTCTCTCTGCAGCACGATTTACTTCCACAAAGGACACCGTTCAAAAGCACGAACACATATTGAGTGACGCTGTCAAACGCTGCAAAATTGCTGGTAAACCACACAACACACTGAACTCCTGTAGACAATGTTAGCCTCATCTAACATTACGAGAAAAAGTATATATCAAAACATTTTTTTAAAAAAAAGGAAAAAGAAGGAGGTAGTTTAGCCTAATTCACTTTAACAGGGCAGCTGCTTTCTTTAGCAGCCAAATAATATACTCAACAGCAATAAGTCAGGCTGAGATATTAGACTGGACCGACAGTTCTAAATCAAACTTGAGCCATGCAAAATTAAACCAAAGCAGCGCTGTGCATTTCCAGCAAAGGGAAACAGAAACAAGCAGCAAGCATTGTAAATAATGGGGAGCGATATCGATCACTGTAGATAAATTCGGCCCCTGTCTTGAGAGGTCAGAGGTCAGGGTAAGCCACAGGACAGCGATGAGGGGGATTTAAAGACTTCATAAAGAAACTCAGATCGACTGTGTATCTGCAGCCAGTTGTAAGCCTGCAAGTGCACAGCCATGGTGCTCGTCTGGGTAAACAAACACACCTTAAAGCCCAAATCTACTCAGCAGCATCCAAAGCTCAAAAGAAAACAGATCCTCTTATGAGCATCCAAATCACTTAAGTGTCCGCATCTTCCTCTCCTGGCAAACACAGCTAAGATGCAGTGGAAAGTTACTGGTGCAGTGAAGGAGTAGGGGTCCCAGCCGAATTACAATAGCTGTATTATTGGACCCACACTGTTGCAGATGCCATTTCCTTAACACTTGTGATCACTATCAGACTACTTGTGGCTACTGTGAAAGAGCAACAACTTCACCTGTGTTATCAGATGATGGTAGGGGGCTGGACATGGCTGCCTCAGTCTTGATGGGCGCTAGGTTCAGCAGGGTCAGGTCCATCTTACACTTGTTTCAGTCTCAAAGTACAAAAATCAATATGACACAGCGTTAGTCTTAGAAAGCCGTTTCATCTCAAATGTAGAGATGGCAGCTGACTCTCACTTTCACTCGTGGATAACTTTGTCGATATAGGTTACATTTAGTCTGTAAGAGCTTTCATCCCGGACACTCCTTTGCAAAAACTTTCAAGTCCTGACGCCAGTTGGCAACCTATAGCTAGCAAGTTCTTTCCACTTCCAGAGAGCTGCCGGTCGGCCTTCTTGCATTAACAAGGATATATTCGTATAATGGTGGACGCGCTCTATAAAGCATCTCAAAGAAACGAGAAACCGGTCATAACAGTTCCTACTTACCTTCCGCCCGGGTTCGAAGATCAGACATCGTTCTCCGGACAGGGGGCATCCCTAAACTCAGAGCCCGGCGACGGCACCTGTCAAGCGGTCGCGGCTTCTTACTTCGGCTCCCTGTGGCTGCAGCGGTTGCTTCCTCTCAACCGTCAAAGAATTCAAAAACAACGGGTGAAAAACAGCGGAGGACCCTCTGTCATACGGGCTGGACGGCTGCGCGTATACTGTTAATGAGAGATGCAGGCGAGATAAAACCAACTTTCATTTGCGTGCGGTGACACAAACATGGTGAGGAGTCTTGTGCTTCATGAATCTCCCCAGCTTCACGGTACCTAACGGCGGAGTAAAGCCATTTGTAGGCTTCAATTTAGCGGTGGTGGACACGGAGTCACGGACTCACCATAAACTGAAGTGAGGGGGACGGTGCCGCCTCACATTATGGACCGTACCACTTGCAACCGCAGCGGGAGGGTGGAATGCCAATTCACTACGACTTGGGGTTAAATATAAAATGAAATTTTTATTTTCTTTCCGACGAATTAGATAGGAGGAAGAGTTTGGTGTGAGTAAGCATGGCCAATGAAGCTTAAAGCACATAAATGCTTTGAAAACTGTCCAACAAATTGTTGGTTGGTGTGAACAACCCCCCTCTTCTCCGGTAGCTGTTTGCTCACATGTTGGGAGTAGCCTTATCGCTACTGAATTATGTTTGCTTAAAAAATAGGTGATAACGTGTAAACAGTGACTGTAATAACACCGGCAACCATTTAGCAATCTAATATGTATTATGAAATGTTTACTAGAAGAAGTCTGCATGCGTGAAAAGTCAACACGTTGCACTATATATTTTTATCTACATGTAAGTTAGATATTTCATTAAAAAATTACAGTAATATCTGCTAGCAAGGGGACGATATTGGATATAGGATTTTTTTATCAAAGCATCTATGGAAAATCAAAGGAGGGATGCAACATTGGATATTTTTCAGAACTAGGTGAAAATGCATTGTTTGGTTGCATTTAGATGACTTTACAAACAATTGCAATACAAATGATTGTACAAAATCTTCAAATATCCATATTAGAGATGTATTGAGAGGCTATCATCGTTCGGTCATCCCTAAGAATTGCTTATCATTTTGATTCAGTGGCATAAAATACATCCACACACTGCAGACATCAGACTAAGGATATGTTGATGTAATACAACTGCGAGAGACAAGAATAAGCCCTGGCTTTTGTCCATGTTAGCTGCAACTCTTGCTGTGAGGAGATACAGAAAGATACTAATATTTACTAAGTGTAGATATCTTCAAATAAAGAGGAACAAAATCCTGAGATGTCGAAAGTGTCAGTATGTCAAAAACGTCCCCAGATTTCCAATCCAGGGCTCACATCAACAGGAGGGAGGGTAAAGCTACAATATGCCTCCAAATCCCATTTTATATCAGGCATATTGATCTTTATCCATCCATCCATTTTATATACCCTCTTAATCCAATTCAAGATCTAAGCAAGCTAGAGCCTGTATCAACTGTCATCGGACGAGAGGTGGGGTACACCCTGGACAGGTCACCAGTCCATCACAAGACCACCTAAAGACAAATGAGACAAACAACCAAGGAGTCACACTCACTCCTAGGGACAATTCAGGGTCACCTATGAACCTAACATACATTTCTTATGGATATTAGGAGGAAGTCAGGGTACCCAGAGAGAACACATAGAAAGTGTCCCAGCCAGGAATCAAACCAGGAACCCTCTTGTTGTGAGGCGACAGTCACCACAACACCTATAGAAACATTTCAGGGTGTACCTCTACATAAAGGTTTGTGTATTTTCTTAGCTTTATTGAGTTGTTTGGAAATTTTTCATCTGAGACTTGAACAATTTACAAGCTTATATTTTTAATCATATCTTTGTATCAATAGTGTCATATTTTTGAGTTGTGTCCTGCAATTTGTTCTCCGGTCTGTCTTGCAAAATAGATTTTGAACTTATATTGGCCAAGGATGTTCAACTTCTGACCTTAAAAGACAAACAAAAAGTTGAGTTATTACACCCACAAAAAGATAAGCCAGTGAACAGAAGCCAATATGCTGATGAGCTGAGTGATTGAAGTCAATAGATTGTTTAAGGTTATCATCCAGACTGAAAAAACTCCAAAAATGCACATACATTACTAGTAAATTACTCTGTCATACTTCATCAAAGGGGGAGTCTGGTGCCCTCACCATTAGTTGGGCTTTTATGGAACATCTAAGATACTTGGCAATACACGTTAATATACTCTGTAAGGGTACAGAGCACCATATTTAATGTATCTGGAGTTTCTGACATATCATGTGGTTGTAGTTTAACATGATTTGTGGCATGAAATGCCATGAAATGTCTCATGCAAAATTAAATACTCAAATGAATTTGTTTATCAGTCTTGTCCATAAAAAGCAGTTCAAGTCTTGGACATGCCAACTTAAAAGAAATATGGAAGCCAGCCATGCAGTGACAGACCAGGACAGATACTGACCACAACAATGGAATTAAGCAGTTGTAAGAAGACACTAGTATCAGTCGCCGTGCTATTATGTGATTATTGTCTAGAGACGAGCTCAGCAGAAGGTCTAATCTGCAGGTGACTCGCTCAAACCCACAATTTCTTTCATCAGCGTGCCACTTAAACCTGCTCTAACATTAACTCTCTGTGAAATGAATGGGACGCATTAAGCCAATCTGTATGCACGTGCAAAGAGGAAAGCAGCAACAACGCCATCTTTGCTGCCTACCTGCTGTGCACTGCTTTCTGTTCTCAATCTCACTGCGGTTGAAATGCAAATCACAGCACAGACGATATTTGTACAGCAGCAGCACCACTGCAGTTGCACAAGAGAACTGCAGATATGCTCCAGCTGGATGGGGAATTTTCACAAAACTGAATGTCAAAATGCTTCCTGTGGATATTTTGAAAGAAATTCTTCTGTTACTGCTGCAAGTCTTCCTGCCTGTTTTCATGTGTTTTGAAACTCTGAAATGTTTGTAGTCATGTAAGGATTAGAGAAAAATTGGATTATGTATCTCTGTCTGAGAATAGAAAAGAGAGAGTAGGCTTTGTGTGCCAGCGGTGCAGCAGAATGGGTTTCTTTAAACCTTCAAGTCCTATTCTCACTAACCCAAAAAAAAAGAGAGGCTACAACAACACCCAGATCGACTGTGTTACATACAGTAGGAGGTCAAGATTTAACACATCCAAAAACAAGAAATTAACACCTAAACATCTTCGCCTCCTCCTGTGCCTGTTAAAGACACATCTCTCCCAAAGATTTCCTTTCTTTCCCCCCACTTCACCTAATTCAACATCAGCTCACCACCGTGGGGATTTGGCTCTGTAGCTCCCACGGTTGCTAGGCAACAGTGACAAGAAGCCTGCCTCTGAGATTATGTGAGAGTTGAACTGGTTTTCTGTCTTATAGCGTGCCCAGCCCAAACAATGATTCACTCAAACAGCTATCCACGATTCAAACACAATTAAATATCTGTGTCAAATGCAAATTGCCTGAGTGTTTAATACATTTATTTATAGCTTCATCAGACCTTTTACTGATGCCTTTTTATCCTCTTTTTTTTTTTTTTTTTTTAAAGGACTACAGTCTTTAACTATACATTTTGGCTGCCAGCAGTTGAAAGATTCAGTATAAGAAACGTTAAAGGTCAAGTTAATCTGTGGCTCACTGATTATGAGCTTCAGAATCAGGATCTACTTTCTCTTATATTTCTCCATAACTCTGATTAGCTGTTAAATTTCAGGGTTTTTTTTCCAAATACAAAATGTGCAGCATAGGTCTGTGGAGCATCCTTGACTGCACCAAACAGTCCTCTCTAAGTCTGCAAAGTTACCATAAAGAAACAGAAATTAATCGATAAAACATTTGTGTGTTCAAATAACAGTCCAGGCTTTTGGTTGGTAATTTTTCCTCTTTTTCATTCATCATCTAAAATTAAATTTCCCCATTTGTTCGGTGATTAATTCAATGATAGTGCCTTATCAACTAGAGTCACATAAATCAGCTCAAATTTTCAGTTCTGTTATTCAAGCATTAGACGCTGCATCGCTCCAGGGTTGTTGGTTGGCCGGCTCATCGCTTTGGTCCAGATGGAAATATTTCTAGAAGAGGGACTGAGATGTATTATTTTCAAATTTATAATTAAAACTGCCTGGGATGCAAAATACTTTCCTTCAATTAAAACATTCAGAATAACCTGAAAAAACTTAATCCTTGAAATATCTCACAGGCCTGGTACTTAAATCAAACCACAGTGAATATTCAGTGTCTATCAGAGACGTTGAATAAACAGCTTATGAATTATGTTGTGTCTAAGCTCTTGCCTCCAAGCTTTTTGCTGCTGCAGGAAAATACTTTGAGTCACTTTGCTGCTGCTGTTGAGAGGCAAAATGCTAAGTAGAAAAAAAAATGCAGTTTAAACTGTAAACTCAATAGCTTTGCTGGATCCCATCCCAGATAGGTTTTTCATTCAGATGTAGAGGATGAAGACCCTGTTCTTTCCCATCAGTGGTGTTTTTACCCTATAAACTGCTATTGAGAGAACAGTTCTCCAAGTTACACAACCATTTTAATGTAAGTTTATCATAGAATAGCTTTTTTTATAAGAATAAAAAAATGTATAACTGTTCACAATTATCAGCTTGTGTACCACGTTGTCATTTAGTAACATTCTTTTTTTTTTATGCTAACAACAGTAATGAGACTGCCTTAAATATACAAAGTTCAAGATTTAATAGGACCATTGTTAAATTGTAGTATTTCAAACTTATTTATTTTTGATATTCTAAAAGAGGATCCACCAGTGGCTGTAGCCCTTTGGAAGTTCAGCTTCCTGAACTTCAGAACAAAATTTTAATCCCTCTCTTTTCATCATCCATTAATCTCACTGTTACGCACTTGGCTTGATTTTGTTCTCTAAAGACTGATCAAACTGAGAGGTTGGACTACCTTCAGGCTTTTAGCTGCTTTGGAGGGAGTGGTTGACCAGTGTGTCATTTAAATGTAATTGAATTGCATTCTGCCCCCTTGTGGATGTTAATCTGTGGTCAGGGGATAGGCGAGACTGTTCATGGCGAGCCACTCACCAACATATAGTCACTGCAGTCATTTCATTTCAATGTATAAATGCAAGCAGCTCATCCCGTCAAACCCACAAAGGTGCATTTCATGATGTAAAGAAGTACTTCAGTACAAGGACATTTGAAAAATTCAAACGCTTAATTTATTAAAGCTCAGATAAGTCATGAAAACATGAAAGTAAACTGTTACTTAATAGAATTTTTCTTATTATTCAAGCTACCAAAAATTAAAACCATCTATCGTTCTTCCTTTTTTGACTTTTTCACCTCAGTTACAGCTTAGCCGACAGTCAGCAGTCAAATTAAAGAGCATTGCCATATTAATCCCTCCAAACTGGTTTTTAAATAGCAGTGGAGGTGGCTGCTGAGGCCACAGCAGCACCACTGATGAGCAGCGCTGCCAGATAAGCTCCTCAGGTTGCTGTCTTGCTTGAATGTGTTCAAGTAAGATAAAATGGCTGCTTGACTCAACATGGCGTGGGTACATTTCACTGAACTGTAGATAAGGATGTCCCCATCCTGTCTTTGAAGAAGGCTAAATAACACGGCAAGCTTGTTTTCTTGATTATCTTATTTCATCCTACTGTGGCCTGTATCTAATGAAGAATCCTCAGCTTGTTTCATCATTGGAAGAGAACTAGTTGAACACGTGTTCATATCAGCTGGAAAGTTATAGGGTGCACTGATGGAGAGTCTAACTGAGAAACAACTTTTCCAGAATATAAAAGTCATTGAAAATGAAAATGCATGTAAAGAACATGGCTGATATTATCACAGACAGAGTCATGCAGTTACACAGCGCTGGCAGCCAACTTTAAAGTAAAAGAATAAATATTTCTTATTAAGTTAAATAAGTACAATTTCATGCTTAAAAGTTTTTCCTCTAGGACTGAGTAACCCATTAATAAATCATATATTAAACAGTAACATGGTGTAATATTTCTCGGGTAGTTACTCATCTGAGGCTGTATTTACCGAATCTTCAGAGCTGATATGGTCCAGATGATTTATGTTTTACCCTGATACATAAAACCTTCCAGGTGAAGTAGAGTGTACTGTACTGTTTCACATAACTGTAGCTGCACTGATGCCCCTGTAGTAAAAGACAGCTGGGGTCACTTTGGATCAATAAGACCCAGAATCAGAGCCAGACTCATAGTACTGTCATCACTTTGGGATGTCTCTAAATCTTAGTTTGACAGATTCCCAGAGGGATTTTCTGTGATGATTTTCGCAAGCTGTCACAGACAGGTGAAGACGCCCTCTGTTTGTGTGTCTTTGAGTGTGTGCTTGTATAACTCTTACCTCACATGTCAGTCTGTAGCGTTCAAAAAGAGAGAAGCTGTCACCTCTGCAAGCTGGCGTGTCCCATCTCCAGGGAGCTACTTCATCACCTGTTACTCAGAAAAGCTGTCTGAGACGTCTCTCTGCGGTTTTGTAGCACTGTGACACATTATATGGTGTGATTCTCTTCCTCTTCCCTGCGAACCCTCAGTGAACACCTGCACTCCCTCTTTGGCTGTCGAGGAATATCAGCTTACTGTGAGTCTTGAATTCATGTAGATGGATGATGTCACAGAACACACTTCGCAATTAAACTTGAACTCAAAATTAGATCAAACAATATAAATGCTGAGTAATATAATTTTATATATATTTTACTTCACTTTTGATACAGACCCTTGCTTAAAGATAAACCACTGAAGTAGTATAGATCTCCACAAGAACCTCCATGTTCCTTAGGATCCACCTGCCGTCGTGTGATGTCTTCCGTCAAAGTAGTTCCAACTTCATGTTCTTTGTGTTTCCTCTTTAATTAAATGTTAAGTGCATGCTGATAGATACCTTAAAACACAGCTAAAACAACAAAACTGTCAGCTATCCCTCCATTTCGTCACGCTGCGTAATATCATATTGAAGGTCTTGGCCTCCCATTAATCAAGTTGGTGCCAGGACTGACCACATATTATTCATCTTGTAGCCATGTTAATGAATTCTGAACATGCAATAATTACTTTCCCATCAATGTCACCTAGAGGGGTCCATACTATACACGAGAAATTGTTCATATACACTTTGTCCTATTAAGCAGAAACTGCATCATGTAAAACAAGAGCAATTAAAGCTGAGATAATGTTTAAAGAAAGGACACTAAAAAGAGTTGTCAAAGTCAGTATGCTCAGAGCTGCACTGGTAATTAGCTGATACTGAGCAGGTTTTCTAAAAGTGTGTTCATGTGCAAATGAAAATAGATCTTAAAAAAGTGCTTTATGGATCCTTAGTTGTAAGACCAAACTGACCTGATGGTGGAACACCAAACATTTTGTGATACTTTCTGAACAGATTCAAATTAATATAAATATAAATCTACAGAAAAGGATAAGCTCTCTTTTTTCAATTCGTAGTCTTTTTGACCAGTTTTGTTTGAAGTCTCATTACGTTCTTAAACAAATTAGCCAAACCTACTGGCTATTTTCTGGGAATTATTTATTTTAAAGTTGCTTATTGAAACAGCGACACATAGCTGGTTATCTGGGCCAAGGTTTTTGTTACCCAGACATCCGCAGGCATTAACAAAATCTCACTGAAAATGTTTTCCATTGTGTCAAGAGGTTAAGTCTTGAGACCAAAACCAATCCAACAAGTAGATGTTAAGCTACCGAAATCAGCATAACAGTCGAAGCTTCATAAAGTCAGAGAGCTGAAGCCTTTTGGTGACCACCACACAGAATTTCACTTTCAGAAGCTGAGATATTTCAGTCTGTTCCAAACGAGTGAAAGACTTTACACTGCTGCAACTATGGCTAAAGCTTGTGAAACAGGTTATCTTGTCATCTTATCCCTTAAAGTGAAAGTGCTTCTTTGTTTGATTAAAGTGTATGAAATCAGGCCGTTAAAAGTTTTCTGTCAAAGCTTTGGTGAAAACTGTGTAAACTGTGATGAATAATTCAAAGAACACTATCATTTTACTTGAGATTAGTTTGCTAGGTTGCCATGGTATAAATGCATGTATTATTTACTGGCTGTGTGTGTGTGTGACTGTGAGGCAGCTTACGGGCTCCCAGTCATTTTTAGACCTGTTCACACTGTGAGGATTAAACCTGGTAGTAATCCATGGGAAACAAAACAGAGTGTCTGAGCTGCATGTTTACCTCTGAATCAGAGGGAGGGAGCTGGACTGTCGTTTTGTGGACCATGTAATGTAGCAGAGGGTTTGCAATGGAGGAGACGGTGCTGCCGGCAGGTCAGGAGAAGCCACAGAAGCGGGTGAGGTTCCGCGTGGCTTCGGGGAACAGTGGCCGGGTGCTGAAGGAGATGTTCAAGGATGAGGGACCCTCAGACTCCCTGGATTCAGACTGCACCAGCAGCTCTGATGCTGAGCGAGCCAGTACCCCATCTACGAGCGGAGAGATACACGGAAACCTGTATGGATACCTGGGCTCTGAACCATACGACAGTGAGAGTGAACCTGATGAACTGCTCATGTATGCAGGGGCCACCAAGGACTGGATGTTCACCACCAAGAGGGTCAACATTCTCAGCAAAAATGGGACTGTGAGAGGGGTCAAGCACAAAGTCAGCGCAGGTCAGACGCTGTTTGAAAACCTTCCTGATTCCAACAGTGTAAGTACTTTTAACTGAGCTTGGGTTTTATCGAGAATTTGCAGCTCATAATCACATTACTGATTGTGTAGTTGCAAGACTATTTCCCATCAGTGTCAAGTCTAGTTACAGGTAGGAGCTACATGCAGGTGTGTGACTGTGATAAAAGCTCACAACAGAGGACAAGGTCACGGTGCAATTAAAGATTAATGATGCATTTCGTTAAGTGTTTCGGGAGAAACTAATCAAGTTGATGAATTCTCAGCACTGCTTTCGAGTATCACTCCACTGACTGCGTTGGGTCCGACTGAGGCAACTCTGGGTCTGACTGTATGTGCAAAGGTGCTATAGAAGGTCGTGACAAACTATACTCTGTAAAGTAGTATTAGCTGAATTTACCAAACTAGATAAAGCTTCTCAGCACAATTAGGTGAGATTATCTTTTTTTGGGGTACAGATTAAATGCTTATTAAGGTGAAGCAGCCTAATCTGAACCCAGAGGAGTTTCAGATGAGTCTAAATCTGATGCTTTGTTATGTCCACAGTACAGCACAGGTTACCATTTTGGAAAATACTAATTTGCACAAAGAAAGAGTTAAATAACTGTGAATATGTAGTTTATGTGTTTAAATAAAATGTTCACAGTGAAACTGTGAAGACTTTGCCACTCGGGCTGAAGATTCACCTGCAAAGAATGGAATGAAAACAGACCTTTGACAAAAAAGAAAGAAAAACATGTTCATTTTGGTAGAATACCTATACCATACATGCAATAAATTAAGTTAATCTCAAATAATTTTGTGGTATATAAACAGAAAATTGATTTCCAAATTCTCACCAAAGACTTTAAGAATTTGTCACGTCAAAGTAATAATAACAAACCTGCATCAAACTATGTGAAGTGCCTCATTTGTTTGATCATGACTTCATCACGCTTAAACGTTATTCATTTGACAACAAACATCTTCCATAAAGCTGCTAACAAGATGCGACTCATGGGTTTTCCTTTAAAAACAGAAGCTAGGAGAGTCAACCACCTTCCAAACACGTTGACTCTGCTCTGACTGGTCAATCCTGCTGGCCTGAGCAGGCAACAATCAGTGGGTTTACATGATGAGATTAACTCGATTATAGCTATAGTTGGGTTATGCTCCTTATCTGAGCAAGGGTAATTATCCTTTGTTACATGGCGGTGAATGTATTGAATCACTGGCACAAAGCATGCAATACCACAGTAGATAAGTGGAGCTGTACCCATTTCAACTATCACTAGTAGAGCCACTTCCGGTTGACGTCTTCACCACCAATAACAACAAAACTAAGGCATTCGAGAAAGATGGCGAACGAAGAGCAAGATGAAGCTAGTCCCTCTACATTTGTGATAAGCATGGTTATGGCACAAACGGGATGCACAACGGCGTGTTCTCCATCACGTTGTTTGTTTCTTTCTGACAGCGGTGACAACAACAGTAATATCGTCTCCTTCGAAAAAATCTCGAGCATGCGCAGAACGCTTGATCCTATCCACTGTCGTCTCCAGGCACGTTAAGTGGGCAATCGGATTGAGTTATCCCAGGGTCTTAATTCGATCGCAAGTAACCCAATCCGATTCGATTTCTTGTCGGATTAAGCTTGTTACATGAGCTGAATAACTCAATCTTATTGTAATTTAGCCGCACTGACTCACAATTTAGTAAACTAGTATATTTCCCTAGTGCAGGATGAGTCATCAATATCTTATATTATTTTGCAGGAAATTGAAAATATAATTCGGAATACCTCGACAAAACATATGGACGTCATTGAACTTCTTGGTACTGGGTTTACTAAGTGGGGCCTTATTGACTCAATGACCACAAACTGTGGCCACACGGCAAAGCGAACAGAGCTAAATGGATTTTCTGTAATTCACAGAGACAGTCGGCTTCCAGGCGCGGAAATGTGTAATTGCAGTGAATGTTTTACGGTGGTGGAAGAAACATCTGTAACAGCGCTCCTTTCTGTCCGCATCATGGATGAGGGTTAGATGGTAGGTAGACACCATAACCTAAAAGCAACATTAGCGGGTCTTATCTGTGAATTAAGTTTGTACTGAAAAAGGTGGTGTGGTGGTTAGCGTCACAGTAAGAGGGTTCCTGGTTTGAATCCCGGCTGGGGTTTGTATGTTCTCCTTGTGTATTGGACCGTGGGTTCTCTCCAGGTACTTCGGCTTCCTTCCACTGTGAAAAAACACGTTAATTGGTGGCTTGAATTTGAACCTGGGTGAGCATGCATGGTTGTTTGTCTCACTTGTCTGTGTGTGGCCCTGTAATGGACTAGCAACCTGTCCAGGGTTTACCCCACCTCTCACCCAATGGCAACCCCCCTCCCGTACACACACATACAACAACCCTGCATTGGATTGAACGGGTATAGATATGAATGCATATTCTAATTATGTGCTACACTGCCGATTAAAGAAACAGGTGAACCACACAGTAAAACAAATCAATGAAAAAAGAAAAATATTTAATTTAGTTACACTAAAAAATACAAATAATAATAATGATAATATTGGTAATAAACCCATGTACCTTAAAGTAACACAGGCTAAAATTAATGAGATTATTAGACAAATAAAGATCTTTATTTGAGCTGAGCAATACCTAGCTTTAGTTATTTCATGAAGTTTTAAAATAATATTCTCAGGACTTTTATTAGCAAATCAGCAAGCTCAACATTAGAAACTGATCAAATAAAGGTTACATAGAGATGGTGTCTTCTGTAGCACTAAGAACAACTACATACGCGATGTGCCATAAAACAGTGGTGC
The DNA here is from genome assembly GCF_036924035.1 of Leuresthes tenuis. Lineage (NCBI taxonomy): Eukaryota > Metazoa > Chordata > Actinopteri > Atheriniformes > Atherinopsidae > Leuresthes > Leuresthes tenuis. The sequence goes on along the minus strand of NW_027325365.1, from coordinate 9,593,241 downwards.
AATGTCATTTTCTGTGATACTCCCAGTGAAAGTTATGGTCTCACCCTGGAATCCCCTGTGAAATTTTGTTGTCCAGTGACAACTTTATCATAATAAATTTGAAGTTTTCTACTTAAAACTGTTTCGTATCAGGAAGCTATTTTTATTTTTGACAGAAAAGTGTTTTTTGATGAAGATTTAACACAGAATTAATACATCCTTTAACTATTGTTTTATAGGTAAGTTGCAGCTTTAGTTTGGTCTCCATGTGGAGGAAAGGTTTATTCAAGGCCTGTTTTCTCTCAGTTAAGTAGTGATACAGTATTGAATGTTGTTGATGTTCATTTAGGCATAAATAAAGCATCATTAAATAAAACCTAGTCTGAACACTGAAAACAAACCTGAGAATAAACAGTGGGAAAAATTATTTTAGTAGTAATGGCGCTAAATGAAAGTCTGTTCATTATGATCAACAGCATATTACAAGTATTTCTGCTTCCTCATAGATGGAGTTATCCCTTGAATTTGGGCGGATAGTGATCTACACTACAAGTTTCCGTGTGGTGAGGACGACCTTTGAGCGCTGCGAGCTGGTCAGAAAGATTTTCCAGAACCACAGGGTGAAGTTTGTGGAAAAGAACATCGCCCTGGACATCGAGTACGGGAAGGAGTTGGAGGAGAGGTGCAAACGTGTGGGTGAACCTCCTTCATTACCAGTGGTGTTCATTGATGGACACTACCTCGGGGTGAGCCGTCATTCCACCTATTCTATTCTATTTATATGCGCTTTTAGTGTCTTGTGTATCCACACTGAAGACTGACTTTTGACATTTCAGGGTGCTGAGAAAATTCTTAGCATGAATGAATCAGGAGAGCTGCAAGATCTTCTGACAAAAATTGAGGTTGGTTATTCTCAGTGTTTGCATTAGAACTCCCATCATGAATAATTGATTGTGACCCAATAGATGACTTTCCTGGCAATCAGTTTTAGTCAGTCACTTGGTTTTATCCACAATGGAGTTGAATTATTCAAATGTTTCCTCTTATATCTCATGGACAAAATTGTGCTTTATAGGCTTAAAGGCACATAATATATTAAAACCTAATGTGGTTGTAATCATGATAGATCAATGATTTTTACTTGTTCAAAATCATTGAAATGAACACAATGCAAACAGGACAAGCTGATTCCTCTCGTCCGTCATGTCATCAATAAAACACGAGCAAACCTCAATGTAAAATGCATCACATCAATAAGCTGCCATCAGTGATGTTGGGCTCCTTATTCTTTCTGTATTATTTTCTTTTCAAACACACCAAACAGAGCCAATGGCTCAGAGGTGCAAAAACATTGGGCACTGGCCTCTTCTCAGGCTTCGCTTCCAAGAGAAGATTAGCTTAGCACAATGGCTGCTAAAACAGAGAAAATACCACAGACTAACACCTCTACTACTCACTAATTCACATGACATTCGCATTCATGCAGATATTGATTGCATAGTGTGGTATATTGGGGATGGTCACCTTCAAACAGCCTGTGTGTAGATGATGCAGGAAGAACTCTGCTGACACAGAGTTGGTTGAACACAGACACCTTTATTATCAGCCAGGTCCGCATCAGAATTACAGAATGATGCATCATTTCTGGAGAGATGTGTCCGGATTCCCCAAAATCTCTGACTTATTGTGGGTGCGCTCTTCGTTAAGTAGAATCTGCCTGTTCTTAGTGACCTTGAAAATGTTGTATGTTCCCATCACCAATCACAAAGCCCGGATATGGCGTGTGCGTATCTATTGAGCCTCTTCTTGGACTAACTAGCTGGGGAGTATGTTATTCTCAAAATGTCCTGATTTATCCCAAGACTCCCCTACACAGCTGGTAGTTATTGGACTTCTTTTCACTTCCCAAAACAACTTTACGCAGGTGGTAAATATCAGACACTACAATAGATAAAAAAACAGATTAGACAAACAGCCATGAATGCTCTTGCTAATCATTTAAACCCCAATTTGGTCGGACATCGTTGGCTACGAAGAAAATGAATGTTCAAACTGACAAAAAGAGTGTTTATGTGTTTAAGATAAATACAAGCTCATTTTGGATTTGACTCAAGCAAAGTGTTTCACAAAAGTTGGGGAAAGTTTAACACTGTGCTGCATGACCTCTTTTAAGAGCAGCTGTCGCTGTTCTGACAGCTGTTTCCACATCTTATTCCTGCTTTTTCTTTGTATGGTATTTTTTCCCATGATATTATACACAGAAATTAAAACAATTACACTCTATGTTGCCTTTGAACTTTTCAATTACTTGTGGGCTGAATAATTTTGTCTGTTTTTATTTACATTTTAGTTCCCCAGTTTTTTTGGACTGTGTTTTGTAATTTGGCTAAAGTAGGCACTATTTTGTTATTGGGTAAATTGAGTGATTTGTTAATAAGTTAAGATTAGGTACAGGCAGTTGTTGGTTCAGTGTTTTGTTCAGATGTAACAGCAGGAGATGAATGCTTTAAAGTACCTAAGACCTAAGTCTTTTTACAGTTCAGTTTCTGTACAGATTAAATGTACCGATATGTCTGTGAGGTGGTGAAGTAGTCTACATATTTCATATAATTTGTCAGGGACAGGCGAACTTTACCAGACAGGCATTATTGTGTGAAGCAGCAGAGGATTTTGACGCATTTCCTTTAAAGTTTTGTTTTTAGCTCAATTTAAAGCTTTTCTATTTAAGAAAAAAAAGATCAGTTTATTCTCCGTTAGTATTCTATGCAATATCTCATCAAGAAAATAAAAATATGATGTTTTTTTAGAGGGTACAGCATCCCCAGATGTGCCAGACCTGCGGGGGCTTTGCCTTCATCCCATGCCCAATGTGCCATGGCAGCAAGATGTCTGTGTTTCGCAACTGCTTCACGGATTCCTTCAAAGCCCTCAAGTGCACTTCCTGCAATGAAAATGGCTTGCAGCCCTGTGTGAGCTGCAGCAAGTGAGGATGTTAAGTGCCTGGACCAACATCCCTCCTACCATCTTCAGGACCATGCACAGGAACCTGAACTGAACTGCAACACGGGCAGTGAAAGGCAGCACAGCAGGACTCTTCCTCCATGGCCATTGTAGTAAAGAAACTGGAAATTTCTAATAAATTTTGTGAATTTGTTGATATGAGTATATTGACTCTCAATGTAATTCATTACATCTTGTTGATACAGATGCTTTGCTTCAACGTGAGCTCAGTTCTCATTGAAAAATCTTTGATTGGGTCTATAGAAACAAAATAAGTCCACTGAGGGGTCATGGACTAGTCTGCTCTCTGGTGTACCTAAGCTTGTTACTGAGGAGGCTCCCACATTAAAAATTCTCTCGTCACTAATCCTATAAAAGACAGTAAGGGATAACGGACACTCAGGACAAACAGTGAAAGTCAAGGGCTCAATTTTCAGACAGCAGAGGGAAGGTAATTGAAACTTTGCTCACCGTGGAGCACGAAACATGTTAAACTTAAATAATAGCACATACAGTGCAAATGTTGCAGCCACTTTAGAGACTTATCTGTTATGTAATGGCATCAGAGGAGCTCCAGATGTATTCTTCAGCTTGACAACATGCAGCTGGAGTCTTAACGAACATATCCAAAGAAAAGAGGGGCCCTTCAGCTCATGGTTTGAACCCCACAGACCTGATTGCATCTTCACACACTCAACTGAACAGATACAGTTTTTAAGAGAAAACTGGGTTAGGACATGATCATTTTTTTGTTTACTGATCTTTAAATTAAGCTAAATCAATTAAAAAACCTTTGCATTATGGTGACAAGTAAGCAGCAGTGAACCTGACATGAATCAAGAGAATTGGACAAATGTTTAAGATGTACTTTATATTTGCATGGCCCATCAGTGTGTACAGATGTATACAGTTTTATTCCACCAACATAAAAGGCCTATCCACTAACACAGGAGCTGTTTGTGCCCCGCATACCTGTTATCTTTACACCGGACTGGAACAAAGTCAAATCAAGCACTGGGAAGTCCTTAAAATTTCTTTCCGGAGTGAGGACATTTCCTTAAATTAAAGGGGCGAAATAATCTATTTTCTACACTGTACACAAACAGAAACCAGTTTGAGTTCAATTATTCATTCAACAATCCATGTAAGATCACATGCAAACCCTGCCGTTCTGTGTTTTCCACGGATGATGTCATTAGTTGGCTGCAGTGCATGGGGTCAGGGAAACGCAGCACCCGCGCAGCACAGCTCTCTATGCTGTCATAGCCCTGTACAATGCTGCTTGAACATGATTAGACAAGGCAGCACTGTAAAGAGGCTAAAAGCGTAGAGCAGGGTGGTGGTCAAGAGGATGCTCCCCCGCCATGAGGACGTTTCCTGCCATCTCACACAGCACCTGGATTCTTCTAGATGCTGCTGCACCTGCGATTGACACAGCAACCAAATCGATCATTTCAAAAGAAGAAAGAGCGCGCACACACGCACACGCGTAACAAAAAATATAAATACACGTCGCGTTCTTAAATCAGCTCCGCGCTGGGTACTAATGGGGTTTAGGCTTTTGTAACAACAGGCTTGATGTGATGGAGGGAGGCTTCATGAAAATCTGAGACCGTGCAAGGCTTAGTGCGCCCCCATCTGTGGGCTGATGAAGGCGAAAACCTTTCAAAGGGAGAGAAAAATTCAAGATGCATCGACGCTTTCACTCAAACAGCTACATTTTCTTTGAATGTCGCGAACAAATGGAATAACGAGATGCTGAGAGAGGCGATGTGATGTGCAGAGAGCTGGAGGAGGACTGAAGATGCAGGATCTCCAGGCGCGTCTCGACGCTTGTTTCTCTCATAATGATTAGCCAAATAAAGCCAATGATTTGATTGTTTATTAATCGACGTGCACAAATAAACTCCCTCTGAGGACTGTGAGACATGAAAGGAAACAGGATGGGCAGGAGCACTGCCTTGGGAATGGTATGACGAGACATGACATTGATATGCGCGGAACACCCCAGAAATGTTAACACAACATTCAATGGTCAAAAACCTGCAATGGAGGTCGTCCGCACTTTTTCCGCTTTCCAGGCTCGGCGAAAAATCATTTCAGTCGAGTAGTCTGGCGTGATCCGGCCGCGGTGCTGTGCGTAATGTTTTGAACGGTCGGTCAGTGCGCAGACTGGTTGGAAATGACTGTTTTTATTGACGTCAGCGTAAAGGCTAGTGCCCCACTCTCTCATCCCCACAACTGCACCATCTAATGGACACGGGTTCACATTCCAGTCAACCATCTGAGATTTACACAAGAAACAGACCTCAAGATTTAAAAACAGAGGCTTGGGAATTGATTTAATTTCCCTTTCCTGTTTGTCATGTGCAAAGATCGCGCTCCCAAAGCATTAAATACTATTTACTGCCCCCCCATCTGTAAAGTCCAAAAGGACACATGACATCTTTGGAATTTGACACGGCAGGATATGTTGTCATATGACAAAGAAAAAAAAAAAAAAAGACTTCCAAACTCATGTGAGAAAATGAAAGCAACATAATTTAATAAATTATTTCAAATTTATTCCTTCAGCAGTGAGAACATCAGTAAAATATTTCACTATTAACACCTTCAAAAAAAATATATATCCACCTCCCAACAGAGCTGCGCGGCTCTGGCCCGCCTCCTGTAGCAGAAGAAGATGCAGCTGCAGGTGTTTCAGGGCTGCAGCTGCAGCTGCGAACCGACAGCGAACGCAGAATGAAAAGCAAAAGCACTATCACTGCATGTTTTATACAGATTATTCAGCAGAAACACCAACTTTGGAGACAATTCACTTGATAAGTTTGCCCACACACGCCGCACAGGGTGACTTCCTGCATCACTACACCGCTTCTTTATAGAGAAGGGAAAAGAGGAAAAAGACTTCCATTCGCCCATCATTTCATCTTTGGAACAACAGTCATCTGCGCATCAGCCAAAAACTTCACAAGAACTTTCTCAACCTGAAATTTGAACAACAGGATGTTAAATCTGGTCTTTGAACGTTGTGTGAAGATGATCATGCTCAATAAACAAAGACAATTTGATCTTGTTTTCATAAAATATCACTTTAACATGATGAATGTATGCGACACTCCTCATACATTGTTTTTGTACATAACCTTGTTTTTTTCCCTCCACATCAGTTCAATTCTTGAAAAAAAATAACTCAACTCAGTTTGCATATTTAATGTAATAGAAATCAAATCTATTTATCAGCGTCTTCGTTAGGGAACCTGCAGCATTGATCCGTCTCCTGTAAGTTTTTACATTAAAAGAAAATAAGAATCTAATATTGTCTACTCATTAAATAAGTTTTATTTAAATATGTAGCTCTTTAACTTTCCTCTGCGCTAATGAAGGAAACACTATCAGTGCGTTTCAAGCACAACAATAAAGTACAAGCCTAATAAATGATTCTGGTCCTGTTGAGTTTTCCTTCTGAAACAGATGTGACCGCATCCAGATCTAGACACGTTTATGGAGGAATGTGAGCTCAAGCAAACAACCAGGAGACCACGCCATCACAGCTGTGTGACAATATCTGCTGAAATTCAAGGAGAGCGATGACAGTCCAGAGTCCTTTGCCAGAAACATTCGCGCCTCAGTGTGAAAGTGGATCTCTGGCAGGATGAACTCATGGTATCACTAACAATCACGGCTCAAACACAGTACGTTTTGATTCTTCAGGACTAAACTACAGTAAGACTTGACGACGTGTTGGGGTTCGTATGCGGTGGTGGTCGGACAGGGCGGCAGGCTCAGTCATCCCTTCGCTTTTTCTTCTTCTAGTGTTCTTCTTGGTGCAGCAGGATGTTTCCTCAGCAGAGACTTGGAGGTTTTATAGGATCTCCAAGTCAACATGACGAACCTCTGGGTTACGTTGCTATGGAGACAATAAACAGAGTTTCAGACAAATACGGCATGCGATGCTCTCAAAGCTTCTGTAACGCACACTGGATACACCAATTAAATGGATCAAAAAATAAAAATGCTTCTATAGTAAAGTAAACCTTTCTTGGTATGTTGTGGTGGATGAGCAGATGTGTCATCCTTCAGTACCTTAAGTTCTTTTTCCAAGCGGTCCACCTCAGCCCCCAGTGTGTCTATGATGTTCTCCCCATGTTTCAGCATGAAGTTCTCCAGCTCCTCAGGTGTTTTTACCTGCTGAATGTCCTGCAGAGACGTTTAGCTTTGTTAGACAATTTAACAGCAACACAGACTCGTACTTGAAACAGGAAAAGTCAGGACAAGACCTGATGTCTGCTGTAACCAAATGATTTATGTTCTTTCAGTTGAAGTAGATAATAGAGCACATTTTTCTTGTTAAGACCATCTGTTTGTTGCACCTGTCTGTAATCCACCAGCTCTGCAGCGACAGTATTAATCTTTGGGTGGTGCAATAGGTTTAACCGTCCTTGCTGGCCACACCTGTAAGAAGTGCAAATAGAAGCCATACCAGAGGATCACCCCATTTGTCTAATTTATGCTTCCTTGTCTCCTTCCTCTTGATCTCAGCAGAATAGTTTAAAAGACGCTTTGTCAGCTTACACTGGCATCAACCTGTTCCACGAGGAAAGAGACCTGATGCGGACTATGTGGGATCATTTCCTGCGCTGTAGTTTGCCCTCATTTTGCTGTCGCTCTTTATGAGCACACAACAGAGACAGAAAGAAGTGAAACAGTCAGTATTTCCGTACTGCTGGTAGATAATTACAATAAGAATCTGAGTCCAAGTACAGCCATGAACATGATGTTTTTGTCATGTTGAAGACGCAACAAGGAAAGTCCCAAAAAAAAGTTAATGTGACACAAAATAAGTGAGAAACACATAGTTTTAGGGTTCACAAACTTCTCTAACGTTGCTTTAATATCTTACGATTAAGGGACAATAAGGTCTGAGCTGAAAAAAAACCCCTTACATTTATATTAGTATATTCTTTTTTCTCTTTTTAACTGTTCCTGTGTTTGTACACACTGGAAGTTAAACATGTAACCAAGTGTGAATATTAAAGAAAGACAAAACCAATTAACAGAGACCAAGTTTTTGACAAAATATACAGAAAACATACAAACTTACGTTAAGGATTTGGTCAATGTCTTGTTTCTCCAGATATGACCGTGTCACCACTCGGCCGTCAAAGTCAACTTCAGCCTTGAAACGCACTTTACTCAGTCCGATATCAGTGGCCTTCACGTCATGGATCGCCCTAATCATAACAAAATAAATCTCCACTAAACATCACTTCTGGATACACAAAGTGTTCAATATGTAACTGTTGTCAAGTTTATTAAAGTGTGGCAGAAAACCAGGAACGTGAACAGTAAGAAACAATGCCATCTCTTTTGTTTTTGTCTCCATATAATATATAAATACCAAAAAATAACTGAGGAAATACTTTAAGGATTCCAAATAATCGTTAGTAGCGGCCCGTTGGCCCATGTGACTGACGCATTAAACTGGATTACTTTGCATAGCTCTGAACAGCTGAGCAGAATGACAGTAGCATGTCGAGTCTAATAAATACCAGGTGGTTTATTTTAAGCCGGAATGTGGTTCATATAACATAAGCAGAACTATAACCTCATTGTTTGACCACTTTTACAGGCTCACATGAATGATTCAAGGCCCGAAATCGACGAGAACTGTTTTTCTCTTTGGAGTCGTGGAGTGCAGGATCATCAGTGTGTCTTTTCATTTGCTGACCTTACAGCCGGGTCGTTCTCCAGGAACTCTGTAAGCTTCTGCACACGCTCCGCCTGTATGGAGCGTCCCAGCAGGGCTTCTGTGTTTGTGTAGATGAGGAAGGCTGAGACGGTGCCAAGCAACGTGCCCACGCTAAGAGAGCCCAGACTGTCGTAGTACGGGTTACCTGAGACAAGCAGCAAACTTTGATGACGGGCCAGCACTCAAATTAGAGACCACAGTGTAATAAAACACAGGAGAGGAAGATTATCTGACAGGTAAATGACTCAGAACAGTGAATATATTTCTAACCTGTGAGTGAGGTGAGCCCCATACAGCTAGCAGCCATGATGACTCCTAACACAGCAGCAGCATCCTCCAGCAGCACCACATTGGTGCTGGGGTCTCGACTCTGCATCACTGCACACGCAAAAACATCCACAATTAGACCAAATACACGTCCACATAACAGCAAGCTGTTCAGTATCCACATTTAAATTTGATGTCTTCTGTAGACCCTTTAGAACAAATGCAACTAAAGTTTGTTTTGAGTGATGTGCATGAAGTGTGTTCTTCTGTGGGAGGCTGATGGCAGCTGGATTCACTCTGCTCACGTCAAAAGAAAAGTTTTGATCATTTCTTTAAAATTAATTATTTTCTAAGCGTTACAATGTGTAAAAACATTTAACTCCTAATTCATGTAACGTGGGGTGTAAATACATTGCTGTGGCAGATTTCTGGTTTACATACCATAGTCATAAAAAGACAGCCCGTGTTGGCGGGCGCTCCTCTTTATCTCATTAATGGCAACTAGTAACGTGGCTGAAAAACAGAAAGATCTTTAAGTACCAACCCAAGATCCCAGTCCAAACATCAAAGGTTTATCGCCGTAACCTACCTCCTTCAGACACCAGAGAGCCCGCCAAAATACAGTAAGCCTGTCACATTGAGAAAAGACATGTAGGTGTTTTTTCATCCTCTCTGTATTTCTTAATCACACCATCGTCAGCGCAAATACTCACCCATAGCAAAGATTCAATGGGCTCTGGGTGCAGTAATCCCATGATGCCATGGTACCATGAAAGGCCTGCTCCCATCATAAAGATGCCCACTCCACTGATAAGTGAGGCGATGTAGCGCATGTTGGAGAAGCCGTACCTGAATGCCAAAATTAAGGCCACCGTTATTTAGTGCATGACACAGTTGCTCCTTCTAAACACGGCATACTCTTAAAAAAGAATATTGAGTTAAATGGGAAAAATTGTACAGATATGTTCTAAAAATCTCTCCTTGACAACTTAAATTCTGCTTAATATTTTCCCAGGAGTCTTGAAAACTTTAGGTCAACGAATCATTGCCGTAAAAGTCTTCAAAAACACCAGTATGCTTTCAACCCATAACTCCTCCTTTCTTCTCCTCGACTCCACTGCTTCTCTTTTTCTTTTGCACGGTGAGGTGTGGCGCTTACGGGTGCCCAGCGTCCGGGTTGCGGACAGACTGGCTGATTCCCAGAGCCAGCAGAGCCTGGTTGCAGGTGTCGGCCAGCGAGTGGATGGCTTCTGAGAACATGCTAGCTGATCCTGTGTAGACCCACGCCAGGAGCTTGAAGAAAAAATTCAAGCCATTGCTGGTGACAAAGAAAATATAGTTAATGTGACACTTGCAGATCAGGATGCCTGTACTAACTTTACAGGCATATTTTTAAAATACAGAATAAAACCTAACTAATAAACTATAAAGAACTATTTTACTAATCTGTTTCTGGGCTGAAATGTGTGGGAATTCTTCACTTTCTATTCTGATGCTTCTGAGACATTATTCACACTGGAGTTGACCTCTGATGAATGTCTGCTTAACTTGTTGAGTCTCGTGAGTCTTTGTGTATCATTATCATGTGACTGCACATGTCCTCAAATACAAGTACCCTAATCTAATAGGCAAAGGGAGCTCATGTGACACGAGGTTTTCACCCATGTGCACGTTTTTACGAGTTAGAAACTTTAGAAATAAATGTTCAATAGTTTGTGTCAAACATCACAACGCAGGAGATTTCTTTAGGTGGTTTTCAGAGTAGTGGAAGTTTTTATATTTTGTTACGTTTCAGACTCACTAAAAAAAAAAAAACTATTTACTTCCTCATCGATTTATAAAGAATGGAAAAACTGAGTTCTTTAATAATTTGTTAAAACATATCTTTGAGCCCTTCACTTGGTGAAGACATGTTGGGCAGAAAATGACTTCTTAAAGTTTTCTTAGGATTGAGCTCCTCATGTTGTTCTTGGTGGAGTCATTGAAGCTCAACCAGGATGGGTGCACAACCATGTTCAGGTGTCTCCAGAAAAGCTCTGCGGTGTTCATGTCCAGACCCTTGCTGGGTCACTTGAGTTTTCCTGAAGCCACCCTTTGTTTTAACAGCACATCCTGAGATGTTAGAAACAGTTCAGCTTCATCAGATCAAAAGACTTTCCCTGCCATGATCTGAAAGTCATTTGGGTGCATTTTAGCAAACTGAAGAATCTGTAAGATGATCATGACTCCATCCATGAGGGAGCAGGATCTCCTTCTTTGTGAACCATTGGCTGGTTTGGTACCCGACAGAAAAACTTTCTCCCTCATTACTCAGCTTGCCTGCCAAATCAAAGAAGCCTGATGGTGGTTCCAAACTCCTTATATCTTAAATAAAAAGGAGGTTAACGTACCTTTGAGCACTTTAAATACTGCACTTTTTTGTATATTTATCCAGAGTCAATAAGCAAGTTTATATAGGCAAAGAAAATCAATTAATGTGTTAGTGAGTCCAAAGCCGGACTTTTAAAATGTATGCACCTATGTTGGTCTAATCAAAAACCATACGAATAATGCAGTAATGCATAATGCAGTCGGGGATCGAATTACTCCTCGTGTATATGCTCAGCTAGACTCTAATGAGACATCTTTTTTTTGTGAGAACAGTAAAGCATTAAGTGTATATTAATATAGCTGAATTACCCCCAAAAGTCTCTTTCTTTTGTCAGCCAGCTAAAAACTGAAAGCATTTCAACTGTGTCACTCTGCTCTAATAAAATCCTGATTTTATAACCACAACATCGTCACATCGCTGATGTAACCATAACGAAAATAAAAATCCTCTTTCAGATCCAACATTATTCTCAATCTTACGAGATGCATCCTCAGCTGTAAGACCTACAAACATCCATACACCTCACATTTATGTTCTATATTCACTTCTGCCCGGATGTGTTCCTGTCAAGTTAGAGAAGCATCACAAGGACAGAAGTCGGACGCAGAGGATATAACGTATGAGTGCAAAAGGATTTCAATATTTCATTCATGATGAATGAATAAAAATAAATAAATAAATCACTCCAAAAAACTGTTTTTGTTTTGCCCTTACTGAGAGAAAAATAAACTGAATATATATTAAAACCGAGTCTGAAACTTAACAAAATATGGAGGACCAGAAAACGTTCTTTATACCCTGCATGTTTTTCCACAGTCATCTGTTCAGCATTTCTAAGGTCTACAACAGATAGTTTTCCTTCAGTTCCCAAACACACGATGTGCTCAGATACTTATCCAACATACGGCGAGTCATGACCCTGCTGTAAAAAGTTTCTTTCTTTAATCCAATACCTCCCACTGTGTGTGCTATAGCTAAGCAAAGTCAACGAGTACCCACAGCAGAAACAAACAGCATTCAGAAACAACAGGAGAGAGCACGAAAACTTACATGCAAATAGCTACCATGACCACCTTCCCTGGCCCTTGGAGAAACGTTGCCCTCTTGCCTGATCGTGGCTTTAGGAAACAAAATAAGACATGAGCAGTTTGCAAAGGGGCCATTATCCGCAGATAAAGATATAGTTTGTAAGTCAACTCAGTGGATGATGGTCTCATAAGATTCATGTTGCTGATAAATTCCAAGAATATTCAGACATTGACTGGACTATGTGTTTGTTATATCACTGCCCAACAGTCACAGTCAGTAAAAAAAAAACTACATTGATGTTCTGTCACATGGCAGGTGGGTTGTCAAAACAAGTCAGTAGAGTATAGAAAATGCCACGACATACTAGACAGGTGTAGCATCATATAGTAAAGAGAGGGAACATGAATGTCATTGTCACATAAATGCAGTGACCCCAGTGACAGAGAACAAAGGCCATGCAAAAACAGCCTGATGTTATCAAGGCAACTTGAACATGGAGATAGTAATATCTTCCTCTTTCACAATTAAAATAGCATGTGGACAAAAAAAAAAAAGTGCTCACCTTAGTGTTTCCCCAAAAGTCTTTGTATTCCTTCAACAGCTGCTGATTTCGAAAAATATCTGTTGGTAAGCAGACAAAATATGTAAATCAAGAAGTTTCTTGCAAGCTCACACTTCAGAACAAAAACAACAGCAGAAGCAGGGAGACAAATCTGGTAAGTTACAGAAATAGTCTTTTACAACTTTCAAAGTATAGCTCAACTCCTGCCCTAACATTACAGCGACAGTTTAAATGGTGACCCTTTTATTTCCATCTGTATCCATCAAATATACTGCTCCGTTCGAGTGTTACTCTCCTCCTCTTCCACTGTTTATGTGTCGCAGTTTTCAAAATCTATTCAACAGAAAACCCAATCGCTGAAAATGCAAAGTTTTGATAAAGCTGTGGATCTTCCAAGGTGGCAGACAAGGAACACATTTCTATCAATTGCAGAAACGTTCTTGAGTGTTTATCTACTAAAAAGATGTTTTATGTTGCCAACACCATTCTACAGGAGCACCACTACTGAATCCTGGTTTAGTACCACCAATTCGATTGTGATTGGTTTAAATAAACAAAATCTATCTCAGAATATTAAGGCAGTCCATGCTACAAAATATGTTCTGGCCATTCTAAACCTCAGTAACTGACACATTATTTCATGTTTTTTCAGTACAGAGAATAAAGTATAAAACATAACATTGTAAGTTTCACAAAAGGTCATGTGTGAGACTAACTTTCTGACAAAAAGTGCATTTCCAAAATCCACAAAGAACACAAAAACCTACTCTCTTGGTACTCTCTTTCCACCTCTTTCCTGAGATTTCTCTCTCGGGCTAGAGCTTCATGACTTCCCCATACATCCAGTGCTCTGAAGGTCACAAAGAGAAACAGCTCAATTAAGAAACATGAGAGAAAACACGCATATGAATGATGGTGTGAGTCGTAGCTTGGGTGAAGACATTTAACGGTGTATTTTAAGTTTCTTGAGGTGTGGAGCAGAAGGGTTTAACACTAACTTGGCCTCCACATCTGACCGCAAGAACACTGTGAAAGCCTCTGTGTCATCGTGAGGGCTGCGCCTCCTGATCTTCCTGAGCTGTTCCAAATCACTGTGAACAAGCAGAGGGGTGGAGGTGAGACGAGGATTTAGATTAAACTCGAGTTTAGCGATGGTAGGCAGTCTCATATTAGCTAATCACAACAGCATGCTTACTTATTAACCGAAAGGAATTTGTGCAGCGGCTGTAGTCTGCCAGGATCTCAATTTGCACTTCACAGACAAAACCACCAAACAGAGGCACTTGGTCTGCTCAGCATTGATGATATACAGCATAAATTTTCATGTTACATAAAAAAAGTTGGGGAGGGGGGGAACAAACAAACAAACTGCACTGGGACCCCGTTACCTTGGTTTGAGACAGAACTCATTCATGGCTCTGACAGCAGTGATGAAGTTGTTTTGAGTGTATTTAGGTCCATATTCCCTTTTCTTCAGGACTGCTCGGACTGTGTGACATTAGAGAGAAATTGAATGATAATATGTCAACCAAAAGCAAAGACGTGGAAGATACACAACTGTTGCTCATTACCTTTCACTTGAATGGTCTCTGCCTTCGTCAGCCCCATTGCCCCAGATGCTGTACCTATGAGAGCAAAGATTTAAATTTGATCAAAGATGCTATTTGGAGCACGATTCTTCCAGAGGATCTACTCTGAAATAAATAACTTTACAGACAATGTTCCCGTCGCTCATGCAGTGTCACAATTCTTAAAATATCTGCTTTACATCGTGAAACAGGAAACACTAGCGTTCACATCACATTAAATGCCAGCAGACACACAAACGTTTAACTACTGCATGGAAACATTTTAGTTTACCTGGTGAATGTGGGGTGACTTTTGCAGTACCAGACACAACCTTCTCTGCTGAGGGAGCATCAACTGATGCCGATTTTGGAGGACCATCCTTACTGTCAGAGGTAGAGTAATACTGGACCTTGGTCAGTCCCAAAGAGGCGACACGGCAGTCTGGAAGGCTGAACCATAAGTTATGTATGCCTCCACTCTGCCAGCCTATGAAACAAAATGTATCACAACAGATAACCTTTACCCTCGAATAAATCAGGTTCAACTGATATCAAACCGGTAATTTACAACCATTAACGGAAGGTGGCCTGCTCACCGTAGCACAGTTGGGGGAACCTCGGGGATCGCTGTGACAGGGACGACCTGTGCTGCAGGGAGACCCTGCAGAAGACATGCCATGGTCTGTGGGCCAGGCTGGGGAACATCCTCGCTGTGGCGGGGATCGATGCTGAAGTGCAGGAACTTGCTAGGTACAGTCACAAGTATCGCGGCTGTTATGTTAGCTGTCCGCTTGTCAACTTAAACAGATTAACGCCGGTCAAGCTGAGATAGTATAATTAACCAACAGAGTAAGCGTGAAAACAAAGTCCCGTTTGACACGGCTGATATCACAGTCAAACTGAGATCATTTTCACCTGGCACGTCAATTCCTGCTTTCGCCGGTTGGCTAACGCGGATTTTGCTACACTTCTACCAAACCCAGTGGCCCACAGTTAGCTAAACCAGCTAGGTAGCACATAAGCTACCATTAGCCTCGATAAGTAACAAGTGTTCTGTGACATTTAAACCTTTATAAAACCAGCAGCAAATACCTAGTACATGCATTTGTATGAGATTATTCAGAAAATCAGATACCTTTCTATGGTGATGTTGGCTGTGCATAGTCTGTATCCATTTTGCGAATCTATGGTCAAACTGTTAGTAACGCCACCACGGACGTAAACTGTAAAAGCGCTACAAACATAGACGCACGTGACCTGTGACGTTAAAGTGACGGTGTAGTCTCGCGTGAACGTAATGTTTCAATGTTAGATCATTATGTATCGCGATATTTTGCAGTAGGCTGCGCAAACAAGGTCAAGTTATGTTCATCATACCAATGGCATGGAAGTACATCACAAAGAAAGGTTAGGGCCACGGAAAGAGTATATTAGATATAATTTAAATTAAAATGATTGTAAAATAAAACGGTACACAAATATTTACATTATGTGGGCAGATAAAATGGACAGTAACACTTTTGTCCTTTACCGTATTTCCATGACATTTTAGAGCGACCGTTGTATACCAAATTATCTATGTTGTACAAAAGATATCAAAAGTAAAGTCTATTATCATGCATCATGTTTAATGTGAAAGTCTCCATTAAAAATATTTGTGTATATTTCTTTATATACTCTGTATATGTAACCAAAGTGGAAAGTATAAGAGTCTTAAATAAACTTAAATAGCTATTTACTTAAGTTTTTTTTTTTTTAAATCTTCCCCCCTGAATTCTGAAACTGCTTTTTCCATGTACCAGTGTCGTAAGTGGCATCAGGACATATCATTAAATATCCACAACGGTGGTGCATCAGCCCATCACATAATTAAGAGGGTTATAATTAAAAAACAAACAATATTCAGTTTCATCACTGCTCACCAAAACTGTAATCTGTCAAGAGTTTCTTTACCTGCCAAATCAGTAACATCACTTCTGACACAACAGAAGAATCTGTCTTAGAGTTTAAGCAGCACCCTGAGTGAATGAATTAGCTGAGTCATTGCCTAACCCAAATAGTTTTTAAACACACACAGAGAAGGGCTCTTTAGGAGTAATATAACAACAAAGGGCGTAGTCACTAAAAGAGGAGAAAATGATCCCAACACTTATGAAAAAAAAAAAAACTGAGGGTTTATTTGATCTTTAGAACAGTACAGAAGATAAATGTCAACACCTCGCACTTAATAGGTGTCTTAAAGAGGACCAGTGTTTCTAAAATTAATTTGACAAGCTGACAAGTCAAACACATACACTAGGATAGAGGTCTTATGACTTCTTCTGCAATTTCTTGACAATAATACCTGCAAATTCATCACTTCCATTTCACAATCATTAAATTAGAATTCAGTCTTCAATGAGGATTCAAGACCCACAATACAGTTTAATAGGGTCATAACTCAGAATTGGTCCATTTAGCTAAAAATGAGAAAAAGAGCTCAACACTGTATACAAATAAGGTCACTTAAATGAGAGAAAATGGAATTATGCAAGTAGTTTCAGAAGGTAAGCTGTCAAGCTGATGTGAGAGCAGTATGGAGGCGTCACTCTGTCCTGGTGTGTTTGCCTGGGTTGCTGGTCTTATATGGAAGTAGGGAGGAGGTGGGGGCTGTGTTTGCATTAACGCATTGTGACAAACTCCTCAGATGAGGTGGGGTGAATGGCGACGGTCTTATCAAAGTCTGCTTTAGTAGCCCCCATTTTGATGGCTACAGCAAACCCCTGTAGCATCTCGTCACAGCCGAGGCCCTGCATGTGCAGGCCCACCACCTGGAGAAAAGAGACAATTCAGGAGTTATAAAAAAGGCTGCAGAACACTGTGCACAGCGGAATCAAAAAATAAAGACACTAGCAATTTCTTTATTAAGACAGAGTCCTACCTTCTCTTCCTTGCCCACACACACCAGCTTCATGATGCACAGACTCTTCCTGCTTGTGATAGCGTGATACATTGGAGTAAAAGAGGTCTTGTAGATTTTCACGTTCTCCTTTCCGTTGGATTTAATGGCCTCCTCTGTGATACGTACAAGAATAGAAATTAAGCAAATGACTTACAAGGCCCATATGTGCAGCCTGTGGTAAAAATGTAGTTAAAGACATCTTTTTCAGGGGTGTACTCACCCTCCGTGAGGCCCACAGTACCAATGGGTGGGTGGCTGAAAACCACTGTTGGGATGGTGGAATAATCCAACTTGGAGTCCTTTTTGCCCTCAAAGAGTCTGTGTGACAACTTTCTCCCTGCAGCAATGGCAACTGCCCCAACAAGCAACATATCAGTAAGGCCTGAATAGCAACAAATGTGCTACAAAAACATTCCAGGTCCCTACAAAGGATAAAATGTTTTATTCTAAACCAGAAAAACAGGTACAAACCGGTGCTACTGCTACAGTATTTTGTACAGTTTGCTGGACATATTTATCCACTTGTAAAGTATCCTGAGAAAGGCAACAGCCAAAAAAAGGTCACGACTCCAGCAAAATATATAACTCAAAGAACAACATACCTGTGACACCAACATGCTTCAGACACACAAATTAAGGCAGTTTTCATAATGAAGCAGACAGGTGGCTGGAGTTCTGACATCAGCTTTGATTACTTTTGTTCAGATAGTTTAACAACCTCATTTGTACTTTTTGGTTCTGATCATTTATTTGATTCATCCCTTGTTAAAGAAACCTATTATTTATTCAAACAAAACAAAAGAAATAATGCTTTAGCACAGCAACCTGACAAAAATGCATGTCCTCTGTAATTAGCAAGTATATGTTCTCTGTATATGTGTATATGTTCTCACTTGTGCCATAATTTCAGTGCATGAGAGCACAGAGCCGCTATATTTGATTTCTCCAATTTTATTCAATTCCTCCACTCGTGACTATATCCCCTCACCTACGTCTTGCCTTTAACAGAAAGGAAATAAAGACCTAATATGTTTGAATAGACTGACCTAATCTTTGGAAGTCTGACAAACCTAAATGTCCCCTTTGAACACATTCATTCACCTTCGAACTTATTAATATTAAAAGTGCCTTTTCAGTATAAAAACAAGTGTAGAGATTTAAAAGATTAATACAAAAACAGTTCAGCCTTCAGACTGTCATGCTACCCAATTTCTAGGAGGATTTTGTGTCTTGTCTGCGCAACTTCCTACCAGGTGTGAGAAGAGCTTTGCCGCAAACGTCCCCGACAGCGTAGATGCCCGGTCGAGTAGTGTTCTGAAATTCATCCACAATGATATGGCCTCTTTCATCCGTATCCACGCCCTGACAAACAGAGGGACAAACCATCATACAGTCACTATGAATCAGCAAAAATAACATCAGAAAAAAAAGTTTTCCTCTGAAGCATTCAGCTAAATCTGAATTTTTTCCATAACATTAAAGCCCCCACACTAAGCAAACAGATAACACTGCCTAAGATACGGCATCTCCCTTAATGAGCAGTGTTGATTGTAAATTAGGAAGAAGCAACTCAGACATTCGGTCAACAGCATAAAACAACAATGACTCAACAGACTGAGCAGGATTAAATGTAAACCAAACAACACAGGGCAAAGGCCACCCTCTCGTCTTTCAGAGTCTTGGGAGCCACAGTCCTCACAGAAAGGTGCGGTAACATTCTTGTTTTCTAAGTACAGCTTCATTGTTAAACAGCCACTTTGACAAGTCATTTATGTTCTCTGTCACCTAAAAATTGTACAGCTAAAAACAGCATGAGTAGATGATGTTAATTAGGTTTGCACTTATTCAAATTATACTGTTTGTGATAGGAAAAACAAAACAAAACAGCAGCCTAAGAGCTTTGTTGCTGGTAAATTTCACTTGTTAAACCTAATAGACATCATAACAGTGGTTATGAGACTGCTGTCTGGTCTTAATTCCACATCATACTTCATCGGTAGCTAAAAATCATCAATTTCCTGGTTTGTGTTACATATGCGCTCAAGAAACAAACTCCCAAATAATCTCAGGAAACTTAAGAGTGACAGAAGAAGAGCTAACAGTGGTGATACTATGTTTTTAACTCACCATCACTGTTGAGTCAGTGACTCTGGAGAACATTTTACACCTTAAAGCTCTACATCAGGAACAATAATTTTTGTGCCAGTTGCCAGTTTATACTAGTCTACATAAGACGACCATTCATGAGCAGATCCTTACTATGCCGCCGATGTTCAGTCCAGCCGTATTGGGCTGCCTGCCAATGGCCCAGAGAAGGCAGTCCACGTCCTCGATGGTGCTGATCTTCTCCTCGTCATCCTTCTTCTCTGGGTCTTTGGTGACGAGTGTCACCTCCAGACCTCGGTCTGTTTTACTCACAGACTTCACCTGAGTGTTCTTCCACAAATCAATGCCGTTGTTTTGCAGTTCTTTGGTGCAGTTTGTGCTTATGAAGGCATCAAAGTTCCTCAAAACCTACAGACAGAATATGGGAGCACATGTGGACACATTACAGCAGGGTGGTAAAAAAAATCATGCGCTGGGAATCTGTTTTCTTCTTACTCCAGTTTGTCGAATAATGAGGGATGTTTTGGAGCCCAAGGTGGCAAGAATGCCTGCCATTTCCACTGCAATATAACCAGCTCCAACCACCACACTGCGCCTGTCGGGAAGGCAAAACTTTTAGACATAGATTCAAATGTTCCTGGTGGTATGAAGAACACTTATGTTTACTCTAAAAGCTTACTTTGGAAGGGTTTCGATTTCAAAAAAGCCATCACTAGTGATGCCCAGACAAGCCCCTAAAATTGCGAAAAGAAAAAAAAAGTTGGCACAATTTTGTAAATGTGGTATATTTGAACAACAGATTAAATCAAAACAAACTTCTCAGTCATGGAGGGGAAACACGAAGCTGATTTTTCTTTTCCATGCTGCACCTCAGTCTTACCTGGAACTTCAGCATCACTCAGAACAGAGGGCTGCCCTCCAGTGGCTATGAGGATGTGAGGTGCCGTGTACTTTCTGCCATTAACCTCCACAGTAGGCTCAGGGTCGTCTGTAAACCTGGCATAGCCTTGAATGCTATGGATTTTAGCCTGGAGAGGAGCAGATGTATATATATATACGTTCACAATTATTTTCAGATAAGGAGAAAAAGTTATACAAACAAGTAAAATATTTCTAGCTGGTGACACACAATTTGAACTCACCTTGTCAAGATTGTTGCGGTAAATGCGATTTAGGTGAGTTACATATGCATCTCTTTTGGCCTTAAGTGTTCTGCAAATAGACATTAAGTATCATCGAGGCAGCTGAGGCATTTCATGTCATCTATGCACAACAACCAGCTCGACCAGAAACACCTTTCCAAATGTAAACGGTCCTTTGGATGCTGCTTGGAGAAGCTGTGCAGCTTTTCTTTTGGCTACACTAAAAGCACTTTAAAATACTCTCACATTTAATATATTACCAGAGTACATTTCTTTTATCTTTGAAATATGGTACATAAAAGATTATTCATGTATTTTCTGGACTCTGGAAATTCAATGGGATATCAGTCCCTGCTGATGCATCTTACAGTGGTGGGAAAAAGAACGACGTGCGCTGATAACAACAAACAATGCAAACTGAAACTGAGTGTAATCAACATATCTGGCAGAAAAAAGCCGAAGCATTACAAGCTTTATATGGATATCACTTGCTGATTTAGTAATTCAGTGAAGTAATTTGGAGTAATGTGTCGCAATATTACTGATGACTGCTTGTTCTCACATACAATGGGAATGGAAATACAATGGCCCACACAGTCACACCTTAAGAAGGTGCCCAGCCTTATTATCATGTTTTGTACCTCTGACTAAAGTTTGGACATGTTGCAGTAAAACACTCCCTCTGGCGGCTTATCTTTCAACCGTCATCTGGGCTCAACTACTTTCTACGCAAAGATAGAGAAGTGGGCAAAAGTGAAGAAACAAAAGAGCAACACATGGAGAAGTTGTTCTCTGAAATGAACACCACTTTGTTCCAGGAACAGCCCTCCCAGCTTTCATAAGAGCTCATTGTAGTTGTATAAAAAAATTAAGAAACAAGACACCAACAGACTGAAACTTACTCCCAACTGAAACGAAAATTTCCAGTTTCAAAGCCATAATCGCTGTGATCATGTAGATATTCAGCATGAATTGCTGCATTCCACATAACCTAGAGGAAAACAGATAGGCACTGTGACTTCCTTATGCTTTCACACTTAACATTTTAAGTTTTAATTTTAATGTTTAATATTCTATTTACGAATACAGGCACCCTGTTCAATTTTAAACTATCACAAGGAGAATTGATTAAAAAAAACAACAACTGTACCTTCTTAGGAACACAGCCAACATTGACCTGAGAAAACATTGAAGGAGAGTAAATTAGCTGATTGAAACCTTATCAAGCAACATGTGCACACAAGTCACTCATTACAGAGAACATCTTAGAACAATGCTAGAAAAAAAGAGCAGCATTGAAACTGCAAAATGTGAAATGTAGGTAGATAAACTGCAACAGAGTCGGTGTGCTTCAGGAGACAGATTGGCACTACAATATCAGAAGTTTGTGGTCAACCACTAATGTGCCTGCGATATTTATTCAAATGAAAAAGATAGAAACAAGGAGTTTGATTGGCCAATGGTAAATCTGCTTTTAATCATCCACCATGAAGAAACTACTTGATAGGCGCCTCATTTCTTCATTTTTGACCAAAACTGGAAAATGAGTTTTGTAAACCGTCTTGCTTTTACGCAACAGCAATGTGGTTTAAGTGTTTTAGAGATAATTTGATAATTAATTTAATCTTTTGTCGTTAACTTATGTCACACAAACCGAGACATTACTTTCAGGATCAGAGATATAACTATTTAGGATACAAACAATTAAATAGCTTTAGGACAACTATTTCAAAACTAACGCAAAGAGTCGCAACATTCGTCCACAAATTATATTTCAAAGTGTTTCGAGGCACCTTCTACGAATACAGACACAGATAGTGGCGAGACTTTTAAACCGGGGATAATCCAGTCTGTGTAAAATAAAGGCCGAAGCTGTGTGTTTCTGCCAGTGTTGTTGGCTGGGCTGCAGCTGCTAACAAACCCACAATGTTTGTCACAATTAGACGTCAACAAAAGGAGCCCGGATGTTTCGCAATGAGCCTGGCAAACTGGCATGTTTGTGAAAGCTGCAGAGAAATGGATAACGGGAGGTTTTTTGGTAGTTTTACTCACGCAGGTACCTCCGAGTTTGTGGCTCTCGATGACGGCGGTGGACGCTCCGAGCTCCGCCGCCCGCCGAGCCCCAGCCAGACCTCCAGACCCGCCGCCGATCACAAGAAAGTCGAACCGGACCGTCTCCTGGTCTGAAGCCATGCTGCGGCGGATGACTTTGTGTCTGCGAAACGACGAGAAAAGTTCCTGTCTGAGTATAAACCGACTGGCAGCTCGCGTCCTTGATAGCTGGATTAATGTTGCCATAACCAGGAAGTTTGCAGGCGTGTGCGGTTGACAAATGGGGGAATGGGAGGGTCAAGCCAGAAAGCCACTGCTGTGTCATTGTGAATTGCAACAATGGTGTGTAAATCCCAGAAACAGTTTTCACAATTGTCATGATGATCCTGACATAAACCACTGTATGGCGACTACAATAACAGATGTAAATAAATCGGAGCATATTTTCAACAAGGATTTGAATAAATATACAGATGACTTTAGGGCAATTAAGCTCGGAGGAGGGAAGATCAAAACAAAAATAAACAGAAATCAAAGCATAATAAGAGTGAATATGCCATCTGTGAAGGTCATTAAATATCATACATGTAACACTCACCGCGGTAAGGCCAGTGAAACGTTAGTTATCAGCCTGTAGATTCTTTTGAGCAGCATGTTTTTCTTTGTGTTTATGGCATTTTCACCCGATGCATCCACAGCGTGCCCGTGTTTGTCTCTGTGTCCACTCTCAGTGAGCAAAGGCCCGTGGTTTGGATTTAAAGCTTCAACTACAAAAGCTTAAAATCACTTCCTGTGTCGTTAGCAGGGACCCCACTGTGAGGTCCGTTACTTAAAACAACTGCCATTAAAATCGAACTTTTATCACTAAATAAACACAAACAGCCCCGAGAAGTTAACATTTAGCACGGGGAAAGTGGAAGTTGTCATTTTTGAGGGCGTGGATATCGTAAGTGTCCGAGGCTTTACGTCATTTTCGTAGAATATTTAGATTCTAACGTAAGATTTCCCAGTAACACTGGAAGGTTTGCGAAGCATTTCTCCAAGAATACCAAAAATGTTGCGCCCTGTTGGTCCAACTGTTAAGACAATCGCCACATGAACAAGTAGTTCCGGTTTAAACCTTCAAAATAATACCCAGTCTCCAACGAGTGTCAGCATACTTTGAAACGCTGTCTGATATTGAATATAAAACATAATGTATTTTTAAGTAATCTACTGGATGGCAAAAAATAAAGAATACTTAAGGAATATCTCAAATTCTCATTAAGAATTTTATTCTATTCAATTTTTTTCAAAAAATTTGAATACAGCCACAAAAGTTTGAGTTCCACAGTTTTTTGTTTTGAAAAGTGTCATAACACTTACAGATTGAATAAAATGCATTTAGCATATTCAGAATTTACAGGTGCTGGGAAAAAAAATATAAAAACACTAAGGCACAAGCTACAGCTGCATAGGCTCACTTCTTACTGTAAATAACGAAGTTAAATTATATACCATCCTATATCCAATATTGTATCATCAATTACTTTGTTTAAATATACTTCAGTTTTTTTATCCATATGTTGTAACGTGCAATGGATTGCTCTGTATCTGGATATCTCTTGCATGGATGTTTATTTAACTGGACTATGTGTTTGTCTGGACTTGCAATAATGTCTGTAAACAGCCCTTTTAGTGAAAACTACCTAATGTTTAATGTTTCAGTAAAGCCTATATTAACAATCCCATGCAAATTGTTGTTACTGCTGTTTTTCAGCCAAAAGTCACGCTGAGGATTCTAGTCTTAAATTCAGAAGTTGCTCTTGCTTAAAATGTTCATCTATTAATTTATCCAAGAATTGCATAAATAACAAATAATGCAATCTTCATTATACACCAGTGGTAATTTAGATATAAAAAATGTAAAGTTCACTAAGTAATAACAAAACTTTTAATCCAAAATGATAAACTTTCTAATCAAATTTTGTTTTTTTCTAACTCAAAAAATGTAATCAAAATTAAATCAAGTAAATCTCGATAGTCTAACTGTGCAACTTCAGTTGCAGATGTGGCAATTCAAACTTGATCATAATTATGTCATATGGCGTAATGTACTCGAAATGAAAAAAAAGGACAATGTTTAATGCTTTTTAGAAAAATGAACCAATTCAAATTGCTTAAATTGGTTTATTTTTATTTTGCACTCTTATTTTGACAACAAGAGCTGCTCCTTCCGGAATAATAGATGTATCCTAGCTACAGACGGCTAATGGTAAGCTAACTCAAAGCGGTTCGGTTTTGCTGCGTTGACTAGCGTCAACATCACCTCTGAATAAGGTATTTTCGTTGTATTTACTTATTTGAAAATTATATGTCAGACCTTAACGCTGTTACAATATACTCAAATCAGGTATGTGTGAGAAATTTGACTCGTCTGCAAACATAAACATTGGAAAAGCGTACCGTCGTTTCCGAGACCCCTTCAGTAGGGCCTTTACCGTACGCTCAAAGGAGGACAGTCCAGAACGGCAGGATGCAAATATGAATAATTGAATTCAGCTTGATTAGCCGCTTAGTTAATTTTGGGATGCACAATCCGCGATTTTAAGTCTAACAAGCTGCAGTCGTAAAAAAAATGCTGCAAAAACTGTGTGTGAGGGGGAGGGGCTTTATGGGCCTCGTCTTCATGTCAGCACTGTGCTCTGTTGGGTTCACTCACTCATATAGCTGTTAAATAGCTTTTTCCTCAACTGCTTCACACAGGTGGAGACGCCTCAGTTCGCAGCTCACCGATGCATGAGCGTGTACCTGTCTGAGGATCAAAGCCAGGACATCAGGTGAAAATGGATGTTTTCTTCAAGGTATAGTTGTAGCTTTGGAATCTGTGAGACCTGCTGCCAGATGACCAGTCCACCTCACCGCTCACCATGAAGCCCGTCAGCTATCAAAGCATGCCATCGTCTGTGAATGGTGGACATCCGAATCTGACATTGGACCATCTATTAAGCACCTCAAATGTGATGCGCTGCGAGAAGTGTGGATTTGCCTCTACAGATGCAGTTGTGTTTAAGAAGCACATGATCGAGCACATGGGGACAAGATTTTATTGTTTTTATTGCAACAGTGTCTCTTTCAGTGAGGCAGAATTAAATGAGCACTTGAAGCAGCACACTTCAAAGTATCCATTCAAATGTCCCCACTGTGGACAGGGCTATATGAGGAGGCGGTGCCTTGTGAAGCACATTGATCGTTTGCATAGTAAAAACATTAGTCAAGGTCCCGCTAAGCCTGGCATAACAAAAAGTCTACTAGTCCCTGTCTCCAGTGCCTTAACAAGTGCACCCACTGCTGATATGTCACCGTTTCGACCTCTTGTTCGGGTGACGTTACCCACCCCAGTTGCACCTGTTGTCATATTGGGAAAAGATGAACAAAGAGGGAAGACACTGGACACAAATGTACCAAATGTCACCAATGGTAATGCAGAACGTGGGTCAACTTTGAATGGACTCATTCAGCACAACAGGGCTCTAACGGTTTCTCTGCCAGAGGAAGTAACAATCCCAGCAGGCTGCCTGGTCGAATTAGTTGAGGTGAAAACTGTCAACGGGACGAAAGAGCTAAAGTTGAGGCTCGTCTCTAAACAAGAAAATGCGTCTGTGATAAAGGACACAAAAACAGCAGCTCCTCAAAACACTATACTGGAAAAGCCGTTAACATCCACATTGCATCATCCAAACATGGTGAGGTCTATGTGTATGGGCGTGTGCACAGTCAACAGAAAACAGAGTGAAACAAGGACAGTGAATGTGGAGCATCCTGCTGCTCCCCCAGTCAATATGCCCAACAATCTTCCAAATCTTTTGAGCAAAGAAAAGGTTGGATTGAAAAGAGCATCAGAAATAATCAACTTGGAGTGTAACTCAGTCATCCCAAACAAGATTTCCAAAACTGTCCTCAATCCTTTAAGGGACATAAATAGTGGGATCAGAGTTGCACAAATGGCAGCTGTGAACCATAATGCAGCTTCTCCGGCTGTCATCTCAGGCCGGGTTGCCAACAGATTGACCACTTCTCTGCATCCAGGCAGCATGGGTACAAGTGTTCAGAGAGTGGTGGATGAGCGAAAGAATCCAACTCCGGAGCATTCCAAGAGCATCCCAGCCAGGAGGGCATCTGACACGAGCAATATAAAAGACTTGTCAACGGCTGTGAAGCTAGAACCGGGGGAAAGCCACCTTAAAAGCAACAGTCCTGCGAAAGCAGCGGAGGTGGTGTGCTTGAATCAGCAAAGCACACCATCTTCTAAATCCTCAAGTGTACCTGTAGCTGCAGCTACCCAAGTGAGACCTTCAGCTATTTCAGTCAGTAAAGACAATGCTGAACTTAAAACGTTTCCAATAACAAGGACTCTAAATAAACCCTCACCAAAAAGAATATCTGTCCTTTCTAATCACACAAATTCAAAAATATCTACTTGGGCCCAGGAGGTGAGATCTCATGATGTAGCAAGAATAAGAGAAGTGTCAGAGCCTGAGAGTTTCCCAGTCATCTCCTCTGTATTTTCATTAAGTGAACAGCCGGAGGGAGGTCAAGGTGCTATTCAACCACTGGTCATGGCTCTGCGAGGCATAGTGATGGATAAGAAAGGCAGTTCTGGCAGTATGACTCAAGGTAACATGAAAATAATTAATGGCACAGAGCAAATGACTCTGACATCGGGCCACTGTGCTCGGGAAGCCATAAAAAAAGAATCCCTCACTCGTGACGTGTTACTGACAGAGCAGACAAGTCAGTCTTTAAAATTAGAAGACCAGGATAAAGGTATTCAGCATCCACCTGCACCGACCCAAAATGGCACACTTCTCAAGGAGGAAAATAATGACACTAAACCATCAGACACTAACACGTGCAGTCACAGTCCAAATTCAAAAACTTTGCCATGTGACCAATCTGAAATTGCCTCAAGTGTGGAGGAATCTACGACTGCTGATCCTGAGCATCAAACGGACAAAACCGAGCAGGACATCTCCTCAAAGTTCCTCACTATCTGTCTGAAACGGGTTCAGGTAGGAGTGTGGAGAAAACGCAAGAAGGGACTGAAACTTAGAATTTCCAGATGTAGATCTCAGGTACCCATGGGCGGCCTCACTGATTATACAGTTGTTTACCCAATGCCGCTGAGGGAGGACCAGCCAGTGAAACGACCGGGTCCGAACCAGCCGGTGGTGGTGCTGAACCATCCAAAGCCCCGGGCCTCTGCACAGGGAATGACTGCAGACACTTTTGCTGAACTGGGAGCCTCTGAAGCAGTTCCAAAGTGTCAAATCTTAAAAATGAGGCTGAGCAAAGTCATGGGACAGAAGTATGAGGTGATGGGATGCACCGTCGGAGTCTTTCCATGAAGACATTTTTCATCAGTGGGAGAATAAGAAGTATTACAATGAAGTTATCTCCAAAAACCTACACAATACTAAGGCAAATATTTTCTTAATGGGAGCATAATGTTAAAAAATGATGGACATCAACAACGTTGTCTTATATGTATTATATGGAATATTCGTGTGCAATGCAGTTTGACTGCTGTGAACCATAAACCAATGACTGTCTGCTGTTGTAGATCGCATACAGTAAAACACGGACGTTAAGTTCTGTTTCAGAAGTTTGAGAAACCAATAGATCTGTCAAAGGTGTTAATGCATGCTCTTAATTTGAAAATGGGGACTTCTTAAATTTGTGTTTCTAATTTTCTTCTGGCACTTCCATGCATAAATAGCATTAGTCCGCCTATAAGTGATTGATTGGGAAAGACCAAGGTAATAATGACTTTTTAGTATTTTGTACTTTCATGTGGGCGACGACTCCCCTGCAATAGTTAGCTCAAAGCTCTTCAGTGAAAATAAAGTACATCTTCTTTAGGTAATCACTACAATCCTGATCAAGTGAAGAACACAAGGCTGAAGAAAGAGCCGACCTCCAGTCCTCTTGTGAAAGAGTGTTATGGAATGTCTTGAGTTCCCTGGTATTTACTATTTTGCTGACCATTCCAGGTCATTGGTTTTACCTTTATGGATGTAGCCAGTTGTCAAGAGGTGAATGAATGTGCCAATATTATTGATTGTTGTGAAGCAAGAGGTTAAAGCTGAAATTTGAACCATTCCTGACAGTCCAGACTGGTTGACGCATTAGAGACGTGAACCAAGGGGCCACTTTTATATTTAAAACAACAGTCTTAAAAATAAATGACTTGAGCAGTCATTGTGCATTTTTATTTTGTATTCAGTCTTTGGGGAAAATTAGTGTATGACATTGATGGCTTTCTGTTTTCTTATTGATTGTAAACAGGCAATATTTCAACCAATATGTTCGACTTTTCCATCCTGGAAATGACCGATTCAGAAAATGTGTCACTTTGCACGATTAAGCATCAAGCAGAAACCCAAACGGTTTAGTTAACGTAGGAAAAAGAAAGACATTCACCTGTTTGTTTTTGGCCTTTTTCTGCCTGAAGGTCATTTTTTGAGCACTCGTAACCATTTGTATATTTTTCAAAACCCTCAAACGATGATCTCCTGTGCTGATACTTTGCAGATCTGTTTCTCTTCTTATGGCAGCATTATGACACCTGTGTGTCCGTGTTTATAGTATAATCATATTGTACAGTATAAGGTGCTAGACCTATGATTAATTTATAGGTATTGGTTGCCCACAGTTTTTATCGTGTTGTTTTTGTCACCTTAAGATTTTATTGTAAATACAGTTATAAATATAAAACATGACAACTGGTGTTCAGACTTGGTAGTTAATGGCTGCCAGTTCACCAGCATTCATGCTGTGCTTTCTTTACTCTGCAGTATCTGAAGCTGCTGTGCAGTCACTGTCATATATTGTTATTTTAAACATTGAGAGTTCTTTCTGAACATTTTACCTGACCTCTAAGTCACTCCTCGTTTGTTGAGTTGTCATGTTCGAGTCAGGTGTTTTTAATTTTATTACACCATCAGTGTTTAGTATCATTGTGACTCATGCTTTTTTAATAACAATTGTGTAACTCCTCTTTTTCTATTAAAAACAACTCAAATATCGCGGTTGCTATGGTTGTGTTCCGATTGTTTTCTATTCCTTTTCTTCAGCAGAGATGGAATAAATCAAGTTTCAATGATCACCGTAAAACCTGACTTGTGGTATTCTCTCAAAAATACGTTGGTGCATAATTAATCCAGTGTAATGAGCGTTTTGTGAAAACATAGATTTTGGATTGTTTTGATAGAGAAAGCAAACTAATAACAGTTAATCTCCATGTGACTGGGTTGTCCCGCATAACATCGGCAGAGCAAAGTCTTGAAACGAAAGCAGCTAAGCTCAGAAAGAATCCAACATTCTGACATTTCGTTAAAATGTCAGAGCCAGTCTGAGAGCTGACTCACTCGTGTTAATGCATTTCTGGCACCTAAAAAAAAAAAAGAAAAAGTACCACTGAAAGTTAAAAGACTGAATTGTCAGCAGGGTCAAACCAGCCCTGAATTTATTGTACAAGCGAGTGCCAGTTCCCCTTTTATCAACAAGCGTCCTGCCTTACAACACTCCAGACCTTTTCTTATCTTTGTTATCAGCAGAAGATGCCAGATCTGACCCCCCAGGAGACCTGTGTCTTTGAAAAAAGTCGCACCTCAAACAATTAAAACAACACCCTGAGATGTGTTTTAGCTAAAGTAACGGCCCCAGTCATTGACTCAAGAATGCAGGTTGTAAATTTTAACAGAGGACAACATCAGGCGAGACTCTGCCAAAAGCTTTTTTATTTTTTTTTCACTTCTCTTAATTGAATTGAACAGTAGCTTCAGACAAGGCTGAGTAGCTGTAACCAGACTAGATTGAATGTGAAAAATAATGAAACATTAGCACTGATAACATATATAAACTGATCGTTTGTCCGTTTTTTTATCTGCAATTTTACATTGTTTTTGTTACCAAATATAATTTTATTTTCTATATAGATAGGGTATTTTTACTTTTGATGCTTTGATCAGATTGTATTTGTAATTTTTGATATGTCAAATAGACCTAAACAATTTAGTATATTCGAAATCAGAATAGGTTGTGAAGTTGGTAAATTTCTGAATCATAGCTTTACATCGCTTTGGTTGCAGTTATTGGTATCCATGGTAACCGCGCTAATATCCCTGGTGGTCTAGTGGTTAGGATTCGGCGCTCTCACCGCCGCGGCCCGGGTTCGATTCCCGGTCAGGGAACTTTGTTTTTTGGCTTGGATTTAGAAAGCCCCTTTTGATTTAGTGGCCCAGACTTTACATTATTGAGTATTGATATCACTGTATTCAAAGTGCTGAATTCACTAGTCAGTCATGTAATAAAGAAACAAACCTCATATCAGCAAGTATTTTGTAGTTATGTAATTTATTTGTAGATATTTATATTTTAAAGGATTTATTAAGAAACAAATAGCAATTATTTGCTTCTATCCTCATATGTGTGTTTGTCTTAGATAATTGGTACATGAAAAATACAATGTTCAAACATTTCATCTTTGACATTTATCAAATCTTATCCTATTTATGTTTGTATGAATAATTATCAAAGAAAAAAATGTTTTACTCGTGAATCTTTGTACACATTTTTCCTACATGTTCAAAACGTGCATATTTGTTCACTGCGTGTGAAGAATCAGACGAGGCTTAACATACTGTCTTTGCTGATGCAGGTGCTACTGTAGGAGTTGTTCGAGATCTTTGTTTGTTATTGGACATGACAGCACACAGTTTTCTGGGTATTTGATCCCGGACATGTTTCTCCCACTGATGAGTATTATTGGGAATATGGAGTGGAACTTGATGATGTCGGCCACAGAGTCAAACGTCTGAGGAGAAAACAAGATGTCAGCTACTGTAAATGCAGTGCTGAAGAGGGTACATGCCAAGCTGTCTTTTCAAATCAGTCCACTCACATCATTTGACCGTTGTCCCGTTCCCAGTGCATACTTTCTGGTGCTCGCAATGAACCGAATTTTCACATTATAAACCTTCTTCTCGTGGTACACGACCAGTACCAATGGTTCGCTGTTGGTGTTGACGGAGCAGTCTCGAACCAAAAACGCTCCATCCTAATGTGAGGAATCAGAAAAAGAGGACATGTTTAAAAGGAGTAGCTTAGTCTCGCTCTTCCTGACATATAACCAGAGGCTGATGTTTTCCACTTTTCTTCGAGGTAATGGTAAGAGTTATTTTGTTTCTTTGGATCACTTCTTTCAATCTTAAAACTAAAACTTAAAGCTGTCTCTTTTTGGAGACATACATGTGATGGTGATGTTCCCCTCAAACTATAGGCTCGAAAAAAGAAAGAATATATTCTCCAAAAGGTCTACTTGAGCTTTAGAAATTGTCAGCTACATTCTAAACTCGTTTCATATAGAGATACCTTGTTCATCAGGTGTAAGGCGTGCTCAGCATCTGTGCGTTTACAAGCTCCAACGTACCAGTCCTCTTCACAATAGGTCTGCCAGCAGATTTCGGTAAGCAATCATCAATTGTCATTCTTTATTCAGGACTAATTATGAATAATTACTGTAAGCAGCAGCAGGTTTACCTGAGGCCTTTTTACTGGACAGAAATCACGCTGATCAATGTCTTCTTTGGTTTGTGGCCACTCGTGGTGACGGCGTCTTGACGGCACCCTTTCTTTAAATAGTTGTTAATGTTGTTATGTTATTGAAATTGTAACTAGATAACAGTGATGATGATGAAAATCTCAAACATTCTTACCTAGGTTTTGATGTAACCTACATAGATAGAAAGAAAGCACATGTCAGTGACACATATAACTTTCATAACTTGAGGATTTAAAAATCATACCTTTTGTCTAAGTCATGAGTTTCCAAATCCAAAGAATGTCTTTGATTAATTTGATGGGCTGGAGCACTTTCAGCACCGTGTGGACCTAAAAACATATAAGACATGATTAAAACTTTGAAGTTCTCCCCCAAATGTTGCACTGTTTATCTTTCTAATCAGTTTTTCTGACCCTACCTTTGTGTTGTAAAGCAAAATTAGCCTAAAGACACACAAAAAATTGTTATGTTAATAATTTCTTGTAATTTTAGTCATGATTGAAATAATTCTGCATGTTTGAGCACTTACCTCTTCAGTTTCCCCCAGCTGTCTTCTAAAAAAAAAAGAATACATCACATCACAGAGCATTCAGCCCACACTGTAATCTTTTTACTAACCAGCAGGTGGCGTCGCTGCTGCGCAATACAAAACTGCTGAATATGGTTCTCTTTACATCAGTCTCACGGAGGAAAGAGTCAAAAAGGGTCATGGCCAGCTACAACAAATGAAAACCAACATTAAGGCTCACTGGGAGTAAACAGTGATACTGAACTTACTGTTTCCTGCAGCATTCATGTTGAGCAAGTCCAGCAAAGTGGTTGACCAAGTCCAAGTTAAAAGATGAAGGTGATGAAGAGGACCTGGGGAGCACAAACTCAAATGTAAGTCCATTGATATTTCGTTAAAGTCAAATATGAATTCTTTGAAGATCAGTTGATATGTCTACCTCTGTGATGGCTGGGTTATCAGAAGCTGAGAAATAAGATCATGTGTTTAATGAGCTGTAATAAATCAACACAGATTTTATAGATAGAAACAAGCGTGTGCCTCAAGTTGTTTACCTGGTCATCTGGCGGAAGAGGTGGGAGCGCCTTATCTGTAAATGCAACATGTGAGTATTTAGGGTGCTACTGTAACCTTGACAGAAGAAATGTTTTCAGCTGTTCAGGTGTGTCACCTGATTTGGTCTTTCTTCTACCTGGCTTCAGGTTTCTGTTTATAGCAGGCCCTATGTTTCAAAAGCAGAAATAAATGTGAAAGACAAACAACAGAGCAGTTTTAATTTGTTCCTTTGAGTGACATTCAGCTTGTACCCATATTTCCCTTCATGTATTTAAGTGGGGATTTGTGCGTATTTGGCATTAGATTTAACTCTAGAGGTTTGTAGAAGGGTCTTAGAATAGGTGTTCTGCTGAGGTCACCAGCTGCAGGTCTGTTAGTTAAAAACTTAAGGTTTGTGTTTTGGTACAACTGTTACCCCAGGCTGCTTTAATTTAGTACTTGCAGTTGTGATGCTGGGGAAAAAAATCCACACTAATGTAGAGCTACACAGTTACCACAAAATTAACATACTTATGATGTTTTTTTAGTTTATCAGAAAGTTTCCTTTTTTAACTACCAGCATGCACTGAGGAATATTTATTTCGAGTTTATTTAAAGTACTATTTTTGGCCACCTGACAAATGTTAAATTCAACATTGTCTCTCTCTCTTAGATCTTGAGCAACAATTGAAATGGAAATTATCTTTGGCTAGAAGTTGCTTCACTATGTTCACTAGTTTGCTGCTGCCTGCCCTTGCAACATAGAATGAATTTATCAGATGCTTTCCTAAAAACAAAGGTTTCACAGACCGAACTTTGCTGCAAATATGCAGTAAAACAAATGCAGTTAACAAAAGGACTAGAAGCAGCTGCAAAAGGTGGGAGATAACTCTGTGATCTAAGTATGACCCTGTTCAAATTCAGAGAAGTCAATGTTGAATTTTCTTTATACTGGAAAAGTGAATCTTGTAGCTTTTGCTTAGCAACATATCTAACATAAATGTAATAGCAAAGCCTCTGACTTTTTAAAAACAGCTACTTTTTGTTCGAGCTTCTACTTAGGTTACGTTAGCACCTATTTACTACAATAATAGTATTTTAAGTTTACCAGTTGTATGGCGGGTGTCTCTGGGTGGACGTTCAGGAGGGTTGTTACCCTAATTAACAGGAGAGCAGAGAAAAGTACAGAGTACAGTCAGTGCAGCAGTTCAGTTGAGGCGGTACGTACATTCGTTCAATGAGCAACAAAAAAAAGAATGCTTACAGGAGAGATCGATGAAAGGCTCTGAGAAGACGATGACCTTGGAAGATCCCTGTCTTGAAATCAAACAAAACTGTAACTGTCATACTGTTATCAGTGGTGGTAATTGTGGTAGGTTCAGTTGTTCCTGCGTTAACTCTCATTTAAAGACTCTGAGTTTGTATAGTTTTGTAACTCGGTCGATGCCAGTCCCAGTTGCACACTGCAGTACCAGACTGCACTGATTACAGAAGTGTGAACATTAAAAGCCACATTCGGTATGTAGTTGGAGACATGCAGCTGTGAGGCCCCTGGCTGTGGGCCACATCCATGCAGGAGAGTAAAAGGAGTCTGTTCCCACTACCCACTCTTCCTCCTCAGCTCCTGGATAATTGTAATCTCCCGCAGTCTGACTCAGCCAACAGATGGCCCTGGAGACCCACTAGCAGATCATGCTCACTCAGCATGAGCTCTCGCTCAAATCCATACTGCTTTCATTCTGTGCTGGAGATTTCTTTTTGCCCACTTTCCATTCAGCTTCATTGTAATTATATTCAGAAGAGCTTTTCAAACCTCTCTGTGTAAGCATGTGAAAGATTCACAACCTCAATGTTCTAAAGTGCAACTTTAAGATGAACTCTGGTCAAGTTTGCGACCAAAAAGTCCATTCTTTTAGTTTTGGATATAAGTAATTACTTTTAATTCCCTAGACTTAGTACTAGATTTTCATGCATTGCATTTTCCTAGATTAAAGGAATGACAACTTACATCAGAAGTTTGACTCAATACAAAAACGCATAACTAACACTCATCTCAGACTAACCATCAACTGAAACAAGACTCGAACACCGAATACTAGAATGTAAATGACCTAATCAGGAAGTGAAAATGTTTGCCACTGTTTATACCTGCGTACTCCCTCTCATCATTCATGGGCCTTGCAGGAAGTATACGCACTCTGAGTGCTTCCTCATGGTCATCCACCACGTCATACTCAGGCTCCTCTATGTTGTGATAGTTACCACATATCCTAATTCTGTTGCTGTCTCCCCTGAAGTTCTCCTGTGAAGAGAAAATTGCCACGTATTTATACAGCACATAATAAGTATACAATAAACCATTTATTTTGCCTGTATCTTCTTGATTTTTGTGCTTCTTTTTCCTCTTTACATAATCCAGTATAAAGGAATATACTCACAGCAGACAGCTAGTGTCCTGAATAAGTGTTTAAATGTAATAGTAAGCACAGGAATTTATTGTGAGATGTTGCAGCATAGCCACAAAGTTACTCTTGGTCACAGGTGCAAAAGAGTGACTCTGACGATGTTAAACAATAAGCGCTGTCTGTTTTTGAGGTAATGGTATATGGCTCAAAGTGTCAGCTGAAGAGCACCTGTGGCGTAGCTGGACAAATAGGTGTGAGGATGATGGAGCTGCACAATCAATGGCTACATTAATCATGCACAATCACACCAGCTTCTCTCATTCGGTTTGGAATCACTGTCCTCTGCACCAGAACTGGTCTCTTGAGTCTATATTGACTTTTACCCCAGAAGAGATTGACGTTTGTGTCTAATAACGACAACAACATTCAATTTACACCTTTTTAGAGACAGTGACTCATACAATAACCATGTTTGGCCACATACGAATGGAACGATTTAAGTTTACATACCAATAAATTAAAAGATCCTGGTGTTCAAAACCTCTCCTTTTACTATTTTGAATTTCCCCCACGTGGATGAATAAAGTATATTCTATTCTATTCTATACGTGGAAATGTTTTCATATTTCTAGTTTTAACAGCTGTATTTATTATTCAGAGAAAAGTGTTAGATATTTAGACAAGACTGCATCAACAAACCTTTCAGAGCTGCAGTGATTACATTGTTTCATTTAGATTTAGACTCCTTTGAAATAAAAAGCCTGATTACGAAATAGTCCTTTTAAAAAAACCAACTTTGACTTATGTGGCGTTTGATTTGGTTTGAGCTCGGATACATATTTGTGTAGTTCCGTGCCTCTTTCTTCATCTAATATTGAATTCCTCCAGGATTTCTCAAATGCTTTGGAGCTTTATGTGGTTTTTTGAAAGAGTTCAAATGACTTTATCAAACAAAGATTTTTATCCAGTGAGAGTTGACTGGATTGTGTTTTTGTGTTGAACAACTCTATCTCACCCGTCCTTGGCGCAGAAGCCTGAAACTATAGTGATAAAATCAATTGATTCATATACCTTTGTTAGTAAATGTGGATTATCAACACGGGTAAATTTGGCTTACAGACGGATTATATACATCAGCCCAGCAAACTCTCTGCTTTTACTTTATTATTTTATTGTATTTGAAATAGAAAAACATATATGCAAGTATATCAAGATTAAGAAAAAGATAAGAGAACAGAAATAATACAGACTGTGTTACAGTTTCAAATATAGCCAAAAAATATCTTAATATAATTTTATCTGGCTTTTTGCAGTACTTCTGAGAAGCTAGGTGTGCGTTCAGTAAAATGAACAATAAGGCATTTATGTTAAGATAAAAACAACTATCCGGATTTTTTTTAAAGACTTTTTAAAACTTCAAGTCATAGATCTATTATCATTGTATTTGTAGTAACAGCTCATTGAAATAAACTGATCTAAGGCTTCCCTCAAATAACAAAATAGCATTTTAAGCTAATGAATAATAAGGTGAATAATAAGACTAAACAAAATGTTGAACTTCAACCAAAATCAATTACTTTAAAGTACCGTACATTAAAAATACAGAGATGAATCCTCATGACTTTGGAGCACAAATGATAAATATGATATAGCGGAATCTCCCTCTTTACTTATTTCTGTGCTAAAATGTAATTACACAGAGGGCAGCAGACTCCCAGAGTTCCCCCTGGAAACATTCGTGCAGAACCGGCGTGGGGAAACACTGTAGATACGAGCACCATAACTCACCATTATCACAGCGGACTCATTGCTGTTCCTTCTCTCTGCAGCTAACAAGGGGGTGAAACAGAAATGAAAAACACCATTAGTTGGGTGTTCTGCTAAAGAATGTGTCCTTCCAGCAGAGTTTTCCCTTGGATTTGTCTTCCTCAACAGTTAGACATGCAGAAGGATGAGTTTTTTTTTTCCCCCAAAAAACAACAAAAACTCTCCTGTTGCTGTCGTTATGTCATAGCTTTTCACTTTTCACATTAAGAAGAGTCTGAATACATTTTCAATATTCGGCAAAAAGATATTATGTATGTCGTTATTGTGATTTTTTTTTTCTCCAAACTAACGTCGGTAAATTTATTTTTGAAACAAGCAAATGTAGCTTTTGAACAAATAAAAGGGCTCCTTATATGAAATATGAAAATGTTCAAAGAAATCATTTACCACGTCCCACTCCAGGGACAGTCAGTCATTCTAATCTAATTTTGTGTTAAGAAGTGCTTCTGAGTAAGATGGTAATTAACAAACAATTCAATTCTGTTATCACTTAGAAATAATGACTACAAATATAATAGTAGTTTTACTTTGCAAGTGGTGAACATTGGTGATTTAAACACATTTAAATCTGGTGGTCACAATGACAGCTGTACAGCCAAAGTTAAACGGAGCACCTTCAGAGATCAGACATGTCTAGTGTCAACAGAATGTTTGCACACATGCATCTAATATGAGATAAATTGGACATTAGTAATACTTTGAGGAATGAATGAGATAATAACACCTGACAATGCAGAGTTGCTGCAGGCACTCATCTATTAATTTGTATTTATGATCTTTATCAGTCGTGAAATTCAGATTTGGAAATATCACTCATGTAAAAATATAATTGTGCTGAGCCCAAATCAGACAGACCCTCGTGGAGGAAAATAGGTCTTTAGTGGCAACTAAATAGCAAAACGGGCATGGCTATCTAAAATATCTAAAAAAATTTCCTTTGATATTCAAAGAGGTACAGTAAGATGCCATAATCATCCAACAGGAAACATTTCTGACAGTTATTTGATCCAGAGTAAACAACACACAACACAGAAACTGCTCTTCAGTATTTTTTATGTTTTTTATCTAAAACACAACTTCTCTGACAGCACTTCCTCTGCATATCTGTATGCAGAGGATGAGGTGCTGATTTCCTTTCTATTTGCACTATAACTGATGGACCAAAGAAGATACAAATTACTTAATTTGGCTTTGAATTTTTACAAAGGAGATCAGTCAACACTCAGCAGTAGTTTGAATACTCGAATAACTCAGCCGCTTTGTTAATGGCTTCCAGTCAAATGAACATCGATCAAGTCTGACAACGAAACAACTTAAGGGGCAAAAAAATGGCAGCTGCACTTGAACTCTTCATAGACACAGATTTGTGTCACATGTCCTTCATTTGTTTGAATTTTAAAATGGCGTTTTCAAGAAAAGACACAGGAGAGAGGGAAAGTTGCTCAATATAAAACTGCTGCTCTGTGACTGACAGGTTCGGATCTTTGAATCCATATGGCTGTGAGGGAGAATAAAAAACAAAACAAACCAAGACTGAAAGCTACCCAAAATTCAAGGGAGGACATTTTAGCAAGGCACAGTGATTGTGAAAATACCAGCACACATAACAGGTGCCCAATCTGCAGTGCCATAGGAAGACTCAGTCTTAGTAGAGGATTTAGCCTGGTGGGGCAACACTTGGTGGGGTGGTCTGGCTACTTTATAGAGCTTACTGATCTCCCCCAGATCCCCAAAGTACTTGTTTTCTTAGCTATTAGTGTCAAGACTGCAGAGAGCCTCAAAAGACTCCTTATAAGTTGAAAAGCATCATCAACAGAACGCAGAATAGGACACTGTTGATAGTAGCATTACTGATAATATGTTGGCTCTGATCAATATTTATGTGTTAAAGTCTTGTATCTCAAAGCAAGCACTTTCCTCTTTGTGAAATTAGTATATGCAATTAAAAAAAAAGTTGTCTTACAATACTTTGCAAGAATTCATGTGAACATGGTTTACATGCAGGTATACACATTAATAGTGTTCATGTTCATTGAATTGATTTGCTTTGAGCGTGCATTACTGTTCTTTTATTATTATAAATCTCAATTTTCATCCTTCTATTACATATTAAATCAAATTAATATATAGCATTCTAGAGCAACTTGAAGAGGCTGAAAAGATCCCGGTGTTCAAAGCCTCTCCTTTTCCTTTTTAAACATGTTAATCTATTTTTGCCAACGGCAAACTTGTCTCGTTGCTGTCTCACAGGCTTTGCAAACTCAGAAATATAGAATTTGTAAGTTGAGAACAATTCAGAGGTTACTTACATTTTTAGAAGACTTGCATCAAGTGGGCATCCAGCAAACTCTGCCTCTTTTGTTTGTATTAGTTTGCAGGAATAAAGAGTCTGTAGTTTTTTCTCCCTTCCCGTACAGATACAAAAACCATTGCGCGGCTTAGACTCTGTCAGAGTGACACAGCCCACTGCAGCAACCCAAAATAACTTCCTGTATGAATGAGTGGCCTATAACTTTAGATTGTGACTGTCTTTGAAACTAAATGTGTGCTTAGAGTTTCATCATCGGCATTCTGTTTTTTTTTTTCTTTGTGTAGAGAGTTCAGAAAATAAGTAAAATAATTTTAGAGGTGTTTGCATTTCTCTAGTACAACATTCTTTTTTTAATGAAAAATCAGCAATGTTTCCGACGTTAAGCTTTTGTCACACATCATTGTCACGTCTTGTGTAGCTATTTATACCCACCCTCCCACCCCACACAACAAAAAGTGTTTGTAAGTTTTTAAAAAGTCAACCCCACCATTTCTGCAAAGCAGTGTTGAATGAAACTGCCTCTGTAACAGAGACTTCTGTTGGTTATAGTGGGAACATACTGACATTTCAGACTTGTGCCCTACTAAGAGCAAAAGGAAGCAGGGTGACATTTATTCTTTTCATCATCATCTAGCTTCATTTCTGTTTCAAACAAGGAGTTGAAAACAAATTTGAATTTGTCATTATATTTCATTCAAGCTTAACCTTTCCAGGTAATATTCTATTTTCATTTCATAGAATAACCACCTAATAAAGTATTTCCTATTGGCTAGTTTATAGACTGCTCGAAAGAACATTTCTATTGACATTTTAAGCACACAGTGTGATAGCTCTTTTTTATACTGGCTGACGTATAAACCAAAATTCAGACCATGAGAGACTTTTAACTCTAAAAGCATTGATCGTTATATAACATCTCAAAAAGGAAAAACTAGTCCTGGGATCACTTCAGTCTGAGTTATGAAGCTTGGTTTCATCAGCCTGCCAACATGGTGTGCTGAGAATAGCTAGCCACAAAACGGCCAACATTTATTTATTTTTTTGCATTTAAGATGTAATTGTGAACATGCTTTTACTTCTGTGTTCAAATACATAAAGTTGAATATAAAAGAGAAAGGCATGTCCCGCAACAATAATGGGTCGATCTTTGTGACACTTCTTTGAGAATGTTTTGTGTAGTGGTAGCAGTGGTAACTATTCGAGCTGGAACTACAAAAATAATGAGAGCAGGAACTTCTTTAATGCTCGGCTTGCAGAGTAAGAATCCATTTACAGAGGCTACAACAGGACTGGGTTAAATTCTTACTCTTTTCATTTACTGGATGAGTTAGTGGCTGTGTTGTACATTGGTAAAAGCACACTCCACATATTGTCCTTGGAAACATGATATACTTATAGATATACAGGTAGTACACTGGCTTTTTGGGGGGAGAATAAGAAGTCAGCTACCATTTTGTGCAAAACAAGAAAAGAAACCTCTCTTAAGGCATTTTTTAACTCAATTTTTTTATATATATTATTATCAATAATGTTGTTGTTACATGCTGTGCAACAGATTCTAAAAATACAGTACACTAATTTAAAATAATTGAGTTTTTGTAAAGCTGTGCAGATAAGCACAATTAGCAGTCAGAGAAAAGTTTCAGAGTTCTCAGTAATCAGCACATTAACTCGAGCTGACTGCTCTTTGTGTTCAAACAGACCAACAGTATGACAGAGTATCTTCCTGTCTGTAGTGGGTAGGAGGCCAGGCCACTTTCAAAAAGCGATGCAGCACAGCACAAGCGCACAAGGTCAGCCTCTCTCCTGTGGTTTCATCTGCAATGTTATAGCCTGACTTCCTGTGACAGATTACCATCTAGCCTCTCATATTCTCACTGATGCTTATCTTTTGAGCCACAAACGCCAACTCCCTGAGCATCTCTACACCTTGGCCCCCAGTGACAGCTCAATCAGCCTGTCAATCTGGCAGCTGATCTTCTGTCCTCAACCCCCTCACCCTTGGCCCAACAGCCAAAAAATGAGCCGCCTTTGTCCTGGACCTGTCATGAAGAAATAAGATACAGAGTCCCACTCTGGATGCTGAGGGACACAGAGGTTGAATATGGGTGAGATTTGTGCATGTGAGGCCACGTATGTTAGTAAGTTTAGATGACTTTCATAGCTGAATCTAACCCAACTTCTTTATGCATTAACTGGGGTCTGACTAAGGGTAAGACAAATATGTTCAGTTCCTGGCTCTACAGGAAGGATGCATGTGATCACAATAGAGGTAGGATGTAGAGGTACCCTCTACACAGAACAACCACAAAGTGACAGCAACTGTGAGCTGACAATTCCTAAGATAGGACCTTGTTTGAAGAACTGATTTCAAATTTGCAAGACTCAGATTTATAAAAATGTTGGGTAGCTTGAATGAATGTTAATAAAAACAGAATGCATTGATCTGTAAATCTAATGCTATATTTTTGTTAACAATAGCACATGAAAAACAAATCAAATGTTTTCACTTGATGAGATGTCTGGAGTCTTTCCAGCACCTGGACTAAATGCTTCTCTATATGCAAGTGTTTCTCTATGACTTTCAGCATTGATGGGGCCTTTCCAGATGTGCAAGTTGACAGTTTCATATGCAATTATGAAACACACACACACACACACCATCAGGCTGAGCATTGATTACAACCTGGACAGTCCCTCTCTTCTCTTGTTTGAATGATTGGGTGTCTGTGATTTTCAAAAATAATTTCAGGTTTCATCTGACTACGGAACAGTTTTCCAATTTGCCTGTTTCTGGATCATCTTCAGTGTTTTTGGATCATGTTCATAAATGGCTCATACATTTACGCTAACTTGCATTTCAGAATGGCATGGTGAACTGTATTTATAAACATTGCTTTCCTGATGGCACAAAGGTCATGGGCTTCCAGTATAGATTTTTTGTCATGTTCTTCGAGCATAGAGATTCTCTTCTAGTTTGATTCTAATCTTTTAATGACATCATGTTTTGTACATGGTGGAATATTCAGTGTCTTCTGAGAGACTCTGCCTCTCTACCATGTTCTTTTTACACCCATTTGTGTTACTGACATTTTGATGCTGTCTCAATACAGTTGTCTTCTTCTGAATGTGTGGACAAAGGACATCATCTCTTCACTAATTTCTCAAAAGGGACTTTTCACCAAAGTAGTTCCAGTACTGATCTGGAGCCAGAGTCTAACTTAGAACCAGTTCTTTCTGTTTCGACCATCAAAGCATTACTCGAAGAAACCTGGTTCTACAGTAGCCCCAAATCTTTGCTGGTCCCACCAACTAGAAGCCTGATCTTGTTTAAAAGCAGAGATGTTCTTCCCTGATTGTGTGTTAGAATCATTTTTCACATACCTCTGTACTGTCCTGATGCCTCCATTCTTCTATTTAGTCAGCAGCTATAAGTCCATTTACATGTATCCATCCATCTATCCATTTTCTATACCTGCATAATCCGTCGGTCGGGTCGTGGGGGGCTGGAGCCTATCCCAGTGGTCCATTTACATGTAGATATGTAAAATGTCCTGTTAATAAAGTTAGCACAGATGCATATCTTGCTTGCGTCTAAATGTTTGTGTCACCATGCTAATGTTTAGCCCTGCATTTTTGAGGGTTGAAAGATGTGCACAAACCGCCCCTTAGGTTTGTTTTCCATTCAAAATGATAGGAGAGGGTCCAGCTTGAATTTCATTAAAATAAAGGTCAGCAAGATACAATCAGCTATCTCTTTTTTGTTTATTCTCCCTATGTAGATCACTCAAATCAGTTAGACAAGACATTTTGGAAGGCTCAAATATGCTTTTCTCCAACATACAATATATAAGAGAAGAATGAGATTGTGTCATAAAGCCAGATAGATA
This sequence comes from Leuresthes tenuis, assembly GCF_036924035.1. Lineage (NCBI taxonomy): Eukaryota > Metazoa > Chordata > Actinopteri > Atheriniformes > Atherinopsidae > Leuresthes > Leuresthes tenuis. Next base: position 9,549,393 of record NW_027325365.1, on the reverse strand, counting down.
AGAAAGAAGAAAAAGGCAGGCTGTCTGGCTGGCCGGCCTATCTCTCTGATGAGCAAGTGAGTCGGCAGCGTGAATAATTAAAGCTGTGAGCAGTGATAGGAATCTGTAGACTACGGGCTCTGATAATACCTGAAGGACATGAGAGTCCTTTGGTGTGAGGAGGTGGTGGCTGAGACGACATCAGTCACCCTCTCTGTGCCCCGGGCAGCTGTCAGGGCACAGTGCTGAAGGTCAGGAGATGATGGATGGACGGATACCGGTGGTGACGCACCGATTAAGTTGACTAGAAAATGAATGTCTTGTACATGAAATATTATCTTCATGGAGGAATATACCTGATCTGATACTGCAGCAATGTGTCATGGCTATGTGAACTTTGTAGATAGCTATGGTCTTTCAGCATGAAATGAAAGGTGGCAAAAGAAGCACATAGGGGAGGTTCAGGAGATGTTCACCTGAAAACACTTTCAGATTGTCAAGAATCCTCCAAACTACTAAGTTATTATATAATTTACTCTATTTTTATACATTTGCAAATTATTTTCATGTGTATGGCGTGTGTGTATGTGCTCCATTTTAAGGGGTACATTGTCCTTAGTTTTTGTTTTTATCTTCTAGCTGTTTTTTCTTAACCAGACTTCTTTGTCTTTCATGTTTGCCGTATCCTAAGTCAACCCTAAATAAAAGGGTTGGTGTTAATTTTTAGATCCAGTTCTTTGAAAAAAGATGCCAAATGCCACTGACTGTCTTATTCATAGAATTATAAGGACTAAAATTCATATTGTTTGTCTTTCAAATGATGCTGCTCTAAGTATAGACTGTGGGTAGACATCACAGCATGCACAGGCTGAACTGAAATAAGCATCTGTATAAACTCATCTACAAACCTCTTCCTCTCTGACAAGTGTTGTGATTGTACTGTAAGCCTGTCTCTGTCAGACTTCTCAAAAATGCGCTACATTCATTTTAATGGTAGCAGTATGCTGGTAGAGCCTCCCAGGAACTCCATATTCAGGTCATCTCGCAGCCAGAAAGATTCCTTGATTATTCCTTATTTATCCCAGTCATCTCTCCTGCTGCGATGTGGAGTTTCTGGAAGATGTGTGTTTGAATGAGAGGAGCCAAGGCTAATGAGCTGAGAGCCAGCCTACTGATTGTAATGTGGCTGGGAGCTGCATTTTAACCCTCTCACAAGGTATTCAATTCATCAGCATTCTGAAAGATACAAACCAGTGATGGATGCTGGTAATATGGATGTATTCACCGTCTTGTTTGCTGATTGGTGATTGGCATAGTGGAATGTTTGTCTTATGCTCACTATTCTTGATGCAGAAAAATAGATTTTACAATAGCTGGCACTCCGGGCCCTTTTCTTTAGTTTTATGTTACAATAATGCTTGTCACATTGGCCATTACGTGAGCAATTTGCGACATCAACACAGTGCCATAACCGTTGGTTATATTGGTGCTTTAGTTGCACAGCAGCTCTCTTCTTAAACGACAGAGAAAATGACGCCGTGACTGATGTGTAGTTGGGACATACAAATGCCTGTAGAGACGGACTACTCACATACCCTTCCCTGCAGCTCTTCCTGTTTCTCAAACACATCAGTTATGCAGCACCAACCAGTTTACATAAACTGAGAGAGTTGTACTTCCTGTACAACTTATTCTGAAGCTTTGTTAGTTAGAAGAAAACTTAAGGGAGTCCAGCACACCTGAACTGCTGGTATGAGTGGTTATCGTGCTGTGTTTACGTCATAATTCACTTGTGCAATGACCAATGCGATGAGTATATTCGCAGTTTGAAGCAGCTGCATATTCTTTGCTTTGAGTGTGCCAAATAGGGTACTAATCCTTAGTTATTTAGTCAAGAGAAGAAAGTACAGTTTGATTTACGAACGAGGGATATCAGGCAGCTGTTTTTTTGTTTGTTATTAATAAAAAAAGTTAAAAACATTGTAAAAAGTGATAATTTATAGGGTTATCGAAAAGATATCCTGCAAAGTTACAAAATAATGATTATTACACTCCTACAGCTGCTGTTTTTTCTTAGAAACGCAACTCATACATTCATCTTATTTTCATGTGGTGCACCTGGCAAACAGCCACGTGCGTGTCATCGTCAGTGTTCCATCTGCATGTGGTGAGAAACACTGATAAGATCAGATTATTTTCCGTAAAAAAAAAAAAAAGTTTTCTCTTTACTTTAAAAAAAAGTAAAAAGATCACCTCCTCTCCTTACACTCTAAAACATCGAACCTGGACTAATTTGCCCTGTATCAGTGATACGATGTCCTTTAAATAGATTTTAAATGATTTACTACTTAATATATAAGACCAGGGTTTCTTATTGCACCAAAACTTCAATGTTGTTTTGTCTTTTGTAAGTTGCTTTGGATTAAAGTATTTGCTATATTACTAAATGGAAATGGAAATCACATGGCACAATTTAAAAGAGTTTGCACTGAATTAAACTCCTTATGGCAGTTCCTGCGACACTTCTCTCTCTAGATCTATATTTGACCCAGATGACATTTATACGGTGATAGAAAAACTATGTATGAGAGGTACACACTTACACTTCCTCTAAGAAACTGTAAATGGGAAGCCTTCTGTTACAGGAGGTATTTCAGAAATTAATGATGTTTGCAGCATCAATGCCTGTAATGTTTATTGATGAGTCTTCTTTAAAAAAGGTCAGTTCAACTTAAGCACATTTTAGTCCCAATTATATAGTCAATGCAATAAAAACTATTTCTACTGTATTCAACAACTTCAGAGCTTAGTAATGTTCCTAAACATTCACCTAAAAGTGAGATGAATTGAAACAAAAATTCTGAAAACTTTTCTGAAACTGGAGCAGTGCAATCGTCTTTGTGAACTGTTAAAAAGAGCTTTTCAATCATTGTGAGCAAATACACACAGACACACACTCTAAATGAGAGCGTGGCATCCCAAATGAGCAACAGCGAAATCAGGAATAATGAATGAGCAGCAGCACGGTCAAGTCTAATTACTGCTACCTCTCCACCATTGAATCCCAGTTCTTACTTTCCCTGCCACCTCTGGTCTGGTCACATGTGTAATAGCCTGTTGGGAGAGCAGGCATCTGTCTCCCCGAGCAGAGAAACAGTTCAGGACTTCACCCCAGCTGTGGCCTCACGTAAATGTGGCTCTATATCATCCTGGACACAATCCATCCACATTAACTTCAAGCAGGAGGAGCCTATTTCATCCTCATTGGCTACAGTGTCTGAACCCGACAGCTACTTCATTCATATAATGCACAAATCTTATGTGCTATGTCATGCTCATGAGGATCAAGTGGTTTAAAGGACATGACGGGGCAAAGAATTGAAGTTAATTGACTGTGCGATGCCCGTAGTGATTTGATCTCAGCCTGAGTGTGAAAACCATCATGAGTATCCCTGCACACTGAGACTGCCCACAGCTGCACTTTGGCAACAATAATCATTACTTCTGCTAACAGGAAATGTATTGCTCATGAAAATAATATACTCAGGATAATCCCATTACAACGTTTTATAATAGTGAGGATGATAATATTGATAGAATAAAAAGTGGAAAAAAAATCAGGTTATTGCTCGGTCATAATGTGCCCTTCTCAAACCTTTATCTGTTGATTACTGTGTGTAGAGTTATATAGTTTCAACTTAGGCACCCCACAGGCAGAGTCGAGTGAAGTAATTTTTACTCCTATTGCCCAAACGGTCTTTGCAATCTAAACAATAGATAAAAGAAGCTACAAATCCTTCAGTTGATGAATGAAAAGCAACCAAAAATAAAATAGAGAAGTAAAAGCTGGAAAAGTGGGGTGATTCAGAATATGGAAGAATTAAGTAAATACATGTAAAACTGCAGAATAGCAGTGAGAATGCTGAGCTGAATGGGGATAGCTGACAATACTAAAAAAGCGGAAAAACTTTCAATTGCTGAAAAACCAGTTGCTTAAGTCTTGGTTGAAGGAATTTCCAAACACAGGGAAATAGGATTTGAATAGATTTGAAATTGAATAATTTGAAAAGTGATTTAAAATCAGGACACCCTTTTCATCTAAATGGCATTTGTAATTGATTTCCATAGTTTTATGTTGCCAAATGCGTTTGCTTGAACTTTGCTTTTTACGTGTGTAACGACCTCTTTATGTGACGTAATATATGTTTTCTGTACTCACAGTCTTCCTTGAAAAAATATATAAAATATATATAATAAACTGGCCATATCACTATTATGATAAATATAACTGCAATTATATGTAATTTTTACTACAGTAAAACACAAATGAACAATAAACCTATAATTCAAATGAACTTAAGCTGACTAACTAATTAAAGTGCATGAAAACTGTTTATTTGAACATCAACATCCTTTTCCTGTAGCTTTAAAAATAATCTAATTCTGCTACGTTAATTATTTAATTATTTACAAAGATCTGCAGATGTGGCGAATACAGTAATCTGAGCTGTGGTTTCTTCATCTAACATGTGGTGAAGAACACTGCACAGCGCTGCAGTCATACTACTTGTTTATCTGTATTTCTTTATATTTTCTAACTTTGTTGGGGGGGGGGGGTGTAAATTAGTTAAAAGAGAGAATGTGAGGGAAAATATCAAACTAGGCCAAATATTTTTCTTGATATGTGAATGTGTTGAGTTTTGAGTCACATTGTCTATGTTCTTAAAAACCTACGTTTCCACACTGTCGTCCAACCTAAGAAGTCACTGTATTTTTTACTCTAAAATATGTATATGAATGTAAAACTACAGGAACATGTCAATCTCTCCGCCAAAGCTTATATTGAAAAGATATGTTTTCTTTTTTGTAGTAACCACTTGGTGGAGCCAGTAATCACAGATCTCTCCCTTGTTTACTCAGTAAATGTATTCAGTGATCTCTTATGAACAGAAATCAACATCGAAACAATTTAATTCACGTTTACATTTCATGGAACTGCAAAATCTAGACACATTTTGTGAATACACAGGATAAAAGGAAGCCAATATTTGATGTAATACTTTTTCTGTGTTTCTATTGCAGTGAAGAAAACAACAGTGGCCTCAGGTGATTCAGTACTGAAGAAATAAAGTAATTTATTAGGAATTTGATCAACAAACTCCAATAAATCATCTTTGAAGCGGAGCAGCTGTGAGACCTCTTCTTCTATGAGGATGAGATCGTCTTTAAACTCCTGTGCGGTGACCAGATGAGGCTTCCCTCCCCATGAGTAACACACACCAACATGCAGGCCAACACACACACACACACGCACACTATGATGGCTGGCCTCAAAGTTAGTCAACTTTGAAGCAGGTTTGGTATTTCAGGTCTAGTGCTTCTAAATTGGAAAGGTTGCAGTGTTACAGTTACTTTGACCACAAAAGCCCTTGTGGGACAATTGAACTACTCTGAGCTGAAGATATAAAAGAGCCGTGACAGGCCTGTCTGATTTTGTTAACAGGTCACTGACTACGACTTTTAATTTAAATAGTCTTAGTTAGCATTTTACCATGAAAGATGTCTTTGTAGATATTTTCTTTGATGACATATAGGTACACGTACCTGGAGACACATTTATCTGTGAGTCAAACAAAGTTAATTCTAAATGTGATGAGTGAAAAAAAATGAAGTGTTGCAGAAGAAAATTAAAGTAGCCAGGACAGATATACAGAACAGTAGGAGGAAAAATAAGGCACACCAAAGGTAGATTTTATTTTGAGAAAAACCTTTGGTGCATCAATGTATATTAAAATAATAGAGCACAATCAAACGCAGAACAAAGTGTGCTCAGTGGCCTAATTAATATAGTGTATGTTGCTAATCGCAGCTTCTCTCCTTCAGCCTTACATAACCGTTTTTAGCATTAATTCTAAACAACGAAAGTACTTCAATACTGGACCCTTGCATCATCATGCAGATCGGCACATGCAACATTCAGAGTGTTTTATTGCAGTTATGTTGACATTTCCAGGCCAGTGCTCTTCTCAGATGTTGCACGTAGGAGTTGTGAAACACCTCTCATGTCTACTGTGTGGAGTAAGACAACACCCACTAATTGTCTCTCTTCTTTCCACTCATTTGGAAAATACACCTTGTATATTTCCTGCTAACAGGATTATGTGTGTCACGGTAGGTAGACTTCCTGTTACCAATATGCGGCCCTATGACAATAGCTAAATGTAGGCTTGCAGATGTCTACAGGCTGGGGTGTTCACTAAACATCTGAACTTCAAGAAAATTGCAGGATTTATTAGAAAGTTACAACTTCCTGGTTCACACTGAATTGTCGAATTCCACCAACTGCCTCAGACATGCGTTAATAGTTCTATTTCAAAAGGTTTGCAATTTAGTATCACCAAGACTGACCAAATCTAATGCTGATCTCACTGAATCTCTTGGAGGAGTTAATCAAAATACAGTGCTTGAATATGGCTAAAACAATGTAGCCACATTGCAAAAGAATTGAAAATGACTGACTTCCTGTTGGATTTAGGTCAAAGATCATCTGCAGCAGGCCAATAACACATTTCAAGATGTGCTGGTGATACAAAATGGTACAGACTTCTAGTCTCTTACGAAGGTGTAAATAAATGATTGCCAATATTGTGCTGGTGTATAAAAGTAATTTATGGATATATGTTACACTGATTGAAATCCTCAGTATACAGACACATGAAATCTCTGTTCACCAAGATACAGCTGAAAGTGTGCCTGCCTTCCCCCAGAGAACACACTGCTTTACGTCCATTAGGGTGATGCTCGCATGGTAAAAATAATGTATTTTACATTCAGTTATTGCCTAAACCCAACCAGTAAGACACAAAATGTCATTTTAATTTTGTGTTTATATGTAAGTAAGACAACTGGAAAACTGGCATCAGGGATGGCTACTGTTGTGTTGTAACAATAGTCATATGCTGGTCTTGAACACATAAATGAATGCATGATAAATGTTGATATTCACTTCCTCCTCTGGAATCAGTAGACTCGCTGCTGAAGTGTCAGTCAGGGAAAACCCATGTGACGCAGATTCAGGAAATTACTCTTCTCACCTGTCACTGGAGGAGTCCAACAGGTTTTTTTCTGTTGGTATGGGGATGTTGCAGGCGTGGACATAATTAGCAGACAGGGCTGCTTTGTTTAGATAGTGTAGTTGGTATGATAGAGAAATATTTTGCTCCATACTTTACTGAGAACCATATCATTTGTAAATTTCATACGTATGGAATTTTGATACACCCTATTTATTAGCAGGTTTAGTGTAAAATCAATTTCAGTTGTGTACCGAGTAGCAGAAGAAAAGACATCAATTATTTATCCTCATAAGCACTTTTCTAGTCTAGTTTGGCACTTTAACACCACAAGCCGCACTCACCCATTCAAACACACACACACAGCGCTTCTTTGTCTAAACAGTATTACAAGCTATGCAGTGCTCTTTCTCCATCAGACTTATACATCACGCATCGATGGATGCATCTGAGGCGACATGAGGTTCAGTGTGCCCAAAGACACTTGGACATGGGGTCCTGGGAAGCTGGAAATTGAACCATCGATCCTCCGACTGCAGACGACCACCCTTTCTGCTAAGCTACAGCCACCCCGTTGTTTTCAGCTCCAAGGAAAAATGTTAATTCATTCATACAATACAGAGATAAACTCTATATAAACATTTTCCACCCAGTTTTAAGTTACCAAAAATACATACTGTAGCTCCTGATAAAAACAACAAAAGCAATAGTATGTTTACATATTGTTCTGGTGTTTTTGCTGCAGAGTTACAGTTTCTCCATTATGGTGGGGTTATTGTGCTCAGCTGCATCACAAACGCTCATGATTGAGTTGTGCTTTTTCAATGTACTGCGCACCAAGGGGAAGTTGTTTACTTGTACTGATAATTAAGACCCCCATTGGTTGTGTGAAGGATTAACAGCAGGAAATGTTTGGTTTGCATCACCAATAACTTAACACACCTCTGATAAGGCTAAAAGCCATCAATAAAAAGGAAAACTAAGGCCGGTAGCTGAATGCAGAAACAGAGGCAGGAGAGCAAAACTATACTCTAAACTGAGATACTTATCAGAACCTATAACAGAGTCAAGATACTTTTAAACCTGCTTTCTCTATAATTTTTTAAGGCATTGAGGATGAAAGAAAACCCCAGAAGTAGTGGGTCACTGCGCTGTCATTACCTGTTTGGGAGATTGTGCCGGAAACGCATGCCATCATGTATTCAGCATTGCATGGATGAAGCTGTTGAACACTCAACAACAAAATAAACAACATACTGCCAGGAGCTAGTTCGTTCAATCTAACATAAAATCTGTAAACCCAGGAAATTGATTCCTTGGTTGTGTCAAAAATGGCAAATAAAAATCACCAACCAGCACCTGTAACGCTCACTACTCCCACTGTTCCCAGTCTTTATGATAAGATAGGCTAACATAGAGCTGGCTTCTCTTATATATTTACATTACAATCATACTTTATGATATACACAATTCTTGAAAGGGTGAAGTATTGCTTTATGTGAAAATTAATAAAGCACAGAGAGATAGGGGCCCGTGTGTAATAAATAAGGAACTTCGCAAACTATCCATTTGATTAATGTATGTCTCATAGTTATTTTAGTCATGTACAGCTCAGACAGATGCAACTTTCTTTCACTGGGGATAGGTAACACCTAAAAGGCACCAAACAGCTAGATCAATCTCGATATAACTCCAAGCCACCTTTCTCTCGGGGGAAATACTTCTGAGGAAGAGAAAAGCATGAAGGAAAATTCATGAAGCAAGACAGAAAAAGAGGGTGAGAACATAATAAATGTGCTCAACAGTTTCTTAAACCATCACATTTGATATAGGAAACTGTAATTGTTTGGAGTTTTTTTGCATTTATTTGTTGAATAGAATGCTCAAATTAAACATATGCAAACTGTGTGTGTTTATTTGATATATCTGAAAATAGCCACTTATTCACATTTTGAGAAACATTAATTTCCTGTATCTTACAATAAATCTCTACAATACAAATTAATACTTTATGAGTTTCCAAAGTTTTCCTCTCAAGACTCAAGGAAAAGTGCAGCAATACTGTATAAAAACATTGACAGTGAGACAATGATTTCATGTGCACAGGAAAAGTTTTAGAAGATATTTTATCGCTGACTTCAGACTAAAGTTTTCCATGCAAATCCTCATCTTAAATACTAGAAACTAATCAAAGAAAGGCAATAAAATGAATACATCAAACCAAGATATCATTGTGCTCTTCTTTTTCTTGCTTGTCTATATGAGCAAAGGGACTTAACATAAAGGAATAAACCAACATTTTACAAGGTATTCGTATAACCTTCTTGGTGTAATTTGGTGGGGATTGATAACTACTTTGTTAAAGATTTAGTTACCAACCAGCTAGTTAGTTTAGCTTCAACTTAAGACTGGAAGCATAAAACCAACTTGCCTGGTTCTTTCCACTGATAAGAATATTTAAAACTGGAAAGAGAAACACAAAGAATATTTTGCACATTAAAAAGGACTTAGATTTGAAGTTCAGTCATTCGTTTAGACTGTTGTGAATTTCCAGTTGTGTTAGCCATAGCTGACAGATGCTGCACTGGGAAGATGTTAGAAGTAATCAGAATCGGACCATTTTGTAGAGCTATCTGAGTGCACAGAAAGATTTGTATTCACCCTATAATTGTGTCACATATGTCAGATACCAAAGTCACATATGAGGTAAAGTGATAAACTGACAAGAGTCACTTTGCTGGACATTAGACAGATAAATGATAATAAAAATAATAACCTTTACTTATATAGAACTTATGTAGTTACAGCATGCCTCACAAAACAATGAAATCCAATCTCAAAATAGCAAGCAAATAAAACTATGATGATTAATGTTAAACAAAGCTAAACTAAAAAAAACAATAGAATATAAAGAAATTAATAGGACAAATAAGATCAACAACAAGACAAGATTACATAAACTCATGTTTGGATGAGAGATTGAAAATATATCAATGACTCTGATGACCTAATCTATTCAAGCAGCTCAATCTACAACGTTAGCACCCTCTCAGAAAATGTCTCTGTCATGGATCAACTAAGAGTCCTCTGCTAGAGGATCTCAGACAGTGTTCACAGGCTTGAATGAGACCAGGAGCTCAGAGATGTAGCTTGTTGAGAGGCCATTGGAGCTTTAAAATTCAACAGTAAAATCTTAAAATCAAACCTGAAACATACTGAAAGCTAGTGCAGGCAGGCTAAAACAGGTGTAGTATTGCTTGGTTCTTGTCAGAAGTCTGGCAGTTGAGTTCTGTACAGTCTGGAGAAAGTTTATCAGATTTTTTTAACGTGACAGGTAAAAAACCTGTTGCAGTAATCAGTTCAGGGGGGAAATGAGAGCATGCTGTATGGTATTTATATAATTTTTAGAATATTAAGCTGTTAAAAGCATGGCTAGACAAGTTTAGTAACATGGTACCCAAAACTTAAATAGCTATCAAATCACACACTAACACTTCTTGCAACAGCTTTAATTTGTTCCAGTATTAAACCAACAGATGGCAAGTTTTCAGTTTGTGGCACCACTACCATTCTTTAACTGGTAGGCTATATCTATGTCTTTTTTAAAAGAAATGTATGGGGTCCTCCAGTGATTCAGTTCTTTTATTCAGTGCAATGTACACTACCTTATACACCAATCAATCATAACAATAAAACCAGTCACGGGAAAAGTGAGAAACCTTTGACCAGTGCAATGTTCTGCTGGGAAAACCTGCATCCTGGGACTCACATGTATACCTAAACAGGGACAGTTACCTAAACATTTCTACAGATCAATCAGCTCCCACAGCCATACAGTATGGCAAAACCACTCCCCTAACGAGCAGCTTTCTACAGAGGGACAGCACTGAGCTTTACAAAAACAGCTTAGGAAGGGCTAAAAAGCCTGTCAAAGAGCCTGACCTCTAAACTCTCAAGCAAACAGTTTGATGGGATCTGATGGCATCCGTGGGAAGAAAGGCCCAATACATGAAGACCCTCCCTACAACCGACAGGGCCCAAAGGATCCTTTGCTAAGGTCCTGGTACAAGACACTCCAGGACACCTTCAGATGTTCTTTGACCACACCTTGACTGGTCTGAGCTCTTTTGGCAGGATGAGGAAAGCATACTCTATATCAGGCGTCATAATGTTATGGTCATAATGTTATGGCTGATCTGTGTAGGCTTGTTTTACATAGTGTTAATTGTAATTTCAAAAGAGCTTTCAAATATGTGTTGTTTATTATAGTAGCGATTGCATTTACACATTTTCTCACTTGGACTGGAATCAGTCTGACGGATACTTGAGGTTGACTGTTAATTTAAGGTGTGATTTAATACAGTCTGGTGTTCATATGAGCTAAATTCAGCACATTTAACCACCTGAAGTGGTGAAAATGTCTTCCTGTTGTCTTCCTCAACAGCTATCTTTTGTCTTTGGAACATCTTTGTTTCTGATCGTCAACGTGTCTTGTCCAACCATCTGTCCACAATTTTTGGTAAATAGGAAAATATTTGTATTAATTTGCCCTGGATGTAACATGGATGGAAACATGGATTTCTTTTTGGCAAAGTTAAGTCATTCTTGATATTCCACCATGTTTCCAGTGTTCATGATTAGTTAAACTAACAGTTGCTGGCTGGGGCTTTATTCCTAATCCAAGAGCTGAGATAGATGTCATCTGTGAGCCTTTTCGCCAGTAAAATGACACAAAAACAGCACCGCTAAATATTGTAAAACATTAGAAGAAAGGTGGAGCTCTGGAAAAGAAGAAGCCAATACATTTGATGCAAAAGTGAATCACACTGTTTCAGATAAAAAAAGACATTGGCCTCAGTTTGGTTTTCAATGCATACTCAAGAGAATGGTGTCAACCTTTTTACAAAGCACTTCAGATGATAACAAACTGATATGCTGAACAAAAGCTTTTTGGCTATGCATTGCATACGTTTGGATATTTGGCAGATGTGAAAACAGTGTATCACTGTGAAGCCTCACATACTCGTAGGGTCAAAGGTGAAATTTTCCTCTAAGATACGTGAGGGGACAAGAATGTAAGCAGTGCTGCAGCCTGTAATATTTATCCCCCAAACAGAAGAAGGTTGTGGGAGAAGAACGCAAGAAACTGTGAAGCTCTGCTCTGAAAGAAAGAAACTATAAGACCAGCTCTGCATCTGCCCTCCTAATCCCTCAACCCTTCCCTTTTCATCCCTCTCCATCACCGGAATTCCAAATGGGTATGAATGTTTTTTCTGCCCGCTTCTTTCAGAGCTGCGTATTAACAATTGCATTGCGCTGCAAATGGCATCTCCATGGTAGGGGCTGACCTTCATTCCTCTGCAGAGGGCACGCCTGTAAATCCATTTCTCCAGAGATGCGGTTCACTGAATAACAAATCACGGGGGCAGACGTGGCTTTCTCTCCTGTTAAGAAGCCTTTTGCTAGAAGCTTCCTTTGCAGGGCGAGTAACACCAGGAGTTTATTATGAAGAGAGGGGAGCTGACAAGCACACAATCTGCTGCCAGGGAACTATACCTCCAAACACTGATCTGTTTTTCTTCTTCTCCTCTTCTTTCTCCATTTCTCTGCCGATTATAGTCTGGTAAATTACACACATTACCATTTGAAAAAATATATATAACGAGGCCTTCTATACAAATAAAAATGCAGTTCCGCCTGGTGTTCACACATCCACAAAATACAATGATATCAATGTTGCCCTCAGCATCATCTGGGGAAAATACAGAGTCCCATTTCTTCCCTGATATCACACAGCTTCTCCACATATTCCTGCATCTCATTTCTAACGTTCTCCCCCCCTGAATCGACTCAGCTCCACAGAATATCAGCTACCTGTCAAAATCTGTTTAGGCTCTCGTTTCATGAAACACCTTATCTCACTCCATGACCAATGTAATGTTATTTACACCTTGCAAACAAAATGGCCTCAGCACTGTCGACGCTGATAAGGGCCTTTAGTTGTGCAGTAAGGTGACAGCAGCCAGATTACAAGTTGGTGATTTACCTTATATTCATTCCTGTGACCCAGAAAAGAGCACCAATTTCAGCAGACGCTGCTGTGCCATCACAGACAGACTTGATTTACTGTCTGGTGTTTTATTGAATCTTCCCAGGAACCTATTCAAGAAACTTTCCTGTGATTTTAGAAGACATTAGCTTGCAGACTGAAAGAGATAAGATTCATATATTTTGAGGAAACCATTTTCTTTAAACATTATTGAACAGGGGTTGATTTAGAACACATCTAATTTGTCTTTTGCTGATAGAGAAGCTGAGGAAGCAGTATAAGCCTTGATTTTAACCCAACTTAAACTTTACAGAAATATTTTGTTTTGTCTGGCTCCAACTGTATGTTGATTAATGAATGATTTCATAGTTGGAGCTATTGCAGCTAACTGCATCTCCTACCATTACAAATAAATGCTTCATCTACCAGTTTGTATCTGACAATTTAGTCAGTGTTGACCTGCTAGACAAGTCGAAACAAATGAGGGAATAAGAAGTAATAACACAAAAGAAAATTTATAAAGAAGAAACCCAGAAAGATAAACCATTTTTTCGCTGACTCTCTGTCACAACCGGGGATGGTTGTGCGTGGCGGGGTGGGAATTAGGAGCCAGATGCAGATAATTTAAAGTAAAATTTGATTTATCAAAACAAAAGGAACACAAGGTGCGGCTGAGCCGGAACACAAAAAGAACTATGAAAAAACCAAAAACTTGGCTATGGCTGTGAAAAAAGACTATGAATATGAACCAATAACACGCCAAACCTGGACACATCAATGACAGCGAGGATTTCGCAATGACATGAGGGAACCTGGAAACTAAATACTGTGGGGAGGTGATTGGTAATGGAGTGCAGCTGAGAACAAAATAGGTGATTTGGATGAACCTAATGATGTGGCAAGTGACTGGGGAAAACAATGGTAAAACTAATGACTTAATATAAACCTAAAACATGAAAAACCTAACATCATAACAGAAAAACCAAGAACTAAAAACATAACAAAACCAACAGACGTGACACTCTCCTTGCTGACAGTTTGAATGAAGCTTACCATTCTCATAAAGTAGTTGACTTCATTTTACCGGAAGGGCACTTTTAGATGAGAAGTGATCCCTCCTCTGCATACCGTACTCTCCTTCCTTGTGAAAGACAGAAACAGACTGTCCAAAATTGCTGAAAGTGGTACATCATAGAGCTGAGAGTTGGGAACAGTACTAATGTTTTCTTTCCTTAACGATATAACTACCTCTTTTCTGCCTTTAAACATGCTGTGGTCAGGCCCCTTCTTAAAAGGCCTAATCTTGACCCCTCAATGTTATCAAATTTTAGACCTGTTTCCAATCTACCCTTTCTTTCTGAGGTTTTAGAAAAAGTTATTTTTATACAAATACAGTCCTTTCTTGAGGATAACTCTGTTCTTGAGAAGTTCCAATCTGGATTTAGATCTCGTCACAGCACTGAGTCTGCACTGTTAAAGGTGCACAATGATATTGCTCTGTCTGTGGATGCCAAATGCCCTGTTGCCTTAGTGCTGCTTGATCTCACTGCAGCCTTTGACATGGTGGACCATGCAGTCCTCCTATTACGTCTAAGCAATTATGTTGGCATCCATGGCACTGCATTGAAGTGGTTTACATCTTACTTATCCAGTAGAACCTTCTCCGTTATGGTTGATGACCTGTCCTCTTCCATTGCTCCTCTCTCCTGTGGAGTCCCACAAGGATCTATTCTTGGCCCTATCCTCTTCTCATTATACATGTTACCACTTGGGTCAATTATAGCCAGGCACAACCTTTCTTTTCACTGTTATGCAGACGATTTACAAATCTATCTGCCAGTGAAGCCAAATAGTAACAGTGCACAATGTTCTTTGTTTGATTGTATTGCTGACATTAAGCAATGGTTGGCCCAAAATTTTCTACATTTAAATGATGACAAAACTGAATGTGTTGTGTTTGGGGATACTGTGACAGCTGACTTTAGCACCTTGTCTTCAAAGCTCAGTTCAACCGTCAGAAATCTGGGAGTAACCTTTGACAGTCATCTGAAGTTTGACTCTGGAATAAGCTCCCCCCCGAGATGCGTCTTATTTCTGACCTGGGCCTCTTTAAATCTAGGCTAAAAACATATTTATTTCAGATGGCTTTTAATACCCAGTAGTATGGTGACTCTTTTATATTATCTTATTCAATTTTGCTGTATTTTATTGCGTTTACTGTTATTTTATTGTTTTGTACTTATTCTTTTCTTTATCTATTATCTGCTGTAAAGCACTTTGGTACACCGAAATGGATTGTTGTAAAGGACTGTATAAATAAATTACATTTACATTTACAACAGTGGTCTTGGCTGAAAATGTGGCTTTAGTAAAAGCACAGGTCACAGTAAAACCAATTAAAAAGACACCCACATTTCTGTTTGCTTTCTAAGCATCTGCTTTCTAATTTCCCTGTAAATATAAATATTTACATTACTTTAATCATTTATTTAGAAAAAAAAAAGATCCTGCAACCTTAAAATGTTTATATTTTTATCTTGGAGGTGGGTGGACATGTTCTTTTGTGCATATTGCTGCACAACCCACCTGTGCAGCACATCCTGCCCACCTATTCTCAGTGAAAATAAACTGGTGTTTACCAGTGTGTCTTGGCACACACTAGTATTTAGTCCTACATATTCAAATTAGCAGATGTCAGTTTTTTAGACATATTCTTCCTATGCTCCATCAAGGAGCAAAACCTTTGGTTACAAACATTGATTATGACACTTAACTATAGAAGATTCTGAGAAATGTACCAAATGACCTACACTCTCAATTGTGATTTCCATATCTTCTTTATCACAGCTTAATTGCGTAATTGTTATAACAGCTTGACTGAAGTTTTTCTATTTTTCTATTTTATATATTCTATATATCTTATATATATATCAATTTTATATATATTGATTGTCTATTAATGACTGGATTCACTATGAATCATAAATCTTGCTTCCTCCATGGTATCATAAGCCAAACTAAAAAATTTGATGCTATGAGAGGGGTGTCTGTTGTCAGGAGTGACAGCTGCTGTGAAAAGAAAAGCATCGGGCTGCTTTTCGGTCTTCTGATCAGCAAGGTGGTTCTGCTGTTATTGTTGGTTTCAAACCACAAAATGAGTAATAAACCCCTTACTGGTCCAGTGAGTGTCAATGATAGTCCAAGCCAGCACCTGGAGTGGCCAGATTACAAAGAAATTCATCAACTGTGTGCACAGATTTGGGTTGGGCAAGACGTGAGACCTTGATACTCCTGGTAGATTTCTTTATATATAGCTATTATATTTAATTCAGGGGGTGAGTTTCTGTGTTGACCTTTTGGCAGCAGAGGCAAGCGTTTGGAGGCTCCCTCCGCATTAGCTCAATGCAATTATTTTGCCGGAGCTGCGCTTTCTGAAACTTCACAGAGGAGATGGTACAATGTTAACATGACCTCAGAAAAGTCACAGTAATGAGATGAAGGCCCGGGCTTGAATATATTGGAATTTACATTTAAAGGACAAATGCAAATCATCCTCTGTTGATGCTATAATCCAGCTATCCAGATCTTTTTTATTTTTGCTGTGTAAAAATGATGTACCATCAGCTTTCTTTCTTCAGGTGGTTGAAACGATTCTATCTTTTAGTGACTTTCTGAGATCTAAAAAGTTTGGGAACCTCGGGAATAAAGAGTTAAGGAGTATTGATTTGAGGGCTTGGTACACATGGGACACAAAGGTGCAAAGAGCCTTCAGAGTGCATGCAGGCTCATTCTTACTTCACTGCTCAGCTCACACAAAGATGTAGCGTGCACACAGTCTTGCGGGGATGCTCACAGCTACAACCTGATAAGTGCATCAAACACACACTCCCATGTAGGAGGCAGATTACATGTATGCACTGATGGGTGAGAATGGGCCTGGTACCAGCTTATTAAATAAGTGGAGGTCCTGCATGGTGAAATGGAGCAGCGAGGAAGAGTTATATGCACCGCCTCCTCTGCAGTGTTGGTGGACCGCCAGCATCACCATAAGCAGTCAGTCAATAGGCTGACTCAACAGTGTGTGAAATTAAGAGGGAAATAGAAGTAGACAGACATTAAGCCTCTCTCCCACTTCCCCTCACCCTCTCAGACGCCAGACAGCAGTTAATGCACCCCCCCAGAGCCCCTGCAAACTGCTATCACACACCAGCAGCACCACTGCTCCACTTCTACTCGTTTGCTCCTCCAAAAGACACCACAAGCTACTCTGACCTCCTTCGACAGAGTGATTGTAAATACCATAGTGAGACAAATTTCACAAACGTCTGTTTCTGCGAGTTATTGGTTTAATAAAACCTGTGGAGAGGGAGTGTAAACATCTTCACATGCAGCCACATGGCAGGACGCTCAAAACTACTTCTGCAAGATGAGGTTTTGTTTGTGAAGACAGACAAGTGCAGTAGGTGCTATAAAAATACGAAGCAGAATTTCTGACTGCTGAAAGAGAAACAAATATTAAAGTAATTACAGTTAAAATTCACATGGCTGCAATAACTCTTAATGTTCTTAAAGAGCCAGACATGTGTTGTCAGATATCCGCTGGGAAGCTGTTTAGAATAGCTCCCATTTTTTCCCTTTTCTTCCATCTCCTTGATATGTTAATACAAGTCTTGTTTTTGTGTTAGAAACAAAATCTTTTCTGCTGAGTGCCTCAATTTGTTAATGCAGGGCGGAGTCACATTTCCATACGAAATGTCTCTGTTAGAATGAAACTACTATTTAGGAAATTTTTGGTAAGTGGCGTGATGATAATACAGTCAGTTGCCAAGGTAATATGCAAAACAGTCTCATTGACTGTGAGTTGAACTATGAGAACCACCTCCAAAATGGAGCCCGGAGGGTTGAACTGTGTCTTGCTGATGACTGGAAATAAACTTATTTATTTATTTGTGTACTGATATTAGATATTGCATTTGTTTATTTTTCCTCGTGTAGAACATTGGTCTGTAGCCAGTGGAAGATAAGTAAAAGCTAAACTGTACTGCTGCCTTTTATTTGAAATTCAGTCAGTAATACTGTTTAGACTGAACGTAAAAATCAAGCTTTTAAAGATCAAATGATCAATATAAAAGAATTCTACAGATCATTATATTTTGATTTATGAATCAAAATATAACACATGAATAAAACTGATAGATTAATTAGACTTTAATTTGAATTAATGACTAATCCAGTGAAGCGCAAACTGCAAAACATCCTGTAAATCTAGTTGAGAGATGAAGCAGTCTCGCTGAACAACACGTAGCCTTGCATGAAACAGATTGTTGGAAACAGATATATCAAATGCATTCACACTGCAAATAGGCTAAAAACTGGTGACAGATTTCCAGTCTTACAAATCAAAGTAAGAATATCTTCTAAACATTCCGTTGAGGGAGATTTAAGGCCTTTACTCGGATATCACTTTTGTGCCCTTACAACATGCAGGACTTTGTTCATGACATTGTGTGCCCTTTACTATTGCCTGGGGTATAATTTGTATTATAACCTACGTGTTTAGTTTAGGTCCAAGAATCCACATGAGGGAGCAACATTAAACAAATACAAATATAAAGTCGGGTCAGAATTATTTAATCTTCTGTCTGGAGATTAGTTTATGTGTAAAATATATATATTCATGCTGCTGGTATTTCCTTTGACTGTAATGTTATTTAAATGATTTGTTCTAAACATTTCATCAAACCATCCTAAGAGTTGATGGGTGAGATATTTCCTCACTGAAACCTGAAGGCTGCACATCAGGGCAGAGGGGAAATATATGCAGAAAGGTGCCGTCTTTTATTTCTCTGGAGTATGCTCTGCTCATCAAGTGTTTTTCCTCCAAGCTTTCCTGTTGCACTCGATCCTGTTCTTTCATTGAAGGCAGCCGGCTAAAGACGAATTCAAGTGGCTCAGGGCAAAAAAGAAGACAATGTGTGTGGAAACTCTTCAGAGAGATATTGACCAAAGGGGAAAAAGCTGATGGAATTTCATTGACCTATGGCAAACTGCAACATGTTACACAACCAGATCAATGTCCTCACTCTTTCTTCTCCGCACTCACCTCTCTCAGGGGGACTTTTAATGCTCAAATTTGTTCTTGTTGAGGAATTGAGAGGCAGCGCAGCTTCTGAAAATGTTGACAGATATGAGTGAGAGTGCTCTGTGAAGCTCCTCAGGATTGTTGGTCGGTGTTTCATCCTGGAGATTGTTGGATTTTCCTTCTCTGACTTCAGTGAGAATGTAGTAAATGAAGAGACCCTGTGATGTGGGGGATCCTGCACAGACGCTGCATATGCTTCTCTCCTCATGACAGACGTTTTGTATTCATGCTGTTGATGTGCAGCCTTTATGTTCTGTGACCAAGGTCAGCGAGTGAAAATATCTGATTAAATCCCTCTGGTTGATTTGTAGTTGTGAGTTTTACAAGGACGCACGTGTTAGGTCAACATCCCCAACTTACAACAGGCACAACAAAGATGATGTCAAGGTTTTACGTCTGATGCAGACAGAAGACTGTTGGGCCAGAAGCTGAAAGCGGCAGTTTGATAAGACAGGGGTCCATTTGATCATTTTCTTAAAAAAATTTAATCTGTGCTTACTTGGCTGGCTATTTCAGAGCAAAACAATGTGTCACCGCGGAATAGAACATCCAAACATGGAAAAACGGAATCTTTTTGAAGATCAAAACCTATCATCGAGCAGGGTTTAAATTGTACTGTATGTGTTATAGTGAGAAAGACATGACAAGGTCTTGCAAAGATCTCTGTCACACTGGAACATTGCTTTTATATTAAATCCAAAGCACTCAGAGCTGTCAGCACAGGGTTGGGACCTTTTGCCTGGCGTCTGCAGTCAGTTTGTGTTTTGATCAACAGCTATTTTGATGGTCATGTTTACAATCTGCTACATAAAAGTCGAGGTCAGGATGTTATTCATCCAGCAAGTTCTGTCACATTAATGACCTATGCAGCTTATACTGGGAGGGTTTATCATGCTCTGCGCACAGCTGTGTAAAGGGATGTGTGCTGCAGTATTTGAGGAAGTCTGTTTCACCAAATTTGCAGCGCGCATGCGACAATTTCAACATGTTTCACTTAGAAAAGCAAACGTGATTGCAACCCATGACTGAGAATATGAGTGCGCTGTAGGATGCACACACTTATCTGAAATTTGTGATCACTTGTAAAACGGATGTGTTTAAAATGCTCTTTTTTACAAAAGCACCAGATATGGGTATCGTGTATTTGTAACATTTCTGTGCCACGGACAAGTTTAATGTCAGGAGTTTTTTTTGGCTGAAAGAGGCTGGCATATCTCCCATCTCATGTGATGCATATGAGCAACAGACAGTGTTTAGAAAAATAAAACGGTTACTTTCGCACATGTGACCGAGCTTACACAGGATTTGAGAGGTGATCCAGGAAGTCCAGTAAGGGACTGAAGAAGATAAAGCTAAACAGCCAGTAAAAAAAAACCTTCAAATGTCTTATCTGAAATTTTATCGTAGCTGGAACATTTTTATCTTTCCATGCGGGCAGATGATAAACAAAAATGGTTTATCAAGTTTGTGTGCTTCCATGCACTCTACAAGCCAATGTGTTCTTTGTCAGATGACGTTATGTTATGTTGAATCTGCCTTGACATTTTAACTGTGTTATTTAGGCTCTTCATCATAAGCTACTCCCCTACATTGCACACATTCTAGACCTTAAGGTACTGCTAGATGGAAAGTCAGTGGAATAACTTTTACATTCAGTATTTATTGAGGTAATCCATTTACTAGCAGCTGAGGGATATTTACAATAAATGTCAACTGGCAGGTGGTCCTCAGACTACCAGGGATGCACACATATTTTGTTTGAAAGAGCATTGGAGATATTTCTTTCTGAGCCAGAAGTGGTCAGCTGAAGTTGTAAGCAACCAGCTAGAGTGGAAACTTCCATCAGCCAGGGCAGAAATTTAGAGTTGAAATGTTTCCTTGACCATGTTTTCGTCTATTCAAAACAATATAAACAGTTTCAGGTGCTCATGATTTACCAGTGCAAAAATCAAGTTTTACCTTTATTTGTAACTTAAGAGGTAAACGAATAATTGAAAAGAAAAAAATATTTAAAAAAAGCCTAAATTACTATAAAATTACTCCACAAGCAGTCACAAAAGAAGAGCAAAAACACATACTGTGCATCGCAGGCTGAGAACAGACTTTAAATGGTTCTGTTTCAATTAGTGAAAACATTGCATTATCATTCTCAAGGTGAGAGGCAATATATCAGCCATGCAGGTCATCGGATTTCAAGACTCACGGGTGAAAGGATTTGGTCAATCATGGAGCAGCCAATTGATTTTCCTCTCTTTATTTGGAGAACTTGACATGAGGGAGAGGGAAATTTCTCTTCCTGGGCTCACTGATTGAATGTAATTTTGTCTTTACGCCACAAGCACCCTTACCACCTGTTTTCCATTTTCTTGGGCTGACATTTGGGGATTTGAGATACCTTTGTGAAATGCCTGGGAAAAAAAATGGAAATAGTATAGCAAAACAGGTTTGACTGGAAAGGGAGTTTTTTTTAAGAAGTGTTGAGAGCTGGAGTGTTCGGAGGAGATTATGAGGAGAAATATTTGAAGTGTGCCAAATGTCAAATCAAATCAAATCAGCCTTTATTTGAAAAGCAACTTTTTAAAGCACTCAGCTGTCTTTCTGTAATCTCTGAAATTCAGGCTCAACATCAGGGATGGATTTAGTAACTTTGGAAATGGGGTGGTTTAAGCCTTGGATCTTGGCAGCAGTAAACTGTAGAATATTAACAGTCATAATTTGAATCAGTGTTATGAACACATGTAAAATATTACAGCTTTGAATACACCGACACAAATGGCATAAATGAGTCCATTTCTGCTGTTTGTTACGGAAATGTTTATGTTTATGCATTTAGCAGATGCTTTTATCCAAAGCGACTCTTCATGGAGGGATTATAAAACACAATCATGAAAAAACCTGTGGGATTCCTGTGGGAGCAGAGACGTTTCGGTTTTCTTCCTTCATCACAATTACATCTGTTTGTTGTTATTTTGTGTCATGTTTGTTAATTTTGTTATGTTTTAAGTTCCTGGTTTAGTCTTTAGTTTGCCAATTTTTTTTCTTAGTTTCTCTTGCCCTGCCATCAGGTTCACTCACATCACCTGTGCTTTTCCCCTCAGCTGCACTCACTCACCAATCACCTCCCCTCAGTATTTAGTTTCCAGTTTGTTTTTTTTTCCATCTGCAGTGCCAGATCCTCACTGTTATCAATGCCACGGTTGCCCATGTCTAGTCAGGATTGGTCTTATCAGGTTTGTTCTCATGTTTTCATAGTCATATTCAGGTTTAGTTTTTTTCCCAAATGTTTTCCATAGTTTAGGGTTTTGTATTCCGGCTCAGCCATGCTTTGTGTTGTTCTCCTTTTAAATAAATCAAGAGGTTTTTTTGTTTAGTTTTTTATTTATTTTTTTTAAATATCAGTATCCGGGTCCTACCTCCACTACACAACGCACCACCACACCACCCCAACATACCACCCCAACATGACATTTTGTTTCACTTCTTTGTCCATCTTTGCGGTCATTTTGTTTTCATTTGCACTTATTCTACGCTACTCTGTGGTTTTGTACATCTCTCTGATTGTATTACACCTTTCTGAAGTAGTTGTGGTTGTATGGCAAAACTTGACAGTTATTTAGCCCCTTTTTATATTTCTGTTGTTTTTCATCCTGTTGTAGGTTTTCTGAATGAATGTTTTATTTTTTTTGCGTTTTTCACACATGCACTCAGGCCTCGATATTGTCTAAACATGTTCTGCAGGAGCTGAATGCAAATGACCACAACCTTCTCTCTAAACTTAGTGACTATACAGCGAGCTACCTAACAGAGAAAATCAGCTCAGGAAAAATCACCTAATGAGTGCATGTGTGAATATACTAGCAAATACTCCAAAGAATTTACAAGCGTTGCTGCTTCTTAGTCTTCTCTGCTTTCCTGTTTGTTTCTTTCCACTGTCTTGTTGATACTGTGCATGGGTCCAAATACATATGACATCTGTAAAACTGACAATTAAAATACACGTCAACATTTTAGTCTGATTGACATGATGCTAAACTGAATTTTCCAAAGTCAGACTAACACATCTAGATCATGTAGCTGGGAGTCTACTTTCGCTTGCATCTACAGAATAAGTTCAACTGCTTTCCTCTGTGCATGCTCCACAGTTGCCACTGCGGTCTTTGACCCAGAAGTAAGAGAAAATGCTTTTAGAACAAAAAAGACGACGCCAGCAACATTACAAATTAGGCTCAATAGATACCTTGCATTTCATTTTTCAAAAGAAAGTAAAGCGTATAAAAACCTTTGAAATGTACAGAACTGTATACCTGTCAAATAACTGATAGACCTGGGACTAATTTGCCGCTAGCTAAGTAATTTGTCAAATTATATAATAGATGTCCACTGGCTGAAAGTGAACATATTCCCACTTATTATAGTGGAGTTTGAAATACTTCAATTAAAATGCTTAATTTTTTAATTTCCCCCACTGGGGGATGAAAAAAGTATTTTTCTATTCTATTCTATTCTAAAAGAAATAATAAATTCTCCCTCTGAGCTTGTACACTGAGACAAGGATGATACTTGAATTAAGTGGTAAACCTTAGCTCTGCAGAAAATGTCCTGAGTGATTTTCACAGTGGGCTTTTTAAACCATGTCCCACCTTCCATCTGGCACTGCGGAGCATTTGTTGTTGAAAGAACAAAATATGTGGCTGTTTTGCGTTTTCAATGGTCGTTATGAGTCTCTGTATTGTTGTTCTGAGACTTTTTTCATTTGAATTTATATAATATAGTGCTGTTTTATTTTGTTCTTGATGGTCTTTGCAAGCCTCCTCAGAGCAGCATTACAACTTTGTGTTGTTGTCTTAGAACATCTTGTAGACATTTTGTATTAATCTCTGTTTTACATCTATGGTTGTTTAACATCTTTTACACATTTCATATCTAACATTTTGTGGCTGTTCTTCAGAAGGAGGGAGGGGGTCCTATGCTACCCCTCTGGGCTCATCCCTTTCAATATCAATGAAAATATGATGAATATATGTTTTGTTTTCCACTGACCTAGAACATGCATGTGTTCAGTCACATGACACCATGTAGCAAGCCAACACCTGGTTTCAATAAGCAGCTGCTCTTCTTGTTTTAACCAAAACAGCACTCGGAAAATCCAGTTATGTTGTAACATGGTCGGTATGATCTTGCATTTCATTTAGTTTTGATCTGAACCATATGCAGTGTGTACACAGAGCACAGTTGTGCAATGTTTGGAGTAATAGCAGTGTCTGACTATGACTACAAGACTTTTCTTAAAAATAGAGTAACACTGTAGTTTAATTTGAGGGTCAGAAGCCTCCAAATAAGTTCAACAGTGACGTACGGTACAAATGACACCATTACCGGTACCAGAACCCATTTAGAGCTGTTTGAATATTGCTCTATGGGGAATATCCGGAGCCCAGAGTTTGAAAATCTTGCTTGGTTTCAAATTCCACATGGTTCACAGCTCTCTCTGGTCAGACACACACTTAATCCTACACATACATGTGCTTTCATGCAAACAGGCAGATTTCTCCTGCCAGTTTGCTAAATCACACATACACAGAAAAACAACACAAAAACGAAGAAATTACGGATGTTGCAAATTTACACACACACACACACACACACAGGGAGTGAAGATTATTTGTGCACAAAGTCATGCTTCATCCATGCAGAGGTATTCGTTGGCAGTGGGAGTTATCATTGGCCATGGAAGCTTACTCCTCTGCTAGAGACACCATGCTATGAAATGACCGATAACAGTGCACAGCTATGACTACCTCACACAGCAGAAGCACATGTGGAACCTGACCAGGGTGATGGAGGGATGTGAATATACAGTATACTCATGCATCATACAGTGCAGTATGTGCCCTCCCTCCTTCAGCTTTTTACCTAATGACATATCTATTTACGTTCCATTAGCTCTGAAAGGCTAAACAGGATTGAGGAGGCAGCTCACTCAGAGGTAAATCCACATTTTTCTGATGTAATGTCTAAGCATTATTTGTTCCAATGTCAAGCTGCAAAATGAAAATGCTCATAGACATAATAAGCATGGAGGAAAATTGATGATTCGTGTGATACCATGTGAAGGAATCATAACTTTGAATAATTTGCAGTCGTATTTACTTTAAGAGCTTCAATTTATTCACTGTAATGTTGTCATCTACTGCCAAAATTTTCCAGGGAGAATGGAAAGTGTTGCTAAATCCATTATAATTTTGAACCAAAGAAGGACAAGGGCTGAGAGTTTTCTTTTTCCACTGGACATACTCAAGAGGTTAAATAAGTCTGTGATCCTACAGAAATTTCAAAAGAGCCATGAGATGGAACAAGTAGGATTTAAACACTGCAAGAGGTTTCATTGATCCTGGATTCAGCCAATGATTGGCTTAGAGTGTGGAAAAGTGTGAAACAGTACAAAACAACTCTAAAAGCAGCAGTTGTTTGACTTTTATTTGGGGGCTGGTGTCTGTCTCAGCCTTTTCGAACTCCTGTGAAAAGTTTTGAAAAGCTACTGATGCACTGTATAGTTTTCCCCACAATGTGGAAGTAAACGTCAATTTCAATCTTGATACCAGAGTCCACATTTCTCTCCCATATAATGTTACAAATGAACTCAAAGGAGCATGTTAATTTAGGACCAAATAGGGTTGCATTTAGGTCCCATGTCACATTGATTTTCTCAAGTTAATTTAAGTCCCATCTTTGAAAAGATATTATCTTTCAGGTTTTGGCACAAAAGACAACCATTTTTTTGTCAAATCATCCTGTTCTACTGCTTCTTTTTCTCAAGTTTGGTCTATGCATGCTGTTTCAACGTCTGAAGCTTTACATTTAAAGGCACCTGCTGTTCGGGCCCATCCAGCAAGAGTTCAGTGTCTGATGGAGTGAGGCAGCCAATGGAAAATTGTTTATCTGCATTTAGTTCAGTTGGGGCCGCTGACAATAAAGAGTTAATGGCTGTGACAAACTAAACTGATGGTTAGCTGTCAGCAACTTGTTACAGGACCTTACATACAACATTCTGTCTCTTCTTACTTTAACTGTTAGTGGACATTTTACACTTTAATATAGCTGCTTTTAATCACAGCACAGCCATTGTCTTTAACCATCATCTATATTTTTGGCTTAATAGTTGCATCTGGTCAACTTTTTGTTTAAATCTTCCCAGTTGTGTTAAAGATGTATATTGTTGTCTAACAGCAGGATGAATAAACATATAATTATTCAATTATGACAGCTTTATTGAAAATGTACCTACGGGCAGTTTATAGTGTATAACGTGTGAACAGAGAGAAAGAGAGATGAGATAATGTTTTGTCACTTTTTGTTGTAATGAAGCACAGAAGGCAACACGAAAACACTTTGACGAACGCCTTCTTGTCCTTCTTTGATGCTTTAAGAATGGGTTTAGAGTTTCCACTGTTTAGATTGCAGTTTTGGTTTACAAGCTCTGACGTACTGACACACAATCAAAATTAATGGTAAAACAAACCACACAAGTGCCAGCATGCTGACAATGTGTGAATTCGACCATTAAAAGCAAAAGCAGTCTAATTAAGGTTAGGTTTTTGAAGGCTTCGTTATATTCTATAGGTGGAAACGATCACTTTGAACATGAGAGTTGCAGGTCAACCACTGCTCTGACCTGTTAGTTTGTGTTATTGTGTGACTTTGGTGAGTTTTTTTTATCTTTCTTTATGATAACACCATAGAGGACAATGACTGCAGGACATTTGGGAGTGTGGGAAGGTTTTCTTAGAGATAATAGAATTATGTGATTTTTCCCAACTGAGTGTGACTGGTGCACTTGGAGAGACAATGTGTTCTGCTTCAAGTGTGAAATGAAGCTGTGTGAAAGACAACACCGTGTCCCAGTCAGAACATGACACAACTACATTCAATGGAATCCAGGGCTGCAGTAACGAAAACAGATAAATATTCCGAATAGAAAAGTTTACTTCAACTAACTGCTACTTTAAAGAAAACAACAGTATGAAAAAAAAACCCCAGACAAAATCAGATGTCCAGCTGTCTCTATGGAGATGATTATCCTCCTACGGCATCTGTAGGAAAACCAGGTGGAGAACCATCAAGAGCACATGCAAAAAGACTAAAACACCAGCAGCAAGCTATATGATAACATACCTGTGGAAACTGATTATTAAAACCATAGGATGACACAGCAACTGTATAATAAGCATATGAATGAGTTAATTGAGCATGCAAAATATATGGCATGGGTCTTACATGAATTGTGCTCGATGACGGGTGCAGGGGGCCACCCCCCACGGATCACAAGCAGGCAGAATGGGCCCCCAGACCCAGGCAATCAGCAGCTCCCATGGAGCACAGAACCCGGGCAGCCCACTGCAGGGACAATCACGCCCCTGCCCAGAAAACAGCAGAGGAAAGCTCAAGACAGAGCTCCCACGGCCACGGAGCAAAGGCCCAAGGGAACCAGGTGTAGCAGCCCACTGGCCCTGCCAGGCTCCAACCGCCCAAGAACGAGTTGAATGCAGGACTCAGGAGCCCGCGAGTCCAAGAACCACCCAGCCCCCCGGCAGAGGACCAATTGATACCCAAGAAGACAGACTGTCTAATTCTACACTATAGAATAAGCTGTCTCTTTTATTTTAGGGTGATGACTTTCTCTAGGTCATATTGATTAAGCATTAAATCACGTAAGCTATGCCATTTAGTGCATATCAATGCTTACAATTTAAAAAACAGACTTTTAAAAGTCAGCGCTTCAAGAGTTTTGTAGCTGTTAGTAAACAAGCTGTCTAAAAGTAAGAAAATTGGCTGTGTTTCTGAAATCAAAACACCACTTTTAGAAGTTATTAACATTGGTAATTCTGCTGTTTTATGTTCGTACACTGTCTATGTAATGGGTACAAATAGACAGCTCCTATTATACTGGTTGCAGTTAGAGTGGCAGCTGAGTGGATCGTTTATTTTCCCTAAAAAAGTAGACATAGCATTCAGGTGTTAAGAATGAAACTGATACTGATGTGCTTTTAATCTGCTTTCTCTGTCAGCCAGCAGCTTAAAACTTCATTGGCTGTGAAAAAAAGTCCTATCTAGCTAAATGAGAATATGAGGCTACTTTTTACTTTGTTTTCTCTATAAACATTATCCTAATGAGTTTATGGTTTCAGTCGTTAGTTTCAAGTCTTCTTCATTTCACCATGGGTTCATTATGTAAGTTATCATCCCATTTAGTGTAAAACAGACAATAAAGCTTGATGGCATTTTTCCATGCATGGGTGCCCATGTCAATAATAATACAAATAAAAGATGGACAGAGTCATGTCTCAACTTCAGCATTTGGCTGTTGCGATCTTGTTTTTTTTTATTTTTTATTTTTTTTATTGCAACCAAGGTGGCTATATTTGAATTTGTAGACTTGTCTTTGTAGACTTAGACTTTTTAGATTTTTTTTAGGGAGTCTGGTGGAGTCAGCAATGTATCTTAACCAGCCTCTACTGTTTGCGAGCAATTTTGCACTTTAAAACACATCCACACAAGCTTCATATTTGATAGCAGATGTAAATGTCAGTTTAATATATACAGCTTTAGGCTCAAAAAACAAAATGATAGCAGCAAAAATGCATTTCTTTTATAGTCTATGACTCTTCGCATAAGGCTTAAGCTTGACACTGTTTCCTCAGCGTGAGGATGTGCCTCTTGATGCTTCTTAAGCCATCACAGTGTGAGATCGCATACCTCGAGCCACACATTATATTTTAAAATGGACAAATTCATACCGAAGAACTACACAGATCATAAAATGCTCCTTGATAATAAAGCTTTGCAGCAGTCATGTGTAGTGATGTTCTTCCTGCCTCTTCATAGCCCCCCCTGCTGTAAAAATAGATTCTGACATTCTGAGAAAACATTAAATTTAGGTCATTTTGTGCTTGTTTATTAATTCAATGCCAGCAGATTTAAAGATGGTTCTCAAGGCAACTCACCACGGGGACTGTCTTGTTTGTATGTGGTTGCATATCTGTTGTCTCTGGGATTCTCAGGACTGAAAAAGTCATCATTGAAGTATGCCATCTCAGTCAGGAATATCAACAAATGTTTACTGATCACTTTTGCTTTTAATGATTAATTAAATCAACAGAAACCAGCAGTTACTTTGAGAAAATAATAGATAGTTTGATGTCTGTCTGTCGTTTTTCTTTTCTTTTTTTATCAAAGCTTCTTGTCAAAGCTAAATAAGATGTCCTGCTCTCTGAGAGTTCATTTCTCTGCCATGTCTTGACTTCAAGGTAGCTCGATTTAAGAAAACTGCATTATCTTCAGTTGTCTTGAAAAAAAAGATTCCTCCAGAACACTTCTCCTTATAATGAAATATACAAACAGTGAAAAAAACTACTGCATATCTATCATTTTGTTTGTCCAACAAGACCGACAGCAGTTTTTAAGTCTCTTCCAACCATTTGATGTTAATATCTTCAGTTTTCCTGCATGACTTCAAGCAGATTTTTTAAACTGTGATTGTCTCAGTCCTGGTGGCTTGCAATTCCATGCAGTATAGCTGACCTCTTTTTGTTAAACGCAAAGAAAATATAAGTAATTTGTATGAACGTACATGAAAGAAAGAAACATTTATTTTTAAGTTAAAATGTTGATTCACATCGCATACAAGCTGGAGATTTTTTTTCCAAACCAGACAAGAACTCTAAATTGTGCAGAAGATGATAAATATATTTTTTATTCAGTTAGAGAGGTCCTTTAGAAAAACCTTCAGAGCAGCATTAACTGCAAAAGTTCTAACATCCATATTTTTAAAATATCAACCTTGATCAATATCTGAAAAATCTGATTATGCTCAGTAACATGACTGGCAAAAACTAGGGGTAACAAGTAGACACTGCCTGAGTTCCAATTCCAGTGTCTGCATGGAAAACAGAGAATAGTGTGTGCGTCTGTTATTTCTGCCGCAATTCACACATTGACTTGGACAAACAATCTATTCCAATTAAAGCAAACTGCAGGCTTGGAGACCGCAGAAGGGGCCGTGCTCCATCGGATCACATCATCCTTTGAAAAAGCCCAGAATGGCTGATTGTGGTTTGGAGGAAATGGGCCTCTTCAGGAGCAACTAGTGTGGGCTGGCAGCGGGAATAGGGGAGGGGTTGGGGTGGCAAACTGGCTCCAAATGAGTCCAGAAAGTTCTGCAGAAAATAACACTATGTCAAAGGTATTGGATGGGGGGGTCGGTGCCAGGAGAGCGGTGAGGCCATTAATCCTGTTTGTATCCCTGGTTTGCTGCTCTTACTGCATGTGGGGCGAGGAGACAAATTAATTATGTGGCTAAGATTAATTAGGTGATGTTAAGGGAAATCTGTGACTGTAAAACTTTAGAGGTCTGCACACTAGACTGACTAGACTAATGGGGTGTTCATGAACCCTTAATAGATGCTTCTCTGATTGGAAGCATAGCAAAGAATGGGAGAGTCAAAAATCAATGATATAAATTGATATAAAAAATATTGATATAAAAGAGAAGACATGCCATCACTCAATATCAAAACTGTAGAGCAGATTCTCTAAGAGGATACCTTTGCATTATTTTTTTTTGTCCTATAATCAATCATTTATTCAAACAAAAGAGCAAATTATTATGTTTGCTGTGAAAGAAACTGTTCATAATGATGCACTCAGAGAATATTATTAGCTATTTGGGAGTTACTTCAAACCGTGAATTTTTAAATGTCAACAAAATGTTTCAGCTGTTTGTTCTCTCCATTACAACATCTGAATTCTTAATCTTGTATGTCTGCAAATAAAACAGTTTTTTTGTTTGTTCTGCACTGTTGGTAATTTTGATCGGGCTTCTGCCATGCTGTAGCTATTAAAATGCATGATGCACTGGAGTAAAAATACTGCATTACAAGTAAAGTTCTTGCATTGAAAAATCCTTCATACAGTTGTGAAAATAAACCTCCTTTGGAGTGATGTATTTTATTAATTGAGGACACAATACAAACATTTTATTTTGTCCACATACATTATGTAAAACCACAGAAATTAAAGTGGATGTACTTTCTTTTCCACATGACTAAACAAAAGAAGATGATTTTTATACTTTTACCACCACTGAGCATTGCACAATGCCCCCTTTAAACAGTTATTCTCATTAAAACCATCAAGTTGGTGGAGCTGCTAACAATGAATAATGGATGGTAACTGCCAAATCTATGCTAATGCATCGTATATTATAAGCTCATGAGATGAATTGTTATGTAATGCTGAAATATATTTATAAAGAGGGAAAATATTAGGACAGTCCCTGATGTGCTTTAGCAAGTTAAAGTTCAGCACCACTTCTGTGTTTGCTGTTTCTTCTCCGTCTTCTTCTTAAATAAGTGTTTTGCAGGCTGTGGTGCAGAGGCAGAAGCAGATTTATCTGGAAATTGCATCAGTCCAATTTCGACCCAGAGGAAGGTGACACTGACATTGCCGCCACTCTATTTATTTCATTTTAAGTAAAGCAGCAACATTCCTGCATATTTCTACTACTCCAAATTACCATCTAGAAACCATCTTGAAACTCTAAACAACATTAAATAATGGCACAATGTGTTAGTTGCAATGCCATTGCTGTGCACGCTAAATGACACAAGCTGCTCTCTGATTATCGAACAGCAGAGATCAGCCTCCGTCTCACATATAATCTACATTCTCCTCTTATCTTCCCCACTTTGCCTGCTGCAATGAAACTTGTTTTGCTGCAAAACTATTGATAGCATTACTCAACATTTTTTCCATAAAAACATATGCAAACTGCAAGGATGGCAGGAAAATACTATTCATGATCTCTGAGGGCAAAAAGAAAGGAATATTGCTGCGGTGTACATTTGAGGAGCAGTGAGGTTAACATCCTGTGTGAAGTCCCAGTAAGTCTCTGAACATATCTAGGCCACATTCAAAAACAGCAACTGTGGGGTTTTGGAGCTTAATGTCTATGAGACTTAGCTTCTGATGTTTCTAAGTAGCAATAAGATTTGAATAAATAATGCCTTCCCTTTCTAAAAAACTGAGTAAGAAGATTGCACCCTTGGGCATAAACAACTATTCTTCTAGTTTATCATGGTTTGGATTGTGCTAAAATATGACTTTCCTTCTGTACCCACTCTCAATTCTCTTCTGCTAAAACTAAAATGTGTAACTAAAGTGTAAAGAACCTGCACTGAAAATAAACTCAACAACTCAGGTTTGGAGCATGAGAAACCTCTTAAAACACAGCAGCTTAGAAAAATACCCACTGTGCTTTACATTCGCCCGCGCAGACAGAGGGTGGACAAACAGGAAAGCCGACATAGTTTATGAATGATAAAGTTGCGCCAGCTGTTGTTCTATGTGCATGTGACAGCATGTGTAAATGTTCAAAATGCCCTGTAATGGCTTGGGGGTAGGCTGCTCACAGACTCAGTTAGCTGGTGCTAAATCATAACTTGAGTCATCCTGTTGAGATCTCAGACAAACTGAACAGTAAATGGATGTATAACGGATAAATAAAAAAGAAAAACCAAGAGGGGGGAAAAAGCAACAAGACATGCTAAAAATAAAATACATCTTTATTATGGTATTAATTCTTCACTTAAAAAAAATATTTACAGTACACAGTCATGATTAGCAATATCAGGTGTGTACACAGAATTTATACGGCTGACTCTTACATAAAGGAAAATTTGACTAACAAAAAAACCCAACAAAATAATCAAATACATGTTCAGTGTAGCGTGTGCTTGAAACATAAAGTCATAGCAGCAGGTGAATTCCTTCAGAGCTCTAAATGCAGTTAAATGCAAATAATGTCATATCATAAAAAGTGAGAAAAAAAAGGGGTTTGACAATATTAAACTGCTCAGTGCTTATCTTTATATAACATTAACCGGCATGGTCTACATAATGAATGCAGTCTGCTTTGATCAGAGGAGCTGAACGGTGGTGTGCGTCTCTAACAGCACACAACGTCAGTACAATGTACATTAGGAAAAGAAAACCTGCCCTGATATTTGGCTCGATCCCACTCCTGTAACAAACATACAAGTACAAAAATAGATTTAGTTTAAATTTACATTAGCTTTGTCTCTTCATCTAGGTTGTTAGTGAGAAAAATGGGATGATTCAAGGAGATTATTCCCGAACAACTCTGCACCGAGACTGAAAAGTTCATTTCCAGTTGAATGTTCGTCCCACCAGCTCAAAGAACTTCTTGTTTGGTTCGTGGAAGAACAGGTAGAGTTTTTGCAGGATGTCAGGAGCAACATTAGGGTGAGCCCTTCCTTTTGAATCGTGTAAACACCTTTCTCGCCCATGGTCTCTCAAACAGTAGAATCCTTTTGTTTTATTGAAGTAAAAATTTGAAGCATTTATCTGAGGCTCCAGCTTTAAGAACCTTTCCACTTTTTTCATCTCGGGGAAGGGGTCCCTGATCAGTTCATCCCCGTCTACAACATGAATGCTCTCCAGGGGGAAGTACTGCAGCCAGTTCTGCATGTGAATGTAGTATAGGCTGCGATTAAGAGCCTTGTACCCCAGGTTGATCTCACCATCCTTCACCAGCACAGACTCAATGGGCTGGTAGCGCTTGTGCTTCTGGAGACGGTTGTAAAAGACCTGGGTGTAGTCTGAGAGCACCCGCTCCGTGGGATCTCTGAGGATGAGCAGCAGTTTGATGTTAGGGTTCATCTGATAGATGCGTCTTGGGACTTTGCTGGAGGTGAAATAGGCTGGAGTCTTCTCCACTGTTAGCTGGCCAGGGAAAGCGTAAGGCATCTGACTGAGATACCAAGGCAAGCCCTTCTGAAAGTGGCTCTCCCAGTCAAAAAAGTGCACCTCGTTCTGAGCCGCTGCCACTGCACTGTGCAGGCTGAGCATCTCAATCAACGCCCGTGTGCCCCCCTTCCTCACACCTATAATTAGAATTTGAGGAAGCTGTTGGAGGGTCCCGTTTGGGTGGCTGGTGGTCCCGTTGTCAGAGGGCGAGGAGGTGGGAAGCGAGGGTGACTCGCCATCAGCCAGCGGCCGGGAGGGGAGAGGAGGGGACTGCATTGCAAAGAGCAGCAGCCCAAGGAGCAAGGCTGCCATGAGGGAGGTCCTGACCCTAGAAGATTTCAGTCTGGCGAAAGCACCAAAACTGTATCCCACATTGAAAGAGCAGCTGTCAGAGGACAACGGTCCAACTGAAAAAAAATTAAAGCTGCCTCTTCTTTACCAGCAGCAGCAGCAACTGTGAGGGAAGAGAACAGCTGGGTTTAGAGGATACCTGGTGAAGACTTGGCAGAAAGACAAAACAAGAGTTTTTTGTTTTCACAGTTTCAACACTAAAAGCACATAAGTGTAAGGAAGCAAGTGAATTGACTTTAAACCCAAAATGATTAATGTTTAACAGAGAAATATAGCCATCGAGTAACCATTCATCTACTACTATAGCCTACTAGAACAATAAAATATTAGCTATACGCAATAGAGGCCAAAAAAAAGAAAAAAAAAGATTACACTGATGTTCAAATGTAGATGAGTTTTAGCTTGTTTGTATGCTTACTAGCTGTTGATCTAGAGTCCATTTAGGAGAATTAACACATTCTAAATCACCGAAAAATTAATCCCCTTCATAAATTAAAAATGTCAAACACTGTGTCAAGCTCGGAGACATTTATTTTCTACATGAAATCAAAATTCAGATGCGAAAAACACTGCTGTTTAAAGCCTAATGATATAAAAGGACATACATGAGAAATCTATATATTATTATCCATATACCCGCTATAAAATGCATGTTTAACGCTTACTATCATGTCCTTATCGAGATATTTTAATAGGACTGCCTCAGTCAGTTTACCTTGCCTTTGCATTGACCATTAAATTCACAAAGTATCGAGTATCTCTTACCTTTTAAACTATAATCGAGAACCCGACAAAGATCTCATCTCGTGCAGTTTGGGGCTCTCTGCTCACACCACCAACGCGTCCTCAGTAGCAGATATATGATCCACCTCTGTACCGTGTCTGTGGGTTTTTTGCGTGCACGCAAAGAGAAACTTGCCTCCAACCTGAACACAACTTCACGGAGCGCCTCCTCTGCTCTGGTTCCGACCGTTCTCCCGGTTTTTGAGTGCCAGCTGTTGTGTAGAAGCCCACGCCCACATTACGCACGCTGGACCACTCCCCCCTCCTGACTCACGCAAATGTTAAGGTATTTAATCGAGATAAGGCTGCTGTGGGTGATAAGCGAGGAGGAAATGGACTGTAGGTGCAGCTACGTATCTCTTGAAATGTATTTGCTCTTGGAGAGGCTGCATCTGATTAAAAAAAGATCTATTTAGTTGAGCCAACAGTTTAAGGGGGGGAAATCACACTTGCTCACCCTCTTTTGTCCAAACAGTGAGCAAATCTATGGATTGTCAAGCCAAGCTTCACAATCTCACCATCTGCTGAGCTCTATTTTTTCCAGAGATATTTAAATCCTTCCTTGAATATTTCAGCAACAACAGATCCCCATATCCAAACTGCAGATTTACTGATATTAAATCACATCACCATAGTATTTCACAGTTCGCCCTGAGTCATACAGTCACAGTGAACAGTGAAAGTTTGTGACTGCTAAGGATCCGATGAGTGAGTGGCAAGTCACCTGAGTCAAAGACCTTGCCAGTTTGTGTCACTTGTGCTCCACGTAGTTCTTCATATATCTGATATAATGCCACACAGCTTTAAACCCAGTATTCGTCTGCTTTAACTGGATGGTATGGCCTGTTTCTCATGCTCATATTATGCTTAAAGTGTGAAACTCTCAAGGGTCTTACAGCTCTATATAGGTGTATCTGATTTTACCCATGTCGGCGAAAATTTCTGCTGTGTACGTTATTTAAGGGAAGGCCATCACTCCCATTAAAGCTACCTACTGTTCTGGGGGGGGGGTCTACCACATCCTTCCTTTGTAAAGAATACAAGTGCTTGTGCTTTGCTGTTTCATTTTGCAGAGTCTAAATTAAGACATGACCAAGAGTTCCCCCACATTGATTTTCAGCTGCACTTCAGTAATCCTGAGATTCTGGCCTCATCTCTCTTTGAGAAAAATATATTCAGCAGAATCATACAATATAATCCCGCTTTGAGGATTCTGAGTGTCTGATCACATTAACATGACAATAATACACAATCACAGACTGTAAGTATCCTCAGAGCCACCTCCTCACCCTCAAGTATACATGTTAGGTAAATGTCAACAGAGATGGAAGAAGTACAACAAAGTTTTTCTGTATAATCAAACAGAAGGAGAATGTGATGGTGCCTGGCTGATACACAATAAGAAAAAATGGCAATATAGCACAATAAACACACTCAAGCAGGAGTCAAACATTAATAGTTCTACTTGAGTAAAAGTACTGAAAAAGGTACAAAATGTGCTTCAAAGTTAAAAGAAGACCAGTAGAGAAAATTGGATCTAAATATGCTCTCGGAACGTTTCATCTATAGAAATATGTGTTTTCAGCCTTAATGTTTAGTGGAAAACCTTCATCTTGAGTGTGAGTGGTGACTCAAGCTGTCAGAAAAACAGCCCAGTTGCCATTTTGTGTTTTTAGAAATCCAGGATATGTATAATCTTGTTTGTCACATTTCAATTTGACATTGCTTTAAACCATGAGTACATATATTAACGATATCTAATGTTTCTCAGCAAACACTCACTAGTGCAACCAGCAAACATGTCTGTGTTTGGAAGTTAAAGAGATGGCCGGGTCTTCATATAGGCGTTTCTTTTTTTTTTCGTTACTGTTTGGACACTGCAGCTAGAATCGATGGATCAGGGTTAGGTAAAATGCAATCTGATTGTTCGCAAGGCTCTTTTCGAAGAGCAATGTTGTACCTATCTGTGGTCTCTAGATATTCTTTTTTTTTTTGGCTTACTGGTTTGCACCATAATGTAATCAAGTAGAAAAATTAATCAGTTCATCTCTGAAATGTAGTGAATTAGAAGTAAAGTAACTCATAATAGAATAACTTAATTGCACACAAATGCTCTTCTGTCAGTGAATAACATCATCTTAGCAGTGTTGAGTGATCTGTGATGCATTTCATCTAAAACAGCTTGAGTAAATATTTTTTCTTAAAATATCTGGAGAATGTCTCAGAAAGATAAGGTGTTACAGTTCACCCAGAAAAACTGTCTCTTCTGATTTATGTCAAACAACTCTTGCGATGTTCCTTCATTATCAGCATAACTGAAAATTATTTCCTGTAGCACTTAAACCAACTGCATGACATGGAAAACGGGTTTCATCTGTCTCTTGAGTAAAACGTGCTTGCATATGGGTGTGCATGAGCTGAATGATTGCAGTTGAATAAAATATGAAAACATATTTTCTATATACTGTATCTTCTATCTACTCAAACTCAGGAATGCTATTGTTGCCATTTGTTTAGCAGGGAATACTTTCAACTGCTGTCTGATAACCACGTGTGCACTCTGATCTGGAGGGAGAAACTAAGTTTCTCTAATTATTGCAGAACGGTTGTTTTTGTCACATTTAGATGCTATTCATTACTGTGGAACACATTATAATACGGAAACAAAGCTATGCTTGGAGGAGTCTGTGCAATAAATATTTCTATGTCGCAACTGATTAGCCTTTGAAACAACAGGCACTCCTGTAGGCTCTGTAAGTGGTGTAACATTAAGCAGTTTTACACCTCATATTGTTTCCATTTACAGAATCATTCTCTGAAAATTAGTTTTCAATACCGCATATATAGTTGAACCCTCAGGCTACAGATGGTAATATTTGGCTTGGATTCTTAAAATGAATACTCTTATTTCAGTAAGGAAATTAGATTTTTTTTAATTATTATTCATGAAGCAGAAATGTATTCAATATATCGTCTTTCTTTGTCTCTCTAAACACCTGAGTAGGAACAACAGATACTTTTCCATTCAGTAGCTTTTATTTTCGATTGTGTAATTTCACAGTTTAATTACACATGCTGTGAATCATCAGCCGTCACATACCCAGCCATGGCACACTGTAGGTCATCCACTTGTTCGAGAGCTTCATCTTTTTAATGAAACTCTGTTATTTTTGCAAGTAGGTTCACTCTGTGGGTCATTACTGCAATATTTTCTGGTCGTAATTCAAGACGATGACATGCGTCACAAGAAATAACACAAAGATGATCACGTCACCTGAACAGAGAGGGAAGCGAATGAAAGAAAGTTTATCAGCTATAGCTAACAGCCTCTTTGTTTCTCTTGACAAATTGGCATGTTGAGGCGAATATCAGAGCCCAGATACAGCCTCTCGATTTGGCTCATTTCACAAATACTGTCAGTGGGGGAAGGTTGTGAGGCTGGAAAACCCGCTAACTGTCAAAATGGCTTGAATATTAAACTGCACTTTGAGATTGACAGTCAGAGTCATCAGTTACCTCTGATATATATATATATATATTTGTGCGTGTGTGTGTATTCAATCTCTTCAGGTAGCCGTCTAAGTTCCGTTTCAGACTAACTTGAAAAGATTCTTGAATGTAAATATGTTTTGTCGGTTTACTTATTTATTTTTGCAAATTTGTTGTCAGAAGTTTGCAGTCTCTCAAAATGTTCTCTGCTAACTGACATATGCAATGTGAATGACATGGCACGTGGAATGATTTCACACATATGCCACATTCAAATATAAATCAGGAAAATCAAACATTTCTGTTGTACCGAAATGCAGGAGAAAAATGTTTTGATGATGTAGCTTTTAGTTTCCATCCTTTATGATATTGATGACTCTATTTTCTGGACTGATTTGAGCTGCACTATCATTTAAAACGTGGTTGTAGTAACACATTGCATTGTATGTACACTGGCTATGTGAATGCAGCTCACTTTCTTTCTTTCTTTCTTTCTTTCTTTCTTTCTTTCTTTCTTTCTTTCTTTCTTTCTTTCTTTCTTTCTTTCTTTCTTTCTTTCTTTCTTTCTTTCTTTCTTTCTTTCTTTCTTTCTTTCTTTCTTTCTTTCTTTCTTTCTTTCTTTAATCCTTGCAGATAAACACAACAAAGATGTAGCAACCCAGGACTCAGTTTCTTGCTCGGAGACCTTGCAGTGGTACAGATGTTTGTCATCCACATTCACAGTCATGTTTTGGCTACTACCAAAGCATTCCTGACTTTGATAAACCATGTTGTTTGCTTTAACAAACATCCTCTATATATACTAAAAATGTGTGTTATAAGTTGCCGATAAATCTGGTTGTCAAGTTTCTCTCTCAGACGTCATATTCTGGTTTATACTCGTAACATAAGGATTTGAAAAGCTTGTGTTGGGACATCATAGTGCCTCATGTGGTGTCATAGTGGTTATACATAGGGATTGCACAGATGTGGAGCTATCTTCCAAAATTAATTAGAAAAAAGATTGTAAATCTGGTTGGGTGGAGTTGCCGAAAAATATTTCCAAATAAATCAGTTTAATTAACATAAACACTTAATCTGTTTCCAGCAATCTGCCACAACAACAACCCTACTCTATCATTGAGCTTTTTCCACATTAATCAAGTCTCAAGAAACAAAAGTAATGAAGCCAGAAAGTGAGCACAGTGACTTATCATTACATTTAGTGACAGTGTTTTAATGCCGTCATTGTGCATCATCATGTGCATCACAAAGTCGGAAACATCAGCTTTCGTAACATGAAGCAAGGGAAGGGGAAGAGCGGAGAGGTTGGGGCTTACTCATCATGCCCGAGCGTGTTTGCTGATGATAAGTCATGGGAAAGCAGCAGTGGTACAATGTGGGAACCAGGAGTGTTTCGTAATGACTCATTGGAGCTTCCTTGTGAACGCACACAGGCTACTGCAGGGTACAGTGATGTGCATTGATCTCCGCTGGTGTCCTTTCACACCTTTTTCAAAAAAAGACAGAAGTGACTTTCTTGGTTTCAGCAACCTAAATTTGATTTTGTGTATTCTTAACAAACTTTTTGAAAAAAATAAAGAGAACTTAATGATAGATTTTCCTGTCACTCCACCTGTCACTGTGCTAGTTTTCAAATGAAGTGGAAGATGGCTTTAAAGCTTTCATGAGAGAGAACAGAAATGGGAAGAACATCCTGCTGCTGAGGCTTACTTTATTTATCAGATAACACAGTATCTCCATTATTGTTTGATCTCCTGGGGCAAATCATTACCAATTAAACAAATACATTGTGAAACGAGCCTCTTTGTTTGTCGACTTCTCTGAATAGAGACGGAGAGGAAGCGGTTGTTTTGTTACAGTAAACATCATTATCTGTCAGGGGCCGAAGTGCTGCGGATGCTGTATTTTCTGCAGGTTTACAGATGTGCAGAGCGACAAGGGATTACTATTTATAGCCTCCAGTAAAACACTAAAGGCAAGAGAAGTCTCTCTGTATTGGTAATTACTGCAGAATATGGCGTCTGTGTCAGGTGTAAATCCTTGGAAATGGCCTTCATTACCGAGACGCTGACGGACTGTGGCTAAGAAGTGAGGATAATGACAGTGTGGGATTAACCCTGCTTCCAACTCTCTTTGCTCCTCTTCCTCCGAGCCCTCCGAGCAGCCAACCCTTTCTCTCTACGTGATCTCAAAGGAGGCCCTTGTCTCAGACAATGCAAAAGCTTGCCGAAGGGAGTTTTGATCATGCTGGGATGCAGCGCTGTGTGACAGGCCTCAGACACAGATATTTTGTTTCCCACTCAAAGAGCTGCAACTCAGGGGATTAGTGGAAAAACTTCTTACACAGCCACAGTTGAAGTATTTTACTACTTTGCAACCAGCCATTCCCTCTATCTCCAGCTCACAAAAAGACCTAGATGTTTGAATGTGTTTGTTTTAAAAAATCTTTTTCATCTTCTCTCATTTTTCACATCTATAGTACTTTGCCCTCCTCTTAAAGTCGGCCCATGGTTTACCCTGAGTTGTGGATAAGCTAGCTTTTTCGATTCAAAAGTAAGTTTTCAAGCATATGAAAAGAGGGATTAGGGGATATTTGGTGTGGAAAATGTTTTGGAAAATCCACTTGAGTGCATTTTAGAACTCTCTACCATCATAAAAAAGGTTTAATAAAATAAAAGGTTTTGCATCTGCTCATGTGGTGATCCTAAAAGCATGACGGAATTTTTCTATTTTCATATCAAGCTCTATAGAGCATGTCATGTGTTTATGAAAATAAACTTATCTGACCTGCAGGAATGTGCTATAATAATTATAGGTTCTTAGGATTAAGGTTTGTACATTATCTTTTGCAACAAACAAATGTAACATCTGGAAAAATGGAACAGCACCTTGTTATTCTTTTTAAGCAAGACTATTACAGAAGAATTCAACAATCTCTACTCTGTCCAAACAAACAAAATGATGGATGGTAGACTTAAACAAATGGACACATATAAAGAGCTCTGACAGTGTGTTTACAGGTGTTTGAGTTTAGACTGTAAATACCTGAGACATGGACTGACCTGTCAGACTGAGCAGATGTTGAGCTCTAAAGGCAGCCAATCAGTTAAATGATGCCTTCAATATCCATCTTTGAGGAAAGTGCAAAACACATCAACATCACATGAGTATTTTTTTAGCTTTATTATTTACAGGGATAAACCGCACTGAGATCAAAAGATAAAACAGTGAGTTACTGCATGAAAAGCAGTAAAAACAACAGCTCATAAGAATTCCTGTGAAATTCACGTTTTTCTTTTCAAATTTAACACAGCTCCACAGAAAAAAAGCAAGTATGATCTGAATATTATCTGTGAATATATTTGTTTTATTTGTGATAAAGGAACACTGTACACCAGCATAAACCAAAAGCTGGAGCATTTTTGCACTGAGGAATGGGCAAAAACACCAGTGACTATGAAGTATGAAGCTTCTAGTGACCTGCAGCTGAAGTTGTTGCTTTAATTGAGTTTTTAAATATACATATATCATTTATGATCTTAAAAATACAGTTTGGTTAGTAAGATATTTACAAAAAAATCACTGGAATAGAAACCTCATCAAAGCCACCTTATTAATGAAAGTTGTGGTATTCGAGCAGTGGGAAGGAGACTCACCTCAGGGACGGAAATAAAAATCTAAATTCTAAGACATTTTATTGGAAATGTTAAACTAAAATAGAATTCATAATAGTTATAAAGTCTTTTCTTTTAGGGAAGTATATATTTAAACCACCAACGCTCTGCCAATATGGTTTGCCAATGGCGGATCTACTATTAATAACATCTATAGTTAATTTAAAGCTTATTCAACCCAATACAGAAAACAAAAACACCCTGGCACTAGCAGACCTGCCCAGTGGGTCACAGAAAAGCTGAATATATAACTTGTAGTCAATAAAGGCTGTCCAAATCTGAAGAGATTTAACAGTTGCTACGAGGTATGGCATAGTGTTCACTAATTGAACTCACCTCTGTAAATAACTGCCACTTCTGAGATCCAGCGCCCCCTTCAGGAAGGTGCTTGTGACATCAAACGGTTCACTTGGAGAAGAAGAAGGAAAGTTGTCCTGCTATTTTGCGGAGCAGATAACCGGATTAACACTTTACTAACCCCACAATCACAACTCATACAAGTTCAGCTTCTACTTCTACAAAGGTAAGTGTTCGCTGCTTGCGCTAAACTGAGTCAGTTAGGGTGCTTCAGTTGTGAACATGGCTCCCATGCTGACGATGTTAATGGCCTCCTTGGTCCAACTGGGCACCAACTGCTAATGTCTACTTTTGTGTTTATGACATCAAACTGTTCTTGGTTTGCATTTGTCTAACTTTTAACTTGATGTATCAATGTGGCTCAGATCATTTCTATTTTGTTTTCAGTTTTATTTGCATGGTGGTGAAATATGACGTTTAGATACTGAATGTATTAGATTCGTTTTGGTCTGTTTGTTTGTTTTCTGTTTTAGCTGCTTGTTTGTTGTTACATGTTTTGGATGGACAATGTCACAAATCTTCATACCAGATGTAGAGGTCAGAGGTTAAAATGGACAGTTTCTGTCCATATTTATATGTGTGTGTGTGTGTGTGTGTGTGTGTATATATGTATATACAATACAGTTTTTATGTGTATTTGGATGCAGGAGTTTCTGATATAATGTTCATCCCATTTATACATATATATCTCACCAAGTGTGAGCCAAATAACAGGAGACATTGGTTCATGAAGCCAAAGGGATGGATAAGCAACATCAATTCCAGCTCCTTAAACAACCCATCAGATGATTGAATGCTTCTCTAACACTACCATTGATTATCATATAAAAACGAAAGCTGATTTATTGTAGAACTCCTCTTTTTACCCTGCATTTGCAGTTTCTTGACAGCTGTTGAATTCACAATACGAAAATACCTCAGCTTTATAGGAAAGAGAAATCCAAATACTTTCTTATTTACAGCTCCATATAATAAGAAGTAAGTTCAGCTATAGCCTCATAGTACAGTTCATTAAAACATTGACATGCTTCTTGTTACATTACATACATATTTGATCCACTGGAGCCATATCTCTGCTCAAGGTAACATGTTTACGTGTCTTCTTGTACTACTGTTATCATATCATGATTATATTCAAGCTGCTGAACTCTTCTTGGCTGCTCCAGAAGCATGACTGAGGTTAATTACTCATAGCATTTCTCAAGAATAGTTTTTATTTATTTATTTTTAATATACTTTTTCTTTTTACTTTCTCAGAACTAACATGCCTTTACCTGGCTGCTGTAAATCAAAAGGAATTACTGGCATTAGTTGGACTGAATTTCTGTCATTACATATGTTCAGTTTATTCATCCATCCACCATGACCTCCCTCCATCCATTGTCATACATTTGTTTTGTACAAATGTTTTGTGCAAATTCAGTCATCATCTTTTTCCTTTATTTGCTATCATAGCTGACTAGATATAATTTTTTTTTTAACAAAAAAGCACCTGTATTTAATAACTGTATTCAGTTATCGATGTATTCTGGACCGCTTGCTTTGTTATAACTCCCCCACCGCATCGTAATGGTATCAAGCTGTTTCACACTGTTCTCTACTAATGGCTTGAGTCACAGGCTGTTAATTGCATGGTATTTTCTTGGTGTTTGTAGTTGAGTAGCTCACTTGGTGGTAACTGCCAAGGTGGGAGG
This sequence comes from Leuresthes tenuis, assembly GCF_036924035.1. Taxonomy (NCBI): domain Eukaryota; kingdom Metazoa; phylum Chordata; class Actinopteri; order Atheriniformes; family Atherinopsidae; genus Leuresthes; species Leuresthes tenuis. The sequence goes on along the minus strand of NW_027325365.1, from coordinate 9,504,976 downwards.
TTCAGTCAACGGCTGTGTAATTTGTGCCAAAAATACTCTGACATGCAGAGATGTAGGGGTGAGCGTGAAAAGATTTGTGAAAATGATGAGAGTGCAACACAGGATAAGAAGGGATTAAAAAAGATTGTCCAATTCTTCCTTGTGTAAAATGCAGTAAAGCTTGTATCTAACGGCAGAACACAAACAATGTGCCTGCATGTTATATGTTAAATGAGACTTCACATTCATGGGAGCTTTCTGTCAATTTCAAAAGGTATTGTTTGAATTAAACAAAAGCCTGTTTTTGTGGATAAAATTAGTGTTAAATTGTGAGTGGATGAATTATTGCCTTGGACTGTCAGGCATGTTTGGCATTTTAAAATGAAAAAGGATCTTGAACAGCTTGTAAAGCTTCTCATTTTTAAAAAAATATATTTTTTAGTTTAATGTAAAAAGACGTAGGCAGGTTGACTGAAATGTCAGCTATTTCAATATCCTCAAGTTTAAGATGCGTGTTATGAGACGTAACAATGGTTCTTGGAGGTTGCATGGGGAAAGCAGACACAAGATGGGCATTTATGCTCGTTTTAAAGAGCCTTACTGCACACCTTGAGGGGACAGGACAGGAATACTGTGTTAAATTGGTCTAATCTGTGAGCAAATAGTGTAGCTGCAAAGGGTAGAGCTTAGGAGTCCGGGGAGGCTAGCTGTCATACAGAGTTGTGCTGAGAGGGGAGAGAAAATCAATGACCATAATTGCTCAATAACAGCCCTTCGATGGAGGTGTTGGTAGAGGAGACATGGGTCACAGCAGACACACAGACATACGTTTGCTCAGTCCATTGGTGTAAGTTGCATTTTTAGCGACTTTGTTAGTTAAGTGTAAATGCTGCTTATTTAAAATGTTCACTTTTTCAGGTCTGTCTTAAATGTCAGGCAGCTCTGTAAACATTATTTCTCACTGTAATTATATCCTGTTTATATTGGCCTCTATGAGATCTGCTCCAAATGCATTCCAAGGTATAGTAAGTGGTCAGCAGAGTCAGAACAGCCCATGTGTAAACCCATTCTGTTAGTTTATAAAACTGCTCTTTAACTTACAAGTCATGCACATGGGTGTGGTACCCTTTCACACAGATATTTGGATGTTTTCATTTTTGTGTGCAAGGATTTCTAAACAGCTTCATTTCTCAAAAAAAGAAGTACGTGTGCTGTTGCCTGCAGGACTTCAATGTTGCTGCAGATGCACCGAGATGAGGATTCTCCCCCGACTAATCAGTGGTCTAGAGTGTTTTCACTTCATTATTGAGCATTGGCTCAGCTCACTTGAATCTCAGCTGAGGTAGTGCTAAAAAAAAATAAATAAATCAGTTGCATGGTACCACCTACAATGGTAAGTCATAAGGTCCTGAGTAGATTCTGTATATTGGAAAAGTGCCAATAGTGTCCTAGGATTCACTGTCGGATCGATCTCTTTCTAGTCTTTTCTAGCTTAAAAAATACAGGACGGTAATGAAAACATCCTTCAAAACTGACTATCCTTCATATTTAGATATTTAGTCTTTGTTGTTGTTTTAGAATAGACTTGAAAAATCTTTCTTTTTTAAACCTAAATCTTGCCAAATGAATCCATTTTCTTTTAGCATTAGGTTAGAAGTTACTTTTACTTTGTTGCCACAGCCTGTGTTAATTTTTCACAGCTGTCTGTGTCGCCAGTCACCCTGATTTATGTAGGAACCAGAAGAACCGGTATCCTAGCAACAGAAGCAGATATCCCTGCTTTGTTTGTGCTGTCACACAATGCACGCATGTGTTTATGTATTCTGTGTGTGTCAGTGTGCATGTGTGAGCTTCTGTATAGAAACTTGCTATTGGAATGCAGACCGACACCTCACTCCCGCCCATAATAGCTGTGGATTTATGTGAGTCTGGGAAAAAGCTGTTTACATAGAGCCCTCCACTGTTTCCAATGGTCATGATAATGCTGTCCGACAAGGCTTAGTGAGCCCAGTCTTCTGTCTCCCCTTGCTTGATAATGTTTTCACCCTAACTTAGAAATGTTCTCTGCAGTACTTGCATGCCAATTCTGATTCAATCCTACAACAAACTGCCCCTCAGTGAAGTTATTGGTGGAAGGATGCCTGCTGAGCCCTTCTAGAAAATGTTAACATACCCTATGGGAACAGTTTAAATCCACTGTGCAAGAATTTCATAATTTATTTACATCAACTGGATCAAATAAACTGTAAAGCATAAATGGAAAGCTTCAAACAGTCCCTGTGAGGGATGCCGTATGTTTTTCATAGGCTCTAATTACATCACTGCTAAACTTCTTGGACTCTCTTCACGTATCTCAGAGCCCTCATGTTTTACTTAAGCTTCTTTAAATATGGTTTAGATTTATGGGTATGGTTTTTTCTTCCTAAAACAGATGATCAGGTCAGCTTTTTAAGCTTATTTAAATCTTTCAAAATGTCGACCAATCATAGACAACTTGCGTCACTTGCAAGAGTGTCATCATTATGCAACAGACAAAGCAAAACCATGATGATCAGTTAAGTCAAGATTAATTTTGTTGTCAGAGACAATATTTCATGAACAAATACAAAAAGATCTCAGATCATCATCTGTGTCGAGTTTATCCCTGTTGAAAGTGTGATCTATCACATCTGCATGCTCTCAAGGGTCTGTGTGGGTTCTTGTGACATACATTTGAGCATCTCCCCAAGTCTGCGACAGTTGTTCATTTGGATAGAGTTATGAAAAAAGAGTTATGAAACTTGGAACATGCAGAGTGCATGTTCCAAGTTTCATAATGTTCATGCTGTTTTGCAGGCAGGTAGATTAACCATGGAGTTAACTGGAAAGGAAAGAACTAAGAGTGAGCCACAAGTTAATCTTTATTTTAACATTTTTTTATTGAGAAGATATATTTAGTAGTAGATCATTTTTAGGCACTGCAGCTTTAGCTATAGAGATTAAATGATTACAGAAATGATCAAAATGCACAGCTATATTTTACATGTTCTACTGAATTTATGGAAAGTTTGAGCATGTGCAGAAATGTTGCTTCAGCATATACGAGCTCTTAAAAATATTTGCATTTGCATATCTAGGGTGCGGCAGTCTATTTCTTTTACAGCAAAGACCAACGTTATTGAACAAATATGGTTACTAGTATACAAGTCTGCTAGTTGTATTTGTCATCTGTAGTACATTTCTGTAAACACACACAATACATATTCAGTGTTTCAGGTGGTTAGTTGAGAAAACCAAAACAACTTATTGTTTTGGCAGTTATTTTTCTCATTTTTTTAATCAATGTAATCTGGATTAATTCTCCACTATGACCATTTGCCAATTTCTTTGATGAAGTATCACTAGCAGAACACGGATGATATTTTCTATAAAATTTTTAAAATTCTTATATGAAGCTGTTTCTCTTCAAACATGATTTTCAGAAAAAGATGTTAACACAGATGGACAAACAGCCTTTAGGCCTCTTTATTTACGGGGACCAATAATCTTTTTCTGTTCCCTGTGCCATCCTATTCCGAGTCTGTGCCCTGAGCACAAAGTTTATCTTTATCATTGAAACTATGATATTTGGTAAGGTTAATCTTCACAGTGATTAAACTCCTATGATCTCACAGAAAGAGAGAAATCTTCTGCTTGATGACTGAGATAACAGGTTGGTGACAAAAGAACACCCTGTCCTTCTTTTATTTGCTCCCCTGAAATGCGTCTGCATTCGCACTCATATAAACATTGATGGCTATCTTACTTAAAATGTGGCAGGGCATACCCAGTAGGACTGCTGACATCTGTTCTTGTTAAAGTGCAAATATGTTTCATTGATCTAGAGCTGGGTCCACATTCCTTTGCAATTCACTGCTGTAGGTGGAGTAGCAGAGGGTATAGGCTTTTAAAGAGGATCGCGAGTTCAGGTCGTTAATGCCAGTGGTTTCTCTTGTTTTTTACCCTTGAATCTACCAGCAGAGCTATGTTGGGGGAATTCAAATGAAAATGGACTCCTCTGCCTTCTCTATAGTCCAGTCAGCAGGGTCTTTGCTTTGTGTGATTTAAGGAGGATAGTGCAAGAGCTAAATTGGCTGCAGATGGGTAGGGGGTGTGCAGCCTCATAACCTCACAGCTTATATGTATGGATTATCTGAGGTAAGGCTGCCATAAATTACACATGGGAGCTTTCTTGTACTCTGACCTGGCAACCCCATCCCAGCTGGTGTAATGGGATAGCTTGGGGATTTTGGTGTTTTCAATTAAGGGATGCTGGCTTGGTGATCTCATACTTCTATCACAGGGTTCATACCTGACTGTTAAACAGGACAAATGTGTTTGAAATTGCTGCTTTGCTGGAGTTAAGTGTTTAGCTGATGAGGATTGTCTTCCTTTATTGATTGTGTCTTCCTCACATTCTCAAGGGAACTTAAGTGGGAAGACCATGTCTGCAGCATGGCTACGCTCTTACTAGATTTTCCCTAATGCATATCTTCTTTTTCATGTATTTGGCAAGCTTAAAATTTCAACTTTAATTACCTGACTTTATTTTTTAAAGAGACATTTTTATATCTATTACACCGATCTTTAGAGATTACAAAAGGTCTAAGGCTGTATTTCGATACAAGATTCCAGCTTTTATACATATCGATGTGTTTCTTCACACCAAATGACTTCACACTGTCAGCATAGCTTCTGTCTGGCATAAAGAAGTTGACAACATGTTTTTGTTCATAACTTGTAGTAAGCTGTTTATGATATACACTTTGATGCTTTCTTCAAAGTGTATATCTTTGAATTTTCCTCTCTGAGTGCAGATGCTCTGCTGCTTGTGCTCCGCTTTGCTTACATTCTTTTGTGGATATATTTGTTTTTTCCTGCTAAAAGCTACAGAAAGTAGATCCTGAATACTTATAAAGCATTTGGACTTTAATTTGTGAAAGATACAGAGGACTACTGCCATATTTTCACCACTTTAGTACTGTGTGAGCAGGGCTGAGGCACAGTGCAAGCCTTTTGCTGTGTCTGTGACTGGAAACCTGTGATTCGGACAAGGATAAGATGGCAAAATCTGTGAGCTGCACAGAGTGTGAGCGACTAACCGAGATGATAATGCAGCTTCAAAAGAAGAATGAAACGCTACAATAAATTCGTGAGAGTGAGCAATTCATTGACTCTGTGGCAGCTTACATACAAGGTGATAATGGACAGACAGGTGTGTATGGAAATACAACAAATGTGAAGCATACCATCGCTGACCTGACTGACACAATCCCATGGACATGTCCTAACACCACTGGATCAGCTGCAGAGGCTCCCAAACTGGCCTTCCCTAATAACCCTTCCTACTGGCACAGGACTGGTGCTCGACCAAAAGCATCAACTACAGCTAGGACTTGGTCTGATGTCACTAGACGCAAAGGCAAATCCAGCAGGAAATCAGGCAAGAGAGCCCCAACGCTCACCCCTCCACTTGAACTCTCTCTACACAACAGGTATGATGCACTGGCTCCAAATGAAATATGTGACAATACCAACTACACTGAACCCAGGCAGGCCAAGGCTATCCAAAATGCAAGCAATAGCCCCAAAACCACTGCTACACCCAGGGCCAGAAAAAACTATGCTAATTCCACACCTGAGAAGCCAAGGGCCAAGAGAAGTATCACTAACACCACACCTGATCAGCCAGATACTATCCTGATCGGAGACTCAATAACCAAACATGTAAGAATGGCAAAGACTGAAAATCTAACAGTGTCTGACACATCTGTCAGGGAACTTAGCGAGCTGTTGCCAGTGATCCTCTCTACATACCCCAGTAACATGAGGATCATCATCCATGCTGGGTCTTTTGACATTCTACGAAGAAAAACTGTCTCTGAGATCCTAAAAAAAGACTTTTCCCTGCTCCTGGAGAAACTGAGTGACTGTCAGTCACAAAATGTGTTCATTTCTGGCCCCATTCCAACCCTGGGGAAAGGAATCAAGTCTTTTACTAGACTCCTTGCCCTGAATACATGGCTGACATCGGCATGCTTCACTGGGAAAAAGTTTATTGACAATTTTAACATCTTTTGGAACTGTAAGGATTGCTTTCAGCGTGATGGGATTCATCCGAACATCACTGGATGCAGACTACTCGGGGCCAACCTACGTCATGCTCTTGGAAGGCCATACCAAAACAAGAATGGACAGATAAGAGCCAAGGACAAGTTCGCGGCACAGAGACAGACAGCCTTCATCCCTCCCCCTTCACTTGACCCTTTGCTCCACATCTCCCAAGGCATTCAGAGGATGTCTCTGTCCCAGTCAGGGATCCAACAACCCCCCCCCCCCCCCCCCCCCCCCCCATCATGCTCACCAATCAAGGAGTTAGTTAATGCTGCCATACTAAAGCTCAGTCAAACTGATGAACTCTTAAATAGTAGCCCTAGACGTCATCACTCAGGGGCCTGTCAGAGATGAGACAGACCCCATGCCACTTCCTTAAACATACCGGCAATCTTAAATAGCCGGTGGCATGGTCATACACATCTTGAAATCAAAAAGCATAAGCCAGAGTCATCTCCAAGGTCTGTCATTCCTGTTTTGACTAGCATCAGGAAAAACAATGTGTACTCGAAGCGCACAGCTACTCTATCTAATCTGACTCCAGTTATGCTTCAGCCACAGACCGTGTCAGACAATGTTAGTACATTAAACTTATCTTTATTAAATATCAGATCTCTGGCAAGTCACTATTAATTAATGATTTTATTATCAAGAGAAACCTTGATTTTATGTTTTTAACTGAAACTTGGTTAAATGAAAACAGTGCAGCAATACTTATTGAATCAGTCCCCCCAAACTTCCATTTTATCAGCTCAGTTAGAGAACTTAGGAAAGGAGGTGGAGTAGCCACTTTATTTAAGGATGTTTACCAGTGCAAACAGTTGTCATATGGGAAGTTTGAGACTTTTGAATGTGTTGCACTGCAGTTGAGATCCTCCTGTCAAGCAGTATTAGTAACCATTTACAGGCCTCCAAAATATAGTGCACACTTTGTTGATGACTTTTCTAAACTACTGTCTTTTCTCTGTATTGATTTTGACTGTGTTGTTATAGTGGGTGATTTTAATATTCATATTAATAATCCCAAAGATGGCAGTGCAAAAGAACTTTTCTACATCCTGGACAATTTTGAACTTTCCCAGTATGTAACAGAGCCAACACACAATAAGGGATATATTTTAGATCTAATTATCTCCAAAGGGCTCAACATTTCTGAGGTTGCCTGATGTTGCCTTTTCTGATCATTATGGTGTTTTCTTTAAAATGGCCATCTCCGCTGACACCAGAGAAATTAATCAGAGAAAGGTAATCAGAAAACACTATATCAACGAAAAAACTTGTACACTTTTCACCAACGATTTCATACCCACACCAGCTGTGCCCTCAGTCTCTGTCAATGATCTTGTTCATAGTTTCAGCTCTAAAGCTATGAGTATTATGGATAATATTGCCCCATGAAGGTCAAAGTCTCTGGTAAGAAAAAACCACCATGGAGGAACGCCACACAGGTAAAAGCTCAAAAAAGAGAATGTAGAACGCAGGTGGTGAAAAACCAAACTCCAGGTTCATTATGATATCTATAAGGAAAGTCTGCACATCTATAGCTAGGAGCTAGAAAGTCTTTTTTCTCTGAGATTATCAACAAAAATAACAACAACGCACGGACTTTATTTACTGTTGTTGACAGACTGACAAACCAATCAGTGTCAGTCCCTCCTGAACTGCTATCCACCAAGGCATGCAATGACTTTGCTTCTTTTTTTCACAGACAAGATTTCAAAGATAAGACAGACAGTCTGTAACTTCAACACAGTGGCAATTTCACCTGTGCCTCATTAGACTACTCCAGTTAATTTGGCACTTTTTCACCCATTAAATTATGCTACTTTGACAGACATAGTTAGAAACCTTAGGTCCACTACCTGCTGCCTTGATACTCTGCATACAAGCTGTTTTAAAGATGTTTTTAAGTGCATAGTATCAGATATACTACAGATAGTCAACTGTTCTCTTCAGTCAGGCCTTTTTCCAATGGCCCTGAAAACTGCATTAAACCTCTCTTAAAAAAGCCTAATCTGGATGCCTCTGTAATAAATAACTACAGGCCCATATAAAACCTACCATTTTTAGGAACAATCATTGAAAAGGTTGTTTTTCAGCAGCTTAACACCTTCTTGGAGCAAAACAATTTCTTTGATGCCTTTCAGTCTGGATTTCGAGCACATCACAGCACTGAGACTGCACTTGTAAAACTTTTAAAGGACACTCATCTGAGCAGTGATGCATCAAAGATTTTGGTTCTCGTATTACTGGACTTCAGTGCTGCATTCGACACAGTTGACCATAACATAGTGCTTGACAGACTAGAAAAGTTTGTGGGACTTTCTGGCACTGTGTTAAATTGTTTTAAGTCTTATTTACAAGACAGGGATTTCTTTGTGTCACTTGGCAATTATGAATCTGTGTGAACAAAGATTACATCTGGAGTTCCCCAAGGGTCCATTCTTGGGCCTCTTCTGTTCAACATCTATATGCTCCCTCTTGCTCAGATTATGGAATATCATAACATCTCCGACCATACTTATGCAGATGACATACAACTTTACATAAAAGTGTCACCAGATGACTACAGTCCCCTATATCTACTAAATAAGTGCATTGATGAAATTAATATGTGGATGCGCCAGAATTTTCTACAACTAAACACAGAGAAAACTGATATAGTTGTTTTTGGCCCCAAAGAACAAAGATCAATAGTCAGTGCTCAACTTGATGCCATGACACTAAAACCTACAAATCAAGCCAGAAATCTTGGTGTAGTTCTGGACTCAGACCTAAATTTCAATAGTCACATTAAGACAATTACTAAATCAGCCTACTACCACCTCAAAAACATAGCAAGAATAAAATAATTTTTGTCTAAACAAGATACAGAAAAACTTGTTCATGCTTTCATTTTCAGCAGGCTGGACTATTGTAACAGTGTCTTCACAGGCCTGAGTAAAAAATCAATCAGACTACTGCAGCTCGTCCAGAACGCTGATGCCAGAGTCCTCACCAACACCAAAAGAGTGGAGCACATTACACCAGTGCTTAAGTCACTGCACTTGCTTCCTGTGTGTCAAAGGATAGATTTTAAAATCTTGTTACTTGTCTATAAAGCACTAAATGGTCTCGGGCCTAAATACATCTCTGATTTACTTGTACGTTATGAAGCACCCAGAACCCTCATCTGGAACAGGTTTACCCAGTGTGCCCAGGATCAAAACCAAACAAGGCGAAGCAGCTTTTAGTTTCTATGCTTCCTGCCTGTGGAACAAACTTCCAGAATATCTGAGGTCGGCTGAAACTGTAAACTCATTTAAATCAGGGTTTAAAACATTACTATTTTCTGCAGACTACCAGTGAACCAGATATTGTAGGACAATCTGTAGCTATTGTTTTTATATTTGTCTGCTGTTGCTGTTGCTTTTGCTTCATGTTTGCTTTTTAAATGCATTTTCTGCACTGTTTTTCTTGCTTTTAGCTTTTGTTTTTACCTTTAATGTATTTCTCTTGTAAAGCACATTGAATTGCCTTGTGTATGAATGGTGCTATAGAAATAAAATTGCCTTGCCTTGCCTTCGACCAACTTTAACTTTGATCATTTTTACTGTGCCATTGTTTCAATAAGTTGATGCAATGTAGCAACATTAATTTCGGTCCAGAGTTTCTCTAGTTTTTGCCAAGACCTTGTCTTAATGATGAGAGATTCAGACAGCTGTATAAAGTTTCGTCCAACACATCAAGATTTTAAAAGCTACCATGAAAGGAAAAAAATGTTGAATGAATATCTTTGTCATTCAGCATATTTACATTGTTGGGTGACCTCTTATTGTTTTGGACAAATAATACTGTGGAACTTAGTCCTGACTAACTAAGGCAACATATCATAACACTGTCGTTACGGGCTTGTATGGTAGACATGAAGTGTGATGAGTCCAGCACTTACTCTGATGTGACCTTCACTTTCAAATAGGATAAATCTGAACTCATCAGACGATATAACTTTTCCTTTGTTCCAGAGTCTAATTTTTATAAGCTACCTAAAAAAAGATTTAAACATTGTATTCAATAAAAATTAAGACACCAATTTACAAATGCTAGCAGCAATTTCAAGTCCACTTTACTCTTTGCTCATGCTAATGCATCACACATAAAGAGCCAGAGTGAAACGAAAAGAATTTCATGCTAAAGAAGTAAGAGCACTTCTATCAAATGAACATTGGTACATAGCTCAAAACTGAATTAATTGTGGCACAATGATTCTGCTGATAAACAATAACTTTCTCATCCCGAAAGTAACAAAATGTAATGTGTACATATTTCACCCTTTGTATTCACCAAAGTGTCTTTAAAGGTACCTTAACCATGAAAATATTCTAATATTGGACAGACTGCCCATGTTTTGCCCTTTCGCACAGTTGACATCTAAGAATGCCAGGAAACAGTTGCTTCCTTCTATTTTTCCTCAGTTCGAAACAGACAGAGTGAGATTACTTTCAGCCAAAAGCCAGAGCTACTTTGCACCAGAAGTTTATCACAAGGGTTACGTTGAAAAGAAAATGAGGGAAACTGATGAAAAGGTGTGATTAAAAGTTGGCACACAAGTGGGGAAAAAAACCCTGAAACAATAGATTTAAAGACTCAGTGGAAGCTTTTCACAAGCTACAGCAAGTTTTATAGCAGTGTTGACTTTGACATTTTAATGCAGTTTTCGCAGGGTTAATCAAAATAGCTTGTCATTTATTTTGGTAATAATTGACTCCTTGTGTTAAAATGCATGTTTTGACGTGGTAGAAATACCACACATTTGCTGAAACTATGGAACCATGACATGACTGAGGTTGACTCTTATCATGCGGTTATGAAACAAGACTGCTTTTACCGTGAATGAAAGAGTAGTGAAGCAGAGTGTATTCTTAAAGTGTTTGACTGCAAGATCAAGGTGAAGGATTAAAATGGTATCTTCTATTGAAATTGCTCCAACTGCCATGATGTTATAGCTCCAAGCTAACATGCCAGATCAAACATTCCTGGTCAGAGATGTGAAGTGTAAAGACGACAGAGTAACAGCCCAAGATATCATCATTACTTGTCAGTTGCTATGGGTATGTGCAGAACAGGAAATGCACTATCTATCTTTTTAATTAGTATCTTCTGAATAAGAATAAGAAATCATTGTTATTCACACACAGAAACTACTGCTATGTGTTAAGTAATGTGAATAAAAGCAGCAAATTAGAAGTTGACGGTCATACATATTGGAGGGTTTGGTGTTTCTGCAAAGATTGTGCTGTTTATTCTGTACATTAAATCATGTCTGCAATTAATCAAGTCCTCATCAAGTAATTTTTTTGTTTTTATTCTTGTGTCCCTGTGCTCATTTCTATGTATAAACAATCTCTGCTGGAGACCTGGAGTAGCTACTTTGATCAGATTTCTAACCCTTGAGGGTTCAGTTCATGCAAGGCCATAGCCAGCTAAGGAAAGACTGAATCAATATAAACCATTTTAAGTTTGTTTCCAAATTTTACTAGTATTGATTACTGTCTGGTTTTTATTTATTTTATTTTTTTGGATAGCCCTAACACTTTAGTGCAAATACACACACACATATACATGTACACACATATACATATATATATATATATATATATATATATATATATATAAAAGTAACGACCATAGCCATAGATAAGTTTTTTCAGGTAACTGTTTACTTTTTTAACTGTTTTTAGTTTGTTAATTACATTGTTACTTAGCTTTCTGCCTGAGCTGCAGCACTGTAGTAAATAAATAAAAATAATCAGGTAGTTTATTTCACCAATGCTCAACATGCAAGCTTTAGTGTAGCATTTCACCAATGCTACAACTGTTGCAGCTGGTTGCAAACAATCTTTTCAGGATAACATTACCTTGAATTTTTCATTGAATAATGGATTGTGTTTCTGTAGATGTACAATCATAGTTAAAATATTGCCTTCTCCGGCAGCCGTTCTTTGTAAGTACATCTTTCGTGTCCATTACCTTCCCTTTCCACACCATAGCTGCCTATGTTTTTTCTTTTTGGTTTCTCAAAAATTCTCAATTGGCCAACTTAATCTTTTTTGATTCAGGGAAAATTTCAGGCGGTTCATCCCTTCAGCCATCATACTGAACTGACTGACTGACTGCACCAACTGAAGTGTACTGAACATAATCTGAGAGATTATTGCACTTTGTTTCTTGAAGAGTCAGAAAAAAAGTGCTCATACAGCAGGACTGTTATGACAGAAAATTTGAGTTTTTTTTATTTATTTTTCAAAAGGTCTTTTGGGCACTCTTGGCCTTTATTTAACAGTTCAAGCAACCTGTTTACTCAACAGGAAAGGGGGCAGAGAGAGTGAGAGATGACGAGGTGCAAAGGGCAAAGTTTACACAAAGTACAAGACGGATCAGATGAATCTAAGATATAACATGTGTCAGACGGTATTAAAACTAAAATTCATAATGAGCAGTATATCCTGTTGTTGTGCAGTTAGTTTGCTCCTGGCAGGGTTGTAGCATTATTGTACATAGTGGAGCTTAAATTGTCTCCCGCACAGAGACAGACTTCCTGATTGGCTTGATGGGCGTGTTTGTATCACAGTTTATGTTTTAATAGTCTTGTTTTCATTTTCTTACGTTTTCTTTCTCATGTTTTCAGGTTCTTGTCATGTTTCTCCCCTGTCATGTTAGTCTCACTCATGTCACCTGTTTCATTGTCATCAGCTGCACGTCATCACTAATCACTCCCTCCACAGCATTTAGTCTCCTGGTTTCCTTTCATTCATTGCAGAATCCTCACTAACCCTTCATGCCACAGTCACAGAGAGTTAAGTCTGGTTATGCCTCATAGTCCTGTTCCTTTGTTTATTCATAGTCTTTGTACTAAGTATTTTTTCATAGTCTTAATTCACAGTTTGGTATTTTTGAGATCCGGCACAGTCGCACCTTTTGTTCTTGCTCCCCTTTTTGTTAATAAACCTTGTTATTTTTGAAAGAACTGCATCTGGGTCCTACCTTCACCACCGTCCCTGACAGTTTGTGTCACTGTCTTTCATTTTGCTACACCAGCAGCTTACAACAAACTTTGCAAAAAAAAAATACTGGTAAAAGAGAAGCAAACTTTCCTTCAGCAGGAGAATATTTTCTATAACCTACTGTTGTTCAAATGCACTGACAAAGCCAAATCCTGCAGAATACTATATGCAACAGTATTCAGACCATTTAAATTCAACTGCTGATTTAGCTCATTTACTGCAATAGTATAAAAGAGAGAAAGGAGTCTCTAGATGCATGTAAATGGTGTGAGGAGTTTGTACAGTGATTCATCTTTCATAAATCTTATTTTGCGTTATCAAATAAATAACAACAGTCATCAGCCAGACTCAGGGGGAAACTGTCTGCATAACTGCTTAATGTGGGGACTGTATTGTTGTAAGATGCATGATGATGCATGCACATTAATGTTGGTCTGTGTGTCTGTGAAACATTTAACTTGTGAGATGTAATTTCTCATTAAAAAGGAATCATGTAACTTCCAATTGGATAATGTCTTTTCTTTAGAATTTCAGAAGTACGAGCAGCAGAGAATGTGATTACTCCACCACAGAGGAATGTACTGACATGCCCTAAACCTCTCCTTGTCAACAGCCAATAAATTAAAGGAAAACAAAATTGCAAAGTCTGTGCAGTGGTGGTTAGACGATCAAGTTGAGACTTTGTGTAATGCAAATAAACCGCAATGGTTTTCAAAAATCACAAACCAATACTTTATTCCCGATAAAAGAGAAAACATAAAATTGCGAAAAAGAGATTTTTTTTTTTTGTTTTGTTTTTTTTTTTTTTTACTATTTCATGAAAAATATTGGCTCATATTGAATTTGATGGCAGCAACATATCTCAAAAGTGAGCACAGGACCATGTTTACCACTGTGTAGCACCCTTTCTTCTTCTAACAATGACTTGTAAACAGCTAGGAACTGAGAATACCACTTGCTGGATCTTTGGTAGGGGAATTCTGTCATATTCTTATCTGATATAGAATTGTAGCTATTTTGTGTTTCATAATGCTCCAAATGTTTTCAGATGGTGAAAGGTCTGGACTGCAGGCAGGTCTTGCAGAACTTGGACTCTTCTACAAAGCCATGTTGTTGTAATAGATGCACTATGTGGTATAACAGTCTTGCGTAAATATGCAAAGCCTTTTCTAAGAAAGATGATGTCTTGATGGGAGCATATTTTGCTCTAAAACCTGTAACTGTCAGCATTGATTTGTCCTTTCCAGATTTTGTAGTTTCCAGTTCAATCGTTGCTAATCCACTCCCATACCATCAAAGATGCAGGCTTTTGAACTGAGTGCGGATAACAAGCCAAATGATCGCTCTCCTCCGTAGGATGCAGTGTCCACCAAAAAATAATTTCTAATTTCAATTTGTCAGATGACAGCACACTTTTCCACTTTGCCTCAATCTCTTTTAAAAGACCTTTAACCCATAGAAGACGGCAGCGTTTCTGTAGTATATTCATATTTGGCTTCTTCTTTGCAGAATTGAACCTGCATATCCCCCAACTTCCACCCATTAAGAAAAAGAAATAGACAACTTTAACCCTAGAGATGAAGCATGTCCTGAATATTGTGTACAGTTGCACCAGTATTTTATCAAAATTGTGATTGTTTGAAAGTGCTGACAAAACAGCATACATCTAGTTAATTTGAACCACAATACTGACTGTGGGTTGTATTTTGTCTCAGTCAAAGAAATTGAGCCCTCTGAAAATAAAGGTCAGTTTCTGTTTGGTGATCATTCAAATCTTTGGAAACCAAACACGCTTTACTAAACCCAGTGACACGGTAGCCAATTGCAATCAATGTTGAGAAAGTAATCAGTGTTTGAATAGATGTGATGCTCCTTGTATCGATCTGTCGCAACAGGAGGCTGCCTAAGCCGCTCTGAATGAGAAGTGTTCGATCGCCTGCTGAGGTTAAACATGGGCTGTTACTGCAGAGTGAACTGGTTTGGACAACAGGAATGACAGGCAAGAATGAGAAAACTGTCTGTGATCTCCGACTGAATCACCGTTTCTCAAACTTTTCTCATTGTCTCACTGTTTCTATGATTTGACAAGGCACGGCAGTGTGAAGGCTGGCTGGGAAATGATCAAATATTGCTGAGATGTGTCTACATAAGGAGACTTGATTTAACTTCAGATATAAGATTATTTTTTTTGTTTGTTTTTATTCTCTGGAAGCTTGACATCTTGGCAGGTGTGAGAAAAGTTCAGACTTGACAGCCCAAGTTGAGATGTTTTCATCTTTTATCGCTAATGATGGACAGCAGCTATGAGCTCACTGGGCCTCATTATAAGAATACTGTCATTTGCTTGAGCAAGGTGAAACTGCGTTGTGAAGTCAAGTTACTTAAAATCTCAGCTGACTGTCCATTATTCCCCTTTAGTTTCAGAGAAATACATGTACTGACTTCTGTGGGGTAGACTCACGTCCTCATTATTGTTCAGTTATTGCAGCAGCATCAGACGACTAACAGCCAGAGCATGATGATAATGATAATGATGATCAAAATGTATTCAACGCTACATGTCGCACCAAAGATATTCAGATCTTTCTTTCATTTACCTGTCTTATAACAGTTGTAAAAGTCCAGTCCAAAGAATTCAGCAGCTTGATATGTTAATGAATTCCTGTATATCAAACAGTCAGTGGTTGTGGATAGACGAAATAACCCTCAAACATCCTGCCATGTAGTTAAAACTGTTTTTTTCCAAGGTTCACATGTGATGATGAAATCCCAACTATCAAACCAATTGATCAGTTTTTACTTATTAAAGAACCATTGCAGTTTGTACCTAATTTATGTGACAGTTTGGAGGGTTTGGATTTCATAGAAATCTTGAACCTTCATATATTTTGTAATTCAGAGAAATATTCACTTTTCATCCAAGATTCTGACAGATTTAACGCTATTTTTGTGATAGATTAAAGTTAGAACGTGCTACTCAGAAATAGAAAACAAACAGTGTATCTTGAGTTGTTTTTTGTTCCCTGATTTTAAAACATCCACAGCTCAAAAAGTTTTTTTAAGCCTTCCACACAACATGTTGTGGCAATCTCTCCAGTTTCAAGGCCACATGTGGTAAAATCTAATAGAAACTGGACTTTAAAGATTTTTTGTGCTATTTATATTTATAAAAAAAAAAGTCAGCTAAATAGCAAAAATGACCATGAAAAAGATCTTTACAAGATTTGCCAGAAGATTTATGTCACAACATATGTTCAATCTTAATAAACCAAGACTGATTGCTGTATTGGTTCAAATCTTGGCTCACTTTGACTGTACAATCACCCGATCCTTAGGAGACGAAACACTTTTTTATAGGGAGATCATTTTTGCTCTAAATCAGCCCAGGAACAGAATTCTCAGAGTTTAAGTATTTACACTAAGTAA
The DNA here is from genome assembly GCF_036924035.1 of Leuresthes tenuis. Lineage (NCBI taxonomy): Eukaryota > Metazoa > Chordata > Actinopteri > Atheriniformes > Atherinopsidae > Leuresthes > Leuresthes tenuis. Next base: position 9,488,396 of record NW_027325365.1, on the reverse strand, counting down.
AAAAGTAAATAAGTGAATCCTGTATTTGGGCATCAGTCACAAACAGATATAAACCACACTTTCTATGATCCTTCAGAAACTCTTAAAAGCTCACTGACTCTGAAATATTAAATGTAAATGCATTAAAAACACAAAAAGGAACAAAAATGTGATGCACTACAGCATTCTATCATGGTCAGCTTTATCATCCCTGAAGGGCAAATTGTGGTAAAGCAGCAGCAGCAATCACACAACTGGATATTAATGAGCATAAACACTACAAGTAAACCACTGAAAACATTAGCGGCTGAAGTGACAAAGACAAGAATTATTGAGTCTATTTGTCCAGCATCTGTATCTGCACCCAGGTGGAAGCATGTCAAACTCTGCAGTCATCGGATGAGATGGGTCAGCACGTGTGTTATGAACACTTCTTAAAACAACCCCCACTTTTTCTACAATGATATCCAGAAAGTGGTTATTGTTTATTCATGCCATACAAGATGATTATCCTTTCTTTGTTCAAATTTAGAGATTTTTCCATCCGGACAGTTTGACTTCTTATGATAGTTTTCATTCTAAGAGTTATTCACATTGATTTTGGTCATCTGGTCATTTTCAAAGATCAACATGAGCACGCAGACAAAACAAAATAAATAATTTAAGCTCTTGATTGAGCAGCAAATGTTCAATCAGCATCAGCTTGAATATTGAAATGGGTTACACAGTGGAGTAAAGGTCAGAGTTTCATGTCTGTTTGTTAAAGCGTATTGGACTGGATAAACATGGGAGATTACAGATTAGCCCGAGAGCAACTCCACTCTTCCATGTCAATTCTGTGAAAACTCCTGTGGACCTTGTTGAGACCTCATCAGTTCTGACACACACACACACACAAATCACTGCTGCTCTTCTTCAAATGGCTCGTATGTCCTCTGTACACTGAGTCACCCTGTCTAGAAGATTAAAGCCGGCTGCAGAAGTAGAACTGGGCTGATGGAGGTGAAAAAAAGTTTCTCTGTTTGGGGTTGAGGCACTGCAGTTTATGGAAAATTAAAACCTTGTGATAGTGTCTTTGAGGGGTATCCATTAACTGATCCCAGCATCCAGTGGGGCACCATTTGGTGTGTTGCTATCTTTGCCCTGCACAGGTAGTTGGTGGCGGTGCAGATCTCTCTGTTCCTCTTTTTCACAGCTTTTTTCCTTGGGGGAATCTTTTGCTGTCCAGGGTTTGATATGGCAGAGCTACAGCTAAATAATCACAGCCCAGACAGTGGGTGGGTTTGCAAGCCTTCCCCCCAGCATCCAAGGATTTGAGAAAAGTTGTCTCAAGGGAGAGAGATGGTGGTAGTGGTGATGGGGGTTTGGATGCCTGGCGAGTATCGTTTCAAAGACATGATAAATGTGGAGCAGGATGAAAGGGGAGGATTTTTGGCCGGGCTATGGTTTTCACAGTGGTAAACGGCTGAGTGGCTCAATTTCTCAGCTGGTCTGGGATTTTATTTTTTTTTTCCAGATTTTATCTCTTCTTCAAACTTTCCGTCTTTGTGATCTCTTCCACAATTCAAGATCTTTTCTATCTTAGTAATTGTTTCTTTATTTGTGCTCATATTTCTTTCTGTGACAGGCGGCAGCGCTGGGGCTTTCAGTTTGGATCCTCCTTCTGAGGGCTGGACCATGGGCATCAAATCAGCTTTTCTCAATTTTGCTGATGGCTCACTCTAAAGCATCAACTGTTCCTTTTCTTTTCAATCGCCATCAAAATCAGTTATTAGTCATACCATCACCTCTACTATTATTATCATCAGCATCATCATCATCTCTGTCTCTCTCAGCCCAATCATCACCCTTGTTTTTAGCACTCAATCTCTCCTTTTTTTTCTTTTAAATCAATGGCAAATCAAAGTAAAATCATCTCCAAAGATTTACAGCCTTATTCTAACTATAACTGCACACAGAAAAATAAGATGGAGTAAAGCTCCCAGAACACCAGAACCAAACACCAGTTGTGTGTAAATTACAGTTTTAGGCACTAAACACTTTGACTTCTTCACAGTCAACATGTGTCGCACCTGTTTAATCTATTTACGCCTCCCAACAAGCAGCCGTATTTACGATAGGTAAACTAATTTGGCGATGAGGATCAACTATAATATGGTATTGCTTTGAGCTGCACTCTGTGGGCAATGGGTAAGAGATGACAAATTAGCCTTCTATTGTAGCCTAAGGTATTTTTGTCCTCATTTACAACTAAACTTTGTCTGTCATTATGGCTCATGCTGTAAGACATTAAATGCTAATTTAAGCTCATCCACAGCTGAAATTATGTATAATTGCACAATGGGGAGTGTTACACAACACCGAGGGCAAAGCAAAGTGTTTATCCGGGATGCTCTTCAGTGTACTGCCCAGTGAATGTTCACTGCCATTTGCTTCAGATTTATGGTTTGGAGAACTATGCTATTAAATATTATATGTCAAATTTGTAAAGCTGCAACTGATAAGTGTCTCAGGGTAGGCCAAATAACAAACACCTGTATGACGTAGAGCCACAAACTGCATGCACGTATAAAATATTACATCTTAATCAGTATGAATTTATATTATATTTATTGCTCTATTTGGTTCTGTTGGTTTAGCCATGCAGCACAAAATACCTTGTTAAAAAACACATTTTGCATTAGCATATTGGGCTTTTATTTGCTTCAGTTGAAGCAAACAAAAGCAGACAGTATCATCTCAAAGTTGGCCAAGCAAAGATGAGTGGTTGATCAACACCCACTACCAGCTTCCTAAATACAGCTTCTCTTTTTAACTTTGTTTTATTTTTCTTCCTGCTTGTCAGTTTTAATTATAGTTTCAGATAATGTTTCATAGTTGTTTGCTCTTGTATATGCTTGTCTTCGTATTTTTCTCCTTATGCTGGTTGTTCTATTTTATTGTCACCTTTCTGCCTGACTAAAGAGTATTATTCTTTAAAAGCCAAAGATGTACAATATCTCCAAAGAAGAAAAAAGTTATATATGTACATTGAATTTGTTTTTATAATTTGTTCTGATTATTATCGGCCAAAATTTGTACCAAAAATGTTATTTTCTTAAATGTAATGTATGAAATGTGCTAATATTTCAGAGTTTGACATTTCCATCAATCGTTTTTAAAGTGTAACTTCAAAAAACGTGAATAAACTGTAAACGAACAGGGGGAAATTATAGCCATGTGTTTTATCTGTTGCTTTGGAAATACGTCTACAATCCCAAAAAACACAACAAAGGGGGGAGGTTTCAAAAATGCAGCAGGTAATGACAGAGCAATTCAGTGTTCTCTGCAGAGGTAGCCATTTTCCTCCCATGGAAGCTAAAGGGATGATGAATATATATTGCAGTGTTTTTAGACCGAAGTGTTGTGTCCATGTAAACAGGTGGGAGTCATTTTCTTCTACAGCACAGAGACCAACAGAAGCCATGAGTGATAACCGGGACCCTTGTGTCTTCATTAGCTTATGCACGCCTTTGTTGGACCATTATTTGCATTACTTCAGGGCACGGTGCAGAATGGTGCAAGCTTTAAATAAAGATTTTGCAAAGGATTAATGGTTTGTCAGTTTATTATGGCTGTTGGGATAAAATGGTTCCTTTTATGCACAGGAGGACCTGCTGAGTTTTTACAAGCTGCACTGTTTGTGTCTGTGATTAAGAAGGTGCCAAACTATAAACCTTTACAGCGCAGGAATAATTGCTGACTGTTTTTAGGAATATGACGCCCCTCCAAAGGGGTCTGAGGAGTAGACTGGACCTGAGAATAAAGATGTAATAAACACTGTCATGGCACATAGCTTTGTGATTGGTTGCTCCAAAATAGAGACTATAAATCATGTAACATATAAAACTCCCCTCAGTATGAGCAGTAAATAATGTATGGCATTCTGTTTACTCTAATTGGATACTTATTGATTATTCAATTTTCTCAATAATTGCAGTAATCAATAAACAGCTGTCTTCTAAATGGATGTGAAAAGACTGTGACTCCTCTTAATCCTGCTCATTTAACTGTTCCCGGCAGGGATTGTCCCAAAAATGTCACAGACACACATGCAATCCATTTAATCTTGTCAACACAACACCAATATACATGCTGCTAAAGATCGACCCTCTGTGTTTAATAAACAACAGAGATGTTGATTCTCTCAATACTGAACAGCTTTTCTTTTCAACAAACAACTCCTTACAAAGAGCACAATGTTCCCAGAGCTTATTTCATTTGGACGTCATTTAATGTCTGCTCTTTATGCTCATTCAAGCTGTTGACTAAATGTTCATCACTCTGGTCTGTGTTTAGACGTGTTCCTGCATTTGCACAAACACAAAAAAACATTGTTAAATCCTCAACCAAATATTTGGTGAGTGTGGCTTTTGTGTGGAAAAGACACTTTTACCACTGAATGGTTAATTTACAAAGAAAAAAGTCCCAAACAGACATATAAGCTGCTTCTTGATGTGCTTTATGGTCAGAACATAAACAGGAAGCTGATACTGTTTGCCAGGACTCTTAACATATAGGAAAAATACAGACATCTGCTGCTTGTTCCTAAAATGAAGAAGGTTAGAATTTTATATGAGGCAGAATCTCCAAAAATCCGATCAGGTAAATGGCTGTTGGCCTCTAATCACACAATTACACAAAATCGTCCTGACAACCCTACAATCAAAGTGTGTGCAACATGATTAACAGGTTGATTGAACTCACTCAGGACGCACAACATGTCAGCCAAGCAGCCTTCGATTATAAACACTGCTTCTGGGGGACAAGTGCAGCATAGACAAGTTGATTACAGCAATTCAGAGCTTCCACTAAAATGCATGAAAACAGAAAATAAACCATTCAGAGCTGCTGTGTGGAGGATGGCAACACCCTTGGTTGGTACTGAAGTGTCTTTGAAGTTTTCGATCATAAAGGGTTTTTCTGTGTTTAAGTTTAGAAAGCTGTTCAAAGTATGCAATGTTCTGAAATGCAGAATGTCACTGTAGGATGTAAATGCTAACACAGCCCAGCAGACAGCTTAAACAGAAACCGCTTCCAACCTTTCATGCTGTTCAAATTACAGTACAGAAATTAGAGCTCCTTGCAATAAACAGTTCAAACATTGTCTTCTTAACGAACGTTGCTTTTTCTATTTTTAGTTCTCGGGCTCATTCTACTGATTTCTTTTTTTTTTTTTTCAGGCAGACAAAGATGATATTAAAGAGTTTCAGAATTCTTACAGTGGTGTTTCTTTGTCAAATGAGTTATTGAGACTCAAGGCACTTTGATTTCGAGTGAAACTGTAAGCGCTCCGTTTTCTGAACCATCTTTTTCACTTCATCACTGTATTTTCTATATGCTCGTTAAACACCTGGGTTCATCCACTTTGCAGCTTACAAAAATAAACTTGTAGTTAATATATAGTGTTTCCTGGATGACTGTTGTTTGCTTTTGTGTAGACATTAAGATCTGAGACATCTTGTCCCAGCTAATGTTCAACCAACCAGCCACACCTTTTCAAAAACATGCTTTCCACAATGAATAAGATAGTACTTCAAGACAGTGAAATATTTGACCCTATTGCCATTGTTGGCCTCCTTTGCTACATTATGGTTTCTTTAGGGTTAATGTGCAGTTTACCAAATTTATACGTCACATGGTCGTCAGTGTGGTTTTTTTGTAGGGACAGGAGTGAGTCAACTTAGAGATGGGGAGTTGACTTGGGGTTCATTCTTAGCCAGATAGCAGGTGATGATAGTAGTCTGTATGGTAATAAACTTCAAAACACGCAAGTCAACCTCCAGTTAAGATTGTCTTTTGAACAGATCTCCTTTCTACTAAATCACACTGGTATTGTGCGTCATGTTTTTAAACTTTAAACAGGCAAGTTGTGCTACAGGGGAAACGAATAAACATCTCGCTCTCCACATGAGGAATACGACATGACACATGCTCATTTGTCTCCCTGTAGAGACACCAGTGAACAGGTTGTAGACAAGCTGCAGTACTTCTGCAGTGTAACGCCTGGGACGCTGCCATCTGCTTGTGCATACAAGCCTGTGTGTCTTTGTTAGAAGACAAACTGCTGCATGCGCTGCTTTATCTCATAGTCAGTATCTGTGTGCACCAAAGAAGTTAAAGTTAAGGAAGTCGCATTAGGCAGACAATTTTCTGGGCTGGCTATGAATCCATATGCTCTCATTGTCAACGGGTACAGAAATGACTCACCACATGTGTTTTCTTCAGATTACATTTTGTAGCCCCGACAGAGTGTCAGTAAAATATGGATTTAATATGCTTTGATGCTGTTCTCAGCTGACCTCATTGCATACATCTGGGAGATGATGTTTTCTTTAACTTCTATTATGCCTTTACTCGTACTGAAAGTCTGTGACTCATCACTAATGTATTAACCTGTAATTAAGTATCAGTGAATGTCATGCAGCTGTTCAGAGATCGGAGTATGCTGCATATGAAACAAATGACTTTAAAGAAGACTTGAAATATTTTCAGTCAGGATTTTTAAATTTTTTTTTATTGTTATATTTACAGTGACGGGGAAATCTGAAAGCCATTTATTATTTTGACAGGTTAGAATAAGTTATTAAATTCACAGCAACCTGTTGATCACCTTTATTAGATCCACCCTAACCAGTTGGGAGAAGTGTGTGTAATTAGTTATTAGCTATTGTTTTGGCTTGTCTTTGACTTCATAATAATTACTTCATTGTACAACAAGCTTCAGCCGACAAATTGTAAAGCTGCCGCCCACTACAACCCTTCCAAAATGTTGCGGCAGCTGAGTACCTGTAGTTTCTTTTGCCAACCCTGTAATTTGGCTGATGTAGAGAAAGGAGGTGAAAAAATGACAAATTTGATGGAAGTTCAGGGGCAGGCATGTACTGATAAAGTTTATCAGCAAGCATCAAATCATGTTACCGAGCAAGGAAATTGAGGCAAGTAGGTCAAGAGGGATTATAAAGTTCAACCGGGAGTTTCCATGGAAGAAAAAGATTTTTGTAAAAACTATTTTACCAAAATCACTGCAAGAGAAGCCAAATCCATATTGAAGCTTATATAGTGGTAAACATTTGACTGGCAATTTTAAAAATGTCTAAATGGAATTTATACAAATCCGTCTGTAAAAATGATGAACAGGTCTTGCTGTTCTATTTTCAAGGTTGCATTTTGTTGCTTTCCTCTGACGTGATGGTTTCTCTCAAATTTCCTGCTTTATTGAGTGATAAACAATTATGTGAGGTGTTGTTACTCATCCTCTCCTCTTGGTAATTGACTCTTTGAACTTAGTTGGTGTATTATTTTTTTCTTGTGATGGCTCTGATTCCACTCTCACCTCCATGGTATGATGCGCTTAACTTTTTCTTTGAATGCAGCAAGTCTGCATTAAAATAAGTCTTTTTATTGATTTCTGCTTTTTTAGCTCATCTTCACTTTATTTGTTTTACTACAGCAAGGCCGTAGGAATGAATTTAATGTACTGGACAAATGTGCCTCTCTCCAATATTGGGGGGGCACGTTCCTACGCCTATGCTTGAGACTATTTTGAGATATTGTTACCATTATGGAGTTTGAAAATTTGACATAGATAATCCATCCATAATTATTACATGGTTTTAAGAATGTGCCATCTTGTTTTCATTTAGTTTTCATTGTGACAAAAAAATTAAATAAAACCATTTAAGAATGACAAAGCTAGACTTTCTAGATAAGAAGATAATGCAGCAGCTCTCTCATGTCTGATCTGCTGCTACAGCAACAGGAGACAACTTGTCCCACACATCATCTAGCCCCACACGCACCTTATTGGTTGTGGTGTGACAAATGCATGTATGGCACAGGCAGTCTGTGGTGCCAGGTAGTGAGAGGTATGCTGCTTGTGAGAAAAATGGAGAAGCCAAAATATAGCCTGCTTGCTATGGCACTGCAGCTCTGAACTGCCTAATGAGAGAGGAGAGATGCTGCAACAGCAGTAAGAACCCTGTAGAGAGGGAGGAGCAGGCACAGCAAGAGTGCTCTCAAGGATGGAAGTCAGTGGGTCTTCTTCCTCCTTTCCGCAGTGGCTGAACATTATTAAATGATATAACTGGGAATGTGGGAGAATGTCCTCGCATTAAAAGTGCAAAATTTGTTGGACTCAATTCCATATTGAAATCCAAGCCCTGTTTAAAGTCTAATTGTGACACTTCTTTAAAAAAAAAAAGGGCTCTGCAGCTGAGAAACAAATAATTTTTTATTAATTATTTAGTTAATTGTAACTCGTCATGTACGTGAATGGACAAAATGCACAGGTTCTCACTGCATCTACAGTCTCTGGATGATCTCTGCTAAATCAAAGGAATATGTTTTAATATAGAATTATATTAATAATGAAATATTGTAAATAAGCAGTAAAGGTAATTAAGTGATCTCTTTTGTTTAAGAATGATGAAAGCCACTGAGAACTTTTCCATTAGCTGTCTGTCAGAGGTGATGTCTTGCTGGGCTGAATCTTTTCTAAATCCGATTTAGGTGAAACCTTAGATTGTATTTTGCTTCTAATGTAAAAGTATGAACATGTATCCATTAAGTTCATGTTAGTTTTCAAACATTTGTGATACAAAGAAGCTTCAGCTTTAGGAAAAATGAAACTCAACATCGGGAAATTTGTTCCATTTGTGTTTTAATTGACAACAACAAAATAAGTCTGATTGCATAATGCAGATTTTTAATTAGATTTTTATTCTCATCAAACAATGTCACTGAATATCGGTCAACATTCTTTGCTCCTGTTAGAGCTATATGGGAAGTGTGGTCATTGAAGCATAATGTTTTGATCCTAATCAGCCTTAACATGGAGAGAAATTATTTTTCACATTTTCTTCAAAAGCATAACTCGTTTTATCACCATATCGGTTTCAGTGTGATCTTTTTATAGCCAACAGGTCAAACAAACAACAGCTGCTGTAATTGCCAGAATTGTAATTGGCAAGTGTGATACATGAAAACCACTTATTAATGAATGACTGCTGAGTGAAAGAAGGTGGACATAAAGAGTGGGGGGAAAAAAAGACAGGTTTCACAGCAAAGGGAGCATTTCTCCTCTTTACTGCTCTACACCCACTAATGATTTGAAGAAAGATCACACAGACTAAAAACCCTTTTTGTCATACATTTAAAAAATTCTTGAAATTCTCCTGGTTTAAACCAGAGACATCTTGGTGCAATAATTCATTTTAATTGAAAGGCCTTCGTTTGAACTTTCGGAAAATGCCGGAATGCAACACCCTCCATTTAAAAGACATCCTTATCTCTAAGACTTGTTTAAAGTTGCATCAGATTCTACACATTTTGTCCAGTGCATCACCCAGTATTGTTGAGATTGAGGTGATCAGGAGATTCAGTAAGCCTTCTGGTAATTTATTTCAGCAACCTGACAATGTGACCACAAGCTACATGTGATCAGAATGGGATGCTTTACAGTTATAGTTTCTGATGCATTTAGCTGACTGACTAACAGAAAAATCTGAGGAAATGAGGAAAAACGTATAAAGGGCTGCTTTGGGGCTGAGGTCTTGTGGGACCTATGGGAGCTGAGGTAAACAACTCTTGGGCATTTAGCCGACTTACATAAGAAACAGAAAACTATGTGAATGACAGCATCTTTACAAGAATTTCAGCTGTATTAATATAAACTTACACTTTACTGTTTTTACAAAAACATGGAATTTTAGAGCATGTGCAGAGCGCCTAAACCCATTTGAGTATACATGCAGTAATTCAACCCCTTACTGCATTACATGGGTGTGATTTCATCTGATTTTGGTCAGACTATACATACACGTACACACACACATGTTAAAGCAGATATTAAAGCGCAGTGTATCAACCTAACTCATAAAATATGCTAACGTTAACAGGAGTAGTTGTTATGGTTTGTAAGTGCAACACTGACTTTGCCACTTATGCTTGCTTCAATCACTTGATTACACACTGTGTGTACCACGAGCTGCAGTGGGCAACCAATAATAAAATGAATGAGGAGAGCCAGTAGTGATCATGACAACAAAGCAATGAATCAGAGCAATATATCTTTACTTTCTGATTATGTCACATTGGTTATGTTATAAGGCACAAATAAACAAACCTCACAGAAATGTGTAACATTAACAGATTTGAGTAAATGCAGTGCATGTGTACTTCTCCCTTTCACTGATCAGTATGCTGTGATCAGTGCTGCAGCCCTGACACAGCAGGAAGAAGAGATGCTGTAACTTCAGCTGACTTAATTTGCTTTACCTGCAGTACTGTAGTCCTCAGTGGAAATGTGTAAGGACCCAGGACTGAAACAGTCATTAAACTCCTTTAAAAACAGACTGTGGTGTTTCAGTTGGGGGTGCTTTTGGTTAGTAAGGCTTATGGTGCCGTTTGAGAACAATTACTGATTACACAATTTGCCCCTGATTTGTTGTAATGTTCCATTTTTTAACATTACTGTTTGTGTTTGAAGGATATTATGGATTAATTCCCTTTCGTTTCCTCAGATCAAAGTTTTTTCCAACTTTTTGTCTTTTGTGGTTTGTTGAACTATTACTCAGCCTCTCATTAGCTATAAAAATGTGACTAACTCCACATACAATTAGGCTGCTTGTGAAAAACCAAGCTGTACAGCAATATGTATACCACACATTAGTTATTTTAATGCATCAGTTTCCATGTTATCCTTGAGGTGGAAAATATTCCTAATATTTCCTGTCTGTCACTTTACATTGTTCCAGTTTGCTTCTATCCATCACATCCACTTTAGGACTATGCAATGGTAGTGTCAGTTGGCAGATGTGCTTTAATTGTTCCTTGATAGTGTTATTTTTCTCCTTTTGACTGGAATCCACCTCCGGATGTTATAAAAGTGAACACCTATCCTGTGCATGTCTTGGTTTCCTCTCATTTAATGATTACATTTTGTACTTTCTCTCCCCCTGCAAGTAAAGCCTTAGAGTACATTTAGGATTCTGCTTTATCCAAAAGTAGCAGGCTGTGTCTTTTGAGATGTTACTTTAAAAGTAGTTCTGCTCAAATCACATTTTACCACAGAGCCTCTGTAAATGAAAGAGAAAGTGAATTATTGCACTCGGGCTGAGCTCTACAAATCTGCAGACTGCCAGACTGATGGCTCTTTCTTTTGTTGCAGATCTATTTGAGTGATTACATTATATTTCACATTGTCCTTTGGTGCAGGTTCAGGGTACAGCACAGACAAGTCTGTCTCTCCTCTCAAAGTAAAGTGGGCTCACTGTGTCAAGCTTTTCGCCACAAATGCATCTGAACTAATGGAAATACCTCTATCGCATTATTGTATCTCATATCACCATGGTGGCAGACTGTAAACCATTAGATAATGCAGTGCAGTGTTAAATATACCCAGTGCACTTAAAGTAAAAGCAGGGAGAGGAGAGGGAGTTGACAAGGTGTCCTTAATGGTCTCAACTAGTGATCACTCAACAGTAACTTCAAAGCTTGTTGTATTAAGTTTTTCTGCTAAGTGAGTTAGTTTTCCTAACCTATAGCTAAAACAGGTCTATTGGTGTACTGTAGAGCTGTACTGGGGGCAGACGTGAAGAAAGAAAATAAAAAACAAGGACCTCTCTGCAGTCTGCTGATGATGTTATGGAAGTCTCATTTCCTTTGTAAAAGCACTGGAGTTCATGAGGTAGCGTTGCTTTTGTGCAAACATTAACGTTTTCCTGTAAGAACTCACTTGATTTGTAATTTATCCATCACAATAGTAGCTCACAGTAGGAGATAATTCCTCACAGACAAAGAATAAGCTTTCAGTATAGACCGACTGACTGGGTTTGCAGTGTTTTGCCATTTTTTCACCTTTACTGTTTAGTAATTAACCAGACAAAAGGTCAACCTGTACATTTTAGTAGTTCTCTGATAACAGATAAAAAGTTATGTTAGAATCAGTCCAACGCTTGTGATTTATAGGTTGTTATTTTGCCTCTGCTTCACCTTTCCACTGAGTTTTGACATTCTGCTTTTTCTTGTTGCTAACACACAGATGAATGGAAGTGATCACATTCCTCCACCTTGAATCTCAACTTAGCAGAGGAACGAACGAGCAGGCAAGGCATTATGCACCACCACAGAACCGCCTTGGTGGATCAGCACTGTTGCAGCTTTGATTCAAAGTAAAATGTTATTGATGAGAGAAACCTTGAAGACCAATTAAATTGTACAATTACAAGACAAGCCTACACAGAAAGATCTTTTCCACCTGCTTGGACAGGTTTTCTATTTTTGATAGCCATGAAGGAACATCTTATGAATGACTTCATTTAAAAAAAAAGTCTTTAAGACTGAAATTGTTGGTGGTAGATGACCCGGTGAACCGAAACAATCATTCAGATATGAATGGAAACTGGCACATTGTGCTGTATTTTGTGTAGGAAGGTTTGCTCTCAAAAGACCACAAAAGCTGAGTTTGACTGAGATCCTGGTTAAAGAGGATTGTAGGACTGTAGAGCTCAGAAAGTAAACTGGACGAGAGTCAGTTCTGCAACACAAAAGTGACTTCAGGTAAAGCTATTCCTTGTTTTAGTTACGCAAAAGTCACCATCACTTGCATATATCCTTCACAAATATCAAACACAAGACATATTTCTTTTCTGAAATTTATATTCTGATTGACTGATGTAATTAATGAATCTGAAGACTTAAACCTCAATCCAACAAGGTCCAGTCACTGTCACACATAAATCCAATTCATAATCATAGCAGTGGCAAAGTGTGTCCAGCCTTTAAGCATTGTGATAGTGTTTTATTAACCCGACTGTGTCTGATGTGCAGCGTCACACATCCGTGGAAAAAAAATATATCATGCTACTACTTTATCCGAGGAGAAATGTAACATATTTTCATATTTCAGCATTTTGGCTTTCAGAATGTTTTCAGAACCAATTTGGCCTTGGATTGAATGTGTATGTTTTTTGATGGCGTGTGCCATGTCACACATGGCACTTACAAAGTGATTGGAAACACAAAATTGAAAGCTCTTCGAGGACTGTTTCAAGGACAAGTTCTCTCGGAATAGACCTTTTTTTTTTTTTTAATGTGCCACTGAAAGCTTTTAAGGCAAAGATATTTTCTGTATCAAATGATTTTTACTTCTGGAAAGTCTTGACTTGAATTGGTTTTCAGTGCTTTTGAAAATCCATTTGTGACATTTGTAAGATTCAACATACTAATTGCCATTTTTACTTTGTGTTGTGGAAAATTGGTTGGTTGATAAGTTTGATTTTTCATTATACTTCAGGGAAAGTGCAAATGGACTGGGAAAGCTCACTTTGCTGAAAACCTTTTCAGCTATTCAGTTTAACTTCAAAATGAAGTATAATGTAGCTGTGGATTGTGTGAAATGCCTGTGCTGGTGTTTTTTCTTAGATGTCCGAGGTGGGAGTGAACAGCTTTTCAACACAACCCTTATCAGAGACACACACATGCTCAACTGGTCTGATGAGAAAGCTGTAGGTTCTCAGTGTGTTGTCACTTTCTGTTTCATATACTGGAAGGATTTCTTTAAGCCAGAAGACACAGATTAAACCATAAAATCACATTTAATATTTAGAAATAAAGTTATCTGAAATCAATCATTTTCTTGCGGGCTAAATAATTTATGCTACACTTGGATTCTTGAATGTAAAATCATCTGGATGCTAGGGATGCAGAGACGAACAGATAACATTTAACATTTAGGATCTAATTACATCTGTAAACTGACACCTGTATCGAAATGAATGTATCACAAACTGTTTGATGGCCTAATTCTACCATTAAAATGTGGATAAAAGATTTAGAGGCATATCCAAGAGTTGGAGCAAGACTTGTGCACCAATATTGGAGTAAATGTAAGAATAGGTTCACATAATTACTACACAGGTGTATGCTGACTGTGGAGAGCCAGCACACCATTTACATAGTGTCATGATCTGACCTGGTTTGGAGGTGTGTTGTGAGTTTCAGGCTGGGTGAGCAGGTTCCCTTGGTTACCTGGGCGGAGTCTGGTGGCTGCCTGCTGACACACCTGTGGCGCATCTACCAACATCAAGAGCCCTTCTTAAGGAGCAGCAGGAACACCAGTCTTCGCCAGATAGTTTTGCCATCTCTGTGGTAAGTTGGCCAGCTCAATCCCGAGTATTTGCGCTCTAACGTATTTATTACTAACCTCGTCTTGTTTCCTCGTCCCAGCTCTGCCTCGTCCTCCCGAGTCTTACAGATTTCCTGGTTCTCTTCGCATTCGTCGTGTCTCTCTGCATTCTGGACCTGTCTCACCTCCTGCCTGCTCACCCACTGCCACTCTGGATTACACCCTCCAGCCAGTCAGTCGCTACCTCTCCCTTCTGCCACCACTGCCTCAGATCAGATGCTCCAGCTGCACCGGGCCATTGTGATCCCTGTTTCCTCCAGCATTTCCCAGGACCTCCTTGTGACACCTGCTTTCTCCAGCGTTTCCCCAAGACACAAATCCAGCACCTTTTCTAGCCTCCCTTTGTACATAATAAAAGTCTCTCTGAATCTGAATTTGCTGTTGAGTCCAATCTGTGTTTTGGGAGTCACCCCGTGACACATAGTGTATACGCCCACAATAATTGGTTGAGACATGTATGATGATCAAAGTCGATGCAGTATATATTGCACCATCAGATTTAATGTCTGAATATTATTTGGATTTTTATAGAGGAAGGAACATAAGAGGATTGATTAAGTGCATCTGTGATCATAAATTTCTCATGGGGAAAAGGATGTCCATACAGCAGAGAACAGGTGCGCAACGAGATGACTTCATTAAAATGGCAGTGCTATCAGTCGGCTCCAAAAAATGGTGGAAAACAATGTGGAAATATGGCATTTTTGTCAAAGGCCGTCTCAAATGATTGCAGTCACGTGCTTTAAATGTCGATTGTGGCAGCCCAACTATGACAAATTTGAGTGCTGGTGAAATGTCAACGTGTCAAAGCTAGCAGAAGCAACGGCAATGATGCACACAATATAGACATGGATATTGCAAACTTTTTCCAGTCACAACTTAAACAAAACAATGCATTAATTACCAGATTTATTGCTAAAGATTTCTGATCTTCCATGTGGTTGAAACTTACACTAGTGTTGATGTGATGCGTACATTAGTGCTGTAGTCAAACTTGCCAACTAGGCAGTTCTTAATTAATGAAAGTGCACCAGACTTGTATAACAAAGTAAAGAATGTAGTGAGACAAGCTCAATCAAATTTTACTGTGCTATGAGGTATTCAAAATACTGTGGCTCCCTGGTCTGTTATTGAATGTAATTAGTTATTTAATTATTTAGCACATGAATGGAGATGGATTGTTCTATTAGATTAATTGCCTCTGTATCTTGCCTTTATTTGACCAGATGTGTATCAAATGATCTCATAAGGGATATATCTGAGATAGATTAGATATGCCCATGGTTACTTTTGGTTTTGCACATTGTCTGGTCACTTCCGGTTTTACTTTGTATACTAACTTCCCCTCTCGTTTCAGCTAACTTGCCCTTCCTCCTTTGTCCTGCGACTGCATGTCTCCCCTGATTACCCAAGTGTTTCCACCTGAATTCCCTGCATCCTCATTTGTATATAGTGTTGTACGTTACAGTCTACATTACTAGCCTCCGAAAACCTCATTAGATCCTTTGTGTTCTAAATTCCGACCTTGTGAAATTCCGCGTTTTGCATCTGGTATTCAGTCCTGAAGTCGAGCATTACTCCTTCAGTGTTTTGCTTTAATGTTTTTTCAGTAGATCTAGTTACCTTGGATAAATTTCTATAGCCTGATTTTGGTTTCCTCCTTTCGAAGAGTTTATTTTGTAATTGTTTATAGTACCTCCATTTAGGGAGAGTTTTCTTTGTTGCCTCTTTAGAAGAGAGCGTAAATTTAAGTATTACATTTCATACGATTTTTCGTTTTCCTCCCTGAGCGGAGTTGATGTTATTTTTGATAAAGTTGCATACAGACAATTGTCTCTGCTTTAATTATAGAGTTCAATGTCATAGATCGTTTCAGTGTTTGTTTCACTGAACAGAGACCTGTTAAGACATTTATTTATAATAAACTATCTTACTTTGAAACCTATCCTGCAAGTGTGTCCTGCGTCCTGCCATTCTCTTACATGAATAACTTCAGATTCTGAAATCAAGTTTATTATTCCCATATTAATCACTATATTATTAACAAGTCTCTCAGCAAGCATGATTTTGCAACAGCTGTTTCTCCCCCACAATATGTTACATTTCCAGTTTTTCTTTTTCTTTTTTAAAATTTTTTTTTACCTTTTTTCAGAGTGCAGCGGGCTGCCTCATAAAAATTCCTCCAACAGTCAAAATGTGTGCAACTCTCATCTCCTAGCACAGCCTTGTGTGTTTTTCCATATGGGCCTATGGGAGTGAGCTATTTCTGTATGATTAAGCTAAATCACACCTGTCATTTTGTTTTAGAAAAGTAGAGAAAAACATATCTGCATGAGACCTGTTCATGTAAATATTAGTCAGGTCAAAAACAGACAGTGTCTCGGTAGTGTCTATTTTTGGTTTGTACGTGTTTGCAGAACACTCTGTGGTTAATGCTCAGCTGTTGCCAATTAAAATTTTACAGCCTTTTGTTGCTTTTTGCACACAAGCTCTCAGCAAAAGACTTTGCCTCGGATAAAAGAAAAGGTGAGTAACACTTGGACCTGTAAGTAGTTGATTGTTAATTTAATTTTTTTTATTTTTTGGATAGGTCTGTCCAAGAAAAACAAAAGAAACAACTATTTGTTAAGTGACAGACATCCTGTAGCGATGATCACCCGTGTCTGTTGGAGAGGAGTGAACTTGAACTATAACTCTGTTCATTGTGCCATTTTACTGTAAAGTCAAGCCAAAATATCTGAATTTGGCTTCAGTTGTGAGGATACAAAGGTAGAGCTTCTGTCTCTCTTGGCAGATAACCTCCAGGATGTCCTGGACAGAGCCCCAGCAGTTCTGCTGATAAAGTTACAGCTGCACCCCAAGCCAGACAATGACATAAGCAAATAGATAAATTAAAAAGTCAATGGCTGGGTGTGCACTTAGTGACAGGAGCCAATGGGATGTGCACCACAATGTCAAAACTGTCAACTTAGGAAGTAGACTGCTAATTTTTATCTTATGTTTATCACTGTTGCTTGGTGAATGAGTTCCCTTTAACATTTAATCATGTCTTCAACCCAAGCCATTATTTCTCCTTGACTTTACCCACTTTTGTTATCTTAACTATTTACCTTGAATTTGTATTCCTGTTGAGACAGATTCATGTGGACAGCTGACGTCAGAATCACTCCATCATCAGCCAGGTTGGGGTTTTCTTAAGAAGATGCATTTGTGGAAATGACAGATTGG
The DNA here is from genome assembly GCF_036924035.1 of Leuresthes tenuis. Lineage (NCBI taxonomy): Eukaryota > Metazoa > Chordata > Actinopteri > Atheriniformes > Atherinopsidae > Leuresthes > Leuresthes tenuis. The sequence continues at coordinate 9,470,962 of NW_027325365.1, read as the reverse complement.
TGATAAGGTCCGTATATCAGTCTGAGCACCTCCCCCGACTGCAATCTTGTCTGTTCCAGTCCCTTTCTTCACTTCTCCTAAACATACTTGCTGCACTGATTAGCAACAGGGAAGCTGAACACTCAGCATGGACTGTAGACTGATATGAGCCTCTGACTGATTTTCACTTGATCTCTATCTTCTGGCGTTTAGATCCGAGCATCCTGGGATCGTGTAATCTGTTCATGTTTGGCAATAATAAATGCTGTCAACGTTTAGTCTCTCTCAGTAGGATCATTTTCAACATTGTCTCTCAGATTTACTTCAGATGCAGTTTAACTTTTCAAAGAGTCCCACTTAAAACCCTTTAAGGGCTTTTTGGTTTTGTCTCTCATAGAAAACACTGTCTGCAAGCAAAATTAAGACAATTTGGACCTTTTGGATAGATCCCGTTCATAATTGAACCTATATCAAAGAGTAAAATGTGTAAACATGTGTAAAGAGTAAACATCAGTAAGTTGTCGGTGACAGTATTTGTATATCTAAACTGATCAAATGTTACTAAGCTTTGTACCAGGTGAAAAGTTGAACCTACATTTATCATTTTCTGCATGATTAAACCTGGCAAAGCCCATTTTGAGGCCAAGCTTTACTTTGCAGAGTACATTCAGATTAATCTTATACTCTTCCAAATCGTTACAGCCAAATGATGGAACATATTGAAAACAACTTGAAGAGGGGGTGGGGGTGTAAATGAAAAAGTTTCTTCTGGCTCCTAAGGAAAAACTGAAATAACGAAAACATAAATTTCACACTTTACTCAACAAAGGCAGTATTTCAGTGACACAAGTTACTTAGCGTCATCTGGTTAATCAATTCTTCATTGTTCAGCTGGAAAATACCTGTCATTATCTTCTTCTTCTGCTTTCGGCCTCACCCTTTATTAGGGGTTGCCACAGCGGGTTGATCTTGGATCATCGATTTGGCACATGTTTTATGCTAGATGCCCTTCCTGACGCAATCCTCACCATTTATCCGGGGTTGGGACAGGCACTAGAAATACACTGGCTTGTGCTCCCTAGTAGCTGGGTGCTCAGACCCTGTCATTAGGTCGTGGTGAGTTACAGAAAAATAATTTTATTGATTTTTTCTGGATTATATAATAATAATTGTATATAACTATAAAAATAATTTCTTCATTTGGAACATTTTTATGGTTTATTGAAGTCTTTGAATTACAGCAAACCAAAATAAATGGACTTGTGCAAAAAAGGAATTGGAAATATTCAGGTGGATGAGCAATCCCATATTTCATCCATGTCTGGGCTGATTTTTGTCCTTGCTTATTTTAGAGTTTGGTAGAATAACAATAAATATTTAATTGAGCAGTTAAATTTTGGTTTTGGTTATTGTTGCTTCAGCCCTAATCTATGCTATTGTCCATTTTAAGTTGTGAGCTCGGTCATGGTAGATCTATAGCTGAGATTCTGCCAAAGCTTTCCCTCAACAATATAATTTTCGCACCAAAACTTACATGTTTAGACAGGTTTTTGAAATATGGATATACCCACTGAAACAAGTCGATTAAATCCTTTCACATAGCCAATAATATTTACCCTCAGTGCTCTGATGGCCACAATTTCAGTACCATTGACTCCAATGAGACAAGCATGTTAATACAAAGAGATGGCATTACACTTTATCTTGCAGGCTTTTCAACCACAGTTTCTGATATTTGCAGCTCTGTGAGGCAATAAGGCAGCTTTATTATGTTTATTATATCTGACTGAATCGCAAACGTCAGCCATCGCAGCAGAACTGAAAGTGAGCTGCCTGTCTTTTAGTAAAAGAGGTAAAAGGTCCTCTAATCTTGTCTTTTTGTCATAGCTGACATGTCAGTGTTTCTGTAAAGGAAATGTGAGCAGTGCCCATTCGTGTAATCCCTTACACAGCATCGTCATGTCATCCGACCACAACCACACTTATATATAAACATCTTTGACTAAAATCATACAAAACTGGGCTTGTCCAACTCCGATAATCCATTTGTGGTTCGAATCACTGCATGTATACACTCAAGACAAATGTGACCAGCAGCTCCGCACATGCTCCAGAGTTCCACCCTTTTCTAAATATTTGTGAGAACACCAACGGGTAAGTGTATATTAACACAGTTAAACTACCAATAACACTGCTCTCATTCAGATCTCTCATCAGAAATTGATTGAAAAGCAGCCCATTAAGACTATGTCTCAACTGGAGGCCACTAAAAGCATTTTCAGATTGCTGCTTTACTTTGATAAAATCACTATTTTCTACCCACAGCATAATCTGACAAAGCCTCCATTTGTGTGAATGTTTTTTTTCACACACTTCAGTGTCAGAGAGATTCTTGAGCTGACAGCTTTATTCTGTTCCCATGCATATGTACTGGGATAAGGACAGCAAGGTTGAGCTTGAACCTTGAACCATCTTTTTTCAGTCATGATATTCATAAACTCTTCAGATTTTACTAATTTTTACTAACATTTTTTTATTTTTATTGCAACCTCCTAATTTACTTGACTCAGACTTTATTGCTTTCTAAGATTTATAAGAACAAATTGTATTGTATGTAAGAGTGCTAAACTACTTTAAAATTATGTTTAAAAGGAACAAAAAGACTTGTGTGCCTGGACTAAGCGTTAAAATTCAGATGGACATCTTTGATGCATCGATTGCATGAACTCAGACGAAGATCAGAATAAAACAAAGGAGAAAGTTCTTCAGTTGTGACTATTTATCTGAAAACACAGATCACAATGATATTAAAAGGGTAGTCATAACCATAGACCTTTCTATAGCCTTTTACTCCTGCTCAACCTGAATGAGAACATTGAGATATATATTATGATTGCTGCATGTCTTCTTCAGAGGTTCTCCAGAAAAAGAGACCACTAAACCATGGATATTTTTTTTCATCCTGTATCCTGTGATTATTGTATATGTAGTATTTTGTGGGGATTACAAGCGTGAAAAATTGGTTTCAACTCCGGGATAGAATTAGTGTCAAATTCAGTGTCAAATAAGGATTTGGCAACAGCAAAGAGGGAGAGAAGAGTCAGTTTATGCTGCACATGTTGATGTCTCTTGAGAACATGCTGCTACAGACATACAGATTCATTTTTTTTACCTTCATGTCAAACAAGTAATTGCTATAAACATAGCTTGACATGAAGAGATGTTGAATAACTTGTACTTTATGATTAATAACCACACTGCATCTTTGAAGCTTCAGTACATTTGTTGTTCTGCTGCAGACTCACAGACGCCCATTTTTCTAACTTTGTTTGTCCATCATTTGCAGCAACACATTACTAACTCAGACTTGTTCATAAGGCATCAATAAGATGGCCTGCATTGAAATGACACAAGGTCGTGCTTTGTTTTGCTGCAGACAGCGAAGGCTGAGTTAGAATTTCACTTCTCAGCTTCTCAATCTTTTTTTACCGAGATGTGACTTGAATGAAGGTCAGAGTGAGATCATTGTACATCGCAGGAAAGAAAACGGTTGGATCACAATGGTGGTTTTCATGCTCTGTAGCTGTAAGGGACAAAACAAATTCAAGCTTTGTGTTGAAATAGGGCTCAGCTTTACTTTAACAACTCAAAAACAACTTAATTCAGTGCTGCTCTTTGAGGAGAAAGCTAATCTTCAGACCTATCAAGCATTTAGTGCAAAAGAAGAACCCTCACTTATCACCAGCAGTGCCAGACACATTATAAAATGTGTCTGGTGTCTTGATGAATCACTGATTGTAAAGAAATCTAAGCACAGACAGCTCTGTGCATCGTTTAATCTGCAGCATTATAGCAGGTGGCGCAGGTCAGATCCCTCTCAGCATATCAATGTTCAAGTGCAATTATCTGCTGATTCAGCACCCCACTCAACTTTGGATGATGATGACACTGGAAAAAATCTCTCATCTTTACAAGTGGGACCAGATGTTATGACGAATACCGCACACGACTATGAGACCAGACTTGGCGGATGGGAGAAACTTTGCTGCAATTAATATTCTGCAGCAATTATCCCTGTAATTTGTCTTGGGTGTATTGTATGACAGAGATGACAATGTTGGATTATTACAGTTTTGTTTTTTTTCCAGGAGATATTTCATGACTGTTTGTATTTAATTTGCTGAGTCTAAAACAAAGTCTTCTTCATTATAACTATTCTTAATTTATAGAAAATTAATTTGTGTAGAAAATGGGCTACATCATATTGTGGCACACAAACATTTGTCTGGATTTAAAGTAACACAAAGTAAAACTTTGCACCCTGTGTTGTGCTTTGGGTTTTATTAACAACACCCTAGGTAAATATACCAGTGTTCAAAAAAGAAAAGAAAAGTACATTTTGTTTTAAAGCCAGCCAAAAACTTATATACTGTAAGATCATTTTTTTGGCAAGTCTTGCATGGACTGCTCTTTTGAAATGTGTCCATAGATTTTCAATGATGTTTAGGTCAAGAGACTCTAAGTAGGTAATCTTTTTGCTGAGGTCATTCCACTTTCCATCTCAATCTTTCTTCTTCCAGAGATGCTTAAAATATGCTGGCAATGTGGATTGTCCCATAAGTGGTTTTAGCCTGTGAAAAGTATTAATGTTACTAATGACTGGATGCCGGTACTAGTTTACAAGTGGGACTTAAACCAGAATTGACCAACTTTATGTCCCTTCTTTTAGTTCTCTTTTCATTCCGCCTTTTCCAACTCTAAAAAAATGGTATGAATGTTTTATTTTTAATGAGAATGAAGTGCTAGGCTGCTGGCATGAGTGCAAGCTTGATTCTTTTTATGATAATAAAAGAAAAAATACTTTATGTATTTTCTGTCACAGCCCAGGGGACATGTCTGATTCTCTGTAATTCTTAGTGTCTGAGTCTGAGATTGTCTTCTTTCTGACCTATTCAGACAGGTCAAACAAGTGGGCCAAGTCCCTAATGACTGCTGGCACACTTAGTGCTTTTAATTATTTAAGAGTAGAGTCAGGAATATGTGCCAGGGCCATATTAAACAAGGTGGATCAGAGTCTTGTTGTGGGCTTGATGCACATGAAAGATGCTCCTCTTCTCATGTTACAGCCTGATGGATTTACACAAATCCAATCTGACAAGGATCTCCAGGGTTTTTCACAGAGACGTGCATGTGGTTTATCACTTAGGTTAACCAAGGCCAGATCATCCTCACATCAGGATCCACTTGTCATGGAGGAGACATTATGCACTCTCCACAATTTATAGAGTAAAACAACTATAGCATTAAATTTAGTTGTAAATTGAAGTAATGTGAATAATTAATAGATCCTTGCAACTCCTCCCCCAAAAAAGAAAATTCTGCATGCTTAGTTGTTGAGTTTGATAGAAAGCAGAAACGTCTGAAGAGGACATCACTGATTCACAGGTTTACAGATCAAGGCCACAAACATGGTCTGTACTTACAGACAAGAAAAAATACACTGTAGTTACACTGTAGCTAAATGAAAAAGATATGTCTCTTTTATATATGTTTCTTTTATTGAGGTTAAAATTGTATAGATTGACCAACACTATGCTTTTTGACAGGCAGAAGCAAGTTGCATTTTAGGTGTACGTTTCTTTTTCTTTGAGAGTGATATTGTATCAAGTCAGTGTCAGTTACATGTTTAAAGATACATGATGTGAATATGTTCAAGTTAATCTCTTGGATATAAAATAATCCCTTTTTTTTTTTTTTATCAAAACTTTATCTAACCAGATAAAATACCCAATGAGATCAAGACTTCTTTCATAAGGGTGACCTGGCCAAGAAAGGCAGCAGCACACGTAATGGTGGATAAGACCGATAGACAACAAGTACATACACAAACATTAAAGATACAAAGTGCAAGCTGTTTGACAAATAAAGTACAGAAGTTATTGTTCCGGTAACAAATTAAAAGTTCAAAATATAAAACACAGACATTGTTTGAAGAATTTCCATTGTCGTTTTTTTTTTTTTTTTTTAAAGGAATGGAAAGCTTTCAGTAGTTCTGACAGTTTCAAATGAGGTTGGAGATCATTCCATGCAGAGGGGGCGGAGAAACTGAAAGCTTACTTTCCTGTTTCAGTTTGAACACAAGAAGCAGAGAAATACAATACCTTTCAGTTCTCCGAAGAAAAGTACATAAATGGGTAGGAACCAAGTCAATAAGAGCCTTGTAAACAAGAGTCACCTGGTGTATATATCACTTTATGTTCAAGGAAGGCATGCCAGCTTTACCATTCAGTTCACAGTGGTGGTTGAGGCGGCTACAACCAGTGATAAATCTCAGAGCACTGTGGTAGACCGGAGTCAAGGACTGTAGGCAGCTGGTTGAAGCACAAATATACACAACATTACCATAATCAAGTACAGGCAAAAAAGTAGCGGATATCAGAAGCTTCCGAGCTCTGAAGGAGAAACATGACTTGTTTCTGTAATAGAAACCAAGCTTCAACCTTAATTTGGAGATACATTTTTTACATGAACTTTGAAAGAAAGCTCCCCATCAATAATTAATCCCAGGTACTTGTAATTGGTGACAAGTTCAAGAATTTTACCTGCGACAGTTCTCATTGTGGAGATGTTCTCAGAGGGAACAGATGACTTTGAAGTAGTGCAGATTTGTCTGGATCAATTGAAATAAGTTTTAAATGCTGATAAAATCCAAAATAAGGCTTTTTTCAAAGGCGGACTGCAGAAATTCAAATGCCAGAGAGATTGAATGTGAAAAGCAATAAATTACAGAATCATCTGCAAAAAAATGGTAGGAGGCATTTGATAAGTTTGTGCACAGATCATTAATGTAGGTTGTGAACAATATGGGTCCTCCTAAGACCTTTTGTGACTTCAAGAAAGGTGGAACTAACTCCAAAACTAACTAACTAAATAAAAATGATAAAACTAACTATCAGGACTAGCTGATCTTTTTAGGAGTCCAACTTTTTTAGCACCCTACGGACCTCAGAAAGACAGGTTCAGAATGAAAAGAACAGTCAACAGCCGGCTCATTATTTAAAACAGTGTTTTTAAAATGACTGTAAAAGGAATCAAACAAGTGCCCTGCTGTGATAAAATGTTCATTAAAATAGTTTAACATGGCACATTTATCAGTCAAGTTTACAGAATCTTTGACCAAAAAATGTGACAGTTCACTAGAAGACATAGCACCAGAAGCAGATCTCACATCATTCCAAAATCATTTAGATTTATGATGGTTTCAGATAAATAAAATTCAGATTTAGCCTTCTTAATGAAGGAGGTACACTTGTTGGGGAGCTGACGGAAAATGTTCCAATCAGCCTCTAATTTTTTTTTTTTGTGCCTTGGCCCAGGCATGATCTCTTTCTTTAAGGAGGTTTCCAATTTCAGTGGAAACCAGGGATTATTTCACCCTTTTGTCCTAAATTTACGCAAGGGAACATGTTTATTGATAAGCTTTAAGTATTCATCATGAAAGAATTTCCAGGCCAACTCAACATCATCAAGGAGGGAGATTTGTTTCCACTCAAAATTAGACAGATCGTGCAAGAAAGCCTGCTCATGAAAATGTTTAAAATCTCTTGAGTAGAATTTGTGGTTTTGTTCTGGGGAGTGTGAGCAAGAATGTCTTTACACTTTTCTCCACAAAAATTTGATCATTGTTCACACAACTGAAGTGATTTAAATTACATCCATAATTTACTGTGATACATCTGTTTGTTTCATAACCTCACCACTGAACACAAAATATGAGTAATGAGATTTTAATGAGCCCGTTTTCAGTGATAAAGCAATTGCATTTCAGATATTCACACTTGCAATACATCGTGTAGTTGAGATGTCCAGTTGCACGTTTTTGTACATCATAAACTTACAGGCAAATCTAGCCGAAAACAGCCAACTGGAGTTACACAAAATGTCAACCCTCCAAATGATGAACTACCTCGAGATGAATAGGGGATTTTGAATTTTAGCAGAGGAAAAGTTGCAGATGTGACTTTATCAACAGATGTGCTGCATTTAGAGACAGAGAAGATGGTGTCCTCCTACTCCCCAATGACACCAATGCAGCCTTTTTGTTGGCGTATCCTCTGAAGTGTAGCGTCTCACTTTGTGAATCTGTCCAGCAGCAGTTGATACAGAAGCACAGCTGTTAGCCTGTCACACCTGCGTTTCCACACTGCAGCTCTCTGAATGCATCAGCTCAGCAGTGCAGAACCACAGACAGGAAAGTTATTATCGATTCACGATGAGCAAATTATATTCTAAAGCTCACAATTTGGGGGGAAACACATTTCTTCTGACCTTTGTGATTATCTTCATCTACAGGTTGGGAGGTTATATGTAATCTCAGAAGACGCTGCTGTTTTGACATAGTAGAAGTAAGGCTATCCATTTAACAATCCTCACGTTTGTTTTTTTTATGTGTAGCTGTTTGTTTTGAATGGTCCAATTTTGGCTTAGTTTTATTTATTTATGCCATGTAGGATTTTCCTGCATCATTTAACATTTTCCCTGTGCAATTTATTTTGCTTTTACTGGGGGGAACACGCAAACAGTCATTACAGCAAGTATTGTCAGAGTATAATAAAGATTACTTCTTTGTCTTCGTTTCATTAATCATCCATAAAACAGCATTTTCATTAGCTGTTAACACTTCTGTGGTAATTGTTTTTATTTTTTTCTTCAGCTTGCTTTGCCTTAAAAACATTGTTGTGATGTTCAACAAAATTCAGGATTTCATTAAAGTTGTTCAAGTCTGACATTAAAAATGCTTTTTTTTTCAAAATTGGTACAACAAATTGGTGCATCAACGAATATGATAAATGACTAAAAGGAAATGAGTCAGAAACAGAGTATCCAGGTACAAAGACACCAACCCTCAGCCTCCGGTGAACAAGTCAGAGTGACTAATTGAGTTTGTCAGTCCACCTTGTTCCCGTTGTGGACTGATGAGTTGCTGTGAAGCGATGACAGTCGATTCATTAGAAACAGCTTTCTGAAATGGAGTCATTTCCTCAAAGAGGCATGTGCTTTGGTGTCACATAATGGCAACAATAATGAGATTTTCCTTAATGAGAAACTTTTTGTCGCTAGTGAGATGCAGACAGAACAGTTTCTTAATCACTTAAGCTGAATGGTAATGCCTGTGATCTGACTGGAAAAGCACAATGTGTCATTAAGCTTTTAAGATCTGAAGTTCATGATGTGTAGCCTTATTTATAATGTCTCCTTTGGAGTGGAGATGTTGTGAATTTTGTATTGAAATTTTGATTTTTAACACCCAAATATGCAGCTGGGGTATTTTCATTGCAAATTCTGACACATTAACAGGGCAAATCCAACTATGATATATTAAGCCGACAGTTCATTAAGTGTGCCATTCTAAAACTCTCGCTTTTTCTTCTAAACCCACTAAAACACACATATACCTCACTGTTCTTTCAGTAAAGAGAAACTATGGTGTTACAAAAATCGTGCAAAAACTACTAAGCTGAATGTCACGAAATGTGGTAGAGAAATATTGTCCGGATTTAATCACTTGAGTTAAAATTGCAAAATTCAGAGAATGTATTCACCACAAAAAATATATTCTCAGCTCTCTTTGATTAAAATAGAATAGTTTTGGTAAGCACAATTTTTTTCGAAGATTACAAATATAAATTTTGGGGGCATGGAAGAAGCTGATACACTACCTTAAAGGTCGGAGCCATTTTGGTACCCTAGGCAAGATTATGGTTGGGGGGCCATCCTCCCTCCTCATGGGGGCAGTGCTAGAGGCTCTGGGGCGCTAACTTTAGCATTTAGTGTGTTGATACAATGAGATAAACGAAGCAGCTCTTTTCTTTGACAGCTCTTCCATTTGTTTGTTCACCCTGTATAGAGTAACAGTCTGATAATCAAAAGATCTGTGTTATGACCCCTGGCTTCCTCTGTCTGTCCTTGGGCAAGATACTGAACTCCACACGACTGCTGATACATCCATTGTTGTACGACTGTGTGCGACACAAGAAAACAATGCATCGAGAAAGACTGTAGGAAGGGCTGTATGAATGTGTGCAAGAAAAGGATGAATGTGATGTGCAATGTAAAACATATTGAGTGGCCCAAAAGACAACCACACTACAAAGTATAAATACAATCCATTTCATCTCTTAACCTGCTGGTAAACATCTGTTTTCAGTTTAATAAGTTAAACACTGTTCCTGCCTGCATGATTCAGTTCCGTTAAATTTTATTTATATAGTGCCAAATTACAACAAATATAATTTCAAGGCTCTTCAAAGATACAATCTATTGAAGCCAATCAGATTCCAATCAATTGTAATCCAATCATAATCCAGTGAATTAAATCACAAATTAGTCCAATCCATACATTCAAAGCCAATTAAAATATATAAATAAAATAAAATAATTTAGCCTAGTTAGGAAACAAACTGGTTGCACTAAAACTTCTCTCTGATAGAATCTCCCATCCTGAGCATGCTTGAGGCCACTGTGGATCCTGTCTGCATCTGGATAAAATATGAAACTGGAAGAAAATGGATCAGCGTTACTCCTAGCTATGCCTACTTTTGCACTTCTGACTTTATTTCACATTCAGTTGACCCTAAATTTCCCTCATGACTTTTTGGAAACTCCTTAACATTTTCTGTATTTACCATTTTGTGCTAACTATACCGGAGACTTTCCAAATATTCATTTTTTTCCTCTCTAGTATTTGTTGATGAATTTTTGTAGGACTAATTAAAATATTGACTCTTGATGCTTTTTAGATACTCAAGATGTTACTTCATTAATATCGTACAAACTTTATGGTAATCTATGCAAAAGTTGACAAGATTTTCCACATAAAATGACATTGTGAGAGTGCTAAATAAAAAGTTATTGGGTCACCAAAGCGGGTTGAGTTCTGCCTGTAGGGACTAACAGCTTTTGTATAAATTTTAATACCAAATTAATTCAATCATTAGCAAACATTAAATACATTTCAGTTCAAACTAAGTTGACTGCTTCCAGAGTTTAATTTCATCCCGTCTCACATTCCAAGCAGCACATTTTATACTGTTGTCATGAAACTTTTTCTGAAAAGTAATTTACGTAGGTGTGTCCATGTCTGAGAGATCACACTTGACAGGCAGATGGGTCCACACAGTTTGATCCATCACTCTCCAGTGGAGCTGCTAAAACTGGCCGACACATGAAGAGAGTTGTGTAGAAAGTTAATTTGCTGCAAACACTCAGTGGCACCCGTGTCTCCTCGTTGGAGAGAGGCACATTGGCTGAGATATCAGCCATCATTTAATCAGCCTGTTGGAGCATCTGCTCTCTGGTTTTTAAATAGATCATGTAATGAGGTGAAGATATCTCCTCTCCTCATACCGGTCTTTCACAGCAGGCTACAGAACAAGCCACACTATATGTATGATTTACAGGTGCTTGCAGAATTCAGCTGGGATTTTGTGATGAAGGTCGTGATCTGTACAGTGGCCAAGTAGCAGCTAGGAAAAAACTACTTACCAAATGGCAACTGGAACAAATGAGAAATTGAATGAACTCATGCACCAACTTATGGGAGAATATTCATCTATGTTATACCTCAACCTAATGTTGGACCATTTTCTATCACGATGGCACAGAGAGAGTTAATCTACATCTGTCTCTTGTTGAACAGGTGCTGTGAGACAGTCCAAGTGAAGCTTGGCTTCCATGTTTTTTAATTTTTACATATGTTGGTAAAGAAGGCCTTTCATTTTATTAGAGACATTGATCAAATATTTTACTTTGAACTAATCTTTAGATAATTAACAAAAGGAAAGGGTTTATTTCTTGAGGTCATCTTGAAGAAATGTCTAGCTTAGAATGAATGCACTATTTAAAATGAGATGAAAGGTGAAATCCAGATTTGGAACTCTTACTGCAGTGCAAATGCTCAGAGACTAACCTTTTTGTTTTTTTAGAATACCTTGAGGAGACCCTGGTGCATAATCACCACCTTACTTTATTTGTTGTTGGCTTGCTATTACAAGAAGTTCATTAAAATACTTAATTTAATGAAAACTATCTTGATCAGCAGATCTTGTTGCAGAAAAAAACCCAATCTAATCAGTGTGTTCCTCTGTGAACATGATTAAAACACATTAAAGCTGATTATAATCTTCCTTTACAGTGCAAAGTTTAAAAAAAAAATCTGTTTCTTATCCCTTTAGCTGTTTTCATCAGCCTGGGGCCAGATGCATAAATCATGAGTTAACACAAAAACTTTGAGCTAAAATTTGACGAACAAATGCATGTGCATTTCTGCCTGTGTGTAAACACCATTTGTCCTGAAACTACACACAGTTCTGTGCATCAGAGAAATATTCAGATTCTTTCCTGTCTTTATTTTAAGAAACATTATTATTTAACCGTATCCGTATTAATCCGTATGTCCATCTTAATCTTTTAAGACATGTGTTTTGATAGCAATCCACGTAATGCAGTGTTGATATTTTAAGTATTTCTGTGAGAATGAATTGGTTTTCCCACATGCACTGCAGTCTTGACACTGGCAGTGAATTTGAAAAAAAAACATTAATGTCCCAGTCAGTTATAATGGTCTTTGTGTGGATTTTAGACCGGTGTATGTAATGTCTTATTGAACCCACGTATGAATAGTGCAGGTAATTGTTCTGAGAATTCACTACACTGTGTATGTTGGTGATGTTTACAGCTTGATGCTTTTTTTTCCTGCTTGTCTTTAACTTTCTACATTTTTTTATCACTGCAGATATCTTCAATATATTAATTGTTATTATTTTTAAGAATGTGCAGCATCCATAGCAATTTAAACAACATACTTTTGGTGTTGAGAATGCATTTACATAGGCTGATCATCTTTAAAAGTAAGTTTATGTTTCCTGAGTGGCCAGCTCATCCTTTATAGTGAAGAGATGAGTCCCTATTTGGACAGACATGAAGTAGCAAAACAAATTATTAGTATGTAAATGGCTCAGATTTTCTGCCCTTCTGGTAATGCTTAACTTTGACTGCAAGATGTGATTTATTTATTTATTTTCTTTTGGAGAAATAAGTCAGTCATTGTGGAAAAATATGGATTAGATATGAATTTATATATTTTAAGTGGGAACAATATTCCTATAAATATGATAAGCTGTTGAGCTTGTTTTAAAGGTTTTAAAACTGTGTTCAAATACCTCAAAGTACATGTACATCTGCACTGCATCTTAGGCCACAGGGACACTATGTGGTCAGCCTCAGAGGACTTAAACTTTGTCTTTCTTTCTTTGGGAAGTGTTGAGTATGATTAATGAGATGTTTCTTAAGAATGTCCCATCAGAGAAAACCATAGATCAAGTGTCAAGGATAAACCACCTATGAGAGCAGATACATCACCACTGAGACAATTATATTCAATATTTCATCATGAGGGCCTTCAGTCTGCCTGAATAGAAAAAATATGACCTTATAACCTTAAATTCTCAGGACAGCTAGATTATTGGAAAGTATACTTTAAAGCTATGACAAAGACAATATTTTATATGAAGATACACCTTGTTTAATATCTAAGGTACTTTCTTAATGCCCACACCTCTATTAAATGCAGCTTTTAGTTTAGATTCACTAATACCATATTTGGAATAACATAAAGCGCCATGATGTACAGAGCTGAGATTTCCTGGTGTGTGTGTGTGTGTTAATGATCCTGGGTTCCTGTTCGAGTACACTTCTGTTCATAGATGTGTGCAAGTGCACCTGCTGAAATCTCCGAAATGAGAGATGGAGAGTGAAAGAGAATCTATCAAAACCATTTAACCGCACATAATAGACTCTCCAGACTGCAGGCTGAGTCTCTCATCGACATCATCTTAACATGGTTGTTACTCTGCCTCATTTAATTTTACGAGGAGTATTAGCTGACTGCCTCAAAACATTTTCAGATATACCATGTAACGCGTTTGCCATTTTTTTTCATCTGTCTGAAAGTAGATTCCCCTGTAAAGGTTAATTCTACGTTCTGAGGGAATTTTCCACAAATACCCCTTTTAAGTTTTATATGTAGGGGATACAGTAGGAATTATTAGCAGCTATTAATCCATCTTTCCATTTTCTATATCCACATTTGGATGATGCCAGAGTACCTGGAGAGGACCCACCTTTGCATGGGAAGAACATGCAAACTCAGCACAGAAAAGGCCCCAGCTGGGATTTGAACCAAGAACCATTGCTGTTAGGCAACAGTGCTAAGCACCACACCACAGTGCAGAGACAGCCACTAATATTTTATAGAACTCTTTCGTAAAGTCAATAATTGTGGGACAGCACCTGGTGAATTGGAAATTAATACTTAGCGCTGACCGTTACAACCAGAATTTATTACATTACACAAACAAAAACTACAATGATCAGAAACTTCAAAACCCCTTCAAAAATTAAAGCAACATTTATAAATATTTGGAAACATTAAGTAAGAATTATTAACACTTCCATCAATAAACACTAGGTCTATCAATTATATTTACGTAAATTTTAGGATTTATTTCATTTTATCTTGTTAATTACTAACCCCACCTCAGCGCATACACACAATGTTTTCAACTCACATAATTCGTGGTTGCGAGGCTTCTTGTACTCAGGGGCATCTGTCAAGTTCCCCTGAGTCTGAAATTCAGTGAGCTTTTACTGTCATGTAAACATATGCGCCCTAGTTCTACTTAAAAGAGCCAATCCGACAGTAGGTGTGTAATTTGTGTTTAAAGGTACCAGATTAGCTGAGGATGGTTAGTTCCATGTGAGGTCCTGTGAGTTAAACATAACTAACATCAACTCAGCAACAGATTCACAACAAGAAACTTGTTTGTTACCACAGTTTTTAAAATATATATGTTAAATGTTCTATATAACCAAAAGTTTAAAATACCATGGAGCTGTACCAGTCAGTTCCTGTAGCAACAAAATGTTCTGCCTAAACACACTATCAGCAGCAGAAAGTCATCTAAAAATATATCAACTAATTAACAGAATGAATTCACGTGTACTTTGATTTAAGAAAGAACTGAAAGTATGCACTGTAAACTCATAGTTGAAGAGAAACCATTCAGTCACTTCTTTTGTAAATTAATCTAAGATTTGTTCAAGCAGCTTTATGAAAAATATTACTACATCAGATTAACTTGAAATGTAATTTATAATCTGGGATTTAAGATGTAACAAGCTGTAAACGGATTAAAGGAACCATAAAAATGAGGACGTCTGCTTGTTTTGTTGGGGAAGCTACTGTGAAGTTTTGATTGACAGCTGATGGAGGGTGCATTACAGACTGAACTACTCAGGGTAAATTTGCAATTTGTGATACTGGTCTTTAAAAGTGGACCTGACTTGACAGTTTTTAAATTAAAGCTGATTCATTTCTGTGTGTTTGAGTGACTTTCTGTAGGACACAGGGGTTCAGTACTCACTCCTGGCATTTTTTCCTGTCTATTACCCCTGCAGTTCATGCTTCTGTAAACTTTTCTCCTGACTGATTCAAGCTAACATTCCTTTCAGCCATGAAATCCCAAATTGCAGGTTAGTTTACTTCAGTCAAACAACCCCCCTACTCACAGACTCCATCTGTCTCTCCTGCTGACATCAGAGCAAGTGCACTGTCGGGGTCAATGATAAATTGATATTCTGGATCACACAGACCAGTCCAATCCGCCCTGTATATCTGTAGTTGGAGCTTTGAGGTATTATAGTTATTACAGTTGCTAACAAACATTTTTCAGTTTAGAGGTCACCTACTTTCAGTTTCTTTACTCAGTCAGTGCATGTCAACTCTGAGATAGCTATTCATTGACCACTTTCATGACAAGTTTGATTTAAAAAATATCTTAAGTTAACTGCCTTTCAGTGTCGTAGACATAAAAATATTCAACGAAAAATTGAAAGTGGAGTCTCATGATTAAAGCTCAGTGAACAGACAAACTGAAGTGGATTTCATCTTCAGCTGGAGACCTGCCCAGCTGTTGCTCTTCTCCTTTCATGTTTTTAAATGCCAGCGAGATGCTGTACTAAGCCTGATTTTTAACCCTGATTGATTCAATGGACTAATTTCAGAATCCGGCTTAGTTTTAATTCTATCAAAGTAGTGAGCAGTAGTTAAATTGTGTTATTTCTACTGAACTAGCAATGTTGTGCTCGGGGATTATGCAGTGGCACAAACCCACTGAAGTGAGTTTATGATCCATGATGTTAAAGTATATGAATAGAATTGTATTGCCATGATGTGAAACACGGCAAGTATAAAAGCTGCCATTTTTGGTTTACGCTAACACATTCTGCAAAATTAAGCAAACATTTATATGCAAATATGTATACCGTTGGAATGACTTTCGTCAAAATGGCAAAAAATCTGAAATGATTTCCTGATCAAATACAACATTCTGCAACAGCAAAAACATGCAGACATCCTATGGGAAGTACTAATTTGCAACAATAAAAAGATTTAGAAAGGGACATGATGTTTCATACATTACATAAATCATGTTTTAAGACTGAGATGGAATGGAATGAAACCTGCATGGCATGCAGTATTTCTGGAAGTATTTTATTATTTTACTCCGGACTATGTTGATCGTACAACTTTTATAATTTTGACTTCCTGAGAGCCCCTCCAATTTGAACATTTCAATCTCCCTTTATTTGCTGGTTTGTGTGCAACTTTGGACTTTTACTTACTGTATCGCAACAGTGTTGTTGAATTTGAATAAAAATGTATTTTTGTAGTTGTGTTATGTAAATGGGTGTTGGTAGTTACATTAAGTTGAATTGCAAATGTCAAGTGTGCCATGAGTCTCATAGTTTTTGGCAGTTTTGATCAGTCCTCAACGGAAATGTGCTAAGCTTGAAAAAAACAACAACAATTGAGCGGCAACTCTGCAGATCATGTAAAAGCACAAAACTCAAATGTTTTATCATATCACAGTTTATTTTAGAGTTCACTGTTTTTTCTGTGCTTGATGACAGTTATTATAACCAAACTAAAGGCTATAAGTTAAGGTCTGAAGAAATGCCAAGCTTGCAGGGTGGTCAGTCTTTTTTAGACAGGACGGGCCACCTTTGTCCTCCGGGAAGACGCTTTCCCATTAAGTCGCTCAGCACTTTCACATTACAAAGGCCACAAAACTCCTCATATCTCCAGAGACATTGCAGACGTGGCAGTTTGCCTTCCCTCTTTTCTCTTCAAAGTAGATTACATGAAAGAAAAATCACCCCACAGATAATGCTAATTTGCAGGTAATTGTAGAAGTGTTGAACTCTGCAGAAAGTTTCATGCAGATGATGAAGCTTCCAGCTTTGTGTCTTTTACTAGATGTCATTAAGACTGAAGTGAAAAGAGCTTATTTATTACTGAAACCCAAATCCATGCAGATTTTCAGTTTGATTCACTTGAATTAAAACTGTCAGATTATTGATCATGAACGGCTGCCAGTACTTCCTTGAGCAAATTACAGGATTGTGACTAACTTGTTGGCCATTTCTCATAGTTACAGGTACTGCCTGCTTTGAACATTATCTGTTTTTGGTCATTGCTGTCGTATGACTGATATGTGTTTTTAAGATACATGTTTTCCTTCTGCATCTCATGTTACATGCTGCGGGCTCCTCTATTTTGGCAGTGACATTACTAAATGAAAAAACATGAAATAAATATCAAGTCACATCAAGTGTACTCTCATGTGCTTGCAATGCACAGCTATTTGACAGCAGTGTGACAACCTTTGAGATGATGCCAGATTCAATTATCACTGGAGTATTCCACCAGCCTGAAGTAACAAAATCCTTTGCTGATCACAAATCAAATCTAATTTCTTTTCCAGAGGGCATTGACACAAGCTTGCAGTCTGACTGTGCTCTGCAAGATAAACCCCTGTCTTATGTGTCTTGGTCCAGTAAACATTCAGAATAGACTCTTTAAACCCCTTATCAAAGCGGACAGGTTTACCACTGCACCACTGTGTGCTATCAGAGTTGTGAGGCACCCTGCTAGTGTTCATTACAGACACAATGTGACCATCTCTCTCATGGCCTCTGTCTGTCCCTGCAGGCACAGGAGGCCATCATGCAATTACCTACCTCAGGCCTGAAGTTATCCCCAAACAATCAATAACTACAGTTCACTGGCTGGGGTTTCGAGCAGTGTCATAGTTCTGACTCTGAGTACTACAGCAGGTTGCACACGTGGGCGAAATCTGAAAGAGGTAAAAAACATGGATACATTCAGTTGCCAGATAGTGATAGATCAAGATCTAACTTACTTAGCTAAACAACCAACCTAACAGAGATGCACTGAGCAATTGGCAGGATTGCCAATGATGCATCACAGTGCTGGGATGAGTAACTGCACTCACGCAGTTACTCATGCAGTCACAATTCTGTGCAAAGTATTGAACCAACCTTCATTTTTTGAGGCTAATATAGGTGTGTCACGTTTTAAAATGTAATACAGTATGTAAAACCAGAAAACCAAACCAAAGTTTGTACCATTCTAATAAGCTTGAAAGTCGACATTTGGTATGAGCACCTTTATTCTTTAAATCAATCTGAACCCTCTTAGACAAGCTTTATTTTGATTTCTTAAAGTAGACTTCAGACTTCTTGAAGGACATCCCAAAGCTCATCTTTGGGTGTTGTCTGCTTTTTGCTCCATTCTCTGTCAAGATGATCCCACACTGCTTCAGTTATGTTGAGGTCCGGGCTCTGGGAAGGATTTATCACTCCATAAGACCTATTTCAACGGATTTTAAGTCCAGTTCTTGTCACTCGGCTTACAGCCTTTTATCTCCATTTCTCTTCTTTAAGAATGGCTTCTTGGCAGCCATGCTTCGATAGAGACAATTTCTGATGAGGCTTCAGTGAACAGTAGGTGAATCAACTAAAGGTCCAGATGCATCTCTCAGGTCTTTGCTTGATTTTTTTTTTCATATTCTGAGGGTTGTTACTTCAAATACTTTTCCTCAATGTTTCCAGGTTACTCAGTTTTTTGAAGGTTGCACTGCACACCATGCCAAGATATGCCAAATTTTTGGCTAGTAGCTCTCTGGAAATCACCTTGTTGGTACAAAAATACAATTATGAGTTTGCAAAGCTAAGTTGTCTTTCTTATTATTTTTTACTGATTCATTTGAATTGATTACAGTAAGTGAAATTAGAATATGCAGAAAAAGAAGCTATATTATGTTGTTCTGATATTTTACTGATGTGATAGGGTGGAAGAGGACAGAAGTAAACAGTGAGTGGTATGAAAATGCAGTGTTTTGAAAGCAGACATGGTTTTGCATGGTTTTATGTACTTGTCAGAGAGCTTGAACTAGATAAAATGCAATAGAAAAACTCTCACATTTGATCTGATTTGATATTTTTGCATACTTTTTTACATGTGGATATTGGTTAATGAATAGTTTCCATTGTAACCTGTATGTGTGCATCTATGGCGACAGCTGCGTTTATACGCACACACACACGCACTCTCATATGAACATAATTGTAGCAAAACAAGTGTTGTTTCTGATTTGTGAGATATTACAATAAATAAAATGATACTGTGAATGGAGTTCTGCCTCTTTTGTTAGATGATATAACTAAGCTGCATGAAATCAATATTTCATTATCACTTCATCATCTGCCAAAATAAAACAAATTCAACTTGACAGCATCTGCGTGAGATAAAATTAGTAACGACAGAGAGAGTTGGAGGCACAATGGTTTGTGATATTCACTGATGTGCAGGCACAAAACAGTCATGGTGCAAACCAGCCTCTGCATCCCATAAAATACAAATTCAAAACTCCAAAACTGTTGGCAGGCTTAACCAAATGTAGCTCAGCTATTGTTCATGAGTCATTGGCGAAATCCTGGGTGTGTTTGTCCTGTAGTGAAATTTTTGTTGCTCAGCTGTTGTATCCTTTGGAGCCTTTTTTTCCATTACCTCCAGGCTTAATTAGTGCATTTCCTTCACAGTCAACTAAACACGCAAAAAGTAAAAAGTCTTCTTTTTGAGGATTATATTATTCTATGAGACATATTCTGTGGTTAAGTGCAAGACCCTTGAATACGTTAACAATAGCACAACATAAAATGTCAAGGGCTGTTATTTCTTTATATAAAAAAACACATCTACAGGCAACATTTCAGCCCTGACTTTAAAGCGAGCTGGCAGCCGTAGTAAATCAAAAACAAGGCTGTGGTCATTATTTCCACGGCGTCGCTTACAGGCGGCGAGTGTCTCCTCCCTAAACACAACCAACATGTCCTGAATGCTAACGCACAGTCTGTGTTACAGATGATACAAACTGAACTGTTCCGGTCATGTGTAACAAATCACACTCAAATGGGATTTCAGAAGTCACAGCACAGATGTGACTCTTGATTGTTGTCCAGTTCATAACATTTACAGATGAATGGAGCTTAACGTAAACTCATTTGAAGAATTAAATGATAAAATGACAATGGAAACTGAACTGTTTATTACGTGTAATATGGAATTTACTCTTGTACTGCTGTTTGCTGAGGACTACTTTAAAGGCTTATATATTAATATGTAAAAGAGTAGAATGAATTTGGAATTTTGTTTCAGCATAACACTACTTCCTGTAAACACTACGCCTGTTGTTTACAAGCGCTGAGAACACTTGAGGCAAACTTTCCCTTAAGCTCCATGTCTTCAGTCCTGGCACTCTTGCAAACATAAATATCTAATGATTGCTCTGACTACGACTGGAATCATGTGGTGTTCTATCTCAAATACAACAGATTTTGTTGTTATCATATTAAACACATGAGCCACAGGATGTTTCTCGCCTAAGCCCAGAGGTACATGTATGCCACACTCACACATTTCTGGGTGTTCTTCATCATGAATTAAGAAGACACAAAGATCGTAATGTGTTCCAACTTTGTAATTGATTAATGCAACAGATGAGCTACGTGTATATACAGATTATAGATATCTAATATCTGCTGGTAGTTCCATTCCATGTGTTTTATCATATTTAAAGCTTCTAACTTACCAAATAAGTAACTTAAAAGTGCGACAGTAACTCATAAATAACAGCTAAGAATAAATGGAGTAAGCAGCACAAGCAGCTACCAAATTTTCATCGAAGCGAGCCGTCCTTAGAGTTGGACAAATTACAGTGGTCTCTGCGTGCAGCAGCCTGTGACATGAGGCAGCAGAGACTGTATACAAAGTGCTACACGAGGAGAGATGCAATCTCTGATACATTTCATGTTAGACAATATGTTATGTACTGTGATTTTCAACTACATACATGGAGCATTTGATTTCTAAGATTTTTTTTTCTCTTAGTGAGATTAAGAGAAAGACAAAAAAAGAGAGAAAGACATACAATCTAATTTTGGTTTTCACTTATGGAAAAAAGATTACAAAAAAGTTAATGTATGTTGTCTGGTTTTGTAAGGAAAGAATCAGCCAAAACTGTAAATCAGAATCAACCATAATCTGTTTTAGTCTCTCTATGGACATGTATCGCCATTTTAGGCTGAATCTCTCCCCCACTTTCTCCAACAGTATAGTCATACATTTTTTTCTGTCATACTGAGCGTTTATAAAATTTCTACTATGAGCAACAAACATGTACATATGTGTATATATACTGTATATGTATGCAGTGTTTACACAGCTGATGTGGAGACAAGAATTTCAGTGCGCCTGTACTAATATGTATCAGAGCAAATCGAAGAAAATCTATTCTTGAACCTTGAATCTTTACTGTTGCTCTTTCAAAAAAAAATTTTTTCAACCCCTCTTTTAGAGTTAGTGTGAGGAGATGAGGAGGATCATCGTTTGAGCACATACACACACTATTTAAATGTTCAGAAGTGTGGCTCCATCTCGGGACTACTGATGACTGACGATGCTCAGTCCCCACACAGGCAGCAGCTATTTTCAGTTTTTGTTTGAAATTGCTCAGAGAAGGGGGGATTTAGGGATTTGAAGACTGCAGGCAAATTTTGCCGTACCTACTTTTCAGCCTTTCTTTGCCTCAGTATAGGTATTGGCGGTGGTAGAAGTAGTTGTCATAGCTATAAGAACCACACAATAAAAGCACATAAAAACAGTATTTTCAGCATTATTTTTTTTAAAAATGAATGGGCTGGTGTCCAAACTTTTGACTTGTAATGTACATTTACTCAACATATGTTCAATGGCAAGCTTTTTATTCTTAATCTATGTTCACTACTTCGATGAAACGCCATATTTTGCTTTATTTTGTAGCTTTAATCTGTGATATTCAGTCTTGTTACGATGTGTCATTGTAACACAAAAATGTATTACTTACATCTTATGGCTTTTGCAGCAGAGAACCCTTTTCTCCTATCAATGCTCTCTGGAAATGGCCCTTATTGTTGCACGAAAAGCAATTAAAAGCACATCATTGTGTTGCAGTGTAGCACAAGGTATCATGGTATGTTTTTAGAATAAATACTGTCACTACTTTTAAGTCAGACCCATAGTGCTGCCCTGCCCTGTCTTTGTAAGATATTTTCCCAACAGAGCACTTCGCTCCCAAACTGCAGGTTTACTTGTGGTTCCCAGAGTTTCTAAAAGTTGAATGGGAGGTAGAGCCTTCAGTTATCAGGCCCCTCTATTGTGGAATGAGCTGCCAGTTTGATCCTCAAAACATCCCATAGTGTCCCATGGAGTCGTTCCTTTCCACAGTCGCCACAGGCATGCTCAGGAAGGGAGATTGGACTGAAGACAAGTTTCGGTGCAATCTATTGGTTTCCTTAGCTAGGATATTGTTTTTGAATTGGCTCTATATGAATTAATTGGTTTATTTTTAAATTAATTAACTGAATTCCAGTTGGCTTGAATTTGACTATATTATTTAAGTGCCTTGAGATGACAATTGTAATTTGGCGCTATATGAATAAAACTGAATTAAATTGAGTTGAATTGAATTTTTCAAATATCAAGACAAAAACTAAGATAAATAAAGTTATATGCCTTTTTACCATTTGATTAAATTTGGTCAGTGATAAGATACCATTGGATAACTTAAGAATAATTGTTTAAGTTTCTGTTCAAAATTGTTAAATATATTTGATCTGACAGGCCTTCTCAATTGTAATGTCTAAAAGACAAGCATTAAGTTATTTGGAACTATATATTGTTGACATACTTGTCCCACCTTTGGGATCCCATATGTTTCAGAATTTTATTTAATATCTGTTGCAGTATTTTGTTCTATAATCCTTTAAAATACTCTAAGTTTTGTTAACAACAAAAGTTCTACGAATTTGAACAACACAGGGCAGGCGGTGGGTAATATTTTGAGGCAGAATTCTGCTCTTATCTGTTCTGTTCTGATGAGAGAATGCAGTTTTTCTCTTTAAGCATCTCTCACCTGTTATTATAAGAATAGCTTACACTTTGATTTTTTTCATGTAGCCATCACCACTAGCACGTTGGTGTAAAAAGGCAGAAGCACGTTCAGCACGATTAGTGTTTCTGAACTAATACTCATACAAAAAGTAAGAAAAAGATTAACTGACCTGCAAAACGCCTGAAGTTAAAGATGTGAACATTATGTTAAATATTTTATACAAGATGGGTATTACCTAGCCAGATAGGTATTATACACCCTTTTTAAAATGTTGAAAACCTTGTTACTGTTGTAGCTTTGTTCTGTCATTCATAGTAAAGTTGATACAACTTTCATACAATCTTCAAATGTTGTTCCAGCAATCTACAGCCATGGCTTCACTTCAGAATTCTAAGCAGACTTGTAAGAAAGGAAAATCACTTCTTTTAGATATTAGATATTGGTTAGCAGGAGAAAACCTGTTCCATGTCTTCCTCATCACACAATTCAGAATCACAATTTTGCAAATGAAGATTGAAATACTGTAAGTGTTAGACAAATTAAATTGTGTCTGTCCAACTGTTGCACAATGGTGAATTGTTTGTGTTTTAGGCTTTTGTTGGGTGAGGCATGGATCATTTCACTGGTTGAGTAAAAATCAGATTAAAGTCTGGGGTAGATATCACACCATTTGGTAAAAAAGCTCATGATGATTTGATTTCTGCAACAGAATAAAGTTTCTAAATACACCTCAAAATCCATCACTGCTTCTACTACCTGTGTCTGAAATCTCTGGATAGACATCCTATTTTTTCTTTTTTTTTCTTTAATTGCAGTTGTTTGTGGTTTCCTGGACAAAATTTGGAACACTATTTGTTTTCTTTGTTTTTATGTACTTAATGCAGAAGGGCTGTTAAGCTTTCTTGCTGCTCAATGTTCTGCCAGCTTGTCACTAACTGCGACTGATGTGGGAGTGTGTATTGAACTTCGGGAGTTTGGAGGAGCAGTGAAACAGCTGCATGCTGTGGCCAGAAACCGTTCTCAGACAGAAGTGAAAGCAAGACACAACTGAAAACATAAGAGGGAGACTATTCAAGAGATTACACTCAAGAAGCCCAATTTTAAGGTGATAATTGTCCACGAATCCATCACCAATAAACGTCTTTGTTTTTGTCACTTTGTTTGCACATTCTCATCTGATGCATTTTATTTGGGTATCAGTTAAAGCCTTTGATTTTGTTGGGATGCAGACCATGTTAGAACTGATGAGTTAAACATGCAGCCTCTGAGGAATGGACATTTCACTGAATACGTAACCAAACTCCTTATTCAAAGCAGCAATGGAGTGATGTGTGATCTTAAACTGTAAAGAATGACGGAAAGAAACTAGATGAGAGAAAATTTGACTGGCTTTTTAATTGCTGGAGAGAGCGCAGAGAGAAAAAAAACAGGATGCAAATAAATGTCAGACAGAGGGGTTTGGAGCATTGGTTGACTATACTATGATTGACTCTATTGTTTATGCATAACATTATTTCTTTGCAAATATTGTATCTTCATATACTCCAAACAATTACTTTAGTGCTCTGTATCACATCTAATGGGAAACAGACAACATTACATCAGCAGTGTGTCCATTGGAACATAAGTCATACTTATTCACCTTATTGTTATTAGCATCGGCTTCTGAGGTAAGTCATCATTTAGCCAACTCAGTCTAGACTAACATGGAAATAAGTCCTTCTAAATTAAAAATGTTTGGTCAGCGTTTCACACCAAGTCTTGGAAGTTTGCAACCTTTCAAAAGATTATCTGCCAGTTTGTAATATATGACATTGTCACTGCAATGTTGTACGTGTATAGATGTCACACACACACCACATTAAAAAAAACATCTCAAAATTGTAAACTAGAAAAAGCAAACTTTCTCAATTTGTCAGGAAAACTAGTGAAAAACGACTTTTTGTGAACATGTTTGTCCGTCACATATATAGTTTATAAAAACTTTATTCTTGTTAGGTCTTGTGACATTATGCTGCCTTGTTATTTGACATTTTTGGTGGCTTCTGATAATGTCTTTGGCAGCTTCTTCAGCATCAGAACTAATTCATATATGTGGCTGTGCATGTGCTTGGCTCTGCTGGAAGTTCGTTTTCACGACTGATTTCTTGAATCCAACAACTGTAGGGGGTTGCCAAAGAGCAAGATACTGCCAGACTCACTAGTGCTACGTTAATACTGAAATTAAGTGGAACAAATGCCTCCATGAGGGTAAATTAGCTTAATTTATGTTTTTCAGGAATGTTGGGTAAGTAATTGGAAAGAGTAGACACTGGGTCAAAGTTGTTGATTTCATTGGAATCACTAGTTATTGGATTAGCTTGCAGAGGCAAAGTAAATGTGTGCTGTCTTTTTGTGTTAAGTTCAACGTTGGAGAACATTGACAAACTAATTTTGTGGCTCTGACCTATTTATTTCTGACAGTCCTGACTTTTAAAAGAGCAGACAGAATCTGATCATCGGAATTAGAAGCTAATAGATTAGCTGTGTTACACCATTGAATTTTAGTTTGTTCTGCCAAAGTGTTGTCTGCAGTCAATGCTGCATCATTATTCTCTAGAGTCACAGGAGGAGAACACATAAATATCTTTTCCCAAATTATCTGTTTGAACTTTTATTGCCTGATGGGTTTACATGGCTTCTAGCATTGCCCTTTGGCGCCTGCAGTGGGTTTTACTGTGCAGATCTCTATTATAACGAGAACACACCGATGTCAACAGAAAGAAAAATATACTGCCGACAATGCGACACAAACAGAACTGTGTTAGAGGACTCAGTTAATGCAATTCCAGAGCTAGAGGCTATACTAATTTAACATTACCATATAATAACACAGTATGTACTTCATGTGTCGTGAAGAACAAAATGTGAGCATCACAAAGTACAACCCCTGCAGCAGAAACATCAAGTTAGGTCATTCAGATTGGTACACTCTTCCATGGCACATTTAGGTTAAATAAAATGTTTTAGAATGTATTTCTAATTCACACATTTAAGCACTCATACAGTATGAGCGTATGTCACATTTTGTTGATCCTCCAGATATTATCTTGACTTGCAGTTTCTGCTTTTTGTTAATGACATTTTAGAGTGCTTAAATGAGAATGTGTAAGGTCTTTGATATCTATGTAGCAGTGCCCACTGCTTTGCAATCAACATTTCACATAATTTTAAGATCTTGAGGACTTACAGGAGTTTTAGGGTTGATATACAGAATGAGATTCAGAAAACGTCATCAGCTGACATTCTGGATAAGCAATTTTTGTCAGTGAAGGCCAAATCACTTGCATACGTTTCAAGACTCAAATAGCCACAGTTATTATTTTTTAGCTTCATGAGATAATAACTAACATTGCACTATAAGATTTAAAGGTAATCTGATATTTAGACACATGTTGTCCAAAAGGGTTGTATTTACATTTACTGGACTGTATGATTTGCCAGGGGTGCACAGCAAACATGATTGAATATACACATGCACAAAGCAGGACAATTGAGTTAACACTGAGCTTTGGAGGCAAATGTCTTTTAGCCTGTGAAAGCAAATTGGCTCATTCTGTATGGGAAACTTTTACATTCTGAAGACAAAAGTGTATTGATGTGTTCATCCTTCTTCCTTCAAGTCACTGCCATTTTCACACAGGGATAGTTTAGAGGCAGAAAAATATAATTGCGTGTTCATAAGGGTTTGATACTTGGGTGCATGCTGCTTTAACAAGTCCTCATTCCTGAAAGGTCATCCGCTTAGAATCATAGCTATCTGCTCATGGCTGATTACACAGCTGATGAATTGCATTCCCTATTGCAGCTAAGTTTCCCAGTTGTGTATCATTGTGTACTTTTCATTAAGTTGAAAACTAGCAATTGATAAATTACTCTTAATTAAAGTTACACGCACACACATGCTAGTAAGAATTATTATCATCTCAACTGCTCTTATAAAACATTTACAGGCAGCAAATACTCCCATATGAGAAGATGAAAATAGTATTTTCATTTTCATTTCGCTAAACAAGTGAGTTATACAGTATATTAAAGCTAGGCTAAGTAGCAGGTTTTATACTGTAAATGGGCAATTATTTCCAGCAGAGATTATCTCAGTGCTTTTTAACCATAGTAACCTTTTACAATAATGTAAATCAAGTGGTTTAAAGTCAGGTTTGAGAAAATATAAGACCTGACAGGAGAGTTTAATTACTCACAGGTATTTCCAGGGAAAAACTTGTTCCTCTATTCCACAGGTGCAGGTGTAAGTGCACATCCCATTAACTTGGTGCTCCAGCACTGGCAACAACCGCCTTTTCTGCAGAGCATCTCACTCAGTGGGGACATATTTATTATGGCTGGGAATGGCTACTGATTTCCTGAATCAATTAATTTCCAATTCAGAAGTTTCAAATCAGTCTGATTTTCGATTTGATACAATATCAATTTGAATAATTCAGTTTCTATACAAATTTGTTCTTTCCTCTAAAAGAGGTTTTCACAAAAATAATTGTCTGGCTTCTTTTGGTCAACATACTTTCTATATTCACAATGCTTTCACATCTGCCTTCAGGCATGACGGTGTCAGTGTTGGTGCTTCTATTATGTTTTCTCTGTCCCTACAGACAGTACAGGTTCTTACCGACAGATGCATGAATCTTATTGCTCAATGATGCAAGACTAGTCATGTGAAACTAGTCTTGTGAAATTTAATTTAATTCAGGATCGCTGGGGGGACTGGAGCCTGGTGTGGTACACTCTGGGCACCTGCCAGTCCATCAGAGTCACAGAGAAACAAACAACAATGCACTTTCACACTTGTCGGGTCAATTTAGAGTATGATGTAGAAAGTGGCGTATTAAAAAAAAATCAATTCAAGGTTTTTATAAGTTGATATTGGATTTTTCAAATGAAAATTGATTCAAATTGGAAAATAGATTTTTGTTTTTAAGACTCAGTCCTAATATTTACCAAAAAGAGCTGTGAATACGCATTAAAATGAGTCATAAAAGCAGTTATTTAAGTAAGTAGCTGCTCCACTAATAGAATGGGGGGGGGGGACAACCTGTCCCATTATTTACAGTAAGTTTTGAAATAAGTTTATTTAACAACCAAGCAAAATTTGTTTGAACATGAATATAGATATGGAAATACATTTTTTTCTGGACTGTAAAATGTTAGTGACTAGCAGGACTGTTGTGCTATTTCATGATAGTCACACAAGACAGTTATGCTGACTGAAATCTGTTTTGAAGGTGATCAAGGCAAACTAGTCCTCATCATCAGGTTGCTTTAATGCTGCAGCAGCCAGCTGTTAGTTGCGAGCCTAATAGCGTTCAGCTTCAGCAGGGAAGGGAGGAGCCGTGTGTCAGTCGGTCAGTCTGTCTGCAGCCAAGCCCTGAAGTTGTTGTTGAAGTCATCTGTCAACTGCAGGAGATGAAAACGGCACTTTTAGCCTCAAGACTGCTGTAAATAAGTATCTAATTAGATATTCATTTTAGATATTAACAGATAACTCAGTATTGATTTTTTTATTTTTTATTTTATTTTATTGATCAGTTGTGCTTCTTGTCTTTGTTTCATCTAGTTATAGTTCTTGACATTAAACCATTCCCGAGCAATTTCAAGCACATTACTAAACCATTTATTTACTAAGCCTGACATATGCGTATTTGTAGAGGCCGGAGGCAGCAGCATTTATCTTGACTTTCACTTTGACAGTAATTGGGGAAGACTTCCGTACCCTCTGGTAGTATCTAACAGCAGTGCAGTTTTAACAGTTTAGCATCATGTGCACATTTTACTCTGTTTTGATCCAAAAATTCTTATTTTCATTACAAAAGTCAGTGTGTCTATGTTTTTATCAAATATTCAAAAACAGATAAAGGTAAAATAAACAAAAAGAATTTGCTATCGAGTGTTTCAGTGATACAATTAATCAAGTGGCTTGCACAGGGATTTGTGTTCAGCTTTGAGTAATATTGTTTACTCAAACACCTTGCCCTAATATCTTTGTACCATCGTCATTTTCACAGCTGCTGCAATTTATCATTTATTTCTCTCAGCATTGTCCTCTTCCCAGTTAACAGCTGTTCCATCTGAATCCCACAAAGCATTATATTTACTGCATGTTGGAGATATACAGAATTCAATGGTGAAACACAAAAAGTAACAATGATATTGGCAGTTTACACTTACAGTAACAACACAAATGCTTTTAACAGTTGTTAGGTTCAGAAAGGTTTATACCGGCAATGTGTACGTATGTAATAAATGATCTTTTGCATATTGTTGAAATGGCTTCAACTTGCTGAAGCACAGACTACAAAAGGTCTCAGTAGGTGTAGTATCTGAAGCAAAGGTGTGAAATATTAAATGTTAACAAAATGCTATTTGTAATTTAATTGATTTGAACTATTTTGAGGGTAGGGTGTGAGGGTAATAAATGACTCCTACTACTGTGTATTAAGATGGTTACAAACTACAGCTTGTGTCACATAATTTGTAAAAGAAGCAAAACGTTGTTGGCCAAGATTAAAAATAAATGAATAAATTACTTGCATGTTTGCCTTTGCTAATAGTGTTGCTCGTTTTGAAAGACCCTAAAGCATAACGCTGTGAAATTCTCAAGTGGTTTTGTAGTTTATGATGAGGCTCAAGACGAAGCAAAACAAGGATTTTCAAACTCTGCAACAGGCTGGGAACTGAGTGCCTGGCAGGATAAGAGCAATGATCTTGTGTATTGGCAATGTTTTAGTAGTGGTAGTAAAATGTCAGATTTCCTGGGCTGATAAAGTTGATGCAACTGTGTTTGTGTATATCGTTTCCAGCTGAGCAGCTGACCAGTTTTAAGAGGAGAGAACAACTCACTTTATCATGTGGACTGGGTAGGACTGATATTCTGTGTAAAGCCAACATGACTTCAGCTTGTTGTGAAGATATTTTACTTCATACGTTGCCGGTCTTTAGTGTGAAAACAAGAGCTTGGTTCCTATGTTTAATTCTTGTTATTTTATCTGGTCAATAATGGAATGGCAATTTTAAGTGATTATGACTATTTTCTTTCTAATTAATTCCCAACTCAATCGGCGTGATTTTTACTGAATCGTCTCTTCAAATCCCGGATGTTATTGGGATGCATTTGTGACAAACATTGCCAGTGGTTAAAGAAATGGGGCTTTATCAGCTAAAGTTTTGGTCAGAGTCTTTCCTATGTGGCTTGCTTTGCTTGTAATCAGGAGTTTTTAGGTTGTACTATGGACATAATACAGAAGTAATCTGCAGCTGTGGGTCACATACTTAAGATTTTTGACCAGATGTAGCCCCTGTCTCCTCTGTTATTTTCTCTCAATTCCAGCTGCCATGCAGTCAAGTAGCTCCTGATGATTCAGTCTGTTTTTGTCACCTGGTTCTTGAAGAGAACTGCTCTGTTTCCTGACTGTAGATTATTCCTCATGCTCTAGTTGCATGTTTAGTTTGGTTGAAGCAATGATAGATCAGACTCCATGTTGACTATCCGTCCTCTGAGTAAAGCGCTGTCAGTTGGTACAAAGTTTGTAAAACAAAAAATCTGTACTCGGAAATTAATCAATATTAATTGATACCAAACATTTGTTTCTAATTGTATTCTCATTTGCAGCAGTATTAATTCTGGTGTCATCTTCAAGACCTCCAGTTGACTCAGTTTGCTGCATAGTTGTGGACAGATCGACACAGACAATGAAAATAGGCTCACAGTTTATAAGGTAAAGTTCATTTAAAAAAGGGAAACGATGTACATTTAATGTATTGCTATCGCTGTGGTCCAATATTTGCGTATATAACGTGGTGACACGACCACAAACTTTGTTAACTCTGCAGAAACACACTGAACATAATTTTTAAAGGCAGGAATAGTTTTATCAGTTAGCTTAAGTGAATAGTTGACTTCTAGAAAGGACATGATATCCATGCAACTTATTAGAAGTAACAATGATGTGTCAAACAAATAAATTAAGTCCATATGCAAATCGTTATTACTGACAAATGTTTTGCTAACAAACAGGCACTTTAGCCTTAAAAAATGTGAAATAGGAGTTTTGTTTTTTTTGTTTTATTTTTTTTATAGAAGAGGATTGACAGAGGGATTTATTCATTTATTTGGTCTCATGTTTAGAAAGTTTAGGTTAACTCAATGACTTTTTTTCTTTTTTTCTTCTTATTCTGTGACCTTTTCTCTTTTCTTTTCTTTAAAAAAGAAATGTTCTTCATTTCTTCTTTAATCAAAATTTTCCTTCAATCTTTGTTTCTTCTAAAGTCTTTTTTAATTTATAAGCAATGCAGTAAAGAATAAAAAAAAAAGTGAAAAAACGTAGTCTAGATTCCTTGTTTATTAGGATCATTTTATGCCTTTAAATGAGTCATTTTCCCATCTGTAGCATCAAAAATGTAATTAAGTATTTTCCTTTGTTTCGTTATCAAGTTTGAAACTCTTGTATCATGACAACACAAGTAAAATCTCCCCACTTAGGGGTAGTACTGTGCTTCTTCGACTTAAATGTCTGGCTGTAGTCATGTGACACTCCTCAAGGCCGCTCAGATCTTTATATCTGACCTTTTGTACTGCATCCAACTGATCAGCTAGAACGGCCTTGTCACTTTCTGTCTGATGAATCCTACACCAGGGCATGTACCATCAGGGTTCACTTTATCTTTAATAGCTCATAATTACTCAGCTCATCTGTGTATATTGATTCAACCTGTCTTTGACCATTGTATGGCAAATCTTATTTTCTAACACTCAGGCCTCTGACTGACCAGCTGCTCGGTCTCTTCAGAGGAGACATGTTAAGCTCAATAATACCATCAGGGCAGATGAATTATTTGTCTCCTTCTTCCATTAGCGGTGTGGGGATAATGAGACATGACAACCAAGAGTTCAACACGCTGGCAAAGTCATCGCCTTCAATCAGGAGCGCTGCTAATCATCACACAGCACATTGCTGGCACTCTTTACAGTTCTCTGACTCTCATGATTTGTGAGGAAGGGAGGCTATAAATGATTTTCAAATGCCTCCTAAGTTCCAATATGTCTAAATTGTGATAATGATGAATAATTTTGAATGATAATTGCGCATATCTGACCTGATAGCTTTGAATGTGTTTTTCTTTTTCTTTAATTGCTATTCCTGATTTGTTTTCTTTTGTGACTTTTAGCTTCTGCTTTCCCAAAACTACTTTAGCACGATTGTTCTTTCACCTTGTATACACTTTCTGCCAGTTTGCCATTATGTTTTACATCCAGAAAACCTGCAGACTTTCACATACACGCTCTTGTCCAATAAATCTTTTAGCAATGTCCCTCTGTAGTGCACTCAGCTAGGTGTTGGCACTGGGAATACAATCGGCTTACTTCACATGCCATTAAGTGGAGAAGGTGAGAAACAAATCCACCTGCCTAGTTGTTGCTAACATAATATGCACTCCATCAAATGGATTCAGTCGGGGCACAATTTAGAAAGGTAGAGGACACTTCTTGCGTAAATCAAGATTGATATTGTAGGGGTGTTTCCACTGTTCGGTGTTGACTGCTAATGCATCTTGTAAGTATAAAATGTAGCAGCTGCTGTATTCAATTTCATGCCCTACACCTACTTTGCATACAGGATTCTGCCTGTTTTCTCGTGCAACCATTGTTCCGCATCTTGTCTGTACAGTTAAGTATTCTAGACATTTTCATGGTTTTTGGCTATCATTCATCTCATCTTTGCACTTGTCTCCAATTATTTATTTCCATCCAGTGAATGTCAGGGTGCTTTGCAAAGTAACTCTGCTTGAAAGCTACTCTGTTGCAATTGAAACTGAAGAAAGAAAACAGAGGAGCTATCAATACTGCCTGAACACCAAGCTCAGCCAATCAGGGTAGCTACAGATTTTGATTGCGTATTCTTCCTTTTATTGAGTGACTGTATCTGTTGCACTCAAACCAATTACATACAGATACTCTTTCTTGTATTTCAAAGATTGCTTTTCTGTTTCCTATGTATTGATGAAGTCCAACACTGATTTACAATATTGACCTACTGGGAGGCCTTTTTGAGCAGTTTTTCCATCCTCCAAACCTTGACTTCCACCCTTTATAGGTGTTAAACTAAAGATGCCCAAGAGAAAAAAGGACATACTGGCCTACTGTGCCATATATGACAGCAGAAAATTATACCAATCATACTTTTTTCCTAAATAAATTGTGCTGACCGTGTGTCCGACTGGGGCGTCATATGTATTCATTCATATGGAGCAGCGGTATCTCAACTCTCTGGTGTCTCTTACTTTTGGTACAATGTATTCCATTAATGGTTTGTAAACACAGTCACCGCCTTGTAAATAAACTCTGTCAGTGGTGCATTTAAAATTAAATTTCTGTTAGGTTTGTTTTCTGCAGAACGTACAACTTGTGCATATTTAATTCTCTCTCTCCACTTATTGATAGAATCAGCTCTTCACTTGAGGAAGGACTAAAGAGTATGACAAGAGAACATTTTAGAACAATTATTTTATTTCACTCCTGTCCAGTATATTGAAAAAAAGCATGGGTAAGACATGATGCCATTATTCAAATAAAGAATAAGCAATTCCTCACATTCACTTTCTCCCAGTTTATTGCAGTTAAGCCATTTTCTCCTGGAAATTATTTCTCCTGCTTCTTATTTTCTTTAAAAGGTGGATGGAAATAAGTGCTTTTTCACATTGTAGGCATTAGTGTTAGTTAATGTATTCATCTTTTCCCTGCAAATATGGCTTGGATTTATGAATAGACCAACAATACTGAACCATGTATGGCATTAAGTTTGCTCACCTCTAAAATTTAACCAAAATGTTTGTAGATTTGTATATGTTATGGGTCTATGGATAAAGATCTAACCATTTGAAAAATGGACTGAAATGGTCTTTTTCTCGAAAAGCCTTTTTCTCTTCACACTGAATTCTCTTATCTTTTGTTGCTGCTAAATTAATTACAACTTCGTCATATGTTTAAGCTACTAAAATGCCAGATAATATTGTGCAGTTATTGTAAATTGATATCAGTGTAGCAATTAATAACAAAATAGGTCAAATGTATGTATGTTATTAAGTGTTTGTTAACATTTACAGCAGATAGGCGACATAGTTATGCTGCATCTGCTTGCAGACATGAAATCAAGACAATCATTATTTCACTTCTTTATCAAAACTGTGATTTATTTGTTGTAGAGTGGAATGGAGAGGTAGGACAAGCAAAAAGAATCATTAAATTGTGGATGAGTTAGAAGTGTGCATCCCCTGATTATTAAACGTTGATGTAACACATCTCAAAAAAGTTGGGACGGGGGCAACAAAAGGCTTAAAAAAGTTGTGAAAATAAACAGCTGTAGGAACAAGCTTGTAGGAACATGTAGGAACAGGTCAGCAACGTAGTTGGGTGTAAAAAGATCACCTTAAAGAGGCAGAATCTCTTAGAAGTAATAATCTAAAAAAAAAAAAACATGACAATAAATGGAGTTCTTTCAGGATAACGTTCCTCCACATATAATTGCTTTGACTTCAAATATTTCATCATCTACAGTACATAGTATCATCAGAGAATCTTGAGATGTCTCTGTGTGCAGGGCTATGGCTGAAAATCAATATTAGATGTGTTTTATCTTCAGGCCTTTATGCAGCATTCAATCAAAAATAGGCAAGACTCTGTCATAGCAATTGCTGCATGAGCTCAGGAACATCTCTGAAAATCATTCTGGCAAAGGAGAAGCCATATATGAATATGATCTAGAAACGCTGCCGTCTTCTCTGGACCAAAGCTCACATATGAGGTCAATATGATGGATGGCAAGTGGTGTGAGTTTTATACAGCCAGTGTGCATACTCTGTAAAATGAACAAAGATCATGACACCCTGCTACTGGTATGAAGCTGACCATATGATTATTGTGCCATCAGCAGACTTCCAGTGTAGTAAAAAAAAAGTTTCATTATTTTATTTAATTCATTAGATTGCAAGCTTTGTTGCAGTTTGAAAAAGACATATTGTAGAATATCTATTTGCAGTGCAACTGAAATACATATGTGGTATTTTCAAGCTTGAGAGGAAAAAAACATGGCAGTAGAGTAATAAGTAATCCACACACATCCGATCTCTCAAATCTAACCTTTAAGGAAAGCAGAAAGCAGTTGAGTTGAATGACCCTCTTTTTACCCTGTTCTCTGTGACGAAGGTGAACTTTTGTGTCATGCACATAAATACCTGCAGCAGCCTAATAGCAATACATCTATTCAACCTCAGAAATGAATTAATCTGACCCTTTGGAGAGACTTTCAATGGCTGCAACGCCACAATAAATGGCTCAAATAAAGAGGGAGCAATTCCTCATACACCCACCATAAAATGGCATTTGGACCTTGCCAAATGACATTTAGGGAAAAAAAGAGGAAGAAGAAGTCAGCAGTACAATTACAAACCACACTTCAGATACTCTGATCTTTTAAACTGAGATAATTAAAAGCCTCATTTTGTTATTATAGCAAGATCTGGACAATGACAGATTGACAGCTGGAAAGTCTGGGAGGTGGACAGCAGAGAAAAGGCTGGTGATGTGAAATTTTAGTTGTATTGTTACTCTGCAGGTCTGCGAAAGCGGTTGCTGAAATAATAGCTCCATTATAGCAGGTGCTCAACGCTGCAGAGGGAATCAAAAGCTGTAAGAAGTTCAAGAAAAAAACATCTATTCACAGCTAACCAAGGAGCATAATCTTAGAATATGAAAAGCCTGTGGATTCAATGGCGTCCCCGTGCCATTGGAAAAAAAGAAAAGAAAAAAATGCTACTTTTGAACCTGTGAATGTTAATTGTGCTTTTCAATCTGCAGTATTTTATGAAACGTAATACTGGTACATGGAAAAATTAATTTGAACATTTAAGTCACAAGATACCAATAAAAGAAGAATGATTAGCTACCGTTGCTACAGGGATGCACCCATGAATATACACAAATGTTTCTGTGTGTATGTGTAGCCTTAGTAATCCCATCTAACTTGGGTAATAGCAATTACTTGCGCTTTCCTGTCTTTTTTCAAAAAATTTTATTTCTTCATTTCCAAGATCCTCCCATTCAGAGTTTTTCACCATTTTCTTGTGATTTGTTTAAATATTGCTGTGCTTGTTAGTGAGAACAACTTTTTTATTTATTTCTTTGTATTTGTAATACTGTTGTCAGGTATTAAGAACAGGTTTGATGTTAAGAAATACAAAAAAATATTTGAAAAATGATTTGATTTCCTAGTGTTGGATAACCTGACTAAAACTTGAAATACTGTCATATGGTCGAGGGAATCTGTGAATTAAACCACTGACCCTCTGGTTCCACCTAACTTTGAACAGATTACGAGTTAGAATAAGGATTTGGTAAGTCTTGGTCTTTATAAAAGGAAAGTACTCTTATATAAGCAGGTGAACCACAGGAACCACATTCAGTCACATTATCACCATGGTGAGAAATGGGAGGCTGGAAGACATTTTTCCGCCAGCACAATGTGTCTTTTCTTGGGTTTGGAAGAATAAAATGTGAGCTTGACCTTTAACATGGACATCAGCATGTGGCCGCAAACCTACGAATATCAGCCTTGTTTGAATGTGCAGCATGTTTTCGTCCAACTGGAAGGAGCTATCTGAAAATGCGTCCACCACCAAAACTCTTGAGCTGGACTGTGATCTACTGGTTTGTGACAGTTGCCAGGATATAATGAAGTGGAATCACAAACTGAAAAGAAATCAGCTAACAAACGTTGACTGGAGCAGCTGAATAAAGTGTTTACTTGTAAGGAAAGGAATCCAATGCATTTCAAAATATATGTTGAAATTAACGTTGTTAAGGACTTTTGGCTTATTAAAGCCTGTTTAGGAGGCTTGTCTTTTCATGACTGCCACAAACATCTTACCAAAAAGAATGTCAGCCATGCATTATACATTAAAAGACTTTTGCTGTGACCTTCTCATTTTGTTTTGTTGCTGCTGTGAGATTTTCCCCTTTTGTCTGAAACAACTCTACATGAATCATAAGCTAAACTGAAACAAACACAGTCTCCACAGAAAGAGAAAGCCCATCTGAGTGCTTAAGTTGAAAAATTGAACCATTTCGCCCTCTATCACAGCTAGGTTTGTGTTCTCATCATCACTGAGAGAAAAAGAGAAGCCAAAACACAACCACAGAGACAAAAGAAAAAAAAACATCCCTTTTTGACCTTTCAGAAATGCAACCTGAGAGTAAATACTTGAATAAATGCCTACCCAAGTGCTCTTTGATGGATGCTTCAATCTGAGATGTTGGGTAATTTTGTTCTCACAAATCTCATGGGACAGGTCCAAATGCAGTTGTGCATAATGCACTTTGTCGCCTTTCAAAGCACTGACCTTGACAACAGTAATATAACCTCACACATCACTCTAAAATCCTGTGAAAGCACACACTGATCTTGGCTTTTATGCTCTTTAAGCATTTAATCACAGACACTTTAACAAAAAGCAGTCACAGTGTGGACTGAATATGACCAGCTGTATGTTCTTTAGGAAATAAGATAAGCAGATTGTGTTATTTACAGTAGTGTAACACACACTACAACACACACAGATTGAGCATGTTGCTTTCCATGTTAAGATTCATATAAGATAAAACGGCTTCTGTAGCACTAAGATGGGGAGAAAATACAGCACGCATCTACTTTCATTAAATGTCACAAATTGAAACACAGACTTTCTTAGATGGATTCTATTTTATGATGCACAGGTGATTTGTCCTCTAACAGGTAATTCATTTTCTAGAGTTGCCAAAGAAATGACTTCTGATTCTTATATATATCTTTTCTCCTGTGTTATTGAAGTGCCTGTGGAAATACAGAATAATTATAGTGCATTTGACCTTGGACGGTTCATGAGCTGTTATACTTTTTGCTTCTTAAGACCTTGATTGTATTATTTATGACTTTGTTTTAGAGTTAACAGTGAAATGTTCTCTTGCCCAGGAGATGATGATTTACCTCCCAAAAGCAACTTGAATAAAAATCTACAATTGGCTGTACCAACTGCCCAGCTCTCCATGCGGTGAGTAACTCTGCATGATGTCTATTCATCTTTTTTTTATCCAGTCTTCCAGAACTTCTACTGTATGAACAAACTCATAACAGAGTGCTAAGACCCTCACAGGTTAGGTCAGCCGGCAGGTATCCTGAATGATTATCCATGAAACTCATGTACTGCATTTAGAAATAAGACCAGACAATTTAGCGCAGCTCTTTTAGTTTTGCTCTTCTTCCACACTGAACACGGAAATTACCAGCTCCACTCCAGCGCTTTCAATTTCACAACTCTTTTTGCACTCACTTCCAGCCATAGGGACCTGCAGTAAGTGCTCCTTCTGCTCTGAGGGCACCGCTGCATCCTGCTTTACGTAGTGGTCACAAGGTCGATTGCTCTAAGATAGTGAAATGCATTGAGTTGTTGATACACCATGCATGGTGTTGAGGTGAGCGATGAAATCTCCTGGGGTTGACTAGTTGTTGTTAAACTATTACAAATTGAATAGTTAATGCAACTATTGTTTTCCTATGGAACTGTTTTGATTTAATCAGCAGCAGATAGTAATGTGTTACTTCCACCACAAAATGGTGATAATGCACTGAGCTGTTTACCAACCACCATGATGACTGTTGTGATCTCAGTACCAATGAAAATGTCAAGATCCGTGGAGGAGGTAGGACCCAGAAGCAGTTCTTTAAAAAGAAAAAAAAAAAAGTTTATTCCAAAAAAAACAAAACAAAAAAAAACAACAAACAGGGAGCAAGGCAAAAACAGAGGGCGCGGCAGAGTTGGATTCAAAAATACTTAGCTAGAAAAACAAGACTATGGCAAAAACGAGTCTATGGGTAACAAGACAATAATTTAGCTGTGGAAAGACGATGAATAAATAACTTGAACAATGACTATGAGGCAGTAAACCAGACTTAGCTTTCATGACGGTGGTGAACCAGGAAACTAAATACTGAGGAGGGAGTGATTACTGAATGAGTGCAGCTGATGACAAGGGACACAGGTGACGTGAGTGAAGCTGATGGCAGGGGCAAAACATTACAAGAACTGAATCTAAGAACATAACAGAAAACATAACAAATGACCTGAAAACAAGAGTTTACAAAACATAAGCTATGACAGAAAAACTGTTCTCTTCTGCCATAGTGCACAGTATATTTTTGAATGGGGACTACCTTTTGATTGACAAGATGTTTTTGTATGCGTATACTCTGTTTGCTCCATTTTCACTTTTAGCTTTCGGCTTCTAAAAGGTACTCTGCAAACCAATCTGTCATATCGCAGTCGCTACATCTACAACAGTTATTTGAAGGATTTACCTTCAGGCAGTCTCAAAGACGAATATCTCATATCAATTAAAAAATATATATAATAATTGATAACACCATGAGTATATTGTGAAATCTTAGAATAGGTTAAATGTCTGTTGTTCCCCAGACTTGGCAAGCACTATAAAAGTAATGACTAGTTTCCTGCAAATGTTTTTAATTTAATTGTGTTTTAAAGTGGCAAGACCATTGTGTTTCAGTTCCTGAAAACAGGCTAAGTTTCCAATCATGGCCAGTTTCTTGAAACAATGAATGTAAAATCTCCGCAAGATGAATAATTCAGCGCTGCATAAGCAGTGATGATGAATATTACAAATTGTAACTTAAAGACTGGAAAGTTCCTCAGAAAGTATTTCAAGTCCCCATTTGTTAGTGTCCTTTTTTTCTCTTTCATATTAAAAACTTATGTGAGCCATCTGGACATTTTTCACTTACATGCCTTGAGAAACCTTCCTGTGCCTTCTGTTGTGTTGAAGCTCATTTTCTTTGCATCTTTCATATACCAATATGGCAGCGCATCGCTCATCCTGTTGACAATTAAGGGTGACATAGCTGCAATCAGGTAAATTTAGTTTTTATTAAAGAAAAACAGCAGGTTGTTCCAGTGTCCTCAGTGATACTTTATACAGAAGGGAAGTTTACAATCACAGAAAAGCTGGAAGGTAACAGTGTTTTCATGCTGTGGCCACTCTACCAGAACACTGTTGTAACATAAGTATTCAAGGCAGCTGCTTTTGTATGTGTATTCAGTGTAGAGCTTTGTCTCTGCTCCCTGATCTTTTTTTTAAGTAAGGAAATTAATACCTGTGGGAGTTTAATGCATTCATGTTTCCTGTAAATTGACTTTTAATGTATAAAAGATTAAAATCCAAGAGAACCATTAATAATTAAAAAACATATTCCACAAACACTGCGTTCAAGAGAAAGGCTTCTCAGCAAGACACAAAGGACACAATTAATGACGGAGGGAAGAAGCTGCTTCAAAGGATGACATAAAACCTAAAAGCTAAACTGCAAAAATATTTCAGTAGCATAGAAAAAGGTGTGATGATCAGTTTAATTGGTTCCTTTTTAAAAAAAAAATAATTTAGTTGAGTTAACTTAGTTTTAAGTTTGATTTTTATGTCAACAACCTAAAAATGTTTTTCATTCAACTGTTTTCCAACAATTTGGGCATCCACAAAAAAGTCCACAAAAACACAACCCACCAGTGTTTTTTCCAGGATGGTGGGGATCATTACACCACACTTTATGCATACTTGCAAACATAATTTACTGATGCAACTTCCCAACTGAGCTAGTTAGTTCATAGCTTTGCCTCATTCCTCTTGTCCACAGCTACATGCCAAACTTGAGGCTTGAGGCAAGAAGACAAAAAATGGGTGACGTCAATGGGTGATGTCCACTTCTTTTATGGTCTATGGATGGTGGGAATTTCCTGCTTTGCCCTCTCTTTAAAGTAACCTAAGCAATCCATAGCTCAATAGATCCATGTTAAATTTTATATTATCCTTCACTTCTGACTCTGTGAAAGAAATGAATGATTTTCCAAAATGTTGTTTTCTTAAATTACTGTCAGTGCCCTCTATGATAACAGAAGGCCGTTAGTTTTTCAGCAATTTCATTATAGTTTTATGTCTATTCATTACTTTTAGATATTCATTTGAAAATATGAATTTGTGTGTTAACTACAGTTATGTGATTTGAAAGAGTCTAAATCTAATCTCTATTTTCATTTTATTTTAAACTGCAAATATTCCCCAGTACTGTCACTTTCAGAGGGTGATGCCCATAAAAAGACAAGATAATGTTGTTCATTCATAGCTGAAACACATGTATTCAAGCTTTTGCTTGCTCTTGTACATTACTACTATACTTTTTCCATGGGGGGGGGGGGGGGGGGGGGGGGGGGGGGAGATTCCTGCAGTTTGTTCTCTGCAGGCTTAGAAAATGTTTTGATCTCCAGCTGATCAACTCAAAGCTTCATCGAGCAAACTCAGAAATGATCTTAGTTAATGTAGTTTTTAACGGCATATTTACACGACAATACTTTCTCTTTCTAACTTTTATTGACTGAATCTGAATGGGTAGTAAAAAACTATTGATGTGTCAAGCCACTGTCAGCCCTCATCAACTGCATCTCACTAGTCAAGCCAGTTATTCTGGAGGACATTACGGTTTGCCAATGGATTATTGATGGGTTTGTCAATGTGTTAATGTGGAGAGCCCCTGGGGTGACACGTTTATGTTTTTACTTTATTTGTCTGCATGCATGTCCAAATTAGTTCAAGGAGACGGATGACTACACCTATTAAGTATCATCTAGAGTGACAATTAGCGTAATAAGTGAGGGCTATATGCAGGAGCTAGTTCAGTGAGCCCTGTATCTATTGGGATTCAATGACCCCACACAATACTTTCAACTGGCTGTAAGAAACTGTATTGATTCTTTGTCCTGCAGGCTTTACTATTTTCTGATTATTAGAAGTCATAAATCTTACGTAGAAACTTGCTGGCCATCAAATATGTCTTCAGTAACAGTTCTTTTCTTTTTTGATGGGGATCAAGTTAACATCATAAAGGCCTGGAAAAGTAACTCAGCACTTTCCATCACCTCAAGGCTGCCACATATCTTAATGTTGGTGCATCTTCAGCAGAAAGAACTGTTGTGACTTTGAGTGATATATTGAAATATTATGCATCAGCTAAAAAGAAGCTTTTTATGCCGTAGAGCTGCTCAGTTGCAATTGCTGCTGCACACTACAGATTGGATGTAGTAGATCCTCAAAGAGCATTGCAGTGAGGCTGTGCCGCATGTGTTAAAGATAGCTACTTTAAATATTTATTTGTTGACAGTTTTTGTCGCTCTGACAGAAAGAGCTTAGTGTTTTGACTGGAGGCTCATTTCTTCATCACTTTACTTTTATCACTGTGCACTGAGATCATTTCTGTCAGCCGGGCATGAAGACAGCAGCGCAGCACTAGTATCAAACCAGTGTGTCTCAGTCATATTTCAGAAGTAGTTTGAGCATCTTACTTTGTCTCCTGTATTCACAGACAGTGTGGGTGCTTTGTCTCTACAAGGCAGTTTTACTTTCACAAAGATTTGCCGCAATCATGATAGCCTAGTATATTGTAATGTCTTTTCAGGAAAGCAGAATGCTTAAAAACAGTAAAATAATAGTGGTGCTAATTCTTTTGTCAGAGCCCTACTTGTTGGCCTGATGTAAGATGGTCCCATCTACAGTAGGGATGATCAGAGACAGTGAACTGTCCCCTTTATGTCTACTTTACACTGTATGTTATGTGTTGCTGCGACTGAAAAAAACAAACCTGCGTTACAAAGATAGGTTGTTGGAAATGGAAGCAGAGTTTTCACTGCTTTTGAGGAAATCTCAGGATATTTCTTCTTGATTTTAATCTCAGGTACTTGATCTTCATCCAGCATGGACACTGTAAGTTGAGCCAGGGATCCATTCTTTCGTACTTCTAATGTCTCTTGTAGTTGGGAAGTAGAGCTCAGCCTCTTTTGAATGTAGAGATAGGCGATCACACAGCAGCTGAGAGAAGGCAGGCCCAGGCTTGGTCTCTTCTGAAATGCTTTTGAATCATGTCAAATATAACTGTTCACTTGCTGTCCTCACGTTCCTATTTTCCTTTGAATACAGTCACTTCATCAGAGAACTCGAAGACAGTTGTCTTTCTCTGTCATTTGTCTTGAAGTGAGAGATTAAATTTGTAGAGCAGATTGAATATTTTTTTACGGCTAATTTAGTTTAGTGACCCATTACCAGTAATGATTTATTATTTGAAAGAGAAAGTACAAAACTCTGTGTACTCCTGTTGACTAATGTTGACACATTCTTTTTTCATTCAAATTACTACTTTTTAATGCAGCGTTCTTGGTCTTCACGTGCTGAGAAGTTATGAAGGCTTCATTGCCTTGTTTGATAGCTTGTAGCTACATATTATGCAAAGTGGAGCATGTGAGTTGCCTACTGTGATTAAGCCATATTTCAAGTAAGACTCCTGCTATTTTCTATTAAATGCAGCTTTCTATTTTCTTGGCAGTTGTGGGCTCTTGTGCTGTTTTAGCATGGGGCATTTCACCTATTTTAAAGAACCTTTTGGATTCTTTTATACTTATTTTAACTAACTTGTGCTGAAGGGGAGTCAGTAGCTGAATAGATATGAGGCCATCCTTTTAACAAAGGGTCTCTTGTTTGAACCCAGTCCTCTCAGTTCAGATGTCAAAGTGTCCTAGTCTCTGTAGTCTCTGTACACCATCACTATGGGTTTGAATTTGGACAATTTTAATCAAGATGTGATTGAAATTTTGACTTTCACCTTAAAGATTAAAGAGGTTTTAACAAATCTTATGGATGTTTTGATTTTCATTTCACAG
Source organism: Leuresthes tenuis (assembly GCF_036924035.1). Taxonomy (NCBI): domain Eukaryota; kingdom Metazoa; phylum Chordata; class Actinopteri; order Atheriniformes; family Atherinopsidae; genus Leuresthes; species Leuresthes tenuis. The sequence continues at coordinate 9,426,719 of NW_027325365.1, read as the reverse complement.
CCTTAAAAGAAATAACTGAAAGTACTTTCCATGGTCAGGTATCGCCCATTTCATCATTATTTGTTTATAACAGCTTTCTATCAATTTTATTAAATCCAAGTATTTAATTTTGTTTTATGTGCTGGTCAGGGTAACTATCAAGAGGTGGTTCAAAGACATGTCATTAGGGTAAAATGACAATGAGATCCTAAATAAAATAAGGTCAAAAAGAAAAACAAATGAGCAAAAATCGAAGGCTGATGCAGGAAAAAAGTTATATCAAGATAGGAAACGGTGGGCGGTCAATGACTGAAAAGGAATTGCTCTCAGTTTACACCCTGAAATAAATCTAATTTAATTTCAACTGGGTACAGAAGCAAAACTAAAACAGATGTAAATAGCAGGTGTAAATAGCAGAAACTTGACATCTAGAGGGAATGTTTCACCCATGATAAGCTGTACAGAATTTAATAAATATTATATATCAACTTCAAGGATTCATTAAAACAGCATCAGAAGTTTCTGTGGCATTTCTGTTTACAAATGATAAGCGCAATAATGTAATGCATCCTCAAAAGTCTGTTCTTGGTTAAATCCAAATTGAAACTCTAAAGAGACGTATTAATTACCACAATAGTAAATGTGGAAACTGTCAGACTTATAAAACATTTATTAAACAGTCACAAACATAATAAGCAGGTTCAAAAGTAAGTATTTTTTCCTTATTAGTCTGGAGACATGCATGCATCTAAGGTGCTAAAGGCAGCTTTGTGTATTTCATGAATGAATAGCTTTTGCATTTACACAGCCTTTACTACAAAAACAACAAACATGATCATCAGATCTCAATAATAACCTATGATCATGTTGCTTGAAAATGTCTCTTCTGAGCAGTAACATTTACGGCATTCAAGTGACATCATTACTTGCACAGATAGCTCTCATTAAGCTCCAGATGGATTTAGTCTCCTAGGAGAGGAATAATTAAGTTGAATTCAATACTGGATTTGCAGAGTTGAAACTGAAGCCCACAGTACATTAGCTGTAAAGTATTCCCACTGCAAAAATACTTATCTCCACTGTGATCACCCTGTAGGGAAATTGACTTCATCCTCTGAGAGCCATCATTTCAAATATAACACTCAACCTTCAGTGTGGCAATTACAGCCATTTACAGGAAAGAACTGGCGTCTTCAATAGGTGCTGTAAAGATAATTGACTCAATTCAAAGATATACTGACGCTGCAGAAATAACAGGAATTTAAACCTGAAATAAAGGCAAAATACTGTATTATTTCTATCATGTTGAGAATTGAATGTGACTTTACAGCAGTTAGAACATTTATTCACAACCTTTTTTCATAAGAAGGTTGAAATAAGTGTTCATCCAATTCATCCTTCTTTGGAAACAAAGAAGTCAGTTTCTGGCATTTGCCCACACATGATAGGTGACAAAGAGACTGGAGACGAAGATCGTCTATTGTTTTCATCCCTGAAATCTGAAGTATGAGCATTAGATTCTTTGCAAGTTTTCCCAAGAAAGCATCCTAACTTGAACTTGACAGTCACCTTTGAGAAATGTGTGCAATGCGATGGTGGTAAAATTAGCACTTCTGACTCCAGCTTTTAATTACCGTTTGGCTTTTATATGTATCTCATACATACAAGTCCTGTTCCAGATGTCAGATCTGTTTTTCAAAGGTTTTATGACTTGAAGAAGAGAATTATGATATACTAGATGAAAGCGCTTGGCTGACTAATCGAACATATACAGATTTAACAGTGGTTTACAAAATCACTCTAAGATTATGGGAATTATAGCTTATTTTGCACCTAATTGAATTAAGATGTATTGAGGGCAGACAGTTACTTAATAGTCTGTTCTAATGTACTAATATGACAGTTTTCATGACACTCTACCGCTTCTCTGATAATTAGGTATGGATATCAAGTCATTCAAACATCTGTTGCACTTGACGATGTTGGAATCTTTCCCAAGAGATCCAGATAGTCTGTTTGACTGTGAGCATTTTCATGGTGTTTTAGAAACAGCAAACTGTTATCTAGCTGTGAAGGTGTAATGTTTACAGCTAGTGTTGCATGCTGTCATAATTTCTTGCTTGCAGTCAGTGTCTCCATTCCAAAGCAAAGCTGGTTTTGTCCCTCCCTATCACAACAGACTCTATCAAAACAATGTTTATGCCTATCATATTGAAATTGAATACCAATACTGGGGAGCGGATTCAGTCCTTCACAGTAATTAATTAAAACAGTTATCATATCATAAAAATGTAGAAAATAATAACAAGACAAACCAAATGAAAGCTGGATGAATTGCAAGTTCTCTCATCTTGCAACAAACATTGTTTATAAGTCATCTATTATCAAACAGTCTAGTAGTAATCAATAAGCAATTAGTTAATAATAGTAATTAAGGATAAATTGATATAGGAGATTTAATCAGAAGTCATAGGGAATTTGAATTACTGTATAAGAAACACCAACACAAGAAATTAACACAAACATTTATTATCTAAAAAACGCAATGAGCCAAAATGAGAATAGCAGGGAGAGCCTGTGCGTGTTAGGGTGAATAATTTCAGCAGTGTGTTGTTTGATGAACTGTTAAATATTGGAAATGCATGAATAAACTTCAGAGAAAGAAGCAATGGATGCGATATACAATTACTTGGTGATTAACTTTTTCATTTTAAGGTTACGTGGCCTGATTAAAAGAAATTAAGTTATATCATATTAAACCTCATAAACGATTGCTTCAAAACCATTAACTCATTCTGAAATCAATCCACCATCATAAGGGCTGCAGAAGAGACATTTTCCTATGATGAAGTAGTGTATCGAATGTGGATCGGTCCCCAAACTTCTAGTCGTATTGAAGAAAACACTTGCTGGGAGAAGGCAGTTCTTCCCTGGAAGCGACGTCTTCTGCTGGCCTTGATTCTGCCGGTTCGATGACTGAATCCAAACGCGTTGGACCATACCGCTCAATTCTAGGATTAGCTAGGCCTCTCTCTGCTCTACACACAAAAATTAACAAACTTTTGAGGCAGTACATGCATATCATTCTTAAATAAACTTATTGCGGCTGCACTGAAGAGCCTGATTAATTGAAAATGCACATCAATGATTCATTTTTAGGAAGACAGACATTTGTATATGTTTAGTACATATCTTATAAAGGAATAATTGCTCATTGGACACCTTGCATGCATAGAGCTGTACCTAAATGAAATGAAGACAAATACCTAACTAATTAGATTAGTAAATGTGAATAAGCAGAAACAACTTGTCTTTATTTTTTTGATGACCAGATGTTTGAATAAAGTTGATGAACATGTGGCACAGTGGTTTTTTTAATATAGTACATGTTTAAAACACTTTGATAATTAAACAGCTTGATGTCAAGCGCTGCAAATAAAAAGAGTAATAACCAAGTTTATGCAGTGACAGCCACTATTTTGAATGATATGTGAAAAACGGTTCATATTTTTTAGAATCATGTGCTTAATGTGAGGTTAGCGTTCAGTCAAGTTGTAACTTGCATGATTGAGTAAGGGTGTGGAAACAGTCATTCTATCCAAATTCCAGCGGATAGGGTAACCATGAAGGTACCTTATTTCAGTTGTGGGGTGGGTACTAGTGTTGGGAAGTTCGACTCTTTTTACTGACTCGGATACTTTACTCTCGAACAGTAAATTGAACGAATCTTTGAACAAGTTATTTCGTTCATTTTTCCAGCAGGTGGCGCTGTAGTTCTACTGTGGGCGTTGCACAAAAAGGCCACGGTTCTAAACACTTGAAGGCAACAGAGTTTGCTTCAGCTGAGCTGACAAAGTACAATATACAAAATGCCACAAACAATTCAAACCATGTGAAAACCTGGGAAAGTAAACATACAACACAATAAGGTGACTTGTGTCTGTATCCTCCCAGCCATTTATTGTGTCTTATCATTATTATTATTATTATTATTATTATTATTATTATTATTATTATTATTATTATTATTATTATTATTATTATATTGTAGAGTATAACACAAAATCAACATGTTATAATTTATTCACATTTTTACATTATCATTTATTTATTTACTCACTTCACGCAAGAACACTGAACTTCACACAAGAACACTGTACACATCTACAAAAACCGAAGACCACTAATTAATTATGATTTCATGACAAATGAATGAATATTACAAATCAGACATCATTAATTTCCTCCTTCATTTCTCAGTCCATAGCTGAACTGTAGTCACATGACAAATGAACAAAAAAACCATGCGTATGAACGATCCGGTTTGTGAACAAATTGTTGTGCCTACTGCTCTTCAGCTTGAGCTGACTGTCACGTGACAAATGAACGAGGACCCGAGGAGTTGAGTCGTGAACGAATCATTTCTGTTTCCTGTCCTGCTGACTGAGCTTATGCAGCTGCCGCTTGCCATGTGGTGAGGGAGGGTACTGCATGAAAATGAACAAATCACTCACTGAGACGACTCGTTACTCCCGAGTCATACAAAAGATTAGTTCATAATGAACAAATCGTTTGCGAACGACACATCTATAACGACTTATAGGAGAAGTCTGAGCTCCTCAGTGTACTTTACGACCGTCTCTTTTGATAAATCGGGGCTGCTGCTCAGTCCTGATTGGTCCTTTGTCTAGTAGGTTTTGAGTAGCAGTTCTTAATCACATCCATTAGGTCCCACTTGTTTGACCTTTGTCTTGTGCCCCTCTATTTTAACATTGCTGATAAAGGTGAGAGCATCTTTATTTCTCAAATATCACTAAGAGACTCCTGAGAGAAAGAAAGGTCTCTTGTGCACAATTAGTGATATGTTATTGGTGGTATGTTATTAGTACTACTTTTCATTTATCCATGTGGCATACTGCTATAGTTAGGTGGGCAAAGAGGTAAAAAGTTCCAAAGCAGAGCAAATAAAGAGACTAATCTTTCACCCTTTCTTACAGCTGGCATGATGACGTCTGTCCTTCTGTGGGTTAGCAGCACAAAGTTACATTTGAGTGCACTGTCCTTGGCAAGCAAAGGTAATACTACTTATTATTCAGTAGTAGCAAACACCCAAATCCCTTTAGAGTCCTAGCAAGTGGATTCGCTGTCGAGGTCCGATGGTGACAACAAGACTAATTACTTCATAATGGGAATCATCCCTCTCTTTCAGCCCAAGATGGCAGTTGTGGATTGCTGGGAACTGGCTGGGTGATTACAATGTCTCCTCAAAAGCATCCGCCATACATACAGATTAACTGTGATCCAACCCATCAAAACAGCGAGCTGGTTCTTACCACAGTGAGAAGTGCAGTTCCATGAAAATGGCAACTTTTGGACAATTTCATCTCGTCTGACTTTTTTTTAAGGGTCTGTGAAATATGTGCATGCATGTGGTATTGCATATTCAAAAGCCTTTAAATCATCAGCAGCTTAAGTGTAAGGGGGGGTATTTGCTATTTTGTTTATTTGTATACTTCGACATTGACATTTTTTACATTTTTGTCTGCATCCAATAAAATCTAGGATGATATGGAAAATGGCAAATAACATCGAAGGCATAGTTGATGTAGAACACTGCAACTCTAATTAACTGTTGAATGAGTGAAATAAAGGTATCAAACATCTAAACTCAGTTGACTGGAACCTTACAATCAAACTTCTTCTCGGCTCTCACATCAGGTGGAAAATCTGTAGATGTTGCAACCTGAGTAAGAAACAGACTAATGACGACAAGTGGAGATTGGATTTTCATTCGGTATAATCAATACATTTCAGCCTGTGTTTCCCAAGATAATTAAAACAACACTAATCAACCTGATATTTGCATACTTTTTATGTTCTTTGAATTTCTGAAGAAAGACCTGTCCGAATGTTATTGAATTACCTCAGTTGAATTGCATTAAACTGGAATTACATGATCTCTCATTTTTCCTATGCTGACTTTTTAGCCGAGGAGGAAACACTTAAACCTTTCTCTAAAGTCAATTCTTTCCTTGCATAGATTTCTTCTCCAGACTTGTTCTCATCACATCTTAGAGCTGTTTATGTATTACTCTGTCAGATGACAGCTGGCATGAGGTGTAGATTGACATTTGAGCGTAGATGGACAGCCTCCGCGTCCACGGTGCGAGAGACAAATGTGACGGGCAGTGAGGCAGAGAACGATGCCGGCCTGTGATTGATACAGGTGCCACTGCGAGAGGTCAGACCCATGCCTCAAAAAACGGGGCCATCGATTCTCCTGCCCTTTAAACAAACAAAGGGACATCTCTGCACAGAGACTCCACTCAGCTGTAAGAGGCTCAGACTACTTCCAACTCTGCCAAAATAACTCCTCATATCACTACTACTTTTCCTTCAACTACTTTTCCTTCAACAAAGTATACGACAGTATTTATTCAGTATCATCATGCTCCATGCAGAGCTGAAACCTAATATTGCCTCACTTTGTAAGTAAAGTGCTGCACTATTCTTACTTTAATGTCTTCCCTCTGTTTCCATTTGCCTCATCTTTTTCCTGATAGGACAGTGCTCAGGGTTGCTGGGGAATTTAAATCCATTCTCCTCCTGCTAAGACAGCTGTTTAGAGAATCTCATTAATAAGAGACAACGGTAAGAAAGTCAGCATGAAGATGAGAATGGCCTCCTTTCTCCCACAACCCACAGTAACACCCACAACTGAGTCTGAAGAGGGAGCAACTACAGTTCACATATGAATAAGGAAAACAAGACTTCTTGTCCACCCAGTTTCCTGGTGGGCTAATGAAGTGAAATGAGGCCTATCATTTATCACGTGTGTGTGTGTCATCGGTCCAGTCTGGGCACATGTTGGTGAGGGGATTATCTGTATAAATGCAGAAAGAACTGCGTGTAAGCAGAGCAGTTAGTGGGCTGCTGGAAAGGTCAGGCTGTAAGAGTGACTGTGAGAGACCTCACCCACTTCAAACAGTTGGCTTCACAATATGCACATGATTTAGTTTTACAGCCACATCTTCCTGCGGTTTAGGCAACATATGTAAGAGCCAGATAGTCTCGAATACACTAAAAAGACCACAATCATCATCTGCCTTCTCGTCTGCTGACCGCACCAAACTATCTCATATCAGAAGTATGCCTTTATTGAAACCATGTTGTATCCATCAAAAACATATTGTGAGAACTGCACCAAATGAGCCCCAGCATTCAAACCAGAAATCATGTAAATAACATAGATTTAGGAGCAGTTTTTACAGACACAACAAACAGCCCAGGCCTATCTAGTCCTAATACAATGGAGTTTGTCTGGAGCTAACATTCTCATGCCAGACACCAGAGGACACCCCCACATGCCTCATCAGAGCCCTGTTAAAGTTGTTCAGGCAGCACAAGAGGGACGTGCACAATATTAGGCAGGTGAATTTTTTTTCTCTTTGTGTATTTGTTGCTACAACATGTCATCAGTCTGCACTTCATTTTCTGTTAAGTTTACTATTGATACGAACTGCTGCAGCAATGAACAGAAGCAAATTTTTTGTTGAGATTAATGCATCCAAACCTGTTGAAGTTGACCTTCGAAATACATTTCTTAACTAGTAAAGTGCACGTATCATATCAAGTCAAGTTTTTATTTGAGTTTGCTGTTATCTTTCTTTTATTATCAAAGTTTGTTCAAATAATGTTCATAAAGTTTCAGAACATATATTTTGTCAAAAAAGGAAAGTTTGTGATGTATTTGCTCAGTTAGTTTAGTTATTTGATACAATTATTTAACTGATTGCTGATTGTCCTATATATCTCATATCATTCACGTTCCTAAACTGACAGAAACAGAAATAATATCTATGAATATCAATATATTAGACATCTATAAATGGTTTGAAGAGAGAGCATTTGTTGGCATTTAATGAAACGGATTGCAGCATTTCATTTTGATTATCCAGGTGGCTGTGATATTTCCACTCTGAGCAGCAAACATTAATTTCCTGTGATTCATTTTACATGACTGGACCACTGCAATTTACTAAAGAAATCTAATAAGACCTTTGTGGAGATGAATGTACCTTGCTTACCTTTTGTAGGAATAAATAGCCAAGTCACGATTAACCACTCTTTATCTAATGTAGTCTTCTGCTGCAGGGTCAGTGGAAGGATTTCTTACCATCCCTGAAAAAAAGACTTCTCTTAAATTTGAATGTTTGTTAATTTTACCTGATCACTGGGGTGTGTATCTTTCCTTTATAAAGAGATTTGATGTGTCTAGCTTGACCAGTCGTATAAGATCCAATTCAGGAACAATTTTTTTTGCCAAAAATATGTGATTTGATGCAATCTGATACAGTTTTCTTAACATATATATATACATTTTCTATTCTAAATCACACGTATTTCTGTTACTTCTTGGCACAGGGAAAAAAAGCATCTCAGTGTTCTTCATTCTTTACTTCTTTATAAAACATTTGCTGGTGAAATTCTTTCTAGTTGGGATCTTTTACCACTCTAATGCATGTATCATATGAAGTTAAGTCAAGTCGTGTTTTTTTATATAGCACATTTAAAAACAACTGAGGTTGGGTTTTGCCATTTTTGACTGCACTGTACAATTGTAATATCTTGAAATATATCATGTAATAGATACTGTAATTAAGTTGTATTTGTTGGAGTTGGAGAAAGTCTCCATTATCAATGCCTTTATATTGTGTGTTGTTGCTCTTGTTTGTGTTGACTGTATTAACATTCATGAATTCACCATGACTCACCAGGTGAGTGTTCGGATCTGTCACTGCTTTGCTCCGTCAGTGCTCGACAGACCCTTGTCTGATGTTCCTACCTTCTTATAAAATCCAAATCCTATTCAGATGTTAGGTTTCATGATAAGTCCTTGACCGCATCAGTCTTGGTTGTTGGACATGTTCGATTTATGTTAACCTTGCAAGTAACGACTGTGCCGCCACCGCCTCTCGCTTGTCCACGTCCGCGCCGACCAAACGCTCCTGTTGCGTATCTTTTTCCCTCCTCCTGTTCTGGCTACCTGGCCTCCTTAAAAACAATCTAGGCGCTAGTCCCAGCACCTGATTGGCTGGCGCCGCAGTCAGCCAACAGGTGGATCCACTTACTTGTTAACAGAAAAAGACAATACATGCAAGAACTCAAATCATAATAAACACAATTGTAACAAAAACAAAATATAAATAAACATGCAACTTAAACCAAATACACAACGCATAACAAAACCAAAATATAAAATATAAAGTAGTGGATCACACTCGTGACACATATCAGTTTATTTTTCTCCCTTGATATTTACATTAAACCAAAAAGAGCTGCAAAAGACTCATTCCAGCGTGTGATGCTATTTTGTTGGTACAAAATCAGTGGTTTGACTTAACACAACATCATCAGTGAATAGTATGGTGATGGACATAAACATTGATTCGGCTCTGAGTATCTCTGCTGCTGGCTCAACTGCAAAACAGTAATGATCGTTACACTTTTTACAGAACAGCTAATCTATTTGAACACAATTAACATACTGATAAATGTAGGTGTTTACAACTGCATGACAGCACACTCATTGCATGTCTTAACACACATCCAACTAATAGAGCAACCAAGTCATGCAAGAAGAAACTGAGACAACCTCTCAGTGGTGTTTGTGTGATGTAATGCATGAGTGTACTGTACGGTGAGTGGAAAGGTCATCAGTGAGAGACTCATAAATAGTTCTGACACTCGGGCACATGTTTCTAATCAACTCGGCTTCAAATAATATTATGCTTGAAGAATTCACCGCCGCAGTCATTAGCTGTTATCAAAGACTGACTTCAATGTGGCAAGACTCGAAGGGGCTTATGGGTTTAAAACCGCTGGGAACTGGAGGCATGGAGAATAATTATGCACCTTCATGGTGAGTGGTTCAGGCAGGTGGAATGCTTTCTGCCCTTCTGCTCAAAGTTGCTTGTGTTTTCTACAGACCGATCAAATACATGAGTTAAAACGTCACTCCACAGGGAGAAACATTGTGCCTCAAGTTTTCACCCTTCCTTCTTACATAAATCCTACTCTCAAGCTCCTCCAGCTGGAGCAAAACTTTTACGAACAGTTAAACCAGTTGCAAGTCCAAAACCTAAAAAGTTAGATAATTTGTATCCTTCCCCATGTGACAAGCTATTATTCCACTTCATCTATCCTACTGAAGACTGTTTGGGAAGCTATTCTGCACAAGGAAATGAGTTTGGCAGACGTGTTGACGGTCATTTCTATAATGGACTTTTTCTTTTCAAATAACTTCAGCCAGTAATTTGCTCATACATCTTTGGGAGCAGCTCAGCCAGCCATAAAAAATGCCTTAAATCCTGGAGCTAAAACAGGGATTCAGCGCTGAAGGAGATCCTTTTTGTTTTTCTCGTTGTGTTTTTTCTCCCTAGAGGAAGTTATTGCGCAATAAATGAAGTGAGGATTTTTCTATGGGACTCGATACTTCCTGAGCGTCTTGTTCTCTGAGGTTAATTATGACAGTACAGACAGTAATTTGCTCTTTGTATTGGTACTTATCTCCCCTCACAGCTGGTGTGTTTTGCCGAGTGGATGGCCATTAATCAAACCTTTCTCCTGCAGGAAGTTGGACTATCCATCACCTCCTTTCTCCTCCTCTCCCTCTTCCTCTCCCTCTGCTCCCTCTGTTGTCCCAGCAGACATTAAACCTTTATATTTTACATGTCCATTTGCTACCTTGAATGTTGCACCTGCATTTTGCTGTTGTGATAGGTTGAGTGAATCATATGTACAATTTGGAGTGTTTTTCAGGAAGTGTGAGTGGTTGGTTGTAGTGAGTTGTTTGTTTGTCACTCTGGAAGAATGGGCAAGAGAGCGCAGTAATTTCATGTCCACTCGACTGAAGCTGAAATATGTACAGACTGTGTTATTAATCACTGAGCTGAAATTTACTTCAATCTGCTGTCAGTTTCCTCAAAGCCTCTATAGCTCTGTAGCTATTGATTTCACTGTACCCCTGTGTTATTTCTCAGTGTACCTTTAAGGGAGTTTAAAAGACAGTGTGAGCGACATCTGCAGCCTGAAATGTCACAGTAGCTGTATCCCAGTTCGATGCTTCATGCTGATTGGAAAGGGATTTGGGATTCATGTGCTCAAAGATGCTTGCATGCATACTTTTATAGTGAGCTACAGTGTGACACTGAAAGGAAATGGGGAAACAGCTGCATGGAAAATTGAGAAGTGAATATTAAACTTTTAGAAAGACTATGGTTTTAAATAGTAAAGTGTGAATACAATAATATCAAGATTTATATAAACGACGTATAGGTATCATCTAGTTTAAACTGGGACAATAGCTCCATGCCAACTGCAAACTAATTTTAAGAATTTTTAACTTTTTCAAGAAAAAATTAAATAAAATTAGGACACATTTATTACAATTTTTTAAGGTTATACAAAGCCAGGAAGTTCAACTATTAAATGTTTGTGTCAAATGTGCTTTGTTTATTTTTTTTCTACCAAATAAAAAGGCTAAATGAACATCCAGATGTGGTGATTCCATAATTTTTGCCAACTTTGGGTAGTTGTCATGCTATTACAGGTTCCTGAATCATATTACTTTTTAGATATGATTCAAGTTTTTTCTAATTTAATCAACTCAAAGTAGCTGACAGGAAAATCCTAACTAAACTAATCTAACTAAATAGGGAACAGTTCAGATGTGGTTCTGCACATGAGGTAATAACAGCCCCCTCCTTAGACCCTTTGACCGAACAGATTGATGAGAACACACAATGTACAATGAATTGCACTTTGACAAGGATGGTTCTTCATTCCTGTGCACCAAGAAAGATATAAATAAATTCTATCTATAAGATAGTTGTGCTTTTATCACATAATAAATTGAACTGAGGTGTTTACACACACAACCCTGTTTCCATCTACTTCTTAGTGTACAGTCCCTTACCTATATGCTCTGTTTTGTTCCTCTTTGCTCTGGTTCTCTTGACTAGATCTGTAAAACAGTGGGTGATTTGCCAGCTTGAACCTCTAAAGACCCTTGCAAGTCTTTTGTCTTTGATTCAGCTCACAGGCCTACACACACTAAGATGCACAAACGCACACAACCAAAGGCTCCTCGTGAAGTATATGAGCTGTAACCCTGCTGCATTGTAAAAAAAAACAGTCTCCTCCAAGTCATGCAGAAATGGGCCTCCCAGGTGTAATGGCTCCTAGTTTCAGTTCGCAGTAATATTAAGAAAGGCTCATTTTGAAAAAAAAAAAAAAAAGAATTTAAAAAAAAAAAGAAAAATCCCAATTTTATTGGACATGGTATGGAGAATTTCAGTAACACAGGTGGTAAACTTAAAAAGTGAGGCTATTCTGCTGTCCTGCTGCCTGAAACTGCTCTTGCCTCAAACCTAAATGCACTTATTCTATTTTTTGCATGAGCAGAGGCATAGGGGCTCAAGCTGAGTAAAACAATGATTCAAGGTTGCAGTGATAAATGAGCATGTCTGCTCTGATAGCAGAAGGTCATGTGCATCGGCCCCCAGTGTGCGTCTGCCATCTAGCACACAGCAAGGGTGCACTGTTGGCACGCCACAACACGACAATGCTTCCTTTTTTTCCCCCTCAGTTTTAGCGAGTTCCACTGGCCAATTTCATTGTTTTGTGCATCCAGCTTGAAGTAGACTTTGGCTTGGGACAAATCTTATCTAGCAGATGTTTGGATATTATTATTATTTTTTTCTTTTTAATTAGTGAGTGAAAGCAGGATTGTGTGTTGTTTGAGGAGAAAAAATGGCTGGTGGAGAAACAGAAGCTGCCATAAGGAGATGTTTCAGAGGAGAGGCAGACTAATGAGAAGATGTTAACCATAACTAAGTATGATATTGAAGCAGAATTGAAAAACCACATTAATGTCTTTAAAAAAAGGTTGCACGAGTTGCACTTTCTCACACGCTTATACTCAATTATATTGATTTAGAATATGAAAAATGTGCATAGAAAAATGTTTGTGTCGTTGAACAGCTCAATCTCTGCAGTTGCAAATCAAATTAGGATTAATTATGTCAAATATTATCTGATGCAAGTAGGATGCAACAATTTGATGCTTGTCTATTTGTTAGTTATGTAATACTTGTTCTTTATTGATACTTGAAGCATAAGTGAAGGATGGGCAAAGGTACTTGAAAAGGCAGCTGTTTTCTCTGAGGATCATGATTGCAGCAGAATTCATCTTACCAATCTATGTGTTTTGAGCGCAAAATTAAGTGAAATGGACAAAAGTGAACAGTTAATGCTTGCCTTTTACACAGCACATATGGCAGTGTGGAATCAGCTAAGTGACAGTAGCGTTGTTGGTTGAGATGGTGTTTTCAGCCATTCCAACAGTTCCTTATGCACACAACACAATTTGGCTCATGGTTACCTCTGCTTTTGGCTCAGAGATGCATCAGCTTCAAGCCCCCGTTCCACATCTTTACCTTACAAATGGGATGATAATGCAAAATAATGGTGCATCAGTCTCAGGTTGGATGGTATGTTTAAAAAGTGTGTCAGGGCACTGAGAAGATTATAGGAGATACAATAGCAGCAATGTTATTATAGCTGTAAAGTATTTCTTCCATAAAATTATAATAAATAATGACACTGAATGATAAAGAAGTGATTGAGGTGGAGATATTATCACCTCACTTCCTCATTGAGATTCAGACTCAGTCCATACTCTGAATATGGTCGAGGCCTTTGGGAATAGACTTTCATGTCTACATCTGGGAGATCTGACTTTTTTCTGTTTTCGCGATGCCGTTGATTTGCTGACACTAATAAATGGTTTTCATGGTCAACTCCTCATGAAACATCACATTTTAAAGATGTTTTGTCTCTGTTACTTTGGAAGGATATCTGTTCTTCAGTGTCTGATGGTGTTGGGACACTTTCTGATGCATTTTGATGCAACATGAAAATCGCAGGCGTCATGAATGACATTATTGATGAAAAAATAATCAGGCTCGTCAAGTCATGAGCACAAGCAGACTCATTTAAAATTCTGTGCAGATCATATTTACAGATGCTTTCTCAACAAAGAGTTTAGGGAACGTCCTGAGAGTAAATGTCCACAGGCATATTTCCCCAAGAACTACTTACTGGCTTTTGTCTGCATTTGATTACTGGGAACACCAAAGTGACGTGATAGCAGGCCACCAGTTGATGGACAGATAAGAATTACTTTGTATTTCCTCCATCCCATTTATGTTCAATAATGCATTGTTTACTTTGCCATTGTTTTATACATGTTTGCACAGATGTTCTGAAACCTTATTTATGCAAATAGTGGTCCATCTTGTGTGTTAAAAAAAGACCAATTGATATAAGAGATACAGTTATTCTTAGTATGCAGTGCATACTTCCTCCAAAAGTTTTGAGGAACCATGAAAAAGTTTATCTGGGTTGAAGGCCTTGTTAAAATTCTGATTGCATAAGCCATGGTGAGGGATGAACTCCCTGAATCTCTCAATTTCTCTCCTTTTGGCAAGTGATAGGCAAAACTATTAAGTGAGCAACAAAAAGAAACACTAGAAATTGTAAATGATTTTTACAGCTCAAAGTAAATGTTGGTGACATTTCAACAGCTGCTTGGAGAGAAAGAAAGAGGATCTTCAGAAACCAAAGATTTGTTTTCATTTAAGTTCTAGGTTAAACAAATGATCTGACAAAAATATAAGCTGTTTCACACCTTTCCTCTCTTTCTATTGTCTCTTCCTTCTTAATTCCGCTTTCTCTCAACTTTTTTCCTCTTGGGTGCAGTTCTCTGTCTGACAACTTCTTTACCCCTTTCAGCTTTTCTTTCACAAACAGGCCAGGGAAAGATCAATAAAGTGTGCAGAATAGGCTCTTATCTCTGTCCAGAGGAGGCCTTATCAGCCCCGCTTAAATGGTGTTCCATGAAAATTCCTTGAAACATAATCCTCCCGGTGATGGAAGACAAAAGAAAAACAACTCCTATCGAAACATCAAGACTGTTGATGCAAATGAGTTCAACTTTTACACTCTGTGAACATCATAATAATGGAAAAAATAATCGTTCAATCATTCAGGTAAAGGACTGAAAAGCTTTTTCCACTGATGATAATCCTGAAACTATTTGTTTCTTACAGAGTGTACTTGACTGGGAGTGAGCTACAAGAAGGTGCTTATAATCTCTGTATTTTCCTCTGGAATCCACTGAAGGTTATAAAGAGCAGGGTGATCATAAAGCTGGCAGAGAGATTGATAGTATTCACAAGTTTTTCTGTGTTTAGTTTAGTGTACTGGATTCTAGTTTGGGTTCTTTATGATATCTTACCTCATCAGACAAATGGGCCAGTAACACAACAGCTAATAACAATGGTAATAGTAACCACATGGCGTTACTCTTCCTCCTTTTAGTCAGGGTCTCAAGTAATTTTGTCTTTTTAGATTTGAACTGATCAACTCACTGCCTTTTTGACTGGAGAGTGAATTTGTGCTGCTTGGAAAAGCAAAATAATGCTGTGAGCAGCAGCCAGAATCAATGGCAATCATCTAGGTTGCTTCCAAAAAACTGTGCAAAGTACTTTTGTGGAGGTTTTATCAATTACATGAATTACATTAACAGCCTGCCCTGATACTGTCACTGTGCTATATTATTGGACAATTGTCTCCACCCCAAAAGATGAGGCTCTGATATGAATAATTAAATTGTCTAAAATGGTTCTTTTACACTTGGTTTAGGGTTTTTGGTCCAAAAATGAACATGCACTTCACATTTGAAATGAATGAAAAGACTTTTGTTCAGGCAACAGTTTTCCATACAGTTAAAACATTATTTTTATGTCTAAAGACTCGCACTAAACTGCTGCATGTCAGGAAGTTCTCAGTGAAACAATGGGTTTCTTTTTACTAGAGAGAATATCTTAAGTCAAATAGCAGCCGCACGCAGGGATTAATTTCAGAATAACAGTCAGTTATTATTTCTGTAATTTTAGTAGAGTTAAGGGGGGTTTGAGGTTTCCAAGAGACCCAATTTTAATATCAAAGACTCTCTGGTCCAGCCATGTCTAACTTCTCTTTCTACTTATACTCTGGGATGAGTCTCTTCTTAGACCTAAACAACTGGAAAACATCAAGTGTAGTTGACTAAACTACTATTAAGCATTTAATTTTAACCCTGCTCATTCTACTTTTTAGTATGCTAACAATAAAACATCAAAAGACATTCCAGATTTTGTTCAAACCATGATTAGTATATTTGTTCATTTGTAGAAAATAGATCTAAAGTTTGTGTATGCATGAAATGCTGAAAAATGCTTTAGAAAAGAACAAAAAACATGCATTCATTTAAACTTTTAGACTAAGGTCTTATCTTCAAATTTTAAGTTTTGTTCAACCAGCTGCCAAATGTAAATATATTCAGTGTGAACTCTAACAGAGACATTTATTAATATTGACATTTGACAAGTTGAAGTTGATTTTCCCTGAACAAATGATTATAAATAACAACTGATAATTGCTTTTTCACAGTTTATTATAGTTTAAATTTTTAACCAACAAAAAAAGGGATACATTTATTTGACTAAGACCATTAATGCCTAAGTATTGTATGTATATGTAGTAGATATAAGATGTGCATCACAATAAATGTGTCATCCACTGCTGAAGTTCATAAAGTCTGGCTCAAAACATCGGAAAAATCCATCAAATTGATCATTTCCATATTTTATTTGTTTTTTCAAAGCTCAACATGTTTCAGTCCCAAGTGTGAATGACTGCATACACTAAATGAATACTTAACAGCATACACGATGGTACATGAAAATGACACATGGTTGATCTGCTCTACTTTTATGTGCTTCTATCATTCATTCATGTAACAACTTAACTGAAGACAGCAGCTATTTTATTGTTATTCACTCTCTTCTGTCACATATCTATGTTTAGTAAAATAAGTTATTTGTGTTGGCAATTACATCAACAGACAGAAAGATATAATCTCACATTTCCACATATTCAGTTACAATTCACTGTTATATGAGAGTATTAATGTCTCTTTTATTTGTGTGGTGCACTACAAAGTTTCAGTCTCTACTTCAGCTTGAAGAAGGAAAATAGAATTGCTCAGTTCTGTCCAGTGTTGGGAAAATCAACCTACAGACACCTAAAACTTACTGGTCAACATGAGGTTTCTCATTTGTTCAACACCTGGAAATTATAATTCATGTGGGTATTTTATTGACAACACTTGAGTGCAGCTGCTAAATTGGGAAAGTTGGTCTTATTCCACTCAAATCAAATTCAAGTGACTGACTCCAGCTCTCTGAACTCAGACATACAGGCTTGTGCTCCTTCTCAGCCTTTACATCCTCTCAGGAACATCGTCCAGTACTGCCATCTCTACACACAAGACAGTTTCAGTCCAGGCTGTTCTCATTTGTGGTTCCATGATGGAGGAACATTCTGCCAAATGCCATCAGAACTTGGTGTCCCTCTCTACCTTAATATCTTTTTAGGCGCATCTCCGATAATAACACCTTCTCTCTTAACACCTCCAGAACACCAACACACCTAACTTGAACTAATTTCCACCTGTGAATACCACTTAATGTCTTAGCCAAGGTTGCTTTCCACTCAAGTTTGAGTGATATTCCTTGCCTGTAAATCTCTTTGGATTAAAGCATCAGGAATGTATTGTCCATCATAAAAGAAACAAAAATGTATGTACATATACTTTTCAAGATATCAGAAGTATTCCTATTAAAGAAGGCACAGATACCTGCAACCACACTGCACCATACTATGTATAATTCATGTGAAATTCATCAAGTATGAGTTTATCAAAAGCTGAATAGGAGGTGATGAAGTGATACCAACTATTGCTCATAACTGTAATATGTGGGCAGATATAAAGATGAACAACAAAAATGATATGCAGATTCAGTGAGTGGAACAGAAAATGGATTTGAATGCAGAAAGTGCCTCACCGGATTTCTCCGGATGTGAAGGAAATGTGTTACATTTTTGTCGCTCTCTCCTCTTCGTGTCTCTCCTCTCCAGACTATTCTTTGCCCGAGGCGTCCTGTGATGAAGAAGCTTTGAAACTGTGTCATTTGGGGTTAGTTCTTAAGCTCTTTGTCTTAATCTGCAGATCACTCCCTTATCTGATTAACCGTCTTTGGATCAGATCCATTTGTATGCAAAACAGGGATTGTTTCTGCTCTGCATTTGTATACCAGCCAAATGCTTCTGTGAACTTTTATATCACCTTTCGCAGCAGATGTAATTCTTGTTTATTGTTGCTATGTGATTAGACAGTGTAACTGCACAGTGCAGAGCGAGACGGCAGAGATGTCGTGCATCACACTTTATGAGTCAGTTTTAATTATCTTTTAAAATAGCCTCCGTCTCTTATCTCTGTCTTCTGATGATCTAAATCTGCCTTTTCACCCTTTACTGAAGAGTGAACATTGTATGAGTTAAACTACAGACTTCAAGATTGCTTTATCTGAAGTTTATTGTATAGATAAATAGTCTGCCTTATGATCAGCATTGGCAGTTTTTAAAAATATATATTTTACTGTTGTTAGTCTTGAATTAGGAATAGTTCAATCAATGCTTGTAAACGATCAAACAAACTAACAATTATACAACACATGGTAAAAAGGAACCAACTTCCTCAGACACAAAGTGAACAATAAAGACAATCTGATCAGTGCATTTTTTAATGTTAGGTAAAAAATAATTTTTATTGACAGTTAGGACAGTCAGAATTAATGCATTTAAAAATAAACTGGTGTCAGTGAAATTGACAAATTGACATCTTTCATCAAGATGAAGCCAAATGAGTCTGTCAGTGTAAAGTATAATTTTTTTAATTATGAATAACAATGAGAAGATGAAGATCTCATCACCGCACTGATGGTTTAACTTTTGAAATAACCAAATCTCCATTTATGTTGTAACCTGCTACAGATTCATGGGGTTGTTAGATACAAGTATGATTGAATTAAAACTTTTTATCTCCATGGAAAGGTTCCTCTTTACAAACCACTGATCAGCACTGACAAACACAGATAGAACTCATACTATTTGTGTTTTTGCATTTCATATCCCTACAGGGAAGTTGTCACAGAGTTTAAATTAGAAATGAAAATAAATAAGTTGATGTGAGGAATTACTACTTGATGTAGTACAAAGGGGAATTATTACTGTTCAAGTGCAGCACCTAGTCTATGGCTGAACGTGCTCCTCACCAACCAAAGCATTCTGTCATGGGCAGAAGATATCATTTTGACAACGTCCTCCTTGGGCAAATACCTTCAAAGGGTCTAGCTCCACTCAGCCATCCTCCTTGATCAGTGTGAGTCTGTTGGTGTCATCCAGCCTCAGGCTTTCCCCAAGCAAGCCCCAGCGTAGAAAATGGCATAGTCCCCAACAAATTTATAAAACATCTGCAGTTTGGTGCCTCAAGCTGGAAAACTCCCCAAGGAGAACAACCAAGTCTGGCCTGTCCTGCAGAGAGCCGCAGACTGAAAGTCAATGACTTTAAATGGTCCCAACTTTCATAATGTCAAATAGGTTTCAGCTTTAGTCTTTCTTAGGTGTCGACTATCTCCCTCTACTGTAAAAAACACCCAAAAAACACTTCATCATCATTTCGGATTTACAGTTGGACTTTATCTGTGAAAATGAATGTAAACCTATTAAATTTGTAGAGAGATTGTTTCCACTTAGCAATATTTTATAAGAACCAGGCTATACATTTGGTAAAAAAGAGATGATATTGCTGTGGGGAACTTTATAGAAAGATATTTCATCTAAATATAAGACGTATAGCCACTTCGTATTCAAATTCATAATTTCTATAACTGTTAGAAATAGATAAATTAATTTTATTTAGAAGTACAAACATTCAGTGAAAGATAGGATTTTGCTTTCTCTCGTGTGACCACTGTTTAATCTGAATCCTTTGGCCCCCTCATGTGGTGGCATTGCATACTGAAACTTGGCTCCCTGTGGCTCTTAGATATAATATACTGCATGTGCTTTGAACTTTATTGAGCCTTGTTTTATAGCAGATCTTCTTGAATTAATCCAGGGCAGTAAATGTTCATCTTTAGCAGCTTGCACAACTTGAAGTTTATCTCTTAGAACCAGAGACCTGTTTCAAAAGCAATTAAAAGTTAGAGCAAACAGTGATTGGATTTAGTTTTGGATGAGAACTGCAGGGCAGTTGTGTTAATCGAGCTGTTTTACTTAATACAATTATAAATGCAATAAGGCAGTAAAGCATTAATGAAATACCAAGTTGCACAATTGTCTTAAGTTTCCTTTGATGTATTAAAAGTTAGGGCCATTACAAACTTTTGACCAGTTGATATTACTGTTATTTTGGGAAGGGAAGTACAAAGAGGTCCACATATGAAAATGCATAAAGACAGTTGGCAGCATTTGGAAGTTGGAAGAACTTTAAGCTCACCAACTGCCTAAATTAAATGTCTGCCTATTCTAGCTATTTCTGTTCCTCGCATAATGTACCTTTTTGTGTGCTGCAGAACTTAGGGCATAAAAGGTTATTGAATAGCCACTTTTATATATTTAATGGAGTGTTTTCTGCCTTTTATACTTATGTATTAATAAAACCCAAATTGGAGGAGAGGGGCTGACACTGTGGAAAGACTAAATTCATAGTCATGGAAATATGATAGAAACAGTACTCCAAATGTTCTAAACTTAGATTTTACATACGTAAAAGTAAGTGTGGTGCCTTTGAGCTCACAGCATGGACGTTGTATTAAAGTTGTGTATTTATACATTTATTAAGAGGGTTGTATTTTTTGGTTGGGCGAGGCAGCAACTATATTAATGTTTGTGGGGAGAGAAATCCAATGTTTTTTGCTAACAAAACCGTCCACTGTCACTCTTGAATAACTGAAGTTTGGTAAAAAGAGAAAATAAACAATCTTCTTTTTCCACATTTTAATATTTTCTGCTGTTCTGTTTGTAAAGTTAATGTTAGCAGAGATCTTAGAGTTTTAAACATTTGAGGCTGTTTTAAAGCTTTCATTTTAACAATGCACACTTTCCATTTTCTGACACTTAAATTATTTATACACCATCAGGATTTATAGAAATAATTATTATTTGTAACTCCAAATACTGCCCTTTCCTAAAATGGTAATACTGTAGCTTATTTGAATGAAATGGTTATTGTCTCAAAGAAATAAAAAAAAATCCATATGTTTGTGAGAAGACTATTCAGACAAACCGAAGTGATCTGACCATATTTTTCTGTTACCGTATTACACACCAGACTTTAACCTGTTTCATATAAACATCAGCTTTCAAACCGTACATCTGCAACACTGTTCTTTTCAATCACAACAGTTTTATCAACATGAAATCTCTCAGCACTCACCTCAACTTGCTCTGCAAACAAAGACTTTTCTAAACAAAATACTGTTTACTTGACAGACCCTCCTCCCTGCTCCTGCACTATAAGCATTCCACTTTGCAAAGATAATATTATTTGCTCAAAGAAATGACGTAATTTGTAAGAGTGGAGTTCATCTGCAACCGATCACAGACAACTTCGACAGATATCATCACTCTTTTAATTTTTCTTGGTGCTTGCTAATGTAACACTTCACCATACAGCTCTATTTGACCCCTCACTATTATTTTGGTTTTATTACTAAATCAAGACCTCTATCAGGAACACTAACTATTTAACATTGCTTGAATACGCACAGGTTCATGTACAGTCCTGTTACTACAAATATTTATAGCAATATTTTAGTGAAGTGAGAGTTGATACACACTGCTATATGACATCACTCTGGAGAAGGTTTTGGTTATTTAAAGGTCTGTAACGAAAGCTCTGGCGTTGCTTTCTCTACAGGAAGGAGTTGACATTTTGAAAAATTGATTCATTCCCTCATGATAGAATGTAATAATCAGAAAGATGTGCATGAGGCTCTCCGTTACAACCATATTTACCTGGTGAATGTGGTCATGTAGAGTTGAATGCATGTAAATGGAAGTTGATCTCCTGGGCATGTATGGAACAGGACCTATAAGAAGAATAGCTTTAAGTCTGAGGTATCTGCATTTAAGTAAGTACAAACTTACGCTCGGTGTTAGTAGTTGTCATCACCTTTGGTCATGTGCCCAATTGGTCTTTTTCATAAATGTAAAGCTTAAATGATTAAACAATATGGACTGATTTAAAAACCAGAAAACAGTGACTTGTTTGAGTGACTGGTTTCAGTGCACCTCAGCAGGGTGTTAGCTGTTAGCATCTCCTGATGCTACATGTGAAAAGCAAATAAATATTACGGTCATAATTTTGGAAGTTTAAAAATAATTTTCATGAAAACCTAGCATGTTGTATGAAGTATCTTTTGCAGAAGTTTCTCCTGATTGCGTTCCCAAAGTGTCAAAACGTCCAGTAGTACCCTAAAATAATATTATAAACCTGTTGAAATAGATGGATATAGATTCAAGCTCAGAGACAGACTGAAGACTAGAAGGGGATTAGACCACTCAGCATTTCCCCTCTTTCTCTGTGACAAAGGTTACACAAGTTCAACAGCAACACATAACATCTCTGGATTAGGAGCTCAGACTTCTGCATCTCCATCTGTTATCGCTCTGCTGGTGGAGGCATGTTGGTGCGTCAGCCTCCTCAAGCAGCAGCAACACAGCTGTGTGTGGTATTTAGTGGGTGGTATTCACTGTTCAGCTCTTAAATTCATGGATCAACTGCACTGACTCCTGTCCACTGTGGTATGTTACAATATAGTCACCCCTCCACCCCTTAACTTCCCTGCAGAGCTCAGCACCCAGCTGCTGAGGCTGTGAACATCTGTTCTCACTGTTTCAGGGTTAGTTAAAATGAGACCTGCTCTTAATGCTAAATTAACTCGACTTCTCCCCCGCCTTCCCCAGAAATCCACAGAGGAATCTGAAACAGTCTTGTGTTTCTGTTTGTGTTAGTATCACTGTGCTGCTTTTACAAGTCTGAGATTCAGCGTGAGTCACCATCATACCTTCAGGCTGAGTGTATTTCACATAGATGTTTGCTCCCTTTTCTGTAGCTCTCTTGCAGCTGGTGTTGATCCCTCTGGCACAGTTTGGAAAGGCAAACTAAAATACTGTCATAACTGTGTACTTGAGTGAAAGTGATACACTCACTATTAAACGTTCATAATCAGTGTGAGGCAATGCATGTTAACCTGTGAAGCACCTCTAAAACAACATGACAAATCAAGTTCTTTTAGACATACAAAATAAGTAAGTGAACATGCAACAGAAGTACAAGATCATATAAAGATACTGCGAAGTAAGAGTAATAAAAAGGGAATACAAGTAATAGGGGGTGCTGTGGCTCAGGAGGTTGACTTGTCAACAATGAACAATTTTTAAGATTGGTGATTTGACCTGATGCCAGACAGCATCTTTAGGCAAGAAGCTGTACCTCAAACTTATGGCTGTGTTAGTTCATGTATGACAGAAGCCATTTTTCCACTGTGTTTTTGATTTTCATTTAAAAGATGTGAATAAGAAAAGGTGAATGGAATTGGAAACATTAAAAAAACTTTTCATAATGCTCAAAAAATCACTTTGATTTGTTTATTGCCCTATTTTCAAAAAGAGTTTATGCACATTAGGGGAAATGGGGACAACTTTGTGAATTGCAGCTGACCTGTTGAGTATTAAAATTATATGACTCACCAGCTATGTCCAGACTGAGACTGACTACAATAAGTTATCATGACAGTTTTTTTTCCCATGTATGAGATCATTTTTCATGTATTCCAAGTGATGAAAGTAATTCCTGACGAAATTTTCTCTCCTTTTCTTGCAGCAGTTCTTGTTTAGTTCCTCCTCGAGAAAAGAGCTTTAGTTTCTGGTTGAGACAACTGCTTCTACTACTTCTGAATTACAACGACTAACAACTAACAACAGCCTATGTTACCTCCCTGTGATTACGTTGGAAAGCCTAGTATGTTCAGACATTCATTTATTTTCCATACCTGCTTTATCCTATTCAGGGTCTTATGGGCGCTGGAGCCTGTGCTGCTATAACCAGGCAAGAGGCAAAGTACACCCTGGACAGGTTATCAGTCCATCATGGGGCCAACACAGAGACAAATGACCATGCAAGTTCACATTTGCTCCTGCAGTCAATTTAGAATCACCAGTTAACTCGTTTACTTGTCTTCTTTTTTTTTTTTAACCAGGATTAATAAACCCAGCTTCTGGAAATCAATACAGCATTGTTCTGAGTGTTGGTTTTTCTTGAAGAGATACTTCAGGAGAAAGCAATAGAGAAATTGAAATTTCTGAAGTTTCTTTTCTATCAATCAAGAATACAAATTTGGCTTAACTTAATGTATGAGGTGTTTTGGTTTAAGTAGCACAGCTGCAATGAAATTGAAAGTAAAAAAAAAAGGTGAAGATTAGGTTACACCAAATCGTGACCCAGGCTGTCTATATCATTCAGAGAACAAGGGAGCAACTTTGCAGGATTTATGTTCTTGTTTCTGGAGGTGAGCTACCGAAAACAAAAATAAAAACAGTGCCTGGGCAGGCATCAACACTGCTACAAGTGCTCGAGTGACTTTGATGTGAAACTTTTCCACTGATGGAGCTCAGGGTTTGTACAACTCACGAGCGCCCAAGCACCGCATTCTTTGTGTCTCCTTTTTATCTGCATGAGCCAAGCTGTAATGTAGAACCAGTAAATCACAGCTTGGTCTTTGTCTGTGTGTAGACCGAGCCCTCCACTGAGCCCACAGCTGCCATAGCTGCCTACTTAAAGACTTTATTTATGCTCTCTGCCTCACTGCACACTTTCCCCAACATGGCCCATTAATCTGAAGAAGAACTGGAGGGAGCTCATAGGGGTGCCTTATGTCTCACAACACCTCAACATTGTTGGAATAGGTTTAGGTGCCTCATAATCCCTTAAACATAATCCCTTATCTCCATTTTATTTTACATTCTCACACATTCATGTCTGGCACTGAGTAATACGTTGACGTTGAAGTGCCACAAACAAATGATGACTAGCTTAGACATTTGAATAAATAAGCTTGCAATGAAAAATGCCGACTTTACTTGTGAGCAGCAAATTGTTCACCCTCTTTGTTTCCCACCCTTTTTTATTTATTTCCAGCACAATTGTCTTTCGGCACCATGTTTTACTGCTTTCCCGGCTTGTGTCTTTATGGAAACATAGGAAAATACACTCCGTCTCGCTTAATCATCAGTGAGCCGGTGGAGAGGAGCCACGCCGTCTGTGTGGTCCTCGCTGCAGCGTCTAAGAAAACTCCACAGACGCCGCTGGAAAACAGTCATCCCTTTGGCCGTCACACTCGAGTGGCGCTCTCCTCGTCACAGTGCTGCGGCACATCACATGCCTGGCTCGGAACTTGGAAGTGCCGGACTGCAGTTGTGGAGGAGTCCTGAGGGTTTTTGTGTCAGGAGAGAAGGGAGTTCAGTGTGAACTGCAGGGTCACTGACATCTTCATCAAAAACCTTCAATCAAGACACCTTAATGAAACTTTAGGACTCTCGAAAGTAGAAACATCTCTTTGTGTCAGGTGGTTCTTTGTAGATTTATTGCCAAAAACAAGCACAGGTGTGTTTTAGGTTACTTTACACCACAAGTGAAGGATGCAGCAACACACATATCTCTCATGTTCAGTACATATTTACCATATATGTCTTCTCCAGGTCAAACGGTCAACATCTATCAATCCAGTTACAATATGACAAAGGTCCTAAGATGGCATTGTTTGACTCAAACGGCCTTTGCCTACACGTACACCCTGGATAAATTGACGTTTTTTTGGGGTGTGTTAATACGGGTCCCGTATCCAGAACGCCTCCATCCAGTGGTAGAAATGTTTTTTAGCAGATGAGAAGTACGTTAAGATTGATAGGGTGCCAGTTTCTTAATGGATTTCTTAAAATATGATATCCAGTGTGGTGAAAGAAGCACTTGATCCGTTTATGATTTTGAACAACTAACCATTGTCACCCTGTTCTCTTGATTGCTTTCACTTCTGTATACAAGACACAAATAATGAGGCGTTATTTGAGCTGATCCTTTGATGGCATCACTCTTTACAAAACCATATCAAATCAGTATTGAAAGCTAAACCTTTTAAGATGCTGTGATAAAGGTCTAGTCCATTCAGACCTAACACTTTGTTTAAAAAGAACATTTCTATGATCTATAGGGTTTCTGGAAAACCTGAGATGAGAGAAACAAGAAAAAGAATTCAAGAGAATGTTTATCAATATGTGTTGAACAATATGATTGTTCTTGTGTCTTGAAAATGTTGACCCACATGTTGCATCATGTCTGAATGGATGACAGTTTAGTTTGGTATTAATATCAATGCATAAATAGATCACACAGTTATACAGTTATTCTTTAACTTGTTCGCAGGAGAGCTCTATCCTATCCTGGGCTTCCTTCAGGCGAGAGTAGGGATACACCTGGAACACTTTGCCACATTGAGCTGAGTTTAGAACAAGCAACCTGGTTGCTGTGAGGCAACAGTGCCGGTGCTGCAAGCAATAACCCAATTTGAGTAAGTGTCCAGAAAGATTACATGGTAGTTTAGAATTAGTAACAATGATGTTAAATATAAAGGTAACTGTTAGGGATAGGGGGATTTCTACCAAAACAAAACACAACAATCTATTATGAAGTATCATGTTGGAAGATGAAATATATTTTGCACATAGCTCATCATTCCTCATGTTGTTGGCTTCAGTGAAGATGCTGGTCCCAGTTATTGTTTGGTTGAAATAAGTTCTCCCAGAATTGTGGGATCAGAGAACAATTGATATTAATTTTTGCCTTTTTGTCTCTTTTATCTTAGTATATCTTATCTTTTGATGCAAAATAAGCACACTTTTAACGTGTTTCTCTCCATTCAAACCAGCAGAATCTGTTACAATCCAAATTTTATTCTTCTTAGCTTTTTCTTCATTTCATACCTTATTTATCTATGCTTGTTCTTTTAAACCTAGTTGTGTAGAAAAGCAGCAAACTGCATTTAACTGCGATCCAGCACTGATGCTCTGCAGCTGAATACATAAAAACCCTCATGAAGATCTCCCAAACAATGACATTCCCCTCAGCGAGTGTTTAGTCTCTCTCTGCACTGGCCCAAATTTATCTGCTTCCTAACATCACCAAACTCAGAATCAGCAGAGCTCGCCTGGGTGTCTGTGAGGAGGATGGCAGAGACGAACGGTCTTCTGAGCTGTAACTGCTTGAGACCAACCAGGCCGAGTATTAAACCATCAGATTGTAAAATATTACACCTGCAATTAAAAGGCTTGTCTGGGTTTTTGCATGTTTTTACTAGAAATCATATAAAGATTATATATTATTTCTGACTATTTTCCAAAGGATTCCAGTCTTACATTTTTTAATGCATTTCATCTATTTTCCAGGCAGCCATTAGCTTCTATGGAATTACTTTCGAATGTCAACACGCAGTTGTTCAAAAACCCACGTCCCTCATCTACAACAGTAGTTTCCAACCATTTTTGGCCAGAAACATGAAACATTTCTACTTGTGACCCCTGTTGCATCAGCATTTTGGACACGACAGCAGTTCAACAAAAGAGGTTTTCCCTTTGTGATTGTTTCATTTTGAGGGAAAAAATAAGCAAGTGACTTATAGAGTGCCTTAAAGAGGGAGCGGTAGCCTACTAGTTGTCCATGTGTTCCAGTGCTTATTAAGTAGTGCAGATCTCAAAAGAGGCAGACGGGCTGCATGGTGGTGTGGTGGTTAACGCTGTTGCCTCACAGCAAGAGGGATTCCCAGCTGGGGCCTTTCTATATGAAGTTTGCATGTTCTCCCAGTGTATTAATGGATTCTCTCTGGGTGCATCCTCCCACCATCCAAAAACATGCATGTTATGTTGATTGTGACTCTAAATTGACCCAAGGAGTGAGCGTGAGCGTGGAGGGTTGTTTGTCTCCTTTGTCTCTATGTACCTCTGTGGTGGACTGGCGACCTGTCCGGGGTGTAACCTGCCTCTCGCCCAATGACAGAGAGAGAGGCAGACCCTGAGGAAGAGAGGGGTGGAGTGGAGTAGATCAGGTCACTCCACACCCCAAAAATTATCCACTATAAGAGAAAGGAGTTGCTGCAGTGTCTCACTGTGGTGTTTTGACCAAAGCATGTCACAGACATTTCATTAAGACCCCCAGATATTGTCTCATCTTGTGAAAAAAGGCATTCTATATTTCCCTTCAAGTGATACTCATCTGTCAAATTGGTTGCCTGCCCCTTTAACCATTTAATTCGAAGAATCATATTTTCAGAACAAAACTTGTCACATGCTGATACTATGTAAAGAGCTATTGGCTTCACATGTTAACATTTTGAAGAACACTCACGTCCAAAGCAGTGATCTACATTTATGTCTTGCTGAGTTAGGATGTATTAAAGACAGTCTGCATTTAAAAGTAGGAGAAGTGTGGAATTAGATGTATGCCACCAGCTACACTGAGTAACGTTGGAAGCAATGAGCTGTCACTCAAAGATTTACCAGCCAACAGGAACAAACCCCTTAATAATCCCTTCCACCTGAGAAGTTTGTGCAAACAAAACGTTAGGCAGCGCACAAGAGACAGCTGACAGTTGATCTGCAAAGATGACACTCAGTGCAAAGGTGTGATCAGTGAGAAAGAAGCAAAAAGACATGTCAAACAAATGAAAGACCATTATTTCATACAGTTGAGCACTGTACACTTCTATGAATTCAAAGTAAAACCTCTTTCAGGAGTTGTTCTGTGGGACTCTTGAAATGTGTTGCCAGGTTGTTCATCAGATCCAGACTTCAGTTTGAAATTTCACAGCTCTGACAACCTAAAAAGCCAAAAGCTCGACAGCATAAAGTGACCTACATCCAGTGCAACATGATGCTTGTTTACATCAACTCAAATGGTTTATATGGGCTGTCGCTTTGACAGGAGCTCTATGGTGAGCTCTAAGTGTTTGTTTATGGAGCAGGGGACGTATTTATGTGCGTGCATTAAAGTACAGTATCAACGTTTATACAGTCTCCCTGTTATATACACATGTTCACTGCATGTAGCCACTCAGATCAAGTGTGTGTTTCCTTGAGCACTTCTTTATGAAATGTATTTGCATGTATACCTGTTAATGTTTTTGTACTTGTTATAATACATGATGTCCACATAGCTTTTGTTCACGTAAAACTGTCATTAGTGCTGATAAGCAGCGGTGCAGCTTAATCAGGTGAGTATGAACTTCAGCCAGGTGCCTACCATTTCTATCTCCTTCCCCATCATACTTCCAGTGTGGCCTATCAAATGCATGTGTAAAATGCCCAAAGATATTTAAAGTTAAAGGTGACCCAAAAGGTGTGTAAGTCAAGTATTTAGCAACTACATAATGAGACATTTCCCTTAAGAAAAGAAAAGAGACCAAACATTGAGATAAAAAAAAAGGAAACGTAAGCATTGCTCTTACAGTCGGACACAAACATCAAAAATATGCTAAAGTTTTTCTGTAACTGTAACCTGCACCAAATGCTATTTTTATCATACTGTTTTTACTGTTTTTATTTATCTGAAAAATCTTCTATGGACAGGTGATTGGGTGAAGGACCCGTCAGTCTCAAGCTAATTAAATTAACCTAGCAGAACCATACAGAACCAGTCAGTGAAGGAACCCACACAACAAATTTCAGTGTAAATGTCAGACTATTGAACACACTCTATGGCATAGTTAAAGTACGGTAACTATTTCTGGTAGTTCATTTTTTTAGACACTTTCAGACATTAAACTGAACTCATATTGCTGTTACGATACATATCCTACACAGGGTGAAAGTAAATCTAACATGAGGCTTCACATGTTTTTATTGCACAGCTCTTGCCGTTTGATTTTGATATCACACATCACAGGAAATGATGAAGTGTTTTTCACCCAGCATGGTTACAGGCACAGTTGAGTCAAGCTACAGTTCGACCTGGACATTTAATTAGACAACTGTCCTTGTAACAGCATACAAGCACGGGGAAGGAATTGAGTTTATTGAAGAATGTGTGACACTTCGATGCTGTGGTCTGTGAGACATTAATGAGAAATCAGTTAAAATGTCATAATAAAATCAAAAAGCAAAAAGATGATTTTTAAAAAAAACTTTTTGTGAGAAATGTTGTCAAGTTGAAAGTTATTTAAATTTTTGATGGAAAAAGAATAAATAGAGATAAAATAAACTTTGTTAATGTTTAAAATAACACAATTTGTTCTTTCATTTGATCAGTTTTCTACTTCGAAATAGAAAACAGATTGTTTGGGATCTTGAAATATAAGTGATGATAGATAAAAAAAACTCCAGCACTGGCTGACATCTTTAACATAATTATTGAAAGAAACAGAGTTGTCAGTCCCCTCAGCTTGTCAGATTCAGATGCTTTAAAAGTTTGTTTGTAAGGGCGAGGCACTGAAATTATACCAACCACATTGACAAACCCGTCATTCTTTTAATTCTTTGTACAAGTTAGAAATTTAGAAATTTCTCCTCGCTGTTATAGTGGTCAAGCTGCAGCTAACAGAGGGGAGAGAGTTATGGCAACAGGATGTAAAATGAGGAGGTTTTTACACACATCCTGCACACTGCCTCAATGTGGCTCATCAAGATTATTCAAAGAAAAAATTGTTTTTATGAGGCTAATGAGATGTGGTTTTTTTATACATTTTTGCTAAAAGTTTTGCTATATCTTTCTGGTTCAAACCTTAAAATACTAGCAACAACCAATCATCATTTTGTGCTACTTGTTCTCTTGATTTCTCAAGGAAAGAACCTAGTATCATTAAGTAAAAAAACTAATAAAAAACTTCAACACCATACTAGATTTCATTGTTGTTGGTGTTGTGTAATAATTTGCCATTTTTTCTATGGTAATTTCATGTAATTTGCTATTTCACGGGTACATAGTTCATCTTTGCTGATGGAAAGACCGTCATGGACTTACAGATATCAATAAAATTGTGTCAATCTTTGAAACTTCATATTCTGGCGGTAAAAAACCTCTGATAGTCAGAGGAAAGCCCCTCCAGTAACTTAGTCTGACGCACATATTTTTGGTCAAAGAGGACTGTAAGTCTGAGTGTATGACGCCTTCACACATGAATCCTTTGGTCTTTATCCAGTCTTCTCTGTCTCCATATCATGTCTCTGTAGTGTCTCTCTGTAATTTGGAGGCATTGTGTTGATGTGAAAGGGCAGTTGTTGTTTCTTGCCGGCCAACCTGGCGTCCCTCTGCCTCTCCCATACATCCCGGAGCTTTTCCAGGAGGCTGTTTATGTGTTGAGTGCAGCACTCCGTGGAGCTTAGGGCCTAATGGAGTGTGAGAGAAGGGCCTGGGCTTCTTCAGCTTGTGCTCAGCTGTATAAACATGCTGCCACACTGCGGCTCTCGCTCTCTTTCTCTCTCTGTCCAAATCACTACTTTTACTTGTGTCTCTCATGTGTCTGCTCCATTCACAATATGTCACATGGCCATTGCTGCTTTCTTTCTTTTATTTCCCTTTACTGTGTGCTATCCTGTTCAGTTTATTTCTGTCTTTCTTTTTTCAGCAGCACGATGTCAAGGCAGGTAAATCAAGCAACTTAGAGCGCAAACTAGTCTGCCTCCTCTCTCATGACATGTTTCCTTATGGGTATGAAGTTGTTTACTGAAGTAAAGGAGCTAAGACCCAGGTGGCAACACTGTTTGTTTGGAAGGTTGTGTTGTTTATTTTTCATACCAGAAGGACCACAGAAGGATGAAGAATTGAAAAGATTGTAACAGAAATGAAAAATGCTCCAAACTCCAAGCTTTTAACCTCTTTTAACCTGATAATTTTCTGGTCTGCGGCCAAAGTAAGAGCCTTCGTTACGGACATTACAACAGCTGTAAAGGAGAGGCCACGTGCTGACGAGGGATTGCACAAACTTCCTATTAATCACAGCCAGCTTTAGTAAAACAAACACCACAGACTCGGATGATATTCTGCAAATAGCAGAATATTTCTGCTTAGATTTAACATCGGAGGATAAAAAAATTGCTCTCAGACCCCATTTCCCTTTGTATTTGTACGTAAAGTATTGATAGACACAAAAACTGTGTCCATTGATAGACACAACTGCTAAACAGCTGAAATACTGTTTAACAGACACTGTAGTTTAAAGGTGCTTGTTTTTGCATCAAAGAAGTTTTTTATCCTTTTTTTTTTTTTTGGCTTTTGTAAGACTTTTTAGTTTGGCTTCTTCTGAACTCAGTTGTATTCTCCCTTTCAGAGCCTTCCAATGTGACCTGACAATTTAATTCAACAACAATAGCCTCAGTTATCAAGTATCTGCTAGCATTGATTTATTTGCATATGCCAGGTCTGAATATTTAGCTATTTTAGCTTTTAGATTTTTGGAAGTTTAGGAGGCCATCGCTATTTATATGAGTGCACATGGGCAGAGCTCTTCGAAATTATAGGGGAGACCTACAACAATCAGAGGAGTTTGAACTTTATTGTAGGTTTCTCTGCTCTTGGAGCAGAGTCATTCCTCAGGAAAACGTTCTCTGGTGTAGGATTTCCTCGTGTTTGACTGAGAGCTGACATGTCAATCTCTTTGCTGCGAAAGTGAATAGTACAGACACGAATGTTAAGATCCATTTGTAACCCACCGAGCCACAACAAAGGTAGCCTGTCAAAGCTTCATAGAGTTTGGCTTGACATTTTACTGTCATAATAGTTGTCCGTGTCCCTAACTGCCTTTTCAAATTCCATTGGTGAAAAGTTTGTCATACTTCAATGTGATACCATAGGCTCACAAATGCTTGTCACAAAATAAATTAAACTTGTATGACTTTACAGTCTTAATTTATTTCAAAAGGTCGGCATGTATGCCAGTATTGGCACCTTAAAACGGCTTGTTTGCGCTGTGTGCCTCCTTTGTCAACAAGCCATCGACAGTCTGCGACAGCACCACAGCCATGCCACCTTTTTTGTCATCATGGAAGCTGCAGCGTGCATCAGTGAGAGAAAAAACAACTGTGAGAGAAAAAAGTGCTTTATACGTACAGCCACCATACCTGCATGGAAACACACACTGCCTCACTGAAACTCACAGGAAACTCTATTACTCTTCAAGTACAGGTACTAGTTAACCGGATTTAACTGGAAGACACCTCTCATACCCTCAGTATGCCATACAACACTAAATCCAAGGCTGTATATTGTTTAGGCTTTGTAATTTTTTATTTAGCTAATTTTGCCCTCCAGTTTACTTTTTACGATCTGGGAAGTTGAAAGATATCGACAGAATTAATTAACTGTCACTGAGTCACTGTCCGAACAGTAAAATAAAAGTCATCAAAACTTAGCCTAAACGTTTTGCACAGAACCAGACCAGATCAGAAAATACTGCTCTGAGACAGCCTAACCTTTTATGAAAAATATTAAGAAATGATTAAGACATTTTATTGCAGACAAAAATATTAGAAAATAATTATTAAAAGAAAAATTGTATTTCTAAAATAGACTAAAAATATTTTCTAGGGGTTGAATGGATTTTACTTTTCAGATTTTTTTGTCTGTGCCTCATAGTTTTACATATGAGAATAAGAAAAAAAAAGTAATGTCAAGATGTTTAAAAACCTTTAAAACTCAATAAAGTCATGTTGAAAAAAGTCAAAATTAATGTACCTTAAGTGTGAAAGAAAACCTGCATGAGCAGAAAATAGATCCACAGAATGATTAACTCCTGACTTGATGACCTCATGGATATTAATGAGCTGCTTTAAACTGGAAGTCTATATGTATCTGTATTTATATGAATACTCTCATCTTCTATGCCGTGCAGTCTCTCCTGCCCTGCAGTATTAATGGTCCATGTCATGATTGATTATTGCATCATTATCCACCATCCATCGCCAAATCCCAGCTGCCTTCCCAGAAGTCCCTGCTCTTCAGTGAGTGTGGCTCTGTGGAGTGGAAATCTCCAAGGTTGTGGCTCACTGTTCTCCAAAGTACAAGCACCTGAAAAAATAAGCTAACCTCTGTCGGCGTGTCCAAGCTGAGGCAGCGCTGAGTTAAATATAGATGTATCCCTCCCTTTCAGCTGTGTCCAAACAAATTAAAGATTACGTTCTTACTGATGGTTACCACAGAGAGTGATTTTAATAAAACTGGGGGGAAAAGTGCATAGTGTGGCATGACATGACATGACATTAGAAACAAAGCCCTTAATGGTGCTTTTATGACATATTATTCCTTTCATTAATTTGCTTGGAAGGATTGAGAGCTGCTGCACTGATTGGCAGCCTGAAAGCTGCTGGACAAGCAGAGCAGGTCTCTTTTGAGCTCTTCGTGGGTGACGAAGGGAGTCATGCTCAGATGTGGCCAAAATGAGCAGTGAGCAGAGTTCAGGAAAGTCCCACAGTAGCTTAATACGTTAATAGAAAACAAGAGCGTGTGGAGCGGTTTCTCGGTCACTGAATAGAGAGTTATAGCAGTTTATCATTATGATTTCCTGTCGTGCAGAAAGCCAGAGAAGCGTCTTCATTCTCACCATTAAAACAACTGTTGTTTTTCATAATTCAATGCAAATGTTTGACATTTTGAGGAGTGCATTCATTGGCTTTGCATTGGTAAAATCTTTCATATCCACACAGTAAACATTAAGCTGCTACCAGTTAGGTCTGCAAAAAGGCAGAGAGCAGCTTTGAAACGATTATGGTAACGCTTTATTTATTTTTTCTTTAGATTTTACTTTATTCTTTGTAACACACATTAGAAGGCAATTAACGTTTACATTTAAATAACATTTGATGTCGGTGCATACATCAGACAAATAACTAAAATGTATGTATACCTGTATACCTAAACTTACAGTGTAAAGATTGGAAGATATGTTATTTCATGTTTTTTGCCCACTGAACATCTGTTTGGATGTTAAGCTTCATCTGGTTAATAGTTATTTATTTTCATTTAACTATGAACACAATGAGAACATAACAGATCTCACAAAGTCTTCTTTAACATTTCTGAAAAGTATTTCCTGGCAGAAAAAAATCCCAAAATCTTTCAAAAGTTTGGCCCATGAAACAAGGCCACAATTTCTGCTGCAGTTTTTAATCAAGTTTTTGATAAAGATTTTCATTTTAACTTTTCAAACGTGACAGAAGATCCAAAGCAGAAGTGATGCACACATACAGTCTGTGGCAGGAGTGTAATGTGGTAAACTTTGCAAAACAGTGTTTTATAAACAAAAAAAAAACATTTCCCAGTGGCAGAAGCTTAACATTATTTAATTTTCTCATTTGACTTGTTAAACTGCTCTTATTATTATATGATTGGCAGCACATTCTGATATTTTCTGAGGACCCCTTGTATAACTAATCAAATCTTTTCCTAAACCTAACCAGGTAGTTTAGGTACCTAAAAGTACAGCAGCGAGTCTCTACCTTGAGTCTCATGTTTGTTGATCCTGTAACTTCCCCCAAACTTCCCTTATTAAGGATCTTGTCACTTGTCTGCTGGGTAAAAACTTCAGAATGCCTGCAACTTTGAG
Source organism: Leuresthes tenuis (assembly GCF_036924035.1). Taxonomy (NCBI): domain Eukaryota; kingdom Metazoa; phylum Chordata; class Actinopteri; order Atheriniformes; family Atherinopsidae; genus Leuresthes; species Leuresthes tenuis. The sequence continues at coordinate 9,391,086 of NW_027325365.1, read as the reverse complement.
AGGACAGCAGTATTTGAAGCCCTGGAAAAGAGAGAGGGGATGGGATTTTGATATGCAATCAAATAGTAAGCAAAAACCAAACCAAAAAAGTTCTATTTTATACTACAGTAATCTCAAATTGTATCACATTTACCCCCAAAAAACCACACAAAGCTCCCACAAGTCCATGTAAATGTAGTGGAAAAAAACCTGCAATGAAACACCTGCTGTTTGAGTTTTATTGGTCAATGTATTCTCCATATGTCCCTCTGCCATTAGTAAAAGGACTCAAACTGCCTCTGTAATAATTGCAGGGCCAGCTCTGTGACCAAAGCGCAGTGCAGAGTTCCCTCGCTGACAGCTTCACTGCTTCATAATGATGCATTACAAAGAAAAACACGTTTGAAGTTCCATTAATTCTGTGTGTGCGCTTGTGTCCGTGGGCGTGTGTGTTTGCGTCATTGAGAGTAACCCCGAATGTATTTCACTCCCTATATAGCTCATAATGGAGCATTTTCATGCTTCTTGTTACATATTTTCCATTTTACGTGTCCCGTCTGTTTCTCAAACTTTATTATGTCTTTATCGATGCAGTTTGCACAGACTGGAAGTGAAACAGCGGGAACTGAAAGTAATGATTTGTGAAATTAAATTTGATTCAGCGAATCACAGCTTTACATATCACAACGTTAATGAGATCGTATAACCTGATCCTAGAATGAATCGAGATTATTCATATTGTCACACATTGGAGTCATTATGAATTACATTTATCAATGCAGCAAGCAGTATTAAGGGTCTCTGACACTTCTGTCTGCATGTTCTGAATACACGGTTATAATTGTATTCTGTGAAAACCATGTATCTAAATTTAGTGACAGCAGATACACTGCAGAGTTGAGAAAAACATCCTGCTTCTATACTAAAATGAATAAGGAATTTTTCAGATAACAGGTTTTCATAAGACAGAAAATAAGCCAAATATATATTTTCACTTCTAATCTGTGGCCAACAGATGTGATTAGATTTGTCATCATTTGTTCAGTGTAAATGGAGTTTTTTTCTCTGGTGGGGTAAAAGCTGAAAACAATAAACTTAGCCAGGTGTGAATAACTGTCTGCTCAAGGACAGATGTTTGATGCAGAGGGGAATCCACGGAGAGAGTGACATCACTGCTAATCATTACTGACACAAGAGGAAGGAGAAAGAAAATGAAAAGATGTATGTTAAGACATAAATTATACTTAATTAAATTAATTAAGAAATTATAAAAGTACTATTGTATACTCTCTAAAAGATTAACAAATACAATCGCTCACTTCCTTCTTTATTTCACTTCATCGTCCCTCAATCAGTGCTTTGGGACATGTGCAAAACAGAGAGCAAAGTAGGTGAAACTGGATCCTGGAAGTTAAAAGAATGTTTTAAACGCGTAACACATGGCCTGTTAATGCTAGCTTGCTGTGCAGGATGTAAGGGTCATCAGTGTTTCCAAGACAACAGGACCTCTGTCAGAGCTAACACTGGTGATGCAGCATTGTTTAAAAAAAAATTCACCACTCCATATACAACACAAACCATTCTGTGACTACTGTTTAAGAGAATGATGCATCAGAGATACTTTAAGTAATTTATGTAGTTACTTCAAAGGAAAATTCTCTAGTCAAGTCAAATGCAGACAAACAGGACTATTACTTCCCTTTAAGTCCTATAAAATGAATGGTTTCAGGATTCAGTGCAAGAATTATTCATGTGAAGCAATCAAGTAACCATTATTCAAGCACAGATGCCAAGGTCTACTAAAGAAATTAGGTGTTATTTAACTCTATTATATTTTATACATACATTTTAAAATAAAACCATAACAACTTGCATGACTTAATTCCATCAGAGATAACCAAACACGCAGTGAGGCCCTAATATTAATTTAAGTCCCAGAAACCGACCCATTATGTGCATTTTCTCTACTTCTTTAACACTGATGTGTCTGTGTAACATTCACAACTCAGAAATTTGGCCATTTCAGATGATGAACGCATGTCGCAGATGATGAACTGCACAGTTCATCATCTGCAGCCATGTAAAATGTAAGAGCCTCCAGAAGAGGGCACTCCATCTCTGTTTATGCTCCATCTGCTGTAACAGAGCTCTAATTCTCTCATTCACTGCCCCACAAGAGCCCCTCAGTGTGACAAGTTTACATAGACCATCTGCAGACCTCCCTACCGCCATAAAAACACTAATCACAAGGTCATAAAATGTGACTCCATAACGACACCCAGAATGAAGCAACTGGACTGAGTTTAGTAGACGGCAGCTTGTGAGTGTAGCTCTACATGAATGTGGTTATTGATTTAGTTTTAATATAAATTTTTGGCCCAGTTTCAAATTGGCCCCAGGTAATTCTGCAAGGTGGTAGGGAGTTGTTACCAAAGCAGTTTGAACTTACGGGTAAATACCTACAAGACAAGACTGAGCTATTCATAAATCCATCACCAGTCTTCTATTTTATTCCCTCCCAAGTTCTTAGTAATTAGAAACTAGTTTCAAACAAGTAAACAAAATGTCTCAACTGGAAAAGAGTTTGTGACAGTGTCAGCTGTTTGCTAATAAATATTTGCTGCAAAGTCAGTTTAAAGGGAATTAATTTAGTAAATGTTGGGTCATTGTAATATCACAAATGTTCTAATCGTACAATATATATGGTATTATTTGTGCAGATTAGAGAAAGATAAAGCAGTTCATACTAAATCAAACAAATTAACATAACATTTGTATCATGTTTTCTTTGCTATTTTTGGGATTATGTCATTTTACACCACAGCTAAGCACCTATTTAAATTAAATATCAGTCAGATGTGTTAATCATATCATCCCCTTTAGCTTTACATAGTAACTGGCTACCATTTGATGAGTGAGTTCCCTCTAAACTCTACATGACAACCAGCTTTTAAGGTTGTTTTTTTCTTTATTGCCATGAGAGTATCCATTTAGTAAAGACTTCCATTATAACTTTGCTAAATTTAATGCCTGAACAGCATCTAGTTTGTTGGTAATCTGGGCATAACAGCTATTGTAGTTTTATTTTCAGTTGGCTAGATTAGTCATTATTTTCTATTGGTGGAAAAAACAGTTTAATAAGCTAAGTTTACGCAGAAACTATTTCACTAGGAGAGCATACTGAGATTTAGTTAATTAAAGAATTGTTCAAATATTAATATATATTAATATTAATAGTTGGTTTATGAGTCAAAATAACATTTTATTTTTCACTGCATATAAGCTCCTTAAAGCCAGGACTTCACTGTTGGTCCATGTGTTCAGTTCCATTTTGAAGGCTAAAGTCAAATGCTGCTGTTTTGTCAGTGTTTACAAAGATTTTTCTTCTGCTGTTATACCTCGATTCTGCTGTGAAAGCACACAAAAACTGTCCTCCAAAAGTATGAACTATGAAAAGGTTTGTTCAGTCCAAAAGCAATTGTTGTCCAAACTCAACATACTGGTCAAAATGGAACAGTTGAAGCTTTACAATACAATAACATAGATGTATAAATATAGAGTCATGAAAGCTCTCCCATACCTGCTGCATCCTGCAGAAATGTATTCAGTTGATAGCTGGCTTTCCATTTCAGTGTTTGATTTACATTTAGAATTTGTGAACTAGAAAAAGAATGAAAAACTATTAAAGTTGAAAAAAAGCCTGTGATCGATTCTCAAAAATACATTATCTTTAACCTGAATAATAAGCTTGTTTGAGAAGGGTTTTGTCTATTTCAAAGAAGACTTTATAAACTTTGCGGGGAGTGAAAGCACTTTTCAGTTGCATAAGATCCCAGATATTCTCACAGGTTCAACAAATTCCTTATTAAGAGCTATCCCAGTTTTCCTCTTGTGTATGACCATCACAGCTGCTGTTGTTGTTTTCTTCATCTAGGTTTGTTTCCAGTTGGGATGACTACCTTGGCTTAGGGTTACTGAATTACAACCCCATACAAAATAACCTATATAACAACCCATAAAGTTAAGAGGAACCCATAAAGTTATTATGTCAGACATGTGGTAGTATCTACAGTATTAAAAGTTTGCTCATGCAAGACAATTTACATGAATTGCAACACTACCAAATAAATCTGTAATGGCTAAATTGCTGATTGACCGAACTAAAAAAAAGTTTATTTTTAATGTTCTTACACAGGTTCCGTACTCTGATCTAATACGTTTAAAGTGTGAAGGAAGCCCTATAAAATTATGACTCTAGCATCTGCTTGTACGGTCGACCTCTTCCTATCTTTTCTCAACCTTTCAGAAGAGAAACCGCAGGAAAGCAATTGACAGACAACCGCCATGGAGCCAAAATTTATTTCAACAACAAGCTGACCAATATGGGAAATCAAACATGGAGGGATATTATCGCAGTGAAATCACTGTGAACCACCCACCTTGTTCCCATGCACAGCAGGAGAGAGTCAGTGTAAGAGATGGAAAGAGAAGGAGGAGAGGCTTTATGATGGATTGTTTGGAGTCGTGGGTGCTCGGCTCGTCGGCAGGCCTCGAACTCAGCGGGCCAGTGAACGGGCACTTGTCATCTGGAGTGTGAGGCAGCTGGGGTTATCCTCAGAGACACAGTGAGGTGAAGTGGGTGACCATGTTTGAGGTCCGCCCAGCTGTTATTGCCCCTAATATTCAACAGATGTCTGGGATCTCAGCCCGCTAAGTCCTTGCACATGCCAGAGCAGGGAAATCAAAGCAAAGACCCTGCAGCCGGCCGAGCACTGCGACATACGCACACACTCACAGCTGTTAGAGGGTGCACACACTAAAACGACCATGTGCATTAAATCACTGTCATTAACTATTTAGTGAGATGATAGAAGCAATTAAGATCATGCTTGATTTTTGGATGAAGGATCAGTAAGCTGTGACATGCTGACTTTTACAAAACACAGCTGTTCGTGTCCACATTGTTTAGTAAAAAATGATTTGTTATATATGATCATTTAATTTCTACTAAAAGAGTTTATCGATGTTAATTTTATAACCACAGCTCAAATGGCTACCTCCATGAAAACAATAGATTTCTAAGTCAGATATCTTATCAAACCATCTCTAGAACATTCCTTTTTAATATGTTTGGGATGGCAGCATCCCTTACAAAAATATTTGTCGCACTTTACCCGTATCATCCTAAAAACATTACTCATTCCAGTCTTCTCAGTGAGAGAAACCCTATGCTTTCATACAAGCAAGAAAAAATTGAGTTAAATAAAAAGCCCCACTGTGTTCACACACATAATCCATGCAGAGGCTTTCGTTTGAGGGTGAAAATAAGAAAGTGGAGAGTTGCTTTGCTCCAAGTGGTCACAAGGGGGTTAAGCATTTCGAGCCCGGGCTCACACAGCTCGCTTACTTTGGAGAGCGCTTCAGGGAAGGCAACATTAGATATAATGAAACATTCACTGACTGGCCCTCTTTCCAGCCTCAACGCTCGCTCACCTCCATGGAGGATATTCTGACTGAAACCTTTCTACAAGTTGTCATAATGTCCAGCTTAGAGCGTGCCAGAGCAACATGGCAAAGATATGAGGAGAAGAAAACTCTTGCCTTGATCACTCCTTTGCTTTTGTGGCTGAAATTGAGAGTTTTAAAGCAGTCTGAAAACATTCTTTAAGCATTGCTTTTGTTTCCTTGAAACACGGTGATACTAACCATGTGCGTTACCGCTGAGAAAACTGCTCTTTCTGTAATTTCTCATTCTCACTGCTCTTAATGTTATGCATAAAGCAACTCTTCAGTTCCAGTGGCTTTAAGGTCCTCATGGTCCAAAAATCAGAAATCTTAATAAACTAAGTGCAGACTGTAAATGATCATGTGTGCTTCAGTTGATTAAAAATGCAGTAGATTTTAAGTTGAGCTGGATGGCACTGGCCTCAACTTGTTTTTCAGGGAAAATGGGAAATATAGAATTTCATTATGCTGAATTACTGCAGGAGACGAAGTTCACATGTAATGTTTTTCCTCATCCCCCCCCACCTCAATTAATGTCGTTTCCCTGGTTTCCGTTGTGGTCCTACATGTGTCCCACACTTGGCCACAGCGTTGGCCATGGAGACACTCCCAAGTATATAAATTCACTTTTTCGCTCTGAGACACATTGATTCGTACCCAAATATCCAGGCAACTGTGAAAAAGATAGACTCCACAAATCAAGCTCTGCTTCATAACGAGCATTTCTTGCCATCTAAAGAATATATTCATGATTTTGGGACCTTTTATGAGGAAGGTGATGGCAGATTGACACCAGATGTGTCATAAATTATCAGCAGAGAGATGCCAAACTAAACAGACCACCATAAATATACAGTGACTGCAAATATTCTGGTTGCTTAAAATTATTAATTTATTATTAAATTAAGTATATTTCAAATGACTGTGACTTGTATTTTAAGCAGAAGCTATAATTATAATTAGGTTTATTAGAATAAAATGAAAGTTTAGGTCAAATTGTTGTGATATGCAAATGTCTGTAGTTTGGTTTAGTGGAAAAAGAATGACATTATCCAGCTTAGAAGTCCATACATATGTGAAACTACTGTCAATGCTGATTTAATTAGATTATTTTCCCCTTTATTTAAAAAGAAGACACCCCAGAAAAGGGTGATTGTTCAGCTGACAGTCATAAAAATGAGGCAACTATTTTGATGATTACGTTTTTGTTTAGAGAAAATGTGATTATCCAGGTCCTGGAATGTGAGGATTGGCTGCATCAGTAAAACCAGAAGTTTTTTTGATGATGTAAATCAATGCAAGCTGGAGCTAAAACAGGTTAAAAAAGTCTACTCTTATTCTTTACTGTGATATTTAATTTCTTTCTCAAAGTATCTGCACTGTCATTACATAAAATTGACCTGGTCTTTTTATTATTATTTATTTGCAGCCTCAATGTGTAGCCAGTTGTGAAATAAGTTTCATGATTACGTAAAATTGCCTGAGGTAAATGTGAACTGACAGCCCAAATGTGTTTTGACTGACTGTGTGCAAATTCAAGCTACTTGCTTGAACATATGAAGTAGGTAAACCGTCATAAGGTTGGTTGTTAATGTTGCAATGGTCATATTTGACCCATGGACTGCAGTTTTCATAAGACTTGGTCATTCAGTGTGAATAATCCCTTCGGCTGACCCCACAGCTCATGAACACGGTTTCTATGTGCAGCAGCACCAATGACGTCTCTCAGCAGGAACGTGTCCCCCTAAGTTAGAGTGCCAGACACTGTGCTGTGTAAGTGAGTGTGAATGTAAATAAACCCCATTATACCAGTCATCTCCACAGCTCCTGTCGCCCTCTTGGGGTAAACACAGAGCTTCCTGCAAAGTACTTCTGGTGAGCGCAGTTAGATCAGCCACAACAACACTAAATCTTACCGTCAATGCAGCAAATCGCGATGAAAACAAAGATGTCTAATCGCACTCTGAAGTGAGTAACCTACATTGAAAAGGTCAATTAAGAAAGTGTGTCAGCAATATTTGTCTAAACACTGACTGAGTCATGTGTGGAGTAGCTTTAACCAGGGTAAGCACCATGCGAAGTGGTCTGCATGACCTAATGAAATGTGACAAACTGTTTCCATACAAACAGCGAAGTGTTCTCACCAACACGCGTGTTATTGACATGACCATTAGGTCATTCAACACAGTGTAGAAATTCTAGCTCAGAGCTGTGAGGAATCTCTGCAAGGGCAAAAAAATACTAGATACATTCAACATATTTGTTTAAATATTTTTTAAAGTTCAACCCAATACCCATACTAATTATAATTATGTTTTCCTTTAACTAATTTCAAGGAGATACTACACTTGCAAGAAAACATAGATCATCTCGTGTTACTTTGTTATTCATTAGTAAGAAATACTAATAGATTGGAAAGTGTTGATACTAAGATTTTTTATTAAAATGTCTGATTTCCACTTTAGTTCATTTAGTTTCTAGTAACTGTTGAGACGCAAACGTGTTGAATAAAAAAGACAATCTGTTTTTTCTACATTTATTCATCCTTAATAAAAGGGACCTAATCACATATGTCTCTGTTGTTTTTTTGTTATACACATTCTTTAATGTTATAATGTCTCAGCAGCCAAAATTTCAACAAGGTAAGGAAAATGTATCACTGAGAGCCAACAAGTCACGCTTTACATTTTCCTGCATAGCTGTTTCCCAGCGGACATCAGCATGCCACTGCTTTCTTGAAATCTAAGCAGCAGAGCTCACAAGCACTGAGTGCTGCTCCTCAGCAGGCTTCTAGAAGACTGCAAAAAAGAGGGAAGTGGGTTTTTAGGGAGGGGGTCCTTAAGAAGGGGAAAATTAAGAGGTCAGTGTAAGATAAATGGAGATTATATATGTGAATGTATATATATAAGATATATAAATCTGATTTTATGGAGGCTGTCATTTAGGTGCTTTTGGTAACTATCTGCAAGTCTCAGAATGCATCCAACCATTACAGCCTCTGTGTGCTACAGAAACATAGTGCTCGATTCCCATCCATCCATTTTCTGTACCCACTTAATCCAACTGTTGAGTTGCGGGGCCGATCGATCATAATTCCTACACAAGTTATGTCTCTCCTAAACAAAGCTATGTCACCAGCTGAGCAGTTTTGTACCAAAATTTAGGGCTCTGTCTACAATAGTGTATATTCTCATGTTTTAATCTAACAAAGCTGACAGCTCAGTTGTGCCCCATGGCCTCCTCAGAGGTTAATCCAGCAATGCTTGTGCGGCATAATTACAAATAGAAAAGACTGACCTCTGGCAATGTAAGAAATAATAACTGGAAGTGTATTGCCCCAAGATATATTGATTATGTTCAGTTTGTGTTTTGCAATGTGGCGGTTGTGGTCCAACAGTCTACGGAGGATTTGGTAATTGGGTATATAGTATGAGGGTATATAGTCTTTCTACTGTTCAAGTCGTCCACAGAAAGCAGAGGAGGAGATCTTTGTGGTAGCTGGTTATTCTATAAAGACAGCTGCTCTGACAGGACCACCTAGGCCCTCTGTTTATTGTCTGAGAAAGTGTTTTGGTGGACAGAAGCCGGGCTCTGTTGTTAAAGATGTTGAATGTAACAGTTTAAGGTAGCTCTGAACAGAGGGAGACAGGAAAAGGTGAAACTGAGAATGGACGAGGCAGAAGCTCATGTGAGGGGGGAGAATGATTTTAGAGGTTAGGGGCTGGTGGTGTTTTAGGCCAAGAGAGCACATGGGAGCCATGGCCTGAGGATGGTTGCCAGCCGACCCCCTCCTAGGTGTCAGTGTTATGACATGTGTACCGCTCCACTGTTTTCTCTCACAACAAGAGCACTTTATCTTCCAGGGTGGCCCAGCCTCATAAAAAAAATCGGGATTTACATGCTGAGGATCAGACCATCCACCGTCTTCTCTTCCTGTTGCACTTACGCTTCACTTCCTGTGGGCTTGGGCTTGACCGTCAGGGGTGATAAATAACTCCAGAATGAAGTGGGGAAAAGTTGAATTCCCGCTTCGATGTACAACCAAAAAAAGAACGGCCCTTTATTCTTTTGTTTATTTATAATTTTTTTTGTGTATGCTCAATATTATGAATACTTCATTGTTCCATTGAGGGTTAATGCACAAGACAATTGACCCTGTCGGAGTGCAGTCTGAATATTTTTACAGCTTTGCTTTATTATATCTCCCATGACGAGAGAGGTCAGATGTACGATGAGTACACTGTTACTGTAATGATGACTTGTGCTGAAAAAAATAGGCTTGCTTGATCTAGAGTCATAGCAACATGCCCAGAATGAATGCAACATCAAGAGGATTTTGGATGTCTATTTCCTCCTGGCAGAGAGAGGGAATACTTCACGTGGAAAATATGATGTTGGTTAATAATGATCGTATGCTTTCTTCAGACTGAAGACGACTGTGGTTGTCGGTGAGGTTTTTGGACATGATACTCATTGTCATGTGTAATGACTTATCAAGGTTCATTCAGATTTATCCACAATGTCTTGGATGTTTTAAGATAATCAGACTCTGCCCTTTGTTTTGATTAAAATCATGACCACTATCAAATCATGACCACAGAGTGAATAACTGCAACATAGCTTTACAGAGTTTCTTTCAAATATTTAGACAAATCCTCTGGTCTAATCCTCCAGTCACCCATTTCCAAAACCATTCAATGAGATTTTTTGAAGGTTTTATTAAGTTTAGACAACTGAAGCAACATGGTTAAGGATAGGAAAAGGTAATTGTCAGCCCTTTCACTATCATGTGAGGTATTTTAACTGACACCAGGTTCTATGATTTTCGGTGAACACAGGCATAAACATCACACATTAATTTTTGTCGCCACTTAACAAAATATCAGATGATCCAGTCCGATATTCACTTTGTTCTCCATCAGTTGCTTGTAGAAGCATCGTGCTTTTCTTTCTGTTGCACAACATTCACCAACCAGTTGCTAACATAAGTGTGGCATAGGTTCCAGAGCTGCTTTGCTGGCAGCAGCAGCCAGATGTGGCCAGTGAACACTGATGCAAAGACATGAGTGGTAAGCAAAAGAAAATCACCTGTTTAAAGTTGTGAAAAAAACCAAGGCAACACCATGGTTGCTCATGGTTATTTGATCCACTCTTAATACAAAAATAGTTTCTGAAGGTGTTGCTCAGCTGGCGTTCCAACTTTTGTGCTGCTTAGATTTTTTATTGAATGCATTGTGGCTGTTGTGTTTGCTAATATGTCTGTAGTTCTGGATGATTAATATTTGGCATATCCTGCACTTTTTGACATTAGACTGCTGTTGCATTAAAATGCTTGATTTATGGACATTGCTTCTTTTGCACATAATAATTTTTATCTTTTATTGTTTTAAATCATTTGACGTGTTCTGCCCCCTTTGGCTGACACCAGGTCACAGGTCACTGTTTGTTATTTAGGAATAGTGTGTAGGGATTTCCTCATCACGATTTTTTGACCCTGATGCTGATCTGAGTCATTTAGGATTGAGCATCAGGTGACACTGAATGTCGGTCCCCTACTTGCATTTCCCTACAGCACACAGCTGCAAACTTCACATCATTAGTGTATTAGTACACCATTTTGTTTTTTAGTAGAAAAATGGTAAATGTAGTTTTTCCACATCCACACAGTACAGCATGGATTATCTTCTCTTCCTCATTACACTTAATGTTTTATTGCAGAAGTACAACTGGGACATATAAACAGAAAATCTAAAATGAAACCTTGAAATTATTTTAATACCAAATGGAAATTGTTCTGTAATCCTTACATATTTAACGTGCCATTTTATACATTTTGTTTGTATATTGAATGATGTGAATATGTCAACAGCTCTTCATATATAGCTTTGGTAAACAAACTGAATGAATTGATAGCTGGCTCTGTGCTGGGGACTGCTCTGAATCTGCTGAAACTGTTCAGTCAGAGGCTTCTTCAGCTCTACTGCAGCATAGGTCATTATAGGAAGTAGCTCCTGTCCACAGCAATAACTCTGCACAGTGACTTACAGTGGTAACTGACTAATAACTGCAAAACAATTTCCCATTTTGTGATTAATTAAGTATTATTTTGTTAAGTTTGTACTGATAGGCTAATAAGCCTCACCTTACATTAAATGCAGCTGTGATGATAATTGTTCATGATAAATATAATTTAAGTGTACTTAATAACCCTGTACTGATGCATCAAAAAATCAGGATATGACCTAGTAATGTTTACAACGTGCACTTGGAGTACATGTGTGTATATCTTTTTATTCTTTTTCTTTAATGTCGGGTTGCACTGGTTGCAGACAAGTTTTCTGGGTGCATACAAGTCTCTCAAGGTGCCACTTAAATTTGTGTGCATTAAGGCATCTCTTCTTTTGCTTTCTTTTGCATTGTTTCTCTGATTGTATGAGGTCAAGTCTAGAGTTTTCAGGCCTGGGATCAGTAGTTAGCATCTGTTTTTATAGGACTATTAGCCAGAATGAATTGCACTCAATGGTGAGTAGCCTACAGACATATTCTTCTTTGGTGACCGTGGATTTAGCCAAAAAGGTAAGGGTAAAACGGAGAAAAAAAAACACCTGCCATATGTTGGACTCACCATTGTGACAAAGTAAAAGGTAGTTGTACTCCACAGATTGCTGCATTTTCCCATACAGTACAATAAATTATATATGATCTCCCATCTTAATTTTAAAATGAGCACCACACCTAAAATTTTACTCACCTCATTGAATAAGAGTGAAGACAGAAATTGCAGAAACATCGCCAATGAAAGCCAAATCCATCTTTTAAGCTGGTAACCACTATAAAAAGTCAGAGACGCTTTCTTGTAAGCAGGAAGAAATGACATTTAAAGATTCCTCAGTGCTGGAAGGTCATATGCTAGGAGAAATATTAATGCAGCTCTATTTAGGTACCAGTCCCATGACGAGGTCTGCAACATTTGTACTGGACAAGAACTGACAAGTGGTCACTTTGTTCATACTCCTCAGAACAAACACCTCATCCTTTCCTCTCACTGAATCAAACCACCGATCATTGTCTCTGACACTGAGAGCATTATTCAAATGCAGCCACTGTCAGCACGAACATGAGGTCGCCCTTTTAATCAGCTCATGATTCACGGGGCCTCTGGCGCCAGTGAGAGAAACACCCTCTCATCTTGTGGCACAAATAGGGAAACCCTTATGCCCTGTTGCCATTGCCAATATATTTGAACCACGATGATGTTCCCACACAAATATTTCATGTTGTACACAGCATCCAAGACTCACAGTGTACGAACAGGAGAGGAAACCTGTGTTTTATCACTCTTAAAAGGCAGGCAGCCAAAAGTCAACAAAAAGTTTTTTGACGGACCTCATCACGAAGTTTAAGGCTCTTAACATCCTTTCATGCTGGAGTATTTCTACACCAGGCTGTCCACGTCTTTTTTTTTAACTTACGAGGCTGAACTTTACCCACATGAAGCAGTCTCTGATTCCAAAGATAATTGAAGTGTTAATTTTAATAGCCATTTCCATTTTGTTAATTAAAGCAAACATTGCCTCAAGGATCTCTTGCAGCAGTCCCACAACATCCTCGAGTGTTTCTTAAATATGTGTAATATATGCACTGAGGCGTGCTTATAAATGAGGTTTTCTTTGCTAAGTGTCCCAGTCTATTTTTGTATGTCAAAGCACATGATTGACTGTGCAGAAAAAGAAAACATCTTAATGCGTGTGATGGTCAAGAGTGGAGGTATTTATTCCAATTTGCCAAAAAAAAAAGGCCATTGAATGTGACTTTTTATCTTGACTGCTGAACTTTTCCTGCAGATATGTAAATTAAATAGTACATAATTAGAGCATAAGAGATGTATAAACATCTTAAATTTTTTTAACGATTTCTGCTGTTGCGGCTACATTTATCAAAAGTTTATTACCGCAGGAGTAGAAAACTTGTTTCCCTCAGAATTGAAGTCTTGATAAAAAGAAATGAGCAAGGCCAAAAAACTGCATGCTCAATCTGTCTTAAATTTGCATGACATTTTTAACATGACAGAGCCAACATAAAGCCAGTGTAACTAAACTGAATATTTAACCAGTTGACTCTGGCTCAGCAGGTGCAGATCACTTAATAAAGCCTGTTCATAGCAAACCAAGCTGAAATCATTTAAGACCCATCACTTCTTATTACCATTAAGTCTCATTTCTCCACATCTATAAGGAAATTCTAATCTGAAATAAAATCTCCCATTTAGCTGGTGGTTTGTTGAAAACTTGGCATCAAATACAAGTTTATTTAAACATCACATGTGTCGAGTCCAGCTCACAGCTGGATGCAGTTCATTCCATCAAAAGCTCCCTTTTCAGTCACTTTTTGCTCCCTTTTTAAATTCATTTTCACATCCGTGATGTGTACACTCGGCAATGCACGTTGGAAGAAAGCATTACTGTAAATGACCATAAGACTGTGTTTTCATTTCACCCCAAAACAGAAACGTTCAGTGAGGTTCACATTTGTCTTGTCAAAATATATGATTGGCCGATATTTCAAAACATCAACTTCAAATGTCAATATGTACTGTAACACAAACCGTGAAGTGACTACATGTAGCTGCTGGACAACAGCCCACTTTGAGAAAGTGGTCAAGTGGGTGAAGGAGCATTTCCAAGTTTTCATTTTTAAGTTCAACATCAAATTCTTGCAAAAACCAAGTTGCCCTGTGGTGATAATGAGATAATTTTCTTCCCAGAATCCAGCACATACAGCTCATGAAAACTGTAAACATGCATGTAAGCTTAAAGCCAATCTACATCTCAAAGTATCACATTCTTAACAACCTTTGCAAATTTCTTCAAACAATTCCAACAATGCAGTCATGTTCAATAAACACTTACAAGTGAATGCAAAAAAATGACCTCATGTCTGCTAACTTATTGGAGTCGAGCAGCGTGGGATTTTGTGGCGAAAATTCATGGCTTTCCTCTCTGTTTTGACAGGGAGAGTTATGCCTCATAGGCACCAGATTCACCACCAAGACTCATAAGCTTGTGGAGAGCATTTAGGGCGCCACAGGGGCCTCTTGACCTAAGAGGAAGTCAGGAGTATAAAAGGTGACAAATTAGTTTGTAACTAAACAAAGACATATGCAGACACTCCTGTGCTCAATCATTAGTGATTACAAAAATATAAGTTGGCCCAGGTGAGAAACTGTCAGGAAATAATTAAATTTTGTGACTTTCTTTTAATATTAATGCCAACCTTTGGATCTCTGCCACTCCTATTACAGGAAATGTAAGAGCAGTAGGTCTCCCTGCACCGACCTATGATGAATGGAGCACTATGTGGGGGGAAAACCAGCATGCTCATTTTAGAGATGCAAAAACTGACCAGAAGTCTTTTTATAAGGAAATAAATGAAAGGGGGGTGTATTGAGATTTGTGTCTTTTTTTTGCTTCGAGGCACCGAGAAGGGCCTGATTATGTGACAGGTCACGGAACGCAAAGGGAGCAGTCGCATGTGGTAAAAAAAAAAGTCCAGGCAGCCTGTGGATTGTGGTTGGCAGAGGTGCCACATTTGGTCCATCCCAAAACCCCTTACCGCACTTTTCAATTCATGAGGCCACAGCTCTTAGAGCCCCCTGTGGGATGAATGTGCTTGTGCATCTCTTTTCATGATTAGAAGTTTCCCTCCAGCCCAGATACTTACTCCTCTATTATCCACCACGGAGGTTGTTTCCTCACATCTTGAGTCTTTTGACTGCCTCGCATTTACCTTCAAGTCTTACTTAACAAATGTGTCTCTATAGAAAAACTTAGCACCCCAACATCAACGTTTCTTCGGCTTATTTCAGTACAGAGGACATATTCAGTGATAGAGAGCATGAAGATATCCTCACACACTTTCTCACAGGCAAACAAGACAAAGTGAAACACGCCTCTGATATTCTCCTTCACCCAGCACCTTGTCTGTTTCTTCGCCCTCGGGGAGTGAGTATAAGAATGTGGCCTGTCATTTCATCTGCCGATCACCTTGGTGGTCTTTGGCAAAGCTGCTGTCAGGGAATCCCCTGGTGTGTGGCTGACCTCTTCCTCAAGCCTCCCCACTCATCTGCTGGAAGGGAAACGTGCCGTGCTGCCTCGGCTGGTCCTCCTGGCAGATGAAACCTGAGCAGGTTGCTCACTTTGATGTGAGGGCAGACAGGAAGGAGCACCGCGTGGTAAATTCATTACTGTGGCAGAGAAGCTTCATCATTTCTGATTCAAATATAGTATGGAATTGGAATTATTGTTTACAAATTTGGGCTTTGTTCATAGTTTCCATCACCTTTCCTTTCTATAATAAAATAGAATCAGTTGCTGCTACCAGTTATCATTTTCATGATTGGTTTCTTTTTGGTTCTGCGTTTGTGTATATGTAAAGAAAAAAAATTGACATTTACAGTCGTTAAATGATTAGTTGGCAAAACAAACAAAAAAACAGGAAAAGTATATATGTTAAAATGTTCTTCTGTATTTTGGTATTAAGTGTACATACAGAAATTGTTTCAGATTAAATGTCTTTTGGTTGTTTATTTTTATAAACCAACCCAAGCTGTATAAATACAGTTTCGTCCTCTTTTCTTGAATCTCTGAAATCATATACTTCCTTGCCTGTGATGGCACTTTGTTGTCTTGTTGTCTTTTTGTGCATTACTGCCACCAACTGTTGATTGGTGGGACATCCGTTACAAGATGATTTACATATATGGAAAAACAATAGGACACTTGTTTGTTTAACTGCTGTACAAAATGTGAGATTATGTAATTTAATTAGAAGAAAAAATGATGGTTCCTTAGACTTTGTTGCATGATTACTTGTTTTACAAATATCAGCAGCTGCCTTAAGACAGGAACTCAGAGTACTAAAAATAAGACCCAAAATGAGCTGATTCTGTATAACTATACAGAGTGTAGAAGCTTGGGTATCTGAAAATGCAGAAAAAACTGTCAAACTGTGAATCATTATTGACTTTCATATAAACGTTTTGTTTTGACCGTATTATGAGACACTAGAGCAGCTCCGAGTGAGACCTAAGTTATTTTATTTATTTTCATTTTATTTAAATTCAAGCTTGCCTGGAATGTTATTTTCTCTGACATCTACTGCAAAATTAACCTTTCACTGAAAGACCTTGTTGTGTGAAATTGGTGTCATATGTCATTCATAAGGACATAAAAACATGTTCAAATGATTCGGGGGATGCAGCTATCTCAGAGAGCTACGGTTTGGATCCAAGTCTTTGTTATTTGTCATGAGCTGTCTCTAAAAACAATTATTAAATACCACAGAAATGCCATAAAACAATCATAGGATGAAGTCTCTGTGGTGGGTTTGGGCACAGGTCAACCATTACTTGGTACATTTGCATCGAAAGTAGTTTATTTCTTTTCTTAAAAGGCAACGTGGAACCTTGAATTTTTTAAGCATATGTGAAAAATGTCCAGGTAGCTATAATTCTTTACGCTATAATCCCATTTAGTGTTTATGTACTTTCTCATTGGGCAAGGAGCTATCCCAGTGTGTGTGTGAGTGTGTGTGTGTGGCGAGGGCAGAGAGAGAAGCCCAGGTTCTGGCAGGTCACAAAGGCAGCTTTGTGCAGGAAGTTAATGAGTGTTTTGTGAATGCCTCTTGATGCTGAGCAGCTCTGCAACACCTCTGCAGCGCATCAGCCTCAAGTGTGTGTGTATGCATACAGTATGTGTGAGACATGTTTGAACTTATTTATATCTTCTTCTAAGCGGTGATTTATAATGTTTGTTCTCTGTTGAAGTTCTGGTGGTTTTGGGGGTGTGTAGAGGTGGGTGGCTGGTGGATTTTCAACTTGATTTCTTTATTCTGTATATATGCCGAGGGTAAAATCTTATGGAAATAACACAGATTCAACCAAAGTGCACACATTTCCTCTCATGCTGCACATCTCCTCTACTCCTGTGGTCAAGTACCTTGCAGTTATTATAGCTTATTTGTTCAAGTGGTGAGGAAATATTAAATATCACAGGTTCTCTGCTGAGACTGGCCAGTAATTATCAACAGATGTCTGCCAGTTGGGCAAATTGCATTTAAGTGTGTGTTTGTGCACTTGTGTGTATGTGTGTGTACTCTTGGGTGTGTGGTGGTACTGGACAGCGACTAAGGTGCATGAAAATGGAGAGGTTGTGTCATCATGAAGCTGATTGAGGGTTCCCACTACATCTGTGCTTATGAAAGGAGGAATAAATGAGATGGAAAGTTTGGAGCAGAAAGCCTCTGAGTGGCAGCCACCGGACGCCCCGACTGACCAATAGTTTGGCCATCCTGCGTAGGATCAGTGTGAAGTTAACAGCTCAATTTTTTCCACTTTGGACATTATCTTAACCTTTCCTGCGCACCTCGGATGACTAATGCAAACCGTGTGTCCGGGTGATGTGGATTCTTCGCCTCCAGAGGAGAGACAAACATTTCAGGACACATGAGGAGCAAAACATGTCATATCCATAAGTTATAAATATTTGTTTAATCTAAGTAGTCACAAAGATGATGGGATGAGATCTTCTAAAACAAATTTTAATTATTTTATATATGTAAATTTTTTTCAGATTCTCACAACACATTTTTTTCCCTTTCAAACCAAAATGCCAGCAGCTATAAATCACCTGTTGGAATGTTAAATTAAAAAAAAAGATTGCATAAGATTAACCAAACTTTAATAGCACAATTTTCCATCCTTTGAATTTCTACTGTCTAACCTATGAACTGATACTGCAAAACTGTGCCACAATCTTGATACATGTCTCATTTCTTTATATTTTGACAGGCCTTTTTTAATCTAATGTTTAAAGGTAGTTTTGAGTATTGTTTTTACGAGCTTACTGAAAGTCTTTTAAAGTTTCTTTTTTGGACACTGACTGCCTTTTTTACTAATCTTAGTCCAGCCCTTGTACCAGAACAGTTTCAGAGGGCCGCTTTTTAAAAAAAAAAAAAAAAATTAACCCATTAAACACTGACCTGCAAAGCATTTAAGCATGAAAAAGATATTTAACTTAAAGGATAAGCCAGCTCTGTGTCTACATATAACTGACAACTTAGCAAAGTACCAAGATTTGTCCCCATTTCTTTGGTTGCATCTATGAGAAAAGCTTCAAGTTCACTATGGTCGATCTCCCACAGTCCATTCCCTATCTCACAGTCGAGACCCCCTAGTGGCCTGGCGAACTTCCGTTGTGTTTTGAGTGAACTTGCAGCGTTTCTCTCTTGTATGTGTTTGGAAGTTTGCGTTGCATGTGGTCCGGTCGATTTTGTGATTGCATTTTTCTCTTGCAGGTTTACTGTTTGATTTTTTTTTTTTGCCGTTTTCACATGTTGGCCGTATTAATCGGTCATTTGTACTCACCCTCAACATGGAAAACAAACGAAGAAATGATGCAGTGGGTGATGAAGTTCTGAGGCTGTTCAATTTGAACACTGCAGAAGATGACTTTGATGGTTTTAGTGTGAAGGAGGAAGATGAAAAAGGTGATCAATGACTTTTCCTGGTATGCTACTGTCTTTTTTTTTACCAGCTGTGTTACAGGCACTGTTCGAAAAAAAAACATTTACGCCACGTATTTGTGCATTACTGATAGGTATTTAAGTTAAAACCATCGGTGTACAGGCACTGTTAGGGAAAAAAGCATTTGCAGTAGGCATGTTACTGTACGCATTTAATTAAAAGTTTAAAAATCCTCATGTTTAACATATTTCTGTGTAAATATCTCATATTACAATGTGGACACCCGCGGCTTATAATCCAGTGCGACCTATACAAGTACAGAATGGATTTTCTTTTTAAAATTAGAGGGTGGGGCTTATATTCAGGTGCGCTCTATAGTCTAGAATTTACGGTACTCTATTTCCGTTTCTATTTGCATACATTTCAACAATTTGCTGCACCTACATCCTGTTTTCCTGGCTACATATAAGAAATGAGGAGTGGCCCAAGACTTTTGCACAGAACTGTATATAACAACTTTATTTGACCCATCTTGCAAAGTTTAAGTGTTGCTATTGTTGTTATCGGCACCTTTATGGAAGCATCTGTGTGAAGTCACGCTGCAACAACTGAATAATGAACAAAACACTTTACAGGAGTGTCTTACACTGTGTCAATGAGTAAGCCAAAAATAGTTCTTTCATAATGTTATGCTGTTCCTTGTCTTCCCAAAAAGGAATACATTTTAATCAGTTGAATTTTTATATATATCTGTCATTCACCCAAAAATAAGCTTCAATAAAGGAACGTTTAGCTTTTTTTAAGATGTAATGTTCTCAGTTCTGAAGTTAAAACAACTAATTTTATCTTATGATGTCAACATAACTGCTTTCTTTCTTTCTTTAATTTAGAACGATTTAACTTGGTCGGTGGGTTTACATGAAGTAAAATGCAATGAGGTGTTAAACGTGAGCTTTTTCTTACAGAGGGAGGCTGAGATTGTTGGTTTGTCTGTGTGGGGGGTCAGAGGTCACCGGGGCTCAGAGAAACAAGCGGTGAATGACAGGAAGATCCCCCACACTTTCTCCACACGTTCCACCCAAAACACTGACCTCTCTTATCCCCCGTGGGTGCTCGCCCACCACAGGCATTAGGCACTTAAAAGAAACTCTACACCAGAAGAAGCACATTGGACCATGTGCCAAATTACATTAAGAGGTGACACCGGCCTAAACATGTGTCGATCCGCCACACTCTTTCTTTCACTCTTACCCTCCTCTTTAATCTCCTTGAGACTCATATAAGGACTGTTGTGCACACTGATCCTGGCTAACTTGATTAGAGGTTCAAAGATGGACAAATTGGCACCAGACACTCTGCCCTTTGGTAACAGTTACAACCTGCCCTTAAATGATCAAATACACTTTATAGATGGTTCATAAGTTGGAATAAACTGTTTTATACAGAAAAATTTATTCAGTTAGGGATAGCTTTTTAATGATTTAAAGATCATTAGTTGTAAGGAAAACTTTGAGTAATGTCTGCACCTTTAAACAAAGCTAAATTATCCATTAAAGCTCAATTAACATAGGAAGTGGTTGTGTAAAGTTTAAGCCACTTTACTATTTCATCTATATTATTGCTTTTGATTTACATCATCATCTTCATTGTTTTGGTTCAGGCTCTTTGAACTGACCAGCTGGTTTCAGTCAAACACAACAGACAACAAGTTTCAGAAGTTAAAGGACTTTATTTGAACAAAAGTTGCATCGGTGGTTGTCACTGTGTTCATTGATGCTTTAATTTCAAACCTTTTGAACAAAAAGGTTTCCTGGCTTGAATCTAAATTAGTGATAGGATTGTTAAATCGCTAAAAATGCCACCACCTTGACAAGATTCAGGAAATAAACAATGTTGATCTGTATGACAACAAAGAGTGTTTGAGCTATCACTTTAACGTTTCCAGATTGGTTAACTTAACATGCATGTGGAGTGAGAATTTATACATGCTGGAAAAAATGACAAATCCCTTCAGGCCCACCAACTTCTGGTTGCAGGACCTTCAGATTTTCAAACCAAATGACCAGAAACCCTTCTTTCTCATTTGGCGTGAAATATTTGTTGATCAGTTTGTTGTGAAAATATTGTGAACTCACCAATATGTTGTAGGGAATGCTACCAAAGGTAATTTATCTGGTCTGAAGTTATATTCCCACTGTCTGTTGTGTTCCAGTACCACAGAAAGTGAAAAGCAAGTGTTTCAAAATTGTGCTGATTTCACATATTTCTGTCAGTGCAGTTGGGAGATTCCCCAGCCAATGGTGACAATTCGGCTGCTTCTGTCAAAGGATTGTAGGTTCATTCATTAAAAGAAATTCTGTTGTTGTTTTACAGGTAACTTTGGGCCTCACAATCCACACATTTTGCCATACCCAACCAAGGATTTAAGGTGTCTAAATTGAGCCTAACAGCAAACGTAATATAAATTAAGTTTTGGCCTAAATTTACCGTAAAGATTTTCCACCCCACCATTGTCCCCTTCTTCTACCTCGAAAAGTGTATTTTTTTTTTACTACTCCACAATTATTCAATAGACTGTGGGGAACTGATTTACCATAGCAAGGAAACAAGGAAAAGGAAGCTGTAGACAAGCAGGTAACTGATATTTCTGTGATGCCTCAACACATCACATGTCATTATTGTGAAATAATTGTTAAAGACATTGTGGTTGTTTCCCAAAGTTATTAGTTTGGTGAATTAACTATGGTTATTTAACTGAATTGGACCAAGGATTGCAAAGTTTCTGTTAGGATCAGAATATGGTGGCTTTCAGTCCAGTCAATCGTACTGTAATCTACTATCATGCACTGATGTGGGAATCGCGGATCTGCACACAGCCACTTCTCTGCATCTTACAGCAGAAACGACTCAAAAATCTTTCATTGTCTTCCACATATCCGCTGCTCATCTTTAAGCTCTTCCAGCTTCGCTTGTATACATGCAACACAAAGCATGCTGTGTTGAACTGCCGCCTGTCCTCAGAGAGCCAGCCTTGCTTTTTTAGCTGGAGAACATAAGTGCTGACCCCAAGACAGAACCCTTTCTCCCCTACTGTGAGTGACAGCCCTGCCTGAAATGTGGACACAGGACCTTGTTGCCCCCAATGGGAGGTAAGGGGCACGCTCCCTCACAACACTGCAGTCTGGGTGGGCTCCATCACAGAGGACATCTTCCATTGGTGGTACAGTACACGCAAACATCTCAAATGTGAATCAGTATATTATGTTACAGTGAAAGCCCCTACCATACAGCCTGCAGGTTTTGCTTGTGAGGAAAAGGTCTAACCTGCTTTAGCTCTTTAAAATTATTCCCGGCTGATTGAATTTCTTGTTTCTTTGCTCTGCAGATTAAACCCGGTTTGTAAAACAAGAACATTAAATAATCAAGCGTCGATTTTGGCCGTTGAAGAAGCGCTCCACACACAACTCCACCAATCCATAACATCGTATGAAACTCAAACTGACTCGCCCAACGGCTGCCTTTTTAAAACAAGCTCATTCTCGGGCCAAAATCATTAGTAAAGTAATCCTTCAGCCTAACCCTGACTCACTGACCCAAACCACAATGTCAGTCCATACAAATGGAGCCATTCACTGTTCAGAAGGCAGTACAGACCTTATCTGTCAGAATCAGGAGAGGATGAACTTGTGGATGGTAGAAAATGAGCGACAACAGACAGAATCTCACGAAAACGAAATTGTGTATCTCTATATTTTCCCTCACAAAGAGAATAGATCCATGAGATTAAAGCCCTACAATGGAATGACAATGTTTTTTCTCAAATTGAGAACCCCATTCTCCTGCCTCTCCTCTCGCCTTCAGGCCACTCAAGGAAACCGGGTTTTCTTTGGCCAGAACAGAAGAGGCACACTACACACCAAGCACTTATTGCACCAGATGCCAGTCATGGTCCGCTGATGTTTGTGTAGAGAATTTTGGTGAAATGTCAGTCTTCTTCCTCCTCTGTCTCCTTTGGTATATATATCTATAGCTATATAGATATATATTCATAAATTAGTCACTTTATTAGCCCTTGAACCCCACACATCTTCTGTGAACGTATGTCATTCATTGGTGAGTAAGTCAGCCAGTGTGCTACTGGCTGACTTACTCACAGTCGCAGTCTAGGTCAGCTTTGCTTAAACAGGGCATGGAAAAACTTTCATAAAATGGGTGTAATGGAGTCCCTTGTCAAACTATTGCTGGCTAAAATAAGAGAAAAAACACAATGTAAAAGGATTTAATGATGGAAATAAGCTGTTTTATTACCCAACAAGTTGCATACTGTAGTTATTTAAAGTGGGAGGAAAAACTCTGCCCTGCATCTCGCCAAGTATGAAGCTGTGTGGTGTACAAACAAATAAGCCCAAACAAGTCCAAATAAAGCAAAGTACTTTGGCTCCATTTATATAACTGGGCCTCTTACAGTTGGACTGGCCTCCTCTCTTTGACTTCCTTTGATGCATCCAGCTCTGTGGTGCAGTCAGATCCCATCAGGCAGGCAGACATAACGTGGATATAGTGCACCTGAGCTTCTGAAGCTACCACAGAGAGCAAGTGGGGAGATGTACTGGTATGCAGGAAAAACCAGCTCTATTTCAAGCCCTTCGAGGGCTTGAAAGAGAGAGTTTCCTTGTAATCCCATCCGTCATATTTACTCCCCCCAAAACATTTGAGCCCCTCTTCAAACAACCCCCTCTGGATCAGAATCAAACATCTCAATAAGAGGAAGAGGAAGGAAAAAAGAGCATTACCATGCCGATTACTGCTCAAAGATCAGCAGAGGGTAAGTACCCCCTGTATGACTATGTGATGTCGCTTCTCGGTTTGTGGTGAATCACTTTGTTCAGCACTGAAAGCCTGCCTCTGCATCCTCAGGGTCCAGCCAGCTCAGCAGCCTGTCAGCTAGTCAAACTCTTAAAGAGGTATTTAAATGTGCGCCTGCAGCAATGCACTCTCTCAATGACCTCTTTATTTGTTAAAATAGATTATTTTAAATAAATTACAGAGCACTTTCACTGAATAAACAGAGACTTTGGGGCTGCGGCCTGCATTACATACTTACCACAGCCACAGAGATTCTAAATGACTAGTGAGCTGTGTAATCGCCTTTGATTTCACTGATAGGACTCTGATTCTTGGGGTAAAAGAGATGGAGCCATTGAGGAATCTGAAAGGCAACACCAGTAAATGGGGGAAACTCAAAAAAAGTCTTATGTGGGGAATATGAACTTATGATGTTTCTAACCCTGCCATGTCGATGGAGGAGTCCATTAGAAGAACAGAGGGGAGCTTGAGGGAGTCCTGTCATTTCTTCCCCTCGCAGCCTGAGAGGTTTAACACTCCTTCAGCTTGGATCTGTGCCATGCTTGAGACGCCACCCTCAGTGAAGAAAAAAAATCTGAGAGGAAAAGGCGCAGACCTCACTTCATCCGCCTCTCTTAACCTTTAATTTCTTTTGTTCTGACCGGTCAGTTAATCACATTAGAGGTTAGAGCTGCTCCGGATGAAGACAGGCTCCTCCACCACACAGACCACAGAAATGCAGCATAGGATAAAAAGTATTTCATGTAACTTCAAGCCAGTCCAATTCTGCTGTCCCTATACTTTCTAATTAGTTAATTTTTCCATGTACTGCTGGTATGCAGCCTCTTTCTTAAGTGTTATGCAGATGGTGAGAGATCCATACTCTCATGCTGCTTTACATCTGTTTGCAGCTAATTTAGTGTGGCAGAGCCTAGTTGTGCCTGGGTTACTGTTGCACAGACAGAAACCTAGAATAATAAAATGACAAGGAAAGTGCTGGCCGACCAAAGCAGAGAAACCATGAAGAAATTACATTTGATTAACCTTATGAGTGCTTGTTTCAATTCTCTCAGGTCTATTTATTTATGAACATGTGGTCGACATTCCTTCAGCAGGACATTTCCCGGCACATCTATTACATCTAATCTGTGAGTGGCTCCAAAAAAGAAAAGAAAAAGAGCCGCATGTGCGCATACGTCATACATGCAATTTTGAAAATCAACATTTGAAAAGCTAATATAGCCTCGACTGTCATTTCTCATGAGTGTATAGATTATATATATAGAAGTAATGCACCAGGAATATTGTGTTAAAATCTTGTTTATTTATGATCTATCATCAATAAAATTTCAATTTGTAATTGTCATTATTGATTAACCTGCTGATTGTTCTGTTAGATATACATTTTTTTTCTTCCTCGCTCTAGAAAAATTTGAAAATTAGGAGCTCTGAAATACCAGTGTCTGATTTTCTTTTGCTGCTTTTTTTAACCAGCCAGCAAAAAGACAAAGAAAAGCCTCTGATCTTAACATCTCTGAGGCTGGAACAAATGTTTTTGGCAGTTTTGCTTGGAAAAAAAATGGAAAAAGATCCAGTGCTTTTCACATTTGTTGTCAATTTTCTGTTGATTAATGATCGGGCTCCATTTCAGGCTTTTTGACCTGTGACTCCTCAAAATAAAGCTGCCATCATATGTTGCATATGTCTCTCAGTTCAACCAAAGAGGGATGTTTCCTTCTCAGATTATTTTTGTTTCATGAAATCATTTTCAAAGAGAAAATGTGTGCTAATTTACTGTGAGGGGATGGGAAAAGCCTCTAAAACACCTGCAAGGATGTTATCATTGTGGATATTTGATTAAAAAAAATACAGATGATCTCAAACAGCTGCACTGATGCTGCAGAGTTTGAGTGTCCAATATTCAGAGCAGAAAAATCTGAGCACTAAATCATATCTTTCAGCGTTTTCTACAAGCAGCTTGTTAGCTACAGTAGCTTTATTTACTCAACAGGTCAGATGTTTTTTATAAAACTACTGTTAGTACTAGCCTGCTGATTGGCTACTTATTTCAGGGTGCTTTCTCCTCCCCATTCACCATGTATATGCTACTGTTAAAGAAAAACCCCTTTGCACCAGGAAACAACCTCTGAGGTGCCAACCTGCACACTGAGAATAGCAAGTTGTGATGAAGACTTAGGATGAAGAATCGTGCAATAAGGCAGGCCCTTTTGTTTTTTTGTTTTTTTTACTATTAACTACTTTTAACTATTTATCTCTTTGCTCACTTGTTCAACCAAGAACAAGTTCTTCCAGACAATATTTTGCAGGGGTAACGCCATCGGGACACACTTTCAATTTATCTACGCCAACCACTGTATTGTTTTTGGTTTACATAAACACAATCAAGCCATTTCTTTCCCCTTATACAAAAAATCGATAATTGTTAGAACCTCAACATTTTCTTGTACTGTAACTGAAACTTTGATTATGATCTGTTCAATCTTAAATATCTGTTTAATGAAAAAGACTGACCCACAGGAAACCAGATAAATCCACCACGTTTCCTGAGGTCTCCAAACCCAAACATGTTATTACCGTTTTTGTTGCGTGTGTGATTATGAATAATTACAAGGAAAACTTAATTCATAAGCCATTAAGTGTTATGAATAGCAATTTCTGTGACCCTCTCAGTGGCTCTTTAAGGCCACTCTGAATGCAGTGCACAGAGCCTGCTCAGTTCTCCCCCTTTCTGGCAGCTGTAATTGAGCCTAATAGCTGCAGCACAGACACAGGGAACCTCTTTGACACCTAGACCAAATTTTCTAATGAAACGATCAAATAAGCATCATCCAGCCCAGCATATCAAAGCCACCGGCAGCTGGCAGCTTGTCATACCCTGACATTTGGGTTTTTTAAGCACTGCCAGGCCTGTTTCCCTGCATGTCCTCTGGCCTTGTAGTAACACTAATAATAGGGAAAGGTCTACAAGACGAAGCGATCCCGTGATGAATGTAGGACACTTTTGCCAGCTACTGAGCTAAGCTGGCTGATTGTATCTTTAATGGAGGTTGACAAGTCATAGAGCTGCTGTGTTTGTGTTTACACGTGAGTTTGTGTGATACAGACAAGTGACGGAGGAAAACATCTACATCTTTCCTGCAGCTGGTTTGAAATGAATTGTGTTTTAGAGCTGAAATTATTGATCAAGATTTTGTCATTTAGTCACTTTATATTCTTGACCAGATTCTTATTTGTTTGTGCAATGTATGTATTTACTTCTTTTGTCTTGTGTGAATGTAAAGTTAAGTATCTTTACATTTAGAACTGCTGTTTATTTTTTTACTTCAGAACAGTGACTTGGACTACTTTTTTACAAAATCAGACACCAATAAATACCCTAGGATGAACAATTTAGATCAGAAGATGTAATACAGTATGTGCTTTTTCTTTGTACTCCTCCATTAAGTGTGTATGGACTAAACAACATAATCATGCTCCCACTGGCATCCAAGAATTTAGCTAAACTAAGCTAAAAGGTGGATTTAGTCTTTTTCCAAACCTTTTCAGAGGGGAAACATACTGTCTCAGACTTTGCTTTAGAACATTTAGTAGATGTGTCATTTTAAGAGCTATTTTCAGCCGATGAGTTATACACATTTGGGACTCTCTGATTTAATCTCTGATGTGCTTTACAGACTTTGGACATTAATACATGTTTATGGTACGGAGGCATACACAGTAAACTGTAAACTGTTACTTGAGTACATTCAATAACAAAAACAATGATCACTACAAGATCTATTTCAAAATGTAGCCTAAATGTAGCCTTCATTTGTTCTCTCTATTTGTGATATTATTTTGGCTGCGTTACATACTGAAGTAAGCACTAAACTGTCTTCACCAGCACATAAAGTAGTACATTAACATTTATAAAACAAGAAACTGATTAAGGGGACAAAAAAATCATCAAATGAGTCAGTAAAGAAAATTATGAGTTGCTGTTTTGTTTTATTCCCAAACATATTTCCCATTTAGCTGGTTTAGTATTTTTTTTAATTAAAAAGAAAATACAAATTATTATTTTAAAAGAAACAGATAAATGTATTCCAGTGTATTAAAGTGTAGATGGTGCAAAAAGCCACAATGATGCTGCTGCTTTTAAAAAAAAAAAGAAAAGAAAAAAAGAAGAATGAAAACGATTTGTTGAAGCTTTTCTTCCTAAGTTTGACTCCGCTGCCCCAGCAGGAGAGGTTAGACCTTTTCAGGAATCCCCCATGGAGCTGTGGATGTCGTCAGTCCGCCGCCTGCTTATTTTTTATGCTTCTATTGGGACTGAACACGTGCAGACCGGTGCCTACTTTTTTCCCTGCACTTGTTTGGTTACATTTGTCGTTCTGCAAGATAAGAACCAGATTGAACTCGTAGAGCTCCCAGCAGCATCTGGGCGAGAGGACGCTGGCAGAAAGAGCTGCTGCAAAACATCTTACTGGGGGCACGACTGTGTAGTCTGCTCTATCTCTACAAGCTCACCCTTATTATGTTACCTTTCAAGTGCTTTGTCTCAGCAAAGAGGGCGAGCTATTCTGGTTTACTTCTCCTGAGGGCCTCAGTGTCTGAAGGGGCCTTTTTTTAACAAGCGTGACTGTATGGAGAATGTTTCCAGTTAAACTCACACTGTTTATTTATGGAATATTTTCTGACACCTACTTTACACCATTATCGTCCAGAGCAGAAGAGATGAGAATAAAATGGAAAATTTACCTCTTAAAGCAAAGGGATGTTCCACGATGACTGCTGTTAAATTGGTTTTCACTAAATGTGGGCAACAGAAGTAATGAAGTCATGTGGTACTGGGTAGTTACATTTCCTGTCATGTTATGTATTATCACTGAAATTATTCTCATATTTTTTAACAACCACAACAGTCACAACAGGTAATTATTTTCACATAATAATTCACTCTTACTGTGTTATTTATGAGAAACCTTCAACACATTACAATTTTTTTAATGAATAAATAAAATGATTTTTAATGAAAATATTTCCACTGTTTTCACTCCAGTCAAGTGCATTTGACTTAATAAAGTCATTACATAGTTTATTAATAATTCAGCATCATGTTCATTGAGCAGTCTTGTGAGATGATGTGTGTAAAGTTAATAGTAGACATTTGTCTTTCCTTTCATGCCACTTGTGCAAATTTTGCATACATTTTGATATTTTATACAGATGTCCAGAAATATGTATGTAGCACTGTGGAAAAATCCTTATACTTCATAATACTTTTGGAAACCAGTGCATCCAGTTACATGGTGTTTGTATATTGTTAATCTTATAATATCACAAATCATTTCAAAGATGTCAGCAGTCCTTCTCACTCCTATACAAAGACAAAGACATATCCACCTAATAATATCATATTTAACCCTTATTTGGCTGTCAGTCTTGGTATATTTTAAATCCTGAGAACAAATGAAACAGCTACTACTAAAACACAGCATAGAGGAATACATTTGACACAGTCACTGCTAATAATTGCTCCTCAGATCAAACTGCTACAGCAGTATAAAGTGTGTCAATCAAACTGATAAGTGATTAATTTCATCTTATATTTTCAGCTTCCTGCTTATCTTTTAAAGGTATTTTCTCAAAACAGAACAAACATATAAGCATGAGAGTGCCATTTATTTTAAAAACCTCTTGTTGTTTAGTCTGAGGGACAGACTAACCAGAGCGACTACGTCTTAAGACAACAAACAACTCCCTGTGCCCATCTTTCATCCATCTCTTTATCACTCTTATTTGTCTTGACTTCTGTTCTTCCAAAGTTGTCAAGCAGAGATGTTTTATTTTTCCTCCCCTCTAAACCCCCCTGATTTACCAACGGCTCTGCACAATTAGGAGTTCAAACATTTCAGTAACAGGTAGGGATTTTTCCAGCCCTTCACTCAGTCGCTGCTGCTGACTTTTACTGCCTGAGGGTATCAGCTTGTTGTCTTGAGGCAGTGAGCACTAAAGCCAACTCAAAAGGCAGGGAAATAACTCTAATTCTCTTTTTGACATTGACATGAGTCTTCTCTCTTCTCGTTTTTTTTTATCCCCCCATGTCTTTCTTTCACTTTTCTCTCTTCACCATCTGGCACAGCTGCTCAGAGAGGGCTCAGCTCTGACCCTGTTGTCAAGGACACAGATGGGAATTAGGAAAAGTGGACTTGTTTCAAACAATTATGGAAATTACTTTAATATCTTAAAACAAAAAGACGGAGCAATATATTTATTTGAGATGTTGACTGTCAGCTTAAATTTCCACTCCAGTGTGTGAGCGCGTGTGTTTTTGTGTGATGGACAGTCTCCAGTAAAGGATGATG
Source organism: Leuresthes tenuis (assembly GCF_036924035.1). NCBI lineage: Eukaryota > Metazoa > Chordata > Actinopteri > Atheriniformes > Atherinopsidae > Leuresthes > Leuresthes tenuis. The sequence continues at coordinate 9,360,867 of NW_027325365.1, read as the reverse complement.
AGGAGACTGTGTCCCCAGGTGTGTTTTGTATGGGACACACTCTTTCCTTTTGGTCTTTCTTTTTTAAAAATGGAGTCTAACACAAGCACCTGCCTGAGGAGTGGGTCATGACCTCGTGCCTCCAACCCTGAAATGAACACCAACTAATAGAGACCCGTCTGTTAAATTGTAATTGAATGTTACATGGTACTCTGACTCAGAATAGTCCTTTTTTCCATAAGCATGCAGGTTTTAGGCAGATGCTCCAATGACAACTTAATTTCATCACAGAGAAGCAGAGGTGAGTGTTTTAGTTTGAGCGTTTCCTTCGAAATACGACTCTTATTAATGATAATTGTTAAAAAGAAAAAAAAGTGACACATGTCTGACTCTTGTTTATCTTACATTTTAGATAATTTGAGGCACACTTTTTTTCTGAAGGACAAATTAAAATGGGAAAACCTCGGGCACAATGTCTTTTTTCATGCAAAAAAATAACCGCTTTGTTTTACGCTCACGGCAGTTGGTGTGTCAGTTTTGACCTAAAAGAAAATACTCAATACAAAAGATATTTCATTTTAAAGTCCCCTGCTTCTCTTAAAAAGTGTTTGCCTTATTACTCTCTTTTTTTCAAATGCTTAAACTTTACTGCAACAATAGATGCAGTGTTTGATATTATAAGACTCCTTTAACAACCCCAAATACAAAAAAAGTCGGGATGCTCTGTGAAATGTAAAACAGAATGCAAAGATATGTTTATCTCATGAAGAAAATTTGAATTCACAATAGAACAAAGAAAAAATGTTAAATGTGTAAAATAACACATTTTAATATTTAATTCAAAATATTCAGTCATCTTGAATTTGATTCCGGCAACACATCAAAAAAATTGGGACAGGGCCATGTTTACCAGTGTGTAGCATCCCCTCTTCTGTTAACAACAGTTTGAGGACCTATGGTAAAGGAATATTGTCCAATTCTTGTCTGATATGGGATTGTAGCTGCTGAACAGTCCTGGGTTTTCTTTGCTGATTTGATGTTTCATACTACAAATGTTTTCAGGAGGTGAAAGGACTGGACTGTATGCAGGTCAGTCCAGCACAGAGAATCTTCTACTATGAAGTCATGCTGTTGGAACAGATGCAGTATGTGGTTTAACATTGTCTTACTGAAATATGCAAGGCCCTTCCCTGAAAAAAGACATCTAAATGGGAGCATATGTTGCTCTAAAACCTCTATATACTTTTCAGCATTGATGTGCCTTTGCTTTTGTGCAAGTTAACAGCTCCATCGGTAATAATACACACCCATACCATCAGAGATGCAGGCAAGCTGGATTGTCTCTCTCCTCTTTTATTCTGCAGGACAAAACTTCCAGGATTTCCCCAGAAAAAGTAAAATTTCCCTTTGTCTGACTACAGAACAATTTTCCCCTTTTCCTTTGTCCAGTTTAAATGAATTTGGCCCAGACAAGACGATAGCGTGTTGCTGCCTTCAAATTCAAGATGAGCTTATATTTTCATTAAAAGGAAACTACCCTACTTTCAACATTTGGTATGTTTCATGTGTTCTATTGTGAATAAGATATTTGTTTGTGAGATTTGCAAATCATTGCCATCTGAATTGAATGCATATGTCATAGTACAGAGCCAGCTGTAACCCAGACTTGAAACTTCACAATTACAAATAATAAATATGTACTGAGACAGTGAAGGATAACAAGCTTTGAGAGAAAAATAACGATATTTGCATTTTCACAGATTCTGGAGAGTCAATAACACAGAAAGCAAGTAGGAGAACAATGCAACAAACCAGCTAAACTCAAACCTGGGGACATACTTTGCAGCTGAAAAGCCTGAACCACAAACATGCTGAGTACAAAGTAACATTTGTAATAACTAAATGGGCCATAATGGGCTGTAGTATCCAAAACAAATTTCCCAAAGTATAGTTTATCTTTTTTTTCAGTATAGAAGTCAAGGATGGATTCAAATCTAACTAAATTAAGGCCAAATGTAAGGTTATAGAGTCTACATTCATATATTTTTAAACAACACAACAGCATTTTGAATTTACAAGCATCATATACTGAGGGTGCAACACCACTTACTAGTCTTGATTTACATTTTGCATCTCGAGTCAGTTACAGTAACTTTAATTTAAAGCGTTAAAATGTAAATCTATCAGCCTTACAAAATAAGTCTATAATAACTTTGACTAGTTACTTTAAGAGTTTGATATTGGATTGGATTGAACGTGTGAACAATGCAGTCAGCCATCTGTTTGTACAATTAGATGAAAAAACAGCCAGGGGGAGCTGTGTTTACAGAGGAGAGCAGGAAAAAACACTGTCAGTGGGGAATTGTGTGTGTGGTCCAGATACTGCTCATGTTGGAAGGACTTCGGTCTGTTTACACAATTATATTATAAGGGACAAGTTTGCTTTTTGAGGATTTAAAGTAAGTCCTTGTAATGTAATTGACATCATTTATAAGGTTACAGAGGTGTATAGGGAGCATGTAGGATCAGGGAGAAAATATACAAACATGAGTTTGTGGAGGCTGCTTCTATGACAATTATTTCCATCACAATGACCTTTTCAATCAATCACCAACTCAGTCGCTTTCCTCATCACTGACCAACTGCAACTAACAGTGAAGTAGAAAAGTGAAAAGTTTTTCTAAATAAATGGGTCAGATGGGGCTCAAACTTGGTCCATCCCCTCCTACCACCTTACATCCATTGTGGAACATAAAATAGAAGCGCAATATCTCATTTCTGTTAAGTTTCACATAAGCATGTGACAATAGGTGGAGAAAGACATGATTGTGCAACATTTTTTGAACCTGTGATTGTTTTAAAGACGTGTCTTGGAACCCAAAAAGTGCAGTGATTTTGCCATTTTTTTCTGCCTTTTTGTGTGAAACTACTATGTTTTTACACTGTCGACCAATATAAGTATCACACTTTCTTGTGTGAGACTGCATTCTCCATAAGCATTACATTTCATGAGTAGTATGAGTAAATGGAAACTAAAATGAGTCAGCTCGGGAGGATAAAAATGGATGGAATTGGGATAATCTAATCTAATCCTTAGCTCTTTTGAGTGGTAATGATTCGAACTTATTCTTTCGTAAATCCTTTTTGTGTGCTACGACTGGGTGAAAAAAAGAAACAGATACATTCCTAAAAACAGAAACTTTGAGTTTTCCTGATTTCAAAGCCAGAGTCATGCACAAGAGCAGCAAAGGGCAAACCTGGGATTGAACTTGTCTAATGTTTCCAAAACGGACAACTGTGAAAGGCCCCATAATTGATACGCAGGACCCCAGAGGGCATGACTCCTGTCAGGTCTGCTGCAGACAAGAGCTGCCAGAGCCACGCACTGCAGGGAATACTGGCTAATTAGAACAGTTTAAACATTTCCTGGTTTGAAGAACTTAAAGACCGGGGGCCACAATCACACGAACAATAGCCTCGCACTTAGTAAACCCCACTCTACAAGAGTGATTCATACAGTTGGTAACATTTAAAAGAAATCGGGACAGTGCAGCTTATCAAACTTGAACCAGATGACCTGGTCGTCTAGCTCCCCAACTGGCCACCATCTCACCTTTTCAAAATGTAGGGGTAAGTAGTGAGGTCAGGGGTGGAAATTTAGCCTTAGATTTTAAAGTGCAGCTAAGACAAAATAAGAGTTTCTCAGAAAGGGAAAAGAAAAACCCTACAGATCTTTGTCTCATATGAGACATAATGTGTATGAACAGTACATACAACATACATTCAGTGTAGCATGAAGATGTGAAAGTCTGGGCCTAAATCATACTTACAGGTGAGCACTTCAATGGGCCACTTTAATTAGCCTTTTTTGTATTATTGTTTACTTCCCATTTTTCTGTCCATGGCTGACTTTTAGTTGTGTGTGTGACAAAAAAATGCACTCATTATTCATGAATTTATTTTTTTCTTGAGTGTAAGCAAGACTTTACATTAAGCATTACTTTGGTTTGCTTTTCAGGTAATTATGATCTCGTAACCCTTATAAATGTAGGCTGTTTATTTTTTTCTGAAATCACACATGATCCTTATTTGAGACATTGAGCAGGGATTTAGAACATAGCTCCCATGTTACGGACAGAAGGTGAAAACCTCCAAAGGGGTCAAAACTACATTATTATTAGAAAGAGTAAGAGTAAACTCTTTCTAAATCGCCATAAATCTCTTCTGGGTTAACATACTACCAGTTATTTTAAAAAGGAGATAAAGCTATGAGTAAGCAGAGAAAAAAAGGAAGAAAAAATATTAATCAGTATATTATGTGGTTCAAACAAGCCCATGGTGTGTATACAAATCAGAGAGTTGTGTGTTATATTGTAATATGCTTCTTATTGGTAATGATACTATTTTCACACTGCATTTTGTAGATGATTTTAGCACCAAATACAACATCCCTCACTTTCATGGGATTATCTGCAGGTCCCCTGATGAAAACCTGCCTGTCTGGTGCCTAAATGCTTAAAATTACAAACCACCTGAAGCTGTTTGCACCTAATATTTGACGCAGGTGTACATGTCTAAGTGTTTTTAATAAGTGGAGACTGGACCAGCTGGTTTCTTGAGTTGATTACTTGCATTGTGTAAACAAACCAAATCCAAAGCCATAAATAGACGAATTTTCCACAATTCATCAAACAGAAATACTTTAACCTTTTCATGTCCACACTGAGAAAAAAGCAAAGGAAAAACATTTCTTTGCATTTTTTATTTTCTTTTGGGCAATGATAATCTAAATCAGTATTTTTTTCGCAAATTGTTGGGTGACACTTCCTGCCTAAACCGAGTCATAGAGATGGTTTAGGCTGGTTTGGGATGGATAGTAACTGAAAAATTTGCTCTACCAAATGCTACAGTAGGACATTCAAAGGCTTTTAGAAAAAAAAGGGTTCAAATTAGGGTGCAGGTTAACATGTTTTAATGTGATAATCTCCTTGTTGGTCCACACACTCACAGTTTCACTGTCAGACAGCCTGGCAGCACCAGACTGAAGTGTCACCTTCTCACTTGCACAGTGTGTGTTTCCATTCTAAGCCCACAGCACAAAGACATCGTGAATACGGATCAATAAATAATAGACAGCTGAATGCCAGCTCCGCATAACGTTCACTCACTGAAGAGCACCTCCTCGCCCTTCAGCCATGTGTCACAGATCATCATTAACGTTGTCTCCCCTTGTCCATTGGCTTAGAGAAACACACACTCTACTAAAACAAATAAGCCTTTTTTTATCTGCCGCAGCCAGATTCTCAGTCACTAGCATCTGAGTGTAGGATGCTGCACGACCAGTGTCACCATTTGGTCATCTGCAGTCTAATTAGAATGGTCCTGTCTGGGTCTGTTTGTTCAGATGATCGCATGTCACCAACGCAGCAGATTAGTGCAGCGATGTCACATTTAACCTTTACGTGTAATGCCTGAATGCTGCTCAAAGAACATCATGTGCAGGGAAATCAGAGAGAGACACGACAGGAAGTGTTCTGCAAACATTTACTGCACTTTGACTCTGTTCTTCTTATTTGGTCTATTACTGCTCATTGATTACCATTTACTTAAACTCATTAATTATTTGTTTGGAAGTTTGGAAAGAACAATAAATTAAAATTATAAAACCCTTCACAACACCAAAACATTATTTTCTGACATACAACTTTAAATTTACATGCACTAAATATAGAAAAAATAACTAATAAACTACAGAAAATCAGAAGAAAAAGTAACAAAAGAATAAAAAGAAGTTACACTTTTAAAATGATTATGTCTAATAAGTATGGATTTAAATCTTTAAGGTGCGCATTTTCATTTTCTTTGCAAAACATGCATGCAACAAAATTCAGGTCACTGCTTGAAATGGAGCAGAGATTAAATGTATCAAAAAACTTTAATGCACTTGCACACTCAGATTTAGCTGTACTTTTATATTTCTGAAACACATGCTGGTTATCCTTTAACAAAGTATTTAATCATTCACAAATAGTTTAATTGTCAATCTGTTGATTATTTGTTCTAATTAGTCTTTTTGGGGAACAAGAACATCCATTACACCTTACCAGAGGACAAGGTGGTATGTTCAGTCTTTATGGATCCAGACAGTCAGAGGACCACTCTGGTCCTTTAAAGTGAAATTACTAGTTACTCTGTGTATATAGGTATAAGTGTATAGGTTTGACTTTGATTTAATGGAGACTTTAATGTTTAATTAATTAATTCCCAGTATGCAGTTTGGACTTCCTCTAAAGGGTCACATCAGAACCTGAATTATCTTGAGATGATGCTGGGTTGTACTTTCACGTTTTCTAACAAGTTTAAAGGAAAAGTCAGTCTTTGCATAGCATTTTCTAAGGTCATTGTACTTTTGTCTGTCATATATGTAGATGATTAACCGTTAAACTAGAAATGATATCTCAAAGTACAAAGATTTTTTTTTGTTGATTACTCATCATCTCTGCATTATCTCCAGAGTATTATTAATAAAACACAGGTTTGTCTCCTGTGATCTCCATCCTGTTTGGGGGATCATGTAGTAAAGCTGAGTGCTTTGTGTTCCCACCTGGCCCCAGTTTAGCAGGTCGCCAGGTAAGCATTTAACAAACTCTACATTGGCTTGTCTGCTCCACTTAACACCTGACATACCCCCTCCATGCCGACCTTTGACCTCCGACCCCAAACTGACAACCTTGGAGGCATCTTTGGAAACTTTCCTTTCTCCCGACACTCCCCTTTTCTTCTCAGCCTCTCACTGAGTGCTGCAGAGTGAGACGAGGTGAAAGGTATCCTGAGAGGGGGGCCGCGCAGGTGTTCATGCCTCCACACCTCTCAAGTTCAAACGCCATTGAGTCCTTAGCAACCAGGTAACATTCAAACAATGTGTCACCCACCCCCACCCTGAGGGGACACTGTCAGAGCGCTGGGCTTTAAGGAGCTGAATCCAAACACCTCTCATTCATGCCCCCTTCCACACGCTGACAATAATAATATACATATTAACCCAACTGCCAGCACCCTTGTATGTATGACATCATCTAATTTTACTCAGTCACACCAGCATGACAAAAACACAACCAGGTACAAACATCTGTGAGGCAGGAAATAAATAAAAACTCATGACAGGCTTGTGCTTATCTAACAACCCCCCCCCCCCCCCCCCTATCACATCTAAATCTGTCATCTTTTTTTCACTTCAAACATGTCCAGTATTTCCCAGTTCCTGCAGCTTTATGGGTTCAAAAATGGGAGTCGGTCCAAGCATTACTAGTAACATTAGTGTCAGTAATTTAATGCGCAGGTGTGAATGGATTCTCAAACAAGCCAGGGAGGCCCCCGGCGAGGCCTGCACAGGACAGCCAGGGCCAGCGGCAGGTTTAAATAAATACGCCGCTGAGCAGACATGTCGGCAGCTGGGGCTCGACATGGCTGCTGCTGTTTATGTTGTGGCTTTGTGAGGTCGCTGAGGAGAAAGCAGCAGGATGTTTCCTGGGAGAAGAGGATGAAAAAAAGTCTCAGAAAAATAAGTGGCAGCTGAAGATGTGTTGGGAGTCACTACGTGTGCAGAAGATCACTGAAATTGATTATTCTTTTACATTTGTGTAGATATTACAGACTCTCCACCCTCAGGTCGTAGTATTGATTGTAACTGTTGTTTTGTTGTTGAAGTTTCCGATTACAATCAAGTTTTACACACTAAAGTGACAAATAGTCTTGTGCTACCTTTGCTATCATCAGGTGAAATTCAGGTCAGACTTTTCATAACCAGAATTTTTATTATCTTATTTCATTTTAAGGAACTTGCATACACTTATAAGATAATTGGATATTACAACTTTTCATGTATAACACCTCCACACACTGAGCACATTTATATGACACTAGAAAACACCATGTTATTGTGTTAGTTTCATCAAAGCCAGACTTCAAAAGCCATATAAACACGTTAGTCTGACCAAAATCATTCAAAACCAAAGCTTTCACAATTGGACGAACACACCCTGATAATGCAGTTGGGATCCAAATCCCTCTGCATATATATGCTGAATTAGACTCAAATGGGCCGGGGCCCAGTTTTATAACCATAGCATCATCTGACAAAATCACAATCCAGGTAACTTAAAGACAACGTCTGCACAGTGAATGAAGCTATACTTATAGGTATGTACATACCTATGGTGTCAGACATACTTCAGTCAGTGACTCAGTTCCCGTCCTGGGACAAGCACAGGGGTACAGTGACCCAACTTGTAACCTGTAATTACTTAGGGGTTATTTTATTTATTTATTAATCTAATGCAGCTTTTGATTATGCAAACAGCCTTGTGTTTGCACAGTACTGGGTCTTCATCAAAGTAAAAGAAAATTTCAGTTTTCAATTCCAGTAGATTTCTGACAATTTTAGTGTTTTATTTACATTTTAGCATTAGCGTTTAACCAAAATTATATTGGTTTTGGTTTTATATTAGTTTTGCGCATTATTTTCATAGTCAGCTGCTTGGTGGGAATTCATGAGTCCATCTAATCTACCTGATGAGTTGGACTATTTGTTCAGATATTAAAATCTAGCTCGACCTGGAGGTATTTTTACATATTTTGCAGAACATGGCAACCATGAATAACTTAACAACTGTTAATATAATCTTTTGGACTTGTTACTTCTCTAAAGTTTGACAGTCTAATTAAGAACTGGATTTTTTAATGAACTGAGGGCTGAAACAAACAATTATTTTAACTATTTGTTGTAAAAATACTTTCAGTTTATTATCTGATAATGATAAAGAAAAGGATGCCGTGAACTTGACTGTGTTGAAATAGCTGCCAGTTAATCTTCTGTCAACTTACTAATCGTTGCAGCTCAGGGTGTGCTGTTATAGGAATCATCATTAACTTTAAACAAACTCATTATTTAACCAGCATGCCTGAATGTCAATGTGACAGAAATGAGGAGAAAACAGAGATGAGGAAATAACATTGAAAGATGGATGTGAAAAGCGAAATCACAGGCACATAGAGCATAAGATAACCACTGCTTTCTGTAGGCAGCAGAGAAGGAGTCAATTAGGAGGCGACCAGATGGGCCTGTTCAGGGATGGTTTATGGATTAAGAAGTGACCAGAAAAAGGCAAAAAGTGGAGGCTCAATTTCAGGGTTTAATTCCAAGCTGCCAAAGCTCTCTCATAGATGTTGCTGACAGTCGTTAAAACAGCCGGAGCCGTTGATTCCATCAGGCACGCCGCCAAAGGTGGTATGAAGAGAGTGCCCTTCTAAATCCCACGGATTCACGCTGAGCCACAGAGAAGACACCTGCAGGATATATGATACTGTATATTTCATCTTTGTCTCTGAGCTCAGGTACGTCAACATCACTGCGCATTAGCTTAGCTTTAACTCTGAGAGCAGCTTTATCATCATCATCCTCCTCTGTCAGTCCTACAAAATGTGCCTTAGATGAAACCATCTAAAACGCTTTGTACAATTTACAATTCATGGTTATCTCCATGTCCAGTTTTCTAAAACATGTAGTTGTTCTTTTCAGGTCATTACCCTGTTTTGATATGACTGAAAAAACTTAAAACACTGTTTATTTCCAAAATCTGTCTTCAAACATTTAAAGAAATTTAGCAAGCGTTCTACCAACAATACATATAAGGTTGTCTTCTTTCCTTTTACGTAATACTAAACACATTTCTGTATAATTCAATATCAAATACTTAAAATACTTAGTTGAATAGCAGGTTTCATTCTAGCAGGTTTCCATGCTGTCACACTCTTGTTAGTGCATCAACTAATAAAGAAATGTTTATATTTTTGGTTTGCCCATTTTCCAGTAAATATGCCCAATTTTCTGCTGACACAGTTGGAAACTCCCTCTGTTTTCCCTAAATGTTTTTCAGCAGCTTTTAAATCAGGGTGTGAACTTGAGCTGTGAGTTATACGTGTGGGGCAGGGAGTAATAGTCATATTGTTAGCAGCCGTGTCAGAGGTCAGGGCTCCTTGAAGTTAAAGGAGGATGAAGTGGGGCAACAAATCTAAAACTATGAAGACGAGAGAAAAAACCTTCATGCAACCAAATAATCCTTTTTATTAACAAACTAAAATCGAATTAGCCTGTATCATTATTGTGTTCTCACCCTAAAAACACATGAACTAATGTTGCTTTTAGTGCTCTTATTGAAAAGCAGAGAAGAATTTAAACTTACTTTAGCAGATTAAACCATGTATGAAAAAGACCTCCAGCCTTCAGTCAGTCACATACATTAATGTTTTCTGCACAAAACTGCAGGTTTGCTTCTAATTGAAATCATTTCAAACAAGCCAAATGGAAATCTAACTAATCTGTGCCTCTTATTGGTCAAGATTCTTAATATTATCTTACAGCTGTGATATTTATTTCTTTGTTTAGGGTGTGTGCTCATATATGCCCATGACTCCAGCATTGCTGGAGCTCCTTTTCTTAAATATACTGATTTGATGTTGATGACTTTTTGTGCACTTATTTACACATGTTAATGTATTGTTCTTCACATTTTATCTGGACCTAGATTGCCATGTTATTAGTATGCAGGGCTAAAGTGTATAAAACAAACTTAAAAACTGCTTTTAAAATTATTTTTGTGATATAAAAAGCAAGGTGTAAGCATTTTAATCCAGTGCAGGTGTAATCTAAAACTTAAAGTCCTCTATTCAAACCATCTGTCACTTAGCAGAACCACAACACAGAAGCTCCCCTGATATTGATGAGAAGGGTACAGTGATCTTTGTTATCCTGACTTCATTGTGTTTCTCTCCTCAGAGAAACTCTCAGACTGGGAGTGCAGAACCCTATCCTCCACTCTATGAATAGCAGGGCAGCACCAGAGCGATAACAATAGCGGAGGGTTTGGGTGTTCCCTGCATCACACACTCTGAGAGTCTCGCCTTTGGTTCATCCCCAGTCGCTCATCAAAAATTAAACCCGCTGTCAGTCAGCAGCAGCAGCACAGCCGCTAGTGGGGTAACACTTTTCACAGCTGGTGGGTTGCCGCAGTTGGATCGGTTGACTGCAGGGGCATAAACTCTGCTGTGGTTGGTGGTGTCACAATACGTGGCTGCAACTGTAAATACAACATATGAGAATATGTTTCCATCAGGTTTCACATAGTTTTCCAGATATCGCACTACCCGCAATAAAAAAAAAAGGTTTTTAAAAAAGAATAATGGTCCAATTATGGTTTCATGTCAGCAACGTGATCTAAAATCCAGTCCAATTTCGTCTAAGCAGAAATGCCCCTGGAAATAAATAGTAATGAAAATAGTAATTACAATTCACTTATTTAATTTCCAGGGTTGTACCTTTTTGGTTTTTATTGTGGATTTTACACGTCAGCTGTGGACATGGTCAAGTTGCAGAAACGCATCTAAAAAAAGATAACTCATGGGGACAGATGATTTTTCCAGTTGGTTTATGGGTTAAAAATTCTATCACAGTCACAATTTCACTGGTTCAATTCCAGGTGGAGAACTGACAAGTGTCTGAGTTTCCTTTAAATGGCAACTGAACTGAAACCAAACAATAGTTTCTCAAACGGCCACTTGAGGCAGGCTCGAATGTTGAGTCAATCGACATACACTCGGATGTTAAAGCTCTTGTTTTAATAAACTTGTTCACAGCCTAGTACAAAAACTTGTTTTGTCGTTTAAAGCAGTTTGCCATATTCGCAGCTATTGTACAGGAGGAGTGGGACTTTTTTCAAATTGCCCATATAAATTGTATTGAGGCTTAAAATCTGCATTTTTACAAGTGGCTGCTGTTAGCAAGAGGTGAATGCTGTGAGTCAATGGAGATACACTCAGTCAGATCCAGCTCCTTCTCATCATCGGTGCCTCGTCATAAGATGGTGACGGACTGGAGGCTCTGAAATGCGATTATGTCCATCTTTTACAAACAGTCTATGCTTTGCCTTTACTTCCTGTTAGTGAGACTGAAGATAAAGCAAGAGAAGACGAGAAGGACTCGAACTTGATTCTCTGAAATAAAAGCAGATGCATTAGAGTCATCTGACACTCTGTTTACCTCCTAACAAAGCACTCGTTTGTTGGTTGATAGCACCGACAGTTGCATGTGAGTTGATTGTGCATTTATAAAAAAATTGTTGACATTTTGTCTTTTTATGTATGTCATGAAGTTAGCTTTAGTTCCAGTTGTTTTAAAAAAAAATTACATTTTCATTTTGTTATGCAGTACAATAATAAACAGCAGTTAGCTGTGTATCATGTTTTAAACTTTCTTAAAGAAATGTTGAAGTGAGTTGAAGTCATGAGGGCTTGTTTGATCTGGCCTCTGTTCCATTTGCTGCTTTCCATCATTTAGTGTTTCTGTTTGTCTGACGACATAGTGTTTACAATCCTTCTTTTAAAGCAGATTCCCTACACTTCCTATTAGAAATCAAAACCTGTATTTTTAACTGCATTTTTACTAAATGTGTTTTTTTATAACTAAAAGAAAATACAGCATGCAAGAAACACAAATTATTTTCTCACACAAACTGGTTTCAGCCTGAATCATAAAAAAATTACCAAGACACACTTCAAGCTAGAAGATCAAGTAAAGGGGCATTCAGTGTATTTTGGTGAAATAAATCAAAACATCAGTAGTTAACAAGTCTGGGCTGAGAAACTAAACCTCAGTTACTCTAAAGAATATCAGACACTTGGTACATTCATGAGAGATGATGTTAATTAAAGACCACATGGACAGAAAGCTTTAATTCAAGAATCTTGATTTATTTCGAGGGAAATTGTTGTGCAACAGTCACAATACAAAGTGGGAAAGTAATAAATAAAAATAGAATAAAGCAAACATAAAATAACATAAGTAACTGAATACAACACAATTAACAAATTAACAAAATTACCGTTTGTAGGTAGGTGTTAACTGAAGGTATATACAGCCTTGTGCAATGTGCAGTTTTAGCAGCCTCAATAAAATACAATATACAAACAAGTGATTTGGATAAGTGACAATGAATAAAGTGACATTTTGGCCTCAAGACGCAGTGTTTCCACTGACCCTCTCGCGACCTGAGGTAGATGAGTTAAACAATAATGTTAGACTGTTAACCTTATTTAGATATAATAATGAATCTAAACAACATTTTTATAGGGAAAAAAAAGATCTGATCTGAGGTAACTAAGAGTAAGCCTTTGTCTCTTCCACTATCATGCTGTATTTTAACTTGAGGTTTTATGTTATTCATACTCATTGAAAAACTTAATGGCATGAAATAGATATGATTATCATCACTAGCGGTTGAAGTGCTACAGCAGGTGTGGAGGAGCAGCGGAGGTGAAAATCATCCATGAGAGCACCCAATACAGAGTTTTCACTGATGATAAATCAAAGCTTGTCTTCCTAAACAAAGATCTATGAAAGACTTTTTATTTTTTACACAACTAAACCTGTCAGATTTAATTTTTTCACTGACAATAGTGAACTTGTTTTTCTGGATTCTTCCCAGTGGATTAATTTCTTTCAGAGGGCTCTCCTGTGAGTTTAATCTGATGAAGAGGAAGGGGACGATGAGACAGATACAGAAAACTCCTCTCACAGCTCCCCTCCACCCTGCTTCTTTGTGCCAGTTTTGGGATTAGTCACAGGATACCACAGATATTAATGACTCCTGTTAAAATGAATATTACGTGACATCAAATCCCCTGTTGCACAATTTGATTTCCACACCCCGGAACATAATGGTGGAAAATAAAACTCCTGGACCTGTCAGAGAGGCTGTAAGTGGTGGTAAGTCCTGTCAAACGAACAAAAAGGTAGAAAATGTTTTTTCACAGGGTCCATCACGGCGATACTGTTTCAGCTGACATTCTCCCATGATACACCTGAGACAGGTGACTTTTGCACTGAGAGGATTATCTGTTATGGAGTTTGAAGAGGTTTCTATTGTCTGAAGCCGAGAATATTAATAACCAAAGAGCTGGCGTCACTAACGGGGGAGGATGTTGGCAGCAATCTGACACGAAGAAAAGATTAGCTCATCAAAATATATGAATTAGTAACACGTTTGATGGCGCTCTGCAGCTTCTTCATCAGCATTGAAATTGAAACACTGCTATTTGCCCAATTATGAACGAGGCAACTGAGTTTCTAAATTTGAATCAATAATTCAGTAGATAACCGGCTCAGCTTAATTGACAGTGGTGCATAAAAGATTCAAGGTGCCTCTTAAGTGCAACACATCAGGTGCCACTTATGATGATGACAGATGGCTGTTTGTTGGGTTGGGTGTCATATGGGAGGGCTTTGTCATATTCACACTTCCCCTTGTTAGGAGACAGATCAGGTTTTTCTTCTCAGAGCGCTGCACAGTTTCTCTTTTTCATACGCCAACTGTGACTGTGGTGAATTATTGAGACACAGAAAACTGGTGAAGTGTCACCCAGCGCTCGTCTGTCTGCCTGCGTCAAATGTTTTGTTGGTCTCTTTGAACTAAATCAGCTTAATGAAGTACTTCATGGAAAATGTCTCATGTTACCTGCTGAACTTTTTCACGACTGGATTTGGGGTTACATAAAATGTCATCATCAGCTTGAATTTCAAGCATTGGTTGCATTGGAGGAAACCAAAGGATTTATTTTTAGATCAATATTGTAGAAAATGATCATATCATTAAATCACAAAGTTGTAATCATTGCAATAGTTATCCTGTGTGGGTTCAGTGGCCACTGACAAATAGCAGTGTTGTTCCTTAACCTTCGCCCTACAAATGACCAAAACTCAAAGTCCAAAGCAACCACCAGCTTATTTACCCATTCATTAGTTCTACATCAAGCGGCTTAATTAACATAAATGAAGCTGTGGCCATTTTTAAACAGAGCAAAGATCATTTTCAACTTTGCCATTTTTAAAAGTCACTTAATTTAGCACTGAAAATACACATGAAAGGTTTGCTGATTTTCTTGTGAATCACACAAGAAAACTTCACATTACACAAGCAGTGCGTGCACACACCTAATGTCTTCCTGTGTTCACTGTACATTTCCCGTACTTGGCTAATTAATTCAAAACACTCAAGATGGCTCATTAGCTGTGTATGAAGACTTAAGGCAGGGAAATACCTGTTAATTTACTCAATGAGCTGCAAAAAACACTAAAATAAACCATGACATAGCATAGTAGTCTCAAGACATACAAGCCTTCAATGGGCTTGCAGTAGTAAAAAGTAAATATCAGCACTTCTGCTTTTGTTAATCTACCTGCAGAGACAGGCCAGAGCAGTTTTCTGGGGCTGTAAATCAAGCGTTTCCTCCCTTTGGCTTCCCACTGGAAGAATAATGAAGGCATTCGTGAGGCCTGGGGCAAATATAAAGGAATAAAGTAAATATCCAAAATAAACCATTTGGATTGTATAAATGATACTTCTGTGGACACACATGTGTGAAGGAGACACAGAGTTGGTGGGGAAAATGAATGAGAAGCAAAAGGGATGCTGCTGTGCATATAGTAGGAGGACATTTTTCTTTTAAAAACACGTAATTTTGCTGCATTTACACTCTGTGTCCACATAGCTCTGACGGTTTAGAACCCCTACAACTGAGCGTTTTGGAAATGCTGCTGAGCTTTTTTTAATTATAAACCCTGCAATGTTTTTTTGTCCATACAGACAGAAAAGTGGATAAAGTTTGATAGCAAAAAAAAAGTCTTCCTACTTGTTTCTCTAAACATCTGTCCTTGGCCTTGATAGGAAGAACAGGAAAGAACACTAATGAGGTTAAAGGAAAGATTATTGAGGAAGATGCTGTGATGAGAATCCAGTGAGTACAACTATATGAAAATAACTGAGTGGAATTCACCCCTTTGCTTTCATAAAGGCAGCTCCAGTCTTTCCTTTGCAAAAGAAGACAATAGTTGGAATCATTTAAAAAACTCGATCAGCTGTTTGTGGAGGAAAATAGCCTTTAGGGACAGGTCATGTGTGTCATCAAGTTTGCTTTCTTTGAGATCCACCTCTGATAGTCACTGTATCAGAGGGTACATCCCCATCTGATTCTGTCTTATATACTGTCTGAAACCATAGTAAACAAGGCTTTGTCTCAGGACAGTAAACCACCTATTGCCTTTTTCATTTGCCATTGATTGTATCTTATAAGTCACTGTGTGGCCTTGCGTAAGTCTTCCTGCTTCCATCCCATTATCCTTTTCAGGACGGAAACCAAGAAATCAGCGTTGTCTACTTGTGGTTAACCTAACTCGGATAGTGACTTCTGGAGCTTTCTGCTAGAAGCAGTAATGCAGTTCATTTCTGCATGTCATCATCCTACTGCTGCCTATATGTGTAGGATTACTTGAGGACTTCTTGTGTTAACATCGCTCTATAACTGTTGAATTTGAATATATGCATTTATTTCTGACTTGTCATATCAGTTTCAGACCTGAGAATGGTGCCGTTTTATTTTAGTGTCCTCTGCACTGTTCAACAGTTTTGAACAATGCTTACTGAGGGATGTTTCCACGGTTTTAAAAACTTGATCAAACCTTAGTCTTTCTGGCCTTGCTGATCTGTATCAGACATAAGTTGTCAGTTGAAATGACAGCCATTTTAAAATCTATTGCACTGGATAATGGTTTGGCTTGAGATGTTGTAAGGACATCCACCACTTCTTACCGTGCTGATGCTCAACTAAGATGGTGAGCAGAGGACCATATGACAGTAAAATAACTGATTGGCCGTGGTTTGATGAAGGAAATTAAAATAGCATCGTTTATACCCAAGTGGGTGTTAATTTACAAGAAAAGAACGCAGCTGGTGCTGTATTGCTAACCTGAACCTCACTCAAGTTGTGATCCGCTGTACCCAACTTTTAATATATAATATAATATATTTCATAATATAATTTTATATATATATATAAAATATTCAAGTGTGCCATTACTTTTAGGCTAGTCCATTGGTCTTAATCTGTTTTTGTCCTTTATCAACCAATCAATCAATCCTCAGGAACAGCCTCAAAAATAGTTTCCAGCTTTTTAAGTGAATTGTGACTGAAAAACTGCCAAAATGTTGACAAGTGTGAATACAACTGACCAACAAGTTGTTTTAAATTGACATGTAGAAACAAGAACTCTTGGAACAGTTGTCTTTGTTCAACTGCCATGATTGGAAGTGACACAGACACATGTGAAAGCTTTGTGTTGGTGTTAGGGCAAAATGCCATCCTAAAACAGAAATGGAAATTCAGTCTGATTTCCAGGCAACATGATTATCCTTTTCTTGGTTCTTACGTGCATGTTGTAACAATCTGAGAGTGGGATGGCATGTTTTTTTACATGGGACTCTCAGCTCCTGTCACCAGTGATCGATGTGGCGACTTTAAGATGGACTTGGCCCGTGCAGCGTCACCCCTGCCATCTTCCAGCACCCTTTGCTCACAACTCTCTGTTCAGGAAACCCAAGACCACAGGCTACAAAGGGCTGTGTAAAGCATCTCACGCTTCCCTCTCAGTATAGTAATTAACCTGCCTCTCACCTCCCTGTCCAGCAGCGTCTTCAGAACAGCCTGGCAATCACCAGACACTTCACACAACAGCCTGCACTCGGGAACTTGACCCCCATGGGTCCTTTTCTTCTTTTGTGACACTTTTCTCTGCGGCACTTCTCTTCCCAAAATATGGCAGCCTGCCATACCTCGCACACACGCAATGTCATCACATTCTGTAATGACTCCGTGTCTTGATAAAAACTGGCAGATCACAGTGAATTAGTAGCTACTTATAAGTGATTTCATATGTTATAAAACGAGGAAAAAAAGAACAAACTTCTTGATGTGCAGCTCAAGCGACAGAAGTCAGTAAATCACAGGCTCCACTCTGTCCGTAGGCAATTCTCAAAGTAAGAAAACATTAAAGACTTATTAACTTTTAGTGGACGTTCAGTGCAGGTCAAGAAATGGAAATAGACTAAACAGCCAATAAAAGCATGAGTCCTTCTTTGGCGCAACTCATGACAAAAGCAGCCCTTAAATCAGATGTGAACAACTCTGCCTTGTTCATAGTGCAGCCTTCATAGAACTCCACATTAAGCGTGTTGGTAAGGGTGAGCCTCTGGGGCAGTCCAGCACCTTTATGTCCATCAATAATTTCCTCTTCTTGGCTGATGACTGTCGAGCCCCCAGAGCAGGCTGGTTTTGATTAACAGTGCTGTGTACAATAAGTGAGACCTGCGGCGTTCGTGATGCTGTGATGGATACTCTGAAAAAAATCACACCATCCAGGTTTCCACACTGGCAACATTGTGCTGGACAGAGCGAGGAATTGTAACGTCATCTCACATTATATCAGCACTTTACTTTTGCCAACATGCGACTTTGCTTTCTAGCAATCAAATGGAAGAACATTGTCTATAACCATTAAGAAATAGCCCACGCACTGTCGATGCACATTTCTCTCAAACATTGCAAGAAAAACCCCTCGATTTAAACATTTCGGAGCTGCCCTGTCGTGCCATTCGCCCATTAAACTATATATTGTTGTTGGCTGGACCAGCGGGGTGGTGTTGTGAGTGGTGTCATGGTGCTTTAGCCAGACAGCCTGTGCTCAATTCCCCTTGACAGCCAAAGTCCACCCTGCTGAGGTGCCCTTCAGCAAGATATGCAATTCTTTCCAGCTGCAGGGACGAAGCTCTGAAGTGGCCTTCACCTGCATTCAGACTGACATCGGCCCAGCAAGAAAAAAAACACAGCCGTCTCATGCGTTTGAACGGGACCGTTTGACAAAACACAGAACTGTTGGTAAAAAAGTGCAAACTTTCTCATCTAGAAAAGAGCTAGTTGGCCCTTTAAAACAACCCAGGTGATGGGTGTTTCTACTTTACCTCACAAAAAATTCAGGTAAGATAAAAATGATAATGTTCCAGAGTTGTATATTCTGCTATCAAGGTGTTATGATGTCTGATAATCCCTAAAATTCCTAAACTCGAATCTGGATGAGTTTACACAGTCTTATCGAACCCCCCCCCCCCCCCCCCCCCCCCCCCCCCCCCCCCCCTTTTTTATATATATATATCCAGGGTTGTTTTCAGGTTGAGCATCCTGCTGAGATCAAGCTACACAATATCAGTCTGACAGGAAATGAGCTTGAGGTGCCATTCCGTGTGTTGCAATGGAAAGCAGAAAATTACCTCAACGTCTACAATAAGGCTAAAATTTTAGAATGGGGCCCTGCGATAGACTGGTGATCTGAGCAGAGTATGCCGCACCTCTCACCCAGTGGTAGTAAGGATAGGTTCCAGCCCCCCCAGCGACTCTGAATTGGATAAAGCAGAAGGACGGATGGATTTTAGTATGACTCAGAGCACTCACACAGACACAAACTGTATAAACAGCGTAATCAAATTAAGGTGATGGTTTTGTTTAATTTCACCAAAGCTGCAACCATTTGATGGTCACTCTCTAGATCCGGAGCAAATTAAGCACACCTGTCACTTCAGTCTCACCCTCTGCACACATGTGGTGCCACACACAAATCTGCACCCTGTCCACCACCTGAGAAGGTAAAGTTGAGAGCCACCATCACCAAGTGATGAAGAATGCTTCCAAACTCAGCTTTGGTCATAAAACTCTTACACATTAAATGTTTCCCTTCATTTATCAACTGCTGCACAGAATCTCATCTCCTTCCAGTTCAGTTCTGATCAATATGGGGCTCTGTTTATTGTTCTTCTTTGGGCTCAAAATAGAAAACGTTTCGAATCATTTTGGATAACATCAGCAATCCATTCCCTTCAAGCTAAAAATAAGTCATTTATCTTGATTGCAGTTCAACAAAGTTGACTTTGTGGAGGTTCACTGGTGATATGTACCCTCTGTATACATCATGAGGCACATCATTTCCACAGGCACCTGGTGAAAAACTTCATTTTCCTCCACCTTTTGTTCTCTGGAAAGAGACAGGTTGGACAGACTGGATCATTTCAACACAGCCTGAACAGATTTTTCCGGTTTGAGCAGTCGTCCCTGTAGGGAAATGAACACCTGAAGCAGTCGCTCATGGATGTCAATAAACATAGACTTGTGCTGTGTTTCATGCCATCTTCACACACTATTGTTTCTCCACTGAGGCCTGAACAAGAGCCTCATTTTTGAGGCTCTGTGCTGAATGAATTTTCCAGTCAAATATGGAGAGAAAGTTCCACTCTGTCGCACATTAAATGGGACATCAATTGTGGTAGAGATCACCATGGAATTATCATATTTCCACATGTCCAGAAGGGATATGCCCTCTGTAATTAGCAATAATACTCAATTCATTTTGTCTATGACTCTTCTTGCTTCACAAAATCACAAAGCCATACTTTTCCACCTTAAAGAAAAAAAACACCACAGTGGAATATTTACACGTGTACTCACTTTCAAGTACCTCAAAGTACAGCAGCAACTCTTGAGTAGCTTTTTAAAAAGCCTGTTAAGTGTTTTCATGGGATGAATGCTACTTTCAGTTGACTGTAATGAATAACACTTAAAAAACTGAATAGCTCTCGTATCAGGTTTTGTTTCCAAAGTATTTTGGGGAACAATGAGGGAGGACTCGGAAAGCAAAAGAGACGGAGAGAAGCAATGTTGAGTAATGATCTTGTAATCCACCTCTCTCTTTATATTTTCACTGTGCTTATTAACTCTTTTATGTGTATTTATCTGCCAATAGATGCGGTCAGAAGTGACACCCAACTCTGGTCCCACCCAGTAATTGTGTCTTTGTTGAAGGACGGGCACAGGCCAGATTGAGGTGCTAAGAAGAGGGTAAGTGCTCAGGTGCTGGATCATTACTGTCATTTTTACATGACGACATCATTGTGCTTTCTTCAAACAGAGCAGATCCTTTATCAAACATGATCTGTGTCAGCCTGCAAGTCAGACGAGGTCTTAGTTATCAGCTCTGAAAAGGCCATGTTCATTCATCATCTTCTCCTCTGGCAAGAGACAGCCCCTAGACGTTTTGTTATGATGTGCACGCTTGTAGCATGTCGAATGCTCTTACAGTATCTCAGCTTGACTGGTCTGTGATTAGATGACATGATTGGGATCTGTTATTACTCACACAGAAGAAGTACCGTTGATTTGCTCTGAAATAGCAAACTTGTTTAAAACTAATTTAAAATGGTTGTCTCGCAGATTGCAAAATATTGTTGTATTCTTTGTTCAAAACAGCTCTGTACCGTTTTCTGTATTGTTTTTCACATGAAAACTGCCAAATTTTCAAATTTCAAATGCTCAGCGACAGCATTAATTAGCTAGCAGCATTAACAGTCTCAGTTGGTGTCCAACACAAACATCCTCACCCACCCTGCATCACAATCCACTTATCTGCAAGATATCTTTCAGAATGTCATATTAAATAGTATTATGTACAAATATGACATGGAGGTTTATTAGAAGTAATAATGAAATTAAAGTGAACCACATAAGGCTTTTTAGATAGACTAAATGAGAAAAAATCCAATGGGGGGGGATTATATAGCACAGGTATAGATATGCAATCCAATGAATATACATGCATGTCTGTACAAGCGTATTAGGTGTAAGAACGACGTGGCATTTAGGACCGAACAGCTAATAAAATATTATACTTGGCACATCAGTTATCACTTTCACAACAGCTTTACAGTATTGACCCTTCTTGTAGAGTTGAAAGAGGGAATACACATGACAGTACTTGGGTTACGCCACCTCAGAGTAAAAACAAACAATTGACTCAACGACCACAGACTGATTTTTACAGAATCACGGAAAAGACGCCTAAAATGTGAAAGATCTGTTGTGCAATCAACCGTACTAAAGGATTAAAAGGGAGTCAGGTTTTTTTTAGGTTTTACAAACTGCCAAAAAGGAAAGTGAGGAGATCCAAATTGATTGCTGCAATTCAGGAAGACAGCTGGAATCCAGGCCCAGAAAATATACAACAATCTTTCACTATATACATATATATACATATAGTTAAAGGTTTTTTCGTTTTAAAAAACAGACGCCGCTACCGAATGTTTGGCTTTTGGAGAGAAAAAGTATCACATTTAGCATCACACATAGACATTTTTTTTCTTTTATAGCTCTTATTGCACAGACTCTGCTTCACATCTAAAATCTGCTAAAGGAGCAACTTAGTTTTTAATGCTAATAAGATTGAGAAAAGGCACTTGTGCACGCTGTCTGAGGAGAGTCCGAGTTTTCAGTTTTCTGTCCCATGCCTCCCTTTCAGAATCTCTGTTTTTTCTGGCAGGTCTTCTCACCAGACCAGCAGACTATAAATATGACCCCTCTGAATGCCCACATCCTTACCCCTAAAATAAATTGTGCGCCTCTCAGCTAGAACAGACAGACGGCACCCACCGGGACAGTCCCGTCTATATGTCTATACAAGCAGCAAACAAAACAAGAAGAGTTCTCAGTTCATGATCTTCCAATCTTCTTCCACTGCCAGGGACACCTACAGACAGCAGAAGAATCATCTGACGCTCCCTGAGAGCTAACCAGTTTCTGCTGTCCGGCCCACTGCTGTGTGACAGAGAATAGACGGCAGTGTGGGGACTGGAGCTCATCAGAGGGGTTGACTCAGTCCTGCCTATTCCTTCAGAACTGTGGGTCTGGCACTCAGCACAGGTGGAAAACGGAAGAGGGTGAGTGGGTAATCATGAGGGTGTTGGCCCCGTCCTGCCCACACAAAAAAAAGAGCTCAACCCACAACTATGGCCCTCTTACCAGCTTGTCATGTGTGGTTTTTTGAGACTGTCATCACAGAGTTTCAGCTACAAGAAACACAGACAAGAAGGAAGAGGAAAGAAAAACACAAAAATAACAGGACTTGTGCCCAATGAATTCAAACAAAAAGACCTCGAGGATGAAAAAAGTGTTCTGGTTTTACTGAGGATCAAAACTAAGTCCGAGACTATGAGGTATAGAGCAAATTCAAAGTGTCAAAAGTAAATACTAACAAACAAATTTTGTCTGTTTACATCTACATCTTTGCTGGTATGTGTACCCAAATGGAGAGTGAGCAAACACCAAAACCAACCAACACACGAAATGATTCACATGGACCAACTGAGGAAACAAGCAGACAAATTCATTCTGACGCAAATCCCTCTTGACTTCTGCCAATCTGTCAAAACCTCACCCTTCTCTGGCATTATCCTCACACTGATATTCTTTCCTTCCGTCTTCAGGGGATGTTGTGAGCGTCTAAGCTGGAAACGGGCTGCAGTTGTTTTCTTTGCAAAAACACCTGTCTAAACAGCAGCAAAGCCAAGGGCAAGTCTCGCCTGTCAGCGCTGGTGACAGCTCTTGACAAAAATTCAGCAGAGACGACTCCTAAGACGTCCACTCAAGCGAAACAATGCACGTGTGCTGGAATGACCCCAGCTGGTCCGCTTCACTCGCCAGTGAGACTCAGAATTGTTTGTTGTAGCACTGCAACGGAGAGTCACATTCAACAACACCTGGGAGAGGATAAAATGAAATCTGCTTGTAAAGATAGTGTTTGTTTTGTTTGTCCTAGTGGTTTAGAATGCATTTAATAATGATAAATAAAAAAAAATTAAAAACTGAACTCAAGTTTAACCCTCTTACAGTTGTGCAACAGAAACAAAAGGCTGGACTATGTTGGTGATTAATTAATACAGCTTACAACCATTTATAAAGCTGTCTGTATCATCTGTCCCGAGTGGATTTAGCTGTCGTTTCAGTGAAGATTTACTGAACAAAGACCAGGTGGCTCATTAGCTACCAGCAACTTTGCTTGGTTTGTGTAGAGGAGGATGTCTGGGATGGTCAGGTTTCTGTCCTTATGCTTAAATTTCAACGCATGGATCTTTAATCTGCAACGTCCTCATCAGCAACAGTCTAGTTCCCAACATCTGCTGCTCACATGACCACCTCCAGGGCCTCTCCCTTTGGTTTGTGTTCGCAGCATGGAGTGAAAAATTGCATTGACACCAACGCCCGAGTGTGGCAGCAAGCTAACAAAGGTTGAGTAATGGGAAAGTCTGCACACATTCACCATGGCTCGTATTGAGGTAAACTTAGACTTTTTGAACTGCACACATTTGCGAACCGATGGTATCTGCAGAGTTTAACAGACTTATTTTAATACGAGGTTCAATACAGTAAATGTCACAATAAAATTAACCTATTGAATGACAGATAGAAAAAACAGTGGACAAAATATAACTGTGGAATTTTATATTTTTCAGTGGCAGACAATAGATGGCAGACAAATGATCAAATTTCCTTAGCAGCAACACACTGAAATGTATTTAAATATTGTCTTGAGAAAACGTCAAATATATACTGCCAATACTCCTAATCAATCAACATCCACTTTAACAGTGCTTAATGATAAATCCCACAATGTACGATGCTAACTTTTGTTTTCCAGTCACTACTCCTCCTAACGTTGTATTAGGGCACTTATTAAAGGATTGAAGACTTAAGGACTACCTTTAAAGGTAAACTGAGTTTTGTAGTGTCAGCTCTGTTTTAACAGAAATATCCAAAGCTCAATAATGGCAGTGCTTGTGCAAGGCTATAAATACAACGTGAGCAAAGGGCTGCTCAAACTCTCCGAGATGGCAGTTGAAGTAGGGTGCAGCAGAACAAAGAAATAAGTCAAGAGATGGAACTGACAGATGACCTGTCAGATGATGCATCTTCAGGTGAATATTTCTGAAGCCCCCAACAGAGACAGTGAAACCCTGTCGGGGCCTCCAATCTCCACCAGCGATTCCTTTACACTGAATTACACACAAAACACAGTTGCTGAAGGCACATTTTGCATGTTTGTGCTGAATATTTATTGTATTGACTGTTATTAAGTATTGTGGAGTCAACAGTATTTCTTTAGATCAGTTTACATTTAATAACCTAGTCATTATATATCTACTGTGCTGCTCTACATTGCCTTCACGAACAAGCTCCACGCATTTCCCCTGTATTTTCCACCTATGTATTTGGGTGCCTTTGAGGTCTTTGAGTGCACTCCACCACTCTTAAGAGAGGAGCAAAAATACAAAAACATTAGGGAACCGCAAAAATAAACAGATCACTGATAACAAAATCAAACCGAGGGTACAAACATTTATAAAAGAATTAAAAAATAGAAAGCACATGTGTGGGAGGACAGACGGACAGACAAAGAGACAGATAGAATAAGATAAGATAAGATATTTGTTGCTTCCTGCCTAATGTGACTTCTGTTGCTACCGCAGAAGAGATTGTGTTTCAGTTTCAGGGGTCCGACTTTTATTCTAGATTTGTATGTAAAAATCCTATATATTCTAATTCATACAGTAAACGTACACTGATCAACCTTAACATTACAACCACCTACCTTATACTGAAAGGGTCCCCTCTTTAATGTCACTACACCTCTGACCAGTCAAGAATCAGCTGAAGGTTTCCTGGAGTGTGGTACCGGGATTTTGCCAATAGATCATTTGATCTCTTAGGGCTGTTGGGTGGAACCTTTATCTATCGGTTTTACTTCCCACAAATGCCATCCCACCACAATAGAGTAGGAGACTTTTTGTCACCTCAGGCTCTTTGAGCCCACAGCTATCCTACGACTGTGGGGGCCTGGTCCGCAATAATCTTAAACTATGTGGCAAGAATCAAAGTGACATCCATGTGACTACCACAATGTGCGTTTTCCCACTATAAATCAGACTGTGTAGCTGTTTTAGTTTTCCATGTAGCATATTTTATTTAGAAACACAGATCTGTGTTGCTTTGTAACATCAAGTATCACTGTACATTCGTAAAGATCAAAATTTACAGGATGCTTACCAATGATTTTTAATCATTTAAATGAGCTTTGAAAACATTTTGCTTTAATTTTACAAATACACAGTTTACACATAAAGCGGCTTTTTAGTTTGGTGGACAACACATTACATTCCATCATGCCAACGTGTACTATCACATAGAAGCTGTTCTGACAAAACTGGTTAATATCTCAGCCATTACCAACACAAAATCTAAAGAACGAGTCATTAAGACGGGCAACATGAAGATGTTAATCATCATAGCCATTCTCTAATACCAACCTCTGTTCTATAACGGACAGCTGAATAAGGCTATGAAGAGAAATCTAATCAAATGATCAGCTCAGCTTGCAGTGAGTCGTATTCAACTAGCTTCATCAACACTTTATCAACACGGTATCTGATGTTTCCTCTAGTAGAAGGAACCTGGGAATTTAAAAATGAATAAAGCGAAATCATTTTTTAAAAATGCGTTCTAGATTCTACAAGGAACACCTGAACAAGAGCGATACTACTTGAAAGGTGTATATCCCCTTTTGGATGTAGCCTGAAGATTAAGCATAAAAAAGTAAATCTTGATTTGAGACTAAAAATTGGAATATTTCAAAGTAAAATAACAGAACATAGTTTACATCACACCATTGCCACTGCAAGCCCCTAATTGGCAAATAGAAAGCAGAGATTCATCTCAGTCCACTACAGCATTTTAACACCTATTTCCCCTCTGTTCAACATTCGAGCACCACAGACATACGAGATGATCTCAAACCAGTAGTACGAGAGGGCTTTTGGTTTCACTTCCATGTCTATGTCCAACAAACTCCTAGCATAACACCACTTTGCAGTCTAAAGTAAAGACATGTATTACACAAGTTTAATGCTTATGTCTTTAGAAATATACTGACTCACTAAAAAATAGCTATGAAAGGAGAAAATATGCTTCTATATAAAAATGTGCTCAATACCAGATAGATTGCAGCGATTCTCCTTTAAACAACCAGCTTTATATGAATGGATCATTTAGATAATCGCTTTAAGAGTGTCATAGAAATAATAGCTGCGCATAAACTTGTAAAAACTCAGGTCCTATTTCCTTTTTAGTAAACCACTCAAACAATCGTGCTAAATGTCAGGCTGTTTTTTTTTAATCCCGCCCACACAACTGACACACAGAGACCACGTGACAAACACTTTCCATCCAGTCACTCAACAAACCTAAAACACCAATACTGACTGAAAACAATTTTATATCTTTAGGCGTGTGTGCGTTTGTGTTGGAGGGGATCACTGCAACACACACATGGAGCTGCGGGGGGGGTTGACTGTCCTGGCCATGGTGTCCTGACTGTAGTTCACGATGTCCGCCTTCACCACACGCTGCAAAGGTGGAGAGACATACATGGAGTTAAAAAGCTGCCACAACAGTATCTTGATTTAAAAGGAAGCTGTCATCACCTCCATCCCCACAGAGGTTGAGAAGAAGTCCTATGAAGGCTTATGTCCACATAGTGATTTTTTTTTTGTGCGTTATGTTTGTTTGCTGTTGTTTCCAATGAGTTAACGAGCGCATGCGGCCACCTTGAAGAAAAGCGCTGCTTTTTCTCACTGTATGCTGCTATATGCTCCTGCTGTATAACATGTTAGACAGACAATCAGCACAGGGAAAGAAAGGGCTATTTGTGGGAGCATGTCAGCGGGACACTAAATGTTGACAGTGATATTATAAATAATGTGATGGCGATTTTCAATGAAAATGACCCACAGTCTGTCACACAGGTGACATCAGATCACACAGAAGCTCTGAGGAGAAGACTTGTGTGACAGCTGACAAACTGGATCACTGACTACATGAGAGCGTCCTCCTTTTCTGGCTCACAGCAGAAAAATAATGTTAAACAAATAAGAGACTGACAGATAATACGAAGCCAAAGGAGGAAAAGTGGTTTATCATAAAATTGAGGTTACAGGGGAGATGTTGTGTTGTGGAGAAATTGTTCTTATAGGAAAAAGGAGGCTCTACATTAGAGCTTTTTTAGATAAAACACCAGTGGGACACTCACTTATCTGCCAGAGAAAAGCTCTATGTGGACAAGGGCCCTAAATAAGCTGAACACACTGCATCACAGGCTAAAACAGGGGGCACACAGATCTATCTCAAGGTAATAAAATCTGTAAACACCCCTAATACTCAATCATTTATACAGTATGCTTTGTTTATTTAACATATACAGAAACAGGACTGTTTCCTGAAGGGGCTTGGTGATCTATCATCAACTACTTCTCTGCTACTGGGACTAACTCACAGTAATACTGTTTCTCACAAAGCCAAAATTATGAGTCAATCTTTAATATTTCGTGGTACATGGGTCAAACTCTGCTACGATATCAGACTTTAAATGACGTCTGAATGTTTGCCTGTCCAAGCATCAAGAGACCATCAAGAACAATTGAGCAAAATACTGTTGTGTTTGTGGTAGCGTTTGGACAGACAAAGGAAGTGTGGTGAGTTTCTAGAATTACCCTTTTTCTACAGCTCAGATAAGAACTAATAGGACCAAATTACATCACCGCAATTCCAGTGTTTTGCTATAACTACAAAGCATTCTAAAAGGTTTATGGCAGATCTACTGAGACATACTTCCAGCTATTGAACCGAGCATATTTTGCTTTGCTGACTTCTCTCGTGTCTAAAAGGGCCTTCATCTTGTGGGTAGTCCACCAGCTCAGCCTTCACAATCCTCTGAACAGTGGACAAATGGAGGACAGGAAAGATTAAAAAACCAGAAACAAGACAATGGCAGAAAAGAGAACGATAAAGGTGAGAAGAATGAACACTAAGATCAATAAAGACAGTGGATGAAAAAGGAGGAAAGATGGAGTTATAAAAAAATGAACAACACAAAGTGTAACACAGCAACTCATCCTTTACTCACAATGTTTTAATTTACATTAACCTCACAGCTTAACACATTTTAAACCAAGGCTGCTTACATGTGAAAATTATCAATTTAAGTTAATTAATTAAGTGTTATGATTAATTTTATCCAAAGTGGCATCTTTAAATTGCAAGCCAACACTGAAAATACTTTTGAAATTTTAAAGAGACCGATAATAAAAAAGAAACAAACGCAAACCTCTCATTGCAAACTGATGGGATCCATCAAATGTACGACATACAGCCACTACTTAATAAATATCTCTTCTTATCCATAAATTCCCAACACTTTACACAACGCCTATGACATTTCTATCCATGAATAATTGAAGATAATGCCATTAGGGAGGGGAAAAAACTAATTTAATGTTGTGTAAATACAGTAAATCTGACTTTTATTTGTTCCTCTTGGTCTGTGAGCTACTTTATTTTTTTATTTATTTTTTCTGATCAACACACAGTTCTCACATCTGTTTGATGAAAAACTCAGTAACACATTCTGAACTTGGTGCCACATTGCAGCTCCTATTCTAAGACTATTTAATGTGAATGTAAAAATCAATTATTAGCCCACATTTGATTATAGTTGTGCAAAAAGACTACTCTGACTTACTCTGGATAACCATCGGAGAGCAGCTTACATGGTTGAATATCCTGACTGAAGAGCTGCTGAAGCCTGGTGTCAGAGTCACTGACTGATCCGTGGCCTTGCTATCTGATCCAGCAGACAGAGGACCACGGCTGCCTGGCAGATATAATAATGTCGGGGGTTGTGACCCTCATGTTCAGACCTCTAAACGTGACAGCTGATAATGAGACTTTTCTCGCCCCGCAGCTACACTCAGAGCCGTGACCTGCTCAAAGCTCCATCTCTGTGTCCGAGAAACAAACTTTATACTTTTTGAGAATAAGTACATTTTTCTCTTTTTCTTAGATGATAAATGGCGAACAATTTGAAGTTAATGCTTTCTGAATATTGAGATTTATTATTTTTCTTCAAGTTTAAGATGGTTTCATAGACAAAAAATATTGGAAAATGTCCCTTTGTGCTATTGGATGAGAATGTAATTGGCTGTTTTAACACATTTTTCATGTAGAACTATGGGATTGATTGGGAAAATACATTTACGGTTTAGTGGATGATAGAAATAAAACTTTAATGTGCCTGTGGTTCAAAGCTCTTCACATTCAGAGACACTGCTTTGTTTATAAACGTAATGTGGTAAAAAATTTAATCCAGATATTTTCTAAATGCCCTGGTAGCCGTGTGATTTTGAGATTTACAGAAACATACATTTTTCTTGCAGAACTACTGCTGTAATTGTCATGATAAGAATACCAAAGAATCTCACGGAACCATCTAAAACTGTCAGCAGATTATATAAAAATGTTTTGGTCGCATATCCTCACTGTAACAGTTCTTTTCTACATAACCGTAGTAACTGTAGCTGATTCAAGTTATACGTCTTCCTTATTCTGCTACTCTTTGTGTATGCCTGTCAACTAGTTGTAATCTTTTTCCTTGAGGTGTAAACTGGATTGAGCCACTCACCAAGTCTGATTACTCTGGATTAAAGCACTTTGCTTTACTGACAGAGCTATCAAGGGAGTGGTGGAAAGAGAAAGTAGATGGACAGCTCCATTAGTCCATGGTCATTTTCAGTTAGTCAGCAGCCATGTTGGTGATGGGAGTGGAGCTTGAGAATTTGCCCAGTCCTTCTCTTATGTGCTCTCCCTTTACTGGGGGTTCTGACCTCTCTGTAGCCCCCAGGCTCATCAACCACTGCCCAGCCAGTGTGGCTCCAGCCGCCCATATCAGGCCCAGGATTAATGCTTCTGGGGGAGGTGACCTTGTAAATCCTACAGCTGCCACCATTGGGCACCTTGGTCTGACTGGCAAGCTGAGACCTTATTTCATCCAAAAACGGTGGGAGATAAACGAAATAAATCAGACAGCCAATCCTGACCTCCTCACCCTTACAACTGCCTACCTTTGACCCCGTGACTTCACGCATTAATGTGGTCAGTGTGGGTCTATTTACAGATGGCCGGCGTCAGTGGCAGGTATAACATCACGGGAGGCAGACGTAACAAACTCATGTTTATACAAGAAAAGTCCTATACGGTGTGGTAACCTCCATTGACCTAACACACTCCCTGTGACCTCACTTAAGTTCAAGCATGATATGTCTTTAAAATGATATTAAAAGTAATGTAATGTTAATAAAGTTGCTCGTTAAGTGTGGGGTTGAAGAAGACATTTTGTAAAAGAAAATTTTAAATGTGGCTCAAACAGCTGCTGCATCGACCTTGTGGTGAAATTTGAGAGAAAATCCTTGATGCCATTATGACTCACCTGGGACTGCTCTATTTCTGCTTTGTTTAGCTTTATACCAAGAATTTCAGCAGCCACTCGCTGGAAACAAAGGTAGACCTGGAGAAAGATAACAAGAAAAATAAGAATCTAAATATCACAAAAAAGCATTTTTATTGTGAGTAACTGAATCGCCTGGTTACTA
Organism: Leuresthes tenuis; assembly: GCF_036924035.1. Classification (NCBI taxonomy): domain Eukaryota; kingdom Metazoa; phylum Chordata; class Actinopteri; order Atheriniformes; family Atherinopsidae; genus Leuresthes; species Leuresthes tenuis. The sequence continues at coordinate 9,329,596 of NW_027325365.1, read as the reverse complement.
ACCGAATCCCCCGTCTTGGCTGATACAAACTGACTGATGAGGCTGTTCTCTTGGCAGAAGCGCTGGTGTTTGTCAGCCTTCACTGTCCTCATGTGCTCCAGGTCGACTGCGAACAAAACACAGTGTGACGTGAGAAAACTAAGAGAAGATGAATAGATAGATTTATATGGTGGGTACACAGGACTCTCCCAGGGTTAACCGTTACATATCAGAGCATAAACAGAAAAGATAACTGTTTACACTTGAGTTAAGATGGAAGGCGTCTGCCTAGCATACAGAGATGGTGCACATAAAGGCATGTAAAAATAAAGCATATTTCAACTGTTATGTTGCTTTCAAACCCAGCTGTAAATTACAATTACTGTTGCTTTTTTTTTTTTTTTTCTTAATTTATGGAGGGGATTTAAGACAGGGAATGATCAATTCCATAGCCCTGAGCCGTCATTCCCTTCTGGTATTAAAGCTGGATGCGACACATTCTTCAGTGTAAGCCTAGTACAGTTGTACCCTGAAGCTACGAACCTCTGTTTGACCTGAAACAGAAAAAGAAGCCCAGCTGTGGAGAAAAGCTTATGAAACAATGCATGAATGACCAAAGACTTGAGGCTACACTCACTGGGAGCATAGATGGAGAAAAAATTTTGACTTATGAGTGCCGGGCCTTTAAGGTTGGTGCAAGGACTCCAGATCTGGGACCATCACCTAAACGCTGATTTAGTGTGAAGACACAATGACAACACCTTCCTTTTTAGCTATTGTAAAGATAACTCTGCGCATTCAGTTCCTGTGCAGTGATACGGGGAGCTTTGCTCCTCATCTTCCTCACTATGGGGTCATGCTGGGGTCAATAAGGAAGGTCACCTGGGGGTCTTGTTGCTGAAAGCAATAGCTGCGTTCTTTATTTCTGGCTTTGTGCAGGAAGGTGGCTACGCCCGGTATCTGGTGCATACATGTCTGTGTTAGCTTGAGGAGGTCAGGCTACTGTACGGTGTTGCATTTCTCTAGCCCCCCTTGAGTTTTAGTCTTTGTGTGAGGTTTCATTGAAGTTGTCAAGAATTTACCCTGTTCTCATGCCCCTTAGAGCGTGTGTGTGTGTGTGTGTATGAGGTGGAATAAAGCCAAAGGCGGAGAAAGACAGACGCATTGCAAGGAAGAAATGTAAACACTGTAATAGTATTACATTATTAATATTTCAGTTAATGTCATGACATGTGCCCCAAAGTGCTAAGTGCCCCCCCCCCCCCCCCCCCCAAAAAAAACACACACACACACACACACACATTTAGAAAGAATAATTTTAGATTAACATGAATATTATTGTCATTCTAAGTGACATATAAACACAAACCTCTCTGGTTAACAGCAGACACTTTTACAACTCAATGTCCAGGGCAGACTGCCATGTCTGTGCCTGCAGATAAACAAAGCTGTCTCATGGGCGTCAGCAGGTTATTAATTCAAGTCATTAACAGCGGAGGTACCCAGCATGCTACTAGAAGTAAACTCTGCTAATCCTTTGGATCCTGCACACTTGGGAAAGGTTATCAATCATCTGTCAAAGTCAGATTAACCAACATTAACATTGTGGCTTGAGAGCTGAGGGAGGCCCGTTATTGTATAGAGAAAAGGTGTGTAAGTGAGTGAGGTTTCTGGAAGCAGCCTGTGGGTGCATGCATCAATTGGGGGGAAGTACACCACAAATAAAAATCATATGCTGGTCCATGGTCTGCTCCTACATAGTGCCTTTTGAGCTTAGGTACGTCCAAGAAATTGATTCACTGTGTGTTTCTCATTCACCCTTAACACACATGCTGGCACACCAAAGCTGCCATGCAAGGTGAATAAGTGACATCAGAAGCAACTTCAGGTTTGGTATTTAACCCAGTGACACTTCAGCATCTGGACAGCTGGAGATCAAACCTTCGAGCTTTGGCTGGTTCCTCTAATCTTCTGAATGAAACATATGAGCTGTCAGACCGTGTCTTTCTGAGACTGTAGCGGTGCTCTGTATGTTCAAAGCAGAAATCTACAGCCACTGCATCATATGGACATTTTAACAGAGCTAAAAACTTGATTATTTATGAGGGGGGCTTTAAGATGATGTACTGAGAGACTGCATTTTAGAAGCAGCAGATTTTTTGTTTAAAGTTTACGACAGTAGATCAATTCCAATGTTAACTGAACTAAAAGATGAAGAAATTTCACTGAAATTGTATCAAAGAGTTGTGTCATGTTAGCTGATGTGTTGTAGCAGCAGATTAGGTCATTTGTTGCTGGACGCTTGCAGTCCCTGTGCACAGTTTATCCTGTTTTCATTTCTCTACTGCTCTATTACAGCTAAGGAACTGTAAGATTGCTCTAAGATCACAGATGACTGAAAGCCACAGGACACCTACTGAATGGACCTTGTGGTGAGATTACTTTGTCAGCATTCTAAATTTGCTCCTAGATAAGTAAAGAAGACCATCCTCAGTTTTGTCCAAAACCTCAATGGTTTGTGAACAACTATGTGGCTCCTATAAGTCACTGAATAATACTGTAGGTGTGCCTACTTTTTCACACAAAAGGATTTCTCAGTCTATGACATCTCTGTGGAAAAACCTAACACAAGACTAATCCCAGAGTTTTAGTCTTTTGCTCCATTTTTCTCCCTAATGTACCCATTTCTACTTATCAGGTCAAAACAATCTTCGTCCGATGATCTGGTTTCCCTCCGTTTCTGTCAAACTGTACATCAGCTTAACAACCCCTAGGAAGTGACTGCAAACATGAAATAAACTGTTTAGGCCTGTGAGCACATAGAGATAGTAGAGAGGATCATCACTCGTCAAGAGCAATGGCCCTCCCTCGCTCTGGTCGCCATCAGTGTTTACTTAAAAGGTCTGCCTGTCATTGCGCTAAATTACTAGACAACAGTTAAGAGATTAATATCTGGTCGATGAATTAGCTTTTTACCATAAGTAATTGGTTTGTTATTACAAAACTAAATGAGAAGAAAATATGTACGTTCCCCTCCACAAGAAAGTGGCTGTGCAAATGTCAGCTTAGCTCTTTCATGGAAAGAATCCTTTTCACTGGCAGAGATGATTATCCTGAAACCAGACAGACCTGGAAAGAGTTTTAATGTCACTTAAAAGCTTGAGATTAGTAACAAGATTGAATTGAGGATGAATGGATCCAACAAGAGCATGCTTTTAGAGAAATAACCAAAGAGAGCAGATTACTAAGTAGCATTATCATTATTGGGCTGGGTAACAGGGACTGTGGGCGTGTTTAGATGCACACGAGCGTCCTGGTTCTGATTAGGTTTTTGATGTAACTTTGTGTCAACACTTGAACCAGTTTTCTACACATTCTGAATGTAGAGAAGTTACTTGAGGATTAAAGACACACCTTCACACATGTTTGCGTCATATCCAATAAAAAAAGAAGGAATTTGGTAAAACCAGGATACGAAAATACTGAAAAATTCTATTAAAGTTATAATATGAAAATATTATTCAACTTAATTCCTCTTAATGCACAATTTGTGAAAATGTTTTTACAGAACTTGATGCATAAAAAGATGATTTGATGATTTAAAAAAATTCTAATTAAAGTTTGTCCAGCAAAGTGACTCTAAATTAATTGTTTACAACTTCAACTTTTGTCACTTCGCAGCCAAGAGCTCGGAGAGTATCCTCCACCAAGGCCAATGCTGTACTTCACATTTTTAAAGAGCACAACTTACAAAACATTTTTACTGTTCTGTGCTTCACAGCATTTATTAGTGTGCCTTAAAAGACCACCAATGAAAAAACGCTGTCACTTTGTTACGGAGAAAAAGACACCCCCCACAGAAGAGAGAACTGAAGACGAGTTGCTCCATCTGCTGAATAAAACAGAGTTGTAAAGACACAGTTCTGAGGCAAGAGTTGTGCTTCTCTAATTCTGTGCCAATTTGACCAAAGCATGTCACAAAAAAAAGTCTCCTTTTAAAAAATAAAATATGTCTCCTTTTAAAAAGAAAGTGACCCCAAATCCATGCCAGAAGTAACTGGGTTCCTCTCCAGCAAGTTTTAAGAAACTAAATTTGTAAAAAAAAAAAAAGGCTAAAAGGAACAGCAACTAATCAGACACATTTCCAGTTATTGTTTTTAGCGAATGAACCAAGCTTTTGAGCCTGGTCAGAGGGTGGCAGTATGGAGTATGTTGTGCATGGCTGTGATAAACAGAGCAGTGGTCATCAAGTTAAGCATAATCTCATGGAAGAAAACACAAGCAAAGCTTGTTGTCTTGGCTGCATACGAAAGAAAAACGATGCGAGATCTTCATAAATTTGTATCGGCTGGGTGTTTTACACCTGTTGTTGTGGCTGCCCACTTCAGATCGCAGAGGACGGATTCCAGCTCCAGGCGTAAACAGCCTCACTGAAATAGTAACGAGCCAAATGTGGACAGTGTCATCATTAATAAAGGATTCTTAGATTATAGGAGTTGACGGAAATGTGATGCTACAGCAAAACAAGTTAATGGGTCTATACTGGCTAGCCAAGCTGAAATCCTACACTGCACTGTTTAATCCTCAGAGGGCTTTTTAAAAGTGCGCTGTGATAACAGAGACATGTACTTACTGCTCTGCTCAGTCTGCTGCTGGGGACCAATTGGAACAGTTTATCCAGCGAGCAACAGCCAGAGAATAAGCTTGACAAAACACAGTTAATTGCTGGCAGTCTAGTTTTAAACTAAACAGCAGTTGGTGCGTTGGGGAGTGGGACGGCTGTGGGTGGAATGTGTGAACTATGTGTGCATCTATGCATTTGTGTGCGCTAGTAATGGTCGGTCGTGTGTGAGCAGTCAGAGACTCGGGGCTCTATGGGGTCATATCCCATTAAGTGAAAGTTACAGGGTTGAGCTAATCAACCCCAGGGGAGAACCTATCACTTCCAACATTACCTCACACTATGCCTTAAAGACCTTGTTAAGCGGTTTTGCCTCAGTTTCCCCAAAATGACGACCATGAATCTATTAAGACTGCAGTGAAGGCAAGGACAATCAAATCCAATCCAGCTCCTAATGAAATGACTTACAACTGTCTGAGCCAATTCTCAGTTCAACTCTCCAGGCACCACTGAGTTTAAAAAAACATCTCAGCTGTGGCATTTAATGGCAGTATTACAAGATCATAATATTGAGCCTCAACTGTTGCTTTCACATTCAAATGGTAAAAGTAAGATTCTGTTCTTGTAAAGCCATTTTCACAGGTGAGCATTGGGGAATGTATGGAGATTTAATCCCTACTTTCTCCACAATGCTGTTCACACTCACTTTGCAGCAGGTGATTTTTTGCTGAAGATATGTTCACAAAACAAGAAATACTACTGAGAGGCACCTAAGTAGAACCAACGGGAGGCAGGACATGAAGCAAAAGTATGCTGAAATAACTGTCATGTTTACAGGACATCAAGAATGGCAGATGAGGCTCCTTACCTATCTGTAATTATGACTGTTTTGTGTTGATATTAATGCCACATGTACCTGGATGTTTCCACAGTAACAGCAGCATGCACATCAACAACTCAAAAACAACTGTCTTTACAGCAATTAAAACATGATATAAGGTTCATTCCTTGCTTAGAACATTTGCAAAACAATCATAATTAAATAGTTTGGTGTCACGGAGCATGCAATACGATATTCTTTATCGTGTGTGTGTTGCAAGCAAAACAACGACCTGTGCAGCAGAACAATAATCACAAGAGCATTAGTCAAGAGCACTGCTCACAGAATCCTCACAATATCTTTACCACAGTCTTTACTACAATAAAGCACTCAGCCACAAATGCCACAAAACATAACAGTGAGTAGATGGAGACTTACGGTTTGAAACATCTATTTTCATATTAAACAGCGGGAGTCTGGAAAAGAAGCAAAGTATTTTTCCTTCTAGTCTGATAGTGTGCAAGTAAGATTAATTGCAAGTGGCATTTTATTTACCCATAAATTTTTTGGTACAAGATACAGGGAAATGCTTAGCAGTGTAAAAAGTCCAGTAAAAGTAGAATAAATCATTCTGTGTGATGTCTGCTTCAATTAGACGTTGATTTAACTTTCACAGCACAAGTGGCTAATAAAACAAAATGAGTAGTGAATTTTATGTGAACCATTTAAATGATTGAGTCCAACTGGTTGACATGACTAGACGAGAGCTCTTAAAAAGAAATATGAAGGGCATAATTATCTTGAATCTGTACTAAATACAGAATATGCAGCATATTTCAAACAATATTTGTTTTTTCTGAAATAGTTCTTTTTTCCTCCTCAGACAGTGAGTCGTTATTCAAAATAACCGCATTTCATTAGACTTTATAACAGTGAGAATATTGTTTATAGATGGCAGCGTTTTTTTTTCTAATGGCTGGAACATTTAATTTACAGCAGAAATACTTGAATCTAAAATTTGTTGTAATGCCTCAACATCCCCTTACAGGAAAACAAAATTAGAGCATCTGTGTAGCTGTTCAATATCTAGCTTATAACTGCGTTTGGGCTTTGTATAGCCAAATCTAAACATGCAGTAGAAAATTTTAAAATAATAATCAGCATATTAAAGCTTGAAGGCAAGTTAATAATATTATCTTGACTCTTCTGAGTGCGTACAGACAGATGAAGTGCTGTTAGTTAGCTGGTTGTTGTGGAGGTGAACGGGGCCTGTGCAGGAGTCCTTGGGGGGGTTCCTGACAGAGACAGAGCGCTCTTTGTGCAGCGGCGCCCCTGCCCCGGTGGCCTAAAACGGGCCAGGACCGTCAGGGGACTCGCTTTCCACTAGGTCAGAAGTGTTCTGTCGACAGCTCATTGATCACAGCTCATCTTGTCATTTGATCGTTCCTCATGAAACGATGTGCAGACACAAACACAAGTGCAGACGAACACATTCACACACGCGCGCATTCACACTTTAAAACATAATCAGATACTCCACAGCAGCTAGTAAAACAATGTGGTCTTCCTCCTCGGTCAGGGAATGTAAAACAGAGAGTGTCCAGCAGTAGCTGTGCAGGCAGGGAGCAGGCTGGAGTGCCGGGCTGTCACTGGCATAGTAAAACATGGGGCCGCGGGCCTTGCAGGCTGGGTTAACGGGCTCTCAGGACTCATGAAAAGTGAACAAAAGGCCCAGTTCTGAGCCGACCGCACAAGACGCTGCCCGGGGTTTCACTGGCCATGTCCTCTACGCTCTCCTGTTGCTGTTAAACTAAGTGGACTTTTATGGGAGAGCAGTAATACTTGCCTCTGTGAGCCGGCTGCGTAACTATAATAATTATACCAAGCACGAGGGAGCCTTCATAATTGTATGTGTCACGTTGCTATAAGTCTATTCATAATTATAAAGTCTTCCTATCTGAAATGGTGCGTTTGACTGGGCTGCATACACGGGCGATAGAAGCCATAGCACTGATCCATAACATGGAAAGAGAGCTCAGCTCACAACTGCCTGAACAAACATCTTCCAAGTTAAAATCTGAGGAAGAATCACAGTGCAGAGATGTGATGTAATATTTCACACCATAAAAGTAGATATAGCAAAACAAAAAATAGGGAAAAACTCTGTTGATATTTCACATACATTTATAATATATGCCTGTGGATCTACATCAATCAGTTATTTACCCAATCCTGTGTCAGCAAGGCCCCTTCCAGGAATTCCTCCATATCAATGTTGTGGAGCAGCGAAGAAATAAAGTATAGCCTGAGTGTGATGAGGGTTCCAGGCTGCGCTCGGGTCAGGTGGCTAAGCTGTGCTGTGCAACTCAAATGGCCCATGACTTACCACACAAGAAGGTATTCGAAGACTGATCATCTACTGCATGTGCAACAATATTTGCTTTATGGATGGCTAAAATGAATGAGGACTTTCCATGTTTCAACAGGCAAGAGAATCAAGAGAGAGGAGTGCAGAGACCAGAGCTGGGTCAAAAGTTGTAACAATTCAATCTTAGTATTAGCATTTATTTTATTTAGCAAGACGTGCTCTGCATTATGAGGGAAAGGTCACCAGAACAGAAAAATAAAGACTCCAAAGATTTTCTTAATCAAAGATGAATGCACATCCCTGCAGTTGTAATTTTCACTGACTTATCGACCACGGTGCAATACAGCTTCTTCGTTCATCCGTCTTCATCTTGTAACTTGAATATCCATTTGATATCTTTTTTGGGGGGCTTAAAGACAAACAGAAGGCTACAGTTAGTGCAGTTACTGAGACAATCTGATAGTCTAGTCTGACCCTTTACCTTAAATAAAATGTGAAGAGAAACAGGAAAGATTGGATTTGCTGTAAACTGTAAACATTCCAGGTCTCTACCCAACCATACACTATGCCTTACTGGGTCTACATACTGTATATATAATGTTTTACAGCGTTGAACTTGTGGTCGTGCTACCCACACTGCAAAACAGACACTGCTGACGTGTTCATCCCGCCTATCAGGGGAGGGGTGAGGGTGCCCGGTAAGAGTACTGGGCTTTTGTCCCACCACATGTCTATTGTGGCTAAACCTTTCCCTTGGGGGCAATTAGGACCTTTTAGTTTGTTGTAAGAGGACCTAAGTACGAGTGGGTTGAGCCAGAAAAAACATTTTTGAGCTAAACCAAAAACAGAAGTGCATTGAGCTCCTCTGCACTCATGGACTTCTGAGCATCTCTCTATTAAGAAATGTGCAGGCCTACACTGAACAGACAGGAACTGTGGCAGCTTTACAGGGGCAGAGAGGTGACAGGGCTGAGAGAGATGAGGAGGGGGAGCCTTCAACTCCACCCAAGGCAAAGCCAAGAGGGCAAACAACTCAAGACTAACAATGTTGTTGTGCAAGGACAGGCTTCATGAGAATTCTAGAGTTAGGGGATATTCATGTTTTACTTGAACTTTCACATGACTGGATGGAAATCTGGGGAGAGAGAAATGCAACGAGCAACAGTGTGCAGCGAGATCTGCCGTAGCATGTAGAAAGCAAACACATGCATGTTGTTTAACACAACAGAGACACAGAGCCAATGAAAAGCCATTACTGTAAGCAAAGGCAGCTACAGCAGAGGTGTTAGTCTACACGTGTGAGAGATAAGTACAAAGAGTAGGTTTAAGTGGGTGATTGAAAGAGTCTGTGTTTGATGAAAATAAATGCACACGTTTGTTTGAGAGATGGCCAATGATATGGGCTTGGAGAAGAAAGAAGGCAGGTAAGCCATAAATGAGTGTACAAGGTCTCTTCATGCAGAGACCTTATCTCAGTGAAGAAGAGAAGGTTTCCCATGGCAGGCCTGAGTGGATCACCAGTGACAGAGGTAGAACCACTGAGCAGAAACCCATGAGTGATGAGGAGGGGTTAAGAGAACTGAACCCATTTAAGTCACCCAAATAAGGGCTGTACAAGCCAGTGATGAATGCTCGAGAGTTCCTGAGGGAAAGAGCACTGGCAGTGGGAAGGGTGGTGGGCTGAAAGTGAGCAGGAGTCCTGCGATCGCCACTAAATGAAAACAAATTGGTTTGATAAACCACACAGGCTTAATGTCTAAAAAAAAAAAAAAAAAAAGAGACGGGCTGATTTTAAAACAATGACAGTCCCATTCAATAATATGTATGCCACAGTACTAAAAAAAACGTGCAAAATATCAATAAGACACATGACCTTCAGAGATAAGGCAAACAGTCATTAACAGGCCAAATGTTGCTGAAGCAAAGAGCAACAGAATTGATCATTTGGAGCCATTTCAAAACCCACCGTGCTTTTTACTCCACTAAAAATGCAATTCAAGTGGTCAAGGGAATGAATGCACAACTGGCCAATATTTCTCTTGAGAGGTTCTTGTGTGCCATAAGGTATTACATGAAGCTGCACTGTAAGCACAGTTGTAGTATGTTTAGACAGACCAAGAGCTTAGCATTCTTCCATTACCCATGTTTCCAGAAACTTCAAAAGTGTGTCATTTTACCTAAGTGCATGTTTCTATGTTAGAGAGTGCGCATGTGCCTACAACTGCATAAATAATTGTGTGCACACATGTGTGCCCTCAATAAAACATTTCATTGGCTTTCTCTCTGAATTGTTACAAGTTGTGCCATTATTCAACACAGGGTTTCAGGCAGCAGTGAAGAGGGCAAATGTGTACAGCATACTGGTGCTTAACAAGCACACTTAACTCCAGCCAGCCATGCTAAGCCAAAGAAAGGAAAGGCTGTTCCCCAGCAATGACATGGCACAGGAGGGCAGTCAGGCTAAGGAGAGGAGGGAGAAGAGGGGACAGCATCATTAATGAACCCGTCGGGTCCAGTGGCTCAATTACTGTACACTGACTAAAGAAGAAATGGTTTAAATTAAACTAGCAGGTGGGAACAGAGCAACTCTGGAAATTCAGGCTCAATGTCTGATAATAAACCAGAGTAACATTTGGATTTAGCTTCTGTGCCCCCCATATTTTAAAAGACACGTTATAATGATTTAACAATTGTTTTAGCAAATCAAAAGCACTTGCAAGAAAACTCTTAGCTACATACATGTAAGTGTATGACCTCTAAATCCAGTGTTCCCCTGAAGTTTAACTCAATGGAAACACTAAAAATGTCTGAGTGGTAAAACACCACAATCTCCCTTAAGACGAGACCTCACAGAGACATTAAACTGTAGTGTTTTTGTAAGCTCCTTGTTATGTCTGTACTTCTATTTCGGTTGTCACAAACATGTTACTTCTCTCTGTGCAACATCATGGGAACTATTTGAAAATCGAAACTCCACTCTCCAAAGAATGCTGTGTATTCATTCACTCAACTTGTGCCAAATGTTTTACTTTGAGGGAAAAACAGCTACAATACTGCAGAGACAGAAAAGTAAAACAGAATGTAGGCGTGGACAGTCATTTGCTAGAAGTCTTGACTTACTTTATTTAAGCATAGACTGTACATAAAAGATGGACATAGCCAACTTGGTGTTTCTCGTTGGTTTGTGAACTGCAGTTTTGAAGAGTAAAGTCGGTATCTGGCTGCCACTGTCATTCTTTTAGGCGGCAAAAGTGACTATATTTGGACAAGACAGTAAAGCAAAAAGTGATTCTTGAAACTAAAAATCTATTAAGAGAAATATTTCATGTTTTGTTTTTTTTTTTACGTGGGATTGGGTCTTGTTCTTAATAATAGTCAGTGACTTATCTGCAGGAGACAGTGGTCAGAGCGCTCAGTTTGGAGTAGCTGAGGGGATTTGTGATTGGCGACATAGGCTAAATGTGGCTCAAAACAGGAACAGAAGAAGAGTGAATTTCTGCCATCTTAAACAACTTAAACCTCAAACTTTGAGCGGTTCCAGCTGATGCTATATTGTGCAGATACTGTACAAGCATTTATTGATCGATGGCTACGCACTACCGGTGCAAGATAAGATAAGATAAAAATGCAAGTAAACGTGTTAGTCTAACCAAAATCAAGCTTCTCAAAACAAGACTAACTAACTAGATTATGCTATTCGGATTCAAATCACTACTGTATGCATATACTCAGCTGGACACAAATGGGCCTTTGGTGTTCTGCACATGCTCCAAAGCTCCATCTTTTTGTAAAAACAAGTAAACGGTATGTTTGTATTGATACAGCCGAATTCCTATTAAAGCTCATCTCATTCACATATTTTCTGTTTCCTTTGTCACACAGCTAAATGTGTCAAAAACTGTGACTGTAAATCAGTCCATTAAGATGAATTCAGCTATGCTTTACACGTAGGCTGATTTTCCACAGAGAAAGTTAGAAAAGGAAGAATGTCTTGAACATTTACTCTCACAGCCCACAGCGTTGCAGTGCCAGATATATTGTAGGCAATCATTTTGATTTAGCTCCCGTGCATGTATACTGGGACAAGGATGGTGGTCCAGGAGTCCGGCTGCAACTGTAGCTCGCCTCAACTGTGTATATAACCTTACTGACTGATGATGCCAGGTTGAGAAAATTTAGTGTCAAAAAACAAAATGACCATCGAATGCAAACATTAACCAGCTTAAAAATTCCCAGTAAAGAATTCACACGACCTGCTACAAGTTGACAAGGTTTGAGTTGTTTTAGATGGCGAAAAAAATGAATATCAGTTTATTTATGGAATTTTTTTTAAGAAAGATTGAGTTGACTGGGAGTCTATTGAGAAGAATTTGCAGCCACCCATAGTATTTCTGTTTAAGATATTTCATCATTTGTTCGCTTTCTACAACGGCCGATTTTTTTCAAGCACCCTGAAAAATGAAGGAGTCAATGAAAGGGTTAAGGGATTCATAAAGTCTTGGAACATAATTGATTGCTCCTTGAGGGACAATCTGTGTGGGACTTTGTTTTTCTTTTTTCAGCCTGTAGGAACAGGAAAAACACACATGGAACATGCTCTGCAATAGAGCCATTAGAGGGAGAGCGACTATGCAAGTGCTGTGGGGGTGAGGAGCCTGAAAGCGGGATGTACACTACTTATATATTACAGTACAGACTCTGACCCACACACCCAAAACCTAGCCTAAATACAGAGGCGCCCGCAGTTTAAGCCATAGCATTAGAAGATGCAACGGATGTGAAGACAAGCGAATCCTCTCTAGACAGCCGAATTAAAGCATGACCTATGGTCCCCATTGAGTAACATTAGTGAGAGCTTCCTGTGTGCAGGCACCATTCTGTTGACCGTTCATCATCGCTCAGAAAGGTGGACAGTCACCATTACATACACACTGACGCCTCACTTTACAATAACACAACAGCAGCCATGACTCCACGTCTGTCAAGGGGATGTTTAAAAAGAGTCATCATTATTGGTCTTTATTTTGGAGATGGGGGGTGGGTGCGGGCAGATAGGAGGACAGTAGTCTGGTTAACGTCGAGATCCTTACCTTAACCAACTACGTGGGACTGGAGAGCAGATTCAGACTTGGGGGGGGGGGGGGGGGGGGGGGCAGACGGGTACTGACTGGGAGGGAAAGGGCTGCAGATAAGCGGTAACCTGGGCCCATTGGCCCAGGCATATTAAATCATCGTCAGTCACTCCCAAGAGTTCACAAGCATCAGCATTCCCATCGCTCTAAAACTCTCTTATCACACCAATCAGTTATCTGGTGCCCTAACAAACATGTCTGCTACCATCAAACACTCACTCCTCCACATACAAACACACACGCAAAATGAAAAATGCTTAAAATGAAATTCACCCATAAATGCTCAATACAGCAAAAAGTAATCACATTTCAATCCCAGCTACTTCACAGGGCCTGAAAGAAAACGATTTACAAACTTTACAAAATAAAAGAATATTTTATATGATACTCACTTTTATTGCCGACCAAGAATATCACTGGCTGAATATCAGATTCCTCATTGGCTTTCTTGACCATGCTGAACCAATCCTCTAGATTCTCAAAGCTCTGGTAGTTGGTGATATCATAAACCAGGAGAACGCCCTGCATTGGAAAAACAGAGACAGTGTTAATATAATAGCATCAGACACTTATTTGAGGACCCAAACATTTATCTATCAACATTTTAGAGTGTACACAGCCTGTTTTAAACCTCATAGTCATTCGAATTAATGAGTAATAATGACTTAGAGAGGGAACAGTAGGTGGCACTGGTTCTCTTCTTACGGTCAGGGACAGAATCACCTCGATGGGGACACACTCTCACAGATAAACATTGATAGCTTCAGTGCACTTATAAATTGTGTAAATGTGGATCCCTTTTAAAATTAAAATAGTAGTTGGTACATAATTTATTCCCAGTTTTGCATGCATACTCCAAATTCACTGCAGACCAGAGGTCAAGTTTGGTTATCTACTGTCTGAGCTAATGAATGAAGCCTGTCTACTTAGAGACAGTTTTTCTCCTCCCTCAGTAATCCTTAACCCTGCAGAAACAGTCATGAAACAATTCCAGAGCCCTGTCTGACCAAAAACTCAGGTCAGAGGGAGTTGTTTACATGAACACATAAATTAATCAAAAAGTAAACCGATACAACAACTGTTGTCATTAATCAAGTGAAATCACGATCACATAGTTCAGCTATCTACTATCAGCACTCCAGATTTGACTTGTTCTGTAAAAGACTTGAAATGAACAGGAGCCAAAGTAAATGTCTCCACTTTTACTGCATGATGCAACATGCTTTTTGTTTAAGAGACACGCACTGTCACAACAAGCAAGGTTGGTGACGACAGTTTACGCCTTTGATAATTACCGTGAGCCTCTCTGAACAGCCATGATTGATTACAGGCCGCCTGGCGGCAAACAATAGGTGTTAAAGTTTTATGCAACAGTGACAAAAAAATTCCCTAAGCAAAGTGTCGTAATTTGGCAGTGATGTATGACAAAAAGAAGAGGAAAGGAAGGGTCACACATATGATTAATTAACATACTGTTGGTGCACAGCTTAAAACAGGCTTTGGAAAATGCGAATAAAGTGCCACTTTAACACGGTCAAGTACATTCATGGAATGGAAAAGAATTACCACCAAAACATGCTTTTCTAGCGTCTGTTGATAAACAACAAAAGTGTAAGTTCATAAGGCGAGTAAACTGCAGCAGATTTCGCTTCTCTTGCCCATATATTGAATCATGTGTTGCTCTATCGCGTGAGTTTGATTTTAAGTAGGCCTCCTCAACCAAGAGAATTCATTTTTAGCCACAGAGCTACCTGTGGACACTTATGCTGCCGCTATTTGTTCGACGTCATACAGGCTTCATAAGCTAGTGTTCTCACAAGCTTCATTTGTCCTTTCAATCAACACATTGGAAAGTTTTCCAATTGACACAAGAAATATGGGGGTAAATCAATAATGCAGTAGATTTTTTTCCACATATGAACTTTTCCACACTAACTTTTCATAATTTGCCTTCACAAGATGGTTACAAATTCTGGTCCACATGTACCAGTAACTCTAGTAATTTTGTTAAATATTTCATTATTTACAGTATTCTGAAATATTCAATATATATTTATAAAATAATGAAAAGAAATTCCCATTTGAGGATTAATCAAATAATATTTAAATCAATACTGTCATTTGTTCAGTTTGAAACAAACAATTTAAGTTCAACAACTCCATAAAAAGGAGAAATCCAATGATTGTTTAGCTTCACTCACAGTGAAGCTGTGAAGCTAAAAGCTAATTGTGAGTGAAGCTAAACAATGATTTATTATATTATGACCTGACAACAGAAAAAGGAGTGGACGGCTGTAATAACAAGTATGAACAGAACCACAAATACATGATTAAGAGAGAATTGAAAGCTCATATTTCTTGTACTTATTACAATATATTTACAATTTTCACAGTTGTCCTTTTTGTTTTTACATTTTTAGATTTCCTTTCCTTCTCGTGGTTGATGACGTCAGTTAGTCTTTTTTTCTAATGAAGTTCTTTGTTTTTGTTTCATGATGGAAGCCTGAAGTTTAGAGAGTGGAAGCAAAAAAACAGAGATCCTCACAGCACGCTGTTCACTTACATGACAGAAAAAAATAAGTTGCAACAGATAACTGAGTGTGAACTCGCATGCATGCATGTGTGTGTCCTTACATGAGCTCCATATGCATATTTATCCAGCATTTTCCCCCCTAATGTTTGGCCTCCAATGTCCCACACCTGCAGGGTCACATTCAAATTACCTAAAGGTGGAGAAAAGAGACAGAAAGAATTACTGACAGTTCTAAGTAATCTCTATTACGTGGACATTTTGCTGTAATATAAGTCTCCATTTTTCTTTCTTAGAAATGCTTTTGTCTGCTTAACAGGTAAATCGATAAAAATCTAAACAAAACAAATGTGGAGGCTTCAAATGTGGGTTTCCATTATGGAGGTTTTTGTTTTCACGATGCACAAAATCCTGTGGAAATAGTGGATCGGCTCTAACTGGAGCTTGTATTTTGGATTAGAGATTAGAATAAAAGTCAAGATAGTTGATACAAATAATGGAAATAATAAATCAGCGATAAATCTTTCATGCTAAGGGGCTCTTGAACTGGCAAATCACCTATAGCTCAAATCCAAGAATATCCAGCCAAGAGATCGAGGGATTAATATGTGCGCTTACCCTCTAATTTAAACATTCTCAACACGCTGAAGAAAATGACTTCTTATTAGCCCGGGAAGAGCAATTTGCATTGCACCATGTCCCGACAAGTAGGGAAAGTGAAGAGAATTATATGCTGTTAAGGAAAATTGCAATAATTAACTGAAAAATAACAGAAAAACAACACTGTAGTCCTCATGCTTGTGGAAAAAGAAAAGACGAGTAAATGAAAGGGAGGAAGAGGAAAAAAGGGCACAAAAACCAAATGAAAAATGCAAAGAAATGTTTTCTTCCTTTGGAAAATGAAAAGTTGGTAAGCCCCCCTCAAAAAATAAAAAGGAAGACCAGACAGCAGGGAGTTTCCGTCTGTGTGATGAAGGCCCTGTGCTGAGCTCCAGCAGCGATGGGGAGCAGAACATGCTCTGTGGACATGGCTGGACGACTCAAACCCTTCACGAGTCCCCTTTTGAAAGCAAGAAGAGGAAACGCTGATGTTCACAGTCACTACATCTAGACTATACACTGTCAATGTAACGTTACACTGGAGATTTCAATGAATAATGGCTCCTTGGTGTCAGAAAGAGTCATCCCCACCCATCCACTGTGCTCAGCCACCAGCTTTATTTGTTTTTCAAAGATTTGTGCTGACCCAACAGTGCCAGCATATGTATCCACTGCAGTAACTGCAATTGTGACCAAGATGGACCAACAGTAAGACTGATAACGAGGCCAGATACGACACATTAATAACATCATTTTCCTGATGATTTTCCTCTTAGGATGTTGTTGTGTACAAAAAAGCTTCCTAAAGTCAGACTTTGACTAAATTTATCACATAAATTTCACCTCTAGTGAATCCATTGCCTGTACCTCCCTGGTTTGGCAGGGACATCTGGAGGAGGTATTGTTATAAAAAGCACACACAGAGGAGGCTGTTGTGTGCCAGTCGGCTTTGCCTCACCTCTGCCTGCGTTGGAAAATGTACATTAAGTTTGACAAGCTGGGCCTTCATGGTGAGAGGGGCCAGCACTGGCTATAGGCTACTCTCCCTCCTGCTGCAAAGACCCTTACAGCCCCATAGAGACCCACACAACCTCTCCAATACAAGGCAGGGTGGGGGTCCTAACGAAGTTTGGGACCACCCAGCTTGCAGAGCCACCCTCCTCTTCATCAGCTCATCAACACCCAATTCCCCAGAAAATGGCCCATTTAACAACTCGGGTGTTGAATCCAGCTTTGTTGCTGCCCCAGTGACACAGACATATGTGCTCTATATTTAAACAAAGTGTACAGTTTAACGCAGAAAAGATCACCGCTTATTTCAGGAGGGAAACTTACTGGAAAGAGAGGTCACACGATTAACAGCATTTGTTAAGGTTCATATTAAGACGCTGAGCAAAGCCTGTGCTTATGGTTGGCTCTTTTCATCCTGAGTCCACCACAACATTTTTGGGGGTTTAGTTCTCCTAAGTCTCATAAGCTGAAACTGACACAAAATCAAAATAGAATCCTTCAGCCAGCTCACAAATCAGAATAACTTTTACTTTTAGCACTTAATTTGCCCTTGCTTAATGTTGTTTTATTAGTAATGAAAGAATGGAGCCACTTTTCAGATTTCTTGAGCTTAGGCTTTGGCAGAGTTTGAAAAATGCAGTTTAAAATGCAGAAATCCCCATTTCACATGGTAGGAAGTTAAAATGGAGTACTTTCGTCTAAACATAGCATTGTGCAGTATACATTTATTTTATAGATGTAAAATGAATACGTAGTGTGGCTTTATTTCTGTGGGTTACATATAAACAAATAACAACATCAGTGTTTTATATAGTGCAGGACAAAGACCAGCTGAACATGTGGATCAGCTATATGAATATGAAATTTTGATGTATTTACTCTGTACTGTGTCCACAGAATTATAAGCAAGGCCTGCCTGTTTTGGGTATAATCTGACCATTGGCCTTGTGGAGTCCCCCCCCCAAAAAAAAGGAAAAAAAATTGCTGTGTGCTCTGCAGAGAACTTTCAGATTGAATAAGCCTGAGAAGTGGCAGACACTCTACAATGAGGAGCTACCAGAAAAGACACATTCAGCTGCTGAGTTAACCTGAAGGATAAACTCTGCCTGGAAATGGCACAACAACAAAATATGAGAAATAAAAACACGACAGAGAGTGATGGTGAACAACAAGAACCTTTGTGAGTTTCAGATGACTTTTCTGTTAATATTCTAATGATATCAAGTAAACACAAAGTCCACAATATAAAGTTTACATACACAGAAATACTAACAGTTAAGACGGTCTGTCTAAGTGTTTTTTCTGTGATTACATAACCTCAACATTTCACTGAACTCACAAGTATGCAGTGTGTTGTTGTGCGCTTGTGCAATACATGTCTGTGCTGTCTCAGAACATGCGAGCACTCCCAAAAGATTATGAAGGTGTCTCACCTGGAAGGCTTATTCTCTTCAGAAAGAAATCCAGGCCGATGGTTTGTTTGTACTGCTTCCCAAAGGCCTCCTGTGCAAACCTGGTGGCGAGTGATGTCTGAAGCAGAGAGACAAAAGGAGAGACATGGAGAATGAGTGCCAGACATCTCTGTGGCAATGAACAGAGCTAAAAATATGCCATTTACAGCGGTTAAGTGTTTTTAAAAAAGGGTAAAGGAAAAGTCTTCGCTCAGTGCATATTATTTGTCTAATATAACATCTACACATCACAGTATGGTCCAGTGCAAAATGCAAGATGCTGCAAAACTCCTTCCAGAATAAATATACAGAATATTAAAGAACTTCCTGAGAGGGTGATATTTTGGTGGTGAGCAGAGGCAGAAAAGAACTTTGATTCCATTCAGACTGACAAAATGCCAAACAAAGCTTCATTTTCTAATATCTCCAAGAATACTCGGGTACAATTTATCTTATGACAACAATTCTCTGGGATTTTTTTTCCCACAATAGCACACGGCCATAATTAATAGAAAATGTACCCTTGAAGTATGTGGTGCAGGACATTAGTTTCATCATTCAAATCCTTCAAAAACTCAATGATTGACAAGTCGCTGATGTAACTGAAACTGCCTCGTCTTGCGTTTCAGCGCTCGGCCACGGGAGTGACAGTGAAAATCTACGTGAAATACAAAAACAGGTGTCGAGTATGCGTCACATCTCCAGACTACAGACCTGATAATTGCCACAAATTATAAAATCTCCATCACTGTCACTGTTGTATTTGAGGGAGGGGGGGCGAAAAATTAGAGTCTCTCCTGAAATCTGTGGGAATTCATCGCATCAGCTTGACGTGCCAACTTTAATTCATTTTGATGGATGAGGGTAAGAAAGAAAAAACGATGTGCTGAATGTCTATTAGTTATCTTTAGAGCAGTGTGCTTACATAAACACATGAGAGAAGTGAAGAGATGGGATTCCCTCAGAGTTCATGTGTGGCAGTAAATGCATTTTAATGCGGCACTTGACAGTCACTGCTTGACAACCCAAACTAAATTCTGTCTTTCAATCCACTAAACCCACGTCCTAATCTACCTCCATTCATTCTCAGAGGGGTTTGGTCAAATGATGCTTTAAATATGACAGAAATAACAGTGTTATTTAATATAACAGGTCTATATCCCAGTAAACAAAACTTAATACTCTCAGTTTTCCAGTTTGTTAGTAAATTTAATATACTGATACTAATTTACTGACTTGAAAAAAAAGGGGGGGGGTTTATTTAGTTATTTAAATCTCAGCATGCGGAGCATCTCACAGCCTCGAGAGTGACAAAAAAAATTACCAGAGGTGCCTGACGCAACAAGGAGAAAATCGTCCATTTAAGTAGCCCAAACAATCACTGACAACACAGGAATAACAAGCTTGGACAGCAAAAATGTATTCCACATGCTCACGTTGGCCTCGTCGGCCATTTGTCTTGGCATTCCAGTAGCTTGGCTCTCCTCCCTCGGGGTACTTTTTTTTTTCCACCGTACAACTGGAACTAACCAGTGAATGTAATAGCTGGCGTAATCCTGACACTCCAACAGTGAACAGCACAGGGTCACCAATGATACCAGTGCCGGGAAATGGGGGAAGTTCTACTGAAACCAGAAACTTTGAGAGAAGGGAAAAAATATGGCACGCCGACTATGACCATGTGATGCAACTCATAAGAGGCAGTGAATTTTTACAGCTCAGTATCGAAAGTGGCTCCTTATTGTCCTTAAGCAGTGAAGACAGACATAAATGTTGTCTGATAAGGACTTCAACTGGAATTTAGTTTTCATTAAGGCACGTGGACTGCACCTAAAAGCTCCTTTTCAGCCTGTGGGTCACAAAAAAGCAAATGTTGAGGAAAAACTGAGAGGCTCATAACTCAGGCTGAAAAATAGACTAGTGTGTAAGTTCAGCGCAGCGTCTTAAGAGCCTGGCTAAAAGTGAGACTCCAGATTTTAAAAACATCTCGCTCAGGTGGACAAGCCTCCACACATCTCCATATATTTCTGAATGGACAACCAACCGCAAGCTAAAATACCACTGAAAATGCTGTCCAAGAAAAACTGATCCGATTGCAATTTGCTGAGCAAATTGACATTAATAAGGGGGGGAAACAGCATTCAAGATGTCAGTCAGTGGTGCCGAGTCAAAATGGAGGGCAGGGCTCCTGTTTTCCACCAAAAACAGACAAGCAGGTAAGTCATTCAGACAGTGACGAGCTGACACCTGGCAGCAGTGTGAGAAGGGTTATTAATGTAGCGTATCTACAGGGAACTGAGTTATGTGTGTCCTCCGAACACACACACACACACACACACACACCCCACCTCCCAAAAGAAAATGTCAACTTTCCAGAAAGAGAACATTCATTTTTCTTATTGGGTCTCGCCATTTCAGGTACATTCATTTTCGTTCTCCCAGAGGAAAGAGATTGGTTTCGAAAGGGGATGTGTAGCTGAAAAGTACTTGACATCCCTGTCTTACAATCATATTCATTCAGGGATTCAAGATGCAGTGAAGAAGAAACCTGTCTGAGTTGTCATAACAACCTCCTTGCTTTACTGCAAATGATTGTTTGGTGTGACTCAGAAGATCCCCTTGATGCTCCTGTTAGACTACCTTTAGTAGTTTTGAAAGTGAACAGGAAATAACGATGGTGGTAAAGCTTGTGCAGATTTAGCAAGAGATGCAACATACTGAAAAAGGAAATATTTGTTCATAACTAAGACATTCAAGAGTCTGTGACTCTCTTCAAGGTGGTATTGTATGCTATTAATTGACAAAACAGCATAATTTCTCACATGTGCAAACCAGATGTAATTTTCTTAAAGGGGGCCGCTCTCTGGAGCTGAACGCACATGGGGTCCTTTAGCCAGGAGATTCACCGATGGACAACAACCACAAGCTGCAAGAGCCAGGCTGGGCAAACTGTAACCTTTATCAACTGTCATACTTTGCATTATGCTGCATGCTTTAGGTGTAACACAACTGTAGGGTAAAAAAAATATATATAATTCAATTTAGTGAGACGTGTGACTTTTGTGTTCTACTCTCTGTCTGTTTAATTTAAGCAGTCACGCCCTAAATCCTGCATGGATTTCTAACCAATAAATCTAAGAAGGCAACAGTTTCCTCACAGCACAAGCAGATGATGTCAGTCATAATAAACACATCACAGCAGGTGCATAGCCTATATACTCAATTATAAATGCTTTGTGAATTAATGGCTGGAAAGACTGAATAGGTTTAGAACAAAGGATTTGTGTCAGATTTAAAACCATTACGCCGTCTTTGAGATAAAATCCAAACTAAATTTGTCGATAAACTCTGTAATAAACGGCAGCTGGATTTCCAGTACTGCCTCGAAGCTGATGAAATGCTGTTTTTCCAAAGTTACTATTTTCTACAGTCAACACAGCTGAATTACTTCTGGGGGGGGAAGCAGACATTTTAGTTTGCCAATTATCTCATGTTGCTCATTTAGATGTTTTGAATATAGAGGGTTTTAGTGTTGCCTTTTAAAAAAGGTTCATTTTGTAAGTCTATATTTTGTCAAAGAATAAAGAGCATATAATTTGAATACATAGCACAAGTTTTAAAAGGACTTAGCTTTGGCTTGTCCTGAGACATCATGATCATCACTTACACATTAATTTCTTGGATGTAACTACTTCAGTTATTTAAGCTAAAAATTAGTAGTTTCATACATGCTAGTTTAGCAGTTATATAAAGTTACTAAGCTGGATTAATGGTTAGTTTCTGCAAAAAAAGGTCTAATACAAAGTTAGTTGCCAGTCGCTAGCATCTCTACATGTTTATCTCTCACTGCAAACTGCCCTAATATCAAATGAGCTGCAACATCCCAACATCTCTCTTAAGGTCGTTTGTCTCAGCAATTAATTTCTTGAATGTGGCATGAAACAACTATGCAACCTATTGAGGAACACGCACATATTTCATACCATCTGTTAAGAGCATTTAAGCATTGGATTACACTAACTATTATTATCTGGTCACTTTGACAGAAGCAAAGTAATAAAATTAGCCAAAAACCTCTGCAATTTAGTAATGTTAAAATGCTGCCAACATTTGTCTGCCAAGCCAGCTGAAATTAAGAATAGTATTACTTCACATGTTTTACTGTTCAAGTGAGCAATAAAGACAGACAGTGTCTCTCTATGCTTTTCACAGACATTCTGTGAGTGATTGTGAATATAATTGTTTTTTCTGTCTGCAGGTGAAACATACATATATGAAGATGTCCCCTTGAATCTTGAATTTTCTTCACTGATTAGTTACATGATTAACAGATTAATAAACAACTTAATACAAGTCAATGAAAAACAAATTGAGAGAAGTGCACAGCAGTACATGGATGCTCCTCTCTGCTTACTTTGTTTTAGAATAGGGTAGAATGGATCTTATATAAGTGGGGATTTTTCCTTCAAACGTCTGCCGTACAAAGCAAAGAAAACCTGTTACACAGTGGCTTAGAAGTTAAGCGATAGCGGAAGTGTTTAACTGACCATGCTTTTCTCCCAAATAAAAACTCAGGCGTTCATTTCCCTGTTTTGTTGCTGTGATTGCTCGCTGTGTTGTTTTAGCTAATAGCCAACTAAGCTACATTAGCGTCGGTCGCCATGGTGACCAAGAGAACTGTGCAGTGTCAGCAGGAGCACGAACTGGGCACTGAACATTAATCCGTCGTGTAACTGACAATAACACTCTATTTACGTGAAAATAAGAAACTCGTAACTCTGTTTTCTTCTGTTACGCTACATGTGTGGAAGTTTCTGCGACGGTTTCACCTTCCCACACGCGCCGTCTCCAATCACCACAATTTTCAGCTGCTTGTCCTGGCTGTCCTCCTCCGAGTCCGACATGATGCTAAACTGTGCTCCGACTGTATCAGTGTTCGAAACCCAAACGCAACAAACCACGGGTTGCTGAGTCCAGATATGATGGTAAATCACAGATGGATTAAAGCAGTGTTGAGTGGGCGAGCAGACGCCATTTTGATTCGACTAACTGTCTACAGCTGAACCACTCGGCATGATCCACTCGCGTTGCTGCTCCGGACGGTTTTTCTGTTGCAGCGAGGATAACAGCGATCTGAGAGACAAGCCGGCGGTCGCGACCTGAGTCTTTAGTGTGTAAATATTTTCAGTATCTTCACCAAGGGCTTTGTGTTCACGGGAAGTTATTAGGAGGGCAAACCGAATCACCGGCGTTTACGTGGTTGAGTCCTGTGTATGACGCGCTGTAGTTACCATGGTAACATGGGTCAAAGTGCAGAAGTAAAAACCTAAAAAGAACAAAAACAGATAAAAAGCGCAAACGTTAACTCTCATAATACTATGCCAAGGTTTACTTTTGAGTAATCTACTTTTTTAATATAAATGTTCTAATCATTTGTTTAATTTTGACACGATCGATGTTTATGATTGCATGGTTTATGATTTAGTTATATATGCTACAATAAACTACCAAACCGTAAACATTTAAGTAACAACACATACATTGTAATAATCCGGTAATATACGCCCTGATAAAACAGCTCGACCAGTATTTTTAACCATTCATACTTACATTTTACTGACATTATTCATTCCCCACTTATTTATAAATTGAATGGTGTGTTTTAACGCCAAGTTTGGTATCGTTTCTTTTTGTTGATCTCAATATCACCCATATTACGACATAAGACGACAGACTGTGTCCTTTCATTCATCGAGGCATTACCTGGAAACTTCACTGATATTTTTCTTCCCGAAGCACACCAGACACCAAACTATTATCACAAGTTTTGTTTTACTGTTAAGTAGATAAAGCAACTGTTTGGCATAACCTGGAAGAAAGTTTTTCAAGTCTTGAATATCTACAATGTTTTGAACTTATTCTATTTGATCCACAAGCCACATGCCAAACTGTGAAAGGAAATTCTTTGGGGTGCTGATTATGATGGCTTTGCATTGCTTCACCTAAAAGTAATCTTATAGGCCTAAACATCAGCTGTTCAAGTCTGAAAAAGAGCCAGCACACAAATGATATTTTGAAGGAATTTAAGTCCTGTGAAGTTAACTATCTACAGGTTGATGTTTTTCCTATAAACTAGCATGCTAGTAGACACATTTGTGGACTATAGGCAGTTAACAGATGGACATCTAAACAGTCTTGAGAAATTTCTCACCAGGATCATTCAGTCAATTTTACCTCAATCTTAAAATAAAGTATTTAAGAATCAATTTTAAAAAATCAGTATATATATATATATATATTGATCATTGTAAACACCGACATGGTCAGGATTCAACTGGAATTAGTCTGATTCTGCGGGCTGTATTGCAAAGCTTTATTACCCCACATTTAAACCCAATCACAAGGAATATCAGGAATAAACCTTTGTGTTGACTGCCTGGTAGAAGGCCATTCTAAACGCTGCAGGAGTAGGATTAGGACACAAAAAGTATACGTGCAAACAAATTAACTTACAAAATAACTTTTTTTTTAAGCAGTCTAATCTGGAGCTGAAGCGTCGTCTCTAAAATGTTGCTTAATCTCCAAACATACATGAAAACTTATCTTGGGTTAATATTATAAGCTTCTCTGGGCTCCTTTACAGTCCAGAAGTTGAATCACGTTCCTCGTCTTTCAGCCATGCTCTTTCACAGCAGTGGGGAGGATGTGGCCGTGAATGTGGGATGAGGAGGAATCCACACCTGGGCCACTATGAAGCAAGTGGCAGCTCTGCTGAGATGCTCATAAGGGTGTGACTGACAGCTTCCCAAGAGGACAGAAAGCTTTAGAGGAAAATTACGCCTTTGTAAAGGGAGAAAGCTCAAGTCCAAATGAGACAGGTTTGTAAATAAATTGACCAGTTCAGCGTGTTGCATTTCATTGGAATTTCTCTTGAAATAATATTCCTTATTCAGTCTGCAGCTTTGTGATATAAATGGATAATGTCTTTCATCCCTTCAGAGTTGGGACAGGGGCCGAATAGTCAACAGTTTCATATGATTATTATTATTATTATTATTAACATACATTTTTTTGCATACAACTCGGGGAGAAAAGTCGAAAACCCTCCATATTTTAATAAACCACATGTATCTTTTGCTAGAGCACGCATAGCGTCTCTAAATTTCTATAAGTCTATGCTCACAACATTCAGTTCCGTTCAGAGTTACATACATGTTCCACCAACTGGATCTTGTATCAGTGATAGAAGAGTCAGGCCGCTGCGTAAAATTTTCTAGTTTTTTTTTTCTAGTTAGGTTGAGCTCTTAACTCCGGGGGCCAAAATCGTGTCTCATGCTCCCCGAACGACTCTTTCATAATTTGAGCCCTGTAAATGCAGGTGTTGTCACAGTGGAATATGCTCCTGCCACAAGGGAACAAAAAGATACATTAATGGAAAACCCTGTAATTCGGTATTTTCGGATAACCAGGACTTTTTTGTTGTTCTTCTTCTTCTTTTTGGACTTTGCTCACACCTGAGAAACTGAAACAATCCCGGGTCGTTTGCTTAAATCCGAGTGACACTTTTCTTTGTCCAGGCAGTGTAAGTTTTATTTCTATTGTTCAGGTGAATTGCACCGAGGTTGGGAAAGAAAAAAATCATCAATCGTCTCTCATAAGATTGTTAGTCGTGTGTGATCATTATTTGGCAAAACTATTAATATTTCGCCGAGCTGAGGTGTTTAGTAGTCCAGTTATGTGCGATCGCTTTTGGTTTACAGCGTTAGTCATTGAAATGTGCTTTGAATATTATTTTTATGTAAACAGAGGCGAAAAGGTTTTAGTGAATTTAACCCGCAGAAGTCAGTGACTGGACAAGAGGCCTGCCTTCAACGTATGAAACATGTTGTAGTAAAAATAAGGATAATGACAATGATGGCTTGTCCAGAATAATCCGATCTGGGCTCAAAGAGTACTTCTCAGAGTTAAAGCTATGTAATGCTGTTTGAGTTGCACACAGCAGGATGATGAACGTTTGTCGATTTAGAAAAAAGAAAGAAAAATGCCGTCCACTGCAGTTCATTATGACGCCAATTCACAACGACATCCCGATGCACAATTCAGATAGAGATGAATTCGGGATCCTAATTTAATATTAAGCACCTTTAGGCTGTTTTTGACGACGTTCTCAGGTATTTTTCAGCTTGTGTTGATGAGCGCTCAGACTGCTGTTCATGTTGATATTTAGCGCATGAAGTTTTATTTTATTTCCAATTAGATGAAAGGAATATGATTGAAATGTCACGGTATTTTCTTAGATATCTACTCTGTGCAAGCCCTTAACGTAATTTAAACAAGATTTTGACATAATTCACTTTGCGTCTGTCTGTGACACTTCTGTGAAAAACGGCGCTCATGCGACAAATGGATGAGCAAGATACACTGCAATAAGCAGAGGCTGTTCGTGATAAACAGAATCGTACGATGATATATTTTTAATTTTGTTTTTACTGAACCACGAGATGTCTGGTTTGAGGTTTGCACCAAATGAATGATTTTCTGTCTGTGATTTAGCATAAAGCATCTGGAGCTTACCGGTGTGAATGATAATAATTACTAATAGTTTGTGTGCGAGAAGACTAGAGAAAAAAATACTAACAAGACAGATAAAGAAGATAAAAAAAATTAAATAAAGCAACATGTCTGCAGTCCTGTTCAACATAAACAATTCCCAATCACCTAAAAGTCCAAAAGATGTTTTTTGATTCCTGTTTAAGGAAAAATATGTTGCTTGTTCGTAAATTTATACTGGCGCACAATGCAATAAGCACAGCTCTTTTCGTTTGAGTCGTGATTGTCCCGCACATATTCCCACGAACGAAGCGTATGGGGAAATAATGGGGGGACAGGAATGGGGTTGAAGCACTCCAATGGGGGTGTTTGCATTTCGAGTAGGCAAGGCTGAAAGGAATAGC
This sequence comes from Leuresthes tenuis, assembly GCF_036924035.1. Lineage (NCBI taxonomy): Eukaryota > Metazoa > Chordata > Actinopteri > Atheriniformes > Atherinopsidae > Leuresthes > Leuresthes tenuis. The sequence goes on along the minus strand of NW_027325365.1, from coordinate 9,302,130 downwards.
AGCCGCGATATGTCCCTCTATATCAGATATCTCCTCATGCAGGTATGGGAGGAAGCTATGTGGGGCGGTCAGCTTCTCAGTATCCCCCTCTGTCCTTCAGGCTCTGGAGCAGCCAATGAGGAGCATCACTGCTGCTGCTGATGGCCTCTGGTTGCGCTTCTACTTGCACCAGGAAGATCAGATTTAAGGACATCGGCGCCTTTTATGAAGACCTCTGTTAGTATGTAGGGTTAAAGACAAAGGAGAGACTGATTATCAACCACGACCCTTACAGCTACTGCGAGTTTGTGCGTGAAAAAACGCAGAGACATCGACACTGTCACCTTTTAAATGCATGTCCATCACGATAACGGGCATTTCCGGAGTGCCAGCTAATCAAAGTGGCATCTGTGCTGTGGTAGGATGTGTGCAAATCCAGGGTATTCATCCACAGTCTAACACCTCTGAACAGGAGTGTCTGTGAGGGATGGAAGTATTCTATAAAGGCACAGATGGATGGCTGGTGTGCGGTAGCTCCCTGCTGACCCCGACTTAACATTCAGGTGCGAAGACGCAGCTCACACTACTCCCGTAATATTTCAGTCCCAGTTAAAAGTAGAAAATGAGGAAAAGAAATATGCTCAAAATGTTCCCTTTGGGGGGGGGGGGGGGGGGGGGGTGTCTGCTAACAGTGCAAAAAAATGAGAATCCCCCTTCTTCCTTCTTAAATTTAGGTGCCATGACATGGGCCTCCTTAACCCCGGAATACTCCTCTCCTTGTGTTGACATACAGCCCTAAAGGTAGCTGTCAGGTTGCCCTGTCCGGGAATCACAGAGCTATTCATCACTATTTGACAGGTGTGTTTGGGAAGAAAGCCATAATGGCCCAGGTGACATCTACAGGGTCTCAGTATGCAGCACTAAAACACACGATGCAGAGGAGGAGAGTGAAACATCCCAAAGAAAATCGTTTAAAGATAACACGCTTTGTGCGTTCCTCCTTGTATGTTTTGTGTTACCAAAATTTAGAAAAAATATCTTAGAAAATAATATGTGCCAGCAACGAAAAGGCGCATAATGCATTCCAAGCAATGTCCATCTAATTTATCAAGATAATTAATTTATTAATAAAACTTTGGTCAAGAAAAGTCGCGGTGATACTTATACTTATGCCAAATTCGTACATTTTCCCAACCACTCAGCCAACAGTAAAATATAAGTTGATTTTTAACCAGCGCGGCGTAATTGGTGAAATAAAAAATCATTAAAATGTTGTAATTATCGTTCAAATAAACCCTCTCCAATTTAGGCCTATATCCTGTGTCCCAAAATGACAGCCTGTTATAAAATGTTCAATGAAATTGCATCCAAATGCAAGTAATGCCTGATATGTTTTTAATGTTATTCAATCTAAAACAGCAATTTAACACAAATAAAATGTACATTTCAACCAGGGTTTGCTTCAGCCTGCTTCCTGCCCACTTTCAGGCCAACAAACCGCCGCTTCTCAGTCTGACACCGAACATGCCCACACTGCATGCGTTTTACACGGAAATAATGAAACATATATGCTCAAAAGTGCTGAAATACCTTACCTTTTACAAACACAGCAAGAATAAAAACACAACCGTGTAACAGAGACAGTTATCTTGAGAAGTCAATGAAATATGCCTATTTCCAATCACTGGAGAGGTAGGAAGGCGCATGTAAAATATAAACCAATATGGTGACATTTTTTAGTCTGTTAAGGTCGCCGGGTCCCTCGTTAGGGTCCGTGTACAGGTCCTTGAGAGGGTCCGAGCAAACAGAGGAATACTTTTATGTTATTTCTGCGTCGCTCCACACACTGATATGAGTCCCAGTCTCTCCGCTCACCAGTTCAGACATTTATGGTTCTAGAGCATATGTCATGAACAAAAAAAAAACTTTTACTGTTGTCCTTTGAAACAGACTTTTAATAAAAGTATAAATAGGTCATTTTTAAGGAGGTGACCCGTGAAAATGTTTGGTAACCTCTGGTGTTGCCTGCATGGACGAAACGATGAGACGCAGAGCTGACTAACAGTCCCCTCAGATCTCCTCCTCTTGTCAGATAAAGTGAAGTAAGTTTGCTTCCCAGGAACAGGAATAATAGAATGAATAAAGTCACCGAGTTCTCACTGATTGCCCGCACACGTGGACAGTGTCCATGCAGGGAGGCAGTAAGCGTACGGGTAATAGTAGGACGGCTGCAGGGAGAGCAGTGGGGGCCGCAGGATCTCTCCCGGGTTGTACTGTCTCTGGTCGTCCCGCACCAAAACTTTCACCGCCACCTTCTTAGCCGCCGGGGTCGACGTCATCAGATCGGCGGCCATCTGTCGGCGTTTCGTCTTGTACCGGCGGTTCTGGAACCAGATCTTGACCTGTGTCTCTGTGAGCTTCAGAGAGGCCGCCAGGTCCGCCCGCTCCGGCCCGGAGAGGTACCGCTGGTGGTTGAAGCGGCGCTCCAACTCGAAGACCTGCGCGTGAGAGAAAGCGGCTCTGGAGCGCTTTTTCCGCTGCTTCGGCTGGTCCAGACTCTTCTCGTCCTGGTTACTGGAGTCTGCGAAGCAGGAAACATAAATGTGATTTCACATATAAGATTCATATAGTAATGGGCTGCTGTGCGATGCGAATCACGGACACACAAGAAGAAACAGCATCCAAATATGGAAAACGTACGAAAGCAAGAATAGGTTTTTGTTTATTTGTTTGTTCCAGCAAATAAGATTCGTATAAATGTCTTTACTATTTCAGTCAGATGAAACACGAAAAAAAGTTATGACATCATAATTTGCGTAGACGATTTGTAGAACATTTTATAAATCAATCTTCAACCCGTTGATAATCGTATGTGATGACAATTCGTGCGTAAAAGCGAGCATGTGGGGAGGTTTTGTAAATAGGCCCGATATCCTACAGAAATAATCCAATGGCAGCATCAGCGATGACTCTACACAGCTGTAACAGGAGTATAGCATCTGTATTAAGAAGTTACCATGAACTTTGAGTCAAAACTGCCTGATTTTAAGCCTCAAGTTTCGTTTTGGTTCCAATCAAATCACAGAGCCACACTCTACTTTCTCGCGCTGGTATACAGTAAACTGCCTGGCCTACTTACCCGTTGCATTATTGGGCTCACTGTCACTCTTTGCGTTTTCTGCCACTGCCGATTCGTGGTCCGTCTCCTCCTGCAGACTCTCCTCCGGCACATCTGACGCTGGGTCTCCGTCTTTCTCCGTCTTGCACGCGGCTGGAGTTTTTCTGTAGTTGTCGTCGCTGAGTCCAGAGTCCGAGTCATAGCTTTTCTGGTCGGTCTGCTCACATGGCTCCGCATCGTTTCTCCCCGATCCCCCGTTCATCTCCCCAAATATTTTCCAGCACGCCGTCTTGGAGAAGCACATGTCCAAATCTGGTAAGTGTCTGCTGTCGTCCTTTTTGTTCAGGATGGCTTGGATTGAGAAAGGCATCAGCGAGTTGCCACGAACGGCCATTTTCAAAGGAGCGAAGTTTTCTCGGTCTTTAAGTTGAGTAATCAGCCAGTATAGTGAAGTAAATGTCAGTTCATTCACATTTTCACCTATGTCCTCCGTGGAGCACTGCGGGCGCTTAACTTTTTCCTTCCAGCGTTGGTTCCTGATCGCATCCCCGCAGGAGAAGCCGTGAAAAGTTTCTGCTACATCCACAGGCTCGATGCTGCTCCGCCGTACTACTCTTCCATCAGCTCAGACTCACTCCAGACTCCGGCCCTTTTCACCCAATCTTTTTTTTCCAACCATACACCCTCACCTGTCACTGACATGCACTCCGCGTCGACTCCTATTGGCCCAGAAAGGAGGAAAGCCTTTCCACGATTGGCCACTGTAAACGACGTCATGCTGCTTTCACCGGGTGGGAAAAAGTTCAGAAAAGTTTGGTGGAAGGTTTTTCGCTGGAGCCTTAGTTGGCACGTTGCAACCACGCAGATTCAGTTCAGGTGAAACTTCACCCAAACAGGTGAACGGACGGAATCTTTGCATTGCCTAATATAACACCAGCTTGTTGGTTGTGTTTGATCGATCTAAAGTTTATTTTTGAAGATTATTTTTAGCCAAAAAGGGGGATTTTGTCTGGTTTTAATATAGAAAAATCTTCCAGTAAACGGACGAAGGTCCCGTGCGTAAAAGGCTGAGATATCAAGAAAGCAGTTTAAATAAAATGACTGGAAAATAACTGTCTTCCATTTCCCTTGCATCACTTAAATGCAACACCATTACAATGAACTTGCAAGGAATATTTTTACAATTTAACTCTTCTTCATCCACACAGGTCCGTTGGGAGTTCAGTGCGTAATGTGACCGCATTTTATCTAGTAACATGTTAAGCACTGGCACCGTGGGTTACAGGTGCCACAGGTTGACTTGGTGCCTTTTGGTAAACCCGTAAGTCCATAAAAGTTTTATCTTTGTCACCTTCTCGGCAGTCTGCTTGAACGAACACGAGCAGGTAGGCCTCAACATACGCAAAGTTCTTATTTCTTATTAAGACGCCATGAATTTAAAAAGAAACAACTTGTCTGACTCTCAGATGTTTAGAGTTATAAGAAATGAGACAAAATATGTGATAATAGTTCACAGGGTGGTTATGTATTAGTTTCACTACCAGTAGCATCAGTAACAAATCTGAAACGCCCTATAAACACTGACGCATGTTTCAGGGGAAATAATTAAGTCACAGAAAACTGGATTAAACAAGAGATTTGCTCAGAATGAATTCTCCGTTAATGTCTTTGTTGTTCTGTATTCCTCCGCCTGACGCTGATGCGTCTAGATCTTTAACCGTCAATCAACCATGTTGGAATAGATTATCACAACAGGAATTACATTGCAGTCTGCACCCAGCTGTTTCAGGATTGAGTTGACAAACATCCGTGCTGCACATCCGGATCGTGACCTCCAGCAGAGCAGATCTCACAGCAACAGTTGCATTAAGTTGTGCCTTAAAATACACGGAAACATAACGGCTCAGGACAGTCTCGAAATGTGAAAAGACTAAATACTTAGCTAAAGACTTTTAAAGGAGTGAGCACAGGGTATGTGATGGGTATGATGGGTATGACGCGAATCTAACCAACCTCGAAAGGGGCCGGTAAATCTATTTTCTTACAATCAAACACATTTCTCTGGTATCTTTATATCTAGTTTATTTCGCCATTCTTTATTGACTTATGTGAACAGCCCCCAAACCTGCAGCTTGAGGTTGAAATATATTGATAATTTAGTCTGAAATAAACCCCGTTTAATTACGATGACGGTATGATTGAGTCTCATCAATAAAAGTGTAATAATTGTTTGATACAACGAGGCGCTTCGTCGGCATTATAATGATCATCATCATTATTATTATTTAAAAACGAAAATTGTTTTAATGGTGTCACTAATGACGAGGATGAGGGTGTCAGCACAATTATTATTATTATTCCTGAGCCTCGCGTGGATCTTTGAACTCTTTGAAGGTTGCGTGCAGAACTTGTTGTTTTAAGAGACATCATTTTTAAAAAAAAAAAGGTTTGAATCTTTGATAAGTTGAATATTGGAAAATGCTTTCTGATCTTTTGATGAACGTGAGAAGGAGAAAGGTTTGACTTGAAATCCAGACGTCCTGAACATACGCACGGCTGTGTGAAATGAAGCCAGCATCACGCGGATCAGGTGGACAAATAAAAACACGCAACAAGTCTCCTGATTCAATTCAAATCATGCTGATTTAGACACAAATGTCAATGGCCCCGTCGCCTCACGCGAAGCTGTTGCGTGCATATATTATACCATCTAGTGGCCACTGAGAAGACCTCGGTGTCTTTTTTACTTATTTCTCCCTATAGGCTATAACTTTTGGACGTCTGTGAGCTTTCCTGTGCACAACAGAGGCTTTGCAGTCAGTTTGAAAATAAACTTGTACATAAATTGGGGGTGTTTTATCTCATTTATTTCCACTCCGGACTCGATCACAACAGCTACACTTTCTTCTCTAAAAAAAAAAAAAGAGAGAATGTAACTCAGCGTCGCAGCCTCAAGCGAAAATGAATGAAACACCACTGAATGAAATTATGAGTCTTTGTCTCAGGGCTGGTTGGGACCTTGGGCAGAAAAGTCTGTCGCCGCAAGCAATGAAAACACGAGTGGAAAAAAGGAAAAACACAAACCGCCGACACATCTGGATATCTTCACGCACCCTGCTCTTGTTCTTTTAGAAGCTGCTCATTCCACCCAAGGCCAACGCACCAGCAGTACATCACACGCTTCTTTTTTCTTTTTTTTTTTAATATGTGTTGTCTTTCGTCCTGAAACCAGCTTCAGTGACCCGTGCGCCGGGATGTATCCTGAGAAAAGGGGTGAAGAAATAAAAATTTCTGCTAACCCTCCATCAGGCAGAGTCGGTGCGGAGCTATCACCGTGATGTCCAGCAGAGCTCCGCGGGTTGAACAGGGTTTTAGTAACCACGCTGCGAGGAACAGTAACAGGTAGCGAGGGGCTGGAAGTGGCAGGAGATGGAAACAGCAGCTTGGTTTCATTCAGATTTCAGGAGGATTAAAAAGACAAAAGACGCATCTTTCAGTTTGTAACCATGATCAACTACAGAACCAATCATCCATTTAGCCAATTAAATATTGATTTAACTATACGCATGAACTCCAAACAGTTTGTAGATAACTTTTTTTTTTACCCAACATTTCATACATTTTCTGGCATTTGTTGTATTTTAAATAAACACCACTGACCATATCTGAACACACCTGTAACGCGTTGTTGGTTCAGCTGCCAGTCTGTTCCCTTTTTATGGACGTGATTAAAAAATAAATAAATATTTAGATATGAATTCATAACAAAGAAAATATGTAGATATTGTGAGACTTTAACGAGGAGTCGGTGGTGACAGCGTCGCGTGCATGGAATCATGTTCATCTGTAAGAGCAGCAACGCATGAAAATACAGTCATTTCAAATTAGAGCAACAAATTGAAGTCAAGTTAAGCTAAAATTGTTATGTAAAATAAATATATATATATTCTCGTGTTTGTAGATTTCTTCTAGAACTAACTCTGCAACCTTTTGTTGGTGAAACTTGGCTCATTCTTCTCGGGAATTAATGAATACTGTTCAGTGGGCTTCATATTTGAAAAAAGCACAATCCTATTTTTGTGTGACGTTGAATATGGATTAATTATGGGTGGTTTGTGACTGTTTGACAAGAACAAACAATTATTTTTTTTAAAATAGACATTAGAAGTTTCCGGAGCCAAAGAAACATTTTCTTTTTTCTGACCAGCGGTCCAAAATTAAAATATAAGCAGTTTACAAATATATAAAACAGAGAAAGGCAGCAAATTTATTATTTCTAAGAAGCTGAAAACAGTCAAATTCGGGGTATGTTTACCTGACAAATAAGTAGATTGCGAAGGAATGTTTCATGTAAACAAAAATAACAGAATTTGTGTTAAATTCACATGAAGAAAATATATACTTTTGTACCTTCTTTTCTATGCATACCGTCAACATTAGGCGAAATGATTTCACTCTTTCCATGCAGACTGGCTCCCTCTGCTGGTGTGCACGAAAGGCTGCTACAATAGAAAAAAAAGGTCAAGTGGAAACACGAGATGATCATTTTATAATAGCCATGCCGGGAAGATGTATATTCTGTCCTTTTTGACTATTCATAATGGCATGATTCCTTAATATCCCCAGACTCTTTGTCTGCTCACCTCCAGTGTTACACCGAGGTGAGATTCCCACCTCGTTTCCAGTAAAGAAATAAACTTTAATAGCGTATTAAGCTATTACGCTTGCCTCCGCCCTCCTACCCCTTCCTTTAACATTTAATCTCCTCTTTAAACAAAAGTCTTGCCTGATGCAGCTACATACCAGTTTCCATGGAAACGTCTCTGTTACCCCTCCTCTGCTGGGTGTGTTTATGACAGGTCTTCTCTCTTTTTTTTCTTTTCTTGAGAGCTGGTATGAAGAAGGAGGCCTCACCCCTCCTTCTTATTGCTGCCAAATTGTGTTCAGATGGAGCAATACATGAGAGGGCACTGCCAGGAGTCATTTGCAGTAAATGCTCCCAAACGTCCTCTAGATTTCTCACCAAATATGAGATCCAATATGATAGCTCCCTTAATCAACCTCAACATTAGAAAGTGGAAGGAGAGGGAGGAGATGGGAAGGGGAGTGGGGTTACTGCCAGATTTAGGCATGGTTTTAGTGGCTGAAGTTAAAACTGAACCCTCCTAAAAGAAAAATTATCCTTGCATGCGATGGAGCACAAAATGGAAAAGCCCTTGGGACAGAACACTTAATGCAGCAAATGGAGGCAATACACAAGCGGAGAAAAGTTCCTCTGTCTCCTGGAAGCTATTCAAAACATGTCAGCTGTGGCTACAGAACAGCACACACAGGAGCAGAAGTGGAGGATCGCCCGCTGTTACAGTCCAATTAATGTGTGTAGATAGCACAGACGTGATTTATAGTTTATTTTCAGCTCTGCTGTGCTGACAAACGAGCTCCCATCCACCTCTGGCACGCAACAGATAATGCAAGCAGCTCAAGCACATCATGAAAGGCTTCTCAGGTCTGAAGGGCCTTTCGCTGCAGACTCAGGGCTCTGTGACCGGCTCTTTTCTCCTCAGTTCACGCCTAAATAAAGACGTCCTTCAAAGCAGCAGACCTCTTTCAGTGGTTTTGTGTCACATGCAAAATACCACTTTTGAACATACGAGTGGATGTAGTTATGAAAACTTCAAGGACCATTTAGAAATTCTTGAGATATTACAGGCCTTTTCTTTTCAGACGGTGAAGGCAGAGTGCAGCTGCAGCGTCTCTGTCATGAGGAGGAGCTCTGCATTTATCTCACTCAGAGGTGTTCAGAGTACTGAGGCATGTCATCTGCTAATGCATTCACTCTTGTTTTGGATGAACTGATTAATCATCAGTGTCAATTCCCCACACACGTCTTGTTTTGTCCGACCAACAGTCCACGACCGAAACATAATCAGTTCTGATGATGAATAGAAGACCGAATCAAAAGTTTTTATTTGAGAAGCTGAAAATGGAAAATATTTGTTGATTAAATGATTAACATTCTTAATTGTTTGGTGATTTATTTGTTTATCCATCGACTAATCCATCTATTAGCTGATTGTTTCAGTTTTAAAATGTCGTATTGGTCACCAATCACAAGAAAAAAACAAAAGTAAAGCTAAACTGTCATTTAAAACAAACACTTAAAACAGACAGTTAAGTTTTGTGCAAGCTGATTGATGCAAGTTTGATGCTCTAGTTAGCACTTAAAGAACGGCATGGTGTTTGTGGGAAATGACAAAAATACATCCACTGTTTAAGTAGGAACATACAGTATTATTCAACTTACAGACTTACTGGGCAGCTAAGGAGAAGGGAGTTTTGCAAAACTCTGTACGTGCAGATGATGATGATTAGTAGGGTCAGTTCTCTGCTTGGTTTGTTTCTTCATATGTTTTGTTGAAATTTAACAGGAATGTAAAATATCTGCAGGCTCATTGTTTAACATCCCTGAAAATCTTTTCTACCAAACAGCATCGTAGAATCAGAAATGATGTCCTAAAGTGGACCGAAACAGTAGTCGATGTCAATTATACAGATGGGTGACAAATTAGAGGAAAATCCTGAAGCCTGGACTCAAACAGTAGAGGATCGGGAAACTCGTGGAGGTGTTTTTCTGGCTTGGTTAGTGCCTAACTCGACTTGTGTAAAGAATAAAAAAAAATAATCTGGCAAATGCCCCTTCTCAATCCATCTGAAAACCTGTTGTACGTATTGGATTGACTTATTAAGACAGGGCCCTCCACCTCCATCATCGAAAGACCAAACAAGGAAAAATCTTTTGAGTTCCACACGTTCGTAGAATAAATGCCAAGACACACTGCAGCTGTTCTGGCAGCTGCTCCAGCACCTTGCAAAGAAGCCCTATGATGGATTTTTCTTTATTTTACGTCTTTACTCGTCTGGTCCAATTAGCAACACTTAGATCAAAATCTGCTTGGCAACCTCACCTGATGAAATAATACACACACAGTCATTCAAGCAAATAACGATGACATTAATTATCAATTAATCAGTAGCTTCTTTGTCTGCTGGGGAAATCTTTCCACTTAGCATACACTTATAAAGATCATTTTTGATGTTGATAGTCCATCGTCTTCATATCCTTTTAAAGTCTAAACCCTAAAACCTTAAATTACTCACTCTGAAGTTAAAAATGTGATTTAGTAGAAAGAAATGGATGTTATGCTTACAAAATTTGGCACACCTCAAAGGACAACCTGATTTATACTCCAGCAGTTTGCATCACTGAGCTCCTGGAACCTTAAAATGAGAGATCCTAAAATAAAAGCACAATATAAAGAGGAGAAATTTCTGACGTTTAAATAACTCACTCAGAAGTTGTTGCATTTAAATAAGAAGAGGCTTTCTTTCATTTTATAACCATAATATATAATCCAGCTCATAATCATCACAGAAGCAGTGAAACAAGAGTCATACAGCTAAGAAACCAAGTTAAAAGTTGTTTTCTAAGTACGAAAATGTGGCGTCTCTGTGACTTCACACAGTGCTGACTAACTGCAAGCTGTCCATCTGACAATGTTGGTGAGTAAAGAAACATTTTTCTGCACTCTGGTGTGGATTTGTTGCAGCTTCAGATGCCAGAAGTTGATCGAAATCTCTGCTCAACTGCAGAACTATTTCAATACTGTAAAAGCATGTAAAAGAAAAAGAAAAAAGGGAACTATGAGCCACCGCCCCTCCCAGCTGCCTGTCGTTGGCTATTTCTGTGACTCTTGTATGAAACACTTCTGACGTTAAACACCTGTTAACTTTTATGTTTGGTGAGAGGAGCGGCTGAATGGCAGAACATTATGTTCGGTGCCAGCAAACTCGGCCAAATCCCCAGTGGAGGAAAGACCACTCCCAGAGCGGAGAGGCAAGCAGGACTGAGTGAGCCCCGTTACCCCTGCAGCCGCCTGCGAGGATCCCCTCCACTCAGAACTCAGTTACCTCTATTCCAGTTGACAGCTGTGTGAAACCACCATCTTTCCACAACTGCACAGTTTCCACCTGCAGACCTGCTGAAGAGGGTCAGGAGGGAGACATGAGGCCGTTTTATGTTGTATATGTGCTGCCCCTCGTGTTTGGTACCTGTAGGTGAGGGTGGTGCAGTCTGACATATGCGCCAGAAAGTCCAAGAACAAATGGCTTTACATTCCAGCTACTTTGAACCATTCATTTCAAACCATAACTTATGTATCACGACGTGTCATTCTGCACCGCCACTGATCTCAGGAAATACTACTGCTAATTTTTGTGTGTTCTGTGTATTTTAAGTAAAGTGTTTAATTTTTAAAACCGATTCGCGGCTGCTTTTACGGAACTGAGTAGCTTCCTCCTTCAGTTCACTGAACAGTCACGTGACTCTGATCAGCATGGAGTGCTCATTAAGAAAATTACATCATCATCTACAATATGGTTAGGGGAAAATAAAGCAAAACTGAGTGTTTAGTCTCAACAGTAACTTCATGAGTAAATCTATTCAGTACAAATATTTTACTCTTACTTTTAAAAGCTTTTAGATTTTACCAAACATGGACGCTCTCCTGTTTGTTGAGGGTTGCAGATCATTTTGGAAGTAATTCTTTAAATGTGCAGTAAAATGCTGCTATGTTGAAAAATTCAGTTTTAACCCGTTAACAGCTGATGGAATAAAGTGGAAACGATGCTAAAGAATGTGATGAAAGGTTAAGTATGAAATGTAGCACTGAAAACGGCAATAATTAAACAATGCTTCAAACCCAAAGATTTCCTGTAACTATCCGGTGCAATAAAGCTTAAATTAGCTTAAGAAGGTGACATATCTGACGTAGGAATGAGGTTGAGGTACTTAAAGCGTGCTATATTTGCTTATATTAATCCTAAGGAATAAATATAATCCTCAGTTATATATAAAAAAAAATGTTGAAAGAAAAGTCACCATATCAGAAATAACTGAATTACAAAAATGTTACATTCATAAAAGTTTTATAAATTCTAGTTTAGCTTCTTCTCCCATCTTTGGTTTATTTAAAACTGTTTGTGTGTGTTCTTTTGTTACTTTCTGATCCGTCTGGTTTTTGTTTGATGTATGAACATTTTTTATTTCATATGTATATGTGTAATTGAGGTGACATAACTAAAAGGTTTAAAAGCTTGAAGCGCGGTGTACTGAAACTGAATGATGCATTTAGAGTCTGCACCCTAACAAGCATGTTAATATGTGTTAAAACACGATGGATTTACTGGGACTGACTTGTGATTCTATCTGCAGGTCTAAAAGCAGGTCACCGTTTGCTCAGATTGTTTCTTCTGCTCCACTTAAATAATTTAATTCAGAATGACATTTGCTGCCTTCTTTACCCTTTTAAAAACGTATCCTTGATGTGAGGTCTTTGTAGAGTCCATCCATAAAAACCAGCTGCCTTATAAATCTGTCTGATTTATACGAGTAGAAAACCTTCTTGGCAAATTCAAACATCGTTTTGGACTACAATGTAAATGACCATAAAAATTAAAAAAAAAAAAAAAAAAAAGATGTCTCAAGTCGCTCTAATGGCATCAGTGAGTGAAAGGCGTGCTGTTGGCCTGCCAGACCGAAGGCTGAGTGAGAGCTGATCCAAACCTTTTAACGGGAGTTGTTGGGCTCATATTTTAAGGCCTGGATAGCAGCACCAGGAAATACCTGAGAGGTACACCTTTAAGGAATAAAAACTAAGCAACCCGCAGGAATGGTAGGAAAACTTTAACCAGAGAACTCCAGCTTTCTGTAACCTTCCTCCTTGATCCCGAAAGGTTCAGGTGCAGCGATTAAAGCCTCCTAACGTGCTAATGATGGTGAAATATTTCACTCAAAGAGTTTGTCAGTTTTATCCCCCATTAACAGGCAGGAATGTCCTCTACTCTTCTCCGCTCCGAGGTGATTGGTTAATGTCTTTGGCTATTTAACACTGCAGACAGCGCATGCATTTTGGAAACAAAGGAGATAAAATTTGAGACAAAACAAGGGTGAATTAATACAAATCTGATCTTTACCCAACAGATTTCAGCATAGAAAAATGTAAGAAAAACAAAATTACTGCTTAACTAGGTGAGCATAAGCCAAACATAAAAAGGCACGTGTGTGTGTGTAAATGGACTCACTGGAAGTCTAAAAAACTGTAAATGTTGTAGAAAAGTTAAAAATAATAAAATAAAATGTTTTCAATAAAGAGAGACACCAAAAAGATCCTCATGAGTATTTAGTATAAAATTCTTTTTTTTTTTTTTTTAAAGTAAATCAACCCCTTTAAAATCATATTGAATCCAAACAGATGTGAATATGTACAGCAACTAACAACCTAAAGTGATGCATTAGTATTTTTATATTCATGAACCACATCTTTATGCAGACAGATGTTCCAGAGACGTCAAGAGGGATTTTGATTTTAAAAGAAACCATGTATGTTCTGTCAAGTCGGTCTTTAACTAATACTGTTGTTATTTCAGTAAAATAAACACAGAAAGAACCTTCTCTTACCTTATGAGTATCGAGCGTAACAGCAAAAAAAAGAAAGAAACAAAGAGTCCCCTTTCATTCACAGAATGAATATTAAGTAATAAAATTCACAATGAAATTTAGACGCCTTTGACAAGTGTGTGCATGAGTAACGGAGACATCTAAGACTGAGACGACATGGCCTCGGCGGACTGACAGTATCAGTTTATCCTCTCAAAGCGCAGCTCGGCTGTACGTTAGGCATCTGATTGGTCTGAAATGCTCCAGTTCACTGGTATTACTGAATAAACCATGGAGTGATGGAGTCTGATCCAAACCATATGGACACAGAGGAGCAGAAGGTATTTAAGGGGAATCTTACACAGATCCTCAGGTTTACACTTAACCATCAGAGGAGAGTGTATAATGTTACCCAGAGCTTTTCAGTATCAGGAGTCAATGAGGCACAAACAGCTTAACATGCTAACTGACTGCAGAGGTCTTTGAATATGGAGTGTAAGAACAACACTGCGGGGGCAAACAGTTCCTGCTGTCAAAGGTCTTAGCGTTTGGCTCTCTTGGAAGGGAGCTCCTCTGATTTCTGTCCTCCCCGCGTTCGCACAGCAGGAGGGCTGGCCTCCCGTTTACGGGGCCCCTTCGGTGCTGCCTGGCCCCTCGTCCCACTGCGGGAGGGAAACAAGGAGCAAGTGTCAGTCCATTTGTTAATTCCTGGGTTATTTGTGAAAAGTGGAGCAATAACTACCGCATGCACACAGACTGCAGCTTGTCCACATGACAAAAAAAAAAAAAGAAAAGAAAAACATCTGCCAGAGGAAAAAAAAAAAACAACCGTTTTGGATTTCATGACTTCAGGAATATTTCTGGAATTCAAAACAAAGTAAAAAAACATTTTGGACAATCTGTTCTGAAACTTCAAAAAGGAGAAAACCCTGAAAATGTGGATTAAGACGGACAGAAAAAACACATTTTCCCCAAAGATGAGAAACAGTCATGAAAATGTTGTTTTCTATTCATTGAATGTTATGGGAAGAGGATTAAAACGTCTAATTATGAACAATTCATCTTTAAATTGTACAACAGACAGGAGGTATTTTGGGAAACCTGGGGACCCTTTAGCTGGCAATGTAGATTTTAAAGAATGAAACAGGTTTTCATGATTGACATAAGATTATAAAATGTGTGATATGGTTGATTTCCCACACAATATGATGTTATTAAAGTGTACAGTGTAATAATTGGCTCTACTTGTATTTGAATCTAACGCTTATAGTGGAATATGAGTTTCAGCTGGTATCTTGACAGCTGAGCAGTAGTATTATAGAGAATAATGATGGTCTATTACTCTTGGGCCACTCCTCGATATCTATGGGATTCAAGCCATGTGTGCCACACCCTGTGTGTGTTTTTAATGCTATCCCTGTTTGTTCTATATTGTGCTTTTAAAGCAGGGAGCAATAAATGACGAACAAGGTGGACTCAAAGTCAGTTGCTGACGGTCTTCTTTGTTGGTCTTCCCTCTGAAATTCAGAATTTTCTTTGTTTAAAAGACCTCTGATTGGCCACGGGTGAAAGACTGAGGTACAAGGATATTCTGTAGTATAATGCTTTGGTCTTACGGTTTGAAGCTGAAATGATTAGCGTTTATCAGCTGAAGGGTTGTCTGTCAAATAATCTTCGATGATCAATTCATTTAATTAGAAAATGTTCAAAATCACCGTAAATAGACGCCGTAAATGGTCAGCTCAATCAGTCCAATGTGTTGCATACAATCTTGAGATCTTCATATAAATACCTGAGATTTCTAATGAAAATAAGCTAAGATTTTTTACAAAAAAAAACAAAGTTCCCTCTCCTGAAAGAAACAACGGAGACCGTATGAGCAGGAAACACGGCGGCGACAGAGGCTGTGCGATCTGCTGAGAACATCAACACACCTCTACATCTTCACATACCACCATAGTTATTTGTCACCAAATTATGGTATAAAATATCGAAAAGTTAAGAAATTCTCTTGCGCAAAATAAAATCCGGCACATAATATCGGTCTGGTTCGAGCTCTTTAATTCACCTCCTCTTAAATCTCGTTAGGCCTTGCAAATGATTTACTACTTTTATTTAGGGAGCTAATAAGTTGAGGTTCCAGGAAAACGTTGGGTAAAAAGCTCTCTTTCACAGACCCACACTTGCAGTCAGATTCTCCTTTAGGCTCTTTCATGCAGCTGAAGCTCAATGAGACAAACTCACCGCGTGCCAGCTGTGGTCTCCTCTTTGCCGTTCTGTCGGCTTGCCCGGGTTGATGGTTTACTTGGCTTGTTTCTGGGAGGCAGTAAAAGAAGATTGTAGCTTTAGTGCTAATTCTTCCTTGCTTACATATTCAGTGAATGTGCTTTCCAAATTCTAAAAATAAGGCACTAAAACACTCAGGTGTTCATTTATGACCAAAGATGAACAAATCTGTTAAATCTTACTGCTCAGAATCAAATTTGGACTGTTCCAGCATGTCTGATTTTCTGTGTTGTGTCCATCATGTTTACCTCTCAGCCTCAAGGCGAGACGCAGACCGAGTCGTAGCTCTCGTGGCCGTACCTTCATCTTCCTCCTCTTCATCATTCTGCTCATCATCCTTCTCATCTGCTTTCTTGTCCTTTTTATCTGTCGGAAAGATGATAAAAGTTGCAGCAGCATGAGTTGAACGGATACGCCTTCAGCAATCCTTCAACGCGAGTTAAAAAAAAAAAAGAACTATTTTGAAGTAATATTTGAAGATCTTAAGACACACCACTCGAGTCAAATGTCTAACTCATCATGAGAAGTAATGTCAGAGCTTCACAACTGCCAAACAGCAGCAAAATGTCTATAATAAATAATGTTCATCTTATTTACACGCTTCCATCCAGAGCTCTGAGGTTTACCTCCAGATTTACGGCCCTACATTTTCTAAAAGAATCTTTGGAAGTTATGGCCTTCATACTCAGGATGTACTCCTGCTGTCTGTTCACTACTTGATACATGATTTAAATCCTGTATTTTATTTCATTTACCTGAATCCTCGGTCGCTGCAGCCTTTGACGGCCGTCCCCTGCGAGCAGCTCTCTTTGGAGTCATCTCCTGCTCATCTTGTTGCTCCGCCTCAGCCTGAAAAAATGACATCGACTCAGTCTGATACAAGTTAAATAAGTAAAATAAATAAAATGTTGGATTAACACTGCTAATGATTTAAAATAAAAGGTCCTTACAAAGACAACAATGACACCACGACAAAGTCATGAATACACCCATTTAAAACATGCAGATACACAACACTGATATCCTAACTCGACTTTAAACGTACATCATCTGGCTTGTTCTCACTGCAGACGTCCTCTTTTACTTCGTCTGACTGGCTTCTTGAGGGGGAACAGCCTGAAAAAGAAACAGTAATTTGTTCTGTTTAAACGTTGTTTTGGGCAGATTTTCTTTGTACATGCAAAGTATTTCAGATGGCATGAAGCTGAAGCCATTGTGTGCCACAACCTCTGTGGTAGTTTCACCATAACACAAACAATCATTTCCCGTGAGAAAATATGCATCAAACGTGTTGTTTCTCACTACCGTCTTCGTCAGGTTGCTCCTCACTTTCTTCTTGTCGTCTGTTGTCCTTCGCCTCCTCTTGAGCCTGGGTTTCCTGCAGGAAAACGCATTTCAGGAGATTTTGGATAAATATGGCCAAAACAAAGTGATTATAGACTGAAAGACAAAGCAGTAAAAGTGATCCACATAGACAAATAATCTCACCTCTCCAGATTCCTCCATTTCTTCTGATCTCTTTCTCTTCATTGCTGGCACTCCTGGAATTTAAATATGACTGATCAGAGCATATCCCGTCATCCGTTTAGTTTCCACAGATCAGTTTAACTCCTGCATGCATTTACACCGACAATAATCGCCAAAAGTACTGTATATATTTATCCTATTTTACAGCTTATTAACAGAAACTGCTACAAAAAAAGCTTTGTTTAGCTCAAAACAGAAGAATGTTGCTAAAGCTGCTCAACATAACAGACAACGCAGCACACCCTCTACATAACAAAGTGAGCAAACAACATGGTGTGTTCAGTCAGAGGCTTCTTCAGCTTGATCACAACAAAGGACAGATCATTCCTGCCCACCGCAATAAGTCAAGACACTGACTTTTACAACGACTAATAACGGTTTTACAGTTTTTGTCACTAACAGAGTATTATTCATCTCCGTTTAACATCTTGCTATCCACATTTGGTCTACTTCTTCTTTGTGTTCTGACCAACATGCAGCCTGTCATTAAACTGACACGCCGTCTAAGTTTATGTTCGAGTGTCACTGATTTCTTCTTCTGCAGTTTTCTCTACCTGCCTGCGTGTGGCGCTATCACCCTTTCAGGATGTTGTGTTGAGACTGACGTCAATGCTTTAAACCGGCTACTGCCTGTTATTGTCTTTTCTGCCTTTTTCAGGAATTTAAATTTCAGACCAGTCTTGTCTGTGAAGGGATGAGAAGCCTTTTTTATTGACATTGTAAAATCTCCTGTTTGTGTCAGCCCAGATGGGTGAAGACGCTTGCATCTCTTCTCCAGTTTGTAAAACCAGTTTTACAGATGCGCGGCTTTCCATTAATCTTGTGGCAACTGAACGTGTCTGTGTCATGCGAGAATTATCCTGCTGGTGCTTTTCCCAAACATTTTTGGGACAGAAATCAGACCAAGTCAGACCCAGTAAGACATACGCATCACATCAATTTCAGAACCACACAAGTGTGATCTACTGCAGTCCCTTTAATGAACGGACACAAAGTGGGTATATTTGACATAAGATCAGCAGTTCAGAGGAATCTGACAGGTTGTGACATGGTTTTATCTAAAGTCAGCACCACTAAATCATTTTCTTAATATTTGAGCCAAATGAAGGCCAGAAATGTTAGCACAGTAGCTGATGCTTCTGCTCTCCGTCTCCCTGTGTATCAGTATTTCAGCTTTTTTTTAAACACAATGCTGCGTTTATTAGCTTGCAAAGAACGCTCATGGAGAAATGAAAACCAACTCTAGAGGGCATTAAAGAGTTCTGTGTGGCGGTTTCTTTTCTGAAGAACAGTAATGACGGAAGAGACGGTTTCCTCAGGTTAAATGAACATTAAGTTTTAATGTTCACAGGCACGAATTGTGAGGAACATTAACAGAAAAGTGACTGAATGCCATCGCTACAACACATCGATGAAGCCATTAATGTGACGTACGAGGTAGTTCTTAAGACTTTATAATAAATACACCTTACAAATAGCCCCATTTGTCCCCTGCAGTGTGTTTGTACAGAACACCCAGGGATGCTGGGATTTTGCTCCTGAGTCTCAGTCATTTTAAGTAAAAAACAGAAAATGAATGAAAGTGCAAAACAAACATGACTGAGAAACTAACTCACGTGTGTCCAAAGTCTCCTGCAAGTCTGAGCCTGCTGCACCTTCACTTTCCCCTGGAACAGGAGACGGCAGACTGACCTCATTTCCAATTTGGCTACTTTTCTTTGGTTCACTCTCATCTTCAGCACTCTAAAAGAAAAAAAGGTAAACATTTAGAAGAAAAACCCACTTAATAGATGTGGCTGGACTTTGATTATCAGCTCTAAAGTTTCAATAATACTATATGAGCATAAAGGGTTGTGTTGTCGAATATTAAGTACATGGGTTTCTTAACAAACCTCCTCTTTCTCTGCTGCTTTCAGTGATGCGGTTTCATCAGCGTGGCCTTCAACTTTATTCTCATCTTTCCTCTGATTATCTGGTATTAAAAACAAAGTGACAGCAACATCAGAGAAAGCCACACTCAAATCATCTGGACCACATTACTCTTTCCTCTGCAGCACATGTGAGCAAAAACTCAGCACAGTCAGCAAAAACTCAATCCAGACAAATGGAAAAACAAATACAAAAAGGATTGTACGTGTTACACTCAGTTAAACCAGTAAAATTAATCAGATTTACACATCATACAACTGGATGAGTCACATATTTTTTCAAATGAATGGTATTATTAATCTTTTGCAATACAAATTTTTTTTTAAAGACCAAAGTGGCCATCCCACCATCAGTGACTTCTTCGGCTGTAGCTCCTGAACGCCTTCCCTCGTCGCTCAGTGTCTCCTCTGACTTCTCGGGGGCTTCTGACTCGGGTACTTTTGATTGGTCACCCTCAGCCTCCTCGGTGGCTCTGGATGATCGTCCTCTGAGAGGTGTTACTCCTTCCATAACCTTAATCTGCTCATTTTCCTTAAAATGAAAAAAAAAGAAAAGGAAAAAATGACTTTATCTCACTGTATTGTTCCTTGGATAAAATGTTACATGATATGGTGTGACAAAGGTCATGCTTACCTTACCAGTGACTGGGTTTGTACCTTCCTTTTCACTGCTTGTATCACCTGATGTTTTAAAAATGAGGGGAGCGCTTAAGTTCATCCATAAATGCAAGTATTTTATCATCTAATTTCTGATATTTTCACCAACACGGTTAATGATGATCAATTCTTTTCTCTCACAAACTTGGACAAATTCAATTCTTTGAATTTCAAAAGAGTAAATCTGACATTCTTTGAATGATTCACCTGTCGGATTAGACAGCTTTCGTTTATGTTTTCCTCTGCCGTCGGTTTTCTCTTCCTGGGGAACAAAAAAAAAAAAAAAAAAAAGCGTTAACATAGAGGATACTGCATCAACACATAAGAGTTGATGCATATTCTGAAACTGAATTTCAAAAAGAGTTACTTTTTCTGACAGGTCTGAGCTCTTTTCCCCTTCATGGCTGTCTGTGCTGGAGACCCGACCTGAAAAACAGCAGGAAGATCAGTTGAGGAGAAAGAAATAACATGAAAATCAGTGTTCAGGTCTTTAATAGCCGCAAGGTTACACAAAAATATGTAAAATACATAAAAAATAAAGCATTTTTCAAACAACAGAGGAGTGGTCAAACAGCGTTCAATCAGACGAATGAGGAAAGGCAACAAAATTAAATAAATTATTAGAAAAAAAGAAAAAACTGACTCACTAATCTGATTGGCTAGTTTGTTCTCAGCTTCAGGTTCTTCAGTCTTGTCGGGCACACTGGCCTCCAACTAAAAAGAAAAGAAAAGAGCAAATGAACATGAATAAGCATGAAACAATTCACATTTAAAAATCCCAACAACGAGAAACTCTTACTCTCTGCAGATCACCCTCATTTGATGGAAGATTGTCTTCCTCCACCGTCTTACTCTCAGCTTCACCTGGATGAGAGGGAGGAAAAAAGCAAGGTTGAAAATATTCATCAGAGCATATTTTTGATTAGTTTAAATATTTATCATATTTGATGTGACGGACTAGGGAATTAAAGAGAAGCAACTTGCCCATAATTATATTCGCCTGCTCCTCTGCACATTCGGCCTCCACTGCCTAGTGTTGAAAATGACATAGAGTCAGTATTATTTTCCCAAAATGCACAACAAAATTTGACAGAAAAACAGTTGAAGTATGATTCAGTGCGACATACATCCTCACTCACCCCGAGGCTAGCCTCTGTGACTTCAGGCTCCGTTTGCTCTTTATGACAAGACACGGAGTTAAAAGTCTGTCAAAAGTCACTATTTATTTCATCATCAGTGTCTTCCAGTACTCACCGGGCATCCTGGGAATTTCTGAAACTTGTTCAGTGGTGTCAGAAACAACAGGCATTGTGTTCTCCTCTGTGACTCCTGCCATCTCTTCTGGTTCTGCGACAACAGCTGGTAAAAAGCATGAGGAGACCATGAAGCCGATGCACAGATAAAATATCACAGTATCTCCATGTTAGTGTCACAAAACACGAAGAGTAAAAGAAACCTTCATCTGCTGGTGCCGCCACCGTCTCATCTGGTTGGGTTTCAGGAGGAGTTTCAGCATTTTTTGGTTCGTTCTCTTTCAAATCAATCTGACATTTATTTGCAGAAGCATCATCTTCCTGCACAGAGACAAAACGTAGACCATAGAAAAAGCCACTCGAGAAAATCCAAAAGAGGGGTATTATTTTCATCAACAAGACAAAGAAATCTAAATTTCCCAAATGTCACGTGTCTTTACCCGAGGAGCGACTGTCTCCGATGTTTCTATCTCCGTTGTGTCCATTTTTCTCTCAGAGTCTTCTGACTCATCTGAAAAGAGATGCATATTTAGCTCGAGTCAACTCTTAAATGATAAATGAGCCAGATA
The DNA here is from genome assembly GCF_036924035.1 of Leuresthes tenuis. Classification (NCBI taxonomy): domain Eukaryota; kingdom Metazoa; phylum Chordata; class Actinopteri; order Atheriniformes; family Atherinopsidae; genus Leuresthes; species Leuresthes tenuis. The sequence goes on along the minus strand of NW_027325365.1, from coordinate 9,280,318 downwards.
CACATTTAGCCATTTTCCACATACCTGCTGTGTCTGGCTTTTCATCAACAAGCTCGGCAGTTTGTCGAGATGGAGCCGGTGAAGTCTCTGGTTCAGGAGTTTGTTGGACTGGCACAGGAGGCAGCAGCTCCTTCTCCTCAGCTGTCGTAGTTTCCCTCAGGTGTGTGTCAGGCTGATACACCAGTGATTCCTCCCGTGTGTCTTGACAGATTAAGCTAGAAGACACTGTGCTGTCAGGGTCCATGGAAAGTAGCGTCAGAGCCGCCTCCTTCATCTTCATATCGGCTTCCTGAAGCTCCATTTCAGACGTCACTTCCTCTTGAAGGCCCTCTGGTGGAAGCCTCGCCTCCGCTGAGGTACAGACATCCATGAGTGTGAGCAGGGCGTCGGCCTCAGCCGGCACTGCTGGGATCTCACCGAGCCGGGTCTCTGTCTCACCCTCGGGTGGTTCGGGGGTGATGTCACTTAGAGCGTCACAGGTGTCGTCTGAGAACGAGGTGGTGACGGTGGTGGTGACGGGATCAGAGTCTGTGCTCGTTTCTTGGAGAAGAGGTTGTTTCTTTGGTGGCTCTTCTGTCTCAAGACTCGGAGAGGAAACGGGCGACTTTGATGATTTATCAGACGTTTCCGGTTTGTCGTCTCTTTGTGTCGTTTTCTCTTCTTGACTATCACATTTCTTCTCTGGAACTTTATCTTTCTTTTCCAGTTTTTTCTTTGCACTCTTTAAGTCTGATTTCTCATGAGAAGGTTCATCAGAAACTTTATGGTGCTCTTTCGCGCTTCCATCTTTTCTCTTCTCCTTTGTTGCCTCAGGTTTACATGCACTTGCTGCCATTTTGACATCTGGACACTTAATTTTCTTGTCGGTCTTCAATGGGAATGGAATCTTCGTCTCTTCTGTGGATTTCCCTTTGGATTTTTCTGTGATTTTTCCTTTTTCGGTCGGCTTAACCCTTTTAGGATCTTTGTCACTTTCAGAGCTCGACCTGTGTAACTTCTGGCTGTCCTGATCGGCTTTCGTCTTTTCCTTGTCACTATCCGTTTTCACTTTGGACTTGTCTCCGGACCTGTCCTCACTGTGACTCTTTGACCTTTTCAACACTTCCTTGGAGTGTTTTTCTCTTTTCTTGGCACTGTCTGAGCCAGGCTCCATGTCAGAGCGATCTTCAGAGGAGCCTGCAGAATCCGGGCGAAGCAGCTGTTTGAACTCACTTTTGCCTGGAGGTTTCTCTCCTTTGGCTTTTTCCTTTTCTTTGAACTTATCTTTATCCTTCATTTTGTCCTTTTCCTTCTCTGTTTTAACGTTTTCCATAGATGCCCCCTTTACCTTCTTGACATCTTTGGAGATTCCCTCTTCAGCCATGCCTTCACTCATCTTTCCTTCTCTTGTACTTGTGGCCATCTTCTTCTCACTTTTGATCTTAAGCTTCTTCTCACCTTTTTCTTCAGAGGAGAGTGTGACAGCAGTGCCTTCCTTCATCTGCGATTCATCGAACAGATGCTCAGATTTTTTGTCCAGCTTCTGTTTGAGCTTGGTGCGTTCATCGGACAGGCTGCGCTCCTTGTCTTTGCGTTCTTTAGAGTGAACTTCTTTGCGGGAAAGACGGTCAAATTTTCCAAACAAACGTTGTTTGAGAGCCTCCTGAGAGCCCTGTTCCAGCTCTAAGATGAAGGAGTGTGTTCGGCCTTTGTCTGTTAGCTTCTTGGTTTCACTGGACTCTTCTGATACGCTGCCACTCATCCTTCTGTGCCTCTCATCGGATAATGTTGATTCTGACAGATTTCTCATCAGTTTAGGCTGCGGGGTCTTCGAGGTGGAGGATTTTATTTCCTAATTTAAAATCAAGACATAAAAAAATGTTTGCAATAACTCACAAACTCAATGATAAACCTTGTTTCAGCCAATTCATTCGCAGAAGCTTTCACGTACCGCTTTCTTGGTAAGGTCTCCCGTATCTCCCTTCTTCTTGCTTGAAACTTCTCCCTCTTTCCTGAAAAGTGATATTCACACATACATTTACACAGTGCACAAATATCAGATGATGTGACTGCTGCTCTATGAATTTATGTCTGAGCTTTTCGTGGCTCACCTTGAGTCTAGTTTCCTCTTCCTGCTGAGGGCCATTTTTTTCTCCAGAACTTTTCTCTCTTTGCGGGCCTCTTTGGCTTTGGGGCCCTCCAGCCCCGCAGAATCTGCACTTTTTTGTTTTTGGTGATCTGTGTAAGACATCAGGAATGATTCCGGTATTTCACACTGAAGAGTGCATCTGGTTATTTCAGAAGAAGAGCAGCAGATAAAACAGAGAGAACAGAAACCTTGTTCTTCAGCCTGCGCTGCTTTCTGTTTGCGCTTCTCCTCCATTCGCTCTCTGTTCTGCTGTCTCTTCAGCAGCCTTTCCTCTTTCTCCTTTGCCTACGGGAACAGTTTATTTAACATTCAGAACACAGAATTAACAAGCAAAGTTTAGAACAAACACATTTCACGAACAAATCTTTGCCGATCACCCTCCTTAAACATTTACACGATTACAACTCACCGCAGATCTACGACGCTCTTCCACCGTGATCTCATCATCTGAGTCGCTATAGTAACGCGAGTAGAGGTAGGGTTTGTGGACATAAGCCTTGCGGCGGGGTTTGCGTTCTTTGTCTTCATCGCCTGTGTCTCCGCTGGTGAGTTTCTTCTCTTCTCTCTCACCTTGATCTGAGGATGAATATATATGCACAGACAATAAAACATTCGCCTCCAACATCCAGTCTGCATTTATAAAAGCTCTAAGATGTTTACGGGTGGCAACAAATGCGCAAAATGATTAAAAGCTGTCAAAAACAAAAAGTTGCTGTCGTCAGAGACCATCTGATAGAAGTTCTCCCTCTTCAGAGGAATCAGATGGCTGATCCTCCTCCTCCTCACTTTCCTCCTCAAAAGATGACAAGTCGCTGGTGTGGACAGAGCTCACCGTGATGTCGCTCAGGCCGTCCAGGTCAGAGTCCTCCAAAGAGTATTCTGGAAAGCAAAGATATATTGTTTCCTTTTTTAAATTTCCTTTCTTAAAGACTAAAACATGAAAGTCAGCGTTGGATACCTTTTAAACTCAACCTGGGGTTGTCAAATGATTTTAATGTCCAGTCAATATTTAGTTTCTGATTAATAACAAAAGTTATTGTGGGAAGAATAGCATAAATGTAGAAAACTTTATGGCTAAATAGTCTGTTTACGAAAGGCTGGATTAGAAATAAATACATTTCAATTCACTTTTCATCACTGATATTCTCTTTAACAAACAAATCCCCAATTGCTCAAATATTCAGGGTCACTGAGATTTAATTTACGCCACAAACAGAAAAATGAGAACCTGTGTTCCAATGTTTTGTTTTACATGTGCCAACATCTGAAGCTCTAATCCCATCTGGACATCTTTAGACCCCATGGAATTAATAGTTTTATAGTCTAAAAACAAATATTGTGCTTGTTCTTTAAATATATGGAAATACAAATTTCTTGTAAATAAAATAACTTGTTTTACAATAACATAGAAGCAGCACTTCAGATGGAAGTGTTTTTTATCAAGAGAAAAAAAGAGGATAACACTACTTTAAATATAAAAACACACACAGGACACAGCAGCTCACCCTCTTTTATTCTCTCTCTGGCTTTCTGCTTGGCCTGGTTGGTGGACTTCAGTGCATCATCATCCTGTTTCTCTTCTGAGGCTTTGCCACTAACTTTGCTTGTGTGTTTGTCCCTCTCCTCCTCTAACTGCTCCTGAGCTCCTGTCTCTTCCTCTTCCATTTTAACATCTTCTGTTAGTCCCTCTTTTCCCAGTTCCATCTGTTCCTGTGTGTCCTCTGTCTTGAGTTCTGGTGCTTGGATTTCTGTCACCACTTTTGTCTCCTCTGCCTCTTCCAGGGGCTTCCCGTCTTGGTTACTGTCACCCTCATTAACAACATCCATGTCCTCCTCATTGTCCTCCATCAGGTGCATGGGGTCATCTGGAGTTTGGCCTCTACGGCTTTTTTCGGTTGCCCTGACACTAGCCTCCTGGTTGAGAGAGGTTATGGTGTCCAGGATGGACATGGCGTCACTGGCAGCCGTGGCAGTTGGAGTCGACGTTGAGGCTGCAAACATATGAACAGGTGTAAATAAAGATTTGTACACTTCAGGGCATTTGACTTTTAACATATCACATTTATGTTGTTGATATCTGCATAACTTCCAAGTAAATCCAGACAAAGAATTGACTGCCAGTAAAAGCTGACAGCTGCATTCAGATCAACTCATTTGAAGCAAAATAATTCATAAAGGTGAACAGCAAACAATCGAGCACTGCAGACACAGTTGCTAAAAAGAATGGCATGTTTCATACCCTGTTCAGGAATGCTGCTCTCTGGTTTGATCTCCACTGGAGGCACAGGGGCTGGTGGCTCCTCAGAGCAGCTGCCTGGAGACAGAAATTCACGCACCACCCTCTCCACTTGCGGCCTGAACATGTGGTTGATTTTGGGATCCACCACCTGGGCCACAATCCTGTCCACTCCCTGCTCCAGCATGCCAGATCTAAGTGAGTTGGTTTAAGTAAGTGTGGGAAACTTTAACATGCAGTTAAATAGTGGCTATGATGACAGGAGATTGTTTCTTCCTTACTGTAGGACAAGCTGTCTGATGTTGTTTCTCAGCTGGTTTTTGTTCAGATGAGGGCTCCATGTGTGATTAGAGAGATGATTGGACACAAAGTTGTCCACTCGCTGTTTCAGGTTCAGATAAGCAGGCTGTAACAGATTTTTAACGTGTCCTTTAGAGATCCAAATGTACAAAAACAATACTATTCATTTACACTTATTTCTAAAAACTAATCCAGCTTAAAAAGCTATATCAGTGTTCAGGGAGAAACGTCTGCCTGTACACTTACATTTTACTTATCTTTTTTAATGGAAAGTAATGGAATTAATTTAAATACATGTAAATGACCATTTTAAAACCCCTTTCCTGAAACATGAGATAAAATTGCAAATAGCTTGTAATACAAGCGTCCCCCCGCCTTTCCTAATCAAACTCTAATGCAGTTGTTATTTTGTGCATCTGTCCTCTCAAATCGGATGTTCTAACTACGGCCCACACTGAAATAATTAGAAAATACGGAATTGCAACGAGATTCGTTACCAACTGGGACGTAGCTCAAATAGCTGAGCCCTCGGTGTCTAAACTGCTCCAACAAAATACAAACTCGACTCTTAACGTGATAGTTACAGTTAGCTACTTTACACACCAACTCTGACGCTCTGATATAGTTTGAGAAACGTTGGAAAGATGATTTCGACCGTTACCTTTGTATCAACGTCTGCCAGGCAGTCCCTCCTGAACTGGTCGAACAGACCCTGTGTTTTTAAATGACTGACGATCATCGAGACCAGCTGCGGGTCTCCCGGTGGTAGACCAGCCATGTTTTAATATATATATATATATTCAAATTGATTTACGTAGTTAAAAGAGGAAGATACCGACAATACATCAGGTTGTATCCGACTTGAACACGCAAGCTCTCTGTTATGGGTTATGACGTTCAAAGCGGGTCTGACCCGGAAGGCTCCATCCACCTATCAAAAGAAAAGCGCTTTAAATAACCCGGAAAAGCATAAATATACGCGTTTTAACGAACAAAATAAAAATTTAAAAGACTTGCGGATTTAAAATTTAATTTATGTAATATTACTGATTTGCAGCTTCATGTTTGTTAACACGCGATGAAAAAGAAAGCTAGAATATGGCATTCATGGTGAAGTGTGTGGTAAACCTCGTCAAGCCTTCAACGTTTTATTCAAGTGGCGCCATCAACCGACTACGGCCATAGCAAATTACATCCACGAACACTTGCGCATTCATATTTTCTGTATATAAACTTAGCAAATAGCGTAATCAGATTTTAACAATATTACAAAGAGGTGTTATGATATAGCTTAACAATCATATTCATGCGGACTTTAACTCGCAAATTTCTCGTTTGCAGTTGGCGGCACAGTATATCAAGTCACTAATCACACAGCTAAGTAAAAATTAAAATAAAATCGACAGAAATATAAGTTTATGTCAAATAAAACACATAAATCTGCAGAAAAAAACTATTGGCAGCGGTGGGATTCGAACCCACGCCCCCGAAGAGACTGGAGCCTTAATCCAGCGCCTTAGACCGCTCGGCCACGCTACCGTGTGATATCACCAACAGAAGTCATAAAATATAGTTGAAATACTACTACCTGTGCTGAACTCTACCTGTGCTGAACTTATAAAGTATTGCAATCTTTATCCTCCAAAGTGAAGGGCAAAAAAGTTTCCTTTTGAAAAGTTTTGATAAATATCTGAACAATAAAGCATTTACACAACCTCTATGTAAACATTAACTACATGTGAACAATAGATCCTTTCGTAATATTTATTAGAAATTTGAAGTATTGCTTGAGGGGAATCAAAACATGCTTTCTAACCCAAGCCAAAAACACCTCATCTTCACCATCTGGAGAATATACTCGCTTTAAGCAGTTTAACAGCAGTACTTTGGTGTCAACACCGTTGCAAACAGAAACATTTTAAAAAGTTTAGCTAAAGAGATCAAAATAAAAACACCTCTAGGGGAAAGTACTAGACATACATACATAAGGACAGCACAATGTACAAAATAAAAGAAAGTGAATATACATGCATAAAAGAGTTTGTCAAGTGATAGGAAAATAATCTGAATTTTTTTCCTTTGATAATCGATCTATTATCTTAAAGAAGAATAAGATCATATGAAGAAGTCTTCACACTCTAATGACAAAATTTGCTGCTTATCTGAATTATGTATGATGATAATAATAATTTGAAACCCTCTAATGTATATAAATCATAAAACATGCCAAAATAATGGCAGTTTGAAGCCAATGGCAGTGACACTAAATCAGGCTGGCCCAGAGTCTCTTGTGGAGGACAGATAAAACCCCTTCAGAGGGAGGTGAGCAGGATTTCCAGATGGGCTCAGGATTTCTTTGTGGGGCAGGTCGGAGGAAGGAGTCTGTGAGAGTTGGCGCGCACCCACTGGTGGTCAATAACATTCTGAAGAGAGAGCCGATCGATGGGGTTGTGACGAAGCAGCTTGGAGATTAGGTCCCGCGCGCCATCAGAGACCACTTTCGGGAAGTTCAAATCCACCTGCAAGTGGAATTTATTTATCAGCATTGACTAAAACGGTAAAAAAAAAAAAAATAGTGGTATTTACAACAAACTCTCCACATCAAAATTTGACACAATGGAACATTTCATCCTTTTATTACAGACGTATCACTGCAACATTCCTACACTTAGCATTTGGCCAATGAACAGTGTTGTCCCTGCAAGTGCCATAATAATAATGTAAATTGATCTTTGTTTTCTAATCCAAATGAGTTTAGTTGATTTCAGGCTGCTGAAAACCAGTGGTTGCTAGTGTCTATAGCTACACTGGATAGCAACTGTCAATTCTTAGCAATTATTCAAAATATTGTGCCATTACAAAGACTGCAGGTAATAAAAACTACCCGAATGTCATTTCATGCACAGATATAATAACATGGCACATATTCGCTTTAAATAAATTACTTTGCTGGCGTCAAAAGATGGAAAAAGGCACCAAAATGGCTCCAGCATGCTTGGCAGCAGGGAAGCTAATCCCTGACTACATTGACTAGTATAAGATGGTCAGGATACGCAAAGTTTTCTTCTCAAATAGAATAAAAGGTGCTTGTGGGAGATGTTCTTCTCAGACTTTTATTTTCATGGTTAATGGACTTAAATTACTGAATATATAGCACATTCAGAGACAGACACCAACCTTCATAATCCTTTTGTATGTTTCTGTGTGACTGGCAGTTTCAAAAGGTGGGTTTCCAACTAAGCATTCGTAGCAGAGGACTCCAATGCACCACAAGTCCACCTTCTCACTGTGGGTGTGGCCCTCAATCATCTCTGGGGGAAGGTAGTCCAGCGTCCCGCACATAGTGCGACGTCTGGAACAGTTTAACACAAAGTGAGCAGGAAAGGCTGAGACAGGCAGCACACAGTTATCAAAACAGGTGAATAGTTTCGTGATTTGACACTCTGGTAACTCACCTCAGAGAAGGAGCATGAACAGACCAACCAAAATCAGCAATTTTCAGCTCTCCACGATAGCCAAGAAGTAGATTCTCTGGCTTGATATCACGATGAATCACTTTCTTCTCATGGCAGTAGATTAGAGCATCAGATATCTCCTCCATGTACTGAAAATTAAGATGTGTTTATATTAGAAAATAACTACAATCAGACGTCGAAGCAGTGTTTACACTGCCCAGTACACACCAAGCAGCTGCCACTCAGACTCAGCACGTACCGTTGCAGTACGCTGATCATCAAATCTGCCATATTTCTGCAGTTCTTTGTACATTTCACCACGTGGAGCGTACTCGAGCACTAAGAACACCCTCTTGCGGTCATGGAAATAATTGTAGAAGCGAAGAATGTTTGGATGCCTGTGCGTTGAAATAAAAGAAAAACATTAACAAGTGAAATTAATTAATAACCTTTTAGGAAAAAGATCACAACCCTATATATGTATACACATATGTATTAATGTGGTATCCACTTACTGGATCTGTAACTAATAAAACATGAACATTTGGAGATGTTTTCCAATTAAGAGACATTTCTATCAGTTACCAAAACATCCACAAGACACCAGTTAGAACTCGTGTCTGAATTTTCAGTCATTTAGCTCGAGCAGAACCAGAAGTATTTTGTAGAATTGCTTTAATGTGTCATATCGTGTAATCAATTATAAAATGCTGTTTAAAGGACAGATTTTGTTCATTATAAAGTGACCATTTAGATAAATTACAAATGGTGTGGGAATTGGTCTAAGTTATATAAACTGTGATCATACATGCAGTCAGTGTTTAAGATGCCTCAATGAAGTAAATATGTACAGCAGTTTAGCAGCAAATATAGATCAGTATGAACACATGAGATGATAAAAATACAAGCTACTAACTTGAGATGGGCTTGAATCTCAATTTCCCTCCTGAGCTGATGCTCCACACCTTCCTTCTCCATCTGTGACTTGAATAGCACCTTCAGTGCCACAATGGCCTGCAGCTTCTTCACCCTTGCAAGGTACACATTGCCAAATTTGCCCTTTCCAAGTGGCCGACCAATGTCGAAGTCATCAATGGAAATTTTCCTGATATAAAAAGTACAAAGAATATTCAAATTCATCAAACTAAACAAAAACAAAGAATATACACCTCGGAATGTGGTGTTTGAGTACACTTACTTGGGTGGAGAACCAGAAGAAGAGCTCACACATTCTCTCCCAGGACCTAAAAATGACAAAACGGTTATAACAGGCACATTTCCTGTAGGATCCAAATGACATATATATAAAAAATGACCAGTGTTTAAAATTGTCAGCAGTAGGAAACAAAAAGATAACTTTTCATAAGATGATAGTTGGTAGTTAAGAGATGATATGTTGACAAATTAATTTCACACTGATTATTGACCTGCACACAACCAAAGCCTATTCAACTGCGCCTCCATAATGAATACAGAAACCTCCCCGCTAATATTTTGCCTCGTCTACAGATTGGGAAAATTCGCTTGCAAACATCAGCTGGATCGAGACTACGGCTGTGTCTGAAGACGAAGATGTTACCTGTGACAGTATTTTTGATGGTCTCCCCTCGTGGTTTCACCAGCACACGCTGCGGTCCTGCCACCGTGTTCGGGGTTGCAAACTGATATTAGGAGCAAACGTGTAGCTTAGTAAAAGATCATTGACATTATAGCTCACTCAGCTAAGACTCTTCTACAGACAACCAACGCAGTGCCCCAAAACAGCAGAAGGTCTGAATGGACCAATGTATTTTATTCAACCAAATAATGTTTTCACACCACCTCAGCCCATGATGAATCCGATGTACCATACTGGTATAGTGTTACTAGTAATCTTGTATGATTTAACTTCAACGGTTAACACTTAAGTCAATCTTCACTTCTTTTACTTTATAGCTGTTGCTACTTACCGATCTTTGGAGTCCCTTGGGCTCATAATTTTCCTTATTCTGTAAATAAATAAAAACAGCTCAGATGAACTCACAGCAGATTAGAACTACTTTCTCCATAATCATTCAGACTAGGGCTGCACAATATATTGTAAATGTATTTCTATGGCAATATCAACATGCACATAGATGTCAATACTGCAAAGACTATTTGAATCGATATCAGACAAGCATATGTACATTAATGAATGCTGCTTTCCACTCAGAGGGAAGCTTTTGTTTATCTTCTACAACTAACCTTAACGCACAGGTGCAGAGGTACAATGCACCCCTCATTAATACACCTGAGATGAGCTCCATATATCAATTTTTTTTTTTTTTTTTTTTTAGATAGTCCAAATTATGTTTTCACCACAATACTCAACAATATCTTATATCTATCTATCTATTGACATCTCATATCTAGCTCCAAGTTGTTACCAGCACTTTTGTACAATGCTCATGTCACTTTTGTATTTACTCTATTCTATATACTTTATTTAACTAGAAAAGGGTCTCACTGAGATACAAATTCTCCTCTTCCAGTAAGTCCTGGTCAAGATGGAACCATAAAACAAATTTCACATAAAAAACGTATTCAAAACATGTATAACATACAGATATTTTTTAATTTAGTCTGTACCAAGTAGTCCTGACAAACTATATTTTCAGAGGTTTCCTTCACGGAGAAAATGGTTCTCTGTTTGTAGTGTAGTGTAATGTAGCAAAACTACTTTCAATGTTTAACAGTGTCAGTGACTTTCAGTTAAATGCATCGGCAGTTCCCTTAATGTATTTACTTTAAAAGGTGTCTGATTGAAAACGTTACGTTCTCTTGTCAAACAATAAAAAGGTAGAGTACGACATTTCAAAAGAAAGATCACGTTAAAACCAGTGCTCAATATCTTGCGTACCACTTCATGATTTATTGAAAATAACACTTGCTCATTTGCATTTATATTGAGTTTGACACGAACACAAATAATACTGAATGTATATCTTCCACTTGAGGCTAGCTTTGATGAATAGCAAAGTAAGCTAGCAAATACAGGGCAAGCTAACGTTAGCTAAAATCTGCGTCAACGGAAGAAATAGAATAGCTCAGAGAAGTTGTTCTACGTTCTCAACCGTTGCCAACTCATAGCTCACTTTTTTAAATAAAAAAACATATTACCTGCATCGTGGAGAAGAACAAATGTTTTAACTAAACAATGTGGGACGTCCAGTCTTTTCTTTAAAACTTCCTAAGCCGCCAACGTTTTCAAAATGCCAGTCCGCAGGAACGTGATTGGTAGGTATGCTGCTGATAGAACGTTCCTATTGGTCAGAATGACAGGAAGTGGTAGGATGTCATTGGTGAACACCGGTTTTCAACCCGCCCACTTCTTCTTCGTTCCTTTGTTTTGTTTTTTGTAAAGGCCAAGTCAATTACATCTTATTACGTTTTCTTTTTAAAAGTGTGTGCGTGTGTGTGGGGTCTTCAAGTATCTTATGGAGACATCGTGACTATGCTCATAATGCTGTTTGTATTACCTGAAATATTTATGGCCATCCTACTGATTTCTACAAGACCTAAAACTTTCTTGTTGTGGTTTGATCTTGATGACTTGTAACGTTTTAGGCTGTCTATAACCATTGTCATTGTGACATACGCATGGTTTATGATTACATCGATAATAATTTCTCTATTTTGAAAAGTGACATCTACAAATTTTGACTTTTGTCCAGGTTACAGTCGAGAACTCAAATGTATTTATTTACATAATCATACTGCATTTAAAAGAAAAATATTTAAAAGAGTTCATCCGAACAAATCTGTTGCAGTTTGTTTCTATACAAAATGAGAACAACACACAATTTCGTGAAAAGTCACTTTAATCAGTCACAACATGTATCAGCTTCCTAATGCTGGATTGCTCAACCATGGAGCAGATTTTTTTAAGGCTTCATTCTTCCAGCATTTAAAAAAAACAAAAAACATAACACCTGATGGACTTCATCAAGGTTAACAAATACGTTTTTCACTTGCCATATTCTTCAAAGATGCTAACTATAACAAATTTTAAATTTGTGTACACCAAAGACCGATGATCATTCAAGAGTTAGTTCATGAAAACCGGTTTATTCAAAACTATTTCTCTTTTACAAGATTAACCTTCAGATGCAACACAATTCAGAGGAATGACCGATGATAAACAGACATTAGTATTTTCCATATTAAATCATGTCAACAAAGACCATGAATAAGCAACAGGGGCGTGAGCTTGATTTTATTAATTGATGCTGTGCATTTGAATCACCACAACTCATCACCTGCCAGTGTGCTTTCTGAATGTATACACTGTTAAAAAAAAACCTGTTAAACAGGAAACAGGTGGATGTTTATTACAGTTTGTTTCAGTTCTTTGACTTTTTAAGCCCACATCTGGATATCCGCAGACAGTCAAGAAGTGACGGTGTCAAATTTTTTCTTTACATTATGACTGAGTTCAGAAGGACGCATTGAAAAATAACTTTTAAAAAAAAATCTTTTTCCCCCTTATGTGACCAAGGTGAGACTCCCCATTACGCTTGTTGGTGAATGTGAATGTGATAGTACAGCCTGTAAAACATATAAAAAATAACTCCATAGTATTTATGATGTGGTATCTCTTCATTTGACACATTTCAGTCCATGAGGCAAACTTATAAATCAATAAGAGAGACTTCTTTCAGGTCTGTTTATTTTTTTCATTATGTTTACATCGATTTGATGAATTCATTTCATATGCCATCACCAGACAATGAAAGGTTATTTTATCCTTTAATAATTTCTAATCTGATTTCAAAGAACGTGCATTATCAGAAGTACCATTATTCAATTACATTTTGTTGCTATAAAGGAAAAAAAATGTTAGATTATCGCATTTGATTTTTTTTTCCCCAGCACATGATTTTTCTTAATTCGTCACTGTGTGTCTGAAAATGTGTTATATCATTTCCTAAATTATTTTTATTGGTGGAAAATAGCAACAAAGCTTTATATATGAAATTGTGATGTCTTGTAAGCTCATGTGAGCTATGGATTAATTTGTATCAATAACACTTTACAAACTGACATACACTTGTGTGAAATGGTAAAATTACTGCATTTATATAGCGCTTTTTTTGGTCCTAATGATCACTAAAAGCGCTTTACAGTACAGACCATATTCAAACAAACAAATTCCTACTATGCTTTCTTCTTCTCTCTTTTTTTTTACCCCTACCATAAACACTGATGAATGCATCAGATGCAACATGGGGTTCAGCAACTTGCCCAAGGACACTTCAGCGTGTGGAGTTGGAAAGCCGAGGTCCTAACCAGCAACTTTTCAATTAGATGACCGTTTCCACTACCGAGCAACAGCTGCCCCACACGGGAAATTTCTGCATACTGACTGCTTGGACAAGTAGTTGTGGATACCTCAGTTAGTCTGCATTGATCTGAATTGAGCAATTAGTGAAAACCAGAATGCAGGACGGTAGCAGGACAGCCAGTGAGCGCCGCAGACTTGGAAAAGGATCATTCGTATCCTCTGTCCTGTTCTCATCATTACCCTCTGCTTCTGAAGCTTCACCTTCCTCTCCATCCTGTTGTTCTGCACCATCTCCCTCCCCCTCTTCCACTGGTGGACTCTGCCGCGGCTGGAAGATCACGTCCAAAAACTCCAACTGGCGGAGTCCACGGAGCATCCTGCAGCCCCGCACTATCTGCAATTCGCTGAGCGTGCATGCCCACAGGCACAGACGTTTCAGATCCTTCAGCCGGCTGGCGCAGAGCAAGCCTGGCCCCACCTCTTTACCACCAAGACTCAGCTCCTCTAGGCCAAGCCATCCTGCCCCCAGCCCAAGGGAAGCCATCTGTAACTGGTAGCCTTGCCGTCCTGTAATGCCTATTTCCAGAAACTTGAGCCTCGAAAGCCCTTCCAAACCAGAGAGACCATCTTTGGCAGCACAGCTTCTAAGGCCATTCGCTGTTACACGAAAGGCGTCACGTAGCTCCAATCGACAGAGCCTCTCCCATGATGTCAGACTCTGCAGGTGCTGATCTGTGAAAGACGGCACATTGTTGAGGACTAACCTCTCAATACCATTGCCTGAAGGAGAGCCAAGTCCTTTTCCTTTCTGATCCTTTCCTTGCTGTGGCACAGCAACACTAGAAGTGGCTTCTGCTCTTTCATGAGAAGGATGAGAAGCAGACGAGCTCTGGCTGAAAAAACTACGAGGCAACTCACAACCACGCAGCTCCAGCACCCGCAAAGATGGAGGCAGGATCTGGCAGTTGGGTAGGCCTCTCAGGTCTGCATGCAGAAGATAGAGCTTACTCAGGCGCGGACATTTTGTGGACAAAGCTTTGAGCCAAGACTCAGAGAGAAAGGTGCCGCCTCTGGCAGAGAGCAGCAAACCACGCAAGCGAAGGCACCTTAGTCCGCAACCCAAGTACTGACGCAGCAGGACCCAAAGGATGCGGGATGTCACCTAACACACAGTGGACAGTCCATGCATGTGTACGTTAATGATGAAAGATGGAAGGCAAAAGAGAAACAGTTTGTCTCAACAACAGCACAGACGTACATCAAAAATACAATACAAGGAGACTTAAAGTTTATTTGTAGAGCACATTTCAAACACAACAGCATTTGTGCTTTACAGGATGGATTAAAAACAAACACAGTATGAAACATTAAAATTATTCTTAGAATTTCAGGACTCAGGATAACTGTCAGCCTACATTGTAAGCTAAGAATTAAGAATATCTTCAGATATAAATTGAAATGACCCAATTCTGTATAATCTATTTTTATGAAATGCCCACGTTGTTGAATACACACACCTGCACAAACTTGTTTTCAAACTTGTTCAATTTTAACTCTAACCATAAAACCAAGTTCTCATATCAATAATCTTTTTGATTAGGCCCACCATTTGGGGCCCATAAAACCTGTTGGACCTCATAAGTATAGTGGGCTCCCAGTTTTTAAACCAAATGGACCCCATCCCATGACCCTAAATTAGATGAAGTGGGTATAAAGAATGAATACTGGGTGAGTGCTTTGGGTCATTGTCGTGCGGTCAGACCCAAGAGTTTGGCCTATAGTCCACTTGTATGACACTGGGTAACACATTTCCTTATAAAATGTCTTGGTGGAAGTTTTTGTTGCGTAGAGTGTATCATATTTAGCTAAAGGTAGGTCATTCTTTTCTGTGTTGACTTCATTTCATTGTCTCGCTCAGCAAAATCATATCCTCTTCCCATAAAACATTATCCTACAGAGGTTTTGCAGTAATAAGATTTTTTTTTCCACAGTATGCACCACCCATCAGACATCTCTCCCTTAGGTTAATCTGAGTGTTATTACAGATTTATGACTATCCCACTTTTTTGATAACATTACAAAACAGTTGACATGTGTCTTAAGATTTTAGGGACTGAATTTAAGCCTTTGGTCTTTTCTTTTAAATAATATTTCTGATGTTCTAAGAAACTATCACTATCAGAAGCAATAAACCCTTCTATTCTGTAATACCATCATTCATTGGCCCATTGTGGTGAAATGAATACTGTACATGAACCAGACAAGGTTGACTACTTTTTCCCGTTTTAGTGAAGTCATTTAAATTATTAAATGGAATATGGATGCTTTTTAAGTGCTATTGTTGTTCAGTAACTTTAAAAAATATTTTAATAATGCAAAATTGGTGTATTTGCATCTGTTTATAAAGATATCCGAAATTCTGTGCTATCAGTTCAGGGATGCTATTAATTCTGACCAACAGGGCTATCAACAAAGAAATGTGTAAAGTTATAGCATATAAACAGAAGTGTCATTGTCTCATATGTTTCTATGTGTAAGCAGTTATGTGGCTTTTTTATTATTATTAAACAGACTGTATATATTGCTTTATTGTGAACGTGTTGTTCATTACATAGAAATTCATTTTGCTCTGGATGCAAAGAAAACAAGAAAAAGCCACACTGTCAGTAACAGTCTTACCCCTTTCCATGCGGTCAGATCGACAGTTCTCCACAGTCTTTGGTCTTTAACAAGGCGCTTCCATCTCTTACACACTCTAGAAACAATGTGAATAAACAACAAGGAAGAAAACTCATTCATGCGACAGGGGTCACAACAAAGGAAAATCTGGCACTGAGTTTTGTTGTAGACTAAAAATAACTGGTAAAATATTATGAGCAAGTTAACTTCCTTACCTCCCAGCTCTGACAAGCTCTCTTACGCTCAAATACGACAACACATCTATTAAAATGTTTTCGGGAAAGTAGTCCAGGTTACAGGCTTTAAATTCATCCATTTTGTAAACAAAACTCTCAAACCTTTAACACGGACTAATATCCTGACGCACCCGCGTTGCGCCCAAATCAGCAATCCCCCCGGAAACAGTTGCCCATTGACCGTGGGACTAAGCGGCGGTATACAAATGCTATCTGATAATTTTCTTTTTACTGAACATAGTGTGTCTAGGTTGATGTAGTCTTACTTTCAATAAACGGTGGCAAATTAATGAGTCGAGCTGCGCGACACAGCTTATTTAAAACATCCTGAGAAACGATATTGCCACCTAACGTTCGTAGGGTGAACAGTCCACTGCGCCTGCGCAGCTTACCGGACAAGATGGCGACCAGCAATGGTGGAGGAATGGAAGTGGATGGGGCAGGCGAGTATTTATCAGTTATCTCATTATTTGTGCCTGACATCAGCATGGATGTGCAAGCAGATCAGCGCAGGTGTTGCATAACTATGTTACGAGTTGTCGAGAGTGAAGACGTTGTGGTGTTAAATGATGTAAGTTGCGAGCTTGCTGACATAAGCGGGTTAACGTTTACAGCTCCGAAGCTGTCAGAAATTCATCACTCTGGATGTGCAATCTGTTCTCTGTTCTGTTGTCTTACGGAGTGTGTGGCTGTCACATGAACCTAAATCTAACAAAACAGTTGTCTTTGGAAAACACCCTTTATCTAGCTGTATAAACTACAACGACACATAGCGAGTGAACGCTAAATGCCCTATCTCGCAATTTTAAAGGAAAATAATCCGTACTCGTCCCAAAATATCAGAAGTTATGACGTTTTTCATTTCCCATTCTCTCTCTATAAAGATTCTTAAAATTCGGCTTGGTAGTTTTTGCAAAAGCAGAAAAAAAAAAAACTTTCTCCTTGGTGAGGATATCGGGTCTTTCAATGAGATGAGCAAAACAATATAGATTATGTGGTAACCAATATTTAGATTTACAGTAAACCTTATCTTATTTACATAAGAGTTTGCTGCACATTGTAGTTGCTGTTCAGTTAAAGCCCATCTTGTTTGTGTTTGTGTGTGTAGTCAGCCCCAGTGTCATGGCCTCAGGGGTCACTGGAAGTGTTTCAGTGGCTTTACATCCTCTGGTTATCCTCAACATATCTGACCACTGGATACGCATCCGCTCGCAGGAAGGGCGACCAATGCAGGGTATGTATGACAAAACAGTTTAATCTAGCACGATTACTTCAGTTATTCTACAATCTACAAATATTGATGGTTAATAATAAAAAAAAAAAAGCAAATGCAAAGCAGCAAGATACATTGAAAGCATCAGAATAGATAGAAATATGTTGTTGATTATGTCTTTTCTCTGTTCAGTGATTGGAGCTCTGATTGGGAAACAGGAGGGTAGAAACATTGAGGTGATGAACTCCTTTGAACTGATGTCTCACACCATAGATGACAAAGTGCACATTGACAAGGAGTACTACTACACCAAGGAGGAACAATGTAAGCAACGTTTGATTATCAAGGACAGGAATACATGTGCATTTTCTTTCTTTGCTCTCTGGTATAATATGGCCTGCCAGTCATGGCTTCCTGCAATTTCAGTTGTTGTGAGAACACACTTTGAGGAAATTTACTTAACTATTTAAACACCAGGGATGTTAGCTGACCTTTTATTTTACCTTGACTTGCTTTTTCTTTCTCAACATTTCATATATTGTTTATATCTTAACTATATTGGGAATAACATTCAAGGTAATATGAGTGAATAAGTCAGAAGTGTCAATATAAAAGTCTTCTAGTTACCAAAAAGTATACATGCATTCTTAGTCTCACTGTTTGTGGGCTGATTTGAGTAAGTGATGGAGTGTGTCTAACTCTTAACCAGCGACAACATTCATCAAGTTGTTGATATTTTCTAAAATGTCCCATTGACTTTCAGTTAAACAGGTCTTTAAAGAGATGGAGTTCTTGGGCTGGTACACCACAGGTGGTCCCCCAGACCAGTCGGATATCCACGTCCACAAACAGGTACGTAATCACTGAAACTAATCCAGTGTATGTAAGAATGTAAGCTGGTCTGAGATATTCAAGCTCCAAAGATTAGCAGGAAAACAAACAAGGAATAACAATCTTTGATATGAAGAGGAATAAGTGACTCACTCCCTTTCAGGTGTGTGAGATCATTGAGAGCCCTCTCTTTCTCAAGCTCAACCCAATGACCAAACACACCGACGTGAGTTCATCTCCATCTTCACATCATGAATGAAGCAGTAGTACAGTTACATATTTGAATACATTTGCACTAATTAGTGTTCTTCTCTCCTTCAGCTTCCTGTTAGCGTTTATGAGTCTGTTATTGACATCATCAGTGGCGAGGTAACGTTAAATCTAATTTGAGCTAAACGTTCTTTGTTTCTGCAGTAACCTGGTTTTACCCATAGTTCAATAAATTGCTCATACAAATAAAGTCTGTATTGACTGACTGTCTACATCTTATCTGTTTTTGCTTTTTAAATCCAGGCTACCATGTTGTTTGCTGAACTGACATACACTCTGGCAACGGAGGAAGCAGAGAGAATCGGTGTCGACCACGTAGCAAGAATGACCGCTACTGGCACCGGAGAAAACTCAACCGGTAAAGGGGCCATCACTAATGCTTTTAGATAGGAAGAATAAAACATAATGTGTTCAGTTTTTTGCTCTTAAATGTTGACCATTTGTAACACAAAAAATGGCAGGCCTTCCAACTGGTGATAAATCCAGAGGAAATGTCAATCTTGGCTTATCCTGGTGTGTGCTGTCTAAGTCGGTGCTGAAGTATTTAACAGTTAAAATACAATTAACTTTTTGATTTCTTAATAAAAGCAAATACAGACGTAGAAAAATAAGAGTGCTGTCAGCCACTTTCTTGCCTATAATCTATTTTTTTTCTTACTTTGTTACAAAAGCATCATCCTGTTTCTGCAGACTATGTCACGAAGCATTTAGTCTCTTTACATTGTTTACATTAGAACATTTTAAATGCAACTAGAAAAATAATTGATTATTGTGATAGACTGACAAAAAACAGACTTTTACAATCCGTGTAAACATGTTGCTCCAACAAAAATCGAGCCTTTCAACACCAGGCTATCACACACACAGTTAAAGCAGTTGGGTTTCGAATAATTTCGAATCCGCGTAGATGCTCAACTGCCAACAGTTCAACTGATCTGAACTAAAGAAAAATGAGTCATCTGAATGGCAAAATACGTTTCTCCCAAATCTGCACATATCAAGGACACTTCTGCATTTGGTTTAGGGAAGCTGGGGGTCGAAGTACCAATTTTTTTGATTGGTGGTTAACCCCTGAGCCACAGCCGCACTCCAGTTTTATTTATAATTTACACTTCCTCACAAACCTAAACAGTGAATTCGCCCACAAAGGTAGGTTCCTTTTATTTCTACTCAAAGGTGGTCGAGGGGGAAAGCTCTTCTGTTCCTTCCTCAGTCAGTACGGCTCGGGATCTTGACATCGTCACTGAAAGTGAATCGGCTGTGAACAGGTTTTTACCTCTGTTTCTTTCTTTTGTCTGTTTGTTCTGTTTAGTGGCCGAACACCTTATAGCGCAGCACAGCGCCATAAAGATGCTCCACAGCCGAGTGAAGATCATTCTAGAGTACGTTAAAGCTGTGGAAGCAGGTGAGAGAACTCATTTATGAGGCACTGGAGGTGAGGAGTGTGAAAATAAAACAGCTGTGCTAAAATAAGCTGTTTCCGCCACTTCTTTTCCTTTCACGTGCTCAAACATGCCTCCATAATTAAAGGCTCCTCTTTGACAGTATCTTGACAACATTATCTCATGGCATCGTTTTCTGTATTTCTTTTTCTCTGCTGTGTTTACGTCACAGGAGAGGTGCCATTTAACCACGAGATCCTTCGGGAAGCAAACGCCCTGTGCCACAGACTGCCAGTCCTCAGCACCATAAAATTCAAAACAGACTTTTATGACGTAAGTTTCCTGGAGCCTCGCACAACACAGGTCTACATTTTAATGAAGATGTCTTCAGCAAAGCTTTAATGCACAAGTAGGGAGAGATCTGTGATGACACCAGCTGGTAGTTTTAGAGATTGCTTTAGAAGTTTATTAGATGAATATGTGTTTACAGATGAAGAGCAGACCAACAGGATTTACAGGAGACAGAATTTAATATTCGCATAATAAAAGGGGCCATAATGCACGTTCCTGGGCTTCTATGTTTAGTTTTAGTGAAAGAGGGCATTTTAAGGCCTTTTGGAGCTATTACGTGTGTGTAAAATAAGTTCTGCAGGTAAAAGCTGTCTCAGACATATGTATTTAGGCTTTTTTTTGCTTAGCATCACATAATTTGCATAACACCTCAGACAAAGACTTAAAATCTGATCGGCACTCTGGTGCCATCTTTGACTAATCAGCTAATCGCATGAGAATTTCACATCTCCCTATTTTTTTCCTTCTAATTTTTCATAAATTCTCTTTCTATCATTTGTCTGGTTTGTGTTATCTATAAACATAAAGGGAAGGATTAGACACTTTATGCTGTGAATCTCTTTGCTCTCCTGCCACACGAGGGCTGACTGCAACGTGCTTCTTGGTTTCTTGCAGCAATGTAATGACGTTGGCCTCATGGCGTACTTAGGCACCATCACCAAGACTTGCAACAGTATGAACCAGTTCATCAACAAGTTCAACGTCCTGTACGACAGACAGGGCATCGGCCGGAGGATGAGAGGACTCTTCTTTTGAGCTGGTGGAAAGCCGGCGCGCTGCATTTTCTTTCTTTTTCTGTTCTTTCTTTTTTTGGTTTGAATTTTGATCAGCTAGACAAAACTCTTAATGCAGAAACTTTTCAAAACAGTTCACCATTTTGACTCACAGGTGTATCTGAAAGCACTTGATAACACAAGTCAGAAAGAAATCCATACATTTCTCCGTTCTCTTGGGTGTGCACCGCAGTGAATCCACTGTACACGAACATTATCTCATTTTACCCCGTTTGTTTTATTGTTTCATGTTTCTCTATGTAATAAATGATCTGCTGTTTTTTCATGGGACTTTGAGTCGTCAAATTTCTACGCTTTAGGATGGTTATTATTATGATGCGCGCATTATAGTAATTATACAGAAATGTCAGAGCAGCACTTTTAACTGAGCTCATGAAAGTTTTCTGCGTGGAGCTGTGGGTTTATTGTCAGGAGAGCGTCTGCAGTTAAAGTGTCTTTTGAAGTAGTGCCCCGCTGTTTGATTGCCTATTGGACAGACGGGTATATGTTGAAAGAACAAGGGGGTCGAGCAACTTGCAGTTCTTGAGTCTGATGTGTACAACAGGAGTCAGGCTTTATTTGGGTATTAAATATGCAGCGGAAACAGGGATAATGATCCCCAGCCTGTGCTTTAAAAGCCCGTTTTTACCTGCCATGTTGCACCAGGAGGAACAACATTTTATGTCTTCTTGGGCTTTTTCCAAAAAAAAATCCAATAAAAGGCACAGACAAAATGCAACCCATTTACTGAGGAAAAACTGTTTTGTCTCATTTTATTGTCTCATAACTCAAAAAATGATTTGCGTTAAATAGGTGTATTGACTGAAAAGCACTTTTATTTTTTACATGCTGACAGTGTTGATAAATACAATTCGATGTCTACTTGATCACACCAACTTTCAAAGCTCTTACAACCTGGAAGGATGTTTTCAGTCAAAGTCTGACACTTCCTGGATGCTTCACTGACCCTCCTCTGCAGGCTCATCAGCAGGGTCAGCTGGCTGAGGGTACTGGAAGCGGATCGGGTCGTACAGCTCATCTCTGGGGTCGTAAGGATGAGGATGAGGGTAGTAGTACGGGTAAGGGTAGACGGTTAGTTTCTTCTCTTTGGGAGCAGGAGGTTCTGGCTCTTCTACGGGTTCCTCCTCTTCCTCTTCCTCTTCCTCAGGGGGAGGTGGTGGTGGTGGTGCTGCGACCACGACTTTCCCTTTAATGGCCCTGGGCGGGTGGTCAATGAGGCAGTCGGGGTCCCAGTAGGGGTCACAATCGTACTCCATGCCCTTGAAGACGCGGATGGGGGCTGGAGGAGGCTTCTTGACGAGAACAGGAGGAGGCGGGGCAGACTTCTTCAGTGGGGGAGGAGGATGCTTAACTACAACCGGGGGAGGAGGGACCTTTTGGGGAGTGCAGTGGGGGTGGTAGCGAGGGTCGCAGAGCACAGGCACAGCGCCGCTGGGCAGGTAGACGATGTGAGGCTTGCAGAGGGGGTCCTTGGTGTTACACAGGAACAGCATGTCAGCCTGGGAAATGGCTGGGGCCGGAGGAGGAGGAGGAGGGGTCACTGGGGGATCTATAAACTTTCCTTTCATTGGAGGTGGGGGAGGAGCAGCTTTGTTCATCGGCACCCCCAGTTTGCTCTGGAAATAAGAGGCATCTGGGCCATAGGTGTGCTCAAGGTACCTCATCTGCTGGTAGAGCATCCTCAGCTTGTCGATCTCGTAGAGCTGAGAGGTGGAAAAACATGGCTTTGAGAAAAGTAAAGGACACAGATTCCACAGTTTCTTCATGGTTTCTTTCCAAGGCCCTTTAAAAACTGTTCAGCCTTCATTGGCTCCTCTTCTCAAACCCTTGATTTGGGGGGTTAAGGGATTAAGCAAACCCTCCCAAATAAACCATTTAATACTAACTTGTGACAATAACACAAATTCTCTCAGAACCATACAAAACCCCTCAATGGAGCGGTTTGGCATCAAATCAACAATCAGAGAGGAAACCGTGACACCAGCCATGAGTTCTAACAGCTGCAGTGTGGATTCAACTAGAACTTAAAATGAATCATCAACTGAAATCTACATGTGCTGCTCAGGTTTGCTGTTTCAGTTTTCCATGTGTTTGTGTTTTACCCCCTCAGTGTGTCCGATGCTGCTGTAGTATCTGTAGTAAGCCTGGAAGTCTGGGTTTGCTCTGTACCACCTGGGGTCCGCATTCCGCTTCGGCCTGGAGTGAGTCAGAAAGTCGTTGGCTTTGTCTGAGTCGATACTGACGGGGACCATCTCTGTTGGAAGACGAGATGAAGCTCGGTCCCTTAAAAACTGCCACGAGTGCAGAAAAGAGACAATTTTGTGCCAAAAGATTTAAGATCTGCACTTACCTTCCTGCTTGATAGCATTCAACAAGGATTTGGTCTCCAGGAGGCCTGGAAGAGAAGAAAAACATGTTTAGTGGATGCTGGTTTCCATCAGTAGAAAACGTTTGTAGAATTTAAAGAATCAGAACTGACCCGGGAGAAGCATAAGACAGCAAAGTTGCCCCACAATACATAATGAAGAAACCATTTTGAACCCCTGCAATACAGAAAAGAGGAGTTTCATGAAGGAGAACTGTGTCATTTGGGGAAACGTGATGGTCCTTGCTGATAAATTACAAAGGATCTGACCTACAGAAATTATAATTCTTCATTAAATGTACAATTTAAGTTTACAAAGAGAAAACCTCGTGAAAAAATTAAATAGATCCATAAAGTTAACTTCTTGGTTCTTGATGAAAAAGAGCCTATTACCGAATATTTTAAACACATTTGCAAGAAAGATAAACTGTATTAAATCACATGCGTATATTTGTGAAAAGGTGCATGTCCAGGTAAACCCGTGCAGTAATCCTAAATAAAAATGTAGCTACAGAATGAAGTAGTCAGTTTCATGATACAGCATTGAGTAAAAGCCGTCCACACTTACTTACCTGGTTCAGGAAGCCGTCTTCACTGGACCAACAGGGCACCGAGGACTAAATACAAATCCCTGTGTCAGCCGCTCTGTAACATCATCTCTTATCCAATAGGATTTCACCGACTTTGAGACTAAAAATCTTGTCTCCACCTTCCTTTTTTTATATTGTTTAAAGTGGGGCCTTTGGCACCAATTAAGAATAAAAAGCCCCTGGACCAAAGCCATAAAGAGAAAAGACTTCAAATGGAAACTCCCCATTAAGTCTGGATGGAAAGCATCACCTGCTGGGACAACTGCAACTGTGGGGGAAAATGCTGCCTATTAACCCAATCCTGCCAAAAAAGCAGAATAAAATCATAAATGACAACCTGGATGGCCTCAAACATACATTTATGAAGCAGTTTTAAAGATTTTTAAACACAGTCAGATCTCAAAAGTGGTTATTTTTGCTCTGAGAACACCTGCTTCTCTACCATCTCTGTGACTAGAGGGACCTATCAAAGCAGCTGCCTTTTTTTTGTCTTGGCATGTTCACTATTAAATTTGACACGCTTAAAATTGGACCGCATTCCTGCAGGAAGCTTTCATGTTAAAACATACGTGTCATTAACTTGCTGTGTATGTTGTCAGCTGAATATTTATCCCAGCACAGTTAAAATCAGATGGGCAGAACAACTTATTACGCGTTCCAGCGTTAAATGGTCCCAGAACATCTTCTATTCAAAGCAAGTTGCCTAAAAACACGCTAGTTTGTGGTTTGCAGATTTTTACAAAGGAGGACCAACCTTGAGTGTTGTCTTCTGAAATGTGACGATTTATTGTTCATCCTGTGGATAGAGTCAAACAAGCATTGCTATTGCTTGATCAACCACTTTATAAATCTATGCTTCAGTGTTAGAAGAAACGGGTGAATTCAACCCACAAATCCAGTTTACACCAATTTACTGTCCTGTTGTGCTGCAAAATCTCATCCATAAACTAACACCAGAAATTGCTTTTGCTACATATCCAGCTTCGGGTTCATCTGTCACTTCTCTCCTTTTATAGACAAAATGATATGACATGATTACAGGTTGCAACCCTGTACGGTAGCTTTGTGAGCGGGCGTTACTGAGAGCAGGCAGTTTCAGCTCTGTAGCAGGTGTTCAGACACGACTGCAGCACAGCACTCAAAATGACCGTCATGCATAGCACTGAACCATTTATTAGAACTTCTAACACAAGGCGCAACATTAACTTCTCTTCACTGATTTGCATTGCAAAGTATAAAATACACAGAATATCTTAACATCAGCTGGATGCTTTCAGCACCAAACTGTAGAGAACACTACACAATACCATGCTCTGACATACATATTTACAAGTAATTTAATGGATAACAGGAATCTTGTACATAAAAAAGAAGCAATAGATCTCCAACAGTTAGGAATCCTTGAACAATAGTCAAGCTTAGATGGAAGTCTGTGTTCAGCCTGACTTGTGTTACAAAATGCCAGATGAAGAAATATAAAGAGCCCGAATATAAGTCTGTAGAAAGCCGAAGGGTGGGGACAACAAGGCGAGCCTGAAGACGTGTCCCGGGTCGTTCAGACGAAGGTGATGCGGCTGCGGGCCTGGTTGACTTGCCACACATTGAGCTCCTCGTACTCCTCCAGCGCCTCCTGGAACTGTGCAGGCGTGAAGCCACGAGAGACGCAGCGCTGCTCTGCTTCAGCCATACGGACCACCCCACCGGCTCCACCGCGGCCTTTTGCGCCCTCTGTGGCCAGCTCACGCACCAGGGAGAAGATGACGTCGGCTGGACGTTGGGTCCTACAGAGGAGGAGATCAGACTTAGAACGAGCAGTTCTCTGGCAACAAAAGCACACATTAAAGGAACACCATCTTGATGAAAAGTCTTATTTTGATGAAAACAGATTTGACCAGCTTCTAGAGACACAGTTTATCCATCTGGTGCCACTTTTAAAAGCAGATATATGCTTCTCTAGAAAGTTTAAAGCGCCGACTACAGAACATGGAAAGACGTTAACACATCAGTGGTGTTTATGCCTGTTTCAGTGAACATGATGCCGTGTGAACAGAGCTCCATAAAAACCCCAGGAGGTTTTACAGCTTCCTCCAAGACAAGCAGCAACTAACTGAAATACAAGAAACTCATAAAGGGGAATCTGGGTCTGCCAACATCCGGTCACTCCAGTTACGTGAGTAAACTATGAGCTGACTGAATGTGATCATTAAGCTTCAACGCCGACCTCGTTGTGCTGGACTTGTCAGCTTGTAATGAATCCTTTGACATCTCCATCAGTCTCATGGCTTCGTTGACGTCTTCCTTCTCCACTGTGTCCACCACGCGAAGTCGAGCCTGAAGGACACAGGAAGTGCAGGCAGTGATGAGATCAAGTTGTAAATAAACGCATACAAGCACCTTATTGGATCGACGTAGGCTGCGCTGTGCCGGCACTGTCAGACCGAGACAAGTGCAATGCCCTCTGGAATGGCCGGCAATTGCCCAAGTCTCCGCCTCCCAACACCAGCTAGTCTCTCTACATGTTGAAAATAAAACCCACGCACACAAATGTTACAACACAACCTCAGTGCTCTGAGGCTTTATGTGGAAGATGCTGATGACAGAGCTGGCCATGGTCAGTTTTGCATGGGTTTGCACAGCTGCTCCTTACGCACACAGGCTGACTGCCCACCCTGCAAAGCTGGCCAGGATCAGAAAAACCTCAGCAGCTCCTTCATGGCACCGAAGCCCAACAAAAAAAATAAAATAAATAGAGAAACAAGCTAATGTGCCATTTTCTGTGTCTCTTTACTTGTGAGAATTCAACTCCTGTAGTTTCTTTCCACTCAGGTGTGCCTGTGACAGAGTTGCGCCCCCTTGTGGACGTCTGTGTGCAGCACATCGCCATCCTGTTTACCTGAAGTGCTGGTTTTGCAGTAGGTGGATGAAAGCTACCTGCACAAACAGCACTTTTGACAACCAGAGGCAGAGACCATATGGGAGTAATTACTTACACCCTTATTATCATCATCAACCATGATTAGAATCACATGTAAACGTTTCAGCTGTTCCTCAGTCACCAGGATTAAATGCTGGGCTGTGGCACATTGGAGAGTTTGTCCAGCTTGGAAAGAAGTGCTCACACTGCAGTAGGCCATGTTATCATCTCTACCTGCACTGTAAGCACTTTATCACAAACCGGACTGTTGATGAAAACAGGATCCCTTATAACAGTTCAACTACACTTCCATTCCTCACTGCACATGTCCTGCAGCAGTGTTTTAAATTTTAGAGTTTTATTTATACATCAAATTTAATCTCAAGGCAAGTGTAATTCTCACCAGGGCAGTGGAGAGACGGAGGATGGAGAGGAGGGTACGGGCTGAGGTAAAGGTGGCGTCTTTGCTGACTCGAGCCTCTTTCCTCATTTCCACATAAGCAGCAGTGATGTAATCCGCCAGCAGCTCGGGCACAACAGGCTGACGCTTCTTACACTGAGCTATGTAACGCCTGAAGGAAAGTGCATCAATAGTGATGTTAAAAGGTAGTAAATGCACTTTAGGTTTAAAATTCTGTTCAACCTCACTTATCAACTTAAAAACAAACCAAAAAAAAAAAAAAGAATTTGTGACAAGCTTTCACGCCAATCACCTCATCAGCTTCATGTCAATGGGTGTGAAGTGAGTGGGCGGCTGACGGGAGTGCTGGTGGACATAGGTGATGTGCTGTGCCAGACGCAGGTCAGCATCAGCATCTGGTTTGTCCTGGATGAGCCAGAGCAGGTCGAAACGAGAGAGCAGAGCAGCCGGCAGCTGAATGTTCTGCTCGATGCTCTTCCGTGGATTGTAGCGGCCGTACGCAGGGTTGGCTGCGGCTAGAATAGAACAACGTGCGTTGAGAGAGGTCATGATGCCAGCCTAGAGAAGAGAAGAGAAGAGAGGAGCACAGCAGCCTTAGTGGGGACAACAAACAGGCGTTGAGGCTAAATGTTTCAAAGGTTCTGGCAGTTGTTAATACCTTGGCGATTGA
The DNA here is from genome assembly GCF_036924035.1 of Leuresthes tenuis. Lineage (NCBI taxonomy): Eukaryota > Metazoa > Chordata > Actinopteri > Atheriniformes > Atherinopsidae > Leuresthes > Leuresthes tenuis. The sequence goes on along the minus strand of NW_027325365.1, from coordinate 9,252,178 downwards.
GATGGTCTGCTGTTCCATCACCTCATGAATGGCTGTTCTGTCAGCGTCAGCCATCTTATCAAATTCATCAATGCAGCAGACGCCCAGGTCAGCCAGCACCAAGGCTCCACCTTCCAGGGTCATTTCACCAGTCAGAGGGTCGCGCATCACAGCCGCAGTCAGGCCAACGCCGGACGAACCACGACCTGTTGTGTACTGGCCTGAAGACCAGAGATGGAACAGATTAAAAATCAACTGTGGACATCTTGTTATTTGAAACAAATTACAGGTAGAATAAGTAGTGAAATCCAAGGGATTCAATGCAGAAACTGAATCAGGCCATCAACTAAAGTAAAGCCTATAAAGAGATTCCTCCTCATTAGGAATTAAAAGTTGCCATCAACAAGCAAGCACTCAGCCGCATCAAAAGTTAATATTTTACAGAGTGAGCCCTAATGGAAGGAAAATGCTTTACTAGATAAAATATTAAACTGAATACAGGACTCACTTCGAGGAGCCAGACGGTCAATGTAGGACAGCAGCTGGGACTTGGCGACTCCTGGATCTCCCATCAAGCAGATATTTATGTTACCTTTAGGGGGAAGAGTTGAAACAGGAAGATTGTTGCAGTAATTACAAAACACTTTGAGGGGAAAACCCATTGGAGAAACAAGAACTAATTGAGGCTGGACAGGAGTATCTAAAACTGCTATCAAAGCAAGCAGCACTTAAACTGAATGACTTTTTCTCTTGATCTGGAAGGTTTAAAGCCTTTAAGATCACCCTGAGAGACTGAGATAAAAATATAACCAACTATTCTTGTAATATTAAGGGATTCTGCAATTCTCTTCAGAAAAGCAGAATACCTTGCGCTTGTGTTTGAGCTCACCTCTGATTTTCATGCCTTTGGGAGCCTGTTCCACCCCTCCAACCAGCAGCAAAAGCAGAGCCTTCTTCACGTCTTCATGTCCATAGATCTCAGGCGCTATCGAGCCAGCGAGTTTCTCATAAAATCCTTCTTCTGTAACAGAACACAGGTGCTTTAGCTGCCGGCAGTGATGGGCTACATCGATAATGCAGTGAATTGAGACATTTTCATCACAGATCCTGACCTGTGATGCTGCGCAGCTCTTCATCAGTCAGCTCGTCAGTACCGAGCTCATCATCCTCCGTCTTGTTCATGAGTGTGATGCTGTGAGCCTCCAGATAAGTTTCTGATAGAAGTCCCTGAATATCAAGATATAATAAAAGTGTTTTTGGACTCCACAAAACTGAGCATCTATAACAGAAAATATTCATGCTACATGGAATTTCCTTCAATTCAATTCATGGAAACCGTAACCAGGGACTTACCTGAACAGCTTGAGTGTAGCCTGTACGCAGGAGAGGCAGGAAGATTCCTGTGATGGCGACATGGTCACCTGGCTGGGCCAGACGAGTGTTTTCACCACGTGCGTACACCGACATACTCCTTGGAATATTTCCAACAGGCACTTGGTCACTCTGTACAATATCAAACGAAACTCATAAGCAAATTGAGGCCAGCTGAAAAAAAAACTGAACACACGTCACAACAAGTGCAGCTATAACAAGAGTAAAAGGTTCCGTACATGTTCTTGGATGCGCAGCTCCTGGAACTTGACAAATTTGGAGCCTCTGGTCTGCAGGTAGAGTCGTCCTCCAGACTTGTTGGTGACACATTCTTGGCTGGGACACATGATGAGAGGCATGAAGGAGGGAGACTGGATCTGAGGAGAACAGAGAAAACGCAATGATGATGGATAATATTTCAATAACATTGTGCTTGCGATTAATGTGCTTCAGTGCTTAAATCTTACTGGTTGATAAGTCTCAGCACCACACTGGTCACATGTGTACGTGGCCACAGTCATCATTGGTTTGACCTCAGTGGCTCGGGTCACTATTCCTCGAACTGCTACCAAATGGCCGATTCCATCAGCCCGAATATCACGAACCACCTTGGGCTTAGAGGTGCTGGGAGACTTGAAGTAGAGCTCACTGTTGGATACAAGTTAAAGTTAAGGAGAGAAAGTACTCATACATGAGTAGAAACAAACTCAACTCGACTTACAATCTCCTCATGAGTTCAGGTGGGTACTGGTTACGAACGTCTCTGGTATCTGTAGAGTCACGACCCCTTTGTTCCATCATCAGCCTGTGTTCAATGTACACATCCAGAGAGTCTTTGGCCACAACCTAAATACAAAAACATTACAGAGATAGAAAATGTAAACACTGAAGCGGTAAAGTCTTCGCATACCATGCATAATAAAAAGACGGCAACATACGTCTCTTTCTTTGTACTCTGGCAGAAGTTCGTGGACGGCATCGGCGAAGAGGCCAGTGTAGCGTTTGGCATTCTCACAGACACTCTCAACCAGCTCGGGATCTTCTTCAGCAACATCATCCAGATCAACAAAGAAAGACACCTGCTCTCTGTGGGCCAAAGCCACCTGTACACACAGAAAAGCCCCAGAAAAGTTCAATCCGAGCAGATATCACCAAATAATATACTCGACACTTCCTGAAACTCAAAAGGCTGTGCACAGAATGACTTAATATTTCGTAAACACATATGGGTAGTTTTTTTTTCTGCATGTAGTTGCTACATTACTTTGTTTTTCTTTCACGGTCTATGTATGATTTTCAAAAGACACACTCAGCACCATTTTAAATAAAATTATCTACGAGTTCAAATAAAGAACATTAGAGCCATTTAAACTAAAAAAAAAAAATGTTAGCTTCGGATTCAAGTTAAAAATTGGCTAGCATGTTTCTGCTAAATGCATAAACATGAACAAACATGAACATAGCAGAGGACAAACAATAACAAACAGTTGTAATGATGTCAAAACAATTCAGAGACCAGAACAGTCACCTCAGAAAGTGAAGGCCATCTTTTTTTATTTTAAATTTAAATATACATTTACTATACTTACAAGTTGTGCTCCATATTTGAACACCTTCTTCCCATTGTCATCCTCTGTGTAGAACTCCTGCAAAAACCTTTTGCACTTATCTGAAAAAACAAAAACACCCTCAGCATTTTCCAAAAACATACAGGCTACATCCAACAGACACTAGGTGGAGATTGTTAACCATTCACAAAAAATGGCTGTTTACTGAAGTCATCATATAAGTGACACAAAAGCTAAGAAGCTCTGTAAATCTACAGCTGTTGAAATTGTTAATCAACACAGCAGTAGGCCTACACACTGGGAGCTAATTTGTTGTCCTACGACGACCCCCTTTGTTGAGTAACATGGCATCCTGTAATCTCGATGAGTCACTATAGCCTACAGTAAAACAGAAACTACAACTGACGCACTACATGAAACACATTTCACTCGATTGTATGTCAAAATATACTTTTAGGGTGCGATATAACTGGCATTAAGCAACGGCTAGCCCCAGGATAAGAATGTAAATACAACAACAGGCGCGCTCAGTTCAGTGTCCCCTTGACAAAAAAAAAAAAAAAAAAAAAAAATCACCCACTTCTCGAAAGAGCAACAACTATTACTAATATTCATTTCCAGGTTGCGAGGAACGAAACAGGGTTTTGTAGGATAATTAAAACAGTCTACTTACTTTGACGCCGTAGCAGAAAAACCCGCACCTCAGCTTTATTATTTCTGTTCGAGGATGTTATTGTAAACAAAGCAGCACATGGCTTTTGTGGCCAGTCACTCTGATATCCCTCCGCGACTCCTCCGCTTCTAAAAACAGTCCCGGCTGTTGTTTTCAAAACCGTGGCCAGCCATCTTCTAACATTAGCTGAGGTTAGCAGAGTTTTGTTCAATACAGACAGCACTGCTTATACAAGTAACTGCCCTGAACATAATCACTAAGCGCAAAGACGACGCCGATGTAATGTTTAACAGGGAGAGGTTTCCGACGGTTATTAGTCCGCAAGTACAACTTCTAACGTTACACTGACAGTTAGATGCAGTTACTGAATTTACCATAAGTTTAAAACAAATATATTAAAACTGAAGACTTAACAGATGTAGCACTTTCAAAAAAAAAACAAAAAAAAACACGCCTAAACAATCGCATTTATTGTTTAACCCAGTGAGATAACACCGTTGGGCGCTGAATTAAAGACGTAGGGATACATATAACATTAAAAAATAACGCATTTTGTTGACGAGCTATATGGTGAGTCATTAAGTTTAACACGTGAATACAATGTTTGTCCAAAATATCGTATGCCAAATTCCCAAATAAATTAGCAGGCACAAAGCCAACCACACAAGTAAACTCCGCTGCAGCTTAAATTAAACCGTCAGCACGTTTAGCGCTAAATACAAAATGGCACGTTAACTGACAGTAGCTCGCTGGCTAGCAAGCTAGCACAGGCAGTGAGAGGAAGCTAGCGGTAGTTGGGGTGTACTTAGCTACACATCTTGTTGTTTTTGGTAGCTTAAAACGCCCGAAACATGTGAAAAGCTCAAATACTGCAAATCACGACAGTTCACATCAAGTGGTTTGTTCATATAACGTAAATATCCGAAAAATTCTCGTTTTAACCAGTCACGCTAGAGCCTTTTAATTTCACTTAAAAACGGTAGCTAACTTCGTATCCGATTAGCCTCTGAAGTCTACACAAAAGGCAAACTGCCAGAGAACGTCGAACGTTATAGACGCAGTTCTACATGTGCTTTATCAAGATGTAAATCTAATTCATATCTTATATTACACATTAAGAACAAAATTAAACATGGACAGTAAACTATGATACGTCAAAAGTTATTCAAGACGAAATTCTCCTTTGGTTGAGAGTTGTAAGAGTAGTTATTGTTGGACATGTGCTCTCACGGTGGCGCCTGATTCTTTGTTTAAGGATGCATCCGGGTCACCGTGCAGTCACAAGCTCAGGCGTTGCTCGTCCCTGCCAACTGGCAACCAATGTTCAGGAAAGTTTATGCAACTTCATCAACTGTCCCTCGCGTTCCGATTTATTGAACCACGTTCATGCTCATATGCATTAACTACAGGATTATGTCATTATTCAGAGTTTACAAGGAACATTTTAATGTTATCAGATGATTTGACTTCTCGAACGTAAAAGTAATCGCATCCAACTTTCCACCCACGTGTGTTCCATATTAAATAACAAGCGTTTCCACACACAGTTAAGGCTAGTAAAAAGCTAGAATAATTACAAAGAAGTTCAGTCATTTTAGCCAACCTGTTGCGCCCGGGCTGTTATGGAGATAGATAGCCCCCTACCTTTCTCTGCCTCATAATCCTTACGAGCCATGTCTGCAGACGTTGAGCTTCAGGTGTGATAACTTGATTCCAAAATCTTAAGGTATAGACTAACCAAAGTGCAGCTTATATTCACGGTTTAACTTCTTTTGTAACACCGGAGACGTGAATTCATTCACATGCAGCCTGCACTTCTCCCGGTCGCGGTGCAAGAAGTGGCGCGACTGTGACGTCCCCAGCAGCCAATGGCATGGCGTCTCTCAGCGGCGAGAGGCGGGATTTCGTGGTGGCGCGAAAATTGCGGGAGATTTCGCGTCACATGACTCGCCAAACTTCCGCCAGATTTTGTCAGGAATGGCGCGAAAAGTAATGATTGGACTTTAAACACTTGAATGTCAACATGGTGGAAATGCACGTTTTAAAACTTCATTTAAATGTTTTTATAGAAAACACGACACACACAGGATACCAAAGCGAACTTTTGAACGTGTCAAGTAGGCTTGTATGTACAAAACTGTTCCAGTTGATTAGTATTAGTGTTATACTGGGTTAATTGGATGAAGCCTGTACAATCAATAAGACCAGAATAAGGATGATTTTAAGATGGCTGCTGTTCATGGAAGTGAAAGTAAACATAGTTATCTTTCTTTCATTGTAATATAGGATGTGCATCTACCGTACTGTACACCAAAATGACCTAATAAGCAGAATCTAGATTCAAGTTACAATACAGATGACTAAGGCCAAGTCGATTATATCTTAATGTGACTATGCATTTATCTAGTTAGACTGTGTCTGATTTAGGGGCAAATTTACACCACTGGTGACGCTCACTTTGCACTCTTCTAAAAGAGACTTCCATCATCACTTTTCCAAATTAAGCAGATTTTAATCAACACTGCATGAACAAGTTCAACAAAAACAAATGGTACCTTCAATAAGTGTGCAAGACATTAGGAACCTGAATTCAAAATGTGGAATAAAGACCTCTCTCAGCTTAAAGTGCTAAAACTAAACACATTATTTAGAACATAAGCTAGATTTTCCTAATATTTAGTTGGAACAGATTTAAAAAATCACAAATTTCATCAGATCTCATAAGTGAACTTGATAAGGGGTATTCAGAGGAACAGAAAGCTCAAACATTTAATGCCAATACAGAAACTCCTGAACATGTGTTGACGAGATGGTCCAGACAGACCTCAGTCAAAAAGCTCATCGAGGATGCTGGCCGAGGTGAGACGTGTGGAAGGCTAAAGAGCAAAAACAGGACAAGGACAGTTTCAGTTTATCAAGCAAACTAACTAAAGTTCAAACTATTGCACTCATCATAAAAAGATGCAGTCTTCAGATCGTAAATATGCTCTATTCTGGCCCAAGAGTCCTGGTCACATTTATAGCGTTAGTCAGTGGTGTGCTTCATGTTTCACATCTATCATGGAGCTGTAGCTCGGTTGAACAGATGTTGAATCAACTGATAACACAAACGTGACAGGAAGCACTATATACAGAATTCAAATGGAACTTTTTCTAAATTAAAAAAAAGGTATAACCAACATGAACCATCATTTTTTGGTTTTACCAGTGTGTACGCAGACTCAGAGTCACTGTCGTAATCTTCAATCTCAGGCTCCTCTTCTCCTGAACTGCTGTTTTTCTCTCTTTCGGAGATGTCGTCCTCAATTAGAGAAAGCCTACGCAGCAAAAACAGAGGTCAACATTTAGTAAAAATATTAAGCTGTGAAAGAGTTTTTTTTTAATTTTTTTTTTTTATTAAAACCTTAGGATGAGCCTTACATGGTGAGGTGGGACTCCAGATCTTCTTGCTCCAAGGCGGGTGTAGTTTGGACGGAAGAGAGCTGGCCTCGCTTGGTGGGTTTCACCTTTCGCATCTGTGACCTTCAGATGAGCTCCATGTTAACTTTGTCTACTGTCTAACTAGAGCAGCTACGTGAACAAACAGAAGTTCAAACTTGAGGAAATTTTACACTTTATTTCAGTGACTGTCTGATCTCAATGCGGCTTTTCCTTGTGCCCGTTATGGTTTATATTAATGTGGAACAGAACACGTTGACCTGCTCTCTGGTAAAGAGACAGAAAGCACTTGACCGAAGGCAACTTGCAGCATTTGGCAGGTGCCGAGTGTCGTATTGAGCAGTAATTAAAAAATTTTAAAAAAAAACAGCTTACCCAGAGGAGAACTCATCCTCTGACTCTAGCTCAGTTAAACCACTGCTGGCATCAGACATTGTGACTCTGGATTTCTTGGCGGGCGGCTGCTTGGTTGGCAGTTTCTGGACAGTGGAGGTGAGGGCAGGAGTGTCAAGATGGCTGTGGATACTGCTTCTCTCCAACCAGGACGCTTTGGTGGTGCTGGACTCTGAACCTGGAGGAGACAGAAGTCATTACAGAAGACGACTGTATCAACTTGTGACTGTACCTTATAAAGCATAAAACCAACTGAGACACTTCCAAAAATAAGTGAGAATGTAAGACCATTTTCAGTTATAATAAACCATTTAAGTCGCACACTCAGTAATAATACCAAAACAATAATCGGTTAAAGCTTCTGAAATGTCAGGCTTTTCCTTTTTTTCCTTCATTGTACATCACTGTAAGTATAAAGTTTGTGAATGTGAACAGATGGCTGGACATGACACAGTATTTGAGGGTATCACTTATACATATATATAATACATGTTTTTATCAAATGGGAAGAAAAACTGAAAAAAAAAATAGAATAACAAAAAGACAAAAGTCAGAATTCATCATATACTTGAGTATCATTTAAGTACTATTATTAATATGCAAGTTATATCCTTAGTGTATTTTGTGCTTCACCATGAGCAGCAGATCTCCTGCGTTTGGCAACAGGGGTGTTGTGTGAGGCGGTGGCATCGCCTCCCTCCTGCTCTCTGGACTTGGATGAAAAGCGAGACTCCAAAGAGCGCAGATACAGTCTAACTGACGGCCAGGAGAGGGCGGCAGGAGGACACTCGGATTGCATAAACTCAGATCTGGGAGGGGATGAAAGCATGACAGGAGATGAGGACAAAGACTAGGGAAGCCTTTAATGTTTCATCTTATACATTATGGACCATCAAATTCAAACAAAAACCTTAATATTTACACTAGTTATGTGACAACTTTGAGGCTGCAGAAATAAGTTAACAGTTGCTCTTTCTCCAAGCTCATAGTTGGAACAAGGAAAGCAATAATTCAATAAGAATATATAAATTTGAACATGTTTTGCTTAATAGGCATCAATAGAGACATCCCCTAGGAAACTGGCACTAGATTCAAACAAGTTATTATCATTGTCTGAAAGGAGATTCAATGAATGAGAGACAAAAAGCAAACAATGACACATGAGCAGAAAAGCTGCATCGGATGTGGGAGGAACCACGTTTGTGTGGATGGAGATGAGTTTGTGTGTCTCACAGTTGGGCACGGTCCTGCTGAAGCAATTTGAAACTGAACTCGCTGAGGATATCCAAGAAGGCCAGGTTTGGATGCTCTTCCTCTCCCTCCTGCGGTGTCCGAAATGCAAAATGTATACCGTCCCTGATAACAACCACAATATATAAAAAAAAGTCTGTTAGAGCAATCTTTATTTACGTCCTTCAAGTGTAATTTGTCAAGATATCCAAGTTCATATCAAAAAAGGGAAAGAAGCACGTTTCTATTATTTTCTCAGAGATGGAAAACTGCCTTTTAAAACGCCATAAAAAATGTAAGAAAGCTATCAAAGTACAATCAAAATAAACTGAATTTAGAAGGTCACAGCAGGTCTGGTCTTTAAGAAAAACGTGTTACTGACATGTGGAGGGCCACCAGCGGTTTGCGGACACGATGAAGATTGATGCCAAAGCTCATGGCAAGCCTTTTGGCCAAGTCTCTAATCTCAGAGAGATCCTGCTGGCTGTGGTCCTCTGTAAGCATCTCTGAAAACAGCTGAACACACACAGACATGACTTTACATAAACATGTTGCATGAACTGCACGGTAAACTGATCGAACCCTTCCAGAAAAGGGGTGGACAAGTTCCAGCGGTTTTCAGGTTGGCTCAGCTGCCACGTCAGAGTAGTCCCAGCAACAGTTGTGATTATACAAAAATATATATATATATATCTCTGTCATTTAAACTCTTAAAAAAAAGACTATTTGTTGGAATGTTAAGCCGAAATGTGCAGATGGTGAGCTGCAAGCACGATCCTCTGGAGCAAATAACATCATCTGAAGGTCATGACAGCTCATTTGTGGACACTGACAAAGACAGGGTATTTTGATGATAAAAACTACTATGTGAGAGTCACACATTGAAATGTCAACCACACTGACAAACATCTGTTAGACTTAGACTGCCGTTTCTGTTCCCTGCAAAGATTCTAATCTCATGGGGAGACCATTAATCCTCAAAACAACGGAATGCCGACAGTGATATGAGTTGTAAATGCCACACTTCCACATGTGACGCACATTCGATTAAAACCGACATGCAGCAGGGTAACATGCACAGCTGAGTCGCGCTACAGTTAGATTTCAACAAGGGCTGGGCGATAAAACGATAACGAGGAGAAGTTATTCCTCGATAGAAATATGAAACATGGTCGATATACATTTCGATAGATTATATTCGTCCATCTTTAGACACACAATACGAATAGCCAATGACAACGAGAGTTGCGCCGCGCTGAACAAATCACGTGGCTGGAATAGAGCCATGCCAGCAGCTAGTCGTGGCCCGTTTGTCTGTGCGGCTGCAGCCATATAAAAAGAGAAAATGAGTGTTCCCTCAGAAGAAACGCCGAACATACAGCCCAAGGCGTAAGGGATGACACTGTTGATAAGAAGGGCCCAAAAAGTTCAGTGGTGTGGAGGTATTTTGGTTTTTTGAAGTCCGACACGAAACAGAGTAGTGTGCACTGCAAATTATGTGGAGCACATGTTCCGACAAAGATGGGGAATGCCACTAATCTCTTTCATCACCTGAAGCAGCACCAACCGTTTGAGAACGTAGAATGCAAACTTTTCCAAACAGCCTGGAACAAGTGCTAATCTTCCCCCAATAACAACGCCTGTGCAGCAGCAACAGAAGACCATAGAGTCTGCTTTATCCAGCGCCAGGCCGTATGACAAAAAAATCTAAGAGCCATCGTGCTATTACAAATGCAGTAGCTTATTGTGTGGCAAAATACATGGTACCAATAGGCACAGCGGAAAATAAGGGGTTCAAGTGGATGCTAAAAGTTATGGTACCGATATATATCAATATCCAATGATATAAAAAAAATATATATATATTGTGACTTTTTAGGTGTGGCTGAATTCACTGCACAGACACGCTGTGTTTAAGGCACTGAATGGAGAAATTTGTCAGATGACGCTGCAGTTTTAATCAGGATTATATTCGTTTTACCATTTGAACAAAGAGATGCAGACAGATGGGATCTGTAGCATGTCAGTCTAGTTGCATATATGCAGGAGTGATTCGAGCCCGATTTTAAAAAGCCTGATTTGTTCAACTGCATTCTAAAACAATTTGTCTTATATCCCCCCCTCTGAGTGTCAAGCTAATGTCGTCATTATGGAAACAAGGGCTTCTCATTTGGCAGCTGCACTATCCTCGCGTCTCTTCCATGGATTGGTCACAACCCTGAGGTAGAATATCAGATGTGAAGACGAGATGTGAGCCATTGAAGATTGACTGCTTTGAGACGGATTTGGTACTTTTACTCCCAATGAGCTGTGTGTTGCTGTCATTGGAAGGTCTTATCCCAAACTTCCTGTTGTTTTCAGAACATCAGAGTGCATCTTTACCTGACTTCCCTCTTTCTGCACCCCTGCTGCAGACCTCCCACACCATGCCATGGAGGCACTCCTCACAGTTTGAAAACATCAGCTCAAGAACAGAAATATCCTGGTGAGGTTAAATGCACACCTGCTGTAGGCTCAGACAGACAGTCTTGGCACTCTGTACCGGGCTGATGAGCTTGCTCTTGCTCACAGTCTCTTTAATGATGTCACCAAAGTCTTTAAAGTACTGGAGAAAACCAGAAAAGGACAAAATGTCAATCTCATTGATTAAAAACACAGGATGAACGTCTGAAAACATAAAATAATCCACTCCATTCTCGTCATCTGTGCTTCTTTTAGCTACTGTTCTGACTCATTCTCAGCACCTCACAGGCTCTAAAACAGATTTGATCATCCTTCTCCACTCTCTAACACATCCTGTTCATCATTAAATCTTTAATCAACCCTTTCCTTTATTCATTACGCATTTCACAGACCCAAATAATAAAAAAACACTAAACTATCCAACATTTTACCACACTCCTATGTACACAGCTGCTCATAATGTGAATATGCTGGGCAAATGAAGCTGGACGTGCACTCCACCTTGCTGTAGTGCTTGAAGACATTGGTGGCAGCACTGAGGTCCAGCACCCCGTAGATGACAAGCTTACAGTAGCCAGCCAGCTGATTGCGCTTCCTCTGAAGAACAATCATCTTTTTCTCCTCAGCCTCATCTAAAAATAAGAGCCAAGTTAGAGGATGGAGGAATAACCGGCCCTTAGTTATGTTTAAAAATGCAGAGGCAGAGAGAAAGAATTCAGGTATCTTTAAGGTACAAGCAAACAGAGCATGTGAGCACATGACATGGGGTGGCTGAGTCAACAGATATATTTCAGGGGCGTTACCAGAACATCATGAAACACAGAAAAAAGAAAGAACTATTAACTACAGAAAAAGACTCTAAACAAGACATCAAAAACTATATGCACTTGAGAGTAGAGTCCTCTAGAAGATCTCTAACAGTTACAAATGAGCTATTCCCAAAACATTACACATCAACAAGAGCAAGAAATGTGTTAGCAATGTTCATACACTGAATGAAGCTGCTTCAGGAAAACACCACATTTCATGCAAACATTTATTTAGAGGAGGTGTCATATTATCAGTAGGTGTAAAAATACCATCGAGCTCAACATCTTCGGTGTCGCTGAAGATGTAGTCCAGAAGGAAAGCAGCCAACTCGGAGCGCAGAGAGTCTGACGGCAGGTGCACCAGTTCTTGGAGGGCAGGTTCAGAGCGGACTGAGTTTGCACTGTACAACAGCAGCAGGTCGCACAGCAGCTCAAATGCCTTTGGATGGAAGGACAAAACTCATGACATTTGAATGTGACTGATGTAAAATTCAGATTCATGCAAGGGTGTAGGAATAACTTTAACATTGGGGGTGTACACACACACACACACACACACATTGGAAACCTGACAGATATAAAAACAATTTTTGGGTGGGACTAATGCACCTGTCTCCAATATGGGGGGGGGGGGGACATCACCACCACCACCACCCACCTATGAGTATTTCTTTGTCTCTTACATTATCTGTATATTGTCACTGGTAGGTTTACATATATTCATTTTAGCAGCAGATCATTTGTTTCTTCATTTCTGACACTTAAAATAGCAATTTTCAACTTCTTTGTAAAAGATGACATGAATACACTATTAATTAGCATGAGGGCCACTGCTCTTGCCTGATCTCTTATCTCAGCCTTGTCCAGAGACAAACACGTCTGACAGATTCTGCAGAAGGAACGCACCTCTTTCTTCAAACGCTTCAGCTCCGCCTGAGAGAGAAGGTGAAATGATCAAATAATGAGGTCTAAGGCTAAATCATGGATATTTGTCCAAATCCAGAGGTGAATTATATTAGTGACACCTTGAATCACCTTTGCCATGGGATGCCCTTTAATTTGAGCGTAATGAGCATTAACTGTCCTTTAATGTAACAACCAGTAAATTAACCAGCGCAGTTTGTCCACAGTTAATGTCTTTAAATAGATAAGGATGTGACTTCAAGTGACTATTTAAAAAGAAGGCAAATGTTAAAAACCAACAAGAATGAAAATAATTACATGAAGAAGAGATATGTATTTGTTGATGAGGCTGCATTATGCAAAAATGACATGCTGTTTGTGTGAAAGTGAGAAGAAAACAGCAGAAAAACAAAATGAGCACAAAATGGTTAAATAGTAAATACAAGACTAAATTAAATACCAACGCAGAAAGATAAACGGTAGGAAAAAGCATGAAGCAGTGAGAAATAAACATCTGAGCGTCACTGTGGGCTCATTGTAACAGACTGTTGGCGTTAAGTGCCTGCTGGTGACGCAGCTGGTGAATTGTTGGACAACACAGACAAGATGAGCTCCACAAGCAGCCAGGAAGCCACAAACACAGACACCACGGGTTGGCTGTGATGTGGCAGTCATGGTGAAAGCCCGAAATGTGTCAACTGGCTGACCTCATGCAGGTAAGTCGATAGGATCAAGATTCAAATTACACTATTTAAAAATAATTAATAAGCAAAAGGTTTGATTTAAAGAACAAGCACCTCATCCGGCTTGGAATTGACCACATTCACTTTGGCCCACATCAGGTGAAACGCTGCACACTTCAGAGTTGAAACCATGAGCTGAAATTACACACATAAATTAAAATGAGCTTCCGTACAGATTCGGTGCGGTTTGCAAAACATGAATTATCTACAACTTAGAAGTGGTTTGATACAAATGTAACATACCAGTAATTAATCCTGTTTGCAAAGCGTTTACATGAAGCTGTAGAATATACATTGCCCGTCCAAAAAAAAAAAAAAAAAAAGTTGCACTAATGTTTTGTTGGACTGCCTTCACTTTGATTAAAGCACATATTCTCTGTTGCATAGTTTATACAAACTTCTGCAACATCACAACTTTTATTTTTGTCCAGAGTTCTTTTTTAAGATCTTGTAGTGATGATGGGAGAGTCGGACCGCTGCACATAGCCTTCTCCAGCACATCCCAAAGATTCTCAATGGGGTTCAGCTCTGGACCCTGTGGGGGCCAACCCATGTGTGAAAATTATGCCTCATGCTCCCTGAACCACTCTTTCACTATTTGATTTCCTCTCTTCTTACCCAGGATTTCCACCGGGGATGTAAGGGTTGCGTAACGGCTGTTCCGCGGTCACCGTTGCTGATCGCTGCCACGCTAGTCTATGAGAGTGTACCCACCGCGTACTGCTTAGTTTATACTCCTCCATAACGTTGACAGCGTCGACGTGACGTTGTCATTGAGCATTCAAAGTTCTGCGTCGAGGGAACACATTGCTCTGCAATTCACCATGCCACAAGGGAGGTGTGGCTGTGTGTTTGTGTGGTTTCAGCGGTTATAGCCGAATCCTTGCTTTTTCTTCTGGTCAGAATAAAACAATGACAACCAGGGTGGAGCAGCTGTATTTGCAGTCGGAGCTCATCAATGTTGAAGAACAAATGCTTATATTGACAGTGTTGAAGCGCAGGCGACAGGGAAGACGTTTGCGGAGGTGCTCTGTATGACCGGTCGAGTCTGGGAACGGGGGAATTTACAACACTGGTTCACCCACTGAGGGACTTGGATGAACAAATGCACTTTCGATACTTTCGAATGTCAACGGGCCGATTTGATGAGCTTCTTTGCCGTGTACAGCCATTAAGACCGGAAAAAGCAACTGCCGGAAATTACATTCTGAGCGGTCCGTGTCTATGCAACATGTAGTTAGAATTTTTTGGACGTGCACGTCAGGCTACGGCGAACTACGCTTAACATCTTATCATTCCATTGCACTTCTATTCTTGACGGAGCTGCTGCTGAAACAAAGCAGATTGCACCAGCACAGGAAATCTGACACAGAATCAACTAAATAAACTTCCGCCCTCTTCCAAAATAAAACTACAATTACACAAATATAGAAACTGACTAGCACGCTTGGTCAGATCAACAGGTTCTTCTGCGTCGGAGAAGCACATTAAGCTGTTTGTTGTTGTTGTTTCCTTGATACACACAGTTTATCGAGGGATCTCGCCGTCTCGCATACGTTCCAGATTATCGTGGGATTTAGCGATCTCGCGTGAATACGGCTGGCTCACAAGCCAGCACTCTGCTGCCGTTAGGCAGAGGACGGAACAAAACCATGGCGCAGCTGTTATGTCCCCGGTGGAAATCCTGGGTTAGCCCGATGCGCCCATCACTCTGGAACAGGATTTCAGTATTGCAGGATGGAATTGAATGTAATTATGAAGTAATTATCCAATGGGATGCTCTTAACTGTTTGTTTAGTTAAATACATGAAGTGACTTTTTTTTTTCTTTTTTGGACAGGTGGTGTACATATACTGCGGCATATGACATTATACTCCTATATATAACAGTGTATATGATATATAAACACTTCTTTCTTTTTGCATAAAGTTTGCAGTTCAGTTTGCATAAACTGACATCTTAAATCAATATTCCCAACCATGCCCCTAAGATATCCAAATATGTCATAAACCTCTGTGTCAAGCTCCAGAGATTCCATACTGCTCTTCAAGAGCAGAAGACACGAATCAAGCAGCTTCCAGCCAGTCAGGTCCTTTGCACTAGAAAAAACACACACAACTCAGTATACTGTAAAGCGCAGAGAGTGCTGTGGCCATGTGCATACTAAGAACTCGCCTGCTCAAGGCAGCAATTCTTTTCAAGGCCATGGCTGCACTGTATAGGTCATCATCATCTGCTGTACCCTAGGGACAAGAACACATACTGATAGTGAGAGAGAAGCTAATACCCACTCTTAGGTTTATACAAAAATAAGCTTTGATTAATAAAAACTTGTATTTAGGAATATTTAACATTGATTTTGTGTTTTGGAGAAAAAAAATCACATCTTTTGGTTATGGGTTAATCAAACAGAGTTCATTTACATATCTGAGTCTAGTAGTTAATCGATTACACCCAAGAATAAATGGTTCAGGTTGGTTCATGGAAAGCCTCCTTACCATAAATAAGGACAATATAAAACAAACACTTCCATCAGTAGAACAAAAAATACTTGTTTTAGTTTGGTATATCTAATAAACTGTATGTTGGTGTGTTTTATAACAAGCTGTATTTGCTGGTATGCAAGTTTCACAGATGCACTCTCCAACCTGCAGCAAGTCACTCAAGTAAGTGCTAAAACATTCGGTCAGGTCGTCCAGCAGCTGGCTGAATGCCAGGTGTGCACGGGAGGAGAAGGTGTAGATCTCTGAACACAGAGTGCTGGCGAGCTGGGCACAAGCCTGCAGCACAGCAACCTCTGTGTGCTTCTCCACAATGCCACATATCTGCGACAGCAGCAAATCCAGATGCTGAAAGGGAGAGAAGAGGGCGATGGAGAACAGAAAATGCAGAATATGGAATAATCCCTTTGGATGGTTTCTATAAAAGTACCAGGTTTGCTCACTTGAGCTAGTAGCTCAGTTCAGCATGACCACAGGGTCCCTGAAGATCTGTCTTTGTTTAGCTCTTTCTTAATCAAATCTTTCAAAACCTGGCTGGATCTTATTTGCCCTCACCTTATCTTTGTCTAATGTTATTTTTTTCAAATGTTCAAATATTTCAGGACAGAAACCAACAAACATTTGTTTTCTTAAGGCGTGTTCACACCAGTAGCATTTTTTAGACCCAACAGATGCCTGATAAATATAGATGACTCTGACAGGAGGGTTCCTCTGATGTAAATTTTGTGCCAGAAACAGCAAACCACCATAACAATGTTGTGTTTGGCTGAATGTGCTCAGAGTTCAAGAAGGCTGTATATGGTAGTATTTTCTTCTAGTAACTTCTGTAAACGTATAAAGTTTGTGTTTTGCACATCAAGTCTTGCTGAAAGGTGGTTCAATGCTTGTACAAAACCGTCATAAGCTACATGACTTCTCTGTTTAAAAGCACAACGCAAGTTTGAAAGCAGAGAATTGTGTGCTGTATGTTTTGATGTTTTAGATCCATGCTTCATTTATATTTT
Source organism: Leuresthes tenuis (assembly GCF_036924035.1). Lineage (NCBI taxonomy): Eukaryota > Metazoa > Chordata > Actinopteri > Atheriniformes > Atherinopsidae > Leuresthes > Leuresthes tenuis. The sequence goes on along the minus strand of NW_027325365.1, from coordinate 9,235,103 downwards.
AGTCAAGGTGTACCAGACTCTTGGTTGGTGTGCAGTGTTAACACGTTCACAATGTATAGCCTATAATGTAGATATACTGCATGGGAACAAATACTTCACATTCTTTATGGCATCATTTCTGAACAGATTTTATTATAAGCGGTTGATCCTCCTTTATGTTGATCCTCCAGATCTCAGGCTCTCTCACCTTTTCCAGCCACTGAGTGCTGCTGTACATCTCCAGATCAAAGTGAAGGGGAGCTTTGAGAAGGAGGCTCACTTTTCCTGCATCTGCTGAGTACTACAGTTTGGTAAAAACACAAACACTGCATCAAACTTTATGTGAAATGGCCCAAAAAAAGAAAAGAAAAAAGAAAGACTTGAAATTAGGTGAACCTTGGCGAGCAACTGTGGCAGAATGGGGATGAAATGTGTGGTGATGCGACTCCTGTCTTGTTCCTGGATCTTCTTATCCTTCAGACTTAGGATCTAGTCTCATTTGAACATCCAGCAAACAGTAATACATGTAAGCAGACAAAAGAATTAAGATATAATCAGCAAATGTGTTTAAATTAATGTCCATAAGTCAGGTTGAAAATATATTTAGTGTCCAAAACAAGCAAAATAAAGCTTCTCCACAAGATTTTCAAATAAAAACAAAATAATTCCATTCACCCCTTAGCTCTACTCTTCCATAAAACATAAATTACAGAGGATTACGTATGCACTTGTCACCTTTTTGCCTTGACTTCTCCCGACAGGTGGGGTTGCCTGCGATGCCTGTCTGATGGCACATATCATAAGCTCTAAGAGTGCCCCCTCCTCCTCATACATCAAACCTGACAAAAGACGCAGAGACAGGAGCATACAGCTGAGACAAAGCGGAAGCAAAAGGAGGATGATGCCAAGCTGAAAAAGAGCCAGGCATCATAATATGAAGTATAATGCTGTGTTTTTGTTGAGCTGACACCGTCTGATCTTGTCCCTCACCAGCATCCTGTAGCAGTAAAGTTGTCATAGTCTCCCAGTCTCTCAGCTCAGATCCTACCACAGCCCACAGACTGTCCACCAGGTACGCCCCGTGCTCATGGAACTGTAAAGAGTGTGGATGCTTCAAAATGACCAAACACTGATGTGCTTTTAAACTTATTTTACCCATAATGAAAGGTCCACATTTGACAATATGTACTAATAAGTCAGAATGTTACAATTACAAACAAGATCTCCTGTCTTTTGACTGGTGTAACATTTTACAGTCAGTGTTCGAATCAGTTTGAACACTGACTTTCATCATTAAAACATAAGGGGAAATACATTTCTTAAATTAAGTCATACTATGCAAAATTTATGCGGAGATGACAGAGACAGATTAGGAAAAGAGGAGACAAAGAGCAGACTGAAATACTACCTCACTCTGAATGTAGAAGGAGATCAGGATTTGGAAAAAGGCTGCATTGTTGCTTTTGTCATTCCATTCCTTGTCGCTGGCTATCACACTTTTTAGCCTGACACACACACATACATACAAAAAAAATCTAATTATTTGAGCCAAAAATGAGTATTTACACAGAGTGGATTCCTTAACAAAGAGAGCTACTTAAAAAGCAAATAAAATGTACCCTATGTTTTAAAGTGAAAGAGATTATGGTTTTATTCCCTACCTTTGTGGGAATTAACTCAAAGATTACAAAAGAATGTTCGGGATATTATCTTAAAAATAATAAGGCTCTGATATTTCACTTCCGGTGGAGTCTCAGCGATGAATCGATAATGCAACAAATCAAGCAATCAAACAATAGTTTAAGGTCTTTCAAAGTTTTCTTTGAACAGTAGCTGCTTTTTCACTCATTTTTAGCACAGTCTTCCTTCCTGAATATGATCAGAGAACTGTCTTTGTTTTGCTTGTGAAGTCTCTTAATAGTGACCCATGAATCATTCCAAAGATAAACACAAGGGACAACCATTCTGTGTATCTGAAGGATGAAAACGTACTTGCTGCATAGGAAGGCGCCAGCTGCACATGCCAGGCCTCGGTGTGAAGCGTAAACCAGGGGATAGATGTGGCCACACTCCTCCTCCCTGAGGCTGTCCTCTGTCCTCCTATCAATGTGAGGGTCCAGACAAACTTGTCATTTTAGCTATGCACGTTAACTAAACAAGGAAGAAAACATTAAGCCGTTGAACACTGTGGATGGTCAGGATGTTTATTCTCCTATTCTATCCTGCTGACTCAATGTGGATTTATGAATTTTCCTTAATAGTAAGGAAAAAAAAAAAAAGGAAGAAAGAAAGAAATCTTTGAGGTATGATTTAAAAGACATTTAGTAACCAGCAGTGTGTTGAACCATCTAATTTACACTCAGCAGTGTAAGATTTCATCAAACATGAGATCATAATTCCTGCCCTGAGTCACTAGTGACGGTCATGTTTACAAGTAATTGCTTTCCTCGGGGGTCTTGGAGAGTTTATCACTAATGGATCTGACCTCAAGACTAACACCGTCCATATAAAGCAATGTGACACATACGCTGAAAACTAACAACATAAGCAGAATCAGAGAGCAGTTTCAATAGTCTTACACTGCATTTTAATTGGACTTTATGCAAATATAGCTGCAAATTACATTTGTAATCATCCAATAATTAGAAAATCTACTACATTCATGTAAATTTAACACAAAATTACAGACCTTAAAATATAAAAATTAGGAAATCTACTATATTCGGTTATGTTTTGATCTCCTAAAATAAATTCCAAAGAACACAAAGAAACCATCACAGACAGAGAAAACCCTCACTGTTGGATCATCAGCAACAGATTGACCACTTCGACTGCCACGTCTGAGTCTTTGTCCAGCACCATGCTGAGAATCCTTTCCTAAACACAGACGCACAGACATTCAGTTATGCACTGTAACACACACAGACAAGTGTACAATCATGCCAGCAGACAAACGCACATGAATAATGTGCAGACATGCATAAATGTACCCACACACACAGATGTGTGTATGCATACACACACACACCACTGATTAGGCAGTAAGCCATGGCATAAAGACTATCTATCTGCGGCAGCACATGTGTTTGAGAAGGGCTTATTATCCATCAGTAATTGGCAGCAATTAGCACAACCAGACACATGCCCAGACAAAGGATGGGACCATAACAACAAACAGGAATGGTGAAAGAAAAAAAATTGAAAAGGCATGGAAATGTAAGTGGCAGGGGGGGCACGAAAAAGTGGGAGGGGAGACACAGACAGGCAACAAAATGGAAACAATACAAAAAGCTGAAACAATAGATTAGAGACAGATGCTGAGACAGACAGACAGGCAGGCAGACAGACAGTTAGGAAAAAAAGAGGGAAAAACCAGGCATTAAATGAGGCAAGAGTTCGTCCAGAGGGATGCCTCACTTTAAATCTGTTGGTGAAAAGCTCCAGGCGGCCAATGAATTCCTTCTCTTGGTACAGACCCTGCAGGGCACGCACACACTGCAGACGCACTGGACTTTGCTGAGGGAAACACAGAAAACAAAGAACTCGAACACACTTTCTAGAACCCGCACGCAGACTGATGCTTGAGTCTGTTCATAGTGTACATTTCTCTTGTTCGTTGTCTGTTTGAAAGCAGGATTATGCAAAACTACCAAACTTAGAAAGTTGGAATGCGAGCAAAGGAAGAAGCATTCAAATTTTGGTGCAGTTTGGGATCACTTCAAATTAGATCACTTAACACTGCAAAATACATCAGTGGCTTTGTCCATCCTGCCTGTAAATATGATGTAGTACGATAAAAATCAATGCATTTCTGTATTCGTTGCCATCCTGCAGAGAGCTTCAGACAGACAGCTGCTGCCATTGTAATGCATGCTGCTGTCCACTGAGAATATAGGAATGACCTGATCGTAACCTGTGGTTTCCACCAGGTCTGGCTACATCCCACTCTGTGTGCAACATGACCACCAGAGCGTCGACACCTCTCAAATTATGTTTGTGAAGATGCGCTGCACTCAGTTAATATGCATCCAGTCTGTTTTTGACAGAAGCCGAATCAAAGCGCACAAAGCAAATGAGCTGTAAATCAAATCAGACACAGGCTTAACAAAATGAAACACCTTGTGCCGACTCCCCAACAACAACAATACTTTTTTATAAGAACAACATGAGGGAAGACAAGGCATGGATTTTGCAGTGTAAGCTGAGAAAAGTAGTGATGACCTAACATCAATTCATAAATTGCCTTTAATGATTGAGACTTGTATTACTAAGAAGGCTACTTGTGAAGAGCCATGTATGCTGTGTAATGAAAGAACAAAACAAGCTCACAAATGAGACACTATCCCAGGGTTTTGTCTTCTATTGTTGTGTCCCATGAATGCATGTTAACCTTGTCATGCAGGGTCCATCCCAAATATTTAAGACATCCATCATTAAGGAAGTCCTCGGGGTCCGTTTTCAGCCAAAGGCCCAACTCCAAAATACACGATGCACGGATCTCAGGCAGTCTGTCGCGGTATCGATGTACAAACACACCACGGAAAGTAGCGTTCATCATGGAAGAGAGCTCCTCTCTGTTCTCTCGTAACTACAACATGCACACAAAACCAGATGCACTTAAACCCAAAACTACAGTTAAAAAAAAACAGTGAATAAATCAGTAACCTCAAAAGTCAATGTCTGTTCTTATCATAACTCAAAATGTTTGATGCACTTGTTAGAACTAATAGTGTTTTTGATTGTTGAGAAGAAAAATAATAACTGTGTTTTTCACCCTCCCAAGACATCTGACTCTTCAAAACTATAGGACTGATGACAAACAGAAACCTAGCCAATACCATTCAGTTTCATATCACAAGGTGCTGTAACAACTGCATGAGGTTGAATTAGCAATGAAAAAGTTGAAAGTGAACTTAAAGAACATTTGAAACTAAATAAAAAAAAAATAAAAATCTTGTGTCCAACAGCAAAATATTGACACTTCAGTTTCACTTGAGTACATCGAAGATATTTGTTTTTGCACTTTGCGTCCTTTGTAACATTTCCCCTCCAAGATATTTATTACAAAGTTGACATCACTGCTTTAATGTCAGACCCTACATACTTAGGTCAAAGTGGTTGTGTCTCTGTCGTTAGGTCTGCTTTTGTGTGCATTCATGCGTCACCTCACTGATGGTGGCCTGCAGCTCCTCCAGTCGGTCAGAGGCTCTGTTATTTGGCTGCTTGCTTTTCTCCAATTCATATTGCCTCTGGGTGGTCTGCAGCTGAACAGACACTGTCACAGCTACTTCCACCAACCCCGTCATCAACTTCATGGCTAACAGAGGAAAAATAAGAAAAAATACACAGAATGAAAGAGTGACAGAACTACACATAAGCAAGAATTAATCTGATTTACAACTTTGTTCGTAAGATTTCCTTAAACAAACGCATATTCTAAACAGAAATGACGGAGAACTATACTAAAATCCAAGTTAAATGTCAGCTGAACTCAGTTTGTGCTACCAAACAGAGGAAGAAAAATAACACTTTGGTATGAATATTACAAGCCTCTATTTTTCTTTGTCTCCACTTTGCATTTTATTCACCTTGCCAACTAATTCCTTCAGACCTCTCTTTGTTCTTCTTTAGTATATGGCCAAGTTGACAGATTTTGTGTTTTCTAGTTCAAACTTTAGTTTCAGCCCTGTGAACACTACTTACAGTGAAGGGGAGCCTTCACTGTATTGCTCTCTAAAACAATCAGAGTAAACATGTTGGATGTGTATTTTCTGTGAAGCATCATTTCAATTGCTTGCTTCAGATCTGCTAACTAAGTGGAAACACAGCTCATGGTTAACTAAACAAAAAGTTGACCTTTATCAGAATGTGCATGCATTTCTATTTAGTGCATTGTAATGGACCAATGGGCTTACCCAGCAGGGTACTGGTGTGTCTGAAGGCTCGGACCTGGGAGTCAGACATGCCAGTGAGCAGAGCCAGCAGTGAGGGGAAGAGGAATTCGTCATAAATGAGGCTGTTGCGGCAGGAGCGCACCAAAACCAGAGCAAACTCACAGATTCCAGCTTTGAAACGCTTCATCTGAGGACCTACAGTGCTTAGAGGGTAGTTCACTGAATCCTGACAGAGCGAACAAACAAAACAACAACAATCAGACAAAGAATCAATCAGACATGTTTTCAACTCTCTACAATCTGCCTTGTATGGTATAAAGAGACAGATTGCCTGAGGTTTATTTTGCTAATGCCAAAAACATCAGTGGAAAACCAAAGTGATTAACTCATTAATGCGTTCATTTATCAGTATTCGATTTTAATTAGCATGTTCCATCATGCTGTGCCTCATCCTTTAGAGCATAATCTCTAGGGACACGGATATGCGAGTTTCTAAACTAATTCCAGCAGGATTAAGTCTACAGAGAACACAGACAAAGATACAAACTCACGGTACAAATAATGTTTATTTTCAGGACACATTTGTCTACATCTGAACTATTGTTTTCCTTCTCTCTCACCTCATTGAACTCCTTAGTTAGTGTGCTGATAATCTCAGCATTCTGCATGCTGTCAAACATATCTCTGCTAACCACACCTAGGGAAGAAAAAATAAAATAAAAGCAGAACCCCCACAATGGAATTTAAACAAAATCGAAGCCTAAAAACACAATTTACATCACATGACTTCACACTTTCATTCCACTCATTAAATGTCAACATTGCTGTCATACGACAGAGGATTAACACAGCACCAAGATTGTATTTGAGCATATGTAGCAGGAGATCAATACCACAGATGATTGCCTGAGCTAAAATTGGAAAAATAATCATCCCAACTTTGACCCCCACCCACAAAGACCCATCTCCTGGCCTCCCTCTTGACCTCCAACCTTTGCATCCGCAGGACTGAACAATGAAGTTGATGAGCACCAGCATCCCCGCCTCTCGGCTCTGTTTGTAGTTGTCCAGCCACTCGTCCACCACCGTCTTAAAGATTGACAGGGAGAGAGCAGCCAATAAGAATGCTGCACAAAGATCAGAGCGCAGATGTATAGAATTCAAATGCACCACCATTATGGATTTCAGCTTTAGCCTGTAAATCTCCCACTATCTATGCATATTTTTTGTATGATGCATGCGTGTCTGTACACACCACCCTTCCAGTGCACTTATTTCTATTCCAGTTTTATTCACCAAAGCCTTTACATGATAGTCATTACTGCATCATAGTCAAACGTTGAAATACTGTTAACCATATATTTCCTTCCTTTTTTTTATGAGGACCCTTTTAGTCTTTATCCAGGAGAGACTGAAGAAACTGGGATGGACGAAGGCTGTCAGTCATTGACCATGCAATCCAATGAAAGGGCTCTTTCCTCTTTGCGTATCAAAAGCAATTCTTTAGGTTCACATCAGTCAGCCACTGACAGCACATGATAACCTCTCTCATTGTCAGCTTGTTTTACTTCTCATTGTATATGCCTCCTTCAGCACCTCCCTCCTTTCATGTGTTTATCTCTATAGTTACCTCCCCCCTTCCCTGCATACTCTTTAGCTTAAAGATTGCTCACCACCATGGCACTCTTTCCTGAGCAGACAGCGTCATAGATATCCTTTGCACTGATACCCTGGTTCCTTCTTCCCGCTGGTCTAGGAGAGACCTGTCTGGATGTCCCCTGAGAGAGTGGCTGCTGCTGCTGCAGGGAGGGGTCTGGAGGACAGGGGACAGAGCTGCTACTGGGGATGGATGTCAACCTCAATGCAGCGTTGCGTCTGGGTCTCTTGGGTGGCTTGACATGAAAGAGATTTATTTAGGGATTTGGAGAAAATTGATGTAGTCAACTGAAATGGTAGTAACCATGACAAGATGAAGGGCAGGTTCTATTGTGTGCATCTATCACAGTATTGCAGTTATTTTCAAAACAGTTCTTAATTCTTGATCTTTTACAACAACCGAAAAATGACTAAGAATTATGCATTTCCCTTCATTACCATAAAAATGTCTAATCTTAACAAGATCACAGGTCTGATCTATCCCTTGACTATATGAATAACATCTAAATGAGTGGGAGGAATTTCAGAGAGAATAGAATTTACCTGAGACCCAGGCGCTGCCTGTTTTCTTCGCTTTGAGGCTTTCATCTGAGCGTAGTCGACACTATCAGAATCTGAGGAGTAATCCAACTCCTCAAGACTGATGGAAAAGAAAAACAACTCAGCATCAGAAAATTCTTATTATGAAGACTATTAGGAGCGCAGCGCTTGGCCAGAGATTGTTGGTCAGATTTTAATTCGACAGTTGCATTACAAACTTGCTCACAAAGCCATCCATTAAACAGTGCCCGAAGTTAACAAGCCATACAAAAAAAATCTTGATGAACTTCTTAAAGTTTTGTTTTGAATAAAAATGTGAGGTTATAGTTTCGGCTCTAACCATTACAGTATAACACAGTGTGAGTTTTAACTTCTCACATTTTAGTTAATTTCTTCCATGTTGATTTCTGAACTAAAGTGCAATTAATAAATACCAGGCTGTGTGAATATATGTCCACACAATGGTGAGGTCGTACTGAGACTTCATGATGGAAATATCTAGCTTTAAGTAGCCTGCTACAGATTCAGAACATAAGTTTGGCCTACTTCACCTGTCTAAGACTGACCTTCCACTTGTCATTTTGGCTAAGAGGAGGTACCAGGGATCATGAGATGATTCTGGCTGCCTGGATAGCGGTTTTTTTTCCCACCGAAGAGAGCAACTGTGTAGAAGCGTAAACAAAATTTATGCTAGCAACAAGCGAGGAATTATTCCCCGATTAACTTCACTGGCATTAACAAGCTAGCTAGATGAGTATTACAAGAAATTAATGTAGTTACAACTCTTTAAAAGATAACTGCCTTGTGAAATCCGCGGCCAAAAGTTTTCTGGCAAAACATAAAACAGGTACGACAAAATGTTAGCTTAGGAAGTGCTGTTCATTAATGGATCTTGCGGGTTACTGCCTGTCAGACGCTTCAATGGATGATACAATCTTTTTAGAAACTCTATTCAGCTCACCACTACAAGTAAAGCTAACTAATAACAACAGTTTACAAGTTAATTAGAGCATTTTTACCCCTTACGAAGACTTAACGTCAACCAATTTTTTTTTTTTACAAATTTTTCCCCCCAATTTTTTTTTACCTTCTTCGTAAACCGAAGAGAACCAAGGGCGCGCGAACGAATGATAGTTTTGGATTGGCCTGCGCCTGCTTTGAGGAGAAGATGATTGGTCCTTTCCAGAAAACTACTTCATGGCCATTGGTCAATCCCAAATTAACCGTTGCTGGGTCTTTCAGTGCAACACCATGTTTTAACTACGATACAGCTCATTTATTAGTTAGTGCGTTTTGAAATTTTATTCAATTATATATATTTTTTTATTGAGTTAAATCTAATTATTTTTTTCTTAACAATAACTATCATTTAATGTACTCTGAGTTTAATCTTAGAAACAGTGTCTACCTGACCAGTTTTTAGCCCCCTGATGTGGTCCCCTCAATGGGTCCACACCCCGCTGACGTGGGCTCCCCTTCCCTCTCTCCTCTTTTGGTCCTTTTTTGCAGGGACCATTGTTCTGTTTTTTTTTGTTTTTTTTTTACCAGTGTCAATCACGATACAATCAAAAGTGGCTTCTGGTCCCAGTCTTCAAAATAAAATGCACATTGGTCTTGCTTAATATAACAGTAAAATTAGATTACTAATCTAAAGTGAAGCCATCTGTGGGACATTATGTCTAAATCTGATTTTCATATCTAATCTTCTGTGAATTTGTGCCACATTTAAGGTCAGAATTGGACAGAAAAATATTACATATGCAGTAGTATCTCTAATAGTGGTTTCTTAGTATGACTAATGTTATACTGTACAGAGTAGAACATAAAAATAACACAATTTTGATGCGATCATGTCGTCAGCGTTTGTTTAAATATATATTTTTTTTTTTGTTCTGCAAACTCTGGTGCATCAGATTAACTGGGGCTGTTCTAAAATAATAACTGCAACACTTGAATCATTCACACTTGTTTTTGGGAGAAATAATAAAAGAGTGTTGCTGAGACTGGTGCGATATAAATTACTTTCACCGCAATATATCTTAGTTAACGATTAATTTCCATCGATTCCATACGTTATTTGATCTTTGTTTGTTAATTGAAGACAACGTAGCCTAATCTTTATTTTGAAGGCATGTCCTTTTCCGGTATCACCATGGCTATGATCTGAATTTTTAACGCCGCTTGTGTCAGATGATGCTCAGCTTTGAGGACCGAGAGTGCCTCATTCACTCTCCTCTTGTATTTACGCACAGTAACGGGTCTCCCAAGGCAGAACATTAACTGGACACGGCCGATGGAAATGTGTGTGATGTAGAAACCCAGGCCGGATGTCCATTGTATTGACCTCGGAAACTATGATTGCTTTGAACGAGTGATGATTTTGGATCTTCCCTTTTTTTCTCCAACTTTTTCTTGCATCTAGTGAGGTCAATCATTCATTCATTCGTGGTGATTTCTAATCTGCTGCTCTTTAGTCTTATATAAACGCACACACACTCCAGTGGTGTCTGTTTTGGAATTCCGCGGTGAGGATGGATCCCAGGCTGTCTTTCCCCAGGTACCGGCTGCTGGTTCTGCTCTGTACTGTGGTTGCCCTGTCGGGGACCCGCAGCCCCGCGGCTGCTGCGGGGAGGAGCTGTGCGGACACCCGGCAGGTGTACAACGAGAAAGGGTACAGCACAAACACCGCTCCGATGACTCAAATCTCAGGTAAGACTGCATCTAGCCCTCAGCGCAGTCCCACTTGCATACGTTGTGAAATACTGCAACGATTTTTATCATAAAATAGCGAAATTAGGTGTCGCAGTATAATTATAGGCGCGTCAGTCTGCTCTAGTTTGCTCCAACGGGGATAAGAATAACTGTGCATGTTAAGGTCAGTGTTATCTCACTGCTCACTGCAAACACAATAAAGATCATTGTGGACATTGTATCAACATAGCTGAAAATAACTTAGAAATAGCCTATTAACGTACAATAAAATCACTAACCTATGGGAAAGTGATATCACAAAGGACAATGTGGCTCTAAACTCACTATAAAAAAAAGAGGGGGGGGGGCACAGAGAAAGAGCGTGTCGGAACATCATGAGGAGTTTTCCTCCAGAGAAAAAAATGCAGTGCGGTTTAAAACAAATTACACCCGCCCCCTTCTCCCCTCTGTGTAGTTTAAATAGGATGATTAAGGGGATGAGCAAATTGCCAACACCGGTGCAACAAAGAACCTCGCCCCTAATTAGTCTTTGCCCACTGCCCCGCTGTTAATTCCCTCCATATAGCCCACCTTAGTCTCTGTTCACTAGTGATAATGTTATCTCTTAAAATAAAGACATATCATGTGGATTACAAACAGTTTGCTTTTGGATAATTTCAAGCTTTGATGAGGAGGCTGGGATAGAGTAGGAGAAAGTAATTTTTTAAAAGATGAAAATGAGGAAAAGTGAGAATACATGACCATGTGATGGAGCAAAAATTCTATAGCAGGTCTGAAGATGTAGTCTACATGGAGGTTTAGCCTCATGCATATAAATCATTGAGAGACCCTGTCTGCTACTCCCAATCAGACATGGAGCTCCTATTAAAAGTAAGTGTGAGTAAAATGTATGCTGGCAGAGGATTGATTTTTATGGCAAATCACCTCAGTGTGTGAGGCAACTGCAGAATTGATTGATTTTTGCCTGTGTGTGTTGGGCTATCACTGCCTGCATCTTGGCTCACTGTCCCGTGGGCCAGGGGAGCAGATGGCCAGGAGAGAGAGGGATGAAGGGAGGCAGTTTAGAAATGGAAATGGAGGGATGAGAATGGGCTAATGGTGAGACACACAGGGAGAACAAAAGAGGCAGAGAGGAACGTCTGCCCGGGTGGAGTTGAGAAAGAGACTTTTCACTGTATTATCAGTCGCATATTCATGCCAGATGTAAATTGGGAGACAAAGACTCAAACATATTCCACACTCTTAGTGCACTGTGTCTTATCCCCACCTCCTCCTGGCTGTTGTTTGCATATATTATTACCTCAGACAAATCAAAGACCCAACCTGAGCTGACAAAGAAGGACAGATTGAAGCTGAATAATTCATGCAGGGAAACTGCAATTTTCTCTCACTCAGTCATCTTTGATAAGATTTCCCCATTCACGAACAGAACTGAATGGAATTGACTTTCTTGCTAAAAATCTACTGACAATATTAAGAAACTTTGGTCTTCAGCAAGGTCTTCATAGTTATCTTTTAGCCACACATTTAAGGGCAACATCGTATGATTATTTGCATCTAAAAAAATGTTGTTTCTCCAGATAGGTGCTAAAGTACGTGATCACTCCCAACCTTGTGTCCCCTTCTGGCATTGCTAATTGTATCTTGGCATAGGTGAGCACCTGCGGCTCTGTCCTCAAGACTACACCTGCTGCTCCAGTCAGATGGAGGAGACACTGTCCCTTCAGAGCGAGAAAGACTTCCTCAAAGCCATTGAAGACAACAGCCAGTTCCTCCTGACCACCTTCACCCAGAGACACCGCAGGTTTGATGGTGAGAGGAAGACTCGGACACCTGTGCAGTTGTTGATTTTGATAAGAAGAAAATACTGAATTTAATTAAAAATTGTGGCTGATTAAAACCCTAATTAGTACTTGTGAGTTCACAGCTCCACTTAGATGTTGAAATATTCAGTCTTTAAATTTAGCCCCAAGACTGTTATGATCCAAGCATGGTTGACACTTACAATAATTGTCACTCGTGAAGCAACAAATAACTAGATATGCTGACATTTATTGTCCAGAAACAATGGCGGCTTAATTTCTCTTGATGCAACTTGATCTGACCCTACAGACTTCCTCTTGTAAATTCGAAATATCCTTGCCTAAGCTGAATTATTTATTAAAATCGAGACGGCTGTTTCAACGGCTGAGTAGCTCTAACCATGGCCTATAAACTGCCCTACATGAGTTGATTTACCAATCAACTAAAATGAGTTGATTGGTAAAAGCTTTCATCACTGTCAGTATTTAAAAGAATTTAACCTTCGATCTGCTTGCATCACTGCAGGTTTGTAGCAGCTTCCTCAAAGAGCTGAATTTCCTCCTCCTACCTGCTGTGGACTGTTAACACTTTTTTTTTTTCCCCTCCTCACACACTTTTACATAATGTATGTGATGACTCATGTAAAGACATTTACAGAGTGGGAGACTGCATGTGAGTTCTATGCACAGATTTTGAATAAAGTATACGTTCTTATACGTATTCGTTGGACGTTCCTAGAAGCTGTTAATCCTAAACATGATGATGGAACACCTACGCAGAAACCTGGCTATGATATTAGAATAAAAGTAGGCGGGTGGTGACAGGTTCGCATGTAATCTCTGCTTATTTTGTCCCTGTGCAGAGTTTTTCAGAGAGCTTATAGACCTTTCAGAGAAGTCTATGAACCAGATGTTTACCAAGACCTACGGCCTGCTCTTCACTCAGAACGCACACGTCTTCCAGGAGTTGTTCGTGGAGCTTCGCAGATATTACTCTGGTTGGTTTAATCATTTCCTATTCCACGTGACCCCTGTTTCATATATTCAGTTGGTCTCAGGGATTTTCCAAAGCAATAACAGCTTGGTGAGTTTGCCTTATAAAAAAAAAAAAAAAAAAATTCCGGGAGTTTTCCTGACTAAATGGAAACAAAATGGGGGTGAAACTTAAGATTTCTAATGCATTTAGTCAAATTTTGAGACCTTTATATTAAAGGATGTCACCTGACTTTTAAAATCTGTAGTTGTGTTATATATGCTATCTTGGTGCAATCCATAAGCAAAAGAACAGCAGTTTGGAAAAAAAACAAAACTATTTTACTGTAGTCTGATTAAAGATGGTAAAGAAGCCTGAGGTGCAGCAATAATTCCATGCCGGACTGACTGTTTAGTAAATCCACAGCAACTCTGGACAGCAGTAAAGAAGCAGCTTTGTCTTTTAAGGAGTGCTGACATACCAAGAGGAATTTTAGAAAAAAAGAAAAAAGAATAGAGACGGAATTGGATTCCCTCGGATGCCAGACCGTTTCTATTTCTGTTCCGGATCGCTCTGTTTTGGCATGACAGCCGCTCTATGGAGAGTCCATCTGCAGGCTGTTGCTGCTTAGTCAACCTGTCTTTGTCTGCCAAATAGCATATTTGGCTAATTTAAGGCTGTATCGTAGACTGCAGATTGTACAATGATATTCTCACTATATATGGACACTGACAAGTACCCAAGCATACTGCATGTTCTGTCATATTATGGTGTTGTGCTTTATAAGCAGTATACGAATGAAAGAAACCGCAAATATCATGATGTTTTGACACTGACGTCATTGACATACAATTTCTATCATCTGGTGTGCTCTAATTAAATTTTGCCCAGTTTGATTACAGTATTTTTCCACTACCTTGCACCATGGATGCAGCTCTGTTGCTTATCAATTTTAAAAAAATTGTTATTTCACCCAAATATTGGGACCTTCTTCCCTATCACAAGTTGTTTGTAACATCACTTTGTAACCTGTACATGTTACCTACGTACAGTGTCATCAGGAGACTCATCTCTTTCCACAGCTTTGCTGATGATACCCAGTTTTATGTGGAAACGTCTCTGAGCCCCTTTAGAGTTGTATTTTAGACATCAAAGCTTGAATTATACAGAGCTTATTGCTGTTCATCAACCAGGTGACTGATTCTATATTAGCCTTTGCATGATAAAGAATATGTTTTTCTGTTTACATTGTGTTTTTTTTAGTCAGTTGTGTGCATTATAATAATCTGTAAAGCACTTTGAATGGCAGTGATCTATTTGAAAGATGCTATGTAAGATGATCCAATGTTGATGTTCAGTGTTTTCATACATGCAAAATGAACTCTGATTGTCTGACGGACTATTTTCTTTTCTCCATAGGGGGTAGTGTGAGTCTGACAGAGGTCCTCTCAGATTTCTGGTCCAGACTGGTGGAGCGGGTCTTCTCCCTTGTCAACCCTCACTATCAGTTCAGTGAGGACTACCTAGAGTGTGTGAGCAAACATGCTGAGCAGCTGCAGCCATTTGGGGATGTGCCCCGCAAACTTCGAGTACAGGTATGTAACTAATAGACAATTACATGCACAAAAACAAATAGGACAGTGGTGTGCAATATATAAATAATTGTGTATGTTTTCATGTGCAGGTGTCGAGGGCCTTCATTGCAGCCAGAGCGCTGTCTCAAGGCTTGGCTACTGGTCGGGATATTGTGAACAAAGCAACAAAGGTGAACATTTCCTATTCTGCATCCCATCATGCTCACCTTTAATCCTAGATTATATTTTTGTGGTGCCTAAACTATTTCAGTATTGGACTGTAATGAAATTACAGTCTAATTTTAGTTTTATCTTTTGTATATTCCATGTTTATATTACTGTAAGCACAAGTCATTTGAGACCCTGGATATTAATCCTGTTCATATATATATATATATATATTTTTCTTTTACCCGTATCAGGGTAATTATCAGTATATTCTCTAACCATGAATCAAGATGCGGTAGCAGGTATTCATAATTAACCATAAGGGAGTCTAAAAGGAGCTGTTTCAGGTCAGGAGTTTTTCATTTAGTACCTACCGATTGGTGATTGAGTAATTACAATAAATCAGTTTGTAATGTTCTCTCTCTCTCTGTGGATGTTCTCCTTTTTCCAGCAGTAATGTTAATGCTGCGCTCTCTCACTCACTTGTTCTTATCTGCTGCTTTGTTTTTCAGCTGACTGCAGGTTCAGAGTGTGTGCGTGGTCTGATGCGTCAGTGGTACTGCCCACTGTGCCGAGGCATGCCCTCCCTTCGGCCCTGCCACTCCCTGTGCCTCAATGTGATGAAGGGCTGCTTAGCCAATCTGGCTGATCTGGATACAGAATGGAACAATTTCCTTGGTGAGTGAGAGTGAAAGCTGGATTTTCGGAGGATGAAACTCAACATCCCCTAATTTGCTCATCAAGTTCGTGTGTGTGTAGGGTTATGTTCATTATATTCTGGGGCCAAGCAGAAGCTCCATAGGCACATATGGCGTTTCTAACTATCCTTTTTCATCTTCTTTAATTTCTGTCTTATGATCTGTCAACACATTGTGACATGTTTTGAAGTTTGGCATAGTAGTTTTGTGTAAATTTGAGGCCTTATATGTTGAAACAGGGGTATTATGAAAATAAATGAATGAATAAAATTGCCTACGTACCAAGCTGTTACTTTGACGTTAAGACCTTTCAGGATTGACTTGTGCTCGAAGCCAGCCTCAAGTGGCTATTTGAGGAACTGCAGTGTTTGTCACTTTGGTCTTAATAGCAGTTCTTTTGCAAAAAGACACTTTTCCTGGTACTGCTTTCAACATAGTTAGATTAACTTACCCTGGGGACTGTGCCCTGATGAACTACTTGCCTCTGATTGCTGCTCCCAGCTATATTTTATGTTTCTGGGCGAGTTAGATTATGCATTTCAGCTAAAGCTCTTATATTTAATACCTTCTCGTCCAATGAATTTAGATCTTTAAGCGTAAAAGAAAATATGTCAGCATTATTAACATAATCAAACTGGACATATCTAAAGCTAGAATCCTTTTATAGTGCCCCTGTCACTCATTTACTTTCCCTTTTTTCCTGTAATGAATTCCTCCTCCATTAATCATTCATGCCTCTCTGCTCTGTCACAACTGATCTGTCTTCTTGTTTTTCCTTTCCCCTTTCATCAAACCTATATTCTCTTCATTTTTTTCTTTTCATGTGTAGTGTCTCTTACCTTTCATCAAACCATCCATTTCTACAGCATTTGCACCGATTTTAGATTTTTTACCCCACTCTTAATATGAATACAGCTTACTGAACAAATCCTACAGAGATGTAAATCAGACCCTTTCAGCTGGTTTGCCAGTTAGACCCTAGGCATAGGGAACCATTGTATTGAGCTATCAGGCTCTTCAATAGGCAAACTACAAAAACCTCAGTAGAAAAGTCAGCTAAATTTATCCACCTATAATTTCTGTCTGTCTCTTGCTCTGCCAGATGCTCTGTACCTGGTTTCAGAGAAGTTGGAGGGTCCATTTAACATGGAGCTTGCAGCCGATTCCATCTCTGTAAAAGTGTCAGAGGCCATAATGCACATGCAGGAAAACAGTGTTAGCATCTCCAGTAAGGTAAGAAACAGGGCACTGGCAGATGATGGCGTAAAAAGGAAAATAAAAATGAACTCTAATGCATTTCTTTTGTAATTGCTTTCCTGGAATTGATAATCGAGTTGTGAATACAACCATTTTACTTAACTTTTTAAAATAATCAACTTTTCTCAATAATCCCCTCCTTCATGTCAAAGCTATAATCTTGATTATTATTTCATTTTAATTTTCTTAATGCGTGCAGTAAAATGATAGATTACACAAAAAGCATGGAAACCCCACTGTGTGATTAGATTTACCAAAGAGATGACCACATCTAGTGAGAAGCTCCTTGTTTGCGATGTCAGAAAAAGGAAACTCGCCTTTTGGATCCAGTTTCATTAACATATTATCAATAGTTCAAGTGTCATATTCTTATCTAACCACTTCCGTTTCAAATTGGTTTTTGAGGAGTTGGGTTTGATTAAACCTTGCTGCTCCATTCTCCAGCTTTGATTTAAAGTGGGCTTGAAAAAAAAAAAACCCACAAAAACTTGAGTTTGTCCTTTTTTCTTTTTTTTTTAAGGAAAAAAAAAAGGAATGGGGATGTTATAGAGAGAGACTGATTGAAACACTCTTTAAAAAGAGAAATAACTGCCTTGTGCCAGTTCTTAAGATGCTGTCTGAGGCAGTTCAGTTTTTAACATAGATCTTGGAAATTTCCCTAAAGTTCCCCATCTTGACTCATATTCTTAAGCAATAATGATACCTGTATTTTTTGTGAATGAATCCAAATTTTCAAAGGCAGCTGTGGTTGTTTACCTCAGGTTTTCCAAGGCTGTGGAAACCCCCGATCAGCTACAGCACGGTCCAAACGCACACCCAAAGAATCAGGAGGCAGCAGGAGGCCATTCCGCACCTACACCCCTGAGGAGAAACCCACCACTGCTGCAGGCACCAACCTGGACCGACTGGTGAGAAAAAAAGAAAACAATGGATCAAACACCTAAACACTAAAAGCTCTCCTTAATTCACCAGCCGATCACTCTCTTTGTCTATCTGCAGTTTAGTGCTGAGAAAACAGTGGGCTCTTTATTTCATAAAAACATTCTGTTGATGAAAGAACTAAAAAGGGTTGAAACAAAACAGTAAGGTATCAGTTCAGTCAACTAAAACGAGCTGGAAGAGGCTAAAACGAGCTGGAGCTCAGGGAAACAGATGCTGATTGATAATTACTGTATTAATGCGTTTATCATGACTGTTATATATTTCAATTACTAATAATTGAATATATTACATTTACATGTGTCAGGATTCAGACACAGTGGCTGAGCAAAAAGCAATGAGAGGACAAAATAAGACTAAAATAAAATAAGTCCAAGCATGATCTGCTGTGACCAGAGTGGTTTCTCAAGATAGAAGTGCTGAATTAAAATATTAAATCAATAGCAGATAACGTAGAAGAGCATAAAGATTTTTCATGTACTTTTTCACTTTGCCCAGCATCAGCCCCACAGCCTCCATACACTTCCACCTGCCAGCTATAAAAACCAGGAGACTTTAAAACCAAGTCTGACTCATAATAAATTTCCTTCCACCTCCTCACAGGTTACTGAGCTGAAGGAGCGACTGCGGCCCATGCGAGGCTCCTGGGTGTCCCTCCCACACACCATCTGCAATGATGAGAAGATGGCTGCCGACGTCACAAATGAGGACCGCTGCTGGAACGGGCAGACCCGGGGGAGGTGGGCAACATCAGAGCAAAGTGGATGGAGGTGGTTTAAATACAGGCAGAAGAGGAGGAAGGGATGTGGCAGAGGTGGAAGGATGCAACAGATGGAACTAAGTTTATTTGATTTAGCCACCACCAGTCACCCACATGCTCTGTGTGTGGGTCTGCTTGCTTTTATGATCACAGATACAGCCAACACCATGAATCAGGGCTGATATAAAGACACTGGAGTCAGTGTGTTTGTGTGAAAGATACAGAAGGAGGAAAAACAAGTCTGCATCATGGTGTCTGTGATGTTGCAGCTGTATTAAACATTTTATGTAAAAATACACCCACATTTGCTGCTTTAATCACAAAGTGGGACTGTAACCAGACATGCTGGCATCAAATAGTATGCTGTCATGATTAAATAGACCAAATATACATTAGTACGGTAATCTTTTCTCCTATTTTTTTTTTGCTAAGATGAGGATAGCTTTTAAAAGACGTCTTTTATTTGAACATTGGTAAAAATGGTTTAAGGTCTTTCTGATTTGTAGTATTCGAATTCCAACAAAGAGGCAAGGCAAGTTTATTTGTAGAGCACAATTCGTACACAAGGCAATTCAAAGAGCCAGTTTTTACGTTAGTAAAAGAAAGTTATTCTTGTCTATACAGGATTTTCCACAACTGAGCATGTCTGCCAATAGATTACCCCTAATGTTGCACACTGGAACTTGTTACAAGTTGTACCAAGAAGATATAGTGTAGCTTATACTGCACAGTAAACATTTCAGTTTCGATAGGTCAATATGCTTCCTGTGTGTGCACTCAGGTACCTGCCAGATGTGACAGGTGATGGGCTGGTCAGCCAAATCAACAACCCTGAGGTGGAGGTAGATATTGCCCGTCCAGATGTGAGGACCAGACAGCTGATCATGGAGTTGAGGGTGGTGACCAATAAACTAAGGCACGCTCAGAGCGGAGAGGACATGGACTTCATGGACAGTGAGTATTCCTTAACATTTACAACATACGTATATATGTGAAGGAGGTTTAGACAGTACATGATGGCATCATTCTGTACCGATATGCAACTTAAGCATTTTCTGATTGAATCCCCACGCCATCACTAAGAAATCTGTGCTCACTTTCAGGTGAAGAGGGTAGTAGCTCAGGTGGTGGAGATCATGGTGAAAGGTACAATGATGATTGGCCAGGTTATGGGCCTCACTCTCCACCCTACAGTAAAGCTCCACGCAACCCCGCCTCCAACCCTGCAAAGCCTCCGCGAGGCCGAGACAGAAGCGGGTCCAAGTGGAACAAAAACAACGGCCATGGAAGGGCGCGATCTGCAGCCAGTCTGCACACCTTCTCCCTGGTTCCCTTGTTGTCTATATCTTTCATGGTCACCGTGTCTCCCATGTGGAGATAGCTGGTTATTACAGTTGGGAGGTTTAGAGAATCTTCCATCACGCTCGAGTCTTTAAGCACATTTTGAAAGAATAAAACTGCCATTCCATTTGGGTACACCAGCAGAAAATGAACACAAAAAGAAACTTAAAAAAAAAAAGCTAAATTTAGCAATAATCAAAAGCCTTTTTACTGCACTAAAACATATACAAAATGAAAGCAAATAAAAATACCCATTTCCCATCAACTAAAACTGACATTACCACGCATTGATGAATACAAACAAAACCTAATAAGTACAACTGTATTTTTAGTGCCATTTGAGAGATTGTGACCTATTGGAGTCTGATGCTTAATAGTGTGCTCTGCTGGAAGCCTTGCGAGAGAAATGTTTAACATCAAATTAATTAGCAGCTTATTTGGTTGAATTGTGGAGTGGAGCCACTGGCTGGTTTGTTGGTCTGTGTGTAGTTTCAGAGAACAAAGGATTTGATCCAAGAACATCTGTTGATTAGTTTAATTTGGGTTCATTTGGGCTCTGATTAATTTTTTTTCTCCATCTTTTGTAAATGCAGGATTTACATCCCCAATTCCAAAATAGATGGGACACTCTGTAAAATGTAAACAAAAACAAAACAAAACAATGCAATGATTTTCAAAGCAAATCATTGCATTTTGTCTTTAAGTTTTACTGTCACAGTTCATGGTGAGAGAAGTTGGACCTAAACGCAGGGCTGAGCAGGCATGAGGCATCCAGAGAGAGCTGAACAGCTTTATTAATAAAGCAAAGAACCAAAGGTGCTGGTATACAAATTTTTACACAAGAAAAATGAGTAGAGGAGCAAAACAAGACTTACTGATATTGAAGGATCTCAAAACCCACAAACTAAGTCAGTGGAGATGAGGATCTGGCTGAATTGAACAAAACAAACAGGGAGTACTTTAACTCTGGGAGATAACGACCTAATGCAGAGCAGGTATGGCAGGGAGCATGAACTACAAAATAAAACAGGAAGTAAAGGGAACCACAATACTAAACCTAATATGTAAATTCAAACACCCACAGAACAAAATCCACAGACAATGGCGTTTATAGAGTCCCAATGTCTTTGGAATTGGAGTTGTAATTTATTCGCTCATTTAAATCCCAGAGGGAGGAAAAGGAAAAAGTGAGACTCTTAAAACCAAACAAGGAACTTATTTTGAATGTAAAATCTTAATTTGGGTTGCTTATATGTAACATATATTTTTAATTTATTTGTAATATATTACTATCATCCTTCCTTTTGTTATCAGTTTGAAGGCTACGGTTGAGTGTTTTTGTCTAACTTTCTCTGGAGGAGAAAAAAAAATGAAGCTCATTTTTACAATATGTAAAAAGTATTGTTACTCCACCATTACAAAATGCTTGTTAGCAGCTGTAGTTTCTGGTGTGATCAGTCTCAACCAGAGATTAAGAAGCACCACGTGTGAATGAGTGTGTTTTTATATGATGGTTTTTATATTATATGTCTGCTTTCAAGTTATAGTTCAGAGAGCTTGTCGAGAAGAAATTGGGATGTTTTTATTGTTGCGCTTTTTGGAATTTTTGTTTTTCTACCTGAAACAAAAGTCGATGAAAACAGTTAGTGAGCTCTCACTGTCATATGATGTGATGATTCATTACAGAAACACAAATGATGTCAAGATCTTGGAGACACTATCTCTTAATTGTTTTATTTTCAGGGTGTGTTTTGATGAAAATGAGATTAAAGAATAGTCGAGAAGAAAGACAAAGCTTTGGGTGGAGTTGCGAGGAAAACGCTTAACCTGCAGAGCTCAGCGAGAGTATTTGAGAGACTATGCTGCTTGGCTTAGCTGTCAGAAGTTTACAAAATCAGCATACTAACACCCTCAAAATGTACAAATTAACATGTTTTTTTCTTATTTAGTGTGTACTAGGACTGATGTGTAAAATTGCAACTTGCTTTTACATAAGGTTATGTGCTGGACTGTTTTATGGCAGGGAAAAGTTGCCATGTAGCCTAGCCTATTCAGTGGAAACTCAGGCCCAAGTAGAAGTGCAGCTCATAACCGAAGCATCAATTTTACATTTTATTTGTACCTAGTTGAATGAGTGCATGTTAATTTCTCGTTTTGGAGGAGCGGAAACTTCCATTTTGTTACTTCTGAATAAGCTCCAGTTGTTTCTCCATATTCAGTTTTTAGGCTAAGCTAAACTAGGCAGCAGCTAGTTCTTGTTCCAACTCCTACTATACATAATAAGAATATTTTCCACTATGTTGAACTATTCCAGATAATGTAAGTCTGTTCACTGGACATCAGAAAAGAGCAGAGACTAAGATTTTAAAGGAATGTATACATGCTGCAAAAAGACACTTCGGTTGAATGAGGAAATGCATGATTGTAGGAAAATTATGTCAGAGAAGGTTTCATTCTAAACATCCATTTTTTCAAGTTTGTAATGGTACTCTGTTAAAAATGCTCTTTAAAAGATTAACTGACACCTGCAGCCAGGTGTGGGTATGTCAGTTTGAAACAGTGTTGTAAAAACAAGCTTGTGGTGATCAGCAGCTAGATACGTTGGCGTCAGCTGCAAAACGTCCGTTAAATTTCAGGAAAATGATTCTCTATTACACTTCTTCATTCCTTCTACTCTCACATTCCTTCATGGTGAAAGTATAGCACAACTTTTTTCATGTTGTATCTGTTTTTTGGTATCAAACAAGTGATATTTTCTGCTTCATTAAAAAAGAAATGTAAAAAAAAAGCTTGTTTTTTTTATTTCCATTTTTACAAGAGCAGCCAAAATAACAAGTGGAATAGTGTACATATCAATAGTCGTGCCAGTGTTTAGAATCAGAAGAATGTAAAATGGCATACTGCGAAGAATTGGACGTCTCACAGTCTGAAGACAAGCTGGCCTTTTCACGGAAATGAAAACACAGCAATTCTTATTTTCATGCGATTCTACTCACAAGCCACTATATTGACAGCCACCAGATAGCCATAAATGTTAAGCTGAAACTTTCAAATCTTTTTTATTTGAGGAATGTTATGACATTTTACTGTTTCATCCCAGTTTTCTAGTTTTATTCTGATTGGTTTCCTGTACTTATTTTTTCTTCCTTTTTTACCCTCACATATTCAGTCTGGGTATTCAGTTGGTTGCCATCTGCTACTTCACCACACACTGAATCCCACATACTGCCCTTTTAAAGTACAGTACATTAGTGTATTTACAAGTAGAAAACACCAGATACATGGAAAGAAAGACAGAGGTTCTGAGGATAGTTGAGGGCACACCATCACCAATTCATGACATGCATGTCAAACCTCATCGCTCCACTTAGTCTTTAAGGGGAGTTGACTTTTTTAATGGCTTCTTGTTATGATCCAGGCAGCGGATACCTCCCTGCTAACAAAAGAAAAAGATAAAACAGACTCGGTTAAACACACACACACAAAGAAAATGCATGCAAAAACCTGGATAGAAAGTAAAGTAATTGATGGAAAATATTGACAGATGTTGAAAAGAAAAGAGTCAACATTCAATACATATGAAAGCTTCAACTGCATATGTGTCGAACTTCAGTACTAGTAGAATTCTGTACTCCAGCTACACTCAATAATGTGCATCTTATCTGTCAATAACCGTTTCAAAATTTTTTAATTACTGCTGAGTTGCAAGAAACAAACATTTTGATTTGAACAGGGTTTGAATTGGAAGCACTGACAAATTACCCCATTTGTAATTTTTATAATCAGTGGCTTAAACTCAGTTTCAGATTTATTTGATTTTCAGTTACCTTCCACAATATGAAGCCAAAAAACACCAAGAACAGCAGTAATGCAATAACTGTGAGGAAGACTATCCACCATGTCACTTTGATTAATAGGTCAGCCTTTCTTTCAAGGAACACTGTCAGCTTCACCTGTGAAACATGAAATCATATGTACAGACTCAAAAGTCACAGTGATAATTTCAGATTGTAGGTTGCAGATGTTTAAATCAATGTCCAAACCAAAAGGATAATAATATGGAAAAAAGAAAATCTTGCCTGAGTCCGGAGCTTTTCTGGTTTAAGTCCAATATTATCTAAAGAGTAAGTTAGACTCAGAGTAGCATCCACAATAATTTTAAGGTAATTTAAAGAGCTGTAATCCTAAAAGGGGTGAAAAAATATCATGATTCAGTGGTTAATGGTTAAACTTAAAACCTTAAACATCCAGTAAATTAATTTTTTTGTTTTATTACAGTTTCAGAAGGAACACACACACACACATATATCCAAATGGTACAAGTGAAGCACCTCTGCCAAAGTTGCATTCCAGAGGTGTGAATGCAGAACCACCACTGCTGCACTATCCAGGCCCAGCAGGGGGCAGTGTATCTCCACACACCTGAGTCCATCTGAGCACGTCTAGAGGGGAGAACAACAGGCCTGAGATAAGATACTGACAGATTATACTTTATAGGTACGGTAAGTACACGAACAATAGGTGAACTCACATAAAATCTCTTCAGCATTGTGCTATGAATAGATTTATCAGCCTAATAACAATTTCTTACCAAAGTTTTGTATTTTCTTCTTGTTGAAAGAAATGTAAATTCATCGGTAGAAAGAGCTTCAAGTTCAGCTTCACGTCTTTTCCTTGAGGGAGCATTCCAACCCTTAATATCATACATTATCAGGTTAGAACTTTATTATAATATGGGTGAAATTGTAAGGAATTACAAAAAAGGTGGAGTTATATATACCTTTACATGTGTGAGTGGGTTGACCTCATTCACAGGTGAACAGGGGACAGACTGGACACCTTTAGTGCTTACATGAGTCAAGTACAGGAGCCATTTTCCTAGAGAATTCTCCTTTGGCCAATAAATGTTTAGTGATGCATATGCAAAAGACTTCAGGGGTTTGCCTAAATTTGTTATCTGTTTAAAGAAAAAAGATGGACTGGATGTGTGAACAAAATATATTCAAGCATTCAAATGCGTTTTAGAGTAAAATGATAATAAAAACCAGCAAATGTTTCCTTACCCTGAATTCATATTGAACTGACGGTCCTATTTCATCCACTGTTTTTATGGCACTTTCACCCTTCAGGTTTTCACCAAGTGAGACTTGAGAAGGCCTGACGTGCCTGACGAAGAACAACAGAATATGATTTATAATCATTTCTATCAATGTCCGTGAGCATTCAGGATTATTTTAATGAACTATCCTGAAAATCTTGATGCATAGTTTTTTTTAAAAATACTTGTGTTATCAGTGTTAAAGTGACAAGAAAACAGTGAACGATATCTGCAGAATAAAAGAAGAAGAAGAACAACAAAAAAATTAGGCAGTACCCACCCATTTACTTGCAATTCCAGCTCAAAAACAACTTTGGCCAGTACCTCAACTGGCTGTATGATCTGTTCACTTGTCCTATAACACAGGAATAAAATAACACGTTGATTCATATATATACAGTCCAATGATCCAATAACCAGTGCCAGTTTCCGTGTTGATCAACCTACGTACGTTTCAAGTTGCAAGGTGATGTTTAAGTCTTTTGTACTCAGTGAGATGCCAAAAGTTGTGAGTATGATATAAAATGTAACCTGAAGGGAACAAAATAACCATTTAGCATAAATGGTGAAAAACACATGGAATAAACTGAGCAGTGCTTCTCACCTCAGCATCTCTTTTGAGTGGGTTTCCAAGCTCGCAGTCTATTAGTGTTCCGTTGTCATTGGCTGTACAACTTACTTGAGCGTCCTTTGGATTCAAGCACACACATAAAAACAATGATGTTCTACAGTAACAAAACTAAACCAAACTGTTGTGCTTTCACAGTAGTTTTTGTCTGTACTCACTGCTGCCCCACTGTGGACAATAGCCAAATAGCGCAATGAATCTGGGAGCATAATGACTGAGTGACTCTGATGTGCGTCATCCCCGTTTCTATTAGTCACAGTGATCTCCAACGCTATGTCTTCACCAGAAGGAGTGATGACTGCAACACCGTCCTCTCTAAAGATGTGATACCACCCCAGATGAGTGAGTGGTTTGGGTAGAAGGTTTTATGTGTTTTGCTTTGACTGTTAGGAGTTCCAAAACAAGACTTTATTACTGTTTAGATAGTTCGGTTTACCTGACCAGTGATGCAAAAACCTCTTGACCATTTTGTGTCTTTTTGGAGCAGAATTTGTGCTGTAACTGCAGGTTACTTTGGCAGATGTTGTCGCTGCCACATCCATCATTTATTAGAACAATCTGTTGAAGAAAAAAATAGAGAAAAGCAGATGCTGTTAGTTTACTTTTCAAACTTCTGTCACACAAACAAGTTTTCACAGAGAATGATTTATACAGCTCTTACAACAGCACCCACTAATCTTGAAGGTTGAGAAATTCTGACTGAAACCGAACACACACAGAGCCACACCTCTGACACAGTGGTCTTCTGCTGGTAAAGGTCGAGGACAGGAGTAACATCTGGACTCGCCCTGGTTGTCTCGCTGGAGCTCAACAGAGACACAGTCACAGCAACGGGGATACTGTGCAGCCTGTCGTTGAAGTTCCGCTGGAACAGAACAGCTGGTTAAGCGTGAAACTGACGAGTATTTGGGCTCAAACTGGTGTAAAAAAATGCTGTTTTCTGAGCAGGCTTTCTGTAAATAATTCATCAAATGGCAAACAACCAGCTCCAACCGTTGCTGCTTGGCCTTGAAGATGTTTGTACAGTATGTCCACTAATATCGTGATATAGTACCTGAAGTTGGAGCTTAGTGTTTGTACAGATTTGTCTCCCTTGTTCAAGCAGCTTCAGTTTTCCATGAGAAGAACCCAGAAAGTCGATTCTGGGCCTAGAGTTTCTCCTGTCAGAATCAGCCTCAAAAGTGTAGTTGAACTCTGTGAAGTACATATATGACATCACAAACACTACGGACTTATTCAGTTCTGCTGATTACACTTAATACGCTATTGATAATATGAAACTCATCCCCTGTGCTACATAACGTACAGCAACTTATGTAAGTTCTCACTGCTTCTGTTGGTGCCACTACTGAAGCAACATCTTTTAAAATCACTGGGCAACCATCAGTAATATCAATGGGATATCCAAAAATGTACTTTATTTCCTGAAAATGTTAAATGGCCTTTAAGAAAAGAAAATTAAGTTTAGTGTGAAAAAAAGCAAAGAAACAGTAAGGAAACTCACTCAGTTTAGCGTTAAACGACGCTGGATGGGCTGTGTATGTAAAGCATGCCTGAGCTTCAAAAAAACTGGAGGTTTGTGCAAAGATAGGTTGGATTAAAATTCAGTAAGTCACAAAAAGATCCCTTTACAATTTGTGCATTTCAGCATCTCACCACGTCTGTTCATCACACCGTTCCTTCATGATGTCTACTTGATTTGGTGTCATCTTAAGAGAGGCTCTGACACTCACAACTGGCCGTGCTCTGTTCAAAACAAAAACATTTAGTGGTTTGTGAAAGTTAAACTGCTAAACAGAATGAATAACAAGGGCATTGTACATAAAAATGTATACGTAATAAGTGTAATAATTTATGTCTCAAAAGGTGAACGAGGTCAAAGGTCAATGGGTGACTGGGAAGGTGTAGTGGTATGTTTGCCACCTTTCGTGTGGGAGACCTGGGTTCAAATCCCCTGCATGAAAGGTACTACCTCCAGTAGGGGTCCTTAGGCAAGACCCCCTTACACTACCTGTAAGTCACTTTGGATAAAAGCATCTGCCAAATGCATAAACATAAAAGGGTTAATGAATCAAACTATGAAAAAGATAGTGATCATGAGGGACCATCATTTAATCTGAATAGAAATGAAAAAAGTTAAACTGAACTCTAATGAATCTTCCTTGCTTTTTAGTTTTGGTCAATGTTTACCAAATAAACTCCATCTGCTGGTTTGCAAAAAGAACACTTAAAGAAACCACACAGGAATATATATTTAACTTGAAGTGATTATATTGATCTTATAATATTACCTGAAAACAAAGACCGAGTCTGAGAGGGATCCAACAGCCAGATCGGGGTACTGATTGTCATCCACGTCCAGGTTACCAGTTAGAGAATATCCAAAAAGATTCACTGTCTTCAATCCTGGTGAGAGTACCTAAAGGAGGAGAACGTTATTTCTCTGCCTTTTTATGAAGTCCGAATATTTCAAACCAGAGTTCTAAAGTGTTTCATTTACACACTTAACGAGAATAACTCACTTGTGCTGCTTTTCTGTTGATACCATCCAACGAGCCGCAGTAAATATATACCCGACCAGATCCATCATATGGTGCTCCCACGGCAATATCTGTCAGTAAAAATGAAAACTAAAATCAGAGACAAAGACTCAAGTTTACTTTGTATTGAAGCAAGGAAAGTTTGAATTAGGTTCTAACCGCAGACAAAAATACTGACCTAAAAAATTTCTTTAACTTTCTCACTTACATGTACACAACATTTTACTACACGAGTCAGTTGTGTGACTCAGCCTCTGTTAACCCAACTCAAAACATGTAACAGTTGACATTTAAGTATTACAACCTCCGTAACCATCTTGATTGATGTCTCCAATATTTTCAACTGCAAGACCAAACATGGAGTCTTTATGTCCATGAAGAGGAATTGGAATGATCTTCTCCCAATATTTCCCGTTGTTGTTAATATAGATAAAGACTGCTCCTCCAATCACATCGTCTTTCACAAAGAACTCAGGCGCTCCGACAGCAAGGTCCTCCCACCTGCACAGACCAAATGTTCACAACAGATGGTAACACAACAAGCTCATAATTAATACAATAAACAAAATCCTCTGCAAGCTTGCCAAGCATGCCCGATATCAACACCTTCACAGCATTGCTTCCGCAGGGTTGCAGTCGGGTGCAGTCGAGTTGAAGGTTGTGACATAAACTGCAAACTGGATATTGTATAGTATATTGTGTTTGAACAAAATTCATGAAGTGTCCAAAATAAATATCCTCTGCTATGTAAATTTAGACATTTCTGGTTATCAACAGCAAGGGAAATTGTTATGCTTCATGGGTGGTAAACAACTTCATAAATGTTTGAATAAGAATAATATCTGCTGGAACTTTTACGAACATTTGGCAATTAATTTTTTTACTTTGAACCTCAAAAGAAAACATATTTTCTTTAATTATGGTCATGACGATGAAAAATCACTGAGAAAGGATCTGTTAAGCAAGAACATCATTCTAGAACTCAAATAATGGCTTCACAGTGATGGACAGGACTCAAAGACTGATCAAATGAACCTGCTAAGGCATGCAAAAAGCAAATCTAAAATTTACCCATCACTATTTAGATCCACCACTGCCACATCATAGCCAAAAGAAGAGGCCAGGCCCGGCCCTGAGAGAACCAGCTTGACTGACAAATTTCTCTTTGCCTCAGGGTCTGCCTCAAGGAATGCCACCTGGCCGCTGTAACCTCCTCGGGGTGCTCCTGATACAATCGTTAGCTCACCCTTCTTGATTAGGGCCATTCCAGAGTCAATAGAGAATCCTGGAGACATAAGAAGCTGCTTGACCATAAAGTTCCCCTTTGTAACAACTGTAGTTTTAGCCATCATCACATATTTGTATATAAACTTTCATTAAATGTTTTAGACAAGGTTTAGATACAAGTGTCTGCAGAAACTGGCTCTGACCATCCAGGAAACTGACCCAGGTAGCTGTTTTTCTGGAGAGGAATGAGTTTCTGGTTAAACTGGTCTATGTCCCCAGTTTCACGAGGAGCA
This sequence comes from Leuresthes tenuis, assembly GCF_036924035.1. Lineage (NCBI taxonomy): Eukaryota > Metazoa > Chordata > Actinopteri > Atheriniformes > Atherinopsidae > Leuresthes > Leuresthes tenuis. Next base: position 9,205,024 of record NW_027325365.1, on the reverse strand, counting down.
TCACCAAAAACGTCCAGATTATCCAAGACGTCCAGATTATCCAAGAGCTCCATCCGTACAATTCCTTTAAGAAGCATTACAGGAGAAAATAGAATTATTTTAACGTGATCCAACATTTTGGGACATAGAATATATAGAAAATAATTCCATAGTTAAATATATAAATTTTAGTGATAGCCAAAATGACTTAATGAGGGTAAGCATATTAAAAAAGTATTGCTGCTTGTAAAAAAGCAAATCAAACTTTAGAAACCCTACAACTATTGTGTAACATCAATATTTGAAAGAATAAGACTGCTGATGGGCTATATTTTCAAGTTGGCAAGTCATTATAAGAGAAAAACACAGCAATAAATCCATTCTGCAAACAACCATTTATATATTTAAAAACCCTGAAATTTCCATGTTTATCTAAAATGCAGAGAAAGATTTTTAAAGCTTTTTTCCATATCACTTCTCATTAACCAGCATACCCCATGTTTACGTTTAGGATGCACGGTTTTATTGTACCTTTCCAATGATAAGCTCCTGGCGCTCCAAATAACAACGATCTGTTATCCTTGGCAAAAGATGCTCCGTGACCCTGTTGGCAGTATGCAAACCACTCATGGTTCTTTTGCCGTTTGATTAGGTGTTCGTTATCACAAACTACCCTCCGCCAACTCCTCTCTTCCTCCCCGACCTTGAAGTCATCTCCTAACAGATAGCATTGACCTGTCATCAGCCGGGGGACATAAAGGCTTGGGCTCGGGCTCCACTGCTGATATCGATGAGCACATGTCTAAAAAAAAGAAAAACTTACTTATTCAAATGGTCTAAATTTTTTTTTTCTTTTTCTTTTTTATAAGAAGCTTGTGTAATATCCTTACCATTACATTTTTACCAGGACCTTGACTGGTGACTCTAACTCCCATCCACTGGTTGTGTATGCCTTTACTATCAAGGAAATCTGGAAAAGTTTAGCTGCAATGTTACTGTAAGTTCTTGCAGTAAGATCAGTACAGTAACTTTATGTTAAGGCAAAGTGAGCAGTTTTTAAATTCTCCTTATCCAAAGTTTATCAGCAAAATATGCATAGAATATTCATTCAGCAGTGACTTGATGTTACTATATCCAACATTATTAGCAGTTTAGATGTGGTCCTTCCAAAATCCTAAATCACACTCACTTATGGATGAAAACACGAAGAGCTGTGGATGCTACAGACATGTACGTTCTACTTTCTAGTCCAAGTGGCTTCTACTTTGAGAACATCTTCCATACATGTTAGCAGATAGGTGCTAACACAATCACAAGTCTTCTGCCAACACACACTTACTTCATTTAGCAAAGTATGGGCAACTTCCCTAAATTAATTGCTGGACATTTCTTTGTCCTCATATTCTTTTTTTGTTGCACAGATGCAGTTCACACAGCTTTGCTTCAAATGTAACTTTAACTTTGGACTTGTAAGGTTTGTACTGCGAGTTTACACTCACAACACATCTTAGTTTACACAGAGAGCCCACCGTCTGAGAATGAGATTTGTGTGATTTGATAATGAAATCGAGTGGACTATATATGAAGAGTCAAAGAATCTGAGTGCATGCAAAACATTCTGCAGTCTTTTTAAATGTTATTTTTTGTAAAAAAAACACTTAATCAAAGAATATAAGAAATGTAGAAGAGAAATATACTTATACATAAATTATATTATAAATATGCATGCCTTCTACAACTTCAGGTAAAACAGGTAAACAAACCTTTGTTGTCAAATTCAATGGGCTGACAGCGCTCAGTTGTTGTAGACAAATCACACCAGTAAACCACTCCTGTAACATTCACTTGATTCTGGTGTTTTGCACGTGGCGCTCCAACGAGCAATCTGATGGAAAACACCAAGCTTTAAGAGAAAGAATTGATTCATTTCCAACTTAATCAAGTAGTTTCTGCTTTCACTCACAGGTTCTTTCTGGCAGGGTTCAACTGCTGGTGGAAGGCAACAGAAAATCCAAACAGAGAGCCTGGATCTCCTTTTTTCTGCAGTACATTCTGAGTGTCCAGGTTGAAAGCCGCAATATTAAGGATCTGACAATACCAAAAAATCCATAGATTCACCATGTGCCATTGCTTTGCCATAATTCTGTACTTTAGAGCTGAATTATCTGCACATTGTAATGCCGTGCTCTCGGAGAGCACAGAGGAAGTGTATACCCTCACAGAAAAGGGATTGGCCTTAGCAGGTGCTTACTGGCTCACTGTGGACACAGACAAGCAAGGTGTGGCAGCAAGAAATTTATCTTCACAGTAACAAAGCTCCACCCTTAAACTTTATGGTCCATAATCTTAGTTAATATTAACCAGTTTCTGTTTTGAAGAAAGTTGAATGTGAGACACGCTCTCTGAGAAAAAGTCTCTGTTGGGAGTGTGTTCAGAGTTAATTATGATCACATATTTCCATTTCACACTAAAGCATTAAAACACTAAAGACACATTGTTCTGCAACGCTCTTTGTATTCACAAATGAGAACCTTTTAAAAGTACATTTGTTTCCGATGAGCCATCAAAGTACATGTGGTACTTGAATTACATGTTTTTCTATTTAATAAGCATGAAAAATAAAAATCAAAAACAGTGAAAAATATCTGACTCATTTGGCTCCTCCTAATGTTTCTAAAGCAAACAGCAAGAATCCACTGTACCTCAGTGTGAATAGCCAGAGTGTAATTGTTGTGGTTAGTAACATGTGTTTGCATGACAGCACCCTCTACTGAGCTGAAGTACAGCAGAGAAGGAGGGGTTGAGTGTGAGGCTGTCTGTGGACAAATCTTCAACAGTTTCTTTTGTGATTATGTCTTTCTGTAGATGTCAATCCATTGGAAAGCGGTCCTCTGAATACAAACTAAAATAGCAACAATTTGCATCAATCTGCAACCAAGTCTAAATGGATCCTTATTCTGTTTAGAAATGATTAACGTTAAAGTTTCCTCAAAGTTAGTCATTTTAGAACATAAAGACAAAAACACGTGTTGTCAGCTTTATGACTTTAGCCAACCATATTAACTCATCAAATTCCCTGCTCCTCCCAACGCATGTATTGATATCATGCCAATTAAAAATTATTTGAGGCAGTTGAATGGTTTCCTGAGACATTATTATTCAAACCGAGACAGAAGGAAAAGAAGATGTAAACAGTTTTATAGTTTTATATATTTTACAATCATGTGTTTAGATTATCACATACAGTATGTTATTACAATGATATTCTGATAACAGACTCTATTTTTGATACATAACAAACAATTAAAAAAAACTTTTGCTTTGCTGTTGTGTAAAATAATGTGTATATTAATGACTCTGGACCACAACAGAATGTGGAAATAAATGGTCACAGAAAAAATTAAAAGAGCTTTCATAAAAAAGTCCCTGAGATGAACTGACCTTTAGAATAGAGAAAACTGTAACCCAGTGACAGAAAATGTGAAAAAAGAGATGAGTTCATGTTTTCAACACGTTTTGCAGCAGTAGCAGTTTTACTCAAATACAACCGAGCATAACAACAGGCAGGGTGAAATAGAATTAACAGCATCACCAGATGGCATCAGAGTGTCATCATACTGAGTCAACACGTTTGGCTTTGACAGCAGCTGACACGTCTTTGATAGACAGTGGCTAACAAAATTATCATTACTATTATTCATCAATTTTATTTTTAGCCGTTTTGATAGTTGTGATGTTATGACTGTATTTCAGCTCTGCAACAATGACATAAAAAGTTACATCAAGCACAAACATCACAAATTATTCTAAATCCACTTAAACAACTGACCTTAACATATAAAACAGGTGTGTTATCTTTACATGTTTAGTGTGTCAAGAGTCAAGCTTGAGGGAAACGAGAAGCTCTGACTTAGGACACATTTTCTGCAAATTACCATCTGCTTAATGTATCTTTAAGAAAAAAAACAAAAAACCACCAGGAACTGACATGAGGTAAGAGGCTTCAAGTTTTGACCTCCGATAAGACTGTTTGGGAAAAAATAATTTAAAGTTAGTGAAATGGAAAATTATACATATATATAAAAAATGAATGCATGTGAGATGCTTCAGTTGATGTTTTGCATGCACATGACTCACACAGTGTGACGAAAAAGACCGATGCATGGAAAATTCAACACAGTGTGGTTGTGTGGTCAAACTGAGGTGTGAACCTGAAGGGGGTATTTTTCTCTCTCATGTCAAGTTCTAGTTTCAGGCCAGGGGCTAACACTTCTAACAGCCTTTTACTGCAAGGGAAGAGGTATACAAGTAGGATTTAAGATATTTTAAAAACAGCAGTGTAGAACGATTGACTAGATTGATTTAACAAATTACATTTGTGCAATCAGCATTTCCATTGCAGTAATCACAGATGTGCTTCTTTTCATTTGAAGATTTTTAGGGAGAAGAAAGTGCTGCTTAGTCCTTGGTCTTGCATCTGTTTGTTAGGGTGTAATGGGCTGGAAACAAACTTCCCTTGACTCAGCCAAGTAAAACTTGGTTTTATGTTAAAATCAGTTTCTTTAGGACGCCAAACAGCAGCCAACAGACAATATAGTTGGTTATATTGTTGGTCAAACCTTTAACCAGGTTGCTATTGTTGCTCTTGTAACTTTCCTATCTACTCAGCCACCAACAAATCAAACATTTGGTGCTTGATGCTGACATTAAGATGTAATCTGACTTCCAATTCAGAACTCTGTTTAATTTGAATAAAATTAAATGATCAAAATGATTAAAATGTTTCATATGCAAGATGATATATCAATGACCATTTAAAGTAACTGTGGTTGTGTGGGTGGTAAGTGGTTGAAAAAAGATTATTTTGTACATAGGTTTGTTACTAAAAGAAGGTTTCTGGGAGGTTGAGACCGTTTCTGCTAAATTTAGCCGATGAAGACTTCTTGTGCACTCCAAGCTACATATCCTGTTGACACCCACCGATGCATTTATTCTAAGTAAACACGATTGGTGGTTTGTCAGAAGCTGAGAAATGGCCAGCCACAGCCTGCATCTCGCTGCTCAGCAGCCACATGTGGCTTTGCTTCTCGTTTCACTGACACTAATGTACAATACCCCAGTGCTTTGAAATGAGAGTAGAAAAAAAAGTGTCCTTTGTTGACTCAAACAAACAATTGTTCAGTTTTGCATGTGAGCTGGTTTTGTAAGAATGTCTAAAGAGAAAATCTTTCTCCATAAGCAGGGTATTTAGGGTATTCTAATGCACCAATAAATGCAGCTCTTTTGTTCTTATTGGTACTGAATCCATGCAGTTGAAAGACACTTCAGAACTCAGTTTGAGGCAGTCTGTGTAAATAGTAATAGTTTGCATTACTAAAACCAGTTTCCATAACCCCCCCGTAGAAATGTTCAGACACACACACACCCACGCACACCCACACACGCACACGCACGCACACACACACACACACACACACACACACACACACACACACACGCGCGCGCGCACACACACATACACACACACACACACACACACTGACTGACTGAATAATTCAATAGCTGTGCAGGATAAGATATTATGCAGCTTTCATCGGCCTTTTGATTGCTGCCAATACACTCTAACCAAGTCTGGTCTGCTGGTTCACTATTACTCAGGTCTACGTACCCCTATGCAAGTGCTTACTTAAGCATTTTTATATTTATCTAAATTGCTGATTATTGCAGACATGCAACAGATCAGGTGTAATTTGAAATTCCTGAACATAGTTAACACTTTGATCTTGTAATCACATTTTTTTGTTTCCGTAGCAAATCAACAATAGCCCAACGAAAACATTTCAATAAATCGAGGGAGTTATTTTCATCTCCGCAGAAAAAAAAGACATTGTACAATCTGTGTACCATGTAAAGTACAATCTCCTTGCAACGTGTAAAATGCAGGCAGTGTATCAACTCTCTGATTTCCGTAGATGACAATATGACCTGCTTGCTCTGAAGTGGTAAGACCCACGTACAAGCGTGCATACAGCGACCTTTTATCATCAAAGCACACACTTGGCTACCTGATGGGCTTTTAGAAAAGAGAGAGAACTGGTATCACATCTGTGTTCAATTCTGACTATATTTCAAACGAAGTCTTAAACAAAGTCAAACTTGATCTTCTTCTGGGGGAAAAGGATTGATTCTATTTGTACATGTTTATATCCAAACAAAATGTGACACAGCTTATGAGTTGTTCCTACGGCGGTCATTTTTAGTGAGTGTAGATATAAAAGATTCATAATGGTCATATCAAAATAATAGCTTACAAAATTAAAGTCAGGGATAAATACAATTTATTTTCAGAATATAAGGTCATGTAACACAGAGCTTTTTTTATTTTGGAATAATTCTAAAATGCTCCGGTTCAAATGGGCTGCAGGTTGACAGAGGCTTTCACTTTTGCTTATGCAAGTCATGAGACATTCCCTTCTGTCCTTCTGTGAGCAAACAGTGGTGCTGATAATGCCGAGGCTGTGGGACATTCCCCTCTGATAGCAGACCGTGGTGACCTTTCCAAGTGTTTATGTTTATGCATTTAGCAGATGCTTTTATCCAAAGCGACTTACAAATGAGGATATAACATTACAGCTAACATCAAAGCTAACAATAAGCTACATAGAAGGAAACCTCTAGTCAAACTCTGTCAGAGGTGACAAGAGTGCAGCTATTATCTCATGCATTGGTACATATTTGTAACATAAGCAGTTGCACAGAAGTAGAAATGATTATGTGGGCATAAAGGATAAGATTTTTTCTATCACTGAGCATCAAAAAGAAATCCTTCAGGGAGGGGACAGAGTCATTGAGGAATGTTCAAAAACAGCTAAAAAAGAAGACAACAGAGTGCAATGAGGAGAAGATAAAAAAGAGAAAAGCTGGAAAGCAAGCAGCAAAATAACACGAGAGATGTCTGGCTAGGGATGAAAAAGATCACAGATTTTAAAGTCGGAAAAGGGTGGAATGCTCTCTCTGGGTCGGGAATGAGATCTTTCCCCAAGTGGAGGAGTTCAAGTATGTCAGGGTCTTGTTCACGAGTGAGGGACGAATGGAACGTGAGATTGACGGGCGGATCGGTGCAGCGTCCGCAGTGTTGCGGTGTCGCTGTGAAGAAGGAGCTGAGCCAGAAGGCGAAGCTCTCTATTTACTGGTCAATCTACGTCCCCATCCTCACCTATGGTCACGAGTTGTGGGTAGTGACCGAAAAAACGAGATTATGAATACAAGCGGCTGAGTTGGACTTCCTCCGCAGGGTGTCTGGGCTCTCCCTTAGAGATAGGGTGAGAAGCTCAGTCATCCGGGAGGGGCTCGGGGTAGAGCCGTTGCTCCTCCGCATTGAAAGGAGCCAGATGAGGTGGCTCGGGCATCTGGACTTCTCCCTGGACACCTCCTGGTGAGGTGTTCTGGGCATGTCCCACTGGGAGGAGACCCTGGGGGAGACCCAGGATATGTTGGAGAGACTATGTCTCTTGGCTGGCCTGGGAACGCCTTGGGGTCCCCCCAGAAGAGCTGGAGGAAGTGGCCGGGGACAAAGACGTCTGGGTTTCTCTGCTCAAACTGCTGCCCCCGCGACCCGACCCCCGGTAAAGCGGTAGGTAATGGATGGATGGATGGATGGACTTTAAAGTGAAAGATAATCATACTAATGGAAGCCTGGGCAAAGCTAGTGACCTGAACATGTAATTTAATAAGTTCAGTTCAGATCGACACTTTGCATGCTCTTTCTTGGCCTCCAGCAACACAGGCCTCACACCCAACCTCTACCCACATTCTCCTTGTCCATCCATTTTCATCCGCTTATTTGAGGTCGGGTCGCAGAAGCAACAGATCCAGGAGAGAAACCCAAACATTCATCTCAGCTGACTTTTCAATGCATTTGACATTCTCCTTGTCACATCTCCATAATATCGCCAATTGCCTCAGTCATGGATCTTAACACAACTTCACCAACATCTCCTCCAAATGAGGAGACACTGAGATCTTTCTCTAGTCTCCCCCTTCAACCTGTCTGTCTCCTGTAGTCAGATGAAGAGGCAACTGGAGAGAATGAACTGGAACAAGGCTGCAGGTCCAGATAGTGTGAGCCTGAGGATCTTGAAGATCTGTGCAGAACAGCTATGTGGGCTTCTACAGCACCTCTTCAACCTTAGCCTGAGTCAGGAGAAAGTTCCAGTGCTGTGGAAGACATCCTGCCTTGTTCCAGTACCTAAAGAATCTCATGCATCTGCCTTGAGTGACTTCAGACCAGTTGCTCTAACATTCCATATCAGAAAAGTCCTGGAGAGACTGTAATGGACTCACCTAAATAAGCAATGAAAACCAACCTCACATTAATTCATAAATCCATTTCTAGAAATTAAAGAAATATAGCACCACAACAAACTTACAAAGAAACAACAGACCTCAAACTGCCTGAAAAGAAAGGAGGATATTAATCAGGGAGGAGACGATGACACCAAGGATCTTCAGAAAACAGCTTTAATGAAATGCTCAACACAGAACTAAAGATTAAAAAAACAGAGACGTTTACTTTGTGGTTTTGTCTGCAGATGCCAAATTTTATCAGATTTTTTTGTTTGATTGAATTATTTATCCATAATCAGTATCTAATTTTAATGTTTTTGAAATTTGTTTCAAAAGAAGTCCTGAGACAGTTAACTTTTTGTGCAAGTCTATATAATGGGTTCAGATTCTCTTGCAGGGCCTTTTAACGGTGGAAAATGTATGTTGTGTAGCTTGCGATCTGTTATGAAATACATGGCACAAATCTGTCTAAGACCTGATTTTCATGACATTATGGGTGCAAAAAGGCTGCAGCAGCCAGTGTCTTTCCTGACAATCAAAACATCATTCTGGTGACCTCTTTTTTACACCTTTGTTGTGGTTTCTGTTGATGATGACTGTATGTAAAAATGTAAAAATAAAAGGTTAACTGTCGGCCACGGACAGTTAGTTAGTGCCTGTCCAAGAGATGACTTTTTAAGATCTCTTGACAGCTCAAAGTTGATTTTCTGGTCTTCTTGAACAAACAGTGATGATGTTTTCATTGTATATGAGTTCTGTCACGTGGACTGAAAGATGACCAAAGCAAAACAGAGCAGACTCACATTAAAGAGTGTATTTTCTCAGCAAAATCACAGCTGATTGCATTTAGCAGTAGTGAAAGCAGGATCTAGACCATTACTAAAAATAGTAATGCTAAAGGTAATACTAGCAAAGAGCTGACCCTGTCAGTTATCAAATAAAGAAGCAATTGACCTTAAATGCAGCCTGATAGATATAGTGAAGTAAAAACAGCTGCCATTTCTCATTGAAATTAAATGCAATCAGTTAGAATAAATACAAATATAGTGCTTAAATAAACACAATAGATAAATGCAATAAATCCATATTTAGCTTTCAGTGTTCTCAAACCTTATGCTAACAAGTCCACTGCAACAATGAAGACTCAGACTTCCAGAGAAAGAGGAGACAGCAACTGCAACTCTTTGATTTGCTTCTATATCTTTTACATCAATCTTTGCAAGCTCTGTCATCAGTTTTACTGAAAAAAAATGAAGGCACAATCACAGTTTGCAGGATTGCTTTGTCCCACATACTGTTGTTTCACATGATGGGTTTCTCATGACAAGGGTTCTTCTCTTATAGAATGTCTCATTATAAAATTTAAGCACTTTTGAAGTATTTTCAAGGTAGATTTTCAAGATTATCCACAATTTCGCTAGGCTGATAAATTAAATATTATATATATAATCAAAACAGAGGAAAACAGATATTATTGCACAATAAAGAACCCAGATTATGTTTAGTCTAACATGTAAGACTTTCTGACAAATCATTTCAATTAAAAAAATTCTTAATTGAAAATAAGACATACATACATAAGAGTCCTTCATTACAAAATAGACTTATGCTCACTGAGAAGCACTGAACACAAAGCATTAATGACACCCTGGTTAATCAAATTAATGCACTATGAAAATTGTAACCTGAGCTGGTTCAAGTGCTCTTTTTCTCCTTGAACAAAAAGAGTAAAAATGTCGGGATGGCAGAGAGGCAACGTCGGTTGTGACTCCACATATTGCCTCCACCATACTGGCTGTCTCTACTGTGCTAGTTTTTTTACTAAAGCAGTGCAATTACTGTTTCTAGCACCAAATGCAACACACTTTTCATACCTTGAAAAGACCACATTAAATTCAAGCATTTCTAAAGATTTCCATCAGCCGTACAAATCCTGTTGAAAAGACGAACAAAAACATAAATTGCAATTTCAGATCTTAATCTTAATATTTTGTGACTCTTATTAAGTATTGCTCACATATTTATGATAATAAAATATGATATAAGCAAACATCTCTGGGATCGGATGTTTTCTTATTCTTTTACTGATCCATTTGTGCCACAAACCAGATATCATAAAGAAATGACATATTTTTGGTTATATATTCCTTTATATAAACATATATATGATTTATTTCAGTCATGCAATTAGGATGATGAAACTCTGCTTTACCTTTACACAAGTTGGAAAGAAAATGCTGTATGGTTGCTTTCATTGAAAATGGGTCACCTCTATGCAAAAATGTAGGAAGCTTTTTGTTTCAGCCAATCACTTTGATTTCCACTTTGTAAACTTTGAACAACAAAATCTTCCATTTAAGTAGGAACACATCAGTGTGGGTGATATACCACAATGATCGGAGGACTGGCTGCTTTCATTCTTCTAAGTACTTTGGGTGAGTTCAGTTCCTGTCTGAGTTCTGTCAGAGGAAGACAACTGAAAAAGAAATTTAGATAACTTTACATTGTGAGAAGTATTTTGTCTGGTCATATTGTAAATATATTATTATTTGTCTATTTTCTTTAGCTGTGATTCAAGCCCTTGAGGTTCCTCATCAGATCTCTTTGACGGAGGCTGTGCTTGGTGACAATGTGACTCTGATATGTACGGTCTTTGATAAACCTGGGTTGTTTTACTGGTATAAGTTGGATCTTGGATACATGTTCCAAACTGTTGCTCAGGGCAGTTTTGACAAAATAGAACTTCAGGGACAGTTTAACAATACAAGATTCAATGCCACAAAATTGGGTAACACGTATCCCCTCATCATAAGAAATGTGAGCAAAGAGGATGAAGCATCATACTTCTGTCAGGCAGGAGCAGCATATAAAATGGGATTCATTAATAGCACATATTTGGCTGTGAATGGTAAGGTTGAATCATCTTGCTCTGTTTGCACATCTGTTTCAATACCTCCCCCAAAAAACTAATAAATTTAACTCTTGTTTCTGTCTTTTTGGGCATCACTCAGATCCTGAAAATAAGCAGAAAACTATCTACGTGAAACAAGCTCCAGAAAAGAAGCAGGTCCCAGAGGGAAACTATGTGAATCTGGACTGCTCATTCCTCTCCAAATGTCCAGGTGAACGCAAGGTGTTCTGGTACAGAGCTGGATCAGAATCCAATCCAGGCATAATTTATACTGGCAATTTCAGCTGTGATAAACAAGCAGGAGGGAGCTGTGTCTCCCGTCTGTCCAAAATCATAGAGAACCGCTCAAGTACTGGAACCTACTACTGTGCTGTGGTCACATGTGGAAAGATCCTATTTGGAGATGGAACTCCAGTGGAGATAAGTATGTTTTTGAGTCTTTTATTTGATATACATGTATATGTGCAGTATATATATATGCTTTTTATTTATTCAGTCCTCTAAAGTTAATTTAATCAAATCTGCATGAAATGTTTAAAGCTGTTGTAGCAGTGTAGTTAACAGGGTACGGTATATGAGTTAATGTACTTTTTCAGGTTTTGGCTGCCTCTACCTGTTCTTCCTCTCTTTGATTTTTCTGTGATCTTTTGCATATGAGTTTTCTTCTTATTTCCTGCGGTACTGTAAGTGTCATCAAGGCTGTAGCCGCTCAGTGATTCATCCCTCTTGGGCAATCTTTCTTGCTGTATGATGTTGTCAACTTAAGCACGAGCAGCACCTATACTTGCACCTTAAATAAAATGCAGTATGATGTAATGGGAAAATAATACAAAGTACAGCCAAAAATATAAATCAGAATTTAAGGTTTTGATTCATTTCAGGGCTGCACGGTGGTGTGGTGGTTTGCACTGTTGCCTCACAATGAGAGGGTTCCAGGTTAAACTCCTAGCTGGGGACTTTCTGTGTGCAGTTTGCATGTTCTCTCTAGGTACTCTGACTCCCCCCACCACCCCCCCCCCCCCCCCCCCACCACCCCCGCAACCTGACTAATGGCTTAAGCATGTATGGAAAATGGATGGATGGATTAATTTTCAGGGAAACCTGCAGCTCTGCTGTTTTAGATGTTACCTGAACCACTTCAATATATGACATATTGATATGTTATATTTTATAATTCTTTTGTAAAATCTTTAGTCAGTAAAGAATGATATAAGCAGGGAAACAGCTGAATTGTGTAGACTACAGAGTCTAGTTAAGAGTCTCCAAAACCTTGACCTGACATGGTAATATTTACCTGTACTAAATGCGAAACACACTGAGGCTCATGGAAAATCAGTATCAAAGCTTTTTATAGTTAGGGAAAAAAATCCAACTTTTGACTTGACAGTGGTGCTAAATATGATATGTTTTTCTTTCTGCTCTTTTCTTTTTAAGAAAAAATAAATATATCTGAGTCTTCGTAGGAATAAAATGCTGATAATGAAATCTGTGTGAGACTTAATCTGTGTGAGCTCACAGTAAGTTTTGGAGATGTGGGAAACTGTTATAAGAGATGAAAGAGACAATACAGTAATTACCTGTTTGGGACATTTTCTGTTTCCAGAACAAGAATACCCGCATGTCACCGTGCTTGGGACACTGTTGGCCTGCTGTGCATTTTTGAATATCATTGCATTTCTGATTCTCATCAGAAGAAGGCAAAAGCCAGTTTGTGAACATTGCAAAGGTAGGTTAATTAAATGTACGCAACATGATTTGGAACAACATTTGAAGTCCCTGTTTAACGTTGTGCAAGTTCCCATTGTGTCTAAATCAAAGCATGGAATTCAGAAGACCTCTGAAGGTGTTCTGTCATATCAGGCGCCAGGACATTTACAGCAAACCTTTTAGGGGAATGTTAAAGTCTAAAAACTTTTTTAGAGTTATGTATATATATATATATATATATATATATATATATATATATATATATATATATATATATATATGTCAGAGTCACTCAGGGCCATTTTTCCTGTAGTGACTGAATTTATTGCTGTTAATGTTTGGTTTTCATAAACAGGAGATCCAACAGCTTTTTTCCTGTAGTGACTGAATTTATTGCTGTTAATGTTTGGTTTTCATAAACAGGAGATCCAACAGCTTCCAATGTTGAACAGGTCGGATCAGCTGGAGATCAACTAGGCAATCTGGTGAATGCAATCCAAATGTTATCAAATGCACAACTTCACTTTCATTGTACTAACCATTTTACACTGGATAAATACCACCTGTGATAAAAATGAATCCTGATTTCTAGGACTGAAACACAAAGCAATATTCAATTTTGTAAGAGAAAAGTGAGAGTTTATTTATCTATTAAAGTCCTTAAGATAGAATAAGATGATGATGTTTTGAAACAAAAACTTGAACAGATAATCTGCGAACATGACGGGACTTTTGCTCTGTTGAGAGAGATAACTGAGTGGTTAAGCAACAACTTCACACATTCTATATTAGTCTGAAGGGGGAAATTGCTCACTGGCCTTTACCATGAGAAGCTCCTAAAGCTCATCTAACATGAAGCAGAGACAGACGGTAAAATAGTGAATTGCACACAGGATGTCTGATAGCAGCATCAGCTTTTTTGAACTAACAACAACAATATAATCTGTCCTTTTATTTGGAGGACTGGCGAGTTTACCACCAACAATTATTTCTTTACCAATCTCTAAACTCTTACCTCTTTTGTCTGAAATGTTAGTGACTCCTTCACAACACTGCAGCATCTGTGGTTATGTTTTTAGAAACATGTGGCTTTTGTAACGCTGTACGAACTTGCCACAAAGCCTACTTTAATTCTCTCCTTATGTTACCACAAAATGTATGACATGTTCTTTTAAAACATATTAGTTGTTGCAGATTTATTGTGCATAAACTTAACTGAAAATCTCTATTAACTTAATTCGTGAGCTGCAGAGGAGGTGCACTGCAGTGACAGCAATAGCTCCGTGTAGCTCCTAGCTCCCAGCTCCCAGGAAGCCGAGACTAGGGGGAGTTTGCACTTCATGAGTACAATTGGGTGTTTTTACTACATCACTATAAAGGCTCTGACCAAAGTTTATTTGTTATCTATTTTAAATCATTAAAAGGTTTGTGATATTTCAACAGTGATCTCTAACCTAATTCATTCACAGGATGGTGAAGATGTTGGATTAAACTACGTTGCACTGGATTTCCCTGCACGAAAAGCTAAACGATGGAAGAATAAGAGGGAGTTACCTGAAGACTGTACTTATTCTTACACGAGAAACTATCAGTGATGGACAGTTTTTTGCTGTAAAGTTATTATTGATAACTCAGAGACAGTTAAGCATAAAAAGCACTTATATTTGATCGCTTGTTTGTAATATATTTTCTATATGTTGAAATATATGGATATATGTTACTTTAATGATCATATGTATGACTGTTATCATTCATTATTGTCAGATTGATCTCTAACCATTAAAAAACAGAATGAAATATTGATTAGGCATTAAAAAAATAAAATAAAATAAAACATGCTCTATATTTTATGTTGTGTTTGTCTCTATGGTGAACATTGACTCTCTTATTTTATGACACTGTTTTCCAACAAGTGTTGTGTTGTGTAGCAGCTAAACTCCACCACCCAGCTAACAAAGCAAACCACTCATACACTCAGGAGGCCCTTGAGACAAAGACTGTTCTTATGACAATTATATACTGTTATGTATATTGAAGAACTTTGGTGTGGCAGTTAGCACTGTTGTCCCACAGCAGGAGGGTTCCTGGTTGAATCCCTGCTGGGGCCTTTCTGTGTGTAGTTTGCATGTTCTTCCCGTGTATGCGTGGGTTCTCTCTGGGTACTCTGGCTTCTTAACACTCCCTGAAAAACATGCATGTCAGGTTAATAGGTGACTCTAAATGATCCGTAGGAGTAGTGCGAGTGTGCACGACCTGTTTAGGATGTACCCTGCTTCTCGCCCGATGACAGCTGGGATAGGCTGTCATTAAGGCTCTTTGTTGGATAACACTGATGTAATGGTGACCGTTTCATCAAGCTGAATTATTTTCACTGAAACTAGCATATCTGAATTAAAAGAAAACACAGAAAATGACAAATAAAAACAGATATGATCTTTAAGTGATGAGTCTTGGAGTGGGACTCATTTGTCATTTAAAGGTAATTATGTTATTAATTCATTTATTCCAGTTTAGAGCCATCTCTATAGGCCAATTCCTGCCAGACTAAGTAAGTGTTGTGTTGAAAAGGCAGTGACACAAAAACCTCATTTTAAATGTTAGCTTTATTCCTCATATGTTGGTTTTACTGTCAATCTCATTTGACAAAACTTTTAAGTCTCCTGACCTGACTTAGTCTGACTTTATGTAAAAGAAGTTACATTCATGTCTTGGTTTATATTGCTATTTTATACAGCAAACACTCAGAGGACGTCAAACTACATTGTTGTCCAGCAGCCGGCAGTATCAGATCCAGCTGGTCCAGGAGACTCAGCGACTCTGCAGTGTTCAGTCCTCTCTGACTCTGAGAAGAAGACGTGTTCAGGAGATCTCAGTGTGTTCTGGTTCAGAGCTGCATCAAATAAATCTCATCCACACATCATCTACTCTGATGGAAACAGACGCAATGAATGTGACAAGAGAGCTGACACTCAGAGGAGATGTGTGTATCACTTCTCTAAGAACATCAGCTCCTCTGATGCTGGGACTTACTACTGTGCTGTGGCCACATGTGGAGAGATACTTTTTGGAAATGGAGCTAAACTGGAAACCGGTTTGATTTTTTTTAAATCTTCCAATGATATAGTGTCTGGTAAGTTTTTTTTCAGAGTAAATGATATGTACTCTGTATTTCTTTGATTTCCAGAGAAAACAAGTTCTGAATTCAAAGTGCTGCTGATCATAACAATCTGCTTCGGCATTTCTGTGATTGTAAATGTTTTTTTCATCTGTTATAAAACACCAAGAGCAGCATGTGGAAAATATCAAGGTAAGTGTTGTTCACTGAACTGAATTATTTAAATCTCTAATCAAGGTAGTCCTAGTATATAAAGTAGAACAAAGCGTTGTCTATGTCATGGAATAAAATGTTGGATATGAGTAGATGTATGACATATCACAAACTAATGAGCACAACTTGAGTCTCTGTGTTACTGTTTAATCCACTTACTATTTCTTTCATTAAACTTTAATCCATCATGGACTACTTTAAATGATACTTTGAGTCAGCTTTGAATCCTCCCTGAACAGTCAGAATGAATCCATGACACTCCCACTTTATTATGTTTTAGGGAGAGAAAACAACTCTTCAAAAGGAAGACATGACAACTTGAGCCAACCAGAAAATGATTTAGTAAGGGATGATATGAAATCACCTAATCTGCTGCTGTACTGAAATATTTACTTTCAGCTGGATGTAACAATATGAAGTTAAAATTAAATTTAATCTGCACAGGCTGAAGGTGGACATGATCTGAACTACGCTGCGTTGCATTTCTCTGGAGGGAAAGAAACATTCACATGTTATATATTATATATATTTATTTATTATACATATTTATTCAAATGTAGATAAACTTTTTACCTCCACCCTAATACTGATTTGATGCACTGCCAATTGTGGCGGTGCACCAAAACCCAAAAGTCAGATGCATCAGTCCAAGCTTCACTTAAAATGTGGCTTTCATCTCTTTTCTCTGTTATGGTTGCTCTCCTGGCCCCTCTGACTGATGAGAAATTTATTCCTGACAGATTGTCTGATGATTTCTTTCCCTTAATCCAATCCTCGTGCCCCCTTTTTCAGTGCTGAGGGCACTTCTGTCTTCAGTAACTACAAGTAATTCACGACTCATTAAAAACACAAGTAAAAATAGTAAATTAAAACATAAATACAGTAAAAAGTGAGCGAGCTACCAGTCTATGCATCTGCATGTTTTTCTGATAGTGAATGTTAGTCAGTTAGTAGATGGTCAATTTGATTACTTTTCATTGAATAGGTAACCTGAAAACCACAAGTTATTTCAGGTTGGTGGTTTAAACTGTTAAACAAGACCCATAGGAAGCGTTTTCAAAACAAGCATCTCTACAAGCAGTAGGAGATATACCAAAAGATATATCAAAATAACCCAAGAAGACGTTCGTTTGTACCCTGAAGTATGGCACACTTCAGAATGTCCAAACCTGGACTGTGGGCCTTTCTGTCATGCTTCATGTTACTTTCCACCTTGACGTAGCATCAATCTAACCATCAGACTCTAGTCTTATTATTTGTGCACAAACTTTATCTGATTATTCAACACCAAACTTTTTTTGAAAATACTGTGAACCCATAAAATTGTGTCAATCTTCAACTTGTTATCTTTCCATTTAAATTAATCAACATTATGAGAGTCTAAATTGTAGCCAATACACTTTGGACAGAGCAAAAAAAATACAAATGTGGCTTTGAATATATACTATGTGATATCCAAATAGATGCCTTTGGTCCCCTAGATTGCCACACCTGTTATGCTTTGTAGATGAAGGAGAGATGAGGACCCAAATGCACTGGAGGTAGATGGAAACATGACTTAAAGTTTATTAAAAACTGTAACCAAAAATGTGGACGAGTCAGAAAACCACAAACCAGACTGAAAAACTAAAGTACTGACAAACCTCAAAGTGAATACGAACAAACACTGACCTGAACTACAGGGAAAACCATGAAGATGTAACGACGAGGGTTCAACAAAGACCAAGACTAACCAAGGGGAGCATATACTGAAGGGAACAAACGAGGAAGTGATTGCAACTGTTGCTGACTGAGTGGAGACAGGTGTGCAGTGGAGCTGAGAACCAAAACAGGGGAACTGAGGATAACTCGGAGTAATGACCATGCGTTAGAAAAAAATCACTCACAGACAATGGCATGAAACCAAGAAATCACTCAAAGGCCTCAGTATTTTACTTGCAAGGGGAGAACAACACATGAACCCTCTCTCTGCAGATTCACAGGAGTTCTCCAGCGAGTGGTTGCCTCCCTTGCTCTTTTATTTGGTAACACACAGACCAACAATCTTCTACTAGCTTTCATGTGCCCAGACCTGGGATATATCCTGAGTATGCAGTTATCAACTTATTTGGGCAGTGTGAAGATAACGATCAGAGTCGAGACAACATTCCTCTCTAAAATACAACTCTCTTTGTCTCCCCTCTCCTCCTTGTGAGGTTTTGATATATGATGGCCTCTCTCGCCATGACATTAATATAGTGATAATAAGCAGAGTTTTCAGACACCATGACAAGATTCTAAAACCATACGAAGTAAGATCAAACAAAATTCCAACCAAGAACATAAATCAGAGGGTAACCAAGAAATGAAGAAACCATAAAACAGACCAGAAAGAAACCACGAGAGTAACTAAAACCCACAAGACAAGTCAAGACTAGAGAAATAGAAACAGAATCAATTCTAATTTAAAACAGTGATTCAAGAACACAAACAAGAAAACAGAATAGATATAAAATAGACACATACATGTATTTTCACATTCATATTTACATACATATAAATATATGTTATGTGAGGACATATGTTTGTGTGTATACACTCGTCTTCTCTTTTCATGATATATTTTCTCTTCTTCCTTCTTTTCAGATGCAGATGAATTCTGTTGCTTAAAAAGTTTAAAAGAGGGAACAATCTTTAAATGAAGATAAAGATCAATGAGGCAGGAAATTCACTGACATAACCACACCTCCCTTTGTCACTTTAGAAGCTGGTCTTTCAGTGAAGACAGTGTCAAGATGATTCTGATATGGGTTACACTGCTCATTCTTCATCGAGGATGTAAGTGCTATGTACAGGAACAGAAATGTAATATTCTCTTTATTATTTTGAATTTGAGTAATCCTTTTTTGTATCTCTTGCAACTTTTTTCTCTTTCATGCAGATTCACTGGTTCCAGTGGTCACAGTTCAACTTGGGAAACCTGTGACTTTGACATGTGCTTTGTCTGATGAAAGGCAGAGTACTGAAAAACTTCAATGGTACAAACAGAGTGCAGGGGATACTCTGAAAACAATTGTGATGCTGTGGAAAAATCTAAACCCAAAATATGGACCAGGGTTTTCTGCCTCAAAAGTGATGGCAACCCACAATGAGAAGAATAGCACTCTGACAATTTTTAGGACAAGAGAAGAAGATGAAGGAACGTATCACTGTGCGATCTTTGCATATGGTGGAGATTCTTGGAGTGGGACTTATTTGTCAATAAAAGGTAATTGTGTTATCTGTGTATTCCAGTTTTTTGGAATTACTTTAAAATACACATGTTCACAGCTATACTGTAACAGCAAATGTTTTTTAAGATTATACAAGTATTAAGATATTGAGAGGTAAGTTATAAAAAAGGTGTATTACTTGCTTTTATCAGTGGAAGAAGTGCAAACTATCATGTCAATTTACATGCCCAAACTGGAAACACCCACAGGTCTTTTCAAGTATTTATCTTGTACGTCACAAATAAAACTTTTCTAATGTGTTTTATTTTACAGGAAACACTCAGATGATGTCAAACTACATTGTTGTCCAGCAGCCAGCAGTATCAGATCCAGCTGGTCCAGGAGACTCAGCGACTCTGCAGTGTTCAGTCCTCTCTGACTCTGAGAACAAGACGTGTTCAGGAGATCTCAGTGTGTTCTGGTTCAGAGCTGCATCAAATAAATCTCATCCACACATCATCTACTCTGATGGAAACAGACGCAATGAATGTGACAAGAGAGCTGACACTCAGAGGAGATGTGTGTATCGCTTCTCTAAGAACATCAGCTCCTCTGATGCTGGGACTTACTACTGTGCTGTGGCCACATGTGGAGAGATACTTTTTGGAAATGGGGCTAAACTGGAGACCGGTATGATTTTTTTTTCCCTGCATAATACTGGAGGTATTTTTAAAATCTTCCAATAATATAGTGTCTGGTAAGTTTTTTTTCAGAGTAAATGATATGTACTCTGTTTTTCTTTGTTTTCCAGAGAAAACAAGTTCTGAATTCAAAGTGCTGCTGATCATAACAATCTGCTTCGGCATTTCTGTGATTGTAAATGTTTTTTTCATCTGTTATAAAACACCAAGAGCAGCATGTGGAAAATATAAAGGTAAGTGTTGTTCACTGAACTGAATAATTTAATACTTTATACAAGGTTGTCCAAGTTTACAAGACAGAACAAACAACAATTTAGTCTTATTGAATAAAATTACAGATATGAGTAGATTTATGACATATTGTCATAGTGTCACTAAATTTATCGACTCAATTTGAGTTCCCATTGTCATGTTTGTTCCAAGTTTCTTTCATAAAACTTTAATCCGTCATGGACTATTTTAAATGATTTTTTGAGTCAGCTTTGAATCCTCTCTGAACAGTCAGAATGAATACATGACACTCCCATTTTTATTATTTATTAGGGAGAGAAAACAACTCTTCACAAAGAAGACATGACAACTTGAGCCAACCAGAAAATGATTTAGTAAGTAACCATATGAAATCACCTAATCTGTTGTTGCACTGAAATATTTACTTACAGCTGGATGTAAAAATATGAAGTTAAAATAAAAGTTAATCTTCTGTACAGACTGAAGGTGGACGTGATCTGACTTACGCTGCGTTGCATTTCTCTGGAGGGAAAGCTCCAAGAGGAAAGAAGAAGAAAGAGTTGAGGACTGAAGAAAGTGTATATTCATATGTTATAAATCAGGGTGTGTCTCTGTAAATGGATGTAGGCTGAAATAGACTGATATATACTCACAATATGAGTAAATAATAAATGTTGCAGGTTAAAGCTTAACTTTGAGAGAGAGCTGTGAAAAACTAAATAGACTAATCTGCTCTTTTAAATGGAATCTAAAAAAATATAGAAATAAATAAAATGAGTCTTCTGTGTCTTCTTATTCTAATGTCTTAGGAAATTGTTATTATTACTGTGCTGAAAAATAAATCATGAAAATATGACTGAAAGGATTTGTGAATGTTTCCATGTTACTGGGCAGGATATGAGGGCTGACGTGATGAGCTTCCTGTTTTGTTACATGAATGAGGTCAGTCAATGAAAAAGCAGCCATGCACACAGATTTCTCAGTAGTGTAACAGATTTTGTTTTAGTGAAACATGTTCTAGTATTCCTTTGAATTATCTTGCATGCAAAAGATAAACGAATGTTCAAATAAAACTTTTTGAGACTTTTTGAGGTTTCCAAAGTTCTAGTCTCAAGGAAATACAGTTTAAAGTCAATGTGCCACTTGATGTCATCACAAAGCACAGAATTTCCACGAAAACTTAATCTAAGCTTTCTCATGCGCAAGTTTTTCTCAGATAACATTATCAGGGTACCGGTTAGCTCAATGGGTTAAGCAGGGTTCCATGTACAGTGGCTTAAACTCCTTGATGCAGCTGTACTGACTCGGGGCCCCTTCGCTCCTTTAACTCTCTCTCGCTCTGTGCCCGATTTCCTGTTGGGCATCTTTCGAATAAAGGCCACTTCCCAGAGGAAAACGTTTTTGCTCGGGATAGTCTTTCCCTCACTGGGTTGGACTCCGTCAGGGCTGCCCTTTGTCACAGATTCTGTTCAAAATTTCTATGGACAGAATTTCTAGGCGCAGCCAGGGTGTTGAGGGGGTCCGATTTCATGACCTCAGAATCGGGTCTCTGCTTTTTACAGATGATGTGGTTCTGCTCGCGGGCCGTGACCTTCAGCTCTCACTGGAGCGGTTTGCAGCCCGAGTGTGAAGTGGCTGGGATGAGAATCAGCACCTCCAAATCTGAGACCATGGTCCTCAGCCGGAAAAGAGTGGAATGCCCTCTCGGTCGGGAATGAGATCCTTCCCCAAGTGGAGGAATTCAAGTATCTCGGGGTCTTCTTCACGAGTGAGGGACGAATTGAATGAGAAAAAGGAGGTGAAGCAGAAGGTGAAGCTCTTGATTTACTGGTCAATCTACGTTCCAACCCTCACCTATGGTCACGAGTTGTGGGTAGTGACCGAAAGAACAAGATCACAAATACAAGCAGTCGAAATGGGCTTCCTCCCTGGGTGTCTGGGCTCTCCCTTAGAGATAGGGTGAGAAGCTCGGAGAAGAGTCGCTGCTAACCCGCATCAGCCAGATAAGAGCCAGATGAGGTGGCTCGGGCATCTGGTTAGGATGCCTCTTGGACGCCTCCCTGGTGAGGTTTTCTGGGCACGTCCCACTGGGAGGAGACACTGGGGAAGACCAAGGACACGTTGGAGAGACTATGGCTGTGTCCGAAATCACTCCCTAACCACTCCAGTGACCACGCCATTTTGCAGTGGTGTCCAAATGTTTGAGGATTTTTCATGCTCACTATATAGTGCACTCAATGTATCCCACAATTCACCGTGAAATGTAGTGAGCATCCGATGGTCACTAACCGGAGCAAGATATCCCATAATGCATTGCCAAAAATTCTCTGGGCAGACGGACGTTGAATTAATATTCAAACTTTATCTAGAAAATGTACAGAGATCGTTTAATAAGTAAAGCTTAATTCGCCATTTATTAATGATGGCAAGTACAGTGTGTGACTAAAAGCTGAGGGAATCTGACCATTATGACTACTCAGACACAACTGGATTATTCAGTTTGTCCAATATTGTGAGACAGGAAATAAAGGAGCTGCCTAAGGTTCAGGAAGTTTCGCCAGTAGTTTGACGGAGGGTAGTTTATTGTTCAGAGAATAAAAAAAATTATATTACTCTAATTAAAAAGGCAGTAAAAAGTAGGCTAACTCTCACAATTTGACGACGTCTACAAGAGCAGCACGTCTTCTCCTTTCACTCTCTCTCGCAATTCTAAATCTCTCCATATCATCATTCACTGAATTATTGTTAAGAGAAACACGGCCAGATTGACAGAAGACACATTTCGATAGAACTACTTGAGTTTTCTAGATAACGTTAAGTTGTTTTTTTTCCCGGTGAATTGCTCGTAGCTGTTGGATGACAGGCGCGAGACAAACTCATGAGATGTAAAGCAGTACAACAGTCACAAAGCCAGTTTATTCCATTGTTTATTTTATTACAAATTTAACAAGGCAATTTAAATGGCTTCCTATATTCATTGAAAAAAAAGCGTCAAACGAACAGCATATAATTAAACATTCCAGTAGGTTACACTGTAACTTGCTGTTACTAAAGAGCCAAGAAAATAAAATATGAAAATATGCTCAAATAGAAAACAAAGTACGAAAATAAAAATTCCATGACAGTAATCAAAAGCCTCTAATTTCACAAAAATGCAGTGGTAAACGGACAAAATTGTGTGAGACGACATTAATGTGGTATGTTTCAATTGTGGGACAGTGATGACGTAATTACCGGCGCCGAGAGTAGTGTCCGAAAGTGTTTCTGTTGAGCTCACTATATAGTGCACTACATTTATTTCCCTATGTAGGGAGTAGTGAGTAGGGAATGAGTGAGTGATTTCGGACACAGTTTACATCTCTCGGCTGGCTTGGGAAGGCCTCGGGGTCCCCCCAGAAGAGCTAGAGGAAGTGGCCGGGGACAGGGACATCTGGGTTTCTCTGCTCAAGCTGCTGCCCCTGTGATCCGATCCCCGGAAAAGCGGCAGATGATGGATGTATGGATGGATAGTCTTTTCTTGAACTGTCAAGAAAATACAGAGATCTCAATTGAATACCTTTATGAGATTTCTTCAGACTGAATCGTTCATCTTTTTGAGATCACCTCAATCTGAATTATTTCTCCTAAATGTATTATTTGGCGGACAGTGTCAGAGCCCTTGGACCATTATGGACTGATTCCTGTTTTTATTTTGAAGACAAAAATGGTTATTTGTTGCGGCTCATTCATTGCTCACAAAACACCAATGCAGATGATCAATGCTGTTGTCAGGAACCGGCAGGACATAGGACACACGTGCAGGATCTTTTCAGAATAAGGTTTATTTATCAACTTCTTAACAAGTATTTCCAACAGAGAAACAAGAGCTATGAAAATTCTATGACACTGATCTCAATAACATAGGCAGAGATAAGTGCCGGTATAAAACTTTATCAATATAAACATTCACTCCACTCTAGGAGGAAAACCAAAAACTATAAAAGATTATTATCTAAATTTAGCTGCTCTCTTCTAAAGTGGCGTAACAAAGAAAAGCTCTCGGTCTAATGGAGGATCTAGAGAATTCAAAAAAGGAATGAGGTCATGCAACCACTCCTATAACGGAGGTGCTAATAAACTTACAAATCAAAGTTACTCCTAAATGGAGGAAACCAAATCAGGCTACAAAAGTTACCAAAAGCTAAACTGGAATACTAATCAAATTTTAACCAAAACAAAACTCTGAAGGAGATACGCTCGACTTCAATGATCAAACAGAGATCAAAGATACTGACAAGATTCTGAAATTGTGCGAAGCAAGTCCAAACAAAATACCAACCAAGAACATATATCAGAGGGGAACCAACAAATGAAGAAACCATAAAACAGACCAGAAAGAAACCACAAGAGAAACTAAAACCCACAAGACAAGTCAAGACTAGAGAAATAGAAACAGAATAAATTCTGATTTAAAACAGTGATTCAAGAACACAAACAAGAAAACAGAATAGAAATAAAATACTGAAAAACAAAGACAAGAAAAAACAAATCCAAACTTAGAAAATTCATAGACCCTAATAGTAACCCTGGAGACTGATGCTCAAAAAGCTGGGGCACTGGAGTCTCGGTTGCCGAGGACAGAAGCTCAGGATACTGGAGCCCTGAGGTGTGAAGCACTTGAGACTCTGGTGCAGACTCTGGCAAAGATTCTGGAGCTAGCTGAGGCAACAGCTGCAGAATCAGGCTTGAGAATCAAAGAGACAGGAGCCGGACGAGGAACTGGAGAAGACTGTTTCTCAGGCAAGGTTTGTGGTGCAAAAGAAGTCTGTGGCTCAGGAGATGAAACTGATGCTGGACCAAAGGCAGGAGAGGCTGGTGCTAGAACTGGTGCAGGAAGTGGAGGAGAGCTTGCTTGAACATCCTCGGAGGAAGGAACAGGATTGTGACATCTGCCGGTACAAATTAAGTCTGTAGGTCTGACAGAGACACAGACAGTGGTTCTGGTAAAGACTGTGGCTCGAGCACAGTTGCTGGCTCTGGCTTGAATGTGGCAGAGATTAAGTCCTTAAATATATCTATAAATATATATATATATATAAATATATAAATCACTGGTTCATTAACTCAATGACATCCTACCCACATTTATTATTTACTCATGTTGTGAGTATATATCAGAGTCTATTTCAGCCTACATCCATTTACAGAGACACACCCTGATATATAACATGTGAATATACACTTTCTTCAGTCCTCAACTCTTTCTTCTTCGTTCCTCTTGTAGTTTTCCCTCCAGAGAAATGCAACGCAGCGTAGTTCAGATCAGGTCCACCTTCAGTCTGTGCAGCAGAATCAATTTAATTTTAACTTCATATTGTTACATCCAGCTGTAAGTAAATATTTCAGTGCAGCAGAAAATAAGATGATTTGTCATTATCACTTACTAAATCATTTTCTGGTTGGCTCAAGTTGTCATGTCTTGCTTGTGAAGAGTTGTTTTCTCTCCCTAAAACATAATAAAGTGGGAGTGTCATGGATTCATTCTGGCTGTTCAGAGAGGATTCAAAGCTGACTCGAAGTATCATTTAAAGTAGTCCATGATGGATTAAAGTTTTATGAAAAAACTTAAAACAAACATGAAAATGGGAATTCAAATTGAAATCTATAAATCTATAAATCTACTCATATACGGAATTTTATTCAATAACACTAAACTGTGGTTTGTTCTGTCTTTTATACTGGGACTACCTTGGATAAAGTATTAAATAATTCAGTTCAGTGAACAACACTTACCTTTATATTTTCCACATGCTGCTCTTGGTGTTTTATAACAGATGAAAAAAACATTTATAATCACAGAAATGCAGAAGCAGATTGTTATGATCACCAGCACTTTGAATTCAGAACTTGTTTTCTCTGGAAAACAAAGAAAAACAGAGTACATATCATTTACTCTGAAAAAAACTTACCCGCCACAATATCATTTAAAGATTTTTAAAAGATATCTCAAATATTGTACAAAAAATCATACCGGTTTCCAGTTTAGTCCCATTTCCAAAAAGTATCTCTCCACATGTGGCCACAGCACAGTAGTAAGTCCCAGCATCAGAGGAGCTGATGTTCTTAGAGAAGCGATACACACATCTCCTCTGAGTGTCAGCTCTCTTGTCACATTCATTGCGTCTGTTTCCATCAGAGTAGATGATGTGTGGATGAGATTTATTTGAAGCAGCTCTGAACCAGAACACACTGAGATCTCCTGAACACGTCTTGTTCTCAGAGTCAGAGAGGACTGAACACTGCAGAGTCGCTGAGTCTCCTGGACCAGCTGGATCTGATACTGCCGGCTGCTGGACAACAATGTAGTTTGATGTTCTTTCAGAGTTTCCTGTATAAGACAGGACACATTAGAAACGTTTAGTTGTTTAATATATAAAGACACTTATCATAACTTCTGGGTGTTTCCAGTTTCTTTTAACAAAGTCGGGCATGTAAGATATGTAGGATGTCACAGTTTGCATCTCACGTATTCTTCCACTGACAAGAGCTGTGTAACCTATAAAACTTACATCTAAATATATAAATGCTTGTATATCGTATGTAACAAAATTAATTGGTATTGTATAGTTGTGAACATATATTTTTAAAGTAATTAAAAAAACAAAATAGTTGCATAGATAATAGTTTAAAAAGTTACATAGACAACATAATTACCTGTTAATGCCAAGTAAGTTCCACTCCAAGAATCTCCACCATATGCAAAGACCACACAGTGATACATTCCTTCATCTTCTTCACTTGTTCTCAAAATTGTCAGAGTGCTATTATTTGCATTGTATGTTGTCTTCAAATTTGAGTCAGAAAACTCTGGTCCATATGTTGGGTTTAGATTTTTCCACAGGATCACAATTGATTTCAGAGTATCCCCTGCACTCTGCTTGTACCATCGAAGCTTTTCATTACTCCACCTTTCACCATGCAAAACACATGTCAAAGTCACAGGTTCCCCAAGTTGAACTGTGACCACTGGAACCAGTGAATCTGCATGAAAGAGAAAGAAGTTATAAGTGAAACTATAAAAGGATAACTCAAATATCAAAAAACAAAAAACATAAAAAAAGGTGAATTAACCATCTCAAGTCATGCTGATACTTCAACGAGAGAACATCACATTTCTGTTCCTGTTTATAGAACTTACATCCTCGATGAAGAAGAAGCAGCGTAACCCATAGCAGAATCATCTTGACACTGTCTTCATTGGAAGACCAGCTTCTTAAGTGACAAAGGGGGGTGTGGTTATACAGAGCATCACCCAGAGTTCGTCTGATTGGTTATCTCAGATTATACAATCAAAGTGCATTTCCTGCCACTGACCTTTGGCTCTATGTATTGTGTGTACGTGTATGTGTGTGTGTGAATTTGTTGGATGTTAAGCAGTTTGAATTCATGTTATTAGTCTCTAACCTTAAATGATTAGGATGTAGGATACTACCCCCAATAATTTTCTGTGAGTCTGACAAGAGAGGAGGGTTCTGCAGTCAAACCAAATGACATGAAAGAATGTTAAGGAAAGGATGGACTGACCTTATGAGACAGAAAATTGGCAATTTAAACATATATTGCATAGTTTTATAAAAGGCTGACAAAGTGAAATGCAATTAGCTTCAAAAGGCTATAAAGTTTCTCTGGAGGGGAAAGACTGTGTGAAAGGACTGCAATGCTAAAACTAAGTAAAATTTGACTGATGTTATTGCTGTAGTTTTCATACAGGACCTTGTTTAACATGAACTACATGCGTAAAAAGCAGTGAAATGGCCCTTTTCTGCACTGTCATAATGTGACAGCGCAGTGATGATTGACAGCGTGCAGCATCTGACCAATCAGTGGTCAGATACACAGACAGACAGTTGGATGCAGGTGGAGAGATGGCCTCCAAACGGCAGTATGGGTTGGGAGCAAGGAAAAGAAAGAAAAGGGCTAAACAAGACGAGGCTCGTGCTTCACTTGAAGGTGGGTGTGTTGTTGAAATAAAAAAGAAAAACTTTGTGGCATAAACACCCTAGCTGCTAGCCTGCTAACAGAAGAGAGGATAATTCTGTCTAGATGTGGACTGGAAATTGAATTTTCCAGCAGCCCTGATTGTCATTTATTGAATGTCTTGTTAACTGTATCAACATTCACCTCTGTTGAAAAAGGAAAGATTGCTTAGGGCCCCAGTTTGGCCAGGGGCAGACCTGTTTAACACTGTGGTTTTCATACAGGACGTAGTGTCGGATGAGCTATGTGCCAAAGAGGCAGGGCACTGGTCCTTTATGCATATTCCTTTAATTCACGAATCAGAAACAAACTTTAGCTGCAACATGTGCCCTCTGTGTCTCATGAGCTGATCCAGGAAACACCTTTTCAAGATTATTCAATAATGGGTTTAATATTTTTTGTCTTCATCAGGTAAATGGAATATACATGAATTATAACACGATAATGTCTCATTCAGGTATCTATATGCACATTAGACGTGGGATTGATCATGTTCATCTTTTAAACCCTTATCATTTACGGTTAGAGACTACTAACCTTAATTCAAACTGTTTAACATCCAAGAAATATGCACACACACCCATATACACGTACACACTATATAGAGTCGCATATTGACTTTAAACTGTATTTCCTTGAGACTAGAACTTTGGAAACTAGTTTGCAATTTGAGAACACAAAGCTCTGAAGTCTCATTTAGTTTTAATTCAACATCAGTTCAGTTAATGCATGGAAGGTAACTTACAGGAATAACAGCAGCGTGTTTTATGTATAAAGATCTGTTAGACGACTGAAAATCTGTGTGTACAGTTGATTTTTCATTGACAGAGAGTCAATAAGAGAAATCTCTCTGAAATATTTTTACTTTAAACTGATATTATAGAACTGAGATAATTGTTTTAAAGAGGTTTAACAAAAAAATGACAGGAAAAACCATAAATGTAGTACAGTGCACATGAGAGTGGGATAATTTCCTAATACATTAGAATAAGAAGACACAGGAGACTCATTTTATTTGTTTATTTATTTTTTATGAAAAGAGCAGATTATGTGATTTTCTTTTTCAATTCTTTCAAAGTTAAGATTGAACCTGAAACATTTATTTTTTATATCAGTCTACTTCATCCAACATCCATTTACAGAGACACACCCTGATGTATAACATGTGAATATACACTTTCTTCAGTCCTCAACTCTTTCTTCTTCTTTCCTCTTGGAGCTTTCCCTCCAGAGAAATGCAACGCAGCGTAGTTCAGATCACGTCCACCTTCAGTCTGTACAGAAGATTAAATTTTATTTTAACTTCATATCATTACTTACTAAATCATTTTCTGGTTGGCTCAAGTTGTCATGTCTTCCTTGTGAAGAGTTGTTTTCTCTCCCTAATAAATAATAAAAATGTAATAAACATGAGTGTCATGTATTCATTCTGACTGTTCAGAGAGGATTCAAAGCTGACTCAAAGTATCATTTAAAGTAGTCCAGGACAGATTAAAGTTTTATGAAAGAAACTTAAAAGAAACATGAAAATGTGGATTGAAATGGAAATCTATAAATTCAGTGAAAATATGTTATACATCTATTCATATCTGTAATGTTATTCAATAACACTAAAAAGTGGTTTGTTCTGTCTTTTATACTGGGACTACCTTGAAAAAAGTATGAAATTATTCAGTTCAGCAAACAACACTTACTTTTATATTTTCCACATGCTGCTCTTGGTGTTTTAAAAAAAACATTTATAATCACAGAAATGCCGAAGCAGATTGTTATGATCACCAGCACTTTGAATTCAGAACTTGTTTTCTCTCAGCAAACATCAGATGCAACATGTGTCTCATGAACTGATCCAGGAAATACTTTTTCAAGATTATACTCATGGGTTCAATATTTTTTCTCTTCATCAGGGTTGTACATGGAATTTACATGATTTATAACATGATAATGTCTCATTTAGGTATCTATATGCGGATTAGACATGTGATCGACCATGTTTCTCTTTTACATCCTAATCATTTAAGTATATATGCTACTAACCTTTATTAAAACTGTTTAAAATCCAAGAAATATACACACACACACATACACGCACACACTATACATAGAGCCAACGATAAGTGGCAGAAAATGCCCTGAGATAACCAATTAGATGAATTTGACGCTCTGGATAACCACACCTCCCTTTGTCACTTAAAAAGCTGGTGTTCCAAAGAACACAGTGTCAAGATGATTCTGCTATGGGTTACACTGCTTCTTCTTCATCGAGGATGTAAGTTCTACATACAGGAACGGAATTGTAACATGTTTCTCTTTTACATCCCAATCATTTAGGTATATATGTTACTAACCTTCATTAAAACTGTTTAAAATCCAAGAAATTTACACACACACATACACGTACACACTATACATAGAGCCAAAGATCAGTGGCAGGAAATGCACTTTGATTGTATATTTTGAGATAACCAATCAGACAAATTTGAAGCTCTGGATAACCACACCTCCTTTTGTCACTTAAGAAGCTGGTCTTCAAATGAAGACAGTGTCAAGATGATTCTGGTATGGGTTACACTGCTTCTTCTTCATCGAGGATGTAAGTTCTATATACAGGAACAGAAATGTGATGTTCTCTCATTGAAGTATCAGCATGACTTGGTTAAATGGTTAATTCACCTTTTTTACGTGTTTTTTTATGTCCTTCAATCCTCCAACCCCTTCATATTTAACTCACTGTGTGCCCTTTTCACTCTCACAGTCATAGAAGAATACCATGGTCATAACCCACTGATACGTTCGACGTGATGTGTGTGCATTTGAAACTGTGTATCATTGGCTAATGTCTGAGAATGACACATGCTGGCAACTGGTCAAAGATGAAGAGAAGTATTGATAGGGTTTCACTTCTGAAAAATACTGTGATGCTTATCACACGTATCCTTATTCTCAGCTCGGAAAGCTGCCGCCAATACTTTACACCATAAGCTCAGGTAAGTGTCAAACCATCCTTCTCCCTGTGCAGTTGCCTTCACTGAGCTCTGAAAGAAGAATCAAACTCAAAAGTCAAAACCCTTTGAAAATATATAAGGCCAATATATACACTTTGGAAAGACTGGTTTGCCTGTTTCTGCAGCATAACTATGAAAAAATGTCAAGTATGATACATTACATTTACTACAAAGAATCCAGCCAAAGCAGGTTGGTAACTGGTAATTGTGGTTCAGTTGTCACTGTGAAAACATTCAGAACTGAAACACAGATAATAAACCGCAAAGTCTCAAAGAAACATGCTATTGTATTGACAAGAGTCTGACAAATGAGGTGCCCTCCCTCCCTACATCTGTGCTTATTGGCAAAATTAAGCAACGAGTCAGAGATGATATTCTGGTGATTCTTATTTTATGGACCCCTGAAGGGACAGGAGGAGATTTTCAATATAAGTCTTGCATTATTGCACAATACTAATGTATTTCCTTGATCAGTTCATGCGGCACAGAGAGCAAAAGTCACAGCTTAAGTTGGCTTCCGATTCACAGATTTGCGATTTAAAGGATTTTTGCAGGAAGGACCATTTCACTGCTTTTTTTGGTATGCTGATCATCCTACAATAGGTCCTGCTTTATCAAAGATATGTATTCTTTAAACCAAACTTCGTGATTTGTGAAGTCTTTGGACATAGAAATATTCTATAAAGTTCTGCATGAAATCCACAACAAGAGCTTTCAAATCATGACTAAACTCTACAGCTAATTTTCCATCCGTCCGTCCGTCCATTTTCTATACCCACTTAATCCGTCGGTTGGGTCGTTTTAGAGACACCAATTAACCTAACATGCATGTTTTGAGACAGTGGGAGGAAGCCGGAGTAACCGGAGAGAACCCATGCAGACACGAGGAGAACATGCAAACTCTACAGCTAATTTTGATTCTGCAAAAGACACTTCAAATTGAACAAGTTAGTAAAAAAAAAAAGAAATGGCTGTACACTGTATGATATAGTTTGAGAAAGTTTATCAGAGCAACAGCACAATTAAATCAGAAGAAAGAGAACCTCAGCGATATTCAGCATAATGAAAATAATCATAACTTGAAGACAGAGAAAACAGAATTTGAAGAAATGTCTCTTAGAAATGAAGATGTCATGATCTTTGGAGTTTTATGTTCTAGTTACATCCTGTTTTACTTTGGTAAACAGAAATCAGATTTTTTTGTTCTATTCTGCTACTTTACAGCATAATTCTAATAATAATAATTCTCTGGTGGTTTTGTTTCAGTTTCCTCAGTGAGTATATATTAAAGTCATCTGCCCGCTACTCCACGTTCATGATTAAGATCTTGCAATTAGGTACACTCCTCCAATATCCATGAAGATGAGGAAAACAGGAACACAAAATCCACTAATATAGAGACATATCAACAGAAGGGTCAAGATGACACACATGTAGTGTCAGAAGAGACCACAGCTGAGCTTCTTTGTGCCAAAAAGAACGTGGAAGGTTTTGTTGGTCACATCATGAAAAAAGTCACATTGAAAATGGAATAGATAATGAAGACAATACTCAGACCAGAGATGGAGATCAAAATGCAGAATATGGCAAAGACGTAAAAGGTTAAATTATATATTTGGAGAGAAGTTGAACATAATTCAAAGAGGAGAGAGAAAGAAGAGAATGTGCTTCCTATATGCAGTGGATATGAAATGGCCACTGTAAGGAATAGTTTCATCCTGTTTGTGCTGCCTATCAAAGTATAGCTCAGTATATTGTATCCCCTTTGTATCCCTTTTGGTACCGTCCTTCCTGCAGCATAAATGCCCAGGCAGCAGACTCTGTACAGATGGACAGTATGAAGAGGAGATTATTCTATGGAAGTCAATGGCCATCTTGTCACCAAATAATTTTCTGTAAGTCTGACAAGAGAGGAGTGGTCTGCAGTTAAACTAAATGACAGGAAAACACACAGAGTGCCAAGGAAAGGATGCACTGACCTTTTGAATTTGAACATATATTGCATCCTTTTATTCAAGGCTGACAAAGTCAAATGCAGTTAGCTTCGAAGGGCTAAAAAGTTGCTCTGGAGGGGAAAGGCTGTGTGCAAATTCACCGGCTGTACTAACTTCCTTCTTTTAATTGCAAAAGATCCTGATACAACAAAGGCTGTATGGAAAAATGAGAAATGGTACATTTGATAAAATTCTTAACTTAAACTTAGAGCTGATCAATATACATTGAAATCAGTTCACTTTGTCAGGAAAGTATGAACCAGGACATGAAGAAGTTTAACAGATAATGAATAAAGGCACCTGGAAAGAAAATTGGACAAAAAGGGACAAGTTTCAGGTAATCACATTCACAGACAAGTTGAAAGGGAAGCAATGCTAGAGCTAAGTAAAATAACTGAGTATATTCAAGAGTCAGACATAGCTGGGCAGAGGAAAGTTAATAATGAGATGAAGAATGTTCTGTCTGCACACAGTGTGTGTGCGTGTGTGTGTGGGGGGGTGTTCAGATGACTGTGACATCCAGGGGCAAGAGAGAAAATGATGGCACATGTAAGAGGAAAGATAATTGAGATGACAACAATTAATTTCTTTACAATGCAGATTAATTATAGACAGAAATATTCTCATATAAAAAAATAAAGTGTCAAACTGTCTTTTAAAGAATCTATATCGTCTGCAGAGTAGTTATTATTGTAGTTTTCATAAAGGACCTTGTCTAACATGACCTACAAGCAACGAAATCAACCTATTCTGCATGTTCATAAATCAAAATAAAGGTTTTACAAATCACAAAGTGTGTTTTAAAGACTCTATGTCCTTTATGAAGCAAATCAGTCCAGATTTAATACTTTTTAACACTGGTTTTCATACGGGACCTAGTGTAGGATGAGCTATATGCCAAAGAGGAAGGGCACTGGTCCTTTACACAAACTCCTTTGAATCACAAATGGGAATGAGAATCAGAAGCAAACATCAGCTGCAACATGTGCCCTCTGTGTGTCATTTACTGATCCAGGAAATACCTTTTCAAGATTATAGTCTAATGGGTGAAATTTATTTTTCTTAATCAAGGATGTTAATGCAATATACATGAATTAGAACATGATAATGTCTCATTTAGGTATCTGCAAGCACGATGTGTGATTGATCATGTTCAACTTTTAAGTCCTAATTCTTTAATGTTATAGATTATAGACACAGAACACTTATTTATGTTTAAATAAAAAAAAAAAGAGCAGATTATGTAATTTTGTTTTTCACAGCTTTCTCTCAAAGTTAAGATTGAATCTTAAACACAATAAAATGCAAGAAATATACACACACACGTACACACTGTACATAGAGCCAAAGATCAGTGGCAGGAAATGCACTTTGATTGTATAATCTGAGATAACCAATCAGACGAATTTGACGCTCTGGATAACCACACCTCCTTTTGTCACTTAAGAAGCTGGTCTTCCAATGAAGACAGTGTCAAGATGATTCAGCTATGGGTTACACTGCTTCTTCTTCATCAAGGATGTAAGTTCTATATACAGGAACAGAAATGTGATGTTCTCTCATTGAAGTATCAGCATGACTTGAGATGGTTAATTCACCTTTTTTTATGTTTTTTGATATTTGAGTTTTCCTTTTATAGTTTCACTTATAACTTCTTTCTCTTTCATGCAGATTCACTGGTTCCAGTGGTCACAGTTCAACTTGGGGAACCTGTAACTTTGACATGTGTTTTGCCAGATGACACGCGGAGTACTGATAAAATTCAATGGTCCAAGCAGAGTGCCGGGGATACTCTGAAATCAATTGTGATGCTGTGGAAAAATCAAAACCCGCTTTACGGACCAGGGTTTTCTGACTCAAAACTGGAGGCAACATACAATGGGAAAAGTAGTACTTTGACAATTTCAAAAATAACTAAAGAAGATGAAGGAATGTATCACTGTGCGGTGTTTGAATATGCTGCTGTTACTTGGAGTGGGACTTATTTGTCATTCATCGGTAATTATGTAATCTATGTATTCCAGTTTTTTGGAATTACTTTAAAAAGGTACACATATCCACAATTACAACTTATAAAGGTATTTTATTATTTAAGATTATATAGGTATTGACATATTGGGAGGTATGTTATTTACAGTTATATAAAGTTATATAATGTGAATTACAGTGGAAGAATAGCTTATGCAGAAACTATCACGTCAACTTACATGCCCGACTTTGTTAAAACAAACTGGAATCACCCAGAAATGTTTATAAGTGTATTTATGATTGACACTAAGAAAGTTCTTCTAATGTGTTCCATTTTACAGGAAACACTCAGAGGACATCAAACTACACTGTTGTCCAGCAGCCGGCAGTATCAGATCCAGCTGGTCCAGGAGACTCAGCGACTCTGCAGTGTTCAGTCCTCTCTGACTCTGAGAAGAAGACGTGTTCAGGAGATCTCAGTGTGTTCTGGTTCAGAGCTGCTTCAAATAAATCTCATCCACATATCATCTACTCTGATGGAAACAGACGTAATGAATGTGACAAGAGAGCTGACACTCAGAGGAGATGTGTGTATCACTTCTCTAAGAACATCAGCTCCTCTGATGCTGGGACTTACTACTGTGCTGTGGCCACATGTGGAGAGATACTTTTTGGAAATGGAGCTAAACTGGAGACCGGTATGATTTTTTTTTCTCTGCATGATACTGGAGGTATTTTTAAAAATCTTACAATGATATAATGTCTGGTAAGAGTAAATGATATGTACTCTGTTTTTCTTTGTTTTCCAGAGAAAACAAGTTCTGAATTCAAAGTGCTGCTGATCATAACAATCTGCTTCTGCATTTCTGTGATTATAAATGTTTTTTTCATCTGTTATAAAACACCAAGAGCAGCATGTGGAAAATATCAAGGTAAGTGTTGTTCACTGAACTGAATTATCTAATACGTTATTCAAGGTAGTCCCAGTATACAAGACAGAACAAACCACAATTTTGTCTTATTGAATAAAATAGATACAAGTCGATGTATGACATATCATCACTTAATGAATTAACATCGGAGTCTTTAAATTACATTTTGATTCTGCTGTTAATGCTCTCTGAACAGCCAGAATGAATCCATGCCACTCCCATAACTCTTCACAAGGAAGACATGACAACTTGAGCCAACTAGAAGTTGATTTAGTAAGTAACCATATGAAATCACCTTCATTTTCTACTGCACTGAAGTTCTTACTTACAGCTGGATGTAACAATATGAAGTTAAAATAAAATGTATTCTGCTGTACAGACTGAAGGTGGACGTGATCTGAACTACGCTGCGTTGCATTTCTCTGGAGGGAAAACTACAAGAGGAAAGAACAAAGAGTTGCGGACTGAAGAAAGTGTATATTCACATGTTAAACATCAGGGTGTGTCTCTGTAAATGGATGTAGGCTGAAATAAACTGATATATACTCACAACATGAGTAAATAATAAACTTTGAAAGCTTAATCTTAACTTTGAGAGACAAAATAAAAAACACACAATCTGCTATTCTTTTAATGAAAATATAAAAATGAGTCTTCTGTGTCTTCTTATTCTAATGTCTTAGGATATTATCCCACTCCTTTTTGCCGTGTACTACATTTATAGTTTTTGTCAACCCGAAAGCTTTAAAACCTCTCTTTTTTTTCTTAAGCCTCTTTAAAACAATAATAATCAGAATATGAATGTGTGTGTCTTTAAACCACTGTGAAAAACAAATAATTTAATCTGCTAATATTGGTCAATATTTGACCTGAATCATGCCTGGGTGACATGATGGAGCTTCCTCTTTTGGCACCTGAATGAGCTCAGTCAATGAAAAAGCAGCTATACACAAACAGATTTTCAGTAGTGCAACAGATCTTTTAAGGTAAAACATGTTGCTGGTATTCATGTAAATTAACTGAACTGTTGCTCAAGTAAACTGTGACACTTCAGAGTTTTATGCTCTATTAGTGGCTTCAAAAGTTCTAGTCTTAAGGAAAGTTTGAACTCAATATGCGGTCACAAAATGACAAACCTCCACGAAAAATTCATCTCAGCTTTCTAAGGAACATGATTTCCCCCAAAATAATTGAACAGTCAGGAGATGTGAAACTAAACCAATCTTGCAGCCTAATCACCTAAATGAAATCATGGTATTTTACACGGGGCTGCACGGTGGTGTGGTGGTTTGGACCGTTGCCTCACAGCAAGAGGGTTCCAGGATCAACGTCCAGGTACTCCGGCTTCCTCCCATCATCAAAAAACATGCATGTTAGGTTAATTGGTGACTCTAAATTGTCCTTAGGAGCGTGCATGGTTGTTTGTCTTCTTTGTCTCTGTGTGGCCCTGTAATGGACTGGCGACCTGTCCAGGGTGTACCCCACCTCTCGCCCTATGACCTCTGGGCTCCAGCCCCCCCGCGACCCAACCAATGGATTAAGCAGGTATAGAAAATGGATGGATGGTATTTTACATTTCCGGAAACTATGGATACATGTCATCTTAAAGTATCCAAACCAAAACAACAAGGAGCCACTTTAATATCATCTCATGACACGGTTGTCAGGAACACGCAAGATTTTAAAAAGCCGCATTTTCTGCCCAAACCAGGATCTTTTTCTGGTCATAAGCCTTTGATGACTTGAATGTGACCACGTTGTTTTGTTGCTGAAACTTAACCAAGCTTTTTTGGTTCCTAAACGTGATTAAGGAGTGAGTGAGATTGGACATCTGTGGTTTCTAAAAATGCGAAGCTCTAATGTTTTAAAAGGTTCCCCTCGTTAGCTCTCCTGCAGCTGCAAGTAGCCACATAACAGTAGCTATGCGCTAACAGAGCAATAGTACGTGTTCGTTCATTCATTCTTCTTAAAGTATTGGTGAAATAAAGACAGAAAATGCCTTATTTAGAGGCTGCATCCTCCCTGCCCCGTTCACTCCGTTATATGGATATACGCTGATCGCGAGTTTTCTAAATAGCTTTCGAAAGATGCCAACTTTTGCCAAACTGTTCTTGGTGAGTAGATAAACGTATTTCATGCCAGAAATAAGGTCTAGGTTTAAAAAAAAAAAAAAAACGGAGTTCCCCTTTAAGAGAACAACAGGCAAAGGCCCATTCAGCAGCAACACTCACAGATGAAAGCTTTGGTTGGCCGTTTTCTCCCCACTCTGACCCACCACGGAAGCTGTTTAGTCTCAGAACAGAGCTGACTATGAGCTGCAGCAACATGTGAAGTGAGAAAACAGACACGAGAGGGTCAAGCAGATGAATTTTAGTTTGATATATTGCTGTAACTGTTTTAAAATACATTAAAATGAAAACTCATGT
This sequence comes from Leuresthes tenuis, assembly GCF_036924035.1. NCBI lineage: Eukaryota > Metazoa > Chordata > Actinopteri > Atheriniformes > Atherinopsidae > Leuresthes > Leuresthes tenuis. The sequence continues at coordinate 9,166,289 of NW_027325365.1, read as the reverse complement.
CTGTCTTTGAATGTTCTCTCTACAGAAAAGCGTGATGAAAACAGCAGGTACATCAATCCTTCCTGTACCTCTTATCAATATTAGTCACAACCACACTGTGATGTTACACTTTCATTTAAAAAGATATTAAACAGCAGTCAAAGTTCATCTTCGTGATGCTGAAGCAGTTGGATAGACACGAAGCAAAGCCACTATCTATTCACACCTTTGTTTAAAAGCCCAACCACAAAATACTGAAGTTTCCATTGTGTTGAAATGTGTTTTTCTGTCTTTTTTTCAGTTTCATGTACAAGCAGTGCTGTATGCACAAAGAGAGAGAATGAGTTCAAAAGAAGGCTACAGAATTGTTCTTTAAAAATGACCCTGTTAGTAATCATTTTGATATGAAGAACAGTTCCACAGCTTTTTGGCTGTGAAAGATAGTATCCAAAGATAGTAGAGAATGGCAGAGGTGAGATCCTGTGGGACTTCCAGATTCAGACTGATAAACAGGTGGTTGCTAACCAACTGGACATTGTGGTGGTCAAGAAAATACAGAAGAAGGTGGTAGTGATAGAGGTAGCCATTCCAGGTGATAGCAAAACCTAGAAGAAGGAACACAAGAAGGTCCAAAAGTACCAAGGGCGGAAGGAGGAAGATGTAAAGATGTGAGAATGTAAGCCAGCAGTAGTACCAGTGGTAATCGGAGACCTTTGTGTTCTGATTGCGACCTCCAAAACTGGGAGAGGAGCTCCAGCTGATCCGGGAATAAATGTATTTATTTATGTATATATGCAGGAGTGGCTGGCAGTGGGCTAACACATGACAAAAGTTAACTCATACAAACTTCAGCAACAAGTTATCAACTCTTTCAACACAACATTATTATCCACTGGCCCGACAAAATAGTAAAGATCAAGAAACCATGTACAATGTTTTTTAAGAAGGGTGGAGGCTTGAGTCTACCTTCAAGAGAAGTTCACACCAATGGCTTTTCTGCAAGGATAACAGAACTATCAACATTTGATTGAAGTTTGGTCATTTTTTTTAATGAAGTCCTGTAAAATACAGAGCACACCTAATGTGTTCAGTCTGTCCTGTCCCACAGAAAATTCACAAAAGCAACAATTTTGACACACTTTCATGTAGGGGTGGGCGATATGGCAAAAATATCATATCACGATTTTTGAAAAAAATAAAATCACAATTTCTATTTTATCACAATCTTAAATTAAAAAGTGAAAAACAGACAGTGTTGCAGAAGTATTTTCGGCTGGGCAGCTCGTACCGCGGGTCAACTACTTAAAGCAGAGTTCGAACCCCTCCTTTTCTACCGTCTTGAACTGTACCATATATTTTGCAAGATAAAAGCTAACTGCTTCTGTTACCTCTTTCTATCACTTGCTTGACATGTCATATTGAGTTCCTTTGTCAAATGCCTGTGTTAATGTTGTCTGTTTTGGTCTTACACGAGCTGCTGCCTCCGCCTGCGGTGCCGGTGCCACCGGGCCCCTGCTGTTTGGCTCTCAGTTTACTGTTTGGGATGCTTCCTCTTCAACTGATTGAACAGGTTCGTGTTGCCACCCGACGTGCGAACCGTTTCTGTGAAAACTTTGCAAATTACGTTTGTTTGCGCTCAGTTGCGGAAAATCCAAACCAATTCCATATAATGGAGGTGGAATTTTTTTTTAGCGACCAACTCCTCCGTTTGGCTTTCAGCCATAGCTCTCCATGCGGCTACTGCTACACACACAAACAAGGAGGCGGGTAAGAAAGCGCGTCACTGCCCGTAATTCGCTGTGATTGGTCGGTCAGGTCGACGACATCAGCATAGAATTACAATTTATAGAATGTGCCCTAGAGACGATCCATCCCACGATCTCTGCAGTTTGACAGATCGTTACGGATCATGTTCGTGTTGCAATCGTTCACAATTTAATATCGTCATATCGCCCACCCCTACTTTCATGTTATCTGAATATATTTTGGTTGATGTGCCCTAATTCTGTTGACTTCAAGTTTTTCCTTCAAGAATATTGAAGAAAATGAATTAGAAAGTAAACTAATCCGCTGAGGTGGGTGCTGTGTGTTTCTCCAAACTATTTGACACTGTTTCTACTGCAGGTTTCACAAAAATCTAAAACAACCTGTTCAAAGTTTGTACAACATTGATTTTCTCAACTTTCTGAAGTTATAGAAGGCTTACCAGCTATTTATACCAGCTGTTCTGGATATGAGTATATCTACATTTTTCATTTTCGCTCTTACTTAATGCATATTAATCAAATATACTTATAAACAACATATTATAGGTATAAGAGGGAATAGATTATACATAGAGTGGAAGATCATTGGCAGGAAATGCACTTTGATTGTATATTCTGAGATAACCAATCAGGTGCCTTTGATGCTCTGGATAACCACACCTCCTTTTGTCACTTAAGAAGCTGGTCTTCCAATGAAGACAGTGTCAAGATGATTCTGGTATGGGTTACACTGCTTCTTCTTCATCAAGGATGTAAGTGCTACATAAAGAAAGAGAAATGTGATATTCTCTTATTGAAGTATCAGCATGACCTGTGATGATTCATTCTCATACATTTTTTTATTTTTTTTATTTGAGCTATTGTTTATAGTTTAACACGTAACTTTGTTCTATTTCATGCAGATTCACTGGTTCCAGTGGTCACAGTTCAACTCGGGGAACCTGTGACTTTTACATGTGTCTTGCCTGATGGAGGGGGCAGCACTCGAAAGCTTAAATGGTACAAACAGAGAGCAGGCGATGCTCCAAAATTAATTGTGATCCTGCGGAAAGGTATGAATCCTGTACATGGACCAGGGTTCTCTGCCCAAAAACTGAGCGCAGTATATGATGAGAAGAAGAGCTCTCTGACAATTGTGAGGACAAGTAAAGAAGATGAGGGAATGTATCTCTGTGCGGTCACTGACTGGACTGAGGATATTTGGAGTGGAACTTATTTGTCGTTAAAAGGTAATCATGTTTTCTAATTATTTTAGTGTTTTGGAATCTCTTTTAGGGTTCAAAAACATGCTTATTAGATTAAGTGGTGACTCTAAATTATCCTTAAGCGTGAGTGTGAATGTGCACACACAAAAGTTTTAATGACAATCTAATTTGACTTTTTTTTTTTCTCTCTGCATGTCCATTTGCACATTTAACGAAAGTGAAAAAAGTTGCAATTACGTTTTGATTTATATTGCTATTTTATACAGGAAACATTGAAAGAACATCAAACTACACAGTTGTCCAGCAGCCGGCAGTATCAGATCCAGCTGGTCCAGGAGACTCAGCGACTCTGCAGTGTTCAGTCCTCTCTGACTCTGAGAAGAAGACGTGTTCAGGAGATCTCAGTGTGTTCTGGTTCAGAGCTGCTTCAAATAAATCTCATCCACACATCATCTACTCTGATGGAAACAGACGTAATGAATGTGACAAGAGAGCTGACACTCAGAGGAGATGTGTGTATCGCTTCTCTAAGAACATCAGCTCCTCTGATGCTGGGACTTACTACTGTGCTGTGGCCACATGTGGAGAGATACTTTTTGGAAATGGAATTAAAGTGGAAACCGGTATGATTTTCAGTATAATGTTAGAAATATAAAAAAGATGTTTCAGTAATATCACAGCTGCCAAATCTTTTTCAGAGTAAATTATATGTATTCTCTTCTTGTTTGATTTCCAGAGAAAACAACTTCTGCATTCAAAGTGCTGGTGATCATAACAATCTGCTTCGGCATTTCTGTGATTGTAAATGTTTTTTTCATCTGTTATAAAACACCAAAAGCAGCATGTGGAAAATATCAAGGTAAGTGTTGTTCACTGAATTTAATCACTCAAAACTTTATTCAAGGTAGTCCTAGTACACAAGACAGGACAAAGCACTATTTAATGTTAATTGATACAATTTACATTCATGAGTAGATGCATGTACGTATCTGAAAAGCCAGATTAAATACGGGACATTCTGATTCTTATTATTTATTAGGGAGAGAAAGCAACTCTTCTCAAGAGAGACATGACAACTTGAGCCAACCAGAAAATGATTTTGTAAGTGATGATGACAAATCATCTTGTTTTCTGCTGCACTGAAATATTTACTTACAGCTGGATGTAACAATATGAAGTTAAAATTAAATTTATTCTGCTGCACAGACTGAAGGTGGACGTGATCTGAACTACGCTGCGTTGCATTTCTCTGGAGGGAAAACTACAAGAGGAAAGAAGAAGAAAGAGTTGAGGACTGAAGAAAGTGTATATTCACAAGTTAAATTCTGAGAGTCAGTGTGTGTCTCTGTGAACTCATGCAGTTTGAAATGGACTCTGATATATATTCACAACGGGCCTCATCCATCAACATTCCTACTTAGGATTTTTTTTAGGAAGATTGTGGAGTTCACAAAGGTTTTCGCATCCATGAGCAGTCAGATGTTCTCTCACGCACATTTGAGTGCTGACATGTTTGAACAAAACAAGCATTTGTGTTGTCTTCTGTTGTGCAGAAATACTTTTGTCAGACTTTTGGTAATTTACAAAGCATGCTGTAATTTTACAATAAATCAAGTACACCAGCACTTTAATTTACATTAAGTTAATTGGAAATCATGCCATCAGTTTGTGGTTCCACCCTTTTTATACGCCATAGTGGCCTTTTTTCATCCCAGGCCTACTCATAAAATGACATATTTACTGTTGCAGCAAGATATTGCAGATCGTACCCTGCAAAGGATGTAAATCTTTCATGCCCTGCAGATTTATTTGCAGAGAGTGATGAATACATATTTGGACTCTTCAGGCTAACAAGAGCTGTTCCCCTTGACCTTGGCAGTTGTTTGGAACCAGCACGGCGCAGCCATACACAATGGTTCAACTCTGTTCCACCACGTGCAGGTTCTTTCAACCTTGGGTTTTTTGGTCACTGGAACATTTTAGCGGGGCTGGGAGGGTAGTTATTCCACAGCCATCAGTCAGCTGCGCTCTCACACGAGTCATGAATGTAATAAATCAACTGGTCACACAATACATAAAGTTTCCACATACAGCTGAAGAACAAGTCAAATCAAGTCAACAAGAAATGCGGTATTCAGGAGGAAAACACGTCTCCATCTTACAGAACAGCTCTGTGGGCATGCACCTCGAATAAGGAGCAGCTGGTATAGCATGGGTCACCGGTATATCTCTTTTAATAATTAAAAGTTGCAATTAAGACTTGTTTTTTGTTGTTTTTAGGAGATCAAATATATGCCCTGTCCCCTTTGGTTATTAACATCACTGACCAACCCTCAGACTCACCAGGACTTTTTAAATAAATCAGGGCATTGACCTTTGGAAATCAACAACAGCTAGCACATACTGTCAATTTACAGGACATCTGCTGGGTGGGGGTCTGTGGTAGCTGGGGGGCTGCTGGCCTCCGGATGTGCCCGCTGCGCCACACCCCAGCTGAGTTGAGGGAGGGGGAATAGAATTGGATGCATGTGCTGTTTTAGCGTGTGTGGGTGTGTGTTTATTTATTTAATTTTTTATTATTATCATTATTATTATTATTTTTTAAATTATTTTTAGGAATTTATTTTATTTTATTTCATTTTTTTCCGTATCTGATTTATGTGGTGACTGGACCTGGGTCTGGGACTTGCTGTCCTCTGGCCTACTTGTGCTGTTCCTGATGGGGCGGGGGCGTTGCCTCTCCCCGCTGCATGCAGCTTCACCCACCTGTGGGCATGTTTTGACTCCTGGGGCACTTGGCCAGGGGCACTGGGGCATGCGCTGGCCCACTGTGATTGGCTGTCAAGGGCGCCTGGCCCTCACAGGTATTGGGTGGGGCCTCTGCTGGGGGGTTTGGGGGCGCTCGGGCTCTTGGGGCCTGGGTCTGGCGCACGGCCCATGTCTGGGTAACTGGGGCCTGGCGGGGTCGGAGGGCTGTTGCTGGTTCCCGGGGGGCCTCTGCCCTATGCTTATGGGGGCTCTGTCTGGGGGCTTCCACTGCAGTCTTCTGGGTGGATGCGTGGTTGTCCCTGCGGTGGGCTGATGCACGCAGGTTCATGCACACACACACACACACACGCTACTTGTGCTTTTTTTTGTTTGTTTGTGTGTTTGTTTTTTCTCTGCTTGTCTGCTTTCAGGTGCTCCTGGTGGCTCTAAGGCTGGATTCCCCACAAAGGCCGTGAATTGTCTTCTGTTTTGTTTTTACAGGTCATTGTTTGTATCTTTCTATTTCTAAATCTGTTCCTTTTCTTTTTCTTTTCTCTTCCTCTTTCCCTGTCCCCCCGTCCAGTTCAGCACTCTTACATGTTAAGTATTGTAACAAAAATAAATAAATGAGCAGTTGATGGGCATCAAGGGGAGCTTTACATTCATAAAACTTCCCTTGGCAAAGCAAATCTGTTTGGCATAAACAGTATTCAAATTACAATTCTGCTGCCATAATGCTGGATAGGACAAAGGAAAAAAAAAAAAAGAAAATTACATTCAAAATTTGCATTCAACAATCTAAGAGCAAAGATATGAACAATTTCTTGGTCTAAGAACACGTCAATGAATCTGATGTAGAGTTTTCTTGATAAATTTCTTAAGAACAATAACAAGAATTTAATAAAATTCTGAAGATATTGATGAATGAGCCCCAATGTGACTCAATAATAAATGATGCAGGGTTAACTTTAACATTGACAAAGAGCTCTGAAAAACGAAATCCCAGAATCAGCTGTTTATGCCGAATAATTTACCTGAATCATGACATGAGTCAGTTTATGTGTCTTCTCCCAAGGTAGCTCTAATACAAAGTACTTGTTGTTAAACGTCTTTTAAACAATTACAGATGTTTCCAGTTCTATCAGTTTGAAGTAAAACAATTTAGTTAAAGTCTGACTGTGATGAAAAATAGATAAAGAAAAGAAATTACTCAAATGCTTTGTGAATGTTTACATGTTACTAACCTGAATATGGAAGGTGACATGATGGAGCTTCCTCTTTTGTTACATGGATGAGCTCAGTCAATGAAAAAGTATACAGATCTTTATGGATAAAACAGGTTGCTGTTATTCCTGTAAAGTGCAAAAGCTGAACTGATGTTCAGGTAAAGCTACACTACATTGCCAAAAGTATTCACTCACTCTTTCAAATAATTAAATTAAGGTATTCCAATCACTTCCATGGCCACAGGTGTATAAATTCAAGCACTTGGGTAGGCAGACTGCTTCCACAAACATTTGTGAGAGAATGGGTTGCTCGCAGGAGTTCAGTGAATTTCAATGTGATATTGTAATAGTCCAGTCGTGAAATTTCCTCGCAAGTAAATATTCCACTGTCAACTGTCAGTGGTATCATAACAGATTGTAAGCAATTGGGAACGACAGCAACTCAGCCATGAAGTGGTAGGTCATATAGAATGATAGAACGGGGTCAGCGGATGCTGAGGCACATAATATATAGTAAATGAACTGTACTTGTACTTTTTTTAGTCTGGCTGACTACTCAAAGTGCTTTTAACACTACATGCCACATTGACCCATTCACTTCCTCTCATACAGCACATCACATCACGTCTATATAGATACACAGCACTTCCTACAACATTCCCACACATTACATGAATGCATCGGTAAGCAACTTGGAGTTTAATGTCTTGCCAAAGGACGCTTCGATAACTGACCGGGAAGCCAGAGTTGAACCACCGACATTCCGATCGGTGGGTGACTGCTCTTCCTCCTGAACTGATGGCTGAGTCTGGGTTTGGCTGTTGCCAGGAGAACGGTACTTGACTCCATTGTGCCAAGTGTGAAGTTTGGTGGAGGGGGGATTATGGTGTGGGGTTGTTTTTCAGGAGCTGGGCTTGACCCCTTAGTTCCAGTGAAATGAACTCTGAATGCTTCAGCATACCAAGAGATTTTGGACAATTTCATGCTCCCAATTTTGTGGAAATGGTTTGGGGATGCCCCCTTCCTGTTCCAACATGACTGCGCACCAGTTCACAAAGCAAGGTCCACAAAGACATGGATGAGTGAGTTTGGTGTGGAAGAACTTGACTGGCCTGCACAGAGTCCTGACCTCAACGTGATAGAACAGCTTTGGGATGAATTAGAGTGGAGACTGTGAGCCAGGCCTTCTCGTCCATTATCAGTGTCTGACTTCACAAATACGCTTCTGGAAGAATGGTCAAAAATTCCCATAAACACATTCCTAAACCTTGTGGAAAGCTTGCCCAGAAGAGATGAAGTTTATATAGCTGTAAAGGGTGGTCCAAAATGATATCAAGCCCTATGGATTAAGAATTGGATGTCACTTAAGTTCATATGCGTGTAAAGGCAGATGCGCAAATACTTTTGGCACTAAAGTGTACTAACTACTGATAACTCAAGATGAAGACAAGTATTGATACTGTGATGCTCTTTGTGTCCTCAAACCCAGCTCGTGAAGCTCCAGCCAAGACTTTACACCATCATTGGAGGTAACCATCAAACCATTCTTCTGTTATGATTGCAAAGAGTTACCATTGACTAGCATTGGATTGATAGTCAAACTCAGAGCTGAAGCCCACAGAAAACAAGAAAAGCCACTACATGCATTTCGGAGAGACTGGTCACTCAAGTTTCCATCACTTAGATACGATAATATGTCCAGTGTGATGCATTACGTCTTTTACAAAGAACCCAGCCAAAGTAGGCCTGGTAATTGTGGTTCAGTTGTTAGAGCGCCAACACACAGAACTGAAACACTGAAAGTAAACCTCAAAGTCTCAAAGAAGCACATCAATTGTGGTGACAACAGTCTGACAAACAAGGTCCCCTCCCTGCTTGTAGCACCAGACAGATCAAATTTAACATATGATGATAAAATTAAAATTTCCGTATAGTTTTTCTTCAATGGGGTAATTGAAGAAAACTTAAAAAAAGACAAAGATATCTGTTGAAGTCACAAATGCCATCAATATGTCATTCATGATAGAAGGGGGCACAGGTATTTCTGTGATGGACAGTAACTTTGGCACCATAGTGAATTTGGGTAGGTCTGAATTTTGTGGCGTTGCACCTAAAACCAAAAGTTAGGTGCATCAGTCCAAGCTGACATAACTTAACTTATATTGTGGCTTTCATCTCTGTTTTGGTTGCTCTCCTGGCCCCACTGACTAATGAGAAATGTATTGCTAGCAGATTGTCTGATAGTTTCTTTCACTTAATCCAATCCTTGTTTCCCCTTTTTCAGTGCTGAGGGCACTTCTGTCTTAAGTAATCACAAGTAATTCACGACACATAAAAAGGCTGAAATAATATTGGAAATCAAAACATAAATGCAGTTAAAAATGAGGGAGCTACAATGCATCTCCATGTGCTGCTATTATGGACAGATAGTTGATTAAACATTTGAATAATTTTCACTGAATAGATTACGTTTAGTGAATAATTCAACATATCTTCAAACTATCATTTAGTTGTTGGTTGTACAACAATGTACATATAATGAAACATCTCATCTTATTTTGGATGCAGATTAATCAAAAGGTTAAAAAAAATGCAATTAGAGTAAACAGGCTATACATAGAGCCAAATGTCAGTGGCAGGAAATGCACTTTGATTGTATATTCTGAGATAACCAATCAGATGAATTTGACGCTCTGGACAACCACACCTCCCTTTGTCACTTAAGAAGCTGGTCTTCCAATGAAGACAGTGTCAAGATGATTCTGGTATGGGTTACACTGCTTCTTCTTCATCGAGGATGTAAGTGCTATATACAGGAACAGAAATGTAATATTACAATAATAATAACTTTTTAGTATCTCTTGTATCTTTTTTCTCTTTCATGCAGATTCACTGGTTCCAGTGGTCACAGTTCAACTTGGGGAAACTGTGACTTTGACATGTGCTTTGCCTGATAAAAGATGGAGTATTGAAAAACTTCAATGGTCCAAGCAGAGTGCAGGGGATACTCTGAAATCAATTGTGATCCTGTGGAAAAATCAAGACCCTTTATATGGACCAGGGTTTTCTGCCTCAAAACTAAAGACAACATACAATGAGAAGAATAGCACTCTGACCATTTTGAAAATAAGTAAAGAAGATGAAGGAATGTATCACTGTGCGGTCTTTGAATATGCTGCTGTCACTTGGAGTGGGACTTATTTGTCATTAAAAGGTAATTAGGTGATCTGCATATTTCAAGTTTTGGAATTACTTTAAAAATACAAAAAAACTTTAAAATGTTCATGGCTACACTGTATCACAACATTTTATATAAGTTTATTCAAGTATTGATATATTTAGAAGTAAGTCATATAATATACATGTATTATATATTAGATAATTTATGTTAGGTGTATTACTTGCTTTTATCAGTGCAATAATACCATATATGCACACTATTACATTAACACACATATAAGTTTTCAAGTCTTTATTAGCCTCTTTTTCTATGACATAAGTAAATTTTTCTAATGTGTTCTGTATCAAACAGAATACAGTCAGAGGACATCAAACTACACTGTTGTCCAGCAGCCGGCAGTATCAGATCCAACTGGTCCAGGAGACTCAGCGACTCTGCAGTGTTCAGTCCTCTCTGACTCTGAGAACAAGACGTGTTCAGGAGATCTCAGTGTGTTCTGGTTCAGAGCTGCATCAAATAAATCTCATCCACACATCATCTACTCTGATGGAAACAGACGCAATGAATGTGACAAGAGAGCTGACACTCAGAGGAGATGTGTGTATCGCTTCTCTAAGAACATCAGCTCCTCTGATGCTGGGACTTACTACTGTGCTGTGGCCACATGTGGAGAGATACTTTTTGGAAATGGGGCTAAACTGGAAACCGGTATGATTTTCAGTATTATGTTAGAAATGTAAAAAAAGATTTTCCAATAATATCACAGCTGTCAAATCTTTTTCAGAGCAAATGATATGTACTCTGTTTTTCTTTGATTTCCAGAGAAAACAAGTTCTGAATTCAAAGTGCTGGTGATCATAACAATCTGCTTCGGCATTTCTGTGATTGTAAATGTTTTTTTCATCTGTTATAAAACACCAAAAGCAGCTTGTGGAAAATATCAAGGTAAGTGTTACTCACTGAAATCAATAATTTAAATCTCTATTTAAGGTAGTCCTAGTATACAAGACAGAAAAAAGAATTATTAATGTCATGGAATAAAATCACAGATATGAGTAGATGTATGACATATTTTCACTAATGAATACAATTTGAATCTTCATGTTATTCTTTATTACACGTTTCTATCCTAAACTTTATAACTTTATTGACTACTTTAAATCACACTTTGAGTCATCTTTTAATCCACCATCAAAAGTCAGGTTAAATACATACATTTTCTTTTGGTAATTATTTATTAGGGAGAGAAAACAACTCTTCACAAAGAAGACATGACAACTTGAGCCAACCAGAAGATAATTTAGTAAGTAACCATATGAAATCACCTAATCTGCTGTTGCACTGAAATATTTACTTAAGTTAAAATAAAATTTATTCTGCTGCACAGACTGAAGATGGACCTGATCTGAACTACGCTGCGTTGCATTTCTCTGGAGGGAAAGCTACAAGAGGAAAGAAGAAAGAGTTTAGGATGGAAGAAAGTGTATATCCACATGTTAAATATCAGGGTGTGTCTCTGTAAATAGATGTAGGCTGAAACAAGTAGATTTATTTACATTCATGATGTGAGTAAAAATATTAATGTTGCACATTCAATCTTAACTTTGAATGTGAGCTGTAAAAAACAAACTGACGGCCAAGCAATAAAGGAAGCAGCAGAGAGACAGGATCTACACTAATGTCCACACTTTTCGGTTCAATTAGTCAGTTAGCAGATGTTTGGAATTGGTAATCAGTAATATAATTAAAATTTATTTAAAACTAACTGCATTGCTGTGAATCAATTTGACTTCCTTAACATGTCACAACTTTTATGTTAAGATGCATTTGTATCCCATCTTTCTTATTTCCTGACATTTTTATGTCTGTACAGCTCAAAAAAACTGCAGAATGAACACAAAGTAATCAGGGTCTCTGAACTGAAATTCATCAAGAATGTTGTTTCTTAATTTTCCAACTTAAAAATAGATTTGGAATGTTAACATAAACACAACTTGATTTGAACGGACCAGATGTCAGGCAAATTAAAAAAGTGTCTAAATCTGATTATTTTGAAAGAACACCACTGATTTTGGATCAGTATCCTTCCTTTGGAAACCTAATGTGAGACAAACCATTTTTTTTATTTTATAGTTTTCAAAGTTATGATGGATCATGCATGAATTATGTTTGTGTAATGTTGCAAGTCTCTTTGAATAAACTGTCTTAAGATTTTGTTATTGTTCTGATAATGTGTGATGTATTGTTTTTTTAACTTCTCAGAAGTATTCTAGAGGAATTTTCTAGTCTTTACGTTTTCTTCCAGCATTTTGGATACGTTGAACAGAAGAAAATATCTATACATACTATAAACTTATTACCCTTTCATGAATGTTTTTTACTCTATTTAAAAATTGTTTCAACCTGTAATTAATCAATAGGTTGATCTGTTTATCATACAATATGTTAAGAAATAATGACACATACTTTATTTGTTGTGCATTTCACTGACAGTGAGTGAAAAATTGATACTTTCTCCTAAAAGCTGTATCAATCCACTGTATCACTTATGCACACTCTGCTTTGAGAACCTCCTCCTATCATCATAAGGTAACAGTTGGATATAACATGTCACATAACTCAGACTAGTGACCTGGTACTGCTCTGCCTGTACAGAAGAATGCTGCTGGTTGGGATTGTCTGACGTGAAAGCAGGACACACACTCTTATATTAACTCTTTTCCTTTACTTTTTGTTCCTGTATTGTCAATAAACCCACTGTGGCACAGTTAGCAGCATATCAGAAGCTGCAGTTATCATATCATATGCACATTTTTTTGCATGCTGTGAATATGATCTGTCCTTGTGCTGTTCATAAAACCCACCGTCACATAATCACCAGAGACCATGAGATCTACCAATTTGTTTGAATGATCTACAATTGAGCTGTTAGGTCAAATACTCATATCTCCTTTTATGAAAACAAAGACTGCTTAGTGTGTGTACATGACAAGAGGGGACATATACAAATCAATCATTTGTTGTTCTTTGTTTTGAAGTTAAATAAGTTATTTCCTATGCTATGACCAGTGCATCTTCAGTCTGATGATTACCTGTGCTGGAGCTTTATCACCTTTTTTGTCACTGCAGGTTGTCTTCCGGTCAGAAGGATTGTTGGTCAATCCCGTGCCGCTCCACATGTGTGTGGGCAAGACACTTAAAAGAGGTTTAGAGTCCAAAGAAACAATGTTCAGCGTCCTCACTGACAAACTCTATTGTATTTAGAAACTCTCAAAAAGATTTAGGAAGGACTTAAAGACAGAAAGGTTTCTTGAATGTACAAGCTTCAGAATAACTGACCACAGGTGAGTGTGTCAGAACCAAATATAAAAGGCACCCTAACTTTGTGCCAAACCTGTTCACAGAGTCATCAGTAAGCTTTAAAGGGAGGAGTCTGGAAAACTGTCAACGTTAAGGGCTGGAAAAGAAAAAAACTCCTGTTAATATGTCTGAGATTCCAGCCATCAGGCTGCACTGACTTAAAAAAACGGTCTACCACCATGATCAATACAGCCACATATTTGTGGTGAGTGAAAAAATATTTTCTGCAACTGCATTCAGGAATGTTACCTGAGACTGTATAAGAGAAGGAATATATATATCCATTTCCATGCATCTGGACATGAGTTCATTTCAAAATGTCAAATGGATTTGATAGCTATTATAGGGTAATAGAAGCAGATTAAACCTTGAAAGAAAAAATAAAGAACTATCAAAGTAATGCCAGAAATTCTCACGAACTGCTTAAAAAATAAACTTATTTTTGTCAACTTTCTAATTTGTTTCTGATTCTTAAATGACAGTTACAAGGCAAACGTCTCGGTTTTTTCAGACAAAAGTCACAAGGCTTCCCAACGAAATTCAAAAGCTTGAATGACTTTTTCAGACTTTTGGTTTCTGGATTTCTTACTGTGGGCTTCACTAAAATGTTTTGTGATTATCTTACTAACTTTCTGCTGAACCTATCCAACTTTCTTAAAAAGTCTTCCTAACTGAAGTCTTGGTAACCATGTGAACACTCTTGAACATGCATGTTTCCTTATTGCTACCTCTTTGTGAACATTCTCTGCATGTCTATTAGGAGAACAACAAGCAAAGTCACATTCAGCAGCATCACTCACAGACGAAAGCTGTGGTGGGCCGTCTCCCTGCCCTTTGAACAATCACTGAAGCTAGACTCAGAAAAGAGCTGACTATGAGCTGCAACAGCAAGTGAAGTGAGAAAACAGACATAAGAGGGTCAAGCAGATCAATTCTAGTTTGATATATTGCTATAATTTCTTTTAGAACAGATCAAACAGCAGTAAAAGACCATCTTCTCAAGATTAAAGCAGTTGGTTAGACAGGAAGCAATGCCGCTTTGTATTCGTGCCCTTTTTTGAACACCCCACCACAGGATGCTGAAGTTTCCATATATTTTTCTGTTTCACGCGCAAGCAGTGATGTATGCACAAAGAGGGCTACAAGGTCCTTCTTTATAAGATACATTTCCTAATTGTTAGTTCTCTTCTGCACCCTACTGCATGTATAGAGTTGCTGTGGACAGGAAGTAACAGTTTCATGTGTATCATATACTTAGCAGAACTCCAGCACCAGTTTTGTTATGACAGCTTTTGGCCTTTTAGCCTTCACTAGATGCTGAACAGTGGAGACGCAAACAGGAAACACGAGGTGAGCGTGCAGTGTGACAGCAACACGTGTCCCCAAATGCAAAATGCATTCAAACTAGTAATGTTGTGGTTTCATGTCACTGGTGTGATGTTTATCAGGAGCAAGTTGATTAAGAAACCACTGTGCTCTGACCTGAGGTCAACTATATAATGACCACACTGACCCAAAATGTTGCAGCGTCATAAACACTGCTGCTGTTTTAACCACTTTCACTTTACAAGCAGTTGAAATTGTTGCAGAAATATACTGTACTCTTCTTTTGGTAACTTTTTTTTTTGACGCAAGAGTTGTTCATATTAGACTGGACTGCTTTGTGTTATGAGGTGTTTTTGTCCCTTTGAAGTATTTCTTGAGGTTAATCTTTCTATTTATATAATTCTATTACAAGCATACCCTTTCATTCTATGTTGCCATTGCCCCCAGAGTCATATGAATTTCACAAACAAATACTTTCCCATGACTAGTGGTGGCAGCCATGTTGGATGTTTTTGCCACAAAGGGGGTTTGTGTTGTCTGGATGGAGCAATAATGTAGGTCCATACCCTGTGTCCAAAGAATATCTTGTCTTTCAATTTATTCCAGTTGTTTTGCATTTGATATGTGTTGGGAATCAAACCATAAACACTTAATGTCAGCCACCCTAAATTAAATTGGATCTTTTTATATCTATATGCTGTTTGTCTTTCACTATACATCACCTTTACAACAGGATCTCGCTCTTGAATAAAACATAAAAAAACAATGCAGATTTGCCCATGAACAAGGTACCGTGCCATGGTCCCCGGGCACGGTGAATGCCCACTGCCTCAGTGTATATGGCATCTGTCTCCATGAATGTGTGACCCTGTGCATGTGCAGGTGTGTGTTCAACAGGTGCCAACCTAAATTTGTGTATTTCCTGTATCTACATGACAATAAAAGTCTTAATCTAATCTAATCTGATACAGATGGTGAGGTCAAAGCTAACAATGAAAACAGTTTTAGCCACTATTCTAGAGGAAGGTAGTTCTCCCATAGTGAGCAACTACATAGTCTGGTACACATCATCAAAAATCTGCATGCAGGCCAACTCATAAGTGTACATATTTATTCTATCTGTGTAGTTTAAAAAAATCTGTTGACATCGGTGTTGAGGTTTGTGACCCAAAGTGAGCACTAAATTGAAGCGAGACTTTACTACATTTGGGACTCAAAGAACCTCAGTTCACTTTACAGGCCTGGATCCACAATCTTCTCCGGCTTTTGACGAAGGAGCTGCAATCCCCTCGAAATGTTTGAACAATTTTCTTCCATCTCTTAGTTAACTGCTTTGTCATCTCTGTTTAGGAGCTTGCCAAACAAACTGGATGAGCACTTGTTTCTGCCCCCCACTTGTTAAACTCCCCATCATTTCATTCTGAATGAGAGGACATGCCATGAATAAAATATAAAAATGTTTAATGCTTTAAAACTTTTTAAGGTTCTTGAAAACCAAGCTACAGTTTCCATGAATATAGCAAACACAAAACATTAACGATGTACACACAAAAATGGGGTATATTATGTCATCTGGCTTCTTCATCCTTCATCATTTGTGACAGAAAATTGTTTTGAAAGACGAGTCTAATGACGGTCAGGTTTATAAATGTGCATCTCCTAAACACGAACAGATTTAAATAGAAGTTAGTTTAACTCGGAAAGTCCCAGCACACTGATAATGTGAGTGTTTGGATTTACCGTTGGTCATTTACTTTGTGTAAGTGATGGAAACCTATCATCAAGCATTAACCATAAGCTTACTGTTGGTGTGTTTTTTTGTGTTTAGGGTGGAAGGATGGTTGACATTATTTCCACTGTGGTAGTACAGTGAAATATCAAAGCCAATCAGATTGTTTTCAAGTTGTTCACTCCCACTTTGCAAGATCATATTAAAGTGACCCTCCTTATTACGTCTTGTTTTTTGAATGCAGCCTCTGGTGGATAAATCTGAAAAATGCTGATCGTATTTTATGCACTGCTGATGCTCAGAGTGGGACGTAAGTATATGTAGAAACAAAGAATATTCAGAATACAGAAAATGTGAAAATCTATCTCACTTATTTATACAAAATGTAATTTTTTTTCTTTGGGCAGCATGTTTTCCAGGATCCACAGATGATTCTAAGTTTGTGACAACATCTTTCTCTGTTGGACAAAACGTGACCCTGACGTGTCTTCGTCAGACATCTCATCTGCACCAAGAAACCTTGTTTTGGATCCGACTTGTTTCTGGAACCTGGCCCGAATTTCTGGGAGGAACTTATAACTTTGATAATAAGTTTGATGATGTTAACCAGATTCCTCACATTACAGCAAAACAAGGGAATGAAACCTTTATTTTACATTTTAATGGAGCTAACCTAAATGACACTGGTCTTTACTACTGTTTTAAAATCAAACAACTTGACATGACTTTTTTGTACGGAACCTTTTTGAAAATTAAAGGTAAATAAAAGTGAATCCACATAGATTTCTTCTAAATAAAAAAGTAAAACATGTAAATTTTTGATTTGTTGTTTTTTTATTTCCAGAACCAGAACCAGATATCACTGCTGTCATTCAGAAGCCTCCACCTGATCCGGTCCATCCAGGAGACCCAGTGAATCTTCAGTGTTCAGTCCTCTTTAAATCTGAGAAGAAAACCTGTTCAGCAGGTCACAGTGTGCACTGGTTCAGAGCTGGATCAGATGAATCTCATCCTGGTTTAATTTATGCTCATGGAAACAGTGGTGATGGATGTGAGAGGCTTCCTGAGACTAACTCAACAAAGAAATGTGTCTACAACCTCTCCAGGAACATCAGCTCCTCTGACACTAGGACTTACTACTGTGCTGTGGCCGCATGTGGAGAGATATTATTTGGAAATGGAGCAAAACGGGACATTAAAGGTATTAACGCAACTTTCTATATAAAATCATTTATAATTTAGAATGTGGTGAAATCCATTAAAAATCATCACAAACTTTCCTATTGTATAATCTTATTATGTTATAATCATTAATCATAATTTATGGGTGTTTTTATTTTTCCAGCACCCAACATGTGGAATTTGCAGACAGCCAATACAGTTCTCCTACTGTTATGTGCTGCTTTGATCATAAATCTCATGATTATATCCGTCCTCATTTATACCATCAAGAAAAAAACGTGTGGTTGTTATAATGGTAACAAAAGTTTCATTCATCAGTCTATCAAACAGTATTTCATAAAAGTATGGGTTTAATATTGTCCAATTTCTGTCACATTGTAAACAGATGCTGTAACAGCCTGCAATGATCAGAGACAGCAGGTACAGTGGAAAAGATAAACTCATATTGTTCTTTGCACATATGTATTGAATATCTACCCTCTCCTAAAATTCTTCCATGAATTTCATATTTTTCCTCAGAGAGATGAGGTCTCATTGACTTATGCAGCACCAACCTTCACGAGGAAGAAAGCTGGCAGAGCAGAGAGAAGGAATGTAAAAACTCCTCAGGAGGAGACGGTTTACAATGATGTCAGAGTTTTGGGCCTACATTAACAATGCTTTGAATTTGGTATTTAATGCTTATTTATTTTCGTTGCTGGCACAGTGTGGACAATAGAACACTTAAGCAGCACTAAGACTTGTTTTTCATCTCTGTAGAACTGGTGGTACAGTCACGGTACCTCTCATTCCAGAGTGCCATCCATCCATTTTCTATACCCGCTTAATCCGTCGGTCGGGTCGCGGTCATTCTGGAGTGATCAGTCATTTTTAAAATCTTGTTCTTTAGGAAAAGGAAGTGAATCATCCATCATCTATTCTCAAACTTTGCTTTCTTATATTCAGGGTGAAGGAGCTAAATCCCATGTCAGCTGTATCTGAACCTGTTAATCTTACTTGCTTTTTCGAGAGTTTTTTTGTGAGATGCCGTTTTACTGGTGTTACCTTCTGCTTTATGTAAAACAATTTTACTCAAACTGTTTTTTGTGTTCATATGTTGCTTCTACCTAAAAATATATTTCATGAATAAAGGTCAAATCTATGATTCATTTCGCATGAATGTTGCTAATTTACTTAAATATTTTCATGTTTGACTTTTCATAGTTTCATGTTTCAGTATGTGCAACAGATTGATTCCAGGTCTTTTTTGAAACCTGATCTAATAAAATAGTGTATTACATCAAAAGTCATGTTGCATGTTATTACTTATATATATTTTTTTCTGTCGGCCTTTGCATGCCACATACTTGGAATTGATGACAACCATTACTTCTACCTTAGCCCTAACCATTGAGAATATCATTTCAGCAGCATAAAAATATGCCTATAAAGCTTAACATGGGAATAAATAAACATTGATATGGTAAAAATAGAGTACTATTTATAAGTAATGGCTGAAGAACATTTTGAATAATAATATTGATGATGTTCGATCCCCACCTGGGGCCTTTCTGTGTGGAGTTTGCATGTTCTCCTCGTGTATGCGTGGGTTCTCTCTGGGTACTCCGGCTTCCTCCCACCATCCAAAAACATGCATGTTAGGTTAATTGGTGTCTCTAAAATTGTCCCTAGGAGTGAGTGTGAGCATGTGTGTGATTGTTCATCTCGTTTGTGTCTGTGTGGCCCTGTGATGGACTGGCGACCTCTCCAGGGTGTACTACGCCTCTCGCCCGATGACTGCTGGGATAGGCTCCAGCCCCCCGCGACCGTACAGTGGATTTCATTGTACTTTGGACCGGCTTATGTGTTTTTATCTGAAACATTCTTTTATATGGCGTTTCCATAATAGAATAAGGCAGTTTAAAGTTTCATTGACTTACAATAACTTGTCAGCATGCCTGGTTATTTAATAGGTTGGTTGATGTTTTTGAGTTTTATTTGTCAGAGCATGAACAGAGGAAATTTTGTGATGGGTCCTGCTACCAATGAAAATAACATTGCAGTTTGAAACGTTGGTGGTTATTTTTGACATTTGTCGGCATCCACATGGAGGAACAAAGTAATAGAGACGGAAATGGTTTGTAACTGTTTTTTGACACATATTCATAGACTTATGTTTGTTCAGCACAACTTTTGTAGTTGAAAGCATGCTTTGTTAATTCTGTTAAATGTTGATATTAAAATGTGTTGCTCAGATGAATAAGACCTTCTTTCTTTCTGGTCTTACAGTGCATGTCTCTCATAAGAACAAAAAGTCTCATGCAGCAGCCACACAGACAAAAACTGTCTCCACCTTTTACCATTAATGAAGCTGTTCACTCAAAGTGGATGTGACTTCACAGCAGCAATTGGAGACTTGTTCTGATATTAATATTGGTCATTGGACATTGCAAATGTACTTTTTCATTTAAAAAAGACCAAACAGCACTCAAAGACCCTCTTCACAAGATTGAAGCAGTTGGTTAGACAGGAAATAAAGCCACACCTTTGTTCAAAAGCCTGACCACAGAATGCTGAAGTTTCCATAGATGAAT
The DNA here is from genome assembly GCF_036924035.1 of Leuresthes tenuis. NCBI lineage: Eukaryota > Metazoa > Chordata > Actinopteri > Atheriniformes > Atherinopsidae > Leuresthes > Leuresthes tenuis. The sequence goes on along the minus strand of NW_027325365.1, from coordinate 9,146,014 downwards.
TATGCTTTTCTGTTTCATGCACAGCCAGTGCTGTGCTCACAAAGACAGAGCACAAGGTAAAAAAAGAAGGCCAAAACTATATCTCCAAATAGCTGATTCTCTTCACTGCACTACATATTTAACAACACACTTTATGTAGAGGGGTTGGACACAGGCTCCTGTTAGAAATTTGCCAAAACTTATGTTGTTGAAGAAGAGCTTCACAGCTTTTTTCCCTTTTAGCCGTCATTAGACGCTGAACAGTGGATACACAAACAAGAAAGAAGAGATGAGACAGTGCACTGTGACAACAACACACATCCCCAAATGATATTAAACCACTGATGTTGTGGTTTAATGTCACTGGTGTACTTTGTACTAGAAACAAGGTAATTAACAGACCAGCATGTTCTAACCTGAAGTCAACCCTACTTTGGTACCTTAATGATGCTGCAAGTATTTCTTGAGGTCCATATTTGTATTTTCATCATTTGGCTACAAAATAAAATGGGAGTATCCCCTGACATTTTTATGTTGTGTTATTTTCTTCCAGAGTCATACGAGTTTCCTCTCCTGCATTATTTTGCACCACTTGATTAGAAAATCCTGACCAACTTGATATAAATGTCCTGCAGTGATGCTGTTAGAGCAGTGCACTGCCTCTGCTTCTCAACAACTACCTATAGAGATGAAGGAAGTAAAGAGGATGGTGGGTATGACCACAAGCACCTCCCCAACTCTGTATGCTGTCCTCATCCTACTAACGTCAGTCACAGGTGGGTGGGTGGGTTATCATTAGTGATGCAGCAATTCTGAATCGCTTGGCTGGAGTATATTCAGCATTTATACAGTTTATTTGATCTTTCTGTTGCAACAAAAGAGTTAGATACTTTTATTTTAGGTTTAGGAGTGTGTTTATGGGAATTTTTGACCATTCTTCCAGAAGTATATTTGTGAGGTCAGACATTTATGTTAGACGAGAAGGCCTGGCTCACAGTTTCTGCTCTAATTCATCCCAAAGGTTTTCTATTGGGTTGAGGTCAGGACTGTGCAGGCCAGTCAAGTTCTACCACACCAAAGTTGCTCATCCATGTCTTTATGGACCTTGCTTTGTGTACTGGTGCACAGTCATGTTGGAACAGGAAGGGGCCATCCCCAAAATCTCTTGGTATGCTGAAGCATTCAGAGTTCCTTTCACTGGAACTAAGGGGTCAAGCCCAGCTGCTGAAAAACAACCCCACACTATAATCCCTCATGCATCAAACTTTACACTTGGCACTATGCAGTCAGACAAGTACCGTTCTCCTGGCAACGACCAAACCCAGACTCGGCCATCAGATTGCCAGATGCAGACGCATGATTCGTCACTCCAGAGAATGCGTCTCCACTGCTCGAGAGTCCAGCAGCGGCGTGCTTTACACCACTGCATCCGACGCTTTGCATTGCACTTGGTGATGTATGGATTGGATGCAGCTGCTCAGCCATGGAAACCCATTCCATGAAGCTCTCTACGCATTGTTAATAGCTAATTTGAAGAACACATGAAGCATGGAGGTCTGTAGCGATTGACTCTGCAGAAAGTTGGCGACCTCCTGCACACTCTGCGCCTCAGCATCCCCTTATGCCGCTCTTTCATTTTATATGGCCTACCACTTTGTGGAATCTAAGGTCTAAATCTAAGAAATCTAAGGTCATCCCTGGAGATATTTATTGTCATAACATCAGCTGAAAAGTTAAAAAACACAATAACACATAAAAATATGTGAGCAATGTAGTGAACAAGAGTGTCTGGGTTTACTGTTTTTGTTATTTAGTTGTAATCTGTATAAGTGATGGAAACCCTCCATCAAGCATCAAACAAAACTTTAATGTAGGTGTTTTATGTGTATAGGTTGGAAAGATTATTTCCACTGTGGTGGTACAGTGAAACATCAAGGCCAATCAGATCATTTAGAAGTTGTTCACTCCCACTTTGCATGATTATATTAAAGTGACCCTCCTTATTACGTCTTGTTATTTGAATGCAGAGAATCATTGAAAAGTGTCAAAAATAGTTTTCTCAGTTCAAGTTTGGATAGAATTGTTGTCTTTCAACCACTAATGTGCATGATAATGTGAGTCATGTCAGATAGTCCAGAGAAATCATAACACGAGCCATCAGTAGGCAATGCATGAGAAACTGTCACGGTCACTCAGCACAGTCAGCCGCTGCATAAAGAAATGTAACGCAGATCTGTGTTACACAAGAAGGAACCTAGATATCAACTCTGTCCAAAAATGCTGTCGACTCCTCTCGATAAGAGTTCATCTGAGATAGAGAGATGAACAAATAAAGCTAATGCAATGAACTCAACACTTGAACACTTAAAATGAAAGGACTTTTGAAGCAGTGTGAGCTAAACTTTCAGAAAAAGTGAAAGAAAGAAAATTCATGTGAAAAATATTTTGAGAAACTGCATTGAATGATGTCCATGTTTCTTAAAGTCTTGCAGATTTAACTCTTTGTAATCATGTGAACACTCTTGAACAAATATGTTTCCTTATCGCTGCAGCTTTATGAACGCTCTCTGCAAATCTGTCAAGAGAACAAGCAAAGCCTCATTCAGCAGCAACTCTCACAAACAAAAGCTGCGGTGGGCCGTTTCTCCGCCCATTGACCAACCACTGAAGCTGTTTAGTTTCATAACAGAGCTGCAACAACATGTGAAGTGAGAATAAAGACATGAGAGGGTTAAGGAGATGACTTTTAGTTTGATAAACTTTAGCCTATCTTTGATGTGTTTTAAAAAATGCAACTCATTGCTTTCCACAGAAAAGCACTCGTGAAACACACCATCTTGATTTAAGTTGATTTTGGGTTTTAACTAAAATATATGGATTCATTCACCATTGGTATGAACTGGCTGCCAGTACATCATTACGACAAATGTGTGCACATTAACTAATTCATGAGAAACTGAAAATGAAACTGACATAAAACCAGCAAGAAAACCAATCCTTCTTTTACCATTTAACTGCTCCTGTAAGTTGTTTTGATATTAATATTAGTCATAACAACATTGCATTTACTTTTAAATTTAAAAAGGATCAAACAACAGTCAAAGACCCTCTTCACAAGATTGAAGTAGTTGGTTAGACAGGAAGTGAAGGCACTTTGTATTCACACCTTTGAAAGCCCAACCACAGAATGCTGAAGTTTCCATAGATTATTTGTGTTTTTCTGTTTTATGTACAACCAGTGCTGTGCACACATACAGAAAATCTCCTTATTGCTGATTCTCCTCACTATATTGCATATTTAAAAACACGCTATGTGTCGAGGGGTTGGACACAGGATGCTGTTAGAAATTTAGCCTTCATTACTTAGTGAACAGTGGAGACACAAACAGGAAACCTGAGGTGGGACAGTGCAGTGTGACAGCAACACACGTTCCCAAATGCAAAAAGCAATCAAACTAGTGATTTTCTTATTTCATGTCACTGATGCGCTGTGTATTAGAAACAATCTGATTAACAAACCAATCTGTTCTCACCTGAAATCAACTATATATTGACCATGTTGAGTGAGAATGTTGCAGCCTAACAAACTGCTGCGGTTTTAACCCCTCCCACTTTGCAAGCAGATGACCTTCATTTTGCTTTAGAAATATCCACTCTACTTTGTTAACTTTTTCTTCAATGTCAGGGTCCTTGATGTTAGACTGGTCTGCTTTGTATTATGAGGGTTTTTTTTATCACCGCTGGAGCATTTCTTGAGGTTAAACGTTGTACCTTTTACTGTCAGAGCAGTGCACTGCCTCTGCTTCTTAACAGCCACCTTTAGAGTTGTAGGAAGTAATGAGGATGGAGGGTGTGACCACAGCCACCTACCCAGCTCTGTATGCTGTCCTCTTCCTACTAACATCACTCACAGGCCGAGAGGTTGGGTCATCCTTTGTGACGTGGCATATCTGAATTGGCTGGCTGGAATATATTCAGTATTTACATAGTTTCTTCTTCCTTTTGATATCATTGCAACAAAAAAGTTAGATATTTGTATTTTTCATATACAGAAATCAATTTCTCATAATAACGCTCCAGAAACCTGGTACTGTTACTTACTATGGTTCAAAATCTGGATTTTGTGGCCTCTGCTGCCTCAATTTAAACAAGCTCTTTTAAAACCCCAAACTTTTGGGGGAATAAACAACACATCTGTAAGAGTCCCACGTCAAATATCATCATTTAAATCAAGATGCCTTCATAATCTTTCTCTTTCAAGTTACTTTCTATAACACCTTAATTGGTATTTTATGACAGTTGAACATAATCTCATACTTGTCAGAATCAGATGAGTTTTAACTTCTAATTATTTCATACTGACAGGGAGAATATTTCATGCTGTGAATAATAAGAAATGTACCTGTGATGTGTTTTAGGTTTCTGGAAACCAGGCTGTAGCTCGTAGAAATAACGCAGAAACAAAACAAAAATGAACAACGACACAAAGCATGTCATGTTGTCTCGTCTTCCTTATTCTCGAGTAAGAGAAAATTCAGTTGATAGATGATCCCCACGAGATCAAATTATGTTCTGCTCAGGCTTATATGTGTTTGTGTTCTAAACAAAAACAGCTTTATCGTAACAGATTCGTTTGAAAATTTGAAAAAACATGTTTTAAATTTAGACTTTATTCTTTGAAAATAAAGAAAACCCTCCATCAGGCATCAAACAAAAGGTCACTGTTGATGTTTTATGTGTATAGGTTGGAAAGATGGTTGACATTATTTCCACTGTGGTGAAACATCAAGGCCAATCAGATCATTTAGAAGTTGTTCACTCCCACTTTGCACGATTATCTTAAAGTCACCTTCCTTATTACATCTTGTTATTTGACTGCAGCCTCTGGTGGATTATTCCAAAAAATGCTGATCGTATTTTATGCACTGCTGATGCTCAGAGTGGGACGTAAGTATATAAAAAGATATGATATATAGAGTATACTGTATAAGAAATAAACACATCTTTCTTTATTGTTTCTACAAAATAGTTTTTTCTAATTATTTTTGGGGGGGCCACATGTTTTCCAGGATCCACAGATGATTTGAAGTTGAGGACCATGACTGTCCCCGTTGGACAAAATGTGACCCTGACGTGTCCTTATCAGACATCTGATTCGCTCCGAGCAACCTTTTATTGGATCAGACTTGTTTCTGGGAACTGGCCTGAATTTCTGGGAGGAACTTATAACTTTAAGTTTGACGAAGTTAATGTGACTGATCACATCATTGCTAAACACAAGCCTGAGAACTTTATTCTACATTTGAATGGAGCTCAGCTCAGTGACACTGGTCTTTACTACTGTTTCAAAATCAGTCTACTTGGTTTGACCTTATTCGATGGAACTTTTCTGAAAATTAAAGGTAAACAAAAGTGAATTTATTGATGTTAATTTTATTTTCAAAAGATTTTCTTCATAGAAGAACATGTTTGTCTTTTTTCTAATTTTTAATTGTTTTTTTTTCTTTCTTTTCAGGACCAGAACCAGACATCACTGCTGTTATTCAGGAGCCTCCATCTGATCCGGTCCATCCAGGAGACCCAGTGAATCTTCAGTGTTCAGTCCTCTTTAAATCTGAGAAGAAAACCTGTTCAGCAGGTCACAGTGTGCACTGGTTCAGAGCTGGATCAGATGAATCTCATCCAGGTTTAATTTATGCTCATGGAAACAGTGGTGATGGATGTGAGAGGCTTCCTGAGACTAACTCAACACAGAAATGTGTCTACAGTCTCTCCAGGAGTGTCAGCTCCTCTGACGCTGGGACTTACTACTGTGCTGTGGCCGCATGTGGAGAAATTATATTTGGAAATGGAGCAAAACTGGATATTGGCGGTATTTACAGAACAGAATCTGGTAAAATAGATCAAAATCATCACAAACATTTTGTCTTATTGTAAAATTTTACCAAAATCTTCTATTTTTCCAGCACCCAACATGTGGAATTTGCAGACAGCCAATACAGTTCTTCTGCTGTTATGTGCTGCTTTTATAACAAGTCTCATTGTTATATCCGTCCTCATTTATACCATCAAGAAGAAAACTTGTGGTCATTGTAATGGTAACATAAGTTTCATTCATCAATCTATGAATGGTACTTTGCAAAATGGGTTGAGTATGGGTTTAATGTTATTACACTTCTGTCACATTGCCAACAGATGCTGTAACAGCCTGCAATGATCATCAGAGTCAGCAGGTACAGTGGAAAAGATAAAGTCATATTGTTCTTTGCACATATGTATTGGATGTCTGCCCTCTCTTAAAATTCCTCCATGAATTTCATATTTTTTCTCAGAGAGATGAGGTCTCATTGACTTATGCAGCACCAACCTTCACGAGGAAGAAAGCTGGCAGAGCAGAGAGAAGGAATGTAAAAACTCCTCAGGAGGAGACGGTTTACAATGATGTCAGAGTTTTGAGGATACATTAACAATGCTTTGAATTTGGTATTTCATGCTAATCTTTTTCTTTCCTCTGCTACAGTCTGAACAGTGTTTCAACCTCATCAACCGATTGTACAATTACATTGCTTGTCATTAAAGCTACTTTATATACAATGCTTTCCAATCTGATTGAATTAATCTGTTTTGTTATTTTTTGGCCCACCACCCCCCTGTTTGGAGAACAACTTTATTTTCATTTGGTATTAAAGTACAATATGTTAATAAACTCAAAATGTTACGCTTGCATATGTTCACGTATTATCTTCTACCCCGTTGTAGTGGTAGCATATGCATATAAATTCTGTATACAAAAATTTGCAAAATTTGAAACAAACAATACAGAACAAAACTAAGCAACCGCACCGACAAGAAAGAAAACAGGATGATGTTCAGACAGTGGGACACGACAGACTGACAGATCAGTTGGACGAATATGACAAGATAGAGTAAACACATGCTATTAGCATCATGTTCGGTGAGTTATGATTGACAGACTGGCCAATGCAAGTGTGTGTGTGGTATTACAATAAAAGATTAGTCACAGTGGCACCGTAACCCTAGAGGGATGATCATTAAGTGTGTTTGTATGTGTGGGTGGATGTGGAGGGGGGCTGTGGATTCTGCGATGTACACGGTTTGAAAGGAAAGGAAGATCTATATTTGAGAAGTTTTGACAATGACTTTGTTCCAATTCCAGCCAGGTGTAATTGTGGTTGTGTTGTTGGATCCATTTGACTAAATACTATAGTTAATGTGCAAGGAAGTAATGAAAGAAATGTGGTGCCTGAAGTCCACCATGTGATTTCTTATTTTGTAGCGTTGAAAGTGACATTCTGGGTCTTTTATTTTTCCAATAAAACTGTGTTGTTAATGAATTGAGTGCTTTGAACCAATTATCTGTAGGGGTAGAGGGGATCATAGAGAAAAGATCATTAATCTGGGTTAAGGTCTTCATTTTAAAGCTGCAGGTGAGATCATTTGACCCTGTACAGTTTGCCCACCGGTCTGCTGTGGAGGTGGATGATGCTGTCATCTATCTGCTGTAGTGGGCCGACTTGCATCTGGATGAAAGCGGTGACACTGTGAGAATCACATTTTTTTATTTCCCTCGTGTGTACAACACCACACAGTTTATGCTAATGTGTGATAAGCCATGGATGATGTTATGGCTCCTGTTTCCACAAAGTTTTGGAAGTTTTCAGACCAAAATAAAAATATTTGTTTTCCGCAAAAACTCAGCAACTCAGTCACCAGAGTAAAACCCTGTATACCTGTCATTTAATCATCTCTACACCTAAAAAGGTGGGTGGTCACTCACATTTGAGTCATATGAACACTTTGTCAAAACATGGGTAGTTTTAAAGGCTGTATTTAAGACAAAACCACAATGTTTTCCCAACCATAATTAAGTCCTTTTAGTTCCCTAAACCTGACTAAATACAAAGAAGGAGGAAAATAAATATAAAAGAAATGAACTAAAACAAGTCACACCTGGGTTATATAGACTGAAACTACCACAAAACCAGGGTCTACAAGATGAGGGTGTTGGGATGGATTCACTATCACCCCTCAAACATTTTGATGTTGATCCGTTAGTTGATGTACAAATGTGTTTTTATTCATCTATGTTAATTGCTTTAAATCTTTGGTATTTTACTAATATTTGTGTTGGTTTTATGGTCTGTTCTAGAGCCCTGCGCAGGACTGTTTTCTTCATCCTGCTACCACTAAATTTCTGACCATTACCGCCCGCTCCCGCAATGTGTATGTCCACTCCCACCCACACCCGCAAAACTTTGAGAATTTATGCCTGCACAATAATAGAAATGCACTGATTTTGTGTCTTCTCCCGTCCCGCAGGAGAAACGTCTCCAAATGTCAGACTTGCCTTGCTTTGTCTTTGTGCTGTAAAGACCTTCTTTGAGCTTCCTTTCCACATCATTTATTGACATCCTGTCGCTGGGATACATCCCGACATTGTTGCTAGGTGGGAAATGTAGTATTAGTACAAGTCTATTGATGCGCTATAGTCACTCTCGTGTTGAATAGTGTCTAACAGGCACTCACGGCTTTGCATCAGTAGTTGCGTTAGGCTAAATGTCCTCCGTAAACAATGACGAGTGGGAACTAATGAGCCAAATCATGAGGCCTGGAGGCCACCTACTGTTAGGAACTTCTGAGGAAAACGCATGCACGTCACTCGTAGCTCACATAGAAAAGCACGATTGGCTTGAAACTTGTCACATGGAAATGGAAATGCCTTCAGGGTTCACAAAAAAATCCAACAGGCAGTTGCGACAGACTGATTACAACCGATTACAACCACAGATTCACAGAATGGTCAAATGATCATATATGTGGCCTTTTTGGGATTATTGATCGTACATCGTACACAAATACGATAATTATCATACACGTGACCTGGCAACCTGATCCCACAGGGTTTTCTTTTAGCTGCCCGCCCGCAACAAAGTTCACACCGCCCGCTCCCGCAAGATTTGAGTTGGGTCCCGTGGGACCCAATCCCAATGCAGCCCTCTAGTCTGTTCTTTTTAATGTACAGCACTTTGATCAGTGGCAGCCTGTTTGATTATTAAATTAAATAAAATAAAATCAACGTAACTAAGATTGTATATATCAGTGCTTTCTAGCAATAACAAACGTTTACCAATCTACTATGGAACATGGATGTGTATCTAACAGTTTAACTGGAAATCTAAACAGCTGACAGTCACTATTTTGCATCTCATGGTGTAGTTTTTTTTAAATTCCTTTTCAGCCACACATTCAAAATATCCTTGATACTTCCCTGACATAAAGGCTATCCCTTCAGAGGCTGTCATTTTGTCAGTGGACCTACATGTGCATGCCAGCAAAACCACATGACTCTAGCTCACATCTCAAAGTGTGCATGTGCAAGATGCTGAACCTCAGAAATCCCTCCATGTGTTCTTTACTTTTAAGTCTGTATGGATAAAAGTGTCAGCTACGTCTGAGTAATGTAACATCAGAATTTGATAGTTGTATGTAAACCTGTAAGATATAGCTGCTGCAGGACACATATTCCTCAAAGAATATGAGAGAACTTCTGCAGCGAAGTAGGTGTAGTATCATTCCGACGTTGCAGACTGGAATCATGAACAGACTTTTTAGACTGGTTTGCCCAGTCAAACTGAGTTATCAAGTACACACACCATTAGTCAGACAGATACCAAGCCAATGATGGATGTTTTTTAGATTTTTTTAATCTTACACAAGGAAAACTGCAGCATTCCATCAATAAGGCACTTATATAAGGGTGGCCAAACAAATGTAATAATTTTCCAAATCCATACATCTTGCTTGTTATTTCCAAGAGTCACCTAATTGACATTCAGGACAAAATATTTAGATTTTTTAACCTGAAAAAAAAGAAAAGAATAACTCAGGCCATAATTCATAAAGCAATATGAGAAAGAAACCAGGTACAAATCCTAACTTTGTTATTACTATATGTAGTTTCAAACATGGTGATGGTGGCATCATGTGTGGAATTTATTCTGATTTCCAAAAGCAGCATCTTTTCCTTTGAATGTCTGGTCTGGCTTAAATAACTATGTGTTCTGTGTAAGCAAAACCACACAAGTCACTGACAAGATTATGGAACTTAAAAGTGTAATTCTGACTGACGAAATGTTTGTTTCTTGTTCATTGTTAGTGGCACCAGCAGGAGACCCCTCACTGAGTTTCTTAGGGTCCGAGTTGGTTCATATGGCTCTAACATGTACTTTGCCGCTAGACCATGAAGAGACTTGTACACAAGCAGAACTGTTTTAAAGTCTATTTTCTGAGCGACAGGAAGCCAGTGAAGAGACCTGAGCATGGGACTAATATGGTCATATTTTTCGAGAGCCCAGTGAGCAGGCAGTTACAGTATTCTAACCTGCTGGAGACAAATGCATGGATTAGTCTTTCTAAATCTGGTTCAGACACTTCCTTTGGTTCTGGCAATATTTTTTATTTGGTAAAAAGCTGATGATGTTATTGATTTAATGTGGCTGTTAAAGTTCAGGTCTGAGTCCAATATTATCTGTTGATTTCTAACCTGATTATTAGGTTCTAGAGAGAGAGTCTCAAGGTATTAGATAACACTTTCTCTTTGTTTCTGTGGGCCACAGACAATGATTTCAGTTTTGTATGAGTTTAACTGGAGAAAATTGTTTTGCATCCACACACTGATCTGTTTAAGCAGTGACACAATGAATCTACAGGCCTGTGGTCTCCTGCCGTCAGTGACACAAAGAAATGAATCCCTTTTAAGGTGATTTAGTTTTAGGTCTGAAACACAAAAAGATGGAAAACTTTAAAAGGTCTGAACATTTGTTGTTGCTGTGAGTTCTTATGATAATCACTTAACAACTCACAAGATTTTCCACACAATCTTAACATTCTCATTACAATGAATTTCAATGCGATAGTAATGTTATTCTATATCTATTACAACCACTGATGTTTCCTCAAAATTATATGTTCATGTCCTATTTGTATGAGGTCATAGGTGTAATGAGTAGAATACACTGCTCATAGAGCATGAAAAGACCAGTTGGACAGGAAATGCACTTTGATTGTATATCCATGTGATAACCAATCAGATGCACTTTACGTTCTGGATCACCACACCTCCTTCTGTCACTTAAATATCAACACACGTCTCAATGAAGACAGTGTCAAGATGACTCTGATGATGATGGTTATACTGCTTCTCCTTAATCAAGGACGTAAGTTATAACCTCAATAATTAAAATAATTTGCCATTCATGTGGGTCAGCTTGATGGGTGATTCTTTTTTTTGGGGGGGGGGGGGGGGGGGGTCCAGTTGTTTTATATTGCACAGTATTGCAGTCTATTTGTCCTTCACTGTTTCCTGTATTACATGTTATTCTTGTATTCTATGCAGATACCTTGGTTCCAGTGGTCACAGTTCCACTCGGCGAACCTGTAACCCTGACTTGTGATTTGCCGAAGGAATGGCTGCACATTACGCTACTTCAGTGGTACAAGCAGAGTGCGGGTGATACTCTGAAAATCATTTCAATGCAGTGGAAAAATACAAGCCCCACGTATGGACCAGGATTTTCTGCCACAAGACTGGAGTTAAAATATCATAAGAAAATGAGCAATTTGACTATTTACGGCACAATTCAAGAAGATGAGGGAATGTATCACTGTGGGGCCATTGACTGGGACAAGAATACTTGGAGTGGAACATATTTGTCATTAAGAGGTAATTATGTATCATTAACCGTTAATTGCATTGTTTTGGAGATGTTTCAAGCACACAAACACTTACAGCTGCACTGTATTTATTCTAGATTTTGACTAAAAAAAAAACAAAAAAACCCACCTGTCTCTAAACATGTTAGAGGAGATAAATACTTTGGTATTCAAGATCAGACATTTTATATACTGTTTATATGACAATAGTTTGACAGGGCAAAAATGTGTATCATTGTCACGATCTGTGGTGAGGTAGGACCCAGATGCAGCTCTTTATGTTTAACAAAAACGGTTTATTCCAAAACAGGGAGCAAAAAGCAAGAACAAAAAGCGCGGCAGAAAACCAAGACTATGATAAACAAAACAAAACTATGATTAACTGTGACAAGACTATGGTAACAAGACTATGAATAAATAACTATGACAGGACTGTGATAACAAGACTATGGAATAAATACTACGAGCAATGACTATGAGGCATAACCAGACTTATCTCTCTGTGGCAAGGCATGAAGGGATAGTGAGGATTCTGCAGTGAATGAAAGGAAACCAGGAGACTAAATACTGTGGAGGGAGTGATTAGTGAATGCGGTGCAGCTGTGAACAATGAAGCAGGTGACATGAGTGAAACTAGGTGGCAGAGGAAAAACATGACCAGAACATAACCTGAAAACAAAACATAAACTGTGACAGAGCATAGACTGTAACAATCATGTCATTTAGATTTCTGACTTTCCAAAATACATTGTAAACACTCAAGATTAAAGCGCCTAAGTACATTTTCCAAATATCTAAATTTGCTTTGTATTATGCAGGAAACAGTAAGAGGACATCAAACTACACTGTTGTCCAGCAGCTGGCAGTATCAGATCCAGCTGGTCCAGGAGACTCAATGACTCTACAATGTTCAGTCCTCTCTGACTCTGAGAACAAGATGTGCCCAGCAGATGTGTTCTGGTTCAGAGATGTATCATAAAACTCTCATCCAGAAATCATCTACACTGATGGAAACGAACGTAATGAATGTGAAAAGAAATCCGACACTCAGAAGAGATGTGTCTTTCGTCTCTCTAAGAACATCAGCTCCTCTGATGCTGGGACTTACTACTGTGCTGTGGCCACATGTGGAGAGATACTTTTTGGAAACGGAACCAAACTGGGAATTGGTCATTTCTTATGTTTACTAATAGGAGTTATTTGCATAAGATGTGGATGTTATCATGAATTGGTAAATACAAATGTTTTTTAAATTTTTTTATTTTACTTTTAGATCAACCAACAAGTTCTGAATTCACTTTGCTGGTGGCAGTAATAACCTGTTTGGTCATTTCTGTGATTGTAAACATTGTTTTCATATGTTACCGAACTCCAAGAACAGCATGTGATCAAATAAAAGGTAAGTGCTGTAAATGTCCTTATACTCTGCTGAAGTAAGGACAAAGACAGAAGAAGACCGTTTAGATTTTTTTTTTTTGTTGATTTGTTGCCAAATTATGCTTGTCCTGTCAGTAGGGATGGGAATTGTTAAGAATTTAGCTATTCCGTTTCCATTATCGATATCGGTTATGGTTATGGTTCCTTATTGGTTCTCTTATCGATTCTCACCCACTCCCCGATCCCCCCTTTGATGTGATCAAAGCTCTAGTAGTTTATATCCACTGCCTTATCTCATAAATGTGCCTGATTAATTGCTATAATGCAACCTCCTGTATCCAGACCAGTCACACAAACAAATCCGAAGTGTGCACATGGCATCTTCACGCAAATGCGTCAGACATTAGCAGAACCTATAAATGGGATCGTTAGGCAGGCTGGATAGATTCCACGGAATCTAACTACTTGGAACCGGCTCTATTCGAGAACCAGTTCTCGATTCCCATCCCTACCTGTCAGCTATGGGTCTTTGATAAAAAGTCTTATTCAATAAGTGACACTCGTGGGTTTTTTTTCAACTTTAGGAGTAGAAGGCATGTCTTCAGAGACAAGACATGACAACTTGAGCCAAAATAGAGAGGCTATCGTAAGTAATGACACCAAATTAAGTTACTTGTTAAAGGGGAACTCCGGTATTTTTAAAGCTAGAACTTATTTCTGGCATGAAATACGTTTATCTACTCACCAAGTCACCAAGTACAGTTTGGCGAAAGTCGGCGTCCTTCGGAAGCTATTTAGATAACTTGCAATCCATATAACGGAGTGAACGGGGCAAAGACAATGCAGCCTCTAAATAAGGCATTATCCGTTTTTATTTCACCAATACTTTAAGACATATTAATGAACAAACGTGTACTATAGCTCTGTTAGCTCATAGGTGCTGTTATGTGAATATACGCCAATCGCAATTACCTAAATAGCTTCCGAAGGACGCCGACTTTCGCCAAACTGTTCTTGGTGAGTAGATAAACGTATTTCATGCCAGAAATAAGGTTGAGGTTTAAAAATACCGGAGTTCTCCTTTAATACTTTGCTGTAACAATTCCCATTAAATGGATTGAGTAACTTGCATGACTTTATGATAATCCTTTTTTTTGCTGCAAAGAATGAAGGTGGACAGGATCTGAACTATGCTGCATTACATTTCTCTGGAGGGAAAGCTACAAGAGGAAAGAAGAAGTTGAAGACTGAAGAAAGTGTGTACTCTCAGATTAAAAGCAGGATATAAATGTATTCACTGTAGGATGGTTTAAAACACCGGCCTCTCGCTGTTTGAGTGAATAAATGTGAATTCAATTTCAACTTTTATTTGGCTGAATTACAAAATAACATTCCTTTTTCTTTGTAATCTAAAGCCTTACAACCTGTTACTTTTGTTAGGATCCTTGAAATTTTGTCTTTGAAATGTGGCAGTGCTGTTTGTACAGACATTTTGTGAAAGTATATAGCTCAAATGCTTTGTGAATGTTTTTGTGTTACAGGAGGTGATATTATGACAATTAATCAGGCACATTTATGAGGTGAGGCAGTGGATATAAACTACAGCACATACAAAGAGACTTACTACTGGTTGGTGTAATCATGATTGCTATAAAAAGTGCTACTTCCACACATAACTGAATTTGACATTGTTAAGGGAAATGGGATACTGCAAATGACTGTAACATGTCAAAAGAGTAAAACATACATTTTTGCTCTTGCTTTAAAGAAGTGAGTCTATTGGGTAGCACACATCTGCAATCCATACGGGCACAACTTAGAGGGACCCTGTAATGGGGGCTTGTTATAATGAGATAGCTGTACTTTAAGGGGGACAGAAATGAAGCTGATCTTTACAACTGTGTCTGGGTAACTTAAACTGTGGTTTGGGGAGGGAAGGTAGACTAGATAAGAACGATCAACTATACCCAAGGAGAGATGACGTGACAAGTGGGCAATATAACTTTGTTTTTGCCTCAGCGGTCAGAGCAACTCTATATTTTGTACTGTGTTGTTCTCTCTTGCAAGATATTATTATAAAAGCCTATTATCTCCTCAGAAGAAAAGAACTGACTCTGTGCATTACTAAAATTTCCAACATAGAACCCTACTCCTTTCAGTAACTACATTTTCACACCATTTCAAAAGGTGATATACAAAGTGATGTGTTTCTGCAGTGGTAAGTGCGGTAAATAAATTGCCTTCGCTCAATCCAATCCATCACGTGCTTCTGCCGTCTACATGCACTTTTAGTTTACGTTTGGATCGTGTTATCTCGGGTCTTTGTTCGATCGCGAGTAACCTGATCCGATCCGTTTTTTTGTCAGATTAAGGTGTCTACATGAACTGTATAACTCAGTCTTATTGTAATTTTGCCATTAATCCGATCCAATGTCACTCATGTAAATAAATTGCCTTTTATACATTTTCGTAAGGGGTACACAATGGTGTGGTAGTTGGCATTGTTGCCTCAGACCAAGAGGGTAAAAAAAAAAATCAATAAAATAACGGTATAAAATAATAGCAGCAGGCAATGTTGAGAAGTGTTTAAAAAAGAAAAATATGTATGAAACAGAAGGTAAATAGAAAGAACAGAGGCCAAAATGACAGTCACAGTACTGCAAAAAAACTGAAAAGTGTCTGTTCAGTGAGTGTTTCTTTGTTATGTCCTGTTTAACAGTCTGGTGGCATGGAGGAAAAAGCTATTTTGCTTCCAAACCTTTTTCCAGAGGGTAGCAGGGTAAACATTCTCTGGTGGGGGTGTGAGACATCACGGATGATGTTCCTCACTCGGCTCACACAACTCACACATGTCCTGAATGGGAGGAAGAGAAGTCCCTATGATCTTCTCTGCCATCCTCTCCATCCTCCTCATTTCTCCAGTCAGAGGCCCTGCATTCTCCACACCACATAGAGATGCAGTAGGTCAGGATGCTCATGGTGCTCCTGTAGAAGGTGGTTAGGATATGTCGGGGGCAGATGGTATCTCCTCATTCGTCGCAGGAAGTCCAGATGCTGCTGTACCCGCTTCACCAGTGATGTGGTGTTCACAGACCAGATGAGGGTGTCTGTGATGTGCACCCCCAAAAACGTGGTGTTGTTGACCACCTCTGCAGCCGTGTTGTTGATGAGGAGAGGAGAGTGGCTGGACTGGTTCTTCCTGAAGTCGACGATGACCTTTTTGGTCTTATCCACGTTCAGGATCAGGTTGTTCACCCTGTACCAGTCCACCAGCCACTCCACCTCCTCTCTGTAGGCTATGTCATCGTTGTCCCTGATAAGGCCCACCACTGTTGTGTTGTCCGCAAACTTGTCATCAGGGTGATCAGGGTGAACAGCAGGGGGCTCAGAACACAGCCCTGAGGAGAACCCTCGCTGAGGATGATGACACTGGAGGTGTTCTTTCTGATGCGCACTGACTGGGTTCTGTCAGTGAGGAAGTCCAGCACTCAGTTGTACAGGAGTGTGTTGAAGCCCAGGGGTCCAAGTTTTTCTACCAGCCGCTGATGGACGATGGTATTGAATGCTGAACTGAAGACCAGAAACAGCATCCGCACATAAGTCTTTTTCTCCTTCAGGTGAGCAAGGATCAGGTGGAGAGCAGAGGAGATGGTGTCCTCAGTGGGGCCAGTAGGCAAACTGTGAGGGGTCGATTGTGGGCGGGGTCAGCATAGTTTAGATAATTTCCACCTCCAGTCTGTAGAGTAAATATAAATCAGTTAATTTGTCACTATGAGCTAATGGGATTGACATTAATAATTATTTTGATTTAGTATAGTTTTGTTACTTACAGAATAATCTATTTGTTGGCACAAGTTGTCATGTCTTGCTTGTGAGGGGGCGCTCTGCATCCCTGGTGATGAATAAAAATAGGAATACTGTGCACTTCAGACTTTTCATTCATTATACATTGATGACTAAAGAAGTTAATCTAACTCCGTCAGGACACTAACTTAAGTTTTAAACTGACGTCTTTTATTTGCCGGTGACTCTGATCATCTAATCAAATGTACAATACAAATACAAATGTATGATTTTACATTATTTGTCTACATAGATGTTTAATGAGGTCAGGCTGGAATGAAACAAACTTAAACAGGAGGATTTTTAAATCTTAGAACTATTAAATGGCACTTACCTTCAAATTGTTTGCGTGCCACTCTTGTTCGGTAACAGATGAAAACGATATTTACTAGCACAGAAATGACCAAGCAGGTTACTGCGATCACCAGGGCTGTAAATTCAAAACTTGTTTGGACGAAAAAAAAACAACAAAGAAAATTGGACTTGTCCCTTTTGATGTTAATAACAGATTATGTATAGTATATCACTTATTGTATGAAAAGAAAATGTCCAATTTCCAGTTTAGTCTCATTTCCAAATAATATCTTTCCACATGTGGCAACAGCAGAGTAGTAGGTCCCAACATCTTCTCACATTCATCTTGTCTACTTTTATAGATGATGCCAGGGTGAGATTGATCTGATCCGGCTCATAACCAAAACAGGTTGCGATCTCCGAGACACGTCTTATCCTTAGAGAAAGAGAGGACTGAACACTGCAGGGTCACAGAGTCCCCTAGATGGACAGAATCCGATTCTGTCAGCTGCTGAACAACAGCATAGTTTGATGTCTTCGCAGAGTTTCCTGTATAATAAAAGACTGTTAATAAGGTGGGACTGCCAAGCACAGTTTGAATGACATATAAAGTGAATCTCAAATGGAACTTTAGTAGATTCCCACAAGCGAAAGGGAGGTAAAATCCAGTGCAATATTCATTATCAGGCATGAGATTATACTACATGTTTGTTAGGAAACATCTTATAATATTGGAAGATTAATGATGATCATGGATTTGAAAACTTGCCTGAATCTTATTTTCTAGCTAATCCAGCATTTATTCAATGGAGATGCAACTCTGCACAATTCTAAAATTAATAAAGGCACCTACTGGTTTCCAGATGTCACCAAGAACGCTTCCTTTTGTACTAGCTCTTGCTAAGTTGCACTTCATTTAGTACAAAAACATTTGCACATATTGTCCATGCCAATGTTTCTTACTGCACTGAAACTTAAACATTGTTCCTCACTTTTCAGTCTCTTTGGATAACAAAATCTTGTAAAGGACCAAATGTAACTGTAAAGCATAAATGTAATTAGATTTAAAAAGGAAGTTTTAATGATTTTTCTAACTAAACCATCATTTTAACTATGAAACAATAACAAGCTATTTCTTGATTTAGTTGTTTCTTAACATACCATACAGCATATGTGGCTGAAGCATTTGCAAAACTCTAAATTTTAAAGCTGATCATATTATTTACCTTTTACTATCAAATGCGTCCCACTCCATTCAGCCCCCGTGATCCAATCGACAGTTGCACATGATATAATCCCTCATCTTGTTGGGTTTTCCTCAAAATGGTCAGGGTGCTGAATGTTTTATCATTATTAACCTCCAAAGCAGAGTCTGAAAACTCAGGTGCAAACTTGACTATTTTTGGTTTCTGCAGTGTGATAATCACTTTCACGATCAGCTTCAGAGAGGCGCCTATACTCTGCTTGAACCAGTTGACTTCTCGTTGTCTGATCTCAGTCTGTGGCAGAGCACACATGAAGGTTGCAGGTTCACTATGTTTAACTGACATCACCGGAATTAGAGTATCTGAATTGAAAGAGAGCACAAAGTATAAAGTATAAAACAGAACCTATATAAACCTACTAAGCCAATACTCATTAAAAATATTAGAAGACACTCACATCCTTGATGAACAGTTAGCACTGTAACCCATAACACGATCATCTTGGCATTGTGTCTTATTAAGGACCTTTTTGGTATTTCAATGAGTGTAGGAGGAGACTCGGTGTGGCCAAGATCCTATACGTCGCACAGTAAGATTAATCTGATTGGCCAATCAAAGAAATATAGCTTCTGTTGTAACCACTTGAAGTTGTTCCACTTCCTGCTACACTGGTCTTGTCATCACCTATAGAATATCATCTTATTGTTATTCATTCATTTACTTGAAGTCTGAGTAAAGCAGACAGAAATACAATTTCTGAGTTTGTCAAATTAATAGTTCATGTTAATCAAAAGTGAACTGCTTAGATCTGATATCAGAAACCCACACTCAGAATAGCTTAGGTGTTGGGGGAAAAGTCTCTGACTGTCTCTGACAGACTCAAGGAACTACATTAGTATGAATCAGAGAGGTTCAACCATCAAACCTTTGCTTATAAAGGGTTATTTTATGAATGTTTGTACATTTGTTAAGGACATACTGACTTTCTGGCTGTCGATGTAAACATTACCTATGTCACAATTCAGAGTGCAATTTAAGGCAGTAAACACAGACTTAATAAAGCTATTCAAAAACACTCTCTACAGAGAGTTACTCTATTGATCTGAGAAGGAAATAGTTTGCATTGTTGCTGCAAGTAAGCACCAGATGCTTGTAAACTTGTGCTTTTCTCATCAACAGTGAAGATGTACATAGCATAACATGTAATAACGCATTTAATAAAGTGTCATTAATAATTGTGCGTGAAGACTTACATTTTTATCAAAAACATGCTGATAACACAATGCTAACTTACCAAGAGTACAAAGCATTCAATATAGTAAACGAGAGTGAGGAGAGGTGTTGTGGTGAAAACACACTCAGCTGTGAGCTGTCCAACTTACAGAACTGTTCAAATAGAAATCTTCAGTTAACAAAGTAAAATTGTAACAACAATGTGTATCTTTCAAAATGTAATGGCAGTAACTCCTTAGAAGTTGGTAAATGCAGTCTTAATTACCAAAGCAGTTAGTGTTAGCCACTGCAAATGACAAAAATAAAGATTGAATTAAACCCTGTCTAATTACTTCCCAAATACTTACATTTCCTTCTTATAAAAGTCAGGCACTGAGAGTTGGAACTGATCGCTCTTTGAGTTATGATTACTTTGTATATCGAATGGGCCAAAGTTGGTAAAACTGTCCACTGAAAAGTGTTTGCGGTATATTCAGTTATAGATAGTGGACTGTGGTCAGAGTATGTACATATATACATCAATCAGCCATCACATTATGATCACCTGCCTAATTCAGAGTGTATACTCCTCATCTTGCTAAAAAATCTCTTATCAGTCAATGTGTGGTCAAAGAACATTAGGAAAGAACAAAGAACCAGGACCTTAGCAAAAGGATCTTTTGGGCTCTGTGGGTTGTGGGGAGGAGTCTTCGTGTATTGGGCTTGGTCAAAGTGAAATCCATGTGAGTCCCAGGATGCAGGTTTTCACAACAGAACATTGCTTTGGATCAAGATAAGAAGTCAGTTACCTGTTTTGTATAATGTTTCTGCATTTATGTTTACTTATTTCTGGTCTGTCCTTGTGCTGCTGAAATAAGACACACTCAGCTCAGAAAATCGATACTGTCATTCTTCATGCTAGTAAGGATGCTGTGTTCTGCTGAAGACAAGCTGCTGTCATTGACAGGTTCACCCCAGGGATGTGTCCTGTCCCCTCTACTGTACATTTTATATGCAAATGTCTGCAGGAAAAAACAAACACTGCCTTTAGTTCACAGATAACACTGTTTTAAATCTTCTGGTACAGGACAGAGAGGTTCATCATGGGCCAGTGGTGGATTACTTGGTGGTGTTAACCACTTCCTCAAGTTAAAAGCGTGAATTGTCACAAGTACTTGCGTACAGTGGTGGACAAGAACTGGCATACAGCAGATACTGATGTCATACATTTTTAACAGACAACTGAATTGAAAGGCAAGCCAGCAATGACCACTTATGGAGGAATTTGTTCCACTCCCATCTAGTCGAAGGTGTAGGCTGCCTAGGACAAAGTGCAATAGATACAGCAGCACTGTATGGTTTTGTTTATTATTTATTATAGCAGGTATTCCAGTGAACTTTTTTAAACGGGCATGTTTCTGTAAATTTGGTCAGGTTGCTTGCATTCAACTGAGAATTCGATTTCTGCTGAAACCTTGAGTTTTGAACACCTGGACAGAGCTAATGATTTGACTGTAGTTTTCAGCTTGTGGTTCAGCTTTGGATCACCAGCTTTATCTTCCTTGGCTCCTGACCTCACGTACTTGATTATTTATTTACTGATCGTGGACCCTTACCCTATACGCCTACCAGTGTAAGTTGCTTTGGATAAAAGCGTCTGCCAAATGCATAAACATAAACATACTAAGACCAGCTTGAAGCAGAAGTTGGTACTTCGCTGGGGCTAGAAGTAGTTCTACAAAAAATTACTTAAATCACGTCTGAAAAAATGTGTCAAGGGCAAATTTAGCAACATAGAATATGGAACTGAATTGTTTTTTCTTCTACTTCTGTAATCCTACAATATTCATTCTCCATCAATTTTCTTAGTGCTGAAGAAACGTGAAACACAGTTTTTTTAAATAGTATCTCAACAAAGTCTTTTTCCTTTCAAAATCTAAGAAAATAACCTAGAAAGAATAATGTTTGAGACATATAACAAGGACACAACTGAGGCTCAGGGAGGACAGGACTTTTGCTATTGCAGCTCCCAAACTGTGCCACCTGTTGCTTTTACACATTAGAAAGGATTCTTCTTTGGCCATTTTTAAATCTGCTTCTAAGACCACCTCTCCCACTTAGCTTTTGACCCAGTGTGAGATGTTTTTATATTAAATCTTTTATTGATTTTATTGTTTTAATTGATGATTGTCTACTTTTACTCACACTTTTATTTGTGTTTTGTCCTTTCATTTATTATGTATCTATTTAATTGAATTTTTATTCCTATGCCTCTCGCCATATGACAGCTGGTATAGGCTCCAGCCCTTCCGCAACCATGAGTTGAATTAAATGGGTATAGAAATGGATTGATGGATGGACTTTGAGCTTAAGCTCATTATTTTCAGTAATGACAAAGTTAATGATAGTGCTCGCAAAACTTAAGTGTAATGAAAACTGTTCAAAATCTTACATTAATCATCACTGAGTAGAGTTCTGAGTTTATATACTGTTTGTCCATGTTACAGTTCAGCTGTCAACGCACTCCGCTAGTCTGGTTTTTGTAAAATTTTATACTTACGTAGGTTTTGTTTTCTATATGGCCACACAACACCAGACAATAATTCAGCACTACAATCAAACAAGACTGTTATTGAAGATTAAGAACTTCCTCAACAAATTTCATCTTAATACATATTGGTTAAATTGTACAAAATACTGTGTCGTCTTTGTCCTTGTCTCACTCACTTTACCACAAGCAGACACTCATTTTACCAGGGCAACATAGAATAAAGATATCAGTTAAAAGGGCTGAAGAACCACATACATTTTTATGAGACAATACACTGAAATTTCTACCATGTATATCTTATATTAAGTTACTATTACATACATGTCAAGTCATTTTGTTTACATAAACCAAAAAAAGACCCATAAAACTTTATTTTCAATATATGACAAAGAATAAGTTAACTAAGACTTATATGCATACAGGTCATACAGAAATACAAGCATACAGTTAACATACATATATACAAATGTATCAAAATAAATATTTTTTCCACACATTAAGCCAATACATATTACAATAACGTTAATCAGCCCAGCAATATCAAAGCCTAAGATCACTGACATTAGTGTAGATTATCTCTTCCTCTGCACTTTGTGTGTCCCTGGTCATTGTGGTACTCACTTCTTTTCTAGTGAAAACTGCTGTCGAATAAACCAATGAGTCTTCATCTGTCTAAGAAAACAAAAAATGTTGAGACCATGTGGAAACAGATTAAAACATGCTGATAACCTGCTATTTTGTTCATTTTAATTACCTGCTGAGTTTCCTGATTTTCTCTGGTTGATGTTTGCGTTTGCAGAGCAATGCCAGCTGAATTACAAAAGAAAATGTGGCAAGAACGTAAATTCAGTTTAGCAAAAAACAGTTTTAAAGATGATTTTATGAGTTATTCAACTTACCATTACTGTAACCCTTTGAATTTTTGTCAAGTTTCTTGATTGTGTACACAAGGAAGGCTATAAGAATCACACTCATAGCCAAAGCAGCACATAACAGGTAAAGAATTGTAGAAGACTTGTCCTTTGAACTGCACAAGTTCACTGCTGATATGAAATGAAAATGAGAAAACAATGATAGTCATGAGGAGTTGGTTGGTACTTTAAACATGCATAAAGGGCCTGGTAGTGTAGTTGTAGGATTGCCACCTTTCAGGTGGGTGACCTGTGTTCAAATCCCCTGCATGAAAAGTCTACCTCCAGTAGGGGTACTCAGGCAAGACCCCCTACATGCCCACCTGTGTAAGTTGCTTTGTATAAAAGCATCTGCCAATTGCATAAACAGAAATGAATATTAAGCAGTTACCTTCAGTGTTTAATTTTGATTTATTTCCCATCCCGTTCTCCTCACACGGGGCCACAACACAGTGATACATCCAAGCATCAGAAGAACTCAAGTTTTTTAAGAGGCTGTAGAAACATTTCTTTGTTGTGACTCCCATTGCGTTTTTCTCATATTCATTTCCTTCGTCTTCTTCAGTATAATTAAAACTTGGGTGACACTGATTAGACTCAGCAGTAAAACAGAACACGTTGTCATCAGTTGGACACGATTTATTCTGTGACTCGTGAAGGATTGAACACTTCAGAGTCACTGAGTCTTCTGGACGGACTGGAACAGATGGAGGAACTGTGGTGACATGTTCTTGTACCCAAAAAAAACAAAAAAAACATTAATTTTAAACATTAAAACCAATCTCTCAAAGCATTTTTTTTTTTTTTGCTTTTGAATGAATTATGTATCCATATGCCAACTTATATGCTATAATTAATAAATCAAAACAACTTAATTCACTATATTTTGAGAAATCTAGATTTATTTTTAGGTTTTTCAGTGTACTTACCTTCAGTCCTCAAATATGTTACATTCAAAACTTCCTTGTATTTATTATATGTTCTCATACAGATGTAAACTGCAGAATCGCTTTGTTTTGCTTTTATAATTTTTAGTTCAAGTATTCCAGGCTTTGCTTTAACTGTAATGTGAGGATTCTTTTCTGTCAAGACTTCAAGAGTGTTGCCACTAACAACCCTCATCCAGATAAAGCTTCCCGCTGACCTGCGGGAACATGTCAGCGTCACAGGATCTCCAACACGAATATTTTTTGTTTCCAAGATCGGCTCATCTGCACAACCTGAAAAATCATCCATCACAGACAGAATCAGAAATGCTCTCTAAACTATCTATAAAAAATGTGACAACAAAACTTTAATTATGTACTGTATTTGGAAAAATCTGATATTTCTACTTACGTCCATCTGTGAGCATCAGCAGAAAGTAAAGTACGAACAGCATTTTCAGGTTATTCCACTGAAGACAGCTGTATATCATATCCTTTTAGAGATGATTCACCCAAATGTAATCATATAAAATGGGAGGGAACAGATTCACAGTAATCTGATTGGCTTCTCATTATGATGTCGCTTCATGATTCTACCACAGTGGAAATAACACAACCCATGTTTCCAACCCAAATACATGAAACAACACTAGCAGTAGGCCCCTGTCATGTTATTTTTGACTCTCAGTGTGGGTTTTTTGTAAATGAAACTTAGAGTAAGCATGAAAAATCCATTTAAGTGTTGGCTCTGATGTTGCCAACATTCATATGAACATACCCTTATAAATCTGAGTGTAATTGTAAAAACTAAAGGCTTTACATGCCATGTATTCATATCTTTATATGAAAAAACGAATAATCATTACATTTAAAAAACATGCAGTGGCCATTAGAAGTCGAGAAAGTTATCTACATTCAAGATATAAAATACTGTTCCTGTTGTTTTTTTTGTTTTTAGATACTGTGGTATTGTTTGGTTATTAATAATGCCGAGAAAGGCCATGCCTGAATTTCTTTTTTTCCCTTCACCACAAGCTAAATTAACTTGTCATCACACGCAAACAAGCTTTCTGCTCTCAAGATAGCACAATAATCCAATCATTAACTTAATAACAGTAAGCAAGGTCATTATTAGCATCTGTTGTTCTTCATTTGAAAGTTTGCCAGGCCTCATTGTAAAGTTTTTCTAAGATTAGCCTATTTTTTTTTAAATATAGACTTCAGGTTGTCTCCATCAGAACTTAGCATAGAAAAACCTCAAGCAAGCGCTTGACAATCCCACTTGTACCTTACATAACAGTGTTTTCAAAGCAAAACTCAAAGCAGTTTAAAATAATACAGCCTTGGATACTTGTCCAAATTAAGTCTAGAACAGTGATGGGTTGATAGAGAAAAGCAAACACTGGTAGGTGAAAGACACAGCGGGTGAGAAGATTGACACCAGCATTACTCAGTAGCTTAAATAATGAGTTCACAAAAAAAGAGAAAAACACTTTGTGAGTGTGTGGTTACTTGAGTCATGCTGAATGTGCAGAAAGAAAACTGTGAAATAATGAGGGGGGAAAGAACAGCCATACCAAGTATCCTGTACCTAGTAATTTGTTTCACTGATTTAATTTAATCTCATTTTTCATAGGGGTCAAAGATCGGCACATATTTTGTTGAAATATAGTCTCAAAATCGTGAGCAATCACCCGACTAAAAACACTTTTGTTCTGGAGGGGGGCTGTGACATGAGGCACAGAGAGAGAAAAGAGCGAGGTTAGTTTTCTTTCATCTATGCCGTGACCATAGTTTCTCTAAAGAGGTGGTTTCAGATCAAGGTTCCTGGTTTGTATTACAAGTCTTGAAAGCATCCCACTCTCCCTCAGTGCTACAGAACGCCCATCATTGGGTTGTCACATACGGAGAGTCAATCAGGAGCTGGACAAACAACTTTGGTGTTTCTGATGTCTTAGACCACCATATGTGCTCATAATACCTTGCTCTACCTTTTCTCCTTTTGAGTACCAATCCTAGTTTTTCCCTTCCCTGGTCCTCATGTCACCCCACATGGACTCAAGCACAAAGGTCCTGCTGTTAAGTTCAGCCTGGTAAAAGCATCTGGCCAGAAGTCAAAGATCTGAGTCATGACACACCAGTCAAGACAAAGGCATGTGGCTTTCTGTCAATGACTTTCCCCTATAGACTGAATCCTTTCTATCCCGTCCATCTTCTACATCTATAGTGATTAACTTTGTTGCCATGAGGCTGACACTTCCCAAAAGACTGAATTGATCACAGCTTTGTGTACCTGCCTGTCTAGAATCTTGAAGTCCACACTGCCAAGTTCTTCGTTGCATTTCCTGTGTCTGACACCCAGCCAATTCATTTTCTTTGTGCAACTTGTGCAATTTCCAACAAAAAAAGAAAATGTGTGTACAGTCAAGTAGAGACACTTCTGGGACACTTCTGAGCTGCACTGTCCTGCCCCCTTGCAGAGATAATGCATTGCACTACTGCACCTGATATAGCACAGGGGCTACACTTAGTGTGGGCAGCATCCTAGAAATTGTTCATCAAGGAAATGACTAAATAACAATAATAGGTCATCGCTGACATTTAAGAACCAATGACATTTAGAGTTTTGATGGATATAACCTGCACATTTTGAACTGAAGGTGAAAAACCATGTAAATCTGGGAGAGTTTCCCCAGATTTCACTGTGATACAACTTTTTTAGATTTTTTAGATAATCATTAAATAAAAGTTTTGATACGATCAAAAAACAGAATGAGGGTTGCGGCAAATACTACAGCACACTTATATACATGATGCATGAGTTCTAAAAAACAAAAAAACTAAATGTTTAAAAGTGCACCAACCTGCATCTGAATGGGACATTTTGGTTTGTGGCCTTTATCGGCCACAACTTGTTGCTGACCACAAGCCAAAATATGCTGATGTGACAACAGAGGTAGTGCAAAACCTCAACTTTCATTGTGTAATTGCATCCAGGGGATGTCTCTCAACCCATGTTTCCTCTCAGCCTCTTCACTGCTCATTGGGCACTAAAGTAAAAAATAAAATTTTAATAAAACGTGTTATTGCTGGAACAACTGTGATATACAGAATGCTGTGTCCAATACCTTTGCACACAATACAAATGTTAAATATACACAAGCTGTAAAAAAGTATTTAAAACTTTTGTGCTTTGTTCTCTCTTCCTTGACTTTGTATGCATAAAACATTTTGGACCTGAGAGAGATGAAGACACAGACTAACTAACAAACAAATTCACAGTCACCACTGACAAACAAATGATGCATGGAAACTTTAGCATTGCTGTGGTTTCATTCTCAATCCGCGGTGTGAACACAGGGGGCCTTTCTTCCTGTGTATCATTGTTTTAGTCTTATGAAACTGGTCCTATGCAACTTATTCTTTTTCTTCTTTTAAAGACTAGTAGAATTAAATTGGAGTCCTTGTGATCAATATTAATATCATGATAGCTTACAGTAACAGTGTGTAGATGCTGCTGGGTATTATTTTCTATAACAGGTACAATTGGAAGAGGACTTTTTATTTGGAAGAGGACTTGTAAATGTTTGTAAATGATTAATTAGGCGACTTCACTAAAATCAGTTTCTGTGCATCATGTGATGCATTGGCTGGATTTTCAGGTGATACAAAACTAATTAATGAATACATTTCTGATAAAAAGAAAAACAATGTTATATGAAGATTACGTATTTTAAGATTTGAAACGTATGGTTGAAATTAATTGTGCTTTTAAGAAAAGATTCAAATTACTTGTGCTTTAAAAGTGAGCAAGTAAGACTGAAACAATCAACTGACGTTGTTCAAAGCCTTTTGTTGCCCTTCTCTCACTTCATCTGTGGTTAGAGCTTATAGTTAAGTCTGTTCTGAGTAAACAACCTCGTTGGATGGTCAAAGGATGTAGAAATAGCACACTACAGTTTTTTTCAGGCTGTTGCATGTGGTTTTGCTTGTTGTTCTCCTGGCAACTATGCACTGTGAGACTCATCAAAGTTTTTTTTTTTTCACATGAAAAATTTGAACAGATTAATTGTGTCAACCACGAGTTGTTGAGACCACTATTTGTCTGCAAGTTCTCGTTTCATTTTGGGAAAACAGACAAAAAGGCTATTTTCACAACCGAAATGTATACTTAAAAAATGTTGGTTCAACAAACTAAGCTGTCACATTGTTCACAAACCTGAAGCGGAATGTTAGAACAAAGAAAAACGGTAATAGGTGCAAATGAGGCTGTTGGGATTTAAGATTACCAGGATTTTAATGCAGTAACACTGAAAAGGTATAAGATGAATAGACAAAAAAGAAAAAAGCTACTGATGCTACCCAGCTGAACAGTCAGTACAAAGTATGCTGAAGTCTGTGATGCATTTGCTGTCACATTAAATATAGCACACAACTCTTTTTGAAATTGGTGTATTTGCTATCTGTTTGGCAAAATGGCTTAGTCATGTGTACTGTGTCTCTCTGCATCTTATTGACAGTCCAGGGGAGAAGGAAGGAGGCCCAAGTGGAGATAAAACCAGACCATTAAAATGTTAGGGTGATTAATTTAGGGTGTTCTGTGCTTTCATGATAATAATGTAACATTGTGTGAGTCTGTGTGGGCATGTGTGTTTCTGTGTATGTGGGTCAAAATGACCCGAAGTCCATATGAAGGATGTAAATGCGTGTGGTATAGTAGCATGTGTACTCCATTGAGTTTCAGGTAGAATAAATGTATACTTGTACCATTTTTCGTCTTTTAAAAATTTGAAACGGGTCAATTTGACCCGAATACCATATGAGGGTTAAGTGATTTTGGGGTATGTGTGGAGTGCCTAGGCCCATTTTGGCCCACCTGATTGAGTGAATTTCATACAATTTTGATCAGACTTAGATGTTTACTTATATTTCAAAAGTCTGGTTTTGGTCACACTAACACTTATGTATTTTGCGCACTATAAGGCTCACCTGATTATACAGCGCACCCTCAATTATGGGGTCCATTTCTGTACTTAACCCATACATAAGGCGCACCTGATTATAAGGCGTACATATTACCTAATGTTCTCTGATTTGTTTATCGCTGGCAGCACACGTAGAGTATGTATTACGTCCCTGTGTCAGCGGGAAATGGTCCGACGGTCAAGGATAACATCGTCGGTCGTTTTTACACTTATAGACTGCACCTATAAACTGCACATCAGTCTGCATCACAGACTGAAGAACAGGCACTCACTGGGACATGTGCAAAAGCAGTACAAGCTTGATATAATCTTCGCCCCATTCAGAGTGAATGGCTGGGATCCGCCTGACCCTGGATTCACAGCGAACGCAAAGCGAGCAACAGAAGTGGCCAGTTGCCATTCATTGTCAATGTACAAGAGCGAAGAGGCGCAGCAAAAGTGAACGTAGCGGTGAGCGGCACGAAGGGAGAGCGGTGAGTGATGCGGAGGGAGATTAATGCCCCCATGAATGCTTGGCGCCCCCCACGGTAAATTCAAAATGGCGGTATCAGTGACAGATTTTCGATTATATGGCCGATTTTTGTGAAAATTTAAGGCTTTTAGATGTGCCTTATGGTGCGGAAAATACGGTATTTATTTTTTGTCATGTAAACATGCTTAATTTTTCAGTTCACTGTCATTTTGCATCAATTTCACCTTCAAGTCCTCCACTCAAAACAACGAAATAGGTTGTTTGTTCATATCCTTAAATATGACCCATAATGGTGTCTTCTAGTTCTGTCCTTGTGAGCTTCACCAGAGAAATATGACTCATTTGATTGTTTTCATGTAGGAGTAAACAGTATTTTCAAATGTTTTGTTTAACAAGCCACAAAGTACTCATTTGGAGTCAGGAGAGGTGGTTTGATCATTTTTTATCATTAATCCATTTTCTGTTGTGGGATGAGTGCTCGAGACAAAAACAATTTTTTTTTCACTTCTTAGTTACATTCAGTAAATTACATAATTTGTCTGAGATACAAATCTGAACTACTAGGTTATATTTTTAAAAAGATCATGTTATAAATATATTATTTTCACAGCCCAATCATCACCCTCATGGGTGCAACACTTGCAGTTGCTCAAACTAAAACTAAGGCCTACAAACCTCACAATGTGGTCGTTTTCAAGTGAAGTCTGTTTACGGAACATGAGTTCAAGCTCACCACAGCAACCGTGCTATTTCATTTGTGTTTTAAACCATATTTACTCACATTTTTCTCATATTGTTTTCATCATTGCTTAGTTTATCCTGTATGTTCAGTGATAAAAGTATTTAGATCTGAAGGATCGGGGAGCAGATGTAGTGAGCCCCAAAGGGGACATAGAATAAAAACAATTTAAAAAAGGTGCACTTTTCCAAGCTCTCGCTAAACATTTGAGAGATCTCGCAAAAGTACATATTTTTCTTTTTTTTATTCCATGTCCCCTTACGGGCTTAGATGTGATTAAAATATTTGCATTGTAGGGAAAATAAAAAATACTGTGCATTATGATAAATGGTACAAACTGAAATTTTTTATTTTTACTGACCTGAAATCATAAAATATGATCATCTTTTCTCAGTGTTGTATTTATAGGATGGAAACCTCACAGCAGAAAAGTTTCATGAGTCTCAGTCTTCCAATACTCATTTTCATTTTCATATATTTGTTTTAACAATCTCTTCTTGTCTTTTAAGGAAAGAAACAATGCAAATACAATTTAGTATTACTGTTGATCATTGAACAAATGCACAATTATCTGTATATCACCCAAATGTTATCTGTATAATTACTATCAACTTGTGTTCTTGTGAAAGAGGATAAAACATGTACACATGCAATTGGACATTACAGAATATAATATCAAAATGATGTAGAGGCAAAAACTGTTTCCTCAATGGTGAGTAAGCAAAGACAACAATAATTCCAAGATTTAAGGAATTTATTACAGAAAAATAGAAACTAGAAAGAACAACCAGAAATAGTCAGCAATAATCATCAAACAGAGTCAGAGACCAAGTCTCACAATTCAGCCGAATAGGGTTCAACCTCTTTCAACCACAGGGGTTTCAAGAGTCTGGACAACCCACATATGCTAAGATCGGTGGTTTTATACAGTGTTGACCACTTATATGGACCATATTTGTCCAGACAGTTCAAATTCCATCTTAAGTACAGAGCATGTTGGAAATCAACCATATGACGTTAAGCATTATTTGCTAAAGCAGTTCATGCAGTTCTGTTGTATAACAGTTCAGGGAAAACCAAGTGTAACACAACACTTGAATGAAAAAACCCAATTTCCCATTACAGATGACACATAAAAATCTTAAATTTTATGTACTATGAGACGTTGTTTTATTAGTTCCAGAAGTGAAAGGCAAGCCTTTTACCTTTAATGATAAAAATCATTGTTAATCTCTCCCAGTTCTACTGACATCAGTGTAGACTCCTTGTGATGTTTGTACGCTCCTTCTCTCGGCTCTATCAGCTTTCCTGCTGATGAAGGTTGGTGTAGAATATGACACTATGGCCTCATCTCTCTGTGCAAATTAAATTGACTTAGGGAAAGTATTTGAGAGGGCAAAAGTCCATTCGAAATGTGCAGAGAACAACATGTAAATATTCTTTCCACGTTACCTGTTGTTTCTGCTGATCAGCATCTGTTTGATGAACAGCAAAAAAATTGAAGATTAATTGTGAAAAGCCATCATTATGTACTACTCAATAGAGTGATGTATGATGCATTACCATTAGCACAAGCACAAGTTTTCTTCTTGATGATAAACCAGAGGAAGAATATAACAACCACACTTGCAGTCAAAACGGTACATAACAGTATGATAACTGTATTGGCCATCTGTAAATCCCACACATAAAGGGCTGAAAAAAAGTTATAGGCACCAATTAATTGTAACTGAGCACTTTGGTAAGATTATAAAATACTTTAAAAAAATTAGATGATCCAAATCCTTGTTGTTAGTAATAAATAGAAATATTCTGTAAATACCTTTGACATCCAGTTTTTTTCCATTACCAAATATAATTTCTCCACATGCAGCCACAGCACAGTGGTAAGTCCCAGCATCAGAGGACGTGATGTTCTTTGAGAAGCTGTAGACACATTTCTGTGTTGAGTTAACCTCAAGACAGCTCTCACATCCATCACCACTGTTTTCATGTGCATAAATCAAACTGGGGTGAGACTTTTCTGATCCAGCTCTGAACCAGTACACACTGTGTTCTGCTGGACAGCTTTTCTTCACAGAGTTAAAGAGGACCGAACACTGCACAGTCACTGGGTCTCCCGGATAAACCGGATGAGATGGAAGCTCCTGAATGATGGCAGTGATATCTGGTTCTGATCCTGGGAAAAAAAAAAACAGAAAATGAAAATGATCTTTTACTTGCTTTAATAAAAAGAGAAATACGAAATTATAAATACATTGTACATAAAAATTCGAATTCAGCAGGATTTACCTTTAATTCTGAGAAATGTGCCTCTCAGAATTTTTAAATCAAGATTGTCTATTTCTATACAGTAATAAAGACCAGAATCATTCAGATTACTTTTACTGATATGAAGAGTAAAGTTCCCAGACTCTTGTTTTGCTGTGAAATGAGGAGTCTTGGTAACACCATCATATTCAAAGGCAAATGTTCCTCCCAGAAATTCAGGCCAGTTTCCAGAAACAACTCTGACCCAATGCAGGGTTGCCCCAGTATCTGATTTGAGGCGGGAACACGTCAGAATCACATCATCTCCAACAGCAACAGTTTTCATTTCCAGCATCAAATTATGTGTGCATCCTAAAAATGAAATCAAACAGAGTACTGAGAGACATATTTGTATATGCCATGGGTTCAAAAACAGCAGCAAAAAATGTAATGAAGCTAATTTTAGATACTTACGCCCCACTCTGAGCATCAGCAGTAAATAAAAGATGATCAGCATTTTGTCATTAGTCCACCAGTCACTACATTTATGAAAGAGCTCATAATAATCAACATCACAACATGATTCACCTTAATGTAATCATGTAAAGTGGGAGGGAACAATTTCAAAACAATCTGATTGGCCTTTTGTTGTGTTGGCGTAGTACTGTACTACCACAGTGGAAATAAAACCAACCATCTTTCCAACCTAAACACTTAAAACAACACCAGCGAAAGCTTTTGTTTCATGGTTCATGGTCACCAGTCACACATCATCAATGACGTATGGCAGTCCAAACACCTTCATTAACTACATGTCCATTTCCAGAAGCTTTTCGCTGTTCAGCTGATTTTAACTAATAGGTGAGGACCATCTATTGACAGAATGTCCTATAACACAAAAGAGACAAAGAGCAACATGAAAAAAATGCAGAAAATTTTTTTGTTTTATGCCAGCAATTTTTTTCTTTTATGTTTTTGGAGCCTGGTTTACAAAATAATTGGTGTATCTTTTTTCTTTTTCTAATGATTAATCATGTTAGCATAGAAAATGAGTGTCTCTGCCAGCCAGGCACCACGCACACTGTTTTTTAGTTTTGTATGAAAAAGTGCTAGGCTGAGTAAATTTACTGTCTCTAGAGCAGGGATACACACATTCGGTCCTCGAGTGCTGCTGTCCTACATGTTTTAGATGTTTCCTTGCTTCAACACACCTGATTCAGATCGATGCATTATTAGCAGCTGTTGGTACCAATGGGAGACAGTCTCTCATCCCAGTTTTCATGCCAGCTGCTCCCTCTTTCCCCTACCAGGGCTCTCTTTTTCCATTTCCTATCCCCTATGATTACAGATGCAGCCTTGTGTGCTTGAGTCTAATTATACTATTTATACTGGCTGCCAGCCTCATCTCGCTGCCAGATTGTAGATACTGCTACAGTTAGTCCAGTTCTAACCCACAATCATGACCTTATAACCATCCCTAGCCTAACCTCGTTTTGCCCTGTACTTCAAATTCTACTGACCTGACCACCTGACACCTCCCGCCTACAGGGGACAAGACCCACATCTTCTCCTCCAACTAATCTAATGTCTCAAACTAAATTCTGAGATCACAACACTTATCCTGCATAGAGTCTGCATTTGGGTTCCACCTCAACAACTCTGATGCTGGTAGGTCGGCACATGGAATATCGTAAGATTCTACGGACACTCACTCTTGGCACCGTTACTTCACAGCAAGGCTCAAATGGCTGGGGACTTTCTGTGTGGAGTTTGAGTGTTCCTCTCGTGTATGCATAGGTTCTCTCCGGGTAGATACTCCGACTTCCTCCACTGCCCAAAAACATGCACGTCAGGTTATTTGATGACTCTAAAATTGACCGTAGGAGTGAGTGTGAGTGTGAATGGTTGTTCACTCTATGTGGCCTCGTGATGGACTGGCAACCTGTCCAGGGTGTACTCTGTCTCTCATCTGATGGCAGTCCCTCCAACATCCCTGATTAAACGGGTACAGAAAATGGATGGATGGATAATTCTATTATCAGGCACCATGAGTGGACCTCTTGCCAAGAGTGCCAATTAATAACAAACCAACCATGCCTAAAGTCTGCTTGCTTTGTCTTCACAGGACTAAAAGGAGATATTTTTATCAGTCACTCAACACAATGTCCCAAAGTAGTGTCATCTCTGAAAAGGATGCTGCAGAGGGGCGAACAAAGACACTTAGTTGATAATGTGACATTCCGTAATCAGACAAATGATGTCTTTCTGTACTTTGAGTCACCAGCTCTGTTTATTCCCTTAAAAAAATCTGAAAAAGCTCTTCAGCTTCTCTTTGCATCTTTACACAGTCAATTTTTTCCCTCTTTAACACCACATTAAGTATTAATTTAATCAACTTGTGAAGCTGAAATCAGACAAGGGGTGTAGCTGTAGGAGGAAGAGCATTTGCCTAACGATCAGAAGGTCGGGGGTTGAAGGGTCCTTAGGCAACATATAGACTTGAAAAATGCAATACAAGTACAGTCCATTTATCCGTTAACTGCATGGTTTCAGTCACTAATTTGGGCATCAGACTGTAAACCAAATAGTAAATGCTACAAAAATGTCTAACACTAAATTGGAGAGGAAAGCAAGTGACTGAAATTAAATTGTGTTTAAGGCAGACAATTCGAAAGCTCCAGGTCATAAATGACAACCTTACCCACTCTGTCAGTTAGCAACTTAAGCAAAAAGGGCACTTCTCATAGAGGCTGGTGTGTGTTTGTGTGTGTGTGTGTGTAGGGTATGATAACGGGAGGAGGGGTGTCATTGTCACGCCTCCCATTCTTCTACTGTTATGACATCACTCTTTCACACCAGACATCAGACTTTCACTTGTCACAGAAAAACATTCACTTCGAAGTGATGTGAAAGGTGGTTTGTAATCCTGAGAAGAAGAAAAAAAGACAAACCCAAAATGTGGTTGTTTTGGCTCACTACAACATTGACGTGGATATCTAATTGCAGTGCTGACTGAAACTGCAGCAGTATACAGTCAACAGGAACATTCTGGTTTGTGGTCCTCATCTGGCTCAACATACAGTTAATCACATGTTCGTCTGACTACAGTTCTACTTAAGACACAGTGCTTTACTGGCACATAATCAAAACCATAATCAGAGGATCAACGTTTTGACTGCAGGCGGGGCAGTCTCAAACAATATTCCCTGTCTGCCTCTTCAGTGTGCGCTATCCAACAACAACAAAAAAGTTCTTAAAAATGGAAGAGGAAAAAAAGATTTTACAGAGTACTAACCTGGCTGAGTTATAACAAATAAGATCATTCAGATACACCAAAACCAAAATCTTGACTCTCTGAAACACTGTCCAGCACATAGACTACACATATAGATTAGATTACACAAAATGGGGTTTAAACACACAAACAAGTTAATTAAATAAGTCTAATTCAAAACAAAACAACAACTTTACATTTTTACATGTAGGCCATGCTTGCGCTCTCCACATTTTCTTTGTGCGCTTGTACCTGAAACAGAATAAGACATAAACGGGAGTGGAAACTTTAGCATTGCTGTGGTTGGCTTCTAAGGGTGTGAATATGAATAGGCTTCTCTTCCTGTCTAAACCCTTGCTTTCATCACAGGAAACTGGTCTTGAACTGATATGTATTTTGAAACCAGTGCAACAAAATTATTCTATTTTCATTTACATTTGATTTATATAACAATAAAAATAACTTAAGAGTAATTCAACTGTACGGGGGGAAGGACACCAACACCTGCTTTGTTGTGCTCTCATGATATCTTTTTTTTCTGACATTTTTACGTGGTTCCGTGGTTCCATGGATCAGTGCGATAAGAAAAGGTCCCAGTCATCCATGCATACCATTGTGGTAAGAGTAATCAAAGTATTTGACAAATTATGGCTAGTAGCTTTAACAATACAAAGTCTTTTTAAATTGTTTCCAATGTGCCACTTTGGATGATGCATATTTTTGATTTGAGTATGCACATTTACAATAAAGAGAAACATAGACACAATTGGCCTTCTCAAGCTTCTTGCATGTCTTCTTGCATGTGGTCGAGGCTCAGTCAGGCCTGTTCTGAGTAAACAGCTTCTGTGGTTGGTCTAAGGGTGGAGAAAAGGCCCACCGCAGCTTTTGTCTGTGTAGCTGCTGCATGTGGCTTCATTTTTTTTTAATGTAGCAAAGTCCATTAACAATAAAAAACAAAAAACAGAAGGAATCCACGTGGAACAGAAGGAACAAAGAAACAAAAGCTGGGAACAGGACATGAGAAGTTTATCTAGCAGAGCGACGACAAGACAGGAGGAGAGGACACATTGTAATGACAGGGGGCGGTGCCCAATTGAAGATGTGTGTAGAGAAAATAAGATCAGGAAGTAAAATCTACACAAGCGTATAAAGACAGATTTCAAAACAAAACAAGAAGTGACAAATAAACCCATGAAGTAGACGTTCATCAGGGAAAAACAATGTCTGTATGTTTGCTCATCCGCTTTTCTCACACTTTATATTGTAACAGAAAAAAAAATATTAAATGAAACCATAAATAAAAAAAGATCTTTTTAATAGCAGACTTATGAAATACAGGCAGTTGCAATGATTATTGTAATGGGTCTCAGAGTGGTTTATTTCACCTTCCCTCGTAAATCTAAAAGCCTGTTATTCATTTTGGAACCTGTAAGACACAAATATCTGCAACAGTTCACAGAAATAATACAAATTTTAAACTTAGGACATTAATTACATTAATCTAGTTTTGGATTGGTTATAAAAACACAAAAACACACAATTAAATAGAAAATATACAGCTTTCAAGCACACCAACAGCAGGTGGTTTGTATGTTATAATAGCAAGAGGAACTAATTACTAAGTTTTCCAATCAATTCAGTTTGGAACAAGAGGACTCCAGTCAGACTGCAGAAGTGTGTCACTGACTGACGATAGAAGTCGGATGCAGCAAATATCATAACAAAAAGTCTGTAATTTGTAATAAATATCTTCAACATTTCAGTCACTACCTGATTCCTACCTTGCAAAGTTTGCAAGGTTGATAACATTCTTTTCTTTTAGGGATCGAGGAGTAGGGGTCATGCCACCCTTCAACAACAAAGTTTTAATTTAGCAACGCATATAATGACAAATCACAGTTTCATTTGTCAGATATGTCAGATTATTGAGAATTGCAAATTAATTTGTCATCACAGATCAATAATCCAACCCCAAGGCCTTGATAGCAGGGTAGATATTCTCTTTCTCAGTGTTTGCATCCTTTATTACACCACCATCAGCTTTCATCATGGTGTAGATGACAGCAGAACACACCCAGGGGTCTTCAACACTCTTAAAAGAAAATAATATGAAAACATGATAAAAGTCTTTTTTATTCTGATTTATTTATTTATTTCCATGTCTTACCTGCAGATTTTTCAGGACACGATTGTTTAATTGCTGGGATACTACAGCTGAAATAGTGAAAAAGGAATTAAAACAGATAAGAGATAAGGTTGCATTAGTTTTGAATTTACAATTTTATATAAAGAACAATCCGTAGCTTATTTTACCGTTGCAACAACCACACTTGTTTTTCTTGATGCCATAAATTAGGACAGCTAAAACAATTAGACTGAGAGTCAAGACGGCACAAAAAAGAAAAATGACGGCATTGACCCTCTGTGACCACATGTCTGTTCCTAAAGGGAAAAAAAGAGAAACAAAATCAATGCAAAGAAACAATATAGCTTATTGATGAGTCAACCCCCCCCCCCCAAAAAAAAAAGAAAGATTTTTGATAGATCAAAAATACCTTCTGTTAATAGTGAGTTCTTTTAACCTATGTTGTGAACACACGATAAGCCATTAGCAGTAAAGCTCACGGCTCATAATGGGTTGAATACCCTCAATAGTGGAACTTGGAAGCACAGTTTATTCAGTGCTCAAGCTCACATTTATTTTTCTACTGATCAGGGAAACTAACCAGCAATCTTTCAAACTCAAATCTCTTCTCCAGCCTCCCTGCTCCCCTTTAGCAGATTTAATATAAATGTTGCATTTACCTTCATTATCCAGCTTGGCACCATTTCCAAATAATATCTCTCCACATGCGGCCACAGCACAGTAGTAAGTCCCAGTGTCAGAGGAGCTGATGTTCCTGGAGAGGTTGTAGACACATTTCTTTCTTGAGTTAGTCTCAGGAAGCCTCTCACATCCATCACCACTGTTTCCATGAGCATAAATTAAACCAGGATGAGATTCATCTGGTCCAGCTCTGAACCAGTGCACACTGTGACCTGCTGAACAGGTTTTCTTCTCAGATTTAAAGAGGACTGAACACTGAAGATTCACTGGGTCTCCTGGATGGACCGGATCAAATGGAGGCTTCTGGGTGACAGCAGTGATATCTGGTTCTGGTTCTGGAAATAAAAAAACAACAAATCAAAAATGTACATGTTTTACTTGTTTATTTAGAAGAAATCTATGTGGATTCACTTTTATTTACCTTCAATTTTCAAAAAGGTTCCGTACAAAAAGGTCATGTCAAGTTGTTTGATTTTAAAACAGTAGTAAAGACCAGTGTCATTTAGGTTAGCTCCATTAAAATGTAAAATAAAGGTTTCATTCCCTTGTTTTGCTGTAATGTGAGGAATCTGGTTAACATCATCAAACTTATCATCAAAGTTATAAGTTCCTCCCAGAAATTCGGGCCAGGTTCCAGAAACAAGTCGGATCCAATACAAGGTTTCTTGGTGCAGATGAGATGTCTGACGAAGACACGTCAGGGTCACGTTTTGTCCAACAGAGAAAGATGTTGTCACAAACTTAGAATCATCTGTGGATCCTGGAAAACATGCTGCCCCAAGAAAATCAGACAATACCATTTTCATATAAACAATAAAGAAAGATATGTATATTTCTTCCACAGTAATATTTTTTATATACTTACGTCCCAGTCCGAGCATCAGCAGTGCATAAAATATGATCAGCATATTTTGTATTAACACACCAGAGGCTTCATTCAAATAACAAAACGTAATAGGGAGGATCACTTTAATACGATCATGCAAAGTGGGAGTGAACAACTTCTAAACAATCTGATTGGCCTTGATGTTTCACTGTGTGCACTGAACGGACGAGATCAGATGGAGGCTCCTGAGTGATGGCTGTGATATCTGGTGCTGCGAAATAAAAAATAACAAATACGCTTATTTACTCATCTAGTGAGAAACACTACTAGAAAAAATAACTCAGCATAATTACATTTGCATTTATTTATTTAGATTATTTTCAAATATTCCACTTTTAGAGGTCACGTCATAACTTAGCTTAGCTAAGTTAAAATGTAGAATAACGTTTCCAGGCTCTTATTTTGCTGTAATGTGAGGACTCTTGTTTATATTATCAAACTGCAAGTTAAATGCTTCTCCTAGAAATTCTGGCCAGTTTCCAGAAACAACTCTGATCCAAAGCAAGATTTCTTGGTACAGAAGAGATGTCTGACGAGGACATGTCAGAATCACATTAAGGCCAAGGCCAGTGTTTTTTTACCCAGACTTATTCATTTATGCAACCTGGAAAACAAACAGAAATCTATCATGGGATAATAAAAGAAGAGATGTGTGTATATCATGTTCTGAATTACTGTGAAAAACATCACAATACTTGTAGTAGTATGGTAATGTAAGTTTTGTTTGACTGCTCTACATACACTTACACCCCACTCTGAGTGTGAGCAGTACGTAGACTATCACAGACATTTTCTCAGTAATCCACTTGTAACTGCATTTACATTAGAGCCCGTCTAAAGGGGTGTTACCATAACCATGTAAAGCACGAACAAACTATTTCAGGCAAATCTGATTGGCCATTTGCTACATTAGCGTTCCACTGGAGATTACATCTTTTGAACCAAAACATGTAAAACGACATGAGCAGCAAGTGTTTGTTTCATGGTGGCCTTTTAAATAAAGAAACTTACAACAATGTACATAAACTTCCTGGTTCACAAAATTACAACCTGTAACATTATATGTAAAACACAAGTGAGTCGGAGGAGACGTGGCCATGATCAGGCAGCACTGATCATAAGACCTGTCCTTTTTGTGACGTTATCAAGTGTGTGAGCAAGTGGATTTTCTTCAGAAATGAAGGGTCAGAAGCAGAGCAGTTTTGAGTATTGTAGGCTGAAATTCTGTTTAAATACTAAATGGGACATGGTTCCTCCCTGGTTACAAAATTTTCAGGGTGAATTCCAAGATTTTGGACCCATCAAGAGTTCATGTGTATTGACTATTCTTCCTGCTCTTCTCTTTCTCCATCACCTGGGCTCTCACTTCTGATGTCAACACTGTGAGTTTCTCATCCATATACTTTAAAAATGAATCCTCCTCCAAATAAAGATGATATTAACCAATATAACCAAAGTGTAGACTTTCCATTTAGCAGTTCCATTTTCTGACTTTCCAATATGCATCATTCTGTTCTGCCATGACACTACATTGGAACCAAGTTATTCAAATTATTTAAACATTTAACTTTTGTTCATCAACTGTCTTTATTAAACTACAGTATCAGTTAAAGGTTTGGACACCCTTACCTATTGATTCTAATATTGGATAATACTGTACATTTGTGGGCTTGTAGGCTCTTTTCCAAATCATATAAACATTTTGCCAAACAAAACTTTTTTATTTGCAGAGCTTTGTAGAGTATTCGACATGGACTGAGTGAGATAAACCTCAGCCGCTGCAGCCTCAGTGAATACAGATTCTGTGAGGTGCCTTTTTTTTTTACACACGAAGTAGGTATCAGTAAGAGAAATCATAGCAAAATTCACAGTAAAATCATTTGTTGCTAAATATATTTACCTCTTATTAGCCACAACATATTTTTTCATTGTAGTTTGAACATTCAACAGATATTTCTTTTTTAAAAATGCATCTTTTCCCTTTTTTTTAATGATGATTGATGGCAACTTTCATGTCTGTATAATTCATGTCTGTATAATCAATCATGAATTATACAATTCTCTGCGTATTTAAGGGCAATACCTAAAGTATGCTATATTAAAAATGACTGTGGGCAGTTTCTGACAATGACAATGTGGGCAGTTTCTGCACCACAGCAGCGCTACAGTAGAAAGGAAGATGGTGTGACTGCAAAGATGCAGCCCGGGTGGTGAGAACTGCACAGGGGATTGTGGGCTGCCGTCTGCCTGGGGGAGGGCTGGACGCATTGCTAAGGATCCCACCCACCCAGGCAACAGACTGTTTGTACTGTTGCCATCAGGAAAGCGGTACAGGAACATTAAAACAAGCACCTCAAGGCACTCAGGAACCCCCCCATAGTGACACACATCC
Organism: Leuresthes tenuis; assembly: GCF_036924035.1. Taxonomy (NCBI): domain Eukaryota; kingdom Metazoa; phylum Chordata; class Actinopteri; order Atheriniformes; family Atherinopsidae; genus Leuresthes; species Leuresthes tenuis. Next base: position 9,104,158 of record NW_027325365.1, on the reverse strand, counting down.
CCCTGCAGAACACTCACTCAAGCCCCTCCCCCCTTCAGTCAAAAACACCCTCCCAGACTCACACCCTCCTGTTCACAATCTCACACTCACTTTTGCCCCCAAACTGCACTTTATTCTCATCCTCAGAATTACATTCTCATTTCATTACATTCTGTTTTTATTATATTCTATTATGTACAGTCTCATTTCAATACATCCGACTTTATTCTAATTTATTATGTACAGTTTTTTACTTTAATGTGTACCTTTAAGCCGTGAGTCTGAAGAAATGTTCGATATGTTGTATAATGTCAGTAAAGACTCTTGATTCTTGATAAAGACAGCCTTATGCAAAACAACGTGGCACCAAGGATGACAATACAATTATTATTTATAGTGGCCGTGTCACAATGACAGCTTTCCCTTATGCTAGTTTGCATCTGTTACTGCCTCCCTTTCAGACTCAGAGGCATATCAGTGGTGGGTTCTTAGAAGTGTAGTGTGTATAATATAAGACAAACAGCTTATCCCACTGCAATATCTCTTGCATTTACTCATTTGTTTGACCTGTGTGCACGTATCAAACACTTTGCTACAATGGTACATAAAGACAGACAAGCCAAACTAAATTTCTTCTGATTTCAGAAGCTCAGCATCACAAACGATGACCCTCTCACTCTGTCTGTCAGTCACCACAGCAGGAAATGCACAGCATACAGAGAGGGGGGTGGTTGTGATAACACCCTCCTTCCTCCACATTTCATAGCACCACTATAAGTATCACAGACTTTCATCTGTGGGAGATCAAAAGTGTCAACTTGCATACTAGTAGTGATGTGAGAGAAACTCATGTGAAACTCAGCAACCAGGCCAAGACTGGAAAATTTTGGTTTCTCTCTTTGTCAGGGTCAACATACAGTTTACTGCAGGCCCTTAGTTTGATATTATCATACTACCCTGTCTCAACATATGTTTCTAATCAAAGCAAAAATAAATAAGATAAAATAAAAAAAGCAAAACAAAGAAATAAAAAACATAAGAAGCTCAACAACACAATAACTGCTGCAGCAGTTTTGGGACATGGTATTATACAAGTAACACACAGAGGGGTGCACAAATGAAAAGTAACAATATTAAATTAAATGAATGAGTAAAATTATATTTATTTGACTTTGTGTGTCTGTTAGTAGTCGTTTATGTCCTTTGTGTGCATAGTGCTGCTTGCACCTTAGACACACAGATGCAACGGATGGAAATTTTTGCATTATGGTGGTTATGACCTCAAACAAAGGTGTGAAAACTCAGTGTCATGTCTTCCTGTCAGGCCATCTGCTTTCATCTTAAGAAAATAGTCTTTAACTGCTGTTTAGGGTTAAAGTTAGACTACTTAATCTTTTCTAAATATGCATGTTTACGAACAACACATTGTTGTAATGTTCTAATATTATCTGAAGAAGGGACACACACTCGCACAGTCAGTCTGTGATTGTTTTTGATCGTGCTTTTATGTGGTTTGGTGTTCAGTGGTAGATACCGATAAAATAAGAGATGTTGTTGTTTGTAAAAGTTTTAAATGATTACTACACTAAATCAGACATAAAGGTGCCCGTCTTTCTAAAGTCTGTTTTTATCTTATCACTGGGCACAATAATGGACAGAAAGACTGTCCAAATAAGTGGTGAATGGATACAAAAATCCATAAAATCAAAACCAAATACATCTAGAAAACTAAAACTGAGTGGAATAAACTGCTTTATCAAACTAAGAGGAACCTGCTGGAGCCTCTTGTAGCTCATTTCTCACTTCATATCTGGTTGAAGATCAGTCAGGTCTGTTCTGAGTAAACAGCTTCAGTGTTTGGTCAAGGGGGCGGAGAAACAGCCAACCACAGGTTTTGTCTGTTAGTGATGGTGCTGAATGTGTCTTTACTTGTTGACAGAAAGAAACATGTTAAAAGAGTGTTGATGACATAAATAACTGTTAAGACAAAAATGGATGTTGTGAATCATGAAAACACATAGTCAAACCCACAATAAGAAACCATATATTACAAAAAAAGAGAAAGTTAATCATAATTTTGAGTTCAGTAGGGTAGTCTTGTGACATCCTTATATAAGACTTGAGCACTTATAGTACTGTAATACTGAAACACATCTGAAGCTAATTAGAAACGCAATGAAAGAAACTTAGAGTTTGCTTCTTAATGCAATTCATAACTCTCAATAATATCATGGGTCTATGAAAATGAATGAATAATGTTAATAATAACAGATTACACATTTATAAGTGCTCTTCTCTCTCTCTCTCACAAATAGTATAGCTCATAAGTGTTAAAGTTTTTCTTTCCCTCAGTGTTTGCTTTATCCTGAAGAGGGACACATTTTCCTTGACTTGAATCTTTTCACAACCTTCCAAAAGCTTTTGGCAGAACTCGAATCAGGCATTTGGTTCCATTTCCTGACAGTATTTGCTGAACCTGAACTACTGAACTTTCAGACCTGAACTGACTAGAGTTAGTGCCTCTACCTCCTGAGGAAGAAGAGGCTGGTGTGCCCTCCTAATCAGGCAGGAAGTGTTGTTGCTCCAGGTGAGTGTACACACTGCAAGCAAAGCAGCCCTAGCACATGATTGCACCTGCACCAGTTGCACAGAACCCATACTCCAACAACACCAATGGTCACCTTGACCAAACAAATCAATATTCTACCTTTTCTTCAGAGAGATTAGACAGTTCTGAGTCGCCGCCAACCATGATCAGTGATGGGAAGGTAACAGACCTTGACCGTGGCAAGTCAGAAAACAATTTTAAACTGTAAACAACACTTTATGAATAACTTTAGGATTATTTTGATCCTGTTTGTAAAGCGCTGACATCAAACAACGAACATAAATGCACCTAATTCTTGTTTTAGTTCAAGATGATGTACAATAATCTTTCACCTGAAAAAAATGAGTGAAAGCCAAATATTGCCATGACATTTATGTCCACGGTAAATGTGTGTAAACTTCCATTTGTTAAGTGAGAAGAAGGGCGATTTTGTCAAAGCCTTCCGTAAAAGTGAATATCTTTCATAGTCCCCCCCTGTTGGCCATTAGAAAAAAGTATCCTTAAGGCATTTGTGCAACAGATTTTTACTAAACTACATTAAAAACGTTTAAAACCTTTTACAGAAACAAAGAATTTCAGGCACAATAAAAACACTAAATATTAATGTCCACATCTCTTACAAAATAAAAATTGAACACTTGTCATTTAAATGTAGTGGGGTGTTCCTCACATACTTCGACCAATCATTGAATCCTGCTTTAGAGGCTTTGATCACCTCATGACTAAACCCTCCATTTGGGTTAGAGGACATCAGCAGTGCGAGACAAGACTAGCTGCAAAACAATGATTGTAATACTGGCTGCTTGGATTCTTCTTGGTATAGAATGTAAGTGTAATTATTTCCAATAAAGAAAATACATGTATATATATATATATATATATATATACCAATTACTGTTTGTACAGTCCAGTTTGTGAACTGTGCAAACAGTTATTTGAAGCGCATGTAAACCTGCAGAACTTGTATTTATCAATAATGTTTGTAACTGTAGTTACACTCTTGTGATGTTATTTGTCTTTTCTTTTCTGCAGCTGTGATTCAAACAACAGAAGTTCCTCACCCGATCTCTCTGACTGTAGTCAACCTTGGTGAGAATGTTACTCTTCACTGTAAAGTCTCTGAGAACGAGCTTCAGTTCTTTTACTGGTATAAGCAGCCCCTTGGACATATGATCCAAAAAATATTAAGTATATCTCTTGGTAAGCCTGAACAGTTGAAGGATTCACGCTTCAAAGTAACAGCAGAGAAGCCTCAGTATTTTCTTACAATATCAAATGTGACCAAAGAAGATGAAGCATCTTATTATTGTCAAATTGGAACAAGGCTTTCTCACACGTTCGTTAATGGCACATTTTTGGCTGTGAATGGTAAGGTCTGGTTCTCTTATGTTCACTATAAAAATCACTGATCACATAATTTATCAATGTGATAATAAATGGGATATGCATCTATTTCAATTCCTTTCTTAAACTGAACCCTACAGATCACAGTCAGCAGAAATGTGTCCACGCAAAACAAAGTTTGAAGACGGAGTCAGTTCAACTCGGAGACTCTGTGACTCTCCAGTGTCCGCTTCTTTGCAAGAACAAAGGAAAGGCAGAAAGAGCACTGTGTCGAGCTGAACGCAGTGTATACTGGTTCAGAGCTAGATCGGAAGGATTTGATCCAGGACTCATTTACACACAGAGGAACATCAGTGATGAAGATATGGAGAGAAGTTGTTCTTACAGTCTATTAGTAATAGACTCTTCTGATGCTGGGACTTATTACTGTGCTGTGGTCACATGTGGACAGATCCTGTTCAGTGAGGGGACTAAAGTGGACACAAGTATGTCTTTAAAATAGTATTACATTCAACTTGCAAGAAAAGTATTTTGTTTGGTTAGATACAGGCCAATTTAACTATTTTTACCAGGACTCAGTTAAACTCCTTAATTTTAAAAAGTCAAAAAGAAGAAGCCAAATATAATGAAGTAGTTTTATGATTATTATACAGAGAACTTTTGAAACCCTCTCTGACTCTGACAAACCAAAGTAACAATCAGTTGTTGGGAACAATGGGAGTGTTAACAGTTTTTTTCCCCCTGTCTGATTTAACATGTTGAACCAACATGAGATATGCCAGTGAGAGAGATCTCTGGCTGTGTTCAGCACTGTGAATGACTTCTATCATACACAGATAAAGCTCAACATTTAAAGTATGTGTATTAATTACAGTGCATAAAGTTAAAATCCAGATCTTTGAGATTAACTCATTGGACAAGGTACATAGACTCCTGTCTCGTTCTGTGCTGGCAAATAGCGTCCTAGATGACCTAATTAGAAGTTGGACATCTTCTGTGTTCAAATGTTAGTTATTTGACAAAATATAGCATCACGAGAGGGCACAGAAGGGGGGCTTTCATCTTTTCTTGCAACTGGTGCTTGACCTAGGTTGACAGTTTGTATGTTACTTGATACTTGATACTTGATACATAATACATAATACATGACTGGATAGTGTAGTGGTATGATTGCCACCTTTTGTGTGGGAGACCTGGGTTCAAATCCTCTGCATCAAGGGTACTATGTCCTGTAGGGGCCCTTAGGCAAGACCTCCTTACCCTATCTGCCTACCTGTAAACTGTTTTGGATAAAAGTGTCTGCTAAATACATAAACATTTTAAACAAACATCATTGACTATATTTTCAATAATAAATTATTTCTCCCATTATGTTGTAATTTTTCCAAACCAGAGTCAGAATTGGATCCTGTTGTCATTGTGCTTGGAGGACTCCTGGCCTGCTTTGTTACTGTGACTGTCATCTTAATTTTCTATGTCAAGCAAAAGAAAGATTGTGAACATTGCAAAGGTAGGTTCGCCAAATACAGATACAGATACTATACATATATCATTATTGTTGTTCTTGTTTAAGAAAACTGCATTCGGATCATGGCTTTGACCCTTTTCAGAGCAGACTTTTTTGGTCTTTCAAAGAGGAAGAAACAAAGGTGTAAGTGGGTATATTTACCAGTTCAGACAAAAGTGCCCAAATATTGCATCAGATCTGAATGGATTAAAATGACTGTATTCCATTTTTTGAAAATCTATTAAGACTCACGATCAGAGCTCACGAGGGTATGTGTATCCATCGTTTGCTTGTGTTTTGTATTTTGTTTTGTTTAATTATAATTAAATTGTTGGCAGTATCTATCTGCATTTTTAACAAACTTTACTAAGATGAAATAAAAATACAAAAGCCATTTACTTCACGTCTAGCTAAAGCAGAAAGAAATCTGCTTCCTGAATAAATCACATCACAGACAAATATATCATATTTGACCAGCCTGCAGAGCATAAAGGATTTATACCATAAATAAAATTTAGTTTTCAAAATCATTAAAAAGTAATCTGTTTTCTCTGCCCTGATGTGCTGGGGGTGTGTCCACAGAAGACCCTCATTGTTAGCTCAAAACAACCACACTGCAAGGCAAACACAGCAGAGTTCAGTTTAAATCAACTAAATTACTTAGAGATGAAATCATAAATGCAGTTTGAATAATAACTGGTCTATCCTCTCAAGCAAGCCATCTGTCAATGTTGAGATAGATACAATAAGTGAAAGTAAACTGGACAACAACCCACTCAACTACAGCGATGAAAATGGTTGATCTGAAAGCCACCGCTGGCCTGATGCATGAGCTGGAGGAAAGTGAGTCTGCCTTTACTCTTCTCTGGATTTCGACCCAACTCTGATACTGGCGTGTCAAGACACCATCAGAACAGTGTTTGGCTTGCACAACCAGCAGATAACAGCCATAGAAGAGACGCTCTTCAGCCACAGCGATGACCTAATCAAGCTAGCATCATCACTGGAGTGAACTGAAAAGCCAAAGCAGGCCTGATGGCCAGAGCAGACAACCTCAAAAATCAATTCAGGCTACAGAAGCTGATAATTGTCCGCCTACCAGAAGGAGATGATAGAAAACTACTTTTGGAATTTGTTTGATGTACTAGTGGTGGATAGGTTGACATAGCACACAGAACCTTAGACATGGTCCATCGCTGTCCGATTTCACCACTTCTAGGAGATGAAATTAATTTCTTCCTGATCTCGTTGTAGAGGAATAATAGTTTTATTTACCAGTGAGCAATCTGCATTTGCAAGCATTTGCTTGCCTGATATATTCAGTCCCACTGCATTGTGGACCTATGTTTTAAGTTCTTCCCTAAAAATCCCACCTGCAACTTCAGAATTTGGTTCAACATAGTTATTTTTTAACATGTTTTAAGCAACTGTTGCCTTACACACATATGTTTTCATGCTAATATCTTTATTTAGTTTTTCTGACTTTCTGTTGTATGGAACAACATATTTTACAACATAAAATGAGGAACCAGGAGGTTTTTTTTTTCTTTTTTCCAGAAGATATGAGGGGCCCCCGTCTTCCTGGACATGGCAAATCAAGTGTGGAGCAGTCAAATAATTTGGTGAATATGGCTCTTGTAACTATCTTACTGTGTTTGATAAACTGGAATAAAAATATTATTTATATGTTCTACTTGGAGAACCTGCATCCTGGTGCTAACTCTTAGACACGCTAACCTAAATACTTCTGAAAAGCAATCACCCCCCACAGCTGTACAGAAAGGCAACACCACTGCCTTAATTAGCAGCTTTCTGCAAAGGGACAGAATTGAGCCTTAGGAAGGGCTGAAAAGCATGTCAGAGAGCCTCAGGTGTTGCCCTAAACTTCTAAACTCTACAGATATCAATCTGATGGGATCTGATAGCACCCATAAGAAGCAAGCCCAAGAGATGAAAGCCCTCCCCCTTTGCTAAGATCTTGGTATAAGACACTCCAGGACACCTTCAGAAGTTCCACAAGTGACCACAGAGCTCTCTTGGCAGGATGAGGAGAGCAAACTCTATATTTGGCTCGTGGTCATAATGTTATGACTTATCATTGTATATATATGTATTTATATAGATATAATTTTTCAGACAAACAACTAAGAAAAAACTGATAAAAATAATAATCATAATAATCTGTCTATCTTGCAGCACGGTGAAGCAAAGGAAGCAAACTATGCATCAGTGGAATTTTCCACAACAAGCGCAAAAAGAGGGAAAAAGATAGAGTTCCAACAAGAGTGTGTTTACTCTGCTGTCAGATCAAACCACCACCAACAGCAGATCTCTATAAGGAAAGCAGGAATTGGACACTAAGTTTCACAAGGCAGAGTGTGTATTCAGGATTTCCTTTTCAACTGTTGCAGTCAGCTGATGTTGAGGAAGAACATTATATTTAAACTTAATTCAATTAATTGCTCAACGTGTATAGTATGTGTCTGTAATTCATGAGACATGGTTGGAATATCAAAGACGTCATATCATATCCATCTATTAATTCAGTAAATAAATCATTATAGTCATTATAATTACTTTTTTTTGATTGATTAAACAAATGTATACTGTATATTGGGGGAAATATATATTAAATCAGAATTCAGGTTAACAGATTCAAGGTATTGAAAAAAAATAAAACTATATACTATGGATTCCTGGTTAAATCCTTGTTACATTATCAGGCTACAAACTCAAACTTTAAATGTTGAATACATCTCACTGATTCTGGCAGGTGTTTAGAAAGCTGCAGACCAACCACTAACAGTTCTGCACTGTAATGTCACACCAGCAGCAACAGCTCTGATAACAGAATGTGTGATTCATTTTCTCATATATATCAATAGAATTGTAAATCATGCCGACAAACACTTCGAGCAGTCACAAAAAATATTAGGAGCAATAAGTTACTAATCAAACCACGCACAAAGCAGTTGGCTGTCAGTTTCATCAAGGTGAAGATGTCAGCAGAATAAAAGTGCCTGTCTTCATCTCCCAAATATTTTAAACATTTGTGTTTTTCTTACCAACACTGTGTTTCCTCAGCACAACTACTGCTGGAATATTATAAACATAAACAGGATCCTGCACTTTGAGTAACTTCTGTTACCTGCCAGCGGTCAGCGGTCAGCTATAACTTCCAGACACAGTTCAGAGAACACACAGAAGAACATGACAGTTACAAATAACCGCTAAGCTCTTTATTCAATAAACACATGTAATGACAATTAGAAAAAAAAAGTTTCAAGGGACTGGCATGTTTCATGGAATTTGAATACATACAACAAAAAAAAGCAAAACTATCAATTGTGAGTTACTGAAATTGAAATGCTGACATTGGAACACATATGATCAATTAGATATTTTCTTACACAAGAACCACTCCTTCAAAGATAAATGAAAAAGCATTTCAGTACATACAGAACTTTATGAAGTCTGAGTAATCAAAGAGGGGTTCATATGACTTGAAGTTTGTTTATCATCAAAGGACATACACACATCACACAAACTGATTATTTTAATGTCAGAGTTTTCTATTAATATACAGATGAGCTGAGTGAGGAAAAGTTAGAGAGACAGAGAGGTAAGTGCTCTCAAGGTTCTTTCAAGATGGATCTTCGAAAAGCTTTTGTATACGACAACGCCAGCTGAGGCAGACGTATCACAAGCCCTTTTAAAATGTTTGGTAATAAATTGTATAAAAGTGGGACTGTTTTGTAGGACTTGCAGATAGTTTGGGCAATTAAATGAATGATGTAGACCAACATCGAAATGTGTTTAGCTTAAAAAAATATAATCTGATGTTATGACTGAATAAAGAGGTTATTTTCGAAACAGCGTATTTGACATTAACAATGACCAATAAATTCAGTTTTGTAAAGTTAATCTCAGAAAACTCTGACATCAGAGTAGATCGTCTCCTCCTTGGCTGTTGCTTTTCTCCTTCCTGCTCTGGGAGCTTTGCTCCTGGTAAAGATTACTGTGGAATACGCCAATGAGTCTGGATTTCTCTGAGGAAATAAAATGCAAGATTTGAAAATTGGTGAGAAGACTTAATGTACGTACACATTAACAGACAATCATTGCTCACAATCATTTTTAGCCACACCTTCAATTCTCACCTTCTGCTTTTGGTCTTCTGTTGTTTCACCATGAGAGACAGAAGCTGCATAGAAAAAAATATATTACTATCCTTAACATGAAGCTAAATGAAGTTAGCTTTTGGGAAACAGTAGTTTATGGAAATGTAAGCTGTTGGTCTTACCTTGGCAACAATTACAAGATGTTTTCCTGACAGCACAAACAAGGAAGGCCGTAACAATCAGGCTTACAGCCAAAGCAGCACATAACAGAGAGAGAAACATAACGGTCTTCTCTGCATCATGTGTGCTGACAACTAAAACATACAATAAACAAGGTTTAGGTTTAATAACCCAAACAAAAAAGGAGATGAATGAGTCTGTGATAGAAATGTGATCGGATCACCTTCGATGTCCAGTTTTGTCCCATTTCCAAAAACTATCCTCCCACATGCAGCCACTGCACAGTAATAAGTTCCAGCATCAGTGGAGGTGAGGTTGTCCTTAAAAAAGCTGTAGGCACAACTCTGTAGGGACTGAGCATCGGGACTCTTCACATCACATTCACCATCACTGTTACTCTGGCCATAAATTAATCTGTGATGTGATTCATCTGATGCAACTCTGAACCAGAAAACCCTGTGTTCCTCTGGACACGTTTTCTTTTCTGAATCAGAGAGGACTGAACATGGCAGAGTCACCGAGTCTCCTGCATAAATTGCATCAGATGGGGAGCCTTGAACGACTGCAGTAACGTCAGGTTCTGGTCCTAGAAAAAGCACATTTAGGTTCAAATATACATTCATGTCCATATTAAAAACTCAAATTTCCACATAATGTTTTCACAAACATAATAATAAGCAATTGTTATATGAAATATACAAAATATACTGTTTACAGGATTTTGGGCTACATGGTAACAATTAATTACCTTTAATTTGTAGAAATATTCCTTTATAAAAAGTAATGTCCCTTTGTTGTGATTTTAAACAATAGTAAAATGCAGTGTCACTCAGCTTAGTTTTTGTAATCTGTAGAACTAAAGTTCCTGGTTCTTGTTTCGTTGTAAAACGACCAATCCTGTTCACATGATCATAGTCGAAGTTAAATCCTTTTCCCAAGATTTCTGGCATGGTTCCAGTAACAGTTCTGATCCAAAACAAGGTTGCACTGCCCCTAGATTTATTGCGATTACACGATAGGGTCGCATTCTCACCAACACCAACCGTCTTTGTCACAAAGTTCTCATCAAATGTGCACCCTGAAACATATAAATGTATCACAGAGCAGTGTTTAATTACAGATCCATGTTTATAACTCCTCTATCACAATAAGAAAAAGTCTTACTTTTCAAACACATGTATAAAGAATCTGATCTTATTTATATACTTACACCCAGCCTGGAGCAACAGCAGTATATAAAGTATGACACGCATTGTCTGATCTCTCCACTCTGACTGCAGTTAAGGCGCATTATAAGATGATTTCCTTTAATGTACTTATATCAAATGGGAGGGACCATTTTCAGAGAGATCTGATTGGCCTGTTATGTTGGCATGTCACTTCACTACCCCAGTGGAAAGACATAAACCAGAACTTTCCAACTTAAGTATGAAATAACACCAGTAGAATGTTTTTATCATATCATAGTGGTGGGGTTGATTTGGTTCCCTCAGTGTTTGTCTATTGTTGTTTTTCACTTACTGTAAACATTGAGGGGCCTCTACGGGAGATATCTTTTCAATGTGATTCTGGTACATGATGTAACATGCTGAAGCCATCATTTTGATATTCATTAATCAAATCTGTACGACGAAGAAAAAACAAACAGTAACTTACATTCAAACAATAAATTGCCAGCATGACCCTTGGAATGGCATAGGCAAAGGATGGTCTGTTGACCATCCAATACCACTGGTGCAATTCACCTAGTTTCATATTACTTCATGGTTACTTAAGTATACATCTATAACAGTGACAATGGATTTGATTTACTGTTGCAACCATCAAGCAATATTTTTATCCCTCAGGTCAAAATGTATCCACCACAACAACCATAAGACACAAACACTGTGCACGATAATAACTGAAATTAGATAATGCAACAAGGTGAGGAAATCATAAACTATTTGTCTGTGTAAACATAACTGCTATAGTTTGATTTACAAGTGAGGACACAAGTGCTAATTTAGCATAAATCAATCTGAATAACAAGGTACAAGAAGTACAGAAGTGCAGGTGAGGGCAGGTTCGATGTGTAAGGCTGTTGTTGCTGTTAGCAGAGGAGGTGTGCTCTGAAGAGAGGAGTTGTTAAGAGATTCTTGAAGGTAGAGAGTGATACTGTAGCGTTTGATAGCTTGTTTCACCATTGTAGAACAACAACTGCGAACAGTCTGCATTGAGACTCCCTTGTGTGTATGGGTGGCAGTACCAGATGATGATCCTGAGTGACATAGAATGGTCGAGAAGGAACATAAGGTTGCATGACAGAGTTTTAGAGACCCTGCAGTCACTTTTAGGCTGAATTAGAGTCATAAATATGGTTCACCCTGCCATGGGTAGCCAGTGGAGTTTCATGGGTAATGACGTGATTTGTGTTCTTCATGGTCGATTAAACAAAAGCCGCACTAATGCGTTCTGTACCATTTGATGAGGTTTCACTGTGCAAGCAACGACACCTGCTAGAAGAGCAATGCACTCGTCAAGCTGGTAAATAACCATGCCTTGTACCAAGAGCTGGATGACATACTGAATAAAATGCAGCACATTAACTGTGAACTGAGCACAATAAATACCTAGTGGTCTCCAAAGGCCTTCTATTGAAAACACTGGGAAGAAAGAAGATAGATATTTCGCTCTGACTCTATACAAAGCTCTTAAGACAACTGCTACACACACAACTGTCAAGTGGAGGAGCCAAGATAGAGTTCTGTGGTAATGACTTGTATTTTCATTAACTTTGATTGTAATCCTCATTTACACATTCAGTTACTGTTTCCTTGCACTTTCATTCACTATTTATTGCTGTTTTAGACATTACAAACTACCTGGTTAGGGTTAGTTATAAAAATGAGATTGTTAAGGTAAGGGATTAGAAACAAGGTGGATATGGTGAGGAAAAAAACACATCTTTTATTAGAAGAGACACTGTGCCGTTATGATATTGCACATATAATATAAATCCTGCCCCACAGAAAACATGCGACCTTGACATGCAACTGAAATATTTTATTGTGAAAATTGTGCTGGGTACCCCCAACAAATCTCTTTGTGACTTTTTCATGACTTTTCACTTTGTTTCATGATACTGCTTGTGGTGGAAATACAAGCATTGCCTTGAGTGGCTACAATCAACTCTGCCAATTGAATGAAGCAATCAACTGAATGTATTACATGAATTTATTTCGAACACAAATTGTTTTGAAGATAAATACTGTACAAAACATTCAAAAGTTTTCTGTAACTTGTAAAGAGCATTTAGAGAATGAAATGTAATTTTACCTATTCACAGTGTGTTTTTCAACCAACACACTTATAGATACAATAACTTGGAGTCAAAGGCCAGTCAGTTCCTAGGAAATTTCATCCATTGTCTTGAAAGTAAATGGCCAATGTGACGCATCCACAAAAGCACCTGACAGTCGAATTGACTCAAGTACAAAATCTAAGGCTGCATGATAAAAGAGACAAAAGAAGTCTGCTCTTTGTTTCATTTATGTATAGTATTACACACACACCTACAGACATGCAAAGCAGCGCATACTTAGCGCTTTCTTGCTCTTTATATTCTTTTTCTGCTTGTGCACACTGTTTAGTGACAGACAATGCATGGAAAATTATTCTTTTATGTGGTTCAGCTTTCAACAATGTATTGAGTCTCACTTTTGTTTTAAATGAAGAAAGCCTGTCTTAAGTATCATCTTATCAAAGCCAGGTCAACAACCACTTTATTGTTACAAATACATTGTACAGAAGAAGCTGAGGGATTCCACTATGTTTTGATCACATCTCTGTGCAATTTGGTACTTTTTCACTGACAGCCGCTGAATACAAAGATGCCTGTAAAGTAAAATCTTGATTATAAGAGTATCAAATTGAAACCTGTATGTGTGTCAACTGTATGATGTCACTGAGGGGAAAAATAAGTGTGAAAAGATTCTGTGGGGCAATGAATGTTGCCCTTAGACGCAAGCTGGATCTTCTCATTTATCCTACAGTTAGTACTTTTAGCAAACAGTAGGTTAATTCAACTTAATTTTCATTTAAGATTAAAGACAGATACGTCACTCTTTTTTTAAGTGGAGAATGTACATGCTGTCACTGAACTTGCACCTCCTCCCACGGTTGAAAAACAGGCAAGTCAATGTGAAACTAATTGACCATCAAGACATGTCAGTGTGACTTTGAGTGTCTGTGTCTGAAAAAACACACTCACACTTATACAACTTCAGCAGATTAGGGGAGGCACTTAAAGTTAAGATGACTGACTGTATATGCTTAGTGTTAAACACATCCAATCATAATCCAGTCAATTTAAATGAGTCAACTTAAATAAGCTTTTTGAGACTTATTGTTTCTCCTTCCTACTTGTAACTTCAGCCTCACTACACATCCGGTTAAAGTCTGAAGTCAAGTCATTTCTCAGTAAACAACTTCAATGGTTGGTCAAAAGGCAGAGAGCTGGCTCACCACAGCCTATCTCTCAGTGTAGATGCTTCATGTGGCTTTAGAAAGGAACCTACAGCTGAAGATAAATTTAGTTTGTTCATTTTAAGAACTTTATGCAGACAACAAAGACTGTATTTCTTTCTTTGTTTTGATATTTTTCAAATAAGAGATAAATAAATAAGTCTCTCTAGGATTCTTTATACCAGTTATGTGTGTTTAAAACATTGTATGAGGCTGTGAGTGCTGATGCGGCAATAGAGAAATCACAAACGGTCTTTCTGTTGGTATCAACCTCTGTTGTAAGACAGTCAAAAACCCAGTAATAATCCATCTTCTAATTCAACACAATGTATTTTGAAGAGTTTGAACTGATTGTGTTTAAATTTAAAGCAACAGTTAACCAACTTTGTAACCCACATCATTCTGTAATAGCACATCATATCATCTGGTTTGCATATCTATCTTTTCACAGAACAATGAGCCACAACACACCCCTGTGTTGACTAAGAAGCAGAATGAAAGACTGCTGCATTGGATGACTCGGCCTTAAACAGGCGGTAAGGTTTGGGATCAGTGGGACAGCAGAATTATTAGAAAAATGCTCAACAAATGCAATTCCTTCACATGTTATAATTACAGGATTCTTGTGCCACTTCATAATGTTAACATATGAATCAGTAATTATACTATCCACAGCTAGAGTGCATCAACTAAATAATACCTGTTATAAATCTAGCTAGCAGCTAATCCTCTGTCCAAATAAGCTGAAACTCGACAGTGATAACCTCTAAACAGACTCACATAGTCTACATCCCTGTTATTCATTTAAATTTAGACTTAATCAGACAAAAAGCAGCAAGCCGAGATGCTCAGTCTGACAAGTTATTGAGTCCAGCTATGGTCAGAAAAATGGAATAAAAAAATAAAAAAACTCCTTCCAGTTTCCTTTTGTGAGCAAATTTGTTTTACCTGAGCAGGTTTAATTTGTTGTTCTGTAAGAGTTGGCAATAATAATAATAGAAATGAAGAAATAGCTGACTTGGTGTGTTTGCAGACAAGGAGGAGATAAACACATGGAGCAGAACAGGCTCATAGTGAAATCTAACAGTCACGCTGAGGTCAAAACCAGGTAACCAGTCAGAGTAGCAATCTTTAATGACAAAGGCTTGGCAGCGACACAGCAATGGCCAGAAAACCCAGAGAAAAGAGTAGGGACATGGCTGAGACAAAAGGTAAAACCAGGAAAAGGCTGAGCTCATAGAAAAATCAAGGATCACGCCAGAAAATAAGGCTGGTAATTTAAGTACAATGAACCCAGGCAATCTGACACGGGGTGACTGAAACCTCAAGAGTATGTATTCATGGTGAGAAATGACTAAGAGCAATGAGGTGTGCAATGGCGGGAAAAGAACGATGACAGGAAGTAACTTGACATGAGCAAGAACACACAGGATTTTCAAAATTAAACAGGAAAGCATAAAATAGTTTATTAAAACCATCAAACCCTATTCTGCTGGCAGAGAAGTGGATGGGGAATGAAAGTGATAGTATTAGTCCAAATACAAATCAAGTCTGGAATTCAATCAGTTAACTTTTGACACTTTGATGACACCATCCATCCATTTTCTATACCCGCGTAATCCAATGTAGGGTCACAGGGGGGCTGGAGTCTATCCCAGTGTGTACCCAGCCCAGAAGCAGGGTACACCCTGGACAGGTCGCCAGTCCACGCAGGGCGACACAGAGACAAACGACCACACACGCACACTCACACTCACTCCTAGGGACAATTTAGAGACACCAATTAACCTAACATGCAGGGTTTGGGTGGTGGGAGGAAGCTGGAGTACCCAGAGAGAACCCACGCATACACAGGAGAACATGCAAACTCCACACAGAAAGGCCCCAGCTGGGAGTTGAACCTGGAACCCTCTCGCTGTGAGGTGACGGTGCTAACCACCACACCTCACCGTGCAGCTCTACCTTGTTAATGCATTAGTTGAAAAAGAACTCAGACGGTGATGACATGAAGGTGTCTGACAGAACACTGGATTCTGTAAAGTTGCTATCATTGAAAACAGCAGATATTTGGAGGAATGTTACATTTTCAACACATTTTGTTTTCTTTCCTCTTTGTGTTCTTTCAATATTATAAGATTTCCCAGTTTGTGAACTTCTTCCAAGTCATATTTTATGAGCTAACTACTGAGAAAACTACTCTATGGGTAGTGTTTTTTTATGAGCCTTCTTTTGGTAATAGACCATGACATCATATTTGTTTGCAAGACAGCACATTGGAAGTATCATAACTAAGTCACCAGACTAGATCTACAAGTTAAACAAAGAAATCTTTGCTGCACTGAAAAAGGGTTGTGTTTGTTGAATGTAGGCGGGTGCTTATTTACATTCCAACCAATCACTTTTTCTTCTTCTCTGTAAACCTTAAACACATTATGATCTAACATGTCATTGCGTAGGAAGACATCAGTAGTGTGGGACAAGACGGCTGTGCCACAATGATTGAAGGTCTGACTGTTTTGATTCTTCTTAGTTCAATGTGTAAGTGCAATTTAACTTTTGACAACTAGTCACAGCAGTTCTGCTGTACACTATTGTATCAATTGTTTGTGAGAGAACATGGTAAATAAGCTTTAAAGCGTTGCTTATAATAGCAGATATTTACATTTTTCATTAGTTTTGCCCTGTTTTATGGTAACAGTTCATTTAATCTTTTCTTCAGGCCATATTCAGACTGAAGAGGTCCCTCATCTTATCACTCTGACTGAACTTGAACTTGGTGGCAACATTACTTTTAACTGTTCAGTCTCAAATGAAATCAAGTTCCGTCATTGGTATAAGCAGTCTCTTGGAAAAATGGTTCAAACCGTTGGCTCAGGAGTTTATAAACAAATAAAGCAAATTGAGCCATTTAATAACCAACGTTTCCAAATCCATGAAGCAAATGGTATGTGGTTACTTACCATCACGTCTGTTAGCAAAGAGGATGAAGCCGTATACTTCTGTCAAAGTGGAAGTGAATATTTACAAACTTTCATCAATGGATTCTTCCTGGCTGTAAAAGGTAATAAACAATTTATGTTTTTTATCTATCTCTTGGACTTGTGAATCATATTGCGCATTAGCCGTTCTTCAAACCTCCATTAAAATATTTCACAGATTATAGTCAGGAGACAGGTGTTTACGTCGAACAAACTCCCGACAAAGCAGCAATCCGGCAGGGAGACTCCGTGACTCTCCAGTGTTCACTTCTCTCCAAAAACAAAGAAAACAGAGTCGAGTGTCCGGGCGGGCGCAGTGTCCACTGGTTCCGAGCTGCTTCAGGAAAAACCCATCCCAGTATAATTTACAGTCACAGGAACAGCACTGATGACGACTTGGGGAGAAGTTGTGTGTACCATTTTTCCAAAACACTACAGGACTCTTCTGACGCTGGGACCTACTACTGTGCTGTAGTTACCTGTGGAGAAATCCTGTTTGGTAAAGGAAGTCAGCTGAACACACGTATGTATTCACAGTCTCAGATATCCTCAAATCTGTCATGTGTTTTTATCAGGGTGAAATTCAAAATCAAGCAGGAGAAATTATTTTAAAATCTTTGTTTTTATAAAATGTCTCTTGTATTACAATTTTTTGCCAAAACACTGGCGTCATAGGTCCCAAAGATAGGAGATAAAGGGAAACAAGATAAGGTTAAAAGTTTAATATCAACGGAAACTATTTTGTCTATTGTGATGGACGGGCAAACCGTCCAGTGTGTACTGGAGTCAGCAGTGCAGCACCATAAGAAAACACAGAAATGTGTCTAAAAAGTGTATAGAAACTTGCATCTTTAACCAATTTTCTGATTGTAGAAGCAGAACCAGACCTGCTGGTTCTTGTGCTTGGAGGACTCCTGGTCTGCTGTGTGGCTCTGATTGTCTTAATTCTTTTCTACATTATTCGAAAGAAAGCTTCTGAGGATCGCAAAGGTTGATCATTTACATATTTAAAATTTTTTCTTATTCCTCTCAAGATGCAACGTTAATTCAAGTAATGTTTTTGTGAGGTCAGCAAACTGAATGTTAGTTTTTTTTTTTGTGGAATCATATTTTCACAACTAACTTCCAGTAATAATCTGAAATGTTTAATGATTGTTGACTGATTTGTTTATTTTAAGAAGAAAATGCTGTGACATTTTAGAAATGCTCTATAGTTCTAACTTACTTAAAATGTAAATGGTGCTAATTTTCACCCTTGAATATCACAAGCATGAAGAACTTCATTCTCCACGTGTGTGTAAATTTGTGCTAATTGTGAATTTTGGCCCAGCAACATGCTTAAAAAAATATGGGCTGTGGCAACAAAAAAGTGCAATGTCTCTAAATGAATTTAACTATCAACATGTCAGAAACAGATTTGGATTTAGAATAAAAGCATCCTAGAGCATTGTTGGAGCAGAGATGGTGAGCGCTCATCATTTTAACTCCACAAAAAAATGGTGTAATAAATTAACACAGATTCAAATAAAAAAAGCTGCAAAACATTTGGAGATTTCATCATCTAAAGTTCATGATATCATTACAAGACAATCTGGAGATTTTTTTTCTTACCAGGCAAAAGGCCAATAATACAAAACTGCCATGACCTTTGGCCATTAAACACAGATAGGATTTTGTAGCAAAAAGCTTTACGTAGGCTCAGGGACACTTGTGCATAGGGAAGATCCAGAGACACCTTCCTCTGGGTCCAAGCTCAAATAGAATTATTTTTGGATACTACAATGACATGCAAAGAGAAGAGGGGACACCCAGCACACAGTTTTCAGCTCGAAAGCTAGCAGTTTTTTATGATTTTAGAGTTTATTGGTGCTGTAAGGGTTAGGATTAGGGTTAGCTACCATGCATATTAAATATTTATCAGGGAAAGCCTCTGTAAGAAAATGCTAAATTACATTCTACAGGTATTAAAACAGCATGACTCCAGAAAACAGTCTTGAGTGCTTGAATGCAGTGCAGAAATGTCACACGATATAAAGATTTGGTGCTTCTTAAAACAAAAAGATACAGGAAGGCCCAAAGATTGGTGAGTTAATGTAGTAAAAAGATTATGCAATATAGTGGCAAACATTACCCCATTCTTCTCTGAAATGTGTTGCTGTCATAAAATTAATCCTTTTTTCCTTAAAATCCAATTCTGGAAAGCATCACCTTTTATTCACACTGACACTTTACACAGTGCCACAGCTTTTTTTTGGAGATCCAACTGTGTTATCCACTTGTTATCATTATGAAACAGTAGCTTTACCGCTTATTTCACAGGGTGTGTATAATGTATTCGTTAAAGTACTGTAACTAATCAGTTAAAGTAAGACTTTGAGTCTTACTTTGTTCATTCTTTATATAGATGACAGCAAACACAGTCACAGAGCAGCAATATATCTCTGTTTTTGCTCTTGTCAACAGGAATGAGTGCCTCTCATTGTCCTGGATGTGACAAGTCAACTGCAGATCAATCAAATGATTTGGTAAATATAATTTAAATAAGTCATATACAGTATACCCTTGCTTATTATTACAGTTAATGAACACAACATTCAGCTCTTACTGCATTCGGTACTGCGAGCATTTAGCATTATTTTTGTCAGATCCTCTGTACAACATACACACAATTGTTCGATTTATGCAATGCTGGAAAAATCTGACTAATTGTGGAGTAGTTTTGCAACATTAACTGACTGACACATTAAACCAACATACATGTCGATCAAGTCTAAAAAGTATTCTAAATGGTAAACTCAATATTAAAGTCATTGTAAAGTTATCTAAACACGTCTAAAGTTAACTTTTCTGATATTGATGTTTTATCTCTAATCTGTGAAATCTTTGTTACTAACACAGTCTCATCTTATGTTATTGCAGGACAGAGAAGAACATGCAGTGAGCTATGCAGCCCTTGACTTTTCCAGAAGAAATGTGAAACACGGAAACAAGAAGAGAGATCACACAGGATGTGTGTATGGTGTTGTCAGAGCAGAACACCAAAGTCATCAGCAGCTCTCATTTCAGGCAGAGCAGGACTTGTGAATCACTCCCCATATCTTTTCAGCATAGCTAATGTTTGCTCATGTGATATGTTCACCCTAAAAATATGCATATGTGAACTAAAAGTGAGGTACTGAGGTGACCAAGCTCTTAAATGTTTTGTTCATTGTACAGTAACATCGAGGCCACCATGTCTGTTGCCACTTGGCACAACAATTTAATAAACAATGAATTTTCATACTCTTTTTTTTCTTGGTCAGGCAGTGTCTTTTTTTTAAACTTATTTTCTGCACTCAGAGGAGTTATTGAGAGGAGTAGCACGTTACTGTAGAGTCTCTTATCAATTATTCAGAGAAAGACAACACTTTGACACTGAGGTTTGAGATTCAGTGAAACTGTAATTGTTAAATCAAATAATCAGTAAGAAATACAAATGTGCAGACTGTGTGTATTGCCTCCTCTTTTAGATCTACTCATCAATCCATCCATCCATTTCCTATACTCGCTTAATCCAGTTCAGGGTTAGGGGGGCGTGATGGAGCCCATCCTGGCTGTGGGCAGCGGGGTACACCCTGGGCAGGTCGCCAGTCCATTACAAGGCCACACAGAGAAAAACGAGACAATCAGCTAGCTAGCTTATAAATAGGAAGAATTAAATTAGTTCCCAGAGTTGTGGCTACCTGTGTATTAAATGACCACAGGTAAAACGGTTGACTTTCAGAGTAAAAGTCCTTTTTAATTCACATAAGTATTCAGATGTGGTGTGTGTATATAAATGATAGAAGTTCCTCTATGTCTGAGGATATGGCTGCAAAAAAATAGGTCAGGCCCTAAAAGCATCAAACACCACAGATCACATTAACCTATGCAAGGGTCAAACAGGAACTGGAAGGAAAGGCACAGCTGACATCACAGGAAGCTAAGCATGAATGAAAGGTTAATTCTCTGTAGAAATCCTTTCCATAAGACACCACTTCAGCATGTAGCAAATATAAGCAAAATTACACACTTCTGCCACTTTTAGTTGCCTTGTTAAATCAGATTATAGCTTTTCAGTACTGGTCAGAGCCATTTCACTCAAAGGGAACAAACGCAAGTTTCTGAGCAAATTAATGTTGAGATAATTTTTTTAAATCAGTGTCAAAAGACTAAATAAGAATAAATAATTGGAATTCACCGTAAGAATAACAGTTCTCAACTGTTCATTTGATCTGTGAACCTTGGCAACAGCCATAAAATAAAATATGATTGTGGAACAATAATGGTTTCAAAGGGAACAGCAGCTGCTGTGGAGCACAATTGGAGCTCTGCTCATACAAGTGCATCTACAGCCCTGACCGCTGCAATTTTACTGCCTTGCACCAAGCTCGATGAAGGTGTCTTTTGGGGAAAGTTATTATAGACTACTCACAGGAAAAAATATTCATTGTATGCATTGATGAAATATAGATGTCAAAATAAATGACATGTCTTTGTTGAGTGATCGGTATTATTCAACTTGCACTTCCTCGTTTAGTCCAGTGTTAAAAAAACAGACACACACACACAAAAAAAACAGTTCACTACTGCATACACTGTCTGCTCTTCAGCCAATCAGGATGAGTTCTATTTTGTTAAATTTGGACATCTTGCATACACCGTTTTGGTAGGTAGAAAGTTGTGCAGGAGAAAGGTGGTCTGTCACAACACTTGGAGGACTGGCTGCTTTGGTTCTTCTAAGTACGGTGTGTAAGTGCAGTTATCTATATAAATACATGCAACAGTGATAGAACATATTAGACTATTAGAAATTGACAGAAGTCACATTTGAATGTATTTGTTGTATATTACTCTTTGCCATTAATATTTTCTCTTTTCTTTAGCTGTGATTCAAGCCCTTGAGGTTCCTCATCAGATCTCTTTGACGGAGGCTGTGCTTGGTGACAATGTGACTCTGATATGTACGGTCTTTGATAAACCTGGGTTGTTTTACTGGTATAAGTTGGATCTTGGATACATGTTCCAAAATGTTGCTCAGGGCAGTTTTGACAAAATAGAACTTCAAGGACAGTTTAACAATACAAGATTCAATGCCACAAAATTGGGTAACACGTATCCCCTCATCATAAGAGGATGAAGCATCATACTTCTGTCAGGCAGGAGCAGCATATAAAATGGGATTCATTAATAGCACATATTTGGCTGTGAATGGTAAGGTTTAATCATCTTGCTCTGTTTGCACATCTGTTTCAATACCTCCCCCAAAAAACTAATAAATTTAACTCTTGTTTCTGTCTTTTTGGGCATCACTCAGATCCTGAAAATAAGCAGAAAACTATCTACGTGAAACAAGCTCCAGAAAAGGAGCAGGTCCCAGAGGAAAACTATGTGAATCTGGACTGCTCATTCCTCTCCAAATGTCCAGGTGAACGCAAGGTGTTCTGGTACAGAGCTGGATCAGAATCCAATCCAGGCATAATTTATACTGGCAATTTCAGCTGTGATAAACAAACAGGAAAACTATAGAGAAAACTATAGACCAAAACTATAGAGAACCGCTCAAGTAGTGGAACTTACTACTGTGCTGTGGTCACATGTGGAAAGATCCTGTTTGGAGATGGAACTCCAGTAGAAATAAGTATGTTTTCAAAATTCTATCTATATAGAAATAAATACATTTTCATGCAAATAAAAAAAATATATATATATGTGTGTGTATATACAGTATGATCATCACCTCACACTGCCTCAGACAGGTCAAAGCCATCCTGTCTGACCCCTCCCACCCAACCCACCACCTGTTCGACCTGCTCCCCTCTGGCAGGCGATGCAGGTCAATCAAAGCCTGCACAGTCAGGATGACAAACAGCTTCTTTCCCTGGGCCATCAGAACTCTTAACATGGATAAACTGCCTTAAAGGGGCAGTGTGTAAAAGCTGCTGTTCGTCAGATTCTGTAATTTCTGATTGCACATGAAAACGTGAAAATGACTTCCATAATATGATGCCAAGACATTTCTGTCCAGCTAACAAACCTACAAACCTAGTTTTGGCACATAAACTCACGTGAGTCAACAGTTTGCAACAGGGACACGGAGAAAACGTTACGTTTGTTTAATCAGATCAGCTAAACTCCGTAACATGGCAGGCTACAGCCACCAAACAACATTTATCATTTACATTAGTAACACTGAGCTGAATTATCTTTCCAACAGAAAAGCGTCACTTTTAAAGCCTTTCTCCATAATTACCATAATTATTACACACTGATCCATCTGCAAATTCCACATGTAATATACTGTCTCCAGAAGTGCAATAACCACCAAAGTGTAATACTCTGTTAAGCTGTGTATCTATGTGTCCTGCTCAGTTGTATGTGTGTGAGCGTGCATATGCCAAATAGAACAGAACTTCAGGCCTTTCTTATAAAGTTACATTTTTACATTGTTTGTTTGTTCTTTTCATGAATATATATAAGCACAATTTGGAGATGCATCTTAATTTCGTTGTACTTCTGTGCAATGACAAAAAACGTTCTTTTCCATTCTAATCTATTGTCATGTTAGAAATTGATCCAAATAGCCCCAGAAGTGACTTGCTATTCCAACCCAAAAGCCTTGACAGCAGCATAGATCCTCTGTTTCTCCCCCACTTGAGCATCTCTTCTTCCACCACTGGCAGGTTTTATCACAGTAAAGACGGCAGCAGAGTAAATCCGTCTGTCCATTTCACTCTGTGGAAATGTAAAGAAAACGTTTGCACATGACCAACTGACATGCATTACAACATTTTTATAATAATCTTACCTTTAAATTCCTTTTTCCAACACTTTTTTGTAGAAACAGAGCAACTGCAAAATTACAAAAGAAATTCCATTGATAGATAGAAAGAAAAAGCTTAAATGTAATAGTTGTCACAACATTAATGAATAAGCATTAAAGAAATATACATGGTGAGGTAAAGTGTATCACCATTGCAAGAATCACACTTGGTTTTCTTCATGATGGAGATGAGGATGGCTATAACAAGCGCACATATCACCAGTACAGCAGAAAGCAGAAGGAGAATGACACTGTTCATCTGGAAAACACCAAAGGACCATTCGCTGCCTGCCACACCAGTAGAAAAAACCCCAATCAAAGTTAACATTTGTAAGTAAATTAAAATGTAAATCAATCTTCTGGTATTATTTCTGTCGTTATGGACTTAATTTTACTTCCGTCCCATTTTACTTTTAATAATCGTGATGTTTGACTAAAAACATTTTTAAAATAAACATGACTTAATTTACTTACTTTCCTACTTATTTCCCCTTCACATCGCACACTTACCTTCAATGTCAAGTTTTATTCCATTTCCAAATATTATCTCCCCACATGTTACCAGAACACAATAGTAAATCCCAGTATCAGAGGAGCTGACATTCTTTGAGAAGTGATAAACACAGCTCTTTGAAGGAGAAGGTATATCCGGTTTGGCGTCACATTCATGTGGTCCATTTCCATTCGTGTAAATTATATTCCCAAGAGATTTATCCGATCTGACTCCAAACCAGTGCACACTGTGCTCATCTGGGCAGAATGACTTTTGAGAATCAGGGACGACTGAACACTGAAGAGTCACAGAGTCTCCAGGATGAACTGGATTGGATATCGTTGGCCACTGAGCAACGGTATATTTTGTTGTTCTCTCACCATTTTCTATGAAAGAAAAAAAGAGTTGGAGAAGTAAAAGGTCATGTGCATGAAGGGATTTAGGACAAAAAAATGCTAATTCCTGAAAATAATTTAGACCGATGATATGAAATACAACAAATTCACAAACTGACCTATTATGAAGAGACAAGCATTACCTTTTAAAGATAAATAGGTCCCAGTCCACTGATCGACCCTCCAAGTGAGGATTGCACAGTGATACAGTGCTTCATCTTCTGGCTCTGTTTTGAAAATGGTCAGAGTGCTCATGACTGTTGTGCAGTTTGCACCAAATCGTGAAGGCGAAAACCCCTGTTCAAATGCGGGGTCCACCGTATTTTTCATCAGTGTTGTGATTAATGTAAGAGTATCACCAATACTCTGTTTGTACCACTTAACTCGGATGTTGCTGTACTCCAAATCAGGGAACCCACATGTTACGGTTACGGATTCACCATATTGACCTTCGATCACTGAGATAAGCGAGTCTGAATTAAAAGACAACAGATGATAAAAAACAATTGTAAAATTATTCTGAAAATATGTTTACAAAACAAAATTAGAAGAAGAAATTTGTTTTAAATGCCTACAATCCATACATTTACAAAACTACACCCACAGTATAAAGAACGCTCAGGTTTGTTAAAGACCAGCTCAAGAAGAAGAGTGGCTACAGTTACCTTTACTATACAAACGCAGATACAACAGAAGCCCAGGACAAAACATTCAAATAAAACATTTAGAGAGAAAGACGTAAACAGGACTTACATGCCTGATGAACAAGCATAAGTACAATACATAGATGCAACATCTCGATGGTGCAGAGATTTCAGTTGGTGAAGCAAGGTGGACGTAATAGATCAGACTGTCTGAAGTCAACAGAAACTACATTTCCTGTTATGCTGGTACTTTTTCCCCCTTCTTTTTTTTTAGTTTTGTGGTGCGTTCAAATAGGTCACACTGTAACATAAGTATTTTTTCAAACATTGTTTGACAGTTGAGTGGACGGTTGATTTCTGTAAGCCAGAGCAAAATTGTAAAGAGCTGGTTTCCTTGAAGATTTTCACAAACATTAAGATAATGTTACTCATGTACTTACACCTGCGCTTTAAGGGTTTGAGACCTGTTCATCTCCCTTTGAGAAAAACTGAAAGCTCAGCTGACAGATAAAAACTTCAGATTTAAAGTTGTATCGGGCTTCATCTCCCAAAAATGGCCAAACGAAAGGTGGAAAACAGGAGATTTTATAGACTGGTGGGAAGCACAAAATTATTACTATCATTGTTAGCCTGTTAAAAAAGGTTACTGCAGGAAATTTAACAAAAAAAGTTTATTTTAACTCAGAAGAAGCCACAAATGTGTCTTTTATTTGACATTTGATTTCCCATTTTTTTAATATTTAGCTTTGCTCTTTCCAGATTCAATGTTAAGCAAAACTTAAGTTTGTTTCCACATGAAAAGATTCATCATTATATTTTATGAGAAGGAAAAACTTCCTCAATTGTAGACATTTTTTCAATAAATATCAAGGCAGTCCTGCGATGATATTTCATTTTGGCCCACTGTGTATTTGAATGACAACCCTGCACTAAGGCATCATGCTAACATCAGCACGTTGGTATGCTCATAGTAACGATACAGACATATGATGTTTAGTAGGTGGAAGTTTTATCTTAACAGTTGTAGGCATGTTTGTGTTGTTTGTGTAGTGGCAACTTGGGCACTGTGGTGCTTAGAGTTTAACATTAATGTTAAAAAGCTAACATGCTTATATTCAGCAGGTATAATGGAAACTACTAGCTGAATGTGTTTGCTTATACTTACATTTCGAGTTACTAAACTAAACTAGCCTACTAACCTATTTATTCTTATAGACAATCCGAACTTCTAAGGTCACGTATTGTCCCCAAAGAAAAGCCACACGTAATATTCCTCAGGGCTCAGTAAGATTACTTTTTTTTTTCTCACCAAGCAACTGCCATTTCCTGAGAATTAAGGAATGAATTTGCAACTCATGCAAACTGGTGGAGTGTGTGAACTCATGCTTTTCAAACCAATATCTACAACAGTTAACTAGTTCTTACACTTTTTAGTCATGTAAAGTCTTGTGTCTATTATCCAATAGTTAATGCTCAGCAGAAATCCGAAGCAAAGACAGGAGAGGGACACTTTTCTTACCGAGTGGCACTAATTTTATGTGTAAAATCATGTTTGAATCGGCTCTGGCAGGCTATGAAAATGTGGCTCAAAATGCCTGGTTGAGACCTCCTGCTCCACCAGGGCTTTAATTTGGAACTTAGCCTTCTGGGACAGGTAAAGGTCTATCGTATTTCTGTTATCTCTGATCTCTGATTACATATCAGGTTCAAACTCTGTTTTTGATATGTTACATGCTCTTGCTGTAGAAATGAAAAACTATCTCAAAATGAAAATGACACTGCAGAACACATTTATTTTGTGTTCCTGACAGATAAAATAACACACAGACACTGCAACATCGTATGTAACAATAATGTACAGTTACAGAAGTCTGAAAACATAAATCAGTAACTGCTGCCAGAACGAAAATATAGAAGACAATTTTTACTAACAAACTGTTGTGTAGTTCCTACGAGTAGTCAGTATCTTATTGAGTAATAGGACGCAGACAGCATACAGTTTACAGTTTTAGAGAATGAGAAGTATTCCTGACAGGCAAATTAAAATTAATAATAATTCAAACCTCAAAAAGTCTGTCAGGAAATCTCATTCTGAAAATTAAAAACGCTCACACTGCTTTTTGCTGCTGGTAAAACACTGACAATTCACAAATACTTCAATAAACTCCACTTTAAAAACATTAGTGAGGAAATTGTGAGGAAATAGTCATACTTGAATAAACATGTTTTCTATATCTAAGGAATAAAAGACCAAAACATAATTTTCTTCTTTACAAAAAATGTGCTACCACCGAACTTAATAAAATAAATCTTATTTTTTGTACAATTAAAACATTTTGTTTTACAAAAAAATTAAATATATCAACAAAGAGAGACTTGAATATAGAGAATAAACAAGTAGAAAGGCCTTTTAACAGTAACCTTGTCCAACACTTAATATTTATGTTGACTAACCTGAAACTAAATAGAAACTCAAAATCAAACTTTAAACTATAGCAAAGTATAATATTAAAAGTGAAATTAAAAGGTCCTGTCTACATGTTTAAGTGACATTTTTAACTTCAGAGAGACTATCAAACAAAATATACTTCCAAAAAATGTCACAAATTCCCATACAAACAGGGAATTAGCGCTATTTAAGACCTTCAATAGTTAAGTTTCCGTTCACAGTGAAGAAAATCTGAGACAATTTTCCGAAAAGCCATCAAAAAAGATATGCGAATTGAACACGCTTCCATCGGCTACAGTGCTTTGAGGTGAATAAACTAGGCTGCGTCGGATTGTCAGGTACTGGAGGAATATATCACATTTCTTACGGTTCTAATTCAATAAAAGAGGCTTGAAATAAAATGCAAGGCGAATTACTGCAGTACATCTACAAGAGGAAAACTGGGAGAGCTCTTCTTCACACATTTCTTAAATGGAAGATGCTGGTCAGTCAAATGAGCTTAATGTGTGTCGGCTTAGACCATCAACAACTGGTGAAGTCATGTCATTTTTGTCTTAAACCTTGTCAGGTATGATTCACAGAGTTGTTTCTATTTCTTTCAATGTTCAGCTCATCAATGTAACAGGTGAAAACCATCTGCAGCAAATGTTTAAAACTTTTAGAGGATGTTTTTTTTTTTTTAATTGTCACAGTTTCCCTTCACCTTTAATTACTCACATTTTTTGAAAGAGAATCAAAAATGGAAATGGAAACACAGCTGGTGGGTACATTATGGAGCTATTCGTACCCCAAAGCTCTGACATCACTGTAGATGGTCTCTTGCTCAACGACTTTTACATCCCTCCTTCCTCTTTGATTGGCTTTCCTCCTTGTAAAACTTGCCACAGAATAAACCAGGGTATCCTCATTCGTCTGTAGCAATATAACAAAACATTAGGACACGTTCAATTACATGATCGTTCTAGCAGTGAAACATCTCATTTACTTACCGGCTGATTTAGTTGATCTGTTGTTATTGTAGCATCAGCAGCAGCTGCATTACAGAATGACAAATCATGATTCATAATCAGCAACAAATGATGCACAGAGGAAAAAAATCTTACATTAGGCTTTATTACCTTTGCAACTCTCACACTTATTCTTTTTCTTGATGGTGTTAATAAGCAGGACAATAACAATTAAACTTATTGCCAAAGCTCCGCACAAAGAAAACAGAACTACGTTGGTTCTGTAAGATTCAGATGACTGGGGTGCTGAAAATGAAGAAAGTGCAAAAAAACATGATCACTAATCATACAAACCAGATGCCCCAGCTGTTATAGATTAATCTTTATTGTAATCCAACAGTTACATATGCAAAGTGTTAAAATGTCTCAAATAGAAGTTTACCTTCAATTCCCAGTTTTGTTCCATTTCCAAACAATATCTGCCCACATGTGACCACAGCACAGTAGTAGGTCCCCATATCAAAGGGGCTGATATTGCTTATTGAGAAATTGTAATCACATTTGTGAGACGAGTTAGCCTCAGCGCTCCCGCTGCATTTATCTCTATTGTTTCCATGAGCATAAATCACACGGGGCTGAGGCTCAGTAGAACTAACTTGGAACAAGAACACTTTGTGAAATCCTGGACACATATGACTCTCAGACTCAGAGAGAATTGAACACTGGAGAGTCACAGAGTCTCCTGCATGGACAGGAACAAATGGAAACTCTTGGATGATCGCAGGGATATCAGGTTTTTGTCCTAGGAGATGAGGAAAAACTTTTTGATCATGGATCAAACCAAACAATGCCTGCAAACTTTGATTTGCAAAAGAAAAACTACTGAAAACTTAAAGCTGACTATGGACAAGGTGATGACTGTTCCATTTACTGTACCTTTGACTCTGAGAAAGGTAACATTCAGATATCTTTTCTGCAGTTCATCTATTTCTTCACAGTAGTAAAAAGCAGTATCACTCAGCTTTGTTTGGGTTATGTGAAGAACAAATGTTCCAGGTTTTTTTCCAGCGCTAAAGCCAGGAGTATTATTTACAATGCCGCCATCAAAAGTGTAAGTTGCTCCTAAGATTTGAGGCAATTTTCCAGCAATGAGTTTGGTCCAAAATAAGAATGCTGAGGTTTCAGATCGTCGGCTACATGTGAGAGTGACATCCTCTCCAACGTGAACGGTCTTCGTTGCAAAAGTCTCATCATCCATGCATCCTGAAAAATTTAATTATTTGATACATTTCCACAACAATTACCATAAAAAGTCAAAAGTGAAAAATATTGAGTAAAACTTGAGTTTGTAATAATACTCACGTCCGCTTGTAATCACAAGAGCGATACAAAATAAAGTCAACATTGTCCTGTTAATTCACTTGAGACATCTGTTAATTTGCATTGCACAGCAGGATGATTAATCATAATGTGACCATAAACTGGGAGGAAATTATGAAATGGGAGGAGACTATTTCAAATCAATTTAATTGGTCCGTTTTCATGGCTTTCAAGTGTACCAAAGTGGAAATGATCTCACCTGATCTAAGTAGTCATCTCTATAAATAACACATAGGGCACCTTTGTTGAGTTTTCAGTGATGAAGTTCCCAATAATATAAGTGTCTTAGTGCAGTGATAAGGACAATAACATAGTCATTTTGTGACTATAATGTCATTCTAAACAACTGGTAATTAATTATGTCTTCAAGGCATGCTAAAAATATGCTCTTTATGTCCCCCATATTTTTTAACTCATGATAAAATAGTCATGCTGGGAGAATTTCCACTTGTGTTTGTCGAAGTAAATAATGACAATATGACCCAAAGCAGCTCAGTCCAATAATTATATTATTACAAATTTTAGTTTCTCTGATAATTGATGGGGTTATGGACAGTAAGAGATGACAGCGATCTTATTATTGAGTATGTCCCGTTTTTTCCCTCCAAAACAGTTTTTGCTGAAAATGCATGATCAGAGAACATCTGGGGCTGCCCCAAGGTATCTGGCTCCAGGATATAGTTTTTACTGATGTGGCTGATCTGCGTGGACTGACTTTTAAAACAAGCCAAGTAAAAAATACATTCTGTGTTTACGTTTAACAATCACAGACTTTGAGCCAGAAATTAAATATCCAAAGTCATTGTCCCAAACAAAGCCTGAGGTCAGTGTGATCCTGCTCCTTTCACGTATCAATGCTAAGAGAAATATTGTTCTAACACAGGATTTTTATTTAGTTTTTAATGACAGAAAGTTAATTTGTCATTAACTAAATTACAGCAATGATGACTGACTTAACCGAGTGTCACTGTTTGTTACTATAGCTCAGCATTAAACACAAGCGGTCCACTTCTGTCTTTCCCTTTGCAATGCTGCCACCTTTTGGCGGGAACAGATGGTTTATTATTAATGGAGATTAAAGAAGCATTCAGACAAAATGTCCAGTTCAAATGATCAAAAAATCTCTGAAGTACAAAAATGCATTTGATATTCATGTCAGTGTTTGAATACAGGGGTTTTTGGCTCACATGTATTCTCTCGTAACACATCTGTTCTGAACAGCTGTTTTAACAAAGCATAAAGAGGAACCTTGCCGGTTTGTGAAGTAAAAAAAATATCGTTTTACCATGTTTTACTAACAGTTTTAGATTTTGCCACTTACCTTAAGATTTAGCCCAAGATAAGTTTGATCTTTATTTTCAGTTGGTAAAGAATATGATTTTGGTTTCAAGAGTCTGATACAACACAGTCAGAGCAGGATAGCTGGTTGTCAATCATGACACTCAGGTTTCTAACAACCAGAGACAGCTGAGGAGGCAGTTTCGTGTTGATATTATGTTGGATAGAATGACTGGTTGGGAGAGCAACTGGAACAGTCTTAAAGAAGTTAAGTTGAAAATACTGTTCCTTCAACCATGTGGTGTAGAAGCTGAGATTTGTCCTAAAATGCTAATTATAACCTCTCTTTGTACTCTGCTGCCATCTTCTGGCAGAGAGTTTATTGAGTCGGTGAACATTTCATAAACTTAATAAATAAACAAAAAATTTTTTACAAATTGTTATCTTTCAGAGTTGCTTTTTTATTTTATTCCTATTTTACATTTTATTTGCTCTTTTCCTATCTTACTTTAAAGTCAGTTTTAGAAGATGCTTTTTATAAAGATGATTTATTTGTATTTCTAGTGAAGATAAAACACACCATTCTAAGCGTTGGTAGACTCTTTGTATTTCTAGTGAAGATAAAACACACCTGTCTATGTGTTGGTAGATAGATGCTGTTTGGCAAATGGGAGAGTCAGCCGGTGCATTAAAATTGATCCTAGTTGATCAAAGTTCAGTTTCAATGTTGGCAAAGCCTTGATCCCAGTGCACTGTAAACATTCCTCTATTCGTAATATTATCGTCGAATGACAAAATAAGTGAGACTTTGTGACAGCTCAACAGATTTTCAACAGGGAAAATGACCCAAAAAGAGACATAAGCAGAACTGAAAAGGATACTGTCAATTTCAAAGTAAAGGTATAAGAGGGCAGGTCACTAAAAGCAGATCATAAGCAGATTAATGGAATGGCAAAAAGAACATGTAAGAAATGTAAAAAGAAGGATGAGAATGTTAACATGGCTGTAATATGATAGCAATAAACTGATGGAAATCTTTAAAGATTTCAAGTTTGTTTAACACTCATTTTAAAGAAGATTCAGTTAATTGATTTTTCCTCTTCTGTCTACACAAGAGTGTATATAACTGAGAAGAAGTTCCCCCTATGAAAAAAAGGAGGAAAGTTTTTCTTGTAGCCCAAAATGAGGATATGTACCTTGTTGCTGCAGGGGGATTTCTTGTGTTGAAAATATGACAAAGCAAAAGCAGCACTTTCTTTGATACTTGATACTTTCTTAATTGTAAAAGATCACTTTTATGCAGATTTAACTGAATATAGTTTAGAAAGGCACACAACTATATTTTTAGGACACAGCTGATAGTCATGTGACAGGGAGAAAGCAAGAGATGTTCCAGAAATTTGCGAGGTAGGACTGTGCCAAGTCACAACTGAAATTAACTGGATCGTACTGATTTGAACTGAATATGCTTGAGCTGGATTGTTTGTTCTTTCTCTTGTGAATTGATGCCACATAAATAAAAACTGCAGTGAACAGATCAGGGAAGGGCTATAAAGAAATTTCCCAAAAAAGGGCGCTTTAACACCAGAGCTGTTTGGACCATTTTAAACAGATCAGAGTTTGATTCTTCAGATAGTTTGCTGTGTTGGGATAGGTGTGAAAGTTCATCCGAACTCTGCTGTCGTCCAAATAGGCGAACCCTGGTCCACCTGAAAACGTGAGTCCCGATTCGCTGGTGGGGTTCGCTTACAGTGGGAAATGCAAATGGACTATCCAGCGAACCAAAGAGAGGAAGTGATGTACCTCGCTCAGTGTCTGTGTAACCACAGCAGCACCTCATTTTCTCTCGCTGTTTACGGTATTCATCGGTCATGCTGCATTCCTCACATGTAGGGAGCAACAAACTAGCTTGCTCCCTAACCAGCTGCTCATACTGGGCAGCTTCTTCTGAAGAAGCAATTAGGTTTGAAAACCAAAGTTGAAAACCAAAGTAAAAACAGTTTTTGTTGTGAATAAGCTGGCTGAAGGGGATGGACTTCCGTTTTCGGTCTCGACCAATCAATGAGCTAGGTCTTCATCTTCCTTATGCTTTTTTCCTTCCTGCTCAGTGCTCATTTCAGGCAATACCACCCCAAATGAGCAGCTTTAACTGCATGACGTTGTCCAGGTGGTTTGGTCCGCTTTCAAAAGTACAGTGTAAAAGTGAACCAAACCAAGTGAAGGTGTGAAATGTTTCAGCATTCCCTGCTCAATCGAGCCAAGTCCCCCGGACTATTCTGGTGTGAAAGTGCCCTAAAACAAATGTCTAGAACCACCAATGAACTTCCTATTTCTACTGAGCCAAACTAAGTAATTGTT
Source organism: Leuresthes tenuis (assembly GCF_036924035.1). Lineage (NCBI taxonomy): Eukaryota > Metazoa > Chordata > Actinopteri > Atheriniformes > Atherinopsidae > Leuresthes > Leuresthes tenuis. The sequence goes on along the minus strand of NW_027325365.1, from coordinate 9,070,150 downwards.
GACAAAGTGCTTTGGACAGACGGGTAACCAACAGGCCAGCAGACTATAAATGAGATGGAGTGTTCCTCTGTTGTGATGGAAGAGACTTTAAACCATTAACACCCATTAACATCCAGTTTTTGATTGCAGCGGGATTGGTTACAGTTTGCATCGAGTCCCAACTAAATGATTAAGAAGTAACCATTGTGCGATTATTCTGACGAGAGGAACAGAAGAAACGTTAAACAGTGTGGTGTGCAAAGCCTGTTGGGTGATTCCAAAGAAAACTATTTTTTATCCTGCCATTGCTGATAAAGGTGCTTTCACTATGTATAAGTTTCAGAAAGCCCACGTGTCGTATTTCAGTGTTTTATTTCGAATAAACTAGTTAAATAATAATTTGCCATTGTGGAGTATTGTGTGTAAATTTACTAAAGAAATGTATTAAAATTGATTTGAAAAACTAACTCAAATTAAATAAAGGTTGAAAATTTGACAGGGAAGTGTGCTTGGCCAATACTGCGATGACCATTGAGGAACTTGCCAGAAGGAGCACATTCAGATAGCAAGAGCTGTAACCTGGAAGGGAAAAAAATGCTCGACAACATATGTAACGACAACATATATGAAATGTCAGTGAAATGATCAAATAGGTGCAAACTTTAAGGTGGAAAAGTAATCAGTGTAATTACTGACTGTATTGTGTCATATTTGATTCATTAACACTTTTTTATAATTTTTTTTCTGCTGGTTATTGCAAAATAAGCAAAACGTTTACATACAGTACAATTACATTACACAGTTGCAAACTGTTCCTTATGTATAGATTCACCAGACACAGGCTATACTCACTCAAACTTGCTTCTCCCAGTCAAAGACCAGCCAATTTCAGCCAGATGAGGGAACATGAGGATGAGGGAAGTGAATGGTTCGTGTATGAATTTGTAGATAAATAGCAAATTTCAGCCTTCAGCCCCTACAGTTTAGCTGCTAAATGCTCCACTTTGCTAAAAGACTACCTGCTGTCAGTATACAAAGAACATACCGTAACTGAGCTGTTAAACCGGTTTTTATTTAACAAGACACTGAAAAGCACAGCAAATAATCAGTCATTAAAGTGTACAATATCTCTTTCAAAGTGCACAGGAAAGCCTTGCCCACAATTGATTGCAATTTTCCTGGTACGACTTTGGCCTTTGTAATCACAGTGTGGACGCCGGGCCCCTTGGTTTTTCAGTGTACAAACAACAATATCAAAGGGTTTTAGACTTTTCCTCATGGTTCCGTATGGCTCTCCTGCTTGTGAACAGATTGGTTTGACGAGGTTGGTGGTGGCGCGGATAAAGGTGTTTGTCTCCTTGCACTCATTACTGTTGGTTTTAGTGATTCCTCTTTCATGTATCACAGCATTACACCGGGTAGCACTCATGCCTGCATTGATATGCTGGGATATGAACTTCTGGTAACGGGGACGAATGCTTTCATCCTGACAGATTACAGTGGTACAAAGCACCAGCAAACATGCGAATGAGATCTTCATCGTTTCCTGGAGAGAACAAATGTGGAAATAATTCATGGACATCATATCATACATTTTACTTTCACTTAACAAATGTTAAATAAAGATGTCAAAAGGCATACCATGTTCCAAAAAGAGTGACCTGTGATGATCTGTAAAGAAATTTGCGAAATTGCAGTGAAGCACAGACACTGATGACTAAATTTCATCATAAAAACATGGCAACAAAATACAAAACTTTTAAGCATGAAACTCCACTGTATTTATTTTAGCATTGTCCTTGCTGCCTAAATAAAATGAAAAAAAATCCAAAAAACAGTAAATATATTATACTTCGACAAAGAATAAGAATTACCTGTATCGTTGACACAGAGGTCAGTGGCAACTCTCGGGGAACTGGCTCATTTATAGGATTTGGTTTGAACTTTGATTTCTTGATCCAAAAACAAAGTGGGGAAGAAATTCAGGTCAAAGGCTGTTAAGTTGGGCAAAGTATGTTTTCACTGCTTTATGTAAATATTGTAACAAGACTAAAGCAATGTGAAATCACAGAGTTGAGCCCTGTCTCATGTCTACAAATACCGCAGCACAAGCAGAACAGTTTATATCTTCTGTGAGTATCTTCGAACTTCATCTCCTGTAGCAATGCACTTTGTGGTGATCTGCATGCAGGTCTTTAAACCATGCTGAGTGTTTTGGAAGGGGGGGTCCCTTCCAATGTATCAAAGAGAGCTTGATTTAGCCAAGGCAAACTACTTTGATGTAAAGACATAACAATTACAATTTGTCCATCTATAATATTGACACACTGTGTGTGCAGTTCATTCAGAAAAAAAAATCTGTTGGTCAACACACCTCATGTTTGAATGCATTTGAGATCTCTTGTTTTTACTAATATTGTTATTATTTCTGCTTTAACAAGTGAAATTCCTTAATGGAGATAAATAAAGTCATCTATCTTAATCTATGGTGTGTGTAATTCAGCCATTTTCACATACAGTCCTGTAGCAACTGCAGTTTTGTCCTTCCACCAAGCATAAACACACGTTGTTAGTTCATAACTAACTAATTCATAACTGAAGGTTTGCTCACTTTACATTTTTAATCATGGAGCTAATTTTAAACCTGCCTTAAAACTTCTGAACACACATTTCAAGTCCAACATTCAGTAAAACAGTTATCCATCTCTTAAGATGTTTTCAGAAACTTTTGTCTCAAACGTAACATGTTTTAAAATAAATCTGAATTTGCTTTGCTGGGCCTTTAAAAGTCTCTTCAAGTGCGGTCTCAGTGGCAATAAAAAACAGATCGAACAGCTCTTTTGTGATCTATGTCAGCAGAGGAAGACCAAATAAGTCGAAGGAACACAAAGGGTGAACTTCAGCCCACATCAAATCCTTTAGTGGTCTGATGAGTCGAAGTTGAAGACTGATTGTAGCTGCAGTGTCTGGTGGCTTTATGGTAGTGAGTGGTACCTTCATGTGTAAGGCCTGACAAGAAGGACCAAGTGTAATGATTTCAAAAGCTACTGATGGTGATACTTTTAGAATACAAGATGATACTTAAATAGCATGGCTATTGCAAGATTCTGTTGCATCATCTGTTTTGCTTTCCGTAGGTCAATTTGTTTTTCCAAGACTGCTGACCTGACACACAATCACCTAGCCTGAACTAAACTCACGTGGTTTGGGAAATGTTGTACAGTGAAGTCTTAGAAAGTATCACAGGCATGCAGCATATATTAGCAAAAGCATTCCAGGTGGGAAACCAAGGAGCTTAGTTCACAGAATAACAAGTGTGCAAAGCAAAAGTGGCTAGTATGACAAATCTAAAAATCAAAATCTCTTTTCTCTAGTCAAACCCCTACAATCAGTTACATAAAATCCCACATTAAGATCTTTGCTAAAGAAAATATTTCCTGCGTGTTTTTCCTCATTGAGTGGGCACAGATCCATGAACATACAAATTGGTTCCCACCTCCATCACCACTGCAGAGCTGCAGCTGCTCAACACTCTACAACTACTCTACAATAGCACAAAAGCGCTACTCTGCCTGTAGTGGTGACACTATATCTAAAATATCTACACCATCAATCTGATTCTGATGATGCAGAGCAATTTGCACAGGGTCAGAACTTAGAGCAGGGGTGTTGACACAAATGTGTTACATTTTTGGATGCCACCTTCCCAAAACGTGCACGTTAGGTTCATTTGTAATTCTAAATGGACCCATAGTAGTGAGTGAGTCTCATTAGTCTCTGTGTGATGATGGACTGGCAACCTACCCATGGTGTACTCAATCTCACACTCAGTGGCAGCTGAGTGCTAAATTGGATTAAATGGATCGATGATCATATCCATGGTTACTTTTTCTTTTGCACTTCCGACTCCACCATGTTTATTACAGCGGAATACTTACAGACAGCATTCAGTTTGATGTTGCGAAGTAGTTTGTTTTTTTCTGCTGTTACAGATATGGTCATATTAATTATTGTGCACCATACTGACTTGACTAGTTAAGGTTACTTATACAACATTTCTACTAAACCCCACATCTTTGATGTAACACTGCTGCCATCTTATTGTGAGAAACATTGATCATTTGAAAAATGAATGTAAAGTCAACAGGATCATAATGTTATTCATTGTACCGTATTTCTGATTGGTAATTAAATTGAGTATTAGAGCTTAATGTTGCCATTTGTTTAACTGCACTAGATATCATTTAAGGTTAGTGTTGCTTGCGTAAAATAACTCGGAACTTAACTTTAAAGTATGGTATGACTGTTTGTTAGGATTGTCTTTTCACTTCTTCAGTTAATCTGTCAAGCATGAGTAAAAAAGAAATTTCATCCTTTTTAAGTGCACACAAACAATAAAAATTATATATAAAACTTTAAAGTCTGTCTACAGAGTTTCTTTCTGAATCCTGGGCTTTTGCTTTATATGCATTTCTAACCACAACTGCAAGTTCAGAACTCTTCACACTTTTTTTTAACAGCTCATATCCAACATCCTGTGGAACACATCATATCCTTCGTTGTAATTAGTCCTCTGTTTGGTCAAGGGCTGAGAACAGAAAAGCAAAGTGAACAGAAGTATATTAAAAAAAACAAACATCTTCATGTAAGAAGTTCAGTCAGTTCTCACAGATCTCAATGTCTTTTTCATAGTGCACAGGATAGCCATCCACACATTTAATAATGATCTTTTTCTTGTCTTTCTTCCCAGAGTATTTGCAATTTTGAAACTTTGGGTGACGCCGACTGACTTTTTTCACCTCACACACAACGATGTGAAAGCGTTGACGGCTTTTGGTCATGTTATTGTCTACTGGCTCTCCATCCTTCTGACAGATGGATCTCACTTTCTGTTTGTTGCTTCGAAAGACGGTATTTTTTGACTTACAATTTTTTTTCATTTCATTTACACCTTTCATGAATGAATCACATTGATCGACAGTCATGGTTGCATTGACATGCTGTTTCAGGAAGGTTTTGTACGGTTTGAGGTTTCCATCCAGAGAGAGAGCGCTCAAAGCAAGAAGCAGCAACAGCACGCACACAGTCAGGACCCTCATGATTTCCTGATGGAAACAAAGGCAGCAGAAAATGCTTAGAACTGATGTGAACAGGCAAAATACATGCACAAAGCACTACGACCATAAAATCTCATGTAAATATAACTTGTGATATCACAGAAAGTAGAAATAAAAGCATACCTGCCGAAATTAGTCACAAGATGAATTCTATTCTTGTTACTTCCTGAGAAGAAAAAAAGTTTGCTTTTAATAGTTATAATTAATTATTTTGTATAAGATAATAACATTTCATTTGAAGAAAGAGAAAAAACAATTACATTTACCTGAATTGCAGAGTCTTTCTGACAATGAAGCACCTGCAAGTTGCTGAAGCTTTTATTTCCTTGACGTGAGAAAACGCCTCCCTTGAGTGTTCTGAACTCTGTACGCCAATGCATGACCACAACTAGCTGACCCCGAGCCTAATTCTGTGGGTTTACACCAAGCTGAGCATCGCTGCCGGGAATTGTATGTGAAGAATAGTTTCCCTCCAGAACAATGCAAGTATGACATTTTCATTCAAATGTTGCATGTCATTGTGTCAGATGAAAAGAAAGTCCCTTATTTATCCATCTTATTTTTTTTTTTTTTTTTTTAAAGAGCTCATAGTGAGACAATAGAGAGACAATGTAAAACCCAAAAAGTTTGCCCAACAACTTTCTAACATTGTTGCAGTGGATTGAAGCGGATCATGGTCAGGTAGTTCTTTGAACTACATCTTGACTGGAGAGATGAACAACTAAAGTATGAAGTGATAAACAAGATTTAGCAAGAAGTGTAGCTTAGTCTACCGAGCAACACAGTAACTAGCTCATTTGTTTGATAGGTTCTGTTTGGAGATATCAGAGTTAGCTTCTTGTGTCTTCACTATTGAGCAGGCAACCCACAAGGACAAGTTGAGAGTTTAAAGCGCTTATTAAAAAAAAAAAATTAAATTTAAAAAACCCACCAACATCCTCTGCAACACAATTTTGACTATGTCAGCTGTGGGGTTGGTCAGGGGCTCAGACATTAGCAACCACAATTTCGTTTTTTCAGTTTGCTGCATGTGGTTTTGCTTGTTTCTCAGGCAGAAGCACAAGAGAGTTTTACACTTTACATTCATACTTACCCACACAATGTATATGTATAGAGATATACTACCCCCACTGCGGGGCATCAGGGGTCCAAACCCCTACTTTGGGAACCAAACCCCTACTTTGGGAACCAAACCCCTACTTTGGGAACCAAACCCCTACTTTGGGAACCACTACAATAGAGTTGGTTTTACAACATACCAAGCAGGTATGTTAGAAAGAATCACCACCAAAAACATGTACTATTAAGGTATGCATAAGATGACCATAAGCATGCTAGAAACACCAGTTGCCAGCAGTATTCATCTAACTTTTTAGATATATAGATAGAAGCACATCTTAAAAAGTATCAAACTCCCACACACTGAGAACTGGGCTGCACCTGCGTACTCACACGTCATTTCACACACAAACGGATATTTAAACAACATACAAAATTGGAGAAAATCAATCTCATTCAATTAAGCTGGCCTTTTCCATGTCAGTAGTACAAATCAGCAAAACAGAACACTCTGGTGTTCAAACAATCAAGATGCAGCCAAACATCAACAGCTCCAATCCACGGTCAGCCATAAGAAACTTGTCACCACGAGACGCATTACAACAGACACATAGACAGAGAGACTCACGTTAATTGATGCTGAAACCCACTTCCCTTTCTGTGTGTAGATGTCTATCCATGCCGTGATGACTCCTTTGTCTGTGTTGGTCGTTTGCGGACAAACATCCATTTGTCTTTCAAAGACATGGTGGAGCCATGATTAAAAAGAAAAAAAATAGTTCAACATATTCTTCTCTGTGTACATAATCTAAACTTTTCGTTCTTTGTCGTAAAATCAGACTATAATTTAAGATGACATTTTTCACGACCTCTCATTTACTCAGTTGATCAAACAGTTCCAATCATATTACGTCATATCCACCTGATTGAGGTCTGGCGGCCTTCGGTGAGACTGCAATACCATGTTTGACCAGATTCACTAGATTGTAATTTCTCATATTCTTCCGAGGGGCGCTGTTTCACACTTTTAGGGTCTTTCTTTTTTCTATTTATTTTATTCCTTATTACGAAAGCAAATCACATCAAATCAAAGACATTCTGCAGAAAGCTCTGCAAAAACACAGCGTGTGTATGTATTTTATGGCAGAATGTTTTTATAGTCTATCATTCACCTTTAAAATTCCTAACATCCTGCAGCCTGCATTTTTTAAAAAAAGACAAACATAATATTAGAAAATTAAGATTCCTTATCAATGATTAATCTCAATGTGAAGAACTAAGACACTGAAAATTACCGTTGTTTCAATGGTAGTTTAATTTTAACATTCAACATAAGCGTCAATGATCATCAATCACAAAACAGGTTTTTAAATCTAGAACCTATACAAAGGAAGTGACTGCCTAAAATGATTTTTGTTGTCAATAATTAATGACTGAGGTGTTTTATTCTGTTCACAATGGGAAAAAAAACATTAGGATTCAGATAAGAGGGCAAAAAGAAGGGAGGGGCGGCAGCAGGTAAAGGTATAATGAAAAGCAAAGAACTAAAAACAAAAAAGGAGGGGTGATAGTGAAAATGAACGTTTGGGAGTAAGAGGAAGACATTGCAGAACTGAGAAAAACTGAGAGAAGCGGAGAAAAACAAATTATTTGTGTGTGTGAAAGAAGCAGTACAGAAGGATAAAGGCAAAATCCTAACAAAAGCAGATAAGGATAGTATTGATATGTTGCAAACCTCAAAATCTCAGAAAAAGTGTAGCAGTACTTTGCATCTTTTGTAAACAAAGCAACAATGTATAAAGTAAACAGTACAGTAGTAGTTACATCCTTTCTTTTTTTGTCTTTTTTTTAAATTTTGCTATAACTTTAATAGTGTTAGTTAACAATTATTGTACCATTCAGGAGAAGATACTGTTTCTGCTGTGTTGTAGTTCCTTGGTTGATATCAGATTCCTTCATGAAGATATTTAGATGCAGGAGAACTGAGTCATTACTGAGGAGGCTTGCTGTGATCAGACTGGAGCACTTTGTGTTTTGGTCCACAACTGCAGGGCACTTTTTAATCTCGACCACATAGTCAATATTGAAACTTAAACCATTAATCTCCTTTGTTTTCATTTTAAAACACAGGCCTGCATTTACTTTTCTCCTTTAATTCTAGATGCATTATAGTTCATGGACAATACAAGACCTTGCTACAACGGTGAATGAGGAAATGTGTACTTGTTGCTCCTGCTTTTCACATTCAAAATAAGGCTTTGTGTACTTTCTACAGCACATCATTCACGCTAAAAGAACTGTTGCATCATTAAGGCATCTCCTGTTTGATCTGGTGTTTGGCTACATTTCATAGAACCTTCGAACACAATCTGATTAGGAAAGGGAGAGAGCGATAGTTACATCAGCATAATTTCCTTTGGAAACTAAAGAGGACCATCACAGAATTTTCACTGTGTTGTCATGGAGACAGGTGATAATCAATCACTCAGTAGCAGCTGTTGAAAATCTTGAAGTGACACTTTTGTGCTTCAAAAACACGCACACAAGAGCATGAACTTGTAAGTATGTATTAAAAAAATTTAAAAATTTAAAAATCAGTCATTTTTTTCTGACATGCTTCTTAATTAAGCCTAATAAAGATGACTTTGGTGCACTGAGGGTATTGAAACAGATTCCTGGTCCACTCAAAATTAGGAAAAACAATTAAAACCACTGAAAATGCTGTTTTTGCAGTGTGAACTGTAGTTTAACATATCACTTTGCTGAGCCTATGCTCTCATAGGCTTTAAATCTCAGCAGCTAACAGGTTCAAAATCAATGTAAGGCTGTATTTACAGTAAGATTTCCCCTACTGTTGATTAGAATGTCTGATTTATAATGACCTCAAATGTCTTTCAGATTTTCATTGGTCTGGTGCACAAAAGTAAACTAAGAAAATAAGACAATATCATGTCAAACTGTTAAATCATCTCTATGGAAAGAGTCTTTTCCGTGAACTCACACATGAGAATGATGTCCATTATATAGTGAAGCAGGTTAGCTAGGCACATACAGTTCCCTTTCTGTAGTCTCTAAGAGAGAGGGCAACAAAAGACTGCACCTTTTTCCTTGTTGTGAAGCTCCTTATCTCACATCTCCTCTGTGTCCACAGCCTTTCACATCAGCACTCACATTAACACCATGCAAATACACTTAAAAGATATAAAATTCATTTGGTTAGGGTAAATATTTATATAGATTTACACATACATATAAATTCATATACTTTTAAGGAATGTTAATCTATTTTGCTGTGTACTTTTTTTCTTCTTACAAGGTAGAAAATAACTTTTTATACTATGTAACACATTTTATAATCAACATATTAAAAACAACTCATCAGTCCTTTTATCATCTTAGAAAAAATCCATAATAAAAATAAGTTCTATGTTTCTCACTTATATCTTACAATATATTTTCTCTCTGTCAAAAATCACGCACACATGTCCCATTTTTGTTTTGTTTGTGGCTTCTCTTGGCAACGTATTGGCAGCGGTCAAACAGGATATGGAAACTAATCAGGCAGTGCTGGTGCTCATCAGTGTGGAGCGACAGCCTTGTTGACGTGTAGAATTCACAAAATGGCAGCGGTGAGTGATGCAGTAGAAACAAACAAACTGCTGTGCTGTTACAATGGGCATTTGGAGCAGCCACATTCCAGAGCGGTTTCCATTTCTTCTGAGTACGAGTTGCCATCAGTGCAGCGGAAAACCACCTTTCTCCGTCTGCTTTTGGTGACGCCGCAGCAAACACCAGGGGCTGCTGAAGCCTGGCAGGATTTGGGGCAATCCATATGGGGTATTTTGCTGGTGGATGTGCATGTTCTCATGGCTTGATGGCGCTTCAGCTGCTCCCTCACCATTTCTCCCTGACACTTGAGCTCTGCATGGAGGTGAAGGATACGCATAAAGTAAATGATCTGCATAAGACAAAGAATTATCTCCTGACTTTATCCCTTTCACGCATTTTTTTCAGTTTTACCTGTGTCACAGGTTGGTCCAGTGTAGCCTGGCTGACAATGACAGACTGGCTCGCCTCCCTCTGACACTCGACACTCCCCTCGTCCACAGCGCTGCCCCCTGCAGGATGGAGGCTCCTGCCGTCGGTCACAGTACTGACCCTGGTAGCCTTCATTACACTGACAACTATAAGATTCACCCTTTGGCACACATAGGCCGTGAACACACCTGGAGGAAGTGGAAGGGTAGAGAGAAAGATATACATGATTTGTAATCATTGTTGGTCATCAGTGACCAAAAGCTGTTTCTTATGGGACTTTTGTAGCATTCAAAGGATATATAATCAACAGACGTAGCCATCATTAATCATCCAGTTTCATCGGGCAAAGTGCTGATCTGACTGAGGCCCGTGGACTCAACATGATTATAGGGTAGTGTCTTTTGAATACACCCGCAGACTATATCCATGACCTGATGTCCTTATTAACAGTTTATGGTAGCATGAGAAACATAACAAACAGGTTTTCTATTATTAATATTTTTTCCTGTTAGATATTGGATTTAACTTGTTTGCAGGGAAAACAACATGTCATCCAAATGTGAAATGTCAGCCCAGCTACACATACCATTTGGTTAGATGTAAAAAGTTAGCAAGGTTAAAGACCACTAGTTATATCATTAACAATGTGTTGTCATGTAAAAGTAGGAAGTTACTAAAACTGTTAAATAAAAGTAATAAAAAAGGGACTTTTTTTTCTCTCCAAAATGTTGTGGAATGTAAGTTAAAAGTATATTTGGCCCAGTCTCAGCTGTCTTGGCTCACCTGCTGCCCTGACAGGGATTAGAGGCTGTCACCTCATTACACAAGGCCCCACTGCGTCCTGGAGGACAGTCACAAGTGACCCCCGTTTCCCCTTGCTGTCTGCAAGCACCTTGTGCACACACACTGCAGGAATGACACCCTGCAAGAATGCCATCACCCTGGTGACGGACAAGAAAAAAAGAAAAAAACTTTTTGCAAAGGCAAGATTGGAGGGAATATAACCTGACAGACATTTGAATGTTGTTTTAATTCCACAGCCTTTGTCAATTTTGGGCATCCAGTGTAATTTCTTTGCCAAAATGGATAGCTGTACTTTTCCATGGCTCACAATTCCTTTGTTGAATAAGAAAGGTCTTGAATTGCCTATAACATATTACAATGTGGTTGCAAGTATACACAACTCAATTGCTAATAAAATGTGAACAAATATTTGCTAAAATCAAGCCTTCGTGCGTAATTACCTTGCTTTCAACCCCTTGTGGTCGTCCTCCTCCTGTATATCTAAGACTCAGGTCTTGTGTCTCTCTGTTGATCTGAACATTGTGGATGCAGCCGTTAAAAGTCTGAGGGGAGCGTTCAGGGCCCGGGCGTAGACCTGAGGCCACCACCTGGGATGGTACGCCTAGGAACAAAAAACAAGAAAGAAAAATGTCAAAGGAAGAAGGAAAAATGAGAGTTGAGAAAAAGGAGAGATGGGATAAAAGAATGGGAATGGAAAAAAATGTATAGCATGTTGACAGGAGGGCTGGGACTGCTTGATTAACACACTCTGCTGTCTGTTTTCATTCTCAGTTGGCTCATAGAGAAAGATTCAATGTTCCAGCAAGACTACAGAATCACAGTACTCACTATTGCACAATAACATAACATTTCACTCCAGCAGTCAAGAAAAAAAGACTTACTGTTCTCAGAGGCGTGTCTTGCTCCCTTTTTTAGGGAGTAGTTGAACAAAAACAGTTTTCCACTTCCTCACCACAACCCTTGCAGCGATTTAGTGAGTTTGCATATTTGCATGTTGCTTGGGCTTATGTTTGTATGTATCCATTCATGGCAATCATGTGATCAAAACCACAAAAAAAGCAATAATGGCTAAGAAAAAGTAATGTGCGTGCTCAATACATGCATCTACAAGTGCGTCTGTGTGTGCATACCTCCTATGTAAAGCTGAGTGTTGTGGTCGACAGAGGGCTGGCGTGGTAGCTTCCCCAGGCTCTTTGGGGCACCGTTATCCACCACCAGGCTCAGTGAGCGGTTCTGAATCAACAGCTCGACTGTGTGGAAAAGTCCGTCGTTCACAGACTCAACGCTGTAACAAACACATAGACAGAAGAAAAAGAAGAGATTTTTAGTGTGGTTCCAATTATGATAAATTACTGCTGAAGTCTGTACCAGACGGGAGAGTTAGGAAGGGAAAAAAATTAAAAAAGAACAAACTGGAATTGTCAGACAAAAAGCAGACTAAAAATATTTCAAGTCAAACATTTATTTTCTTTGTTTAGTTGTGTTTGCAAATTGACCAAACTAAATGAAAAATAAATGAAACAAATCTGTGTTGTATTGCTATTCTCAGACATACAGCTGACTTATTACATTCCTGATGCAGTGCTCTTTGGAGGAGATTAAATTGTGACCGCGATCTAGGTTATAGTTTCCTAACATCTAGGTTAAGGGCCCGGAAAGTGTTGTGTAGCACCAAGTGGACTTCTTTCCTCTGAGATTACGCTTTGAGGTGAAACTGGCTGTAAACAATTGAAAATCTGATCTTACTCAGCTTGGACTCTTGTGGTAAAAAAAGAGGCCTTTTTTTTTTTTTCCTAAAGCTGATATATTTTTCAAAGGAATAAATGTTTCCAGTCAACTGAAGTTTGCAATGAATGAGGATCATGACCTTTTGCACCATCTCTGACCCTGAAGAGAGTGTGCATTTGTGTGAGAATGTGTGTGTCTGAGATTCTCCGCTAAGTGGTTTTGCTGGAGGGGTGACAGACAGCTATAGAGACAGTGGTTTGGCAAGGCCGAAAGAAGGGGAGAGAGCAAGAGTGGGAGACAGAGAGGTAGGTGGTGGGGTGGTAAAGTTGACTGTGCCTCCATTCACCCGATTTCTTGCAGAACATCAAAAACAGAAGAGAACAAGAGGAGCTGCTCTTTCCGCTGGTGGTCTGCTGCAGACTCCCACAGCAAAACACCAAGACAACACTCCCCTTTGTCTGCAGTCGCTTACAGGCTAACTAGCTAAAGAGCCTTGAATCAGCTCTGATTGACAGCTGTTTATAAAGTGTTCAGATTACAGTGATGTTACATTAACAGTCAGTGGAGCAGGGCTGTGAGTTCTGGAGGTGGGCCAGTTTGACTTGCAAAGAAAGTGCTGATCATTCAAAAGGAGAAAACCAATGAACAGGGCAGAGCAGGGTTACAACATAGACAAGAACATACTGGAAGGCATTATAGAGTCGAGGCATTATTATGAGCCACTGCTTAACGATAAGTTCTTCCATTTCATTAACCTGTCCAACCAGATCACAGGTAAGAATTGAATCTTTTTATAATTCTCTTGAATTAAAACTTGTAAATGTAAAATTAAGATGAATTTGTTGCAAGTATCAACAATAAGCAACAGCAAAAACCTTGTTTTGGATATCAGTTTTAGCATGTAACTGGCTGTCTAAACTAAAAAAGCTTCCCTGTAGAATCAGCACAGGCACATACACGGTTTCCATTAGGAGCCATGTAACTTAATAATGGGTATAAAGCGATCTAATGACGCCAAGCCAAAATATCATCTACTAGCTCAAAGACTGATTAGCTACAACACAAGCCTCCCCTTTTACCCTTGCTTTGTACGTTATTCCAGCCCCTTTGCTCCCTCATCATATCTCCCTGACCCTTGAGCTCAGCATGAAAAAATTGTTTGCCTAACATAAAGAATTATCTACTGACTTTATACCTTTTTCGTATTTTTTATTTATTAAATCTACTCTGATCCCATTCCATCCCTAATATTATTCTTCAGTCATATGGATTCCCATTTGTCCAGCAAAGCTTCTTTGCTTTTATTAAAAAAAGAAAGTCCCTATTCCCTTTATTCCATGTGCTCAAATGTATGGACTGTGTCCTCAAAGAAGCAGATCACACAGTCAAAATACCATTCTCAATATGATTTGTTTCACAGGAACTTCATTCACTCATTTTCAGGCCCACGCAAGTACGCACACATTGAGCACTGAACTTTTTGTGAGACCAAAGTTCCACCAGGTGGCAGTAGATGCCTTCTGTGTCCAAATCCAAGCAAAGCTGAAGGAGTGTGTGAGTTTGAAGTCTGTCGGCATAAGACCACATTAGTGTTCTGAAGTGGGTACTAACAAGAATCTAAATGAGATATTTGTCTGTTTTTGCATGTTTATTGGTGATTCTGCAAGTTACAATTATGTAAATACAGTTATATAAATTCACATGGTCTTAATCATCTCATAAAAAAATGCAGATTTTTGTCAAAACTTAAGATGGAACAATTCCATTTTTTGATGAAACTGTCATTATGTCTGTGCGTGTCTGTAGAGTGTATATTTTAAGTTCTTTGAAGTTGGCTCTGTTGGCCCAGTGTAAAGCCCATTAAAGATTTCAATAAAAACAAATACAAAGACGCAGCAGATTGTGACTGCCCCTCACCCTTCTACTCATGGTATTCGTACAAACTCACAAGGGATGTCAGTTTCCTGTTAGTCCACAATCCTGAATGAGCACATACACATACAAACCAAGAGGAACTTCCAAAAACCAAAAACTTTTCATATAACTGACTCGAATGCAAGTCCAAAAGTAATTAAAGGCCATTGACTTTACCTCACAATACATAACACTCTTAAATCTGATTATGCACTGTTATCATTTGATTACAGTGTTTGTCAACCCCATTTGCTGGGTTTGTGTGTGTGTGTGCTGGTGTAAGTGTATGTATATTTAAGTCTGTACATACATGATCAGGATTTCTACAACATACTGTATGTGTTTGTTTGCCTTTTTGAGTCTGTTTTGTATCGATGTGCTTGTTTGCAAGTGGGTATACTTCCATATGTGTATGCTTGCACATTTGTGCGTGTAGTGCGTGCAAGTATGCGTGTTGAACTGCCCAATCTGATTATCATGATGCTCAGCAGACAGCCATCCCAGTTCCATATTACCGAGGTAACCTCAATTAGTCATTGCTGAGATGGCAGCTGCAGAACAGAGAGCTACTTTGCTTTTTTCCTTTCCTCTTTTTTAGCTTTCAATAAACCAGCTGGCCAGTTCAGATGAAATTTGTACTTCTCCAGAGTAGATTCATAATGTTTTGATGTAGAGCCCCAAGAATGCCTACTTGTTATTTCAGTCCTCTAAATGTGTAGTATTAACTTGTCTCAATTGACTTTTAGTATTTAAACTTATATTGTTCAAGTGCTTGAGGGTTTTGTGTGTGTTTTGACAACTGCCCTTTGGCTTAAAAGAGCCAGATTCAGGTCAGTCATTCAGTCCCTTTATTCACCTAAATCTGGACATATAAGTCTTTTGGGAAACCTGGATCTCAACAGGAAATGCATGGGAAATATGCAAGGTTATCAGAGGTTGAATATAAATAAATGCTGTGTGGCTGTGAGTTCAATATTTTTCTATTTATTCTAGAGGCCACACAAACTGAATATGTTGGTCTGCTGTGTATGTGTGGCTGGGCACTTGTATATGGGAAACACTGTGTGTTGTTTCTGAACCATGATTGGTTTTGGCACAAAAAGATAAAAGAAAGCAAAACAAGGGAAAAACAATCAAATGAAGAAAAAAAAGAGGGAAAAAATATTTCCCACCTTGAATAATAAACACATAACAAGAAATGCTTGTTTTTCCATAAGGACACTGTATGCAGCATTTTCTGCACCCTCAGGGCTAATGAGTAGTCACTTTGCTTCAGTGTCTGCAGAATTTTAACCTATGTTTCTTAAAATGACCCAAGAAATTCAGAGGAATGGATCTGTGACCTATTTGTTGATGTCACCAGCAAACTGTTTGAATGTGTTTGTCTAGATGTAAAAAAGATCAGCTCCTTGCAAATAATAGTTTGTTTGAAACAAGGTCCTACTGGCATTCTGTAACAAAAGCACATTTTTTGATAATATAATCTATAAAATATATATATTATTGTTACACACTCTTATTATTATTTACAGACTTTAAATAATCTCTTCCTCTCCTACAGGAATCAGCTCTGGATAATTTCCCTTTATTCAATTCTCCATCATTGTTCTTTCCCATGCATCCTCTTTCATTGCTTTGTCTCCTCTCTGTCCAGTCATCCATCTCTCTATTATTTTTGTCTGCTGCATCTACCTTTCTTTATCAACCCTTTCATGCATAAATCAACCACTGCCTCTCTTGTCACGGTCTATGTTCTGTTCCAAGTCTTGTCTCGTCATTTCCTGTTTTATTTTGAAAGCACTGACTTTCCCCTCTCGTTTCAGGTATCTTACCCTTCCACCTGTTCCCCTTGGTCCCGCCTGTGTTCAAATAATCTGCGTTTCCCTTGTCTTGTGCCAGTATGTTGTCTCTGTCCGAGCTGCATTAGCAGCCCTTCGTCTTGTTCCACGAGCCTGCAGTGAGCAATCCTCCTGCAGTGCTTTCTTGTTTTGTAATTTATTCTTACCCATAGCCTTAGTTTATTTATTAACACGGTAAGTTTCATAGCTTTGTTTTTTTGTGTGGTTTTTCGTTGTTACCATTCACAGTCGCCTCCGTTAAAGGAGAGGCTTGAGATGTCAAAGTTCATAGAACCTCTGTTTTGTTAAGAACGCGTCTTTTGTTTTATTCCGCCTCGTTTTTAGAGCGCGTGTTTGTTTTGTTTAGTATTCATAGCTTTTATGAGTTTTATGTTTGTAATTTTCATAGCTGCGCTCTTCCTCCGCTTAGTTATTGAGGAGAGCGCTTAGGTTTTTTTAGCCGTTTTCTTTTGCGCTGCCAGGAGATCGCCCTGCATTGCTGTGCTTTGTGTGCTGCATTTAAATATTAAAAAGCCTCTTGGAACCCATACGACCCTGCATCTGTGTCCTGAGTCCCCTGGTAAACTGACATCCCTCTCCCTGTCGCTTGCTGACGAATAACAGTGGACCTGCTCTCTTTGACCTGATGGGAGATTAGTGTGACATTTAATAAAGGGCACCACATTAATACACAACAAACACACACTCTGTATTCTCCTTCCCCACACACACCCCACACACAAATGTTCATTTAACACCAGGCATGCATAACGTCTTTCATCTGTTGCTAATGAGGGCACAGTGAAGGACTTGCACACCTTCTCCTGTCTCTCATTCTGTCACCTCCCTCTTCCCCTTATTCACATTATTTTGGATTTGCCTTTTTCATCCATTAGTCTTTTCTTTCTTTTTTAAACCTCTAGTTTTTGCTCTCTGTTTTCATGTCATCTGGACACTTTTGCATGTGAGCACCTAAGTGTCGTACAATAGCTTCATATCCGTACTTGAGTCTTGCACAATGTATGAACATATGTGTGTACCTGAGATTGCACCAAAACATTGCAGGCCCAGAGCAAAGAACTGCTTACGTTGGAGGCTGAGGGTGGGATTATGGAGGCCAACCAGATTAACTAAAATGTTGTTACTGCCGTGTTTAAAAATCCAGAGCCAGTGTGGCGTTTGATCTACTAAATTCAAGAAAGAACAATAAAAAACTGAGCTGCGAACTGGACATCAAGTCAAAGCAGTGGAAGCAGATTGGCTCACTGTTCATCTCATTCCCCTGCTGTTTAATGTTTTATGTCGCCAGTCACATCTGTGAACTCTGCCAAATGCACAGTGTTTGCAGCTACATTTACCAACATCTGTCAGGTGTTTTAAAAAGTCTACTGGTGTTTATAGATCCTGCTGGAAACGTGTGTTACTCCCACTTACAGGTTAGTGGTTGATGAAAAATCAGTTGACATTGTAGAAAAATTTCACCAACTGTGGCTCTGTAGTGGCTCTCTTGCTGTGAAAAGCAAACCAATTATTCACTTGAACCAACTAAAAAGTAACTCTAGACCCCAGCACTGGAACCACTTTGGTAAAAAACTGGTAGAAATGTATCCATTGGAAGGAGACATTACAGATGCAGTCAATTTAGCATCACCAATTAACCATACATGCAGGTTTTGGACTACTGGAGAAAGCTGGAATATCCTGAGAAAACCAGCGTAGGGACAGGGAGAACATATAAAATCTAGACCGAAAGAATGGTTCCCATAGTTAAGACTCAAACCAGGAGCCATCTGCCACACACCACTGTGCAGCCCACACTCAAATATGTGTATAAATAAGTGTATAATCTTGCCATTTGTCTATACTTCAAGGCTACATAAGGTACAATTGTATAACCTAAGTAGTCAGTGATGATTTTCTACCTTTAAAACCGAACAAAGGTCCACAGTATTAACTTTAACGGATTATCTTCTGTATATTGCCGGTTACTTTCCTGAAAACAGTACCTTTGGGTACAGAAATACAATCCTTATTTCTCCATGTGTGTGGACAGTGCCATGTTTAAGATGTGCCAGAAATGCTGTGCACAGATTGTTGCCATTCTCAGAAGTATCAGTTCAATAGTGGGCAGGGTGTTCTGCTCTGTCTGCCGAACCATCTGTTTTGAGTAAGTGTGCAATGTATTTACAAATTAGAGCATATAAGATTTTCAATAGTCATGCAATCAAAGATGGTGGATTCAAAGTATAACATGTGGTAAAATGAGTCTCAGGATTGGCAATGGGCTTTGTTTCCTCCAAATTGCTAATGCTAAACATAACTTTGCGAAGGACTAGGCATTATGCTCAGCCATGACTTGTATCGTGACTCTATGTATCTTTGTATATTTATCTTACTTTCAATCCTTTTGTTGTCTGTAATTGCATCATCCAGCATGAAACATTCTATCCCCCCCCCCCATTTGCTACTGTACACTTTCTCAATTTCCGCCTTCTCCGTTTTCACCTTCACACTATCCTTCTCCACTTCTTTCTTGTGCCGTACCTATCAGTCAGTCAGTTTGTCTCCCTTGCAGGCGTGGCCCACATCACCTTAACAAAACCCGACAGGGATAATTCCCTAACTCAGTCTGTGGTTTACTTTTCTCCTCTCTTCTTTCACCTCTTTCACTCCATCCCTCTCTTATCCCTGGGTCCCTTCTCTTCCATCTGGCTGTTCAACCACATTTCATGGTCTTTTCATTTTGACTGCTTCTATTTATCAGTTTTATTCCATCTCAAGCAATGCATTCTACCCAGTTATCTGTTGATTGTGTTGTCTGGGATTTTATTTATGCTATTTGTTCAGGTTCACTCCATCTAACTGTCTTTTTGTTTCCCTCAGATTAACCCTTTTAGCTGATCTGTCTCGCGCTCTGTATCCATTTCTTCCTTTGACTGTCCTTTTCTCTCACTTACTCAACCCTTTCAACCTTCCCACCCTATCTGTGCCTGGGCACAACTCAATTCATCCTATCATTTCCATTCTTTCATTCAATCCCTTCCTCTTGTTTTTTCTTGCCTTTTCCAGAATGTATTGCATTGTGAACACTTACAAACATTCAGAACAAGGTCATACTGAGGGCGTGGCTCTTAGATTCTGACCAAAATACCATATAAACAAGCCTAATCCCTAAGAAAAAAAACAGAATAGCACCACATAAATGGACAACAAAAGACAACAAAAATCTAAAGCACACAGAAAACTAGAGAAACTTGACGGGTAGCAAATTATTCTTATAACCAACAAACTTTCTGTCTCAGCTGTAGGGCTGCAGCTGAACTAAGCTATGGAAAATAATCTAATCTGCCTGGTGTAGTTTTGTCTAAATCTTTTATTTTTAATGATAAACTGCAATCAACATACATTTAAACTTTACTACAGAGGGTGTAGAAAAAAGATATCTATCAATGCAAGAGTTATGAAAAACTACTACTGGAACACTCTCTAGGTATAATGCTGACATCATGTCAAATTCACTGCTTGGAGAATAAACAGACATAAATGATCCCACTAAAGCCCAGAATATATATTTATGCATCTACGTGGCACAGACTGAGTACAGGAGTAACACAGACAAAGCAAAGTGCATGTGCAGATCGGATTTGTTAACAAACACGTTTTTGTAGGCAGACACCAAATGTGGGATAAACAGAACCACATGGATGTCTGTTGTCTATGTCTATTTTGTATGGTCCTTAACAATTTAAAACGGCCATATTAAACTGTTACCAGCATGAAAAGACTATAATTTCTGGCCTGAATGTAAGGGGTGACGTATATGGACGCACTAACACATATTACTTTTATTTGACAAAACCATGGCAATTTGTTTAATTGTGACACAAGGATAAAAGGATAAAACTGTTGCACACAGTAAAATAACAGAATTTACAATATATGGGAATTTAGCTGTGGGTGGGTGATTTTTAACACAAATGTTGAAACTGCGCTTACCAATAAAGCTATGGTTCAAATAAGTTATTTTCTGAATAACTGATGCAGAGACTATATTGTTTTTTCAGCAGAAAATAGTGTCCTAAAAATCTTTCTCTCGCATATCTATGAGTTTTGTAATTGGATGTAATGTCTCAATCCTAAAGTCAAACCTATTAGGGACTTGCTGCCTAACATCATAAGAAACAGTATGACACAAATTAAAAGAAAACCATTAATAGTGCAAGAATAGAAAAACTAAAGAACTCATATCTCTCTCTTCAACCTTCCTCTCTCCATCACACTAAGATTTGTCTGCTAGGAGGTTGAATAAAATTTGTTAAACTTGTAAGAAGTTTGGCATAGATTCTTTCTTTTCATAATTTGAAGATTTAGTCGTATAAGTCAAAATAGATTTTGAACCTGATGTTAATTAAAATGTCCAAAATCACAGTACAAATTGTCCCTCTAGTTTTCTCTATTTTTTCAAATTATGTTGGAATGATTTACTTGTACTAATACACGTAACTGTTTTACATGTTGCATTTGCTACACAGGCAACATCATTTCAGTAAGTGCTTGCATTAGGACTTAAATATCCCTTGAGGTAAGATGGCATTTAGTCTTGTATTACACATCCCTCCCACATATCTTTACCTCTTTCTTCATACTACAGACGTGGTAGAAAGAAACAGACAGAATCAATAGGAGGCGGTAAACTCGCTCTGCTTTACCGCAAAGGCACCTGTCCTTTTTTTTCAAAGGCTCTTTTCTTTTTGTCATTTCTACATAATTTGATTCCCCTTCAGCCAGTTTTGTGCACTCATAGTAGTATGAACCGTTGCTCTTTTATTACTGCATTTTTTGTAAATCTGCTTCACTGAACTTTCTGAGCTGTGTATAAAATGTATTCTTTGAATAATTAAAACACTACTGCACCTCTTTGCCACTTCTGCACCTCTGTAACCTGTAACCTCTGTAACTATGCAGTAGGTGGAGTTATGCACTGAACTGCAGGTAAGCTTACATCTAATGTCAAATAATGTCTATCCTGTAATGGCTTACTACTGATTTATGGCTTATAATTTTTTGCAGAGTGGGCATCAAATGACTGTTGACATTGTGGTAAAGGGTGTGTATTATTCAAACAAGCTTAGGAGTTTGGGTTAGGACTAGTGATAACCATTTGTGTGATCCATCTTTGCATACTGTACACATATATATGCTTGTTAGAAAGTGTGATGTTTGTTATTCTTGTTTCGTTTGTATGCCACATATGACAACATCTCTTCACATACTGCATAAAACCCTGTTTTTTCTCCAGGAAGCAACTGAAAGCATTCTCATGCTTTTTTATGAAATACGTTGGTGGTTTGCATGGTTTACCAAGACATTCTACAAAACTGTGAATGTATCTTATTTTATAAAATAAAAAGTATTTTACTGAATCATGTACTAAATGTATGCTTTTGTTTAAACTGTTTAAAGATTCATGTAAAGAAAGTTTTTTTTTTAACCCGGGGATGTAACTGTTTAGTTAGGATTTTTCTGCGTTATTGTTTGATTTCTCTGAGGAAAAAGCTCTGATAGTTATCTGTTACTATGCGTGTGTGTGTGAGTGAGTGTGTGTGAGAGAGAGAACGAAAAACCCAAAGATTGAACAAAGGATTTATGGAGCCAAATCGGCCCCCACGGAAAAGTCCATGGATGCTTGGAACCTTCAGTTGTTGGTATGTGTGTGCTATATGCACACACTCTTTTTAAGCACCCTTGCACTGCTTTGAAACTCTGTTACGTTTCAGTCTTGCAAATGTTCTAAAGTAAAGCAACTTCCTTCAGTGAATACAAATATTTCATGGTCTACTGATTGAATGAATGCTTTTGTTTGGGTAATCTATGCTGAAGGTTCTTCATCAAATTGCATTTTTAATGCACTTCTCTATACTTCTATTTACTGTAGTGGTGAGTAGGTATGTGTATGTGCATTTTCATTTTCTAAGTGTACTTAAATTGCCTCAAACCTCATCATCAGCTAAATACTATGTGCAATTAATTTACTTAATCAGGAAAATGTGCTAATTCTAAAAGAAACTCTAATGAGTAAATGACCTGTTGAGCTGAGAGATGGAGGAGTGAGAAGGTTGATTGAAATTTGTCAAAGTTTAAGTTAGATCAAGACAGTCATACAGGTTTACCAAATTAATGTGACAAATCATAATTCAATGTAAGTTTTTTTGCATGTGAGGGTGCACTTTTTACTGGTGTGTTTGTCTTACCTGTACACAGTGGTTGGTGGGTAGTTGGCGATGTCATAAATCAGTCGAATGTGTCCCTGATAAAGCTCCAGTGCCAGGGGGTCGTGGTCTTCTTTGTACAACAAAATACCATTGTCTTTATCTGTAGCCACCTAAAGTTTTGAAAAAAAAACCATAGTCATATCAACATTGCTGAATGTCCTCAGATAGATTAATTTTTTTGGTTAACAATCTTAGTTTTATACGCAGATAAAAAGGGTTTTCTTAAGTTATACTCCATAAACAAGTTCTATTGTAAATGCACATTCGGAGTATGACTAAATTAAATTAATATTTAATACATTAGGCTTAAAAATCTAGCAACCATACAGTTTTTGCCTCAAAAGATCACCTGAGTTAGTTTTGATACTCTGATCAGTGACAACATCAAAACCTCTCGCTTAGTATTGTGTAGGTCTCTATTACGTCATAAAAACAGCCCAGTCCTTAATTTTGCTCAAACTCTGTTGTGTGCCATTGAAAATGAGATCACAGACCCAGTAGCACTTTCAAATCCACAGTCTTCAGCTGTCGTTTTGAAAATTGAAATAGGAACTCTGGGCCGGGCCTTTTCCAGGATGCTAGATTAGGATTAGGTTAGTGTGGAGGCCTTGTCAATGCCTTAGGCTCTTTTTTGTTCTCCTGAACAGTTTTTGTTGCGTGGAAAGACACACGTCTTGTAGGGAAGCCTGCTATGTTCAGGTATTGCTGCTCCCATAATACAACAGCCTTTTTCACACTGCACATTCAAAGCAGGACTAAATGTGTCCTGTTTGTAAGGTACAGAGCTGAGATCAACATGTGTGTGTCGGCAGCTAAGGCTGGAGTTTAAGCAAGTGCTACAAGTAAAAAAAAAATGTAAATGATTGTCAGGACCGCAAAGATTTACTTCAATTAATATGCTATTCAGTATATGTATGAATAAAATTAAATAACTAAAAAAAAAGACTTTTCATTCAATGCTATGTCATACAGTCAAAACCGTGAAGAACGATAATTCAGTTCCACCATACATGTGCCTATAGAAGGTGAATTGACCCCTTTTCTCAAAGAAACACTTGACATGTCACACTTGCTCGGCTGCTCTGCTAAGCGCTAACTAACTAGCAAGTGGAAATGGGGCCACGGGGCCAAGCACTTAACACTCTGGCATCAATAGAGCATAGCCAAGTCAACACCTGCTAACAAGCTGCTGGAAAAAAAAAACGGAGGGAGAGATGTAAGAAACAAAGAGAGGGAGGAAAAGAGAGGAAGTGTGTGAGATACAGAAAAGTAGGTGAAGAAAAAAATAGAATGCAGACTGAGAAAAGAAAGGAGAGGAGTTCAAGAAAAAGAATGAAAGTAACTGTGATTTATGAAGTGTTGTGGCCCCTTTTTCCTTTTTTTCAGTTCTATTTCATTTTCTCCATCTTGCCTCTGAGTCAGGGCCTCCTGGTAGAGTTTTAACAACCTTGGCACTGACATTGAAAGCTTGTGGCAAGAGCACATACACGCACACACATACACGCACAAATCCTCACACGGATCCAAACAGGTGGTAAATTTCAATTAGACCAGTCTCCTTTTTGTTGTTTCTCCAGTTACACTCTCCTTTCCAGAAGGAAGAAAATATGTCTCTATTAGGATCCAACTCTCAGGTGTCCAGAAAATATGGTCTGTTTCAATCACCATGTGTATGTGTGTGCGTGTGCGTGTGTCTGCGCACAAAGGCACAAGTGCTCAGTGGACCATGGTAACAGAGGGTGTAGCAGACATTTGCTTTGCATCACACAGTTCTATTGGTTTAATCTGAATGACTTCTCAAGCAGCCAAACATGCTCTCCAAAAAGTTCTACAGAATGTGTATTTTAAAATGTTAATATGCAATACAAGATACACTGTAGGAGACCTTTCTGAAGCAGGATATCAAAGAGATTTATATAAATGTCTCCATATATATATATATATATATATATATATATAGAGAGAGAGAGAGAGAGAGAGATACACCTGTTGAACACTGAACTTCTACCCTTTGTTAACCCAACTTGCATTGCAACCAGAGGTTAGAGGTTAACCATACCTGTAATGAAATATGTGCAGTTGGACGCAGTTTTGCGCCTGGCAGCTCCACGTACCCATCGCGACCCAGGAAGTGAACAGTGGCTATCTTGTCACATTTATTACCATAGAAACCAGGCATGCAGCGGCAGATGGGCTCCCCAGCAACCACCAGGCACTGGGCGCCGTTCTGGCAATCAGATTGGTCGCAGGGGCTGGTCTGCAGCAAGATCATTGGCGGAGGGTTCTCACAGAAGAGCCCACTGGGAGAGAAGTAGATTAAACAGTAGATGACTTATTCATAAAGCTGTAATTGGGTTATTTGTTGTGCTTGTAGCCGCTGATAAAACTTGTTAAGTACTTGAACTGTTATTTGTCTCATTGCATTACATATGGAAATTGCACTGGTGAAGTTGGAAAGGTAATCTCCCTGAAGGAAAAGGACACATTTTATCAGCATGGCAGTAAACAGATTCAGTTCATCCACTTGTTTCCCTTTGGGTCTTCTTCCTTCTGTAAGACCCTGAAATTTTCTTTTGAATTTATCCCAACAGTATTTTTTCTCATGTCTGTCTCCCTTTTTTCGATGAGTCTCTTGCATACTTATGACTTTCACTCTCCCTTTTTCAAATTTCTGTCCCTTGTGATGAATTTGTGTCGCTCTTGCCAACAGTCTCGACTATAATTAACCACATGGTGCTGCATCTGCTGCACACATACACAAACACACACATGCACTCAGTGGGTCGAAACAGTCAAGTGTCTGATTATGAAGAGCCATCTGCATTGTCCTTCCAGTCTGGCTCCGCAGAGCTTAACTATGTTTGTATCTGAGCTGTTTCCATGCCTCTCACCTGAAACCCTCTTTACAGACGCAGGTATAGCCGTTGACAGCATCCACACACTCTGCGCCGTGTTGACATTTATTCTCCAAACAGTCATTATAGTCCTGCTCACAGCGTTGACCCACATAGCCTGGTAAACACTCGCACCTGGAGTGACAGGGAAATATGGATTTGATTATTGTAACAGGACTTTATATGGAGAAGATCCTTTAGGAATGTGCACTTAAAAATATATACAGTAATTAGTAGTTCCCATTGGTAGTTTGTATATAAAAATCAATATTGCCACTCTTATTGTCATGTTTTGAAGTTTAACATTTGGTCGTCCCTATCTTGGAATTTTGACATGTTGCTGTTTTTATTAGCCAGACATGCACACGGACAACTGCGGGCACCATTAAACTCAACTCCTTCTCAGTTGTGAACTGGGAAATTAGCCAAACAAACCAAAAACCATTCTTATGTCATAAGACAATTTACTTGATCATTTCCAATGTGAAGTTGGGCATCTAAACTTGGAGTTTTATACGGGACTGAATCACTTTAGGAGCCAGCCTCATAAGGCCATGGGAGGAACTGCCATTATTAACATTTGTATTGGTTTTATTTTGCAGCCTCAGACGTTGCTACTTGGTTGAAAATGCCTCACAGTATTTAGAAACTTTGTCAAACCCAATAAGTTTAAGAGAAGATTTTCTCCTTCCTTTAGGCAGCTGTGAATGAATACACAAAGATTACCTTGTATTAGATTGCATTAAATTAGCAGACACTTATCCAAAGCAGCCTATGTGAGGAACTCATTGGGAGACAATGTGGGATTCAATAAATAGCCCAAGAAAACTTTAAAAAATGTAGACTGAGGAGGTTGGGGATCAATGACTAACTGTTGAAGGATGACCACTGAACCTTGTGAGCTATAGCCACCTGGAAAAATATTCCACTAATATTGGATATCTTGAAGAGAAGTAGATCAGTAGGGATAGTACACCTGCTGTACATACTGACAGGAGGCACCCAGATCACTATGAAACAATTTTCTGTTTTTCAGCAATGAAGCTTTTTCTTTGAAAGCATGATATTTTAGTCAACACAAGGCTTCAATGGAAAAGTTTACTAAGGTTTTGTCAAAAGGTGACACAGAAACCTCAAGGTTTCGGATGTAATATAAGATTCTCTTAACCAAAAATATACCGAATCATTTATATATTTTTATACAGGCCCTACATACGCACAGTACAAACACAGTGCTTGTCAAAAGGTTGACCGGTATTGTATGGTACACACCTTATTCTATTTCAGTGCCCATTCAGATGTCTGTATTTATGTGGATTTGCCTGAAGGAAGTAATGTTTCATCTTGTGCCACATAGCTTTGAATATGTTTTACTTCACAGTTCCCATCACTTTTACAGAGATGTGACCTCAAATCTTATAGCTGCCTTCCTCTAGAGTGGTAGCTGCTCACCTGTAACTCCGGCCAACATGGACGCACTTGGAGTCGTGTTGACAGGGGTCGAAACCACTGAGACAAGGGTCAACCACCTCCTCACACAGGTCCCCTGGTGACAACAAAAGAAAATATAAAATAATTAAAAAGTCAGCATGTAATGCTAAATCAAGAACTAAGTTGGTTTTACATTAATTTCTGCATCATGTCAGTGCCAAGTCTTGTATTTTCTTTAACCTGCATAACAGAAACGCAGAACACCTTCTCACATACACTATTGTTGGCTTCAAATAACAGCAGCAAAAAAGAACATTGAACTGGGTTGGAAAAAGGTCATTTATATATATGTATATCTCATTTAAGACCTCACATCTGCGCAAACAGACACAGAAAACAGCGCTATCATTTTTTTCTTAGAGTTGATGGAGAAGTGGTTAATCAGCGGTGTTACAGCAGTGGCTGCCTAAAGATGTACACAAGCACACACTCACATGCTCAAAGGGTGAGAAGGGTTAACAGTGTGATAAAAACAGTAGTTGAAGTTGGTCATAAGAAGGAAGAGGGGATTGAGAAAGGTCAAGCGCACTTCCATTGTTCTCTGCCTGCTTTAATCTAATCCTGGTGCCGAGCTCCCACCCCATCTGTCTCCAAAACTCTCTTCTTAAGTCTCGCTGGTCTGAGCTGCAGTTTACTCGTCATGTGAAATTCTTTTGGCTGCACATACACAACAGTGCATTGTGAAAGAAAAGTTTGTTCCCAAAACAAATTATTTCACACATCAGGCAAATGATCAAATTACCTAAAACGCTTGTGATGACTAACAAACTAGACAGAGACATTATCAGAAGAAGATAAACGTGTTAAATGCGATTTACCCAGTGGACTTAAAACTTTTCCAACTGTGAGACACTTTTTAATGAAGGCTGTTTGTATAGTAGGATTAGTGTCCCCAAAGATTTAAAGTATGCAACAGATTCACCAAGTAAAGTTTGTCAGTCTTAAGGTAAGAAGCAACAAGCTGTTGTTTTCAACTAATCGACACATCTAGTCCCAGAGCAGTGGAAAGAATATGATAAAAATACAAGTTTTACGTGTTTATTTTACTACAATTAGTCTGGTAGGCATATGTTAAAATGAGCAGTAAGAAAAGTCTCATTTACACATTTAAACAGAACATCTCAGAATACAATAAAATAAATTTCAGTACAGAAAAAGTAAACTTCTGTCTTGAAAAAATCTGTGGTTATATGTATTCTTTTAACCAATAAATTGAGATTTCAAGTAAAAAAGTTAGAAAATGTGTTTTTCTCATATGAGGCTTTTTACTCATGCTCTGAATCAGGAAACTCAACTTCAGCAGCCTGTACGCACAGGTTATAAAGAATATCAAACCTTCCAGTTTAATTTCTGCCCACATTCTTCTTGATTCATAGCATGTTATTTTTCCTAAATATCTGAAGAGTTTGAATGTTTTCTGGCTATGTGTATGCAGTGATAACAGGTTGGCATTATAATATGAGTATAATAATTGTGTAGGGCCACACTCAAAGGTTTACTTTTACCATAAGTACAGACAAAAAAAATATTGATACCATAGCTAATGTACCATGGTAATCTAAGTGATTATCATAATGACCCTTTATATAAAAAGCAGGCATGTTTTTTGGAATGGGGACATATAACTGGTCCAGTAAAATACATTTTAAGAAAGACTATTGGTTGCAAAGTCAGGAAATGTATTATGTATCTTGCAATAGTCCTTTTGACAAATTCATTGACTCATAACTGAACTGAGATTTGAGTATTTAAATTAGATTAATCTTAAAATTTGTGTTGTCTTGAAATTAAAATGATGAAGTTGCACACAAGATACCTTTCTCATAAACTAACAGGCAGCCTGACATATCATTTGTTGAACACTTTGTAAAAACCTTAAATCAGCTTTCAAATGTCTTTTGACATTAAATCTTTGTGGTGTAAATATGATGTGACAGTCCTGGATGCTGAGTTTGGAGAAACCAGGGTATTCGGTGAAGGACTGTCTTCTTAACGTGACACCTGATGATTATGCTGTGGTTCATTGAGCTCTGTGGAGGTTCAGAGCCAAAAGAACCAGCTGTGTGTGTCTCTGTGTGTGCAAAAGCTGTATGTGGTAAGGTAGCTGGCAGGGAGTGAGGATACTCAGAGCCAACAATGTTAATGACTGGTGTGTGTGCTGGTGAGTGTGTCTGTGTATATTGACTGAGGTCCAGTGTTAGAGGGTACCTGTGTGTGTGTATATTGGAGGATACCAGCACAGACAGAAAAACCTGACTTCCCAGTCAGCAATTTAGCTCCTACTTGCTGAATTCTTCAAGTTGGTTCTATTTCTCTCTTTTACTGCGACTGGCCTTTATCAGCCCCTTGTTTGCCCTTTCCCTCAGTCTGTCTATTCCCACCCCCCCCCAAGAACACAGTCCCTCTTCACTGTTTTACGGTTACACTCAGTCTGTCTTCCTCTTTCTCTCCAGTGTGATTGCTCTTTAAACCTCCTGCAGGAACAGTTTCAGGTCACTGCAGAGAAGGTGTCCCATTACAAACTTACCATCCAGTAAAGAAGAAAATAAGATTTTGTATGTGTGTGTACGTGTAGAGACTCAGTGACCCTTGTAGACTGTCAGGGGGAAAAAAATATGGGGTTTCAAGAATGTGTTGGTGTGTATGTGTGTGTCTACCTGTGTAGTTTGGTGGACAGACACAGGTGTAATTGTTGACACCATCAATGCAGGTGGAGTTGTTTTCACAGTCGTTGTCTTCACAGTCATCTGGATTTATCTCACAACGCTGACCCTCGAAACCAGGTGGACACACACAGCTACAGACAAAGACACAGAAAATGTGCTTTATTAGATCATGATTAGGCCAGATCTGAGCATACACCCCGACAGAGCATCTTGAACGATCAAGATATGATCAAGCAGCCAAATCAATCATCTGCTCAACCACACTCCAGCTTAGACTATCCTAGACTAGATAGCTTCCCGGGAAAGAATGTTTTCATGTGAGAATTCATCCATACAGTGCTAATACTTACACACAACTCAACCTACAGCACATCTACATTTAGTGCCCCAACTGGGGCACATTTTCATGACTCCTTTTCCAGCAGAAATTAAATTTGAACATTGCCGTGTTTTAACTATCCCTCCAGCACACTATAAACCTAACAATCTGCACAAGATTTAGGGAGCATGAGTCCTCAGTTTTAATCTCTGTTATCTAAAGTCAAAATTCCTAAAGCTTACAGTACAATTCATAATTAAACACCCACCAAGAGTGTGAGTGTTTTGTGTGGGTAAAAAGGAAATTAAAATTCACTGGATGCTGCCGACCAGTATCTCCCACAAAGAATCCTCAAAGTCTCTTCGGTTTCTCTCCCACACCTTTCCCCTCTCCCACCAGACCTTGATCTTTCTGGCCTTTGCATTTCAGTCAAGTTTACTCCTTGTAAAAGAGCACAAAATGGAACACTATCTTTAAGTGAAGATCATGGTAAGACCTCCCCTTCACACACACATACAAACATATCCGACCATTCAGCAACTTGCATCATCTCATGAATTTTTATTCTTCTACTGTATAATACTCCCACACATTATTGAGTTGAGTTACTTTTATCGGATGTGGAGACTTTTACAGTGAGAACACCCAAACCCAATAACAGAGAGAAAAGTCACTTCGCAACAAGTGAGTCGAATATTTCAACCCACTCAGAAACACTCACCCTTGTTAATGATACAGTAGTTTTTGTTCAGTCTTGCAACCAAAAAAAAAGAAAGTCTATTTTGTAGTTTTCATTTATTTTGTTGATCTGACTCTACTTATCAAACTCTGCTGCCTCACAGACATTTTCTCCCACCAACTCTTATCTTCATTCTACCTTCCCACACATATGATAGCCATTGGTTATCCCCACTCTGTCTGTCTGACAGTTTGGATTCACTTAAAGCTGCATTCTGACTTTTTAATGTCAAGGGGGCAGAATGATTGCAAAACTAATATGGTGTCTGAGATCCAAAGAACATTGTTGAAGCAGTTCAGAGAGCACAATAAATGGTGATAGTCCAGCATTCATAGCCACACTGGTACTTTGCATCTTACAGGAGCACAAGAGCAGGCACATGACCCTTTTATTTAATTTAGTAGATACAATTCTTATTGCTCACTTAGTAAATGTAGCCTTATACCAAATTCCCTTCATTAACTCATCAAAATTGTACTCAATTTTGTACTTAGCAAAGGGGTAATTCGTCTGAAATCTTCAGTGACTAGAAAGGAGTGAATAGACCAATATGAGAGAATTAAGGTATAAAGATTAGAAATGACAGGAAAGTGAGAGGAAGAGTAATATAGAAGCAAAATAAAAAGATATCAAATGTGCTCACGAGAAATAAAAAATAAATAAAAATGAGAAAACCACCGCAGGAACTGACACAGTCAGAGAGCACAGGTCCACCAATCAAATCCCTGTCTTGACATTTAAATCATATAGTTTGACAAATGAGCCTCTTCTACGAACTAATCTAATTGGACTTATCAAATATCCCCCAACTGATTACATAACATGCTAAAATGTCAAAGGGGCCTGGTTTTGTTCTCCTTCTGAGTCTCCCCTCTCAGTCTGAGTCTCTCAGAAGCATCTACCTGTATTAGTATTACCATTAAAACCAGCAAAGGGTAAAGAGACCTATAATAGCATTACCATGCTACCATGTTAAAGGCCAGACTCAAATCAAAGCTTTTCAAAGGGCAAAGGCCTTGTTAAGAAGGTTGAGAGGTAGAGGAATCTGGTAGATATTAATAACAATTCTTTCAATTACAAATGCTGTTTGTCAGAAACCTTAGACAAAGGGACTCTTTACAACGACCCTAATTACCCAGACAGGCACATTCACATATTGTATATATGGGAAACAGGGGGGCTGAATTTGATTGATTTCTTTTAAATAAATTAAATTCAACTGGTAAGGCTGTCTCCCTGGCTCTTAGTAGACTTTTAAAGAATACAAATTGTTTTTTCGATGTGGTTTGGTTTAATCTAATGGCAAAAATATTTTGTCAAAAATGCACCAATGCATGTCTTTTTAACCATGGTCTATTTATCTCATTTTCTAATAATTGTTGAACATTTGAATTGTTTTTGGTTTGTGGTCTGTTCCCACTTAAGTTTTAAAGTCTTAAAGATTCAAGTCTTTGTACAAATGTAACCTTGACACTCATGGGATTATATACGATATGATTGGCAGTTAAACACATTTAAGTTTTAGAGTATTTAAGTAAGCCAGAGCTGAAAAACAAGTTTGAAATCCTGGATGAGCTGGGAGAAGTTATGCTGTGAAACGAGGCTCTTGACCCCTGATGTTTCCAGTGAAGCTGCTCTGCAGCTAGGAGTCAAACACTGCTATTGTGTTAGGCAGCTCCCATGTGTGAATGTGAGAAACTGTGAGAATGTGAAACAGAGACTGTCCTGGAAAATAGCTAGCCTTTTCCTTGTGCTCAATTCATGTGAACGTTGGTGAATCGTATGGATTTATACCATTAAAATCTTAAATAACAAAAATGTCCTGGTCTAAAGATTAAATATAAGCACACATGTAATCATATCAATTTGGTTAACCTCGCAACATTGAAGAAAAAATGTCATGTAAAGATTCATTCAGTCCTGCAATTTTACTGTTTTAGTTTAAAAATATAAAATATAATTTAAAGACAAGCAAACCTTCTCCACATTGTTTGTTCAATGTCTACAAATGAAAACATTAACATGAACAATGACAGAAGATTAAAGAATCTTAAGGAGGGGTTTAGGGGAAAGTGAAAAAGCTTAAATACTTAATGAGCAACCTAAAAGGGGATTTCTTCTTTTCCCCTCTACCCTCTTACTGTCTAGACCCCCACGTTACAACACACACGGAGGCAGGAAAGCACATCATAGGGTCAAATTAAGTTTTTAACTGGGGTAATGCATTGTTCAGTGAAGCAAGACTATCCACTCTAATCACACTGTCGATACTTCTGTAAGCCAAGTAAAGTAAATGTTCCTTTTAGATGAGAAAACAGGATGAGGTTCACAAATAAAAAAGGATTCCCAAGTACTTTGAATAGCAAAAGCTAAGTCTTCTTACAAATTTAAAATGGAAAAAGGATCTATAAATTGGAAATTACACACAAATATGCAATTATTTCTTACTGACATACATTTGATAAAAAACCAGAAGTTTATGTGACATGTTGGTTATAAATAAAACATCCCTGTACCTAAAATGGTCTTCATGGCCAGGCTGAATGTGGCAGGTTCCTCCGTTAGAGCAAGGGAAGCTTATACAGGCGTTGATGGGAATCTCACAGTCTTGGCCCTGGAGGACAGGAGAGGACAAGGCCAGGCAAAGACATTCACAATTGAATATTAGACACTTCTCTTCCGCTTCTATTCAAACAAATACAGATTTCACCCAAGATTGCTTTCACACTGCTTCACTGTTTTTACACATTCCCTTCCACACCACAGTTACAGTCCTGGCAGAGAATCTGGCTAAACTCCCTGATGTTTGCAACCATTGATTTATTCACATGTGATTAATCAGGATTTTGATTCTGACAGACCTGTTGTGAGAAAATACACTGATAAGAGTGAAAATTTAAAACAAAGTAGATCTTTTCCTTCATTGCTTTGAGTTGAAATTCTTATAGTTTATATTAATTTTTAAACTATTTAAAGATAAAAAATTGCTTACAGAGTCATAAAGGGTCAAATGCATATATTTTTTAAATTCTGACCTGAAGATATTACAATGAAATTTCTTTCTTCTAATTTCTTTTTTCTTCCGCTAGCTTAAACAAATCTACACAGCATCACAAATGTACATGCATTCATACACCACATAAACATACAAAATTGAGCCTCTTTGCTGTCTTCACCACCAACATTTCTGTTGTCTGAAAAAAACAGCTTTTGCTAAGAGCTGTATCATATATTATTGTATACAGACTCACATACAGTCCCTCTCCACATCCACCCGTGGCCATAATTTCAATTTCAAACTAACTTTGGCTCCCATCTCTCCCACTTCCTCTGATCAAAAAGAAGATGTTAATTCTTGTTTTCGCCCTCCACCCATCTTCATTATTTCTCTTCTTTCTTATTTTAAATCAGGCATTTTGTTTATATTTTGTTTAAGTTCTCTTTCATTGTTTCTTCCTTTTCCTTGCTGCTCCTTTCTTTTCGCTTTTTTCTCTCTCTCTCACTTCCACACTGCCTTTTCTTCTACTTCCAGGTCTCCGTCTGCCTCACTTTCTCTTATAGTTACATTTCCGGCACTCCTCCTTGTCTACCTTCTCTCTTCCTACTTCTCCCTCTGTCTTTTGTCCTTTGCTGCTTCCTTATTTGATTCCTCTAACACATTTTAATTAACTTTGTCTCAGCGGACCTCAACACAGAATGAAAAACATAGGCAGGCATGTACATACGCACACACACACACACACACACTAGTAGTCACTGTGCTTCCCAGTCTGTGACCTTGGCAAGTGATGTTTTAATTAAAAGCAATTCTGAGGCTTTGTTCTCATGTAAAAGCCAAAAGGTTGTGAGGTGTATGTTCACATGAGATCTAAAGAGTATTTTTAAAGACCTTGAAAGAAGCACACAGGCACAGGCACAGGTACACAAAATCTTCTTCAGAGCCTTGAACCAAAGGATCTTTGTACACATATGGAATCAACTACAGGGTAATCCGATGTGTACACATAAGGCACTGAGCAAAAGTGTCAGGCACTTAGGAGGTTTTCATTCAGACTGTATTTATAGATAAACAAAGTCATTGTGATGTCATTGGTTTACTGCCTATCATTTTAAAGCCCACATCTTAGTTAACCGATAACAGACAAAAGGAGTAGAAGAT
This sequence comes from Leuresthes tenuis, assembly GCF_036924035.1. Classification (NCBI taxonomy): domain Eukaryota; kingdom Metazoa; phylum Chordata; class Actinopteri; order Atheriniformes; family Atherinopsidae; genus Leuresthes; species Leuresthes tenuis. The sequence continues at coordinate 9,035,133 of NW_027325365.1, read as the reverse complement.
CTGAGAACCTCAGGGCATCATGTGGGCCCATATGGAAGCAACTTGTCAATCACAGGTTGAACCCTTTTCCTGTTTGTCTCTAGTTTACTCTAGAGTTGAAAAACAGAAAAAAGGTAGTAGAAAGTAGTAACTGAGAGCATAAGCCCCCTGCTGACGATTAAAGATTTCATATTCAAAGCACTTCTGTCAAGGCTTCACTTTTAAGACACAAGGTTTGTCTATCTTTTATATAGTTTATATCCCAAGTTATGAAGATTCCTCATGACATAATGCTTGAAAGTATTCTGAATTGCACAGTATTGTGGTGCACACACTCATATTCATTAATAATCAATTTAATCAGTTAGTACTTCCAGTTCAGACAGCTGCAGTCCTCATTTTTCTATTGATAGACAGACAGATACATTATGCATACAGGCTGAAGTTAGGTCTGATAAAGCCACTAATACCACAGGCTTAGGCAACGTGCCCATCCATCTACGATACCTTTAACACAATAAATTGATTCCAGCAAAGCATTTTTTTGTTTCTGCTATGTCTGATAGACTCCATTCAAGAGCTTTGATAAACACTACATGACGGTCAGTTAAATAACAGTGTTGGTGGCTGGTACTAGGAACTCAGACCTTATGGCACTAGAACTGTCTGGATTTCAATTACTACAGAATCTAGGAATGTTGACGTATATTTTCAACTCCATGAAGCAAATTGAGGAATGCTCTCAAGAAACATCACACATGACAGTTGAGCTGATAATCTTAAAAACCAAGATCTATGACAGGAATACATCAGTTGGAGCATTTCAATAAACAGCTTCCAAAAGTTAAAAACACATGGGCTTTTTTCCAGGAGCTAAAAGACTGTCTCAGCCATGGGTCTGTTGCATTGACACTGAGCTTTAAGGGTCAGGGTGTATTAGGCAAATAAAGCCGCTGAAGCGTGTCGCTCCACCCTCTCAGTACTCATGGGAGTTTCAATGTTGTCACACTGAGCCTGTAGTAAAACAAGGAAATCAGCTTCAGCTGTATTAACTCAAAATCTGTCCATGTTACACATTGCTGTGGGGTTTGGGTGTTGTTATTTGTGTTTTAGAGCATAACTGTTTTAAAAAGGTCACAGGATAATATTTTACTGATCTGATTTCACTGCTCTCTTGTCACAGTTGGAGCTGTCTCACATTTTGAATGAATTTACACTCACCTCATTCATTCTAGAGCTCCTAAAATGAATGTCTGGGTTTGTAATGTTGTGTTTCCAAATAACAACAATTTCTGCAACACAAACTAAAGTTGGCAGATTTTACAAACTTGTATGGACGTTAAACCTGAGATGACTGAGAGTGGAAGGCGGAAAAAAATGCAGAGAATACTCTTTTTAGTCCCTGGTTCTAGTGATCGAAATGGAGGGGCCAAGACAAAGGAATGAACCCCCTAAAAGACCTCGGTTCCTGGAAAAGGTCCCTGTGATGGAAATGCAGTGATGCATTAAAAATTCTGTCTTCTCTCCGAATGCGTTTTGATCTGCAGCTGTTTTGAGTCTCACCTTGAATCCGTATGGACAGGTGCAGTGATATGATCCAGCAGAATCAGAGACACAGGTGCCATTGTTCCGGCAGGGGGCTGCCAAGCAGGGGGCGCACTTTGACATCAGGCTGATGTCCACTGGACCTATGTATTATAGAGGAAGCATGATTCAAAAAAGTAGAAACAAAATGGGATAAAGGGGAGGAGATAATAATAAGAAACATATTCAGTCACACTGTGCTAAAAGCATTCCCACGCTTAATTTAAAGGATAGGAGAGGAAACAGTAGTTAATAAATCCACCTACAATATCATGTTGGCCAAACTGAGATCCTTTAATCTGGGAGGTCCTATTAAGAAAAGAAAAGAGGAAAAGAGAGGAGTGTACTTACCTTTACACTGAAATCTGTTGAGTGGTGTTGTGAGCAGTAGTCTGTCAGCCATGTCAGGAGGTCCAGTACAACGAGCAATGCCTAAGATCATGGTTTATCAGCTTTTATCTGCCATTTCTCTCACATGTAATATCAGGTTTTGTAAATGATGACACCAAATTCAGGTTACAAGTACTCAAATAGCATATTGATTTCTTACCAGGCTCTTTAAAGCCAGCCTTGACCCACTGAGAGAGCCAGCGTAAGTCACAGTTACAGTACAAAGGGTTGGCACCAAGAGCCCTGTGCACAATTATGGGAAATAGAAAAAAATGGATTTACTTCTTAGATACATATTTGCAAAAGACCCCATACAGTATGGATAACTGGAAAATAGGGCTTCACTTACAGGTGGGAAAGAGAGGTGAGATGGTTGAAAGCTCCTTCAGGGACAGTTGACAGGTTATTACCATGGAGAGTCCTGAAAAAATGAAAAAACACAGAACAAGAGAGTACATGAATATTAATCACAACAGTGACCATTTTACACATTTAAAAAGTTGCTTTCTGACTCACTGATTATGTTCTTTGTATAGTTAATTATTTTAATCAAATACTTGCATTTCCATAATCACACGTTTTGCAGCAAGAGGGGGATGTAATACAGTCTACTTATCATTGCTGTGTCTTACCTACACACTTCACATTAATAATGCTGCCACTTCACTTTCATTAATATGCACTTAGGCTGACATTTTGATCCAGATCTTGAAGTTGCACCTACTGTATTATATCCATCACTTCAAAGATATTTTTCTTTAAGCTTTGAAGTTATGGAAAGCTACTCAATACTTAGTTTGGAACAAACTAATACACCAGTGTAACCCTGACCAGCTGCATGCTAAATTATTTAGATGTATTTGTGGTTCCTTGCTGGAGACACACAATCAGTCCATCTCAATAATGGAAAATAAATTAAAAATGTATGAAGTAAAATGTAAAATAAACACAAAAGTCTATTTTCATTGTTGGCCAATAGCTTATGGAATAGAAAATTGTCTCATATGGTGATTTAGAAGAGTGTGGAGAGTGTATGTGTAAATGAACAAACTTTGTGTCAATAATAACGGAAAGTTGAGATGTTTATTAGTGTGTGGGCGTCCTTTTAATTTCATGTGCTTGATTGTGTCGATGTGTTACTGATTCTGAAACTTTTGTCACAGAGGACTCTGTGTGTGTGTGTGTGTGTGTGTGTGTCTGTTGTGTCTATCCATTTGAGTGTGCTGCCTGGATACGAGTTCTCATTCCATTAGACTGAAGGGATGTGGCAGGGGACAGCTATCAAACCACCACTATTGGAACACTTCAAGCATGTGTGTGTGTGTGTCTGCAGTGTGTGCATTAAAGTTCTTATGAGAGTGAATACAAATGTTTGTGTGCAGATTTGAGTTTGTTTTCTATTCTCACAAATATGTGTTCGTGTCAGTCCTTAATGTCTTTAAATGTTTATGCGCACGAGTGTGTATTGTGCATCTATGTATGGTCTAACAGCCCCTGCACAAGACTGGCCCAGAGGGGGTTGTGGGTAATGAGGAAGTGACAGTGATGACTGCCTGGCAACCAGTTGCTATGCAGGGGCAGAAAGAGACCAGTCCCCACGGCAACATGTGCTAAAATGAAAGGATGAAAGAAGGGAAGAATAAAAAAAAAGTCAACACTAAACTTCAGCAAGGTTAAAGCCTCGTAAGAGATAATCAGTTTTCAGAGAAAAGGCCAAAGCTGCCATCTCACAGTGTGGGACACAGGCATGTTTAGCTTTCCATAAACAATGGTTGCCAAAGCTGCTTTCTTCTTAAAGCCTCTATTCTCAGATTGTGCTGCAATGCGTGCTGAGGTCTTTAGTTTAAAAAAAAAATATCATTATGTTTATTCATCAATAAAGAAATTCCATAAACTTCATCATTTTTAAGTAGTGGTAAATCTCAGAGGTAAATATGAGAACCCATGTGGTCTATCCTGTTATTTGGGTAACTCAACCTGTTTAGTGATGGTAACGATGATCTTATGTACCCAGTGACCATTTTTTATTTTTGACAATGCATGATGTCTCACCTCACTACACAAAGTTACATCAGTCTTTGTCAGAGATCAGTTCAATATACCAACTATCAAAGATAAAATCTGTGTAAAGCAAATTCAGACATTCAACAGCTGAAGACAAGTAAAATAATGTGATCAAGGCTAACATGCATATTTGTTTTGGACTGTGACAGAAAGCCTGGAGAGTATCTGGAGAAAAACCACACATGTAAGGGAGGAGACCATGCAAACCCCTCACAGAAAAGCCCAAGACACGAACCAAGACCCTTCTTGCTGAGAGGAAACACTGCTAACCACCACATCACCACGCACCATTAACACTCAGTGACAGCTTTTCCACCACCAACACCCATATCTGCAGTAAGAATGCAGCCCAACATACTTTCCTCCTTTCTGGCTGTCATAGCGCAGATATCTGATGCTGCATTGGCAGAACCTTGCTCAACCATGAGTAACTTGCCTTGCGTATATTGATTAGTCCGCAGCTGTATCCCATTGAAAATATTTCATGTCTATGTTGTAGAGAAATGTTGTGGAGTATGTTGTCCACAACACGTACTGGTAATTTGCCAGTTGAAATTTTTTTAATGATGGGACATATAAGAGAATCAGTAAAGTCTGCTATTACTGAGCAATGAAGGTGGAAATCTGTATGTGCTCCAAGTTTTGTGTACCACATATAAGTTTAGCATATGTTCAGTTTTATGTGTGTGCAGCTGTTTGTTTATGAGGGAGTGGTCAGACAGCAATATTCACATGCACATTGTGTGTGCGCATGCATGAGGGTTTTCGAGACAGAGGGTGGACAACCAAATGGATGACTGAGAAAGACAGAGGCTGAAAGTTGATCCATCAAACACAGCACTGGGCGGAGGGAGAGAAAAGGAGGAGAGGATGGATGGACAGAAACACGCAGCAGGAGAGAAATTCCAGAGCATGCAGATAGAGAGGGAGTATTTAAGAAATGAGAGGTTGACACTTTCATCTCTTTTAGTACCCTGCAACAACAACGACTGGTTGAATGTGACTGGGTTTTAACATGCCACTTGGCTGGAAATCAGGGAAGTGATTAAACCTTGATTTAGCTCAGTAATATAGCCACCAAAAAGGGAGTGCTGAATATTGAATCCACTGCGGCACTTGAGGATGAGGCGTGCTACTCACAGCAGGCGTAGGGACTTGAGCCCATCGAAGGCATGGACTGGGATGCAGCGAATCTGGTTATAGCTCAGGATTCTGAAAGACAAGGACACAATGGGACTAAATAACACACGCAAAGGAGAGGAAAGATAAATAGGAAAACACAAAACATTTGGTCTTACAAAAGACCTACAGAACCTGTAGATTCTGTAGATTAGACAATGGGGAAATTAAAAAGCAAATTTCCAATAAGGTTGAAAACAATCATGTGGACGTGTACAAAACAGAACCAGCAAGGGCAAAGCTGAAGTTTTTATATAGTTAAATTCCCACAACACTGACAAATTTTTCTCATTTAGTTAAAATTAAGTGAAAATTAAACTAAACTGACAGGGAAGGAAACACCAGTTTAAATACAGAATTCTGATCTTTGTCAAATAATGACAGCAACCATTTAAGAATGCTGTTAACATTAAGCTGAAGCAACAAATCATGGAGCCTGATAATGATTTAAAGCTTGATTGATATGTTTCATAAAATAGTAGGTAGGATCATTGGTTACCCACAAGACGCTCAGTGAAGTAACCTCTAATCATAATTGCTGATTCTCAAGATACCTAAGAAAATCTCTCTGATCCTTCAGGTTCAAGTGGTGTAGAAATTTGAAAAATGAGCCTTACAGCTCAGTAGAGAACATTGGAAAATCTGATGGAAAATGAAACGCACTTCTCTACCTCCAGCTTAAATTCTCAGCAAAGTATATTTAGGCAACGCATTTAACACAGAAAATGTTCCAGTGATGCTATCTGTGTCCTGACAAAAATCTGTGGTTGCATTGTGTAATCCGCAAGCATAAATCGGTGCAGCTATAAGAAATATGAAACAGGGTAGCGCTAAAATAGAAGAAACGTGCTACTTTGTCTAGACATGCAAAATCCAGAAAGTTGATACCATGCAATATGCCACCAAGGCCTAAAGTTAAAAAACAGACAAAAATTACATGAATCGAGCCAATTTTATATAAGACCAAATGGCAGTAAAAACAGAGAATTAAAGAGGAGAACTGAGTGAGGAAAGCAGCTAAATCAGAATGTAACTCAACAGGTTAGTCAACGAGAGAGAGCAGTTTCCTAGGAAATAAGTTAGGATTAGAAAAAAGGAAAAAAACAACATGTCAGATATGTGAAACATGACAAGAGAAAACGAAAATAGGGACAGGAGTGTTGAAATGTTAATGTTTTTTTGTTTTAGTGTTATTCTTGTTTTTTTGGAATTCCATGTTGGGTATTCTGTTCTTCTTTTCCTCTTGATTTTAAGGTTGATTTTATCCTTAGTCAAAATTAGATTTTTCTTTTTTTTCCAGGTTGGTCTCAATACTGTATTTTTTGGTAAAGCTCCTGCTTTGCTGTATTTCTCATACATACATTTCTAGTAAGCCCTGCTTTCTGATATACTTTGTAAGAGCATGTTTCCTTGTGATTCTGTTTAGTTTTGCTAACTGGTTTTGTTACTTGGTCATAGTTTTCCGATTGCTACACTACTGTCTTGCCTTTATCATTAGTGCTCTCAGTATTTTTCCTCTTGGTTTCCTTTGTTAATTTTGTTTTTTCTTTTTAATTGGATTTGTGTTTTGGATTTATCTTAGGACTCTTTTATTCCCTGCTCTGCAGCATCCTCTGTTAATCTAGTATGTTCATTAAAGACTCGTTATTTCCTCATTTACTGCCTCTTGTGTCTGCCTGCATTTAGGTCTTTCCCCAAACTCTTCAACATTCCAATGTATGTCTCTATATAACCAGGACTTTTTGTTAGTACTTACAGTGTGGATAGTTGAGTCATGTTGCTGAAGGTGTATGGTGCCACTGTGCTGATACTGTTGTTACTCAGGTCCCTATGTAGATACAAATAGACAATAAATGCACACAGAGAAATGGAATCAGAACATAATGCATACAACAATGCCTACAACCTTTGTAAACTGCAAAAAAAAAAATTGGCATGTGTGAATTCGGTTCAAGGTTATGTGAGAGGTACATACACCAGTGACAGCTGCTTCAGGGCTGCCAGCTCCTTGGGCACAGATGTCAGCATATTACCCTCCAGGTAACTGCAAGGAAACATGCAACGTTAAGTTAGTATGTTGTGTGAATGCACAGATATAGGCCTTATAGGAATAAATGTCACTATAACATATTGTGGTTTGAAAACTTGTATCATAAAACTGTGGGAGGCAAAAGAGATGAAAGGCAGACAAGAGGAACAGGGTAGATTTTTGTGTTACAGGATTTCATACAAAGTCAAATGAATATTTTTTTGGGAAGTTAGAGAAGGATATACAACTTTCTTAACTTCATCTTTCTTGTTTGTTTTGTTTATGTCTTGCTCCAGGAGGCAACTAGTTTTGTGTACCTTCATAGCTACCTTTATTGCAGTATTTTAGAATGTTTTTCATTCACCTATTCACCTATGATTAATTGGTTTACTCAAGAACACTTAGCATGGGTCCAAGGGGAGGCACCACGTGACTCTGGTAAGTTGCACTGTACATTTTTTTAACCAAAGTATGGTTTGTAGAGGTTGATGAGAATATATATTTATGTTCCTGTATTGCCTTATGTAAAGCACTGGCATGGGTGGTATCAGTCTTTGACTCATATGCACGTCTGATGACAATTAAATCTAATGTGAAATCCCATGCATAACTAAAAAGGACATTCAGACACTACTGATATGGCAGGACATCCTTATAATTAATCTAAAAAATGCAACTGAAAAGACAATGAACACTTTTTTTCCATACTTAATGAGTAATTATAGCCCTATAGCCATATCTCAAAATCACATATTACAACTTCCTGTTCCAAAAAGGTTTGTAAGCCAAGTAAAGTGTAAATGAAAATAGAATGCAATGACTACTAAATCTCATATACCCATATTTTATTCATAATAGAGCACAGAAACCATTTTAAGCATTCAAACTGAGACATTTTATCATTTCATGAAAAATATTAGCCAATCTTGAATTTGATGGAAGCAAAAGCAGGGACAGGGCCATGTTTACCACTGTGTAAAATCCCCCCCTTCTTTAACAATTCGACTGTTGATGATGGAAAGTCTTCACAAATTTATGCTGAGGAATATATTTTGGACATTGATAAACAGTTTGTAGCCAGTTTCTTTTCATATTACTGAAGCTCTACCCATCTTTACTTATGTTCAATTAAGTTACTGACCTTTTAAAAATCAAGCCAATAACTTACATGTTTAGTCCAGCTGTTTCTATTAGAACCACTTGTCAACATGTCACTGTGATCAAATTCAAACTGAGCTAATATTTTTCACAAAATAGTAAAATGTCTCACTTTCAACATTTGATGTTTTCTATGTTCTATTATGAATAAAATATTGTTTTTTGCTATTTGCAAATCATTGCATTCTGTCTTTATTTACATTTTACATGGTGTAAACATAGCGTACATGCTGTAATACTTACCAGTGTCCATAATTTAATGATATCATTCCCTCTAAGTAACCTTTCATGGCTGCACAACAACAGCTCATTCCTATCTCACGGCCAACCAATAAAATGTCTTCTATCAGTATCACCAGACAGCTCTGCAGCCTCACCAAAAAAGTTTCAGTCTCTCCAAAAATTTTAATTTTGTTTCAGCAAAGACAAAAGCTAACAATGTTTTCAACCTGCATACAGTATTCACCTTCTTGTCTTTGTAGAATTTTGTTAGACAAACTGTAAGAAAACAAATCATCACACTACAGCACACACAGATGCACCCATACTTTATGATCTAATGGCCTCTCTGCTCACTTTCAGGTCATAAGTAGGTCATGTAGACAGCATGATGGAGTGTCTTCTTCAGCCTAATCAATACCTAATCACTGCTATTGACCCTGTAGAACAGACCTATTTCCCAGCTAGGGAGATTTCTGCATGTGTTTGTGTGTGTGCATGTGGTTGTTTGTGCAACTGTGCATGGAAGTCCAATAATTCACATTTACTGTTAAAGATTTAGTCTCTAATATTTTGTAAATTTCCTAATCTTGATTAACATTGTTTTACCCTTATCTTATACCACATCAATTCTAACAATTAGTATCATAGACATTTCCTTTTACTGGTCTTTCTTAATTGCAAAGTCTCCTGCAAACTGAAAAATACTAAGCAATTTACAAATTGCAGAAGCTGGAATATACACGGAATTGTTAAGAAAGCAAATGATTAAAGACATTTTTTTCAATTACATGTAATGGATACAAGAAAGATGTGTCAATCTACCCTTAGCTTTTTTTAAATAAATATCTTTGGTATTATAACATCAGCCATTGTGATTGTGGGTTTGAACATGCTAGTTGGCTGGTGTATAAAAAGTTGCTTGAAAAGTCTGAGATCCAGTGCTCTACAGTCTAAAGGGGGAACGAATAAGAAAGGTTAATAACACCCTGAAGATTTTCAAAAGCAATTAATAATTTTTTTCATTAAACTACCCCGAGTACACTGCTACTATTGCCCTCAACCGTTAAGTATTCTGAGAGAATATGTTCACATGTGCTGATTTTACATCCAAACAAACATAAACACTAAAGAACCAGGGCACTCGCTTGACAATAAACCCATTCGGTACCGTTTTCTGCGTGTGTGGGTTCAATAAATTATTTGCTACTTCCTGAAGCAGCAGAGGATAAAGTGAAGCATCAATATTGCACTGCATCAAAGTGGGATTTTCTATGTTTATGTGAGCGTGTGTTGTGGCTTCACGTGTTATCGGACAGTATGCAATGACAAAGTACATTTTTGCTTGTGTTGATGTGCCCGCTGGTAGGTTCATATTTTTTCTCTGTTTTGAACACATACTCGTGTGTTTGAGTTAACCTTCTATGTGGGTCAGTGTGTATGGGTTGCAGCGTGTGCGTGTCTGACTCACAGCTCGGTGGTGTCCTTGGGAATGCCTTTGGGCAGAGAGTGGAGCCCTCTGTTGCTGCATCGCACAACACCATCTGAGCACGTGCAGACATCAGGACAACCAGATGCAGGAAGACAACCATTATCCTCAGCAACTGAAGAGTGAAAAGTGCGAGTGGAAGAATACAAGGAAAAAAGAAGAGACAGAAGAGAGGGATAAAAACAGAGAAAGAGAGAAAAAGGCATAAATAGAGATAAACGCTCAAACTATTAATGTGGCACTTGGCTATTTAATTAAACTCTATGGTCAGCACTTTTTAACTGTGCTTTATTATCCATATCAAATTACCTGAGGCTGCTAAAAGTAGGTGCATTGATATTTTCAACATTTGCCTTGGGAGCCACAAACAGGTCAGTGTTTCTTAACACCCTCATATGATTGAGAAAAAAACAACAAAAAAGTAATTGCTCTAGGGAGAGCCTGCAGTAACTTTAAAAACTCATAATTATCATAATTATAGCTACAATATAAAACTGGATACATTATCTGTAGGAAGTTGTAATCACTACCTGCATTGTATGGTAATACCTAGAAGTGTTCGTCCTTCAGTACACACATGTCCATGGTGTTTGAGTGATTTCACAATTTCGCTTTAAGTAGCAAAATAACTAAAAGGCAATCTGGAAGCCAACTGCTTATAATCTTTTTACTTTTACTTAACACCTAAGAGCAACAAACGAATGTTTCTGCTGGTGTAGCCAGCAAATGTCTGGAATAAATTTCCAGGCCATTCCAGGCCAGGTGCATTGACCATATTTTGAATGCTGTTATGAATAAATGTATCATCAGACAAAATCTTTTTGAAATCGCAATGCAGATTTTGCACATTCATGCTCATGTATCTGCTGACTAAGAGGACTTTATGTGTGACTTTGTGAAAAGGTAGTGATTTTTAGTATTGCTGTAAAAAATGGTAGACTTGTCTGAAAGTTCAGGATATGCAGCAACCCTTCACAAACATAAACATCTGAAAGACTGGAATTACTCTAACACTCAGTGATAAGAAGGATCAGAGACAAGAATTGAGTGTTTCTCTTGGCTTCCATTTACTTAACTGACATGCACACACAAACACATACAACTTTAATTTAGCAATTCAGAATGTAAGTGGTTGAAGCTGCAGTCCCAAATGTAAAACAAGCCAAGTTAAAACCATAATGAAGGATAATGAAGACTGGACACAAAGTCAATCATAACACAACTGCAATTTGAGTCTGTGTACATGTGTGTACCTTAAAGAGAACAGTAAAAATTTCATATTCATATATGTGAAAACTGTTGTGCGTTAGTACCTGCATTCAGTAAGCCGCCATCTGTTGATTTATTGTATGTGTCTAAGTGTCGCACATGCTGAGTTTGGTTCACTTTAGTTTTTTTTTTTTTTTAGCAGCTCCTTGCCTGTTCAAAGGCCATTTTGTCATCTACTTTGTAGTTTTATAAGTGGGCTAATGTCTACATATTGAATACATGGGTGCCTGTATGTCGAGTCGTGTATGCATGTGTAAATGTACGTGTCTAATCTTCCGTGTGTAGCTTGTGAGTCCACAGGGAGGTGTAGCTGGGGGCTGACTCATTCTACACTTGGCTAATTGAACTAACATCTAAATGTGCACTAAATATCCTCTCACAAATTCAATTAACTTTACCTTTCCCCCAGTCGCCCCTGGGCACCTTAACAGCCATTTTACTCAACTATAAATAGACTGGACATGAGACCATATGTGTGTGTATTGGTATGTGTGTTTCTCCTCGCTTCTATTCTTTGGAGCACCAGTTTAAGATTTACACCCTCAGAGTGAGGATACTTAAGCTTCACCAAGAGGTTATGTTGGATAGTTTGTCTGTTTGGGTGTCAGCAGGATATCACGAAGGCTTTGAGAACCAATGGGCTTTGAGCCAAAGAACAATCGATTTCATGTTGCTGATGATCTAGTTATTTGATTTTCACAATCCAAGCATAGTGTGCCATAAAAGGTAAAACAAAATATGATAACATACAATTTTAATACAAGATTTTCTGCAATGTAGATTATGCCAGTGATTTAGAAAGCATTCATCACTTTATATTTTATTAGAATAAGCAAACGTGACATTTGTGAGCATTGTAAAGATTGCAAAGGCTTTAGTCTAAGGGCTTGAGCATGTTTAAAACTGTTTGAATTCAATGTTTGAGTAGTTGAATGAGTCTTAAAGTAGATTTGTGTGTATGTGTGTGTGTGCAATATGCAGGAATGACTATTAAGGTCTGATATCATCTTAGAGTTTCCTTACTTGTACCAACTCAGTTAACTACTTTCCAAACTCATTTTCAGTAAATGGTTGCAGCACAGCTACAGGAAATTAAAAAAGTGTAATGAATAAAAAAAAAAAACTGAGGTGAAGTGGGCAGAGTGAGACAGAAAGAGAGCAAAAAGTATTCAAAGCAGGATAGTTAGGGGGTGCAAAGACAAATGTAATAGCAAGGAGAGCGTGACCAAACCTTGTCAATGGCATTAATGTTGGCAGCTAAGGTCATGATCTAAGTTCCTATAGTCTTCGCACGCATTGCTATGGTAACAGTAATGTCAGTGTCAAAACCATAAGCTGATGTCATCTAAAGGACTGAACATAGATCTCCCTATGCTCTCAGCTGGTGCTTTGCAAATAAAAGTCTGTGTATAGATTTGTATTTGCACGTTTTACTGCCACTTGGGAGCAGTCTCATAAATATGTGGAACAATATGAGCTGTTCTTGGCTCTGTTGTTGGTGCTTTAGCTGTTCTCTGCTGTGGAAAAGACAGAAGTCAAAATGAACAAAGACCTGCTCTGTGATGGAGCAAAACTAAGTCTTAAGATAACAAAGACTGTCCAGTGCAGCTGTTGTCTGAGCTTTTCACCTGCACTTCTTTGTTATTCATGGATTTTGGCATTTTGTCCTGTTTTTTTTAATTAAAATTAGGTTGCATAGTGTCATCTCCGAATACTGTGTGTTGTTAGCATTTTGGAGGAACATGCATCTGTCCGTCTGCATTGAAAATATGGCCCTATGTGGCTGAGAGTGACGCAAAAGCTTACTCATTGAAGTTATAAGACATCTCTTTGGCTCCCGTTTTCCAGTGGTTACTGATCACCGTTTTCTTACAATACCTCAGAGAGGATGTGTGTGTGTGTACTATCTGCATATCTGCTGCTAAAGATATGAGATGATGAAAGTTCTTGGCATGAATATTTGGAGGTGCTAATTAAAGTCGTGACCATTTTTTTTTCCAAACCATTAGATCTGCGCTTGTAAGGTTGTGATATTAATAAAGTTGCTGGAAACAATCATTTTTCTTTAAGTTTGATCTTTTGGCACTTAGCCTGATGATTGCAATGATGCTATTGTAATAAAACAAAGGGTGATCTCTGTTAACCTTATGTTCAACAACTCTGACGTCGCTGCAGCAGAAATTTCCAGCAAAGGTTCATAAGAGAAATCTAAGATGTTATTTCAGTTCCCCACTTGATCAACCTTTATGTCTAACCAAAGGGGAATTATTAGCAAGTGAAAACATTTTTCATAAGGAAATGTACCCTAGAATTCATTCTGACATGATGCAAGGAAAATTTCCCTTTCACTCATTTTAGTCAGTCTTATCTGCTCAGGACACAAGGCTGCTTGTGTCATTTGTTTTGGGTTTAAGGCGATGACCTTTTTGTTTTCCTGACACTCAAGTGTAATTTTCAATGCTTGCTGCACATCTTCCATAGCTTAGTAGCTCAATATTAACACTAAGAATTATGCTGTCAATACTCTTTCAGTAAGGCTTTATGTGCAATTAATTTCAGATTATTTTTTATGGAGCCAAAGGGAATACAAAGAACAAACATTTAAGCTAATGTAATGGCAGAGAGAAAGGAACGCTCACCGTCACATGTGAAATCTGGGCTAGCTACATCCTGGATGGGGATCTCCTTAAGGAAGGCTGGCTTCTGACAGCGAGGGTTTCCACTCACCACCCTGGTCTTCTTCAGCCACTGACCCAGCCAGGCCAAATGACAATCGCACACATATGGGTTGGATAGAAGGTTACTATGGAAATAATGAGTTGTAAAGACACAGAATTGTAGTTACATAAAAGCCATGTTTGAAATATAATTAATTCTAAATGGCAAAATGATGTACTTGAAATATCTCTCTTGAAGATACTGTCATAAAAAAGTGATGAAGCCATCCATCAAGACACTCTGCATCCAATATATATTCACTTGCATTAACTAAAGTTAGACTGTGACTAAAAACTGACAAGAAAGGACGTGAAGCAAATGCATAGGGATTAGCCATTCAATGTGAGGATAATGCTATTTGTATTTGTAATTCCAAATAACATAACGATTTCTGACCACTTGAATAAATTTAGATGGAAAACAAAGAGGAAGAATAAGGAACGGAGGAAAGGTTATGTGTTATTTTTATTCCTTTTTGTAAAGTACAATCGAGATAGTGAATGTAAAAGAAAAAGTGTAAAGGAGAGAAAAAAAAGGTTATCTTCATATTTTATTCCTTTTTGCTCATCTCTCTTCGCATTTTGTTGCTATTTTAAAACACAGTTCATGTAATATTTATGTTGAGCCAAATTTAAACTGAAAAGAGTGAAAGCAACCATCAGCAGCACAGGCTGGACAGGCGGTGTACTCATGTCAACGCTGCTGTGGGCTCCTAACATCTGGTGTCACGTAAACAGATTAATTAAACAATTTACATTAAAATGTATAATTAGTTCAGCTTTAACAAATTGGATACAATTAAAAAAATTATATTTATCATGAAATCTTGAAAATGACCTTTTGTTGCTAACTTTGTAACATCTGAAACCATGTTAGGTAAACTGCTTTTGTTATGGCCACTGACCACTTCTTCTCAGATTACTGCAGTGTTTTAAATTCAACACAGTTGGATGAGTTTTTTCAAAATATCAACTATGTACTGCAAAAAAAAAAATACAGTCAGGGAGGCTTATACAGTAGGTGACATAAAAACAAATACAATGAGAAAAAATAAAACCTTCTCCTTTTTACAACCTACCACTGACAATAGAATTAAAGCCAGTTTAAGCACTAAAACAATCTGCATATCACTGTAGAAAGCCAAATGCTTTATTTCCACAACGATGTGGTGCTTTGATGTTGTGTTTAGAGATATGCAAGTAGCACATTGGCTTTTGCTGTGCTGCTGCACTAATAAAAATAAATGCAGGTTTATGTGCAACAATATTAATAGTGCATGCTGTTACAGATAAGGATGAGCTATTTACACAATTCCATGTAATGAATTGACCTCACAAGCTAATTCCCTTCCTTCCTTTTCAATGTGTTAATCTTTTAATTAAATGAACAAACTCTACAGGGAAACAAGCACTAAGAGCATAAATAGATAGTAGAAATAGTCTGAGTGAGAAAAGAGAAAATAGGAAAGGAGGAAAGGTGGAAGACTGAACAGTGGGTTCAGAAACAAAAAGTATCCATCTTTCTTTCACGCCAGATAATCGGCAGGTGTTTGGATATCAAATCACGTGTAATTCGAAAGCCAATGAAGAGCTGAAAAAAGCCTGTGTGGTGACAAGTTAAAGGAATGAGGTAAATGTATTATCATCGACAGCCCCAGTGAGCAAACCCGACTTTCTGCAACAGTTCATCTATCCATTCCTCATATCTACATCCCCATTTTCCTTCTCCTGTGTCCCATTTCTCCTCCCAAAAGATTAAGGTCGAAACCTCAATCAAAGATGACAGGTACACAACTGGATGGAGAGAGCAAGAACAAAAGGAAGCATGGAGGAAAATAAAGAAGGGAGTAGTCAGGATGTGAAGACACTGACTTGACAAGGCATTTGAGTCTCCTAAGAAAACATGAGTAAGAGTCAACCTGTAATGTTTTATTGACATGATAAAATCTATTATTTACAGCTTTCACATTTGGGTGGTCAGGGGAAATACACACATTCACTTTTGCCTCACATCTCACTCACTACCTCGTAATTATGTCATGTGTCAGGTTAATACTTGTCATAACTTTCCTAAAATACTTTTTTGTGAAACTGAACCCTAGTCAGCACGTTTACTCTAATAAAATCTTGCTGCATTCTCCACTACAGCCGCTCACACCACACCAAACACAACCATCAATTAAGTGAACATGTCATCCAAAAATGTATGTCTTTGTCACAGAAGGTGTGTGCATCTTTAAGAGGATAAAGCTTGCAGAACTTGTGTGTGTCCAAGTGACTGTTGTGCACTTGCTTAAATATCTAGCTTTGATAACAAATGTCCTGGGATTCATACCAATCTAGTCAATAATGATGGAGAGCATCTGTGGTGAGATTACTGTCCGGAGAGCAATATGTGTGCAAACATTAGGCCGTGAGCAAGTTTGTGTGTACTGAGCTGAGAAAAACTTCCATAGAAAGAAGACATGGCGACAGAAGAGACATACAAGATGGGAGATGCATCTAAATTTGATAATAGAGAAAAATACATTGTGGCACACGTTGATAGATGGTAAAAATAAAAGGATGATGCATCAAGGTACAGATGGATGGGAAGAGATTCAAACAGATAAGACTCACATGGTGGACAGGGAGTGAAGAGTGGAGAAAGCTCCTGGGGCGATGCTTGCAATCCTGTTGTCGTACAGCGACAACAGGCGCACTGAACTCAGACCTGTGAATGTGCTGTTGTCAATGCAGGTGATCTGGTTGCTCCGCAGCATGCTGGAAACACAAATAGCATAAATCTAGTGAATAATATCACATGCTTTAGACCTTTTGTCAGGATGCTCAGTCAATTCAAACAATTGATAAAGAATGCACAATACCCTTATTCATTCATTTAGCTAGAGGGCTATTGCCTTGACAGTGAAACCCTTTGTATAATGAATCAAAAATAATATTTTGAGGGAATAAAAAGATATAAAAAAGATGAAAAAACACCTTTAATGTTTTGGTTGAAAGATGAAACAGAGCATGAGCAAATCCAAACCAGTCCCCAACGGACAACCATGACAGATGCTGTAATTTGACATTAGCATTTGACATGCAGTCATGTGGGACCATAAGTGAGTTAGTTAGCATTAGCAATCTCTGGGACACTCTAACCAAGTTAGCAAGGCTATTACTGGAGCAGGGAGCCTCTTAACATAATACAGAGACAGCCATGATATCATTAGAGAGTCATTAGCCAGCATATATATACATGATAGCATTAGCTACTCATTACAGGACATACACACACAACATTAGTTCATGATTTCGAAGACTATCCTGTAACCTCTAATTGGGTGCCCAAATTAGAGGAACAACAATGTGCTGTAATTAGGCTTAGTATCAGATTGAGTTAGTAAACAATCTTTGCTCTCACTTTTCAATCTGGAGAGAAAAAAGTTATCAAAGTCCACTGTAAGTCAGAGGTAACACCAAGTCATAGTCTGTTTGATGTAAAGTGCTGATGGGAGTCAAAACCACCACAGAATTTACAGAACATTTTCATCAAAAACAAAACAAAGACAGGAAACACTATAAGCTAACTAAACAAAACTTCTAAGCTACACAATATTACCTTATAATTTCATTTATTTACATGATCATTTATAAGACTTGACTAAGGATTTCATATGATCCCTCAATTCTTTTCAGTCCTTTTAGAAAACTTTTGTGATAATTCTACTTTTATCAACAATCTGAATCTGAATACCCAGAAAAAAATATAAAATAGACACAGACGATCAAGTTTCCATTACTCCCTATATCACATCCTTAAAATGTCTACATGCAATTACACCTTCATCATTTTGTTTAGGTGGTATGTAAGATAACCTTGCCCATGTGACCTTCCTTCATGCAGTCACATATGGTAAATTATTAAATTTAAAGGATATGCGACCCCAAGAGGTGGTGAGAGCAAGTGAATGTGAAGGATTACAAAAGAGTGTACGTGGCTGTACATTAGTGTTATAAAAGGAATCTTTTTTAGTTTTGTACATGATTGTTTTCTAACTTTATCCCAGTCGTTGTGATTTCTATATTATTTTCTGTATCCAACCAAAAAAATAACGAGAGAGCTAGCAAAAAGGTGCACATGAGAATGATGGTCACAATGCAAAAATAATGTATTTTTGATCTAACCATGATCATTTTCACACCTTTTTCATGTATTATTATTATTACCTAAATCCAACTATGAAATGACAAAAGTAATTTCGTAAAGTTTCATTCTTTACGTTCTTAACAAAACGTTTATTGATCTCAACCTCTCGTCATGCAAAGGCCCGTGGTTAAAAGCGCAGCACTTAGCTCCTCCATCCAACCATCACTTCTTCCTTCTTGTGAGGACTTGAGACTTGAGATTGACATCTGCTCTCAAGTGAGTCAGATTTCAACTTTGCCGCTTGTAGGGGAGGTACTTTACAGGATGCTGTTATGAGCCATAAGGGGTAAAAAAAAAAAAGTACTTATAGGATCGTTTCAGTTGAAGGACTGGTTTATATTAAAAGAGGTCTACAATCCGTTGTGCTTAACATTGACTTTTTCAGATGGTAGATTCCTGCAGTCCCTCTCATTACCAATTGTTTGAAATGTTTCATTTTAGACACAGTCTCTTGAAGCTCCCCGTGTTAAAAAGGCAAGATCTGCCCTGATTGGTCAGATGATAAGTCGAAAATGGCAGAGGAAGGCATTGCTCGTTTTATGATTGAGGTATGTAACATTAGTCATGAGACAGGCATTATCAAATGGTATTAGATACAGATGAAGACTGAGGAAAAGGTCTGGAATCGCAACTATGAGTTTCAGCCATAAAAATTTACTTTTGCATGAACATTAAGCTTTTTAACTTTGAAGAACTTTTATATGCAGAGAAAAACTATGTTGAAAATTGAATGGAGAGGAAAAAAACACTTCATACTATCATTTATGATTTAATTTCTCTCGTGTCCCCACGATGAGATTTAATGTATTTTCCACAACATAAGTAATATAAACCCACACACATACAACTGTATAATAGACTTACAGAGTTTTCAGACCACTGAGGCCTTTGAACATGCGCCCCTGCAGTCCAGTTAGCTTGTTTCCAGTTAGCAGCAGCTCCAAAACTCCTCCTGCTCCATCAAATGCACCTTCGCGAATGTCTCTCAGCTTGTTGTTGCTCAAGTTGCTGTAGGATGGACAAAAATATGATGACTTTTATTTAAAAGCGATCTCTTCTGCATGTGTTGCATTACTCTCAGCACATGCAAAATTACCTAGGAAGATGTTCATGTAAATTAACAGAGGAATGAGATAACCACAAATAAAAACACACATGGATAACATTCTTCATTTAATAGCAACAATCAATCCCCACTCTTACATCTTAATTTCCTTGTCTTGTATGAGAGATGTTCTGATACCAGAGCCAGACACCTCCATAACTCACAAAGCACACAGCAAGCATACACATAAAAGTAAATGAGACAAGTGGTCACAAATTAATGAAAATGATTACAATCTGTCTTCTTTGCACAAACAATGAGAGAAATAAAAAGTAAAAGGGGACTTGGCAAAAGGGACAATAACTTGAGATGATAGCCATCACAAGTTCTATGGCCTTTATTCACAGCAAGTTTTATATTTCCCCTTATCAACTTTATGGAAGGTGAGGTGAAGGGTGGAAACTACGAACAGGGACAGTTAAAAAAAAGAGTAAAAAAATAATGATTGCAGTTTGAAATGTATCAGAGCCAAGCAAACATGAGGGAAAACATGAGGTGAGGAGAGCTGAGGACAGAAGATCAAGAAGAGAGGGAAGGAACTGGGAGAAGGAAAATGGAAATGAGTGCAAGCCAATCTATATTGTCAGTGACACTGCTAGATGGTTAGCAATTTCCTCCCCAATAAATCAACCTCTTGTCTCTGCTCTGTCTTTCTCTATCTCACTCTGACAAACACACGTACACACACACACACACACACACGCACACACACACACACACACACACACACACACACACACACACACACATCTAGTATAGGTTGCAGATAGAGACTGACTGTAAATCTGAACTGAAGGCCCATCTTCTATTACCATTTAATATTTGCTCGCTCCATACCTCTAACCAACCTTTCCCCTCTTTCCATCTTCATATCCCTACAATCCTCTTGTCTCCAGTAGCTTCTCATCCTCTATCCCTCATTCGTGTATCTGATATTCACTCCTATCCTCTCTGCATTTTTGTTTTTCCATTTTCTATTCTCTTAATTTTTCATTTTACCCCCATTAATTTATTCTTCTTTTTCCATTCTTCTTTCATTCTTCTTAAATTCCCCTTCCTCTTTTCATTTTTTGTCATTAGTTCATTCCTGTCATGCTGCCATTGCATAATTCTCTAATCATTCAGAGGAACGAGTGAGACATTTTTCTCATTATCTTATCATATTATCTATCTTCTTACAAAGATGTGTCTTTAAAAAGTATACATACATCTTTTTTATGTTGGGGAGCCTCTTAAAACTTCCTGTTGCCTCCAGGATGGCAATCTCATTGTCGTTTAACCGCCTACAGAGAAGAAAAGAAAAAAAAGGGAAGTTAGGTGTTTATTCTTTCATGAACCAAACCACTTTTTTAAAATCTTTTTTTACAATTAGACTACACACACACGCAATTAAAGCAAAAATCTGCAAGTGAGGAGGGGACTACTGCTTGAAAGTTAGGAGTACTTATAGTGGGTGTTTAAGTATAATGCAGCACAAAACAATAGGATGAGGAGGAAATAAAAATTTGTTGGGGAAAGGAGAGAAGAGGAGGAAAGAAGAGCAATGAATCTTTTCTATGTAGCCATCAATACCAACATTGCCCTAAGCCAAGAGAAAACAGTTTGAGAGATAGGAAGCTAGACATCTGCTTTATTGAGGTAATTTGTACTAAAAGGGTGCTGCTAAAAGGATGCTCTTTGTGTATGTGTTTGCAAAAGCTGTGTAGCGGGAGAAACTGAAAGTTCAGCTCAAGGGGACACTTTCTAATGAGATACAGGGTGTAAAAAGATGGATCAACCTGGATAAAGTCAAAGTGAAAAATATATTACATAGTCTGAGGTAACTTGGTGAATTTGAGCAAATTACACTGATTTTACTGCAGGGTCAATTTGCATATTTTAACCCCAGAGAGGACAGATAAAACATCTGGCCTCTTTAACATAGTATCTACAGCCCTTAGTATCAACTAACAAGGGCAAATAATTCTCAAGACTGATTACAAACTGAACCGTCTAAAGGACTTTTATAGGTAAGACAATGAGACATTAAGAATAACAGAAAGATATATATATATATATATATATATAGGATGGCAAACATCCTTGATTTCCCCTGATAAGTCAGGTTAGGGTACAAGGCTGACGGCTTGTTTCTGTGTGAGTTCCTATGTGAGTTCCTGTGTGGGCATGTTTGTGACCTTAAGAAACCCACCGATTGGTTGTGTTCTTAAGGAACAGGGCGGAGAACTGTCTAGAACAGTTGAAACCTCAATGTGCCCTCTAACCAACCATGAAAGACGAAGTATATGTTTCTGACAGGAAACACACTGGGAATGGACAGAAAGAAAAGGACGGAGGATTGGAGGATACAAAGGTCCACGCAAAAAACAGCACCAAAATAAAGCCAACTAAATGGGAGCTAATGATAGCGGAATTCTGCCATGGTTATCTTGAGTAGCAGTCAAGGCTCAATTCACCATTGTACAACTAACCGCCTCAAGTAATACAGTGACATCCTTCTTGCATCTCCTTTAATGTTACAGTGGTTTCCCTCTGCAACTGTTCTCCATCATCGCAACAGTGGTAATAATACCAGAAGCTCTCCATTCTTCGCATGTTTTAGCTGCTTGCAGTTATACATTAATGGGCAAATCTTTGCTTCAGGCCACATCACAGTTCCTTGTTTGAATAATTGTTCTATATTCTATACCAAAAATTTGTTTAATCTTTTATTGAGCTGTCAATTTGAATTAAATGATAGAAAGTAATGAAAATATTCCTTTAAAAAGCAAAGCAATTAGGGATGTCTGTAGCTTTACCAAAGGTGGATTTATTTGACAAACATAAGATAATAGTCAGTTCATACAAACAAGAAGCAACTACATATTATTTGAAGTGTAGAATGTATTTTTTTATAATTATCTAGATAGTAGTATTTTTTTGTAAATTGACTAACATAACAAAAGTATGTCAAGTGATCTTAAAAGACCTACAGTAATCCTGTTGCCTATTATTTGTTACTCTTGCAGCATTTTTTGCAGGAAATGAATGACCCATTGGGCCTACTTAGTATTCTAGTGTAAGACCCTTCACCAGACATCATGATGGCTCCTGAGGGACTGAAAGGGAGATGGAAAAGACTGCTGAGGTGAATTTAGGTCTGAGAGCTAGAGATGAAACGTGGCATCAGCGATCCGGCACAAAGAAAGGCAGAGGCAGAAAGTTTGTGCATTGCATGGGTGCAGTTATGTGTCTTTGCATGTAAACAAGCATTTCTCGTTTTAATTTACACCATTTAACCCATATATGTTTGCATGTCCATGTTTCCTTTTGTTTATAAAAGCAATGTATAAAGTGAAGTATGTAACCGGTGTATACAGATGAGATATAAGCTGACTTACAGGTCAGTGGTGTGTTCTGGGATGTGTGGAGGTATTCGGGTCAGTTTGAGGTTGGAGCAGTCAACCACTGTTCCTTCACAGCGGCATTTCTCTGGACAAACCAGATCCTGAAAACATTCGCCACTCAGACGGTTGCGGTAGTCCTCCTGACCTGCAATGGAGAGTGGTAGTAGAAGAGAGAAAAAGAACAAAAGATACAAAGAATGGAGGGGGGTGGAAAAGTAATGGTTGAATGTGGGAACATGAAGAAACAGAAAGATAACAGGTTTGGGGGAAGTGAAGGAGAAAGGGAAGGTAAGAGAAATCAGAGTAGTATGGAGAAAAAGAGGAGAAGAGAAAAAATAAAACACCATAGCTACAAGACAGAGACTGAATTTTATAATAAAAATACTGTCCCATTTACAAATAACTGGATGATGAATTTATATATAAACAATACAGAAAACAAACACTTAAAATGTAGGCTAGAATATCTAATGTCGAAAGTATTTCTTTCTATAATATTACTGAATGAAAAATTATACATTTTACTTTAAATTCAGCTAATAAAGATTAGAAAACATAATTAGCAAACTAGCCACTTGAAAGAAATGAAGGACCTACATTAATCAAACTGTATCTACTTCATCAGGTTGCACTAGTTCTTCTAGCATTATACTATAACCTGCATAGGACTGTTGCAAGGAGGAGTAATTCTGCAGGGCTACCTCTGTGAATCAAATTAACAAACAGATATCCAGGTGGTTTATGGAATCATATTGTAGATGGATGTGATTTAACCCCGGATGTTTTTGCGTAACAGGGTGAGCCAGAGACCACTTCTGTTATTTAGATGTAATGTGAGCTGATATCATTTATGACTGCGATTGGCTGTAGAGTAGACCTGGTTTACATCATGCAGCACTTGTGTTTGTGCACCACATATTGCACTCCCTTTATAGTTCTCAAGGTTATCACGACCTTTCTGTCTTCCTCTTGCTTTGTCTTTGTCTGTTTTCAAAATGTCCTTCTTTTCACTAATCTCCAATCAGACTGTTAATACTTTGGCAGAATGTATCTTCAATCCTTTTTGGCCCAAACTCTTTCTCTGATTGTCATCATTAAACAACCAGGCCACTTATTAAGGGTTCGGTTGCAATGCATAATCTTGATTTGAGCCCTGCTTATGATCAATCTATCTTTTGACAGATGTGGTTTCTGTTGTACAATGGAATAATACTTTGGAATAATGCCTCTGGGCTGCCTCTAACCATGCTGGCTGGTAAGTTGATGGGGAAGAAAGAGTGAGGGAGAAAATAAGAAAGAAAGGGGAAGGGGTTGAAGACCAAAGCAAAGAATGAAAGGAATCTTTTTTACCACCTTATTGGGAATAGTGGTCAAGTTTTTCCTCACATGAGTGAGGGAGAGGCAAAGAGGTAGTATAATAAATCATGCAAAACTGAAACACCTCCATGTCACTGGGCAACTTGAATATAGAAAAAGGTGTCAAAAATAGAAAATAATGTCAGTACCTTCTAAAGTTGAAGCATCTGTTCAAAAGCTTATACAGAGTTTAATTTATGCTGGCAGTCCAGCAATCAAGGTGAATGTCTGAGTTCACTCAAATGTGACCCGTGGAGTTTCTGAGCACCAGTAGCACCTTGAATGCTCCCTATTTTAAATGCACTGTGCATGTGCTAGATGGCAACTAAGTACTCGTGTAACCCCATGGCTAGTGCAATAAATAAAAATCTACTGTAAGTTTCATAACTATTCAACGAATCAATTTTTGGTTCATGCAGAAAAAGTTCGTAAAGGCAGAAAAGGTAAGCAAAGCAGTGATAAAAGACAAGTAAGAATTGGAGTTAAAGCTGGCAAATGCTGCACAATAAAAAAACACAATCTAAATTGTGGATGGCTTCGAATTTGAAATATATTTTATGGGGAAACAAATATATCTGACTGCAAGGCTGTTATGATATCTGACTTCACTGCATAATTATCATAACCAAATGCATTTACGATACCGATAAACAGAAAACGTGGGTGGAAGATGGTAATACAAATTAATCTTTGTTTTGAGCTCTTTTATCTTTATTTTATGGCAACTGAATGACACTCAATGGGAGCAGAGGAATCTACATTAAAAAAAGTTTGGATTTCATCCACTGAGATTAAATTTCACAATATTATTATGTGTATTATCAATACAATATCGATATTCAATATCATCGTTATTATTGTAAATACCGATATATAGTGCAAAACCCTTATTTGACATATTTTTTTAAATCTAGCCCAAATCTACATAATGCAAGATTTGGAGAGAAATGTTGACTGCAGATGTAACTAGTTGACAGGAAAGCTCCACCAGTCATTAATACTCACTACGTGATTATCTTTTTAAAGACCATTTATTTCAACCACAGTTACAGCGTTGTAACAGAAGCCATACACGTACATGCAAGCAATCAAAGTGTTTGACGCCCAGTTTTGCTCCAAGACACGTGACCGGCTGGAAGAGGCAGGTAGGTGTGTGCTTGGCGGTCCCTGGCGCTTGACGGAACCATGTGATGTCACAATAGGCGGGGCCACATGGTTAGATCAAGCACAAGAGACAGCTGCACGAACCAATCAGAATGCAGGTCCACACAGGAGGAAGGCGGGGCAACAGAGAGCTGCACCAATCAGTGAGGGAGTAGGGTCCATACAGGATAGGAGAGGCAACAGACAACTGCAGATCCACACAGGAAGGGGGCAGGATCAGAAAAACTGCCCACGGTTAGCAAAAATGTCCACACAGGTCCAGAGAGGAAGAGAGATGCAGGGAGAGGCATGGGACTGCAGAGAGGAAGGGCTGAAGCAAAGACGACAGCCATAACCAGCTTTTGGAGCATTTGTAATCTAGTTATCTAATTATCTTTAAAGGGGAACTCCGGTATTATTAAACCTAGACCTTATTTCTGGCATGAAATACGTTTATCTACTCACCGAGAACAGTTTGGTGAAAGTCGACGTCCTTCGGAAGATATTTAGATTACTCGAGATCCGCATATATCCATATAATGGGAGAGAATGGGGGCATTGACAATACAGCCTCTAAATAAGGCATTATCTGTCTTTATTTCATCAATA
The DNA here is from genome assembly GCF_036924035.1 of Leuresthes tenuis. Classification (NCBI taxonomy): domain Eukaryota; kingdom Metazoa; phylum Chordata; class Actinopteri; order Atheriniformes; family Atherinopsidae; genus Leuresthes; species Leuresthes tenuis. The sequence goes on along the minus strand of NW_027325365.1, from coordinate 9,009,262 downwards.
CTTTAAGACGAATGAATGAATGAACGTGTACTATTGCACTGTTAGCTCATAGCTGCTGTGTTGTTGTTATTGGCGGCTATCGGGGCTTTCTACACACTCGTCTACTGGGATGACGTCATTGACGCGCGCTGCTGCAGCACAGCTTATTTTCTCCGTGCTCTGTGACTAACTTCACACGTAGTTTGCTACAGACAGTTTTGTGCAACATGGCAGGATATTTACCAGATTTTGACGACGTGGAGGACAACTTTGAGTATGATGGACGTCCTTGCCATAGTGAATGAGCTGTGCTGCAGGGGCGGGCGTCTATGACGTCATCCCAGTAGATGAGTGTAGAAAACCCTCTATAAGCCCCCGATAGCCGCCAGTAACAACAACATTGCAGCTATGAACTAACAGTGCAATAGTACGCGTTCATTCATTCATTTGTCTTAAAGTATTGGTGAAATAAAGACACATAATGCCTTATTTAGAGGCTGCATCATTCTCGTTCACTCCTAAATATCTAAACTCCTAAGAATCTAAATATCTTCCGAAGGATGCCGACTTTCACCAAACTACTAGATGCATGTATTTCATGCAAAAAATAAGATCTAGGTTTAAAAAACCGGAGTTCCCTTTTAAGGCGAGGGAAAAAACTTTAGGGAGCTGCTTTCTATTGAATAAGCATAAAATGGAACTCATGTGTACTTTGAATAAAATCCTTTACTGCTTAATGATATTGGTTACGCCAGTAAGGACTCGCCAAAGTTGTTTAACCTGGCATGCACTGGTGTTATGGAGATCAGAAGGGGTGGAAATGTTATATCACAACATACTCTGTCTTACAGGCACACTTTGAATTGCCCGTTGACATGACTTGGCAGCAATTATAGTAACAATCATTTACATGCTTAAAAATCGGTTGTTCACACATTTGGTGAGCTTTTTGTTCCAACATTGTTGCTGCTCGAGTTATTTTCAGTTTCAAGCTCTTCATAAAGCAATACATTTGTGATACAAGGTGACCTCTGGACAGCACAAGTGAAGCACATGCTGCCACAGTCCACTTTGTTGCTCACTTTAAGACAGACACTTAAGCTACTTCAAACAAATTACAAGCATGTCTTTACCTATTTAAATTGATTAACACAAATTGTGTGAAATCACCCAGTTTAACACACTCACACAAGTGGGTAATCACATTCTATAGCTAGTCCCGCTGAGTTAACCGTTGTGTTGCTTCCGTATTGGTATGTCTTGTAATTCGTTCCACCCAAGATGCGCATAAAGGGAAATAACAGTGATATTGCACCACCGCACAAAGGGAAGCACAGGCTGTTCGTGAATGCTTGGGTTTTAGTAAACACATCTAGATCAGAATTTATTCACATATCATGACGCAAGTGTAATGAATATGTGATGTTTAATTGTGCGTTATACCTTTTTACCTGATTAATACAAGAAATGTTTGATTATTGAGTGCATTCAACCCTACCTCCTATAAATAGCTTTTTATTTGGAACAGCAAATAAGTGTTGAACCAGCTTAATGAGGCAGCACAGTTTATTAACAAATATGGCAAGCTGCAAGTACATTGATATTGAATGGATCAGGAAAGTGTTCTGCTTGCAGTGACTTGTTTAGTTTAAGAATTATTGGGATCTTGCTGAAAATGTAAAAAAAACAAAAAAAAAAACAGAATCCTTCCCTAACCCTAACCAAAGAGCTTTTGTAGCCTCAGTGCAAAAAGTTTAGTTCATTATATGAGCGGGGATTTTAGAACCCAGTGTTGGTGTGTTTAGGGGTATCTGTGCAAAGTTCTTGCTTACCTGTGCACCTGAACTTCTTGCCTTTGACCTGGCTAATTCGTTTGTTAGCCAGCCTTCTGGGGTGGCTGCAGCGTGCCCCACTGGTCTCAATTGGGTTGTCAAACAAGTAATCTGCCAGCCACTTCAGGTGACAGTCGCACATAAATGGATTCTGAGCCAGATGACTGCAAGAGATGGAAAGCAGAGGGGATAAAGTTGGAGATGAAAAAGTGAAGAGAGAAGGACTCAGTTGTGATACTCAGTCATTCTGTTTCCACAATGCAATGCAACAACTAATAAAAAGATATTTCTCATTTTCAGGCAGAGGGTTTCCTAGGTTATGTTTTAGGCAGCGGAAACAGTTCTCAGAATAAAGGGATTCTAACACAATCCTCAGTGATAGCTTTTATTGATTAAGGTGAAAGAAGAAAGATAATCACAGATTAGAGGGAAACCAATCATGAAACTTTTCTCTGTCTGAATAAGCATGTTTAGACAACAATGTGTAACTTCAAAGGTTGAGACTAAGGGTGCATTGATGTTTTCATTATATATATGAGTCTGTTATGTATAATTTAGATTTTAAGACCTAGAAAATTAAAACTGCATTTTAAATTTCCCAGAGACCATAGAGATGTCTGGAATTATCTTATTTCCTGGCAAAAACCAACACAATGAACAAGCAAAAATAAATATATAATATTCTAGAAGCTAAGATCATAACATGTTTTGCATTTTTTATGAAAAATTATTGAAATAATCAATCTATCATCAAAATTGTTGCCAATTGTAACAAATCCTTATCATTACCTCTACTAATCCATAATTGGGTTACAAGAGCAGGAGTCTAAGTAAAGAAGGCAAGGATTAAAAGTCCCTGGCCACTTTCTTTACTTTTCATTGCCAAAACCATGGCAAGATCCTCAGACACTCCCAGGAAGAGGGAGTATACAGCATAATCCCTCCAGTGTAATCTGTGTTTGCCTCATGGTCACCTTCCACCTGAACTTGCTTTGAAAACCTCACATGGGAGGTGTCCAGGTGGTCAGCTGCCAATTAATGTGAGTTTACGACACAATCCTGCTGTCCTGTTGTACTTACAGAGTCTTGATGGAGCGTAGAGGGGCGAAGAGTCCTTTACTGATGGTTTGCAGCTTGTTGTCATATAACGACAGCAGGTTGAGGTTCTGTAGGTCTTGGAAGGTGTTGACTCTCAAACAGTTAATTTTGTTGGCATTCAGCAAACTGAAATATGAAGAATTAACACTTATTATTTATTCATAATTGTTTTCTTTATCTTGCTTTATCAATAGTGAGACAAAGTTTAAATGTACAGATTAATGAGCTTTTATTTTTTCTCAGATGGATCTCAACTCCAAACCCATTATTTTTCTCCCCTGTCTTCATCTTCACACTATTTCTTCGTCTGCAACCCCTCCCTTCCCCTCACACTCATGATTACATTTTTTTTTCTGGCTGTGACACATAAATCTGAAAAATGCAGTTTTACATTTTTTCACTCTGGTCTGGAGCAGGAGTGGAATATCAAACATTATGTGTGCAAGTTTAATATCTTGTTATGGTGAGACAGACATAGAAAAGGCATAAAGAAAAAGTGAAAGGCAAATAGGGATGGAAAGGATAGAAATAATAAAGTGAGACAGTGAAGGGACATGTGAAAATTTAATTCAGAGTGACACGGATATACATTTAAGTGAAAGAGAATGGCAGGCAAAATGGAGGTAAATGGCAACTGGAATTGAGAAATGTGATAGAGGGATTAAGTAAATGTCAGGAAAGGCTTTCACCTCTACCCTTCTCTCCTTCTCTCTGTCCTTTCTAACGTGCACCTCATTAGCTAATATGTCAGAGTTATCAGGTTTTTTCCTTCCCTCTTGCCAATCCTCTTTTCTTGCTTCTTTTTTGTCACATTGTCCACTTTTTTGCTCTTCCCTCATACTCACAATTCTCTTTTCTTGTCTTTTGTGGCATTCTTTGTATCTTTGTCTGTCGCACACACTTAACTGTCCACTCTTCTCCACTTTTCTATGTGTGACAGGTAAGTAACTTGGTGCTTGGTAGCTCAGCTCAGCTTAATTGTCTCGAGTTGTTCTAATGAGCGCCTGCATTGGCACAACCTGCTTATACGTCCACACACACAGGTGATACACGCACACACATGCTGCTCTGCGACATATCCACGCCTCATTAGGCAGCTCACAGGGGGAACTAATTACTTGAAACTGCACCAGTAAAACAAAGCAGCACAGAAAACATAAACAACAGACCAATAGCCATACCAAGCAATAAATACAACTTTGCAAAACCAAGACTAATTCATAATTATGACATAATACTGGAGAATCTTGACGTTCTTGCCAGGCTGAACAACTTCTTGGAGATGGGAGGTTTTCATATGTCAGCAGTAAATTATAAAAAGACATATTCCTTCCTTGCATCTGCTGAATGTCTTTTTAGAATGGACCTATGATGTAGCAGGACGCAAATAATAACTAGACATCCAGACACAAATGGAAAAAATATATATATTGTGAATTATCCTAGTAAGTGGCCACATAAGCATGTATATAAAAACATAAAGCATTCGCTGGTTTAACATTCAACATTTTTCATCTGCTGCATCATTACGTCTGGTGGGGTGGTGCTAAATGTTAATGATGTCAGTTCATACATACATTGACATGAACACTACTTTTTATTGCCTCATCCTGCTTCTCTTTGCTCTCTTTTGTAAAGAGTTCTACATTTACATTTATTCTTCCTTATGCCTACAATATGTTGGTTTCCTTCTTTAATTTTCACTCATCCAGCCATCCTTTAATTCATCTATCCAGCCAGTCCTCTACCCCTTCCCCCTCTTTGTTTCTGAGCCTGCAGTATGCATCTAAATGATCCTTTAAGCCTGTAAAAGGTGTTTGTGGGTTAGCTCCACTCATCCTCATTCTCTTTGCTTCACTTCACTTTACGATGGAAAAGCCCAGGACATTAGCTGCTTCTGCAGTGGACTGCGGCATTTGCAAGGACCATATGCCACATACAGTTCTGATATACCTGTGATAGAATTTTTTACTGCATGCTGAACCAGCGCTTCAAATTGAGCCTATGCCGACGAGGACTTATTCAGTATTAATAGTTTTTCTCTTTGAATACGCCACAGGGTTAAAGAACTATGGGAGATTAAAATATCTATTACTGTGCACCAGTTTGTGTCATGTTAAACCTGTTAAGAATGTCGTCTTTGCAGACAAATGTGTGATAGCACAGATGGAGAATTGATGTATGAAGAGGGGGATTCTACAGTGGTAATGATTACAAAGATTTTAGTCTTACATAGCCACACCTTTCTCCAAAGCGCAGTATCAGAATGGTCTCAGCGCACTTAAATTGACATCCTGGTATAGGAGGAAAGTAAACTCACTGATTTGTTTGCATTTGTTTGAATCCATTACAATCATCTAGATCTTTGATAAGCCAATGATGTAGCACTGACAAATACAGGTATGTGAAAAGATCTGTGCCAGTGACGTACACAAATCCTTTGTTGATCTTTAAAGCAACTGAGTCAAAGAAATAAGCAGTCATATCTCATTGCTTGAATCAAAGCTTCATCAAAATTTGCCATTTTCAAGCATGTCGCTTCCATCTCAGAGGTAATAATTACTGGTTATGAAGGAAGATTTGAAAATGGAAACATTCAGATAGCCAATGGGGAACAGCTTCAGTTGAGCTGCAAATCAGCAGGCATATCTTACTATTTGATATCTGGTGAGACAGATGGGGGGTGAAAATAGAAAATTACAATCATGTATTAAAACAATTTAGCCCCATAATATTGACTATAAACTTAACGGTAACGATGGTTTCAGAGGGAAATGTGGTTTTCTGCTGCCAAATACCCAAATCACCATTATTTGCAAAAATCAAGAACAAAAAATAATACAAATGCAGGTGAGCCATTTCATGTTAGTAATAAAATACTTTGTTATGGTATGGGAAATATACAACCCCTGTCACAAAGAAAGAGAGCATATGCAAATTGTTCACCTACATTTAGGAATTAGGACTAGTGCAAATCCCTTTGTATATACTGGTCCCAGGCAAGCAGACTGCACTACATTTTGATTTGCAGAAATGTAAAATGGCAACATTTTTCCGGGAGACTGGGCTTTTCATCAATTCAAATAGTAAACGTTATATCACTGACAAATTCGCCGTAAATATGGGTACTTTGAAATTCTACCAATTACCACAATATACTACAATTTACCTTAACATTTGTCATTTTATAGCACTTTTACATGTGTTTATCCGGAGTATTTTCAGAAATACTGAATGATTAACACCTATATTATGCTTACAAAACTTGCAAGCCCCCAGGTTGAAGCAGTGAGAAATTTGCTCTACAAACTGAGCTCAAGAAGAAACATGGTTTGCACTTTTGTTTTACTGAAGCTAAACAGCCATTCAACCAATCTCTTATTTACCTTTTTGCAGTAATGTATAATACTGTCTGCTAGGGGGTCTACACAAATACACTGAGGTACACACATAACAGCTGACCAGACAGACACTACTCACAGCAGCTGCAGGGAGACCAGTCCATCAAATAATCCCTTAGGGAGCTCAGTAATCTTATTTCCGTAAAGCACCCTGCAAAGGACAGACAATATAGCATAATTTAGGTTGCACAATTCACCATAATAACATGTTAAAACATATGTGTTCTAAAGTTGTTTCTGGCTTAATAAAACCCTTCTATTGGTTTTCAGAACAATATTGCTGATGCTGTTATTTCTTATAATACTCAAAGTGTATAGTACATAGTATCTTGCTTTAATATTGAAATCCTAAACGTAGCAATTTTGAACATTTTAGTTCAAAGTGGAACTGTAGGATTGGTTTGTAAAACAGTGTATGTGTACATTTAAAGTTGATATATTACACTCATTTCCAGATCTTCCAGGTCACAGTGCAAAAGAGTTTTAATACAAACAAATAATATAACAATACTGTTAATATAGACTGTTTTGTGGAAACATTTACATCAATTTAACAAGAAAACCAGAGTTTGAATTCAAGGGCATGCAGTGCCTTCAGCAAATAACCATATAAAACTCATAACACCTCATCGCAAACATTTAAAAAACATTGATAGCCAGGTTCCAAGCATAATCCAGATCAACATTTGGGCTGACATGGATTATTTTTACATATGAACTGTCACGTTTTATGTTTTGATTAATCTTGTGTTCAGGTTATGTTTTCAGGTTCCTCATAAATTTTCCAGGTTAATTTCTTGTCATGTTTTGCCCCTGTCACTTAGTCTCACTCTAGTCTCACTCTATTTTCTGTTTCACAGCTGCACCTCGTCACCAATCACCTCCCCACAGTATATAGTTTCCAGGTTCCCATCACTCATTGCAAAATCCTCACTCACTCTGTCATGCTACAGGCTTGTCTTGTCAAGTAAGGTTTTGCCACCATAGCCATTGTCTTGTTAATTCATAGTCTTGTTCCATAGTCTTGTTTAGTTATCACCATAGTCTTAGTCTTGTTTAGTTTTTTTCAGTTTAAGAATTTTGATAATCCGGCTCAGCCGCGCTTTCTGTTTTTGCCTTGTGGTTTTGGAATAAACCTTTTTGAGTTTTTGAAGTCTGCATCTGGGTCCTCCCTTCCTCCTACACCATCGCTATTAACATGAACTTGAAAGATCAAACATTATACAGAAAAGAAGGAGGAAAAAAACACTTGCACTATAAAATGAAATATTCTGATCAAGTCAGATGAAAACAACCTGTTCATTAGTATTAATAATAAGAAAAATATATGTTTTAGATGTGGGACACTGTATTTTTTAAATAACACACATCTTTGCATGTTATTAAGTGAGAAACTGATTTCAGGAATACATATTTAACCTGACAGGTAACCTGAAAAAAACAGTCTAAATAATTAAGATTAGATATTAAGATTTCACCAACACTTTTAATATGAAACCATTAAGAAATACAAGGTAGACAAGATGCTTTCTTTTCAACATTATTCATGTGTCCAAACCATCTTATATTAACTACATTATGAATATTCAGCTCTTTAAAAGGTGAGGAAGGTGGTTATTATATCTGCATCTAGTAAAAAAATGATCACACTCCTTTAGCTGGAAGCTACTAAAAAACAACTGAAAGTGTTTGCAAGTGTTGGTACATTTTCAGCATAGTTCATCCTGTCTGTCCCTTGTCTGTCTGTCTTATGTTAATGCTCCAAAATTGATTCAAATTAAACCATCCTTTGTTTTCTAAGCACATTCACCATATGCACACCCCTCTACATTGTGTTCCAGTTGTCAACAAGGACTGCAACAACATTTTTCTGCTAAATGTCTGGAAATGCAATTACATTGGCGTCTGGATATATGTTTACATGTCTGTTTGTCTTTGCATATATGTGCATCATACTTACAGTGAGGTGAGTGAGCGAAGACCACTGAAGGCATCTGCAGCGATGTCAGAAATCTGGTTCTTACTCAGGTCACTGGGAAGAGAATGAGATTACTGTAATACACAGTAATGGGGTTCATTCTATGTGAATGTCCTAGAACTGTCTGACAAACGATCATGCAAGAATACATCAGCTGAGGTCAAGGCAAGGGGACAAGAATAAAAAAAGCGGAAGAGACGCACAGTGTGTGAGCAAATGAGGGAGAGAAGAGAGAGTGACAGACGGGGGAGACAAATAAAAAGACAGAGAGAACTAGAGTGTGAAAGAGGAACTGGAAGCTGTGGCATGTTAAATGTATTTTGTGTCATTCACTTCCATTGCTGTATAATATATTATTAAAGTATGCTGTTGAAATGAAGTTAAGACTTCATCTGTGACTGTGTAAGAGAAGATGCACAAGTCAAGCATTTTGATGCATCTGTGCTATACGGATATTTTTCAGCTGTGGGTGTCTGACCTTGTAGTGATGAGAGATTTCAAAACTCTTTTCTTTGTTTACATCATGATGTCATTTCAAAAGGTTGCTTTTTCTTTTTAGAGAAAATTTACAGTAGCTAACAGGCTGATTGAGAATGATAATATCGAACATGTGGACACTACATTCCAGGGTTTTCTGGATGTATTTATTGGTTTATTAAAAGCCTTTAACATCCGAAACTATGCTATGTTAACGATTAACCTTCCCACTACCTTAATCTACTACTAATACTGCTCTGTCAGGCTTTAAAAAAACCTCAACATGTAAAGTCAATGGAGTCAATGCGTGAAGGTGGATAAATTCAGTTTTTGCAGGTTTACCCTCCAGTGCCCCAATGCAGACTCACACCAGAATGTTAAATTGCTGTGCACAAAAGTTAGCAGTTTCACAATGAAGGCTCAACAACACCTTCTTCTCTCCAAAAACACAGTAGAGCTAAGTCTGTCCTTTTGAGATCACATATCCATATTTTTTTTCATTACAAGATACTGACAAAAAGATGCTGAATTTTCAACTCCAGCTACCTTCTCCTTTGCAAATTGTAACATACCTGTTTTGCATGAAGTGAAACTGACACAAATTTGATATTGCAGAACAATAACATATTTAACAACTCTGTTAAGGAGGTAGAAGGGAGCAAAAGACGGCAGCACACCAGGTGCTGTCATGCCAGAGAACAACATTTAAACCCATCCCGTCCAACAGCTTTTTCACTTTTTTACTTTACTGTCAGTCACGGCTGGTTAGAGTCAGGCATTAGAAATACACGGTTGAGGTTAGCCATACAAAACGCACTGTCAAGCTTTACTAATAATATTTACATGGGCACAGGTTCACATTATATCCCTTAAATTCTCCCTGATGCAAAAGACTTCTGCACCTTTACAGCTACACTAGTACGTTTTAAAAATTTTAACCAACATGCACATTACATGTTTTCTTGTGAGACAGGACTCTCCGACCTACCCACTCAAACTTTAGGTAAACTAAATTAATTAAATGGTTGATCAATGCATACTGTACTTATGTATATACTAGCCTGCTGATTCATATTGATTTGTACCTGCTTGTTTGAATTTGTATGTATTTAGATGTGTGTTCAGTTGTGTGTGGGGTGACTCACACTCTCTTGAGCTTCTTGTAGGCAGAAAAGGCTCCAGCTGGGACACTTTTTATCAAGTTCTGCTCCAAACGACTACAGAAAGAAAGGAAACAAAAAGTGAAAGGTAGAATGGAACAAGCTTTAATAAAACTTTAGCAGGTATATTGAACATCCACATTCAATGAAACAGCAAATGAGAAGTTTTGAATAGAATTTCAAATACAGCATATCATGCATGAAAAAACAATTCTCTGCTGTAAAGGTTACCATGAGGGTCAGTTTACTCCACAGCCTGAACAAAAAGTTCAAAAGGTGCCTGTTCCAATCAAATTCTACAAAACATCTCAGCAGGTGTGTCCGTGCTTTGTAGAAAAGTTCGGTAACTCAGTGGGCAATACTGACTTGAGTTTTAAAGCTCAGCACTTTAAGCATGAGCTTACATCGGACCAATCTGATCTGACTGTAAGCATCAGAAGATTGGTCTGGACTGTTGACAAAATGCTGTCATGTTAGTCAATATTAATGTTTTTATTATTAATTATATATTTCAATCCTCTATGTATTCATTTGATCAACACTCTGAGTCAAACTTTTCATGAAAACATTTTGGGCTTCAAAACCTTTTCAGTCTGAAGGCGTATGGAAATTTAATATGCCTGCCTTTATGGAAGACGAAAAAAAAACTCATTACACCAAACTGGTAGTGTTCCACCATTATCGTATGGAGAATCAACAGCACTGCTGCAGGCACACAAGCCCACAGGTAAATTTACTGTAGTTTAGTTTATCCCTTCCCGGGGGTCTATTATAAACATTCATATATGTAGCTCATGCATTCTTTATGTCTCCTTGGTTGTGCAATAAAAAGGAAAAAAGAGATGATGTGCAGAGGGATGGCAGAAAAGGGATGTAAAGACGGTAAAAGAGTAGGTAATAAAAAGGGATAAAAAGAAGAGCATGGAAAAAGAAGGGATGAGGGATGGGGGGGGGATTAGAGTGGAAAAGTGTAAACAACAGGGGAGAAGAGGTGGAAAATCAGAGGAGAGGAGGAGGATGTGGACAGGTCCCAAGGCCAGTCACAGGGTCAGCTGTCAGGATGATAAATGGAAACTAATCCACCCCTCTTCTTCCTTTCATCCCTCTCTTCAGCCCACGCCCAGTCCAGCCAGCTCTTTACTTCCACCCTCCATCTCTTTATTTGCTATCTATCTATCTTGTTTGTATTTTATGACATGGGCATAAAGACAAGTTTTGACCACATTTAAAGGGATTAAATGCAATTTCATTCATTGAACTGATTTGTTATTGCTATTCAATAACTTTTCATTTTAATGAAAACACTTGTGCTGCCCTGGCTTTGAACACAGCACAGTCCTTGCATTATAGTTTCTTGGCTTGCGCTGGCTTCTACATTTCATCAACTGCTTCAAACAAGGGGTCAAAATAAATCAAGCATATATGAGTTCTGACCAAGACAATCTGTACACAGAATATATTACCAATTACATCAGGGAGCAGTTAAAGAAGGTTGAGACAAAGACACTTAAAGGTTCAATATCAAAAGTTATATTAAAGGGGAATGTATTTAAAAAGATATGCAAAAAAAACTGTAAGGTGAAGGGACAAGTAAATGACAACTGAAACAGGATATTGGTTTGGCAGGTGAGCCTAAGCAGAAACAGTGCATACGCACATACACGTTAACAGCTCCCTCACAAAAATCAAAAGACTTTTTCACGTTGAAGCATTAATCATTAAAATATCAAATTGTTTTATCAGCTTCATATTCAACTTGAAGAGTCATACAATTTTTTTTAAATGTACTGTTACATATGAGCACATACACGTTCATTCATTGAACGCATTTGGAAGTGATCCTTGCCAACAACATTCAGAGACATGACTTTGTCTCCATTAAAGGTCTGACAATACATCATCCTATTATACTCTATTGTTTCTGGCTGCTGCAGCAACATTTATCATAATTGATCCAATGCTAATTCTTTGAGTGTGCGTGTGTCCTTGTGATCTGATACGATATGCTGTTTGCTGTGTCTGTCGTGTATTTGACCCTCCAAGAATGCACATTTTGTAGCTCTGTACAGACTTTCTTTGTGCAAACAAAACTTTATATTCTTGTTTGTTTGTGAGTGAGAATCTTTACTTATGCTGGGGAGGTACAACAGTGTTGGTGTAGGGTTGAGGGGGAGAATTGCTCCTTTAGTCACAGAGCAATCAACTAGCTGTCCTCTGTACAAACAAGCAGGAGACAGCGATCAATACGTATATCAAACACGTCCCCCAGTGGTGTGTGTGTGTATGCTTAAATTTGTGTGAAGAAAGCAAGAGATGTGGAAAAGGGGTGGAAAAGTGTAGGGTTTGGCTGCAATATATAACAAATTACAGCTAGAAGACTTACAATGTGCCATAGTTTGGGTTAGAAATGGGATCTAATTCATCATAGTATATCCCAGTTTCCAAAGATTACAATGTGGCTGTATGTGTTGGGTGTATATGGATGTTTAAGTTTCTATGAGGTGAGCTTCCTTTTCATTTAACAACTGGATCAGAAAGTATTTTCCAGCTATTTTTTTCCATCATGTGAACATTTTCAGTTGACATTGCATCCTACACACAAATATTTGCGTATAAATAGTATGAAAGTAAAAAATAAGCAAGCAAATGTGCTTGTCTGACCGTGCAAGAGACATTTACATGAAAATTTGCAGCATTTAAGTAAGATAAAGCCCTCTTACATCTCCACGATGCCCTCTGGGAGGTTTGCTGGTATTTCAGTGAGGCCTTTACGACGACAGTCCACTATGTTGTTGTTACAGCTGCAGCTGGGTGGACACACAGCTACCTGAGGAGCACAAGTCCTTGGTTCTGTCTGTGCTGGACCTGTCGACAGCCAAATACAAATACAAGATTACAGATACAGAAAAAAACAATAGATTAAGATTGGCTTCTATTTCATTGAATATGTGATTGCTTTCATTGGTCTACTGCCAAGTATGATGAGGAAATTAGGTAATGACTCCATGCCTGGACCTACTTTTGCATTTGCACATACAAATTCTGTAATCACGGTTTGGCTAATCTTCTATTTCAAGATTCTTTATGATGTTTTTGTATATGTCATTTGACTTTCTCCTTGTGTGATGGCTGTTGTGTTGATTTTTTTTGTGTTGCATGGTCTTCTTTTTGAAAACATACAATCTTTAGATATGAAACAAGAAGAAACTGATCATCTGCTCAAAACAAGCTCATAAAATATCACCAGATATGAGCAAGAGAGAGAGGATAAAACAAAAGAGGTTGAAACTGTAGGAACGCAGGCAGGAGAGAAAGAGGAAAAGTGGAAAAGACAGGCAGGAAAAGTAACAGAACGAAAGCAAAATATGATATCTGTTAAAAATCAGAACGAAAGGACAATAAGAGCACAGAACGTAGAGACTGACAGAGACACGTCTGTTATTGACATTTTAAGTTAGAGGGGAATGAGGAGAGGTGGCCTGCTGTGAAACAAATGAACAGAAAATACTCAAGGCTAATACAGAGGGAGCTGCCTGACAGTCTATTAGCACAAAGGGCTGAATCAGAGCCCTATAAACATTGCCTGCACTGTCTGCAGCTGATAACACAACTGCTCTTATACTGGGCTTTTAGCTGATTACAAGCTGGACACGATGTAATTCTTTCAGAATTATCAATTTGGCACTAAGGTGTCTGGAGGCTAAAACAATACAGCTTTGGTCTTGAGGTGTATTACATTCTCTATGCTGTATGTCTCCCAGTCAAAAAGTCAACTGCCATAAGCACTACACTACACAATGAACTTAACTCAAATCCAATCTTTAAATTTTATCATACAAATGTGACTGTTGCTGAAAAAGTCAGCTTTGGGAATTATCAATTTCTCTCTTAAAGTTCTTTAATCATTGTGGTCTTGTTAAAATGGAGTAGAAGCTAGTATAAATCTCAGCTCAAAACATTTAGCTTTAAGGCGCTCTATGTCAATACTATAATGTAATAGCTCAGTCACTGATCACCAGCTGGTCCTTGTAGGTTTCAAATTGTGTTTCTCTGTGTGCTGGCTGGCCAGGCCCTGAGTAGTCTCATGTAAAACAACATGTAAGCAGGCTTGGTGCATTTTCCACACTGATTAAGTATCCACTGCAGGTTCTAGTTGGAGTGACTTGCAGATTATAGGACTGTCCGAGAGAGCAGACCAAGGACTACTGTTGCACATTACAGTTCAAGATGTCAAAAGTAGAGTCCATTTATGGAATGCAAGACTTGCTTAAGAGGTAGATGAATGGCATTAAAGGACTAGACAGCTGAAACTGAATTTTCAAAATAAAATACTTACATGTGGCACCTTTAAACAGATATAATAAGTGACACTAACAGCTAGCTAAGCAGACTTTTATAAAAGAATACCATCCTGACTGTAAAGATTTATCCTCTGAGGTGATATTTGAGACAAATCGAATGTATGTGGGTTACTGTCAACTCACCATTGCAGACAAAATCCTTCTTCTGCACATCTGGGACATTGAGGCCCCTCATGTGGGCAGGGGCCATGCACTGGGTGAAGGGAGCCAAGCCCCGCCTGGCTCTGAGCCAATCAGAGAGCCAGGCAAGGTGACAGTCACAGTGGAGGTTGTTGGAGTGCAAACGGCTGAGGAGAGATGGAGAAAAAGATACATATTGCTGAGACTTCACATTATGTTATCCAATTTCAATCAAAATTTGATTATTTCACATCAAATGTTTGACTTCTGAGAAAATTTCAAAGGAACCTTCTCAATAACAACACATCAAGTGCAAAGACATGAAATATGGTTAAGTTAATTATTTCAGACAGCTTACATGCTGGGGGCATAATCATGAAGCTGATACTTTGGTGAAACAGACACACAAACAAAAAAAATATTATGTTTTAAGGGCTTATTTCCCAAAGGTCTATGAACCTATGACTCCCTTGACAGACAGAGTAGCTAAACACAGCTAAATCACAGCTTATTCAAGGGTTTGACTCTTCTCTGAAACCATTACTTTTTGGTTTAGTTTCAGCTTGGCTCCTCTAAATCACAAGGTTCTGAGTATTCTATCAAAACACGTCTTTTTATTTTTGCCTTTCAGTCAATGCTTGGATATGTTTAAGCACAAAAAAGTATTTGGCTGAACTCTGGAAACATCATGGTTTGATTTTAAGGACACTTTATCATAACCCTGGACATTTTGTGATATTGCAATGCCAATGGGCCCTGACAAAGCTGCCTGTAACGAAGCAGGAGTGAAACAGAGTTCAATAAAGACAGCTTAAAGGGTTAGTTCAAGGTTTTTAAAAAAGCAAATTTTTTCAGCTAGTTCAGACACACCATTTATGTAGCCATTTCACTTCACTCTGATACAGTAGAGATGATTAAAATGTCATCACAGAATTGAAATTGGACACTCCGAGTGATAAGTGATTCTTATTTTTGCTGAGCAACTATCCTTGTTGGTGGATGTAAAGTAAAAGTTAAAAAATCATGAATTGGCAATGGTAAATCATCGGGATGATTCTGTTTCCATCAGGTGATATCGCTGAAGATCCTAGTGCGACTTACAACTGCTAATTTTATATTATTGTTTCATTTCACACTAATAGGCTGTTTAATTTTAACTTGTTGCATTGATTAAAGAGAATTGCTCAGGATGGAATGCATCAGGTGCCGTTTCACAGAACTTAGGCTGCACTGTATGCGAAGAGACGATGAGGAGGAGGAGGAGGAGGAGGAGGAGAAGGGCAGTTGAACAGCAGAATGTCTTGTCAGCTTATTATATGCCAGCCGGGATATCTAGCCTTTCAGAGGACAGGCCTCCTTTTGTAATAAAGCAGAGGACAAATCCTGTTATGGAACAGAGATGGTCTCATTGATGCTAGCAGCGGGGGCAGTAGGATTTAATACCGCTCTCCCATTATAAATCCAGTTTATAGTCAAACCCCTGCCTGGAGATAGCCACGTCTTGGCCCACCCCCCTGCTTAGTCTTAATTACTGACAAGTAGGATTAAAACACAAGGGAGAATGGGAACAAGCAGGGGGTGTATAGAGAAAGTGCTGTGTTTGTGTGTGTGTGGACTGTATTTGTAAGCAAGCTTGATTGTGTCTGCTGCACTTACTTTTTGAGGGTGACTACAGGCATTGTGCATGGTGGGTCATTGTGTATCTGTCTTTGTGTGTCTTTATTATTAGTAGCTTCCTCAGAGAGTTACTGGGCACATCTTTAGTACAGTGAATTACACTTACACTCATACACAGACACACTCAAGCAGCGATAGCTCTAATCTTTTCATTGGTTCACATTTCTGAGTGAAAGAAACTGAGGTGATATCATTACTGCTAATAGAATACGTGGAAACGACAGGAAAAAAAGGAAAGAAAAGTGGGAGAACAGAAAAGAGGGAGATGCGTCAATAGAGTCAAGCTCTGTTAATCATATCAGACACATCACCAAGCATTTTATTGAATGAGTCATTTTATTAAAGCAGCAATTTTAGTTCTGATAGCTGAGAGCAGGAAGTTGGAAGAGACACAAAATTTAATGGCAAGAGGGAGGCAAGAAGGGTGAGGATGAAGATGGACAATGTGAGAGAGGAAGAAGATAGGCTGAGATCTGGACACTGCAAATAAAGAAGGTGGGGGGGGCAAATATAAAGGGTGGAAAGAAAAGGATGAGGGGAGGAGGACAAAGAAAGAAAAGGTAAGGAGGAAGGAGAAAGGAACTAAAAGAGCTGAACTGAAGCAGAAAAGCAAACACAGTTGGAGAAATAAAGTGAGCCTAGACATTTTGAAGAGCAATTAAAGGGGAGCACGTAATGAAGGACAAGAAAAAAAAGAAAAAAAGAAAGACTTTATGGGAGATAATAGCAGACGTTCGGTAGATATAGTTAAAGAAGGATGGGCAAAATATGAAATGTGATGCATAAACACTGAGGAGGAGGATATGGGAGCAAGAAGAAAGGAGGAAATCAGAGGAGACAGTCACTCAGTGTTGACAGAAAACAATAGCAGACAAGGGTGTCTGATTAAAAGATATTGGATATTGGTAACTCTACGCTCAATCTGCTGGAAACTGTGTAGCGATGCTCCGGTTTGAAATCCAATTTCAAAGAGCTGATTTCAAGCTGTATTGCCACTACAACAGTAGGAGTGTTGAGAAAAAATAGAAACCCTGCTATTTGTGATTGGGTGTTGATGAACGGTGCTGGTCAAAAGTCAAACAACATAAATGGTTGTAAAAGATTAGTGGAACTCTGCAAAAGTAGCTTTCTTTTCTTTAGTTGTGTTGTGTTCTTAATCCTTATTTCTGAATGTTAAGTAGAGCTATGTGACCACACAAGAGCCTCTTAAAAACAAAGATTTGGGGAGGAAATCCCATTCTATGCATGCTGGTTTGATGGAATTCAACCCTAGAGTGGCTTGTAGGAATGCAACCCATGGTCTTGCCTCTCAGATAGTCCCACGAGATTATGGGCTGAGACTCCCTTTAAATGTTGTGCCATCGCCTTGGCAACTGTAAGATCTCTTTTATACAAGTGAATAAAGAAAAAAAAACACAAAAAAACATAAATCAAAGCTCTCTTCCAATCTATCTGAGGGGGTGATTTGGTTTGAGGTTCACGTTGCAGCACATGTGTGTGTGTGCTCACATCAGGAACATCAGTAGAGGGGGTTTCTTCTAATGAATCAAAGCAGATTGAACAAGAGAGCCTACACAAGCCTTTCTTGTGGCATTAATGAGGTTACCATTACTCAAGTGTGGATGCATGCGTATGTGTGTGTGTGTGTGTGTGTGTGTGTGTTTGAAGGGGGTATGAGTCTTTTAGTGTGTAATAGCCACATGATTATTCACAGTCATGAAACAATGGAAGAATTGGTCTCTTATTATGGCACGATTAGATGATGACATACAGACCCTGCTGCTATGCGCTGTGTGTTTATTTGATTATATGGTGTGTGTGTGTGTGTGTGTGTGTGTGTGTGTGAATGTATGAACATTGGTTCATTAGCTCTCTGTGCATACACGTTCATTGTACAACTGCAGAGTCCGTGTTTGTCTGCATCTACAGTATATGTTAATAGCTCTCAGTGTGTGTGTTATACTCACAGTGTCCGAAGCTTGGGCATGTGGTTGAAGCTGGACAACGGGATGAGGGTGATGTTGTTGTTGTTAAGGGTGCTGGATGGAGAGACAAAGAGAGGGGAAAAGACGAAAGATCAGAAAGACAGATAAAATAATACTTATTGAGCCATTTATTGGACCTGCTTTTTTTTATATAAAAGCAGGTTCAAGACCTTATCTATTTCATCTTTAGAAAAACACAGCTGCTTGTCCAAATCAAGAGTGGGACGGAGTGGTCACTATATTTCCAACTAAATCATCGGTGTGCATTCACAAAACATTTCAAAATTAAATAAAGCAACAGAAAACAACTTTTATTGAAAATACAAAACACAAATTTCAACCGAAGTTAATGTTCGACATGAACACTACTAAGGAGTTTACTAAGGAGTCTATATCATTCTTTATGCTTATGTGGTGTTTCCTTGTCCATCAGTGAGTTGTACAGTGTAGGTTTAACATGCATGTAAAATGTTTACAAAGTCACAAAGCCAAAAGAAAACAAGATGTTATTCTCTCCCACAGAAGAAGCTGCACCTGAACTGCATCAAACACATCATTTGTGGTCAAGCGTGTTCTTTCTTAACTCAATTACATCACCATGTCAACCTCCACATTAGTTTGGCGAAAAATAATGAATCATTGTCTGTACGCTCCCAGCTTTGATCAATAAACTGATCAGGACATACAATCAGAGCACATAAGGCTATTTGGGAGGTGGACCTTAAAGAGTCAGAAGCTAAAACAGCTTTTCAGACAGAATATGGCGAGAGGCGCTGCAGCAATGTCCAGAACACAAAACTACATTTTTAAAGCATCTGTACAAATTCCAGCAGATTAAATACAAACATAATATGAGCTCTTATTCTCCTTTTTTGTACACCTGTTTTGGGTGAGACTTTAATTATCAAAATACATTTAGCTGAGTAACTGACTTCAAGAGCTTTGAGAATTTACTGATAAATGATTCAATGACTTTTACACTGATATCACATTTTGTCCACCCCCAAAATCCCATTTATGAAAACATATTCAATTATTCTAGCAGAAATAATCAGGTGTTATTGTTGGTTTGTCTTTTCTACTGTTAAACCACATTTTTGTCAATAAAATTACAGTTGCTTTTTACAAAAAATCCAAAACCTATTATGGAAAAAACACTTAAAAAAATCACCTCAAGTTATATTTCAAATCAGACTTAAGAGGGACTGCATTTGTGAATTGTGATTCTCTCCAGGTTACTGTTGTTGTGTAGCCATGACATGGACTTTTGACCCATTATTCATTAATACACATACAAAAACATGAAGCTACACTCCTTTGATCTGCAACTGCTCTTCAAAGCTAAGTCTGTCACTGCCGTCTCTGACTATTAGCTTTCTCATAATCTACAGTGTATCATATGCAGGACTGACCTAAAGAGAAGGTTGACTGTCATCACTGTGCAACCAATAAGGGATACATCCACATGCAAGCCCAGTGAGAATGTAGAAGAAACACAATGCCTATAGATTCTCTGTTGTTTTCATATGTAGACATGAAGACAGAAATGAGAGCTGGGGACAAAACTGGAAAAACACGAAAGCCACTCACATGTGGATATCACTGATGGACTCAAACAAGCTGGTAACACTGCGTACATTAAACATTCATGAGGCAGTGCGGATGTAGGAACACATACAGGTTCCTCATTAACAAAACATGGAAAAAAACCCCACAGACTTACGACTCCCTCCATGTGTACATTAACAATGTGAACGTGTATTGTATTCTTTAAATGCATCGTATTCTGTCAGAAATTGCTGATATCCACTGAAAACATGATTTCAATTGTTCCTGATGAAAGGAGAACTCAGAAATATGTTTAACGGTAGGAAAGTTCTTCTGGTAACATCTACAAACCAAAATTAAAAAAAGTAAAAGCTATAAATCTGTAAACATTGGAGTGGAAAAGAAAATTTCCTTTTCTAAATAGATCTTTGTATTATTTATTTTTTTATAATGCATATAAACAGAACAGTAAGTTCAAGATTTATCTGAGTAGAAAAACCACATAATATATCAAATATAATGACCTATCATTACAACTTGTGAGACTGTTCCAATGGCTTGAACTCAGATTTTCAGAGGGAAAAGGAAATACTGATAACATGAAACTAAAAGAGAGATCAATGTCACATTGGAAATCCAGGGATTTTTTAAATGTACACAGCAATCTTAATAACTTTGGTGACTTGTTGAATCCAGTATCTACACAAGCCAGCATAGCCCTTTTTCTTCTTCTTTTTTTTCTCCAAGTTTTGCAGATCATTAATTTTACTGAATAGAAAATAAGGCTAGTTTACTTTACATATCACCCGAAACCTTGTGTATTCAAAGAGTTATTGTTTCAGAAAGAATGAAGACTGAAACCAGTTCATTTTTCATATTTGACAGTATGTTTTTAATTCTTTCAGACAAGGACAAAGCCAGATTTCTCCTTGAGAAATGGACCTAATTCAAGATGAAAGGATTTTTCACAGCATCTGCAATATGTTTGTGCCTAAACATACAGTGTAACCGCGGAATGATTTCACCCACAAAAATCAAGGATGGTTTATTTTACATACAGTATTGTCGTCACAACTTAAAATAGGTCCATTACTGGGGGTTTGCTGTGTTTTCACTAACACCCACTCAGCCCTTAAATAGACTGTTTTTGCTCACTCTGTTGATGTTACATTTCTTTCTCTTTAATTCTGTCTCCTTCCGATTCTCTTTCTACATTCTCTTGCCTGCCAGTATAGCCTCAGTGGCCTTGGTAGAAGGATAAAGTTTCACACTCACTCTTTCAAACACACACTCACATCAGCAGCGCTGCTATGGTCAGCCCTGTCAGGGGTGATTCCACCCAGTATATATAATTTAATTGTGGAATAACAATAATTTCCCTCTGCAATTTCCCTGTCAGTTATTCTCCCACTCATTCTGTTCAGACCCCCTCCACATTGCTCTGCCTTAATAAAGTAGTGACTGGACTGATTTTGGCCAAGGTAAACACTAAAAACACAATTTAGAGGTTCAGAACTATGTTTTATATTGTGGTTATTTTCTCCATCTTATTTTACACGCCTCCGGCGCTCAAGAGACTCTTACAAAAAAAAAAACTGCATTTTAGTTAAGAGAAGATTCTTTGTAGGAAGTTTGCTGTTTATTGCTGACAACATAGCAAGGACCCAGAAAGCAATTATGAAGTCAGAGTTGAATAAACTGTTTATTTAACAACATTAAAATCAATTAGCTTGAAGGACAATGCCACAGTGCCGTACACCTGTGAATGTTTGAGCATTTCCTTTAGTGCTTTGGTTTAATGGTAAAAAGTATTTGATTAGTCAAGACAGAAAATCCCCGCTGAGTTTGGACTGGCTTGCAGCCATGGCAGATATGAACAAATCGCACCACAAAAACACACAGTGCAAAGTGGAACAATGGCTGCGCAATCAAAGGTTAATTTAAACATTTTTTACAACTTACGGCGTGATACCTAGTAAGGAGAATGCTTTATAGTATTAGCTTTCTGGGTTGCAGCTGTTTCCAAAGTGATGTTATGATTGTAAAAGGAGAACTTTGGATTTTCACTGTTTCACTGTATTTATAGCTTTTTATGAAAAGTGATTGTAGTTGATGTTCTTTGCATAATAAAGCTGTAAAAGATAATCATTCATATCATTTATAGGTTAATTAACTTACAAAACGTGTGTGTAGTCTTTTAAGATAGGGTGTTATGTTAACATACTCTTTCCTCTAAAATTATACATGTTGTTAATCTATTGTAACTGTTTTTAAGGCATATGACTACAGACTCTTCATGATAAATAAAGTGCCCCATGATCTGCTGAAATAAATGTGAGGGTGGTGAAATATATTTTGGATAATGTATTTTCTATTTCAAGAAAAAAAAAATTGGGATTTAGAGAATTACTGAGGAGGAGGATCAAAAACTATGGTGATTTAGAAAAGTCAGACCCAGACATGAACTGATAGTCAAAGCTGAGTGAGCGAACAACAAGTTAGCGGAGGATGAGTGCTCATGTAGCATCCTGGCTTAATATGTAGGTGCAATATAAATGGAGTATAAGTGCATATACTTAATGCACTTAGTCTGAATGAGCTAAACTAGTTAACTCGCAAAAAAAAATCACACGCCTGTTGCTACCTCTTAATTCTCATTACAGTATTTTTGAGTGAATAGTACACTGCAAAAAACATGCATTCTAATTTATTTTACAGATTTTTCCTGATTTTTTTTGAATGCACAAAAATATCAATAAATCTATCAATATAGACTTTCATCTGATATTTAATGTAATGTTAATCAGCATGAAAACCCTACAATTATGAATATTTCAACAAATTTCTTTCTTTTATGTCTCTTTTTTTTAGAGAATTGAGTTTATCTCACATATAAAGGCTTAAAATACGTTGGTAGGGGCAGAGACTTTAACTAAGGCCAGTTTCATGCTGGTTAGTACAAATACGGCTGGGCTTTGGTTTAGTTGAATGGGAACTTTGTTGTGGTTTAAGAGGTTTGAATGGCTGAAAACAGTGTTAAATTTAATTAACAATCGGCAAACATGACTGAGGCTCATGTGAGAAACAATGGCACTCAGTCAGAGTGTTTGTGGGTAAGTGTTTGGCTCGTTCAGTGATCCACTGCATACCATAAGGACTGGAACTGAAGCAACAACAGTGTTGCTGTAAAATGTGACTGAGAGCTGCTGTTAGTTTCTATAAGCTCTTCCTCTGTCAAAGTAGTGGTATGAGGAAATAAAGTGAGATGCAATAATATCTCGATTTATAGTTATAGTCCCCTTTTACAACAAGTTACTGGGGTTACTGGGGTATATATATATATATATATATATAAAAAGTAATAACATCTTTTAGACTGGTTATGAATATTTGATCAGTTTTTAAACGTATCTAAGGAATTTATCAATATCTATAGGTCATTAAAATGTTCTGAATAAAAGTTAAAAACTATACACTTTTTATGGGTAATTTTTCATTCTTTTCTGTCAGTTTTCTAGAATTTTCTAGTTTTTTCTTTAACATCATTTCTTTTTATGTTTATTTGAATTGTTTCTGAACACAAAGTTAAAAAAAATCTATCAATATTGAACAATAAAGTAACAATTGATTCAAATTAATAGGAGCTGCATCGATTATGCAAAGTTATCAAAGTTTTGATGAAACATTTTCCTACCCCCATTTCTAAATATTTTGCTTAAAGTGTTGCTTCACTCTTAGTATGTTTTCAGTCCTGCATCTTAGTCATAAAATAAACTCAGATTTATTTTTTAGCAGCTGCCCTTGTAGACTAATTATTGCAGAAAATGCTATTAGAAAGAAACAGCTTTGTTTTGTCAGTCAAGGTAAAAGATGGCTCAAGGACTGGTCCTATGCTGGTTTTTGCCACTCACTATGATTCCATTACAAAATGCCTATTCAGCTTTGTTTTTTTTCTTTTTAATTTAAGACAGGCTGCACTGACCTCTGCAGTGGTATTACGAGATGGATCCAGGATCCCTGAATGAGAGTGTTTGTGTGTGTGTGTCTGATTGTAAATGGACACATGTTTGTATTTGCTCCTTTTAGGTGTATATTCTTGAGTCAGCATGTGTGCTTTAGATGCAGTAAACACAGTTGCAATAAAAATGCCTCTGGAGTCAGTGATGGAGGAGACTCTTTAGAGGCAGCCCACCACCGTGGCGCTATCAGTGCTGTTTAGGCTTGTGAGTTGGTGTGCACGTGTGTGTGGGTGGGGGGCAGAGAAAGAGGCTGATGTTATCACATGTGTCTTTGCCGCAGTCAACATCCAGAGGTCAAAACCTTACTCATCCATCTTTCCTCCATCGTGCACACATGCTCTCACACACAACATGTCAACACAGAAGGTTGCATTTTTAATATACTGCATTATATCAAACTATGACATACAACACATTCCTCTGATCATTCAGTTGTTGTGAAAGGTTGAGGTAACAGTTTTTCAATGAAAGATATTCTCCTTTGTGTATTACTTGTTGTATTAGTTATAAATATTACTTTGTAAGACAGTTGTTATTTGGAAAGCAATACTCTGAATTCTCACAAAACCCATCATGTTCAAAGGCATAGTCTCATTTCTGTGTCTCTAAGTGCTCTGTAATGTCAGTCATATATTAGAATGGTTTGACATGCTGACTATAAGATCAGAGTTCTGAGTAAAATGTTATTAACATCTGTTTATCTGGTTTGAGTATTTCGGACAACACCTAATGTGAAAACAAACTTGGGAATTTAAGATGCGAATCCATGAAATCACTAGCAAACCTGAACAGGTTTGAACATTTGTTTTTCAGTTTCTTCACTGTCATATTGACAAGTCTGGACTGCAAGCGTGAGAATCTTTATATGTATTAAAGTGAATTAGTCTCAATTATGCTCAATCAGCCTTAACAGACACAGATCGATACACTAGCAGAATGTCTGAATTACTACACCCACTAAAATACAACACCACATTATAACTTTATGGCTGTGATTACAACCAATATTGACTTTATGCTCAGTACGATTAGTCTCTCTTGTAATAACTAACATTAGTTTTACTCTGTGAAAAGAGAGGAGGGATGACTGAACTACCAAACGTGATCTAAAACTTATCTTGAAAGTGTTTTCTACCAGTGTATTAGGCATCTGAATTTGCAGTCTTCATTTTAACATCCAAATAACTTTCTCATAAAAAAATAATCTGAAGACAACATCTCAGCATTTCTCCTGCACGAGGAGTAACAAGGCAGAAGCAGAATCATTGACAATTGGAGGCTAACCTCACAGTAAGTGCAAAAACACCATAATTTATATACATTTTCTTGAATGGCCCTGGAATATTAGGCTTCACTTTGTCATTCATTGATGTTTAATTTTTGATGAAACCCCTCGGCAAACACCTGGTGCACTCGGGCTTACATTGCTTCAAAAGCTGAAATCAATACTACATTGTAAGAAACTGGAAGCACAACAGTGATTTTGTTTCCTTTCTTACAAGTGCATTGTTGATACTGTTAATCAAAATGCTCTAATAACTATATAATCTTCCAGCAGTCATTGATGGGATAAAATCAAGATTTCAGAGGCATTTTTTCTTGCAAGGGTTTTATGAAATTTGGGCTATCTGTCCTGAAGTGACAATCCATCTTAGTGTAGGAGCTGCAATGATCCTCTGACATCAATGTCTTGGAAAGATTGTCAGATGTCTTTATCGTTTTCAGTTGATCTAAATTATCTGAAATCCTTACATTTGATGACCAATCTAATTATTCTGGTTCAAGGTCTCGGCCCTCGAGCATTTAAAGTGTCCAATTCTAGCTTTCTTGAAGATCAGGGTGAACCTATGTAAGATTTAGCATTATATATATAACTTTAAAAAGCTTTAACATGGACATTTGTACCACTTTTTTTCAACTCTACTTCATCAAAGTATTTGCTGAAGCAGCATTGTCTGTTATCAATGACTAGTCAGCCCAAGTGAAATGCGAAGTGCTGATGCTGAGAATTTAAAGATTGTGGATAAGGTGGACACACAAAGCAAAATACAGTCTCATCCTGCTTCATATGGGACGATGTGTTAAAGTCCACAAGATACCTAAATAACTTTGAATGACTATGAATGGAGCTTCCACAGACCAAGTGAGTTAACATGACTAACTAAGCAAAATATCTGCCAGAGACTTCAAAAAGCAACTGGAAAGCAACATGATGATGCTTAATGATGGTGTGTTTAAAGTTTCTAATGACTATGTTACATGTCCTGTGAGTGTCAGTCGAGCAAATGCACTGAAATTAACTGCACATTTATGCAAGATGTAATGTGGAGGTGACAAGTAAAGGCAGAGTAGGAGCAAATGAGACTGGATATTCAATGTTATTCATTTGACACCAACTACATTGCTGCAGATTAATCTGATGTAATTTTGATATCAACTAAATACAAAACATTATTGCTTATTCCTTATTCATATATTATATGTTGTAAATATTAATGTTCTGTACAGTCTGAGTTTGTTATCAGTGGGATATCAGATGCCATATACATCAGCAAGTATGAGAGCAATAGACAACGAAGTCAGCTGTCTACATCCACACAAAGAGGAAAAGCAAGAATATCCTCAGTCTTTCATTTACATTGCAATAGGAATTATTTTAAAAAAGTTGATGTGGGAAAGAGATACTTTATGTAGTATTACAAACACTGAAGAAAAAAAAACAGAAATTAAATCTAAAATGTGGTCATACTTTATTTTTGTTTCATAAACCATTATGAGTAATGATCAATACTCACAAAGAAAATCTAAGGCTTTTAACACATCTCCCACATTCAACATATTATGAGTAAAAGTTTTTCTAACATTATCAAGATCAATCAACCTGTCTATCTTGTAAATTGAATCGTTATAAGGGATCCAAAGTGGAATTCCAGTTCTGTGACTAAATTAAATATTGATTGGTCAGATTAAATGCAAAATGTTATTTGTCAGAAAATAAAATGGGGTGAACCGCAAACTGGGTGGAAAGGTTAAATGTTAATTCTCATTCAAGACATGTATTAAACTGAGAGGCTATTACTAGCATTGCTTTTAGAGTTTGTAGAGACATTTGAATTCCTCCAGTGACTTGGAAAAAGTGACTTTTACAGTTTTTTATCATTTGTACTGCTGCTGAAACATAAAACTTCAAGAACTACAAACATGTTATGTGCACAAGTGAACTGTAACATGGCCCAAACTGAAACCTCAAAAAGCCAAGACTCCTGGATATTGCCATGCCAGGGCAAGAACTCATCTGACCCCTAACTCCCGTTATGACAATGTGGGTCATTTTTAGAAACTTTTGTATTAAATTGGACAAAGAAGACAGAACATGATCATAAGTGAGATTCTCAGTCAATTGTGCAGGCTAGCTATTTCTTGAGTGAACCCACTTTAAGACCTACATTAGCAATTACAGGAACAACACCATAAGGTCTATTCTCTTAGGTATCAATAGTTTCAGAATTGCTTACATAAAAAGTCTGAAATACCAGCTTTTTTGGATCATTTGAAATTTAGTAATGTGCTAAATGAAGATGCCGAATGAATGTAATTTATTAATTAGCCACACAAAAAACACACTTACCAAGATGCTCGTTATCAACATATTTATGTAACGTGCAGTGTGTTCTGCTGTAGTTGGTTTTATTAAGACCTGAGGTCTGACTGCAATTTTTTCAAGGAAAGCTTTCCCACACAGACATTGAAAAAGGGACAGCTAACTACGGGCATAAAAGGCTCATTGAGTTTTGTGAAGAGCCCTCAGCATCTTCACCAAGGCCTCATTACAGCTTCAGGAGAGAAGGCAAAAGGAAGCGCATGGACACTTCACTCCTTCAATCACACTTTGGCTTAGCTCCTTCATAGCTCACTCTTTGACTGAGGTGAGAGCTACAGCAACAAGGAGAGCCCCTGAAATGTGTGCAACTCAAAAAGAACACATTTTCATTTAACCTCTACCACTCTTTCTTTTCACTCCTTCATCACAGGAGAGGTACATATACAGATAAATGTGTGTGTGTGTGTGTGTATGCTTGCATACACGTTGGGGGTGGACAGCTGTATTCTGTCTCGCTGAGTCAGACAGCGAGACTCACCGACCCTTGAGGTAATCAGTCACCCAGAGTCACACAATGTTGCAGTCCTATGCAATGCTTCTGCACACGTAGGTGAATGTGTGTGTGTGTGCATCCAACGTTGCCTTTTGCATTTTCTTAAGGGATCTCAATGATGCTTTAGTGAAAAATTGGTGGTGAGGGCCAGAGCCACAGTGAAAGAGTGGGATATTGGAATGAATGCTTCTGGCCTTGAGAGTGTCTCTTTTGACCAGGAGATTTCAGCTTCAGAGATGAAGTGATTTTTGACCCTGAAGATTTTAACACTCAGCTCTAAAAGCACTTTGACGTCTGCAAACAGGCTTTAAGGGTCTTTAGGGGTATAGTTAAGAGCTTTTAGCAGTTGAATTGTCTCATATTTGAACTTTCCCACGGGGTTTTAGTGCCTTCTTTACTGCTCTTCACTGGCTGCCTGGTGTGAAATGGTGTATGTGTATTTCCTTTGTGTGTATCTGCCATGTATGTTAATGCAGCTGTGAAAAAGTACCTTTGTTTGCATATGTTATTGCTTGGATATTTATTTGTGTTTGAGTATGTGTGCAAAAAGGATCTTGTTTAATAAACTCTCAAGTATTTGAACAGCCAAAGTAAAGCAATTTACTCCACTCATCTCTGTGAAAATTGACATTTCTAGAGTGTTGCCATTGGAAATCACCCTGGGAAAGCTCAGCTGTTTGCAACCCTAGCTGAAAAGGTTGTCAGAGGTTTAGAAAATTGTCAGCAGAGTTTTTTTTTTCTGCTTTCCAAATCATTACAAATGAGCATCTAACCAATTACTTTGCATCTGATGTGTGACATGCATTTATTTTTATACATGACACTTGGATATTTAGAAATCTAGTCTTATTTTTTATCTCACAAATAAAGGCAACAACAACAAAAAATTAATAAATCAAAACTTGGAATACTCAACTTGCTATCCTCATGAAATATCAAGGCTACATGAAGTACAGCAAAAAATTAAATCTGATTGTGGGGTCACAATTTAGAACTGCCCCTAAATCCACGTACTGATTAAGTTGAGTTTAATCAAATTCAGCATACAGCTAACCATCATAAGACAGCTCCATTTAGTTTGGTAGAAAGCTGTGGAAAAAAGGAAGATGAGGAGAAAGGGAAAAATGCAAGATTTTTGTTTTGGGGCTTTTGTTTATGCTTTTAGCTTATGCTTTTATCCAAAGCGACTCACCAATGAGGATATAACATTACAGCTAACATCAAAGCTAATAATAAGCTACAGAAGGAAAGTGTTTATCTGTAAGCACCTTGTTCTTTAGGGTGTTGCAGGGAACAGAAGTCAAAGAGGCTGAGTGCCCCCTGGACAGGTTGCCAGTTTTTTACAAAGCAGCTGTGTAAACTCTCAACCAATTAGGTCACAAATAACCAAGAATGCAAACAAACATGAACATAGAAAACTCAAGCTGATCAGTAGCCACAAACCCAGAACCTACTTGCATTGAAGTGACAATGCTAACCACTGCACCACCTTATAGCTTTCTAAAAGGTAAATCTTGATAATCATGGGACATAGGAGAAAGAAAAAATCTTATAATACAGGAGTGACGAATATAGACATAAAGACATATGGACAGAAATACCCCCGATGAGACCATTACACCCTAAACTAGTACAAATGAGATTGCAGATGCTTCTCTTCATTGACTCCTATCCTCCCATCTTTTCTAAATTGTCTATTGGCGCTGCTTGATTTCCATCTGAAATAACCTATCCCTCTCTCTGCTCCTTTCTCTCATCAACATCTATCCTCCTCTTTCCTGTCCTGCCACCCAGTGGGATGTGATTAATTGTACTTGGGTAAGGCTATTGGCATCAAGGTATTCGAATATCTGACACTAGTCCCATCTCTGCTTTCATCGGTCGGATTTTTCCTTGGTCGCTTCTTCCGTGTCTGATGTCTGCTATTGTCTTAATGTTTTAACTTCTTGGACGTTTAAAGTTGTTAACACCCCCTCCCACTGTAATGCCGTCTTCCTCCCTTTACCATGAGATCTTGATGTTGCATCACCAGATGCAACATATAAATTCTACAAGAAGGATCTCAGTTTACATAAAAATGTTAAGGAATAACAGCTAGATGAAGTAACAGAGTTTCAGAAGAGATAGCTTCTGAAATACCACCTTGTACCTCAGAAAGAGATAATAAATGCAGGGTCAAGTCTGTTCTAAGTCCAATAGTCCAACAGAGATGGTATTTTTCTTTTATAGAGTTTATATTCAAACCTTCTGTCACACAGAAAGCTGAGATTGTATAGCTTATCCAGTAAGATTATCATGCACATTTGCTATGGGATCATTTCTCTGCTGTAGCAGTTTTTGGCAGCTTATTCTGCTCTGACTTAAGTGCTATCTCAGTAAGTATTACACACAAATACATGGAAATCATTTTAAAAGTGAGTTCAGCACCAACCTGAGAGCTATTTAAAATAAACAGCAACCCTCTCTTCTTCAACTAATTCTACAAATAGCAACTTTAAAGATAATGAATAGTGCAAAAACTTTATACAGTACATAAACTAATTGTTGTGCTACAAATTATTAAAAAAAATGGAGAAACAAATTGTGTTTTTTAACATATAAATAAAAATCTAAACAAGCCAAATCATGTGTAACCCCATCTTGTTAAAGTAATAACCTTTGAATATACTGAACTGAATGTAGTTTATAGACTACATGTTCCATTCACCCCACGTCATGTGTCTGCAGGCTGTAAACAGTATGACCTTATTCCCAGTCCCTCCTCCCTCCTTTTTCAATATTTCTCTCACTTTGTATGTTCATTCGTTATTACATCCACCAACTTTAACATCACCTCTTTTCTCTGACTATACTTCATTTCTATCTTTTTAACTCCCATTATCTTTTTAACTCTGTCCCTCTATGTCTTTCTCCAAACCAACAAACTCAAGTGCCTCATAAACCCACTATTTTCATTCCAATGTAAAAATATCTCTTTCCAAAGGCCACTTTCCTTTTCTCCCTATCCCCTCAACCTGTCAACTTTTTTCAACTTTCCCTCCACCAACTACTTCTGTAGATCCCATTGTTCTGAAAACTGTTGCTATCATACACACTTTGTCACTCGCTTATTTTCCCCTTATCCATCACCCTGATATCAAATTTAATACAGCTCACTAAACTTTTACTTTTCTTGTTGCTACTGACCCTCTCATTTTCTCGTTTTGTTCCTTTCTTCCCTTGCTTCTGTCTTTCCCACACGGCCTCATCCCTCTCCTTCAGGTCAGACCCTCTGTCTTCGCCAAGGTGCTGGTTGTTGCCAGGGTGTGATGGCTCTGCTGAGCCCGCTGACTCAAAGGGAAGCCAAAAGGCCAGCCAAACCAAAATCACTGAACAGCAGAAAGCTGTAATGGTCTGTTCTCTCCTGACCCCTCCATGTACACACACACATGCATACAGGCACAAGTATGAACAGACATACAAACACACACAGTGAATACACATACAAGAAGATTGAATTGAACATGTAGTTCTAAAACATGGAGAAGCCTTGATAGCTTAAAACATGCATCTAATTAAGTTACTTTTGAAACATCTACAGCATGCACACTCGCACAAACCTACACACCATTCTTTGTATTATCAAACTTCAGGTACTCGAGAGGTATGTGTCATAGGCATCGATCCAGCGCCCACACGTCGCAGATATAAGACAGATCTGGAGGCAGGACGTAACCACAGAAATGCAATCATTACCAGGGGCGGCCAAACCTCACTGGAGATATTCTGACATGTAGGGCATACACACATAGTCATGCCCGTTGACATACACAAACACGTTTTTTTCTCCCCTGCTTCTCTCATTTTGTCAGTTGTATCAGTGGAGCTTTACTAACAACTGCTCTATTTGGCTTTGTTGTAAGTTCAAATTACACTTAAGGCTAAATCCCCCCCCCCCCCTCCCCACACACACACACACACATACAATATGGACAAAAGCCAGGGTCTTTCACCATACTCACATACATTTCTATTAGGGGAAACAGGCAGTGCTATCTGTTCTTTGTATTTCCTTACAATTGCAAAAGACAATAGATACCCAAGAGCATGAATTATTTAACTGGAGTCATGCTGTCTTGTTTGTTATCTTATCCTAGGGGATGGTTATTTGCTATGGTTGTATTCATTATGGTTGAAGATGTTTTTTTTTTTCTTAATTTCATTCTTATATCAAATGACTTACAGACAATGCAGAGCTAAAACTATGATATTGATTATTATTTTGTTAGTTAGAGTAACATTAAGATAATTTAGTATGTGTTATGTAATCTTCTCATGACAAACTAAAAAGCCTTTGTTAAAAGAAAACGAATTTACTCACTGTTGAACGAGGTGTTTCCCTTAAGAAACCTTAAAAAATAAAGTTAAGGTTGCCATTCTTTTGGCTTTTTTAAAAATGTGCTCTCGCATTGGAACCCATAAGCTACATCATGTCAGCCTTCTGTCAGGGTTGAACAATTCACATAAAGTCACAATAACAATGATTTAAATGAGTCATTACAGTGAAACTTTTTCATTACCATGTTGTGCTTTTATTTCTTAAATTGGATTATTTTTGCTTAAACCTATTTCAGTGAAAGAGGAAAAACTTCCTTTTTTCAATCTCAATGTGGCACTGAAATGTCAGATTAGCTCTCCTAGGGTGCATCCTTCTCATACTTTGCACACAGCTCTCCAATTGTAAGATGTGTTATTTGGCTGAATTTTTGGCAGTCATTGCATGTATGAAATGATTTTCTTATAAAGGCTCTGTTGGAAACATCATTAAAGAGTAATGCTAACACTCTGATTCCCATTCCACCACTTCCTCCTTATTTTCAAGCTCACAGTCATGTCAGTTTGGCATCCAATGAAAATAATGTACAAAACTGAGGAGTAAGGGAGGCCCACTGGATGTGAGGCCAAGATATCAAGAGCTCAGAGGGCAAAAATACAATTCACTGCCTCAAGCTTACAAGCTGGATAGATAAACTTTTAGCAGTTTTCCTTGCTTTTTTACTCCATTGATGCAAAAATAATATAAATATTTTTTTTGGCAGATTTACATTGGAAGTGAGAATTAGAAATCATATACAAAGTTTAATCTCTTGGCATCTTGATGAAAAGCAGAAAAACATGACTTCCTCCAGATTTGAACAAGCACACAAAAGTTATTGTGTTTGCTGCCTTTAAATGGAATTACATAAAACATGGAATTTAAAGTAAAAAGAAAAACAAGATATCAACCGGAAAATCTGATATTGGGTTGATCTGATATTGATTCTGAGTTCCCAATTGCCAAGGCAGCATTACTACATGTTGAAATTATCACGTAAACTACTGGTAAATAATGATCTCCTATTGGTCATCATCTATTGGGGGAAACCAAAAGAGTGTTGAAAGAGAAGGAGAGATATAAAAAAAGAGGTAAATGGACATGGACAAGTGTGCAAAGAGAGATGAAAGCTTTAAAAATTTTAAAAATTACTACACTTTATGCCTTCCAAAATTATAACCTTTTGAAAATCTTACCAAGCCCACATTTTGTACTAAGTGAAACTGTCATGTTGATAAGTACGTGGTTACAGGTTGGCATCTCACTGCATCAGTACTGCCCCTTTAGAGTGCAGGGAAAGTAAAACATTATTATATCATTATTTCTGAACGTTTATTAAGGCACTCTTAGACTTTGACATGTGGACAAACATCCTATTGTACATTTTCTTGTGAGACTGTGCTGTGTATGGAGACAGGCAGAAACAAGTCCTAAAACGAGAGAAAACCTGCGTTTCACCACAGATGAAGAGAAGAAAAAGACAAACATATGTGAGTGTTTCAGTCTGCATGTGTCTGAGAGAGGGAAAAGTGAAAGTCACCTTGTGGAGTTACAGTGCGCTAAGCAACTCTGTCCGTCTCCTCTTATGAATTATGACAGCTGCTGGTTGGCCAAAACCACTCTGCTACACACACACATACACACATTTCACTCTTCTCTGTCTCTTTCACTCTTTTCCTCATTCCCTATCACTCTCGTAGTGGTACAAACCCAACCAGAAAGTTGTGCTTTGAAAAGAGATCATAAAATATGCAGTTGTTTCAGTGCTCTTTAGAGTGCACCTCAGACCTGTGTATGTGTGATATGAATGTGGGCATGTCATGTAATGGCAGGCTCATCCTCTCTGCTCTATTGTTTTTCCCAGCTATGTTTCCGTTTCAATCCTTCAAATCATCTGTCTCCCACTTTGGGTGTCTTCTCTGTGCTGGTCACAGCTTCAGATTTCTCAGTTTCTCATGACATGTGACCTGGGCTCACATTTATAATTTTGGCTTATGGTCAGTTTTGATATTGAATATGACTTCACAAGAAAACAAAAAGAAGAATTTATGTTTAAAAAAACAACTCTTCTTTCTTTAATACCCTGTCAATAAAACTAAAGTTGGAGTAATTAAAACCCAATCCTTGTTTCAACTGTAGCATATTTACCCTTCAATGTTTTCAAGAATGCAAATGTCTGTGATTTTCTAAGTGTTTTGAGCTGACATAAATCTGTAAATTTGCCCAAATTTACAAAGTGGTTAACACTGTGCTGTAACTGTGCTTCTTGCTATCTCCACATAGTCAAACGGTGCATTTTAAGCAAAACCTATGACAGATGACAGTTAGGTACTTCCAGTAAATAGCTAGGTAAGTGAGAGCTATTGGCTCATAATACTTTAGTATGGGCCCCATGATGAGGGACACATATTGGCTTTTTCAGGGACTGAACAGGTATAGATTCTCTGACTTTGTTATGTTATAAATGGTATTGAGCCTGCACATGGAGGGAAGAAGTAAGTGGTTCAGAAATCCATAAAATATTAAGTACAAGCTCTATGACAAAGTCACATTCCATATTTGGGGATGTGATTAAGTAAAGATGCAAAATACAAGAGCTGTAATTAAGCACTGACTGCTGTGGAGCTGTTAATGTTAATGACAGGTTGCAGGGGTTTTGCTGTAATACTTCAGGTACGCATAACATTTAAATTTTATATTACTTTCAGGTCTCAAGATAAACAATTCCCTGAATATTCACATCTCAATATTGTTGAATTGGATAGAGAGCTTTTGGGAAAATTAAACCAATTCTATTCATATCTGAAAATGATCAAGTACTTATCATTTATTTTCATTAATCTTCGTGTCAGGAGAAAAAAATCTTGAGTCGAAAGATCAGTGGACAAAAACTGCATCTAATTCAGCTGGTTGAAAACCACGCAATGTGTAATTATTAATTAATCAGCTTCATATTAGCCTGAAATTACTGCTCAGCTCTACTCATGGATCTCTTAGTAACATACAGTGAACACCACCCATACGCAACCACATACAACCTCATCCTAAATTACGTGATTACGGGTGTCTATGCATATGCTTCCCTGTCAGAACCATTTGTAAATTTATGATTGTGTATGCATACATTTATTAAGACTCTTCTGCATGTTTTTCCCTCTGTGTGTGTGTCTGTGTGTTGAAGTGTGTGTGTGGATGGGTGCCCTTTCCCCAGCTCATTGGGATGCAAGGCGTGAGCCCATCGAGTGAGAGCTGTCCAGGCTAGCTTTGGAGTCATTAGTGTGCTCGTTAGTCCAGTTATGTTAAATCTAAATTACCATTCATCATCACATAGGGACCCATCATTTATTCTGATGTGGCCTGGCAGACACAAGCATTAACTGGATTAACTCATTCAAAGACACGCACACACTTGCTAAAACACAGTGGAATTCAAAATCAGGTGTTAGCTATTTGATAAGTGCTTTAAAATACATTGTGTATTATTGATTGAGACATTGCAGGGTATTAGAAATGATTGGTTTGCTCTTGTGAATGGAAACCATTTACAAAATGCACTCTTATGTGGACAAATGCAACTGAGCAGAGAATAATAAATCAAACGTTAAGATCCATTTTATGATTTTTAAACTGGGTGACCAATTTAAGAACATAATAGGCAGCTGCGTAGAAGTTAATAAAATTAGCTTATAGGTTGACAACTAGAATCTTAATGGTACAAAACCACTAACTGTTCTACAGTAGTTAATTAAGAACCACAAATTGTACATACTGGAATGAAAACAATCAAAGGCAGAAATTAATTCATGGTCAAAGTTGAGAGGAAACTAACTTCATGTTTTGGGGATAAAACAACATTTCTGTCTTATTCTGCATTCCTCATTGATTGAATCAATGGAATACTATAAGGTGGAGGAAGGGTGGCATGCATTCAGTTCTGGCACTTGGCGGTAAATTAGCTCTTGCAGAGTAAAACCACACACATGATGGCACACATAGCCATTAACCCCTGCAGAAGGAATGCCTACCATCTGCGCTGACGTGATTGCAAAGACGAGGCCCTCTTGGGAATCAGACCGAAGTGGATCAAGCTGCTCCTCTGCCAAATATAAAGACTGTGTTTATCACATAATTACATTTCCACTCTGCTGTGTTTATTGGCCTTACAAGTTTGAGTGCATACAGCTTTGATTTCACTTTTTTGTGAACGTCTCTCTCAGTCAAAGTATCAGGTGGAAAGCTGAGTTTAATGATCACAGTACTCTCTTCAGTCATGTATTGAAGAAAATTTATGTTCCACTTTCCTGTGACTTTGACTATCAAAACATAAAAGGGTAATATTAGTAGGATGTTTATTAGCTGTATGTCAAGACAAGACATATAAATAAAAAAAGGATGGAACATTTTTAACAGATACTCAAAGAATCAGTTTTATTATTGTTTCTATTAATCAGTAGATTCACTAGATTAAGATTGTAAAATTTGTTTATGCACTTTACCAACGTCAAACAGATGCCTTAAATAGCTTGCATTGAGATGAAAGGAACTGTCAAGCCTTTAAGATTAATCTTATTGTTTAAAGTTACCCCTACAAAGCTCATTGTCGTGCACCAGTAACACTCACCAGGAATATAACTTGTTTAGAATTATTGTGCAGCACTAATTGATTGTGATAGATATTTAATGACTAATATGATAAGGCCACCCCAGCACGCAATCTGTTCAGGATAAAAAGTGAAATGATAAAGAGCCAAGTGTGAGTCTGTTTCTGTGATCACAGGTGATGGAGACAAGATTTCAGAGGCTGTTTTGGAGAAGGATTTTGAAAAATACTTGTTGTGCCCACCAAAACAATTGCTGTTTCTATACAACTTGATCAAAGCGACGCTTTCCATCCGGGGCATCATACAGCATGAGTATGGGTGTCAATAAATGAGCTTTTCTTGTACAACAAATAGTAAATCCAGATTTAACAACATGAGCTGAAAGGGCTGTTTGCAGTACAAGAGGTGCTGTCTGCTACATATTGTTTTACTGATGTGATCTTTTCACAGACTTAAGTCAGAGATGGGGACTCGAGTCGCATGACTCACCTTGAGTCGCATTTAAGTCGCACAAACAAGGACTTGAGACTTGACTTGGACTCGAACACAACAACTTGAGACTTGGAAAAAATGACTTTCGGACATATCTGATATAAGTAACCAAACCCATAATAGAAACCATAAAAGAAGTTTAACATCAGGTCTGGTTGAAAAGTTTTTTTTTACTTTGCAAGATTTGTAACTGAGTGAAATTAGCCATAAGCCTTTAAGTGGCAGCCATGAGATGAGACTCTTCTAATGCTACATAAAGGAGCTTCAATGCTTAATTTACTATCTTTTTTAGGATAGGAGCATTGGATCATCCTATATGAAAGGAATCCCATAATTTCTTGTGGCCACACCCTCACTATATGTTCATAGTCATGCTAACTGTGATTCATGTAGAGGGCAGAAGGACAGAAGTGTGAGCAGCCTGTGAAAATATCTTTCACTGTTGCAGATTTTTCTTTACTTTTTGGAATGATCAACCTTGGAATTGAAGCCTAAAAACGACTTCACCTTTGTCCACATGTAGGTGACTGACCTTTCAGGCATAAGTCCACAATCAGTATTTCAGGAGCCTGAGTGTTCTACGCTGTATCTTAGCTGTTCCTATGACTGAGACCCTGTTTCTCTAGACAGAAACCACAATCTGTAGAGAGGAATCTGCCAGAGGTACTAGTCCAGGGGTCATTTCTTCTGCAGTTTGTCGAAACACCACAATGCTCGGATTGCCAACCATCACCCGTTTATCAGTCTGGACCTGGAAGTGTGACAGATTCCATAGATCCTGATAAGGGCATACCTCCAACCACCTCAGAAGTAACACAGAGGAAAAGAAGAATTATGGTTTTTCTTGACAACAAATTGCTCCACTCTGGTCTCTATGGAGCAACGCTTTTGTGGATCCCTATTGAATTGGAAATTGTGAGGCCATGACTGCACTATATAGAAGGAGTGATTCAATTCCACTTTGGTTGCCGTTTATGTATCCTTTGCTTTCGTGGCCAGTCACTAAAATCAACCATACTGTTTAAAATGTAGTCTAAAATTATAGCTGTTCGTGTAGCTTAGATATTCATACATGTTTTTAATCCAAATTCTAGATCTGAAATGGGATACAAACTTCTGTCTCATGTATGAAAGCCACAAGGGCTTCATTCACCCCCTTTCCTTGACTTTCCCTGTCTCCACAAAAAAGGCACACTAACACATTAATTGTGCTCCGGGGAATTCTACTACATGAATCTATCACTGTCTCAGAGATACTGGGCTGATCGTTCATACCTTTCAGAAGGATCTCCCTGCAGAGCAGACACCACGTTAAAGGGCAACCTTGACGCTTGATGTCCAGACATACTGCATGAGATTTTTTTTCTTCATTCCCCACCTAGTGTGTTGCCTTGAGTTATATTAAATGGCAAGAAATTGACACTTAAAAACAGCGAATGCAATATGTTTACTTCAGGTTTAAAAAAGACTTAGTCCTCTAATTTTCAGGCAGTGAAAGCTTACCTAAAACCACCAAAGCGTGCTAATTATACTATTTCTCTTTTTTTACTTTGGAAGTGTTAGAGTCTGTCTTTATTATACAGCAGTGGAAAGTGGCTGGATGGGTGTTGGCAAGAAATTGAGATGACCTGCATCTGAGATGAAGTTGAACTCAAAGCCATTACAATAGTGTACAAGATCAACGATCTATCATGAGCCATTTACAGGCTTCTGTTCAAACACATATAATCTAATGTTGGACAGGAGACAATTAAACCTTACGATGTCTTTAAATCATTGGGTACAGATTCTATCTGTTCTAATTGTGCAACATAGACAATTATTGCTGTTTTTGAGGTTTTAGCTCGTTTACTTGTTCACAGGGGTGACTTCATTTTGCACCGTTTAGTTTGACAACTAAAAATGCTGGCATACATATAAAACATCAACTTTCAGCTTCAATAGAGTAATGTCTGCTTTTTAAACCAAGGCTTTAAAGACCAGAAAATCAACACACCAGCAACCTGGATGGGTTCTCCACCCTCACTTTGAGAAACATTGTTCTGAGTCTATCTGACAGCCCTGGTGGTCTGGAAACAACAAAGGGCCAAATTGAGTCAGTCAGTCAGACATTTGTTCCATCAATAATTAATACCCTCTGCTCTCCTCACTCTGATCCTTTCAATCTATTTTCTATCACAGTTCTTTTTCATTTTTTTACCCTCTAATGCCACATCAGTGTTTCTTCCATCTCTTCTGTATCCCATTTCATCTCCATCTCACTCTGATGTCTTTTGTACCTTTGTTTCCTACATCTCTTGTCTTGTCTTGTTTTCTAACTCCAACAAACAGGCTCGTTTTGTCACCCTGCTTTGTTTGCCCTTGTTTGTATTTGTCCTGTATCAGTTTTACTGTGTCTATCTGTGCCTCTGATGTCTTCCTTATGTCCCATTTTTCGCTCTTAGCCTTTTATCCTTTCTTTTGTCCACATTTATATCTATCTGTTCCCTCCAACTGCCTCCATATTTGGTTTCTCTCATCCTCTGTATCCCTTGGTTTCTCCCTCCCTCTCTCCTCAGGTCCAACGGTGGATAAATAAATAATGTGCAGGAAACTGGCAGTCTTTACAACACCAATATCATACGCCTTACTTTCTTTTCTTTCTTTCAAATTCCTCCTTCTGCCTTTCTCCATTTTGGAAACACCCCTTACCTCTGTTCCCCAAAATATATATTATTTATTTTCTCTCTTGGCAAAAAAAATAGATAAGATAGTAACCACAATCCCTTTGGGTCTAAATAAATCATGTCTTGCACTGCCTCACTTTTACAAAACCAATCCTCCACTTTCATTCTGGCAACCATGAAAGAGAGAACAGAGAGGAGGAAGTAAGAAAAAAAGACTATCTGAGGTTGCGTGAATAAAGGGAGAGGAAATGCTCAATGTAAAAGTTCCATATCACTCTGTCTTCCTAAACCTCTTCAGGAAGCAAAAATCCTCTGAAAGAGAGATTCCATCCTGTTTCCCAAACTTCATGGAAAGTGTTCACCTCTTACAAGACAGAAATTAGCCATTTGCCAAGCCTCCATGGATCACTCAGATTACCTTCAGGTGTTTACCTCGGTGCACTGCTATTGCATTTATAAGATTTTTCCTCATGATGCTTTGGGAAATCTTCATTTGGAAGTGTTGCATACATGTCGAAGTGCAGCAGAACAGGATATATTCAAAATTCTTATTGTTTTGTATTCTGTTGAATAGACAATGAAAAAAATAAA
This sequence comes from Leuresthes tenuis, assembly GCF_036924035.1. Lineage (NCBI taxonomy): Eukaryota > Metazoa > Chordata > Actinopteri > Atheriniformes > Atherinopsidae > Leuresthes > Leuresthes tenuis. Next base: position 8,968,769 of record NW_027325365.1, on the reverse strand, counting down.
ACCACATGAAGCTTTAACTATATATCCCTATCTTTAAATCTGAATTTCATAATAAACATTACTTTATATCTAACAAAGAGAAATTATTATAAACTCAAAATGTATCATTCTGTAGCAGGTCTTTTTTTCCTTTCCCTGACAAATTTGATCTTGTCAAATGTCCCACAATTTTAAAATGTTGTCTAATTTAAAAAACAAAAATCCCATCACTTGTCACCTATTTATTTCCAAAGAACAATTATAACAAGATTAATGAAACTAACAAACTAAAATCCATTTAGCATTTTTATAATGAGCTAAACGCCCAAATATTCAGCTTTGAATTGTCAAAGCTGCTCCTGTGAATCATATTAAGCTCAGATAAAGCCTAGTCTACCAAGAAACATTGACTAATTAAAAATGACATGATTAATTAAAGTGGAGATTCATTAGTGGCATACACACAGAGCTGTGCTTCTTTCAATTAGCATGAAGCATACACACATGTGACTGAGGCAGACAAAACACTTATACACCACTCAGATCCATTTGTCTGTAGCCTACATATAATGCCTAATACAATACTAGGGCTATTTCTGACAAAGGGTTATATATTCACATTGAACTGATCACCAATCCACACACTAACAGAAATCCCATGAAGCAATCACTGTCTCTCACTCATATACTGTACGTGCATAGACAGAAACACAAACCCAGGGATACAGGCAAGCAATCAACAGTGGCATACACACATAAACACGCAGATGTATATCCTGTCACAACAAAACATGTTTTACTTCAATGATTATTCTAAAATTTTCTTTAATTCTATCTATAAAACAAATATAAGCTGTCTGGAACTATGTCAACCCTACTAGTTACAAACTTAGGTGACATTTAAAAATAAGCATTGTGATGTCATATGTGACTCAGCAAAAATCAGTCTCACCAGAAAACCTGTCCACTCTAATTTGAGGCAACGTCATAATCTACGGTTGTAAACTGGGAGATGGTAACATAAAAAAGATTGAAACTGTTTTTTTAAAGGGCAAAGGTCATGTGAGATGAAGGTAATTGCAGTGCAACAAGATGAAAATTTGTAAGCTTTACCCGTGTTGATTTTGTAACTGTTAAGTATTTATTTTCTAACAGACAATCTACACTATTTCTATCTCTAATCAAGTGGATTTTAAAGCTCTCCCACCCATGTCCCACCCTTTATCATTCAAAGGTGAGAACGCAGTAGAAAAGTAAGGAATCCTGAGTGAGAGGAAAGTAGAAAAGTCCAATTACTGTTGAAAATTTTGTGCAGGGTGAGTCTCAAACCAGTGTTCTGTTGCACAAAGATTTTTAGTGTCACAAAAGGATTCAATTAGCACATCCTGTCATTGCCTCCTTTCTCCTCAAAAGAATTTGTGGCCCAGTAAACACCAGCGAGATGTGGAAAGTGGACGCAATCACATAGGAATTCATAGGACAGTTACGTGCTGACAAATCGAAACCTAAGCCGCATTGAATAGGGAAATCAAAATGAAAGCATCATTTTTCAGTTTTATTGCACACTGTGAACTAATCTCGGTTTCTCACATTCTTTTTTTTTAAATCACAAAACAAGAATAATCAAATAAATAAACAAAAAAAAAACTCTAAAAAGGTGAGAGCTGATGCTTCCCAAAGGTTTCCTCACCCTGAAGGTCTTTAACTCAAACTGGTCCTCTCAAAGACAGAAGAACAACATTATACTCACACGCAAACACACACACACACCTACCTGATGGTGCAATCACATGACCTCCAATCACTGCTATCTCTATCATCCCATTTTGTACTGCGGTCACGAAATCAGCCCCTAAGAACTGAACAGATGGGGCTGCGTCTGTGTTTGTGTGTCTGAATATGTGTGAATACATATACATCTGTGTGTACGTGTGTGAGTGTGTGTGATCAGATGCTGAAAATGAAGATCATTCCCGCGGCAGAATTGCATACAGTCATTCATGCCCTATACACATCACCAAAAACCCTTGCACGCGCAAACACACAAGCCCTGACACACACACCTGCCTTTATTAAAACGTCACATTCAGTGAATATACTGTGTGCTGTCATGCTGTCTACTGTGAATGGGAAAGGCTGTGTATTTACAGTGAACTGTAAATCCTGCCGAGCACTCAGCTGTCAGAGACTTATGAATTGCTAATATGTTGTATCTCGCACTGCTGATCCCCCTCTATCTGCCCCCTATCACTTTCATTGTGCGCTGAGCGAAAGGAGTGGGGAGGGAATTAAAAAAGCCAACTTTTGTAAAGGGAAATAAAACATGGAGATCAAAGATGTGTGACAGCTGGAATAAAAATCTACAATGCTGTGTGACATAAGATTTAAAAACAACACTTAGCATTTATTTCATTACCAATAGGAGTGGTGATTAGATGTGCTGGATGAGATCTACGGTTTAAGTTGCCTCTTATTTAACCATTACCTACTGTATTCTCTGCGATCTTTAATAACTATTCATCCACAGGTATTACGCAGCACCAGAACAACTACAGCAAGATACAAATCAAGATGAGACTGATCCTGTTAGGAAACTCTTTGGACAACCCTACACTGCAATACTTTAATTCTGATCATTTAGCTGCAAGTTCTTAAAGGGGAGGAAAAAATGTAGGTAGCAGAATAAGGTGGTAGTAATGAAGTAGGAATACGATTTTTCTTGTACCATTTTACATACAGCTCTTAAGAAAATGTGTATAAAATGGATTTTTTTCTCTAAAATATCAATATTTATTCAGAATTTTCTTGGTCATGCCCTCAGCACAACCTGCATCCATTTTATAAGTCTTTCCTTTTAACGGTCTGTTTAAATTGTGCCTCGCTACATTAGATCTTTATGTGATGAGGCAGATATTGTCAAGAAGTAGCTAATTAGAGAACTGTTCCTCATTTTTCTTCTGTTGAATAAAGTATTTGATTATTGCCAATGTGTTGAAAACTATAACAATCTACAACTTCCCGCTTCTGTGCACATTTGAGCACAGACAGTATTCATGTATTTACTTCTCCAGCTCTATCGGACCTCAACCATGTCTGCTTGTTGACATTTTCCATATATTATCCCTGTGCTGTGTAACAAAGGTTGAATGGACAGGCTGGTTCTCTTTTCTGGTCATATTCTTTAATTTCTTTTATGATCCCATCTTTTCCTCTGCTGTTTTCCCTTCTTTTCGCTTCTTCAGTATGTCTTCATGTTTCTTTTTATCTCTCTTTCATCCTGCCCGATTAGCTAAATAGTTTACATCTTATTAAACACAATCAGAAAAAAAAAACATTTTCACCTTTCAGAACCATGCAGCTAGATAGGAACACACTGCCAACAACACTGCAGACAAATGAATCAGTCTGGCATGTGCCAACCAGTGCAATAACCTTTGTTTGTAAACTTATTTCAAGCTCTGTTTTTCAGAAAATGGAAATCTTAGGGCACTGCAAGCTTTCGTTTTAGAAACAATAAATATTGGGGACTATATTTTCTTTAAAAACTCCCTTTTTCAGGGAACAAAGCACAGCATTTTTTTTTTCTTTGCATGAGCAAAATCCCACCACTCATGTTCATGCACATTACTGCACACGCACACACATTCAGGTGTGGGAAAAGTAGACACTTTTCACAGCACAGTCGCCAGTCACCATATCTGAGCATAGTGACATTCGAGCATCTCTAAATGTGAATGGATCAGATACGCATAAGCTCAACCAAATGCACACGCACATGTTCAATCACTCGCACAACTAGGAGCAAATGTGTGAAAACATTAACACATCCTGATATACAGGCGGGAATCGCCCACATGAAAATCCAAACCACAGCAAGTGGTAGATACACTGTTCTCACATTTATATTGGTTGTGTGGATGTGTATTGCAGTATTGGAAGTCAAAGACTTTACATTTACTGGTGAATGAACAGGTATGTTACGATTTATCCATAACAAGCAACTCCTACTACACATACATCTCATAACCTCATATAAGGTTATCACTAAGGACTATTTAAAACCAGAAACATATAAGTTAAAGCTTTGAAGACTTAGTGCAGATGTGTATACACAAAAGACAAAAGGATGGGGTGTAAAAGTATATTAAGATAAGAAATTAGGGATGACGCACAAGAAAGAGGAGAGGAGAAGAGAGGGAAGATTTAACAGGAAAAAGAAGCCTAAACAAAGATAATGAAATGAAGAGAGTGCAGGGCAGTGCTCTGCTTCACAGACAACATGTAAAAAAGGGGAGAAATGAAGAGAAGGAACTGATGAGAGGAGGAGGAGGAGCAGGATTTTCTCTACTTACAGAATCTCCAGATCGCGCAGCGCTCGGAAAGCTCCATCTTCGATGCAGCTGATGTGGTTGCTGTCCAGCTGCCTGCACAACACACACAAACACACCCGCAGACACACACACACACAGATGAGAGAGAGATGGGAGAGAGTCAGGCGCAAGTCTGCAAGGTCCGCTCAGCTGGGGGAGGGACTAAAACAAGAGGCGGCGGCGTGAGTGTGTGTAAGTGGGTATGTGTGCAAGGTGATACCCCAGCAGTGGGCTTAAAGTAGCAGGTAAGAAACACTGGCAGTAAATTTTACACACACACACACACACACACACTCACTGAAACACACTCTTAGGAAAACTAGTCCAAACGACAGCACGCAGGCAGAGGTGAAGCGTCTCACCTCAGAAGAGATGTGACCAGCCCAGAGGAGAAGAGGAGAGGAAAAGGAAAGTGCGAGAGAGAAGACCGGTGCGCTGAAGTGGCCTGCCTGCCGTCAGCCTATCACCTCCCTCCCCTGCCGCACGCCCGGCACACACTGGCCACCAGGAGAGAGAAGGCAGAGGGAGGTAGACACAGGGAAGAAGAGAGCGAGCGAGCCGTTGCCACTAAAGCCCACCCTGCTTGTCTGTTCTGTAAATATTAATTGCATTTCTCCTCTCCCATCCTCCTCCTCCTCTCCCTCCTCCCCATGTTCTCTTATATTCTTTTTTTCCTCTCTCTGTAGTGAAAGACAGAGTAATTTCATTACATTAGGCCAGCCAATCCATTAAGGGCCTTTTACCGGCTCTGTCACTGAAACAATTTCATTAAAAGGAAAGCCTCCGTAAATCAACCTACAGTCACGACTCTGTTTCTCGTTCCTGTTCTCCTTCCCCCTCCTCCCTTGGCTTGCTCAACGACTTGTTTGCTAGACTCCCAGATGCACCCTGTACCCCACTGCTATCCATCCTCTGCTTTTACTTTAATTTGCTAAGCTCTGGGTATTCAAACCCCCTCCCCATCCACCTCTCATGAACCCAACAACCCTGAACTTCCACTCCTCCCTCTTCACTTCCATTACTTCCATCCACCCATCTATCCATCTATCCATCTGTCCCTCCTTCCTCTCCTGCCGGAGTAAAATATCGCTGGTTCCTCTTTTCTAGAAACAACAGAACATGTATAATCTCTGAGTATCTCAGTCATGAATCCGTAGAGTCTCATCGTTTTCAAGCGAGAAAAAGAAGTGGCTGTTTCTCTCACCGTTTATGCTGTGGTTTTATAGCTATAAAACCATCATGTTTTACTAAAACCTAACCAGATTACTTGGGATCTCACATGGGACTCACAAAATTGAAAGTGCAGTGTCCATGGCAGAACTAATTAAAAAAATCCACAGCCAACCAACCTCAAATTGTGGGGTTATTTGCCAGTTGATGAAGCATATGCATTGTGCATGTTGCAATAAGACCAGATTTATCCAGACTTTGTAGAAATGTCAAGAGTGATCTTTTACTCTTGTGAATAGGTTGACCTTTTGCTTCTTCTTCTAGAGAAGGGCAGATGGATGAGATGCAAATGGACAAAGTGCATATATTTCAACATTTTCTTTGTTTTGTATCTCTTTTCAGAAAAATGAGTGACAGAAGGCCTGCTATAGATACTCACACACTCAAAGGATACACACAAGCAGAGACTCCCAGAATAAATAAGGGAGAAACATCCAAAGACAAACAAACCGACAGGATTGACACAGTCAGAGGTTTTGCAGTTACTGTCTACTCTCAAGAATATAAAAGTGCATTGTACTATCTTAATCTCTCTCTACACTTGATCCTTTCATTGTTAATCCCTTTTTCTTTGACTTCTGTCTTTTTGTTTCTTCCCTCATGTCTGAGCATTCACCTCCATTTTTCATGTCCTCACTACCTCTCCATTTATAATCCTTTTTCTCTAGTGTCCTCTCTCCTCATCTTTGATTCCCCTTCACCTTTTCTCTTCTCACACTCCATCTATCCATTGCTAATCCATTTCTATTCCTAGTTTTCTTTTATCAACCTTTTAAAATCTCTCTTTTTTCTATTGAGCCCTGGCGCCTGCTTCAAACACTGCAGCACCTGTTATGTCCGTCATGTCAGCTTTTAACCCTGAAGAAAGTTCTTCCCAAAGCAGAAGCTGGTGTGCTACGAAGGCAGGAAAAATTACATCAGAGCTTTAGAGGAACCATATTAGGTTTGTTTTTACGCTTGTGTGTTCACAGTGTGGGTGTAGGAATGAGTGTCTGCATTTTCAACAGAAAGGTGACCAAAGAAAGGCACCAACACAGTGATTTAAAGCAAGACAACTGTGGGAAACAGACATCGAAATGTTTAGAGTAAACCAACCAATGAAAACCAACACTGAAGACATAGATGCACTACTTTCACCAAACAGAGCAAACTGAGATTTTCTCTTTTTCTTTCTTTTTTTTGTGAATCATACTTTTAAAGCACTTGCTTCATGTCTGACTGATAAGCAGCAGCTGATTGTGGTTAACATTTGAAATTAACTTGGTTTGCACTCATGAGAGTAAACATCAAACCAACTCTATGAAACAGGTCAATCTTTCAATGCTCCAAATGTTTTTTTTTTTTTTATAAACTGACGAGATGTTTTGATTTGCTTTGATACACTTTAGGGGTTATTTGGAGAGAATTTGATTAAGACTTTATCATCCCGACATTAATTCAGCACAATATCTTTAGATTGTTAGGATCAATAGTGTGGAGTACTAAACAGTTCTGTTTAATCTGATAAATAGTTTGGTTGGATTTGTGCTCTTGTCCTACTTTGGTTCTGAGATGTTTCCTTCTTTTGTTTCCACTTGTTGAAGAAGAGTTGAGTGTGAGCATTACAAGACTAAAATACAGTGAGTCTAAGAATCATGAACATATGGTTATGCCATGTTTGTGTTTTATGTAATTAAAAGGTTTTTTTTTAGACAGGCAAACTGGCACACAGCCTGATCTTCCATATGGAGAGGAATGGCTCCACTGAGGTTGGCTGTAGCTGTTAAAGCCTTTTTGTTTTCAGTACTTATCTTTTTAGAGAAGGGTAGTATATGAGGTGTTAATAATGTGTATCAAGAATACTCCGTTCACAAAGGTAGGATAAACAAAATGAGGCATAATGATGACTGAGATAACAACACACATCATACAAGAAATTTTAGTTCAGATATCACTTTTCAACAGAATGAAGTAACAATCAGTCTCCTGTTTTAGCTGTCTTAGTTCAGAGCTAGGAGTAGCAGCCATTAATAGATATAGTTAAAACCAAAAATTAAAGCACAATCTAGTGTTAAGTAGAATTAGCAAAATCACCTTATTTTTGCCAACTGTTCTCTAAGTAGTGCAGGGGGAGACATTTTCCCAGCATTCCAAAGCATTAACTTCAATCATGTGTGTCTCCTATTAGATTGCCAAAAACTTAAGCAAACTTTGAAGACTCCCTATCATGCAGTGCATTTTGATTGCTTTTTAAACTTAAACTATTAATTTTAAATCTGTGAAAATATTAGACTTCTTTCTGATTCCTTTCCTCATGCACAACCCTCAACGACCTCCCAACTTGTCATGAGAGTTTCCATGTCAAATTTGGATAATATAAAATGATTGAATTAACTATTTGAGTGTCCAAACATGAACCTGATATGTGTGGGAAGTGGAGAGGAAAGCTGAATGACCAGCTGCCATGCAGTCTAATTGTTCTGATAACCATATTGTATATATTTCCAAGAAAAGTTATCAGTAGAAGAGATATTTGGAGGTGACACGGCATGTTTCGTGTACACCATCATTCACTTCAACACTAGATATTGTGCAGTGAACTTAACTTGCCGCCAAATTTGATCTGCCCTATTTTCTCCGAGGCAGCTATGGCAGGAAAGATCTCTTCCTTAAAAGGGGGCTGTGGACAGCGGCAGATTATTTCAATTAAAGGACCAGTGTGTCATAATTATGGTTATTTATTAACAGAAATGGAATATAATACATATAACTATTTTGTTAGTGCTATATAGTCACTCTATGAAACGTTTTTATTACTTTAGATTTCGCCTTTTTATTTACATATATTGCGGTCGGCACTACACAAAGTCTTACCCGGAAGGACACCACAAGGGTGACGCAAGCACGATTCACCGCAACTTTGCAGATGAAAAAGCCGGGTGTGACGTTGTAGAAGAAGAGGAAGAATGAGACGAGGACGTGGTGCTCCTTTTCTACTGGAAAGGTAATTCAGCTCAGTGTTACTAATGTAAATGATAAATTTTGTTTGGTGGCTGTAGCTGGTGCATGTTATGGAGATCAGCTGATCTGTTTAAACAAACGGAATGTTTTCTCCGTGTCCCTGTTGAAAACTGTTGATTCATGTGAGTTTATGCACCAAAACTACTAATTAGCTGTGTTAGCTGGACAGAAATTACTCGGTGTCATGTTACGGAGATCATCTTCAATCATCTTCTCCTCTTCTCCCTCACCTGCTGCGTTCAATGCACAATCGGAAATGACAGAATCTAGCGAATACCGTTCAAACGCACTCAGAAATGACAGAATCTAGCGAATACCGTTCAAACGCATTCAGAAATGACAGAATCTGACGAACAGCGGCTCTTACACAGTGCTCCTTTAAAGCTAAAGATAAAAAAATTATATGGACGTTATTTTGCTCTGAAACCTAAAACACGTTTTGAGGTACATTTGAGACATTAACTTCTTAAAATGGTGTATGAGACCTCAAACTGTAGAAAAGGCAGATCGATTACTTAAATTGGAGCTGGTTTGCTTTTTTATAAAGTGACCTGAGAGGGCTTTTGCTGTTGATTGCAAATAAATAAAATGTAATAGCGCATATAAGAAAATCCAAATGTTTAATTTTTTCAATATTATATGGACCAATTTCGACAAAACAAGTTTTGTGGTTTATTGAAAGGATGTAAGATTTTAATGCATAGACACCTATGGGATACATTTTTTGTAAATTGCAGACACACGTCTGTCCAAGAACTCTTGGTAAAATATCTTCTGCTCCTCAGCTGCATTTAACTTTATAGGACTGTTTTCTATAAATGCTTCCCCCAGAAGCATAGCATCAGAAATTTTCCTAGAATTGAGAATAACTACTGGATTCATATTGGTGGCCATGTGCTTCATCTTCCATCTTCAACCACAGTAAACGATTTCATCATCTGTGATATGATTGTATTCCCATGACAGCTTTGTTCACTAAGCACCCTGATTAGCAGTGACATGATTGGTATCAATCTGGGATGAGGGCAACTTGTCTGTCTGAGCTCTCTATATTTGTATTATCGTTGTATTCAGTCCTTGTGTGGTTTTGTGTATTTGAATCGTAGATGTTTGTTACACATGATAGAACGGAGGTCCAACATTTAATTTCCTTCCATATAATTAGTTAGTGTGTTTAATCATTTCTATAATAAGGCCTACTGGCAGACTGACTCAAAGCTTCCTTCTTCTACCATCTGGAGCAGAGGGGGACACAAGCACATAGACACACTGCACCACTCCTGCTGCACAAATCCATCAGTGGGCAACTACTACTGAGTGTTTAATGGACAAACAGAAGAGAGGAAAGAACTTACACTTTAAATGGATTTAATTAATTTCAACAAGTAATTTTTAAAGGAAATTGAAAATGTATGTGCAGCAAAAAAAAGTGACATAGTAATGTTGCTTGAACTATTTTGCTAATAAACATTAATGACGGAGAAACATAACTAATAAAAAGTTATGTGCTGTGTGTGTGTCTAAAAGACCTGGACAGATTATGTTGCAGGTTCTGGTTAGAGATCGTTCAACAAATGATGGCCAGAATTATATTTCCAGAATTCTTGAAAGTCACTTTTAGGCTCATACAGCACAGAGGGTCTTTTCTTAGTCGCATGAAATGTTTATAAGACTACAGACATTTAGTTGCTGATAAATAAATAGTTACAATAATTTACTTTCTATGAATCCACTCATATTTTCATCTCGTCACATATGCACACTGATTCCTATGTACCTATGTATACTGATTCCTATGTTCCATCTAACTGTCACCCCTGGGGCAAAGTATATGTAACCATGGCAATGTAAATGTTTATGAATTATACTGTATGCCTTGTTAAAGCCTGATAACACATAAATGATGATTATACCCTGCGGCCTAAACATTGACAGAATTAATCTTTGTTCCAGTTTTAAGGTCTTATTTTTCTGATTTTAGAAATGAAGCAAGCGCTTTAAGTGTTATATTCAGCTCATACCCATCTCTTGATGCTCAGATGACTAAAGGGGTGCAGTCCTGCTTTGCCCAGCTAAAACAGCTAACTGATATGAAGACATTTCTTGCCACTGCTTTAAAAGGTCATCCATGCTTTTATTTCTTCCAGACCTAAACATTGCAATGCTTTTTATTCTGTTAAAAACTGACTAAACCCCTAGTGACTGTGGCAGATTCAAATTGCGGTTGACAGGCTTTTAATATGAACTACGAGAAGCTATATCTGCTCTTGCTGCCCTTCACTTGTTACCTGTGAGTTTTAGAATTGATTTTAGGATTCCACTCCTTGTTTGTTAGCCTTTCAATGATCTGTCCTCATATCTGTGATCTCCCTCTGAGCTTGATTGATCCTTGGAAGCATCCCTCTAATGGGTCCTAAAACTTTGTGTGTGACCAAAGATAACTATGGCTTCTCTGCTTGGGCCTGTTAGCTGTGGGTCTCCCTGCCTGGACCTATCAGATCATTTTTCAAAAACGTTTTTTTTTATTTGTACTTTTTTAAAGTAAACATGTATGCATAAAACATAGCGTAGCATACAACAACATTCTATAAGCGTTAGTGAACCCAACAACAATTGCTGTGGTTTCCAAGCAACTTTTTCCCCATTTTAGCCAGATACATGGAAAAAAGATTTATGTTTGTTACCTTTTCATGTCACAGGGTGCCCAAAGTTTTTTTTTTAAATGGCAGGTCTGGACAGAGGGCAGGCTGCTATTGCATCCTTTCATCATGATCATGATGGCTATTTTAAGACACACAAAATGTGGTGATATAAACATTTGCATACATATAAGCATTTGTTCCAAAATGCAAAAAATAATTAGTTCTGAAGTTCATTTAAGGTTGTTGGTACTCTCAAAGATGTGGAGGTTACCCAAACGTTAGTTTTTGGCTTGTTATATTTTGTCTTTTTTCTATTTTCACTTACATATAGGGTATGAATGATTTAGAAATGTCTTTTTTCTTTTCAATTTTACACACCATTTCAACCTTTTTGATAATATGTTGCACTTATGTGTTTATGGGAGTGGGAATGAGGCATCCCATGTCAATATATGATATTTTCTCAGCAGACCAAATCTGTTGGGACATCTGAGAGAATGCATTTTGACCACTGTGCCATTCAGACTGCATATTGTCTGATATTTGCATTTCAGGGTATGATAGAGAATAAGCTTTGACTTGCAAATGACAAGTCTGCTTTTAATGTTGTTCAGGGGTACATGTTTTTTACAGAATCATAATTCCACCTCTGCTGGCTGAAATCTCAACAAGCAGTCAAGGACACTAAATGGCTTTCTATTCAAGTCTTTCATATGTCAAATTAGAAAAAGTATTTTAAAAAGCAGATGAACATTTATTTTCTTGAAATGAATTGTCAAATTCTATAACTTTTTTTGCTAGGAAAAGAAACAAAGAAAAGAAATGCACAAAAAAAGAAAACAGTATTTGTCAAATGTTACAATTCAAGATAAATAAAGGCAAGTTATGTAAAGCAATCCAGATAAATCTACGGACACTTCACTCCCCTTCCTCTGCTGAGCATGACCTTCTTATGTCTTAGCAACATCCGGCCATTTAGGTAAGTGTGTGGAGGGGGGTTGATGTCATGCAAAGAATGATGGGATTCTAAGAAACCCTTTTAGAAAGATGAATATCATTTATTCTATCCATGCTCTCTGCACATTTGGCATTACATTGTTGTTCCATGAGCCGATTTTTTGTTTGTTCACAAAAGTAAGATCACCACGATCCATATTTGTGTATTTTCATATCTGCCTCCAGATGTTGATTGTTCGAATTGTCGTAAACATGAAATCAAATGAAGATAAGCATCTGCAGTGGCAGACACATGCAACATTGCTGGTGTGTGTGTGTGTGTGCATGTGCATTCTGACGACACAATGTTCTCACCTCTCTCTAAGGCGCTATGTAGTCATAATTCAAACAAACGGCCATCTTGTACTGCATTGTGGGTAGGGGAGCATGAAGCATGGAGGTGTTTTATGGGGAGAAAAGAAAGGGAAGGATGACAGGAAGGAGAAAGCTAAAGCACTAGACCTATTTTGTATTTTTATAAAGAATTACTGTTACGTTCTCCGAGCACATTTTTCCAAAGCACCTGGAGGTACTGCTGTAAAATGTGTATATGCTGAGCACAGGTGGACGCAGCAGGAGAAATTAATAAATTATTTTCACAATAAAAAGAAGTGGGTGTGAGAGCGAGAAGACAGGCAGATGGAAAACAAGTTATGGTATGAGGATCTGATAGCTGAAAAGGATAAAAGAATGTATGGGTGGGCACTGAGGTGTGATGTGGGGGCATATGAAACAGCTGTACCTTATCTGATGTGACCAAGCTTCTCTGTAAACTAGCTGCAGATACAGCTATGCCTTTCAACATGTGTTACTCACACATGTTATGATTTAAGTGTGACTCTACGGTCTGTGATTGATCAGATTTTTATCTCTGCCTCTCTGTTTCTTCTTAAGATGGGCAGGAAGCATTACAGTAGCTACCCACTGAATATTGTACTAAATAGGTTTGACTTATAATCTGGTGGAATCTCATCATATTCAGTGTGGTGTGTGGGATGCTGCTGTCTGTAACAAGTTTGGAATATATTTTGGAAAGGTTCACTACATCAGGATACTTGAAGTTGTCGATGCCTACTCAGAAATGTATGCAGAATAGCTTTTATTTGTTTGTTTTTGTGCACCATCTCTGTATGACTGTGTGTGATGCTAAAACAAAAAATAAAAAAGAACTCTTTATTTGACCTTTTGGGTAGTTTCTAATCTCTCTACTCATTAGCTTTCAATTTAGTTTTTAATCTCTTACATAAATTCATTTAGCATTTTGAAATGTCTTTTAAGTGAGTAAAGTAATTATCTTTCGCAGCTTTATTTTCTATTTGCAAACTGCTCTGAATGGAATTGCCCCCTTGGGGATTAATAGATTTGGTATCAGTTGATGACATTTTCATTTTAATATATTCTGAGTTCTCTAGTGTTAAGCTAACAAACATATTTGTTAAAATAGCAGTGACTGTGCAGCCAGTGGTACATTCTCCACATGACATTTCAAACTCCAAATTTCATGAGCATCTTTTTTAGCTGTAATTATGGGGAACAACACATGAACAAAATATATGTTAAAGGAAGAGTTGGTCAAGTCAGTGCCTGCAGCAATGTTGAAAATGTTGAAAATACAGTAAAGTCCATTTTAAGACTAAGAGATCAATTGACTTCAGAGTCCTCCACTCCAAGAAAGTATTCCTCATTTGTCTTGTTGCGGGGGTGGTGGTGCAAAGGGTCAGTCAGTTTTCTGAGCTGAGTTTCTCATTGTTACTTAAGAGCTAACTGTATTACTGTTGGTTGGGAGCTACTTTCATTGCTCTCTCATAGGAAGTTTTGATTTGTCACTTTGTGGGTTAAGAAGAATTGTGTCATCAGTGGCTGCACATGGCACACGTTAGTAAAAAGCATTTCAACCACAAGAATCTTTTCCAGGAACCAGGGTCTTTTAGGGGGTCTTCTTCTCGACTCTCTCCATTCCAAACACAGTAGAGCCAGTGAAGAAATATCATCCCTAAAAATGACCCTGTTATACAGTTTCAACCTTTTAAGATTAACATAAACCTTTGGGGCAAAGCCTATAGTGCTGAATATTTCTTAGTTTGTTGAGTAGTCCCAGTATTTTATTTCCTTTTCTGTCTTAAGGTAGATACACACTGTGAAATTTTAACAATTGTCTAAGTCATACTGTGTGAAAGGCATCTGATGATCTTGGCGACAACATCATGTTTAATGTGTAAAGACTCTATGACCATGATACCTGCTGGATCGTAGAAGGGTGCCATTGTAAAGATCGATAGAGATTATAGGTGTCACTAACACGATAACAAGTTGGTTTAATGTGCTGACAGTCCTATTTACTAGTCTGTGTATTAATATATTCACTGGTTTGCTACTCATTAAAAGCTATAATTCTTTCTCTATTTTCTTCCATGCTGCGTTTTTCTTTGCATGATCAATGTATGCCCCATCATACAGACACGGTTTCTGCTGCCTGCTGCTTGTGTTTATCTCATTGAGCTTCCATCGACATTATTCAGGTTAGGTTTGGTTTTCACACAACCCTTCTTTTACATTGGCCATCTTTGGTCTGGGATTGTCGAGAATCACACAGAGTGTACTGGGCTTTATTAACCTCTAGTTTAATATCCTCAATACCTTGTAATTTTTTTCATCTGTGAAATGTGCCTCAGAAATAATTGTTGCTGTTGTAACCCAATATTCAAAGTAAAACATTAAAGCTGCTTTATTCAGTTGAGTAGACGCAGGCGGCAAGAGTGAGAGAGCTCCCTGATCATCACAAGAAAGCAGTAAAGTCAGAGCATCAATCATGTTTTACAGCAGTTTAATTCCACGGAGCAACTACAGACATCCACAACTTGTAGAGGTGTTTTCTTTTCACTTTTTCACTTTACTTTAATGGCTCTGTGTACACCATTGGAGGCAAAGGAAACTATCGTGGCAAGAAACGAGTACATATAAGCAATACATGCATTAGTACACTAAAGTGTGCTTACTGGTTTGACTGTTTTCTAGGCAGCTGTGTTCACAACAAAGGAGTGTTGGGGAGGAGCGACACACTTCAACTGACTCCATTTTCCAATTCTACCCTGTTCCTTAGATCCAAGTGGAGGGGCTGAATTAGTCTATTAGTTCTTTTTTTTTTTTAAAAAGAGTCCTTTGTTGTTGAAGTTCTAAGTGCTGCTGGTTGGAATGCGCTTTGAGTGATCCAACATAACAGCGTCTTTGTCAAGCAGGTAAAAAATGTTAGACAGCATGTGCTTAACTGCTGGTTCGTAACAGAACTAAACCTCTCTGGTAAAAATGATATAATCAGACAAGTCCACTTAGGACAAGATTTGATTTGAAAATATCTGATAGAATAAGAACAGATGTGATGAGTTAAGCATCCAGAATATAATGTGCTGTTAAGAAAACCACAAAACATGGAGCATATTATTAAAATTTTTGCTGTGTTTTCTATCCAAAATATTTACCTTTATCATTTGTAGTTTGACTGACAGGTTGAGTTTAGCAGAATGACAGGCCCTGCAGTCAGCAACTGCCGTCAGCACAATGTATAGGAGACTTCCCACAAACACCTACACACAGATGTATGCCATATACCCGTCTCCTTGGGTTAGCAGAAGAATACAGTAATCGTATTTGCCAGGTTATTGGCTGTTTCAGCGAAGCAGTCTACTGATAGTGGGTCGAAAGGGTCTTAGTGTGTGTGCGCATGTGTGCGTGTGTGTGTGTAAAAGAAAAAAAAAATGTAATAAATGGCATACAATGCTATGGTAGCCACTGGGCAGCATAAAAGGGAACAACCATGAGAGAAATATAGAGACTCTTCCCTCTGAGAAACAGAGTGAGTGGAATGAGAAAAAGAAGCAGATTGAAAGTAAGAGAAAGAGGGAGGGAGAGACATATGAGAAAATCAATGTACTGTCCACCAGGGACAGAATGTCATGGAGGTTTTTTTTTACTCTGTGGTATAATGGAGGATTGGAGCCCGTTACTGCAGGAGTCACCTTGTCTAATGGAGGGACGGATACAGGGATGGTGGGAGGGTGAGAAAGAGTAAAAGAGGGGAATGTTAGTGGGAGACAGGGAATTTAAGGAATGAGACTAGTTGGAACGAAATGAGGAATGGAGCCAAAGCAAGATAGAAAAAGGGTAGAGACAGAGTGAATGACAAAGGCTTGCTTGTAGAGAAAGAGATGAAGACCACATAAAAAATAGAGAAGAGGATTTGAAAAAGAGAGAAAAGGGTGAAGATGAAGAAGAAGGACATACATTTGATAGATGATTAAGACAAACAAGGGGACAAATGACAAATGACGAAAGAGAGAAATTGTTCGGAGGAAGGATAGAGGATGATGATGATATGTCAGATAATGGAAGAGTGCAAGAGGTATTTAAAGCTGGAGAGAGGGAGAGTGACACAATTTGAGTGGCAGAAGAGAAGACATGGACCCTGAAAAAATGGAGGAGGAAGAAATTTAAGAGAGTAGAGAAGAGTAAACTGATTCACCTTGTGGGTCAAAGCTGTTTAGTGGAAAATATTTTAATGGAGAGAAGTCAATTTTGCCATCCAGTTGGACTGATCTGACTTCACAGAGAGTGAGCAGCTAAGCTACAGCACAAAGTTGGATGTTGAAAAGGTAAATTCAGACTGCCAGATCTTTGAGTGGAGTATGTTATACTGTAGGTGTAAAATCTAGAAACAGCAAATATTGAATCTGTAGCTGTCCAGTAGTACACCTGCAGGAGTCCGTGGCCACACTGCAGCAGGTGTAAACATGTGCCACTGTGTCAATGCGATGTTGTGAATCACCGAAAAAGAGCCTGCTCAGTCAGCAAACCTACACGGACATGTTCAGCTTAAAGACACTAATATCAGTTGCAAGGTGCTGTAAGGTCACAGATACAATCAGATATCCTCAGTAGTTGTTTGCTTTTTGGCACTGATTATCAAGTGGTTGTAAAATGTGAGTGAGTCTTAGGTCAAAGACGAAAGCTTGTGTGCAGCATTTAGTTTGAATTGTGTTCAATGCGAGAGGCGAGAGTGGATTAGATGATCAGAGGCCAACCTGAACTTTAAGGTTTGGAGCCAAGCCATGGGAACTTGTTCTCTCCTACTTGCTTGCACACACACAAACACAAAGACTATTTCAGAGTCATTTAACTTACGAGTAATAATTTTCTGTAGAGTTTGGAGGCCATATTGAACTTACATCACTCTTGGGAAACTAAGCATAGAAGCACATTTGCCTGTAACCCAACTTTGAATTACTGATCTGTGGCAAGATGCATATTAATCAGTTCACAAATTGCCCTGTGATAAAGCAAGAGGAACACAAAATAAGGATCTTACATCCCAGATACACAAGTTACCATGTAAGAAGATTGTGTTTGGCATATTGCAGAGGTGCAAAAAAATAATTCAAGCAAATCTTGTAATTTTCTCCTCCCTCTAAGCATAGCCACAGTAATTTGTCATTTTGGTAGTTGGCTGAAATGTTATGATGCTCGTACAAGCCAACATCCAGGCTCACAGTTAATCTAAGGTTTCATTTACCTACTGGGAAATCTCTAGTTTGGATACAAGTTTAATGAACAGAGAAAAATACAAAATAATTCAAAGAAAAAGCAAGACAAAATGGATCTTTTAAGTAACTTCATTTTAGTCACCATGTTAAACTGTGTGCACAATTATTAGGTGTGCCTTCTAAGTGTTAATTCTATGCACATTTCAAGTCCAAACTACACACTCAAGTGGTTATTAGAGTCAATAATTCTTAGATATGTATTTGTGCAATGATAATGAAAGTAGCCTGAAGTGATGAACACCCCGCGTTAACGTGTCCATAACTGTTCCCATAGGCAGCTTCATTACCTCAAGTACAATATGCTAAAAAGAGATCTAAGTGATGATGAAAATTTGAAAAAAATTAAAAAACAGAATATTACATCATCGAGGGCCCCATTATCCACTTGTGTTAAATATTCCAGAACAGCAATCTACCTGCAGTGCCAAGAAATACGTGGTGTCAAGTGTTCAGGGGCCACGATAAAGAAGCCTGAAACACACCTATAAGTGATTCATAAGTTGAAAGGTCAAGAAAATCTTGGCCAAGTTTTGAAATATAATTGGCTTTATGAGCTGATTGAATAATTCTTTATGAGGCAGGGAGGTTCCAGCAGGGTACAGGATGGGTATGGGTCGCTATCATTAAACATGGGCTAGTTGAGCCAAACATGTACTGAAAGCCAAAATTACCACCAGTTGTGGCTGCTGATGGAAAAACTGTACAGCATTAAAAATGGACATGGCCTCCATGCAGGGTCAGCAAAGGCCTCAAAGACGATAAAGGTATCACTTGGCCACCTTCATCAACTGACTTAAATCATATTGAAACTTGTGTGCCCCTTTAAAAGAATAGAGGTGTACGTAGAGGGAAGACTACGCACCGCATTAAACTACATTTTGTTGTGTGTGGTTGATGCTTCAGCAAATGTTGATCATGGACAGATTAACAACGTGATTTCATGGAAGAAATGCTCATATTAGTCACTGAATATTTTTCAAAGGCCAAGCTGACCAAGCTTAAGCTGACCAATTGTTTTGCTTATTTGCTGCATTTACTCTATATAGGTAATTTTTTGTAATGTTGTTGCATAACAACTGTAAGCTACATGCTCCCTGAGGATAACAGAACAGATTGTTCCTTTCTCTTGTCAGAGGTTCAGTGACATTTTGGATTGTAATTGCTCAGAAAGAAAGACAAATGAATCCAGTGATATACAGTCTCTCTAATGAAGTGAATGAGCTTGGATGTTGTTTAGCAGCACTTGTCAGACACACAAAGTGTATACAGCAGCTACAACTTTTTTCCCGTTGAGAGAACAATTGCAACAGTAAGGTTTGTTTACTAGCTGCTCCAGAGCTTTTGATATGATTTTCATCATGAATTGCAGATGTTATCACAGTTCCCTTTTGTCCATGCTGACTTAGAAGCAAGAAAGCTCGAAAGTTAAACCTCAAACTTTGAAACAGCTGGTGGGAAAATAAATCTCACCACCACGTCTAATTGGCGGCCACTCTGGCACTTAAAATTCTATATTATGATCGTCATCAGCAGAAAAAACGAATGGATGATGATCTGCTTTCATTTATCTTGCTCAGCTGTAGGTCCATGGATAAAAAGAACAGAAACAATTGTCAATCAATCAAATGTGACCCACTTTTGCTTTATAGTTTAATTATCATTAATTACTTTTCACTCAAAATTTCAAGAATTCCCTTTAATTTTATTCAACCAACTAAAGGACTGATCATGAGCTTTTGGTACTTTAGTTTTAAAGATTTTTCTATCTCAACATACCTTCTTCTCGTTTATCATTTCAATCCTGTGTGGCAAAAAAAGCAACAACAACAGCAAACTTCAGCACACAGAGAAGAGATTTTTAGAGATAATCTGCTGTTTTTAAGCACCATTTTCTAGATTTCTTGTCACATAAATCTGAACTGTCCTACTAAACTACTGCTATACACAGTGCTTAGTTCTGTTCTGTTCTGTTTTTTTATTCTGTTCTACTTTGTCTATCTTCATTGAGGTCCCTTATATTGAGGATACTGCCCCAAGAGTCTGTCTGCTAGTTTAGAGGCAGGATTGATCAGCTATTATTGATGAGAAAGATTGATTAGGCAGCATATTGATCGCAGTATTGGTGATTAGGACATCATGAATAAATGACAGGATGGTATCGAGCATTTGATGTAAGGACAAAACCTCTGTGGACAAGAAGAGAGGGAATGGGGAGAGAAGAGAAAAAAAGAAGAAAATTAGAAAAATGGGAACATGGGGGAGGTGAAAAAGTAGAGAGATGAGTGTGAGGATTTGAAGGGTGATGGTAGAGAGAAGTGATGACAAGAATTGAAGCTAAAGTGGAGTTGAGTAGGTGGGAGGGTTCAGCTTTGATGGAAATAGCAGATAAATCATTTGAAGTTTGAACAAGATTCAAACAGGAAAGCTTTTAACCACATTTGAATAAAACTATAGGTCCAGAAAAAATAGCATATTTTGACATATTATCTCAAAGTGAAATGTATTTCTTCGAGATCACAATGATGAAATATAAACTCCATCAATTTCATTGTGTTAAACTATTCTGACATCTTAAATTATTTTGTTTTTGTGACAGCTCTGAAATATTGTCACTTTTGAGCAGAAACCTTTGATGCCCAGAAAACAATGAAAAAAAAAAAAAGCTATATGTGTGTTCGATTTTAGCTGTTTAATAATTAATGTTGGTGTCAACATTTTGTTTCCACTGTCCCTGGAAATTTTGTGTTTTACTTATTCAAATGAGCAGCTCTTTATTTTCAATTTAATTCATTTACTGCAGCTCTTGCATATGGACTGGCTTAAACCTACTGTAGTTACTGTTGTTATTTGAATGACGGGACTACTAATAGCTATGTTTCCATACTGCTACCTACTGTTAGGGACAAACAGAAATGGAATTTTTTTTTCAATAAATTGAATAAATTCAAGAAAAATATTTATTAAGTTTGTTAATTGGTTTCAAGATGTACCTGTGGAGACCAAAACAAGGTTTTAAGAATCCAGTGGAGGAACACGATTATTTCATAAGCTCACCATAATACTTTTTATTTATCTGTGGAATCTTAGAGAGATGCAAAGCATGAGTGATAAAAAAAATGACTTGTAAAAAAAGAAATCAATAAAAATGATAATATATGATATAAGGTTTCTACCCAACAGCAAATGGGGTGCCAGTCTTTCCCTTTGGTTGACAGCTTTGGTCGAAGGTCTACATTGTGATAGTCCCGCAACCAAGGCTGCATGGCAAATAATTAAACTAATAATTACATTTTTTCATTCTTTCTGGTTAATCTGTAGAATGTATTCACACTAGCCATTAGTGGGTGAGAGCACAATCGAAAAGAAAGGAATTAGCAAAGTGCAATGACTGTGGAAAACGTTGTGAAGGACAGTTCCTGGCAACACTTGCATGAAGGCTGAAGGATTAGTGCCTTAAGTTCTGAAGAATCTGAACTTAAGCCACGTTTGTGTATGGGACTCTGTCTCATTACAGGGGAAACAAAGTAATTACTCATGTTATGAGCCTTTATTGTAAAACTACACTTGCACTGTGGACCAATGTTACAATTTCACATCATGCCATGAGACCAGGTCAAACTTAGCTGGCACCAACAGAGCTTATGTCCTCACCACTGCTACCAAATTCAGGTAATTTGTCCTGGCTTTCAGAGATATGGGATAAAGCCTTGTTTATCCTCATTGTTGGGAACATTTTATTGCACTTACTGTAATGAGTTGTCATCACCTCCAGTTTTTATTACCTTCTTTATCATCCCTGTCTTCACTTTAATATCAGAGCAGGTGGAATCAGAAGTGAGGGGATATACTAAAACTACCACAAATGACACCAAAACACAGAAACTGTGAGCTGGAATTAAACAAGAGCACATAATTTTGATAGATAACATCAATAGAATTTTCATCCTTTTATTTTTAGAGCAGCATGACACAAAGGCTTCAAATGCAGTATATTAAGCAACTGTTTGGTCCTCAATTGCAGGGGAAATACAAAGACAATTTAAATACATTTTGGGACTTTTATTCCTACTTTTCTGAAATTAGAGATGGTATAGAAACTAAAAAGCCCAAATTTTCTAAATTTACCAGTATTTGACGTGTTGCCTGTTGTTTCTTTCCTCAATCTAAAATATTCTAGATGTTTTGTACATTATTATTTGTACAGTATGCGCAAGACATCATTTTTCATGACATGACAGTATGACACAATGGTATGTAGTTTTACAGTTTGTCTCCAGTGTTGTAAAAAAATAATTTAAAGAATTAGGTTCCATAACAGAGAAACACAAAGGGTGAGACAGATTTAAACAAGAAACGTTTTATAAAAGATTTAAAAAAAGATTTTATAAAAGATTTTAAAAAACAAACAGGTCGAGAGAGAGAGAGAGAGAGAGAGAGAGAGAGAGAGATAGACAAAGAGAGAGAGGAGAAGGAAAGAAAAAGTGATTGTACTTACAAGTTCTTGACACTGGTAATTCCTCTGAAAGCTTTCCTTGGAACCGCCTGAATCTGGTTCTCACTGAGGTCTCTGGAGAGACAGACAGAGAGACAGAGTGAGATTGAGACAGACAGTGACAGAAAACATCCGTTGAGGTATGCAAAGCACTTAGAGATATGAGAAGTCATCAGATAATCAAAACCACCAACATTTGGTCAATGCCACACACTCGTGCACGCCCTCATGAATGCACACACATCCCTACAAACACATACAGCCAATTACAGAACAAAGGCACAGAAGGAGAAATAGATGAAGAAAGGGAGGGGTAAGAGAAAGGGTGATGTGACATTTATGATCAGTGGAACAATTTGGTCCAAAGAGCTTCAAAGACAAAAGGAACTATCAGAAATATTGCTGGTATGAGGCCATCTGCTGCATTGAAGTATGTGTGTATGTGATTAATGGAGAGGCAGTGGCAGGGAAAGAATGAGGAAAGCATCAGAGAATCAGAAAGTGTGTGTGTTGCATGTGTGTGTTTCACATGTTTTTAATAGTTTCTTTTTTCACTTGAGACCTTCCATATTGCAGCTTTTTCTTTTCTACGAAACTGAAGAGCACAAACACGTTTTATACCATCAGTATATATGACTCTTTTCGTCTCTACACACACAGAAAATACGGCAGTGCACACAACACCCTCACCGACTCTGTTTCTTCTCCTGTATTGAAAACCTATATGAGCTAAATGATCTTTGACATGACACAATGGTTTAGCCTTAACTCTATTAGTGTTGTTGTTTTGGAAGGAGGCCTGGCAGAGAAACAGGGCTCAGAAAGCATAATGTAATTAGAAGGAGAGACAGAAAGGTATGAAAATATCAGACAAGCTAATCGCCCTATATTCCTGCCAGTCAGGCCTAAGCTAAACACTCCATGTGCAAAGTCAATCAGCAGCAGCACAGTAATACATGACCATGCATGTTAAATAGTCAGCATACACTCAGATAATCACAGCAGAGTTGCTCAGAGGAGTGTCAGACCTCGGCCTGGACTTTCCTGTTTGACCTTGCGGAACACACACGCGTATGCTTTTGCACACATACATCACCCTAATCAGCTAGACAGTATGGGGTAAGGCAATTATGTATCAGTTGCATTCATGAAATTTTCTTGAAACACAGTTAAAAAACATTGTTTATGACAAGTTATCACAATTGGACAGTCACGCACACATTAAACTAATGTCATCAAATTAACAAAGTTCCTTCATTTCAGACTTTTCCCTTTCAGCCTTGTGCTTTCAGGCTCATTCTGTTTGTTTGACAAGAGATGAGCGTTCCTGTTTTGTCTCTGCAGGCCTTGATGGGAAAACTACAGTATATGCCAGGCATTGTATACTTTTTAGAGTAAATTAAATATGCGCTTTCATATGCAATTTTGTTCAGCACATGTGGTAACAAAGGCGCACGGGAAAGGTAAACATTTGACAGACAGGAATTATATTATGTTGTTTTAACGTGCAGCATATGGAAAATATCCATTGTCTGTACATTTTTGGTTTGAAGGTTTTGGAAATTTTTGGGTATAGTAAGGAGGTTTTCATCCTTTTTCTGTCTTTGTTGGTGTCATGCTGACAGAGCAAAAAGAAAACAAAGCAGTTGCTTTCCATCACATGCTTCCTTCTTTTCTTATTCCCTGTCATTGTCATTATCTATATACCTAACTAGCTATATCCCTGATTTAATTCAGTTTATCTCAATTATTTGCAATTATTTTTGTGGCTCTGCCCTTTGTGGGCTGCTGACAAACAAAGTGGAGAGTGATATGAAAAAAAGGAAAGCAGGAAAATGAAAACACGCATGAGAAGCACATGAAGAAAGTTAGATTTCAAAGAAGTTTTGCAGCTAATAAATTTTTTATTGTTTTGTTTACTAACCATGATATTTATTTGTTATTTCTTCTAACAGAAGGAGAACCATCCAAGTCAAATAAAAGCCATTATGAGACTGTGTGTCTCTCTGACAGCCTTTATGACTCCAGCTGAGTGACTGACATGGGCTCCGGGAGTCCACAGTTTAGGCACCCATAATAAAATTCATATGTCACAAGGCTTTGAAAGGAGTTTTAATCATAAGGGTGTTTTCTGGTTGTCCATTTATGCAATTTATTTGAGTGTTATAGAAAATGTTTAATTATCCAGCCGCATCCATAGAGGTCCCTGCTATGGTAATATTTTGGAGTAGTAAACATATATGATAAATATTTCATTGGAAAGAAGAAAAGTACAAAAATGTAAGCCTGATGAATACTGCAGGATGAAGTAGACAATTACCTGCCCAACTGGACATTAGAGTGACTTTGTTTCAAGTTGCAGTCTGACTGATTAAGAGGGTTATGGTACATGTGTCGAGACTTGTCTTCATGTACAGTCAGGAAAAATAAACTCCCTTATAATAAGTATATGATCTTAAGGATCTTAAGAAAGCTGTTCACAAACAAATGCTCACAAACGTCAGTGAAGTGAAGCAACTTTGAAAGAAGTGTGGGACAAAACTGGGCTTGACACAAACAAATAGGGGCTAGCCCTCAATATATGGAGAGATAGATGAAACAAAACAAAAAACTGTCACTACAATGTGCTTACCAATGTGAAAAAAATTCAGCTTATACCCCTTGTATATTAAAGAAATAAACTTAAATGTCTTATTGTCAAGGATTAAGCAACTGTCAAAGTAGCTGTTTGATTCCTTCATTTTGAGCATTATTAACAATAAAGCCCTGTTAAGTACAGAGGGTTTTCCATCCAACTAAATTCAGACAAGACTTTGATAAAGTGCAAGCAGAATTAAGTGTGCAGTCACACATTGTTGAGCTAATAGTTTTCAGCCTGTTCACCATGTTGTTCATTCAGTTTTCTAGCGGACTCTATTTTTTCTTTTCTTTTTTAACATATTCTACAGGAAAAAAATATGCTGGAGTTTTACACACCTACCAGTGATTATGGGATTTCCATATAAATGAGTAGACTTACTTACAGTTGATTCACATATGAACGCATGATGAAATGAGGCATGTGCACGTGTTTATGTGCACTATTCCAGATGTTGTTGTGAGGCATTAAAATGAGGCACCGTACAATGTGGCAAGTCATACTGATAGCAATGAGAATTAGAAACATAGGCCTGCCCCTGACAGAGGCTTGGTATCCGAAGCATTTATAGTAAATAAAGACCTCACCATATATTTTAATTTAGTGATTGCTGCTGAGGTTGATTCTGCAAGCTATTAATACGTTAGATTTGTTTTTGTGAAATAAATAACATCATGGCATGTGTTTCTTTTCATCTCAGGTTGCATTTAGCTCATTTTTAAGACCAGATTTTGTATTTTGATTTCCTGATATGTAAAACCTTTCAACTGAAGTAGGGTGTATATTCTTGTTCACATGACCGTGGTATATAATGCACTTACTAAGAAGCTGATTGAAAAATAGTCCTTTGGGACCTTTAATATTCTAGAAGATGTCTTTGTATGCCATTTTGCATTACTTTTCATGGCTTTACTCTCTGGCAGATGTTGTAAATTACTCTTTATGATGTCACAATATATTATTCATGTCAGAACACATTCAATATCCAGAGCTACATTACATCTTCATGTAAACAGTTGTCTTCCCTCATCTCCAAGTGAGTCATACCTGACGACCTTTGAGAAGAGTGAGTGCTATCACCAACAAGAGATTGGCCTGTGATCCTTGAAAAGGACACTCACTGATAGACTAACCACGAAAGCACATACACACAGGAACACACAGGGCTCATTTGTATAGTGGGATGGGTTGGACACCAGTGTGCTTGCACACTTCAATAATTGGGTTTAGCCTTTTTTTTGGTCCCTCTCTATTGCCACAGAGTTTGAGGGACCGAACAATTATTCTGTGAAGAATTCTATTAAAGAAACAAATGGCTGTTTGAATTATACATCAGTTCTATTAAGATGAGTAAAATTCTGTAAATTACAGTGATACTGATTATGAAAACAGCTTCAGACCATTTGAGGGATCAAGGGAAGAACTGAACAGAACCAAGACAAAGTTCCAGTGCACCAAGTTTAGAGCTGAAGGCTAGAAAGAGAGGATGGCGATGACAGTGGACTGCTCAAGAGTAGAAGGAAGAAGAATAAATAGCAACAAAGGAAGAAAGAAATATTCCTTCATTTTCCATTCTATGTTTGTCATAGTTTTTTAAGTACTGTATAATTCATAGACTTTAGACCAAAGGTCTTCCAGGCCTTTTCACTCCACACACCCCAACCCCATTGGTTAACATTTCCCAGTCATGGCTTCTCTTTTCTGGGCATGGTGACTCTCTGTGGCCCCTAGCAGTCTTTAGGGATTGAGGATGACAGAAATATCCTCTTTGGGTTGGGGAAGTGGTGGTCGTGTTAAGGAGTGAGCGTGTGTTTGTGTGTGTGTGCTTCCAGCTATCACCTCCTCAATATGAAGTTCCATTATTCATGTGAAAAGAATAATAACACTCGCCAGGTCACCCTTTGTTGCTTCGGATATTACTGTTAACCCTTTAAACACAAATGCACACAAGGACACACACTCCACAGGCTACACAGTGTCCCCTTTAATACTGGTGTTAACACTTTACATATAGAAATGTGCAGAAAACTACACCACAGAAACACACATGTATAATTATACAGTGTAAGTACAGCAACACATTAAAATCTGTATTTTATCATCTTTTCTGTTCATACATGTAGAACTCAATAAACCTCAGCAGACTCCAAATAATAGACGGATCCACCCTCAGGCTCATTCAGATATGAGCTAAGGCCACTCAGCACTGAACCATTAACCTACGAACAGAAGAGTGGAGGCAGACCTGTTTGATTTCACGGGGCTTTGTGTCAGACGGCATCACAGGAGGTCTTAGTTAGACAGAAATGACAAGGAGGGGAACAGAGGTGTGTGTCCGTGTGTCAGGTAGAATTTGTGAGCCTTTGTAAACGAAACAGCAGGCAAGTGAGAGTGAATGGGTTGCAAAATATATGCATCTTTGTGTGTGTGTCTTTCATTAAAAGAAGAGTTACTGTAGTGGAAGAAAGAAAGAGGAGTGACCCTTGGCTGAGCTCTAGGCGGACAGAAAATTGAGGAGGATGAAGAGAAGAAGAAAGTAGGAAGATAGGGGTTACACATGTTTGTTTTTTTTTTTGTTTTTTTTTAACCTGGGACCTTTATTGGCTGGTGCAAGCCTCTGACTTTTTCTCTTCTTGTCTCACTTCTCTTCTCTCACTTTTTTCCAATCGGCTATATCCATTTCCCACTCTGTGTCTGTCTCTTTTTTATCTCCCTTGGGAGCTGTAACTGCATTTAATATTGTTCCATAAAGAGAGTAATAAATATCGACTGCTGGCTAGCTCACATTCCCCTTGTTTTTTAAGGCACTCTACTGTAGGGTACAAGCAAAGTCATGCAGCTAGTATACTTACTGCCCATACTGTAGCTGTGATTTAATAATTTGTGGTATTTATAAGCTCTATAATTATTAACGTGCTATTTATACTATTTCAACTTGATGTCAACTACTGCCTTTAGGTCACAATAAATATATGGCAAGATTTTAATACCCAAAATAATAGTTTAAGATAATTTCTGTAGCTGTTTAAGTTTTTGATGTCATGGTTTTACATGCTTCTATTCCCATTAAACCATTTTTCTCACCTTTTGTAAGACTTACAAATTGAAAACGTGAAAATAGTGAGTCATCGATGGATTCATACACTTTAACAGTGAGGGTAGCCATGCATTCACATTGTCTACTCAGTTTGGTTTTACAGTATTATTACAACCCTACAACAGGTAGAGAGACTTTTTGAAGCCTCTGAAGGAAATCAAAAATTTAGCTTCTGTTCACAGTACTCTATTGTTTTAACGGACAAGTTAAAAAGTCTGGCAAATCTGCATATTGGCAATGACACAAATGTATAGCTTCATGCATTTTCAACTGAAACCCTCCCATTATAACCACTGTCTTGGCTACAGTGACACTATAATGCAGTGATTCTGACTCATGCCAACAAACTGTGGGAGATGTGTTTTCCATCACGCTGGCAGTACATTGGGAGCAGCAGGACTGCAGTATGGCACTGTATGGTAAAGGATTTTCTAAGTCAACAATTTTGAACAAACTCTCTTCTTATGTTTCCAAACTGTGATGGTCTAAATAGCGGTTCCCAGCCTTTTTGACACAACCCCCAACTATACAAGACTCTTGTTTGCACGCAATAACACTTTGAAAAGCACTCTACAAAGTCTGTTTTTAACACAATCTACAGGTTTTGTAAAATAGAAGACTTCCCCTTATTTATTTTTTTCTCCATAGCCATCTGTCAACCAAGAGAAGTTATCTCTTCAGCCCTCTCAAGAATCACTGATCTAAAAATTCAAGTGCTTTCTGTTTTCAATTTCCCCCCCTCATTCTCTGTTACCTTCCTCTTTGTATTGAGCTTTAAAGTTCTAATGTAGTTCCTTGTATTCACCGTCACAGAGTCCTGTTCTTCTGCCCTTACAGTAAGTTAAACTATGCGTGTGAATATATATAACTTAAGCTAACAGTCTGATTACTGTAGCCTGATGTTTGCCAGATAGATTTATTAGTAGAATGGTATTGATTGTCTTGTTTAGCTCTCTGAAAAAAACATGATAGGCATTTGTAAAAAATACAGAACTACTAGTGTGCATTTCCTAAAAGCTTGCCATTTAGATAATAGAATAAATGTCATTTTTTGGGAAAATGAAAAAAAAATGCTGCAGAGACAATAAAACTGCTTTCCATCAGAACGGTATAACCTTAAAATCCGCCTCTATGTTCCAGCATGACATTAATGGAGGACACACAGAATGGCCTTAGTTACATATTTATCTCTCTTTTTTTGCTTTTCTCTTTCCAGTCTTTGTAATTCTTCACCAGTCTTTTGACTTTGTGCCCTTGCTTCGGAGCCCTGTCCCTCCTCCCCATTTCAACCTCAACCCCCAATCCACTTCCAGTGATTTAATTAAGTGGGCGCTGTATGAATGAAAATATTACCCTCCTCTATTGATCATGTTGGATGGGAGTTTGACAGCCCTGGCTGGCTGCAATGGGACAGGACAGCCACTTTTCTAACTTGTTCCATTACATGGACCTAAGTAAGTATGTGTGTGAGTGTGTGTGGGTGTATGTGTGTATGGGGGTACAGTGTACAGTGTGTGTGTGGACACATGAGTGAATGACATTGTGTTAGATTATTCTAGTGTGTGTTTTTGTGTGCACATTTGAATGTGTATGCAAGGAGAAAAGCCATCAGGGAGCTGTAGCATCAGACTCAAACTAAGCGTTCTCAAAAGCTCTCATGGGCCCTCGCAAATCATTTGATCGAGACACACAACCACACACACCTACATAAACACACACACACACATGCACACATTCCTCAAACGCCTCCTTTGATACTGTATCAGCATTATGAATGGACATTGTCTGCACTTTTTGTTTCTCCAGCTTTCTCTCTTCTCTGTTCTTTCACTTCCTCTATCCATCGCTCTTCGTAAGACTGTAAGTATCTATTATGTTTTGTCGATACTGTAATTAAATTGGACAGCTTAATGCAATTCTCTGTGATCCATAGGCCTTTATGGATATAAAAGCTTTTCTGGCCCTACGCCCGAAAGACATCCAGCAAATTTAGATGAGTTACTATCGGCAAAAAAAAAGAAAAAATACTTGTAGAGGTTAAAGCAGCATGGTGCACACATGGTCATTTGTTATTGTCCAATTCACTTATATGTCCCTGATACCATTTTGTTTTAATGCATTTTCTTATTTGAATTGTCATCCATGGGACCAAGCAACGTCACTGCTGGGCCCTTCTTTCTTTATTCTTGTAAGCTTCCTTTTCTTCAAGTGCTTTAGCGAAGTGATATTGCAGGCTCTTAGGAACATTTATGGAGGTAATAAAACTTAAAGCAGTGGAGGATCAAGAAACAACATTAGAATGGACACAGAGGCACAAGAGATAAATGGAGGGAGAGAAGATGGTGGATTAAAAGACAGGAAAGAAAAGACAGAAAAAGAGCATAGGCTATAAATAGTTGGGGTGATGGGTTGATAGATAAATTGAGGACAACATATTTGTATATTTATAGAGGGAGAGTAATTCCAAATTGTAACTGGCTAAACCACAAAAAAAATAAAAATATACTGCTTTAAGCAGATTATTATTTTATATATATATATATATATATATATATATATATATAAAATAATAATCTGCTTAAACCAAACTTAAATATATTTAAAAACGTGAAACATAACATTCGCTATCAAGATCTATAAAAAGAGAAGCTAAGGAAGTTTTTCACGTAATAGAGAATCTCTTAAATGAGAAGAATAAGCATATTTATAGATATAAAATTAACAACAGAGTGTTGTACCAAAGGAAAGCAAAGAAAAAAAAAAGCACTTTGCGTGCAAACAAGGAAGTTGGGTGATTATTTCATCATGAAAAAAACAAGACGTACATTGGAAACAAAGAAATCTAGAAAAGTGGGCTGGTATAGTGTTCATTAACTTGTGAAAAGCAGTTAAATCAAATAAATATTTCATTCTGCATCATTTCATCATAGAATTTTTTGTAAATTTTTTCATTTCTAGGTTTGAATTTCAATAAAAACATGGTTAAACATTGGCCTCACGTCCTATGAGCAATGTCCTCTTAAAAAGAAACCCAGCTAAAATAAAACATCATACCTCAAATTTTTATTATCAAATTATTAATATCATTATTGTATTTAAGATCTGGAGAGACATGGATTATCTCTTTGGTTAAATAGATTTCTTCTTTCAGAAAGCATGAAGCTTTTTGGTATCCCCTTAATGCAAATACAGCAGTCCATATAAAGAGTAAAATGTTAGAACAAAATATAGAACGGAAAATAAAAAAGGGAGTGTATTGCATAATTCAAAATAAAATCTGGCACTGACAACAGGTTTTTGGGAAAAGGGTGACACATCTCATTGCAAATAGCAAATGGCTTGGCAAGCCTTTAAAGTATATAGTAAAATACTTTACTAAATGGCCAGTGGTGAAACAGAAGTTAAGTGCTGCTTATGCATTAGAATGAGGATGAACCTAACAACCCCTCGTGGGCTCTTCTCTGAATAGCTGAATGTGCCACATGGCAGGAGAGATGGACATACCTTGAAGAAGATGGGCTGTTAGGGAGACTAAAAGGAGGCAGACACCTCACAGGGAGGAAAAGAGGAAAGATCAGGGTCGACAGGAGGCGAGGTGAAGTAATGAGGATGGGGTATAAAGCTGGCAGGTGATGGAGTGAAAATGGGTGACAGGTGCAAGAAGCTAAGGATAAAGGCAACAATCACAGTCGAGGAAGTAGAGTAGGAGGCAAGGAAATATAGGGAGGCAATGGGTGACGAGAGGAGGAATTAAGAGAAAGAAGGTTTGGTAAAGAATTAACAGGATGGAAGGGTAATGGAGGTAGAGAAGGAAGGGAAGAGGAAGAAATGTAAATAAAAAAGCTGACTGTGGCGTTTCGCCTTTATAAGCATCTTGGGAGCACCCATAAATAATACACAGCAAATTAGCAGATTGGACAGAGGAAGGGTAGCTCGAAGTGTGCTTGTGTGTGTGTCTGCTGCAGAGTGAGATTGCTTCTCTGAACCCACAGACATGCATGGAAATGATCGTATATTACCCTGAATGTGTACTTTGTGTGTGATGTGTGTCCATATTAAACATGGGGCACTGAATGTTCAGCACAGCCTTGTTCATTGCCTATATGTCCACTTGCCCTGTATACGTTGTGTGTGTATATGTAAGGCTTTCTCTGAGCTCTGATCTGTCTCTCAGCAGGTTAGTGTTGTCAAGGTTACTGCAGGCCATTTTGCCGAGGGCCAATTAACTTTTACCACAGAAACCGAACAAAACAGTGCAGGTGTCTCAGCAGTGCCGAGGTTAAAGAGAACGAGTGAATATATGTGTTTGCGCTGTGTTTCTTGTCTAAGGGTATTGTTTAGAACAAAACTAACAAGCAGAGAGGGAAAGAGGCATCAGACAAAACAAAGTGGTGTTTGTGAGTGACAGAAAGTAGAGGAAACAGTATTCTAGTGTTGCTTCTGTGTTTGGCCATAACGGCAGAATCATCTTTTATGATAGTGAGAAAAGAATACAATGCAGAGAGACAAGAGGGAGTTTAGGCTCCTCTGTGTCAACAATGTCATAATGTAGTTTCTTGTAGAGGCTAACACATTTCCCTGTATACAGAGAAATCTCATTATGTGACACAAAAATGTTTGAAAGCTGATCTGAAAATTATAACCTCAAATACTTGATTACTGGGACACCTTTTTTCTTTGTGTGTGCGGAAGGTCAGTATGTTTCAAAACCTAACAATGTGTTGTAGCAGATGGGGTTGAGGTTAAGTAGCCCTGAGATAATGAGGCCAATTACTGAATTGCAACGAACTGAATATTTTTTTAATAATCCCAAACAGGAATGATTGTTATTATGAAGAGCCAGTTTTTTTCATCATTGGTCAATGTAAAAAAAAAAAGTTGTGTGGAGTTCTTGCTGTGGACCAGAATGATTTACTGTGATGTTCTTTGATGCAGCGAAGCCGAAGCACCCTCTGACTGAACAGCTTTTGTTGCTATAATGATGACAAAGGAATCTCATGATAAATAGCATATTTCCTACACTGGTTCACATCAGAATATCTATCAGTTCCACAAAAAAAGCCTTGAAAATGTAGAATTGTTACATTTTACTTCCTCCATTTTCTACCACGATTCAGTTCCTGTCATAATGCTGATTAGGTTTCCAGCTGAGACCCGATGACGACTGACCATAACGATGTAATGATGTCGACAGTTTACTTTGTTGACGAGGACAAAAAAGCCTAATTAAGGGGCAGAATGAGTTTTGATAGATGCCATAAAATCGCAGACTGTCACGCAATATATCTCGAGTTGAAATCCTTTGCTGTATTATATTTTTCTTTGTCCTTTCACTTTTCTACTTCTGTTTCTACCCACAAATGTTTGGGGTAAAAAGTACATATTAGGATTAGAATGAATGTACATGGCTGGATTTAGTTTTTAAAAAATACATGTTTTGAGTGAGCAAATTATACATTACCATGAACTACAAAGTTTGAATTTCATTGGTTGCAGTCACTGGCATGTGATGCCAGGCTGCCCAACCAAAATGTTGTAATTTCATTTTTTATTTTTTCTTAAAGTAGAACTTATAAGACGTTAGAATCATAGACAGTATAAAAGTAAAACACTACCTCCGAACATTGTCACATCTTCCTCTCGTGTTAAAAAAAACTAAGACTCAAAGGTAGATTTCGTATTATGAACAGATGCAGGCAGGCATCAGATTTTTAACACGCTAACTTCAGTGAAGATTTTGGCAAGACATTACATCAATATATTTGGAGGGACATTGCTGTTGCTGTTTCTTTAAATTCTTGTGACAATTACTTAAATTATAGTACAGTTTTTTAATGACAACCTTGCATATTGCCCATTTAAATAACAGCGCTCTTAACAATCTTCCCTGCCGTAACTCACCGAGACAAATGCACAGAAAGAAAGGAAGGTTTTTATAATGGTTGTAACTGTCTGAGTGTACTTGGTGAAATAAATCGATTGTGATGGCGAACAGAGTAGACTGTCATCCTCCCTTCCCATGTAGTGGTAGGCTAATTCCTCTGACACACTGTCTTCCACAACAGCTACTGGCTGCTGTCTTCTTAGCCTGAGGGCCTGTCTGGCGGAGAGAGTGTGTTTGCATGTGAGTGGGGGGGAGGAGGATACAGACACAGAAAAAAGATGCAAAGATGGATAAAAGAATGAAAAACACAATGGGGAGGAAGAAAGCACTTTTATGTATGTCTGCATGTCCCTGAGAGTGTGTGTGTGTGTGGTTGCTATGTCGTTTCCAGGCCCTAATCTCTTTAGTAAGCCCCATGATCCAGTTAGAAACAGCAAGTGGCTAATGTCAGGGCTAACTGGAGGAGAGAGATCTGTGTGTGTGCGTGTGTGTGTGTGTTTTCGGTCTGCATTTGCAAATGTTTATGTGTATGCCTTCCACTGTATCCATATCCTTATTAAGAGAGTTAGGGTCTACTTGTAAACTCAAGTGTTTGTGCATCGGTTAAGTAAATGTTATGGCATCTACTTGCGTGTGCACAATTTCTCAGTGTACGCAAGGTGTGGATGTGTCTTGCAGGGTGTGTCTAGAAAGCAGCAGGGCCCATTAAGGCCAAAGATTAGACTCAGTGGATCCCGATTCTGTACCATTGTTCCACTTCAGCAGCCTTTCTTAGTGGTTTGAAGAAAAAAAAAATGGGGCAGGTGCAGAAAATTGATTTTATGTCGATTTGACTGCTCAATTTTAGGATTAAACATAAAATCTGAATTAGATTCAATATCCCTTCACAAGTGTTAAATTGCAACATATTCAACTAGGAGAAGCTCTTTTTAATATCCACGGACAATGTACATCCTTCTAAAATCCAATTTTTTTTTGTCAAAATCTGGAGGACATGAATCCAAAGAGTCATGAGAATCTGACAAATGTAAAACAAAGAGTCTATTAAACAAACTCAAAGAGCTGCACAGCCAAAAACAAAGTCGAAGTGGAAAATGAGACATGGTGAGTGAAACAGGCAAGTGGCAACTAGGAAGGAAAACAACATCAGAACATCCACAGGAACAGAAGCCCTGATAGATGAACGAAACAAGCATAAAATCAGAAATTGTGACACTTTTTTAATAAAACAATAAAGGTCTTATCAAGAAAAATCTGACGTACTGTTACACTTTTAGGATATTGGTTTCTGTAAAGAAATTAAATAAATAAATCATCAGCACATTATGAGAGATAGTCTGAATGGGACTCGCGCAACTGTACATCAATCTTGTGGAAGGAATAATTTCTATGTGATACTCTAAACATTGTGCAATTAATCTTATCATGTTATTCGGAAAATGAGACAAAAAAATTGTTTCTAGTTGTCTGCACGTCTTCTTACCAATCTTTGTACATTTTTACAAATAGCATTTATCTTACTCTAAGTCAATAAGCTTCAAATGCTGTTAGGCTGTGCATTACTTCACGTGATGGTATTTCACTTGTGGTACATTCAGCTCAGCATATAGATGAATGCCGTAAATGTGCTTGAAGCTGTCAAGACATGATTAAGCTGAATGTGGTGATCAGCAGTTTTGTCACAGAGGGTAAAACTGCAGCTAACTCACCCACTGCCATAATAAATGATAAGATGCTGACACTACAGAGACACGACGAACACTCAGAATGGTCGCTTGTTCACTCACATGC
This sequence comes from Leuresthes tenuis, assembly GCF_036924035.1. NCBI lineage: Eukaryota > Metazoa > Chordata > Actinopteri > Atheriniformes > Atherinopsidae > Leuresthes > Leuresthes tenuis. The sequence goes on along the minus strand of NW_027325365.1, from coordinate 8,933,056 downwards.
ATACTTAAATATGAGCTACTCTTCGGTTTTTTCCCCTTTTCTGGTTGTCTGTCTTCACATCATTTTCATGTCTCTCTTTGTCTCTCCAATACGTCACTCTCTATAAAAAGGAAAATAAATTACCTGTCCCTAAAAAGTTGCATTGCACTCATTCTGTAATATTCTGCTCAAAAACAGCATAATGGCACACAAGCAAATACAGTCCAGCTTAAACATTTTAATATGAATATCATTCATATCCTGGGGGGATATATCGATGGGACTAAAGGATGGATGTAGACAGACTGAAATTGAACCAAATTCTCCTCTCTCACCCAATCACACTGGATCACAAATCACCAGCCTCGCTGCTAATTCAGGGGTGATATGGTGTGCAGCACAGGCCTTGGCTTATGGCATATGGTGTGTGTGTGAGAGCATTTGCATCTGTGCAGAAGTGTGTGTAAGCATACTGGGGGATGAGACAGGGTGGGGAGAGACAGAGAAAGAAAGGGAGAGAGAAGCAAAAGATGATTTAGGAGTAATGAGAGACGGTAAAATCATGGTGCCCAGCGGCATTATGGGACTAAATCTAATCTGCTAATGGAGAGGCTATGGCGTGGGTTGGGTTGGGTGGGGGTAGGAAAGGAAGGAGGAGAGAAAGATGAGGGAGGGAAAGAATGGCAAAAACAGGGGTGAAGGTAGAGAACAGTCGAATGGAGGGCAAAAAGGACAAAAAGGAAGAACTGGTAAAGAAGAATGAGGATGAGTAGAGGAAGATGGTATCAAAAGGTGATGTGAAAATGAATTAAAATAATAAAGAAATCCCAAACAAAGGAATAAATTAAGCTACTGAGAAGGAAATACAAAACAAAAGAGAAAAGGAAAATGAAAAATAATTAAAAGAAAATGTGAGAAAAAGCAGAAAAAACAACAAAAGCACAGCACAAAAAAAGGTCAATGGTACAGTGAAGAGATCGGGGGCAAGTTTGAAGTGTGACGGGCACATTAGAGAAATAACCTGGGGTGGAGGCATTGGGAGGGCAGGGCCCAGGAGAACTCAATCAGCACATATTGTTATCACATGGTGCTCAAAAGGATTGTACTCTCTTTCACACACAAACACACACACACATACACACAGGTGGGCAGTCTTTTTACACACTCTACACTTATGTGCAACAACACAAATAGCCACACCATGCTGATTGTTACTTCCCCTGTCATACACACACACACACACAAACATGTTCTTACACACTCCCACACTTGGCAGAAGGTAGCTATTGAGGGGTAATTGCCCCAGACTGTTAATGCTTTCCAGGATAAAACTACACCAGTCTTTACAAGCCCGGGATAATCTCACAACATTGCGTCTTTACCTCAGCAAAATGGTTGACAACCACATTACAACCACACCAAAGACAAATTAGTCAAAGTGGGAGTGGGTTTGATTTTATTTCATATATCTAATCCTTTGTTTTAAATTTCTGTGAGCTACTGAATTGGGGGTGGCTGTTTACTGTGTAGCATTAGGGCGACCCACACTACAGACATGCACTCTAAAAGGTGCTCTGACAAATGTTACATACAACAGGCTGTCTGGTGGTGTGGTGGTTATTTCTGTGCCCTCAAAGAAAGATGGTTCCTGGTTTAAATTTTGGCTGGGGCCTTTCTGTGTGGAGATAGCATATTTTCTTCAAGCATGCATGGGTTATTTCTGGGTATTCAATCTTCCTCTCCAAAGTCCAAAAGCATGCATTTTAGTTTTACTGGCGATTCTAACTTGACCATAGAAGTAACTGACTGTGCATGGTTGGTTGTCTCTGTGACGCACTAGTGACCTGTTCTGGGTGTACCTTGCCTCTTACTTGGCTCAGTTTTTCTTGTTGTGACAAACTCACAATTATATTTTGTTTTACTAAATGCATTAGTAGCAGGGGTGTACTTTTGTATTTAAGATTAGTTAGTTAGCACAGATTTGTATTAGCAGTATTCTTTTTAGATGAGAATTATTTAATTTGGGTGTTATCATCCAGTTTGCTTTTATATATCCATTGTTTTCACATACAAAGACTCAGATCTTGAGTTGCACTTTCATTTTTTATTACTAAATAATAGAAATCTTGTCCTTAAAATAATTCCAACTTATTTGATTTTACTCCATTTGTTCTTAGCAGAGCTGGTTCATAACAACGTGCCATCAGTCATTCAGTAATTTTAAAATCCAAACATTTAGACCGTGTAATGCTGAAACTTCACAGTGTAAAGTAAACTCACATAACTCAGGCTGGGTGGCCTTTTCTACAACAGGAGAGAAATGGTCAGACTGTCAGGTTTTATTGTCTTGTACTGTATTATATTATATTGTTTTATATCATTTTTTATGACTCATGTGCCTGTGATCATTTCAGTTTATAAATACAATCTGCAGTTGAAAATTGAACCTTGGGCCACAGTGGCTATCTCTTATACGGGTTTAAAATCCGTGCACTCTGTGAAACTGCAACCAAAACCTCAACAATCTGCTATGAGCAACACAAACAGAGCCCAGTCACATGGCAGCTCAATTATCTTGATCGTAAACAGGACCCCAACTTTGAAAATTGCAGTATCTAAGCTACAGCATCAACACACAATAACTGTATAGGCAGGCCCAAACATTTAGTGTATTGTACTGATGCTTTATAGTGTTACCATAAGGCTGCCCAACTTCTCTCAGGAGGGATAGAACTCAAAGGAACTTTTTGAATTTAAAACCATTAAATGTACCTAAAATTACCCCTTTAATGGTCACTTCCTATAAGAAAGACATAGCTTCCCCAAAAGTGCATTTATACAACCTCAAGAGAGTAGAAAAGTAAGTCCACACTCCTTATAAATCAAAATTAAATGACAACTGACCATTAAGTTGGAAATGATGCTGAACAGCTGCAGGATACAATGTCAAGCTATAACATCTTGTGCTTATTCAGAGGTCAGTGAAAGAAAACACAAATGCAACCTTACACTGCAGCTTAGACAGTTACCCCATATTACACTGAAACTCTGCAGTTGCTCATGTGTTTATGAGGTAATGTATGGTCTGAACACATGCTATCGTAACCACGCTCTCTTACTCATGTAGGTTATAGGAATGCTGCTGCAATCAAATAGCCATTACAGTGTTGTCTGTTACAGTTGAGGGAAAGCAGACAAGGGAAGAGATATGGTGAAAGATATGGTTGTTAAATAAATTGCAGCAAAAAGACATTCTCCAAAAGTGATTAGATGAGCTGAAAAAAAAAAAACATTTTTACTGTTCATCAACACAAAGTGTCTGGTGCTATATAATAATCACAAGGAAAAGTGAATCTGAACCCCACCCAGCAGGTAAGTTTGTCTCAAAGTAACGCCTTGTCTAGCAAAAGACAACAGGAGGAGAGTCCAGACAGTAGATGGAGCTGTGATGCCTCTCTGTTTGGTCACAGCACAATCAGAGCACGCAGATCCCTATCAGTGCCTGCAGATTAATCGCACCCAGGGATGAGATCCCTCCTTTTGGAGGAAATAATCTTATTCACTTGCCTTGTAAACAGGATTTAAAAGATTATCAATCCCCATTTTAAAAACCTGGTAAAGCTCCAAATCGGCATGAGTATCTTTCAAACACAGTCGCAAAAGCACAAAAATCATCTTTCTTTATGAGTTGAATTGAGTGTAAATGATAGGAATACAGATTAGAGTTTTCATAAATGGGAGATTAGGGTATGACAGCAAGAGTAAGTATCTTGTGTCCTAACATTTAGAATTATTGTAATTTACACTAGATATTTCCTCAGTTTAGGAGTATGGAAATATTTCATGTAGCGCTGCATAATTTTCCAATTTTTCACTTAATTTCTCTAAAATTTGTCATAACTGGGCATGAATCATCCTGACAGGTCCTTCATTAAGTGAACTGATGAAAGGCAGAAATCAAACAGAAGGGAAACAAAGAAAGAAACACGAGGTCTGCCTCTTTCTTTTTTCCACACCTGTTGTGTGTCCTCTCATTCAATTCTCCTTTCTTCTTGCCAGTCCATCTGCAGCTGTCTTTTTCCTGTCTGCATAGAAGAAAGACAGATATTGTAGGGATCTGTGAATCATTATGCTCTATTCACCTGGTGACACAGAGAAGTTAATAGGATCCACTTGGGAATATGACTGTTTGTATGTAAGAGAAACAGGATTGAGTGTGGAAAGTTTCCTGTGGCACATGAATGTGTATGTGTGTATTTGTTAATTTTAGTGTGTGTGTATGTCTAGCTAACTGTTTGTTTTTGTGCACCCTCTTCTAGCACACATATACATGTTCAAATATGTCATGTGTGTGCATCCATCCGTACGCCTGCTGAATATATGTTTTGTTTACATTTATGTGTGTTTGCAGAGACACCCAAGAGTGTAGTGTGCTGTGTGTCTAAGTGTGTGTGTGTTTCTCATTTCCTCTTTGTGAAGATTAGGGGTAGAAGAGGAGCAGCATTATCAGGCAGCTGGAAATGAGATCTCAGTAGGGGGACTTTCTGCCTTTCTTTCCACCCATTCTTCCGCAAGTCCCTTGGTCCCTCTCTTTCTCCAGTCCCTCTTGTCCTCTTTTCTTTCTTTTCTCATCTGTAGATCTATTCATCTCTCATGCTTCTCCTCCTCTGCCCTCCTCTCTCAAAAAAGATGACACTTAATTTTCTTTTTGTGTTAAACTTTATCTCTTTGTCCCTCCTTTCATCAATCTAGTCACCCATCTATTGGCGCAAAGGAGATACTCAACACCCAATCTGCACTCTATCTTGCTTTTAACAGATATACAGTATAATATAAAATCCAGCATGTTTAAAGCAATTAGTGACATCGTTATATTTTCTTCCTTGAAGCCAAATCCATAAGGCAGCTATCTAAATTCACTTTCATTAAATTGTCAAGTACCGTTACATCAGTGTGGCCACATATTTTCATAAATGTCGTTTCAAGTGGGAAAACAAAAAATTCATCCATTAACATTTGGCTGTTAAGTAGACAAAGGTATACTCAACATTTATTCCAGGTAAAATTGATATGGTAGATCTTTACTGGCTCCAGCTCTAGGCCTTCTCACACATGCCTTTCAAGGCTGGACTGAAGCGCCTTCAGAGCTCATCTGTCTCATGTCTCAAAATACAGATGTAGAATGGGGAGATGATGATGATTTGCTGCTGATACACATCTGAGTCAGCAAGGGAGGTAATGATTGAGGCAAAACAGTCTATGTATTTGAAAGGGAGTTAGAATCGTGAAATTTGCCACTCACTAATGATGCTGTCAAAAATTACCAAAAAACTACAAAAATGTATCTGGACAAGTTTTAATCCCTGAAAGGAAAAGTAGAAACTACAGAGAAGGACTTAAAACGAAATAAATTTGAAACAAAGCCACGTGATAAACTCAACAAGAAAAAGCCCAAACTGATGGAAAATTAACTCTTTAGGATCAGCTGGACCTGTGCAAGGCAGTTTCCTTATCTCATTCTTTGGGTTTTTAGATAAACACTTCATTGTCTTTTCACGGAAAAAGATACACTGACAAATAAACTGTTTTGTTTTTATGGGACATTGTATCATGGTACTGTATCATATTATATAATATAAAAAAAATAAAAGATAAGATAAAAATAATAAAAAAAAAGAAGTCAGCCATTATTACAAACAATTGGGATTTAACTGAAATCCAGAACAAAACAAAACAGCTGTAAATCTTCATAGAAGTAGTTTCATGAGGATGCTTTCAGACAATTAAGGGTATAAATGCAATGGTTTACATCTTTAAGGGTAATTCTAAACCAACAGTATATGAATGAACGCGTGCGTGAGCATGCATATGGGTCAATGTAGACTCTATTGGGTATTTCCAGGAAGTAGTAGCCACACTAAGTTCATTATCTCTCTTCCTCAATCAAATCAGGGAAAGTGAAACATGTAGAACAGAACACCATTTCCTGAGAACTCACACTCATTTGTACATGCTGCTATCTTGACTGAAACATCTACCGAGTGTGACCTTTGCACCAAAGGAAGGAAATCCTTTTGCAACCCACACCACGCTGCGATGTTTTACTCCCTGATCTGTGTGTGTGTGTTGATGTTTGTGTCAGAGGGTGTTAACTTGTTCAAACTGATGTGTGTTTGTTTGGTCTGCTGATAATATCTGTTCCTGTAATTGACAGAAAGGAAGGAAACTGACAGCCACACCGACAGTGACCCAGTCACTACCGGACACAGCCAATACAGCGTTCACAGGTAATATTTTCTATATTCTATATTTTGAACATTGATCTCTTAATTCTGTTGATGTACTATAGGTTAAAAAATAATGAAAAAAAAATATATATATCTATATGTGTGTTTGTATAATAACAGACATTCTTTCCGGTGAACCAGGTAGATATGTTAACAGCGTTGTAATACGTTGTTGAGCGTAATGTGAAAAAAAATCTACTCAGCTGAAGTCGTAAGTAGCAAAACATTTTCTTCCAATCGTCTCATCTTTTATAAAAAAAGTTTTATACAAAAAAGCATCACGCTTTGGCCAGTAAGCCTTATTCCCAGATGTTTTCGTGCTTTACTCTTTAGTTACACTTTAGGGTTGGATAACTCTTCCAGATGAATGGGACATCAGATAAAATGAAAAGATTGAATGTTTGATGTGGTAACAAGACAAACACAAATGTCTGTTTGAGAAAGACATAAATTCAGATTCTTACTGTAGCAATACTTTTTCCATGTTTTTCTGAGATATTTGAAAATGAAGAGTTCGTTTAATACGATGTGTAAAGTCCACATTAATCTTCTAAAAGTCTTGGTATAATACACTTATTTTTGTTCCATGTAAAGCTATGTCGATTTCCCTCTCATTTTTCCTATTCTTGACATCTTCCTCCCATCTTTTTTCTTCTTCCCATTTTCTCTTTTTCCAAATCTTCTCCTCTTTCCAATCATTGTGTGTTTGTGTTCATAACGAACGACACAGATTTGAAAAAAATATCTGCTTTATCTTTCATCTTAAGCACTGTAACCATTAAGGGCACTTAAAACATTGTATCACAAGTAATTCAATAATTTTGCTTTTGTTCTCCAGGTCTGCTTGCATCTACATGTATTTATACTTTCTCTGTGTGAATTTGGATGTTCTAGACAGGGTAGAATTATAAAGCCACTAAAATTACATGTGGCGCCGTCGGCTATACACACTAATCAAATCTATGATCCTTGTGTCAAGTCTCAGTGGGCTGGTAGAAAAATAGAAGGATGGGGGGTAGCAGGAGAGATGGATATAGAAAATAGAGCTGACCAGCCTTGTTTGACCTGTTAGAAAAAAGTGTGGGAAGATGGATAGAGTGAGGGAGAGATGGAAAGAGAGATAAGGTGAGGGAGGTAGGATTATGAAAGAAAACAGACAAAAGGCATGCATAAATCACCTCATCTAAATGTTAATTGGTGCCAAATGGCATGTTTGAATAGGTTAAGTGGACTCTCTGAATTAGAGCACCGTACGTGGGAGGTTCAATAAAAGACCATTTCTAAACCCATAATTCCCCAAATATCACTTATGTCAAACAGCAAATCACTTGATTGCTCACTCTGGTGGATACTGTGCAGTTTTAGGGACAAGTGATGCATCATTAATGCATCAATCACTCATTTCAATAAAAAAAACATTGTTTTCTTTAAAGGATGATTCATGAACTACACCAAGAAACTAGTGAAACGTGTTACTGAAAGTGGCCAATCACAATGACCACCAAGGGAGAAAAGTGGAAATTAAGGGACAAGCATTTGTCCATTTAACCTGGTGGAAAATTAGTTTCCTTGCACTGCAGATATACCTTGTCTTTCTTCTTCTTTTTTTTACTAGAAAGTATCTTCTGGGGCCATTTAAACACTCAGTGTCACTGACAGAGAGGTTGTGAAGGTTAAGTGGACCAGCTAAGCATTAGACAGACAGAGTTAAATTGCTACAATGACAAACTACCACACTGTTCTTATGCGTCCCACTGCGCCTTGTGACATGGTGTTATGTGTGTGTCTGCTTACATATAGCTATTGACATTACTGAAACACACATGATGAAAATATATAACTGAGGGCCCAGGTAGGCAGTCTTGATCTAAGGTGACCTCAGTGATCACGGCATTATGAGGTAGGCTTGATTTACACACATGCTATGGTGAGGTGGATATTCAAATGAACTTGCAGTGCAGAGCACACAGAGCCCATCAGGTAAGGAAATGAAGCGGGAGAGAGGAGAGGAGACAAGGAAGAAAGGAGGGAAGGAGCACAATAAAGTGCACAGGAAACAGATGAAGTATGGAAGAAGAACTGAGGGAAAGGAACATGGAAAAGGATTAATGATAAAGGGCAGGATGAAAGGAATGGAGGGAGGAAGTCAGGAGGTAATGGTAAATGTATTTTGAAAATGAATGAATGACCTCCAGCTTGCTTGAGCCCTCCAGATTAAACACACTAACATACACACATGCGCATTTAATGCCCTGCAGTTGAGTGTATGATTAACTGTAAAGATATGTGATCCATTTACATCATAACCAGGGGCATTGTAGTGGATTATCTACTGAGGTCACCCCTTCCCTTTTATTCTCACTGCAGTGAATGTGACTGTGCCTAAACACATTTATGTGCATGTTTGTTTGCAAGGACACTCGAGTGCTATGTGTGCAGACTTGAGGCAAGCAGCGTAAAGCGATGGAGAAATCGAGATACCCCCTTTTAACTAGAATTAAAATGCTGTTTTGGAGTCACCGCCTAATCCTGAAATAACTCTATGCATTTTTACAGCCAAACTTCAAGCTTTTGGCTAAGACACAAACTCTTTGCTGATCTACAACCAAGAGCCACTTACTTCAGAAGGCAGGGGTGGGAATATTGTGACCATCAAAACCAACTCAAGCTTTGTGACATCCAGACAAAAAAAAAAAGAAAAGAAAAAACAGGGAGAGCTTGGGTAGTGAGTCAGAGCTTCGGTTTAGATTCAAAACAGAGTTACAAATCAAAGCCAGTGAGGCCATTTTATAAATGCTATCACACTATCAAACACAATTTAAAAATACCAGGTCGTGATAACAAACTATGCCATTTATTAGTGCAGTTCAAGACTTATAAAAGAAGCTTTTGCTTTTGCTGTGACAGTCGTTGTGGTGCATAGAAAGGCTGCTGAATTGGTGATTTTAAAACACTGAATTACAGGTAAAACAAGGCAAACAAAGAGCTTGGATCAGGCCATTTTTTTAAAGTTTCGGTTTGTTATCAGCAGATAGTATCAGCTATTTGTAATGGACCACTTGACAAAGCTGAAGGAGTCACTATTGGGAAGTAAACTAATTATTTTCATAACTTCTTTTGAGCCAGAGAAAGCATAGTTCCTTAAAACCTCGGTTGGTGTAAATAGGGCAGAGTCAACCACTTTATCAATCTTTTCACTCCGTTAACCTCTCAGAGTTGGACTGAAAGCCAAGCTATAGACACTTTTGTGATGGAAAACTGACCTAAATTCAGGTCTTGAAATTTGGTCACTATCGGCTGTTAGAGAACTTTTTACTGGCTTCATAATAATTATAGTTTCCTGCTGTGGTTGCAGCCTGATTTAAAAGTAAATGGTGATATGTTTCCTTGAATATTTCCACTCAAGTTGGCAAGTCTCTTTCCTATCATTTGAATTTACAGAAAACTGGGAAAACACTTATTGTGGACTGCAATAATCAACTTTTTGTAGTTGTCTTTTGTGACATCTGAAGTCATATTTTAACAGGTTTGGCAGTCGCCTCATAAAGAGCCAGTAATGCAGCAATCAAATCATAAATGCGTCTGGCAAGTTCATGTAACTTCACAAAGTCTTCGTCTCTGACATAATTTGATGTCTGAAAACTGAATGTGTGTGTACACGCATGTATAGTAGCTACTCATACTGAGCAATGTGAGCCTCAGAAAATACACACGCACACATGCAGACCACGCTAAAGTAACTAACTCATTAAAACGGCTCATTTCACCCTAACCTCAGCCAACACACACACCGCTCTCTGATCCAAGGGCTACACACACGCACACACACATATGGACCACAGGCTTTGCCACAATTGTACAAACACCAGCACAGACATGCACTCATCCAAACGCAACTTCCGGATTTTATTCCATTTAATTTTTTTTCTCTGTCTAGTTTTCTTTCCATTCTTGTTACTGAGGTGAAATAGAACACAGCAAGAGGAAATACAGGAAAATAAAACGGTAATCATGACCACAATATGGAAAAGAAAAAAAATAAATAAAAAAAAATAATCCTGAAATTCTAATTCTAATTTTGGAAACAAACTACATTTACCATAAATTAGTCCTAAATTCAATTTTACACTTGGTTATCATACACAAGTTATTCATTAATTTATTTTCTAAAAAATGGTTTTGACAAAAAAGGTTTTGTCATTCCTTTTGTGTACTTAAAAAAACAGCCAACTTTGTTTAAAAACTGTTTAAAAGTTTATACAGAATCATGTTATTGCTGAAACATATTGTTTCTCTCCGTTTGTTTATTTTTTATGATTAAAAGGACATTTGAAGTTGTCCTCATTGCATAAGACTTCTCTGGGACAATGGTGAAGCAGTGGATTCCTGACTACTACATAGGAGAAACTGTATTAGAAGAGCACACAGTAAGCCAAATGTTGGGGGGCCGTCAGAACATTTCAATGCTCCTCTCACTACTGCAGAGATCCAAAACACAGATGTAAAACATTGCAATTTAAAGTAGATTTTTATTCCTGTACTTGAAATAAAGCAATATTTTATCAATCATCAACAGAGGGTACAGAGTTCTGTATAGCACAGAGGTAAAAAAAAAAGGCTGAGATGAAACAAAAGACAAAAAAAAAAAGGCATATGTTGGAGAAAGTGAGGGATGCCAAAAAGCAGAGACGCAAAGACAGAATCTCTCATCACCACTGACAAAAGTAGAGGTGATCTTCAGTTTTTCTCTCCCCTACTGTTTCCACTTAAACCACAGAAGAGCTCACTGGTGTCAAACTGAGCCAACCAAGTTTCACTAAAGTCTTCACACAGCACAGTCAGTTCCAGAAGCAAAATCTTGGTGTTCTACGGATTCCACAGGCTTACAATACCGTTATTATGTAGAGGACGTTTCATTTCAACAGTGAGTATGATAGCAAAAGCCTGTTTGACTATATATTTTGTTAAAATGCGATTAATTTGACATTTAAAGGAAGAATTTTGTGGTGTTGTGAAGGCAGTATTTTGAATGTATTTTGTTTTAGGGCTTCCTGAACAAGATTGTGATTCCTTTGGCAAAAAGACTTGTTTAAACACATTGGAAGCACAGCTTAACTTTTAATGTAACGCAATTTCAATACAAAAAAAGCAACATAAAAGGCCCTTTTGCATGACACTCTACCTCCATTTAAAAAAAATGGAAACCCCTGTTTGACTTTCCAAAAGCCAATCATAATATCCAACTTGGGTAACTACAAACATCTTAAGCTTAAACCACTATATATTCATTGCACTTATCCCAGCGGTCATCTGGCGAGAGGCAGGGTACACCCTGGACAGGTCGCCAGTCCATCACAGGGCCACACAGAGACAAACGAGACAAACAACCATGCACGCTCCTAAGGACAATTTAGAGTCACCAATTAACCTAACATGCATGTTTTTGGATGGTGGGAGGGAGCTGGAGTACCTGGAGAGAACCCATGCATACACGAGGAGAACATGCAAACTCCACACAGAAAGGCCCCAGGTGGGGATCGAACCTGGAACCCTCTCGCTGTGAGGCATAAAGTAATCAGTCTCCAAAATATTATCTTTATCGCATTAGTTCCCACAACTCAGACTGAAGGATAGAAACTTTAAAGCTTGCTCTCTGTCAGTAAAAAAAGAAAAGGAAAAAAAAACACAACCATGCTGTTTTTTTTCTCCCCAAAACCTCGAAACCCTGAAATCCCCCCCTTCTTGATCCAATCTTTCCTTTAGGACCCAGAAAAACATCTACCACCTCCTACAAAATCTGGTTCTACTTTAGGGCAGCGCTGAATTTGAGGGTGGGGGTGATTCGAAGGCAGCTGACGCTTATAAATAAATAACGAGAAAGAATGCAACATATCCAGAATCTCTCCACATCTTTATGATTTTTTAATGTGGCCTCCTCCAATCCACCTCATTTCAGAAATGCTTTTACTCAGTGCTTTGCCCCGCTTTTCTACCAGTTTCTTCCTCCTATCCATGTATTCTACTAGGACATGGGATTAATGCAGTTTTTTTTTCTTGAAGGGAAGAAGACAAATGAAGTAAGGGGGGCATGGATTGCATTGTTAAACCAATAAGCCTTGACACCCTTCATTCAATTTAGTCTATATTCATGTTTTCTGTAATCATTGTGGCCTATAGCCTCTCTCTCTATTTTTATTGTTTTCCTCATCCACTCTTCCTCACTTCACATACACTAATCTGCACACACAGTCTGTTCTCCCTGTTGCATCAACATCTGCATTATGTGTTCGGGGATTTTTCTGGCCTCAATCGTAATTGAAAAAGAAAAGAAAAATCCTTCTAGTTTGACTATATGCACCGCAACATGATTGCAGGATCTTTAAAAATGACAAAGCCAGAACTTTAATGTAATGTAAAATACACTTCAAAATGTACCTTTTATGATGAAGACATTATAGCAACATATCAAGAAGAAAATAAAATCAAAAGTCTAAAGCCAGTTAAGCTTGTGGATAAAAGCCTTCCACATAGGCAAATTGCAATGGCAATAGCTGAACTTAGGTTCCCATGTCCTGTATACATTCTAAAGAATGTATAATACATTGTAAATATTTGATGCAAAAGTACATCAATTTTTGTTTGTGATAATGTAAACTGGCATGTGTTTATTCCAGTAACATGTTCTTGCTGTGCACCTATCAGTGCACTAATGCACCATTACTAAGTGGTTTTGCTTTAGTGGACTGTGCTCCGTCATCCTCTTTAGTCACTACCCTCGAAATCTCAGAATATTGCACTTTTATGAACTAATCCAAATGTTATTACATAAAAAAAGTGCATTCTGATGTTCCAACTTTTTTAAAACGACCTTAGAAATAACAATCATTGTCACAACATCCCTAACCACTGGAAGAACATTAGATCAAGTGAGTGTTAATATTGGAGGCTAGATCATATTGCAACATTCAGCATAGACAACCATTAGCAGGTGGAAGTGACAACATACTGAAGTGAAATTACTAAGAGTGGCTTTCAGTTGTAGTTTAAACAGTTTAATGCACAGTATTTATTTCAGCTGTCTGCTGCTGATTGTTTTACTCCTGCCCTGCCCACATATGGCTTCCACCGTGTGCCTGCCCAATATGAATGACATGTGTGAGACATATGGTACGTAGCTGTGGTGAAGGTCAGGTTACCATGTGTTCTACGTTGGTCCTGACACCTTGGTAGGACCCCCAGGAGGCTTGTAGAGAATCATATAGATCGGTGCTGAAGTACAGTAGTTTGAACAGTAAGTTGTGGCTCCCATATGGATGTCATATGGAGGGAGAAGCACCTCAAAAAACACTAGGAGCTGTTAAAATAACTTGTGCATGAATGAGTACGTGTTGAGCTGGAGTGCACGGATATCACTTTGTACAATTGAGAATGCTGGTGGGAGCCTGGATGACAGGATGAAACTACAAGTCTTTTATCTGAGAGTGAAGTCGAGGAGTAATGTGGCTAACGTTTCAAGCAAGGAGATGACAGGATTCTCCCTCACCCCCTTTTTTAACCTCACTATCCCCATTACCAAGTTTCTTTCTTTTTTACCCATCAATCCTAATTTCTTTTTATCTTGCCCACTCCTCTTCAACCAACACTCAATTTTTCTTTTTCTCATATGCCATGAATCTATAACACTGCTCTTTCTTTCATGTGAACTGTTGACTTCCACTGAATGGCCAAGCAGTAGTGTTATATGTGCAGTTCTGGGGGGTACCCCTCTGTCTGTGGTAACCAGCCAATGGCTCCAAGATGTACTCTACAGATGAAGCTGATCTCTCATCTAAGTGCCACAAATTTCCCCCGAAAGACACATGTAATCTCACCAAAACCACCATGTGTCTGTGTGTGTGTGTGTGTGTGAGAGAGAAATATTGAGAAGAAGCCAGTGTTATGTTGTTTATGGTTGACAGTATGGTCTGTCTGTCTCAGTCTCTCTCTCTTGTACTCAACTTCTTTTTTGTTGTTTTAATAAGAGTAAAAGATGACCAAACAATATGCAGTCAGATTAAGGAGTTAAACATGGTACTGCTTTGTAGAGCCAGAGGTCCAAAAGGACCTTTTATGTACCTCACAAATAACCTCATGACCCTGTAAATTATGTTAAGTGCAAACAGGTGGTAAGGATGAAAAGTGTCTTTTCATCTTCAGGATTCCAAGTGTGTTTCAAACAATTTTGCAGTTGAAATCTCAAAATAAATAGTAACTCCATAGCCTTGTACCTGAAAACAAATACTGTGGGGTGAATCACGGCAAACATTCCTAACCTCATCAAATGCAGGCCACGGGTTAACTGCCTTCCACATTTGCCAGTCTGCCATGAAATGAATCTGAACACTCTTGCCTCCACCAGTACAAAATGATGATCACCAGTGAAAGAAATCATACCAACAATGCCTAATGTATGGAGGCCAACATAGAGCGCAATGTTCTCATGTATGTATTGAGGAGGTAGTTTCATATATTGTGCAAGTTATGTTGACAGACTATTTTTATTGGCTGCAGTGGACATGGGGCAAATACAACAACACTGCAGGTGTTCTGTTTTTCTTTTTCATGCTGAGTTACAAGTCAGGTTTCACTGTCATTTCAAGCATGTTATGTTACAAACAATGGTTCACATATTTTGTAGCTCTAAGCATACATATACTTCCTGCTGTATAGTTTTCAAAAGAGAAAAAAACACAGAGTAGAAAATAGTTTAGAAAAAAAGGCAATAAGTTGTACAATGCCAGCCACTTTTCAATATTCACTATTTCAAAATGCACTTAACCCACAAAAACTTTTAAGACCACTTCTGCTTTGAGTGTGCAGATGACTGGGTGGATTTTGTTCTGATTAATTGAGGAGCTGATCCCAAAGATGATAACATAAAGAATGCTTTGATCCTTTTTTTAATGCGATATGCATATCCCATACTATGGATATGACGAGGACTTGGATGAATAGAATATGTACTTCAGAATCAGTGGTCTGCAGCCCAAGTCATGCTCTTCTGTGTTTCTGTACTGTCTCTAAAATATCTGAACGCATTTATGATTTGGTATTACCAAAAACAGATGGACAATCAGACTCACGCGTTATTAGTCAAACATAGTCTCTTTTCTTTGATAAAACTCAGATACATCTTAATCTTAATACAAACTTTCTAAATAGTTACTTTTGACAGTCCAGGATGACAACATTAACATAGCTGTATGCCGCCAGTGTCACATCGAAACCACACATTTCCAGTATCAAAATATTTGTTTTTTAAAAATTGATAGCGATCATGGCTCTGAGAATAATGTAAAAAATATCCAATGGAACAAAACCCAAACATTGAAAAATGATTATATTATTGTAGAAGATAATTTGCTTCTATAAAGGATGACTTATCTACATTAAAGACAACATTTCAAAAAGCATGATGAATCTGTGGTAAAATAACATTTGGTAGGTGGTTACAGCATTGTTTCTGGTTGGTGTATATCTACAGAAAACCTTTATCACTGTAATAAAAGAAATAAGCACAATGTCTCTCGACTGGATAGCTCTGCGAATGAGGGAACATAGTTTAAAGACATTATGCGAGTAGATCTCTGAAACAAGATTCGTGTGAAAACATTTATCAAGTCTTTTTTTTCTAGCACTGATTGCTTTTCTTAGAGTGTAGCATTGAAACTGGAGAAAAGCTGATTGTGGTGACGAGAGGTATTTGGAAACCACCTATGCTCACTGGAGCTCTGTCTCTGTTTTGTGTCGAGCGCTGAGGAGCTGCTGTGGATACATTTTTGAAAAGAAAATCTATGACACACATATGGTCATCCCATCTCTTCTTGCCAAAGCCTGAAAGACTGAAATGCCTGTCAGTCAGCAGGTGTCCCCCTTCTGCAAGTACATACACACACAATGATGCCGGCTCACGCACAAGCAAACACACAAATACACATAATCAGCCAACCACATCTGACTTCCTACTGTCTACTCGGTGCAACTCATCCATCTTCCTCAGCTGTCAGTCTAATGTCAAAAGGCATTTGAAAACCCTCAGTCAAGCCAACAAACACACACACACACACACACACACAATGGTTTGAATAGACACACTCTTGCATACACAAATAAAATCATAAAAACTTGCACATGTTCAGAAATACTCACATGCATAAAAACATAGAGTATGGAACTTCCAATCCCAAGCATGCAAAACTCCACCTCAGTGGTCCTGCATGTGAAAATTAATGTGTGACTGACTGAGGTCTTGCCAAACTCTGCAGGGGAAAGCAGCTCTGAAGTTGTGTATGGATGATAAACACTGCATGGTACACAGGCATCACATGGGCACACCAAGCATCACTGGGCAGCTGTTTTCCATCCTTCAATCTGTCTCTCTAATGTATCTTTCTTTGTCTGTCTCTGATATTTCTAAGCAGGTGTTGAAAGGGAACATAAAACATTTCTTTTCGAACGTGCCATTGCTTTCAAGTTGAGACTATGGTGTTCATTACCCAGAGCCATCAGATGTTTTGATCTTCTTGAGCGTTTCACTCTGTTTGCGACCACCTACAATATGACCGCTACATAATGTGGGCCCTTGCAACCTCAGCTCACGGTAAACTCAAATACAACCTTAGATCAATCATCTGTCCAAGCCAGGGCAAATGATGAAAGTGGCAGTGCTTAGCGTCTCGCCCGGGTGATTTTGTTCCACATTTCTTTGAAAACATTTATCAGTCAACAGAGTGACGTCTTTTTCCTCAACTATTGTGTTAACATGTTCGAACTTTTAACAGTTTGCACTTTCTGCTTAGCCATGAGAATTCTCCTGCTGAATTCCAGCTGTCCACTTGATTTTCTTTTCTTTCTTTTTTCAAAACAACCACTTCTGGCAAGAAGATTAAATATCTAACTAATATAGCTATATATATATAGCTTCAGGAGTTAGATAATAAGGTGAAATCAGAAGAAAAAAAATTACTTTATCTTTATCTTTATAAAATAGATTGTACAGTGAGGATGTGCAACTAAAATCCTATAATGCCTGTCTGATGCTTACTGATGTCGATTACATGTATGACGTTCCAACCGTGTTATCACTTTTCAAACGCTCTATTTTCGCAAGATCACAATCACGCAAAAAAATGAATAAATAATTAAAGAAATTCAGAATGCATCATGTTTCTGAGCAAGAAACATGGACTCAGACAATCTGTTTCAGAAGCTACAGTTGGGTTTTACAGACAGTGTCATGAGAGTTTCCCATATCCAGCAATGTTTTTCTTTTGTCATTGAAATTGCTTCCAGTCTTAAAACATTTTATAGACTCTTATGGTGTTAATTTGAATGTACAAGATGCCGGCCACTGTGTCAAGGGATTGAGCGAGCAATCAAGCTGAAAGTCCTCATCGCACCTGGCCCGGGTTTGAGTACCGATGTCATCCCTTTTTCTCTGCCCACTTTCGACAAATTTGTATTGTGACCAAAGAACGGTAGACAATAAATATCCCAGTTAAGATTATGATTAACATAAAAAAACAACCCTGCTTCCGAAATCAGAACAACTTTTCACTTCTCTCTTTTCATGTGATGCCTCCTCTGCCAACAAAAACCTGAGATGAGGACATCCAATTGTAAAACTTGTGGCTTCAAAATGGCAGTATCTGTGTCCATCCTTGAACATACAGTGATGCAGTTAGAATTTCAGTTATACCGGAACAGGAGAATGTTTCTTTATTAAAAGAAGACTAAAGATCTGAACCTAAGACTTTTACTGTAGAGAAAATTTGCACCGCTCTTGACTGACTCTGACAAGGGTTTTGTAGACTAAAATGGAAAGTAATAGACAGAAGGTTCATCCAATCACCTACAAGCCTTTTTTCCATACATTTTCTATGACTGAACTCCTAGATGGATTTGTATGACAAATCATCATGTAACACATGTTAGGAACCATAAATAAAAAGTTGAGCAAAGACCGACTAAATTGTTAATGTTGAAACAGTTGATTAAGAATCCACTGACAGACATTTATGGCTCACTATGTATACCTGAGATGATATATACCCACTTTAGAAGTACTGTATGTAAAATGCTGGACCAAGCACCATTCCATGAATGCAATCAAATAGACCTGTTCCTGACTATACACACTTATCATTTAATTTATTTCAATGTTTTTTGCAATGAACTTTCTTAGTTTAATGTATTGTGGTTTTTTTTTGTTTTTTTTTTCATTTGGCCTTTGGCGCTCATATCAGCCACTGGAAAAGATTTCTGAAACTGACTACAAGGTTCAGTCATTGTTAAGCCTCATCAGATGTCAATGGTAACTGACAAAACAGACATTTTTTTCTTACTACCATGTTGAACATTATAACTTAAATCATTTCTTCCGGATACCACCAAAAATTCACTCAAGCCATGTTTTAACCACATCTAACAAGAATCTAACTTTGTCTGAGAAACCAGTTAAAAACACATTGCCCCTGGTGAGAGCTATCTCTTCTCCAAGAAGTGAGTTTGTAGTGGTCATTCTGGCTACACATACCGATACGTGCACACGCACACACTCTAATTCACTACTGTCATATCCACGCACAGCCGCCCTACTTACAGCACTTCTGCAACAGTCCCCGGAGTAATCCATCACTCCGTGTGTGCCTCAGCCTGTGTGTGTGTATGTGTGACAGTGTTAAATTACTGCTATGGCACATTGAGCCCCGGCCATTACTCTAGCAGGTGACACCCATTAAAAGAGGTGGTGACACTGACACAGGGAAAGAGGGAGAGTTTGGAGGAAAAGAGGGAGACTTGAGCAGTCATGACAAAGATACAAGATGTTAAAAATGGAGGGATGAGAGGATATGTATATGAATAGCACAGCATTAGAAATGAAAGAGAAAGTATAAAAAGTATACAGCAACAAAAAGAGGGATGAATAGATGTATAGTACCAGTCAAAAGTTAGGAAACACCTACTCATTCAAAATCATAGGGTGGACGTCTTCAAATGAGTATTTTGTACAGTGAAGCATAAACAAACAACATCAATTGATTTGAAAATGTAAAAATGAGGAAAGGATTTAGAACTACATGCAGAGAGTGAAAAGAGAGAAAACCACCCACCGTTAAAGTGTGAGCCAAGACGTTTAACACACATTCACACACACAACTCCGGTCTGGTTGACCTCCAGAAGTTGTTATCAGCTTCTCCATCTGAATCTAAAATACTTACCAAGAAGCAGACATACACACTGCTACATACATACACACACATATAACACAAAAAGAAGCAGTACATATGTACACAGATACATGGAATACATGCACATTTTTTTGTTTTAAATACTGTATATAATTCATCTTAAGGTATCATAAAAAGCGAGTGATTTTTACTGATACATGTTCATGAGAGCCATTATTGCAAAGACTTGGATTCATTTCCTAGCTGCACAACCTCCCACTTAACCTCTGTTACTGATACTGTTGGTTCATGGGAGGCCTGGATTATATCATAAAAGAGAATAAGGTCTTGAATAAGTTCCTAAAGAAATGGGCACGCACAATAACTACAGTTTTTAAAAAAAAAATTTTAATAGGACTGCCTGACTGCAAAAGAGGGTTTCTGCTGATAGTAATTTCTGTGGCGTGTGTGTGTTTATGTATGTGACTGACAGACATAGGGCGTGTGTTCACATTTGGTATTAAGGTTTGCTCAATAATAAGTAAATAGTGCTAAATATGGGTGTCAACATACTGAGAACATAACAACACATTCTGATCTAATCGCTCAGGCCACATTCATAGGTGGTCGAGGACAACTTTATCCTCACTCATTTAGCAGTCAGTTAACCAATCTGTGTACAAATAAACTATGTTTCACCGTCAATTGCCAGCAAACAAAGGGTTATACACTCTATTTTCATATATTCTGTTTACAAACAAAGTATACACTCAAACACTAATACACTCATTCACAGACTCATACTGTTTCAAAAATGTGTGCATAAGACAACTCTCCCAACTGCACGTCTTTAATGCCCGTCTTAACGAGTGGAGGACAGATCTGACTGAGCACACTTACATCCTATCCAGCTCAGAATGATGATGATTATTTTTGAGTAGGTGAGTGCATAGGCAAGGGACAAAGAATGAGAAAAAAGGGACGGCTAAAGATAAAAAGACAAAGTGAAAGATACTTGGAACAAAGACAAATTAAATCCAGTCATCATTCAGCTTAATCATCAGAACTAATTGAGTTGGCTGCATACTTGTTGTCACCCAGCATAGACACACACTCGGGAGATAGTATTTTCACGACTTAAGAGGACATTAATTTGACCTTGATTCATTTTCTAGATTTTTACTTTAACATTTACCTTAGCTCCTACTTGCCTAGGTAAAGGTAAGACCTTTACCCTCATCTAAACCTTAACTCAACTAAACCTTAAAGGGGAACTCCAGTATTTTTAAACCTAGACCTTATTTCTGGCATGAAATATGTTTATCTACTCACTGAGAACAGTGAGTAGATAACTCGTGATCCATATAACGGAGTTAAGAAGGCATTATCAGTCTATATTTCACCAATATTTTAAGACGAATGCGTACTATTGCTCTGTTAGCACATAGTTACTGTTATGTGGCTACTTGCAACTATAGGAGAGCTAACGGAGGGAATTTTACACACACCTCTACTGGGTCGACTGGAACAGCCACCTTAAACTAAAGCTGTTGGATGGAATTCAGCCGTCATTCATTTTATTATTTCCATCTTTGCCATTATTACCATGACAGGTCATGGGGGGCTACAGCCTATCCCAACTGCCATCAGGCAAGAGGCAGGGTTGACAGTCCATCACAGGGCCAACATAGAGACAAACAAGACAAGCCATCATGCACACACACAGTCATTTTGAATTCACCAATCATCCTAACATTCATGTTTTTGGACTGTGGGATAAGGCCAGAGTACCCAGAGAGAACCACACACATGCATGGGGAGAACATGCTAATTCCACACAGAAAGGTCCCTACCAGGATTTGAACTAGAAATTCTCTTACTGTGAAGTGATGGTGCTAACCACCACACAACCATGCAGCCCATGTCAGGAATGTTTTATGGAAAAATTAAACATTAAGCAACACAAAGATTTATCGAAATTTGACTGAGGTGGGAAAGTTGAACTATCAGATAAAGTGAGGATGAGGTGAAGGCTCATGCACACACTTCTGATGCAGGATGCACATATGAAGTGCTCCAGTTCAGTGCCCAAACTCTAGCCTCACTTCTAAGTCAATAGCAGGTAACAAAAAAGACAACTGGACAAAAACAGATCAGATGACATTAAAGAATTTGGAAAAACAAAAGAAACAACTTATGTGGGAAGTGGTCAAAGCCCCTAATGAATTCAAAATATTGTTGCTCAATTGATGGTGTATTCTTGCCCCATTATGATAAATACTAGACTAATTTAAATTAGCTAAAATTTCAAAGGCTCACTGAAAACACATTTTCCATGTTTTTTTTTGTTTTTTTTTATCCTGCTATCTGTAGTGTTTACTCAAACTTTTGTCTGTCTTTCAAGCCTATTTGCCGTCTGAAGTTGTGTTAATGTGGAGTTATTTGTTGGGCAGAGAGCACTTTCATCTGGCTTGGCTGGCACAGCGTTCACTCACAATGACTTTATGATGTGTGAGGTTCAAAACTCAGTCAGACATGTTTTGAACGACCTCAGCTGTGGCCATCAAGAGCATTATGACAGAGGGAGAGAAACGTTCAAACTGACAGACAAGGAGAGAAAGAGAATGAGAAAAAGCCCAGAGAAATAAACATTACATAAACACTGCAAAAGGAAAAATTTAACGCCCTTTTCACTTAAATGAAAAAAACCTTTAATCATGGTCAGACTATTAAGACCAAATCAGAATTCCCAGTTCTCGTGACTCTTAATTAAAATAAGTACTTATAATCAAACTTACACTCTTGGACTGAATGACATGGATTGCTATTCCTGTCTTTGATTTGGCTCATTTCGTCATCTCTTGACAGTCTCTGATTTTGGTTTTAGTTCATTAATTTTCTTTTCTTTTTCTCCTCCCTTCCCTCTGTCACCTTTCTATTTTCATTCCAAAACATTTCAAGCAGCGAAAATAAGCAACCCGAACTCAGTCTAATTATCCTGGCATCAAATACTGCTGTTTTGTATAAGTGTTCTTCTGTCCTTTGTCATTGGTACTGTAACACACCAGCATCAGTAACATATAGCATCAGGAGCCAGTGTTGTTATTTGAATGCGTGACAACGTCGAGGAAGTAAGTAGGATGGGTGTTGGTGGTTAGGTCAGGTTTGAGTCAAGTGAATGTTTGCTGCTTTTTTTCCACATAACTTCACCTTAGATATAGTGGTTTGAGCCTTCATAATTCAAGACAGAATGGTGGTGTATATTTGTATTTCCTATTAATATTTAGTCTTTAATATTGATGATAGTTCAATAGAACACAAAACATTAGCATTCTGTACACCAGTGTCATCAGTTAACATCTGTTTTTCTCTCTTCTATTACTATGCTGTCATATACTGCATTCTAACCCAATTCCTAACAAAGCCAGTCTTATTTCCATTCTTGTCTCTTTTATCAGACAGCACAATGAGCCTAAAACTACAACTGAAAAAATGATGGTTAAGACCACACGTTGACCAACCTTAAGTCACTGATTGTACAAGTGTGAGGTCATCTGACGATCAGCCTTAGAGTTATGTTGAGGAGCTCATACATTCAGGGGAGCTCTGAATAGAATTGCTGCTCCTTTGCAGTCTAAGAGGTGTCAGCTGAGGTGGTTCCTTAGGGGGTAATAAAAACCTTCCTTAGGAGGTTTTTTCGGGCACATCCAACTCGGATGAAAACCACAGGGCAGACCCAGAATACACTGGAGGGGTTATATATCGCTTCCTGCCTTTGAATGCCTAAAGATCCTCCAGGAGGAGCTGGGGAGTGTGGCTGGGGAAAAGGGAGGTCTGGGTTTTCCTTCTGGAACTGTTTTCTCTCCAACCTGATCTTGGATGATCAGTAGAAAATGGATTAACAGAGGATGTTTGACAAAATGTGTTTTGATTTTGGTTGCACTTAAATGAAAAATTACTCACAGCTAGAGAGCTGCTTCAGTGGGCAGACAGAGATGAGCGCAGTATGTCCAACACCTTGTTAAATTGTACTCCATTTAATTTTTTTAATATTTTTAATATGTGAACATAGAGACAAGTTGGAGGCAAGTTGGCAGCTCACCGTCTTGCTAATGAATAAAGAGGGAAAGGTCGGGGTGTGTGCTGCGCTGTAAATGAGGAGAAATTCTCACTGGCACAGCTTTACAGGGGAATCAGATTACAGCTGTATAAACTCCACTGTTTGACTGTATTTCTCTTTTGAAAAATGCTGATATATTTGTTAAAAAGTCTGTATTTTGTCCAGACCTTATTCCTGAGAGTTCTTGCTTGCTTTTTGGTAAGGTTCGGGCACCAAAACCACTAGATTATGGTAAGCAAGGGATCATAGTTCTTTTATAACACACCCAATCACAGTGTTTAACCTGTAACCTGTGCTCTGAAAACGGCATAGCAGTCTGACTCTAGGAAGTCCAGACTAAACGATAGTAATTATTGTGTAAATAGCAAGACCAAGCTCCTGTACAGTCAATATTAAACCACATTTATCCAATATGTCTAATTATAAGGGGATGTCTGATTTGAGCTGGCCAGATTTCTAAGGAAATTTAGTAAAACAGTGAAAATAAAGAACAAAATAAGGGGATTACTATGACAATATAACAATAAAGTGTTAAGAAAATGAAGCAGAATGGTCCACTTCTGTTGCTCCAGATCCAATTATCCCTACAATGTGGTGGTTCATTAAAAAAAATCTATATATGGGTCAAAGACGAATAAGGATTATACAAATGGAAAAAAATTAAACTGGCTAAAAATACCCATTAAGTCACTTTCTATCATTATTATGGTGTTTTGTATATCACTCAACAACATGAATTTGTTTTAAGAGTGCAATAAACATTTTTCAGTGAATTATATGATTTCTCCCATGGAAAATGTCCTTCCTGGGTAACGTAAATGGTTTTCAAAATTAATTCAAATTTCTATCATTGTTGGTATTCAAAAGTTTTTGTATAATTACAGTTAGAGCTCAACAAATAATTACTTCTCAGAAAACCCCATTTTTATCAGAATTATGTAATATATTTGGACATTTATAGTGAAATGGCTTCATTCGTTCCGGTTTGTCACACAATATTTAGTGCCAAAAAGAGAAAAAAAGATGGAAAATGTCTTATTTTTTTACAGTGTAAGTAAAAGGGTTGTTATTGTATCCTCAACTCAAAAAACACAATACTGTAATACAATATGAAATTTGGGTTGAATTATTTGACTGTCTCAGTCTAACCCTAACCCTCTTCTTATTACTCCTCCATTGTTCTCTTTTCTTTTTTGCAGCAGCAGGAGTCATCAGCTGAATAGGTGTTTTGGGCTGAGATTTGGATTTATGCAAAATCTTCTACCACTTCATGACATTTAGGCAAGTCAAAGCATTATTTATTTTGTAATACATATCCTCATGTCGTTATGCACTTCTTTTATGCAACAAAAGTGTGATCAAATTAGGTGGTTTTAATAATCCTTGACAAAGGATTCACTTCACATGATCTCACAGCTGTTGTTAAAGGCAGTTGTAGCAGCAGTTAACTTAGAGTCATAATGGTCTTGGCAAGGAAGTACTTACATTTATATTCAGCTCAATGGCACCATCCCAAGCGATGTATTTTCTTGTGTTTTTCAGAGGGCATTTCTAACTACTTTTTCTGATTTCCAGGAATGTGTTGTTCCTTTTCAACAGTGATTTTATTCAACCGTGTAACAATATGGCTGAACTGTACAAAATAAATTACTTTAAATTGTACATATGTTATATTGTAAAACTAAACATTTTGTTTGCTGATCAGCTCAGAGTAAGACGAGAGAATCATTATATGCAAAGAGACTGAATTATGACATATGTTATGTGCACTTAATTTAACTAACGTGTGGTTTAAGAGGAAAGCTGGAGTGAAAGAAGAGAAGTAATAAAAAATAATAATAAAAAGCAAGTCTACTAACATTCAGATTCAAATAAAAACTTGAGTCACCCTTAAAAGACACACAACTGCTGAAATAATCAGTGTCATGTCTTGATCCTCTGCCAACAGTTGAGCAAACATCACCTTGATCCAATAATTTTTATTTAACACCAAATCCCTTCCACACTGAGTTAATTGGAAATCCCCTGCACCTCTCCTAACTTCTCTCCCCTTTGTTTTTTTTTATTTTCTCCATTTTATGTTTAGTGTCATTTCTCTCTTTCTAGGTCTCATTTCCTTTTGCTATAATTTTGAAGAGGCGTGTGGAAGCTATCACTTTCTGTTACTCTGTCTGCCTGCCTACCCAATTGTCCATCTGTTTGTCTTCCTGTCTCCACTCTCAGTAACAGCTTGTATTTTAAGAACTGTTCCGGTGATAGATAGTCTTGTTCCCATAAAAAATACCACCTGAAGTTTGTGGTCAAAGCACATCACCCGCACTCATGGACCAAAAATTATTGTTCTTACAAACATGTTACAGCATTAAAAAAAAAAAAAGCTAGTCTCGGTTTGCATTTGCAGAAAACAGATAATGTGCACAATATGTGCAACAAATCAGACTAAAAGTGTGTCATCAATATAAAGTTTTTACAGGTTTTGTGAGAAATGGAATGACACATGGGTGGAGTTGGATGAGTGTGAACAAGGGAGGAAAGAGGCAGGACCAATAAGAAGGTAAAGAGTCACAGATGGGGGTTCAGGAAGAAGAGGGCATTGCTTACTATGTTAAAAGCTCATAAATGTGCTTAAAAGTCTTCTATTGAACACATTTTTGACTTTACAGCAGCTCATACTGCTCAGTATGAATACATATTTTTACTGAGCCATCTCAACTCACTGCTTACAGTCAGAGAAACCCTGGCTTTAGAATATCAGTCTGCAAGATATTAAACAACTTAGCCTGACAAATATTCCCATGATATCATGCAGACACACACACTCACACACAGTACTAAAGTACCTACACATGTTCAGACAGAAATAAAGGTACAGAGAGTGAGATAAATTCCATATATCAACATGCAAACAAAAAAAAAAACTGAATATTGAAGTACCGAGAGAATATGTTGTTTTGATTAATGTCAGCTTCTTAAAGGCTCACAAGAATCAAGCATCTAACAGTGTTTCATATTTACATATGGATTACACGAGAGGGCATTAACCAGGCTTAAAGTGTGTTAGCTTTCCAAAGAGAGAAGAAGAGATACAGGCAAAACAATGTAAAGGAGAGGAGGGACAAAGAGTTTCAGTCACAATCAACAACCTGGATTCCTTTTATATAGAAGTGACTGTGCTGCATCTGCAGAAGAACCATGCACTGACAACTGTTCAACTGCAAGTCTGAGAGGTAAAACAAACCTTGCACACCCTAAGTGCTGCATCATCTCTTCTCCACCTGCACCCCCCACATCACAGGGTCTGGACGCATAGCGTCACCTGGTGGAGGAATATACATAATGCAGCCACATCTTCACTGAATTCTGCTAGAGTGCCTCACTCCCTCCCAAAAACAATCCTCAAGACTATGAAAAAAATATTTTACGAGTTGCTAAAGTGTTAACACTGCAATTGAAAATGTATATAAGTTATCAAACAAAATGACAGGAGACATTTTTAACAAAATGGGGAGCAGAAATGCTTACAGTTTCATGAGTTACATGACTTAATTATGGTTAAAGTATACTCTTTGCATAAATGATTGGCATTGGTTCCACAAACGTTGACTTTTACCCAGCACAAAGAGAAGGATATGTCATCTTTAAACAAAAACAGATTACTGCCAGGAGGAAGGAATGAAGGTAAAGGGAGTGATAAAACTTGTGCTGACTCTTCTCCAGATGTGCCTTGACTGACTGCCACATCTCTACATGCATACACACAAATACACTAACATCAAACAATATGCAAAAACATGCGCACTTGCATACACACGCAAGACCTTGACATCTACGTTGACTGTGTCTGAAATGGAGTCTGTTTCCTATCTTGTTTTAGTGTCCCTGTGGACACTTATCTCTTCATAACCCAGGCCAGCGCATACTCCTAAAAGACACATTCAGAGGGTTTGTATATGTATAGATCATGTCATCACCTCAAACTTCTGAGTCAACCCCTTAACTTGAATTAAAGGTGACTCTTCTAATAGGTTCTGCGTATAAATGAAGATGTAAATCTGAGTTTTACTTATGTATGAGCAATGACTATCTTGTTTTAGTTTAATTTCCTACAATCTGAAACTTCTGAGCAGGTAATTTGCATGAGAATATTGTACAATGTAAAAGTTCACTTAAATTCACAAGCAAGCAATCTTTATTGAGATCATAAAAGAAAATTAAATCTATTTATTTCTACAAGTTGATATCTAAAAATTTTTTTTAATTTTTGCACTGTCACAGCATTAATGAGGGCTGTCGCTACATTATACCAAGAGATTCAACTTGGGCCCGAAAGGTCATCGCTTTGTTTCCCTGACATTCAGAAAAAATGTGAGCTGAGCTGGGGGCAGTGAATAGACTCAATGTTGACAGTGACTGATCAGCACTATCCTCCTCCATCACCATAGCCACTGAACACTAAAGTGCCCTTGAGCAAGACCCCAAACTTCTTCCCGGGTACTCCACCTGTGGCTACCTAGGCAGTGCATCAAAGCCTGTAATGTGTGTACTTTAATTCTTGTGTGTGTAAAAAACACAAGTACAAGTAAACCAACTATAAAATGTAAAAAACATTAATCGTTAAATTTTATTGAACAATGACTAATGACTCAAATCACTGATCCAAGTCAAGCTTTTACCTAAGATATATGATGGCAAGTATTGATGACATTACATCCAAATCGAATAATCAAACAAATTAAAACAAGTAAACATACTTTTTCAAGGCTTGTATCGAACATAATGAAAATATGTGTCCAGCAGACACTACGTACACTGGAAACCAGCTGAAATTAATGAAAGTGATAGCGCTAATATGTGTGTCCTGCTTTTTGTCAGGAACTAACTGATTGGACCGCCATGGTGGAGGTGAGAGCAGGGAGGCAGAGTTAACAGCCATCAAACTGTCCTTATACAGACTTATCACACATACACATCATTGCACACACACACACACACAAAAAGAATCCCATGGAGAAACTTACGGGGTTCTGCTTTTCATCAAGATAAACCTTTCGTTCTCTGGGTCTATCCATCAGTGACATGTTGTTTCTCTTTCATAATCTCTAAGTGTTCTGTTATTCTATCCATCTCTCTCACTATACATTGATTAATTTCAATCCCTCCCTTCATAGTGCACTAACATAAGTCCCTCATAGCTCTGACAAGGCCTTTTGCTGATCAGATCGAACGTCGCAATGGCAGCAAAAAATGTGTCCTGATTAGCCCAAGACACCAGGAAGTAATCAAATCAAAGCCCAAATCATGCTCCACTGATTACAGTGTGCCAGTTTGGTCTAGATTCATATAATGTCTATTGTTTCTGCTGGAAACCTTTACACAGCTTGTCTGTGGGATGGCAACACAGAGAATCTAGGAAGACAGTGGTAGTGGCACTGTAAATCCTCACACAATTAATACTGGCTTCCATATGGTGACTTCATGGCAGCCACAGACTGAATTTCCAGGCATTCCTTTTCCCACTGTGGACATTAGCTTTAATCAATGTCACAATGAAAACTGTACCTGAAATGGCCCTGGTATTTGTTGAAGGTAAATACATATAATTAGAAAAATACTTTTTTGTGTAATAACCATATGGAGGTTGTATGTGTTCACATAGTGCAAGGACATATAGTGTGAGCAAGTACCTGTCTATATGAATAGGTTTCTGTGTGTTTGGAAGCGTCTTCATGTCCACGTGTCCAGATTGGCAGTGTTGGGTACCATCTGTTTGTCATTATGATGTTGACAGAACTGTTGCCCAGGTTAATTACCACAGTAACAGGTTAATTACACCAATTAAACATTACTGGCCAAACTAGTGACACTGGATTCACTCAGCACACACACACAGATATGTGCACAGACTAAGTGTAGTAGTAGATACATGATGAAAGACACCAGAGGGTTAGAAAAAAAGCATTATATCAGGAAGCTCCTATTAGAATGAATGGTAATGGTGATGAATGAATGGGACGTCTATGTGCAGGAGAAAGCCTCTGTGTTGCATCTGACAGCAACAGGAAGTGGACAGGAAGCTTCTGACAGGTGGAGGCGGGTTTTAGGGCTGACAGGCGGTTTGGTGAACGACCCACAGTGGACTGGCGGGGTGAGTTTGTGTCTGTGTGTGTGTGAGTGTGTGTGTAAGACTCATGGGGATAATCCTGTGTAGGACCTCTTACTGCGTGGCTCGTGGAAGGACAGGGCAAAGGGCCAAATCACACACACAAGGCCAGAGAGTCCAACTGGTATTCCAGATTTTTCCCGCTTCCCCACTGGACCTTCACACACATGATTAACTATGTGTAAGTGTGTGTGTGTGTCTATCTCCCAGTACAGGGCTATCAATCTACATCAGCTGAATGTAGAAAAGCTAAACCTGATGGATTTATCTTTCATTGCAGCATGAAGCCGCCAGATAGGAGGTTGAATTCTGCTGATGCTATTCGGGTTGAATTTAGTCAGAGTACGCTTCAATGCAAAACACAATACTCTCACTTCAGGAAAGAATTACTTTCCAAAATCAATTTGGTACATGTTTTAAACTGTCCCTGAGCTGAAGCATTGTTTTTTCATAATTATTTTGGACCTGCATTTGTTATCGGTCATAGTTTAATTTTATTTTTGACATTATTTTTGACATTGAGTTAGTTTTGAGAAATAAAACTAATTGCTAAGGTTAAAGCAAAAAACATTAATCCCACAATATAACAGCAAATAAACTGTAGACTAACTGTAGCATATGCTGATAGGAAATTTAAAAAAATGGATGGAAAGATATGTAGTTAATTTTTGATAGAGAATATGTACCGCCAGAACTGCTCACATGCAAAATAATCAGTTTTAGAACTGCAGAAGGTTACTTTAAGAATGAAAACCAGACCAGTTCACTCACAGTCATTCTCGTTCCAAAATGTTAGGGCAGTTTATTATGCAGAATTTTTTCAGAAAGTAACCTTCAATGGAAAAATTGCCTCTCGTAACATATCAATTAAAATTATAATCAAAATGACTGTAGCTTCAGAAGGTTGACATTAAATAGGCAATGGTCTTAGAGTCCAGCAGCCACTATAATATACTTTTCTAAATGATTTTATGATGTGAGATCATTTCATTTTCATGGAAGTTGGCGAAACATCACTCCTTTTTTACAAGTGGTGGAAATCTCATTTCAAGGTTGCACTCTGAATTTATAGCAAAAAACTAATACTATAGGTTTCCAAATTGGCAAACATGCAACCACATACCCACAGTAAAATGTTATTGGCCTAATTTTCAGTGCCTTCATCTTAGTGCTTTTATCATAAAATGTGAAAAGTGTAAGTTACAGCTATGTGTAGCACTATGGAAAACCTGTTAAAAAACATTTAATATTGAATATTTAATATCTCCAATGTATCATTAAACTAGAACTACTACTCCTTCCTCTTCATTCTCTAAATCTGCTTTACTTTATTTTCCTTTCTCTTCTTTATCCACACTTCAGCCATAAGGAGAAAGCAGATACGTTATGACTTGATGATAAGATTTGTCACTGTGTGGAGCGATAGAAAGTAATAATTGGCATCAAATGCAATAGTGTCGTTTTCGAGGCGAAGGCGAAGGAGGACCCAGATACAGGACAGGAGCCAGGAGGAAACTTAAATGGTTTATTTATAATAAATGAAAATCACAGCTAACACTGGAGAACCAAAAAAACTAAACTAGAAAAATAACAAAAACTAGATTGTACATAACAAAGAAGCTGAATCACATAGATGGGGGAAAACCATGGGTAAATTGACAGAGGATCTGACAATAACTGAATGACAACCGGGAGTTTAAATGCAGGGGAGGGTGATTAGTGAGTGAGGGCAGCTGAGGGAAGAAACACAGGTGAAGTGAGTGGAGCTGACGACTGGCGGGAGGGAACTGAGGAAAGGTGAGGAAATGGCAAGGCTAAACTAACTTGAGACTAAACAGAAAACTACAAAAAATACATGGATCATGACAAATAGTGCAAAATTAGTGGCTGCAGAGCTACACATCACATCGAGTTTTCAACTGTTTAACACTCGTTCACTTGTTCACATATACTGCATGTATGTGACTGTAGCAGACAAATGTGTTTACTGTTAAATGTTCTCCTGAATCATTTGAACATGATTATATCTTTTTTTTCCCAACTGTCTCAAAAACTATTAGCTAAAAATGCTTGATGTTGACATATGATGTATACCCCTCTAATCTACTGTGATCTCAACTAAAGTGCGTAGCTGAAAAAAGATAAACGCATTTACCATGGAAGTGTTCAAGAGTATTTTGCAATCAAGTAGACCAATGGATCAAACATCAAAACATCTTTATTTATTGCTTCAAATTCATGAGACTATTAAGAAATTAAAAGCAATTGTCCTCTCATCTTTCTTCCCTTTTATCCTTCTTATCTCACAACGCTAGGGGTGGAATGTTTATCGCTTCCTGCCACTTCTTCATTTTACTTTCACCCTTACACTTCAAAGCTTTTCCCCTCTCCACCACCTTGCCAATCTCACATAGTCGATCATCATTCATCCATAAAACCCTGCTCACTTTAGCCCCAAACAAACCGCCTGCCTCATTACACAAGCTAATTGTTAAGTTTCCACTCTTTAATGCAACTTTCTTTCCGTTCTACTTTTGTATTTGTTTTTTTCTGGCTTCTTTTTTGGGGTTTTCCTTTTTTTTCTCTAAAAAGCAACGAGTGGACATTCACATCTCGTGCCATGTTGCGTGTTTGTGATTTTTTTTGGGAGAGAGCATTTGAACAGTCAAAGTTTTATAGTTATTTTCTGCATATGAAAATATACAACTGATGTAACTTTATAAAATTGTATGATAGTTCACATTACTTGGATTGTTAGAGACAAACATATCAGTGCTATAGTCTCTCTGGCAAGCCATACCACCTGAAGCAATGGAAGCATTGATTTATGATATTATTAAACCAGTTTCTGTCTGTATCATTTCACCTTCTTCGCTTGTTTAATTCCTCTTATTTGGTGCCATTTGGGCTTGTTCTGTGCATTAATGATGAATGCATCACAATGGGAAATTTTACTTAAAGTGGAAATTCATTAAATATATACGGCTGTTGAACAATGATAGATGGATATCATTAGATTATCATTGGAGTTATACAGTATATTTCAAATGTAAATAATTGCTGTTGTGCCATGGCTCATTAGAAACAGTTTATCATGCGCTGGTTTATCATGTTTGAGCACAAACACGCCTTTTTAAACTTACACAGTATCTGTCGGGAGAGATGATATGATGACTTAACTGATTCTTAAAGCGTTAACCTACCTACCTAGGGTTAAGTACCTTATCCCTACTATAAACCTTGTTGAAAGTAGCTATTATTACTCACTTAAGTTGTGCAAAAACACTTCACAAGACAATAAATTGACTTATATTAATCCCTTTAGAATGAATCCTATTCTTTAACCAAGCATTCAACTAATCTTACTTTAGCCTTTTATCATAACCTAAACCTTCCCCTAACTTTACACCACATCTTTAATGGTTTGCAGTGTACAACCACAATTTACTTTATGTCCCACGAAAACATCAGGGCCAGACATTGTGAATGTCTGAACATATTCATTGTACACTCAATAACATGAGTAATACACATAAAAACACATAAAATTTGTTACATCATTACATGAATGATGGCCGCACCAACATCTGTTCCATGCACCATTTCTTTTTCTCATTCTTACTCAAACACACAAACATCACTGTTGCCATATACCTCATTACATTAAGTGCAGTTGTTCCACCGCATTAGTTCTGTTTCACAACACACCATTGTTTACGTCATTACTAAAGCTCAAGTTTTGGGTGGAAGGGCTGAATATTTGTCATTGTTGTATAAATGGGACATGATCTGCTATGTGCTTTGAAATTCATCACCAATGAAGTAACTAACGGACTGAACTTGAAACTGACTGAAACTGTGGCAAAATAAAAACTTAAATGGAATAAAGCATACTTGGATGAAAGATAACAGCAAAATGAACAGCAGGAGGAGGAAGAAAAGACGTGACAACAAACCAAAAGAAAGAGGCACCAGAAACCATCACAAAGAGCAGTATCTGTATCTGCATAAAGTCGGGACAAAAAGAATGTGAGAGCGTGATATCTATAGGGAATAATTAGTACTGACAGTAGTACTAATGGTCTGTCTGTAGCCCGGCAGACTGGAACTCACTGAGAAGACTCTAGGGTTTAACTCTCTTTCTCTTCATGTTTTTCTTTCTCTCTCTGACCAAGTTTCCATCCAAGTGTTAAGACAACCTCTGAAATACTGCATGACATCAAAGCAAATTAACTAGATGAAAATTAATAAAAAAAATGTTTAGATGAAAAAAATTGAAGTGCTATCTGAATTAGTAATTACTGACTTGATTTTGCAACAAGCTCATAATGACTGAGAGCAGCTCTTTTGACTCTTCAGAGCAAGCTGAAACGACTTGAACTATAGAGCGACCTAACGTCAGTGTTTTAGGTTTAATGACCATTGTCGGCCAGAACACTGGATAATGTGTACAAAGACTTTAAAGGGTTAAGTGTTTATTTGTTGCTGCAGTTGTGTTTTCTCTTCATAGTGTAACGATTGATAGAAATTTAAATGATCATAAATTATGCATTCATCATAAATTGGGAGTGGATGTGTAAAAAAGTGGATGTAATTTGATATTAACACCTGACTTTTTGCTTTAAACAAGTATCTTGTGTCATTATTGCACCTTTGGCAATTGTAACAAATTAAACCACTTTTAACAAATCAGTTGAGCATTCAGTGAGTTGTAATGATTTTAGCACTAAATAGTCATCCTGCCTGAAAATTAAAACATGGATGAGAGGAACAGCTGCTTGATAGCAACAATCAGACAAAATGCCATAAAGAAAAAAGCCTGTTACATTCTTCCAAAGTAGCTACTTACAGGTGTATAACTTGAAAAGTCTTTGTATTAGACTTTGTATTAGCTTTGAATTAGCTTTGTATGAGGCTTTGTAGTAGCCTTTTCAGATTTGAGATACGTAACTCTAATGGCCTCATCAATCAGCTAATTGATGTCAACTAACCATTCAGACATTGATTACTTTTAAGTTAATATTCCATCCAGACATACCTTTGATGGTGACAGAGATTGAGCCATGGTGTGTGAGGATTACTTACCATTAGTCTAAGATTTGACTCTATATCAACACCAGAGTAATGTTTTTGTTTTGTATAAATTTTTGTGCACTGAGCTCTACGTGCTTTAATTGTTGTTAATTTGTTGACATAACTGTCACTAAAGTGCTGCAAAGAGGATATTACATCTGTCACGACATACAAACGGGGTGTTATGGTCTGAGTTCTGACCTCCTGGTAACGCAAAAGTAATCTAAGAAGTTACCTTTCTCTATATTTGTTGAAGTAATGTAACTAACTGCTTTATAAGGATAGTAATCCAGATTTCTATAACTTTTCACATTTGCATACAAAGCATTCTGTAGTTACATAAACCATATTGATTGGATAAATTGGAAACCTTTTTTGTGGCTTTGGCGCAAAGAAAACTAGAATAGGAAAGCTCTGAACCACAGCCATAGATCAGTATAAGGCATCTTATACAGTGAATGGCATAAACAGAACAGCTTTTGAAAAGTTGTGCAATACGACTGAACAAGTAGAGCATTTCTCATTCACATGATGGCAGGCGATCTCTGAACTGTTAATGCATCATTGAACGAAGTAACAGTCTCATAAAACACTGAACAGCAAGCAACAGTAATACACTATTGTGGGTATTCTCCTCTCTACTTTTTTGTGTTAAATCACACATCTTTTGTCCCCTATTCTCACGGTCAAAAGATTGCAGGATTCATTTTCCTGCCACCAACCATTACAGGGAGAGTTTGGCATTGAAATATGCCTGCTCAGTCAAAGAATGCTATTTCAGGTGCCTTAACAGGCCAGAGTTGTAAAAAGTTGCATTGATGGGCTGGTATCTCCTCCTACAGATGAATAAGTGCAGTTTCCACAAGGAGTTTTTTCATCCCCAGATCTTTAACGTCTGATCTCACCTCTGGGCTCAAGGAGTCTGCCATGTCAGCCAAAAATGTACCGAGTGTGTGTGCGTGTATCCATCTGTGTTTATGCAATACAT
Source organism: Leuresthes tenuis (assembly GCF_036924035.1). NCBI lineage: Eukaryota > Metazoa > Chordata > Actinopteri > Atheriniformes > Atherinopsidae > Leuresthes > Leuresthes tenuis. The sequence goes on along the minus strand of NW_027325365.1, from coordinate 8,897,240 downwards.
ATGTGTGCATTACGTACATGTGCATGCTTTGTATGTTGTCTGCAGGGGCGAGACCATGTTGTTCCAGCAGCCCATAGGTCCCAGTTCCATAAATCACATCTATCATTTGCATGTACATATTGTGTATGCGTGTGTGTGTGCATGTGTACGTGTGTTTGAATTCAGAGCCAACACCTGCTACTAATCACCATCAATGAACAGGAGTGAGGGGAGTGTGCTGACGTGTTAATATTTTTACACGTTCATCTACACACATGGGCTCACTCACACAAAGGTCAAGTTGAAAGAAGCAGAACAAAGCCATTATGATTGATACGTCAGTGGACATTAGGTTGACACTCCAAAGAAGAAGCTTTAGAAAGAATGAAAAGATATGGAGGGGAAGGAGAAGAGCAATAAATGAAACTGACATAGAAAGAAAATCTCCAGGGACAAAAAGTTACAGAATATTTTGAAACAAAAGATAGACAGGTGTAGTGCAGAGAAACTGGCAGTTCTGTGTTTCATCTTAAACTCAGTGGAGAATGGCTGAATTAAATGGTCAACTGAAAGAAAGCAGAAACATTGCAGGTTAATGAATGCCAAAAACAAGGAAGAGCTGCCCATCCATTAGTCTGCATAACCCACTTTTTACAATAGCAAATGTTTTTTTACATAGCAATCAAATTTGACAAAGTGACCTAATTTTCAACATTTCATCTTCTGCAACCCCCCTGTTACTGATTCCTTTTTCTTGATTCTTATCTTTAGTGTATATCTGATATAAACCTCCACTGTCACCCTCCCTTCCCGTTATGCCCTCCCCCTTCCACTTCCTTTTAGGGTTCTTTTTCATCTCATTCCCCTCTTTGTCAACATGTGCTAGTCATCACAAGCTTCTATTATCTTTGCTAAAAGCCAAGAAAGTCAGATCTCACAACTTAATCGCATCTAAGTTAATGGAAAACAATTAGATATTAAGGGATGACAAAAAAAAGGGGGGTTGGGGGGTTGGGGGGTGGGTATGTAGATACTGATATATTATTGGCATAAGGACTAGCAAAGAAGGCATAGTAGCAGCAGAGATAAAGAGAGAACAAGAAAGTTGTATCTGAAAGTGTTATTATCTTGATTAAATGTGTTTTTTATCACAGTCATCCATCAAGCTGTCTTTCAAGATTTTGTTTTTCAAATAATTTGGTAAGCACAGGTGGTGAGTCTTTATACAATCGCCCCTTTGGATCTTGCGGTCTTTATTAGTGGACTTAATGAAGAACTTCTTTTACTCCAGTCGATCTATCCAACCATCTTTTAATACCCATTCAATCCAATTCAGGGTTGGAGGGGGGAGCTGGAGCCTATGCGGGAAAGCCATGGACGAGTCGCCAGTCCATCAAAGGCTACTCATGTTTTTCTTACTAATCCTGATTCTTCGTCTTATAAAGTATTTAGGAGATAAAAAACTGTTTTTGAAGGATTCTGAGTGTCAAAACTGAGTACATTTAACAGTTTTTGAATGGTTATCACAAGGCAACTAATATCAGTGATGCAGACAATAAAAAAAACAGCCAACCACAGCAGTTCAGCTGTGTGGTGCTTTTGAGGATGAGAAGATGATAAAGACATGAGTGACGGAGATAATGCAGATCAACTCTTCTGCAGAATAAAAATGGATGCAGAATAAAAGTCAACAGCTGGAAGGATGAAGGGGTAGATATATTAAGATGCACAGTAATAAAGAGAAGCAATGTACCGCATACATGCTTTACAGCATGTTTTATCATAATGTTGATAAATGGTGGTGAGGATGAATGAAGGGATAATGGATGGATGTAGAAGTGATTTTGAGCTGTTGTGCTGGGTAAAAGGATGGATGGGTTTATAGACTCATGGATGGATGGATGGCAGTTTAAAATACAGTCCCATCTGTTGTCTGGTGCATGAAATAAGAACCTCATGGCCGATCACAATGTAACACTCTCACATGCCAAGCCTTTACCTCCAAGTGGACAAATATTTGGATTATTACTATCACTCCTTTATTCTTTCCTTTGTAACACCCGTCTGTTTTCTCAGGACGATGAATTACCTCAACACACAATCTTTCTCGTATCTTCCTGTATCTCGAATTCTCTCAGCCTCTCTGTTGTTAATGCCCTCGTATCTGTCTTTCGGCCGCCATCCCATTTTTTCTCTCTGTCTACATCACAGCTTTTGTCCTGTTCTGCATTAGTTCTGCTGGTTTTGAAGCGATCAGTATGCATGATCACTACCAGATCTGACTGAAGGAGAAAGTTGGGCCTGAGTGAAAGGCAGAGGAAGAACATATAAGGCAAAATGGCTCTGGGGAAAGACGGAGATAAAGAAAGTCAGTAGCTGGTGGAGACAAAAATCCTACTTTTTTTGTAAAGAAAAAACTGAATAAGAGATTAAAATAGAGGTGGTCCAATGTGATTTTTCTTTTCTTTATAAAAATGTCAATTAACAACAATCAAAGTAGATTTGTCAAACAAATTTAGATGTAGGCTTGGCACAATCCCCTAAGGAATAGTTCAGTTTCAGTGGTTTGACATGCAATCAAAAGTAGCTGTGGAAGTTCCAAGATTTTGTCTGTAACATTTGTGATTGCCCTGAAACATTATACCCACCATGGATAACTGCAGTTGTTGGCTATTAGCTGGTGAATTAAAATACTGCCAAGTACATTTCTGTGTCTTTTTTGTTTTTACAATAAAATCAGGACATTTGGCTATAACAATGGTATATAAAGTAAAAGAATATTAAACAACTTGCCAAGTCTTGCAAAGTAATGTATTTCTCTCATGGAAGACTTTACATGTGATATGTTGGAAGCTTACTCGTGTACAGCAAGTTTGTTGCTTCAAACACTCAAACTTATTTTATATTTTGCAATTACAGGAAAGGTTTGGGCACTAAATTGGGAAATAACAACTGTAAGTGGAAAATAGGAAACATATGGAGATGTTTAGGAATATTTCACAACATTCTGAATGTTTATGCTTTTTAGTCAGTGTTAATGATGGTGTGTGTCATTTCAAAGGTGTCACATGCTATTTTGTGTCTTATAAACTCATTCTGGACTTGCAAACGCAGCAGGGGGGGTCAGATGTAGCCAGGGTTGCTTTTTAACTGCCCCCACAATGCGTCTATACTGAGCCATTTCATACTGGTCAGTGTGCTCAGTAAGTAAGTCAGACATAGCGTGAAGCAGCTTAATTTGGACCGTACTGGTTTTTAACTGCCTACACAAAACAGATGGGTGTTGGGTTACATACAGCTCAATCAGTCAGATAAAGACTGAAAATTGGGAGCAAAGACAGACTGATAGGTAAGGAGACAGATGGGTTCAGCAGGTGGTCTGGTGGGTTAGTGGAGAGCAAGATTGGCCTGTATGACTGACCTCTATCATCCTTGTACAAGACAGCAAAATCCATCATCCCCAATTTTGGATCACTCATAAAAATTACTCTAAGAGTCACGACATGCAGCTGTACATCAAATGGACATTTGGGATTTAAATTGAATGTTTTTGCCAGGGTTATGTCTTTGAATTTCTCAGAGTGTATGAAATATAATATATCAGCTGGTGGCACTAAGGAGCAGTGGAGCAACTGCTTTGACTGATGTAAACATGATTGTAAATAATACAGGTATAACAGGTATAACAATGCATTAAGATACACAAGTGCTAATTTTATTAAAACACAAATTGAACACAATTGAAAGAAAACGCTTTATGATGAATGTTTGATGAAAGTTTCAATACTTTTTTCACTGCAAATGTCACGGTCCATTAATACTGCCAGCTGTAGAAATATACATTTTTAGAAAATAAGAACATAATGCTTCAGGTATGTCTTTGCATTCCATCGGTATAAATGATAGCCATCTAAACTATGTGGAATTCGAGCACCTCCCACCTCAGTGCTGTGTTTTAACATGCTGCAGGGTTAATGGCCATCAATTTGATTGATCAAAATGTGAGCTGAGAGGTCAGTGAGTCCACTGGTCAGCCGTGTTAGATTGATCCCGGTCCTGGTCTGATGTCCACCATCCATAAAGACAACAAATGAGATTTGGACGTGACTCTGCAGAGTACATCTGGAGCACAGCTGTCTACACTGTGTGTGTCATCAAAAGTTCTTCACCCTGTCATACAACCACCACTCACAGGCAAACTAAATGTGCACACAGAGGTATAAACGCATGTAGTGTATATACGCACATGACATTATTATTTTTAACAGGTCATTTTGAGAAAGAAAGAAAGAAATGAACAATGAAATTCAGGGTGATATTTTCAAAGTGGTAAGTAGTTTTTTTGTGAAATTGTCTTCCCACAACATAAAACAAAAACATTACATCAGCCCATGGCAAGATAAACTTGCTTTTGCGTTCTCACATTGAATTAATAGACTCCAAAAATATAGGAGCAAAAGCTACACTAGCTGTTAGAGTCTATTACTTTAGCTGGGGCAGCCTGTTGTCATGGACATATTTTTTTTCTTTTGGCACAATACACAAACACATGTTTCTTATGGTGAAAAACGGAGCTAATGATAATAAAAGTGTTGTCAGGTTGTCAGCTTAGCACTAACGCTGTGAATTATAAAGAAACTCCTCTGGAAAATGATACTATAATTACTTGAATGCAGATACACACACACACACACACACAAGCTCATGATACTCAATCTCTGCCTGTCTCTCTCAAAATCAAGCGGAAAGATTTGAGAGCAGAGAGACAAATTAAGTGAGAGATCAATAGCATCTTCGGGGACTCATGAGAGGCAGACAAGGAAAGTTTAATAAAAGACAAAAAAATTCATGTAAGAAAACATGAGAGAGTATATCAAAGGAAAAAAATATGTCCATGACAACAGGCTGCCCCAGCTAAAGTAATAGACATTAGAGGGAGAGAAGCAGAGGGGTGTATATTTCAAGACGATCAACGCTGCCTCGCTACGTTTAGTACTACACCCCATAGGTATTTTTAGTCAAACATTAGCAAAATTGTGCTAATGACGGAGTATAGAGAGTTTGACCACAAAAACCTAATCAGAGTTGTCTTGCCGCAGGGAAGTGCTGCTGAAAGGTGTCCACACACACTGACACACATGCACACACTGTGCTGATATTACATTAACATGGGTTTCTGAGTCCAGACAGGATGTAGGTTTAAGTACAGAGCTTAACCACTTGGCAGAGAAAAACTAAGTGAGGAATAGAGCAATCATGCTTTTACTATTTTTTTCCCTTCATTTCAAGTGAAATCTATACATGTCTATGATCAGGAAATAGTGTAGTAGGTGAAACCAGAATTCACAGTCAAAGGTGAGCTCAGAATTTCTGGAACATCTGTATTGTTTAGTCACAGCACAAGTCAAATGTATGGTCCTGAGAGGGTCAACCACAACTTTTTTTTTTTTACTTTTGGGAGAACAAGCTTCATTTAGCATGAAAAATGAATCAGGTTTTTTTTTGGATATCTTCATAAATCAAACTCTTAATGAAGACACAGCTGAAGGTAGACTGATGCAGCTCTGGTCACAGCTGCAGCAAGTTAAGATAATCCCTCCATCAATAACAGTCAGACTGCCACAACATGTACAGACACACACTCATCTTCGTCCAGACAGCTCTATCAGTCTGTCGGGTCAAGCCATCAGTCGTAAAGTCACACATCCCTGTTTCCGTTTGATGTCTGCTGCTTAGCGAGGTAGAGGGGCACAACGAGGGGTGCCCCGCTTTTATAACGAGACTTTAACAGGCCACTGCCAGTAAACAACAGCCATGTGGAGCTTATAGAGAACTGGGTCTGTAAACATGACAAACCTTCAGAATCAGATCCGGTGAAGTTATAAAAACAGCTTTGATAAGGGCAGGCAGTAAACTGTGAAGCTTTGTTTTTGTGTGTACGTGTCAGGGAAGGAGGGGTGGGTGCACGCACTTGGCTAATTTAACACAAACATACATATTGCTTTGATAACTAGACTTGACAATGAAATTGTTCTTGTCAGAAAAGACAAAAAAAACATCAAATCACGTCCTGGTTTTTCAAACTGTTTTCAGTACTTTGAGTAAACACACTGTTTGTCATAGCGTCAGAACCTTATGGGTGAGAATCTACAGACTCATTTCTTTTGCTCCAAAAACATTTAAATTGGTATGACTGTTGACAGCTTTGGCAAAAAGCTATATCAGGGTACAGGCAGAGATGTTGATTTACCTTTCAACCTGCTTGTTTTTACAATGCAATTCTAATGTTCTATTGCAAACAACACAAGGTCACACAATGTTTGCTGCTTGTAGAACTTTTCAAATATATTATGTATTCATTTTTCAGTTTATCTCTGATTCAGATGATTTTGGTTGTTCTTTGTGTCTCAGTATCCTGCTTTATGGAATATCAAGACAGTGTTTTACCTCTTAAAAAGGTGTTTTTGCTGCCATTTGCTTTTATTCCATGACCACTGAAGTAACACACAGTGAAATGGGGAATAAATGTAGAAAAAAACAGTCCAGGAAGCAATTGATCTAATTACTGGTGAGATCTGATGAGATGCAGATTTGTTTTCAATAAATGTGAGAAAAGGAAGTTATTTTTAATTCAATTTACTTAAAAAAAGATACAAATTGTTTTCTTGTTATCTGTGCCTGCTCCCTGTATAATATTCGACCCCTCCTCATGATGGAAAGCAAGACGTCTTGCAAGTCAGTTCCTTATACTGATCAAAGAAATAAAAGCAAGGTTCTACAAGCGCAATATTGTAGAACTTAGCAAAGGTTATGGTTCCTCTCTCTACCTGATTTCACGTAGTTGTTTAAATCTTGTGTTCTACATCATCTAATAAGTATGTAAAAAGTCACTTGAGTACTTTTTAATTTGCTGATAAAACCCAGGATTTTTCAGAAATGATCCTTTGAAATGATATAAGTATTGTTTGTAATACTCTAGTATAATTGTAATTTATTTTTATTATATATCATCTTTTTTTGTGTTACTACAAGAAATACAAATAGTTTTCTTTCACTTTTGTTTCAATAGTACTTTAATGATAAAAAAGTGTATATGTCTACTACAAGATTGTCTCATTTAATCTTCACAGATTTTTGCCAATACAATTGCTAGTTTTGAACAGTGAGTGTTCATTTTAGGCTCTATTTCCAGTCTGCCATTGTCTGTTCAACTGAATGAATTTTCCAAAATAAAACCTTTTGTTTCCTAATATCCTTGTCAACACAAGTTTCAGATTTGTTTTTTACTTTCTCTGCCAAAAATGTATCTCAGTGGGCAATGGCTGCCTTGGCATCCCTCAAAAGTTCATCTTAACTGTTGTAGTTGGCCAATCATCATTTGTGACAGATGCACAGACGTAGGTGGATATAGAACCGTGACTCTCCCTCTTTTACTCTTTCATAGATCAAAGTGAATCCAGCTGGTAGTGATCCTAACCTCCACATGGTGGGACATGACCTGCCAACCCTCCAACACACACATAGTGGTCCAGGAGCTAAAGCCCTATACCAAATGCCATAGGGTGTGTATGTGCGAATTAGAGAGTTTGTGTATATGTGTGAGCAACAGACAGAGTGTGTGTGTTAGGCTCACTGAACCCATCGGTACCTTTTCACCTCAAGGTCAGAGGTCAACAGAGCAATCAAAGCCAGCTTCCATCTGCTCCCCGCCTAGACACGTTCTATGTGTCTCTGCCTGTTTGTGTGTGTGTGAATTTCTGTTCCCCCTAAAGCTATCCATATCCAAGAGTGGCCATGGCTCTGTGTGTGTGCTGGCATGTATGTGAGTGTTTAGATTTGTGTTCCTGGATGTGTGTTCATCCCTCCAGCAACAGTTGCCCTTTAGTCCACAGGAATCCTTCATCAAAGAGGTAGGATGTTCGAGGTGTCTGGACTGTCAAAACCTGCGGGGAACTTTTACAGGAACCAACACTGACTGTAAAGTAATCCTAAAAGTCAAAACACATATAGAGCACAGTTTATTAACTTTTTACCTTTTCTTTTACAAATTGCTTCATATATTTGAGTTGAAGAGATTTTTTATAAAAGTACTGCATTACAGCCAAATCAGTGGAGTTCAATGTGTTGTTCGTGGAACAAGTTTAGTAAAATCAGCATTTAAGTATGAGCATCTGAACTGGTCTCTGATCTGCCACTCGAATATCAATATGACTTTTTCCACATATCAAAAGCAGAGAGCAAAATTAACTTGAATCCACTGAGAAAAAAGTTATGTATAAACTTAATTTATAGTTTCTCTGATCATTTGAAATAGATTTCTACGCATTTTGATATCTTATGGCTTTTAACTCTTTCAGTATCTTCCATATGTTAATGAAATTGATGCTTAAGATTTGTGACATGAAATTTTGTCTGAATCTCTGTTTTCGAGACTGATTTTACTTCAGTACCAAATCGGAAATGCTCTCCCATGGCCTTGACCGATTCTTTTGGTCATGATAGATACACTACTGTATAAAAAAACAGTGTGTGGACATATTAAAAAGGTTGCCACAGTTTCCATGAAGAAATAGCTACTTTGTAAGTGTCAAATCTGTCCCCACTTTCACAATTTACCATAGGACTAGATTGATTGGGAGGGTTTAGGTGACTTACTTAAATAAAACAAAATAAATGTACTTTCATATAAAAATAATCCCTCTCAATCGTCAATGTGGGTTCTATGCAAAGACAGTGCTCTCTGCATGTAATTTGGCTGGTTTGGGACATTTTTGGGGCACAACCTTTGGGCAGCAGGTGTGCTAACACTAGCCTATATTTGTGTTCTTCCTCTACACTGGTCTCCATCTGTTGCTAGCTCACACAGCAGAAAGGTTGTATAAAATCTGGCTTTGTCTCACGTTACTGTAGGATTGTGTGGAGGAGTGCCGAGTTGTAGATGTATTTATTTGTGCTTTGGAACATAACTGCTGTGAAACAATCAGTAACAAAAGTATATTTCAGAAATTTACTGCTTTGTTCTCATTCGTCCACTAGCTTGAACACTGCTGCTGCTATATGTATATCAACATCAATTATTCACACACACATTCACACCTTCATAAAGTTCTCTAGTAGTCTGCAAAGGTGTGAAGGTGAAATTTACGTTAAAACACAGCACACATATCAGCACCTCTACTCCTAGTATTACACATATTATGGGTCTATAAAACATACCAACACCGTGTGTGAGACTGTGTCTAAATGTCCGCAAGTGTCTTTTTTAAATGTGTACATGCATGAGAATGTATACTGAAGATATACTGTATGTAATAGAACATATATAATGTCTGTGCCCAAATATGTCAGGAGGTACTTGTGTTAGACTATCAGTATGTGTTACACCCTAAAGCCAACATTTATGTTCAGAGGGGAGGCGGTGAGTTTCTCTAAAGAGCCCATATGTTTCTCGTTTTTCCATACACATTCATGAGGCATTTCTGCATTTTTACAGAGAGGAATCTGAGAGAAAGCAGAGAGGAGGATGGATAGAAGCAAGATAAAAAGAAAAAGTGTATTCCCCGTAGAGATGTCAGATCAGAGAGCTGGCTTGTTTCACAACCAGCCGGGTGAGTATGACTAATATCACAGACCTCACAGAGTTTACCTCTTCCTTTATCTAATTTTCTCGCTTACATTCCCTTGTTCTTTCTTAATCATACAAATACAAAGAATATATTCCCCTCACACGCATAGACATCAGTAGAACATGTCTGACACTTATGTAAACACAGAAACACACATACACTTGAAAACAGACCGCACAAAAAGTTTGGGCAGCTAGCCTGCCCCAAGGACAGAAGAGATGAAAACTAAAACCATACGCAATGAGGGAGCAGGAAGGGGGATGAGTGCAAAGGAAAGAGGGATCGAAAGATGCCGAGAAGGGAAATGAGGGCTGCTTTTATTCAGCAAAATGTCCCAGCAGCCCTTTTTACCAAATCCAAACAGAAGGAAATATGGTATTGGCTTTTGACCAGTTGCTGGAAGTGGGTTATCATTTTGGAAATGCACAATGTATCAGGGGCCGCTGTTGGATTACATACCTCTGACAGTGCAGATGCTTAAGTGTGTGTGCATATGGCAAAGAGAGCCGTCTCTGTTTTACACTCTAACAGGCAACAAATCAGCCAGCAGCCAAATCTATATGTTCTTTATAACCTACACTGTTCTACATCAGCCTGGGTACGTGCATGTGTGTGTGCGCACCTTAGTTAGTGTGTCAGCAGCACAGAGGATCAGAGTGTGAACAAGCAGCAGCTGCTGAAAAGTGAGAGAATGACAAGGTGTTTAAAAAGAGGTAAAGACAGACAGAGACATGGAGACGACAAAGAGTGACTGAGAAAAAAAAGGTGATCACATCTCTGGGGAAAGACAGAAGAAAAGTGAATGAAAGGCAAAGAAAAAGAGGAGATGGGAAGCCTAAAAAAGGGATGGCAGGGAAAACAAGTACGATCTTAAGAACAAAAATAGTATCTTGTAGCCATTCAAGTTTCAAGTTCAAAGACACAAAAACAGAATCTTTTCATTTGAAATTAGCTGAATTGAAAGCTGACACACAGACGCGCAAAAGCATACAAACACATTCCACTACAACTAATTAAGAGCTTTCATGGCTTGATGAAATATGCAGACTTAGAAAAGGGTAGGAAAAAAAAGTGCACATTCTGCATCTCTGAATGTGATGACATTTAAGTGTGTCAGAATTCACAAGGCCAGTTACAAAACTGCAGTCAACTACAGTTTCAAACTGTGTATGATTATAAACAGAGCAGATTGAGCAACTGCTTTGTCAAAGTATTTTAAAAAGTTGCACATTTCTTCAGCCCTGTGTGTCTGTAATTGTGTGTGACTGAGTAGACCCTTCTTTGATTTGATGTTTTTTCATACAGCTTTCTTCCATAAGTGACACCCAGAGTTCAACTCTTTTAATTAAAGATACAATAAAACACAATGGCAATAAATGAGCGGTTCTTTTATTACTCTCTCAATCTTTGTCCATGTGTCTTTATTGGTTAAGACATTGGATTAATGTTATTATTGAGCGGAAATTGTCTTGGGTGTGAATGAAAGTGCTAATCTATGAAATCTTTCTTCTTCATGCTTTACTCTCCAGAACAGATCAGGAGCATGATGACAACCAGCTGGAGTAATTATAGAAACAGTGTTAATCTGCATCAATGTTTGTATCAGGTGAGAGCAGATCTGTCTTCTCTGCCTGAAGGAGTGTTAAGTATAGAAGCTCTATTACTCAATCAATTTTCTTAGAATTGTCATACTCAGTAAAGCACATTTAAATGTTACACAGTTGTTGAATGTGTGTTACTTAAAGGTCTCGTGTTTTCTAGTTTATCAGTGCTACAACGATGTATTGCCACAGTGGACATCAACCAAACTCTCAAACTCTATTTTTACACCCTTTTCACTCACAGAGCCTGAAGCTAAAAATGGAGGCTGTTCAAACATGAAAAGAGCTCAAGTCTGAACTACAAGCGATGAGTGAAACTGTTTAAAATGACTCTTGTGTTAGTATTAGACCCTTGAATGGATTTTAGTACAAACATCATGGTTACTCTGAATGAAAATTCAGCTAAGGGGGCTTACTGTACTTTGTGCTCACAGAGGTATACACAAGAGTACTCAATGTGTCCATTTGTTGATTTTACAACCCCTCAGAAACACAGAGATCCCCACACAAGCAGGTACTGAATAAATTTACCAAACAGCGTCATCCTGCTGTAATCTCCGTTGTGGCAGTTTATCGTGCTTTTTTCAGAACGAGTCGCCTTTATTGGAAATTTGATTGACAGGAAATGAGGACAGAGAGAGAGAGTTGGATGACATGCAGCAACGAGCCCGGGGCGACTGCGTGGAGGTGTCTCAGCATCTCTACATGGGCTGCACATGTACAGAGGCTAATGTTTCTCAAAGTGTTTCCTTGTTTATGTGTGGTCGTTGCTTCCTGACTGGCAACTTGAGTAATGCATGTTCATGAGTCAGCATCTTCCTCTTCACCGCCCCCCTCAGCAAACCTCCAATTCAACCAATCAGATAACACTTTACCAAGATTCTCTCTTCTCAAGAGGAGGCTTCCCACAAGAAAAAGCTCTCCCTTGTTCTGAACTAATTACAAACTATTTGGAGTCATGATATGCGCAAAGCTAATCTCACCTAATGACGAGAAATGATCACGCCGTGTCAACTTCAACCAAACAATTTCCTGATTCTTGTATTTAGTCAAACAAAGATACTCTTATCAAGCATTATTCAAAGCCAAAAGCGCTTTACACATAAAAAGAAAGATAGAGCAGATTATGTTGCCAGAATTTTGGTAATTAATATACTAAACATAAAAAAACTTCTTCTGAATTAGTATATGTCATCACAATCATAAAGATGCGAGTGCGTGGGAGAGGGAGTGCGGAGAGGGAGAACTTAAGGAACTTAGGAACCAAGATAAAAATGTTTTCAAGAGAATTTAATTTCAGGAGAATTTAAACATCTGCGAGTTTATATGTGAGTACAGACTTGAGTAAACCAAGGCAACCAGGTGTGTAAACCCTCTTCTAAACATTCTGAGAACAGGAATAACAGAGAAAAGGAAGAATACATGCAAAACAGTAAGAAGTACAACAAGCGAAGTGACGCGAGGCCAGAAAGCAACATGACAGGGGGGAAAGTTTTCCAGTTGGGACAGATATCCCTGATTTCCCAACTAATTTCCCAAATAATCTACCTGCCATTCCTCTTGTGTGTCTTTGTGGTCCAGATACTACTCATGTTGAAGAGATGTTCATTTTTTACATAGCTCTTCTAATGTGACAAAATGCAAGATTTTATGGTGAAGACCTTGTTTTGACGTTACCATAAGAGTGGATTTAGGTAAAGGCTTAGACAAGCAGTAGTAAGGTGAGCTTTCAAGAAATTGGTGACAGTCAGTGTAATGTCCTCTGAAGTCATGAATAAACCTGTGTGTGTGTTTGTGTTGTTATTGTAGCAGTGTGGAATGTCAAGAATCTCTCTCCCTAAAAGTGTCACTATCATGTCAAGCAGTTTTATCAACATGTCCCATCTTCACCTCCAACCCACCTTCCCTTCATCTTTACCTCCTTCCAACTCTCTCTTCTATCTCTGAACCTGGAGTATCATAACAAAGGGGTCAGAGGTGAAATGTTTTGTAATAATATAGGGAAGGATAGAGGGGGTATTCTACAGTGAAACAAAACTGGAGAATAATAAAAGGACTAGATGGATAGTATAATGACATAACATTCTCTGTTTGCATTAACTATAATATGTGCCTAACAATTTGCTACATTTAACTGATTCCACATATAAAAAGCTGTTTGTAATGAGGGAGAGAACAGATGGATTTTCGCTTTCATTGTTTTTGAGTTTTGCTGATGTTGCTCTCTGTAAGCGCGATATTTTTTTCAAAATTAGAAGAAAAACTGGGACATTAATGGTGCAGTTAAATGAATTTACATGCAGATGTTTGGTGACAACTTCTGCCATACAGTATCTTATTTTAACCTTTTCTACAAGTCTAAAAAAAGCCAATTCTATGTCATTATGGTTATTGAAACTTTGGCCGCCTTGGACTTCGACGAAAAATGTATTTATTTAAAGAAACATGTTAAATGAGCTGTTACTGTAGCGGAGTGGATCCGCTGGTGTTGAAGCTTGATCTAAATTGGGAACTCACTTTTTTTTCACATTACTTTTATAGTCCTTAGATCACAACATTTAAGGATAACCTGAAAGACAGTAACCTATCGGGTGATACTGTCATCCACATTTCATATCTCATTATATGACAAATGGTGAGAAGTGCAGTTGACCAGTTGCCATTTAGCACCAGAAATAGTTCACGCTTCTACGTTGAAATATAAGTTATTATTACCTTTCCTGTTATTTTTTTGAATATGATATAACAGTATTTATTTCTACTGACATTTTCATAAATATACGAATAGGACCATACAGGTTTTCCATTTATAGTAAAGGTCAAAAACAGATACCAAGTGAATGAGTTGGCCTCGGTTCATGTCTTGGCTGTGCTCTGATTGGTGATATGAAGGGGACGATGATGATATTTGTCTTCACACACTTCTTAGACATCAGTAATTGCTTGAACTTTGCCATCCCAACAAAGTGACGGGGTGATACTATTAAAGCATGCCTGCCTGAAAAGTGAGAAGTAGCAAAACAGTGAGTCATTTGTCATCCACTGACAAGCCATGAAGCAGAAGTGAGAGAAGCCTAACATCAACAGTCCTGTGTGGGGTGAAAGGAAGAAGACTGAAAGGAAGGAAAGAAGTGATGGAGACAGGAGATGTGGAAGGAAGGCATGATGGTAGAAAAATATTTGAGAAGGGAAGCCTACAGAGGCAGATAAGAAAAAAAGAACAACAGAGAATGAGGAAATGTTTCAGGAAAAGAGGAGGGGGAAATGAGAAAAAGGAGATAGAAGGAGAACAGATGAAAAACAAAAAATGCAACAAAGTGATAAAGAGATGTAATTAACCAGGGACACGAAAGTGGGAGAGAATTTTATCTTGGCAAAAGTCCCTAAATCCTCCTGTTGACTGACATTGCCTCTTCCTTTAAAATACCTTAATCTGAATAGCTTTTGTCTGCCAATCCAGAGTTTCTGTGGGTTTGTATGCGCACACATGTGTGTATCCTGCAGTAATCCAAGGAGGCTTTGTGCTGCCATAACCAGGTTAAGTCTTTCAGACCTGTATTAAATCCACTTGTTCAACACAATAATGTTCAAGTGGCTCACCTTGAAAACAACAAGTGGAAAAGGAAGGCTAAATATTTCATCATCCTTTTTGAAAAACTGCTCTTGCTGTCCTTCCACCCTAGTTTGTACTCTTTGTTTTGATTTTTCCAAGCATGCATTTCTTAAAAATGCCATCCCATTGAATAGTATTTCAAAATGAAAATGAAAAATATAAACCTGTCATTTCTCATCACAAATGTCTAAACAGTGAAAAAAATAGATAATGGCTAGATCAGTGGCCTGTTTGAATATCTTGACGCAGTATAAATTGATAGTAAAAGCTTTAAGAACAGAGAAAAGAATAAAGGAAGTTTAAAGGTGGCAAAACAAAAATATTGTAAGTTTTTGAAATAAGTAAGTTTAGTTTCTACCCCAACAATCTGTTTATGAACTACATCCACAAAAAATAAGTATGCCTGCTAAAAAGAAGGATATGCCACTTATCCTGACAGGCAATTTATGATAATATGCAGAAATGTGTGCTCTTAGGTATGCATGGTAGGTATCTGGCTAGTATAATATCTTCAATGTCACTTCTGAACTTCTAGTTCAAACATAAATTATCATGGCCATGGATGATACAGAAAATGGGAATTAAAAGTAACACCAACAAAGACAAAGACAGTGATAAAGGTTGTTCAGCAAGAAAACTGCTGAACTGAAAACTTTTCTGACAGCTAATACTTGAAAAGGCCTTCCAAATGATTAAGAAAAAGTTATTTAAAATGGTAGATGGATTAAATCATGATGAACAGCTTCCTACAGCAAGACTACAATGTTAAATAATACTTCAAAATTTAAAAGAGGACTGCAGCTGTCCTTCTTGGCAGCAGGACTGACTGAATGAGTCTTACAGGAAGAGATAAAAGTAATTTCAAAAGACAGATAGTTCAGCTGACCCAGAGAATCGGCCCTATCGGAGCCCCAATGGTCCAATCAACTAATCATAAATTAGTTGTGGCAGGCTGTTATTAACGGGTTCAAACATCCGCCTAGCAACGGAATCTCACTTCAAGCCATGATTGGCGAGACCGCCCTGGGGGCCGTGGTAACGACAGGTCATCTCTGTGACACAGAGCTATGCTGATGCCTATATCAGCTAAGGTTAAAGGTTCGGAGCGAGGGGATAGACCACTCATACAAACTGCATAGCTGAAAAGTGTGTGTGTGTGTGTGTGAACTGTCACATTCAGCTATTCTCATTAACTGAGAATCTGATTTACTATAGGTTTAATTACAGAACTCTGAACACCAATCAATTAAGACCTTGACTTACAACCTTAAAGATCCTTCCACAGCTTAAGGTGTGTGTATGTGTGTGTGTGAATACCTTTAAATCTTTCCTGTTGGTTTGATTATGTGGCATTGTATTAAACAGAGAGACGTGATGTGGTTATTGGCATATACTGGCATCACTAAATGTAGAGGGATTACTGTACAGTACTCTCATTATTAGCATGTGTAACTGGGAATGTGACCACATCCACACTGGTACATAAAAACCATAACAATTACAGGGACAGTTAAGAACTGTCTTTGTAAAGTAATGCACAAATAAATAAGTAAACAATCTGGTTAAACAGATGCAGTCCTATCATCAAACAAGAGGCACTAAAATTCCTAACTGCACTCCCAGAGGATCTTAAACATAATTTTATTTATTCAGATTGAGCTCAAACAAAGGTAGAATAGACTCAATTATTTTTTATTTTTTGCAAAATTCATGTAAATGAAAGGAGTAAACTGAGTTAAAAGTTAACAAACTTGCTCACAAAAAAAATCACAAGATGCTTTCAAGGCATCATTGCAAATAATATATATTCATGTACATTATTTACATACAGCTCATAATGGCATCCTGTAAAGTACCACCCCTACAAGCATCAAAGGGAAATACAACTCATTCAAACATTTCTACATTAGGGCAGTCATTATTTTAAAGGTTTCCTTTAAGAAGCCACAAAATCTTCATGAGGTGGTAGAAGTAGGGGTTGGATGTACGGAAATGCACAGCTATTCATGCGTTCTTGACACCAGCCTTTTCACTTCTGAGTTGTGCTCAGTTAATATCACGATGACACTTTTCCAAAACACTTTCTAGTTTGTTTTTTACGCAGCAACATGAGCTTGTGAGGGTTATAAAACAATCATAGTTAGGTCTAAAATACATTCTTGACAAGAATGTACCCATCACCCTCATGGATGGCACTTTCACGGTTGCCCTGGTTACAAGTAAATGCAACTTAACTTGATTATGGTTAGAAGGTGAAACTACTTTATTGGCAAAAGATTATTACAACAACAAGAGGCAGCATTAATCTACAAACATGAATATAAGCCATTCCAGCCTGCATGAACAAACGTCCCATGGAAAGTTTTTAGGTGGAGTACAGTCTCCAAAAATCTATTTCATCCTTCTTACTGAAGGCTCAGACTTCACTGAAAAAAGGGATTCAGGTGTCTTTACCCTTAGCATTATAATCTCTGCCTCGACCTGAGTAATTTGGCTAAGTTTGTTTTTTCTTTTTAATTCTTCTTTTCCCATCTTTTTCCGTTGATAAAGTTTTGCAGTTCAACTAAAATCTTGGTTTCTATGTTGGCTTTTTAAAAAACGTGCACCATCTAATGGGAGGAATTTGACAATCCTGGACGTGAGACAAACAAATCACTTCTATTCTAATGGAACTAAATCTTCAACTATAAGAGTGTGTCACGAATGGTGAAGGAAGGTAGGACCCGGATGCAGACTTCTCAAATACAAAAAAGGTTTATTCCAAATACAAAAAACAGCAAAAACAGAAAGCGTGGCTGAGCCAGATAATCAAAATTACTTAGTGTTAGTAAAACAAAACAAGACGATGGACAAAGAACAAACAAGACTGTGAAAACTGTGGCTATGAATTAACAAATAAGCTATGACACCGTGAGGCAAAACCAGGCTTAACTTTTCTTGACTGTGACATGAAGGGTAAGTGAGGATTCTGCAAAGACTGGGACTGAACTTGGAAACTAAATGCTGTGGGGAAGTGATTGGTGATGATGTGCAGCTGTGGAACAGAAAACAGGTGACTAGAGTGAACCTAAGTGGCAAAAACATGACAAGAACCCGAAAACAAGAATATTAAAACCTAAACCGTGACAGAGTGTATGACAGAGAGAGGCAAGACAGTAAACCCAGGGAGAGAAACTGGCATCTATCTCACCTAGATTTTTTCTGAAAGTGTGAGTTGTGTCCTCCAGCTTGCTTCATCACCTTCATGTCTGAATTAAACTTAATGTATGACATAATTCCTCTTCGTGAGCTCGATATTTATCTCCTGAAGCTAAATAAGCAAGAGGTAGCCTGTTTGTTCACTCATTGCCTCTCTTTCTTATAGTGAACAAGTCCATCAGGAAGACATATTAGCCTTCACACTCATCTGATAATCAACCAATGGTCCATAATGCAAAACTGCAAGACAATAACTGTTAAATTAAGTCCCACTGTTTCTGATTTAGTTATATATTTACCGGATACCTATATAGCACCATGGTTTGGAGCAGCTAGTTGACAAATAATGAGGTACTTAAATGCACGTAAAGTTTCTTATGATATGAAATTCTGATGAAAACAGACTTTATTAGGAAATTAGGATGGAGTAAGAATAGTAACAGGAAAGTGTACATGGCAAAAAGTAACAACATATCTGTGAATTTGGACTGAGAAATACAGAAATCTGACAAATCTGAAATCTACGGCACTGAGATCAGATAAATACATATTACTTATTATGCCTGACACTGAGTCAACTGCACCTTCATTTTCGTTGCTCTTTTGTAAAAAAGTGAAAATTTTGACAAAAAAAGTGACAAAAAAAGATTTATCTTATTTTATCTTATCCTATATTAGCAAATAAAGGCCTAATTTGATGAACATTTAAACATGATATTAGCACTGGCAGTGAAACAGTGAGTCATTATTTTATAAATCATTTATGTTGCTTGAAATTGCAGATCACACATGGCATAAATTAAATTGACAGAGTCAACCTGCACTGGAAAGGAAAATCATTTAGCCTAAAGCCAAGTTTGCAGAGTGTATTCTCCACAAGCAAAGGTCAGGATGAAACATTTAAGCCAGTGGTTCCAGTGAAAAACAAGAAAATCATGTTTTCTAGTCAACTCACTTGTTAAATATGATGAGTTACAAACCGCATGAACTAAATTTATAGCCACAAGCATGATCCTTTAACCTCTACAAACGTAACTCACTGATAGCTGACCGTAACTAACACATGCTGTTACAAATATATTACTGACCTCCACACACAGAGGGATCTCACAAAATCCTGTTTCACTTTCTTGCGTCTAGCTTCAAATGAAATAATATCTAAAGGAAATCAAGTATTAATTTTACATATGTACAGTATAATTACATGTACAGTTGTATTGAGTTTAACTTGGCCATTTAACTGGACTGCCGTCTGGGTGGGGATGGATGGGGGAGGATTGAGTTATTGAGTGAAGTATGACATATGACACTGTATGATATTGTGGACTGGAGATCAAGGAGATCATTGTATATATAGTAAAGCTGAATTATCTGCACAGATCTTGCCTTTGCTTAATCACTTACTTGAATCAGGATTTTTCTTTTTTTAGAGCAGAGTGACCACAAATGCAAAGTGACTGCAAGTTAGCATAGTCTTAATGGGCTGACTTTCAATCAAAATGTCTATCACATAGCCATCAGCAAAAGAAACAAAAAAAAAAAGGATGTTAATGACAGTCTTTATTGGGAATTCAGCTGTTTTAATAAACAGTTACAGATTACTGATTTTACAAAAAGTTGGAGTTTTGGAGCAACTCATTTGAGTCGAGTTGAGCTCATACGTGCGGGAGTGATTTGACCCCAACCCCATTTTCTGGTTGTGTTATTCCGGTTTTGGTTTTGGTGCATGCAAAGTATTTCACATCCTCCCACAACCATGCATGTCCTTTGATCTGTTTCAATTCAACATATTTATCTCAAAGTGCCTTCTGGGAGCACCAAGCACGAGAAAGTCAAACATGCAAGCATGCACATGATTACTTGCAACAGCACCCTCAAAATCCCTACATACACATAAGACGTTGACTCAGTAAGCAAATACAACTCTTTTCTTGCTCATAGGATAGACTGTGTGAGGCTGTGCACACACAACCATAAATCTCACTATAGATGGAATGTGTGAGGCGAGGCACTGACACCTAGCCAGCAGAGATGACCCAATGCAGGTGGATTCTTGGATACATGAGAAAAAGAAAAAACCCGCACAACAGCAGAATAACAAAATCCTTTCCCTCCCTCTTCACCATGCAACAGTGGAAAATAAGATGAGGGCTCCTTTTGTGAGTAGAGGGGTTCACTGGGTGACGTGACTGAGTAACATTTCACTTTCAGACAGTTCAGATTTCACTCCCTGTACCAAACCGAGTTTAACTGCTCACTGGAAATGATTTCTGTCTTTGGACAAACAGAGAATTATCACTTGAATATTCAACTCCCTGCAGCTTTCCAAAGTTTTATATCGAGTTTCAGGTCAATATTTAGCGGTCTGGCCCGTGTTTACATTTTGTTCACTCCGACCACTTTCAAAGAGTTGCTTCAAACACAGCAGAGACTGTAGCTCTGTCACTTTCCAGAGCAGTGTAAATAGTGGAGAATTTACTAAATAAAGGGACAGATATTTCCCTCAAGAGACGAAAATAGATATGACCAGAAGCTTGACTGCAAACAGATGATGATGATGGATTTGTAAATTAGCTTAAAATATGCACTTAAAAGATATGTCAGCGCTCTGCTTTCTTCTTCACCCTTCCTTGATGGGTAAAATGTATTATTGCAGCTTTAATGAGTAAAGATATCAATGTTTAGTCAGAACGCCGTAGCAAGAATAGATATAAATATGCCTTCAACTTATTATAGCAATCTACTTCAAAGACAACCCACAACTTGGGTCGGAGCTATAATGGTGCATAATGGTGACAAACTCACTGAAAAACCGACGACAGGTTTGTAGCACTCGATTCAAAATAATCTGTTCACATCTAGTTACTAATATTGTTCAACATGGTCTCTTCCTTTTAACCATTTAACATATATATGTTCTTATGTTATTTAGGAGGCAAATATCAATAATATTTAGTTCCACCAGTTAAATATCCATTTTGTGTCTTGTTTCCATACTTTTCATGAAATTCACCTGACAGCAAGAGGGAAATGTTGCCAAAGAACACAAAGTCGGACAGGAACGTAGTGGATGGGGCTGTAAAGCGTAAAATGATAGGCATTAGTGGGATTCCTCTCAAGTGTTTTAGTTTTCTTGAGTATGCATGCGTGGTTGATGGTTATGTGATTGTGTGCGAGAGGTAGTCACTATTTGAAATCTCTCACTCGGAGGCAAATTCAACAAGACTCAACCTTACTAATGTATAATCAGTTCAGGTTCTCTATAAGATTCCATAAACACCTTTTTAAAAATGCCCCTGTCTCAAGCTATTATTCATATCATGCTCATTCCTAAATGGGCAAGACCAGCTGATTATTAGTTTCAATGTCACAGTTCAGAGTCTAGACTCTTTTTATTTCTTTAAAGCCATTTTACCTGACACTTATAAATTGTATTCTTTGCTTGCATGTCTCTAAATCTTCCATCGCTGTACTGACTAACTTCTCTTCATTCTTGTATGCACATACTGACATAAGAAGGTTACAGACATACAGATGTGTGCCCACAAAAAGAAGACAAAACACACACCCACATTCAGAGAGATGCTTTCAGACAGTGCAGTTATTGACAGAAGGCACCTGTTAGCTCTTAATGAATAGACTGACAGACAGATGGACTGAGGGGGAACCATGAAGGAGGAAACGGAAATGAGCAACACCCCCCGTTTATTTGATTTACTCTGTGCTCTTCTGTCTACTCTCTGTCAAGTTTCCATGCAGTTTTCTTCTTTTCAATCATCCCATTCTTTATTGCTTTTTCAAACTTTTTGCTGATGTACAAAATGTTGCAACAAATAAAAACAGGACTTACACGAGGAAATCAATCTGTTTAGGGAGGTAACTGATTTCTCGGTTCTTTGTTAGTTTTTCTACGAGTAATTTATTAGTTTCCAATGCATGCAATAAATGATTTTTAAACATGAAATGCATGTACTGTTAAACATCTAAACTATAAAACAATCATGATTTTGAAAACACATTGTCAAAATGAGGACAGATTAAATACATGCGCTACTCATTTTCTAATTGTCATTGTCCTTTATTGTTACCATGAAAAATCCAGATTAAATAATACTTTTTCAATCATTTCTTCAACTAAATTATTCAGTAATGTAACGTTCAATCTAGATAATTTTTTAATATCTGTTAAGGTGTTTTTATTTATCACAATATCCTTCTATCTCTTGAACTTTCTTACCCTCTTTACAGACCTCTTCTTTGTCCACTAGCCTCCCTCCCCCAACCAAACCAGTAAGGAATGCTGCTGATGAGGTTTTCTAAGACTGAATGTTTGTGTGTGTGTGTGTCCGTGTGTGCATGCGTTTGCATGTAGAAAACATTCCTACCCCCCGTTATGCAGGGGTGCACACCTGCAGGGCACCTGAGGTCACAAGGTCTCACACACAAACACACACATATACACACACAAAAACTTTCATTTTGTGGGATATGCATGACTGGGCACCAACTACCTGTTGCTCTGCTATCCTCTACCTGAAAAAAATACACCCTGTTCCTCCAGTCCCGCAACTTCTATTTTTATAAAATAGAAGCCGAAAGTAAGTGGAGAGTCAATAGACTACACACATACTTCTTCTCTTTCTTTCTGTCTTCCTTCCCTCCTTCTAGTCTTTCTCTACCACCCAGAGTGCAACTGGTGAGAAAGTCATTAGCGATAGTAGTTTGTACTGAGATTAGGAAACTAAGCTGGTAAATACCGTAAAGCTTTCAGCTGGCAGCCAGTAAACGAAGGGAGAGGAACAGACAATGAAACTGGTCGACGCTGAGGGGTAGACAAGGAGAGAGTGAGAAAGAGGGGGGCAGGAGACAGAAAGAAGGTGAAAGAAAGAAAAACAGATGGAAAGTAAAAATAAGAGCAGGTCAGTAGAAAAAAAAGCAGCTTCCCCTTGTTGCTCATTAAAAGTTGAGGGAACTCAAACAGAGTTGGTGGCAGCTTGTAGTCCTTCTGTTGAAAACCAAACACAGCCACAGAGCGAATGGGGGGCAAAGAGAAAAGAAGAATGACAGAGAATGGAAGTACTTTTCCCAGTCGTTTAGCAGTCGTGTAGTTGTCCGTCTTTAGAGAAGCTTAGAGAGGACAGCCATTCACTCTTGGCCTGATGGACACAGCTGCTACCCAGTTAAGGCACAGTTACGGCACACACACAGATTAGTTAGTAAAAAAGCCACATACAGAATCAGACATTTTTAACTTGATTTACGTTATGTTAGATATTTGAATCATATTATATTAGGAAAGCTAAACTAGAATTAGAAAAACAACATGTTTTTACAAGGTCAACTAGGACAATAAATAAGCCTTAACATAGAACTATTTAAAATGTTCAGAAATATCAAAGAAAGCAAAGATCTACCAAACCAGCATTTTCTCAGCTGTCATTACAACTTGCACTGTCTTCATCAACGCTGTAAAGAGTATAAAACTGTCCCATGATCACTGCATTTCAACACACATTGACATGTTTGAAATGAAAAATTGTGAATGTGGGACCAAAGCTCTTTGGTAACTGACCAATGACAAGGAATTGCCTGGAGACAAAGAGCCATCTATGCATGCAGGGATGTGGGTTTGGTGGGTGTGAAAGGCAGAAACAATAAAAAGGAAGGGAGTCAAATTAAAATGAGGCCTCCAGGCGAAATGAAGTAGACTTGGGTTGAAAGCTTTTAAGCAAACTGATGAACAAGACAGGACTGGACTCAATATTTAGACAGAGACAGACAGATAATGTCCATATAATCATTTCTTTCTGTCATTCTTTTTAGGAGAAAAGGTACAGGAGCAGTTTTTAGTTTTCTTTTCCCAGGACCTGAGTAGGACCTGAGTGGCCAAGCACAATGCAATTGTGTGATTAACCTGCATCAATTTGACTGATCAACTTAAAAAATAGCAACAAAAGGGCCATGGTGATATGCAATTAAGTCTGATGTCAGATACTGTAAAGTGCTGCCTGAGCAAACAGTCACATCCATTACGATTAACAGAGTCAAAGATCTTAGTTTACCCAATTATATTCATTAGCCCTAAAAACAGGCAGGTTTAATGGGCTAGTTGAAGAGGAAGGACTTTGTTGTGTTGTATGGAGTGAAAGTGTATTTATTCCACTACAATTTTCAAGCATAGTGTCAAGCTGGGCTGTGGTTTTCACTGAAAATATCCTCCACTTTTGCTAATGTCTTGTTTGGATCATTTTCATAGTGCTTCAGTGGAAAATGTTTGAACCAGCTTAGAATGTAAACGCACAGCTTTAAATATAAGAAAAAGAGGAATGAGTATATTACAGCATGATATAGGTAATGTATCAACTATATAATGTAAAGCATTGAGTAAATGTAGCTGGAAAAGAATGTGAAAGTTCAAATTAACAAGTTATTGTTTACAATATCATGTTTCTCACTTTCGAGCTCACGCTCGTTTCAGTTCATGTTTCAGTCTGTACCGCTCAGGCTCCATCTGTGAATTTGCAAAACAGTTTTAGGAAGGCTGATTTCCTTCTGCAGAATTTGAGCTTGGACTCTTTGGTCTCAGGTCTTTGATGCAGGATGCTAACAGCATACACACATCTTTATTGTTCTTCATCAAAAGTAAATATCTACTATGTGAGCATGAAGCATCACATTTACAGATTATGAAAACTCGAATGCATCATTTCTTTTTTTGACTTATTTCAGCTTAAACTACTCAGTAGCTGGTAGTGTGTGTGTGTGTGTGTGTGTGTAGCAGACAGCAAAAATCGGAAGCTGTGGGCAATAGGCTCCTCTCTGTACTCTTTATACTCTCTGTACTTTCTACTATGTGGTTTGGGTCTGTGTGAGTGTGTGTATCGCTCTGATCATGGGTGAGTAAAAGGGCAAGCGCATGATGAGCCCGCCTGTGAGTGTGTGCATGCACATATCCTTTGCCTTCAGATCATATGAGCGTGGGAGGTTTAAAAATGCTACATCAAGCCAGAAACACAAGCCAAAATGTGTGTGCCTGTGTGTGTGTGTGTGTGTGTGCGCATATAGATTTCCCAACCCACCTATTTACAGCTAAAGGAAAACTATGATTAGAGAGAATGAAGACAGAGCAAAAAAAAGAGAGAGATGGAGAAAGGAGGAAGACAGAAAACTCTCTCCATCTGGTCCAGCGGTGAGCCTGCCAGAACACACACAAACAGACAAACACACACACACAGAGGCACAAACACACCGATGCAAACAGTGTTATTTTCTTGTTTTGTTCTATTCTGATTCCAGAGTCATAAACAATACCTCACAAACCAACATCCTCACAACATCAGTGTGCACCCAGATGTGCACCCAGGCACACATATGCATACAAAACACATGTGTCAGTGTGAGACAGATACACTGACTGATAGACAGACAGCCTGACAGACAGAAAGACTTACAGATAGACAGAAATTGTCTCTTGCTAAAACAACCATAGTGGTTTTTCAAATTGTGGCCTTAAACTGAGAATCAGACTCCCACACTGCCTCAGAAAGTGCAGTTTTGTTGGGTTTAAGGATTGGGTTACACACACAGATACACCAAGACGTTGACATATATATACATTCAGTGTTTTTTGGGCTTTTCTTTTTTTTTACAAACTTCATACTGACTTGATCAATGTAGAGGTTTCTGATCTCCTTTTCCCGCTACATAACAGTTTTTTCTTCTTGCTTATAAAGACAAAGAGTTTTATACTACAGTTGGACAGATAATGGTTCTGCAAAGAATAATTTCATCAAACTGCAACCTAATTATCAAATTAAATAGATAATTTACTTTAGAGAAAGGAAAACGCCCCAAAATAGTAACTGTAACTAAATCCCAATCCCAATCCCTCGCCCTTGGCCCTTACCCTACATTTAGCTGAAGTAAGGTTCCCTTTTTATTCAGGGATCAAGGAGTTTAGGTCATTTAGCCTTTTAA
This sequence comes from Leuresthes tenuis, assembly GCF_036924035.1. Taxonomy (NCBI): domain Eukaryota; kingdom Metazoa; phylum Chordata; class Actinopteri; order Atheriniformes; family Atherinopsidae; genus Leuresthes; species Leuresthes tenuis. The sequence goes on along the minus strand of NW_027325365.1, from coordinate 8,871,246 downwards.
CAGCAGCTTTGGGGGCCATTTGGTTAACAAAATGACCACTACTCCAAGAGAAAGCCAAGTCAGGAAAAATATTTATCTTTACATATTGCTTAAAGGCTTTAAAATAAAATTCTACCCACTGTAGATTAGGGTATTGATATTATTCTCCATATCTGCTTTATAACTCAATCAGCTGCATGAATATGCTAATACTGGCCCTTTTAAATAAGCTTACCAGACGTGTTCTGTTAGCGGGACTAAGAGTCTCATGCTGTGCTGTTAATGTACTGGTCAGCCACTGGGAAAAGTGCTCAATTTGTTTCTAACAGCTTTAAATGACTTGAAAAAAATGACAATGAATCTTTGATGGCAGAATCAAACCAGAGAAAACATTAGTCAAGAGCAATTATAATGCATTAAATAGATGTGGACAGCACATACACAGAAAACCTTTCTGATGGATAAGCACAAAAACACACACAAAACCTGAATACACACACGGGCAGACACATACACAGGCGAATGCGCACACATATACAGTGACCACAATGTTGCTCTGTCAGGCACCACAGAAATGAGAGAGGTCATCTGATGAAAGACAGGAGGATAACTGATGATATTTCTGGGCTGATGCCTCTTACACAATAAAACAGATTTCACATCTGTTATGTCAATGGGTTCGGACAATTGACTTGAGATTTGGGAGGAGGAACTTCTATAGGTGACAGCAATACAAGTTGGTGCAACTTTTGGAGCAACTAAAGGGTGCCAACATTGTGCAAAAATTTTACCCTAATCAAAGTCAAGCTAATTTGACAGGATGAAAAAATAATCAAATGAGAGATTCTAATGAGTTACAAATATATAGATAAAAATAATGTAAATAATTATCGTAATCTTTCACTACAGTGCTGAAAAGGGTTATCACGTCCTTTTTTTCCATGAATAACACATGCTTCCAACCGTTGCTTGATCAAAGACAGCGACCTCTGCATATGTCCACAAATCCAAACCCAATGAAAAATCAAAAAGGAAAGGATAGGCAGACCAAAGAAAGAGAGAAATAAAAAAAAGATAAAAGTGGAGGAAGACTGCAAAGCCTCGCCCTTTACAGTTAATACTGGGGGCTCAGGGAAGGGACAGAGAGACACAAAGGAAGAAAAAGTGAGGAAGATTCTCCTGGGATGCAAATTCAGCTTCTACAAAGGCTTTTAAATATCACCAAAAAGGTTTCACATGCATTCCAGGCTATGTTTTTTTTTCAATATGAGATATGTAAACTTGAAGAAAGAAGGGTACATGGCTACCACTTTCTTGATTTATTTCAACCAATAAAGAGTAAAAAAATAATAATAATGATAATAAAAAACACATATAAGAAGACAAGAGGAGCCAAGGCAAGGGAAACAGGACAGAAAACAGATGGAGCAATATTCTCTTGCGGTCTTCATCGGCACATAGGTTAATTCTATTATTGCAGGTCTGCAGAGTGGAAAGAGTACGAGTGATGCTTTATATTGAAAACAAATGTCAGAAGAAATGAATTTCTGGCTGTCTGTGGAGAGTAGATGGGACAGGAAATAGAACAGAGTATACTCTGTTAACTATTCCACTGAAAAGATACAAACAGTCTGAAGTAGGTGATCTAGAGATAGAAGAAGAACATTTATGTATTAGAAATATTTCTACAATACTTGCTTTGTCTTGCAAAGAGAAAAAGAATAAGGTAAGGTGGCAAAAACCATACCTCACAATTTGCCAAGAAAAGAAGTCAAAATACCTCTTTCTCTGCCAAATCAAATAAAAAAATAAGGGCAAAGAAATTTAAAGGAAATGTGCTATTCTTGCATTATAACAACCAAGTTTGTAGCAAAGACTGGAAAAGTGCAAGAAAATGTCTTCAGGTTAACTGCTCAGTGCATTGAGGTTGATATTACTCCGAAGAGACTTTCATTTACAGAGCTTGTTCACTTACCAAGCCATTGCAGTTGGATTGGATGACGCAACCAACAATTGTCCTTCTCAGAAGGGCAATTTGCAAGACAATTTGCATCTTCAATTAGTGTTTCATCCATAAGACTAAGCAAACAAGTTGTGAAAATGCAACTTCAATTTATCTTAAGGTCTGTACAGTTCCAACAATACATTTTTGATCTATTAAAGATAATTTGTTGGTCTCTTCTCTGTGATAATATATTTATTATTACGCAAACTGCCATTAAGTATGTAGATGGGAACAATATCACGACATAATCATTATATCTTTGAAACAAATTGAAAAACAATCATTTGTCCTCGTGATCACTTTGTACCACCATATTAGATCATGATCACAAATCAAAACGTAATTTTTCATTAATAAAAAGTTGTGTTCAAGAAAATAACTCAAAAGCATCTACTGCTTCCAAGCTCAATGTAAGTGCAATTTTAGAGGCATACATGAACACCTTGTTATTACTTCAATGGGTAATTCTTAAGCACGATTGAGGAAATGGATAGTTTAAACTTGGTGAAAACATTTCATTGAAGTAACTTGAGAAGGAAAACGAGGGAGAGATGGAGGAGATTGGTGGAAAGATAAGGAAGGTGGAAAAGCACAGTTTGATTTGATTGATTTGGGATTTGAAACGACAGCCGAATGGCTGTTTCAAGGTTCAGAAATTATGCTGTAAAACTTGTTTAAGCACACAAAGCTGTCGATTCAGTTAAGTCCATAAGGGACTTGGGTTTGCATGTGCACAAGCATGTTAAAAGTAAACAACCTGACAGGTCTGGAAGAGCACTTACACAAAATGGTGTAACAGCAACAGCAAACTGCAGCCTTGACCTATCACATACACACGCACCGGTCTTTCTCATCCTTATATGGTACACAGATAAACAGACCTTAATGGCATTTTGGGTCAGTACTGAAAGCGAGACATCATGGGAGTCGCTAGTTACCTTTCTGGCGTCTGCACTGCTGCCTGCTCTTGACCTTTAACCCCACAGACATGTCCATTTCTAAAGAACACCGCGCTCTCTAATGCTTCATCAGGTCGAGTCAGTCTCCATACAGGGCAGTGTAGAAGTTATGTTGTACAGAACAACACTGATAAGTATGTGAATAAGTGAGAAGGTCACTGCTCTGACCTTTCCTTCAGTTCGAAGAAACAGTTGAATCTGACAAAATCTCTCATACAGAAATACAATCCAAGACTACTTTCTGAAAAGGTCAAACCCCTGTGCTGGAAAAATAACAGAAGTCTCGCTGGTCTTCAAACTGAGAGACAATGGCAGCACACCTGCACTGACCCATTTATGGCTGACCAAAACCATCAAAAGCAATAGTCAAAAAAGATCAGTATCAGTGTACCTGTTTAGAAACCTCTGGAAAAATGTTTAAGTAAATTGTAGTTTTAGTTGTAAGGAAAGCATCAGGAAACAATTAAGCTTGTGCCCTCACATACTAAACAATTAGTGGTAGAAACTGATTCTTAAATAATTTAACTTCTAAAGAAATATAAAACAGGTAAGGATGCAAAAGAGGATGCAAATTCTCGACATTTGAAGTACATCTTACCTAAAATTTGATGCAAACTTCCTTGTTTTCTAAAAAAGCTTTACCATCCTCTCCTTGAGTATTATCAGAAAAATATACAAATAAACAAGCAGTAACTGTTCTGTATCTGATAAACATGACTGCACTGTCATGGCAACTGTTTCCACAGCAGAGATTGTCAGAGTTGTGATTAGGCCAATTAGACTGAAGGCTAATTAAGGGATGCATTTAAAGCTGTGTTAATTAGTGGCTTCACTCGCTAACTCACACACACATTCACACTCACACAGTTTCTATCACTTTAGTGAACCTTACACAAGCATACATGAGTTTATACTAACTTTAAACCAAGCATTCATAATCAAATTTAATGAGTTGTGTTGTAGGAACTTTGTACCCCAGAGGAGGAGAAAATAATTACACACAAACATGGACACGTGTCTGTTTTTATATTCCAGACTTAGCTAGCTCCATACCCTAAGTTTACTGATCGTTATCAAATGCTTAACCACTACCTACAACCTAACCCAAACTCTAACCTTAACATTATCTTAACCCTGAAATGAACTCATAACTGAAAAAAAGCTGTCTTGACCTTTAAGGACTTCAATCTGGTCCCCACAGAGATGGGAGGTCCCCATTGATTTGAATGCATTCAAATTAAAGTCCCCACATGGACATAAAAGCAAAACAAGCACACACATAGTTCAATAAGACAGGAAGTCTGTACTTGTCTTTGCATGGCTGCTTTTCACTGACCCATTGAAGACAGCAAGGAACTCCCACAACTCTACAGTCAGGTGTGGGTGATGTGCGTGCATTAATGCACATCAGGGTATATATTCCAATGAAAAGCAGTGTGTGTGCTCTACACAAATATCTACATGTCTCCTCACCTAGAAGGGTCTTGCTTCCGCTTGCAAGTACGAGGCCCATCCTCCCTGTTCAGTTTTCACTCAGCAGATTTCACTTATAAGGCTCCTTGAAGAGTCTTTCATCTTACAGGCTTTTCCGGAAAGACAAAGTAGTCTATTTACCAGCGGAGCACCGCTAAAAAGCTGAAACTGCTATTATTACTACATCAACCTCCTGAATTAGACTAGTGATTTATAGAGGGGCTATGAGTGTGTTTATAATGTGTCTGCAGTGTAAATGTGTGTGTGTGTGTGTGTGGTGGAGGTGACTGAGAGAAGTACAAAGAGAAGGAAACACTTTAGAGAAAAAGAGGGATTATCAGTGGAAAAGAGAGACCTTCCTTTTATTGCCCATTAAGTGCTTTAAACCTCAAAGTGAAGCATTTAGCTTTAAGTCTTTCTTTGTTCAAGTTCAGAGATATTTTCTGTAATTTGTTGCTATAGTTATCTCAGCATTTCAAACAGAAAGAGTGGTTTACAGTGCAAGTTCAATCATGGTCATCAGCAGAAACTATACCAATAAGATTAATGAAAAAAATTGCATTGTTTCTGTGTCTACATATCAAAAACTTTTTTTTTTTTTTCAAATGAGTAGGAAGAGCTGGTATTTTTGATATGTGCTTTTTCCAGACACTTCCTTTGAAAATTATGAAAAAATATTAATTGTTCCATTCAAACCTCCTTTATAATTCCCAATAGTTACAAATGGTCTCTGTGGATAACTAAATGTTACTTATTATAAAGGGACAGACTGTTAACAGATAAGAGCTCATTACCCAAAAGGAGACATGGCAACATTTTCATATCTGACACAAATGAGCATGATTTTTCTACCTACACTTTCAGTTTGGAACAGACACATTGAAAGGGCAGACATACTTTGAACAACGCAAGCACTCATAAGGCTTGCTGACAGAGCTGAGCTGCTGTTGCAGACACAGAGTCAACCTCTTGAACAGGGCAGACACACAGACGATGGATTGGAAGGAACTCCAATTATCCCAAAAATCCCAAAGAAGACAACTGAGAGGATTGTGTCTGTGCTGGCGTGTAGAAGAAGTTCTGAAAGAAATGTGAGCTGTAAGAGATGTCAACATTCAGACTGAAGATAAAAAAAACAATAAGTTCATGGAACATTTCTCAAATTAAGACATGTTTCACTGGAAGTCATACCCATGATCCCATGATAAACCATTAGTTTAAAGGTAATACTTTCAGCCCACATGCTTTTCTGAGTGCGAGTATTTCCATCACGATCTTTTACTTTGAACTTTGACTTCAAATGTCAGGACAACATATTGTAGTTCAGGAGGTGCCCCACACCTCTTTAGGATGAAGGCCATTGGTTGAGAATATTTCTTGAAACAAATGGAGGAGAGTAAAAACAGAAGAGAAAACAGAAGAGGACATAAGTTATGTTGGTGTTTGTTGACTTACTTCCTCTGTTTCTCATTCTCATTTCTTTCTATTCTCCCTACGTCCTGCCACCTTTCTTTTAGTGCTCTCTCCTTGCTTATCTCTCACTCTGCTGCTTTCATTCTGGTTTTCTTCTGCATGCATGCGTACAATCATCCTCCCATATCTCATCGTGTTCAGACAAACTGCCAGTTAGACCTCAGTTGAAAAGAAAAATAGTTCAAGAAGACACTAATGGTAGATGACTAATGACCAAAAGTCCCAATTTGCATGCATTACACAAAATTTTACACTATATACTTTATTTATAGCTCTGTCACTTGTACCTAACAATATAAAAAAATAATTAGAAGTGAGTCAGTAGAATGAGCAGCTATGAGTTTTAGTGAAAAACCTAAATTTCTCTTCAATATATATATATATAAAAAAATTAATAATACAGCTTGAAGGAAAACAAAAACAACCCCTCTAAAAAAGAATGATCATTATGATGAACCAAGTAACTGATGATGACAACTGTGCTCACACACACTGGTATGTTGTTCAGTACTAAGACACCAAACGACTCCAGAAAATGTTTCTGGCCAACCAGAGGCCTGTAATTATCCACACTGATATATTTTAGATGATGAGAATGGAACGCACACATGAAGAAAGTGCTGTATACACACATACTCATAGACACACATGTCTGCTACTCCAGACTTGGCAAGGATTTTCAAAGAAAAGTGCCACAAAGTGTGCATCTGTGTGTTTAAAGACTTATTCCCGTCATTTAAAACATAATCCATACATGAGTGTGGTAGGTCCGTAATGTTCCAGGAAGGAATGTGTGTGTGTGTGTGTGTGACTGTGAGTGTTAACGAGAAAGAGCTAATTAAAATCAGAACAGCTTCAGAGCAAAGCCATGATCGCCCTCCATGACAGTCCTGCGTGTCATCATAAATGCTGAATACAAGAGAGATGAGGCACATACATACACACAGTACAAAAACACGAAAAATTTGATGCAGACAAATGTATACTCATTCAAATGTCTGGCATCTTTGTGGTATCTCAAAGCCAACATTTCTGAATTCTTCCTGCCTCTATGCTTCCCACGATTCTTTGTGTTTCTGAGTCTCTGACGTCAGTGACGCCTCTTTCTGTTCTTGTCTGATTGTCATGTTGTTGACCTCCATCATACAACAATGACAATCTGTTCTGAGTGTTCTGGAGTTCTTTAATTTTTCATCATTTGTGACTTAACACTTGGTCAAAGAGAAGTTAGCATTGGTGAAGCAGCAATATGGCATGAACAACACCCAAATCAAAAAGCCTAAAGTTGTCAAGTTTAAAGCTTTATGTTTCAAGTTTTTTTCTTTATGTTGAGTTAGAATCAGAAGATATACAGATAACTAATTTGTCTTGGGATAGGAAGAAAATTAAGATAAAAACCTAATCTAAGAATAACAAAAATGTTTACAAAATAGCCTATTAGAAATATCAAAAGTAAAGTCTCATATGTATTAATAAAGACTATATCATTTAGGGGCTATACAGATTGTATAAGTTGGAAAATGAGTCAACTTTAAGTCCTATTCAGAGATGCTGATCATTAAGTTACACATAAAAGATCCAATACTGCCTTTAGCCATTTGAACAAGTCACTTTAAAAGGATTTAAGGTATTTAAAGAAACTGATTGTTTTCCTTACAATTTTCATTGAGTTGTTGAATATTCTGTGACAGTTCTACGGGTTTGTTTTGTTTTCTGTTTAATCTGCTTTTGTTCCTCACTTCTGCTTGTTTTATTTCTTCCTTTTGACTAGTTTCTGCCTCATACACCTGCAATCATTTATACCTCTTTTCAAGCAAAGCAAAGCACAATAAAGCCACATAATCAATCTTCTGCAATACACAACTGAACCTCAACTTATCATTAATATCATTCTAAATTTGTCAGCGCACGTAGGCAGTTTATTTTCCAGACATTACACTGTCCATCTCTTTTCCTGGCAAGCGGATGTCTTAATATCACCAGTCTAGTTCATGAATGCCGTTTTAAATTACAGATGGAGTTTGTGAATGCTTTTTGCAACACCATATCCCAACTCAGACCAGTATTTATGTATGGCTCTGCAAAGGGCATTTATACACTCTGTTTTGAGAGGGATCTACAAGCTTCAGCTGGCAACATTAAAACGTTTTGAAATGTTTGTTAATGTAGCTGTGAGTCGCAGCTTGAAAATTCAGCTGAGTACTGTAAATGCCACTCTCTGTGGAGCGTTGGGCATCATTAAAAAAGCAATTGGCAATACCAAAACATTAAACAGTTGGAAATTGAGAGTAACACTGAGCTAAAAAAGAGTTTCACACTGATTTAGATCACCATTAACTGAATAAAATATGATTTTGTGTTCTTCAGGAAAAAAGCTTCAACACATAGTCTGCAAAGAGCTTACAAGACAATTACAAGTCTTTCGCCTATTAACACATTGCTTACTCATTGGAGAGAAAATAAACCCCTCTGCAGACATAACACATACAAACATAACTTAAAGTTTATCCCCTACAACACTGTCTGGACACCTTTAATAAAACAATATGACCACATGCACTGCACACTCCAGATGACGTACGTTCATATGTTCCCCCGTCTGGCTTGGTGTATTTTTAGGCGCTCGTGCATGAGTGTGTTTGCTCATCTTAATAACATTACAAAGATGGTCTGATGAAAGCCACATGTCTGTGACTCAGACTTGATTCACTCAAAGAAAATATGAAAGAAATGCCAAATATGCCAGAGAGAGGGCAAAAATGACAAAGTGGAAGGAGAACGAAAGAGAAAGACACCAAACCAGCTGCCAGTTACAAAAGCATGGTACAAAAACCTAATTGCTGATAGTAGATCTCAACTGAATAAGTAATCTCACAAACTAAAGTAAAACACAAGATTTTCTAGCTTTCATTTTCTGCTTTAAACAATGCCTATTCTTATTTAACAGGATTATTTAACAGGATTTGCATTATTATGCTGCTGCACACTGATGTAAGCTGACTTTTTGAAGTTGGAAAAGAATGTTTATGAATGAGACAGATAAATTAACAAGTTTGGTTGATCTCCAGCTGGCACAGGACACTGAAGCATAACACACTCTAACACACAGAAATGCATGCCAGCAGGATCATTGAGCACCTTCTCAGTCAGGTGATATGCGTTTATATGCATGCGTGTATAAGAGTGTCGTTTTATGTAGACATGTTCATGCCCTTATCAGGCAACAGCTCATCAGCAGTATGTCCAAGACCCTGTAAAGAACAGATGTTGTGTCTGCTGCAAAGAGAATTCTTTCACAAGATTCGTTTGCTTCCCAAACAGTTGCATAAAACATTTTGACATTTTGATCGTGAACAGTTGGGTTGTTAGGTTGATCCTTTTTAATTTTCCTCCAAGGCTATCAACAGACTGTCACAGTTACATCATTATCTTGCTGAACACATACAACCAAAACCCTCTGGACTTTATGTATAAATGACCATTATGAGCTTTCAAACTTCAAAAGTGATTTGTGACAACCAGCATCATTTCAAATTATAAGATGAAACTGCCAACCCTGCCTTGTGATGGTCACACATGTCCTTATTCCACACAACATTTTTAGGTACAACAGAGTCCTTTTGGTTGGACGAATCTTTCAGAAAAAGAGGATTTGAAACAGTGTCAGCTGGGCAGTGGAAACACAGCAAAGAAGCAGCCAGTGACATCATGTCTTAAATGACCACATGAAAGTGGCCACCATGCAGTGGGTGGTGTGGACTTCAGTAGCTCTTTGCACCACTTGATGCCTGTGACCGTTTATTTAGCCTGGTCTCCAGCTGACTTAAACTGTTGCTGACATTTATTTGCTCTTCTTCTCTTAGGTTCTTGATCTTTTCCTTTCTGTCCGTGTCTCACAAGCTTGCTCTGTGATGCTCCTCAACACCATGTGTTCATCCAATACATTCTCCATCTAACTTACAATGACATGATTATTTGCTCTTGTCTATGTGTTTCTAGCTTTGACTTGCTTTCTTTGATTTTTTCCTGTAGGGACAGTGCAGTCTCATTCCAGAACATGCAATAGCTAAGTCTATTCACAGCTCAAAATATAGTTTTACGATAAACCCTCAAAAACTGAAAAATGTATATGTGAAGCCTCAAAAATTGCTACAAGTCTAGATTTCCCCTGAAAAAAGTATGACATGCCTATGCAGAAACGTAGCTGTTATTTATGGTTTAGTTAAATTTAGGTATAAAATTAAGGTAAAAGATATGGAATCATGTCATGTCAGTGCTGCTCAATACAAAAGTCTTTCTTCAGAGCCTTTATTTGCGGCACTACTACATTTCAGAGCTATGGACAAATGTAACCATTGCATGTCCTGGACATTGGGTTCTGGTATTTATGTGGCTCTTAATTTGACATGTACCACACACTCAAACATTGGTGCAAATCAAACAAACTCTTTCATGGTACTGGCACTCTATGATGGCAGCAGCTTCCCCCAGCAGATATTGCCATCTGCAACATACATGCTTAGAAGTGGTCCTTAAATAATCCCAATGCCTCTGAGCATCTGTTGGAAGAGTCACAAGCCCCTGAGTCTCCATCTTGCAACAAACAGGACCCAATGGATCCACAACCAAAATTCCCAGGCCAGACACCACACAACACTCAGATTTCCAAGTTTCCAAGATTTCCAGATTTCCAACTCCAAACACAGGCTAAGTAACAAGGCTGTAACAATCTCTCTGATGTCTGACTATTCTGACTTCTAAGTGATCAGTCAGATATTAGAAATTTAGCAAAGTATTATTACATTTAACTTTTAATTAATTTACAGTTATTCCTAATTTATGTAATTTGTGGATATATCTGATAATTACTAAACAGTGAGAGAATGTGATCTTCGTCATTCCATCATCACCAGATCTCTGTTAACTGACTGATAAAAGCACCTCATTTTTTTCTTGCTACTTTAGCAACTGCTAGAATTTCTCTGTTGTTCATCTTGTTTCTTTTTATTTTTCTCCACTGCTATTTTTCCTGTCCAAACTAATCTCTTTCCTCAATCTTCTCTTTTCCTCCCTTTGTATCTGTTTTGATCATTTTTCCTCACTCTCCCTCTTTTGGAATGTCTTTCCTTCTCCAAAGTTTATTTCTCTTTTGTCAGTATTGGTAACAGCAGCCAGTAGTTTATTGATGTTCAGTGGTGGAAACTAATCTTTCCATACATCAAACATCCCTTTGCCATCTACATCATCTCCTGCTGATAGTTGAAAGTTGATTTTCTTTGTCCCCCCACTCATTCAGTGTCTCTTTTTTTCTTTTTTCCAGGTATAACGACAATAAGTACATATAGAATTTACTTTCTGTAAGCAGAATAAATATCATCAATTTGGTATACATAAAAGGTTTGTTCAGAGGATGTGTTGTGCAATCAAATGTTTTCATATGTTGTTACTTTAATCATGAGTTTTCTAAATCAATATGCATATAACAGTGCACATAGATATTTTGACAACAACAAGGCTGCAGCATCTGTCTCTTAATAGGCAGTAAATGGGCTCATTTCCAGCTTAATAAAACTAGCACCGACACAAGGTTTCCATTTAATCCAAAATAAAATGAACAATCTGGTATGGGGCTGTGGTGGTGTACAGTGAATAAATTAGTTAGATTTAAGAAAAAATAATTTATTGTTTCATTCAGCCATCTCGTCACCATGTTTTATTACAATAAAACCAGTTGCTGGATTTTGGAAAACTTGCATCTCATAGCCACAGAGTAGCATTTCTAAAATTATACAAATTACCCTCAGGAAGATGCTATAATTATAGCTAAAAACAAGCTGACAGATTTGTTTATAGCAAAAGTAGTTTTGAGTACAGGTTTCAGTGGAGAGTTTTAGTTTCACACTGTACAGACATTACAGACTCAAGTAATCAGGTTGCTGGGAAACATTGTCTCTCTCTCTCTCTCTATTGAAACCTCTACCAAATGTCTAATGCATATTCTATAAACATGAGAAAATTGCAAAAAACAAAGTGGCACAAGAATAAAGTAGTATATAGCTAATACATGATTGGTGGACGTGAAGTCATTCTATCGTGTTATACTAGAGAAGCTGTGGTGACTTGATGGCCTTTTAAAGCAAAGCTACAAATTAGAGGGCAGGCCAGTTGAGCCTATTGTCTTTGAATGAAACAGAAACCTATCACAGGCATGCAGTGAAGTACACACACAGCCATGGGTCTACACCACAAGTGTGATGCAGAGCTTGTAAAAAATGACCAAAATTCAGGACGACAAGTTTACACAGAACAATGTGTGAGGCGAGGCACAGACACACTCTGTGTTCACTGTCTTTCTATCTTTACTTTGAGTTTCAATTAGAAATCAAAATTTAAAAACATAACATTTTGCGCTCAGCTTCCATTTGGCTACACTCTTTACATTCAGTGTTGCTGGAGTCGACTACGTTTATGTCAACATGTCTGTGAGTTTCAAAATGCACATTTAGCTTCATTGCAGATGTACACACATAAAAAGAGAAGGATATTTCAAGGCAGCAAGGAAGAAACTGACAGTTGAGGACGTATAGCCATTTGGCTCCCGATGATGGCTAGAGCAGAGTACTGACACATAATTACTCAAAGCGTGCCCGTACATAAACTCTAACAGGCTGTCAGTCACCCAGAATGCAAAAGCAGATGCTTGTACTGAACAAACACACAAATAAATGCACACACACTCACCCATATAAGTAAAAAAACCCTGACAGGTTTCTGATGTCTTCGTAATGTTGGCTTTTCCCTACTGACAAATGATTTAACATGTCAAAACATAGCTTGTAGGGGAGCATGGAAGACTGAGAAGGAAAGACAAGAAAAGAAACAATAGGAAAAGGGAAAGTGAAGAGGAGAGAGGAAATCTTTTTCATTTATCGATGATTTAATACAAAACTGAAAATCTCTGTTTGACTTGTTTACTTCAGACTTGCGCAAAACCAGTAAAGCAATGTCTTTGATTTGGCCATACACAACACACAGTGACTTTTCAGTTATGAGAAGAATGTTAAACCCAAACAAGACAAACCCTCATGTTTGCAACTTCATTTGAGTAACTTAGACAATCAGTCATTGTTTTTTAGGATCTTTAATTATCTTTCTCAAGTTAGAAATAACATACTTTTACACATTCCCCCACCCAGTCACCTTTTCATTGATTCTCTTAACATCATAAGCCCATTTTTCCATTGCAGTATGCCTTTATTTAGGTAGGAAGAGTTTCAGCTGCAAACAGTGCCACATTTGCAGCGTCACTGAGAACATGACATGAGATCAAGATCTGGCATTTTTCAACCTGAAATAATGAGATTTCTTTTTTTTTTTGAGTAAATATAATCTAATAAACTGTGGTGCATGTGTTTCATAATAACATTTGAAAAGCCGTTTTTGGGACTGACTGGGGCTTTCTCTTTTTGTATGTGTGTATCTTAGACTCAAATAGGGAGATAAAAGAAGCAAACGGGGAAAAGATTGTGCTTTTTCAAGTCTGAAGTTTTTTTAATTTGTTTGTTTGTGTTTGAATGTGATGTATAAATACATCTTCAGGTTTTCAAGTGGCTTTGCGGTGTTCTGTATTTAGATGAGGCCTGGTTGAAACTCTTCTTACACCATTCATGTGGCTCTCTCTCCCTCTCTCTGTTTCTGTTGACTCTTTCATTTCCTCTATCTCCACTCTTCTCTCCACTGTCTCGCAGTTAAACTTGTACAAACCCTATTGCTTCTCTCCATACATTAAATCTAAGTCTAAATATCATCACATAAATCACAAAAAAGGATTGTAATGAAGAAGAAGTAAAAACTGCAATGATGTGAAGGTTATTTGAATGTGACATATACACTGTACAAGAGTCTTGAACCGCTGCTCTTTTCTTTATATTTTGCTTTAAAGGAGCCAAACTTCCTTTTAATCTTCTACGGTGTTCTTCAGTAATCCATCTCCAAGCTTTCTGAACGTCATTTTTTTGGGCACTGGCTACTTTTTCACTAATTTTCAGTACAGTCCTTGAACCATCTTAAAATTGTATCTTTAGGCAATTGGTTACTAGAAGCCAGTTCCAAAATCACATGATTTGTTCCCATTTCTTTGGTTGGCTTGACAGACAACAGAAATTATTTTTGCACCAACAAAGTGATTACCACAGAGATATTAGCCAAACACTTGGCAAACCTGAGCATTTTTAAAGGTCCTTAAAAATTCTGAGGAAACTAGACAAGTAGAGGACAAAATAAGTGGCAGTCCTAAAAATACTATCAACAGCAGATGAACAGTATCTGAAATGTAAAACTGTAACACGAGAGCAGAGAGATGCATCTGGATTGCATCATTAGGTTGATCCATCTACTGTTTGCTGAAGTCTAAAGAACGGTCTCCATGAAAGGATGGCCGTCAAGAAGCAATTCTGGATGAAAAGGAATAGGAAAAAATATAAAGAAATAAGGGGTGGCTCAAGGCTTTTACAAAGTACTACATACACATGACTAATTAAAGTAGCACTGTAACTATGTATTTTCTTTATATTCTTTATACATATATATTAGGATGCATTTGTATTTTTTGCAATTAAATGATTTGCAAATCATTGGTCTCATTTGAATTTGACAGTGATACTCAGATACAATCAGCTTCAAAGCAGTGTTGAAACTGCTTCTTGGCAGTGGCTGTTTTAGTTCGCTGAGTGTAGACCAATGTTTCATCCTCAATGTGGTCCTGATTTAGTCACGTTAAGATATTGCATTTAGAAGCTTATGTTGGTTATTTTTTGCTGCTGACTCATCTGAAGCACCACATGGATGATGTAAAAGCTTCCAGAGTTACTTAGCTCTATGTAGCCAGCATGTTACCCCATTATTACAGACAGGCGAACCTCGTCACTCTATGATGGTCACTGTATGGTCACTGTATGACACTCAACTTTAACGGAAATTATTTCCGAAATGTTTCCATGCACTACACACATATAAGAATGATTTCTTCAAAGTGAAACATTCAGAAAAAGGTGTTTCAATTATTCTGAAAGGGGACTATCTCCTAGATCCAGGAATTATTGATCTTCACTCATTGGGAAAGTTCTGTGTAAGGTTTTCACTTGCCTAGTTTTGTGATTTAAATGTGCACTTTTTAAAAGCTGTTCCTACATCTCATCAACAGACATTTTGGAAAAATGTGCAAAGAAGAAATATTACATCTGACTGTTTTCTTGGTTTTGATCTTTTATTAAATGTGTGACACTTCCCACACAGAGATTACATTGTGTCCATGTGTCAGTGAGACAAACGAGGGGAGAGGAAAACAGTTTGCTTGTGTGTCTTCAAAGTATGTAACATGTGTATATCTGTAGTGTTTCCGTTACTGTGTGTGTGACAGCAAGACACTGTGTTTGTGGGTCATTCCATTCGTGTGTGCACATGTTTATAAAACTCTGATTACATCAGAGCAATAATAACAGTTTTGGTTCATTTGTAACAATCAGACCTCACTTAAACAATATAAATCACGAGTGTCGAACTGAGAGACATGCATGCTCGCACATTCAGTTGCAGGTCCATACACAAAAAGCATAACTCTCTGGTCTCACACACATGTCCATGTGTGTGTGTGTGTGTGTGTGTGTGTGCAAGAGAGACATTAGCCAGTCCCAGGCATGTAGTCTGTAGTCATAATAATGGACAACAAAGACAGCAATAGCTATGTAGACCTCCCACAAAGTTACACACTAACACACACACAAACTGAAGCATTCCCACTGATTTTCATCCACCAAACACTAATCACTTTATACAACATGTATGCAGTGTGTTACAGTGTCAGAAGTGGGTTTATATCTAATGAAATCAGTTATTTAAAACATAATAATACTTCACAAAAATGACTGTATGTGTCCATATATGGAATTTACATTTTGAAAATGGCGCTCAGTTACTTTAGGCCAACAACTTGATCAGAGACTCTTTCCAGATAATCAAAAATATTTGCAGCGCACATGTGAAGTCTGACTTACATTGTTTAGACAACTAATTTCATTAATCAACACATCAGTAAGGATATCTACTGACCTTTCAAAGCTATATTAGTTGGTTCCTTCTAATGAAACACTTTAGGTTTCAATAATGTGGTCAAAATTGATTTTGAAGGATTTTGACCCCAATAACAGGGATTTAATAATGTGGTTGTTCTGTTGAGAACTAAATGGATTCAGACAGCTTGATTACCAGTCAACTGGTATCCAAGCAAACCAATACTTTTATATGCACAGCCAACTGTTTCAAATGATTTTTCCCACATTGTAGGACCTTTGCTGTTGGGTGAGATTTGATTACAATTTCTTTGACATGAGATAAACTCTGATAATCTGAATGAAAGTCAGACACACCACTCCTCAATCCAGACATTTTTGCTGGCATTGACTGTAAATTGTAAAATTATTAAATAAAAACCTAACAAATCTATTCCAGGGAATGAGAACACCACAAGGAGAATATCGTGTTGCATTGTTTTGCAGACAAGCACATACTAAAATTATGAGATATTTCAGCACTTTCCGCCCACAACTAAACGCACACCTGTCACACTGCAGTAATTAACCTGAAAAAATCTTGGTAGAAGATTGAAGACAGACACCTACAGATGACATGACCATAACTCCACCACAGCAGTTAGCTTGTAGGTCGCGTTTCAGCTGCTCCAACGCTTTGAAAGATTTATTTTGTAATAACAAAGCTTCTTACATTCTTACAATGAGATTTAGATCAATGTCAACTGATGGCATATTTTTAAAAGACATTACACGTAAGACAAAAGAACTGGATAACAAGTTATTCATAGACTCTAGATGAAAAGGACAATGGATAGTATTTTAGCCATTTCAGTAAAGTTGCTCAAATTTTTTCATTCCTCCATAGTGACCGTCACTGAATCTCAATTTGCCCTTTACAATTTGAGCCCTTTATCCTACCCAATATATCACAGTCCTTCAACTATATATACATAAAAAATATTCCAAACAAAAACTCCGGAGCTTTTCTATAAAATTGCAATAGTCATTTAAACATAGAAGCTTCATTTGTAGAAGAATCTGTTCGTACATATGTAGGTGATTATGAAAGAAAGAGGCATTATGCAGCTTTTGTTTACTGATTTGTCCTTTGTAAGTGATGAAGTGTTGTTTTTTATGGTTTCATTTTGCTTTCACTACTAAAACCCACCTCATCAACACTTATGGTGGGCTCCATCTGATCTTAAAAGATGTCATTTCTGAGTTCCCAGTAGATTAAATCAACTGAAATACCCCCTGAAATTAGTTTTCTTATTTGGAAAATCAGAGGAACTTAAACATCCTCAACCTCAAAATCCAACATGGCTTCTCCGTACATTAAAAGTTGTGATAGCTGCAGTAGGAAAGTGTTTCTTCTTAAATCAGCCTTAAACAATAGTACTGTCCAAACTCAGTCAGTGAACATATTGTGTTTGTAATGCATAAAAAGCACATAGCACACTATCAACCAGCGTTGCATATAATATCTAGCCTGGTCATTGAGCTACTGACCTGCTGGTTTTCCAACTTACATCTGGAACACTGTCAACCTGGGCGTGATGTCATTCTCAGCTTCTCTGTTCCAAAGGTAAATGGAACACAGCACCACACACACACACACATACACATCTGAGTAGGCCAGAATGTAGTTGCCAGTTTTTAAAACATCCTTGAGGAAATATAAAGCATCTCAAATAAGATCCAGATCTTTTGTCCATTCGCTAGTGGGAAAAAAAGGAAATGAAAAAAAACGGGCAACAATCAACAAAAGCTTTTATTTCTCGCAGTAAATTCAGTGAATATCTACTTCCCAATTTTCTCCACCAGTCTGTCTTGTTGTATTCCGGGTTTTCCCTTCCAAACCTTTTCTTGTCTTCACCTGCTACCCAGTCTTGCTTACTCCTCTCACTTCTCCATTTTACCTCTGCATTCATTTCCTACTTTCCTTCACTTCTCTCCTCTTCCCTCTCCTCATCTTCCTCTTCCTAAAGCTTTCCAGAGAGCCGAGTCTGTTTTCGATTAGCGTTCTTATGTTAACCTAAATTGCCATTAAACAAACACTGTGTGAGTGCATTTGAACCTGTATCAAGTTTGCCTCTTCTTAGATATACGTACAAACTGACACATACACAAGCATGCACAAGCAAATTCGGACACATTTATAGACGTAGGAAAATACAAACAAAATCTAAGATGTACAGAAGTATTTAAGCAAATTTACAGGGTAAGACCCACAGATTATTCAACTATGTGATCACTAAATACATGAGCAAACAGTTTGCTGCTTATGGTATACTTGTATAAAAATATACACTAATTGCACAAATAAGAACCTGCTGCCTCAATCACAATCGTAGAAGCACAAAAAGATACACAGAGAAAAACACACGTAAAAATACAGTATTTTCCACCACACCATACCCAAGGCCTGGTGGAGAAAACAGGTCAAAGGGAAAATCTGACAGTTATAGGCTACAGTAAGAGTGTGTGCTAAAAGCTCCATGGATACACTCCCTATCCAAATCACCTTTATTTGTGAGGTAAAATTACTACCACATGCAGCCTATGTGCTATTTCAGTTCAAACATATAAAAATTCCTTGCCTTATAAGAGGTTAAGAGAAAAATCTACAGGCACACAGCCTCCCATGAACTTTTCATAGGTTTTGTCTCTGTAGTGAGTTAGCTAACTGACAAGCCGCTAAAGTAGGCAGCTAAAAGATAAAGATGTTGTTGTTGTGAACATTTATATCTTCTTTCCATCTTAAACCACTCTGGCCTGTTCAGTTCACACGTCTTCATACTGTAGAAAGACACACATCAGCATACACACAATCACTTCAGGAATTTTTGCCTCTTGAGTGCTCTTTATATTAAGAAACACAAGCTCTTCATACGCATTCTACTTTAAATATTTAGGAAGTAGTAAATGAAACTGAACATATATTAGGAAATATGTACACTGAGCTGGAACAGTTGCAAAACATACATTTTCTGGAGAGCATAAAAGAAAGAATGAAAGTTCTGGGGCGGCAAAATTTCTAAAATGATCCCAATATCTTTTCTTTTCTTTGTGTTGCTGTTTCTCTCTCAGTCTTCAGTATCTCTGCAGTGTGTATTTATCTAAATATGTCCTTGGGTAAAATCGCACTGCCGTCTGGGCTGTGGGAAACACACACGCGTGCACAAGCCACTAAGGGCAGACTTATTTTAGAGGTGCTCTAGTGATGTTCCATCTGTAAAAGTCCTCCCTTCCCTGAATGCCAGTGAATGTCAGTGTAGGCCCTGTGGTGCAGCTCTATCCTGGAGACTATGAGCCTTCTGTTCCCGTCTAATCCCAGAACATCTGCGTCATTTTAACCAAACAACATGATTTCTTTTGATTTATGAAGCAGTTACATCAAGTGAGATTTTAAATCTGAACGTAGGAAAGATAGATAAACATGTTAGAAATGCACACAGAGTTTACCGGTGTGTATGGGCCCAGTGGTGCAGCTGCATGTCAGGTCCTACAAGACTTGTGGTGCAGCTGCATACCAGGGTTTGTACATCTGAGTCATGTTTAATTATTAGGAAGCTCAGTCGTGGGTGTGTGGTTTAGTATAAAGTCTGCCATGTACCAACACACACATATTCACCAAACACACAGACCCACACCTCAACATTCAGTGAATATGGTGTTAAATCAGCAGGAGAGGTGGCGTGAGAGAGAGAAGTGTGCGCTTCTGTGTGTTTGTGTGTTTGAGACCTATTTGTTTCTCTCCAGCATCCAGTGGCGTGAAAACCAAACAAAGAGGTTGGAGCCAAGTGACAAGAAAACAATCTAACAATTCCAAACATCAAAGTTGGTTGTTCTGTTTCTGTTAGGAAGATGTCACAAAAAGTGCATGTAAAAAATAATGTCAATAAACAAAGTAACACAGAAAATTATGAAAAAAGAACAAAAGCATTCATTCCTCACCCTTTCACCAATCGCCAGTGAGGCTCTGTCTGACACAACCAATCACTGGACATGCTGGGTGCACCCACTTCCTGTAACACTAGCCATAACATTCCAGCAGGTAAACTACAGCAGTTGCCTCTAAATGGACAATTAGCCAAGATTAAAGGCAACCTCCTCGTCTTTCTCCATTAACTTAATTAGGAGGAAAAGTCATCTCAAATGACCTCCGGCGCTTCAGCCTTCTTTCCCTCCCTCAATCCTCTCTCCGTCCTGCTTCTCATTCTCTGAATTAACCAGCATGTTATATTTACAGTAACATGGAGGGTTTGGACTTTGCTTTTACATCTGGGAGTTCCTCTGAAGCATTTGGAGGTTAAGTACCTTGCACAAGGATAGCCTAATGGTACCTATGAACATACGTAATTACCTCCCAGTCATCAGTTGTGCAGTTTGAATGGGAAACCTTCCAGGTCATAATTTGTTGATGATTAGACTCACACAGATGATTTTCTCTTTTTAAGTTCTTCACTCCCCAAAGCAAGTTTTTCCCAGCCCTTAGCTAACTTTATCTTTTTTTTTAGGTGTTTATTTACCACAGTTATGCTGCTGCCTACACTGCTATGGATGTAGGGATTAAGTATCTTTCTCAAGGATACTTTGACTGGATAGAATCCCTCACCAGCCTCCCCCTAGACATAAACTTGCTTTCTTTCTTTCTTTTAAGCCTCCAAAAAACCCTTTTAGCCTTAATGTTTGGCTAAAATGTAATGTAGATTTCAGAACATGCTTCAATTTGCTAACATTCCCTACTGTTGGTTACAGATCATACCAGGACGTAACTACAAAACCAATGTGTACAGCGAGGCAAAAAGGTGCATTTTGCCATTTCGGAATTTAACTAATAATTCATTTAAAAAGTTACACAGTATTGCTTCAAACAGCTAATTTAACTGTTTTGATTAATTGCTACTGAATCTGTAGTAATAAACAACAACACAGAAAAGAAAGAAGCAGTGCTACTAAGGCTGAACCTTAGAAACTCCATCTTCTATCCTTACACTAGAGGAAAATAAATTAGTAACATTCCTCAGCACCAAAACATCCCATATTTTGCACTCGCGGTTCTCAACACAGGAAATTACACAACAAAACAATTATAAGTGATAACACCACCTATGAAGAGTTGAAGAGAGACCAAACAAGCAGCTATGAGAAGAAAATCAAAAACTGCCAACAAAAACTGTGAAAAAAGGAGAAAATATTTGACACAAAGGATGCACAAAGAAGGAACTCGACCCAGATCCATCATTAGGAGCATCAGCTCAGTCACCTATAACATTGTCATGAAAGAAACTTAACAACATTTTCAGTGTACTTCAATGCCCTGAAATACGAACTGGTTCACGTGAAAGACAAAACACCCAAACACAAGCTGGACAACATTGTACATGCAGTCCAGTGCAGTGAAGAGTGCCCAGACTTTCATTTTGGGGAAACTAAACAACCACTTCACTAGAGCATGGCACGACACTGCAGGAGAACCAGCTTCTCAGATCAAGACTCAGTGGTCCACTTACATCTAAAACAGAACAAACACTCTTTTGAAGACAGTAATGTAAACATTTTGAAAAGGAAAGTCAGAAGGTTTGAGAGAGGAGTTAAAGAAGCCACTTTAGTTAAATGGAATAAAGTACTTTAAACAGAAGGGATAGCATCAAATATCACCTATCCAGCTCTTATAATGCAGTCTTGACTCTCCTCCTCAAGCTTCTAAAACCATTCACACCTTAGATCTTGTGACCAAGATGCTGGTAAAAAACTCACAGATGACAATGACCTGGATGACCCAAATGGCGGGTGGGGCACAAGTGACCTCAATGACTCTTTTATGACTTTAACAGACCTCTTAACATCTCAGTTAGAGCCTTCAAGCCTGAAATTTCCCAGCATGGGATGCCGGGAAGCTCAAATGGGAGAGCAGGTGCCCAGTGTACAGAGGTCATAAGACCTAGTTGCAAAAGGTCCAGGTATGTGTCCCAGTCTGCAGCCCTTTGCAGCAAGTCACCTCTGCCAACTTTCTCATCCTCTCGCTACTGTAAATAAAGGCCAATAGAACCCATAAATACTCATCTTATGTATTTCCATTTATACCATGTTGGTATATGTTTCAATTAGTCACTGCACCCATTTCCTGTTTTTCTGGCAAAACTTTAAGAGATAAACAGTGGCTCAAGACTTTTGCACGGTAGCATATATCCACATTCTAGTTTGAAATAACACTTTCCCATCTGTCAAACACAACAGGGTTGTGCATCTATTCTGGAAGAGGAAGCTTTTACGTTGTCTCACTTTCTAACAATGTTGAGACACAGTCAAAGATCACCCACTACCTTGTGTAATACTCATCATTAGAGGCCCCACAAGAACAATATTTGTGAAAGAAAGGGGAAACGTCTCTTTAGTCTGACATAACTCTCATTTTCATCTTCCTTACAGCGCCCTCAAAATAATCAAATGTAACCTGATCTGTTTTAATGGGGTAGAATAATGTTGCTTCATGAGTATCACTGGCAGTAAACCCAAGCTGGTTCAAAACACACAGACGGTACATTCAGGGTCTTTGCATGCAACATAGACGCATGTGCTTTTACAAGCATATGCACTAAAAACATGAACACGCATTAATAAACTCCAAAAGGAGAAAGCAAAGATAACAGGATGAGGCTCTGTCTGGGTCAGTTATCAGACACAAGACTAACAGCCATCAAGTCACTTAGCAAAGTAAACCTTCATGACACAGTGTGATGTGCATTCAGGCAGTAAAGCCCTCTGACCAAAGGCTTGCATTCTTCCATTTAAGTTAGCATGAATTTGTGTATTTCAAACCAGAAAATCACTGCCCTCTTAGCAAATGCATTTTCCTCAAAGTTCAAGCTAACAGCGTGCAATAATGTGTGCCTGTGTGCATGTGCTGTGAGGCCACAGTCTCTGCAAACCGTGGAGGGACACAACCACAGACTGCACACAGTAAAACCCACAGACTCCAGTCAACAATCCGTCTGTCAAACCATACCTATTTTTGTTTTCTCTCCCCTCTACCTAGGACCTCAAAAGGTCATACCATCTATTCCATCTATCTCATAGCCTTCATCCTTTTCCACCACTCTTTCATTCATCAATCTCCCACCCTTCACATGATCTCCTCTGTACTGTTGGTTCATCTGTACTTGTGAGGCACTCCTCAGCCACACTTACAGCAATATTCTAACACTATCCAATGAACACATCCTCCTCAACTGATTTTTATACTTTCCCCATCCCAGTAGGATTAAAGACTATGCTAAAAACTGTTATCCAATTTGATAGACTTTGTCCTTACCTCCACCCCCCACCCCCCCCCCCCCCCCCCCCCCCCAAGAGCATGCCTTTTTTCCCCTTAATGCCAGTCCAGATTTTTCCCACTCCTCCAAACCTCAGACCGCACTGCTTTAATAGGAGGGTTAAGAGGTAATTCCTATCACACTGCCATCATTTAATATTTAACCAAGGCTGACAGAGAGGAAGGCTACGAACCCAAACCAGAAAGCCACTAGCAAACCTCCTTTTCTCCTCCTTCGTACTCCCCTACTGTTACTCACTCTGTAGCGTGTCTCTTCCTCTGACTTTTTGTCTTTCTCTCAGTCGTCTAAATTTCTTTCTCTTTTGTTCTTCACTCTTATGTTCTACTTTTCATTTCTTGCTTTTCACATCAGTGCCTATTTCTAACTTTGCAAAACCTAGTGAGAAAAAGCCTTGAAAAATTTAAGAAAATATGAGAAAAGTGGAAAGTAATTGCAGCAAAAGCGAAATCCAGACACTGTAATTTAGATTGTGCTGATGGCAAAGTAAGGATATAAAGAACATGAGATTTATAATGTTAAGTTTGGAACACTTTTATCCTTTCCACTCTCCTGAGTTGTCTGAGAGGTCTATGGGGATCCATATTTGAACGGTGATAAATAAGAGCTATCGAGACCAATTAGGGGTTTTATAGAAGAGTAAGCCAGGATGTGGAGAAAATAAGACTGTCACTCAAGAGGAACAAGAGAAAGTTTTGGAAAAAAAAAATAACACGTGTATGTGAATGTCACTGTGTGTGTCTCCGATGTTACCATAAGCGGTATTGACTGTGTGTGATCCTGGAAGCCAAAGTTGACGTAAATTACAATTTGCTTTTAGCCATAACAGTCTTCTTTGCTGTCTTCAGCAATATATCACATGCCACCACAAATATATGAAACACACAATCAGTGTGTCCCGATTTTTTAATAGATGTTTCACAGTAAGCACCCGACCAAGACGAGTTCATCTTTCTGTGGCTTTTTGGCAAACACAATATGTCATTCACTGAAAGTGCTACGAAATAAAAATCAATTTACTTTCATTGTTAAAAAGCACCATAATAGAAACTGTATTTGCTGATTTTGTTATCCATACAACTTTCTTGAAACAAAAGTTGTGATGACAAGCAAAGGACAATGAAAACAAATAGTTTTATTTTTCATGGCAGTCAATCCAGTATGTAGCTTCCAGAGAATTCATGTAGACAGAGGAAATGGCCTGAAGCCACAGAAGAAGATTTCATGCTTCTCTCTAATAGCCTAATAACCTTAAAACAAAAGATTTAGCTACTCTGTTTTCACTGGGGAGATATTATGTATTTTGTTGCTCTTGTGGGTGTAACAATTGTCCAGTTCCATTGTTGAGGTTCAGCTGATTTCACCTGTTTCAGTTCAAACTTTGATCTTCTTTTGCTTTTTTCCCCTCATTTTACCAAATACATCACTTCCCATCATCCCAACAAAGCCCTGTTTCCTGATGCTTCTTTTTATTCCATCACAAAGCTTAGCTTAGGATACATATTATTGATCCCGCCTCTTTTCTTTCTTTCTTTTTTTACACAATGCCCTAAGCTTTCAATGAAATGTCTGTGACATGCTTTGGTCAAAATGACACAGGCTTCTCGTCCTCAGATCTCTTTTGAGATCAGTTGTACTAGATAACCTTTGGAGCACTTTATTATAGTATGAGAGAGCAATGAGGAAATAGCTTAAGAGCTCAAACCACAAACTAAACAATTATTGACTGGAAATTGAATTCTCAAACTTCTAAATTTTCCTTGTCAGTGGATCAACCATGGACAGTTGATAAGCCACTAATCCTTCTTTTAAGCACAATCTCATTGTCATGTTATGCGTTAAACAGCACAAATTGTTCAAACTTGCATAATGTAACATTCGCTTGTCAATTATTAACAACACTGAGCACATACGTATAAAAACTCACTACTCTGGACTTCACTGTCACTCTGTACCTCTGTGTTGGTAAAGGTTTTAGTGGCCAACATTAGGAACTGTTGCTTATGTGGGCAGTATTTCACCTGATACATAGCTCCTGACTCTCAAGCAAGGCATCCCGTCTCGCACTATATTTTCTATAGTCTTTTGTTTTTCTCACTTTTCTACTTTGACATTTTTCAACCTTTTATACTTTGCTCCAAGCTGCAAATGGTTAAAAAATAGAAGTTAAAAGTACATGGTCAGGTTTACATGTTACAAAACTCATGGGTATTGTAAAAAAACTTAATTAAATTCTCACTGGTTACAGCTCTTGTCCTGCAACGCCACACTACCCTACAAAAAACAACTGCCTACTGAAACTGTGTAATCGAATAATTCCTAATCCTGAGTTAGAACATTTTAGCAGGTGGACAAACATACATACTACACTGGTGAGATTGGGCTGCTCTATGTCAAAGAGATTACAGGGTTTGGTTGGTTTTATCATTCTATCAATTTCTTGGTGACAAATGGTACAAACTAATACATTTGTCAAAAAGAGCCATCAGAATCATCTTCAATCATCTGCCCTTTTTTTCAGCGGAGAATCCATTCATTTTTGTCTTATCTTAAAACTTCAATAACAGAAAAAAGACCTTGCACGGAATATTATATTGTTTCAACAAAGAAGGGTTCCAGTAACTTCCAAGGTATTCTGTCTCATGGAATTATTGTACTAGAGAATGAGGGAATAGAGATGTTTAATGTCTCAGAGCTGGTATTCCCTATCCTAACATCTCACAGCACTCTTATACATGCATGCAGACACTCACACACACAAAAAGAAAAAGTTATATAGCATTGCTAGAATCAATATGGTGTATACAGATACACCAGTGCATGATATATAAGCTCAGGAATGCTGGCAATAATCATTGGAGACATATGCAATCAAGAGCAAGTATCTACCAAGTAATGCACACAGTAAAAGCCAATGTCAACAGCATTTAGGTTTAAAAAGTGTTTCAACCTTCAACCCAAGCTGACAGAGACTTTCTGATGATAACAGAGCCAAAGGAGAAAGAAGGACTTTAGATGGAGCATGCAGAGAGAAAGAAAAGGAGGGTGGATGCACTAATGGGAGTGTAACAGAGAAAGAGGGAGAAAATGTCTGGGAATGCGCGATGAGAAAGAGAAGAGAAGGAGGGCAAGTGGGAGTCTTCACTGCATCAGCCTGACCTGCTCCTACACCCTGAATACTCTGGGAAAACTCTATATTCCCGAATAAAAATTCCACATCAGTCCAAGCAAAACATTCACTCCAGGCACACTTTCACCTCTTTAAACCCAGCACACACACACACACATACACACATCTGACACTCATAGTCTTTTCACCTCTCGACAGGAGCACAGAGCAGCACTGTGTCACCTGGCACAAGGTCTGAACCTCAACCTGGATGAAAGTTCTGACATTGCACCCTGGCCATGTTTTCAAAAGGATCACGTAACACATCAAAAGAGAGAGAAAGAATGACAGTGGAAGTGTCAGAAAAAGCCTGTGGAGGGAGAGGTAGGGAAACGTAAAATTGTACTCACACTCGTCCCAGTTTGGGGTTTGATTGGAAGAGAAGCTCTGGAAGAAACTGGAGCTTGTTTCTGTTCAGACGACTACAATAAGAGATAGAAGGAGAAAAATAAAATAACATATGGTGATTATGAACAAAAACACACTTTAGTACGTCAGTCACACACATGCCTTTGTGTTGACTCAACAATCGACTGGATTACCTTGAAGGTCAGTAGGTTCAAACTCATGAGAAAGTCTGTGGTTTCCTGCGATTGTGGCCCACAGGTTATCACATGTGTGTCAGGTTATCAGTCTCTAAGCACTCTAAAGCCAGTTATCACTGTTATCCTCGTAAAAATAAAAGCTTGTGCTACTAGTGTTTGCTGGTCATCTCAACAAATTAAATGATGATGTTGATGTTCATTAACAAAATAATCTACTCAAATTGCATTATTCTAAGTATATGTTCTACGTATGCATTTTGGAAAAAAGCTAAAGCAATTTTGTCTCATAGAAAATAGAAAAAGAAAAACAGTATTATGAAAGGTCCAGGAGCATGCAATGGAATAAACTGGCTTAGCTTTATCTAGCTGACCTAATTTATTTCTGATAGGACAGAAAGGAAAAAAATGCAAGAGCTGTGCCAAAGAATTTAAACTCTGTTTATAGTTGTCATTTGAAAACTGATAACTTATCCATTATGTGTAGGACCACTCTATGTCCAGCATGCATGTGGCAAACAAATGTATGTTAATGTACGTGGAAAAATGCTGCAGTGAAACAAAAAAAAAATAAATTGGAAAAAAAAATATGTAGCCACATAAAAACTGCTAATGTATTTAAAATATCAAACATTACATGAAATGGAAGGAAAAGTGATTGCAAAGATTGTGTTAAGATTAGTACAAAGCCAAAATATCAAATATGAAAAATGTGAAATGTTACTATTATTAAGGTAAACTTTCATTTTGAATTTGAAGTATGTATGCGAGAAAAACTATTTCTGAACAAATTAGGTTTATGTCTATGAATAGAGCATTGTAGAGACACTGAGCTGTTCAGATGTAAAGATGATGAAATGCTCCAATAGTCCAAGAACAATCCAGTTCAGTTAGTATTTGTGGACTTAATCATCTTTGGTGTCTTTGGAGTCATTTTTCTTACTGTGCAGTAAGTGTACTTCTAAACTGATAAACTCACTCAACTTGCATGCCCAGTATCTTCATATATTTGTTTATGCATTTAGCAGACGCTTTTATCCAAAGCGACTTACAGGTAGGCAGTCAGGGTAAGGGGGTCTCGCCTAAGGACCCCTATTGGAGGTAGTACCTTTCATGCAGGAGATTTGAACCCATGTCTCCCACATGGAAGGTGGCAATCATGCCACTACGCTATCCAGCCCCATATTTGAAATGCTGGTTTTTCCTAAATATGTGGAATGGAACATGAAATGAACACATAGATATCATTTACAACAGAATGAGAAGCAGAAGAAGAAAAAGAGACTGAAGGAATGGTGGTGACCAAAAGAAAAATATATGTGAAAAGAAAGTCAAAAATGGAGTGTGTTTGGGTGAGAGATGTGTCTCCTTCAGTGTGTATGTGAGCAGAAGTAAGGTGGGGCTGGCTGAAGCTGATAGATGAGGACAGTGTGAGCAGAGGGAGTGAATGTGTTATCAGGCTACCAAAGCATTTGGCTGAGAAATGAGGCGTGGACAGGAAAAAGAAGAGAAGAAGGAGGGTGGAGGGTTACAGGGTCACAAAGTAGAATTTGTGCAGGAGAAGACACAGACACAAACCTTTAACCCCTCTGATAATAAGACCCTAACTTTTACATTCACGTGCACCAAAAGAAAGAGAAATTCAGTCCAAAAAGAGATGTCCAGAATTTGAAATAATTGACCACTGCTTTTCAAATATAACTGTGAGCATGCAACTTAACATGATCAGGTACAATTACAGATGGGTATCTTTCAGACACTTGTTTGCAGCACAGTTTTGCTTTGAAGAGGAGAATCCTTTCGGTATTTTCAGCTACTGATGATGACTTCTACCAACAGAAATGGTTTGTAAACTGAAGGACACTCCTGAGACAGATCTTCTATTTAATAGCCATCAATTATAATCATATATACCCCTACAAATAGCATATAATCATCTCAGATATTTTATTTTCATACCTATGACTTTATACTGTGTCACTTCACATATATTATTGTTCTCACCCTGGGAGGTGACTTGTTAAGCTCCATGTTTTTCACATTGTGACTCCATAAATCACACAGACTCAGCACCAGGACCTCTCACCCCTAACCTTTCACCCTGGTAGGCAAAACATCAGGGAACTGTCAACTTAGCATTTTAAAAACCATTTCACTATCAGTTGAGTAAAAGGTGAAATTTAACACCCCCATTATTACTATCACTACACAGCATTAAAGTGTAAAATGTCTTTCCCATAGGATGAAATTTTGATTAGGGATAAGGGATGTCCTTCTGTACTTCAGTGATGAGAAGTTTGTGAACTACTGAAGATATACCACAGTGTGCCAGAATATGATCTAAAACTAATGATAGACTAATCTATGAGACAGTGAGATCTCCACAAGACTGACAAGACTGCGATCACAAAATTATGGTGACTTGTGAATGAGTTAATATAACAGTTTTTAGCATCAAATATATCACCATTTGAAAAAGTAAAGACTTTTCCTGGTGGAAAAGATTTTTTTGACCCTGAGACTCTTTACCAAGTTTCTTACAGAAGCTTCACAGATTAATCTGTGTCACACACCACTTGGTATATCAGGTTAAAAAGTAAATAAAGATGGTAAAAATACAATACAATGCTATTTATCAATGATTTATTAGTATGTTTGTGATTGGTGAAGTATGTGACTATCTGCTTTGGGTATGTGGGTTGACCGCCTTAGGCAGCAATAACTACAAATACATGCCTCTGCTGTTAATCAGTTCTGCATTTCAGATTGGAGAAATGTTGCCCAATTTCTCTCTATAGAACAACTCAGGTGTGGGATGTTGGTCAGCTGCCTCCCATACAATGTTCCCTTTAGGTTATTCCACATAACAAATTTATTAAATCTATTTATCTAATATTTATTTAATTCAGTCAACTTGAAAAATAACCTTTTTTCTTTTGGATAAACTTGATGTGTTTGCTTGAAACCAATTAACCCTCTGGGGTCTGAGCCGTAATGACGTCATGTGATCTGATCACACCGGCGTGATCATAGACCTCAGGCGGTTAAAGCAATTCACTTAAGTTGGTTCTTATTTCAGTGTTATCTTTTTGGATATCTTTTGAGATTTAATTCACAGATGTCCTAACATACGTCATAATAGCATAATTTCAGAAATCTTCCATCAGTGATGGCAGGGCTTTCTTTTTCACTTTTCCTCCAACAACGTCTTAGCTTCTCCAGGTGATCTATGGCAAACTGGGCAGTTATGTCCTTTTTAGTGAGGATTGGCTGTCTATTTGCAGCCCTATAATACATGTAAATTGTTGTTAGGTGTTCTCCTGATGTTGGCTTCATGAATATTATCATTAACCAATCTGAGCAGGATCTTAAGTCTATCAAAAGTTACTCCATTTACATGAATGATAATATGTGTACCATACACCTATTATAGGCCTTGTCATTTGAATTACCTTTGTGCACAATTTGATTAGGAATTGTTTGATCCAATCTAGAGATGCTTTTTCCAGCTTCTAAGGGAATTTTGTACCTCCTTGGGTTAAACATAATTTTGTCACTCAATGATATGAATATATTACTTTTATGTTTAATTTGTTAAATTAATGTCTCTTAATCTACTTTTTAAACTTGTCTGATTATGTGTTAGGCATTTCTAAAGTAGAATTAAAATAAATCTACAAACGATTCACTAAACTTGTAAGAACCACTATATGTTGACATTACTTGGATAAATAAAAGGCCATGTGAGGTTTGACACACAACTATTTTGACCACCAATTTCCTTCACCTCTCATCCCCAACCTCTGACCCTGCCTGACACAGTCTATTAGGCAGCCTTTTAACATTAAAGCAGTCCATCCCCTCATTCTTCCACAATCAGATGTGCAATCTCAATTTCGAGACAAGATACACATGTTGCTGTCATTCACCATCTCTCCAGATTTTGTCAAGTGTAGTTGCTGAAGTCAACAATAAACTGATAGACAAAGCAGTCAGTTTATTATAGACTTCAGCACACACTTCCTTCCTTTTCTTTCTGTGGTAAAGCTTAAACTGCTTCTTCTGTTCCAAAGACAAAGATCTGCAAATCAAACTAATCTTGCAAGAAAAAAAAAGTACTTTTGCTGTCACATAAAGAACCAAATTACTTAAAGTTAGGTTCATGATGAGTCTCTGAGGTGGAAAATTGAAGGTTTAGAAAGGTAATAAATAACAGATTAATACCAACAATCAAGTATTAGTCTGCCTCGTTATCTCATGCAAAATAATCATCTTTCAGAAAAGCTGTCCAACCTTACTCCCTCCAAAACAAAGTCATAAACATGGTGATGTGTGCGTAGGAGGTGTTGTATTGTGCACTGACAACTCAATTCTGTTGACTAAAGCCTTTGTGTGAGCCAAGAGATGCAGTAACACACACAAATAAGGAAGAAGGTGGTACCGATGGGAGATTCCAAGGTGGTGTGTGAAGTGAAGGGAAATTGTTGGTTACCAATCAGACGCACTATGTGTGAATTTGCTTTACAGGGCAGACAGACAGGAGCAGTAAATCTTGGATGTGTACACTTGCTGCCAAATGGGAAAACTGCAGAAGGAAGTCAAATATCTGTCTTTTTGTGCTGACAAATGTCCATGTTTGCACATTGTGTATATATGTCCAGCTTGGTGGTTTTTGTTACTTGCATCAGCTGTTGGGCTTACAATGTCCCTTTTATTTCTTTATTTTTGCAACCACACCATAAGTATCAGTGTAAAACAAACTTACAGTCTCTCCAGCAATCTTAGGTCTTGGAAGGCTCCTCTCTCGACGACACTGATTTGGTTGTCCTCCAGATGACTAGAGAAATGGATATGAAGAGCCAAAGAGAGAGAAAACAGCATAATTTGTAGTTACAATTGTCATTTCAGTCTTCATATCTGTAACTTTACCCATTTACTATGAGCATGCCTTCATAACTGTTTAGTTTAAATATCAAACTATGAGTTGAAACAGCAGAAAAGTCTCATTCTCTGGCCCACGCAAAGAGCTAGAAAGACACTTGCATTGGTTCTGTAAACACATAATCAGTTCACTAAAGAGATTGATCTGGCATGAAACAAAAGTTTTTAAAAGTTTATGACACACAGCATTTGACTAATGTTACAAAATAGCAAGCCAAAACAAATAATTAACAGCCCTTCCTCTTCCATTCTCTTCGTCTTGCATACGGCCCTCCCAAAGTAACACTTTTTTTCTTTTCCCTTCCCAGCTCTGTGTGTGTGTTATGTTTTGAGGGCAAACTAAGGTTTTCCAGATGGGTCAGAGAAAGCAGAGAGAAAACATCTCAAATGAAATTTGTGTGTATATTTTCTGTCTGAGGATGTTAAGAGTTACATCTCCTGAGAAGGAGAAGAAGAGAGGGTGAACCACAGGAAAAAGTTGGCTGATATAAAACCAGAGAAAAGACAAGGTAAAAAGATGAGGCAGAGAAAGAGACAACAGCGATGAAAAAGAAGGGCAATGCAAAAAAAACGGGCAGTGAGAGAAAAATAAAGGTAAAGATAAAGCCATAGAAGATTAAAGCAGTAGTATCGCAGAGAGATAGTATCTGGCCTGACATGTGGACTTTGAAATGTTTTAACATTATCTTTTTTTGATTATTCTCTCGAAGAAAATGTTTAGACATGCAGCTGCCTTTCAGCCATTAGTCAATGGTTTGTCATTCTAACTTGTCTCACACACACACACACACACGCCAAAACATTAAAACCACTGACGGTGAGCAACATTGTTCATCCTGTTGCAGTGCAGCAATGTTCTGCGGGGAAAACCCTCAAAGAACAGGACTGAGTACAATCTGTTCTGACCACCACTGTCTCCAGCCCCAAAAACTGGCACTTACACTAGAACCACCCCTTTCCTGGGCCAGGGCAAAGAACCGGCTGGGGGCAGGGTTTATGGAACCGCCATATTTAAAAATCCAGAGCCAGCACATTTAGCCTGCTTAATTCAAGAGATTGAGCTTCAACATGGATGTGTAGTAAAAGTGAAAGAAGATTAGCTTAATGATCCTCTCATTTTCCCGCTGTTCATGTTTTAATATTAATAATATAAATATGTCAGTCGTGTCTGTTAACACAGGCCACTGCAATGCTTAAAGCACGGTTAAGAGTGGCCAACTGTAGCTGAATTTATCAACCACATTTGCTGTTACATTTACACATGGTGTTTACAGATCCTCCTTGAAACAGCTTTTATAAATCAAATGCAGCATCGTTAATAAACTAAACCCGTGATTTCAACATACCGGTGATTGGGAAAAATGAGACAAACACTGTGACCTGCAAAGACAAGCCAGATAAGTTTAGCGTGACATAATGACATGACTGTGTGATGGCTCTGAGGCTGCTGAAAAACAAACCAGTTCTTAGTTTTTTTGGGTTTTTTTTATAGATCCTTCTTAGAACTGGCTCTAACACCAGCCCTAAAGCAGGACTGGAATCACTTTGGTCGAAAAGGGGTTAAAGACCCCTGTCTCAAAATCCACAGGGCCCAAAACATTGACTAAAACTATATTTTTCGAATAATTACTGTGAAAACGACAAGTTGTGTACAAAAAGAATGGTTTAAGTAATTTTCATACAGAAACTCTCACACTTGCAAACAGACAACTATTAAAGCTTATTTGTCCAAATGACTGCTCAATGCTGATTTATTGAATGAAGTTTAGAAATCCAAGGAATATCAAGCCAAACACATGGAGTGGGGAGTCAATGTTGGCAAAATATGCTGATGAGGTATTCTTTTTTTATTCTCTGTGTGTGAATCAACATGAAGTTTTATCATATCTATTTAATTTTTTTATTAAGCACAAGCATTGTTTTAAAGCTGGTTCCAATAAGGATATGTGGCTACTTTAAAAAAAAAACTTTCTTCAAGTAAAATTGTCTGACAGAAATTATAACAGAGAACACAGAACAGCCTATTTGTAGAAGCACCTCACCAATTGTAAAGTATTATGCTTTTATCACTGAACAAGTTGCATGCTTGTTGTGAGCTAGCCGGTGCTAAGGTTTTTTTTCTGTCAAAAAAAATAAACACTATGTGGACACATGCCTTGAGCTGACAAGAAAGGGCACTCCTCCACATTCGACTGGGCGAAAAGTGTGGTACAGGTAACTTGGACAGGTCAAGCCGAAGCCTTTTTTCACAAATTTAAACAAGGCAATTGAGTTCCACATAAAAACCTAATGAGTACTTGCGTTGCCCACAGCTGCCCAAGTTATTGTATAATTCAGCTGACAAACAAATAACGATCACACATCTACAAACTGGCTCTTGGGTTGGCGGAGAAAATAAAGCAAGCAGAAATGGATAGATGCAAGTACATCCTGTATGTAAATCATTGTGCATATACCCATAACAATCCGCGATCAATCATAATCTACTGCAAAACCATGATGAATCCCATGTGTTTATAAAAAGTGTCTTTGCATTTCCTCTATCCTTACAGAAACCCTGCAAATTCTGGGAAAAGCTAAATCATACATAACTTTGAAGAAGTATCAAAGTTTATTTGTCCAAATGACTGCTCAACCAAATGCTGATTTATTGAATGAAGTTGAGAAATTCAAGGGATAGTGAGCCAAACACATGGAATGGGGGAGTCAATGTTGGCATATTGTTCTGATGAGGTACTGTTTTTTATAGTATTCCGTATCAGGCATTAGTCATACACAGAGATGTAGAAAGATGGGGAAAAAAGTACGAAAACATTTTGAATTAAGGTGTGTGGGGAATGCCCTAATAATTTCTTTTTGTCAGCCATATTAAAATGTCTTTGTAACTATTATAAAAAAAGCACAATGATATCATGCTAACTTTTTGCAAACTGGTCTCTCCAGGAAACACTCCAGGGGATATTAACTTTACCTGTTTACATACAATGGGTGAGACTGCATTAACTTTCTAGCCAACTGTTTAATATCAAGCTCAAGTTTTTACCTCCATCTAAATTTGTTTGGAATTATTCAATTTCACCACAATCTGGAAGAAATCTTGCAAAGTGTGACTGCCAAAGACATTACACTAAGTGTCGCCCATGTGGTGTGCATGCAGAGACGAGCTGTGTCTAACTGCACTGGATTAAGAATATTCAGACAGCTAGATAAAGTTACATGTTTTTGGATAAACTCAAAGAGAAGTGAAATATGTTATCAGATCACAGAAAGTGCTCTAAAAAAAAGTGCTTTTATGAGGTCAGATATGGCAATGGAAGACTTGAAACGCCATCAAATTAGTCCAATTTCCATGTTTTAATATTTGTACTCTGTGATCATCGAGGATATTACGCACAACCAGATCATTGGGCTGTTTAGATTTTTTAACAATCTGATTACATCTAAGTATCTCTACTGGGTGAATTAACAATAATTGCTACCTTGTGCATCAGTGTGGCATTTAGAAACAATATTTTTTTTCTTCAACCTACCCTGAGAAGAATGTTAAGTGTTAAACTATGAACAAAGTTTTCCCATGGGAGGCACAAGTGGCTGAAATGACCCGGAATCCCCGAACTAGGCACTTGTGTTTTTGTGTGTGAGAGGGAGAAACAGAGCTCTAGTGAATAACAGTAATGCCTATTTGACTAAAGATAAGGGTAAAGGCTACCATGTCGCTTTGTTCGTCTCTTGATACAAAGAGTGTGTTTGTATGTGTGTGCAAGCTGGAGAGAGCGTGTGCACACGGTGTAAACACATCTGTGGGTGTGCTTTCGTGTGCTTTCTCAGACTATCTGCTCTTTCCCAAGCCATCTCCTCCCAATTTCTTTTAGAGATTTAGAGCAGGGAAATGTCACAGCAGTTTATCACCAACCACATGTAACAAGCTGCTTGCCCACCGCACACACACAAACACAAACACACAGAACACAAAAAAATCATATTGTACTTTTCTCCATTTTATTAAAGATGTGAGCACAGACAGAACCTCAAACATAAACCGAAATGAGTTCCGAGATCCACTAAAAACATGGTTTTGGTTAAACAAATGCACTCACAAAATGCAAACACACATTTGAAGAAACTCCTTTCCTCTCCTCAGTGTAGTTTGTACTGGGAGTGTATTTTTATCTGCCAGTCTGGTTAAAACAGAGTGAGGAGGGAAGTTGCATGCAGCCAACAGTGATTATAGTTATTAAAGCCATCACACACACACAAACACACACACACACACACACACACACAAACATTTTAGCCACTAGAGGCCAAAGAGTGAGTCTGCGAAGTCAATTAGGACAACTGCTAGGAGATGAGCAGTTACACTTTAAAGAGTGAACACATTTAAGTGATCAGTTTCTGAAACTGACTTTTTGA
Source organism: Leuresthes tenuis (assembly GCF_036924035.1). NCBI lineage: Eukaryota > Metazoa > Chordata > Actinopteri > Atheriniformes > Atherinopsidae > Leuresthes > Leuresthes tenuis. Next base: position 8,834,867 of record NW_027325365.1, on the reverse strand, counting down.
CAAGGAGACTTGCAAGAAATAAGAATCTCTATAAAAATAAAAACTGTCAAAATAACAATTTGCCCTTTTGTGTCACAGATACTGTTTTTTACTAACACGGGATTTCCATTATGTTTAATGAGATAAGCTAAAAAGACAAATAGTAGTCAATCCAAAAAGACAACTTGCCACAGCGAATTTGAAGTAAAAATAATAGCTGAAACCTAAGCACAAAACAGTTTGATCTTAATCTTTCACGTATTTCAGGCAATAGATTGGCTACTATCTTGTTGCTTGGTTTGGGTTTTGTTTCGATGGTCTGGACAGCTTGGTTTAGAAAAAAACAGCCTGAGCCAACCAGAGACAGAAAAACGTCTTAGTAGAATATTGAGGGGATAAATAAATATGTGTTCCTCAAAGTCCAACACAGACAGCAGAGGACAGGTGCAGTGTACTGGTAAGTAATACCAAAACACAACAGGGACTCTCAGATTTACTCATTACATGGAAAATTAACATGTATTTGACCATTTGTGGTCATTCATGTCATACCCTGTAAGCCATAGAATACAGAAATGTTATCCTTTGAATAAATACTCGGTTAATATCATAACTGACATATATACATGTTTAGTCTGCTATCAACAAATTACTCTAATATTTGCTGGAAATGGTGGATTGTTCAGTTTGACTCAATTTTTTTAGCTACTTTTGCTAAGGTAGTGGTACAAAGATTAATCTGGTCAGATTTCTCCAAACATGCATCAAAGACAATTTGTGGACAGATATCTAAAGAATGGAATAATCTGATTTCAAGGGAAAAATTAGATCAGGCTACACATGCAATAAGCTTGTAGAGGGGATGTCTTTTTAGTTAGTCTATATAGAAAAAAAAGGTTGTAAGAACTGATTCAAGACAAAGTTGAAAAAAACATGACGTGCAAAGCAAGGATTTTGCTTTTTTTTTTTTTAAATATCAGAATTCAAATAGTTGTTTAAAGTTTGAATTTTTTGTCTAATACCAAATTTAGCATTCACATAGAAATCATTCTTAAAGACATGGGAGATAGTGGTGAACCTTGAGTTAAGATACCTCTTCTTTTACTGTTTCTTATTAACAATGCTTCCTGATGTCGTGCTAACAATTGTCCAGAAGTGGCGTATTATCATACTGTAACAAGTTCAACATCATGTGGTCACGTCGCTTGTTTAATAAATGTGTGTCTTGCTGCTTGTTACTAGCATGTAAGCACACAATTACTCTATTACTTAACCTTGTAAATTTCCAGTAATTGCGGAATTCAACTGCTTGGATAGGACACTTGCATTCTCTCTTGCTCTAAAAGCCCTCATTAGGATGGGAAACTTTATTTTATAGAGACTTGTTTCCCCTATAGGCACATACCGGCCCATTAGATAAATATAGCATTTGTTTAATTGCTCCTGCATGGCAGTTTTTTGTTAATAGGAGTCCTTGTAAAGACAAATATAGGTCACAACAAGGTAATAAAGAGAAGGAAAAGGCACACAAGACCTGCTGTTGCTTTACCTGAGGTTTTTACCCTCATACCTGATTCCAGAAAACCTCAAACCCTAAATAAGGTTGTTCGCCAGTCATCTAAATGACAGACTCCTCAACAAACTAAAGAAAGAGCGTCTTCATGAGTAACATAGATCCACTCCATGTGAATTTTCCAGCACTGTAAGAATGAAAGAATTTATATTAATTTAATTTGATCATATCGTGATTTTTATTACAATGATGGGATAATATCTGGGGGCTGCACGGTGGTGGTTAGCATTGTCACTTCACAGGAAGAGGGCTCCAGGATACGATTTCCGACTGGGGCCTTTCTGTGTGAAGTTTGCATGTTCTCCCCGTGTATACGTGGGTTCTCTCCGGGTTCTACGCCCACCCTGGCATCCAAAAACATGCATGTAAGGTAAGAGATGACTCTAAGTTGTCCCTAGGAATGAATGTGAGCATGCATGGTCTCGTTTGTCTCTGTGTGGCGCTGTGATGGACTGGTGACCAGTCCAGGGTATCCTGCCTCTTGCCCAATGGCAGCTGGGATAAGACTCCAGCCCACCCTGCGACCCTAAATTGGATTAAGCGAGTATAGATAATGGATTTGTTGTGATTTGGAGCTATGAAACTAAATTAAGCTAACCTCTTTCTTTATGCGTGCTCATTTGTTTAAAGCAAATGCATTTTTAGTTCTGGTAAAGGTTGACATATAGATCTTTTCATCCTACTGTACATTATTGGTGTTTAAAGTTGTTTTCTTTTTATGCTACTATTACCTGTTTAACTGATCAAGAACAACTAATTTAAAAAATTGTTTTTTGGGTGGTAAATATCCGAATTCACTTTACATCTCCCAATGTTTAACAGTCCTGAATTCAGCAGGACTTAAACACATATACCACAAAATGTTTGATTGTAGAAATATAGAAAGAAACTTACAGAATCCTGAGGTTCTTGAGGCCAGAAAAGTCCACTTTAGTAATTCTGGTGATATTGTTTCTGTTCAAATCCCTACAGAGAAAAACACAGATGTTACAGATCAGACTTGAAGTATCTAATCAGGTCGTTAATGAAACTGAATTTGAAGTCAACATAATTCAGATGATAATACAATTTTTTAGTTGAGCATATAGTATAACTATAAAATCAATACAAAAAGGCTTATGAAAATCTGTGTACACCCACCCAGTACATGTGTGTTTAGCTTCATTTTTGTGTCTTCTCAGCCAAGTTTGTGAATGTGGCAGTAAGGCAGAGCGTGAGAATGCCCTACAGCATATGAGCCCACACACATACATAGAAGCACACATACAAACAAACAAAAACAAACTCTCCTACTGTACAGGCACCGAGAACATTTTGCACTCAGTGGACCCCTGCTGCACTGAACTATTATGAAGCAAAATTTCTGAAAAAAATGAAAAAATAGAAAGTGGGATTCATTTTTTTTTTCTTCCCATCATCAAAGTTAAAACCTTATCAAGTTTCCTGGCTGTCATTTAATCTGTTTTAACTATGGGTGCACAATGTATACATACTGCTATTTGACATGGCAGTCGGTATGTGTGTGTCTGTGTGTATCAGGGCATAGACTAGATCCCTTTAAACAAGTATGCTGTTTATTGAAACGCTGTCGCATGGGAGGAATTAAGGCATAGAAGAAAAACACACATAGTGAGGGTACAAACAACACACACCATTTTCCCTCTTATTTCAGACACATATCCTCCCCTTTCACTTTGAGATAAACACATGCTCACGCACACACACACACACACACACAAACAGAGTCTGGTTTTGCCAAAGGAGTCAGCGTGTGTGTTTTTCATAATGCACCTAAACATTTATAAATCTGATTTAAGACCATATTAGGTTTCAAAAGGCTTCCCCATGCTGCCATGGCAAGACCGCTAATAAGAGCCATACCATGGTCTAAGACAGGGAAGGCTGTTTTAGGCCAGACCTGTCCTTCCCTAAAGTACAGAACTGGGTCCAGGGCCCACCAGGGTGTCCTTGAAAGGGCTCCAGTGTAATGAATAGTTTCAATATCTCATCTTATACAATGGAATGTCATATAAATGACTGCTGACTAATGATTCCAACCCAGTGCAACAAAAGTACGAAGGGAAAGCTGGCCTCAATCGTGACTCCTCAGAATAATGTCCCCTTAAAGTAGAGTTTATATTTGAGATTCTTGATATTTGAAAGGGAAGGAAAGCAAAAAATGTCACACGGAATCTGTAAAAAGTCTAACTGATGGATGTAAAACAAAACATCAAAGAAACACAAAGGCATTGTTTATAAAATGGATTAAATGATAAAAATCAGGAATAGAAAGTTTGCCACTAGCTGGGCAATCGCTGTTAAAATCAAGTTTTCCTTTCTGTCAACACACCAACAGATTCTGAAATGATTGAGACTCAAACTAAAAAATTTCCTGAGGTAAGATGACTTTACATTCAGAGATAAACCCACACCATCTAGTCCTACAAGTGTTTAGAGGCATCAATAATGAATGAAGACAGTGAGCTCCTACACCATCATTCCAACTGGATGCTGCTGGTTCTCATCATAAGGTTTTACAGCGTGTGTAATTGCCAGTACCTTGAAAAGCAAAGCATGGGCAGTTACTTCATAAGCCTTCTGGACACAGAGAAAAACTAACTAACAACTACACTAACAATTCATCATTAAGAACTTGAGATAAATGCTACTTCCAGGAATAATATAACAGTTTTCTTTGTGTCAATGGGTAATTCCAGGTATCTGCTCACTTGTTAGTAACTGAGGCAGCATCTAATACAAAAACTTCCATTCTCTACCTCTTCACCTCAAACCATCCACTCCTCCCTGGATTACCCCACTGCTGTTTGTTTCTCCTTATCTTTTTACATTTGGCCACAATCTTTCAGTTTTTTTTGCCCTCCCTTTTTTCCTCAGCTATCTTAAATCTCTACCCAGTCATTGCTCTCTAATGTCGGTCCGTCAGTCCTTCACAGCCAGCTTCACCTCATGTTCCCAGGCCTCCTTTCCACTTGCTGTATTTCTCTCTAATCTCCCCTTTTTAGAGTGTCTTTCCTTCTTTCAATCTTTCATGCCTTATCGTTCGCCGTTTCACAGTTGACTAAACACTTTTCTGCAGCTTCATCTGTTTTCCTCTCCACCCATAATCTTTCACTCTTTTATCTCAATCTTTCACTCTTTTACAGTTGGCTACATTTTTGCTTTTTTCTCTTCCCGCCTCTAATCTCTCCATCCTTATCTTCATCTTTCTGTTTTTCACCATGGAAACTGCTGCTCTCACCAGGGAGACCACGCTGCAGTCAAACAAACAGTGAGGACACAGTTCCAGGTAAAGCACAATAGCATCATCCTATCTAACATCGGCACATAAAAAGAGAGTTGAGGCTGCTGCCAGAGCAAAACAAGATGTGGTTTAAAATCAAACATATAAACGTGTCAAATAAATTGTACACCAATTGATAGTGATGTGAAAAACACCACAAAGTATGACCTCACTATGAAGCAAACAGCCAGTAACATAAATGTTATCATCTAATAAAATTTAAATCACAATTTACCCCTCTTTCACAACCAATAGTTTGGTCGATTCAGTGTACAATTATAACATACTTTAAAAATTTACCATTGCAACCTATGCACAGTGCAGAGTTTTCTGAACAGCAAAGGTTTTTGTCATATGTAATGCTGAGAAATGTAATATCATAATTGTCTCACATTATGTATGTTAGAATGAAACAGGTAATTACACTTCAGCTGTCAACCACTCAGCCGGTAAGTAAGACAGTGATTATGAGGCATGGTGAAGCAACTGCCACCAAGAGTCTAACATAAGTGAGACGTCAGCTACACTACCTACAACACTACCTACAACATAAGTTAGCAGTTCTACTCTGAACACCTGAGAGGCTTTGAAGTTTGCATTAAAATAAGAACATATCCTAAACAATCAGGTATCTGCCTCATTGAGAAATTCTAAAGAAATTCAACAAAGGGTTGTCTGAAAGTGAAGTCAGCTACCATTACACATTTAACTAATGTAATTAAACAAGATATAACTCATTTGCATTCACCTTAAAAAGCTTGATTTGACTTGAGAGATCTTGCAGAGAAAAAAATAAGCTTACAGTGGATTTCAACGATTAAAATAAAACTAGTGAAGCAGCCATGCTTATGCACCTGGACTCTTAAAGGTTGGGTGTCCACCTCATCCTGCAGTAAAGCTTAACCTAGCTTCAAATTTAACTGACCATCTGGCAGTCAGACAGCTAACAAGAGACTTTAATACATAAGCCCAAACCACTGTTTGTTTCCATTACAAGCGGAGGTAAGGTGTGCATGTGTGCATGTGTTTCCGACAAGGGATTGAGAAAAGAATGCAAACGGCAGGTGTGCAGGGAATTGATACACTTTCCACCAGAGACACACACACACATCTAACCCCAGACCACTGAAGCCAGTGAAACTTATAGTCTGGCTGTTTTGGGCTGGCACACAGTTTGATTTAACACACACATACACATGAAGTACAACACACACATGCTCATGATGTGTAAGTCTCACTGGGAACGAAGAAGCTGACTTGCTGCAGAATAGGTTTATTGGTTGGACACACCAAGAGGTTCTGAGAAAAAATGGATAACTATTAGAAAGGAATGTTAAACGAATGACAGATCGTGTGACTCTCAAGAGCTTAATGGAATGAAAATTCGGACTGCCAGCTCTGTGGTAAACCATGAAATACTATGAGACTAAATGAATGTAACAGTTCGATATATAAGGTTGCTGGCCGGTCGCTTGTGCTTCTCTTTCTTACCTTGACCTCCCATCTCAGTTTGTCTCATTTTTCTTTTCGTGACCTTTGTCCTCTTTTCTCTGCCCGGGACAACAACATAAACAAAGAAATGTGGTTTCCTCTGGTGGCTTTATCTGTGTCTGACACTGTGACATTTCCTCTTCACACTTTCTCTCTCTCCATCAGACCTTGCATCCTTATCTTACTCTCCCTCCATTCTTTATCTTCCTGCCATCCTTTGTTGCCATCCATCCAATGCTTAGTTTCCAAACACATCCACTTCCTCTCTTTTAATCTCATGTTATTTTCCACGAAGCTCTTGTAATGCTTCACTTTCCCATTCTTATTTTCTTGCTCTCCATCCATGTCTCTGGAAGATAGGTATGCTCAATTTCGCTCTCTAAATCTCCCAGTTACGCAAGGAATCCTAATTGCCTTCTTCCTTTTCCTCTGAGCTCCACACCACAGTGTGTCTGTCACCAAACGCAGGTCAGGCATCTAGTTGGCTTCCAAAGTGGCTTAGGTATAGCTGAAATTAATTTGTTTCAAATATTTAGGTATGACGTTTGCTCATATTTGTTTTTATCACACCACGTGGTGGAAATTAAACTTGAAACTGCAATAAAGGCTTAAGTTGAATTTACATAGGGTTTTTCTGTATAAGACCTGTCCAGGGTGTACCCTGCCTCTCGCCCGATGACCGCTGGCATACCCCCCCCCGCGACCCGACTGACTTTACTGCTGTTTTGATTCTCTCTCATAGGGATGCTAACTGACTAATGAACACTTCTATTACAGTACCACTCTTGGCCAATAACAACAATTATCACTAGAGAGTTCCTGGAATTCACAATACACAAACACAACAAAAAGCAACAAATGAGTGAAGACACTGCACTCTCTTTAAGAACACAAAGCAGAGTATCTCAGGGCTGTTTTCAGGTCAAACATAAATAAATTATTTAAAGCTCAGAAGTAACACATATCGTCTTTCAAATTTTCTAAAAAGGGATTAAAAAGGGACTTTTTCTAAAATCTTTGATTTTTCATTTTGTCTGGTTTATCTGCTGTGTGAAAATGATAGACTGTCACCTTAAATGTTTACCGAAGCTTCGTGTTAGTTTGGTGTTTTGTTTTTGCTTCAAAGATTTCCTCAAGACAAGTTGTTTTTGGTTTTGGACTCTTTTCAACTTCCCCAAAGACCTAGCAATCCTCGATCAGTGGATACAATTTGGTTTTCCTGGACGTAACACAGTAGGGAAAAGGTTTGGATTTGTTTGCTACACTTCATGGATGAGAATTTTAATAACAAGAACAAATATGATACTGGCTGTGCACTGAGACTGAAGGTGAAAGTCAAGGCTGTTCAAATACTCAGATCAAATGAAAGGGCACATGTGCGAAGTGCAAGCGGTGAGTGAAACTGTTTCAAATGTCTATTTTGTGTCGGTATAAGACACATGAACAGATTTAAGTACAAACATCACAGTTACACTTGAGTGAATAAGCGGCTAAGTTTGTTCAGAAACAAACAAAAGTTTCTCAAATAAGCATGTAATGAGCATATTTATCAAAAAGAGACATTTTGCTGCAATCGTCTTTGTGTTGTGCTTCTCACTTTGATGCTCAGGATCCAATTCTCGCTGGAATACGTACAGCTGGATGTCATGTGCTGTCATGCTTTAAAAAGTTGCATGTTTCTCGCAGTTTTTTGTTACTTATGTGTTGTCATAGCCTGGAATTCAACTCATGAGAAGACACTTTAGCCAGATCATCTTATTCTCAGGAGAAACCTCTCCCTTCTTCTGAACTAATTACAAACTATTTGGAGTTATGAAGTGTGCAAAGCTAATCTAGAGGTACCCAAGAATAAGAAGGGAATTACTGGAAATGCTTATGCATTGTATACTTTAAGAATTTGCCATAGACTTATGGGTTGGTATTTGCATTTACTGTCTCCTTTTAGCAGCTGTTGAGGCAACGACATTCAAGCTTTAATACAGTCAGAAAACCCTAGTCTATAAATTAAATTAAATCACTATAAATCTAAATGACAACTTGTAAATATAACAAGTACAGAAGAGTAAATCAGTCCTGATTAGGTGTGTTGGGGTGTTAGAGGTATTAAGGAGAGAAGGTGTTCTCTGAAGAGATGAGTTTTCAAAACATTCTTGAAGGTAGAGAGGGATAGCAGCTGCTCTGATAGCAGCTGGAAGCTCATTCAATGATCATGGAACCACAAATGAGAATAGTCCAGATTGAAACTGCATGTACATAGGGATGGCAATGCCAGCATTCTTTTTCTGGATAGATATTACTTTATATTTATTCCATGTTCTTAAATTTGTAGATTCACATGCAACCTCTCATCTTCTATTAAGAACAAAGACAAAGTGGCAAAGACAACCATGGTGAAAAATATGACAAGACAGAGAATTTTCACGCCATACTTGTCATTATCGATAAAAAATATTTCTCTGTACACAAATAAACTGACTTATTTTAGATTTTCACAATGCACAGAATGCTTCAAGAGGAAAGGTGAAAGGAGAAAAGAAGACTTCAGGATGCTCCCTTTCACTTCATAAAGGGGAGTCCTGTCTGAATGATGCACAGTACAGCTCGCTGTGCCTCATCTGCACTTTAGTTCTGAAGCACCATCTAAATCTGGCTAAGTTTATTTCTCATGCTCACTTATTTTCTTTTCGCCCTTTTCACATTTTTCCCTCTCTTTCCCACATATTGTAGCTTGAAATTCATCTTCACCTACCACACTGTGTTCTTCTTCTGCTGATGTCTGCCCTGTGCTTTTTTCATGTAGCTTTCACAGTAAGTATCAAAGAATGATTTTTTTTTTTGAAAGCCACATAAATAGCGTCTCCCCATTGTGTGTCATTGACAGTTAATTTGTTTTCTGTTTGTTTTCTCTTTCCCCTCATAGTACAGTTCAAATTTTAATGCCACTTATGAAATTCATAGTTTGGTGGCCTCAACTACCCAAGCTTGACCACATTAGGGAGACGCCTGCAAGCATCTTTCTTTTAGAGTCACAAGTCGAAGTGGTTGCTGTATTTGGTTAGTTCTTTTCAGCTGGAGTTTATAGGCCTGCTTTGCCTTTGTCTTGATTTACTACTGCTGTACTGTAAGTGAATAGGATGGGGTAGAGGTTGAGGGCTAATTTGGCTGCTGAGAAGCTACTTGACAAGAACAAGGCTTGCTCCTTCATCAGTGAATGGGAGGATAACTGAATGAGGGAGATTAAGATGAATGAAAGGCTGAAAGTGAATGTGAATGATATAGACAAAGCTCAAGAGAGAGAGATACACACTCAAACATGCACAGCCCAGTGATATTTTCTCTATAAGCTTCCAACATAACATAAACAGCCTGTCATAGTTAGCCTCGCTGAATAGTGGACTGAAAAGTGAAAATTATAAGTCAAACTTTCATGCTCCATGCCCTGCCACATCCTTGCAAAAAAAATACAAACATGAGTACACGCAAGTGTAGAAAAGGAACACACACAGAAATACACACTGACAAAATAAAGTCCCTGCAGAAGGGATTTACAGTGTTGCTTTGGTGACAGTGGCCTAACAAAACAGTGGCAGAGCTTGTTAACATCAAATAACTCCAAGCATACTGCATACACACTCATACACACAAACCTACATATGCCATCTAATACTACACACCAGTGTAAGTCCTCCAGTCTGAGGACTTCTGTCTCAGTAGAGTCACCGAAGGTCATTCGTGTCTCTGGGTTGTTTCTTTGTGACATAACTCTTTCTCTCTCATTATATGTCAAAGTTTCCATCTACAACCAATTCCATGTTCAATCCAGTGAAAGGACGAGAATTAACTGTGCACACCTAATGATGAGTGTGCAGCACGTGTGAGGTTGCATGCAAAGTTTCCCCACGTCAGTTGTGAGTGTGTGTGCGCTCTTCAACTATTTTTGTAAGGACCCATTTTATGTCTTTGACATGGAGATTATTTTGGCTGGTACTTAAAACATCAAAGAGTTGTTTGAAGTTTAAAAGAAAATCATAGTATCACACAACCTATATTGTTTTAAGTCATCATCAGTTCCTGACTCACATCTGAAAAGTATAACTATGCAGAGCAAGTTAACCACTCAGGCCTCGGAACACAGAAATATTGTAGAAAAAAAGTCTCCAAAGCAGCAGTAAATCACACAGGTGTTAAACTGACCCTGAGGTTAAGATTAAATGGAGGCAAACTGTGAGATTAAAGCACGAATTGTTCACATCCCATCTACAGGAGTTAAGATAAACTCTTAGTGGTACATCTTTCAGTAAACAAAATATTTTAGGTGTACTATATTCTAGCTAAGTGTTTACACTCCATCTGTCAGCTGTAGCAACACTCCCAGATATAAGTAACTAATCTGGTACAATTTACTATGATAAAAATATTTTAGTATATTAAAATACCCCAAGCTACAATGATAAGACTGAAGCTTTAATAAACTGTAATTTTCTTTTAGATGTTAAAAACCAATGCCGGTAAGGTCCTCCCAACTGCAGTCTGCAGGTGTATTCAGCCAAGCATTAGCTGTGGATTTATTTGTCAGCATGCACGCACCTGGTATTTCATGCAGATGCCTTTTAAATATGTGTGCCTTTTTCACTGTGAGTGTGTGTCTGTGCTGTATTTGTCTATACAGTGTGAATACAGACTGTGTGTGCATGTTTTTTTTATGTCGCATCCAGCTTACTCCATTTCCCAGAAGGGCAGTGCCCACTGTCAGTGCCAGCTGGCTACTTCTTTGGCAGACTAAAAGTCATTATATAGAAAGGTCAGCTGCCCACATTACTGGAGAAACTTGAGGAAAAGAATATCACCCACTGACCTAGAACTGGAGCCTAAATGTTGGTTACCCTCACTTGTGCCATTCGGTATACCATAAGTGAATCAAACATAGTAGGATCGGGATAAAATGGATACCACAAGATGGCCACAGATGATAGGCGTAACATTAAGAGGTTATTTGAGAACAGCAAACCCATTGTGGAATATACTTCTTAGTTTAGACTAGCCTGCTATAGCAATAATAGTGTTGTATTACATCACCATCATACCCATGATAACAGTAAAGAACACTCTTCACTGAATGATGGCGTTTGTTCAACAGTTACCAAAGCATGTATGCTTGCTGATGTTTTCCTTAAAGTGGTGCACATATGCCGGAATATTCCACAAACAATTAACTCCCTGGTTCCAACAAAAAAGCTGGCAAAGTACCAGCAAACAAAAAAGTACCAGCACAACATGGTTAGCAGAGGTTCATAGGAATTATTGAAACAGTTGGAATACATCTGAGACTTGCACTATCATACTTGTAAGGTGTGTCAAGGAGTACTGTACAACACAATACAGTTTGCAGTAAGAACAAAGAAACATTCAGATCACAGCTGAAAGCAGCAGAGGAGACTGAACAAAACAATGCTTCAATCGATGCAGATTTCTCTTGATCCCATCAACTTTAGGGAACTGGAACTGTGTCAGCACAGCTAGTTGACCTGCTACATGCACAGGACTGAACCAAAGCATGCAGAGATCACACACAAACATACAAATTCCAGTCCCACCATCATAACTGAGGGTGTGGTGGCTACAGCGTCCACTGACCAATCAACACCAAGCTTTGATAAGAGCCAGGAGCAAGGCTGGAACATGTGTCTATTCCACACACACACATACACATGCACACGTACAGACACAGCAGCAGCGGCCGTTTCCTTCTGTTGTGCGCTCCGTGGTAGGTTGGCACGAGGAAGGGAAATGGGGGCTGTGAAAACTCTACTGGAGAGATGCTGCTGGCAAACTGAGGGTGTGTTTCACTGTGTGTGTTGAAGGGGGAGGTGGAGGTCAGTGAAAGTGGTGGAACAGGAGGAGAAACAAGGAATAAGTAAAATAGGCAGAAAAGAAAGACGGCAGACTGAGCCAAAGGTGACAAAACACTGGAAATGAATGAGAGACAAAGGAAAGACCACAATATGTCGGAAGAAGAAATAAAGTTGGGATAAACATGAGAAGTTGGAAAGCAAAGTGGAGTGACAGAAAAAGAGAAAAAGCCAGGCAAGGCTAGAGAAAGCAGAGAAGGTGTTGCCTGTAAAAAACTTGCCAAAACTTCCTAAAAGTGCTGTTAGCAAGGAAACAGAAGAATAAAGCAGTAAAAATCTAAATTAGTTTTTCTAAAGTGGGCTAGAGCAGCAGTGAGTTCACTCAACTGCACATCCACACTTACTCAGTCAGACATACAGCATATTTAAAGATACTCATAAACATATATAAATCTAAACAGAGGTAAAACCATTCTGACATAAGATAAACATGTATATTTGCATAAACACACTTATAGACAAAAAAATCCTGAATTGTCTTGCAGCTTAGCCAACTGTAAGTTCCCTCTGGAGTTCACAGCATTCAGTTTGCTGACAATTCACAGCAGTTTGGCAACAGTTTGCAATTTGCAGTTGTCAGAATCAACACTCCAGGGTGTGTGTTCGTTTTTGTGTGTAATTCTGTGCAGTCCCCGTAGGGCAGGTGTGAAGTGAACCCGAGAGAGAAAAGCCGTCCCAGTTTTCCAATTCATTTTGCCCCTGCCTCGTTAAGCCTGTTAAGCCTCTCCCAAAAAACCCTCCACTCAAATTAGATGCAAATGAGGTCTCAAGTGGCTTCCCAAGGAGGACATTACAGAATTGACTGGCCTGAGGTAATCTGTGAGGCTGCCTGTTACTGTGAATGTGTGTGTTGAGTGAAACAGTTGGGTCACAAGTGTTTTTCTCTCGTTAACCTTTTCAAATGGTCTGTTTATGAAAGTGACGAAAACCTGGCTTTTAAAGAGACTGACTCTGTAGTTATGACAGGTGGACTGCTGCTCACCCTTTTTGTCTATGCAGCATAAGGGAACTGGACTGAATGTTGTACGTGCTGTTTGTTAGAGGGAGGGAAAGTAGAGAGTTTTAAGGACCATGCTGATGGTTTTTATGCCTTACAGTGCCAGACATTTTCCGTCTCAACTGATTTCCTCTGTTCTAAGCAGCTATGGTCTTTCTCCTGAAAAAATATGCAATTGTATAACTTTTCATAGTAATGTATCGTGAAGTTATTTCACATTAATTTCAATACTAAGTTTCTTTGTCATACCCAATTTCCCTCAACCTGTGTAATGTGCCTCTCCTCCAGTTAACAGAGCTTTTCTACATTTGTTTTCAGTAACATTTACAGTCTGTCTGAATTAGTTTGATTCAGTGCATGTGCCTTTACAGGGTGATAAAAGGGAGTAGCAGCATAGTAGCCGAAAAAGATTTTCCACTCGAGATAAGGTGAGAGCCTTTTTGCCCCATTCATGTCTTGTGGTCTTGTTGTGTAGTGTGTGGTGATAATACTACTGGACTCTTCTAAATTAATTTATTTTCTGGCATTGTTTCCTGCAAAATTTTAAGTCCGCGAACTCAAAATAAACCACGTTTCATGGTAATGGTGTCACCTGGCAGTTAGTAAATTGGTCTTCAACGTAGTTAATTATTTAATTCCTGAACTAAAGGGAGAGATGAGTAATAGGTACGTGAACATTTATGTGTATTTATCTGTTTATTACAAAGATTATTCAATATCAATTAAGGCATACTTCAAGAAACTTGGTGGAAAGTTTTGGAGTGAATATGCATCATTGTTGTTATATTGCAGATTACAACATTGGCCTTGGTGGAGAACACATTCTCTGGGTACTCTTGTTTGCAAAGTGAGAGTCAATGTGATATTTAACAATGGACAATCTATAACCTTGTCCATGTTTACTATTACAACAAGAATGACAAAGTTACTTTTATCTTAACCCAAACAAAATTTTTCCTGAAACCAAACCCAGCATTTCAAACAACAGCTAAAACTATCCAAGCTCTTTTATGTTCCAGTGGGTAGGACTAAGGAACCTACAGTGGTCATTTAGGTCAGTGGACTTTATTTTATTTTGTCTTGTTATTTTGTAGGGCATATTTTTGCTGGCATGGATTAGGTCCATATCCCTTATAGTGAGGTTCATGGGAAATCAATGCAAACTTCCCCTTTATACCATGAAGAAACATTACTATTCTGACAGGAGCTGTCTCTTTCTGGAAGACAGTGTATCCATGTACAGCATACAAGAAAGCTGAATAGTTTAAGTATGAAAATGGAGACACACAACCATGCAAACTCCACATGCAAACATGGAAAGGCCTTAGCTGGGACTTGAACGAAGAACCCACTTGCTGTGAGGCATCAGTGCTAACTGCCACACCACCATGCAGCCCTCATCAAAAGCAGATATGAGGAAATATCTTTAAAGTAAATGTTGATTCATCTCCTCAGTAGAATTCAAGAGACTTTTAGAATCAATAATAAAAGCACACTGAGGCTGTTCCAGCAGCACTTAGTGGCTCAACACCTTACTGAGTCACTTTATGTTGGTTTTTCCTTTCATTTGACCACCATCTGTATTTTTTTTTTGTAAATTGATACATAACAGGCCCTGTGATGGACTGGCGACCTGTCCAGGGTGTACCCCGCCTTTCGCCCGATGACTGCTGGGATAGTCTCCAGCCCACCCGCTATCCGATCGACGGATTGACGGTATAGAAAATGGATGGATGGATGGATACATAACAGTGTTCACCTAGTTACCTCAACATTGTGACATTGTACTGCCTTTCAAAGTTAAAAACATCCTGCTGCCAGCAAACAATTTAAAAAAAACCCAGATTGATTACATTTTGAATACATGTGTGACTCATCAGTTGAATACTATTGGTGATTGCCAGTTTTTGTTGGCATGAATAGTTCAGTTTCTGTATCACTGACCATTTCATAACAAATAAGAAATCAGCTATTAGCATTGCATAAGTAATGCTACTAAATTAAATGTAAAGTTGAAAATATGACTCATTAGAAAGTCAAAACTGACAGTCACATGAAATCCCAAAGAAAATATCATTTCTAAAGACCAAGATAAATACATCTACAAAATGGATCATCTCTACATCCAAATCTTGAATGCTTAAGTTAAACAGTCACAATTTAATTTAAGAGAATTTTTTTTTTTTTTTTACTAAATGCTGTGTCCTCAAAGACAATATCTCAACATATTCTGCTTCTCAAATACCCTAAGATATATCTGCGGAGGAAAGAAAGAGGAAGACCAGCAGAGGAAAAGAGAAAGAGTGAGGAAAAGAGCAAGTCTTGGCCAAAGTCACATCTGAAACACTGACCTGGATAAATCAGGGAAACATAAACACATAGTTTCTGGAGTCAGGGGGGAGGGGGGGAGCGTTGCTACCCCAAATATTCCACCCCAGAGACCCAAGCGAGAGGCAGGGTAACACCTTATCCCACCTCCCCATCATAACCAGCTCTAATTATTTATTTTTTCATGGTGTAAATGTCTTCAGGGGATTGCTGTGTGAAAGCCAACAGGTCCTTGGAGGTCACAGCAGCTCTATGGGACAGGGGAGGTATGAGGTTCATTGTTAACACTCACACATACGCGCACAAGACACACAATCACACCAGGAGACTCGGAAACACAAGCATTTACATAGAAACAAACATATGAAAAAGTAAAAATACACATTTACATATACTAATCATGCATTCACCGCCATCAGAACCACCAGAACCCCCTACATTAACACACACATATCCACAAATACTGCCCCTCACTTTTCTCTACAGCCTACTGATTGTGTTTGTTGTCTCAGGGTTAGGTCTGTTGTTGATCCCCTGCGGGGCTTTTGGCTGCTCCGTTATCACACATAATCGCTTCCATACCTTAACAGCAAAGGTGTGTGTGTGTTTGTGAGGGCATGTGTGTGGCTGCACTGGTGTATACGTGTCAAGATCAGGCAAGAGGTGGCAGCAGCATCTGTCAGGGGTCTGTCTCTGCCTGAGGATTGAATATCATTTCAAATTAACTGTCACCAGGTTTGTGAAAAAGCAGTGATAGTTCTTCTTGGGGAGTAAAATCTGTATTTAGAGTTTAGACTTATGACTGAAGATCTAGCCCAGTTATAGCAGCTTGTGAAAACTGTGAAAACTTTGTAAAGTCTTTGTAAAGAGAGACTGTGGAGAATCATGAGAAAATTCACAGGATTTTTTTTTCCTTTTTAAAACCTCAAATACTCTCTGTAAAAGCAATGTCAGAAATTTTTAACTGCTTCATTCATTGGGATCACTGACGATTCATGCACAGAAACTTCTAAGCATACAATCCAGTGGCTCATGTTTCATCCTTAAGGTATCATAACTTTTACCACTGAATAATGCCCTGTAATCATATCAATACCGGGTTCCTTTTGGTAGTTATCAGCCTACAAGTCTGTCAACATACACGTCAATTCACATTTTAAACGTAAATAAGTAGTTTTTACCGTTTTTAGATAAAATTTGGGAAACAAAAAATATTTTAAAAACCTTCACAGAGGCACAGATAAAAGTTAATCAAGAAAAGGACATGAGCCTTATGGTAAAAAATACAACCAACAATGAATTAATGTGGCCCGAAAGTATATGGGATATTGATGCAGGTTGATGCAACTTAGTTAAAATAATGAGAAAGGGATTTGGCTTTCACCATGACGTTTCCACTGAGATGTTTCAAAAATAAGCTTTGATGCAGTTTGATTAGTCCAGTCAGGTCTGAAAATGATTCTTTGAAAAAGTTTCATACATACAGAGACTTTTAAGTAAAACATAGTCAACGCAAAATCCGCCGTAGTCTTTAGGTACATAAGTGTGTGATGCATATGAACAAACAGTGTACGATAAGGTCACAAGGTACGCTGATAAGACAGATAATGCGAGGACAGTTCGACAGTAATGCACTGGGACTTACAGGCGCTCGGCATTCCTTGGTATTCCTTTAGGCACAGTCTTTAGACCCAGACCCTGGCAGTCCACATGGGACCCGGAGCAGCTACACTTGTGTGGGCATCCATCCACCGACGCAGCGCACACCAAAAAAGCGAAAACTAGAGCCCAAATCCAGCAGAGAGCGACGCGCTTCCCCGGCTCAGTTGGAGGCATGATAACCACTAAAATGACTTCTCACCGAAGTTAATTGAAAATACGCGGGGCTAAAAGTAGACTCTGTGGAAGTTGTGATCCAGAAGGTGCTCAATACGGGATGTTCGACTTTGTAAAATAATCTAAAAATAAGCCGAAATCAAATATCGTTCGCTTTTGCAGAAGTTTACCAAACTTCCTCTTAATGGACTCGATCAGAAAAACGTTCCTTAAAAGACCTCGTTGCCATGGGGAAAAAAATAAGAAAGTGGAGATATTTAGGTGACACACAAGAAAAAGTGTCCTTATAATCGTGCATCACCTAACACGATGCGCAAAAGTCTTCCCAAATGCTCCCCATTCACAAACTCTCAGATCAGTTCACAGCGTAACTCTTCAACTTTCCAAGCTAAAAAAACGCTCTGCTGGGATGTAACCTCCTTCCAGAGAACATCCCTGCGCTGGCAGAGAATAAAAAGTGAGGGTTGCAGAGGAGTTCAAATCAGAAAAAGTTTTAGAGAGGCGCAACACAGACTGGCGCGCCCGGAGGTTGTGAGAGTGAGTGAGGCAAGCAGATTTGTATTTAGGTTTCCCCCAAATCCTCTCCCTCCCCCTGTGTCTCTCTCTGTCATACTCTCTATGTTGATGTCACCAGAAAAGAGAGTGAGAAAGCTCTACAAACTTTCACTAGTCGCGTATCTTCCTCAAAAGCATTCCCTGCTCTCCAGACCACTTTCCCACACCGAGGTGGAAAAGTCTTCTCTTAGCCCACGGTAGCAGTGTAGACATATTTTAGTAAATTTCCCAACCACTCTTCCTTTTTTGTCAAGGCCCATTTATCAACTTAACGATCTACTTTGCGATCATGTGTTGGTTTTGAGGCATGTCTTATTCTAACCATATCTCCAAAGCATCATCCAAGGAAAGTCAGTGTCAGTTTAACAGATAAATAAATGCTTTAAAAGTCAGTAGATGACACACATATGCTGCTGGTTCACTTGGAATTGTTCAAAATGTGATTGCATTTATCTTTTTGCAATGCAGAGGCTAATATTTATCCAATTAATGCTGACTTCAAGGCCTTAGTACATGATTCCAATTATTTTCATATTAATCAAACCATTTAGTGGTTCCTTATGCCATATGTGTGAGGGCATTGTCATCGTAGAATAGACCACTCCCATCATGACAGAAATATTTCTTCATAAGAAGAGATGATCCCTCAAAAATATTTGATTTGCAGAGACCCTTCAATTTAAGGAGACAAGAGAACCCAAGTCATGCCAGCTATATCCCACAAGACATAACAGGGGGACAACCAGGGATTCAGGTTTTTACTTTAATAGTCTTCAGGTGCACAGTAAGACTTGTCAGTGGAGCTCCAGCAAGAGCTACAGCAAGTAGCAGTAGTGCTGCTGCCCTCTGTTGGCAGAGGGAAATAAAGAAATATAAAGTGGAGATTCATTCATGTGAAGGAATAATATGATTTCTCTTCTAGTTAAATCTAAGTCATCTGAATTTATCTAATTCATTTGTGGAATTTTCTTGCAGATGTCACAGTTGTGTGATTTTTTTTTCTCAGCAGAGTCTGTCTGTAGTGAGAAGAGCTAAGTTCATAAATATCAAAGGGGAACTCTGGTATTTTTAAACCTAGACCTTATTTCTGGCATGAAATACATTTATCTACTCACCGAGAACAGTTTGGCGAAAGTCGGTATCCTTTGGAAGCTATTTAGATAGCTCGCGATCCATATAACGGAGTGAACGGGGCAAAAACGATGCAGCCTCTAAATAAGGCATTATCTATCTTTATTTCACCAATACTTTAAGAAGAATGAATAAACGAACGCATACTATTGCTCTGTTAGCACATAGCTACTGTTATGTGGCTACTTACAGCTATAGGAGAGCTAACAGAGGGAATTTTACACACACCTCTACTGGGACGACTTCATCGACACAAATGGCTGCAGCACAGCTCATTCACTCTGGTAAGAACGTCCTGCCGACTGTCACAGAGCAAGGAGTAAATAAGCTGTGCTCCAGGGGGGCGTGTGGATGAAGTAGTCCCAGTAGAGTGCCTGTATAGAAATCCCTCCGTTAGCTCTCCTATAGCCACAAGTAGCCACATAACACAGAGCTACAGTATGCGTTCGTTCATTTATTCGTCTTAAAGTTTTGGTGAAATAAAGACAGATAATACCTTATTTAGAGGCTGCATCCTTTTTGCCCTGTTAATCATGTTTTCAGGTTATGTTCTAGTCATGTTTTTCCCCTGTCATGTTCGGTTCACTCACGTCACCTGGTTCATTGTTCACAGCTGCACCTCATTCACTGATCATTCCCTCCACAGTATTTAGCCTCCTGGTTTCATTTCAGTCACTGCAGAATCATCACTGTTCCTTCATGCCGAGTCACAGAAAGATAAGTCTGGTTGTGCCTCATAGCCATAGTCCTGTTCCTTTGTTTTTTCACAGTCATAGTCTTGTTTCATAGTTAAGTATTTTTGATCCGGCTCTGCCGTGCTTTGTGTTTTTGCCTTGTCTTGTTTTTTGGAATAAACCTTGTTTTGGAAGTTAAAGAGCTGCATCTGGATCCTACCTTTCCATCAGTCCGTGACATTTTCTTGCCTGTTGGAGAACAACCAGAGACAGCTTGGGAATTTGATCAGTTTTTGAATAAATGCTACTTTAAACAAATACTTTTTGATGTTTAAGACCATATCTACCAAGCTTTTAGAAAACATTATATTCATTCAAAAGAAGTTGCGGAGCATATATGTTCATTTTAAGACACAGCCTGGTTCATGTTCAGTTATGTAATGTACAGGGCCATGCTGGAATACAAATCATAGCTTGAACTGAAGAGGAATACATAACATTTTCAAGAAACTGTCTTTAAACTAAGTATAATTTGAGTGCAAATCTTAACATATTTGACACTTTTCCATGATGTCTACATTTGAAGTTTGCTTTTTGCAATCTTATGGGTGTCTTTTTAACCACAGCCGAACTGACAGTCTAAAAAGTGCAAAGTGTAAATATCATAAATGATCGTGTGACTAAAATAATGTGTGTTGGCCTCATATGTCAGCTGACAGCTTCAGAGAAACATGATTATTTTCTTAATGTGTTACTCAGGTTACACATCTCTCATTTTTATCTTATTTTGGTAAAATTAGTTTTACTTTTAGCAATTTTTTAAATCCCTTACACATTCATTCAATCTCTTGAAAGAGAGGGGAGCTGCTTTGAAACTATTTTCATTTTTGTGTCAGATTGATTGCAACAGGGCAAGCAGAGCAAAGAAGTTATTCTCAACGGCAACTAATTCAAACTGCTCCTGAGTGATCCCCAGGCCCACTCTGGCACAGGGAAAGTGGATTGCACTGGGCCTACCTAAAGCTTTCCTCCATGCTGACTGTGCCCAGTCACCAAATGCTTGAACTGAAGCCCAGCCCATTCTCATTTCTAGAGAGTCAAATACTGCTGTTGAGCCAAAGCCCCGGCTGTCTCTGAAATATATACAAGCAGTTCTTTGGCATGAGTGCTCTAATGCACTGGCTGCAGTTTTAGACAATAAAAGATAATAAGCAAGTTACAAACATGTGATAAGATCCTCAAAGATGGCAGGAAGTTCAATGAGCAGTGAACACAAAACTCAGATTCAGGACCTATTTTAAACAGCTATTCTTCATCTCCTTGTTGTCATTCATATAATGTATTGTTCTCATTTGTTTCACTTGCAGTTTGGTTAGGTTTAGGCATCACAGTTACTTAAATTTTGGTAACAGTGTTTCCTGGCCTAGGGATTATAAGTACTTGATTAGATCAAAGGGCCATAACTGCTCAGTTAAGGTTAGAATAAGGTTGTCATCAGATTTAAAATACACAGTTTAGTTACGTTAATCCATATCTGTGAGATAGAAACATACACACAGAAACATCTATCTATCTATCTATCTATCTATCTATCTATCTATCTATCTATCTATCTATCTATCTATCTATCTATCTATCTATCTATCTATCTATCTATCTATCTATCTATCTATCTATCGACATAGATATATATATATCTATATTTCTATAGATATATATTTGATATATATCTTATGTGTATGATTATTGGAGGATAATTCGGGGAGGAAAAAGCATACCTTGAGCGCTGTCCCCACTCCATTTCTCCAACATTTTCCTCTGTGCACAGCCATTTCTAAAATAGAACTAAACTCATATCAGCAATTTTCACGAGCATATTCATAACTGTGCAAGTTAAAGGTATATCGTAAAGATACAGGTAATTGCAGACAATTTCTGAGGAAGTGAACAAATGATGCTCCAGACAAACGCAGGATATGTGAGGCAGCCATGATAAACACACATATCTGTAATTAAAAGCATTTAATTATTTAAGTATTTTTTAAGTATTTCTATTCCCAGTCTATATCTAATGCCGTGATGCTGTGGATTGTGTGAGAAAACGTTGAAGACGTTCTGCTACCTATACATTTCTCTGTGGGAAATGATTGTACATGTCAGTATAGTCTAATTCGCACCATAGACGTTGCCTTTATGTTACTTGAATGGTCAGATGACACGGCAGTTATAAAATCAGGATTTCGTGCCCAGTGACAGTCTGGAAACGCTTTAGGTGAAGGCAAGTTGACACATTGTATTAATGGGCATTTCTGACATGTTTAGCCATCTAACAAAAGAAAAAGAAAAACATGTGAATAAAAGCAGTTTTACTGGGAATTTACCTGAATTGATATACACTTGGGCATATGAGCATGCTGACTGAATCTAGATTGGGTTTTTAGAAGAAATGGACAGTGAGAAATGCTTTCATTTACTATCATCTTAGGGTTACTTGTACTTTTTCAGATTTATGTGCACCACTAGAGCTTTAACTAAGGATGACATTTCCAGCATCTTCTCCAAGGCTTTATATTTTAGTGGATAAAGAAGAAAAAACAAAAGTATGCAGTGTCTGAAACACGAAGCACTGTGATATAAATAGAGTCGGCTGCAAATGAACTTCTCACACGTTATAGAGCTGCCGCACTTCTATTTGTCTTTACGTCTTCACTCTCCCCTGCCATAACCTGGGTGTCCTATTCTTTTTTTCTTCTCTTTCCCTCCCAACATCCCAAAATTTTCCTCACTATGTAATTCTCTTTTATTTCTCTCATGTCTATCTATTTCGTTCTATGACCTGAGAAACATTGTTTTGATGATTTTTTATTCTATTTTTGTGGTGCAAGATAGAGCCAGCAAATGAAATAATAGCTTCATCCTTTACAAATCAGACACAGTTCTGCACACAGAGGTAAAAAAAAGCAAAACAAAGAAATCTTTTTTGTTAAGATATTTTCACCCACATACACTAAGACAAAGAAACATTCCCACCTTTAGGATATACAAATCTTATTTACACCCTCACTAACACCCACAATTGTATCACTTTATCACAATCAGTTGTACACTTCATTTTGTTTTTTAAACTACTTGATGATGTTTAGGAACCTCCAGTGAATTACATGGTTAGGTTTAGGAAATTGAAAAAAAAAAACATTGTGCAGGCACAAAACAACCTCCTTGTTATAATTTATAAATTTGGTTGTTGTGTTGTCATGAAAATAAAGGCAATTCATGTTAATCTGTACAAAAATATAGATTTAAAAGGTTACAATGATACCTAGCTCAATTACAGTGATCGATGTGATTAGGGATGAGTACAAATACTGAGTCATCATTGAAACTAGCAAACAAAAAATAATATTGTCACCCTTCAGCATCATCAAAACACAAGAATAAAACCAACACAATACCAAGGCCTTGTGTATTACTGAACGATTGAATTCATAATTTATATCAGAGTCATATTAAGTTGAATGGTAAAGTTTTTAATCATCATATGGTTTAGTTTTAATATTGTACTTATGGAAGCACACAAAATAACTGCATATGGCATATCACCATCTTGTTGCTAACTAATTTTGGCTACATCTCCTTATAGGTTGCCATGTCATAATTTTGGTGGGCAGCCTACTTCAAGAACTGATTAATTACTTTTTAACCATATTGGAAGTATTGAAATATTACTACCAGAAACACCACTTTGAACTGCAGCACAGCTCTCCTATTCTCTCTTTATTACATATGTTTTTCAATTTCTTAAGATGCTTTTGTGAATGTAACTATGTAGTATAGTGCTTTACAAGGTTTTCAACAGTAATCCTTTGCATATGCCAACTATTAATGAATTACAGTCCTTGTTTCAGTACAGTTAGAGATCATAGATTGCGCATGTCCTGTTTTGGTATGAATCTTTGCTCTTTACGCAATTACATTTCTCCAGATTCAACAGTATATGCGCAGAGGGTAAAATATGGGAAAATCCTTTCCAATTTAGGGACATTGTTTTGAAACATTTCAAATTTTTTTAACAAACACTTATTGACAAACTGAAAATTCTTCGCCAATCTTTACTTCCCAAAGACATGGCCTTTTACCTGATTCTACGAAATCATGATTGAATGGTCTAATGTTGACATCTGAAAAACCATTACTAAATTTTTACCTAATGACTAACCTGAAAGTGCTACCCATCCTCTATTTGGAATGTGTTGCATTCCTGAAATGCAAAGATTGATGTATATTTACAAAATAAATTAAGCTGAAGAGAATGAACATGAAATGTACTGAGTTCATATTAACTGCAATGTAAATAGCATTATTTGTTTATTGCAAACCGAAAATAACCAATAATAATCCTCCCATCTTAACAGAAAATTGAAAGATGTAAAGTTTGGGGTGCTGCAAATGTGCTATCAAAAGTGATATAGACTGATAATACAATTAAAAGAGGGATTGATGACATGTCAGATAATCTAGAGCAACATTTGACAGAGAAGCTGAAGTTGAGTTGTAATTTTTCTCTTAAAGAAGACAAACTGACTTAAGCAAGGCTATGCAACTTCTGGCAAACGTCAGAAATTGGATTGGGTCTACAGTACAAGTTATACAGTCTACATACAAATCAGGTTCTGAATACTTCTAAAGCTGTTAGAAGCTGCTGTACTTGATGATACATTAGTGATAATGGTGGGACGGATTCCATGAATCTTCTCTCTCTAATAGAAACCATTTTATTGGTAAAGAGGCTCATGAAATCATCACTGCTGAGAGTTAAAGGAATACGTGCCTCAGCAGAGCTTGCACTCTTCATCAGTCTGGCTACAGGGCTGAAAAGAACCCTGGTATTATTCTTATTTTCTTCTATCATTGATGGATAGTAAGCAGTTCCTGCTTTACAAAGGACCTTCTTATATGTTATTAGACTATCTCTCCAGACTAATTGAGACTGTTAATTACTGTAATTAGAAGACCACCATTGTTTCACCACCTTTCTTGCAGTCTGCTTTTGAAGCATGCAATTATACCAAGGAGTCAGCTTCTTCTGATCGAGTACCTTCCTTTTCAGAGAGGCAACATTGTCCAGTGTTGTACGTGTTGAAATGTTAGTGCTGTCAAGAAGAGAATTTAGTTTTGCTGGAGTAAAGTTTATGTCGGTGTCCTCTGTAATATGCGCACATGGCAGTGAAGAAAATGAGAATGACTTTTAATAGTCCAAGAAGTTCCACAGAACACAAACAAGGTAACAAGATGTCATGCAATACGTCTTACAGCAAAGCGTCAGCCCTCCATTGACATGTTAGACCTGCTTATGTCCAAACTGGCCTCCATTTTGGACTAACTATATTTCACACATTTTAGAAATGCCAAAATAGTTGCCAAATATATATATATATATATATATATGAGCATTAGGACAGACCAAAGCACTGTCCCCAGAAAGTTCACAAGACCAAGTTAAATATTGCACAGCACTTCTCAAAGTAATACAAGTGCACATATACACACAAACACACTTGTGTTTCTTAAAAGGCAGTTAAATAATGCCATATGTTTCTCCAGCTTTGTTTTTTTTTCCCCTGCTGCTTCCAGTGTTGTGTTTGATTGATGATCTAATTTACTAGAATATCACACTGATCCAAACACTCACACACACACGCATACACAATTGCACACACCACCAACCAAAATCCTGGTTCTGTGTTAAAGGATTATTTTGCTCGGGCAGATCCAAATGTTTTTAGACAGGCTAAGTTAGTGATACTCTTATAGTTTTTTTTTTCTTCCACTCTTTTAAAAGTACTGTAATAAAATCTGACCAAAACTCTTACATTATGATATGCATTTCAAAAATGTATTGGTGATACTTCTCCTTTGTGTAATTTGGCCTCAACTTCTCTGTCTTGTCCATCTCCTGAAATACAAGGACATTTCTAAAGACCTGGAAACACTTAGAACAGACACACAGTCCAGTTCTGAGGAGCAATTTGCTATTTGCTGCAGGTCTCGCACACATATACTGTACCCACATACCCCACTATAACGACTAGGCAGCCATATGTTTCTGTGATTTAAGGTTCAGTAACAATAACTCATTAAACTCTAACCTCTGTGATTATAAACTACAGATTGAGCAGCAGCACATCTGCACAGCTGACCCCATGTGCATGTACGTGTGAGTGTGAGCTGCACTACAGCCCTAAGCTACTGACAGACACAACAGCATTTGTCTGCAGACAGTATGATGGGATACAGGGCTCTGGGTGTGTGTGTCTATGTGGAATAGCCATGAGTGTTACTCTTTTGCACTCTTATTTTCATATCATTGTTGATATAACCAGTGAAAAAAAATGTTAAAATGTTGCCTGAGGACAGAAATAAAACCTATGTCTTGCTCATTTTGTCTTTGTTTTGACATTTGCACTAAAATATGGACTTTCAATGTATTTTCATTAAGAGTTGTGAAGTCACTGAAATCAAAGAGGAATGACAAAAGAAGAGAAAAATATATATTTATAGGTTATTCTTCATGGCAAATGCCCAAGTACAACATTTTTGTTCACAGTGGCAACAGTAGCCTTAGGCATTCAACACAAAGACATACACAGGTAGTTCATGACAACTACATTTACAATTCTTTGTCTGAAAGGAAAAAAACTGAGCTGAGTAAACACAAAAGTGTCTGTGCAGAATGACAGGAAATGCCCAAAATTCTAAAATGATATTCTATTTGAAACAAGAACATGAATCTTTGCATAACCCCATACTTGAATACACTTAACCCTGTCCAAAATATATTTCAAAGTTTTAAGTGTGCTGAGTGAAAGACCAGTGATTCCTCAATTCAAACTGTAGCCAATAAGTTAGTAATGCATGTAATTATTCCAGAATTATATATTTCATGTAATTAAACCTCAAAACCCCAAGATAGCTTAATTAGAGTTGATTACTTTTGAATTGGCCTGGTTTGTGTTCAGTTAATTCGAAGTGAAAGCAAATTATTTATTTCTAGATATGCAGAGCAAACTTTAGTAAGAGCTGTAGGACTCTGAAAAAGTATACAAGTGCCTGAATGTGTGAGTGTGTGTACATTTCAGTGCAGAGGTTAACCTCTTCCTTTTCCTCCCTAACAAGAAACGGTCAGAGGTCGTGATACAAATGAAGGGAGAGGAGGAAGGAGGGATGAAAGGATAAATTGTAAAGGAGGCAGGGAAGGAGACTGAGCTGATTGGAGGTCAGATGTTTAATAAGGTCTATAAATAACCGAGTTACAGCTGACAGCCGGGGTGAAAGATACCACAGAATTTGGTTTCATTGCAAAGTTAACGCCTGGACCAAGATCACTAAAATCAGAAGGACTTTCGGTACTTTTAATCCAGTACTTTTTTAGACACTTTAAGATAACTAGAAAAAAATATTTAGTTAACAAAACAGGCAATGAATGCACACATCAACAGTGCACATGCAAATTTCACAATATGTTCAATTATGTTAACTAATTTCTTTGCATACCATTAAGTCCTATCAGTACTGATACTCAACCCCAAACTTTGTCTCAGTAGCATCAGTGATGTTTGAAACTGTTTCTCTTATACATATTCATCTGAACTCTAGATTATGTTAAGTTTGACTATTTGTCGTGAATGAGAGGCAACCGGATTTCAATGAAAGAATGTTGACGCTGCATGATGTTTTTCTTCACTTTAAAGTACTTATAAGTCTAAATTGATCATTATTACCAAAATAAATCAGATTTTACAGGCTGTGTAGCTTTTGAATGTTTGTTGTTCATTTGGACTGAACATTTTTTACTTACAGAAAAAAACTAAATTCTGGTGGATTCTTTATTTAAAAAAATTGGGGATTTGGCCATTGTACAAGATCTGAACTAAGAACCAACTCTGGGCTTTATTCATCATTCTTTTAAACATAACATACCATTGCCTGTTTGAATGTGTATGCACAGTGTTGTGTCATCAGGAGAAATTGACTGGCTTTACTGGAGGAGTTTACGGGTCTAAAGTATGAATAAACTTTTATTCCTCTGTTCAGTTGTCTTTTTACTCCCTGTCTCACTCTCCTTCCACATTCTCCCTCTATGTCCTCCC
The DNA here is from genome assembly GCF_036924035.1 of Leuresthes tenuis. NCBI lineage: Eukaryota > Metazoa > Chordata > Actinopteri > Atheriniformes > Atherinopsidae > Leuresthes > Leuresthes tenuis. The sequence continues at coordinate 8,806,946 of NW_027325365.1, read as the reverse complement.
TCCACCCATCTTTACACTTTCTTTTCCTCTCTGTCTGTCTACATTCTTATCCATCAGATAGCTGCAGTCTTATCGGGGAGGAGGTGCTGAGTACTGAGCACCTCCACAACTTCACCACAACAACACATTCCTGCTTGTTGTGTGTGTCTTTGTGTGTGTGTTTTAATTCAAGATATGGAGGCAAAGTTAAAAGATGTGTTTTAGCGTACGTGAGAGTGTCACAAGGACACAGAGAGACCAGGTCTTTTATTGCTAGGTGTGGGTGGGTGTTTTTAGAGATATGAAAGTGAAGCGAAAATAAGTGTGTGTGCGTGTTTTTTGTGTGGACACATTCCTCTTCGCCACTTCCAAACCCGGCTGACTCTGCTCTGAAGGCCAATCAAAACAGACGTAAATCGTGGCTGGATATAAAAGCCATACCAAAGCAGAGAACAGTTTGTGCGTGTGTTTGTCTTTGCATGTTTTGCGTACATTTTTGTGCACAAAAATGCGGTTGTGGTGCAAGGCAAATATACCTCTGTCCTAATTTAGAGGCAAAAGATAAAATTAGATTTTCACACAGTATTATAAAAACAACGCAATGGAATTTAGTCTCAGAGGATCAAAACTAAGAGATTCCTATCATAGTGTCTTCATCAATTACAAAAAAAGGCAATAACTGAGTAAGTTTCAGATTATGGCTCTGGAAAAAAATCTAACTGCTGAAATACAAATAATCTACTTTTTCAGTTCAAATATTTATTAAAATTATATTAAATTATAGGAAATAGTTTCGGTACATAGAAACCTCTAATACAACTGGGCACTTGTTTAAATGCTCTGACACAAATTTGGGCTGACTTTTCCCGGTTCAACTGCCAGCATGGATCACTGGCTAATTTACAGCATGTTACTTGATCCACCGAGGGAATACCATCACAGGTGTGTGTGCGTGCGCATGTGTGTGTGTGTCTGGTGTGTAGGTCAGAGGATCTATGGTGACGCTATTACCCTATCAACATCTCATTTCCACCCACAGTTCTCTGCTTGTGATGCTATCTGCTCCATTTATGAAGATATGATTACAAACATGCAGCATTTCAGGCAAGTAGACATTCTAAGCCAAACATGTGTGTGTGTACGTGTGTGTAAACTTGTGAAATATGTGGGTGTGTGTGTATGTGTAAGAAACCCCATTGTAACTGCTAGCAGCACCTAAGGATAATCTGAAAAGAATGAGTGTAAAAATTTGTCTGTGAAAACAATTTCAAAGGAGAAATGGAATGAAAAATAACTTACTTGCACATAAAAAATCATTTATGACAGTATTTGAAAGGGACATCTGAGTTCAACAAACACCTCAGAATAGTGTGTGTGCGTGCATGTGTGCGCATGTATGTGCATGTGTGATTATACTGTGGTTCAGACTATTTTCATGCAATACAGTGTAGTTTTAGCTCATTCACTATAATCACTTTAGTTTGAACATGAAGATATATTTGTCCATTTGATGATGTGGTTTATGTAATTTTCCATTATATTTTTGTTATTTCCATATCATTACTTAACAACACATGAGAGTTGCCATTTTATCTACACTTACCTCCCTTGAGGTCATGTAGGATCAAGCTTGATTCTCAAAATTCAACTTAACGCCATTACTAGAAGTTTACAAAAAGAGACATATTCAATGAAGAATTTGCATTGCACAACTATTGTCAGATCTGACTTTAACCAGATGTTAGTCTAATTAATTTTAAATCAAGGGTTGGTCCTAACAAATTAAACAGTGGTACAAATTACACCAGTAAATTATGCTCATCTTACACAAATACATTATGGTGGAACAGCAGAACTCCTGAAGGCGGAAATAAAGTCATTCAATCAAGTGTAATTTCTTTATGTGATGTTTTCTATTAAGTCAACAAAAAACTTTTGTTATATGAAAAGAAAACTTAATGAGTCAACTTCTTCAATTCAACAATGTTCAAGTGTTAACATATTTAACTCGAACTTTGATTTCAACAAAGTCAACAGCTTGCTTAGAATCAAGATTGGAATCAAGACAAAGAGGAGATGCTGCAATAAAGTGTCATTTCCTGTAGTAGACAATGATATAACAATTTCTTACAAAACATAAAAAACCCACAGCTCTCCTGTCAAAGCACAAAGGTTAAAAAGAAAGGCTATCATTTGGAATCCCATAACAGGGTGTCAAACACAAAAGAGAGGTAATGAGAGACAGAGATCCAGGGAAAAAAACTTGAGAAAAATGAACAAGATGAGCTTTGCTGTCGAAACATAAGTCCCTTTGTTCTCCCTTCACAAAAAGTAATAGCCCTAAAACAAAACGCTGAACCCCTTATAACGCTTCAAAAGGGCTTCCTAGTGATCAGCACGACAAGATTGCACTTGACTTGATCATCTCCCAGGTGTGTGTCTTTGTTGCTGGAATATTTGTCAGCCATACCATTAATGGCTGATTTTTCTCAAGATATGTCTTGTAACACATAAAAATGTAACTTAACTTGTAATTTATGCACATGTTAAAAGTTTGAAGTTTATTTTAGTGTAGGGGTACTTTGACGTGTATTTCAGTTTCACACATGTAAATACTACTAGCACTGTAACTTCAACAGAAATATTAAAATGCTTTAGTCTTTGGAGGCCTGAGAATGACTGGCTCCTTAAAATCAGAAAGGCATGCTATTGTGATATTGGATTCTCTGTCTTGATGAAGTCATCTACTCTGTAAATGCTCAGAACAGTCTGTGAAGGCTAAGAAAGACATCAGTTAGTACAGCTTTTACTGAAAGCTTGAATCACATCACAAATGGTTCAAATTTTATCTGCATTATCTGGTATAATAAAATTCAGCATCATTTAAGGTTCTGCTTGATCTTTAACAAAGTAAACCTGGCAAGGATTTTAATTTCCACTGTTTTTTGTTTTCCAGCTTTAGTGAGCCTGAAACACTGAAGTCACAACATCAAAGTCACATGCCTGCTGGTAATAGGCAACACCAACTCACCAGGAGTCTCCCATGGCAGGGCACACACACAAGAGAACATGCTCGGCTCCACGCTGCTGGCTTATCTATGATCTGCCATCTCTCTTCCTGTGGTTTGGATCTGATGAAGCCCTGTACTTCAAAGTTTGTATGTGTGCTCATACGGTATTTGCGTGTGTTTGTGTGGAGATGTAATGGAAAGCACCTGCACTCAGTGAGGTGGGGAAATATTTTGAGTGAGACAATGGGGAGATGTGGATGGATGAATGAATGGACTGATGCAAAGATTGAAGAAAGGTGAATGGATGACTGAAAATATGTAATTTTCTATCTGATCATTTTTACCAAACATTGTCAATAAAGCTTTGAAAATAAATCATTCTGGACTGTATTTCACAGACTAACCAATTAATGAAAATAAAGACAGAAACATGAACACAGAAAGATGTGGGGCTTCCTGAGGATAAAACAAGGATATGATTAGGGTTTAAATTAGGTGGTGTAGAGGCTATGGATGGATTGGAAGCATGGATGGAAGAATGGAAAGAGTACGGATTAAGGAAACTGGAAGAGGAATAGTAGTGATCAGAATAAGCAAAATAAAGATAGAGGAGAGAGGAAAGAAAGGGGAAGAAGGGATTTCAAGTGTCTGAGAGGATTGTGAACACACAAACCTGAGATGTATGAAAGGATAGGTAGAAGAATTCAATGAGGAATGAGAGGATGAGAGGCAGACCAGAGTTGAGAAAGTGACTGAGTGAAATTGAGGCAAAGTGGAAGACAGATTTCAGCTCAATTCTCTTGAAATGAAATTTTGGAGCAGTATGAAAGAGTGTGAGGATTGAGAACATATGCCACTATTATATAGTTTTTTTTTTCTTTTTGAAGTATTACACTGTATTTTACTGTGGATATATAAAGATATCATAGGACAAAGACTGATATAGCCTTCTACCAAAGGTTAAACCTACTGGAAATGAATGAGGATGCCATGAAACACAATGTGTGTCAAAACACACTGATTTTGGTTGTCTTTACAAGCCACAGTTATATTTCAGCCCAGCTTCGTTATAATGTGGGAAATAGCCACATAATGGAAATTATTTAATTTCAGAAGACAATAATTGATTGTTTTATTTTCTTTTTTCTTTCACTTTTTCTTTTGTGTCACCTAGCATGACTGTCATAGTCATGAGGTGGAACATGTCATCAAAGTAAAGAAGAAAATTATCCTTTTTAGAATGTGGGACTCCTTTTTCAATAAAGAAGTTAACATTTAGCACCAGTTTTCAAAGTGCTGAGTAAACAAAGAGACTACTTATTTATCTAAATAGCTGAATTAACTCTATAAAACACTACATTTTTAACCCCAATCATAATTAATTTACTAAACCTATAGAGTAGTTTGATCCCTTAATTTAACCAGACCATATGAATGCAAATGCAAAAATAGATGTCCCAGGTCACATGTTTGGGGATCATGTGACTTTCCTGGACTCTGGTCCAAAAATAATATTTACTTTTCTGATCAGTCTCTCTTTATTAAGTGAACTACAATCCACTTAGATCCCTAAGCAATCTATCAAATCAGCATGCACACATACATTGTATTTTGCCATTAACAGTCCCAGGAAAGACTGACTTTTTTTTTTTTTTATTGGAGTTGGTGGTCTAACTCTTGGATCAGTTTAACCCCAACGTGGTTCAAGCTCTTGTGGAAAACCCAAAGTCAGAGTCTATTCTTTGTTACTTTAGTTTATACCTTAATTAATAATGAATACATCAAGGGAGCAACAGTTTAGAATACATCAAAATTTAGGCATTACAAAATAAGCACTGGATGTATCAGACCGTCCATAATTTATCTGAAAGGTCAGATGTCGAACTTATTCATGTTCCTGGAATGAAAATGTTGTCCCTCAATGTGTAAGTTATTAAGAAACTAAAAGAGTGTAATAACAGTCTCTTCTTCTGATGCCAAAACTAGATGACTGAAACCATTAAACATCAATAGAAGTCTGTGAGTCACAGATTCAATTAATGGAATGATGAAATACTTGTACATCCACACAGTGTTTTGCTTGGGGGTTGTTGGGATGTTTGTTTTAGAGAAACAGGGTGAAAGACATATGTTAAGGAATGAGGCAGAAAGTTGAGATATTATCCAAACTTTAGTAGGAATAACTAAAAAACAAGCTTTCATTGGACACAGTGAAGATAAAGCCCCTTTAAAAAGTGGTTTATTACATTTTAGTATACTTTGCTTTTAAAAGCCAGGAGTTTGAGACAAAATTATATGTTTCTAAGCACTGTTAGCAGAAAATTCTGCCTTGAGTAGCAAAAGCAAAGACATTTGTCTCAAATTTGGAGCAGACTGGCTATTCATTTTGAGCAGAAACCCATGTAATTTACTGCCTTTCCAAGCACAATGTAAACTAAATTACGGGTTGTAATACAATGCATGGCTTACATTGATAACAAGGCCGTTTAGCTGAAAGGGAAAAAGTCTGAAGGTTGGCCCATATACAAGCACACAAGTCTTTATCACATATATACACACACACTCTCACATACACAAATCATTTCCAAGTTTAAACTGACACTGTAAACTTTGCTACAAATGCATATAAAGCTCTGATTACATCAGAAGCTTTGCATTAGTTTACTGATACAAGTGAAAGGAGCTGTTAAGTCTTCAACAACCAAACATTTGTTTGAATTATTTAAATAAGAAAAAAGAAAAAGCTTTGAGTTGACTCCACTGGGAATTCCATCAAAAGGATGTAGAAAAGGGGATTTTAATTGCTGTTCTGTCCATGTTTCCTAAAACGCTTACCTACGTCCTCTCTACCCACCACCACCCAATCTCTCTACGCTTTTCTTCACCATCCTGGCGGGGGGGGGGGTTCGCCCTGGAATCCGTCAGGCCTCCTACCGCACAAACACACATGCACGCTGAGAATTACTTTCAGATGTGCGGCGAAAGCAAAGGAAGGTGTGTATGTGTTTGTTTTAAGTGCCGCCTCACCCTCTATGGTCCTCATTTTTATATTTGAACATACGTTTATCTCACTGTCACACATGTCTATGTGCTAAAATCCCACCTGTATTCAGTTAGAGTAAAATCCGGGATCCTCACAGAACAAAACGATCCTGAGTGCTTAAGACTTTGATAATCTAACACAAAAGATTGACCCTTTCATGACTGGATTAGATTTGTTTTATCAATAAATCCTCCAGCTGTGTATATTCCTGCCACATCTGTTGAATGTGTTTGGTCAATGAGCTGTGATGACTGTCAGAGTGGAAGCTGGGGACCCATCACAAGACCTTAAGGGACACTGTGTTGGTCCCCTATAAAATTAAAGAAAAGTTTTGATTTTATATTATTTCACCTATCAGTTAGCTAATAGAATGAACTTACTATGCCATATAGCTGTAAAGCCCCATCCAATATGTTTGCAAGATGAATCATAGTGATGATAGTTTACACACCTTCTATTCTTCACATTTTATGTGAGTTCATGGTATTCCAATAATTCCAAAACATATTTCAAAGGGACATCCTTAAAACACAAATAAACACCTCCACACATAAGTGATTAAGGGTGCCTTGTCATGCAACTGTAATAAAGGATCCTCCACTCAAAAAGAAACAACAGACTGACTATAGAACAACCCCATTCGACTCATGCTTGGGCGACCGGAGCCGGGTGGGGCCAGTTTGATGTCGCCCCTGGCTCCCTGGGGCCTTTGCTCCATGGCTGTGGGGGCTCTGTGTAGGACTTTTCTTTGCTTCTGGCAGGGCGCGTAGCTGTCTCAGCATTGGACTGCACCTACTTTGTTCATGAGCACAATTCATGTAGCGCCTATGCCTTATACTTTACATGCACGTGCACACACAGACTCATTCACTCACTCACTTATTACACAGTTGCTGTGTCGTTCTGTGGTTTTAATCATCAGTATCCACAGTTATTTTTTCATATTCTTCCTGCTGGTGTTATTGTTGCTGTTTTTCTCCATTTGTCTTCCTGTGGATGCTCCTGATGGTTCTCCACCTGGTTTCCCCACAGAGGCTACATGATGTTTTCTGTTAAGTCCGGTTTTGTCTTCTTTTTCTCATACTATTGTTTTTTTTATATTATTCCTTTGTCTCTCTAACTCCATTTTCTTTGCTTTGCTTTTCCCCTTTCTTTGTTATCCCTGTCAAGTTCAGCACTAATATATCATTTTGACTAAAATAAATAAATAAATGTACTTAAGCACCAATCTTGATATCCATAAAGCTTCCACCAGCTCATGATGCTGGACAGGACAGGGTAATAAAAAAGACAATAGATCAACTGCAATCTCTACCCAATTTGATCATGTTTTCACAAATGATGAGATTTCCTTAATGAGTGAAGAAACTGAGTACGTACTAGAGCTTCAAAGTGTGTCTTTTATGGTTGTTTTTAACTGTATAATATGTTTAAAAGACTTGGTTTGTTAATAAGAACACTGTAAATTTTCACACTCTGGTCTGCTGTAGAACCAGACCAGTCTTGATAACTGAAACTGGCGGAAATGATGAATTATAACTTTCCCAGCTAAAACGAAAAAGGAGAAAAGAGAAATAAATAATACAAAACAATCCATAAAGCTTCTGTACAATTAGTTTATAGAAATTCACACAGTTACGCAAGAGGGTATATAATGGTACAATTGCATATTTTAGGGTTAGGGTAACCCAGTTATAACCTCTCACTTCAATCATATGTGAGACTACAGTGGTAGTAACAAAAAACATAGAAGACTTAACTGTTTTACGGGTTGTCCCTTTACTGCAGTAACACTGCATTTCTGTCCATAGATTGACCTAAATGTTATACAATGAAAGCCTAACCACAATCTAACCTACAAGACAAAAAAGACGTTTCTCTAACTGACCTACATATAATCCAATCATTTTTTTTTTTTTTGTCTGTTTCATCTCTCCTGTAAGTGTGCCACCAGCAGGCTTTTGTGGTCCTTATCAGAGTGAAGGGGTTAATATCCTAATTAGGCATTGAGGTTGGAAGGTTAATGTTCCTAAAGCAGGACAGATCAAAATCATACTGTGTAGACTCAGATATACTACAGGAGTAAATGACTATTGAGGAATATTTTTTTAATTTGCTTTATTTTCAGGGACATTACTGTCTTACTGTGTAGATGAATATATCCCCCCTCAGCCCCTGGTTCACCTCAGCGTTCCCTTTAAGATTCCCGTCAGATCAACCAGGATCAAAGAGTTTGGAGTAAGGAGGTTCAATCACAGCTAGAGGTCGGAACATCATGTCATGGATAGATGACTTTAATATGGCCTTGGTTAGAGATAGAGGCCATTTCAAATTTCAAATGTACAAAAGTCTGTACTGTTTTAAGGACAGTGAGATCAAACTACAGTTTCTTTTTTTCTTTCTTTCTTTTTTTCACTTTTTCTATCCATCCACACAAGCGCAGGCTCATAAACTCTTGTTATCATATGGTCCTTATAGAAAGGCTTTCTTGAAAGGCTATGTTAGAGCAGATTATTGTATAGGTGTCTGCACTTCATGAGAGTGACAAGACCTTTTCTGAAACACATAGAAAACAAAAGTTCAGCTTCCATGCAAGTTACAAAGATATACATGTCTGATCACACCCTTATAACACCCATTGTTGACAAATCTGTGTCATTCTACAAATTTTTTAAATAAGTTGGTGTCTATTCCAACTAACCACTTCAGCGAAATCCAATGACATTCCACAAATCTACTTAAAGTAGAAGACATGAGGATACAGCAGTTACACAAGCATAGGGTAAAACTATTCTCGATATGGAGTTTTACGAAAGACTTTTATGCTAATATCTGAAATCGACTTATCTACAGAAAGTAGTAGCACTTTATATTCGATCTGTTAGAATAACTGATAACCTTTTCCATTTAACTTTACTAAAGGCTGGCAGTGTCACTTGAAACACTATTATGTCTTTAATGGTTAACATTTTCATATTTAATCAGGCATCATAAGGAAACATTGAAGTGCATGTTCTGTGTTGACAGAAAAGGTTGCAGCATAATAGAAGCCCACAGCCAGCAGCCTGTAAATGCAGTTTCATATTCATCACATAGATATTTGATGTATATGTCTAATGAATGTGTCAGTATATACCACATGGCTTCAACCCTCTCTTGTCAGATGTTTAAGTAGTCATTTAATAAAATTTAAAAAATTGAAGTTTATCATTGTGCCTACAAGCCCATGGGTCTGCAAGCATAAATAAGCTGATGTTAAATTTGGCACAATCCAGCTCGTTCCCTGTTCAATAACTATTTGGTTTTTTTTCTCAATCATAAATAAAAAAGCTAGTTAGTAAAAAACAGAACCAAGTGGGAAGCTTAAAGGAGTAAAGTAAGCAGCAAAGTAAAAGAACGAGATGACTGATGGAAGACTGATGAACACAGATAGTTTAATACATGTCAGTTAAAAAAAACTGAACATTAATGACAAAAAGGTAAAGACAAAAGGGGAAAATAACTGATCTAAGCTAATAAAACAAACAGACTGTATGCAAAGACATGGTATGAGGGCTGTTGAGCAAAAATACCTTACTGCCAGGTGCAGCAACATGATTTTTAATTCTGGATGTGTTAAGCTGTTCTCAACATTTATTTTTTCTTATTGTGAAATTTAATAGGATTCTCTCAGCAAAAGTCTCATGTGAGAGTTATCAATCATTGTCTTCTATATACGAAAATAAATTACCATATAGAAATATGTACAGCTATTCCTTTTATGAAATTCAGGAGCAAAACACAGCTCATGTCCTCCGTCACCCTTTGTGGAAATATTATTAATCATCTGCATTTTGGTTTGACGGTAATTTAATGAAGTTTATCAATATCAAATGCACAAGCTGACCTTCTTAACATGCAAGCGTTTTTGCTTGTGTGTTTGATTGTTTTGGGTTTGTTTTTTCTTTGGCATTGCAGCACCAAAGTGATGTCAGAAAACATGGGGGGGGGGGATTATATCTTTGTTTCACATGAGGAAAAATATATTATTTCTATTTTGTTGATAATGACAAGAGCATGTCTAAACCCATGTGTGGATGAGCTGACACAATTCATAGTCATGCAAATAAACTCTTGGAAAATATGTGTTATCTCTGCAGCTGCATGGAAGCGATAGCAGACACTTGTTTTCTCCTCCATGAAAAATAAACAGAATGATGTTTACAGACATCATGTAGGACATAAAATGTAAACAGGGAGAAGGCACAGGATGGAGTCACATCTCGGCACATTTAATTAAATATAACAACGGGAGACGAACAAAGATGAATATTAAAGCCAAGTGGGATGCCATATGTTCCAGATTTCCAAACATTATTTGGATAATAATACTATGGGCTACTATTGTACTATTCATGTTATAAACATATACTACGCATATACTATTTAAAGCCTTTCAGCAGTTTATTTTTATCTGATGCTCAAGTGCTGTGACTTTCATTACCTTATGATAAGCAGAAAATAACATATGTAAGTGCCTACCAATCAGATTTTGGGTGGTCTAGCAGCTAAAAATCTTTATGATCAAATGTCATTGAGAAGACAAGTGTTACCCACTTCCAAAATACATCCCATCAAGATTTAGCTGTTGAACTACCTCCTCTGTGCCAGGTATGCTTCCAGTTAGCAGCCGACAGATCATGTGTGTCAGATCATAATCACGAGAACACCTGCGGGTGACTACCCAGAAACCCCTGCTCATATGTGCCGCATTACCGGTCTCTCTAATTGGCTGGCTCCCCTGTGAGAGCTAACACCTCCCCTCTGTCATTGGTGAAGTGGCAGTATTTCCATCTGCTGCATTTGAAACTGCAAATCTGTGAAAATGTGAGGCATTTGGTGATATGGATATCTTAAAGTGCCTGCACTTGTATGTGAAATTCACGATAGATTTCATAAAAATGCATGTGAATAATACATTTTTGCACTGTTGTTGTGGAGAAACAAATGCTTTTTCCTCGTAAAAAAAAAAAAAGAAAGTCGTAACATCATTCAGAATAAAACATTCATCATCGTAATGAATAATCTCTAATCCCCCTTTCTTATGGTTTTAGTGATAAACATTTGGTTTGTGTTGCTACATAATTTGATTTCAGAGCAACTTTGCACCCAGGCATGAGGTCTTGTGGTGTTCACTATAATTTAGCTGCTCTGCCAGTCTCTTCAGTCAATCTCAAGTTCCTGAGGGAAACATTTTGTCTAGCCCTCAAACAATAACAGCGCCTTCTGGAACATATTTTACAACTAAATGCTGTTCTGGACACACTATTGCCAGAACACGTTGCACAGGAAAAAATATATATCTATGTGCACACACAAACATACATGCATGCTCACACAGGGAAACACACAATAAAAGTAAATAAAAGTGTTTTAGGATGCTCAGGAGAGCAGAGTTTTAAGACCTTCTTCCTGTTTTCGCTACTGGATCTCCAACACTTAAGATTTCAATCCTATCGCTGTGCCATGTGTGTGTTTGTGTGTGGCTTTGGGCATTTATCTGTGCGTGCACCCGGTCTTCCATCTGTGCATATGTGTGCTGTGAGTTCCTCCAATCTAGAGCACGATTAACGACCTCTGTTCTTTAGTAGCCGGCAGCCAAGGTGGAATGGTTTCAGTTAGGAGGAGAAACGGCGTGAAAAGAAAGCTAGAGAAAAAGAAACACTAAATGTACACTGGCTCCATGAAAGTCTCCTGCGACAACAGAGACTGAGACTCTTGTATAAGCCTCATTTCCACTAACAATAAATAATAATAAACAATGCATTTAACACAACACTTGAGTGATTCTTTTTTTCCCCTCACTTACTTCAGCTTTGCTTAATTACAGTATTTTTACATCAGTAAAAGACCATATGACTGTTGTTCATCTTGATTCGTTCCCTAAGTTGTAAAACATTATTTTTATCTTCTTCTGAATGCACACAATGATGAAGACGTGTTGGTTTGGCTTAATGTAGAATGAAAGACTTAATAAAGAGATGTTTTGTTACAGTAAAGAGAAACACACACAACAAAATGAATGAATAAAAGATCAGCTACTACGAATACATTTAGTTTTTAGTTTCTGCTCAGACTATCAATCCACATCAAGATTACGTCAAAAACTTCCTGCAAACTTTGACCCTGAACTGAGTTTAATGCAATGGAAGCTCAGAAGACTCCAACCACAGTCAGAGAGTTACTGCACACCGAGTTAATCATACTTTGTATTAGCTTTTATTTGCTATGCACATGTAATGACATTTAATTAAGAAGAATTTACAAGGTAAAGGGCTTCTTACTTAGGAAAAGCAGTGGATTTGCACATATAGACATATATAGAAACATAAAAATCTTACATATGTAATTTCTCAATTATTCATTTATTTTCCCCTAAGCATCAAGCATTATAGATTAAAATAATTAAATTTCAAAGCAAAGGGGAAACCTGCTCATTACTTTGACTCAGTATTACAAATAATCCATTTTACTAACATTTTGCCTCTCCTGTGTCTGTGTCCGAGTGTTGTGATTTATAATGAAATAATGAAAAAAGTTGTTCGTAGTTTGGACACAATGTCATATGTTAAATCTATAACTACAAACTTGCCTGTGACCTGTTTTCATAATGCCAGAAATATTTCATATTACCAAAATTTTGCAACTGTTAAAGAGCTATATCTATTTTTGTTTAAGTAAGATTAAAGACAACAACAGTATTTTTTCCAGTGGTATTTTTTTTTATTATTTTTCTATTAATGACTATTTTCTTAACTTTGACATGACAGAAAAAGAAACAGTTATGAACAGATAATATTTTCATGAGTACAAAATTAAATCTGAGAAAAACACTGCAGACCAAGACACTGCGATTCTGATTAATTCACTCTTACTTGCTGATCAGAGGTCTCAAAATGAACCAATCAAGAATCAGAGAAGAGCTGACGTTAGTTTTCCTCCTGTTAGAGAAATCACACAAGAGGGGACTAGAGATAAAAACTGTGTTGGCCTTTCTAGTTTCTTTATGCTTCATGAATTCAAATGAATGGACAGAATCTGAACAGAGAGGGGAAGCTTAATTGAGGTTTAGTTTCAGTGATAAAACTCCTGCATTCAGCAGGATGCATTCAACTTACAGTCTGAAAACGCTATTTTCACATCTTGTTCAGATAATTTTGAATCAGTAAATCCAGCATGTGGTATGTGAATAAATACTCTTGTGAAAAAGTTAATTCAAAGGGGGGATTTTCAAGATATGTGCAGACATCTGATGTGAGCACAAGTCCTGAGAGCACTTGTAGAATGTTTCGTTTGACTGTATTTATTTAATTTTGTGACATTACTCAGCCTTGCACTTACTTTATCTGAAAAGGGTCAATACACATTATGCCTGGATAATATCAATACTAGATGTTCAGATCATTTCCTAATTGGATGTGGAGTGAATTATGTTTGTGAATAGTCAGCCTGTCAATCTTTATCTCTGCAGACCCTCATCAGTGGCTGTTTCCACAAAAATCAGTCTCTCTTTAAAACACTATGGAGGACTAATGGAGCAAACGCTAAACAGCCTCAGGGTTTAAAATTGGAACTGCACAGATATACTGACACAAAATGGCATCACCAATTAGTACAACCTTTATTAGTAAGTCAATACACATCCTTGAAACACTTTCTAAGTCAAACAGCTTCCAGTATTTAACTTTTTAATGCCAGAAAACATGTCATCCATTAGTAAGACCCACTCGTGTTTTTGGAGGGGTAACGGGCCTTAAGTAAATCACTTGTATGTCTTTGGACCGTGGCAGGAAACCAAAACAATCATGGAAAAACTGTTAAAATACAATATGTACATCTCACACAGAAAAACAAGATTCTAGACTTGACATTTCAAGTTCCAGTTTCTTGATCAAACATTTTGGAGTCGGGCAAGCTATATTGACTATTCCCGTGTTCTCATCACTATTTCAAAAACCATGTTATGCAAAGAATGACATATTTCACCGAGCCGCAATCTACAACATGTCAATCACGAAAAGGATGGTTCGTCCTCATAACTTTTCTTTGTTTTTTTCTTCTTTATGTTGTTGTTACTGGTAAAACACTTACTACCGGTCTATCTGTTATTGAATACATGATTAGACAATTACAGCATAGTTAAGGCTTACAGATTTTGCACATTTCGTGTCATGTGAACACGTCCTAACAGAAAACAACAGCCTAAGAATGTGTTGCCATCTAACAACCATGAACTATGACACCACTACATTTTAGACATGTGGGCCAACACACTTATTACACGTTTTCTGGTGACTGGCCTGAACAAGAAAATCATAAAATGCATCTATCTACCACACATGGCTGAACAGATTACTGAAATTTCCCACAGTTGAGACTCATCTGCACAAATTTTGAATCCTAAAAATCTTAAAATAATTTTTGTTTTGAAAGTGAAGTTATACAGTGTTTTCAATCAGCATAATAGCAGAGGGTGAGGAAACTAGAGATATGGACACATGAAAGTACTGTGGTGCAAATGATAGATGAACGATAAACCTCTGTCTTGAAGTGTTTTGGTTTGGTCAGTGTCTATCTCTGCATGTTGATTTAATTGAACTTGCAACGTAGCCATTATCTAAGATGGCCCAAGCCTATAGGGAACAGATTAATTCTTGTCTAAACTGATTGGAAAGGACAGAAGTAATTTGCTCCAATCAGAGCCGATGTTGTCACTTCAGTCTATGGCTCAAATATTTCATTCTTGACATATTTTCCTATTCTTATCTGTAGTCACTCTCATATCCGTCTCTTGTATCCCCTGTGCATACATCAATACTCAGTTCCTTCATCATCTCCATGTACCCATGTAACAAAAATGTGAAATTCAGTGTGAAATTCTGTAAAGCTACATCAGCATTTCAATCTTTCTTCCATTCCCTCTCTCCTGTTTTCTCTTCCCTCTATACGTCTCTTTGTCCATGTCAGTTTCTTTCCATTTCCCCCGACCCCATCAGTTGATGATTCCTAGAAAATCAACCACTGTTCAAAGAGAGAACATCAACGATCCTTAAGCAGTTCTGCAGTTGAGACTACGAATGAAACCGCTGGCCACATAATGACACTTAGGTATGTAATCTCCTACGAAAGCCTTTCCTATAAATTCACATGCTACCTGACATGTATTTCGCATTTGTGGACACTCTTTCTTTGCTTGTCTGTGTCAGTGCCTCTCTCTGCGCCTATCTCTCATTGTGTCCTGCCAAATAAAAGAAATGAAAACTATGGTTGGAAAAGCTATTTTGTAGAGAGCTGTTTGTGTGTCTTTGTCTGCACTATCCCTCTCTTTAGATGATTTATTTGACTACTCTGCAATGCTGAGCTCCAGTTTCAGGCAGTTCGGCCAACGTAAACCTTGTCACAACTCTGAATTCCTTACTGGGCAACAGCTTCCAGGCAAAGCTACAGTGGATCAGCACTGGATAAATACAGGAGATAAGCTGCACCAGAGCTGTATACAGTGGAACTTGAATTGTGCAAAGAGCTCATTGCCACAGAAGATAACATTCAGAAGGATTCTTCTTCTGACAGAGAACTGGGATGGGTAATTTTTTACAAATCTCCTGATTATATCTTGAAAATCACAATCCTAAATACCAGGCTTGTGTTATTCCATGTGAGCACAACCTTGTAACATCCCATCATAAAGTTAATCTGACATACATTTAGGTCTTGGTCTACACTTGGCATACAACAACTTTATTGAACTACAAATGAAAGAAGTCACTGTTATCCTCTGCATTATTTCACCCAAAGCCTGCCCATAAATAGGACATTCTTAATATAATAAGTATCTAAACTTTAACTCTGTCATGGTAAAAATTAAACATGTGGTAGAGCATATATTAACCCTTTCAATAATACATGTCAGCTAGGTTGATGTACTTAACTTATTGTGTTAATGTACTGTTTTCAACAAGGCCTGGTTTTGATGAACAATTACTTTGATTAGCCAGAATCCCTCAAATGTAAGATCTTCATTCTGTGTCTTTCAAAGTGGATCTCAGCCCTGTTACCAAAACAAGTTAAACAGTATGTAATATGCTATTAATCATTATGTATTGCTCTTGCATTTGTGAGACCTTAAAAATAAGCCAGCTACCCATTTCATGTGCACAAATACACCAAAGTACCATCAAAGATGTTGGGTTTAGAACTGTGATAGTGTGCTCAGAGCCAACGCCTAATGTTTTAGTATCATCTCTGTGTTTTCCAGTGTAGCGTTGTGCTGCTGTACTGTTCGAGATGACATTGTAGTATGACCTCAAATATCATATTCAAATTATATTGTGGCTCCAATTCCATCATCAGTTCCTGAAATCACTCTTCTGAAACGATGCAGATTGGCCTCAGTAAGATGATACAGAGGACCTAAAAGGTTAGCCTGCAGATTTGACAGTCCATCTGACTCTGGTGTTTGTTGTCAACAAGCCCCGTGCTGCAGGGGCCACTTTCCCTTTGCCACAAAAGAGAGAAGCTCTGAAGAGATAACAAGTAGAAATGTCTTAAGGGTCTCTCTGGTCCTGTCTGTTAAATATCTGTTAGCAGTGAACTGGTGAACAAAAAAGCCTAAATACACAATATAAATTGTTATAAATTGTCATCAGCTTTCAAAGAATTTGATTTTTGACATTGCAGCTTGCGAATAATTTTAAACCATGTGCAAAGGACAAGAAAGAGGAGGAAGATGGCATGCTAAAATGTTGAATTGTCATCTACCTGCTCTTCCTTCAAGCCACAAGACAGCTGTTAAGCAGAGATGAGTCAGAGTCAGGGTGGAAACATAAAAAATGATTATTTTCTTTTCTAAAATTGTTTATTCAGGAAAAGCTTGCTGAACGTACCTTCACTTTTTTAACTTCCATATCACATAGCCCACAACCACAGTCTTCCACAGGTATTTAACAACATTACAACTGCAAAGGATTATCTAACCTCGCTTATCTCAGTATCAGTGCTGAAAGAAGTGAGAGCATTTTCTATTCTTTACTGAGCCTGAGTATGAACATTCAATCTGAAATCCTTCCAACAACAAACCACATGGGAAAGCTTAAGTGTGTGAGAACAGTTGTGTAAAGTTGGGTCTCATAGAGCATATTAAAGGTGCTACTTGTAACATTTTTTGTTTCCCAAAATTAATACCACATTTCCTATGTCCTTGTTGCTTCCTGTGCCTTGTGAATGGAGTTGAAAAGTAAGAAGAAAAAGAGGCAGTAGGAGCCATTCATAACAGCAGCAACCTCTTCAAAAAGATTTTGAATAATTTTAATGCTACAAAATGTGGACATTTAAGCCGTTTCTACTAAGTGGGTTACAGCTATTTCTTATCTATCAGTCCTAGGTACAGCCATAAGTGCTTATATGGCAACGGTCCTCTGCCAAAAATTAACCCATTTGTTGTTGTTTATTCAAGGAAGGGATTATTATTAACTATATTCTTGTTTCAAAAATATGTCATCATGTGAAATCTAATGTTAACACTGCCCCAGGCAGCCAACAAAATGACACCCTGAAAAAAGTAATTGATCCTTAACCAAGATGTTTTTTTCTGACTCTGACCCAGTAGGTGTCCAAACCTAATCAGGAAACTGTGTTGCCTAACACATGGTGTAGGGGTGCATGAACAGTGAATGAAACCAAAATCAAAGAAAGACTGAATGAGGTCGATTCACACATTTTAAAGTGCTGGCCAGACAGAGTCCTTTTACACACAAACATGGGTACTCAGCCAAACTTTTCCCACTTTTCCCACCTTTATTCCAAAAATAAATCATGCCTGCACAGCAAAGCAGCATTTAAAAAAAAGGTACAGTCAACTGTATATAGTGTCAAAAAGGATAGAAATGAATAATGGAATAGAGAAGAAGAATCCTTTATTTGTCCCTCGATATCAAAATTTGCATTGTAGCAGCAAAACAGGAATAGAGCAGAAATAGAAATAAGTGTAAATATGGAAAATATGTATGGAAAATATTAAATATATGTACATATACATGAATATAGGTCAGCCCAGGTGCCATCATCCTGGCGTCTCCTGGCCATGTTAACAAAGGAGTTTTCAGCACATATTCAGTCCATTACATCAAGACCCAACCCAGCCTAGGAAGCAAGAATTCTCTGTGGGATTGTGTGCTATCATTTAGAGAGCATCTCCTGAGTGAGTCTGTTTCTTCTCCGGAGCAACTCAGGAGGATTAACGCACCCTTTTACAACTAACAGATTGGACTATTCTATTGTCACACAATATGATTTTTCAGTTTTTACATGAGTTATTCATGAACTTTCATATTGATTTCAATTATTATGTTAGTTGGTAATGCACAACACAGCTTTGCACCAGACAACATCTCAGAAATACTCAGTTGATGAGCTGATCATACTTAGTTTATGAGCCGGAGAGGTCATTGAGATCCTCCGCTTCATCTCTTTTAGCCGTGCCATGAAGCAAAAAAAAATATTCATATGGCATTGTTGATTTCAGTTATTATGCTCTCAACTGCAGGTACAGTCTTCCCTTAGATAGGAAAGCTGAAAATAATGCCAATTTTTAAATGACAACTGTGTGCCACGGTTAAAAGTACTGTGTGTAATGGCACCATCCAACTCTGCTCCTTGTTCCTGAAGACTTGCTGGCTTGTTAAAGGATGCACTTGAGAATGACGTTTGCTTCAATGTGGAAATGCTGGTGTCAGTCATATTTCCTTCCTGTTGCATGTAGGGGTGGTAGTTTAGAGCAGTGGCTCCCAAACTTTTTTCCGGCACACGTCAAAACAATAATCTCCAAAGCTTTTTTAGCACTCCTCTCTAGAACAATCGGTCAGACTCCGACAGATAGGTTACATTGTGCTGACTGGGAGATTATCACTTGAAATTACAGTTTTGGCTAGTCCAGGGGCATCAATGTTTCTTATATCAATCCAAAGCTTTTTGTTTCCATTCACCTTTAAATATTTATTTGACGCTAAATCAGCTTGAAGGTGCAGGCACATCTCCACACCCAAAGTATTTTCCAATAAATAAAGTTGAGGTCACCACAAATGACTGATTGATAAATATGTGTCAATATCAATAAAATTAGACTTAATTGCCTCTAGAAGCATGTTGATATACTGTCTAAATCAAATCATTGCTTAAAGACACACACTTAGTGACTATTTCATAGCTGTTTGACTGTTCCCTGGTTGACATCTTTTTTTACTTTATTCCAGTTTGTTAATGAACAGCATCTTTGCAAGGCAGGATGTTTGACTGAGGAGATTCTTGTTGAACTCATTGTAAAGGGTGACTATATATTCCATCTGAACTGAAAAATTATCAGACTGTACAAACATGTTGATGCACTCTCCAATAATTCAGCTAATGTGTTTTGATTGATTCAAACAAATAATTTAATTTTAACAGCCTCTGTAGAGTGACCTTGCACGCCCTCTGTAATACAGAAGACCCCAGGTTGAGAACCACTAGTTTTGTGTTGTATCTGTGGGTAAGAAGTAAGGACATGAGCAAACAACCTTTTGGGTTTTTTTTAATAGAGAACTTGTTGAATATTTAATTTTTCCCTGTTATAGCTTGTATTATTTGTTATTTTGATCATGAGCTTTGGATTCTGAAGTCCCCTTTTTCATTTCTAACAAACATTGGCTGCGTTTCCCATATTCTCATATTATAATCATATTATAATCATTTTTAATCACTTGTAAAGCACTTTAAATTGCACTTCTATAGTTTGAAAGGCACCATAGAAGATTAAAAAAAAGTTTGATAAATCAAATAGGTGGTGGTTGAAAAAGCAGAAATAATGTTCAGGCTATCAATGAGTAAAAACATTATCTAACAAACGGTTGATTGTTTGTAAAACTTTAAAACAGAAAAGCTACTTTTATTGTTCAGTCTTGCCTTACTAAGGTCATCATAGGGATGTCCACTGCAGCAGAAACTATGTCTCTGTGGGTGTTTTTATGAGTCAGTGTGTTTACATATATTCTCATGTTTCCCAGCATTACCTAAGATGATTCCCATTTCGTGATTAAAGGACAGCTGATACCTTTACATCAGCAGTTGCCATAGTAGTTAATTTGCACAAATTATCCAGTGTGTGGCGGTCATTTCCTTATTAAGTGTTTAGGGAGGTCGCAGAGGCTAACATTACACCAATCACAAGAAGAGCTCTCGATCAAATGCTCAGATTACTGGGGGTGTCGCCACATTCTGGACAGGATCAAAGAAGGATTTGCATTTCCTTTTTCCATCTTTGTGTTTTTCTTCTCTCAACTTTGCTGGTATTTTTATTTTTGAATCTATCAGTAAGACATCTTTACTATGTTTTATCTCAATGTTTCACATATCTCTAATCTTGGTCATTGCTCAAATTATTCTACTCCCGCTATC
This sequence comes from Leuresthes tenuis, assembly GCF_036924035.1. NCBI lineage: Eukaryota > Metazoa > Chordata > Actinopteri > Atheriniformes > Atherinopsidae > Leuresthes > Leuresthes tenuis. The sequence goes on along the minus strand of NW_027325365.1, from coordinate 8,786,447 downwards.
ACAAGAGAGATATTTACACCTGTCTGCTCATTTTTCTGTCTTTCCAGATCTCCATAATAGTTGTTTCACACAAGCTGCCTGAGGCTGGTTTTAAAGTGCAAATAACTGCAGTTTTATGATTTTACAAGGAGAGACGCGTGGGCAGAAAGGGGAGGGATATGACAAGTTACTGAAGGAGACGAAGAGGGAGAATGGGAAGTTTAGGAGAACACAAAAGTGGAATTTACCAGAAAAAATATACCAGAGATGGAAGTGTAACCAAGGGGAGACAGATAATGGAAGAAATGCAGAAGACAGTTTAAAGAAAATAGAAAAAGTATAGGCATGTTTGTAAAAAAGCGGTTACAAGATGAGCTAAGTTAGAAAGTAGGGTATCATGAGATAGAGCTGAGGAATTTAGAAGGTAAGAGTGAGGAGGAAAGGTGACAGGCAAGCTAGAGGGAGGTACTGCAGCAATAAAGGTTAAAGCGCTTGTAAATGCTTGTGCAACAACTCAGACAAAGTGATTATCTACCCTGGGATAGAATATTGAAGACCTCTTGTAGTATGAAAATATATTTTAGAAAATGACACGGCTGTCATAACATTTGCACGAGAAAATATTTTTCAAAAATGATGGCTCCTCTACCCTCCTCCTTCAGAATAAGATATAACCTTATGTCTGAATGACTAATGATGTTTTCCTCATAACTAAAACTATTCGAAAGCTTATTTTTCTCTCTCCATTTTTTGCTTGATTTCAAAGCATATCAACACAATGTATCACTGAATATGTAAAAGGAAGGCTTTCATGCAAAAACATACACAGATGAGTTAAAGAATGCTGCAATGCATATTCACAAATAAGCTCACCAAAATGAGAACAAGGAGGCAAAAAACATATTAAGCCGACACACACACACACACACACACGTCATACATATCAAGTCTAGTTCTGTGTGTTGAGTGATACAGACCACATAGGAGAGGAATGTTTCTGCTTTACATACCAACTGAATAGTAAAAGCTAAAAGCACACACATATTATGAGCTAACACACTAAGGTATGGTTCTTATTATAAAACACACAACACATTTCTTTTATATGATGTGTTTCCTGATATTACTAAATGTTCTGCTTGCTTCATTTTGGTGCTTTGGTAAGATATTAGCATTCATATTAGTGTACTTTTATAGCTTGCAATTTTGTACTAGAATTATTTATTTAATGTTCCAATTGGTCTGTCACGCTGTAGTGTTTTATATTACCACGTAGAGTCATTAAAGTCACAAACTTTCAAATGTAATTTGCACAAGCTAAGAGAGGCAGTCAGGTCGGTACAGCAAAAGGCATGGAGATACGATTATATCCATTGAATATGCTAAATGCTCTGATAGACTGAAAAACAAATAATAAATTATTTAACTCAACAAGGGAAACAGTTTCATCACAGCAAGAGCATGATAACAAGCGAGTAACAACAGCAATAAGACAAAATCAATCAGCAAAGAACCTTCATAGGAGGCCGATTCAGGTGTAGAAAAGGAACTGTAACTATCAAATAGGCCTGTACACTAACAGTGAGAGTAGAAAAAGAGACACATCAAGGAAAAGTCTGCAAAAAAAATAATCCTGAATAAAAGTAGGAGGTGAGATTAAATAACCTGACACAGTAAAAAGGCTTCTTCCTCACTTTTAAAAAATCTTAAACTGGGAATTTCCTGACCACCCAGTTAATAGTTTACCCGTATCAGTCACATATATTTCAGAGTTTATTTACGTCAGTATCGCAGAAACTATCTGTTCTCTCAAAACACTGATCAGAATCTTCATTTGACAGCCAACACGTATGTAGAAGATACATCTGCCTGACATCTTCTTCTAAGGATCAGATCATGGAGAACTTGTTGACATTTAAAATTCCAGTAACTCTTCACATGACAGAATCATACTGTAATAGCAGAATTTGTTTGTTTGTGGGAGGTCTGGATGAAACATTAACAGAGACCACACAACCAGTACAATCTAAGAGAAGTGCTCTGTAGTTTCTCCTTACACTCCAAGAGGTAAGGAGGACAAGCGATCTAAAATAACCATCTTGTCAGCCTAAAAAATAAAAAAAAGAGGGTTAATTTCACGGTTGAATAGCTATAATAGTAATCAATCTGAGAGAACGTGTATCTAAAAATCAAAAACTGTTTGAGTAGGGTGTAAAGCTTTTGCTTGCAGTATTTTTGTTTTATAAAGCAGTCATACAGACAATTGCTGCCACAGTTTTAAACTGAGTCAGAAGCAGACATACAGAGTTGAAATAATGGTAACCAGTTTCACTGAAGCTACTGTATCTAACAAACCCGCTCTTTGGTGTAATTCAATTTCCTGGATCAATTTATATTTGATTATCTAATCTGCGTTTGTCTCTAATGTTGCAGAACAAATAATGACAGGAGGCTCGTGAAGCTTAAGCTCAGGTATGATTCAACACTGGGTGTCCCTACCAGTCTTGTGTCCATTACTGTGATTTTTTTGTACTTTGCAGTTAAATTAACTAGCATGTAAGCATCCTGCATCACTTTATCACACATTTTTACACAATCCAATAAACAATATATAAAATATTGCTGTCTCTGGGTTCAAGCTACTTTTTTCCCCACACTATGGAATCAATGTCAGATTTCGCTTACTTGCCACCACCTTAGCATTAGGCAAGTTTTCCCAACGGATACAGCGTCCAACTGAAACCATAAGACAGGTAACTTTCATGAAACAGCCTGAGAATTTTTTCCTCTTTGCTTCAATTGGTTGGTCATAATCACTCATTGTTAGTTGTGCTTTGCACCATGTGAGAAAGTGATTGGTTTTCCACTATGTGGATTTTGTTTGTGAATTAGGATCCACAATGTGTCTTGCTCTGAAACTTTCCATTTTTTAGATACTATGTGAAAGGTGTAGGGTTACATATAGGGGTGTGGGGGTATGAGGTAGAGAAGAGTTTGCTTTTGATATCGGAAATGAGCGTGTGCAGAGTACTGAAATAGTACAACTGGCACTGACAACAAAGTATTTGTTATTGGGTATTTGTGGATGGACAAAAAATACTTTGAAGAAGCATATAGCCCCTAACTCGTATTGTTTGGTAATTTCTCTCTTGGTACAGCCTTCCTCACTGGAATTGTGTGGACATGGAGAGCAGAGACATATCTTAAATATTGTAAAGATAGCTGGGATTTGGCACAAGACCACTGGATTGTCCTTAACCGGGCTACTGTCGCCTGTGGTTTCCCATTATCTCTCAAACTGCCTGACTAGCTACAGAAAAATAAGGTCTGGGCTCCCACAGACTTGTGAGTTGCAATGGTTTCAAGCAAGGAACAATATGTGCTGTGTGTACATTATCAAAAACAGCTGAAATGTTATGATGATGACATCTACAGCTACAGGGGTTGATAGAATGGTTTAGAAACATGTGTGTCTGTATCAAGATACTAATTAGCCACGCACTAATCATGTTACACTAAAACCTGAACCACTACAGAAGAATCGCCAATCACTCAAGTTTTCATGTGTGAAGAAAAACCTGTGAAGGCACAGAGAGGAGAAGTCCACACTCAGAGGCTCCCACCCATCAGTAGGTTCTTAGGGGTAAAAATCAAGTGAATGCATAACAAAATATGTATAATTCAACATGAAACTGCAAGAGAAACATTAAATGATTAAATGTATGAGCAGCTGCTGATGCATAAAAATGAGACCTGCTTGTGCACCATATGTTGTATATTCAAATTGCATCTTTAATCAGCAGTTCTTTTTAAGTTTTCTTTCTCTTTTCCTGTTCCATTTTCCATGTATTTTTGTCATGTGCAATAGATCCCTGCCATCAAAGAAAGACTAAGACTTTTTACAGATACAGTTACTTATCTGATGTAGCAGCACAGGGATTAGAGTAACATTTGAGCTCACTTTCCTTTTTCTTGTTTTATCCACCCATCTGCATGCAGACAATTTTGCCTAAGAGCATGATGTTTTTTACTCAACAGAACAGAAGTAAAGAATACAAATCAGTATCACCCACACAGAGACAAATTAAAAGTTGAGGAGCTTTTTTAAAACTTGAAAAGATTCTTTTGAGAGCTTTTGAATCCATTTTTTTTCTCTAAATACATTTTCAAATGGTTGTTTTCCCTCATTTGGCCTCTCTGTATGTTTTTTTTTCTGCTCCCTCTCATTGCTTTCCACTAATTATCACCATCAAAGAAAAAATAACAGATTACACCCAGATGTAATCACTCAGTGTTCAAGAGGCTGGGTGGATACACGTTTAAAGATTTCGACTGGACTTACACACAGTTTGAAAAAGAGGAATAACATTAATCCAAGCACATGTCATAGTTTTCCCTTGGATCCAAAAATGTATCACCGAGAGTAACATTTGGTCTAATTAGTTAAAGGACTCTTTCAGGCCAAGTTCATGCTTTGTCTGAGTTGAGGTAAGATAAACAAATGGTTCATGAAGTAATTCTCCATTAAAATTCACATTATGAACTAGTTTAATTGCACAGCTGCCAGCATTGCTACAACAACAGTTACTCCGAAGTCTAATGAAGCAGCAAAAGTGAACAAGTTCGTGAAAAAGAATAAATGAATTTATTAAAGAACATAAAACATCATGACAGCATGATCAAAGCAACTTAATGAGTGTGAAATATTGCAATTGTAAAAAGGGAATGATGTAATGACAATAATGATGGATGAATAAGGTAACCACATAAATGTATACAATATCAAAACCACACAGTCACTGTATGAGTTGAAACATTAAAAATAAGAGGAGCTTAACACATGGGAAAAGATAATTAAAATAAATACCTTCCCCTGGTTGTGCTGTATGACAGCTTCTATTCAACCTAAATTACATGGACAATGGATTAAAGACATTTTAAAAAGATGTTTTACAGTGTTTCTCTCGAGGCATGAACCAGATAATAGTTCTTGATAAGCATATAAAGTATATGAAACATAAATATAAGGTGTCCCTTATGTCCAGGACTCTGTTAAGTCTATTAGAACCAAACTAATCTCACCAGACAATAGACAAGTAACAGATTTTTTACATTTGTGCAACAAGTGTAGTGAAGAGATCTCATGACATAACAGGGGGCCATGCATGTTGTAACAAGTAGACCTTACCATGTACATAAATTCTAACCATGAATGTTTATTTTTATCTTCTACAACTAACCATTGTTGAAGGAGTGGAGGAAATGGCAATGAATGTAATAAAAGTTGCACGGGACGAGTGCTAAGCAACAGATCTCTTGTATAACAGTGTTCAAAGTAACATTAACTTTAAAGAATTATGGCCAATTCAACAGGAGCAAGATGTGCAAAGTGGACATAATGTTCGGGCTGGAGTAGACTGGACCCAGAAGTGAACAGGAGAATGAAAAGTAGATGTCATAAAATGGGTTTATTTAGGGAGGGGGGAGTTGGAATACCAGGAAGCTTGGAATGGATTCAGGGTCTGGGTTGGTGGGGAAGGAGGTTCCGTGTCCGGGTCTGTGATCCGGGTGCTGTGGGTGCTGTGTCCAGTGGATTCCGAGCAGGTGCTCGTGAGGAAGGGGAGCTGCTGGCTGGTTTCGGTGGAAGGTTGAGCGGAAAACTGAAGTCAGGCTGGACGCTAGAGCAAGCATATGTTACACACTGAAGAGAGGTAATCACACGAGAGAGCAGGCTTTAACCGGCGCTCGATTGGTGATGAGCCACAGGTCCAAATGGTGTGAGAGTGCTCCTCCAAGCTGCCCAGCCTGAAACAAACAGAAAGTAAACCAGCCAGCACCCAGGATCAATAGAAATAAATACATAAATAAAAGGAAAACCATAATCACCACACATCATTACGTCAGAACTCATATGAAGACTGAGGAGATTTATGTTCTGACAAATCAAAAATTAAGATGGATCAGTGTAGGATATAGAGAAACAAACATTAGGTAACCTCGTAATTTTTGAACATTTTGTGCTGTAGACCAATGTGAGAATTTCACATCTTGTTATAAGATGGGATAGTACACTGGTAGAACACTGGATTGTTGTAATGAATTGGGAAGTATAGTTGCCAAATAGTTTTTGTTTGAATACTGGTTTATGGACAAGATAGGCTGTAATGCTGATAATGATAGATGGTGATAATTCCAACCATACAAAACCTAATAGATAATGGCTTAGAGAGGCTACCTCAAAAAAAGACTATCCAGAATAAATTAGACACATATAGTTTAAGAGGTGTACTGACAATTGTCACCAGGGGAAAAGAGTGATGAAAAGATGTGAGGAATGAAAATTAAAGAAAGCATTCCACAGGTTGGTGAATAAAGTCACAAAAATGGAAAAAATGTTAATCATGTTTTCTGAAACTTTTGTGCAAAGATGTTTTCATCAACACATTAACTATAAATCTATTGACTAATGCTTTAGTATGATTTTGCAGTCTTTTAAGCGGTCAAAACATTTGTCACACATTCAGAAGGAAGTATGTGGAAACCCTGCCAGAGATAAATTTACCTCAGAGACAGGATATAGTCCCAGTTTACATTCATTGTTCTAAGGGCCTCATTATTCACTTTGTTTAATCCAGACCAAAAATCAGAAAAAAATTGCCATTTTTTTCTTCAGAATTATCTGTTATTACTCTTCAAGAGCACACGGGTCATAAGCCAGCTGGTGTCAATCTAAAGGCAAATGTTTACCGATCCCTACATTTTTTTTACCTACTGTGAGGCTTCAAACAGTTTTCTCCGATATTTGAGACAAATCACCCAACAGACATTACTTCCGTGAGAACACCTTGCAGTACAGTGACTCACTCAGACAATTCAAGTATTGCATGTCAGTCGACAATAACACTAAACAAGGAAAAGACAGCATTTGAGGTGAACAGGAACGTGTCATGTCTCTCACAGTGGGAGGTCAATAAAGCTTCACATGCCATGCCAAGTGCGGGGTCACTAGAACTGTTGGTTTCCATCTGTCTTGTTTGCACTTCGTCACATGTAGAGTGCACAAGGAAGTTAATTTTTTTTCTCACTTTATGATACATCGTGCATTCATGTTTACTGTATCGTGTTATACTTGACAGAAAGGAAAAGGCCTCTTATTTAGACCACCATGCTTGTCCCAGTATAAAAGTAGAAGGTAAATCGAGTTACTGGCTTAAGTGAGTCTGAAGTTGCATCAATGGACTGTTTGACAAAACATTTTTGACATTCTGCAGCTTCTAACTTTCTCGTTTTCTAACTGTCTGTCTTTAGGTTACGTGAATGGGGATTTTGTCGAATGACAATGCAGTTGTAAACTATGTAAACTTTTTATTAAAACAGAACAACAGTCTGAAAATGTTTTAAGTGACTGAGACTTAACACCGAGTCTTAAAAGACTGATTTTCAATCACAATTTCTGACCATCAAGGAATCTGAAACAAAAAAGAATATATGAATGAGATCACCTTTGTTGGGAATTTGGCTATATAAATGTACGCTAACACTTTACTGTTTACTTTACTTTACTGAGGATGGCCCTTACAAACTTGTGCACTGTATCTAGGCCTATTTTAAATTAGTTGAGTGCATACATGCAGGAGTGATTCAACTGCATTACACCAGGTGTGTTATCAGAATCTGGCATCGAGGGCTTTGATTTTGCAAGATTTCCATCAAACTACATTATTTCCATCCATTTCAAAGGTCCTATTTTGATTAGGCTAACACAATCAGAATTTTTTCAAGTCTGCTGGGATGCTTGTGCCTAACAACATGCATTCACCTCACTTTTTTTTTCATCTTAGCCTAATACTATCCAGTTGGTTTCATTTTACACTTACTAGGAATGAATAGAATTAATAAAAAGAAGAAAGAAAATAACATAGAAAACTTGTTGTCTTTGCACTTAACAGCTAAAATAACGACACTTTATCTCTCACTCATGTAGCTGTTTTTTGTCTTCACCAATGACCCTTCTTCTTTGGCTTCAAAAATCAAATACATTCACATTGAGAGCATTTATGAATCATTGCTTTTTTCATCTTTAAATTACTATATACAGATTGTACAGATTCCTGCTACTCTATGTCAGAGGTAACTACACTTTGTGAGCTGAGGATAAAAAGAATGTTTTCACTTTTGTTGCTGGGAAACTATCACGATAGTGATGGCCTCTGATGGGCAAAGACAGGAGCTCTATTGTTAAAGGTGTGGCGTTAAGGAAGCTGATCTCTAAGAAATAAGGATTACATCAGACAAGAGATGTTCATCTTACTGCAGAACAGGGTCAATGTGCAAGTGAGAGAGACGGGAGAACGTGAGCAAGTCTTTGTTGACTTTTTGTTTCCCATCAGTATGTTTGTTTGTGTATGTGATTGTGCAAAGATGAGAGGCAGGGGTGGAGAAAGAGATCAGGGACATGCAGCATATCATACACGGATTTCCTCTTGTTTTCCCAGTTACCGGTACAAAGGAGGCTTTCATACGCAGAAGATAAGAAGAAAACAAACATAGTTTTAAAGTGAGAATTGATTGCCTCTACTTTTTTCCTTGATGCTGTGACTATAAACAGCCAGTAACTAACACAGCACATAGTCAAAGTGTGTAGTCTATTTAACATTTCATTCCAACAGCCCCCTGAAGTTTAGAAAGTATTTCCACCAAATGTGGGAAGCTGGCTGCAGAGATTAGTTATCTTTCCGGCTCAAAGACAGCAGAGAGGTTCAGTACTGATGCTGAGATTGGCTCCAAACTTGCTTGTCATTGGATCCCAATTTAAATGAATTTGATTGACATACAGGCTCTGTCTCGAACAGTGAACGTAGTCCACAATAAACTCTGAAAACATTATGTATTATCACTTCACATGGTACACACGAGTTAGAGTATATCACAAGAGTATATCTCTCTGAGGTCTGAGCCCATTTTGGTCATTTTTGAATACTTTTGATTTTGCCTTTATATACCACAAAAAATGTTTTCTCATACCCATGCTTTGTATCTTTTTCTAGTTTGTAATATCAAAATTAATTGTAGTTTGTTTTCAACGTCATGGGATCTGATCACGCCGGTGTGAACATAGACCTCAGAAGGATATTGTACAGGAAAGTGGACAACTTAGAAGAACTGGTCTCGCAATAATGCAATAATCTGAGCAGATGCTTAAAACTGTGATTAAAACAAGATTTTAAAAATGGTGCATTTAAGACCCGACAGTCAGATTTCTGTGGGTTTAAGTACTAGAAATTTGCCATTCTGAATACCATTCTTATCGTGGAAATCTGCCTCTACCACTACAAATAAAACATACATAAAATGTGGAGCTCAAATCAGTTTAAATTTATCGTACGTTATAATCTCTTTAAAAAATTACTCTGGGAACAGTGCAGTAACAACTAAGCACAGTGAGCCAAAGCAAGATTGTCAAATGATCCAAATAATGATCCAAAGCTTCCAAATATTGAGCCTACTATTAGTATGCAACCGGCCTTCCTCTTGCCGCTTGTAATACCAGCTGCACCTCAACATTTCTCTCAAAATTAGCATCACATATATATATATTAGGGTAATTTAAGCAATGAGTGAAAAAAATGCAACTTCAAATAATACCAAAAGAAAGAAACAAATCAACCAGCAGCTCTATGACAAAATCTAACATGGGAGCATGAAAGCAGATAAAAATCATACTGGAGGACACAGATGAGAGCAGAGATAATGAATGCACAGCTGTCTGCACAAAGGCCAAAACAAAAGTTCAACTTGGATTTCAGATGCTCTCCTCTGACTTTTGCAAAGTTCTCTGAAATCCTTCAGATAGAGCTAGCAGGCCTCATTAACTCTTTATAGCTCTTTTCTCACCCCATTTGGCTTAGTCTTGCTGTCTGCTGAGGGAATGTTTCTGTGCAATTCTAAACGTCTTTAATGACATAGTGTCAGTAGTTGTCCTTGCAGTAGTTGTATTTACAGTACTTATGCCTGTGTGTGGTGCAGAAGTTATTGTAAGGTATGAGTGCCAGAGTGTGCTCACTTCAAATTCCATAGTCAGAAATATTCCTGTTCAGTTAGAAATTCATGGAAAATCTGAATGCAAAAACCATTGCATGCAATGGTTATAATTTGATTTGAAAACATTAAGAGGCTCAACTCCAACTTACAGCCCTAAACATGGCTCAACCAACAGTCATGTGTCAGTTGCTGGCTATCAGAGCTTGAGCTGATAAATTGCCTAAACTACTGCGAAGTCATTTGACCTGGACTGAATATCAACTGTACCTGTTCCCATTGAAGGAAAAAGACGGCTGTTACAGGGTGTTGGTGAGCTTTAAGACCAGCGTGAAAGGCATGTCATAGTTTTACAGCCCCTAAGCTGTCCTAATTGCAAAAAATGTCTTTTACACTAAATGCCTAATTAAAAAAAAATGCCATCACAAAAAACAAGAATTAACTTTTCTGAACATTCTTTACATGTTTTCTATTTCACATCTTAAAATATCAAAACTATTTTATCATTTCTGAAGTGCAAGTTACAAAACACTGAACAAAACATCCTCACAGTGATCATAAAAGTTTTTAATAAAAGAAAGGAAGGAAGCAAGGTGTTGACCTTCATAAAAGGCTTTTCATGAGAGTGAGAAACTGAGAACACAGCCAATAGGCTGCTGAATTGTGTCTTTTAATAAAGCAATGACAGGCATTAGTTATTGTCTGTTGCAACACTTCTTTACAGAGCTGACTTCATTCAGAGAGACGACATGGTGCCACATGTCAAGTTATAAAACATTGTGTTTTATGTGGAGGAATCAAACATTATGGAAAGCCTTTAGTGTTAGGGCTCACACACTGAAAGTAAATGTTTACTTCTAGAATTAGCAGAAGTTTTTGTGATAAAAGTTTTAAAGTAAATTGGGAGTGGTCAGCATTTCTAAAATTACATAATGCACAGTTCAATAAAACATCATTGACTTTATTGCATTATTGCTTTGGCCAGATCCATGTTTTTGCATACATCGTTCTGTTAGCCCAAATTCTTTCATTGGAAGCCCAGAACAAGCCGGAGAAATCTTAAATTAAACAAAGTATTTATTACTGGTCACAGGTAAAGTATGGCAGTGCTGGACAGAGTATGGCAGAGTTGTGACAGAGCTCTCACAGGAATATAGGAACATAGGTTGTTTAGAAAAATACAGAATATGAATACATAATGTCTAAGAACAAAGCCAATTATAACACTTCCTTGGTATAATTCAAAACTAACTAAAACTAATCTAATAGTCTGGAAAGATAGTCTAATAACATATCAGAAAGCCCTTCGGAAAGCTAGAACTGATTACTATTCATCATTGATAGAAGAGAATAAGAACATTCCCAGGTTTCTGTGTAGCACTGTTGCCAGATTTTGATGTTTATGCCAACACTGCTTTTGGACTTCTTTTCCCACTATAGTCTTGGAATCAGGATAGAGTGATGAAAATTAAATGAATAAAAGGAAGTAAGGCAGTATGGTGTCTATGATATGTCCTGGTGGTGACAGAGGGTACTATATTAAGTTTTAAACCATATTTTGTAACTGGGGATTCGGAAAATGAAAAAGGGAAGGAAGAAATGGAAATGGAACATGAATATGATTGAAACTTCCTAAAATGACATATAAAACTTTTTACCTAAAATTAATACAATTTAAACATACAGTACATAACATGAGCCAATAAAATTAATGAGGGTACAGAAAATAAACAGTAATAAATAACAAAACCAAACAATCAACAAGTAACAGTATGCCATGGCGATGAAATCATACAAGCAATAGTTGTAACAAAGTTCAACAGCTTTAAGAGTGCAGAGGGAGTGAGGTAAGAAAGAGAAATATATGGTCTGCATTTGAAAGGTGGTGGTGGTGGTGGTTCAGAACATGAGCTCATGACTGCAGAAGCAGTCTAACATTAGTGTTACCTGCTCATAAAACGTGTCAATGCTTCACATTACCTCAGAGTGTGGGGAATGAGAAATGGACTTAATAATATAGCTGTTATGCATACTTTTTATTTAAGAAAAAGTGTCAAAACAAAGTGGAGCAAAGAGCCAGAGTCAGAAAGCCACCAGCACTGCACCGACACACACACAAACTATTTACAGCAGCACTGGAAATAGAACCATGAGCTGCAGTTTGAGTGGCCCACACAGGCACAACTTGCATGTAAAATGCTCAACTCTACATGCAGTCAGAGCTGCTTGTCATCCTCTACATGCTGTATTTAGCAACCCCCCAAAGTGATCATAAACATAGCAAAGTCACTCTTTCAGTTAGTTTTAAGGAAGTTAAATATAAAATGCTCAGCAGATTATCTTTTTATTCTCTCTATCTCGGCACTGAACTGTTTTTCTACTTACTCATGATGAACTGGGTCAGCTATAAATTCAAAATATTCAGATGTCTATGTGTATTAAACAATTTCATAGTCATATTGAGTGGCCCAGACCGACATTAGTAGGCACCGTTGCTTCTTTTTTTGGTCTGGCAAGATGGAACCTTACATGTGGACTTTTCATGCTCTCCAAAATGTATGCCTTTTAGGTTAATAAGAGAGCCCCCTTTTTAAATCTTGCTGTACAGACTCTATCAACTCTCTAGTCATCCCTGAGCCAGACATAAAATCATGCTTCTTAAAGAAAAGCCTAATGAAAGAAACTACGTTGTTGAGAAATCACAGAATTTTTTCTTTTTAAACAAGACAGGTTTGGAATGGTCCAAGCTCCTTCTTGACAACAAGAACAACTCTTTATGTCACTTTCATTGGAGATTCCCATATACTCCTAATTTCATCCTACAGCTGATGTCGTCATTGGCAAAGCTGTGGCCAGTGCCAACCCTGAATCTGTCCAGTTTCAGGTCAAGTTACACTCACAATAAGTGAGGCAATGTCGTGTTGTATTCTACTTTTCACCATTCTGTGCTTTTACAGCTGGCTCCATTACATTAGACTTTTTATTTTCCCAGTCTGGGAGCTAAATATCGCCCGTTAGCTTAACAGGCCCCCTTGGTCGCTTGGACCAGTGTGTACATTTGTGTGTGTGAATGTGTGGCAGTGTGCTTAAGTTGGACTACCTGGCATCCAGATGTGGAAATAGAGGCTTTTCTTGAAACATAGCCATTGTTTCCAACAAACTGCAGGAATTCCTTTTAATACAGCTATCATCATAGCAGTCATTATTATTTGTTTATTGTCAGAGAAAGCAAGAAATATAAAGTGACATTTCCAATGGCAGTTTGCAAGGCAGCATTAGTAATAGAAGTATACACAGACTCAGTGGTATACCTGTGATAACACTGCTACTTCTAGTACTTAAATTTTCATTTACCTTCAAGTAAATCTCATTTTAGATTTTAGGAAAATCTGTGTACTAGCAAGCATGTTAGATGACTAATCATAAATGCATGTCTTATTCTGACATCTTTTTGTTATATTCCAAAGTCATAATTGGTACATTTTTACAACAGGTAAGGTGCCTCGGTACCTTTAAAGATGCAGTGTTTGTTGAAAATGCATGCAGTAATGTGTTGTAGAAGGGGTACTTTTATTCAACAGGCCTGAGAAATTGAAGCTTCTTTTATTATGATTGACACATTTATGTGTAAACACTGACCCAAAACTACTTAAATCATGCAAGACATTATCAGATAGCTTTCCATCAAATGTATCAAAAAACCAAACCTGCATGATGACGTTCTGGAGAAGCTATACAATTTCCATTAACAATGGGACCCAGGTCCCCCAGTTGCCAGATGGTAGAGGTTGACTGGAGCCCTTGCAGGTAGTGTGCAAAGGAGCTTCATTTATAGTTGGTATGCAACACTAAATGTGAAGAAAGAGGAGCTGTCAGAAATGTTTGCTCCTTTCTGAATGTTTAAGCTGTTAAATTAATTTCACAGATTGCACCATTAAACTCTACAACATCCTGTATAAAAGTCCTTATTAAGCAGGGAGTTTTATTTAAAATTTCCATTTATGCAGTCACTTCACACCTCTCTGCAAATCCTAATATTGCAGATCTCCAGTGATAAAACACCTAGTTTTTTCTGGGCATGGTTTAAAGGACAACTTTATTGCTGGTTGTTTGGAACTGAAACTGAATTGAACATTTCAATTAACCCTTTTAAAAAGACATGAGTTAGAATTCTGAAGTCTCACTTCCAAGACAAATTGCAATGTACTGTCAAGCTGTGGCTTGACATAAAGATGAGGAGTGGGGAGAATTCTGATCTGAGTTGCGGTGTAACGTCTGAGCAGGCTGTAAATCTGATTTTTCATTTTTCACCTATAGGGGGCTAAACAAACTGACAGGGTTGAGTTATATTCAAATTTCTTAAACGGTTATCACTTCAAATTGTAAAGGACAAAACTAAGTACTTAGCAGAAATCAACATTTGATACAAAAAACACAGGAAACCATCTTATTGTGGTGCTTTTATACATTGTGTATTATTTCAGCATCATTACATTAAAAGCTATAATCTAAAATGTTTTTTCTCTTCAAGATAATGGAGTGCTTTAACAGCACTGTTAAAAGCAGTATTTCAGTCAGTTATGGTCTCTTAGCTGCTTTGGCAGGAACAAACCAGGGCTAGAGTCTTAGCTCCATGAGAGATCATCTGACTTTGGTTTATCTGCAGTGAAAACTTGTATCCTTAAACCATTCTGAGTTCCATGTAACTTCTATAACAACTGCAATGATAAAAACGTTCAAATGAAGGTATGGGCTAGTGACTTAGCTTCATTTCTTTCAAAATGGGAAGTGAACCCAAAGTCTGCCAAAAGTCTCTCTCCTGCTCAATCTCTCCCCATCTCTCCCACTGCAGCCGTTTTCCATTATCAGCGCCCAAACCAGCTTGTTAAAAAGAGTGAAACTTAACCCACAGTTTTGAAAATTACAGAATTCCTTCATGAATGCCCAACCCTCCCAGCCGCTACATCGGGTTCAGGCTTGAGGTGAGACACACATGCGTGCATGCACACCCGCACAAACTGAATATAAACAGCCAGAGGTACATGCACTCAAAATATGTACAATGTTGTAAATAATAAACATAAAACACTATTCAAGCTTCAGCACATGCACACATTTAGCTTAAGAAAAATCATATATCAGGCAAATGATACACTGAAAGCCTCTTCTTCCCTCCCTTCTCTCAATTTTCAACCAGAACCATTTCCTTTGACAGCTGAGACTGCTGCATAGCAACTGGTCTGGCTACCGTAGCAACAACATTATTTTACTAACATTCAATTCACCGTTTTATTGTGCACATTTTGTGTTTGTTTGGAGTGTTTTCAAACTTTCTATCTACTTTGCAGCACTTAAACCTAAACCTTTTTTACTTTGACAAAGTAACCGGTCATGCTTCTAGGAGCCATTAAAGTTTTCTGTAAGCTAAAAATCAGATCTAAAAGGTAACTTACCTTTAGTACCTGCGGCACACCTTGCCTCGGTGCACTGCTCCTCCAAATCTTTGACTATGCTGATATTGTGACATTGACAATGACTCAATTACACTTTCTTGATTCTTAGCAGCTGCTGTTTAATTTCCCACAAGTAAGCGCTTGTATGCCTATCTATCGCCAATCCCTTGCCAACCTGGCAAGTCATTTGTAATCACTCTCAGCTGCTCCTACATGTAGAAGGTTTGAATTGCTTTAATGAAAAATAGTTCATGCCACTCTCTCTATGCTACATTTAGATTTTGATCCACCGACAAAGCATCTGATACTGGACCAAAGCAGCAAGTGGACTGACACCAAACCACAAGCGTTTCACACATACACACAGCTCAGTTTTGCTCTCCATGAATAATTCTGTGTTTTGCTTTAGATGGAAATTGGTGCACTTTGCCCATAATTGTTTCAAAACTGCTAGCTAATTATGACCTTTTGAAAACAAAGTGTACAGATTGAAGGTGACATTTTGCTGTGCCTGCAGAATATAAATGCCCTCTTGCACTGGCTGAAGCCCAGTAAAACCTAATAATGAAAACAACCATGTCCTAACTACTACTCTAACTCAATTGGAAGCCTGCATTTGCTGGTTTCTTCTTGCTGACCAACAGAATAGAATACTGCTTGCACGGTCACATTTGGATTATTTGCTGTCGTTGAATTTCAGATGATTTGTAAGGATTCAGTCTACAACATGCTGCCAAACAAACACATTTAAAGGATAATCAACCCCAACCTAAAAAAGATGCTGTCAATCAGCAGAGGAAGATTTGGCATCAAAATTAGCCAAAATGAAATCTATTCATATAATTCTACAGTATTCCATCAGACACTAACCCACTGTTTTTGTCAACATTTTGGGTCTTTCATGTACACGATTCATATATAAATTCTGTAATTCTGTAAATCCTAATCATCCCTATACCTGTTCCTCAAAAATCTGAGTGCATGTATTACAAAGACTGCAGCAAAATTTGCATATTGGTAAATAATGTGAAGAGTGAGTAAATGAGAAAAAAAATAGCCATTTTCCAGTTCAAACCCTTCTCCATTCCAAACAACATCCAACAAAACATACCATAATTCAAAGTGACTGATTCCAAGCAGCTCTCTGAGAGGTGTTTTAGTGATAGATGGTGCAAGCAGGAATATTAGTACATAATCTGCTACCAACAGCTGATGTTCTGCACATGATTCTTCTCTCAAGCAAACTGGCAACTACCATAATTGCTGGCAGACCACTTCTCTTGGTCACTGCTTAATGAAAACTAAAAGACTTATGGCTTTTGGTGAGTTTGTATGAAGCAGGGAGGCACAGAACCTATAGCTGAGGTAAATGATATATACAAATCCCTGCTCATAGACAGTTGCATGGAATGAAAATGATTTAACTCTGCATATCTGTTTGCTGACATACAGTTGTATGTTAACTAAACATTCAGCACCATGCATTTCGGGTTTTATGAAGAAAATTTCAGGATTTAAGAAGAAATGTAATAAAAGCTTTGTTTGAAATAGAGAGAAAGAACTGTAAACATTTTCTACAATGTCCGGTAAAAAAATAACCTTGGAGCCCTCTATGCCTGAAGGGAACAAAATGCTGGAGCCCACAAGTTTGCTTGAAGGTTAGGGACAAGCTTTCTGTTTTGATGGGAAAGGGAAACAAACTGTAAAATGTCATAGACAGGCCCCCACAAAAATAAATATTAAAACTGTGAGATATTTTGATACCATTGTTCCCCCAGTATAATTTGGTGTCCCCTCAGTATAATCATCTGCTTCCATCTAGTGGTAAAAACTGTGCTAAACTTCACAGAAGCCCTTCGATGATAATGCATGTATATGCATTGTGAAAACAGCAGGATTTGTGACATTTAATTCTCCTGGATGTCATGTAGATTAGGCTGTTGGCATTTCTTATCCATTTTATCCACAACTGTGCATGCTGGGAGGGCTTTTTGCTCAACTTTAATTCAGAGACGCTACAATTTGTAGTAAATAAAGTCTTAGTTCAGATTTAAAACTACAAACATTTTGGTAAGTAATCAGATATTCTTTAACAGAATCTTTAATAAAGGTCTCATCAATCTGTGTCTCATGAACTGTTTGAGAGTTTATTTGTTCATCTTTATGAATCTTATTAACTTGTACATGGAAAAGTCACTGCCATCTGATTAGAAAATTCTGAGCTCATTTACCAAAGAAATAACTTGTGTGCTGAAGAAATCATTTGTTTATTATTTTCATTTGGCCCCAAATAGCTCCTTTTGACTTAAAAACAATAATGAATTGCAATATTGAGGATGTAGAAAAAACATTACACAATTACAGATAAGATACTTTATTAAAAAAGGTTTAGAGAGCCTAACTCTCTTGCATTGCTCACTGTGAAGCTGGTGCAATTTTACTCAATTAGCCTTTAAAGCAGATTCTTTACCTTTATAAATCACACCTACTCTTGTTTTCCCTCATAAAGTCAGTTCTTCTTTTTCATCTTTAATCATGATTTAGTTACAATATGATGTTATATTCATAAACTATCATAAGCAGTTACAGTAGAACTAATCTGAAACAGAAAGATTAACCTACTTTATGTCTTTTCTGGGGGTTCTGAATCAGTCTCACCTTTGAAGTTTTTCTATACAAGATTTAAAAGTCTTCAAGAGTTTAAAGTTTGCACCTAAGAAATAAAAAGATAGTGGTGAGTTTAACCAACCCTTTCTCTTTTTGAGAGGATACACAGGAGTGACCAGGCGACTGGGTCAGATTTTTTTTGTGATTACTCTATTAAGTTATTAAACCAAAATCTACAACAAAAGCTCCCTATTGGCAATTTACTGAGTGCTTGTGTGTTCTGTCAGATCCAGCTGCAGGTAAAAAAAAGAATTTCAGATTACATTATTCTTAACAAGCATGCTTACTGTGACTTCACAATCTATCAAACATGCACATCCAGATAAAGAGCATTTATTTACTTTGGATACATAAGTCAGCAAAGGGATATACAGTACAGTGTCACTTCTTGTCCAATATTGAGTGATGCACAGCGGCCATTAGATCATGTAAGCGGTTAAATTCAATCACATTCAGACCCAGACTGCAGATGATTTCTCAACCAAAATGTTGATAAAACAGTGGTCATGACATTGAATTGTGTCATGTAAATTAGTTGTATTTTACATCTTTTTTACATCATCTTATCTTCTAAAATTATGTAAGAAACAACCACCACACTGAGTAGATTAGTCTGATTGATTGTGAAAAGAAAAAAACTAACAAGTCATCAATAACAGTTTAACTTTATGGATCAGTATATGATAGAAAAATATTTGTTGTAGCCTAAAAGGATTGCAGCTACACAGCCATCATTTAAGTTTAAACAAGAAGAATCAGTTTGCATCCATGAAATAACCTTACAAAATACCCGACTTGATTTGAGTAAATAAAGCATGATAAAAAGTGTTAAACAATGTTTAATATGTTTAACCACTACAGGATCTTATCTTAATTATCTTATTTTTTGTCCTAAAATATCACTTTCTCCCTTACAATAAACAAGTGCATTTTAATCCTTTTTGTCCATTTCCCCTTGTATTTAGATTGACACCATATTCTCACATCTATCAAATTCATACAGATGACTCGATACCTCACCAGTTATCAGTCCTGAAATGTACATCTACTATGGCCTAATTTGTCCATTACAGCAGGGGGAACACATCCGGATGGCTGGGAAATTCACTCTCAGATTCCATTCCCCTGTGTTCAGATGGACACGAGGTTCACTTATCTATTGAATTCATACGTATGACTTCCTACCTCTCCAGTTATTAATCATGAAATATCCATCTAGCTATGTCTTGATTTCTAAATTATCGCAGGGGGAAAATACCCTGATGGCAGGGAAATCAACCATCAAATATTGTTTCCTCCGTGTTTAGATGGATGGCCGGTTTATACATCCATCAAGCTCCTACTTCTGAATTATTACCTTATGTCACATAAATTCTAAAATTTTGATAGTAAATGTACAAAGAGAAAATAGAGAACAGAGTGAGTAAAGATGTATCATGGGAGGTCACTGAGCAATCTAGGCCTATAACAACATAACTATGGGATGTTTCAGGGTCACCTGAGATTGATGAGTCTGTGTACACTTTGAGAAAATCCAGTTGAATCAAATATAAAATCAAAGTTAATCATTTTCAACATTCACATGAATATTAAAGTCACCCACTACAATGACTGTATCTGTACAAGGCACTAACTGAGATGAAAAATCTGAGAATTCAGACACAAACTCAGAATAAGGGCCAGGTGTGTGATACACAGCAACAAATAGAAGACGTCTGTATGATTTACACTTTGGGTGGGAAAAACTGAGTTCAAAGTAATATTGGGTCCAGGACTGATTAGTAACCCTCATTTGAAGATAGTTGTCACCCCTCCTCCTCTATCTGTGATACACACTAAATATATCAATATGACGATCACCAATCATTTACTAACAGAGACTTAGAAAGTAGAGATCTAATATTCAGAAAACCACATTTAATATTCTTGTGTTTTTGTTCAGTTAAATTCTTTGTCTTCATTTTTTCGAGGTTTTCCAAATTTTACTCCTCTTCTGTTTACTAATTTATTAAGGTTGGGTGATCTGGTCTCAACCCTGTCATGTTTTTGGATGACTAAAAAATTTACTAATACTAAAATGAAATAGAATTTTGAATGGGAGTCTTTAAGAAATCAAACACCCAAAGAAGTTGTATAAAACTAAACTATTCAGTTCAATCCATGTACAGCTCAATAAACTTTAAAGACCAGCACCTTGTTAATAAAAAAAAAGATCTTTGAATATCTCCTTCAGTATCTCTGGGTCTGTGACTTAAGGAGCCAGTGTTTCTCTGAAGTCTGTGAGGGCAATGGTTTGAACCTTGGAAGCTTTTATGAACTTTGGGAAACTTAAGGAGTTATGGTATCTGACCGTTTTATCTCCAGGTGTTCTATTGCTTCTCAGATGTTTTGATGCATTGGGATCAATCAGCTGAAATCATTTTAAAGCTCAATAGCACACCATTGGGAAAGAAATCCACTCAAAAGGATTAGAATTCTTCCAGATATAGCATTAAGGGCATGGTTGACATTGGAAGACTGGAGATTTAAACTGATGACTGAATATATATTCTAAAGCATAACATCCAAAGGGAAGGATCACATGTTATCAGAAAGCAAGGCAAAAGTGTGGCAAGATAGCTCAGGAGGTTGGTAAACTGCTTTGAAGTTGCAATTTATCTGTGTCACATCCAATTGGTTTGAATCCTGCTTGCTGTCAGTGTCTGGATCAAAAATAGAAAAACACTCCCACTGTGGAGGCTTGTAGAGGTGCAGTGTCCCCTCATGGTGTTCCAAAAAGACAAAGACAGGGGGTTATGACCTGGAAAACCATGTCTGGATTAAGTTTTGCCACAGTCGCCAATATCTGTTGGCGTTTTACAAAAGGCACACCAGGATATAAGAGCTTTTGGTTAATAGTTTAGTTATTGTTTAATTATACCGAGGTGATAATTATTCTATTTCTATTTTCAATACTCCCTCCCTGGCATCAACAACAGCTGACATCGCAAAAATATTTTTCAACTATGAAGTGGGATAGTCTCAACTCTCAGAAGCTCCAGTCACAGGAGGCAGATGAAAAGTCTGCAGAGCCGATTCACCACCCTGATAATCACTGACAACCACTACGTAATGGAAACATTTCCAAATAGATGTTCATATCTGAAAAAATATTTCTTTCTTTATTATCAATCCAGTAGGACATCAAAGACCATCACTTTTGTGAAAACAGCAGACTGAGATCATGTATAGGGCTGTAATGACCCCTAAGCGCCACGTGGTGGTAGTGTAGTGCTGTCGTACTTTTATTTATGAATTTAGGAATAGAATAGAATAGAATTGAATAGAAGAAAGCAGTCAAAATACAAAACAGTCCTATTACTAGTCTACTGTTCTAGTCTATTACAATGGTGATGATGACCAGTAACAGAAGCTTCTTTAAAGACTCCTTTTGTCTTCAACTTTTATGAGGTAAAGTGCTAATTATTTTTTGCACCACTGCAGATACTTGCAAATTATGAATAATAATGGCTTAATTTAATGTTACACTCCCTTTCATCGTCCTAAACCGCTCCAAATTTGTCCTGCACATCCTTCTCTCTGATTGGTCCGAGCCCTGATTGGCCTGCCCCTTGATAGGCTGAAAGTTACGGGCTGGGATAGTCTGTCGACTCAGTTTTGTTTTCTTGCCTGCGGCAGATATTTAGACGGTAAACCGCTGCTGAAGGCTGTTTGGATGTAGTATTCGGGTTCATTATTTCCATAAATACGTGCCCGTATAGTTAGGTAAAGTTGCGAGGATGTAGATAAGATTTTTTTTTTTTTTTTACTGCATTGCTGCTTTCTGTACCAGGTCTTGTTGCTGGTCTCATTCGAGCGGCTTAAATGCGGACTGTCATTCAGAAATACTACAGATACGCTTTGAGCTCTCACGTGTTTGACCGAGCTCGCGTATTTTACACTTTCTAAGTTTTCTTTGTCATATTTTTGCCACAGTTATAGCCGTCGTGAGTTGTTTGTCCAGTTAATTTGCCTCAAGTTGGCGTTGTGGTAACGGACGCGCGTCTGTACATCAGTCAATTATTCGGCTTGCATTTGTATAAAGTGTGTAGAAATCCTAAAGGCACTGGAAAGGTGAAGAACTCTTCTATTTAGCAATAACGGACATGACATGCGTGCTGATAACCAGCGGGTAACATACTGAGGATATTTCACTATTTCTGGGACATACAGTAAGTCCGACGTTGATGGAGTATTAATATGGAGTATTAATGTTTGTTGTGCTTTACAATGACTTCATTGTAAACTTCTATTTACCACTGTATTTCTTTTTTCATTTCATATCTATCTCAGAGTGTTACCAAGTTTGACAATTTAGTTATTTTCATCTAAAATCTTCAAGGTACTGACGTTATTTTACTGTAAATAATTTCTGTTTTGAATGACCGTTACAACAGGCTGCAAGATGTAATTAACTATTTCATGTACATAAAATGGACTACTGCTGACCACTGATAATCACTTGCTGCCAAATTAGTTGTCCTGAACTTTAAAGAATGCTGAGACACTGAGGTTGGCACAGACTGATCAAAGATGCAACATGTGAGGTATTGAAATAAGATCTCATAAGGTTTGGGGAAGAATTTATGTGGCAGAAAGATTAAAACCACTGTAAGGAGAGACATGTGGACAGGTGGAGAAAATAAATCTACAGGGGAAAGTAGTTTGACTTCCAAAAAATCTTAAGACAGATTTACAGTCGTGTCTGGTCAGTGATAAACACCTCACTTTGTTCTGACTGCCATGGACCACATTTAGAAACTGTTCAGAATGCAATACTGCAAAAATAACTGATTTAGGTCAAACTTTTGGAAGTGAGTGCTTGCATCCTTTCACCACTTGTCTTCTACCTTTTGAAACCTGATGTTTTTATTTAACCATCCTACACTTTGGCTTTGCTATGATCTAAGAAATAGAAAGTTAACTGCTGCACTAAGGACGGTATGGTCAAATATTTCATCCTTTTTCCGTTCAGAAATTCAAAGCAGTGTTAAATCTGTTGTTTTGGCTAAAACTATTCAATAATGAATGTGGCTTGGAGCCGGGACGATATAGCAATTTTAATAGGGTGACGATTGATGTACAGAGATGTTAAAACAAAAGTACCTTCACTGTGTGAAATAACAGCTTACAGTATCCCCCCCATCTGATTTTCTCTCAGGTCAGATCAACCAAGCATTTCTCTCCTGTTAAAAGAAAATGGAGCTTCTCTGGATCTGTATTTTGCTGGAGATGCTCTTGATGTGCATAGCTGCCAGGGGTGAGTAACCGATGCACTGACTACAGCAGACATAGGGTTAAAGATGTCAGAAGCAGGATAAATCACTGCAACTGAGATCACAGTCCAGCAGTGCTTCATCTTAAGTTTGTGCTTCGAAAGAATTGATGTTTTCTTGCTCTTGTCCTTGGGTGAACATCACTTCAGAAATGATCTGGAAACTGTGAATCTGTCTGTGAATCTTTAACTGATTATTTAGTTCCAGGTAGCTATTCCCACACACACTTAGGACATTCAGACTCTATACTCTATGCAGCAGAGTAAAATTTCAACTCCAAAAAGTAAATTGTACATCCCCGCTTGAGGTCAGCCACCAGGGTCAGCTACAAAGCAGCGCCCTCACTACTTTGCCTGCCACTGTGTATTTTTTTTCCTTTTTCATGAAACTAATCATGATAAAGGCAAATAACCACAGCTGCACAAGTGATGTATAGAAGAGAGCAATCCCCTGCCGGCAGGCTTTATGAGCAGACAGTTGTAGAGTTGGCGCCCATTCCCAAGATCACACCGATGATGAGTTTTCAGTGGGAACAAAGCTTCATTCAGTGAGGCGAGGCCGAGCCAGCGTGCAGACACGGGGCCGAAAGTAAACACAGGGCCATAGACCGCAAAGAGATGAGATTAGATTAGCCTATTTGTGATGTTTGCTGTACAGTGCCACAGCATTTCCTCCCCCTCAAAGTCTGCAGTATGTCAATGAAACCAAGACAGGCAGCGGGGACAGAAGGCAAGAGTGAGGGAAGTCAGAAGAAAGAGATGGAAAGAAAGGAGGAAAGGAGGGCGAGAAAAAGAAACAGAAGGGCAGTACACAGGGAGACTGGTAGATGAAATGAAGAATGGACTATAAAATGACAGAAGGGAATCGGGGAAAGGAGACTAAAAGAAAGAGTGACTAAAGAGTAAGTGGCAAAGAAAAAAGTGGCAAAGAAAAAAATGAATGAAGGAAGGAAGTATATTACAGAAATGGGTTTTAGAAAAAAGCATAAAGGGGGCAGAAGAAACAAATTGCTTTTAGGTAGCCCATAGAAAGTAACACTCAAGATTTTCTTCAGATTGCATAAACTTGGGTTACCAGACTGTTGTGACTGAAACTGGCAAAACTGAAACTTTGAAGTGATTTAGTGAAAACAATTTGTTTTCCCGTGGTATATAAGTATTTCTATGTTGTTTCACACTGTTTAATTATGTTGATGCATTCATAACACTTAAGTGCAGTTCTGACACAGCTGAAAGGTATCTGTACAGTAAGGGGATCCTTGGATTTGGTCACCTGGTGGCTGGAAGTGCAAAGTTCTGTAATTGAGGTATTCTGTAATGGACTAAAGCATCAATTGAATGATATAAAAATATATAAAGATTTGGATGCAAGAAAGTGCATATTTTCATCAGATTAAAAAAATCAACAATCTTTCCTTCCTGCATTGGACATTCTTGTGATTTCCAGCAAATCACTGCAATATGTGCCTCCTTAAGTCGAAATACTGAAAGGGTCAGATTTTTGTTTGCAGTCAGAGTCAAGCAAAACCGGCTCACAATTTGAACAGCCCAACTTTCGTGCAGATGTATCTTTAATAGTTGACTGGATTTCTCCTGACATTACCTTCTAATGGACTGCTAATCTGCAGGCATTAGATTGACCAGGACCATCCAAACCAAACAAAGGTTTTGGACTCCATAAAAGATTATACTTTTTCTTGAAAATAGCATGCTAGTGATTGCATTGCAGTGTTTTGGAAATGTGTGTTGATTTAATTTTCATAGGAGCAAGAGCCATTTTGGAACAATATGACCTTTAGCTGTAGTGGAAGTTGCAGAGTGGCTTCAACTGTGATCTACCTTTTACCACTAAGCAGCTCCGGGGTTGAGGGATTCAAAGGCACCTTTTATTAGCTTACTAAAGCCTTTTCTGCAATGGGAAAAAAAACATCAACACCTGGCTTTGAAGTACAATGAGAGGGTACGCATGATTAAGCAAATGATTACATTGTTTCTAATTTCAGTAATAACAATGATTTTCAAGGAACTTATTTACTGGCTGACTTGATGCATCTTTTTGATGCAACTCCAAGAAATGATAAAGAGGTACATTTTCATTTGTGACCACAGATACATTCAAGATTATATGCATACCGATCTTTGGGAAACAGTAGGAACAATGAGCAGTTATAAGCAATTTGTCACAGAGCACAACAGGCCAATTTAAAACTGAAACATTTATACTGACTCGTCGGGATAGTTTCCTGCAGAAAGGCTATGGTTACAGTAAATATAAGCTATTTTATAAATCCAGGAAGTTATTTTGAATAGTGCCTTCATATCTGCTGAAATTATCACATGACAAAAGAGAGGAATGATATAAATGTTTGTGAGTTGATGGGAGCTGAGCATCAGATAGCATTAAAGATGAGGGCTTTGCTAGATGATGAGAGAAAGAGAAAAATAATGAGATGGCAATAAGACAGAAAGACTGAATGAGAGATACAGAGACGAACAGATAAGCCATTATGCCATTATGTCACATAAATACTCCAGAAACTTACATTAGAGGATTAGCATCCCCTCCTTGTTAGATGAACAGCACTGAGCTTGAGAGCAGGGTTAAAAAAGAGAATGCATTCACAGCTACCTGCAGCTCAGAGAGAAAGTGAAAAATGTATTTAATCTTAAAATAACTTTTATAATGCTAAAGCAAAAACTTGGTATTTCAGGGAACATGTTTATTTGCTTTTTTATCACTTATGAGAATGTTGACAGCAATGTTTGCAAAATGTGACGCTACCGCAAGAGCTTAATTTGGCCTAATGACAAGGCCAAATTAATATCATGACAAGGACACTTTGACATGTGAACTGGGAAAGGTGGGGATGGATTATGAAGCCTCCCGAGTGAAGGACGACTACGTACTTCAAGAGCTACAACTGCCATACATTCCTTTGGTTTTCTTTGATAGTGCATTTATCCTCATGGCTAAATGCAGATGTGGCATTAAATTTATATATTTTCGGTAGCTACCAGCATATTTTAGTCTAGTGGTCCCTCAATATAAAAAATAACACAAAATATACAGATTTTGCAGTTTGTTAAAGGGTTCGACTGTCTCCTTAATAGAAAAACTGTTTGCTCAACTGCTTACTTGGGGGTCAAATTTATCACAATACACATCAGGAGTGGTATCTCAGAAGTGTTTGACACAATCTTAGGCTGTTCGGTCTCTACATGACAGGTGTCAGAGTTTGGTCCGCATTAAGTCGCAGTAAGTCGGACACGTTCGAGGGTTGGACTCTGTCAGGGCTGCCCTTTGTCACCGATTCTGTTCATAATTTATATGGACGATGTTGCGGATGATGTGGTTCTGTTAGCGTCGTCGGGCCGTGACCTTCAGCTCTCACTGGAGCGATTCACAGCCGAGTGTGAAGCGACTGGGATGAGAATCAACACCTCCAAATCTGAGACTATGGTCCTCAGCCGGGAAAGGGTGTAATGCTCTCTCTGGGTTGGGAATGAGATCCTATCTTGTTCACGAGCGAGGGACAAATGAAGTGTGAGATTGATGGGTGGATCGGTGCAGCCTCCGCAGTGTTGCGGGCTCTGCACTGACCCATCGTTGTGAAGAAGGAGCTGAGCCAGAAGGCGAAGCTCTCTATTTGCTGGTCAATCTACATTCCTACGCTCACCTATGGTCATGACTTATGGGTAGTGACCAAAAGAACGAGATCGCGAATACAAGCGGCTGAGTTGGACTTCCTCCGCAGGGTGTCTGGGCTCTCCCTTTGAGATAGGGTGAGAAGCCTGGGAACACCTTGGGGTCCCCCCAGAAGAGCTGGAGGAAGTGGCCGGGGACAGGGACGTCTGGGTTTCTCTGCTCAAGCTGCTGCCCCCACGACCCGACTCCCGGAGAAGTGGTAGATAATGGATGGATGGAAAATATTAGGCACAGAACAGATCCCCTTCTTGTTTATTGGTTATGCGTGTCTGTATAGATGCACAGACACAGTGTGGAAGCATTAATGCTGTGCTATGGAATGCTAATAGTATGTCAGATTGTATTATGATTAGAAAATATGAGCAGAAAATACGATTATTGAATAATCCAGCTGAGATTTTCTTGTTTTCATCACTTATACCCACTTTATATTATAATGGCATTTCATTATCATGCTTACTAATGGTTCTCTTCCATACACTAGGATTATGATTCAGAAAAGAAAGAGTATACCCAGAAATTACATAAGAGGACTGGATTTCTTTGTATGGTTTACTGTTCCTTCTAAACAGTGTCATGTTTTCCAGGTGGTTGTGCCATATAGACCACCCATTATCTAGCCGGAGGAGGAAAAACAGACACAGGGATGAGAGGGTTCATCTGTTGTTAGGCTAAGTGTAAATAGCTTCAAACACATTAAACACATTAAAAATGCATCTTCATTCCAAGAAAGCTGCCAGAAAAGCAACATTGCAGACACTCATGGGGAAAGAAAGAAAGAAAGTGTCTCATCATCACAGCAGACAATGACAGACAGAAAGTGCTGAGTGTAAACAGTCACAAACGCAGATGCTGGAAACGTATACAAATAGAAGACACTACCCATGCTAATGACTCAACGCATGTAAGCACACACACAGAGGCACACACACACGTCCCACAATCAACAACCTTCTGTTCCACACACTTCTTCCTGAGGAATGTAATTAGCACACTAACACTAACAATGATATACTGGAGAGAATTGGGTCTTGGTAAAGAGGACTGGAGAAGAGGGCACGTAGTCAGGAGAGGTGCATACAGTGCAAGAAACTATAACAGGCCAAAGAAAGTAAAGGACAGCTAGACAGCAGCAGGAACGGACACAAAAAAGCACGGCTGCAGCTAACAGTTGCATTTTACTCACCTGCCTATAAATGTAACGCTAAACTGGCAAAGAAAATAACACCAAACTGAAAAATTCTTGTCCAAGGTGAGATTTTCAAAACTGAGCATGTTTACATGACACTAGAAGAAGAAGTGTTTATCTGACCAAAAGCAGACTTTTAAAATGCATGTAATCATAAGACCAGACTTTAACCAAATCAGGACAGATTAAGTTTGTGCTCTGCACATGTTCCAAAATTCTATCCCTCTGCATCTTTCTGTAAAAACCCAAAAGCCTGAGCGTATATAGATGTTCCTGAATTCTCAATAAAGCTACTCTCTTTCACATAGTTTTCTGTTTTCTTAGTCAAGCCGCACAAGGCCCCAGAATTGTGATAGAAAAGCCGTGCATTAAGACTGCCTGTCAACTAACCAACTGTCAACGAGCGTATCCAGACAGTCAGCTTTGTTAAAATCCTGATTTTATAACAACAGCGTCAACTGGCAAAGTCACCTTTCATGTAGTATAAAGAAAACATCTATGACGATCCAGTCTTGGGCTACAGTGTCGGACATTCTTCAGTCAGTAACTTGATTCTGCTCCTATGCATTTATACTGTTACATGAACGGTGTAGTTAAAAAGCCAAGTTGAGCTGTAACTGTAACCCAACTCTACTGTGCTCTATGATGGCTAATTTGGTGATATTATGCTTCCTTTCCCGTCTTTACATAAAACAGATTAAAAAATGTTTGGCTTTGGACAGCTGTTCATTCAAGTAAAGATAAAAGCTTTCATCAGTGAAAGTTGAGTCAGTAAATAGTGTAAATAAGGAGAAAATTGTGTTATTTGTGATCAATTGTAAGCAAGACGTCGACTCAACAACGTCTGGCTGTGCAAAAGTAGGCACAATAGTTTCGAAACAAAACAAAATAATTTTTCTTCTTGATCACCTTTATTTATTATTTGTTTTCCTTGTACAGGGACATAAAAGTGATTACATGTCTCACAGCATTTTATGAAAATATCAGTTTGGAGGCTGGACCCTATGCCACTGAAATTGCACATATGCCAGTTAACCAGCAGACAGTTCGTTTCCTGTCCTACCCATTCTTTTAACACTATTCAGGCACTAAATCTACAATGTTTGTGTTAAGAAACTGTCTGCACAGATGACAAACATACTCATTTTGTGCCCATTTCATGAATTAACATGATCAATAATGAATATGACCAGTTTTATGTTTAAACCTTGTCTTTTATTTGCCTCATGATGGCAGATGAATGATAACTAATTCATGTGCTTTCTTGTAGTAAATAATGTTTTAGTACTATTATGAATCTGCGTCTGTGGAGATTAGTGGGAATAGATGGAGGAGGAGAGCAGCTTATTTCTTCTGAAACTACTGCATACCGCAGACAGATGCTTTAAACAGGCAACTTAACTTCATTGTAAACAAACACACTAATAGACACACATCAGTAAATCTCCTCTAACTTGAGAATGCAGCGTGTTTTAAGTCACACCTAATTGTCGTAAATACCATTTGACATGCTGTTAACCATTAAGTGGCCTGGTGGTGGCAATTACCTGCCAGTCTTAGTGTTTTTCACTTGATATTTTTCAGCCAGGTTAAAGCATTTTCATGTCTTTGACTATGGGATAATTACTATCTGTCACCTTTCTGATTATTATAGTTGGAAGCTAAAGACAAATTTGGTTTGTGTGAAAAACTAAGGAATTTTGAAGATGGTTTCCTCCAAATTTGATCTGCTTTTGTCCTCGAATTGAAAGAGGAAAGAAACATCAAGTGTGTCTGTGTTGATTATGTTGTGAATAATAGACAAAGAGAAGCTTCAGTCCAGTTGACTCTTTAAGTTCTTCTTGTTAAATCCTAATGTTTGGACAAGTAAAGCTGCAGCAGCCAAAGAATTCCAGATGCTAAGTAATGCAATTTCAGACATGATGACACTCGTTTTTTTTGTGAGATGTCCAACGTTGTCCGGTTTTCTATGATCTTCAACCAGTCATAAAAGACAATGTACAATTCAGAATTACAAATGATCTGGCACTGATGTGAAACCATTTGCAGGAAACAGACTGGGGAACTTAAGGAGCGCCGTCTCCTCCTGCACCCCCCTTTTTGCAGCCACTGTCCTGCAGCTCAGAGTTTTACGGGGCCTGTTAATGTTAAAGACTATTAGCCACCATTTAGATAAAGTCAATGTTTGCTTTGACTTTGCTAATGGTGGGGTATAAATGGAGCTGTCTGGATGTTCTCTGCCAGGGTTGACGGCATGTCACAGAGATGTTAAGATGTGATGTTTGTGGAGGGGGTGCAACACAACTGGAGAAGATAAGATTGTATGAGAAAAAGTATTGTGAAAAGAAGTGAGAAAGAAACAAAGATACAAGTATTTCAACCAACAAAAAAAAAGTTCTAGTTGTCTTAAATAAAATCTTTTGAGCGTGATCTTAAGTGTTTCAGCATGTTTCTCTTTCTCCCTGTCCTTTCTCGCACTCCCTTTCCGTTCATGTTCCTCTGTCTTTCTCCAACATGCTGCAGCATTGTGTGGGTTGTGGCGCCACAGTGCTGTATTGTGGTCTCAGTGGGGTTGGGGTATGTTTGGTCAGAGCTACAGCACAGCAGGTCAAAGGGCAGCCACTACATCAGGGAGGGGTCAGGGAGAGTGTGTGCATCAGTTTATGCACACACACTGTGAGTGTTAGTGTGTGTGTGTGTTAGCGTTGTGTATGTAAGGTAGGGTCAGAGAAAGCACATGCTGGCACCAGAGGAGACTGTAATAACACACCAGGAACCCCACAGGACAAAACGCTCGGCTTTCACTCATTTTTCACCTCTTTTTACCACCAGTCTTGGTACACTTAAATAAATTCCTCTGATTAAACTGATGCAAGTTATTATAAAGATTCTCTGCCTCGTTGTGTTTCTAATAAAATGTTGTGTAAATTTCTCTCAAGTATGTTCCTGGAGTAGTAATATTCAGTATGGGTGTCATTGTTTTATTTTTTGTTCAATATGTGGACAGACCTCTCACTATGGGTAGTAAAAGTCATGTTTTGTTGTTCCTCACTTTTGATAACCAAGATTTGAGCAACTTTTTAACCTCCTATGGTTTCAACATGTCCCTAGCGATAAATCTAAAGGCTTTTTAGATAAATATTTCAACTGTAATACAATCAAATAATACTTTATTAATCCCCAATTGGAAAAATGTGGACTTTTAGTCAAATGAATGATTGATGATTTAAATATTATAAATGGATAAAATAATATGTAGAGAAATAAATAAAGAAAAGATACACAAACAAATTGTTATTGTAAAGAGTCATTATGTAGGGCCATTGCTGTGGGAAGGAGTAACCTTCTTTACCGGTCCTTAGTGCAGCAGCGCTGAGGAGGCCTCTGTGCGAAGACACTTAATGGTCTAAACACAATGTTTAGTAGAGGATGTGTAGCTTTGTCAGCTCGAGCGTCCCAGAGAAGTCCCCAGCGTGCTCCCCAGCAAGTTTTGTTTATTTAGCAGTTAGCATTTAACTACATCTTCTGGTCTTCCTACTCCTTTCATTCACCAGTAGGGAGGTTGTTTGTATGGTTTGTATCTGGGCAGGAGGTGGAGAAAAACATTTTTTTGTTTGTTTTTTTAAAGTCTCAACAGCAGAACATATCCAGGCACTTGACTTTTGCATGACAAGCAATAGTGCACCTTGTAAGCCTGTCATTTGATGACTTGCCACAGCTACAGTGTCAGCCTCTCACTCACAGCGCCATTTTAGGTTATGCCCATTCACTTTTTGTAATTGTAAAGGTGCCTGATCAGGTCACTTCCGTCATCTCTGGTCACACACTCAGCAGTTTGCACTGGAATATATGCCTGAAGAGGGAATCAATGCCGTACGTATGTACTCTTAGAACGAGTAGAACGGCTGAGCTATGTCAATAAGTTCAACTTTTTCCAAAACTCCACATAGCGCAGAAGGCTCAGTCTTCATCCAGTTTCCTATCTTTACCTTCTCTACTTGTCCTCTCTTCCACAACATTCTTAGAATTGTTCTTTGGTTCTGCGTAATTTGGATAGTTTCAGTTTACACCAATTTAATTTAACTTCCTCTTCAATTTACACACCTCTCTTACAGTCCATGTGGATCAGCACCAACCAATTGACACATTGGATTTGTAGATATTGATGTACTCTTATGTTGTCAGTGTAGGGACTGTGGATGGTGTCCATAAGCAGATTTACAAAAAGACATTATCAGACAGAGTACTATGTATTATACTGTTTATACCCATAAATATACATGGTTTCACTCTTCCAAGTATTAAAATATAATTATGAAAAACAGTAAACATCTTTCTAATGAAGCAACATAACATATTACTTTAAGTTAACAATAGACTTTGCACGCTTTTCATCAGGGACTGTTTTCTATTGAAGCTGAAACAAGATTAAAACAGTCAATGAGGATTTTGAACGTCGTTCATGTCACCTGAGTGTCTCTGTGATCCATCTGTTTTCTTTCTCACTTTTTCTATCTTTCCATGACATTTTAAATCCTCTGCCATTTTCTTAGTCTCTGCTGGTTTCTTTCTCCCTTGTCTACCCTTCAGCCAGACCTTTTCATCCCCCTTTTAACCCCCACCTACCACACACACGCATAGTCTCCAGCTGTTATTCCTGACAAGGCATTGAAAAGTGATCGCTAGAATAGGAGACAACACGCACTTGTTGTCTTTTGGCTACAGTTTGTCAGATCAGGTTGATTAGGTTGTACAGCTCTTAGGTTCGTTGTGTGCTTGCGTCTGTGTGTCTATATATATGTATTAACTATGACAGACAGAACAACAGGAACTTACCCGTTACCCGAACAAAAACATAACTATTAAAACCTTAATGTCAAAAGTGATTGACATGTTAAGGACAGTTAATTGTTTGTCAAACATACAGACGACCTTTGACTCCAGGAAGTGGAGGCTGATCAGGGGCAGGATGTTAAGGCAGACAGCTTTAGGAAAAAGCTGTTTTTGTAGCTTCAAGCTATGTCACATTAGGCTGCTTTGCTGAGCTCCTCGTGTCAGTTTAAGTACACAACCCTTCGAGAAGGCAGAACTATGTTTTAGATTAATATCATGTATACATTTATAAGGTTTTCATACAGCCAAAAGCATCATTTAATCTAACATTACAGGTTGCAAGAGATACATTTTGTGCTTTAAAAAAGCAGGGAATACTTCTATATTATACACTCTATTTAATACTCATACTATAAATGGTAACCTAACCGATGGCTGTCGAAATTTGGCTTTTCAAAAAAACAAATGACACAAAACCATGATACAAAATTGAGCACTTTACAAATGCAGGGGTCTTTTTCCAGTGCCAGCTGTCCATGTGGAATCTATACTGCAAGGGGAATGTGAGAGGAGTATGAGAGATGTGGGGGTGGGTTCAGCAGGACAGGGACTCTTGAGGGGTACTTATATTGACTGTGACCACACAGATAAGTTTCTGTCAATATGTGTTTACTGATTTTCACAATTAGAATAAGAGTGATGTCACAGAATTTAAAACATTCAGGAATCACATCTCTGTATTTACTTTGCTGCCTTATATCATTGTTTAGTATTGGCTGACACACACACTGACTTATATTATTATTTGAACTATGACCTAAAACTTATATCTGTGGAAAGCTGATACGGATAAGTTAAGAACCAGTTATAACTCCACTTTTTCTGACCTCAACTATTGTTTATAGCTGCTTGTGATAGCTGCACACAAAGGTTGAGATAAAATGGCACCATCATGCTAATATCAGGCATTCGGATTGGTTTCTAAAGTTTCTAAAGTTTTCTAAAGAAAACAGTTTTTATGAAATATACTGGTGCCCTCAGTCTGTTTTAATCGTCATAATTTGGGGATTTAGCTTTACTTAAAGTGGCTTTCACTTGAAGTGCTGTCAGTCTGGATTTCAATCTGCAGCCTGCCCTTCAGCTATTAAATCTGTCTGTAAAAGCAATACTTTTTGGATTAAAAACTTGTAGGCAATGATTTAGAATTTTTGTATGTAAATCCTCTGCTCTTGGCTTTAAGTCTAGGAAATATGTGCAAATAGTTTAGTGTTAAAGTGAGAGGTTGTTTTAAATATTGTGATTTCTGTGATAATGATGTTTTGCACATTTGCTGCTTGCATGTCCATCATGGAATACAGTTGTTTCTTCCATCGCTCCCCTGTGAAGAACCTAACCAGAAAAATCTTTGTTAGTTTGAGACTACAGTTTTTTAAGTTACATTAATACAAAAAATATCTACAAGGAGATATAATGTTAATCCAGGAGTTCATATCCCAGATGCTGAGACAGCATGTTACAACTATTTTAGGACTTCACTTGCAGCCAAAGTAGACACTGAATCCTGAGTTGATTGTTGTTAATAATCTCAAAAGCAAGAGTATGGCATGACTGGCATTTCTTGCATTTTTCCCAAAGTAAGAAGCAAAACATTGACCAGCTTTGTAAAAGATTACAAATGCAGAGTACAAAAACAGATATTGGTTACAGCTACAGGGAAATAACCAGGGACATTAATCCTCTGCCAGTAACTACATACTGCTGATGTTTAGCTGAAAGTTCTGCAGACCAGTTAGCTTTGTTAATTATTTCCCACTACATGGCCCTTCATCACACTGACCAGCTCAGTATACTTATTATCCGACGGTAATCCCTCTGTTGCTCCGGCACCATTATCACATTAGAACACAACAGGCCTATTCTTCCACATGTAATTAACAAAGATACTTATGAGCTGCTTTCTGGGATTTAACTGTTGTGTCGTCTGAGCTTTAGGAGGCAGAAGGATATCGTGGAAAAAAGAGAAAGCGGGGAAAAGGAAAACCCTAAGACTGCAGTAAAAGAAGTTTCAGGGTTTAGGTGTGCAGCTTTAGCTAGACTACGGCAAATAGAGAGAAAAGTTGAGTTCACTCTTTCTACTGTAGTTATTTGTAGATGAAAGAAAGTAATTACAAGTATTTTGTTTTCTGTATTATTGCAGTGAGTTTTTCAGAAATATGAGTGGCGTTAGACAGCTGCAGACCTTGTTGTACGGACCTAAAGCAACTTGTGCTTTGAGTTTGAGTGAGCAGTGGAGGGCAGAGTAAAAAAAAACAGTTTTACAAACCTCCAGTGGGAGATATTTTTAAAGTCCACATTACATGGCACATCATCTTTTCACGGTATACCACACACTATCTGGCTGTTAAAACACAACTGAAATTCAAAGCTGTTTTCAAGAAAGGGCTTTCCTCCCAAGGCCTTGCTAGTTGTCGACTAAATTGTGTGTAAGCTTAACCAAAAGTGTGCTTTGCTCTTGCACGCCAACGAGCCATCACTGCATGGCACAAACTGTAGGAACTAATGAGTTTCAGAGCACAGCAGTAGTGATGTTGTGTTCTGTCTAAAAGGGGAAAAAGAAGCATGAGTAAGAAATATGGAGATAACCCAGCTGTGATACTTATTACCCATTTTCTGGGATTTAATTGTTGTGTTTACAGAGCTTTAGTAAAGACAGAAGGATGTGGTGGAAAAAGAGAGAAAGTGGGGGAAAGGAAAACCCTGAGATCAGAGTGCAGTGGAGGTTTCAGGGTGTAGACGTGTAGCTTAAACCACATTGGATTACATGTGGCATATGTTATACTTGTTATCACACCACTCCGGGAGACTCAAGAGACCCAAAGGATGTCTTAAAAACAGAGGTGTGCAGTGATAAAAGTTTATTTGCACAGCATTGAGGATATACAGAAGACATTAGCATAGCTCAATGTCATTCCAAAAGAAAGCTTTTCTCATCTTAGGATGCGTTTAAGAAAGCACATTTATTAAATAAGTATTCTCAGTCTGACAGCCTTTAGTTTGTATAGTTTTCAACTGAAACACTGGCAATGTATCTGAAAGGCCCTGACTGTCCACTACTAATATATGCCAGCTATTTGAATTTTCCTCAAAACGCCATCATAAAACAATCCGTAGCATCAGTCTCATTAATCATCACAGATATGATGACAGAAAATAAAGAACAAAGGAAGAAAATATGAGTGGGCCAAAGAGAGATGGAGAGATAAGTTCATACTGACAAGTATAGGTGACATGATGACGGAATGATTTCAGACAGTAATTTGGACCTGTGTGGTTGTATGTGTCCGATCAATCAACACTGTTCTTGATTCAAAGTATGCGTCATAGCAAGTACTGTATGTACCCAGATGCACACACATTTTGTTTATAAAAGTGATGGATATTGTTAATTCCTCTCATGGTTGAGTGGTGATAGAAAAGCTTTTAAAGTCAAAATAATGACTCAGTGGAGGTTGTTAAGTTATCTACCAGTCTTTGCAGGTTTTCAGCTTGCCCAGCAGCATCTTTCCAGATGGAAAAGTGGAGCCAAGTTCAGCTGTTTGCCTGTGTGTAAGCACTCACACAGCCTGAATGCACTGATGTCATTCAAGGAGAGTTCGCACAGTGCTGTTGTCTCCACCTTTATAACCACAGTGCAAATCTGGCAGAAAGCAGCAGGATGAAATCTCATATTATCTCAGAAAATGTCATTGTGAAACAAATGTGTATGTCAGTCAGGGCATTACTTGATTATCTCATCACCCTTGTTTTGTTAAGAGTTTGTTGCATCTTCATTTGGGCATATTTCTTCTTATTCTTGCAGTTTTTTGCCTATAAGGTTTTAGGGGACATTTAGATGTCAGACAACATAAGGAAAAGGGAGGTACAGGTTAAGCAGTCTCTATCAGACAAACACACACACACACACACACTACGAGGCTAAGACAGTGACCAGAGCTGAACAAATGGACTTAGTTACGGCTGAACATGGGTGCGGAATGTGGGAGGGGGCACGAGAGTGTGTGTATGTGCCTGCTTGGAATGTTTGACTCCCCACCCATTGAACTAGAAAACACACAGGTGGAGGAGGTGGAGAAAATGTGAGGGAGAGGAGTAGGATGAAAAAGGACAGGAAAGAGGAATTCTGGATTAGCTCACAGCTCAAGGGTGAAACAATTTTAGGTTTTATTTTTACTTTTTCACATTAAGAAAATAAACACAGGAAAATTCAGGTAATAACTCATTAAAGATCCTTTTACCAGAAATGTGCTTGCTCTTCATTATGCATTCTTGTGTTTATGATGGATCATGTCTTTTCTGGAGCATTGGGTGTGCACATCTTCACAAATCAACACCACACATACACAAGATGCAATATACAGGTGAATGATAAGAGGAATTGTGGGAGCAAATTTGACAACATGTCTTATGTTCTTGATTTAGGGAACTAGGCTAACATCCACAATATTACAACTGTTGCTTTTTCTGCCATGATCTTAACATCAAACAAATATTAAACTCATTTATTGCCGAAGTGTTAATTCATTATATTCTGCAGGCCTGGAGGGGAGCCCATTGTGGAATGTTCTGGTAACAGGTGTAGTGCTGAAGTATGTGAGCATTTACACCACCAACAGAGCTGGTTTTATACCTGGTAGTGAGGTTAAAGAGAAAGTATTTTTCTTTTCTAAATCCCACTGAAATCTGTTTTTTATCTGCAGTTGGAAAGGGTGCAATTGGCATTCATTCATGTGTCAAAAGATCGTTTATTGGCTGGTATTCATCGGCTCTAGATCCAGTCATTAGTGATATGAACCAAACACCTATGTGGGCAAAGAGTGCATGGAACCCTTGGATGGAACAGAGAGCACAGCTTGATTTTTCTTTTATTGACACATTTTCCAACCCTGTCTAATTTATAACAATGGACTTGCCTTAAAAATAACACCATTGCAGTAAAATTTCAATGAATATTTTTGTTTGAAATTGATATTAATGAAATCTGGTTTAAACTGAATCCAACAAATGACTGGCAGTGGTGGCCTCCCAGATTCACCTAAATGCATCCCATCCTAAATCTTTCTCTGTTGCTATCTTACTCATTGTCTCTTTCTTCATATGTTATGTGAATATGGATGGCTCCTTTACGGCAGATATTTACCTCTTTATCACTGCAATGGACCATAGCAGGTGCTGGTGCTCTGTGCACGTTATCACTGTTAATGAGTAACAGTGTCTGCCTCCAGAATGCTGATAAAAGTCAGGTCGAGGACACTTACACACAAACCCGCACACACACAGCAGTGTTAACCATTTCTTATCTTATTTCAACTATGTAGTGTCTTATCAGTCTGGCACGAGACACACACACACACACACAGATGCATTTACATAGGTCATGTTTTTGAGATACTATTGTTGTTAAATGTAGTTGTTACCCCAAAATGTGTGCATATAAGTTGTGTTTTCACTCA
Organism: Leuresthes tenuis; assembly: GCF_036924035.1. Classification (NCBI taxonomy): domain Eukaryota; kingdom Metazoa; phylum Chordata; class Actinopteri; order Atheriniformes; family Atherinopsidae; genus Leuresthes; species Leuresthes tenuis. The sequence goes on along the minus strand of NW_027325365.1, from coordinate 8,747,758 downwards.
CTGGTCGGTTCAGTGGGGTCTTGCTAACTTGTGTCTACAGCTGGTGGTTGTGACCTGACAGTAACTGAATAAGTCAAATGACTCCAGCCTCAGATTCCCTACATACACCCACAACACCTGCCACTGCAGCATTTTTAGGAAGAGGCTTTACAGTCTAATGAGTGTCTGTTGGAGGTCAATGGTGATGGCTGAAGCAAAGTGATTAATGTATTTTCAAATATGTTTGTATTTTCCCATTGTGGAAATACTGCTTTTTTATTCTTGTATACTTCAAATTTTCATCAAGTTTATTACAGTACAGTCTTACATGAAACAGTTAAATCTGCATCATGTTTCCCTAAAGTGTTCAGATAACAATTTTCTCATATTTCAATATTTTTGCAACTAGAAAAACAAGATTTCTTCTCAACATGCTTCTTAATGAAGTTTATCTCTCATAGCGGCTTCACTTATTGACAGCAAACTTGGGGACGGCACAAGGTGGTGATCGTTTCAGTTCACATTTCAGTGTTGCATCTATCACACCCACAAACACCTATAACTGATGTCAGTTCTGTTGGCTGTGAGGGAACAGAAAAGCTTGCTTTGTTGTTTGTTTTAGCCCATGTAGCAAACCTTTTATTGCTGAAAGAGATGTTTTGGGAGAGTCAACTGTTCATCTAGATTTTGTTGGATCTTGTCCATCATTTCTTTAGGCGATGCTCAAAAGTGTTTGTTTCTGAATAGGTACTCCCAAAACAGCCCTGAAAGTGGTCCTACGGGGGCAACACCTGTGGTCACACACACAGCACCAGCAGCCCTAAAACTGCAGACCAGTTCCTGTGGTCTGTCCTTTTTGCTAACTGGCTCCTGATCTGTCTGCTTCCTGTCTGTGTCAGGTCTTACTTTGGACTAAACTGTAACCTGGTACTCAGCTTCCATACACTGACCAGGCAAGGAATGATGCACATGCACACATACACACACACACACACATACAGAACTGAAATAGTACTTTGACTCACTTTAGCCTAAGCTTGCCTTCTTATCTCATACAACCTGTCATTTTTCCTGCTCACCTTTTCTTCCTTTTGTTCCCTCCTGCTTAATTAAGGAGCTGTAAGATAGTTGTATAAAACTCTTTGCTCTTATCCCTAGTTTGCTGAAGATAATTAACTATCTGATTAACATAATAATAAAGTTTGCAGACTGCGACTGCTTCAGTAAAAAAAAAATCTCTATGTAGCATATGGTACTCTGCGAGGCTGAAATGCTGGAAAACCATTATGAATCATTTTTGTTGTGTAAAACAAACCTCACCAGGTCACACAAATGTTTTGTATACAAACTTTAAATAAAATGTAATGGAGATATTTCGTGTCTTCGTTTCGGAGCGCCAACCCAATCAGTTTTCAACATCTCTTGATGGCAAGTTGTCAGTGGAACGTTTAGGATATCTCCAGCTCTGTCTTGTCATTCCTTTCTTTAGTTTTTTTTTCTTTTTTGGTCTCACCAGATGTGAATGAAATTCAAGGTTAAACAAGGCAAAGTGAATTCTGTTACGGTTTCTATCCAAGGTAGTCATTAAAATGTCAGTCTCTTGTCCAGTCTATAGTTAAGTTGTAAATCCCTGTATGCTGCAGGTAGAAGTGGGTTGGCTTCTGTCTTTATACCTTCCTGCTGAGGTCAATGTACTTCGTTTCTGCCATCTTTTACTCATTACTTTTCCTTTTTTTTTCTTCCTTACTTTACTCTCCTAGCCTTCCTGAATGTATATTTCTATAATGAGTCTACTGCCTCACCACACACACACAAGCACACACACACACGCGCATCCTTCCTTCAGATGGACAGAAAGAAGGAGGGTTTTTTTTGTCCTACTTTTTTCAGAGACACTCCTGGTTAATATGCATTTTTGTGGCAATAATTTGCCACTTTTATATTACATCTGAACGTGGTATTGAGGATTGTTGTTGTTTTACCATGATTTAGGTTTTTATTCAAGAATTGGACAAATAATCACCATCCGCAACTCAAAAAAATACAGTAATTTTTTATTAGAACTCATATTGTTTGGTTGCTACACAGTAGCTTTATATTGTGCTTAGCTGCTTCATTTATGAGCTTTTTCTTGTGTTTAAAGTCGGGAGGGTCTTTAATTTTTCACCACTGCAAATCTACTCACATTTTCCTACAGTTGCGTAAATGTAAAGCGAGATTTCAAGGTACAACAATTTTCCTGTTTAACCTTTTCTCTCCATCTCTGTTAAGTGAGCTAAATGCTTTAATAAATCTTTCCTGTTTTCATTTGGGTGGAGCGTGTCATTAAAAAAGATGATTCATTTCTTTTTCAGGCCAGGCCTTCCAACAAACGTATTGCTCTTTCCGAGTGTAAATCCAACAAGAAAAGATGTGTGGTAGATTTCACACTTCACCCAATTGCTTTCCAGGACATTTGCAGGAAATTTAAATGCAGATTTTTAGCATGATTATGTGGTAATTTCCCAATTTTAGTGGTCAAATTTGGCTGACATATATGACCATGCGCAAGAAGTTATTTCTACACAGATCAAAGCAAATCTTTAAACTTAGGCTTTTCTTGGTTTTTGTTGCGGTGCAACTTGTTTGGTAAGTTTTTTTCTAAATGACAGCCTTGATTCTTAATTGTTAATCTCTATTGTGGAGGGTTTTTCTTTGAGGGAAAAACAGACAGGTGCAGCACATAGAAGAAAAGAAAGCTGGAACAATATAACCTGCTATTAGAAATTTCACTGTTCTGAAAGGAGCTCAAAGAGAAGGATGCAGAGATGAAGACTGCGTAAGAACAAGAAGGGAAATAAGCATTCACATTTTTCATTTTATTTTAATTACGGATAGAAGGGAGAATAAAAAGTATTTATCTTTTTTGCATGTATACGTCTGCATTTGAGTGTGTGTGCTGCCAGAAAGCTGATGTGTGTGTGAATCACTGAGGTGATCAGGTTGCCAAACCAACCACTCAGATTCCACGCAGATTCCTCAAAGTTTTGCTGGCCGCTGTGTATTTTTCTTTTGTATGTGTGGGTGTTTGAAAAAGAGAGAAACAAGTGTAGGCCTGAGGTTTTGTGTGTAAGTGTGCATGTATGTGTGTAATGCAGGCCTTCAATGTTGAACCAGCCTCAGGCCCAATGTAAATTGTCAGGATGGAGAAACAAGCAACAGTTGACCTCTTGATGGGGGATAAGTGATGAGTCCGAACGAGAAAGTGTTTGTATTTATGCGTGTGTACACCTGAGGAAGACAACTTAAAGTGCATCCATCACTCAACCTTTGTGGCCTGAGGCGACAGACAGGCAACAGAGTTTGTGTTTGTATGTCAGTCAAACAGAAGCAAGAAGAGGAAAGACTGCTGTTTTTTAGCTCTGGTTCTGTTAATGTGGCCTTACACAACAAGCGATACTAATGCTACTAATCAGTTGAGACTAATCTTTAACAGGATTCAGGCTTCAAGATAATGAAAAAAGAACTAGGATATTGTAGAGTTGCATATATATAGCAGACATCCAAGAATTTGGATAATTTGAGCAACACGCATATTCTCATTCGAGAACATCGAAAAGGACTAACTTTATGCCTTTTTCCTAAACTCCATGCTTTGTTTTAAGTAAGGAGTAGAAATAAAGATGGAAATGTTACTTATACAATTTGATAGTAACAAAGATCTCTGACAGACCGATTTGTCTTTCTTTGTTCCACACTTCTGAGAAACACACACTAGTCTCACAGTGTACACACATGCTCACACACCTCTACCTTGTGCAGTACATCAACGCTATGTCCTGCTGTTAAGAGTTCTCCATCAAAAGCATTCCTCAGCTCTCCCCTCTCGCTCCAGTCTCACTTCTCTGCCAACAACAACGTTGTGCTGGACTCTGCAGACCCATCTGAGTCGAGGAGCAATGAAACGTAAAGAGCATTAAGGGGCCAAACTCTGGATCCAAAACGTAAAGAGCAGTCCCGGCTGTCACACACTGCCAAAATACGAAACAGACAAAAAAAGAATTACCCAGTGAGTAAGTATTTTCTTTGCATTAAGAAAAAATATGTTTTTGAGTAGTAAAGCAGCTTTTGACTTTAATAACTGTTGCAGTTTACATGTTTTGGGTTTTTGACTCCAAATTGATTAAATGAAATCTGATAAATCTACTAAACCTTCTGAGTGGTGTTACAGTAAATTGAAAGAATCTGTTCAGTGATGGACTACTAGACCTATAGATGATATATATTCAACGGGTATATTCAACCATTCAATATTCAAAGCCTTGCTAGTTTGGACAATCAGAAGCTTTTTTGATGGGCAAGCTAAAGCTAAAAGCTTCTCAGAACAGGGCCACTATCTAAAACCATCTAAAAAAAATCATAACAGTTTGGGCAAGAGTTATGCTGTAAATATTTACAGCGTGTCACATCTGGATCAGTTGTTTACATTTTCTCTCAACTACAGAACATCCTGGAGCAACACAGTCTTTGGTGCGTTCAAAAACACTGTGGTCGTATGGACCCAGTTACACCGACCCAGTCCATTTAATTGTCTCCCAATCAAACCGCTATGAAAATTTGAAAATTTCAATTGTTTTAGATGGTAAAAAATTTTACTTTTCTTGTGGCTCCTTTCTGAGTAGCTTTATGCTTTAACTTGAACTAAGTCAGGAAACTAAGCAATAACTAAGTCTGATTCTGAAACAAAGAGCACTCTGATGTCTGCTGCAGGTAAAATGCTTATTGCTTGTAGTACTTCACACAACCCCAGTTTAAAAACAAAACAAAAAACAAGGCGTATAACCATATCCCACCAATTTTACCATATTTAACCATATTTTACCCTACTCTTCATTAGTGGAGTTTGCCACTTGTCATAGTGATTGATCTGTTGACGTGCAAGTTTGGCTGTTTAAGTCTTAGCGCTTTTGAGTTTAGAAAGTCACCTGAATAACCTTTTAGGCAATATGGATAACAACTTGTCAACATGCCCTGTGATGGACTGGCGACCTGTCCAGGGTATACCCTGCCTCTCAATGGATGACTGTTGGGATAGGCTACAGCCCCTAGCAACCCAACCGACGGAATAAGCGGATATAGAAAATGGATGGGTGGATGGAAGTTGAAGCAGATAAAATCAGAAAAGCTTTTGACATTTCATGTTATATATTTCCATAATAACTGTAAAGTAGTTGAAAGTGGTTTGGGACATCCAGTGAGTATAGAAAGAGTAGTCAAACTACTGTTTCCAAGGTCAAAAGTAACATTTTATTTGTTACTCCAAAATAGTTCCACTGCAACAATTTAATTATCACTGTTCTTTTTTATGACTCTTGTTATAGTGTATGTCTGCTATAGATTTAGTGAGAACATACTTGTGTCTTCTGTATTCTTCATATACCTTTTTGAGGAATAACAACCATTTATTGACAATAAATACCAGAAGATAGATTTACATGGTAGATCAGTCATTAGAAAACACAGACAGAACAAGACAACAATATTAAAATGCACCAAATAGCTGTTTGTACACAGGTAAATTAAGATGACTATGGTTATGGTGATTCCCAAAAGTCAGACTTGTATGGTTGTGTGAAAATCGTGACCTGTGTATTCTGATAAGTGTTGTTGTATAGCTGTATGATTACATAGAACATTGTCAAATTAAGACTGTTTTTTGGTTTGTTTTGCTGCGTTTTTTTTAACAGTGGTACTTTGCTGAAAAGTATTTTTTCATGTATTTTATTTAAATTAGATCTTCTTGTGACGAGGATAAGGTGGGATTTCCTAAAGAATGGCCAAAAATGTTTTCACAGCCCAATCTACCCAGGAATTCTGTTGTTACTGGACACTTCTGCACCACACTGCAAAAAAAGAAATCCAGGAAAGATTAACTGGTTTTATCTGCAAAAATAATAGCTGATAATGACGAGGCTTCCAACTAAAACCTAATTAATCATATAGCTTGGAACTTGTGCAGTGCCTTTTAAGTTGCTTTGGGAGTAACTGTTAAAAGAATAGAATGTATGAACTGATTTCGTCTTTATTTGGCCTTAAGATTGTCTCCTTCAGTCCATGCAGAGGCTGTGCTGCTCTGAGCAGGAAGGTTCCGTCTCTAAAGGACTAGTGTGTGTCTGAAGTGGGCTGTACTTTCCTGCCGTTAGGCTGCTGAATACCAGACGTTCACGTTAAATCTATTTACACACTCCCTGCTGTATAAGAGGAATAACAGGGAGGGCATGTGTGCATGCATGTTTGTGTGTATGCAGGTGCAGATGAACTATCTTGAAGGTTCTTTGAATTGTCGTGGGAAGTCAGTTGTGTGCGTGTGTGTGTTGAGACCCATAACTCAAATGCACTAAACATTTTAAAGCCCAGCAGGATTCTTTGCTCTTTCACACATTCACAAACGATGAGCACCCAATGGTACTCAAGCACATAGTAAGACATTGTTAGTGAAATTGGACTGTGTACAGTCTTAATCGGTCAGAAATTGTACTGCTGTGTGTGTTGTTTTTTTTTCCTCTTTTTTTAGTACTTGTACTTGTACTTGAACCATTGAATTCTATAACTGGAGCAAAGGGAGCAAAACCTCTACAAATTGTGATGGTGCCTCCACCATACTTTGGATGGATACTAATTTGGATGGTGCTTTTTGGCTGGTATACTTTCTCTGGTTCATCCTTAGTTTTATCAGTCATTGGAATGTCTTGCGGTACTCCTAAGAAAACGTCAAATGACAATAATGTTATTTTGCAGTAAACATGCTTGTACATTCTGTATGGTACCTTTAGAGTCATCTTAGCTGAGCATCCACTTCCAAAAAGAGTTGCATCCTCTAATTTATGGGCAAACTGTCTAACTATGGATCGCTGGAACTCTCTGATGTTACTTTATGATGCCTTCCAGCTTCAAGCAAATAAAATATTGCTAAGTATAAAAAGTATAAGTTGTTTGAGATCTTTAAGTGTATGCTTATTGTGATTGAAAACTGAAAAAAGGTTTCTGTACATTAAGAGAATTTTAATCTCTAATCTTGCTGCATTGATTGAAATTGGAATTGATTTCTCAAAAAGCGTATCATGGGGGTTCACACATTTTTTTAAGGTTAAATTTGTCTCTAATGTCTCTATTCTGAACAAACACTACAGTAATCATCCATCCATTTTCTATACAAGCATAATCAATCTCAGGGTTTGGGGTGGGGTGGGGTGGGGGGGGGGGGGGGGGGGGGGGGGTTCTGGAGTCTATCCCAGCTGTTACTGGGTGAGAGGTGGGGTACACCCTGGACAGGTCGTCAGTCCATCACAGGGCCACAGAGAGACAAACAAGAAAAACAACCATCCACACTCAAACTCACTCCTAAGGCCAATTTAGAGTCACCATTTAACCTATGATGCATGTTTTTGGACGATGGGAGAAAGCGGGACTGTCCGGAGACAACACACTTATACACTTTACTTTACTACAACTTTACGAATGCAGAATCCAAAGGGTTACATAAGCTGTCCCTCAGCTACATGTATATATTCAGTGTTCAACCTAGAAATACAAACACACAGACTCTGACCCTGTGTCTCATAAAAACATTAGATTTTTTACTTGCTTTAGTTTCACCCCCATGAGAGACATTTTAAAAGATTTTACTTCAGTCATGGACCTTGGAGGAGGAGGGGGAGAGGGAGAGGAAAATTAGGCTGCTGCTCATGTGTTCCCACCATCACTGGAGAAAGAAAGTTGGATGGGAGATATTGGAGAGGTAAAGGAGGAAGATGTAGAAGAGGCAAACTGTCGAAAGTTGAGAGGTTCAGTGAGAGGTCATGCTCCTGTGGTCCCTTGAGGAAGAGATTGGGGAAGCTATGTGTATGTGTGCAGATCTGAAAAAGGCAGGAGGCCAGTAAATCACCCCTGAGAGAAAGAAAAGATTCCGCTGTGGACGAAGAGGATGGTGTGAATGAGAGTGATGAAAGAGGACAAGCAAGAGAAAAATGGATAGAGCCAGAGAAAGGAGGAAAAGAGTGATGACAGGGAAAAGGAGAGGACGGGAGGTGGTGGTAAGAGGAAGAGAGGGGCCAAGGGCAAGTAAAAAAGAGGTAGCAGGGGAGTAGTAAGAGTTCAGTCGAATGTGATTTCAATCTGTTGGCGAAAGAAAAGAACTAGAAATGAATAGAAAAATAGAAAAAAACATTAAAGAAGTCTGCAAGTAAAAAATAAAAAAGTAAAAGTATGCAAGAGAAACGAGGAGGGAAATTTAGATGGCTTAAAGTAAAAAAAGGATAAACAAAGGATAATGGCTTAAAAGGAGAAAGAGAAGTGGTGAGCTACATTTTCAAGAAGATAAATATAAGAATATAATAAGAAGAAAATATGGAAAACACAGCCAAGGGAGCCATGGATAACTAACCTGATAACCACAAAAGAAAACGGGTATAAGTTGGGAGGGAAACTGAACTGAGTAAACCATTTAGCTCAAGGAGTACATTCCCCATTTAGGAATGAGGAGGATAGAGTGAGCAAAGAAGAGGGGCGGCTCCTGTGAATACCTCTGCGTGACCAAAGCCTTTTTCACACATTTTATTTCTATCCATCCATCACTGCACCCACCTCCTTTTTCCTTGTTTAAACAACGACCATACATAGAAACTCCTGTAACTGTTCTCTCATTTTTATAAGTCCCCGCTTCTTACACTTTACTACTTTATTTAATTTTTTTTCATTTGCAGGTGCAGTGTGAAATAAAAAGATAAAGATCTATGTATATTTTTGCAGTGATGGTTGATGGATGGCCACTGCTGGTCAGGGATAAATTTTCCTCTTTGAAATTTCTGAAATCTGACACAGGTATATCCTTACATTTATGTTCACCCATGTTGGCCACAGCAAATACACTGCAAATATTTTAATGACAAATTACCCGATGATATATGAATAACTGAAGAGTGTATTCAGCTGGCAAAAGTAGTGCTTGCTCTGCTCTGCAGTTTCAGATCAGATGGTGTACTGGTGCACAACATCAGCTTCACTTGCTTCCAGTTAGGGGAAGGTTAGCAGTGACCATGACATCAAAATAAAATGCTATTGCAGGCTGCTACAAATAAATCTGTGTTTGTGAAACAGCCTTAAAAAGCTTAAAGGCATCAGACTTCAATAAGTCTGGATGACTTGCCTTATTTAAGTGTATACGTGGGATGATATTGCCAACATTCCACATAAGCAATCTTCCATGCTAACTCAGAGTATGCCTAGTTGGATAAATGAATGCTCTCCATAAGCAATATCTCCTCGAAATGGCAAAAAAGTATCAGACTAATTAAAGAAACCTCAAAAGGTTGTTGTGTATTTTGAGCCATGTTTAGAGATATTTCTGCAGTGTGTCCGGCCAACTGTATTTTGTTTTATAAGCCTCTATCAGGCACATTGTTAAAATTAGTCAGTGCTTTGTCCTTCCTTTGAAATGTTTAACCTGCAGGATATGACCTGAAGTGAGATGTTTTATGGTGGATTTTCCTCCCGTTGCCTTTTGTTGTTCATCAGAACATTGTTTGCTACATGGTGGCCTCTTACTTATTTTTACTGGACTGTTTGCAAAGTATTGTTTTAACCTAAAAGGAGTAATGAAAGGTCAAACGGAGTTGGACGGCAGGCATTGAAACTCGTTAACTCCTACAGCACCTCCTGCTTCCATCTCTCCATCTTCCTGTTTGTCTTTCTTTGTATGCCTATCCTCCACCATATTTCATTCCATTTATCCTCACAGACTTACTCCCTAAAATTCCTTCCTATTCCTACTCACTGTTTCCTTATGTCCTCCTTGCTTGCTCTTTCCCCTTCCCTCTTCTCCCTCTTTCCTTTCTTTTTCCTCCCCCATATCACTTTTTGTTCTGTCCATCCTTTCCTCCCACCTTTCCAATTCAATCAGGCTACTTTTTCACCCTCTTTGTTTTTCTAGTATGCAGTTTCACAGTCGAGCGGCTACTGAGCGGTCAAGGTCATGCCTGATTTTATGTTTCGGCACGGCATCTCCGTTTATATTAAGCGTACCGCTCAGGGTGTGTTTGCTCCAAGGGGATGCTATGGTTGTCTGTGTTATATTATCTGTGTTTTAGTTAAGCCATCAAAGACTTAGTAAAGATTAAGGGAAAATTCCTGTGTATACCATGCCAAATTTGGAAACCACATATTTTGTGCTGGTTTTTGGTTTGATCTGAAATGGTTTATTGATTTTACAGTATATTCAAGGTCTGACATATCAAACGTTGTCAGATTTACAACAATAAAGTCCTTGGCCTGGTTCTGGTAGTAGCATTAACTGTAAATTAATTCCTTTTTTTGCAATGCTGTAAGTCTACTTCAGGTTATCCCTTCAATGCAAAGTTAATGATAGCATGAAAATGTAACACAATAACTAGAACCTGAGAACTGGTGTTTATATTTAGGTTCAAATGCAAAGAAAATTTGTATTTGTCAAACAAATTGAAACAATTATTTGACATGCATTGCCATGCATTGCCAGTTAGGAGTCAGAATGACTTATCGAGGAAAAAATAATTTGATATGCGCTGTTGACTCAGCACCAATCATAGATCAAACAGCAGGATGTCATATCAGGTATTTCTTCCCAGCTCTTTCAAGTCAAACCAGCTGTATTTTGCTCCTACTGATAGTAAAATCTCTTTCTACTTCTTCCCATAAGGTCCCCCCAGGGTGTCTGAGAGGGTAACCCATCGTCAAAGCGTTCGCCTGGGTCGCACTATGAAGCTGTCGTGCCCTGTGGAAGGTGACCCCCCTCCCCTCATCATGTGGACCAAAGATGGCCGCAACATCCACAGTGGTTGGACACGATTCAGGGTGTTACAGCATGGCCTTCGTATTAAGGAAGTTGAGACAGATGATGCAGGGACATACATCTGTAAGGCAACCAATGGGTTTGGCAGCGTGAACATCAACTATACATTGATTGTTATTGGTAAGTACTTTTTTAAATTTTATCTAAAATGAGAAACCAATACAAACCTCTGATTGGAATTGAGGGTTTTTTCTGTATCAACAGTCAATTTGGTGTTATGTACTTACATCTACTTTTTTTTATTTTCAGTCTTTGAGCTTTTAAGCCATTATTACCCAGTTTAGTTTGGTTTGCAATTATAAATTAGTTTAACTTTAAGTATAGTTCCTCAGATAGTGAAGCACTTCTGCTGTCTGGGTCTTCATGCTTGTGTTTGTGACCACAGTTGTTGTGTGTTCTTGTATAATAATGAGTGAGACATCTGTAAAAGAAGCCTTTGTTTTAGCATTGGCTATGTTTGCGTGAGACATGGCGTAAGTGTGGAATGTAATGACTGTGCGTGCGCCTCAATTTTAAATGTCACTACAAAAGGGATATTGTTGTTGCTTGGTCCTTTTTTCAACACAATGAGTCTGTAACTCCCGTCCTGGAAGCTGTACCTGTTGTCGCTACGTCTGGGTTCGTATATATTCATGCTTTTGTCTCAGCTTTTAAAAGTGTTGGTTGTCGTGTGGTGGCAGTAATCCGTGACCCAGCAAATGACCTTGCAGCTCAAACACAGGTGTGTTTATTCTATACAAATCTCAAATAGCCACCTCTTTCGACTCTTATCCATGTAAACAAAATATCTGTTGGAAGGACATTGTGTCAGTGTGCATTTACACATACAAGTTTGTTTGATTGGCTACTTGTGTGACTGGGTTGGTGTGGTGGAGTACCTCCACAGCCCTATGTGGGTGTGTGCATCATTTCGATGTTTGTGCACATGCCACTGTGTGTGTGTGTCAAGTTTCAGTCAGTACAGTGGATGCCAGCGAGGAGATTAGGGCTGCAAAGCGTTCCAGAGAATCTGACTAAAGCATCTCCCTCTGCCCTGTGTCGGCACTTCAAAGACGGGCTTGAGTAAAATGCTCCGATACAGATATAACCAGCCACTACTTCTGTGTCCTACTGATGGTAGATGATACACATCATAGTATCCTCATAGATCTTTGTATTTATAAGATGTTTTTTCATTTAAATCTAAGTTAAGTAGATTATTAAAGGCGGAGCAGTATTTACAATATTTGTATGTTATTCAGATTCAAATTATGTTAAAGAAGCAACTGATTTTACCCAGTATTATTTTTTTCTGAAATTACATTTTTTTTTAGATTTACAATGCAAGTGTAGTTACCCCAATACATTCCTAATACCCATTAATACAATGAATTGGCACGTTGCCAGTGCATAATATCCTTATATGCTCTCCAGTAATCATAATCGGTATGCGATTCAAAGCTTCATTGGTCTTGACCTGAACTTCAAAGACGAGCTGCCGTACAGAAGATGGGAGGGTGGGGAGATTTGGAGGGTGGTGGGGGGCAACAGCTGCCGCTGAGGTCATCCAGGCAAGCAGCTGCTGCTCCCCACCCTCCCCCCACTACCCTCATCCACTGTCCCTTTTCATTCACTTCACCAACGCACACACGCTGCAAAGACAATGAACTGGGAAAATCTGCAAGAACGAATCATTTGTCTGTGACTGCCCAGGCGGAGCTACTACTATGACTTAAAGCATCAAATGATTGAAATAATCACCATTAATGCTTCAATTTTTTCGACAAAAAAAACCACTGAACATTCATATTACCCAAACCAGCATGTATATTTAAACTTGTCCATTTAATGTAAATGTAAATAGTTTTCTGAAACTTCAACAATAGTGTTTTATCTGATAAAACAGTCTCATCTGAGTGTGCACAGAGGTGCAGATCTGGAGCAGATCAGTCACGTTACACAGTATCCACTAACATATAGAGTGTGTCACTTAGATGGTGACATTCTGTTTCTTGACTATTCTATACTGGAGTTCATATTTTTCAGCTTAGCTTTTTAGCCAACATTGAGGAGGGAAACTCTTCACCTCCATTACATCTGGACAACCTCCAGCTGCTGAGGAGAAGAATCTGATACGACTACAAGCTCCACAACGTCTATTAAAGACACATTGACATGAGACTATGTAGACAAATGATTGAGGTTGGGTCCCATCCACATCTGAAATTATACCCATACCAATGGCTAAAACTCAAAATGCAATTTTTAGATTCTTAGCTCTGTCTGCCATACCAAGAATGTAATTATATTTGCAAAAAATAAGACAAAATGTTTTAGTTTCTACATAATTTATTTGATCTGTTCCTACTTACCCCTTTCCCTCCCAAATACCACAAACCCTTGTGTCAGGATGTAACTGTGTTTTTCTTAGAGGCGTCCAGAGTCTTAATGTTGACTAATACCAGTAAAAATGTTAAGCTGATAATATCTAAAAGGCAGGTTATCTTCTTTTTGCCTTATAGCAGGGCTGGTGTTCCAGCCAGGAAAAAGAAAAAAAAAATCTGTTTGACGATCATTTCTCCATTTAATCTACACTTACAATTCTATTTACAACATCGGCCACAGATCAGGTTTACGTTAGAACAGATGGAAGCTACCACCTGAAGCAGTTGCTCCACCCAAATTCCCAAATGGTGATCGAGACAACACAGTTCATTTTAAAGCACATTCATGATGTAGCAGTTAACTGCATTTTGAAAAGGAGAAAATGGACGGTATGAAGATGTGAGGAAAGCTGAAAAGCTCAGGTGTGAAAAAACAAAAGGTGTTGGAGGGTGATTGAGCCGAATTTGTCAAACTAACAGACTAACTAATTTCCAAGAGGACAAACAAGCAGAGTGAATCGTCAAGGTAAAGAAAGAGGTGATGATGATGATGAGTCTGATTTTTACTATGGAATATCACATTGTTAGTGAGTTGCCAAGGAAAATATCCAAAGTAGGTTTTTTTTGTCAGTTTTCAACCTGATGGGTATGCAGAGGGAAAATGGTGCATTTCTCATCATCTGACTCTGAATTCACGTTATGAAGCAGTGTATTTTCAGCTGTCAACTAGGTTTGGTTCCTGAACATAACCGAACAGCGAGTGAAATCAGAAGTTTTCAGAAACAGCAAATTAATGAAAAATAACTTAAAACTTCAAATTCAACTTGTTCAACAATTATCAAATTGTTGTCAAATTTGAGTGTAACAGTACCGTGTCATATTTGGATCCGGGCAGTTTGGAAATCAGATTACTATCCTCTGAGCTTTGCTTGTTTTTTGGGCCATTCCATGTGGCCATGTATATGATATGTATATGACACCAGCCAGGACTCAAGGTTTTCCAACACAATATTATATTTTAAAAGGTGATCACTGTTATTCAGTTCACCACTTAGTGGTTTTAATCTTGAGACTGATACATCTAAATAAGAAATGTACATAGTTATAAAGCATGTATACCATCACAACTAAGTTATAATTCTATACATATTTGACACCGTAACAAACATGTAGTCATTTTTTAGCTTTGCGCGGTTGCTGTCTTGTGGTCAGATCTTGGGTTAGACCGGTCATATGTTTTTATCACTCCCCTTCTAGGCCTTTTTAAAAGTCTTCTATTTCCCTGTAGGGAAAATAAGAGAGTCAGACAGTCAGAATAAGAGTAAGATCCTGAACTCAAGGTGAAAAAAAAACTGTTAACAAGTCAATTGTGTTGAGTTACTCGAACTCTAAATTTGTTTTCAATCACCAAGACACATAAATTTCAGTTTAAAGTACAGATAATGAGAAGTTAATGCAAATACCAGTATTATTGTGTGTGCAAAACCCCTGAATAGCTTTCCAGTGAGTAAGTTAGTCCAGATTAGTAAAAAATAAGTATTATATATGAAACGTTCACTCGATGTTTACTAGATTCCAAGGACAGCTGAGGTTTACTGTTGGATGTTAATCAGAATAAGATTAGATTATTCATACGTTTCACATCGGTTTAATGGTTGTGTGGAGTTAAATTTTGTCATTGAAAGCTAAATAATAGGTTAAAGCTGTTTAATATTTCACTGACTCAGAAAAACATGGATGCCTTCATGCTGATCTATTGTGAAAAGGAAGCCCTCGTGTCCAGTGACATGAGACAGATTAGATTACTTTACTTTAGAATAAAGTAAAACCGTAGATCTTGTTCAGACTTAAATAGTACCTATGAATAAAAAATGCAGCATAGTAAGAAATTAACTGTTTAATTTATTGGTATTGGACAAGAAACTTCCAGACTGAAAATCAGTCCCACGCTGACCCTGCATTTTATTCCAGTGAGTGTTGTCTGCATCAAGCTTCGATAATTGTATCAACACTCCCAATCACTTCGACTCACCATTTCCTTGATTGTGCTGGACTTTTACAAACTGCTGGAGTTATTCTTTTTCTGCCTGATTGACACTAATGTCAACCAAAGCTCTGTAGTACACGAGTGCATTAAAAGAAATAAGTTTGACACACTACAAATTGCATTTTGAAGATGAAAAATATTCTCGAGAGTTCATCAACTAATTGCACGTGAATATGTCCCAACATCATATGCAATGCAAGCTGGAATTATGTGAATTGTCACCAATTGGAGAATACAAAAATGGCACCCAGATATACTCCACAAGGTTAACTTCCAAGGTTAACTCCTCCCTGTAATTCAAGCCAGGAATCATGCCTCAGCATCTCCTTGGAGAGCCAGTTAGCATGAAAAGAAGTGTTTTCATAGCTGGAACAATCTGCATTGCCAATGATGTTTAAAGCATGGGGGATGGATGTTCGTATGGGTGCAGTTATCTCAGTCTAAGAGGTGATGGCATGTCTCCACTGCTTATAACTGGATGAAAACAAAGTTGTTTTGTTTTCTGCTGCTCTGCTGAGAGTTCTCTTTGCTGTTTTGCTTCACTTCCTCTCTTCCCTCTTGCCTCCTGCTCCCTGCTTTCATCTCCACCCCTCTCCTGTGTGGTCCCACTGTAATTACTCTATGGCCGCTCCGTTTCATAGTAATGAGCCCACACCTGCATCTTATAGTCTCTTCCTCTCAATTCCTAACCCAAAGTATCCTTAACACCTTTTTTCTATTAGCACTCGGGCTTGGCCCTAACTCCTCTGTTTCAGTGCTGGCTCATTTTTCCCTGACTGCATTTTAATTTGTATCAATATTTTCACAGTTTCCCACTTTTCCCAGATGTGACAGCACTTGATTGCCGTAAATTTGCTCCTGCCCAGTGGTTGGAAGATATGTAGAGACGTTTTGACTAAGGCAGGCGGGGCAAATTAGAAGATTCCTTGAAATGTTTGTTCTTTTATTGTGAGTCAGTTGACAAATGTTTGTTTGACTAAATAGTCTGAGTGTGCGTGTTTGTGCTTGTTTATCTGATGGCTTGTATATGTGTTGGTGTGAGTGGAATTATGGGACCACCAGTAAAGTGAAACTAAAAAAGACCTTCTTTTTTCAGGTCCACAAACCTCAGAGACCTTCAAAACCTAAAAATGCAGCATGGGTTCTCAGTTATTCCTCTAACAGACTAGATCTTTTGTTCCTTTTCTGCTCTTTTTCACTCTTTGAATCTATCTTTCCAAATCATTTGTATGAACTTCAGAATTTTACCCCTCTTCACAGTGAAGTGAATGATAGAAGATTTATTGTTCAAACCAGATGTGATGACAGTGGAAGTGTGTCAGTAGCAGAGATGGACGGCAGTGCATAAAATGGAAGGAAGAAAGAAGTTCGGAGTCGTGTGAGCATATAAATGCAGCTTTGGGTTTGAATGAGCTCGCTCATCAAGGCACACTGTCTGAGCTTGTATGCAGGTTCATTCATAAGGGACTGTTGTGACGATTTGAAGTGATTTAAGAGCTCAGGCACAGCAGCTGACGTCTGGTCATAACCGGAGAACAAAAAGAAAGGAAACACAGAGAAACATATCTAATGTAGATGTATGTTTGAATGAAGGAGCGTGGTGGGGAATTTGTGTTTGTTATGTGACAAATATGATATCTGAGTGGAACGAAATGGTATCACAAACTAAAACAGGATTTGGAAAATGATTTTGCTGTTCAGTTTCTACAGCTTCTCAACATAAATTATGTGGTTTTGTACCTGGATTAGTCCACTAACACTGCTGAACACAACTATAATCAGTTATTGTCTTATCGACACTGACATCCTGACTACACACAGCTCAGTTTACTGAATCATGACAATTGATTGGAATATTGCATGCTGACTAAAAGATATCAAATTGTTTCCTCTGACATCTTTTGTTTCCCAGCATGTGTAGACTTTGAAAGCAAACCACACTCTTCCTTATCCCAGGTTCATTATGCATGTGTGAGACTGCAGCTGTCTTCCTGCCAAAAGCTAACACATCAGATCAGGTTGCAGACCAACATCATCTCTCTATCCATCAGTCCTTCCATCCTGATTCCTGCTCTGTGTTTGCGTTCTCAGGTTTCTGTGGTTTTAATTGAGCTATCTGGTGCCTCATCTGGAGAGGATGTAGAGGTGGCCAAAGTTTGCAGTCTAATTGGAGTCTTACGCACGCACGCAGAAATGTGCCAGTGTGTGTGATTGCAGAGCCTGAAATGAATCTCAAATAACCCAGTGTCAGTCACACACAGCCTCACCCATCTACTTGCAAACATACGACTTCTGCTCAGGTTACACTCAGCACTGTCTCACTAATCGTAGAAAAATGCATGGAGAGAACCTGGAGCTGCAGTTTGCTACAAGAAATTTGGAGCTTGTTTGTCAGATTGTTTGAAGTCTCATAGGGAATATTTTGGAAAGAGGGTTTCAGTCATAATTTAAAGTACATGAAAAAGATATTGTTGTACAATGCAGCCCAGAAATGATCAAGTGGTTTAGCTCCCCTCCTAGAGAGACAAAAACTTTCCAGATTTTGCCTCTCCATTCTTTCCCTTATAACTGTGAATTTAATAAAGCATGAGCTTAGAAACAGATTTGCTTCTAAAAGTTTTTCATTGCAGCACTTTCACAGTTACATTACTTCCTTCACGTCGTGTACATTGAATGAAACAACATGAAAATGTGTAAAATATCTGTTAAGCATTTATACCATCAAATCATGTAACTTTTTGAAATGATGTAGGTTCCAATGATCACAAAAGACTTTTCAAGCATTTGATAAAGCAACAGCTGCGCAAGTGTTTTCCTTGCATGAGAGGTCCAGAAGAAAAAAAAAAAATTTGACTTATTTGGAGCAGTTAGGAACCACACAGACTCCAGCAGAAATTAGACCAACTTTTAAAAATGTCCCCTTGAAAGACATGTCTGTGGTTTGACTTAACAGAATTTGATTTATTCATTTAGAAGTTAAGTCAGCGGTGAGAGAGTACATGCATCATTGTTCCCCGTCACAACCATTTCTTGCTGTTCTGCATCAGGTTTCTTTCGTTCTCTTTGTAAAAACATGCCGCCCTTACAGTGAGGTAGACAAAGCTGGTGCTGCGGAAATCAGGGTGGCACTGTGGAGACGGGACGTGTAAACATGCTGGTGTGTATGTGCATGTGTCAGTGCACGTATGAAAGAACACAGCGGGATTGTGGAGGTCCAGATGGGGGAGAAAGAATGGAGTCAAGTTTCAAAAGCTTTTTTCCGCCTTGTTGTGCAGTACAGATAAACACGCAGATGCACAAAGATATATTTATCATATCTTTTTGCATACACATATCAACAAGAGGGCACAGAAAAATATTTGTCCATTTACTTATGTAGACACTACACTGCACACACATCCACAATGAAACATTCGTCAAGGGTCCTGGCCTCCATTTCATGGCCGTCTGTCCCACATCCTCCCGTTCTGCCTCGTTTCCCTTACAGCAAAGAGATGGAAAGAAGATGGACATGACAGAGAGATGGCAAAAAAAAGAGGTAACAAAGCTTTTATTTTTCCTGGATTCAGTCTACAGACACCAACAGGTCCAGAGAATAAAGGAAATCTGTGTCCTAACAAGTTGAGGTGTTGCAGAGAGTTGCATATTCTGTATCCAGTGAATAAAAGTTATTCAGCAAAACAAAACACTATCTCTTACCTGGCGCTGAGGTGGTCTTTGGAACATTTATTTTCATAGCATTGCAACCAAAATATTTGTGGTTTTTTTGTCCTTTCTCTTTCCTCTCTCTTTCTGTCACAACCCTCCAGCTGTTATGTCCTTCTATATTACCAGTCAAGAGGAGACGTCTTTTCCCTAGAGCGCCTTTCACCTCCTTGTTCTTTCCCCTCCTGTTTGCCTTCATGCTTCATTTGAAGCCGTGTATGTGCATGTGTCTGTGTGTGGGTGAGTTTAGCTTTTCTTTTTACACATTGTGTGCCAAGTCAAGCTCTCACATACCCCTAATGGGTCTTAAATACCCTGTGCAAGCTTTGACTTTTCAATTCTCCGTACTAGATGCCATCGGTCAGTCAACAAGTAATTTTCTAGAGGCCCAAGTAGTGACTCATTCTGAAAAGGAAATCCACCCAAAAACAGAAGTGAGGCACAGAATTCACACAATTATCCAGAAATTAATTGATATTGCCTCTCATATAAGTTTGAAATTCCTTGAGTTCTACTAAATATGAAATCCTCCAAGTGACGATGGTCAGATTCAGACACAATGGAAAACTGACTTTTAGGTCTAGTTTGTTACACTTGTTATTACTGCTATAGTCTCTGTTTTTAAATCAATGCATCAGTGAGTTCAATGAAGCAGCATTTTGATGAAAATTTTATGTATCATGATATTCTTGCTTCTTTTTTTGTCCTTTGCATAAATATATGTATTTAATAAAAGTAGCAACACTACAAAGTAAATGAATTCATCACAAGAAAAGTATACAACTATTGTTAAAAATGCACATTAAGCATAAGAAATTGATTATAAAAAATCAATTAAAAAATGTCAATTTGGAGTGAAATACTATTTTTTTATTGTTGGAATTATGCTCCTGATGCAGTAAAGAAGCCTTTTATTGGTGTATGTGATTCAGGTAGAACAACCTTTTCATCATGTTTGCTTTATAAACTCTTAATCTGTGAACTACTGGAAGTTGTTATTTTTGAGTTAAGCAGTATAATGATTCCCGTAAATTCAAGTAATGTTGTTTTGTGATCTTCCATCCTTTCTAAACTCAGTTTCAGGGTGGAATTTGGCTCTAACTTAATTTGCCAGCTGTCCACAAAATCAAGAGCAAAACGTGTTTCCACAGCAACTCTCCCATAGCTAATATGAGGTATAACTTTACTTCTCTGTGTGTTTTGGCATAGCAGCGTCCATTATAAAAGTGTGAATGAAAAATAAAAGTACAATGGGTAACAAATGTAGCCGGACTTTGAATCTATCGTTTGGTGCCTTGTTACTCATCATAAAGTGCACCTAAGTGTGAGCAAGAAATGAGAATGAGGATGTTATGAAATATATCAGTTTCTCAGTATGTTTAACACAATCAAAATCGACCCATGCCCTGTGAGTCCAACATTAACAAAAACAAAGTGGGAGAAAGGGAGAGGCAGAAGCAGAAGGGGCTGAGTAGAAAATGGCAAAGAGAATTATGACTGATTAATTAAAGTGTGCAAGCAAGAGGGGAAAGAAAAGAGATTCAGATTTGATGAGTCAAAGATTTAAGTAAGACTAGAACTAACTAATATGTTGATAATTATGTGGAAAAAAAGAGATGCTTTTAGTCAGCAAAGTAAAAGAAGAAGTAAATTTATGAACTAGGAGGTCAGCTAAAAGGATGTATCCAATACCAAGTTTTTGCATAACTTCTTGAGTTGATCATTTACTTATCAATTGCAAACTTTGGCTTATATTTTACAGTAAACTTCCATTGCAGAACCTAGACATGTAAATGTACATAGGTTACATGAAAATCAATGCCAGACAAGCTCTTACAGGGTTGATTTAGCAAGCAGCAGGTAAGTGCCTTGGTTTTATAGTTAAAATCTTGTGTCTGTGATTGTGTTTTCTGCTGGCTTGATGCCAGACTGCAGTAACTGGTTTACCAGAATTGAATGGGAGATCAACAGTAACTAGATAGACATTTGGCGACAACACCTGAATGTGGCGGAGCTTATGGTGCAAAAACAGCGAAGACGTCCAAAACATTTCTCACAACCCATAAAGAAAAAAAAAAGTTGGGTGACCAGAGGAAGGATCATTTGACACGCCAGATTTTTCTTTTTCTATGAGCAACAGCAACATTTAGCTGAAATCTACCATCCAGTTTATTATGCTGAGTTTAATCATGTAGTCATTCAGACTTGCTACGGTTTTGTTGAATGGTTGTGAAGATCTGCACAAAGGCGCATTCTCCATTGCGTTGTTTATTTCTTTCCGACGGTGGCGACAACAACGGTAATATTGTCTCCTTCGACTTCTAGGTGACGATCCCGGGAAAGAAATCTTGAGCATGCGCAGAACGCTTGATCCGATCCACTGCTGTCTACATGCACATTCAGTGTACATTTGGATCGAGTTATCTCGGGGTCTTAATCCGATCGCGAGTAACCCGATCCGATCCGTTTTCTTGTCGGATTAAGGTGTCTACATGAACTGAATAATTCAGTCTTATTGTAATTTTTGTAATTTAATTAATCCGATCTGATGGCACTCATGTAACCCCACTGACTGATAAAGTTAGAGAACCGACCAGTTTAAATGTGAGCAGATAATCAAGCAGGGATAAATGAAGGGCACTGACAAATTCCCCCAAGGAGACACTCACTGTTTCAAGAGTGGGTGCTTCAAAAGATGTCTCCTGCAAACTCTTCACTTAACAGCCACCCACTCTCACTCAGAACTTTCCATTAAAAGGAAGCAAGGTGCTTTAGCATCCTTCTCTGTTTGGCTCCTAGTCCCTCACAAGCAGCAACAACTTTACATTCTTTGAATTCTCTAGAATCTCATTTGAGCAAACACACACACAGAGCAAAGATTACTTGGAGGTTGGTAGGGGAGGAATGAGGAGAATAGAAAAAGAAAAAGTAGAAAAGGGATTAAAAGAGAAGATAAGGAGACAAGGAGCACAACAGATTGAACAGAATGAAATAAAGTGCAACTAACAGGAATACTAATGTCTGAAAGTAATGTATTATCTATTTAATCATATATAACCTGGCATTTTTAATAACCTGAACACACAACAGGAGCAAAACTTTCAGTAGGCATGGAGATTAAGGTATGAGACCAAGGTAACAGGATAATAACAGTTAAAAATCGCATCATACTTCTATGTTGTCATATGTCAATATAGAAAAACTGTAATACACACAAATAATGTATTAATGACAACAAAAGGACCAAGAATTATGCAAAAGAGTAGGGAGAAAGGACAGGAACAGGAGTGGGTGAGTGTTGTCTGATCACAGGAGTTAGCAGGGGAGCTATATACTTCTGAATAGACAGCTTAGTGGCCATTATACGGTCTGGAGGATTAGTCCTGTTCACTGTTGTTACCCTCAGGAAGTAGCAGCACGCACACGCATGCAGGCATACACACTTAGACCTTCTCTTTCTTTATTTGATTTTTTTCTATTTCATACTCTAGTTTTTATTTATATATCGTTATGTGGCTGTGATATTGTTATGTACAAAGATTCACCCATAACTATAAAAAAAACCACAAACACTTTGCTCCCAGTAACCCCCCTCGACCCGCAACCCACACCTCCCCACCCCCTACCCTGTAATTCCATAATAGGCTAGTCTATTGGCAGACCTGCTTGTTCACTGAAGGAGTCTTTTCTCATTAGGGCTGGGATTTTGTCACTGGCCCTGCAAGCACCATTGTCCCACTCCAAGCCAGTTATTAGGCCTTCCCTGTGTAACAACCCCTCTGCTGAATAGACTTGAGAGGAGTGAAGAGCCTATGGAGGGCAGAGCAGGGTCTGGCAATTAGCAAAGACATGTTTGAAGAGAACAGGGAGGGGAAAGAGTGGAAGAATCAGGGAGAAAGAGAGAGCAGACCTGTGCTACAAAAAGCTTTCTTTTGAAGTTTTAGAAACTATTGTCCGCTGTTTGCTGCTTCACTCTTGTGCTATCATCAAAGCCAAAGACTGGTTCTTAGGCACACAACATCCCTCCTCCTCCTCCCCATCACCATCCTTTCTTTTCTCTTCTGTTTCGCTCTCATTCGTTACTCTTCTCTCCGAGAATGTATTTGTGTGAGTGCTGAAAAGCCCTGTATCTTGTGCTGCAGCTTTGATGTCTTAATGACAACGTGAGGAGCGAATTATTCTCAGAGATTCCCCTCTCATTCCCCTGCAGTTTCTCTCCAAATTCCTGCAGTTGCATCTGTCTTTTCCAATCTCACATCACCGACAACAAGCAGGTGGGATGCAACAGAGAGAGGGACGATTTAAGCAGGGAAATGCAGCAAGCGTGCAAAAACTTGCTCTGCCTATCAAGAGTTTTATCACGGTTTCAACTATACATCCCAAAGCCAGCGTTTTATCTGGATTAGATAAATCCTTGTTTCTTATTCAGTATTTTTTTGTTGTGATCATAGAAGGTAGACAAAACTTTTTTTAAAACTGCCACTGTGCCATATCTCATCTCCAGGAACTTTGATAAGATGCATTATCACCTGTATTTAGAGGTAGAATAAGCAGACAAACAAAAGTATGATCAGAGATAATGACTGCAGAGAATTATGTGTAATTCAAAAGAAGAAATAAGTTCTAACAGGCTGGTTTTGATGTGAGCTATCAGGTGTGTGTGTCTGCATGTACTTACTTGCACAATGTTGCTGCATTCCACCGCATTACATTTCACATAAATGCATGCACAGTATGTTTTTGCTGTCTTTTCTGGATAAGATGTGTGTGTGTGTGTTTGTGTCTGTGTGCACTTTTTCCCCATGGTGCTTATGCAAACACAGCAATGGTTCTGCGGCGCCGCTGCTATCAGTCTGAAGTTTGATCAGGTTGACAGCATGCTGAAAACTGATACACTCACAAAAAAACACGAACACTCTGCACCCGCCACCTTAAGTTCTCCTCTCTACGGCCATCTGTTCTGACACTATGTTTGTGTCTGAGGTCTAAATTTCATTCTGCGCTCATTATTTTGTGGTTCTTAATATATTGAGCACACTTAATTCAGCGCCTTTTAAAATTCATCTCAGATCCAGAAACTGAGCGATTACAAGATTGTCCATGCTCTCAGTCATGCCAACATCTTTAGACAATTTCTGTGCTGGCGAGCGCTGCTTTGATGAAGTGCTTCATGCCAGCATTCGTTCAGTTTAAGCTGCTGTGACTCCTCTTGGCCCAAAGGACCAATCTTCTGACAGCAAAAGGAAACACAAGTAAGAAAGGAAGGAAGAGCAGAGGATGTGTTGCTGTCATCCATGTCATTAAACAATGAGAACAAGCCAAAAAGTGAAGCCCTTATTAGTCCATCATACCCTTCTACCCATACTGCTGGTTTACTGCTGCTTTTGGGAGTGAATTTCACTTGATTTATTGCGTGCTGACATTTCAATGTAATTATCCAGCAAATAGGGATTGGGGTACATTTATTTCTTGGATAAGACATGTGCAAACATATAGAATTCTCTGTCCTGCCATCTAACCTGACGAATGGAGGCAAGCAAGCAGCAAGAGAGGAATAAACTGTTGTATTATTTGTAACCCACAAACAGCTCTGAGTAACATGTATGAGTGTTAAACAAAGCAGGCACTGAGGTGAGTCATGTTGAAATGTGGTCCCGGCGGCGCATCATGATGAGCGGGTTAGTTTTACATTGTTGTAAATTGTTGTTCATCAAAGAGTGCCTGTCAGCATGAAGCCTCACACGGTAGAGCATGCCAGCATCTTTGAAGTTCAACAAGACAGCCGCACCTTCCCAACACACACACTTAAACACTTACACACAATTGCACATTTAATGAGCGCACATGCAGATGTATGCAGAAACAGTCATGCATGCAAGCATGTGCAAAACAAACAAGATCATGACATACTCACACTTAACAGATTTAGTGTAGCCTTTGATGTGTGGCTGGTTTTAAGGCCTCTTTTACATTCCAGCAAGGATACCAGTGCAGTTCAGGGCTCAGCACTGAGAGAGCTGCAGTAGATAGAGCTGTGAGCTTGTTAGGATGTTAGTGACTAATAATTCTTTGTGTGTTGTCTTTCTGACTTTCAGGTCTTTCTGATGACTTGGTTCTCAGAACCAATTATTCTATTTTAGATTTGCTTCTGTGTGCACATTTACTCCAGAATTCTTTGGTATAGAGAGGAGTTCATGGTTAACTCAATGACTGCAAGATGCTCTGGTTCTGTGGCCCCAAAAAACAAACTCAAATCATCAGCCCTCCACATGCGTGCTTGACAGTTGGTGTGAGGTGTTTGTGCTGATATGCTGTGTTTGCTTTTCTCCAAACGTGCTGCTGTGCATTATGACCAAACATCTAGACTTTGGTCTCATCTGTCAAAAGGACATTGTTCCAGAAGTTTTGTGGCTTGTTCAGATGTAACTTTACAAACCTAAGCTGTGCTGCCATGTTCTTTTTAGAGAGAAGAGGCTTTCTGCTGCAACTCCTCCAAACAAGCCATACTTGTTCAGTCTTCTTCTGATTGTACTGTCATGAACCTTAACCTTTAACATGGTAACTGAGGCCTGTGGAGTCTGAGATATAGTTGGGGGGTTTTTGCTGTTTCTCTGAACATTACACAGTCTGACCTTGAATTGAACTTGTTAGGATATCCAATCCGTGTGTGATTGTCAGCTGTCATGAATGTTTTCCACTTGTGAATAATCAGACCAGATTGTTTGGAAATGGCCTTACAACCTTTCCCAGGCAGATGTGGAGCAACAGTTTCTTCTGTAAGATCATTGCTCATGTCTTCATACTTGACATTTTGTCAACGCACACCTGAATGCTCCAAACCATCATACTGACAAAACTTCTTTTTTCATATAGGTGCTCACACTTACACTTTGTTATTAGCGAATAAATGATTACACAGTGTAATATGTCATGTGGTTTTATATACTTCATTTTAAGACCTGAGAAGGATCGGGTGATAAGTATGCCCTGATATGTAAAACTGCAGAACATTTGTTAACAGTTTAACTAACCCATACCTGTGAAGAGGTTTACCAGATATTTTGTTGTTTCAGGGCTTATTATCCGGTGGTTTAGGATATTAGTGCAGAAAGGGAGACGCAATTAAATACAGTCACTCTACAAGAAGTACAGTCAGAAATGAATGAATAGCCAGTGCTAATGTGCAGGAGGTGGTTATAAAGAAAACCAAAGTAGAGGTGACATTTTCTGATTACACAATGAAATGAATCAAGCCATGTAAGATGAGGAAAAGGTTAAATGGGGGCTGATCAGGTACTAATGAGCTGGTATTTAACTGGAGTATAATTTGATACAGGGAAGAGCTGGGTGGGCGTGTGAGAGAATGACCGAGAGCTCAAAGTGCTGAGCTGAGGCCGGCAGAGTGTATTTCAAAGGCGGCGCGTGGCGATGGATGCGAGAGATTTGTTAATTCAGCAAAGCAGAGCACTGCCTTGATGTTTACTAGAGTTACACAGGAAGCAGCTGGATGGGCGCATGCACACGCATATGCAGGTACAAATGCATTTTAGCGCAAAAGATAGCATACACATACCCTCACCTTTAGGCAGACATATAGATGAATGTGGAAGCCCTATGCACATGTTTTGTTACAAGTACACAATAAAAAGAATTGTAAAAGTGATTAATTTACAGCCTTTACATAGATTGATTGTCTTGATTTTTAACCAAACTTCTCTGCTTTTTGAAACATCTGAACAGTTTTATGATACACAGAGGTTACAGGCACATAAAAAGTTGTTTCAGTATCATTCTGAAGGGAAATACTTAACATTTCTGCCCGCTGCTGAGCAGCAGGTTGCTACATTGAGAAGCAGTACTTTACCGATGGGGGACATCTATTTTTGGGAGATGACAGTAGTTTTTATACGGCAGGATAATGATGATTTAAGGCTGGTGCATTACAAAATATATCTGCAAGTTTAAAAGCTAATGCATCCTCTGTGTCCTATTTCTCACCATCTAATAAAATCACTGACTTCTGGTAGAGGAGTTTTCTAGACCTTTCTGTAAAACAAAGCAACAACTACCTGTAACTCTTTGTATCTAGTGGCAGACATCTACAGTACATTAGAAGAAGATTGTTTTAATTTTAATTACAAAAGCCTGCATCACTTTGAAACACTTGAGATACATTTTAGTGTTTAGAGTTATTTTCAACAAGTAAGCTTAATATTGTGAAAAGGTTTTTAACCATGAGCTTTAACTATCCCTATGCAAAGGGGGGTTGAAGCCAAAGTCCATCCAAACAGCAATTCAGAGTCATATTTAAATAAATAAATAAAAACGAACACAACTGAAAAAGGGATTTTCACACTGATACAGTTTTAGGACCCATTTATGGTTGCATGGAAATGTCTGTGTTGCTCCCAGCCCACTGGGGTACTTAATCAACACAGACGGACTTGCATACAGTCCTTCAAAATGCTAACAGCACGTAGACCTAGGAGATGATGCTGCACTTAGATTGAAAGCTGATTGGTTGGAAGTCATTTTGAGCCAGGAGGCGCCAACAACAACAGCATCACAACAAATGAAGTTCCAAAAACAATAAATGGCAAAGAAAAACAGGTAAAAAGCAAAAACTTCTCCACAAGCTAAGTTTCATTGTTTTAATACTTTTTTACTTAACTCTTCATTTCACGTGATCACAGACCAGATCTTTGTGTACTTTAACTTCTGCCTTTTTCAGAGTAGGGTAAAACTAATCGACCGAGAGCAACCATCTGCTCAAATAGTTCAACATATTTCTGAAACTGTGCCAAGTGGGAGAAAAACACTATAACATTTAAGGAGTATTCAGAACTGGGTCTCCAGGTTTAAAATCATACAGCCTATCCCACCAGCACCCTTCCTGCTTCACTGGTCAGGCAGAAACAAAAAGACAACCTTGTGCATTTCTCAGAGATGCCTGTGGTTTATATAAAATAACACCCTGGGAATGACAGGCGGTTGGGTCACGCTAAAGAAAGTTTGGATTTTTTACACGTTGTCAAGATTATGGAAAGGCAAGGTTTCAGTCATGCACAGGATTTTTGTGAGTTCAAGCGCTGGTTTAAGGTGCAGATCCTGGTGTGTATTACTTGTCTTAACAATATTAATTACTAATTTTGTGCTATTAGTGTGCAGTACGTATTACTGCCATTTCCCTTGATCTTTTTGTGAAATTCTCCTTTAAAAGTGTGTCTCTTTTGCCCTTTTATTTAGAGGTTTACGTTTCACATGTTGCCACATGCAGCTCTTCACAGACATATGTGTGACTATATGTTACCTATAACCTGCGTATATAGCACTCTGACACACTTTGTTTCCACTTCTGTGATCTCAGAGCCCCCTCATAACTGTGAGCAGCGGACATGAAGTAATTCACTAATTCCAATGAATCATTTCTGACCTTGACTCGATCACCTCCATCACGTCCAAGGCTTTAGGCTGCAGCTGTATGCTTGCCAGATTCCATATGTCTCCTTTTTAGGCTAATCTCAGTGCGTGTCCAATGCTTGACCCTGCTGCTCTATCAGTGAAGTGTGAACGATGATGTAAAACAGCTACACGAGTAAGCGAATAATACACATTTGCAGCCACATACACAAATGTGTGTGGAAAAGTAGGTGAAAATAGAAAAACATGAAGACCAATTTATTTTATACTTTAAACATTTTCATTTCCTAACCAAACCCAAGACTCACTGTTAACCTAAACCTGACCACCAAGGGTAAATGGCCTGTGCCTGGCCCAAGTGTCTGAAAATATACTGGAGCTGAAGCTACAATAATGCTGCTTGAAAGTGGATCTGAGTTCTTATGGAGTTTATACTATACAAGTTTATACCATATAATTTGGTATGCTAATCACATATTATGTATTTGGATAATATCAGATGGAGATTGAATGAGGCCAGATTTGTCCTCTATGAGAATGTGCAGTGAGGCAGCAGTTAGACTCACTGAATAAGGGAATGCTTTATTCATCCACAGTGGAAAAACTATTTGTTTTCCATCCTTCAGGAAAGTCACGGGCAACAGTCAGCAGTTAGAGATTTAGTTTCTTATTCATTAGCTGTCTTACACATACATATATTTAAAAATAGATATAAAATACAAAGAGAAAAGAAAAAATTACAGGTGACTGAGTGTACTTTACCCCATTATGCTGATTAAGCTGATGTAGCATCTTAAAATATCTCTTTGTGTGATGTTCAATCAATAACTTAATCTGGTCATTTTAACATGCTTTAATTTGGGGTGGTTAAATGCTGATTTAGAACCAGCTTGATTTTTCATCTTCCTGCTAACCAAATCAGCAACAGATCACAGAAAACTGACTCTGGCATTCCAGTTACATCTTGTGAGAAAGCAACATCTTAAAGCCTTTATAAATACATTTAATACATGTGTGATAAAATTATCTTTTGGTTTGGATGACATTTAACTTGATTTTATGTCTGCAACATACATTCACTGCACCTGTATCATCTTTGCTCACAATGAAAGTTTGTGAGTATACAGTGAACTAGGGATGCTTGATGCTGTCTAACTTACTTAAACTGACTGCAGAAGTCACTCACTAAACAAGTTTTTTTCTACCCAGTTACAGACGCGGTCAAGTCTCTCTTGAAATGTAATTAATATATCATCATGTTGTATTGCCTATCATCCCGCACACAGTGAACCACTACACAGACCTTAAAGCGCTGTTTTATTGATTAACATTATGTGCTCATTTTCAATTTCAATGGCATAATTGAAAAAGAAAAAAAGATTGTGCTTAGCAGAGGAATCTTGCAAGCTTCTGCTTCTTTAACTAACTGTTAACTAGAAGTAGAAGGAGGTGTGCATTTGCCTTTTTTACTGAAAATTCAGAAAAAATATGCTGTAGATTTTGGATGTAAAATCCAGTTTTTAACAATGCAAAATATTGGTTATCAGTGAAAATCCAAAGGCTCAGTCAAAAGTGAACTGTTGATCTTTGAATTTTTAAATAATTGCCATTTTTGTTTCAGATGTACACATGACTGATTCTTGTGACGTAGTCTGAAATTTTATAAATTTAGTCTGAATTACTTTAGATAGAGGACAGTGTAAGCTGAGAACGGAGAAAGCATAGCTTTATAGTTGTGTAGTGGTATGTAGTGGTTCTATAAAAACTGCAGTGGAGAGCAATCTGAAACTATTTTCAGCCTGTAGGGTGGTAGGTTTTAATTCCAGGAACAGAGTTTTATTGCTAAGCAGTTTAATCCAAATTCTGTTCTCTGGCTTGAATTAGTTATCATTAGTTTATTGGGAATTTTATCAAGGGGTACTAGAAATACTCTTTTTTGTTGTTGTTCCCAGGCTCATTTTTTCTGTCACTCAACAACCAGACTACTGCCTGACCTTCATCCCTAGACAGTTGTACTGTCAAGAAAATAGTTTACAGTTACATCGTAGAGGGATGGAACACAAGAACAACACATGTTTTGAGCTGTGACCATGCCACCATTAAATACGCTGGCCATAAAGCTTCCTGTTCTGACAGCGAGGACAGTCTGCAAATTCTTATTGAAGACACAAGTGGTTGCCTGCTGTTCTTATCATAAAACACAGCCATCTTCAATTACATGTACAGGGTAAGGACAGTTTAAAGAGACATTTTAAGGAGCAATAAAGAGAAACGATTAAACAGACGCAAAAATAAAAAACAAAAAATACACAATTTTTGCTAGATGAAGTAAAATGCTCACTTTACCTTATTATTGAGATCATTCTGTGCATTGCATATTTTTCAACAGCTCAGTTTGTGACCAAAGTTTATGATCATCATATTGGTTGCACAAATGGAAACAATAATATACCTCCAAAGAAAGGTGCTGTTGAAAGATTTAGAGTATTTATTGGAACACAGAACATGTGTTTGCCTCTCTCTTTGTCTTTCTGCACAATAAATGTGAGTTTTCATGCAGCTTTGGATCTGAAACATCTTCTAGTATATGCCTTGCTTTGGTGATTGACGGACAGCTGGACAAACAGACCGAGACAAGCTGCTGCTTAGTTTTGCCTGTGTGATGCAGCCCAAATGAAAGTAACAGATCTGACAAAGAACAGACACACACACACACACACACGCACATACACAGAGTAGGATAGTTAACCTAAGAGCGGAAAACAGCTCCTCTGCCTCCTCAAAGTATGACTACATAATTTCTTTCCTAAAAATGCACACATAAGTGTGTGTGTGTGTCTGCGTGCATAGAGTGTAAACAGCAGGTTGCTTTTATTCATGACCATACAGTCACCCTCCTCCCTCATGCCTCACACACACACACATATATGTAAACACAAACACACATACAGGTGGCTGTAATTAGTGTATAGAGCCCATTCATGGCACAAGATCAAACCCTGGTGCCGCTCAGCTTCAGGAAATACAGAGCTCTGCTGAGAGTTAGACACACACTTAAACACATTTGTTGCTACATGTGCCTTTAGTCTTTATTTCTCTTGCTCTGTTTCTGATACGTGTATCAAAAAGTTAACCTGTAAACAGTTTTTGTTTCGTCTGCAAGTGAAAAAAAGGTCTGTTTGACTTCCCTGGAGAAATGAACATACACTTGCACAGTCAGTGTTTACTTCTGCTGGCGGAGAAAATACAGACAGAGAAGGTGGAGAGCATGGGATTATGGGTTAGATAAGACTGCAATGTTCAGTATCTCCAATCAGCCTTAAGAATAAACACAGTAGGCTTTTTCAGGAGCTGTGTGCAGATCTTACACAGTTGGACCAGCTGGGCACAAGGTTATAAAAGCAGGAATAATGCTGCTGAGGGAAAAGCTTTAAGCTGCAAGCAGTCAGATTTTCATATTGATGATCAGGCAGGTTTCACAGTTAGTTCCTCCTGACCTTTTTCACTTTGTTACATATTCAGATATGACTTGAAGTACTGAAAAACAAATTAGATAACATTGTGATATAGTAAAAATCTATGGATTTACCACATGATTGAAAAAGTCATCAATGCGACTAGTTTTCCCCACTTCATTTCTATGGTCTTATGTGAAAGGACAAAATGAAAAAAATAAAGTTAAATAAATTTAAAAAGTAATCATCGGGTCCTTACTGGGTCTTGAAATGAGCTAAATACAACATCAGATTAACAAGAGCATATGACATATAACTGTGTGATTTATTCAACCAAAATTAAGCCACTTGAAGCCAATGCAGATGGAGTTTATTTTAAAAAAATCCACTACACTGCTGTCATTGGAGTTTAAAGAACAGGTAGCATCTGGTGCTGCTAGTCAAATGCACCGGATTAGTCTATCATCAGCAGTGTAACCACCTGTATAAAATAGTTTAAGGAGGTTTTTGTTGGTTTTGCTGGATCATTCATTCTGTGTGTGGTCTTAAAATGAGTTAAATAGATATCAGATGAACAAAACACATAACTTACAATTGTGTTTGTGTGCTGTGCACTATGGTTCAACATCTTCACACTATGTTTTGGTCTGGTCTGTCCAGAGGACACTGTTCCAGAAGTCTTGTGGGTTTTTTCAGATGCAACATTGCTGACCTAAGCTGTGCTGCCATATTCTGTTTAGAGAGAAGAGGCTCTTTCATGCAACGCCTCCACACAAGTCATACTTGTTCAGTCTTTGTCTAATTGTACTGTCATGAACTTTAACATTTAACATGCTAACTGAGTCCTGTAGCTGTAGATTCTTGTAGTTTTTTTGTCACTGTAGAACAATGGACTCCAAATAGTTGAAATGGCCTTATAACCCTCCACAGATTGGTGGGTGCAACAATAGCTTCTCACTATTGATGTCTTTCCTCCTTGGCATTTTGTTGGCACATACTTGAATGCTCCAAACCAGCAAAGTGACTAAACTTCTGCTGTCATAGATGTACTCCCACTTGCTGATGATCTTGCAGCACCTGGCTGCAATAACCTCTTATAATTTATGTGGATGTAATGAGGGTGTACTTAATTTTCTCCCACACTGCTTTAGGATTTTGGCTTTGTTTTGTTGAATAAATGACATGTAGCAATATGTCCTGTACTCATCAGAGGTGATATTTTGCTTATTTTTAGACCTGGTAAGAACCAGATTATTTTTACTGTCCTTGTGTATAAAACTTTTTTACATGACTGTACATTACCTACATCCTCTCCCTGCCCCTTGGACATTTGACTTTCTTTTACCCAGTTGACGTACTTTATGAAGTCATGAAATCATAAACATAGAATAGTTTTTTGAGGTTTCACACCACTGCTTAGTCTATTTTAACTTGGCACATCATTCATTTATTGTCTTATGATTGACACACAACTGTAGATCGTAATTCTTTGAAGCATTAATGTTTTTTGTTTGTCTTGTAATCTGTTTTTATCAATGTTGTCACAATAGTTAGAAGAAAAAAAAATGACGCAAACTGAAAATTAGAGCGCAAAATATAGTAGAAAGTGTGTCCAGGGCTTTCTGGCACTTCTACCAACTGACCAATTGGCACCAAAACATCAGGAAAATGTAATTTAAATGTTTCTAATGCAAACCAGTTTCAGTTGTTAGAGCTTAAACTAAACCTAAAAGTAAATAAAATGTTGCACATTTTGTTCCATTAAGATACCTTATTAACTGATATGAACCATGGTGACAGTTCTTTTTTTATCTTGTTAACTTTGGAAAATTAAACAGAAGCTGCTGTCAACTACTCTCCTTCACAGTCATCAGTCATAGTTGCAGATTGATCTTTCAAAACATAGTCAGGTCTTTAATCATTAGGAGAACTGTTGGATAACTTATTGCCAGGATGTCACCACACCCACACACACACACACACACACACACTTAAACACCCTGAGCCTCCTTGAATATGCTTTTTCTCTGAAACTCTTCCCAGCAAGGAACGCCCAATAATCAATCACATGCCCACATCACTGTATGCAATGATTTTGTGTGTGTGTGTGTGTGTGTGTGAGCGTGTGTGTGAGTTGCTCACTTGTTTCAGTTTGTACCAAATAAGTCAGAAAGCTGGAAGCAATTCCTGCAGGAACATTAACGTGTGTTCATCATGTTGTAGAGAGTTTGAGCCCAGAATGGCACATCGTGTAATCACATTTGTAAATAGCATCGTAAAGTTGGGCTCGTAAAAACTTGTTGTTTTCTTGGCTTGCTCCAAGGAGGCCAGCGGGTGGTCGTTGCTGGAACTGAACGCCATCAGGTGTGTGTGTGTGTGTGTGTGTGTGTGTGTGTGTGTGTGTGTGTGTGTGTGTGTGTGTGTGTGTGTGTGTGTGTGTGTGTGTGTGTGTGTGTGTGTGTGTGTGTGTGTGTGTGCGTGTGCGTGTGTGTGTATGTGTGTGTGCTTTCATGGTATGATGAGAAATGGTAATGAGCTCACATGTTCCCCAAAATGAGGATGAGGATTTGTATCTTAGAAATAGTCAATGTTTGTGTCCGGACGGGATTAAAAGATTTGATTAATCTTGGAAAATGTCATTACCTCAAATTCACTGGCCCCTAAATACACACGTAAGCAGTTAATCTATTGTATAAGATGTTGTTGTCACTCACCTAGAGCACCAGCTAACTTTTGTGTGTTACTGTCTGCTCTGTGGTTTCAGTTAGTAAATCTCTCCCTGTACTGTTGCGTTTTTCAATCAAATTCTCTTTTTATCACCTTCCCGCTGCCTCTTGACCTCTTCAAAAAGTCAGTCAGATCCCGTCTTGTTCACTCCTTTTCTCTGTCGCTGCCCCTTTCGACATCTCTCTCTCATATTGTTAATGGAGGTCTATGTAGCAGTGCAAGTTATAATGATTTCCATAAGGCTACACAGCCTCTCCACGGGCAAGAATGTAAATTACAGTGACGTGTGTGTGTGTGTGTGTGTGTAGGTGAGTCTGTGGAGTAGGTACACGTGTGCAGACACTCGTGTGCAGTAACACACATTGTGTTTGACAACTTTAAGGCAACTTTAAAGACAACTTTAAGGAAAAAGGAAAATAGTTTTTCCCTGTGGGTTGTGTCAGAACAGTGAAATGTGTACATTTTTAATGTCCAAGGTACTTTGAATAAGTGCAGTGGTATTTGGAAAGAATCTAAAATTCAAAGGGATTCAAACAAAGGTATCACAAGAGAGAAGGTTGCCCTCCCTTCCTCCTCCGATTTGCAATAATTTCAAACCTGAAACAGTTAATGAGTTAAACAGCCATAAACATCAGATATTAAGGAAGGGAATGTTAACAAAATGATCAACAATTCGTTTGTGGATAAGCATTGCTGTTCAAATCATTCCATTAAAAAACTCAAAGAGATATTTAACCAAAATGAAATGTCACACTTGAAGCTTTTGTGCGAGTACGTCCGCACAGACATGACCAAGCCAACCAGTAAAAACCAGTATAAGGCTCCTGTCAGGATTAGAAGGCAGAGTTGAAGCACAGCAGAAAGAGAGCAACAAATGTAACTCTCCTGTAACCAAGTTCTCATTTAAGCACAGAACTAACTCCTAATCATGGAAACCGTATTCTAAAAAACATTTCCATTTATTGCTTTTGTTCTGAATTTTCAGTTGATAATATTTCCGTTTTGCCATTTTGGAGAAGATAAATCAAATAAGGCAGATGTACGTTAAGTCGTTTACGTCATAACTGTCATAAGAGCTTTTTTAAATTTATTTATTTTTATTAATGGCTGTGAAATCTTAGGCTTTCCTGAAATATCCCTTTTTGGTAAATATTAATGACAGTTGAATTTTTTTTCTTGGAATCCATGTCTGCGGCAAGTTATTTGGCTGTAGTATGTGTTGTACTATTACACTTTCTGTCCGTGGAGAATAATATGAGCTGCTAATTACAGATGAAACGCAATCCGTACTGCAGACAGAAGGTTTCCACAAACTGCCATAACACATTTTGTATCTGGAGCTACAACCTATAAATCTAACCACTTATTATAGTGACACTGGGTGTAAAGTTGCGACGTGTTGCAAAAAAATATATGTACAGATTCTTAAAATGACCTTTGCTAGAGAGAGCAATTACATTTTGAATGTGCGGTAACAATGTAGGAGAACTGTGGTGTAATATAATATTTTAACATTATAATATTTTGTTAAAGTACGACTCAAAAGAGGGAGGGAAATTTTGGTTCTCTCTCTTTATTCAAAAACTTGTGATCTCTTCTGTTATTCTATCTGCCACAATAATAGGCTTCAAACACAAGAGAAAAAAACAACATTTGGTTTCATTGTTTCCAGAGTATCATGGAGCTGATGGACTTATAATGACAGTGTGTGTTTTGGTAGGGGGTCGGTGTAGTGACTGGCCAGACAACTGCTGAAGGACAAATCGTGTTTATTCGGCTGGTTGTTACACTTGATGGGTTTAAAGGAGGATAAAGCCCAGTAGAACTGTTTTTGGGAGGTTTTTTTTTTAAAGTTCATCTTCTAAAGTTAATCTTTTGAATTTGCCTCTTTTATCCACATTCTCTTGAAAAGGAAACTAGACTCAGAACTTCACTGACTTGATGCTTGAATTTTATGAAGCTTTTCATCGTATGTGCTTCACTTCCTGAAGGGTAAAACTGCATCATCCTCATCACGGTCGTCGTGACAAAGTGATGCAGCTAAAGATCTCTCAGAAGTATGTCTCTCAAAATATTTGATCGTTATTATTTAGAATGTCTATAGACAGATTAACTGTCATATTTGTGATGGAAAACCCTCTCTTGTTGTAATGGCTGCTTTTGTTCAGAATTAAAAACATATAGTACGGTACATTTACATTTTTAAATGTAACTAGTTGCTTGAATCAATAGTCTTATTAATTACCACAAGGAGCTATATTTGCTAAGCATGCAGACAGGAGAGAAAACAACTGCTATTAGATAGATGTTAAAGTCAAACTCTTTTGTACGATAATGCTTCCCATGTAGAAAAATCATCTTTATCTTCCAATAATCTGCTTGAATTTGTTTTGCTCACACCATTTATCAAATTAAAATTAGAACCAGAAAGCATTCAGTATAATATTTGAATATTATGTTGTGGCATTTCTGATCATTTATGCAACATTCACTGTGGTTAAATTATCATTGAAATTATAGTAGTATCTTCCTGGCATAAGGATTGCCTCCACCTAAACAATGCCTCCTCATTCATTGTCATGTAAAACTTGTGGTTGCTCACGTCTGAATTGTTAAATCCAGTGTGTGAGGGAAGCTGTGCCTGTGCAAAGCCTGAAACTGTGACCGTGGCCAATTTAAGGGGACTAACAGTGGTTTATGAGGTTTATCAGATACACAAACTCAACATCAGTATTGTTGGTTTTGGTCCCAATGTTGCAACAAATGGCGGTCAGCAGAAGCTGACACAGAAACTTCATGTGCACCCACATAGGCTTTAAAGCATGCACAGTCTGAGGTTCTGTCTACATATCCAATGTCTCTATATTAAAACTTGGGAGGACATGACCCTTTAGGAAAACACTGGCCCCTGGACACACTCTTAGATACAAACACACACACACTGGACTGTTGGGACTGAGTGTTCTCATGTCCAATTGCTGCCTTTTCTCTACAGACCTGAAAGTAAATACAAGAGGAGGTTACACAAACACACTCACTCACACAGGGGTACCCAGGCAGTAAATGTGTGAAATGTAGCACACTGTTAAGCCAGACAAATGGTGGCAAAGGGAAGGAAAGAAAGAAGCAGATACTTGAGATTCAATGTACAAATAGGCGCACAATCTCCTCAATGTGTGCAACATCAGGTTTTACATTGATTGATTAGTTTTGTGTGTTTTGAGTTGAGGGATGCAACAACACATTGGCTACTTTAGATTTAAAAGCTCCAGAGCCAAAGGCCTGCAATGTCCATTCCTCAGAGTATCAACAGCATCCACATTTATTGACAGTATTTGCCATATGTGAATAATGGTGCCAGAATTTTGAACTACGCAGTAAACGGGCAGAAGCATGTATGCATGACTGTGTGTGCTTATCTTCATTAGGAGCTTGTTTGTGTGCGTCTGTATGTATGTGATCGTGTGTGAAGTATTTGCATGAACATTAACAGGTGGAACAAGATCAGAAGAAAATATTTCGTTTATTAAAGACAGCTGAAAGAAGAAGGGAATATGTTCTCTAAAATGGATGTGTGGAACCTAAAACAAAAAGCGAAATGTTAATTCTATGTCAGAGCTGAAGAAAGGTGCAAATCTGGCCCTGCTGACAACTTTTCTGGAGTCTGGATGTCGAACACGCTGTGAAGCAAAGTATATTTACAGCTTTACTCAATTTATGACAAATAGGTTTAGAAATTTCACATCTGAAAGTTGTAGAATAACATATAACGGTATGTAAAGCAATCAGATTTGAGCGTGCAAAAAGCATTCAAGCATACGGTGTTATAGTTCTCTATTATTATTACCACCAGCCATACCATAGCTCTTTGTGATCTCTGAACCTCTTGAGGCAAAAGCCTCTTCCTCCAGCCAGGAGCGAAGTGATAATGGAGGAGTCAGATGGTCATCTGAACAACAATGTTTGTTTATATCCAGAGATTAACTGTGGTCTTCACAGCTGAGCTAAGTCTGGAAGTAATGCACTTATTTTTGGATCAAAGATGGGTTCTTGTTTTAGGCATTTCAAAGGGATGTCCCACTTCGACAGCTTCACACTTTTGTCGCAGTGCAGTCAGTGAACATTTCGAAAATCTAGAAAAAGGGTTTGGGAGAAATTTTGTTTCTTTTTGACTTCTTTGAAAATCTAAAGAAGCAACTTCTGATAGAAGACCTCAAAGCATTTAATTACAAAATAATAGATATTTACTGATTTTGCTTGAAATGAGCGTTGTCACTGCTTTTTTGTTGCACTCTTCCTTTAAGTAGTTTTGAAAACACCCTTGATTCTACTTTGGTCAGCTAAATGATACAAGGACATTTGTCAGCTAATTGTCAGACCATTGTTTGTAAAAAAAAAACAAAAAAAAACAATAACAACTTAAATATATCTTCTCTATATAAAGAACAGCTGTGGGACAGACACTGTTGTTTGCATGCCAGGATGATAAGAGTGGGTCACACTCTGTGTTGTCAATAGTCGCCTTATTCACCGGAGAGAAGCAGAATTATTTATCAGGGACATAGAGAGCAAAAACACAAGTGAATACAGCGATCGAGGCACATTTTAAAGACTCCTCAACATGCAGTGCTCAAACATGGCCAAAAGTACAGAGTAAGGCAATGATCCCATCCCATTCTTTACAAAAAAAACTACCCCCGTACAGAAACAAAACTCACCCAGAACAACAGAAGTTCCTATAGACAGAGTACAAGCAGTACATATTTGTCAGATTATTTTCCAAACCACTTTTTTTACCAGTCCAGCGGTGCAGTCATGCGTTGGCTCCTCTCATTCGTTAAATACTTCCGTGTGCATGCAGTTCTTTTGACAGCACTGTTTGTTGATGCCATCACAGTTATCTTCCTCTCCATGTGCAGCAAAGCAGTTCCCTCCAAAGCAACCGTGAAAATTCTCTCATCATTCTGCAGCCTCAAAGTTGTCCCGCCAACTAGAAGTCTGATTTAATTCAATATCTGGTGATACTATCAGCTGCTTCTGTCGGAGTATGTCGCTGGGACCTCTGTAGTACATATTAAAACCCTTATTCCTCAATATCACTCAACAGTTAACTTTGAGGAATTCTTTTGCTTGACCAACATGCATTTCTTAGTGTACATTGTTTCAGAAGAAAATGTTACTCTTCATTCAACTCTTCAACCCTGAATATGAAGTGTTCCCCTTTTGGTTCCCCTAAAATAGCTTGGCAGTTTCTTTGCTGTCTGTATTAGTTTTTTCTAACTGTTTGATATTTACACATGCCGTGTTGCCTTTTTCTCTTTGGATAACTCATTTATACAGCATACTTGCACTTGACTTGTATTTTTTATTTTGATTTGCACTAACAGCAACATCTGCAATGTAGTTTTGGTTTGTGATACATTTTTTTAATGCAGCACACACTACACAATGATTAAAGTTATGTAAGTTGATATGTTTGGATGGTTTAATTCTTGCTCTAGAATTCAAATATTTTCTGTTTGAAGCAGTTGTTTGTTGTCTGAACATGTAAAATCATACTAAGTGACAGTGCAGGACACAGGTGAGGACAGATAGGTGTGCAGTGTAGACGTTTGTGTTCAGATCTTGCGTTACAACGGTTCACCTAGATATCTAGATATCTGCTGTGCAAAGCCGTTTATTACGTCCTTCAGATTCAACTGGCAAGTCTTACTCTTCCATCTTCAATAGCTATCCTCTGAAACCTTGTTTTGTTTTGATATGTCACTTTTGGTCAGTTTCTGTTGTGGTCTTTGCTTTGGTAATGCAGTTCTACACATGTTTATCACTACACATCAACTGGTGCAGAAATCATTGCAAAGTGAGTCTGCCGGAGCACACACCCGTAGGATGTGTGATGATCACTTTAGACAAGAATATTGTTCAATGCCGTGAGAAAGAGCTGCATTTTCTGAACGTTCCTTGTTTAAAAACACTTGTTCAGCTCAAAATTCCTGGAAAGTGTGAACACCACTTATGAATTGGCTTATTTCAATGCGTTAATGCACAACACTGGCAACACATAAGCAGGAGACTCCATAAATCCAATGCTATTGTGCATGTAAATATAGTCAAAGTAAGGTGAATGTATATCATAAATAGTATTGTCTTTCCCTCTCAAAAGTTGTGTTAACTAATTATTTATATATCCTTATTAATCATGCAATATATGCATTTAATTGATTTGAGGAAATACTTTGATACTTAAGATACACTATAGGGCTGCACTGCATGGACAGTGGAATCAGTTCAGCCCCTATTGGTGAGTTTGTCTGCAGGGGGTCTGGCAAGTAAAGTATACAAGTCTTACATTAGGCAGGGGAAAGGATTTGCTTTCTGCAAAGAGTACTAAACCATGTTCCCCCTTCAGATTAGTCCCCCATGCCGCTTGGCTTCAAACGTGCTGCCGTTTCTCAGAACTCGCCGTGCATGTGTCAGGAGGGAGGGATAAAGGGGGAGTCCGACAGAGTGGATGAGGAGTGCGGTTTGATCGGAATACTGGCACCTCAAGTTACCATTTAGCTGAATAATGCCAAGACACATGCAGTGACACACCCATGTAGGAATTCATATCACTCATACACAGGGCTTGCACCATGTGACCTGCCAGGATGCTATTAATACCAGTCCTCAGGATGCTGGTCATGCCTAGTATTTGCATTTCAGATGCGTCTTTTATTCCGTCATCTGTCATTCTGTGATCCTTCAAAGACATTTTGAGCTGTATTAAACCCTCTTTTTTCAGTGGTCCTCTAAAATCGCCAAAAGATCATTTTTGTGTGTGCAGTATGCACAGTAAACAGATCAACAGACACACACACACACACAGACACACCCATACTTTATGCAGGTGGTCCAAGGCTGTTTGATTTATATTTTTCTCTTTCCTTCCATAGCTACTGTCAGATTTTATGCTAGGCTGTATCTGCCCTCCCTACTCCCCACTATCCTTTATAAAGGGCCCCTTGGATATATTGGTTCCTTATGGAAGTGTTTCTTGATACAAAGTTCCACAAATGTGAATCTTTTTTTGATAATCAATTAGGGAGGACATGCTGAAGGAGAGAACCTGAAACACCAGATGAAAGCAATTTCACACAGTGCAGTGTGTTTCATATGAAATTAAATTAAATTAAATAAAAAACTACTTTATTTATCATCAGATCATTAGAAAAAATATATATTTCTTTTCAAAGGCCTGAGCCTGGAATTCATGATTTAGGGGTAAAGAGTGGAGGAATAGTAGTGGGTGGTTACCTTATAACCCTCTTGTCACCACAGATTTGCAGCAGCAACAAGCCGCTCATACAGTTGCACAAAGTGACACACTTACTGTGTTGTCTTACTGTGTATTTGCTTTTTGGATTTAACTATTAATGTGGTATTGGTTTTAAAATTGAGTGTCAGGTTGTTGAGAGAAGTAGGAACTGGCTCTCACAGCTTTTAAACTTTTGAGCTGTGACATATTGGTGTATCTTTGAGTTGTACTAACCTGTCATCTCTCTGCCCATAAGCCTGCTTCTTTACAAACTGATACACCTGTTTTCCTGTGATAATGCTTGCAGAGTTTTTACCTGACCACTTGTAGGTCAGAAAAATGAATCAGACTTCTTGACTTTGTGTTGAATAAACCATCAAATCTTACGGCTCCGTGCTGAACCAACTGCCTCAATTAAAAAGACCTTCACATGCTGATGGAAAACACAAATAAGAGCTTTTTTAGCTTCCCACTGAAGAAACGTCTTGCTATTTTGTTTTAGTTATTAGCAAATGAATCTTCCTCTACTTTCTGCATGCAACCAGTGTTCATTTTAATCAAGCAACAACAAGTTGATGTAGAAATAATGACCTCATCAAAGCATGATCATTTGTTTTTTGTGATAGTCGTCAGTTCAG
The DNA here is from genome assembly GCF_036924035.1 of Leuresthes tenuis. NCBI lineage: Eukaryota > Metazoa > Chordata > Actinopteri > Atheriniformes > Atherinopsidae > Leuresthes > Leuresthes tenuis. Next base: position 8,705,263 of record NW_027325365.1, on the reverse strand, counting down.
TAATGATGCATTATGTGTTTCTCTGAACAGATGACTCCAGTTCAAGAATTGGAGCAGGTGAAGCCAATGGTGACTCTGAACTTACCCCAGAGCTTGCTGGGAAACTAGGTAACGACTCACAACTTCTTCTTACTGTCCGGATCTGGATCTAATCCTGATCTGCATATAAACATACATGTGACACTTGAAATGACAAATATAATGTTTTAAAAAGTACAGTAGGAGATTGTACATTAAACAAAAGAAACTGTCAGAGAGAAGGTGAGGATGTATGATCATGCACAGAGACACAAATATGCACAGACACACATAAGGGTGGCTGTTTGTGTAAGTAATTGGCTCTGACAGAGTGGAGAGTAGACTATTTGTGTGAGGTGCGATTTGGTGGGAGACATTCCTTCTTTTCCCCCTTCCTAAGTCTCCCTGGACCCACTTGTCACATTACTTAACCCTTCTGTCGTTGCTTGTTGATATCCTTGTATTGAACGCTGTCTCTTTCCTTTTTTCTTTTTCTTCTCTGTCATAAATGTCAGTGAAGATTTTTTTTTACATATAAATTAAACTCCTCTGATTTCAAACAGATGCTTCTCCTTCCAAATTACTTGTTAATCTAAACTAGATGACATTTGTACTGCTATTCATTTTACCTTCTCAGACATTTTTATCATGCATTTACAAAATTTCTGCAGTCAGATTTTAACATCTCTCACAAGTGAGTCCGTCACATATAGTAAGTGTCAGCAGGCAGTTTGCCTAACTGAGTATAAAAACTCAAAGAAGGGGGAAACAGTTGGTTGCACTGGTGTTGTACTGGTGTACTCAATGAGAAAACTGACAGCTGCTTGAAGGCTTCATGTTAGGTCCTGAATGCTTCCTTTTAGGGATTCCTTATCATCCATTGCTTTCCAATGTTCATATGATGCTGCTTTAAGTTGATGTAAAGCAGCAAATTAATGAAACATAACAGATAAAAAAGAATATTATATCATGTTTCACACTCTGGAAAAACCCTGTTGACTCAGACCAAGATGAGCTCACTAGAAACACCAAACACATAATTAAACTTATGAAATTTCATATTCCACCATCCTATGAAGGATGTTAGTGTAACTGAGCTTTAAATGAATACACAGAGCCAACTGTCAGTCACCAACCACATTGAAGAACAATGACTCAAATCTTATTATCAGAGCAAAAACTTTTTCTAAAAAAAAAGGAAGACTGAAAGTAATCAGAACGGAATTGTACAGTTGGAATCATAATGTATTTTTGCATTACTTTCTTTGTTTATTTATCCATCCATTTTCTATACCCACTTAATCAAACTCAGGATCGTGGGGGTGCTGGAGCCTATCCCAACTGTCATTGGGCGAGAGGCATGGTACACCCTGGACAGGTTGCCAGGCCATCATAGGGCTTTGTTTTTTTTAAATTATTATTATTATTATTATTATTAGGTGTTGGTTTGAGCCAGTATTTAAAGTATTTAAAGGCGGCATCTTTCACTATTAGTTGATAGACATGAAAACCGTAAATGCTGAATTCACAATTATCACCAGAACTCCTCAATAAATTGAATTAAATTAGCTCAGTGGTAAAAAATCCCTCTAATTTTCAGCCGTCTCCACATTGGTCAAAAAAGCCACTAACACCAGCTAACATTTGGCTCTTGAGTGCAGTACAATATGAAAATATATAATTGTAATCACTCTGCAGTAGACATGGGTTTTAATCGGCACTCAGGTGTACACTTCAGAGCGACAAAAAAGGGCACTGCTCATATATTTTTTTACATGAACACATTTCCAGACTTATGGAAACTCTAAAACTGGCGCAACAACTTGCAGACAAAAGGAGATGAGATTGATCATATATTTTTGTTCCTTTTTACCTGTCAAGATAGCTGGAAACTTTTCTCTATTCCAATGTGTGAGGCTGACATCAACAGTTCAATCAAAAACAGTAAAGTAGCCTGAGTAATCTCAGACAGTGGTCCAACACACCTGTATGATACAGTGTAATGACATCCCTTCATACTGTTATAGTGATATTCCTGTACTCTAAGAAGTGAAGCTATCTTTGAGCAATGACAATAAACCCTCTACTACAGGCAACGTGAAAGGCTTTAATCAGCCTGTTTTAGCTGGTGTTTAAAAAAAACAGGCTACTTTTGATGTTAAAACTGTGTTAGTGTCTAGAATATATGCTGGATTCACAAGGTTTTTTCTGTAACACATACTCTTCCCCTCACACTCCCTCCCTGGCACACTGTCTGATCAAAGGCGTCAGTCAGAGGGTCAGCAGTATTTTTACACTGTGAAGTGTGGCGTTGAAGTGGCCCCTGAGACCCAGAACAAGCCTGCCCTTTCGCTCGCTCTGGCTCTCACCTTCTCCCCTCTTCCCCTCTTCCCTCCCTCTATCACTGCTCTTTCAGTTCCCCGTTCTCTTCTGTGTATTTTTCTTTCTTTCTGCTTTTTCATGTGCCCTCTGTTTTACCTTCATATTTTATTGTTTTAACTCAGTCTATTTCTCTTTGTTCTCTATATTTCTGACAACACTTCAACTTTTTCTCATCTGTTTTTAGCATCTGTCAGTCTTGTGCATGTGCGCTAACCCTAATATGAACTTGGCTTGTTCTTTTTCCATCCATTTTCATCTTTTGATATGGTTTAGCTTTGTATAAATCAGGTCTATACAATAACACCTTTCAGCACATTGTCTATGCCATCTTATCTTTATCCAGCCCCTTTGCTTTAACTTTTTCCTTCTTTTTACAATTCATTGCAGCCTAAGCCACTGCATCAGCTGAATATTTGCAATCATCAAAGTTGAATACTAATCTTTGAATCTCTTTCTTCGCTCTCTGCTAGATGTATTGATTCTGTCTGGTCACAGTTCAGCTGTAGTCCAGTAGCTTTCCTCAGACTCAGAGGGCACAAAGGCGAGACTTAAAAGCCTTTCCGGTGTGTTTGTTTTGTCATCCTGCCCAGCTTCAGGCCTGTCGGCAGAGAGCAGAGAGCTCCACTGAGTAATGCAGCTGTGGTGAAATCTCCCAATTTGAGAACACAAAACCCATCACATAACTCTTCTCCCTATTTGTTTATCCAGAGCTGGAATAATAACTGTGTCTAAAGAAAGAGATGCAACTGCAGTAGTTTCAGGCTGATTTATTGCCCCAGCTGATGGCTATCTGCTGTGGCTGGAACATGGGACCTATAAAATCAAGCGCTCCTGTGAATGATTTCCTCTCCTCCCTCCCTACTGGATAGTTTTATCCTCTTTGATCTGTTTTCATTGATTGTTGTGTTTTTTAAATGGGTTTCTGTGTTTAGATGTACTCACGACTTTAGATGAGTTCAGCTGAGTGACATTTTATTTAATGCTAAAGAGGAATATGTAACTTTTGAAGGGCGAGGGTAGAGTTAAGTCATGCAGCTGGTGCCGTTAATGAGGTGAAGAGTAAGAACACGGTGCATGGGATGCTGGATGAGTAAAAAAATCTAAGCAATCTGTTGCGTGGTCTTGCACAGGTGCTTGTGACTAAGACTTTTGTGTCAAGGACAAGAGGAAGTGATTCAAGATTGTTTTTTCAAACAAAACAATTAGGGTTTATTACAGCAAATTAGACTGTATATACCAAGAGGCGTGCTGCCATATGTTGTTACAGTACAATGGTGAATTCCTGGCGCCGCCTGCAGCAATGACCTCAGCCTGTATGACGCTCCTCACACTGCAAAAAATGTGTACGTCTCATACTTAGTCATTAGACCATTCAGTTTGTTCCTTATTCCATTTTTCTTGTTTACGCACTTCATGGGGCCACGGGTCAGCATGTTGTAACTGTGACAAACTAAAGGCTTTTCACATCAGCCACGAGTATGCTTGTGTTAATGCAGATTATAATTAACTTCAAAGAAACTGATTTCATGGTGCGTTATGGAAAGTTATACACCAGTGATGACTATTTGTGGAGTAGAAAATTCATTCACAATCACAGTAATTGCTGCCCGTGTCAGAATGAATAAACAAGAGTTCAAACAGCCAAACAGAGCAAGAATGTGCAGTTCATAAAGGAGAAATACATGAATACAATATGTGTGATTATAAGGAGTTTCTGTCACCCCTAAAAGAGCCTCTTAGAGACTGTACAAAATTTCATGGTGACATTTGAATTTTCCCAAGTGGAAGTTGGTATTTTGAAGCTACAACTATGAAGAGCAAATCTAAACTGTAATTTAAGAGGCCTGAAACATTTCTGAACCCCCTTTCCATGACATAGTCTTGTCAGATAACATGGCTTTGATTCCTTTTATGTCTAATAAAACTGTCACTTAGGAATTTTCTGTGAATACCACTATTTTTTCCCAATCTGTTCTGCTTCTGCTGGTCTGAGGAACAAAAGACTGCTTGTAAATATAAACTCGCTCCATAAACCATTTACTTCTACTAATAACTGTCTGTTCCCTTTTCACCTTTCTTTTTTCCCACTTGCTGCTAACTGAGAGAGAAAGGGTATCTATCTCTTTCCACTTCTTTAAAAAAAAAAAATCCTGTGTGACCCAAGAATGAATTTTCTATCAAATTGCTGTTTTAATTCAAACCTTCCTCTTCTTTACACTTGCAGTTCGTCCACGTTTCACCCAGCCAGCAAAGATGAGGAAACGTGTCATTGCCCGCCCTGTTGGCAGCTCTGTGCGCCTGAAGTGCACGGCGAGTGGTAACCCTCGCCCAGACATTGTCTGGCTGAAGGACAGCAGGCCACTGGTAGATGAGGATAGTGGAGCAGGAGGAGACGGCAAGAAGAAGAAGTGGACTCTGAGTCTGAAGAACCTGACACCTGAGCACAGTGGGAAGTACACCTGCCATGTGTCCAACAAAGCTGGAGAGATCAACGCTACCTACAAAGTGGAAGTCATACGTGAGTTGTCAGTTCTTTGTAATGAGAAAAACTGGATACTCACCTCCAAGATAGAAGTTGTCAAAAGCTTTAACTGCCATTAGATAAAGCTTCATGTAAGGAAGAGTCCAGCCAGTTCAGGACAGCCTGTCCCAGATGTTCAATGAGTACCGTATATCCTTCTATGCTGAAACTTTGCAAACAGGGATCAAACAAGTCCTTATTTTATCACAGATGTGGCAAGGAAATATTTAACCACAAGTCCTTTTCTTATTTTAGTTATGTGCTGTTATAAAACGGTTTTAAAAAAAATATGTACTTCGGAGATTTAATTCTCAAATCTGTTAATCTTTGTTTTATATGGATATTTTCAAAAAAGTACACACTTGGACAGACTTTTGAGAATTTTTGCTCAAATCAGATCTTTAAGAATCTTTAAGAAAACATTTAATTTAGAACACACTGTATGAAAAAGAAAATGTCGCTTTATCATATCTGCTAACACTCCTGTTTTTCCCAGATATAAGAAGACATTATATCATCCAGCTCCTTCGGGTTATGTTGTTTTTACCTGGAAATGCATACTTTGCATGGCCCCCAAACTTTATTATGAAAAATTACACTGCCTGAAGGTTTTTATGTTTGTCTGACCTTACCTAAGCTGCCTTATCATCTGGGAAATAGTATCTACACACGTGCTATATACTCAGACCAGGTGGCAGATACAGAAGTTTTTAGGTTGGTTTAAGGTATAGCTGCAACTGACACTAATAGTATTTTGTGATTGATTCATTTATTTTGGTGTGAGCAACCATTGATTTAAAACCTGAACATATTCAGTCTCCAATTTTATAAGAAAGAAATGCAGCGTATTCATACATTTACTACAAATAACTACTTTTTTGTGGTTAGTTGATTAATTTGTTATCCAGTCAGGTGGCTATTAATATGCAGTCAATACATGTACAATGTTTAACACATGTAAGAATATAGCTGCCTGTGGTCATGTTAGTTGTTTAGCTTTCCAGCTAGTATTTTTAAAAAAAGAATGCTTTTCACCCAAACAATAATATACATGAGGCTGTACACTGTTTGCGTATTACCATTTTACTGAGAGGTCTTTGTGACAAAATAGCTGGGTTTGAAACAGGGTTTGTTTCCATTCTTACTCACAGTACAGTGATTATGTAGAACGCCTAAGATGATATGATCAAGAACACCATAATTCATTTTTCAGCTCTTTGAATGATTTGTTGGTTGAAAGTCTGCATCCATGGAGTGATCAGAAAGGAAAGGACAAAGAAAGACAGTTGATTTCTGTTACACTGCCTATGCTGTACGATGAACAGCTCAATCTGTAGTAATAATAAGCTAATCTTGTATAAATTAATTTCCTGTCCTTAAGGTATTTAAGGTTATTTGCGAAGTAAAGCTTAGGTGTACACTTTCTGCAGCGTCCTGCCTTGTGCGCTGTTCCAAGAATAGAAGTTTAAAATAGCTTTTAAAAGCCTTCTTTTTAGTGGTATTTATTGATCACCATCAGTGTTGTCAGTAAACATCATTCAAGTGAGAGAGGAATGTTCTGCAGGTTTTTCAGTTCAATAGGTTAGTCGGTTGCAGTTTCAGTTTAAAAAAGTTTTTAATGTCAGGAGCATAATGTGAGCTGTGATGAGTTGTGGGTGGGTATTGATGCATTAGGTTATGTTGGAAGGCTGCAAAAGTTATTGCGAGGCTGCATAATGAATGTTGAAGAATTTGGTGGAGAGCTGGTGTTGAATTTGTGTGTGCGCTGAACTGTGTGTTACAGCTCTGTTGAGAGGTTAAAACCAGCTCTCTTGACGCTCCCTTCACTCACCACATCTGTTCTACATTAAACTACAGCTGTACTCTTTCTTGGAGGACTGTTATACATTCACACGTTTGTGCACACACTCACACACATATAAAAAGGCAGTAAATCAGCTGCTGGTTGCTCATGTCAAATGTGACATTTTCTCTATCAGTCAAGATTCAATCAGCTGTCAATCACACTCAGCTACAGAAAGGTCTTTAGAAACATATATAAACTCCAAGTGGAGGTGTTTCAGTGCAGTTCAGTAGGAGCATAAATTATCTGAAAAGTTTTTGTATGTTAGCTGAATAAGCTCTGATTGTGTGTTTCTGTTGCTTTTAATTCTAAGCAGTTATTATCAGATGCATTCAGAACATCCTATGCATAGCATTAAAAAAAGAAATTAGAAAAAACCTGTGTGCCGCAAAGTATGTGACACTGTACAAGCAACCAGGAAAATCATACTAGTACTGCAACTCATTTTATGTGTCATTTCTAAAGTAAAACATTGACTTGTAACTGTACCATGTCAACACGTGGCCACCTCACCAAGTCCATAAAACTGTGGAAACTGTAGTCTGTTCAAGCTTATAAATTTATCCAGCTATGCAACATAATCTAAGTCTGGAGAAATAGTCTCCATTTTCTTATGTGATTGTATTAACAAAATTTAAAACAGCCTTGAACGTCAATGTCAGGTTCCTTCATTCTGCTGTATGAAAGAAAACAGCTACAGAGGATACCCTCAGTGGAGAGGGACAACGTGTTGATGAATGCAGCAAATAATTCCTCAGTGTAATTCAGTTCTTCTTTTCCACCAAGTTTTTTGTGAATCCAATTAGCAATGAAATCATACTGTCAAACCATCTCTTATAACTGTTCCTGTTTTTTCTGTATTTTGTATCTCATTCCTCAGAGCGTACCAACTCTAAGCCCATCCTTACTGGTACTCACCCAGTCAACACCACTGTGGACTACGGAGGAACCACATCTTTTCAGTGTAAAGTCCGCAGCGATGTCAAACCGGTCATCCAGTGGCTTAAAAGAGTTGAACCTGGTGATGAGAACAAATTCAATTCTACCATAGAGGTACAGACACACTCTGTCAAAATTGTCTGAGATTAGTCACGAGGGAACTGAATGATTTCATAACATTGGTGGGGGTTTGTTCAAAGGTTGGAGACCATCGCTTCGTTGTCCTGCCTACAGGAGAGGTTTGGTCACGACCAGACGGTTCCTACCTCAACAAGTTGCTAATAACCAGAGCCAAGGAAGAAGATGCCGGCATGTACATCTGCCTGGGAGCCAATACTATGGGCTACAGCTTTAGGAGTGCCTACCTCACTGTGTTGCCAGGTAATACAAACAAGGAGGAAAAAATAATTGCATACATTTTGCATAAAAACTCCTTTTTTGGTCATATTCAAAGAAAATATAGGCAGCCTCTGCTAGAATTGTATCTATTTGGCTGTCTGACCTCACTGGCCAGACAAGCTTACACAAACAGCCAAAAATATAAATTTTTACAGCATTTAAGCCAACTAGCAAATGTGTGATATGTATATATATATATATATATATATATATATATATATATATATATATACATGTATTAACTTGTTATTCATTTTCTTGTTTCTTGCTTTGCTGCAGAATGGAAGCCTCAACCCAACTCTGTCCCCACAGCAGCATCCCCAAGCCTCCCCTGGCCTGTAATCATTGGAATACCAGCAGGTGTCGCCTTCATCTTAGGCACCGCCCTCCTCTGGTTCTGCCAGTCAAAACGCACCTGCTCCTCTTCATCTCCCTCATCTTCCTCATCTCTCCCTGCTGCTCAGCGTCTGCCTGTTGCCAATCGTGACCGAGCCTGCCCAACACTCCCTCCTCAAACAGCCAACGGGGACAAAGATTGCCTTTCCTACGAGGACTACATTGCTCATCAGCAGCTGCTTCTAGCTCAGGGAGGTGCAGGATTGGCTCCCAAGGTTTACCCGAAGATATACACGGACATTCACACACACACACATTCACACGTGGATGGGAAAGTGCACCAGCATCAGCACATTCACTACCAGTGTTAGCATCGAGGCAGGCAGGCTGTGGTGTGTCACATATAACTCTTTTGTGAGCATGTTCCTGTAAATGCTGACTCAGTCATTACACTTAAAGGCTGATAAACAAAGCAAAGAACATGCAAGAGACCACGCGGATTCATAAACTCAAACTTGGGATCACGCAACTCTGCTGCAGCCACGTGTTGTTTGCAAATGGACTTAATCAAGGCATGAGAAATGAAGAATGTGAAGAAGGAAGGTCTTTATTTTCAGCCAATCAAAAGAGATCTATGAGAGAAAAATCCCCAAATATCTTTTATTCAAGGGTTTATCAAATAACATAAAACAAATAACATTTGTCTCTGCTATTTTTACACAACCACAACCTCCTCAGTAGATATAAATGATACGCCATGCATACACTACATGCTTCTATTATAGCTACTTGTAGAATGTATAGGAGTAATAATACAGCATTTATCATCCTATTTTGTCTAGGATAATCTTTAAAGAGCGATATAGCTTGCTGTAATGAATAGCCTAATTTCAGAGAGCATCTCAGTCAGCCTAACTGAGCCATGACAACACAAGCAAAGATGAACTCCGCTGTATCCACAACCTTGGCAAGGATACAGGGTGCTGGTGTTTGCTTCTACTGGGCTGAAAGCTACTCCTCTCAATGTCCAGGTGCTATCTGGGTGCTGTGTGAAAAAGGGCTGATGGTAAATTTAGTGCCAAGTTGTATCTCCTTTGATTTTAATCAAGGCACTGGTGTGAGGTTTCCTAAAACGGATTGCAATGGTAACCATTTGATCCTTTCTTGTTGTAAAAAGACTGACAGATTTCTGTCATCGGCAGCCCCTTTACTTCCTAGAAAATGACTGCATGTCATGTTTTGCAGTGTCTCCTTTTCACCTTTGTTTGATGCTCGCTGACTGTAAGATAAGCACGATGGATATCACGGTGCTTTGCAGCATTATTTGAAGATCTCATGAATCATTGGTGGATATGTCACAGATTTAGGGAGCTTAAAACTTTTGGAGTTCATGTGTAACTTCAGGTTATGACTCTTCAGCTCTTCTTTAAGAGACTGTGCTGTGACATGTTTTAGTGTAAAGGTTTTAGGATAAAGACCTCAATGAACTTTGAATAATAATAGAGAAATTTTTGATTGGGAGCAGCTTAAAACTGTATCAAATATCAACATTTTTGGGGAAATTTAGAGAAATGTTTTGTAGGAAGTTGTATTGCTCACTATTTCAACACCATTTGGCGAGAACACTAAGCACATTAACTGCTGCATAATGCCAGTGAAATACAATTTCTTGAAACATTTATAAATATGTCTTGTAGGCTTTGATATAATTGCTCATTTACCACTACTTTTACTGACCCCTATTAGCAACAAATGATAACAACCATAAGTGTATTTTAAATCTACTTTGTTTTTCCTTTTCTATTTCATTGTAGTTTGGTCTGTTATGAATGCCATCAAATTAATCCCCCAAAAACACCTGTGGAGCACCTAAAAAATATTGTCTCTCATTCTGGCTGGACAGACCTCTCCTAAGGAAAGTGAGGGTTTGTACAGCGTGCGTTTAATTGATTGATATTTCTCACACTGACTGTATTCTATCTTCCATATTTTATGGTCAGACAACTCGAACCTTATTCAGTTTCATTAATGAATGGAGTTTTTGATAGTTCCACACATTGGTTTTGCTAGAATCTTCCTGGGCAGAGGTTATAAATTAACCTGTGAATGTATCGTCAGCTGCTGTTTAATGTAAAGTAACTAGAACAAAATGATCTCAGGTTATCTTAATTTGGAAATCATTTCTAGCCCAGGTCAGAAACTTAATAGTTTCTTTATAATAATAATTCTTTGGGAATGGAAATTACTTTTTATTAGCTCCATATATCCAAAAGTCCGTTTACAACTTCATCTACAGTTCAAAAGTCACAAAATCACCTGTGAAAGTGTTTTTCCCACTTTTGTTCTTTCACTTTGTTTTTTCATTAATTTAGATGATGACACATTGAAGCTCGAAGTAAATACGACCTCAAAGAAAACCAGCTGCAACAAACCTCAGCACAGACCTAAGTTCAGCAGCTTCTCCTTCACTTTTTCTCAGGTGTTCATCTGGGTGTTTCTCTGTGTGCGTACGAATCTGACCACTATATGTAAAAAAAGAACGGTATAAAATGATATGCCAAGATTTAAGGTTTTAGCTGTTTTTCATATCACTTGCTGAAAGGCTTGTGAAGCCAGGTGTGTGGTTGAAACAGCGGGGTGACTCTCTCCAGTGACATTTAGACCTAAAAAGTAAAAAACAGTAGAAATGCATTGATGTGAAATATATATGGGACTTACCATAGACTTGACAAGCCAACGTTTCTCTTCGCAATTCTTCCTTTGGGCTTACGAAACATAACAGTGAGTGAGTCTGAATTATCACGTGGCAAGAAATAATAGACTGAAATCATCTGGCAAGTTTAGATGTTCACTTATTTTCACACCATTTATTTTTGCACATAAATCTTTAAACTAAAGAAGGACAATGTACAACTATATTTTTATAAAGAATTCCTATACTACTCTTTATTTTCATGTTACTCCCTGGCGTTTTATCCGGAGCGACACAGGACAGTAGGCCAGCATACCAGACTGTAGAGCCTTCGCTTGCTTTCTTTTTAAAGGATAAAATTGATTTTATACTTGTGAAGTTCCAGCTCTTATTTTACTCCAGTTTAGCAAGATGTTAAGTTAATAATGCTCGCTGCATATTTCCCAAACCCGGACTGTGTTTCTTGCAGACTCTCCTTCTTTAGGCTTTGTTTAAAACTTGTGATTTTAATCATCTGCAGAGGAAAGAAAAACAGCTTAAAGGAGTTCATTTTAACATCTCTCTTTAACTGAAAGAAGCATTTAAAACATCTGCCACAGTAGGCCAGCATACCAGACTGTAGAGCCTTCGCTTGCTTTCTTTTTAAAGGATAAAATTGATTTTATACTTGTGAAGTTCCAGCTCTTATTTTACTCCAGTTTAGCAAGATGTTAAGTTAATAATGCTCGCTGCATATTTCCCAAACCCGGACTGTGTTTCTTGCAGACTCTCCTTCTTTAGGCTTTGTTTAAAACTTGTGATTTTAATCATCTGCAGAGGAAAGAAAAACAGCTTAAAGGAGTTCATTTTAACATCTCTCTTTAACTGAAAGAAGCATTTAAAACATCTGCCACAATGTCTACTTCACATCATTTTTTTTATCACAAGGACTTTCTTCTTCCTGTTGAATGATGAAAAAAATTATGAAATGGCCCTTTTAAATTTTTCTTTAATCAAAGCTAATGGACTGCCACAAGACAAACTGTGTATATGTGCACTTACCACTAATATGTAAATAGAATTACGTTAGTGTTGAAGTTATAGAATATTTTAGATAAGTTAGCAAGAGTGCTTTGGACCATACGGAAGCCCCAGCAACATATTGGCCCACAAAACATTGTTCATGCAAAATTGTATCAAGATTGAATAAGGTGTGTTTCTAATTTATATTTTTGACATGTTTATTTTTCCATATAATTGGGCATTATATTGCATGAATGGATTTTGCGTTAGAGTCACAATGTAAGCTATGTAGCAAATACCATGTAAGATACTGTATATGTGCTGACAAAATATACAAATTTTATCGATTATCTTGGTATCAACAATCTTGTACAGTTTATTGTCATTTAGATTAAAAAATGTCTCCCTTCCACTGTAATCATGTAATGGTGCCATTAAAAAAAGAAAAATCAGAGTGATGGTGTTTTTTACTTCCTGCTCTCAGAATCATACACTGATATTAAGACAGAGTTTATTCCTCTTTTGATTCTTTTATGTCACAGATCTGCCCGTATGGCTGCATTCATTCACAGTGACATAGAGACAGACAGATTCTTCCACAGTTCACTTCAGTAACTCACAGTACCATGGGACTTTCTTTAAGTGAGCCCATCTCAAAATAGTCGAAGCTCTTCAGTAGTAAGAGTTGCAGCCAGCGTTTCATCTGTCATCGTGTCAGTCTGGAGAGATGATAGATAGACAAGCGTTGCATTCAGATGGAGGGTGTGAAGGCACAGTCTCTCTCTCTCTCTCTCTCTCTCTCTCTCCTCTGTGACTCATTTAGGAGAGGATGATGATGAAAGAAAACAACGTTGAATGGACGGGGCACTGCGAGAGGGTTGAGGTGATAATTCTGCTTCTAACATCCTGCATGTGACAGTTTTATTTGGCATTGGTAAAGTTGAATATCAGTAAAGATATTCTTAAAACAGTCATTGGTGACATATTCTTATTGTCTGCCTAAAACTTTCCAGTATGAACTGTTGTGTGACATCTTCAAGGTCATAAGTTTCATAAATGGCTTGCAGACAGGTGTGGTAAACACTAGGAGGGTTTTTGTCAAACCTTTTTCCATACTTGATTATGTTTCAGGCTAATGTTAAAATGGGTTAATTTCTTTTTCTCTTCAGTTTACAAAGACATTGCTTGGAGAAAGATTGTAAATGTTATTGTTAATTTATTAAAAATAAAAGACTGAAATGTCCTATTTACATCTATTTGGCAGCAAAGGAAGGCAGAATCAAGTCTACTCAGGAATGAGTACGCCTTTCCATTAGAAAGTAGAAGTATTCAAGCTCAGCCTTGTGTCATTTTCACAGTAACAGTGCACGGTTTCACTAAAGATGCTTTACTGAGTTTAGGTTCCTGCTCTGGCTTGGTCGCTTCAGACAGTTTTTTGTTTTCTTTGGAGTATTAAATGTAAAATTTCATCCCAGCCTGAGCTCCAGTGAGCTCTGAGGATGGTATTCACCCAGGATTGCTGCATATTTTTCTCTTTGGCTCTCTCCTGACCAACCTGGGAATTTTTGGCATGTTCCCAGGAGGCTGTAACATCCCTTTTAGTGAGGAATGGCTTCTGTCAAATTACTGTTCTATAAAGGTCAGATTGGTGGAGGGCTGCACTGATAACTGTCTTTCAGATTTTCCTCTCACCAAAAAGAAAAAAGTTTAAAAAATCAACTGGCAATTATCGATGGACTTTATTCATGGCTAAACATTCATTTCAAATCAAGGCCTTTCACCCTTGATGACTTGTGTCCAGTTTAATTTCCTCTCCTTGAATCAGTTCTCCATTTTACAGTTAATATGCCTTTTTTAAGGGATCAAAGAGTAGTGTCCATCTAGCATTTTAACCAGGGCTTTAGGGACCTATCATAATGCCAAGGTGACCACACTTTAAGGGTCAATTGGTCAGGCCACGGGAGGAACAGGGATCAGACCTAAGTTTGAGTGGGCAATCAGATCGGGCAAGACATGCATTGGTTCCAAACTTCTTATATTTCAGAATGATGGAGGGTATCAAATTCTTGGGCACTTTAAGATGCTTTCTTTTATCTGTCCCTAAATCTGCATTTTGACACAATACTGTTTCAGTCTACATGCCTCTATACTTGATTTTCCTGACCTTATGAGTTCGTTTTCATTCTGCCCGTTGAAATATATATCCACTCTGTTTATTTTCCTGATCTAATTTAGATTGGCTCAGACATCAAATGGACATACTTACATGTAAAGTTGAAGTTAGACTAATGATAGTTATGTACTGCTTCTCCTTTCTGAACTGGTTCAAGATTGAGCAATAGGTTGAGGGGATGTTGTATAGAAAACAGAAAAAAAGAAGTGGAAGAAAAGATAAATGAGAACATAAAGAGAAGGAAAACACCTCAAACAAATTTGCTGTTTTGATTATTATTATTGTATGATCTTACAGAAGGTTTAAAACATCCTGGATCCCCATAAATACACAGCAACTATGAAAGATGTATCACATATGTGAAGTGTGGTATAAGAGCAAAAAGGTAAAAATGACATGCATTACATACATTAGAGACTATCCTGGGCTTTAATCCTTGGTATTAAACTTGTAAGCCTGTAAATTTGGTTGACTGACAAGTTGTGGAGAGGATGAGGAGGGAAGATAAAGGGAAACAGGGAGGAGGATGACAGAGCTGAGCCGCTGACAGATGTGGTGAGCTCACTGCTGCTCTGGCCTGGAGATGAAAAAATTAAGAGGATGTCAGTGAACGGTGTTGAATAGAGAATGAGAAGGATGAAGAAACTGTCACTGAAGCCAGGAACCTTCTGTCCCGTACGTCTCAATTTTATTAGTCATTTAAATCAATAAAACAAAAATTCAACGTTTGTTACTTAAAGCCACTAAAAGTGTAAGAATCTGCCGAGCAATATAATTTATGAGTCAAGTACCGCACACTGAAATAGCCTTTGGGCATTTTCATTCATCATTTGTTTAGCCACATAGACATACTGTGATTAAAATGTTTTCCAGGAGAAATCAGGCAAAGAATTCAACAAACAGAAAAAGTAACAATCGACGTAAAAATATTCACAGATAATTCTTTCAACAAGGTTCTCGAGCCCATGCACTGTTAGAATTACAGGCATCCCATTTGGAGTCGTCCGCATCCCTTGTCCACAGACTTGTCTTCAGATTCTCTGAATCTTTTGATGATGACTCTACATGATTAAATATTCAGAGCCTTGTCATTTCAAAGTTGAGAAACATTATTTCGAAATATGTGTTGTTTTACAGATTACTGAACCTCTATCTTTAATTCTGAGGGACTCTCATTAGTTGGAACATGTTCCAACAGTTGTTTCTTTTTAGTGCCATGTACTTTTTCAGCCTTTTGTTGCCTCGTTCCTGATTCTTTTGAGATGTGTTCCTGCCATCAAATTCTAGATGAGCTAATGTTTTTTATGAAGTTAGAGAAGTTTAAAACAGATAAGTCTGCTATGTTCTCATGTGAAAAGAATATAGTTTTAGAAGATTTGCAAACCAATGCATTCTGTTTACATTTATATTACACACGATGGCAAATCTTCCAGATTTTTGGGATTTATGGTCACAAATCAGAAACAGAAACAAGAAGAACTCCATAGTGTGTATCTTGCAACTATTTTAAGGACTGGGAGCTGTGTTTTGTTAGAATATTTAACATGCTATAGCAGCTCAGAAAAATAGTATCTTCTGATCACGGGCCCAAGTATTTCCATTCATTTCAGTCTTTTTTTATAGAGTGCCATTTCAGAATAAAAACAAAAACATGTACAACACAATTGTAACATTTTTTTTAAATTTGTAAGTCATTTCACTTGCATATTTTGAAATCATCTTGTAGTGATTTGTGCTTTTACCCAAGAATGTTGGTCGTTTGGACCATTAAAAAAAAAAGCCTGCTCTTAAGATATGTAAAATGTTAAGTTGTGTAAAAGGCAGATTTGTCGAAACATCTACAGTAATAGAAGACGGAAATGAAAGGAAGAACAGAAATCAGTTATCATAGAGAGAACATTTACTTGTCAGCACTGGACTTTTACTTTTGTGAAGACTCACCATGAGTATGAATAACAGGTTTATGTTTCTATGACAACAGTAGTTAAACAGCTTATCCTTGAAGCTCTTTACATCCATGACTCACGTGTTGTAAATTTGCTAAAGAATCCAGATGTGTTTGGCATATGTCATTGAAAGAATGTGGTAAAAAAAATTGTGATTTGAGGTTTCTGTTGTCATTATGAAAAGTTAATTTGCTTTTTTTCATTCCATGACATCTGAACATCTGTATTGCTACCTTAATTCAGTCTTTTGCTTTTACAAGGATGAGGATTGTATGAAGATATTCATTTGCTCAGTGATAAGTTGATGAACTCAGACAATGATTTTAGGAAGGAAAATTAGAGTGGAAAAAATAGAAAAGAATAAATTCTACAATTCATGGGAGTTTTTCTGAGAATGATAAATGTGCTGTGTTCAAATAAGGCCAGACAACCGCTCTTTCTCCTAAGCTAAAGCTGCCCCTACAAAATGAAACCTTTTAGATTGTTACTATGTGACTGCCAGAAAGAAATGATGCTGAGATGTTGGATGAGTCTTTGTTCACTTATGATCATGGTATTCCATAAAAGGAGCTATCAAACACATTCGGTTTGTTCCATAAATCATTGCCAACATTATTCCTTTGAAGTCAGTTTCTGCTGTTATTTTGTTTAAATTGTTTCTCCTCAACAACCAGAAAGAATGGCATATGAACAATATGTTGTTCTCTTACATCAAAGGATACCAAACATATAAGAGGTAAAAAATGTAGGTTTCCCAAGTTCAGCTTTGTCTTGGTGTGCTTGCTTCCTGTTCCAACTACTTTGAAACATTTTACCTGTGAGTAACGAAGGTCATCACAATTATGAGTGAATGGTTTTGTCTCATCTTTCATGGCCCCACTTCCTCCAGCCCCTGGCTGTGTTTTGACATAAACTTGTCCACTGCCAGGGCACATGTTTGGACCTTCGGCCCTTGACTTATGCTTTCTGGCGGAGGGCTCTGCTACGCAGTTGGCTGCTTAAAAGGGTGTGAACCCATGGAGGAGATTCCTGGGCGCTTGAGTCAACAGCAGCTGTGGTTGGTGACGAAAAAAAGCTGTCCAAAGAGCCTTTTACCATCGACTGCCTTTTCAATGTGAAGGGAGCACTCAGGTGAAAGGAGTCAGTGACCATAAAGGACTCACATACACACACACACATGCACACACCTGGGAAAAAAATAGACACATCTGCTCACAGAAACCTGAGAGATAACTCTACATACGCACACTCACCTGGACAAGAAAGACTTTAATCTAGTGCATATGTAACATGCAACAAAAGCACAAATGCATGCATTAAACACACACAAACACTCACAGATGGGAACAACACAGACACCTGGCTGGCACTGAAGAGCTGTTCTGTTTACATACCTCTCCCTCTCTAATCATCCTCCACACAGCCACAAAGCCACCATTAAAACTAGGAAAACAAAAACACAAAAAAGGGGCAACAGGCGGCTTCCATCCTTCTTCCACCCTTCCCACCCTTCCACCTTCCCTCCTTTTCTCCATAGCTTTGTGCCAAATGTTTACCTTCCCTCTTGAAAAGAGAGGGATGTGGACAGACAGGGTGAGAAAAGAAACAAATCTGGCTGAGGGGAAGGGAGCCAAGGCCTTTAAAGTCTGCAACAGAGCCGTGACAAAAGCCTCCTAATCTCGGTGTTGTCTTTCGGCCCCTTTTTCTCCCTACACATCCTGCCAAGTTTGTGTCTGTGTGAGTGTAAAGAAGTAAAAGAGGGGAATGAACTTACATTCACTGTGTGAGCATGAGCTATAGAAGCAAAAGTGCATGTATTTGTTTGAGAGAATAGTAAAATGGCAAGGCGAGACTGTGTGTGTTTGCGTGAGAAGAGATTGTGTATGATAAGGATGTGCACGTGTGCATGTGTATGACAGGAAAGGAATCTTTCCACAGTTGTGCTGACATCACTCAACCATACATGGGACAGTTGGAGGAGGCCCCTTTTTCAAAGGCAACAGCCTGCCTGCCTTCACATGTGGGATGACTGTGTGTTTGTGTGTGTATTAAAGAATATCCAGGTCACCAACCCTCACCTGTTCCTTTCTGACTCACACCCCCTTCATCTCTCTTCCGCTAAAATGCTACTAAACTGCCTTTAGGAGTGTTTTAGTCTGTGTATGTGCAACAGCTTCTCAGTCTCATTCTTTCCACCACCAACAAAAGCAACAGATTTGAACAGGTGTGTTAACTGGAATCACTTACTTTGGGGACATGTGTTTATTTACAGAGTCACTTTTTGGGGGTAATGTTGCTTTTGGGGACAAAAAGAAAGATTTGATAGTCTGAAAATAAGCAGCGGTTATGATATGCCTCTGATTAACAAATGCATGTTGATGTAATGTCCTCTGAATTCACTGAAAGATGTGTGTGTGTGTGACCTCCTTTGAGTCCCTTTTACATCCTGCAGATCTCTATCTGTGGCAGCTGTGGTCCGCAGACTTCACACTCATCAGAAGAATGCATAACTACAGTGGATAAGTAGTGTACAATGCTCGTATGGACTATAGTGCCATCTACAGTTTGATCAATTAAATGTCTAGTTCAGTATTTAATGAATCATGTACAGTAACAGGACAATAGAAATCCCTGTGCTTTGAGTAGAAATTTGAATTTCAACATCCATCTTGAGAAAACTTCAAAATATGGACGAGAGGAGTGGGAATCAATCAGGCCACCCTGTGGTTTGCAGACATCCTGAGAAATAAAAAATATAACAAAGGAAAGTTATTACAAACCTTGTCTTGACCATATGAGGTGACAATTCATTAACTTAATTTGTCATCCCTTAACCCTCTAGCATGCTAACTTTGATCAACTGATCGAGAGGAGTCTCCTGTGTGTTATTTAGGAGTAATATGGGCTCAGTCCTTGTTAACCAGAACAGATGCTTGTTTTATTTGCTGTTGTAAGTCAGACTCAATGCAGGTGCGCGTTGCTCTCTGTGGTTTGCAGCTGATTAAGGAGCGGCTTGACTGAGAGCCAGTACAACTGAGTCAGACACCATGGTTTTTGACTGGTAATGGGTGGATTGTGCCCTTCAGTTTGAGACTGAGTTGTTACCTCTAATGGTGCAGTTTGAATGTCTCAAACTGCACCATTAGAGTGTGAATATTGTACATTGCTGCAGCCTCCCGACCTCACCCCTACCCAGTATCATAGAGGTATTAGAGTCAATGCTGGACTCACTACTCTTCCATAACTTGTTTGGGAGAAAGCTCCTAAAATTATATGCACTGACTGAAATATTAACATCCTGGACAGAAATTATCAAAAATGATCTTTTTCTAGTCTGTGTCTGAGTTCAACCTTAGATATAGGGTGATGAGCTTAGTATTTAGAGGGCTGAATCCTTTCTGCAGAAGGAGGAGCTAGTTCAGGGGGTTCAGGCATCTCTTCAGGATGTCTCCCAGGTGTCTCTCAGATGAGGTATTTTAGGCGTGTCTTACTGAAAGTAGAGTTCGGAGAATACTTAGAATATGTTTATGCATGGATAAATTCATGGCTCAGAAATTACTTCTATTGCACTGTTGTATTTTATGTTAGAAAAATGCATTTAATACCATATTTCTATTGTACAAATTTAAAGTTATTAATTAAAAAGTATTACTTGTTTTACATCCGTGGGTCAGAAATGGAGATATTTTTGTGGGCTACGTATGATAGTCCATCTTGGTTCTAAACCATTTTGGACTGTGTTAAAGCCAAGATGTGTGTATCATCACAGACAGCTTGTATGTGTGAACTGTCAGCAGGTTGTCTTTATCTTTTGAGATTTGGAAAGGTAAAACATACATTTAGTGCAACATAAATGTCTGTCTTCTTTTCCTCTTGTGGCTCCACTCATGACCAATCTAGTAATTGTTGCGGGTCACAAATCAGGGCTCGCCCTGCTCTGAATCACTAAAATGAACAAATTTAAATTAGGTGCTAATCTTTCGTCTTGTGCTAAATTTTAAAAATGACTAAATGTAACAGTAAAAACACAGAATCTATGGATAATTAGTTTATAAAACTCAGATTACAATCATGGTCTGGGGTCAGTGTACAAGTAATGAAATTTAAAAAATACTAGCAAAATATTAAACAGTAAAAGCGATTGGGATCATAGATTATGCCTTGGAGGCTTAAAGAGGAACACTTTTGGTGCACCTCAGAAAGACAAATAGCTCTTGTGTGAAATCATTTACTTCATGTCATGTCTTGCCTAGAGGGGATTACAATTACAACACTGAAGGTATAAGACTGAAATACTGAGTGACAAAGTGTGAAGTCTGGATCAGATTAACAGAGAAGAGAAGCTTTGCTGTCTCTCATACACACACGAACACACACTCACAAGTAAGATGTGGATGGAGAGGCTGAGAGATCGAGGGAGGGGTGGACAATCTGTGGGAACATGCTGCTGAATAATTACCGCTGACATCACAATAGTTTTCTTTTGCTCTCTGAAGTGGCAGAGCTCATTTGTACAGCCTGAAGCCAAGCAGAAGTGTGTGTGAGTATGTTTGATTTAAAGAGAGAGTAACACAGAGAGGAGGATGAAAAAGAAACATAAAATGTTTGTATCTAGACTTCTGTGATATCTAAAGTATTACAAAACGGACACACAAAACACATACTGTTCTGAGGGGATGCCAAGACAGATCACCCAGTGTGTGTCTGTGTTTGTGCATAAGGTAGAGATTATTTTGATTTAGTCTTCTCCCTGTCAACGTGTGACACCATGACAGCTTTGGCTGCCCCAGGGAGCCCTTTTGCTCTAAGTGGACCTTAAAAAACAGGAAACGACTTCAAGTCCCACTGGAGCAAAGAAGAGGATCAGGCCCACTAAAAACCTAACACACACACTCAACTAAGTGCCTGAATATTGCGTGCACAGGCCCAGAACACACACACAGTCACACCTGAGCCCTCTTCAATGGACATTATTCAACACCCTGACAACCAGTGACAATAGAGGTAAAAACGTAGGTCTACAAAGAAAGAATCAACCTGTCTGAACACATCAGGTGTCCTTGCCACCCGCTTCATCGCATGAGCTTTTCCTTTCTGGGATGACTTCAGGTGATATCATGTTTCTATATGGATACACTTCTCTTTGTCTGCACTTGCAGCTGTTTTGTAACTGTTTTTAAGGGTGAAATAACAAGTCATTACATATATATACTGAAGTTATATCCGGCAGGGCAAAAATGTGGAAACCACTGCTAAGGGAAGTTAAATGCATAGCTTCAAACAGGACTTGTTAGTGTTATGGCAGCCTTTGCCTGTCAGCCTTTAAGCCTAGTCTTGTAAAAGCCAGCAAACGGAGGTATTCTTTTGTGTACAACATAATCCCAGTTTATCTTTGTAAATTGGACAGGTGCTGGTTCAGCACAGTGAGCGTCACGTCAGAATGAGCCTTTGGCTAAAACCCTAGAAGGCTTTGTGGTTTCAAAGCCTTACAATGTTTCTCCGCTGGATAACTGAAAACAATTCTTATGGATAACCTAACCTTTCACTACATAACAGCCACCAACATAGAACTCAATGTAGCAGAATTTCAGTAGGATGTCTGCAGAAACAGAAAGACAACACTAACTGTTTATGGCCATGTGGGTCTGACTTTTCTGATAAAAAGAAAGACTTAAATAATTTCTTTAGAATCAGTTTATTTGATCCGTATATTTAACAAAATTTGTTAAATCATCAATATACAGTATGTAACAGGACATATTTGAGTCAAGCTGGATACATTTAATTGTACATGTAGATAAAAGGTTGTTAAAACCAACACACAAACTGGCTGGTGACTTGTTTTAGATTAAGAGAATCTATAGAGACATCTACAGAAATGTCAGTGACAAGGTGTACTTCCTATAGAGGCTTCATGCAATCAATGAGAGTGTTTGCATGTGTTAAGGAGGAGGGAAGACCAGGGAAGACATGGAGTGTCTGAAGGAGGATTGAGGTTTGAAGATGGGAGAAGTCCATACAGAACTCTGGTTGAATGATGCCTCCGGGGTCAAAGGTGCTCCTTGAAAACGACTAAAACAGGAGAGGAAAACAGTTACAATATTCAAATAAGCAACATGTTTGAGGATGTCTTTTAACTGAAGCCTCCAAAAAAAAAAGAAGAGAGTCAGACATGTGTCTAAATATAGTCCATGACAAGGAAGCCATGTGCAAAAATCAACAAGAAATCAATTCCTTTTTTTCTCTGTACATGTTTCTTAGGAAACAGAACCATAAATGACTAACATAATCTAGTTACTAGTAACTACTTCAAGAGCCCAACGAAATAAAAGTTATCAAAATTTACGGCTGATGTTGATAACCCTCACAAATAGCTTTACTTTTATCAGTTATTCTAATATTCCAATTTTGAGAAGAATAAACTATGGAATTGTGAGTTATCCTTTAAATGTAGCTGAGCTACGAGTAAAAAAAAAAAGAAGAAGCTCACAACTACATAAAAGCATGCTTGCATCTTGTCAGCCCATGATGAAAGACGTTGCTCCCAGAAAATATGGTGGAGTTGAAATAAACAAATAAGAGACGTATAATTAAGAATCCATCTGCAATGACAGTAATTTATCAACCTGACTCTGGCTGAGCGTGCAGAGTGGGCAGCTGGCATGTTTTGGTTGGACGACCTGTGAGCCATTATGCCTGGAAAGAAGGAGAAAAATGAATTAAACAAATGAAAACACGAAATGAAAGCACGGTCAATGCTTCACAGCAATAACACAGCTTAAAAT
Organism: Leuresthes tenuis; assembly: GCF_036924035.1. Classification (NCBI taxonomy): domain Eukaryota; kingdom Metazoa; phylum Chordata; class Actinopteri; order Atheriniformes; family Atherinopsidae; genus Leuresthes; species Leuresthes tenuis. The sequence continues at coordinate 8,682,227 of NW_027325365.1, read as the reverse complement.
GGTTTCAACATGTATGATAGACATTTGCAACATTATAGGCTTATGTGTTTGTTCTGCCCCGACATGAGCTTAATGTCAGTGTCGTTTGGAAAACTCTCCAGGAGAACAAGACAAATGGTTGAGTCATCCTCTCTCCAAACTTACGCAGAGGTTGCTACCAAACATGGCAAAACACCTACAGCCTGTGCACACAGCTCTGCTGCTGTTAGCTCCAGTGTAAATGGCATATATCATCATTTTTCGGAGTAACCTTCAGATAGATGTAAAGCATCTAAAATAGCCAACAGTCTAATGCTGGTCAAATATTTTCATTTGCAACGAACACATATTTACATACAGTAACACAGATAATAATAATATCTACACCGCCCGACAGACAGAGCACCTCTAGTGTTGTCACACGCCTCATTTGTTCCTCACAACATGGGACTGAGAAGCTTAACTCTTAAGCTTATCAAAAGACAACTTTTGTAATGGTTTAATAACTATTGATGGTGATGGTGAACTACTGCCTGTGTAATCCTCAAACTGTCAACAAAGATTAAAACAGGTGATTTTCCGAAGAACATTTGGTGCTCGCGTTCATTCAACAGAGTTGGTGTCTGAATCTGCAGCCCAGTCTACACAAAAATGTGTAACATGTAGGTTTGTCCACATGTCCAAAGCATCGAAAGAGTCACCATAAAAACCCAGATGGTCACAATGTTTGTCTTAGGGTTTGTGGGCTTTGGTTTACATGTTTTTTCTTGCCTTTTAGTCTCTTGGTTTCACATGTTAACTAAAATTTTCTGATTACCAGTGCTTTGGTTTTTGTTCAATGCTCTGGTTTAGTTATTCTTAGCACCTTGGTTCAGTTCTGGTATTTTGTTTGAGCTTTATTCTATGTGAATTCCGCCTTAGGTTTCAGTCCTTAGAGTTTGGATTCTGTTTGTGTACGGTTTACCTTTTGTTTCTTGCTCCCGAGTTTAGTGTCTCATGGGTTTAACTGTTTGTATCTGTGTTCATGTCCGAAACACCTGTTTAGTTTCTAGTTGTTTTCAGTGTTTCACTCACCTGCTGTCACTCAACTCATCATCCCTCCCAGTATATATAGCTCTCTGGTTCTCTTAGTGTTTGCCAGTTTGTTGTTGTCTCAACCTCTTAGCGCTTTGCTTTTCTGCATTTGGGTCCACCTCCTTCTCTTTGACCATGGATCCCAACAGCTTGTTGTTTTATACAGTATATGGCAGCACTGAGACAATGTGATTCTAGTCTGTAACCATGTATCTATCAACATTTATTGTGAGTTTCATGTTTCAACAAAACACACGTCTATTGTTGCTGGTAGCATCTGACTCAGACAACACTCATTTCTTAAAACCAAAAAAGAAAAGGAGCAGAGCATTTACCCATTCGTCCGTCTTGTGGAGGCTTGAGAATTGACAGTCTAGGTGCAGAGCTAGGCTGAAACACAACAACACACAGGACAAAAAAAAAGCTTCTTACCTCAATACTTTTAATTCCTCGTGCACCGAATTCTTAAAGCAAATATCAGGATGTTGTAAATCCTTAACAGATCTCTTTCAAAACAAAAAGTGGGTGAAAGAATGGCACTCACTTTCCTGAAAAGACTCCTTTCTTCCACGTCCATGTTTTCAGGGCTGCCAGACAGGAAGGCACACTTCATTAGCTCTGTTGGGTTCAGCTGGCTGAACAGAGGTGCCTGAACAGTTTCCTTTTTTTCCACAACGTCTACTCAACAGCAACATTTATTCTTTTTAAAGTGAAATCCTGAAACTTGAACTTTGATTACTGAAACTCCCCATATAATTTGATGTCACATGAAGCGCTAAATGACATGATATGTAAATTATAAATTCTAAAAAAAAATCATGAAGCCAGATAATCTGTACAGAGAAATGTTCAAATGTTTCATTCGTTTATGTTTTCCACAAAGATTGTGACCCTATATGTATATTATAGCTTTACTTTGATTGGAAAACATAATTTTGTCTAAAATTTGAGATAAAACAAACAGCTGTTGGATCTTTTCAAAATAATCATAAATTCTAGTGCACCCAAATAAACGAGAAATGTAGTGATACCAACTTCCTGATACAGATAGGCCTCTTCAGTCTGATTTGACTGGCAGTAACCATTTATTAGTGACTAAATTAACAGTTAAGGCCCCTTTTTTCCCTTTTCAAATAAAAGCTGAATTGGCCCTGCAGCAATTGGGGTTTGCAACTGATATCCATCATTTTTTTCTGCTTTTTCTCAGTGTAAGCATTTAAAGTCTCATTGAATAAAACAACATCTAGACTATTTAATTCAGGTTCCCAATCAATCCTCAGTCAGTGGATAAGAAACTCAACAGGGATTCTTACCAAAACCCAAGCAAATAAAAGCTTTTTCAGCTGTGCGTCTGTGTGGACAGCCACAGGGCAGGGCAAATCTAAACAACAGCTAAAGCTAACATTAAACATTGTTGATGGAATAAAAATGTCTTGTTTTTCCTTTTTTCATAGTGAAATAGCCCCTATTTTCTCAGAGAAGAGAGGGCTGAAGAGAGTGCAAAGACAGACAGAGAGGGGGGATTAATGACAAGAAGAGGAAGACAGATGATACTCACATACAGGTGACTGAGGAGTGTCGTGAGAAGGAAACTGGGGAGTTATACGGAATCTGTAGGACTACAGGCAAACACCATACAGCAACACATTAAAATATACCATAAACCATTACTGACAAGAGATAAATGGTTATGAAGTAGATGTATACATCTTAAAAAAACATGGAGTCAGGCCAAAAGACATCAGGGTTTATGTTTTCCGAGGGTGGATGTTAGCTTTCCCTTCTTTTCTGAAAGTCACCCAACCCCCATTTAAGTAAGTCAGTCATAACAATGTATTCTAATAATAGCGTGAACATTCTTGTTTCATCATTATGACTGGATAATTGCACTGATGAATTAAATCTAAGAAACATGTAATGAACAGACAATGTATATGATACATTAACTATAATTTGCTTGCACAGTATAGCATTCAAACCGTACAATTTCTTGTGAATGGCATTTTAAGATAGTTCAAATTATTTGGATGCAATAAAAATCAGCTGTGTTTGAGACTGTTTACCAGGTTTATGCCCATGTGGAGTATGGGAATTGCGGCTGATCTGAGACACAGTTGACGCCTTGGCACTGTGTGAGAGTAATAAGTAAGATTAAACAGTTCCAACAAAACAGTGTTCACAGCCATACAGTTCCTCTCTTAAATCCAACAAAGGGACACTGGTAGAGGCTACTCTAAATAAAGCATGCAAATGTTAAAAAAGTGATGTCACTTGATCAAGCCAAGTGAGGAGGAGATGAGTTAAGTTTCAAAGGTAAAAAGTTGAAAATGTAGCATTTTAACAACATTTGAAGCTGATCTTTTGAAGTATCTTTGTATAAAAAATGTAAGAGTATAAAAGAAAGGAAACGAGAACACTCTAAAAGATATTAAGTTCTCAGAACTTGATTAAAGTAGCCAAAAGGAGAGGAGATTCTAAGTATTGACCGATGTTTGTGAAATCTAGTTACATCTGCGGCATTTTAAAGCATTAAAGGAACTGTTTTATGAAAAAAAAACAGAGATTTGTTTTTAGTGGCTTAATCAGTGTCCAAAGCACTAATTTGTTTCTTTTGCTCGCTAAACTGTTCATGTTTAAAGAAATTTTGATCGAGGTGCCCAGGTTCTACGTTCTACTTTCCTATTTTGTATTTCAAAGACAGCTGCTTCAGTATTTTGGGGTAATGATGTGGAGGTTGATGAAGCAACCTACATGTAAACCATAACATCTATCTAAATGCTTCTTAAGATGATGATGAGTCGTTTTTTCCCTTCAATCCAGAGCTGAAACGGGACTATAAAAAGTCTTGTGTAAATATAACTGTTGTGTTATTTTAGCCCCCTTAATGAATTCAGCTCTGACTGTAACAGGCCAGGCATAATGTGTCAGGAGTGACATCTAGTGAGAGTTGAAGATAAAACAGCCATACTGTTCAAATACGCCTTTATACTGTATTTATGACAAAATACAAAAGGAAAAAAAACCCGACACATACCCAAACATTTGTTGGCCAAGAGCAAGGAAAATAATGATAAAAAGATTTCTCAGGCTAGTTTAATTTGTGAAAGTCTGACAGGGAGGGTAAATATCAGCATGCATCATGGCTACATATTCAATCACAGTAATAAATAAATACTCAGTGATGCACCTCTGATGCTGAAGAGAGTTTTCCAGCTGACTTATGTAGGCGCCCTGTTCACTCAGGTTCCTTTTAAGGAGAAAAAAAATGGACCCAACTTGTTATGAGCTCCAGTTTAGAAAGATGTACTGCGTGTGAATGTGTTCTAAACGCATGGATTTCACTCACCTCTTCATCTGCTGCATTTCTTGCTTCATCTTGACTAATATGTCTTCTAGTTTATCATTCTGTAATAAAGAAAAAATGTACTAAGGCTGACTTTAACGTAGCATCAGAAACATTAATGTGTATTTTTGTAGAGGCGAAGAGTAATTAAAACATAATCATGAGAGCTTGAATAAGGGCAACTGGACTTCTTCTCTAATTGAATTCAAGGTTTTCTCTACAAAAAGACCAGGAGAAACTCATCCATGCATTGATCTCCAGTAGACTCGATTACTGTAATGGTCTTTCAACTGGACTTCCCAAAAAGAGCATTAAACATCTGCAGCTCATCCAGAACGCTGCTGGTAGAGTTTTAACCAGGACTAAGAGATCTGAACACATCACACCAGTTTTAAAATCTTTACACTTCCAGACAGTCACAGAATAGATTCTAAAAGTTTACAGATGGTTGGTTTACAAATCCTAGAAAGGTTTAGGCCCAAAATACATCTGTGATATGTTCAGAGAATATAAACCCAGCAGAGCTCTTAGATGCAAGGACTCAGGTCAGCTGGTCCAGTCCAGAGTCCAGACTAAACATGGAGAAGCAGCATTTAGCTGTTATGCTGCAAACAAGTGGAACAAACTGCCAGTGGAGATTAAAATGTAGACATTTTTAAATCCAGGTTAAAAACATTTATTTTCTCATGTGTCTATGCATGAAATCTGCACAGTATATTTTAACTTATCTAGACTGTTGCTTGCTTTAATTAATTAAAATTATTTTATTTCTTTCAATTTATATTCTTTTACATATTTTTAATGCTTTTTCTACTCCCCTCTGCAATACCTTTATTTTTATGTAAAGCACTTTGAATTGTTTTGTACATGAAATGTGCTATACAAATCATTTTGACTTTGACTTAGATCTTGGATCTTGTAGACGTTTCACTTTTCATCCGAAAGGCTTCTCCAGTTCTGAACTAGAATCAGCTTATAAGCAGAGAGGGTTGCAACAGTCACACGTGTCACTGAACACCCTGACCAACGTGTCGTTTGAGTCACTGGCTCTTATGATTACCATGACCTGGATGACTGAGAATCTTCATCAACGATTAAAACATACTATAAGAGAAGTTGGTGGATCGGGTCTTTCAGGTTTTAAAATGACAAAATATACTTTATAACAACACTAAAATTCAAAAGAATATCACAAACACTAAAAAAGCATCCGTTTCATTCAAAATAAATGCCCCTAACCCTTTGCTGATAGTGCGTCAACAGCCTCTTTTGATGTCTTGCCTGGAACATTATAACCTGCAGAGAGGTAGAAGAGAGGTGACACCGTGCTCGTATGTAAAGTCTGTGCTGCAAAACAGACAGCTGATACTGAGCATCGCTACTGAGACTCAGAACAACAAATTCAAATACTGATAACAGAGAACAATATGGCGTTGTAAGATGCGACAGCTATTTTCAGAGCTATCGAATGACTATTATCAATTCTTATAGATGCGAGTGAAGAAGGTGAACTAACTTTGCTGATTTCTGCTAAGTGTTTTGTTGCAACAACGTTGATGTCAGAGAACAAGGCCTTCACATCAGAGCTGCTCTGAAACAAAGACATTGCAAAAAAGCAGGATTTTGAAATGACAATGGCCTGCTCTTTTACGTTATTATATGTAAAGTTGTTTCATGAGAAATCTGACGTGGGAAAAAAAGGTGCTTACTTTGTCAGAGAGTGGGGATACTTGACATCGGGAGCTGCATATCAAACATTCGTCTTGGTTGCCTGAAGGACAGATTGCAAGTACTGTATATACTGACAAAAAGTAATTTTGTCTTCTAAGTGGAAGAAATGCTTAGGCTGATTCCAATACATTAACTGAAAAAAGTACTTCCAAAAGCGTTTCTGTCTGAGAGCCAACATTAATTATTAACCCGCTTCGCCTTGTAACCCACAGCAAGTGGACTTTAAATGAGAGGGGACCCATCAGGAGCTGACCTGTGACTTACGAATATGATCAGTGGTTCCCAAAGTGGGACCAAGGGACCATTAGGAGTATTTCTATTCCCCCCTTGACCAGTATTGAATGTTGTAATTTCATTCATATTTAATTTGAGGCCATAACATGAGCCACATAGTAAAACTGACTTTCAATTTAACTCCCCTGTGACATGTAAATATGGCAGTTTCAGAGCTACTGAAGGTACAACTGAGCAATCAGGTTTGCAATATCACTGTTTGCCCAACAGATGTCCCTGTTTGATAGCGCTGCTGGAGCACAGCAGTGTTGCAGATGGTGTTCATAAATATATGCGTACACTAGTTAGTGGGTTGATTGCGTCTCTATAAAGACAGTTTTCTACCTTTCTGATAACAGACACTACATATGACGTGGCCACAGGTGGTCACAGCCAGTTTGCGGTCAGTGCTGGGGGAAACAAAGCAGGAATTGCAGCAGACCCAGTAAGACATTGGAAGACCTGCAAGTAGATAAAATTAGCATTAAGTTTACTAGCTAATTACCAATAATACTACGTTTTGTTGTGGTCATAAATTTAAGGAAGGGATATTTCAGTCGCCACTTCTATACACCGTGGTGCTTAAAATATTTGCCAATATTATTCTTTTCATTTAGTGTTTGCAGTAGTTTTTAATATACGGGAAACCGTTGTTTACAATGAAGTGGCAACGATCGCATTACCTGTGGTTTCCCGTTGTTGGCGAAGCTAAATGCTAACTTAGCATAAACTCGTTTAAACCACCGAGGTATCCGAGGTGGTTACGTGTAGATTTAGCGATGTTTTTAAATAGATAACCTTATCTTAACTTCAATCTTTAGATGATTATTAGTTTATGATCTAAAGTGTTGCTGAAACCGTCATATCAGCTATTACAGACTTCCTGTTGCGAATTCATTTTAAACTAACACGTAGCGACGTCAGAATGTTACGTACTGATAGATGCTAACATTTAAAGCAATTAGCTTAATACAAGCATGTGCAGCTATGACATTGGATCTGCCAGATTAAAGTAGGGTACAAACGTGCTCTTCAAGCAACCAGCTTCATGCCAGGTAAGTACGGTAATAAATGAAGTGATACCACGCATAATAGAAAGTAACAACAAAAAAATATATATATTTCTATGTAGTTTTGTTTTCTGTTACCGTAGTTGTATAGTACAATTTGGGGTTTTGCAGTAATTAGCATATTTGATTTAATAGTAATGGCGTTATGAGGCTGTATTATACAAAAACAACATATGGTCAGGTGAAAAAGAAATTATACATTAGAAACATTAAAAACACGTAGGAATTAAGAGGGTAAGTGTCAGCCAGCTGCTGCTAATCAGATGCTCTTGATTACTTGATCATGGATAAGTGTGAAAACAGACGTCTTTTCAGTTTGCTGGTCTGGTGGATTCAGATGTATTTTAAGATAAGGAGGAGAGACATCAGCAGTGGGAAACAATTGTTACTGGCAGTCATGCTGTGAAGGGTTATATGGTCATATAAGGCCAAATAATTTTTAATCATTCTTCAGTGAGAATGATTATTCACCAATGGAAATCATCTGGGGCAGTTGACAGTCATCCAAGGAATGGGTGTCCCAGCAAGTTCACCTCAAGGTTAGACTTGTACACAGCCCAGAGACACCGCAAAACACCCAGGAGCTGCATCTCAGACTCTACAGGCCACGGTTAGCATGTTAAATGTTAAAATTCATGACAGTACAATTAGAAAAAGACTAAACAAGTAAGGCTTGTTTGGAAGGGTTCCCAGTAAAAAGCCTCTTTTCTCAAAGGAATGTGTCACACAAAACGTATGGAACAATGTCCTGTAAACAAACAAGAGCAAAGTTGAAATATATTAACTGTAAAGGATGTCACCATGTTTGGAGAAAAACCAAAGACATCATTATCAACACAAACGCCTCATACCAAATGCCAGGCAAAGTTGTGGAGGTTTGATGATTTGAGCTTGTTTTGCAACCATAGAACCTGGGCAGCTTGCAGTCATTGAGTTGACCATGAACTCCTCTGGATACCAAAGTATTCCAGAGTCAAATGTGAGGCCATCTGTCTGACAGCTGAAGCCAGGCTGAAACTGAGTCAAAGTATAGACCTCTAACTGATTGAAATGTTGTGGTTGATTAGCCAATCAGAGTGGTGGATTAGCCAATGCCTGCTAACTTAAGAGAAATTGTCGGAAAAAAGAGTGGGCCAAAATCCCTCCACAGTGATAATGAACTGATGTCATACAGGAAATTAGTGCTTTTAACTAAATAGAATTCATGCAATGAATCATGGGGTGTACTTAGTTTTTCACACACTTTTTGGCCTGGCTTTTGACACAGTGCAATATAGCATGTGATGTTGTTCATCTGACACTGTATTTACTTAATTTGAAAACCCGGTAAAAGTTTGTCAATCTTAGAATTAAAAAAGGGTGTACTTTCTTATTGACATATCGGTATTAACTTTTTTTTTTTTATATAACAACAACGAAGAAAGACAGCGGAGTAATCAAATGTAGTTTTGGCAACACTGTCCACAATATTCAGAAACAGCTGTTAGTTTGTCAAACCTTTGCATATATTTTTCAGACTTCATCATTCTACCACCTCATTTATTGTTTGGCAAAAACAGGTGTTTTCATTTGGCTATATGACATTTTCATTGCAGTTTACAAAAAGGTTGGCTTTTGCACAGGTGTGGACAGGACGTGCTAAGAATAAACTATGAGTTACGCCTTTGACAGATGAGAGCTCAGATTCACACCAGTTTTTTGGCGATGAAGAAGTCTTTGAGTCGTTTCATCTGCCAGAAACCAACAGAGAGCAGTATGGAGGTCTGTACCACAGCCCACCACAACACCTTGTTGTTGGTCTCTTCACTGATCTGACGAAACACGTCCTCCTTCTCCTGAATGACGGCATGTAACAGAGGAAAGAGACATGAAGTTGTTGAAAGGTGATGCACTGTAAATTCACAGTTCGGTAACGTTAGACAAAGTCTCATGTTGTAAGATTGAATTTGACCTGTAATGAATGGTGTTCTGCTTTAGCTGTGGCATGCTAAAACTAAGGCTGGCAGCATCCATCCTTTTTTGATGTTCTGTGATGCACTGCTGTCTGTCAAATGATGTGATTGTTAAGTCAAGTTTAGACGAGGCTGCAAAATTTACCCTCTGGTACTCCTGCTGCCTGATGATGTGCAACATCTGACCTATGAGGTGACTGAGACTGTCCTCAAGAGTCTTCAAGTGGTCTTTGGTCTTGTCAGCATTGGAACCAGTTGCATGCTCTCCCATTTGAACGTCCAAATGTAGCTTCTGTAAAACAAATTGGAGGAAATTTAGCAAACATTATCAATGTTGTATATGTATGGATTGTTTTTCTGCGTGTCTTACCAGCTTTTCTCCAGCAAAGACAGAAAACCTTGTGGAGTTTGTTTGGAAACACAGGTAGTGCTGACCAGAGGCATGAGATGTGAAGGTGAATTTAGCAAATTTTCCAAAACGTTTGGACATCACTATCTGTAGAGAAGAAAAGACAGTTTTTTTTTTTTTGTTTGTTTTTTCTCATTGACTAATACCTCAGAAGTGGAAGCGAAAATAATAAACCAATCCTTGGTATCTGCTTATTTATTATGTTGGTTGTGTCCATTGGTTTCCATTTAGTTATAGGCTTTTCTGATTTAATTTGACCACATCAGTGGACAAAAAGCTGGCTGTCTGGGACAATATTGCAACACGAAAGAATAAACTGAGACAGAAATCTAAGCTTACTGTAGATTGATGATGTTTATGTGAATCAAAGTGGTTAATTAGTAACACTGTTGAATTTATTATGCCAAGTTTTTGGTTTGGATTCTTCAACAAGCTGGCTTCTGATTTAATTTAGCATCAAACACGTTTGAGTGATCCTTTGTGTGGTGATAAACCTCGCCTATGAGTGCAGTACCTCCTGCATTGGATCTCTGACTGTCGCAGTGACACCAAGGTGAGGAGAGTTGCTGACTTTTGTCTTCAGGTTCCAAGGCTCCAACAGGAAGTTAGCTGAAGGTAAGAGACACGTGCAGACATTAGCCGGGTTCCCTTTGCAAGGTTTAAAATGGAAAAATTCTCCACTAACTAGCAAAAAAGCTTGTACACCTACTTGCGGTGGTTTTTGCAGGTTATGGAGAAGACTTGATGCTGATTTGAGGCAATGAAAATAATAACTGAGCTTTAAACGCACTTCTGATGTCCTGTAAAATATGATACAATAATTCCTGAAGAAGAGCTCTCTCCATTGCCCTGTGATGGATGTCTGCAATGTTTTTTTTTTTGTGTTTTTACCTCGGCAGGGTTATTTTCACAACTACTTTTATTAAGTTTTAACCTCTAGCACCGTAACCTGTATTGCCACACAGCCTTGCTTTTTTATTCTTAAACAGTTAATGGAAATATGCCTCATATGACTCATGTTTCTGTTTTGCTGCATTTCAGAAGATTACATCATATTTGATTTGTAATTGAATGAATATACTATAACATACACAGCTGTGGTATAAACCATTAGCTTGACACATTTGCAAGTAGCATCTTGGCGTGGTAAAGATACTATGATAATATGCTTAGAATAAATTAGATAACTTGATATACATTTGGATCGAGTTTCCGGAAACGTGTGTGAGTACAGTAAGCAGATCATACAGTGCATGGAGGGTTCTTTGCATTTCTTTGGTAATTGGTTATTGTTGAAGGGCAGAACAAATAATTTTTTACAAGCCAAGCTTTCCATGTAATACAATTCTGTCCCAAAAGTTAATCTACCTTACATGGCAATTCACAATAAATGACAATTTGCATACACATTTGAAATCTGACTCATTTTTTGCTGCAGTTGAGAACATAAACGACACTCTGGAGGACTCTTCCATGTCACCAACTCACCTGTCACCAGTGTGTTCTCAGGAATCTCCTCAATGATGCATTTTTCTTCTTGCTCTCCAAGATCAAAATACATAGCTGCTGCCAACATTAGGTAACACTGGAGAAAAAAGCCAGTGCCTTGCAAACCCATTTTAGGTCAACTACGAACGATTAGATTGTAATACACCAAATGTTTGGCCTTTAGTTTCAGTAGATTTTTGTAGATCTGCAAATTCTAACTCGCGTTTCAGATGTCTTTCATCAGAAAACATCCATGCCCCGTAGCATGTATTTAAAGTGGGAGGCTGTAAGGGGGACAGTTGGAGTGTGAGAAACTCACAGATGCTTCTTTATGGGACGAGACATTCTGGTTGTTTTGTGACTGGTTGACCTGTGGGCCAATAACAAAGGTGTTAAAGAGACACTGCACCAATGAGTAAACATCCAGCTGCTCCTTTCCAAAGTTGATGTTGTATTTTATTTTGGGGGCTATTATTGAGTTCGGAATAAGCATCAAGACCCTCTTTACACAAATATTTATCGGCACAGATATTGAGTATGTCCCTGGGATCGACATGATCCCATCAAATGCCTGCTCTGCTAAACTTAACTAAAGTGAAGCAGCAAAGCCAGCAATGTTTTCATTGTCTTTATGGTTGTTGGCTGGTGCTTGAGCTGGACTGTATGCAAAAAGTGTCCTCATATTAGTGGAATTTGAGTGGGAAATGTTATCTAAAGCATCGCACATCATAGCTGCCACATGTTCACCAAAGAAGTAGCTGCTGAAAATGTAAACTCCTCCGCACACAATGAACCCTTCTTATGTTCAGCATCTGCAAAAGTCTGAAGTGAGCCTGCTTTCCGTCTCCACCCACACTTCAGTTGTGTAACAGAAATATCAACAGTAAATTAATACCATGTTTAATCTATCATTCACACAGTTGATAAAGTTTTTAATGACTATGAATTGATATTGTGTCAGAAATAAATTATTTATTCTAGAATAACTTAACTTAGTGTTTTTCTCAGTCAATACATTCTATTCTGCCATTGCGAACATTTTTGCAATAAACATATATATATGTGTGTGTGTGTGTATTTCCCTGTTAAAATAACACTAGAATATTTGGCAGTGTATTTGCTCTTTGGCTTTACCTGCAGTTGGGGGATGCCACACCACTGTCTCAGTGTGAGCCCAGCAAATACAGACATACTCATGAATTTTTTGCCATGTTTAGGAGGCTAAAAAGACACCATCGAGTGAAAAGGTGTGGTGCAGAGCTGGAAACCAAAGTCACAAACTGCGGTATCTAAGCACCTGAGCGCTCCAGTTCAGTTTCAGGCCCGGAAATGTGCAAAACACAGGTCAGTTCACCTCAGAACGAGTCAGAAGCGCTCAGTTTTAAGGCTCAAAAACTTATCCAGTGTTGCTTTAAAAGATTATTGTTGTCTTCAATTTGCCCCAAAATCTATTCTGAAAACTAGATAGTCTTTAGTAGCGGTTTTGATCAGTATATAGGATTTATGCTTTACTGCCTGCGTGTGCTGCAATGGATTTCACAGCATCAAGTCAGCTCTTTCAGTTTGAATTGAATTTCACATTTAAATAGCAGGGAAGCACATTTACCTTTTTTGTAACCAACACTTCCTCAGGGTGAATCCTGTCTGCAACATGATTTCAGGTCATTCGGTTCATATTTGTTCTCTTCTCTCTCGGTTTGGTCCTGCAGCCCTGATGTTTGATGTTATGTTGTCAGGTCAAATGTAAGTAACCCAGATTTAAAAGTGACACATAGCATTGAGCAGAGGGACGCTAACTTTGACTGTCGTAGAGCTAAATCATACTGAAGAAACTATACTCAATAAACTCACAATCCCATGTTATATATATTCACATTTTATTTGACCTGTACAGAAAACATACATTTTTAATTTTTTTGTTTTGTTTTTTTGTTTTTACAAAACTGTATTTTCACTTCTTAGACATATATCTATATAACATGTAGGAATACTAGTTATTACTTTCAGATTTCATATATACTGTACATCACAGGTTAAAATCCTGTCAATAAATATATTCTTTTTCTTCAGGAAAACAACCACAATATGTCTGTAAACATCTTTTATATGCAACATTGTTTAGGAAACCTTTCTGTTGGAAATATTTTCCCATCAAACTGTTGGGTAATTATGTTCTTACCCCCAATCTGAAATTATTGGACTTTAAATGTATAATTTCACATTAAATCTGTGATCTTTAAAGTGTCAAATCAAACCCAATTTGAGTGCAATAATGGGATTTGTTTGTTTAAAACCACATTGTCATATCCCCAGTCCTTTTGGTAAGATGCCAAAACTAAAGAGATGTCTAATAGCTTTTTTTTTTTTGTCAAACTACACCTTTTTAGCACTATCACATCTATCAAAGTGATTTGAGGAGGATTTTCTGCAGTCACTCTCTCCCTAATTAACAAATAATCGGTATACTACACATTTCCACCGAAACAGGCTTTGCCAGGGAAAAGGAATCTAGTTTTACGCCTATACTTCAGGTAAATATCTAGCAGATCTTTTATTGTTGCTTGTCCGTCTTCGTCCCTTCCTCCCTTTTTTGCATTTCTTCTCTTTCTTCTTTCTCCTCTCCTTTCTCTCTTTATTCTTCCTCCTATTCTGGCTTAGTCATAAACAGTTGTCTGGGAAGCACTTCCTGTCTTCCTCCAGCAGGGGGCAGGCCACTCCATTGTTGGCAGGGTGCATTATGACGTAGCGTGTGCGGTGCTGCACACCTGAGTCTCCACACTTGCCTTTGCACAAGCCCCATGGAGACCATGCTGACACTTCACAATCCAGAGGAGTATCTGCAAACAGAAGAGTTTGAGAATCATGATAATCACATAACATTTAAGTCTGGAATGTTACTTTCTGTTATCTCCCTTTCTAAATACAACATACTGTGTTTGTGATTGGGAAATTTGTGATCAGGTTTTTGTTTCCTTTTATGACTTTAGATATACAGAAACGGCACATGTTATGATAGGGGGAACCATTGCTCCTGCACCAGTTATTTGTCTTTAAAAGAAGCAAATAAAAAAATTATAGGGACTTACAGTAAATTTTGGGTTGTGCAGTAAAGCCTCTTGTTCTAAATTCTTGGCAGTGGTTGGGCTTCTGGAGTTACTTCAGATTTTATTTAACCTTCATTAATTCTGTGAGTTTCTGCTGACTGTGCTTGCTGTTTGTCAGGAAAACTCTGCCTCACAGAACAATAAGTAAGGGTTTTATCCTCTACTTAAATTGCAGTGAATGGAAAAGTGCAGGTTTCTTTGCCATTTCTTTCAGTTATCTTAATTACAGTTATAATAATTTGAGTCTTTAGCTCTTTTTTTATGCTTTCACTCTCCCTTTCACCTACATCATGAACTTGTTCAACTACATTAGGAAACTGAGCTGTGAGTACAGCTGATATGAATCACAGTTGTGGGACAAAAAGTAGAAAAGCAGAAGGATCAGAGGTGGTACGGAAGCTGCATGGATGGAGGGATTGAGTACGAATCAAGTCAAGGCTGATTTTGACATCTTCCTTCATTCTGTATGTCCAACAGACACTCAACAGGAGTGTTGAGTTGGTAAAATGTTGTAAGAAGCAAAGCTGTTCTTTACCAGGGCTGTGTTTCATATATAAAATTAACAGTGAGCAATTGCTAATCTTTGAGGAAAGCTTTTACAGTGGCTCTGGGGAGAGGACATAGAAGATATGAATTAAAAGGGTAAACAGATGGAGGGGCAGGATGGAGCATTGGGAGCAGGGCAGGAAACCCCAACAGATTGTTGGCCACTCTGTGTTGTTTGTTGATGGGTAGTCAAGGAAACGGGCTTGTATTTTGTGACGCTGACTCAAAGCTTTATGGTTACACTCATCTCTGAATCTGATTACCGCACTGTTTGCTCCTTTGCCAGGTTGACATGGTGTCTGGTCCTTTTTCCTTAAAAAAAACTTTCCTAGTCAAGTCGTCTGTTTAGAGTTTTGTGGTGCTTTTAGAAAATGTCATTTTTCTCTTTCTGTCAACAAAAGTCATACAGAAAGACTGTCTTGACTGCTGTGTTATTGGCCTAAGTTGGAGCTTGAGATGCCCTTTGTATTTTTCCTTTACTATCTTGTTGTGCTTGTTGTCTGACTTTTTATTATTGCCACTAATCAGCAAGACAGGGTGTGAAATAGTCTGAAAATCAACATTAATTCATTCCAGCTCAACCTTATGGATTGAAATCTCTGTTTCCCATTTCATGTCAGCACCTGAATGCTGCTGTACATAATTTTATATAGTTTTCATAAAGCTGTCCTTTAAGTAATCAATCTTTTATATTTTGCCAGTTTTGCTGGATGCCAGATGTGCCCCTGGCATTTTCTGATGCCCTGCACCCAGTTGGCCTCACTGGTTTCTGGCTGGAAGTAATGGAGTTGGTGTGTGGCCTGTAATTTTTCCCAAATGCTTGTATGAGTAAGTTCAGCAGACAGATTCCTAGCCTCGTGTTAAACTCTGAGTTTAGCAAAGCGTGAAATATATCTTAGTCTTTATTGCGCGTTATTGTATGCTGAAATGCTTTTTTAAAAATCTTATTACTTTGTTTAAACATAGTGATACATTTGAAGGTCATGTTTTAATCGTGATTTTGAATCATTATTTTGAACTTCATCCAACTTTCCTGCACTTGTAAAGTCCTGCCTGCACTTTATGTAGTAACCCCCCCCCCCACCACACACACACACACACACACACAAGCAGCCCTTTTACTGTTTTATTACAGTGCTGATTTATCAGACTCATCAATGTATTAAGATGTACTTTGGTGTTACCACTTTGCATCATACGTTTGTGCCTCATACTCATCAGTTCACCACTTTTTAGGTTATGCTTTTACTTTTTTCGTATTTGGTATGAAGAGAGTACTGGTAATTCTGCATATTTTTCTTTAGCAGACTTACTTATGAGCTTGTCCTCAATCTCGTTTCCCGTCGGCAGAAGGTTGGACTGGGTGGGCTCCACTGGCAGGCTGATGATCTGATTTGTCTTCTTTACTTTTGTCAGTGTGACCTTGGCAATGGGTGGTAGGTGCTTCAGGCGGGGGTAGAAGAAGGAATTGGCAGGATGGCTTGGGAAGGAGGAGGTGATCTATGGAAGGGAACAGTGAACAAGGAATAACGTGTCATTGTGGTGAGAAGTTTACCAGTTTTAGCCGATGATAAGTTATGTTTTGTACACTATTTATAGATTAAGCTCAGATACTC
Source organism: Leuresthes tenuis (assembly GCF_036924035.1). Classification (NCBI taxonomy): domain Eukaryota; kingdom Metazoa; phylum Chordata; class Actinopteri; order Atheriniformes; family Atherinopsidae; genus Leuresthes; species Leuresthes tenuis. The sequence goes on along the minus strand of NW_027325365.1, from coordinate 8,665,642 downwards.
TAGGAAGTGATAATGTTTTAAAAAGAGGCCGATATTGCAAATCTCAATATTCATAATACTATTTTGTCAAAGCAGCAAAGCAAAAACGATCAAACCAACAAATTTTAAGTTGCGTCTGCACTTGAACGGGATGTGATTTATACTTTGGACTGAAGCAGTGTTTCTTTTGGCTCACCTGTGTGATTCTGTCTTGCGGAATGGTTTCAAAGTTGGGAGAAGAGAAGGTGAACCCGCTGTCAGTTCCTGCATCATATGGGAAAAGCTCCAGCGTCACACTGTCTTTCCAGTGGTCTCCATCACAAAGGTCAATATTGTCCACACCCACAAACCAGTCTGGGCTTGGAACAAGCCGCACAATAAATGACAGCTGCAGAGGGAGGAAATATAGATTAGGGAAGGAGGTTGAGGTAGAGAGAAAAAGGAGAATAAGAAGAGAGATTAACAAATTAATCATAACTATGAGTTAAAGCCTAAATTGAGGGGTTGATTTGTTGATCTGGTTTTCATTTTCATAGAAGCTGCAGTATGATTTAAGTTTTTTCAGTGGACATTCGCATTCATCAGGAATTTAAACAGATTAATTCAATTCAAGATAGATAGATAAATAGCAAAGAACATGAATTTGATTCCATTCGAGTAAAAACAGGTATCCTCACTTTAACTCCACCCCCCCGATTTGTCCATTTCCAACCCTCTAGTCTTCATCCCCAAACACTCATTTCAGGCACCTTTAAGTGATATATAGTGCATTAGTTTACTGTGACATCCTCTGTCTCTTCTCAAAACCACAATGTTGTTGGTCTGAATGTTGGTGGATTGGCTGGGTTCTTTATGTGTGGAGTTTTCTTGGATGGATCGCCTGCAGAGCTTTAGTTTCCCCCACAATCCACAAACATGTATGTTAGGATAGTTGGTCATTCTAAATTGACTGAAGGTGTGAGTGTACATGATAATATCGTCCTTGGTTTGCACAGTAATGGACTTTGAAATTAAATGTAGAATATGTCCCTAATATATCCTATCCAGAGACTCATTAGAAGAAACTTCTCTAGTAAACTGCTGCTGAGTTTTACATAGTTTTAAGAGGCATCCCTCAGGCTTGCCACATGTATTTAATTTGTTTAGTTTTAAATTCCTGGTTTTATTTCTGTAACTATGACATTGCTGGGACATGGCTACAAAACAGCCTTAAAGAACATAAGTTCACATAGGAGTTTTTGAGGGCTCAGTTCACCCTAATCTACTTGAAAACAAGCTTATAAAACCCTTATTTAGACTTTAAACATTAGTAAATGTGCTTAGAATATGTTCCTTTATGCTATGGCTGAAAAGGTTTCACTCCTCAACCAGAGTAAGTTTGCTCAATGTTCAACATGTAAGAAGTGTTGCAAGTGAGTGGTAGTTTTTTCCATTTGTCCTTCATCTTTCCTTTCAAACTCTTAGCTTGTTATTTGTTCAGATTGGAACCTGTGTGATGTATGTACCTGTTTGTCAGGCCATTTGTGTATTACGTTTTCATTAGTAGTGTTGAAGCTTAAAACGACATAAGAAGGTTCAAAGAAAAACATTATCTTTGGACCAAACAAGTCCTGTGGTTTTCAAGATTTGTTGAGAAATGTTTTAAGCCTTTGATGCTGGCTAAAGAAAGCATCACACTATCTTGTTATGTCTGCTGGCCTGTCAGTAAAACTCTTCTCATGTACTCAGTGCCCTGACCTAGACTGAAGGAAGCCAGTTGTTGAAAGACTTACATAGGAGTGCCTGGCGAAGACCTCAAACTCAGTGTTCATCTGGCCTGTGCCTCCCACAACAGCAGGAGCGGAGAGGATCCCATAAACGCTTTGGATGCGTTCGCCGGCCATCTCGACTTCCTTCATGAGCGTCCAGGCCTCGCCTTTTTCTGCAAACTCCCTCACTCCATTGCTGGCAAACTCATTACGTTGCCACATGTGGTAATCAGAGCTGTGGGTTACCCCTAGAGAAGAGAGGGAGGAAAGGAGAGTATTGAAATAAATGGTCCAGCAGGTATTAGTCTGTAATATTCAGTTTATATACATCTGTTCAGAGGGACGTTAAATGAGTTGTGTGACGACAGACTTTTAAAATAATCTATTATTCAGAATGAATATTCCCGCAGAAATATGACTATTTCTTATATTATCTATTTCTTACAAATAATCAAGAATATCCTCTCTACTTTTTAAAAAGTAGGAATTTTCTTATCAGTTTACCAATCAGATCATTATTTTTCCTCTGGCTTTGTATGTATTCCACCATCCTATTTAAGGATTTAACAATGAGCCAGGAGACAACACTTTTATGTTAGCTTTTTGTAACATCAGAATACTGATCCACATTTTCTTTAAAAAAAGAAGGAACAGCAAGAAAGCCCTTGGTGCTCTTACCTATAAGGTTGGACCACTGTGCAGGGGGGCGATAGACAGGATACTGCTTAGGGAAAGCTGCCTGTGTCCATTTTCCAGTAAACGCTAGGCGATACTGAGCTGTTTCTGAGGCAGTGCACATGGGAACATCAGTAGGAACAGGCATTGAATTAATGCCACGGCCCAGTGTCAGCATCAAGACAAGCAGGTGATAGAGGGCCTCAAAGATGGAGAGGGCTTTCTTTGTGATGTCCATGATAGGGGCAGATTATGGAAGGATGGAGGATCTGAGGGACACATATAAAAGTGAGGGGAAAGAAAGGAGAAAAGTTATCAAGTTAAGTCACTCAGCTGTAAATGTACACTGGTTGTATACATTCTCCACACTACACACTATTTTCTGCCTTCTTTTGATGCTCAGCACTTCTTATCATCACTTTTTTGTACAGATTCACTTCCTTGCCATGTTTTTTGTAAGTTGCATATGATAAAAAATATTGATGGAACTTTGCAAACTAGTCTTAATTAGTCTTTCTTGATTATTTATGTATTTATTTTTTGTACACAGGGGAGATAAAAATGTAAATCAATTCTCATGCAGCAGATGTGCTACCCTAATCTCTGATCACATAAACGAGCAGATGTTTCTGCTTCTAGAGAATAAACATGGTCTATCTTCTGTTACATGACAGTATAATCACAACCTAATTCCCAAAGAACTCCCAGTGTTTCCCACGTATATGACCAAGACGACTGGTTTCATTTGTGACCTCCTCCTCAAACTTTTGTTCCTGGATTGCAACTACTTAACTGTACCACCGTGCAAAACTTAACCACCTGTTGATGGCTCTTTGGCTCCTTTGTTAACTCGGAACCAGTTAATGGAAACAAGCTTGATGTATATTTCCTGTGATACAACAAGTTTGCCTCAAATCCTCTTTGCAACACGGATGGAAACAGCTTTTGTGAATTAGCTATTATTATTCTTTCTTACATCTGTAAATGCTTCTGTGTCTGACAAGGCTTACCAAGACAAATAAAAAGTGGAGCGTGTGAGTCAAAGTTAGATTTTTTTCACTTCAGCCTTCTCTGCTTTTTTCCCTACTGTAATAAGAAGAGAGCAGGAGAGCTGACATTTATTAAGATGCCTGTTGCAAGAGTAGTATTGCTCTTGCAGCCCAGTGACTCTTTACATTTCATCATATCTTCCATCAGTGATGGAACATCATTTTGATTTCCAGACTGGAACTAATCTGAACTCTATCAGTAATTCATCTGGTGTGGATTTCATGGCTCAGTGGTATGACTTTAATTCCATTACATGCCCTGAACAGCATGCTCGCAGGGTTTTACACAGTTTTAGTATTTTGCCTTACCAATTAGGTCAAAAAGAATTGTTAAGTACATGAAAGATACATGCGTAGGCTTGGCATTCTCACAAACGCTCCTGCTTTTTATCTGATGTTGGATATGGATTGAATCTTAATGCTGTTCCAGTGCAAAATTTTGTTGCATTCACATTTCTTTGTCACTCCTGCTTACCTAGAATATATTGTCATTTACAGTATGATTGCATAAAATTCCCAGCAGCCTGTAAAAAGGATGCTCCATCAGTTTGTGCAGAGTAACACATGAAGTCTTCTGACTGTAAGGGTCTCTGTACAGTCAGACTCAGGGTAACAGTGTGGTGTGGAAATTACTCACTGGTTTTTCTCAGGATTCCAGATGAATGAAGGTTTGCAGCAGATGAGTGGAGAGGAAGGCTGGAGGTGAGGAGAGGGGGAGAGGAGAGCAGTTGATGTGGCTGTCGGGAGGAGTGACTGCAAGGCTCCAAGTCCTCTTTCGCCTATTTATGTATTATTAGGAGGTTCACCCCCTCTTTCCTCCCCTTCTCCCCCTCCTTTCTTATTTGTCACCCCCCTCCTTCCACCTCACACTCCACTCCCCTCTTCAGCTTGCGCCACTCTTCTGTCAGCCTCTCTATCTGCTCAACAGTGACTTCCCTGCCCCCTTTATGCCCTTCAACTCTGGCTCTCCCTCCTGCACTCCCCTCCACTTACTCTTTATAAGTGGCCCTTTAACTGACTAATGTTTTCAGCAGCTCTGCTGCAAACCAGCGGTGCTGTGCAGCTCTGTGGGTAGAGTGTCTTTTCACAGTGTGATACTGTAGGTCTCTATACCAACAGAGATGGCTAATAAGGATTTTGATTTATTTCTTGAATTTCATACATGCCTCATGGTCAGGTTTCTCAATTTCAGATGAGTTACTGCATCCAGTCTCAACGCTGCTTTTTAACTCATGTAGGAAGTTACTTTGCCATTTTAACTGCTGATGGAAGATATTAAAAAGGTGCTGGCTTCAGTTTCTATGAACAGAGTGAGGATTTTGTGCTAATTAAGGACATTTACCGTAACCCCTTTTAAACTTTGAATTGTTACCTGTGGACACATATTTCCTGCTAGTTGCAAACCTTTGTGGTATCATAATGTTCCATTTCGTGAAAAACACCTCTTCACCTCATTTGCTTCCCTCTATCTGCCCCAGCGGTGCCATATTACATTTAATTATCACCACATCATCAGTTTATTGAGTTTTAAGGTGTCATTTTTACCACTCACCACTCATTTTCTACCTGTAAAATGATAAAATTATAACTGTAAAATAAGTGACATGAACAACCATTTCTTCTGTTCTAAAACATTGTTTATGAGGAGATTTGTTTATTGTAGGGACATCACGATATAAGTGTGTATCTGCAGGGGGAGGCGAGGATTGTTGTGCATAACTTCCTGAACCTGGGGGTTACAGACCCACACAGTCACGTGCAAACACAAATATGGCAGCATGCTGAATCCACCTACATATAATGATTTCCACATGGTCACGTTTCCTACAAAAACAAACTAAAACACCTACACACACTCGGACCGCGTATCAACTTCCCTAAATTTCCAAAATGAATTGTTTGAACTGTAGAGTTTTGTCTGTTTTGAGTCAGCGACATTTGAAAAGGAAAAGTAAACTCATCACCCTTCCCATAACTCATGCACATTGAACAGTGGCGCTGTGTTCACATTTATCGAGGCTAATAAATCCGTGTGGCTGAAGTCCTGGTTTGTGGGACACACAACAGTGCAGACTTAATTCATTAAATGGATTCCCAGATACAGTTTTGGAAAATATATACCTTCTTTCTATTCTAATGTTTTATGTATCACAACATGATAAAAGATAAAAAAATCTGATCTTAACCAGATCTTAAAGTTACTGAAATACAACCTTGAATACAACTTGACATTTTACACTTTCATCATTTATTGAGCTGAAACATTAACCTACGTTTTAAATCAGTAAAACCTGATTAAAAACTTTTTAGAACCAGCTTTAGCTGAAATAGTTTCTGGATGATGTTGTCAGTCTCTCCCATCGTTGTGGAGGAATTTTGGCCCACTCTTCTTCACAGTGCTGCTCCAGTTCGAGGTTTGCTGGCATTCGCTTATGCATGGCTCTGTTATGGTCCTGCACAGCATTTCAATCAGCTTGAGGTCCAGACTTTAACTGGGCCCCTGTAACACCTTAATCATTTTCTTTTTCAGGTATTCTGTCGTACAACCATTTCAGTTTGGCTTGAGCTGTCAGACAGATTTCCTCACACTCGACTCTAGAAGACTTTGGTATACCTAGGACTCCATGATCGACTGAAAGCTGCCCAGGTCCTGTGGCTTGCAAAACAAGCCCAAATCATCACGCTTTCACCACTGTGCTTGACAGATGATGTGAGGTGTTTGTGCTGATATGCTGTGTTTGGTTTTCTCCAAACATGCTGCTGTGCATTATGACCAAACATCTCCACTTTGGTCTGGTCTGTCCAAAGGACATTGTTCCAGAAGTCTTGTGGTTTATTCAGAAGTAACTTTGAAGACCTAAGCTGTGTTACCACGTTCTTTTTAGAAAGGAGGCTTTCTGAGGCCTATAGTGTCTGAAATGTATCTACTAGGATGTAACTGTAGCTGTCTCAAGCTTTTCTGACCTTGGACTGCCCTTGGTGGAACATCAACTCCTGGGAAGATGAGCAGCTGTTTGATTGTTTTTCCAGTTAGATAATTTCTAACGCGGCAGAATGATGACTCCAAAGTGTTAGGAAATACCCCCATAACCCTTCCCAGATTGATGGGCAGCATCAGAATTACTTCTCTAAGATAATTGTTGATGTCTTTCCTCCTTGGCATTGTGTTAACTCACAACTGACAAAACTTCTGCTTATAAAGAGGTGGAAATGATTGTCAGTTAATGCATCTGATCAGCAGCACCTGGCTGCAGTAAGGATGTGCTTCGTTTCTTACAAATTGCTTTTGTATTTTGGCTCAGTTTTTAAATGAATAATGACACATGGTGCTATGTCATGTGTTCTTCTGTATCCGAGGTTGTATTTACCTTATTTAAGACCTGGTGAGGACCAGATGATTTTATTTATGTCCTGATATTTAAAACCTTAGAATTGTTAGAGGGTGTACTTTTTAGTATGATCATATACACATACAACACACTTTAACATGTTGTGCCACTCCCCTAAAAATCTGCAGGCTGCCAGACTCAGCAGAATGTTTTTTTCCACACTACTGAACTGTCTGAACACCGAATTCAAAACCAACTCCTCACCTGTTTCTTTGTTGAAAATCTCTCATCCCTTCCCTTCTCAGAGAATGCATTTCTCCTTCGGGGATTAATAAAGGATTAGATATGAGAAGCAGTCTCTAGGTGGATAAATAGATTTTCTTGAATTTTATAACTCTTCTGTTGATTAAAACCATCTCACTATTCACTTTCTTTGTTATCTCAAAGCCCTTTTTATTATAACAAAGTGTACATAGCTTGTTAAGATTTATGTTTTCTACACTAAGCAATTGGCAAGGGGTATAATATCTGCAAACCAGTAGTCAGAGGCATGTCTTTTTATAGGATTAGTCCTCAAAAATTTAAAGTATACAGTATATAGAGCCTTTTCAGATGAGAGAACACGTAGCACTGCTTCAGTATATGTCATTATGTTTCTGGTTCTTTCTTTGCTCCCAGCATATGACAAGAAAACAAACTGATGAACAAACCGGTGATTTAGAAGCATTTCTGTCTTACTTGATATGAAGGACAAGGACCAGTCTTTTATTATATGAGAGGGAGTTTTAAATCCCTAAAGAGAAGAAAAGTAATTGAGAGTAAAGGTCAGAAAAGACAGACATCCTCAGCTAAAGGGCTATGTGTGTGTTTGGATATGAGTGTGAAGTTTAGTAAGTTTCTGTCAAGATAAACAACAGCATTTGTTTTCATTGCGTTGCGATGAGGTGGTTCATTTTGTGTACCCAGCATGAATTAAGATTGTATTTTCCTTTCCAGTAAAAACACATGATGATTTCCACTGTCCATCTTCATCAGCTTTCATTGCATTACACAGGAAATACATCCCTAGTTCCAAAAAAGCTGACACGATATGTAAATGAAAACGGAATTAAATCATTTGGAAATCTTATTAACTGACAGGTCCACATTCCGCACTGCGTAGCATCCCCTCTTCTTTTAACAACAGTCGGTAAACATCTGGGATGTTTTACATCTGTAAACTGAGGAGACCAGCTGTTGGACCTTTGGGAGAGGAATGAATGTGAATGAGTGGGCCACCTGAGGGCCAGAAGATCACAGAAATCCAGCACTGATTTTTAGCCATATCCCTTCTGTTCAGAAATGTTTCCAGATTCTCAGATTCAATTACTAATATTAGGTTCAGAAGCTAGTCTTTGTAATTTTATGTTGAGGAGCAATATTCTGAAATTGCCTCAGAATTTGCCGAGCACTTTATTTACAGATTACTGAACCTCATTATTTCTGAGCGACTCTACCTCTTTAAGGTGCTCTTTTTATACTCAGTCATGTAACAGATCTATGGCAAATGAACCTCTTACCTCTTACTTTCAACATGTCCCTCCAGCTGCTTCAGTTTTATACCTCATACTTTTAAAGGCTTTTGTTGAGCCTGTCCCAAGTCTTTGGAGACATGTCGCTGCCATCAAATTCAAGATGAACTAATATCTTTCATGAAATAATAAATGTCTCTTTTTCAACATTTGATAGGTTTTCTATGTTTGTGTTTTGAAATTTGTAAAGTTGCATTCTGTTTTTATTTATTTTACTTTTTTGGGAATTTAGGTTGTGGCATATAAGCAATCCAGCAGCTGCTCGATGCTAAACGTGTTGTTTATAACAAAACTTTGCCAAAGTCATTTTAATTTTTTTATTTATTTGCATCCCATATTTTCAATCTAGATGATGGTTGGAACTTTTTTTACACATTTAGATCATAGTTTGAACCTTGCATTTACTAAATAGAAACAAATATACTGAATAATCATGAAGTTCTGAATAATCCCTGTCAGTGATTCTTCCTCTGTCAGTCGCTGGAAGGACAAGGGATAATATTAACCGATCCAAGTGTCCAATTCTGGAAGGATAGAATAACACTGGTTGCTCCAGTGTGGGCGTATGTCAAATGAATATGATTAGGATCTGGTGTATTTCCATTAAATACAGTGAAAATATTACATTGGCAAGTGAAGTACATGCCCCTGTCTGCACCCAATAGCCTCTCCAATCCCTCATATCAGTGAAAAGTCTGAAACGGGTTCAATATTTTAATCAGGCAGCAAACTTTCATTGCCTAGAAATATTATCCAAAACAGGTTTACAACCTGGACTTGACTTTGCTGCCAAGAACCTTCATTGAACTTTCCAGCAGAAAGCAGGAAACAGGACTGAACACATTTATTTCAGTTACTGGGTGAATATCAAGGCGCTGGAGGCCACTTAGGGGTCACCATATGTCAGCTCAATGCACTCGACAGCCTGTAAACAAAATAGCAAAGCATGCTGTTGTTAAGTCAATTATTGGTGTTGTTATGGTGATAAGATGTGAGATCATTGTTTTGACTCTAGCATCAAATAGTTTTAAGATAATTTCATGGCTGATCACAGTGAATTTGGAAATGCTGATAAACAGAAATGCTCACGTGGACACAAACGGATGCCCACACAAACAAAACGTGCAGGGCTTCACGTGAAACGTCGCTCACAGTAAGTAAAATAAAAGGCACGTCATTCGTTTAGTGTGAATCAGTCCAGAGAGTTCAGTTTTTTGGGGTTTTTTTAAACGCACAAACGCACGACATGTCTTCTCTCTTTCCAACACCTGGTCTTACCATGCAGTCTTTTTACGCTGTTCTTGCTACTAGCCCTATTCAGAGAAATCCCAGGGGGCCTTGTTACAGCAGTAATCACCCCTGATTTCCAGGAGCAATTTCCTCTGCTGTGTGGGAGCAATTTGTGTGCTTGTGCATTCATTTGCATTTTTTTAATACACTGTGTGTGTTCCTTCAAATGGCTGCTGCATGTTAGGGTAGAAACCAGAGACGGATGGTTGGAGGTGATCTGGCGGAAGCTTTAAGAGTGTTTAAAGTTAATAAAAGGTGTCTGTGTTTTTTTACTCACTTTGTTTAATGTTAAATAAATATTTTATCGAGCATTTGTAGTTCTCTGTAATACTTTAGAACCCTTTCCATCACACAGTACCTTCAAAGTAACAGCTGATGAGTCCCGAAATCATTCAACAACCTGACCTGAACCTGAAACAACTACACATAAAGTCAGAGCCAAATGCATATGTCCATCAGTTTATTAATCTGGTTTGAATTAAACTAATCGGGTCTTTGTTTTGGCTTCTTATTAAATTGTTTTTAACAATAAATTAATCCCATTAACTTTCTGACATGCCTGAACTCTGTGATAAATCGTTATGAGAGGCTTATTGTTTGACCCCAGAGCAACAGACTGGTGGTATTATAACTGACTTTGTAGGATATTTGTGCCATCAATCATCAAAACCCACCACAGTCAGACAAGCAAATATTAGATGTCGTAGCCAAAGCAGTTTATATCTGAGAATCGTGGATCGGCTCTTTTCCAGGGTATAACGTGACAGCAGAGTATTAAAACACAGCACATATAAATTCACTATTAGAAAAACAAAGTTGCTGAGTCTGCCGTTCCTTCTGTCTCATACTCTAGGAGTGTGATGATTCTCCAAATCCACAATTTTTTTCAGACCTCAAACTTTAAGCGACGTCATTGCTCTTTCGGGTGGGGCGATACTTTTGTACTGCGAATGAAATCTCTGTGTAAAGAGCAAAAATAAATCTCCTCACTTCGAAGTATTTGAAACTCACCTGAATGATTAAACAGTGCAACTTTCAGTGTGTCTGGTATATTGAATTCAGTCCAGTCCAATTCAGTTTTATTTCTATAGTGCCAAATCACAACAAATGTAATCTCAAGGCACTTGGAAGATACAGTCCATTATGTTTACACATAATGTGCTCTTAAAGAAATGGATAAACAGATACTCAGGGAAATTAAATCAAAGCCTTGCTAGCTTACATTGCAGATAACTATATTAAAAAGCAATCCCTGCATTATTTCTTGATGGCTGCTACACTTCGCCTGACTTCATTTTGTGTCCAACCAGTACCCGTATTCGTAACATAATGAGAATGGTGGGAAGCTGTAGTGAAATGAGAAGAAGGTACTAAGGCTGTGGACATTTGTGTCATAGTTTCAGTCTTGGTTTTTGAATCATTGCACCCTTATCTTAATCTGCTGAGAAGTTGGCACCTTGAATTTATTTAAACGCACTACAAAGCGGATTACCCCAAGAGAAATTTGGCAGCGAGGTTTCACTGTAGAGGAGCAAGACATTTTGAGACAGACTTTAACAAGCTTTCACTTTTGGCAAATTAACAACTTCAGCAGGAATGCTAATTGTTGGCCGATTCTCTGACATTTGCGCCTTGGGGTGCAAGTTTTTTAAGGGCTTTTAAGGTTTTATTGAAACACTATTCACAAGATAGTTTGATTTTACATGTAATATTATTTAATGATTTAACTGTTCTTAATAGAAGTTTATGTTAAGTCTTAAAATTAAAAGATGGGAAAGTTACAAACTTTAGTTGATGCTGCACCCTAGACTTTGGTGTAGGGAAAAAAAGAGCTTAGTCACTCGTTTTAGACAGATTAAACTGATGGCGTCACATCTACCCTGTGCTTGTTGTGTTGTACACAGTTTCTTGCTTTTGAGCTTTACTCACGAGTGTGCAATCTAACTTGATTTTGGAGATAAAACGTAAAATGATGAGTAGAAAGTAGTGCAGTTCTCATTCTGTATAAAATCAGATTCGCTCTTCTGATTAGGAATAGGGGATAATAGTGAACACCTATGAAATTTTTAAACAGATATTGACAGATAATGATTGGTGAAGGGTTGAGCATCAATAGAGCAGAATCCCCACCTCCCACATCACTCTGTTGAGTTTCTTCATTACCTCAAATATAGTTTATCCACTGGGCTCTTATATCCTCTGAGGCTGGTAGTAGATGTAAGAGGCATGCCTCTCAGTACAGTTGACAGCAGAACATTTCTAAGCACAGCTGGCTTCATCGGTCTGGCAAGTCGGATGCAAGTGGGCGACCTCAGAGGTCGAGGTTTAGCAGAGAAAGCGGAGTGAACGAAAGGAGTGACGTAAGTTTGCACTGAAAATCTGAACTTCTTTTTATGTGAGATATTTTAGGGTTGGTATGTGACTTCAAACACAAATATATGATCTCAAGCACAGAAAAAAGTTATTTCATGATAAGTACCTTTTGTTTGACCACTTAAATGATTTGATCTTTGGAAGTAAATGTTTTATGAGAGTGGAGAAGAGTCAGGTTACTGATTGTTTCAAATGAAGATGCAGAGTAAAAATGCTTTTTGGCTGACTGAATATTGTCTTGATTAATTGATTCTCTCTTTGAGTAACGAAATATAAGAAAATAGATAAAGATGTAGAGCACCATTTTCCAGCGCTCAGGTTGTTGTTACAGTCAGAACGACCCTCAAAAAGTTTTCAAAATCACGTTTTACTGTCACAAAAAGCTAAAACAAAAATAATTTTCCGACACTGAGAAAATGGAAAAGAGAGAACAGGCAGTGTAAGAGGAGTTTAAAGTGTTTTAACTGATTCTGTCATTTGTACACTAAACTTCCACCTGTAAATTCATTATTTCCTGGTGTTCAGAGCATGTAAAAAACTAAGAAAACAAAAATCATCGTCTTGATTTTGAGTAAAACTTTTTCTGAATATAATATCCAAACTTTGAACACCACACTTACTTTTCTTCCCCATCTTTCTGCCAGGAAGTTCTGACTGCTTTGTTATGTATTGTTGTTATTTTTGCTGCTTTTTGGATCATATGGAGTTACCTTGCTGTTACGTAAAAAAATTTGATATATGGTGTCAAATCTTTATTGCTCTATTTATTACACATTTACATTTTGATACTCCTCCGTCTTCATATCACTTTCTCTCTCTGATTATATTTCAGTACTTTATGCCCTACTGTCACTTTCTCATCCACTGTGGATATCTCCCTTTACCTCCTTCTTGTTCTCTTTTGCATCTTTTCTTCCTCTCAGTCTTTCTCTGACCCACTAAAGTGAGATCCCATCATGTTTTTCCCATCATGCTCTCCTCCCACCCTGTGGTGAGGCGGTGAACCCCCGGCCGGAGGTATAAAGGACATGATTTACAGGGCCCCTTTGCAACAAAAAGAAAAAAAAAAACTTAAATGAGAGATCAGTTTTCCAGCACAGTGGCCCTTTGCTTCACTGCAGGTATCACTCTACAAAACCTTGCATTGAATATATTGCTCCAGTCTCTATACAGTGTGGTCCAATTTTGTCAGGTTGCAAAAGTGCCAGAATGTATTTCCAGAGGAGAGGAAAACAGTGATAAAGCTGGTTTTGGTTTTCTCCATATGTGTTCTGTTGATATGTCTGGATGAAGTAACAGGGAGATCCAAATGAGGGAGGAGGTGGGAGCAACAGTTAAAGCCCAAGGCTGTGGTATTGACACATTAAAATGCTCTACTTTAAGAGGAACCAGGGGATCTAAAGCCCCAGTTAAATGAAGACTGGCTTTTGCATCTTGGTAGGCAGAAACCAATGAGCTAAATCTTTTCTTCCAGAGCCAGTATATTTTGGGCGTATCTGTTTATAACAGGTCTGATAGGCTCATCGGCATTTCTCAAAATAAACTTAACTGGACTCACTGTGATACGCTGCCACAGGTGGATGATTTAATAAAAAGTATTATAAAGTGGTGGTTTCAATCAAAAGTATTTAGAGTTACTAAATTGAGACACCAATGAATATTTGAACAGTAAAATAGTTCTGGTTTTCAGAAAAGAATCTGCTTCATGTCTCCACACGTGAGGTTTTTTTTATGGGAAGTGTACTTCCATGCCTCTGACCCAGTTTCTCAAATAGACTATATGGCTGGTCTGAAAATATTTTTTACTGATTCTGTTGAGCATAACAAAGCTTAGTAACTTGGAAATTAGAGCTTGAGGTTTGTGGCTGGAAAGACACCAATTTACATCCTGGGCAGAGTTAAGAATGAAGAAAAAGATTTTCCACTCCCAAAGCAACTGAAGCATTTTAGCCCTAATTAGACTATTGGAGGAGATCCATGGTCAATATTAGAAGACTGTTCATGCTGGAAAAATCCCAAGTGTAAATTTGTAGAATTATGAAGCAGGTTGTCCCTGAAAACTTACCTTTCCCAGACTCAAATCTGGCATTTGAGCGTAATTGTAATTATATTGTTGTATATATTTGATTTAGGCTGCGCATCACATTGATGTTAGTGTCATGGAAACCAAACACCTCTTCTGTTTGGGCTGCAGATGCGGTGGGTACTTTTAAAGTCAATGTTGTGATCTTTGACGTTTAAAATCATGGGATGGTTTGATCTTCCTTATAAAGACTTTGCAAACATTTTCACAAAGACTTCCCATCCTTGTTATACGAACATGAAATGTTTTCTTTTGCAAACAACTCAAATGGGCATCAGATAAAGAAGGTGGTTATAATGTTGAAGGTGTTTTTGTAGATACAGACTCATGTTTAGGGATTTATTTGTTGGCGAGTCAGGCATGCAACCTGTTTTTCTGCCGATCAGGTAGGTAACTATCCTGCAACATAATCAGAAACACATGGAGTCTTTTTCAACATCTCCCCTCCTCTGGTATTCGAAAACAGCTCTGCCCAGACAAACAGGCACTCTTTGCTGGACCAAAACACTGTCAGACATCATCCAGGCTTGGCCCATAAACTTCCCTGCTGGATACACACCATTATATCTGTGCCTCAGTGTCAAAACAAACCCCAAACAGCCGTAAAGTTTATTATACTTACATAACCACAACAAAGAGAAAGCTAATGTACAGTAGGCGGAAAATGTGTTTTAGAAAATATTAAAACAAAAATTAAATGCGAAATTTAAACAGAATTTTTCCTGTGTTAAAGAAGTCTCATGAGAAAATGTTTGGATTCATGCAGCAGGTCCAAATATTTTCCTTTTTTTTCTTTTATTCAAAGGAGTTTGCGTTACCATCTTTTTATGGAGGTCATTTTTAAACATAGGTGGAAATCTTTTGGGCAGAGACGGGTACAGGGATGAACATTTTGATACAATGCTGCCACTATTTAATCCTTTAATCATCTTTAATTTAACATGACTAAATGTCTTCATCTGCAGCAGCTGCTGCAGCTGCAGAAACCAGCAGCTGTGTGAATCAGACTGGATGGGATGAAACTGCGAATAGCTGACTGACTGCAGATTTTAATCTGACCTCACAATCCACCTGTTAATAATATGATGGATCTCAGTTGTCTTGCATCGTCAAGTTCCTATAGCACTACATATAGATACATTTTTAAAAATTACAAGCAGTTTGATCAACCTGAAATCCTCTTTATGTTTAGTCCTTTCCAAAATCAGACAACTGTTTTTAATATGAAAAGCTGCATCTTGTCGAGTATTAGTGTCCGAGTGGTCCACCTCACTATTGAGCATGCTTTATTAATCACATGTAGTAGTTACTCAGAGTCACAGAGCCTTTCACTTGTGGTCTTAGTTTGACCGATTCAGAGAAAGCTGTTTGTTTAAAGTGAAGTTTTTGATTAGGGTTTGAGTTTTCATTAGAGTCTTTACTGCAGCTCCAAGGTTTACAACAGCTGATAAAACCTGTGGTTCTCCACCACAGAATAAGTTCAAAGATCCTTAGCTATGAAAATAACCAAACATTTCTGTTGATCTCCTTCCCTCTTCACAGTTGGAGGTCAAAGTTGGCAAAATTCATTAACTTTTTTCTTGGATAGTCAGGCTGGCTGTCTTCCTTGAGGTTGCAAACTCAGTCTTCTCAGTCTGAAAACTGTCAATCTGCTTTCCTCATATAAGTTGTGTTGCCAAAGTACTTCATTTTTGTGAGGCAGATTTTGTAAACTGTGTGCATCTTCTCTAGTTTGTGCTTTCAAGAGAGTCTACTGTGATTTTCCTCCTCTCACTGTTGAGCCCTGACATCCTCAGTCACACAACCCTTCAGAGTACATTTTAAATACTGTCGAAGGAACATTACATTACACCTCTTCTGCTCTCTTTTACGTTTTACAGGAGTTGAATGTAACTCGACAAAGCAACTCTGTCGTTCCGCTGAGGCTGGAAAATTGCTGTTTGACTTCCATTTACTTTATTTTGGGTAAGCTGCAAACTCTAATGTATTATTTCACAGAACTGATGCAGAGTTGTTGATGTCTGCATCTTCACGAATCTTGGAATCAAGAAAGTTTCTCACATCAGTGACAGATGTGTTTTGGACTGCAACAGCATGACGCATTAACTGTCTGTACAGAGACCAACAAGCAGATGTAGGGTTCTGAATCAAACTTATACTGCTCCCACACTGTCCCACCCCAGCTTTTCCCAAGTTTTATCCTACACTTTCTGAAATTCGTGCCCTTTGTTATTTATGTATGTATTTATTGAATCACTTATCGGGTTCTACACCATGCTCGGAGGTGGATACTTTTTGGCTGTAGAGTGTCCATTATTTCAGTGCAAGGGCTTGAACTTGTTCAAAGGGAAAATGTGGCATTCTGCATCAATGCACTGGCCCAGTCTGAATCATTAATATCAGCTGGCTGCAGACACATAGACTTTAGCAAGAAATTTTAAAAGAATGAATGTCTCATTTACAAAACTGAGTGTTGCCCTTCTTCCGCGCCTTCGTTTCTGAACACCACATGATGGTGAGCTCAGAAGCAGGGAAAGGTAAATTGCTCTTCTGACCTTACTTATAATTTGTTTGAGCACTTAGCTCCTGGTTAGTTTGCTACAGAAATCACCTCGTAACATTAATCTGCAGCTGTACACAATCTGTTATATACAGTGCAATTCTTGATTAATATTTCAGGACCGTGATACAGCTGGATAACTAGCTAGACCTGTTTCTAATCACCCTCCCAGATTATTTTTACTGTTACCTCTGTAATTATAAAATATCAGTGACTGTTCCCGCTATTAGTCAATCCCCCCAGGTTTTACCAGGAAATTCAAGTTGAACCCTTCAGAAAACTTTGAGATTTTGATTAAAAAAACACACGCAAGTAAATAAATGCCCTCAACTACTTTTTTTTTTTTTTTGCCAAGTGTCGACTTTTTTTTGCCAAGTGTGTCCATAACTAGGATTTAATGGACTGTGTTGTTTTTTAATTCCTGATAACACACATCCTGTTGGGCATCATTCCTTACTTCTAATAATAACTCATACACTATTTCATTTTTTAAAAGAGTTTAAGTGCATATACTTTTAAAATGTAAAAAAAAGCTAACCAAATTACATGTTATGTTAACATGCTTACAGTAAGCAATGAACAGACTTAATATCTGTACTACCCTGTAGATAATCAGAACATGTTTCTTTCCTGCTGTTTTAATAGTTTTACAACATAGTCTAAGAAATGTCCCTGTTCCTTGTTCATAAATTCTAGTTATGTAATCAAATGCTTACAGCTCCAGCAAACTGATGGCTTTCTTTGAATGCAATATGGTTAAACAATCACGGTATGTATGTACTGTACACAGAAGTCTGAGAGTTTACCTCTACATGAAGATTTAAGGCTGGTTTGAGGATTGAGGCTAATTATTAACATCAAGTCCTGAACAAATCTGTAATGCAAAAGGTTCGTAGTGCTGAGTGGCTAACTAAGGGACTAAATAAGGTGTTTTTAAAAAAGTTAATGTTTTATTGCCCATTCATCCATTTTCTATACCCGCTTAATCCGTCAGTTGGGGGGTGCTGGAGCCTATCCCAGAGGTCATCAGGCAAGAGGCGGGGTACACCCTGGACAGGTTACCAGTCATGTCATGATACTGTGAATTTTTGCAATGTTTGCTCTTTGAGCTATTAAAGCTAGACCAGAGACTAGAGATGATTAACGAGAGTAGAAATGATTCATGTGAGATTCAGTCAAGTTGTGATGTTAGTGATCAGACTGAGTCACTGAGCAGGTCTAGATGACATTCGAAAAAATAAAAATTTTGTGTTAATCAAACTAAAACCGGCATTGCATTGTAACGCAATGAGTTGCATCACTAATGCATGTTTACATTCACAGTTTGTGCCCTGGAACTGGCCTGCATGTTTCACAGTTTCTGTCTGAGTTATTTACCCAGATAGAGCAGAAAATGCAGAAGAAGAAGCGGGTAATAACAGAGAATGACCACAAGAACTATTGTGCATCTAATTTGTAGAAATAAAAAAGAGTACAGTGAGGAAAAAAATGTACAGAGCTGTAAAGCAGTTGTTTTGGTCTGTGATATAATAGATCATCCGCAAAAAAGAGCAATATGGACAAGCTAAAAGCCAGCATTATGCCACTTTTTGTGGCATAAGTCGGGTGGTTTGGTCAAAGGTTTGGGTACTTCCCTACCCCCTCTATCTCTGCACTTTATCTTTCTGCACTTCCCTCTATGCCTGCACTCTATCTCTACTCTGTCAGACTAGAGAGTTCCTTCTATGTAGTTTATTGTTAGCTTTTTATATAGCTTGTTATATCTTCATTTGTAAGTCGCTTTGGTTAAAAGCGTCTGCTAAATGCATAAACATAAACATAATAAACTGATTCCCCTCGTGTGCTTGTGTACTCAGGGGTCTGGACAAAGTTACCTGCACTTCCATGGATGAATAGAGCTAATAGCAATAAAATGAGTAAGATTTTTTCACAGTAAACAAATAAAGAATTATTGCATCTTACAAAAAAATATAATAAAACATGCAGATATGTAGTTCCAATTTTACCAGATAAACTACTTCTAAACACCAGTAGTTACAAGTTTTATTAAGTCAGTCAGCGTTTCTGCAGTGTATTTTGTACTTACCTTCCAACGGCATCACTTTTCAATTTTTAAAACACATGCTTCATACGACAACACGCATTATGTGTAAGTATAACACCAGTTCTGACAGGATTTTGGAAAAGGCTCACTGGTCTGTGAGGATGCGCCCGCACAGAGTGATGGTAGATCACTCTGTTTTTCCATCCTATAGTAGGATGAAAAGTTATTAGGCTGTCACGTGGTCATGTACCTGCATTGTAAAACCATCAGAGGTTACCGGTGAAAGCTTTTGCAGATCTTACCTTCTATTTACTTATAGAACACTAGCCTGAGACACAGCGGTTCGCTGTCAACATCAGTGATCAAACTGGTTGGTCAAACACAGTCATCACGCGTGGCTCTGTTATATAACATTATTTTTATGATTTTTATTTGTTCATCTAACTATTATGTAAAACATATTATTACACACAGCAAGTTTTTGACCAAACCCTGCTCATGAACAACTTATACACTCTTTAACCACATTTTTTCAACACTGTATTATTTTACAGTGATTCTGGCAGACATTAAATTATTCAACGAGTTTAAATGTAATTTTTCCACATATAAAAAAGACTGACATATGTGACAAAGATATTGCTAGTTGAATATGGCCATTCATAAGCTGAAATCTTTCAACAGAATTGGGTAGTGGAGCATGAAGTCTACTCACTTTTGTTGTATCTGAAAGTAGAACACAAAGAAAAATTATATCAGGCCATTCAGATAAACCGTGATAGCTACCAGTTTTTGTTCAGTAACAGCAAGAGAAACCCTGTAAGAATAACATCTCTCTTACAATGTTGTTTGTCTTTTGAAAAGGGTGAAAGGTTGAGACAGAACTTAAGTGGTAAGATTCCTCAGGATGACTCAGACTATTTTCAAAGCAGGTTTAAAACTATTTTCATTTACAAGTGTCCTAAGTTCTTTTGGAAACAGGGTTGTCACAGTGATTGAAAATACACCCTTTTGCTTTTTCAAACTTACCTCACCCATTGGCAGATTGTGCTTTTTAGCAAAATAAGATTTTAGGACTCAACACTACCCAAAATTACTTGTCAAGACAGATAGCTTTTGCAGTGCAAGAGAAAGAGAAAACCAATGCTGATTTCCAATGCTGATTGTTTTTTTTTTATTCAACGGGAGGTTTTAAATTATTTCTGCAGACATAAAGGTCACATCCCTCCCTCAGCTTGTTGGGGGATGATGTCAGCTTTATAATGTGGTGCAAAAGTGAAAATGAAGCAAAAAATAGAAGTGAATATCGCAGTTTTTCCACACAACCGATGAGTTGCATAACAGCTCTTGGACAGCGATGTCCTAAATCCCCTGGTGCCTTATGAAACTTGGATATTTAATTGTGTAAAATCAAACCCACATCGACATGCTGTAATGATATTGTGCAAAGTGCTAGGTCTGCAGAACAATGGATGTCGCTGACTTTTCAAGCACACACAGTGAAAGGAATGGCCCTATGAATATAGAAGAGGATGAATAAAAATGCAAGAGCACATTCAGAAGCCTGTATTTAAGATTTAGGTTGATATTAGACCAGATGTCTGCAGAAATAGGGATTTATTGACTTTCTGCTTTTGTTATTTTGTGTCAAAGTGCTTTGCAGAAAGCAACGGAATATTCACACAAACTTGTGCAGAAGAAGACACACAAAAGGCAAAACACAAAACAAATACGCGCACACACCAAAATTATTGCCAGATCACTTTTACCTTTACCCAAACTCAATTACCTTCTTAGTTTTCAAAAAGTTAAGTGTTCCTCTGTGTTCAGAGAATAACAGCTGCTTCACTGACCAGACATCCTATGATTTTTAAGAACACAGATATGGTGAATGCTGAAAAACGATCAGGTTTTTTTACCGAGTTGACCCAATGCACCCAGGTGAAACCTCCGATCCTTCACTCAAGTTACCCAATAAAAAGCCACATGCCATTGGATTTGAAAAGTTGGAGGATCTCTGAGCCTTGAAACACATCATACATGAAATGCTACAAAGCATGTGCAGTGCAATATTATCATTAAATCCTTATTTTGTTGTATTTTACACTGATCAACTGACACAGCTGTGACCTTTATTACCACTCTCTATATCTCCCTGTGTTTATCATGCTAATGGTTAGTCCACAATCGTCATACTATTATTCCATATATGATTACAATAATGATTCATTCAGATAATTAAAACAATATTATATGTAATGTCCTGTACAAATACCGCAGACAAGAATTTGAATTGGCAAATTATTGTAAGAAAAAAAAATTTCAGTATGTGTCAGGAATTAATTATAAAGATAAAACTGTATTATTATGTTTTAGGACATTGCTGTCACACTATAATCTCTTTCTTCCTACCATTTGCCATTTGCTTCCTGTGACGTCTTGAAAGTGTAACAAAATCTGTACTTTGTTTTCATAGGTGTGAGTAGTTACTGCACAATATTCTGTTTTAATGGCTTTGCCAGCCAATGTCTCTCAGATTTCTGTTTTAATTTAATAATGATGATGTATGGGAAATTTTAGTGGGGGGGTAGCCTTACTCAACTGTCTCTTTTTTCTTTAATTGTGTTAGCTAAGCTGGAAAGATAATGGGGACCAAGAAATTTTACACCACCACGATCTCTAAACCTCAGCTATTCGCTAAAATATGTTTAATTTTGGTTTGTATCTGGATCCGAGATATCTAACTGTTGATTTCGTAGAAACCGCTTCTTCATTAGACTTTATCTGAACGTGAAACAGCAATTACAAAGACTAATTTAGATCTCTTTCCAAGAGCTTCTGTCATCTGTACAATGAGAAACTCTTTCAAAGAATCTTGAAGTGTAATGACAACATATATTCCTCATAGTCTGTTTAAATAAACTTGATATGTTTTGTTATTCATACACACACTTGGAAACACTGTGTACATTATCACATTTCAGTGGGGTACTTACCGTCTCATTTTATGAACAGTATCTTTTCCAGCATCACTACATTAGTCTGTAAGTCTATACTGAGAGCATGACTTCTAACTTTGAATAACTCTGACCAAATCCAGAGTGTGTTCAAATATATGTCCTTACTTTGGTTTTTAAAATAGCATCTCTTTCATTGGATTGATTGTATTAATATTGGGGTATAATAACTAGCCAGAAGTCTAACCCATATGGAAAGGTAGAGGAAACCATCCGTCTGGAGTATCTGCAATAAAAGCAGAACTTTATTATCAGCTTCACTTTCCAAGAAATTATTTTTCCTTCAAATTGAAACAGTCGTTGTGTTATCATCTGTGACAATAACCTTAAGATTAGTGCTGTTAAGGATTTAAATTTTTGGGGGGATAAATCACATGTTGTTAACTGCGGTTAATTACTAAATTAAATTAAATTTTGCCATCTGTTTAAATACATCCATCCACTTTACATACTCACCTAATCCAGTTAACCTAACAAAGTACCCAGAGAGAACCCAAGCATGCACAGGGAGAACATGCAAACTCAGAATTCAACCCAGGAACCCTCTTGCTGTGAGTGGCAGAGCTAAACACCCCACATCTGCTTAAACTATTATCCAAATAAAAGATTTTTAATGCAAATACAGTCTTTTTATTACAAATGCATGGTTAGCCTCTTCCTTTAAGTGGTTGTATTTTGGGTAACCTGGTCATAAAGTAGTTGTTTGTTTGGTGAGACTAAACAGCAGTTCAACTGAGAATGTATGCAGGCAGATTATTATACAATTAGGGATTAAGTTCTAGATGAGCCCAGATTTCTGCATGACCTAATACTTATTGTATTACCAAAGGCTTTCAAACAGCAAAGCTTGCAAAGCTACATAATAGACCCACAGTTCAATTTGGCAACGAACATCATAACCCCATTCAGAGTGGATGAGAAGCAGCCCCTTTATTTAAGATGATATTTATTCTTAATGTAACTGTGTTGAATAATGTACAGTATGGATAGTCATCTGCATTGGCCTTTACTCTTTAGACTATGTGAAGGAGACAAACAGCTTCCTGGATCAACATTTGGAAAAATGGTTGTCATTGAACTGTGACTCAGTGAAGAACTGCCACATGATCGAGATTTATTCTTTACTTATTCCTAAAAGAAAGCTGAAGGGAACTCCTTATTTGTTTAAACACAATACTGGGGACTTCTGCAAATGCCTAAATGTTTCTTGGAAACTTTCTGGTTTGGGATTAACATCATGGCTAGTGTGGTTTTCACTTTGGAAAGACCACAAAAGATTTAATATAAACAGACTCTTTTGAGGTGTGGGTTGAGTTGCAAATAAGAAAAATGAGTATCCAAAATGTTATAAAACCTCAAGATCTGAGGCAAGGTGGTTGCTATTAGACGTAGCTTAAATGCATGTTGCAACAATGTTTTGTGAAAGGTGGAGGTGGATGCTCTCTGTCTTCTGAGACTATGAATCATGTGACTTTTCAGGGTACTCGCAAAAAAGGAATTGTTCTTGAAGTCTGGAAAACAAAAAACTATTTTGTTTGAAACATACTGTCATAGATACTGATTTAAACTTGTTCATTACCGAACATATTTCAGTAATGTTAGCATGGCATTGTTGCATTAGATATTTTTAATAGAGAGCAAAATGAGAAATGAAATGTCCTTGGATTTTTATTGTTGTTGAATGCTATGTATCAGTGTAATTCGCAGTCCACGATAGATTGAAGACGTTTCAACAGCTCCAATTTTAATCTGTCAGGTAGTCTGTTATTTCTTTTCTTATAAGGGAAAGTATCTAGATGAGCCCACATATTTTAGGAGACTACACGATATCTACCTGAAGCAGCAGCTTAGTTTGCTTACAATTTTTTCTGTATAGTTGATTGTATTTTTTAAGTAAACAAAAAATACTATTTATGAATTTAAAAAAGCAGCACAGACTTTGAGGCACCAAGAGAATCTTATAGTAATTAACACAGTTTTTTGTGGTTTGTCTTGCCCCTACACATCCTTAGGTGTGTGTGAATGTCGCCCCACCTGTGTGTTTTTTCCATGTGTGCATTTATGTGAACCACATGGCATCTGTCATGTATCAGCTCCTCCCACCCCAGACACATGTGGGTAGTGAAAAAAAAACTCAGAAAACCCCAGAGACTTGGCTGTATAAACTGGGTCACCACCTTCACAGGCTTTCTTGGAAAACACAGATACAACACATTAAGAGAAAATGTGAATACGTGACCAAAAATTTGTAAACGCATGATTGGAAAAAGGTTTTTTTTAAAGTGTAGAAATACAGCTTAAAGAGCATATTTTTCCTTATTTCGTATTATATTTCTCTACTGACTTTTTACTTGTATCACGTATCTTTGCCCTCTCATTTAATTCCAGTGGTTTCTCCAGCAGTGCAACTTTCATCCAGCAGTCTATTTATTTTTCATATAAACCACTGCACAGTGTCTTCCAACATTGTATGGGTCTTACAAAACCCATTAGGCCAAAGATAACAGTCTACTTTAACAGACCCACTTGAGGAATAAGAGCCAGTCCTTTTGCCTTGTTAAAAACCCCAGATATTGAATGAGGCTTTCAGAAGCAAATAACAAACTCCTCTATGTTTGTTATGAAGGCCAGTTAAAAATGGATTTAAGTGCGACAAAATATCAGACATTTTAAGATTACTCAATTTCTTCCTTTCTGACAACAAAATAAGAGTATCCTGCCAAAGCAGCCGATGAAGCTGGCATCTTTCAGGTAGCAGCCGGCATTTACAACCATGTGTCTGGTGTTTATTAACCACCAGACATTTTTCTTGGCAGGGCTGAGCGGCCCGTAAAACTACATGTGGACTCTTTGCAGACTAAAACCTACCACTGAAATAAATGCTAATGGAAATCTTGCATTTAGTGGGGTTCTCGGCTGGATGCTTCACGTTCTCAGTGTTAAGGCAGCCACTGTATTCCATCACATCCATGTTGAATAATAATTTTCTGCCAGGCTTTGTTAGGATTGGGCCCAATCATGGGGAGAGCAGAATAAAAAAGCAGCTGAGAGAAAATGTCAGGGAAGGAAACCACAGAAAGGTGAGATGATATGTGAGAAGAGCTGAGAGAGAAAGAAGAGATGCAAAGATGAAGTGTGAAAATCCACCTTTTTCTTCAAGTCCATCCTTCGCCAGCTAATCTTTCAATAGTGTTGCACAGTCTCACGGGCACACACACTTCTACCTCTGTTATATGCAGTACTTTCTCCAGAGTGTGCAAATTTGTTCCAACAAGGAACTGACCTTTTATATAGGGGTCAAACTGGGGGGCAATCACAGCTGCTTTTTTATTGTATAACACAATGTGACTGAGCTGGTTAAAGATGCTTAAAAGATTCTCAAAAATCTCTTTAATTCATTAAATTAGGCATTTTGTCATGAAATCCACTACACTTACATGCATGTGGGGAGGGGTAGTACACTCTCTTCTAAGGCTTTATCAATCAGGATGTTATAACAAAAGCATTTGGTCCTTAACAGATCCTAAAATGATTGATTATAACTTAGGATGAACAGCTCACCATGTGACACAGTGTACTGTATGATTATTTACTGAAACAAACCTGAAGACACTGCTCCAAAACAAAGGAATAGTGTGTGAAAACCTGGTAGGCCTTCCTGCTTTCATCAGAATTAAGACATTAGGTATCAGCCATGTGCTGTTAATCAAATTAACTTGATTAGTTGATCATCATCAAGTGCGAGCACCTCTATAAGAGCAAACTTTTTGGCAGTTTTCTGCTTTGAAGCATTCAGGTGTGTGTTAACACAATGCCCAGGGTGAAAGACATCAGCAGTAAACTTAGAAAAGCAAGTGATGCTGTCCATGAATCTGAGGAGGGTTATAAAGCCATGGGACTTCCCAGGAGTGGACATATTCAATTCAATTCAAGTTTAGACAATGCTTCGAGAAACTGAAGAAACTAAATCTACAGGCCTCAGTTAGCATGTTAAATGTTAAAGTTCATGACAGTCCAATTTTAAAAAGACTGAACAAGTATGGCTTGTTTGGAAGGGTTGCAGGAGAAAGCCTCTTCTCTCTAAAAAGAACATGGCAGCACAGCTCAGGACAGAACCAAAGTCGAGATGTTTGGCAATAATGCACAGCAGCGCGTCTGAAGAAAACCAGACAGCATAGCAGCACAAACACCTCATACCAACTGTCAAGCACGGTGGTGGAGGGATGATGATTTGGACTTGTTTTGCAGCCACAGGATCTGGGCACCTTGTAGTCATTGAATCCACCATGAACTTGTCCATCCATCAGCTAAAGCCTGGCTGAAAGCGGGTAATCACTAGGACAATGATCCCTAACACAGCAGCAAATCTACAACAGAATGTCAGAATAATAAAAAAAAATCAAGTTGTTTCAATGGCTCAGTTAAAGTCCAGACCTCAACCTGACTGAAATGCCGTGGTGAGAGTTGTGCCTTTAACTGTGGCAGTGTTGGAAAGGGCCAAAATTCCTCCACAATGATGTGAGAGACTGATAACGTCATACAGAAAACTATTGCTTCAGGTTAATGATGTTAAAGGTTATTCTAGTATTAAATCATGTGGTGGTCTTTGTTTTTTATCCACTGATTTTGTCATGACCACACTGTGTTATATGTCAGGTTGTTGTTAATCTGAGGTTGCATTTACCTCATTTTAAGACCTGATAAGGACCAGATGTTTGTTTTCATATGAAAAATGAAAATAGATAAATAAGGAAAATGATGGAAAAAATGGAAGAAATCTCTGGAGGAGCAACAGGGACCCCACTTCCAAGATGAAGACAGACACACAGTAGATGCTATCCAGTTTAAGCACTTGGGAAAGATAAATTTAGTTACGTTTAGGACTGTTTCCATTTATGTGTCATTTCATTTAATCAATGAGGGTTTTGTGCCTTTCAGTTCTTACAGTGTTGTCCAATATCTAAGGATTTAACAAGGAAAAAATCCCACTTTCCCACTTGAACCCTGTAAAGTAGGATAATGCTACAACATGCCTTGCCCAAGGGTAGCTTAATGATAGTTCCTGAAAGAGTGGAGACCGTTAGTCAGTCGTGTATTTTAAGCCCCAAATTTTCCTTGTCTTCAAACAAGCCAGCATCTTACATCTACAAGCTTAGTTAGTATTCACATTGGAAGATGTGAATTAGAACATACTTTGGTTTTGTGAGGTATGTCTAGCTATTGAATTAAATTCTGGTGATGGTCTTGAGGTTTAAGCTTCCACTTATGTCCCGCCGAAAGGTCTCAGCAGCCTCATGAGACCTTCTCTTCCCCTTTGTGCCCTTTAGAAATCCCCATGTTAGCGGAGTTAAACATGCCCTCTGCCTGTTTTTTACACTGCATCTGTTTCCCATCCTGCTTCCTGAGGTTTAGATTTAACCATCCTGAGTTTCCAGCTGCTGGAAAACCTGTTCCAGGGGCTCTAACTCTGAATGGATGAACCAGAGAAGGAGAGCACACAGAGAAAATAAGAGCATTTTGGAGATATTTGAGGGTATGCAAAGACAAAGAGAGGAAGTAGAAGTCTGTCCATGTCCCAAGTGAGCAGTCAGCAAATGTCCGTTCACCATAAGGTTATTGGAATAAAAACATCTATCCCTGCAGTGAAATAACAGACTTGGCCCCTTTCTCTTGAATTTTGAACTTTAAGCTGTTTCTGTTGTTCATTTGTTCCAATTTCTTTATGTGACTTGAGCAAACGGTCATTTTCCTACCACAAAAAAATTAGCTTTTTTCTAATCTAGAATCATTGTATTCAAGTGTCTTCACCACTGCTAATATCAAATAACTAAAACTGTTCTACATTAGAAGAGACCTTTCTGTTTGTGACAGCGTCAAGTAACTATGAAATTCCTTTTTTGCAATTACTTTGATTCTCCTTTATATATTTTAAATTAATTCTGAGCTGACCTCTACAGCACAGAGCTCACTCATGTACAGTGTTAGAAGACGTTTCACATATTTCCATGTTGATACATATTATTACTGGCCTGATGAGATGACTAAACTCCTAACTTTGTTTACTGTGAGTTTTTTTGTGAGACTGCATGCTTCCACAAAAAGATTTAATGGGACACAGATGCACAGTATCATGTTATTACAGTATTACTTAACTAAAATGCTTCATATGTTGCATTAAAAAGGGTTGAAACACATGCAGGTTGCAGGGCCACTACAGACTGTTGGGAGCTGTGCTAGTGACATCTAGTGGAGTCATATAGTAACTTATTTAGAGTTGATTGGGAAGCTGCACTCCACTTATCATATAGCCTCTGTAAAAAAAAAACACTGCATTGTTATTGTTAAAGGGGAACTCTGGTATTTTTAAGAAATACGTTTATCTACTCACCGAGAACAGTTTGGCAAAGGTCGGCATTCTTCGGAAGCTATTTGGATAACTCGCGATCAGCGTATATCCATATAACGGAGTGAACGGGGCAGGGACGATGCAGCCTCTAAATAAGGCATTTTCTGTCTTTATTTCACCAATACTTTAAGAAGAATGAATGAACGAACGCGTACTATTGCTCTGTTAGCACATAGCTACTGTTATGTGGCTACTTGCAGCTATAGGAGAGCTACCGGAGGGAATTCTACACACACCTCTACTAGGACCACTTAATCGACATGCATGGCTGCAGCACAGCTCATTCACTCTGGTAAGAACGTCCATCTTACTCAAAGTCGTCGTTCACATTGTCAAAATCTGATAAACATCCTGCCATGTTGCACAAAACTAGCAGTAGCAAACTCCGTGTGAAGTTAGCCGACTGTGACAGAGCACGGAGTGAATAAACTGTGCTCCAGGGGGGCGTGTGGATGAAGTAGTCCCAGTAGAGTGCCTGTGTAGAAATCCCTCCGTTAGCTCTCCTATAGCCACAATTAGCCACATAACAGCACCTATGAACTAACAGAGCTACAGTATGCGTTTGTTCATTCATTCATTCATTCATCTTAAAGTATTGGTGAAATGAAGACAGATAATGCCTTGTTTAGAGGCTGCATCCTTTTTGCCCCGTACACTCTGTTATATGGATCGCGAGTTATCTAAATAGCTTCTGAGGGACGCCGACTTTCGCCAAACTGTTCTCAGTGAGTAGATAAACATATTTCATGCCAGAAATAAGGTCTAGGTTATACCGGAGTTCCCCTTTAATACCTACTATAAGAGAGGAACCTCAAAACATGTCTGAAAGGCACTTTTTAAGTAAGGAGTACCTAAAAAGTAATTTATTACTTTGTATTTATTACTTACTTTACTATTACTATTACTAATTACTATTACTTTAGTACCTTAGGAGTACCTATTAAAGTAATTTCCCATTTTGGGATGAATAAAGTACTTCTATTCTATTCTATTCTATTCTACAGTCCTAAGCAGTTGCAATGTTAACCTTAGTGGTGTAACCTTAACTGACATTTAAAGCATGTCAAATTCATCTTTTTATACCATTTAGCAACACAAAGAAATTTATCCTTCTGTAACTTTCAGCGACAGTCCTGAAGTTGGCCACAACCAGGCCAAATGTAGCCTTCTTTTATTACTGGCCACTGTATGACCAATACCAGCGTAAAAGTGCAAAACATTGAAAAACCAAAGCAGGTATGAAAAAGTTTTAGTAATCTTCATAATCCATTGTAGTGTTAGTGTCATAGTTCATACACTTTGTGTCCCAATAAGATATATTTGTCAGTAAGAGATATGCTAAGACCCACATTTATTTATTAATTTGAAAGGACTTTATTGCAACTCTTGAGCAGGATTGTGATTTTTCTTTTTTAAACAGAGATATATACGAGGCTGTGTCTTTAAAAGTTCAACTACAAACAGACATTAGAGAAGCAGATGGCACAAACATCACCTTTCCACAGTTTATTTCCTTTTAAAATAATTCATACAAATGCATACAATCACAAACATATCTTTTTTCAGGTTTTTATTATTTGACCAAAAATAATATTTACTGTAGAATATAGAATATGTATACTGTATATTGCTACGCCTACTACTTTACCATAAGGGGGACCAAGGTAGGTAACAGTGGACTGTGTGTTACTACCAGGGATGGAATTTCATGGAGCACCTAAACTTTTTAAAAGCTACACTGTCATTTTCACTTGTGGCACCTGTCGGTTCTGAAGGAGGAATGTTTACAATTTATATCAGGAAGAACAAGCGGAGACTTTTCTGCCCCACGACACCACAGGCATCTAATGAGGAAAGATGAAGGTAAAGTTTAGAAAATAATCTCAGGATTTTTGGGGGGCTTCAGCATGACAGTACCTTCTGTTCTTGGAGCCCCACTCAGAATCTGGCCAGAAAGAACCCATCACTGGCCTCGGCTGTAAAATGCTCGTGAATGGCTGAAGAAATTTCCATCCCTGATTGCCACGCTTTCTACCTCACCAGAAAGAAGACCAGGTAGGCAACAGTTACTGTTTTTACAACTCAGCTACTAGTAGGAGGGGGATCCAGAAAGTACTGTCACTCAGCTGGCCTGCTAACACCTGAACTGGAATCAGTTCTAAATATTCCAGAGAGAAGAAGAGTTTGGGATATCTTACCTGTGAAATGACGACATTAGCATCCTTATATTGGTAGAAATGTAATCAGTTTAAACATAGAATACTGGCTGAGTTTACTACTTTAAGCTTGAGGTCAAGTTCGTGTTGTGATTTTAGGTATCAGTCTTTGTGATAATGCTGTGTGGCGAGTACTGGCTACCACCCCTCCTCCCAGTGCTGCTTTTTTAGACACAGATACAACCAAGTCACATTGACACAGGCAGGCAGAACACCATATGTACACATAGACACAGGCCACAGAGGGTGATTAAATGGTATACTCGGAAAGGACCAGCTTGAAATGTTAAAGGGATACTTGTCTGGAGGAATCAATATGTCCTAATATGCTGTTATGAAATGGTTTTGCTTCTCTGTGTATGTGTGAAAGATGTCTATAGTTTGCTGAAAAGGTAATGCTGTTATTCTCAAAGCATAGTTCCTTTTTTAGGAACATGATCAAACTTACAAGCCATGTGGTCTTTTCAAAAAGTCTGAAACAGTTCATTCAGGGAGAAGTTCAGAAATATAAATTGATTTGAACTAACTTCAGGCACACAACTGTTTTTCATCTGTCAGGAACCAGTAACTTTTCTTCACTGGATCTGTACAATGAATTTAAAAACTTAGATTGGAAAGAAAGTTTTTTTTTTGTAGATCTGTTAGGTGATTAGACATATCCAGTGTGAAGGGCAGCTTAAATAATACTGACTTAGCAGCATGTGGCAGCATAATGATCCTTTGAACTGTTCATGCATCTGCACGATTACTGTGTGTGTGACAGGGGAATAATTGGTTCATCACTAAGAGGACATAATAAAATCCCTTTTCTAAAGGCTGCAACTAACTCTCAGTGCATCATAAATTAAAGTCACTACAAGAGGGTAAGTCGTCCCAGCCAAGCATACCATTTCACTACGCCTCAGAGCCTTTCTTCCCACAATCCCCTCAATTTGGGTCTAACATTTACAGATGTCCCAAGAGCAAAATTGCGTGCTCCCTTAAACGAATCCAGCGAAAGCAAACATGAGAACAACCTTGTCTCTTGTTAAAGTTGTTTTCATAATGTAGTGGGACACAAAAAGGCATGCAGGTAGAAAAACAAAAGCACTAGGTGGCATTAAAATAAATTCTATAAAACAAAATTGTAAAAAAGAAATTTAAAAAAATCAATAAACCAACTGCGGAAAGTTAATTTCCTGAGATGGTGTGCAAAAAGCTGCCTCTTTTTTTTTGGAAGGGGGGGGGGGGGGACTTGCTAATTTGGGGACACATGAGAGGGACAAAGAAAATAGATATTGTATTCTCAAACCAGTTTGGCTACATAGAAGGATCACATTTTTAAAACTGGAATACAAATATCAGTATCCACTTGCTGCAAGTCTAGAAACTGTACACAGACAGGTTACATTCATTGCATAACCTACTAACTTTGCATGTACATCAGACTAAGGGGACAGAAAATAAAGAACAACATGAAACCTGCCCCTCTAACTTTGGACACACTACAGTCTAAGACAGTGGAATTTGATCCAGTATTTTCTTCCCAAATCAACTGATAGTTTTTTGTTTTGTTTTGTTTTTTTTTTTGTTTTTTTTGTTTGTTTGTTTTTACCTCTGGTAGAGAATGTGAAGATCAACTTGCAATCAGCAGATCAGCCTCTGGTTGGGGTAGATAACTACTCTTTTTTTCTTTGATAACAGTTATCCACTTCTCTTCATCATTACCTTCCTCTTCTTTGGAGTGTGACCAGGCTGTTGGGAAGCAATCGCCAAAGAGTTGAGAATCCAGTCTGAACCTGTCTGATAACAGCTTTTCATTTGGAAACTTATCAATATGACACCCGTTGCTGTGTCAATATCCTCCAGTCACCAGACAACACGCGTATGATTGAGTGTGCAAGAGGGCTACAGTTGCTCGTTTGGGTGCTGCTCTCTGTCGCCCTCTGGTGGCTTCACTGTATTTTGTCCGGGAGACGGTGCATGAGGAGGATGTACGACTGCGGGCGGGAGGGTGTGCGCCATCGGCACGGCGCTTGGCACAATGCCCTCAACTGGCGGAGGGAGGCCACCAGCTGGTAAGCTCACCACTCCTTGGGGATACCTTAACAAGAGAGACTGATTAAAGAACGGATGCAACAGAGTCATCCAGAATGCAGCATCTCCACATTCACTCACTACTGATATATTCCAGAACCAGAGCTGGTCCAGATTGTCCAGAACTACAAGGTGTCAGTGCTCAAACACATGGCCAAATAAAACAGGACCGAACACAACATCCACTGAGTAAGATTTACAACTTGAAGGGTAGGGACCGGACCAAGGCACATCTTAGCACAGTATTTTACAGACAGTGACTCTTGGTGGAGCAGATGTTTGTGCCTCCGGCTCAATCACTAACGCACAGGGGTGCCATTTAAAGTCGGACACCTGTAGGGTGGAGGAAAGGGCTGCTGTCATTAAAGATGGAGTTTATTAAACCTTTGCCAGTTGATAATACCCTGAGATTTAACTCCTAAACCCGTTCTTCAAGATGGGTTCTTCTAGCAGTGCAACTGGAAGACCTCTGCAGAATTATTCATGAAGGCCATGATACTGATATTGAACAATGCTTGATCATATAAATTTGATGCAAAAGCCCTTTGAGGTATCAGAGTAATAACCCAGCCCCCTTTCTTATCTGACTTAAGTCCCACTGACAGCTTGTGAGCTCTTCTTCTGAGATTTTACAGTGAAGGAGGACAATGCACCTCTTCAAACAGCATTTAGGAGGCTGTGGTTGCTGCTTCTGTGGAAGTTAATTGTGACCTTATCAGAAACTGACAGACTCCATGGCAGTCATTTAAAAAACAATGGGTTACATTGGTCTGTGACTCATTTTTAAAGGGCAAAAAGGCTTTTCAGTTGTGGTTCTGTGTGTGTGGCACATTTGTTAAAAATGAGGAACAAATAAGTGAGCTGAAGAGTTGATAAATCATTGTATTCACCCCAGAAAAGTTTATTTGTTCATCGTTCAGGTCTAATGTTCAGTGAGTTGATCCGATGCATTTGTTCTAGGAAAAAAACATCCTGGGGTACAATTTGCGTCATATTTGTGAATGCAGTGTAAGGTTAAAATAGAGACCCAATTTTATTAAAGATCCAAAAACTGTTTTCCCCCACGGGTGTGGTGTTGTTTGGGCAGGAATTAGAAGTTGTGAACCTCTGAACTGTGTTGGTTTAATCTCTGCAAACACTCCCAAATCATTCCTCAGCAGCCAGTGTGTTGTGTTTGGTATGTTACTTGTTGTCATTGCCCAATTGAATTCCTATGTCTACCCATCAGTTTAATTATAGACATGCTTCCTCTCTTAAGTGTAGTTGGTGCTGTCATCGCATATCTAACAGACTGTAAATCCAAGAGGTGGCGACATGCTCTGACAACTTTGTTGTAAAAACAAACACAAGCACATTCTGTCTTTTGTAGTTCTGATGAGAATTTGTGGATTAATTTAAATTGATAAGACTCCCTCTGCAGGTCACTGATTGGGATGTCACCTGTATGCCCCGTTAAGCTCAGGGTGGACTGCTGCAGGGTCAACTCCTGTCCAGTGGTTGTTCTGGGTGAGGAACTCTTTATTCACACAGTTCTTCAGACTGTCTGGGATACGACCTAAAAAACAGAGAGACGTAGCTCAAGAACAAGCAAGACCACAGTTGGCGTCTAAGGGCTACATGACAGAGCATGCGTCAAACTGACCCACTTTTAACAAAAGTTGGACATGATTAAAAAATGTCATTAGAGATAGAGCTTCTAAGGAGAAATACTCAGTTATACTGTTATACTCAGGGTTATACTGCAGTTATACTCGACTGCAGCAGGACCTAAAAATGTCCTTTTTTGACATGGGTTTACATTTTCCAGTATTTTTCAGTCAATACATGTGTTTCCATGGCTGTGTGTACCAACCTGTCACAGCCCTTCGGATCTCCCTGGCTGCCTCCTCTCTCATCTCCAGGGATGCCTGCTCACTGTACCAGGCAGCATGTGGTGTGCAGATCAGATTAGGGGCATCCTTCAGCGGACCCTGACTGAAACTGGTACAAGCACAGCACAGTCAGTGCGAGCTGAAGTGAATGATTTCAAACGTCACAGAATTATATATTCACACTTTTAGAGCTATAAAGCAGCATGTCTAAAAGACTGAATGTGTTACCTGAAAGGCTCTGTCTCATGGACATCCAGAGCAGCACCGCGTATCCTCCCCTCCTTCAGGGCCTGAGCCAGGGCCTTCTCATCCACCAGACCCCCCCTGGCTGTGTTCACCAGGAACGCCCCCTGACGCATCTTTAACACATACAAAGAGTCACTGATATACCACACAGTTAAAACTGTTCACATTTATGACTGATGGAACTTGGTCAAAGGAGATTTAAAGCCATAGTGATTACAAATATCTAACTTAACTTGAGGATCAAATTATGTTTCAAGGACAAAAATTCCAAGGGAAACCTGAGAATGGCAACAACTGTTTGATATATTTTATTGAACCACATAATGCTCAAATTTCCTTCCTCCAGCAAGGTCATAGGAGTTTAAGAGCTAAAATGCTTTGGGGTAAAGAAGAGCTGACATCGACAGATATTCCTTCATTATATATTATCATGTGCAAGTCCACAACCTCATTAATCTATGTCAGTGATGGGCTTCCCTTGTTATCCGCCTTTTTAATATTTATAGCTCCGGGATGTGGTATTTGATGTGCGGATAAATAAATCATTTAAGTGTGCGTGTGTGTTTGTGCACGGCCGTCTCAGTGCACCTGTTTGATAGTGAAGTCGTTGATCAGGTGGTGGTTGTGTTCATTGAGGCTGCAGTGGAGAGAGACGCAGTCGGAGTGGAAGAGCAGATCCTGAGCAGGAAAAGATACAGAGGTGCCCATAAATCAAAGTTGTCTTTTATCACTTGTTGCTGCTGGTCATTTCTCAGAGAGACGAGGTATTTGAAGGATCTGTTTTACTTTTAGTGTAGTTTTGAATCCATTCTTTGTCATTTCATACAGGCTGTAGGATTTACGTCTTTTTTTCTGTTAATAGATGAGGAGAACATGATCTCTTGTGCTTATTCACTGTCGTTACCTGCTTCTTCTTCTTCTTTGTTGTCGAGTCCCATTGAACGTATACATGAAGGAGCAATTTGACACCCAACAGAATTATTTCCATGTGTTAGTCCGACTTTTCAAAATTCACGTGTACTTGTTTTTTAAAGGTTGGTCTTAATTTGACTAACACAGTAATTTGAGCATTCTCTTTAAGTGTGAGTTGAATGGTTGTGGTTTTAATGAATTATTGAAATCCCATGTGACCAATACTTGGATCATATTTCTGTTTTATTCTAATCACCTTAGAAAACAAACTCACAATCCCATGAATCAACATAATTGGATGTTGTGGTTAATGCCAGTCTAGCTGGAGTCAAATGTTACTGTAATGTAATTTATTGAGAAAGATTGCTTTGGAAAGTGATTAGCTTTAAATTCTCAGGTTCGCCAGACCATTTAGTGTCAGGTGTTGAAAGGCTGATTGGTTTAAAAAAAAACTGTTTTGTATATGAAAAGGTTGTGAAGCCAGTGTGTGTTGAACGTGGTGATATTCATACTTCTTCATCTGTGTGCTTACCTGTAGTGTGGTGACCCTTTGTAGTCCCAGGGATCTTTCTACACCATCAGCCAAATAAGGGTCATAGAAAATCACATTGAAGCCAAAGGCCTTGGCTCGCAGGGCTACAGCCTGCCCCACCCGACCTAGAAATGCATGAATACCCACATGCACGGAGTCACACACAGTTGCATGTATATCAGTCATTAAACTAAAGATACATTTCAGAGTAACATAAAAAAAGAACATAGTTTCCTCTGTGTATTACATGAAAATGTTTTCCAGAATTTCATAATTCTCTAATCACAAATTTGCTCGTCATTTTTTGAAAAGCCTCTAAAGCTGTACAGGGAAAAGATTTGCATTTTTCTTGTGTTTAATCGGCTTATATTTTCTTGGCAGTAACTTGTTAGGAAACCAATTTAGCTTAGCTGAGAGCCAAACTTCCCAAAATAAAAAGTGGAAAATGTGTTTCCTTAGCAGAAACTCTGTCGGTAGTGTAACATTCTCACCAAACACTAGTGCACACATGCTGCTTGTGTTGCCTCACTGGCGAGCCATGAAGTCACATTGATGTTGTTACCCACCGAGCCCTATGAGTCCCAGGGTCTCTCCTCTGATCCTTGCCGCGCCCGACGCCACCTCTCGGATCTGCTCCACGCTCTGAACTCGTGTGCCCTCTCGCAGAGCCTGACACGAATAGCATTTAATGATCACTTCCAAATATGAAACGAACAACAAAAACATAACAGCTTCACATGATCGAGCTATAATTGATGTCAGGACTGTGCACTTAATGACCAGAAGCTGAATCATTTGAGATACTGTGATCATGGTTGTAATAAAGTCTAAATAATGATTTGAGGAACAAATCATTTTACTGTACCTTCTACACTTTACATCAACGTCTTTCAAATACAGCCACATTCTAAAGAAAATGAAATGTTTCAATTTTGCTGATATGTCACTGGACAAGGATTATTTATCGTCCATACTGAAATTGACATAACCGAATGCCCAGCTATAACCAGCACATTTAGAATTAATTAATTTAAATCCAGTTCATATGAGTCTTTTCTTCTATCAGCCACACAAGGCTACAAACCTGGTGTAGCCAGGTGGTGCGTCGGTACAAGGTGAGGATGTGACAGAGCGTGGAGTCCGCCGTCTCCTCCACTGAGGCAGCTGGCATATTACAAACAGCTATGCCTGTTGGACCAGACAGCAGATAAGGATTAGTAGTAGCTTTTTTGGCCATTTTTTGGAGAAGTATTAACTTTAGTGAGAGCGATTTTAGTGGAGAGAAGTGCAAGCTGAAAGTGTGGTGTCAGCATTTTTCAACACAGAAGATAAAATTACACTTTCAAACATCAGAGCCTCTTGGTATAAGAAGATAGGGAAAGATTGTAAAGCTCAGACTGCTGCTCCAAAGTGAAGACAGATATTTTAGCTTTTTTAACTACAAACTTTATTGACTTGTAAAGACGGCAGCACCCATTGTAGCAAAGAAAATTGACATTTCAGTAGTTGGTTGGTGATGTTTTAAAAGAAGAGCATGGATTGAAAACTTTTGCTTCATAGCTTTTAGTGCCTCTGTTACACTTAAACATTATATAACTAAGAAATCGTTTCATTTTAAATATTATTATGTTGTTATTATTTAATCTTCAAAATAAGCTAAATCAGTATTTAAGTAACTGAATATATAGACAATACATTTTCACCTTTAAATTTATTGGCAGTAAAGAAGTCCAGTAAGTAACTATTTTATACTTAAGCAGCAACAACCTTAAACTTTTTTGTAGCAACACAAAGCCACAAAGAGTCAAATAAATGCAAGTGAACGTTTCTGGGAGATTGTGTTAACTTTGCCGTCAAGAGACACAGCTTGATAGTTTTTGCTTAATCTTGTTAATAAACACACAAATATCAACTACAACATACAGTACCTCCACCTTGGCTTTGCCATAACAAAAGAAAAACCTAGCAAAGATTAATGTGTTAAAGAGCCTCTGTTATGCTGGTTTACAAGTTCACAATTCTCCTAGTACTGGTTTACATGCATAAATATTCAAACAACCAATTTGGTGTCATGTTGTTTACTGCTGCAACAATTTTTGCCACCTTCTCCCTGAAATGTGGATGCCTCAGGTTTTTTTAAGTGGCGTATTACACCGTCAGTGTCTTAGCTACCTAGCAACCAGTCAGGGTGTCTTCAGTTTGGAGAATCAGGGAGGAATTGTGACGAAGGAACTGAGCTAGGAGCCCATCACAAGGTCGTCACAGTAAGGTGAATTTTAAGAACAACTCAAAACCTCAAACATTGCCAAATTTAGTGACTTTTATACCACTTCGCTTTTGCATCAGAAAATGTACGTTCTCTCTGTTTTATCAACTGAAGAAAATCTGTGTTGCTGTGCATCATCTAATCCCAAAATACTAACAATAAGACAGTAAAAATTAATGAAAAGCATAGCAAGCGCATGCTGTTATTGCCTTTGGAATCTTTGCAAAGGCAACGTCCAGCATTCAGCTAGCCAGCACCTCCTAGAGATCATCCACAAAATGAGTTAAAATCACAGTTTAATGCGGTGTAAAAATCCCTACAGCGTATGCTCAAACCACTTTAAAACGTTTGAGGATAGAGTTGTTTAAAATGGCGAAAACTCGCTCCTCTGTTGCCCCTTTGTAGGTAGCTTATCATTTGGCATCCTTGTCAAAATTCCCTCCTGATTCTCCAAACTGAGAGCGCTCCGACTGCTTTCTAGTGGATTTAAGACGCTGAGCAGTCATACTTCACACACTTAAAAAGAAAAAAAGTTGTAACTCAAGTTAGTCGCTCATTCTTTTTGTAAAGTGTGCCAAACAAAGCACTTTGCAGGCAACATGCAAACATGTTTCATGTTTCTATCTATATTTATTTGTATGTTTGAGTGTGCACTCGTTCATACCGAGTTCTCCAGCAGATTTAATGTCTATGTTGTCATAACCGCTACCGATGCGGACGATAATACGAAGAGCTTTAAACTTCTCCAGGTCTTCTCTCATCAGAGTGATGGTGTGGTACATCAGAGCTCCCACAGCTTCATTCAGGACCTGGGCACAAAACACATGCACAGAATAAGTTCACCGATGAAGGGGTTTCCTGTTTTCTTTTGTGAGTGTATCTACATGAAAGGCAGCCTTAACTGCCTCAGAAATATAGTAGACATGTTTAAGTGTGTGGAAAGAAAGCGTTGTGATTGTTCCAAACCTGATTGGACTAAGAATGATTATTAAAAAAAAGTTTATTGGTTGTAGAGGCTCAGTATGCTTTTATTTTATTTAATTTTTTCAGAAAATTAAATAACTCTAAAGTTAGGAGTATTGCCTAACCATAGATATACCGTCTCGGGATCTTGCAACACTGTCAGATATCAGCATAATTCTCATTCACATGGTATTCTCAAAGAGTTCTACTAATGCTGACATCTTATTGTCTTAGTTGACACTAAAGTATAATTACTCAGAGGCATATAATTAGATTTTCATACAGAATAGTATTATATGTTGCGCCTTAAAGCAGTTCAGCCATCTGTTTTTAATCGGTTCCCTGTTAATTGTATGATCCTTTTCTAATGTTGCCAGCCCTCGTCTTTGTGTTTGTGTGAGAGGGTGAAAATGACATGCGGTTCAATTACAGTAAAGAATATCCTTTAAATTACACAGTGAGGTAGCTGCTTAGTGGAGAGCCAGAGAGAGAGGGCATGAGATGGAGCGAGAGCCATCTGTTTCTCCCACACTGTGGCCTACTGAGCGCGCTCACAGAGCGAGTGTGCCTGGCCGAGACCCAGAACAGGACGAATTCCTGCCAGACATACAAACCCATTTACGGTCCATATTGGCTGAGGCAAGCTCCGAACATGACCCACATTTCAAGTTGTCCTCTTTGTATTCTTTATTCTTCCTCAACTACTTTTCTGTCTCTTTTTTACTTTATATCTGTTCTTGTGTCCTTTTTTAATTTTAACATTAACTTATTATAGTTTTGCACTTCCTTAATGACAACAGGTGTTTTCAGTTTTATTTAACTGGGATTCTCTTTATTTGTGGGTGTCTGCTCATGTTGCATTCGGATAATTTCCGTATACTGACAAAAACAGGAAATACATTAATTCCCTAACTGAAAAATGCCCATTGTTGTTAGATTCTTTAAATAATTCAGAAGCATAAAATATCAAATATATTCCAATATCCAAATAAAAGCTGGTGCCATTTTTTTTATTTTGGTTTTTCTTTTCACTTTTAATTTGTATGTAAAAGAAGAGTCTCTCATGGAATTTTCTGTTTGGCTACTGTCTCCTTCAGTTATGGAAGGCAGTCTAATGCTGTGTGCTAATGTAACAGGATCGACTGCCGTGATCACTGTATTTGTAAATAAGAATTATCAAAATGCTTAAATATTGGATTAATTTGATGAAAATTGTTTCAAATGTAAAGATTTGATGCTTGTCTGCCATTCAAAAAGATAAATGTATTTGGGTTTTGTTGAATTGACAAAACATCCAGTTTTATAGAATCACTTTCAGTCTCTTGTTCACCTTTTCAACAAAGCAGAGAAAAGCAGAGATTTTATTAATAAACAGAAAATTGATAATGAAACCTTTAATTTGCTGCGGGCCAAACTTAGGAGTTAGTTGGATCTCAGGTTGATTGAGCACATGGCAAACACAAAAAACTTTTTATTTGACCTTTTTAATGTCGGCATACTTTTTCAGAGATAAATTTAAGAGATTGAGACAACTGTCCCTGTTTGTTCATCTGTGGAAACGACAAGGGCACATGTCAACTACCCGATTCATTTTCTGTTTCAGAAACAGCAAAGGCTAAAATTGAACTTGTTTTATATTCTTAAATACCAGACAGTTTATCTAAAAAAAAAAATGTTGTGAAGCCCTGCTGATTTTCCTGGTTTAGATTTCAATTAGCACTAAATATTTCTACATGTAAAACACGTAAAATCCTCATTTACGTGGATTACCTTCTCGTGGATCTCCTGCGTTGACTGAGCATCACAAAAGGCCACAGTTGCTACATCTTTCAGGATGGGCATCTCCACCGTGCAGTCGCGCCCGTCCAGGAGCGCCACCAGGGGGCGCGGGTGCATGGGCCCATTCATGATGGGTGGCCTGATGCCTGACCATGAAAGAAAAGAAAGAAAACATCAAATGGGTGATAGAGAAAAGAAAGGGGGGTTAAAAAGTTAAAGAGGAGCATGGCCACAATTGTGTGGAATCAGCACCGTTTTAAACTCATGATGAAATACACAAGTGAAGTTTCTTCAGAAATATAAGGACTGTATAAGTACCATCTGCTAAAAAGTATCTTCCTTGTAGCTGTGCATTAAATTTGCTTCACCACATCTTTCAGTCTGTCTTCATTGTGTGTGTGCTTAGAAATTGTCCCTTTTTTGTCATTTATGAAATGTGTGGTTTCTTCCACAAACACGAGAGTCTGCTTCATCCCATAGTGTTTCTGCCAACAATGCTTTTTATTCAATTTGCCAACACTCTGAAACAGGCTGTAATTAAGTAGATGGATGAGGATAATATAGGAGGTAGGGTGGCACAAAATAATTATAAAGAGAGAGTTGGTCTAGAAAAGCTTCAGATGAGAGACAGACCACCTCTATGATAATTTGAAATACCCTTTTTTTTTTAGCTTGCTCACAAAAATGTATTTTAATCTCTTATACATTAATGGTGAATGTTCATCCTGGTGTCCACTGGCAGCTGAGAGTGACGTAATGGTCCAGTCTTTACCAGGAAACAACTGAGCATTGAGTCTGAAGCTCTGTATTGTATTTGAGACATCATGCCTTAGTTGTATTGAGTATATTTTTTATAAATAGGCAGGAAGGGTGCATGGAAACATCAAAGGAAATAAGACGTGTGTGATGAGAAACAGTCAGTGACGGAAATCTGTCAATAACTTAGTGAGAGTAAGCCAATCCTGAAACCTGTCCATGGGGTGTTTTATTTAATCATTACTTCAGATGAAACCGTTACCCGAGAGTGCTGCTCGGCCCTACAGGAGGGTAAGTGGTATTTATCAAGGCAGATGTGTCAGACAACTCCTCTAGTGAGTCTTTGTTCAGCTATAAAAGAACAGTGGCTTACGCGAGTTGCATTTATGAGTCACACCCACCGCAATTTCCTTTGTTATCTTGTTTTTTTTTTCTACATAACTGACAAATTAATCATTTCAGATCACTGGCAGCTGCAGTGACTAAGAGCCAAGACATCGAAAGGGTGGACTCTGAAATAAGTGCAAAGTTATGTCTGTTTCTGCTGATTCTGCTAGCTCTACCTATCACTCATTCCTGACTTATTCCCATGTGGGATGTGCAGGCTGACATCTCAAATAAGCAAACTTCGCTGTCATTTCAATCAAATCTTTCCTCCTGAAACTTTTGTGACTCCAGATGGATGCACAGTAGATATTACCCCAGTTTGAACCTCCTTTTCCATTTGCGAAGGCCAACTTTGTGAGAAAGAAGCCAAATCATTAAAATGATCATCGAAAAAAAAAAACGAGAAAAAAACAA
The DNA here is from genome assembly GCF_036924035.1 of Leuresthes tenuis. NCBI lineage: Eukaryota > Metazoa > Chordata > Actinopteri > Atheriniformes > Atherinopsidae > Leuresthes > Leuresthes tenuis. Next base: position 8,623,100 of record NW_027325365.1, on the reverse strand, counting down.
CAAGAAAAAAAACATATAGTGTCTATACAATATTCTGAATGTTCAGCATCCCTGAAAACTATGTTAGTAGGCAGAAGTTTGTCAAATAACAGAAATTTGTTAAGAAAATCTGAGAATATCAAAGCTGAATATATATATTGTGAAAAGAAAGACATGAAATGAGAATTTTTGGAAAACATTTGCTCATCCAATTTGTTTAGTGGTTGGTTAAATATTTGGATCCAACATCCGACATTTAGCACCGACATTTAGCTATTACTAAAGCTTGTAAGCTTGCAAGTCTAACAGTGAATATATGATTAAAAAGCAGGGATACAAAAACATTCAAACGTTGCAGTGAACTCCACAATATAGATAATCACTTCGAACGCTGCAGCAGTGTTTAGAGACGTGCTGTTATAAAAAAGGAAAAGAAGTCGGAAATGTAGGGTTTCTGTTGAGAGTATTTATTAATGAAATAGCAGTAGCTGAAGTTCTTTTTCAAAATTTGAGAATTTGGAAGAGGAAAAGCATTCCTCCACTTCCCTTTTTAAATTTGTTATTTTCAAACGAGCATGTCCATATTTCATTTATCACCAGAGTACACAGAGCTGTCTTACTGTGTCCAGAGAATGGGTGCTTACATTTGGGCTCAAGAATTTAACACAAAAAGCAATGTTTGTGTCCGGCCATGTCTTGTTTTGGTTTTGTTCAAAAGTGGCTTAAGACTGCGTCATATTCTCAAGGACAGAAAACGACTCCCTTTAGCAACTTAAAAACTAAAACCCTGGCTTCCGCCATAGTTTTACAGCATGTTTTATTAATGATGGTTTGATAACTCACCTTTTTGAGGGTAATTAAACTTCCTAATTTTTCACTTATAAAACAGAACTGAAGTGTAAAAGATAGGATTGTTGCAAAAAAAAAATACAGATCACAACTTAGTACGGTCAGGCAGTCAGTTTTCTATATTGTCTTCTTATCTGTGTTGTCAGATTACAGCATGAAACTTGATCTGATGAAACAGCCCTGCACCTATACGATGAAGCCTAAATCCTATTCACAGTTGCCTTATGTGGACTGGTAAAACATTAGCTTTACCTAACAGGATTTGCCTGGAGGCAGTTGCATGAATCTAAAGTATATGGCGCATATATGATAGTAATACTTCACAGGCTCATGCTTGCCTGTTCAGTGGGTGCTGCACTGCTCAGTTATTTTTGTCCAATGGACCACAAATCTTTGACGAGATTTAATATGAGTGGAAACACTTGGGGATGCAGTATGACTCAAAAACGCTGCATGTAAATAAATAGACATGATTTTCACCTCATAAAGTCATTAAATCTCTTCAGTGTAGTCAGTTGTGCAGTAAAGTGGCGTTTTTGGAAAGCAACACAGATTCCAGACATTTCTCTTGCTCACACTTGGTCAGACTGAGGGAGGAAATAACTCTCATTCCAGCACCATGCATGACCTTGGGAGGACCAGTACTACTAACTGCTGAGTCGTACTGCGTAATAAAACCCTGTCCTGTGAACACTTTCTGTCTCACCCCCATACACACACATGATCACGTTGCACTATAGATATTAATCATTTCTCTCTTTGAATTGTTACACTGAACAAACTCAAATGCCCATTAGGTCTTGGTCTCTCTCATTAAATTTATTTGCCTGCTTTCCCATCACATTAAACACTCATTAAGTTCTTCTTTATATTAAATAATTGCCCAGACTGTTCACTCAATCCTCCCAGTTCCTAAACCCTTTTCCGTCTCCTTAATCTCTTTTCTCCCTCTCTCATTATTTTTAATTCTCCAGTTCTCTACCCCCTGTAGCCCGGGGCTGGGGTGACTGTGGGGAGCTTTCACAGGGCAAACTGGCCTCTCAACAGCCTCTGCAAGCCATAGCTTCAGCTCTGCTCTTGCTTTCCAGCCAGCATTTCTCTGCAGCTACAGTTTATCAGATTCCTTCTTATTTTTACATATGTGGAGGTAATGCAGCAATACAGAGGTGGTGATTCGCTGATAATAAAACATTAGAATTGGGGTTTAAATAGAGGTTTTGAGTTTTAAAAGCAAGAACCAACTGCAACAAAACAATAGAGCATGTTTAGTTTTTGATTAAAGTGTCTGATTAAGAGACATCCAAGACATGAAAATAGCATCCCCAGCCAAAAATTGTAACCAGAAATTATGATAATAAATCTGACTGACATTTTGAAAATGGGAAAAGCATCTGTTAGGGACTGCTGGGACTGTAGCGTGAGAGCCAGTGGGAGAGCCTTGCAGCTTGCCTATTTCCAGCTGTCATTGACCAGCTCATAGGAACATCTGGATTTTGTCCCCAAAGAAGGACACATTGTTTTCAGATGGTCTGTCAGCAAAGACAGTGACAAAGATCAGCCATGTTTATGCTCTTTAAATGTGCAGGACAACGAGAAGTGCGCTAGTCATGATGGCAAGTGAAAACCAGCTGCATGGCTCAGGTCTTCACCACAATAACAGTGGGTCTCCACACGAACTCTGACAGGACGGAGTTACTTTTTCAGTTAGCCTGTCGGTCCTTCTGCATAACAGGCATGTAACTACTAAGTACTTAAAAGTGAATAATCCATGGAGCCTGTAGCAGCTTGATAAATGGTAAGTGATGTGCTTTTCTGGATGAATCAAAACCACTTGTGAGATTTTTAGTTTTTTTGTTTAATTGTTAAATAAATAAATTGGGCTTTTTGACTGTTGGCAGGTCAAAGTGAGGCAAGAATATGTGTTAGACATTTTTATAATTTTCTAACATTTTAATAGATTTAATACCGTTGATTAGAAATCTAAGATGTTTACTTCAGTTTTAAAGATGCTTTGTTCATCACCTGCTAAAGAAACCTAATTTGGACCCCTTATCTTTAGGTGACTACAGACCGGTCTTCAAACTGTCCTTTTTATCTAATAGAAAGTAATCTCTCCACGGTTTAATATAATTTGGAATGAGAACAGCGTTTTTAACATCTTACACAGAGACAGTTCTAGTTAAGGTGACCAATAATCTACTGCTGAATGGAGACAAATTTAGCTCTTTTACTTAAATGCCTCCTTTGATTTCAAACAGAACATCCTCCTGGATCATTTACAGTCCTGGGTTGAAATTAAGAATGTGGCACTTAGCTTATTATATATATATATATATATATATATATATATATATATATATATATATATATATATATATATATATATATATATATATCTAATCGCACCGTTTTGGTCCCTTTGAATACCTTAAATTTCCAAAAGGCTCAGCTGATTTGTGGCCTACCACAAGGCTTGGTCCTTGGCCCCCTTCTCTTCTCTATTTATATGTTACCAGTTGGTAAACTTATTCAAGACCATAATATATATTACCACTTTTACACTGATGACTCTCAGTTGTACATGCCAATAAAAGCAGCAGCGTTGGGGAATCTCATAGCTTGTCTAAATTTCCACAATTTCCTTTAATTTAATGAATGCAAATACGTTACCCAAGGTGCTAAGAATCTAGGAGTAATATTTGATTCTAATCTTAGTTTTGAAGCTCAAGTCAAACATGTTGTTTAGTTTTGTTTTCCTCATCTTAAGACAATTTTTAAAAAAGCAAGTAATATCTTTCAACTTCTGATTCTCGCCATGACTACTGTAATTCACTATATTCTGTTATAAGCTCTCTTTCATCTCCATTTGATTGAAAATCTTGCATTTAGACTCATTACTGTGACAAAAAGAGCAAGAACACATCATCCCTGTGCTTGCATCTCTGATATGTTTCATATTGATTTCTTATCTTATTGCTCACATCTTATTGGCCTGGTATGTTCCATTTGGATCACACGGTTTCTGTCCTTCTAACTGTTCCCAGATCACAGTTTGTGACAAATGGAGATCGGGCCTTCAACATCAGTGCCCCCATCTTAGGGAACGTTTTGCTCTCTGAAGTCAGGCTCACCAAATCTGCAGCTACCTTCACATCCCTCCTTTAAACTCTCCTCTTTGAGAAAGCTTTTGGCAATATCTGACATGAATATATCATAGATTTTTATGTTTTTATGTGAACATCCATCCAACCTAACTCAGCGTATTGCTTCTTGTAAAGCGCTTTTTAACATTGTTAAGTGCTGTACAAATGATACTTTTATTTATTTGGACTGCCAGAAGAAGACATTGTCAGAACAAGCTAAATACCAAGCCTCGTTATTCAATTAACACATAACCGAAGCTGTTAAAAAGTTCTTTTGATGGACTCCTGGTCTGAGAAGGTGCTTTGAGAAGAAACTTATGTTGCTAAATCAGTGTAGTTTTATGACATCACCCAGAGAAATGGACACTTTCATTGGTGCTTTTTATGATCTGTGGCAGCACAATAATGTGCCTGGCTCTGTAATTCTGTGCCATAGTCAGATAGAGCCCCATAGGTTGCAGGATTGATTTTCAATTTCTTTTTTGATTATATTTCGAATTTCGAAAAACCTTATTTCATTCTCTTTTCAGTCTCTTTTCCATCTGAACTGAAAGTGGGCCCCAGCAGATGTCCCATTTACATTTAAGCTGCAGTGTTTATATGTTTCACTGCGCAGGGAAGAGACGAAAAGCGAGGTTGACACCTGTGATCAGTCAGCCGTCTGCGACCATAGGAAACAACCATTGCAAGCCTGAAATATAATGTTACTGGCTCTTGTGGCATGCAGCGACATGGTGTGGTTTAAAAGCTCCTGTATACTCATCTTTCACCCCCTCAGTGTTGATATCACTACCCTCTCATCTATTGCTGCCTCATTTTTAGATAACCATTTCTCATTTCAGTTTGGCTTCCTCAGGCTTTCTTTATCTCCCTTTCCATTTCCGCTTTTCTCCTGTCGCGTCCCTCTCCCTTGCAGTTGAAAGAAATAAGAAATTGAAAAAAAAAGATTAAAACATACATTGTATCATGATTGTTTTTGTGCATAAAAATGTCTGAATTTTCAGGTGCAAAGCTTGATGTGTTTGCTGTCTCTTATCATTTGCCCTTTTCCCTCCATTCCTGCCTCCACACACCTCAGTTCAGAGGAAAAAGAAGAAATATCCCCCACAACCACTCCTTTCTCCATCTATCCCACCCACATACACAGACATACAGGTGCGTACTCAGCACACCAGTTTATGGTGGTTGACACAACTGCTCTGCAGTGATATATTGGATATTTACAAGTGCTTACACGATCACCATGCAGGTCTCTTTCACACACACAAATGCATACAATCCTGCACACGAAGACACACATTTGCAGATAGCGTTGGAGAGGCTCTTCAGGTTTGTCAGCTTTTTGTTCCCATTACAAAAGACACCAACGGCAAAACTGACGATGACATTTGGCATCAGGATAGTTTTGGCGCCCAGTTTAGAGATAAAGTGGCTGAATATTTTTGGACTCAGCACTGTGTAGAAATAGGAAGCATATCAAGATAAGTAATGGTTTGAAAGCATAATTTCCGGCCCCGTATAGAAAAAATACTGCATAGGTTTAGCAGCTTATTGATCTACTGAGCTAGACTGTAACTCAATAGATCAATAAAGCTGTGGCACAGTAGCATCCCTAAATAGAGGATAAAAGAAAAAGGTATAGCATTGCAACAGTTTTTCATTGTGAAATAAAATACTTCCAGTCGCTATGTGTCTTTGGAGGAAGCTAATTAAACAATAGTGGTGAAAAGCAAAGGGAATTACTTTTCATCATTCTATGTCCAGACTGCAGTGAATGTCAACAGCAGTAAGTAATGCTTATATGCAACTGCCATAAACCATAAACAGGCTTAAACAATACTTGCACTACAGGAAATTCTACATTTATATACAAGCTGTAACTGGATTATAGCATGATGTCCAGCCCGCTCTATTGAATTAACTGTTAATATGCAGAAATAAAGTCACAATCACTTTGAAGTTATAACTGGATTGGTGTCTGTTTAGATACTCTTGAGTAAATGAGCCCTCTTAATGGGTTATTAAGCCTTTGAAGCATTCATTTTATTTAGATGAAGGGTTCTCCAAAGTGTTTTTTCCACCAAAGTAAGTTCCAGTATTGGTTCGACGCCAGAGCATAACTTAAAACCAGTTTTTTTTCTTTCAAAGCTCTTGCTCCAGCCCCAAAAAACCCTTTACTTGACATGGGCAAAGAAGCGCTTTTGTTGAGGTTTCAGGTCTGTGTCATCGAGACCAGCTAAAGTGTTGGGACTGCCATCTTTAAAGATCCAGAGCCAGGTAGCGTTTAGTTTGCTCAATTCTAGAGAGAACAACAAAAAAACCTGTTCTGTTTGCTGTGAAAAAAGCTGTAACAGCTTCCAGCTGAATAATCATTTCATCTGCAGGTTTAACAGACTGACACGACTATATTTATGACATGTAAATTGATAACAACAAAGCATGGAGTCAGGTAATCAGTGCTTTGCTAGAATCCTCACACTAAAATGATACCTTACTTACTAATTATTGGTTTTGGATTTTACCTTGTAGACCTGTTATTTCATTTACATCATGGTGTTGTTATTTAGCCACCTGTCTAGACCAAAAAGCGTTTTAGCCTTTTTAAGAATCATGTCTGAATAGCTTTAATTATTTTATTTTTTTATTATTATTTCTTTATTTTTATTGAGGATACAGCAGTGATATCGAATAATGATCAGATATTCAGATAATGGCCTATAGGTCTGTCATTATTGCTTCCCTTTTAAGCTCAAGCATTTTCTAATCAGCATTACACACAGTACACCAACCCTTCTTTTGTAGTTGTTAGTCCAATGGCATTTCTTTGTTTATTTACAATTTATACAATTCAAAGTGCTGTGAATTTATACCTCCCCTATTTTACAGTGTAAAAATCCAATGTGTATGCATATTTTTATAACTGTATTTACTTATGAGATCTGCACTGACATGTAATAGTACTTAACAGTGTTGACAGCACGTTACCACATGAGCAATTTCCTTAAATCTGGTCCTTTGATATAATAAAGTGTCAACATGAGCATCCTGGAGGGAAACAGCCTGGAGCAATTAAGCACAATCACACTGCTCTCTGCCTTGTTGTTGTGCTATAAAGGTCATTTGTGAAATACACCAAACAAATTGCTCTTCAAATAAACAAGATTAGATTTCAGTATTTTACTATGCAAATCTCATTTTCCCATGTATTCAGGAGGACACGGACATCTGTCTGTGTGGCTGATCCGGGCCTTTATAGTGAGATCAGACATGACCCAGCACACAGATCAGAAGACCTCTGCCTGCCTTTCAAAACATGAATCAAGACCTCTATCAGCCAGTCCCGATAACAACTAATTATATCACCCATAAAGCAATCCTCACCAACAGTTCAGATGACCAGAACATCACTGTTACGATTACTGACTTGCAGAATTTTTATTTTTTTTCAAAAGCGTCTTAAAAGTAGAAACCTTCTTCTATTGTTATTATTCATTAGTCTTCATTCCCGTGACCTTGGTCTCACAAGCTGTTCATGTGGATATGGAGAAGATTTCCCCCAAAGCAAGAAGGGGGGGGGGGTATAAAAGATCAGAAGTCCAACTCTTTGATGTCATCAAGAGATAGAGCCTGCAGCCTGTTGATGACATCACATATTCAAATCTGAGGTATCTGTTAGGAGAAATTGCCTCACAAATGTAGATTTAAGTGAATACAAATAGAACGATTTGGCTTTTTTGGGTGGATAATCATTTATCCTCAAATACCCTCCTCCTCCTGCTTCACACCCGACCCCCACCGCCACCGTTTTCTTGTTCCTAGCAGCCCTACCTTGATCCCATTTTCTAGAATAGTCTTTTACAGCCATAATCACAAGGTGTATCTATCACCTGTGAGCAAATGTGGCTCTGTGTGTGCATCTTTATACTTGAAAATGTGTCTCAGCTGAGTTTCTTTTATGTGCATGTATGTGTGCATGCATGTAAATCATGTGTGTGTGTGGGTGTGTGTGTGTGTACTTCTGGGAACCACTATACATAAAAGAAACACAATGAAAGGGAAATATATGTCATGTCCTTGCTAGCCCTCGAAGGAGAGAGATCTATTTCTGTCGCCACAAATGGAGGTTCTCAAGCAGCCTTCAATAACAGAGATTTTCTCTTCACACACACTCACAAACACACACTGAGAGCTTCAGAGAAAAGGCTAACCGTTCCTGTGTGACGAGAGGCTGAGCGATTAAAAAAAAAGATAATAATGTGAGAAAGAATTAAGAGGAGAAGGAGGAGGAGACGGAAAAAGGGAGAGGAAGGGGGAGGGGAGAATGAAGGTAGAATAATGTACACTGAGTTCACAGATATTAGTACACGCACACACACACACACACACACACACACACACTCTTACACTCTCACACATAGACACACACATAAAAGCAGTGAGCTAGCTGTTTACCTAGAGGCATGCCTTTGTTGAGGAGATGTGAGCTTCCCATGGTGTGTTCCCCAGCCGGCCAGCACACAACAGAAACCTACAGTCTTCACACAGCAGACATGAACAGGAATCCAGTCAGCATATGGCGGCTGTGGCCAGCTACCTCGTTTCCCTTAGTCCTTCTCCCAGCCCCTTAGTGACAAGCATACACATGTGCTCCCCCTCTTTTCTCTCACTCCCCTCCCTTCCGTCCCCTTCACTCGCCTGCTCTCTCTCTATCTTAACCCTCCCTCCCTCCCTCCTTCCCTCCTGCCTCTCTAGCTTCCTCCCTCCCCTTCCTTTCTCACTTTCTATTACACAAATTCTCTCTTACTTTCCGTTTCTTGCAGTGTTTCTGTCACCCAAAAAAATAAACATGCACATGCAGAGAATGCAGGAACTTCTGCATTTATGAGAACGAGAGGGTAATACAGAGTAAAAGAGATGTTGAGGGAAGTCGGGACACAGAGTGTATGTGTGTGAAAGAGTGTGTGAAAGAGAGCAGGAATGGGGAGGAGCTAACGCGGGCCAAAATTCATCTTTTGTTTCCTGAAAGACGGCAGGGAGGGACAAAAAAGAAGAGTTATGCAATTACAAGGCTCTAAGAGGAAAAACTAGTTCCTTCAGATAACAGGAAAATGACTGTAAAGACGATAAAACTATATCTAAATCAGTTTGTGCCTATAAATAATAATAAACCCCAAATGTACAGCTTATTATACTCAATAAGCTTTCTTTTCATCTCATTCTCTTGGATAGTGTTTTTCCAGCCACTGTCACAACATCCATGTATCACCTGAGTGAATTTACAGCTACACAGATTTTGTTTAGAATATTTAATATTTAATTTATTTGAATTAGTGACAGTGTGAATTCATATTTCTAGCTTAAAAGAAGGTTGAATACTTCCTCTCATGAGCAAAAACAGAGATTTTTGAAAGACTATATTGAAAACAAGCTCCTATGTAGAAACTCAACACAGTAAAAGTAAACATTTAACACGTTAGTTAGAATTAGAATTGGAGTGCCTTGTAGCATGTACAGAGGCTATATTTCCTCAAAGCAGCTGGCCTTTGCTGCATGTCTTGCCCTCACTCTCTCTACTCGCTTTCCTGCCCACCTGCTGTCAAATAAAGGCCACTTGTGCCTCAAAAAGAAGAATTGACTGCACATTTGATTGCCAATTAGTTTAACTATATGGTTTTGAAATGTCTCATGAAATGCGTCACGGCTCCAGATTCTGAGTGAGTGCCCAAAGGAATTACAAAAAGTCAATTAAATAATACTTTATTAACCCCCAGAGGAAAAATCTGATTGTTTAATTATATATTAGAACAGGTCATTGTAGGACGTCATTATGTATGGTTATTGTGGTGGAGATGCCTTTGAAGAGACTGCATTGTTTAATTGGTGTGTTGTGTAGAGTGTGTGTAGAGTTGTCCATTATGTTGTGAAGTAAATTGTTTGCCTTGACAAAGATGGGAGAGGACACAGAAGATTGGTAACCAGGTGGAAAACCTGGCACAGTCATTCTTTCATGTTGTCACTCAGTTGCCTTTAGCTGAGCACAGTTTAAGAATAAGTCAAATGTTTCTTTAAAAAAAGTTGCACGAAAGCTGTTAGTCAGTTTTTACTAGATCCTGTTTAACAAGATACAAGGCTACTTAATTGAATTTCAGCTGGTAGCTTAGTGCTGTGCCACATTCAGAGCAGATTCTATGATATATAAGTAATTTTCCTCTCTAATGTAGGCCAGTGTATTGAAATGCTATATTTTGTCTGTGCACCCGTGTTACCCATGTTTGTCTGTGACACCATAGTGTCATGTCACCAACATGATAAACCTGCTGGAGACCAACTTAAAATCAGTCAGACATTTGCAGTAGTTGCAGCAGCCTCCAACTCATTAGTTCGGAGTGCGAAGTGAGCCGTTTGCACGGTGTTGCTTTGAAAAAAACTTCAGACCTGCCATGGGTGTTAAATTTCTGCAAAGAGCAAATATTTAAGACTAAACTTTGTGAACGAGGGTGAAAAGCTGGGGGGATATTCTTCAGTCACATGAAATCAAGATACACCTTTCAGACTCATATTGGGTCTGTATGTTTGATGTGAATCACGACAGAATTAATTTTGCATTATAAATACCTTTAAACTTAGTTAATGATTGAATTATTGAGATGTAATACAATTATGAATAATCTGACAGGTAATTATATTGCATGGTGATGTTTTTTTCTGTTTTTTTTTTTTTACACTAGCATCAATCAACAGGGGTTAAATCTGCCTCTGATTAGTTTCAGCTTTGCAACTATTTCTAATGCCTTTTGGCATCAAACTGAAGAGGAAGCGAATCTATATTGAGCATCAATTATCGTAGTTCTGGACAGGTTTCATCGGATAGTTTTCACGGTTTAACAGAAGAAAATTCGGGGTTCAAATATTCAACATATAATTTTGGGTGGTAGATATATAAATGTTTGTTTATAGGAGTGTATGTAAAAGACCAACTTAAAAAAAAAGCAGAGGCTGTGTAGGAACTCACGTGTTATTTTGCCTTCATAAAACAAATAAATGGCATCAAATTCATGAAAGGTTTCTTGCTTTTATAATAGCTTTTCTTCATTTGTTTATCCAGTCATTTGTCTTTGTATGAATGTAAGATTTTAGGAATGTTCAGAGCTGGATCAGTTTTATCCTAAATTAATTATAAGTGTTTTTTTCTTTTTTGCATTACAACTCATTTCATTTCATAAAGGTCGAATTAACTAAGCTTGTGGTGACTTCTCACCATTTTGACATTGAAAGAAGATATTACTTTCTCATTTTGATTTGAGAGTTCATTGTTGCTTTTATTCTCATCTGATCTTTCATAGAAATATTTACAGATAAATGTAGCACATGAACACTAAAGCACAAACATTTATAAACAGGATCATTTCCTCTGTGATCTGCTAGCAGAACAGTCTTTATGACTGTGTTGTCATGTAATTGTACTTTTGATGTGTATGTTTTCATCCAGGCAATGGATTTTGTTTTTATTTAGATGCTTTTTTTCTCTTGTGTTCCAGTATGTAATCACATTATTCAATCAAACTTTTCACCTCATTGCTTTGGTCTGATTAGCATCTACTATATAGTACCTAACCAGGCTCTTTGTTTCTACAGTGATGATGTTACAGCTTCACCATACACACATGCCCACATGATAATCAAAGTGATATAAGCGTGCTTGGACACCCTCCCAACTGCCAGGGCCTAACCTAGTTTAACAGTAATGATAGTTACATCACATCCTCACTATTGGTAAATGTCACCAACAGCCAGTGGGCGAGTTGTTCAACTCCAAAAAGAGGCAGAGGGTTAGAGAAACTGTTGTTTCCAACACCACAGACAGGCTCATAGTGGACCTTTATGATACATCTGCCACCTCTCTGCAGGGTTACCCTTAAACTATGTAACAAAGGCAACTTTTAGCCACAAGATAACTCTTCATCTCGTAAAGAAAATAAGCACTGTGTTCCCTGCTTTTTTGCCTTATTTAGACTGTGGAACAAGACTATACAAGGAATTGTAGTTCTTTGCTTCTGTTTATTCAACTGGCCCTTTTCAGCCTCTTCTCTCCTGCTGTTAGTTCTATCATAAATGTCCTTACACCAGGAAAATATTGGGCTATAGGGAGCATCAGTGAAGGGCAACATGTTGAATTGACTGAATTTTAACATGGTAAAATGGTTTTAGAAAGAGAGATTTTTCAGATTTACTTTTCAGTGTTTTAAACAAATGCACAAGAAGGACAGCAGAAGTGATGACAGAAAGCAAACAACCGGCTCAATATGTCAAACACAGGCTTCTCTCATTGTCATCTTTGCCTCTGCAAAACAAGCAACACTTTTCACAGCAACATGGCACTCCACGGTGACACAACTGAGTGTCAACTGATAAGCGTCATTTTTAGCGACCAGCTCAGAAGCCAAACACTGCTTTGTTTGTTTTCAATCTACACAGTATAACAGTTTTTTCTGCGGATTAATGTACATAGACCGCACCCTTTTGCACTTCAGAAATATGGCCTCTTGCTCAGGTGTGGATTTTACAACCCAGCTGGCAGTTGGATGTGGTCTTCAGGTGGTATTTATTTTGCCCAAACACTGGCAGCACGAGGAGACACAGCAGGGACCTTTTACTGTTTAGTGCTTGATGTTGGTTTGGAGTATAAGGGTTTATACCCAATAGATATAGACCAGGGTGTCGTTTTTGCATGTCCTTGGAAATTAAGAATAAAGTAAGAATTACACACAACTCGGTACAAGTTGCCTATATGAGCTTGTTGTTAAAAAGCAAGAGTAATATTGGCCTAATGCCTCCTTACATATATGTGTGTTGGTATGTGAGTCAACCTGCACCTCCATCTGATTTCAGAATGACCACTCTACCTCTTGAGTTACAGCCACCTCTATTAAATATCATATATATACTGTATGTCATATGACTCCCATGTGACCGCTTTTTTCAAGCAGAATTCTCTTTAATTTCCTCTATCTGCATGTTATTCAAATATCCTTCTCTGTTGGAAACTGCAACTTGGATACAAAAAATGGCAGGTTTAAATGAACGTTTGGGTCATGTAACAAAGTAAGCATGCGTGATACTGTCTGGGAATAGTTGTAGCTCTGTAAGGTAAGTTCACAACATTTTCTATCTGAGAGGGATGTGCTGGCATGTTTTTCCAGCTGTTTCCACGTAAAGGCATTCCCTTAAGACACACTTACATGAGCACTGTTGCTTTATCCTGAATTTAGTGCCACTTAAATACGATTGTTTTTTCCGTAACTATAAATAATAATGGGTGCACCTAGACCATTCAGACACAGAGATGTGTAGAAAGGCATGTCTTTGCCTAACAGTGTTCACAGCAGATGGAGAAATCATGACAGTCTCATTCTTTTCTGAAAGACTAAAGAACAATTGAATTGCATTTTTTGGGGGGAGGGGGGTGCAAATGGCCAAATCGCCAGTTTATCACAAGGCAACCAGGCACTTTCACACTCACTCCCAGGGTTAATTTAGAATCACCTAACATGCGTGTTTTGGGGTGGTGGGTGGAAGCTGGAATACCAAGAGAGAACATGCAAACTCAGAAAGACTCCAGCAGAGATCCTTCTTGCTATGAGGTGACAGCCCTAACTACTGCACCATCTTGCAACCAAGAGTTGCAGCTCAACATGATGGGCAACACAACTCACCCTCTACATAAAACAGTGACCAAACACAGTGTGTTCAGTCAGAGGCTTCTTCAGCTCTGCTATAGCAAAAAAAAAAAAAATCCAGGGGGTCATTCCTGCCCAGAGCATTAATTCTACACAGTCACTTTTTTACACTGACAAATGACTAATAACTGTTGCTTTGATTTATTTTGTACTGTAAAGCTTGAACAGACTTGAACCTCTCCATACTTTTATATTTTGTAGATTTTCTTTTTCACCCCTGCACTATAGCTAGTCCAAAAATATTCTATTTAAAGATAGAACAACCCTGTGTACTAAAGAATAAATTATGGCTAGCTCCCAATAGCTACTTTAGTAATTTGCTATAGGATTTGGAGATTTATATGGGATGATATATTGAAATTTTCAGTGTATATAAACTCCTTGGAAGTGTGAAGAAGAAGCACTAAAGCAGGTTTAATATCTTGCTTCAGTAACCATGTTACATCAAATAGAAAATAATGACATAGCTATCTTTGCCTGTTTAGTAGCTACACTGCTTAGGCTCTTAACTGATAAATATCTCTGTTATACTAAACCTGTCATCACATGATATGCGGATAATAATACCCAGAAACTAGCATCCTAAAGCATTATTTATGACCATTCAAGCTGCAAATACTAAAAGTAATGTGTTACAGGTGCTTTGGTTCTTTGACCAAATTCAAACTGACAACCTGGTGTCAGATTTGTGGGACGATACAGACACATTTTTCTTGACATAGGCAACTCCACTCGAACTAGCTCATGCCCAAGAGCCAAATGTTCCCGGGAGATAGAGGAAATGTGAAGCATGTTTGGTTCTAAATGAGGGAAGAGAGAGAAGGCAGTTTAGAGACGCAGCATCTGGACTGTTTTAACACCACAGGAAAAGAGTTCTGAAGGAGAGATGTGTTTATTTCATTTCACACTTCAGTCTTTCTTGTGTTCACTGATAATTACAAGCCTTTGGAGTGAGGGTGAATATTGAGTAGTTACACCCTGTCCTCTGCTTATCACTCCCGACACACCGTTTCTTGCTCTTCTTCATCACATATTCACATATTCTCTACCTCACCCCTCATCAATTGTCACCTCCCCTTTGCCTCCTCCCTTCTGTCTTTACCTGCAACTCTTTTACCTTACCATCTTGCTCTCTGTCTGCTCTCCCTCCCCATTTCTCCCTCAGTCTTGTTCACACTCCATCAACCCCACCCAACCTCACCCCCTCTCCTCATTCCCGCATCTCTTTCACTCTCTTTATCCATCTCAGGCTTTCTCATCATACATCTCCATCCACCCCCTCCCACACTCTAAATCTTCTCTCTGTAGTCACTGCAGCGTGTCTAATGGCTCTACTCCTTCTCAGCAGATCCACCTCGCGGAGGCCAGACAAGCAGCAGCCCTGACCAACGCCTCCCAACCGCTGGACTTATCAAGACTGACAGCCAACTAGACCTGGAGCTATCACCAACACGCGCACACACAAGTAATTACAAGGATACACGCCTGCACATGCACAGCAGTTCAAGCACAATACAATCACGTTCCCACAAGCAGTTGCAGGCAAAACAAATGTATTGTGGTACACAATCAAATGCAGATACACATGATGTGAAATAATGCTGCTGACGTGTTGGCAACACACACACAACAAAATATGCTGGTGCTACAAACACAGCCATCACAAAGGCAGCAAACACAAACATGCAGGCAGATATTGAATTTGTGGATGCTGACAGTAAACTGCAGAACATTGCTGGTGCCATTACAGAGAAGAAAGAACGTCACTGTCTTATCTCCTGTAGGCGGAGATGTTTCCTGCAGGCGTGAAGCGTGTGGAAGGCAGGGAGGATAAAAGAGGGAAAGGAGGTAGAATAGGTGGCACCAACAGGAGAGATGAGCAGATAGCCGATGGAGGGGTAGATGAGGAGAACAGAAGAGCTGAGCGGAGGGATAAGGGTGAATAAGGTAAGAGGAAAAGGATAAGAAGTAAAGCATGCAGAACTGTTCATGGTGACAGGTGTGATGAATATACCACATAACCACAAACTGGTTTTGTTATGGCCCTTGTTTGCTGTCTGACTCTTCAAAAAAATAAGATACAGTCTTAGGATGATGGATGCTGGCTTAACAATTTTCCATTCAGCAAAGATTTGCTTAAAATGCCTGTTCATGGCATACTCAAAGTAAATATTCGGCAACCGCATTGGAATAAAGGTTGATTATGGTCTCTTTAAAAGCTGCACTCTAAACTCACTCTAAGTGTTAGTGTGACTGAGTTACACACACACCAAAATATATTATCTACACCCATCTACATTTTTTTGTAGCCAGATGCTTGTAGATGGTTGTGACCTCTTAGAAAACACAATCAGACCACAATCTGATGTCTAAGCTCACCCTTGTTCAGATTTGTCCAGACACCCTCCAGGAATTTTTGTAGGCTTTTTAATCTATGAGAATATATTAAAGAAACAGTTTTATTGAGCTAAAAGTTTTGTCAGGACCCTTATCAGTGACAAAGACAGATTATTAATATTAATAAGTTGATTAATGGGAGGCTTTTTGGGTAAGTTGCCTCCATGTTGTGATTTTTATTTTGATTGGTCCTGCTCTGGTGACTGTACTGTAAAAGGCTTTGAATCAATCTAATCACACTTAGAAATCTTAAAAGTGGTCAAATTTTTGGATCCAGATCTGAATTTAGGAATTTTGGAATTCCTGTCTAACCCACAAAGTGTTGTTTTCACTTTTCTGACCAACATTACAAAACTCAAAGATTCAGTTTACTATCAGACAAATAAGGTAGCAATTCCTGACATTTCAAATGCTGGAATGAGGTTATGTTGGCCAGTTGAGCTCATCAAATTAAAAGTAATAAATTCAGTTAGGATGTTCCTCTGGATTTTAAGTTTGGATGCTAACCATGAACCACATAGTTTGAAGGATGCCTGCTATCTTTATGCTTATCTGTTTTGTTTTTTAAATGTATAATAGGGCTCTAGGACGCTACCATCAAGAATATATAGGACAAAATTGTTCATACCTTTGCCAAATCACCAAGATTTAGGATGACTTTTCTTATCTGTAACAATCTCCAGGTCTTTGAGGTTAAAAAAGTTTCAATGCCATGAATCTGGACTCTTGCTACCAAAATAATGTTATTTTTCCCTGTTAATTCTTTAAATGTTCATTAGGTGCATTCATATTTCATCAGTCCTACCAGCCTACAGACAGTCTCCTCTTTTCTTATCTTTGAGGGTCTTACAGACTGTCCTCGTTGCTGATTCAGAGATTAACCGGAGGTGAAATGTTTGTGTAATTGATTTTGTATGGCCTATATATCTTTATGTCTGGAAGAAAATATCTTGTATATCAGTGGCTCCAGATTAATAAACAAATAAAGATTGACTGCTTTTGCTGGATTTATTGGATCATTCTCTTGTTGGAAGGTCCAGTGCTGCTCAAGAGCAAGTTTTTCATTAGACAACTTGATGTTTTCTTCCAGAATTTTCATGTTGTCCCTTTTTCAAGTAACATTCCAAGGTCCAAGGAACACCAACAAAGCCGTTGTGGTGAGTTGGAGCAAATCTGGTATCAGCGTCTTAAGACAAATACTCCAGCAGACACTGCATCAGGCACTTCACCAAGATGGACATATAAAAGCTTACACAACTGGCCTTAGACAAAGAAAGAAGCTTTTGGTCAGCAATCAGTTCTATGGGCCAGGAGACGTTGTCAAAGTAAATGAGATCACAACAAAAGAGGAGTACAATAAGATTTTGCAAATGGTTAACAGAATAATCTTAACATTTTGGTGTGGTCCAGCCAGAATCTGTAAAGAGAACTGATGACAATACTGGTGGTAAGGAAGCATTTCAACTTCAATGTGACTTTTTCATAGTTCTTGTTATTATTTGATGAAGTAATCCCCGTCTTCATTTGCAGTGTTATTTTGTTATTTTGACCTCCAACCACAGAGGAGTTTATCCTGCAGCATGAAGGGAACCTTGCATGACAGACAGTGATTTGTTCAGCGAGTTAATGCAGCACCAAAAACTTACATTATAAAAGCAAATAAATAATGTAAACATATAGCAAACATCCAGTTTCCTCAGCAAGCCTCTAAAACTGTTTGGTCTGAAGACTGAGATTGTTTTAGCAGAAAAAATGCGTTTGCAATCAGAAGAACCGCTCGATTGGTGCGATGATGGATACATTTTTTAAAAAAGGAGGTAAAAACTGTCACTTTTGTCACATGCTTATGTAACATGCAGCAGGCATCAGACCAGCAAGCCAGCAGTTGAAATTCGATAGGAAAAAGAGTTTGCATGAGTATAAATTATTTTGTGCTCTCCAGTTTTTTTAATTGTCCATTTTTTCTTTTAATTATTCAGTAAATCTGCTTACCAGTTAATCTCTAATATAAGAGAGTTGCAAAGATTGAATACTGAAAGTAACGTCTCAGAGTAGTTCAACTTTGATTGCATCTGTCTGCTATTTCTAATGAGAAACTTTTAAATCCAGTTCTAAATAGGAAAAAACAGAAACCATGTGCTCTGAAACCTTGTAAATGCACTGTTGGCAAAGTCTTCAAATGAAAAAAGAGCTGCAAAGGTGGAGTTAAGATTTTCCAATTTGTCACGTATGCTATGATGAAATATGTTTTGAGACACAAAAAGAGCCTCTGTTCAGCTTTATGGCCCTAATTTCCTGATCATGGTTGGATATTTTTCCTCATCTTTCATAAAGTCCTTTTTTTTTGACAAATGATGATCAGAATTAAGTTCAAATGACTTCTTTCTAGTTTATTTGCACCAAAATTCAAAATGTCTCTGGTCAAAATCCTTTTAGAGAAACATTTATAATAGTTTCTAGAAATTTCATGAACTGACAGCAAACACTGCACACACTTAAATAAATTAACTACTATAAACACACACAGCTATTTTCCCCTTATTTGGCTTTGCAATGAGCAATCTCATCAGATATTTAACACACTGTAGAGGCAAGGCGTAAACATAGCCACACACACAGATTACATACAGGAAGTACTCGATATGGAGCAAAAAAAATATGGCAAACCTTGCATCACTTTCCTGTCTAGGCCCACTGTTCCAAAGCTGTGTGAGTGTGGGTGTGTGTGAGGGGGGAGTGGCGTATAGCAGATAATGGGCCAGTTGTATGTGACCACAGTTGTTTCCAGCCAATCAACACAACCTGGTACTGGACGGTGGCCAATGGCAGTATGTTGACAGCAGCTTAGAGGAAGATAAATGCGGCCATCATAGCCAGAGTTCTGATCAGAACTAACAGGAGAGATTCAATTCAATTCAGTTTTATTTATATAGCACCAAATTACAACAATTGTCATCTCAAGGCACTTTAAATAATATAGTCCAATTCAAGCCAATTGGAATTCAATTCATTGTAATCATAATCCAATTAATTCATATAAAGCCAATTGAAAAAATAATATCGTAGCTAAGGAAACCAACAGATTGCACCGAAACTTGTCTTCAGTCCAATCTCCCGTCCTGAGCATGCATGTGGCGACTGTGGAAAGGAACGACTCCCTTTTAACAGGAAGAAACCTCTGGCAGAACCAGACTCAGGAAGGGTGGCCATCCGCCTCGACCAGCTGGGGTTTGAGAAGACAGAAAAGAGGGGAAAGAGGGGGGAAAAACACCATAACACCATTCAAAGGATACCTGTTGGAACAGGGAAACACAAGTTAATAACCACAATAATGTCACATGTACATAATATCATTTGAGAAATTAAACAGATCATGTTTCACCAGTTTTAGCTTCTCTTCATTGGCTCCCTGTTAAATTCAGAACAGAATTTAAGATTCTTCTCCTCACATATAAAGCTCTTAATGACCGAGCTCCATCATATCTTAAAGATCTCATTGTAAGATATTTCCCCAACAGAACACTTCGCTCCCAAACTGCAGGTTTACTTGTGGTTCCCAGAGTTTCTAAAAGTAGAATGGGAGGCAGAACCTTCAGTTATCAGGCCCCTCTCTTGTGGAATAAGCTGCCAGTAAATGTCCAGGAAGCAGACACCCTTTCCACTTTAAAGATTAGGCTTAAAGCTTTCCTTTTTGATAAAGCTTATAGTTAGGGATGGCTCAGGTGATCCTGAAACATCCCATAGTTATGCTGCTATAGGCTTAGACTGCTGGGGGACCTCATCTGTCACACCTTTCCTCACTTTGCTCTCTTTTTCCCCCTGTTTAATTTCTAAAATGATATTATGTACATGTGACATTTTTGTGGTTATTAACTTGTGTTTCCCTGTTCCAACAGGTATCCTTTGAATGGTGTTATGGTGTTTTTTCCCCCTCTTTTTGGTCTTCTCAAACCCCAGCTGGTCGAGGCGGATGGCCACCCTTCCTGAGTCTGGTTCTGCCAGAGGTTTCTTCCTGTTAAAAGAAAGTCGTTCCTTTCCACAGTCGCCACAAGCACGCTCAGGAAGGGAGATTGGACTGAAGACAAGTTTCAGTGCAATCTGTTGGTTTCCTTAGCTAGGATATTGTTTTTGAATTGACTCTATATTGAAAGTAATTAATTGGATTTCATTGGATTATGATTACAATGAATTGAATTCCAATTGGCTTGAATTGGACTATATTATTTAAGTGCCTTGAGATTAAATTTGTTGTAATTTGGCGCTAAATAAACTGAATTGAATTTAATTAAATTGAAGACTGCACTACTTCTGTATTGTTGGCTGTTATTACATAAAAACATGATGCATTTAAAGGTTATCAGTTTTTATTCAATTAAAAATAATTTATTTTCTACATAGCTTTTATCATAGGTGGATGTCCCTGAAATCTCAGATTGAATTCTAAATGAATGGACACTACTGAGGAATATGAATGTAACGGCTGATTCTGATATAAATAATTTGATTGATTTTGACTGAAGATTTAATGTTTGAATGGCAGAAGTTCCCTTGGATTAAAAGTGTAATCTGATTTATAATGTTTTTCTTGAAAATGTCCTTTCTGTTTTGAAACATTGACTCAGTTGTTTGGTCAGATAACCAGTAGAATAACACGTTTTAGCATCACAAGCCGCTGTTATCTGCTCTGTCGATTATTTGTGGTTGAAATCTTGTCTTCTCTGGTCTGGTCTGATTTCCTTTCTACTGTATGTAAATAGAATAAGTCAAACTGGGCTGAAACTCACCTCTGCATGATACGGATGATCAAATGCATCTAACTGAGGAGAAACAACACAGTTTAATGTACGGGCAGATTAGGTCACTGTTTGTTTGATGCAATCAGTTATTTGATTACAGAAATATCTCAAAGTAAATTTTGATGCTTCTGGTTTAACTTTTTGCCGTTGATGTTCACAGATTTTGGAACGACAGCTACTTTTGATTTGTGTGGGGAAAAAAAAACGTTTGGATACCATCTATCCATTTTCTGTACCCTGTATTTTTTTTTGTAAAGCAACTACTTATTTGGACTTTAATGCCTGACAACACACTCATTGAAACACCTCATAACTAATTAAGTTAATCAAATATGTGTTAGTAAGAGGACTGGACAAAAAAAGAGCATCCCAGAGAAACGCTAAGTCTTTGAGAAGTAAAAATGGGGAGGAGCTCATCTCTCTGTAAACGTCAGTGTTAGCAAAACGTTTAATTTTCTCAATGTAAAATTATAATGACTATGGAGATTTCATAATATATTTTACATATGATTATTATATAATATTTCATAGTAGGCAAAGCCCAAAGGCCTTATTAGAATTCTGAATACAGGTTTTGGAGCTACATATTGCCATATAGATAAGATCTTATTCAGAGAAGATCTTTCTTAGGTCAACAAGAGAGTACCAAAGCACATTCTGCACATATTACAACAGCATGACTTCGTACTATAAGGGTCCTGATGCGAAACTGCCTGCAGTCGGGACCCGTCATACACTAAAAGCATTTGCCGCATTGTGAATTGCAAAATGCAACAAAGAAGGTCTCATGATATGGAAACTGTGAAATCCTATATCAAGCAATACAGCAGTTGATTTCCTCAGCTCCCAAAAGCTTATAGCATGTTATTTTAAAATGAAAGGTGATGCAATTTGCTGGCATTAAAGCCAAAATGAGCAGATATTTGAAAATAGAGCAATAGAATTTCAAAGCTCCAATACAGTTATATGCAGTGTCTCAACTATGGACTATTTCTTCTGTTATTTTTCTCCTTCCTCTTTTGAAAACTGGTTTATATTTAACATATTATATTTATATTTAAAGTCTTTATTTTCGAAAGGTTTTGTTGGCTCTAGTGGTCTTTATTTACAGTGGAGAGAGGACAGGAAAGTACTTAAAGAGGGGTGACATGCAGCAAAGAGCCACAGACCGGGACTTGTTTTCTTATCCACACTAGATTGATCGTGTAATCAGTTTGATGGTCAAATGAATTTATATTAGAAACAAAGCAGCCCACGCTCTCAAAGGTCAGTACTGACACCATGTCACCAGATGGCGGTAGTGAGCACCGAGGCCATTCTGAGTCGATAGAAAAAAAACACAAACAACCACAAGAAAACCACAAAACCAAGATGGCGGTGCAGGAGACAGCATCTCAACTGTCCATGGCTCTCAAAGTCCAAGAATATCCCACCCTCAAGGTAAATGATAAAGAGACCGATATATATTGATAGTCTAATGATTGGGATGTTTACAGAATGC
The DNA here is from genome assembly GCF_036924035.1 of Leuresthes tenuis. NCBI lineage: Eukaryota > Metazoa > Chordata > Actinopteri > Atheriniformes > Atherinopsidae > Leuresthes > Leuresthes tenuis. The sequence continues at coordinate 8,600,698 of NW_027325365.1, read as the reverse complement.
ACGATGTTTAGCTTGCTGTTTGAAGAATATGAATGTGTTGTTCATTAGATGGCGAGGACAGCGAGCTTGACAGGGAGGCTAACGTTAGCTCAGTTAGCCTAGCCGGTTAGCTAGCGTCCAGTAACTACCGGAATTTGTAAAGAAAATATCTAGAAGTTTGATACATGACAATAGCTGGTGGTTAGTTAGCTCTCTGTCCCCCGGTTTAATTTGTTTGTTTTGCTTTGAGTTCTTCAAATTCCCCACTGCTGTTACCTTAAGTTTTACCCTGTTTTTGACAAGATGGACCTTACAGAGTTAACTGCAGCATGTCGGTTATTGATGAATACCTCTCCTAACGCTACATCATCTTAACGGTCTCTAATTATCTGTCCGTACACAGATTGGTGTGAACGGATTTAGCAGCTATGCTAATTTACTTTGTTTCAAAAAGGGAGAACGATTCTTTTAAATGATGGTGTTAACTGTATGGTGAATAACGTCCCAGACAGAGCCTAAACAACATGGTTGCTCATCCGTTCTGAAACCAGGCAGGACGTCAAAGAAATGACATGCAGACGTGATTGGCCTGCTAACGTTAGCTCGCTGTGCTGGGGTTAAATTAGTGTTAGCCACCTTCGTATGTGAAAAACTTGAATAGCCTACCCGATCCGGAGGGTCGAGTCTGTAAATTGTAGTTGATTGGAGGTTATATCGCAGTGGCGAGAGACAGGATGCCGGCGCTGTGAGGCTGGGAAGCAGCCCTGTGAGTTAGCGCAGTGTCATCACATTGCTGCTGCCTCCCTGCACTTCAAAATGGCCAGTGAGAGAAATCATAGTGTGCTGCCGCACACACGTACAGCTCCTCCATTCCACATAACGTTACTGCGACACCACTGCTAAAAGACGAGCTCAAACAAGTCCGGGCTGCCTCATGTTCAGCAAGACAGCGCCGTCGTTTTAATCACGATTGTGAGTACTAATGTATTGACAGCTTTTGGGTTGCAGCTCATGGCGTAATGTTACCGTGATTAATTTAAAGAAACGTTTATTGGCTGTGTTCAGATATGTCTGTGGAGAAACGCATGGTCGTGGTCTGGGGATGTGTCTGCTGCAGTAAAATGATGGGCACCATTTTAAGATGGGAGTGATGGTTGTAATTGGCATCAAATGGGAGTCTACATATGTAGAGAGCTGTGGTGATTACATGCAAGGGTATGTTGAGCAGAATAATAATGTCCCAGAGATGTCTGACACAGACACTGAGAAATCCGCCTTACCAAGAAAATACAATATACAGTGGATATTATGTCCTTGTGGTTGTGAGATCAGTGCATTCTTAAAGGAAAGTAACGTTAGTAACTATATATTTACATCCAGAAAGGGCTAGGCTTTCTGAAAATGACTAATAATCTGTTTTGGCCTTTGGTTTCTTAAGTATTAACCTAAATGTTGGCCCCTTAAACTGCTTTTTTTAAACTGTTCAGACTTGCTATTAATTACCAGAGCTATGTGATGATTGTTATTATCTAATTATTGTTAATGAATAAGGGTGACCATTTGGATTGGGCCTCTCAACATCTCTTTTGTTAGCAAGCTGATTCCCTTCTCAACAAATCATAAAAGGCAATACTCCTACAATGCCAGTCTAGTGCCTTCAGAAAGATTTGAAGTGTGGTCATGGTTCCTCTCATTTAGATAAAGGTGAAAGGATGATCCACCAAATATAGCAGCCAGTCATGTTTTAAAGAAATTAGGAGTTTTGAACTCATCTTAAAATGCCCTTTGCTATACATGCTGTATACGTTTTTGTAGGTTTGGGCACAATTTTTTAATTGTATACTTGCCAACATTATGTCATTGCATAGTGATAATTTTTGTTTTAAAAGGCTGTTTCTGTTTTCTGTTAACAATCAACAGAATGAGTGTGAAATAGTTAATGAAAAGTGTCCCAATAAGAGTGCATGTTAACCAGCATCGCTGACTGAATAACCGCTTTATTCAGAGAGAAGCTGTTCTTCATGTGAAAGTGTGGATATTTTGGTCCAGACTTGCTCTGCATTCGTTGTTCATATGTTTCCCAGCGGGTAACTTTCAGCTGGAGATGCGCTTTACGGCTAGAAATTTGAGAGTGAGTGTACAAAGATGTCATTGTCTGTAGATCACTTAAGGCGAGACATGATGCAGAAGTTAAACTGGACATCGCTGTGTATTCTTTAAGAATACAGCGGATGAGGCTCCTTGTTGTGTCTATGTCAGTGCTGCATGTATTTGTGGCAACATGCAGACCAACAGAGAGGAAATAAAGCAGTAGCTCTTACCAGCTCATACTCTTGCTAACTTTTACACAAGCAGTAAATCCTCTGGGATATTTCCTACTACACTTTCATATTGTCTCAGTTGCTGATGTGCTGATGATTTTACCAAGAGGCTGGATGGAGATGGTGTGAACATTTGTGTTCACCTAAACTGTTGGGTTCTGCATCATATTAGCGTTGTTTTGTGTACTCCATAATGCATCCTGACGCCTCTGTTCCTTAATATAGTCGACTTTTAACTGCACATTGTTGAGGTTGGCTAGTTTAGTTTACTGCTGCAGAGGAAGCAAAGGGTGAAGCGGTGCATATCTGGGTCCACATTACAATAGTAGTCAGTGAAAATGTTCTCAATAATGTTCGATTTCAGTGCCCAAAACATCTTTGCGTGTGGATGATAGAAAAATCTGCAGTCATCAAAATACTTTGTGTTTGTGTGTACAGAGCTTTGGTATCCATGTATATGTATTCATTGATTGCGTCCTGCTCTGAAATCATTGAGATGTTTGGCTTTGGTAGAGAAGGAAAAGCTAAATCTCCACCAGTAAGTAGAACAGTTGGGTACTGGTCATGCTGCATGAAGCCACAAGTCCAAAGATGAAATGTTATGTGTACATGTAGGGTACAGTGTGCACTCAGTGGTTCATCAAACACGATGTCTTGGTACAGTTTAAACCCACAAGGTGTGCCCTTCACATACCTCTTTTTATGAGAAATATTCATACAAAAACTAAATCAATATTTTCTTACCAATCAAAATATGTCAGTAGCAAATCATAATCTAAATGTAGCCATGAAAATAAAAAGAATATCCCAGAGAAGCTGTAGTAAAGCTGATTCCTTTACCTCTTTTCCTCTTTTACAGTAGCCATACACATATTTTATGGATCACAGATAAATATGAGACATATGGTCCCAATGTGCTGTTCAGTTTAAGGATGGATGCCCCGAACCCCAGTGAGATTTATTTATTCAGTCATGGAGGCAGATTTACATAATGTTGCTCTTCAGTCTTAGCGATCTGTGAAATTAACTTGGCGCGCTAAGTTGAGAGTGAAGAATCCTCTCAGTGGATCAAAGCTTGCTTTACTATTGGTCTTAACTTAAAGGTCACATGGAGCTGGTTCAGTTATGTCCAAACTAATCCTCTGGCCCGACTAGAGGGAGAAGCTCTGTGTTTGGTCAGTTTTTTTGGATAACGGTCTTTGATCTTGTAAGCTTAAAATCTTATAATATGAATAATACAGATAAAATAATACATATATATATATATATATTCTGTAGAAATACTGTGATTATGAATGCTGCTTATCATGAATTATGCTTTGTAACCTCAGAAGAGTACTGACTCCAGCGCTAAACTATTGTGAGCGATTACTGCGCTGAAATTGAAAGAGAAAAATATTAGAAATGATTTGAATGGGGATTGTGTAGATTAAGGCTGATATGTTATAAGTGTGTAAATAAAGGTAGTAATGCTTCAATTCTGTATAAATCATTAGCAAGCTTTAAAGAGAATATATGAATGACTCATTACGGCTCCACTTTCTAAACTAATTTATCAGGACAAACTGGTCTCCACATTGTTAAGCTGTAATGATATTACAGATGTATCAAACTACACACATACTTTCTCCTTCTGTCACGGGGGCTCATATTGTGTGAAATTGTCTTTACAGGTGCCATACGAGACACTGAACAAGCGTTTCAGAGCAGCTCAGAAGAATATCGACCGGGAGACGAGTCACGTCACCATGGTGGTTGCAGAGCTGGAGAAGACGCTGAGCAGCTTCCCAGTGGTCGACTCTGTGGTGTCACTGCTGGACGGAGTGGTGGAGAAACTCAGCGCCCTGAAGAGGAAGGTGAGGCACACAAATGTGCAAACACATGCAGCCATTTTAAGCTCATTGTTGGGGCCCATCCACATTATCAGGAACATCCTTCTTTATGTAAAATTATAGATTGAAATTTGAAACTGTATTTTTATCCCCTCAAATGGACAATTGAATGAAAAAGCACCTGTTTGTTTATTTTCTTTTTTAAATGTAGTCTTTATTTTGTTTTTAATGAAAATGGAGCTCAAGCACCACTCTTTATTTGGGAGTGGAGTGGATACATATTCAGCTCTGTTCCCCTCGACTGCGGTTGCTTGTTTTGTACTCAGAATTACTCACACAGTGACGTTGTTGTCAAAGTGATATTTTAGCATTTCTGATGCAGAAATGCAGATGCTATACTTGAATTTGAGGGTATTTTCTGGCCTAGCTTCATATGTCATCGCACTGCACAGCTCTTTAAAGAACAAGGACTTTTGATTTATTCATAAGCTGATTATGATATATAAAAAGTAAAATCCCTACCTCATTCAGTCTTGAGTCATTGTTTGGCACTTTTTACCCATCCTTTTTCTCCTCTGGTTTAATGTCTCTAGTTGTTTCTCTCGAGGTGTCTAACAGGTTGATATGTGACCGACAGCATTTTATTTGATCATCTGTTTACTTTATAATCATGTATTTAGTTACAGCAGCAAACTCTACAACAGCATCATTGTGCACCCATTTTGGTTTTGAGCCAAATGAGACACGAGAGCCCAGTATTTACTACCAAACAGTGGCATGAAATCAAAAAAGGACAATTTAATAGGTAATCACAGTTACTGGTGAGGAGATTAATCATCAGCTAAAATGTCAGAAAAGTTATAGACCGACATACATCATCAGCTGTATCTTCAAAGAGGATCTCGCTTCGGTTGTGGCTTTAAAGCCACTGTGTAACAGAAGCGCCTCAGTGTGACCGCAGGTCCTTTATCATGGTAAAACCGGGGGGCTCTGTGGCTTGTTTGTCTGGCAAGTTGTTTTAGCAACTGTTTCAAAAATGACACAAAGCATGCAATCAAAACACAACTTGTTCACTTTTCCACTCTGTCAGAACATGTTATCCAGCTGGACCTCATTATTATAGTATATCTATTATCATTTCAGTGTATAAATCCCTTTACAGCTGTTCCTGATCCCTGAACAAAACATTGTTTTTTGTTTTTTTTTCTTAAAAGTGTATGATTTTAGGTATTCGCTATTGTATGACTCTCCTACTATGCAGCGAGCTGAGATCTATTTATATGCTAATGAGCCCCACCCACAATTCAGCTTCTCAGCACCTCCACAAAACTGGAGTGCAGTTCAGCTTCCTGATATTACTTCTCTTGAAGTCCGTATGGTCACTGGTTGCTGCTGAACAATGTGTGTACAGTTGGAGGTGAGGAGAACCAGATTGTGGTCTAATATTTCAGTTGGAGGACAGGCAGAGGACCTGTGTGCATTTCTTACATTTGCATAGAATGAATCCAACTTTTTATTTTCTTTGGTGGAACAGTTTACAAACTGTTGGAAAGTTGAAATTGTGTCAGAGGAGGAAATGAACACATGAATACACTGGGATGTGTTTGCAGCCTGACAACGGCTGAGTTGCCGATTGTTTCGGCAGCAGAGCCAGGTGAGATGTTAACAGCTCCTAGAATAAGGCATAAGACATAATATTTCACTCTTATTATTCCAATTGTGTCCTCGTGAGTGCTCAAAGCTTGTGCGTTTTATTTGATGGCAATCTTGCATTCCTCATTAGGATCAAGGCAAGACTTGGCTTAAACTTCCTCTTTTTTTTTTTTTTGTAGAATAATGAAAGCAGTATATATTGACTTTCCACTATACACCAATACAGAATAGTCCTCTTTCTGTTCCACAGAAAGTCAGTGATTATTAAGATCTTTACTAAAGTCAGGCTGGAATTGTTTTCAGGGTTTCACATTGGTTGGCTTTTGTGTTCAAAATTTGCTCCAGTTCTAATACCAACTCTAGTACACTCTGCGTGTCATAAAACTGTTATCTTAGGTGATTTCTGCATAGTTATCTTTGTCTAAAGTCTCATGCAGGAAATGTAGCAGTACAAGATCCACTGAATGTATTTTTACAGGCTGCATTTTTGTAACTTCTGTTTCTGTTTCCTGCAGGCTGCAGAGTCAATTCAAGCAGAAGATGAGAGCGCCAAGCTGTGTAAGCGGCGCATCGAGCACCTAAAGGAGCACAGCAGCGACCAGCCGGCTTCAGTCAACTTGTGGAAGAAGAAACGCATGGACCGCATGATGGTGGAGCATCTGCTGCGCTGTGGCTACTACAACACAGCGGTCAAACTGGCCAGACAGAGCGGTATAGAGGTAACTATTTCCATGTGAATGTCCAATATCTTCATAAAGTCATTATGAGTAATTAAGTATTCTCAGAGTTCAAATAAAACAAGTGTGTTTGTGCTTCTGTGACTTTTGGTTCACTTTTAGCAAAAGCTTAGTTCTTTTCTTCTTATTCCCTATTTGTCTGTGTCACTTATGTTGTGTTCTTAGGATCTTGTGAACATTGAGATGTTTCTCACAGCAAAGGAGGTGGAGGAGTCTCTGGAGAGACAGGAGACAGCCACTTGCTTGGCCTGGTGCCATGACAACAAGTCTCGCCTCCGCAAGATGAAGGTAGTTCATATGAATTCAATTGGGTTTTAGAAATCATTCATTTGTGTTTCCTAAAGAGTAGGCCTGATGCCCGTCACTTAAAAACATTTTTATCAGGGATTTTACCTCAAATCCCTGTTGGGGACGTTGTTTGCTTTTTAACTACTTAAGTCATCCTGTTCCAGATGATGTGTCATGAAGCATTTTAATACTGTTTGGAGTTATTATCATATACAGCTAAAACGCTACAGTGAAGAAATGAGATACATGAGCCCTTCAGAAAGCCTTCATTATATATTTCTACTCTTTTAACAATCTGTACTTGCATATTCAGCCCCAGAAGGATTAAAACTGAGTGGAAACAAATAGACACACAGATCTTGGGATTATGCTTTTAAACAAGAATGCAAACAGTAGAGTTCAGAATAATGCTTAGAAAAACTATTTTTTTTATTTCTACCAGCCACACTAAATGGGCTGCAGTTTAATGGCTCTTTTCTCTTCTGTGAAATTCAAAGCTTTTTCTACTACAAGCCACATGTACTGAAATACACTTTTACTGACACAAGGAGTGTAATTTGTGGGTTAATTTTTGTGAGCAAAGACACTTGGACCCATGCCCTACAGGGACGTGAGACTGAACGACTCCACGTAAAGTGGTATAGTGATCAGATAAATGTTTGGGTTTTTTTTCCTCAAAAGTTTAGAACTCACCAGAACGGCAGGATTTGCATGAAATGAATCTGTTCCCTATCTGCTCTTTTTCCACTCCATGAAGAGGAAAAGATGAACCCAGCAGCTTGTTCAGTTGTTGAAACTTAACGGCAACTTTTGTCTCTTTCTTTGTCAGAGCTGTCTTGAGTTCAGTTTGAGAATCCAGGAGTTCATAGAGCTCATCAGACAAAACAAGCGCATGGATGCAGTCCGGTACTTGACAAGAACCACAGCACACACACACACCTTACACTTACTTCACCACTTTTTCTTTTCACCATTATTGTGGTCAATATATTTCAGCTTCTTATTTCAGACTGTCTGTCACTGAGTTTTTGGGTCCCTGTGTGTACCAGACATGCAAGGAAGCACTTCAGCCAAGCAGAAGGAGGACAGTTGGATGAGGTCCGGCAGGTGATGGGCATGCTGGCCTTCCCATCAGATACACACATCTCACCATATAAGGTAACACCCGCTGCTTGTACTGATTAAATGTTACTGTGTGAGACTTCTGTTGAACACATGGGATTTTCAGTAACATTTTAGGCAGAGCTGTTAACGGACCTCTCTGAAATACCACGTTATTTAAAGGAACTGCATTTACATTCTGTGTTCATCGTGGTTATGAGTAACATTTCTGTGTTATGATTATCAGTATTATATTTGTTTGATGCAAACAAGTAACGATGATTAAGCGGAGAGACAATGTGTTGTAGCAGCAGATGGGCCACCAGAGGGCCTGTGTTGCCTTAAAATTGAGATAAACTCATTTCCCTCTTTAAGTCATCTCTGACCTGTAGGATTGTACCATCAGTGTTTCTTTCTACGTACGAATATTTATTTTATTTTATTTTTTCTGCTCAGATGGAAGATTAATCATTTTTTTCATATGTAGTACTAAAATCCTACTAGTCCATCTTCATAGAAGACTGACCTGTTTTTCTCCTCAGTGACTCGATTGAAAATATTAAGCTACATGTTAATACAATCAGGCCTAATAAGTTAAGTTCCCACCATCCGTTACTGCTAATTAAAAGCTGTAGTTGTAACTTGAATAAGAGTTAATCTGCATGACACTTTTAAAGACTCTTTCCTTAAACCCCAGTTGTATTTGGGAAGCAGGAAGCTATTAATCAGTTTTTTTGTTTTACAAAAGAAGCACCTCGTAGAATTGTTCAATTTTAAATTTCTTTTAATTGATACTCAAGGCCAACATTGTGATCTTTATTGTAACTACATTAAATGTGCCTTTTATCTTGCAGAGCTTGTTGTGGCTCACACACAAAAGTGTATCAACATGTTAAACACATGTCATATTCTATCTTAAATGTGCTCAAGCACTTTTTTTCATACCTCAGTATGAATCGTTGCTCTGGATGTTGGGAACTCCCCTGTGGTGAACTGACTTGATTTGTCAGAATGTAAAGTTCTCCCCTTTGTCTTGCGTTCTTTCTGTTGCATCAGGATCTTTTGGATCCAGCCCGTTGGAAGATGCTGATCCAGCAGTTTCGATATGACAACTACAGACTGCACCAGCTGGGAAACAACTCCGTCTTCACCATCACCCTACAGGCTGGCCTATCTGCCATCAAGACACCGTATCCTTTGTTCCTACTAGCAGATCAGTTTTTAAACTTCCAAAATATGGATTATTTTACAGAAGATGTTTTACAAAAAGACATTAATTGTGGTCCTTAACGCCCATCTTAGTCAATGCTACAAGGAGGATGGAACCTCCAAAAACCCAGACTGCCCAGTGTGCAGTAAATCTCTTAACAAATTGGCTCAGCCACTACCTATGGCCCATTGTGCCAATTCCAGACTAGTCTGTAAGATCTCTGGGGAGGTCATGAATGAAAACAACCCTCCCATGATGCTGCCGAATGGATATGTCTACGGCTATAATGTAAGTACACTGGGAGAGGGTCAGCCATAGAGAAAAGCTGTCTCTGTCAATATTTGAAGTGCAGTATGGAGGTTAGACAAAATCATATAAAACTCATGTTTGTTCTGCTGATTTTCTGCCCAATAGTCTCTTCTTTCCATTCGCCAAGACGACAAAGTGGTGTGTCCCAGAACCAAAGAAGTTTTCGACTTCTCTCAGGCGGAGAAGGTCTACATCATGTGATCAGTCGGATGGCCTTTCTTAGTATTAACAAGATCAAATATGGCCCATCGTCCAATCATCTGTGACCAGGCCAGCTCAGAGCACCAGTGGAGCTGTGATCCAGTACCCCCCCCCTCTGAGAGACCTGAGAGGCCCTTCAACACTCCCCATTCAACTAGATGACCAAGTGCACCCTCCCATTTTTATCTCACAGAAACTGGGCTTTTCTTCTTTCAGACTGTTTTAGATGTGGCTAGAAGTTCTTTGATCTGATTCATTCAAGCACATGGACTATCAACATTTTCAGTATCTTAAAGGCCTTCACTCTTATAGTTAGTCTAGATAAAAGGACTGATGGGATGAAAACCTGCTAGGTAGATGTGTGATTTTACTACAACTAATAAAAATCTTGATGAGGTTACTTTGACTTTTTTTTTTTTTTATTACAAGTGTTTTTCCTTTTTTACATATAACATGGCATCACTGCATTAACCAGACCAAGACATGGTATCTGGGGCTTCTGCGCGAAACAAACATGGTTGCTTGGTCGCATCTCATTTGATACATGCGGTTGACATCATCTGTCTTTAGCCATCCTATTTTGGCAGCTCTTGGGTTTGTTGTTTGTTTGGTGGTTTTTTTGTAGTGACATGCTTTTTTTTTTTTTTAAAACTGCCAAAGTTTTTTAATTTCATCCCCTTTTTACAGAAATTCCAAATATTTGGTCAGAATTGATCATCTGTTTGTATGAAATAAGGGATTTCTTTTTAGGGACAAGTAATGGCAGCAAAATTGATTATAATTTGGTGTGTAGGATGGACGGGACTTGGCATAAGCTGCAGTATCCTCAGATAAACAGATTGTTCAGTGTAGTTTGTAGTTTTTTTTAAGAGGTTTGGGTACCATAGCTGGGAATATAAATTACTGGGTAGCTTCAAATAAGGTGAAATGAACTCAGTTTTCAGAGAAAACTACCATCTGAGTTTTTTTTTCCTACCCTTTTTGTCCTCATATGAACAAACAGTTAATACTTGATATTTATCAGGAATTATCTCTAAACAAAGAACAACATAATTAAGACAGAGGCTGAGATTTCTTTTTTTTTGTTGGTTTTCGCACTTTATGCTGTAGCTCCTCTTTGCTCCAATACTACAAGGCTTATGTAGCATTAAAGTAAACTCTCTTCATCAGTATTTCATGTAGTTCCATGCAGATGCCTTTGTTTGAGACACGGATAACAACCAACACAACGCTGTTGATGTGACGGCTTTGCCTTTCCTTTTAAGAGTCAAGAGGGAACAGTTTTTGGGTCATCTGAAAACAATCCTTTATGACTTTAAAAAGTACTGTAATGTGGATTAATGGAGCAAGAGTTGTTACTTAAGTGTCAATAAATGCACAAATCATTTAGATATTAACACATAATTCCGTACAAAGCAACCCAAAATAAAAAAAAATGCAGATTTGATGCAAGTTCATTCTGATCAATTCTGTGGTCATTTCTTCCATCTGTTGTTTATTGACACCAAAAGCAAACTCATTTCTGTCCAAAAGTGATTTGAAACTGTATCTGTGAAGACACAGACTGTCGTGTGTTTGTGTAGGTAGAATAGAAATGGGGATTGTTTCTTGAGCAATATGCCTCATAAAAATTTCAGTGAAACTTTGATTTTAGTCTTTCTTTATTTGCGGTGTCTGCTTTGCTCACGTGGTCCCAAATCATCAGCATTATCACAAACTCTGGTGGGTGTGATGAAGTGAACGAGTCATACTGTATTCACATGGAAATGTTGGTCACCTGAAACTAAATTAACATAATCTGTGTAGGGCAGAGACTGAGTGGGTTAATTTGTTCAGGGGTGTAGTGTGTGGTTGGTTGTTTATTTTCATGTAAAGTAGATTTCATGGCAGAGAAGAATCAGAAGATTAAAAAGAAAAAAAAAACAGCTATGTTTGAATGGGCAGAACTTTTAATGTCTCCATGCAAAAGACAAGACCCGTTAAACCTTTTCTCACAACATTTACTCCATAGGCAATAGATCAGCCACCAAGTTCATATAGAAACTAAAGCTGGCCACCTCATGGATTCATTTGGTGATTTATCTTTGTGTCAAGCAGTGAGTTTTTGTTACAAATACAAAACAATATATTGTAGTTTACTTCGATTAACAGGTTTACCGACAAGGAATTGTGTAATCTTCTAAGGAGATCAGCATTCTGGGTGGCGGAACCTATACTTGTTTCAGCCATGTACTGTATGGTTGATAATTTAACTGTGAAAGAGATTTAATGGCAGAGAGGAAACGAAGAATACAAGAACTAGCCTAAATGACTTGAGGGTAAATTATACTGAACTTGAAATATGAAAGTCAGGGAACTGCTGTAGACTTTAATTTATTCAGAATGGCACCATTTGATAATCACCCTATTAAAAACATATTTTAAAATGGGTTACACATTGCAACTAAAAACTGCTATTTTTATTTATTTAAAAACACATGTAATAACAAAAGCTTTGCAGTTATTTTAGGGTGTAATTTTTTGTTTTTATCTCCAACGATGATAGCGATTGCCTGCACCTCCCGCTAAGAAAGAGCTGTAAGCCGGAAAAGGCGTTAACGATCGTCGTCAAGCTAGTCTGTCGTCAGCGCGTCTCGTATAAATACTGCTGCGTTCTTGCTCCTCCGCCATCTTGAGGACAGTGCTTTGTCGAAGTTAGACAACGTTCGTAAGCTCGCCATTTTTTTTTTGAAAATGAGTGACCAGCTCTGCAAACTTTTCGTCGGTGGACTGAATGTGGACACCGACGACGATGGCCTGCGCAAACATTTCGAGCAGTACGGCACCCTCACTGACTGTGTCGTTGTCGTCAACAAGCAGCTTCAGCGGTCTCGCTGTTTCGGCTTTGTGACCTACTCCTCACCGGAGGAGGCCGACGCAGCCATGGCAGCTAGGCCGCACACCGTCGACGGCAACGCGGTCGAGGTGAAGCGCGCCGTGGCGAGGGAGGATGCCAACAAGCCAGAGGCTCTTGCTAAAGTAAAGAAGATATTCGTTGGCGGTTTAAAAGACGACATCGAAGAAGAACATCTTTCCGACTACTTTTCCCAGTATGGCCAAGTCGAGAAGGCCGAAGTCATCTCGGAGAAGGAGACTGGAAAGAAAAGGGGGTTCGGCTTTGTGTACTTCACCGATCACGACGCGGCCGACAAGGCGGTCGTGGTGAAGTTTCACACCGTCAACGGACACAAAGTTGAGGTGAAGAAAGCCCTGACCAAGCAAGAGATGCAGGCAGCCAACAGAACCGGAATGGCGCCGCGGGGCAGACCAGGCAGAGGCATGAGGGGAAATCAAAATGGCTACGGCAGCAGGGATTATGGCGGAAACTACGGAAGCTACGGAAATGGCGGAGGCTACAATTGTGGTGGCTACGGAGGATATGGCGGACCCTATGGGGGTGGCTATGGCGACCAGGGCAGTGGTTATGGTGGCGGTAATGGCTACAGTGACTTTGGCAGCGGCTATGGTCAGCATTCTTCAGGTTATGGTCCCATGAAAGGGCCTTTCGGTGGCCAGAGGAGCGCTGCTCCCTACACCAGGGGCGGCGGTGGTGGCGGTGGCGGCTACCCCAGGGGGGGCTACGGTGGTGGCGGCGGCTACTAAATGAGACTGCACAATGGAAAGCGACAACCCCCACTACCTGCCACAAACTACTCCCAGCCAGGATTTGGACGCAAAACTAAGTCAGTAACGAGGCGTCTGCCGTGAAATCCAACCATGGCAGAGATACGGACACAGAGACCCCCCCTAATCAAAACGAAGACCTCAAAAGCCCAAACAGGTAGGAAGGTCACTTCCCAGAACACCTGATAATAACGAGCAGCGGTTGTTGCCGTTCATCTAGGACACACAAAAAAAATGAAGATTTAAACGTACAGTGATCCCTTTTTTATTATGTACCCACGCCGCCGGTGTGCAGTTGTCGTTTAGAGTTGAATTATTTTTTATTTGCGTTCATTCGTTGTTTTTGAAACTTTCGATGTAGGATTGTTTTGCTGATAAGTTCTGATTATTTTAATATTTGAATTTTTAAGCAGATGGGTTCGATTTTGTTTTCTGGAGCACATTTAGTGTGACTTTTCAATGTACGAGGTTGAGAAAGCATGTTATGTTTTTCATAGATATGTTACACTGCTCATAAATTTGTACAATTTACTTTGGACATTCAGCAAAGGCGAAACGTGATACCGCAGAGTCTAGTTTCCTTGTTTCCTTCCCCCATACTGTATTTCAATTCCTCACGTATAGTAAATAGCTTCAGTCTAAATATTGTTCAATTTCCATTACTTGTAGCAATATCTAATGTATATTGTATACTTTCATGTCTGGAGAACAAAACATTGTTGAAACACTTTGGTATGCTTATGTATGTTCATTTTAAATAAAACATTATACCACTTAGCTTAGTTATCTTACTTATTTAACCAGGCTTCCTCAAGTTTATCCACAGGTTTATAGGACATCATCTTGTTGCTCTTTAGTTACATGGCATCATTTCCACAGTTTATTCCCATATGCTCAGGTGGGTGAAATGGTTACAGATTGGTTCTAGTCTACCCACAGCCAAAGCATGTAGGCTTTGTAGGGTGTGACCTTTTTTGATTTTTAAACATGTGGTTTTTTTATTTTATTTTTTTAGATATTGCTCATGACTTTTTATTTTTATTACATTTCTGAATACAACCATTTGTGGACATGAGGGCTCTGATATTTATCTTTGATTATTCCTATATTTAGGTGTTCTTACTTGTATTCCAGTAGGCTATCCCAGCCAAAATAGCCGTAGCAGTTTGTTTGTAGGCTACATCAGGACCCTGTTGATTACCTGGGGTCGATTGTGATAGGAGTCTGAAATATCTCTTTAGGATATCCACATCCAGCCAACTAGGTATGTAAATCAACCTGTCTTCACTCTGTGTTGGTCAACATGTATGGAATATCTTGGTGGTGCACAAGTGTGCCATTATTTAATCTTATATCAAACAGCTCAATACGAATATTTATATAGCTAATCTTATAATAAAATGGGAACGGGGGTGGGGGAGTTACTTCATTTGGTCTATGATGAACTGTAAGTGGGTGGAAGGGGATGCCTTTTTGCTCCACAATTAAATGAAATGGTGGAACAAGTAGAAGTGGCGTCTCCTAGAACAATCCCTCTCAGTCCTCAGTTTCTCATGCTTGTTTTTCTCCCATTTCCTCCAGGTTGCAATGGTAACCTGGGCACCAGGACATCACCCTGAAAGCGTTGGGGTGTGTCACCATGCTGACTGGGCACCAGAGATTGGTCGTGCCTTCTCCCTCTCAGGTGAAGTCTGTTTTCACAACGGATTCCCTACTGTGGTTAAGCGAATGGTTTGTTCTGGGGGAAAATTTGACAAGTGCACCAATGCTATAATGTTCCTTTTCACGCAATAACCAGCACTGACTGTTAATAATTGGACCGAGTCCTTTTCACTCAGGACACTGAGACCTTCTCTGTAGCATTATTGAATAAATGCCTAAGTATGTAGATGTCATTATGCAGCCTATATGCTTGACGTCAAAAGCTTCACCAAGTTTTAAGTAAGGTGGGCTTCGTTCTTGATTTACTGGGTAATGTATAACTTTGATATTTTCTTTTAGATTGGGCACCCCTGAACCTTATATGGATGGAGAAATTTGCATTTTCATAGTAAAATGCAATTAACCTTTTTCTACTTATGGTCCACAGGTTCAATAAAAGGAGAGAGAGGAGCTTTTAGATTAATAAACAGACTTAACTTAAACGTATTGTCTCGGTAATTCTGGTTAGTCTTGGATTTGTTTTGCCATCAATCAACATTTGTCTTCACGTGTTCGAGACATGGACTCAAGAAGAAAAAGAATTGACAAGCTCTTTCCTATGCCTTTTTAATTTTCCTCAAATATCCATCCCTTATTAGAATATGGTCAAAATTATCCAGATGCTGGAATATCATAGAGCAGCTGTAACCAAATGTGCTTGCTAGACTCATCTAGAGAAATTATTTCTCACTAAAAACAAATCTTTATAGAATGTGTCTTTGTTACTGTCAAGATTAAGACATAAGAGGATTTTGGTAAAGTAGTTGTATAAGCCATTTACAACACCTAAAACAAGTGGTACAGATGAGTATTTAAAGGTAAAATGGCAAAATGTTCATGAAAAGTTTTACTTTATTCCAATTTTGGCGGTCATTGACTAAATTTTCAAATAACCAGTGCTTTTATCTTGTGATTTGAAGTACAAAGTAAAATGTTTTTTTTTTTCTGTTAATAAGTTCAGCTAAACATCCAATTTGTTGTTGACACCTGTGCTAAAGTGGACTTGAGGATAAATTTAATAGCTGAGATTTTGAGTAAAAGTGAAAATCCAAACCAGTTCCATTTAAAATCTGTAACACTAGGTGCTTCAATCATATTGGACTCAGTTTGGCTCAATTTATCTGACAAAACTGCTGTTGAAGTGAATTTATTTATTTTCTTAACATGAGTGGAAATTTTACTTTTGTTCTCTTACCTTTTTATAGGTTAATGATGCTTGACGGATATCTGATCACCCATAGGAAAAGAAACTCCTGTTATATTGATTATGCTTTGTTCTGAATGCACAATAAATCTACATATTTTTATATACCAAAAGACTTGTTATATTATTACACTGGGGATAGTTTGGTTTATTTCTACACAGGTGCCTGTGACAAAGGGTTCACTTTGATCGAGGGGTGGTGAAGTCAGAGCTCTAGAGCTGATAGATGTACTCACTTCCTTCAGCCAAGTGGGGAATCTTATAAATCCTACAATTTCACTTCATATTTTGGATGTTCCCTCTGGAGTCTCAATTATTCAAAGAAATGCAGTGAATTCAAACTTCTGCAGAATTCCATTTCAGGTGTAGTGTTCCATCTTTTCCTGGAAAATGGCCGCTCATCTCGGCACAGGTTGCCGACCTATAGTGGCAATACTATTCTTTTTAACTTTAAACGGAGTGATGTTTTGCCATCACTCAGGAACCACAGATCTGGAAAAGAATAGACTTGTCACAACTTGAATTCTGTATTTATTTTTTTTCCTTAACAGATAAAATAAGTAGGTGACTAATTAACAAACTGCCTCTGGACAATTTCATAGGAGGATTATTGAGTGAAAGCTTCACATGAGGCACGTGTGAAATTGAGCAGATTTTTGAATTTGTTAAAATTGAAAGAGTACGATCAGATACCTCATTACAAGGTAGTGCTAACAACACTTTAAACACCAACTAGTTGGAATTTTTTCAACAAGTATTAGCCCAAGGCGCAAACATCTCGCAACACATGTGCGTGCTGTCTTTTGTTGAAGAGTCCGTGAGGGGAGGGAGCCGAGACAGTTTCCAATTACCTTGAAAAGACTATTTCAGTTCACCCAACTATAAAAATGTAGGCAGTTTACAAGGATCTGATCAAGATAATTCTAAATTTGTGTTGTAAAATGGCTATAATTCGCAGCTTTGAAAGCACCTTAAATTAGGAGTGCTGATATCAGCTCACAACAGTATCTGAAGGGGTTTGTTATGCAGTGGTGCCAAATACTGACCTGCTGTAAAAGCTAATCAGAAGCAACTGTGTCAACACTGATCGGGAAAGAAACAAAACTGTAAAGCTCAATTTGTAGTTTGTGGTATGGTAGTACCACTTTATATATTTTCATTCCTTTAAGTATTGAAATATCAAAAGTTGTGTGAAGATTGAAGTACTTAGAATATTTTGCATTGTCGGTGAGCAAAATTAGAACTATTATTAACCAAGATCTTATGTTTCTAAAATTACTATTCCAAATTAGTCCATCTCTTTAATTAAAAAATCTTGAAGGAAACTGGAGCAATGTTGCTGTTGTGTTTGAAGAGGTGTTTTGTGTAAACAGTAGTTATACATGTGATTGTGCTGTGCCTGTGATGTGGGAGTCAAGGTGTAACCGAAATGGAGCCTAACGTATTTGTACAGAAATAATACAGCCGAACTAATGACCGCAAAGGTAGAGATCCACCCTTTCTTTTTTTTTTTCCCAGGGATGGAAGATTTTCGACGCGCTTGAAAGCAGCTTCAAAACGAATGGCTCGCGCTTTTAACGGGGGTGGTGATTTTTTTCAAGGTGGCCAATCAGAGACCGCCACGTCTTATGGAGGCAGGGCAGTTAAACGGCCCTCCCTGACGTTGTTCAATGAAGAAGGAGAAGGACAGCTTCTTTCTACCATCCTCCTCTGAAGAAAGTCAATCATGGCGGCGAAACTCTGCAAGCTTTTTGTAGGAGGACTGAACGTGGAGACCACAGACGAAGGCCTCCGTAAATATTTCGAGCAGTATGGGGTGCTCACCGACTGTGTTGTGGTTATGAACCAGCAACTCGGACGGTCCCGCTGCTTCGGCTTCATCACCTACTCGACGCCGGAGGAGGCCGACGCAGCAATGGCGGCTAAGCCACATGTCGTCGAAGGCAACAACGTGGAACTGAAAAGGGCCATAGCGCGAGAAGATGCAAACAACCCAGACATCCTCGCAAACGTCAAGAAAATTTTTGTCGGAGGCGTGAAAGACCACATCGAGGCTGAGAACCTGACCGAGTACTTCTCGCAGTTCGGCGCAGTGGAGAAGGCCGAGATCATCTCCGACAAGCAGACCGGCAGGAAGAGAGGCTTCGGCTTTGTCTTCTTTGAGGACACCGACTCTGCCACCAAAGCGGCGCTGACCAAATACCACACCATCAACGGGAACAAGGTTGAGGTGAAGAAAGCTCTCACTAAGCAGGAGATGTCCACAGGCGGCCGCGGAGGAAGAGGTCGGGGAAGAGGGATGCAGAACTATGGCGGCGGGAGAGGAGGTGGTGGCTACGGAGGAGGCTACAGCGGTGGCTACGGCAGCAATTATGGAGGTGGCTACGGTTACGGTGGGGGCTACAACGGCGGTGGAGGCTATGGGAGTTACGGAGGATACGACGAATATGACAGCCAAATGGGGGGCGGCTACAGTAACGGTGACTTTGGGGATGGCTACGGACAGCAGCAGTCAAATTATGGAGCGATGAAGGGGGGCAACTATTCCTACAGGAGCGGAGCTCCTTACAGAGGAGGTGGAGGTGGAGGCGGGAGCTACGGCCGAGGTGGTGGGTTTAGCGGTGGCTATTAGTGGCCCCTGATAATTATGAGAAATATGGGGAAATTTGAAACGAACTTGAATTTACACACACATCACACAAACCCAGGTGGGGTGGAACGGTCTTTGTTGAGTTTTATTGAAATGAGCTGTGCCCATCACCCACACAATGAATGAGACTGACCTGGATCCGCCTCCCCCACCCGGACCCCCTCTTGTTCCACACATTATGGACTTTACTACTAAAAATTGTGAATTATTGAACTGTATTTTGTTATGTTTGAGAAGGACTTGTTCTGAACCATTTGTAAAGCCGTAAACTATGTCAGTCACTGCTTCGCAACTCGAAAAATTGAGTTTGTTTGTCTTGCAAACCTGTCAGATGTGTCTGTTATTTTTGCATCATGAACTCAGGGTTTTTAAGTGAGGTTGGGGGCAGTGTCGGGCAGCGCGGGACTCGATTGCTTGAGTTTCTTGATCTTAAAACGTGATAAAGTATTTTCAAGAAATGTCACGGTCTTTTTTTCATTGTAAATGGCTTATATATTTTTTTTTCTTCCACCTTGCCGTCCCATTACAGGCTTTCTTTTTGTTTAGATTAAAAAAAACTGTTTTGAAATCGATGTGTTCAGTTCACCCCTATGTTTTATTCTGCTTTTATTAAAGTTTTTAATGTTTTGAACATCCATCTAATCTCGCCGTGTTAATTCAAATCTAGTGGGGCTTTTTGTTTTTATCATTTGTCTTTTTATGCCATCTGAAACTCGTGTTGACTTCATAAAGTCTCCACAAGGAGGTAGTGTTTCCTGGAAAAGCCCGGTTATTCATTCCATCGGCCATTTTATACTGGTAGTCTTGTTGTGGAGATGAAGCAAGATGAATGCATCACTGCATGCAGCATTTGGTCTGTAGACCTCAGGTTTTGGGCGGGATAGTTAATATTTACCCCCCCCCCCCCCCCCCTATACTTGCAAGCTGAAATGTGCAGCACAGCGCTTTCCAAAGGTGTATATAAACGACTTATTTTGTAGTATTTCCTAAAATTTGGAAGATCCGGTTTTGTTTACCTTCTTCCATAGACCCACATGGAGATGGCCAGTTGCAAATTGATGTTTGCTGGTCAAAAACAAGGTTTAATTTGATATCCCGGATGTGAGTTTTTTTTAATCTATAAGAGCGTGTTATGAGTGTTTTTGCTGAAACTATCTGCTACTATACTGAAATGATGATTCCTCAAAAATTAAGTTTTTCTGGGAGAAGAAGGCGTACGGAGAGGGGATTTTAAAAGGAAAATAAGAAGAGGTCTCACTCTGATCTATTCCTGCGCGCTAAAACGTCCAGTGTAAGTAGCAGATACGGAGGTATTTTCATTATCTGCCTCGTACTACTTTAAGCGCTGCTCTATTATTAAACAAAGCGTTTTCAAAATACCTGAAATTTAGCAATTAAGATATGCTCATTAAAAGATTATATTTAAAATATGCATAAAAACTGAGTTTTAGGTAAAACACGGTGTTACAGATATGTGGGACTGGAGAATAAATGCGCTTTAGTGGTGCAAAAAAAGGTTTTTAGGCCAGCTGTGTCCGTGCGCAGCTGCAGTGGAGAGCTGACCATCCGCTGCCGCCGGGAGGTGAAACGCGCATCACTAAAAGAGACGTAAGTTGGGGGTCTTGTTGCATATTTAGCTGATGTAAACATGCATTTAAAGTGAGGAAAGATCATTCACCTCTTACATATGTTAATGTACTAGAAATGTCCCAGATATTATACTCGTACAACTTTCTTTTTATGTTAGAAATTGAACAACTATCTGGTTTTGCTTTGTTTAGATTTTGAGTTTTGGGATTCAGGACAGTATTCTCAACATTTACGGGGATTCCGTACCTATTGACTAATTCATCTTAAATATAACCAGTCAGTTAGCTGAATTATGAATAACAATTAGGTGTCAGTCTTGTATATTAAAAAGTGAATGAGCTGTTAATTTACGAGGGGAGAAATTAGTTATGTTCAATATTTCAGTAGGCACATAGAAAGGGGAGCGGAAAATAAGATAAATAAGTTATACCTTTTATTAACCTTGTTTGGGTTGGTTTGTTAGTGTTAGGAATGTATTCTGTTTTGTATAAAGTTGATTCTTAAACATTTTAGGCCTCTAAAACGCAAACACATCCCATCAAAATAGCACGTTTATTTGTACCTAATGTACAAAGACCGCACATGTCGGCGCGGGTTTTTTCCCTTTCTTTTTTTTTCAGAAGGAGTGATCCATCTTGCAAATACATCATCTGTGCTGCGTGGATGCACGGACGGCGCTCTCATGCCTGCTGTGGTGTCTGACTCCGTTAGGATGGACGGTGTGTCGTTGGGGTGAGTTGGCTCAACTGAAGGGATTATTTTGCAAAGCTTTGATTCACGCTGCTTCTACATCTGCTGGATAACATTTTAGCTCACATGACCCACTGGCCACAAATCCAGCACAGACAGTTCAAAAGCTCGTTCCTAGCACACGAACTCAAGCTAGCCGTGTTGACTAGTTAGCTTCGGTTAGTTAGCCACCGTCGCTGGCAGCTCAGGTGATGCAGTTAAGTTAACCAAAGTTAACACGTTGACGGTGGGTGAATGTCACCTGGTCATTGCAAACACACAGTGAAATAAATGTGAGCTGGTAACGTAAAAATCGTTAATTGTATAACTGGGGCGACGGTTTATGGCACTTGACGGCTGCTATCGTGAGCTGATGTTAGCTATGAAGTTGAATGATTAGCGATGCTAGAGGCTAGCCAATCTGGCAGAAAATTGGAAACAGACGATTTCAGTTTGATTTAAGGATTTTGGACCCAAATTGACAAGCTATCTGTGAGCGACAGGAGCTAAGACCATAGACCGATGAGTTCAAATAGTTGTGCTGTTGTGTACTGAATGGACATCATTTGATAAGTGTCAGTATTCCTTAAAATTGATTTAGAGTTTTCTGTGGTAAAAGTGTCGTTAAGAGAGGCACCATAGACGGTACATCACATCAAGGATGGAGACGACCATTTATAAACACAGAATAAGTTGTGCTCTCAGCTTGGAGCAGGTCACAATGTGCAAACATTAGAATTTAAAGCTTTTATTTGTCAAGACTATTCTCCAAAGTCAGACTTCGATATGTTTTGGTAAAATGCCAGGTGTATTTTATCAGAAAAATATTCATCTTTTTTAGAAGGTTTTTTAAAACCAGTAAGTAGTAAGATGAAGTTTAATTAAGTCCTAATAAAAGACCAAAACTCCCAAAAGTACTACTTGCAGATGTTTAAGAAGTGTCTGATAACGTTATATAGTCAAGTTGTGCTCTTCTTTGTTCATATAGCACATTTAAGACATTAGTTGACCCAAAATGTTTTCCATTCAGAGCCAATTAAAGAACTAAAACCAGATATATGAAAAGATGAATGGTATTTATGAAACATAATGTGAAAATCATGATGTTGTAGAATAGTAAATGGATACAGCAACAAAATAGATCAATGAAATAGTTTCAACTGATCTAAAAGACAATAACTAAGGGTGAAAATAAAAGCCACCACCAGTCAATCAATTAATAAGAAACAGTCAGGTTACAAATGATGGATCGAGATTTATGCCAAGTTTGATACATCCCTGTGGAAATAGAAATAAGTGCGTCTGGATGACTTTTGGGGGCGAAGAGAATAAAACACACCCAAAGAAATTATAGATAGATATATTTGTAATAAATTTAACTCAGACAATATCTTTTAAATGTTATTTTTAATGGTAAAATCAACAAGCTTGCATATCAGGGGACTTACAATACTCAGATCTGGCTTGTAAATGTCAAAGAACGGTTTGTGGTGCCGTTTTAAATGATTAATCATGTTGTTACAACAACGGCAAGATACTGCTGTTTGGTTAACAGCATCCTTTTTGAAGCAGAAACCTTTCTATATAACTGAGGCTCCTTTTTTTTTCCACTAATGTGAGCATCAGATGGAAATCTTGTAGGTTATTCATCAAAAATAGGAACCGTTTCAGTTGATCCACCTTCTTTGCGACTGTGCTAGATGTGCATATTACAAAGTTAGTGAACATTGTAACATTAAAAATGTAAATATACAAGATTGTAGCCAAAGGCTTTTTTTTTTTCTGTTCCTTGGGCAGGTTGATGCTCCCGCATAAATAAAAGTAAAGTTATTGAGGTGCAAAGCAAGGGAAGAACTGATCACTTTTAAAGGAAAATAGAAATGTCTAATATCGGCTAACACTGAACCATGAAGTAATGTTACTAAAGAGATTGAACATTTTGCAAACAGACTCAACAGTGAAGGGAAAACATTTAATCAAAGGGGATGTTTTTATCTAAGTCTTCAGTGCTTTGAACGTATCAAACTGATTGGGTCTATCTCCAATGATCCAGACACTGCCTCTCGTGTCTCACCAGTCTGGTGGCCACACCAGCCTCGCTGCGCCCAACCTGCACCACCGACTCGGAGGAGGACACGGTGAATGGGGGGATGCACACCTTCAACCAGACGCACATGAGAAAAGCCTTCCAGCTGATGAACGACCTGAGGAGGTGTGTTCCGTATTGTCCATTCTTTACTTCAAAGTCGTCCCTTATCTTTTGCCTTTGTTTGCTTGTTGCATTTTTCACGTACAAGCAGAACTTCTAATAAAGTATTGTCCCACTTTTTTTTTTTTTTGTTTTTCCAGTCCTGAGTCTTGAAGCCGTTTAAACCAAGTGCACGTGAAGTCCTACAAATAATCCGATCTATTTCTCTCTCCCACTCGCCATTCAGTAAAAAAATGCTGTGTGACGTCCAGTTGGTGGCGGGCAGCGTGGAGGTGCCAGCTCACAGGGTGGTCTTGGCGTCCTGTAGCCCCTACTTCTGTGCCATGTTCACAGGTACACTGGTGGCGAATGCGTATTCGATTGTGTCCGAGGTGCACCTTTACCTTTATGCTGAGCTGAAATTGTCTGTGTGCAGGTGACATGAGTGAGAGCAAAGCCCAGCAGGTGGAGATCAGAGAAGTGGATGGTCAGACTCTGAGAAAACTGGTCGACTACATTTACACAGCTGAGATAGAGGTTACAGAAGACAATGTCCAGGTGAGGCTGTGTCTGTAGTTTAGCGTTTATATTATGATTATGATTATTAAGGATTACATAGTTAGTGACGGGGCAAATCAGTGTCTTCCTTTATTTACTTGCCCTGTATTTATATACTCATCTCATCTTTTATTTTTCTGGTGGCTTTGATCTTGTTTCCAGTTACAGTGTGTTTCCCATTCATATAGTCCTTTTGAGTTCTTCCTCTCCCATGTTAGAGGAATAACAGCGAAGAAGTAAAACATGTAGCTGCCGGGGGATCAACGCTCTTTCTGTTCATCTTTTCTTACATTCCTTATTTCTTATTTACTGTTTTGATAATTGAGAAAGCTGCTGCTCCCAAGAAAAATACCACTGCATTAGTCAAAACTTCCTTGTTGTTGAGGGGGGAAACTTGAAATGGCTGCCTTGACCTTTCTCTTTTGTGTGGACCTTTGTTTTTGCTCAGCAGTTGAAGCAAAACATGCCAGAGTCAGAAAATAACAAGCGGCTTTCAAAAAGTTCCCAGATTCATGCAAGTAAATTGGCCAGCAGACTTCTGTGTGCAGTGGATAAACCCAGCTTTCCTAAGCCACAATTCAGAACATGTTTTTCTTCTACCATCTAGTATTGTCATTTACAGAGACATTTACAGTAAGAATAGATGAATAGATGACCTTGAATATCTAATTTGTGACAGTGCTTATCAGTTCTTTGATGTGTTTACCGCCACTTAAAGAGAGACTTCTGCTTCACTAAAGTTTGAGATAAACGCTCGAAAGGTTTAACTACGTTGGGGGAAATTGCTGTATTAGAGATTAAATGAGGTCTTTAAAGCCTGATCACTTTCAGTTTAGACACCCCCCCCCCCCCCCCCCCCCTAGATTCAGGTCACAGTGAAGCTGCTAGTGGAGCAGATATTTACTTAAAGGGATGTAAGAGCAGGTAATGGTTCTGAGCAATGCATGGCTCTGCTCAAAGCTCAGCTCGATCCAGCTACAGCCGGGATACTTCCTCTGATTATTAGCACAGGAAGTGTGCATGGAGAGAGACAGGAAATCCTCCCACTGTTCGCGGCATGCCTGTCTGATTGGCTCTCTTGTGATTGTGTAACTAGTGTGCATTTTGACAAGTTGCTGATATTCAGTTAAAGACTTCTTACTTTGAACTGAGTGTTCTTTTGAATTATGTCCTCTCCGTGTGTGTGTGTGTCACAGCAGCAGTGTGATAGTTTCAGAGGGTTTAGTGCTGCCTCTTCAGAGCAGCTGTACACAGGAAACAGACCAGACAGAAACGATGCTCATGCAGAGGATTAGTGAGTGTGTGGTTCGACAGAGAGGTGTAGAGGCTAGCAGAGACTGACTGACTGACCCAGACAAGCTAATGTGCAGAGATGTTTCAAAGAGACGCTGTCTGTTAGCATCATGCTGTCCACCCACCTGTGTGAGTCAAACCAACAAAAAAGACACGTGTTGTCAGACAAAGGTTTAATCTTGCAAATCTTCAGTCGATAAAATATTTAACTCCATCTGTACAGCACCTTTCGTATTGCTTATTATGATTTATTTGTCGATCAATGCATGCGGCTGCAAATTTCTGATGTTTTGAGGGTTTTTTGGGCAAAATCTTCAGTGTTTGTAATTTATGATTATCTTTTTCTATTATATTTATGGCTTTTGTTGTTGAGTGATACACCTAATGAAGAACCTTTGATTGACATTTAACATGAGGATATATGAATTGAATGTTTCTAATGGTCTGTTAGCCTTGGCAGAAATGGTGAAATGAGAATAACTTGAAGCTTCTTACAAGTTTTACAAATTGAATCTGTTGACATCTTTTTTTAAGTCAGTGGTATACTTTTAAAAGCCACCTTTTTTGCATCAGATCCAGTGGGAAATCTACAAGTTGTTAGTTTCTCTTTTTGGATTAAAACTGAAATGTTCTCACAACAGTGCTGCAGCTTTTTATGTTGAACATCAAAACTACCTTGTCCCAGCATACGTGCACAAGAAAGGAATCGAGTTATTGACTGAAGGATGAGAAAACATTTGTTCCGCCACTTCTAACTTTCTCTGCTCGGCCCCGTCGTACATGCAAGTATAGCTGAATTCACGTGTTTTAAGTTACTCGAATGGTGATTTCATCAGACGACCCTGCGGTTGTAAAATCCGTGTTTCATTCGAGCAGAATGACAGTCTGAGTCTAAAATGAAATGTCTGTGACGTGCTTTGATCATAATAACACCTCAACAGTACAGCAGCTCCCTTTTCATCCATTAATTTAGACTTCTGTTCGAGTGTATCGTAGTAAGGACATGATGTGACCCACTTGACTCCACTTCGCCCCTCTCTTCCTCAGTCTGCCTACTTTCAGATCTGTAGCGTTTGATATCCCTTGAAGCATGTTCTTATGGTAAGAGAGAGCGAATAGTGAACAGCCTGAAAAACACTTCACTAATAATTTCATGCTGACATACTTACACTTGCCTCATTTGGACCGTGAACAGCTGATAAGTTCCTTATCCCACTGTCTTCTCACAAGTCATGTGTTAAACTGACTGAAGCGAACATAGCGACTGCTGCATGGTTAATCACAATATTTATAACTTCTCCATCTCATATCGGCTCCATAAACTCTGGACTTCGCTGTCGCTCCATTCCTCTGAAGTTTATCTTCTGCTTGTATGGCCAGTATTTAACCAATGTTTGTTTTTTGTAATGGCTCAAAACTTTGGTACCGATGGTGCATTCAGAGACAAATGGGAAATTGGAAATTCCCCTTCTGATTTGGGATAATTAGAAGTCAGATTCTCTTGTCTCAATAAGAAAGGATTTCTTCAGTGAAATAAGCATAACTGATGGTAAGATTTGATATTAAGAGCAAAGCAAGACCAAGTGATGTAATTTCCGATTACCGAGGTACAGCGAATGCAGCGTCATATGAAGTTGAAGTTAAGTGGAGATACAGAGGGAGGAGACTGGATAAAACATGAGAACATCATTCTGTTCGTTTAATCCAGCTGCTGTTTTATATGGTAAAATAATATGATGACAGTTATGCAAAATGACAACTGTTGGCTTAATTTATTTGAATTAGATTTTAATGTAGTCATTGTGACAGCTCAATGCCATCTATCAGAGGGAATGTCATTACATTTGATGAAATTAATGAATAAACTGAACACTAAATGCTTATGAGACAGATTCATAAGATTAGTTTGCTAGCTGTACAAGCTCTTATTTTAAATATCTTTTCTGGTTTTTCACATGTCTTTTTCTCTTTATTTTCAGGTTCTGCTGCCAGCAGCCAGTCTCCTTCAGCTGAATGATGTTCGTCAGGTTTGTTGTGAATTCCTGCAGTCTCAGCTTCACCCCACCAACTGTCTGGGCATCAGAGCGTTTGCTGACCTGCACACATGCACACAGCTCCTCAACCAGGCCCACGCATACGCTGGTAAGCGTTGTTCTGTTCACACCATCAGCCATGTTCCTGCGTGGAATGAGAACAGAGAAACCTTTGTTTTTGGTATTTGTGTGACTTTGGGCTCATTAGCTATAACATGTAGTTTGTGTTGTGTGTGTGTGTGTGTGTAACCCTGTCTGTTCGTGCCTCTCAGAGCAGCATTTCACAGAGGTGGTACAAGGGGAGGAGTTTCTGGGCCTTTCTCTGCAGCAGGTGTGCAGCCTCATCTCCAGTGACAAGCTCACCGTCTCCACTGAGGAAAAGGTAAAGGAACATTTGAATCAAGGCAGATCGTATGACAGCGTGTGACTCACAAGATATGTGATGACTGCATTTATCACAAAATCAGACTACCTTGAAAGAAGAATAGGGCATTTCAGGTTTTGTGGGAATCTACTAAGTTTGTGTAAATATAGCAATTTTGTGGATATTTGCATTCTCAAATGCCACCACTCCAGAACACCTCTGGAACATTTCAGAAGTCCCATTGCATGTTTGCACTTAAGCCCCTCAGTGTCCTTATCACACCGATTGTGTTGGATTAATTGAACCTGGCGGCAGACATTTTACAGAGGTTATCTGTCTGTGGTTAGCCTGTCAGCATGATGCGTCTGATGAAGCAGCTGCGTGTCATCTAGCTGTCAGAGCAGCAGCATTCAAGGTGACTGCAGTGTTTTTGACATTTGAAAACTTTCTGTGTCTACCTGAACTAGTAAATAGCCTGAGGACATAATGAGCTCCCATTAGATTATCTGCCAGTTTATTGTTGAGTGAGTTAAATTGAGTGCATTTGCTGTTTTAAGTTTTGTGCTTTTGTAATAGTGGGAAAATAACTAAACTTTTATCTTGAGCTTTAACACATGGTTAAGATACTCACATTGCTACATTTGTTGTCAACATTACCTTCATGCCTCTAAACCTGAGTTTACATAGCCATGAAAAGTTCCATACTAATCTGCTGATGTTGCCCATTCAACACAGATTTGTGGTTAAAATGATTTTATTTTGGTTAAATTTAAAAGTCCAACGGTGGATTGACTAAATGTTGAAAATATTAAACTGAATCGGGACTATTTTATGTTTAAATTATTGTGTTAATTGGACCACAACCAACCTTTTAAAATCTATGTTAACATGTTAGTCTACCTGGAGTCGTAAAAAATCTACCTTCTCAAAACTGCTCTAATACATCAAGATATTGCGGTTGGGGATTGAAACCGTTGCATATATGCAACAAAGATCAAGTGCAAATGTTTATTTATTCAGCTGAATTCCCAGTAAAGCTGCTCTCATTCACACATTTTTCTTTTTCATTTGTCAGACGTTTGAACCTGTTAGAAAATGTCAGTTAAAACAGCCTATTAAGACGACTCATGGTCACTTAAAGTATTTACAGAATGCCCAAAAAAAAAGGTTAATTTCGTTACCACAGCATCTGACAAAGTCATCATTCAGATCGCTTAAGGCAACATCTGTGCAGGGAATTCAGCTGTGATCTCCGATATAATTAAAAACGGCTGAATGTCTTTAATGTTTTCGTACAGTCCACTGTGTTGTGGCGTCTGACAAACGTCAGGCAGAAACTAGATTCAGCTCTTGTTCATGTGTACGGTGGTTCAGTAAAATGGTCAAATCGAGCTGTAACCGTTGCTCAACTCAACTGTGCTTGCACCTCTGCTGGATATGTCATTACTAACACCGACTCGTGTTTTGGATGATTGAACCTGCTTTGATTTACTGTCTGTTAAAGGCTTCTCACACATGTATGTGTATAAGCACACGCTGATGCTGCACTGAGCTGACTGATTGGTACAGCCGCGACTTGATAAGGACGTATTTTTGCGGTGGTAAAGTGCAGCCAACTCGTGAAATAAGGCTACACTTGTTCAACACCAACCACAGTGAGTGATTTCATGAGCCTGAGCAGCAAACTGGAGGCAGTACTTTTATCAAGCTACACTGTAAGATGATTACTAATGATGCCACTGAAAGGTTGGTAGCTTTTTGTTGGAAATCACCACATATTCTGTCTGTTGGTGAACTGCTCTGTTTACTTGACATCTGGTGTTTTGTTTTGTTTGATTAGATTATCCCAAAAACCTCTTTAGGTCAATGCTAATCTGTGTTACATTATGATTGTTGGTGGCAAATTCTTCATCCTATGTTTGTATCATTCACTTGTTTACTCTTTTATATGATCTTTTCTTCATGTGTACACCTTCTATGGACACTCTTGGTTCCATAACTTTGATGGTGTATGTTTTAGCATTCACGTTGTGTCAATAATTGTCAATAATATAATGATCTCCGTGTGCTGGCAGGGGTTATCTAACCTCTGGGCAGCAAAGGGAAGGGGTTGGATTGGAAGGAATGGATGGATGGCTGTATTAGTCTACATGTGGTTCATCCTCAGTGTACAGGTGGAGAATGAGAAACATGTAACATGATGCACCTCTCCTAGGTGCATCATGTTACATATATGACTGAAATGATGCTTCTCTGTCTTTATAATAATAGATCTATTCAAATTTATTTTTGAGGCCCGAGTTTATCTAAAGTGAAAGTTTTTCTGGAACAAATTAGAGTGCTTCCAGTTTTAGTTTTGAAGCAAAAACAAGCAGCTGTTGTCCTTTGTGCACAGCAGGAGGTGTAGTTAGACCCTTGTTAGCACCACTGGAGTTGCTCTGCAGGCTGTGAAGAGATCATCGGCTGGGTGTGTGTGTAAATCAGCGAGCGTAGAACAGTAGATTGCTGACGAGCTTCAGGGTAGAGCAGAGGTCTGCCACCTTTGTTATGTTGATTTGCTGCTGGGAGCATTTGGTGTTGGCATTTTACTCTAAAAGGAGCAATCTCTAAGGCTGAAATGTTGCACCTCTCACCAGAGGTGTCTCGAGCCACTTCTTCCTTTCTTTTTGTCTTTGTATTTGCTTTTTGTTTCTTTGCATCCTTCTTTCCTTTGAGTCTTCAGCTTCTGTCTGACTCTGCTCTTCATCCCTCTCCTAGGTGTTTGAGGCAATGATCGCTTGGATTAAAAGTGATGAACCAGCTCGTCTGGAGTACATGCCCAAACTTATGGAGCATGTCAGACTTCCACTTCTGTCCAGGGATTACCTGGTTCAGGTGATACACAAATGAATTTGTTCTCTGTTGAATATTCATCTTTAGCCTTAGCTATAGAAATATTAGCATTAGCTTTTTCTGAAATGATTTCAACTAAAGTAGAAACCTTCATGGGTCTAATAACTCAAGTACATGAAACTGCTCTGTGTTCAGGTTTGTATCCTTACGTTGTTAAGAAATAAAGGTGAAATTTTATTGAACTTTGCAGATAGTTGAAGAAGAGGCTTTGATAAAGAACAACAACACCTGCAAAGATTTTCTCATAGAAGCAATGAAGTATCACCTGCTGCCTGCTGACCAGCGGCACCTCATCAAGACCGACCGAACACGGCCACGAACTCCTGTCAGCATCCCGAAGGTACGCAAACGAACTCGTCGCTCGACAAGTCACAAGCTGTTGCTCTTGATACAAGATTGATGTGAGCACTTTCTGCTGGGCTGCTGTTCATTTCCTGGACTCTGTCAACAGGTGATGATTGTGGTGGGTGGCCAGGCTCCTAAAGCTATCCGCAGTGTGGAGTGTTACGACTTCCAGGAGGATCGCTGGTATCAAGTAGCCGACCTGCCTTCACGACGCTGCCGGGCAGGTTAGTTTGCTTTCAAAATGTGTGTTTAATAGCACA
Organism: Leuresthes tenuis; assembly: GCF_036924035.1. Taxonomy (NCBI): domain Eukaryota; kingdom Metazoa; phylum Chordata; class Actinopteri; order Atheriniformes; family Atherinopsidae; genus Leuresthes; species Leuresthes tenuis. Next base: position 8,569,597 of record NW_027325365.1, on the reverse strand, counting down.
TGAAAACAAGAAGCTCCTGCACACAGTGAGACGTCATGTATTGACTTTACAGTGTGGCACAACAATGTTGGTTGTCTCCAAATCCATTTCAATATAAATTCTGTTTCTTGCTCCCAGGTGTGGTTTCCATGGCGGGCCGAGTGTACGCGGTTGGAGGGTTCAACAGTTCGTTGCGGGAACGGACGGTGGATGTGTACGACGGCGCACGGGATCAGTGGAGTGCTGTGGCGAGCATGCAGGAGAGACGCAGCACGCTGGGGGCTGCAGTGTTGGGGGATTTGCTGTACGCTGTGGGAGGCTTCAATGGAAGCATAGGTACACATTTTTCATAATCCTTTCATCCTGATCATAAGAGAAATAATAAGTGCAATCTCTGCAGTTTGGGTCATACATGGAAATGCTCAGTTAGGCTGAAAAGAGTTTTTAATCATGGAGGATGTTTTTTATTAGTCTCCAGTTTGTAGCTTAATCCACGGGTTGTAAAAGAGAGCTAGCATTGGGGAAAAAAAACGAAAAAAAAAACGTTGCATCAGTAGTAACCAAGGCAGTCTTTAAATGACCAAAAGTACAAACTGCTTTTATTTCCAGGGTGACGTAGTAGCATAACCACAATTAAAGCTGATGTTTAATTTGAAAACGTTTCTCAGATTCACTGCCCTTTTTTTTTCTCTCCTGCAACATTTTAAGCATTTAACTGTAATCACACAATACAAAGTCAGACACAAGATGAGTTTCCAGCATCCCAAATTGCCTTAATGTGGGTCACATCTTTGCTGTTTTCAATGCGGTTTTTCCCATGAAACATTGCATCATTATCCTTCTGCTCACCCTCTCCCTCATTACCATGTTGGAAAGGTACATTTGCATATAACAGCCCAACTGTCTGCTGCACTGAACACAAGAAACACAGCAGGCACAAAGCCTCTTCATATCAGCTTTGATGTAAAAAAAAAACCTACCATCTCAAACACAGTTTGCTTGCTTTTCTGCTCTAACTTTCAGTCTTTCTCATTTGTCTGTTTTTCTTTCTTTGTGACTCTGTTTCAGGTTTATCCACCGTGGAGGTGTACAATCATAAAAACAACGAGTGGCTGTATGTAGCCTCCATGAACACACGGAGAAGCAGTGTTGGTGTAGGAGTGGTTGATGGTGAGAAAAACAACTACTTGACCGAGTTTTCTGTGTGCAATTTGAATGAAAACATGAGTCGGCAGTAATGTGTTCGTGTGCAGGTAAGTTGTATGCAGTGGGCGGTTATGATGGAGCGTCACGTCAGTGTCTCAGTACGGTGGAGGAGTACGACCCAGTGTCGGATCAGTGGTGCTACGTAGCTGACATGAGCACAAGGAGAAGTGGAGCAGGTACATGCACACTACGTTCTGCCTCCTCTACAAATCTACACGAGCAGCTTTTATCCAAACAAGCGACTTTCCCCAAATTACACTCACACTATATACCAGCACAATCATCCCAGCCTTAAATGCTAAATAACGCTTCCTAATTTTAAATGAGGCACAGTCTCATATGAACTAACAGCGCCTCCCTGTGGACAACTGATGCAACAGTTCCACAAGAAAACATGAGATAGGTCATGTCATTATGGGCTGTGTTTATCTTAGCAACAAAAAGAAACTTCCAGTGTTTAAAAATAGATAAAACAGAAATGATCTTTTTAAGGGAACAAGAGTTGTTTGAGGCTTTAACGGTTTATTTTAATATTCGCTCAGTTTTTTTAGGTCAAAATTTGCAGCTTAAGCTGTAAACGTTTAGTTTTTTCTCTTAAAAGGCAGTTTTAGTTGTTCTTCTGAGGCTTTTTGTACATTTTTATGGACAAAGTGATGAATCGACCGGTCCTGAAAAATGGTCAGATTTATTGATATTGTAAATAAGTGTTGGGTAGAAAATGAGTCTTGGATGTTTTTCACACAGGCGTGGGCGTGTTGGGCGGTCTGCTGTACGCGGCGGGAGGACACGACGGTCCGCTGGTGAGGAAGAGCGTTGAGGTGTACGACCCACAGAGCAACACGTGGAGATTGGTCTGCGACATGAACATGTGTCGACGAAACGCAGGTCAGACAGCGACCACACACACACTCAGCATCCATCAGCCAGCTCCGTCAGGTTCAGTTATAATTTAGATTTAAAATAACGTGGGTTCGCAGGGCTTTAAATGGATTGTTTGACTACTAATTAACATTCAGTGAGCAGCTTCATTTTGTGGAAACAGAACCTTCCTGTTTGAATAGGAAACTTCACATTCTGAGCTGAAGAATCGATGTATACAGGAAGAAAAACCTCAGAGGAGATTAGTTGTAGTTAAAAAGGAGAAAGATGCATATGAGGCACAGCAGGATGCCATATTCTCAAACGGGCAAACTTTAGAAATTGTACTGATGCAATCAAATGCATTGAAAGTTTTCAGCATCTGGTAGATCTTTATTGATTATTAACTGGAAGGCAGGAAAACTGAAAGAAAGAAGACCATATTTTCAGGAGAAATCCCAGTCCATGAAATAAAATGCATGTTTAAAAAGAAATCAAATGATGTACACTCGACTTTTGTTTTGTTGCCTTCTTTCACCATTTTATTTTTCTGTGAATTTGAATCAACAAGGCAGGCTGTTTGAATCTTCCAGGTGTCTGTGCCATCAATGGGCTGCTGTACGTGATCGGAGGAGACGACGGGTCCTGTAACCTTTCCTCTGTAGAGTATTACAACCCGGCCACAGACAAGTGGAGCCTTATTCCCACCAACATGAGCAACGGACGCAGCTATGCTGGTAGGTCTCATCTGAGCTCGCTTCAGGCATCGTTTCTGTGTCTCGCAGAGAAATCAGAATAATAATGGACTAATTGTACCCGTTTGTTCCTTTCGGGCCGTCATGTTCTCCACACCACAGGAGTTGCAGTGATCGACAAGCCGCTATGACCCGAGGCCTCCGTCAGCACCGGCTCCTCATCAGCAGCCAGTTTCACAGATACTCAAACAGACTTCTGAAGCAAACCAACGGAGGAGTAACGACTGAAATAAGCAGTCCAAAACAGACGAGACGCCCTCAGTCCTCCGCTAACAATCAATCACAGATGAATCTATCCATCTTGATTTTTGGTCTGTTAGTTGACTTTGGAGCTGTCTTCAAACTGTTTCTGTGACTCTGGAGGACGCTGCACTGCGTAAGAAGCAGCGGCCGCTGGACCGTGGGCTTATAAGAGCTTCTTGTAGAAATGTTCCAATGCCAAGCACATAACGAGCAGCTGTATCAGCTGTCATGATGTGACTCAGATGTGGATGTTTGACAGTTTTTGCCAAGATAGAACTGATGTAAAAGGAGATGGACCAAATGGAGGGGGATGGTTTTGGTGCACGATGGTGCATTAATGGTCATGTTTATGTGATGGACAGTATCAAAACTTAGCAACTGAACACTTTAAAAACACCAGCCAACACAAACATGGACTCAATCAACTGACCCCACAAATGATGACTGGCTGAGGATGTTGCTGCAATAATCAACAGTGCCGGCCTTGTACTCGCTGTTGCTGGAGCTTTTTTTTTCAGTGCGCACTGGCAGCATTTTAAAAAAGAAAACTGACTTCTTTCTGAAATGAGAATGAAAGCGGCTCAGTTTGATTTTGGAGAGAGGAATCGGGCTGTTTGATTTCTGTGTCCGTCGTGCTCCAGACGTGGGACAGAGTTGTCGTGTGGCCAGAGATTCGCATCAGTGGGACCTGGAGAGTTGATAGAAAGAATGTACAAAACGTCTTGTATGCAAATTAAGTATCATATTTAATATTTTTTAGACTGTTTTCGAATAAGTTTAGAACCACTTCTTGGGACTTCTTTGTTGTGGAAACACTACTGATGCTCTGATCTTTTGCACTGACCGCTACAGACCAGCAGGATTCACCGATTGGCCGCTGGAGCGTCTGTCTGACCAACAAACTGGATCTCTGACCTGCTGTCAGTCAGACGGCCGCTCATCTGTCTCCATCACTGATCAAACCCCCACCCTTAAAGGCCAATAATTTAATCAGAAATTGTAAGGACAGAAAAAACGTGCCAGTAAAGATGTTTTTTTTTATTTTTATTGCTGAGTAACTGAACCGAGACGTTTAACTGAGAGTGTGTCATAAAGCACTGTAGAAATTCAGCTGTAAAACCATCATGTCAAAGATGCATGGTTGAGATTTTTTATTTATTGTTTTGACTCAACTGATTGCATAGCATTTATTTGTATAAAGTGGGATTCTCAGCCTAATAATGTCACAGCTGTGGCCTCCTCGCTTCCATATGGAGGAGCGTGTATAGTGGTGCCATAGCTTTAAGAAAAGAGAATCATAGAGGCTGTTTATAGAGGATTTTTGACTAAACTTTCTACTAAAAAATGATGAACTTAGTCGTCTGTTTGTTTGAGTTGTCACGATCTCTAACTTGAAACTTGCTCGACATACTGTTGATGACCTTCGTGTGGAGAACGGTTATCACAGGAGTCTTTACTGCTTTTTAACAGTGGGTGAAACATTCTGACAGAGTTACTCCAGACCTCATTTAAATTCTTTAAAAACCTAATCCTGTAATCCATTGTCACATGTTCCACAGTTTTATCTCTACAAGGCGTCTGAAACGTCTTCTACGTTGTTGGCTTCTTTTCCATCACAGTGGCACTGGTGCGATACGAGTCCTTCTTAGTCCAGTAAGACTTAGTCCAGTAAGACTTAGTCCAGTCTTACTGGACTAGGTGCTCAGTTCTTTCCCCGGGCTTTGACCCAGAAGACACGCAGTAACAGAACTGCCACAAGGAGATAGTGGGCACCTCATTAGTCAATTGTTTTGGTCTGTGACAGAATGGGTCAGTTGATAAAAGACCCATTACTAACCAGCTAAAAGGGCATACCTATCGTAACAGAATCGGATATCAATCCGTTCCACTTGTGCTGGCGCAGTCGTCCTCTTTAAAGAACTGCTTGTGGTCATAACTCAAATACATACATGTATATGGGTTCTGGGTTTCGGAGCGCTGACAGATGGAATTGAGCTTCTTCAGATGGTTTCTTTGGTCCTATAAAAGGTACCTGCACTGCATCTGGTGGAAAAGAGGCCCTGAAACTCGATGATTAAGGATAACACAGTGCTGTGTTGCTTCTGAAATGTAACGAGTGATTTTTAGCGGGTTTTGAGGAAGCTACGTGGAGCGTAGATGGCACAATGTGCGATTAAAACGGGAAGGGAAATCTATGCAATTTGAAGCAAATAAAAGTTTATCTCAAGCACATGCATAGATGTGGACGCATTTCATTCACTGGGACCCACCGCATGGTAAACGATTGATACTTTGTTTATTGTATCTGCTTCTGAAAACTATACTATGAGCAGTTAACAAAATTCAACTTTTGTGTTATTCTGGATAAAAAGGAAACCATTGATGTTAGGACTGTTAAAAAAAAAAGGCATCAATAAAACTAAATACAGTTCTATAAAACTGGATATTGTACACAAAACAGTGCAGGAACAGTTGGTTAATTAACATATTCAGGAGATCACATGGTTTGAACTGCACATGGTCATTGTATGACATGCATGTTTGTACAAACATACATACTCACATATGTGTATATATATACATGCATAAATACACTAGCTATATAGCTAGCTATATCTATCTATATATATATATATACACTATATTGCCAAAAGTATTCACTCACCCATTCAAATAATTAAATCCAGGTGTTCCAATCACCTCCATGGCCACAGGTGTATAAATTCATGCACCTCGGCATGCAGACTGCTTCTACAAACATTTGTGAAAGAATGAGTCGCTCTCAGCAGCTCAGTGAATTCCAGCGTGGTACCATGATAGGATGCCACCTGTGCAACAAGTCCAATCGTAATATTTACTCGCTACTAAAAATAACACAGTCAACTGTCAGCGGTATTATAACAAAGTGGAAGCCATTGGGAACAACGGCAACTCGGCCACGTACAATGACAGAGCGGGGTCAGCGGATGCTGAGGCGCATAGTGTGCAGAGGTCGCCAACTTTCTGCAGAGTCAGTCGCTACAGACCTCCAAACTTCATGTGGCCTTCAGATTACCTCAAGACCAGTGCGTAGAGAGCTTCATGGAATTGGTTTCCATAGGCTAGCTATATATATATATATATATATATATGTATGAGTATGTGTGTATGAATGAAGGAACACATACAGAAGTATGTAGTGAACAAAAAAGCATCTTTGCATTCTCTCAAACAACTACACAAGTTGTATTCCCATTTGTGTTCCTTCATAGTTTGGATGTCGTCAGTAGTAATCTACCATGTACAAAAATAAAGAAAAACATCGAATGAAAATATGCGTCTGAACTTTTGACTGTACATTACACACACACACACACATATATAAACACAGAAAAAAAAACATACACATTCACACATACATACATACACATGCATATACATACATACACACACACACACACACACACACATATTTATACATACACATGCATATTTATACATATACACACATACATACATACATATTTATACATACATACACATTTATACATACACACACATGCATATACATACACACACACATTTATACATACACACACACACATTTATACATACACACACATGCATATACATACACACACACATTTATACATACACACACACACATTTATACATACTCACACATGCATATACATACACACACATGCATATACATACACACACACACATTTATACATACACACCCATGCATATACACACACACATGCATATACATACACACACACATTTATACATACACACACACGCATATACATACATACACACACACGCATATACATACACACACACATTTATACATACACACACACACACACATACACACACACACATGCATATACACGCACACACACATACATACACACACACATACACACACACACATTTATACATACACACACACATTTATACATACACACACACGCACATACACACACACACACATTTATACATACACACACATACATACACACACACACATTTATACATACACACACATGCATATACATACACACACACATTTATACATACACACACACATTTATACATACACACACACACACATTTATACATACACACACGCGCATATACATACATACACACACACGCATATACATACACACACACATTTATACATACACACACATACATACACACACACACATTTATACATACACACACATGCATATACACACACACATTTATACATACACACACATGCATATACACACATACACACACATACATACACACATACACATTTATACATACACACACATGCATATACATACACACACACATTTATACATACACACACATGCATACACACACACACATTTATACATACACACACATGCATACACACACACACATTTATACATACACACACGCACATTTATACATACACACACACGCATATACATACACATACACATTTATACATACACACACACACACACATGCATATACACGCACACACACATTTATACATACACACACATACATACACACACACATACATACACACACATGCATATACATACACACACACATTTATACATACACACACATGCATATACATACACACACACACATTTATACATACACACACACACATTTATACACACACACACACATTTATACATACACACACATACATACACACACACACATTTATACATACACACACATGCATATACATACACACACACATTTATACATACACACACACACATTTATACATACACACACGCGCATATACATACACACACACATTTATACATACACACACATACATACACACACACACATTTATACATACACACACATGCATATACATACACACACATGCATACACACACACACATTTATACACACACACACGCACATTTATACATACACACACATGCATATACATACACACACATACATACACACACACATTTATACATACACACACACATTTATACACACACACACACACATTTATACATACACACACATACATTTATACATACACACACATGCATATACATACACACACACATTTATACATACACACACACGCATATACATACATACATACACACACATGCATACATACAGGGTGCGATTTGTGAAAAAAACAGAGGGGGGGATAATTTTGAGAAATATTTTATTCAGAAAAATGACCACATAACAGTGAAAACATGAAAACTGTTGATTCTTGTGTAGATAAACCTCACTCTTAGGCTACATAACGTAGGCTGTAGGCCTATTTTGAACGTGAACTGAAATGTGAAATTTTGTCCCCACTGAGGATAAAAATAATTCAGCAGAGGGTAGGACGTGTAAACCAGAGTGGGGGATCCTCACCCTGCATACACACACACACACACACACACATACACAGATATACATATATACATACACATATACATTTTCATACATACATACATGTACACACAGACATACACATACATACATTCATAAAAACATAAATAGACAATTATATATACATACATATATGTATACATACATGCACACATATATATATATATATAAGTACATAAAAGCTAAGCTACATCAGCACTATTTCAAGTACTCACTGCCAGATTAAACGACGGGTGTGTAAATCTGTCGCTCTTACTGTTGTTGTCCGCTAGAGGGCACCAAATACTAATCAGTATGTCACACTGCTAAAATCCTCAGTAGAATTAAAATGATAAAAACCCATAAACTGCAGGTTTGAACACCTCTATAATCACAAGTGGACAAACTAAAAGCAGCACAGAGAAGCACTGATTTATGTGAGTAAGAGTATTATTTTGGTGTATCATGCCTCCTTTTTAAACTCTTAATCAGAGGTCTACAATTTAAACCTCTCCATTATACACAAGGCTGCATTTATGAAGTGACAAAAATGGGAACTTGTATTTCGTTACGCTCCACTGCTGAAACACATTGTTTCCGTCATTTCCTTGCTTAAAAACACAACCATGCTTCTACGTCCATGGACCAGAATAGTTCCTGCATCACTAAAATGCAGGCAGAGGACTCAGTCTGTCCGATTTATTAGACTCAGAAAAAAGAACTGGAGTGGCAAGCTTGTAAATGTTTATTTTAGGGTGTAAATGTTTGTTACCGATTGTATTTTCTCATCCTTTTTGTTAATGAAGAAACAACAGAGCACATTCAAAGTAAGAAAACATTTATAGATACATACAATATACTGATGTGATAAAACAGAGCGTCGCATGTCCACTGACCAGAAGAAGCAGTCAAGGAATTCGTAGCAAAATTCAGTTTCAAAGACGTCACACAATGTTGGTTTTTTCTTTGCCATCAGACTGTTAACTGCCAGGAAACCTGGACTCTGATAAAGCAACAAGATCTAGACTTGCTACTCAAATCGAGTCTGTTACAGACTGTAAAAATACATCTTTCATGTTGATCAAAAAAACTGATCAGCTCTACAACATTTCCAGGAGCGTCTCCCAACTCCAAAGACATCTTTGACGTCGACTTCTGCTGCGAACTCCTGGTTTGTAAAACAAACATGCACCTCAGGTGTGTAGCGTACAGTTCACCGACAGACAGGAGACATTTACAGTTTACAGCGTGTGAACCACAGGTGAATCTTTTACCACTCTGCTGCAGGCACGATGAAAAACAACAACATGGGTTTGTCCACGTGAAGGATCGAAAGAAACTGAAGCGCCACACGTCTGCAAAGTAAAGAAAAAGCCCTTCAGAGATGAACGACAGACTGTTTCCATCTTCTGAGTGAGGATAAAAACTGGAATGTTTTCAGACATCTGTCATTGGCTTCTCCAACCCCGCTAACGCTCGTGTTTCTCAGTATTTTGGTTTTCAGCAGTGCCGACACAATGCGGTGGTAAAAACACATCCGTTACGCAGAGTGTGTATTCAATGTGTGTGTGTGTGTGTGTGGGGGGGAGGGTTACAAAACATAGGAACTCAAATCACACCAGAGTCGATCCAACATCATTATCCGTGACCTGAAAAATGTCCGACACAAGTGTTTATTATTGCTGCTTCTTCATGGCACAAATAATGTAAAGGATACATCGTGTTTTTCATACTCATATGTTCTCTGTTGCCATGCAAGCTCACTACAGTACTGCTTCTATATTAGCTTATACACAGAGCGACAAAATGTCCCAAAACAGAGCGGGGTCGTGTGATTCGCTGCACACGGTGCCAGACGAACGTCTACAGCTGGTTTTACAGGTACCGAGCAGATACAAAAGGTCGGTTGTTGTCATGGTTGTGATAGCATTAGCAATATCTATAATCATAATAATAAGAAGAAAAGAAAAACACATTCTTAGGGCATCACAAGTGTAATAAACCAACAGGGACCAAACGTAATGTTTGAAATAATTTAAACATTTTCTGACATTCATTCTTTTTGGGTGTTTTTTGTTTTTTTCCTCTTTATTTACAGTATATATTTATATTTGTATAGAAGTAGTGCTTAATTTCTAGAAATACAAATGAAAAAAAAAACACAAGGGCTGCATTCTGTGAATGCTGTGCAAATAACATCTTTTTACATCAAACTTCAGACTCTACTGCCCCCAACAGACACACAGCAACCACCCCCCATCCCACCCCACCCACAATTCCTCACAAACACACGTTCAACTGACAAAAAGTTCAACTTTCAGTCTCATTCATAGTTTCAATTTCAAATCATCTCATCTGCCGTCCACTGACAAGACTAAAGATTGCAGGCAACTTTGAATCGAGCTAAGAAATGTACATCATCTTTGTCCTATCTGCCGAAAACAAAACGCCAGAGACCAGCCAGGAAGGTTCTGACATTCAGCCGTTAAATGCACTTTGCCAGCGACCGGCGCAGATCTTCGTCCCACTTCTTAAAATCCCACCGTGACATTGCAACTCCATTCTGATATGAGATAACACGCTCATTAGCATGCGCTGAACCTTCGCTCGGGCTGTTTTCTCCACCTCATTTGTTCTCATTTGACCCGCCAGCAGGAAATCAAACTTAACTGGGACTGCAGATTAAACCGAGGGGACAAAAACACACCTGAGGACTGTTGACCTCTCCCGCTTCACTGTGGAGCGTCTCCACGCTCTTAGTACTCCGGATGTCATGCTTTTTAGGTCATTGCTGGCAGTGTTGGCACCTCACAGATGCGATCAATCAATAACCACCAAAGATTCATCATTTTCTGCACAAGAGCTGGTCGGACTCACCTGCCTGAAGCCAACATGCTTTTGTATTCAGAGAAAATGAAGCGAACAAACTTTCCAGATGATTTCTGGAACAAACAACTATGTTTCCTGGGAGCATCTTCTGTCTAATGTTGCCCTCTACGTGGTGTAGGAGCCACCCCGCCAAAGATGCTCACAGGGAGACTAAGCGTAGTTATTTTGAAATGGAGAAAAATGGGTAACCCCCACTGTGTATGAAAAAATACAAAAAGAAGAAGAACAACACAAAAATAATGAAGAAGGAGCATCTGAATCAGTCTTAATTTCCCCTCATTCCCTGTTAAAGACGACAGTTAATCTTTCTTTCAGGGAAAATGTCTCCCAACACTTCTGCTTATACACTTGTTTTAAAACAAGAACTTTGCATTTTAAAAGGTGAATCATCCAGGATGTGAGGGTGGTAAGTTATTATAACAACCACTTTATCACGAGGGGAGACTGAAACAAAAGTAGGACTTTTTCACAGTGTGAAACATCCCAAATGAAGGAAAGCCTGTAATGCCAGTCTTTGAGCTGTCCGATAAGAATCCTCAGCAACACAAAAGTCGACAAAAAGAAAAGCTGAAATGAAGTAGTCAATGTTTCGGTTTTTTTCTGCTTCCCCGCTGTGAGGAAGCCAGGAGACAGACACGCCACACGAGTGCAAAGTCTTGACGATGCAGAAGACGACACACGGTGATGGGAACCTTTTCTCGGTGAGCCGGCCGTCGTGTTCCAGGTGATATGAAGTCACAGCAGGCGTTTGCCGACTGTTTACGGTTACGCTGTCGCGCCACGGGAGAGAAAATTTAGCACGAACTAAAAGGACGCTAAAAGGAAACTGAGGCTTGTTTTGTGGCATGATTGAACTCCAACAAGGGAGACGTTTGAGATTACTTTGATCCAAAGTAATTCTTTTGATATGAGCCTGTGTGACTTTTATCAGATTGAGATATTTAAGATGTCATTCCTGCTAACTGTATAGAAGCCGTCTCTCCACATGACGTGACAGCAGCAACCCAAGAGAAGGTGGAAGTCATGTGATCTGTATGTTGCTGGCTGGAGTGTTTCGGTTTCCCTGGCGGGCGTTGGTGACGGCTGACAGTATGTGCGGTGATAGCGGTTATCTGAGGAGGGTCTAGATGGATTTGGAAGAATCTTGTTTGCTGATGAGGACTTCCAGGAGGCGCAGTTTGGCCTTGATCCTCTTGTACTCCCTATACTCCTCCAGCATGGGCACCCGGTCCTCCTTCTGGACGTTCCTGTAGGAGAAAGAGTGACGTTGTAAAGTTGGTTTTTTTCCAGAAGCAGGAGTCAGTCCGTTGACATTTTAACATTGAAATGTTTCTGTATGAATCCCTGCTGTTAGTATTCAGGCTTTTTGCTGAGGGCAGGTTGTTGCCTCACATTGAGAGCCGTAAGACTTTTCTGCTGTCTTAACTGCTGTTAAGTTTCCATCATCACCCCAAACCCAGCTGTTTTACCTGCCACAGAGACACTGTGATGACACCTCGCTTCAGTTTTCATGAAGCTGTCGCCTGACTGATTCCACAAACTAAAGTTGTAAATTCTAGCTTATGTAATATTTTTTTTAAAACAAATGATGTTGCATTAAATTGTTATGTTTTAGGAATTTGTGATAAAAAAAAAGATTAGCTCTTATTTCATGAGCATTAAAAATCCCTATTCTTTACAAATGCATCCAAAACTAGAAGCTTCTGTCTTAAATGTGTGTTTCAGAGGGGAAAAACAGATTGAATGTTTCCCCTCAGATAATTGAGAGCTGTGAAAAACTGTGTGTGTCTCCCTTCCACTTACCTTCCATTAAGCTGATAGAAACTGTCCTCAAACTCTCGGATGGTCTTCCTCAGTTTCTTCTTCTCTGCTCTGGCCTTCCACAGCTGTTCCAGCAGCTCTGGCCTGGAGGATGATGGGAAATGCAGTCACACACATGCTGCCATGACATTGATGCACACAAATACTTAAAATATAATCTTCCTTCTCTATCTGTGAGGACCTGAGGTCCGTGTGAGCAGGAAGTGAACTGTAGTGACACGAGGGATGAACCACCGGGATCACATTCTGGTGAGAGACCCACAAACCTGAGCCGATTAGTGACGGATATGTGCGAGCGTGACACCAAGCAGATTAGAGACACAGCAGGTGAAGCCTGAGTTTTCTGAGTCATTCATTACACCTGCTGGTGTCTGGGCAGTCAGCGGAGCCAAAGATGATCAGAGCATCTTCTCCTCCCCGCAGTTTAAATCAACACATGTAGCTCCACATGAAAGCTCTCAGGGCTTTTCAGGAAAGACAAACCGATTTAAAACATGTCAGAAGGTTTGAGAGGTGGCTTTAGAGCTGCAGATTATTTTTTACTGAATATTGTTGATATTCAACAGAATCAGATTGTCCACTCAAACGTAACTGAACTGACACATATCTGAGTTTGTAATAATACCAACGTCTCCCACAAACTTCTCCCCAGACGTTAAAAAGAGGAGCAGGCGGTTCTAAAGGCATCGATTCAACATTCAGGTGCTCTTACATGGAAGAAGCGTTTGAGCTGGACAGCCGCAGGTCCAGCGCCAGCCTCCCCGACCCCTCCTCCATCTTGTCTCTCATTGGACAGTTGCTCTGTCCATCTGATTGGTTCTGACTCCTCATGGACCCGTCAGTCGGGGTCATAGCGTCAAAGGCCATGATGACCTCGGAGCTCTGCATCTCTCCTCCGCTGCTCTCTCCCTCCTCCTCCTCTTCTTCCTCATCCTCCTCTCTGTCCTCTTCTTCTCCACCTTTCCGCTCATCCTCCTCCTCTTCCTTGATCTCCTCCCAGAAATGAGCGGTTTCACCCTCAATGATTGGCTGGAGGATTTGAGTGCGCCTCTTACTAGAGGGGGATACCTGAAGCAGGGAGAAGGTGATCAGAACACTGTTTCCTGAAGCTGTAAACGTGTTCACGTCAGTTTTGGATGAAGGAGAGTCTGTGTGGTATTCTTACTGTGATGGGTGTAATGCTGACTCTGGTGAGCATCTGTTTAACCAGTCTGTAGCGATCGTAGAGAGGCTTCACCACCAGACGCTCCTCTCTGGTCACCTGAAGGGAGGTAGAGAAGGTTTGAATGTGTGTATTCAGGCACCTTCCCACAGAAAATTGAACCCAGCAGGATTTAGGGTGATGGAGAACTTACAGGTCGACCATGCAGGCCTTCGTAGTGGAGCAGATTCTTCTGAAGGACCATTTTCTCACAGGACAGCTGCTCTTTGGTCATCTTCTACAGACACAGACGGAGACAATGAAGTAAACATTCATGGCCTTGTCCTCCTGCGAGCATCAATAAGCTAAAAAACATTTGGTGTATTTAGCTTTGTATGTCACCAGATATTTACCAGTAATAAAACAGCTTCAGACTGGCTCCTCTTGAACTTGAAACAAGATGAAAATATTTTCACTATTGTTTATTCTTATGCAAAGTGCCTTTTTGTTGTTAAACAGGATTTAATTTAATCATGTAAAACTACACTGGACAGTTCGACAACCTTTTAGTTGGAAGAAGCGAGCCATCATAGAGGCTGAGGTATTCATTTGTTCCCCCTCTGTGACGCACTCATTCAAATGCAAAGGATTTTGTAACTTTGTCCCAATACACAATAAAGACATCTGATGTGATTGGACCAGGATGTACATTAAAGGCAGTCTCCACTGTGAGAAATATCTGCCCCTCACCTTGATGTCATCAGGCCAGCCATCCTCCTGCCTTTTCCCTTTGACTCTACACTGGATCAGCTCCAGTGTTTCCTCTCTGGTGGGACGTGGACCCTTGACCTCCCCAGCTGTGTCGCAAGCGCCTTGATCCAGCGTGGAGCCGAAGCTTTTGGGTAGAGTGTTGCTACGTGGACGCGTTTGCGGACTGAGCTCACTCTCCGCACAGTGTTTGGCATCTGGAGAAGGACGAAGAAGAAACGTGAGAGATGAAGAAGAATGAGAGCAGAGACGAGGACGCCACATAGAACAACTTTGACAGGGCAGTCGGACCATGCAGCGATGTATTAGCCAGCTGCCATGATTGAGGTGGCCACTCACAAATAACATGCATAAACAACAAACCATAACCAGATGCAACAACATTTTAAGAGAAATCATTGAAAAATGAAGAGCCTGGAGAAATCTGATGGTTACAAAACAACACATAATACAGCTGTCCTCTGAATATTGTAGTTCTAGTAAAGATGACACCCTGAGAATATCCTAAATCAGGATAATAAATGAGCAGTTAAGATTTACAAGATCATGACAGTCATCTCAGTCCACCCTCAGTTTTATTTTGTCACACTTATTTTCAGCAGAGTTCCTACCCAAACATGTCCATTATAGGATTAAAGCTTTAGTATGTTTATTCTGATATCAACCCCCCCACACACACATTACGTCCCTACATTTAACATCTCATGCCCACATGCTGCGTCAACAATAAATGCACCAAAACAAGATGCTCTCACAAGGCCGCCTCACTGACTGTTAGACCTCTTATACACCAAACCAACGCCAAGAAAAAGCGGCGAGGGCAGAGCCGCCTGCTGTGTCTCCTAAAAACCAGCTACTCCTGAACACACCACACAGCAGCCTCAAACTGCAGACAGAACAACATAAGAAGTGTGCAAGAAGGCACAACTTTGTCATGCAGAGCAGGAGTCTAAACATTTTTCAGTTGGATAAAAATAAAGTGAGGTCATTGCTCAGTTTCTACTATCACACACAAATGGATTGTTTAGTACATGTGTGCTTTTATTAAGCATTTTAAGCTTCATGCACAGAAAAATAACAGTTAAAGTTGCATTAGGTGACTACAGAGGTCATTCACTGAGCTGTGAAGCCTTTCAGAGTAATCTCTGTCACTACCCGAACCGACGGCGATTTGAAATGTCGAAGCGGCTGAAAAGCCCCGACAGGGTACGATAGAGCGGACGGTGCGTAACCCACCAAACGGGCAACAGAGACAGACGCTCCAGATGTTCCCGACGACCGTTTGTCAGCTTGGTGTATAAGAGCCCTTAAAGTGTTGGAATGTCTACTTACTGGGGGGTTTGTACTTACTGAGGTGAAACGGTCTAGAGCTCAGGCCTGAGCAGGGGTGGAGAGGGGGGGTGGGAGTGTGATGGGGAGGTGAGCAGATAGAGGAGGAGGAGGAGGAGGAGGAGGAGGAAGGGGAGGAGGGAGCATGGTGGCGTCTGTGTGAATGGAGCAAAGCCTGGTGCCTCAGCGTGCTTCTGGGTAAAAGGTGGTGCTGGCGTCCTGGTTGGGCCAATCAATCAATCAATCAGTCGTTGGGCGACAGAAGGAGGAAGGAGGAAAGTGGAGAGCGGGTGCTCGCGTTATTGATTTTCAGTTTTGATTTGAAACAGAGAGAAATGTTTCAGCCGCTGCGTCCTCCAAAAAGGAGAGCAGTCACCTCACATAGAGGAGGTGGATGAGGGTTCTGGGGTGGTTCAGTATGGTGAAACAATGCACGGGGGGGGGGATATGAGTCAATATGGAGAAAAGGTTTTGTTTATAACAAATGTGTCAGATTTGACTTTTTAACTCCAGTATGTGGGCTTGTTTCCACAGGGTTAGGGTTCTGTATGTGTCCACGGTGTCCTGTTTAAACATAACTAAGGATCTTCCATTGCTTCACCTTACTGAACTCACCCTGCAGGTAATGGATGTGGGTTCACAAGGACGCACCAGCACATTAGAGGGTGGGAGCCACGCATGTGAGAGCCACGTCAACCCTGAACATGTGCATGTCTGTTTGTTTGTTAGACCAGCATACATGCAATGTTGTTACAAAGGCCAAGGGTTAGGAGTGGGAGGTGGGTCAGGCTGTCCCACACGGGACAGGATGGCACACACTCTCACTCCCCACACACAAATACCCATTCACAGAAGAAGGAACGAGTGGACTGAAGGGCTACCTTTGATCTGTCTGCGGATCTTGGTGAGGTCAGTCATCCACTTGAGAACTTTGGGGTTAGCTGCCTTGTCTCCATGAGAGGGCTGCAGAGAGAAACCACAGAGCAAGAGTTGGTATTTCAGAAAAAAAGGACCCAAGATAATATATCGGAGGATTTACAGCAGCAATAAAGCCACTCAGCTCTTGTTAGAGCTTGGAAAGATTAAGTCTTAAAAATGCTAAATGTCACATTATCGGGATTTCTGATTGTCTTCAGCGCAGAACAGGCGATCTGCCATGAATCAAGTTAAATATGACTTTGGAGGTTTACAGCTACATCAGTTATCAAAGGATCTTTAGAAGCTGTTAAAGTTTACTGGTACATTTTTAATTAACCTGTTCTTTTATACCTATTATCAGAAAAAAAAGTTGTAATACCCAATAGAGCGAATTGATTAAATATGAAAGTGCTGTTATTTTCCTTCGAGCGCCTGACAAACCAGCGTTTTCTACACTATACTGCTATGAGCTACTCAAGCCAAAATTACTGCAACGTTTCCATTTATCATTATTACGCTGGTCTTTAAATTCAGAAAGTCCTAAAGGCTTGAGGATGGATTATCAGATAGATTAGTACATGAAGACAGGAGGTAAAGGAAGGGGACAGGACGAAGATGAAGAGCTTCGTGGTTTAAGGATCCAGAAGTTCTGAATCCTAAAGCAGTCAGATTTATCAGTTAAACCTGTGAAAGTTTATATAAAGATGCCATTCTTGGGAAAAAAAACTTTCATTTAACAGCTCAATGTCAAAACATAAAAGCGATCGGTACGAATGAAAAGAAATCCAACTGCACATTTCTGTGTTTACCTTGTAGTTCCTCTCCTTCTCAAACTGCTCTTCAAACTGTTTGATTTTCTTCTTCAGATGCTGAAGCTTCTTGGTGAGTTGGTGAGTCACAGAATCTCCTCTCAGTGCCTCTCTGGAGCCAAACGATGCTCGTCTGGGCCTGAGGATACACAAGTCAAGTCAAAGGTATAAATATATATATTTAGCCCAAAATCACTTGATACAAATGAGCACAGTCATTCCAACACATTTCTACCCCCAGATCAAATGAGTAATATCAGCAAGTATCTAAAATCAGCTAGCAAATTAAAAGGTTCGAAACCTTCAGCCAGTTATTCTCAACTTTGAACTCTCAAGCTGTGATGAGCTTCACTTGAATCACCGGCATTCATCGCACCTCTGTGCTTTGGTGGGTGAGGTGGCGTCCGGGTCCTGCTGGAGGAAACGCTGGGTGCTGTGTGCCCCGAAATCTAGAAAGCGTCGTGCTAGGATATGAGGATGGGTGCGTGAAGAAGAAGGGGAGTCATCCTGCACTCCCTCCCCTTCTTCCTCCTCATTGTCATCCTCCAGGGGCAGCGGGGGGAGATTAATCATGCGACCAGCCAGCGGGGAGAGCTGTGCCTCTCCGCTCTCGCTGTCATCCTGCCAGGATTTGTATGCTGGGACGGGGTCTGGAGAGAGAAGGAAAGAAGTAAAAAGAGGACTGAGAGCAGGCCAACACAGCTGAGAAAAACAGGGAGAGAAAAGATTGTTTTAATCTTCTGCTAACAAGTGAACTGCAGGAGAGGCTGCTGCTGTACAGCACGCCTCATGATGCACTCGGCGCCCTGCTGATTCACTCTAAGCCTGCCTAATGATTTTGTGACTGTCAGAAGTATGCTAACAAGCCACGGGGAAGAGGAAAAAAAAGGAGGAGGAGGGTGTGCAAGAGGGGTCATGACAATAATGAGACAGTGGTAAGGCAGAGAGGCAGTTAAGTGTAATCAGAGGAAAGGTGTCCTGACCAATCTTCCCAGTGACCCTGCAGCGGGAGGAAGAGGAGAAGGTTCCAGCAACCTTATTAAATATGATGGGAAGAAGAGTGTTTCACATGCAGGGAATATATTCACACACACATTTTAAAATGTGAAAACTTAGTATCCCATTCTCTGTCCACCATCAAGCCACTGCCATGAAAACAATGAGAGCTGGTGGGGGGGAATGGTTAGACCCGTGGATGGATGTGAAACGACTTACCTTGGCCTTCCTTCTGCAGATGCATACATGAGAAGTCGATGTGTGGGAGGTGGAGATGGGAAGGGGGTGACGCTGCTTGGATGTGAGGAGGAAGACGGGAAGAAGAAAACGGAGGAAGGACAGGGAGAGATAGCAGAGAAAAGGAGGAGTGAGGTCAGACACTCGTAACTTCACACACCAGCATTCATTCCATATGCAGTGGTCCCCGAGAGTTTGCCATTTTTCTACAGAAATAAGACCTAAAACAGCAGATGAATAGAGCCCAGTTAAAAAAAACGAGACAAAAATGCTGTGGAACAACAACATTTAAGGTGAAATTCTACAGGAAAATGTGAGGGCGTCTGTGTCTGTGAACTGAATCATGACGAAAAGTGGGTCAGGTTGCAAGACATCAACCGTCAGCACAAGCTGATTCAGGAATGAAGCTGCTGTTTTAAAACGACTAAGTCAAAGACCTGCCCTGAATCCAATACGAATGGAGGACCTGAAAAGAACAAAAGCCACAAACATCCAAGACCTGTGTTTATTCTGTACAGAGGAACGAGGTAAAAATCCCCAGATACTGAAAGAACAGACATTTAATACTGGTTGACATGGTTTCTTTATCTAATGGTAGGAGTAGTTTAAAAAAAAAAAAAGAAAAGTGGTTTAGGCCATATTTATGAGGGTATTTAATGGAAAAAAAAAATCAAATGGGTTCACAAACTTTCACGCACCACTACATATGGGTGTTGAGATTCACTGGCAGCAAATGATGCTGTTTTTCAGTCATACTGGATATTAAACAGCAACATGGAGGAATGAAGGATGAACACCACAGTTTGAAGACGCAGGTATGAATTTTACCTTTTACAGAGTTTGTAAGATTCCCCCCCCCAATTTAAATAATGAAATACAAAGACAACCTTTAAATATTAATTCAACGAACAAATACAGCAGAATTACAGCATTAAACTGTCAGAAAAGGGAAATTTTTTTTGAATAACTGAATTCGGATTCAGTTTAAGCAACATCCTTTCCACTTGATGGGATATTAATGCTGTACAGAGCATGCTGGGATACCTGAGACGAGGTGGTACATACCTTCCCACTGGTTGTCAGGAAAAAGTTGGAGGTGGGGGTTGTGGCCAGAGTTTGGTTGGCATGGCGACTGGTGGTTCCTGTTGTTCTCACTGGTGTTGGCGTTCTGGTCGCAGCGTAATCCATCTGAGTCCTGGAGGAGAGGAGACGGAGAACACAGAAACCAATGAGGGGAAGGAGGCTGAGCAGCAGAGAAAGGAATGAGAAATAACAGAAAAAAACAAACTGTTTTTACACTCTGAAAGATTTTAAACCAGTCGTGATAATAAATGTATCATACACTGTAATATAGCCCCACTACTTACACAGCTTATGGTGACAGTCTGCTCCATGGTATCAACAGGCTGATTGTCCTGCCTGTAACAAAAAAAATAGGTTAAGAAACGAGCTACGGGACTCTCTGGGAGGTAACAAAGTCAGTTATAGCTGTTCCGATTAATCTGGAGAGGTGTTTTTTTCTCTCCATGTGATGTCCAGTCATAACAGTGAGACTGTGGAAAGACTAAATAACAGCTGAGGAAGAGTCACACCGCAGTCAGTCCACATCCTGAATTAAATAATAACGCTTCAACTCCATCAGCAGCTGACTATTTCATCTTTCTCCTTAATTTTTAATGACTAAGTGTGCGTTTAAGAACTGGCTGCCTGGACCGTTTTAATTACATAATGATGTGGCGTGTTTATAGGTGCGGAAGACGTGGAGATAAAAACATGTCTCTGATGCAACGTAACATGAGCTCGGTGAAGTTAAAATGTAGTTGCTGTTCTGATGAGGAAAAAAAGAAGAAAAGAGTGTGAATCCAACGGGTCACCTGGCAGTGTTGAAGTTGTTCTCGGCATCTCTGACAGCCTCTGCATCCAGGTCCATTCCTGAGCCCTCCTCCAGGGTAGCGACAGACTCCAGGGAATTCTGGGAGGAGGAAAAGAAAATATTCAAGAGGTGTGATAAAAGTGTCTAATGAATCAGAGGTTTAAAGGTTTAGAGTAAAGCAGGAGACATGGGACGGCAAGAACAGAAAATCAAATCTGGAGTAAATCCCCATCTAATGTTTCACTTCCTGACTGACAGGGAACTTCACATCGTCCCCAACAGTAAAAGTCCAGAGCAGATACTGAACTGCGGTGCCCCAGGTTACCGCTCATGAAGGCTGGAGAAACAATGAGGTCATTCTAAAAACAGCCATCCATGTCAGAACCTTTTAAAAAAAAAAAAGTTCTTACTCAAAAACATTTAGTTTCAGTGAATATGACTTTGATGAATTTATATCCTGTACATCAACACAGAGCTGCGCAGGTTTAACAGAACAGAAAGAGTCAGAAAGTTGTGATGAAGAGCAGAATTCTCGAAGTGTTTGCGTGCCAGGGAGGAGAATAAGGTAGGTGTTCATGCCCTGTTTTTCACACCCATGTGAATGTGTAACACACTGAATGTTTCACTGAGTAAATGCTGTGTGTGTGTGTGTGTGTTCGGCTCAGGGTTGCTACTCTCACTTGTTGGCTCCACATTATGGTGTGAACAGATTTCTCTTCAGTCCTGAGACACTTGTCACTCTGTCCAGTCCTCACCTCCTCATCTGGATGCTAAAAATGGTTTGTGGGACAAGAGTAACTGAGCCTTAAGGTTGGCAGTGGCACAGAGGCTTTGATTTCCACTGTGACAAGCCTTACTAAAACTGTGTGTGATGTGCACTGAGGAAATATGCACTGATGAGACATTCAGTGGCACAGCAGAGACACACATTTTCTGTTTGTGTTACAAACAGAAAATAATCACTGTGATTCAAAACGGTGATCCAGTTTTATCTACTTTTCACCCAAATTTGAAGACCGTGGAGTCAAGAATTTGAGAAGGGAACCTTATTTTACATGTGTGAAGTCCGAGCACGAGTGTAAAATCTCACAAAGCAGCTTTTCTGTGTGTGTAATTGGTAAACAGGACTGTGGCCGTCTTTCTCTGTCTGGTAAAATGTAGCTCACTGTAGCATACTGAGCAGAAACGACATGGACTGAGCTGATCCTGTCAAACATTCAGCCTTGGAGTGAACGACACACTGAAGACAGGAATGAGGTTATCCAGGGGGGATATGATGCAGGAACCGGGGAGTTCTTGGTGGGGAAGTCTCCACTGTGTGTGTGGTTGTGTCTTCATCTGATTTCAGTTTCAGTTTTGATGTAGAGGGGAGTTCCTATTTATGTCCGTTTTACTCTGTTGTTAACAAATAAGCAGTGTAATGTTCAGTGAAACTGAAACTGAATGAAAGATTTTCCTCAGAATGTCTGAGTGTGTGTGTGTGTGTGTGTGTGTGTGTCCACCACTGACCTGTGTGTCTGTCTGACTTTGTTGTATGTGCTGCTCGGCCTGTGTGAGTGGGGTCTCCCCTTCTGTGTTGCAGGGACTGTCCTCAGGGTCAGTTTGTTGCTCCAGATCTCCATGGCAACCCTGGTCTTCAGGCTCAGAGGGACTCACCCTGTCAAATAATATAAGAAAATGTTAATAAAACAATCAAAGTGTCCACATTCTGAGTACAGATGAATACCCTGAGAGTGAAGGCGGATTCGAAGACTGACACAAAAGTGCAGATTTAAGCGTCTTGCTTTGTCTTAAGTAGTGATCGACTTTGAACAGCTGTGTCCCTCAACATGCAGTTATCACTTCTCCCAACAAGTTTATTTTTAACTTGAGCCAGCTGTCTGGCTTTGTGCCTCTGTACACAACATTCACTGTGGCAAATTAATCTATCTAAGGTCATCCAATGTCACTTTTCACCATGGAGGAATTGTGCTGGCATCAAGTTCAGTGTGTATGTGTGCACATCTAAGCACGTTTGGGTTCATGTATTCACATGCGCACTCTCACCCGTGGCTGTCGTAGTTGCTGAGGTCCTGGTCGATGGAGGTTTTCAGCTCGAAGAAGTGCTGCTCCACTGCTGCTCTGATGGTCCTCTGAATTATCCTGGAAGACACATAAAGCTCATCAACACATACATTTCACCACAAACTGAAAGATTTAGCTTCAAACTTTGACCCAGCTGGATATTCAGTTCATTCAAAATTATTGTTTCACACACCGTCCACTCAATTTTATACTTTTTTTGGTCAGGATTTTAACACTTTGTCAAACTGATCTGTTATAATTCTGTCACCAATTGAAAATAAGTAGAGAAAAAGCAGTTCAGTCCACGTGTTTCGGTTGTACTGAACTGTAATTCGCCTCATGTAATAATGCTATTTGCGACTTTTTGTACAAAGCCTGCAAACCTGTGCTGCAGTCTGATTTGGAAACAAAGCAATACACTATCAGATCCAGAACTAAAAACATATATAATCATAGAAATAATTGACACACATAGTAGCTGATCCTTACTCTGACTAAACTGCTAAATTTAAAAAAGAATAATCTCTTTATGGCGTATTCAGGGTTTAATCGTATCATGAGCTCCTCAGCTCAGTGATACTGAATTCAATAAGCTCAGCAGACAGCATTTACTTAAGGTCAGTAAGAATTTAATATTTTAAGAAATTATTAATAGCATAAATGTTTTCTTTCCCCATCTGAGCCAATTATTAAGTCCATATTAAGTCAATAGCCTGGTCGGCTGCAACAAGGATTAGTAATGCTTTAACTGGAGCCAGAGAGCAGAAAGGAAAGGACAGATGGAGAGGACACGGCAGCCTATAAAAGGTAACAAAAGCAGTCACACTCTGACCTCTTTTACACAGACACACACCAGTTGATCCACGGGCTCTGCAGAGTTTTAATTTATCTGGTTTCATTTACTGAACCGTGATTGTGAGATGATGATTCATTCCTCCTTTATTCATTCTGTTAGCTCTCAGCACTCCAGCTTAAGCAGCATTGAGGTTGCAGACTCAGTAGAAAATACCCCGACACCAACTGCTCACTAACTTCATCTGGATTAATCTGACTTTTTCTGGATTCTGTGGATCAGCTTTATTTAACATCCACTCTGTAATTCAAGTTTCTCTGTGACAATAAACATTAATTGATAAGAAAGATCACACTGGTTAGGATAGCTGTAAACAATATATCCAAACAAGACCTGGTGATCAAACTTTACTGCTCTTGCATTTCCTATTTATCCATTTACGGGCAGATGATCAAGCAAAACTAAAGTGCGATCAAGTTGTGAGTACAAAAATAAAATTATTAGCATAAACACTGCAGGCCCGTCTCTGCTTGCAGCAGCAGCAACTCTGCCTCTCGCTGCAGGAAGCTCTTTTGACAACAAGAAGACGTAAAAGGAAGTTCTTGAGATTTTTTGTGTTCACTCACTCACTCACTCACACACACACAGAGTGAGGAGAGGCAGTGTGTCTGCGACTGACTGTTAACAATAGAAAGGCTTTTAAAAACATGCCGGTATCCAGACGGGAGTGATGACATTAAATCGTACTCGGATATGAGAATGTCACAATAACCAGAGCTTCAGCACTGCTAACTAAGCTCACTGAATGAAAAAAGAATAAATCAATAATACAAAATAAATACTAGCTAAGAGTTTTTGGGTGGGGTTAGAGTCAATGAATGAGGCTGCTGTTGTCTCTTGTTGCAGCTCAGCTGGATTTCTGCTTGTGTTTGTGAACTCAGGGCTTCAGGTCAGGACACTCACATAATGCACCGCAGCATAAAAAAATCATTTCATTCGGTTTCAGTTTTATTCAGTGAGGAAGCAGAGGCCTGACAGTCATGTGATTGCTGAGTTCACAACCCTGAGGCTTCAAAAGCAACAGGCCATGCAAAATGCTTTAGTTTAGCTCTCCTCCTTCCTCTTCATCTCTTCCTGTCGTCGCTGGTCTGTCTGCTCGCCCTTCTTCATTTCAGTTGTTCTGCCTCTGAAGCAGATGGTCTTTTATTGCCTTCTCACTTCAGCTAACTCAACTCTGTCTTCGTTATAAATTGTTTGCATGTTTTCTAAAATTATATTCTTACATTAACACCAGTTTACAGGATAATCAGCACGACGACAATAAAAATAGTCTGATCTATTTAGAGGATTTTAGTTCTAGATCAGGGTTCTGTGTTCATTTGTGAAGCCGTGGTGTACGTAGAGAGTTGACTTACTCAGCAGAGTCAGCAGGCAGGATGGATATAGAGGAGAGGTGGGAACTGTGGAGAGAGGTGAAAAAAAAATGGTTAGAACATCACGTACGCCTCGACTCCCTTCTCATGCAAACATAAAATGACCTCCAACAGTAAGAGTCAAAACAGGGAAGAAGAAAGACAGTCATGAGGCAAGTGTGTGTATAAACTGTTGGTAAAAATCGAGCGCTGGGTGAGTTTTTAGAGCAGCAGAGGTTGAAACAAATGCAAGTCAGCATGATCAGTTACTGTTCACCGCCACTGCTAATCTAAGATCCACTGCTCCAAATGACAACTCCAAGAAATATATTGCACACACAAACAGTCACACACACAAATACACAAAGCTGCAGACAGTGGCGCCGCTCTGGGTGGGCAGATTGTTATTTAGGCTACAGGGCTCAGCTGGATCCTGCTGATCAGATAGAGGGGTGTTAGTCATGTTGTATTTGTTCTTCCTTAAGCAAGAACGTAAGTGTGTGTGTGCGAGCTGAGATCGGTCTTGGATTCACAAATGCATACACTGACAGGCATGCTGGAGCTCCACATTATATAAGGCTCCTTCACGTTCACATTATGGCAAAGCGCATGGGTGCATCTTGTGTGTGTGTGTGTGTGTGTGTGTGTGTGTGTGTGTGCATGGGTGGGTGGGTGTTTCAGGCGGTCGTTGGAACGACAACAGTTGACATTATGCAACCTTTACGGGTGCATGTGTGTGAGGCTCTTTAACACCACCGCACACACCTCCAATGCAGCAAGAAGTGCTCAAGTAGATCGATACAGCCTGAATTATTAATGGCATGCAGGAAACCAACATGGCCTCCATCTTCATTCTTCTTCTCATTCTTATTTTGTTGCTCCTGCTTTCCAACCATTTTTTAAATTTGAGTTTATTCTCACTTATTCTATTACCTTCTTTCACCCACTCCTCCTCTCCTTCCACACTAACATTTCTTTTTATATCATAGCTGCCCATTTTGCTCCATTTTATTTTGTCCTCCATGTCTCACTCCTGTTTGATCTCATCTCCTTCTCCCTTTATTCCAGCTGACTTTGAACATCACAACCGCCTTACATCCCCTTTGGAAGACCGTGACCTTAACTCTGTGTGTGTGTGTGTGTATTTGATGAAGAAGCAGACAAAAATGGAGAGAAATGGAGAAATCCAACAGTAGGCCTGCAAACAAACAGCGAAAAAGAAACTTAGTGAGGGAAAGTGAGAAATAAAACTGAGATGACTGTGATGAAACTGTGGCTATGGCTCTATGGACTGAGTTTACATTAGATCTTCATGTGAATCTCTCTTCTCTTCTCCTCGCCTTTCTTTTCCTGTTAGTCAACATGCTCAGCTGTCCTTCAAACCGGAATAGAGGCAGCAGGCTCCCTGCAGCAGCAGCTGTCCCTGTAACACAGCGATAACATCTGACAGAGGACTCTGAAGCTGAGTTACCCTGAGGGGCTGCCTGGTGTGGCTGCATCTCCAACAATAGATCTTTGAAAGGGCCCTTCAGGACGTTACATAATTGCCATGGGCCCTCAGTAGCAAAGACAACATCTAATCTTACACCATCGTGCCCCTGAGAACTTGAATGAAAACTGTCGCTGGAGGGAGTAACTGGCCTGTTCAACCTCCCAAAGCAGCCAAGGTAACTCCAGCAGCACTCAGGATGTGAAGCACTTGGTCAGGATAGATGAATGTGTAGTAGAAAGTAGGTTTACTGCGTCTCAATGTGAGAAGACAAATGCAGTTTTCCTTTACTAATCTAGTACTGGCTGTCACACTAAACACACCTTCTAAAATGAGAGGGAGCAGCATATGATGAAAAAGAACTTTGAATCTAAATCTGTCTCCATCTGTGCTCATCTATCACACCACATGTCTCTTATTTAAAAAAAACTGCAGTAATGCAGAGGTGCAACGTGAGTTGTGACAGCATGCAGTACGTCCTTCTTTGTAGTCATGACAGGTTGCTAAAACTCTGACAGATGTGCAGTAAAACACATTTTAAAATTAGAGTTAGACACTAACGTGCTGTTATGTGTTGGTGAACTGTGCGGTCATCGCATCATCAGTTTATACTCGTGCTCGACATTCAGCAGACTTCCCGTAGACGCTGGGTGTTACTATTAGAGCAAAACACTAAAAAAATGATTCATCGTGCATCGTTGGAGTAGCAGCAGAAGAACTGATGAACAGGAGGTACAAAGTGATCTGAACTGTGTAAGAAACCTCCCTTGGCCAGTTTGATGCCTCTGAAGGTCAAATTGGCTCATCCATTCTGCCAATGCACTACCTGTGTGAAGGTCTGGGAAGTTCACAGCCTACCAAACAACACAGAAAAGAACACCGTGCAGCAGCAGCGGTGGCATCAATGCAAATCTTAATACATGTGAAATGTAGATTAAGTGCAGCTGCATAAAACTCTATAAAACCTGAGAAACGGCCTTTATCATCTCCTGTGATGACATTATTTATTGCAGCTCTCATGTAGTCATGACCTAAAACTACATTGTGCCATTGTGCCGCACCTGTGTGCAAACAACATTTCAGCCTTCAGACGTGCTCCAATTAAACCAATTAGATCAATTCCTTAAGCCAGAGCTGCAGACACAGATAAGATCTGGATAACATCTTAACGACTCAAACCTCCTTGCGAGCTGTTTGTTGGCAGTGATACTGTAAATCTGTTGATAGTTTATTTGTGTTTAATAAAGTAACAGTTGCTAACATATGGTCTGCTTGTTTCCAAAGCTTACTTGGCAAGTGACGGCTGTTCACAAATAGAAGCAACTCCACAATATCACTCTTCTATAAGATACCCTCTGATTTAAATTTGACTGGGGGATCATTCTTAAGTTTTGATTCATTACCTTTCACAATCCAAAGTGAGCTTGTGGCAAATTTAAGGAGCTAGAATCGCTCGGATCACTGACTTATCTGCTGTCTGCTGACCTCAGCGTGAACATTTAATCCGCAGCAGCTTACAGGACACATGTATTTAATTTAAAGAAGAAAGAAAACTGATAAGGTAATCATTTTTTAGCTCATTGTGAATATGTAATCACATTTGTGCACAGTGCAGTTTAAACATGAGGTGCAGGATCTCATGCCAATGTACTTTTGGAATATTACAGATGAAGTTTCATCCGTCAGTTTACTGATGTGCAAGCTGCAGAGCCGATGAAAGCATTACTAAACAGAGCCAGTTTTTATGGTGTCCACATCTTATTAAACACCCATTAAATGTCATATTTAGCTCCAGCAAAGGAGAACCTGCATCACTTTATCCCTGCAGTAGGATGTAACCTTCATTCATTGGAGATAAATATCACTGAGAGACATAGTTGAACCTTAACAGGAATTTAAAATACTGCAGCAAAATTTAGCTAGCTCATTAGTATTTGTCCACGTCAGGCTTTGATATTCTCTTCAATCTTTTTATGTTTGATCAACATAACTAGGTCACATTTGGTTGTTGTGTAACATAACAACCTCAAAATACAGTGGTCATGTATACATGTGACAAATGTAGGGCAAAAGTATCAGTGTCACACAGCTAACACTACAGAGAACATCAAGGAGGTCAAATCAGCTGACAAAACAACTAAAACAGCTCCACGTTTGTGGTTCGCTGCATCAAATGAACAAAATGAAAGGACTTGTTTTTTTGTGCTGACCTGGAAGAGGAAAAAGGATCATCAGCAGCGTCCTCACATTATCTACAACAATTATTCTGATGGCTCGACAGAAAGGACGAAGTGTGAGAGTGTTTGGGAGCGTACAGTAATTTGGAGGGGAGTTGTGACTCCACAGAGGTGCTGTTGTCAGCAACCTGACTCTGCTCAGCTCTGGCTGGAAGGCAACAGACTGCAGCAAGGCTGCACACTTACCCAAACACATCACACACCAGATCACTGCTCTGATTTGGTACCAACTTCAGACAGAAATACATTTGGTCTACTTAGGCTCTGCTTCCTTTACACAACATCCAACTGGCATGCACAGACAACATCATTAGTATTATGTTACATCTCATAAACAGGTCTCCTCGTTCTGCCCCATAACCAGTAAACATTTAAAGCCCTTAAAGTTAAGGCCAAGAAACAATCAACAGATGTCTAAGTTTAAACAGTCCACAACTCAAATACAGACCAACTCAAATATTTAAGATCCGATTGTCTCTGTGACTCAGTGCAGCTCATTTGTTACTATCCATCAGCTGCTTTTTCACAGGCGAATATAAATGACTGACACAGTTCTGCTCCATTTATTACCCCACAGTGATTTGGCAATGTAAAAACAATCAATTGTGTTTGCTTAGTTAACTCAACAAATCTTGCACAGTGGTGCGCCACCTCCCCGTCCCTGCTTTCATTCATCATTCTTCCTGCACAGTCACGAGGAACTGATGCAAGATTGCCAACAGTTTGCTCTCAACATTTTTCAGGTTTTTCACAAAGATTTTGGAACAAAAGTATCATAAAATGCATACAATTCAAACCAATATACAACAAGAACCACCATGATCAATTAAATGTTTTATTGATAAATCTATTAGCCAATAAAAAAATATTCAAATGTTTATGTATCCTCGAGCTGAAGATCAAAGGACAAAGACAAGATTTAAACTTGAACAATTCAAAGCTATCTACTGTTTAAGACTGAAACAAGTGTTTAATTATGTCACCGCCTGAACGGTCCAGGTTTAGAGTAGTCATCAAAATTGACCCTTTTGTCGACCTCTCAAAATAAACAGACAGCTAAAAACCTTGTAAGAACTGCTGCTGCTCAGTAACATAAACATGTAAAAAGCCAACAACTGATTTCTTTCAACTGTGAGTAGATTCACCTACTTATAGTTTAATGTGCCAAATTTTATGAAAAGATGAGGCCTAAATTAACAGGGAAAACTAATTAAAAAGAGACAGCTGCAGTTGTCGTCCCCACTGTGAACCAAATTGCTGACACATTCCCAGGCAACAACCCCCCCACTTTCATTAAGCTTGCATAACCTAATATCAGCTGTTAAGTAATGCCATGACCACCTTTCTCCTTCTGAAGACTTCCTATTGTCTCTCCCATCTCATCGCCTCTGAGTAAATAAACATTGAGCAACAAACACCAACCACATTTCCCTCCATTCTTCCAACTATAACAATGTTTGAATAACTCAACAGGATTTCCACCAATTCATCCCCTCCTCATAAGCTAATCAATACGTGAGGCGTTTCATTCACAGCATGATCTATCATTGAACCACAAATACCGCTTTCTCCTCTAGGCACTCATTCATCCATCCATCCATTCATTCATACAATCAAGTATTCCAGTCAGACAACAGGAGTTGCATAACACTGTTGTTTACCTCTGCAGCAGAATGTCACAGGCCATTCTCATGTTTCCAGCTGTTTTCTCTGTCTCTGATGTGCCACTGGGTCCACCCTGCAGGTGTGTGTGGGCTTTTTCTGGAAGTTTCTTTGTCGTTTGTTCTCTTTGCTTCTGCAAGCTAAAGCCTAAGTAACGGAAGTCCAAGCCGTTTTTTTTTTTATTTTTTATGTGATGTCCAGCCGAGATGTGAGCTTGACTTTTAGCCAAGTTCCACACGGTTTCTGTCTTTCTCCTTTTGTTGCCTGGTAAACAGTTGACACATCTCCTGTAGGAGCAGTATCCAGCTGTTTGTGTGGTTCTGTCTGTCACAGTTCTCCTCTTTCAGTATCTGACACGCCTGTAGGTCAGCCTTGTATCAAGTGGGTCGGTTATCCCAGTTGAGCACTTTGGGGTGTCAGCGTCAGTACCAGCAGGTCGAGCAGCAGAGCAAGAATGTCACCAGGGTGCATACTGTGGCGTCCTCTGAACCGGTGCGTGTATGCGTTTGTGTTTTTGAGTGAGTGTGTGTGTGAGTGAGTGAGGTTGTCTCACTCCGCACTCTGTCTGTAAAAGTGCTGCAGTAAACATCCTGAGCTCTGCTCAAATATAAGAGCTTCTGATGTAACCAAGCAACAACCTCAGGAGGACCAATGGGATGTGATGGGCTGGAGTTGGGAGCCAATTGTTAAGAGGGAAGGAGTTATGTGGGCCAGTCTAGAGGCAGAAAGTGGGAGGTTCATTCTTTGGTCCTCTCAGTGATGCCGATGAACTCAGCAGTTATTGCAGAGGGCTGTGTCATGCGCACGCACACACACAATCTACATTAGCACAGAAACAAATACACACACCTGTACATCCCCCCGTATGAGCCTTTGTGATGACAGCCAAACACATTAATGCATTTAACAAATTACAGACCAGTCAGAGGCAGAAAGACTGACATCAGGAGCTGATTATTAACACCTGAAAAAGCCTCTAAAACCTGAAGGTTTCCTGGAAAACCAAAAGAGGTCAAGTTAGGCTGCTGTTATTGTAAATTATGGGCTTTCTCTAATGTTTATTAGTATGTAATAAATAATAATAACAATAATAATAGTTTGTGATGTGATGTGTGCATCACTCCAGACTTGAGAGGTACCAGGAGACGGTTAAAAAGGCGTTAGAGCTGGCGGGTACTGCCAGTCCAGATGTGACAAATTCAAATAGTATATTATATTATCATATCATGCTGACATTATAAAGGACCCCAATATTATCCTAAATCTAAGTAATTTAAATCAAAATGTTTTCATAAACTCTAGAAAACTACATTAATTCCTCATATCCTAATAGCATTTCCATGTGGCAGAAAGTTTCCAACAGAAAGAGGTTTCAGAGGAGAGTCTTTCAGTTTAAAGACAGAATCAGTATCACGAAGAAAAACAGTCTTTACCAAGAACAAGTAAAAGAATGTCAAAGAGGCGAGTCATCTATAATTTGACTGTTGCTTGGTCATGCTGATGCAACAACAACATGACCATAATGACACGGCTCCTAACACTCTTGTTTATACAACCCTCGACTGAGTGGAATGAATTAAAGATAATTACACATATAATCAAACTTTATGCACTGCAGTGTGGACCTTTAATCTCCAATTCTCCTCAAAGGAATACCCCCCCACACTGTTTTCTGGATCTTTGAAGAGAACTGTGCTGTGAAGGTGGATCCGTATGTGAACAAAAGCTAAAGAGAAAAGAAACCACAAAAATGTCACCAGAGAAGTTTTAGTCCCTACGTGTAACCTTGTGTGAGTGAGTGTGGAGTCATCCCACATCAGGGTTTAACTAATGGCTGTGTGGGGTTGCCAGGTCGGAGTTTGTGGCCAATCCAGACTGAAAAAAAACCTTAAAAAAATTCAATAAGTCTTCAGATGATGTCTGCGGTCCGATAACAAAAACATATTGAAAATCACAAGACTAACCCGAAAGAGCAGCAGTCGCACAAATAAACCAAATTCAG
Source organism: Leuresthes tenuis (assembly GCF_036924035.1). Lineage (NCBI taxonomy): Eukaryota > Metazoa > Chordata > Actinopteri > Atheriniformes > Atherinopsidae > Leuresthes > Leuresthes tenuis. Next base: position 8,536,728 of record NW_027325365.1, on the reverse strand, counting down.
CTTTTTAGACCATTTTGCCGCGTCAACAACACGAGACGGTTCAAAATGTTCAGCCTTTTATAGCAAAGACAGAATAAACTGAGTGGTCTCGACCTTCAGCCAGAAAACAAGAATCATAGATCGTGCTGAGAAACAATCAGAGTACAGAAGAAAATGTAATAACATGCAGGGTGAAAGATAATATTAAACACAAAGTCATTCTATTCAAAATGAAGGGGAAAAAAACACCAGCTGCAATGTTTAACGGTACAAGACAGCAACAATGGGTAAAATATGATATATAATATAAATATGGGTAAAAGCTCAGCGAATAAAATAAGTGTGCAAAATGCAAAGAAATATAGTAAAATACAACTTTATGGACGTGTGGGACAGTTTATATGAGTCAGTATTGGTTTACTTTTACTAAGTAAAGCATGTTTAAAGTGTCTAATTGTGTTTAAAACTTACGACATTCAAGACATTCTTAGGTAAAAGATTACAGTAAATAAAGATAACACAGCTTTGTTCATGAGACATTACTTTCAGCTTCACTGTTTGGTGTCATGTGATTTATGAAGAAGTTTAACAACCCTGAGATGGCAACAGCGTCGACATAAGGAGGCTTCAGCCGCTATTTAATCTTTTCTCTATGGTTTAAGATTGAGGGTGTTCTCTGGGAAAGTTAGATAGAACCAGAACTGTGGATGAGAACTGATAGCACACATCAACCAGTGGTGTTATCTAGGTCAGGCAATGTATCATATTACACATTGTGCCCAATGCCGGCGCCCCCGACTCGACCCAGTCAAGAAGAGATGGGCGGGAAACTAAGAATCTCTCTTGGGATGATCATTAAATAAACTGTTTATCTTCACTAAACTCCTATAAGATGTTAACACACAGGACCGGTTCATTATCAAATAAACAATTCAACCATCGCTGAACTTTTTTACGAAATAAACCTGATGTTTCAGAAAATATTTCAAAGTTTCTGATGTTAGCATGCAACAGTATCACAGAAGTAATAAAACAAAGAAAACTAAAAGTGTCAGTCTCTCTCTTTGGTTTTATCCACAGAGGATCTACCCGTCAACTAGGTCAAACCACTAAAAGTGCACAGCTTCTCTCTATATATATATATATATAAATATAAAAGGTCATGGAGACACTTCACATCCAGCATGTACCTTTCTGCTCTGTCACTGCTCAGCTGAAGTAACAACACTTAAAGAAATCCCCCCAAAAAAGACACGGGTCAGCCTGTGGGCACATACTGTAGTGCTAACTGAGTGCTAATGAAGGTTTGTCAGCACTCTGCACCATGAAGCAGCCAAAGAAAACCAGGCAAGCATTGCTGTAAGATGTCTGTGTTGTAACTGAGGCAGCAGTCCCGGAACATTTGTCTTGAGCTGATTAAAGACCTGAAATGACGAATATACACCGGCAGGCAGGGCACTTTGTAAATGTCATTTATGAATGAAATTAAGGAAGTTTAGGGAAAGCATGCATACAAACAAAAGCCTGAGCACTCTGGAGAAGGCGATTCGAGACTAATTTCATGATGTACGACTGTGAATAAATGGACTCTTATCGCTGTTGTTTTACGAGCACATCGGCGAAGTGCGAGTGCACGAATCGCGAGGCGCTTGCCATAAAAAAACAAAAACAAAACACTGAACGTGACCCAAAGGGGAGACATGTGCGCACGTGTCGGTGTCTGTTTATTTGTGGGCAGGAACGAGCACAATGTTGGCACAACTGTAAGGAGCAGCGTTTGTTAACATGGCGCGGTGCCATGCGAGGCAATAAATTATCACAGCCACGTGAAAATAAGCCGCACATAATCTCACATCAAGAATCTTTTAAGAGTGACGTACACAACACGTTATTCAGGGAGGTCTGATGGATGTAGTGGCGAGTACTGACAAGTTAAACTGGAGGGGGGGCAGCTCTTCTTCACCTTAAATTCAAAAACAAGCGTTCAGTAATGTGATTGAACTCTGTTGTGTGGGTCGACCTTTTCTCACCTCCAGTCTGGTATTGCGTTTTCACTCAGACTGCAAATCAATAAATCGCTCAGGGTTGTACTGCGATTCAGCCAACCTTCCTCTCACTCTGTTCCCCACATTAATCCATCCCTCCGTCCTGTCCTCCGCCTCCTCGTCCTCACCGGGGCCAAAAGCAGCCCCCGTTCCTCGAGCTGGCAACACATTTTAGTGGCCTCACGAAAAATACTTTCCACCAAGGGGCAGACAGGGAGGGAAGCGGAGATGGGGTAAGAAGAGAGATCAGGAAAATACCAGAGATTATATTTAGATGTGAAACGCTGCCAGAATGTAAGGTGTGTGTTTAAGTGTGTGTACAGGCTGTTGGAGTCTATCAAGGGAGCGCTGCAACAGCGCAACAGCGGACAGACTTCACCGTCTGTCAAGTGCTATGCAAACAACATGCTGAGTCACAGGATGAGAACTTTGTCTCCATTTCAAAGCTTTTACAGGCAGTTAAACCACATGTCAGACAATATGTGACAAACACGTGGAGCGCCAAGGTCACTCCAGAACACACAAGTCGTTTTGAGTCAAAGGAACTCCCTCAAACACAGCGAACCATGGCACGCTCGAAAAGTTCTTGACACGGCACGTTTGGGAATTGCAAAATCCATCTTGCACAAAAAGACAAAGATTCATAAGTTTCACTCTCTACATGAGCAGAGCTGAAACACTTTGTGAGGTAATGAAACAGCCAATCAACAGAAAACTGATCTCTAACCATTCTGATTAGTCGGGTTATAAAACCAGTACATCTTGTGAAGAAGACTGTGTATATTGTGTACGTCTGTCTACCTTATCTATCACATGTATATCTACATTGTGCGTATCTCTGTCTTTAAGCAAATCTGTGAGAAACCAAAATAAGCCAATCCAGTTTATCACGTTAAAGTTTGTTTCCTAGTTTGTGAAACATATTGCAGGGAAGTTAATAAACAACGACCCCACCCTTTTCCCCATTGCATATAACTATGCAAATCTGAAAAATAACAACAAATGTTTGTTTTTCACCTCAAAAATCTAGACTGACCCATAACAACTAGTATCAGTTGGTCAACTCGTAACGTATTGTACAGTTTAAGTCTTTTTTCAGTTAAAAAAAAAAAAAGACAAATATTTACAGGTTCCTGCTTATAAAATTGAAATATGTCATTTTTCTTAGTTTTTGAAGGTCAGTAAACCCAGTTCTTCTGTGTCTGACAGGTTGAGTACTACAAATTGGACTTTGATGGTAACTTTCATTATTTCCTGAAATTCTAAGTATAACTAAGGGATTAATCAATAAAGTGATTAATAATCATTGCTTCAGCCTTTAACATGAACATGACACTGGTCATGCAGATTTAAACATGTCAATGGCAGCTTTATGAAGTCTCCTCAGATGTGAAACATAGAACTGAGATACTGACACACACATTCAACAGTAATTGCATAAACTGTTGATCTAAAAAGAAGCCTATGCGCTGGTGTTTTGTACTCGCTAAGGCTCTGCGTTAGTTAAAGAGCTTTTTAGTGTCAGCTACAGAAATAGCAGTAATCCACCAGACCAGAGGAGGCCAGGCAAGGTCAGAGGGATGATGGCTGCAGGCCTGTTTCAGCTAACAGATAATTAATGCCAACAACAAGAAAAACATCACTTGGGATGTCAAGATCCAAACCTTCTTGTCGGCTTTGTTTTATTCCAGTAATTTGCTGCATCCCTCCATGTTTATCAGCAGCGAGTGCGGTTCTGTACGAGAGCTGCCATCTAAAGTCTTCATCAATCAGCTACACCTGCGTACCCTGTAGAGGGTTGCTGGGGTGGAATTACTCATCTGATCTCTTTGGACTGTGGGAGAAAGCTGATCTCACAGAAAATGCTCACAGAGGGGAGAACAGGTAAGCTCCAACAACCTGCAAACTCACACCCAGATCCTTCAAAGACAGTGAACCATTGTGCAGAACTACGAAACACACAGAGAGGATTGTATTGTTTGTCCCACAGGATGGGTGTGATTGGATTTAAGGGCTGCAGATCAGAGAAACATCAGCGGTGTGCACACACAAAACTAAACACAAATCTTCCCATCCTGTGAAGATAGTAATTAAATTTGCTTCCATGATGACAAAATGCCCCCCGTGTGGATTAAAAAAGCAGTTTGAAGGATCCACAACTTACATTAAAGAGGAAGTGACACAAAATAGTCACATAAAATGATCTCATGAGGAAAAGTGGCAATAATATCCCTGTAATTAACAGCAGCGTAGCTGTAACACACAGCATAAACCACCGAGGGGTCTGCAGACAGCTATGCACGCTCAGCTGAATGGGAAGGGTCATTTATTTTCACATAAAACAAATTGCTTGAGAAATACCGCAGATCCTTTTTTCCCCCCAATTATGACACCTTCATCAGTTTTCAGCTCACCTGTTTCAGGGTACAGACTGTCTTTACGCACAAATGTTGGAATATTTTTACTGTTTTCATCATTTCTGTTTCGTTGGCACCGCCCAGTATATTTGATAAACAGCATTGAAGGATTTGTTGGTAAAGAAAAAGCAACGTTTGAGCTTTTCAAACTTGCTTATCCCAAAGATTTAGTAAAACTGCAGTCTGAGCTCGAGCAATGAAAATAAGAGTTAGGATGACTAAGGGGGTGCTTTCTCTGTTGAGACTGAAGGTTTATCGAAGGGCTTTTGCTTTATTTATTTTTAGAAATGCCCATCTCCTAGCATACTGTGCACACTTTGACCGCTCACTTGAGCTCTCTGCTCATGATTACGTGTACACGGTGTAAATGTGTAGGTGTTCATGTACACTGGTGGATATCATAGGAACCTGAGAGGATCTCGATGTTCCAACTGGAGGACTGATCTCTAGACCTTCAGACTAAATCTGAAGGAACTCAGTATCTCTGCATAACTGTGTCAAACATTCTTCATCTGGTAGGCTACCAGCTAAAAAGCATCAGGATTCTGCAGCATAGCATAAAACACACTAAAAGCTTTGCTCACACTCTTGTTATGTGGGTCATACTTATATCTATTTATCACAAATGGCGAAAAATGTCTTCAAAAGGGTTCTTTTGAAAACATTTTTTAAAAGAAGGCAGCTAATAATGTCTCCAGCTAATGAATAGTATCTGACTGACGATATGCTTCCAGACTGCCTTTTGTGTTTTGTAACCACAGCTCCAGCAACTTCAGTGAGTTCAGACATGAGCATGAAACATGAAAGCTGTGTCAGGGCAGATGCCCGGATTAGAGAGCAGTGTAACCCAGCTTGCTACGCTGAAATCGCCCCAAAAACACCCACTTTTAAGTTACTAATACCTAAAATAAACCAATAATCATCTGGGATATGATATTGAAAACACATTCACCACAGTCCAGAGTAACACAATGTCAATTTCATAAAACACAAACGCAAGCAACAGTCAGTACAAATCTGTGAATATTGTCATCACTGCAGAGCGTTGGCTTTAAAACCAGCAGTCTGCCACATGTCTCACACGCTCCTTATCAGACTCTGAGATGAAGTCTCACCTGGCTTCGGGGCTGTCGACAGTGCGCGTGTGTTGTGGTGAGTCGGAGGCTGCGGGTCCTTCCTCCCCGTCCTGAGGAAGCTCTTCACATTCTGCCTCACACTTGTCATCATCCAGCAGCTCTGTGATCTGGAGACAGGAAAAAAAGTGAAGACCAAAGGTTTGCAACAAAAACAGAATCATTGATATACAACCACTGAATAAAAGCTGGGGCTCATGCATTTTATCCTCAATATAACATAGAAAAACTATGTTGTTCTGTTATCTTTAAATTCATATTGGATGAATAGTTTTCTTGAAATAGTAAAATGACTGACATTTAACCCCCTGGGGTCATATCAGCTTGAAGAAGGGCAACTGGATCTCCAGCGTCTCCAGCTGCTTGCATACAAACTCTTAGATAACAAACCTAAGTTGCTCTCTGCTTTGGAGCTATGTTACTCATGAAGTTTGGCACAGGAACTGGAGCCACCGTTTCCTTGGTGCACATCTCCTGAAGCTTTTTTGACAACTTTATTCAATTTATAAGGTCTTTGTGACATATTTTATGGTAGAAAACACAACTAAAATCCAATCTATTCAGATCCATCGAGCGCATTTCGCCCGAAACACAACATTACTTTTGAGGTTTGGAGGTTTTGTCAATTAAATATGTCAGACAAGTCATCTAACAGGGTGTTACCTCATCAATATGTTGTTTTTCCAATTCATCTGATGGTTCAGTGTCTTAAAACCTCTGCTTTTGTACCAGAAAAGTGAACGATAAGAGTAAACGCATCCTTAGCATCTGTTTAGAGACGTTGAAATCAAAGTGGGGATACTGATTGCATTTGCAAAACGGGGCCAAGATATTCCAGTTTGTTCCTTGAGACATCTAAGTATAGATTAGGCTAATGAAGCACACAGATACTGAGCTAAGCAGGGAGACAGAAACACTGAATCAGAAAAGAAAATCTTTGAAGGACAGCTGGGGGAGTGAAGACAGTGGGGGTTCAGAGAAGTAAAGGATGGGGTGTTGAAAGTAGAGCTCAGGGACATATCATTTACATGTTGACTTAGCAATGTACCTAAGCATGATAGTCACATGACACATTCCTTTATGAAGAAGAGAAAGTCCACAATACCACACCAAACCCTTTTCGTTTCTTGACACGCCATAAAAACTTTGAATAAAAACATCCTATTTTTCTTTTTAATGACTTACAATTAGCCTGAACAAAGTACATTCTTAATCACATCACTGTTAAAGTAACGAACTAACAAGTGCCTCTAATGGGTTCATTCATCTATGATGCTGACGCGTCGGGGGCGAAGATACGCGGTTTTCAAATATTAACGGAAATCACGCAAACTTGTCAACATCTTTAAAATATTACATGGTATTTGTCTTTTGGGCGGAGGTCAAAGCAATGAATTGAGGGGTGAATACAGTGAGGAAAGGCTGAGAGGGCAAAAGGGAAAGAGGGAAGGAGTGATAATGATTCTGCCGGCTATAGATAGAACAGGAGACAGGAACGAGAGAAGGAGACGGGAGGTAGATGTTAGACAGAAGTGGAGGCCAAGAAGTAAATATGTTGACAGAAATAACTGATCATCTCACTAATAACTGGCAGCATGTGAACAAGACCCAAACAGACACCAGGCAGGAGGATATTTGCTATATTTAATCTGCAATATGGTGAGCTGATCTAACGCACTGATCAAAAAGCCCCTAAAAAGTTTTAAACACCAAGAATCAGTCTAATCCTGGAAGACATATGGGTAACAGGTTAATCTGGATACATTGATCTGTTTGTCCTCTATTCCATTTCCTTCCTTCGCTGCTCTCCTTCACAGCAACAACCCCATCTGTTGCTGTCACTGCGCGGTTGCTACGGAAACACTTCTGTTCCAAAAGCCGCGATTGGCTGTTGGGTAATTCTTGCATCGTCACATGTGCAGATCTGCGAGGATGACTCACAAAACTGAATGTGTGTGTATGTGTGTGACGTGGATAAAGACGTCTTACTCTCAGCCAGCTTCGGCACCGTCGTAGACAACGAAAGAGCTCGACGCCGTGCAGCTTTGCTGAATAATGCTGCGACATGTGTCTGAGTAAAAATCAGATCACAACCTTTAAGAAAGAAGAAGACTGAACCACAGAGCTGAACAACCAGCAGGATCTGGAGCATTAAGAGATGTGGCGTTTTGTGCAGGTTGTTTAAATCACGATTAAAAACCCGATCTCTGCGCTTATGTAAAGCGAGTCATTATTCTCCATTTTCTGCGTCTCAATCAAAAAGAGACCATTTTGTACCAATTACATTTTTCTGAAATGTTTTCTACTGACGGAAGTCTTAAAAGTGCATTTACAGGCAAGATTTATGTTTAAATAGGGTGACGACGAGGGATGCTTCAGCTCCACTGGGATTACATGCGTGTTACAGAGCTGCTAACAACACCCAAAACACAAAGAAAATAAATAAATAAAAAGGAAATGTGGTCTATTAGCTTTTACTCAAATGCTTTTTACTAAAATGGGCAAATTTACAACATTCAGGTTGAACTCACAAAAAGCAAAATGATATGAAACTATTATTTATTAAGGAAGAAAAGTCTGAGCTGACGGAACAAAGAATTCAGGGACAAATCAAAAAAGTAGGAATATAACCAACAGCTTCTTACTGCCAACATCCAGATCACAGATTTTTCCAAATGTTTCTGATTAAATTACCAGAAAAAGCATTAACTGAAGGGTGGATATAGAGTACCTAGATATAGAAGTTATTCAGCATTGATATAAATGAGGAATGACTGAACATAGCCAATATTTTAATTCAAGTCAGTAAAAATTGCCTGGATTAGACTTTAAATCAAAAGTTCCTCCTGTGTATCCACATCAACATGCAGGAGTTGAACAATGAAGCCTGATTGTTGAACAGCTCCCCGGGCTGCAGGTGTTCATTCAAATGGCATAAACTGACTTATGAGTGCAATAAAGGTTGTGCTGACTAAGTTATTAGAAAGCCTTTGAGGTGACGTAACTACATTAGAGGATAAGAGCAGCTTCTCTAATATCCCCGGCCAGGATGACCTTGCATGTTCATTCATGGGGCTGAAAAAATGATCCTCTTACTTAAGACTGTGGAAAATTTTAATCACATTGACTCACAAATCGGTTTAAAAACAGAGGGTGAGGCTCGGTTTGTTTTATGTGGGCTTTTCAGATGTAAAGCATCGTTGTTTGATACACAAGAGCGTCTCTGTATGGTGGGTGAGGAGACGGGGCGGAGAACACTCGGCAGCAAAAGGTCGTGGCCTTGGCCCTCGTTTAGCGATGCGCTCCAGAGTCTCTGGAAGAAAACAACGAGCTGCACCGACATCATCAGCTCATGTGAGACATGAACACTGACACTACAACACCCAAACTTCGTCTTTGAGTGCCTCATTCATTCCCACATTAGAATGATTAACAAGAAACTAACATTTTAATAGAGATTTCTTGTTTATTGCAGGAAGCAAAGCATAACCCACAGGTGGATTTTGTTCAAGGATAAATGAGGTAAGCAAGAGATTTTTCTCTATTTAAAACTGAATGCTATGAAACATTTAACTTTGGAGATCTCTTTTCCCTTCATCTTTTACAGCACTGGCAAAGATTTGAGGAGAAATGCAGATGCTTGTAGTTTTACGATGTAATCACTGTGATTGAAAGCCTCATTTCCTCACAGGCTGAACAACAAGCTGAACAACAAGGGAGCTTTGTGTTTCTAATGCTAGCCATCCTGTGAGGAGGTCTGTCCACAAACCCTTTAATAACTGAATCTTTAGTCACCGTGAACAATCATTACAGTTTTAATCGTATTATCTCTACCTTCTCTTCTTCACCAATAAGAGTACGCCACTGATGAGAACTGATGGAGTTTAACACCTTATAACGCCTCAAGATTAATGATGATGTAATTCTCAAATGTTAGAGAGAATTTTCCTCTTCCTTTGTCTCATAACCAATTCAAATGATATTTGACCTGTGGGAAAAAAAAAGTTGTTTGGCTTCATCTTCTCTCTGCTTCGCCGTGGGTTCCCGGCTGTATGACTACACTGTTTACTTCTAGCTGTACCACAGGAGATAAGCCCTGAGGCCTAACGCTCCTGCAGTGAGTGGGCAGTGTGATCCGGCGTTCATCTTCACTTCTGAATGCGTTAGCGACTGATTTATTCACACTCTCTGCAGCCACGGAAAGTAAAATAAATCAACAGTGCTGCGGTGCCTTTCTTTATGGGAAAAAGTCCACATCTCTTTGTTCACACTGAGAGTTCCCTTACAGAGATAAATATACATTTCCCCTCCTGCCCACCTCCTCTTTAAATAGCTCCGTGTTTCAACGTAACCAGGTTACCACTTATAGTGGCTTATCAGCTGTGTCAGAGGTTCATGTGAGTGGACATGCTTCAACCTATACAGACTGTTCCCTGCAGCTGCACATTGCAACAGTCTCTGTTACTTGTGAAGTTACCACAGTCCAGAATACCCTTGTTATGTCTTCATCTCATTCGAATATACATCATGTAAATATATCTTATTGCTTTATTCTGTCCAGTTACATTCATGGAGAAACTATACTGAATATTTGCCACCTGCTTTGTGTAAATGGATAAATAATATCACAACTTGAGAACAGCAGCTGTTTGAATATATGGTCATCCGGTCTGAGAGCCCAATAATGTCCTCAAAAGATGCGCAACTGATAGGTTTTAAAACTTGTAAAACGTGTAATTGAAGCTCTACTGAATGCTTGTGATGGACAAAAGTTTTAAAGGGATTTGGGGTAGTTTTAAGACATCAGAAAGCAAACATTTTACTATTGAGGGAAGAAAGGAGCTCAAAAATCACAAATCTGAGACTCAATGGCACAGAGAAGCCAACAGCGGCCCTTAAGAACACAGAAAATCAAGCTTTTTAAGATGGTGCGTGCTCTATAAAGGCCAAACTATGGTGGAAAGTAGTGTTGGTATCGTCTGTGTCAATCTCACCACATGCAGAGTAAGGATTTGTGGTGTTCAACCACTTTAGACGGGTTACGTGCAATTCTCCAAAAAGCCAACAGCGTGTGGCCTTCAGAGATGATAAATAAAAAGAATGAAGAAGGGTAGATGACAAGAGCAGACAGCAGATGCAATGGACAATTGTTATTATTTCAGTCTATCCACAAAACTTTGCCCCAGTACAGCAAAGCTGAAGGAGCTGAATCAGTGCAACCACAACCAATGAGCAGCACCACACTAATTTGTACCTGTAAGTTTGAAAAACACCAAAGCAGAGAGGCTGCAGAACCCCGTTTGAGCCCCAACTTGTTGTGGTAGATTAAAAACTACGTCATGGTTTGTGCCTGAGAACGTGTGCTGAGGAACCAAAAACTGACTCTCCAACAGTCCAGCCTCTGTGCTAAGCTATGCCAAAAATGTCGAGCAGTGAATACCCACAAATGGAGAAAATCCTTACTCTTATCAGGGAATGAGAACTGTTTTTCGTGTAAATTCCACCAAAGAGAAGCTTCTTCAAACAGTGAATCAAAATAAATACATCACCCTAAGTTATAATGGCACCAACAAGCCTCGGCACTGGGTTGTTTTCACCTAAAATTATCTCACTGTGGGCCCAAGCACAACGTAATACAACCGTCTCCCTTCATCTGTGTAGTGCCACTCTGTTAAAAGCTACTTGTTGATGTTTCACAGTGCATCACATTTTCTTTAATTTTCTATTTTAACCTGTGTGGAGGCAGGTGTGTGTGGGAGATAATCCCCTACATGAGGGTTAGTTCACACAGAAAGCCATCCCCAGTGCACTGCAGGGGGTGGAGGTTACGTCATCACCAGCTTTTTTTCTTATCCTCCCTCTTGTCAATTCTTTCTTCCTTTTTTTCTCTCAGCGCTCTCTCTGACTTTTTTCTTACATAACACACGGTCCAGCACACAGATATGGCCTCACAGATCCGTTTCACATTCCCCGTTGTGTTTTCGTCCATCTGACACACCAGATTATAAAAAAAAAAAAAACGAGAATGGGACAGAAAGACTGACAACGATAAAGATATCAAATCTGAAAAATAAAACAGAAAATCAGGGAACTGCGCGAGCCAGAGCCCCAAGAGAGCTCAGGATTTACTCTTTAATGAAGGAGATGTGGCAGAGGATAAATCCGAGGGCCGAGGATTATAAAGCTGCCACAGCTGGAGCTCTTTTTCCCACAGCAGTGCAGCAAATAGCAACACTAAAACAGAAACCTAACCCACGTGTTAAAGATCAATAAAAGTTCGAACTAGAAATATCAAAACCAATAAAAAAAATTTAAAAAAACTGTTAAACTTCTTAAATAAGTGACCTATTGTCAGTAGATATCAAAGCCTGTTTTCCCTCCCCCTGATCAGAGTTTCATAGTGACTGTATGTACTTTCACTTCAGCATTTAAAGGTCATCTTCACAGCCTCCCTGCGGTGTCGGACAATATGACTTAAATGTTAGAGGAATTAAAGTACAATAGTGTGTGAGATACTGATCAAGGGTTGTCTCGTTGACATTTTCTATGTGTATATGTTATCACGTAATACAACAATGTAATCTGACCTCTGTAAAGCTAAACGTTCCCTTCTTCCACAGTGAAAAACAACATGCTCCTTACAGTAAAGTAAGTTCATTAAGTCACATTAAATACCGGGTAAATGGATCAGAGGTTGTTTAATGTACGTGTGAACAGCGTGTGTGTGTGTGTGTGTGTGTGTGCGAGGGTGTGTTTGGGTGGGGCTCAGGAAAATATTGTGTCTACAGAATGACTTTGTCTTCTTTTCTGTCTGTATTTCTGTGGACGGCATGAGAACATCAATAGGAATGAGCACAGCTGGATGTTGATGTCAGATCTAAAGCAGATAATTACAAAGTCTGACAGGAAGAATCTTGTTTCTTTGTACAGGGTAGAGGTTTCTCTTTTTTGTAAAACACGCCGTCTTGTAATCCCTAAACAACCATCAAAACAAAGCAGAATGGTAATTACGGTTATACCTTCAGCGGGTGAGCATTTATAACATCTACTGTACTGCAGGTGGAGCCAACAATTCCAATCAGTGATTTATGAAATGAAGAGCTCAGCTCAACTTCAAGGTGTCTTGATAGTCCAGTACGACTCTTTGGAGAGGAAAAACATCTTTCATCCTACAATACTGAAAATTCTAAAGTTTTTTACACCACCTCATTCAACTTTTTGTCATCAATTTTAAATCTGAACTTTTCATGAAGGGGTCTATCTGCAGTGTGTGTGTCTGTGAGGCCAAAAACAAGTTAAATCCAACATTTATCTGCGTGAAAGCCAAAACAAAGCTAAAAACAAAGGAAAAAAACAGGAGGAGGAAGACAAAGAGCTTTCTGATTGGATCTCTTTGCCATTATGTCAGGAATGTGGACAACGGATTCCTGTATTGGACTGTCATCTTTGCAAAGAACCTCGCAACAATGCACGAGTTGTTTCATTTTCTTTTGTACAATATTATTGTTCTTTGTTCTGTGATTTTATTTGTGATCTGTCGGTTAATATATGACATGTTAAAAGGACTCGACTGTCAACCAGAAATGTTAAAGACTGTGATTTTGTTCAGATGAAAGAAAACCTAGTATTTAAGATCTCTTGGGGAAGGTGACAAACTGAATAACAATAGATTTAAATGTGGAATGTGATACAATGGTTTTCTAGGACAAAATGAATAAATTTACACCATCTTCCTCTCCATTCACATGCTGGAAACTATTATGAATAAGCTATGGATATAATGTGTGCAATATGAATCCTGTTTTTATAAAATGTTTAGAGAACAGAAATCGTTGTCAGATCAAGAAGAAGGAGTCACAAATAAAAGGAGAAGAGCCGAACCTGTTCATTGATGGAGCTGTAGTCGTTGGTGGTGGAGACGTCATCATCCTCCGAGTCAAACAGGCCCTCCTGATTGTCCAACAGCTCTGCCAGGACTCTGCTGACAGACTCCTGATCTCGGAGATCCTCTCCTTCGGTTGACAGACTGCAGATGGAAAGCAAGAGAAGGGTGTTTCACGTTTGTTGTTCCTGTAGCATCTGAGCAGTTGATCATAATTAATCCCAACTCTTAGTACGTCATTTAGAGGAATCTTACTGAAAGATGTCTGGCCCGAAGACGGCGGCCAGCGCCCCGACATTCCAGTTCTCCTGCTGAAGTGATGCCACGCTGGCAAGGAAGCGGCACAGGAAACGCAGCAGGCTGTAGTTCAACTGGGGAAGCTGCTGCAGCAGGTACTTTAGGTTTCTACACAGCTCCTCTTCATTGCTGTACTCTGTGTTTATGAATAGAAGACAGGAAATCATTGCTACAAATATAATTTGCAGCGGAAAAGGGTGTGGGTTTCTAGTTATGACATGCACCAGTTGCTACAGAGTCCATTTTCATGACTGGAAAGATACTTTGGAGCAAATGATGGATTATCAAGTCCATCCTGTTCCCTCACAGATTACCATGAAATGCTTCTCAAAAGAAAAGATGCAGACAGATAAGATCATTTTGAATGCTTTAGGACTGAAAAAGTTAAACGAGGTGAACCAGACGAAAGAAAGAGGGCTTTTGTAGAATGTAACGCATTGAAATAAAACGTCATGTAGTGTCCACACACCCCCACCAGCGCTCTGCTATAATCTGCATGAGTGCAACAGGAAAACATCATCATGACAAGGGATCAGAACAGATTATGTAAGGGACAGAAGCAAAAAGGACAAGACACAAAAATGGAAACAGAACAAATGTGAAAATGGGAGATTTAGGAAAGTGATGGGACACTGTTCTTTAAAACATCTGCAACTCTACCTTTTAGTTTAATACAGGAGGAGAAAAAATGATGCTTTAACATATTCCCACGATTCACACCATCGCATTTTGCTTGTTTGTGCAAAAAACCCAAACGTATCAACGTTAAGAATAAAAAAGCTCAGAAAAAGAACGAGAAGGTTATCAACATGTGTTGATTTTTAGTGTATAAAGACATGCGGATAGACAGATCAGACACTCTGTATCCAAACTGGATTCTAGGAGGTAAAGATGAAGTTGAAACGTGCTCAGATTTGCTTCCTTAACTAACAATGCGGAAAAAAAAAAAAAAGTACTAGCTGTTGGTTTGGCTGAATGAGTGAGGCAGAAGTGCAGGTGTCCCTGTCACACACCTTGGTGTAGCTGCAGTATGTGTCCTTGTATAGCTGCTGGGATGACAGGCTCAGGAAGCTCCTGCAGGAAGAGTCGGAGCAAACTGACCGCTGATGCCAAATCAGCCTCCTTCTCTAGCTCCACCTCCTCGCCGCTGTCGTAGCGCTGACGTAGCCAGTCCACCCGCTCTGCGTTGCCATTAACCAGGAAGAGTCCCTCAAAGTCCAGATGACCTGATGACACGGGGAGCGGCAATCATTTACAAGTGGACCTCTAACTTTTACCGACTTTACACAAACTTTCAATATCACAATTTAATTCAAATTCTACTTCGACACGGAATATTTTTTGGTTTCTTGGTAAAATATCGTCCCTTTATGGTGAATTAAATGGTAAGTTACAAACTGTGATCAGATTTGTGCGCCTGTCCTGGATGCATTTGTTGGGCGTGTTCACATTGAATCCTGTCCAGAGGTGTATTGATGTCATAGTAGCCAAAAACTGAAGATGCAATCAGATGACGCATCACTTTGTTGAGTTAATCAAAGAGTTTTTATCAGGAAGTTACTTTAACAACAGTGAAAAACTGGGATAAACTTTGTCAGATCCAATTTACATTTTCCCTTAGGTTTGATTGAAATTGCCAGCCTGATAACGTGCTCATGTCTGCTGACATGCTGACACGTTAAAGAGACTCAGCTGGAAGTAAGCGACAAAAAGGGAAGGATGGTTGGAGTTCTTGACCTTTGTCGTTATCATTTTGGTCTAAAAATGTGGGAACAGAATGATCCACTCTACACGAGCACACTGCTTATGTAAGTTCAACAGAAGAACAAAAGCTCTGAGATATGCATGTTTGTGTGTCACGAGAATTGCATTTTTGTCTGCAGCCTTTTTCCTTATCTGTAAAAAAATAAATAAAAAGAAGCGGGCCATGCTGACAGTTATCAGTTACAGATGTGACAACGTCACAGTGTGACGGTGATGAAAGAATAACCGGATAGCATCAGCAGGCCTTGTCATTTTCCTGTTTATTCTCTTATTTACAGAACATGCCATCAGCCAATCTCCAACCACGTTACGGTGGTGTTATGTACACTGTGATCACACGTTTTTTCGCCTAAACTAAGATTTAAACACATGAGTATCGAGAATATTTACTCAACGTCTTTGTAGAAATTAATAATACTGAAGCCTTAAACAGGCCAGAATATTCCCTGCTACACCTGGTTATGTCACTTGTTATAAAACCAGTTGAAACATGTTAATTATTAGGCACAATAACTGTTGCAGAAGGACACATGAAATATGCAACACCTAATATTCAATCGATGCTGTGGAATGCAGATTATGAAATGACTGCTTGGTGGCACCTCCTGTGTTCTGTTAACGCCCTGCTTTCTTATCCATTAACAAGCCAGTTAACACTGTTGCCTAAAAGGAGTCCAGTGGGACATTTTCCCTTTTATAGCCACACAAAGTAGTCCACATGCAGAGTGGCTGCGCAGAGTGACGAGGCACTTGTACTTGTGATCAAAATGAAAACAAATCTAATTAAATGAAAAAGTCTTTCTCTGATGTCTCTGTCATAATAACATCGTGACACTGCTCAACAACAGTGCACAAACAAAATCTACCAGGACCGCTGGTCCCTGCTGAAGCTTTGCTCTGACATGTCTTCTGTTTCTGAGCATCGCCTTCTATCTAAATCATAAATCAACTAATTTTCACCACACACCGCTTACAATAACATCAGGCATCACACACAAAACAAGAGGCGGATTAAGGCCTTTTCAGAGGCTGAATAACTTCCTGACAGCCAGCATCGCTCTAATTAATGCTCCAGCGGAGACCTCGGAGGATTACAGACTTATTACATAACTTCACACGGTCACACAAACCACCAACTGCTTCACTTCCCGTTTGATGAGATTTCAGGACATACTTTCTTCCAGCAGACTGCAAATATGTCCACTGAAAAGAAAATATCCTTATCTTCAGAGTGACAACAGAGGTTTTGTGTGGTTTAAGATATCTGCTCCCAGTTTTAGAACCATAGAGGATAATTTATGAGTCATTTTTACCCTTACGAGCGCCTAATTGCTTTTATCTCCGAAAAGAGATCACATAAATAGCATTTCACTTGGTAAAATTTTATATAATATCAGAGCAGAAGTTGTTCTGTTAAGAGCCAAATTCAAATAATTTCTAAGGCTTTTCAGTTCAAAACCTTAAATTCTCATTGTTAAAAAAACAATAGTTTCTGACCTTACAGCCTGCCTTTTTATTTTCTTTATAAAGAAAATGACATAAGGCTATGACATGAGCCTCCTAACCTTTCTCTGCTAAGCTTCAATTAGCAGAACTGTTATGTAATGGAAAAGGAAGCCGGCCATGGAGCTGGCCATGGAGCTGGCTCCATGGCCGAAAATTCAACATGCTGGAAATTCAACAACATACTCTGGTTCAATCGTGACGCAAGTGCTGTCACCACAGGTCAACAGGCAGTAATACGGTCGTGATCCCGAATACATCTCAGACTTCCTGACCTGGTTGGTATGTGCCCTTCTGACCACTGAGATCTGCAGATGGAGCCCCGCTGGTTTCTTTGGGTCGCAGCTTATTACAACGAATGACCGAGTCTTTGACACCGGAGCCCCACTGACCGGGGACACACTAACACCGTAGCTTCTGGCAAAGTTCTTCTTAGAACAATCATTTTCAGGTTATTTTTCCACTCCTTACTTGCTGGGGCTCCTTCGGAGACAGCAAACGAAACGTTCAACAGTATGTACTTCACAAAACTAATCTTAGCTAATCAGATACCAAGATGTAACATTTCATCTGAATTTATCTCATGTTTCAACAATGAAAGCTAACAGACTTGAATAGAAGCAATCGATGGCTGATACAGATAACATATCAATCAGTTATGAAGCTGTGGTGGATTCACTTTCAAAGAGAGAAATTAACTTTAGAAATTTAATCATGACAGACTTCGAGTAAGGATTCCCTGATCAGGACTTCAGTGTGTGACAAACTGATCGCTGGAGGCAGCACTGTCACATGCTGACATCCAATCCCAGATCACAGGATCTACTTGCACCCTTTGACTTTATTTACATATTCCTGACAACAGTGTGCCGAGTATCAAAATTAAACTATTTCGTTGTATTGTTACAACACGTGCTTCATATTCCTCTCGCACCACAGCTGTTGACACTTGCTTACTGGAAACATCTGTCCTGTGGAATCAAATAAAAACAATTTGTGACCTGAGAATTAGAAAAATAGCTAAAGGTGCACAACACACCGAGTTAACAATAAATCCTACTGAGGTAATAAAAAATTTTAAAAAATCCCCTGTCAGCTGTTATTTTTTACCCCAGTAAAGATATATTTAGTTTTTGTGTGCAGGTCAAACACAGGCAGCTCATTAAAAATGCTTGTTATTGGTTCTGAATTGAAAGTATATTTGGGATGAGCTCACCTGCTGTCAGCAGCAGAGGTTCTCGGATCCTGTTCCCTGTCACCAGACTCAGGAAGAGTAAAGTTTAACCAGAAAAAGTAGATATTTTGCTTTAACTTTCAGATTCCTGTTCCTCGCTGGATTCACATGGATTAACGCTCGCTGCAAAGCTTTTATTTCCCTTTCAGTTACGTAAAACTTACCAGCTTAAGTAACACTATCTACAAACACAGGACTGTTTCCCTTCGACAAATACAAATCCTGAATCCACGGTCAGCACTGCTTGCTTTACAGCTGATATTTATCTAAAGCCTGTTATGTTACGAGGTGAGCACAAAGTTTCTTATTCATACTTTGCACTTTACTTTGTTTTTTTTTTTAAATCACAGTACTGATTGTTTAGAACAAATAAAGACAAAAAAAACGAGTGGCTTTTTCCTATCCGAGCATCCTCAAAGAGATTAAAAGCTTTGACTTTTTTGTTCAGGTGTGGTCACTTTGAGCATTCTTACTGCAAAGATGCTGTAGAATGAAAAAAATTCTCATTCAAATATGAACGTGAGTTTTAGTCAAATGAATGTTTCACTATTCGGCAATCATCATGTAAACCCTCTGATTTCATGTTTACAACTCACGTGTACTTAACAAGTAACCCAGGAGGTGAAGAATCGAACTGAGACATTTAAAGCCAGACCGGCATCTCTGTAAACTGGACCAGACTGTGACTTCCTTAAGCAGAGCCTTCAGCAACAGACTGCTACACCCCAAGTGTAAGTGTTTCTCTACTCCATCGTCAGACTGTACAATGCTGCACTGTAACCATACATGCCCACTTGCTGCTGACGCTGCCACTGTAACTTGTGCAATAATCTGTTGAAATGTCATCGTTTGTATATCATTTTCTTTTACAATTATATTGTATATATAATTTAACATTGAAAATGTCTTTTTGAGCTGCTGTAATGGTGAACTTTCCCCACGGAGGGATCAATAAAGTTTATGTTGTCTTATAAAAACGAGTTCAGCTGTAACGAAGGCTCGTAAAGCGTCTGTGTCTCCATCACTCACCGTGCTCCTCGATGTAGTCGACAATGTGTTTCACCAGAGCAGGAACTTCTTGGCCGCTGACAGTGTGTGTGCGCGTCACCTCCTCCAGAGGAACTCCAAACACCCGTGTGGTGCTGGCTGAGCTCCCGCCCTCATTGCCTGGCAACGGAGACACGCTCTTCCTCATGGCCTCCTCCTCCTCCGCCTCCTCCTCCTCACCACAACCCCGCCAAGACCTCACGTCTTCCCAAACAAAAAAAAAAGAAAAAGGAAGGAAGATTACACAAAAAGAGAGATGGAAGGTTCTACGTGAAGTCCCTCGTGGCATCTAAGACTTTGCATGAAACATTAATGATCAAGTTCAGTCATATTTACGCCCTCAGGGAGGGGTGATTAAGGTGATTAAGAGACAGTAACAAACAAAAAGAAAATCATCCAAAGCGGCACATAGAGTGTCTTATTTTATTTGTTACGGGCTCTGAATGCAAATCTGAACTGAAAATGTATTATTAGTGCAACTTTGTTCAATAAAAGTGGATTAAAATGACACTAAACTAAAGATCCTACATCAAAAGGGTTAAAAACATTAATAACTCTGAACCTTAACCCTAAAACTGACGAAAAATCAGGACGTGAGAAAATAATCACACACCTTCCGAATGAATCAGAAAATTCCCTCCAAATTACGTCATGTAATGAAATTCCCCAAAATGAGGGATAAAAGTGGTTAAACTTTACATCGTTCATCATCATCGTCACTGGCTTATTACAGTAAACTAAGATCGAGTAACTTTAAAATGAGTAATAACAGTCAGATTCCTTCTCACTTGTTAAAATGCATCTGCTTTCTAAGCCAAAGTGGTGAAAACAGATTAAAAACATATCAAAGAGTCTCATGTCTAAGAGTCTTAAACAGGCAGCACAGCCATTTTTTTGTAGCCATTTTGGCACCGGAAGTCCTTTTATTTTGAGGCTTTCAAGAGGTGAGGGGTGAAAATTTTGGCTCACCAATAAAAAACATATTTTCTTCCAACTTTGCATGAACTTCCTGACCCGATAGCTCTTCAAGTTATACCAAAAAAAATGTGAGCACAATTGCTTTGGTGGTGAAAAAGCACGTATAACGAATGTGCATTTTAGTAAAAAATTATGGTCTATTTCCCCTCTCAGTCACATGTGTAGACATCTGTGTGTTTGTGCCGACTCACCGTGTAGCAGTGAAAGTGTGTCCTATCCTTTCCTCCCCTGGCCAGTAAACCACTGAATCATCTATGGCTGCTTCAGGTTGTGGCAGAAGATGAGCCGGTAGTTCCTCATTGACGGACCGCTAATCCCTCGAGCAGGATTCCCTTCTAACTACAGGGAAGACAGAGAAGATAAGAACGAGGATGGTAGAAGAAAAGGGCAGAGAAGGAAGGATGATAAAAAGTTATACACAATGATATGGCAAAAAGATTGGACTTGTGACTGTGCATTGTACTTAAATGTAACAGATATTTCTATTAACAATCAGATAAATGCTCGTCTGTCTGGGACAACAGAACTGCAACTGTGTGTGAACAGGTAAAAGTAATAAAGCGCCGCCTACAGTGCATCAGTTTGAACGCCAGGTCTCTGCTCACCGCAGACACTTTATTACCAGGAATCCAAACACGTGGATCACCGTCACCCGTATTCACACGCAGTTGTATTTCACCGCATGTGAAATTAATCCATTTTTTGCAAAGTGGATGACAACAAAGGCAAAATGAAAATAAGAAAATACAACGTTTTCCTTAATCATCAAATAAAACAGCTGTGATGAAACGTGTCAACATAAACCTGAATCCGAGTCAGAATAAGCTCAAGCCATTTCATTCACAAACAAGGCTCCTTTTTATCTCTCTTTAGTGTTTCTGGTTCTGAAGAATCAGTAAATTTCTCTTTTTTTTGGCTTTCTCTAATCCCCTCTGGTATTTCCACTCTCCTTTCCTGCTCTCCTTTACTTCCTGTCTTTCCCCATTCTTTTGGCCTCGCCTCGCCTCTTGTCCGCGCTTCGAGGCCTGAGATGTCAGGTTGTGCAAGAGTCAGCTGGAAGACTGAATACGATAATTACCCCCACTCAGGCTTGGTGACAAAGCCCAGTCAGTGTCTTACAGGTCAGTGGATGCTCCTTTGCACAAACTGTCACATATAATCTGTGTATGTGAATTTTAATGGACCTAACTGCTGCCAATTCACAATGTGAGCGAATGCGTACATGTTTATCTGTTTCTATACTTGTGGATACACTACTTTTGGCAGACCAGTCATCTGAGACATGACTGTCAGACATGATGTCTTACGAGGCGCTGGTCTATGCTGAAATGTGGCCAGTTATATCCAATTATTAAAAACACAGTTCTACTTTTGAGAATGTTCTGAGGTTAGAAAAAATAGAGACGATGAGATGAAAAAGGAAGGAAGGAAACACAACATCCAAACTGTTCTTTAATATCAAGTTTTGCTGGACGCAACTTTTATATTTTCAAAAAAACCATATTCTTATTTTCTTTCCAAACTCTTAGAGGCATCCATCTTTATTAGGGGAAAGAGAACTAACGTAGAGTATGTATTATGTCCCTGTGTCAGCGGGTCATTTTTACACTTATAAACTTATAAACTGCACATCGGTCTGCATCACCCATCTCAGACTGAAGAACAGGCACTCCCTGGGACATGGGCAAAAGCGTTAATGATGACACGATTCAATCTCTCAGTACGAGCTCCATACAATATTCCCCCCATTCAGAGTGAATGGATGGGATCCGCCTGACCCTGGATTCTCTCAGGGAGAGCGGTGAGTGATGTAGAGGGGGCTTAATGCTCGGCGCTCCCCCGCAGTAAATTCAAAATGGTGGTATCTGTGACAGATTTTGGATTATACGGCGCACGGCCGTTTTTTGTGAAAATGTAAGGCTTTTAGGTGCGCCTTATGGTGTGGAAAATATGGGATTTACAAAGCCCGAAACAGTCAAATAAAATGATCCATTTGAACTTTTGACAAATATAAAACCCAAATCTTGACCTTCTAGGTACACTAAGTGTTTTTTCTTTTCTTTTACCAGGTTTTGTGGTTCAGTGCTCATCCAGACGTTTCATATTTCATTTATCAGATAAAGCCATGTTTCTTTTTAACCAGCCCCCCCAATCTTCACCCCAATGCCAAATGTTTTTAGGGCTGTTGAAACGCGCCATTATCTGATTTAATGTAAAATACCAGATTTAATGAGATGTATTAGGTCCCAGAGTTTTAAGTTTCACTTGCAACATATAATATTCACTGAAACACCTTCTAATAATTGCCTTTTGAATCCGCACTGAAGTATTACACACCAGAAGTTCTTTTGTGCCTGAGAAGCTCAACTTCCAGCTCAGTTTTGCTTTTACTAAAGCTTGTTTAATGAGGGTCTTACGTTTGCTCATAATGATTTATGAGTTAAAAGGCATTCTTCAGCCTCTTTTTCTTCTAAAACCAGCTGAACTAGCATTTCAAGTGAGTAAGCCTCTTTAAAAGCTAAAGAAAATCCCACTATTCCTGGCGAAATTCTCATACTGGGCCAGCGCCTTCACTACTGAAAACGAAAGCTGCTCCACAAGGCAAATGTGTCTGTCCTCAGCAAACTAATCTGGTAAGAAAACCCTAACTAGAGAATATTAATTCAATTATGTGTAATGATATTACACTCACAGGCCTAAATAGCAACGGTAAGAGGCTCAACACACTTGACCACTGAGACAGAGAGGCATGGAGATCAGAGAACATTTTATTCTTAAACCAATGCCTTGTCTGGCACGGAAAATGCCCCCAAAGGAATGGAGAGCAATGGTTTAGTTGGAAATGGAACAGTCTAGAAAAGCTTTTCTGTGTCTTAATCCCAGATATCATGCATGACAAGCTCCCGTTAAACAACAAGGGACATTGTTAGAGGGAAAACTGAGAAAACTGAGGCAGTGCTGGAGAGAAAGTGAAAGAGAAAATGAGGACTGGGATGTAGAGCGGCAGTCCGAGACACCGTGTATACGTTTACAAGGAGGGACACAACTTGAGAACAAGACTGTAAAAAGTTATTTTAATACGGATTCACTGTTGCAAATTAAGTACATAAAAGCAGGAAATATAATTAACCTTCAGATAAATAGCTTAACCAATCCATCTGGCATTTCTGATAGAATCTTATTGCTTCACCAACACCTCAAACTGCCTGTCTCCACCAACACAATGCCCTTTTCTCTTTAAAAGAAGGGTAGCCTTTGTGTTAAAAACAGCACAATGCATGCAAGTCTACAGTCTAGACTAAACAAACTTACATCCTGTAACAACCAACCTCAACAAGTGTGAAGACAATGTATTTTGACAGTAAAGAAATGACATATTTGAGCTTTATAAGACCAGGAGACTGCAGATTCAGACTAAGTTTTCCTTAGCAGCTCCACCCACAGCGACATTGACAGTAAATTTAAATGAGCCAACTGTATATCAGATTTCAGTTTGCTTCTAAAAACAGCACCTACCCTCAGAGGTGAGGTCTGAACAGAGCTCTGTGGGACAAAAGCTTTTAACAGAAAGGTCACAGGTTCAACACCTGCAAAGCAACAACCAGACACCTGACTGAACACCTCGAAATCCTCCTGTTACTGCTCTGAGGAGCTCAACTTAGAGCGAATGACCCATTTCCTCACACGTTAAGCATTTAAATATCTATGCAGATGTTAGAAAAAAGAAGAAGAAAAACCCCGTTCTGTTCTTACTAAATCTGCTAAACGGCCTCATTTCCATCAGGACGAAGTACGTGTATGAGAAAATATTCACACACCTTCCGAATTAATCAGAAAATTCCCTCCAAATTGCGTCATGTTATGAAATTCCCCAAAATGAGATAAAAGTGGTTAAACTTTACATCGTTCATCATCATCGTTAATAATTACAGTAAACTAAGATCAAGTAACTTTAAAATGAGTAATAACATTTGAGCAGCCAGATTCTTTCTCACTTGTTAAAATGCATCTGATTTCTAAGCCAAAGTGGTGAGAACAGATTAAAAACATATCAAAGAGTCTAAAATTGACTTAAACCCAAAAAATACGACAACCTGAAGAAGTTCAGGTAAATGATCATTGTGACTCTCTCTTAATGAAATCTCTAAAGGTCTAAACGAACAGAAAACATGTGAGCGCAGACGGGGACTGTCCAGAAATTCCCTAAAACCACCAGGATGAAAATGAATGCTTGGTATTTTTGTTGTCTATTGTGTCGTAACCCTTACACACCACACAGCTTCCTTGTACTCTGCAATGTGAGCATGACATTTCCCATCCAAACAAGCACACACCCACAAAGCTCACGTGACAAATACACAGAATGCAGAGATACAAATCTGCTCTATCATCCACTGAGCATGTGACAAAGATCCTCATCCGTCACAAAGGGAATGAAAACAACGCCTCGCTTTTAGCCGATTTTCACACAGCAGCTCCTGGAATGACTTATAGAAGCATCCGATCCCGAGTCAGGCAATTTAGTTTAACCTGGTAAACAAGTACAAACAAGCACCTAACAAATATACAAGTTCATGACTTTAATCTTAAGACCTTTCCATTCGTTGGTGCACACCACGTGCAATGAGTCACCTCGTGGAAATAATGTTGATTTTCTACTGACATCGGGTCCATTAGCCATCCAGGATGTTTTAACTGCTTTGCAATAAACCTGCATAACAGGAAGTTTATTAATAATCTGCTTAAACTGCTGCAGGTGTTTCATCTTGACCTCAGTGTTGTCAGCAGCACACCTCCACCATAAACAGCTGTATCAGCCTTCTGTATATAAAAATAAATAAATAAATCAATAGACGGGGGTTCGGAGAGTGAAATGCAGGCAAATGAGGGCCTGCATTATACCAACACAAAGAAAAATGTAACAGTTAAGACCTGCACAAACATGTGTTGCCATAGTTTACTTCAAACCTGCTTGTGCACATTTTTAGACGTCGTCTTGTGTGACTTGTATCAGTGAGGTGGGGATGAGGGCTACTGGCCATCCTGTCTCTCCTCTCAACAGTAAGTAAAACTGAGCGGTCAGATAAACCCTGTTAGGACAGAAAGCTGAAGCGAGTCTTACAAAGTGGTGGTGGATTTTACAGAACTATACGTTTCACTTGGCTGTTATGTTTCAGCACAGATATGCCTGCATAACAGGAAACTATGTACAACAATGTCCTCTTTACACAGCTCTGGTTACTTATTTACTGAAGTTTATCTAAGATACAAAACATTTCTATGAGTTTACTTATCTACCTTCGCCCTAACCACAGTGAACTGATCGTTGCTCATCGTTTACGGGCAAATTAACCTATTTTTTTCCGGAGGCAAAAAGCATGAACGATAACAGCAGATAGAAAGGGTATTATGGTATGCTGTAAATGTACAACACTCACATTGTGGCTTATCAATTAATCTCTTCATTTATCATTTGTTTTCGGAGGGAATAGCTCCTCCACTGTGTTTAAAAGCCTGAACATGAATATATGCAAGTAATATGCAGTAGGGAAATAACGACTGGAATTAAATGAGTTAATTATCTATATTATACAAAATAATTCACACTCACCCGCAAATAGTAAGAGTCTAACTTAATTTGAGGAGCAAATAACTAATTTCAATGAAACTGTTTCTATTCCCAACAGGCAGATAGCAGCAGTGAAAGTCAGGCTGGGTGATAAATGAGGAGTTATGAAAAACAAAAAGGCACCCACCAAGAGCGGGAACAGAAGCAATTGGAAAGCAGAATAAGAGAGGTAAAGAGAAGCCTGAGTCTCGCTGCTCTAACCTAGTTTAGCTGCTCCAACACTGGCCATGTCAGTGATAAATTAATAAGGACATGTCTTCAGGGGATATATGGCTTTCCAGGCCCTGCTATCACTTACAGTCACCAAACAAGTACATTTGGAACTTCACTTGTTTTGAAGATGCAGGGAACATCGAACAAAAACATTCTTTTTCAAAGATTTTGTATTTTATGTTGCACAAAAAAGCAAAATAAAGGAAAACTTTAAGTGAGCGTCAAATCCAGCCAACAGCATTTGTTCCAGAGCTGCGACAAGTAGGTGACTGTCAGAAAACAATCAATTAATCTTAATTAATCTCATCAATCTTAATTCAGAAGGTCTCTAAGGTGAAACTCTAATACTTCTTTTGTTTTCTATGATCACAGATCAACAATACATCAGTCAGAAAAAAGAATCTGTTTATCGATAAAGAATTTCCACACAGTGGAAGGGGTTAACGACACTTCCCCGAACTGGTTACCTTCCACTATCGAGCCTAATAATCCCCATTATCAGACGTTGCTCTAACCTTCCAAGGACTGTGACATTGAAAAAGCCTTGGACGCCTACAGTGGAAACACAAATGCAGCTCTGTGTTGGCATCTGTGGGAGTGGAAGCAAAGCAGCATTTTGTTTGGTACATTTGCATCAAGTTTGGGTTTTTTTCCGCCCTAAGTGAACAGTCAAATAGATTGTATGTACTTCACTTTTTTATGTCTCCTATAAGTGACATAAAAAACATAAACATAAACTAAAATGGTTGCCAACTGATTAAAGTCTGTAATTGGGGATTTCATTCAAAAACGATTTTCATAGCCTGCACTTGATGTTGTGAACACTGACAGTAACACTGTACCCATGCGCCATAGTAAGCACATTCAAACGACTTATTGTGTTAGTCTGATCAAAACAAGACTTTTAAATGCATGTAAACATGTTAATCTGACTAAAATGGAACAAAATCAAGCTGGTTACATCCAGACAATGCAGTCGGGGACAGAATGACTCCTGCCTGTATACAAATAAATATACCTCTGCACATGCTTCAAAGATTCATAGTTTTTCATCATTTATTGTTTCTTTTTTGTAAAAACAGTAAAGAGTAAGTTTATTTTTATACTGTCAAATTCCCAACAAAGCTGCTCTCATTCACATATTTCTCGATGACTTTTGTCAGATGGCTACACCTGTTAGAAACAGACTTAAAATTACTTCATCAAGGCTAGGAATGTGCATGCCTTGCATATCATCTATGTTTGTTTGGAGCTTTATCTGCGCACGTCTTCGGAAAGTATGCGTGTTTGCAAGCTTGCAAGCTGTTTGCAAGCTCCATTATGTCGCTGACCTTTAAAGGCAGTGCAGGGCCAAATTTGACCAGATGTAGGGTCATTGGGTTGGTAGCTGTAAGAACAGAGGAGAGTTTTAAAGACAAGCTACAAGAGAAAGTTCGCAATTACCTATATCTTTACGATGTGTCTTTACCGAGGCACATTGACGAATATGCTTTTAAAATTAGCTCAGAAGACATCATCATTTTGCAAATGTCTGCGGAGGAAACTGTTGGAGACATGGATTGGGGACGGCGTAGATGTTTTTTTTTCTGGCCCGAGTTATCTGATGTGCCCCCTAGTGGAATCCCCCGGTAACGAGTGTAGTACCTTGGGGAAAGTAAGTGAACAACTATACTGAAGACAGAACTAGTTGCTTATGTGAACGTGTGATTAAAAAGCAAGTATATCCCTGAGCTGAGGCTACGTGTCAACTTGCAGTCGCTTAAAGCGTTTCCAGACAGGTGCTCTGCTCTAATAAAATCCTGAAAAAGATGACGTATGTTCAGTGATTTCAGCAGAAAACGTTTTAACACACAGTCTACAGCATTGCAGCATTGGCTGATTACTCGGGTATTATTTGATTATACGACGCTGACATCTATGGTGATAAAGTCTGTCTCCTGCAAAGTTGTGGGAGAAACAATGAAACTGACAAAAACAATAAGTGAAGACTGTCCGTTTACAACTAATACAATAGAATCTAGTGCAGGGTTTTCCACACAATGTCAATACTGCGTGGCAAGCCCAGTGCTTAAATGATAAATTGACTGTACATATCACTTTTACACTATAAGACACATTCACACAAACACTCATACAGACAACTGTTCTTCCACCTGAGGTACAGCTGCGCACAAATGGCGCCCAAATAGATTCATCAACCTACTCACAGAGAAATCTACTACTACAAGTGATATTTCTTAGAACCTTTCAGCACCCTGAAAATAATGTAGCAACTTTTTGAAAAAACCTTAATTACTTTCAGTGCAAAAGTATCTGTCCCTCATGCTGCTCCTCGGTGCCTCAAACAGAAAGAGAGACCTGGAGTCATGATGAAAATACAGACATGAATGTGGCGGCTGACTCCTTGACTGCAGTCTGTTCGGTGAGTGGCAGAAGGAACTGCACAACAGTTCACGGGTATTCAGTTGTTACATAAATAATACCAAATGTTAAAAAGTATGTTGTAATAAACGGTTATACTACAAACTTAAATGTGGTAAATATGAACCCTTTAGAATACTTTTGATACAACAACGACTCAATAAAGTGTAATAGTAGTAGTAACTGTCTATTGCTAACAATGGCTGATAATTCATGGTATCATGGCCTGGAGAGAGAGTAACTGGGTCCAAACCACCAGACTGAGACAATGACATGAAAATGTATTGATCTAAAATTGATCTGTGTCGCCGCTTTCTCTTACTGCATCACATACTGATGGAAATGTCTGAACCACCACCAACAGCGACTAGTATCCCGCTTTCGCTGCATTGTTTGTCTGTTTTTATATTCTGTGCATGTCTGATGGTTTCATGAAAGCAAGGCAGCGAGGAAGTTAGACTTCCGTACATCACTGAAGAAACCCAAAACTTCTTCTTTAGAATCACTGAATAGTTTTTGCTCTGTCATATGAAGATTGTATGAAAGGATAGGAGTGCCACAACAAGAGTAAATCTGCATCAGAAGCCTTAAAAATGAGAAAAAGAAAAAGCAATGTGAAAATAATTTTGGAAAAATAGAATGTTATATAAATAAAGTCATATGGAAATTAAAGAAAAACATTTATGTATTTATTTCCCTTCACGTTTCCACAATTTCTCGTTTCCTGATTTATTTTTCAATTAATTGCTCTTTAAGCTTCCTAATTCAGTCTTTTACAGATTTATTGTTTTCCCACTGCTGTCATTCCATGGAAACAAATAACACTCAATTAACACAGAGCTAATCAGTTACACAGGACAGTACAAGACTTACCATTACCATCTGTGTGTGTGTGTATACACACACACTTGTGTGTAAACAATAGATCTAAACACCAGCTGTAAGAGTAAGCTGACAAATAAGCAGACAAAGGAGCATGTAAACACTGAGCAGGCAAACTGATTGTGCAGTCACACTGAAAACCAGAAGTAACCAAGATCAAACTTTCATTACTTTCATTTACTCTGAACTGCTACTCGACTGGGTGTGGATAAGACTCCAGTACTGAGACAGGGCGCAGCTGCACAAACTAACAATTCAAAAGCAAGAAAAACTGCCTTTCAAAGTCAAGGTTAATACATATTTATATGTAGTTTGGTCTAATGTAATGCATGACAGTAGAATGCAGTTATTATCCATGAACACTGGTTTCAGGATTCTGAGATTTTCTATACATTACGAATGGAATTAGGTGGAAACTATCCACCATGAGTATGTGTATGGACTGCTAATGTTGAGATGTGTTGAGATGAAAGGATGCTAAGTTCAGCAAAACTCTCACAAAGACACTGTGTGATATAATTATAATTCATCTAGGTGTGCATGGCTCCAGAGCAAGTTCGGCTGGTTGCGATCATAAGGTTTGCTGCCAGAAAACAGACTTTGTTCTAGTGTGTGATCAGATCCAAACAGCGCAACCACCAAGTTCATTCCAGGGGAGCTCGTCTCTGAGGTCAAGGTTGAATTAATGTATTAGCTCATGTATTTTCAAAGCAGGCCTACCTAACGCCAGGTGAGTATGAATCACTGAGTACTGAGCCAGATAGTGAGATCCTAATGACTAATGGCCTGACTGACCTGAATAGGGCCTCTTAATTCTATTAACACATAAAAGGAGCTGCATCCAGTTTTTGTTTTTCTCCCTCCTTGACCATAACGGTTGTAAAGATTTCCTTGTTGTAGCGTGTGTGGATCAAAAGTCACTTTAATAGTGATTTTTGTCAGATGACGCTGCAGTTATAAAATGAGGATATCTGCAAACAGACTGCTTAATGCATACGGATAAATGCACGTCTAAATGTGTCCCGAGCGATAGGAGCTGAATGTGTCACTTCTGTACTTAGCTCAATCCACCTCTGATCGGATCAGTGCATGTTAGCATACCAGAGAAACAGTGGGAGTAAAAAGCACCCAGTTTGTACAGTATCATAACCAACAAAATAAACAGAGACTGGTTTGAAAGGGGATAGGAACAGTGTCGGGGACTTTCCAATCACACATTAACACAAAAGTTCTCAAACTAATGTGGAAGATGGAGGTGAGGATTACAGATAGTCTTTGACGGTTTGTAATTCTGAATTTCAAGTCATGTGGCTTTCATCGCAGCACAATCTCTCTAAAGGACTGACACATTTAACAGATGCTGAATGCTTAAGATTTGCCCTTAAACCTACTGAGAACATTTTCTAACCCCCCCAGATTATTTAAGCTCAACCAGCTGCTCAGTGGAGGATTTCTAATTCTGCCTGCTCATGTACTCGAGCTCATCTCTGTTAAAACATGCTGAGGGACTCACCAATCACCTGACCAGCACCTGAGGACGCGTTACAGCGAATAAAGGCCACGACACAATCAATCAGTCTTTTTAGCTACTGAGACACGCAGTTAAATAAGAGAAGTTATTCACACAAATAAATGCTAACATGTAGGTCTGGAAGGTTGCACTCTGCATATTATTTAGACTCAAACCAGTAAACACTCATGTTCCAAAGCTTCTGACTTTTCCCTGAGAAGCTGTCGGCTCTGTTTATTAGAACCAACAAAGAACCTGTTTCCCACCAAGGTTTGAATGCCACAAGACTATTTGAAAGGAACATTAGCAAACAGATCCTTCAAGTCACACAAGAGAGGCAGTGTACCACACTTAATCAAGCACAAAATCCATGTTGCAAGTTTATAGTTTATCCTGTGTTTGAGCTTACCACCTGCTGATATCTTCATACTACTTGCTTAAAAAAATCCACCAAGTATCTCCTAGGACAAAAAACACTGAGTCATTCCCAACTATCACACACAGATATGTTAACAGTGTGTTGGTCTAATCATCATTTCAACTCAACTCTTATGGCAAGAAACTGAAAGATTTTCATCTATTTCCTGGGCACTCTCTTAGTGAACGTAAAGAATGCTATAGGTATTTGTAAGTAAGAATAACAAATCTCCTTCCAGTGGAAGCCAATCTTATTTGAACAATCTGACGGACCATCTCCACTTACACAATCTTTGGGCCAGGTTGGTGCTACACTGCATGAAACCGCCTTTGGCCAGTTTTGGTTTGATTCGGGACTCTCACAGCTTCTCCCTCAGGGTTAGAATATCTCCATCCTGATGGAGTTCACAATGCATCCTCATTCTTAAACACTTCTCAAAATAATTAAGGTTACAAATGTAGGTTTATCATCTGTTTCACCCTATCCTGCTCTGAAAGTTGTAGTTAAATACTTAATGATAATGTTTAATTATGAAACCAAATGACGGCTTTGACTAATGAAAATGAGGTTGCAAAACATATTTTCTGAACAGGTATTAACATGAGCAGACTGGGATTAAATCAGATGGGTTTCTGGCAGTGTTTGTCCGGCTTTACAGAGATTTAAGCCATGTTCAGTTTATCTTGGCTCCCATTCACAGAGTCTCCCATTCACTCAACGACCTGGCGCAACAGTCCCACACTACAGGCAGCTGTGTGATTATGACACTACTGTGACTGCTGCGTGTGCCTGCGTGTTTTCCTTCCATATAAAACTATGGGTCATCTTACATATCCTCTTATCTCACACTGTAGGAGACTGGAGAGTTCTGACACTGTTGGTATGTGCATACGTGAGATCTGTCGCATAAAAGCCTGCAGATTCAGCTTAGTCAGACTGACCGAGTGGGAGTATGTCAGTTTGCATTTATAGCATACTTTCATGGAGTTATCTTGACACTGACAATCACACTTAATTGAAAGTTTATGACAATTTATTATATACTAAACCAGTTTAAACAAGGCAGCCGAGTTGTGTCTGTTGTCGGCTTTAGCTTATATCAAGTCTTAGTAGTTAAAATCAGTCAAAGACCCTTATTTCTGCATGAATTTGACAGATTTAGTAGGTTAATATTCACAGAAAATAGTTGGTGGTATAATCAGAAAAGAAAAAGATTGATAGTTCCAGCTAGGGCTTTCACAATCGTGTAAAATTAGCCAACAACTATCTTTAATATAAACAGCTGTAACTAAGGATTTATTGCCTTTATCTGCTTGTTTAGATTGTTATCTAGACCGTGTAACAGTTTAATGGCACAGTTCTACCTTCTAGAAGAAGTAGGTGGGATATCAGATGTGCTTTGTAGATTAGTGGCGATAGCGCGTTAAAAAAACAAACTATGCCCTTGAAAATCTGTGCGTTTGGCTTTACCGCTACATTTACATTGCTAATGTCAATAACAGGTCCCCAAAATGTGGCTGCTTGAGTGTTGGCGGGTAAGCAGGACTTATTCTCTACTCAGGTGCTATCAAAGTGGCACCAGGAGAAGGACAGACAACAAGATGAGTGCCAGTCTAACCTCAAAAGATATAAAGGTTCCTTGAAACTATTACTATAAAAAGAAAATCGTCATCTGAAATAATTGTAATTAGGTGATTATGTTGTCATTTCGATGGGCCTAGCTGCAGCTCAAAGCTAATCCAGTTTGATACAAAAGCCTCCCAATAAATGATCACACGCAGCTGATTTATTTTATCACCTCTACCACAACAAAATATCAGAAATACCTGCCTGTGCAGCGGAATTATGATCAACAGAAAAACAACCAAGAGGATGACATGAACTAACACAGAGTTCAAACAGATATTGAGCATTCTATACTTCAGAAAGGTATGATTTACTGCAGGACTCTTCTGCTTAGACCTACTTTAGTTTCAGTCCAAGTGTTCATAAACTGGCAGCCGAGTGATAAACAATCCAAAGTTTATTACGGCCGCTGACTCAACAACTGTTTTTAACAGTTTTCTCAACATCAGCAGCACGGCAACGTTGACCTTTACTCCGGGTCCT
This sequence comes from Leuresthes tenuis, assembly GCF_036924035.1. Taxonomy (NCBI): domain Eukaryota; kingdom Metazoa; phylum Chordata; class Actinopteri; order Atheriniformes; family Atherinopsidae; genus Leuresthes; species Leuresthes tenuis. The sequence continues at coordinate 8,503,267 of NW_027325365.1, read as the reverse complement.
CTACAAACATATCTGCCATCTCTTTCACAATATCCAAACTGTTTTTGGTAACAGGTTGTAAAACTCTGTTGCATAAAATAATTAATTATTACATTCAAGTTTAAACATAGATTATCCTTCACACACACATTTTAAGTCTATATCTTGGTCTCTGTAGGATTTAGTAAATTTATATTTCAAATTTCCCACCCGCATGTATGTACAATGTACTTCAGGACATTATTATATCCAAAGAGCTCAACGCCACATGCATTACATGGTAAGAATGCAAAGCAGAAGTAGTTGCTTAAGTAGACATTTATATTTAGAATAGACATGTCCAGATGACATAAGTCCTTTATGTTGGTTTTTGCAATTAGGAATTCATTACAAATGTGACCAAAGATAACATTATTTTAATATCATAACAACTACCTGCAATTAGTTAGGTTGAGGTAACAGTCAGGTTACATAGCATAGTTAGTTAGTTTCTTTGTTGTTCTTATGTAATGTTTATATACATGTCAGATGTCTGCTTTCTTTTCCTTATAGCTTTTATATTCAGCCCTTTGTTTCAGCTGTGGTTGTTTTAAAGTGCTTAATAAATAAAGTTGGCTTTGGTTTTACATAACAACTAAAAAGCCGGATTAAACCGTTTCCACAGTCAACCGTTTCTAATCTCCAATGAATGACATTTTGATGAGCATTTATTGATAGTAGCAACACAGATTTAGTGTTGCTACAAGTCAAATGATCTACATTTGGCTGGTTATTCATTATTATTGACATATTAATAGAATAGGTAAACAAAATCCTTAACTAGACATATGACTGTTAATCATTAAGTGTAATATCATGAGGGCAACTAGCCTTGATCACCTTGGTCACTAGCTGTGAAAAATAAGGCATTAACTACCAAGGAAATCAGCCAAATCTTTCAATAAAAAGCTAACAAGATAGGTTTTAGTTGTAGTTTTGCTTTAAAAAAGACGGATGGTGAAGTTAAAGATACATGCTCTGTGAATCAGAGCTTTACAATGACTCACATGCAGCTTATAGAGTATTAATGCTTTATTTCTGACCCAAATCACATGAAACTATTTTAATAACTGAGTCATTTTAAGCCTAAAGGTCTACAATGTCAATCTGTAATACATGGCGAATTTCGGATGTCTACTGTACACCATATGCAGAGACCAATCCTTTCTAATTCAGAGCAATGGCCGGAAACGATTATGCAATCTGCAAGAATTTAAAGAACACAGAAATTAACATCCGCCCCTCGCATCAGCGAGACGAAACAGAGATATCAGTTATGGGGAGCTAAAACGTCTGGACCTGGATCAGAAGAGGGAAAGAAAGGGGGGGTTAACGTCAAACACAGCACCACAAAACACCAGAACATTCCAGCACAGACTGTAAATACAGCCGAGCAGGAAGCATCAATGTCAGTGGTGAAGCTCTCCAGAAACAAGACCAGAAAACGAAACTTGACGCCCGCAATTCAGGAGAGCACCAACTCCACACATCCGACACACAAAATGCATGATATTCCGTGCACAATAACCGTCGGAGCAGAACCAGCTGATGTGAACTTGTCAAACACATCTTCCTAATGCAGAACCACTTGGACACACAACTGCTGTCAGTTTAAATTACCCATCAAATATCTATAAAGATTAACCCACACGCACTTAACTATTATACTTGTGGCTTCAAAAACCCTTAAAACATTTCACACTGTGCCAGTTTTTATTTTCTTCTGCTTCTGTCTCCCAGTTAGCTTTCTGCGCCTGCGGAGGAGCCACAGATGTGATGGGACTGCCTCTGCTGCTACGGGTTAGCCGTTAGCTCCCAGTGAACACAAATTTAATTTAAAAATAAAAAACTGTTTAAAGCCACTTTGTGCTTAAATATAACTTCAAAATAAAGACCCTGCCATAGTAAATTAATTAATTAAGTATAACTACAGGCAATATTGAATAAATCCATAATAAAAAGCGTCAGACAGAGTTAGCCTAGCAGGCTAGCCTTAGTTAGCGTCTGAGATGCTGAGAGATCCAGAAGAAGCGCTGCTAGCAAGACAAGCTAATCAGTTGCTCCGGTGTACCTTACCAGGTCAAAACAGACAGGAACGCGGGGCAAGATGCATCAATTTCTGGTTTGGTTTTAGTAGCCGACGTCTTGAGAGGCGACAACTTCGACGGAATCAAAGCAGACGATGTAGGAATATCGTCGGGAACATTGCAAAGACACTCGAAATTAATGTGGTTCCCGTTTTTTTTCTTCTTCTTTTAGCTCGGATGCCCGTTTGCAGGTCGTTGCTTAGAGAAACTCGCATACACACACAATCGCGCACACATACACACCCTCAAGGGACGAACCTGCCAAATACTGACCCCGCCCCTCTGACTGTGAACACAACGGGGGACAGCTGCCAAATAATGACCCCGCCTTGCAGACAGGCAGATACGGGGCAAGCGCCAATAATTTTAACGTTTTTGATTGATTATTTGATCGTTTGATCAGTTAATTTATTCATATATGCTCAGGTGAAAAAACCTAAACGACATAAGAGGAGATTTGCTGAACTTACGCTATCCTATGTTACTGAATATATATAATTACAAATACACTGAGAAACATAGTATCACAAGTAAATATACACACACGATACATACTTATATAGAATATAGGTATATAGAATATACATACCTATATATACACAAGTATATTAATCAACGTATTACATCCACATTTTGACTCCTGGTATTATTCTATCCCCTTGGGCTCTAAATATAATTTAACACATAAAGCTCTGGTATCAGACTGACAGAACAACGCAAGACAAACATACTGAATCCTCTCATTAGAAGCACATTCCTCAGGTTTTCATTTATATTTGCAGAAATTGGGGTTTACTTTGTGTGCTTGTCTTCATTTTCTCCCTCTTTTTTGGTGGGTTAAAATGTGCACATCAGTGTTTCACATACACACCACCTATAGAAACCAAAATGTAATGTATGTGTGGATTAAACTGTCATTGGCGATGGTGTACAAACTCCATTTAAATACTCAGTAATAAACTCTCTTCATTGCGCTTAAACGATAAATCAGTTTGTATATATTGCCACCTGGTGGACAGTTGATAGTACATCACTGTGGTTTGAAAGAGTTTTGTCACTTTCACAGTTTACACATTTGCAACCTTTTAATGTGTCTTTTGATTCAGTTTAAAGTTAAATTAACCCAATAAATCAAATGCAAACACAAGCTGCTCTATAGACACTTTATTGCTGTGTTTATTGTTTTACACTCGATGGAACGTCTAGCTGTGTGTTTGGTGGGCCAGTCCAAACACACACCCTCAAAATACTTAGATATATATAAAAAAAGAAATATAACTATGATGCAGTAATACAATAAACATGACACTACATAGGTCTGAAGATGAATTCATATTCACTAACATGTCGGCCGGTCAATGTACAAAATGTTTCATATAAGGTACAAAACAAGAGTAATGCACATTCTTTAGGAAAATGTGATATTTTTGTATATATGCAGATAAATGTGCGCAAATGATCTTTGTTGGCACAAAAACACCCAACAGTCATTTCAATGAAATGTGTAAATGACATCTAAAGACAGAAAAGATGGAGGACAGATCATCAAAGAGGAGACTGTTTTGAATGTGGGCAGTGATTATATTTCTGAGCACTGTTTTTTTCTGCTCAGTTGTTCCCATTTAAAGTTTTATTTATTTGTTTATCAAAATTCCCACACTGGTCTTTGAATGTTCCTGATATAGCATAATTACATATAGCCAATCTTAAAGGACAAGTCTGATAATATTCAGGTTTATCTAATTAAAACACACATACACGCACACACACACACACTAAAAAAAAGAGGCCAAACAGAAAATATGTATCCACCAAATTTCCAAAAACCTAATTTGGGTCATTTCTCTGTGCAGTTTAAATCCACTGCTGTCCAGAAACGATTAAAACGAGCCACATTTACGTATGGATTTATATGCTTTTTATCACGATGAAGGCCGTCATGTCGTTGCTCTTACTCAAGTCATGCACAACTCTGTTAATCTACAAATGAAAACAGTCCTCGTGAAAAACACAGTGGCTGAATAGTAATTGTTAAGTGGCTAAACTGGCCTACAGACTTTCTAGAATATGAAAGTATTTATTTATGATCTATTTTAAAATATTTACATTCTCAAAAGGAATAAATGAACGCCATAAACAGGTTGATGGCTGAAAAATGTGGAGAAATTCTTTGTGTTGGTGCTGCCATGAGGGTTTTTTTTTTCTTTAGATCACTGTTAAACCCAAGTCAGGTCAAATGGTTATAGAGCCAGTTTGAATGATATATTGCTTCTTTACACATTTAGGACAGAGAACTAAAGATGCTCAAACACTCATAGTATATCACAGATAGTTTTGCCCTCTTTGAGTATCTAATCAACTTTTTGCAACAACTCACATAAACAAACGGTGGCACAAATGATTTATTTGAATTGTTTATCACGTGTTGAATCTACGCCCTGAAGGTTAAAAGAGAAAATATTTCACAAAGAGGTTGGTGTGACGTGTGCTTGTTTGACACATGTGTGGAGCACAGGCATGCTGAATGCACACACTCTCACTAACACACACCTTCACGAACACAGTGGCGAATCACCACCGTCAAAGAACAACAGCACACTGATTCTCCTCTACAAATACAATCTAACTTACTTTATCACTGCATTTTAACTACAACTTCCTAACACAGCTAACCAGGTCATACATCCTGTCATTCTGAATACAGAGTTCTGCATTTTGAAAGGAAGGTTTGTCTGTTTCATGATGATCTCTTACACAGTCCTTCCTGTGTGAAATCCTAGAAGGCAAAGCAAAAGAGAAGTCCCTTTAAATAACACCTGAACAAACCTACAACTGTTTGAAGACAGATGGCAGTGTCTCCTCCTCTACTTGGCAAATCTAACTATAGTTGTAAAGACTGGAAATGTAAGTCATGTAACTAGATCGATGGCTGAGTGAAAGAAGCCCACCAGATTATATAGAAACTACAGATTAATGTGTTTGACAGATGTCCGGCAGAAGAGGGAGAAGTACATCTTCACAGGAGGTCAAATCTTGTACTTCGCAAAACAGCCCTGGTGATGTTGTCAGCTTTTTTTGTCTCACTTGATCCGTGTGCTCTGGGCAGCTAAGGTGTTAGGCTTCGTACACCCTGCGGAGGGAATGAAAAAAGGAAAGCTCACGTTAATTTCAAGAGTGGAGACTGAGTTACAGGATGATTCAGCTCCACTTTATAAACTCTGAGTCCTTCTGTAAACCTTCTTTTATACAAAGTACTTATCTCTAACCCTGAAATCTCCCCAGAGATTTTAAGGATGTTAAAAAAAAGGAAACAAAGAAAATTACAAAAACTTTGTCCTCAGCTTATAGTCAGTCATAACGAAGGATGGTATATGTGTTTGTGTGTTAGGAGGTCAAGGTTTATCATGCAGTCATAAAGTAGGTGCTTCAGTTTGTATCTTACTAAACTGGCATAGAGTTTTTCTTGTGAATTTCAGAGGTGATGGGAGGAAGGTGTTTTCAGCTGCTTCACATCTTTATGCAGAGCCAACCAGCCGTGAGCAGCAGAGTGGTTTTCATCCCCCCAAAAAAATATTTTCTAACATTTTCGAACTATTTCTTTAACATGAAATAATTCTCGATTACACTTGTACATCTGATAAGCATAAATAGGTTGTTTTACACATTTCATACTAACCACAAAGGCTTTTATTCACTATTTTGTGCTTAGCAAACCACATATGATTAAATACTGGTAAATATTTATGCACAGTCTCATCAGGCACAGTTGATAATCCACGTTCATTTCCACAACTAAACTCTAACATACCCAAAATCTTAAAATGCAGCTGCACTACAAATAAATCGCCCATAATGCCTTAGCTCATTACCTGTGCTTGTCCTTCCAAATGCGGAACCATTTGACCAAATTCTTAGTGCTCTGCAGTTTGGGATGGAGACAGTACTCCTGCCCCTTGAACCGAGACACATTCTCCATCGTCACACTGAGGGGAGAAGCAGACAAGAAAAAAAGACATCAAAAATGGACTTTATGGTGGTCAGATTTTAGCTTTGGTTGTCCTGGACACTGCTGTGTGTGTGTGCCTAAGAGCAGAATATTTCAGTCAAAAGTAAAAATTGAATGTGTCCAAATCTCTGTTAAACTACAAGAAGTCAGCAAGAATGGCCTTAAATCTTCCAAACTGTCCTTATGGCACACGGATATTCACAGAAGTTCTACAAAACACAGAGCAGAGGGCCTAAAAGTCGAACTTTCACCCACAACACCCTGTAAGTGCAGCCTGACTGCTGCCATGCAGTATAATGAAATGGTTGGTGAAGAAAATACAATGACAATGCCATGATTTTGATGAGTTGACAAAAAGAAGATCAGCTACAAGAGGCACCACTTCAATGAAGCTGAATAGAGGAAAAACACTTTTTCAGCCCACATAAAAGTCAGTCAAAGTCCTCTGAATGGAGATTGGCAGGTTGTAGCACAGTTGACATGTTTTTGCCCCAAACTTGAGCTGCTATTCTTCACTGCTGCTGATAAAACTCCCACAGTTAAATGCCTCCACAATTCAAATGACCAGCTCGCACAGCTTGGTCAACCTTTCGGCTAAAAGGCAATATTATGGATCTGCCACTAAAAAATGTGACATGTAAGCTCGCTGAATCAAACGGTGTGTCTGCAACTCTCTGTTTGAGGTAACGATGAAGACAGTCTGCCTGCATGTGGCTTATTCAGACCAAATAAGAGAATGTGGTGGAAAAAAGAGGGGCGCCTCTCCATCTAAAGACACACTCAAAGCCTCAGCAGACCATGAATGCTAAAAGAGTGGAAGAGAAAAGACATGATTCTTGCAGTCAATTGCTATAATGATTCAATTAAAGAGTCCCGCATATATTTTCCTGCCCATTCATTTGCCACTTTGTTTGGCCTTAAATGCTTCAGTTGGATAACTGTGTGTGCTTTGTTATGGAAGAACTGTGCTCTTAAAGTGTGTACGGGTAAGAACATCACACCGTCTGTGTTTGCATGCATGCTAATTGACTCATATCTGCAAGGCTGCTCAGCAGGGATGAAGTTTAACCTCGTTACTGTGTTAATCTGAGCTTTGCTTCCTGCTCATTATCATTCACCTGGGCGGCTGAAGCCACTGGCTCTAAAAATCATGAGTGATGAGAACAAAAGAGGGGTGACAATCACATAAAAGAGAAGGAAGATGATGAAGTGTAAAAGAATGAAGTGTAAAAGATTGAAGATGAAAGAGTAAATAGAGAAAACAAGGAGAAATGAGGAAGAACAGGGACATTTGGGGCTCCCTGTTGTGTGCATTTGTGCTTTGGAGTTGCCGCTCAGAATGCCAAACTGAGAGCCGTGAGCTAAACATCCAGAGAGGAGGCTCTCATACTCATTTCTCTCCCGCTCTCATTCTTTCCATGGCTTTCCGGAGCCCGCTGGGGCTCATTTTTCATTGGACTCTAGCGGCTGGTGGCCCCCATCTCATGCTAATAGAGAACCCTTGAGTGATGGCCGTGTGGCAGGTAGCACACACACAGAAATGACCCTGTGAGTGGGATAATGCTTCTTTAAATTCAGACTCACTAGATTGCCTTCACTTAAACACACATCACACTGTCTCATAGCCGTGGACATATATAATAATTAACACGCGCAGATTAAACAGGGATTGTTCCTATTTACTTTTTACTTTTTAAGAGTGTTACGTTTGAACTACTTTTGTTTACAGATCCTCTGTTACTTTATGTATTTGACACATTAAAAATGGTTTCTTGCCTACTTACTGCCACAGTACTCTTTTGGTAAGAGGATAATATCATCTTTCAGTATGCTTGTTTTTTGCCAATTTTCACTTTAAAGTTTTCTCTTGCTCAGTAACCTTAGCAAATCCATCTTACTTTTCAACTCTATAATAAACATTTATAAACAGATTTAAACATCAGTTTGGATATTCCATCGTTGCTAAATGGACACACGTCCCTTTAAACTGTTCCCTGCTGTCGCCCACATTGAGTTGTTTGTGTGATTGGGATTTGGCAGCAGGTGGCAGCAGAGTTTGCGCCTCCACACTAAACTGACTTCCCGGAGGCCAACATAACATTTTCATTTGTCGAGCCTCCGTGTAGCTTTGACACTAAACTTCAAACACATTCCTCACAGAAATCAAAGCCCACATTTCTAACTCATGTGATGTTTGATTCCCAGCACTTGAACTCAAAGATTAAATAGCACATATTGCATTTAGGAATATTTATTCATCTAGGTTTAGAGTGTGTCTCTGTACGCCACAGGTAACTACAAGTCAGTGTGGAGATCTTGTTCTGAGCAAGGAAGCTCATGCTTCCTTTTGCACCACTCGTACTGAGAATAATGGCTCTCTTTGTGCCTGAGCTGTGATTTAATGGGTTAAAGTTCAGATGCCAGAGGGGCTGTGGGTGGATGGATAAAATTGACAGTTTGTTATTCAAGGTAAGACCTTTGAGTCGAGCCACAACCTACCAAGAAAGTAACGATCTTACATGTCAAGAAGACACATATGAAAAGATAACTGATGATTATCTAAAGTCTGCTGTCTACTCACTTGAATCATCTGGAAAGTTCTGGAAGTCTGTGCTTCCCTCCTTCCAAACTCTCCAGCCTTTATTGCCCCACCTTCTGGGGGTGGGCCATGGATAAATCCTCGTCACACTGTAACCTGTTCTTAGGGCTCTCTCAGCACAGACGACTGTGTTTTTACAGTTTCCAAATGTCTTAACTGTAATTAAGTGTGCTGATCATCTGCTGACTTGTATTCACACCAAGAGGCGGGAAGACATGAGAACAGGAAGGAGGCAAAAGAAGAAAAGATGAAAATAAAAAAAAGCAAACAAGCAGAGAACAGAATTACGGGGAAAGGAACGAAGGAAAAGATGGGAAACAGTCAAAAATAATAGGCAAAAAATACAGCACAGACAGATAGAAGAAGGTAGCAGAAATGAGATGTGAAGAGCAGCAGACCGATAAAGAATGAAAGTACAACTCACAATATCATCTTTTCTTGGCAGTAGGGGTGTTTGGGTTTGATCTCCAGCTTCTGTACATCCTTGTATCGGATCTTGGGTCCTTTTCTGGTGCACCTGCACTTGTATGCTGCCAAGAAATTTGACACACCCGTGAAAACGAGTTCTGTGCCTGTCAGTCAATGTATTTTCTCTAAACTGTGATGTAATGCAGGAGATTAAAAGTAGAGGAAAACAATCATCTGTAGACCATCTCACAATGACTTCTAGCCACAAATCACAGTGATGTCACACTGACATTACACATCAAATTCCCAGCTGTTGAAATTTCACGTCAAATCATATTTAAAGCATGTCTGAAAAGTAGCATTACTATGGTTAGAACCCTTCACAATCTTAGCAGTGCCAAAATGATTCACGATCATGATTCTTGTGATGCAGGAGAACACAAGGCTTAAACGTCTTTAACAACTGCACAGAACTCACTTTTCATGGCTCTTTTCTATAAGACATTTCGTTTGGAAGAAGCACTGCAATGTGCTGCTACATGTTGTCACATTTCTAAAGTTACCAATACATTTATTGGGGTCCAGCTTTCGGGTTCTCTATGCTGCTGAATAAACAGGCAGGGGAAATTACTTTTGCTGGGCTGTATATTTGAGATGACCCAGATAGCCCAAGGTTTTCTCCATCCATCAATTGCTATCTACGCTGACCTCCATCCCCTAAATCTGTCACAAGCTCCACAGTGGAGCCAACAGAGAGCAGAGACACACTCGACAACAAAGGCCAATAAAACAGGGGAAGCACAGAAGTTAATACTTGGTGGAGGGGACCAGCTCTGACACTTCACAGACAAACCAGAGGAGATTCACGGTTACACTTATCGAAAACAAAGTGGTTCTGTGCCTCTGTTTATACATTCTAAACATCAACCATCTTAGAAAACCAACGTGGTTAAAAGTCATCAGTTTTATAGCCCTAAATGACAAAGGATTGAGTGCCAGATATATATTGTTTTAGGGTATTTAGAGTATTAGGCTCCCTTTCTGTCAAAAATTATGTTAATATATGAACATTTTCAACAAAATAGAGGAAACAAATCATTACAATACTACTAGGTGTACAGTTTTGAGTGAAAATCATTGACATATTGGAATACAATTAAATTATTTCAGCAACATTTACTGGCTTAACTTGTCTCGTAAGACACAATGAGTTTCAGTGTTGAGAGTTGCCAATTTAAAGCACTTTATGGGATCTGACCTTTACAGAGTGGCTGCATTCATCAAAACAGTTTAGGTTCAAATGAAAGATGTTTACAGATACAATATGGTTATAAACAAGGAGCATGCAGCAGGGTTTGGTATAAATCATTATTTATATAATCATTATTTATTTATACATTAGCTTCTGCTGAGGATTTGGAGGATCTTTCCCATCAACTCCACTCTAATTTCATGCAAACTCTAGAGAGGAAGATTTAGTTTTAGACTTTTAGTCCTCAATCTTTCCCTTCACCACCACACATTCACACAAACAGGGCATGAAACCAGCCCACGCAGCCTTCACCTATTGTCTGTTATCCAGTTACATCACCATAGCTTAATTGCAAAACTGCCGTTTTCAAAAATAAAAAGGAACAATTATAAAACCAAAAGGCGTTTAGGTTTACCTTCTGCACTCAGGAAGTATAAGGACACCACTAACAAAAGCAGTACCACTGTGCACCGATGCATGTCTTCACAGGTAGGCTAAAAAAAATCTGTTTTGTAAAAGAAGTCCCTAAAAATCCGTGTGTTATAAAAGTATAACGGGAAGTAGATCAAATCCACTTGCAGTGATAACAGACTGGCAGAGGTAAGTGAGGTGAGGGTTTTCTGCTTTTGGAGTCCCCTTGGATCGCTGTTTTTGCAACTCCGTCTGTGCGTCCTGAGCGCTTGGATGAATCTCCGTCGATTGGGTCTCTCTCTGTCTCTGCCGCTTCCAAAAGGGAGGCAGGCAGCCTTTAAAAAGCTGCCTGCTGCCCCCTGCTCATTAAAATGCACGGCCAGGCAGCGAATCAAACACTTGTGGCCTGCGAGAGAGAAGTGGAGGACAACGAGAGGGAGGACGAGAAGAAAAACCCCACATAATTTACACTTTGTTCACCAAAACGAGGGTGGGACGAGATCTGTTTCGGTCGTTTTATGATATTATCCTGTCAGATTTCAGACGGACACAAAATTACGGCACAACGAAAAGGTTTAGCCAACTCCTGTATTTTAAAACTTAGAAAAGAAAAGAGAATGTTTTGTGAATTCTGTTTCCACAGTTTTCTTCCAGAGAAAAGTGAAATCCTTGGCCATTATTCATCACATTTCTCAGGACAGTAAAAGCACAAGCGACAGATACTGGTGCATTTATTGACTTATGTTATGTGTTTATGTTCTGAATAGTAATCGGTTGAAAAGAAAGTGAAGCTTTAAAATTTGATTTTTGTTGCTCGACATTGTCAGGAATACATTTGTGCTCAGAGAAAGTTCTGGTTATCGGTTTACAATTCCTCTCCAAACCAGAGCGCCGGTATCCATGGAAACTAAAGACCGTTGTTGTTTCCTGGCTAACATTTTAGCTAACTCTAAAAAGACGAATTTTGGACCATTACATTTTAAAAAAACATAGTTTTTTGTTTTGTTTTGTTTTAAAAAAAATGCCCCATAAAAGCTAAAGGCAAGAAATATTCCCTATTAAATTAGACATTATAATATTTAAAAACTGCACAATATCACAAAATAGAGTATAAATGTGAACAAAACAAATGTGTTAAAAAATGGTCATGATTGGTTGACCCTTGAACTCATGTAAAATGCTTCAGTTAGATTAGAATAAAAAGAAAATAGCATCCAAGTAGGTAGTTAAGAGAGGCAGGGTACACCATGGACATGTCACCAGCCCATCACAGAGACAAACAACTCAATGACAAAAGTTTCTCTCAAGCCAAACAGTTCACACTCACTCCTAGGGTAAATTTAGTTTTACCCCGATTAACCTGAAGTTGTTAGGCAGTGGAAGGCAGCCACTTTCTGCACTTCCTTTAACACTTTCTAAGTAAAGTCTTAGAAAGTCTTTCTTTAATTAAATGAATTAGATATTAAAGTTGGTGACTGCTTCATTCATTACGTGTCCAGTAAAACACATTTATGTGGATTTTTTCCTCCGGTGTCCATTCACAAAGCTGCATTTTGGTCCTTAATAGTACCAAACACAAAGTTTGAAGACACTTAACATGTGAGGAGCATATATTTGAGTGTCTGATGTCATAACCAACTCAAAAACAAATTTTGTTTTGGGTTATTTTTCACTAACTGATTTTCAGTTAAAATGTATCTCATTCTACAAGGTTACACAGTATCCTTCCTCTATATGGCTGCCTAACTTCAGTATCAGATGAAACCTATAAATAAATAAAATAATTAGCTAATAAATGAGCTAATAATACTCCATCAGTACTTTATATAATGCTTTACATCATGACAAGGAAATCGGTCTTATAATTAGCAGTTTTTTTCTTATTTTAACTGTCAGCTGATAGACATTCATTTTCCACATTTGTCAGTGAATGCATCATTGGTGCACTGTTGTACAATAATAACATGCTCCAAGGGTTATTAAGTACTACAGATATCAAAAGAGGCAGACCCTGTGGAAAAGAGTGGTGGAGTGCAGTCAACCCGTAAAATGATCTGCTTTGATAAAAGTGTAAATTAATGTAGGTTTTATTCCTAACTTACGTACAATATTGAACGTTTTCCGAACAGTCCTTGACAGTCCTATTCACATCAGTGATTGGTTACAGTTATCTGAAATGGTACTCAGATATAGCATAACTGGACTCCTGTGAGTTTGAATTTGGATTCTAGCTGTCATGTACTCTATTGCATAAAGTTGTTTCAGTCTATAGATCCATTGGGCTTGAAGAAAGTAGCTTTCTTCCAGTTCATAGTTCTGCTTTTCCAAGCAAAGTAACAGTATGTGAAGCATATATCTTTGGTCTCTTTCTATACGTTCCTATACGTTTCTACGTTTTTTGTACTTGAGGTAGTACCTCAAGTACAAAAAACATTGGATCCAAAGGAATGACAGTGCCCAGTGTCTCCCATTTTATATCACACATTCACAGACATGTGAATGATCTCCTGTCTTGCCACAATTCCTCCAGCACAGGGGTGACATTGAGTTTTTATAAAGTGATGAGATAGTTAATGAAGCTAATTTTAATCTTTCAATCAAATTCAAACTGCAGTAGATACCTTGATGGCTATTCATGCACACGTCCTCCCAGGTCCTGTCCCTTAATTCAAGCTCCCACTTTTAATTTGTACTGAGGGTGTTTTCTGCCATGCCAGTTATTAGCATCCGGTAAATATATGAGTGGTTCTTGGTCGGTAGATGTTTTTCCATTATCATAATGAAATATTGACTTTAAACAGATCCTTGGAGTGATTGTGAGTGTGGATGGTTGTTTTCCTTGTTTGTCTCTGTGAGGCCGTGTGATGCACTGGTGACCTGTCCAGGTTGTACCCTGCCTCTTGCCCAATGACAGCTGGGATAGGCTCTAGCCTGAGTTGGATTAAGCGGGTATAGAAAATGAGTGAATGATAAAATATTGTTACACACCCATTGGGTCTCTTTTTAACTTCTGTCGGTTTACCAGGGGACTCAGGACACAGATGCAGGGTCGTGTGGGTTCCAAAGGTTTTATTATTTAAAGGCAGCACACAGAGCACAGGGCGATCTCCTGGCAGCGCAAAAGAAAAAGGCTAAGAAAAACCTAAGCGCTCTCCTCTGTAACTAAGCGGAGGAAGAGCGCAGCTATGAAAGGTACAAACATAAAACTCTCCAACTGGGAGGAAAACAAAAAGCTATGAATGCTTAACAAAACAATGTCACACTCTCCTAACGAGGCGGAGTAAAACAAAAGATGCACTCTGACCAAACAGAGGCTCTATAACGATAAACTTGAAACTCTCCTTTAACGGAGGCGTCTATGAAAAGTTACAACAAAAATCACTCCTTGAAAACGGAGCAAAAACAAAGCTATGAAACTTACCGTGTTAGAATAAATAAACTAAGGCTATGGACAAGAATAATCTATAAAACAAGATAGCACTGCAGGAGGATCGCTCATTGCAGGCTCGTGGAAACTATGGCTCAAGGAACTAGACAAGGGGCTGGTAATGATGCTCATGTGTTGAGACAACATACTGGCACAAGACAAGGGAAACACAGACTATTTGAACACATGAGGGACCAAGGGGAACAGGTAGAAACACTTGGGAATCAGGGAAGACAATGAGACGCTTGACACGGGAGGAAGGGCAAGATAACTGAAACGAGAGGAAAAGGTCAGTGCTTTCAAAATAAAACAGGAAATGACGAGACAAGACATGGAACAGAACATAAACTGTGACAACTTCTCCCATTCTACATGGCTCTGGATATAATGCTTTATTTGTAAATAACAAAAGACATTGGTTTTGGGGTAGTTGAAACTGGTTTAATAGTTGGTTGAACGGTTTTAATCCATTACCTTTTGATTGATTATGTTTAGGCTTTCAGCTTGCCTCACTTTAAATCCACTATCCCACATTGATGGTTGGAGGTCTAAGTTGCTAGGAACTGGCATGGCACATGACAGAAAGGGTGTTCCACCAGTTTTACAGACATACAGACCATACAGACAGGGTATGTCTAATCCACGTATTCTTTATTTTAAGTTTACTCCAAAGTTCTTCGCTCAAGAAATGTAATCTGATAGACTAATCCCTTGCATTTATTTCTGCTCTATTTTAACCCAACCTGTCTCATGGTCACTGTTAATCCACTGTGATGTAGCTGAGAGCTGAGCTGCCCAGTAATAATATTTCAGATTTGGGAGAGACAAACCTCCCTTCTCCATTGGTGAGTATAGTATTCAGAGTCTTACTCTAGGTATTAATGTTATTTTGATCAAAGCATGTCATAGACATTTCATTAAGACCTCAGGAAACTGTGTCATAATATGTGTTCTTTAACATTGTGGAATTTTAAGCTCTGCTCTTTTCTCTGCATATGAAAAAATGCAGTCAATGCAGCTATTGTATCTGGGGATGCCATCAGGCTGAACCTTTGGCCTGTAAAAGATAGCCCTGAGAAGGGGGTCTGACCCCTCCCACCTGGGATGCCCTCGCCACAGGATTGAACAGCATTCATCACCATCCTGCATCATGAGGGATTTGTCTGTGTGTGTTCACTCTGCTCTCTTGCTGCGTGTATTTGTGTTCACCTCATGGCCCAGAACACTGATGCAATCAGCTCGTTTCGTCACTCAAACCAGCGGCCCTGACATGTCTGCCTTTCTGCATTACCGACCTTTGAGTGCGTGTGTTTCTTCAACGGTCACATGTCTAAATTTGAAGGTGCGTGTCTACATGACCACGAGCATGTACATCGTTGAAAAATTACATGGGTGCACAACCTGAAAAAGTGTTTTTGATCTTGTGATAAAAAACATCAGTGAGCTGTCTGTTCCAGTCTTCAGCTGAAATGACTGATAATCAGTCGGACATCCGTTGTCTTCATCCATTAGATCAGCTTAGCTTTGCTGAATACAGGAAATAGAAACTGAGGGTAGCAGCTAAATAAACAGAGAATATCAGCCAAAACAAATTAGCCTTGAATAGTTGATGAAATTGACCTCCTACATCAGTTAAAGATGGTTGATATCTTTTATGCTCACCGATGGTTATGATCTAATCTCAACAGTGTGTTCATTTCTTTATACATAAACAGATAAACACAGGTGGCTTTATAAATAAAGAGCAACATTTTTAACAATTGCTACGTAGAGGTTGGTGCCATCTTCTCATTCAAATAATCATTTATGAAATCTAGAGAGTTCTAAAGTAGCTGTTCTCAATTTTGTCTTCTGTTTGACAAAATTTAACTGCACATTAGAGGAACTCATGTGCTCCACTTTGTGCTATCATACTATCTGTTGTTAGGTTAAATGCACAATGTGGCAGTGGCAATGTGGTTTATCAAAATTTCAGCCGCATGGTCCATCATTGGGTGTACCACTTAGTTTTAGACTAGAAATTTCCTAAATGTATAAAATACATTAAATGAATACTTTTGACTTGACACAAATATTCATGGTGTCCAGATGATGAATCCTAATGATCGTAGGGGTCGTAGCATTACCTCTGGCAGCACCAAGAGGGCAAAGTTTAATGTTATTCTGTAAAGCTGCATTACTCTTATTAGAAAAACTGGCACAGACAATGCTCAAACATTTTTGTTTAGACGTTTTGTTTACTGCCTCTGTAATGTTGGATAGATATCTTTTAGAATTCATGCAAAACTGATGACACTGACTTCAGTGTTTACTGAACGTGGTCCTCATGTTCATAAGCAACTCTTGTGTGTTTCTGTTTGAGGCCTCTCTGGATCACAACAAAAAACTTTGTAGTTCTGACAACAGTTTTCATGTCTTTCTCAGCAGAATATCATGACAACATTAATAGGTAATACTGCAGACTATTGTTGTTTCAGTTGCTCTGTAGGATGTTTTAACATTTCGTATTACTTATTACAAAGCTACTGTGCCCCCAATGTTAAATATTCAGTTGTTTTAGTTGGAAGTCTTTATTCAATTGGAACAATTAATACGCTGTATTGTTGTTTTTATCAAGTATTAAATAAGTGGCAGGAGAAAAACTCATCATCCGGTGTTCTTTAGACACCCAGAAATGAGCTTAAAATGCAGTAACCGAAATGTATTTAAAAATTGATTCCACAGATTTAAGACCAATTGATATAATAAAAAAATGACAGCAGCACAAAAACTGAAATTAACCAAATTTGACATACATCTATCCATCTAGTTACTATACCTGTTTAATCCAATGTAGGATCAGTAGGGGGCTGGAGCCTATTCCAGCTGCCACTGGGTGAGAGGAAGGGTACTCCCTGGACTGATCACCAGCCCATCACAGGGTTATAATTTAACAATGAAAGTAAATGTGATAAAAAACATTGGAAATCCCTTTGATTTCTGACCCCAAATGAAGCGACCACAAAAATTCAATGTGTCTTCACTAAACTGGGTTCTCTAAGATATCAATTTGTCTAATTTAATCTAAAAAAAGAAAAAGATGTCTGCCTGTGGTAGCATCATGAATGCCTTTTTTGGCAGTAAAAACTTAATACATTTACAGGATAGAAAGATTTTCCATCACACCATCAAGTAGGACAGCTGTTTTGAGAAAACTTCATGCATCTTTGTCCCAAAGAGAAGGACCACATCTGGTTACATGGAGCTGGACCGCACGCCAGATTGTGGACTTCATTTGTCTCGATGAGCTGACTGGCTATGTGTCTAATGGCTGTCATTGGGCTCGGCAGCAGTACAAGCGCAGACTTAAAGTAATTTACAGGAAAAAAAACGTAAAGTTCACTCCAATGTCAGGAAAGGTGCGTTCAGACTGGTTTGTGGTAATAGATGGTAAAAGATGGAGAGAAAGTGGCAGAGAGGTATTGGGAAACAAACAGCACACAAAAACCTTTTGGGTTGATTGTATCTGACAGCTCATCAGCTTTAAAACATGAAAACATGTTTCCAAAATTAAACTGTAATTGTTATTGTGGAAATTTCCTGAGTCTGCTCAGAGGTTTACAAACATGCTGGAGGTGGCATTTCTGTCACTGCTACTGATTTTGTTTCATTTTGATAGTGCTGGTCTGCGTTCCATAACGGCCCAAAATATATAGCACAATCATTTTTTTAATCAAAATTTTAAAAGTTAAAAAACTTTATAATCTGCACCATACTATGTGACTATGTTTTTAAGATAAGTTATACAACCTACATTTTTAAGACTGAACAATAAAATGACCACCTGCTTTCCGTAAACTAGTTTAGTTCTCTGGCAAAGGATTCCTCTACAAGTGAGGACAGAAAGATATTCCCATGAAAAACAGATTTCCTCTGTCTGAGGACTCAAAGCTCAGGAGGTAAACACATTATCATCACAGTCATGTTATTACTGTGTGTCTTTTGAGGAAATCACAGCTGGTTCTCTGTGATGGTAGCTTGTGTTTGACATCAGTAAGTGTGAGAAGGAGATTAAATCAAACTTAAAAAACTGTCAGATTTAGTTCAGATCAAAACCTTTGTTAAAGGACTTTGAAAGAATCATTGAAACCTTGTTGTGTGAACATCTAAATTAAAACTCCTGTCAAGTCTAGTCAAATTTATTTATGAAGCACAAGTAGAAAAAAACAAACAAGTGATGTACATTAAAAAGCAATTAAGGCATCGCAAAAACTGACATATAAGACAGAAACTTTATTGGAAATTAAAAGGAATAAATCAACTTACATATGGAATTAAAATACGAGAAATTGAAAGTGTTTTTTAAGACAAGACTAAATCTGAAGTGTTGGTTCCATAATTTGGGGTTTACAACTGCAAAGGCCTGGTCTCCTCTAACAACTAAAAGCAGCTGATCAGAAGAGCTGAGTGACCAAGATGGCACATATGGTTGTAAGAGGTCAAACAGTTAAAAATGAACTAGCCCATTAAGTGCCTTTAAAGTCAACAACGAAACCTTGAAATGAATCCTAAAACGTAGTAAAGAGAAGCAAGTGCTGAACAGATGTTCGAGTTAACAGATGAGCTGCGGCATTCTGCACCAACTGCAGCCTTGAAATGGAGGCCTGGCTGACGCCAGCATACAGAGCATTACAATCAATAAATGATGAAAAAGGTTGGACTTTAGATAACATCCTCAGATTAAAGAAACTATTTTTGATCACTGAGTATATCAAGTGTAAAATATCAGAGATTTGATTCTAAGAAAGTTTCTTTACTCATAGGATTTCCTATAGATTGTAATATATCACTTGGCCAATTAACTCCAGGCTCTCGACATCTGCAGTCACTGGGGTATGACCATACTCCTGGATCAGATATGGTCAGACAGGTAGGTAGGTAACTGCATTAAGCAATGGTGCAGGCATGTACGGACGCTGCACACAGATACAGGGGAAGTAGTTTCAGGTAAAAATGGGCTCTAAAGCAGTGGCAGTGGTTTGCTGTTTCTCTGCAATTGACTATGAATCCATGAATAAATCATAGGAAAGACCACAATATTTCAGTGTTGTTGACTCCCTGGGCACTAAAGTTTTTTGTGAGTCTAAGTTGTGTAACAGAGCTTCCAGCAGAAGGGCACAAAGGTATGCAGAAAGGTTTGTAGCACGACAGGCAGGTGTGTGGGGATAACTCCTAACAGCTGACTTGAGGTGGAGTTGAGGGCAGGGCCAACTGCCCCGGGCAGAGATGTAATTGCAGTTGAAGTTGTCATGTTCTCCTCACATTCCTTTCATGAGTTTAAAGCCAGCAGGGTTTATAATAATAGCAGGTTTTGGATTTTTTATTTATTTTTCTCTCTCTGATCTTTAGGTTACATTCACGTCACTTCTCATAAACCATTTAGGTAATGAGAGGAGTCCACCCACTTATGTTTCTCCCGTTACGTGCATCACGTTCACAAATGAGCTGCATGTCAATTTCAATTTTCTTAGAAAGGCAAAGACATGACCTGCCCATCTTTGCCTTTCACTTCAAAGTACTAGTTGCCTTGTTTTTGATGGGCTGGTTAAATTCATACGTGAAATTTAGGGGTCTCATTTTGTACTGATGCTCACTCGGGAGACAGGACACAGATGTCAGTGTTCAAATACCACTCGTCCATTTTGGGGTCAACTAAATATGGCAGTCATATGTTTATCTTCTGCTGGATGAGCTGCTAATAAAATCAGTCAGAAATTAAGAACATACCCACCTCTCAAAACATCATTCTACTGATGACAGTCTTGATTATTTTATTATATTTCCAATCTTGAAATGACAACATGACCCAAATTATTAGGACTGTTTTTTGGTTTTACCTCTGTACTGTTCTGCCAACACTGACTGTAATCATTAAAATGTTGTTTCATATTGAGCATGTTCTATAAGTGAGGTCAATAATGCTAACTAGCCGTCAATTAGTTATTTATCCATGTGACATCTCAAACTTATCACAAACTTGCCTCTGCCTTTTCTTTCTTCTATTCCAGAAATCCAGATATATTTCCAGCTCTGTTAGGGTGTATAAGCATTATTTTAATTGAAATTTTCTTCTGTTTTGTTCCTGTTTGTGTTTACTTGTCGTTTTTATTCACATATCTTCTGTGATAGACTGTTCAGATTTTCTAGGGTTTTCAGTTTCATCTGCTCTCATTTCAACGTCCTCAGACTTTTACCTTGTTTTTACTTTCCCGGGTATCTGGTCATGGTTTCTTAATTAACACAAGCACCCTTCATTTGTCAGTAGGTCCCACTGATTTCACTTTGTTTTGTGCCATATCCTCATCTTGCTTAGTTGAGTGCTCCCCGCCTGTCCTCACGCTCGGTTTGGATTTACTTTCATGCCAAATCTTTTGTTTTTATTCAGTTTTTTTTGTAAGTTGGTGCACTCCGAATTTATGTACACTGCTTTCCTGCGGTGCCTCTTGTTTAATTGAATAAAATGTATTATTTTTCTTAATCCTTCCTGCCTTCAGAGCCTCATCTGCTTTTGGGTCCTCACCACTACTGCTTTGTGACTATCTCTGGATTAACATACTTCTAAATTTAGTTGCCTCAGGTGGCACCAAGTGAACAGAGTGTCCAGTAACAGGACTGTTGACTTGATTACTGCCACTGGCTAATGCCTTGCATTCAGCTCCAAAGTTACTAACATGGGTGAGAAGAACAAGCTATTGTAAGTGCAGCCCATCTAAAATGGATTTACAAGGGAAAAGTTTCATAAATTCAAAAGATTCTATGGACAGTAAACTGCTTTTCAGAGTGGGAGAGCATGTGTAAAGGTGGGTATGCAGAAGAAAAGATTCCTACTTGCAGTTCGGTATATCTGTGTCACTTAGCACATAAACAGAGAGACCATTAGAGCTGAGCAAAGAGGACCACTGTTTATCTTTTGAGGTATGTGAGAGTAAATTTGTTGCCTCAAACCACAAAGCTGAAGATACATGACAGCTCAGAAAAATAATTTTAAACTTTGTTGGAGACAGACACAAAACAGATATGAACCAGAATACTGAAACGAAAAGCAGAATTGAAAGAATATGCGATCAATCATCCGTCAAACAAGAATGAACTTGTAAATATGTACGAGGTCCCCAATGACAGGGATGTTAAGTCAGAGGGAAAAACCAAGCAAGCACTCGTGTATGTGCTCCAAATGTGATAAAATTCAGCATGAAAGCAACATATGCTGTTCCCAGGACATGTCCTATTTTGAGGTATTTCATGACACTGATCCTGGCTTATGTTGATGTTATATAATTTCTTATTTAAACATCACATCACATCAACAAGGCCATTTCTAAAAACTCATTGCTAAATCCACTCACAACTAGGTTACACGGGCCACAGCTGACAGCGCACTGAAATTAAGAGTATAGCTAAGAGTCCAACATTTAATTTAAGCAAGGGAGGGTAAAGAGGAGGAAAATAAAAACAGGATTAAAAAGGGAGATGTGGGTATGTGCCATGCAAAAATGCTGGATCATTTTGTGTGATTTGTTTCCATCCTGCATCTCCAGATGTCTGATTTGTAAGAAATGAACAAATTAGATATATCATCAGGTAGAAAAAGAAAAAAACCGCACAAGAGTCAATCTGAGTCCTGAGTCCGACACTTCATATGACTTTAACTACCAGACAGAAAATGTTCACGTCATGACCTGTAAAGGGTCATCAGCTGCAAACTACATGCCTTTGAGAGGTTGTACGTAAACATGTCGTGGAGTGGGTTAACTTGTCAGAGGTAGCTTGAAAACTAAAAGCATCTTGTTTGGGACAATTTCAGAGAAATATCATGAGGACACATTAGGATTTATTCTGTGGTGACCATGAATCCTCTCATGAATTTCATGGAAAATGCAGAAATTAGTCTTAAACATATCCTTCTCAAAGACCAGGGCCTCACTGTTTCCTGTGTGGCCTGCAGTTCTGTATACATGTATGAGTCATACATAAACTCATGCAAACACACAAACAAATGCAGTCACAACACATAAAGAAGTCAATGATTCAAGTACTTCTCAGTCATCTTTTGGCTTGCTGCTGGTTTGGGATTAGAATGGGCTTGATAGTTTCCAGCTTTCTGTCAGAAATGTTAAACTTTCCAGACTCCAAGAGAAAAACAAGGTTTATATTGAGCTGATTTGTAGATGACGAGTAATATTTCATAAGATTAACAGAATTGCACCCCTGTGAACGAAACTGACCTGAATCTGTAGCTCTTCAGCTTGAACTATAAAACATTCACAATTAATTTAAACTTAGTTGAAAACCACTCAAGAAACTATCGGTAAAAATAAAGAAATGTGTTCATGCCCTGGCAGGTTAGAACCATTTCTGTGTCATAATGTGGAAGTACCAAATATTCTTTCTATTTGTGTTTTCATTGCTGCTACTGAGCAGTGTTAAGTTTTTTTTAAGTTTTTTTATTAGTTTTAGTCCAATGACCTTGAAAATTAGACGTAAAAGCTTGGAACTCAAAAGGTTTTGAAAATAATACAAAATGAAAAGGACATTACATAGAATATATTTTTAGATATTCATTTGGAAAAAAAAAAGAAAAATCTATATAATGCAATACAATGGCAAATCACCCTCCATGATTGTCAATCAGACTTTGAGGACGTGCTCTCAGATTTTCGAGCTCTTCTGTTATAAATAAATAAAATAAATATAGAAATATAGAAAATAAATGTTGTTTTCTTCAAGGTCTTCATTACTGCCTAAACAACTCTGAAAACTCTTGTGTCTCGAGCATGCCCCGCCTCTTGACCAAAGGCAATGGATAGACTTCCAGGAAACCTTTTTGATGGTTATACAGAAATACTGTCTGGTTCTCAGTCTCAAAGCGACTAATGGACCAATCAGTGAAATATGTTCACTCAACCTTAAAATCTAACATGGATCAGCGTATTTTTTTTCTTTTTCTTTTTCAGGACTTCGTGTTCTCTCTCTCTGAGGGTCGCTCCTCGTTGCCAAGTTGAGATGGAATGTTTCAGCGAACAGATGCGGGTGAGATGTTATCCACGTTTGTTTTGTGGGAAAAGAAGTGAAAAAAAGAAAAGACTCTCAGACCTGTGCTGTCCTGACATGAACCGTGCAGCTGATCAAAACCCGTGGACAAGACATTTCTTGTTAAAAATGTGTTCACTATTTAGTTATTTTTGGATAAAACAGGACATGCTTGAACTGGACCCTATAAGTCTTTGTAAGTAGACATCCGTGGTGCTGTTTTAGGAGCACAAAAGCTTTCAGCGGGAGCAATATAACATTGTTTGAATAGATAGAAAAAAACTCAAAAAGTTTCTTCAAAAAGATACACAAAGTGTTGCACCTGGTAGTTGTGAAGCATCTCTTCACAGCTGTTCAATCTGGGAAGCACACAAAAACACTGTGTACTGTTTTTCACTACAGTAGCTCGAGGCAGGAACAAAGTGATGCCAGCTTGAACACTGTAGCTGCTCTTTTCTGCCTCCGTTCTGATTACAATGTAGGATCGATTGGACTCTCAAGGTGACCTTACATTAATGTGACAGCTTTGATTGAAATGTTGATTCTAAGTACGCCAAAATAACATAACATAACATATTCTATCTAACCTTTATTTAACCAGGAGAATCGTCATTTAGGTTAAAAAACTTTTTTCCAAGAGTGTCCTAGCCAAGACAGCAGCACACATATAAAAATGTACAAACAGACATATCAACACACATATAAACTGACTGATGTATCAAATTCAAACCTGTAAATCAGGCAGAACATCTACAAACAGATGTATCTGCCTCCAAGTCATCCAGCATTTTTTTTAAAAAGCCTCCAATAGGACCATGTCATGAAGTTTCAAGTCTTTTTGCAGTTTGTTCCAGGCAAAGGTAGCATCATACATGAAAGCCTTTTTTCTCCATTTCCGTTCGTACCCTTGGGACTGAAGATAATAAAATATCCTGTGAATGGAGGCTATAAGGTCCTGAACTCTTCAGGTGGAGGAAGTTTGAGAGGTAAGATGGGAGTAGACCAAGAACGGCCTTGTAAACAAGAATATGCCAACGTATGAATGTAACTGTGGGAAAACAAGAAAACAGCCGAGGGCTGTTGCCTGTCTTGCTTTTGAAAGGCTGCTGTTTAAAATAAGTGGTTCCAGATTTATTCAGCTCCACCAGGCAGTTCCTTATATTATAACCTACTGGTTTTCAGTACTGGGTTTATGTTTGCAGCGTTTAAGCATAGAAAGTGTGCTGTTAAGCCATTTAGACTGAAAGAAAATCTAGTTGAGCATGACATTTTTCCCCTGCACATTTTCATGATCTCTGCCTCGTCCCAGGCTCTTTCTGTCCCCCCCCCCTCTGCTGTGTTTAACTGTAGCTTCTGGTGTGTGCTTGACTGCAAATGCTTTACCATCTCCATAAATACCAGTTTGCTGCCCGCACAAGCTGCTAGATGGTTGACGTTGAATTTTTTTGTTAAATACTATAAAGTAAGCTTCTTGCTTTCTATACTTTGATTGCTTACCAACCTTTTTCTCATCCTGCCAAAAGAGCTCTGACCAGTCAAGGTGAGGTAAAAGAACATGTGAAAGTGTCCTGGAGTGGCTTGTACCAGGACCTTAGCAAAGGACCCTGTGGGGAGGGTCTTCACGTATTGGGCTTACTTCCCACAAATGTTACTAGATCCCATCAGATTGGTATCTGTAGAGTTTAGAGGTCAGGAGAAGACTCCAGGCTCTTTGACATGCTTTATAGCCTTTCCTAAGCAGCTCATAAGAAGTTAGGGGAGTGGTACTACCATACTGTACGGCTGTGGGGGGTGATTGGTCTGAAGAAAAGTTAAGGTAGGTGTCAAAGTAAAATCAATGCCCCGGGACGCAGGTTTTCCAAGCAGAACTTTGCACTGGATCAAGATCAGACGTGTTGCTCACTTTACCCGGTCTTAATGTTGTGGCTATTCGGTGTACAGCACTTTTTTAAAGTGTGACTGTGATAAGACATAAGTCTCTGATTTGCTGGATTAAAGCAAAGACACCCAAGGCAGAGTACTGTCCAAGCAATTTAGCTATCTTTAGCAAATTATCTATTCACCCAAAATTACCATGAAGATCAGGGCTAAACCACTTCTACCTAACAAGGATGTTTTACAATATAGTTGTACTATATCATTTCAAGAGTTTCCTTCAAGCAGATGTGTCCACAACATACTTTTACAAAACCAAGGTTTAACCCTAAAAACCCATTTTCTAACACCTAAAACCAGACTAGTCCAACTCCTCCACCCCAAACATTCTTATCTGGTACCCGTTGTGGTGTTCAGACCCCCGGGAAGCATTTGCCCAAACACTCTGGGGAGAAAACAAGAAAAGACTGGGGAGTAAAACAGACCATTTACACATAAACCTCACATTTTGAACCCCTACAATTTTTGCACACACATATTGCACACACACCACATATTTACTCACCAAAACATGGACAAATTTACTTCCTGCCTCTGACAGCTGTTTTCTTTACAAACAGCTGCCACTCAGTAGCCCAACAGCTGTGTGATGTTTGGAAGACAAAACTTCATAACGATTATGAGTAAATTATCAAGTGCCATAAGACTTTAACCGTTTGTCTGTACATATTTAAAGTAACAAAGTGCTCCTTTGTTGATTTGTAGATATAGATGTTAAGAATTGTTCAAAGGCATATTTTTGAAGGAGATACTTTTTTCAAGGCCCTTTCTGTGCATTTCAAATATGACATTTGTTGACTGAGGATAATAAGGCAAAGAAGCACTTCCAAGATGACTGAAGTATGGTTGCTGTTGTTTAAAAATCCCCCAAAAAATAAAAAATAAAATAAAATCCACCAATAAAGATTCAGATATTCAAAGAGAAGCCAGAAATAGCTGGCAAGCCACAGATAAGCAAACAGAGGCATTTAGAAACATATCAAATGACCTAAAAATGTAAATTTCTGTGATTGGACGGAAGGCAGCATTAATCTAGGCTGCATATGTCATGAGAATGAAAATGCTTCTTTCACACACATACAGATCAAAAGACACCTACACTTGGCTAGAATAATGTAATGAGTTCAACTCCTCTTGAAATAAATAGTGCTCAGTATCTGATTTTAATGAGATGACATGGCTGTAAATCTACAAACTTTCTCTCGAATGACAAAATTTAGACACTGTGAAACCCTTTTAGACGTGTTCAAAAACAACCAGAACTGCTAAGCTCCTTCTCTGTTCCAAATCTTTGTGTACAGTATATCATAGAGAAGTACTAAGTCAGAAAAATAACTTGTGTAGGTTGAGCAATAAAATGTTTCAAACCAAACTCAACTCACTGAAGCTCAATTCTCGTTGCTTGCAGTCCATCATTACTGAGTCAAGTGTCCAGTCACCTCGGTTGTGCCACGCTGGCCCTGTTTTCACTACTTAATCTTTCCAAAAACAACATATGGATCTGTCTGAGTCCATCTTTTGCTTGAGTGTTCTACACCCCAGACTTACACTTTGATCATTGCTGATTAGAAAGTAATAGGGGTGAGGTCATTCCAACCACGTGAAATCAGACAAAACTGTTTCATAATTTCTAGTGAGTAATGACATCCAGGATGTGTTCATAACACAGTGAATTGTCAAAAGCAGCAGCTGTGTCAGCTCTCCCTCACACAGTTTCCTGAGGACTTGGGATTTTGCGTCCAGTTCTAATAAAACAAAAAATCAGTTTCAATAATTTGTGAAGAGCTGCAAATTTATTAAATAACCTAATAATGACAGGTGATGCCAGAAATTAGAATACTTTTTACAACTAATTTCCTCTTAACAATAATCTAGGAATTTATCTTAAATATCTTGTATTTTCTTTTATTTATGAGTTACCTATTTAGTCTCCTGTTCGATTACTATTAATTTGAAGTAACCGTGAAACTAACCGCTGATTTTGTTTCTTCGCTGTTAGATTATTTGTTAGTATGAGTTTTCCCTTTATGTGTCAGACTGGTCTGATCCCTTTGGTTTCTTGTCTTAGGTCAGTTTGATACTGTTGGGCAGTTAATCTGGAGTTACTTGTTGAGTTACTACTCTTCTGGCCTCCTTTTATGGCCCTGTGTAGTTACTTCAGTTTTTGGGCAAATAAAACCCAATTTTCTCAAAATGACCACTGTGTCCTCATGTCTAACTCACAGAGCTTCCTCACAGATGTTGGAATCACATCAAACACCACATCAGTGGATGCTTGATTTTTTATATGGACATAGAGATAATGGCTTATGTTTGAGGTTTATAGCAAGAAAGTGTGAAAGGAAAAGGGTCTAGATGACAAACAGCTACTGACTTGTGGCAGGGCATCTGTTTATGAGTGAGCTTTACCAGCAAATTTGTCTTGCATAAGACCTTGTTTTTTTAAAGATTTCTTTAATCTGATTTACTTTTAAGTGCTTGCAAGAGAAATAATAACTGTATCTAATTTGTGTTTTACTTTGATTTTGTATCACTTTATTGAAAGACGAAAACAAGGAGATCACGCTGTTAAGGTTTGAGTCGTACATTAATTATAGAGCTTCTGGTGCATCTTGAGGTGGTTCCCTGAAAATACTGGAAGCTACTGAATGATATTAGTCGAGTACAGCTCACAAGAGCTGAGAGTTAAGCTAGAAAGAAGTTTTTTCAAACTTTCACAACATATGAAAAACAGACACAGCTGATTTGAGCTGTTTAGGTCTCTGAGAGCATATAATGTTGGCCAAGAGGAGAACGACAGTGAAAGATTTATGGTCTGGTCTGTATATTAAGGCTGAAAATATAATATAGGTCACAATACTAACGTTGGCACGAGACAAGGTGCACACCCTTTGGAAACGTGACCAGACTCCTCAATAATTTACAAGTCTTGTGAAGTGATAGCACCAAAACCTCACTTTTTGTGGAGCTGGGGGATATACAGTGGTCCTTCAAAGTTTGTGAACCCCCTAGATTTAAAATTTCAGTGTTAATATGACATAAAATATTATTCGATTTTCAGATGGGGATAATGAAAAAAACGTAATTAAAAAAGAGATATTTGGTCATTTTTAACTGAGGAAATGATCAAATATGAAATATTTTTGAGCATCAACTTTAACCTCTATGATTAGAGACAGTCAGGTGATTTCAGTAAATGGAGTGACAATCAGGTGATTGCTCTGTTTTATTGAAAGAACAGGATCTATAAAACTCTAATTCTCACAACACTTTTGTTGAGGTGTCTGACATGAAAAAAGAAGAACATTGAAGACATTAGAAAATAACAACTGTTAAAGGTTTAAAAAATAGATGAAAAACCAAAAAATATTTATTCGAAACAAATAAATGAAAATTCAAGACCAATGTTTGCCAGTCCAGGTGTGGGCAACCAAGAAAAATCCCTCCAAGAGAAAGATGTGTCATAGTTTGAGAGCTCATAAAAGCACCCAGAGGAAACTTTTAAGAACAAAAGGCCACTCGTGCATGTTCTAACATTAGTGTTCATGAAACCACCACCAGGTGAACGCTGACCCACAATAATATGCAGCTCATGGCATGGTTGCAAGGAGAAAGCCAAAAAGAGCATTGCTGCCCGTCTGCAACTTCCTCAAGTTCCTTTTGACTCACAAGAAAACTGCTGGGGGAAAAAAACTGTGGACAGATGACACCAAAAGAGAACTTTTAAGATAGAAGAATTATATTTGGAGAATAGAAAACACTGTAATCAAGCACAAGAACCATATCCTTATCTATGAAACATGGTGGTAGAGGGATGATTTGGGCCTGTTTTACTCCATCTGGCCGAGGATAATTCCCAACAAAGGTGAATCAAATCAGTCCGAATTACGACCTCAAATATTGAGTAAAATTAAAACATAAACATATGTTTGTCCAAAAAAAAAAAGGTTTCATATGTTAGTCTCCATCTAGTTATCCAACTTTTTAAACATCTGTGAAAAATCTGTTAATGGGACTAATGTTACATTTTTGAGAAAATCTGAAATTAGAAATTCAAACATTACTAAATAATATGGTGTTTTCAAAGCTGAGGACACAAAATTCAAGGGGACTCCCTCTGATGGGTCTAGGAAGTTCAGCTACTGTAAATTCACATAATTTTACGATTTGAGACATTATTTTAAAGATACAGTATTCTCTGACATAAACACATCTGTTTGTCTAACCCAAAACAGTGAAAATGATTATCTAAATCCTATCAACTGTCAGCTGATTACTATTGTATATCAGACAATTCTACCTAATAAAATTGGATGAAAACTATTAAAAAAAGTTTCTATTTCAGCATAAAAAAAGAGAAAGAACTTTGACATTTATGAGAGTAAACTGGACCCTCATAGACAACCTATCTTTAAGAAATGAGAGACTTTCACATATTTTAATAGAACTTGTTCTAACTAGGCCACAGAAAGAGTCTTGATATGAGGGACATGTGACAGCTTTACATTGTCTTCATTAGTCATTAATGAACCAGTTCATTAGTAACCAGATTATTTCTGACCACAGTAACTTTAGAAGTATGACTTGCGCTACGTCACTCAAGGTTTGTGTTGATATGTGTAATGCACAAGACCGGTCATACAGGTAAGCAGACACCTGAGACCTCTTGTTGTGGTGAAAGGCCATAGATGCCTTCTCATCTGTCACGGCAGCACGTTATTAACTCTGTCATTCACCTACTCACACATTCAGCTCTGAACTCTTTGAGATGTCACAGGTGATGGAAGACGATGATGCTGCAGCTACAGCCTGTGGTAACAGATATGACATGCAGCTACAGGATCCCAACAGGACTGAGTGATCAGTCAGTCACCTCCTTCCATTCACAGAAACACATTAATGTAATGGTTCACAAAGGTGAGGTAAGCAGGACACTCGAGGCCCGTGGCAGAGCTGACGATGGGTCTCATTTCATTCTATAAAGAGGGCACATTTCCTGTGAAATCACCCCTCATTCTTCAGGGTTTTTCTTTTAATTCTTAGTCCTCAACATAATCAAACAAAGGCTCAAACAGTCATTGCAGTCGATCTAAGGAAACCTGCAAGCACTGTCAACTATCAGTGCCAATACGTGTTTTTAGCACTTTATGTTCAGCTGTGAGCAACTTTATAGAAAATGTCCATCAAGCATTGAGTTTTGAAATTTACTCTCAAGAGCACAATGTTGATGTTAACCAATTTTTGATTAAAGTTTGTGATTGTGTAAGATCTGATCCATCAGGAGTGAGCTTTAGGAGCTTCAGGATCGTCGTTACATCCAAGTCAAATGAACGCACACACTCACCCCCTACTGACCAAGAGAAAGAAGCTGAATATCAGCTCCAATCCTGCTCCAATATCAGCAGGTGTGCAGAATATTTTACATTAAAAAATAGCCACCCTCAGCCTGAGATGTGGATGTTTGGGGTCCGTTGTGTTTTGTAGGTAGGTACCAAATAAAGGGCACCACGTTTTCAAAGGGATTTTTGAGGGTCAAAACCTGGTTTTATGGTCAGGTTACTGTTAGGCTTAAGGTGAGAGTTACGATTAGACACTAAACTGTGGTGGTTCAGGTTAAGGTAAGGGACTAGGGGAGGCATTATGCCTTTGTTGAATCGCCACAAAGATAGAGAAACAAGTTTGTGTGAGTATGTGTGTATGTTAACTGACACACAAAGTCCATCAGCATCCAAATAACTGCTAACGACCTGCAGTGGAAACTCTCATGTGAATGAGATGCAGAGTACTGAGAGACACGTAGATAAACACATGCACATTTACAAACA
The DNA here is from genome assembly GCF_036924035.1 of Leuresthes tenuis. Lineage (NCBI taxonomy): Eukaryota > Metazoa > Chordata > Actinopteri > Atheriniformes > Atherinopsidae > Leuresthes > Leuresthes tenuis. The sequence goes on along the minus strand of NW_027325365.1, from coordinate 8,472,230 downwards.
CGTGCATACACACATGAAGTGGCTTATAAACACATAGCCATACATGCCCTGACATGGGCAGAACACACACACACACACCATCAAAATGACTGAGAAGAGTGACACTACACTTTAAGTGCACACATCCACACACTTGTCCTAAGCCCTCTCAGCAGGGAACGGGGCATTTTTTTCAATCAATAAAAGCAGCTTTGTGTCCTGACTGTCTGCTAAACACACACACAGACACACACACATAAACACACCTAATCACTGCTTTGTGTCCACATTTTAAGGCAAGCACCCACTCACACATCAGCACAGAGACCAGCTCTTTGTACCCTCATTATGTAGCTGTTAGGCTCAGGCTACTTGGGATTGCAGACACGGGCCAGGCAGATGTCCGAGGCCTAATGGCCCCCACCCCCCCAACCAGAATCTTTATGCATTGTTTGCTTTACAGGAAGTGATGCGATATACACTTACAGTGTGGAGCAAACTTTGTCTGTCTGAAAGAGTAGTTGGAAAATAACACACCAGGCAGTGTTTCATGAACAAGGAGGGAAACTGTAATTATAGCATCTAGAATTACTGCCCTGCATCAACATACTGCTCATGTTTCAGTTTATGGCCATCTTCTATTTCTTCCTGATTTTTTGTTATTCAAAACAAACAAAAAAGTACACTCTTTTAATTCAAAGGTTTTGTTTTTCACATATCAGGACATAATGAAAAATCATATGGCCTTTATCGCGTCTTAAAGTGAAGAAAATCCAACCTCAGACAATCAACAACATGACACGTCACATACAGTCATTATCTCTTTGATTAAATAGCCAAAATGAAAAAAGCACTGTGATAGACTAAGTACACCCCATGGTTCAACAGCTTGTAGAAGTACTTTTTGATGAGTTTCTATATGACTTTATCAGTCTCCCACATGATTGTGGAGGAATTTTGTCCCACTCTTCTTTGAATTACTTGTGTTCATTCACACTTTTAAGGTCATGTTATTAAGGTTGAAGGCTAGTCTTTGGGTTTAGATGCTAAATGAGGCCTGTAGAGTCTGACATGTAGCTCTTGGATTTTTTGCAGTATCTCTGAGCATTGCACGGTCTGACCTTGGGGTGAACTCCAGGGAACGTTGGCAGCTGTCTTGAATGTTTTCCACTTGTGAATAATCGTTCTCTCTGTGGAATGATGGACTCCAGATTGTTTGGAAATGGCCTTATAACCCTTCCAAGATTGATTGGCAGCAACAATTGTTTCTCTAAGACCATTCCTGATGTCTTTCCTCCTTGGCATTGTGTCAACTCACAACTGAATGCAACAGACCAACAAAATGTTGTGCAAGAGGTGTGCGCACTTGCTAATGATCACTTAATCGAGCCCATTTGACTAGCAGTACCTGGCTAATACTTACTCCCTCAATACCTATGGAAGCAGTAACGATGTACTTATTTTTTCATGATGCATTTCTATTTTGGGCTTTGTTTTTGTTTAAAAAAAATAAAGACATTGTTATATGTCAGGTGTTGTTGAGGTTGTATTCACATGAGGTTGTATTCTATTGGCACTGAGATGTGTGTTGTTGTTTTAAAATGACTGTACGATGTGATCACATAAATATTAGACAACTTTATCTACAGTTTATTCATTATTCCTAATTTAATTGTAAAAATAAAATGTGGCTGACTCTGAGCTGATGAATGCCAGCTTCACACCACCAAACTAAATTCATGAACATGAAGATGTTTATTTAGCTGAGGATGGATTTGCAAATCAACCTTTCGTTCTCTTCTGACTGTAGTTGATCTCCGTGAAAGTTATCGCAACTCCTGAAGGATATTCAGACCTTTCTGAACTAAATTCTTTCAGGACAACAATTACTCCATGCCCATTTGTTTTGAGTTAAAGCAGAGCATCTTTGCACGCAAGCAGAGTTTTGAGAAAGAACAGTAAGTTTGCTCTTAAGAAGACATGCAGCAAGTGATACCTTGTTAAATAACTCAAGAACAAAATCATCATAAACCACATAAAAACTACAAACCACTGACTGATTTCAAATAGTCAAACACCGGCAAGTGAATCTAATGTTCACTTGAACCTCAACTATTGATAAAAATATTAAAACAGGATGAAGGGCTGGTTAGTTCAAAACAGTTAAATATAAGTATTTATGAGTTGATAAAGCATATTCAGAACAGCCTGAAGTTGGCTTAGATTTAATATAGTTCTTATGATAGTGCTGTTCTTCAAAAGTATTTTGATGTGTGCTCCCAAAAAGATTAAATTCATTTATCAGTTTAAAGGCAAGCAGCTGCTGGCAACTCTTCAAGTGGGACTATTTATTTCATGTTTCTCAGTTTATGAAGTTGTGATATAATCAACACTTTCACATCAGCATTACAATATTAATCATTTATCTATCCATCCACCCATTTTCTAACATTTAATCAAATTCAAGATCGTAGGGGGGGCTGCAGCTATTCCAGCTGCCATCGTACAAGAGGTGGGGGACACCCTGGATGGGTCACCAGTCCATCACAGGTCCAACAAAGAGACAAACAACCATGCATCCTCACACACACCCCAACAGTCAATTTAGACTCACCAATTAAACTCTGTTAGGGTTTGAGTATCTTTTAGACTTTGTTCTTGACTTTCTAGGTTCATTGTTTCACTATTGAGTTATTGGTTTGTTATCAGGTTTTCTTCATTTTGTATTCTACACTTCAGTTTGCTTTTGAAGATAGTTGTGTTTTGTCTTTATTAGTTTGGGTCTTTGGGTCTTGCCTTAGTTTTGTTTAGTTTCTAGTTCCATGTTTTCACTCATTGTTTCCTCAGTCCCCGTGTTCAGTTTATTAGCTCACCGCTGTTAAATTCTCTCAGCTGCAATCATTCACTCATCAGTTCCCGCAGTATCTAAGCTCTCTGTTTTCTTACTGTCACGAACAAGGATTATCAGATCCTTGCCGTTACTGTCCATGGTTTGTTCTTCGTTGCTTCATGTTCATGGTTATTGTCTGGTTTTGTTATTTCTTAGGGGTTTTGTGTTTCCACTGTTTAGTTCATGGTTTTCCAGCTTTGCTTTTTGTTCTAGTTTTAAATAAATCAAGTTCAGTTCCCTCTCATTATCCACCCACTCTGACAAACACCTAATATCTGTCTATTAGTCTTTTTCCTTTACCAATGCTTATTTTGCCTCACATACACATGCAGATCTTTTAGGCCTTTAAAAGTGCAGCTGACTTGAATTTCAACCCGATTATGTAAATTAAGAATGTAATTTTTCCCTCTCTCTGAGCACGTAACTTGGACATAGTTCTTGTTTTTAATTCTTAACTTGCAAGAAAAATGACGTGAGGTTTTGACATTTTACTGCTTGCAGATGTAATAAGATTCCCTCATGTCTCTCATCACATTCCCAAAAAAAAAAGTCCAGAAGTATGACTACAGTGACATTAACCTTTGACTACAAAATCTAATTAGCTGATCCTCGAGTTAAGGTGAACGTTTGTGTCATATTTGAAGAAATATATTAAGGCACTCTTGAGATATGTTCATAAGAACGGGACAGGAAATGTCCCAGAGAACATAGAACATTGAGCTGCAGCTGTCACGGACACAGTGACATAAGGAATATAGCAGACATGTTTCATTGTCTGAGTCACATAAGTGTACACACTGGACATCATCATAGCAGAAATACTAACAACCAGTAAACTAACACTACAGGCAGCCTGTGCACAGAGTAAATCCATCTTTTTTCCCCCAGAGGCCCTTATTTATTTTCAACACGTTTATGCAGTGTCGCAAAAATGTGATGAAAACAAAATGTCAAGAACGGTGGATGAAGGTAGGACCCAGATGCAGAACTTTCAAAATCAAAAAGGTTTATTTCCAACCACAAGACAAGGAGCACGAACAAAAGGCGCGGCAGAGCCGGATCTCAAAAGTACTAAAAGCTATGGCAAAGCAAGACTAATAAATAAACAAGACTATGGACAAACTGTGAACAAGGTGGCAGAACCTGGACTTAACTTTCTGTGACAATGACATGAAGGGTTGGTGAGGATTCTGCAATGAGTGAAAGGAAACCAGGAGACTAAATGCTGTGGAGGGAGTGATTAGTGATGACGTGCAGCTGATGACAATGAAACAGGTGACATGAGCGAGAACATAAGCTGAAAACATGAAGATCAAAACATCAAATACAAAATAAGACACCAAATAGCTGAATTTCAACTCACACAGATGTTTTTTGTCCCCAGAGGAATCACTATCTATTTGTATATATTTTCATTGTATCAGCATTCATTTTGTGCTCATTTGGAGCACAACTGAAGGACCATTTTGAGGCAGTGCGACAGGATATGAACATGAACAAATATGAGTAGATGTGAGCAGACAAAGATTTTCTCAAGCAGTGGGATACGCCCATGCAAGCGTAAAATCTTAAATTGGGTGACAGAAATACAAAAAAGATACACTTCCCCCTCCACAGTTAGGGTCAAGCATGTGAGCGAAAATGCATGAAGACGAGGTTTAAGAAAAGTGGAAGAATATTGTAAATTTGGCTAATTGTCAGTTTGATCTTGGACATCAAGTGTTCAAGAAGTTAGTTTGATGTATGGAGACATGCATGGCAGCATATTACCTGATGCTGCCGCCCTTTGTTCAGCACTATGGGTTCATGCCATATGAGTCACACAGAGTATAGACGAACGTGACAATGCAACAACGACTCTACATTTTTGCCCATGGCTGATGTCCGTGATCATGTTTGCTCATGAGTTATAACAGGGCAAAGAATACAAAAAGGTCTTACGAATCGGAAGGAAGCACAAAAGGCCTCGCTTCTGTGTTGACTCAGCGCTCTGTTATTTCTTCTTCATGACGGCTGTAATGACTGAATATGATTCTTTATTAAATGTGAGTCACTCTGGTTCTTTCATGTGGCTTCAGGCTGGATGGGAAAAAATGTAAGTTGAACAAAGCCTTCTTTTCTTTGAACGATTGACGTACTTCAGGACTGTCCCACGCCTTCTTCACGCATAGTTTTTCATGACACAATTTTAGCTGCTCTTTGAGCCTGAGTGGGTTTTTATGCAAGTGGAGCCATTCACCATCTTATCTGTGTCGTCATCTTTACAACATTTGCATTTAGACACTCGAGTAATTGACTGAGACAAGGAAGTTGTGGATGTCAGCCCACACGAGCATGTGGTTTTGACCAAACCAGACAAACGTCCATGAGTTTTATAGCTGTGTGGGATGGGAAATAACAGATACCAGTTGGCCTATTTGGTCAATGAAATCAATGCAGAAATTATAAAAAACTGGAATGGGGTAGTTTACTAAATATCCCCGACAAATATTTTCAGGTGTATTAGAACGTCCTGGACACAGCTAAACCTCGTTTAAGGAGTTTTTGTGTTGTAAAATCAATGAATGCAACATTTTTGTGTGTTTTGTGTATCTGACAAACAGCCACTCATTGCACACATTCCTCCCTGCGATCAGTCGTGCTTTCTTCTGCAGTCTCTGTGTTTAAGCCACAAACCCTGCCAGAAGGTGGTCAAAATGCATCACCACAACCAAAACTGCTTCTGACGAGACAAAGCAAGGTGAACGAAGAATGAAGGGAAGCTGGGAGCAGACAGCATGAGGTCCCGTGAACACCACGGGCTGCTGCTGGAGCCAGACGACACCTGATGTGCTCTTCTGAGGCATCTGAGAACAAACAGCAGGAACTTTTTTGCTAATTGTGCAATCAAATTTTAGATTGTGATGAGGTTTAGTCAGATGCTATGTTATGTAAACAAGCCAGATATTTCTGAGAAAAGAGACCTAGCTATTTTTCCATTACAGCTGGTCAAAGTATTTTTTATTGATTTATTTGATAAATCCTACTTAAATAGGAATTATCTGTGCATTACCCCATGCGTGTAAGAGGCTATTTTTAGCCATAGATGAACACATTTATTTTGGAATGACTCACGACAATCTACAGAACAAAAAGTGCATCGTGAAGACAGAACCATTTACTCTGTGAAGCAGTAGAACCATGGAGATGGCAGAAAAAATATACTATGACAAGTTTTCCAACATCAGTATCAAATCGCTGGAGCCGAGAGCAATAATTTGCCTGAAATGATTTATTTTGGTGAAGTTATCTGAAGATTAAGAGTTGACTATTTTTTTAGCTCGAGATAACGCAACTTGTTTTCGTTTAATAAGATCATTTATCTTTTCGCCAGAAATTGGCCTTATGTTTTCTAGAGATCACGACATGTTATCATGAGAAAAACATGGTTTGATTTCTCGAGATCACAAGGTCTTTATGGTGGTTCCTCTGTGAATACCCCATCTTATTATGTTTATGTTTATGAGACATTCAAATGTTTCGATTAGCGTGTATGCTCTTTGCTTCCATACAAATAAAGTCAATTTTATCCATAAAACACATTTTAACAGTCACAGTTGACCAAAGTGCTGAACACAATATAACACAGCAAAATAAAAACAAAACGAGCTGTACATGTCAGTCAGTGCTGGTTTTGGTCTTTTTGGGAGATAAAGATGAGAAAGATGTCCAGAAAGTGAATGTTCTGGACAGTTATGTGCTGGCATATGTGCCTTAGTCAAGTTCCTGTTTGTAGAGAGCAGCTACAGTATGTGTAGTAATCTGCCAGTGTAAGGCTTATGCACAACATTTTCATGCTTCAGACTCATTGGATCCACGTGAGTTTTTCCATTTAATTTTCTATAAAAAAAAGAAAATGAAAAGCGAAGAAATTCACATCCTGGAGTCAATGTGTGTCCTGAGGAGATGAATGACAGAGATTTGCGCATACATTCCCCCAGTGATTCCCAGATAGTCTTTTTCTCCTAAGTAATCCTCTTAGTGATGAGATCTGAGGTTTCATTTCCTAACAGAGTCGGGGAGGGGGGGGCGTGCTGGAGTTCAATATCAAATACACCATGCACCTGACAACCTGCGCTCCAGCTAACATCTCAGCTGGTGACTAAAGTACATGGCACTGTCTGAAAGCACTCAGCTTTCATTTTTAGAATATACTTTCACTGATTAATCTTAACAGGATAAAACACTGCACTAAAGATGGACCTGGAAATGTTTGAGCACCATGATCCAATCAAATTAAACAGTGACATAGTTCAAACCTGTTTATTGTTTGAAAAGAATGAGGCTCTGTGTCTCAGTGAGATAACCTGTATGAATAAAGGTTAGTAATAGTAACAAAAATTCCATCACAAGGGGCTCTGTACATGAATCATATGTGGGTACCTTTTTGGTGTCTGGCCTAATAAACCCTTCTGTGTCTGACTCTGAGTAGTCATATTAATGTGTTTTTGTTGAAAACATGTCTCTAGAATGACATATTTCTCATAATATGTGGTATATTCTCTCTTGGCTAAAAGAAACACTGTTGCTTCAGTCCCCCAAAAACAGTCAGACTCAAATTTTATTGCTTTATCAACATCAGGGACCCATTGTAAAGACAGGAGTAGATGTGTCATAATAATCATTAAATCAATCTGCTTGAGGTACATTCTTGATGCCTTGGAAAGAAAGAGGAAATCCTTTGTAGTCCAGTGATTTTAACTTAAAAAGATGATTACTAACCCCACATTTTATGGGGTCAAGAAGTACACATTTCAGTGCTCCGTTTATTTAGCTAAGCAGTTTCCTTTGCTTATCAGCTTACTTTTTTGTAAAGTCCCATTAGTTGCTGTGTTTGAAGTCACATCCTATGAACAGAGCTGCACAACACTTTTAAATCTAGATGTTTTCATGCAAACTTTGGCTAAGTGTGTGTTGATTCTCCAGATGTACTATTATTAAAACAAACTGCATCACAGACATAGAACAGAAGCAGATAAAGATAATTTATGGCTCATGTGTGGGAGTTAGACTACATTTCCAGTCAGAGTGAAGGATTTTATACCATGCTACTTTGAAACCTACAGATAATAAATCAGTGATCAGAATAAAATGGGCACAACAAAAAAAGAAGAAGCCAAATGTTCAAAATTAAGAATGAAAGGCATGAAGACTTCAATTTGCTATTATTTGGATTTTCTACATTCTGATCAATAAAGTTACTCAATTAATTTTTTTTAGAACATCTACACACCAGAAGAGGTATATTTATGAAAAAAAAGCAATTAATCGTGAGCATGGAAACCTGATATTGGGAAAGTGAGTGACTGTCATTGTGCACAAGGGTACATTGTACACATGAGTGTTGCCATGAAAACAGAAACAAACATGTTTGTTTTGCAGTGGAGATTTCCACCCAGCAGTCAGGATGTTTGTGCGGAAATGGAGTTAATGATAGTTATTGGCAGGATTTTCACTTCAGACTTTTCATCGTTTTCCCCGCGCAGGTGGAGATTTGTGGACATGTCAAAACATTTGAGAGGGACAGTTCAGCCTTACTGGGTGGCAGCCCAAACATGACAATCTGTGCAGATACAGCCTGAGTGGTAAAGGTGTGTGAAATGTTGTAGGGTGCTCATCAGTGAAATAATTACAGGTGTGTCTTAGTGAATGCTTGTGCAAACATGCATGTGTCAGTCTGTCGACGTAAAAGGAGAACTAAAGGAAACCATTTTATTTTTGGAAAAATATATCATAACTTTAGTGATTTTTTGTTGTTGATTTTCTATTGCTTGTCTATTACCAACCTGTTGCTGTAGTTCTGATAATATAAGTTCTTTCTTTGCATCCTCTTGGGATTTTCGGTAAAAATACAAATCACCCACCCCCCTAATTTTAATACTTTTTTTTTCACTCTGGTTTGGATGCTGTGCTGCTAAAAGGGAATTTCTGATAATAATTCCAGCATTTTATGTCATGCTATGTTATTATGTGTAACCATGCCAACAAATTACACAATACACAACAAGATGCTTACAAGTCGGAGCAGCTGATTGAGGTTTCCAAACCCCAGTAGCGCCATGAATAAGACCCCAAATCCAGACAAGCTGAAGAGGAAACACTACTGATGTAGAGTATTAGCAAAATGAAAAGAAATAATGATGAAGTTTAAATAATTTAATTATAATAAATGAATGTAGCTTTATGTGTTTCACTGGGACATGGCAATATTTTGCCAATATTTATTTTTTCTCTTTTCTTCGTTAATTTGTACTTTAACATTATAATTTCCCTTTGGCGATTAATACTATTTTCAAAAAATATATTTCCAGTATTGTTTTTATATTACAGCTCACCTGAATTATTGTCTTTTAATATAGAGTCTTATTAGAAGAATATGAAGGACTAGCTCGGCCACATGGATTATTTTAGGCTGATGTGTGTGCTTTTTTAACTGTGACCCATACCGTTGGTTACTTTCCAAAAGCAACGCATGTAACTGGTAAAATGAGAATAAATGTTGGCCAAAACAAACCTCAGAAAACAATACAGAAAACATATAATACAAAATATTAAGTATATATAAGTAGTATAAGTATCAAGTTCCCCACTGTGCAGCACCCCCTTTTCTTTTAACCACAATCTGGAAACATCTGGACCTAAGGGAGAGGAACATTGTCCCATTTTTGTCTGGTAAGGATTCAATAGAAAATGGTCTGGCCTGCAGGCAGACAAGAAGCCGTGTTGTTGTAATTGTCTTGCTGAAATAGGCAAGGCCTTCCCAGAAAAAGATATCTGGATGTGACAAATGTTGCTCTAAAGCCTGTCAGCATTGATGGTGTTCCTCTGCACTGGCAACATCTTTCACACATATATCACCCCCTCTTTATGCACACATACGTGGAAGGAGTGTTTGTTTGATGCATTACATTAAATGCATTTATCAAGTGGAGGGCAATGCGAGGTTAAACACCTTACCCAATGATACTTCAACATGCAGACTTGGAAGTTGGGGATTAAACCAACGATCTTTTTGTGTTATGATGTTGCTGGATTTAACAGTTTTTCAAATTGTTTAGAAATATCTCTTCACTGCAACTTGTCTTAAAACTTTAAGGAACAGTTAAGTTTTGTTTTATGTTTTTTCAAATTTTAAATATAAATAACTACGAAGGGCTATAAAGGCACCGTATAAAGATTTTGCCGGACCTAAATTGTCTAACTGTGCACTGTGAGGCCAAATTATTCACCAGTCAAGCACCTTTAAAAAAACAGTCCTGCATTATGTTAACTTGGAACTGCCAGACACTGCCAGAAGTGATTTGAAGTGGATTTTCTCCATCTGTGTGCTGGGTGTTCTTAGGAAATGGCTCTGAAAAGAACAAGGAGTCTAAAGACAAGAGGGCACATCTCTGACGCGCACACTGATGTCAGTATTATGAACTATGATGTCACTTCCCATGAGACAGCACTCTGGGCCAAACAGGGCAAAAAGGACTTTCTAAAGAGGCAAAAGAAGAAAAGAAAACCCTGAACCATCTTACATTATTGTCCTGAAGTGTTTATTTAAAGGACACTTACTGTGTCCTCATCTAATTAATTTGTAGCCTAATCAGATCTCTTCCTTCTTGCTCTCAGTGTAGTTTAAGTGTTTTTGTTTATTTTTTGTTCAGAAAGGATGTCAGAAAGCAGTGACCATCATCAGAATTACGCGAGTCCAGCTCTATCCCACATGTACTATTCATATATTGACAACAATTCCTTCACAGAATTTGCAAGGAAAGTTTAGTTCACCTAGAGGCTTGATTTAAGTTTAAACAAGTTCTTTGAAATTTTAAATAAATTTTCTGTTTCGCTTTTTAAAATCACATCCAGTCAGTTGAATTTTTCCAAGTCACGGATTCCAATTGAGTGTTTTTTTTAAACAACATTTTTCTTAAATTTTGTTAAAGTTATTACGATTAAGAGCGCAAAGTTAAGGAATATAGATATTTTCTTATTTTTTGCATACATATAGTTTCTTGCAAATCTTTGTAGGAAGATGAGCTTCTCTTACCCACTCTCATCCTTTCTAGTCTTCACTTTTTTCCCCTCGACTTTCTCAACTCTTTCCAACATACAGTCAAAGCTCTCACGTGCATCCACATTTGTCGGCTGCTCGCATCCCATGAGAGCTCAGCTTTATGTGCAGAATTGTCAGGCTCACATGCTCATGCGGTCATCTTCCATGCCTGCAAACACTGCTTATGTATTTTGTCTGCAAACGTGCTCATCATCTCTAAGCGCACCCCACGCAGCCACACGTGCACTCCTCAGTAGCCCCTCCAGCTTCCTCAGAGAGTCCTGGAATCGCTGCAGTATGTCTCTGCTGCTCACGCTGCCATCATTTTCTCCTGTTTTTCCTTTCCTCTCTTTCAATCCTCTCATGTAGCATTTCATTTTTCTTTAATGGACATATCTTTCTCTGACACTCATTTCTCTTTTTTTCTTTCTGTTCATTGCACAGCATCTGTAGAACAAAGTGGAAACAATCACCAAATTGCCAACCCAAGTGATTTTTGATAATATTGTGGCCAATCCTGCAATATGTGAAATTGTATTTCCTTAAATCCTCGCATAAGGACTGTTGAACCTGGTGAAAAACTCTGTATTTGGAGGTCGGAGGTGCTGGTTGGTGGAACTTCAAGAATTCAGTTTTTCACAACTTTTCCAACAAGTGTTGTATGAAAGTAAATTTATTTATTAAATGTCATGTTTGGGTCCCCTCATTGTTTCCTCATGTTTTCAGTTGCTGTTTTATGGCTGTATGATGCATTCATAACATACATGGTTAGGCTTTAAAAACAACATTTTTAAGCTCAGGAAATCATTAGTGTTGAGGGCTGTATTGGGATCCCGTAGGACCTGACATACATCTCAGAGGAATGTGAGGTTTTAAAGCTGCCACAGGCGACAGTAGATGGTAAGGTAATAAACTGCATGCCCTCTTATGACAGTGGCTCTTGTGCATTAAGCCAAAATGTTGGGATTAAAAGATGAAGTTGAGAGGAAATTTAAATCAGAACATTACAGTACAAACACAGAGCTAAATTGGTCTGTCTGAAAGACTAAGAGCGAAACAAAAGTTAGGGCATTGTCTGCAAGCATTCAGGTGACGTTACACATTAGATGGTTGTGGGGGTCAGGAATCCTGTGGGTTCCATGGGCCACCATACAGAACTTGTAGGAATGAGTCACAATTGTAAGAAATGCAACAAGATCAAGAAGATAATCCTGCACAAAGCCCTTTATCACCGGCTGCCCCCTTTAAAAACACACAAAGCCCGTTGACAAACCAAACAAACCAAACCTCCTAATGACAGAGATTACACAGAATTAATTTTTTTCTCAATGAGCGATTGGACTTATTTTGAAGCAATTTCAGAGTTCTTTTTCCTCATGTGGTTTGTTTTTCCTGCAGAGCTTTCTGAGAACCAGAAAAATTTATAAATTATAATACTATCTCAGATTGACAATGTCTAGATTGGATGAATAATAGAAGCATTTGGTGCTTTTATTATTCAAATCTAACGTTCCTCTGGTTGCCTTCAGGCTCTAATTGAATCATTTAAGAGCTGATGTCTTTGTTTTTTCTAGGATTTTGTAGCATTTTCTGTATATTTCTCCTCACATGGTCTTTTTTTTTGTCTTCAGAGCTGTTATTGAGCCGAGATTATTGAGCCGCTGGTTATTCAACCTTTATTATGTCCCGTTGCTGCATGTTTCCCTCTTTTTCTCTTCCCACTTTCATGTCCCTCCTCAACCTTTAGTAAAGGCCAATAGAGCCAGCAAAATCTCAGAAGGCAAAAGACTGGGCTGTTGCAGCAAGTTATATGGTTGAGCTTAAGAAGATGGAGCTAAATCAAGCATAAATCCTCACGTTATTGAGTTTCTGTTATATATGGAGAATTTTTAACAATTAACAGTTATAAATTGTGAAAAACTCATGAGGGTAATGTTGACTACAATAAACTGGTAAGAGTGGGAAGAGGATGATGGTAAGAGATGGAGAAGAACAAGAGACAGGCCAGTAAGATACACGAATAAAAACATTGCAATAGATATAATTTTTTTTTGTTGAGAAGGACTGACAAAGCATAAAAAAAATCCATAATACAAATATCTAGATGGATTGTAATGTATAATGAGGAACCAGCAACTAAAACTTGCTAAACAGTCTGAAATCTGCTTTATTTTAGATAAGAGGATCACATTCCTGTTAGATTAAAATGAACACTTTCAGGATGTTTGCCTGAGGCCTGCTCAGTCTTCATATCAGTAATCAGTAATAACACACTTAGACTTGTAAATAAATCTTCACAAAACTGCCTGCAAGCCTATTTCCCTCCTCTCTCACACCTTCTACAAAACAAACCAGAACAGTTGTGAAATTAATGAGTGCAGCTCAGATAAGCAGGAGGAATAAGGAGGAAAGGGTTACATGGCCCTGCCAAACAGAAGATCTGAAATCCATCATTCTTTATTGTAGGAGGTGGCATATTCACATAAACTACTTTTTTCTCCCCCCTAATGCATGTGGTGTTTGTTAAAAATTCCAGGAATGCTCTGACTTCTCCCTTTTCTCTTGGAGAAACATTGTGTGCTCAAAGTATCAAAGGACATCCTGGGGGAACAAATGTAAATAGACTACACATGAAAAAAATCAGGGGGAGCAAATATTGCAAATGAGGGCGGAGGTGGATCAGTCAGCTTCTGAGTGACGAATGGAACAAATGGAAGATTCTCGCTGTAGCAATTATAGCAGCTCTGTGATCCATCAGCCGACAGACAGAGGCCAAAATCAGCGACTCTTTTGCATGTCTTCCTCATTTACATCTACGTATCCTGGTGGATTTGCTGCCAATCTCGATAAGATGATCCAAATCCCACATGAGACAAAAATAAAACAAATAGAAGTGAAACTAATGAACATGTTGTAATACAGTCGAGGAAGACTGCAGATAAGCATGGTGATTCATGTCATCATTTTGTTATAAAATCCCCCTGCAGACACTGACAACCCAAATGTTAATGTAACACTTACAAGAGCTGGAGCAGTTGTTATGTAATTCATTGTCTTACTTCAAAGGATGCAGTTTGGTTTGACACAAACTCTCTGCCCTGCTGAGTAAGCTTTACAAGCTGAACCTTCTTTTGATGAAAACCATTCGCGGAGAAACAAATCTCAGAAACTGCTGATGGGTTTCAATACAGGCGATTTGTGCAAAGGTGGATAATCAATTACATTGTGGGGAAGTGGAGCCATGATGCCGTGGTGATGCTACCTTCAGTGACAGCTGTGGTGATGTTTCCAACTCATGGGTGTGTAATCAGCACTTTTTGGAGGTGTGGATGAAGACAGTTTCTGAGCAAAGTCTCTGCTTTAAAGTGCCCATGTTGTTCTTCTGCTCCTTACTTTTTTTCTGAATGGAGATTATTCAGATGCACAAGTGATGGGTCCTTGCAGACTGATGAGGAAGACAACATTAACGTCCCACAAGCCTCACAGCCATGGAAACTAATTTCCTTTAACCCTCTGGGGTCTGAACTGTAATGACGTCATGCGATCTGATCATGCTGGCGTGATCATAGACCTCAGAGGGTTAAGGATGTGCCACTTTTCTTTTAGCTTCTATACTCTCTTGTAAACTATTAAACTTTGGGTTTCTTTAATCTTTCTGTCTGAAAAAAATAAATAAACCCTCACCTACAAGAGTCAACAAATATCATAAAAGTAATTATTCCCACTGTGATGTGCTTTAACTATGTACTTAGCCCTTTGTAGAAACTACACAATTATATGGTAAGTAAAAAAACACTGAGATGACCGGAAAAGGCAGCAAGGAAACAGAACATGAGCTAGAGAACTGGATTAAAAATGCAGGATTCAAAACACATAAAAAAAAACTTTGCAGATATTTTATGAGGACAGAAAAGCATTTAACCCCAGATGATGTATGTAACATGTTCCAGCAAATAACACAGCATAAATTTAACATGTATTACATTTGACTAGTTAACTGACTTGTTAATTGTTGAAAAAAAAAGAAAACAACACCACAGCTTGTACATTTTTTATGTACTTTGTTATATTAAGCAAACGCTGCTAATGTCATTCTAATGACTTTACACGCAACAATGGAATCATAATGTGGTTGGAGGAAAGTAACAGGATCAACAAACATAAAACTGATGTTAAAAACAGCAGCTTTTTTCACTTTGCTTTCATTCAGACACTCTTTGACTCCATGTATGGTTAGGTTTACTCACAGCTAGTTTGTTATGCTTAGTCTATGCAATTTTCTAGTTAGGTATAGACACAAAAACTAGATAGTTAGTTTTAAAAAGATATTATGGTTGTAGTTAATATGAATAAGATATTAAAATACAGGGCTCACATTGATCTAACACTACAGTCAAATGCAGGACTTTATTTCAGTAATCAAAAGATGCTGCCAAAGTGGGATGTAATCCAAAGGCATAACGTAAAACAAAAACAGCATGGAGACTGACTGGACGGAAACATCAATGAACTGGCATAGAACAAAGGAAAACCTGGAGGATATATACTGAAGGACGTGATAACAAATGAGGTTCACGTGAGGCAATCAGATATGAATCAGAACAGGAAATAAACTTAACTGAAAACACAAGGGGGTAAACGCTACACAAAATAACTAAACAAAACAAGGAAATTACAGAGCAATAAGTAAACCAAGAAATTTTTGCATGTTGATAAATTTAACAGATATGTTTCATTAAATCTTACAATCATTTTGTGTTTATCTGATTGAGATTTGATTAATTTACCAATTAATAGTAATCATAACTTGTTTCATAATTCGTGTTTCAGCCTACAGTAGGCCTGCTTGATGACACCTCAAATCATAATAATGATTGTTTTTGTTAATAATACATTAAAGACTGTAATACAATACATCAAATGATTTTAAAACAGATATAGTTTATATTCACATTTATAGTGAACAGGTGAATTTTTTCTTGAATTTCTTTACCGATCTCACTTATCACCATTTCATTAGGAAACCATGGGGAACACCTTTAGATAACTTGTCAGACAAGTCAGACTTGTCACATGTCTGTCACATGTCTTATCATGTCTTTGGTGTGCAATGTCTTACCAAATTAAATCAAATTCCATTCAGTTTTAAATGTCACCTTAAGCCACTTCAAAAACACAATCCAATTAATTGCCATATAATAAAGAATCAGATGAAAAAATTCATGCAAAGCAGGCTAAAAAAAGTTACCTAACTGAGGAAATCAACAGCCCCCGTTGAGCACGCATGAGGCGACAGTGGAAAGAAAATACTCCCTTTTAACAGGAAGAAACCTCTAGCAGAAGCACAATAAAGCTCACTCACTTCAAGTTTGTACATAAGTGAAAGTAACTACAATTAGTCTCTACCAACTTTACCAAATATTTCCATGTAAGAAGTTGTTTTTTCAGGAGGAGCACGTTCTTTAACCATTAGCTTTAATAGCTTGGTGGCTACTCTGTGCTGCCATGTGCATGCACGGTAGCAAATAACTAGCTGATGTTTGTGTGTGCCCATGTGTAGGTGTGGCCATTTACCAAACCTCAAAAATCTAGATATAAGGTTGATGTCAGTTTTGCCTCCAGCAAGTAATTATTAAACCGCAAGGTTCACCTAATGGTGTACTAACACACCCTTGATGTTTGTGTTTGGTGGAGATTCCGGGATAATGTTATCGACTTGTTTCTTCTTAACATAACATAAGCAAATTTGAAATTGCCTTAGAAGTCTCTGCTCACATGGCTGCTGAATAAATAAATTGTAAATTGTACCACCTGTGCCGCAATGTGAAATAAAAATGATAACTTCTAAGAAATGGATTCTAATATGTGCCATATCAAGGGAAAACTGTGTGAGGTTTAAGTAAAATTTCTCATGATAATTGGATTAAAGACTAACTGTGTTAATGTTTTGAGATGAATTCTCCCCTGATAGATGAGTGGATGTTTTGTGTTACTTCTCTTGTCTAACTTCAGGAAGAACTTTGAAGTTTCAAAGTGAGGAATCACTTTCGCTCTCCTTCAGGGGGAAAAAAGATATGGCAGGAAGTCCACCTGTTCCCAGTGAGATGAATCAGGGCAGAGTCATGGTTGCCCAAAGTAACCAGGAGGACACTTGACAGATGACAGCAGCTAATTGGAAAACTAATGAGGTCCAGAAGCTCACCCTGGACTCTGCTGTGTGTGTGAAACCAAGACAGAGAGAGTAATGAGGTCCAGAGAAAGGATAGAGGGAGAGGTCAGCCTTGTCAAGATCAGATCCTTGAAAAAAAATAAAAAATAAAAAAGTCAAACCAAAAAAGCAATTTCTACTTTGTTGTCCTGTTCTTAAAGCAGTTCTTTATGATGCAGCTCCACAAAATTCACTTTTATGTAAGAAACAGAGATTATGACCAGATATGTATTAAAGGAGCATTCAAAAATCAGTATGGAGCTTTTAAAGGCAGCAAACATTAGGTGACATGAAATAATCAGAAACAAAGACATTTTTTTAGGCTAACACTATAGATACATGGTTAATGATTTGTGCAGACTGAGAAGTGGTGTAATAAGTTAATTTTAAATGCAGCATGATGCTTATTCAAGGTTGATAAAGATTGTGGTTCTACCTCCGACATCCTATGTGAGAGTCAGACATGGCTGACATAAAAAATACTGATTAATATTGACATTGATAAACAGATCGCGATCTCCTCAGGACTTCTTGTTACTTAGTGCCAATAAAACTGATAATCTTGAAACAAAGCAATGATCACATGATACGGATTTAAAGCGTGTTTTCATGACCACAGAAAAAAGATTGTGGCAAAAAGAGTGTGGATCCAACCAAAATCCAACCAGAATGCAGCTTCTAATTTCTGGACTTACACAACCAGAAAATGCAGTTAGGGTTCACATCATCAAATAGAAACAACAATTATGTGCATATGTTTAAGTGTGTTCGTGTAAGTATGTGTATAATGCAAGCTTGTACAAAGTGCCTTGGCCCCCTGAGTCGAGTTTCTTCTTTTTGCCTCTTTTTTGTGGAAAAACAATAAAGCATAAGTAGATTTTTACACAGACATATTTCCAATATCATTCATCCAATCTGCTCTCATTCACAATTTTTTTCTTTTTTGTTCTGTCAGACAGTTAAACACATCAGAAATTAAAACTTTCAACTAACACTGCTGCTCTGCAGTATTAAAATCCAGATTTTATATTTTATATTAAAATATTTTAAAAACAATGTCTGTGCAGTGATTTTAGCTGTACTGACATGTAATAACTTGATATGCATCATGTGCATGTAAACTGGAACGAGGACGGCAGTCCAGCAAAATAACCAGGTTGAACTCTACCTGTAGCTCAACTCAAATGGAAAAGAGCCAAAAGTATTTGCTACCAATGCTCTGCTCTGTCTGAATCTCAAGAAGTATTATGTTCATTTCCTTTTGGGTCGAAACAATTTTGGTGACACCACGGAGACTTACACAAGCTATTGTTGGTGGTTTTAATGTTGTGGTTGATAATGTGTCCTCTTCACGTTGTCTTGCAAACAGAGGAAAAAGAAAGAAAGAGACAGGAGCAGACATATTCATGCACCGCAGAGGTAAATACTAATAATAAACTCCAAGAGATAAATGCCAATGAAAACGGTGTGGGCAAACAAGTGAATTAATTATAGGTTGGATGAAACCCTGACACGCAGTTCGTAGAGACCATTAAGAGGCATTCATTTTGATTGTCGTCACACATGAAACCTGCTAGTAGCTACCAGCAGTGGATACTGCTTGGTCCAAACCTTTGGTTTTAGGCCACAAATGGATTCTTTAAATTCTGCTGTCTGACAATTCTGCTGCTGTTTTGTAAGGTAAGGTTGGATGCTCCTGAGAAATATAAGCTTGTCAACTTAGAATCCCCAGGAGCATGTCTCTGATCGACTAGCTAAAACTCATCATCATGCACAGATTTAATGAATCACTTTTACTTGTAGAGAAGAAAAACATGCATTTCATCCCATGACATCTCAGCAGTTGTTCCTTACAACGGATTTAATTCTTTGCTTCTTTCAGATAGAATATTGTAATCTTATCACTTTGGGAATGATAAAAGTTGCAAGCTTAGGTTCTTGACAACTGTGCTGTGTGACGTTCACTTGCTGTTAAAAACAGTGTTAGTTTAATCTGAACATTAAACTGATCAAATTAACCAAAAACACATACTGGTCATTAAATTTGGATCTCAACATGTAATTTGTTTCAAGGTCATTTAGGCCGAGACAAACTTTTAAGTTTAGCAAATTCATATCATCTGATCTGGACTTAAAGCTGTTTACATGTAAGTATTTATAGATTTATGATCCCTGAAGAAAAGAGGACCATGGCACAAATAATCACAGTCAATGGGTGAAACAGAAAAAGGAGGGAAAGATTCCTTTCTCTATCATTCTCCTTCCAAAAGAGCAAAACATTTAGACATGGGTGAGAAATATCGCAATAAAGCCAGGAGATGTGGCCCTGACCTTGACACTGATGAACCAAGTGACAGGCTGCATCTCAGATTTATTATTGGAAGCTGAGAATGTGATGTGGAGCCAAAAGAGTAATAAAAACTGAAAAGGCTGGATTTCATACTCACTAACAGTCTCTCATACACACACGTAAGGAGTTATCCAACGGCCATCAAAAAGGCCTGCAGCCGCTTGCCTTTTAAAGGTGGAGATGAAAGCGCCACAGAAAGAGGATTACAGAAACACAAAGAGCTCTGGAAAAAATGAGCAAGAGGGTGGTGGTACAGAAATAGAGAGAAGGGATAAGTAATGGGATGGAGGAAAAAGGGACAAAGGAAAAGATGAGGAAGGGCTGGAGGGGAAAAGTCATCGCATGCACGGGAGAGAAAAAGAGAAAGGAGTAAGATGTGAAGGGCACAGAGGATTTAGATGATGTGAATGGTAGTTATGTGCATTACAACAGTGATGGAGGAAGGGTGTGAGAACAAAGAGACCATGATTTAAAGGAGGAAGTTTTAAACACTGCTGCAATTACCGGAAGTCATAATGTGAACCTCCAGACTCCATGCCCACATGTAAAGTTTCATTTCAACACGTGATCCACATTTTCTGGAAACTATGGTTCCACTCCTACATATGAAAAATTTTAATTGTGATTTGCATTCAAATATTTTGTAGGAATCTCTCAAACAGTTAAAAAAGAAGCATATCTAAAAAAACAAACAAAGCGGAACTGTCCTTTCTTTCCAAATTCACCAAAAGTTTTCACAAAATAGAGTTTTTATTAAACTATAAATAACTTCACTAACCATGCAATCAGACTGAAATGGCAGCAACTTATTGTAAATATACACATATATGGTGAATTTTATGGTGATGTGTTTTTCATTTAGTCATTCAGACACATGCGTCCATCCATTTCCTAAACCTGTTTAACACAATTCAGGGTGGTGGAGGCGGCTGGTGCCCATCCCAGTTGCCATCAGGTGAGGTGCACCTTTGAGAAACAAACAACCAAGCACGCACACACTCACTCCTATGTTAATTCATAATCACCAGTTACCCTAACATGCATGTTTTTAGGACAGAGGGAGGAAGCCGGTTTTAGATATTTCATGAAAATGTTGCCCAAACGAGGCATAAACCACTGTGTAAATCATTGTATAACAACTTGGTTTAATAGGACGTAGTTTAACTATTATGTTATTAGATACATTAGACCATATAGACGTTAATTTTTCACAAAGTTTGTGTTGTTACTAAACAATTAGTAAAAAATTGACCATGACTGACATGATGGTTAGAGCTTTGTCATATGTACATCTCAAATTTCTCCAAAACTATAAAGTAGATAATGATGGATGCTGTCCAGGAGGAAAGAAAAGCATTAGAAGCCCTTTGGATCCTTTGTTGATAAGAAAACATAAAGAAAGCTGCTGGATCTTCAGGTTAAGACACTTTGCAAAAACAAACTTTCATTATGGTATCTAAACCTCTGAAGTATCAGAAAAAAGACTTAAAACGCAGTCTGTAAATGTGATCTGAAAATGATAAATAAAATATAGAAAATCATGGAGATTTACTGTTTAAGAGGAAATGATCATTTTTTAAAAATGATTTTGCCCTTCCCTTATGGTGCACCTCAGAGTTAGAATACTTTGAATGATCTGTGAATGATCTTTGAATGATCTGTGCACTGTTAATTATGAGGGAAATCAAGCACAGAGAGAGCAGTCTCAGACTTCAGCTTGTTGATCCTGTGAGCCATCAGTACACCTGACAACAAAACCCTTCTTTTCTACGTGGTCCTTTTTTATAAATAGCTCACTGATATGTATCAGACTGGAGCGAAGTTACACATTTCTGCTTTTACACAGGATGTAGGATGCACTGTGCTTGCTGCAGGCATGAGGTGTAGAACTGGGGGGACGCTATACATGCATAAATCATGTTTAAGTTCAGTGCCAGTTGCCAGGCAATTGAAAAGATATCAAGGAGGTAGATATATTTTCCAGCTGCAGACTTAGATGCAGATGATTTATCTGTCAAGCTGTTCGAAGAAAGTCATGGCGGTGCTGTCACTGCTGATGAGGAGGAGACAAACAGCAGCTAATGATATTGGTTTATCATATTCTCAGGGCAAGACAGTCTCCTCTAGGCATGTTCAGGAGCTGCACCTGTACAATGTTGGTTCAAAGTTCAACTTCCAGCCACTCTATAGAACATCTGAAAAGGGGGATTTCTTGAGATCTGGCAGACTCAAATGAATGCATCAATATGTATGTGTGCAACTTCAAAGCAGAGCACATTGGCGGCATGCCCAATCTGCTCTTGTGTCGCAGAACACGTAGGCATGAACGGGTTCAGCAGAGGAGCGAAGCACCCACCGCGTGGTATGTGAAACCAATGTAGGACAAATGATGTCATATCTGAGCTAAAAACAAGATGCCGCTATATTTGTTTAAAAAATGTAGTTTTGATAACTTTTCTATAATATTAAGCCTCCCATTTTCTACTTAAATCATTAAACACCACTTTTATCTCCAAATACTCTGAGGCGACTCTAATATTGCTGACAGGCAAACAACACTTAAAACCTCTGCTTTTACTTTAGAGATGATATAACAATGATGGTGTGTTTTTTACTTGTCACTCAATCAGTCACTGAACAGCTTAAACAGCGAACAGCTGTAAAACTGTAGCTGCAATATCCCAGTGGAACCCAAAAGTTCCCAAACATCTTGTACACAGGTGACAGCTTGTTTGCTGCTGCAAAGCATTTTTGATCTGGCAATAGTTCAGGAGTTCCTGTTTTACACAGAACAAACAATTCTTGTCAGACCTTTCACCTCCCTCACATCTCTGCTTCTGAATCCTGTTAAACAATATCATCAGTGGTACAATTTACCACATTTGTACACTGAGCGGGAGTGAATACAATGAAAAATATTAAATTAAAAGAAACATTTTCCAAGGAGTCAAAACAATCATTCTGTCTGTATCTCTGCACTGGTTTGTAATCTGTGGGAATGCACCCAACCAATCACTCACGTGTTACACAGTTCTGCAACCTTTTGTTGTTGTCAACATGAATACAGAAAACACACTTCAAAGCATTCTGTTAGCCACTGAAACTCTATGTTCTCTTGGCACTAAACGTGCGCTAGTGTGTTTATTACTTTGGCTGTAAAGAGGCGTATATTGTATGTGTGTGTGTGTGTGTGTGTGTGTTAAGCCCCAGGTTAAAGCAGAATGTCATGCAGAGCGTGGGACTCTCTTATATGACAATAACATCAAAACCACTCAGGCATACTCTTTGATTTGTCTCCCTCTCACACACAAGTCCTCCCACATTCTTAATACTGTCTTTCTGTTCCTTTTTTTTGTTTTAACACGAGTTGAGTCTACATGTGTGGCTGTCAAAGCCTTCCTCTGTACTTCAGTCTGTAACTTTATCTGTAAACATTAAATGACATCCACCAGCTTTTTTTTCTGCATAATGTTCATGTACCAATAAATAAATGTATAGATAAATCAAGCACCAAAACTTGTTACACATCATGACAGATTACTTCCACACAGGTGGTCTCTGCCTCCAGTTGGTTTACAGATCCTTGTTCATGACATTACAGATCACCATAATGAGCATCAAGAATGTACTGGTGTGTGTGTGAGATAAACATTATTTATTCATATTGATTTTAGCATAGCAACCAGGTGCTTCATTTCAATTGTCCTGACAAAAATATGACAAAAATATTAAGGAAAGCACAATTATTCAGAAAAAAGAGTGTGTGTGTGGGGGGACTAATACTTGGAAAGGGACATCTCACAGGAACCAGCTTGTCTTACAAAATACGTCAAACGTCAGCCCATGATCAGTTTAAACTGTGTGTGCCTTCCCTCTGGGGTGTGACAGGTGTAGCCTGAAGTGAGGCACAGTAAAGGTAATTTGTAAAACACAGGGCACGAGTGTCACAACTTCTGTCTAAATTCAAGCTGTCTGAGAGTCAGGCATGAACACATTTTTAGATCAGTGTGGTGTACACATTCTGGGGATTTAAGAAAAAAAAGAAAAGAAAAAAGGACTGAAGTTACTAACTAACAAGCTGCACAACAGCAAACGTATCACTTGTATTTCCAATGTCCCAAAACTTAAGGGAGTGATTTAGAAAAAAGAAATACATTTTCTACAAATGTTGTTCTTTAGTAAGACTTGCACTGATTTCTACTGCTCATTGAGCAACCAGCTGTATTTGTGCCCACCGATCCAAAACTCTGTGACACAAAGAAAACATCCAGCCAGCCGGCATGACGATCTTGACAAGATGATAAATCTTTTCTTGCTACAGTGACCACACACCCCCTTCTCTGTCCACCACAGATTACGTAAACTGTCCAATAGGCCATAGGCCAGCGGATTGGACGAGCAGAGCTGGTTTTAAAATTATTGTATTGTTCATTGATCACTTGTCTTTTTACATGCCTAACAACATATTGAAATATCACCTGCTGTGATACAGAGCTGCATTTACTGAGGATAGGAGTTACCGCTTGCTAGTTAGCATATTAAAGTAGATTTATCTGTGACACAAAACGTAGACACCATGACTTATTACTCAAAAGTCTTTGCTTAAATGCTTAAAACCGAAAAAGTATTATGTATTGCACTTTCAAATTCTCCAAATTGAGTTCTACAAATCAATGTAAGATGGCAAAAGTGGCAAATCCATATTGGATTTTGTCTGAGGAGCAATTCACAGTCAAACTGTTCCATTAGAAGGCTTGCACATCGATTCCCTGCCTTTAATCAACCTCATACTTTCAAACCATTACAGTTCCCATTTAACCAAAATGTCTTTGGACTGTGGAGGAGAACAAATCAACGGAGGGAAAGCATGCAAGCACCATGCACAAAACCATGTAAAACATCCTCAAAAAGTGTCTTACAGCTCAAGACAAACATACATTTTAAGTCTTAGAAATCAACATTTGAACTGGAAAAAGTTGTGATCTTATTGATCCGATGACTTACATCTGTTATCGCTGTTGTTGGTTTCACTCCGATTACAAAGCTTTCATTCATTAAATGGGTTGCATCAGTTGTTTCTATTCCAGCAGTTGTTGACAAAGTCATCCTTCCTTCGTTCTTTGAGTACCATTGTCATGATGAAAGTTATTTTAGAAGCAACTGATTTTCTTGTCTTGTCTTCTTCAACAATCATGTTAAGTCCCACAGAAACCCAACACAACATATGTGGGCTCTGAACTTTTCAAGACACAAACAATTCCTTAAAAACGGGAATATAAAAGAATTTAGTGTGAGAGAAAGATATGGGTAAAGTCAATAATTCACAGAAAAGTCAATGGTTAAACCTCTTACGTGGTTTTTGTCTCATGTTTATAGGTTCTTCAGAGGCGGAGAAATAAAACACTTTAGAAGCACATATTTGGAAAATCTTTAGGTTTTTTAAACAAGCTGTATGCTTGAATGGGTTCATTTATTAAACACACTGAACAAATTCCACAAAAGTATAGGAAAACATGAGTAAACCCATAAGTTGCCTTCCTTTTCCTTGTCAAAATATGGACAAATTAAATCAGGAACATTATCTGACACATAGTTCAAAAACACTTATTATATGTTTTTGGTTCACCATGTTAAACTGGGTTTATCTATTTATTATTATCATCTTTTAGCTGAGTGGTGAGTTTGTTAGGTGAGTGGCGATGATCACGACCGGTCGGTTTGTTGGCCTGAACATGGTTGTGTGAGCATGTGAGGGAGGCAGAGAAAGAGTCGTTGAAGGCTTCCCAATCCCGAGGGGCTGCCAAGACAGCTTGACTGCCGAGAACAGATGGTAGCCCAAAGAGCAGGAGAGTGGAATCGCGCAACAAAGAAAAGTCTGTTTGCAGGTTTCACAGTGAATATGTGTATATTTGAATGCAGTTATATGCAATATGTGTGTGTTTGTGTGTGAACATGGCTACTTTTAAAAGAAGTGGACACTGAGACTCCAACTTCACACATTTGTAACAATACAATTCACAGTGGAACCAGCTTCACACTCATCAAAGGCTCCGATACTGTGCCACTCCATGACTCCTCTTCATCAGCTCCCCAACACACATGAACAAAAACACACACTTCAATCAGTGGAGTTAAGTAAGGCAACAGCAGGCTTGCACTCGTAAAAGAAGGAATTTTAATTAGATTACTCAGTCACAAGCATAAGCAATACATGTTTTATGTAACAACTATTTCTAAAATGAAGAACATCTGGAAGTGTATAATACGTGTTTAACATTTCACACTGTTGCAGTATAACCTTGGTTGTCATAATTCATGACTGTTTTCTTTGACATATTCTATCACTCTTGTAGTATTGTGGATGATGGGAGCAGTTATTTCTCACACATTGCTCTTAAAATTCTAATCTTCAAGAGCTGATCCGCATTTTTTTTTAAGCCAGCAAATATTTGGAATTAAAAGCAGAGTTATTCTAGAATTAGGGGATCTTCCTCACAAGCTTTATGGTCTACACAGCGTGACACCATACACTCGTTCATTCCTTAGAATCTGTTCTTTACCAGATAAGATGCGCGAAATGATAAAAAGCAATACAGATACAACAATAAAGAGATCACCTTTCCTGGGTCAGACTGATGGCTTTCACTATAGAGTCTTATCAAGAAGCTGCAATGTGGCAAAAACACTGATTGAATGATACTGAGCAGTTTTGGGATAATTCTCCGAAGTTAGATTGCTCTGATAGGTGAAATGTGGTCTACGCCGAGATATCATTTCAATGCTTTTAATCTGCTTTTGATAAAAGGCCAAAATACAGTATATAAGCTGAGCCTTTTCATGCAGACATGACTACTTGGATGTTAAGACTGACTTGTTCCCAGGTTGTGTGCACCTCCGGGCTGTTTCAGTATCAGCAGTCCGATCCTGTGGTGAACAACAGTCAATTATAAGCTGCTGGGTGACTTATGACCTGCTTGGATTGCTGTATTTTTGACTGCATATAATGGAAAAATATGATCTTGTCTGAATTTTCAGCCAACGACCTTGATACCCGGCAAGAAAAAGAAAAAACCCCACAAAGTTTTGGACCTATTCCAAAGGTTTTCTCACCACTGCGTCATGTTTTTGACCATCTTTACAACACAGAAATGCTCTCTTGCTTTTATTTGGAAAGGCACACATTTTTGTTTTGACAACTTAGAAATAAAAGTTAATTAATTCACATCAATCAGCTGTGAAATCTGTGCAGAAATGAGGTGTCATGTCCCAAAATATTCTTGGCTCGTACTTGAACTTAGTCTTGAGAGGATTTACATTGATGTTATTACATCTGAATCACGCTCTAAGAATATCATCTGGTATTTTTTCACCTGTGATCAATCAATCTATTGTCACATAACCATGAACAAAAAGGTAAAAGGAAACATTTTTTGAAGACAAAATCAAAGCAATATTAGAGTGGTTTGAAGCCAGGCTGGGTTGTCAAAGCCAACACATTCATTACCTTGAGAGTATTATATAGTATATAACTATAATGAAGATGTGGTAGAATGAGAGCAGTGGATGATAATATAAAAATATTCATCTGGGGCAAAAACCAAACATAGTCACCACTTATAACACCTTAGATTTGATAATTCATTCCTCACATCTTGAACTGAGGATTTCTCTCTCATTGTTTATAGAGCTTAAGCAAAGATCACCATGGGCTTGTCCCCAGATGTAATACTGCTCACACAAGAGTTAGAGTTTATCAGCTCTTTCTGGGATCAGATCAGGTGGACCTGTGAGGACATTTTGTGTAAACCACTCACTAGAGGCCACTTTGTAACCCTACAAACAAAGACATTAACTTGTTACTTAATTTCACTGAATTGACTGAGTTTCACTGAATTGAATTGACTTCTAACCTTTCATTTGAGACTGGATGAAAACATCTTGCATGTTTCTTGTCCGTGCTCTGTTTCTTTCATTGCATATCTCTTGTGTAGCCCTCTCTTTCTAGTTGTTTTTGTTTCTCTGCGTGTGTCTTATTGCACAGTCTGACCTTGTTTATTGGGCCAAATCAATTGCCACACTTGTGGAACCAAAACCCCTGAGGCTCAGCTGTGGCTCTGCACTCTCTAACACATCAAAAGCACATACACAGAATTTTTCTGTGATCTAAGGGGCAGGGGTTTGAAGTTCCTGATATACGTATTTTAGCCAGAGACATTTCTTATTAAGCTTCAGCCTTTTACTGTGGGCAAATAAGCAATGATGTGCACAAGTGGCTTAAAGAGGAGCACCGAGGGAAGCTAATGAAAATCAAAGGGACCTTAACCAGCCTCCATAGTCAAAATTATGCTACATATTTTCAAGGTGATTTGCTTCACGTCCTCATGTCCTTTCCTCATAAGAAACCATCATCAGAGGGAACCTGGAAACTTTAGGATAAGGGTTGAATTTGCAAAATGGTTTTCTTAAAGTCCTCCAATCTCATAACGAAACAGAACACAATTCTAAATCTCACTGTTATCAGCTTTACGCAGCCATTCATCTCTGACGTTACATAGATGCAAATCAATTAAGAATCACCAATATTATGTGGAATTGTATGTGTTTACATTAACCTAATGGCTGCTGCCAAAAAGAAGCAAAAGGATGCAAAGCAGATTGTTTTCTTTGGCGTTTGAACTCATGTTCCCTCCTGTTTGATGTTTCCAGTTTGAACTCATCACCTGCCAAGTTGGATGCACTTTCATGAACAATAACCAACACAGAAAAACACGACCGTAACATACATGAAATCACACATTTACGAATTCCTTACACTGAACTCCAAATTAATACATGTTTGCAAATGTGTGTGTATGTGTTTGTGTGTCATACAGGCACCATTTGGGTACCATCTGCCCCCGTCTGTTCTCATGGCAACCATCACCAGCTGTGTGGTGAGAAATTCACTTCACACACTGCCCGTCATGCTCTGCCATCTACACACACACAAACACATCTGTTGTTTCTCCCTCACACACTCTAACCTCATCCCATGACTCTCATACCAAATCACTTCAAGGCTCATTAGCGTGGTTTCCTAGTTGAAGCCAGTTTGAGATTCACCTCTGCTAAAACTTCCAAGGTTAAGCACTTTGTAGTCCTTTAGCCTCAGGCTACACGTGTTTGTGCGAGCATGGAAATGGATTTCTTGGTGGGAAATATCTATTTTCAAAAATAATTTCAGTTACCGTGACAATCGATAGTTTGGTAGTTTTGTAAACATACAGTTTGTGTTCATTTTAACATTAAATCTTCTGCTCTTTGTGTTCTCTATTAAAAGGGTTACATTTCGAATGATGAATAAAACTTGAAACTGACACCTACTGCACAATAAAAAAGTAAAAATGTACTCCGTGTCAGGACTTTGGTGATTCAGACTACATTGATTTCCATTCGACGAACCTGTCGGCATGAAAAGGAACAACTTGAAAGTGAAGCTGCTGACCTGCAGGAAATGTTAGTTTGTGTGTAATCAATGGTCTGTTTACTGTGGTTCGTCTGCTATGGAGTTGAGATAATCTAAAGTACAAAATCAATATGCAGTTATAAATATCATATCACCAACAGAGACATAATTTAAAGTCAGACAGCAGAGCAAGAACCTGTCTAAATAATCAACCGAGACGCTGTGCGCCTCTATTTTGGCCACCAGAGGGGAGCCATGCATTACAAGAGAGCCATATCAATCTTATGTAAAATGCACATATTCATCTTCTTCTACTTCTCAACAGCACTGGAAACAGACCTACATCTCCTCACACACACATAAATATCCATTATGTCTTTCTTTCTGTCCTTTTGTCTTCATATTTTCATGTTCTTGTGCAGGAGTAATAGAGTGGTTTCTATTTAATTTAGGCACACACTTTTAACATACTGTCTTTCTCAAGATTTTAGTGTCTGCATTTCTTATCTTATAGCTTTTCATCATGCCGAGTGTGAATACAGCCACAAACTATTGGCATACATGTTGCAATGCAACAACGTGCATAAATTCACTGTTTATGTGTTTTTGTCTTACAGAATTCGGTACAGCCGAAACCAATTCAGTGCAATCCTAAAATGAATGTTTTTTACCATTTATTTCGCTGGGTTCCATTGGCATACGAAATATACACTAACTATGGCAACATCAAGTGGCAAAAATCTGTCACTGCAGCTCCAACCATATGAGCCAGTCAATGTTTATTCTAAACATTGGAAATGTCAATGATACTGGTGATGCATATCAGTCAATTTCGAAAAATTATACCCCAAAGCTATACAAGTGAGTAGGAAAATGCCTCAGGAACATATCCTGGCAGAAATTGCAATGAATTGCAGCAAACATGACTGTAAATTAAAACAGCTTTACAGGAAGACTTAAAAGCTAGGAGCAAAAGAAAAGGGACTAAAGAGAGCAGCAGAATTGTTGTTAGATTGGATTGTTTGTAATAGATTAACCTTGAATACTTCTCTGAAGATGGGAACACTGATTTTCCCAAAACAGAAAATTCTAAGTTTATAGATGCAATGCAGGTGTAAATGGGTCACTTGGTAACAAATGCCCCGACCTACATGTGGGGAAAAAGTGAAATAAATGTAAAGTTTTGAGGTATCTTTGTGAAAGTCTGGACCTAAACCACATTGAAATGCTGCAGGTGTCTCAGACATGAATTTCATGCCTGCTGAATTGAAGTTCTGTACGAATGGTTGAGTCAAAATTAATCCAATCGTGTCTTCCTGCTTATTGAGTCTGTATGTTTTTATATTGGATGTGAAAGGAAAGAGACATTCTTATGAATCTACTATTGTATTTTTTCAGAAGTGGAAATTTTGCTGAAGGCAGTGATGTGTGTCTAAATCAAACTGTGGGCTGTTGCAGAGCAGAACTCCATAAATGTAACATCAGTTATTTAAAAATGGTATGTAGAAATGCTTTTTCCTGCTTGTTTATGCAGTGGACATGGTAAGAGTTCAGGGTTAGTGATAGTACAGAATGTATTAGATCTGTACATACCAATGTTTTCATATTAATCGAGGATCAAATAATTGTGTGGTAAGAAAAATGTCACTTGTAGGGAACTCAAAGAGTTGCAAGCTGACTTTGCAGCTCACTATTTTAACATCTTTAAGCATCACTAACATGCTTAAAATTCAGCCTCAAAGCTCACACACACAAGAAAATTACCAATATGTACATTGAACTACACGTCCTGCATCGTTAGGAGCAAAGACACATGTGCTGCTATGGAAGAGAGCAGTTGAGACTAATTTAATGTGCTGTGGTTGGATCATTGATCAGTTTATGTAGGGGAGTTCTGCAGAGGACCAAAACACATGACACACGAGGAGGGAAGGGCAAACAAATGTGAGCTTTACTGAAGTCGATGTTAATCATAACCATCAGCAGTTAAAGTAAAATACAGGCAGACTGAGACAGCTGAAACGAAGGCCTTACCCACATGAACCCAGGCTTTTCTGTATTTTTTCTGGCCTATCACATACAAACATATGAGAAGACAACATATATTTCACTTTTTATTCATACACAGCCTGTGATTAAAGTGTCAAGCTCCCTCTAGATGTCACAGATACCTGAATGACTTCCACAAAGGATAAATCGTTGCAACGCAGCTGAAAGCTACACTGGCAAGCACCCTCTCTCCTCCGTGGGCTTATTAGGAATTGAAACATTCTTCAAAAGGTTTTGCTGAGTGATTTCCAGGTTACAGGCAGGATGGCAGGCTGGGTGAAGAAGGAACAAATTACAGACATGAGATGACCCCTACAAAGACATGGCATGAAACTGTAGGCTAACGCTGTGCAAAGGGGATATTCTCAAAATAAAATGGAGAGATCAAAACCATAATATGAATAGTAGAAGGCATTTCAAAAGCAAAAATATTAGGTCAGGTTACATTTTTATTAAATAAAGGGAGAGAATGAGCAGTTTTTCCGACAAATATCTTTTCTGTAGAACTTCTTACTGGACAAAACAAATATTCTGAAGTTGTTTTGCCATGTTTCAGACTTTCTGGCAAAATAACAGAGAAACTGATAATGAGCTGAGTTATTACTTAGAACCTGGTGAAAAATGTGTTCTCTAACATACTAAGCATTTAAACTTTGAAGGTTCAGCATATTTGGATACAAGCAACAACTGTGTGTGCAGCCTGTTACTGCTGCCTCTGGCTGTGTTTGTAACCTTTTTTTTTTATAACGTTATCAACACATTTCTTTTTGGTCACATTTGAATTACTAATGACTATAATACTTACAATCTTTTTAGCCTGTGCCACATGTTGGTTTGGAGACTTTTGCTCTGTTTATTTTGCCATATAATTCTTACTTTCATTCAACTGTACTGATCTCCCCAGAAAACTCAAAAAGGTCACTTAGAGGACGCAGAAGAAGAATGAAGTTACAGGGGAAGAGATTCAGACATGTCCAGACAACACAGACCGATGGACAAGAGGAAATGTTAAACATATCTATTCCTGAGTCATGGACAATGTGACATTGCTAATGGTCCCCATGAGGAAGTCAAAGGGATCGCTCTAGGTTGACCAGACACACGACCCTCAAGAATAACCTAAAATTCAACTGTTACCGTCAACAGCTTGAATATACTTTGACAAGAATGGAATATATCTGAGAGTGGCACAAAAGAAGTGGATGGTTTTCCACTTTTAACAATAGATAGTGGCAGCATCATCAAAATTGAATGTTTCTCCAGTCCACGTAATGAACTGTTAGCTATCATATCTGAAAGAAAAGGCAAACAGCATTTATTCTCTTTCCCTATCCAGTCTGGGGTGAAAGATCAAGCATTTTTATCATCTCGAACTGTGTGGAAACAACTCAAATTGACTTAAAGAAAATGTATTCCTTCAGAACATAAAACTCTGTTGTAGAGCTGTTTGACACCACCACTGTTTGTCTGCTGAGGTCTTTTTCTGCACCAAACCTAGCTGGAAACAACACCCACATCACACAGAGGCCTCTTCCTTTTGTTGCATTGCTGTGCCACTGGGACTCTCAGGAGTACATGAATATAACATGTTCTTCAAAATACATGTGACGACAGCTATTAAAATGAATCAGCTGGTAGTGCTTTTTTTTTAACTGCACAAGTGGAGGCTTAATTTATTTTTTATCTATGTGTGGTATTTAATGTTGCTGTGAACGCTAACTCATGTCATCTTTATAGACTGTAGGGAGACTATCTATACTTGGAGCTGCAAAACTGAGACAAGGCCTAGACTGAAACATAAAACTGTCGAACTAAATAAACGCTCTGTACACATGCAAATTACATACTGCTTATGAATGAAAGTAAAAGGACTAATTAAATTAATGTATGATTTGTGGGTGGCAGATAATTGGTTTGAAAAGGAAAAGAGAAAACACAGGTTATAATCAACTTGTTATAAAAGAATGACTAAGGCTGAGAATGTAGGTTCCTAATCTCACACTTATGTAGGAAGCTGGCCCTGTTTTCAGAATAATTGTTGACATTCAGCGCTGTGAAAAAGTCTTGATTCACCCCTTATTCATTTGTGTTTTACTTCCAAGAAGCCAGACTTTCTTGTAATCTTTTAAAATGGTCTTAAGCAATACTTATTGCTTAGTTTATCACTCGTGAAAAGTTTTTTTTTGTTTTTTGAACGAATCATGAATGAGTCAGTGAATCATCTGTGCATGACAAAGACAACCCACTCGAGAGAGAAACCAGTTATTTTATACGGCTGTAGCTCAGGAGGAAGAGCAGGTGCCCACCAATCGGAAGGTCAGTGGCTCTGGCTTCCCCGGGCTACATGTTGAAGTGTCCTTGGGCAAGACACTGAACCCCACGTTGCCTCCTGATGTATCCATCAGGGTATGAATGTGTGTATGAATTAGAAAGCATTAAGAAAGCACGTAGTTATATGTATCCTAAGACGTGCTGTATGAGTGTGTGTGAGTGGGTGAATGTGGCATGTAGTGTTAGAAGCATGTAGTGTTAGAAGCATGTAGTGTTAGAAGCATGTAGTGTTAGAAGTTAGAGTGGTCAGTTAGACTAGAAAAGTGCTATACAAGTACAAGTCCATCCATTTACCATTTACAAATTTGTCTACACAAAAGTGCCTAAGTTAACACAGTTGTCTTTGTGTTGCAAGTCTATACAGGATCACATATAAGCAGTGCTTCACCAATGAATGCATTGGAGGCAACATGAGTTTCGGTGTGTTGCCCATGGACATTTGAGCATGTTGTCAAGAAAGCAGAGGATGAAATCAATGATTCTTTTGACTGGCAAACTTCTGCTCTTCTCCCCCAAATACAGTAGCCCTAAGAACAGCAAATAGGTAATCAAATTTTTAACTTGTTCGAATGATAAACTCTGTTCTTGAGTTTAACATTTGTATAGCACATCAGCACATCTCCTATTTTCCAAGCAATATATAAGCAAATAAGGAGTGGCTATAGACTTTTTGCACAGTACAGTACCTAAACTAAATTACGTGCAACGCCTGTTAAAATCCTCAGAATTTCTTCAGAGGTAACACTGGCAATCTCAGACCACAGATAATACCCTGATTTTCAGCATTTAAAAAAAAAGAGAAAGGACACAATAACAGAGATTAAGTGAAAAATGTTAAGATCATGGCAGAAAAAGCGGCAGCTGCAGAAATGTAGATGGTTCCCTCAACTTGGGACATTTAATATTTTGATACATTTGCCTCTACCAGTCACCTTCATATTGCATATTGCATCATGCATACATGTGTTAATTTCTAAGGATATGCTGAACCAATGATCCAAACAAACGCAAAAAACATGAGGTAAACATCATAAACACGCAAACGTGTAAGCAAAAGCAAGAACATTCATAAAGATGCTGGTAGCACATGATATAGAAATTAGGTGAACAGCATAAAACTAAGTGATCTTATTTTTTGTGTTGTAGTGTGTGTTGTAATCAAAGGCACAAATATGTCAGATCTCCAAGAATATGTGCACAAAACATAAGGACATGATTGTTGTTGTACAGTATATCCTGCACATGACAAAGTTGCAACATAGCACGGCATTTTGGTAGGTACAACATATAGAAACTTACTGTATTATATGGGATGTATAACACTGACTGCTTTGCAACAAAAAGACCCTTTGAGTTAAAGGTCAAAATACCAAATAACACAACACTAATGTATAGATGTATAGGATCAAGGATATAATGAGTTTAGTGCTACCCATAATATTTTGCAAGTAAATCCAGCTGCACTGATTTGTATTCAAAATGTCAAACTCACAGAAGAACACTTTGAATTTTGTGTCTTTAAAATGGTGTTTCCTCTCTTGAATTCTTCTCTACAGACTAAATGAATCTCTCTTTTTGTGCTAAATAGTATGCGGGGAAATTCGTCAGTGCCGAGCCTCAGTGTGTCTGTCATAATTATAATTTTTTTGTCGCTACGATTTCCTCACCGAACAGAGGGCTTTGAACTCGTCACAGCGGGCTTTGTGTTTAATCTTCTCCCCTGTGCTGCTGTCCTTGCCTGTCACTTCTGTCTAGCAGCCATAACAATCAGACTGGATACTGCCTTAAATGTACCTGTATGGGAATGTTGGCGTGGTGCAGGAGGTGGGTGGGACAGGTACTTTGGGCACAGAATGAGCCTGGACATGGAGATGTAGCATGTGCCCCAAACGGAAGTCATAGAGAAGATTATACATCCATCAGCCTGTCGGTTTAAACCAGACACAGAAAGCTGCAGTAAACTGCACTGGTATGTAGCTAGGTGCTCTACAGAGAAAACCTGTACAGTATTTATTAGCCATTACGAAGACGACAAAGTCAAGCTGTGCATTTAATTTTGCTGGGGCTTCACACTATTCCAACATTAGAACTAACATCTTAAATTACAAAATCTTTGCTCCATGTAATCTCATATAAAGATGTATTGTGACTAAGATGTTGACCTTTATTGGTTTGCCTTTGAGTGACTCAATCTAATGCTTCAACTCATGAACACAACTAAGTTAATGTGACATTAGCTTCATTAGACATTTAAACTTCACATGCATTACATAATTAAGCAAGAATGATTTGAGCAATGAGCACATTAATCATATTTTCAGAAAGTTTTAGCAAAAGTGAGTAAACGATTTGTTGCATAATTTTGGCCCAGGGACAACAATGAGTCGTTTTGTATCCTTATGGTAGACTGAACTTTCAATGAAGATTACAGATCATCGCACACTGGACAGCTTTGTAGCTCGACTGGTTCTTGTAGTAATCAACTGTAGCAGTGTCAGAAACCCGGCAGGACACAGATACAGGATCAGTTTCAAAATAAGATAGTTTATTAATAAACTTCTTAACAGGTCTCCAGTCAGAGAAATAAACACTATGAAAATATCTAAGGCACTGATCTCTATAACTATAGCGGAGACAGATGCCGGTATAAAACTTAATCAAAAGAAAATACTCTCTCCACTCTAGGAGGAAAACAAAAAGACTATGAAAAGAAAAGAAAAGAAAATTATTTAAATTTGGCAACGTTCTTCTTAAGAGGTTGAACAAAGAAAACTCTCCTAATGGAGGAACTACAGAATTCAAGGAAGAACAAAAATCAAGCATCCACTCCTATAACGGAGGAGCTAAAAAAACATTGCAACATAAATCACTCCTAAATGGAGGAAACCAAAATCGACTCTGAAACTTAACAAAGACTAAACTGAGAATCTATCCAAAACATTAATCAAACAAAAACTCTGAAGGAGGTATGCTCGACTTCAGTGATCAGAGAACGGATCAAAATACTGGGTACAACTATGGTCAAGAATCAAGGCTAGAGGTTTCGGAGGCTAGAATGAAGACTGTGAAGTACAACACACTGGCAAAGAGACAAGGGAACACAAAGACTATATAACACATGAGGATCTAAGGGGAACAGGTGGAAACACTTGGGTAATCAGGGGAGACAAACAGACACATGACACGGAAGGAAAGGCAAGTTATCTGAAACGAGAGGAGAAGTTAACATTCAAAATAAAACCGGAAGTGACAATCCAATACATGAAACAAAACCCTAAATCCTGACAAGCAGACGTGTGTAATTCTGTTTCTTTTTTTGTAGAGTTAGATATTTCTGTTTTATATCATCAAAACCGGCGACAAAAAGGGAGAAAAAACGACATACATACATTACCATTTTAAAACACCATTTTAAAGACTAAGTTTCAAAAATTGCTAAAATATAAAGACACAAAAAGACTAAAAGCACATTTCATAAAACATTCTGAGCCACAAACTCACCAATTTCACAATGCAGACTTAAAGTGTATCTTAAAAAGTTGCTGTGTTTTCTAAAATGAGATGATTTCAGTTTTCTTTTTCATGAATTTTTTTATTTTCATTTTGCAATGTTGTTAAAACCGCTGTAAAAAGCTAACTTGTGTGGTGCCAAAAGTGCTACAGAAGCAGGGGTGAATATCGGTTTTTATTTCAGAAATAAAATATAGGTTATTTTGGTTATACCTTTTTTTCATCATTTGAAATAAATGCCAAAATGTAGATGTACTCTACAGTAAAATGTCATGAAGAGAAATAATTGGTTTAATTGATATAAAGAACTATAAACACAGTTTGGATATATTGGAGTGGTATCTATACCACTATATCTATACACTTTTACTTTGGGGGTAACACTATGGCTAAATGTACACATTGCTAAGATGGTAAGATCCCTGTTTATATTTAGGTAGTTGTCAAGACAGTAGTAAGAAAATGTTAATTATGGAAGTTTTTGCAGAAAGAAAAATACAAAAAAACTAAAGTGAAAGGGTAAACCACTTGTAGCAATGAAGAAACTTGAGTAGTGGGAACACTGGAAAAAACAGATGCTACAATCTAAGTGTAGAAAAAAGCCAATCAAATGGTAGACCAAATAAAGCCAAAACAAGAATGTGAAAACCCAACAGTGGAAAAACATCAGAATGATTCCAACTATGAGGAATGGGGGAGTACTGAGGAAGAACACTGAATGAAGTGAGAAAGAGGGAGGAATGGTTGGAGAACATACGTTTTTCTGATGACCTCAACACTTCAAAAGTCTTTGCAAGCAAACAAGTAAACTAGAGAGGCAGATGAAAGGAGAGAGGAATAAAAATAATAAAAAAACAGTGCTGAAACAGGAGCTAAAGAGGCCTGTTGAGAAAATGGAGGAGATGAAGAGAAGCTTGGGTGGGTGTGAGCAATGAGTGAGGGAGGAGATATGCAGACAGAGGT
The DNA here is from genome assembly GCF_036924035.1 of Leuresthes tenuis. Classification (NCBI taxonomy): domain Eukaryota; kingdom Metazoa; phylum Chordata; class Actinopteri; order Atheriniformes; family Atherinopsidae; genus Leuresthes; species Leuresthes tenuis. Next base: position 8,434,425 of record NW_027325365.1, on the reverse strand, counting down.
AAGAAAATGAGGGAAATCTGTGAAGGAGAGGCCAGAGATGAAGAAGAAAGAGACCTGATAAAGGCAATCCCCCTTATCATTGTCTCAAAGGTGGTTGAAGAAAAACTTTGAAAGCCTGGTGGAGGACAGAGGGAATGCAAACATGAGGATAAGTTTCGGATGAACTAAATGTTTATCCCAGCTGGAGGCTCAAACTGAAACTGCTGACAAGTGAACGGATACAACGTGCAGGCATGAATTGGAGTCACTTTGAAAAAGAACTTGTTAATGATGTATTAATTCGGCTGGATGTCAAACTCATTAATGCAGTGTTCTTCAACCCTGGTCACCAAGACCCAGTGCCCTGCATGTTTTCGATGTTTCCCTCCTGCAACACACCTGATTCAAATGAATGGCTCCTTATCAGGCCACTGCAGAGCTTGACGACGAGCTGATCATTTCAATCAGGTGTGGTGGAGGAGGGAAACATTGAAAACATGCAGGGCAGTGGGTCCCGAGGACCAGGGTTGAAGAACCCTGCATTCTGACATTTGTTTGATTTCATGCCTCATGCCACGATCACATAGTGACACTAGTCTTGGACTTGTTGATAATTTATAGAGAGATTATGTACATTCCCCACCCTATTTCTCTCTCACATCACACAGGCAGCAGCTTACCTGGCTGCTTTCAGTAACCTTCATGCTCGAAATATAAAGTAGCCTACTCTCAACACCTGACCTGTTGGTTAGAAATATTTCTATTTACTGTATACGTTTTCTATGAGCTTGAGACTCCCGCAACATGCACATCACAGTGTTTCTTTAAGTAGGTTAGTGTGTGTACTTGTAGACTGGGGTCAGTGTAGAAGCTATCATTGATCGCTGACTGAGAAAATACAGAGCAAAAGAAAAGAACTGTGTAAAAATATTCAAGTTAAACTGTATAAGTTTATATAATTTGAGTTCCTTCTAGAAGGTGAACATTTCCTCTAACCCTGCCACTGTTTACAGCTGCTATTAGATCTCCAGGCCTCATCCCTGCTTCTCCAGGATGAGAGCCTCCAGGAGTGCTTTATTTCACTGAGGATCTCTAAGATTATCTTGATGGGTTCCTATGGTTTTTCAAGTTCAATGTTTTACTGCTGGGGTGCTGGTTTTGAAACGCTCTCAACCACCATGTCTTGGTCTTGTTTCTGCCTCTAGAGACTCTAGTTTTGGTATCCACTTGGTTGTGGTTGTAGGCCTCTAGGTAAAGACAAACAAAGCTAGATTGATATTTTAATGCAGCGCTTGTCACTGCAGTTGAGGTAAAAATATACTGAATATTTATTGGTCCGAGGGGGTCTAGAATTCAGTGGTAAAATATCTGAAGAAAAACTGAGTTATTGTTATATTAGAGCTTCCATATTTTAGTGTAGACACAGTGGAAATCAAGAGGGCAAAAAACAAAATAATTAAAAAATGTATGGATTGTTAACTTCCATTAATGCTGACTACTGTCAGTGTCCACAGGGTTAGACAGACTGCTGTCTGATTAGATAAAATATAAACCAATTTAATTTCAGAGATAAAAAGAAATTAAATTATGTGCTTCAAGATACCCTGGGACATAACAGCATTTATAGATAAAGTCCAAAAGCCTACAGAACTAATTCTACGTTTGCAGTAGTGTTTATGCTGCAGTTACATATGACCTTAACAAAGAAAGAAACTTGCATCATCTATCTATACTGCATGTAGGTTTCTCCTTACACCTATTGCTGAACTTCAAACACATTCATAGATCCATCATATTGATAATGAGATTATTTGGTCATTAGATCACCTGAAACCTCCACTGCCAGTCATCTGAGCCTTTGGTTGCAAACACTAGATGGCAGCAATATATCAGAGTGGCATAACAGAACATCTAAATAGACCACTCAAACATGTTTACTCTAATGAGAAATACTGTTTTGCATCTGCCAGTGTCAATCACACAGGTATATTGCACATTTCCCTGTTCCCAGGTGTCGCATTGCTAAAAGACAAATAAGAGAAAGGGAAATGAACTCAACGCCTGAACCTTCAACACCTTCATTGATTATCTATTGGCTTCTAAAATCAACAGATCTAACATTTCCTCAGTGACCAGAGAGTAGACTGGAAGGTTATACCTTGGCACGAACAGTGACCCCCCGCTGGTCTGGAACAGATTGAATTAGAAACTCCATCAGTCGGAGGCTCTGCCACTTCCTGAGCATCATGCTGTGACACTGGATTGGAACAACCTCAAAGGAAATCATCACCCAAAGTCTGTATTAACACCATCTTGCACCCCTGCCAAGTCAGGCCAACGTATTCTCCTTGTCGTGTGCCAGGGTTACAACTGGCACAGACGCCAGCAGGTACCTTTAAATGATAGCCAGGTTGCAATTCTCCAAAGGTGGGCTCATGATTAATTGAGCCTAAGGATATGCAACCAAGCCAATGACGGATACTAAGTGCAGGTGCCATATTAAGGAAAGGGCCTTCCATCTTTCTGTGACGCTCCCAGTGTTGAGGAATAGATTAGGAACTCCTTTAAAGCTCCACCTCAAAGAACTATACTATCTATATAGAACTAGATATTTTGAATATAACTGCAACACCTGTTTGAAGATTTGATTCAATATTCACTGAAAACATATTCCCATTGGCTGTTCATTGTCCATGCACTCTGTTAAATGCCACTTTCCCTGTTCAGTGAAGATCAGCCTGAAATGAAATAGGTTACTATCATGGTAATGGTCTACTAGCCCTGCAGTCAATTTTAATCTTCTGTCTAAAAGGCAGCTGTAGCATTCTGTAAACAAGTCATGATTTGCCTCTTTGTCTCATGCTGCTGATTGCTAACGATGTTTGATGGTGTGGTGGGAGGCTTGCAGCCAAGCACAGCGACTATGTCAGAGTAATTATTGTGAATATGTAAACATACACTTTACATGCATACACCTACAGCTTTTTCAAGTAGATCCAAAACATGTTCCCATATGGAGCTATATACACAGAGGGCATGTTCATTGTGTGAAAATAAAAAAAAAGCCTCAGTAAGACTACAAAATGACAGCTTGGCAGAGCGATTCTCCCAGGAGAAGGACAGAAATTCTATCTGTAGCGCTGCAGAAATGATCTCTAAATGCCTTCTTTTAAGCTCATGTCATAAATAAGCTCATGTTTATAGCATTTTAACGACAAATGACATGCAAAATGCAGTACCTAGAGTGTAGGCGTATTCATATTTGTGTGTTTATGGGTGCATCTTTAATAGATTGTGTGCTAGCATTTACAGCTGTTCCTGGATATCACGCACATGCATCGATCTCTGTAGCTCAGGCAGTCTAACCAGCTGAAGCAGTCACTTATGATTATACTTATCCCCCACTTTCATAGCACAGTAATCTGGATAGAGAATAAGAACAGTAAGAAGAGAAGAACTAGAGGAGAGACTGGGATGTAGAGAATCTGTGTGGTGTAAAAATTTACAGCCAAAGAGGGATTCCTCTTTACAACAGGCCACTCTTGAACAGATATGAGCCTCACAGAGAAGATGAGCAAACATTTAATAGCACAGCCAACAAAATAGAAGTGCAACTGCTTCATGTTCAACCTACATGCCTTTTAGGACACATTGCTGTTGGAATGTTCAAACTGATAGAACTTTAAGTGGCACAGTTATTACAGCCAAGAAGTCCTGACTGCTGCCTTTTTAGTGCACACGCTCGCCTCTGGATAAATTTATGCAAAAGCGTTGGTAGATCATTTTCTTTTAAATCTACATTTATTCCTCTATAGGTGATACTGAGGTCTCTGTCTTTCCCTGGGCTTTATTTTATCTGTAAAGCTCATGCCATTTTCCCCTAAAATTATTCCATGCCTTAATTAATTTCAGAGATATCTTGGCAGCAAAAACCTATCCTCTATGTGGTCCTCATTATACATGGGGAATTTCATCAGAAAAATATGGAGCAAGCAAATGTGCAGGCGAACAGACTAGGATTTCAAGAATACCCATGAAGATCAGTGTGTCACACTTTCATCATTGAACCTTGCTTATTATCTTTACCCAGAAAAAGCTCTACCTTATTCTTACTTTCATTTTTCTTGACATATTAATTGTTCTTTCATTTTACCGTAAGTACCACAATCTTAGTGATTATCACAGGGATAGAACTGGCCTTCATTTATAAAAGCTGTTTGTAATAAAGCTTTCTAAAATTCGTCTAAGGACAGTAAAACAATTCTTTTGGCTTCTTCCCACATCAGTGAGATTTCAAGTATGCTCGTGGACCGGTGAGAAACAATGTTTTAGACCTACATATCTAATCTTAAACAAATAGCTCCTTGGTCTACATTTATTAACACATGGACATAATATGTACTTTATTAACTTTACAAGGCATAGTGCGAATAAAAAAAATAGTATGTGAAAAAAACTATTTTAGAAAAGAAAATAACTCATTAGGTGCCAAAATGGTCCCAAGCAATTTCATATTTCAGGAGGTTGTGTTTGCACTTATATGAATTAATATATGCACTATTGGAAGAAACACTTTATTCCAGTGAATATCTAATTTCCACAAACTAATAAAATGTTTTGTATATAAAATCTTCAAAGAATCAGTAAAATAAATAAAGCGTAAAAAGGCTAAATAAACAGCCTCCTGTTTGTGAGGCTGTTGTATATGGGAAGTGATTCAGTTCTGTCAACAACTTTCTGGGATCCCACAACGCTAATGGCATTGTTATCAACTCTGCTGATGGCTTTACATCTTGTTTGCTTGGTGCTCAGATGAATTCTCAAGGCAGTTGATTAGATCAAATCAACTGTGAATCAGCTGTAAATATTCCAGTGTGCTCAAAGTAAAATAAAAGTGTTGAATAATAAACAAGAATTCATAATAGGGTGGTTATGAAAAAAAACAAGCCATATATGAACCATTTTTTGAGCAGAGGAGGCTGTTTAATTATGTATCAAAGCATGATGCATCAAGTAAATATGAGCAACATTCAAAATGTATCAATACACAATTGTATGTTTCATGTAAATAAAGTTCTCTTTGAAAAAATGCAAATGGAGGTGTGTAAGAAAATCAAATGCATGCTGTATTGCATTACATATTCAACTTGAACACGTGATGCACGATGAACAATCAAGCATCTATACTGTTTATTACTGACTCCATTATATTTACTAATATTTTTGCATTTGCCATGGAAGAGTGGGGTGTCAATTTCTTGATGGGTCTGTTTCTGCCTGTGATCCCAATAAAAAATGTCCACAAGCAGTATCAAGTTGCTCCTGATGCTAGCCCCTTACATGGCAGCTCTGCTTTTTTTGTTGTACCAGTTTATGAAAAAGTGAATGAGAAACACATTGATAAGCACTCTGAGGGAAGAACCTGGCTATGCTTAAAACGGGCTATACACGTATACCCACTCAAACACAACTTGGAATTACCCAGTTACAATAGTTTTTTCTTCAAAATCATCACCTGATATGTCACATCTTACATTTGAGAGAGAATTAACTTTCTTCTTCAGACTATAAGTGCAAACTATTCGTTCTAAACACATGTTGCTCTGTTTGTTGGGTTTTCCTACTATCTGTGTCCTATATTGTGTGAGACAGCTTAAGTCTTGCTCGTCATAACATATTTTATCTAATCTGTTTTCAATGAATTCCCAACAACAGGAGAAGTATTTCTAAACTCCAAATGAAATGTCTTTCTATTCCTATAAAATAACATAATGCTTATCATACAACATAATGCAACGCAAGACTTTATTCAGTCTTCTGCTGGCTGATCACGATGTTCAATTTGCCCACTGTGAGAAGTAGAAATACAATGAATGCTATTCAACTCCGACTCTGTGTCATGATGTCAAGACTTAGAGTGACAGTTTTTTTGACAGAAGGAAAAGCTTGCCTTGGATTACACCAATTTGTATCACATCAAATTTCTGTGAGACATTAAACAACAGAAGTAATATGTCAATAACAAGAATGCAGATGATGAGTAATTTGTTTCTCAGGAGCAAGAGAGACTCTGTAGCCTCTCTTGTAAGACTTGAACCTGCTGCTTCCTCCTTTATGTACTAACACAGTTTCAACCCAAAGGGATCTTACATATTCATAGTGCTATTACACACACTATTCAATGACTTGAGTTATACGACCAAGAAATGCAAGACCACTGGAAATCCTGACCAGCACGCACAGTAACTAACGGTTTTAAAATCCTCCCTTGAGGCAGGAGGATGCAATGCATTCAAAGTGCTGTTGTTGCATTTATGATGACAAAATCTTGCCTGGAGGATTCTCATTAATGAGCTGAGCTGAAATACAGAATAGCAGTACATACCACAATATGAGATCTAAATGATAGATATACAAGATCTGCTTTTATATATAGTACTGCTTATTTAAATGTAAAATGCATTGCAACCGTAAATGTATTTTAAAGCCACTTTGTTATTAAATGATTAAATGATTTCTCCAAGAACCGTTTTAGTAAAACAATACAAACCCTCACTGTCAACCCTTTAGCTTTCTTCAGATTTGTTGTGTTTACATCACAACCATCCCACTGTAACTTTTCTGCAGCTCTGTACTGAAAACTTGATGACCAGGAAACATAGGAAGTCAAAGCCCAAACACCAAAGCTCAAAATGACACAGTTAAGATGATATTGATCAAAGCACAGAGAACTGACAAGGTCATCAACATACATGTAAACTGATTTTTCTGGGGGTCTTCAATGGGGAAGCTCAGTAAATAGAATGTTTTGTGGCTAAAAAATTCATTGAACATACTTTGGTGTTTTTATACAGATTTACACACTTTTCCAGCCAGAGTCAAAACCTAATCGAAAGTCTTAAATTTAGGTTTCTAAGCTTTGTCTGAGGCAGCCCAGTTCTACAAGAAAATGTGCAAATTGAACATTTGTCCAAATGTCCAAAACAGTGTACGAATAAAGGCAAAGAGAGTACTGCCAACCTTTCAGAAAGATATTTATTCATATTTAAAACCTGTTTCTGTTTCAATCTCCAACCACAGCCATGTTGTAAATTTAAAAGTCATAGGACAATATTAAATAAGGCTTGAATTCAGTTGTCAGATATGACGGTTAGCGATATAACAGCACACTCCTTCTTCTCCTACCAGCTTACAAGCTTTTTTGAGCATGTTATAATTATGAAATATTCCTTTTGTGACAGTTTCACATTGATGCAATTATAACCACACTACAATTTGCGTAGGAAAAACATTGACATTTCTTGTTTTTGGACCCTTAAAAATGCATTAATCTTTCAATTTTTGATTACGATAGCATATAAAATCATACGCTTTCATACATTCATACATTCTTTTCTGTATGATTCAATAAGAGTGAATGTTGTTAAACATTTATTTGCTCCAAACATGAGTTGTATTCAGCACTTTAAGCCTCTTCAAGTTGAGATTGTTTGAAGCAGCCACATAGTAAACTCTGATGTATATGCAGACACACCATGATGTAGGTATAAATGCTCACAATGATGCAGGTCACCTACACAGCTTTTGCTGTAGGTTCTGCCTTAATCTAAGAACCATGAATCAAGCTTTAGGCTAAATACTACTTGTTAAGGTTTAGGAATCGAAAAAAAAAACAAAAGCAGGCTGTCCCAAACACTAGCAGCCATTTCATTTCAACAAGACAAATAAACTACTCACAATAGGTTTATTTAGATGGTATTTCTAGTAAAAAAAAAAAAGAAAAAAAAAGATCTACTGGCAGTTGTGGGAAAAGAGGACTATATGAGCATTTAGTAAATATTTTCATGTATTCAAAAGGTTTTTTTAAAAGTATGGAGAAACAAGAATGTTTCAATAGCCATCAGGCAGAGGAGTGTGATCCTATTGAGTACATTTTCCAGTGTGTGTGAGTGCAGTGTATAAGAGTCAACAGCTACACAGGGTTGTTAGCTTTTCAGATAAAATCATGTGAATGCCCCAGTTACACTTCAACAGTTCTGTTAAACGAAAAAAATGAGAAAAGTGAGTTATGACGCATGCAAGTTGAGAGAGATGCTCCACATCTCTCCAAAGTATTAGGGTCTGTTCAATATTGCATAAAATAGAAGTAGCATAACTCTCTATGGGTAACGTTTGTTGAAAAACACTTGACAGATGGGTTAATGAAAGTATGTAACACCTTACCAATGAGCAGAAACTCCCCCTTATTGTTTCTTAAAATGTCATCGAACGCATAAGTTAGAAAAGATTCCCACTGACTCACCTTTACCTTATTTTTTCATATTGGAATCAGAGACGGCTGTCCTCATTTAATTAAAAGGATTGGCCTGACCCATCTCTGGTTTCTAGAATTAGCAGAGGCAGCAAGGGTTTCTGCAGTTACCTCCCACCTTGTTTGATGCAGACCTTTGTGCCCAGACACTGTAGAAACATGGGTAATGAAGGCACTGTCAGCTGTGAATTCATTCATAGATCATCTGGTGATTTTATTAATGCATGAAGACTCACTGGATAGACCCACCCCTGATCCCCACCCCCTCAGGAGAGAATGAGTAATAGTGTTCCCCAAAACTGCATCAGTTAGCCGGTGCTATCTGGTATTTGTCTATACAAGATCGTATCGACTTTTGGGAGATCATGCAGAAAATGAACTGTCATGTGCACAGAGGCTTGCTGAACGAAAGGTGGTAATACCTTCGTACTGCAGGGGAACAGAAACATGCGTTAGCATGGAAACAGATACCACAGAGAGCCTGTGTGATGTCAGTGCAGAGACACATCCCTGGTCCCTTTCTGAGAGGAGAAATCTTGCTCTGCCTTTGATAAGTGCTGCTCCCTGCTTCTTTTATGGGTTTGGGTTTTAACAGAGGTCTTTAGTGAGGATATTATAACTTATCAAACTGTTCCAGTGTTTGGCTACACCGTATAATGGCACTATAACTTTTGCCTTTGCATGGAGATGGAAAATTTAGCACCTAACACTGACATGCGGTTTTGTTTTTGTACTCTGTAAATGGTTACTTCTAGTAAGATTAACATCTAAATCCAAACATCTAACATCCTTTGATTTTGAAAATAGGAGTTTCTTCTCATGTTTTGAGGCTTTTTACACATTTGCACATACTTCAGAAAGGTATGTTAACAACATACTACAAGATTCACTTTATATAATGACATGCTTTGTTAATGCACATTTTTTCAAAGAATATCCACATTTTGAAATCTGATACCGAGGGAAACTTTGATCTTCTAAATTTGATATAATGAAGAGTTACACAGCAATCACAAATCAAATATAAAACAAAGCCTATCATTCCTGCAAACCTTGCAGGCATCAGGAACATTTTACCTCAGGGTACAAGAATTTTTAAGCTTTACTCAAGGAGCTGGAGTCATTTAGAATTTCAGGAAATGAGAAAATATCAGCACATCTATCACCCCTCGTAAATCATTTTTACAATGAGTCATGAAATGCAGGCCATTTTTCAGACTATTTCAGATTCTTCCCCATTCAAATCAACTCCAATTTTTCCCCTTTCTTTATTTTTATGTTACAGTCAGATCTCAAAATCTCAAATCACTGCCTGGTCCCAGAAGTCATCCGCCAGCTATTTTGGGGCAATGTGGAAGAAAGAGATTGCATCAACCAGGCTGATAATGCAAGTTAAGCCTGAGGCTGATTTTCTGACAGACCAGAGCTAAGGCTATGAGGGAGATCAACAACCAACAACCAGAGCAAGGGGGAAAAAGAAGGCAGACCTCTCATTGAGGCAATTCACATCTGCCCGACAGGAGGTGGGATGACTGGTTTGGGAAGATAATTGTGCTTGGAGAAAGTCCAGCCACAGAAATGCGTAGAATTTTATCAGCAAACTACCTTCCTCTTTTGCTGATAGGATGGGATAAAAACTGGCATGATGCCAGTGGGGAGGCTGGGAGTGTCATTACAGAAGGGTCAATGCCCATACGATAACCCTCCTCACTCTTTTATTCCTTTCACTTTGTTTATGTTCTCCACTCAGTTGCGTGCTTGATGAGGTAAACAGATTGGTCTCCTGGCTTTTGAAATCAATTGGATTCTGGATTTGTCTCTGCAGGCTCCTGACAGATCCTGCAGTGCGGCTCAGTTACGGGGCCTAGAGGAGTGCTCCGGCTGCCCTCTTTACCTTCAAACACTGCAAGAGGAGCTGGTGATTAACTGTGACATAGCAGCACTCATCCCTAACCCACATGCACCAGCAAAGATGCCGCTACAGTCTTTCCTCACCCTGCCTCTCTCTGCTCTCCAACCGTGTTGAAGTCTTGGGCAGAGGCCAGGACTACCTAGTTTTTGGATGAGCTGTGTTGCTGTGAGAGACAGTAAAGTAGGTTGAGAGGACAGCCACACTCACAAGTCTCATCCAATGCTAATGAACACTGGAAAATGATTAGTATGATGCAGCAAAGTATGTCTTTAACCTTAACAACTATCATCTGTCTCTCATCTAAAAACAGGCCTGTTTTACTCCTCACAATGGCTTACCTATTAGCTTTATTTCTTTGGCAGATTGATAATCTCACGTTATGTACACAACTTGAAGATTTTTCTTCTTGAAAGTAAGCTATTCCAATGAAACGTGTTAGTGGCATCCAGGAAAATTAAAGTAATATGACACGCTGTTGACTGATTAAATATATAAGGTATATTGTATGGCATTTGCCACATTTACTGCTCCTATAAGGTGTGTTCAACTAGGTAAATGCGACTAAACAAGAAGGCAATCAGGATTGATCAGTTGTGATCATTTATTTAAATGCTGATAACTTGTCACAAAACAAAATTATCAATACAGATGTTTTTAAGCACACACTCAGGTTTGAAAATAAGTATCCACAGTGAGATCTGTGCAACATCCTGTTGCTAAAGGCAACAACCGACATTGTTACACCCTGGCTTTTGTCTTCGTAAGGTGGCAAATATTGACAGTCGTGTGCTCCCTAAAAGCCTTTGATGGAGCATCATCTGTTTGCATTCTCTGTAAAATAGCTGTTTATGACTTACCGTTTCTAATTGCTCTCAATATATTTTTGTCAATATTTTTCTATAACTTCTCATTACTTTATGGGCAATACCAATATACAGTAAGGCCATAAAATACATATTTGGACAGATTTGGTCATTTTTGCCATATTAGTATTCGACCAAAATATATATTCAAATTACAACTTTATAATCAATATGGGCATTGATGGTATGCTAAGCTTTAACTCCACAAATTAAAGCTTCTTAGTACATAAAACCCAGCTTCTGAGGAGCTCAAATGTAATTAGACAATTTCAATAACAAAAGCTGTTTTATGTACAAGTGTGGGTGAATACAACATATTTCTTTATCAGTTAAGCAGTTAAATGTCAGAAGTTGAGTTAAAACGATTCCATTTGATTTGTGGAAGCTGTTGCTGTGAACCAACAATATGCAGAGAAAGACAATCTCAACGCGACTGTAACAAACCAGGAAAGGACGACGATTAGGAGAAATAACAGCCAAATGAGATATTAATTAATAGTGTGAGGAGAACCAGTGGTGAACTGAGTCAGTGCGCTCATATCATATGCTGTTTAAGATAAAGCACTGCTAGTTCAACAGGGAAGGAAAACTGGAGGCAGGGTAAATCAAGACTGGAATGAAAGAAAAACTATTTGAATATTAAAGGCAGCAGCTACCAACCCGAATATGATGTTAACATTTAAAATGTGATTGCATCTGTATCTGGATCACCTGATTAAATAACCTCTAGCATTCACTAGTTAATGAGGCGATTATACATTTAAAGGGTTTTGGTGCAGATCCTACACAGTGTCACTGTGTACACGTGTCGGCTTCAGAAAGCATAAGTGTGGGCTGGCACCGTTACTACGACAGCACACAAAGTAATGCGCACGAACTCCCAGGCCAAGGTTTGTGCAACCTGCAAAAATACTATGCATAGTGATGAAAATAAAATCATTAGCATCAACTAACTGAATCCCAACTGTAAACACACACTACCATCTACACTGTACAAATAGAGACAACTCCCCCATGTGATGTAAAATGACCTGGTGAGGAGGAGAAAAGAATTGCTCAGAATGCCTACTTTTTTTGTGAATTTGTGCATTTATATCTCGAGAAATGCACTAAATTTATCAGTAACTTCTCAAAGATACATTTCAATGAAACAATGACTGAACTTTAGGAATAAACCAACAAAGTTAATTTTGGACCATATTCATTATACTGTATAAATATAAGGTTAAAAAAATTTTGCTAAAGAGTTAACAAATAACATAATTGATAACAAATCATATTGAACACATTAAAGAGGTCTGTGCTGACAAACTCAGTGAAATATTCAAATTACACCAAAAAAAAGGAAAAAGGAGCATACAAGGTCATTGAGAATCTGGAACGAAAGAATATTTATAACATTTCTTTCAGTTAAATTAGGCTAAACAACAGCTAATTAATTAACCAAATGTAAGTAAATGTGATAATGTTTAGGAAAAGTGCCATTAAAAAATCAGATCATTCCCCTCATTAATGGAAAGTGAATGTAGGATATTCTCCACTGATATCTTATTAATCCTCATACCACGAGCTGTCTTTTCATTTGGGGGTCAGACTATAATGTCAGCACAATACCTGACATTATTTGCAAAAGGACTCTTTAGCGAGTTGCTGTCAGAAGGGCCTGAACCCAATCCTCCTGGCTGAAGGATCCTCTCCTCAATCACCAGGTCACCCTGACACTGAAATGAGATGTAATTTATGAGGTACATTACTCTAAAGGTGTCCATAACAGTAATAAGAATTGAGGACAGTCAAGGATTACTGAAGCTAACTCTCTAATTAGACTGTTCCAGGACATGGAAGCACGACTGTCTAGATCAGACCTAATTAATGGTTTTAAATAATTTCTCAGTATTTGTTAACTTCAGAATGTTTTTAAAAATGTTGGTGCTTGTTTTTAATTGTTCAGTTAATCCAAATTAATTCAGAAAGATTTCTAGTTTGAGAAAATAGATAGTTATATGCACTACAGTTTGATATTTGCTGCAATGATACCTTTGTCATTTAGTGAAATAACAGGGCTCTTTAGATGCACTGTGTAAGACAAGTTCAGATGCGCTCACTGGGAGTAGTCAAAAGGTGTTCTGGGAGATGTAGGAAACCACATAATGAAGGATCTACAGTTAATGAGTCAGACTGAAAGGAGACTGTCCTATCCAGAAAAATAATGCCATTAGCTTTTTGAGCAGGCCTCTTGGTGTTTAAACATTCAATTTCATGACTATGATTGTTCTACAGTCTTCCCCAGGTCTTGTTATTTTAATCATTATACCCAAGGTTCTCCATTCTTAATGGTCTGGGTAGTTAACCCGAAACCATGATGTTTCCTTATCCTGTATCATGCCTTTCTTTATTAATTTTCTTATCCATAAAATTGTTTCATGATTTTGCGGTGGGGATTTTTAACAGCCCAAATGATATGAGATACTGGTATATCAGAGATTCATCAACGTTGACATGTTTGTTGTCTGGTCTATGCTAAAACAAAACCTTTTATAAAAAAACAGTTAACAAACCAACCTCCCACTTTGATCTTTTCCTGTATCATCCTCACACCTTGTTCCCATGAGAAAAAGTTCTATTAAAATGACTTTTTTTTTTCTTCCAAAAACGTGCAAAGACACGTAAAACAAAGCAAGACAATAAAACCTTCTGTAAAATCTACTCAGCCGGAACCAGACGTTGTGGAAGATAGAATTCATAAAATGCTTTGGTAAAAAAGGATAAGACTAGTAAAAAGGAGATAATAAACACTCAAGAGTATCTGTAACTCTAACCATTGGCACCATCATCACATTTCATAGGCCTGACAAAACAAGCAAGTTTTGAGCCTTGATTTAAAAGTAGCAACATTTGGGGCACATCTATGTGTTTCAGGGAGTTTGTTCCTGAAATAAGCAGCACAATATCTGAATGATGCTTCACCAAGTTTTGTCTTAGGACTATAAACCGTTAGCAGTCCCTTTCCACATAACCTAAGGGTTCTTGATGGTTGATAGGGAATAAGAAGATTTAGTAGGTATTGGATGATATCACTGGGTGGTAATAGGAAAATTTGCAGTTGACATGTCTAAGATCCTGATGCATTTGTTCAAACGAGGCACCACTCTCAGGTCAAGATGCCTGCCTTTCCCTTCTGGCTTTTTGTGAGTAAGTTCACAGTGGACAGGGTACCATGGTTATGAGATCGATCCAAAATGAAGAACTGCTCCTGAGGCTGCCAGACAAGTTTACAAAAAGTTTACTACTGGTAAACAATGCACAGTGGAAAATTGTTTCAAGATAAAAACTGAAAAAAACTAAATACAATGGAAAACACAACAGAAACAACAGGTCATGATGCGGGGCAGCAATGTTTGGTGGCAAATCCATACTTCTCAAATCTCTTGAAGGCTCAACAGTGATTGTTTTGCCAACATTGATAGTGTCGGTTCACTATAACCTTGAATTGCTGTGTTATCAACCCTCCTGTTAATTAAGGTCCTGGGATTTCGAAGTTTTGCGTGGGGAGTTGTAACTGTTGGATAATCCATGAATCTTTTGCATGGTGGCTGTCTACATTTTTAGCATACTTTCAAACTCTTAATTCCAGTGTCAGTTCTCTTCTCTTTGAAACCATGCTATGAAGTTGTCAGTTGTAAAGCTTATAAAGATCAAGTTGTAATAATTTGTTAGTATTCCTCTCATGCTCTCGAGTGAGGTACCCATACATGTTTGCAAAATCTAGCCAGATCACCGTCACATCTTTCTTTCTCCTCTTTATCTCACTGACGAGCTGTGTGATGACAATGGCATGCACCAAACATCCTAAAAAACCTCAGAACGCCTCCTTTTTGCTTTGATATGTTAATGTACTGATTCTCTGTCTTGTAGCTTATCATGCATTTAAACGTATTGAGAGGAAAAACTCCTACACTTAGTGACACGGTGGTCCAGAACTTGCAAATGGATTCAGATTACCCTTTTTTCCGTACTAAGAAGCCCTTAGAAATCTGCTGAACAGATGTATCCTCATTTCTCCCAGAACACCCTCTGCAGTCTGCATAGATAATGTATCCCTCTGCCTTTTTATTTATTTTTTTAACCTTGCTCTGCTGTCAGCAGTGTGTTGCCTCTTATCGCGTAGGATAGTTCTAAGTGGATTTGGCCCTGGCTGATTGAAACTGTCGTCTAAGAAACTTCAGCTTCCATCTGATTCTCTTCATCTCATGGGGCTGCCTGCTCTTGTTCTTGGATCTCCATGTATCCAGTCTTGTCAGCATCACTACAGAAAGATTCCCAGCTTCTAACCACTGTTGATGGCCACTTTATTCCATCTTGCAGAGCTGGTGCTAGCTAATCTGTATTTGTTTGAGGTAGTTCCAGTTCTCGTCACTGTTGTAGGGCTGTGCAGCATCACAGAGTGAGAGGTCATAAGTTCTGTGGCTTTGGCCCTGGCTGGATAACTGAAATGCACTTTCTGAGATTGAAGATTTATTAAAACTGTTTATTCTATCCGGCATAAAATATGAGCCAAATCAATGTTGCGAGATCGACTCGCTGTGGCGACCCCTGATAAAGGGAGAGGGCAAAAGAAGAATAAGAAAACTGTGTATGTTCTAATTGATCAATAATGGGAGCAAATTGATAAAATATATTTATTACATCTACAGTAAAATATTCATATGTAATCTAAGGCTTATTTTTTACTGTAGACCAAAAATTATTTGCAAGCTATCTGATGTGGCCAATTGTCTGGATTTGAAAATACTCAACCTTGTTAAATTGGCTTTTCCATTTCTTAATCAAGCATCTTTCCTGGGAGTGCAAGCGATGCTGTGAACTTACAACAGACACTGATAAAATAGAAAAAAAGACCTTCAACAGAAAGTTCAACAGTAAGCTGACATCCACCAGTTTTCTCCCTGCTAGCCAAATAACTCAAGGTGAGATCAATAGGAAAAACCCTTCCTCCATGAGGCGAGGCTCTTGCAAACAACCCCATAAAGAGCCATTATTTACTACTTGTTCATGCTGTGACAAATGAACTCAGTACAGACCCATTATTGTGTAATTAGAGGAAAGAGCAAGGCAAATATTTAACAACACAAGTGTTTGTGCTCATTAGATGAGCTTCACGAAGGGGATTATAATGGTTTTCAAGTTCAAGTGTTGTGATGAGTTCAGGTCAGAGTTCAGTTATGGAAGAGGGTTATTATTTAGGGCTATATTAAAGTAACCTTGTCGATTTACAATTACTCCTCAGTATTTTAAATAGTAATTAGGCTGATGTCATGTATTCACCTTTGTTTGCTGGAAAAGCAGCACATGCAATGGACATATTATCTTAAATATTAAAAGGTGACACTCAAGGTAAAAATCAACAGAATTTTAATAAACTTTTAAAAAAGTTAGTTACTATGAACAAAAATGAACAAATAATCAACTTCCTGGTTAACACTCCATTAAAGGTGGTGGTAATGGCGATGCTCCACAACAGTATTCCTACTGCAATAAAATCAAGAGAAACAAATGACTACAAATGGTTGGAATCCCAGAGACTTGAAAGCATCCAGCCTACAATCCAGCATCAGTCTCTGTATTAGGCGACAGGCCACCACAAAAAAGTGCAGTTTCAGTTTGTGCCACATTTCCTTTTCAAATCAGTGAAAGTAATGCTAGGAAAGTCCTGCCTGTCATGCAGTGCATTGAGTGTAGAAGCCCATAATCATACAAGCAACTGCATCTAAAAGCATCTAAAAGGATAAATGGAACAACTGAAAGCGAACTGAAAATACTTTTAATGAGTATTTTGCAACAAGTCACATTTCTTCATTCCATTAGAGGATGGTTCCATCCAGAGGGGTTGATTCCAGAGGGGAAAACATACCAAAAAGTTGGTATGAACTCTAAAATGAAACTTATGAGTTAACTAACTCAGTGAAAATCTAGTATCTTTATCTCTGTAAACACAGACAAGCTTGGCTCACGGTGAATTAGGCTTCAGAGAAATCAGAAAACCATTTTTCTTTTTTTTTCCACAAGAACTGCATTTAAGAAGATGATACCTGGCAGTCTCCAAGATTTAACAGAGTGGTTCTGTACTGTAGGGACTGATGCAGTGGGAAAACTACTCTCTACCCTGACTTATGCTGGTCTGCTTAGAATTAATGCAGTAGCCTGCCTGGTTTGACAGCAGTGAAGCTTCCTTATGACATCAGGTGGTTAATTCATATGCTGCTCGGGTTTTTTTCCTTTATCCCATACATAGTATTTTAGAGGTTTGTTTGCTCTCACCTGGGGAACATTCCTTCCTGACCATCCAGTTCTCAGTGGCAGTTCATGCTACACAACATCCCACATAATCCTTTGCTCTGCTTCAATTTGATGTCATCTTTTCTTGGGGATTAACACGGGAGCCCTGAGGTGCTGCGATAAGCACGTCTTCTGAGAACAGTCCAGTCAATGAAATCCAGAATCAGGACACTTAAAAGTTTCACTTACACATACACACACAAGAGGACATGAAGATGCAGGCTGAAAAAAAACAAAAACATGCCCACCAAATAGTGAATTATTTTTCTGGAGTTTTGTTAAACCTTTGGCAAATATCCTAAAGAAAAATGTGCACTTGCACTACAGAACATACAGTTGGTGTAATTTTGTCATTTTTTGACATTTAATAAAATTGGGATATATTGCAATTTTCTTAACTGGAGTTGAATCTGTCAGCTATTGAACAGTGAACCCTGAGGCTATAGTTTGAGGGCTGTGTATGCAGCACTGTATGGATAAGAACAATATTCAGTCAATTACACAATGTGGGCTGCCATAGTCCCTGTAGACTGGGTTTTTAGCCTTTGCCAGCTTGTCCTCAAAAAGTACTTATTTCAAAAACAGACTGAACCATGGCATTTAGGTATTTGAATAATGTTTGGCTTACATCTTATTTCTCCCAAAAGTGGATTAAGCTTGTAAGCCTCTAACATAAATGCCATTGCTTGGTTTTGAAATTTATCTATTCTACCATATAAATGCTAAAATCTCCAAATACAGAAGGCTAAATCATCAAATTGTTTGGGTGAGAAAAACTATTAGACAGGCTTTAAAAGTACTCAAATACTAAATTGATTAAAAAAATGTATATATATATAAAAAAGGCAGGCTGACAAGTAAAACCAAATGGAAACTAAAAAAGACACTTTAAAAGCTAACATGCACAACTGACAATTGAGGGAAGTAAACTGAATGATGAGACAGGGTGTTACAAAAGCCTTGACACCTTTATTCTCAGACAAAGTTGATAACTTGAAAAGCAGATCATGTGTTTAACTCTATTCAGAGTTTGACAATGGGATTTCATACAGACAGTTTAAACTGTGTGACACGGAGATAAAAATAAACTTTTAAATGAACTGCATGGAAGTAGAACCACTCGTATGTTCAATAGACAACAATAGAATCAGACGATTGAGGATAAGCCAAATGAGCAGAAAACAGAACTACATTAATACAGCACCGTCATGTTTTCCCAATTGAATCTGACACCTTGGCCTTCAGTCAATACCAAACAATCAATACTTGGACCATGCAGAAACCAACATTTTCAGATGATGCCAAGCATAAATCATTTATGTCATTGCTGAGTTATTGCCCTCAGAGGAGAAAAACACCAAGCACACACACACACACACACACTCACACATAAACAACATGGTCTATAGAGACAAGATCTTTATGTGTGTTTAGAGCTGTTGCTACTCTAACATAAAATGCCACAACCATTTATTTTCCGTCTCCTTCTCCCTTTCTCTCCCCACTTATGCAGAGAAAAATAGGATCATTTGCATCTCTCTGGGGACATCCCCGCTGGGCTTTGTGTGGGATACATATATACAAAATATTTTCCTCATCACACATCTAATGATTCAACAGATAAGGGTGGGAAGGGAAGTTCTAAGGGGAAAAAAAAGAAAAGTTAATGAGGTTTTTCCTGTACTACACCTCTAGAGGCAGGGGTCTGCTTGGCAGCAATGTCATTAGACAGGAATTAAACTCAGACCGTTGTTTTGCTTTGCTATCAGTTTATATGCTTTAATTGCATTACAAAACTGTGCTGCCAAAACAAAGCAAGTTGAAGATGCAGCACTGTGAGTGTAACTGCCTGTGTGCTTTATCAGTGAACAGAGCTTTCTCTTTGCCATTTTTCTTTTTCAGCAAAAGTTGTTTCGAGACACACACACACACACACACACACGTGCACACACAGAAAAAGAAACCCTGCTGTCTTGTTTTGTAGGTGCATTTGTTGCAAACTTTTAAACTAGAGCAGACAAAACTCAGTCCCCAGAGAGGCAATACATTAGCAAACACCCTTTAGCAAGCCAGAAACTATGTCCTAATAGTATTTGAAAGCACCCGCACTTGGCAATCCATCATGGAGATAGCAATCTCAGAGTGTCCCTTCTTGCAGCAATGGACTAACTGACATCACACACTAAGTCACCTGCATACGCAATTATGCACAAAATAGGGGGTGCAAGGTGGCTTGAAAATAAAGCACTGTACAACCAAATACTAAAAAAATATGTGTTTGGTTTACAAGTAACCCTAAACTTCAAGGGAAAGTTTTATCAACCTGCTCTAAAACTGGAGAGAAGTCTATGCCCTGAAGACCAGGTAGACAGACTGGAATCTGCTCAAGATAATGTCATTCAAACAGAAACTGCCCCTCTTCCATTATGCACAACTCATGTCCCCAAAGCTAGAGGTAGACTACGGTATAAAAAGTAATCTATTTGCACGGTGAGGTTCACATATTTTTT
Organism: Leuresthes tenuis; assembly: GCF_036924035.1. Classification (NCBI taxonomy): domain Eukaryota; kingdom Metazoa; phylum Chordata; class Actinopteri; order Atheriniformes; family Atherinopsidae; genus Leuresthes; species Leuresthes tenuis. Next base: position 8,414,514 of record NW_027325365.1, on the reverse strand, counting down.
AGGGGATAGCACTTATATAACTTCCATCCACTGAATAACGTAATTATATTTACATGTCAGCCCAACCACGCGAAGTGAAACAAAAACTGATAGAGACAGAGATTAGAAAACGGAGAGATGAAACTAACAGCTATATAAGGTTGACTTATCTTGGAACAGAGTTTACTATATATACACACGCTTGTGATATAATCTAATCTGTAAACTGCGATGTAGAACTGAAAGTGTGGAATCAGCCTAAGATTTTAATATGCTTACTGCTATTGTTGAATTTGACAGTATAATCTTCTTGTGCCTGCAAAGCTCACTGAACTGAATGTAACTGATTTGAACAGGAGGGCAGTGTCGGGGGTGGTATGCACAGACAGACCCACAGATTGACAGGGCAGACAAAAATCTGATGAAAAATAAGACAAAATGAAAAATGGTTCAATTTATTTTATTCTATATGTTTTTATTTTCATGTTTTCTTCTGAACAATCGCTTTCTTTCGATAACAGAAATAGGAACATATCCTGTAATCTCTCACTGCTGCCTTGACTGACTGGTAATACTGTTTTCAAAAGCATACTAATATTTCCATTTGCCTGATTATATTAAGAGGAAATGCTTTCAACTCTGAGGAAGGAGAAAAAGAGAGAATATAGAGGAAGTTTTAAACATCCATCCCCAGCCCGCACACCTCAACTCTTCATTACTACTACCACACCAAGTCTTTGTAATTGAACCAGAGATATCAGAATGGGCGGCTCTGATGCCAGGTGCATACTAAAAATAGTGCACTCTCATCGGACCCTCTCCTAGGGATGCCACTTTGTCATGCATTATGCATATATGCAAATATGGGACAAGAAAATGGATTACTTGAAAGGGCACCTGTGGTTCCCAGCTCAAAGATATATGCAGTGTGGGAAGTGAAGCGAACTGAGCTATCGTTTAGCAGCTGCAAAGCTGTAAGGAGAAGTAGAGAAACGCTCTTTCAGACAGTTCAGTGACTCAAAAGAGGGTGATGATTGATAAATGAGGGTGAAATCACAAACAGACTTCAGGGTATATATATGCAGGCATACGAAGGGCACTCTCATCTTTTTCTCCTGTTTGCTTACAGGATAATTAGCGTAATTTCTTTTGAAATACAAATCACAATACAGCAGCACAGTGTAGCACAGTAGCAGCAATCCTCACCTCTTTAATCATCTTCATAACAACTTGAAAAATGCTACAGGGAGATTAAAGTGGAATGTGGATGGAATAACTTATGGCAATAATTACATACCTGAAGAGAAGAGGAGATGCTGGAATATTGAAAATTGATAACTATGGTACACTTCAATCTTGTTTCCTTTGCTTTGGTTTTCCTTTGCATGTACATGGGCATGTCAGCTTGGGTGCTTGGGTTTTTTTCACGTTCAGCCCAACATAGCTGTGTTTGCAGTAGTAGACAAACAACATTGACCACAGAAAAGTAGGTCTTAAAAGTTCAGATTCAGAGATCAGCTCGAGCCCCATGTACAGCATCCTGTAGTATTCTTTAGTGTTCTTTGATGTGGCAACAAACATGTTTTTCAAAGCTAAATGCTTTTTTAGGAGCTGTTCAATTCTTGACTTACACCCTTGAATTCATTATCACATCATTAGATGCCATGATGAAATTAATCACACTCATCAAATGCTAGTGTGTTTTTTCTTCATCAGCAACCCCAGTTTTCCCCAAACCACACACAACCATACTGAGCATTCTCTCTCATAAAATTATGGATTACATTGCCACAGCTGAAGCTCTTTCATCACATAAAGTTACCTCTAATGTAAAACTGTCTGTGCTCTGTTTTATTCAATATGAAGGAAGCAAAAAGAAAAATATCAGAACATTGATATGAATCCACCTCTCTAAATTCCTCAGTTTAATGTAGTCCACTCATGTAAAACTTTCCCATGGTTTCCTGCTGTTCACCATAATCATCATGCTCTGTAGCTGTAATTTGACTGCAAATTTAAACTTGCAAAACAGTCAACACATTAACATTTATGCTTAGTAAAATACATATTTTAGTATCAGCCTCTCCTGTGAAATTATTAGAAATATTAACTGACATGACGTTTCTTACATAACTGATCTCAACACTACTGTATTTAAAGCAATTCTACGGCTACATACCAACATTTTTATTTTCACAAATGTATGCAGGAGATATATGAGTACCGGCCTCCTGCTGTGAAGTAATGCATCCTTCTCCTGACTAGGATTCATCCTATACAGAGCAAACTAAGGCATCATTTCTTCTATCCTTTCATGTCGGAACAAGTGGGTCAAACGCAAGCTTTTTTAAGTGCTCAAAGCAGATGGATGCACCGTTAGCACTGAGCAAAGGTGACAGCGCTCAGTCATCTACTCGCCGCGGGTGAAATTGGGGTCTCAGTCTCAACTCTGGTGGGGATCTGTGTGAGTGGGGCTCAGATTTAAAAAGCTTGAATGAAAGCCACGTGTGTAGCAAAGTAACAGGCAAGCGAGAAATCAAGGAGCCAGGCTAATGTTCATTTTCACACACAGCCAGTCTATCTCCATGTGTGGGCACATGAACTCTGTGCACTGATAGTGTGAATAAAAATGTATTCTGTTGTAACTTAAAAAGCAGTGCAATATCCTCGGTGTCTCCCTTCCATCTGCTGATTCTATGTGCTCGAGATGTGTGAGCTGTATTGTAAACGAATGCTAGCTGGCAATGAAGTATTTAGCTCATAAGCTGTTGTCTCACTAGGACAAGCCATAGAGGTTGATTCCCCCTGGCGTCCTCTGCATATGTGATGCAAAGTGCTCTCACATGCAAAGGTATGTTTATTTGTATGCAATGAGCATTAATTAATTGCTGAGAGGAGCTTTTAGTGTCTCTGTAAACTCTGCACACACAACATATTTTTACATGTTCTATATCTAAGGTAAACTAATGATCTCTGTCACCATAAACCATATTTGAATGGTTTATGGTGAAATGATTTAAAGTGATATAAAGTTTAGGCTGGTAAACCTTACCAGCTAACACATAAAACTTCTGTAAATTAAACATTTGCGCCTATTATTTTTGATATGTCAAAGTTTTGACCAGGCTCTGTAATAAGCCGATGACTTCACAAAATAAAAATGAACTTATCAGTGCTCTGTGTTTTGACAAAACTATTTCTGAATTTCTTTCTTGTAATTTGTCATTCATGTTCAGTATATATCCTGACATATCTCCAATAAACTATCATATTATTTCATCTTGCTTTGTGTGTATGACACAAGATTTTTGGGTTGATAAAATACAAACATAAAATCTCTTTATCTAGCCTCTCAAAAGCAGTCTTACTGTAATGAATGACATCGTGATGATGCCTCACATCCTTGTAAAGATATGTTTATGTGCATTTGTTGGTGTGCACCTGATCTCCAGCCAGGTGTGCCCATTAGCCAGAGGATGAGCCAGTTTGGATGTGCAGGTCACAGTTTTGATCTAATGTGGAGGATCTGTGTCTGATGAGGTCTTCACTGTAAACAGAGTGGCAAGCCAGAGCCAGCTGCAGAAATCATAGAGCCACTGGGCAGTGGGCAGACAGGCATTAGCACAAGGGTAATTGCTGTCCCAACAGCAGCCCGCTGAATGACATCTAATATTGCTGGGGAGCGCAGCTAACCATTACCTGGTGTGGAATAAGAGCTTTTTCAGATGGCCACTGAAGTCCAATTGGGCTCAAAAATGGTCCATCATATACCACAGTCAGTCAGATTAGTCCTCTGTGTAGTGTCTGAGAAAGGTACAGTAACTCGACTATTGATTGTCCTTGAGGTTTGTCATGCATCAGTGTTTTTCATCGACTTTGACCTGACAAGTATGTTGTTAGACTAAAGTGAAAGGGTGACGGCTTTCTATATGAATGTGGTGCATTTCAGAGGCACACAAGCCTGATAATTGGGAGCCTTTGGTGACTATATTTACCTGTGGGCTGCCTTTGTTTTTATAGGATTTGCATTTACTGGAATAATGTGCTTTATAAGCAAAATGTCATCTAAAATGTGCTTCATCTTTGTTTGCAGCTAGTTTCATCATTCTGCAGTGATTTATTCTGACATATTAAACATGCTTTGATCACTTGTAGAAGAAAAAAAAAGACTAAATGTCATAGCTCATGCTTGCCTAGTTGAAAGTTGTGAATGAAGGAAAAGGTGTCTGGTGGAAATTTCCCCACTGGGAAAGCACAGGATTATGGCTCAGTGATAAACAGATGCTGGAAAAGAGAAAAAAAATCGATGAAGCCATATTTTGAAATGATGAAACAGTTATTTCACAGCTACTGTTTGCAGAAGCCACCCAGCTGTCTCTTTTGCTTCTCTTCTTACATTGGAAATTTGTTAAGCTCCAGTAACCAGGTTTTTTTTGTCTATACAACTGTGATTGCTCATGTTGCAGACTTAATTGCTGCAATTCATTTCTGAACCCACTCTTTCCTTTCCTTGCTTGCTTCAGCTTGAAACTAACCCTGGAAGCCCATCTGCTTCATGGCTTCCAGATCAGCTCCGCAGCTGTCATGTCCAACCTAGTCTAATGCAGATGTGAGATTTCATTTTTAAAGTTTGGTCACAAATTACTTCTTGGCTATTTGAATTTGCAAAGGTCAGAAGTTTACTCATTCTGGACAATTCCAGTGGGACTATGATCCACTGTATACTTAAATCCCAGCAGTTACACTTCATGAAATATTAAAGACTTTGATTGCTGCTCTAGGGTGTGCTGTGAATACACCTACATACAAATTTAGTCATGACTTGAGCCCATAACTCAGGCCTCCAATAGGTGCTGGAGCTGTTTTCAGCATGTGGTGTACTCCACCTGAGGAAATGGTCCTTGCAGTCGACCTCAAACTTTGAGCGAGCAGTATATTATTCCAATATTTACAACAAAGTTCCTCTCACTGGTATGCAGTCAATAGTCAGAAATGTGCTGGCCTGGGTCGTAATTCAAACAATGTCTAAAAACTAATAGTTTAGAGAACAACTCACTAAGTGCTGTGATCCTACATATGGTTACTTCTGGTCATTTGCTGCTGTATCCTCTGTAAAGCTAATTCTGGAAACAGCTTGTTCATAAATAGTACATTGTTGACAATAAGCTTGTTATTATCAATTCTAATCTAACAATGAAGTGTAAAATTTGAATCTTTATGCTTATAAATGGACTAATCAGTCAGCAACAACCCAGAACAGGGAAGGAACTGGAGGTGAAGAAGACATGGTGCAACATTATCAAAGACAGCAGACGACTGGGCATTTAAATTGAAGCAGAAAATAGGGGGTCATTTGGGTGGCAGAACAAGTGGGTGAAATACAAAAAGAGAAGGATACCAAGAGAAACACAGATGAAGAGTGATTCTGACTGAAAATGAAACTGGCTCTGACAATAACAAGGGAATTTGGAGTCAGTGTGATTAGATGGATTTGAGAAAAAGAGTGAGGGAGTGACTGTGTGTCTGTGCCTTTTACATTTGTATATTCACAGCGAGGCACACATGAGGGAAAATTCTCCCAGAGGATGTTGTTTGTTTCCTATCTGTCAAAACGTGTATAGGAAATATTCAAAACATATTCAGACAGACACCTAGTTGGTGATAGTGAACTTTCGAGGTCACACAATCTTCAGGGAAAACACTGCTTACTGTGGCAAATACTTGCAAAATACTATGCAAAATAGCCTATTATTTACAGCAATTTGTTTATCCAGTGTTTTCATCCGAGCAGCATAGCTTTAAACATTTAAAACTCCAATAAGTGAAAGGTTTGAACAATATGTGGCAACTCCTGAGAGTCTGGAGACATTTCCAATATTAAAGGATACCAATGTTTCAGTATGAGTAGTATCTTGTTATTTCTCCGGCTACTGTTTTGGGGATGTCAGCAACCCTGTTTAGCATAGCAAGTGAACTTTTGGTTCATAGAATTTTGTTTCTTAATACCCTCTCTGAATTTAAAACAGGTTATGTTGTTCACTAGACACAAAAATGAGCAATACTTTGTCCTACAGAAATATTAACAACAAGCCAAATGACATTCCTGGCAACTGTCAAACTGCACAACAGTTGCATACTGACAGCTGCGAAGCAAACTGCTTTTTAAAAGTAAATGACAATAACAATGCTGCAATGAGATGTTGCCATCATCAATTAATCAACCTGGATTATGTAGTTTGGTCAGTTTGCATAACACATTCCAGCACATCGCACTGCTTACACATATCAGTGAATTTTAAACAGAGTACTTTGCACTCTTTGCAAAACATAAACTCCCTACCAAAGCAACACAACTGACATGTGTCACAGTTTATGTTTTTTATGTCACAGTCTATGTTTTGATCTTCATGTTTTCAGCTTATGTTCTTGGCATGTTTCTCCCCTCACGTTAGTCTCACTCATGTCACCTGTTTAATTGTCTTCAGCTACACGTCATCAATAATCACTCCCTCCACAGCATTTAGTCTCCTGGTTTCCTTTCACTCATGGCAGAATCCTCACCAACCATTCATGGTGTACCACTGAAAGTTAAGTCTGGTTTCCTGCCTCATAGTATTTATTCATAGTCATAGTCTTGTTCCTTTGTTTGTTCATAGTCTTGTCTCGGTTTTCATAGTCTTTTGGATACTATTTAATTCACAGTTTAAGCATTTTTTTTTAATCCGGCTCTGCCACGCCCTCTGTTTTGCCTTGCTCCCTGTTTTTGTGTTTTTGAAATAAACCCTTTTTGAACTGAAAGAACTGCATCTGGGTCCTACCTTCCACCGATCGTGACAACATGCATGAACATCTGAAAAAGAAAAAATCCAGGCCTTACCTTTTCAAAAAAACAAAAACAACACGGCTGTGTAAGTAATTATTTTAGTAAGCGAGAACATATCCAATTTGTGGTTGGTATCAGGGCCTTAGATCTATCACTTAATGACAGTAATAACTCAAGTATATAGGCTAGCAAATGCAAATGTATAATATGACAACGCTAAAGTTTTCCATCACATTTGCAAGTTGTAGACAATTATTATTATTTATTCACAGGGTTCAATTGAAAATATGGTTACATTTATTGAATTCTAATTTCATTTATAGCCTTGAATGATAATGAAAAAAATATAGTCAGTGTCAAACATTATTGTGCTGCTTTCCAGACTTTATGATTACAAACACTCTGAACTCTTTTCTGTACAACTCTTGAACAACAACAGTTTTTCCCAGACCACCTCCACTGGTGCTCCTCAGCATTTCTCTATTTTCCTTCCTTAACTTCTGTTTTTTATTAGTACTTTACAGCTATATTTTATCCTATTTAAAAAATAATCATTAAATTAGTTGACTTATCGATGAAAAAAGTGATACATTAATTGATTTTAAAAAAACTTAGCTGTAGCCCTAATTAGGGCGCGAGCAGTGAACTGCGAAGGCCCTATTGTTCCTGAAGGCGTTATTATATCTGATGTTGAGGTCATTTATCAAGCAAAAACAGATAATTTGCCAGTTTCAGCTTCCTTTTTTGAGATCTTGTTACTTTTTCATTGCATCTTCTACCTCTTATTTCTACATATCTATGGTTTGAAAACAAAAAATTATAAAGAATGTTTCATTATTTCTTCACAGTATCTAAATGATAATGTAAGAAAATTATCAGTACATTATTTTGCATCAATGATAAATGGATATGTCCTTATGTGTTGAAATGAAGTGAGAAACATTTACACAAGACGTGTTTAGTGGGCTGTCTGACGTCTTCTGGGAGAGACATTTTCTTGCTTCAATTAAATTTAGTCTGTCAAACCCATGAAACTGTTTAGCATATTGGTAAAAGTGATTTCAATCATGCTGCCTTTCTTATACTTCAATTCACCTTGGGAAATTGGAAGGTATTATCAGAGAGCAAAGTCACATTTGTTGTGGAAAAATACAAGACAAATAAATCTGCTTGTCATGTAAAAGTCTGGTGAAACAAGAAAGCTTGTGTTGCCTGCAGTCAGTGTTAAGACATCAACTTTTACCATCAACTTATCAGAAATGAATGCAATTCCCTTTGTTGCCGACTGCCCAAATGTAAATGTGGTAGGAGATGAGTCAAATGGTTAGAGGAGAGAGATGAGTCCTCCTCATCGAATGAGCTGCCTTACAGCTTGCTCATCTTTCAAATGTCACACACACAGAAAAAAAGTGATGTTCATTATCATTGCCAGTGCGTGTAAACATGTTAATTAACACTGCACAAATAAATCATTATTATTAACTAACCACAACAATCTCTAAGCCATTTTTATCCTCACGCAACGAGGAGATGATGTCAGATGTCACATTTTCAGATTTGTTTTTGTATACTTTCACATTTACATGGAATCAGATGCTTGTGAGGTTGGCTTTTGCCACTATATTTCAATTATACCACAGTCAATAACACAGCCAGCTGATACAGATAAAAAATATTGTAACAGTGTCTAATTCCTGTAACATAACACACAGAGAATTTCTGTCTGGCATAATTTTTTACCATGTCAGCATTCACCTTTTACCTCCAGGATAGCTCTATTTCCTCAGAGGCCCCTTCTACGCCTTGTTAGCCAGAGAGCTGAACGTTCTGCAGACCATGCAACACTGTCAACCTCCACACAGCTGTCTAAAATCTCAACAAATCACCTCAAGCATCTCCTGCCACTTGGCTCTTAAATTCAACTGACAAATTTCCAGCCTCTTCTACTCCGTGTGCCCACAAGAATGACAGACTTAGTAGTTCCTGTACTAACCAACTGGGGGCACTGTTGCATTTTTAAGCTTCCTTACCCATGTCAGACATCAAGCTGCTGAGATACGTCTTCAGGCAGAGACCAACTGTTTAGGGAGACTTTGGTTTAGGGGAAAGTTTTCTGTGCACATACTTGCCAAAGACCTTTTAAGGTTCAAGTCAGCATGCTGCTACCCACTAGAATCATAGAGAGAAGAAAAGAGTTAGAAAAGAGTGGGGGAGAGACTGATTTGAATCCAGGAGCTGTGGATGTGCACCATGTTGTATCCTGAAGCAAACAAATATGACAAGTTCCTGCCAACTCACTTGTAGACAAATACAAAATCAGCCATTGCAAATCCAAGACTGCACAGGAGGTGTGCCTCTTCCTCCAGTGCTAAAATCACCTACGAACAAGTGGTTATGATTTTCTGCTCCTTAAGCATCTGCCATTGTAAAAGAATGAAAGATAATTTAAGATTAGTTTTTTATAACTTTAAATGTGCCTTTCCTTTGATTGCATACTTTAGAAAATATTAATACCAACAATAAATTGTTCAGTATTATGCTAATTTTCAGATTATGTAAAACGCTAACCCCACATCCTCGCTATGTGTATTAATATGATAGGATTTTAACAGATTCAATGCAATCCACTATGATTCAGAACGCAAGAGTTGCATCTTTATTCTTCAAGATTTGTGGACCATTACCTCTCTGTGTGCTCAGCCGTTAGCCAATGAAAGAAAGTGTTAGACAATACAAATACAAAACTTGACTCTAATACAAATTACTTCGTGTGCACACATTTATTTGAGAAAAATAAGATGCATATAAATGACAGAGCACCAAAGTGTCAACCATGTTTGAGCTAAATTTGTATTACATGCCACACTAAGCCATTTCCTCTTTCTGATGTCCACTGACATATAGCTCATCACATCAATCAGTAAACCCCTTGATAGCAATTTCCCTTTTGTCTGATCTATCAAATTTTTAAAGTCTCTTAGGGAGGTGTTCTGCAATGTGATAGAAAGAGAGAGAACAGAACAGATAAAAAAAAGCATGGGACAAAAATAGTTTACTATAATTCATAAAGCCCTTTTCACACAGCCTGTTCAAGGTGGCACTGTTGCTCATCGCTGTTCAGAAAAGGAAATGGAGGTTAAAGTTGTTCCACCTCTGAGCCAGCAGTAGATTTAGTCACAAAGCCATTCTGTCTTTATGAGAGAACCAGCACACCACGCAAGACACTAATACTGCTGTCAAACATCTGACTCCGCATGGCATGTTTTTTGAAAGCACATAGTTACAGTGCAGTGCTATGTCACTTCTGTTTGGCCAGTGTGAACAAACAAAACCAATCAATAAAGGAATAATGCATTTGAGGAATGTTCTTTTTCCTGCTTTGTCATGCAAACTTTATGCAAAAGTGTATGTATGTGCTGTGCACATTTAAAACTAAAATGTATTCTACTCTCTTGCTATTAACAATAACACACTGTAACAATGTGGATGCCTTTACACAAGTACAGTACTCAAGTACAAACTTTGAAGTACTTGTTTTCTTAGATATTTTACTATTTGCTACAGTTAATGCAATCTGACAGCTTTGGTAACTGTTTCCTTAAGAAGTAATTTAGTTTCACACACAAAACACACAAAGAAATTTAAATGAATTTAAATAAATTTAAATTCAAAATGTCCAGCTCACAAAAGTTCAGTTAAAGTATAGTTTAAATCGTATGTCAATTAAACAGTCCCTTCATAAAAAATGACAAGTATTTAATAATTCTTTAGAGTGATTGTATTGGCACTGCTCACTATTTCAGGGAGTAATGCATTTTTACAATGTGGTATTCATATTTTCAAGAGGATATGCGTACTGTCTCTGCTACTGGGATATATATTGTCATTCAGAAGTCATCTGTCATGTCTCTATTTCTACCACCTAGTTGACACAGTGTGTGTGTTTAATTACAGCAGTGGACAGGTGGGTGAGAGGTTTTGACCCAGCTGCTCTCCCATTTTCCTGTAGCTATGAACAGCCTGGTCTAAGCTCAGTCCTATGCCAGATCGCAGACTTGGTTATCTTGTAAGTCTCGCTCTGGCCTGTGTAATTCTGTTTGCAAATGCTAAACCCAATTCTAATTAAATGTACTTGTCTTCCAATTTCCTAGTCTGATCCTGCCATCGTCTCCATTTGTACACTTGGATACTATCATTCACACTTAGCTTAACAAGTGTTTTTCTTTTTCTTTACCTCTGCCCACTACTTTGTTGAAAAAACCCTTTGAGGATCTTTTCAAGTCTCTTCCTCGTGTCTTTGTTCACATTTGGGTTTCCAGCCTGCTTGTGACCTCAACAAAAGATAATAAATACTCATTTTGGTATGCAAAGCTCTTTCATACTTTATTCATAATATTAAGAACAAAACATGATGTACTAAAACAATTGCATTTCAGCAATAAGTTGCCATTTTAACAAGAGAACTATAAGTGATTTAACAGAAATCCACAATTCTGTCAATGCTGTAACAATGAGTCTCTGTTGTTGCCCTCATAAATTCTGACATTTATTCTTAATAGTCCCAAAAAAACAACTGCTACTGTGTATTTTCACACATGAAAGGCCTTACAGATAACAACCATAATATTTGTAACATAGTCATAGACGGAAACTTGTACAATGAACCATATGAACACCACACAATCCAAATTCAATGGGTGCTGGATAGACTCACTGGTGAGATTTTAATTTTGATATCAACTTAGTTCTAAAACAGGATGATCTTTCGTATGTATTCCTTATTTTCTATTTATCTATAAAGATTATAAAACTTTGGGTTTTTGGACATTACTAAGTCAATCTATAGCGAGACATTAGAGATGTCTCACTCAGCTGACCGAACTGATATTTTCCATATCTTTACCATTACCCAAATTGAATTAAATTAGAAAATCTCCAACAGACCAATTGATAAAGAAAGTAACAGCTGATTGCACCTTCTTTAATACTTCTTCCCCACCACGCAATGGAAAATGCATAATCTGCCAACAGTAATTCAAAATGATCACTGCAATTTTCCCAAGGACTTAAGTTTAAAAAAAATAAAAAATCTTTCTTGCAAAAGAAAGTATGAATGTTTGTGTTGCATTTGTCTGCCCTTTTGGATGAATGATATTTCAAGAGTCAATTTGGTGCTGGAGTAACAGGCAAAGCTGAGATGGCCGCAGCTATATTACACTGGCACCACTACAGTTCACAAAATAGGAGGCAGCTGCATCCCAAATCTCCACAGCAGCCACAGATGGCAATGTTGCGACCGTCCACAGGCTGCAGACAATAAAGGTTTAACATGGGACAACTAGGCAAGAAAACCGATTTTTCACGTGATGGATCATGAAATACAGATGAAGCTTGGAGTTGTTCTGTGCCGTACTTAATGATGACTTAAAAGAAAGATTGTCCTCTTTTTCTCTGTTTGCACAGGGTTTTCTTTTGGTCAGGGTAAACTCAAAGGATTAAGGGCTTTCCCTTTTCCTTTTGGCAAAATAATAATATTAAAATGTTATATAGTTTGCAGTATATATTGGTGTGTACATTGTGTATCTAATTTTCTCAAGTTTGAAAAAGTAACAACATACTGGAGCCAAAGTGAGGCAGAATCAAGATTAGGAAATTCTATTCAAGATCAAGATAAAACAAAGGCGTTTACTGTTTAAGCTGTTTTTTGGGGGGGAATTTTTTAATGGACGACTAGGAAATCCAACTTGTTATGGTCCTTTATTTTTCAAGATTCAAGATACTTTATTGTCATGTACAATGTAACAACATGCGTCATTACTGGCAATGAATTTGTTGTGCTTGGTGTCAGCTCAATTAGCTGAGTTAAGCATGTATAAGTATTTACAGTAAAATCTAATAATGACAATAAAAATGAAAACACAATAAAATAGAAATAGAATAAAATAAAAAAATAATAAAAAAGATAGAATAAAGGTCTCTGAACCCGCTGGTTCGGGTGCGGATGCTCCTGAACGATTCCCAGATGGAAGGAGTGTAAACAGTTCAAAAACAGTTCAAAACTCGGGTGACTGGGGTCAGAGGGGATCCTCCTGGCCTTCCTCCATCAGCGCTGGTTGTAAATGTCCTGGATGGTTGGTAGCTCGGACCCAGTAGTGTGATGAGCTGATTTTACCACCCCTGCAGTGCTTTGTGTTCGAGAATGGTGCAGCCGTCGTACCAGGGCGCGATTTTCCCAGTAAGGATACTCTCAATCTGTAAAAGTTAATAAGTATCCTGGTGTCCATACCGAACCTTCTCAGTCGCTGCAGGAGGAGGAGATGCTGTCTCACTAACCTAATGATGATGTCAGTATGGCATGACCAGCTGAGATCCTTACTGATGTTGATCTCCAGGAACCTGAAGCACTGCTGCTCCCTCGATGTGAATTGGACCGTAATCTCCTCTCTCGAGCCTCCCAAAGTCCACAATCAGTTTTTTGGTCTTGCTGACGTTGAGCAGGAGTTTGTTTGCTTTGCACCATGAGGTTAGTGCTTCAACCTCCTTTCTGCAGGCTGCCTCATCATTGTCGGTGATACAGCCGCAACAAATTTGATGCCCTGGTGGGCCCCAGTGTTTAGAGTCCATGTGGAGCAAGTGACATCGCCAATCTGCACAGACTGTGGCCTGTTTGATAGGAAGCCCATGATCCAGCTGCTCAGTGCTGGGCAGATGTGCAGGTCCCTGTGTAGGTGGTAGAATGCAGTTAAGGCTGAACTGAAGTAATCTAACAGCATTTGCACATAACTGTTTCACCGGTCCAAGTGAGAGAGGGCAGTGTGGAGTGCGAATGCCACCGCATCATCTCTGATCTGTTTGGCCTGTAGGAAAACTGGAGCGGGTCATGTGTAGCAGGCAGAAATGATGGGAGCTTTGACTAACCTTTCAAAGCACTTCATGTAGGTGGACATGAGTGCAAAGGGGCGATAGTCATTTAGGCAGCTCACATTCTGCTTCTTTGGAACTGGGATAATTGTTGTTTTCTTGAGGCATGTGGGGACTACAGACTGGAGCAGAAGATTGAAGATGTCAGTGATGACATCTGCCAACAGAGCAGGGCAGCCCCAGACTATAACTTTTCCTGATCGACCACCAGTCATAATTTAATTGTTGGTAGTTTAGGTGTGATTTAATTTATCAATATTACTAATCTATTTTTTGGGGGGTATAAGGGTGGGGTAAGTAACACTCACAACACAATTGAGTTGAGCCAGTGGGGGTGTAAGTATTTATTTGAGCTTGTATGTATAATTTTGACCATGAGTAGATTGCAGAAAATCAGAAAAAAAAATCCAAATTGTGCACCCAATTCTTTTTTTTTTTAAATCAAAACGTTGTATTATCATTCCACCCTGGAAGAAGAATGGGTCAATTAAACCCAAAATTAATATGACATTCGTGCCCATGATGAATGTATGTAAACTTCTGACCACAACTGTATGTACCGTGTCATATCTCAGTCAAGATATTAATTCACACACAATAATCAAATGTGACTCATATGTAGTGAATGTAGCTCTTGCTTTACAGCAGTTTGATGTACTAAAGGTCATCATCTTAGTCTCTTCTGCAGACTAATCAGTTGATTCCTGCCTTTAAAATGCTGTAGATAGATCCTATGCAGGTTATCAGTACATCTGTTCCTCCAGAGTATTTGGGTCACACCGATAGCAGTAAACAAAACTACACAGCATTCCCTTCTTTACAGTACTTCTACCTTATAAACTACAAGACTATTTCATGTTGGAGCGAGGAGATCTTTGCCTGCAGATTCCACATATTTTCTTCATCAAAAATCCACAACTGTTGTTTCATGGATGTATGCATCATAGTTTAAAGGGTTGAGAGAAACGAGGGTCACAGTCAGCTGCTTACTCAATCGACAGTTAGATGATCTGAGGATGATGCATAGTTTTAATCATTCAGCATTGTTCTGATAACAGTGAGATAGGCTCTCATTCACACTGGATACAGACAAGCACACACAGATTCTCACTCCAAGTCACAGTGGTGCACCCCGTTGTCATGCCATTGCCAACATTTTTGCAAAACTGCAATTAAGTGATCGAAGTCTCGAGCTCTTACAACAATACAGACAATATGAAGTTACCAAATGGCAGCAAGCTCGAGGGTGCTGACTCAACAGTGTTAGGCTGCTAATGAAGGGAAAGGAAGGGCTGGTTAGCTGTTTGCCTGCAGCAGGGCCACGTGAAGCAGCTGCTGAAGTTGTCTGTGAACTGCAGGGGATGAGGCTTCACTTTAGGATAGACACTACTGGAAACAAGTAACTAATCAGATACTATGTTTAGGAATAATTAATAACAGAGCATTGATGTTTATTGACAACTATACTACATTATTTATTATTTTAGGGGACTTTAACGTTCTTGTGTCATATTAATTTCCCAGTGGTTTT
The DNA here is from genome assembly GCF_036924035.1 of Leuresthes tenuis. NCBI lineage: Eukaryota > Metazoa > Chordata > Actinopteri > Atheriniformes > Atherinopsidae > Leuresthes > Leuresthes tenuis. The sequence continues at coordinate 8,399,260 of NW_027325365.1, read as the reverse complement.
AATTTTGAGATTTAGTCTAACAGACCCTTCTGATGAGACAATGTGTATGATACTTAATCCCATATTATCCAATACATTTTCAGTTATTTGTGTAATGATAGCGTGATGATAGAATGTTTTTCTCAACGTGAAGAGTAAAGAATATAATTTAATGGATGGCTGAATAGTTCTTTCAAAGTATAAAAAAAACACATTCACTGTGGTACCCTGCCTTGGTTAAATGATTCACTTATTATACACCCACTCACACAATGCTGGAGGGAAATGAGGGGTTAAGTATCTTGCTCATTGACACTTGACTTGGATAACCACACCCACTTATCTGAATAAAAGAAAGAATTAAGAACAGCTGGGAAATAAATGAGTAATCAGGAAATATGTGGCCTCCTGAAATAAACAATGAATTATCAAACAAAAGTCATCTAAAATTATAACAAGTTGAATTAACATTGAAAATATGAATTCCTAAAATAAAACTATTTACTGCATTGTATCATGTAGTCTATATGTATTGATATTTAATTATTTTAGGATTGATATCATAGCTTTTTATTTCATTATCATTTCTGTATCTTTCTGTAAAGATATTCATTCATCAGCATGCAAGATTTAACATGTTCATATAATGTTTTTTTGTATGCTAGAGCGGGATACCTAACCTGGGGTGCCTACCCACTAGTATGTATGTATATAAGGCTACATGTGACCACATATCCAAAGTTTATCTTTCAGGAACCTAAAATAACATGTAATGCTGAGTCTGTCACTTCTTGCGCTGTGATCTTCATTCTTTTTTCTCTTAACATCCTAGAAATGAAGAAGATCAGTACAGTCTTAGTGTTGATGTGTCCCCAGTGGAATCATCCAGCTAAAGGCTTAGAACGTAAGAGGGGCATCAGATATCACAGGGGGTGTGCAAGGTTTTTACTAAATAAAAGGCTGTCAAAATTAGAAGTGTACGTTTGATGCTCCTTCGACAAATGCCTGGATGTTTTATGGAATTGTAAGAAAAAACTTACTGACTTCTACTTTAGCATGAGGGGCTTCCAGGAAAATGTTGGAAACCACAGTGCTACAGAACATATAGATAAAGCAAGTAGTCAACTCCATGGTTGTGCATTCTGAACTCGGAAAGTTTATTAACGGCATTCTGTCAAGGAGATTCAAACAGTCAGGGTTACATGAAGAACAAACCCTGAAAAAAAACTACTCAATTTGTGGGGTGGGTGTACTGTTTCAGGGATAGCATTTAGGAACAAGGTTTATCCAACATTAGGATTTAGCACTTAGCAGAGAAGGAACAGGCAGCAAGCAGCTAATTTCCATATTCACAGATACCAGAAAACCAAAGGAGGAATAAGTCTCAGTGTGGAGTTAAATCTTAGACATTCAAGGCAAAAAGTGAATATTTTCATGGGAAAAAATGACAAGGAAAATATGAAATCGAATAAACATAATGTCAGGGCCAAGGGCTGGTATTTATCTGTGAGGGTAGCTCTGGGATGCAATGATTCATTGCTGACAGTGTCGGAGTTGTCAAATTGTACACCACATTGAATAAAACAATTTTTCTAAGAGATGCCCACAATAAAATGCCTACATGAGATATTCTGATCTCAGAGTACGAGTGACGCACTGCTCAATATAATGTATACTTAATAGACCACTACTTCTGGGCCTGGATCCATAAGCAGTGACTGTAAATCATAATCAGGGTAGATTGGAGATACAGGAAGTTTGCTGCTATTTTGTTCCCCCTGCAGTTGTCAGATATAATACCAGTGTGGTAAAAACAACTCTCTATATGAGCCCAGCACATGCACAGCCATACAGGGATATTGGTTTTCACAAAGAAGAGGCAGACAAAGACAAACCCTGAGGTCACCAACAATGTCAAGCAACAATGAAGAGTAATGTTACAGGCAAACAAAAACAAAAAACAAAAAAAAAGATTTCATATAATATATACTATGATATCTGTCATGAAAAACACACAAAATGCAAACATAAATAACATGTTTTGTAATAACCGTTTACGTTTTCAGAGTGACATTTTTGTATTTTAATGTGGTGTATAAGTGAAATCAATACAAGTTCAACATAATGCACATTGTATGAATTACAGTGTCAAATATTGCAAACAAGCAGAGAACATTTTGACAGGTTGCAATCTTCTAAGACCCTCGTGAGAAATTTGCAAAAAGTGACCATTGAAACATTTTTAAGTAAAAAGGACTGGTGGCAAATTAAGGCTTCATCTTTTAGGGATTAATAATGACAACAAAGTTATGACTTTGTTTCAATCTCTGAAAAATAGCATGGATGAACTTGCTGCTGTTGTAATGTGCACTTCCTGTTTGCCCTGAGGAAGAATAACAGAGGAAATATCCAGAGTAAATATACATCTTACAGAAATCAACCCTGGCTTCAGTCTCCTCTGATTTCCGAACAATGCAGAACACAGAAAGAAATCGTCACAAAACACAGAACAAGAAAGACCATCCGTTTTTACTCAGGAAGACCAAAGCTCACTCTGTCACCCTGTTGCATGGCAGCATGTATAAATAGGCTGGTTTAATCAAAACAGCATTAATATTCACACCTATCTATAAAAGATCACGGCAATAACACCACAAACAAATATGTGAAGTGCAATGTCTCTCTGCCACAAGCAGACCTTGACATCATTTTCATAATGTGCTTTGAGTTTATAATGTGTGAGGCACGGCGAGTCAAGCTATGTATGGAAACATATTTACAGAATACATTACAATTTAAATGTCAGGGCCATGTTCTTTGTTAAAATCTGGCTTAAAATAGAAGTTTTGATTCACTGCTCCTCTGTATATAGTAATGCAGATGATAAATTACTATTGACATCTTTAATGTCTAAAGGCAAAAGATTTAACTGAAATCAAAAAAACCATTGAAATGTAGATTTGCACAGTATGCCTTGTTTCCAAACATGTTAAAAAATGTCACCATTCCTTTTTCTCCTCTGTGTGTATGTGTGTGTGTTACCAAGCATGATGAAGTCAACAATGAATGTTCAACAAATGTGAATCATAGTAAAAAAAAAAAAAAAAACTCCTATCTCACCCATTTGTCTGGTGTTCTTCAAAGCAAATGGATTCATTTATAGTGCTTTTTGCATATAATTGTGTTGAGGTTATAATTAGCTACAATACAAATTACTAAAATAAATAAATAAACACAACACAAGAGGTACTTAGGGGATACTAGGCTCCTCTGAAAGACTTTGGGTATAAAAGATATAAAGTAGTGGCTGTAATGATATACTTGCAGTAGTTTTGTCAGCATTTTGTAAGTTACCGTTTTCTCTTCAAATGAAAACAAAGATTCGATCAAAAGCTAGACCTTTTGCAGTGGATGGGGAGTTGTTGACACAAACAGACTAGCTCCCCAACACATGCAAGGCAGGAAGGGAGGAAGGAAAATAACAATAAAATAAACAAAGCCATATCTGTTCAGTTATATCAGTTTAGACCACTTATATCTGATCAATAATCATGTGCTTTTAATAATTTTGTTGTACTGGATTTAGTGTTTGTCAAAATGCCTATTTCATTCCTTCTTTTTGAAGCGCTTCAAATCAGTCCTGTCAGGCGGTGTATATGGTATCCTTCCACAGCTTCACAGGCCATTTTAAAAATAGGTGCAGTTCTGTCTGACTAAATTCAGGATTTTAATTCCATAGGGTGATGATGTTTCACTCATGTAGTTACAGCTTGTCGTGCTAATGCTTTGTTTGCGACTTCGTATATTCGACTGTCTGGTGCACAATGTAGAATGTCTCCACAATTGATGTTGAAAGTTAAATTTCTTCAAAGTACCCGAGAGAATCTCTGAATGAGGAGAGTTTTGCATCTCTGCCTGGAGAAATCGGACTTCTGGTTGACATATGCACACACAGGTAATGTGGAAATGAGGTGCAAGTGTTTATGTGCACTGTTACAAATCTAATTTTGAGGCATTAAAAAAAGGCACAAAAATATGATAAGTCACACGAATAACATTAGGAATTGAAAGTTAACATCTGCCTCATACAGACCTGCCCATGATAAGAGGCCTTGGACACTATTAAACCTTTTTAACCTATCCCCCGGTACCAGGGGTGGGAGGGGAACATCCGGTTTGATCCGGCTCTGACGAAGTCTCACAAGTGTACCTAAGAGGGGCGTACCAAGATGGTTTCCACAGAGTTTGTAATTGCAGAGAAATCAAGTAATTTTTGACCAAGAACCCCAGAAAGACTCCTGGGGCTTAAGGATATACGCACTCTATGAAAGGAAAATAAATAATTAAACATAATCTGACATTACTGGCAGTCGTTATGATGCAACTTGTAACACCTACACTTCTTACAGACATTTTATGACTCCAGAGGTGCATGTTATTCTCTTTTTTATTAATCTTCATCTTTATTTGTTTAATTATTTTTATTCTTTTTTTATTTATTGTATCTATTATATTCTTCTATATATATAAATATATACATATATTTTTTACTATTATAAATAAAAGCCTTTGGCATTTTAATTTTGAAAGACATGCAAAGCCATTACTGTCACTGTCAACAAAGTCTCCAGAAAGCAAAACGAGATGATTTTTGAGACCTCTTAAATATACTCTTGAGGATGAGCAGTCATCTTTTCTGACATCAACTGTCACTGCATTTCAATTGAGACAATAGAACAATTACAGCAACATTTAGCCCTCTGTTCATTCAACAAACTATTCACCGGAATCACACTTGCTGTACCTGCCATTCACATGACATGCTGACATATGCCAGTATGAATAGTGACACATACAAGGCTCATCCAGTGCTTAGTGACACATAAAATAGCACAACCTTATATACACTATGGGCACTGCAAAATGTAGACTATGAAAATACAGGCCATAGATATTCCTCACCAAACATACAGCAACACTGCTTGTCAGCAAACAAATTGAAAACTATAATTTCATGCAGTTACTCCCATATTCTCTTTCAATAGTAGGGCTGTATATAAAATGCACAGCCTGTCACATGGCTACTCTAAAGGATATACAGTAGGGCATCTTGAATGTCAAATTCCAAATTCAACATAGTGGTGCAGTCCTCAGATCTTAGCAATACGTGGGAATGAGAAGTAGGGCAGAGATTGTTATTGTTACCACACACATCTTGTGGTTAAATCAAGCTCTGGTGGATGCAGGTCAACAGGTTGGACAGTGTGATGACACTTTACTGCTCTGACAGTGGATTTTGACATCTGTCAAGTCCTTGTCAAAGATCAACGTTTGAACAATTCATAAGGTTGAAATACTCTCACACAAGGCATGGGCCAGTATAACAATCTGACGGTTTGATGGAAAATGACAAAAATATCCCGTATTTTATATGACAGTTTTGTAGTAATGGGTCTAGTACGTGTCATTTTTAAAAATGACGATTTAAAGACGATTTAATCGATTCATTTTAAATTCATACTAGGAAGATACTGTGTGTTACATGACCTAAATGGATTTTAGTGAAAGCACAACTAATTTACTAAATTTAAAAAAAAGTGGGATGATCTTGAGCAGATGCGCACAACAGTGAAGACGCAAAAGTACAGAGTGATAGTGATAGCAGATAATTCTATGCGTAGTTAAAATATTAATTTAACAAAAAACTACTGCTTCTGATCTTCTCCCCTTTATGTAGTAACTTTAGTATTGTCAAGTAGCTGATGTTACCAAGTTAATTAACCATATTATCTGCAGCAGTAGTCAGCCTATACAGAAGACAATTTATTACCCCAATGTTAGAAACACTAACTCCTATAGCTGCAGCAAGCAGTCATTTCAAGACAGCGTTACCTTGAAGGTGATAAAGACTGATGAAAGTTGCTCCCGTAGAGCTGAAATTGCAAATACTGCCTCCTTGATAGTCACTCTTTGAGAGCACTTGCATCTCAGATTACCTTCCTCCTCCGAAGAAGAAGTCTGACAGAAATCATGACAAATTTTCTTTGTGGTTTTGAAACTTGGTCTATTTCAAACTGGAAACCAGCCCATGTCTATCTGTCAAGACTGCACCTTAAATATCTGGAAGCAGTTATTATTTTGCCAACAAAGATTTACTACATCATCTGGTTTGTCCGTTTGTTATTCTCCTCGGTGTCAGGTCTGAATGAAAATGCTTAGCTAACTTTCTTGTCTGCTTCCACCCACACTGCTCTTTTCTGGGTGCAGTCGCATCGCTCCTCTCTGCCTGTTGAAGGATCAACACAGGTTGGGCAGGATAATCCTCATTGTGTTAATCTGAGAAACTGGCCTGTAGGAGGTCACAAATAGACTCACTGAAAAAGTGAGCTTGCTGCTCAACATGGAACATATACCCTTCCCCAGCATAAAACCACTACAGTTGGACATAAACAAACTGTCTTCTTGTTATCTCACCATTCAGACAGGCATCACCTCAAGGAAGTAGCCATTATCCAAATTGAAAGGGACAACCTTAGACCTGGAAAAAAATGAGTCATAGAGTTTTGTCCACATTGTTCCTCCAGATACCAACATGACACACTAGCTGTAGGTGATGATAAGCTACCAAAAATAGTTTAATAAGATTATGTTTTATGAAGAGAAATAAACCTATTACACCAAATTACTGTGCATATTTAATTTTTGACTGAACCCATCAGCAGAAATGCAAAGCTTGAGGTTTGATACAGATATATTCATATCTAAAAATGTAAAAAAAAAATTACATAAGTCTTGGAAGAATGACAAGTGTCATATCCAGACAACTACTTATCTTAGTTTGACTGAATATCAGCCATGAGCCCGTAAAAAGAGTTATTGCTCCTTTTGTGATGCTTTTCAAACATTCAATAGCCTTGCTTAATTTGCATTTAATAACACGTGACACAAAACCTGCACCACTGTAAATTAATCATGATCCTAAAATAGGAACAGACCATAATTTTGTTTTTGGCACCATGCAGCAAACTAGTCTGCAAAGCATTTTTAACATGGTTGCCGACACACCAATGTAAGCACTTCGTAATTCTTCATTATCACTTGGGTTCTCGACGACACCCAATTAACGAGTAGAGACTTTATTTTACGACAAATTCAGGGGTTCTTCGCAGGGGTACTTAGAAAGCTCGCAACCTCACACATGCTGTCCTTCTGGCTGAGTCAGTGGGCAGATTTTCCCAGGGGTGTTAGCTTGCTGTTATCTCCAGAATGGAGCCATGGCAAACTGCGCTACTGAACAGTGCTCTCTTGATGCAGTTGAAGGAAACCTATAAATCCACTAACTTCTTTTATGTTGTGAAAATATAGGAATCCCCAACCCTTATTGCTGTCAACCTTTCTTTAAATGTGAATTCAGGCTTTTTCACTCTGTTTGTCCACACTAATCACACATGCTTCACAGTAAAGGCCTTCGCACACCAAGTCCATATTTTTCAGATGTGAGTTTCAATCAGTCATCCCACAAAAATTCTTACCCACAGGAAGCTTGCACACTGAGTCTGATGCATTTGTTAACCTGTCGATTGCATATATTTGCAATACGAGACAAAACTAAATGAAAATACTCAAGTGTTCTTTTCAATTGTTGCAGTCCTGCAGGTTACAGCAGCTTTTTGTGGATTCAACTGATGTTACGCAAAAAAAGAGCGATAAATAGCTGTCAGTTAGCTGCTTACAGCAAAACCACTACTGTCTGATTTTTAGAGCATCTTTTGCCTTATGATCAGTAGCCTATAAAGATGCCATTTTGGATAATGATGTTTGAGCAGTCAAACATCTCTCAAAATGCATTTATGTGATGCAAAAAAAAATGAAAATCGAACCTGTTCTAAAAAACGTCGGATGAAAAATACGGATCATATTTTTAATAGAAAAAGGCCACCATCGCAGTTTTTTTCCTAATTAAATGGGCATGCACTGAGGGAAGAAACAAGAAAAATACTATGACCACAATGAGTGCTCACAATTATGCTACAAGATTTGTGTTTCCACCTACTTGATTTAACTAGAAGTTAAACTTTCTTTTTTGAATCAGTATGCCATGTTGTTATGCTATTTTAAGCCATTTTCAAGGATCTAAATACATAAAATGTCAACATTTCCTTTCCTTATCACAATCTTAAGTTTTCCCATCACATAAAACTATCACACATGTGATTTAGCACAACTATCACATGTTAAGAAATGCTTATAAGGAGATGGGAAGGGGTGGACTTTTGGAGACACACTTTTCTGTGGGGGAAAAAAAAAAGAAATAAACAAAAAAACGTAAAAACATCTCTCTGCAGGAAAACGCTCTATGTCCCATGGCATGATTACTGTTTCAAGAGCTTGGAAGGTTGTTTGACTTGTTGACTGAAAAAGCTATTCACTCTTGGGGTGAATGTAAAGAAAACACTTTTGCTCATATCCCACATGGCAGCCGATCATTTGACCACTATGGCATCCTGCTGAAAAATCAATGGCAAAAAAGAGAGAAAAAACTTATTTCTCTGGGTATTTTTTACCCCATCAGGGAAAGAGAAAAAAACAACAACCTCACAATATCATGAAAAGTACTTTGCCAACCCCTTTTCCCTTGAGGTCATGACACAAAACTAGTCCGTAATAATAAACAGCATATGATGTGGGAAGGAATACATAATTACCCAACAGTGGAGAAGCACCCTCTAGAGAAAGAGATCAATTACATATTGGCTGAGATGCTGGTTGCCATTGGCGATTCTTGCATAACTAAGGATAATGTAACCTAATGCAAATGCTTAGTTCTGAAGCCAGCTAATTTTCACTTGGAGATTGGATATCCCTCATTCAAGCGAAGCCTGGATTTGTGACATGCTCTCCACTTTGATAAAAGGAGTGTAATTATGGACTTGACCTTGAAGGTCATTTACTCAAAAGTGAAAATAATGGAGTGATTGGTGGAGTTTTGTACATGACATGAGCTGGACTTCCATTTTTTGAGGTCAACTCAACTTCAAATGATGTACCTGAGCACATAAAGAGATTTAATTTTAATAAATCTAAAGATGTTTTGTAATGTAGGAGTATGAGAGTTGTTTTTTTCCCTTAAGCATTTAAAACAGACAACAATTGTTCATCTTAGGAACAAATCATTTCAGTATGAATATCATAAAACTTTTATTTTTTTAAGTGCTGAAAAAGCATTCATCATGTATCAATATTAATTTCCTTTATCAACAATGGTCTTTAATCAATCAAACAGAAATAATAGATTACTTATTTTTCAAGAATAGCAATTTCCCTTTTACAACCCCTAATTTAAAAAAGAACTTCTGACACTGTGAAATGTAAATGTTATTTATTCATAACAGAACATAGAAAACATATCAAATCAATCAGTCTATACATGAATGAGGACTGAGGACACCAGTTTGTGGACCTTTGGGACAGGAATGTTGTCCAATTCTTTTCTGATTTCTAGCTTCTTTGCAGTCCTGGGTCTTCATTGTAGTATATTGTTGCAAACTTGTCATTTATTGTGCACATAGCAACCTTTTTATGTAACTAATTACTTTGTGCATGTTATGATCTACACACAAGTGTGGTCTATATTCTGTAGTAGCAGCTAACAACTCGACTTTAGTCTGGTCAATGAGTGACCGCAGCAAGACAGCTAACATGGAGGTGTGAGAGAGTGGCAGAAGAATAGCTGAGAATATTTTGAGGCCTCTAATGTAATGTAAATAATAGAAAATAGTGACACAATCAAAAAATATGCACAACAATAATAAAAATAATGCGATCAAGTCTAGAGAACATGATTAGAGGTAGCAAGACATAGCTCATGTGTCTTGGACAGCCTCTCTTTTGGAGGTCCTGTTGGCAGCAGTTGGTGTCCCCCCGGGTGCTGACAGTCCATGCCTGCATGACTGATTCTGAGCATCAGATCAGCACAGAAAGCTGTTTGGATAGCAGTCAACTCTACTTCTCTCACTGCCATCAAAGATGACGGGCCATTTTTCTTCATCTCACAGTGACTCTGCTCAAGACATCTCCCACCAAAATGTAGAGAGATGGTTTCCTTGCTTCCCTCCCACCAACTCGAAACACATTGCTCATTTTGAATGAGAGTCAACCCAGCGTTGGTACTTTATTTCTATATAGTGGCTTTACGTTACAGCTTACAAAAAAGTTTGAGTTAAATGAGATTGATAGCTTAAACCTGATTTAACTCCATGTTTAAAGTTATACTATTTTGTTTTTTTACGTGTTTTTTTGTCAACTGAAAATGTAACCCATCTATTTTCTATCCTGCAATTTGTTGATACAAAACAAAGCAAACGCAGCATAACGGAGCATTATACCTGCTGGTTTGTTAAAATACTGGAACTGGAAAGCACCTCTGACACAAAATTCAAAATGTTATAGCTGCTTCCTCTCTTCCCTAAGCTACCATTCATCATCTTCAGCAAAAGGACTCTTCAGCATTTATCCCTTTGGGTGGGGGATTGATGGTGACCTCAGCTCAGTTTATCAAGCATGCTCCTACTCTTCTTGCCTGGCAAGCACCTACTACGCAGCCTCACTATTCTCCGGTCCACCTCCTTCCCATAACTGTTGTGAGGTGGACAGGTTTCCGTTTTGACAGGTAGCCAAGACCAAAATTAGATGAGGAGATGTCAGATTTTTATAAGTCCTAGGATGCACCATGGCCGTTAGCCCCTAACGGTGGCGTGACAGGAGACTTTCTGCTGCATATGCTCTAGTGACGTCTTTGTCCCAGAAACCATAATTTCTAATCCCCAGAGAGCAAGGTCTTGGCCATTCTATCAACGGTCTCTTTTGTTTTGTTCTGTCTTGTTTTTATCTTATTATTTTATTATTCTGTGTCCTCTTCTCTCCCTTCTTCTAACACCATTTTTTGATCAATTTACACTGTATTGTTTTAATTTTACTGCAGAGATAAAAATAATCCTAATTATGAAAGAACAGGACTGTATGCGCTTAAGATTTTTAACTGGTCAGTTACTTCAAACTCTATACGCAAAGATGCTTTTACATCTAGCTGTGAAACATTTGGCCAAACATGTTTATGTCACAAATATATATAATGTATCTGTTTTTAGCATGTCAAAACATTAGACCTATGTATTGGCTGTCACCTGTAAAAAACAACAACAACAAAAAAAGCAATCAATTTCAATATACCTTAATTATTCACACAAACCGGTCCAGCTGACAAGAAATGATTGATTTTTAAATAGAGACGTTATTGATCCATATCTAAGATGTAAATGAAAGCCTCTTCTACATCACTTATGACAGGCTGGGCTACATCTATTAGGGAGATGAGAGATATTGCGTGTAAAAATGAAGGCCATCTGTCTTGATGGTGCCATGTCCTCTGTATCCTGTGTCTGATGTAAACAACTCCATTTGTCAGGATCTGATGAACCTTCAACTGTCATAACACACACCACATCCTTTGAGATCCAAGACCTCCACAAAGCAAATCTCAGCCACGTCTTACTTGTTGTGCCCGTCAAATGTTTTTCATCTAATGATCTTTATGGTTCTTTATATTTTATGTGCCAATCACACTCGCACAGATAAATGGTTTATAGGTCAGCAGACACAGACTCAACAAATAAGCTGCATAGCAGTACAGTAGCATGCTTTAAGTATATGCTCAGTTAATGATATCATTCATTATAATGCGCACAGACTGAGCTCGGCTTGGGGCACAGGAGCAGCTTCATCACACATATACTGTGCTGACAGCATGAAGTCTCATGTTCTCTATCGATACCCACTCACTAGGCTGCCTACAAAATCAGCTGGTCAGAAACAATACCACATCTCTTGCATATGTTGCTTTTATTCCCCCATAGAGATGACAGAAGCTGTGATCTCCATTAGAACTTCTTGAACCAGGCTTAAATTTGTTATGTAAAACTATTCGAGTACTAATAAAAAAAATATGATTTTATGAATAACTGTATCATGTGGTGTCAAAAGTCACACTTTATGTCATTCTTAATATAGTGATGCTGACATCAAGGTATATTGATTACGAATGAATTCATTAAGTATAGAATTTGTTACTAATTAGATACTCATTTTCAACAGTATTAGTACCAACAGTGGCATTTTTGCCATCTCAAGTTGACCGACAACTTCACACATTACTGCTGCAGAAAGACACACACAGCCCCTCACCAAAAGTTTAGCATGAATGCTAACTGACATTTAAAACAGAGGTGGCTGCTGTCGCCCACAAAAAAACTTAAGTTAACATAGTTTAGAGCTTCAGGCTGCCACCAGTTAATCGGATTTTGCAAACATTTTTCAGAGTCAGTGCGACAGCATCCATCCATCCATCTTCTATACCCGCTTAATCCAATTAAAGGTCACATGCGAGCTGGAGCCTATCTCAGCTGCCAGTGGGCAAAAGGCAAGGTACACCCTGAACGGGCTGCTAGCCCACCGTGGAGCCAACACAGAGGCAAACCAGACAAACAACACATGCACACTCACACTCCTAGGGTCAATTTAGAATCATCATTTTACCCAACATGCATGTTTTTGGATGGTAGGAAGAAGCCAAAGTACATTGAGTGAACCCAGGCATATACAGGGAGAATATGCAAAATCCATAAAAAATGGCCCCAGGTTAAGACTCAAACCAGGAATCTCCAAGCTGTGAAGCAACAGTGTGACAATATTCTACATTTAGGTGCATATAGTGTGTGTGTGTGTGTGTGTGTGTGTGTGTGTGTGTGTGTGTGTGCTTTTTTAAATCATCAACACTAGCCTGTCTTATAGTTAAACTGTGGTATATTTTTTTCAACAGAAACTAGAATTCAGACCTGTGACACCAATAGTTTAAAATAATTAATTAACGATGAACATAAGCTGTGTAATGAGCAAGCAAGGATTTACCTCTTTCTAACATAAAATGCTGAAGCAGTTTGGAAGGTAAAGATTTTGCATTAAAGGATTTAATGTACAGGGACTTCTGTAGCCCAACACTTGCCAAATACATACAAAACAAATACATAAAAAATATAACAAATACATAAAAAACGTATTTCTAGTTGTTCAAAGTTATTGAAATTACTAACCAGATGAAATTACTAACCAGATGCAGACTGAGACACAGTAACTGGAGCTAAAGAGGGATTTCCAGCCTTTGTTTAGAAATGCTGCATGTAGAACTCAACGAACCAGCTGAGCCAATTTATGATATTAGATTATTATTTCAATCTTAGAATCAAGAGGAAGTGTTTGTTTTAGCATTATTTACTAATTATTTTTTTATTTATTATTTATTTACTAATCTTTTTTTGTTATTGTTTAAGAAACCATAGTCTGATTGCCTTTTTGATCTGATAATCAGAGTTTCTCTGAGGAAAATCTTTACTTCAAAAACCATGATTAAGTGTCTTAAGGCTGGTTAATTATCTGAATTAACAACATGGCAGCAGCCATTTAGTGATCTTTTCCCTCTGAAAGAGTTCCCTTTTTCTCCCCCTTCAGATAATTTTTCTCATTTTAGCAACAAAATCAGGAGGAGCAAGTAACATTTGCAATGTATCTGTTCCTTTAAATATCAAACGAATACATAATTAAGGTTATTTGAACCTGTACTATTCTGATTCTAGAGGTCAGTATTTCTACTGTGAAAAAGGTAAATAAAGCATTCCTTTGTTTGTGACTGCCTTAATTTGACATAATGAAATAAAACCAGAATTTAAAAAGCGAAATTCTAGTTCAATGTCTCAAAGAAAAAGTTCTAAAATTTCACAAAGCTATACAAATATACCTGTAAATAATCAGAGATTAATGCTAAACGCTGAACTCATACATACAAAGCCAATTAAAAAAAGTCGGCTTGCTATAAGAAACCAACAGATTGCACCGACACTTCCCTTTGATCCAATCCCCCGTCCTGAGCGTGCACAAGGTGACTATGGAAAGAAAAAAACTACCTTTTAACAGGAAGAAACATCTGGCAAAACCAGACTCAGTGAGGGTGGCCATCCACCTAATCCACCTGGGCTTTGAGAGGACAGAGAAGAGGGGACAACAAGCACCATAACACCAGAACAGGGATACCTGCTGAGAGAGAGAAACAATGACAGTTAATGACAGCAATAATGTTATATAAACATAGAGAAAAAAGAGAGCAGAGTGATGAAAGGTGCATCACGGGAGGTCCTCCAGCAATCTAGGCCAATAGCAGCATAACTATAGGATGTTTCAGGGTCAGCTGAGCCACCCCTAACTATAAGCTTTGTCAAAAAGGAAAGTTTTAAGCTTAATCTGAAAGGTAGAGAGGGTGTCTGCTTTCTGAACCCAAACAGGAAGCTGGTTACACAGAGAGGTGCCTGATAACTGAAGACTCTGCCTCCCATTCTACTTTTAGAAACTACTTGTGAGAACTGTTTGGAAAATATCTAACAATGAGATTTTTAAGATACAATGGAACTTGGTCATGAAGAGCTTTATATGTGAGTGGAAGAATTTGAAATGTTATTCTAAATTAAACAGGGAGCCAATGAAGAGAAGCATACGTATATCTTAAACAAGTTCTTAAACAATGATATAAGTCTTAGTTTACAGTTATCAGCCTCTGTCTGAGTGACAGACCAATGTACATGGACAAATAGTTATTTTACAAGTGCTGCTTCTTGGTCCTGTCTGCCACTGGGTGAGAAGTTTAGAAAAGTCTATAAAGACCCTTGCTAAATGGGTCCAAAAAACTGAAATCCAGCAACAAAATCACTAATATATCAACAGTTAAGTTCACCTTTGTCTAATATCAGTTAAATGCCAAATTAGCCAAAGATAATTAGCCCTTAATCATTGCATATCTTCTTTGTTGAAAAGGGACAACATGAACTTGTGATTCAAATGAAATACTTCAAATGAAAGGCAGTATTGCAAATACATATCACAAAGTGGAAATTGCAGCAAAAATGATTACATATATGTGATCACAAGTCACTAACTGTGTAAACACAATAATAAAGTAACCTATAAACACCAGATGTTTCACAGTGTTGAATCATTAGACTCTAATCATTTGCATTTCTGTATCATGGCTTCATATGAAAAAGAATTGCAAAAGGAGAGATGAAAGGATACATAACTTTATGGGAATTAAATCTAAACGCTATTTATCTTTGCTAATTAGGAAGCATTGGGAATATATGAAGACAGTGATGTTCATCACAATAAGAGCACAGTTGGAAAAAATTACGACATGAATGCAACAATCAAATGCCCTTTCTTTTCAACAAATTCAAGAAATAAATTAATTAATTATGTCTATTGTTTAAAGAATAGAGGAACACATTTACTGAAATTTCAGCAATTTTCTTGTAGTGGAGTATATCTAGTATCTATAAGAAAATAAATAGGTACATACCAAGCGGTCATAAAGTGAAACATCTGAAAGGTGTACTGCATCGAGTTCCCTCTGTGACTCCTGTATTTTACCACAGTTTACCACATGTTCAATTTTAATTACTGTTGAATGAGACTCATTCATATATTTAGTTCTGTCAAACTTTAAAAGCAAATCTGCTCTCATATTTCCATAGCTTTAAGCTTCCTGAAGAACCAATGGCTTTGCTCTTTCCATGTCATCTCTCATTCCTTTGATGTCATTGTTAGCTAGTGCTAACAAAAAAGAGCTCACACGTTGCTTGTTGTGATGGGATCTACAATTACCTGTCGTACTATTATTATGTTTAACTGGATTTGGATATGCCATTTTGGAGTGATGCTCTCTGCAGGATTTAAACACTGTTGCTACAATGAACAACATATTGCTCTCGGTAGGTTAACATTGGATCATTGGTATGTTTTTGATAAAGATGCAAGTCTCCAAGCACAATTAGTTAATCCTGTTAACATGTAAAAAATGGTTTAAATGCAGCAATTAAAAAGGTACACTTGCTTTACTTTGAGTTAAGCTGTATACATGTGAGCCCTATGTGAAAATAGGGCTCAGAGAAGTTCTATTGTGCTTAAGTCAAGTGAAATTTTGACCAACACCTGTCGCAGACATTTCAGTAAGACATCAGGAAGTTGTGCCAGCTTGTATTAAAAGGACATAACATGTCATCTCTAAATAACAGTTCTTCCTTTGTGGCTGTGACCCAAAGCCAGTCTGGCTGAGAGTGAGATCTTTGAAAATAATTTAACGTAAATAGCATTATAGTCACTGAGAAGGTGCCGATGACTAATGTGTTTCATCCATATTTTATAAAAGCTGGGTTCATTTTTCCTGACACTCATTATCAATAAAAATGATTATCTAATAAGATAGTCATTTGCAACGTATTGAGACTAACACGCCATCTTCATCTCCTCCTGTTGTCCTCGCTCCTCGCTGCAGATAGACACACAGCTCCTCTCTTCATTTGCAGCTGAACACTGTTGCATTCACAGCTCAGAGCTGGCTGCTGTCACTACCATTTAAACAGTTTGACTTTGTTTTTGTTGCTCTAAGAGCTTCAGACTGTAATCATTCAAGTTAAATTCTATCACCATTTCTGCAGGCAGCACAACACCAAGGCACAACACACTGCTTGTAAATGTCCCCCCCCAAAAATAGTTTTGCTTGTTTTTTCTTTAATTGTCACAATATAGCCAACTAGATTTTCTGAGACTTTTATTAGACTCTTTAGTATAGTTTTCTTTCCAAAACAGTTATTATAGTAAACTGTAGCAATGTTTTGGTAATTACTCCCTGAGTAGGAGAATCTGAGACTTTGTATCAGTGCATTGTATAATGATAATACGGCACACTGCTGCAAATTCAATCAACACAGAAGCCAGAAAACAGCTTACAAGGGACATGAATTTGCATGAGAAAGGAAAATTGGGTTTTCCGTTGCTTCTTATCTAAGAAAAGCTAAAAATATAGAAAATATAAAGCATATAAAGTATATGTCCATGGCAAAATACTGACAGCTCCCTTCCAAAGTTTGGCCTAGAAATACTCAAATAACCGGGTTGCAACCCTATTACCTATGCAATGCTGTCTTTTAAGAAAATATATCTTTTTACCCATTATCCACTGTCCTAAAAAGGCTCTGCCAGGATGGCACAGTAAATAAGAATGTTGTCTTAATTACTTGTCTGGATCAATAAAGGTTAAATGAGAAACAAATAGTTCTACATATTAAATGTGTATCAGGGAACACATCCATGTCTAGTGCCAGTTATGAGGCAATCGAAAAGATATCCAAAAAGTTTCTACTTCTTCCAAACTTGCAAACTTGGATGCAGAATGTATCTGTGAAGCTGTAAAAGCTGATGTTACTTATACAGAGAAGGAGGAGATGAGCAGCAGCTAAGCAGATGTGGGTTCATATTCTCAGGGCAAAACAAGAGTTCAGAGAGTTCAGGCTCATCTAGGACCTTTACGCTGAGAAAGGAGTAATTTGATAGCCTATTGGGGAGACTTAAAGACTAACCAAAGTAAGAAACAACTTTAGCCAACCATCTCTCTAGACAATGTATGGTAATTTGTCTGAGGTGGATGCACCCAAGTTGAAACTATTTTTACTTCAGCACAGAGAAGACAGACAGTACACCTAACCTTGCACTGCACCCAGCTTTTTTTGCAGATTTATGCCCACGTTGCTCTGTGCATAGACACGAATGGGGTTGTAGGAGGAGTGCAGGGCCCATCGCATCCTGTGTAAAAAGCCCCTTTATGAGTGCTTCCATTAATCTGAATATTAGTATGTTATAATGCTAAGTAAAAAATCAGTAAATTGAAATCGTTTTTATTTAATCTCATCTATCTGTATGCTTACAATGTGAAAATAAAGTACTTTTGATTTTCATATGACTGAAAATCCCTCCAGCTATACAAAAAAATGACTTGTGTTTTGCAGCATGAGCTCAGATCCTCCCTTGGTGGGGTAGTAACGAAAAAATAACTGCCACAAAGAGGCTATCGTATGAACAGTTTCCATCTTAATTGTCTGAAAATGAAAAACAATTTCTTCTCTGAGAGGAGGGAGAAGTGTTTAAATTGTGCAATTCAGTCATATCCCGATTGAATAACTTTACTCAGTAACTCCTCTCTGAGTTGGATGGCCTATTTTTGAGCAAGCAAGACTCATACCCCTCCCCTCAAAAACAAGTGATATGATCACACAGCCCCGAGCATGTTTTAATGAGTTGCCGAACAAAAATAACTTCTCTTTTTGCCCTCCATGGTGTGTATAGATTTATTAAGTGAAAAATAGTCCCAAATTGGTTTAGCTCACTGTCTCGCGAACATCTCTCTCAGAGACATTTCAAATAGAGGGTCTATACAAACAGCAAGTTAACATCTGGATCTGAGTACTTCAAACCAATTGATAACTGAAAGGAAATCTCTATCTGGCATTCAGCCTCAAGCAATGTGGATGAGCAGAGCTTCCGCCCTATATTGGATCTCTGTTACTTTTGATCAGGATCCCAATCACATCTACGTCTGACCTGTTGAGACTTCAGCCCTCATTCAACACTCATGCTATTTCTGCTGGTAATTTACACTTCCTGACAGGTTGGTGGATTGACTCTGCGAGAAAGTATCGAAATGGATGAAGCTAGAAGAGAACAGCTCCATCAAAAGGCCAACTTTTGTTCCAACTTTTAGGTAGCAAATTGTCAGATATCCAGCAGCTCCGTGCAGTTTTAGTGCTTCAGCAGCAGTATTGTTCAGTGTATAAATGAGGAATCACCAAACGTTTTCACATCAAGCAAACCTATTTAGTGTAGCCAAATTATATATAGCCGGCACACGAAGCACCAACAATATATATATAGCGGACACACGATGTGATAAGATATAAGGATTTATCCGAAAGTTCTCACTATCTGAATAAGCCTTATTTTACCTCGTTTTAGGGCAACAGCTTCAATCAAAGGAAAAAGACAGAATATTACGATTCTGGTATGTTAAATTAATAATCAATTATTAATTAATAATTAATAAATTCCAGTCTCATATAGTCGCTACTCGAGAATTCTCGTTTTGTTGGACTCACAAATACGTAAAGAACACATACACAAAAAACGGTTGATTTTGTATATGTATATATGTTTATCAAAATGACACGACCAAAGATATGAACCTTAAGACAACAGGAGAAATGCTTTGAATATGGATGATTATATAAGAAACACTTAGTGAAATAAAAAGAACAAAGGGGAGGGGATGGATGGATATAATAATTCAGATAGTCTAGGTTTGTTACTATTTGAATTTAAAGGCTAACAACTTGTGTTAATTTATCATTTTAACAGCAAATTCTCTCAACACCCACCCCATACCGTCTGAACCAGCCCAGTCGCTTTCATGCACCAGAGGGCTTCTGGTAGCTTCTGGTAGCTCAGAAGGCGAATGGGTGGTTTGTCAGAATTCACCGCAAATAATGACAAAATTGTCCAAGGGTCGAGTTGGTTGCTGACCAACTTTGATGAGGTGACCTTAAATTCACAAAAGATTGACAAAAAGGTTGACAAGCTTAACGCTGGCCCCTTCTCGTGATCAAAAATAGGTGAGGATGCTGCAGCAGCAGAGTTTAAAACATGCTATAGAGAGGAGACAGAATGACGGACAAAGAAAAACGCAAAATGTATCTTTCTACTAAATTCTTCTCTTTCTGTCTTTGTTCGGACCTTCTTCTTCCATCTCATCTTCCTCTCCTGCCATTTTCAAAGACTGTCCGTCAGACTCTCATTCCATCAATCTTAAAACTCTCTGCGCTTCATCTTCTGAACTCCTGACCTCTTCTTCTGGACTGCTGAACTTTCAATATCCTGACTTTTCCTTGCGGTTTCCGGAGTTTGATTCACGGAGGCGGGGCATGACGTAGGCTTACGCTACACTTTCAGCCAATGGTATGCTTGAAACTGTTGTGACGTCTGCCTGGGCGTGTTTTGTAAGGTGACCCATTCTGGTTTACAAGCCTGCAACAAGGGTGCAACAAAGGCACTTCATTTCTCCGTCTCATAAACATTTGTTCAGAGGATTCTAAAAACACCATAACTTGTTAAGATATAAAGGTTAAAGATATAGCATAAACTTATGATATAAAGACATCAAAAACAAAATAACATAACATAATGATTAGGAGTCTCAACATTCAGATGGATATCTTTAAAGTTATGACGTATGAATAACGAACCAAACAATGTTATCTTCCTGTGTTAAACATTGAATACAAAAAAAAAACAAAAAAAAACAAAAAAAAACATTAAATACAATAAGAAACAGCACGAAAACATCGGTTAACAGTTGCATTATTTCATATAAATGTCACATGTCATATGCAAGTTGTTGACTTAGTTTTGGGTTTAACTATTCAGTACTACGGACCACTCGGGGGCAATGTGGCTCCATAAGCTGATTAGTCATTTTCCAAAATAATTACTTCTTTCGTATCCGTCCTTGTACGATCATGAAAAAGGTATTAAAATGCAGCTTGTGATATCACTGAGAACATGAAAGAACTTGTACAAAGATATGAACAGTTTAATACAGTTTCAAGATTCAGCTAAAAAGTGATTCTGGGTGAGATCCTTTTGAGAGGTCCATGTAGCGACTGTCTCTGGCTTGAGTCAGAGTCAGGGCAAATTGTCACCATTATTTACTTTGACCCAGATAGGGTCAGAAGGGTCTTGTTCTGGTTTTTCCCAATTCTCTCCTGAGAGGGTCCGTTGTTTGTTCAGCTTAGTTAGCACTAAGCTATTAATGCATTCACCTAAATTTATGGCACAGGTCTGTGGAAAGAGGGGCTGAGAAACTCCCCCAAAATGCTTTCATAGGCCGAAGGTTGGTGTAAATTTCTCTTCTTTGATGTAGAAATCTCCCATCTGGTATTTCCACACTGACCATCCCCACAAAAGAATGTTGCAGTCATTTAAAGTCTTAAGTTTGTATTAAATTCCACATTTGAGTTCAGTACATTAGATACATTAAACCAAAGGCGCCCTGTTTCATTAGCACTTGTCCCAATGCACCCTGTCGGATTTAATCTTTTTTAGAGCTTTTAGAGCTGTACACGTTTAGTACAAGTATCTAAAAGAGTGAGCTGTGCAGGATTTAGATGATAATATGGGCAGTCACCCTTATAAAGCTTATTTCTGTGATATGAGTGTATTTAACTGCAATTTAGTATAAATTTGTAACATCAGATCTCTTGAAAAAGTCTGATAGTTTCCATTACCCGTGTGGGACTCACAGGTCTAAAGATTACAGATTATGGCTCAGATACCATAGCAGTGTGCTTTAGCCATTTTGTTATTCTAAAAATATTTTCCTCCCCACTTTTATAGATGAGATTAATTAAAGTTAAGGAATAACGAGAGCTATATAACTCACATTCCTGTCATTAATTTAAACAAAATCATTGCTCTTCACATAAGTCACCAAGTTTTAGAAGTTTGTATCCACATACAGGTTTAAGCTAATGTCTCAATGTGGCAGAAAACTTTTTAGATAGCATTCATTGATATAAAACTGCAAGTAAATTCCATGGAAATAAATATGAGATATGGCTAGAAATGGATATGACTTACACATGTATATTCATAGCATGCAAAATTAAAAAGACTGAGTATGTTTAATCGTGAATGACATACATTCTACCACCAAGGAGTGTAGTACTACCCAACATGGCTTTGGCAATACATTAAATAAAAAACTTACCCCTTACCTTTAACACAGTTTCTGAGACAATACCTTAAACTTTACATATCAACACTTTCATTGAAGCTTTAGAACTTTTCTAGGCTACATATTTTTAACAGCATGAATGTAAACAGCATAAATGACAGCACATTAAGTGGCTGGGCTATATTTGGAAATAGATTAATGGCTTAACGCACTGCAAAAAAACTTAAAGTTTACACTTTTACAGATGTTGATAATAATCAGCTAGAGATTAACTACTACAACACTGCAGCCTTTTAAAGGATGCCATTGAATTGTCAGTCCACAGAAATGAGGTGCACTGTGTAATGTCATGATGACTGTGGCCAATTATTTTTTTGTTGTTGTTTTGGTCTTTTTTGACATTCTCTCTGGTGAATTTGGTTGCAAAAAATAATAAAGGCTTATCTTATTACCCTCAGCCTGCTTGACAAGCTGCCATGAAAAAAAATATCTTGGTGCACAATATTTAAGTGTATATTGGATAATGGTTTGTGGGTGAAGTTCCTGGAATTTCACACAATAAATCAACGGGGAATGATAATAAACAGTATTCTGTATGTAGTTAAGATCAAAGATCAAGTTTAAAGCAAGGTTTTCACTCAAACTCAGACATCCTGGAAGGTATCATGCTCAAACATTAGAGCATCAGTAGATCACCAATCTTTTATTTACTCATTTGCTTTAAAATTTAGTGAACGAGGTCACCATGGTGAAGTGAGTCAGGGATTCCCAGGACTGTGACTTTGGAAAAAGTAGAGCACTATCAGTTGATAGACTTGTGTTTTTCTGCAGAAATGGAACATAACATTGATCATTTCTGGATATCAAGTAACTTTCAAGAAGACAATAACTGAGGCAAATTGACTGAGATGGGAATGTTCTGTAGAACGAAGTACTCATTTAATACAGTTCATATGACAATTTCTTATTGATAAAAGTGATTTAGATCGAAACTCTTACAAAAATACAATACATGAGTAACCACAGCCAGTGTAGTGAAAAGAGTGGTAGAAAAAAGGGCAAATTGTAGAGCTCTGAGCAAATGACAACATTAGTATGTAAGTTACCAAAATATATAAATACAAGAATTATTGAATAGAATCATAAAAGCAGTTTTTACAGATCCAGTCAATGCTTTATTTTAGCATGTCTGATTGTGCTGTGCATTCAACCAAACCAGTACTATAACATTCTACCTACATATGAATAAGGTGGGTTTTTAGAGAGGTGACAGGTGAGGAGATTTTACATTGCTTTACAATGTACTGTCAATGTATCAAAAAGAACTTTTTTTTTCTGTTTCCATTCCATGATGAAATTATCTCGCATTAAACATCAACTACCTTTTAGCAAGGCAATAAATCTCACCGTATCTAATTAGCTCTTAAGATTCAGCCTAATGAATGTCTTTGTGTTGTTAGAAATCTGCTACTGTTGTGCAGGAGTACCTGCGTTACATGAGAATGAATAATGGCAATTATGTCAGAGAACATGCATGAACAGAGAGGATTGTCTGACGTTTAATTAGATTCTAAAAAAAACCTTTTAATTAAGAAAATATATTTCCATTGCTGTATTGTAAATTATAGTCAATACGTAACACCTAACTACAAATAATAAATGATTACCAGGAGTAGATGTATTGAAATCATGACCTTCACACAGACATTAATATTTTTCATTACGTAATGCAGAATATACTGACACACTAATGACCTCTACTGCAGTGTAAGGAGGTTGTGTAATACGTAACAGGCAATATGTGTTCACAAAGCATAATTCTCAGAATACAGATATTGTATGTTCTACCATATACTATTCTTCTGAATTCATTTCAATCCTTTACAGTCATGTTCTCTCATAAAGCTTGTGGATAATTGAGTTCCTATTTAATACTGACCCCCTGTAAAATTAGGGTGACTGGAGTGACTGATTTGCCAGTAATCAACTGATTAGCATACAGTGCTTACTTTACCTTATCATTTAAAGTCAGTTATTAAAACTTTCCAGACTGCCTTCCGTCAACAGTGTCACCGACTGCTGTTATACCCAAAATTCCAGCAAAGTACAATTTTTCCAGCAGCACGCAGTCATTATCTCCCATAGCACACAAAGGCTACTCTGTAAGCTCACTCCAACAATCGAGGTAAAAATGCCGTCGTCCATGTGGAGGGATAGAAATTTGATTTCAAACGTGACGTTCTCACATGCATTGTTTCTCCAAAATGGACTTTATTGTCCCGTTGTCGATAAGCATTTCTGGAAGACTGAGTGTGTATCTTTAGTGATATTTTGAGCAAGGAAGAATACGTTTCAAAGGGGATTGCAGTTACTAGGCAACAAGCAGCGCAACCAATTGAGGATTCAAGTGAAAAAAAAAGTTTCCCTCTATTTCTCAATCATGCAGTCTCTCCCTTGTATACAGTGTCTCTCATACATATGTGTTAGTATGTCCAAATCCCTTTTGAATAGGGTTTGACCATACACAGCCCAATTCTTACGCTCGCATGTAGAATTTATGTCCAATTGAAAGTGAAAGGGAAAGCTTTGAAAGCAGAGAATACACACAAGTGCTGGTGAAAATCCATATTGGTATGCCTCTGATAGTACCCCAGTACTCTTTTTCTATCCCTTACAGAATATAGGGGCATAAAGGCAAGGCCATGTGATATGGAGACAACTTTAGCGTATAAAATATTGGCCAGAAATACAGCAAAGGTTTGAATTACTTTGATTCATACTAGATAGCCTGCTCCTGTTGAAACACTTTAATTTTTTGTCTTTACCAGCACGTAGACAATTAGCCACGCAATATGGGCACAGTAATTGAACACATCACTGTAATGACACAGTCTCTAGTTTTTTGAATGTGGATGTTGTTATTCTGATGTCTCAACTGTCATGGGATGAGATGTATGAGTTTGAAAATAAACTGATGATCAGCTTAAATGAAACTCCTTACATCAGAATAATTTTAATAACAACTGCACTTGTAGAAAATTAGAGGCCGTGACCATGATTACAAGCACTCCATTTCATAGCCGATGCTCAACATCCATTAGAACAAGAGGAGGTAAGAAGGTGTACGCTTTTTCCTCTTTTTTTTTTTTTTCTTGGCATAATGCCCACTGCTGAACTGGCTGGAAATAAAAAGCCTGCATGTATGTGTGTTTGCAGCTAATTTCTTGCTTTTGTTATGTTTGCACACCCTCTCAGAGCTGGTTATACCAGGTGCACTGATGGCGACAGGTATCGACTGGTGGAAAAATAAACACTGACTGACTGCTGGGAAAGGATAATAACTCCTGCAGAGCATCCAGTTTGCACTTTCTTGACTCACCGGAGATCTTCAGCTGCATGTGGAACAATAGATAATCTGCATTCGCAGTTTTCTTAGGTGGAGACCTAACCCACATCATTTACCTATTCATGTTTTGGACATTTGATTTTCATCACTATTTCTGTAATCTCATCTGCAGATGTTTTGTTGGAGGTTCAATTTGACAGGTATGAAAATGCACTTTTGTAAAAGGATGGAGGGTGGACTTTAATACAATTCAAAGTTTTATCAAAGGAAAGTGTCTGTGTAAAAAATAAAGAAAGGAATTGGCTTCAGAGCACACACATACAAAAAGAAAATGATTAAAAGAAATCTTAAGCCAACAAAGAGAAATTCTCCCCATTGGCTAGAATCTGCCAGCACTGGTTTTAAAAAAGGATGCATGACTTATAGCAGTTTGAACATTTGGGATCCAGGTTTAAATTGCTGTTTGACATCAAGGGAGCAAGGGCAGAATCCTTACATGTTGACTCTCTACAAATACTCAGGGCAAGCTACAACAAAGTGTGTTTAAATAAGCTGGTGTATGTATTGTCTTGCCATATATGGAGTGCTGATTTTAAATATTTTTTTACACTGCTTTTTCAGGTCTGCTTTTAAACTTTAGGATATAAAACACTTTTGAGGTTAAAACTGTTTTAATCAAAACATTGCAATTAGGCTGATACGATCAGACTTATAAAGCTGAGTCAAGCCATGCCCAAAAGGAAAAAAAATAAATGAGTCACAGTATTTAAAAAACATCTTTCTGAGTGACAGGAAGTTGGGTCGATGGTAACTGCTGTTCTTTCTCAAAAAGACAAAAACATATATAGTTTTTGAGCATTTGTTCAAAACAGGTCTTTTGATGAGTGAGACACTGCTGTTAGATTAACAGAACTATTGGCAGTAACTTAAAGAGATTGGTCCTTTAAGTTTTGTAAGCTACAATAAGAGACTTTAAGTAGATATTTTATATGTGTTAGAATGGTCTAACAAATATGAGGGGAAAATATAATTGATAATATTTCTACTCAGTGATCACACACTGCATTTTTTTTCTATTCATCAGTACTTAAAAAGAGGGTGAAAAATATGCCAGGACAAAAATACCATCTGTTAACTTGACTGTTGACATTTCTTGTTTGTTGAGCACTGCAGGACCTAGTTTGCCAAACACTGGAGAACATTTTGCATTTTCTACCCTTCTGACAATGATATACATTCACATCCCGGATCTTGGAGGAGCTAGAACAGTTTTTCCTCTTGGCAACTGAGCATCTGTAGCTGGTATTTGAGTGCCTTGCTTAAGGGCACCTTAATGAATGTTTGTGTTTTTTCCAAACTATGGACTCATTCCTTCTTGCTTGAAGTCACATGAATAGCCTCCCACTTTGTTTTGTGCCATTTCCAGGGGAAAAAACAGAGGTAGAAGTTAAAACATTATCTAAAGTAAAATCAAAGTACTGACATATGTTTACATGATACCCAGATATCTTTCTGGTTGAAAGGTCCATGTCTTGCAGTGTTATGATTTTCTCTCATCAGAGGCTGATTGGGACTGTATATTGTTAACTATGGCATAAGCTAATTACATGAACGCTGTCTTTAGTGCTGTGTTGGTACTCACTGATTCATAACGCTACAGGTGCCTGTGCAACCAGAGACAATGAACTACCACTAATGTGTGTCTGTACAGCAAACAACCATCTGTAATCACATCCATGTCCCCTTTTATCCCAAGTTAGGAAGTTTTACAATCGACGGGCCAGTCTAGATTATCCAAATGGACATACATAGTAGAAACCCAACAGATATTTTCTCTCAGGTTATTGCAGATGATTGAAAAGTATTGATCTGAAGATAAACTACAGTATTTGCATGTAGTCAGCATTGAACTCTTGTGGCCTTAACTTGTATTCTACAAAATTAATGTTTTATGTCTCTTAATTGTACTTGAATTCACTAAATGTATATACAGCCACTCTTCCAATAAATGGGAAAGCTTTGTAAAATGTAAACATGAATAGAATGCACTGATTTGCAGATATCATAAGGGAAAACATCTTTGGCAAGAGAATTTAATATTTCATGAAAATGTTCAGCTCATTTTGAATTTTATGGCAGCAACACATCTGTGTAGCATCCCATCTTCTTTTAACAACAATCTGTAAACATCTGTGAACTAAGGAGACCAGTTTCTGAACCTTTTGGAGAGAGAAGTTGTCTCATTTACTACTGAGTCAGGATTCTAGCTGCTTACCATATTCTGGATCTTATTTGTCATATATTCCAAATGTTTTCAGTCTATGTAATCTCTGGACTGCAGGCAGACCACAGAACTAATTTCCACTTTGCTTTGGTCCGTCTTAAATGAGATCTGGCCCGTAAAAGACGGCAGTGTTTCTGGATCATGTTCACATGTTGCTCCTTCTAGGCATGGTAGAGCTTCAACCTCCACTTGTGGGTGGCACAGACAGTTAGGTTCACAATGATTTCTGAGATAGATGAGCTTTTGTTTATCTTTACTGCTAAGACATTCTACCTCTCTAAGGTGCCCTTTTTATTCACAATCCTATTACTGACCTGTTGCCAATTAATCTAATTATTTGCAATGTGTTCTTCCTGCTATTTCTTCTTAGTATCACTTACTTTTCCATCCTTTTGTTACATCTCTCACAAAATCAAGAGGAGCTAATATTTTTCAAAAATAGTCAAATGTCTTGCTATCAACATTTGCTATCAACATTTGTTTTCTGCTGTGAATTAGACAATAGTTAGACAATTAGACTATAGAGATTTACATCATCATTAATGTAATCATAGCGTTTTACCTTTATTCAAACTGTATACAGCTGTCCTGCCTTTTTGGCATTGGGGTTGTACCACATATTTTGCATCACAAAACATTCTTGTGCACTTAACAGGTTTATTTTCAGTGCCTATGTGGGAGCAGCCACAACCCAAAAGATTAACAGATTTATTACATATCAAAGTTTCCTGTGTCATTTTAATTCAGCTCTGCTCTCAAACTGGTGTCATGGATGTGTGATGTTCACTGCCTGCCTTTTATTTGCCTAAAGCAACACAAAATGCCTCTTTTTGCATGTTTTGTTCCGTTTAGTTGTTGAATGACATACATAGATGAAAGTAACACAGTAACAGGATATGTTTCATTCACATTATGTATGTATGTGCTGTCCAAAGTAATTCCTACTCTTTACAAGAGTAAGAGAGTCTTTACACTGAAAAAGGAACTTACACATACATATTTGAATTTTGACTCTGAAAACCAGCAACCGCTTCAGAGTGGATGTGTTTAATCTAATTCTGAAGAAAATGCACCATCAAAGGACAGTTATGAATACCCAACCAGGTTTGATGGTAAAATATGTGCTTGACTTAGATGGTGGGTGTAAGAGAAGATGTCATTGTCATGTTTTGCCTTGCTTTAGTTGTGATATGGACACACTGAAACATATGGCAGCATATTTCAAAGAAAAAGCAACAAAAGTTCACATTATTAGGTCAGATGAAGCTCAAAGCTGGTATTTGACTTCCATTTGGCTGAATTTTATGTGGCTATTTGTTAGATTTAGGCAACAAAACTACTTGTATTAGGTTGGGAAGCAGTCGTATCAGGCGTAAAATCACGTTTAGTTTAGCTGCTTTCTGAAGAGGTGCTAAAAAGGTCCCATGTTAAATGAACACACTACATATTCCATCAAAGTAATCTAATGGATTTCATTCACATGTAAATGTATGTCTTGTGTCAGGCTCTTTGAGTTCCAACGTCTTGTAATTATAAGATGGCATAAATAATATGCAGAAAGAATATGAATTCAGCTACAAAAAGTTAAAGTGTTGGTTTACTTATGATTCAGTAAAAAGCAGGTTTTTAGAATAAAGAGAAGAACATTACCTTAACCTTAGTCCACAGTCTAAAATCATCGCAGTCTTCATGTCACTGAGATATTGACCAATGTCTCCTTTAAATTTTTATCATTGTTTTCCCGCTGTGGTGCACTATTAAATGCAGAACTAAGTAGTCAATTAGCAAAAGGGATTTATTTTTAAAATCACACTAAATGTAGTTATGATTATTTCCAGCAATCATAATATTTGCTTCCATCTTGCTTCTTGTTTGAACATTTTTACAGTTTGTGGCACTATTTTCAATTTGAAAAAAAAATATATATACTATAATATTGGGCAGATTTTCAGCTATTAGTTTAGATTAATAATACATTAGAAACAGCTTGTTTATCTGACAACAATATATTTTTCTTGTGACTTTAGTAATTTGTTTTGCAGAGAAAGGTTTGCATGCATAAAACCTTAATTTTACACTGAATTAATGTGTTAACCATCTCACTGTTGTTTTCTGGTTGTTCTATAACATTAAATTTTTAACAAAGTTTCAGTTTGAAAGGTTTTTATTCAGGATGAAATTTCTCTGTACTCAGCTTAAGCTCTGAGAATGAGTTTCAGACTTGCTGCCACTATCTTTATTGTTAGCACATAACAGATCAAATATAAACCATAAAATCTCAAAAGCTAAGTCAACAGCACTTTTACATGCTTATAATCTCTTTCTTCTCCTCACCACCCACTTGCTGTGGAGACTGAGGAGAGAAAATCTTTCTATTCCAACCATTAAACTTGTATGGCATATCTGTTGGGAATGAACCCTCCCTAATCACTAAATATTGTCAGTCATACTGTCATTTAAGAAAGACTCAAAATGATCACAGATAAGGCCACAGCATACATGAAAAACATTCAGAATAACCTTGCTTTTCATGTTTTCTAATACTGACATGCAGTCACAAGAGTAAAATTAGTAAAAAGTGGAAAAAGATATCAAATCCTGGTAAGGTATGAATATTACTTTTGTTCTGCTGACAGATAACTTCTTATACTCTCCTACTATCCACCAATCCAAACTGTTAAATAAACTCAGTAAAGGGTTTAATAAATCCGTTGAGATTGTTCTGGACTATTTCTAACATCCACCTCAGGCACACCTGCATTTTGACTGAGACCTATCTTGCTTGCCAGGATAGGCATTTTCTTAATTTGTTTTCAGCAAAGTGTTCAGTTATAGATTAATGGATCAGTATTAAACCAAGCAGTTTGCAAACTGAGGATCAAAGAGGGGGAAGCTGGTGGATGTTGGCTCGTCTGCATCACAGTCTCACGTAAATACTTTCAAGGCTGTATAAGGCTTAAACTCAGACTTTAATAATCTCCAAGAGGCAATTTGTGGTACAACACAGAACATGTAGATACATTATAAGCACATTGAAAAAAAACAGAAAACACAATAAGATGATATGGGGAATATATATGCAGGTACCTGGAGCTAAAGAGAATGCACCAGCAGGTCTGACAGAATACCATGCTCTTATGAATCTATTGAGCATTCATGTTGTGAGGAAGATTGTTACTCATGTAATATCGGCTTATCAAAGTAGTACATCATAAAGATCTTTTAGCCATAAAGCTCTGAACCAAGCTCCTCTAAACTGATTAAATTCTGCTTAGTAAACAGAAAACAAAGAGAGCAGAAGATGGCAAATATGTAGTTACAAAGCACCAACTCAGTAAAAAGGAGCCTCATCATCAATCATACAGCTATGATTACTGAATGTATAGTAAGTATTTGATTTGGAAAAAATAATTCTTATTGAAGAAAATTGATCATATTCACAAGATCTAAGTATAGTGTATAAAAGCAGATATAACCCTGAGTCCAAAAAAGATGGTAAACTGTTAACAAAATGGAATGAACAAATCATTTATAATAGAACATAGAGGATGTACATGTGACAAAAAAAATTTGGGTGGGGATGTAAAAGCTGGAAAAGTAAAGTGCCATTTTGCAACTAACTAGGTTAATTTGCAACTGGTCCATTTTATAAATGGCCATATAAAGTGCAGCCAACATAGGTAGTGTCTTAGAAATAAAGATGGACAAAGGTTTGACTATCCCCTAAAAACAGTGTTTACAAATTGTGCAGCAATGTTAGAATATTATTCCTCAGTGTGGAATTGTGAAGACTTTGAATGGTTACACTTCAAGAAATCCAACAAATCCAGGTTGAAGCTCTTGTCATGCAAGAAGAAGCAAAGTGGAAAACTGTTCAATGGCCAAACTGATCACAATTTCAGATTCTTTTTGGAAATCATGGACGTTGTGTCCTCAAGACAAAAGAGGAGCTTGACCAAAAGCCCACATGTCTGGTGGTATGGGGGTGCATCAGTGCCTATGGAACTGACAACCTGGACATCTAGAACGGTATCATCAGTGCTAAAAAAAACATAATGCAGGTTATAGAGCAGCATATGGTCCCATCCAGGTCTTTTTCTAGGAAGGCCTTTCATAGTTTAGCAAGACAATGCTAAACCACATACTGTCTCTATTACAATAGCATGGCTTCGCAGTCCAGTCCAGAAGTTACTGATTTTTTTTTTTTTTTTACTGCAGTGTAAATTTGTTTACTGTAACTACTAAAACAAGGATCAACAATCTATTTTGATTCATATTATACCTGGTGATTTAAGTAACCACAGAAATTACAGTTCAGGGCTTAAAATAAAGAGGAGGAAAATGTTATGGTTATGGACAGCAACAATGATACAAAAGCATAATCAGTGAGTGTATGTTTTTTCATAAACCACCATTAGCCGTTTAATTTGGCTGTTTATGAGACATAACGATAAGGAAAAATGTTGGACCGTTTCTCCCTACATGGCTTCTTAAGTTTATCAATATTTCTGATCAAAGAGCCCCCTTGAGCTCATACTGCTGCATCTCAGATGGGTTAGGGTCAGGGCTGTGATTTTGCCATGCCAACATGTATTTTCTTCTTTTTAAATTGTTTCCAGTTGATTACCTGAATGCTAGCATGCTAGTTAGCATAGCCACTCCAAACCATATTGCTTCCTTCACCTTTGAGGTTTTGTTCTGGTGCGTCTATTTTCTTCTCAAAACACAGGATTGTGCATTTTTGTGATAAAACATTAAAATTTTATCTCCTCTGTCCACACAACATTATCCATTGTCCATTGTAAAATGCATTTCATGATCTGAGCTAACAGTGGAGATTTCAGCAGGTGTTTTACCGTTACCGTTGGGGTTTCTTTATATTCAAGCTTTTTACCTTTTTCTTTCCCTCTTTCGTTTTTTGCTTATTGTCCTCTTGCTGTGATTTTTACAGGATGCCCACTTGCATTGAAAGTGGCAGCAATCTTGGCAGAAATATCATTTCAAAGTTGTTGTCATGCTGGCATAGTTCACACGGGCCAATATATCTTGAGTGGAGCAGAGTTTTTCTGTAACTACATTTGTATGCCTTTGTTCATAAGGATGGGTGCTTCTGTAATCCACATGTCCAATCTCTAAATTGAAATACACTGACTCCAAATGGCTTTGTTTTAGAAGGTATCAGTTCAGTTCACTTACTTCTTCAAACTGAAACTAAATGCTTACTCAGTTGGTTTAAGAAATAATACATACAGTATCACATTCAGTCTGATTTTGATTGTCTATCAATGTAACTCAGATCAAGTTAAGCTTTTTCTTACAAGTATAAACCCAAATTAACTTAAATTAAGTCCAATTCTAAGGTTCTGCAGTAGAATTGGGATTTTCCATTTGAAATCTTGGTCTTTTTATCAAATGGTGACTCATTTGATGCATTAAGCGTGAATGAAGAGTCAGGCATGGACTGTTGCCTGCAGCATTAGCTGCCTCTGGCCACAGCCAGCATGAGTTGGCATTTCCTCATCAATGATTTCATAGCAGTAAGGAAACTGGGACAGGGACAAGTCTGTTTTCCATACTGGCAAGAATCCAACATCAGATTTTTTTTGGCATCTGCTTGCTGGGATTGCTCAATATGTCTCCAAGTTGGGGCAAAGCGTATGGACAGCTACCTTCCATCCAGCCGCAGCAGCCTGTTCATGTTCACACAAGAAATTGAAGATCATCATGAAAATCAAACTGCTCAATAAAAGAGAAGAGCTCTACAGCAGAAAGGTGATGAAAGTACTAGCTTCTAATGATGAATCAGAGCAAGAATGTGGTGCTTTCACTGCTGCTGCAGTCCATTTTGATAAATATCTGGCTGTCAGTGCAGCAGTCGCACAGGAAAATAAAATTATAAGTCTATAATTTCCTATTTCAGTGTGCTCTGCTGTGTTCCAGTGAAACACTCTGTTCATTCTGATTCTTGTCATGCTTATTACCACAGGTCACAGCTCCTGCCCATGTCCCGTCCCCCTTCTCCCACGTTTACCTTCCACAAGATCAAGGGCATTGACTGCAGGAATTCTTTCATAATTTATTGGAAGACTGGATTTTTGATTAAAATAGAATGATCTGTGTAATTGATTTCAGGGGCTTTGAAATATAGCTTGAGATTTTAAAACTGAGCAAGTAGATATGAAGTATAATGTTCATATGAAGTATGTGTGCATCTTTCACAACTTAGTCAAATCTGACAGAAAGGGGTAGAGTTTTTCTAGGGCCATTAAGCAGAATATAATGAAACAAGCTGCAGAAATCTAATTCATAATGTGTCACATGCTGTTCCTTCCTAGTTTATAATATGAATGCTTGAAAAGAAAGGTATGCTTTCAGGTTTGTTTAAAGTCACAAAGCTAAATTTGGGGCACTGTGTGTGTCATCTTGTGAATACAATTTAAGGCAAATACAAATAAAGGCTTATGATTTTCATAAAATGGTCTTCTCACAAGGTGAGAAACATCTGTTTTAAGATATACTTTTTACAAATATGACCCTGCAGTTTTATGTTACAGAAAAGAAAACTCCTTTTGACGTTTGTCCTTTTAACCTTATGGATCAATAAAGAAAGTCAGAGGACTCTTCAAAAAGTTGAAAACGTGCATTTTTCATACAGCACAGGAACTCTGGATGCTGTAAACCATCTCCAACCATCTGGGACTTTAAAAACACTAAAGTTAATTGCTAGGAATTACACACAAGTACACAATACCCACATGCAAATAAGCTCTTTAAAGAATGATATAACTTGTAATACCTCTGCAGTAATATTGCTCAGATGCACTGAATCCTCAGGGTGTCAGAAACTTGTAACCAAGACTAGGACCATCTGCTTCCCCAACAGTAAATGTCAAATGAATGAATAAATTTACTAAATTACATAGGAACACTGTTTGTCAACATAAAAACACCCACACAACCAGTGCAGGAATTATGAGCCAAAGTCTCTCTGTGAGAACTTTGAAAACCACAATCAGATGACCAGCAGGTGCAGCAGCACAACTAAATGAGATGTTTTTATTTTAAATACTGGAAAACATTACAACAAAAAGTGTATGTAGTGGTGAGTATGTAGCGGATGTATATTTACAATTAGTAGTATTTGGTAGGTGATGTAAATATCTTTTGTAAAGGCATCTTAGATGACTTTGTAATCTATGACAACATAATTAAGGATGGGGGAAGTATTTACTTGCCTTGCACTTCTAAGTTGGTGGTGCTGCTGTCAGACTGAGGTACCCGCCGTGAGTCCCCTGCTGTTGGAAAGTGTCTTGAGCAAAAATTATTTTCCTTAACAGCCATCCCCTAATTATTATTTCTTTTGAAAGCTACTCTCAAAAGTATTTATTTCTCTTTTTGTAGTTGTCCTTTTTGTTTGTTTGTATTCTACCTAAGACTAATGAGCATGCACTCTCACAAACAAACTCACTGAAATATATTTCAGTGCAATTCATGTATCACCAGTTATGGGTGATTCAATGTATAAACTTTCACAATCCTAGAAACCTGTTCTAAAAGTGAGTCAAAGGAAGAATTCTGGGCAAAAAACTCAAAGGTTCCTCACTGTAGTAATAGAAGCCAAAGACATGCCATCTCGAGTAAATATATCATCAGGCACTTTCTTCCTGAAGCGCTTGGGTCCAAAGACAAGAGCTTCAGTTTTGTCTGAGTTCAGGAGCAGAGAATTCAGTCTTTCAAGCATGTCTTTAAGACACTTGGAGTTTAACCAACTGACTGGTTTCATCTGGTTTCATAAATAAGTATATCTGAGTATAATTAAGCATAGCAATGAAAATGTATGTCCTACTGTCTAATAAGATTACCTAATGGAAGCGTATATAGAGGGAAAATAATTTGTCCAAGCACAGAACCCTGCGGAACTCCATAACTTACCCTGGAAGATTTGTCGTTTACGAGAACAAACTGGATGTGGCTTAAGCCAGTCCAATACAGTTAATTTAATCCCTGTAATATAAGTCTCTGTAATAGAACACTGTGATACTGTAGATTGTATCAAATGCAGTTCCAACAGGACAAGCACAGACACAAGTCTGCTATCAGGCTAAAAGGAGATCATTGGTAACTTTCACCAGTGCTGTTTCTGTGCTATGATGCACTCTGAATCCTGACTGAAACTCTCCACACTGATTTTTTTGTGTAAACGATCACAAAGTTGAGTTGCAACGATTTTTTCCAAGAGCATTAAACATAAAAAAAAAACTGGATTTAGATCAGTTATTAGCTGTAACACTCCTGGATGAGGAGTGTTTATTTTTTTAAATAAAGGTTTAATTACAGCAACCTTAAAACTCTGTGGTACATACCCTTACAACAAAGACGATTAATCAAATCCAATATGGAAGTGTGTATCAAGTGGAAATTCTCCTTGAACAGTCTGGTTCGGATTGGGTCTAAAATACAAGTTGATGGTTTATAAGAGACTATTGTAGTTAGCTTGGAGAGTTCGACTGGACAAAAACAGTATAAATACAAAGCACCTTCTAAAGATACTTCTAAAGCTGCTGTACATGATAATACACAAGTGATAATAGTGATCTGCTGAGAGTTAAAGGAATAAATAAATAAACCTGTGATTGTTCTTATTTTCACCCATTAATTATGAATAGCAAGCAGTTCTAGCTGTGCAAAGGGCTTTCTTACATGTTATTTAGGCAAGGCAAGGCAAGTTTATTTGTAGAGCACAATTCGTACACATGGCAATTCAAAGTACATTTTTAACTATATTTCCAGACCAATTGAGATTCCTCTAAGTTAGTGGAATGCCATTTTCTTTCCATATTTCTTGTAGTTTGCTTTAAAGCACATACAGTCGCTGTGAATTAAACCAAGGAGCCAGCCTCTTCTCACTGACTGTCTTCATTTTAAGAGGATCCATCCTCTGTTGTTGCACATGGCTGTGAAGAAAGATGATAGTGGAATTAGTTCTTTAAATTAGGTTACAGCCTCCTCTGATAGACACCTACCATAAATAGATTTCTCCTCAGATGCCGTGGGGTGAAGTGATGTAAACTCAAAGATTATCAAAAAATGGTAAGATAAGACAGAGTTATGAGGAAATACAGTTATAGTAATTATAGATTATAGTGAGAGATATTATATATACACATACCCACCTATACATACAAAAGGAATAAAAAACCCAGTTTCATTACTGGGGATAAACATGGTCAAACTGAGTTTGCAGAAAAATATTGACTCCAACTTGTCTGAAATCTTGAGGCTTTACTATCATCCTCAGTGGCTATGTCTTCTGCATACTGACCCCTCACTCACAGACGTCACTAGTGATTCCCTGAAAGTGTGGAAATGGTAGTGGAGCTGCGGTACGTAACTACTTTGCAAAGGTCAACTTAAAGTCAAGGATGTGTCAGACATGTTTCTTTCCTTCTACCACTCAGCAGAAACAGAAGAATAAAACACGTTTACGGTTTTGCATTTATTACACTCCATTACCTCACAGTTGGTATGGAACAGCCGCCTCTCTTAATGTACCC
Organism: Leuresthes tenuis; assembly: GCF_036924035.1. Lineage (NCBI taxonomy): Eukaryota > Metazoa > Chordata > Actinopteri > Atheriniformes > Atherinopsidae > Leuresthes > Leuresthes tenuis. The sequence continues at coordinate 8,362,382 of NW_027325365.1, read as the reverse complement.
ACTGAAAGTTAGCAAAGGCAGGAGGTCCATGCACAATTAAAATCTTCAGGACACTGAATCTTTTTGTTCAGGTTTTTGAAGCAATTCGTTCTGTTAAAAGTGCCACCAAAGCCACTTCTAAGAGAAGACATTAATAACAAAGTATTTTTACTCTTGTTTGATTGTTTTGTTAGAATTGTGTCATTATATGTTATGGTTTGTCCTATGTATTTAATTTTTTTTCTTTTCTTTTCTTACGCATTATGAAGATCCCCATGATTGACATTATTGACATGATCAACTTTCCCCCGTATTAAGACAAATGGTCGCCTCATTCTAGCTTTGATTTGGACTGAATTGTTCAGACTTAATATATCACTTTTAACTTTATCCATGCTCAAAGAGCCATCTACAGACTTTTTTAATGTGCTTCTCTTTCACCCGTTCAAACACAGCACTGCTTATTCTACATATATGCACTATTTACATGCAGAGCGCTTTCTTGACAATTGCACCAATGAGCATATCGAGGCCAATGCAGAGTTCAGTGTCTTACACAAGAATACTTAAACACATGGTGTGAATAGGGACCGAGCTGCTGTCTGTCTGATTATATAACAACGACTCTACAATCTCAGCCACGGCTGTGGGGTCCGCTCACAGCTTCGACTACAGAACTTACAATAAGATTAGTAGATTAACCTTTAAACTTTAGTTTGAATTTAGGCTTAGTCTCAAATCTGTTCGTTTGGTCTGCAGGGGGAGTAAACAGCCTATGACTAGTTCATTGTAACCACTCTGCTGTACCATCACTGCAGAGGAATGTGAGCTGACTTTGGATTTTAAATATATTTTTTTAACATAGGGAGATGATGATTGCTGAGCAAAAATTAATCAACAGCCTAATCACACAGTTAGGTTTTATCATTCACAGTAGCAAAACCTAACTGATTGCATTCTTATGCCAAAAGCAAACCAAATGCAGAAAACACAAAATAAAAACAAAAAAGGTGTTAAAAGTATGAAAAAAATCAGGACAGAAGACCAACTCAAGTCTCTTGGATGACAGTGTTGTGTTAGACCACCACTTCCTCTTTCTTGTTCCAAACAGTGTTTTAATTCTTAAACTTAACAGCTGCACATTTAAAAAAAAAAAGTGTCTTCATGTCCATGTACACATTGTATGCAAGGCATAATACTGAAAGCGAATTTTATGTTACCATGATCTTTGGGCTGTGCAGCTGAAATTACTGCATGGGTTCAAGAACCCCTCTGAGAATGAAAGCGAATGCATCTCTAACATGCAAAAAAAAAAAAAAAGAATCATAAACATATAAGATCCAGCAGCAATGCAGCCTTTCCTGGGCTTTGAATCAATGAAGATGGACTGATGTGAGGTAAAAAAACTGTTTTGTGTTTGGGTGTGGTATGGTTATAAGGTTTTCGAGCAACATATGCTACTATCCACACGATATATTTTTCCAGGAAGATCTTGCTTATTTCAGCAGGATTATGCCAAATCACATTCAGCTCAAATAAAGCAGAACGGTTCCAATAAAGAGTCTAAATGCCAAACTGGCCTGTCTGCAGTCTACACCATCCAGCACATTTACACATCTAGCACATTGTAAGACAAAAACATGACTGTTGAGCTGCTCACATCCTCAATTAGGAAAAAAAGAGAGAAAATATATTACTTTCAAATCTACAGCAGTTGTTATCAATTAATCAATCAGACTTTAATCAGAATTTATATAGCACTTTTCATACAAGAAAATGTAGCACAAAATGCTTTACACACACACACACACACACATAAAAAGAGATATACATATACACACATACATACACACGCCACACATGCTGGAATGAAGGTAACTTATCATCACTTCCCAAATGCTTACAAAATATTGTTGAAAGAGACGATTTATTGTTGAAAGACGCGATACAAAAGCCTGCACATGTCCAAACTTTTTAAGAATATGTTGCTGGCATCAATTTGAAACAGTATCCTTTTTAGACTAAGACGTTATATGCATATGTTATCACAGCCACAATCCAGACCTACACAACACAACCAAAAACTAAAGTGAAACGTAGGATTCAGACTTTCAATCAGCTCACTGATCTCTCCATCTCAGCAGAAACAGGCCAACTTTTAAAATCGACACGCCTACGTGTTTGTGCTGACAGATGTCTCGTGATAAAGCAGACCTTATGAGTGGAAAATATGAGGCACAATAGCAACATGAATTGCCACATATCAAGTTGTAGTTATTTCATGTTGCATGTTATTAGTAAATCTTTTTTTAGTTTTGCATGTGACTTAATGCTATGTACTCTATGTACCATACCCTTACACTAACCTTTAAGTGTGTTATTTGACACGTTAAAAGCTTAGAGTGTGTATACATGAAATGCAAATAGTGCAGGAAGTGGCTTACTATTGTATTTCCATGAGATCATGTTGCAGCAGTGACAGAGACACTGCTTCACAAAGCAAGTGTTTGATGCTGTATAAAAGGTTTAAAATATAAAGTTCCAATAATATGTATGGAAACTTTGATTACAAAGTTCTAATTCTTGCCAAATTATTGTGTTCTGATTTATATCTGACATATACAATAATTAATATAGATTTGAATTATAACATTTTTTACATAATTTTCATATCTAATTATGCAAACTTTTTTAATTATTATTAAATTATGTGAATCCGATCTATAAATGTGTTGTTCTGATAAAAAAAAAAAAAAAGACTCAGTTTCAGGGTTGTTTTTTTGTCTGAGTATGGAGACCTAAAGCATGACTTCCATATCAACTTGTTAACAAAGGTTGGGGCCCTTCAGTAAATCAATTAAATTTACTTGGGTTTTATTTATATAATCTATTATTCATTTTCTTCCCACAGTTTTGAAGCCTGGATTGTGAAACTACATACTGGATGTGTGAAAACACATTTTTATATTTTACAATTTGGGGTGAGAATTGAAATTTTCATTTTCACCCTATTTGCAGTTTTACTATGCCAAGAGTGACGGCACAGGAAACATGAAAGCTTGAGCTTCTCTGAAAAACTGAACACTATCCTGTGATTTTAATCTAATTAGAATTATATGTTTGCTCCGATAAACATGTGCACATTCATTTCTGGATAAGGAATGCATGGTGAACATAGCCAGTTTATAACCAGCTTTACATTCAGGATCAAATGTTCGGCTTTGAGAAGCCAGATAAAAGAAAGAAATAAAAGCTGAAGTCTCTCTGAAAAAGGAGCACCTGTACGTGCAGTCAGAGCTTTCAACAGTAAGTCAGTTCTGTGCTTTTGTGCTCTGTTTTTGATAGCTTCCTGTGAACGACATCTCATAGTTTAGTTCATCTACATGTACCGAAGGCTGTCAGCTGGCCCTCATTTAAAATCATCTGGCAATTCTCCTGAAGCACAGGAGACAAGGATGTCAGGGAGTAGAGATCAGTGCCTTTGCTCAATGCAAAGAGCACTTCCTATCAAACACTCTCAGAGAATATTGCTGATGACAAATCAGCAGGGTCAATAGGAGAAAAGTGTCCTCCCTGGGCCAATTGACTCACTTAATCAAGAGCTGTGTCGGAGCCCCACGCTACACATAGTCAACTCTGATGATGTGAGGACAGTTCACCTTGCGTTTTGAGAGGAGAGTATATTGACATGAATTAATTTGAGTATCTCAGGGGGACAGTTATCACCAGATAATTCCAGATGGATTTGGTAATATCAAATCATGTTCCTGCTGAATGTTTGTGACAGGAGATACATGAGTTAGTGTTTGTGTCCTCTAATAGAAATTAACTTGGAGATTTTCTGCTGCTATAAATTGGAAACATGTCAAAACAATTACAAACAAAATTATCTAAACTTTCTATTGTAATATCTGTAAAGTGACATATTTTCATAGCTCTCTAAACACAGAGACATTGGTTTAGAAATCAATTTAGGTGCCCTGCCCTGTCTAAAAAGAGACAGTAGAAAGTGAAATCCATGTGCCTCAAAGATCAATGAATAGATCTTTGAGCCTTTATGCAGCCAGAGCTGGGACATGACTAAAAGCTTAGAAGTCAGCTAAAGGTCAAGAAGATTGAAGATGCTGACACTTGTTCTCACTTTGAAAATGAAAGCTGACATATGAGACTTTCAGTGGGTTGCAGGTTGTTGACTTTACAATTCCACACATACTGCAAACATATTAATTTGCATAAGGCTAATTTGTTGTATACATATTACAATACACTTTTTGGGCAGTAACTCGAATAGGCTCATGCACCCGAAAAAGGCAAAGCAACATACGGTGAAGACACATTCTCATTAAAGTAAGATTTAGAACCTAGCATTACTAATATGTCTAATATGTTTTTTTAGACAGTACTTCCCAGACTCAGCCTTCATTCTGAAGTATCCTCCCTGAGGCTTTATAACAGATAAATCTGGCCACATGATGATAAACATGATGGGAAAAGGGAATTAAAGTTTCTGTCACAAGAATTATGTGTTTTCCTGTCATTGCACAAATTGTTTTTTTTCTCTCTCGAAATAGACCAAGTCTTTCACAGGTCTTTTAGAACTGACAATCGGAGAGGAACTTATCACTCTTTAAAATGCTGACAGCTCACAGACAATGCGGTGAAGCTACTGTGCCAGAACATCAGTCTTTAAAAAAATCTTTAAATAAAAAAAAAATCTTCGGTTTCTGATTACTTTGTTATAAATTTGTCAACATTTTTATAAAATGTTGAGATTTACGTTGTTAAATTGGGTATTAATTCTGGACAGTGGATCTAAAAGTTTCACATACTTGACAGAGACTAAGAAGAGATCTTAAAGTTTCCACTGCTTAAATATCACCACAATAAAAACTCTACAAGAAGGTGTAGCATGTACTTTTCACATCAAACCTTAATCAACTGAGACTGAGAGAAAAGTAAAATGAATAGTTATGTATAACAGTCAAAACTTTTCTCTTGCCAAGCAGTCGGATCTGCATCACCACCACACACCCCTCCTACCTCCTTATTAGCATTTTTGAAAGTCTAATAGTTTTGCAATATCAGATTTGTGTTTCAATGTATGTATGGAATGTCAAATTTTGCATGCATTACATGCACTTAATGCAAAATGTGGGATGTTCAGTCATAGAAAGCAATGTATTCAACATGTGTGGAGAAAAATTTAAAAAATTAAATTACCCATATGCGAACAGGACTTAGATGGATAGACAGAATTACTAGAGAAGACTGCAAGTTGTTGGTCATAAGAAGTTCTCCATTTAATTATTTTTTGTGGTTGATACTTTCTGTCCTGACTGCCTCAGGTACAACAATGGAATAGAATTCCAATGATATGAAATGCCTGCTACGGCAAATTGCTTGGCTGCTCTGCTCTCCCCACGTGTTAATGCCTGCCAGGTCTGTTCACTGGTGATGGGACCTCTCCAATGAAAGCCTACCCCTCAATTACATTGGCAATAAAGCCACAGCAAGGCCAAGCACATAAATATTCATTCCTCACTCAATGGAAAGACAGAGTCACTCCACTGAAAAATATGTCATGGAGGAACAAAACATTGAGATGTTAAGCTAAAATTAAATATTTCAGATATTTCAGGTATTTTGTTTTTGAGCTTCAATTAGTCTTCATTCAATCAACCCAAAATTAGGTAGTGATTCAGTGGATACACAGCATGAGTATAATATAGATTATGAATTATATTGAAAACTATTCTTTTACCCACAAGTCTATATGAGACTATAAAGATTCAATCTTGTGACATGAAAGGAATGAAGAGGCAAAAGTTAATGTAGAGCTGCATAAGGCAGAAATCTGAGATAAGACAGAAACTGAAAATGCATGTTCTTTGTGTGCAAGTCTCTCAGTGTTTGCAATAGACACCAAAAGACAGCGATCACATGTTGCCTGCTGGCGAAGTCACTATTTTGGAGCAACTCACTTTTGGAAATTATGGAGAAGCTTACTGAAAAAGAGATAGGTGTGTCCTGTAACATGCATTTGTTTTGTCAAAGTGTCAGTTTGAACTCAAAGGTATTGAACTTGTCTTCCTGTTGGAAGACCGGTGTTTTCTTCCACCATCTCTTAAACCTGCAAGTGTAGACTTGGTCAGTGCTTCGCAACCAACAAGAAGCACATATAGAACATCTCCCTGCAGGCTGCACCCTGATAATAAAAGGGAGCCCAGTGCGTTGAAATGGAACAGGGCTCCTGACCAATCATCAGTATATGACAAGCTGGAAAGTTAAGAAAGATTTTGTAGCCCTCCTCCTGCAGCTCATTTTCCTTCACTCTACCTTCTTAAGCTCTACTAAACAGACAAGCCATGTGCTGCTAAAAATGTCAAAATTAACAAGATTGACTCATCTATCACTCTCTTTTTACTCTACCTGACCTTATCTGCTCTGAAAAGATCCCCCTGTCATAAGATAGACTTGATAGTCTGAAATGAGACCAATGAGGTGAAGAGGAGGTTTTATGAAGAAATAATCAGAAAAGGTGGCTATGGAAGGTCCCTTGGTGGAAATAATGGTTTCAACCATTTGATTATGTTTCTGAAGATTAAACAAAAATATGATAGGAGCAGCTGTTTTGAATGGTAAGATAATGATGCAAAAAATGCAAAAAAGTAAACCTTTATCTCACCTAAATACAGTTGTGGTGTTTTGGAAAACAACTGCTACAAACACATGAGTGCACATTCCCAAAGTAACATCACTATCAGAAGTGACACTGCAACTGCAGCGATTAAAAGCTGGAGGTAGTAACTCACTAACATTTATCCTTGTGCCAGAGAAAAAAACACTTGGTCAAAGATCAGTTTTTCTGGACTTTGGGCAACACTATTTACTACAGTGGGAGAGTTGGGCAATAATTGTCCTTACTTTCATTCTGAAAGTGATGTTGTAACACAAAATGTCTTAACATTCATCTGTACTCTTATTTCCCATTTTAAACCCAAAATCTAAATCAGGTTATTCTCACAACAGCAAATCTGGCTTTTAGAAAACAAACATGAATGCCAGTTTCCAAGTATTTTTGGTCTTATATGGTTGGTCATCGCTCTGGCATTACAAGACTATATGTTGATTATGAGTCGGCAATAAATAACAGTGTTTGGTTTAATACACAAAATCATATGCTGTGTATTTTTGCATCGCGATTGAAAAAGAAAACCCATATGTAATCATTTGGCATTTGTAGTCCGTGTTAAAAAGAAACATCCAGTGCTACTGCAGGTATTAATTAGATGGTCTTTTGTTAAGGTATAAAGCAGTCTAAGGGTGGGGAGGGTAAGGGTGTTTCAACATCTGCAGCTCATCTTATTGAAGCAGTCACAGTAAGCAGGCCCAGTAATCCTGCCATTGCATCCATTTTGAATGATTGTGCACGTTATGACTTATATAACCTTTATGAAGTCAGCTGCATTGTAAAGATGTGGAGGTCGAGACGGCGGTTGTGTGTAGCACATAAAGTGTCATGCGGGAGGCTAGCGGCTCTGTCTCATCACACAAGTGTTGTTAACCTTTAATAAATCCCAACCCACCATGTTAACCATCATACCGGAGTTGCAATTCACAGTCTTCATACATTGCTATATTTTCCAACATTATTTGACTCTGCATTTCACATAATTGTCAGTGGAATAACCATGTCATAAATCTTATCGATTTAATGCTTTTGTATTAATCTTTGATATGATCTCCTTTGAATATCTACCCGGCGGGACTAAATGACTCAGCATATCATAAATAAAGTGTTTTTGTTTTTTTTTTAACAATAAAACAGTGTGCTTTTTTTTTTTGCTAGATATGAAAATGAAAAACAGCAGACCTAAATAATACAAAAAAAACTTTTACTTTTATGAAAGACTCTTTAGATAAATTTTTTTTTTCATTATTAATTTTAAAACACAAAAAATGTCAAGATTACTTTCTAGAAGGGCATTACTTAATCCAGTGAAAGATGACTCGGTTATTTCAGTCAGCACCATTACCTTACAGACAAATGTTGGCTATAAAAACTTGATACTTTTAACAAAATCTATAATTTTGATGTTTGTTTCTTCATCTTTCAAATTATGGGTTGTTCACTTTTCTCCAAGTAGACAGGTGACCAGTTGTATTTGCCTTGCTTTATAAAAAAACGTGTCCCTACAATAAAATAAAATAATCCTCATACAGTCATAGATTAAATTCCAGAGAAAGTTTTATCGGTCTGTGTTGAATGAATGAGATTTTATTTAAATTTTTAAAACAGTGCTTTGATTGCTCAGAGATGTTTGAAAATTATGAAAAAGATAAAACCTGAAAAAATAAAATAGTATTTCATTCTTGACTTTTAAATGAAGAAATGCACAGTGTGGTCACAGAAATGTTTGAAAGAAGCTTTCGACACTGCATTAAGGCCCACAGTGTTTTCTATCAAAGCGATCAAAACCATGATTTTTTTTCTGTTACGTATTTTTGCTGAACAAATCAAACTCAACAACAGCTGAGAAAGAGAGTCAGAATAGACAAACAGCCCCATACAAAAATCAAATAAGTCTCCTGGTTTTAAAACTCATAATAGTGCTATTCATTTGCCTTCCTGTGTTACTTCTGACCAAAAACTTCAATCAGCCTATACACAATCTCTTATAAATGAAAGAGAACATATCTTTGCCATGATAATGCAGCGAGACTGTCTATTGGCACTGTTTCTATGGTAACAGCAGCAGCAGAGTTTGTAATTTCACGTTTTTGTGAGAAATCCATATAAAAAATAAACCATTCACCAAAAATCTAATTACAAATGCAACAGGTTTGACTCCAGAGATGTATCAAACTTATCTAATGCAGTAAAAAACAATTAAATGTAACAATAAAAAAAAGAGTATAATTCAATTTAAAACCAATGATTTAGATCCCCATCATAATGATCAATTGTACGCCAGAAAAAAAATGTTTGGGGAACTTTAAAATAAATATGATTTAGTTGATACACAGTTGATGCCCATATTGAGAAACATGACATACGTCTGACAATTTGTGTGTTCCAAGCAGAAGTCCTCAGTTAATGTGTGGGTGTGTAATGGCACCTGAAAACTGTGATAAAAAGTGTGACTCATGCTTCTCTCAGCATATGTACAGTTGGGGATTGAATAACTCCCGCATGTTAACCTTCTACAAGACCAAAGCGAGCCTGAGCGTTCTGGACACATGCCAAACTTAAATATTTTCATAAAAACTTTAAAGAGTAAGCGTACATTACCAAAGCTGAATTCTCAATAAAGCCTCTCTCATTTACTGTACATGTTTTTCCATTTCTTCTGTCACAGCTAACTGCAGTAATCATCCCATTAAGAATACATGTCAACTCGTGGTCACTTAAAACATTTCCAGGATGCTGCTCTGCTCTGGTAAAATCCTGATTTTATAACCGCAGAGCATCTGAGAAAAATTACTATTCAAGTAACTTAATGTGGACATGGCATGTTTATTTATTCCTTAATTTTGGATACCTTTACCTTAATTTTGCACACTTCATAACTCCAAAGAGTTTGAAATTAGTTTGGAAGGAGGGAGAGCTCTCTTTTGAGTGAGGACCTGGCTCAAGTGTCTGCTGATTGATGGACTTCATGGAGGTTTGTCAAGAGTGCAGGCACAGAGATGATGACAGCTTGTGAACACGCACAACTCCAGTTGCTAGCTAGGAAGCAACGTTTGTTTGGTAGATATGCTCAGAACCTGAAATTGTGCAAACGCTTGTGTGCATAACTGTGTTTCTAAGAAGTTGTAAAAGCAACAAATGGATACATACACACAAATTACAGTTTAGCTGTTTACACTCAGCGTAACCATGATGTTTGTACCAAAATTTGTTCATGTCTATTACCTACACAACAGATATTTAACAGACGTTTCAGTCACTGCATATGGTTCACACTTGTGCCCTAATAGTGTTTGAACAGTCTCGACTTTCATCTTCTGTCTCTCTGCAAAGCCAGTGTCATACTGGTTCTTGTTAATAAAACTGTCATCCATGAAATAGAGTGAACAAACACAAACTTTTTCCTGTTCCTGGCCATGAAAAACAAATTACATCCACTGATCTAAGATTTCTGAGTCTATTGGGAAGTTGAAAAGGGTCAACTTGCCCTCAGAACCAAAAACACATTTTCTTGAAGACATCTCATCAGTAAAAACAAAGTACTGTGCTCTGAAAAATACTCCAGCTGTTAGAAAATGCACAAGGTGGATAACCTGTGCACCTTTGGCTCCAATGGGCATGTACCGCCTGAAGAAAACTGACTAAAAAGGGTGAATTTGAGACTACTGGATAAATGAGTAAAAATCCTAAAACATGCACATACCTCTTTTTTTTTTTCTTTAGCTTTGGGTGATGTTTAAGGCAATGATTCATAATTTTTTTTACTGCAGATAAGCCAGGAAACATGACTGCATGTGTGATGTATGTTGGTCTTATAGAGAAAGTTTGAAGTGGCAAAATGTCTTGAAGATTTTCTCACACAGTTCACAGCCTCCTAATGTCTAACATACCTCAGTCAATAACTCAGTTCTGCTCTAGTGTGTGTAAACTCTCACAGGAACAGTGGTCCAGTTAACTGACCCAGTGGAGGTGTAACCGTAGCTTAACTCAACCATGTATGTAACTGTGCTGAGCGACACTCATCAGCTCTTCCCTGACTCATAAGTTAGACATTTGTGTGTGTCTGCACATTTCCCAATCCAACTTTTGTGTGTATTGGATTTGACTGTTTAATACCACTAGTGAAGCTGAGAATTTCAACTTGTGGGCAGGAAATCAGAGTGAAGATACTGAATGAAGCAGTAAGTAGCCTCGTCGTGACTCAGAGACTTGTATTGGCAGTTGCCATTGATTCCTCTTCCAGTTCACCTCCAAGTATTTGATACGTTATTTGTTTGGTTTGTTGTGCAGTCCAAGTAAGGCTAATCAGATAGTCTCAATGATATATATGCACATATTCTGCCAATTTGTGGTTGTTTTTCGTCTCATTTACCTAATTTTTACCAGCACTCTGTGATAGATAGAGCTACCACAGAGTCATATCTTTATGTAAGTGTATTCTGAAGTTGGAACACTAACCTCCATCTACAACCCCAATTCCAAAAAGGTTGCGATGCTGTGAAAAATAGAAATAAAAATATAATCAACTGATTTGCAAATCTCATAAACCAATGATAAATTCACAACAGAACATAAAAGATAAGTTGAATATCAAAAGTGAGACTAACATTCAATTAAAAACATGACTTTTGGGAGATTTCTCACAATAGTTGGGGCATGGCCATGTTTACCACTGTGTAGTATCTCCTCTTCTTTTAACAACAGTGTGTAAATGTCTGGGAATCGAGGAGACCAGTTGTAGACCTTTGGGAGATGAATGTTGTCCCATTATTGTCTAACATAATATCCTAGCTGCTTAACAGTTTCTTGGCTTTTTTTAAATTTAATTTTCTTTATTTTGAGTTTCATAACACAACAAAAGTTTGATGATTTGATGAAAGGACTTCAAATTGAGGAACATTTTTGAATATTGCTCTTTTAGATTAGGGTAACCAGATACTAAACTATTGCAGCTTCCCTTGTTTTGTCTTTAGAGTTGAAATAGTGATGACAGAGTTTTAGATAATTCAGGATCATCAGGATAGTCCAGAAGACTTGGATCGATTGAGTGGGGAATGCTGAAAAATTTCACATCTTCATTTGGTTTGGTTTGATTTTACATTGTCCACTTGAAAGCAGACAAACCACCTGGACAACGTCTCAAAGTTACAATACTGAGCAGGAAGTAGGAAGTAGCCCACTGATTGGCGGAAAAAGGACAGAAAAAGGAAATCTATCCCCAAGTAGACCAGTGTTCGCTTGTTTGGTCCGCACCAGAGTTCGGATGAGCTTGCACATCTGCCCAAACAAAGCAAACTATCCGAGGAAACAAACTCTGGTCAGTTTAAAGCGGACCAAACAGCTCTGGTGTGAAAGCTTCCTTAGTTGGTCTTGCAGCAATCAATGCAGGTGTCAATGCAGCAATCAGTGCATTTTGCGTAGTTTGGGGTAGTTTGTAATTGTACCTTTGTTTTTTTTTTTATGTGAATTGAATCCAATTTTTGCAACCATTTTGTGTAATTTTCAGACATTTCAAATACCATTGTTCCCATGACTTTTTAAATCTTTAAACCTGTGCCCACACTGTTTTAGTAGTCCACCCACATGTCGGCATGATTGTCTACAATTGTGTCTTCTCACAGACAAGTTGAGCTCCGTTGCTTGAGTCAACTGTGTTTAAATGTTCACAGTCTTTAACAAAAAGTAAAATGTGTTTTTCCTACACTTCATAGCATTGCAAAGAAATCACCAAAATGATGCCAATGAGTTGGAAGTTCTTTCTTATGGCAGTGTGATGGACTATCTCTGCCACTTACTGGGTGTCTTTTGAAGCTCTTAATGGCCCAATTATCACAGTTTTGGAATAGATCAATGGAGACCTGCCAGCCAGGGTTCCCTTCACAATGGGAGATAGTAAAGGTGTGACAGGATGCACGAAGACGGTGACAGGTTCTGCCACTTTGTCAGAAGTCTGTCTTTCTCCACAAGTAACTGCAGTGTGAGGAAGTATTTTATACACAAGACACAATGCACTCAGGCTATTATCAGCAGTGTTGCATTGCATATCTTAAAACTTGTGAAATTACTAGATTATTGCCATTACAAAGTAACTTGTAGCTTTACAGTATTTCTTACTAAAAGAAGTAGCTTTTGAGGAGTATTCTGTTTTTTTATAAAGGAAATGAACTCCCTTATGCATTCTTGCACGTTGATTATATTGTCCAAAGCTCATATTAACTACTGTAGACCCAAACTTGAATGTAGTGTCTCTCTTCAGCATTGCACAAATGTGTTATCAGGCCAAAAAAAAAAAATCAACCATATCTCTCATAATCTTCAAATGATGTGTCTCAACAGCCACTAAAATACAGCCAGAGTTGTATAAAATCAGCCTCAAGGACCAGTAGAACAAAAGACTTAATTTGTGAGGCAATTGCTGTCAGTGAAAAATAACATGAAGAGACAGAAGCGAGAACAACCTGCCTACCAAATACCTTGACACTATGTGTACCACTTCACTTGCTGGTGAGTAAGTATCACCTTAAAAGTCAAAGGGTGTTCACACCAAATACTGTACACATATTTTTGACATATTACTGCAATGACAATCTTCAGTCAGTGCAGTATGAGAAGGAATGATTAAGTACAGTGTTGCCAGGTGTACGATAATTATCATATTTGTACGATAATTTTGCCCTGTGTACGATGTACGATCAATAATCCCAAAAAAGACCAAATGTACGATAATTTGACCATTCTGTGAATGTGTGGTTGTAATCAGCCTGTCGCAACTTTCTGTCGGATTTTTTTGTGAACCCTGACGGCATTTCCATTTCCATGTGACAAGTTTCAAGCCAATCAGGCTTTTCTATGTGAGATACGAGTGACGTGCAGGCATTTGCCTCAGAAGTTCTTATATCTTATCATTTTGAAAGTATTTATTCACATTATTAAATTATCATTTATTTATTTACACACTTCACACATTATTTACACAAGAACACTATACACATCTAGAAGAACCAAAGACCACTAATGAATTATGATTTCATGACAAATGAATGAACATTACAAATCAGACATCATTCATTTCCTTCTTCGTTTCTCAGTCCACAGCCCTGTAGCTGAGCTGTAGTCACATGACAAATGAACGAAAGAACGATCCGTATGAACGATCCGGTTTGTGAACAAATTGTTGTGCCTACTGCTCTTCAGCCTGAGCTGACTGTCACGTGACAAATGAACGAGGACCTGAGGAGTTGAGTCGTGAATGAATCATCTCTGTTTCCTGTCCTCCTGAGTTTATGCAGCTACCGCCTGCCATGTAGTGAGGGAGGGTACTGCATGAAAATGAACGAATCACTCACTGAGACGACTCGTTACTCCCGAGTCATATAAAAGATTAGTTTATATTGAACGAATCGTTCGCAAACGACACATCACTAGTAGGTGGCCTTCAGGCCTCATGATTTGGCTCATTAGTTCCCACTCGTCATTGCTTACGGGGGACATTTAGCCTAATGGAACTGTGGGGCTGCTGATGAATCCATTCCGTACTGACGCAAAGCCGTGAGTGCCTGTTAAGACACTATTCAACACTATAGTTACTATAGCGCATCAATAGACTTGTTATTTTGGTTATGACGGGTGTACGATAATTTCCCTCAAAATACGATCATTTTATGTCTCTGGTACGATAATACTACATTTCCCACCTGGCAACACTGATTACGTATGAGAATTTAAGATGTGTCAAATTGGGAAGACATGTAAATTTTGGTTGGCAGCGGTGCTGTTTTAAAGTCAGTCATAAACACTTGTGTTGGAATCAGCCTGCACACTGTCAGATACCTGACCTGAATTAAAACTCAGCTGACAAAAAAAGGTCAGCAAAACATACCTCTGAAGGGTTCCCTTTTAGTTACAGGGATGTACAGGGATTCAAAACTGGAATGTTAAAACATAACCCCTTTTCTACTTTCAAAGGATGCATGCATGCCTGAGGATAGAATACTGTTTACACTGATATTTGTTGTCTTATTGTTTAGATTTGCATCTACTGAAAAAACATTGGTTTGGTGAGTGACTTTGTGTACATGTGTGAACACACACACACACACGTCTAACAAAACTCAAAAGTTCTGACATTCCCTTACTTGAAAGAAGAGAACGCTATCCAGGGGACCAAAAGGCCTAATTTACATTTCATTCAGAACTTCACACCGAGACCAAAGAGCGTGGTAATGTGAACAAATAGTGGACATAAAGGTCATTGTAAATATATGGATGTCAAGGGGATGTCATCTGATTGCTGGAAAGCATGAGAGCTGCAGATTAGTACAACCACTCATTGCATTACCGTTAAGTTAGCATTAATGATCGTAAATAAAATGTCTCAAGAGCTTTTTGATGAAAAAAAAAATCACATTGTGGTTGCTATACACATTATAGCTAAAAAAATATATAGAATATAGCCTGTATGAAAATATACTGTTGATCTTCTGACATAGCATATAGCAAACATCCAAATTCCAATATGTGCAAACCAATAAAAGTGGACACATAAAAATATAGGTCCTAATGCTTGTTTTAACATCATATAAATAATCAGCGGGACAAATTAGCCTGATAGAAAGTTATTCCTAACATATGGCTCAAAGCCTCAGACTGCTTGCTTAGATTGATTCACAAGAGCACAAACAAACTTTACTGAGCACAGCAAGGCTGTTGGTGCTGTCAGGTATAAAGGTGAAGTCGATACATCTTTCTCAATAATCCAGTTTCATTTTTCAATTACTCGTAGACCCAACCGTACAAGTTGTGAAAGACAGCAAGCTATGATCAATCAATTGAAACATGTCTTGCCAGCATGTCTCTCAAAATTTAAATCTCTATGATTGCTCAATCAAATACGACAACTATATTAAGACAAGGATGTAATATCAGCTGATGGCAGCATCATAGTGTCCTGTCTGACAAGTTTCCTTTAAATTTCCTTGAGGTACATAATGTTTTTGTCCGCAAACCTGCATCTGATAAGCAATGCTGTAAACCCATTGACTGCATACTATTATTCTGCATATTATTACTCTGCCTATTATATCACAGAATTAATGTCCTTGACATTTGTTATAGATGCAGTTTTTTCCTTTTTTATCAATATGCTATTTGTATTAAAGCAGTTTATATCTTTCTAAGGTCAGCTAATGTGATTTTGGACAAAATATCAAACTTTTAACAACACGTTTTGATTTTAAACTTCTTTTTAAGAAGAAAACTAAATAATGGAAAATATGTTACAAGGCAGCCTCTGAAGCACTGTCTGGCCTAAATTAGCATTTTTAATGGATGTGAAATGAAAATCAACAGCAGTACCTGTTCACTCATACAGCCCAATCTTTTCTATCCCACTTTATTTTAAGCTGATAAGTGGCTGCTTCACTTCTAATACACATATGCAAATTACCCAAGTGCATCTTTGTTTATTGCTCATATACAAGCTCTTTGTCAGTGAAGCACTGCTTCATAGTCATGCAGTTAGAGGTAGCCAAAGGCCTCAGATATGTACCTCACTTAGCACTGGGAAATCAGTGATCATTGTCAATTTTATACCTGAGTGCAGAGGAGAAACTCAGAGTCGTAAATTGCTGCTTTACAGGAGCTGTGATCAAACAGTGAGGACCTCAGCTACCATTTTCTCTCACATTTAGCTCGAGTTCATTAGCTGAGGGAGGTAATCTTATGGATTCTTTGGAGTTGTATTAGTTGGGAATACTTGGTTTAAGAATCACTGCTGACTGATTACTTTAATAGGAGAGGCTGAAAAAAGGTATAAAGGTACAATTACAACCTGCCCACTGATTTACTGTTTCTGTGTGCAAAGTCTTTGAACACTGATCAAATTCTCTGATCAATGTTTGTCCCCAGGGATTATTCATCACCATTAAAACTAAGCTCCTCTTCCCTTTATTTTTTCCTCCCAAATGAATGACTTGCCCAACAGTTTATCATGTGTTGTTACTTCAAACTACTTCAGACCAACAAATTGTACCACTTTTATGTGGCATGATCTAAGGACACCACTGGTAGTCTGGTTGATTTCAAGAATAAACCCTTTGATGTGAAAGGACTAAATGTAACAGGATTGCAATTTTTAGAACTCATTGGTAACCTGCATATGGTGTTTAAAGGAAAAAGAAATACATTTGACAAATTTTACCTGAACTAGAGATTTTTACTACTGCAACTGAGTTAGGCTAGCTGGACTTGAATGTGATTCATGCAGCAAACAGAAATGAGAGGAGGGCTATATATATCTGGTATGCCACATTACCAGACTCTTCAATTTGTCTTCAGCCCCTGTGCTGACTTACGCTGACATTGCTTATGGTGTAAAACCAGTCCTTGTGCATAGGCTTTGTACAGCATATTTCACACATACTCCACAAGATCTGTAAACAGACTTCAATGTGTAAAATCGAGCCGGGTCTCATGCAAATGTGTGAAATGACCAGAACCTCTTGACACTGCATTACGCGGTATAGGTCTATAATGTGTTGAAATAACTTGTCAGCCCTATGGAAAGCAACAAGCTTACCCTGCCCCCCACTGACTTGGTTACTGGGGTGACTAGCCTCACTCCAGGCAGTAGTGACAAGGCTGAAGCTTCACTGAAAAGGTCGCAGACTATTGTTGAGATTGTTAAGACTGAAAATAAAAATGAGCCAGAAACACATACTTTTCACTCGAGAATAAAAGTATTGTTGTTTTCTTATTTTCAATAAGATGTGGTTTGGGAGGGAGATCTGAGTGGCTGGATTGAGTAGAGCTATGGCAAACAATACATTATACAATCAGAAAACATGGATGGAATCTTGGCAGCAGAACCCTGAATTATATAATGCACATACTGATATTTACAATGACATTAATCAGAGGGTGAGTGCTTAGAAGGTAATCAGAGAATGGAAGCATCCATAACAGCAGCTATGTGACAAGACAAGTGTGCAAAAATGAAAGATTTAGGATATTTTTCATAGTGTTCTATCTACTCCACAGCTGTTGCAATTGTAGCAGCCCACTCCACAGCTCACTAAATTGTAAGTGCAAAGGAACAATGAAACTTTACTGTCTCTCATGTCTTATTTTTGCAAGCTTGGATTAAAACTAGTTTTTAGACAACTTACTTTAAAACGACTGTAGTAAAATTAACCTAAAATACCTTTTATGTGATTGAAAACAAAGCCCCATGGGTTGGTATGCCATAGTGGACTGGTAGGGTGCTGGACATCAAGCTGGAGTTGCTATCCACCCAGGAATAATTATCCTACAGTCAAACCACAGTTTCCTGGTTGTAGATCTTGCAGTTGTATCACTCTACAAAAATTTCCTCCTGCCTCACAATGCTATATACAAATTGACTTGTCGGCAGTTTCTTTGGTGCCAACAACTAATTTCTAAACAATATTTTGTAAAATATGCAGCTTAATGAATGCAGTAATTTTCTTTTTGGCAGGCATTGGTATAGTAAAATGAGAAGCTCAGATATTCGGTGGAAAAGTGGTGTTATTTGGGATGGTAAGAATATTAATTCATACTGCACTAAAATGTCAAACACAGAAAAAAAGCAAAAAACAAATCTGCAATGAAAATGGCTTCATAGAGGGAAGCTTCTTCACAGCTGTTTCATTAGTGGAATATCTTAAGGTGTCTTCATGACTTCAAAGGGGACAAAACACTCAAATTTCCAACTCGTCACATGTACAGACGCTTTGTCAAGAACCCTCTGTGCCAATACTAAAGTGTTTTCTTATGAATACAAAATGCAGATCTCTTAAGGAGGTTAGCGGGGAGGAGGGCTAAACATGCAACTCCTAAGAATAAAAGTCCAAACTGCTTTCATTTTCTCTTTTTTTCTGTCTTTATTTTAACTCTCCCTTTTTAGTTTGACTTCCTATGCTTGGATACTGTACTACTGTTTGTGCAATAAGTGTTTGCTTACAGGCATTAAAATGTCAACGGTGAAGATTTGGGATGAATCGTCATTAAGTGTTATAATACAAAAATGTTGAGGAAAGCTTTGCTTTGAAAACATGCAGATAAAACTGGATAAAAATTAGACATTCTCATCAGGTATAGAAAGCTGCTGCTCTCTAGAGGCTTAAAAACATTGTTAAAATCCTGAATACAACTCCTTCGTTTAGCTTTGAGCACATCTCATTCTCTGCGGACTTCCACATGGGACCCACCAGGGTTATAACTTCAATCTAGAAATTACTAGCTGTAGTTCCTAGATTTTTCTAAATGGATGGATTTTGCAAATTTTTCACAATATCCTACAGAACTTATAGCATCTACCAATACCCACAGTGACATTTAGCGATGCCTTGTGGGTGCTAAATGGGTCAAGAGTGAGGGAAGTATGGCTTAAAAGGAATAAAGGCATCTCTAAATGTTGCCTGTCCTTAATGCTAATTTGGTCTTTGTGGCAGAAGAAAACAATAGGGTAAAAATAATTTAACTGGCTGTCTTCAGCCAGAGGAGATGAGAAATAATGAGCAAACAGCAACAATAAAAGTGGAATAATACCAGGATTAGCAGTGGCCTCACAGGCTTCTGTCCAGCATGGTTTATTATTTACAAGTTGTGTGCTGTGAGGCCTGCAGCTGGAGATAATAATATTGTCTTCAGTAGCAAAAGCAATAAGGTTAAGTAGAAAACTTCAGGCACACCCCACATCCCTCTTCTTCTCCCTGGTGGAATATGTGGAGGAAGGAGTGAAGGATCATGGGTAGTCATTAGTGGTGCTGGAGGTGATGCTTTTTATTGTTTATTGCTAATTCGCCTAATTTCTGTGGAAGATTTATCCTGATACAAGTCCAAAAATGCAGAAATTTAAATGGAACTTCACTGCATAATTTGAAAGTAACTCAGCCTTGTTATTTTTGCAAAACTGATTGAAGGGTGAAATAATTTTCATCCATCCATCATCTGCGGGGGCAGCAGCTTGAGCAGAGAAACCCAGACGTCCCTGTCCCCGGCCACTTCCTCCAGCTCTTCCGGGGGGACCCCGAGGCGTTCCCAGGCAGCCGAGAGACATAGTCTCTCCAACGTGTCCTGGGTCTCCCCCGGGGTCTCCTCCCAGTGGGACGTGCCCGGAACACCTCCCCAGGGAGGCGTCCAGGGGGCATCCTAACCAGATGCCCGAGCCACCTCATCTGACTCCTCTCAATGCAGAGGAGCAGCGGTTCTACTCCGAGCCCCTCTCGGATGACTGAGCTTCTCACCCTATCTCTAAGGGAGGCCCAGACACCCTGCGGAGGAAACTCATTTCGGCCGCTTGTATTCGCGATCTTGTTCTTTCGGTCACTACCCACAACTCGTGACAATAGGTGAGGATGGGGACGTAGATTGACCAGTAAATGGAGAGCTTCGCCTTCTGGCTCAGCTCCTTCACAACGACGGGTCGGTGCAGAGCCCGCAACACTGCGGAGGCTGCACCCATCCGCCCGTCAATCTCGCGCTCCATTCGTCCCTCACTCGTGAACAAGACCCCGAGATACTTGAACTCCTCCACTTGGGGAAGGATCTCATTCCCGACCCGGAGAGAGCATTCCACCCTTTTCCGGCTGAGAACCATAGTCTCGCTGAAATCATTTTAAAACCTGCATTTAAGGCCTTTTGAAAAACATTGAGGATTTAGACAGATAGCATGATATGTATTTCACAGCACCAACAAAAGAGCCATAAAAAAGGTATGATATGCCTTCTAGGACTGAAAATGTAAGTGTTGATAGCTTTGTTATGTGATACTTTACAGCATACTTAAGATGCATCAATCAACTGCTTTGTTCTTTCATGTAATGTACTTACACATACTTTGAAGTCAGTGATGTGCAAGTTGAAAAATAGTGAGATAAGCTCTTTCAGTATTTCAGAACACAACAGTTGTTCCAAAGCTGATCTTACAGAGATACATACAGTAAACTGGGTGTATTGCATTGATTTCTGCTCTCTAAAGAAGGCTTTTCAGCTCCATGGTGGAGTCTAGCACTGCTGGTTTAAAGAAACTCTGGAGTATGGTGATCGGTCTCTTGAAGTACATAAAGCAGTACCTCGTCTTCCACTGAACCCTCTTTTAAACCCCTTTTGAGAGGGTCTCTCTCTTTAAGGGGAGTTCATTGGCTGTCCAGTCAACAGGGATCACATAGACCTTGCTGGCTGCAGAGGGGATTGCTGCAGGGCAGAGGGATTGGTGAGGGATCAGAGACAAAGTGGGGGTTTCTGGTGGGTTCTCACAGCTCTACAGCAAGATAAATTAGGTATAAGATGACCTTCCTCTTTATGGTTCCTTTCACTGTGATGGGTCCATAAAGGCTCTTTCTAAACACTGAAAAGTCACATATTTCACCTACCAGTACTATCATACTGTCTTTACAAGTAAGGTGGTAGTACTGTTTAGCTTGGCCTACTCCATTATTATAGAGCTATTCATAAAAGACAAATAGCTTGTTTAGACCATTCATCAGATCATAGATATTTTCAAGTATCGTATATTGAATTGCAAACCTGAAACATGGTTTGTGCTTCTTAGACAGATGTAGAGCCCACAATTAAGTAGAGTAGTGGTTCTCAATTTGAGGTCAATAGTAGCTTTCACTGTAGAGAGGAGGAATAAAGCACGACATGTTTACCGGTTTCTTAAAACACTGTGCGAGAATGAATTGCATCAAACACTGATACAGAAGTACATTGGATGTCACATTGACAATTGCTTCTATGTTTTATGGAAACAAAAAAAAAAAAACTTTTGAAAGAGCGCATCTACACTCCTGTAAGAACAGCAGAGTGATTTCCATCCACTGCTTTCCATTAAAATCACATACTTCACAGATACATTTATTCTACAATGAGGCCAATGAGGGCTGCATGCTGGTTGGCATTGTCACTTCACAGCAAGATGGTTCCTGGTTAGTGACCTGTGTACAATATATATACAATACAGAACAACCTCAGAAAACCACAAAAGAAGAAAAAAAAGAGTTATCCAACTTCAAAACCTACCTTGGAGCCTCTTCTAGCCAAACAATGTAGTTCATTCAATGAAAAATGTCACTACTAATAAGTTTATCCGCCTAATAAAATATTTGTATTTGTAGAAGCAGCGACCCCCCTGTCTGGGGAAATGCGCTGCAACACACCAAGTTCATGGCTAATTTCAGTAAAGGAGAAGTAAGTATTGGAAAATGCAACAAAATAACCCAGAGGAATGCTCTAAATACAAAAGTGTAATGTCAGAAACCTGGAAAACATACTTATCCCTGGCTGATCAACACTGATATGACACACCTGTGGTTTCCCAGAGATGGGCAATGGCAACATTCTGCTGCGGCAACAGAACTTTTTTTCCCCTCCATTAACCATTTCACTGAGTTAGAAAACCAATGCTATAATCAAGCATTTGTCTTGAATTGCAAAAAGCATTTAAACTCTCACAAATGTATGACTGTAGCGGTTTTCTTGCATGAACACCAAATAATTTTTAGGCAATGTACTTTTTCCTTTTCCTTTAACCCCCTCAGTAGTTATCTGTTCACACATACTAGACATTAGGTCATGCATTCTCCTTGTGAATGGAGGGTGCTATGGGAATCGTAATTTTGTTTCTAGGAGAATGTGTGACCCTTCTTTCTGAAATGAATTAATTCATTTTTATAGTAGTGTGTTCACATCCAAAGAATTGATGAACTGGTGGAAATGAATCTATAACCATTAAAAGACACACATGTTCATGTTTACATAAAAGGCTAATTCACAGATTTTTCTAGGTTATAACTTGATTTTGGTCATTTTTGTTCATGTATGAAGCTGCAGAACATCTAGAAAATATAAGGTTGCATTTCGCTGCACTGCATCTATGTAAGACATACTGTATATATTGTGTAAATTGAGTCCAGATGCCATTAAACACCTGAAAACTGTATCATCAGGGTCAGAATCAGGCTGCTGTTTTTTTGCTTTGTGACACTGGCTCAAAGATAAATTAAAGAGCATTACAACAATGAATCTACATGTGACAGGAACAGCAATATTTCACATCTGCAGCATGGTGACCATGATAAACAGCATGGATGACTCAGTTACACACTCAGCAAGGTCTTACATCACCTTGGGACCTGATATAACTTTATCTTTCCAAACTCTTCTCAATTGTATGTAAAGAGATGTTTTTTTATCGGTGATTTCACAACCCTCACATGATGCATTGAATCTCAATAGATCACAGTGTTTCTTATCCTTCATCACAACTGACAGACAAAGTAAAAATGCATCTCACTGAGGCAATCCACTCTTGACTGGCTACGGCTCCCATGGGAGAGCATTCTCCCCACAACAATGAGCTACTTAGACTGCCAGAGCACACAATGCATGTGCAAAGAATAGAGATAAAACGACAAGTTAGATGTGGGGAGAATGGATGACGGAAGAAAGGAGGAAAAGTATGTTATAAATTTAACATAGAACAGATGTGAGACATATTGTGCCCAGATTAAATAAACACCTGTCTATAGCATTCAAACTCTGAGTGAAGGTGCACTTTATAGGAATTAATCCACAATAAAATCTTTTGATCTGAGCCTGATGCTACCTTATGTAGCAACAGGCAGGTGGAATAAAGCGATCTAGCCAACTTATTTAGGCAGGAGGAAGACAGATGGAGTGTTCCAGTTGATTTGTTAAAGAGACTGAACATGTTTTATGTAATATTACTTAGTTTGTATATTAAAGGTTAAAGCTGAGTGAACTGATTGAAGAATGCTTTTATGGGGCCATGACATAGTTTCTTAAGACTTCAGCTCATAAAACCATTATTTGGAAATCTAACAACTTTATCAATATTTGAAGATATCATGTTCCTTAAAGGAATATGCAGACTTTCTATTTCCAACAGAGTGGGAAAATATTTTACAAGGAAAAATATTCCATAGTGATGCTTAACATCTTTCAGTTTTCTTCTTTGTATAAAAAAGTGATTTTAAATGTATTAAGTCATTTTATAGATCCTGACCATTGCTATATTTTAAATTTTGATTTAAAATGACTTAAAATGAATCACACTTAAATTGTAGTCAGGAATGACACCACTCATATGGACTAAGTTGTTAAAGGTGCCAAACGAAGACATCTTTAAAACAAAATGACAAATTTTATCGAAAGACTAAAAAGGGGTATAATTGTGTGGTACTTATTTGCTTGAGTAGGCACATCTTCTCATGCTGCCACTCTAACAAAGCTTTCAGAATAAAGCAATTTTGATTACGATTAATTGTCATGCAAGTAATTGCGAATAATGATTTAATACCTCCATCTCCCCAGCAACATAGTTCAGCTCGTCCAAGTGGACACTGTGTTGATCCCTGGACAGCCGAGATATACAGTCTATCCAGGAGGTCCTGGGTCTGCTGTAAGGCCTCTTCCTGGTGCGACATGTCCAAAATACCTCCTTTGGGTTAGGGTTAGAAGGCATCCTGACCAGATGCTCGAACAACCTTAATGCAGAGGAGCAGTGACTCTACTCTGAGCCCCTCTTGGATGAACAAGCTCCTCATCATATCCTGAAGGGTGAGCCCAGCTACCTACCCTTCAGGTAGATGTTCATTTCCCTTGTACTTGCAATCTCATTCTTTTGGTAGTACCAACAGCTCATGACCATAAGGGAAGGTTAGAATGCGGACTGACTGATAAATTGACAGTTTCAGCTTTCAGTTCAGCTAAGCTATACTAGTCTGTCATGGTGAAGATAGGTTAATAACAGTAATGCTATAAGGCCTAAATTTGCAACTAAATATTATAGCAAATGGAATGGAAATACTTTCAGCTATGCAAAAACAATTGAGCTTAATTTTAAATAATTATGATTAAGTAATGATAATAATATGCCAACTCTCTGATTGTAAATCTTTATAATCTTCTGACCAATATTACCTGACCAATATACCAATAATATTGAGAGATTTCAGTCTACCAGTTAAATAAGATATGACCATTAGATGTCAAACATGATCAATATTGATGATTTGCAGCTGAGCCACACAAAGACTTTTCGCTTGTCTGAACTGAACATTTATAGTGACCTTGTGAAGGACTGAGCAAGCAAATAAAATTAATGTATTCATACACCTTCTTTGGAGGCTGATGCAATATTTTGTCACATAATCTATATCTAAATGTTTAATCTCCCTCCATATTATATTTTATTGGTTTCGCACTGAACAATACCTCTATGGACAACAGTGAGGGTTATCTCCTCTGGCTGGTCCCCACAGACCTGCTCATCTGCTCCACAATATTTCAGGGGGTCCATTAAAGAACTTCAATTACAGCAATTTCAATGACCTTGATAGAGTGCAGTGAAAATCAATAGATGAACTCATTCTTATTTTTTTCCCCCTTCTGTGTCATACGGGTCGTTCCTCTGAACCTGGCTCTAATTCTTTGTTTGATAAAGGATTACTGAGTTTTATCATCATGTTGACAAGAAGAAATGCTCATAAAAGAAAAAGAAATGATTTATGTGATCTCAGTCTTGATAATTTGATCTATACATCAACCTCTGAACACTAGTGCTCCATGTAACAGACATGTTGACGAATAGAGGGTTACTGTCACCTGCACATTATGGTGTTCCTTTGTTATTACCTTGCTCAAAGCAATAGCTTAGATTGAAGCAATATCACCACCATTCTGTGATTTGGGCTACCAGAGTTACTGTAAACCAGTGAACAAAACAAAATACTTATAACTGTGTAGGTAAAAGTTCTTATCAGAATTGGTACATGGGGAATTTAAGTTAGCATTAACAAATATAATGCCTTGGACCCACTTAAAAACAATCCAGAAACATCTGTCATCTTCCAAAATGAAGTGCTCTCATTAAGAAATGCAAAATACAAAGTTTGGCTCTATTCAGCAGGACAGGTTTCCTCTCTCTGGTGCCAATATTAGGGAGACTGTAATGACTGCAATAATAAGTATGAAAATCCCAGAGTCCCTGGAAAGACAAACAAATGCTATGACAAAAAACCACCAGGACTCAGTCCAAAGTTCCTGCTTGATTAACCTCCAAGGATTCATTACAGTTCTGTGCCCGTTTTCCATTTTCAGATGGTCTTCATGAAAAACATCATTGGTCTTAGTGAGGACCACGTCTCCTGACACATGACCTCTTTTAATTGGGGAAATAATGACTATCCTATCCAAGCAACAAGAGACAAAGTTGCAGAACATCAATAAAAAAGCTGAAAGTTTAACTGGCTGGTCTCACAAAACAACATATGAATAAGATTGAAATACATACATGTTGTATGTTATTTAAGATGATTTCCCCTTGTGCTGTAATTTATGGATTGTCTATTTGACAACTATAGGTTGTATTGCAGCATGCCGTGGCATTTTTTATGTAATCTTCTAAGATCATGTTACAACAGCAACAACCTGTTTTATGTTCAGCACAAAGGCATAAACTTGATAAAGCAATTATCAAAAATTAATTTGTTAGAATCTGTAGACACTACTGTTTTAATTTTAGGTTAAATTATTCAACCAAAATAAAATGTAAAATCTATAAAAGGTGAAATACATAGAATTAGACTTCATGTTATTTATCATATTAATTGCTTTGTCACAGCAGGCTTACTGCTGGGAATGTAATATAAAATTATTAAATGCTTTGCTTTGTCATATTTTCTTCCACTTGGGAGCAAAATCAAAGCTGAATCTGCCAAACAATTAGGATTATTTAGACAATTATTCCCATGGGATACCAGTTTTCATTAATTTCTTCTTCCTACAGAGTCTACCTGCAGTCTGAGTTTTTTCTCCAATTGCAATGATTTATCAAAGCTGTGAAACACTTTAGAGATGTTGGTTTACAAATACACAAACAAACAAGATAACTATTAAAGCAGTTCACATGCAAGAGCTCCTGCTCAGAGTCTAAATTGCTTGGGATGTTACTGCTGACTTCTCTATTTAGTATTCATCTATCTGATGCTCCTTTCATTTGAATACCAGGTGCCAAGTGCAGTGCTTCTGTTCATGAATAACTCATGCTTTGCCTGAGGGTTTCTTTGACTAATCTGAGATTTTTTTTTCTTTTTTTTGTGGAAACATAGCGGACAGCATACGACATGTGCATTCATACGACACATGCATACGACATGTGCATTCATACGACACATGCATACGACATGTGCATTCATACGACACATGCATACGACATGTGCATTCATACGACACATGCATACGACATGTGCATTCATACGACACGTGCATACGACATGTGCATTCATACGACACGTGCATACGACATGTGCATTCATACGACACGTGCATACGACATGTGCATTCATACGACACGTGCATACGACATGTGCATTCATACGACACGTGCATACGACATGTGCATTCATACGACACGTGCATACGACATGTGCATTCATACGACACGTGCATACGACATGTGCATTCATACGACACGTGCATACGACATGTGCATTCATACGACACGTGCATACGACATGTGCATTCATACGACACGTGCATACACACGCATTGATACGACACGTGCATACACACGCATTCATACGACACGTGCATACACACGCATTCATACGACACGTGCATGCATACACGCATTCATACGACACGTGCATGCATACACGCATTCATACGACACGTGCAAACACACGCATTCATACGACACGTGCGTGCATACGACATGTGCATTCATACGACACATGCATACGACATGTGCATTCATACGACACATGCATACGACATGTGCATTCATACGACACGTGCATACACACGCATTCATACGACACGTGCATACACACGCATTCATACGACACGTGCATACGACATGTGCATTCATACGACACGTGCATGCATACACGCATTCATACGACACGTGCATACACATGCATTCATACGACACGTGCATTCATACGACACGTGCATTCATACGACACGTGCATGCATACACGCATTCATACGACATGTGCAAACACACGCATTCATACGACACGTGCATACACAGGCATTCATACGACACGTGCACACACAAGCATTCATACGACACGTGCACACACGCGTTCATACGACACGTGCGTGCACACACACGCATTCATACGACACGTGCGTGCACACACACGCATTCATACGACACGTGCGTGCACACACACGCATTCATACGACACGTGCGTGCATACACACGCATTCATACGACACGTGCGTGCATACACACGCATTCATACGACACGTGCGTGCATACACACGCGCATTCATACGACACGTGCGTGCATACACACGCATTCATACGACACGTGCGTGCATACACACGCATTCATACGACACGTGCGTGCATACACACGCATTCATACGACACGTGCGTGCATACACACGCGCATTCATACGACACGTGCGTGCATACACACGCATTCATACGACACGTGCGTGCATACACACGCATTCATACGACACGTGCGTGCATACACACGCGCATTCATACGACACGTGCGTGCATACACACGCATTCATACGACACGTGCGTGCATACACGCGCATCCATACGACACGTGCGTGCATACACGCGCATCCATACGACACGTGCGTGCATACACGCGCATCCATACGACACGTGCGTGCATACACGCGCGCATTCATACGACACGTGCGTGCATACACGCGCGCATTCATACGACACGTGCGTGCATACACACGCGCATTCATACGACACGTGCGTGCATAAACACGCGCATTCATACGACACGCGCGTGCATACACACGCGCGAACACACGACACGCGCATTCATACGACACGCGCATGCATACACACGCGCATTCATACGTCACGTGCGTGCATACACACGCGCATTCATACGTCACGTGCGTGCATATACACGCGCATTCACACGACACGCGCATACACACGCGCATTCATACGACACGTGCGTGCATACACACGCATTCATACGACACGTGCGTGCATACACACGCATTCATACGACACGTGCGTGCATACACACGCATTCATACGACACGTGCGTGCATACACACGCATTCATACGACACGTGCGTGCATACACGCGCGCATTCATACGACACGTGCGTGCATACACGCGCGCATTCATACGACACGTGCGTGCATACACGCGCGCATTCATACGACACGTGCGTGCATACACGCGCGCATTCATACGACACGTGCGTGCATACACGCGCGCATTCATACGACACGTGCGTGCATACACGCGCGCATTCATACGACACGTGCGTGCATACACGCGCGCATTCATACGACACGTGCGTATTCATACGACACGCGCGTATTCATACGACACACGCATACATACATACATCCCATACATTATACCATACATACATTACAAACATGAGACTGATTATGAACTTTGATTTCAAATTTAACAAACAAATCAGCACCAACTTCAATAAATGGCAAAGTTCAAGTGTGTTCTGACACAGAAATACTTGAAAAGGAGGAGAGTCATGCTTTAATCACGACTCATCTGAACTACTGCCTGTTATGTTGGGGTTAGCCAGGCTTCCCATTCATGCCTTTAACTTGTACAGAATGCTGCTCCTCACCTTTTAACCATAGTGCATAGACGCAAGCATATTCCTCCAATTCTGTGTGCTCTCCATTGGCTTCCTGTGCACAATAGAATTGATTTTAAAGATGTTCCTTCTGGCATTCAAATGTCGGAATGATCTCACGCCACCATACCTCTTTGTACCCCTCTACCGGTTCACTCTCGGTCCTTAAGGTCTATTGATCCCCTGACCTTGGTTGTCCCACAAACTAGGTTGAAGCTCAGAGGTGATCGGGCATTTGCAGTCACGGCTTCTAAACTTTTAAACAAGTTGCCTTTACATGTTAGGCAGGCTCATTTTTCTTCCCATTTTTAAATCTCTATTAAAATCCCATTTGTTTTATTTAGCTTTTACCACAATGTGAGTTGTTTTTCTCTTACTTCTACTTTGCATTTCTTCCAACATAACACACAATACATACATACCCTACAAAACTTTTCATATATGTTTAGAATTAAACTTAAATGTCCCTTATTACATTTGCATTTCATAGTATAGATCCAAGTCAGATATAAATGTTAAGAGGAATAACTAAGAAATATGGATTTAGCACGCACAGCTAATGGTTAATAAAAACTTGGTCCAGGTAAAATACAGATGAAGTCCAGAGCAACATGAAATTTATCACAAATAGTTTACTTTATTATCTAATCATTACCCAAACATTTACCAGAGTGCTTTTGTTACCCCAACCTCAACATCGTCTCCTGACATGAGAACACTTACTTTAACTCCAACCATCGATTTGTCAAGCTCTGTCTCATGATAGAATGTGAAATATCAGCAAAGTTGCGATGCAATGATGCGAGGGTCCACTTTCCATGTGTCGTGATGTTTATTTGGCCGCAATAACTTTTAAAAGGTAGGAAAGCGATATAAAGAGGTGGTCTTAGTATCAGGATTCATGGCTGAATTTGAAAAAAAAAAAAAAAAAAAAAAGGACCCAAATGCAGGACTACCAGGATGACATGGCAAAGACAGGCTGATACATGCACAATGGATTTAGTTGAAGCACTAAACTAAAAGCACTGCTGGAGCAGGTTTAGGAACACTACAAACTGAAGGTTACAAGAACAATACAAAAGAGAAAACAATGGACTGACTGATTGCAAGACTGACAAGCTGACTGAACTGACCAACAGAGTAACCACAAGCAAGAAACCAGAACACAGCAAACTCACAAATGACAGGGATGACCGGAGAGCCATAAATACTGGGAGGGTTGATGACTGGGGTGACAACAGGTGAGTACATCAACTACAAACTACACACGGACATATGTGAAATATAAACTCAAGACAAACATGAACGTGAATGCAAACCGTAAAACACATAATGACACTAAGGACTCTATGAAAGGCTAGAAACCAAACAAGTAACAAAAAAGAATACAGAGGCTTAAGACATAGAACAAGAATTCAACAGAATGTAAACGTGAAGAATGAAGACTAAATACCAGAACATAAACAGGAACAGAGCCAAAGCACAAAACAGAGACTAAACCAAAGCACTAAGAATCACTACACCAGGGCATAGAAGAATTAAGAAACCAAAACACAAAAACCAGATTAATACACTTGGTGTATCTAAAGAATTGTGGTCTGACATTTGATTGTCAGATTTGATTTGTTTTAATGATGTGAATCTAATATTGATGTATTTTTGTCAAAACTTTTGTCAAAAGCATTTAATAATAGCTCATTGCTATTCAGGGCATTGCAGTTGCACTCATATTGTTTCAGGCCCCATTATCAATTAATTCCAACTTGATTTAATAATCATCTGCGAGATAAGCTTTTTTTGTTTAGTTTGTAAATCATATGAAATAAACTAATAGAATTAAGAACATTTGTAAGTAATTTGTTAGTTGTGTTGTTTGCGTTTTTCTACAAACCTCCCACTCATATTTACCTGATAATCTTCTGCAAACTATGAAATACATTGTAAGCTGTCACTGTATTGTTTTTTTGCGACTGTCCAACTAAGATTCATATCAGGCATTATAATAGATACTGCTTGACAGAAAACAACAGTGTGTAGATACATTACCATCCAACAATATACAAATGGACAAACTTGCCTACTACACATTTTCAGATGAGACTGGGCTGTATTGCCACTACATTTTGCCCTGACCTTCCTCTCCCCGGCCACCTCACCAGGCTCCTCTTCAGAACAAGTGGCGCTAAGATGTTCCCAAGCCAGGTGACAGACATGATCTCTCCTGTGTGTCTTGGATCTAATTGGGGGTCTCTCCTTCTGGAAAACACCTCACCTTGAAGGTGTCCCAGAGGCATCCAAGACAGATGCCCGGGGGATCATTTCCTCTTCGTGTATCCATGACCTTATGCTCTTGATCTGGCTGGAGACTGAGGGAGCAGTGTTATCTCATGTTTCATCGCGATGTTGAGTTGAACACTTCACTGCCACTTGAAAATTGCAATATCACTCTCATATCATTTTTAATCCCACTGCGCACTATTTAGTTTCTTGTAGATGACACCATGTCCTTTTTAAGCTGATTGCAGGGAAAGGTCATCGAATTGAAGGCTTAAATGACTGTGCGTTAAGCCACAAGGAAGGGAGTCAAATAAATCAACACGTCAGTAGTTGATTGATGTAAAAGTAGAATTAAAAAAAAAAGTTTAAATGACTGAATATTAGTAATTTAGAAATGACATTCCTAGAGGCATGCCATTATGATGTAATACAATTATGAAATAAATTGAGTTTGACACTTTGATGCTTTTAAAGTGATGTGAGAATTAGCAGTTGAAAAGCAAATATAACTCAAATACAAAAGAAAAGGAAATACACTTGGCAAATACAAGATTATTCAAATTCTGTTTTTAAAAATGTTTAGCATCTGATTTTCAATTGTCACACCTTCCTCACAAAAAAAAAAAAAAAAGAAAAAAAAAAGTCAAAAGTTTGATTGCAACTTGATGTTCACAATGTTGTTAAATGAAATGAAACCAAAGGCCGAGTCGAATTTATAGAAACAACTACAACTTGCTGTTACTTTTCTGTGCAGTATGGAAAATGTACAGAAAATATCCTAAATATCTTATTTTGCTGTGAAAGAGTCATCAGTGACAGGTGTGAGGCTGATGATATGAGTCTTGCATCAAAGGATCCACCAGCTACAGAACCAGCATCAGAACAAGGCCCGTCTTCTGCTCTTGACCATGAGGTAGCTTTTGTGCTATCTAGCACCCTCGCCCCCACCTCTTTTTGCTCCATCTTTCAGGCTAGGCAGCAATATCAATGCATGAGGCACTCCTCTGAGCTGCCTCATGGCAGCAACTGAGAGTCTTCCAAACGGGTGCAGCTGTCCTGGCAGGATGCCTGACAGTTAAGCTCTGACCTGGCTACACAGGAGGCCTTTCTCTCTGCAGTCACCTCCTTGGGTTTCTGCTCACGACACGATACAGTGCTGCTCATTGTCCACAAGAAAATCTAGTCTGAAAAAGTTCAGAGGCTGCTTGGGTACAGGAATAGTATAGAGTATGCTGCAAGTCATTGTGAGCAACAGAAAAAAATAAAGCAGGGGAGTTAGCATTTGTGCTGCTTCTCTGCGTTGGTTCATTACACATTGCGATTTATTTTCATTCACAGCTCACCTGTTTTGAGAAAAAAAAAAAAAAAAAAAACTGCAGCTGATCTGTGCATTTATTCTACAACTTTATAATTGAACAAACCAATTCCACATACCCAGTTGTGGTACAAACTATTTGAATTCAACCTCTTCTTACTTCCTACATGTCACATACTGATGTCAAAAGCTTACTCCATTGTTTGGCAAACTGGCAAAGGTCCCCTAGAGTCTAATTTTTTTTGTACTTGTCTTTTGAGCTAGTAACATAACTATAGAGGGAGGCTTCACCATGGCAATGAAGAAAATGTCAAAGCTTTTTTTCCTAAGAAAAGTCTTTTAGAAGTCAGGTAGAGGGTTAGCAGAGTAAAGGTTAGTGTCAGTAATAGAAACAACGGTGGGGGCTACTGACAAGCAAACACTGTTTTCCACCAACTCCTCCCGCAAAGATATGAAAAGAGAAGTGCAAGAGAAATTTAAAAAAAAAAAAAAAAAAAATCAAATTTACGTGTTGCTTTTCTATCCTGGACACGGTGGGAAAGGATTGAAATCTGATGCAGAACCTGAAACTTTTACCTGGAAGCTTATGACTTCTCTCACAATGTTAAAAAAAAAAAAAAAAACAACTATCGACAGTAGGAGGAGCGTCAACTGTCAGGAGAACTAATGCATTAACTCACAAGAAAGTTTCACATTGAATTAGCACAGTCTGCCTAAATACTGTCTAAACTTATCACCTAAAAATTGTGTCACACTGAATAATTGCCAAACATGAAGTGTTTAAATACATTTTCAATCATGTTTATCAATCAAATGAAAATACTTTTGTATGACATTTAAAGTGAAAGTACATTTAATAATGATGTGTAAACCATCTAGGCACAGATTTTATAGATGTTATCAAAATCCTGCCTGAGTGACATTTCTTGTGCACAGGTGGTTCACCACAGCTTTTTAAAAAAAAAAAAAAAAAAGAAGTTCCTAAGGAAATTATTTGCTTTCCTCCCACTCTAAAGGATGAAAATAAGAGCAACTGTAAAGCAGACATAAGATGTTATGCAGTGAACCGTTTAAAAAGTGTTAATTACATAGCATTTCATTAGCAGAGATCATCCCCTCTTATTCTTTATGTTATACATTTTGTATAAATGCAGGCGCATACCATGTTGGGGTCGCAGACAGTTCCTCATCTTTAGAAAAGCACGTTACCAAAAAGCCTTGGGTCAAACCACTGCAGTAAAATGTGGGAGATGCTGATTTACAAAAAAGGGACAAAGGAGGAGGGGAGAAAAAAAAAAAAAGCCATCTGTTGTCATTTATCTTTTTTAATTAATAAAACGTTTGGCCCTATAAACCCATGGATTGCATCATTTGGGTTTTACAGTGCGGCACATGTAACTTGACATGAATAATTTCAAATGCTCTCCATGAATCACCTCACTGCACACTGTCTTGCTGAATATTACAATAAAGTGCTCTGCCTGAATACTCAGCACTCCCATAACATGAAAGAGTATATAACTGTGATGTTAAACATTAAGGCTTTTGCATAAAGTTAAGGGAGGCATTCATCCAAATCGGTTTCCAGAAATTTACAACAGGCAGTTTCAAAGAAAAAATATCCAACTGCCTTTGGCTTTTCTTCAAAATGGAGAAGAAATTTTAAAAAAAATTTCATGTAACTATTCAATACTGAGCTGAAAACTAATGATTTGTTTGAAGGGAATGAACTGAGTGGGAACATGGTGCAGCTTTTAACCCTGGAAGACAAAAGGTTCACTACAAAAGTCAAGAACCCCTCAGCTAATTCCCTTCAAAGGGCGGTGAGGAGATGCTCTAAAGACAGTTTGCATGTTAACATCCACAGAAATATGCTAAGACTGACCCAAACTGAATTAAGCTATATGTGAAGTATGCAGAGCTTATCTGAATTGTGCATGTGTACCTTTACACTACAACCTACCTGAGTTCATGACATTTTGGCAAGACATAGTGCTGCTTTACAATATATGCTCCAGGCTCCAGCAGAGTTAAGGCAGAACAGAATATCTGACAAGGAAAATAAAGCATGCACTGGTACAAGGGAGAGGTTTCACTTAAGTTTGCCATTTTGTTTCTTTGCCATTGGACTCCCCTACAGCTGTGGGATGTAATGCAACTATACATTTCTGCCCTGCACATCCGTACATGTGAACTCGCTTTCATACCGAAAAGGGGAACTTATTTGCAAGTGAGTCTGAAAGTGAGCCGAGGTGGTTAACAGGCTTCCTCTGTGAGGCAGAAATGATGTCAAGAATATAACTTATGTTTGGATCTCTGAGAAATTGAATAACAGGAATAAACATGCAGCTACTGAAATGCTGTGCATTTCCCCATTAGACATGACACATAACACTAAAGTAGCTGTCCAGCAGTATTATCCAATCCAATGTTAATTCTTGTCCTGTTTTTTGCTTGAAGTTTTCCCTTGCTTCCTTGAATTGTGTTGTCAAGGGTCTTTTTTTGCTGCTTATGAAACTGTACTCTCCATCTTTGTTATGGTGTGTGTGATATGTGACTTGGTAACATAATGCTAAACTGTTGTGTAGAGCTGGAAAATAAACTTGTGAACTGCATTTTTACAGCCCCTGGTTGCTCCAGGGCTGTCTCAGACCAGGAAATGGGTATAATGTAGGTCAGCATGCAAAAAAAGAAGAAAAAATAAAGGCAGAAGTATATACACAAGATTCACAAACTTCTTTTGTGCTGCTTTAAAAAGGTGCTCCATGGGGAAAAAAAACAAACAACCTTCTGTCAACAGAATTTAAAAAACAACACCAATGTATTATGCAGCTGAGATACACAACTGATAAACTTCAGGGGTGGACCAATGCAACTTTCCTGTAATGCCCCTTTAACAGCATTAAATGGGATGAAAGTCTTGTCTGCCGTGAAGCCAACAGAACAAGTAAAGGAAGTAATAGCACTGGCACTGGTAGAAGCAAACGAATAAAGTGCTGGCAAACAGAGCATAGAGATGAGCAATAGGAAGTGAAAAGCATAGCGACTACAGTGATAAAAGGTCCTGGCAAGTGAACATTATCTTTGCCACCACCCTTTCTAAGAAAGAAAGGAAAAAAAGCAGTAAAGATACAAAAAAAAAAACCTTAAAAAAAATTTACTAAAAAAAATAAAAATAAATACACGACCATTGTCTAGGCTTTGTCCGTGTCACGTCCTCCGCCACGGCAGCTACTTCCGCCAGCCGTCCTCTACATCGTTCCCTGGGTGTTCAGCTCACCCGGTCTCCGGTGCTCCACACTGGTCCCAGCAACGGACGCGGACCTAAAAGACAAAGAACATGGCCGGCAGACAACTATGCGGACAGGAGGGTCACTCGCTCTCCTCCGGAGTGGTTCTGACCCTACAGCTAACAGTGCATTGTACATCAGGGACTCACAGCTTTCGGGCAGAAGCTCCTGCTTCTGATCAAACGCTCCTTCCGTTTCTTGTCTCTTTCTTTTCCTTCTCATTCCTTCTTTACTTCCGGCTCGTGGCCTCCTTAAAAGCCAATCGAGGCGCCTGTTCCAGCACCTGATTGGCTGGCGCCGCGGTCAGCCAACAGGTGTATCCACTATTACTTGTTAACGTGAAAAAAACATAATACATGCAATAACTCAAATCATAATAAACACAATAAGGAATGATAAGAATCCAAAACAAAAATATTTTAATAAATAAACATGCAACTAAACCAAATCCAACACAGCACATAACAGAAAATATAAAACAAGTAGTGGATCACACTGGTGACATAAACGCCATGTTAAAAGTCAGCACATGCAGTGCATCCATGAGATACTTTAAGCTTGTCTAACATAACAAGGTGTTGAGTGCACCAGTATTTCTGTTTTATGTTAGAGTTGAATGTGACCTAGATTTAGTGTCCTCTCACACAATAGACATTTTTGCTACAGATGTTGTGATATGTCAACACATTAAAAGCATTGCTCTCTATTATGGCTGCAGTCCCCTCAACAGTTGTCTTCCTCTCATGCAAGCTCCTTCAGTTTCATGCTTTACTCAGGCATTTCAATGGAACTAAGCAGTCATTAACATAATTAGTTCAACCTGTGTCTTTCCTGCTGGGACAAGTCAAAAATCTCCGCCCTTTATTCTCGTCAAACTAAAATGTGCTTGTATGGTACAGTCATCAGTGTATGCCCTTTGCACCCACTGCATCCAATATACATAATTTCTTCTTTGCGGCTTGTTTTATAATTGCATTGCAAAATACAATTAGCAGATATCTCTCAAACTGACTGGACACCAGGGAGCTTCAGGGTTTTGCATGACCCACTTCAAAGTAGGGTCAATTTGTGACCAAAAGCAAATATAGCTCAGCTCGTTACACCTTTAACCATTAAATTAAATATCTAAACCTGTTTATTGAAAGTAAATATCTCATGGTAGTTGTGTGAGTTTTCCTAGTGCAAAAGAGCATAAAAAACATTGCATGTACAGTGACAGATGTGCACATTAAAATCTGCTGTGTAAGGTCAATTGAGATTTATATAAAACATGCTTTTGGCTGTATTGTTGAAAGGATAGGTTGTAGGGCTTGTAGCTGACCAGCTGATCCTACCATGGCTAAAGCCTCCTCTCCTCCAATCCACCATTACTGAAGTAAAAAATAAAGTCAAGACATTCAGTTCGAAGAATTCACCAAAATAATGATATAAATAAAGGGATATTGAGTCATGTTAACAAGAGGCAAAGAAAGTCGCGGTCAAGATGCTTTTTAAGGGTTTTCTTTTGGTCTCTCATTATAGCATGTAATGCTTCTAAAAAGTCTGCAAAGTCACAAGGCCAAAACTCTGCACCGAAGAGGGTTATTTCCTTTCTTAAATGACATCATTACTGAAAGCCTTGTTTGTAGTCCAGCCTTTTTTCCAACGTGTCAAATATTTGTGTAACACCTGCCTAGTGGGAAGTTTGGGACAACTTAAAGAAAAAGTGACTGCTTTGCACACCACTTTTGACTCATCAGAGCAGACTGGGCCTTTTGGGAGGGGTTTCTCAAAGAAAACTGACACTAAAATGCAGTTTTACATACAAAATGAGACAGGCGGTGCTGGAGCATCTTTGGAGTTGCTTTTTTAAATGAAAGCATATAAACCGGGTCAAGTAAAACCCTAAATAAGATTCCAAACCTATGATATGGATTCTTTAAACCTTTTGCTCACTAACTTATTGCAGATATAATCATGAGCTGCTGTTGTGACTGATGCTACATTATTAGGCTTGAGTGAGAAATCCAATTTTATTATATTTGTATATATATATATATACAAATATACATATATATATATATATATATATATATATATATATATATATATATATATGTGTATGGCAATACAACATGGGGATGCTATATTGGATTCCATGTATTCTTTTTTTTTGCTTGTATGCTGCAATGAGCACTGTCACCATAGTCCGGTTTTGCTGCTGTCCACGACAGCAGCAAAATTTAGCCATATAGGATTTCTTGTCTATCTTAATCTTTTCCTGTATAACTACACAGAGATAAAAAAGAAAAGATGTTAAGGTTAGGCCTAAATGTTCAGAAGAAAATGCATGCAGGAGGGAGGCAAAGAGAAGACTCAGCATGCAGGCCAACTTTCAGATTCAGATTCAGTTTTATTTGTGTCCCCGTAGGGTAATTAGTGTTGCAGCAAGTGTAAAAGCCTGAAAAAATAAAATACATACGATTAAAAGTCTAAGAGGGAGGGATAATACAGTGTGCTGAAACAACATCAGTAGCAGCCCATACAAAGTAGCGAAAGTGCGAACAGTGAGTATCATCAATTTCTGCCAACATCAATAACACCACATGGAGAAAAGAAACAAAAACTGATATCACCTAATCAGGTATGACTCCTCCTACGCTGTCCTGAATTTAATAGGAAAATGGCTGTAGGGACGAAGGAGAACTTTTAAATGCTCCAAGGCAGCAAGCTGAGGTGAGCTTCGTCTGACTAATGAACAAAGATTCTTCCAGGTCGTTACACCAAAGAGAAAAGAACTGAACCCTTCATATACTACCATGACTAGTACAGGAATCAATACTTTTTGATGGAAATATTTCAGGAAAAATTTGTGTGGCCAGACTTGGAAAGTTTCCTTTCTAAAAAAGAGGACTTTTGACAATGATCCATTTTAGCTTATTTTGTTTATTGGCTTAAAATTCAGGTGAAGGTAAAATTACTCCGGCTAGAAATAGTTTGAACTAGGGGAAGACATATCTGACACTGCTTTTCCCAGAGGAGGTAATTATTTCATACACAGTTTGTTTTCCAATGAACCCTTAAATTGTTCAATCTTTTGCTGTGTGACATGAAATCCATGAAATCAAAGACAAGGCAGGTACAGAATAAAGTGGTTTTAGCTGTTCACACATTCACTTTTTGTAATCACTGTGTTTTTCATTGACTTTCTGATTGTGCTTCCAGGTGCTCTTAGTCTGCAAATCATGAAGATGAAATTTATCAAAATAATTTCTGTTGTTCACAACTGCTTTTATTGTCTAAAATCAGATTTCCCTTCCTGCAAAGACCCATACTAACTGGACTATCAACCTGCTTATTAGACATTCTTGCATTTTATGTGAGTGTTTGTTGCCATTTTTATGGTTCAGCCTATCAGATATCACTGACAATAGAATGTTCTCTTCTTAATGCTCAAAGATTACTCAGTTCCCTTTGGTCTATTCTGTCATCCTTTCTGCAGAGAGTTGAAAGTCATTTCTATTTGGTAGAATGAGCCAGAGCTAACAGATGATTAGCTGAAACAAACTATGGCGAAGACAGAGGATGGTGGACAAGAGAATATATACAAAAAGGGAACTAAAGGGCTAAAGGAAACTGGTGGTTTTACTGTGATAAATGCTCTACTGCAGACTAAAGAGCTTTTTCTTTCTAAACAGCGGGACCTGTTGTTGTATGCTTGTATGCCATTAGTCCAGCCTCCCCAGTTTTACCACTTTGCACAAAAATGTGATGTAAGAAAAGTCTTCACATCCTTCTTGTAGTGTCTAAAAAGGGGATTGATTGAATGTTTATCGTTGAGACTGTTCATGTGTGACTTAGCCTCACAACATCTGCGCTGCCGTCTCAGCCAAGCATCAGCTGCTGTCTAAGATGGTATTCATAATGTGTTGGAAGTCCAAAAATTTCTGAATGCGGGCATGAATAAAAAGAAAATTCAGATGAACAACACACTTTCTTTCGCTGCAAAAGCAGAAAAAAATACTTGACTTGAGACAGAAACATGTTTTATCTTTGTCATACTGTCAGCCTGGTTTTATGAAATTTGGTAAAAAAAATACCATGATGTCTTCTAATTAATAGCTATGTGTGGATAATAAGGGAGAAGTGTGTTTTTCCACCACAAAGTGGGTTACATGTCAGGGAAAAATAGGGCCAGGCAGCAGACTGACAGTGAAATGGTGCATTGGAAAGGGGGTGTGTGGAAACTCAAGGGGCAGCCCAACAAATACATTTTACTTTTAACTGTGGCAGTTCAAGTTAAATGTCACTATGGTGCAGTTGCTCAGCGGTTATCTTTGTCACCCCACAGTCATCTGGTTTCATGTTCTCCCTGTGTCTGCGTGGGTTTCCTCCCACAGTCCAATGGCATGCCGGTTAAGTGAAAGGCAGACACACAAATTGCCTGTAGGTGTGAATTTGTTTGTCGTCCCTGTGTGTTAACTCTGTGACAGACTGGTGACATGCCTGTGGTTCACTCTGCCTCTCAGAAAAAGCTTAATGAAATGGATGGGATGCCTCTGGTGCCTCCATATCTTATTTTTGTTTGTT
Organism: Leuresthes tenuis; assembly: GCF_036924035.1. NCBI lineage: Eukaryota > Metazoa > Chordata > Actinopteri > Atheriniformes > Atherinopsidae > Leuresthes > Leuresthes tenuis. The sequence continues at coordinate 8,321,605 of NW_027325365.1, read as the reverse complement.
TTATAACATTAATAAAATGAATATCTAATAACAAAGTGAAAGGAGGAGGAAGTTTAAATATTTTTTTCTTTGATTGCCCAGTGGAATATGAGAACACTGGCAGATAAATTGGAAGTTCTGACAAGGACGCAGCAGGACTATCGGGAAGGCAATATCATTATTTCACCAAGGCATGTCTGCAGGAACAACTGTAACACCTCTCTACTTACTTTTCAGACTACATGGGTAGACAAAGACGACAGACAGTGAGGTAAGAGTAAAGGAGACAGGATTACAGTGTTTGTTAGCAACAGCTTAATGTACCAATACTGGAAATGCTCTTGTGAAGGTGCATCTTTGCACCCTCAATGTTTAACTTTTGAGTTTGTGAGCTTCATTGAGGCGATGAATCTAAGTTTTGGATAATAATGATAACAATAATATTTTAGAGTTTAGTTTAGTTTGTATAGCATGTTTCATAAAACTGTGTGGGAGAGCAGAGCCTTGACGCTTCTCCACATATTGTGCCTTGACACGGCTCGATCCACATATTATGTCTTGACACTGCTCGAATAACATGTTGTTGAGGTCACAATGAACCCTGTCTATAGTGACGAAGATGCAGTAGCGTCCTCAGACAGCAGGCGCCAAATAGAGATTGGGTTTGGGCCACATACACACTGAATGATATAGAAAGGTATAAAAGGATGTCACAAACTGAGGTCACTGGGAATTTCCCTGTATGCTGAAATGTATATGTCTCTGTGAAGGTCTGTTCAATAAATTCCCCATAAGAGGCTGACCACGACGAGTCTGACCACTCTTTTCTCCACAACAATTGTTACAATGTACTGCAAATGGGAGTCAGATGAATGTTCACAAAACACAATTATAAATTGTGTGTTAATGCATCAGACATTGCCAAAGGCTTTGTCACAGAAGAAAGTTTTAATGAGAGATTTTAAAGCAGCTACAGGTTTGGTGTGTCTGACTTCATTGGGCAAAGAGTTCCCTGAGATGGAGTCTCTAATGGAAAGATCTGATATCCCCTTTCACTAAATGTGATCTGGGAATAGTTAGCAGTGCACAATCTTTGGATCTCAAACGAAATACATCTCAAACTTACTGCCAGGTCATATTTTTGGGGGCAAGCTCATTTAAGTTACGTTTTAAGTTAAATAAGAAATCTAACAGATGTTTGTTGGTTTCTTTATTAAAGGAGAACAAAATAAAACTAAAAGTTATCAGTATTTCTGAAAAAACTAAAACAAAACTAAAACAACAATTTATTGGCCTCCTTTACCTCTTCAGATTTATCTTTTGGAACTTTTGGAATGACTGACCCCGTAGGCTTGAGACTGCTGAACCAAACTATTTAAGTTTTTATAGAACAACTATATTTAAATGCTGTTTCATAAGACAAAATATTAAATAGGTGCCCTCACAGAATCACTATAAAAATATCATATGTATTGACTGGTTATGGCATTTTCAGGACATTTTAATGCAGAACAGAGTTATTTTCTCCCCTTCAATACTTGAAGGTACATAAATCTTTGACCCTCTTATTGAATGCAGTCTTGTTAACTAATCTACATTAAAGTCAGTGTACAAAAAGTGAAAAAAAAAACCATCGATCTCCAACATACCACCTACAAATTGACATGTTCTAACAGCTAAATTGCTTCATAATATATAAAACAAATACTCAATGCTTCCCAAGTCTATACGTTACTGGCTCCCTACAGTTTGTGGTTGTTGTAACTGGCATTTAAAGGGTCGATTAGTTTGAATCAAGATTACTTGGGCAAAATCCAAGGATTAGAATCATCTTTGAAATACATACAAGCTATAAATAGATTGATTTGCTTATGCATTAGTACTTGAATTCAGTTTGCAATGATTGTGCTGAAAATTTGGGTCAAAACATGAGTCACTGTGCTGTCTGCTAAAGGAAGAAATAAATGACTGAAGTTTACGGTAAATGAGGTTCATTGTTCAGTAAGTGCCTTTTATTCAAGGATGAAAAAGAAGAAAAAAAGAGTTAATCTGCCAAAGAGTTTTACTTTTCGTGTTGTGGAATTCAAGATGAGTTCTGATTAGCTAGGTTAATTTTCTCTTAAAAACTGAAACTAGAAAATGTTTGGTTCTGAACTCCCGTGCACAAAGTTTTACACACGTTGAGTGGGTTTGATTCCAGTAACACCAATAGAGTAAAGACAAATTAGCATAGTCATCCAACATTTAAAAAATAACCTCTCAAGGTCAAGTGAGCCCCTCCTAGTTTTTCCAGCTTTTGCATGAACTAGAAGATGATCAAGAAGATGATCTTCCTACATACAGCATAAAACATAACAGTAAAATTATTATATGTTGCCCCACTGGCTGCCCATCCGTAAAAACAAATGTAACTTTTTTTTTCTGTATGTGAAGTCAGTGATGAAGATCCCCTAGCTTAACACAAAAGATGACCTCTCCCTAAATCTTGGCAAGAGGCGATTTTGCTTTAATCTAAACAAACAGAAGTGAGTAATGGGCTGTGTTTTCAGTGACCTGTAGAGATGGAATTTCAATAAATCTATTTTCTTCCCATGGTATCAGATACTCCTGTTTCGTCAAACCCTGTGGCACCTCTGAGATAAGATGTTGTTTGGTGACAGCACCCTGCCTCATCCTTCACTGCGGTTTTTGGCCCAGGAATGATGACCCTTGAGTTCAGGCATCATTTTAGGAAATATTTGTCATAGCTGTTGTGGCAGTCTGTTGAAGCTCTTTTAAACAGGGTGAGATTTTTTTTGGTCAAATGAGAAGATCTTGATCTTACCTTTTAATCTATGTACATACAATCCTAAATCTACTTTGTATAGAATCTCTTTAATAGTTGTTATTGTTTGCTATTTAGTACTCCAGAAGGCCTGCTCATGGACTCATTCAATGTTGGTTTATTGCTTGTAGTAGAAACAGCATGAAGACATATCCTAATTTCCCAGGAAAGTTTAAGTAATAAATAGTATAATAAAAAGCCTAATTCATTTTCTTCCTTTGTTTCAAAAAGCCTTAATTAATGAAAGCAAAGTAAACAAGAAGTAAATGAGTTGTAACAGGCTGAATTATATGGGACAATCTAAGAATTGGTTCACATTTAAAGAGAACTTTACAGAAAAAGATAATTGGAATATTTTCTCTTTCTCCATATGCATGACAAATCCATCGATTCAAAAATGTGATGCAGTCAGAGACCTTGAAAACTAAGAGGCAGCCCTGGTGGCAATAACAAGCCATGTAGCAAACTGTGTTGCTTGGTTTCAGCCCACAATGCAGTGTCGACTAGCTCTGACGCATTCACAAATGAAGACGGATTGTGTATGATGACACAAGTCTAGTTTAATTCGCTCTTTTGCCAAAAGGGGAAAGAACAGAGGGAGCGAGATGTATCACAAGCATTGGAAGTTAACGCAATATATTACAAAGCCCAGAGGTGTGGCTTTGATCTTGTCTTGTGAAGGGTTGTGACATAGCCTGTTCTAGCATTTTTTAACTCAGGTGGCCCTTCACACAATAGCACAGGAAAATATCTTCATCTACCAGACTAAATAAGGAGATCTTGTCCCACTAGGATCGAGAGAAGGCAGAGAAATAACAACCGAATGAAATTTTATTATTCTTCCCCAACGTTGTGTTCATTTTACAAGGGAAAAGAGCCGCATGCTGCTGAGACCTGTGTGCATTGAAAATCTCTTATCTCTCTGTAGCACAGGTGGGGTCAGCTTATTTTTAGTGCAATCAATTCAAAATGTCAGCAGATATTCTGTTTTATTTTCCACAGTTGGAACATTCAGTCTCATTTATTTGTCAGCAGGTTGGATATATGTCGAGCTGGGATTCCTGTCACCCTGCAAACTAAACAACTACTTGTTCCCACTGAGCAATGTTTTGTCTACAGCCTTCGCTCCTCGTCTACATTGACCTCACTATATGTTTTAAAACCATGCAGCTCACTGAAACAGCAAAATCACAACATTTATGTGTAGTATTTCAACCACAGAAGGTTTTCTGTTCGATTTGCAGTTCTTACTTTTATCAATATTACTAAGACCTGTTCAATGTGTCTGGGTCAAAATATCTCAACTTTCCCATCATGATGAAAAGCATCTTCACTCATCAAGAGCTTTGATGTATTAAGGTGCTGTTTTACAACTGAAAAATAGTGTTTGAGCAGTCTACACATACCTCACCTTTAAAATAACTGCATCAAGGAATATTTTTTGGTTGCTTGCTGGTCTTATCCCGTTGTTCAAGAATCCCCAGTGCAGCCTCTTTTGGCAATCTCTACAAGGTATGTGAATGAGAAAGGGAGATGGAGGGAGAAATATGCCTGCTCCCCAGGTGATTCCACCTCTGTTTGTGCACATTGCTCCGAGTTATCATCAGTGCTGTGAAGTACCTTGAGATTTAACAACTGCTCGATAAAGAAATCTCAGACAAGCTATTGACCATCATGGTGTGAAAATTTCTCTTTAAAGTGAAAAGTTTGTTGTGCAAAAGAAGAGAGATAAAGGATTTCCATTCTACTCAGATTCACTTTTTTTTTTATTCACTGTGCAACAAATTAAGTTGTTAATTTACATTTTTCAATGCCAGATGCATAGTGTCATTTACTAACACTCGGTTAGATTAGATTAGATTAGATTAGATTGCCTTTATTGTCCTGCAATGGGGAAATTCACATGTTACAGCAGCAAGCAAGAGACAAAAAAGATGAAAGACAACAGAGACATAGCAGGTAATACCACCAGTATCAGCAGTTGTACATGGGCACGTAAAGATAAAAAATTGCACATTGTTATTATGCTATTATTATATACACTATATACAGTGGTCTACTGGGGGGGTCAGATCTGGTTGTTAAACAGTCTGACAGCAGCAGGAAGGAAGGACCTGCGATATCTCTCCTTCACACACTTGAGATGTTGGCACTACGGTACTGACAGTCACTATGTCATCAAGAGCATGACATTTGCCTATATACTATCTGGACTCTCATGGATCTGTGGCATGTTCTCACTAAACATATTAGCAGAATTCACTCGTTCCACACTGTACTTCTTTGCCTATTGAATGCCTATGCCATTTATATATTTCCCAGGATACTACAATCTGGTGTTAAAACCTCAACATTCTGCTTGTTGCAGTTTGCATTTAGAAATTCTGGGGCTGGCCCAAAGAGGCACCAAGGGGAATTACCACTTCCTACCCCCCAGACACTGTCAAACCCTATACTCCAGCTCTGCCAATAAAAACATCCTTGTGGTACCTTGCCTTGGTTGAGGCTCTTCTGTGTTCTGGCTCCACAAGGGTTGAATGAACTCTGCTCTGGAGTCAGAACAACAGTAACTGCTGCAGGCTGAAAATCCACCTACACACTATAGTGGCTACCAACATTTTACTTTCTTGAAAACTGTGCCAAAATCCAGACTGTTCTTTATCAGTGTAAATTAGATCAGAGAAAGTGTCTGCCAAACAAACACAATCAATTAAACTTTCAGTAATCAATGACAGTAAAAGGAAGTGACTAATTGTACTAATTTATCAAAATGAGACGTTTGATGAATCAATACCCTGCAAGGGGGCACTTGGATGACACAAAAGGAGAGATAATGGTCTAACTAATGATATCACGATACTGGAATACACACAATGGTTATATGAAACATCTCAAGCATCTACTAAAAGTCAGAGATGGAAAAAAATGTAAAGGAAAAGGAAGTAGATTCCATCAGATCACCAAGACCATGCAGTGTGTGGTTGGAGAACAGAGTGCAAAGAGAGGATATTGATTAATTATGTAGAGTTATCTCTGTTATCCCCATGAAACAATTTGGGGAGAATGTACACCAAATCCCAGTTGTGCTATTTCGAGGATGGCCGCTTAAGCTGCATGTTTTGTTATATACTGTCGATGAATTCTCTAAAGTTGGAGAGTGGTTATTGATCTAGTTTTCTCTTTGGTGAGGACATGGCAGTGTGACAATAGCCGATCAAGGAAGCAGCATAACAGGGAGTCGGAGCTTGTGCAGACAGTGAACAGTATGAGACAAAGAATTCAACAAGGGAAATGAATATATCATGCAGGGTTAAAGTTAAGCGACTTGTGAAAATAGAGTTTTTTCCAGAATATTTATCTGATAATACTTGATACTGCATGTGCACTTACAACTGGGCTATGTGCAGAATAAGCAATAGCATGGGGTCCAAGTTTTTTTTCTTTATAAAGGTTCAAGGAGACATAAAGCCAATCAATGGCTTGATTTTTTTTTGATTGGCCCCCATAGTCATGCTGTTGGATAGATTTGATTGGTGCAGTTGCTGCAGCAACTGTCCAATCATTCATTATGAAGTCAAGACAGAAGATAGACTATGGGATTTAGATATGATAGATGTAATTTAGCAGTTCACAATATATTATCAACCAGTGAAGTTGAAGAGCAGTTAAGCAGCTGCAGGTGACAGATGCTAAACCTTAAAGTCACTGTGAAAACTGACAAAACCACAAAAGGTCATTGCTATGCACTCAAATGAAATGTTCAAACATTTGCGCTACACAATGGAGTTTATGTGACTCTACTAACTGCTGCTTGTTGTGTGTTTGTCCTCGTGACAGACACAGAATCATGATGCCACTAGGTGTTTCAGGACTCCCACGGCTTCAGAGCTGTGACAGCTCCAGTCATGGGGAAAAACACAAACCAACCGTAGTCCTTCAGTGCACACACACACACAGCGGAGTGGAGTCACATAGTCAGCTGAGAGACACACACTCACATGAAATGGGGAAAGAGCAGCCAAACAACAGTACCGACTTTCACTTGGAGATTGGATTAAATGAATGCACAGACATATAGACCTTCAGTAATGTTACATACACATGACCAGCCCTGAACAGTTCGCCCCATAGGCACACTGCAAGCTGAAAGGGTTAGTTCTTTGGGTGTGTTTTGCATAAACCCTAAATCCACGATGTGCAGACTGCAGTCTGTCAGTACACCATCTGTTGTGTTGTGTTGATTTTCATGTTCATCTTTTTCCCCAAAATTGAAGAAGAGAATTTAGAACAAAAAGGAGAATGATTTCATTTATGTGCACAACAACAAACTAAAAATAAGTAAAAAGCCTTTATCATACTGTTGTGATGTGAACATTGTTGGGTTGCGCTTACGCTATGCACCCACTAGGGGGTCATTATGTTGCATGTAATCTGAAAGGACTCTCCCGCCCGGGTGTAGTTATATGCTTGACCTCTGACCGACAGAAAAGGCCTACCGACCAGAGATATATATGGAATGTATATTTTGCCGTCTTTATATATAAAGTTAAACTACGGCCAAGATGTTGTCGAGTGGTTCTTTGAGCTGAAGTTACCACATATTTTTGGCGACGAGGATAAACTTTTTTTTTGGACGTGTCGTCTCCGTTTTGTCATGTTTTTAGCTGAGCTAGGCGAAGGACTGCTAGTTAGCTGGTTAGGCGGCTGGTACGAGTGAACCAAGCACGGGACAACACTGGAGGCGAGACATGATCCGTTGCAGGGGTGCAGTGCAGGGACGGCAGGCACAGTTTCGGCGGCTGCGGAGGAGCAGCTCGAGAAGGAGAGGAGTTTAGGCCTTATGCTAAACGCAAAACAGAACTGAGTCTGCAGGATGGCTGCATCTTCTGGGGAGCGAGGGTCATCGTGCCTCCCCCAGGCCGAAAGCAGATTATGGATGAATTGCATGAGACTCATCCAGGTGTATCTCGGATGAAAAGCCTTGCAAGATCCTATGTCTGGTGGCCGAGACTGGATCAAGATCTGGAGAACAAGGTGAAATTGTGCACACAGTGTCAAACCAATCAGAACATGCCTCAACCTTCTCCCTTGCACCCATGGGAGTGGCCAGACCGCCCCTGGTCTAGGCTGCATGTGGACTTTGCTGGTCCTTTTATGGGGCAAATGTTTCTTATAATGGTGGATGCACATTCTAAATGGATAGAGGCTCACATCATGAGCAACATCACAGCTCCCACAACCATTGATAAACTCAGGCAAGTGTTTGCAGTCCACGGATTGCCTGACAAACTGGTCTCTGATAATGGCCCAACATTCACCAGTGAGCTGTTCAGTGAGTTCATGCAGTAGAATGGCATTCAGCACATACGGACAGCTCCTTTCCACCCAGCCTCAAATGGGTTAGCAGAGCGGGCTGTTCAGACAGTGAAGGAGGGCCTGAAGCGGATGACAGGAGATTCGCTCAGCACTCAGCTTTCACGTTTCCTGTTTAAATACCGCCTCACGCCACAAACTACAACCGGACGCACTCCAGCAGAGATGCTGATGGGTCGTAGGCCTAAATCGAGATTGGACCTGCTGCGTCCAGATATGAAGGCAAAAGTGGAGGAAAAGCAGGAAAAACAGAAAGAAAGGCATGATCAACATGCACGTGAGAGACACTTGAAACCAGATGACTGTGTCTATATGAGGAACTTCAGCAGCAATAGCAACCAGAAGTGGCTACCTGGGATTATTCTCAAGCGTAGGGGGCCAGTCTCCTATGTTGTCAAGCTGACTGATGGACGTACGTTCCACAGACATCAGGATCATGTACGCCTGCGGCATGATACAGGTTTGGAGACAGACAGTGCCACTGAGTTTCCAGTGGTGAGACCAACAACTGCGGAGGTGGGTCCACAGGAGACAGAGAGACAGGCAGAGGTTTCTGGGTCTTCCAGAGGGGATGAACACTGTCACACTGACATCCAGACCCCTCTCAGTTGCCCTACACCAGAGCCACCAAAAACACCAGAGCCACCAAAAACACCAGCAGTGAGTGCTGGGTCACCGGGGTTAGTGCGAAGCGCACTCGCAAACCTCCAGACAGACTAAATGTTTGATTAAACAGGTCAAGTGGGACTGAATGTTAAAGCTGTCATGTTTTACAGGTGTTTGTGTTGACAGTGGTTTATGTTTTGGGTGTACGTCAGCTAAAAACACCACTGTTGGTTTCTCCTAGTTAATTTACATTTTGGGAAATGTTGGAATTTAAAGGGGGAGAAGTGTTGTGATGTGAACATTGTTGGGATGCGCTTACGCTATGCACCCACTAGGGGGTCATTATGTTGCATGTAATCTGAAAGGACTCTCCCGCCCAGGTGTAGTTATATGCTTGACCTCTGACCGACAGAAAAGGCCTACCGACCAGAGATATATATGGAATGTATATTTTGCCGTCTTTATATATAAAGTTCAACTACGGCCAAGATGTTGTCGAGTGGTTCTTTGAGCTGAAGTTACCACACATACGAAGTTTTATTTTCCACAAACAGAAACAATGGAAAACTGCACAGTGAATGGAAATAGTGTAAACCAAGACATTTTACTGTATATAGACTAACAGTCTCAGACAAAATAGTTAGGAAAAATAGATTTAAAGATTTAAAGCAAGAGTCAGTTAAGAAATTGGAAAAAAATCTGTATCATGATTTGTCTTCTATCTAGATTATTTTGTATTCTATCATTATTTTGATTATACATGTTATTTTGTCCAACTAAATGAAACTTTGGTAGCTGTTTATGAATGATTGAAATTAGGTGACAGTATATGAGCAGATGTACGAGGGAGAGGTGACAGGTAACATAAGAATAACTAGGAAAGGACAGACTCTGTTTGAATAACATTTTTCTGCTCTAAATTGTTCCTCAGTGAAGCTCCACATTTTTGGCTGCAGAAGTTAATCTAATTTTGGATATATGGTGCTTTTGCAAATCCACTGTTGCTGAACCTAATTTCATTAACTACATTTTGCCTAATGTTTCTCATATATTGGATTTGAGTACTTCTAGAATAAAGGCAATTTTTTATTAATCATAATTTAACCCTGGTGGTCATTCTGGCATTGGAATCACCTGCTCCATTTATAAGTACCCGGCACAGAGTTTGTAGTTTTGTTTCACAGTCTTTTGCTTCACACAAATTAAAAAAGGTTCCTCAAAAATATCATATTTAAGCCCCCCTGCTGTGTGACTGGGAGTCGGCCATGTTTTCATGCAGCCAGCACTTCAAGAGCATCAGGAGCATCACACCTAAATGGTGTGCATAAAGTGCATACATTATTTTTGAGATTTTACATTATTTCATGCTGCAAATCTCATATTTAATCCCAATCTAAAAATGGTATTCAATTCAGGTGAGGTGAATTAGGTAGCTGGGGAGGTCACTGAATTACACTGAATTCACTAGTTGGAGATGACTTCAGTTTCATGAAATAGTGCATTATCATGCCTGAAGTTTCCATCACAGCATGGGTAAATTGTAGCTATAAAGGGCTCCACATGGTCAGTAACACCGACAGGCTTTGACAAATGATTATCGACTGGTGTCACAGGACCCAAAGAGTGCCAAAAAGACATAACAGATCCCCTACCAGCTTGAAATGTTAGCACAAGGCAGGCTGGGTCCATCGATTTATGCAGTGGATGCCAAATTCTGCAACTACCATCTGCAGCCTCAGCAGAATCTGAGATTTGTCTCAACAGGCCAGTGTTTTCAAGGTTTCAGCTGTCTAGTTTTCACGAGCCTATTCGCACTGCAGCTCTTGATTTCTGGTCTCAGCTGTCAGGAGTAGAAGTAGATATGGTCAGCGGCTGTTGAAACCTATCCAACTCAAGGTTTGACATGTGCAATCTGACATGCTTTTCTGCTCACCACAGTTGTAAGGAGAGGTCAGCATTGTTCACTTGTCTGTTCAAACCAGTCTAGCCATTCTTCTCTGACCTCTCTTTGCAACAAGGCATTCCTGTCTTGTAAGCTGACACTCAACGGGTGTTATTATTTTTTTCACCATTCTGTGAAAACTCCAGAATGCAGTGCATGAAAATCCCAGGAGATCAGCTATATGGTTTAATAATTTATGCCATGATCAAAGGCACAGACATCACATTATATTTCTCACTTCTGATGTTTGATGTGAACTGTGGATAGTGGCGGTGCAGTGTTTACTGTGTGTTTGCTCCTAAACCTATCAATCTTATCAGGGAGTCAGATATTTTCTGTTTGTTTCTGTTTTATTATTCATGATTTGGCCTCATAAGGCCTCTGAATGACTTCAAACATTTCACTCAAGACACATCATACTGAACATGGATGCATCAATTTCCACAACCGAAAGCAAATACATGTTTGATGCAACATTCCTTTTAATCTGGTGAAATCTAAATTTATTTTCATTCAATCGGATAACCGTCGAACTGTTCTTACAGTTCTTTGTAAAAGATGAGCAACACAGAAGAACTGATGTAAAATATTTTTATCTTCTTAACCTAAACTTTTTTTTCTACCATCTTCTCCAATGAGTGTTCCAAGCTGGATTCAGCAAACCCTCTTAAATGGATTTAGTTGTTCTGATCTGTTTGTTTCCACCTGATGAAGTAAAATAACTTAATAAACAGTAAACAAATCAAAACAAGTCCTCCTAAGGGATCAATGACACTGAGAATTTCAACTTTGATAGAAGAAACATCAGAATTTTTATTTTCAATATAATGAGAAAATCTCTCATAACATTTTAGACAAAAGAATTTGAATATTTGTTAGGATAAAAGCACAACAATTCTATACCACAGCAATGAGGTAATATCTTGAAGAAACAGTTGCAAATCAGTGATGTGAGACATTTCTGGAGCAACAAAAATGGTAAATGGGAATTGAAACCATTTCAAATATCAAGAATATATCAGATTTAGCAGTAGTGGAGGAGCCAAAGGAAAACTCAAATTCAGAGTGTACTGATAACTGAGTACAAAAGAATAAACAAAATAACAACATTTTGATTTAACAAACATTAACCAAATATGCTGTTGAAGCAGAAAATCCCCCCAAAAAACCCAAAGCAGGCCAATCATCTCTGTCAGTAATCACTTACTGGGAGGTCATAACGAACTTTACACAGGTGTGTGGCAATCAGTGTGAGACAGACAGGTAGCAACACTAAACAAAATGCTTGTCCCCCTTATACCATTTCCCGTATTCCACTCACTTGTTTCCTTCAATCGACTTATCTGTTTGCATCTTAGTCCCTCTGGCCAGAGATGCAAGTGGAGGAGGAGAAAACAAGACGTCCTTGAGTCAGAGTCATGATTTTAAATCAACGTCATCTAAATATGATATGTTGTACAATTGTATCCTCTAACCAATGCTTGTTTCTATATGATGAACATCATATATGCATGTGACAGAGTAAATATCTACTATTACTTTAGAGTCTAGAATTAATATTCCACACTCTCTTTAAACATTGCTGGTGCCAAATAAAAGGAAACTTCCATATTGCATATCCTCCCTCAGCTCCTCAACAACCATCTTTCCTCATTCCTCTCTCTTTTGGGTGCATTTTAGGACTTGACAACTCCTTCAAGACATTTTTCTTTGAATTATTTTATAGCAGGAGTACGAGGGAGACAAAGTCTGAAATAGCAAATGAGACAAAGCTTGAGTACATTGAGAGAACGCAGATATACAGGGAGAATATGTAAAGTCCTCAGAAAGGCTCTGATTGAGATTTGAACCTTCTTGATATGAGGCAACGGGACTAACTACTACCTTGGGAGCGATTTCTAGTCCTGGTCCCTTGCTTGAAGAATGTGGATTAAACCAAAACTTTTTTTTAATCCATATCATCTAATTTTGGATTTCAACCATTAACCAAGTGATGTCATTACTGTTTGAACCCAACCAGTAAGTGAGAATGTTTTGTCATAACAGCATTACCAGCAAAATGTCTGTGAAAGGGACAGTAGTTGTAAAAAGAGTGCACTTTATATCTGACCTCTTTTTTCCTGATGTTCTGAAGAGTCTGAGCTAGCTTTTGTCCTCTCTAGTGTGACCCTGGCATAGTACACAGGCAATTATGTGAACAATTAAGTCGACAACAGAAATGACTTCCAAGGTGAACGCAAGGTTAAAAAACAAGTATATTCTCAGGGTGCTGTATAGCTCAACTGATTGAGCAGGTGTCCCATGTACAGAGCTGATGTTCGTTGATGCGGCTGGCTCAGGTTTGAGTCCTGGCCTAGGGCCCTTTGGTGCATGTCTTCACCCACTCTTTCTGCCCCCTTTCCAGTCCACGAGTGCCCAAAAAACAAACAAGTACATTCTCAATTTTATGAGGGCTTTGTGGCTTGTTAAAGGTAATACTTGAGAATGATGTTTGCTCCTGTGTGGAAATATTCATATTAGTTGTATTTCGCCCCTGCCACTTGGAGGGGTGATACTTCAAAGAATGTTGTAGTGAGCAGTGAAGTGATATGGAACAACAAACTGCTAGTTATTTCAGTTGGAGTCATCAAAGCTTTAGCCTGCAATAAAAATCTTATTTAGCCAAAATTTCTATGGCGTTTAACTGTGGGATGAGGAGGAGTACTGTACTTTGCCATGAACCTATTGAGTTTACTCAAATTTTCAATGATTGTTATTAGATTATAAGCAACAGAATACCATATTCTTTCTTTTCAATTTGATGTCCCGTTCAGCTCTTCTGGCTCCTTTTTGAATTAGCAGCACCGTGCTGTATGATTATTACGTTATGTACCAAAACAAAATTTCCCTCTCTATGCTTTAATTATCTCTCTCTGCCCAAAAATTAATTAACACGTGTTCAAACATTGCCCCTTTTTACAAAGGGTTGTTTTATTTTTTCAAAAGAGCATCCGTGTATGATTGTGCATTGATATGATCTGAAATCAGTGCAGGGGAGGGGCAAATGTATATTAGGTGGGTGAAAGAGAGGGGCTTGACAACACCAACATTTGTGTGGAAAACCCTAAACTTGCTTTTTTAAATTGCAATTGCAAGTTGACCAAGAAATGTTTTGGTTTAGATCATTCCTGGTGTAAAATCATGTCAAATTAAGAAATGTTATGCTCTAATTTCTTTAGAAAAACTTTTTCTTGACAATCCACCATACTTTCTGATTTCCTTCATGGGTACTCTGTCTACTGCAGCGTCTATCATCATGGCTACATGATGCCACAACATCTAATACTGAACAAACAATATTTAAAAAGCTTGTCACATATGCTCAGGGTTTCGTCACACCAGAGTGCTATGGCATGACCAAAGTGAGCTATGTTATTATTTACAGCACATCTCATTTGATTTCCATTTCCATCTTTAAAACTGATTTCTCTGCTAAATGATGTCTCTGATGGAAGGTATGGGAGATGTGACAGTCATGGAGACACTAGATGACTCAATATTTGTCTTCACAGTAGGTGACAACTGCCTGTACTGAGGTTTGAGTACCAATATACGCAACTAGTGTGATGACATTAACACATCTTATTTCAATGTCCTACTATTTCTTTGGCTTTTTTTAAATCAGATATTATATCTAGTCTTGGATATGAAGATGACAAATGAATATACCATAACAAGACATAGTTGGTAGCTTGTGAACTGCTGTTTAATTTTCTGAGTGACAAAACATTTTCCTCGTTTAATTTATTTTTTTTCAAATTTTTCCCCTACTTTTTCTTTCCAACTATTGTCCAGACTTCAGAACATTAGCCAATATGATATGATGAAACAAGAATAAGGACTTTAAGGAATTTAAGGTCACTTTTGAATTATCTAAGTGCAACAAAGAATGTCTCTCTGAATTCATGCCCTAATTAAATCATCATGTAGGTATTCTAAACATGATATGCCTGCACCATAAGCAAGACCTATTATCTATTTGGTATCTTCCTCTGAGAACACCAGTAGATAAACGCTTAGTTGACATTTAAGCAATTATGAGTACAAATGTGAGACTTCTTCTTGGAGGCTTAACCTTGATAGAGTTCAAACCACTCTTGGATTCACAGTGTGACAAAGAAGCTTTCCCACAGCACTAAATATCTCATCTCCTCTCCTCTTTAGCTTTCAGCCAAGACTTTCAGGTAAAAGCTCATAAAATTATATTTCTAGTGATAAAATTCCTCATTTAAAATTCATATTTGTGGACGATGGTGCTACCCCAACTGTACAGGCAGGATAAGCAGTTATTTTCTTCCACAGTAATAAATATTGCTTTTAGTTCCCGAGAGGAGGGTTTTAAAACTTTAAAGTCTCTTTTCCCCAATTTACGGGCACATTTGTCATTAAACAATTACATAAGCAAAGAATTAAATTTTCCTCTCCTCATTTTTTTTTCATGACGGCGCATCCCAGAAAGGGCAAAAACATAATTATAGAAGCAGCAGTATCACACTAACCAAGAAATATCGACTGTTGGCTTATAGGAGAACATTGGGTGAGAATTGTGGAGTGCTGTCGACATTTTTCACTGTTGTCTGCAGTGTGAAGAAGTTTATATTTAAAAAGTGGCGAATAAGTCTTACTCTTAATCAGTCCTACTGCTTTACCTTTCTCTGAGGAAAGACAAAATAAGTTGTTTTCACTAGCAGACAAACAAAGAGCAGGCGGCAGTGTGCCTGTGTGATGCT
This sequence comes from Leuresthes tenuis, assembly GCF_036924035.1. NCBI lineage: Eukaryota > Metazoa > Chordata > Actinopteri > Atheriniformes > Atherinopsidae > Leuresthes > Leuresthes tenuis. Next base: position 8,306,112 of record NW_027325365.1, on the reverse strand, counting down.
TCTCATCATGTGCAAAAGAATTAAAGGATTCAGCACCGTCTTTCCCTATTATTTCAGGTTAGTGACTGCTTGATTGTGTGTAGGAGAAGCATAGCAGCACATGCATGTATTCCTCTTTTGCAGCCAGACACAATTTTGGACGTCAGGTTGGAACTGTAGTCGGCTCACATGGGAGCTCATTTGGCAGACGAGCCTGCCACCGGCGAGCCTAATGAAAGCACACACAGCCAAGACTTCAGCTGCAACCAGCTCCACTCTCTTGTCAAACCCAAACCACACAGCTCCCGATTTCCACACTCTTCTTCTCCCTTGAGTTGCAGGTTTATATGATCTTTTATATGTTGCATTCTGTGGCCCGTTGGGCTTGGAAATCCATCAGAAAATGTGTTGTGTAATTTCAAACTACAGGAATCTCAACAAGCAAATGCTGATGCTTTTTTTCCTGTCCCTTAGAGTTGCTTCGCAGATATGTGTATTTACACAGACGGTAGATATAAACAGAAGCTCTCCTCATTCACAGCAAACTTTTTTCTCATGAGAAAGGGCTTATTGATTCATTTATTTTCAGCCAGCGTACCACGTTCATGAGATTTGGTAGAAGAGAAGAAGGGGTATGTGGGGGGTGCACTTTGTACACTTTAAATCCTTGATTCTTTTGAAGTACTACATGATAATTCTTGGAGTGTCCATGAAACAGCTACTACTGCTATTGTGGAGTTTTATGTGCTTTGAAACATGAGCAGTATGCTTAACATCTTTTCTTGTAGTTGCGCCATAAGGTTGAAAAAAATTAAAGTTTTTCTCACGAGACAAACTGTATCAAATTCTTTATATTTTTCAGTCTTTGGCTCTAGTGCTATGTGCTGGTAAAAAAGTTAAAAAAATGTTTCCAATCATTGACTAAATACCTGAAGGGAAATAAGAGTGTTTTAACACGACCATGTCACTGTGAGTTATGTTTAGCTCAAAGCATCGCTTTGCCCATCAAACTAATATCATGTTGAAATCTAGCTCTTTGCTGTTTTGATACATCAAGAAGTCCTGGGAAAGCCGCAGCATGTGAACCTGTTAGAGTGAGTACAAGCTGCTTTCTGACACAAAGGGCTTACGTTTTGGTATATTTCGGTATATTCCTATACCACATCAAGTACATTTGTTGGCTAAGACAAAAAGGAAAAAATAAAAAAAGAGCAGCAAGTAGAAACGGAACAGGAAGAAAAACAAGTATCTTAACCAGCTTGCACTTTCAATGAACTTGAATCCAAAGGAAAATTAAGTGAAGTTTCATAATTTCCACAAGTGAGTTGACACTGGGTGTCACTAAAAAACCATGTATATATTGAACCAGAACCCCACCTTTTTCCTATGAATTTTGGTAGTCATTTATGAGAAAGCTTTAGCTGCTGGCATCACATCTTACCATGAGTGGTGCATTCACAGCACTGCAACTATGATGTGCAAGTGACCAGCTTTAACAAAAACATCCCAACAAAAAAACATATTTAACATCATGGAAGTGAAGACAGATGAATGTTCACTGTTTTACTCTTATTGTTTAAGATGTAATAAAATCCACTGGCTTTTCCAGTTCTTGTTTCAGGTGAAGCATCCTCTGGAACATTATGCAGAGCCCTGTGAGGGATAATTGTAAATGGAATACAACAGAAAATGTTTAGGAATGGGAAATTTAGAGTAGTAACACATGCATGGGCAGTGTTTTTTCTCTCTTTAAGAGCAAAATACTTCAGGAATGTACAATGATCTTTATGATGTGACATTAGTTACAATAGCTGCTTTTTGTGAGTGATACAACTTGTTGTGGAAAAAACACCAAGCAACTACTTTTTCACATTTTTAAATAAAAAAAAAAAGATTTTTTTGATTATTCATTAATAAGTGTTTCTCATCTTTCAGACAGTGTATAATAACCAATTATAATGACTAAACTAAATTACCTATTTAAATTAATTAGAAATATTATAGTGGTAAGTAAGTAATTGATTCATCCTTTTCTTTGCAGCTTGAGCCAAGAACTCTTAAATTATTTTTTAACTGAAACTGAAATCTAAAGGTGAAACTCCCATGCTTTGCAAACTTATCTGTCTGATTAGTGTGAAAAAGACAGGTCAGATCAGTCAATATCATAAGAGGCAGACAAATAGCCACATGGTGCTAACAGCTTTGCAGATAGAATTCAAGTGAACCAGACCAATCAAAATGCAATTGATTAGTATAAAGAGATCCATATAAAATCAAAGGATTACTCTGAATATCACCATAGAGACACAACTTACACATTTGAACTGTACGTACATGACAAACATGCTGACCATGAAACCAGTAATTCCAATCAGTATATACTTTTTGGTAATTATATATGTAATTACAATCAGTGTAACCCACATAAAGATGGATAACGTATTTTAAGAAGCTAAAAGAGAACTCTTTTAAAACTCACAAAAAAGAAAGGAAAAATGGAAAAAAGAACCACAAGGTGGGAGACACTTTTTTGGTCATATGGGATGTGTTGTTTGAGACATATAGCATACTGTGTGACTTACTTTAAAAAAAAATAGACTATACAGTATGCTTCTTTTGTACATAACTGCAAAATCCTGCTTACAGGTTAGGTATGGTAAACAATTTGTATGTAATTTAATGAAATGAAGACTATGGACAGGCGTATAGGTGACCTACAGAATTAACCCTGTTTCGTTTGTATGCTCAGAGATGCTGTATGGTGCTCCGATTTCTGAAGTAGTCCCGGAGACTGGCTGCGAAACAAAAGGTACTTTTTAGCTTCTAATGAGACTCCACAAATGAGCGACAGCACAAGATTATTTTTAACAAAACAAAAAAGAAAAATACACCAATAATATCTTATAAGTCTTACATCAGTGGACTCAGTTTCCAGGATAGAAACATCTTTTGTATGACAGCATGACAGTTTAGCAAGTATTGTTAGAGCACTAATGCTGCTTATGATAATTTGATCTGCATTTAAAATTGAACTGATTTTCAGACTAAAATGTAAAAAACTTAATTCCATGTTTTTCTTTCCAATATTTTCCAAGCTAAATATTGTTTCCTTTGAGGGTTCTCTCAGAATAGATATTTATGTTGGTCAGTATTTAAAGGTAGAACAGAAACAGTTTCATTATTATCACTTAACCTTAAAACACATCCCCTATCTTGCAAACCTTGCAACCTGGAGACAGATTTCAGTTGTATATATATATATCGAAAATCATGCATGTCAGGTTAATTGGTGTCTTTAAACTGACACTATGAGTGAGTGTGAGTGTGGATGGTTGTCGTGGTTTCTCAGTGTGGCCCGGTGACCAGGATGTACTATCGGGCTAATATCAGCTGGGATAGGCTCCAGCTCTAAATTGGATTAAGCGGACATAGATTAAATGGTGGGTGGAAATATATATATATATCTTTTAAATAACTGAAATTAAATGAAAATGCCTCATGTTGTTCTTTTGTTTTGTAATTTGTCTTTTTATTTCCACATTTATCATTCTATTTCAGCAAATATTTCCTAATTTATTTTCTTATTCATTATATATATATATATGTTTGTAGTACTTTTATCAATCCATAAAACATTTCTAATATACCAAAGTATTTCAGAGTCAAATGTGACGTCTCTCTGACAGCTAAAGCTTGGCTGCAACTAGATCATACAATGATCAACAATGATCTTTTAAATGAAAGTTTAACATGAATATTCAACCTGGAGACAGTTTACAAATCTTTTCTACAACATTAAGATACAAGATGGAGCTGAACATATAAAAAATATGCTTTTCAAAATGTGCTCAGTTGTTGGCGCTTTGTGTGCAATGGTAGTATGCAATCATCAAGTTGCTTTCTGTGATTGTGATTGAGTGTATGTTGTTCTCATTCTAGCAGCATGTTAAAGTCTGGATAAAGAACATGCTGAGGTTTACATGAAAATCCATAATATACGTTATATATATATATATATATATATGTCTGCCCTTAACACTTTAATGTTCTAAATGAGTTTACAATAATGCATTAGGCCCTGAGTAGTCAACCATGGGATCAAACGCTGTATCAAACCATTGGTTCGCTAACTTTTCTGTCTTTTTACAGAAATCAGTCTTCCCTCACGCCAGAATTTGCCAAACTTGGGCAGCCTAAAATTTCTGTAGTAAATTGAGAATTGGATTAATTTTGTGAAAGTAGTGTTGATTTGTGGGGGCTGCACGTTGGCTCACAAAATCATATTTGTGCTTGATGGATTCAAGGGGCCCAGTTAACTCTACGTATGTTCACTTACAAAAGATGTAGACATTTTGTCAGGAATCAGTGTCACATCACAGATGTGTGAGTCCACACTACTGACCTAGTGAGAAAACTGTAGTTATTATGGTAAATTATCAGCCCAGACTTGAGGATCAACACCTGCTTCATTTTACACATGTGGGATTAATGGATGCACCGCCTGAAAACCTTAATGATATTCTCCTTCCCTTGCTGGACATGCTCATTATAACCAATTTGACAATGTCTTTTATTTATAACTTTTTATAACTTTTTATAACCACAGCTAAATTGTGACCAAAATATTCTTATGTCTAAGGGGTGTGACTGATTATATATATATATATATATATATATATATATTATGGCATGCCGTTCAGGAAATTAATCTTTGAATATATGGAATGAAACTCTGAATATATTGAATGAAACTCTGAATATATGGAATGAACCTTGAATATATTGAATGAAACTCTGAATATATTGAATGAACCTTGAATATATTGAATGAAACTCTGAATATATGGAATGAAACTCTGAATATATTGAATGAAACTCTGAATATATTGAATGAACCTTGAATATATTGAATGAAACTCTGAATATATTGAATGAACCTTGAATATATGGAATGAACCTTTGAATATATTGAATGAAACTCTGAATATATTGAATGAAACTTGACTGACGTCAGACTTCACGGAAGTGCCTGCAGCCATCTTGTCTAAGGTGTGGATACTGTGGCGAAAAGCGAATGACAATTAGTCAGTCCGCTCGGAATTTTGTAGGATGAATATTAAAGTATGAGGACATCATTAACACACTGGCGAATGCATGTACGGGCCAAAATCCTCCCGATAACCCTGCCCGTTCTTCTAACGAAGAAGTCGTGGCAGACTTACGACAACAGGCCAGGCAGCTGTTTATCAGGCCAACCTCAGCATGCCTTCAACCTCTCAGGAGTGCCCCAAAACGGCAATGCAGGCTATATATTGTTTAGATACAATAAGAATCACCCACATTCATAGACCAATGTAGGCTGAATATTTAGTTTAGTATTGAACGTATTTCATGATCCGCGACACAGCTTTGTTCACGTTACTCACAGCAGATTGCGGACAGACAAATGCATCGTGCCCAAAGTGGACATTGTGTCACGGATCATCATATACGTTCATTATTTAACTAAATATTCAGCCTGCATTGCCGTTTTGGGGCACTCCTGAGAGGTTGAAGGCATGCTGAGGTTGGCCTGATAAACAGCTGCCTGGCCTGTTGTCGTAAGTCTGCCACGACTTCTTCGTTAGAAGAACGGGCAGGGTTATCGGGAGAATTTTAGCCCGTACATGCATTCGCCAGTGTGTTAATGATGTCCTCATACTTTAATATTCATCCTACAAAATTCCGAGCGGACTGACTAATTGTCATTCGCTTTTCGCCACAGTATCCACACCTTAGACAAGATGGCTGCAGGCACTTCCGTGAAGTCTGAGTCAAGTTTCATTCAATATATTCAGAGTTTCATTCCATATATTCAAGGTTCATTCCATATATTCAGAGTTTCATTCCATATATTCAAGGTTCATTCCATATATTCAAGGTTCATTCAATATATTCAAAGTTTCATTCAATATATTCAGAGTTTCATTCAATATATTCAAGGTTCATTCAATATATTCAGAGTTTCATTCAATATATTCAGAGTTTCATTCCATATATTCAAGGTTCATTCAATATATTCAGAGTTTCATTCAATATATTCAAAGTTTCATTCAATATATTAAGAGTTTCATTCAATATATTCAAAGATTAATTTCCTGAACGGCATGCCATAATATATATATATATATATATATATATATATATATATATATAAGCAATTTGATTTGATTAAACTGAACCACAGTTTACCACACACTAGTGTGGTTCAGGTAACTTCTGAGTTTGTCAGTGAGTGTTCTCAGCAGGCACGCCCTTAGCAGCTAAGAGCAAAAACACTGCTCATTCCTTTGAATTTTTTAAACCCAATTTTATATACCTAGAGTGGCTCATAATAAAATGTACTATGTTTTGACAAACCTGTGATGCTTTGGATTTATCACTTTAAGTGCGTCTGTCTGAGAGAAAGGAAATTATTCATATGCCAATTATATACGTGGTCTTGAGAAATAAAATACAGTAATTAAATGTCATAATCTTGTGCATTGTAACAATTAATGACCAAAATTAGAAATTTACACAAATCTTAATTAATCTATTGAAACATACTTTATGCTGTAATTTCTCAATTTTGATATTTAAAATGTAAACATTTCAGTTTTTGGAGTGTAAATGAATCAGTGATAAACGTTAAATATAGACCCACACCATAAAATGTCTTTCAGTGAGGCTGTGAATTTTGTCATGTATTAGCCATTTAGTCAGACTCATTGGTACAAATACATCTTCATTTATTTCACATACATTTTTTTTACTTTTACTGTTGAAGTTTACACAATCTAAATGATTCAACAACAAAATGGAGAACTACCACAACAAAGTCCAAATTTCCTACAGGGGAAAATGATGCAAATGTCACTTTAGTAAAATTGACACATGTAGTTTGCCAACTAGCAAAAATACAGTTAAAGGAATAGAAAGAGACAAAAATAGGACAGAAAGGTGGCTCACATAGGTACTTTGACCAATGCTGGGTCACGGTCTTGATGATCCAAGTGTAATGTTAGTTCCTGAACAGTGTTGAAGGACTGATTTTTTTTTTTTTTGTAAAATTCTTAGTATTTTTGATAAATTAAACCATTTTTTTTCATTTGTAAATTTTAGTATATTTAGTATATATTAGTAAATAATATATACTCATTATTATCCATGTGTCAATTGAGGGAATAAGGACAGATAATCAGCCATAAAAGCCCTTCCTGGATCAATGGAAACTTGAAAAATGTTCTTGTTTAACATGTGGGGTTATATCAGTTTTGGCTGATGCATCCCATGAATATTGCTATGAATAGTTCTCTTGAATGGATATGTACATACATGTACATAATGAAGCATTAGGTACACATAGTACTGAACAAAACAAAAAAAAATGGTCTGTTTCATTGATTTGTTCAGTGAATAAGCATGGCGCAAGACTAAACAAAGTAGGTTAATAGCTTAGATACAAATTTGTACTGTACATGGTTCAGCTGAGTCTGTAGAGTCAACCCAAAACCGAGGGCTTCTTTTTGGGCATAGAAATTTCAAAAAGATGTTACATGACATCTTTTCCCTCCAGGTCCCAATGGCAACAACAGTTTCCAGTCCTCATCCATGAAGTTGCCAACTGGCAAATGATAAAAGTTCTGCTCTGCTCCTCATATTTGAAACACAACATCCAAGCATTATGGTAAGATCCACTGGCTTAAGGCGTCATTTCGTTATGACGCCCTAAAGATTTACGTGACCACTCTCCCTGCAGAAGTTAAAAGTTCAGTTGTCCTATTTAAAAAAAAAAATACGTTGTACTTTGGACATTTCCACCATCCAGTCTTGGATCTCTTTCTATATATATTTATATATGTAAAAAACAATTCACATCATTTTCATGTTAAAACGACGAGGACCAGCTTGTCCCTCTGCTGAATCAACATTAGTGCCATTAGACTTTGACCTTGGCACATACTCAACATCTATGTTGTTTTTATGTTTTCCTTTTCCTCTGCTCCAAACAAAAAGGAGCAGGAAGCAAAATAAGACCACTCCCAAGAACGTGAAACAACCCATAGCTGTTGAAACTAATATAGTCTTAAGGTCCAAACCGAGGGTCACGTTGGTTGTCCCATTGGCAGTGGTATTGCTGGGATCTGTGTAGTACTGGGTCCTGTTAGCATACAGTGATCCCAGACTTTTCACTGCTAATGAAGTCATCAGGGTGTCATTCCCAGCAGTGTTGGAGGCAAGGCAAAGGTACACTCCACTGTCTTGCATCTCTGCTGACTTTATCTCCAGTGTGCCATTGTTGTGGACCATCACTCTTCCATGGCTCCTACTTGTTAGCACTCGTCGACGTGGGGACAACCAAGACACACTGGGCCTTGGTGTCCCATCAGCACTGCAGCGTAATATCGCCTGTTGGCCCTCATCTACTGTAATAGTTTGCGTTTTATTCTCACGAATTTTTGGCTTGGTGCATGTCACATAATAAGACAGAAGAGTCTCCTTAAACTCCTTAAAAGGTCGTCCACGAATGCCCTCAGGTGTGCTGCACTCTGGCTGGGATTCCCCAAAGAAGATGGAGTGCCTTTTCTGTAAGATCCACATGAGACGACAGTCACACACTAAGGGGTTGTTGTCAATCAGGAGAACCTCCAGAGCCTCGGGAGACTGAAAGACACCCTTCTCCAGTGTGTCCAGTCGGTTGTGAGAGACATTGAGAACCTTGAGACCCCGCAGGCCTTGGAAGGCATATGGTTCAATAGCGGTCAGTTGAGCTCCAACTAGATGCAACTCTCGAAGCCGAACCAGCTCCATCAGCATGCCACCTTCAATGTGCCTGATGCGGTTGTAAGATAGATTAAGGTGCGTCAGATAGGGCAAATGCTTAAGGGCTTGGTAGGGGAAAGAAGACAAGTTGGTGTTGGTTATAAACAGCGTTGTCAGGTTTAGGCCATGTAGAGTGTTAGCTGGGACATGGTCTAGTGAAGGCCAGTTATCAATTTCTAAATGACGCAGCCGGAAAAGCTTTTTGAATGAGTATGGATGCAAAGTGCTTATGCTAAGGTAACGCAGATGGAGACTAACTAGGTTGTGCAGGTGGGAAAGGGCCTCTGTGGGTACAACTGTAAGGTTGCATCTTTCCAAGGTTAGTATTTCCAGGCTTATAAGTCCACTGAATGCACGATGAGAAATATAAACCAGATCATTGTCACCCACTTCCAAAAATTTAAGATTATGCAAGTCCTGGAACATATAATCCAGGAGGATGACAATCTTGTTGTCACTTATATCCAGTCGGGTAAGATTTGTTAGGGCTGTGAAGACACCCAGAGGGATGAGTTTGATACGATTGCTCTTAAGACTGAGTGAGTGCATGTTAAACAGGGCGTTAAAAGCTCCAGGCTCAACATAGCTGATAAGATTTCCACTGAGGTCAAGTTCCTCAAGCCCCGGAAAGGCAACAAAGTCATCAGGGTTGATCATTGTCATCTTATTCTTACTCAGGTCAAGGATCCTGGTCTCAGTAGGGATGCCATCTGGGATGGTGGGCATGCGCTTGCGGTGACAGACAACTGCCTTAGTCTGTGCTGAACACTCACAGCGTGAGGGACATCCCAAGGTAGAACTCACAAAGACAGCCACAAGGGCCAGTCCCAGGAAAGGCTGCCAGCATGAGATGACCGTGTGCAGCATGACTTTGCTCATACAGTCCACCATTATGTCAAGGCTCTGCAAAAAATACAAAGAACAAAGACAGAAAGAAAGAGCTTAGTTAGGGATTCAGTATTCTTGTGGTAGCTGTATACCTGCAAAAAAAAAAATCATATTGTAAATAATATGAAAGGACTCAGTCAGCTATGGAGAACAATGGCCAACGGTGGATGTAGTACTGTTTGATAACAGATCGAATAAGGCCTATAGTCAATACAAACATTGAATTTTTGCTCTCCAGTCCCCAACTGGTAATTTATTCATATAAAGGCCAAATCGAACAACTGGGGCCCATTCCAAAATGTTTTCCAAGTGAATTACGCTAAAAAACTTTCTGATTCTGCATTTTTTCCACTAGCACGCAAATCTTTCTGTCTTTGCTTTCCTTTCTTTCATGAGATACTCATCAGGACCCAACTATGCTGGCTTAAAAAACATCCTTGGTAATCAAAGTCAGTTATTCTGGTTTTCATCAACATAAGATATACTTTGAGAAAAAATGTTTGACAACTTTTTGTTGCCCAGTAAAATAGCTCTGAAAGTGTTAAGAGTTAATCTAAGTAAAGTATCATATGTTTTTTTCTTGCATATATTTGGCTTGTTTCTTTACAAACTTTCTCTTTCTCTCTTACTTGCAAATGATGACATTTTGTTGGGGGAAAAAAACGCAAATTACAAAAGCCATGGAAAAAAAAACCAAGCATTGTCACAAAAGCAGCAAAAGCAAATACAGCAATGCATTGTTTGAAAAATTCTAAATCAAATTTAGACAAAAACTCTGAATCAAACATAGACACATCCTAAATAAACAATAGTTATGTAGCCTCTGGAAAGAAAAATTATTAATCAAAATCATCTGAAAAATTTCTGACTGCTATTTTTTTTACCCATAGGTCAACTCATATACATGAACTTAATATTGCACAAAAAGTGCATTAAGTAGATGATATGAAGTGATGAAATCCTTATATCCACAACTGTCCCTGCTTCATTTGGTGTGTCATGAGCTTTGTTAATTTAAACAATGACAGGAATAACCTCAACAGATTGTGATGCAAAGAGTTTTTTGACGACACACCCACTATTTAGAACGCAAAATGTAAGGAAAAACATCCAAGCACTTAATGTCAGAGGCACAATCCATTACCTCAAATTTTTGGGAGGTGCACGTCAGGCTACGGCGGAGGGGTAATCGTGCAGGACCATAAACTACAACTTATTCAGTGAATGGGGATCTACGAATATACTAATTTGACCCAATCCACATTTCTACTGGCCAGCAGGTGACTCTGGCTCTCCCTGTCATTGCTATGCAATGACCAATGCTAATATTAGGGGTGATTCAGACAGGTTTTTTGTATGCATTTATGAACCTTGTGTTTTATTGTAAAGGACATTTAGTTTACATGTAATAAAATTTGCTAAATGGGTAAATTTGCCATTTTCAGCAGTAATTGTTTGTCACTGGTCTCAGATTTTGTTTACTTTTGTCTATATTCATGGCACTGATGTGTATGATTTATTTCCCTTGTTTGTCATAAAGCTTAATTCAGGGCATTACTTTTTGCATGTTTTGAAAAAGTTTGAATTTCTCACACTAAATGTAGCATATATCAAATTTAGAAAATATAACCTAAATGAAACCTATGATCCACCATGTCCATATAACAAAGTTTCCTCACATTTCTTGTGCTGAAGCTTTTTAAAAATTTCTAGTCTTGACAATAATTGTGTGCAAACAGTAAACACAAGTTACTTGGGTGTGTATGTGAAAAAAGAGCCTGTTATTGATTTTAACGACCAGTGTAAGAACTGCTGGTATATGCTCATGAACTTGAGATTCACCCTGACAGGTGCCAAGTGCAGAATGACTACTCTACAGGTGGAAGGAGACACACAAAGAGGGGGGATTTATGTTTGTTCACATAAGGCAGTGGAAAAGAAGTTATTTGCACTTTGATAGCGTGTTAGTACCTGTTTTCCACAGCTGCTTTATATTATTTGAAAAGATTGCCTATTCATTAAATACCCACAGCCAATTGAATCCAAATGGACACATGATGATAAATCAGCATACAAACCACAAAATACTTAGAGCTCCACATGTCTCAAAAATCTCCATCTTGTTTGTGCTCATGATGTGCCCTCATCTAACATATGTAAATTCTTGCAAGTGTGTTCATCAATTCAAGATTTCCCTTTCACCCTCTGTAAATAAAAAAGTTGCACTTTCGCCATCTCAGCCTTAAGCTAACAACCAGATGGATTGTATACAATAGATCTGCACAAATGATACACACAAACATGAAGCTCTTTGGACCCTTTAGTGAAAATTGAACCCTCTAAATGTTTTTTTATCAGCCCACTTTCATGTAATTCTTTATTTCCTGGTGCGTTTTTATTTAACTTTAGACATCACATTTATTTGGTTACCTTTCTGCATGAAGTAGCAGAAAACTTGAAGAAAATGATTTGCTCTGGTTTATTCTGGTTTATCACCCCGCTAGGAGAACAAAACAAGTTTGAACGTTTGGAAATGTCTCTATGGAGAGTCTATGGAGACTCACGTTGTAGTACAGAGACAAGTTCATGCTAACTCTTTTATTTTATTCAAACTTTTGAAATAAACACCACTAGACAGAAATGTATGTTTTTAGCTAACACGGCCAGATAGACAATGCTATCTAAAACATTTCAGCAACATGGACTATTAATATGAAATTCTGAATAGCCTAGCTATTCTATAAAACATCAAAAATGTTGCACAAAAAATATTCTTAACCAAATATTTTTATATATGTCATCCATATTTCCAAGCCTAAAGGTAAGTTGTCTCGGTGATTTGTGGTAATACATTTTTCTTTCTTCTTTTTACATTTTAGAAGTTTGAAAAAAGATCACCGTGAGTTCTCTCTGAATCTGTTGGTACAGGCAATTGAACAATAGATTTTCCCATTTTAGATTTCCTATCATGCATGTCAGTCTGTGGTCTTGGAGTTCAGTTTTTCATTCACCTTCGGATAGGAGAGGAGATGGGATAAATTTAAAAATAGAACAAAAACAATCATGTACATTTTTACGTACACCTCTCTGTAGAGCAGATTTTATGCATGATTGTGTTTTTTTTCAGATTCTTCTCACATAATAACCACCTTATGATTACCACCATATGATTCAATGGTTCACTAAGAGGGATTCTAATCAGGATAGAGATTGGATTTCTTTTCAACAGAGTGTAATCAGAATAAGTGTGAGCTTGTGATGTGACCCTCTCACCTGTTCACTTCTGAATGAGAGCACCATAATGCAAGTGCATAATTAATTGCACCCACTGAAGTGTGTCCTGTGTGTAAGAGCAGCTGCATTAAAATAGGTAGATGCCCAGGGCAACATCTTAAAATGTAAGTTTAACAACATTTAATTTTGGAACCTTTTAGAAATAAGTGATTGAGAGCTAATTACTGCTTAGACACAGAGAAATATCAATTTCTTGTCGAAGAGAAGTTGTTTTTCACAGTTAAAATCATAAGCAAGTATAAGTACATTAAGTACAGATAACTGTTACTATGTAGTCAGTGGAACACTTTGTCAGAGTTTCATAGAGAATAATATATATTTTGTTACATAATAGATTAATAAAATTGCTCTTATGAAAGGGATACTGACAATTTTAACAATCCTCTAACAAACCTCTGATATCTAAAAAAACTGGATCTGAATAGACAACAGTACTTGCAGACACAAAAAAATCTGTCCAAGAACTCGGTTTAAAGGAGCACTGCATAATCTTTATTTTATCGTATGTTTTTTTTTTCATTTAAGATAATAAAAATCCAGTGACAGAAATCTAGCAATAAACTGTGAGACAAGACGACATAGTAAAGATGTTCCTTTAAAGTGGCCCCTGACCCACATTAGTATGGGGTTGGATCCTGAGAGGGAGGAAACAATAGCTAATGGTGTCTGACACCCCTTTAATGTGAATAACCACTTTGTTGTGGTGCTAAGGTCACCTGTTTTTCACAGTTAAAATCATAAGCAAGTATAAGTACATTAAGTACAGATAACTGTTACTATGTAGTCAGTGGAACACTTTGTCAGAGTTTCATAGAGAATAATATATATTTTGTTACATAATAGATTAATAAAATTGCTCTTATGAAAGGGATACTGACAATTTTAACAATCCTCTAACAAACCTCTGATATCTAAAAAAACTGGATCTGAATAGACAACAGTACTTGCAGACACAAAAAAATCTGTCCAAGAACTCGGTTTAAAGGAGCACTGCATAATCTTTATTTTATCGTATGTTTTTTTTTTCATTTAAGATAATAAAAATCCAGTGACAGAAATCTAGCAATAAACTGTGAGACAAGACGACATAGTAAAGATGTTCCTTTAAAGTGGCCCCTGACCCACATTAGTATGGGGTTGGATCCTGAGAGGGAGGAAACAATAGCTAATGGTGTCTGACACCCCTTTAATGTGAATAACCACTTTGTTGTGGTGCTAAGGTCACCTGCGTAATGTCATCATGGTAAGCATTTGCACTCAGTTGGTCAGACGTGAAGTTCCAACAGGTGCAATATGTTTGACCATAGATTATTCAAGATTAATTTTGCTGCAAAGGGAAATTTATGTGAACATACAGTTTTAATTCCAAACATATCTTTTCATCCAGTACTGCCTTTTCCATTGTCAGCTGCAGATTCATTCACTAAATAAAAGCTTCCTCTCTACATCCTTTGTCAGACTAAAGCCTCATGTAGCTCTGACCCCTTGACTTGGTGTCCAGATAAGTGCACACTGTGGAGAGGTCTATGAAAAATAAATCTAAAAGCATGAGTGTTGCTTTATACAGGGGGTTAGATACAGTTAGTTGATATATTTCATACTATTGTCAAATATCTGTCTTTGCGCACCCTTGCTGGCATTCATTTTCCTTTTTTTCCCTTAAGTTTAAAATATATATATATATATATATATATATATATATATATATATTCAGTCTATGTAACCTTGTAGTATATCCACACAGGTATCATAACTCAAATGAGTTTTGATTATATCAAATAATAATAATGATGCGTAACCAACAAAAGTGAGCCAGTACGACTTCTTGAATTTCAATAAAACTGTCAGGTAAAACATAGCAGAAACAAGTTTTTAAGATAATTATTATTTATTCACCTATAAAGGATTTTGATGGTAGCTGAAAGATAATAAATTATGTTGTTTCTTCAAACAAAAAGCTGAATAAAAAGGAACTAATATCTCAATCTGAAAGTTGAGGAGTTTGTTTAATTACTATGTTCAAAATATTATATATATATATTCATATATATTCAAAATGAAATCTGGTCATTTATATTTATTAATTAATCAATTCTCTTCAATAGGAAAGAAAAGAAAATGAAGACCTCAAGTTTATTGAGTCTGGTGTGCTTTTTAATTAATTACTGCAAAACAACAAAAGTTAATGTAAGTGTAGTGATACAGATGCAGCATCTTCAGACTAAACGTGCTTCTGAGCAAAACCTTTCTGGTCCAGCAGGCAGAAAATTCACTGTAATTGATGTTGTTTTAATTGGAACCAACTTAGTCATGCAATCAAGGGTCAGTTTGCACATCAGTGTCTCTTCTTAAGTCTTGCTGAGTGGACACCCACTGGCCATGTTTGATCTCAAATTATTTACCAAATAATTATCCCCTCAGCTCCAATATGGAGTAAATATAATTAAGCAAAACGATAAATTAAGCCATTCAATGGTAAGACCGCGCTGTGGCAGAAGCTGGCTTGTTAGGTTGTAGCATGGTCCTGAAAATTTGTAAGAACATTTTGGGAAAAAAAAACAAAACAGTGAGCTGAATTTAGCATAGGCCCTACTCATACTCTTATGTAGACTTTTAAAAGTCATCTGTCTAAAATCTGAAATTGAATTTAGGCTTTAGAGGCATGAAAATTACTCACTTGTTGGTTTAACAAAAAACATAAAAATCCAAAGTTTGTACATTTTCTTCTTATTCACTTATAATGACATTCTGCTTCACTGGTTTATGTTGTAAACACTACATTCTGCTTACTCTTAGTATCTTTAGCTATAATCCTGTTAAACTGTTAGTTGTATACATAGTGCTTTGGCATTTTATCAGAGGAGTGAGTTTGCACACCATACAAGCTCACAAGGCACTTCTTATTTTGCCCAAGTAGTTTGAGGCTTTAAGATAACAACCTGGCCTCTGTGCAATCAACCAATAAAAAGCCACTTGTGAAACTGGCCTGCCTCTATCTCCTCTGGAAAGGTTTTCATGCTGTGTTTGATGTGTCCCCAGGCACTGATCATTGCACATAATGTAATTCCTCCTCACACAGAAAATCTTCTCTGTGTTTGTGGCGGATGTTGGGAGAGACAGTTGCTTTCTTTAACCACAAATTATCAACACTTCTTAAAAAGCATAATCAAAGCGTCACATTTTGATATTCTGCCGTGGAAGATTGATCCGGAGGGAGAGCTACTTTAGAAGGCAGGAAAAGGAGGAAAATTAACTCTGAGAGCGCATGCAAAGGCTGCAGAGGAACGGGGTTGTGTGAGGAATACAGCGATAATGAAAGCAGCATTATGTGTAATCATGCAGGGTATGAATTTGCTATATACTGGGTGCAGCAGTTTTATAGCAAGCTCTCTTCTGCACTAGCATCTGACATGGTTGTCCTCATGTCAGCAGTTCCAACTCTTTGCAGTATAATTGGTTATAATGAGAGACCGATATGAAAGAAGACTCATTCAGAAAAGCCAAACTCCACATGCATGCGATATTTCTAATTCACTGAAGAAAGAAAGAAAAACCATGTCAGCACTTTGATACATGCATATGTTCTGCATTCATTCATGTTTGTTAAGTCAAGAAAAGGGAAATTGTTTCTTTTTAAAAATGGCAGAGGGCATGCAAAATTATATTAGTTGCCAAGATGACAGCAAAATAACAGTACAGCCTCATATGGATCACTTTAAGGGAAATTTCTCAGATCATCTTTTTGTTTTATCAGTTCTTAAAGCTTATGGTAAGACTTCCCTGAAGGAAATATGTTATTAACATACAGGTTAGTTCACTGTCTGAGCTTACAATTATCCCACCTTTTCCAAAGAGCTTTGGTTGATAATCAAATGCGTCCATAATGAGTGGGAAGAGAGAAACGCTCTTTGGCTTATCCATTATTGAGAGGATCTTTCTACAAAGGGCAGCGGTGCTTTAAGGTGAGCTAACTAACATGCAAAGCGACACCGTAGTCTTCTAAAAAAACACTGTTACATACTGTGGAAATGGGTGGATAGGTAGGTATGTGTGTGTGTGGTGCTCTCTCTTTTCCAGGTCCCAGCTGCTTCTCGTTTTCTCAGTCTGCACCTGGGCATAATGAGTGATCAGCCCTAAAACTTTATAAAGTTGAGGGAGGATGGATTTTCTGCATGGGGGGGCAGGCAGAACACAGACCACAGACCACTGTGGCATTTGGTGTTGGAGGCTGACCCAGCTCCAGGTGTGGAGAAAGCCTTTTTGGTGTCTTCCTTGGTAGCAGTTTGGTGAGTTTGGGGAGCCTGGTGAAGTTTGCTGCCAGAAAAATGTCAGTTGATTCAGTCTTATGGATTTTTAATCCCTGCAGATGGCAGTGTAAAAAGTCTTCGAACCCCTGTTTTAAACTGTATCCTGTGTGGCAAACTGTAAAATTCATTAATACACTTCACTGCAGTAGCAACATGATCATAGTCACATGATTTAGAGTTTTGGGACCTTGAGCCCTTAACACTGAGGATCAACAGCCTAGGGGCGATAATAGGCTTGCACGCACAAATTAACCTTCTGCTTGGCTTGCAGAGCGAAGTCAAAGCTCAATTAATCTCTGTTAATTAGAGATAAACTTGGTAGACTGAGTCAGTTGCTTTTATTTTTAGTCTGATAACTCTTGGTTTGGGAGTGAGTCAAAATGAGCTTGTCAACAATCGGATCTCGAATCATCCCACAGGAAAAGCCTCTCAGAGATGAGAGTTAATCCGTGTTTAGTAGCTATTAAAATTCTAAACTTTAGAGACAAGAAGAAGCTTGAAAAAAAGGTTATAAATCTTAGTGATTAAATGTGGGAGGGAAAAAATATAAAAACACCACAGTAACAAAATGAGAGGGCTTAATTAGTTGAGGTGGGTGAGAGCACGGCGCTGTCTGGTCATTACATCTGAAAAATCTGGAAAAAAATAGTGAGTATGATGCAAGAAGTTTTTATTGTAGTTCATTATTCAAGATAAAAATCAGCCCAATCTCCAATTATAGTCCTAACACGTAAATGTTAATGCACCTTTATACTGATGATGAAGTGATGTTATTGTGCTTTATAATACCACTTTAGCAGGTCAGAACGCTCTCTAGCTTTCTTCATTTTCTCTTTAGACTTTCAGGACACACATTTAATCAACTGTTTACAGGAGCAAATAGTCTAACAGTGCAAAAATTGGCCAAATCATATCTTACAAAAATGGTTTATACCACATGCTGAACATCAATAAATAAATGATCAAACCAAAATAATCTGAAGGTGTATATGAAGAGGCGTACACTAACTGTCATGGACTATTACGATGATTTGGACTTAAAGATAGATATTTTTTATCAAAAATCATAGTTAATATTAAAACATTAAGTAATGGTTCAACAAGTTTTTGCCTTCAAATATGGTATATATTCTATATCCTTACATGTACCGCTATCCTTTGTAGCATGGAACACAGCCTATAAACATATATACATATAAAAATATATTGATATACCATTACAAGAAGCACAATAAAAGACCTCACAATGATTACTCTTTTTATATAATAAAAACCAATGACATCTTAGCAATAACTTAAGAGTGAAACGGCAACTTCTGTCCTATCCAGCATGTGTTCTGTCATGCAACTGCCTCATATAATATGTAACTCACTAAGCTACACTTACTATATTGAGTGAAAAAAAAATAATCAATAGTTGCACCAGAGACCACAAAATCCTGTCACACAAGCATGAGGCAAGTATTTTATTGACTAATTGTTCAAACATACTTCCAATGATGATCACTTGAGAAAAATATGGTGATGTTATATTGCAATGTGCAGCTTACACAACATATGATTCAGGATTGACATTTTTCTTCTCACATTTCAGACAACACTACAGCCATATGCCATGATGCCTGGAGGGATTTTCTTTTTTTCCACCTGCTGCCCCCACAGAGAGATTAGTCTGTAACAGCAATCCTGATGCTGTGAGGGATGCTGTTTCTTGCTCATAGGTACAACCAACAGTATATTATTTGCCAACAAAAAGACTTGAACCAAGGGGGCTGCAGGTGCAAACGACCTGCTCCTTAAATCGTGCCAGATTGCTGCCAGAAACAGTGAAAGAAGGGATAAGAGCCAAGTAAAAAATAAAAAAAGAAGCACCTTCAAAGTGTTTCTTTCATTTAAGGACATGAGCATAAACTTGCATAACCAGCATAGACTGACTAAAATTTTCATCACTAACCTTTTACATTCTCACCTATAGACCTACAGACCTGTTTTTTTTTGTTCATCCCAAAGTGTAGAGAGCATTTTTAAAAGGGTAAGCAGAACCTTGAGTGAACCTTTTTTCCTCGCCTGACTTCAAACTGAAAAGCCTCATGAGATAAATTGTGTGGACTGATTAAAATGCATCGGAAGCCACAGTTAACACATTGTGTGGGCTCCTGAGAGCCTTTATGTATTGGTTTCTTGGCCCCCACATCTCTCCCTAAACCCACCATGTCTGGACAGCCTACACCAGGTCTGAGTCAGTGTTTTATCTTTGCTGTGACTCAACATCATGGACAGTTAAAAGTGGTTGGCAAACCCCTTTACCCTGCCACCCACACATCTCATCCTGGCCAATACTTACATCTAAATGTTCAAATAAAAAACAAATATACTAAACAGCCTGTACAGCTTGAGACCAAAGGCTGAAAATGCAGCATGGTCAGAGAAACAATACAGCCATATCTGCAAACAGCCATAATAAAGGAAGACATGTATGCTGACTCTGTAAATGCCTGTAGCTCAGAAAACAACAAATGGTATGAATATGCAGCATAATGAAAGCCTCATATTTCCCATTGACAGTGCTGTGTACACCAAGCACAGTGCTGAGAGGATGTTTTTTAGGCAATGAAACACTGCAAACACAATGATAAAAATGTCTCCATATTCATTAAAGTGTGAAGCTTTACAATTTCATCAAAGCAGCTATTATTTGTCCTTACTGTACAGTTTAGCTCAGGCTGTTTTCAGCTATCTATGAGGAACCACAGAGCAAATACTTTATTACCAAAACAGATGAAGAAATATAGGGATTCAATTTTAGCCACTTTTCTAAAGGATGGACATAATTTGTGATGAAATTGCAGCTTAAAGGAAAAAAATATAAATATTCATTTGCTCCATAGAATTCAATAGATTAAGCAGAGAATGATGTGTGGATACCTTTAAGTTGTCATTCTCCGTTTTAAATTCAAATTGGATCCACAGTTCTTTCCATTATTGATTTCATTCTCTCATGTTACTCTGTCTCTTCCGCTTTGTCTTAAGCTTAAAGCTCATTAAGAGTTATGACCTCTGACACTGCAGCTGTGCTACCAAACCCTGTTCAATAGCAAGCTTGTAGTACCTTAAAGAAGCAACATAGGTTTACAATTGTTTTTTTTTTTCAATTAAGTCTTAGTTTTCCACTTGAGATGCACTTCCAAACACAAATTATTTTTTCATAAACTCTAAACTGGTATTCTAAACATTCATTTCAGTGAGTAAAACATACAGCTGGTAGCAACTGATTTTGTCCCAAAATGATGGCCAGCTTATGTTTGACTGGAATGTTTCAATTGATATGGGATGTTATGGCACCTCATGCTGTTCACTTTCACTTCAAATACTGTGGGGAAGGTTTCCTGAAGCTCTCATTATGCTTAGAATATCATGAAATTGTTTGTCACTATATATCCCCTACATTTTATGTCTTTGTTTTTGTTTTTTCTGAAGAGCTAAAAAGAATCCAAAGAAGGATTCAAGTGTCCTTCAGCAGTAAATGGTGCGACATTAATGAATTAATAATTTTGTGAAGTTATTTAGGGCTGGTAAAATGATCATACCATCGCCCAATCTCATATATAATTAAAGCTAGCTCATCCAGTGTAACTCAAAACTGTTCACATTTACTTGCATCTATCATTATACTTTGCTTACCTGTAACAGTTTCAGACATATGATGATTAATGGATCAACATGTTTTGCCACTGATCAGCTTGTTTCCTATTATTTTGTTCATTGATAATAAATATCTATCAAATGCTTCAAAATAGCCTCTCAAAAAACAGATATGCCTTTATACACGGAAAATGGGATCTACATTATTAATGACTTATAATGCAGCTGTTGATCTATTGGAGAATACATCATTTAGTGTCATGATTTAAGACAGTTTAAGGAGTTTTAATGCAAATCCCTGATCATTTTGTTGCTTCAGCATGTCAGATAAGACCAGATAAGATGATTTTCGGCATTTTTGTTTGATATAGTTGTCAATTAAATACATTTGGGTTGTTGGTTTTGACAAAGAACACGGAGAAAAAAACAAGATATCTGGTATTTGAAATTCTTTGAATATTTCAAAGAACTGATAAAAATAAGAAAGTACCACCCCTGACAAAGAAAATACAATAACATATTGGATACAAGATTAATAGTTTAAAAACAAACAGTGGTTCTGTTTTAAGAGCATTTAGGTCTGTTTTTTAACTCAAAAACCTTACTTCATGCAAAGTCATGCCCAGTGTTGCTGCTCCAGATTTTTGTACTTTTGAATGTCATGTGTGTTTTAGACTGAGGATGATAACACTTTCATACTTGTTACGTCCCCGCCGTCAGCACCATTTGCTGTGATTGAGATACTACGTACTGTGACAGTATTATACTCCTCCCTGTACTGTCATGATACTAACCATTTGGCATATTATGTTAACAGCATAAAACGACATAGCAAAAATGCATATAAATCACATGTGAAAGTAGCCAAAGTAGTGTGCAATTTACGTGTATTGAGAAACTGTTGTTCTGAACATTCAAAATGCAGTAAATGAGGAATATTTTAATATAAAATGAATAAAATCCCAAAACACTCATAGGCAGACCTTACTGTTTTAAAGTTGATGAGGTGCTTTTCCCTTGATACAAATTTACACTTATGCTACAAGAAGTGACATACATTGTGTTTTATGTAAGACACAAATGATGTAGTCTGTTCTCTTGAAAGTACAGTTGTGACTGACATATTGATGTTGTAAGAGTGTAATTTCACCTCAAGAAGCTAGTTAAACTTGAGAAACAAACATTCCTCATCTCTATTTAGTTGTATGATTAATTATCCCACTATGACACTTTCCCATCTCGTGTTTATGAATAACTCATGTGGAAAATCCCCCGGTGGTCTCAGTGTATCATTCACAAGCTTCTCATTTGGAACAATGTTTGGAAAGCAAGGGGTGGGAGTAAATGAAATGGAAATAAGAGAGAGAGAAAAATAGAGATAGTTCAATGTGAATATGGTGTCAGAGCCACTTGTCAAATCCAAAAGCCACAGGCCGCATTCAGTCAAACACGCATGAGTAGGTACATGTTTGCATTGCCAGTGGCTTCTTAGGTAATGTCACAGCTTGAACAGTGTCATCTCATGAACAGACAGCAAAACAGGGTTGCTGGAATTTAACCAACATATACACGTTCATGTTTGATTATACTGCTTGCTCTGTTGTAGCAACTTTGGAAATATCCAAGTTGGAGAATTATGAAAAAGTGCAGTACTGTCAAAAAAAACAAAAAAAACAATCAGCCATATTGAATTACGTTTGTCAGTAAACCTGGTGTTTGATAGGAATAAATTCCTTCAGGTGGCTCACATTATCAAGGTAAAATAAAACAGGTTCTGCTCTGTTTGCCTCCTTGGGTGTTGGGTGAATGAGGCCGATTAAAGGCCTTTCCACAAATTATTTGAAATACATTCAGTCTTTTGGAGTTTTGTGATGGGAGCTGTCAAAGCAAATACATGCTCTACAACAATATTTAAATACAAAATAAACCAAGCATTTTGTCATCAGTAAAAAGAATAATGATAAGTAAAATTAGGTTGACTAAGAAAGGTCTAAGTTTTGAAATAACTAAACAACAAAAAAACTGCTTTTTTTGTATTCTAAAACAAGGTCTCCTCAGTAGTGGGAGTTGATCTTATAGTGAGTACAACTTTTGCTCCTATTTTCACCAAATATCAAAAACGTAATCTAAAATAACCTCTACTTTCTATCAATCTTTCCCTTCTATTAATTTTATTATGTTTCATGTCTCCTTGAAGTTGCTCTCTTTGTGAAGTTGGAGCAGAGAAAAAGCATTTGGATCCACCCAGGGACTGCATAGCTCTCTACACTGCAACAGTTTAGCTAACAATAGCCCTGGGTGATTAGTTTAAGCACTGGGAGACAGTTTGGTGAGGGAAGCTAATATTTTAACAGTGGACCTGCCAAGGCAGTGTGTTCAAGGTAACTTCAGTATGCAAAATGCTTGATGTGTACTTCTACCTCAGTTTAGACATGGACACTTGCTAAATTTCAATCAAACAGAGAGGAAAGCTGCAGACTTTTCCGCTTTGGTTACAGACATGACTTGAATGAAATGTGGTCAGAATAAAAAGTAGCTATGACCTGATTCAAGATCAAACAGTTCAGTAGTAAGTTTCAGATGGCAAAAATTAATTCAATACAGCTCTAATACAGCTACAAATGTTACTACCATTGACACAGATGGAAATAGCTTGCCTGCTATAAGAAAGACCTTTGTGATGTATATATAATCCCTTTTGTGAAATAGCACCAAAAATAACATGTACTTCATTGCTCAATTGTCATAGAGTACATCTCAAGAAATGTTAGTTTCTGTAAGAGCCTGTACACCATACAGTAAAAGCAAAATAAAAAGGGAGGCCAATAAAATTCAACAACATCAGAAACTGGAACAAGCATTTTGGTGTTTAGTCTTAAAGACTTACATTTGTCTTCCAAGTGTTTTTATTCAAGCTCAATGTTTAATTTTTAGCTTTTATTTATCATTTCAGTAAGTATAGCTAGTCAGGTTAGTCTTATAATTATATTGAAGTGTTCATATAAATGAAAGTTTCTTTTTGTCATTGTTGTTTTAATTGTGTAGTGCACAATTAATTACTGTTGAAATTCCTCGAACAAGTTGGAATTCCAATCGCAAATTAGAATTTTGACCATCTAATCTAAAGCCTAATATAGCTTCAAACGACTTTTTAGGGGATGTTTTGCTCTCAAAGTTAATCTGAAGCTATAACAGAGAGTAAATAAACCAAAGTGGGTACCTGACAGAGAATGCAGCCTCCTGTATAGAAAATCCAAATTTTAACCTCAACCTTAACATTCCTCTGCTGGGTATTATACACTCGTATACATATCTTAAGAAAAAAATAAAGACACGTCTGCCTGAGCACGATGTTTCACAGTGTGGGACAGCTACGGTTTGCACTGAGCAGTAGACTCGTGCACTTTGTACCAATCTCATGCTCTCATTCCAGACACATTTTCTCACACAGTCAAAAATGACATTATTTCCATTAAGTTTTAAAACTTTCATCCTTAATCTCATTTTGGTTTTCTATTCTAAAACTTCAACCTTAACCTAAATCAGGAAACACTTGATGTTTCCAGAATATTCAATTGTCATATAATAAAATATTTTAGGAAAGATGTGTTTTCAACAACTATTAGGTATTCGCCTACAGTTCTAGTGTATCTTGAGATGTGTTTCTCGTATCTTTAGAGGCTGAAAAATAGAAGGTTTTAGTAGATAGTTTGAAGTGTCCCAGGAGATCCATTAGTCTTAGAAGGCTTTTTTAAATCAAGGCCCTAAGTCATAAAACAGAAGCACAAACTTCAGCACACACATTAGCTATGTATAGCTAAGTGGAGCAGCAGACCAGGCCCCCTTGGATCTTGCTGGAGAGGGAGATTTGGGAGTTCTGAGGGCAAGCAGTGGAGCTGGAAGGTAAGGCTAATTTGCATATTTACAGATCCACAAATACTAGCCATCTATCCATTTTCTATACCTGCTTAAGCCGACGGTTGGGTCTTGGGGGAGCTGGAGCCTATGCCAGTGGTCATCAGCCAAAAAGCGGGGTACACCCTGAACAGGTCGCCAGTTCATCACAGGGCCACACAGAGACAAACGAGACAAAAAACCACACTCACTCCTAAGGACAATTTTAGAGACACCAATTAACCTAACATGCATGTTTTTGGACAGAGGGAGGAAGACAGAGTACCCAGAGAGAACTCACGCATACAGGGGGAGAACATACAAACTCCACAAAGAAAGGTCCCAGCCGGGAGTTGAACCTGGAACCCTGGAACGGTGCTAAATAAGTCAAATGTGTAGTTATATCCAAGCAATTGTAAATGATTAAATTATCATTTTCCTTTAAAAATCTTTAAATACATAATTCAATTAACCATATAAGTTGAAATAGTTTCAATGAATGCCTGGAAAATTTTTTATTTTTTTTATTATGCTGCCAAAATGTCTTTGAGGAACTTTGGAAGGACCAAACCCTGAAGACATAATGATAGTGATTGTTTAAATCTTCCCATTGCCTTTATATGAGCTTTTGTTAGGGGTGGCTACAGTTGTAGTTGGAGGTAGAATGATTGTCTCTCTATTAGAGGGATGCTGGTTCGATCCCCAACTCCCCTGTTTCACATGTCAAAGTATCTTTTTACAAGAAACTGAACACCACGTTGTCTTCAAAAAATGTGTTTCCTCGTGTAAGTCACCTTGAATAAATAAATCTGTTACATGAATCTGATGTAATATAACTATGAAACACATCTTATTCAGTTATGACCAAATATAAAAGGAGATTTACCATCTGATCTCCCATCAGATGGCAAATCTCCTTGACTGTACTGCATTTTGAACATTCAATCAACAAGAAATGAGACGAGAAAAGCGTCAGCCAGAGTGGTCAGACTATAGGATCAGCCAGTGTAAATATCTTATTCTCATATCTGTTTATGAATATCAAGAAAATGTGATTAAAAATGACAAAACACTCGAGGATTAAATGTTGATGTAGAATAAAAAAGGAAACATATGTTGCAAAAGGACCATCCAACATTTATCAAAAAGCAAGGTTGTGATCATTTGAAGTCTAGCTTTGCCAGAAAGACAGTTTCAGATTTTTCCCTAAATGACTATTTCTACAATAGATGCTATGAGTAGTTGTCACCTCACAACCACTTCCTTCCTGTTAAAGTTTGTTGCCACCTGGAGAACAGGGGCGGGTTTCATCAAAGGTCTGTTTGCTGAAGATAAGCTGAAGCCAAGCTGAAGCCAGCTCCACTGCAG
Source organism: Leuresthes tenuis (assembly GCF_036924035.1). Classification (NCBI taxonomy): domain Eukaryota; kingdom Metazoa; phylum Chordata; class Actinopteri; order Atheriniformes; family Atherinopsidae; genus Leuresthes; species Leuresthes tenuis. The sequence goes on along the minus strand of NW_027325365.1, from coordinate 8,279,896 downwards.
AAAGACCCTTTTGCAGAGAAATCATTAACAAGGCCATTTCTTGTGGCACTTCAGTGATTTCTTCCATCATTTTCAGCATCCTGAACACTGATGGTGTCTGGTTAGCTTAATGACTTTCCTGACTTTTCACAGGTAAGTGATTGAGAAGGGCCGTGATAATCTTTTAAGAAGGTTGAAAAGTAATTCTGAGAGGAGGGGGTGGCAAATAATGTTTTATTATGGAAGCAGATTAAAATAATCTTTGGATTTATTAGTTATTCTATGGACTACCCAACAAAAAAATATTACACTACTTTCATAACACTTGCAATATTAAGGAGGCACTTTTTCAGCCTGTAAATTACTGTCCATATTAGATACTCCAAACAACAACAACAAAAAACATTTATCATCCATAATTCTAATTCCTATTCAGGTTTTTCAGCCATTTAATTTCTTTGTGGTTTGATGCATACCTATATACATAAAAACTAAATGACTCTAAAGGATTCTTAGTCCCGAGCTTATCTTTTACAGCAGCTGTTTTTTAAGGCACCTTTTAGCCTTTGTCTGGCTAACCTGGTGTGAATCTCACAGTCCATCTGTTGGTGATCCCATAGCACATACCCTTGAAAAACTTTTTCACCTGTTTACGTACAGAAAGATTTTGACAGATTGTGCTATAATAGGGAGACATACTTATTCTAAAGCTCAGCCACACATTTCTGTGGTCATTTTAGACCAAATTTGCCAACAACTATAAACTTTGACCCATTAACAAATTATGCCTGCGACCCAGGAATAGTTTCTGAATAGTGATGAATATACATCTATACATCTATCTGATATATAGATAAATATATATTATTGAACAAGGAAATATGAAAATAAAAATAAAAAATAAATAAATAAATAAAAATTTAAGATCTAATTTCCAAGAGTGTCCTGGCTAAGACAGGCAGCAGCTCCAGTCAGCAAGAATAACAAAACAGTACACACTGCTATACATTAAATATATATATATATATATATATATGTATATATTATAAAAGACAGGCTACAAAATGTCATAACTTAAACCATTAAAAGCTTAAAAATCAAATGAGGGCAGAATGGACAATCATCACATCATTTGCTCTGGTATTTAATCACCAATTGCTTGGGAATAACACACCTCTATGAAAAAGAAAAATGTATCTGTCTACAATAACATACTGCACAGCATCACAAATGTTATTGCCGACAGACACATTTTCTCTATAACTCATTTGTTTTCTAACCTCTTGCTTACTTGTACAAGCAACTGCTTTTTATATTGAGACGTCTCCACAAACGGGTCCAATCGTAAGGTTGTAAACCAGAGAAGGTAGCTTATAAATCCACTAAGATCTAATGTTGCTGCCTATAGTAGAAGCATTAGCAGCAACATCATTTGCCTACCAACAGCAACAATATAATGACAGGACACAATGAGGCAGCACAAGGCTGACAGTGATGGAGGCATGAAAAGGTTTTCATTATTTGTCATATTTATATTCAAAGAGAAAATACAAGATGATTTTGTGAAGGGATAATGAAAAATAACAAAAAAGACAGAACACAAATCATGCTAACCTATGAAATTCTAAAGATGTTTCATATGAGTCACCATTACAGTAAGAAATCAGTCAACCTTTTTTTCATGTGAGGCTAAGATCATAAAATAATAAACTCAACAGGGATTTGAGGGCTGGAAGTAAAAGGTCACTTTTCTAATTGGGTCTTTTCTTATTTGTAATTATTATCACTCTAATGATAATGCTTTTATGAGCTGATAAAGCATGAACTGGGATTAAGTTTTTCCTTAAGCTAATATCCATTTTCTAATATTAATTTTAATTAATTATCTTAATGGAATCTGGCTCAGCTTCATAAATACAAACCATCTGTTTTCTCTTAGTGAAGCAGTAGAGCCATATAAGTCCACTGATGTGTTTTAATTTTTTTTTTTCATCAAGGTTTTTGTATCAGTGACCATTATGGCCAGTACTGCTATATTTGTTCCAAGATGCTCCTTAGGGTTTCTTATAATGACTCTGTATCATGACAATGGAAAAGTTCAGGCTAAAAGGTTACTAGTTCCAATCTGGTGTGGGAAAAAGGGGAACATAATGATATCAAGCTAGAGGGCACTGCTGGGGCCTAATTATAGTCCAGATGGTCTGAATAGTTAAGATCTCCAACAATTAATTACTCAACTACAAATTGTCAGCATCCCTAAAAAAGAGAATGAATGAATGAATCTTAATGAATGGGATATATGACTTTGATCACTTTAATTCAATTACATCCTTAAAAAACAACCTCACATATTTGTTTTTCAGCTCTATAACTAAGCTTCTCTGGGGAGTTTTCCTGATAGACTTTGTTTTATCAGAGATTCTTCTGTGATGACATTAACCTAAAAAGAATAATCTTTTGACCACAACCACATTGTATGAAATTAAACGTACACAGGAAAAGGATGCCAGAGCATTATGAGAATATGAAAAGGGAATAACAATGATTTACTATGACACTCTATGTGTAAGAAACCAGGTAACGCAGGGATTCTGACAATACAGATGGAGGTTTTATCTTTTTCATCATAAAGTTGTAAACTTTTGTTAAAAAAATACAAAGATGATGTCTGAATTTTGTGGTAGTCACTGGCCATGTTTTCTTTTTGGGTGAGATAGTTAATTTGATATATATCATGTATGACAAAACCCATGGGCCCCTTTACTGGATTCAGGACATCCAAAGGGTCTTGTAAAGACACTTCAAACCCATCTTCTGTCGACAGATACAATACACTCAGTTCTGCTCTAATAAGAAAAGAGAGCCATCTGTGTCTTCCCAAACGGAAGTCCACTCTTACTAGTGCGTAGCATGCTTCAAGTTAGAGGCTTCACTTTGTAGAAGTTTGCAGATTGCAGTCGCAAAGAGGGGAAGGAAGGGGTGTTATGGAAATGAGTTGTAACAACAAGGCAAAAGCACAGAGCGTGTGTGATCATTGGGTTAGGTGTGTGCAATGGGAGAACCATCTGTAGATGTAAAAAAAGAAAAAAACATAAAAGCAATAAACTCTTCGGTGAGGAGTAAGACTTGTTTGATGTGGCAAATTTGGTGCTGGGGTGCATATTCTTCTCAGAGGCATCAGCTGTATAGTGGTCTGTTAATCAGTGCCTCCTGTTCTTCTTGACTGATGGGAAAACTGGACATTTGGCTGTGTACAGCAGGAATTATTCTATTTCCTCAACAGATCTGCTTTTAAGGAGATCTATGTATTTATGCATTTAATGTGCCATCCCTCTTTTGGATATTGTTTTAACCTGGAAAATCAGTAGGTGTAGAATTATGTTCACATTCAGGAGTCACAATACAGAGTTACACATCAGTGTCAAGATAATCCGTTTTAACTGTGTGTTATCTAAGTAAAACATCACTGCAGAATTATTGTGCACTGCTTTTTAAAAATTCAAAAACCATTTATTATCTTCTGGCTTAGGCTGTTATTTGTCTTACATTTTTGCAAACTAAATGAAGGATTCTTGATGTCTAATGCACCAAAGCTTGTTCACACCCCATGGCTTTGACTTTTGTCTTTCCACAGTAATTCGGTGAATTCACTTTCACCCTAAGTGCTCACTTTTTGCTAAGTCATTCAAAGAAAAGTCTCGACTTGACACATCACATTTTCAAGTTGCGGCCAAAAGTGATTACAGGGCTCCTGGGTGGAAGAGTCTTAGTGAAGGCCTTTTTCTTACTCTGCCCCCAATAAAAGCTCACCTTACAAACATGATGAATAATGCTCCTCCTATCTTTAAGCCTCAGCACTTTGGCTCTAAGACTAGCATTGTATGCTCATTAAACCTCACTGCTGAAGACAATAATTGCTTGGGTTTCCACAAGATTATTGCAGGAGGAGGACTTTGCTTGGATTTGTGGCTCACCTGCAAACATTATGAAAAAGACATCCTTCTTCCTTAAAATTGGGAAAAGTAATCTATTTTTCTTTTGTCACATTATGTTGTGAGTGTAATACATTTGATTCTGAGACATGCTAAAAACAAAGAATTGAAGGTTACAAGTCATCTATCAATGTTTTAATTAAGGATTTGTGAAAGGATTTATTCAACGCTCAATGCGCCATTCTCCCCTGCTGCAGCATCCCATTTCTCATCTGCTCCACATGAACAAATGATAGGACTATGAGTATGGGTATAGTATACACAAAAGTTCTGTTTTTAAGATGGATGGAGCTCAGTGAGGCATCAGAGACATATGCAAGCTGTTCTGGTTTTCCACAAAGGGCAGCTGGCATCATGAATTTTCTGTAAAGTTTGGCTAGAACTGGCATGGATTTTATGGTCTGACATGGATTTACACCCATCTGTGTAACAGTTAAAAATAAGCTGATGACAGACACAGCCCATGTGTGGCACACAATCAATTTCAGGCAGCAGTGTTTTACAGATTATGAATATATAGTTTGTAAGTTATGTAAAAAAACAGGACTATAAAAGCATCTGTATTATGGTACACAACATGTCTAGCATTTAACTCAATTAAAAAGTGTGTACACTCCAACAATTTTAGGGAATATTAATGAGAAGATAAATTTAGCTAAAGAAATAAAGAGAATTTAAATGGATTTAATGCAGACATAACTCCCTTAACCAGATCAATGTATTGTGCTTTTATCGTTAACAAAGCAATGTACATATTTATTAAGAAAATACATTGTCAACATTTTAAACTTTTAAACTTGAAGCTTGTGTCTTACCGCAGTCATTCAGAAGTAGCCCACTGATGATGATGACCCACAAATAAACAATCCCTAAGAAAGTAGACTCCTCATCTTCCTTGTAAGTGTTTTCCTTTTTTTCAGAATTAAACTCTCCTGAGTATCACAGCTGCAGGAAGCAGCTGGCTGGCTGGACATTATTTTTAAAAGACGAAAACGTATTTGTGATGCAGTTTTCCTCCAGTTTCAAGGAATGAATGAGTTTGACTGTGCAAACACTACTTATTGCAAGCAGAACACAGACAAAGAAGATTCAATAGGTCTGTTTATCTGTTAATGCAAACTGAGGCTGCTAGCTAGTTACCTAGTCTGGTTAATTAACCTCCAGAGGTCTGGAGAGAGCAAAGGCTGTGATCTCAATGTGCCTACTGGGCTCAATCAAGACCACAAACTGAACATTGTATATGGCATAAAAGTGTTGTAGTAAACACATTCTCTTCCCTCTGTCGAACCCTAGGGAGCTCTTAATCAAACCACAGTGCACACACGATGGTGCCTACGCACAAAATGTACAGGAGAATGGAGAGAAAAGACCTAAAAGTCTGTGAACTTGCAGTCCCTTGGCCTTCCATTAGAATTCCCCTTTGACACATCAGCTCTGATACTCCATGATGAGACTGTTCTGTCAAATGACAGGATGGAATCACACCATTCTGTCCGTAATAATGTGCTTCATATTGTAGGGTTTTGTTTCTCAAAGAGTTAGTATTGTGCATTTAGGGCAGTTTCATTGATTTGCACTTTATTATTCAACACAGACTGCAAGCATTCTAAAGGCTGTTGAATTAGTTGAGGCACCTTGAAAGTGTTTCAAAAATGCACTTTTGCAAAGACATTCTTGTACTGAAATGATGAAAAAAAAATATACATAAATTATGCTTGTGCATGGAAAGATCTGCTTGTGGTGCCCCACACTCCAAATAGATGTCATATAAGATGTCGCATGACCTGTACTGGTATATACAGTAAGAAGGAGAGCAGTATAACATCCATATGGATACGTTTCTTATAAAACTATATGATGGATACATTTTTATAAAACTGTATGATGGATACATTTCTTATAAAATTCCATCTGGTGGTAGGGTAAAGAATATTTTAGAAAAAAGGAAAAAAGAAGAGCAGCCAGGCAGACAAAAATATTAAAGGTTCCAAATCATATCACCAGGCCGGAACATTTATCATCTATCGGGGCCTTTTTGTAAATGGTGACAAGGTCTTGACCTCAAATTACCCAGGACACAGGCCGAAAATAAAATAATTAAAAGCCAATTTTCTCATGTGGGTTCCCCCTGTATGATAAATGATGAGGCTTGAATGGCAAACTTGAGGAGCAGAGTTCAACACTTGGTGGAAACAGGTAAATGATGAGTAGAGGTGAGGAGAGGTGGTGTGGATACATGTGTTCCAATAAAACAGAAATGGGCTTAACAAATAAAATAAAATAAAAAACATTTTCAAATAATAGCTGCTAACCTTTTGTGACAGATAAAACTGATAATGACAAAAACTCCATTACAACTTATGTAGTTGGGATATAATCATCATGATTTTCACTTTAGAAGAGTTTATGTTGGTCAATTATTGTCATTATTGAATTAGGCTGGTTATATCCATGTTTGTACATTAGCACAGTTTTAAGGACTTCAAGTAAAGAACCGGACATTTCTACTCGTTACACTGGACAGTTGTAAAATTCCTCTTCACTGTCAGATTTAAATTATGCTTTGGAAGAAGAAAAACTTGTAATTTAGTGTCTCACTCTTAACATTAGATATGCTTTACAGCAAATGAAATACTAGTTTATGAAATTTGCACATCATGCATTTTGTATCAATACTTTACATAGCATTCCAGCTTTATTTTTCTTTTCAGAATTGGGACTGTACTTTTGTGTCCATTAATACGTATTATTAGTTTCTTTTTCAACAGTATTTCCATCTGAGATTTTTATATTATGTATATAACTGTCTGAAACAATTTATCTTTCTCTGTGTATTAGCTATGTTGTTTTATTGAGTTTCTCAAATACCATGTGTATTGTACTGCAATTTCCTACATACTTTCATCACAGTATTGGGAAATTATTTCTGTCTTGAAGGCGATGGCAAAATAGTGGCGTGACCGTTGAAAACAATTTGGGGTTTAGTGTCTTCTGGAAGGAGCTGGGTTTTGAAGAGTCAGCTAACTTGTGTTTAGAGGGCAATAATAACAACCTTCTACCTCCTGAGCTACAGTCACAGGAAACAGGTCCATTTACCAACAGAACAAAAGGAGAAGCAAGTACCGTATTAATCAAAGTCTGACATTTTGTTGAGACATTGGGCTTCCTCTACCTCCACCCTTTCTGATAATGCCACTTTATTTCCTGATTTACTCCTAAAAGCCAAGACTCCAATTACTGTAATAAGGGTTAATATGTTATGTCTTGAGTTGATAATGTTATGCCAGGCACTGGAGTGAAGTGTGGAGTGAAGTGAGGAATAAAGTGGCATTGAGCGCAGTGGCAGTAGAGGCATTTGTGGTATCTTGTTTTTACACATGGAAGTGTCAAATGCGCCATCAAAATAAATCTCATGGTGTTCAAACACAGATCAAATCCACTTAACCTACCAGCTATCACTACTTCCCACTACTAGTAATTTTTTGTAATGAGCGTGTCAGACTCTCCAGCAGCATCAAGAGTTGGAATAGATGAATGGAATGAAAGTCTAAGAGACTAAATGAGACAACATCAGTGTGAGTAAAGTCTCCCATACACTACACAACTTTGGAAAAACTTGAAAAGTAACTCTGATGCCTGGCACCCTCATACATCAAAAGACAATATCACTGAATAGACCACATGTTTTTCAAATACTTGAGATCTTGCTGGGCCACTATGGGGGCAGGATACACACTGGACAGGCTGCCAGTCCATCACAGGGCTGCTTCTTTATTTTTGACTGATTTTTACAAAAATTGTTTTATGGGTTTTTAATGACGTAATTTCCTTTTTATGAAAGTTTAACCTTTGCTCTAAACAGCACTTTAGGTGGCATTTATTCTTGAAAAGTGCTTCATAAATAATGTTGACTTGAAAAAATGAGGGCTTCAGTTGCTCATAATAAATTAAGTACTGTATTATCACAGTCTTAAAGGTGCAACATACAAAATGCTTTCCTAAATTCACCAGCAAAGCAGAGCTTTGACAGTAAACATTAGAATAATCTCTCAACTGTGTAGTCAATTATGAAGCCAGTTGAGTTCAAAAGTTCAAACACTTTAAATTAGAGGTCATTTTTCAGTGAATGACAATTGTAGCCAGAGGGCAGACACAGGAAATGATAACCAGTAAAAACCAACCAATGAGCCAAACTGTCTCAAGATTAAAAAAAACAAAAGTATTATGACAACACTTAAGCATTTATCCATTAAATCTGGGATGAAAAATTGCTCAAATGATGGTCATATCTTTTTTCCTGGTGCAAATCCATAGTGTTTAAAAAAAATCTTAGTACATTAAGTATTAACACATTTGCATGTTATTATTTTAGGAGGCAGCTTGACACACGAAAAGTGTAACAGTATGGAGAAGTAGCAAGAACTGAAGCAAAAGCGTTTCAGGATGCAGTCTTTCACCCCCTTATATCCTCAGTTTGCAGCACTGTGGTTCATTTATCGTCTCTCACACAGTCAGGTTCAAGACTGAATCTCTGCATGGCTGACTGTCATTTCTCTCACAAGTCACAGGTAAAATGAGTTTCTACTTCTGTGTGACATCATGCCTCCTTTATAAAATACCACCTTTTCTCCCCATCTGCAAAAATCATGATTTTCAACTGTATATCATGGACCTCTGTTCAGGCCAACACAATTTTTGTCCACATTATTTGTTGAATTACTCCCTCTATCATCAGCTGCAATGTGACAACCATTGCATTCATTTTTTGCAGCTCTTTGATTTTTTTTTAATGGTTGCAGCTCAGTCTTTCAGACCAAAGCAGACCACTACGAACTGTTCATTTTAATCTCAAAACAAACCTAACATTTGGCTTTCAATCCAAAATGCACACAGCTGATCACTTGTTCCAGGCCTTCTGTTTTGAATGTGATTCTGTTGTGAATGTGATTCCATCAGCTGTGGCAGAAAACCATTTTTACTCCTAGAAATGAGATCAGGTCAGCACTGAAAAATGCACTCAGCCACCCACGACACCTCTCAGTGTGACACGAATAAATCTTAAAAACCTTGGAACATTAAGGAGTTTATTCCTTTTTTGTGAAAACCCTTCTCAAAAAGCTGCCCATTACTTTATAGCGCTAAGAAAAATGAGAAGTAAGGAATTTTTCTCTGAGGTGAGCTGCGTGATGATTCAGTAAATCAACAGATGCTCAGGTTTAGTGAATGGTGCAACTGGCCCAAACATTTTTAGCATTACGTTTTTCTCAACTGCATGAAATAAAAAACCTTCACCATTTTGTACTGGTTTTGTGAGATAACCAAATTGGAAATGCAACGATAAATGTGAAATGATCAGTACTTCTTCATCCCAGTCGGTGTAACAGCACTTGGATAAAGTGTGGTGATAGTGTGTGAGTGGTTGCAGAGAACAAATGCAGAATCAGACTTGATAGTGACTGTGAACTATGGTTTGTATGCATATTGATATTACAATGTAGAGTACCCCCAACATGCTTTTGATTGTGATTTCAGTGCCTTGTTCACTTTTTCTGAAGCAGTTAAAAAAAAGTGCACAGCAGCAATTTTTAGAAATTGTTACAAAGGCAGAAAGAAGTTATTTCACACACATCTGTCACAAGTCTCCTGTTGGATGTTTGCTTCTGGTTCACCCAGATCATACAGCCAAATTATTGGTTACTGTGTTATTTTCATCATTGATCACTGTGACAAGAAAGAAGTATCAGAAATTAACAAAAAAGAAAGTTGTAATTTTTAAGTTTTATAACTAATATTTAGATTTGACAGGAAGTTTAGTTCCAAAAGAAAAATTACTCTCCTCATTAAACTCTACAGGGGATAGTTCACAGAAAATTCTGGGTTGACATTAAGCTCTAATTTAAATGCAGGTTAATTTATATTATGCATAAAACACTGCTTACATGATGCACTGTATGGATCTACTGGGAATGAATTAACGGATTCCTATTAGTGACTGTGCTTTCTAATTTAGTCAGTGAGTTTCTTTCATTAAGGTTTTTATGACTGACTGCAAAAGCAAAACAAAACAAAATATCACTGACTGAGATAACCGAATAGACACAAACATCATGTTCAGGTGCTCTTCACACTCTGTGACATTTAGATGATTAGTTGACACTGAAATTACCAGCTCTGCCCACTGCCAGAGAACCGCACCCAGCCTTAAACATCCTTTCCCATTCAATTTAACGGCATGTTGCCCTCGTCCTCCTTAACTATTTGCCTGTGCCGTTCCAATGCAGTGCATTGCCTCTGCTCTCTGATTGGACTGGACAGTCTACAGTCCTAGCAGAAGATGGGTGACCATAACCTCTCACCCAGCTCTGCTGCTTCACTTAGCTCAGATTTAATTAACTCCAACCAGCCTTACTTGTGAATTGATGGCTGCAGAGGACTGGCCTGTGGGGGTTTCTGATCAAGAAGTGGGCAAGAATACAAACTAAGACTTTAAACTGAGGGAAAACTGAATGACAAGCTGGTGATGCCATGGCTAGTGAAACGCATAGAAAGCAACACAAGGATTATGTTGTGTGCTGTGGGCCATGACTTTTCCCACCACACCCAACCCTTTATTCTACTGGCACCCCAAACCTCCCTCCTCCCTGCACCCTCTCTGATTTTTCACTGCTCTGCTTAATTAGGCCCTACAGTTAAACAATACTCTCAGTCTCTGAGCGTGCTACTTTACCAGCATAAGAGTGATAGAGGACGATTGGGAAATTCTTATTCAACTCACATAAAAGTATGAGAAAAAAAAACTGCTGACATGCCACAATTCACCCCCAACTCTGTGACTCCCTTCTCGGGTGGTAACAAGCGAACTAACAACACATACACACATAGACACTGATGATACACATGCATATATAACTCTGACATTACAGGGTACATTGATGTTCTATTTAAAGACATGCAAGACTGTTTCATCAAATGAAAATGTCTCTGTCCATCTGCTGAGGCCTCAATTCTTCCTGGATATCAAGCGATCCACGAGGGCTCCTCCACAACAGTGTCAGCTGCACTTGACAAATGTGCTAGCTCCGTAAAATGCTTGTACAAGCACAAACATATCTGGACTATTTATCTTGCCACTGGAAAATTTATCAGAATATGAAAGCATATCAACGGCATCCATTTTGTTTGGAATCAAATCTGACAATAACTAGCAGACACTGGGCAGATGATAGATGGTAAAGTGTTGAAGGAAACTGAAAATGGCAATTTCACACTAAAATTATTTCATGTTTAATATCCGCTTGGCTGCCTTCCAGCTGTTCGCATTTCAGTCATGGAGAAGAATTGTGAAGTTTTGTGTGCCTTCAAATAACAGTGGTCACATATGCAACACTGACTCTAACTCAGTACAAAATACTTTGCTCTATATATCACTTTTTGTTAAACCTCAGATTATTCAGCTCTACCATGAGAACATCAATACTATTTGCAAGTGTTTCCAGTGAAAATTTTCAGATTCCTCTTGTTCATGAGATGAGTTTGTTTTAACCTGCTTTGATCTTGACCCATTATCCTTATTCATTATCCTGTTCATAGAGTACTTGAAATATGTGAAAGAAGTTTTGTTTAATATCATCATTACAAGACAGTGAAAGGGAGGTTAGCTGGTTTCTAATCTCAACATAAAGATTAGAAACATTTATTTTCCCATGAGACACATCAGGTATGGTGTGTCTCATTTTAAAATATAATAACCTGTGCAGGCCATGGACTGAACATCAAACTAATGAATTAACGTGATCAGTGGCTCCAAGGGAGAAGTTATCAGGTCAGAAGATTTTTAAGATGTTTATTGCAGAAGCTTAAAAAGTACTAGGTGTGAAAAGATGATGCATTCCTATTTATGATCAAACAGGCAACACTGAAATGTAATTGCAGGAGTTTTTGGTGGTGGATACTGAGTAATGTAATATTTACCAGCCATAGGAATATATATTTTTCCCAACTTGATGATTGTGACTTGTAATGGCAACAATGTGTTGGTGAGATCCTCTCAGTGTGATATGGGGCCTTGCTGAGAACAGAATAAAACTTTGCTGCAGAGGAGATTTTCTAACTCTGTGGCTGATAGGTCTCTTGGGTCAGGCAGATGCTGTTTCATTTGGACTGAGGCAGGAAAACTGTTTCCCTAGTTTTTCATGCTGTGCAAAGGTAAGCTATTTGGATAATGGCTGTATACAGCTTTACTGTGCAGATTTGAAATCAACATCAATAATCTCTCTAAGCATCCAAGCAATTGTAGGTATTCATTTGAAGCAAAAGTGTGCACGATTTAAAGACATTTAGCAGAGAAATGACAGATTGCAACTGAATGAACACTGCCCGTCAAAACACGTAGGGGAACTACAATGGTTGCTAAAAATGCCAAAAGCCGGCACAAGCTTATATGCCCCTTATGGGACACTGTAGAGACATGGTGGTGCAAAATGGTGGATTCTATGGACAAATTCAAGCAGGCTTTAGATATCACAAATACATAAAGTTCTTATTTTGGTAGTGCAAGTGTTTTTTCCACAGAAGGGACCATGCTTGTGGCTGACTGCATGGAACAAAAGATTTCACAGTGACCAATTATTTTCACCTTATTCAGTAGAGCTAGACAGAGGATGGTAGATGAAGAAATTAAACAAGAGTTATAATGGTATTTTAGTCAGACAACAGACAATATGTGATGTTACACAAAATGTAAAGCTCACTGACATTTCATGGTTTTATATGTGCTTCAAACTAAGAACTAACAAACAGAAAGATGAAATACACTCAGCAACATACATAGTGTGATGTTTTCTAAACTATAAGGGGAAATTTTCAGCACTGTATAGTTAAAGTGGTTAGGGACCTAAAGTGCTAATCTAAGCCCTGTACTTCCAATATCTGACCCTGAGATATAACATAAAAGGTCTCTCTAGAGGCGTTATCTACTTTAATTGTGCCCTCAACTTCATACCTAATGCTTTATAGAACCTTCCATCACAGAAGCAAGACCATTCTAAGAGTAAATGCAACCACATCACTGGAGATACTTCCCACTATGTTGCTTTTCTGCCAACATTTCTCTCTAAATGTTACATGCTAGAACTGTTGAGAAATATTCCTCCAGGTTTTGAGATTTCAAGCTCTCTGGAGTATATTTTGCTTGAAAACAGAAACCTTCCCAGGGAAACTACTTACTGAGACCCATTTAAGTAATTATTTTATTTTTTGTTTGCTGAACATGGATAAATTCCTGATTATGTCCTTTTGTGAAATACCAATTTACATACCGTATTTTGCGCACTGTAAGGCTCATCTGATTATAAAGCGCACCCTCAATCATGGGGTCCATTTCTGTACTTAACCCATACATAAGACGCACCTGAAACGGTGTATGTATTACCTAATGTTCTCTGATTGGTTTATCGCTGCCAGCACACGTCGTGTATGTATTTGTATCTGTGTCAGCGGGAAATGGTCCGACGGTCAAGGACAACATCATCAGTCGTTTTTACACTTATAAACTTATAAACTGCACATTGGTCTGCATCACTCATCTCAGACTGAATAACAGGCACTCACTGGGACATGGGCAAAAGCATTAATGATGACACGATTCAATCGCTCAGTACGACCTCCATACAATCTTCACCCCATTCAGAGTGAATGGCTGGGATCCGCCTGACCCTGGATTCACACCCAACAAAGCGAGCGAAGGAAGTGGCCGGTTGCCATTCTTTACCAATGTACAACAGTGAAGAGGCGCGGCAAAAGTGAACATGGCAGTGAGCGGCGCAAAGGGAGAGCGGTGAGTGAATGCAGAGGGGGCTTAATGCCCTGATGAATGCTCGGCGCTCCCCGCGGTAAATTTTGGAATCCGATGCACACATAAGGCGCACCGGATGATATGGCACACGGCCGTTTTTTGTGAAAATTTAAGGCTTATGGTGCGGAAAATACGGTAATCAATTTCTCACATTGATTGTTATGAACTTAAGTAAATTGCTCTGGTAGCAATTATCCAACTTGGTAATTATGATTAATTCATTACTTTATAGGTCTGCACATTATGTTTAATCTCACCTTGGCACCATTTGTGGTTCTTCTATTGCCCTTTACACATTGCCGATCCCTGGCTGGCAACAGGATTTCTAACTGTGCTCTTTTCAACATTTACTGTCACTATATCAATGTACTGCATAGACCCAGTGATACATTTGTTTCTTACTCTGTCTGCTTTCAGTGAACAGCTTGACGCCTGGCTGAACACATAGATCCTGTGGGACGTGTCACTTTGGAATCATTTATTCACAGTTGGGGATAAAGTGCAGAGAAGTCAAGGGTCAGTATTTGGCCATTCACATCACCATAACCCTGAGGCTTTTCCATCCATACACAATGCATCTAGATGCAACACCACAGAGATTGAAGCACATGTTGCTGAAGGTGGAACTTTTCTGGCTACTGGTATCTAAAGCGAAGCTGTTGCAGTCAGATTAACATATTTCATTAAGGCAAGTTGCCTCAAGTAATATGAGTGGACAAACTAGTGCCGATGGATTCACATCGGTGTAAGATCTGTGATCAAATTGGATCGTATTATCACATAATTTCAGAGAATGAAGATAATAAATCACTATACTTGTATAGCTTTTGGTATATTCACATAATAACCGTAATAAATATAGTCAAACAGCAAAAACAGGCCACAATGAAAAAGGTAAATTCAAGAAAAAGAAATTCAAATTAGCTCCAACACTATTTGCATGAGTCATCAGGGTAAACATCAGAAGCCTTCAGCTACGGCAGATGTTCCAAGATAATGCAATCATATTTCTTCTTTGGGACAAACATTGTAGTATAAGATAACTAAGGCTAACACTTGCTGAGCATTTGTCACCAGGAAGCTTCCTATTCATAAACAGGAAAACAATAACATAAGCCACAGTAGCAGAATATTTACATAGCTTGAAGAATAATTCCTGATTTGATGGAATTGCTATCCATGAATGTCTATTCAACAGGGGAACAAATAACTGTGCCTGGCAGAACATAAGGGGAAAATTAAACATTAGAGATCCTTTCTTCATAAAGATTGGATACTCTGTGGCAAAAGTTTGTTTTATAGAAGCTCTTATCTATCAATATACTGGACATTTTCCAACAACTTAATGCACTTGTCAAATTATTCATAGGTACAAATAATCACACTTAAACACTCAGCAGGTTATGGTTTTAAATTGTGCCAAATGCTGCATGCTGATCCAAATTCTCATCTTGTGAAACTCCTGATGACTCCCAATGGATGGATTGATAAGGCAAAAGATAAAAGATTGGCACAAAGCTTAGAAGATCTAGATGGGCTCCCTGCCATTTTGTGGTTTCAAATGTACTTTGTGCTAAAAACTCTTCCATTAAGATGAGACACGCTCAGCATTCCTGTCAAAAGCAACAAAATCAGTGGTGCTGCATTTGAGAATTTTTGCCCTCTTTTCAACCAGCTCTGCAGGGCTTTATAACTCTGACAGTTTTCTCTCCACCCATCTTTCATTTGTGGCATTTTGTATGCTTTCATTATAATAATTCATCTTCATGTACTCTCTGTAATTTGCAATTTGTGGTGTTCTATGGAGCCCTTAAACAGAAACAATGATGGAAATAGAAGTGGTAAGTGGTAACCAACTTGCAATGGTAAGTGAGGCTGGAATTCTATCTTGGTCCACAGCAGTGTGCACTAAGGGACATAAAATGACATTTTTCATATTTTAAGTAATTCTAACTGCAGTGAATGAATCTTCTAGGAAAGAGGTTTAATTCTATTTCTATTTAACTAAAATGAGAAACTTGTTTAATGTTTTTTTCTTCTTTGTTTCTGCTTTGAATTTGTCAATGGATAAAATTAAATAAAAAAAGCCAATGAATGCGTTTTTAGGGTGGATAAGAGTTGATTCATACTCAATTGACCATACACAAAACTAAGTCTGTAAGTTCCTGCTAAGACTAATGCAATGACTAATGCAATCAAAAGACCTCAGATGTGACGAAGTTTGAAAAATAGGGTCAAACCTGCTGCAAGTGCCTTTTCCACATACATTACCAGGCTGGTAATGTACCAAGCCCCTTATTTAACAGAGCGAGACAGAGGAAAGTGGATGAAGAAACTACATGGTAGTTGAAAGGTCTCTCAGTCAACAGACAATGTGTGACAAAATGTTAATGCTCCCTGCCATTTTTTCCACTTGTACCTCAGTCTCACAGCAAGATGAAATACACTTAAAACCTAAAGAGAATAGCACAGCACATTTATAGTATCACACATTGATAATAGTTGTGATTCTTAAGTGCTAAAGCAAACCCTATACTTGCATGTTTCTCCCTGATAAAACAAATATAAAAAAGGTCTTTCTGAAGGTGTCACCTACTTGGATTGTGCCCCCATTTTTAGAAATGATCAAACATCACAACGCATCCTCACAGATTATCCAAGAACACAAACCATCTCTGAAATGTTTTTTCCTCGTGTAAATGCAGCATCATGCATTACACCTCAGGCAGCATCCTCATTCTCCATTTGAGTGTAGTAGAAATCTCAAGTGCTATAAGACTATTTGGAAATTTTAAAAGCATCCATGCTTGCATTTGTCTCCATGTTACTTGCTCTCCCTGTCTTTAATATTACCACTGTGTCTTCATTCCTTAGCTCAAATAAAAGGCAAAGCAACAGAGAAATGAGAGTCATTTAAACTCAAACTGAACTGTTGCACAAACGCTTCAGTTCAGTTTGAGCCTTTTGGTATCACAAAGAATCAAAGGTTGATATTTCTAACACAGTTATTACCATGATGCAGCTGAGAGCTGGGTGTGGGTAAGCAAAGATGAATGTACTCATTCTGCACTCTATCCCACCGTTCACTTCAGTGGAAGTGTCCTTGTATGTGTAGCCGCTCTTGAAGGATATGCTTGTCTGAGTTCTGAGGGTATGCACTGAAGGAACAGGCAGCAGGCAGACAATCACAGAGGAGTTGAGTGTGTCCATTAAGGCTGTCAGTTAGCAAGGGCCCTGATTAATTGCATGCTGCACAGTGGCAAATTAAGGTAGATCTCAAGCCAAGCCCCTCCAAATAATTAGGAAAGAATAGATTGCCAGAGAGTGTAGGGGTGAATATTGGGAGCCTGGTGTCATTCAGGCTGTCGTACATGTAATAAAAGGTCTTACACTGCTTAAGCATGGGCAATAATTTGTGTGCAAGTGTTTTGAGGAGTACTATGTATTTGTATGCATTGCTACAGCTTGTGAGAGTGACTGAGGACGTAATGATTGTGCTGATGGTGGATGCATTTGTTTGCCTTCAGTGTTACTTTTTGTAAGCTTGAATGTGCACTGTGTAAGATAGCTGTATTGAATATGCATGAGTTCCTTTGTTATTTACCATTTGCCTTTTTACATGTTCATCACAATAAAAAAGCAATGCCAGTATAGCAGTCCATCATAGTTGTAGGGCATGTTTATCCCCTACACACTCCAACAGTGCGCTTTGCTGGGTTTTAACCAGCGGCCTTTGATGCAGCAAAACATCACTGCAGATGTGGTTTCATCAGTCTTTTTATCATCTGATCATGCCAGTATGCAGTGACTATCCATTCTGACTGCTGCTATAGAGGCTGTTGAATCTAACAGGCTGAGCCTCTCCCTGAATTCAATAATAATAGACTCGGAGGAAAGGTGAACACAACCTAAGACACAATCTGGACATTCTTGTTGTTACACCAGCAAAGCCATAACCCACAGTCATTCCCAACACACTGCAACAATTCCCCAGTGCTGACATAATCCTACCGGCTATGGCCTTGATGTCAGACACCCAATCTCCTCTGTGTTACTAAAAAAACTGTTTAAAAAAACTGTTTAATCAGCCAGTCCTTGTGACTCAGCTACCATATTTTCAGTCCCCTGTCTGCTGTCCATCTGATGGAACTAATTGACCTCTATTTTAATCAGTGCAGCTGTTTTCACTCACCACATAACATATGCTTCACTTGCACTCGTATGTAACTTCAACATGAGTCATGATTTTAAAGTCACAATATTCTGCCTTTCACGTGTAAGCAAGTACATTGTGCACAGGAAGACTGCTTACTGACTTATTGATTGCAATAGCATACCAGGCATCACTGTTGCTGAATAACATTATGTTCTTGTATATTTCTATTTCACAGAAACATCTACTTTAGGGTAGATCATTTAGGTCATGTAAGTTGCATGGTGGGGCTTTCCCTAGACTGGACCTTTTTTATTAAGCATATCCCAAAGATCCCAAACTGAAGAGGGAGATCTGAAGACTTGAGAGGTCAATTAACCACCTTGAACTTATGATGTTCCACAAACTGTGGTCTGCAACAGTGTTTAGGTGGGTGGTACATGTCAGAGTAACAATCAGACAAACCACAGGACTTGGGATTTTGTTGCTATAGGTGCTCAGTCTCCTAAAGCCTAGTTCCATCAACAAACTGAACACACAAAAGTAAACACGAGAATTTCAAAACCCCTGAAGACAAGAGAAATGCATGTTCAATGTGAACAAGAAAGCCGATGATGCTGAATATCTTATCTTAACAGGACTTAAGCTTGATCATTCTTCAAGATTATGGCTGATTTGTATAGATGTTACTTCCTCTGCTGTCTGCATTTTTCAATTTTTTAAGATCTTGTATTCAATTCTGCAAGGTGGGTTGACTAACTGTGAACACACATCTCTGTATTTACAGCAGAAATCAACATAATTTCCCACAGGCATATTATTGTTCATCAGTGCTTAACCTTTTGGACCATGTAGATTACTAAATTACACAGCATGATTGAAAAGAAGGTCGGGCGCTCAACATGTACTTTGAATTGATATGTTTAGGACTATGAATGAGACCATAAACAGACAATACTGCTGGGGGTCAACAATGAGAAGATCTTCCAGTCATCTTTCGATAATGTTGAACAAAGGGTTGAGAAAGATTGTTTTTTGTGTGTTGATCCTGCAGGGAAGGACTTCTGTCAGTCAGAAGGGCTTAACCTTCTTACAAGCAGGCTGTGTAGAGTCTATAAAAGAAATCCTGTTATAAACAGGCCATTTCATTTACCACTGGCCAGACTGCTGACTTTTAATCTGTTGCACAGCTGCGCCAGGTGAGGTGAATTAGAATATGAAATATATCTTTATTAAAAATAAAGAACGTGGAGCTCCTCAGCCTCACTTCATATGTCTGATCAGGATTGGCATCTTAGAAGTTCTGTAAGGATTGGTCTGATCAAATAAACACTCTCATTACTCTCATTGTAATTAATCATTTTGTATTCCGCCCACATGCCTTTCAATAAAGGGAAAAAACAGAAGTAATGTACTGTAATCACATTGTAGTGACCCAATTCAATGACATCTTAAGCTACCAGTGTATAAACAATGTTTGATAGCTTGAACGTTAGTTGTACTGCAAACAGATTTTAGAGGATGGGGACGAAGTTCATTAGTGGGCAGCAGTGTAGTGCACTTCACCCACATACTTGGCAGCACACTGGCACTGCCAAGTCTAACTTGCTAACAACTTACTGTCACAGAGAAAGAAATTAATTGTGAAGCGGCGAGAGATTGCAAAGTCTAATTATATTTGCCAAGCCACAAGTCTTTTTACACTGATTGGTCGGGCGGAGTGGCAAACTGTCAAGAGGAGCCACCACCTTTGTGCTCGCTGTCCTCTTCCAGACAGGATGCACAGGAGCGTTTGAAAATAATCAGCCCTGACATGGTCCAAGAGGTGATCAGACTGGGGCAAAATGCTCAGAGGCTGGTATGTATCCGAGACAAAACCACTTGTGACAGAAATATCTGTTAAATGTGAAAAGGACAAATGCTGCCCATAAACCACTCCATAACTGAAGGACAAACTCATTAGCTAAGCAAATATTTGCAACAATAAAGGCTATAACGATGAAAAACAATTGCCCTAAACTACCTCAAGATTAAGTTACTTTATACTCTGTATCAAATAGAATTGGTTTTATTGTCTGTGGGCGTGGGGCTGAAGCTTTTCGCAGAAGTTGCAAAACCTTTAATTAGACTGACTTGAGAATAAAAGTCGAGGAAAATATACATAGAATAAAGTGACCTTTGGTTACCTGTTAAATCTGTTTTACCACAGAATGTGTGCATTAGTCACATTTTTTTCTGACTCTGCTTCAAACCTACTTTCAGACAGGAATTGAAACATCCAGTCAACCTTTTAGACCAGTGCAGATGTAGTATTTATATAAAATGAGCCTGAAAATCAATGTGAGTGTAAAAATAATTACATTTATATAAACTTCAAGTAGAGTAACAGTGCACTTCTGTTTGTATGTACATACATCTAAACAGTAAAAGAGGAGCTGCAAGGGCAAAATAAATGTCCTCTTTCCAAACACAGCTGGGGAGAACATTTTACAGTCAAGAGGCTCGGTACTGTCTGCTGCAATACTCACTACAGTGACAGCTCTTAAAAGGCATACTGATAGCAGTCAGATCTGCCACATGTTATGGGTTTTTTGAATTGTGACTGCCTGTGTCACTCTCCCATGTCTCTTTCACTTTCTCATAAAACAACAAGCTATTTGCTACGCAGCCAGAGCGTAAACCTCATTGTCAGCAGATCTCAGCATGTGTCTTTCAAATGCTGATCAAATGGCTTTTGAGATATGGATTCCCCAGGAAGTGTACATTGTTTTTGTTATTCAATTTGAGCTGTGGGTGTACTACACCTCAGCACAAAATTGGAATTATCAATGTCAACAGGAGGAAAAAAAAAAAAAACTCATATTGAGCTATAGATGCAGCGTTTGAATAAGAGTAGTGTGAGTGATGTTGTGTGACAAAACAAATACAAGACATGCCACCAGGGAGCACTATAATGAAAGAACAGCTGAGGAGAGAGGGAGAATATAGTTTGGCTTCAGAAAATTACAGGAAGAGGGATGTGTGTATGTGAAGGTGTTTTTTGCTTGCATGGGTGACCGGAGTGTGTGCTCTCGCGTATGTTGTGTCCTGCTTACAGGGCCAGAGCCAACCAAGATGCAGCTTGATTTCGTGTTGCTCTATCAAAGCCCCTGGAGTAATCTCTTATAAGAACTGAGTGAGGACAGGCAGGAGGATGGCCATTTCACTCAAGTGTATTAAATCCCTACACTCACAAACCAGTAGACCTCAGCGGGACAATGTAATTTTGTAGGGGATCTGGATGCAACAAGCAACAAAGAAAATAAGAAAAAAAGAGTACTCATAATAAACCAAGATTGGAATGAAGAAAAACGAATGGCAACATGCCACAGTGATTGGCCAGTAGAGGAAGTCCCCTGCGTCTGAGAAGATATGTCTCTCCTTCTCATCATGGCGGGGCAATTTTGTCCTGGTTATAGCTCCTCCATCTTCTCCCAAGCTACTCCTTATTTCAGCATTTCAATTTCCTCTCCTTGTGCAGGCACTGAGTGCTAACCTACTTTCTATCAGACAAGAGAGAGCAGCAGAGACGAATAGAGAGAGACACAGCAGAGGAAAGAACTACTGGGCTCTCAGTTCAGTCCTGCTTCCGGTTCAAAGAGACAAAGGCTGTGAGCTGATGGTGTAGTTAAGAGCCCTGCCTTAAGAATTACATAGAGTCACAAAAGGATCTGCCTGGTGAGAGAAAATCTTAGGTCTCCATTGTTTTCAGGCACCCTCAGCTAAAACAACATCTAAACAAGAAAACAGACAAGTAGTTGGACAACTCTGTCCCAAGATGAGAATACATTTTCTTCCTTTTGGACCAGGTTAATGCCACAACTCTGAATTTTTTTTTCATCCCATATAGGATGCTATGTAAATCAAACTATTGTCCTTCCAAAGCTAAATTAATCCAAACATCACCATTAGTTTTACTCAAAAATAACATGCATACAGCAGCACATGGACATTTGTGCAGTTTGCATGGAGTCACACCAAAGGTAACGAGCATTGTAGATTTAAGGAAAAAAAAAAAAAGATTATCTTTTTAAATAATCCTCTACTTGTTAAATATTTCCACTGGTGCACAGCAGGTTAATACTGCGGCAAGATATAGGTAAGCATCTTTCATGACACCACCTTCCTGCTAAAATGCTGTTACACTGATACTCATTTATAACCCTCAAGAGCTCAATTGTCATCTATTATTAATTCCTGAAGTCAATTGTATTACCCTGAAAAGATAACAGAGTCCTACCCTCATTAGCAAATGATCAAATCAATTCAAACCAATTTAGTGTCAATTTAATCAGGCTTTTGAAATCCCACATTAGCTGTCATAGACCACTACAATGTCGTGCCATCAGGTAATATGAGTCACAGACGAAACACCCCGACAGTAAGTAAACTGAGCATCAGGGAACTTCCTTTTTGTCTGTATATTCTGTCCCCTAACATCTCATTTTCCTTTCCACAATATGCTTATCACTGTTGTTATAATCCTTTCCCTTCTACCTTTCTTGCTTTCATACTTCTTATTACTGCAGCCCCTCCACAATATCTTTGCATCATTGTCTCTCCATTTTCATTTTTCTTACTGTTTGAACTGTATTGTATCGTCTTTCACACACCTAGTGCCTTTTCTTCCACTTCAACTCCCTGGAAAATGTCTTTTCCCCTGTTGCCCAAAAGCAGTGAAACATTTAACCACTTCTGAGAAATCTCCCCATCCCCGAGATCTGCTTGAAATTGTCCTTCAAAGGTTTGAGCACAAGCTCTCTGTGCTGCCCTCTGTATTCCCTTCACACAACACGTTGTATCGAAATGGAGGTACGCCTAGAAACAAAGATATGATCTAAAGCAAATTCTAACAGGGAATTCAGTATATGTAAAGGACCATGGTGTCCTTTACATATACTGATGTTTAGGCCTAAATTGGAGAAAAATGTGACGAATCCTGCTAAACTGGCTTAACTTTCTGTTAATTTGCAAGGGATTACCAAGAATTACAGCTGCCCTCCTCAAAATAAATCCATATGGCATTTGTTCATGCAGGCAGACAGGCCCAGTAATAATTACAGTCAAAGAATACATGACCTCTGGTGGTCGTGTGAGCAACTGCATTTGAAGGGTAAAAACACACGGTGGTGATGTCATGTTGTGAAAAGAATGATTTTCAATCTCAAACATTATTGTTAGCCAATCCAAGTAGATTTAAATTCTAACTCTTAACTAGTTGTTGCCTAAAAGCCAACAAGAGAGTGACAGTTTTACTGTAATATCTGGTGTTTAACCAATGGAACCAGTAAAATGGCAACCATTTACAAGTTTTAGTTTTCTAAAGTGCTGTGTCATTGACAGAAAGAATATTGGCTCTGATCGCATGTCACACAGGTAAATGGTTGAATGAGCTGTGCTGAAACTCAATCCCTTTCATTCTTCTTTTTAAGGACATTGTGGGGTCTTGAGTTAAATACTTAAGAATAATATGCTCTGATGTGGAAATGCTTGTATGAGGCGTACGTCCCCTCTGCCTCTTGTAGGGCTGATAGTTCACAGGGCGTGGTCATAAGTAATATTGAGTATTAAGTACAAACAACATTATCCTCACACTGCCGCCAGGACATTTGACAATTTTTTATCTCTATTTATTTATTTATGTTGATGTACATTAACAGGCCCACACACCTTTACCACAGTGTTCTCCATCTTTGGAAAGCTAGACTAAAATGTAGTCTGAATTTCCCCCTCCCCTCTAAAAATCATAGTTTTGAATATTGATATGGGAAAGTCACCTGCAATTGGATGCCGGATCCCAGAAATTGGCATTGCAACACATATGGAGGAAGTGAGTTTGTTATGTTAAATTGTTACTGTGTCTCTACACAGCAAGTAGTTTCTTGCTGTTATGTAAATGTTCAAAACACTGATCTTTGTCCTAACGTTCACCTACTGTATATATGTTCGACTACAAAAAACCCCCTCTTTAATTAAAAATACATGCAAAACACAATGTAGAAAAAAAGCTTCTTTATTAAAGACAACAGCTGCACTCTTATTCCCCACTGCTTTAAGAGCAAAGTGTGGTGTCAGCCAGTACCTTGCACTGTGACTGGGCTGAACTCCCTTTGGATTCAGTCCCTGGCCTCCATCACTTTATAAGTGTGATGTATGAGACAGGAAGACCGAAGATGGAGGCGACTTCTCGGCATCCCACAAAACCATTTGGGAATATGACTGTCCTCATACTTCCTGCTAAAGCCTGAGAGGTGCCTTAAAGGTGCCTTAAAGGTGCCCACAGTGATGTGAAGGTACTCTCCCTTTTCTGAAAGTAGGACATTGTTCTTCCCTAGAGACTGTAAGCTCTCAGCAAGTGACTGCTTCCTTTCCTTGGCTGTGGAGTCTCTCAAAGTCTGACCAATATTTAAAGGATTTGGGTCTTCAACTAACAAAGATTGGCAAACTGTGGCATGGACTTTCGAAGTGCTTCATCTGCCATGGGGCAGTACAGGTTATTCCCCCAGATTAGGTGTTAGGTGTTCTTGGGGGGTGGGTACTTTAGGTAAGGCCATAGAAATTCAGGTATAGTAAATAAGGTGTTCTAGCAGTTTCTTGGCTGAGATAGACAGCTACGGGGTAAGGGTCTCAATTCATTACTGGCTAACAGATGCTTTCTGTTAGTAATATGCTCACTGTGGGTGTAAGCAGAGATGCCAGAGCTGTAAACTTGATCTCACTCCCTTGCTTCTGCTTTAAACTTGTTTTCATAATTTAAAAGAGTAAGAAATAAATAAACAAAATGTAGAATTAAAAACAAATGTTTCCTGTTTTGCAGAAAGGGGACAGCATGTGCAGTCCATTTCTAAAGAATCTTTCAAATGTGAGCATTTCATAAATGTTGGAAATAGCCTTATGCTGCCTTGACTCATCAGAAAGTAGTGTATAGGGAACCACCAGATGAAAAATATGAAGCAGGTGAGGGGAAAAGAGGCATAACAGTATATCCATCTATCCCTACAAAAGCCTGGTCTCAACTCTGGCTTACATAACAACATGAGAACAACTTCAAGATCAACCTTTTTCTCTAAAAGACACTGGAACATGCTGCAACCTCCATGTTCAGAACTGCAAAGAATCCTAATGACCTCTCTGATCTGTACTTGACTGAATCCCACTGAAACTACTCCACGGTACTCATCTAAACTACAAGCAGGGCAATCCTTTTCTCAAACTCAGATCTCCTCACTAACTCATCCTTCAGGAATTCCGGGTCTTTCCACATTAGAAAGCGGATCTTTATAACTTTAAGTTGAAGAAGCATATGTGTCTTGGATTTTCAGTGTAAACCAATAGAATCATATCTGAATCACTTATACTTATCAGTTAAAGCATGCAAAGGTAGAAAAAAAAAATCAATATAATTTATGTTATTTGCATAGTATAATCGCAAACAGAGTTTGCATCTAATCTGATCTTCCTTTTGACAGAAACAACCTTGGCCTTTATGTAGTTGTAAATAATAAGAATAAACTTAACTGTGCAATAAGGTTGTTAAGGATTCAGACTCTGACTGTGGCTGCACATGGATCGAACAACGGTCTCCATGGCAACAAAAGACCAACTTGTTCTTTCTGGCCTGACAAACTGAAGAACATGATTTCATGAAGGTGTAACTACGATGCCACTGAAAAACACTTGACTGTGATAACACAATACTATGCTCACACACAGAAACACTTACCTACATCAAGGGAAGCAGAGGAGGAAAAAATAAATAAATAAAATTAAAAAAAAATAATTACACAAATCACCCATTACATAAAACCAATAGGAAGCAAACATGTCTCATCTTGATCCAATAGTAATGTTCTGCTGCAAAAAACCTGCATCATGGGAATCACACTGATTTCACTGTGACACCTACCTGAACACTTCTGCAGACCAATCACATTCCACAGTCATACAGTATGGCAACACAACTCCCCTAACGAGCAGCTTTCCACTGAAGGACAATACTGAGCCTCAACAGCTTAGGAAGGGCTAAGATGCACGTCAAAGAGTCAGAGGTGTTCTCCTGACCTGTAAACTCTCCACATACCAATCTGATGGGATCTGATTGCATCCATGGGAGGCAAGCCCAATACACAAAGACCCTTCCCACAACCCACAGGGTTGTATTAGGCAGATAGTCATAATGTTATGGCTGATCGGTGTATATCATTGGAACGTCTACCCAACAAACGATGTTACTCATTTTTAAAAAGTTTTGCCAAGCACTTTAGTAAAAGTGCATAATTTTAAAATCACAGAATAAAAACAGCCTCACAAACACAGGTTCCTGTTACCACATGTCAACACCTTGTGGAACAGTTGTCAGGGCTGTCAGTGACAGCACTAAATACAGCGTCATATGACCTTTTGATTCAAATTGTGAGTTAACCCCATTTTATGGCATCCGATTCAACATAAAGAAAATATATATATATATATATATATATATATATATATATATATATATATATATATTGCATGTTAGTAATGGTTTAGTAATACCCTCTCCAAAATATTCTGATTAGCAGGAAGTATATACATAATACAGCATGATAGGATCGTTGGCTAAGTCACCGAAACTAGGCAGTCAGCAATGAGTGCAGAGATTGGAAAGTGAGAGGAATGTGTGAAAAATGACATCTGCATATACCTGATCTCTCTTTGAGGCAGCTTTTCAGTGTAGAGTTAAAGAACCAAATAAGACCTTGGATGGATGTGGTATGTGAGTTTTACAGATTTGTGAGGTTTTGCGCACTGATTCTTGGGAGGAACTGGGATCTTTTATAAACTATTGTGCTAATGTACATTGTTCCTTGATTAAACCTGATTTATGTTTATTGCTGGAAGTACTGATGTTTTTTTTTTCACATTTTCCTAGAACACAGAGCCAGGTGGAACACAACAGAACATTCCCTTTAAAGGTCATTATGATAAGCTTGAGCAATTATTTTGTGGTTCAGAGGTGATAAGTACCTTGCATGCAACTTAAGCAAATTCAGTCCACCAGTTGCAGATGATAACATAACAATAACAACATTAATCAGTAGAATTATTTGGCATGTTTAATGTTGTAGCAGTAATTGTGAATTGGGTGCAACTACTACATTTTTATACGGCTGAACAGCCCCGGGTCTAATTCAGTAAACACTCACATAATAAACAAATAGTAGAAATAGTATAGTGACAAATCTGCAGTCTCTTGGTGCTACTGCTTACCATCTCTTTTATCTTGCCCATTCACCTCAAAATGCCCTGAGATATTTGCACATTTTTGCATTTAAATTAAATACATTTCATTGAATCCACATCATACCCCCAAGACTTGACTTCATAATCATCCTTACAAATATATTTTTCCTCTAAATTAGTAAATGCATTTGCTTCAGATGCAGAATCAAATAGCTTTATGCTGATGTGGTTGACTTTACTGGCCTTCTCCATTACAACAACAAAAAAAAGACTATGAAACACAGCATGCTATTCAGACATGCAATACACAATTCATTATCGCACTACGAGAAAAACAATAAAGATAAACTGATGGCAAGTGGTTTGCCCTCTTTTCCCACATGTAAAGTTGCTTTACCAAAAACTGAGATATGTGGTCCATTTTAAGTTGCTGGGAGCCATAGCAAAATGAAGGAGCTTGAAGCTGATCAGAGAACAGGCTGCAGAATTTCCAGCTGTACATCACCAAGTCTATTGAGGAATTGTCTTCCATAGAAAGCCTCATGTGGTCTGTGAGAGAGGACGACAGAGCGTTAATTACCCAGCCAACACTGAGGAACAAGGTAAAAGGCGTGTTAATGAAATACTAATAGCGTTCCAATTTGAATCAGTCTGCTTTGCCATCCTCAACAGTGCTCTCAAGGACTCCAGTTCCTTCTGTAGTTGGTCTCTGTTATTGCTAATTACTATCGTTGACATGACAGAGGGAAGTTTAGAAGCCATTATTGCCTGGGAATGAAGCCTTTGTGTGCTGTCCTCTATGAAGGACAGAGAGGCCAGTTTATTGGATGTCAGAAATGAGAGACAGAGAAAATATATAATTGAAAGAAATAAACTCCTTGAACTTCCCAGAAGAAAATTGGTTCAGTGTATGCAAGATATTTTACCTCTAACAGTTGGGGGATACCCTAGTTTGGGAATTTGAGAGGGATGATGTTAATAGTAGCCTTAGTAATGTTTGAAATTAGCTCTTTTGAACAGCGATAGTGTTTCGTTGCAAAGCTGATCTAAATAGGCACATGTCCATTTTTCCTTGGTACTTCAAAAAATACTTAACTTTAGTATTCTGAGGTCTTAAACATGTACTGGTAAATGCAAATCTAAGGGTAGGACCAGGGGACCAAGGTGCCATTTCACAAGACTGTGCACCACAATGAACCACAAACTGATAACACAAGTCAAAAGGAAACTTCAACTGTTGGAGTGTGGCAAGCAGAGGAAAGGCAGACAGGGATGGGAGCTATTCTAAAAGACATTTCAAGATACAACGATTTCTCTGAGGCAATCATTTGATGCTCTCATTCTGTGATGGCTGAGTGTCACTACTTTTGCGCTCCCATCACTCAAGTGCATCCAGCACTCTAAGAAATTGATTGTTGGAGGATAGCTGGAATAGAGCATACATAGAAAAGTATACATCTATCTAGGAATAAAACCGTTTCAGCACTGTGCAACTCAGTTTGAAGATGTATTTCTTGTTGATGGCTTCAGCATGATTTCAGCCCTGTAAATGCAGTAATTCTATATATTCATGCCAACATAAAGCTTGCTTTATCTACTAATTACTAGCAGTTATATCAAATACAACATTACACAAATAGGACACAACTGTTTCAGTTACACAGTAATAACAAGATGAAAATGTAAAATGGTCATCAAGACTGAACAGGCATACGTGTGCATGATTCTTGTAGATTTATAGTGCTTTGTTCCAAAAAATTCCAGACTGTTCCAAGAAAGTCTTATTTCCTCTGACAGATTCAGAGATTAAGATATTGTTTTTATGTGTATATTTTCAAGTCTAGCAGACCATTAACAGTTGTGATAGTATCTGCTCATATTACACAACAGCCAAGCTCTGTGAACCTCTGTGAATTTCCCCATATCAGGTACAGAAACAGATTAGTTCAGCAGATTATTTGCCTCCTCTGAGCAAGTTGCCTATAATCATTGTAGACGCTACTGCAATGATTACAAGAGACTGCGCCAGCTCAGTTTTATTTCTCCTGATCTCAAATGCATTCAAATGACTGAAGGTCAGATGAGGTTTAGTGTATAGTGAACATCTCACAGTTAGTACAATAGTCCTGTCATAAAATGGCTTTAAATAGATTAATTCCTCCAAAGCATCACATGAAAACATTTGAACATTCAGGATCCATAGCAAATCCAGTACAAACTCAAACTATCTGTTTAATACCGTGCTATATGCCAACATGTCGCAATAATACAATACCCTAATTTTCTGCCAGATATAAACAAATAAAGACTGTGGATATAATCTGAAGTGCAGTACATAGTGCAGTGAGATGTAACAAAAAAAAACCTTTTACTCCAGAGTCTGTATATACAGATACTCCTGAGCTGTTTGTTTACACTGCTTGTTTTTCTTCTTCTCTTCAAGGGAAAGGGCAGTTGGTAAGCAGTCATTTCATTTTCCACACACAGACACAAAAGTAGTCTAATGCAACCTTTTCTTTTATATATATAAGAATTCTTTCCTTTTCACTCCTTTGACTTGGAAACTTGTCTTCTTGTACCCTAAGTTAACAGTATGTGACAATTGCAAATATTCAAAAAAGCTTCTAGCTTTACTTCATGTTATGTCGCTCTGTTCTTCTCTATCTCCTTTTTGTTTCAGTCTCACTGTTCAGCTCAGAGGACATACCTTAAAATTACTAAGAGTGTGTCTGCAGTGCTTCCACATCTAGGTCGATAATAACTATGATGCTAATGGGATTCTGGTGAGTATCACATTACCCACAGCTGATGGAGTAAAATGTGATTATCATTTGGTATTTTTGAATGGCAAATGATGAGACAGCCATTATAGGATTTATGATTTTGTTTGGAGATGGGTTGGCATTGAATTATTATTCCATTTCATTGTTGAAACTTATAAACTATCTCATACAAGTACTTTGCCAGACTCTTTGTTGTTCTTAGGGTGACATTTTTCAACTTGAGCAACTACTACAGGATTTGAAATAATCCCTTCCAATATTTAAAAAAATCATCCTTAATTGATGGAAAAAAGAAACAGAAATAATAACTTATTTATTCTCATTAAACAGCATTATTATCAAGAATTGGAATTTTTGAAGAACTTTCCAAATGATTCACAATATTTTGAAAAGATGCATGATCAACATTGCTGTCCAGCACTATGTAGAATGTTTTAACATTTTCTTTCGCTGCACTGCATGATAAACAAACTTAGATGCCCCAAAAGAAGCGAGATCTGTTTTTTAAAAACATATTTAGCTTTGAGGAATAGTTAAAATAAAATTAGAAAATTTTATTTTAAGAAAATCCTTTAAAACATAGTTGGAGATTATCTGTATGACAAGCACAGTACTTGGTTGGGTTTAGACCTGTAAATCCATTTGGCATTGTGACATAATTCTACAGTTTCTTAACTAAAATAGAAAAATAAGATTGGTCCAAAGAGCAACATGAAAGACAAAATGATTACACAATTAGAATAACAGATGGGGCAAATTCAGTTGTCTTACTATGTTCTATGACACAGGTATTCTAAAATAATTCCAAAAACTATACTTGCATGATTACAAATCTGTCTTGTCTAAACTATACAACATTTAGCAGAATTTTTGGCCTGTAGTGAATAGTGAAAATTGAATGCCCTTCCCCACAGATAAAGTCAAAGAGTGGAGGCATTGCCAAATGGTAACTAGAAATTAATGCTGAAGAGTTGAAAATACTTAGACAATTCTTTGAAAACTGCAACTACAATCCAAACAAAATTTAAAGACCAGACACTAAAGCAGCTCTATTTGTGGAACAGCTTACTTAGTTCAATGACACACCATCTTTATCATGCTTGCTTCTCCTACTTAAATCTTTATTGAATCACTGGACGTTTAGAACGAGTATCTGTTTTTGTTTCGAGGAATGGTGATGAACAGGAAAAGTATAGTGGATTTTTGAAGTGATGCTGTTTCTGAAACCACAGGGTGTTTAGTTACTTTGCTCTCTAAAGCATTTCTCTGTGCTTCCTCAGCACAGTATCTACATTTGGCTGTGATTTAAGCATCTGTAAAATCTTTCCCAGGCTGGCTTGAGGTAAGGGGGTTCATATGTTTAAGATGCTGTTTATCTGATTAATCATCTGTGACTAAACTCCACTGATATCACTTTAAATTGTGCTCCACAATAATGGATTGTGATTGAGGCAAACATTTGATGAGAGGGTGTGTTATTATCTATGACCATATTTATGTCGTATGTTACATTTTCTGATCACTCCTAAATGACGGCTTTGTTTTTCCTAGAGTTAGTAAGAAGAAATGGGAGTGCACCTTGTTTGCATTCTACACAGGCTTGACGATTCAGGGTCTGTCAGGAAAGGGCTCTCAGCTCTGAGATGCCTTTGAGAGCTTGGGAGAAAGAGATGCATGTGAGGAGTTCTGAAGCAGGGTGAACTTCACACTCACCTAATCTCGACTTTGGATCTGTCTGACGTTCAGCGGAAGCGCTAGCTAGCAGACCTGGCACTAATTCAATCACTGATTCTGATTGGCAGGAGAGCAAGCTGTAGCCCTTGGGAAGCAAAAAAAGTTCCTTTTGTCCTAAAAGAAAAGTAAAGAGAACAAAGGCTGTCTCCCTTTAAACTGAATCAGACCAGTGGCTGCGTTCTAACGGAGCAGGAACTTGAAAGATAAAAACATAGCATCAAAAGGAAGAAAAAGCCACACTAATTCAAAATATAAGAATTGTTGTTATGAGTCTTTGAGTTACTTCTCCTCTTACAACACATTAATGATATGCGACTACACAATTTTTTATTCTATCGTTTTATACAATTTAAGTGTATGCAGTAATAAATTTTACTTTACAATTTCTCTGATTTAATCAAGAAGAGACACTGACAAATAGAAGCCTCTGGTGAAAACTTTTGTCAAGCTCTGCAACATGAAGTAACATACACAAAGGGTCTGTCACATATGCGTCCATCAGGGTATAAATGTGTGTGAATGTGTTGAAGAAAACACTGTAGCCTATATGGACTTAGACATTCTGTGTGAGTGTGTGTGAGTGAATGGGTGAATGTGGTATGTATTGTGAAATCACTTTGAGGGGTCAGCTAAACTAGAAAAGCGTTATACAAGTACAGTCCATTTACCATCATACAGTGGAAACACGTTTTATGGTCAGACCAATCTGTTTTCTAGATATTTATTGGAAATAAGGGGCACTGTGTGTTCTGCACCAAAATAATGGACCCCCCCAGACTTTTGTCAGCAATAAGTCCAAAAGTCAGGCTCTGTGATGGTGTAGGGTTGTATCAGAGCCAGGGCTGTATGTTAACTTTGTCAGCACATAGCACTGGTGCTACAGAGGCTGACAGCTTTTTAGCACAGAACCAGAGAGTTGTAGCACACCCTACAAATGCGTGTCACCTCTACAGCTTTGTTGCATCGAACTTTAGCCAGGCCAGGGCCGGAGTAGGAATCATTTTCATCCCTGGAGTTTCATGCCTCAGACCGGCCCACTTTAGAACACAAGCTATTATTAAAATCATGTAATTATAACCTTACATTTGATATGGAAAACACATTTTGACTTAACCAATTAAGATATTTTCAATGGCAAAATATGCAGGTTTAATTCATATTACTTTCATCCTATTCCCTTTCAATTGTGGGCTTTGTGTATTTACTATCTTACTTTTAATGTTAAAAGTATAACAGGTCACTACTATCGCAGTCCCCTCATCGCTCCTGGCTCTGCTTCTGACACTAAATCACATTTTAAAAATGGTCATAATTCTCAACACAAATCTCCCCTTTTTACAAAGCCTTCTGATCAATTCAGGTGAGTTTCATTAATGTAGTGCTGAATCATCTAGCATCTTTGGGCACTTTTTTCTTTACAGCATTCTCACAATAATATTCACTCAATGAGTAATCATGTCCACTCTGGACTTGTGGGCTCATGGCTGGTGCTTGGTGCTGCATCTTCTCACTCCGAAAGGCTACAAGACAAAGTTTCCCAGTTATATGGCATCGCATCACAGTATTATTAAAATTATATAACATTACGTTATATGCCACACAATTAATTGACTTGATAATTAATTAACTTACAGTGGTTTGCAGGCAAAGTTCAACATATTGCCTTACCCGTTTCATCGCCCTCTCATTTGACGTGACAAACCACAAGCTCGTTTTAGTGAAAAAGTTGCAAATATTTGCATATATAGCTGCGTCTGTTTCCAGCTTTCCTCTTTTTAATTCCAACCTTCTGCGCTTTCTACTTCCCATCTTTCAAACACCATTGACCGAGTGCACTGATGCGTTATGTCAGGGTGCGTCTGCAAAAAAAAAAAAAGGCGGCCCAGGGACAGCGGTAGCAGCACGTAGTCAACCCACTGCCATGACTGAACACCTGACCTTGCGGCCCCAACATCAGACCTGCCCACCGGGAATTTGTCCCGGTCATCCCCATTAGCTACTCCGGGCCTAAACTCCTGCTCCCACTCAGTGTTATAGCTATACGTCTTAGCTTTCACTTTTGTCATTGGCGCGTTTTCAGTCGTGTTGGTGGGTCCTCGTCAACTTAATTTACGTTGTTGTCTGTGTCGTCTGGGGTGTCTTTCATCCGTTTCTTGTTTATCAACACGAACAGGTTGAAAAAATCTCTTCATGTTTGTTGGCTCGAGGGAATAACTTTAGCCACTGTGTACCTGTGCCAACCCAGCCGCATGGGACAGAGGCGAAGCTGCTACGTGGGGAATTGGTGTTCGATACACAAGACATAACGTTAATCACTGACCACAGTTGACTACAACTACCAGGAAGGGTAATCGTGTTACCATCATAGACATACAGAAGGATTTTTTTTTTAAATCGAGATTTGAAAGATGATTTTTTTTGTGGCTAAATCTACCCATAGCACCCATGCTACAGAGCAGATCAATTCTTAGCACAGGCATGTTTTTATGTAGCTCGTGCGACATATATGTCGCACTGTACAGCCCTGAGAGCCCTTGGCTAAAATCATTTACATTTCTGTGATCACATCATTCATTTTTAAAAGTACACAGAGATTTTAGAGTAACATGTGATGTCTTCAAGATCATATTTCTTCCAAGAACATCTATGCATTTTTCAGCAAGACAATACAAAAGCACTCTGCACACATAACAAAGGCATGGCTGAGGAGGAAGAGGGTATGGTTACAAGACTGGCTTTCCTGCAGCCTTGACCTGTCCCTAACAGAGAATGTTGGAGAACTCTGAAAAGAAAAATGCAACACTGACAATCTTACACTAGACAAAATAACACATGAATAACATATGCTTCATTGCATCGGATCCTTGTTGTGAGACCACATTTTAAGTATTAAGAGAAGGGATTGTAACATAAAAATCGGTAAAAGATTCACTGCCCCAAAATTTTAAAGAATGTACTGAAGGCCTAAAATGCAAAAATGAATATATAGCAACAATGGAGAAATATAACAGAACTGTAACTTTTTAGCTGTGTGAACAAATTGTGTGCAACCTGCGTATCAAAGGCATAGGGCTATACCATGACACTACCTATAGATAATGACACAATGATTGTAACACATTAATCTGGTTGCTAGAAATTACAGCATGGTTAGAATTTAGGAGAAATGCAAGAAAATGTCCATTTATCCGTCCATTTTCTATACCCGCTCAATCCAATTCGGGGTCGCCGGGGGCTGGAGCCTGTCCAAGCTGTCATTTGGCCAGAGGTAGGGTACACCCTGACCAGATCACCAGTCCATCACAGGGCCACACAGAGACAAACGAGACACACAACCATGCACGCTCAGACTCACTCCTTCGGATAATTTAGAGTCACCAATTAACCTAACATGGATGTCTTTGTGTGGTGGGAGGGAGCCAGAGTACCAGGAGAGAACCCAGCAGGTAAATGTGTCCAAAGAAAATATTAACAGAATAGAAGATTCCTCAACTAAAACACAATGTTTTAGACAGTCCCTCATGTTTAACAAGGTTAGACCCCAGAAAAAATTGAGACATAATTTTCAAACACTGAATTATGCCAAAGGGTTATCACCCGCTCCATTATTAAATTTTGATGATGATCCTCCAGAGAGTGACAATATTATGAGAGTAATAATTCCATCAGTATAAATAATTAAAAAATATTGTTATCAACCCTACCCTCCACCTTTCTCTTTCTTTAATCTCACTAAATCTGAATTATAAATCAACCTGTCACACTGCTCATCTGCGCAATGCTTCCTCATCTACTTTTCTCTGAAATACTTAATTATGCTGATGGATTAATGATTAAATTAACATACCACAAACAAATGTGAATATTATGACAGACAATGAAGTGAACTACAGACATTTAAAAATTGGTCAAACACTGTACAACTCAGCAATCATCTTGTAACCTTAATAGTGAAATATCTATGAATGCTTACTGTTCCACCATCACCTGAATGAGCTTTAGATAAAAAGAATATATCAAATGATCAAAATTCATGTCCTCATCATAGTCATGCCATGTATTGTGATGATGTAAGCAGTCAGTACTCAACTGACAGTTATATAATGATTATGGGCTGTAGATTTCAAGCATTTAGACTATTTTGACTACAGTTCGATGTAAATGTATCTCAGTTAAAGCTCAAGGTCAGCACTTGAAGGTAGCATTTATTCTATATTGTGGTATCATCAATTATAAAATGAATAAAGCAAATGTATTTGGACTGAATGGTAGCTGCTTTCACAGGTGATGCATAAATATATCAACCTATGATCAGCTGATATCGAGACTGTTAAGTACAATTTATCTATCAGAAAATAGTAATACTTAACGAATGGCAGTGGATGGACTCTGGTGGGTTCGAGTCGTGTTGCACTATGTCAAGGATTTCAATTGAAGGTTTTTGTAACATTTATAGGAAAAAATGTACTCATTCAAAAGTAGTGTGACGACTGATCTTTTTTGTTCTTTTTTTTTATAATCTCCTTGTGTCCATGGTATTAAAAGGGGGGAAATTACTAAAACAATAAGAATCAGTCATTGGCCAAATTATTACTTTTACCATTGGTATCTGCCCAGAATTTCATAATCACTGAATCTTTAGACTTGCACAATTTCTGGACAATCAGGTCATTTTCCACCTTCCCTCGTCAACAGCATCAATTTTCTGCCCACCCCCACTTCCTCTATCAAGTCCCAGACACAGACAGCCCCAACTACTTCTCCTACCACACACCCTTCAACTTCACCATTAAACACCTCCTGCCCCCCCCCCTGCTCTAACCTGTTCGTCACAACAACATAAGTGAGAGAGAAGCTCAGGAAGATCAAGGTCAGAAAGGCTACAGGCCCTGTTGCCATTAGCTCGAGGCTCCTCAAGTCCTGCACAGATCAGCTGTGTGGTATCACAGATCACCTCTTCAACATGAATCTGAATTTGGGGAGAGTGCCACAGCTGTGAAAAATGTCCTGCGTGATTCCGGTGCCAAAGACCCCACAGTCTCAGGACTTCAATGACTACAGGCCAGTTGCGCTGACATCACACCTGATGAAGACCTTG
Source organism: Leuresthes tenuis (assembly GCF_036924035.1). NCBI lineage: Eukaryota > Metazoa > Chordata > Actinopteri > Atheriniformes > Atherinopsidae > Leuresthes > Leuresthes tenuis. Next base: position 8,243,043 of record NW_027325365.1, on the reverse strand, counting down.
GAGTGGTTGGTCCTGGACCATCAACGCACCTCTATGAGGGAGTCAACTGACTCCCTGCAGTTCGCTTACCAGCCTGGCATCACATCGGGGTGTATGACACAAGTCATCTTTCTCCTACAGAGAGTGCTCTCTTGCCTGTGAGGATAATGTCTTTGATCTCTGCAGTCCATTTAATATCATTCAGCCTACACTCCTGAGGGACAAGCTGGAGCTCATGGGGTGGATCAACATTTCATCTCATGGGTATTTGACTACTTGACCAACTGTCCACAGTTTGTGAGAACAAGACTGACATGTTTGCCTGCAGTACAGGGGCCCCTCAAGGAATGGTCCTGGCTCTGTTCTTCTTCACCCTGTACTCCACAGACTACCAGTAGAACGTCCACACTGCTACCTGCAAAAGTTCTTTGATGACTCTGCAGCTGTCGGTTTCATCTTAAATGATTATCACAGGGACTACAGAGAACTGACTCAGAACTTTGTGGATTGGTGCCAGTAAAAATACCTCCAAATTAATGAAAGAAAAACTAGATAACTTCTGGTAGATTTACGCAGGAACAGACACTCATCCTCAACACCAGGGGATGGACGTTGAGGTGGTAAAATCTTAAAGGTTCCTGGGTGTTCACCTGAACAATAGACTGGACTGGATATAATCTTGTAAATGATCCTTGTATATATTGTAGTGCCCTTATGGCTTTCTATATTGTTTCCCTTTTGCAGATTCCCTCCTATACTGTATCTGATGCTGCAACAATGTGAATTTCCCTGCTGCGGGACTAATAAAGGTTTATCTTATCTTATGTACCTGTCAACAAGATGAATGATATAATTTTTCAAGCTACGTTTGGATTTCCCCCTCACTCATTCACTGTATAGTGCTTACTAGGGCTGCAACAGATAAAAAAACTCATGGTTCGGATCGTTTCGCGGATCAGAGTCAGGGATCGGATAATTTTTCGGATCTGGAAAAAAAAAAAAGACAAGACAAATAAACACAAGTTTGGTCTTTTTGTTTATTAACACTTTTAAATTATTAAATTAAAATGTTTAAAATCATCTTAATGTTCACAAGGCATAATATCTTCTTTTAAACATTATTAATGAAAAACAACTTAAAGTTATTCACTCCCGTCAGTCAGTGGGTTTACATGATGAGATTAACTCGATTATAGCTATAGTTGGGTTATGCTCCTTATCTGAGCAAGGGTAATTATCCTTTGTTACATGGCAGTGAATGTATCGAATCACTGACACAAAGCATGCAATACCACAGTAGATAAGTGGCGCTGTACCCTCTTCAACTATCGCTAATAGAGCCACTTCCGGTTGACCTCTTCACCACCAACAACAACAATACTAAGGCATTCCAACAGTAATATTGTCTCCTTCGACTTCCAGATGACGATCACGGGAAAAAATATCGAGCATGCGCAGAACGCTCGATCCTATCCACTGTCGTCTCCAGGCACATTAAGTGGGCAATCGGATCGAGTTATCCCGGGGTCTTAATTTGATCACAAGTAACCCGATCCGATTAGATTTCTTGTCGGATTAAGCTTGTTACATGAGCTGAATAACTCAAGCTTATTGTAATTTAGCCATTAATCCAATCCAGTTGCCCGCATTTAACCGCACTGACTGAAACACCGGGGTGATGTTGCTTCACACTGTCAAGGTTTTATCCACTAACCTCTTTTCCCCATACAGAGGATTTAAATGACGCGGAGCGTTCAAGATCCTCTGTTCCTCCGCTTGCCATGACCACGCGGTGAGTGGACTGAACATGCGCACAACTTTTTTTTTTCATAAATCAATCCGTGGATCACGTGCGTGCCGAACCGAAGATATTGATCCGAACGGATCACGGATCAATGGTGATCCGTTGCACCACTAGTTCTTACTAAATAGGGGATAGGGACAGACAGCAGTTGATGCTTTTCAGACAGTACCTACAATAAGTGGAGCATCATAATAGAGACTCACACCCCTGCAGTGGAATGTTACAATGACATCAGCATTATAATTTAACCTGGCTAAGACTTTACTCTGCATAAGAAACTGCCACGTTAACAGTTTTTTCTGATTAACTTAAATTGAAGGTCATATTTGGAATAAGCAATAATCAAAATGAGCAAAGTGGAATATGCTATCTTATTCACATTGTGTAGACACTTGAATCGCAATGTTACATTCACCTGGAATTTTTACTGCATCATTCAACATGTGCTGCTGCTCTACTACAATGCACCAGGCTATTATAAGTGACTTAAGGCTTGTTTAACAACAACACAAAAAAATTTGGTTTTTTACTTGTTTTCATAAATAGTTTGCTCGATTCTATCACAAAATCTAGCACCAGTGGGTCTGGCGGAGTTCAGTATAGAACAGGAAGACTGTGGTGAAAAAAAGATGCATTTTTGAGCTGGTTAAAATGCCTGAATAAGCCCAGTGTTTAAAGAGATATGGATCTAATTAAGACATTGGATGGACACAAGCCTTGCAAAGAAGAACTAAATGTGAGCAGTAAGGGAGAAAGGGTCAGCCAGGAAGTTAATGAATGAGAGGATTGGCTTAAGCCAATATTTGCCCTGTGTATTTGGGGGCAAGTGAATGGTCAGTCAGAACAATTAAAAAGTTGTACTGTCAGTAATGCAGCATGTCGGCTCTATCAAAGGATTTGGAGAAACTCTCCTGGCACACGATGGGCTCTAGATTGGAAGAAGAATCAATATAATAGAACTATCATTAATGATTGAAGCATTTGATCTGAGAGATAGAGGCTGAAAAAGATTCTTGTCAGTGGAACATTCCCATTTTAGGTTTTCATCATTAACACTAGTTGCAATTAAATCTATTTGTAGTTGCTCTTTAGCCTAAAAGCACAGATTATTTATTTTCAGAACACTACTAGTTTCCTCATACTAAAATGATCATAATAATCAAGTCATTTAAGTTTTAACACCATTTGAAGTAAAGCAGTGATTTACCAATCGACACTCTGACTCAGCGTTTAGGTGCTACATGCATTTCAGAGAGTCTGAAGCTTGTAGAATATAAATACATGCAAACTGCTTTACATAATTGTTTGTCATAAGGACCTCTGTTTTTCAGAAAAAATACATTTGTTTCTTTCATGTTGAACTGCAAAGTGAACTGTAATATTGTAACAAAATAAAGCTGGACATTATTCTATTACTACTACATCCACTCATACTTCACCAGTCACCAGTTATCACATCCCATATCATCTATTACCTGCTCACAAGCTAAAACATGGCGGACACTAAAACCAGAGCAACATTCAACTGTGAAGGTACTTCAGGCTAAAGTTAAAAAGAAAAATTATTGTGAAAGCACTTTTACTTTTGTGACATGAATGGGGGTTAGCACAACTTGCTTGATTTACTTGCACAAACATGGGAGAACAACCTGATCAGTATTCTCCATTGAGATGCCTAAATCCATGTTGTCTTCCACTCAAATAGATTGAGAAAGTTGAGTGGGGCCACTGGATGGGCAGCGAACACAACCCGTCCTGCATGCTTTAGGTCTGAATCTGCTTACTTAAAAGCTCATGGCTTTGGGAAAAACCACAGCAGCTTAACAAAACTACAGTTTTCAAAATTGCAGATTTTAAAAAGTTGTCTTTTTAAATATTTGGTTTAATTATCAGCTTTCAGCATACATCTTTACAGGAACAGAATGTTATGGCTAATCTGAAGCAAACACCCACAACAAGGAATCCATGAAATGTTACATTCTCAAATATGGACCCAACTACTGGATTTATGTAGAGTGCATTGCCAGTTTTGAATAATGCATTGCATTTGCCTAGTTTAAAAAATGCAAATCATCTCAAGTTGATGGAATCCTTTGACAGACATGGCAATGAAATATTTGTGATTCCCCAAATTTTATTAATGTGGCTAACGTCAAATACAGAGAGAGGTAGGCAAAGAGAAACATAAAGAAAGAGGTGGGAGGCAAGAAAGAGTAGAATGAGTTTAAAGTTTTCTCTTGTCGAATATGACACCAGCTGTTACTGACTTTCCTTCTTGCTATTATTAAACGAGGGATGAAATATGTTTTGTAGCACAGTGAGCACACTTTAAATGAGCTCAAAGAGGCCATTTTGGGACGGTAATATCCTGTTCATGCAGGGTGCCATGCTAATGTCTTTTAGGGGCATGTATTTTGCAGCCAAAGTGCAATTCTGGTAAATACCAAAAAGAAAAAAAGAAATCTTTTTAAGGTTTTTTAAAGCTCCCAATCGGTGAGTGCAGCTTTTGTTGCTTGTTGGAATACTATTATCCTCAATATGGAAAAGCTGTTTATGCTTCAGGTCCACATGTATTTTCAACAAAACACAACAGTGAGTGAGAAAATTAAAGGAATAAAAAGACTGAGTCAGGTCATAACAAACTAAAGTTAACCCCTACCTCAGACCAATCCAAAATGCCGTTGAATGCATGTCGCCTTTCTTTATACCATTCTGTAATTCAATAATCTTATGGTAGAAACTATCAGGCATTTGTATTGATCTGAGGCCATAATCCATCACAGGCCAGTTGACATTGTCTGCTTTCAAGTGCAGAGGTTCACTTGTTCTTTCAGTCAATAGCTTCAATAATTTTTATAACAGGGGGTGAACTTCGAGTTATATTTGTATCAATATTTGTAGATAAACATCACACACAATACAATGCTTGCAGGTCTATAGCTTTAAGCCTGTACCAAATGCTAATGTTTGCTAATGTTGATCCATGTAGTTGCAAGTAACTAAGCTCTTTTTTGGATGTAATTTAAAATTGCAGGTTAAGCATATTGATGGTTTTGCTGTAAACCACCACAAAAACGTTTGATATTGGACAGCTGCTTGACAACTTCACAACAATTTTCAAGATGCTTCACTTTTTGAATTCCCACTAACTGGGCAATTACAGAAGGATGACAGGTTGCAAGAGACATCACTTTGAATTAAGACTGAGTGACACTTTCTTCTTTTGAACTGCAGCCTTGACACCTCCCATGCTCTTAACCTTTTGGAGAAAACGGTTCAAACAACTGAATCAATAGCAATTTAGGGCAACACTCTTGTCACTTCCTCCTTCTTCATTTCCCACCACTCAGATGACACCCTGGTAGGCAATTTGCTGTGTGGCATTGCTCTGATGGGACAACAAAGCAGGCCCAGGACATGGTTTTCGGGAGTGTATTGATGAGACTGTGATTAGACATGTCAGTTGATGAACATGTTCCATATCACAAAGGCTTCACATAAAATGTTTATTAAAGCTGACTGCAAAAATTTACTGTATTTCTCACTGAATTTTAAACGGTGATAAATACATAATACGTACGCTCATACTTATGAAAAATAGTCAAAACGTATAAAGCAACAAGCAAGTTGTCAGAATACAACAAATTCAGATATTTGCATGGAAACACATTTTACATGTTACTAATCAATCAATCAGTCAAATATATCATCATGGATTGTGGATTTAGGATGTCAAGCAGTTAAATGCTGACATTTTTAAATAGATTTTTTAATTTTTCTTTAAGGCTGGTTAGAATGTAGACGCTATAAGAAAAGTTTGTATTTAAAACGATCCCAGCCCAAACACCAGAATGTTACAAATGCCTTAAAGTGTCCATCTAAATGTGAGCCTAATAACTAGTTAGGTTAATACTCTGCCTTCTTTATGTTAGTGCATTTTCCTTGATGCCAGAATCTGTAGTGCTACTTACATTGGGCTGCTGTTTACTTCAATTTATTTTTGAATACATTTATTTATTAATTTTCTGAAAAACAAAGTTGAAATGCTGCACTGCAGATGTAAGTGGGATATGCACATTTTCAAAGAAAATTATGATCGGTGGATTTATGTAAGGTTGATAAGCTGCACCTTGGTTATTGGGGAAGTGCATGAGCATTTTGAGCACTTTATTGGAGTTACACACCATTGATTGATTTTGTGAAGAGCCAAGTTGAAACTGCACCGTGCGTAGTAATGGACTATGTATCTGGACTAACTAAGGTTAGGATGCTCAACGATTTAATTTTTATGGATTGCAAAACTGATGAAGAGTTATGGATCGCCCCCAACACCTGTCTCTGTAGTGTACATTTCACACACGGTTACTTTTCTCAACTTTTACCAGAGACAGTTGGGATTAACAGATCAACAGCAGCAGCTGGTGATCATAGTCAAATGAACTATCTTGATCTCTGCTTGGCCTCTTTTCAAATGCCAAATCATCAACAGGACACATCTACCAGCGACATCAGTGAAATTTTGTAAGTAAGTTTACAGCTGGAAAGTGATGGAAATGTTTTGTATCTGCAATGTGTGTTTTTTAATTCACATCTAAGCAGTTTGGTTAATACAAAGTCATCTCTCATTGGTACATTTCATCTGAGCTGGTCTGAGATCTGTCCATCAGCATCCTCAGTTGACACAGGTCAAAGATTTTTTAAACCCAATTTTATGCACTTGACAGCTGTTTTAATCCACATTTAATTGGATCTTTAACACATTATTTTTTTGTAGTTACACGAACTCTGAAAATAATGTTTTTGTTTCACTATGAAAGCAACATGAACCTGGATTTGGTGGGTCCCAAGTCCACCTTTTTGTTTTGTTCTTCATTCTTAATAAGAAACATTAAAATACTTCTCACTTGTTGTGAAATATTTGCCCCTTACCACTTCATCTATCCCCTTTTGTCAGAGCTATCCAATATATATCACAAGTGCAACATCAAACCATTTTAAACCAAATTATTTTTCAAATATATATTTTTTTATTTTGATGGAGTCAGCTGGTGAGTGCTAATTTTCAACTTCTAGAGCAGAAACTGCATGGGTTTCAGCATCCTGAACTTATTTTTCATTTACCTCTTGTTTTCATGGAAAAATGTAAAGAAAGCTTTACATATAAAACCTTGTGATTACTTAAATTAGATTAAATATGGTCACACTTATGCACTTGGTAAACTTACAAACTAGAGGTTTTTATTTTAATCCAGATAATTATCATAACTTCCCAGACTATATTTATAGTATTGTTTTTCAAACTACATATATTATGGACTATTTTCAAAGTGCATTGAAACAAGAGGAAGTTGAAGAAGAAAGGAGAAATCAAATATTAAAGACTCTCTTGGGCACTGGCACGCAACATCAATGTTAACCTGACCCATCTCTGTGGCTGTCGCCAAATACAGCTCCACTCCACTGAAATATTAACAGCCTGCAATCTGTAACACACATGGGTGCTGAGAGGCTTTGATGGGTCACCGCAATACACCCACAGGAAATGTGGATATATTTCCTGCTATGCATGATGCATATTGTACATTCACATATACATTTAGCTCTTTAGGCTTGAGTTGCATTTTGAATATAGTATACAGTAAATAAAGTTTTTGAATTTTAAATCAGCATTCAGAGAAGCCTGTATTATATGAGTAGACTAAATTACATTAGTTGGGTTCTATATTGAAAGTTGATTAGATGAAATTAATAGACTTTTAGATTTCATCTCAGCAATATTCTACTTGTAATGTAAGAGTCAATTCATGAACAATAATTTCAGCCAGCAGTATACACCTCTCTGAAGAGTATTTATGAAACTGAATGTTTCAGGTCAAAAGTCAAACTAGTACCCTTTCCTCTTCACCTATTTAAATGAAAACAGAATCTATATAGAAAATAGACAAAACATTAAACAACATTGTGTACTGTATTAGAATAAAAAAGGATCGGTTACACATCAGCTTTCGCCTTTGGCCAAAACAATGTGGGCTGAGGCTCAGCTTTATAGTAAAAAGGAAAAATATAAAGAAAGATAGAGTAAAAGAAACATGATCAAAGCCCATATAGAAATTCTCTTCACAAATATTTTCTTATGACAAATGGATGTCTGCCAGGTCGATGTTAACTGTCAAACACAATCAACTTCTGTGAGATACTCCATCGGATGAAAGCACAGAGGACAATAACCCACTTCCTACTCACTGTGAGCAAAATTATACTGTAGCACAGCTCAAACTGAGAACTAAATTCTCAACATATATTGTGAGGTCGACAGTCTCATTATTGTGTTGCTATATTCTGCATTTGTGTTTTACAGAATATGACAGGAAGTAAACACTATATGTGTTGGTTTGAAAGCAGTCAAATGCCGGCTTAATGAAGCATTGTCCTTCTGTCTCCATAATGCCGTTCATGCTTCAGTAATAGTTAATGCTCTGGGCGAAACAGATGACGAAGAGGATGAAAGTTTTGTTGTTGCAGTGATGCCATCATTGCAGATGGAATCGAGAATAAAGTCTCCGTTTATTTTAGCCATTTAAGATATTTTTTTTACGTGGACACCTCCAGGCATGCAGTGCTTCTGTTTCTGTTATGTGCAGCTTAGCAATCGCTATCATGTGTATCAATATATTCTCAACAATTACTCAAGTATTCTTTATGAATTTAAAGATATTAAACAAAAGTACGACGGTACTTCATTTGAGTAAGTGTTAACTCTGATTTTTAAGCGGGAAAATATTGCGCAGCTTTCAGTGATTTAATAGAGAGGAAAATGTCAAGATGTGGACATGGAAAATGCTTTCTGTGCTGCAGTGTTGTTTTTTTATTTTTAATAAACTTGCCCTGAGGAAGGCTGACAAGATGAAAACAGACTGGACTCTGAACAACAAGGGCTTCTGTTAGGGGACTGCTCCCTGACTCATCCTCTACAGCTTTAACAAGCCGTCTGCAAAGGGCCATGTCTTTGTGGAAAGCAAGGTAGTGTTCACCCTTTGTTGCCCCTTTTCTTCCTTTTTACTGTTTCTCATACATGCTCGCTCACATGTTTAAACTGCAGATAAATAACACAGATGCACGTGAAAAGCACAACACTGCTGGACACCATCCATGTTGCCTATCTTTCTCTATATGTATCTGTTATGTGTGAGACTTTTCCTTTCTGTAAGAGACTGTCCCTCATTTCACTGCTACACTATAAATATTGCAAAGCAGAACCAAACTGAAACAAAAAAAGGAATCTACTGTATATACCCATACACTATCCCATACATATCTTTCTGTGTGGTGTTTCTATTTTAGTTTAAACCCATTAGACTGTTAAAATGATAACATTTTCTGTATTGATATGAACGAATCTAAAATCATTTCTATCTTGGTGTGCCTTGGCTTCTTGTCGGGGCATGGCCGGCACCCTCGGGTCAGCCACTGTGATCATTGGTAATCTGTTGTGGTGTTGCATGTTCATTTTGACTGGACAGAAACATTATCACAGTTTGCATATAAAGCTGCTCATTGTGGATGCCTCATAATCTTGTAGACAATGCACCCAACTGATCGCAATGACACAGCACGAGGTCAAGTTGGGCCTCTTTTTTCTTCTATTTTCTCTTGTGCAAATATATTTAGTGAACACTGACAGTGCTGCCAAAAGACTTCATTTTCAGGAGAGGGGGTTTCACTCAATGCTGCCAAAAAGCCTTTCTCCCAGAACTCATTATCTTGTTTGCTTTGTCACAAGGACCAAAAAAAATCCTGTTTGTGAGCATTGTTAATTGACGACTAGAGGTCGGGCTTCACTGACAGGTCACTCTCTTGTAACTCAACAGTGATAGTTTCCAAATAAATCACAGTTTGATTACATAGCGATGAAGGTCAGACTTCAGTTCAATCAACTGTGATAAATGGTGGCTTTAAAACAGCTGAGCATGCACATTTTAACACTGTGGAAAAACATGCAAATGTTGGTGCCTCTAATGCTTACATCTTTACATTTCTAGGAACAATTTGTCCTTTTAAAAACACAAATATAAGCTGAAAATCAGAAGGCTGTTCATCAAACTGTGTCACCTATGGAAATTAAGTCCAGATCTTCTTATAAACAGTTCATCCACATTCACAAAATGTTTTTTTTTAAATGCAGCCTGTCCACTTTGATATGGCTCACAACATACTTGAATCATCTAATGTCAGGTAGTGTCTTACTTAGAATGAAGACTGCATGGGTGAAACTAATTATTCTCAAATCAATCCAAGAGGACATGAAACATGTTTCGCTCCATCTGTTCTCCTCTTTTTGCTGTCGCATCCCGTGTGATAGGATTTCTCTTTAGAATGAATGGAAATGTCTAGCTTGGAACATTCCCCCACACTTTACAACTCGTTTCCCCGCATATCAACATGCGCCATAGCTTGAGCTGTCCCTGGGATAATGAATGGCAGCGATGAATAGCAAGAGAAGTAAGATAAATAAAATAAAATATTGCTTTGTCACCAAATTCGTTCAAACTACTTTAACTGGCACACACGTCTTCCTGCTGTCAGCACAATGTCTCAGCGAGCAGAGCAAGCAGGCTGCATTATCAAGATATTAATCATCAGGTTGGATGTTAGCGCATGCTGGAAGCCTTCAATCTCCATTCAATACAGCTTGCCTGTTAGAATTCCTTGGACACCTCAATGCTTATCTTAAAATCCTCTTTGTATTTGTTTTATTATCACTTTTCATCCAATGTAATTGCCTGTCAGACCCCCCTGTGTTAAATTAAGTGAATTCCAGCAAATCACATTGCCATACCATTAATATTATCCTTCTTTATTATGGCCAAGTCATATAAAAACATACCTCACCAGTTACAATGTTTCGGGGAATGAACACAGAAGAAATCAGAAATCAGCATTTCTTTACTTAAGATTTATATGCAAATTACTGGGGTTTCTTTCTTTCTGATTTTAAGTATTCAGTATTAACACAATCTGATTTGATGTATCTTCTCCAAAGTTGTAGGATACAATTTATAATTAGGAAAGAAAACAGAAAGCTAGAGGCAAAGACTGAACCAATACGTATCTCAGGTGGGTATACAAGAGCCTTAAATTGTCTCATGTGCACAATTACAGACAGATTTAAGTGAGTCTCCTTAAATCTGGAATGCAGACCGATGTTAGGAGAGCACCCTATTTGTGTAGGTGTGGTTTTCTGGCTTACAAAGCATGATATCCTCAGGTTTTCAACAGCTAAATTGCTGCTCTGGGATGTGTTTGGTTGATTTGTTGCATAATGAATCCCGCATAGATCAATTTAAGAAAATCTGTAGTTTTAGTACTCCATCAAAAAACAGTCATTTGGACTGACATAACCAGCATGTAACAGTGTAACACACCTGGCAATTAAACTCTAACAGATGCAAAAAAACATGTAATTTGCAACTACTGTTGCATGATAAAGTCTTGGGTCCAAACTATAGTGTCCATATAAGATGAACATAGAAACAATTTTTCCACCTATTGTTTTGTGTACAGGTCCCGTGTTTGCCATGTGATGGAGCAAGAACAGACATGCAATGGGTGAACCTGTGGCACTTTGCATGTCCATTCTCTAGCAACTCAACTATCATTCAAAGTTGCAAAACTATGGGAAACTTTAAACCTTGAAGGCACGCAAAACTGAATATATAACAATCTAAACAAAATTAATCCTTCTCGGTCATCCCTTATGAGCCACTGTAGGCTGACAGGGATGCATTCCACTTCAAATAGCAAGTGTAAAGTCAAAGAGTAAAAAAATGGCATCCAATGTCTTTTCCTAAGCAATTTTCCTTGACCTTCATCATGGGTTTCGGGAAAGTTGGTACAAGGCATTTAAAAAGACTGAAGAGCAGAAAGCCACTCAAGGTCCAACCAATGTGTTCTCTTAGTGTCACTCTACTAAGGATATATTTCGTATTTTGTATTCATATGATAATATACATTTAAATGTTTGCTACTCATTTATTGAGTTTGGATATTTTAAAGAAAGTAAGAAAAAGCCACAAACTTAAAGACATTTTTGCCACTGGTTGCTTACATTTGCCATCTTGGCCTCATATCTATCTTTACCTTAGATACTTCATGATAATTTTTACTCAGTTTAGAACCTTTGCAAACAAAATGACTGTTTAATCTAACTCACTATCTTTTTACTTCTGTTTACTTAACTTACTATTTTTGGGGGGATTTTGGGCTGCAACCTTTCAGAGGTGAATGTGTAGTTAACAGCCAGAAACGTCTTGCAGAGTACTATAAAGACATAGGGATCAGCTGGCTACCCCTATTTCCATGCTCTAGCTGAACATTTGTGTCTGATGAGATCAGGCTGAGCTTCACACACATACAGACTCACTTGACAGAATAAGGATTTGCACATAAAATGAGGTAACACTTTCCCTTAGGGTTTAGTGGAGGTGTGCAGTGTTCATTTGTACTTTTAATGTAACCACTGTGACTAAATCAATAAAAAAGGTTTTATTTCCTTCATTTACTGCTTTATTCCAAGTACAGCCCTTCTCTTACTCGTACTTTCTCCAGCCTGAGCATCACTGTCAACTGACCTTATTCTCCCTCTGTGTTTGTATGTGAGGACTGCGATAGTTTGGGTGTCCTCAAACAGTCTGCAATATGAAAGAGATGCAGGCATGTGTATGTGAAGTACGAGGTGAACTCAATATATGCGGGTAAGGTATGTGTATATGTGGGTAATTTAGTAAGTTTGAGGATGTTAGTATGGATATAGTTCTGGTGAACTTTTTCCTGTTGGTACCTAACAAAACAGTTTTTTGTACCAGGCTTTAAAGATTAATTTGTGAATTTGTGCTAGTTCTAGTTATATTCTGTTATATTCTGATTTAGCACTCATCCTATTGACCGGGGTTTCTTACTGTCCTGCCAATTTAATGTTATTTCCTCAGTTGTAAGTTCCTTTTAAAACAACTTTCTACTAAATGGCTAAGTGTAATGTAATGAACATCTTAATTCATACTCTGAAATTGGGCTTACATGGGAGCCTGTGGGCCTGACTTGCTTTTGTTGTTAACCTGAAGTGGCATGCAGTTTTTGAACTGGCACCATTTTTTGAGTTATAGTTGGTTTGACCCACATCAATACCTTGTAAACTTAATACTATACTACTTGGGCAAACTATCAAACCAATATATTTTTCAAAAAGATCTTGGAATAGAACTAATTTATTTTGATTTTGTTTCTGCTTAAACATCTTCTACACCTGAAAATCTTATTAAGAAATCTTATAAAGCTATGATTTAGCTTGATCAATGGTATAATACATACTGTAGATGTCTAATTGTTTATCAAATGTTACTGTTTTGACCATTTCAATAGGATGGAAGTGCACAGTTATTTCTAAACTAGTCAGAGGTCTTCTGGGAAGTTTGTGGTATGTAGATTTTTTTTTCTCTTATTGCCTCAAGATTCTTTGCTTACATTAGCCATCTGTTCAGCAACCAAACAGCCAAAACCACTGATCTGAGCAAGATCTTTCATGACAGACACTCACAGTGATGTGTCATGAGTGCTTTCTTGGAGTTTAAGGTTACTCAAGCTTGCTAATTGTGTTTAGCGTTCATACTTTGTCAGGTCATTTATCATTTGCAATGACATATGGGTTGACAAAAGAGTATAAAACGCTGGAAAATACTGTAAACTGTTTTCATGCTAAAAAAAAGTTAATGGTAACTTTTTCTCATTTATGGGAAATAGACTTGGTATGATCAGAGTAAAAAGAAAAAATAAACCTACTGTTTGGAACATATTATTGTTGCTGAGTTGCCATAAAATTATCATCCCAACAAGTCTCCATGATGTTTGACCCAACACGGTTTGATCATCTGAATCACACCAGCAGGGGAATGGGAAAATCTTGGCAGCATTTGAGCATTAAAGAGAGAAAGAGTTTGACATACAATGGCTGAGGCAGGCCCCCAGATCTGCAGCTACTCCCCAGAGAAGCAGGGAACTTCTAATATAATTAAAACAAGACTGGGAAAGACGACTTTAAAGATATGGGTTCCATAGAGAGTCTGATGCCTGGCATCACAGCTAGACATCTTTCTCAGTAGTTACTAAACCAAGTTTTGAAGTCCTTGAGGGCAATAAAAGCACAGGCAGGAATGGTTCACGAAATGAATGTATTCAATAGGAACTCAACTTGACGGCTGCAGTAGTATTGAGACTGACGACACAATCACAAGAGTGGAACTGAAAGAGCAATACATCTTTTAAGGTTTTTTTCTTATTATTTGGAGATGGAGTGAAGGAGACACCAGAAACACAGACACCCAAAACAGCTCTGACACTTCAAAATACACCTGTCCTCTTGGAATGTTCTGTAAGTAAGTTGAAAATATGGTGACAGTGGAAAAATATCCACTAGATTAAACTGAGGAGCTGGACGCACACATCAATAAAACCAAGATTATTTTTGCAATCGAGATATTGTCCAGGCTTTAGAATACTGTTGTGGTTATAACAATAAAGAAAGGCACTTTACTGGGAACAAGAATTGGGATTTGAGCTCACATATGATGTTGTCTTTTTAAAGTAATGTCTTCCTTTTGCTTTATGTGAGTCCATGAGGTGGTGAAATAAAGTTGATTGAGAAGGCAAATGGAGTTCTTTACTATGTGGTCTATTAGCCCATCATAAACAACAAGTTTTTTTTTTTTCTTTTAGTGGCTTAAGAAATATAGTTTACATTATTTATCCTTGCAAAGTCAACCCAAAACAAATTGAGTTTCACAAGTTTGATAGATGGCTTTGTATGCTGGATATAATAACAATTAAATTTTCCTTTGTTCCAAACCTAAAGGAGCCCTAAGTATTAAACTAAAAGCATCAGCAAAAAAGTACTAACATAATATGTAGAGTTTGCAATTTTTTAGATATGAAAGAGGAAATTGAGACTAAATCATGTGTGCTTAAAACTAATGTTAGAAGATAATGTTCTGTAATTAGTTATGGGTCGTAAAGCATTGTGTTTGTAGTCTAAACCACAGTTCAAATGTTAGGCTGCATCCTAATGACACAAAGCATATGGGCATGACCATGACAAACTGTCTTAATTATGTTAGCAATGCTTGGGTGAACACATTAAAGATCATGCACAAGTAAAACTAAAAATCAGAATGTATGGTTCTTATAAACTTTGTTGCTGATAACTTAATTGCCAGTCTCTATCTCCTGGGGTTGTACTGTGCTTTTGAAGTAAAACATCAAAGTAGATTGAAGATTTCTTGATTTTGGTGTATAAACTCTGAAGCTCATTTGTTTTTTTTTATAAATTTTATTCTATAATTCCACATCAAAAAATCTATACATTTTATTGAAATATATCAAATAAAGTAACTTGTTTAAAAAAAATTATTTGATTAGCTTATTCACAAAGAGACATCATTAAAGCTAAAGAGCCTGCACACTCTGTACAATATCTGGCAATCCAAACTCAAATAACTAATTTGTTTTACTCAGTCACACTTTACAAGTTACAAGCTGTAAAAGTAGCTTTCATGTACTGCTTCCCAGGGGTGATTCACAGCAGGTAATCATTCCTCTGCAGTATCTAGCAATAATTACTAATCTTCATTGTGCAGCTGAAGAAGTGTTTGTTGCGCCATCAAAAAACACTGCTGCCTTCTGACACATATAATTATGTTTCCCAGAAATTTTTGCAAAAACAATGGTGGCAAAATTTTATGTGCTGCTGCTCTCAAACATGGATGAATATAAATAAGCTCGTTGGTCATTTTCAGACCATATCAAGCCATTGGAAGCTTAATAAAGAAGACAACCACTAACTGTACCCATGTGCCCTATGCCTACAAAATACTGAGAAATTCAATATTATCTGACATGGACCACCAGTGATGCCACCCCACATTTACTGATATTGTAGTTAACTCTTATGTTTCCACACATTACGACTAACCCCTAATGTCCTTTCCATCAAACAGTGTTCATGAAGTTCTCAAAGGAGTGTCTGGAGGAGTTTTTTGGCCTTTGGCACCACTCATTTGCAGGTCTTGGTGTCTTAATTATTATGCCACCAGTGATTGTATTTGGCTATTTGAAAATGGCATAAAAACCATGGAACATTGTTATTATTCCACAGCTTTTTATTTGAACTGATATTAGCTACAACACCCCAACTGCAGTCAATTACCATGCTGTTTGCGAGTTAGATAGTGACCTTATCCAAGCTGACAAATGGCCAATTTCTTCACACCCCTCCGCATACCAGCATGCTTTGCCTTTTTTTTTATTTTCTGAATGTCACATTTGTTCTTGTTTACTCTTGAAGAGGGTTCCTCTATTTCATCTTTCATTTTAATTCAAGATGCAACATTTAATAAGCTGTTGCTTGTGTTTACCTGTGTTTCTTTTAAAGTGTAATTGATTTTCTTGGCCTGTCTTTTCTATTTGTGATTTAAGGGATTCAAACATGATGTATGTAAACAAAGCAGATGTTATGTAGATTAACTACATGAACATATTTTAAGAAGAGTGGACTGCATGAATTTCAGGGTATGAGCAAACCATAATCACCTGTTCCAGTAATGGCCTGGTCTGGCAGTGTTCCTTGCTCATCTCCTTGGGGTAATGACCCCTGAGAGCCACTGAACCTGCTGTGTGTGCTTATCCTACACAAGATAGAGTTTTACCGTCTTTGCAGCACACATGGGAAGTCAGCTTCACCTCAGTCAGGCATTAAAATAGCTCTCCCTCACAAATGCTCAAGGCCATTCAGACTCCCAAATGAACACATTAAATGTAGTCTTATGTGCTATCTGCATCGTATATTGGTTTGTAAATTGATGAGTACCAAGGTCATCTATGAAAAAAGAGAATGGTGTGGTACAGTATTAGAGAGGTTCCTTCACCTGTTTTTAAAATGCTAAATGTCTTTGCACATTTCTCCAAAATGTGAGTCATTCTTGTTGATTGATTTGTATGATTGCTTCAATTCAGTAGCTTCAAGGAGGTCAGAAAACAGAGGCTGTAGTGTTCAGAAGCTCAACAATGCATTCCTCTGCCTAATAGGACTCTTGTTTGGTATATTGTTTTGAAGCATTTGCCAGACAGACATTCAGCAGGATTCATTTCACAAACCGAGTGTTCGTATTTGTCCTGACATAAAAATCAAACATGCTTTGGTCTTCTGCTCCGGGAGATGTAAACATGGAAATGTAAAAATTACAGTTCTAATAAATGCCTTCTTTTCATGGAGTGGCCAGTTAAAGAACATATATCTAAAGTTGTTTGATACTATTCTGAAAAACGTTCACATATAAAAAATGTGAAAACTTGCATTCTCATCCAGGTTGTTCAGTATTCAGTACATAGTCTTTATGTTCGATTCTTAGCAGCTCCAGTGAAGCAGAGGTCCTTAAATGCCTTTCCTCACCTTGTTGTATGTGTGTATAATTCCTGGAAAGGTGCCATCGGATATGTAAAACTGAAGGTTGATGGTCCAGTGCTCCTGCCCAGGAACCTGCCCCACTTTCAATCACCTTATTCAAAGTGCCATAAGCTTGTTAGGTTTAGTATTGCTCTTCTTCTGCATGACATAGGTTTATTTTTTCATTGCAGTTGCTCCATTGATCCTTAACAATATTTTTAGGTGGTCATACTGTACTTCTGTACTGTCATACTGTAATCATCATCAGTCATCTTTAACCAAGAGTTACAGTGGGAATCTCTTGGTGGTGAAATGTGGATTTCTACATACAGATATATGGATGTAAATATGTAGAATCTCCACGAGAGGGGAGATATTTTGGTACCGGAAGTATTTGATTTGCATTTGTAGTAAAGTTTTAGGTATTCAGCAACGGCGTTTGGTACATGCAGGTCATGTGTAGAGCAAAACAGGTGGAAACCACCAGTTATCTTATGACAGTGATTAAGGTTTTATTGGATTCTTTAAATGACTTGCAAACGATGACTACCATAGAGCACAAGACGTTTTTGGGTGGCTACAGGGGAAACAACAACAGATGGATAATTTTATATAAAAGGACACAAATGTATACAAAATTCTCTGTAAGGTTTGAGTCTTATTTTATAAAATTCAACTTCCAAGGATCAAGATGTTTTGGGACACTGTTCTTTTCTCTCAATTTCAGCGCAGTTTATGAGAGAATTTGTCAATTTTTGAACAGGAGTCTTTTAATTAATTGTACTTTTCTACATGTTCTGGTCATTCATAGTTTTACACTTTAGAGCTTTTTTTTTAAATTTGGCTTTTACCACTAAAATATATAGAACTTTAAAAAAAACAAACATCACAAAGTGCTTCATACTGAAAAAATAAATGAAAATGGAGACAAAGGGAAAATGACGAGTGATGAAAATATCATAAAAACATCAAATAAACAAAAGAAAATAACAGGCAACCAAACTAGATACAGTGAGACAGAATTAAACAAATACCAGTTCAAAGAAATGGGTCATAAGCTGCTTTTAAAGGTGTCCACATTGTCACAGATCTTAGGTTTAATGTGAAAGAGTTACGGAGTTTGGGGGTAACAGTCTCCTACTGTGTGGTTAACAAAAACAAAAAAAAACTGTTTTGCCAGGATGCTATATGCTGACCAAATGTTTCTACCTCACTTTAGATCACACATGTCCAGTTAAATATGTTGTGATGTGTTTAGTTTTTTGGATTATTTCCTCATAGTCTGATTACACAGTGATTAAAATTAATCTTGAATTTTGACTCTAATAATACAGTATATGAGAAAAATATGCTGTACCAATTTCTGCATTTCACTGCAGGTCTCAACGTTATCCATGCTCTCTAAAGAAACCCTTAGTATGTAACCAGTTCACTTAACACTTTCAACGAATATCTGTGCATAGCCAGATTTCTTACTTCTATTGATCTGTATCCCCACTCCCTTTCATCTGAGTTGTGAAAAAATGTTCCATGAAATATTTATTTTCCCAATATTTTTCCCCTCTTCAAATCTGGACTATCCCTCCCAGCCACACCTGCTGATCCAAGCCTTTTTTTAAGCTGTGGATTTCGCCCTCCGTAGGCTCAGTTTAGTATATAATATTCAGCAGCTGCATTACTGCTCATTAATGGTTGAAGGAGAAAACATCAACAGGGTGCACTTGCATGTTGGCAGTAGTATTCGCAGGGTTTGTTAAACCATCCACCTTCTTACATTTGATTATCAGCTTCTGCTATTGAAAAAGAGAAATAGACTTTGGAGACACATCTTTGAACCAACATACCTGATTGGGGTTGACTTTTGTTCTTTAATGAGGACAAATATCCTCATTTGACATTCACTCACTCCATTTAAAACAATATAACATGGTGTCAGTCCTAAATTGGGTGAGATGTGGAGGATAAACCTTATGAGTACACACCATATAATGTTGTAAAGTCACTAAATACAGCTTTATGAGCCAGACCACAGGCCCAAAAACTCAGATGGGAACCCTTAAGCTGTTGAGATGAGGCAAGGTCAAGACTCAAGTCGATGAAACTTTTTCAGGCGAGATCCTGAGCTCTGAAAATCCTTCCCCAATGATTTTAAACTTGACTTGACTTTTACCAAAATCTTCATGTTTTATATTCTTCTGCACCTATAGTCCGTTTTGCTTGTGTTCTGTACCTTTAGTGCCCTGTTTTTATTATCATATGTATCATCATTTAGTTTGCTTTATCTGAATTTTAAGATATGAAATTTTGTAAATACCGTTATCTTTATATAGAAAAAAAGTAGAAAGGAAACAAAACAGTATGCACCCAGTGCTATTTCCATCATACACTTCTCTCTTTCATAAACTCAGAGGCATTTCACAAACTGCTAAAAAGACTGTATACAGACACACATCATGGAACCCATAAATAATAGAGCACACGCAAATTAAACATTGGAGTTGAGTTTGTGATGGTCGCTCACAGTAGGCGGATGAAGATGCTTCATTCCCCCCCTCCAAGACTTAATTAGGAGACTTTCATTGCATGCGTGGAAAACAACAGAAAAACAAAAACAAATACAGGGAGAAGAGAGCCACAGGGAGCTTACCCTCTACTTCCCACAATGCATTCAGTCTCCAGTAATTGTGAGCTTAATGAGAGGACAAAGCTACGAACAGGAACATCTGATAAACATAGTTTCTGACCTCGTTTATCCACCTGATATCCTCAAAGATTACAACTCCCTGCCATCTCCTTACAAACCTCTCGTTCCTTCATGTTTATCAGTTTCTATTTAAGACTGATGACAGATGGAGTGCAAATTTTCTCGTAACCACAGTTTGTGGCAACATGGAGGATAGTTGGCTGAATGTGCTAATACACATATTGGCTGGAATGAAAAAGAGATACACATGGAAATGACATGTGTGATGTGGGCGTAGGTTTAGGCCTATGGGCTGTGGCTAAGAACCACACATTTTACATCTATAAGTCTAATTAAAAGTATTTCAGCTATATATGAAGTACAAATAATCAAAAAGGCACTATTTAGGAGTAATGTAATTACTAAAATCTAATTATTAAGTCTGCTGTTGAGTCAGAATAGTCTTTCAAATCCAAGGAGCAAACAGTAAGACATAAACAAGGTTTAAAAGGTATTGTTTTAATGGCAGGTGGTATAATTAATACTGAAACTTGACACCAAAAACAAGAGTTTCAAACTCCCTTGTAAATGAGTGGAAAGCGCTTCCTCTTGTTTTAAATGTGCTGAGCTGCCCAGGATACTGTGAGCATTGAGGCTGTAGTGTAGAAGACAGGTTCGAAGAAGCTTTGCTTAAAGATTTTAAAATCGAATTGAATAAAAGGCCGTAGAGCGTGACCACAAGAGCTGTTTGGAAGCAATTGAAAAAAAACATACAAAAATGCCTAATGTAGTGAATTACACATCTTAAAAACAAACATCGCCAAAGTCAAGTGGAACGTCATACCAAACTTTATGTCACGTTAGACACTTTTTATAGCAATATAATATTCTCTCAATGATAATGTATCTTTGGCAACATCCCTCATGACTGACCAATTTCATAATGTATTGTTGTCATGTTTTCCATTCTGACATCAAATGAACTATGTGCTGTACCGCAAGGTTAATTGTGCATAAAGTTTTAATTATAGTATTTTTTCCACCCATTCTATATACCTGTGAATAACATACAGTTTTAAATAGTCAGCTCATGCTCACGGATCCCCCCTCATTTATGAAAGCTTGCTGAAATCCCTCTGCTGCACCCAATCAAGACCCCAAGGAACAAATCACCTCTAAACACAAAGCAAACTCATTCTGGAACGTATTTTTTCCACTGTATTGGCCATATAACAGGCTCAATAACTTGAATAATCTATGGATAATCTGTACCTTTAGTGCCCTGTTTTTATTATCATATGTATCATCATTTAGTTTTCTTTATCTGAATTTTAAGATATGAACTGTGAAGTTTGTTAGTGTATGGTACTACTGATCACTCATCTAAGAATAAAGGTCTGATTTTAAACTAAACTAACCTAAAGTCTCACATTTTGACAGTTCAACCTGTATGCTTCATGACAAGAAACAGTCTGTCTAATTGAGGCACTAAAGTAGTTAGTTTGTTAGTTCACCCTTGATTATGGCTTTGCTGATATTGAAAGTGACATTTCAGACTCCTTTATGTCTGTTTTTGTGAAAGACCTGAACGAGGCCCTTGTGGTTTAACAAGGATGCCAGAGATGACAGTGCGACAGCATGTTAATATGTTCTCTTAGAAATGTGGGGGCTGCAGTGTTAAACAGATGATCAGGATGATGACACTCCAAGTCATGTTCATTCTTGTAGCAAACCTTGCCACTTCTTGATTATTCTCGACAGTAACAAAAAGCACAAATATTCTCTAATCAAGGCAAAGAATTCCCAGCACCGCTGGCATCTCCCTCATCAGCTCATAATATCATTTTGTGGACAGTGTCAATGGATAATTGAAGATTAGCTAAACTAAACAGAAAGAAAATACAGTTTCTTGCAAAACTGGAAAATTCACTCTATAGAAAATGTAACCCATGTTCTAAAATTATTGTCTGAACAAAATTAAATGATATCAGGCTGCATTGGGAATCAACTTGATGAGAACTGAGACAAGACTGCAACAAAAGCATCATCACATCACAGCCAATCAAGTAACTTGAGAAATGAAGCGTACTTAAGGGGGGCGATGGGTTGAGAGGAGTTGGAGTCGTCTCCTTCATGCATTTAGATTATCATAGGCTTGGTTTTACATTGTATATAGCATATTTAATACATCAACCTATGAAATTATGATAGTTTCTTTTCACAGTGATTAAAAATGTAAACATACATATTTACACAACTTATTTTCAAATTAGATTCTATTTTTATAGTACATTATAACTCCTTCTAGCAAGTTACTTGTCAAGTTAATCTTCCGGTTACTTTATCAAGTAGCAAGCAGAGTTATTATACAGAAACACTCCCACAATTACTGAAGAAAACCTGGGACTTGCAAGTGACTGAACCTAAAGTATCCAAGTTGACACAAAATGGAAAGCTACAGTCTTTTATTGTGATTTTTAGCTCAGAAGGCTCACTCATGAGAATATTGCCTGGGTAGTTATGAGTAATTTAATATGTTAACATGTCAAAAGTGGAAATTCTAATTTGGAAAGTTTATCCCTGGTGACTGGGTTGAAAGTACCAGTGGCAAGGGAAGTTTTGGAAACTTAATGTACAAGTTACTTTGCAACTTTCATAAAGTGGTACATAACTGTCTATTTCGATGCTATCTTTTAGTGTGTGTTGGATTAACAAAGTCAAACAGTGCATTTTAAACCTGAACACAATCTTTTTCCTGAGCTTTAACTAATAGTTTTATTTCTTCATCTGAATGAATAAATTGTGTTGCCTACACAAAAAACAAGGATGTTAAAAGAACAGCTGAATTGAAGTGGTCGTGTACTCCTCCCTTGTCTTTGTAAGTAATGGGTTTCTCGACCTCCTCCCCTCAACCAACTGTACAAAGACCATGTTGATTTGTAATAAGTTCACAGATTCACATGATATTTTTGCTGCAGGCATAAGATATTGCCATGGATGCATTGGAAAACCAACTTAAAGGGACATTTGTATGCATCTCAGAGACCACAAAGGCTTTGACTAGTACATAATGCCTACAAAGTCACCAGGTTAGTCATTTTATGATGGATAGAGTAGTCATGCTTTTTTAACTTTAGCACTTATTAACCCTTAACATAACAAAATACTAGCTTGATCTAAATATAGTTCCATTGTACACAGCACTGCAGCAGCTTTTGGAATAATTTGCATTGTAACTACCGGGCTTCATATGATATGTTTGGAAGAGGTTGAGAAAATATTATTATAAATTAGTCAGTATACTGGGTGGCGATATGGGTCTATTACCTAGAATAATGAGACATGTAGGGAATGCAGAAAATAGATAAATGCTAGTATAGTATGCTCCATTCACACCAATGTATCCAAATGAATCTGAGAAAAAAAATCCATATCAAGAGGATTGTTTACCTCAATGTATTGGAGAAAAAAATTAATATCTTCTCAGAGACCAAAATTAGACATTCTGACATTTTACTGTAACTTGAAATCTAATAATGCCACAAAACAAAGCAGCTCATGTGTTTTCAGGCGTTTTTCTCTTTCTGTGTACGAGTACCCCGCATCCTTCAATAAATTACACTTGTCCAAGAATGAAGGGTGGATATTTGCCTCCAAGCAACAGGAAAGCAGGTGCATGGAAAAAGAAAATCAAATTCATAATAAGTCAGAATGAGGAACAGTACAATGGATTGAGAATATTTGCTGTTTTTTCCCTTTCCTCTGTCAGCACTACAAAGGCTTCTGTCTCAAAACCAGTCCTCTTGCGGTGTTATTTTTTGAAACGGCAGTAAGGCTTTCCATTAGTGAGTGTGCTGTCATTGCCTACCTCATTCACACAAATTATTTTTCACTTTCATATCTCAAAGTGAGCAGGCAGATCTAATACCATGGCCAATTGATGCTGGGGATATGCACCACTTCATTTGAGGAGAAAACAAACAAACAACAACACTTAAAGACACAAACCATGGTCTTTATCTGCAAATGTCAGCAACAGAGTCTATTCCGCTGAATCAACCCTTTGGATTTTTGCTGCAGCTATGATTAAAAGCCATGTCAGTTTTTTTCTGTCAGAAGAAAGCGTGGCAGATGGGAATTTTTAGGGCTAAACCCGAAGACAATTCAAAAATGCATCATACCCTGACGACTGCTCACCTCCTCTTCCCCAGCTGAGAAAATAGGGCTGCATTGCTGGAGTACAGGCTATTTCCTGCTGTGAGAAGATGTGGGAAAAGTATCCATTGTTGTGACGAAGGCCAGGTGATGTGAATATATCTGATCTCCTTTTTAATGAGAAAATTAAACCTTTACTTAACAATAGAAGAAAGAATTGACTTACAAGGAATGTTTTGTTCAAAACATGGTGAACGTATTGTACTCCAATGTGCTTCAACTAACTGTGCAGAGTGAGTTAATCACAATCATCTATACAGCGAATATTCACAAGGGACTAAATGTGCTACATACAGTACAAAAACATTCAGAGCTTGAGCAACAGCCACAACTATCATCACAAGGTCAAAGTGATTCAGATTTCATGGTAAATATTCCATTCTATAAATAACCTTGAAGTTTGTTCTCATAAAACTGAGAACACATTATAAGTGACTCTTAGTTAATATATGGAAATGTTTAGTGATATTGATACAGAGTCATGGTACTGTCACTACTGTCTTTACAGTGTTTTACAGCCAAGTCCGACATATCGAAATGATTTAACTGCAGTGGATTTTAGTTATTTTGTAATTTCAAGGAATATTCAAAGTATTCATTCATTTATTTTTTGTTGTTGATTTGTGTTGAGTCCTGAAAATGAAAGTCTCTTATCATCGGGGTATATTACAATCTTTGACCTGGAGCAGATTGTTTTAATTTTGGAGCAAGATTCCTTTTTTTCGTGCTATATTAGTCTTGAAACACTGCTCTCACACCAAAAGTCCCTGCTTGAATTCAAATATGCTCTGCTGCCCTGCCAAACTGTGTGTCTGCTCTCAGATTCACTGCTCTTTAATGTCCAGCTTTGCTCTTTGAGTCCTTCTGCTTGCATTCAGGTTTCATCTGTGTGCTCATAAAAAACTTCTGTTCTAGGGTTTTAGCTTTTGGCTTTAGGATATCTCTGAAACAAGTGTAAAAAATCTTAGCCTACAGAGTGCCGGACATAATGCTGACTTTACTGCTGCTTTGTGGCTGTGCTCATTTTACTTCACAATGTCCCCTCAAGACAATCTTCTGTTTAACTTCTGTTAAATCACATACAATTTTACTGTATTTTAATTCAAATCAGACTAATTTGTATAGTTCCAATTTGGACCAAAAATATTCCCATCATTATATTTAGCTCATAATGTCTCTGTTTGTTTAGTAATACGTCCTAAAAAGATACAAGTTCATGTAATCTGTGATTTAAAAGAATTATCTTTACCTCAGCAAACAAAGAAACGGATTGTTTTTAAACATAACTGCTAAACAAGAAATTCAATTATAACTACACTAACACAAAAGAATTTGGCAATTTATTTGCTCTTTGGCTCCCCCGGCAGTTTTGGGGTGTTACATCTCTTTGTTGTCATGTAGAGGCCATATAAGCATTAAAATCCCTAACCCTAACCAAAATTTCAAGCAACCACAAAGAAAATTAGAGTGGTGCAGGGCTGGAAACCAAAACTTTAACCTTTTTGCATCTCAGCCCTCAGGTGCTCCAGGGTAGTTTCAGACCGGGGAGTGTGCATATCAAAAGAAAATATACTTCAAAATTAGTCAGAAGCACATACTTTTAAGGTTTACAAACTTCTCCAGTGTTGCTTTGATACTTATAATTCTTGAAAACTCTGTTTGTACTCATTTTAGAAAGATTACAAAACTAAATAGAGCCATAAGCATTGAACAATTTTGTCAGATGTAAAATGCAGATTAGCTTCCAAATAATATCATTAGTATGATATACATTATGTACTTTTTGTTAATCCATGTCAGGAGTCTGTTCCGCCAACCGGTTATTGTCTGAAAGTAAAATGAATGCACCCATAAGTGAGCTGTGACATCTGCATTATATCTGGCATTCTTGGAGGGAGGAACATGGCAGGCCTGTTTCACAACATTGCAATAGGGAAAAGTGAAAATCTGAGAAAAGAGGTTTAGCAAGTGCAAAGATGAAGACAAAGTGTTAAGAAAATGTCTCAAAAGGAGATCAGGCCATTTGTACAATTTCAGTTAGCGAGCAGAGTTTTGAGGGAGAGCTGTACAGTCCATGAGGATCAATACAGAGAATACTGCACTCAAATCAAAGTTCTTAATATGTAATTACAAGTCAGATTTTATCTGGTGGGATTGCTTGCCACATAAACTCAACCCTCGTGATGTAACCTGCTGCAATTTCCACATAAAGCTAATTTTACTGAACTGCTGAAGAGTTTTATTTTCTCTTCTTCTGTAATTGATTAGAGATGAGGCAGTTTACGAGGAAAATGCGTTTAACAAGATATTAGAATAAACACCAGCTGGATGATCAGCCAGTGCATCAAGACATATGTGAAGCTGGGAACAGAAACATCAAATTGTGTTTCAGTGAAGCACTCTGAGGGAACAGGATTTCTTGATTAAGATGCAAAACACAATCCCATGCTTGGCTGGCTTCTCCTATGAGGGGCCAAGAGATTAAGATTTAATGGTGATATTAAGGGAATGACACTATCTGTCTGTAGACTCCTGTCTCTTAACACACCATCACCTCTGATGCTTTTCTAAATATTTTTCTCCCTCAGAGATGCAGACCCATGTTTCTACACAGCTATGCTACCTACACTTGAGTTTGGGCAAGCAAGCAAACACGAGTGCTTGTCAGAGATGTCTGCGATTATGTACACGCAAGTTTACAATTTCAGAAATGTAATCTAAAAGTGTGACAAAAGCTCCTGCCACAGGCAGGAAAAGTTTGACTTGTGAATAAAAACTCTTGTCAGGATGATCTTCTTGTTGCTTGAATACTGAAAATGGCTTCAGAGATGACAGATCTGCAAGAAGATTGTCTGCAAAGCAAACTGTGCACCACTCTGGTTTGACAGCAGTGTAGGTGCCATCCAGACTGTTTTACATAGATTATAAGTGACATGGGAATGGCAACTACTGCCCTTTTAGTCCAATCAAATTACAAGAGACAATTCTGGTATATCTATATGAACCACTGTGTTCTGATTTACAGTGAGGAGAAAGTACATCAGGTCTATAAGGAGTAAAAGGAAACCAGAAATATTTAGATATATAGTCTAACTTGACATCAAATCCACTCAAAAAAAATTCTCATTTGTGAGGACCAAACTCTAAAATATTCAGCTGCAAACATCTTTGCTGCAGTCATGTTTTATCAGGGTCAACTATGACTCTGTAATAGCTTCCTTCCTTAAACCACATCATCCCTTGATATCTGAAGAGGCATTAAAGACTGAAATTAATGAGGTATCAGATTTCACTTGGATTCACAAGGTCAAGCAAGCTCATAAAAGAACAGCTGATCTTAAGCTTTATACATCTGTATCAAACCTATATCACACTGCAACGAGACAAAGAAAATCCAAGGATGTTCCTTGGTTTGAAATATACAGATGTTTTCCTGTCATGTCTTAATTCATTTTTTAAAATAATAATTTACAGTGATAGCTGGACAGCACGTCACAAAAATAACTGCTAAACTTCAAGGTTACGTGTTGATGACATGATAGGTAAGTACACAACAATCCACAAATACTCTTTGAATGACTTTCTCCACACCATTCAAGCGAGAAATACACAGTTCCTGCAATCCATGACGGTGAATTATTTATGAATCATAGGTGCTTTCTTTAGAAGCTGTGAAGAGTTCATAGACTCATTGTAAATTTAAAGCGTGTTCTTTGTGTGACCAGAAATTCAGGATGACAGAAAATAAAACCTCCTTCTCAGATGCCACACATCCTGCTGTTTTAACCTGCTTATCCTGGCTGCATTGATGAAAGATCAAGACATTATTCTGCAATAATTTAGGATTCAATGATCAGAGGGGCTGTAGCAAGGGAACTTGACACAATAATGCCGTTGTGACATAAAGCCAATGAAGCTCAAGTCCAGGATGCCAAAGGTATATTTGGATGAAATAGGATTCTCACAAAGTCTTTGGAATAAATTTCATCGCCTCACATTAGGACATAATAATGTACTTCTGCATTGAAAAAGAATCCTTGATTCATTCCCGATATATGAGTTAATGTTCTACTGTGATCCAAATGACAAGAAGAAGTGGGTTGTAGCGGTAAATCTGTGATATAAAGAAAATATTATAAATAATAAATTTATTTATAAATTGAAGCTTGAGATGATTGTGGGAAGCATTACGGTCATGTCAACGTGACCTAACAGAGAAAGATGGAGATTTTTCGGCTTTAATGGCTGGACAAAACAAATTCTTAAAAAAATTGTTCAAAATTCCCATAGAAAGTGCATGTGAGAACTGTAGTGCTCGTACATAAAAGCCCTGCCACTGAAACTGCAGGCTGAGCTAAATCTCAGTGCAAACAACGTTGTAAGGTGAGATCAAGAAAATCTTAACGCAAACATAAAACTTGAAAACATTAATCATTGTCCAGAAGAAACTTGACATTTCACCAAACCTGGTATAATCATACTTAGATACAGACTGCATTTGTTCTGGAATTAATATAAGAAATTGAAAAGTTTAGCAAAATCAGTGCAGCTCATATGAGCAGTGTGCGCAGGATGATTCTATTTGGTAAGGTTTAAAGTGTGAACCGAGTCCATGTATTGAAAGATGTAATCATTACTGACAAAAATCATGTCTAAAAACATCCTGGCAATCAATTAAGGGCAACCACCACAAAGCTGTGGGACAGTCTCGTTGAATTTAATCCACTTCAGTTAGCAGGACACTGTTCTGATGACAAATATGCCAAACGCAGGGATTGAATTTTCTGGTTGATTTGCTCAAATGATCAAACTCTAAACCTTTTGACCTAACACAAAACTACAATCAAGTAACAGTGCTAACATCAGACCTATTAATGTGAAGCCATTCATACAAAGGACAAAACCACTTTTCTCAGGGGGAAATTAATCAGAAATCAGCAGTGATGCTGTGGGACTAAAAATGTCACATGCTTAGTTGCAACCAGAGAAGTCAACACAAGAAGGTATTGTATTAAATGCTTCCACACTATATTGTAATCTCCTTAGCATTTCCCTGATCAGGGATTACAAAAGTAAATTTGCCTTATTAACTCTGGGCGATCAATCATATAGCTCATTTTAAATTAACATACAATTAAGTGGGTGTGTTTGAGAAAGAGGAAGATATGGAATGGCTGCAGCACAATGTGTGGTAGTGGCAAAACATGTATGAAAAACAAAATGGCTGAAAAGAAGTGAAACAGTATGAATGCTGGCTTTTATCCAGCATCTCACAGTATCTACAAAAGTCAGCTAAGAGACTGTAAATGTCGGCTGCTTACCACTTTCAGAAGTAATCATCCTCTCAGCCATGGCCTATTCTTCTATCTATTCTTTTGCTCTTGTCGTCTCTTCTTTCGATCTTTTATCTACAAAGAGAGAAGAAGGAAGAATCAAAGATAAAAAAAATACATTCTGCTTAGGTTTACAAGTTACAATGAGAATCAATACCAAAAAGATTGCAATTCCAAACATTGGAACACTATGAAAGTCCATGGGCAAAGAAAGACCATTTTAAAAGCTATAAAAATGCCCATGAGATATTTGGTTGAAACTATTTTAAATAACTTGGCTTGTGAATTATTCTATGTACTCAAGAGTTGAAATTATTTCTTTTTTGGGGCAAGAAAGAGGGACTTGAGAGAGCAAATAAGAAATTCAACTGAAGATGGAGTGGGAAGAAAGAAGAATTATGATTTCCAGTCTCTGTCATGAAAGCACCAGTAGATGCATCATCTTGTTCACTGGCTGCATGAAATATGAAAGCTAAGATGCCAAAAAAACAGCACAATAAATTTTAAAAAAGCACAACACAAATCACTGCTGTTAACTGTGAATTTTTGTTTTGTGCTGACAGTTTGATACCTTCCTGACATTAGCTGGGCCTCTGTGTGAGACTAAAACAGGTGGGAGGTTCATTCACATGAGCCAGTTGAACTCTTGGTTTTAGTGGAAAACATGCTGCCACTTTATGTTTTAATCAGCAAAAACATTGCAAGACATAGCAGAATAAAGTTTAAATGCAAATCAAGTACAGTCATCAAACTGTCTTCAGGCAGTAGACAGGTTTAAATTTGCATTAAAAAAAGTGGTTAAAGCACGGCCGCCAGTAAATTAGCCTAGAGATATCTATAAATTAATATGCAACTTTTATGGTATCTGTTACTAAAGTTACTTGAAATTGTATGGAAATCCTCTCTCTCAGATATTGAAACCCCTGCAGGCATAGAACAAAGCTGCAGAACACATACAGTATATTGATGAATATGCGTTTGAGAAGTGCCAAGTCAGACAACAGTTCCTTGTCACAAATCATCTACTGTACACTCCATCATTAAATCACATGCTAACTATACACAGGCACCTCCACACACAACAGACTGGTTGGTAGGAAGTTGGTTATCTTTTTGTTAGACATATCAGATTATCTGGGCTTCTTAATACCATGTGTCATGACCTCCTTTCCAATTATCTACAGTTTTTCAGCCTTTCAAGTTTAAATTACATTTCAGTTCAAACACTGATTTGCAATATGATGGGACAATTTATATCATGAGATGGAGTAGATTATATGATGTTGATTGATGATCCCCTTAAAGAAGCACTTGTGTTTAACCACTGAATTCCAACAGCAGTATGTTGAAATGGGCCCAACAATGGACTCTGAAGACAACCAAAAGCTCGAACGTGTGCTGAATTTTCAAACCTGAAAATAAATCACATGATGCACTGTACACCTTTACATTTCAATATTCTAAGTCAATTCATATTTTTTGTTGAAAGTTCTGCTTTTGGTTTCTGGCAAGCACTGACCTGTAAATAGCACTTTTAAAAACAGCATACCATCCTTACTTTAACAAGTTTTATATAGTGCGATCAGTCAGGAATGTTTGCCTCACTATTCTATGTCAAAAATACGTACACAGAATTTTAGTCAGTGTTCATGTTTACAGAAAACTCCACAGCGACTCGGCGTCTGACATACTTTGGTCGATAACTCAATTCCACTCTTGTGAACATGTACTGGGACAAGGACACTGGACCAATTAAACAGCCAAGTCGAGCAGTAACTGCAGAGTGAGTCAAATCTGTATGTAATTGTATTGAGTGTCTAACCTGCTGCAGACAGCAGTCAAAGCGCTCTCACTTTAGAGAATGAGAGAGGACTGACGAGTGAGACAAACTAACTGGTCCTCCGAAATGGGACAGGAGAAGAGGGAATTTTCACCAACTAGGAAGAACTCAAACTTCATAAACATTTACTTGTATAAGCAGATGTTACATTGTGGATTTTTGCTCAAGTTCACTTTCGCATCAGATGGGTGTTGTTTTGGAACTAAATTCTACTAACTGAGGAACACCCTCAGTGTTATGTAGGTTGCACCACCCACCAGTTAATGACTGCATGAAAAGTGGACATGGACATGCTTCCGTCAAGAAAATGTAGCATCATTAGAAGCATTATAAAAATCCACAGGGAGATTTTGTTCAAACTACTATATGTTTACAAGGTTTCAATTGTTTTAGAAATTCTCTTTTCCTATCCCTGTTTTGAGAAATTGTTAGCTTGGCAAGTCTTTCAGCTCCCCTCCCCGATTCTCAAACCTGACTGCTGTCTACAGCAGGTAAGACACTGACGACTCCTAAGTACTTCACACAACTACTCCTCAAACACGAAACCTCTCTTCAAGCAGGCAGGAGAATTTGTCACAAAGCTGAATCAACATCTGTGTAAAACGGAGAGTCAATATTGCTGAACAGGTGTGTGACATTTTCTTGACGTTTTATCTATGTGACCCTCCACTAGGGAATTAAGAAAACAAGAAAAAACTGTTATGGGTGAACTCAATGGAACCAAAACACTGCTGTCAAAACCTTCACGAGATTTAAGAGAAAGCAAGGTCCAGGAGCTCCTTCCTCATGCAGCAGATACAATCAAATGCATGCATTCAGATGACTGGCATGAAGCGCTGACACTTTCATTTAACATGTCGCATCTCTGATTCAGACATTGTAACAGTATTATTCTTACTTTTGTTTGGTCTAAAAAGCAAGACTAACATTATGGGGTGTTTTCATTTCAGTATAGCTGCTCTGACTTTTCTTTACTGAAATAAGTCCAGCAAATCAAACTGCAAGATGACGATAATTATGCAAAAGGCGTGCCTGAGTTGGTAATATAATGAGAGAGAAAAAGAGAGCGCCATCCTCTGTAAGACCAAAGGCAAAAAAAAAGTTTGACTCAGGACACCCTTGTTATAATTATTCTTGACACCTTGTGCTATTAGTAAGCCATTAAGAGTTCAAGGACAATAGCTGTCCTGTTTTTTGATCATTTATCCCTTGGATCCCCTCGTTAAACCAGAACTCGGTTCCTCGCAATTGCACAGAATATTGATGGGCTGTAAAAGGGTGATTTGACTGAATTCTTAATGGTATCCTTTTTTTGTGCCCTTGATATAACAGATGAGCCAAATATCTTTGACATTCCAGACTTAAAAGTTAATTGCTTGATGTTGATCTAATTTTCCTAATAATCTTAATGTATTATAAGGGGGAAATTATATGTTCCATTTTAGTAATCTTGGCATAGATTTTTAGTCATACTAGTTTTGCTAGATAGTGTGTAGCAATTTCAGCTACTGGAAAGATAACCATAAAACAGTGGCTATTTGATCTATTGAAAATTACTGCCATCTCTCAGTCTTGTGCCACAAGGTCAGTTTCCATAATGATTTGTATAAAAACTAATCGATAGACTGGTGCAAAACTAAGGTGTTCTCACATTTATGTATTTGGTAAGATTTTATTTAATGCGACCATGATGTGAATCCTTTCAATGTTGAAATGTTGCCATGATGGTATGTGCATTCATTTTTATGCATTTTATGTTTAAATTCATAAACATTCATGTTTATTTCAGTCAACTGAATATAGCTGTTCTTTACCTGGTATCAGCAGTTCAAGGTATCAAATTTGGTCAAATACTTCAATTAATCAATTCAACTTTATCTTGAAAGCATGTGGTTTAATATTAAAAGTTGTAAATCCAGTGTATTTAGACTTAAAATGAAATCGGCACACTAAAGTATATGTTAAACATAAGCATATTAGCATGCTGACACTGACAATGTATATGAATATTTAGCTTACATTATGTCACTTTTATTTTCCCAAAGAAATTATGTGGTCTTCATTCAGATTCACCCCAAGACCATATCACTGCATATAATGGGACATGATAGTCATTTATTGACAATCATGCTCTCAACTCATCAATTCCCCTGCCAAAAAGTTGGCTTTAATTATTAAGGATGCATTAACACACCATTTGCCACCTGGAAACAAGTAGCGCACCAATCATGACAATAGCTTCTCTCTTAAATCATATGGCTTCAAATGATCTTAATATGCAAGAACACCTGGATGCTGTTAGAAACATCAGAGCTTCATCAGCATTTGTTCTACTACTGGAACTCAAACCCATATAAATTGTACTTCAATTTGTAGAATAGCAAATGTTAAGGGACAGGATGTTTGTTTTCCTTCCCATTTCACGGGTAAGCTAAAACCGAGACAAGATGAAGAAGTTTTTACCAGAAATATGATTTATTCTTTGAAATTCGTGTCATAGTGGAAATGTGCACGTGCATGTAGGGATGATATCATACTGTTTGTCAGATGGACCTCTGATGTGAAATTAAGTAACTGATATTGATGGAAAATGTATTTTTTTTAAATCAATAACTGATTACTACAGTATGCAGATACACAGCTTAGATGTGATGGTCATCTTGCTTGACAGTGACATTCCCATGCACCAAATTCAAAATGAATAAAAAGGAGATTTTTAATTGTTCCACATTGAGTCACTTTGAAGGTGAAATCTACAGCCCAAAGTCTTTTAGTAAATTCTGAGAACAGCAGTGTATGTGCTGAGTCTAAATCCTAAAAATGTACTCAATGGGATGCCATTGAATACATTTTCTAAGAGGTTTTAATTTGAATGTTTAGCCAACAATGAGGCGGGGGGGTTGGGGGGGGGGGGGGGGGGGGGGGGAATAACCACATACCAAGAAACTCATCCCCTTATCCAAAAGTTTGTACTTTCAACTAATGATACGCAGCTAATAAAGCAGAACCAATTACTTTGCACAGCTGGGCACATTTTATATGTGCCTTCCGATCTTAAGCATTTGATTGCTTGTAAATACACGCCTGATTTATACTTCTTTACAGTGCAAGACTCAGCAGGCCACAATGACAAGAAAGCAATTAATCGCAATACTATGCCGATTAAGAAGCTGGTCTGATCCACTGAAGGTAGAAAACCAACCAAGGGAAATGAAGATGTGAGCCACTTCAGGATGTTAATGTGAGCATGTGAAGTACAACAATTTTTCCATGTAGAGAAGGTTTCACATGTTGCAACTGAAGTATCCATATTAGCAATTCTTCAATGTATTGGACTCTTTTTTTTTTTACAATTGTTTTATTACTGCTCATCACAGGGTGGTGCTAATATGATAAATCATTTTTGGTAGTAGTCCTAATCATACCTGCTGTTTCCATTTACATGCCAGGATAAAACATTTTCGAGTTTCTCGTGTTACTTCTACCATTCTTTCAGGGGTCTAGCCACTGGATTTGGGTCTAAGCTAAGTGTCTGTCACTAAGTTTTTGTTTTAAACTGATAATGGGTTATGTTTCTTTAACAATGCGAAAGATTTATGGCATTTTGTCTGTGGTTCTGTCTTGATTTTAACCATGATAATGAACTGTTGCTGTTCATATTCATTAAGCGATATACATTTTATTGACATTTTATGGCCTTGTATGCTTGAAGATTTCTTTTTTTAAATTTACGCTCATGTTGTATTTGTTAATTTGTCCTGGTACTTTCAGCTAAGTACTCACCTTGCTAATACTAATTACCAAACCAACAATAGGTGACCTTATTTTTGGGCATATTTTCCTTTTGCTGTTTGATCCTGTTTGTGGGGAAAGTGGCTCTGGCTTTTGCATTCCATTTACATATGTTTAAAGGGGGAATAGGTTATTCATATTGGTTCTATGATTGTTTGTTTCGTAATCGAAACTATCACTTCTTCCTGGTAAATTGGCAGGCTTTAAGAGAGAATAGCATACCCTGATTGTCTTACCTCATTTTCATGTAGGGTATGCAGGGTTGAATTGTATAGCAGTATTACAAAATGAATATTAATATTCTGTGGTTAACTTGGGTAGTAACTCCCATTTTATTAGTACGGGTGCCACAAGAATGATAGTGTTTGATAATATTTTCTGTAAGAAGTGTCATTATACGATGCAACATCAGTGCTGCGCTTCCTCTGCCTGTAGGCATAGTTCTTTTTCCTCTTGCATGCAGACTTCATGATGACAAAGCAAGAAGCATGACAACAAATAAAAGTGCTCCTACCATCTTTGATTTGTCAACAAAACATATGCATCAACTTTACATAGCTGAGCTCATGCTGAGGAAGATTGCAACACGTGTAGCAGTGTATTCACAACACATGGCATATCATAGTGACTGTCGTTTTTGGAATCCTATAGTAATGTGCTCCCTGCTGATACTCATTAAGAGGGGAGCGATAATTTTGTTGTCAGGGATTAACTTTGTCAGCAGAATCCTTGTTGCGGCTCAGATTAATTGAGATCCTCCTAAAACAGCAGAGCCTTTTCAGCTAAATCTAACTGTTTAATGATTTGCAATAAAAACCACGTATGTGGATTACTGTAATGGTAACAATTCTCACTTTTAATCTCTTTTCTTTGCTAACAATAACACGTAGTATATAAAGAAGCATCAGTCATGTATATATATATTTACAGCTACAGGAATTCAAAAATGAAAATGATCACAACTCTTAATTCAGTTAATGATGTTGACTGCATAAGTGACTAAATAATTGCAATGTTGCAATGTTTTTGCAACTCCCTACGATGTCTCAAGCTTACTTGATAATTTTTAATACACACTTTCAAACCATACACATACTTGGGAGTAAAAGCTCTATTTCTATATAATCTCCATTTCAAAATCCAAAGTATCATAACTTATCGACTCAGCACACCTAACAACATACCATAACATATCAGTTTTCCTCTTTTTGGCTACACACTTATGTTTCAACTAAAAAGAGGTTGACTTCTCAAGAACTCTTGTGCAGCAGCTCTATCCTCCTATTGGATGATCTGTGAAAACAAACTGCCTACTGGGGAAACCTCTTAACTTCAGTCTTTGATGAGTAGCTTCAAGAATATGTGGGATTTTTACAGGCCTTTTATCCACCACTGGACATCACAAATTGTAGCAATGTGTCTACACAAGCAGCAATCCAGTGTATAACAAATCTGGAATATGAGTTTGCTCAAACCCAATCCTGTAACAATTAAGAGCAGGGCTGCTCCAATTCTTTGATAAAATATAACCAAAGTCGTAAATCAATCGTAAAACAAAGAAAAAACCTTCTGGCTAAAAATAACTTTTCTACCTCATCTGGAGCTGATAGCTGACAACCATAAAAATAAACAAGAAGGATGCACAGTTTTGAAAAAAAAAAACTATCAAATTGTTCACTCACTCATATTTTGTGTCTCTGTGTGCTCATCTTGACAGTTGGCACCTTAAGCACCTAAGGGCCTTTGCATCAAGCAGAACCATTTTGACTAGGCTTGACTCCAGGGGTCACAGCGTGACTCCAGAGATGAAGAAAGGAGCAAAGAGGCAACGTTTGCACTGACGAAAAATACGCCGCCACATGCTCTCTATCTTTTCCTCTTAGCCGGTTCACTGGCCCGTGATTCGCCTTAATGAGATGCAGCAACACACACAGACACATGTAGCATGTCTAGTCTAATTACACGGGGAAGCTCTGTCTTCTGCACCCCACAGTGTCATTATGAAATTCACTCTAAAGGCTTTTCTCTATTCTTCTCTATTCCATTTTTTAATGCAGCTATACATACTGTAGCTTCAAGTGCTCCTTATCAAACATTTCATGAGAGA
Organism: Leuresthes tenuis; assembly: GCF_036924035.1. NCBI lineage: Eukaryota > Metazoa > Chordata > Actinopteri > Atheriniformes > Atherinopsidae > Leuresthes > Leuresthes tenuis. Next base: position 8,205,803 of record NW_027325365.1, on the reverse strand, counting down.
AAGAAACATTTTTTTTATTCTGATTAACCTGAATATGACTTTGGCATTTTGAGGATATGAGATAGATTAACTGCAGACGACCCCAACATAATTTTGGCAAAGAAATACTTAGTAAGTAGTAATAATCCAACTTATGTGTGTATGGATAAATAAATTATGTATGCTGTTTCATATAAAAACTTTTTTTGTTTTTTTTTGGGTGATATATGCTTCTTCATTGACTTCCTTCTCTTCAGTTTCAGTGTGTTACCAGGGAAGGCTTGTGTAGCATAATGCAGGCAGGAAAGTCAAAGTTGTGTTGTCTGGCAGTTCTATTATGCTTGTTTAATTGCCACAGATCAGGTCAGTGTTTGATTACCGTTTATTAAATTACACATGCAAAAGGGATAATCAATATGGTAATTAAACACATTAACACTGCATGGCACAATTAAACTGTAATGAAATAAGTTGAAAAATGTCAATTTGTGCTGTTCTGCGAATGACCAGTTATATTTAATTTTGTTTTAACAAAGACATTCAGAGTGGAATGGTTCAAAAATTCCTTTTTGAAAAGAAATTCAAACCAAACTTTTTGTTTGCTCACCATCTAATCCTGCTGTGCCCACAATATTAGCTTTACTTTCTATCACACTAACAACAAATTAGTTCACTGTTTTACCAGAGTGTGCCAATACATTGCTTTAGTGTACTTTGAACATAGACTATGTTTTATCTGGCTTGTCTCTAATTAAAACGACAGATCTTGAAATGTAATTTAAACATGGCCCATAGCTCAGCTGTAAAATAAAAAGTAAGCAGTAAAACATTTGAGTAAAAATTATTATAATTACTCTGCTTCTGTACAACAGGGCTTCCACAGTTTTGTATTTTCCACATACTATCTTGGGTTTTATGCTGTGATCTATTTCCATGTGCTTATCGTGTTGCATAATATGCTACATTTTAAGTAGTATACCATGCTGCAACTACTAGGAATGACTGATTGCTGTAATTAGGTACAACACAGTAGGTCTGCTTTATTTAGGCCCACCAATGCAGTCACTAGTAAAGAGTTTTAGAAGTTAAATCTTAACAACTCAGATTTTATTATGAATTAAATGGCAGTGCAATGATGAGCCACAACAATAAAATCCTCTGAAATAAAAAGTGAGAAGCATCACTGGTCTTGTTACAATGCAATGTCCTGCTGGAGGAAATAATGCATCTTGACTTTCACATGGATGTTGGCACTTTCCACCTGCCTAAGAAAGAAATTACAGAAAAAAAGAGATTATTGGCTTTATATGTGGTTTGGGAAATTGCCAGTAGAAATACTATCTAGTAATGGGTCAGAAACATAACTGCAGAGGAAATATACCGGTTATGATCATTTTAATTTGATGTAAATGCAGATAGTATATTTTCCAGAACAGCAAGCATATTGTAAAACACAAGCATCCAGTATCACATTAGGAGTACTTCAACCCAAGCTATGAATAGACTGCAGGTACAAGGCAGCCAAAGCACCTCTACTTCCCTTAGGGAGGCTCTCTCCATTTTTTCCCCCCTCAAGCTACTGTACACACCTTTTGCAGACTTTTCTGAGTAATTGTCATCACATGGGTTTCTGTTTTATCCTCAGATTAGCACTGAAATGATGCATGTCTCAATGTCTATTCCTATTTCCTTTTATTGCCAATGTAGATATTAATGATTAAACGATGTAGGTCATGAATTAGTGTGGGATAAATATCTCTTTTATGAGGTACCGATCATCATTCGAGACTAGCAAACTGACAGTTTGGCAGGTGTAGCCATGGTTCTCCCACTGCCTCCCCTTGAGCTATCTATAGTGGTGACTATGAAATATGGACAGCAGCAAATTGAGATTCATCAGGCATGCCTGCCTTGCTCACTGAAATCTATATTCAATTTTAGAGCATCTGTCATGGCGGTGGCAGGCAGAGGCATGCTGGGATGGAGAATCACTTAAGTGTTCTGAAATTGTATGTAGTGGAGAAAAAAAATGGTTTTGACTGGCAATCTGCTGCATCCCATTCTTTGTCTGTATTTATGAGTGAATTAAGAGATTTTCTTTCTCTGCATTGAAATGCCTGTTTTCTTTCTGAACTTATTTCTGGACTGGATTGTTTCATTTTTACAGAGCTAATATGTACTATTCTTCTGTTCATTGGTTTTAAGATGATGTGTTGCCATAGAGACACTATGATGACAAATGCAGAAGAATCAAAGGGATATTCCAGTCCTTCCTAATGTGTGATGCACTTATGAGAAAACAATGTGTTACTTTCAAAGACAGGAGTCAGCAGCTCTCAGAACAATCAGAAAGTTTCCTGACAGTCGATCTAAGCTAATAGCTACTCAGAAGGTGGTCATAATAAGAGAAACTTTTTTTTGCCATCTAAAACAGCTTGAACCACAAAACGAGAACAATGTTGCAACAGTTCAAAACACAGATGTTTTGCTGTTGAAAAAAATGGAAGAGCAAAGAATATATGTATAGATATATAATATAAAAATCCAGATTCTAACTCTTTCTTGTATTCCCATCTAATTTTTGAGGAATGAGAAATTCCCTTATTGGATGGCTTCCTTCTGTGCAGCTTCAATTTTAGCTTGCTCATCACAATTTGACTGATTACTCATAAGTACTCCTTTTAATCTAATTAAAAAAAACAGAAAAATATCTCTTCGTGGACAATCTGCAAAGCACCATAAGCTGAGTATAGTACTGCTGCCCAAGAGAAGGGTTAAAAAGTTAATGAATGAAATATATGCATAGACTGTGCAACATCTTGCTGAATAAATCTTCTGTGTCACTTCCAGGCATCTAGGGCTCATTGCATACTAGAAATAAAGAAGGCATGGGGGCAGTATTCCAAGAAGATTTCTGAGAAAAACAAAAAGCAAACAATCTTCGATTCTATGGCAATGGCCACACATTTTCTTTTTTTCATGCTTAGATATGTTCGATATTGAGAGGAATGAAGGAATGAATATTGAGAGGCTAATTATTATCTAGAAAGAGGGGGCTGCTTTCTGCTAGTTGTGGAGAAGGTCAAAGTGAGCCAAGAGTTATCATTACAAACCATTAGATTGAGAATGTATCAATAGAAGTTCATGCAGAATGCTGTGTCCTCCTCATACACATAAGATTAAACTTTGGCTATGGTCCTTACTTATACTACCTGGCTCCCTTACTTCCACAAACTCCTTTTATATATGATGATTCAGTATATATGAAACCAGGTAAAAACTGTTGTGCTCATCTGCTGACCTAGTATGTTTGATTCAGCACATCAAAAACTAAAAAAAAAAACTTCCTGCATGAAAGCACTGAGTCTAAAGCAGTTAAAGAACATACCTTCTGTACACAAGGTTGGGTTTAAAGAGGGAAGCCAGTGTTACAGTGCAAAGAGTCTATATATCAACATTGATCCTTACGTTGCAGACTCTGCAACATACATTAATTGAATCTGTAATATACTTTTCCTCAGCAACTATTTTTATTCGACTTTCTTTTTATAACATGGTCAAACTTTAGTACTGCAGGCATACAAAATACTGATGTTTCACACAATGTTCTCCAGTCTTAATATATATGCTGTCTACCAAGGAATAAATATAGAAACTTATGGCAGACCTATTAGCAAATACAAATGAAACCAAATCATACCTAATGGCACACGCATGAAATATATAACAGGCAGGTTTATGTTTGCTGAGGCAATTCAGTGAGTGAGGTTCTCCATCTGTTTTTGTTTAAACATCAAATGGCTTCCATCTTTGAGGCTTGTCATCAGTCTATCACTAGCCGCAGAGAATGCATAATGGCACCAGTAGAGCTCTTTATTAGTCCATAGTGAACAATGAGCGATGAGGGAGACCCCCTCCACTCCTCATTTCCAAACAGTGGAACTCAAGGAAGTGACAATCAATAGAAATGCTTAATTTGCTTTATGCCTCATGATGAACACATCACGGCACAAACAGGCTCGCCTCACTTTGTCCTTTTATCACATTTTCACCTACACAAGTGCCATTGCTTCAACACCAAGTGCGAAAGTTTATATATACACAGGTTATATGTTTATATTACATTCAATATATTTTCCACGCATTATTCTTTAAGTAGACTGATTAGGACACAAAAAAGTGAAAAGACAAACCTGTTGTCATATTTCATTGTTCAACATAACTGTGTGAAAGTTTCACCAAACTTTGTGCTGTGTCAGTCAGACAACAACCCTGCAATGACAAATATCTCACTGATGTTTGTTTTTCTCCCTACAGCTTATTTTAATAAATGACACAACTGCAAAGTACAGGGCCTTATCAGTAGCAGGTAATGTCATGCAACATCCAATCTCAAAAAACACCTTGCACTCGCAGTCACTCGTCGCTCCATCAAAGTGCTTACATGACATAGCTGAAATATATGACCACAGAAAAACAGTGAAAGTAAGGATGAAAGAACGTAAGATATTCTGTTTGAGTCTAAGAAACTGATTAAATCTATATTATACATAACTGAATAAATTAAATTGTTGCTGCTTTCAGTAGAGAATTCCTAAGAGCATCTTTCCTGAATTCTTGCCATTTTTTGGAAAAATGTAGTTAAGTCAACTTATTATTTTTCATTCAAACGTATTAATGTTTTTTTGTTGTTGTCTGTGTGTCTATTTAACTTATTTTCATAACTATCTGGCAAATGATCATATTGATAATTCATTAAATTACCTAAAAAGAAGTTGGAACAAAAAATAATTGTTCTACGTATAAATGATAAAAATTTGATATCTCAATAAACTCAATTTCGCTAAGCTTTTTTAATCTATGGGTCATGTCATTTTTCCCTCTGCTATAGCTACATAAATGTTACTCTCGAATTTCAGACATTTATCTACAGTGGATTCCATCACTCCAATCCAGATGAAAGAACTATTTAACAGAGCCTGTGTGAGGGCAGCTTTCTGTCAAGCAAGCTACAATGTGCAGCACTGAGGTCCTGCTTTCAACAACAATGGCGGAGAAAACTAAATGTTCAAAAGTTTTTCTGCACTTCACCAGAGTTTGCTGACGAAGTGAAGCCTTTTACATATAAGGGTGGAGGTGCAAGCCGTGTGTGGACACACAGTAGATTATGCATGAATACACAGGTTTTCAGTGAACAGCTTGTAGCTTGACAAATTGTGTTTGCTAGCAGTTCGAGTCCACAAGCAGACTTAACTAAATTATACAAAAAAGAATCAATGATTAAAAGTAACCACTGGCCAGCTGACAGTTTAGCTATGAGTGGATTCATAAAGTCAATGCTAAATGGCAAAAGCTTTATATGAACTGTTGTTCAGACTCACATATTCAATTACAGAGTGCTCAGAGCGGGGTGAGTTGGGTGATTTGGGGGCTGGAGGCAAACTCTTTCCTTCTGCATTGTTACTCTCTCTTTGGCTTGATGTTGGCACTTGTAGTGGTAGACATATTGCAAAAAACTTTACTTCATTAAGTACCATAACACCTTTACTACCAAATGGCAAAAATACATTAAAATAAAAAAGATTTTTTCCTTAAAACTTAAACAAACTGATGTCATTACAGAAAATTACAGAGCTACATTAATACACATTGTTAAAGGATGTTATTTTAAAAAAGGCAAAACGCTTATTCACTCTGTTGAACATTTTCATAATTTTGCTTCCCATTTCCTGTAAGGTCAGAGGACAGAAAACAACCAACTACAATGTATATACATACACTATAGACACATAACCATCTTGCAGTTCACAACCATGGATTGTGTATTAGACGTGGACAATTCTTCATATCCTAAGTTTCGTGGTGAGACTGGAATGACTTAAGAAGAGGTACTATCATCACACGTGAGAAATTAAACAAAAAAAATCGATCAAAACACGTACTAGATTGATAAGCAATATTGTAGCAGTGTTACCGTAAAACTTTTAATAATTCTTTTAATAATAATATATGAAAGTAGTTGTGATGACTATTTTGGGTTCTACCAATGTCAGAGGACTATTCCAAGCTGCTCCTGCTAGACATATCAGACAAGCTAAAGGAGGTCATTTGTAAAATGTACATTTGTCTCTCACAGATGGATATCCTGTGTTTGACACATTCACCTATTGAGCTTTATAATTTGTTAATGATACCAGACATTACTGGTAACCATAGCTTTAATCTAAATTTCTAGTATGCATTTGTACATTTGGCACAAGTCAAAACCTACAATCTACTGTTGGTTGGCAATTTTATAGTGGTTGATAGTACTGTTAAAAATGACAATATTTGTATCCTCGATCTCTCTATAGCATGTATTAATTGAGTTAAGATCATCATATTATAATTTCTGAGCACCTAGATACCAGTATCTTGACAGTTGAGGCTTTATAGGTAAAACTACCTACATGAATCACCAATTAATGGGGAATAATATTGTACCATTCAGTTTTTAGTTACTGTTGGATCTTTGTAATTCTGTGGATAAAGAACTGCAGTCTCCTCAATCTGTATGCATGCATTGTTTCAACTGAATTCGTTATCACTTGTTTAATTCCTGTGTGACTTTTAGCCACTACAATATTTACAAGCTACTCTGTTACATGAAGTGCTGATCTTTCATATAATTTGCTACAGTGCTTGAAGCATTTAATAAAATTTGCATGAGCCAGTTGATCAAGGTCAAAGATTGAAATGGTTTCTTGTGCATACACACAATAACTACAGTTAAAAGACAATGTTTTTTGTTATTTAATATTTACGAGTGACCTTTAATAAAAATAAAAATATATTTCTCTGCTTAAGGGGTAAAAAAATTTAAACGAAACATCATTAAACTTTTAACAGAAAAGTGTATTGGTTTGCTTACGTTGATGTTGCACAATCAATTGAGCTGCTGTCTGCAACCACTTCTATGCTGACTGTAAATTAAAGGAAAAAAAATATGCAGGTATCTTTCAAGTGTTCTCCTCTTACTCAAGTTACTCTTCCGGGATTATTACGGTTTCTAAGTAACAAGGAAATGACAAAGGTTGCAACAGGGGAATTAAAAAATGTAACATTTTACCTTCAGCAGTACTGCATCCAAGTTCTCTAGCTAGTGGGTAAGCAATGTGAAATATTTCAAATTTTGTTTTCATGGTGCATGTATTTAGTCCATCAAAACATAACCATAATTTTATACATGCTACAACTGTCTTGTTTTATTACTTGTTCTATCTGTAAAAGAGATAAATGCAGAGGGGGATGTAAGCATACAACACACTCAGTGCATTTTCAAATCCAAAGCAAGAAGTGACACAGTGTTTTCATTAGCCTCAATTAAGCAAGTCACTTAAAATGCTTTCTTCAGCTGTAAACATACTAATGAAGAATCCGTAACTCTTTAAAGTGAACAAAACTGCTGTTAACACCACTAAAACGGCATACTTTTACCATACTTGAAGCTAACCCAATGTGCAAACTAAGGGACCTGCTTAAACACGTCAGGTCAGAATCTTCAAGTAGAATTAACGTTGTTAGGCTACCTATATCGACTAATGATCAGCGATTTTTATCCACTGTGCACCAGTTTATGTCAGCGTGGCCACTTTAAACACCTGAGCTCACACATTTATATGCAGTGGCTCCAACTTCAGCATGAAAAACCCTGGTGGGTGAAAATGCTAATCTTTTTCAACATTTTCCAACAAATGTTAAGATTTATTTGGGATGTTGTTCCAGTTATTTGTGCTGTGATAAATGCACAAGTACAGCTCGAGACGATTTCCAACAAGGTAGAGACATCATCAAACTCCTAAAACTTTGATTAACAACAGGCTTTTGCTGACACAGACAGCCCCATAACCCGTTAAAGAAATCCACAACAATGGCTGTCAAACATGACGACATACATGATAATGAATTCCAACTCTATGTTATAGGCAATAAAGCCTAACATCACAATACAAGAAAACATGTTATATAATTGGCCCAAATATACAAATACACCATACAACATTCACAACTGGCAGCCTCTGCATGGATACATCTCGCTTATACACAACTGTAAATATTTTATGATAAGCAGGCATTTCATTGAGTGGATAACATTTTCATTGAACATAGGAAATACGGTCTAGAAAAAAATGATCAGCAACACATGGATATGGCTCCAACAAAGCCTTTATACCCTCCTCCTCTCTTTATGACAAAGACAACATTTAAAGATACATAAAAAAAAAATTTAAAAATGTATTTCCCTCTTCTGCCACAATGGTATTATTTGGAGGCAAATGGTGTCGTTGGGTTAATGATGATTTAATGAGCAATTAATTGTAAGCTACTGTCTTGCAAAACAGGAATGAAAAATATTACAAGATTAAAATCATATTACATTGCACTTAAGAGAAATGAGGTGCCGAAGTACACTAGGAAGGTAGTGGTTAAGAGTTTATTTGTTCACAGCATTGCCTGAAGTCAGGCAGCTGGTTAATTGGCTCAGTACTCTCCTAAGCACTAAGCCGTAACTGCACTGTTGATGTCAGTCTGAATCTATACCAAAGAAAGTACATGTGAGGGCTGACAAATAGGAATCATTTAACAAAAGCAATAAATGTGTAGTGTTGTAGTATGCCTTCTAGTAGTGGTGTGACCAAATTAAAACATGATACAACAATAGAACCCATACATTATGCAAAGGAAAAAGCATAGCATATTCGGCTTGTACACATGGAAAGTTAAGTCCAACAAAACTGTATAGTTGTACAAGTGAAAACAAATGCAAATGGTTTGTTGATATAAGAGAACTAACTAGTTTGTAGAAATGGACTCCCAAAAAGATAAGGCCATGATCATGGATTGTGCAGTGTTTTGCCGTTTGTCAACGATGCAAGCACACCAATTATAGTACTGTTCACTGACAGCAGAGGAGTCTCATTTATTATTTATAGATAGATTCTAACAATGGATGTCAGAGACAGCTACTCTTCACCGGTTCCCTGTGAGATTCTACACGCATGCTCCCGAGTGGCCCACAGGTCCACTTATCTTGATACCTGTCAATTGACAGAGGTGAGTCACACAAAATCCATTACCCCACAACATTTAGTGAGATTCTTTTCACTGAGACTTCTTAAAATAAACTAGCTGGCCATTGTTGGCAAAATATATATTGTGGTATAGATTACTATACACATACTAGTACTTCATTTGGCCTGATGAGGGTCGTTTGGAATGTGGTTGAAGCCGTGGTAGTCCACCTCTAATGTGCTTCGCACACTAACATTTCATCCAAATATTCCACTAAATTGGTGGAATAATTTTTTATAATCAAAAATTCATGTAAGCAAGAAATTTTGAACCATAAAAAGATGCCATGTCAAAGCTCAAGTACAATCCTTGGTGTCAAATACTTGGTTATCCCATAAATCTTGATATTTCAAAAATTAGTAAAATATTATTTTACAAAATGCTGAGAGCTGATCTATCATCAAATAAATAAATCAAACCGTGTCCCACAGCCTAACTGGCTGAAGGTTATATTTTCTCTATTGAGAACAACTGCTGTGTGTGCAGACTGCAGCAGACACCGTACACATAAAGGAATTAGAAATCTCGCCCTACAAGTAACAATGTCTGTCTTCAGAATCTAATTGAGCCAAGAGTGTCCAATCATATGCTTTACAAGACAGGAGTCTATGGGCTCAACAAAGCTCTCCTTTCAATGCAAAACACACAAACACAGTAGGTAAATCACACAAGATCAGACGACCTACTTGTTGCCCATCTTTCTTTGAACCAGCTACTCTTGTTCGACAGCTGCAAAATGATCTAAATAAGGTAACTTTGCAAACAGCCGAGAGAAAGTAACCACTGTAAACTCTTACGTCTTTAACTTAAGCTTTTGTCTTAAGCTTACCCTAAAATGCTAAATACTGTCCCTTGAGATGAAGAGTGTTGGTAATCAAACAGAAACAGGAAGAAGCTTGTACGAACCCATGAGCTTATTACTCTGTTCCTTAAGATTGAGTAGATTCTTTTTTTCTTTTTTTCCAATGCCGCACACAGAGACAATCAATTTGTCGTGAACAACAGAGATGGGAGGGTGTTATGGGGATGAGGGTTGAGTGTTGCACTTTGGGTGTCGGGTGTCTCCTGCACTTTTCTGAGGAGATGCTATTGCCAGCATGTGGGGCCTTTGTGCCAATTGAATGGAGAGACAGAAAAAATGCATTATTGATCAGGATGATGCCAAAGTGTCTCGCTCACAGCACGGGATCAAGTTTAGGTACGGGGTAATTAATCCACAAGTCTGAATGAAAGCAGAGGAACTGATCTGCACCCCTCCTCCCCCATCTTGCTCTGCTTCTCTCTGTGTTCAAGTCTCTACTTGGTTTAATGCTGAGAAAAATAGGTCGCTAGCTTCTGGGCAAAACCTGTGCAAGACACCACTGGGATATGCACACAAGCTGTTTCCTCCTCATAAACACCAGCAGAAACACACTCACAAACACACAGAAACAGAAAGGAGGTTGAGACAGAGAGAAAGAAAAGACACAGAGAGCACCTGGGCCCCCTTCTTTTCTGCCAAGTTGAGCAGAGCAGGTGTCAGATTTAGTCTCTGTCATGTAGGGTAGTGTAATTACACACTGTAATATTGATACTGTTATCAAACACGTCATCTTTCCATGCATGATTCAGAAAAAAATATTTTATCAAACTTCTTACACATTTCTTTTTCTTCAGTTTTCGTCACAAGCTCAATGCATTGCAAGCAAATGTCTTGGACATTACTGGCACCACAGCGAACCTTCACCTCACTCTGAAGTTTCTCTCATCCCCACAGACAGTTTTACCATCTTTTTGCCTACTGTTTTGGTTCAGCAATCTGCAACTACATCATTTCTATCACTGCCATCATCACTGCTGATTCAACCATTATCAGTCAGCTGCCCTCAGCAAAAAGATGGAAACCAATTTCATTCGAGATCAATCGCTAGACAGACAAAATAAGTGTGCTACTAATGACTATAGTGTGTTTGCTGTGTAGTGAGGGGGTGTTGGAGGGGAACAAAATAAACCTAAAAGCAGCGTAATTATTGGAATGTCATTCATCAAGTGGACAGCAACATAACCTCAGATTAATGTTTCTCTGTGCAACAGTTTGTGATGTTTTTTTGTTTTTTTTTACAGATGGAACAAACTCATCTACACAGTTTTTTATGTTGTGCCACCAAGTTTCTATAGTAGCCTGTAATGGACAACCTCAACACTCATTCTAGGATAAGCATTTTGCTTTATATGTATTTTTTGCTACCAACAATGTTTCTATGGCCTACTCGGAAGCAAAGGGCAAACCTATCTCATGAGAGAATTAGTTATAAATATGCAAGTTCCCTCCCCCAAACTTCTCCAAGTATTGGTCCTATTCAATGACATCCATTTAATGGAAATGGGAAGAATGATGAAAGGATTCATTTGCAAACTTCCATACAAAACAACACAAGTTAGAAACCATCTCACACAAGGTTTAACACAGTCCTATCACTCTAGAATAAGCACTAGTTGAAAATTAAAATTACAAAATAAATACATGCTAAGGTTTATATTTTTCCAAAATGCATAATTAAAATGAATTAAATAATTCTAGGAGATGTTGCCATCTTACAATTTACAGCTATAAATTATGCCATTATTTTGTTTGGCTGATGTGGACAAATGTACGGTGTACATATATATATATATATATATATATATACACACACACATTAAGACATAAATTAGGAGGCTTTAAGTTGGCAGCAAAGAGATATTTTTACGCTAAACATCATTACATCCTATAAAATATCAACTTCAAGATCGCAAAGAACATTTTTCCAACAAAAATTACATCTTTAAAGTGTAAAAAATACTATAATGTGCAGTTTTTTTCTTGGCTGCAAGGCAATCAGTTGGTTTTCATCTCAAGAAACTGCATGAAAATGGCTGTGATGGACACAGTATGACAATAGCCTTCATGTCTATGGGTTACTTTGCATTTATCTTGCTATAGGCAACATTTTTAACGCAGATAGGATATTTCTTTGCTTCAATACACAGATTTTCAAGTTTATATAAGGTTGCAACATTTCTTTTGTACTAAATTTCGTCCCTCAAATACTTGTCATACATACAGAAGTGTACAGCAAGCCTCCGGGGGAACAACACACAATAATATGATAGAATAACATTATATTCAATTTAAAAAAGTCAACATATTTTATCCAGCAGCCAGAAAACGCAGTCAGACTGAACAGGGACAAATAAGAGGCACAAATGTAGCACACACAATAGTCTAACACATGAAGGGGAATTAAGCAAACACATTTCAGGAACTCACAGTGAGCTAGAGCAATGGCACGAGTGCACATTCTCACACAATAATTATGAATGCCGCCTGGGCAGTGAGTCTTGTTTTGAGATTATAAAAAGCAATAGAGTGTGTAATTTATACAAGACAAAAGAGCAATGTAGTTTCCACCAGAGTCAAAGATCTTTAGTATAAGAAATAAGTACAACTTTACTTAAAAGTCTTAACACCGCATGCAACATTTGTTTCAATTGCTGACACAATTTAGTGCACATCCCTATTGCACATTTGGTAACTGGCCACTGAGCTAACTATGCTACACCTCTGCTAACATAAATATAAATGAAGGCATCACACCTGCTGCCCCAAGCTAGTAGGGTGAATTGTAGTCACAGCGGTACATATTTCATATGTTTGAAACAGTAATTATGACTTGGAAAAAGTACATGCACTTACTGGAAAGATTTAAGTCTGAACATTAAGTACATTTGAAGGGGTATTGTCCTCTAGTCATTCAATGCTTTACATGGAAAACTCTATGTCTTTAACTAGCACAGTAAATATATCCAAAGAAATCAAACACTTACCAGACTAAACTGTTGCATTTTTGCCATTTAGTGAACATAAAAAGATCTGATTCCGCTTTCTTCAGTCTTCTTATGCCAGCTATCAAAGTCGGTTGTTTCAGTTTAGCATTTCTCTTCTAATTTTATTTAAGTAGATAAGAAAAAAATAAACCAATGTTACTGGATGAGATTCTGGGGTGAATGAATGTAGGTTTTTACATTTCTGAACATCTGTCGTGATAATGGCCTCACTAATGATAATGGAGAAACATAACTAATCCATCTTTGTCTGCAAAATAATTGACTAGGGTGACAGATCTAAATACCTGTCATTATAGCTATATGGTGCTGCAATTATGTGAGTGAAAATTAACTGAAACAAATAAAGAAAATGAAACAAAGCTTGTCTGAATTTCCCTTCAGATAGGAACATCCATGTTTCTGTCGAGGTAAATAGTAACACAGTAATCTCTACGACATGTCATTTGGTGTACCTGCAAATGAAATGATTTTGTTATAGGCCATCTAAAGACAGCGCTGTTTTATAACCGAACACAAAGGTGCGAAAAAATTTGCAAGTCATTATCTTCCTTGTACCTTCCGATGCAGAGAACTGAAGCAGATGGACATCTTGATGCACTTAGAGGTTACCAAATGTTCAAGAGAAATTCCATTAGTCAGTTTGCTCCACATCCATCCATCTCAACAATATGTGTAGGCTGCTGCTCTGTTTCTCTGCAGTCTCAGCACCCACGTCCAGCATCTCCTGCAAACACGTTCTACTATTTCAAGTCTCTAGTACCTTCACAAAGGCAAACACATTATAGTATTACAGCCATTTCTTTGCAATACATTTCTTTTTTATCTAATGAGGTCTATTAAAAATAATCTTTTTCAAACCTCCACTTGCTTTAAAAGACACACACACTAATCACACCAAACCATCCACCTCAGATGCCACCTATATTTTTTCCAGGACAACTGGTCCATCCATCTTTCAATGTGTCACCCAATTAAAGCTTTTTGTCCATGATGAAATGAGCCAATTAAGCAGTGCACTTCTGCTTGGGTAGAGATGAGATCCATCTCTTAATGGGTGAAAATCGCTCACAAGAATGCTGTGTCCACAGCGCCTCTCCATCTCATTATTATGCCGCTATTAGCCATCACTCACATTAACTAGGGCTCACACTTACGCCAAGCAAATGGGTGTTCATACATATGCCTTGGTGAATCATAATGTTCAAACACTTGAGTAACTGAAACACAATGCAAAATACACTCTTCTCTAACAGTGCATGCTGGTACTTACAATTAGATGGGTTTAAGAGCGTAAAAGCTCATACATAACTCTTGGCTACGTAAAGTGAAACCATGACAGCAGCATTGAATCTGGTAATTCTACGGTTGACAACAACTCAAAGTCGTTAGATTAATACAAATGTATTGAACAAAAATTCCTATTGAACCATGGTTTTTAGTTTGGCAGATTTCTTGAACTCAGTATGATTCTCCTGAAGATCATGCAACATCATCCATTAGGGGAAATGACTCTTGAAAAGAATAAAGTTCAGGTGATAAATACATCCATCCATCCATCCATTTTCTATAACGTCAAGCCGTCGGTCGGGTAGCCGGTGGGCTGGAGCCTATCCCAGCAGTCATCGGGCAAAAGGCGGGGTACACCCTGGACAGGTCGCCAGTCCATCACAGGGCCACATAGAGACAAACGAGACAAACAACCGTGCACGCTCACAGTCACTCCTACAGACAATTTAAAGTCACCAATTAACCTGACATGCATGTTTTTGGACGGTGGGAGGAAGCCGGACTAGTGATAAATACAGTTATCTCAAAATTTAAGGGGATACCACATGTAAGCTGAGTGAATATGGGACTTAAAAGGCACTATTCTAACATTACAGCATCCGTGCTCAACAACTTGTAACGAGCCTGACCAAAAATGAATAGGTGAACAAAATATCCCAGCACCTGAAACTATCAGTAATTTGGCAATTCAGTTTTAGCTCATTCGGTTTTACAAAGATAAGCTGAGCATAAATTGAAAATATGCTTCAGTATCAAACTGAAACCCAGCTCCTCTTTTGTGAAGAAAAAGTGAACGGGGACATTTCATGCTCTCATCCTCCTATTATCCAGGATTTACACTTCACCTCCCTGATTTTCACCTCTGGTTTTGATTAAATTAAAAAATATATACCTTTGTTAATTTCTTTATCAGCCTTTTAAAGTGTTTTTGATCAGCACCCTTGAAGTACATAAATGTGTGTCACAGACAACTGTCAGACAGCTTCATATGGTTTTATAACCAGCTTTGTGATGAAGGAATTCCAGTTTGTGTCACTTGATTGTTAAATGCAGTGTTTCCTTCTCTTGGGTAAGTATTCTTCACTCTAGGTTCAGAATATCTTAACCTAACAAAAAGTAGATAGTTCATCCAGCTGTTTCAGTAGCAGTGGAGGTCAGACTCGCATTGGACTTTCTTCACTGAATTTCCTCACTCAGTAAATTTGTTGACAATAAATATTGTAGCTGGATGACTTAGGTGACAATTTGATTTAATTACAGTTAATCAATGTTGGCTCAAGAACATGACTTTAAGAAAAAAAATATAATGATGTTTCCCCTCTGCTCCCCTGCTTCTAAATTTTAAGTTTTACAATTTAGGAGCAGAAACTAAGCTGTAAAACTGTAAACTAAAATGTTTGATGAAGTCACTAAAAAAAAAAAAGCTAAATAAAAAGCTAAGTATTCGATGATAACTGTTTACAATTGTTAACTCAGAATGTAATCTACTTCTCTATCTTGGCTGTACCAGTTGTGCACATATATCACAACTTTCTCAAAAAACTTGAAAATAGTGTTATGTCTTGTTCTAACAAAGTAATGAAGGTGACTAAATTAAACAGAAAGGGGTGGCAGTTAACGTCCTGTTCCTTAACAGCTACATTTACTCACATTATTCAATATTTAAAGACATCCTTCAGCCCATATCACAGCTGTTTACATTTGTTTGTTTACTGCTTTGACCTCAGAAGGACTACTTTATCTATATTTTGCAGAATATGCTTGCCCTATCAATATTTTATTACAGAGGGTTGAATATTGGAGTCAGAATTCAAAATGCACTGAGGATGTGCTGGAGATAGAGATGAAAAGATAGTTTACTGTAGTACACTGATTTGTTTCACCGTTCTGCACTATAATAAAAGTACCCAAAAAGATGTAGTGACACTTGGTGGGTGTGGCTCCTACCGTTCATTTGGTGTCTTGCGAAATCACTGACATTCAACTTCCATGAGATGGAAGACATTTGTTATAGGATTTTGAAAAGTCCGCCAATGAATGTCCTCCATCTTGTGCTTTCTTAATCTCTGGTATCACAATGGCTCTTTTTCCCGCCTCTCTGTCTAATCGCAGCCTGCATCTCTAAGATTAGCAAACCTAGCTCCCAGCTTCTGGGGACTGACCCCCCAAAGCTATATTGAGTGGGTTGCAGCTACTTTTGCCTCTGACAACAAGGAAGAAAGACATAATGATAGAGACAAGGCACCTAAGAAGAGATTGCCACTCCACTCCCTTTTTCAATTGATGTCTCAATGGGTATTGTGAAATGCTGCTGAAAAAAAAAAAGTTAGAACTAGATACACCTAGACTTCTATCATAACATCTTGCAAATTAAAAAAAGATCACTATTCTTAAGGGGTACACACCTAAAATTTATGTTTTTTTAATTTTTAATTTTTTATCTAGTTAACACTACTATTTGTTAACTAGAATAGAAATACCCCACAGCTTACCCTGTTTAGTTGATCTTTCTATCACTCCACAGGCAGCTCTAAGATTACTGCAAAGGCTTCTTTCCCTTTATTTTTTACTCGCTTGAAATAAATGGTCCCATGTCTTTGAACTCTCATTTAATTTTCCTGCCAGATGGTAGTTTGTCGGCAGACACTTCACACAGGGTCCAACGTGCTTTTCAGTTCTTCAGGCTTATTTAAGTGCTAATGGACAAAGTATCACTTAATTTGTCTCTGATGAAGACATACTTAAAACAGTGACATTGTAAAAATGTTCTCAATAAATTAGACATTGGTTTAGGTCACACAATTATACACCTTCAGACATGTTTTTCTTTTACTTTAGCAGTCAATCATTTTGATACAAATATCATAAGTCAGGGTCTGCTGAAGATCAGAAGGTGTTTTTGAAAAGTATGAACACCTTTTTAGTCTTACAGGGAAGATGAGATGTAGAAATCTATAAGGTAGAAAGTTAAGGCAGACAAATTTGTTCATAAAACATGATCCAGTGATAATGTTATCCAGCTAAAAGACTTTCAGTTCTTGCTTGAGGGAATTCGCCTGTTATAAATTCATCCTTGATTAATCCTTATTCTTTTTCAAACAGAATCTGTGATTTTGTTGGCATTTTTTAATTAGAAATAAGTTGTTTTCTCATTATTTTACTATATGAACGAGCCATCATGAAACCACTTAAAATGGAGACGGTATACAAACCTGATTTATATTTTTTTTTTTCAAAGAAGAAAGTCACCTTAGAATATATGACAGGAAATACTCTGTCAAATTTCGTATTACTATGCCACCCAGTATGCATTAGATGAAAATGCCTTTGTTGCACTTCTGACCTTTAAAAAAGGGTGCATGAAAAGGAGAATGGGAGACATATAGCATAACATCATATTCATAGTCATGGCACATGCATACAGACTGCTTTGAATGAATAGAACACACTATTGATACACTGAAAATGTTGTACAACAAAGGCAAGTTGCACAGTCCACACTTCAAGAGTATGAAATCTATGGTTGTTTTTTCTAAGGCTTTTTTGGTGCACTCCAGTCACAACAAATAGAAGGAAATTAAAACTAATTTTTCTTCAAGAAACCACAAGCTCCCCAAAAGAGGAGTCAGAGGCAGCACACCAGGTCTAGTCTTTGTTTGATACAACTGTATGTTGCATCAAAGCTGTAAAATTCCAATTGAAAAATTGTTCTGCTAAGCACTGAGACTTACATGCATGCTGCTCCTATGTGATTAATCAATAAGACTAATGATTTATCTATTCCAAATTCCAACAGCGGTTGTCCTGACTTACATAATTTAGTTGACTTTATATTGGTTGTTACTTATTAGCATATCTGCATCTTGCTCATTCTTACTAAGTTATATTTAATTGTATTGATACAGCATACAATTTATGTTCCAGTTTATTTAGTTTACTTGATGGCTCTCAATTTGCATGCTTTTTCAAGGGAAGGTTTACTAATTAAATTTTACAGTGTGGTATTGAGTCTGGGTTAATACACCCACTTGTAGTTCACCATCACAATAGCTATTATGAAAGGCATACAGAACTGCTTAAACATTAGCACATATCTTTGTAGGGTTGGTGTGGTCTGTAAAAGCCTTTGAATGGGGTACGAAATGCTGAAACATGTGCCAGTACATCTGGGCGCCAACACCTGGAAACAATTCTGTTGAAATTAGGCAGCACGCATTTAATGTTTTCACCTGAATTAACATGAAGTGATCCATTTAGCGGTTGGAAAAACATAAGCTGCCAACTCTGTTCTACGTGTTGGCTGAAAAATGCCTTGAGAGCATTGAGGCTGCGTAACAAAAGTAACATATGGTCTTTGACGGATGGATTTTTCCATTCAAGGTACCTTGTAGGCCCACTAACACACACTTTTATAACATGGTGAACCACTGTAGATCAACCTCTGACTGCAGCCTTTTGGTTATCATAGACGACATGATGACTTGAACCCTAATTTCTTGCATATGGATTGTAGAACCTTCTTGTCTGTTTAAGTGAACTAAAGTATGTACTGGGTGTTTATAACAGTTATGAATCACTTTTTGAAATTTTTTTTGTTGAAAACCAAGTACTTTAGGATAAGCTAGTGTGACTGTGAATGTCCTTATTTCATACTGTAGATAAAACAGCCATTAAAATATGTAGATTATACTGTATGTAGTATAATGTGATCTAACATGTGTCTGGTCTTTTCGAATATCCCCCACTAGTGGATGAATAAAGTATTTTTATATTCTATTCTAACACAAGTAAACCTAATATGCAAATTTGAGTCTAAATGCAACCCTGTCACCTCTATGTCATGGTATCAAAAAATTCATAATCGTTTGAAGCCATTTTAACTAGAAAATGTGTGGTAGGTGCATATATCCACATTTCCAAAATGTATTAGTGTCATTATAAGGCTGCGGAAACTTGGAAACATCCATCCATGGTATAAATAAAAAAAATCTCTTTTCACTATGGACAAATTTAGGTGCACTCCAGTCACAACAAATAGAAGGAAATTAAAACTAATTTTTCTTCAAGAAACCACAAACCAGACAAACTTTCTACAATGGTTCTTTTTGTGTTTCTAGAAACCAGGGACATCCATAATCTATTATTATACGAGTGCTCTGGCAATGTGTATTAACAACAATCAAACGTATGGTATAAGCTAACAAACCCATCTGGGTTACCCATGATTGATTGGATGACTTGACTGCAGTGTGACAACACTGTTGTTTCTCATTAGACATAACATAGCACTCCCTTGTGACACTAATATTATTATTACATTTTTATTCTCACTCAACATTTTTGTAAGTTTAGACACCAAAACAACTTGCTTTGGTTTATTAAAAAGGTCATGATTTGGTGCGATGGTGATATACAAATATCATTACTTATCAAACTGCACCATTGTATTAGGATACAAATGCAACATGTATAAAATAGTGCCAACCCAACAAAAAATATATACCTTTGAGTAAGTATCTATTCAAATCAAGTCTGTTGATTGTTTGAAGATTTCACTACATGCTATCTGTTAATGTCTGCATGATGTAGTTAAATTTCAATAAAAAAAAGCCAAGGTATCTGTAGATTTTCAGTGCCTGTAGAAAGAATACATGCTCTCTAGTAATGATGGATGCAACTAACTGCAGCTTGCGTCCTTTTCTTTTTAATGGCTTGTAATCAGAGATGTCGAGCTGCAACTTTATCATCCACAAATGTGAGAGAGAGCCTACACCTGTTGTATTTATCTCCCATTACTAATACTAATACACATGATGATCACAAATGAATAGTGACACAATACTTCACAGTTAATTGGCTGAAAAAAGTGGATGCCATTATGTACTTTTTTTTTCTTACCTGCAAGTGGTTCACTGTGAGAAATGGACATAGAGGGTGCCAAGTATATCCACAATCTCCAATTAGAAAAAATAAAAATAAGGGGTAAATAGGGAAGCAGATGAATGGTGGCTGGATAATGCTGTTGTTTCACACCCCTATGATGTCAAAAGAGTTGTTGTGTGTGTTCACTGCTTGTTTTTCTTTGAGCTGAGGTCACAGGTCCTGATTATTCCACACCTCCTGCAATTCACCACATGAGGTGGATTTACAGATTGCTAAGAAAAAAATGTCTGTGCTGACACTCTTCTTGCCTAAACACAAAAAGTGCTTTGCGGTTAAGCTCAATTACAGTTCTCCAGATCCGTCATTATGGGAGTGACTTTGGTAATGGCAGGTAGACAATTACAGTCATTTTCCTTTTTAACAAATGCAAACCATTTGATCCTACATTAGTGTTAAGGTCAACTACCCAGCTGTGCTGCAATGATAATGGATTTGAAAATACATGTTAGTATGTTTATGTGTTTTCCAAAAGGATTATATTCCTAATGCATCATTACATCCTATTGAAATACTGGCTAAATAAGAGGACTTTTTTTTGGCGGGGGTATTTCTTTGAAGTATCTTTTCAGGATGTGTGGTTGTAGAATCAGTGTGAACATAGAACTAACAGAGCAATTATTATAGGTTACACAAATGCGTGGCAGATTAATGGTTAACAATTCATATTCCCAGTGAAAATGTTTTGCTTTTTTTCATTTGACTCTAACACTTAAATGACGAAACATTCAAAACCAGAGGCTTAATTCTACACAAAAAAATTTACCCCTTTTTTATTTTATCTCAAATGGACATGAGCTGAGAAAAAAAAAAAAGAAAATCAAAGGAATCCATCACTGACCCAAATTTTTCAGGGCTACTTTATAATTCAGTTTGATCTCACTATATGTCCATGTCTTGTATGGCTAACCCCACTCATTCGCCACAGAATCATAGTCAATACTAATGAGAAGTGGAAGGCTAAAACTCATTGAAGGTCTAAACTAAAAAAAAATAAAGGGTAGCTTTTGCTGACTATTTATTTATGCAAATTTTTTTTTTCAAAATGTACGATGCAAACAGAAAATTGGATGGCAAGTTTTGGCATCTGAAACTAAATAAAGGTCTGTTCAAGTGCTTCATGAATTCTTTATGTGTATATGAACCATGCAGAGGTTAGTGACAGGGGTTGTGCAATATATGGATGAGCTCTCAATGTATAGCTGGACTGTTTCACCTTTTGTTATTTACTGTATGAATTAACTCATGAATCATTAATTTATCATCTATGAAGGAGCAGGACCAACATAATGAATAAATGATTTCACTGTGGCAAGCCTGTGGGTATGGGGATGTGGTAAATTGAGATTTTTTTTTTCTATTCTTTCCTCAGTATCATGCAACTGATATGCTATGCTTCTGTCTATCCTTGAGACTGACAGACACACAAATTGGTGCATGGCTTTTCTCTCTCAGTCAGGGTGCATTTTGCAATGAGTGAGTTGGATGCTAAAGGTGTACAGAAATAGTCATTACTATCCAGTGAGTTCTGCCAACAATACCATGGCAATGGAAGGCAAATGTGGCCTTGAGATGTGTTCCAGTCACTGGCAAACTAAAAAGCACAGCCCTTCAAGGACTTGGAGTAAATAGACACATTTGCCCAATGGAGTGGAGCTGATAGGTGCTCTATGTTCAGGGTTTATAACTAATTTCAATACACTGCCCCCCCCCTCTTTTGGCAGCTCAGTATCAATCAACAAACTTCACCTTGTGCAACATATTACTCTGAAGAGATGTAAATTTGCAACATAAGAAAGAAACTTCCCTGGTAACAAGACATTGTAAAACTGTCTTTAATCCAATCATACCCAATTTGTTTGAAGAAAAACTGGCAAGGATGAGTAAACGTCTTCATAATTATGGACTAACTCCTTTAAAGGCAACCATGTTTTCTTTTTACTGTCATATGTTTTGTTTTTTCCAAAGAGGGAAATGTCACACAATAGGTATATGATAGCAGCCTTCACCTAAAGAGGCTATTAGGGCCTGTTTTAATATCAAGAAATTACATTAATGCTGGTAAGATCTACTTTTAAATGACTGAAGTGACATGGTGCTCATTGTAGTCAGACATTAAAGAGCTTTAGCTAAAGAGATGATGATATGCTGTTGAAGGACTGAATTTTGTCATCCATCTAATTTCAATGGGGATTTGCCAAAACCATGTTGCTTGTCTTCACTGGATGAACTCTGTGATGAGTTGCTTTGACATGTACCATTATACTCAATGACAGAAATGTCAAGCTAGGACCACAACAGGAACATCATAATATTGCTGTCAGGGAACACTGATTTGGTATATGGCATAACAGTACGAAGACAGAATTGAATACTGAAATCAAATCAGAAAAATGTACGGAAATACATTTGCCTTCTTTATTTTTTTAGCACCTGGAGTCATACTGTAACTGGTAGTCTAACCTGTTCACTGAAAGATTGCTGATACAACATCATTCATATCTTCAAGTCCATCTCTTGAAATTAATTTCACTTGATGACTTTTCAAAGTGAACTTCGCCGTCCCACCATAAGTAGAGGTCTCTGCTGACTCTCCTTTGCTTTGTAAATTATTTTTGCTTAAGGGCAGCAAGGTTAAGATGGTTCAGCAGAGCAAATAAATAATGAATTCAATAAGGGTAATTAAATAAGCACATCTGAAGAGCAGCACATGACCTCATGGTCTCTCACAAGGCCTCACACTTAAAACCTCAGAGCTGCCCTTTCGTTCTACTTTTTAAACTATAGTTTCTTAAACTTAAATTTCAGGGTTTAAAGTTTATAACCTACTATTTCTAATAGCCTTAATTATGAGAAAAACTACTGTTACAGTATATATCACAGTGAGTCTCCCATGTTAAATGTGCAAGGCAATTTGTTGTTGACATTTGTAACTGCTGTACAACCTAGTACAGGCTTACTGGTCATCCCAAAGGCCTTTGCACATTGATTAACTTGAAAAACAACTCACTATAAGCAATTATTAAGGTGCAACAGAAAGAGCGCTAATCCCAAAATAACAATGTCAAAGTATCATGACCGATGCAAATCACTGAGTCCACTCCGTTGAGGTTATGGCAGATTTACCCAGATAATTGATCCCTGCGCATTTATGAATTTTTAGATTATTCTCTTATCAAATGAAGTGTTAATACATTTTGTAACCTACGAAACAGAATTAGAAAATAGAAAATGGGATTACATTCATTAAGCCATTACATATTTCTTTATTTTTATGTTAAATACAGTTGTTTTGCCAAATTAAGAGTAATTGCTCCGTTTTAGTAAGCTCACCAAATATTTTTATGATCTTTTGTTGTGAAAATGTGGAGTGTGAAGATGTGACATGTTAAAATTGTATCAAGGTATTTTTCCATTAAATGCATTTCATTTGGTGGGCAGATAGCAGTGCTATAACACAACTGACACAGGTCTACATGCAAAGAAAAACCACACTGCATCAGATAACTTCTGGATGGGAACAATAGAATCTAGCTGTGTCTTTGCTTACAGTTTATGTAGAGTGATTTCAGAAGTATCAGAGTCATTTGTAACTGATTCCAACTGTAATTATCTATATGACGGTTTGATCTGGTTAACTGTTCTCATTACCACTGATCTCCAACAGGCAACAGATTTAATCCATTCCATTTACAACTGCTGTTTAGACGACACACCAAAGAGCCCTGGCTCATTATGGGATCACACAACACAAGTGCAAATATGACTGATGTACATCCATAATAGATAGTGAATAGTTATGATAGATTGGCAGATATAAAATGTACAGTCCACAGTTGTTCTTCAGTCTCTTCTCCAGCAAATGTAATTAGGAATAAAAGGTACAACAGTAAGTTGCCAGATCTTAGATTTAATCTAAGCATATCAGTTCTGACAGATTTGTGTTGTCAAAACCAGTACTAGGAGACAATCAGTGCTGTAGACTTAAAAGAAAACACTTAAAAGTTTTACACTGTTGATTCCTGCAGATTGTAAGGATTTTGGCAAGTGTTCATACCCAATAGCATAGTGTTATACACAATAAAGAGACCTAATTAATGTACGTGGAAGGTTTATCACAAACTCCCAGTATAGGCTGAGATACAAGACTGATTTTCTAAATCTTAAATTATAAATAGCCTATATAAATCCTATAAAGGCTTTAATGAATTATTAATTAATATGCAATGGTATTTTAAGTGAGAACTTAGGCTCAAATGTAGACTAATGCATATGCTAGATGTACATTTAGATTACTGTGCTCACAGTTCATAGATAGACTATGCTTAGGTTTCAACAAATAATATTTGAATAAAAGTATGAAAAGGTTTTTATGAATAAAAGAAAACCACATCCAGTCAGCATGTGCTGGTTTTCCACCAGTGTACTGCAAGTGCAAATGGGTGTAATTAAGAATTGAGGTCTCTTTCTACAATCTGCATCTCTGGAGAAAGTCAGGTAAACATAAATGCAAATTCTTTGTGGGACTTTCTAGTGTTCTGCTTTGTCACACTAAGTGATGCAGCAGAACACGTTCAATTGTCAGCTGGACTGAGTCTAAATGAAAAGGAAATAAATAAATATACAAAAAACAGGTGCTTTTGTCAAAACGATGCTTGGTTCATCCTGACTATCTAAAGAGGATGGTGAGAGTTGTGTGAAAAGCCACTGCTAAGGTGTAAAGACAAAGTTGCATTTTCACAGTGTTACATTTTTTAAAACTCATAAAATTATTTACACATACCAAAATAAAGATGAGACCTTCTCAGGCAGGTGCTATTCTCATCAGGTCAGCTGCAAAGAAAAATAAATGAATAAATAAGGTACAAAAGCCAAAGAAAAGAGAAAAGAAAGCCTTAACGAAAAGGGAAGAAGAAGAAGAATCAAAACTCTCTGAACTGGCTGACCAAAAGTCAACTCTGGATAGACAGAGTAAATGTATGAAAACCAAATATGTGCTTGTTTTATTTGTTTTGTCTGACTGTCGAAGCAATTATTATGTTAATACATCACATAGTCATGAAAGTCTTTGAAATCAACACTACCCCATTAATCACAACATCATCTCCACGGTTGACTGCAAAAACAACAAATAACCAACCAAATGATGAAGTTCTATTTTAGAATATGTGGCTGTGAATGGCACTTAGTAAGACAGAGTAAAAAAAAACAACTATTGGGGTGTGTTAATAATAAGCCATCAGTCAATGAAGTAGAACTTTTTCTGAAGATCCTTACATGCACCATAACACCACCTGAATGTATTCAATTCATTGTTGGGTTTAGTCGTGCCTGTATTTGCATAGTCCTGATAAAGACATCACAAGCACACTCAGTTTGCACAGAGACCTCATCCATTTCTTACAATACATTTCCATGCTCATGTGTTGACTCCGCAGCAGCAAATCCTTTTTCAGTGTAGAAGAGAACGTGTGGGCGATCCCAGTTTAGCAAGGGATGGCCAGATGAAAGTGGGCAAACATGCTTTTGTTGCTGTGAGCAGGTCCCTTTGGAAGAGAAAAGAAACTTAACTCATTTTGAGGGTGAATCATTGCACTCAGAATTCATTTTGATGGGGTACTCTTTGGAAAATTACACCAAAGGCTTCAACTTCACCATTATAACAAACAGTTGTGCAACCTGAGTATGTTAATTTAGGCTGATTTGCAAATCTAAGAGCTAAAATGGAAGCTTCTGCGCTGTTTTGATTCTATTAAATACAATCTGAAACTCAAAAGAATTCCTACAAGACCAACTAATCAAAGCAAGAGAAACAGCAGACATAAAGTGCAGGTAATTATGTTCATTACAGCCCACACATTGTATATGAACATAAAACTATGCCCTAATTCTGCTGGCCTCACCAATGACTTTGTGAGATAATTCCTATGTAGCTTTAGAAAGCTACGACAGTTGGATCTTCTGTACTGAATATTAGTCAGACTGTTTTAACATGTCCAACCCAGAGAGATTAACTGGTCAAATAAATAGAAAGCTAAGACGCTTACAGATAAAGTGATTTCATCGCTCAATACATTTGTTCGAAAAAATACAATACTACTGTTCATTTGCAAACAGTGAAAAGCTTGTTGTTATTCTTGCATATGTAGTTCAAATGTTGTATTATCTGACTGTTTTAGCACAATGCCTCGCAGTTGAAGTTATAATTTTATTTATTGATTATGAATATACATCTTGAAATTTGCAAGTTGAAATACACACATTTTAAGTAAGATTGTGCACATGCTTGGGTCTGAAACTGCCCTCAAGTACAACGGGTTCTCAAAATTCCAGTTCACTACTTTGGTTTTGATCCTGGCACCACAACGTTTTGCTTGATGGTACCACGTAATGCACCAGCAATAAGATTAAAACACACTTTCACCATGATAAAAAAAATTACATTTACAAAAACACACTTTTTTCAAAACAAATGTAGTTTAGGTGAGAAAAAAAAAACCTGTGGCAGATGGACTCAAGGACCCCAAGGCATCGCCTTTGGTGGAAGTGAGGTAGAAAATATAAAGTGTACAAGCAAGACACAGGACAAGAATAAAGATTAGATTGGATCTTACTGCCGGTGAGAGCTCAGAGAAAGAAAAAAAAATAGGATGATAGACTGGTAAGTAACTGGTAAGTAATAACAGATAAGTCATATTGTTTATTGCTGTGTCACATTTGCTTTGCCTGGCTCTGTCTGTAAAATTGGCAACGTACAAGTTCATATTTATAAAAACAAGATGAGCTTTGTGCAGGCTGTAAATCAGAGGAGATTGAAGCTGCGGTGGATTTTTATGATGCAACTACTGAAACATGTTTATTTACTCTGGGCAGTTATTTTATTGTTTTGTATTACAAATAACAGGTTTTGCATGACATTACAAGAACAGAGTGTTCATCTGTGGCATGTCATTGATCAGAGATTGAGATATAAGGAATAACCTTATCGCTATCATCTCTGCATCACACAGAAAGCTTCTGTTTCAGAGTCGTTTTCAGAAAAGTTCTTCTCCTATAAAAATGTAAGCTGGAAAACAGTCATCGATGAGTTGCTTGTGTATCATTAAATTCAGCTTTTGACTCAGAAAGGTTCTTCTCCAATAAAAAGTATTGCAATATTGCACAAAACTCTGAGGTTTGCAGCCTTTCAAATGGTTCTATTCTAACTTTCAATACATGACACTGTAATATATACAACACAAAATACCTTTGCACATGTATGGATTTCACAAAAACACCACATTCAGATCTTTAGAAATGTCAATCTGACAAAGAAAATCATACTACAGATAAGTTAGAAGATTTTATACTTTTGTTTGTTTTTTGTCTTTAAGTGAGTCTGTTCAATATACAAATGAAAGGATAAAGGGCACCCTTATTCTTGTTAGGCCCTGGACTATTAGCCTGCTTTGTTGTTTGTTTGTCTTTGTAGCTATTTCAGCATGACGGCAAATTTAAATGTGTGGCTGTGCATGTGCAGGGCCCAGACAGAGATTTGCTTTCCTAACTGTGGTGTTACATCCCACAGCTACTACGGTAGCCTATGAGCAAACCGTTGCCAGATTCTCTTTCTTTCCTTTATTATATAAAGTATGTAATTTCTGTAGATTGCCCTGTAACATAACACAGTACTATATTTTTCTGACAGTAAATAAAATTTAAATTTTTTGTATTCGCTTATGTTTTGAAAAAAATTAAAAGGAGCATGATCGTGCACAGTGAATAATAGGATGTCTTAATATATGGTATATGTGGGACATTTATCAAACAGGCTCTTTGGTGACAGACAGCAGATGCTTTAAGAAACATTTCTAATTCATTTTAAACAATCAAATCTCAGCCTCATCATTGACTTTATCCTCCTTGACTAAATGTACCCGAAATGAGTGTAGTGCCAAGGCACTCACTTTACAAGCCACTCAGAGTAATTAACAGATGGAAGAGCAGGCTGTGGTGTATTTTCTACAAGAAGTTCTGATGTACATTTTAATTACGGACAATTTCCCTCATATTAGTTTTGCTTTCAGTTTGAACAGATTTTGATTTGGATATGTGGGTCCCCTGTTTCCCTGAGAGTTGAATGGAATGCTCAATTCAATGTCTCAATTCAAAAACTTATTCTCGTTTCTCATGTTGCTTTATCATGAATAAAATGCTATGCAGCTTGCAATTTTTTCATAATATCCTGTTCTCATCTGCATGTTTTGTTAATCTGATGATTTGTGGATTTATATTCTGTCAATTTTTGGAGAAAAGTAAAAATAAATTTTCTTTGGAATGGCAACAACTACTGAAAAGGATGCTATTTCATCTGGCTTCACCATATAAATGAATTGCATACTTTTCAGTCATTATCAGTGTCTGCTGCTTTTCAGTGCAAATATTCTTTTTATCTCAGATCTAAACATGAATCTTAGATTGACAGCACTTTCATGTAAGTTGGAAATCAGTCATTGATGAGCTGCTTGCGTATCATTAAATTCAGCTCTTGGCCTGGCAGATATACCATGATTGACAGACAGTCAGAGCACTGTTGTTGTGCATATGTACATTGACAAATACTATATTCATACAATTGTTTCTTTGCCTTTTCTGTTCTTGTTGTGGATTTTCATGCACAATTCATGTTGGCAGTTGCAATGAACCTCTGGCTGTGGTGAGGACAGCCAGTCAGAATCCTAAATACAATTCTTCCTTCAAAACTTATCTGCTATATCTGGAGCATATGGTAACAGACATGCTGGACTGCAGACATAATAAAGCCAAGTGCACCTTAAATCAATTGCCATAGGCTATGCAGCTGAGACGCAGCAGAAGCCTTGACCACAAACAGCCCAGCGTCAGCTTCTTAGACTGTTTTCACATTGGTTTGTTTGTTTATCTGCTGAACTTGAGATCAACCCTCCTCCAACTTCATTGGTATGCTTTCATAGTTGTATACTGCTGTTCTCATTCACAGCATGTTCATGCAATGGTTTTGCTATCAAACTGAGATGTATTGTACGGTTGACAGAAAAACACGACTAAAAGGAAAAGCAAAAATGAAGATCTACCATAATGAATATATTACTATTTTTGCTCTTTAAAATTTCACTAATTATCTTCCCTGTTTTTTTTCTTTATGTGAAAGCTATCAAAACCAAGCCAACATCTTTATATATTTCTTAACAAAGCAAGACATTTTCCATTTAAAAAAAAGAAATTCAATATAAACAAGATATTTTCTTTTGACATGCATACTTTTTCTCCCTAGTATCTGCATTGACTATGTTTTACGTACAAAACAAAGCTAATTTAATTAATCCTCTACGTTCTAACTTTACATCAGGCCCAACTGAACTGAATTTGTCCAAACATATGTGTGGCAGGACAGGGAGGGTTGGCATCAGAAAACTTAATCGTAGGCTGATGGAGCAGTGTGCAGTATTTATAGGTGTCCATAATGATGTAGTTACTGACTGGAACCAACTGGATAACCTTGTCTCACTCTACCCTTTCAAATCTGTTCACAGCATTTGGTTTGTCCTCTCAGGGCAAACGATAGAAATGTGGAAGACGCACTGGGGTACACCATCGCTCATTCTAACAAATTCAATTTGTTGTTTTTTCGTGTGACTCCTTACTAATAAAACAGACATATTGTACTACCTAAAGTTATCATGTTATATACTTGATGTTGACCCTTTTATCTCACAACATGCAACAAATTAGAATGGCAATACAGCTCGTATTAAAGTTTTTCTCTATACAGCTTAAAAAATATTCTGTACCTAAGAGCAATGCTATGGAGCCTCAATCAACTCTCTATTCTACTGTGCTGTTTAAATACCAATGTGACATTTAATCAACAAAAAAAAAAACATTTGGGAAGCATGCCCTTTTCCAGTGTTTTTCACAATCCTATGCTTAAATACATTCACACATGAGAGCTTCACAGAGCAGCCGCCGTCTTCTACAGCTCAACGCTGAGCAGCTTCACCACATCTGGGGATTGAGTGTTTTGCCCAAATACACCTTAGCAATTGTGGTTTATACTTCATGTCACCAGCTAATTTCCCTGTACAACATAAGAGCCTGAAACTGTTCCAAGCTTGGCCCCATTAGCATACACCGCTCTACCTTATGTGTGTTTGTACTTGGCATGTTACCATCCATTCTGTTCTCCTCTCAACTGACCAGAGGGAGTTGAAAGGAAATGGCAGGGATCATTACATCACAACACACCCGGTGGCCATTGTCCTCAGCCACTGCCACACAGCATTACCACAGAGTCCTCCACGAACAAGTGGACAGCTCATGTGGGCCACAGTGCAGACACACGGAGGGAGAGAAAGCAGTCAGGACAAGAAAAGAGATGAAATCATGAGAAAGACGAGAGGTAATGGGAGTTCAGAAGCTGAGCCAAAGCAGGGAAAATTTACAATGGTTTGGGGTTGTTGCCCCAACATGTCAACATTTTAACCACTCTTATATAGATATCAATGACCCAGATAACGATTGCTTGAAAGAAAACAGACTGTATAAAGTCAAAGGTCGGGGACATACGCCAGAGGTCAGACAGCCCCTGCCACTGGGCCATCAGGGCTTTCTGTTATTAAAGCAGACACTGTCTTGGTGTGATAGCAATGAGACTCAACACGCCTTCACCCCCAATATAGAGGAGTTTACACAAATATGACCCTTTAGTTGGTTTGCAGGAGGACAGGCCCGCTCTGTTTATATTGTTTGCACAATAACAGTTTCCGTATGTGCTCCACCTGTGTGGATCTGCAGGGGCTCAGATCATCAAAATCCACTCACTATACAAGGACAGAAAAATCATTATGCTCTCTTGTGTAGACAATTTGTGATTTAATAACAAGATGTGCAATATTAATTCCTGGGAAGTATTGAAGATTAAGAAATTTAAACATATTTTAGGCCTGTGCAAATGTGTAAACACACTGCAATGCCAAATGCTTGGGCACTCGTGTTTCTCCCACACACAGTCGCATGTACAATTATTCAAGCACATAACAGGCATTGTAAGTTGTGTGAAGCATTTTGAGATGATTATTTTCACCAGTAAAACCAATTTAAGCTGTCTCTATTGTTTATGTCCTTTCATTTGATGCCAGACTGGCTTTGAGATTTTGATATGAAGCTTCTGGGTTTGCTCTACCTGTGCAGGGTTCTCTTTTCTTTTCCTGTTGTTTCAGGAAGCTTTTCATCCATTATGATTTTATGGAGTTGTTGCCTTACAGAAAAATATGACTTTGGGATAAATCTGTAAAACTGTATGCACACAGACTAAACTGTCTATAGACATTTTTCCAATACTCATAAGTTTAAATCAGAAAAATGCATTCTATACTGTTCAAATGAAATAGTCTGTTTGTACGGTGGCCCTGAAGTGCAAATCACAATGGCAAAACAGAAACTACAGTAACATTAACCAAACCGGAAAAGTTAGGTAACCTCAGGTGACATGACTCGTTGCTGACTGGGCTGGTGGTCCGTCCTTTGAACCAGAAGGACAACATCACCAGACAAACAGAAACAAACGAACATGCCGTGATGTAATGCCAAAACTGTGGCAAAGAGTATATCTATATCACGTCATATCCATGTCCTGCAACAAAATATTCTATAATAGCAGCGCATACATTGTCACTAGCGGTGCTCATGTACTGAAAACATGTAAAGCATGTCCTTGCGGTTCAAAGGACAGACCACCAGTCGAATCAGCGACGATTTATGTCACCCAAGGGTACCTACCTTCTCCAGTTTGGTTAATGTCGTTGTCGTTTCAGTTTTGCAGTTGTGTTTATATTCCTAATTTGCCAACCATCTGGCACTCAACCCTATTAACCATAGTACATTGATTTGAATATGCAGGTGGCCAATAAACAATGTAAACACATCATACGATAAAGCATTTTACAACACTAATCACATTTACAGACAAGGCTTCAAAAGGTGGGTCATATTTAGGTGAACACTAATTAAAAGGGCTTGTCAGCTCTAAATAATGGTTGGCACTACTATGATTCCAAGCCAATTTCTAGAAACATCTAAAGGGCAAAACAAAGCACTTAGTTTTGAAATGTCACAATGATTGTTTTTAAGCTCATTTTCCATCCTCAGCAAAGCAAAGATAAATATTGCTTTATTAACATATTCAATTATTAAGATAAAAATAAAATGTACTTAAAATCAAGAAGAAGGCAACAGAAAGTCTCTTTGGTACTCTCTCTTACAGGAAACAATCAGCTACAATGGACTGACTTTCCAGTAAAAAGCTTTTCCAGTAGAAATCAATCAAGTACAGTAGTCAAATCATGATGGAAATCACAACCACCAATGTGAGACATTGGTAGACACACTACAAAAGAAGTGAAGGTAGCTAAAGTTGTGACACCCACTGGTTTGTGAACTGTACATCCATACTCTAAAATAAATCTCAATTAGGAGGTAACCACTCTGAACTGAAACATAATTATAAAAAAAACCAGAACATGATGATGAATTAAGCAAAACTTTGTTTTTGAAGCCTGCGTCACCTCCTGTTCAGAGCCTATATTCACCAGTTGTATACTCTCTGTAATCCATCAGCATGTGCAGAGAGGAACAAAGTTGATATAATCCTGTTTGATATGGCTCTGAAGGCTACAGTATTTATGGTTTAATATTGACTGAAGTCCATGGAAGCACAAAAAGGAAGAAAAGAGGAACATAACCTTAATAACTAAATATCTGCAACTATTTTCCCCTGAGTTTTTAGAAGTATGCCTACATTAAGTTCCTGCGACTAGATGCAACTTGAGAGACAAGGATATTTGATTTTATAACTTTTTGCATTTACTTGGATTAATCAATTACTTTTATGTTACACAAGCCCTCAAACAAGCTTGTATTCTTACATGATGTTAAGAGAGCTTTTTTCTTTGTTTTTCAATCACCTATTCAGAACTGCTTATAGATACAGATCCAAGGTAATATAGATGGTTAAAAGTCTTCTTGGTGAGAAAGGAAACTTTATATAAGAGAAATAAGTATGAAGGAAGGACATACAACAATGGCTCTCAAATGTAAAAAAAGTAAAAGAAAAAAAGAAAAGGAAAGGAAAGGTGATTCGACTTCCCTATGCTGTCATCTAAATATCACAATTCTATAGTCTGTACAAGATACAGCACTTGCTGTCCCAAAGGAAAATGCTGCATGCATAACATAAAGAAAGAAATACAAATTAAAAAAGAGGATATTTGATTCTCTTGTGTGTTAAGTGAAGAAAGAAAAATTGTTGTAACGACAAAAAAATAACTTTTTCAGAGCTTTTCAGAGCGCATCAAGCAGCTTTGTTAGACTTCAAAAATAGTATAAGACCCATGCCACAGTCCTCGTTGTCTGCTTTTTCACAGAATGTTCCAATCAAGGTGTGATTGTCCTCACAATACAGAGGTATAATTTGTAATAAATAGGCAGTCACATGCAAGGTGCACAGCTCTAGCTACGGCCAATCAGGACATTTTGTGACATATTTTGTGACATATTGTGGTTTTTCTGAGGTTATAAAAAGATTTTTCATTTATGATGTAAATATTGCAATATCAAAGCATTAGTTTACATTGAACCTCTTATTTACTGATGAAGTTTTCCGTAATGGATTTTATTCATGGAACAATGTTGAATTGCTGGAGGCCCCGTTTTCAGCCACGGAAAAGGCACATAATCACTTACAATTATCAAAACACTCTCTGAATTTTGTGTGTTTTACTGATTGTGAATTGTATGAACAAGAAAAATAGTTAACTTTTATTTAACCGTTATTCTGGGAATGAGGGCTATTTGTGAGAATTGTGGACTTTATACCATATGGAGTGATAAGCTGTGTTCTAATAGTGTTTGTTTGAATTAGCCTGAGGCTATCTATTTTAAACTAAAGACACAAACACATATGAAAATGATGTGCAGCCCTGCTCGCACCTCTCTATTAATTACTGAAATCGACAGATCACTCCAGAGCTTATCACTTTTATTTCAATGAAATATTTGTGCTTCTATTGAAACATATCTTTAGGCAATCAGTTGGCCACCATCAAGGCCTTTAGAGCCTCTGGAGCAGTTGAGTAATAGGTTACCATGGTTACTTCAGTTGAAGGAAAGTGGTTAAGTACAAGGTTTACTTACTGACTCACTAATGTCAGTTATGGAAACAGATCTTAGAATCCCGTATTTTCCGCACCAGAAGGCGCACCTTAAAGCCTTAAATTTTCACAAAAAATGGCCGTGCGCCATATAATCCGGTGCACTTTATGTGTACTCCGGATTCCAAAATCTGTAACAGATACCGCCATTTTGAATTTACCGGGAGCGCCGAGCATTCGTCGGGGCATTAAGCCCCCTCTGCATCACTCACCGCTCTCCCTTCGAGCCGCTCACCGCCACGTTCACTTTTGCCGTGCCTCTTCGCTCTCCTACATTGGAAAAGAATCATCATTAAAGCTGTTGCCCATGTCCCAGTGAGTGCCTGTTCTTCAGTCTGAGATGGGTGATACAGACCAATGTGCAGTTTATAGGTTTATAAGTGTAAAAATGACCGACTATGTTGTCCTTGACCGTCGGACCATTTCCCGCTGACACAGGGACATAATACAGAGAACAATAGGTAATACATATGCCTTATAATCAGCTGCGCCTTATGTATGGGTTAAGTACAAAATGGACCCATAATTGAAGGTGTACTTTATAATCAGGTGAGCCTTACAGTGCGCAAAATATGGGTACGTTAGAATATTTATAATACTGCTCATGTCTTTGAAAAGAAATAATAAATGTGAATTTCAGAAAAAAAGAAGTACACAGTACTTCTCCAGTGCTTACAAAGTGCATCGTCCATAACAGAGCTCTCCAAGGCTCTGAGAACAATGAGCCACAAACTGTTTATGTTTATGTATTTGGCAGATGCTTTTATCCAAAGCAACTTACAGGTAGGCAGATAGGGTAAAGGGGTCTTGCCTAAGGACCCCTACTGGAGGTAGTGCCTTTCATGCAGAGGATTTGAACCCAGGTCTTCCACAAGGAAGTTGGCAATCTTACCACTACACTATCCAGTCCCATACACTATCCAGTCCCAAAGTGGAGCTGTCCACAGTTCTTCATGCTTCTCTGCAATATGAGTCAGAACAGGCAACTCCACTGACAAATCATAGCATAGAGATAGTCCTCTTTTGTTTGTCTGCCACATCCCACTCACTATTCCAGTTAAAGCACTTTGACGTGAATGTGCGCAGAAAGCTTTGAAATATCCAAAAATCCCCAGTCGATCATAATTACACGCTAGCAATGCTCAGAGGTTTTACTGGCTGAATTGTGTCTAATATTTTCATCAATTCAGCACACAGATTTTATTTTTAATCAAACCAATTCATGAGATTCCTTTGAATGTCAAATTTGTACCATTACAGTGATATTTTAATAATGTATCATTACATTGTCATGTCATATACTATGGCGGTGCATAGCATAAAAGCTGTGCACAGTAAACTGTTACCCAAAGTGGCTCTTCAGCGGCACATACAATTTGCTTTACAAACCCCACAATCAGTAATATAATTAGAAAAACACTACTTTTGTTTGATATAAAGTTGTAACTCCACTTCCTACCCTGCACTTCTGACTATTGACCCTTTGAAGCGAGGATAGCTTATATAGATTCACCCCCTGACTGCAAACATTACACGAAAGGAGAAGCGGATATACATTGAAATGTCTTGCAGCAACGCTCGGCTTAAAATTCCTTCAGTCACAAATTTATAGTATATACAGTTCAGCACAGTCCCACTTCCTTGTTGTCTCGTTGAACAGTTTCACTGCAGACACAGGATGCTGAAGGGGGAGCAAAAATCACTTTGCAAACTCAAACTATGAATTACAAATACTCTTAGAAATTAAAGCTGACTTTTTAAAAGATAAACAAGGTGTCCTTATTTTTACGTACAAGTGGGTAATGCCAGTTATGACAAGAACAATTGTAGGCATACCTTATTCATTATAATCAATTATAATGCTGAAAATCTGGTCTACTATATGCTTGGAGCCATGAAACAAAATCATTAATATCCAGCTGTCCTTGATGGTTCTAGGAAATTCAACAAGCTAATCTTTCCCCATACAGATGTCAGATTCATCCAAGATTAAGTCCCACTCCCATCAGTTATGCTTTGCATGTGAAATAACAAAGAAATTACCCATTCAAACCAGAAATCATATTGTTTAACATAAACGATCATGATTCATGGCTTCTGCTTGTGGTTCAGTCCTCCTAGTTGGAATTCTGTGTGTCAAATTAATCTACTTCCAGTGCTGGTGATTATGCAAAAGGCAATTCCAATAAAGAAAATCAGAAGAGGGACTGAAAAAAATGTATAAATCTTCAAAATACAGTCACATGTACTGATGAATAAGCTGAGCCTAGTCGTGACATTAATGATAATAATACTGATTTGCTGCTATGAGAGCACGATATTCAGCCTGATGTGAATGAAAAACGCATTTACTTTTCTGCTACCATTCTCTGTGACTGCTGTAATGATTAGAGGGGAGGACAGTGTGATTTCTTGGGTGTGCACATTTGGAAGTGGTGGCCTGTATGGTTACTATTCTCTTCAGTGATATAAACAAAAGCCCTCTGTAACCTCATGGTAATCATTTTTACAGCCTATGCTTAATTAAAATGTCACATCCACTGTAGTGGCATACAGTGGAGTTCTCTGCAAATTAAGAATCAATCAGGATGGCAGATGTGGCCTTAATGGCTTAATCGTGTTTAAATGTTCAGTCCAGTAAAGAAACAGATACATACATATTTTTTTTACTATTCTTTCACCCAAGAGTGATGCATAAAGGAGTAAAAATAAATAAGAACATTTGAAACATAGATTTAGGGGCACTGGGTATGTTAAAACAGCAACAAATCAGAAATGCTGTAACCACACTATCTGGCATTTTACTTGAATGCTAACATTGAAAATGTGTGAATTTTGGACCAGACATGGATCAGAATGTATTTTAGTGTGGCAGTATTTATAGAATACAATGTATAGAATAATCATTTGATTTGGTTAACCTGGGAGGTGAACGTTTCTATCCTTCATACCTTGCTCATCTCAATAAAAACCATTTACATGCAGAAATGTAGTCACCTTACTTACCTCACTAAAGATACTGAATCTAATTTCACCTGCAGTCCCTTACATACTGTATGCTCATCCACCACTGTGCATCTATTGTACACAGTTGTTTAATTTGGGAGACAAATAAGGTAGTAAATTTAATTGGAGAACAATTTTATAATATAATAAACCAAATGCTAATTATTTCCTTAACAAAAGTAACTTGTGGGTCATAAGCATTTATTCTAATTAAAACAATCTCACAACTTCAATACGTAACAATAAGGAGGTTATTCACATGAGGAATTCACTGCACTTTTTAATTGTCTATTTTTTAAAACTGTATTAAAGCAGTGCTATTGTAAGTTTAAACAACTTATGAGACGTTAACCTGCTCTTCAGTCGTGCCTTTCAGTGTGTTTGAACAACACTGGTGAACATAGGTCCAGACTGCTGTTTCTAAGAGAGTTACTTCAACTTTCAGAACAGTAAGCACACTTTTCTTTCTCTCTTCATTCCAAAATCCTGTATGAAATTTCCATGTCCCACTCTAAATTGTTCTACCTAGAGTATGTTTATCTTTCCCTTACACCACTGCAGCCTTTTCCACTGAAAGTGTAATGCTGAGAATGAATGTAGAGAGACCAAATTAAAGGGCCCAATTTGAAGCAGCACCACTTCACTGATAAGCTGTGCCAGTGATCTGTGAGAGCACTCAGGGTCTGCAACATTATGACAATACAGAGGAATAAAGCAGATGAAAGAGAATAGTCTGGCAGGAGCAGAAATCAGATGGGCAGAGGGAGAGGAAAAACAATCTAAAGTCTAATTGTGTTATGCCTCAAGGCAGCAAGGGAGTACAGAGAGACATTTTCTTTCCACATGTCATTCAGCACAGTCACTTCTCCTGCATATTTATATATGTATATAAACATATATTCATTGGTTTAATTTGGACTATGTGTGAATTCCATGTACATGAACAGTATCTCGTCAGGCTCAGATTCTAACTTCTCATTTCAAGGATTTCTCAAATGTAAGTATTGGTTGCACCTGTTTATTAGTAGTAACTCAGACAACTGTTTTTAACTTTAGGTGACACAACTGATGAGAGCTCCATATGATAAGTTTGGCTTACACCTCAGTTTGTGATAATGCACAATTTTGACATGAAATGTTTGTGCTGTGCCTCATATTTGGAGAAGAAAAACATTTTTTTATTGTTGTACAGGCCACATGTATGATGAGATTGACGCATCTTTTAGTCCAACAATTGGGTGTGTTAAGATAAGCAAGCAAGAGGCTGAACCCTAATTAAAACTATCTTTTCACTTTGTGAGAATGTTCTGTTATTCTTGAAATAAAGTAAACATGACCAAAAGTAGAATTTAGGTTGACAAATAAGTCAGAAATTGTTTAAACTCTTCCTGTTAAAGTAGTCCGGATTCAAAGCGTTTTTATTTTCAATCTAGGCTTGGAGTACCATCGATTGTTTGGGAAAAAGCTTAAACAGTGTATGACTATCTTTCCCATACTGATCCTCAGCATGCTTCAAAATACATCAAAGGACGACTCAAACAAGGAATAGTAAAGATATGAAAAGTTGAAGCCCATATCTAAATTCTTATGAAATGTTGGGGTGATTAAAAATGACCACTAACTGCAAGAAAAGTCCCTCAAATCCTACAGTTAAATACATTTTACTGAAGTGAAACTGAATATTTCAAGCAGCTAATGTCAAACACTGAGCAAAACAGTTAAAATAATGAATATTGATTCGGAGGCATTTCCATTGAAGTATATAACTCATAGTTTCCTTGCATCATTAATAACAAATCCTTCCAAATTTCTGTGAAGATTCTGCTTAAAAGAGGAACAAATTATATTCAAACATTCACCAGTTTCAGTTGGGAGTGCCTACATTTTTACGTGACAGTATTTGTCATGTCAGACTGCTGCAACAGATGAAGCAGCAGATGTTTGTGTTTTGCATTCACAACGCAAGCTTCATGTGATTTGCCATTCTACAATAGTGACAACATTTGTTTGTACAGTGAGGTTGCAATGGCTGCTTTAAATGGAGGTCTGGAAAAATCAAGGCAAATACATAAATCCCACTGAGCAACACCACTTTTTCCCCCCCTCACTGCCTGTGGGTCTTTTGTTAAATGAGGACACAATAGTGCAGAGGAAGATTATTGAGAACAATCTGACATATTTGACTCCACAATGCTTGCATTGACGATCTAAAAATGTACATGTGGTGTGATAAGTGATCAAAGTCCTATTTAAGTTCTGGCTGGCAATAACAAGCATGTTATTAGTAATTTATGCACCAGGAATAATTGGACGTTCACTGTCCTGAACAGTGGACCAGATGGCACGGTGTCAGACTTAATGGCTAAATATCCATTGTCAATACACATTGCTTGCAATTACTTCACCTATGGAATATATATGCAGATTTGTTTTTGTTACAATGTCTTAGCTTATTTTTTTTTCAGTATCCTCTAAGTTTTTTACCTAAATATTGTTGGACATACTTTGATTTCTTTGCTACTCACATTGTGAAACAAACTCTATGCAAAGTTATGAGAGGATATGAATATATAGTGAAATACCTACTGTGCTTCCCAAAGTCAGTTGTCCACAGTGTTTTAGAAGAAAGGAGGTCCTTTAGAAAATCCCCCGTGTGAGTCTATTCACAGGTCACTTACTTCAGTTTCTGAAAGAAAACAAAAGACACACAAATCAGAGCAGACATGGAGAATGAGCTCACGACTTAAACTGACTCAGCTACCTCAAATGCCCAGCGATCCAGGATAAACATCTTTGAAGAAATGTCAGTCCAAGGAAGAACATTAGCTATACCACAACTGGGCAGCGGCCAAGAAAAGAGCTAGTCGACATATGCACAATATATTTCTCCTTGCCTGGTCAACTTGATCATTTTTCTGCCAAAACAGCTGCCATAGAATGGCTCATTACACCATCATTTCAGTTGGAGAGGACAAGTGACAAGACAGGCCATTCAGTTTTGTGGCTCAGCCTCAGCCAGTGTGTGTGCCTTACTGATTCGCACACAAAAGGCACATGAAGTGCTTTAAGATATTTAGAAAATTTTGATGTATGGGTCTCTCCACTCCATCTTACAGAAAAGCAGAAAGAAGCAAAGGCTATTTTCTGAAGGCCTACTGTCTGGTTAATCTGTAGAAACCAATGTCGCCTGTGGTCGTGAGTGGTGTTCAATTGACTACGAGGCAAGGAAAAAAAAATAGTAATCAATCACAAGATCACCACGTCACATGAAGAAACAAAAAGTTGTTTACCTGTTTTTCAGTACAGAATACTTGCCTGCTCCATCCATGACACCAATGTATATATGGAGAGTTTATCAACAAAATCCACTATTCTAATTGTTAGAGTTTGAGTGACTTGAAAAATGTATTACCTGTTTATCATAATGCACATCATAGCACTAAGTAGGCCAATTGCTGTGACAGTGTGGGACAGAGGATCAGACAGAGAAGTGAAGTGACAGAGAAGTGTTTTAGGTCTATTACCAGAC
The DNA here is from genome assembly GCF_036924035.1 of Leuresthes tenuis. Classification (NCBI taxonomy): domain Eukaryota; kingdom Metazoa; phylum Chordata; class Actinopteri; order Atheriniformes; family Atherinopsidae; genus Leuresthes; species Leuresthes tenuis. The sequence continues at coordinate 8,164,859 of NW_027325365.1, read as the reverse complement.
AGTGGTAAGTACAGATAGATAGTCAGGGCATAGATAACAGATGAATAGCAGGCAAAAACCTAAAGTAAAAAAAAAAAAAAAACTCATGCAAACAATCAGGCAAAAAGAAATGTCAAGAGAAGGCAAGAACCACAATCAGGTCAGGGTCATCAACATGCAAAAGAAGAAGAAATAGATACTCAAACACTTGACTGTGAGGGTGCAAAAATGACAGATACAAGAATACAAGGGACAAAGAGGTGTAAATAGAGAGGGATGGAAATGACTAAGTGAAAGCAGATGAGCACAAATCAACGAACAGGACATAGGTGTATAACAAAACAAGCAATGTAAGAAAAAATGGAATGCACAAGAGAAAAACTTCCAAATTAAATAGGCAGTAAAACTAACCAATGTGTAGAGACATAGCTAAAAAAAAAGAATGAAAACCCAAAACTATGGCAACTGTTTTAATGTCACAGATCAATAAAAAGCACTTCCACACATAGAGTTAAGTCTGATGAGGATCAATAATAAATACAAAACTATAATAGGAGAATATTATTTTGTTTGTGATCGTTCTTTTTTTTGCCTTGGTCAAGGAATCACTTCAAAGACCCTATGTTTGTGAAAAGCTGTTTAGTTTTTCCCCATCTTTTTTTAGTGAAATGTAAAGTAATTATAAGAATACCAAGCCAGAGATGTGATTAAAATGACCAAACTCATTCAGTGAAACTGGATCATAACCATCAACCACCAATTTAAAGTCTCCCAAGTCCCAATTCCAGCTGGAAATTAATACACATTATCAAAGTTCAGTAGTGTTGGCTTGCTCAGTGACTTTACTTGCAAAACCATGATACAGATACTTAAACAGGTCATGCACTTTCTCTTGAAGCTAAGAAAAAAATTGGATACTTTCATATCTAATATAGTTTGCATGGACTCAAACAGTTTGACGCACACCAACAGACATGCAAGCAGTGGCTGCCGTCACCTTCGTGGGCGCTCATCTCTTCTACTGATTTACCAGTGCTGCTATTTTCATCCCACCCAGTGAACAGGCTAATCCACTGTTGGAGGATTTGTGAACTGTGGTACAGAGTAATTGTGCTGCGGCAAAATGAGTGTGGCTTAATTGGAGCAAAGACTTAATGAGAGCCCCTTGAGGATTATCATCTGTGGCTCAGAAATGGCCCAGGTAGCAGAAGACACGGTCAAAAGGATCAGCTCACTGCTTTCCAAATTGGAATGACAGTACTGAGCTGCAACTGCGCCGGTGGAATCTTAAGATGTTTTTTTTTTAATTTCTGTGTTAATTTATTTTCAGGGGAGTCCTTGGAGAGTTGTGAACTAATATGAAAATCTCCATGGAAAATGTGGATTCTGAACGAACAGCATCCTGTCACAGCCAGAGGAAAGTTAAAGAGCATTTACTTGTTTACTTTACTCAGTGCAGAATTTGTTTCAACTTAAACCGACTGTAAATTGCAAATTTCTTTAGTACATTGTTGAAAGGATATTCTTTAAAACTATATTCTCTTCACAGGAAATAGGGAAACAGATGTGAAAAGAGCTTTATTTAAAGACTTGGGTTCTATGTAAGTACATCACATGCATGGATTTGAAAGGGATTCTATCAAAAGCAAGGACAATACCATCCTTACGGTTATTATAGGCTGTTATTTAATCACATGGCTTTCATTTATGTTTAAGGTTTACTCCAGACAACTCTGCTAGCTGATTTCCTTACTAAATAATATTACTTTTTTCCCTAGTGCTGGCAACTTGCTAGCTTCCTGTTCAGAATAACATGCACTACTCACCTTATATTGGCCTAATGCCTGTTGTACATGTTCCCAGCTTGATACAGACGCTGCACTGGTTGTAGCCACTCTCTATTAATGGTGAAGATGCAGTTACATGCACACAGTAAAATTAACAAAATTTCACAATGAGAACTGCCTTAAACATAATGACCTTATAACAATGCTAAAAACTGAAATACTATTGAAACAGTAGTTTGCATTAGTTTTCTTTATAGGAATGAAGATGAAAAATTCAGCAGATTATGAATTATGAATGAATCCTTTTCAGCTCTACTCATTTCATCACTCAAAAATTAGTCTCCTTGTAGAGAAACAGTGACATTTGACTAGCGCCTCCGTGCTTGAGCAGTAAAGTGGACCCTTCAGTGGCTCTCCACACTGTTTATTTCTCTAAGGAGCCTGTCTGCACTTGACAGCCACAGATCAGATATGACTGACCAAGATAAATGGTTAGGCTTTAAAGTCAGATCAATTCAATCTCGCAACTGTCCTCGCCAGGAACAAAAGGCCACGCTGTCACCAAGGCTCAACTCATTTCAGTGCTTATTCAATGCCTTTTTGTCCTTGTTACATAAATACCAGAAAATAAACGAGTATCCTGCTCTTTTTAAATAAAGTTAAACAGTTATTTTCTCAAGTCTTAAAGTAGCTGATTTAATTTAGCTTGATTTTGCATTGTTCTCCGTTTCCTCTTTATTTGCCTTCCGTCTCTCTTTCTTCCGGAGTAACCCAGTAGTCCATAAGTTCCTTCTGTGCAATAAAACCTTTTCAATCATCACCTTGTTTCCTGAAGCCAATGCACTACATCACTGTTTTCCTTTTGGATTTATCACTTGACTACATCCTCTAACATGAGTTATTTCACTTTTCAGTTTGGCAGGTTTCAAGGTCTGAACATAGCTGACCCGATATAGCTCAAGACAACGCTCCAGCCATCCTTTGCAACAGTGTTAGTCGGCCCCAGGCAGCAGCATCATAATGTGGGAAGACAGGAAGGGCATGTTTTTTCAGCCGATGACAGAAACATGCCAAAGGAAGCTTATAGACCCAGTTGCATTGATCCAAAGTTCAATTAAAGAGCACAGACAATAAGGAGCAATAATGATGAAGATTTCCTGTCTTGTCCCAAATTCATACGCAAGTGTTTTTCTGCAGTATGGATTGAACAACAATTTCCTTGTCACACTTTAGCACAAGGAATAAACTGCTTAGTGATGTAAACTCAGTGACTATAGAAGCAAGACCTGTCTTGCAATGGTACCACATTTGAAGCCTATTTTCTTTTCTGGTTATTTTTGTTGGCTATTGCTCACTCACTGTGTTGATATTTTATTTCCACAGTATATGCAGCCCTTTTGCAAAATGTTGAAGGCTTAATCTCTCTGTTATAAAGCTACATTTATGCTTGCCTTTCTCAAACATACAAACAGTGACAGGCACCCAAATTGATATCACAATTTTGCACAAACAGGTGCTTTGGTGTTGTTTAAGTTGTGCACCTCCCCATTTTTGTCACCTGAAATGCCCAAATCTTGAAGTATGTTTGAAAATAAGCAGTGCTTCATGGAATAATAAGCAAGCAGCTTTATGATTATGTGCATATATGCATGTGCAAGACACAAAAACCAAATCATGTACATTTGCCAAATGTTTTTGTATACAAAGTGTACTTTATGTGCAACTGCTGTTAACGCTGTGTTGTGGTGTCATTTTCTCAAAGGCAAAGCCTGCTGTTTAGGATGAAGACCACACCATGGCAATCCTTCCAAATGCAACCAAAACAACTATTAATCTATTAGGAGTGTCAAAGAGATGCTTAATTAAAGAAGTTTCAAAGGTGAGTCAACATCTTGTGTTCTTTATCATGTTACTCAAGCTGTTTTTAAGCAGGAGGAACCAGGGGAGGCATCTCCCTATACTATATAGTTTTTGTACTACATTAGAATATGTTGCAAATAAGAAGACAGGATGGCCATGCTATTGATGCAGAAGATGACAGAGATATCAACATACTACACACTGAGATTCAACCAAACAGAGTGAATCAACTGCGAGTGTCAGTATTGTAGTAGATGGTAAAATTAAGTAATTAAGTGTAAAGGGTACACTGCCAAACAAAAAATTTAAGAAATTTACATTCAGAAGTTAAAGAAACTATAACAATGTATTTGTTTTTAAGGCTGCACAATATTATACCGTAAACATGTCAAAGACCCTTTGGAAAGTATTAAAAAAGGCTGGAGCATGAAAATACTTGTGCTTTTGCCCCCATGCTGAGTGCTCGGTGGCCACCACAAAGTAATGCTGTGCGAGTACTTTCCCAAACAAAGGTTTATTGCTTCATTGCTTGTAGCACACAGCGGCTGAGTCAGACTCCTACTGTGTCTCAACCTTGGGACCTTGTTTTATGAGGTCAGTTTTGAACAATTTGCAGATATAAGACTAAAGCTGGAATGCCCCCACCCTCACATGCCTCACATGCCTCGTAAAACACAAAGTTGGAGTAAATGAGTTCTGCTAATTGAAGAAAATGCAACACTCTCACATCCACTCTGTTGTCAAGAAAACCAATAAAGCTTTGGATTTTAAACGGAAGACACAGTTTTAAAAGGGTTTTGGTGCTCTCCCATTAGTAAGGCAACAATTTCAAATAGTGAAGTCAAACTTCACTATTTGTGAATATAATATACACAGGATACCTATATTATGGCTTCTGAGTAAACACTTTATCAAACCTCAGAACAGCCACTCTTTTGTAGAATTTGTCTCATAAACACAGCATTGTTACGAGGCATAACTTCAATGAAGAGCGAAAGGTAGATAATCTAATTTTCTATTTTCTTGTGTTTTAATCTCTGGTTGATGATTTAAGTCAGTGTCTTGGTCAGACAGGCATTAGGCTATAATTAAATGGAGGAAAAGCATTGATAACAAAGGAATTATTTATTGCAAACCTTGTGACATTCTAAATAATGAGATTAGAATCCTTATAGTGTCTATGGATGGATGCAGCTGATTGAAAATAAAGTTGTTTATCGCTTGTGTCATCTCTGATTGCTTTTAATAAAGCCAAATAATTCTACAATGGATTGGTGTCAGTTGTGTTGCCATTGTCTAATAAATAATTACTTAATTAATAACAGAAGAAGACATTAAACAAGAATAGGCAAGGCTAATGTTCAAGTAACATGACATGTTTATCAATATGTCTGATGTTTATATCTGCTTTATGTTTTCTTATAGTTTTTAATATTCAGTTTTGTGCCGCACTTTGTTTCAGCTGTGGTTGTTTTAAAGAGCTTTATAAATAACGTTAGTTTGGTTACATAATGGAAAGTATGGAATTACACTATAATATCCGCATCATGTTTCATTATGACTTTGTAATATTCATACTCCTAAAACACAAAACCTCTGTGCAACACGGACTTTCAGTCTTTCAGAAAACTTCGTCTGTCTTTGTTCTTAGTTTCTTTTTTGAAGAACATTTTGCCACAAGAAGAGATTCAAAACTGCTGGCCTAAAGGCCTCACAACCTGCCACACAAGCAAATGGATGATGTGCGACTCAGGAAGCCCTGATGAGATAGCACATGCCATCAAATCCACAGTTAATTGGACACTTCCTTCACAACAGGCCCGTGGTGAACAGCAAATAACAAGCTTAAGACAAGGTTCCAGAATGAACAAGTGGAAACAGCTCAGATAATGAAACCGACAGCAGATGCACTGTTCTCTGCACTATATTTTGGTTGGAACAACAACTCTTCTTTGATTGTAAAACCCTCGATATTCTATTCAACTGATTAGCCTTCCCATGCTAAACAGCTGGTATCTTACCCCAATTTGTCTGGCTTGGAAATGTTAAGCAGAATCAGGTCTACTGCATTTTTTTTATGCCAAGTGGACATTTGTGTGCAGAAAATGGTTAGCAGCCAGGTACTTAGTTGGGGTGGGGGTGGGTGGATTGCACATGATCAGAAAGGATTTCATGGATGGAGATTGAGAGAAAAAGACTTATGGAAATGTAGCACTGCGTACTGCATTGTGCTGGATGTCTCAGTTTTCACAAACCATTGCACATAAGGTTGCTTAACTGCAGAATTTTGAAAGATACAGTCCAGCTTACAGAGAGTGCTGATTCCTTTTGAAGTAAACAGGCCTCAAAGACAAGTAAACAACTTTCTGTCCAATCAACTGCACTGGAGGGCTATCAGAAGATTACTTTTGTTTTACTCTTTATTGTTTATCAATTCTGACTTTTTTTTTGTTTCAACGAATGGTTGCAGAGACGGAAATGAAAAATGTGTAAGAATAAATGTCAAATGTAACGCCTCATTGCTGTATGATAGTGTCCTATGTCACAATACAGTTTTATCTCCCATAATTCTGCTTATTATTCCACATCTGCTTCACAGTTCCAGTAGTGCAACCACATAACTACAATTAAAAACGCATGACGGAAAAAAAATATAGTTAGAACACAAATACGTCCATTGAAGAAGGCCCATAATCCAAGTGTATAGTAAAATTGAGCAATTTGCTAGAATGTCATCTTGTGTTAGGCAGCTGGTTCTGTCTGCCTATCAATAAGTACATGCATATACAAGGTGTAGGTCGGAAGACCATTAATAATGCTCAAAAGGACTACACTCTCTGAGTTTGTCAAATGGAAATCAGCTCTTACTCCACAGCGCACAGTAAAGCTTTATCCGTGTTGTTTATGTGGCTATAGATGTTGCATGAAGAGCTTCGATCCTTGGACTCAAACCTCGTCATTGTAAAGGTTAAATCACTCAGTGACTTAGACACTGATAAACTGTAAATGTCACAGCTCGAGGTTGCAGCACCCTCTCTGTCTTAGTGTGACTAACTCTCTCTGAATCTGTATGCAAACTGGCGAACGCATGTCCTTGAGCAAAACGGACGCCTCCATTTGTTTTTTGTGGACAATTCTTCCCTCGATTCCTGAGTGATTAAACCACTGTTTAGCCTTATACTCCCGATAACATGGTTAGAGTGTATTATACGTTTTAAAAACCTCTACACAGTTATTTGACCTTGAAGTGCCCAACATAATTACATATTGTGTGTAATTGTGTATTTTCTAGTCATTTCCTCTTGCTCATACCCTTTGGTTTTGCAAGAGTAACATGATTCCTTTCATTTGTGGATCTAGGAGTTGTTTTCATTTAGACCTTCAAATGGGGTGTTGGGAGCGTTTTAGATGGCGAGATGATCACTGCTCCTTGATACATTTCTTAAAGAATAGGAGCACATACCCAATCTGCAAAAATGAAAAACAGAGGGATAGCACCAGTCAAAGAACTGGGACTGGGACTAACATTCTCTGCAACAGAGCAGCTGTAAAGATTTTTCTCTTTAAAGGGTTTTTATGCTACTCAGGCTCTTCAATTGATTGACATGCCAACTTGCAGTACTTGTATTTTGTATATTACTTTTACAAATGTTTCATAATTTATTCAAATATGCTAAAAACATTAAATAGTTTTGGACTGCTGGAAAAATGTTGCCTTACTTTTTTTTTTGAAAATGAAAAAAATAAATCTATATCTGAGATGATAATCTGCATTACAAGATACTGAATTCAGTGGTGGTGACTGAGTTTGTTATCTTTATTTTTATTCCATTTTCCCTTTTTGATCAGCCCATCTCACTTTTTTAGAAAATGTGTCATACTTAGTGGTTGGGTCATCCACACCTCAATGATGTTAAAATTTCTGATACCCTATGCTCTGCATCGTTTAGAAATGTTACCTGAATAGCTTAAAATGTAGGATATATTTTAGGTTATGCTGGAGAACACTGTGCATTCTTTTTTATTTTCTTTTTTTTTATTGTGGCCTTAATTGTGGTGACACTGGGCCACCTGATCTATGCTTTAAGCCATTTATTATTGGTGCCTTCATGTCTTTGACTACTACATCAGCTGATCAGCACCCTGCACATTTCATGCAATACTCCCGTGGATCACAGCCCTGGTTCACCACGTGCTTTACCGCTCTCGCACAAGTCCATTTGCGTTTCAAGATTACACTCGATGGCATATAGATGATTTATATTCCCCAGCCAAGCCAAAGTATATCAACATTCAAAGAGTCTAGGCACAACAATAGACTTTGGTTCCAGTTTGCATCAGTGGGTTACAGACTACTAATGCAGAGTAATCAGTATAGAGTTTCTGCTAGAAAATAAGAGGAGAAAAATGTTTGTTCGGCACTTAAAGGCCTAATTTCTTGTTAGCTCCTTCATGGGACATTACACACTGTGAATTTGCAATTGTGATATCACAGACACTATATGAAATATACACCTTGTGGTTTTAAAGTTAGTGAAATAATGCCTATTTGGAAACAGTCTGCATCCAGGGAGAAATTCTTATCATCTCACACAAAATCATACCTTAGTTTTATCCAGCACATCATCGCCCCCACCTTTGCACTGAGAAAAAGGTTACAATGACAATGTGGGGAATGTTAATGTTTGTCCACCAAAACTTAAAACTATTTTTTTTTTAACCTGCTGCTTTTTTTTTTTGTTTTAAATTAACTTTCTGTTTTGCAAATTTAACTTCAAGGGTGAAGATGAAGCTGATTGTATACTGGTTTATGGACAATTGCAATAATGCTATTTCTCAAATAAGTCTATTTGAGAAGTAGAAAATACCATTAATCTGAATTCATTTGTAAATGTAGGCTTACACAATCTGTGTAACTACAAAGTAATTATACATGTATTATTATCATTAGTTTCATACAAAACCCAACCATTTCTGCTGCACTGATCCTCGGGAAACCAACATTATGTTATTTTATTCAATTTTCTGAATGTAGCTTTCATCTGGTGGAAAGAAAATGAGTCAGGCTTATGAATTAATTATTGTAGTTTTGCCTCAACAATTGTGAGGAACCATTTGAGTGAAGTGATGAAACATAGGCACAATATATAACCTATGTTTGAGGAATTAAAGTCATTATCCAAGAATTTGTACATTATACTTTCCGTTATGAACATACAGCATATCTGCACCTCTGAAATATTTGAACCCTTTGTGTCATTAACACATTTCATATGTTTTTGTATTGTGCAGTACAACCTTGCCTTTCTTCAGCCTCTGCTATCTAAGAGGACAGCCCAATCAAATCATCCCAGCTCAAACATTCATCTCAAAGATAAAGATCAGTTTGGTGTTAGCAGAAATGTCACACTTTATCTGCATCCTTTTTAATTGATTTCCTTCTGTCTTCTATCAAAACAGGTATTTCTTGGGCTATACTCCCAGCACAGTATGCTTTGTGCCATTAATGACAGCTGCCAGAGTAATTCAAGGTTGTGCATCAGTAGGTCAACAAAATACTAAATGAATCCATTGGTCCATGTTTGTAAAATGCATCAAAGTCACTCTTTATTTCAATTTCCCTTAACCTACATGGAAATCAATTAGTTTATCACTGTAAACCAGGTGAACTGCTTCCTGAGTTAGAGATTTTTTGTAATTCTTTTAATATCCCACAACCGTCATCTATTGTCGAACCATGTTGGGTTAGAAAGTTCTAAAGTTAAAGAAGTTACAATTATGTTACACTTTTCTCAAGTGCTTCCAAGAGGGAAATGTAGAATTTTTTGGTTTCTCTTATATAACAGTGTCAGAAAATGCCTTTTGTTTTGAATTAAAACTATAAAAAGAAATGAAACCAGACCTAAAAACTTGATTTGATTCTTGAGAATAAAGTAGCTCTAAGAAGACTGGCATCATTGCAGTTTTACCACAACAAACACTAAAATGTTGTTGGAGAATAAATTAGATAAAGTTAGATGATTTGTGAATATTGATTAACTGAATGTATATGATTATGGTTACGGTTAATACAGATTATCTGAAATAGTCAAATTGTCTGAGCAAATTTTTTTCTTGTATTAGAGTAACTGTAAAGATAAATTATTTTAAAACTGACATAAAAATGTAGGTTATATGTGGTGTCAAAATGGCACATTTACAATGTATAATATTTTGAAATATTCCATTCAGTGTTATTTATTTCATGCATTCACAAATTACATATTTGTGAATATTGCATTGAGAAATGTACATCCTGGACAGGTCGCCAGTCATCACAGATACAAACAAGAAAAACATCCATGCATGCTGACAGTCACTCCAATAAGACTATAAGAAAATCAATTTAAAGACACTAATTAACCTAACATGGGTATATTTTTGGACTATGGGAGGAAGTCGGAGTACCCGGAGAGAACCCACACATACACGGGGAGTGCATGCAAACTCCACACAGAAAGGCCCAAGCCGGAATCGACTTGGAACCCTCTCGCTGTGATGCAATTTTGCTAATCACCTCATCACCATGCAGCCCGTAATTATACTGTGGTTTTACAATGATTATTGTGCATTGTTGTTTCATTACCATGTCGACAATATTGCAAGCTCTTCATCTGGTCTGAAAAAGACAACTGTACCTTCATCACCAGCTCACTCTGTTGTAGTCCTGACAGAATAACATTTAGGATTTACTTGTCACTATCATGCTAAGGAGTATTTGTATAAATTGTGTTTTGTCCCCTTTTTTTTTGCATAAATTACACCAAACCATCTTCAACGGCACTGTTGTCTATCTTGCAGGAAAGCGAAAGCTCAGCTGAAATAAAGCTAACTGTGCATAATGAGTTGTTTGCAAAACTCAGAGTGATGCTAGAGTACAGCCTGCCTGGGATATGCCTTGCTTTCCATTAATCTGACAGCAGATTAACACCTCGATGTCTGGTACCTTTTCCCAACATTCTGCAATGCCATCCAACAAAGTCAGACATAGTAACATATACCTATAAGGGTGAAATGCTGCTGTCACATTAACAAACAGGCAAGCAAAACAGGGATGGGTTCATTTAGTTTCTGATCATCCGTTCAGAGGATCATGTTGTTAAATAAATAAAAACAGTACAGCGCAATTTTTCCTCAGACATGGTTTTCTTATAGTCTTATATTTTATACACTCCTATCTACTGGTGTTCTAATCCTATAGCTGTGCCCTCTCCATCACTTTCACAGCCATGTGCACAAAAAGTCATCAGGAGCATCAACAGAAAAGTCATTCATTACAAAAAAAAACGCAAAAAGTGCAGGGTCACAGTATAGGTCAAATAAATGCTGTAAAGTTCTAAGGCTTTTCATGAGAGAGAAAAATGCAAAGTTATGAAGCATTATTCAAAGGAGAAGGGAATCTTTTTTTAAGTGCTTCTTTTGATTAAATGGACCCTTGACAGAACATTTGCCTTCCCAGTGGTTTTTGGCATTGAACCAACTTTATTCCCCCTGGTCACAGGAAATGCTACTATCCTATTAACACTGATGGTGCCCTCCAGAAGCTGTGAGTGTGTTGATAATGTTTCCGTCCAATACAGAACCATGAGTAATAATTTTGGACTGAACAGCTATCATAAGTCTTCTGATTTTTTTTGTAATGCCTAAATTAACTTTTTCCCCACTTGGGTTAATTTACATCAACTGAATTTATTTACTTTTCTTTCAGTGTTCTTGTTGATGTTATTGGCAAATTGCGATATGCTAAATTAGTTCTCATTTTCTACCACTGGTGTTGACTCATTAGCAATTCCAATGCCATTTTGAGAACATGCACAACGTCAGCATATGCTACTTGCAACTAGCAGTTTGACATGAACAGATATTGTAGCTGACATTTCATATTTACAAAGCACCAGATTACGCAGCATCACAGGCTTCTTGCCAATACCATTTTCTGATATACACAGGTTCAAGCAATATAAAAATGCACAAGAGACTCAGGGCAGCTAACGCTGGAGAGTGAATGTTATTTATTCATTGACAACTTTTGAAGACATACCTCATATTAGATTTTACTTGAAATTATACTTATATATAAAAACATTTTATAAATATATATTGCCTCTGGGGCTACTTATGGAAATCTTAACATGTGGCTATGCCCCCCTATCTTTACACACACATACATATATAAATACTTTCCATGAAAAATAAAAAGCAATTTGTGTAATCACAGCAGGATCCCGCAGAAAAAGACCACACCTCTGATCACGAATCTGATCAGCTACACTGGTTAAAACTCCCAAAGAGTCAGAAGCAAAGGCAGAATAGACCCTTAATTTTTCAGCATTTTAATGACATGGGCTATATTTGAGAGATAATGCTATGCTATCCTTTAGCATCATGTCTTGATTTCCCCAGCTATGGGGAAGACCAAGGATCACATTCACAGAACATGTTAATCTTGTGTCAAAATAATAAATGTTGAATTAATTGTAACCGAAAAGCAGTTCATTCAGACGATCAGACTACTCTAAGAAATAGTTGTCATCTGAAAAAAGAAAAGAGACAAAACTTACCATTCAAGTAACCTAAAGACCACTTCTGTACAGTATTTCCGTGTATACTTACATGTACTCCCACAGAAAAACGTAAAAGTGGCAGAATGACTTGAACAGTTTCTTGTACAGTCCACACGGTTGTGGCATCAGACATACTTTGGTCAATAACTCTTCTCCCCCTTCTATGAATTTCTACCGTTTCAAGGACAGTGGTCTGGTTAAATAGCTGTAAAAGCTGTAGTCGAGCTGTAACCATGGCTCAATTCAATTGTGCTTGTAACCATGCTGAATGATGTCTACTATTCCAAACAGACAGAAAATAAAGGATACTCAAGGTTGCTATGACGCACACACAGATGCGGAAAACAGCTTATTCCTGCATTTTGGCCTCACACAGAAATTGCACTGTAGCTATGTGGGTGAAATTCTCTATGCAACTGCCTGTAATCTGTTGTACCAAACATATTATTACCCAACTTTATTTTTTTACACTTTGCTGTACTTTTTGCTGAGAGAAAATCTACAAGTGATGCCAAAGCTTGCAAGACACTGACATTGTTGCTCTTTAAACAACTGCAAGCTTCAATGTATGTGAGAATCAAAACAAGCGTTTGTGTCAGAGGACGTTCGTAAAGATTTTAGCTGCACTCAACTTTCCTGGCTGGTGCCACTGGATGCCTTTTAATTCTCTGCTGCTGATGCTGCAATGCCAGTCCTGTTCAGGACAGCAGACTATCACTGTCCCATCTTTTGAGCACATATGTCTGAGTGGTCGATAACATTTTGCAACAGTATACCATTGTTATACTACTTCTACAAGCAAAAAAAAAGTTTGTTATATTAGTTACAGCACTATTGTCTTGCATTTCCTCTTTTACACACACATGCACACACAGTGATCTCAGTCCCCCTCTTTCTGTCTCCGATTTGACATATTATTGCCCAACCAAAGCTTTGCATCAGGAAGAGATGCAGGCCCCCTTGACAAGAACTTGACACTGTCAAGATCAATAGTGGATTGTCTCTTCAGTGCACAAAAAGTCAAGCTACCTCTTTATATCAATGACTGGCAACTGCTCACTGGAAATAGACATGTTATTTAGCTCCATCTTTATACATTCATTCTTTGAAAAGAAAGAAACTGACTTTAATGGAAGATTACAATCTAAACTATAACCCGCTAATCTGTAAAATCCACTTCAAAACAAATATATTCCCTCAATTTGAACAAGACACTGCATTTATTTAGCTTTGAGAGATTGTAATCTCTTAATCTTGACCTTTTCTATACTGTAAAATCAAATTAGTTATCATTACTTAAAGAAAGCATGCAAACCGATTGCACTTAAAAAAACAAGTAAAGAGAACTAGGTACTTTAAGTTGTACTAACTAGTGCTTCTTTCGTACAGTACATTTATACATGAGTTTAAGCAACTAAAACAATCAAGTAGAGTGTACTTGATAACTTACTTTAGATGTACTCTCGACTTAGTTAAGACTACTCAGAATTACTATTTTAATCTACTAAGGCAGTGCATGTTAAATGCACTCTGTTTAGTCCATATAACACACTTGTCTAAGTTGGACAAACTTAGCATTTTTAAGTTATATTTACTTGAACAGCAATCTGACTTACTTGCTAAAACCATGCAAACCGAATGCCTTGAAAAAAGCAAGTAAGTGTTACTTCAGCAATCTAAGTGGCTCAAATATCTATACAGGAGTAGAAAACAGGTTAAAATCTCCTAAAATAATCTGAATTACAATTCAACAAAATGAATCAAGGTAATAACACAATTGTATCAATTGTTTTTTATTTTTCTTTCATTTATATCAGCTTTTTTTTTTAAAGACTATCTTGAAAGACATCCACAAACACAGCTTTAATATCGTAATATACAGTAATACAGTAAACATAGCCTTAAAACTGTAATAACTAACGGTTTATACGCTTTATGCAACAAGCTGACAAGTGCACTTTTGTATTCCTAAATAATGTTACTCAAAAATCACTAAATAAAAAGTATATAGAACAAAGAAAAAGTGCAAAGTGGCTTTATTCAATGAGCGCAAAAACCTGACAGGGTAATAACTTGCAATGGATCTCACATATGTGTGAATGAATACACGTACATGTACAACCTCTAGTAACTTGCTGATGAACCTATGGGCTGACAATTTGAGTGGAGTGTGTTAATTTAGTGAACAATAAAAAACAACTCAGTCCACTCGAACATTTGCATTTAACTCAAAAACAGATTTTTAAGACTTTGCAATTTTGGTGGGAGTTTGTTCTCTCCCAAGCCAAGCATCACTCTTTGAATGAAGCAGAAAGTGTTCTTCATGGCTTTAGGGTAGTCTAAATGCAAAGCGTATAAGAAGCCAAACAAAAGGCAAAGTCCCCCAGGTAGGTTCTGGAGATCTTCCATTACAATACTTCCCTCAACAAAGATGGCTGTAGACATTGGGTGAAGGTGGAGCTGATTTGGAAGGAGTCGCACATCTTCACGCAGGACAGTCAGCACCCCGACAGATACTTGTGCCCAGGTCTTATTAGCGTCACAATCCTGTGATGAAACCAAACAAAAACATTACATTACAAAAGGGAAATGTTGTTGGCAACTGTGTCCTGCTCGACACTGCCCTCCAGCCTTATGCATTAAAGGAATACCCCAACGATTTGGGAGTTAACCCTTTCATTTTCATAGTGAGACAACAAGATCAATACCCTTTTTTGTGTCTGTAAGTCCACTTTCAGCCCTTAACATCACGGCTTAGCTCAGCTCAAACGGCAGTGGAAAAAAGTCAGTGGCATACTCGGTAAAAGTCCTGTATGTCATCTACAGACTCAAACTAATCCTCAATGTTATCCTGTAAAGAGTTTTCTTCCTCTACTTCAGTCAGCTGATCTGGGCCTTCAATGTTTGACATTATTGCAGTTTTAAACTGTGACGTAGCACTCCCACAGTGTACTCTACTTTTATGTGCATTAAATGTTGCATATACACTGCTCTGAAAATGTCAGCCTTCATATGGACATAGAACTCTTTGTTTAAGTTTTAAATGGCTGCGTAAATGTTTGAAAAACTCATCTTCAGTGCAGGGCTCCATAAATTCACATAACTGGCAATGAAACTCAACTCTGGGTTTACTTGCTTGTCCAATGTCTGATTGAGAATGCCAAACAGATAAATTAACTTTGAGTGCATTAAAAGATTGAAAAACGCACAAGCAATCCATATAAAGACATGTTATTGGTTGTTGCCGAGAAAAACCTCCATGTTTCAGGCGAAAGTGTTTTAACAACTGTCCTCTTTTGTCTGCAGAAAAGAGGCACTGCTTACAGTTCCAATGCATCTGCGAGAAATATTTTCAAAGGAGATTTTAAGTATGAAAAGTCTCTCAATTTAATCTAATTAAGGTGCAAGACTTTGTCAAAAACTGTTCTACTGCTTGTGGTTATAAATCCTTAAAGGAATATTTCCCCCAAAAATTAAAATACGGTCATCATCTACTCACCCCCTTATTGATAAGATGTCAGGTGAAGGTTTTTTAGCCCTCTTAGCACTGCTGGAGCTCCACGGTGAAACAGCTTCCTGTATTTTTCCAAACAATAGATGTGTGGTAAGCACAGACCAAACCGAATAAAAGTACCCCAAAATGTCTAGTCTTTGGCTTATGTTATCATTCCATAGTATTCCATTAAATACATTGGTAACATCGCAATTAAAACTGTTAACATTTGAAAATGTTGTCCATGCTTCTCTACTAAGCTGTCATCTCTAATTTATCATTAAATATACAGCCCCTCAATTGACTACACATTTTGTCCCTTGAGTCGCCAGTTCGCTTTTATTTCTCCTCCCCCTCTGTCCAGGTCTCCCGCTGCTCGTTGACGTCGTCACGTCAGAATCTCCAATAACTAGTCGCTTTTTGTGAAAAAACGAATCGCTAGAGGGTTTAAAAATTTGCTAAATATTGTGGAAAAATTCGCTAAGTTGTCAACACTGGACCACTGATTAGCGTGTCAATAAACAAAGGAAGCAGTGGGGTTAGAGGTGGAGCACAGGTCTTGACCTGTGTCAGCTGTGTCACTGCATTGTGAGATTTGTAGTTTGAGTGGTGAGAATGCGATTTAACGGCGGGCCATTAATAATAGACGTATGAAATTATCGGGCCACGGAAAAATATCAGTAATGACTTGTCGAGTAATTTCATGCAGGTCTAAGTCAAGTTTCAAGTCATAAATAGTAAGTCAAATTCAAGTAAAGTATTTTATCACTGTTAATCAAGCAAGTCACAAGTCCTCAATCTCCCGACTAAAATCTGACTCGAGTCGAGTCCCCCATCTCTGCCATGGCCTGAACATGCTAACTATGTCTGTTTGGTTTGTTCGCTAGCTAACTGACGCTAGCATTAGCTAGCGAACGCTAACAGTGTAGTAGTGATTAAAACATATTAACAGAAAAACGTGCTTGATAAATTACCTTTTTTTTTCAAAAGAATAAAGAAGACGGCGCAAAACTTGAGTCAGCAGGTTGCTCTCAGTGCCCCGGCCTCCAGTGTGTTCCCGCGTTGATTGCGGAGCGGGAGAGACCGAATGTTGCTGCAGCACATTAACACTTCTTCTTCTTCTTCTTCTTCTTTGAATACGCAGTGGGAGTGAGACTGTGTTGGTTACTTATTATTGTGAGTGAGCTTAACTCTAAACAAGGTAATCTTCACTCTAAACACTGAGTATTTTGCGTTTTTCATCATGCAAGTAGCTGTTACTTCATAAATACCAGATGTAAGTGCATATTGTTGATAACCTAGTAAAGTTAACTAATGAATGTATGTCAGGGCAGCTATTGGATTTTACAGTGTACCAAATCTTTTCAGGCTACAGTGTGTGTTATTCTACAGCTGAGTGATTAATGGAGGCCAAGTCCAACTAGAGAAAGATCTTAATTTATCACTTTGTCAGTTGCCATTTGGGCAGCCATTCCTTACAGACAATAATTAACTGCTTGAGATTACAGGCAGATGAGTGAATTGACAAATATAAACTTAATCCAAGATGTGTGAAGAATTTAAATATGTCAAATAACACATTTAATAACTTAACAAATCACATGTTAATCCGCCTAAAAGTAGCCTGAGGAATTTTAAAGCCATTTTACTCAATTAATCTTGATGTGTTTCATGTGAGTAAACATGTCTTGTATTACTTCAGCTAGGTTGTTTTTTTTTAATAAATGAACTGCATACTCAAGTTCAAGCCTCGTTGACCATGATAACTGTCTGCTTTGTAATGAATGTCAAGGGTAGCCCTGTAACATTCAACACATTGACATGTTCGAGCGCTCTAAGATGATGACTTTTTGGCATTACAGGTTTGTCTGGCCTTTGGTTACACAAGCCATTAGACCTGCTCACAAAACATTGGCCAGGGTGATGTGAAGAGCAATGATGGCATATATAATCTGTCCCTTTATCTGGCTGCTCAATTTGATGATTGGGCAGGTGTTAATGATGATGGAGACAAGGGGTGGCTCTGACCAAAGAGCCATAAGCAAAGTGTAATGAGGTGAAAAGCTTGCTTTGGGACAAAAGTTAATTATGGTCCTCACAATCAATAGTAATAAGTAAGCCAATGGGGCTTTGTTCCAGTTCTCATAACAATGAGTAGAAAAGCTATTGATTTTTTTATTTTTAATAAGTTTGATTTCAGCTATTGAATTTATTGATCTTTGATGTTAATGATTTGAAAAAAAAACAATAACATAATGGAAAAACACAGCAGAACAAATTAAAACACATTAAATGATAGGAATGAGCAAACTACAGTACATTCCAAATTACAACAAAAAGCAGGCAACAATGCCACTACCATTTGATCCTTTAGCGCAGAAGCTCAATCTCAAGATTCCAGTGTTGGCTCACACAGGAGGCGATACTGTAAAAACCGTTGCATCTTACCTCAAAATATTATGCTATTGTAACACTTTCAAATTCAAAGAAAAGAAAGATAATTTTTTTCAGCCTTCATTCTCTCACATATGCTCATAAACTTTCAGGGAATAACTTTGTGAGGAACCTCTGATCATTTTGACTTGCATGGGTATCAAAATGGTCAGGAGGCTGTTACTGGTGACTCCGTTCCCAAAGGAGGTCCCAAATGCATCACTGTCATTAGTTTCTGTATCCATGACAGGATCATTAATATGCATATTACACCTCATTCCCATGTCCTTTTCCTTTCTGAGGAGGTAAACATCAGCGAATTCACAAAGTGTCAAGGGGTTAGCTCATTAGCTCAAACAAAAATGACAGCAAACAAACATGATGAGATCACACAGGCAATTTTTAGAGCTTCACTAAGGTTAGAATATGTTTTAGAATCATTCATAGTTTGCTTTAATTATTGTTGCCTTGATATTCTATAAAATATTAATTTAAAACAACTTCTTGGAATGATTAATAGAGAGACATGATGGTGCTACATTTAAAATGGAAAGAGTATGCGGTAGTTGTAGCTATATACAGGTTACAGGCAATTATTCCTCTTTGTCTGAAAGAAAAAAATAAAGGGGGATGAAATTTTCTGCAGGTAATTACTGATGTTAATCAAAGTCATATTTGAGAGAGGAAAGAGCCTCTGCCAGCCTTCCAAGCAAGCAAGGCCAGTGGTCAGCTGCCCCTTAACCACAGAGAGCTTCACTGACTAATTACTGCAGTCCAGCTGCCTACACTCCAGAAGCACTCATCCAGATTCTCTGTTCAAGCACTTCTCTTCAAGTCTCTTCTGTAATCACTGTCAGTTCTTATCCAGTTGGGTAAGACCATTATGCTATCTTGAGATCTTGCCTTTGCCGGTTTTGCATGTTTGCTGCAATCTCAGTCCATACCTTAGCTCAAATCTTAACCTTCGGAATGCATCCTCAAAACTAATAAATAAAGTAGGACAGATTATGTCAAATTTGAGGAGAATAAAAAAACAGATATTGACATACAAAACAATAAGCCGGTGAGGGTATAAAACCCAATATCACGGTAGTTGTGGTGCATTTGGAGCATACAGTAAAAAGAACATTCATATTTTGTACTTAAAAAACTGCACCAAGTTATCATAAACTTGATATGCTTTTGTGTTGCAGTCATAGTCTTAAATTGGATTAGTTTCAACGTGCAGTATACACATAATTTCCATTTTCAATAATGTTCAATAAAAAACACCAGTAGAGGTCAAACACATAGGAAAAAATAAGAGAATATCAAAAACCCAAGGAGGAGGGTGAAGCTGGTAGAAGTACATTGCAGCTTTTAAAAAGTTTTCTGCATCCCACAATTTGTAACCAGTTCCTGTGAGTCTTTACACCAATCCATCCAGGCTCTCTATCCAATTCATTTCTTCGCATGGCCATGTTACAGAGCAACAGTATTGATTTTTCCTTTGTTTCCATTTTTTTAACTTTTGTTTATAGTGACCCACTGGATTGTCCAATGATCCTGTTTTTTTGTTCATTTGTTTTTCTTCTTTTTATTCAAAAAGATACTTTAATTTGGGTGAAGAAGACTAACATTTGTATCCCTTGTTACCCCATATCTTTACCGACTACTCCCTTCACATTGAAAGTACCTTTTTCAAATCAATATATATATATTTTTTTTATTTAGGTATTTTTATTTTAGAAACAATATAGTTTGAACAACTGTATCGCCATAACCCTAATCTCCATAAAATGTTTTAGTTCAATAGTCTGTGAAAAAACAACCACAGGCATACTGTTAGGCTACACCAGTCAGCTCTGCCCCATCCGTCTGAAAGCAATCTATACAACATCCACTCCCTCCAGACAATTGGGAAGCTCACTTAAAGACATCAATACTCCAGGAAATGAGACACAGAGTAATGGCTTCAAAGACTAAGAAGTTAGACAGCTGACTGAGATGCCTTTACATCTTATTTAAGGTGTTGCTGCTCAATACAGCAGAGTTCATTGAATGAACTCTCCCTTGTTAAAACATGAAACTGCACAGAATGTCCAGTCAAAAACCAAAGGCAGCAATAAGCAAATTTTAAGTTTGAGTTTCTTTTGCAGTTACTGGTATGAAAAAGGAAATTTTTCGCATTTCAGGGTTCTTTTAAAATAACGATATTTTCATATTTCATATTACAAACAGCTCTCTCATCTACCACAGAGTAAGATGACTTTACATACATTTCAGCAGAAAAACATGAGCCTAATGATAAGATAATGAGAACATGCGGAGAAAATACATAGAAAGGCTACCTTACAGAATTGTGTTTCAGTAGACATTTTAAATAAAGAACAGATTCAACAACTCTAATAAGATAAGGAAGGCTCATCCAAAGTAAGGTAGCAAAAACCTTGAAAGTCCAGCCACCTCTGGTACTGAAATGGTGGGAGGCTTTGATTAGAAAATCTGCTAGGCAGACAGCTGGAAAAAAGGCTCAATAATTCAGTTATATAA
The DNA here is from genome assembly GCF_036924035.1 of Leuresthes tenuis. NCBI lineage: Eukaryota > Metazoa > Chordata > Actinopteri > Atheriniformes > Atherinopsidae > Leuresthes > Leuresthes tenuis. Next base: position 8,144,172 of record NW_027325365.1, on the reverse strand, counting down.
GCAGACTCTATACCATGAAGGATTTGCATGCAAGCAAGACAATTATCAAATCAATTTTGAATGTTACTGGAAGCAAATCAAGATGGGTAAGAACTGGGGTATTTTGGGATTGCTGGCAAGATTTTGTTAGCTGAGACCAAATGCTGCATTCAGTACTAATTTTAGATGGACTTCAGAGGGTAGAATATTACAGCTAAAGAGTGGTGGTTCAGAGTCTTGCCATATTTTCCAGCTAATAAAGAGGACTGACAGAGCTTTGTCATATTATTTAGCTATCCTTTACTTTGTAACACTATTCAAATGATCAAAAACAATCCCAAGACTCTTGAAAGCATGTTTGATCCTGCTAGTAAGGAGAAAAATGAAGTGACTGACCATAGCCACACTACAGTATTCACACAAAATGTAATATATCCTCAATATTCTGTCATGGTTGTTCTTAACAATGTTCTTTAATTAACTCACATTTCTGATTATGTGTGTTACAATACTCCATTATCCACAGCTGAAGATATTCAGGAGTAATTGAAAATAATGAATCCTTATGCTGAACATTCAGAGAACTTCTTTGCCTCTTCCTGGAACATTGCACTGTCAGTCAAATGTCATTCATTTGGTTGTTGCTGTCATACTCGCCTCATTGCCTTGGCAGCTCAAAATGACAAATGTATTGGGAATACAAATAAGATGACATTAGAATGGCAGAGGAGGGATTTGGCAATAGCTAAACGAGTCAGTGATAAAATATCACAGATAACTGATGACTATTAGTCTACAATCTATCAATTTCCTATTGTAACTTAATCCGATGCAACATGAAAAAATATATATGAAGCAAAGGTTGGGCTAGCTTGCCTCAGTCTAATGGATACATTGTTGTTTTTTTCAGATGGGTGATGATGCTAACAGAAATGTGTCTATGTGAGTTATTCAAGCTGTTTAAAAAAAGAACAGCACCGTCACAACATCTGTTGCACCTCACATAAATGATTGATCATGTCATCACTAGCTCCCAATATAGTCACAATGTGGCTCCACTCTCTTCTTATCACTTTAGCTGAAATTTATGTGTTACTTCCCATGTATATATTTGTGTCCTTCCCAACAGACAGCACGGCTCCCTGCACTCTGTATGAGGCATAGAGAGACACTGCAGCACCATCGGGGATGCACAGCTCTAACATCTGAGATGAAACAAAGCAACCATGAGCCATAAATTTTGCTGTCAGATCGATAAGATCGATAATCACTTCTCCCGCACATTCACTCCTAGGTTACTGCTGAGAGCAACTGTCAATGGCTTCAGCTAGTTCTCAACAAGCATCCCTCTCATGTGTTAAATTTGTTTTTGCAAACACTATTATCAGGTGGCTGATTGATGCACAGAGCAGCTGCTTAAAACATCAGTGAAAAATATAGAATTCAACATTTCCTTTTAATTCTGAAAGGAAACACAGTTCAACTCTCTCAAATGTGAAGATCTTCACAAGGATATTTCTGGGCTTAAAGCCTTCTGACATCTTTATTTGCTGGCCTTTAGCTCCTCTTCGTCTTGCTGTCTTTGACATAATCCCTGTCATGACGTTTCCACATCTTATGCCACCTGGGTCTTTATCTGCTCCTTAGAGTTAGGTGGCAGTGTAAAGTCGAACCCTATTCTGGTTTTGTGTTGATCTGCATAACCCCTGATGAATCCTTTCATGCTCTGCCACCTCCTCACCTCTTAGCATGATGCCGCTGACTGTGAGTTCTCTGGAGGAGCCTCTGATGTGGCAGCCTTTGCTCCACTGCTACTGCTGGGCCCCTGGTGGGAGTGAGGTTGGAAAGTGATGATGATGTGTTTAGAGAGGAAAAAGGATTCTACTGCACACCACAACTTTGCATGAGCAGGTATGTGGCAGGTGGCATCAAACACATTTTATGTGAAAGTACTGCTCTGCTCCATGGTTGGCTCCAAGGTGTTAGACCTATTGAAACATCTCACATTTATTTTTTTCACTTCAATTTGTGTTTTTGCTTGTGAGAATGTCAATGTGACCGGATCAAAGCAATACAAAGGACTGTCTTTGATCTTTTTGGTGAAATTTGTCTTATTGTTTTCACCGTGGTGCAGACACTATAAATCTACCTAAAAAAAACAGGATTATTGTACAAAGCAGGCCTGTTGGTCTTGCTGCTGCCAAAAGTTGAATTAAACCTACCTCAAATGAAAATGCCAGGTATAGGTCTTTACTGAGTGCATGTCGTCATGTATGCATCAATAGATAAATACATAGGGATAAAACATATTATTATGTTTTATATATATATATATATATATATATATATATATATAATACATTATTATGGAACTATGGGGAAATTTACTAAAAGTGTAATGTAAAACAAATTAAAATTTCACCTCACACTATTGACCGACCTATTTTTTATTTTCTGTACCTAACTAAGTAGTTTTTATTGTTAAAACCCAACAAACAAGCAAGTAAAAAAACAAAACAAAAACAGCAAATGAATGAGAACAAAGAAGTAAAATAAAGAGGTTTCTCAAACGCATTTAATGATCAAAACTTCTGTGACTCCCCCAAGTGACCTTTAATATATTTTGATGATTGCAGTAAAGCTGCACTTGGGCAAGGATGGATCCCCATTTCTAATATTTTCCATAACCTTATAAACAGGTAGGAGTTTAGTTCAGCAGCAGTGCAATTCCATTTAAAACAGATCCTCAGGTAAGTTTACACAAATTAAATAGCAAGTTGCTCTGGCACAGTGTTGTTCTGGTGCATGAGCCATAAAAATGTCTGAATGAGTTGCTTCACATTGGCACTGTTAGGGGCCTTTTCACATCAACAGTTTAATTTGACTCAGTGTTAATCTCTTAAGTATTGTCTATAAAATGCTTCTTGAACTTTGTTACATCATTGTTCTCATGTATAAACACAGAGTGGTATACAAAATTTGGGCTCCTAGGTTAAATGTTCTACTGTGAACAGTTACGCTTATGTGTCATCAATTTTGACATTTTATTGAGTTGTCTTGCAGCTGTGTCCGTACATATTGTAGTTTATTAAAAAAAAGGCAATGCTGGTTCTCAACAAAAGCACCTCTAAATGTAACTCAAAGGCCTTTGCTTCTTGGCTTTGAAGTTGGGTTTATGTAAATTCCAGGTCTATTCAGTAAAGTAAGGTTGTTAAAAAGGGGGCATCACCACGTGCCACATCTTATTTCTTTTAAAATAAACACTTTTTAACTGCACCTCACAGTTTATTGCTTGTTTATAATATTAAGAACTGGCATTAACATTTGTTTACACGTGTTTTCTAATGTCATGGCATGTTGTGAGCTTGTCAAACTGCAAGAGATAGGATATGTGACAAAAAGAGTGAGATGACAATGAATATAAGCACTCGTGTGTATGTTCAAGTCATTTTCCTGTAGTGCTTGGCACCATCATTAAGTCAGTAAGATGACCTGAAGAAATGGTCTGTTTTAAAAAAGTCTAGGTAAAAATCATCCCGACATCATTTACAGATGTTATTGAACTGTTGCTTGTTAGCATATTACCAATACTACCATGGTTACAAAAATACAGGGATTCATTATTCTGAAACATACTGACTTAAGTTTTTACAAATGATAAAGTGTAAATAATTACATACGAGTCATACTTTTTACCAGAGGATAGAAACTTTGTTGAAAAATGCATCTTTTTCATTGCAAACAATTCAGATATAAAAGCTTCACTTGAGAACAGAATATATATCTATATATATATATATAGATATATATATAAATATATATTCTATCTACTTTTAGGCCACAGCTGTGCAGCACTTCTGCGAAACATTTCTGATGAGGTGTGTATGTCATTAAACATTTTTCTTTGTCCATGCCCAAGACAAAAGAGACAACCGGCACAATCTTTCAAATGGGATTTTCTTTAAAAGGTGGATGATGAATTACTGTTTACACATCCATTCTATGTTCTTCCCTCAACATTTCATAAGTCTTTGAAGGTTCCCAGGCTGTCTGAAAAGCTACAACTGGTACAGATCATTTTTACTGTCATCACATAGCAGTAACTGCAGGAGAGTGACAGCAGTGTCAGAGTTGCTATGGTTATACTAGAATCCAACAAATAGCAGGCAACATTTCCACTCTGTTTGTTCAGATGTACTCACACTTAAAATGAAACAGGCAGATCATGTTCTTAATAAAAGTGTTTCAATGTAGTTACACTGTTTAGGAAAAAAAAGAAAGAAAAGAAAAAAGTGTACAATTAACATGTGATTCTGCAGTAATTGGCAACACCATGCTTCATTGCTTCCCATTCCACTGTGGTATGTCCTTTCTCCTAACCTTGCCAGTACAATTTGGGACTGCTGAATGGCCATAGTGGTTGGAATGGACCTGTGAACATGCGCTTATCATGTATAGCACAATGATGGGGATTGGTACAAGAGGATAGCCTTAATAATTTGGGACTTGTGCCTCTGGACTGCAATCACCCTGACCAGCCATTGTTTAGCCCTGGAGCACACAAGTATCTGCACTTTCTTTATGGGATCGCATTCGACCGAAATACAGAGCCCTCACATCAGTGGTTGCAATTGAAACATTTAAAAATCTGTAAAACTAAACATGAGGCATTTCTATGCTAGCAGTACAATAGCAGCAATGATCATGTAACAGTAATTACTACAAGGTTGAGTTTAGTTTCAGATGGCAAAAAAAAAAAAAAATAATACTATCACCATGTTTTCAATGCAACAGAATGAGTGAACAAAGAACACTGCTGCCCTATATACAACAGATTGAAAGCTTTCAAGAGGCTTTCAGTAGAGTAATGCATTAGAGCCTCATTAGGTCTTTATCACATCTTTCTGCCATGCTGAGTTGACAAAGAAATGTCAAATCAATGTTTTTTTGTTTTATTTTCTAATCCGCTCTGCCTGTCAGCAGATGAAAAAAGATGTACATGCAAAGAACAATGTGTTATGCTGGCCTAGTTTAAAAATCAACCCACAATTTTCACCACATATAAGTGCGGGTGAGTTTGTTTATTGTATATATATATATATATATATATATATATATATACACACACACATACGTATATGCACATATATATGCATACACACACAGAAGATTAACTTACAGGACTGGGAAGCAGGCGAAGAGCATGTTTGCTTCTTGTCAGAAGGGTGGATAGGTTGCTGCAAAGATTTAGTCTGAAACACATAAAGCAAAGACCTCTGTAAGGAAATGTAATATGAAGGACTTATGTTACTCATAAAACAAGGACATGAACATTTAAAACGTCAGAATGCTGCGAGCATGTGATATATATCCAGCACCACAGGAGAATGACTGAAATATACACATGTATGCTTGTATTCATTATAAGAAGTCAGGCTATTGATTAAATCGTGGCAATTATTTAAAAAAAATACAGTATCTGGATTTGTGACCTGGAATAACTGCATATGAAAATGAATACAAAAAATAGCATTAACTTCATTCAGTAATTGAATTTGATAATCTATGAGACCACATATTTACTCCTCATTTTCAAGCTTGCACAAATGTTAATTAAAGGTATGATGATGATAAACAGCCACAAATCATGGATTTAACAAAACAAAATAACTTGGGTCTCTTACTGGAACAGTACATCAGTGATTATTATGTTTCAGGTAGCAACAAATCACAATCCTAACTGATACATTCAGTACCTTCTAAGTCATTAAAGGCGAACTCTGGTATTTTTAAACCTAGACCTTATTTCTACTCACCAAGTAGATAAACGTATTTCATGCCAGAAATAAGGTCTAGGTTTAAAAATACCGGAGTTTCCCTTTAAACAACCATGTCAGAAGGCAAAATCTGCATTCAAGGAAATGGTGTTATTGTGTTTCAGAACGATCAAATTAGTGGTCTGCATGCTTAAACATTTCGCAATCAACAAAAAAATCAAAACTCAGTAAGAGCATTTGCGGCTCTTTTAAGTGAACGATTTTTTTACTTTTGGATTTAACTGCGGGCGTTGGCTACGGGTGTCACGTGCATGCTGTGCAACCAATGTGAGGATTGACGAGAACCATACCACCAAGCAGGGAGGGGCGGGGGTAGCAGCGCTGAGATGGTGACATGAGGAGGAGAGTGCAGAAGGAGAGAGAGGGGTGAAGACGAGAGGAGTGTGTGGCAAAGATGAGTGAAAACAGAAAAAGAAGTAGTATTTGGATGCATTTTGACAGTTGTGTCAATAGCTGTCCTATATTAATTGCTATGCTTAGCTTTTTATAGGCATTTTCTATCTGCGTTGTGTAACAGAGTGTTTCTTCAAGCAAGTTAGAGAGTTACAAGGGATTTTTCAACTGTAAATGCAATTGGCAACAGCAATTTATTGAAAATTAAGTGATAAATGTGTTCAAATACAAATCACAAGACAAAACAGTGCTAAATTTGGCTGAATTCTAAAAAGGTATAAGTGGTAAAATTAAGAGTCGTTGGAAGCCGAAAGAGTCGGCTGTTCTTGGTGAGCAGAGCCAAATTATCCGGCTCTTTAATAAGAGCTGAAATTCTCAGCATTGCATAGGCAAAAAAAAAAAACACTTATTTGTGAGGTTATTCAGAAAATAAAAAGCCTTTACTTTTCTGGGGAGCATAAAGATTTGCCTCTGAAATATGACAAAAGGTAATGACGAGTCCAGATTTAGCCCCTTTCAGATAAATGTGTGCATCAGGTTAAAAAGAACTCATAATGCCTGATGTCTACTGTGAAAGCCGGTGGGGGTAATACTATGATCTGTGGTTGTTTCAGTTGGTTAAGTCTAGGATCAGCATCAGATGGAAGAATAAAGTAAATTAACTCCCTGAATATACTGAGAAAAAAAAGGTTGTATTCACCTAAATTGTCAGTTACCAGGGGATTCAGGACGCAGATGCAGGGTCGTGTGGTTCCAAGATGGTTTTATTTAATTAAACAAAAGACAGATCAGGGCACAGCACTGCAGGGCGATCTCCCGGCAGCGCAAAAGAAAAGCTGTGAAAACCCTAAGCGCTCTCCTCCGTAGCTTAGGTGGAGAAGAAGAGCAGCTATGAAAGTTAACAAACATAAAATCTTTCCAAACTGGGAGGAAAACAGAAATGCTACGAACACTTAAAGCAAAGACACGCTCTCGAAATGAGGCGGAATAAAACAAAGGCGCACTCTTAACAAAACAGAGGCTCTAAGAAACTTTAGCGATAGCTAAAAGCTCTCCTTTAACGGAGGCGACTATGAGTAGTAACAACGAAAATCCACTCCTTGAAAATGGAGGAAAAACAAAGTTAGGAAACTTACCGTTACACTAAATAAACTAAAGCTATGGACAACAATAAATTACAAAGCAAGATGCACTACAGGAGGACCGCTCACTGCAGGCTCGTGGAACATGGGACAAGACAAGTGGCTGGTAATGAAGCTCAAAAGGAGACAACATACTGGCACAAGACAAGGGAAACGCAGACTATTTCAACACATGAGGGACCAAGGGGAACAGGTGGAAACACTTGGGAATCAGGGAAGACAATGAGACGCTTGACACGGTAGGAAGGGCAAGATACCTGAAACGAGAGGAGAAGGTGAGTGATTTTTCAAAATAAAACAGGAAATGACGAGACAAGACGTGGAACACAAAATAAACCGTGACATAAATCACCTATGGCATGAACATATTCAGTGAACACAATGCCAGAATTAATCAGGGTGAGACATTAGGCATCATTTTAAAATGTTAACCCTGCACAGAATCTTATGCTTGTGCTGGAGAAAAATGTATGCAGGTCTGATTTTCCCATCATCAATACAAGATCTTGGCAAAAAAAAAAATCAATGCATCTCTGGCCTGATATAAATGTTCTGTCATCTTATCAAAATGATGCCATGGAGAATGTATTCCATAATCAAAGCTAAAGGTACTTCAAGAACATTTTAGAGCATGTGCCATGTTTTGCCTCGGCAGTGTGCAGTAGTTTGAGGTCATTTGAGATATTCATTGAAATTCTTTAGTGGGTCTCCTTAACTGCAGTTTCAGACTGACACTATGTTTAAAGGATTAGGTAAAAACAGTTCATGCTAATAAAACTACATGATCTAGTATGAAAAAAAGGATATTCTTATTGCCCAGCCCAGTTCACAGTCTAGATTAAGAGAGGATAATCTTTTTGATATTTCATACATGTTCAGTATACACATGTTGATTGGCTGCATTTCAAAAACAACACAAGAACTTTTTTTCGTTTGAGTTTAAATGATTCGTCAACTTAAAGAACTCTTAGCACGACATATATGCCATTGTGTAGTAGCGTCAAAAAATTTGCCTCTGTCATTTTCAATATAAAAAATATAAAAAAAGATGAAAGTTTTGCTGCCTGTTAAAACACCTGTTAAATCTTGGAAATATTCAACTACTGTCTTTGGAGCTCAATTCTATATCACTTAACATTCATATTCTTTTAAATTCAACATATCATATCCATATATTTGATCCGATACCGTTTGAACTGAAGATAAACATAAGAAGAACAGCAAAATATCAATCTGCTAATACACTGCATTTCCCTTTTTCTGACAATGATGTTTTTAAAGTGGTAAAACTTCTTGCATGGTTTAGTCTTAAAAAGTACGAGGCAGCAGAAACAAGAATTACACGAAAGCCAACAAACCACATCAGACATTTTAAACACAGAGTCTTCTCAATGATTGCATCAAGGCTTACTATTGGACGTATTCCTCACACTCTAAAAGTCTAAGTACTGTCTTGTCAGTTTTAATCACATCCTTGTTTGAAGTTATTCAGGTGAAAGAGATGCTGGCACAGTTTTATTGGATCTGCTGGCTCATTTAGCCTCGTTTTCCACAAAGGAATGCAGATCGTGCTGTCCTGGGAGGGGATTTGTGAGCAGTAGGAGTGAGAGGATGAGGAGAAACAGAAGGAGAAAAGAGGGATGAGACACCATTTGAGATGAACTCTTGAGTTTGCCAAGGTCAGCAGAACTCTCACTATGAAATGAAACTCTGCCAAACACACACAGACCAGCATGCAAACAGACACGTACTTGCAGCAATACACTGCCCATATTAGTCCTTCCCTGAACACAACCTGCTGAGAATTGCTAAATTACCACTGGGCCCACACTTGGCTATATGGGCCTGCACACTCATGCACACAAACACACACAGTGTTTGCCCTCTTTTGTGATTCAATACATTAGTAACTGGTCATTTTGAGAGATTCACCTTTGACCTTTGTCTTTTCTGCACCAAGATGTGTGGGAGCTGTCTTCTGTCTTGACAGCTGCCACACATGGGAGCCAATGTTCTCCCAAGACATATTGATTTTGGATATACTGTCTCCTCCCTGACTTTGTTCATTGTGTTTCTATGATACTAAACTGTAACTACCAGGGTTATATTTAAGTTTGTTGCAAATGGAGATTAACTTTGAAATCTATGCATGTCACTCTGAAAGCCAACATGCATCAGTGTAAAATGCTGACTGCAGACTGTAAAATGCTTTTCCCCAGGACAAATTCTTTGAACAAAAGTGTGGCTCTCCTTACAACGACACATATTTTGCATGACAAATTATAAAAAAAAAAAAAAAACACTGTTGTTTGCCCCAAAGGATTGTACATAAAATAGAAGTTTGCAAAATTGATGCAAAATATACCTTCAAATTCTTCATGCTGAACCAATGAAAAAACTTCAATATATTATTATTTTTTTCAAAATCAAAAATGCCAATAATATCTAGCTTGCAAGTTACCTCATTAACTGTTCTTTGCATTATGTTATTGATAATTCTTTTTTAATGATTTAAATTATTTTTCATTTACATTATTACTTTAACCTCAACAAAATATTTATCATTTATAAGTTGCTTAGGCAATCAGTCGGTATTCGAAGTTGGATGTTCGTTAATATGTGAAGAAACTTGGTTACCTGGTTACTTGGTAAAATAAACCAATGTTGTTAATCTTTACAAAAATTGAGGAACTAGTGAGCAAACAGCTCAAAGAGGAAATCACAAACTCACAACATCAAGTAATTTGAGAGGTGGTCTTTAGGAGTGTTTTGGATTTAAAACCATTATTTATGGTTTTAAATCGAAATGAACATAGTTTTATTGAATTTGTACAAAGCAGCTGTCTTACTCTACATCAATGACAAATCTGTGGACTCACCCAAAAAACAGGGGAGAGGCACCATATCAAAGTTAGTCAGTGACAGAGACAGAGAACCAGACAGAGTAATGTAGCCTGTCAGGGTTGCGTGTTTCAGGAACTTATAATGGAACTGGAGCCACAATTTACTCTGCAGTAACATCCTGTGTGCTAAGGAGTTAAGCAAAGCCACACAGCTGTTCAGGTTGCAGAAAGCAGCCGTAGCACACTGGATGAATTGAACAACTCCTATGAAGTGGCTGTAGCTGTTGCCATAGACTGTGTGAGTTCACATATGGGGAAAAGGGGCTAACATATGAAGACATTAGAAGAACTGCTTGTTAATTTCAATTTTGTTCCAACTTGATTTTTGAAAAAAAGTAAAAGGTGATAGCCTCATAACTTACAATGTAATGCGATTTAAACACAACAGAAAATGAATTCTAAATTCCCATGCCATGAACTTAACTGTCCCAAACTGATCTTGTGAATCTAAATCCAGGGACTTTTAGTCATATGACACCTCGAGGACAACGTCAGGACTGATACCACGGGTTGCTTAGACAATAGCAATATGTGACACCTTTGGGAATGAGAACAGGTAAGGCACATGTATTTCTAAACTTTGGGCAAATTTATCATATTTGGATGTATTAAATAATACTGACTTGATTTATGTACGATGAGAGGAGAAAAAAAAGAGGAAATCAATGAATGCATGACAGTGCGATAATAAAAATGTTCATGTTAAAAAGCTTAAATTTAATTTTCAGGTTACATGAGTGTTGTTAGTGTTCCTCAAATATTTTTTTCTTAGTTGTACACTTGACTTTGTGAAGAACAGTATATGAGCAGTATTCTCTATGGCATTAACATAGTTTGGCATGTTACTCATAAATGCAGTACGAATGTGAATGACTAATCTCTCCATGATTAAAAATGTACTTTCCCTTTTTTCACTGAGGTTATTGCTGGAGGTTGAGGGTCATGTACTACTGTTCTAAAAACAGAATGCCCTTCTCTGACGCTTGTATCACTATTTCAATGTTGCCATATCAGATACTTCATGATGGAGAAACATATCATGCAAACTGTGTGGTTTATAAACTATGAGAGGATGTCCTAACCATATTTTCAAGGGTTGTTTATTGTTTCCATATAGTTAATTAAAAAATCATTTTCTAGTTCTTTTATAAAATTTCAATGAGAGAGAGAGACAGACAAAAAAAAAGTTCTTGTTTGGCTGCATGTTGAACTAGTTATCGGTTTTAAAACATTCATGCTTATTCATTATAAAGGAGTCTGTTCAGACAGGGAGAATGAGGTAAAGCATTTCCACATCACATGGGTATTTACCCACCATAAACACAGAGCCTTCTGTAATCCTTTCAAAGGCATCTCTTAACTACCAAAGTGCTTTCTGTGATTGTGATTTTTTCCCTCCAATATGGACAGAGTTGTGCAGGATATTCCAATTTTTGTCCCAGCTATTCAATCATTCTTTTTCCTTCCAAGTCCTTAGTGAGAGATATCTAAGCAAGTATGACGGAAATAGACAACGAGAATGAAAACTATGAACTTATAATTGCATTAATCATCATTATTTTCTGAAGGCATCAGGTACTAAATAATTAATTGACCTGAAAGCTGTTTAGCTCTGAGACGGATGCTTGCAGCTCTGTTAGGGAAAAAAAAATAAATTCCAGAAGATTTTAAAGCAACTGAAGCTGGCAAACTTCACTTAGAATTAGACTGCATTCTGTCATCCAAAGCATTTGGTGCTGAGATAATGAAATACAGTTTCCATTACAATGCTGAGGCCTTGCAGGCAACGACATCTAAGACCCCGTTTGTACCAAAACAATTAAGAGAGGAGATATAGTCGGGATCTCTATGCACCTTAAGATAGAAAACTGTCATTACCCAACTGAAAATTAAAGGAATGTTTACTCATTTTCAAATCAAATCATTAATCTGTTTGAAAACTTGAACAGCTTTTAAAAAGCTACGAACAAGAGAACCCAAAGATGCTGGAACAAATTCATCAATGGTGTATTATGATGGACTTATGAAGGCTTTGGTTTTTTGGGGGGCTTTGTATTTTTTAAGTCTAGTTTCATATATCCATAGGTTGAATTCCAAGACACAATCTGTCCTCAGAATGAAATTTGTCAAGCTTCTTGACAAACAACTTCACATTAAAACTCAGCAAAAACAAACCAAAAAGGAATCCTAGCTGGCCTCATAATTTCCAAAACATTTTGCAGTGAAAAATGTACTTTTTTAATTTGCCTTAACAGGATGCCAACACCGACTAAAATAAAAGTTGCTCAGAGAAATTTCTGGAGCAATCTTGTAAATAGTGTCACATTCCCAATGGAATAATACTTTTGGGGGGGACTTCATAATCTCTAGAATCGTGTTTGTAGGCCATACTAAAAAGGCTTTAATATGCAAAGAGATCTCAGTACTCAGTAAAGATGTCTAATTACCACAGTAAACATCAAGAGAGATAAAAAGACACTGCTCAAGGAAAATGTTTATATCCAGAAAAACATCATACAGATCAGCACAAGGTAGTTGTTAAGGGTAACATGTGAAACAAGGTGTTTATCAAAACATTTCCTGTATGAATTTTGTAACATTAGTCTCCTCATAGTATCAATTCTGAGCAAGCAGTAAAAAAAAGGATATCGATTTAATATACCACATGCTGTGTCCTACTAACTGAAGGAATATGAGGTTAATATTGTGATACTTGCATGCTAAATCTGTTCCTTATAGTCTATGAATCATATTTATGGCAGATGATGATCATTCAACCTTTATATTAGCTAAGTTAATGTCTGAAGAGGCCGTGTTGAAATGGCAATACTGCCTTTGCATTAATAATACACAACAGATCTGCATAGCCATCAGAGCATAAAGTCTAATCAGAATTGTCATATGCAGCGATGGTCGAGCACATTTTAAATGATTCTATTTCCCCATTTGTTTTTGTGAAGATCTTTCATTATAATAACTTTTCTTGGATTTCATTTTTAATGTCCCGAGAAATTCATGTATCCGCAATAAGAATAACTGGAACTGTCCAAATTTCCAAATCAAATTTAAATCTAATTTATCCCAGAAGAGTATTTCCCTTTGACTCTTTGTAATTGATTTATTCAGTTGTTCATTAAAAACAGAATAAGAGCAATTGGGAATGAGAAAGCCCAAATCTAATCGAAGTTACTTTATACACATACATACATACATGTGTATACACTGAATATACCCTGTATCAATCACATTTCTGGACACATCCACCCATTCATTTTGAAGTTGGATGGAAGATGACCAATCAAAAATATTTTTTAGTTAAATTTATAACCTACAAGGTTTTGACTTAATGCATGACCATCATTTGCATGTCAGTCCTTTTTTGTCAGTCCAGAATTTTGACAATGTTATTGGAGTACCAAACATTTTGCTACCAAATGGTTAAACAAAAATAAAAGTTGAAAAATCTCAATTACTAAGTAATCAGCAGGGGCTTTAAAAGCAACCCGAATTATAGTTAAACAGCATTTAGCTTCTAAACGCAATGGAGTGTGAAAATATAGTTTTCTACTCCATAGAACTGGTTTAAGCTGTTGATTGACAGTTTAATGGCATCATTTCTTGGGAGCCAAGAAGAAACTTTTAATAACTGAGTGCTGAAACTGTTCTTTCTTATAATAAAAGTGTCACTCTGTTGCATAGAAATTTCTCACACTGAGTGATTTGAAAATGATAATTTGATGTACAACTTGCTTTTGTGCAGCTTGCTGCCCAAATAAAACACCATTTTCTCACAGGATATAAACATGGATTTGGCTTTTATCACCATGTTGATGCTGTCTTTTGAACAATCATTGCAGAAGTTAGTCATGTTAATCAACTTTATACATCTTTGAGGTATGCTTGTATGAGAATTATGTCTTGGAGGATGATTTAGAACATTATTATATTAAAACATTATTTCTGTTGGGTTTCAACACAATTTTGATCAGGTTTTAGATTTTGCCATAAAGATAACTGACTATTCATTTTGTGTCGACACAGCAGACAAATGATAATCACCCACAGGTGTGACTCACACCATCTCATCACAGAGAGATAGTGACTAAAATTACAATATATCAATGATATATAAAAACATTTATACTTTTCCCCTAACGTGAGGGGAAATTCTTTGTGCACGTATATAATGTAAAGCTAGAATGTTACATTTTGAACATGCAAGCACAGGGTGGCTTTAAAACCTAAGCTGCCACCATAGCTGTAGCTCCTGTTAGTGCATTTTAAGCTTTTAAACTTTTTTCTTTTGCTTCTGAGTAACATGATTTATTTTTGACTGAATTTTTGAACTGCAGCTTGGTTTCTACCAAAAAAAAAGTCTCAGTAAGAGCGTCCTTTATAGTCAGGTAATTTTAATAATGAAACTGTACTTGAAGGTTGAGGAGACATACTTATCAATATCTCTGAAGCTCGGGAGTGTGGGCCTAGCAATCCTCCTTTCTATGCTGCCTTTTTCCTCGGCCCAATTTCTGGATTAAGAGATGCTTAAATACACTGATGCCTCTTGAGCTTCTTCTAAATTGACCTTGGTCACAAATTTCGCTACAAGACATTGAATAGAGAATTGCTGCTGCTTATTTAATGATACATTCTGCTTTTGCATTTATTTTCTCGGGAAACATCTTACTTCATTTTACTTGAAAATTTGTAATTGAGCAATGAAATTGGAATAAGATGTTTTTCAACAGAAAATGTGAGATGCAAAAAGAAGGCTTAAGTCAAGTCTTGTCGAGGGTCCCTTCAGATGTGAAGGCCACCTCATGAAGATGGAGGGTAATATAAGACCATACTTCAACATGAAAAACAAATAGTAGGAGACCAATGACAGTACAGAATCAAGCCAAGATACAGAATCAAGCTTAGATGGCTGTGTCAACTCAACTCAACTTAGAAAGAACTGATTGGTTAAAAAAAAGAAAGTTGAGTCTCTAAAATAATTACTGTGATTATCATGTGGTTGGACAGCAGAACGTTTGCAAGAGAGGTTCCACATGATACCAAGAGGTCAAGCACAATTATGTTGTCTAAGTAACTAAGCTGGTCAGCCTAGCATTAATGATACTTTTATAGGAAAAAGATGAGCCATCAAACAAAGGGACTGGTTGTCTCTTTTGGGAATTTCTACAACTCTGGAGAGTAAAATGTTGCTATTTCAGATTTTGAGAAACCACATATATGTGTAATGACAGTATTTTTAATCTGTAAAATTAGTATTACCTCAAAGAAGTGTTAGAAAAAGACTCAGACAGTTTTGTTGTCTCACTAAGATACAAGAGAAAGAAATTGCAATGTTTACTCATGGCTTTACTTTAGGGGTTTTCATTACTAAAGTTTAACAATTTCTTCCACTAACACCACTCTAACCTTTGAATAAAGGCTTGTTTGTTGGTGATACTGCACAAACGTATGTGTGTTCCTGAGTGGATTTGGCTAAAAACTTTAGATTATCAATATCTGTGGTTGCAAGACAAAGGAAATATCCCTGTTTGAAACATTTTGACAATATGTATTGGTGCATACTAGGTATGAAGAATGACAGTGTTTTGTGCAAGAGACTGCA
Organism: Leuresthes tenuis; assembly: GCF_036924035.1. Taxonomy (NCBI): domain Eukaryota; kingdom Metazoa; phylum Chordata; class Actinopteri; order Atheriniformes; family Atherinopsidae; genus Leuresthes; species Leuresthes tenuis. The sequence goes on along the minus strand of NW_027325365.1, from coordinate 8,128,301 downwards.
GTTCTGGAAGCACAGAGGAACAGGGAAATTAAAAAAAGAGCTACCCTCAGCCTGTGTTAACTCCAATATGAAAATCCTTAATTGCGCGCAATACACAAGGGCACCATTCAGATATGTTGTCCTCTGGTTGTTTATGTAGAAAATGATACATGCTATGGGCTTTAGCAGTACAGCAAATCTCCAGGCAGCCAATTGTAACTATACGAGCCAGAGAAATGACCGCTGGGAAGAGACTTGCGCACCATTACTGCAGGACAACTGGAATTTAACTAGGGGAAGACAAAATAATTTAGTCATAAAAAATACAAGCATTTCAAGAATCTCCCAAAGAATCTGCAAAAGTACTGCAACTTTATCTGTATGCTCAGAACTCATACACCATTTTATAGATCACCTTGGCATCTTTGTGGCATTTGGCACCTTGGTACCTTGGCATCAATAATTATGGATTTAAGAGCTAGCATGAAATTAGAAACAGCTCAGCACAGTGGTTTTCTTTTTCATTTAATGTAATGGAAGTGGCACAAAAACTAACAAGAATTAAATGAGCAACAGATAAATCCATCAGTGGAGCACTATGCCTTTAATCTTGGAAAGGTATTTTTGTTTTCACTGCTAAAACTATGCTTTATTAAAAGATGCCACACTCACAAAACTTGGAAAAGGCTGTTACCTTTCTCCTATAACACCATAATTACACTTGTAATTCTAAAACTCTCCAAACAATAACATCTTTTTTCAATCAAACTGCAACATGATTTAAATATTTTTTAAATGTGCTATTCATTTTGTGTTAAAAAAAGATTTGTTGATTGTCAATATTGCAATTCTAAAGATAGCTGTGAAGTATTACATAATTAAAATGCAAACCTTTGTTTAACTTTGGTAAAGCATCCCACTATCATTAATAGTTGGCCAAATGATTAGTGTGCAGTGCCTTTTAAGTTTAATATCAAGAAACACTGAACCTTGTGTTCACAACCTTACAAGAGACATTTCAAATGTCACTGCATAACAGAACAGGGTTCCAACACCTCTTCCAATTACTGAGCAGCAAGGTTGTTGAAAATGACAAACCAGTGATATAAATCCTATCCTTATGAGACGTCATTTGATGTTTTCCTTTTATATTAGATAATCCCCTGAAGTAATCCTAAATATTGTCAACTACTTGTGAGATGTAATATATATTTAGCAAAACTCCTGCCGATGATATTTGAAAATTGTGGAGATAGAATTTTTAAAGAAATAGTGCTTTGAAACATTCTCATAGTGTTACATTGGCCCACTGTTGTGTTTGAATGTACAGACGACTGCAAACAGTGTCACGTGTACACAGTGTGCCTGCTGTAACTATAATGCTTGTCCCAGTTTGCTCACTGACCCAGACAAAGTTAGCGGTGTCCTTGTGTTGGCCATGTAGAGGTACCACTGCTATGCAAGCTTGCTATTTATGTTCCCTGTGTACATATTAGAATGAATAAAACATGTCATCCAAAAGGATCCAATCCACTATACAAATTGTGGATTTCTCCCTGCTGTAAAAACCCTACCCCACCCTCCCTCCTTCTTTCAGCTTAGGATGACTGTTGTCTTCACAATGAAAATGGCTATGGTTGATTATTCAGAAATTTGGCATGTGAAAAACTAGTATGTAAAGTGGCTGACAAGATCGCCACAGACATGAACAATACAGACAGATTAAATAATAATGAAAATAAAACTAAAAGCTTTTCCAAACGTGAGGACAAACTGCAGCCACCAGAACTTTTTGTCTTCATTTATAATATAAATTATTTTTGTCTCTTCCTCATACTGCTAAACTACAGTTTGTTTTCGATTTTTCATTACTAGCACACTCATTTGTAATTTAAATGTCAACAGTATATATATCCTGCTAAATATTAGCACAGACCGATGGCCTACAGCACTGAGCAGTGCTATCTAGTTAAATATACTCAGCCCATGAGGGACAGCATTCCCTCTCCATTTATGTTGGTGCTACCGGGGTTGTCAATGCTAGTCAAATTAATATGGTCAAATTAAAGAATTTAAAAAAATGTGTCATAACATATTAACATTAAGTCAATTTACAGTATGTTGAAAGACACTGAAAATGTCTTCTCTTTACTGTGGTCTAAAACATACTAATGTTTATTGTTTGTTTCTTGGAAAATGAGCTACTTTTCAGTACATTTAGTCTTTGCTTGCACAGTAAACACATAAATAGGAAAGAGTGATGCAAGCACATTTGCTCATGCGGCCCTTACAGCATCTTGCCTTCTTTCCTTTACCTTTATATGAGGAGCCTTATCTCTCTACAGCAGTGTTTTCCTTTTTTGTTCTCCCAATGTCATGCTACTATTCATCCACAATCTGCCACTGTTACGAACAACAAATCACTTTGGCTCTTTTTGTCTTTAGGACAACCAACTGTCTGTTTCTTATTCAGGCTCTCCGCCTCCTTACCACATTGTCCTCAATTTCTCATTGTCTTTTCTTCTGTCTGCCCCTTGTTATTTATAGTATCCAAAATTACACAAGAGCAGAGAGGAAGCCTGGAGCTAAACTGTACCCACAGCAGAGTTGTCCAAGAGGTTTAGGAAGGGCCTTGTCAGAGACAGAAATCCTTCTGTCATCTTTGCCACACCACCTCCCCTTACAGTATGCCTAATATATTTTTACAGCCTTATTGATATTTTTGTGTGAATATGAAGTGATTGCATCATGTAAAGGCTTATAGAGACATGTGGTTATCTTTCAGGAAATCACCTTCATCTGTATTTCATTGTGGGCATACATGGGCAGTCTGATGCACATTTGTAAATAATAATAAACAAAAAAAACAGAAATAGATCAACTCGTTTTTTTCTAGTTTTATCCTTTAACCTCTCACTGCACTGACAGCTGCATGTCGACACTGTATAATACAGTACCAGACAGTGAGTGAGGGCCTGCCAATGCTAAAAAAAGACTTTCTTCATTTAAAAAAAATCTGTCTAACATGCGCTGCAGTGTTAGGTTGTTGATTTCCTTAGCGCAGAATCAAAATTAGCTGGTTGTTTTCCATGACAGCTGTGAGTGTCTTAGTGGACGAAAACAATGTGCCTATACTAATAATGTTTCTTATCCAAAAGAGTTTGTCAGAAACTGATTGATCAGTTTTTGCAAATGAGAATACACCATCTTTGAACTGTATCACACTGTATATATTTAGTTAAAAGTTATTAACAGCTAAAGTATATAAAATATTTTAAATAATTGCAATTGTTCATTACTGTGTATTAGACTTAAGACGGTTGAACAGTGTTGTGGTGGTTAGCACCATCACCTCACAGCAAGAGGGTTCCAGGTTCAATCCCTGGCTGGGGTCTTTCTGTGTGGAGTTCGCATGTTCTCCCTGTGTATGGATGGGTACTGTCTGGGCACTCCAGCTTCCTCCCACTGTCTAAAAACACCCATGCTAGGTTAATTGGTTCTCTTATAGTTAGTTATTGAAATTACTGTGAGTGTGCATGGTTGTGTGTCTCGTTTGTGTCTCGTTTGTCTGTGTCCAGTCCATCACTGGACCGGCGACTTGTCCAGGTTGTACCCTGCCTCTCTCTCAGTGACAGCTGGGACAGGTTCCAGCCCCCCTGTGACCCTAAATTAGATTAAGCGGGTATAGAAAATGGATGGGTATAGAAAATGGATGGATGCATAGAGTAGACTTAAGAGTCAGCATCACAGTATTGATACTTTAAACATCAGCCCTCTTGAAAAATTCCCTCTTGCAGCAGAAGCATTCATGGAATCTTTTGCTGCAACACAGCTTTGGTTTAAAGTTGAATGTATCTTTCTGCCAAACATTTTTCTTTATCTAAATTTTTGTCCAATACTTGTGGAGAATTTGGTACAGCAAGGTCTTGGGACCTGATGATAAAGTCGGACATACTAAACTTCACAACTGGCTTTGTTTGCTTGAATTTGAATCTATCATAGCAAGCAGCTGGAAATGACAACACAAAACTAGAAAAAATGAAAAAACAAGTAAAAGGGCTGATTACACGAGCTATATATTCTCTTTCCCAAAATACGAAGATGAGGTTTACCTCATGTTTGCTGTGTTTAGGGGGCTGTAAAGCTATTGAATTATTCAGTACGCTTATTCTACTAACCTCAAACCATTTCAGCAAGAGTACAATGACTGTGTGGTAGAATTTAAGGAGAGAAGGTTTTTTTTAACCAAGTTTAGGAACAAAGCGTAAAACCAGCATGTCATGTTCCCCCAAGTCGAACCAGAAAACTCTCTTAAACTCAACTGCAAAGCTTGGTCGGCCATAAAGCCAATTACCATAAAAATCACCTCATGGGTTATAGAAGAGGGTAACACATGGTGCTGCATGCAAAGCAGAAAAGGTTTGAGCTTGAAGACTGAGGAGCTTCTTGAGTTTGTGTGTTTCAAATGAAGTATCCCTTCATTTATAACCTAATCCACTAGTCCTGTAATATTCAACCATAGGGAGCTGAAGCAGATGCATATTATGGGGACTTTTGCACTAAGCAATGTGCTTCTAAGACACCTCTGCAATAAATGTTCCATTGTCCAATATTCAGGGACCAATAATCACTCATTCTCACTGAAGCATTAGGTTTCTATCTGTAACTGGTGTCCAGGCTTACAGAAGACATTTATTGAGCTGCTGTTCTATCGTACAGCTAATTAGGCAGGCTCTGTTGTTTCTGTACTCTTGACATGCATTTGCTTGTTTGTACGACTGAGAGCACACAAGGTACCTTTTGCATGGTCACTACTCGCTCCCTATCCAGTATAAGTTGGAACTGGAGACAGCATCCCAAAGGTACTACTCACTTGACTAAATTTTCTTAAGCAGAACATCTATATACCGACTCAGATTTAGCAGTACGGTAACAAAGCCACAACTTTAGCACTGTACTTTTGCATTTTGAAATAAAGAACAGGGTATGTATATCTGTTGAGAGGCAAACACATTATCATGTAGTGTAACTGAAGTTAGACCCAGAGGGACTGACTTGCTGTCCATTGTGTATCTTTATGAACTGTGCAATGCACATTTGATAAAAAGACCTGAGGGTTCAAACAAAACAATGAATCAAAATAAAAATAAAATATCATTGGAGTGCTTCTTGCCAAAAAGGTGGCACCTGTTAAGATGAAAAGGCAGCTATGTGTAAGACTTCCTGCCCTTCATGATGTTGCACTTTGCAGACCCACACTCTTTGATTATGCTAGATTAGAACAAATTCTAAAACAACCCCTTTGTAATAACCATTTTTGATATATATCAAACTGTCACACTGATTTCAAAACATAGTTCTGTATGTGCATGTATTTGTAAACAACTCGTATGTACAGCTCAAAAAGTTTGAAGTTTCACAAAAAAGCTATTTTTTTTTTTTTTTAAAGAACCGTTTTATCATTTCATTGATCAGTCCTCAACACAAATGCAGCTTGAGATGTCAGCACCTTGTTTCCATTTGATCCTACATCATGGCGTAGGACGGGATTACAGAAAGATTACAGAAAATGCTAATCTTAAAACTTTCATGCAAGAGATCGATAGCATGACACTCAATCCTCCATTTACATTCTCTGTCACTATTCACTATTTTTCTACCATGATCTCATCTGCAAAGGATGGGGGATTAAAAGTACAGTTAGGATTAAAATGAATGTATGTGGTTAGGTCTCCATGTTGCAAAATATACGATTAGACAGTTACAAAAATCCACCAGGATACTACTTACATATTCTACTATTCATAGTGGCAATTTCTATCATACCACACTACCCTACAAAAACAATAGCGTAGAGATACGTTGTCATCTTAAAATTTATAAGAATATGACTATTTATTAGGATTATCATACTATTCTTTAGACTTGTAGATGAAAAAAAATAAACATTTATACAATTTTTTTGTGAGACTGGGCTGGGTTTACTACTAATTTTTCATAGGCTGACTAACAAGGTTTAACCATATGGAGAATGAAAAGTAAGCAGGGAGAGGAGCAGTTTCAAAGTTAGTGTACCTTTCAGATCGATTCTATTGTCACATCCAAAGGCAACAACAGAATTTTAAACAGCACTTTTTATTTTGAGAAGCATTTTGTTTTGAGAAGGATTTCAGAAAGCAGACAGTGGGGATCTACATGCTTTGTGAACTGCTGTGTGGAACCTGAATTTGTATTTGGCTCTTCAGAAGCCTCCTGATTTACTCAAGTCAAACGAGAGAAACTCTTGTGTTTGAAGCTGCATCTGTGCAGCAGTAAGGAATATCCGCCTGTGATCACATGTTGATCCAAGAAAAGAGGACATGCTTCTGTAAACATCATATTACAATATACTTAAAACATACCCATGACAGTGCCTTTGAATTGAACAGTCATTTTATCGAGATGATGCATGGCAGTCTCAGGCTAAGAAACATGTCACAGCTTAGTGACCCTCATCTGCAATCTATCCCACTCATTACCATACTGTTTTGCCATGCAAACAGCTGTTTGGCTCTACACTGGTTACAGCTTACAATCAGACCCTATCGGTTCAACCATTTGCACTCCTCGGTGGCATTGCACTTGCATTTTAATAACATTTCCATTTAGCAGCCAATCATTGAAGCCTGAATTCTGACAGCTGTGTTAGAGCAATAAATCATAAAATGAGCAGAAGCAGAATTTTTTGCATGTAATTATAACCATGGCTCAGTCAGTGTGGCTTGGCATGCAAACTCAAGCCCATGCATGCATTGTAATTGCACACCTCACAGGAAAAATATGTCCAAGAGAGCATATGTGCAGTGTTGATCAAGCTGCTTCACACATTTATGACAAAATTAGTAGTTGAACATTTTATGCAGTAATTACAATTCTTTAGTTTAGGTGACAAGTTTAGGTGCCAAATCAGATTAACAAACATGTACTCATATGGAAGATAGTAGCTCTGTTTCATCTGATAAGGAATGGTGATGATGAATAGTTGTGGCTGGCTGTTTTCCTTTGCCACCAATGACAAATTGAAATATGACAAACCTCCCCACTTCCATTATTCGCATGCTCGTTTACTAAAGCTTTGCTTTGTATGCTAATGTCCACAACATCATATTTCAAATCTGACGCCACAGCAGGAAATGATCTGCTGCCATTCTGACTGGTGTGTGTGTGTGCGTGTGTATGTGCATATTTATCAACCAGGTCCTTGAGCCACAAGTGACCCTGGCTCTTCTCCCCACCCTGCTGTCTTCAAATGCCTTGTCTATTTTTGCCAGATTGGTTCTCATCTCAGTGGACTGAAATCCCCATGTGAGTGTTGATGTAAATGCCACAGGATTTTGAATTTTTAAACATTTTAAAAAACAAACATTTGATAGTCTCTGCTGTAACTGAAATGAATGACACATAAAACTAAAACATTTTAAACATTTAAAGAAATGTACAAATGCTGTAATGTCAAGATGCATTACAAAAAAGAAGGTAATAACACTCTTTATTGCATCACTAGAAATAGAATCAGGGGTTTCAGGTTAGATTTAAATGATTAAACGTCTACTAATGATATGACAGGTGGAGCTCGCTATATTTAAACCCCTGACATTTAGTGCCATGTGTTCTATTGGTCTTGAAGTGAGTGCTGCCTAGACGCTTAGACTCAAACAAGGTCCTTAGAAAAATTTATAGTTGGCATCTACGAGTCTGTCAAGAGAGTCAAAAAACTGTTTGAAATAAATGGTCATCACAGAAGTCAGTATAAATAGTGGGTTGTTTCTTTTTTTTTTAAAATGGCTGATGTCCCAGTATATTTGCCAAAGAGCAGATCCTATGAAGAAAGAGGAAATCTCCAAGCTCCTCTGAATGTCTTCATTCTTACAGAACAAAAACAGATTAAAATTGTGATGTGGAGTGATGAAGAAAACCTCAAAATACCAAAAAAGAAGAGACAACGACAAAACATAGAAGAAAAGAAATCTACTAAACACAAATTTGTTTTGGTTGGTGGAAGAGGATAACAAATAATCCTTCTTTATCACTGCCATTGGACTACTGTGATTTGGCACACTGGGACAAATGCTGGGGCTAGCACATTCGGATGATGTATCATCACAAAATCCATAAATTTTTTATGTCCTATCTAGCTTTATACTGGCCCTCTGTATTTGCCTGTACTTATGTAAACTACCCAACATGAGCACCCCAAACCCGTCACGGCTGAATTTCTCATTGTGCAAACCTCATTCATGGCCAATTGCTAATCTTACTAATTTTGTCTTGCGTGACTATTTGTTTACAGGAGTGACTCAAAACACTTTCACAATGATCCAGGAGATATTCTAAAAATGTATTACAAGTTTTCTGCTGATTGTACAGTTTACTCAAACTGCTGATAATGTTCTCCTGGCCTTTACTTTTTAAACTAATTCATTTCACATAGTGTCTATTTAATAGTGTCCTGTAGAGTGCAAGACTAAAGCTTATAGTGCATATTGTGCTAACCTGCTGAAAAAGATTTTTTTCTTCTCTATTTTTTTTAATGAGAGTGGCTTGGTGCCCCTTGCTCGAAAAAAGCTCAACATCTCTGTAAACATTTCTTAAAACTGCTAAAGTAGAATTTAGACTATCTGCCCAGTTTACTTGGTTATAACACAAGGCCTCTTCATGGTCACCTCCTTCTGGATATTTGACTTTCAATACACATTTAATTGGAGATTTTGTAACCAGCTGGAAATGTTCTCTGCAATATGTTGACATATGGGTGTGAAGATTTGCTGGTCTTTCAGTGTGTGAAAGTTTTACACTTCCTCTAATAGATTTATATAACATTTAGATAGATAGACCATTTCAAAAAGTACTTATGATATCATGCTCATAAAAGACTCAACTAGCACTCAGCAGTTTCTTAATGTGGGAATGCCTCGATTATAAAGGAAATGGTTGCATTAGCTTATTCACTTCTGGTAAATAACCACAAGAACTCAGCTCGGATAACCAGTAACAGGGAACAAAAGCATGCACTCTCTGCCATTTCCATTTCAAATATTGCTCTATCGACAAATCAAATTATCTTTCTGTTAATTTCTGTAATCAACTGAGAAAATACTTTGTATAATTTAATGTGGAGAATCCTGCAATCTAGTAAGAATCCTGTCTTGTTTATATGATATATAATTATCTAGTAGATTGATATTTGTTTGTCTAATTGCAAGTACAGTACATTATACTCAACTCCAGCAGATTAGAATAGAAGTGTCACTTCATGGAAATATCATTAACTATGATTAAAAACACCGTCAAATTCTTGTTAACCCTGAATTGTTTCATTCTATCACAAGTTGAGCAGGCAAAACATTTCATATGACGTAAAAGGAAAAAATTTAAGTTATTTAGTGTTTTTAACAAAGATTGGAGAACACAAATCATCACAATAATCTCTATAAACATGAGATTTTTTTTAGTCTGAAGAAGTATACAGTGGATACATCATATATTTTGAGCAGGATCTCATGATCTAACGTAAATTTTGACTCGGGCTTATTTTTTTCAGCTTTTTTTTTTTCTTTAATTTTCCCCCTAAAACTAATTTCAGAGGGGAAAAATGTTTCAAAAGGTCGAAGCTACCAAAATGTCACCACCTCCCAGGGCGACTGAGAGATCAAAGTTCTTCCTTTAGAGGGTCAGACAGACAGTCTAATATAACCCACAAAGGATCTTTGGAATAAGCCCTTGAAACCCAAGGATATCAGCTCAAAGCTCAACCTAGAACCCACATATTGGAAGTGTCTGCCAGGGCATCCTGTGCTCAGGCTTTATGCTCAGTTTATCCTCCTGTTGTTACTTATACACTTGGTATAACCACTGCTATGCAGCTATTGGGTTAAATAATATTCCACATATCTGTACTGTTGAATGAGTCAAAACACTAAGAAACAGGAATACCAAATAGATAAAACTCAAACTCACCTATTTTGGTCATTTATGAGCTGTTACTATCACAGAGTTTGCCTCGCTGCAGACATTTTGCTGCAGACATTTTTACATTTTAAGGGGGAAAAAAGCGAACCTATTGATTTAATTGTCTGCAAAGCATCTTTGTAAATCAAATGTTTAAAGAAAAATCTTATCAGATTTAGTACACTCCTTACAATTCAAGGTGTTCTGATAAACTGAGCTGAAGACCTTCCCTTGGTGTGAATGCACGTGTTATACGTTTGTCTTTGTATGTTTTAGTGCTGCAATGGACTAAAAACCACACCTGCTGGGCAAGACTCATGCACTAAAAATGCCATATGCGGAACTAAAAATGTGAGTATAGACAGAAATCAAGAGCCTGCTCCCCAGATTCTACAGATTGAATGGAATATATCACTGAAATGACAACTTCTTTATCATAGTGCTGTGGCCAAGGTGAGATGGAATACAAATCCTTTTTTTTAATTATTACCTGACATTACTTGACATTAGTCTCCTATAGCTCTATCAAAGACTCACACTTCAACAAAAAGCAGAAGCATCTGTAAAATACCCTGAAAGCTCAGGAGAAACCTTGAGGAGACCTACCCTTTAGTATATCTTACTTAGGGTGGTGTAGGCGAGGACATGCAAATCCATGCATTTTATTTGTCTTCATCCTGTTGTAGCTTCAGTGTACATACCCACGGGAAAGGACACTAAAAGGCAAGAGCTTATCTCTAGACAAAAAGCATATGTAACATCTGTTTAATTCAATTTTAAAGCCGCACTTAACATAGAACTCTATACTGCCACATCTGTAATTTTAGTTACATAACGTTAAAACAGAATGTTACATAGTCTGACCTGCCAACAAAAATGTAGACAGTAGCAAAGCTAATGTATGAAATTAAAGCATGTTTCTAAATGATGTCCCTACAGTAACATGCACTCACAAAACCAAAAACATTAAAACATTAGACATTTGTAAAAGAAATGCACATTTTAATGTCTTAGAAAATTAAAAGAAGCTAGTATTCTACCTCCCAGAGCAAGCCCCGTCTCCCAGATGATTTTCTTACTAGCAGGCACACAGTCGTCTGTATCTTGTTTCATAAACAGTGACCTAATTAATATCTAATGAAAGTATACCCCCTCCCTCATCAAAGCAGTAAACAGAAGGTTTACCTGAGCTCAGCATCAGCAAGCAATCAAGTTGAGCATTTCTAGAATGCATGACAACACTTTAAAAATCAAATTAGTGACTTTTAATCATGCTTGATTGACAGCAAACTGAACTTTATTGCAGATTTATCAGAATTTTTATGTAGTTAGTTTGACTAGCTGGACCAGCTGGCTGATCAGCTCATCTCCTCTTGATTACTATCAGTCCACATTTTCCATTTTAGTGGGATTTAAAGATGGTGACAGACTGTATAGTAGTTAGTGTGACACACTTCCAATTTATGGTGTTGAGAGGTTCACTCTATTGAGTAAGGTTTTTTTCACCTGATGAGACAGCGGTGACAAGAGTACATGATCCTGTCAGGGTCGCTGACTTCTCTAATTAAATTTCTGGTGATAGAAGCCAGCCGCATGCTTATCAGCTGACAATCTGGACATATTTTTAGTAATTTTATTGACTCTCATAGTAGTTAGTCTGAGATAATAAAATCTACACTGCTGGTGTAATAAATGCTCACAATTTGCACAATTCTTGTATATCTTTATACATCATACAAAGATGGCAGTTGCTTTTCTCAGCATTTCAAGGCTGGGTTTGAAAACAAACAAAAAAAACAATTAAAAAAAAGATATGCCCTCATGCAATATCAAAATGCCTTAGTTTTTAAATTCAAAGCTCAAAACTTCCCCTTTCATCATTCTCTATCTCCTAAACCAAACTTTGTTGTTCTTGATGTAAAGTTTACTCCATTTTTATTTAATTCAAATAACCATTATAATCTACTGTATTTTCAGTGTACATATAGTGGAACATGTATTTGTGGAAACATTAAAATCAAGAACTTACAACATGCATGTAGCAGCTGTCGTGTTTGTCAAGTTCTACTTGACAAGGACTGATCAATAATTCTGAAAGCACACTGCTGTTTGCTGATCAGCCACACAGTTTTAATCCTTCAAATATTGTCTGGAATGCAAATTAGGCTGATAAAGTCAAGTTATTCTCCCTCAGGAATCAAACATCAAAGATGTCTCCTTAAGTAAACCAGTCATTATGACATCTGAGTAAGTGAACAGGATGGCTATACCCATGTTAGAGTATGACTTCTACCCAACGTTTGATGCTTATGGAGTGCAGACCTTTGATCTAATTTTAGTGTGAGCCTTGCCCTTCACACAAATACTCATTATCCATAGCACAGTCAGAGTGGCAGTCCCAATCGGATGTGCAATCTATTTTCACTGAAGGTGTGAAGATTTTACTCTGAAGGAAATTGGAAAAAGAAAAAATCATGCAGGAACTCTTGACTATGAGTTTGCCTATGAGCCCATCTGGGTTATGTAGGAAGAAGCTCAGTAAGGGATATGACTGTACATTTGCAGTTATTCCTTCAATATCAAAGCTACATCAGCTTCCATTAGACATTATTTGGATCATTTGGAAATTTTTGATTCTTTATTTCTGGATCAACTGGAAACAACACGAATGAATGCTTTAGATTAGTTGCCCAGAAACTCTTTAATACCTCTAAAAATAGGAGGACTTTGTCCAAGTCTCTCCACATTTCCTCATGACTGGTTAAGTGGTATGACCTCCTCTTTCTGCCACTTTGAAATTATCAAGTGCACTATAATTTGCCCTTTGCACTGGCATATTGTATGAACATGGCTGAGGCTAGTCTGCAGTCCTGCATAAAACTATTCTCGTGATCCCAGAAACAGGATGTCGCATCCCATCGTTTCTTTTCTCCTCATTTTTCTCCTCCTCTATATCTGTTTAAGAGCTTATATTACCCGCCATCTGCTTGTCTCATCAAAGATTTTTATTCCCCTCACCAACTTTAAATATTCACTTCGAGTTCTTTCAACAATAGCTTACAAACACTTGGAAATAATTGAGTCTCAGCGGGCTGACAAAAAAGGGAGCAGTGATTGTGCACAGTGGAAGTGATCAAATATGGCCTTGAGCCAACTGTCTTTGTAGATGGTCTTTGTATTGCCATTGATCTGGGGGTGGATACACCCAAGGAATACATTATTTATGCACTTTTTTCCTCCCAACAGCACTGAGTCACTAACAGTAATGGGAGAAGATGGGTGTCACACCGGAAGAGAGAAAACCAGGGCTACTGACTATATGGGTAACCCTCAGGACCAAAGGCGGCGGCCACAAAACACTGATGGAAGGCTTTTATCTTCTAACAGACGAGAAATTGTTGAGATAATGTACTCCTCAAACTACTCTGGAGATGCCGTATCATCTTAACTATAGGCAACAAAAGTTCTCACAACAACTTCTCAAACTTAAGGCACTAAATCTCTTTTTTTTTTATTCCCTCAGGGCAGAGACATAACTGTGTGACTATCAGCTGTGAAATCCGCTCAGTTTATCTCATGTAAATTCTTGTGGTTCTGCTTCAACATTATAAATCTTGTGTTTAGTTTGGCATTTTTAGTGTCATTAAGTCATTAATTAGCTGTATTTGTTTCTTAACACAAACACATTGAGCAGACTCCCTGATGCAGTCATGTAAAATAATTTCATTGCTTTCTCCTGAGTGCTTCTAGAAATAATGCATCTTCCATTTTCATGAATTCTGAATTATTCAGATTCAGATTATTCAGATTATTCAAAGTCTTGTTCTTGTGTAATTGTTGTCTTTTGGCTACACATGCTTTGAATTATTTGAACGCCACCGTTTTGTGTTCTAAATTGCATTCTAATTTATTGCAGAAAATTATAAAAGTTATAGAGAATTCATGCTTCAATTCTTTCCAGAGGTCCATAGGAGGCTGTAGCCTGTCCCACCCAAGTGGGACGTGGGTACACCTGGACAGGTCGTCATTGTCTTTGTATTGAAACTGTAACGCAACCTCACAACGTTGCACACTCACAGCTACTGACAGTTTAGAATCAAGAATTGACCCACAATGCAGGTGTATGACAAAACATCACACAGTTGAAAAACTGATAGAAGCCAAGGTAAATGTTAAAAAAAGAGCCAGTTCATGCAGGCACAGGCCTCCAGTGAAACTACTTTTTTTTTTCTTTCAGAGCCAGTGCTCTGTAAGCCGTGTGTCTCTGTGTATATGTATGGCTGAACTCCAAGTTTTGACCAGTAAACCCAGCCTTGGACAGCTCGATACCAAGTGAGGTATCCCCCCCGATTCATTCTCCTATCATAAGCAAAGCCTCAAGTGCTGGAGGATTTCACAGTAATACATGCTCATTGATTTATAATTCACAGCCAGCATGCAGGCATCCAAAGCTCAGAATTACATATGTTGACAATGGCAGTGGCTCTTGTATACTTGGAAGTAAAGGTCAGTGCTTGAATTTGGAGGTTTAATTCCCAGTTTATGAAACAGTAGCCCCTGTGGTATCTAATGTGGCAGGCAAGCTGAATTCACAGTGTATGTTGAGCAGTTCTCAAGACATGGACATTTAATCTTATGAGTTGCAAATATGAGTCTGGTAGGAAATACCTTGTTTTCATGCTGCTGTCATCTGCAATCCTATTCACAAAGTATTTTCTCTCTTTTAATCTGTGTATTTTGAACATGAGATATATTGACCCATTAATGATTCATCATGTGCCTTTTATTGGAGACCAATAATGCAAGTGCATACATACGTTATTCTTTTTGTAAAAGTATGCATGTATGTCTGTAAATTTTGTCAAAGCTTAAAACAAATTGCAGCACACCATGTCTTTTGAATTTAATATCAATTTTTATTTGCAGTCAAATTATATTTTGATTGAACTAGGATTGCCTCAAGGCACTGGTATGAGATTTTTAAATTATACAATAGCATCTACCCAAATAGTCAAAAATAGTCAAATTTACCTTTCTTTTGGCCATTGTTAGAATTTTAAGTGTTCTTCATTTATGTATATATATACACACATACAACAAAATTATACATCAACAGCCAAATGAGTTGAAAAATATTGGCCAATCTAATATTTCAAAATCACATCCTAAAACTTTTTTACATATACAAATCTTGTCTATGACAGACCAAATTCCTTTCCAAATGTCCAAATGTCAACAGGAGACAAAACACATTATCAGAGCTCAGGCATGTCTTCCATCTGAGATCTGTGGGAGACAGAGTTTTCACAAATGTCATACTGTTATGATAAGTCACAAATCTAAATACTCTATTCATCTCCGTCTTCACACTAACCAGTTGGTTATTGAGACTAATTTCTTTAAAAGAAATGTTGAAATTAATAGAATAAATCAGGTGTGGGTATATTCACAAACACATGAAATGATTTAAAAATATCTGATAAAGCACTTGTCAGACTGGAGAAAAATGGAATAAAGCTTTGTTTGAATATTCTTGGTAATGTTACAAAACATCTAACCAGCAATTACTACGTCCTGAAAATTTGCAGTAACATACTTTAAGTCATGGGGTATGAAGAATATTCACTAAGCTTCACATAATCATATTATAACTGGTTTATTATTGTCAGTTAAATCCTTGTTCAAACATTTAAAATCACCAGTAAAGTGAAAAAATATATAATGTAGCAACAATGGTAATTAACAAATATAAAGATGCACAATGAGATCCTTACAAATTCTGATGTATGGATTTTTTTTTTTTACGCTGTTAGTCTGCATCTACTGTCTGTAAACCAGCAAACAATACAGACTTGTCCACACAACTCTCTCTCTCCAGAAAAGTAACAGAATCTTCAAAGAGCATCACTCTGTAACCAAAAGGCGAACAAGAGTGCGACCACAGCAGGAAGAAGATTATGTGCTGCCATCAGAACCTCTATCACCTCCCTGAAAGACTCTGGAGCGTTTAGAGTTTCAACTTGACAACAAAGCCTCTTGTAACACACTGAGCAGGCTGGGATGAGGAAAGGATGGAGCAGGAGAGATAAAAAGAAAGGGGGATAGGATTGGAGAGAAAAAGGCATTCTTATCTGTTCAGTATGTTCTCCAGCCCAGGAGGAACAGCATGACAAAGATTATAATGAGTCTCTTGCCTAACTAATTATCTAAGAATTTACAAGTATAAAAAATAAGTAGGCAAGATATTAAAAGAGGAAAAAAAATGAACAACAGTACTTCCTCCCAGTTGATTGTCAGTTTATGTAACAGCCTAAAATAGTACAGGAGGTGACTGCAGTCTATAGGAATACAGGGGCAACACAGTTATGAAATTGAGTTGGTTGTGTGGTAGAACTGACTGAATGGTGGCCAGTAGTCTCAATCTCAGTAGAATAGCAGAGGTAGAACATGCCATTTTGTGTTTGTTGAGGTATGAATGTCAAGTCTTTCTTTCTATAGAAATTAGCAGTAAACATTGAAACTCAAAAAAATACAGGGTGATGTGATGAAAGATAGAAATTCTGAATAACTAATATCATAGCCCCATCTTTTTTCAATCCAAGATGTACTTTGGTCTATACCAGCTATAAGCCCAAAGGAGGCAAGGGTCACTGACCAGGACTAACAAGTGCTGGCCCAGGGTCCTACTGAGAGCCTTTCATAGGTTATGGGAGATTGTCCAGTGCAAAGGACACAAGTGGTGCTCGAGTCCATTGTCCCCAGACAGACTAAGGATGTATGCATGTACTAACATTTCCTATGTTGTTTTAATGAAATGACTCTACTCTGACATATCCCGATCTACCTGTGAGGCATTAGTCGGCATATTGTGAAGTATGTAATGACCCAACCTTTCGGGGCAAAAGCCTGGCTGCTCACAGTGAATACACTTTAAACTGTCCAATACTATTAGAAACATTTTTTTTTCTTTTTTTTTCATTTTCAGCAACAATAAAGTCATGTTGATGTCTTAAATACCTAGGAATGCTTTAACATAATTTAGGGATTTTACACATTTTCTAGAAGTGTTATATTAATATTCTTCTCATGACCTCCTCTGCTAGTACCCATCACTGGCCTACACATCAAGCTTAAAACAATGCACAACACTAAGGATGAATATGTATGAGGCTCCCTCTTAGAAGAGACACAGCATTTCTGTTATCATCTAAGAGCAAAGAAGTCAATACTCTAAATAGCCAATTTTAAAGCTGAAAAGTGCGGACATCAGAGAGAGATGAAGCAGGTAAAATCACTATGAGGATGTCTTAAAGTAGCTGAGGGAGCAAAACTCAAAATGGATGGCTACATTAGCGTTTCTTTAAAAGTACCAATATCAATCTTTCTATGTTGAAAGGATATAGGCAGGTTATTGTACTGTGTGGATATTTAATGACTTAATTAGTATACCAAACACTTGTCAATAATGGTACAGAGGAGGTTTGGCTATTGTGTATGCATGTTCATGATACAAATCATGTTATTGGTAAATGACTTTTGGTTAAATTAGTGAAAAACACAATTCGCCTTTACATACTGAAAAGGAACACTGTTTAACATAATGACCAAGTTATGTCACATATGTATAGTGTACACAAAGCCTAGTTGCAAGGTAAATTACACCATTTTATGTTTATAGAAACCACAGGATAGGTATAATATCTATATTTCACAAGGCCAAAGGAATGCAGACTCCTCCATCTTGTCATGCCCCTGCTTTCTGAAAAACGTGCAGGGTTTCCATTAGTTATTTGAGCCAAATAATCACTCAAACCAAGAAGTTATAATGCCTATATCAAGTAGTAAGTGAATGTGAAAGTTAAAAAAAGGAGGTAAAAAAAGAAAACATTTCCCAATGAAAAGATTAAAGCTGCTGTGTCCAAGGCAAAATTATGTGAAAGAAGAATTTCAATATGTTCGAGTCAAATTTTGGATCCTCCAGACAAAGGACTATCAACTTATCGCACTATCCTTAACCTCCAAACACAGGCTTGACTGCAGGTTGATAAGGCAAAATATACTTTTTTTTCCTTCTTTCCTTTTCCATCTCAGCTGACACGTGGCACATCCTCTGCCCCTATTCTTATCCCACTACCTCACCCATGACCCTTGCTAATGCTCCATGTCGACACATACAAAAATGGACTTCTCAAAGGTTGTTCGACACACACTGCCCTCGGCTGCTTTCCCAAGAAGGTCATACTTCAAAGTGACACAAACAGCAAGGTCACTGTCAGTGGAAGCTGTTGGCACATCAGTTATCTTGCCTGAGACTGCTACTCTCCAGTTATTGTATTAAAAAAGGGCTACAGTGCCACCAGCAGTCACTTAGCACAACATATCCTCAAAAGAAAATAAAAGCCAAGCGTCTTCCTTTTGTACACTGGAGGAACTGTAGCTTTACCTGCAGATTTGTAGCTTTCACTTCAGTCTGTTACTTTTAGCGATGCTACAAGCTGACTGGCTCAAACATAAATACATACTGTTAAAAATGATCACGCAGCAAAATACGCATCAGTATACTATTATTGTCAAATATGGGAGTGCAGTTGCCCTGTTTTTTTTTTCCCTTTTTAGGCTTTCTTAATTAAAACAAAATTCCCTCCTCTTTTTGGGGAATTCAGCTATGATGAGTAAGCATATTCCATAAATGACCCAGCTGTTTGAGCATATTGTGTTATGCCTCATCAGGGATTCAAAGGGGCTGACAACAGATCAGCCTCATCCGTTCACTGCTTGGTCTCCAGCTGACCAGCCCTCTATTCAAAATAAGGTATTTTGTTTGTCTCAGCCAGCTGGTGGTGTATATGATGCACAGATGTGTGGCTCATGATGGTAACCACAAGAATGCAAATTTCTTTCTCATTGACAGCACCACTTAAACACATTAGCTTGTATTGTGAAAGTCTGTAGTAAACTACAAACAGATTCTAAATCTACATTAATCTTTGAATGACTTGGTAATCTAATAAATTATGTTTTCATTTTCAATAATTGATTAAGACAAGAGATTCTTTAATTGGTCGATTTTGAATGGAAACTATACAATGTGCACACCCCCCCAACTGTATCCAGAGGTCAAAGAGGGAAGGAAAAAAAGTTAAATTTGAAACCAGTGTTTCAGTCTGATCATTGATTTTTCTTCCATGTCCTTAATGGACAGGCTAAAAATACACTGCTTCTGGGTACAGGTCTTAGTTTGACAGAGCTCTCAATAAGTTTGTCCTCCAACAACAAATTAGCATATAAAAGCATTTTAAAGGAAGTTTTATAATCTTTTTTAAAATCTGATAGCATTTTGAAGCCTTTTACAAGCTGAAGCTGATAGATCTTAGTGTGGTTGTGCAACTACAAGACTTCCTTCCAGCTACTCTTAAATCTGTAGCTTTAAATACATATCAAGTATCACTTGTATGGAGATATTTCACATTTTCCCCAAATCATAAAAAAAAATGTTATGTAATGACATCTGAAAGTCTTGAATCCAAACCTTTCCATGAAAATGAAGTTTGAGCCACTCCTGTACCCATTGATTCTTTAAAAATTCTAATGATATCTTTATCATTTACCATGCAAACAAAATGCGAAATGAACATATAAAACAGATTCTGTGCTTTTATTGCTGTGGCCGTACTAGCGACTGATCAGATAAAGAGGACATCTTTAGGGAAGTTTAAATAGATCCAATACCTCTAACACGATGCACTTAATCTTAATGCAGAATTCGACAAATTGTAAAATTTCTTAAGATTACTTATTTTTGGGAAAATATCACATAGCTGCTGTCCCTCCTGGAGTAGAGTCCAAATGATACATACTTTTTGCTCTGCTTCCTTGTTGCTGTCACGATTGGATGAAAATAGCAAATTGGAGGGTAAATAGCACAAACTGAAAAAGTCACCCAGTCTCCAGAGTTGTCATTTTATTTTCTTAGAAACAACAAATGTGTATACTATATATTTGTTGAAAGCACAAAGTTGTCTTGAACAACTTTTAGCTAACGTATGAGATCATCATCTTTACTTTCATACTCACTCATTATTTTGTTAGGTTTTGGCAACACAACCTTTAGGTTTGAGTCAGTAAAGGTCACAATGTGGTTTAAATACAGCTGTACCAAACCCTGCATATCCCTCAAAACACATCACTATATGACAAATTGAGAGACAGGTCAGGCAGTTTTGTCTCCCAAACACTGATCAATAGACGTCTCCAATTAAAAACAAAACAAAACAAAACAAAAAAAATGTGTACGACTCAGCTGTTCTACAAACTAATTGTGACAACATTAGGATAGAATGAGGACTAGGATTAAAATTTAACTTGGACTGAATTGAATTTTGATTACAAAATAATCTAAATATATTTACGCCAATACCCCCCTAACCCCCCCATGGGTGTAACATTACAAGACTAGAAATGACTTTATAACATGACTTGTTTGTTCTCCTGTTGGTCAACTGATTATGAAGCAGAGTTTGTTTGACAAGGAGGAAGGGAATGGCTTTGGCTAGCGCTGGTAGTATCGTCACTAGCCAGTTTATTAACTGCTTGCTCAGCCTTCTTGTCACAAGGTTGCACACATCACACTGGAGAAATAGAGCATAATTAACTGACTGTTAACTTTTATCATGTTATGGTTATACATGTACATTTGTAATTGTCATTCATGTCAAATTCAAGTTACTGAGGGACACTTATCAACACTGCAATAAGTGCAAAAAAGATTGCCTCAGCTTTTCCCTCCATCTAAATACAAACAAAGCGATATTGTTATCTTAACTAATATAGAAAAAAATACAAATAATGCACACACAATTTCAATAAGTTCTCACTTTGAAATATTCAGCCCTGTTGTACTTGGTAGTACAAAAACTTAATTTTGAGATAGTAAACCTTACTCCTATATATGAGCATTACAAGAGTTTTTAATTGCTTATATAACCTATTTACTTTGCTGATGGAAAGGCACAAATGTAGACATGTTTTCAAATGATTTTTCAGTGTCAGATTTCAGCTGTCCATTGTCATGCATGCTCACCAATACTGACAGCCTTATAAATAATATGTAATAAATTAAAACCATAGCCGTCAAAAGCCATTTCCTCAAATTTCTTATCTACGTAAACATGCTGTCAATGGTACTGGATTATCATGAGGTAGTTCTGTTTTATCCATCCTGTGATTCAGAGGATGCATAATTCATCTGAAAATGGAGGGCTTTGTCTTTGCCTCTTTTAATAACATCAGAAATGTGGGACTTCAAGTTGTAAAAAAAAAAAAAGAGGGATTACAGATTCAAAAGCTTGCACCCTACACTGTTACATTATATGTATATAAATAACACATATACAGCCTACTTGCTTATAAGGAGAGAAGAGTACAAGCACATAGACACAGCTTTACACATGTACAGTACCTGAACCAGATCATTGACCAAATCCAAAGGACTGAAAGAGGCAGACACAGCATTGCTAATTCAGAGTTAAAGCACATACAAGAGCAGCAAAGTCTGTCTCAGTACTTTCCTTTAACCATGCTTCTCCATATCAGAGGCAGTGCGTCAGCCCTACCATGGTTAACACTCAATAAAACATCAAAAGGGATGAAACTCAGAGGTCTGGACAAATACACACCCACGCAGATACCAGATACAGAAACTCTATTTTATTCTAACACACATATGTACATACTCGTATGCATATTTAACAAATGTGTAGTGCAGGTGAAGCTCACTGGATGAAATGAACCAGCAGAACAGATAACTGGTTTGCATCTGTTTTATGAGGAAACAAACACAGACAATATTAACCACATGCTAAATTTGGTTTAAACAGAACTTTTGTGAGAAGCAGCTTCTTACAATGGAGCTAAATGTCCACAGGAACAATTGCAGCCAGTATAGACAGTCAATGCCAGGTACACAGGAGCTGTCATCAACTTCCCATCAGGCTCCACTCCCCCCAAGTGGATGTTTTGAAAGAGGAGAAATGTTTTTTTTTTTTGTTTTTTTTTATATCCAGAGGCATAAGCATTTAATGGTCATGTTACATGAGCAGGTGGCATTATAAGCCTCTGTCTGAGCCAAAAAACGGACTGTGACAACCTAGACAAGCTATTCATTATTAAATTATTTTAAATATTTCAGAGGACCGACAAGATGCTCATGCAATAAATATTTCAGCCATCGCCTTACAAAAGAAGGTAGCCTTGCACTTGTCTGGTATTGATTAACAGGACAATAGACCCACCTGCCCACCCCTACCAAAAATAATAAAAAAAGAGCACCCGCACTGAGTCACCTAAAGGAGTCTTCATTTCAGTTGAAAGAAACTTGGCAAGTGAGAGGCACAAGGTGGAAAAAAAGAATCATTCTATCATCACTTTTCTGTTGGAAGAAAAAAAAAAGAGCATAAAAATAAGGAACTGGAAAAAGACACAATTACTGTACCAGAATTGAATCAGACATCCATATAAACTATGGGTAAGGTATAATTTAGGACATCTAAGACAGGACATCAGTTCTCTGTCCTCAGAGATACAAAAGACAAGCCAGCTTTTGAAATGCAGAAGCACTCATCAAAATGAATAAAAACGTAGCTATGGTACAAAAGTAATTCCTTGCACACAGTTGCTAGATGTTGCAACGACCAGTGCAAACAACTGCGGCAATTATGCCCATTCCACTCGCAGCCTCCCCTGGTGACAATGTTGCTCGGAAGGAAAGATGAATTGCTTTGCAGACAGGCATCTCCCTTCTCAGCAAACACACATACACAAGTATGCAGATGCACATAGATACGTTCTTTTCTGTAGAGGGGAGTAGCCTTCCAGTAGCCATCGAATAAGCAATCATGAATTTGTAAGATGTGGGACAGGATTTCATATTTTACCATATTAATTTCCCAACTTTGCACTTTTTGTAAAACTGGCTAGAATAACACCATTTTCATATTCCTCTTCCCATCTTTTAACATTACTGTTTCTGTCTTTCTGAGCTTTTCAGTTGTCTAAGCTGCGTCTTTCGAAATAAACTCTAGAAGCTGCCAATAATGTTAAGGAAGGAGGCGTTTCCTTACCTTGAAATACCATTAAAACAAAATTCAAAATTCTTAAAAATCCTATAGTCCACAAGAAAAGCTGTCACAAATGAGCTCAGGGCTGTTCCATGAAGAAAAATGCACAAATCCTCAAAGTCTCTCAGAATCAGATTAATCAAAATTAACCAAATTCAAAGCTGCTTCTGATTAGAACTTACTTTTTTGATCAGGATGTCCTTCACTGAATATGAAGATAATCCATTCCCCTTTACTTTCCTGGTTATGGGATGATTTCGTTCGACTTGCTCCCTCTTGATATTCCACCTTGGCACAGTGAAATAATGTCATGTATTATACTGGAAAATGTGTGCAATAGAGCAAGAGGGAGGGCAAAAAAAAGACAGAGTAGGATCTCTTCTGGTACGCACTACCAGCTCCACTGCAATTGAATCCAGCCGGTCCTCACAGCTCTCGTCCTGCCTTCAGTGTGGGATTCAGCATCTGCTGCTCATCCCCACATCAAGGGGAGGGTGTCCCCCCCAGGATGGAAACTTTCACACACCTCCGGGAAACCTATAAAAGGTGACAGTGGATGCAGGAGAACTCCGATTATGTGTTAATTTTCCATGATATCCCCTCTCATCAATTGATTTTCTTTCTCTCGAATTTGCGTGTTGTATAGCTCGCTCCTTTCCGGAATAGGGTCTCACCGAATGGATGCTGAGAAAGCAGCGGAATGAGGCGAGCTGCTTGTTCTCCCGCTGTGTCTCTTTCTCTCTCCCTCTCCTTCACCCTCCCTCATACATGCAGTCTCCCTGCACCTCCCCACCCTTTCCTTTCCTCTCTCCTCCTCCTCTTCTTCCCTTTATACACACACTGAGATATGCACTTCTCTTGCTCTAGCTTTTGACAATTACTGCTGTGCCATTTCCAGCCATGTCAGACAGAAAGGTTCACCGCCCATACTCCTCAGAGAAACAAATAATGCTTGATAAATATGTAAAATTAAATAGATATGAAGAGAAAGAGCAACCGCATGGAAAAGTGCACCGAGCCAAGCGACAATCTAATCTCCTTTCTTCATCCTTGTAACGTGATTGCTAAATATCCCTCGGGCTGTAACTGTTTTGCATCTGTTATTTGTCATAACTTTTTCTGTATAGTGGAGTCGGTTCAGTACTTGATGCTGGCCAACTGTCAAGTGTGACTGAAGAGGCAGACGAAAATAGCAAGCAAGAGAAGCATACTGCATAGAAACAAGGACGATGTGCTGTAAGAGCTGTACAATTATGTAATTAGCCACTTAAACATATTGATAGAAATTCTTCTATCATTGCAGGTACATACACAGGGATGATTAGAGGAGTCTCATAAGATAAAGATGAATAATGTAAACATAAGCAATAATTCAAATCTGAAACATTTCAGGAAAAGCCTACCACACAAACAGAATCTCACCACTCTACATATTTTTACTGAAAGACCATTCATTGTTAATGTTCAATTTGTCATGTACTAAGACCTGCATGTAAATTAACCATACAGCTTTCATTTCAAATCTATAATTATGAATTATTTTGGTAAAACTGTTTGTTTCTATTGACTGATGTAAAATCCTTGACATTTTCTTCACTTTGGATGCCACAGAGCATGTAAACCTACAAGACATTCAGAGTAGTAAGATATTGGTAAGATATTCATATTGGTCCTGTTTTTACTTGGTCTGTTAAAAAGGGAGGTGACCCTGATGTTATCAAAGTAAGGTCACCTCTCATCAACACTTTGTCACCGAAGCTGTGAGTGCAATGCTAACGTGCTTTTGGCAGAGTCAGTTGGCGCCTATATTTCATCCATCACGTCTACCCTGGAGAGTTATGTCAAGAATGTCTTTTTCATGAACAAAAAAAGTAGTGTTTGGGAAATTAGTAAACTATTTTACACCAGAGATTTATCCAGAATGCCCATTTATTTCAGCGTCACCTTGAATACTTCCTCTGTTCTCTTCTATTGTTTTCCTTTTATATCTACACACGGCTGCACATTTCAATAATGACATTGCATGAACGTGTATATGAACAATAATTTTACAATGCTTGTGATGCAAGATTATCCAAATTAACATGTCATACTAAACATCATAAAACTACTTCATTTTTTAAAGGAAAAACAAACTATTTTACTATTAATCTAAAAACAAAGCCTGTTAGATATAATTTACCAAATTTAAAACCCATAGAAATCTCATTTTAGAAACTGACATTTTTGACAGCTGTGGTCTTTTTTGCATGTTTATTTTCATTTGTATACCACTAACGTGCAATTTCACAGCACCATATGATACACTGGTGCCAGGCAACATCAAAGAGTCCATTCAAGTTTAATGACCACTGTCAAACAGCCTGGTGCATGTCCACCATGTTGTCTGGGTAGTAATGCATTACTGCCAGGTGCCATTTGAAACAATATGGTTCTATGAAATGAAATTGTCAGCCTGCAGGAAGTCAGTGTGTGTATGTCTAGTATACTTTTCATAAAGTTTAACAAATTACATTACAAAAAAAATAAAATAAATAGGAGTATTAACTGTGTCATTGTGATAGAAGTTCTTCAAACTCAATTTCAAATGTATTATTCCTGTTAATGGACATACATATGAAATATAGCTATGGTATATTTTTCAAGCCAAAACCATTCAGGGTCACCAGTAACATTTTCTTTTGATCCTCTAAATTTCACCATTTTACACCAGAAACCAAGCGATTCCTTATCTCTAGATTTATAAATCTCCTTGTCAGCCCTCTTCTTTTCCTCTTGCCAGACAGGGTAATGTTCCACATTCTTTTTCCAATAAACCCAGCACCTTTCTTTACACTTTTCCAGATTTCACCTCTCTGTTCCCCAAATGTCCAACTTGAGCTATCCCACCTCCATCACTCCTAACTCTAACAGCATATTCAACTCAACTACCTTCTGTCACTTGTCTTGTCACTTTGCCAAAGTGTTAACAGGAACTTTGGATTGCATTTACATTGGGTTCTGAGAAAATTTAAACATATACATTTGAGCAAACCTGGAAATAAAAATACTTAAAAACAGTAAGCTGTGACATAAAATGAAGACATTTTTCAAATATCAATTCTAAGTGACCATTCTAGCTTTGTTGTACAAAATGGGTCAGCTGTCTTTGAGTTTTTTTTAAGTCTTCCTGATTATTCTCTGGATTGAGAACAAAAATAAACTGACAACACTATCAGGCATTGTTCACTTAAAGTCTGAAAATGAGCTTCAGCCTTGACACAGACTTTGCTCAATGAATAACAGTAGCTTCAAATGAGTAAAGTACTGCAAGGCATAGACTGGCTCATAAGATTCTTAGAGAACTGGATGCAATCCACTTCTCAGGAGTAGAGATAAGATCAACTGCCTAGTAGGGTTAAGATATTACATTTCACAGTGGATGAATAGAAAATGTCTTCTGCAAGGTATAGTATGCAAAGACAAACAGGAGAGGGAACAATATAGTTGTTTATCATACCACAAGTGAAAACCAGGCAGTAGTGCTATTCAAGCCCGAGGGCACTTTGGACACCTGCTTGATTCCACTTTGACCAAGGAAAAAAGTACCACTTGATTCTTTAGAGACATGCTATTCCCTCTGGTTGCATCTTGGAGGAGAGTAATTGATACAGCATGAGGATGGTGACTTGAAGCTAAATTCAAAGCTTTGAAAGAACTACTGTTGATGGTCTTGGACATTTTTCCACAATCAACTGACCTCAGCCCTACTTAACATTCATTGGACAGATGAGAAGAGTGAGAAATCTGAGCATGAGTTGCATTTTAAGTAACTCTTCAGAACTATCAGATCACGAAGGGTTACATGAGTTATCAGGTTTCAAACAAGACCCGCAGTCTATGCAGCTTAAGTGCAGACTGCTATAAATCAAACATGGGACAAATTGCCATCATCAAATTCACATACATTTTTGATAGATTAAATATTTAACTCAGTATAATTTATGGAGGCATTTCTATGAAATTTCTAACAACAATAGTATTGTAAAACATTTGGACACCATCTCTTCTTTTACTATTCATTTTGTTGTCTAACCTACAAAGAGATGGAATGTGTTGTACGGGGTCTTATTATACCTGGACTGTCAGTGAAGGTGAGACTATAAAAGTAAACCAGTGCATTCTCATTCCCAACTACTTGCTTAAGACAACTCTGCATCATTTTTCAATGGATGGGGTATCCCTTTACTAATCATTTCTGATCTGATGCACAGGGAACTGCTCTACAGCTGTCACAGCAATGAGAAAATATCTTATTGTGCTTGGTTATTAACTAGTAACAGACTGTATAAGGAAGGAAGCTGTATAGGAAGAGAAAGATTTACATTTGACTCTGGCTCAAATCCAACTCAGAGATTTTTCACCTTTTTTTGGCCTTTATACATTATTCTGATTTATTTGCTCTACTACTGTAATATTTCACAACACACTATAGATACTTAATTCAGGTTGCTTTAAAAGCCGTAGTTGGAAAAGACACCGCCATGCATCCTCTACACAACATAGTGATAAAACATTAGTGTAAGTTCAGCTTTTTCAAGTCTATTGCAAAAAGGACCAGTACAGAAGGTCAATACTGCTCACAATAATTACATTACACAATAACTCTTCAGAATTACCATTTGTTTTTCTTACTATTATCATCCATTTATAATTTCTACTGCTACAATTTAATTAAATTTTCACTTTGGGGATTAATTAAGTGTTATTGAGCTGATTTGAATTAAGGTTTGATTTGAAAACTTGGCTCAGGTAAGGCATGAGAAGTGCATGGTTAAGGTTACCAAAACATCATGGTTAGTTGTCCAAACTATCAAAAACAACTGACTGCAGAAAAATTTGCATTAGAAGAATAAAATTAAATGTCTTTGTCATATTGCTCTTAAAAAGGTGGCCATTGTGTTATCACTGACAGATAGCACAGTGTGGCAGAAAATGTCAGTGACTCAACTTAAAAATGGAATGACATGTTCTAAAACTGGCAGCAGTATTCAGTGTGTCATAAAATTTCTATTGTTGAAAGCCATGTGTCTATGCTAAAATTATATCTCTTTTTCTATAACCTCCCGAGTGGTACAGCTTGCAAAGCCTGGGTAAGCCCTCTGGCTGAAGTAACATCATGGACATTACTGAATTTCATTATCAAGGTAGTAGATTTCCCAACAGTTCACAGTTATGACCCACTTTCCAAACAGCCTGCAATTACAACAATCAATCAAAATAATGTTTTGAATGTATTTTAGTAATTTAATGATAAAAGAAATAGGGGGTTTCAAGGAATCATTCTCTTTGGTCTTATATTTAGCTACAAATGGATGCAGGCAAACCTAAATTCTCATTTGCATATCAAGACACAGTTTGTGCCACAACTAAATAGGCATGATAATGAAAGCAAGTGTAAAAAAGGAGAACTGTTCACTGATAAGTGTCTTGGTTTTATATTAGTTGAAGTCGGGGAAAAGGAAAGTTGTTTAATTTGGTGATCTCAGTTCTGTAATTGCAAACTGCTAAATTTTAAAACTAAAAAGCGTTCAGCACTATACGTTCTGAGCACAGGACTCGACAGACATTAAAAGAGCAATGATCAGATTATAAACAAGTGGCTCATCAGCTCGCACCTGTCCTTTGATGGCAGACCAACAACAGTTTTATCTGCAATGGAGCAACACACAGCCAGTAAAGTATACAGTCTTATTTGGAGATGACCAATAAGCAGACAGATGTACATAAGGGTCATGCCATGTTTGCTGTCATTTTTTAATTTTTTTAAATTGTCATGTAGAAGCCTATGGTATGAGAATCTTATGCCATAAAATCTGAATGATCTCCAACTGTTTGTTGTCTTTTTTAAGTCTCATTAGAAAGGTCTTCCACAGCCTACACGCACAATGCATGACTACTGCAATAGCACCCACAATTACTTTAAATAATGGCACACTGGGAAAACTGACAATAAGTAACAAATTCAGGAGAAAAAAAGTCCATAAATATCAGTTTGTCAACAGGAACAGGCGTACACATGTTTTTTGTGTATGCACATTTTTTTATGCAAATTACCTTAGGAGCATTAGAAGGTTCCCTTTAACATAATCACAAAAAATTAAAAATAAAATAAATCCATCTTGCTTAGCTTTAAGGTATGCACTTGTTGCCCAACTACAGTGGTTCAAACCAATCAGCGGCTTCAGGTGAGATTTAGTCAATTATGTTACCTCCTGCAGAGGTTAGTGGAGATGCTTGCAGCATCTGTTCTACCTGGAAAGTAAATATAAAACATGCTCATCTGGGAGGCATCTGGAAGGCATTCTGACCACTTCAACTGGCTCCTGTAGGTGTGGAGAAGCAGCTACTGTACTTGAGCCCATCAGAGACAAATGAGCTCCTCATACTAAGAGTGATCCCTGCCACCCTTTAGAGGAAGTTCTTCATCACCTTTTATATTTGCAATCACTTTCTTTTGGTCACGATCCACAGCTCATGACCATAGGTGAGGGTTGGAATGAAGATTAACAACTTTGCCTTCCGACTCAACTCTATGCATCACTGCAGATGCTACCCCAATGCACTACTGAACAGGTAAGCCAACCGAGCCAGTCCAGCATCATCCAGGGCCATAAGGAACTCAGGGAAAATCTTATCTTCCCCCAGGGCCCAATTGCCTTCGAGTTGTTTAATTACCTCAGCGATTTCAGTTCCAGTAATTGGTTAGTCCCCCCAAAACTCCATTGCCTCTGCTTCCATAGTCAGATGCATTACAGTCAGGTTGAGGAGATTCTTTAAGTATTCCTTCCAGTGCCCTACTATGTTCCCATTCATGGTCAGCAGCACTCAATCCTCACTATGGACAGTTTTGGGAAAGCACCACAAATGTAATAGTTACGCAGAAACTCTTCAAGGCCATCCAAATGTGATTTTTCATAGCCTGACCAAACTCTTCCTACATTGAAATTTGTCTCTAAAAACCAGACTACCCGAGATGCATTCCACTTGATCTCACATTAAAAATAGAAAGGAAAAAGACTTTAATACCCATGTCATTATCAATAGTCTCTCAGTCAACAGAAATATGATATTCTTTTCTCCATTTAGTGTTTTTCAAAGACAACTGTGCTAATCATGGTACTGATCTTATCATTACTGATGATCACCATGGCACATGCATTCTGTTTTGTCCAGTCTTTTATGTACATGTTTGCGTCTCTCCTACTCCCTGTGGTCATGTATTCAGTATATTAATAGTCACATTTCCAATAAAGCTTTTCATTCACATTTTTTTCTGTATTTTCTGTCAAAAGGTGAAATAAGATCTGAAATTATCACTGAAAAGCATCCTGTTAAGACAAATTATCTTCCAGTCTAAAAACATTTGGTAACTTCTATCTAGCTCTGAAAATGTAAATAATTTATAACTGCTGTGTCATCAGAAAAATATGCCATCCAAATTTAGTGAATGACAATACCTGCGGTTTTGGCTACATTTCCGTGTACTATGATGTCCCAGAGAGAAAGTTAAAGGTAAGAGAACAACTCCAGCATTTTCTCACATAGTTCACAGCCTCCTTTGATGCACTACAAATATAGAGCTTCTAAAGGAGCTCACAGGCACGACTACCTTTGACGGAGCAGCAGGGCAGAGGCAAAGAGAGGCGTTTCAGCTGTGGGGCAGAAACCTTACTCTGGCAGAAGTATAAATTGCCAAATTGGTAAGATGGACAATGTTTGCTGCCTGTTTTTAATGCTACTACTTTATATTGTATATATGAATTTGTTTCTCACCAAGTGAGAAAAAGGAATTTGTACTATGTCAGTGTATCAATAGTGATTTGTGAGTCAAACGTGCAATGCAGACTTGAGAGCCTGTGTATGATGATTCCAATTTACAGTAAATGTGCATTTGCCAGCATAATTTGGCAATGATAGAAGAATTGATAAGGTTAGACGTGTACAATTCCAATGCTTTTGAAAATTTGGGACCAATACCCCAATGGAACTGGTTCTCAATTCCTATCGCTACTTGTGGATACATGTCAGCTACCTTCAAAGTCCCACAGGCTAACAAAGCTCTGTGGGACTCCTTTTTTCAGTCTGAAAGCTCATCTTACCTCCGCTGTCCATCATGTTTGGTGGCTGCCACCATGAGGTGGCAATGGGGTCCATTTCTGTACTTAACCCATACATAAGGCATAACTGATTATAAGGCGTACGTATTACGTAATGTTCTCTGATTGGTTTATCGCTGCCAGCACACGTAGTGTATGTATTATGTCCCTGTGTCAGCGGGAAATGGTCAGACGGTCAAGGACAACATAGTCTGTCATTTTTACACTTATAAACTTAAACTGCACATCGGTCTGCATCACCCATCTCAGACTGAAGAACAGGCACTCACTGAAACATGTGCAAAAACATTAATGATGACACGATTCAATCACTAAGTACGAGCTCGATACAATCTTTGCCCCATTCAGAGTGAATGGCTGGTATCCGCCTGACCCTGGATTCACACCGAACGAAAAGCGAGTGACGGAAGTGGCCGGTTGCCATTCATACCCAATGTATGAGAGTGAAGAGGCGTGGCAAAAGTGAACGTGGCGGTGAGGGGCGTGAAGGGAGAGCGGTGAGTGACGCGGAGGGGGCTTAATGCCCCGATGAATGCTCGGCGCTCCCCGCGGTGAGTTCAAAATGGCGGTATCCGTGACAGATTTTGGAATCCAGTGCACACATAAGGCGCACCGGATTATATGGCGCACGGCCGATCTTTGTGAAAATTTAAGGCTTTTAGGTGCGCCTTATGGTGCAGAAAATATGGTATGTATGTAAATATTCATCATAATTATCACTCATTTTTGGGGACGATTCCACATCCCTGCTGTAAATCTGACTTACTTTACTTATTCTTACCTTTATATTAGTTTAAACTTTAAATTTTTTTGAGTGTTTTTTTTAAAGTTTATTTTCCTTTACTACTCTTTGCACCATTTGCTAAAACTAGTTCCTTGTATGTGAAACCATATTTGGCAATAAAAACGTATTCTGATAAGGACGCTTGAACATGGTGTTTGTTATGGAAGAATAATTACAAAAAATAGACAAAAGAAATGTTTTTAACCTGGATTTTAAAATGTCTACATTTGGTGACAGTTTAATCTCCAAGGACAGTTTGTTCCACTTGTTTGCAGCATAACAGCTAAATGCTGCTTCTCCATGTTTAGTCTGGACTGGACTAGCTGACCTGAGTCCTTGAATCTGAGAGCTCTGCTTGGTTTATATTCTCTGAACATAATCATGTGTGAAAACATTGCCAGACTGTTCCTGGTATTTCAAATCCATGTCCAATGCCTGTTAATCTTCTTTATTTCCTCAAAGTTACTTAAACTTTAAAGTAGAGACCTTATTTGAAATACAGACCTATAATTCACCACATTTGATTATGAATTACTAAAGAAACAACCATTTACTACAAGTGCAGCATGTAGCCTGAGGAGAAAGAAATAGCTAAATTTAAGTAGATAAATGAAGAAAAGATTAAGTGAGATAAACAAAGATTAAGTCTGATAACTGGATGGAACAGACTGCAACCAAATACAGTTGATTAGAGAAGGACTTGTGACCATTATTCACTCACAGTAAGTTGAATGCAGTTAAGATATTAAGTACATACTCAAGCAGATTCAGTTACACAGATTCACAATTGAATATTGTGATATTGTATAAAACAATAATATTCCCATACATCCACTCTTATCGTGATAGTCCATGATGCCGATCTGAATTTTTCCTACTTTTACGGATTATGAAAGAGACTTAACCAAATTTATCTTTAAGAGTTGATCTGAGCATAAGTGATACTTTGACATCTTGTGCTCTTATTACCACATCTTGATTGCCTCTAGCAAGGCATCAATATAAAGTTAGATCTTAATCAGACCCTGGCTGAACATTTTAACCCACTGTATCACTGTATCAGTGGTGGTATTCGTGTTCTGTGGTTTGTTCCAAGGTGTTTATTTAATAGATGTTGTGGGTCTGGCTGCATGGTTGGTTAAAACATTTGAAGACTGGAGTTGTCACATAATGTCAGATACTTTTAGCCTTGAGGAAAATTAAATGGCTCATCTCCACCCCATTGATCAACAGTTAGATTTAAATTCTGATATGTTAAGGGAGAACTAATTGGGGGCGGGGGCATACCTCATTAAGCCTGATTAAACCTCATTAGAATAAAGATTAGAAAGACACCCACCCTTATCCCTTGATCCAGCAGAAGTTGTTAGTGTCAACTAAAATAAATAACCAGTCTAATAGATTCTGTGGTAGATGTCTCCATTCTGATCCAACTTTATCTCTGTGGGGGATATTCTTCTCTGGTAAGGGCAGACAAGTGTCAAATTGTTAATCCACAACCAAAGTTCACAAATGAAATTTAAAAAAAAATACGTTGACCGTACAAACGCTCTTAGATATGAGACTGGAATGTTTCTGTTTTACTTTCTTATACCATCAACTTGAATGGCCAGGAGGCTGAAAAAAGTCAATCCAAAGGATAACAAATATGATCCTTAAAGGCATTTTTTGAGTAACATTACAGGAACTATTGAACTAAACTTCTCTCACAACTTTACTGCTGGAAATGAAAAAGAAAAGAAAATAGCAGACAGAAAGAGCAGTAAGATACATTAAATCGCTTTTGGAAGAGATAATCTTAGAAGATAACTGAGCTGAAGGTCTGAGGATAAATGTATCACCTACTATACTGTATGTGTCAATCAGGACACAGTTGTGACATGATGGAGGCCAGAGATCAACTGCTGTGCCTGACTGCTATATCATGACCACAGCTGCCTTACTTTTTCAAAGTTTGTCAGAGCTGCGCAGTACCATATTGAGTCAAATGCACCTAGACCCAGTTGCAAATTATCTTAATGACTACCGGCACTCCAGATAGCCCATATAATTTCCAACACCCTGGCTTTGCATTTAAATGGCTAAACGGGTATACTGTGTTTTGTGACTGCATCTTTTTGTTATGTTTAGAAACCATTAGTAGAAACCTTAGTATAACTTCGAACAGCTTTCAGTTAAACATGCATTTAATCATTTTCTTACCTGGGGTTACTTGCCCCCCCAAAAAAAAATTTTTTTTTTTAAATAAATCACACTTGTATTTGCATCCAAACATCATTATCAATCACAACAAATTTTTCACTTTGTTATATGAGATCATACAGGGATGTAACAAGAATAATTCAGGCTTCTGGCCTTCTGTTCCTGATGTATGAAATAAAAAAAAAAAAGTTGGTCACACCAGCCACACCAACTGTTGCACATTTAGGCTGATTATCCATACATTCATTACCCCCAACTGTGCTGATCAAAGAAACAGATTTAGTTAAATTAGATAAAGAATTTGTTCATACAGTTGTGAGATTTGCCAATTTACTTTACATGTGTGCATTATAAATCAGTTTGACTCATTAAACACTGCTTTGATCCAATAACTATTTGCGCTATGGACACATTTCTAAATTAAATTGTTATCATTCTTCTATATATCTATGAAGGGGGGGGGGGGGGGTAATTAAAAGAAACAGGGCTGTCCAGTTCTACACAGATTTTGACACTGATCTGGTTCAAGAAGCATCTCCATCAAAGTGGCAAACTTTACCTCTGAAGTTGAGCATTCAGTTTCTAGTGTCGAGAATTTTCCCCAACAGCTCCTCAGTGCACCTTTTGAAAAACAAATTAAGATAATAACTTGGTTTGTTGGTTACTGAGGGTTCTGATTGCTAGCATTAAGGCCAATTAATAACGCATGGTCTTTCTTATTGTAAATGTGGAAACTTGCTCGTGTGTTAACAGTTATGCATAATCCACAGATAGTAAAGTCAGTACAGATAGGACCATCTCAAAACTTGATAAATTGCATTGTTTGCAAACTGTAGCTGGTACTGGTGAAATATCTTGCAAAGCAAACGAACAACCGAATTAGGAAAAAAAAAAACTTATGCTCAAAGAACTTCAGCAACAACATAATATCCCCCATGTTGACCACCACTGAGGAACATCAATGAATTCACATGAATCACAAAAGCGATCATAGGCAGATTAAACAAGATGTTCTCATCTTCCAAAAAAAATAAACAATGTGTTGAATTCTATAGAAAAATGAATACTTCTCATTCTGTGACTTCAGTAAATATTTTCTTAAGGACTTCATGATCTCAGTTGTTAGTTTTACATACTCGGAGAATAATGTCAATCATGTGAGACAGTCCTATTTAGATATAAATAACATTTTAGCAAGGTATTCATTAGACTGGTGCTGCCAAATCAACAAGTCTCTATCCAATAGGATTGGCTTCTGCTATTCTCAGTCAAATCCACTGCTCCATCATAACTAAACTGCTTGAGTTCAAATTACGCAGTCACTGTTGTGAAATTCAAGATACCTCCACATAATCATACTTTATTTATTGAAATAATTTTATGTATGTACCCTTGTGCTTTTTTTGATTTTGCAAACTAAGTTATTGTTGCAAAATACAGTTGCTATCGAAATCATAATGATGTGGAAAAACACAAAAGCAATAATGGTTGTTCAAAACCACAAAAAACAACATTTACTTTTATTCAAAAGTTTTATTAAAGCAAAAACCAGGGTTAGTGAAAACAATGAGACATTTTCTTTTTAAAGAATCCAAAGTAAATTGCAGATGTTTGGATGAACGGACTTGATTTTGTCTGAAAGTGATAAGTCTGACAATATCTGCAACAATAACATGACCTTCTTCTCCATTATGTGTGCATAGAAATATTCCTTTACGCAGACACACTTTTGCTTGAAGTAATTGTAGTGAAGGCCCCCATAATTTGAAAATGTTGTTTGAAGGTTATATGGCCTGTATGACTAACCAAATGAAATACACCCATCTCGATTCACTAATGCTCAACAAGCATGGGTCACACCAAGTGGATCTTCAAGCAGTGTCACAATTCTCAGTCAATCAAGGTGTCTTGGCTCTGGCCATGAGCGAATTCATGTTAAAAGAGTCAATGCCAGTGCCAGATTGTCACTTAGACATGGATCTAAAGCTGCAAAAGCAATTTCTCACAAGAACAAACTAAGCAAACAGAAGGGATGAAACTATGAAGCTGCTCACAAAGTCAAAAAGGAAATGCAAACACATCATTCATATGAGCAGGCTTACTTGTAAATGTCTATAAACGACTGTTTTCTATGAGATTTTTTCATCTAAAAAACTTTTTGTAATTTGGATATAAACTAAAAGGGCATCTTTTAACTGATGCAAGAATCAGATAAAACAAATGAACATAGTTTAAGAGTTTACTTAAAAAAAACTATTGTTGAATCCAAATATTATGTCCAAAAGCATCCATTTAAATAAGAAGCTCCCTCAGAAATTATACCTCTCAATTGGTTTTTAAGGCTATGGGAAATGGTTCAGATGGGGCGAGAAGAGACCCCCACTATCCATCCATCCAACAACCCCCCTTTTGATAAAAAGTAAAAATGCTGCAGATGACAGAAGAAGACATTCACAGAAGGACTAACACAAATTGTTGCAAATTCTGAGAATGTTATGATAAATATGTTTTTCTTTCTTTTACAGTATTTAAGCATATCATTTGCTTTTCATTTGTGCTGTCACTGCAGTAACCCATGGCCATCATTTTAGTCTTAATTTAGAAGTCTTATGTAAACAAATTTCATGCTTAAACACAAAATATGTTCTTGGCACAGCAGATATTTTGCGTGGGTAGAAGAAAGAAGTAGAACATGAATGGGAATTTCTGTAATTACATCTGAAATATTAATGAATACAATAAAAACATCAAGCAAACATCTCAAGGCCATAGGTCAGGATATGCTTGTGTGGTCAGCAAAACATGACTACAAGGTATCTAGCAATGAGTCATGTAATAATACTGTTTGTTTGTAGACACGAAAGAATTCCGTAGCAACTAGTGCAACATGAAAATATTTGAAAAATGAAGATAGACAAATATATACCGCAAGAATAAGGTAATGTTCAACCTCAGTACCTCCCCCTGAACAAAGAAATAGATCAATAAAAAATATGTTGACCAATCAGTATACATCCATCCATTTTCTATACCGACAGTCCGTTAATCGGGTAGCGGGTGGGCTGGAGCCTATCCCAGCAGTCATCGGGCGAAAGGCGGGGTACACCCTGGACAGGTCGCCAGTCCATCACAGGGCCAATCAGTATACAGATAAAATAAATTTAATGGTGACATCATTCAGGCCTTTGTACACACAAGCACACATTTTGGACTGTTGAACTGTTGAAACTCCAAACATCCCAACCAGACATCAAAACATGTTGCATATAGCAGGGACACTAAGAAGTAATAGACAAGTTAGGGACCTACTTGTTATTGAAATATCATGTAACTAATAGATGCATTCTGTTTGTTTTTACCACCAACATCCTGTGCCCCCTGGAAACATTTCAATTGTATTATCTTGTACTTGCAGCTAATAACTGTATTTCTGTATTCAGTATCAGGACTGTTGCTTTTCTCTAAATGCTGTCCCTGTGTTGTAAGATTGGAAAATATGCCGTCTTTGATTGTGTTTGTCTACTTGCATGTACTTTCTTGAGCGGGAACGTGTTGAGCTCTCTTGAAATGGATAGATTTCAACAAATGTTGCTTTGAACTAAGATAGTCAATGACATGATCCACAGTAACACTTACTGATAAGTTATTTTTTACAAGCTTTCTCCATACACTGTCTATACATAATTTGCATTGTTGCAATTAGGAGACTACAACAACTGTAACACGAGATCATTCTGAGTCACTGTGCACCAAAGAGCATGTAATGCCCTTGGACATCAGTTATACCATGAACTGAATATTCAGATGGTGTACTATTTAAAAGTCATCCTACTTTAATTCCTTTGGCTGTCAGTCAACATGACCCCACAGTGACTTCTGAATTAGCCACCTGGCACAAGCTGAACATCACCCTAATGTCTGACTTATATTGTATGATAATCTATAATTATCTATCAAACCTTGTTTTCCTCCCACGTTTCAAAATGTACTCATTTATTTATTGTACCAGATTCTGCTTGCTTGTTGTGTTATGCTGCCAACAATTGCTAAACTAGTGTATGCTGGAGCTCTGCAAGCTTTGATGACTAAAGTGTTTTCTTTAATCAAGACTTATCCAATGAGATAATCACTACATAGATTAGAAAACTAATATAATGTGGTGGTCATTAGTGATTACACATTTTATATCATAAGGGAATGGGCAAATAAGCCCTGAAGACTGCACTGTCCTTCGCAACTGCCTGCTGTGTGCTTGTAGGCACACATTAAAACTGTAATAATGCTCTCTGACTTTTTGCCATTTAATACCCATACTGTTTTAGAAGTAAGCAACAATTCTCAACAAAATTATCATACTGAATGGCCTATTTTGTTTAGATTAATACTATTACCAACTTTCAGTCGTGAAGAATTTAAAAACTCAGAAACAGTACTACACTTAGGAGGTTTTGGGTCCTTTACAAAACCTATATATAAACAGATATTTTCTATGCAATTATTTTCACTCACATATGTAGCTCTTTATGCATAGTGAACAGTATCACCACTGCATACAGTAATATTGACATCCAAATTCAAACCCACTATAATGGTTTCTTGTGCATAAAGACACATAACTGAGAATCAAACACGTAATTATTTCAATTCCGCATTGCTTTATAGATTGGCATTTAAAATACATGATTAGCTTTCCACTTAGGAGTTCCAGTCAAAAGCACTGTTTTGAAGGACTGGAGTAGAATAACTTGGAGGTATGAGTTATTTATTAGTTTAAAATGAATATGCCATTTTAGGTGTCTCCCAAATAATGTTTTACTGCATGTGCTTTTAAAATGTCAACCTGCTCTTCCTGCAAACATACCTCTGGTGAGTAGGAAAAATCTTGGTGTCCAGGTTATTTTATATTCTTTGCTGTATCATCTTAAACATTCATCTTTAAACGGTTCAAACAAAAAATATTTCAGAGGGCTTTTGTAGGATACAAAAGTATAAACACAGAAGTGTTCGGGATAGACAGAACAGGGACAGGGAATGGTCATGGTTACATAATGAAAATGTAAACTCTCACCAAAGATGTAAGACAGATAGTATTGAATATCATCGTAGAAGTAGAAGTAAAGATTATAGTCCCACTATGACTTTACCCACTTGTCTGTTAATTTACTTCAGTATGCCACAGGTTCTCCATCTAGTGGGAGCTGCATATTCTTTAAACTATCCTAATTGTTCTTTCATCAGACAGATGCTTCAAGACTAAGTTTGGGGTCATCATTTGGGATCAGGTTAGTTGCTGCTCAAACAGTAAGTCACATCAGAAAAATGTTACCAATGCATTTCATGAAGGGGTTATTTGAGATATTGTTTTACTTTTCCTGTTTAGATAACATCTGTGACCTGTGATATAATTATTTTCTACACTCACAACATGATATTCCATAATGATTACAAGACTCATCATTATTTCTTATTCTTGACCTTCAATGGCCATGTCTGTGCTTGTTGTTTCCCTCCAACACTTTTTGTTGAGATATCCATCTACTCATTGCACCTTTATACCTTCCAATAAACCAGTTTCTCATTTTAATGTCATTTTAATTGCAACACTGTGATGGTGAGCTAAAATGAACTTGTGAAACCAGACTGTTTGACCTCAGCCACTTCTGACATTTCAGGAGGAAAGAGTTGTTACAAGTGTTAGTATACATCCAATCTAGTTCACTCCTTTGCAGTTCTAAGTGTGGAGAATAACATGTGGATATGTTTAGCAGATGAAGTGGTGTAATGATTGACCACTCAGGCTAAGGATGAGGTATTAGTTAGAGTAGTGCACACTCCTGCCACTTTCTCTGGATTTCTGCCCATTTCTTACCTAATGCCTAATATTCACAAAATAGTTAATTGGACTTTGTGTTGTGTCATGTCTTTTATTAATGTAGAAATAAGTCAGCAAAAGAGAAAACATTTTACACTATGATATTCTGGTTTAACGTCCCTCTCAAATTTGTGTAGAATCCATCATTGTGGTGAAACCTAGTTCAAACTGTTTTTGACAGCCTGCTGCAGCCCACTGCAACTTCATAACCTCACACAACCACAACATTTGTGTGTTGGGTCACATGGAAACCTTTAGGGTTTCAGAGGAGGACTTTTAGGGTTTCAGAGGAGGACTGGGTGGGCCAGTCCATCACAGGACCTTCAGCACCTCACAACCCTGAATTCTAAGAAGTGTTTATGTGTTTTCTGCACTCATTTAGAATAAAATATCATCAAGATCCCATGTTCTACACAACTAATTTGCATCACTTTTTTTTTTAAGTGTCATGATGCTCTTGTAATACTTTAGTACCCCCACAGTGATGAAGATATTGCCAGTTTAAGAAGCACCTTAGTCCACATCAAGGACAATAAATTAAGCAATGACTTTTATGGAAAGCATAGGCCCGTCTGCTTGCTCAGTTAAGTCTTTTACCAGTTGTTAGGGCCGACATAGACGGAAAAAAAAATTCAAAGAAGGAAAAGAACTTAAAAAAATGCCAACTGTTCTTACAATGGTAATCCAAGGTAATCTGTGACAGCCCAAACTGTTAAACATTTGCATTATACATCAACAAAACATTGTGAGAGGAGTGTTAGCAGAGTTTTAGCGTATACTTAACCGAGAGTGCAAATGTGGACAGAATATACAAAGTGGCACTAATGTGAAAATGCTCTTCATGGCAAAGAGGTCGACAAGTAGCACGATGGGAGACTGTCAAATTCGCCTGTATTTAAGAAAGAAAAAAACTCACAAAATGGGGGTGTTTGATTACATAAGCCTATAGTATACGGCCATTTATTGCTTATAAATATTAATGCAAACATTATCCATGTCTATTGCTGGAATTACACTGTGTAATCTCTAAGAAAGGATTCAGTTTGTTAGCTATCTCTGTTCCTACATTTTTTTTGTCTACAGGGATTTAAACATGATTGCATAGGGGTCAGACCTTACCACATCTAAAAAACCACAACACTGCATATATATGCATCACGATCACAACTGAAGCAGTTCATTGTGGCTAACATATGTGGGACCTATTATATACAGGACAAGGTGACACAGCAGTATACACTTCACGTAACACTATGAATATAAACAAAGAATACACTAAATTGGGCACTCTGGGCTTTCAACAAAACTATGTGACATAGTGTGGTACAATCGGGGTGTTTAAGTAAGATTAGGTAGTAGGTTGCTGTGTGGGATGAAATAAGTTACTATCACAATTATAGAGGCTAAAGCGCATTGACACACTAAGGTGTTTCTCTTATTCATTTATTCAATTTAATTATTTAGTTTTTAAGTGAATGACCAGTCATCTTACTATTTGTGTTCTTGCCGTTCATTTCACAAGCAGGATCAAGTGATGCCATAAACTGCTATCTAATAAACAAGTGAGAAATTAAGATTTGGATAACCAATTAGGGCCTGGAACATAAACTGCTCTCCTTACATATCTTAAGCCAGTGGTGCAGTTTGCAGGTTTAACATAGCTGCATGGAATGATCAATTGCCATGCACATATTCCCAGTTATCATCAAGGCTCATTTGTCAAAGTGAGTTTATGCAATGAAAAATAACATCTGTAAGGCATTGTGTCTGTATACCTCTGACATAGTGTATTTCATCTCTGCGTCCTCTCTTTGATTCTTTGGCCCAAAGGAAAACACTGTACATATATCCTGAAAAATAAAAGACAGCAGCATGAGTGGGTTCTTTAATGTAATGTTGCATTATTTCCCACATGTATTCTTGGTTCCACTGCATTCACTTCACCAATGGCACTAAGGACAGCCTACAGGAGATGCCTGCTGGAATTTATTATGGCTTAATAATGGCATACCTGCCAAGTTGGAAAGTGGTCAATAAGAAGAAAGTGGCTGTGAAAACGGTTCATATTAAATGTGTCAGTATTTGTTGAATACAGAATGTGCCTTAGCACTCTGTGAAGTGAAGAAAAATAGCATTTGTATAAGGTTCACACTCAAATCTTATTTCATCTGTATTAGAGACGGGATGTAGTGATTAGTCGACAACACCTTTTAGTTGGATCAAAAGCGACAAAGTGAAGACCTGCAAAGGTTAAAGACCTTCAGTCAAAACAAGTTTGATATCAAGATAAAAGCAGCATTATGATGTATAATAAATTAAAAGAAGCACATTATGTAGATTCAGGACAGTTTGAATTGAACCTGCTTTAATTTACAAAGGATAGTAAAAGAGAAATAAAACTAAATATTTCCCTCACATTTTACACCTCTGAACCATTCTGGAGAGCAGTTTATGTATACAAAGTATACTATTTATGTACAACTCATAAAGCAGTAATAAAACAATCTTATTGGTCAAACAAGTCAACATGCTAACATGTTTTGTTTAATGATGCAATAGCATTAAATTAAAGACCTGATTTCTGGCTAGATTATCAATTATTAAAATACGACAACAGAAGTAGATTCTGTTTATTTAGAGAGATGATAGTATGCCATCAAAACCACCAGAAGTCATAGTGCTGGGCAAAGGTTTGCTTGGTTTTCCTACTAAACTAAAATAAATCAGACGCTGTTCCAACCACTTATTTGGGCAACACCACAAGAATGAATTAGCATGTCCATCAACAGTAGATTTTTTTTTGCTTTAACATGATTTCTATCTGTGCCCCTAGAATTTTGCAATTTCTGCACTCAAATTGTGTGTCGTTCAGTACACAGGCCTCAAACACCCTCAAATGAGTCAGGATTCACCAGCTTTTGGCTGACTGAGCAAGCTAGTCACTGCCAAATGAGCCAGAAAGCCAAATAGCCATTCAGATTGATTTGAGGATTTCTAGAGGTGCTCTGAAATGTATTTCAGTAAATACATCTCAATCCAGATGCTGTGGCCACTCACATCCAATTTCAAATTGTTTTCGCTTCACCCACAACATAACAGACACACACGTAATTTAATCAAGAGTAACTGCAGTGCTAAATTAGATAAGTGCAACTAACGCAACTAAGGTAACTAACAAGTTGCTGTGGAAAACTGTCTGGGGACAGATATTTGTGAACATGATGACGCTTAATGGGGTATTGATTATAAGAAGAAAGCTGAAGAAACTTGGTAGAGGGTCAGTGCTACTGAATACATGGACAACCTGATTATGTTTATGCATTTGGCACTTTTATCCAAAGTAATGTACAGGTAGGCAGATAGGATAAGGGGATCTTGCCTAAGGACCCCTACTGGGTAATACCTTTCATGCAGGGGATTTGACCCGAGGTCTCTCACACGGAAGGGTGACAATCATACCACTACACTATTGTACAATTATTATATTCTCTTTAGTCAGTTTTTGTAAGCTGTCTCCATACG
Organism: Leuresthes tenuis; assembly: GCF_036924035.1. Lineage (NCBI taxonomy): Eukaryota > Metazoa > Chordata > Actinopteri > Atheriniformes > Atherinopsidae > Leuresthes > Leuresthes tenuis. The sequence continues at coordinate 8,084,681 of NW_027325365.1, read as the reverse complement.
TTGTATGCCATCACATCCACCTCTCATGTAATCTCAAGGATCTGTCGAAGAGGATAAAGGCAAGTTGATGTTGGTTTTCAATAAATGTTGGTCGAAGTAAACATTAAAAAGCTGCAGTCTCTCATTTTATTACTGTTATGCTTTTGTCAGTTTCCTCCCTCATACAATGTCCATAGTCTTCTAATCAACCAATTTATCCAGTGATTTTTATTACACAGCACTAGAGAAATGTTCATTTCCTTGTATCCACATTTAAAGATCCTGAGGCTCAAAGGTACTTCAAACAGTGGCTAGTTACACCCTCATAGTTATCACATTTTCTATTTCTATGCACTTCATGGTCTGTTTGATGTTATTCATGAGCTGTAACTGAAAGTAATACAACTGCATGGGGCCAGAAAATGCTTCTGAATACAAAGTATGGGCTGCTGTGCTGCAGAATCATATACATACCTACCCTTAATAATGGATTGTAATTAAATGCTGCCTATCAGACTTTACAGTTCCCTTCTGTTTGAGCCTCGTGTGTGGAGCGGAAGCAGGATTTTCAGCTATCTTTGCATTGCTATTAAGAGTTAAGGTCATGGATTTCATGATGTGGAAGCTCTTATTATTATTGTTTTTTTTTTTTAAAAGGCATGTGATATGTTTTGAAAAAGTAATGCCAGGTTTGAAACATTACGATCCTAAAGTTTTCTAGTGTGACATCAGCCTGTAAAGTATATGCTTACATATTCTAAATATGAAATAAGATAACAACATTTTAACAAACTATGGCACACTTTAAAGTTATTTAATCATCTCTAGTGTGAAGACATTTGTGATAATCTCATTGTATTGCCTACTTGCCACAAATCACATTCTTTTTGCAGATGATTTAATGACCCATTCACTGCCTCAGGTCCCAACATCACTGATCTGTACTGGTGATATTCTCTGTATTTTGCCTACTCTTTTGTACTTCTGCAACCCAATCATTTTAATCATTATGATATCTGAAATGAATAAACTGGAAATCACAACTCTTATTGATTTGAAGCTTTTTGGGAAAAGCTACTTAAAGACTTGTGTGTAAATTCATGAAATGATATTTGCACATTTAAAATGAACATGTTGTGTTGGTTTCTCTGACAGCCCAAAATTAAAGACTATAGTCAAGGCAATTTCTGAAACACTGTTTTTAACCCAGAACATCTAGTCAACTAGAGGTTGTATAATACATTTTTCATCATTCTGGGGGTGGAATAGATTATCTAAAGCTGCTATGTGAGGTGGCTTTGTCATTTTTCTTCAAACTGTGGAAGATGGTAAGGTTTCTATCTCATTATCATTGCCACCAAAGCAATTCTCAAACCCTGCTGGGACTGCTATGACACAGCAGGCCTCGGAGTACGCTACATAATGTGTTTATGACAAGGTAGATAAAATCAGACTCAATACTTTCCTGCATGTGATTTCCCTTTTTGTGTTTGCCATTGCTGGAATCTTTCCACTCTGTACTTGCTCTTCATAAAGCGCGAATGCCCTAAATACCTTCTATTACACATGGGCTTTTCACAGAGCAACTGATGCCTCTGCTCAGACTGTTTTCAACATCAGTTAAAGTTCATTTGGTGACTGTTATTCAAGAATACATAGGAACTTATATCCTCGGTGTCCATGTCAGCGTTTTGTCAAGCTTTCTAAAGCCAAAGTGCAGGACTCTTTGAAGGGTTCTCAAATTATTCTGGTGTTTTAACCGTTGGATACGAAGTACCTCATAGTTTTAGTCGTAATACATAGAGCCACTTTTAACAGTTTAGGCTATCTGATGTTTGATGCAGATGCCACTTAGACACAATAGGAATGTTTCCCTTTGTGTTCTCCTATTGCATTTTTCTAAATCAGCTTTGTGCCAGTGCTTCCAGCATCAAAGTGCAATATGCTTTAACACTCAGTTAATGTCAACATGACGTACAAAGCTGATTATCTCTGGCAAGAGAGTCATTTAGTGTGTCACTATGGACCTTACAGCAGCCATATTGTGCTTTATGACATTGTTGGCTGAACATGTACCAAGCTTGGGGGCTTTATGCTGGCTTGTGCTATAATGAAAGTTATATCCCCACTACAAATATCCTTAATTATGAATTTGTTTCCAACTGTTTGATAGGATGAGCCTCCAAGAACACCGACGCAGAGATACGTCAGCTGGGACACTCACCAGTGCCTGTGCTCCCATTTCAAATCATACACATTCTTCACATCAAAGGTACTCAAAGGCTGTCTCGTTGGTCAAAGCAAACAAACAAATATATGATGCAGACAATCACTGATGCTTATGCTCCAAGGAAATTAGCTTATTTCTAGACTTGGGGAGTTGGTTTGGAACAGAGTTGGATAGTGGGGCATGAAAGTAGGGATTACATTGCACACCTTTGATATAAAAAAGTTTTTTGATATTGATACCAAGTTTGGTGTCTTTGCTGTTGTACATATGAGTTATAAACATATCCCTCTGTTCTCAATGAGGACTGTGGTATTCATCAGACACATTCGGATCGAACTGTCCCCACAGTGTGTTCAGAGATAGTTGCAGAAAGTGCCAATGACAGGAGTCTGCTCTTTTAAAAATGTAGCCTTTGGAGCAAAGAAATCATAGACCTTGGCAAAGGACATCCCGTTCTGATCTGACGCTTTAAAAATGTCTCATATTTAATTTTTTTCTAATTTGGGACATTTAAACTTTAACGTACACTGTTTGTGTTCCTAAAATTGAGTTTAAATTGTCATACTTTCTTAGTATTTTAAACAATTCTTTGATTGTTGCTTTTTGATATTGTAGATACAACTATTTTGTGCTCTGGAAAACCTCCCAGAAAAACTAAAACATATTTTATACAATGTTCTGGAGTTTTTTTCAGTGCACAATTTGTTTTAGCATTAAACATTTAGAAGTGTTGTTCCGAGGTTGAATCTTAGCTGGGGTCTTTCTGTATGGAGGGACTCTGAAGAGGGTAAAAGTGAGAGATGAATCAGTGATCAACTTCAGGTGTTCTTGTTTGTGAACCCATGCTAATTTGCTGTGCACTTTGTGGATTGCAATGGCTATGACTGAAATTAATTTCCTACATCTGTGTTCATAAAACGAAGCATGACTACAAGTTCACCTTAAGAACTGACCGCTCGTATCTTTGCTTGGAATGGATACTGTCCTCATGGTAATTTGAACTGTAGAAATCTTTAAGAAGAATCAAAGTCTTTGGATGGTCCTTTTCTTGATCACATCCATCACCACCATAAAGATAAGGGGGTACATTTGAAATATCTCTGGGAAAGATATTTCACCCTTAAAAACAAACCTTGTAGAAAGGTAATACTTTTTATATTAAACCAAACTTTGCAGAAACCACTTGAAACACTAAACATTCGATCCTTTACTGATCTATTTTCACCACCATCTCATAACTTTAAAAATCTCCTTCTGATAAAAATCCACCTTTTAACCTCGTTAAGGTTTCCATAAGATCTTTTCAGTGTGCTACATGATATATTATAAGCACAATTAGCCATCAATCATACAGCTATTGATTTCAATTTTAAATCTGTAAGTAACCACCAAATGTTTATGAGGGGGATGGGGAGTCAAACAGCCCATATGATCCGTGGAGAAGACTGTAGGAACCAGTCATGACTTGCTGGGTAAGGTTTTACAGCTGATTTGAATATGCTGTGAGGAACAAATTAAACAAGGAGCTAGTGCATACATATAATATGATATCACATTCTGTAAGCCTTAATTTCTTACCCACATATGTTAAACTACAACAGAAGATCAGTTAATTTGTCATGTCTCCACATGACAGTGTCCCATAAAAATACAAGTGGAAATATGGGTTTATAGTATCCATTTCTAAGGCAGCTGCTTCACAAATGTATTGCAGAAACAGCTGGATTCTACCAGTAAATTAATTGTAAAGTCTGATCAATTCTTACAAGAAGCCAGTGAATCTGAACAATATCAGGTCCATACTCTGTATGGACTGCTGTGACCTGCTTGGCATCCATGACTCCTGAGACCAGAGACATTTTGCTCTTCCACTGTCTTAATTTCACTTAATCCACCCTTTATCTTAGAGCTACGTCGATGTGGTTACATGTACTAATTAATCACTTGACCAACTAATAGGACTTGTCCATGTCCCGATATATATGCATAAGAGGGGAGCAGATTAATTATCCCAAGTAAGTTAAATATCTTAACATTGTGGACCACTTGAAAACACGTTTAAGACATGTCGCATATGAACAAACTCAGTGCAAATGCAGAAGACCCAGAGATTAAGTAATCTTTAACTCTTTGAAAGAAACCCTGAGGCGTTTAAGTTTTGGGTACTGTTAGTAAAAACTATACTTTCATTCAATCTGACAGCATATCTCACATGAGTTGAAGAGCTGTACATTATACATGATGCATTCTGTATTGCATCACTGTTTTTCTTTTGTCACTGCTGAATACTTACTGGTAGAGCTCTTTTTTCTCTGAAGTCCATTTACCATTTTTTAACCACTTTAAAAATGTCTTCATTAAAATAAAAAGGAAATCTTTTTGTTACATTTACCAGTGTTTATATAATTAAATTTTGGTATGGATTTAATTTTAATTTTTAATTTTTAAATTCAATTTGCAAAAATCTTGAAATTCCACACACTCCATGTGTTCTTTAGTGGATGCAAAGAACTGCATGTTTTAATTCAAGAGACACAAACAAACCAATTAATTTAAACCCTGACAAATTATGATGAAGCTCCATTGTATCCCTTATTCCAAGCTTCTTTAGTTCAAGTAAATTAGCAGCTAGGAAAGTAACCTTTGAATATAGATTCTTGGGTTAAAGCATATGTCACGATAAAATGTTGAGGTGTAGAGTCTTTATATTTGATGAAGTGCTTTGATAGTCAAACACTGGGAAGGAAAAGTAGGAAACTTTGAATCTAACCTTTCCACATAACCCATTTTAATGAGGCCTCATTGGACTGACAGTCTGAAAGAGGTCAGTCTAATGTTGTGTGAGGTGCAGGAGAGACCACAGATTTAATGCAAAACTAGGGCAAGGTCAGCAGAGAACCTCAACACTTACTCCAGATGCTAAGCACACGACACTTACAAATATGTCAAAAGACAGACCTGCACAGGATGATCTTGGCATGAACTCACAAAACAAATGGGCACAGCCTCAGTCAAAACTAGCTAACAAGCTAGAATGGAACCTGTTTTCCTTCCAAGAAAATCTTATTGTGTCATTTGTTTAACAGTTGGGGATAATGTTTTTCCCCCACAGTATTACCATATCCCAGTTTTCTTTGTTAATATCAAATCAAGCATGAGCAAGAGTCCGACTTCTTCAAATCTTTAATCTACAATAACTACTGTTGTGTATCATGTTCACATAGAAAAACGTAATAATTAGATAGCATCTTATTATTTACATAATAATTTTACAGTTTATATTTCATCTCAATAAGCAACTTTCTGAATAAAATTGATTAAGAATTTGACTTTACATTGAACTAATCTAATGATGCATTGGGGACTGACAGCTTTTGCTACAGCCTTTGCATTGACTGATTTGTCATAATTCGTCATATGTTGATACAGAGGGATTATCTCTATGTATGAGCTACCTCTTTATATTTATGCAGTATATCAAAAGCAAACACAACCCGAGTGAAACAAATCTGGCAGATCCTGCTCTTCATGGCATCATGGCATGTCTAAAACTATGTTCTCCGTGAACACTTTCACTTTCTGCCAATGACAAGAAGATGCACCGAGTTACTCATGGTCTATCAGATTCCAAAAATTGATACAATGGCTTATTGTGACAGCTCTCATGCACAACTCATCACTTTGGGTAACAGTAGATTTAGCCCAATAGGTAGAACAATGTTTTTTGAAGCCACACTGATTTAAGTTATATTAATAGTCAAATGGCAGATTCAAATGTTCAAAAAACAAGTGCAGAACATGTTACTTTGGCCCAAACTCCCCTCAAAAAACATTCAAAATATTTATTATTCAGGCACTGTTCTTTCTGTAGTAAAGCATGATTGTCACTTGTCAGACTACATCAAAATTGTTCACCCATACATGCAAACACATACACACAGTCCTTACTACATGAAAGAAAGACTCAGGCATTGGCAAAATGTTTTTCTTGTTAGCTTATGTCTGGCATTAAGCACTAAATAACAAATATAACTGTTTTGCTAAAAAAAAACAACAACATTTTTTACCCATTCCCCAACCACCTTCTCCATGACCGAGTCAGATGCTTTTCTCTGATGTCTTTTTTAAAGAATAGCATGACCTTTGTGTGGGGCATCTTCATTTGTTGGTTGTCTTTCAGTTTCTGCCCGCTAAAAGGTCACCTTCTTTTTGACATGATGGAAATAAGGCATCACAAATTGTTGACTGTTAAACATGGAGGGTCTCGGCTTAGATTCTGTCAACGATCTGAAGCAAAACATGAGAAATTTCATATATAAGCAGGTTTATTACATAAACTTCTTGAAATTCACTTACATTAGTGCGCATGTTTTTTTCCCACCCTAACACGGAACTTTACAAAAAAAAACAATGCTACTCAATGAGTATAATAGAGACTGACAGCTGTCATTTACATAATATTGCATAGTTTTCTTGAAATGAACCCTTAAATGAATGAATAAATCATCATATTGTGCCATTTCAATTACTCTTACGAGTCAGTATTAACAACAGATGTTGGATTGAAAATTACCCGAATAAAAAATCATACGACTCACTTGTTATTGTTCTTTCTTCCTTTCACCAATCATTATCACTGGCATCCCGAGCAGAGGATTTCTATATGGTAAAAATTTAAATGTAAGCTTCACATTATGTTCCATTCAGGAAAAAAAACACCCACTCCCTATAGGCATCAAAATATGTTTTGAATAGGAATGAGCTAAGACAGATAAATGCAGAAACTACTCACACACGCTTAAATTATTTTTTGTTAACAATAGATATAAGGATTAATTGTAAATTAAATTGTATCTTTTTAGAAAAATAGCTTGATCTGCTCTTCACTTCTTTCATAATAATGAGCATGAGCAGTAATCTAACAATGGAACATCATACAAAACATCAGATCACACTGCCTGCAATTTATGAATGCAAAACCCATTAGGAATATTATATGCTAATGAGGCCCAACAAATCCCAGCAGAGAAACACGGTGAGACATCTGCAGATGTTTTTGACAGTTTTGTTTGCAAACATGTCTTGAAGCCGCGACCTGCTTTGACACACAGAAAAAAAAGAAAAGAAAAAAAGTTACAGGGCTACACCCTAACCTAGACAAAATGTCAAATCCTTCCTGCAGCCCCTCCTCATTAATTCAGGTTGATGACATCGAAAAAGAAAAAAAAAGCACAAGAATTGCCCTGCAGCTGTACTCTGACAGATATGTTATCATATAAACTGATTATGATACTAATGATGCCTGCCTACATTTTATCTCCTTTAAATATTGGGTGGGGACAATTAAATCCTACTGGATATGTCAAATCAATTTTCCTTATTATTTAAATATCAGGGGCTGCACAGTGTTTTGGTGGTTAGCACCGTTACCTCACAGCCAGAGGGTTCCAGGTTCAATCCCCACCTGTGGCCTTTCTGTGTGGAGTTTGCATGTTCTCCCCATGTATGCGTGGGCTCTCTCCGGGTACTCCAGCTTCCTCCCACCGTCCAAAAACGTGCATGCCAGGTTAATTGGTGACTCTAATTTGTCCGTGCATGGTTGTTTGTCTCCTGTGTTTGTCACACATCCTGTGATGGACTGGCAACCTGTCCAGGGTGTACCCCACCTTTCGCCCGATGACTGCTGGGATAGGCTCCAGCCCACCCGCTACCCGACCGACGGATTGACGGTATAGAAAATGTATGGATGGAATTAAATATCATGTGTTTAATATTAATTATTAGATGTTGAAAGAAACAAATATATTGCCCTGACAAAGCAGAAATTTAATGATTATATTGAAATTAGAGCTATCAAATTGTAATAATCAATTTGACATTGTGCTAAAATTTGGAGCGTCTCAGTTACCCTTTTTTTACAATGTATTGTACTTACATGTACTTATGTGCCATTCTCTTTATTCTTTTCTTTTACAGAGTAAACAATGGTTCTATTTTGAAGGGCAACAAAGTTCAGGAAGTGAGCTAACGAGCACTTCTAAACTGATCAAGCACCAATAATAAACTTTAACACTCATTACATTATTAAATTGCGATTGCCAAGCAGTTGCTGTTCCAAATGTTCTCACTGAATATTAGAAGGATTTTTATGCCCATCAATGAACTACACCTAAATACATGGAAAATTCTGCATCAAGCTGAAAAGTCAAGCGTTTTTTGTGTTTTTTCAATGAACCGTTACATTTCCGTTTTATCCTCTTGAGGCATCATGAGTAAAGTAATATGTGGTAAAATTAACATGTTAAAACATTTTGGTGGCTATTTCACTGACTTGTTACCTTGTTGGGCCTCAAATTCTCATTGAGAATTGTAAGGCAAATCCATACAAGCTATCAAAAGATGTATGCCTTTGTAAAGAAATCAGAGTATTTGTATCTCTGAATTTCTACTGCAAGAAATATCAATATGTAATCACTGTTACAGAAACCTGTGACAAGAAGTGTAAGAAAGCATAGATTGAGACAAAACAGCATTTTTGCACAATATAAAGAAGAGCAATAACCTCTCTATAACTGTAAAACAGTGGCATAAAGAATAAAATAACATAAAAGGGGTCCATGTTCTACTGTTGTTTGCCCAAACAGGATTTCTATGGAGGAATCATCAGGAGAAAACCTTACCTGCGAACTTATCAGAAATGTTTAGATCTGAAAAATACATAGTAAAATCTGGATAAGTTGTTTTTTTTACAAACAAATGCTGTGAGAAAATGTATCTAACCAAAAGACAGCGTTGGTGATGGAAAGACGATCTTGCCCAGTAAACAAAAGTAAGAATAGATTGGATAAATTGGGTATAAGCAATTTCTGGAGGTAGTCAATCACAAAACTGTGGCTGGAACATACAACAGGAAGGCAGTCTACAGCAAACCCACACAGTCCCATGGCTTAAACAGAACTGAAACTCTGTGGGTAGATCTTAAACCTGCTGTGTGTGCAAAGCAACCTAAAATTATCACAGAACTTGAAATAATCTGCATGGAAGAGTAGTAGTAAATAAGTAAACATGCTCAAAGGCACTCACAATTATCACTTTTGTTTAAGCTGATTTAAAAAAGATATAACTGCGAAATTTTTTTTGATTAAGCCTCAGTTCGATCAAGAATGCAATTCTTGAAACAAATATAAACATGAACTACATCCTATTCTTTCGCTGTAGATTTAATTGTACTCATCCTAAATTATGGTCTGTTTTATCAGCAATTTTTATCACCTGCTAATGTAAAAACTTGTCTGCACTAAATTCATTAGCCCGGTAGCCTTATTTGAAAAGAGGGAATAGCTAGAAACAAATACTGTTACATTGAACTGGACAAACCAGAGAAGTTTTAGTTTGTAATTTTTTTAAGAAAATACATATATTCTGTCTACCATCACTTGAATTAAAATCAGATGTAAAATATTTGATTGATCCCAAAGGGAAAATATTTTGTTGCGGTATTTTATTTTTTTTGGTGCCCCTGACCTCTTTCTCAGACACACAACCCATGAGTCTCACAAAATGCAGTCTGTTTATGAGGTAGTCAATACTTCGTCCTCCCATGGTTGTGGAGGGATCCACCTAATTTTTCATCTGCTTCTTACATAACAGTATTGGCTGAATTGTATTAAAAGCACAGGAGAAATCGAAGAACATGACCCTGACCAAGCTATGTCCAGATGAGAGTGGGCTCATGGAAGGCTTTGGGAAGGTATCTTATGTGCCCGTTTCATCAGAGCTTTTGAAGATGTCTTCAAGTGTAGGTCCAAAAAATAGCGAAGTTCTTGTTATGTTGGAGACTCTCATGTCTTAACACTACCTTGAAACAACACATTAAGAAGGTCGAACTTCAACTAATTTTCTTTTAACAAGGCACACCAGGTTATTACCCCATCATGTGATGATTGCCTCCTGTTTACCACATGATTCTATGTGTTATTTCAAGTGTTAATTCCGTGGGGTTTTTTTGTTTGAATGTCTTCACTTTTATTTCACAATGAAGAAAAAAGCTGCATGAGTCGGTTTGTACAACCTTTTTTCTGGTACTGTGTTACATGTACACGAGAAATAACTGCTTTTCTATCAATTTGGAAAGTAACACGTTAATATGGATTTTTGTTGTATGTTTTGACCACACGTCCTGTTAAAGAAATATGTTTGTGGGAATGAGTGCCTAACTAAGTACTTTTTTCAAGGACTTATCAAGAAAACAAAGGCTTTAATCTGTTTGGTTATTACACTGTGTATTTCCAAAGCATATCATAAAACATGAAAATGAATATACAAACACCAAAGTCTCTAAACACAAAAATGAGAGAAAGAAGAAGAAAAAAGGAAAAATTTGAAGAAAAAAAAGTGCTTGGTTATGCTTTCTAGTCTCCTATACAGTCTGATCCACATGTAACTACCCACTGCAAAACCCCACTGCTCTGAAAAGTATTTGTAAACTGAATCCCTTTCAGACAAGTGGGGCAAAGATTTGCAGCTCTGCACAATAGATGAAATACTCAGTGGGGGATGGAGTTGAATGTTCCTTGAGTACCAGAAATAATTAATTAACAGGAGTACACAACATGCTTTTTCATCTTCCTTTTGCCAGAATATATGTGAGTTATTGTGCATATTGGAAATGATGCAAAGTGGAATCTGTCATGAAGGATAAATTCCTGGTGGTAATCATTCAACATTTCTCTTTTATACAGGATGGAAGTGTGTTTGTGACTTATTCATTTGTGAACAAGACATTTGAGCCTTTTCAAAGAATAAATAGATTTTTCAAAGTTTCTAATTTCAGGGTTTCAACATGTCTGTGAGAAGTTGACATCAGCATATCTTTTTGTTCTAATATCAGATTAACTGTGTTTGTATACACTTTACACTTATAATACACTGTGCTTTGTGTACTGTTTAACCCTTTCAAGTCTCCTGTCATCCTATTGAAACAAATAAGTGCACAGTGCATATGAGAAACCAGAATCGTGGTATTGTATCTTAAACAGCCTAAATCACAAAAACAAGCTGAATTCGAGACGCAGATTACAAAGAAAGAATATTCCTCATTTTCTTTGTAAAGCTAGTTTTATTCATTTTATATTACAAGGAGTTATAATTTCCATGGCATTAAATACTGTTATTTGTCAAAGCCAATCATGGCTTTTATTACTTATTCATAAAGCGAACAACATCACCATCATTGGGCACCTTCTCTCAGAGATGCCACAACAAGTTCATTGTAATGTTGTGTAACTATTTGTTTTCCTTTCAGTTTTTTGTTTTGTAAGGCCATTGAAAGTAGTGTAGTTTAGGCTTTAAAAATAATTTGCTTCGATTCAAGAAAATGTCAGTGCTCGGATTCAAACATATGCTCTCGTAATTTCTTCTGCTTACAAATCTCTGTTTTGTTTCTGCCGAAGACTCAAAACATGAATGAATATCTTTCACCGGATATATAATACTTTGAAAGTATGGCATCTGTGTCATAGAAAAAGAGGAAAAACAAAAGTCTCAGTCTCAGTTTTCCCTCAACCTAACTGTAGTGGCTGGCCAAAAAGTGGCTTGGCTCTGTCATGGCGAAAGCCAGGCTGACTCATTGACTCAAGGACAGATACAACTCAGGGAGATTTGAGTAAAGACTTTAGTAAAGGTTTAGTAAAATGTTTGTGCATCGATGAGCCAATGAGTGGATCCAAGTGAACAAGTAACTCTGAGAGGAGAGGGGGATGGTTAGCATGAGTCGGAGAAAGGGTAATTTGTCCAAGAGAAGAGGAGTGTTTTTCCTTACTGAGTCCAAGAGGGTTTCCAGAGTGGAGGGGAGGGTGCAGGCTGTGATGAAGAATAGTGGTTGCTCCTGCAGATCCTTCTGAAGGCATCTTAATGAGTGCAGATGGAAAACAGGTACGAATGCAGGGGCTGAACCAGACTCAGCCCTGGGCTTCCTGGGAAATCTGCTCAACCCCATTTAAGGCCCAGAAATCAAAGAAACACCACAGCCAAGCATAATCATGACAGGCCCAACTACAAACATCTCTAACTTGATCAGATATTGTCTTACAAAATCTCTTATCAGTCCAAATGGCTATTTAAGAGGAACTTAAGAGGCCATGACATTTTATTGCAAGCAGTGAAAGTAACCGTACATTTAGAATTTTTATCAATAGAAATGAACATGTCATTATAAACAAAAAAAGAAAGAAAGACAATTCCAACTGGGGTTGAGAACTTTACCAGGAACAAAATATTTCATTACCATCCATATACATGCAATAACTGACACAGGCGATTTGGAAAAGCTGATTCAGTTATAATGGAATCAAGATTAGAAGAGAATATTAGCTTAAACATATTTAACAACCTTTAGGAAAAGACTCGGAAATATTCATTTGAAAAAGATCTTGTTATCAGATGAGTAAAACTCATCTAATTTGCAAAATCCCCCTGGGACAACAACTGCAGTATGTGTATTCGAATCCAATAAATTGCCAGTCGTCCTTTTAAAATCCACACTCCTCATACCCTGCAGCTGAATCTGTCTGCTATTGGAAATTTTTAATAATGACCCACTGAGAACCAAAGTTTATACTGAAAGAGATAATAATGTATGGAACGTTTTTGGACAGTTTTTTAAGTGAGGGGACCAGACAAGGATGGACTCCAGCTGTACCTGAAAGACATGTCAGAAAAAGTTGGCAAAGTATGGGAAATGTAAAAAGTAGCAGTACCAATATTTACTTTGACATGTACTTTCTTGCAGACAGTGGCGACACAAGATATTCCGTGTCTGGACTCATCAGCTTAATGCAATTTGTTAATGCACACCCACTCCTATCCAGTAACACATCCAGAAATAGATAGGATATAGCTTTTGATAAAGTAATGATACTAATATCACTACAATAATAATAATTATTATTATTTTAGATTATTGTAATCATGATTTGGTGCTGAAGCAGTTTTCAACAGAGGATAAATCTTTGAAAAGCAAAAATTTGGTGGAGGATATCTGGGATGATCCATCATACACTGAAATTGTACTGTGGTGAGTCAAATCAATACTCCAGATCTTTTTAGGAAGAAATGGATGCTGTGTGCTCTTGACTAAAGACGAAAAAGATCATCCAGACTGTTATCGTCAGTCTGAGGTGGTATGGGCATTATATCAGTGTTCTTGGCAAAGTTAGTTCACACATACATAAAAAACCATTGAGATCTCACTGGGGCATTCATACATTTTTCAACAAAAGCTAATTGTAAACATATTACAAAAGCAAAAACATGACAACAATGACCCCCTTTTATGGCACACTGTATTTTTTTGCACTCACTGTTTCAGTTGCTCCTTTCTCACTTACTATTACTTCTTAGTCAAGGTTAGACAAAATCTCCTGGCTTGGTTTAGGTACTAAAATGTCTTAGATTTAGCACTCAAAACAATTTCATGATTAAGACTTGCACAAAATAATCTTATGTTGCACCACACCATTTTGGAGACAGCTTTCATGGTGCACTAACAGGAGATATTAAACACACTTGCTCACAGGGTCGCTCGAGGTTGCATACATTATTATAGGCTTTAATATAGTTATTAGAGACTGCAGGGTCTGCTGACACATATGGCCCATGGGGTTGCTTTTGCAGGACATTCTGTTATTTGATCAATTCTTATCTTTTTCTATTTAATTTTGTTTTTGGTGTCACTTGTTTGGTTGGTTGTACTGAACAATATACATTGGCAGCTTTTATTCACAGTCAGGCCAGTTACATCAAGGACTTTGACTTTCGTACATGTGGCGTAATCTCTACCAGATTATACATCATAAATTCTCATTTTGTGATTAACTTGAACTATATCAATTTTCTATTGCTTTTTTTCTGAAAGTATTATTACTATGGAAAAAAAACCTAGGACAACTCATAATTAATTTGTTGGATTTATTATCCTCATTACATACAACCATCATTAATTAATGGGGATGGAAAATAAGCATGCTGTCACCACCTTGATAAGAGTTAACTACCACATCAAAGAATATTAAGACAAGAATTCAGCAAAAATGTGACTGAGAATTTCTCTACTGACATGCGTCAAAGCCTTCATGTGACCTTTTATGAATTGAAGTTACAGGTGGTATAGCACTAGTATGTCTGAGTGATCTAAAACACTTTATTATAAAGACATCTCAAGTCAGTATTTTCATGAATGTCTGAATCAATTGGTTCTGAATCAATTGATTTTCATGCATCACCTCCTCTGCTGTAAATCATTGTATCATTATGACCAGAGAGACCACTGACGAGCTATCAAATCACTCATCCCACACCAACCAGCAGGTGACTGAGTGCAAATGGCTTCAAATAGGGCTTTGTAAAATGTCAGTTTCCATGCATGAATGACCAATCTCCACAGCCGTAACCCCAACAACCCTGCAAGATGTGCCAGACGGTAGTGAAAGGGTCAAGCTGCTGGAGAAGAATTTCAATTAGTTGTGTGCGATACCATATATTTTCTTTCCAATTTAATACCAAGTCAAGCCTGGCCTGGTCTACATGACAGAGATATTGAAACAAATACAAAAGAAAAAGGAAATTTTAGAGTCATTTTAAATAACTCATTTTAAATCATGCTAGTGAAATACATAACAAAAAGAATCAATTAAACAAAATACATAAAAATGTCCATAACTGTTCGGAAATAGTCTGCCAGCCATAAGTGAAAACTATTGGCTTACATTACCATACATTAGTTAAAATGTTTATTATAGATTATAAATAAACATACATAAACATTTAAAACAATAAAACTGAGAATTCTTTAATTGAATTGATTGGAGCTGAGATACAACTCCCACTTCAGACAGAACTCAAATGTGGATGGCCTGATCTCTATATGGGTATCTATTGTGCCATGTTTTCAGCTTATTTGCTTGCTTACTTTATTTATTGTACTCGTATGTTTGCTATTGTAAATCAAAAATACCATATGTATGTAAATGTGGGGATCATTTGAACATCAACACACTAACTGAAGCCTACACACAGGTGAGCTCCTCTCCCAACATTCTCATTGTGTTCCTAACCATTGTCACTGCCCAGAAACACAGTGATCAAAGTGTTTCCTCACTTTTGTACACACATGCATGACCACATGCATGTTTATCTATTTGGGTCACAGGCTGCAGGTTTTATCAGGCAACAAACAACAGCTTATTAGGGGGCAGGGATAGTGGATATGTGACATCCACTTGAGCGATTCCCATTTGACTGTTGCCGGAGACTGCCCCCCCCCCTTTTAAAAATTAAAAAAATATAGAATCTGTTTCTTTAACGCCACCAAAACCACTTGATTAGATTTACAACATTACAAACATGATAAAGATAATTAACTGAAATACCCTTTTAGGGTTGGTGAAATAATGATAGAAAAAAAATAAAAAAACACAATTTGACATTATATATTGCAAGAATGTACATTCTTCACAAACTATATGTTTCTGTTCATCGGGTATTATTTAGACTAGCTCCTGGCATACTGTCTTTTCTTTCTCCGCTATGACATATAGCCTGTTGATACACATTAAACACAAAAAACTGTGTTCAGATAAAAGAAAATTAAAATGTTGGTATAAATCCAAGAGCAGAAATTAAAGTATCAAAAATATTCAAAATATAATGTATTCATTTACACACTACTATTGAACGGACACCTAAAATATTAATTAGAAAAAGACCTGTTTTGAAACTACAATGTCATGTGCCACAGTTAGGTTTCACTAACCATAACTTAGTTTGAAGGTTTGTAATGGCTTGATTAAAGTGATTTCCCACAAAAGTCAAGTGGACTGAACAGACACGAAACAACACAAAACTCGGGAGCATGACGCTAGTGTGTTGATGATTAGATAGCATCAACACATTGAGAGAGCTAAACAGAACAGCTAAGGAGGGCCAACAAGCAAAGTTGTTCAAGGGGATGACACACTCTAGAGAGCAGCCCACAGGCCGAGCTAGATAGAGAAGGTCACCTGCCCAGTATTAGCAGACTGGGCACAGAGATGCCCTCTAAATCTGCAGCATCAGGTGACTTCTGAATTGGCAGGTTCTGAGGCAGGTTCTGGTTCAGTCTTTTCTGATGTAGGCTCTGAATACCCCCCTCAACAACTGGTGGAGAGGCCTAATCAACCACCTCGGGGACTGGAGATCAACCAAGAGCTGTTGTCAGAGCAAACGGGATAATAGTTGGCTCAAGACATAGAAAAAAAACAACAACAATAAAAATCATTAAAATGCTGCCTGAACATATCTTGATAAGGACAAACAATGCATAGATGAAGGTACTAAAAGGAGAACTCAGAGTAAATGAAGCGTTGTTACAACTCAGGAATTGCAACCTGATATTAACATGTCAATCACCCACTGGCTGGCATTATATCACTTCCATGGTTATACCTGCAGTGTGAGTGCAACCAGAAACAAGCAATGGAAATGTTGGCTTTCAGGGAGCTCCAAAGTTTCCATCTACCCTCAGCAAGGCCCTATAACAGTTTGGTCTGAAAGTGTACAATGTTGGCTAAGCAAGAAATTGGCATGTGGACAGTCCGAGCATCAGTGGACTGCATTGAACAAACTGAAGGTTTGTTGAGCGTCCCAGGAAAAGATTCATACCCCCTTAATAGCTGAGTTTCAAGAAGGTTGGTCAGGCCAGGTTTTTCTATAAGACTGTATGACTGGTTGTTTGCTGACTCGAATGAAAAGTCCTGAAGCATTTTACAACACGGTATGAGCGAATATTTAACAATACATGAGCAAAACTTTTTGGAGAGGATCTGTGGGATGTGGTCCTATGCTTAGATAGGGGGACATATACTGGTCTTCTTCTTTTGTCAGATTTGAGTTTAAACATGAACCACTACTCTATCTCTCTCTCGCATACACATCTTTGCATACGAACAGGAAACAAGTTGTCAATGAAACAATTGCAAACTTTCCTATAAAAACAACCATATGGGTGAAGAAGGGGGCTCAGGTGAAGTCCACAAAAAAGGCTAAAAATAGTTTTGGAAAAACACTGGGCAAAGTCTAAACATAAACATAGCATTTTCCACCTGATCACTGATTTAAGGTATTTAACGTCTGACAGTAGGTAAAACAGAAGTTGTCGGTAAAAATAAATCTTAGACGTTCTGGACATGGACATAAAAAGTAAACCACGGGATTGCTTCAATAGTGCTGGGTAGAAAAGGAAAGTTAAAAGTCAAACTTTATATGAGACGAGCATCCAATTAATCAGACTCACTTCTCGAGTTTCACACCAGACTCAAAAATAACCATCATATTGCTGGGGGCTGACTTATTAGACTATCAGCTGTTATTTTGGAAAAAAATTTCTGAAAGTGCAGGTGACGGATTAGAGTGATCAAATTCAACAGCATTAGATTTATCCTCTGTGCCAAACTAAAACATTATCTCATTCTAAATAAATGAAAGCATAGTTCTCACAGTAAGAAAACAAAGAATGCTATTTACATTGCTTTACAGTCACATAAATTTTGTTTGGCGAGGCTGGTGTGTGCTTATGTAATAAATATCTTTCAAGACATTTCTGCATGCTGTTATACATCTAAGTCACTTCATCTTCTTCTGTGCCATTCTATCTAAATGTTTCCCAAATTTATTCCACTTATTCTCAGACCTTCAAATATATGCATGCTCATTCTCATGCTGTTTAATTGAGAATGTTTTCAAGAATGCAATTAAATCTGCATTGCAAAGCAACACTGAGTGCTGAAGTACTCTGCCTCTGGTGAAATACAACATGGGGATGGTATTTCATTTAGCTGCTTCTCTTTGTTATGGTGGTGTTGTGTTTCACAGCTGGGTGTCATTGATTTGTATGGCAAGAGATAGAGTAAGTCTCCTAATTCTCCTGTTATCAGCATTTCTCGGTCACTCAATCAGGCCTTATCGTAGTGCACTGCTTGCAGTATAATGACAGTAATAAATACATTTTGAAAAAAGAAATGAAAACACCTCCTTCAAAATTCATTTTTAAGTTTCAAGGGCGAAATAGACTTTGCCTTAATACAATTAATGTTGCCATGCTCAAAATATAATTTGAATGTGAAAACAATCAATCTGTAGCAAATAAAACTAAAATCTGATCATTGTTCACATTGCAGAGTAACAGTTGAAAAAAGGTATACTGAAGGAAATATTCCTGAATATATTTTCAGAGGTCTCATTTCCCCACAAAATGAGGAACCAGAGGCCATGTTCAATTCATGAAGAGAATTTGCACACCTGAACAGACATTCTGACCCATTCTCACACATATTTTGGAAACTGCTGACACTGATGGTGAGTTGCTTAACTACAGTCACATTTAGTTCCAGAGACTCAAAATATCTTTAATTTTCAATGTCCTTCACATGTTGCTTATTCGTCACAAAGTCATAATGCACTGGTGTTACTGTTGCTTTTAAATCAAGTTAGGAGCACCAACACAAAAAAGGTAAACTGCATAAATAACTGATGTAAAACTTTCTTTTTTTTCCCATTTTAACTGCATTATCTATAAATATATGCTATAGTAAGTAACAGACAGTTTTCAGAAAATGCCAAACTTCTAACCTAGTTTTAAAGAAAAATGTAACAAAGTAGTTCCGTATATGAAGAAAAGTCATCAGGTTATACTGTCGCCATTGTTCTTCACATCCTACAAATCATGGCAACTTCAAATGAGGCTCGTAAGACTCATTATCCAAGTGAAGCAGTCAGATTAGGGCTTTCATCTTATCAGATTTTTCACACCATGATTACCATGGCCAAAGGAATTCAAAACAACAACAGTATTTCTATACAGTATCTACTGAAAAAAATAATAATCAATTAATTCAATCTTTAACTTAAAATATTTTCTCTTAATTTTACATGGGTTTGAAGAAGTGGGATTTTTGGTAGGCTACACGGTGGTGTGGTGGTTAGCACAGCGAGAGAGTTCCAGGTTCAACTCTCGGTTTGCATGTTCTCCCCGTGTATGAGTGGGTTCTCTCCGGGTACTCTGGCTTCCTCCCACGTCCAAAAACATGCATGTTAGGTTAATAAATGTCTCTAAAATTGTCCTTAGGAGTGAGTGTGTGTGTGGTTGTTTGTCTCGTTTGTCTCTGTGTGGCCCTGTGATGGACTGGCGACCTGTCCAGGGTGTGCACCGCCTCTCGCCCGATGACCGCTGGAATAGGCTCCAGCTCCCCTGAGACCCGACCGACGGATTAAGCTGGTATAGAAAATGGATGGATGGTTTTTGATAATAAAACTTCACAATAGTGTACAAAAACAATAAAAGTTGGTATTTCACGGGGAAAGAAAAGACAAACAAATTAACAAGATCAACCGGGCTTAATCATCAATACGATGTGAAATGAAACAATATCATTTGTGTGCAGCTTCATTGACATCCAATGAACAAAAGTAAAATCATTACCAGATATGAGATACATAAAATAAATGGCCTAATCAATCAGTTAGATATTACATTCGGTGGTTGAGACATTTGTCTCATCAGTTCAAATATAAACCAGCTGAGAAATGTTTATAACGTTGAAGTGTAGCAGAGACAAGTGTGGAAGAAATCTTCCGAGATTGGATGGATTAGGGTGTCACTTTTGTATCCTGGCAACAACTAGCAATACCATGGGTGAAGTCTCTGATTTGACATGGGGGACAGCCAAAAGTTCAATAACTGTGGTGCAGAGACGCTCACCTCAGTGACATGTCCACTATTACACTTTGTTGTTAACAAGCACTGGAATCCTCCTCCTTCACTGTTACCTTTCTGTCTGCAGTCTCTGTCTGCCCGTTTAGTCTTACAGCTGAGTAGAGAACTGCTGTTCAACCAATACTGTGGAGCCATTCTAGAACTAATATCATGTCATTCAATGTTATGGTTATCGCCACGACTAGCATAACAGTTGATTCAGACTGTGACTGGATTCACATTGCAACATCTCTGCAAAATTGTTCTGTACAGTCAAGGTCATATGCTGTTTTGGATGCTGAATTTCAACCTTAGTGGCAAATAAATAACAAACCCTGTCACTCAATCCAAGTCTTTCTTCCAAATCAAGTTTTATCATGGAACTGAAATCATAGCCTTATTTAACATTCTAGCTTGATAAAATTCAATCTATTTCTACATAATCAAGGTGAAATGTTTTTATTTATTTCTTCTTCCCCTTAACTCTCTTCTTCTCTTGAAAAAGCAAGATATCAGAACAATGTGAAGTTCAATAAAAGAGAGAAAAACAAAAGAAAAACCACTCCATATATCTGTCGAGCTGAGTGTGTTTTCTCACTACTAATAAGCTTCTGGACAGAAACATGCTCCAAAACATGTTGAGTTTTCAAAGTTAAGTGGTCGGTTGCCATTTAATATTTACCAGATCTGAATAATACACCGGCAAGGCTGAGCAAAGCTGTTGACAGCAACTGCTGCATGCGAAGTACTCCATCTCCAAAATAAATTCTCCACATCTGAACCCTGTTAGGGAACATGAACAAATGGGAACAACTCACATACAAAAACATGAATAATGGAATTTTCTTTTTTTGGGTTGTTTAATAAATGTCAGACTGGAGTGTCGTTATTCAACGTAATTAATCATACATATCAGGGCACCATTTAGAATTAGTAATATGTTTGTAATGCCACTGGCCTGCTGTATGGTCAGACATTACAAGCTTGTACTTTGCACCCTAATATTGGTCAAATCTAGACATTTTTTTAAACTTTAGCTGGTAAACTTTATTTAGATTTGTCTCAAGAAACCACAAGGCCAAACTGAATTGTAGTGAAGTGTGGAAAAAAGGTGATGATGGATAAGATGTTTCCATATGTGGGGTATATGAAGCCATTGATCCTCAAATAACAATTTTTTTCAAAGACTAAGACATGTAATTGCTTGTAAAATAAATCTACCAGGATCAAAATCGGTATCATGGTAAATCCTGTTATTTCTATAAAATGTATGGGGATTAAATCTAACACAGTCTTTAAATATTAAACTATGCTTTGTGATGTGACTAACACAAAAATGCAAGAACTTCTTAACCATTAAGTGCATGAAAAAGAAGAATCTACTGTGCAGCTTTTACTGATCCATGATATCCAAATGCAAGCTTTCATTTCTGAAACATGTGTACATTTTTAATTAAAGTCATTCATACCAAAACAGCGACAAAAATGAAAACCCTCTTACTTTTTCTTTCTTTTTACTTAATTATGTGGTATTCACAATGAAAAAGAATTAACTGTTAAAGCTCATAAGCAAAGTCTTTTTTTTCATCCTGCTTCATGCTGGAATCAATCACTGGGATCAATGTTTGTACATTTGAGGAGTTAAACTGTGTTCAGAACAACAAGCATGTCCTTACATCTAAAACACTTAAACCATATAGACCTTGCTTTTCCTCCTTTACCAGGTTGCTTCAAAGAGTAAAGGAAAAACTCTTGATCCATATTCTTGTGGTCAAGTTTTTTTTTCACTAAGTCAGACCATTTCTCCTTCTTCTTCTGCAATTGTGATGTTATTCTCTTAATTTTTATGGTAACATTTTACTACAAAGCTTGTATTATCCACTTTGAATCAAGATGACATACTCCTAATACTACATACTCCACTGGTAATGACATGGTAATAGAAAGTGTTGTTTTACTGCATATAGTGTGAAACTTAACCTCAGTGGCAGCTGGTGATGTAGCCAGTTATCAACACCTTACAGCTTGTAATAAATCTATTTTGAATTTTAATGGGCTATATTAAACTAACCTACATCAACTGAAGTCAACACATTGATGGAGCCCTTGGCTCATGCGTCATACATTTTATAATTTCCTCGCCAGGAGAGGAGAAAGCCATTTTCATCCAGCTTATGATTAGTAGCTGCTGAATTAATTGTATTCATTTTTTGAGAGAAGAGATTGCTGTGCTTAACAGCTGCTTGCTCAAGACAATGTTGTGTACATGAAATTAAATTACAGTAACTTATCACCATTTATTTCATACTCAAACTGTGCATGTATGCAGATTTATTCTTGTTCTCTTTGACAGGCCACTTTCTATCACTTTGGAAATCACTTGAGGTGGATCATTCTCAAGACTGACCAAATTAGTTTTATAGGATTTTTAAAATCCCATAGTAAAATCTAAGCTCTTTTTAACATATTCAACTCCTGGAAAAATGGCCTTGTCTCACACCCAAAAAATCCTGTGATCATTCCAAATAGAGGAAGGAGAGTAGTAAAGTGATTAGAAGGCAAAATGGAACGAAAGGGAATTGCAGTTAGCCAAATATGGACTTTGAACTGTTGTGAACCTTTCTTTTTTGTTGAACAATTAATCAGAATGGGGGAGGACTTAAGCAGCTCTTAAAAACTATGGACCGTTGGCATGAAACCCACCTGCTGTAAATGGTTTTCAGTCTGGCAGTGAGACAATTAATGATGCCCATCTAATGACTATTTGCTAAGTGCAGCCCTGAGCAGAAGGGGAAAAATCATGATATTAATGAAAATCATCTAATTGAATCATTCATTGTACAATTATCTGTAAATTTGTTTAAACTGAGTGCTAGTTGAACCATATTTTAACTGTGAGAGCACAAATCCACAGTGTAGGTAGTGGTCAGCTGGAATAAAAGCACCATCAGTGTCAAAGATATTGTGCAGTGGCATTTACATGCATGCTTTTGTTTATTCATTTTCCAAGTGTCCATTGTACCTCTAAGTTGCCTGCCACAATCAAAGCCTGATTGGCAATGTTTTATGAGACTGATGGATATGTCACATCGGACACAGTTTTAAATAATTTGGCATAGGATGATCGGTCTGCGTGTCATACGTTGTAGAGACAATAACTTTAAATGTTCTGCATTTGTCTTCTATAAATAAGTATAATTCATTTTCAGGCATATCAGGGATGTGGGTTCTTGCTTGTCTTGGACAGTTATTAATGGTGCCTCTACAATTAATACATTTATATGCACAGTCAAGCTATAACCATATGTCATTTAATAAAACGATTTACCTTGTTACAATATGCAAGCAGGCGGAGAAATTGACTAAAACATGTCAGACTCCTCTACGTCTCAGACCAAAACAAAAGATAATCAATTTCCCTGGCAGCAGATTGGTTCCAAATCAAGTGATAAATCTGACAGTTTAACATCCTCTGTACAAATTGTATGTTGTTTAGGCTTTACTTTTTATTAGAGGTGCATGCTATCTGTTGTGATTATTGTCTGTTGCTACCAGCTTCTTTTGTGTATTGGCGTCTTCTGTCTGGAAACTGTTGAGCAGGGCTATCACTTTTTCATCTAAGTTTTAACATCCATTCAAACATGGGCAAAACTTGGAATGACAGTAAGCCATGAAAACAAAGGCTGTATATATCACAAGTTTAGGTGGAGCAGGAAGTTGAGAACCCAAATGCAGAATTACCAGGAAGGAGTTGAGGTCAGGCAGTAAACATAAACTAAACAGAACTGAGCAGGAACAAACAGAGTAACTACTGGGCAAGAAGGAAAGCATGAGGCAGAGGACTACAATAGTGACAGAAACTAACAATATACATATATCGGTCTGGCACTGACAATGGAAAACCTGGAGCATTTATGGACGACTCCATCAGTCAATATGTGCATAAAAGAGCTCTAATTAAGAGGACAATCTATTTCTGCTTATTATTAAAGTCAATTAAACACTATTTGTTGGGAAAAAAACAAACAAAATATAATAATCAAACCAAAAAATAAAATAATCATGGAAGTTCTTGTGGTAATCATTTCAATCATCCATACTTTTGTTCGTTGTCCAAAGCAGTTCTGCACAGGGTGTAGCTTTTGTTTTGCAGATTTGTGGCATGTCTCCTTGTAGAGGATGAAAGAGAACAGTGGTGGATGCAACAAAAAATATATCTTCATTTTTCCTGCTCATGAAAAAAAGTAGACAAGCAAGCACAAATTTAGGAGGTACAATCGTATTTATCTGTGACAAGTGGGACATGGTTGTATGAGCTCTTTCTCAACAGGCTCTGAAGAGTTGAAAGCTGAATAGAGAGAGGTAAAGACACAAAAAGTGTTAGGAAGGAGAGACCACATGGATATGATGCAGTGAGCAGTGTGCAAATTAGTCTGGGGGTAGGGAGGGGTTCAGTGATACAAGTCAGGCACTGAGTTCTTTGTCATCCACTTGCTCACATGGCCTGTAGGAAAATAGGGTGACTAGTCAAAATTTGCAGCTTGTGCCAACCCCCTCTGTCCTACTTGTTTGTCCCATATCTGCTGACGCAGTCCTCTCTCCAACTACTATTTTTTCCCCATCTGAGGGCATTTATTATTCAAACCATTGCTTTTGAATTCTCCATCTTTCGTGCTTTGAATGAAGATTAGCAATGCAGTACTTACTATGTTTTCAAAGAAATATCCAAATCATCTTATTTTCATAACCAAAAATGGGAACCAAGGTGGATTTAATTCTCCTTCCAATTGGCAGGACAGTATTTTAATTAAGTGTTTGTTACATGGCTTACACTCTCACTTGCAGTCTCACTCCTTCAAGCTCTGGATGGGTTGAGTGTATGTTATCCTATCTAGGAGTGCAAGAGGCTATTCCAGAGAGGAAAAGCCACTGCAAAGCCAGCTGGATATATGATGTACCATGGAAACCCTTAACCCTGAAATGTTAATTCTGTCATGTAAACGTCTCGTTATATTATGTGCTGGACCTGTATCAGCTAGTTAAACTTAATACAATCTATTTTGCCTGACTGATGAAGAAAGAAATTCATACATTATAACTGTCTATATTCATGTTGCTTGGATTTCTTTTATTTTTATATTTACAACATTGTATGTCCTTGTCAGCCTTCCATTTCCTTCACCTCATGGAGTCATCCGTGATACTTAACTGAATATTAAAACGTGATGGGCTTTCTGAAGTGATTCTCACAAGTTCATTAAAAATCTTATCTGAAGATGTTTTAAAGTGATGTGATTAGGTTTCTGGAAGGCCTCAGAGTTTGTTTGAAGCATCCCACTGGTTGATATCTCATCCTCTTAATAATTAATTTATCTCCCATGGCACACAACATCAGATACTGTTCAGATATCCTAAGACACATTATGCAACAATTACACTGAGCATTGCACTACTTGAGGATCAATTATTAACTAGACAAACACTCAATATATTCAGATCTTGCAAAGGAAATTAAGTCCATTTATTTAATTTAACATGGCCTCACAAGGTAATGTTATGTGTACATAAGGATCAAACATTTTAATCCTTTTACAGTCACTATTCAGCATACAGCCTTGTCAGGCTTAAAATCTCTTTACTGTTACATACACTATAACTGGACTGAATTCATTACCCTGAGGTCGGGTCATGGTTAATTTAAATTGTCCTTAAATCTTGCTTGGCTGACTATACCAACCTTTGTAATTTCCTGCAGAGCAATTGCATTCTCTCAAAATCTTATCACGTACTACAACATCTCTGCCGCTCACAGTAAATTATTTCCGACTGTCACTGAGCCATTTCAGCATTTTACTTGACCCTGCAATGCACAGCACTCCTCAGTGCTCACTCACTCTTGTGTCAACTAAACTGCACAGTTGCTCTTGTTCTTTCAAAGCCTATTTCTTTTCCTTTTTTCCCAAGGCTATCCAAATCACCTGAAAGTAATCCTGCGATATGCACCTGCAGCCAGGATCAACAGCAAGTCTGCCACAGGGGAAATGTAAACAGCTAGAAAACGTTATGGCTATGTGCATTCCTGTTCTCTGGAAAGTCAATTAAGCAGCAAATGACCCCTAGAATCAACTGTAATAAGCCAAGCACCACAGAATTGCTTTTAATATATCAAAATGATGACAGTAATTGGATTGGACGGTTGATTGCATTTTCTCAAGCTATAAAATACTTGGGTAACAAAACAATGAAATTAAAAGTGACACTAATAAAATTGAGTGATAAAATTCAATATTTTCGGTCAAGTGATTCAGGTTGCTTTACTCTATCCCACTACTTAATACACAAATAAATCAATTGATAATTAATGCCTTATTGATGAGCTGCACTGTTCTTTGTAAGTAAACTGACAAATTTTAAACACATTATTCTTGATGGTGTTAATGTTACTTGATAAAAGGATTTATACTGATAACATACAATAATATATCCCTTAGAGCGGTATGCTAGCTTTAAACACATGATGATGTGATTAAGATGCAACTGCAGTAAAGTGCCAGTATGTACCCTGAAAAAATAAGTGCAATATAATCATTTCCGGAAAGGAAAGAGTACATTAAACAAAATAAGAAAAGAAAAAAAGAATACTGAAAGTAAAAAGACAACACTATATTTTCTTAGCCCATGCTGTCTTTGTTACAG
This sequence comes from Leuresthes tenuis, assembly GCF_036924035.1. Classification (NCBI taxonomy): domain Eukaryota; kingdom Metazoa; phylum Chordata; class Actinopteri; order Atheriniformes; family Atherinopsidae; genus Leuresthes; species Leuresthes tenuis. Next base: position 8,057,991 of record NW_027325365.1, on the reverse strand, counting down.
CTGCTTTATTACTTACAAGTTTCGTTCTGGTCATGAGCTAGTGATATTAGTATGCAAGACTGTCCTGCCATGAATAAATTGTTAAAAGTCAACTGATTCAGTTTGGCTGATTAAATTGCCTTTAATGGCTCATTTTATAAAAGTTTTTTAAGTTTTTTTTGGCGGATTGTTGCAAAGCCTCTGCTAGTACACACATTCCAGTTTTGTGTAGCGCTACCTGTAGTAAAGCTAATGTATTACCAGGAAAATATTTACAGTTTAAGCTTTAAACATCAACAGATTAGTGTGCTTTGCAACCAGGCATAAATGTCCCAGACAACAATTCCACCTAGCGATCCATCATAAGAATAGCCATGCAAATGAATAATTAGCATATCAGTACAGACTCACTCGAAAAATGCATTTCAACCTAAATTTATAGTAACTCAATATATGTTGTCAATAAATATATGGTTAAGTAAACACTCAGATTAACTAAATGTCTGGTAAACATGCCATTTTAAAGCATATATTTTCCAACTTGTGTTTGGCTGCAGCACTATGATCTATTGACAGACCTTTTACATGATTTAAAGCTGCTTATAAAATGTTCAGTTGTTGGCTAGCAATAGAAATAACTTGCTGTCTTCATTTAATTGCTTCATTATGAAATTTCTTATAGATAAATTATTTTTACAACTGCAATCCCATTGCATTTTACTTTTACCAACAAAATTTGATCATTTTACATTTGACTTGGCATTGTGTACTATAATTCAAATTAAATCTAATTTTAGAGGTATGCAATAAGTATGCACATTTATTTATAAAATATGATCACTGGACGGCTATAATTTACACTATGGTATCATTAAAACATCTCACTGAATATATTTGCTGCTTTGCTGAAACATTTTGTTTTAATCAAGACAGTGATGGTGTATTTCCAGCAGTGTTGAGCAGACTGAGCAGGTCAAGAGAAAAAGAAAAGAACAATACATACTCACAAGAGATGATGAGAAGATGAAGGAATTGATTGCTATTCTTGAGAAAATGGCAGTTAAGAAAAAATAAAAAAAAAACAACTTCCAGTTGCTCTATTTGCAGTTTTCTTTACTTATTTGTACATGTATTTATCAAAAGGATAATTTATATTGAAAATATCTATCAGATTAAAAACAACAAAAACTCTAAGTTGGCCTGATGACATAAATACAAGCGGGTAGTGGATCACGACAGTCTCGTCCTCTGGGGCAGTCTCTTTCTTAGATGGAAATGTATGTGGGCACAGTGTGACCACCAGCACCTCGGGAGCAGACACAGCAGCTGCTTGTGGCCTTCTCACTTGCTGCCTACTGGGATCTGACTGCCGCTGCTGTGACTGATTTGGATCATAGTTGTCATCCCTGACTCCACTGACAGATCCAGGAAATCACCACAATCAATTACTATATTATGCTGAACTGCACAATATGCTACAGCCTTTGGGACAAATGTGTATTTAACTCCCAGCGCCTTGAAATATTTGCACTTCATCTTGTTTTGATTGGGTAAGATGATTAAATCTGGTCTTTGCTTCTCTCACCAGTATTTCAATTTGATGTTTTGACAGCGAGAGCTCAGTAGTACCCGTCGACGAGTCATCGTCACGAAGGAGAATGTATCCTTGTGGTGGATAAACTTTCTGAACAAAGATGTGACTGTTGCTAGACATTTAGACATCAAAGAACTGCCCTTCATGGTTGCACACTGCCTTGAGCTGAATTTAAAAAAAAAAAAAAAGCTTTTTGGAGGTTTCATCATGTAAGCAGGCTTTATGCAGACTTGGCAGTCATCAATACATCCCACAACTTTGGCAAAGGCTGCTGAGCCTGTAAGCTGTAATGTGTTGCAAATCACTTCAAACTCTTAGTCTTGAGGGAGTAAAATGTTTTTTTTTTTTCTCATCAGCCCCAGGACGGACGTCTTGCAAATTATGTCATATCTAGCTGTCTTTGGGATAGTATGGCTTAGCACATGACACAACTCTGTAGGTCATGGTATTTGTGAGTCAAAACAGGAACACAAGGACCTCCAGCTCTAATCCCCAGCCAGAGCTCCCGTGGTCTCCATCTCTTACAGTGCCAAGCAGTTTGTTCACAATTGGTTTGCCAAGTCTGTAGTCAGCCCATAGGTCAGTAATCACACACAGACAAAACCCCCAAAACAAAACAAAAAAAAACAAATGTATTGTCTTATTTTCACCAAGTCTGACTCTTTAAAATACTTTCAACAATGATAGACAGTCCAACTGAAATTGTATGAATTTGAGCTTTTAAAAGCTGGACAAACACGTTCAGATAATGTTGTTTAAGATATTCTCAATCTGTGTGTCCATGCTCAACTAGACTCAAAGCAGCCTGAGAGCTCCACACATGCTCAGAAGTTCCATCTTTTTGAAGAAACAGTCTCTGATATCCTCCTGATTTTATGACTACTGTGTCATCTGACAAATTTTCCATTAAAGAAGCTTATTCAGATAATGTCAGTTAAATTGACATTTAAATCTCCTACACTGAAAGTCTAAAAAAACAGAATGTCTTGAATATTTTACCCACACAGTCCACAGAGCTGCTGTGTCAGACTTAATTCAATCCAGCTGTAACTGCAGCTTGAGTCAGCTGTGCATCTAACAGTACTGTGGGACGCTATGGAGGAAGCTATGGAGCCTGGCAAGTGCCACCAGAAAATAAATAAATAAATAAAAAAACTTAATGCTGGAAAACTAATAATGAAAAGAAGAGCTAAAATATAAATTGACTAAAATAATTAAATTAATAAATAAATATGACATTAGTTAAAAGCCAAAATAAGTAGATGGGTCTTGAGCCTGTTTTTAAAAGTATCACCAGTCTCTGTAGTCCTCAGGTCCTCCAGCAGGATGTTACACAGACGAGGGCCACAGTGCTGAAAAGATGTCTCACAGTAAGTTTGTGTTTTAGCTTTGGGGATTATTAAAAGGCCAGTGCTGGAGGATCTCAGGGTGCGTGAGGGTTCATATGAAAGCAATTCTGAAATATACGAAGGTCCAAGACTCTTCAGACATTTAAAAACCATTAAAAGGACCTTAAAATCTATCCTAAAACACACAGGGAGCCAATGCAGTCATTTTAAAAACGGTGTAATATGTACTCGATGTCTGGTCTTCATCAGCACATGTGCTGCTGAGTTCTGTAAAAGTTGTAAACCTAAGCTGTTTGTTTTTGGAAGGCCAAAAAGCAGGGCATTAAAGTAGTCAATACCACTGGAAATAAAAGCATGCATCAGTGACTCTGTGTTAGTACAAGAGATAAAGTGGCGGACTCTTGATATGTTCTTTAAGTGATATAATCCAGTTTTTGTGTTAATAAATCAAGTTTTGCTTTAAATCTGCATCTAGGTCGTCCCTCCAACACCACGCCTTGACAAATTCTTCAGGTAGGATATCCGAAGGAGACACCAGCAAATAGCTGGGAGTAAGAAACACAGCTGTATTTCCATTCTTGTCAAACCTGGAAAACATTATTCACTGGTGAGTCCAAGTGACTCATGTCCTGACATCTATTCATTCTATTTCTATGCTGTAGCAGTCAGAGGCAGACCTTGGAGTATTTCAAACATGGTGTCCCTTTGTCCTATAAAACCCTGTCTGCTGATCTCTTAGCCCCTCAACTATCTTTGTTTCATTTTGCTAAACAACATATGCATCACTACACTATACGCTTATTCATACACATGATTACTGATTTCACTGATTGTCACTTCTCATTGTGTTCTTGATACATACTGCATTGTATTTTTATATGTTGTAAAAAATTATACATGACTCTGTGTTAGTACAAGAGAAAACTATTTGCTTTCAACTTGCCTCTATTCTTTTGTCATAGCTTTTGAGCCAGGTAAGGACAGTCTCATTAATGACCATAGTTGGTCTGTGTGTGTACCTCCTGAAGTGTGTATTTTGCCCTCACTTAACATTTATAGGCTAAAGTTAATGTAATCATGTGGAAAAAGCCTCACCAGCTTGCTCAAACAAACTTAACATGCAATAGCTTACCTATGTGGCTTAAAAACACAGAGTGAAATGCTGAAAGCTACTCCAGGATTTGGTCCAACTTCTAACTATGATTCTTTCATTTCCAAGCCACTGCTCATTAAAACTATAACCTCCTAGCATGCTATCATCCCCCACTAACTGTACCATCAAAGGGCACACTTCCAAAAATACTGGCTGAACAATAGTTGGAATGAAAGGTTCATTAAGCGCCTCATCATAGTATGCATTAGACTTAGAACTGTTTATTTTATAGATGACATAGCTAAAAATAGCTGTCAAGTAGTCATGTAATATGAATGTCATTTAATCGTAACTTGCACTTTTCCTCTCAAAACTGTATGCAACTCTGAAGATTTCACCAAAATTGAATAAAGAAAATTGTGCACAACACAGATTTACAGCATGGTTATCATCTGTCATTCAGACAAAAAAAAAGAAGAAACAGTCATTTGGAAAACTATTTCCGCATGAAACATCAACTCCGATGAAGACTCTCATGCTTGATCCAAACACTTCCTTCATACAATCTAGTAAAATACTTGAGTGCTTTTTGAACGATGGAAAAAAAGGCTCATGCCAAGTTCAAATAAAATGCAATTATTGTCAAATTGTTAGCTTCTTAGATTGTTAGCAAATCTATCAAGTCCACAACCTAATTTTGAAATTTAGAAAAGAAAAAAAAGCATAAATTGAAGAGAGACTAAACACAATATGATATGATTGTGATTGTGTATCTGGTGTAAATGCAAACATCACATCAGATACTTTTAATTTAACATAAAGTGTCCAAGCATTTTTACCATAACAAAGACTAATTGTTGAGGTTTCAGAAATAGAAAACCTTTAAAAGCTAAGTTAAAAGTACTGCTGGCAATAAAAGAAATAGGAAATGGTACTAAAACATGCTGAGTTGTTTTACTGATTACAAAGGCTCCACCATTGATTTTTGGAGATAATTATCTTGAGTATGTGATCAAGGTCATTTCACTGGTTTATTGGAAGTGAGAAAATCTTCAGCTGAAAACTAGTCTGCTCCATTATCATTCCATGAGCTCATAATGATTGAATTATATTGTCTTCATCACCAAAGCATTTTCTTTTCCATTAAGATCTGTTTGATTAATTAATCATTCAAATTCAATTCCAATTGTGTACATTTATAAATGGCTCATGAGTAGTTAATAAATATTTATGTACTTATTTTCTGATTTTCCCAGTTAAAAAAAATATATAACTTGATGAGCTGAATAAGTTAAATCCCATACATATTTGTGTAAAAATATTATTTAATTAGATTTTATATATTTATATTATTATTCTAGGTTAATAATGTTTGGGTTTGTGCAGCAGATAATGCAAACCAATATGTGCATGAGACACATTTTCAAAGATTACTACAGAACAAAGGTTTGAGAGAATTGCAGGTTTACAAAAGTCATTTTAAATAACATAATATCCCATCTCTCACTGCTCACAGATATTTTGTTTTATATGAGAAAATATGGGGGAAGCATCAAGAAATCTCACATCAAAGCTACCTGAAAATCAGGCACCATTTGTTATCTTTTGGAAAAATTTGGATCCATTCTTTTGATGTACGTTTCAAAACCACTCACAGCCACAATGAGAGTCTTCTGGCTGTGTTCTCTGAATCTTTACAAAAGGTGGAAAATGGATCTAATTTAATGCACAAGTCAGAGAAATATTTTGTCCATGTAAATCACTTTGGCAACAGACACAAACCCAGAATAATTCAGAATTCTTTAACTGGTTTCGGGAGTTTCATCAACTCCTGAAACCTAAAATCTGTTCATTATAATTCTATACTAAAGATTTTCCATGAAAAAAGCTCATATACTTTAATGCCGCAGAAATATTTCTACACCTTTGCTAGCTTTAATATGCAAACATCTGTGGGTAAGAAAACTAGCCCTTCTTCCATCTGCACAGCGCCTAGCTGTGCTCTTCTTCAAATTAGCTTAACCATTCAAAAGTCTAATACGTGTTGCTAATCTGTTGTTAAGGTTAGACAAACCTTCTTCCAGTCCTTACAAATCCCACCCAGCAAGGTGACAGTAGTGTTCCTCTAAAGGGATATTTGTCTAGTTGTGGGAATCTAATATGCTGTAGGCAGTGGTAGAGGGACTTTCAGTTTGGAGTATAACAGAGGGAAGAAAGGAGCTAAGCTAACAGTAACACAAAATTGGACCAAAAGGGAAAAAATATTTAATGCTTAAAAACACTCAAACCTCCAAAATTGTTTAAAGTGAATGCTGGTGAATTTTACACCATGTCACTTTTGCAACAATAATAATAATAATGATAATAATAATAATAGTTAAAATACATAGTTAAACTGCCCTTTAATAACTAAAAAAATTATGTGACTACCTAACTTTCAGTCACAGTAACCTTTCACCAAATGAGTGATTCGACTGAAGACTCAACAACTGTGACAGCTACAGTACACTAATTAGTGAGACATGACTACATGACTAAAAAATAAAAAATTCCATCATGATGTTTAACAGGATACTGCATCAGAATCTAGTGCACATGTAATATCAATGTCATTACCAAAGAATACTGAGAGCAAATGCAAATGAGCCATCAGTTGTTTTCAATACATATTTGTTTAATTCATAAGTGCTGAATGAATAAGTAGTTTCACATGCGACATATCGCTTGAGGGCTAACATTCTTGTTACTGATTGATTCAAAGATTTTACAATGCAATAAAATCTATGTCAAAAACAAAAATAATAAAAAAAAGAAACTCACTAAAAGGAGGAAGCTCACCCAGAAGGCCTCCTCGTTATCCACTGATCTTTTTCCATTAACAAATGTCCTAATAATCTGGTAGAATTTGTAGCCCTAATACATTATTTAACATACGTCAATAGATTTCCTTTTACATCATCATCATCATCATGCAAATGGCAGCTGTGTCTCATCTTTCATGTGTTTTCTCTTTCAAGTGTCATTCTGAGTCTTTTACTTCCACCAAAGTTATAACAAGAACAGCCCAGAAAAAGGAGGACTGAGTCAGCAGCAAAACTAACAACCTCTCTGGACAAAATAGTTCAGAAGGAGAAGGCCAATTGCAAGAAAATGGTCTGAAAGCCCCAAACATGAGGATCCAAGGGAAGCTCACCCAAGAAGATGAGTAAGCTGAGTGTGTGTGCAGCACTCAGCTGTTCGCAGTTAGAGGTGGCAATTGGGTCAGATGTAAAAAAAATATGAAATAGGCTCACAAGGTCTGCAGCACTGCAATGGTCTGTATGTTGGTTGTATTTCTGTTAGATTATGGTGTGCAACTTTAAAATTTACACCATCAGTTTTTACATCTGATTGTTTTTCACCAGTTACTTTGGTTTGTTCATATCAAATTAAAATTATAGTACATTTGAGAAAAGAAAAGTAAATTTGAGAAAAGTACTATAAGTAAAAGTCTAAGCAGCCACTTAGACCAAAACAAATACACCCAGAACCGAAAATTAAACTGAAGATGTAGTCTTTAAGATAGTTTATTAACCTCTTTGTCTTGGACAATAAAGGGATAATAAAGCGGGAGTAATTTTAACTTAAGAATGTGGCTTATTTAGTGGAAAACAATGTTGGTACACTGCTTTAAAATAAACCTACTTGTATGAAAACACAAGTTTGTAAACCAACATGCACACTGAGCTCTCCTCGCTCCATTAAAAGAAAATGAGAGTTTATAAGAAGAGGCAGTGGCGTACACAGACTTTTTGAAGGGCACAAAGAAAAAGAAAAGGGCACATATAGCGCGACCTCACCACTGTAGAGAGCACTATAACATGCGTTTTGGCTTCCAAGGGGGCACCTTATCACGTGTTTTGGTTCCCAAGAGGGCACTTGGGGACAGTTTAGCACACGTTTTGGCTTCCAAGGGAGCACTTTAGCATGCGTTTTTCAACAATTGGGCCACAAGGAGGGGCACAATGAAGGTTCACGTCAAATCTAATCTGGTTTCTGTGGCACCATTGGCACTTGCGCCAAAAGTGATGCATTGTATGTAATGACTTGAGCCACTAGAGCTAAAACCAAGCCTGGGTAAGGTAGAGAAAGCTAAAGTAAATGGAAGTGTAAGAAATTCAATGGTAAAAAAATTCAGAAAGTGAAAAAATGTTTCTGAGGTGCCAGGTGAAATTCCATGTTTACATGAAGGATTAGATTCTAAAAAAGACAGAATATAAGACAACAAATATAAAGACAAATATTCACACAGATTGTTCACACAGTATTTGTGTGATTACTCTCACTTCCAGAACTTTAAACCAATGTTAGTTACATACCAAGTATGTCTTGAAGCAAGAAAACATTCACAAATAGTACAGAAAAGTTTAGATACGTTTTTAAAAATGAAATTTTGAGAGTTAAAAAAAAAGTGCTTTAACTAAGGTTTGAAAAATATGTTTAATATACACTGTAAAGATACAGCATTTCTAAAAATCTACTAAGGGTATCACTTTGGAAACGTGAAAGAGAAATATGTTGATGGCCACACAATATATGTGAGGACTGCCTGCCAGGATGCAATCAGAGTGATGGCAATATGATGTTTGTACCACATGATATAGTGTCAGCATAATCTGACAGACAGAGTAAAGACTGGACACCTAATCACATGGAATAGATAATCTGGCAGAAAACGATACAAACCACAGCGTATATCTATACACAAGGTGCTTCTCAAAGTCAAGTAAAGTCAAATTTATTTGTATAGCACATTTCATGTATAAAACAATTCAAAGTGCTTTACATAAAATAAAAACATTGCAGTGTGGAGTGGAAGAAGCATTAAGAATACATAAAGTAATATAAAAAGAAAGAAATAAAATAATTAATATGAAATTAAAATGATTAAAAACAAGCAACAGTCGAGCTAAATTAAAATATATCGTGCAGTCTGGACTCTGGACTGGACCAGTAAAGTCAAGCAGATCCTTAAAGGCTATCAGGTGCCAGGATGCAACATCATCGAATCTCACTGCAGACAGTGTCATGGATGCTTTAATGTGTTATTTGTGTTCTAAAACAATCACAATGCTTTGTGCGCATCCAAGATGCCACAGACGGAGGATGGCTTGATAATGCCACAATATTAATTTAAATGTAATTAGATTTGTTTTCACCATGACGTAGTTTGCATAAAGTTGTGAACATTACAATGTTTTACACGTTTAAAGGGACAGTAATGTCTAAACTGCCAATATTATTGGCTGTTAAGTAGACAGGTAACAGCTACGAGTTTTTAAACCACCAAGTGAATTCTTTTTTTTCAACATTTGCTGACTTGCTGATACTCTTCCATTATGTGTTTTTTTCAACACAAAGAAGGACTCTTTCCTACTGAGGAAGCATCATCTGCAAGAAACACTGAAAGTAAGAAATGACTGATTACAAGTGGTGTGCATGGCAAGAGCAGAGCAGTAAGGTAATCAACAAAACAGGATGAAGCAGGAACAGGAAAAAAAAAACAGGTTCTGAATCATTGTCAAGGCAAAAGGGAAAGTGAATGTAAAGCTGACCAATGGGCAAAAGAAGTTTGAAAATAACCTGACACCATGACACAATCATGCACTCTATGGTCAATGGAGAAATACTGATTAACCTAACATATATATCTTTGAATTGTGTGAGGAAACCTGAACATCCAAAGAAAACCCATATGGGCAAAGAAAGAACCAAGATGCAGGAAGTCCCTGGCAAAGGTTTGAACAGGGAATATCTTTGCTTTGAGTCTGTTGTGCTAATTACTGGGTACAACTAATTATTGATATGTTTCAACAGCAAAGAATGTCTCAAGTTAATAGTTTGAGGAGCCTTTTAAACTTTAGGCATTTAAATGATCAAGTAGGTCTCTAAAACCTGGAACACACACAAGCCACACACACTTGATGACATTAAATACTTGGCAGCCAGTAATTCTCCAGGGCTTGCAACACAATAGCTATATTTAGAAAAAAAAAATCAAACTGGGTGTGGAGAAACTGGGTGTGCACACTGATCTCCTGCAATTTTACAAGCACATGTAATTATTTGATTGAAGGGTGACTTCAGAGGCACCCGCAAGGCAAGAAAGGAATAGGAGTTCAAGAGACACGGATGGGTTTTATTAGGTTACATGAGGTTGTAATTTGTGCAAGACACTCCTAACAGACTTTTTAAAAAGTCTTCAGTTTAGATTTAGACCCCCAAAGTCTCTGAATGATGACTTATTTAAACATCCAGCACAAATGGGAAAAAAATTATTTTATTTAATTTTTATGGCCACTTGATGAATACACGCTTCACTTTCTATCAATTCTTGCTTTCTTCTTTGCTGCTACATGATTCACGTCATCAACATCCAGCTTTTTACTTTCCCTGTCTACTGTTTGATGCTGAGCAGGTCGTTGTTTCATCGGGTGTCTGACCTGGCAAATTAAAAACATTCTGTTGAAAACATGGAAAATCTCCAAAACTGTAAATTCAGTCATTATGTCACTGCCAGCATCTCCATTGATATAATGCAAATCATTTAGGAACATTGTTATACCATGATAAATAATGACATTTATAATGATAAAAGAAACAATAATCACTCAATCCTAATCTGTTGTTTATGGTTGAAAAGTTCGTTAGAAACAGTTTCCTTGTAAAGCATTTCTCAACCAAAAAAAAAAACACAGATCAAAATTCTACTTATTAAATCATTTGTAATTTAATCATCAAACTGTTGACACCAGAGTACTTGCAGATAGATAGATAGACAGACACTATGAAAAGCTGGATAATACACGACACACCCAGTGACAGCCAGATATTAATAATCAGTGTGCCTATCCAATATCGGTCATGACTTGTTGACGTGTACTGCTGAACTACTCAGCACATAATATGAAAAAGAGAGTTTATTCAAAGCTGCCCTGACATTATAGTGACTTCATCAATTCCCGTCAGTCTTAAATTATTCAGTGAACGAACCCTTTCGTATGATTAGAAGTAGAGGGTTTTAACTTTGCACGATTAACACGTGTTGATGTGCCTTGCTTTGTAGTGTTTGGCAGCTAGCTTCTCTCTCTCTGTGGGGATGCAAACATTCAGTTAATGTTGAACAAGACAGAAGAAAAGAGTGGGAGCTGTGAGACATTCAATTGCCTGGTAGCTAGGCAACCCTGGAGAGCTGCTCTGGAAGACCTTGAGATGTCTCCCATAATATCGAAAGCAAGTATTACAGCTTGGAAGATAGCTGGGACCACAAACTCTTTTTCAAGCCATCTACAAGTTTTGTGAAAAAAGGAAATCTTCTCTCAAAAAGATATGTTATTAAGACTATTCAGTAATACGATTATTTAATATACTCTCAAACAGTTACGATCCTGTAGGAAAATATACATTGAACAACCCCTCTTATGTCTCACCACTGTTTCATTATTCATAGCTGTTTGGCTTTACATGGACATCTGAAACCCTCTGCTCTGCTCTTGCAAAAACGTGTGGCTTTGTGGGACTCAGTGGCTGCCAGATAAAAGCAAAGCAAAGTGATTCACCTGTGGCAAGAGGAGCCCTTTGCTTTTAGGGGTTGCTCACCCACACACAATGTGGGTTCAAAGCACACTTACTGCTGAGAGTGATGCAGAAGTCCGGACACAGATACAGAGACAGGGACATAAGAGGAGAAGAAGAAGAAGAATGAAGAAGAGGTGTCAGAGGAGAAGAGAGAAAGAGAAGAAGGGAAACAGTGATGCAGGAAATGGAGATAGAATGGGGCAGAGAAAGTGCTCAGGATAGATATGGGGAGGAGTGTAGGGGGTTTAGGATCCGCTCAGGCAGCTATGAGAAAAACAGCAGTGTGAGCACTCAAGACGAATATTTTTCCAACATCATGGTTGGAGAGCCTCTGAGTGCCTCTGTTATTAGGTGTGTTTGTGTTGCTGAGTCCTCTCTTCGCTAAAGGAACCAAATGGCATGTAGTACCGCACATTTTCTTGAGGGATGTACAAACATGGGAAAAATTAAAATAAGTCCCCTTTTTTCATTCAAGACTAACCTGTCACAATGTGAAATTAAAGACTGATAAGAATAGTTTAACATGACTGCATAATTCTTGCTGGTTTAATCATATCACACATTCACACACACTTGTGCACACACACAGGGGAAAAACCCTATTTTTGTTTTCATTATTTAAGGGTTTTAAATAAAAGATTTTTAGAAAATCAAATACATGTAGGATTACAGTCAAGCAGTGATATGCTCAGCCTTTTGTACATTAATGGTACTGTCCCACATGTGTTTCACCACAGTCCTTCAGAAGCATTTATAATGCACTGCTGACATGTTGCAGCTCATGAAAGAGCTGGGAACTCTTGAGTGTCCAGTGTATTTTCAGTCTTGGTATGAAGTGTCATTTGGTGGCAATCTCAAAGGAATGCAATCACTCCAGGATTTTTGTAGAGTAAGCAACTGTGCACTCAAAACAGCCCATCCAGCTAACAAAGCAAAGCCTCATGCAAACAAGGTTCAAGCACTGTTTTCAGTCCTCACAGTGCTAAGTAAGGAAGAAGAGTTGAGCTGAGTAGGCCTTGTCCCAGCACTTGATGTGGACAAAGAGGCTGCTCACCTCAAAAGCCATACCAGAAAGAGGAAGCTGAGCAACCCTCCTGGAGACTTTAGTAAAGAAAAGAAAGACAGAATAGAACATGCTTGAGGTTTGTTTGTTTTGTTTTTTTTACTGATTTTGGAGGGTGTTGACCAACAGAGTGAAACTTCTCTAACTCACTAATCTACAAATTCCTGTGAAGAATCCCCAATAATGTTGCTATAGCTATTTTTGCTCAGAGTACCCATGGACTCAAAGACTAATCTAGTAAATTATCTTTTCTGGCATGTAATACATGGAAAAAAAATGGTGCATTTATGGTGAATTAATTACGGTCTACCAGCCAAATAACTGATCTACTATCATCAAAATATACATGAGTTATTTTTCACATCATAGAGTTTATATTTAGTTTTAGCTCAATTAATAATAAAGGTTTACTGTCTCCCAGTGAGAATTATCTATTATCTTTTCAGCATGCACCTGATGCTCTAACATACTTTCCAGGATGTCTTAATTATCAGCCATTTAACATTGCTTGATCCAGACAACAAAATCCCATTGATTCTTTAATCATACAAATTTGCTGTGACACAGTTAACAAGGTTTCCTAATCCTGACAACTGAATCACAGATAACAGGGAGGAATATAATGTATCACAGTTGCCTGATTTAAACCACCTTTAAATTATGTATTTAATGTTATACACAGTCCCAGGCTATAGGGTCAAAAGTTTATTAGCCTGACAGAATGGATTAAGTTACTTAAAACTTTTGGCTAAGTGAAGGCAACAAAGGAATTGTAGGACTGCAAAATTGCGCAACAGGAAGAGAATGAAATTAAGTTTTAATGAAATGTAAAATATTCACAATGTATGATTACACTGATTTGTTCATAAAAAGTAACAACCTCAGTTTGGTTGTTTGTATCAAAGCTCGCAAAGCTCTTCAGAACCCCAGTCAAGACCACACTGCGTAAAATATAACTACATTTTTGCTAATTATAAGATTTCTCAACAATCTACATTTGTGACAATGATGCAAGAAACTAGCAAGAGATACTAATTAAGAAGAACCCAACAGCAATCATTCCCATGAACCTTTCTCTGACTGATTTCATATCTTGAAATACATCAATATGGTCTACAGAGACTAAAAACTGCAAAGAGCTTGCAGATTAGGCAAACATCCTGTGAGAAAAAAAGACTGATTTAGAATGAAAACTAACACCTGACATTGCTGCACCTGCAGGAATGACAGCTGTATCGATTAAGCAAACACTATGTCTGCATGAACAGATAAAGCCATGCATCTCTGAAATTACGCCTCACCTAGAGCCCCAAAACAGATAACTATGCCTTATGAATACACATATCTAAAACAGGGACTTTATTACATTTGGACCCTGCACCATGTTGGATGTGTACAAGTACAGATTAAAGAAATGAGTGAAAAAAAATGCTCCAGAGTGTTTCGATCAAAAGATTAACTTAGCCATTATGCAGTGTTCCACAACACCTGTGACTGGTAATGTGGGGGATTGCATTATCTGTTTGTTGTTCCATGGTGCTGTTGGACAGAGTGAAGAAAAAACATACACCTGAGATGAGTTTATAAGACAACAAAAAAAAAAAGCAAATGAGCAAAAGTGATAGAAACTGGCAAATGGTACATTAATTGTCATTCTTATTATTTGAATACATTAAAAAAAAAGATTAATCACATGCCAATTGAGCACATGCTAATATTAATCAGACCTTCAGATACAAAAGATTTGAATCTTGGCACCACATCTGGAAGTAGTTCCAGATGTGGTGCCAATGATAAGAACCTCCTCAGGGAGTGACATATGGTACATGGTTTGCTTTTGTCTTTGCTGTTCAAGTGTTTGATTTCATCATGCCAAGATCTAAAGAGTTCTGCAAGGTTCTCAGTAAAGATGTTGCCAAAGAGTTTGTTTGGGGATAAAGTTCTGTAAATTATTCAAAGAATCCATCCCACTTTAAAGAAAGTGGTGTCAATTTGACACAACACCCTATTTTTCAGGACTGGGTAAATCAGCATACTAAGCCCAACAGCAGACTGTTAGATGAAAAGAATTGTCCAAATATGGCAAAATTTCATCACAATCTCTTGCAGCCGTTAATGCAAAAACACATGCATCAACATCAGAGATTTTGCAAATTTGACCTGTAGGGAAGGCATACCAGCACAAAGCTTTTAGTCTCCAAAATTAGAGTAGAATTATGGATGAATATATAGAAAAACATGAAATTGGAATAGAGTACTTTGTACTGACATGTGAAATATAGAGTTGTTTAGCCACAGTAATCGTAGACATGTTTGGCAAGAAAAGCCAACATTTTCTTCAAGCAAAAGTACTTCGCACCAGCTCTGAAGCATGAAGGTGGAGAGTTATGAAATGTTATCGTTTGGGGTTGTTGTTGGCTATCTGGGGAGTGAGTGGATCACAGTCACTGATTCTTTTATGAATTCTGCATCAAATCAAAAAGTGTTTCAAAGATAATGTGAGGCCAGCTCTCTGAAAATATGATAAATAATGATCATAAGCACAGCAGAAAATTCACAGAGGAAAGAAAGGCAAAGGAAGAAGAGATAGAGGTTTATGCAATGGTTGAGTCAAGGCCCAGATTTTATTGCCATTAGAAATATTGACGGATTTATTGAAGCAGTTATTTATGCTAACGATGGTAATAAAGCCTCTGAGGGGTGGTGTTTTGGTATTGCACTTTTACTTGCTGGCACTGTTTAAACAAGTATTAACCATTTGCTTCACTAAGTTGTCAACAAACTCAAAAATGACCATAAAAACGCACAGTTTTTCATATGAGTGGTTAATGTAATGAGGCTGGTCTTGTCTTACAGAAGCTACAAGGCTACTTCTAGGATAGTGTGACTCACTAGAACCTGACTGTTGGTTGAGCCTGCCAATTTTAGTGTTAAAAATCACTTCACTAAAGCAAACAAGAGTTCTAAACTTGTAAAATATCTGCTTCAAGAGCTCAAAATATCAACAAAATTTGGACCTTGCCAAAAGGCAGTCATACCTATTCGAAAATGGTTGTACAAATCTGAAAACATTGTGGACAGCTTAAGCTAGTCTCTCTTTGTGTCAAAAATCAGAAGATAAGACGCAGTTATTGCAAACAATATTCTAACAGAGATACAAGATCTAAAACCAACTGCCATTTTTCTTACGAAGAGATTTGGGGGAAATTGGTCAGGAAGGAAGAAGGAACCAGTTTTACCCAGTATCATAAATCAACCTGGCTCTGTATAAAACTAACAGTTGACAACCAATGGAATGCAAGTGCCTCTGGCAAATAGAACACTTACCAACTGTCATCCCAGTCAATCAGGGACTCAAAGTCCTGGTCAGTTTATAATTATTGGTTTTTATAAGACTCACAGAGCAAAACATAACTGATCATCAAAAATGATTAACTGACAAAATTCCCAACACACAAAATGAAAGTCAAACAATAACAACTATAATATACTCAAGGTGAGACAGTTGTTCTCCTTTACATGCAAAATTTCAATCCAATTTTATCTTACAGAAACATGTAGAATATAATTATCAAGATTTTTCCTGTAATGCAGTCGAGCACATTTTCCACAGAATCTGGCAGGTTTTGATGATGGCTTACAGTCACATTATGCATTTTGTCCTCAATGTCTTAAAAGATAATGTATATCTTGTGTCATTACTATATTCATGTACGTTCAGGCTCATCTCTCCAAGAGCTCTATGTTGTTTTAAAAACAGGAACAATGTTCCTGGTGTATGAACCTGGTAATTTTTTTATAAATGCTGCCCTACTGACTTCATGGCAAATTAACCCAGATCTAGATCCCTAATGGGCAGTTAATCATCATGACCATTGCACTGTTCCACTTTGTGTTTTCAATTTGGTAAGATTTAAGGAGGAGTCTGTGAAATTATTCATCTAAAATCAGGTCCCTTTGGAAAAGTATATGAGACTTGTGGAACTTGCCCTGATGTTCTTGTTTCTCAGAATATCAACATAAGATATTGCCAAGTGTTTTTAGAATCAACAACACATGTATGTATCAGGACATACTGCAATCCTACGATATTTAAAAGTGGTCATTAATCTGTTGTTTTGGCATAAAACTTCAAGGAGCCATTTCCAGTGTATTTGTGACCGGGGTCGATAAGTCACATTTAGATTTGAGACAGAACAATAAGGTTAAATTCCATATTCAGCCAATACTGTCACCTTGTCTGATTAAATAACTTTACATGACATCAGCTAGTGAGACGGTTAGGCTGGCGGTCCAGGATTTTCACAGGGCCTGGGAACATGTGATGATGTTGGTGAGTGTTGATGATGGTGACGATAGTGTCTGTGCCAGTGGCTGTATGTGTACTGTTGCCGTGTGATGAATATCCCTATCCCAGATGGCTGGCTCTCCATGAGACAGAGCACAAAACCTCTCAACCAGCGTGAGACTTCAGCAACCAGCCTCCGTCTTCCCATCAAGGTCACCGTCAGCAGAAAAAGAGACAGAACCAGGAGCGAGTTTAACATCTTCTCTGCTGACAGATGCTATGTAATTATTGCCTTGTGAAACAGATGCAGCACTTTTAAAGAGAAGCAGATTTGGGGTCTATCTTTAGCTTTCTCGAGAGTGCCCCAAATCCATAGTTGCTTATTTATTTCAATTCAAAGCCAAGTCCTTTAACTGCCTATTTTATAACTGTTGACCTTTCATTATTTTTTTATTTGTCTACTACTAAAGTATTTTTAAAGTGTGCCTATATAGATAGATTTTAATAACTTGCTTACATGTTAGCAAGGATCAATCTATGTCAATTTACTTCACACTGCATCCTCTTGCACACACTTGTCTAAAATGACCCAGTAGGCTTCTCAGATGCTGGTGCAGCCTGAGGTGTTGAGGGACATTCACTCATTAAACTTCCATTTCACACTGAGCATTTGTAGAGAGGTTTTCTCAGTCCACTGCAGCGTATGCTGTATCATGATGCAGAAGACATGTTCAAGTTTAATTCTATATATACAGCTGTACTTGTAGAACATAACATCTCTACAGTGTAATGACAGAATGAGACCGAATTAATGTTTTTGATCTGCATATTAAAGCTATTTTATCTCATACTATATTGTGACAAACAGTTACCGAAAATCTGTGATAAACAAATTAATTTGTTCCTAAAAACACAAAACACCTAAGATAACACCTAAGATAATAAGAGAGTTGAGATGAAGAAGAGTTTAAAGTCAGGTTGATAGTGTGGGTGTTGGAATGCTCAAGGATAAAGTAAAGATAATGGAAGTTACTGACGTTATACTCAGTTGACTGATTTGGTCATGTTGTCCAGGAACTGAGTTTCCACTGCAGTGAGTGTTTTACTGTTACAATTATTTCATCTGAGAAATATAGCCTAAACGGTAAAACATGGTTGTTGCCAGTGATGAACATGTAAAAAAAAAAGACTTCTTTGTGTTTCTCACCCCACTGATATCTGGTGTGGAATTGTCAATAGTATATATCCAGCAACAAACGTAAGTTCCCATGTGTGTAAGTTTTCGCAATAGATAAAGCAGTCTACATCTGCAATGTGGTAAAAATATTTAGTATATTTCATACACATTAAAATTTCATACATTAAAACTAACTGAGGTCTGTTTACCTATGGGTTAGGGTGGTGCTGGCATTTTATACATTTGCTGTTGTAAACAAAGTTCTTTCATGTGAACTATGATTATTTATGGAAGCAGGAGTGTGAGGAAAAAGAAGATGGGGGCAAAGTTCATCCTTCTCAAGGACCTTGTCATTCAGTGTAGCAAAAATAGACAACACTTGAAGAACCACAGCACAGTAAGAGAAGGTTGATGCTAACACAGAGAGCTGCGTCTCGTCCAGAACACTGCAGGCAGAGTTTTTAATAACACCAAGAAGTTTGAGCACATGACACCATTTCTTAAATCACTGCTTTGGGTTACTTTCTTCTTTCAAAGTAGAGAGAAACTTTTGGTTCTTGTCTTTAAAACACTAAAAAGTGTTGGGTCTAACTACATCATAATTCTACTTGCACTTCACAAAGCATTCAGACCCCCCAGGTCTTATGGGGCATGTTTCTGGGTTTTCCCAGGATCAAAGTTTTTAACTGTTAAGGTCTGAAAGCTGGAGATCTGTTAAAACTATCCACTCATGGAAATCAGGGCTTAAAGTGTACCTGATCGTGTTACTTTTCAATAACTTTAGATATACCAATTATCTAATCCTGGCCTTGTGGACTTGTGTCTGTGCTTGTGCTGTTGGATGCTGATATTTAATATGATTGAACGCTACATTCTGTTACAGAGGCTTCAACATGTTATTGGGATTAAAGGAACTGCATTGGGTTAGTTTAAGTCATATTTATGATCAATTGAAGAATCTTCCTTACACACCACAATAAGTCATGGAGTTCTACAGGGTTCTGTGCTTGGACTAATTCTTCTCACTCTATATATGCTTAAATTAATCTTATAAAACAGCATGGCATAAATTCCCATTGCTATGCTGATGATACACTGTACTTATCTGTGAAACCAGATGAAACCAATCAGACTGATAGATTTCAAATACTTTGTTCCTCATTTCATCCTGTATTTCCTTGCATCGCAGCATGATGTCTGGCTTTTGAGGATCATCATTCATCTACTCCACTTCGTCAGGCAGGTCCTATTTAAGTGATTTCTTGACTGAGAACAGGTGTGGCAATCCTCAGGCCTGGGTGTGGGTAGAGAAACTGAACTCAGCTTCCAAAGATGTGATACGCCACAGTTAATTTATGTTATAACGGGGGGAATCACTTTTTCATACAGGGCCATGTCGGTTTGGATTTTTTTTCACCTTATTAATCATTTCTCCACCTTCATTTAGAAAATGTATTTTGTGTTTACTTATGTTATCTTTGACAAATATTTAAATTTGTTGGATGATCTGAAACATTTCAGAGTGACAAACATACAAAAAAATTCTTTTTTTTTTTACATGAAATCTATTTTTTTTTTGCTCTTCTTTCATAGAAATGGCATTTCACTGTAAAAAAAATGCAAAAGCTGTCACAATAGAGGAGGTTGCTAACCAAACTCCACCAACTCCAGCTAAATTAATATATGGTCAGAATTTATGAGCAGAGCAGATATCAATACAGTACATAAATCCTGAATGAAGTTAAAGAAATTAAACATCTAAACGTGCAACACCAATCCTCAAAATAAAATCGACCAACGTTTATGGATTGCCTGGACACAACACCATCCATCTATTTTCTATTCCTGCTTAATCCATCGGTCGGGTCGTGAGGGGGCTGGAGCCTATCCCAGCGATCATCGGGTGAAAAGCGGGGTACACCCTGGACAGGTCGCCAATCAGTCACAGGGCCACACAGAGACAAACTGGACAAACAATCACACATGCTCACACTCACTCCTAAGGACAATTTAGAGTCACCAATTATCCTAACATGCATGTTTTTGGACAGTGGGAGGAAGCCAGAGTTCATCAATTCATTTGTTGTTGCTTTTTGTTTTTAAGATGTTCTATGCTTCTCTGAAACCATTTTTTAAATTCTAGATGCAGTATTTGAAACATTTCAAACAGTTCTTTGAGATGCACTATGCAAATAATCTTGGCTTGCAAAGGATAAATTGCTTCTGTTATTTTCATAGAATTTGTTCCAAAACACAACATCATCATATCCTTGACAGTAAGAAAAAAAAAAGTCAGTATTGCTAATACAACAAATCCTTGTGGACTTTCTGCTTTGCTAAAATTTGAAAGCTGATCTGATCAAAGTTTGAGTGACTTTTATCAAAGATTATTTTCACCTCATCTCTGGAATATGAATTACAATACAACATTTTTTATCCACACCTCAGCTCTTTATACTTTGCATCCATGAAGCCAGACATTTTTGTTGTCTTTTTAATATTGTCTTGAGCAATAGTTACTGAGGCTTACTATGTTTTTCTTCGTTTCTTTTGCCTATTTTCAGTACAGTACACCTGGCCGTTTTTAGACAAAATGTGTTTTTTGTAGTTTGTTAAGCCACTTAACACGGACTTATGAATCCTATGAATCATTCAAGCATAAGAAAGGCACTCAGCTTAAGGGAGGAATCAGTTAGCAAAGATTACAGCTTAGGAAAGAATACAGTTGTAATTGTTTCTTTAGGGACTTTGCTCGCAGCAGTCAATAATTTGCTCCACCTTCGTTGTAGTTGCATATAAAATAATAATAATTCTAATAGTATTTGTGCACCAAGGTGATATCCAGAGAGTTATTAGATGTGATTTGTCATTCTCGTCATGTTGTGCAGCGTGTCCTAAAGACATTTTAAAAAATTGGACAAGTGCAGGACAAAAGAAGTGGCAGGTGTTAAAAATAATGATAAACAGTATCTGAAGGTAACAACCTTAAGAGATGGGAAGTTAAACTCCAGCAAAGACCTGATACAGGACCTGAGAAAATGCATCTGGACCTTTAGTTGATCCATCTACTGTTTACTGAGGCCTCATCAGAAATGGTCTCCATAGAAGAGTAGCTGGCAAGAGGCAACTCTTTAAGAAAGAAAAAAGGCTGAGGTACGGCAAATGATATAAGAACTGCAGTGAAAATGTTGTCTCAGAGGGTTCAGGCTGTGTTGAAGGATAAAGAGTGGCTGTACCAAACATTGACTTTCTAACATTTTAGAAGTTATTGCCTTGTATACTGCATTTCTATTCATGTTTCTGTGTGAATAGTTTTATATTTGTGCTAGAACTGCTGCTTAAGATTTTTTTTCCATAAAGAAACACAAAAGCACATGACAACAATCAAATACAAGTATAACATTGTAGCCTACCTCAATAAATTAATAAGATACTCATTCAATCATTTAGCAAACTTTCCTAAGCACTCTTTAATGGCTCACAAAACATCACAGCCTCAATTAATATTTTGTGCTGTGACAGAAAAGTTAAACTTTTGCTCGTTGTCATGGTCCCCTATTCAATTATTTTTTTCATTGAATGTTAAACCAGTTATGAACGAAACGAGTAAGAAAATAGGCAAATTATATTATGAGTAATCCCGAAATTCTTCTGAGTATTTTCCTTTTATGTGAGAGGCTTTAATTTGGTCCATTTTATAAAGCGTCAGTGTGATATGGGAAGCTGATTTTGAGAACTCTGGCAAATTCCGTATGCAAGACCAAATCATGTACTGCAGTGCATTAAAGGTCAGTGAAATTAGGTTATTCAAAGGTGAACACAGAATCCCTTGAAAGGTTTTTCTTATAAAACAAAAAAAGGCTCTTTCATTATTTTTCTTAAAGATTTATGGTAGCTTGTACCAGTGACCCAAGAACCCCCTTGAGCGAGGAAACCATCCAATAAAATGCACTTATGATGCTGAAAACAGCAATGTCTTAAAACTCTATCTGAACTCAGTGAAACATCAAGATGATACAAATCTTTTAGAGGACATATTGTAATTGTGGAAGCTATCAAAGGACTGCTTCTTTCTGAGCTCCAAAGATGTGTGGCAACCTGACAAATTCAGCTATCTCTTCTATTTGCATCATAAAAGCTTCACCTAAACACTGCAGAATCTTTAACCAAACCATGATCCATATTAAAGTTATAGTGAATCAGTTGCTTCCTCTCAATATTCAAAGGCTGCCAGAATGAACTCAGTGTTGTCTCTCTCAGATATGAGAAATGAGTCACGCATGCCTTAACATTTTTTGACATTACTGTTACACTTTATTTACCAACAAGTACTGTTGCAGCAGGACCTTTAATCATAGATAGAACCACATTAGGCTTACTCTGGCATCTTTACATTGGTTGCCTGTCAGTTTAATGATTGATTTTAGAATTTGATTGATCATTTTTAGTGCTTTTCTGGACTTTGCTCCCAGCTATATTTTGGACCTTTAACCATCTATGAACCATTGTTCAGTCTCAGAGCCCCTGGCTGGGTTCTATTGATGCTGGCTGTATAACACTCGCTCAAGCTTTGGTATCTTTCACATCATCCGTCAAGACACAGTTCTTTCATTTCAATTTCTTATTTTGACATACTACTTTTTCTTTGAACCATGTGTTTTTACTTGCCTGCTTGTTAAGTTCTGCCTGTAAGAAGCTTTCACACCTACATGACAGTTGTGGATAGATTTTCAGACAGAGTTTTCCAGGCAAATTAGCATAGGTGCAATGCTGAGTACTTAGGCAAGTACTAATAATTAATTTGTGTTTTAATTTTATATTGGGTTTTTAATTAACATAAAAAACAGCAAGCTGAAGCCTCATTTTGTTCCAAAAAATAATTAAATTTTAACATAAAATAATAGTTACTGCAGTTTAGATTAGAACTGCGTTTAAGAGCATTTTATTGACATTCAACAAATCAGCAGTGAATAAGTGTTACACCACTGCTTTGCTCACTGTCGACCCATTGCTTTTAGTGTGTAGGGAAAACTGAATCCTGCAACAGTTTCTTGCATTGTACTGAATGGAAGTCAAGGAATTACTGTTTTTTACATGTTGATTATTCAGAAAAAGAAACAGACTTTGATCTGAAGGCTAGTACAAAGGCAGACAAATGCAGATAAACTGGAGTTAATTTAAAGAAAACTTTATTCCTGATAGCCAGCATATTTAACATTAACTCTAGCCAAATACACCAAGCAAATGCAAAAATGCAGTACTCCATATATTTTTCGAGGATATGTGGGTTTATAACACATTATCAAGGTGTTTTTGCTTGTTTACTGGGGGAATAAATTCTGACTGGTGATTTCTCCCATTTTGCTTCTCTGAGTTGTAAAATAATCATGACTTTGTCCCAAACTGAACAGCGCACAATCCTCAAGTGAGAGGACAGGACAAATCCTTTGACCACGCTTAAAGATTTTATATCCCCGGGTTACAAAAGGACCACAAAATTAAATATCTTTGTCTGCACAACCATGGCTGACAGAACCCCAAAGGAACTATGTCAGAAGGCTTCTTGAAAATGGTCTAAGCAGAAAAATTCTTGTCATGCAGAAGTTGCTATTGTTAACATGCAGGTTTTATACTAACAAGTCCGAATGTTAAAGTTAACCAGATCCAAGTCTACTCACACAAGGCTAATGTAAGAAAATGCACTTTATGTCATATATACTGGGGTAACCAAGGAAAAAAACAAAAAGCTTATGATCAAACATATCATTGTTACAAAGTCAAAACATGATGATACTTGTTTGAGGCAAACCAGCCAATTAGAACCATGGATCTGTGTAATGATCATCACAATTTCCATTTTTAAAAAAAGCTAATGCTCATAAAAACAAAACACACAAACTGAAGAAGACAGAAAGTGAGAAGAACCACTATTCTGAGAGATGTTAGCACAGATTCAATACATTCGCTTTTTCGCATTGACTCTGGAATTCTCTTGGCATCGATACCACAGTGCATGGACATAATTTGCTTTCGTGTTTTCCAAAAAAAAAAAATATCGGAGGTCCATTGTTTGATTTGAGGTATTTTGTTATGCCGAAATTGACATAATATATGCTCAATTTAACATTGGTAAAAACAGATTATCTTTTTTAATTCTCAGTAGTTTTTATATAATGTCCATTTCTCTAATCAGCTTCAGAGGTCTAAAAAGATATCAAGAACCGTTTGGAAGAATCATTACCATTTACCCTTTCTCCATCTATTCCCAGACCAAGACTTGAGCTCTTTCAAACCAAGCTGACATTTTTCACAGGGCGAGACCTTTGATTTCTAATTGTGATATAGATCATAAATGGTGTGCAGTTTACCCGCGGGTGTGTTTTGTGAAGTTCTGTATCACTGAGGGTGTGAGATGATATTTCTTTTTCCTTCTGTAATGTCCATATGAGGGCTTTGGGGATTTTTGGTGATAGAAATCAGTGACATTTGGAGTCTTCATGATGACTATAAAGTGAGTTAGGATGAAATATGCAACAGGAAGACATGGATAAAGAACTCAGGAGCACAGTCACATGTGGCTCCAGGCTCCAACTCAGCCACTCTCTCTTAGATTTCATCAGATGGTGCAGCTCAATCATGCTTAACTCAAGGATAAATTGACTTCATGTCTGTGTTTCAGGCTTTAAGAGTTTAAGTTTTCATCCTCTTTGACTGGTGAGACATCCTACGTTGCCAAATTGATTTATGTGTCTCTTTCTTTGGTTCACACTTTGAAATTAATTTTATTAATCATATTAAGCAACAAGCAGTTTTAGATATGGTGCATTATTATACAAGGTGTGATTGCAGGTGTTTCTGAATTGCATTCTGACACGCCAAGATGTTAATGATATGTTAGTTAACTGAATTTGCATCTCCCTATTTACTAATTTTCTTGAAACTGTATTGGGGTTAAACGTTATAAAGTGTCTTAGCCAACTGAAAGTTTATTTGAAAACCATTGTATTAAAAGGATGTGTATATGAAAGGAGTCACTCTTAGTGACAAATCCTCTGAGAATTATTACCCATCTCTGCAGCTTCCCTCAACCATGTCAGGCCCTTTCAATGCATTGTATCTTTTCTAGCCCCAGTAAGCAGCTATTTTCAGTTAATAACCTATAAACTACATGCCACCTGCCTACCACAAACTGAAAATCAAAGAAACAAGCATCTTTATGTAGACAATGGAAGACATTAGATGATGGTTTTCTCTTACATTAGAATAATAACTAATCTGAGCTGGGACAAAATTCAACACACACATAGAAGTCCCTGTTTAAAGCTCTGTTTATCCTCTGTCCCAATTGAATTTTTTTGTTAGTTAATATAGTTAATAAGAGTAAATGCAATGCTTGAGCAAAATTTTGGTTCATTATATAAATCTACTTTGATGTGATCTAAAAAATTCAGGTCTAAAACTGAAATCTGCAGCATGGTGTTTCTGTATGATAATTATTAACTGAGTATTAGTGACAGGAACTCTCACTTATACCCTTAGAGCGTTCTGGTATTAGTATTCAGTGGCATTGTAATTAAAGATGAAGAGAAGAAGGATTCAGTCAGATGTTCCACTCGGCTGGGAAGCTGTGTAGAAAATCCAGAAATTAAAGTTAAAACCAAAAATGAAAAAAGAGAGAGAGTTGATGATAATAATTTTAACAAGACACAGAGACACAATCACTTTCTCTGGGCCTGAACACAGAAGATGGACAGAGCAAAAGTGGAAATCTATCTAAAATTTTAGACCACCAAGTTATCTTTGTCATAGAGGTGGGGGGGCATTTGGTTGTTATCAGCAATTTGTCCAAAAGCATATCTGTTGTTATGTGCCATCATGCATACAGTGTTTTTATATAGAGTTTAGTGGTTTTTGCTCTTATTTCTGTGTTCTGCAGGTACTTTTTTCTCTGTCCTCCTGCCCGAGTAATTTGGCACAGGTGTCTTCACTTTGCTCATCAGGAGCAGAGTATCAGAGCTGGGAGTGACCCTGCAACCAGCGCCAGCGGGCAACTTGGCAGTGTGTAGGTTGCGGCTGCATATGTGTTGGGTTATTATTGTAACAATAATAATTCCTCCCTCCCACCCATTTTAGAGATAGGAATGTTGTTGTGCAGCTGTGGGAGGATAGTACTTATGAGAATAGTCCCTCCTTTTGGAAGGAAATAAGGGAATTTCATTTGTTTGCTGTTCCTTAAGCTTTAATCTAAAGCTTAAACAACAACTTTGATTTAAGTTTGTAGATTTTTCTCTGAAGCAAGTTTACTTATTATTCTATTTACTAATCATTTTACATCCGTGTCTCCCTAATCAACTCCACATAGATCGTATACATACAGGCAATTAGTTTCAGATTTAAAAAAAGAGGGTCTGCCAAACATGTTTTAGTTAGACAAACAAGCATATCATTATCCAAAATCAGAAAGCTTTAACAGTGATGACGCTCTTGTATGATATATGTTAAGAATTCCAGAAACTCAGCATTATGTTTCTATAAACATTTTACATAGCATCCAAACTTCTATGGAGACTGGAAACAGATGTTTCCCACATGGCATGAAATGTGCTGCTTGCAGTGATAACCTCACAAATGCCAATCCTCATGATGAATGAGGTTATTTGTGTGAAATAATTACATCAATATAACAACAGCTTAATATAGATTGATATTAATGAGTGCAAAATACCACATTAAACTTGTCAAATTTGTGTCTTCTCTTCTCATAAATGATAAAATGTATTTAGAAGGCACCCATGGACTGACAAATAATAAGTTAACTGTGTTACCAGTCATGCAGAATGGGAAGAGCTCTGCTACAGCAATTGAGGTGACACAAAGATAAGATGTAGGGAACTCAGGGATGGTAAATTGCTGGTCTATAAGTGTCAGCTGAAGCCGGTCCTGTCCTCATTAAGGTCTCATGTTGTGTGTTTTCACTTCAGTAAAAGTGAAAGTGAAAACACACAACACAAATACTTTGCTGATTACAGTGAATTAGATTGCACCCATGCTTCTTGTTTGTCATGTCAGCTGACTGTCATCACCTTTCATTAGAATTCTTCCACATGGTTTCACGGCTACTCACTACTCTCACCTGATTTTCTACCCCTGTGGGCAACAGATGGAGGAGACACGTTTTTTTCATGCTGCCTGTTACAGTAACCTAATAAGAAATCTATGAAAGCTCAGAACAACTGCTTGAACATTTCTGATAAATCTTGTTATTGTTTTGGTTGAGTTTATTGCACAAACTGATATTTGTTCAATTTTCATTAAACCATTTACACATAAACAGACGTTTTTTTTACTGTAGGTAGTTGTTCCAAAGAGGAATTTTATAACTCTATAAAATGTTTATGAACAATGAGCACGATCATTTTGCTTGCATGTGGGTCATCATGAAATATTTTGTCTGAGTGAGTCTTGAGGAACACAAACTTTGGTCATCTAACAGTTAGTTCAAGTTCACAAGAAAATTAAATTTCAATGAGGCAAATAAACAAACAAATTTTATTGTTACATAACATGTAAAAATGGTCGCAGAGCATGTAAAGCATTTCCTTCTGGAAATTTCTTGCACACGTCTGCTGGTAGTTCCATCCGCCAACTTTTGTGTGATCAAGCTTTTATAGGTTCATCAGAGTCCTTTGTGCTATTTCAGCTCTTTCTGAAAGGTTTCATCATATGCCATTTCCATTTCCCTGAGGGAACCTTCCAAAGGGATTAATGACAAGAATCTATCCAGCTGATTTGTACTTTTGTATATATGCCTTGGACTGTTGTACTGTTAAAAGAGCCAAGGCTTTTGCATCAAACCTACTTTTCTGACTTTGCACAACATAGTTGCCTCTGAAATGCCTTGGGAATCTTCCATTTCATTACACCTCCAACACATTCAATGCCTACAGTACCAGAGGCAGCAAACTAACCCAAAAGCATAAACTCCACCATGTCTTCTGATGAGTTATTGTCCTTGTGGACTTCATTTTTTTGCCTTTAAACAAACTGATGGCTGCATTCCCTAAGAGCACTACTCTTGTTTCTTGTGAACTACAGCATACACCCAAAACACTCCTTAGTATTTCCTTGTTTTCTCTCCCTTATGCTTCCAGTATGCCTAGACTCATATTACTTCTCCAGTCCATGTCTCCTTGTCTCCTTCCTCATCTGTACCACTGTCTGTGATCGATCTGAAGGAAAAAAAATAAAAGCATTTTGAAGGATGTCTCAATTCCTAAAATGTACCTGTAGAAGAGAGAGATTTGAATTGAAAGTGGACGCTTACTGGATAAGTCTTTTTGGCATCTGTTACATCTAAATGGGGTTGACATATTAATCTCACATTCTAAATTGCATTCAAAGTAAATATATATGTAATCATGAAAAACACAGCGATAGGCAGTGAGAAAATGATGGACAGATGATGCAACTGTGCTGCACATCATATTTAATTGACATTGTTTTAGAATGATGCGGAAAGGAATGTCTCATTTTGTTAAATAGCTGTTTCCTCAGTTCCTCTCTCCCTGTATACATCTCTGGTGGAGAGACTGATAAATCACAAGAGGAGAAGAGAGGAACTAAGAGCAAAGAAATTGGAAAATTAAGTAAGGGGCCTCTCCAATTCTGTATTTTTTTGTATCTGCATGGGTGTGGTCTCATCCTGGCTTTCAGATCTTCTCTTCTTGCACACCTGACTGTAATCAGATCCCTGTGTGGTCGCCTGCCTATCATCAGCCACTTTGCATGCAGTATATCGACCCAGACTCTCCAACCAATATTCAACAAAATTGTTGTTTCAACCTCAATGGTAATTACCGTCTATGCCAGCTGAAATGTGGACTCATTGTCTGAAATCCTTTTTCCCCCTCCTCTGTTGCTTCGGGATCATCACCTGCCTGCTCCTCTCATCCTTAGAGAAATTCCTATTATTACCACTCCTTATTACCGTGTTCTGCATTATGGTCTAACATATTATCTGTAACATCTTGTCCTGTAAAAATTATCCCCAAAAGACTGTACCTTTCAGTATCAATTAAAGTTTTGTCAGATTTGCCTTGTCTCTTCTCCCGAGCCCATGGAGTTCTGCTTGGTTTAGCTTGATGCATATGAGCTGAAACAACCACTCTACACTATACAGGGTCAGCCTAAAAGTCTTCACATGAATTTTGGGCTTGTATTTCCACAATGCACCCCCAGCCCCACAGACGTCTGTCTTTAGTTTTATTTGTTTGTCCTACACTGCAAAAAAGCCCTGTCAAATTGAAGGCCGCATTTATTGATATAAGCATCTTTTTGCTTAAAAAAAGCAATATTTTTCTGACAGGACAGGAAGTGATTGTTACTTGATTCTCTTAAGATAACGAAGGAGTTACAAATGTGTTTGTAGACCAAAAGTCTACAAAAAAAAAAAGAATAAAGGGACAACATTGAAAGACACTAGTTAAGTCTTGGTTGGGCAAATTCTAGAAAGTCACATCTCTTGTGTCTATTTAATATGATTCAAAAGCGTTTAGTAAATATTAGTCATTTTTATTCCTTGAAAAAAGCCTTTAGAGTTTTCTTTAGGAAGCACCTGTTAATCCATTTACACTGGAAAGTTGTTCAACTTTAATTTTTATATAAAAAATATTGATATAAGATTATCACATTTTGGAACTTCAGGTTTTTGGAGTATAGATTCATCTTAGCAGTTTGCACTATGAAACATCTTGACAGATTATGAACTGTTGAAACTGATTAGTGATTACTTCATAGTCTTTGGAATTGTAGTGTTTGTGTGTTTTTATAACAGCTCAATGGTTTTATGTTTTTGTCATTGTGAAAATTAAACTTCAAACAATCGCTTCTCATGGAAAACAATCATTCAGGTTTTAATTATGGTCTTGTAACCACAGAAAACAATACAGGTGAGACCTAATTACTGCACTTCACTTTCATATGAAAGCCTTTTCGTTGTTATGGTTCAATAACTGGAAAACTAACAAAATCATACTGATTGTGACGTAGAGCAGTTTCTAAATGAAAGAATTTAATAAAAAAGGAGGGCAACAGCTGTGCAGGAAGATGCAAAATTCATCTGATCAGTAATAAGCTTTTTTTTGCTGTTGCTGGGAGCAGATATTTAGGAGTTAACTGATTTGGAATTTGGAGTTGACTGGTGTAGCTGAGAGTGTCAGAAAGAGTTGACTTTGTTGTGGTGTCTGTTTGATAGTGACATCCACCCCTGTGCACCTCAACAAATCCACGGCTTTTCTCTGAAACAAGCAGAGTATGAGAAGGTTGGCTGTTTGCCCCTAGCTGATAATGTGTCATCATGAGATTTTATGTGTGGCTCTGCACCTGGAATTGTGCAAGTGGATAAAGACAACAGCTGTTTATGGCACACTTCACTGTGTGCAGTGCCAACACAAAAAAAGCAAGAAAAAAAGGGAACTCATGTAGAAAAAATAGCATTAGTCATCACATACTAGTTTTCTGAGTATGCAGGAACTAATTTATCTTAAGTTCTTTGTGCAGAGTGAATAGCCTCTTAATAAGGCCATTTTTGTCTTTTGGGAATCCTTTGTTGCTGTATCATTATAGTCTATTGTATATTCACTTACAAAAGTCTAATCTTTGGTGTTCTATGGATGTTTTTATCTGACAGAATAAGATGTATGTATATTATAATAAATGATACATATATAAATAATTAAAGGTGACCTGAAATATGCTGCTGCCTCTCATCTAATTCATAACTTTTTTACAGATTTTAAACAATTTGTCATTTTCACAGCAGGGATGACATTTAGTAACAGGAGACACACTGGTGTCACTATTAACATTAAACATAGCAGCGTGCCATTGAGCAGCTCTGGTTCCAGTCTTGGTTACTCATCAGGTTTTTTCATAGAGGCACAAAAATGGCACAAAGCCATCATTAGTTTTATTAGTGCCATCTGTGCTTTTCCTGCTATAACAAATCAAAATGTAAGCTGTTCACAGAAGTTCAAGCAGGTGGTTCTTTCATTTATTAATTTAACTACTTTTTTATTTTTTTTCATTTTACTATTATTAGCTGACAAGCTCAAGAGCCAGAGTGGTAAATGCTTCAATACCTAGCTAATCACCAATACCCATACTCTTGACATTTCTCATTTTAAGTTTCTTAAACCTTTTCAGGGAGTCCACACATGGGTTCAGAAACTGGTTTGCTATCTTGCACCTTAACTGTTTGGTTTGGAGTGGAAAAGATCGTGGTTTCACATGAAATACAGATTTAGGAAATTATTCATGTTCTTTATAAAGTGTCACTGTGTGTTAACGTGAAAGAGGAAACCGAGCTGCTGGGCTGAGATGTGTTTATGTTACTCTTATCCATGGGAAATGTTAATCCCTGGTTCCAAGAAACATTTATGCACTGGCCTGACGCATTTATTGTAACAATGCATCGGACACTGATATTATTGAACCTATTCTAGAAAATTCCCTTACTTCAATCTAACCAGAATGGATGGAACACAAACTTTCTGGAGACACAGTGAAGAGTAATTCAGAGGGGGCTAGCATGGTTGGGTTCAGTGCCAGGACCAAAAAGTCCAACATGGCAGCTCCTATTTACAAACTGACTCTGCTGGGAGGCTTTTTCTGTCGGGCAGTGTTGCCATCATATGATGAGAACTGTGACCCATGAATAGTAAAATGTGTAAGCCATAACCATGTAGATATATTGTTACCTTCTAACCGTGTAATTTGTGACATCTAGACCTAACTGAATACTGGACATGGACATCAGAACGTATTGTGAAAATATAGAATCGTAAACTTGAGCTATATCTGGGTACAAAACAGAGGAAGAAAAACAAAATAATTTACCAATTTTTTATTGTGAAGCTGCAACATTTCGCTCTTTGGACCACTGTAGCTATGTCACATAAGGTCTGGTTACAATAAGAAGAAGATAAACAAGCATCAAATTCAGAACTCAGGTGCCAGGTTTGCAACAATGTAGAAAAAAATGATCTTGTTCTTCAACAAAACAAGTAAAATAAAATCTGAGTCATGAATTACTTTTCATATTTGTTGATTGCAATTATTGAAAGTTTTCAAAGGAAAGTAAAAGATTTTGCCTTTACCAACATCATCCTGTATAAGCTATGGATCACTGGATTAAGAGATATATTGCATCTATCATTTTGGCCTCTCTTTTTATAATACAAAAATAAATAGTTTTAAGAAATAGCATATTTGAAAGTACCAAGGTTGATGCAATAGAATGGTTCTAATTCTAAGCAATGCTGAGGGTTCAAGGTGATCAATCATGCTGTTTATCACACATGTCAAACATGATGAACTAGCTCCCTTTCCCTCCCTTTCAAAGCTTTTTCAGACAGATTTGACATTGTTTTTGTGTAGAAAAATCCAAAGATTGTATTTATTTCTATTCTTTATGCAAATGCATGTGTTTAATCGGTGGTCCTGAAGCTGCATTTGTTTGAAAAGCTGTTGAAAATATTTTCAAACGTTTGGATTTTCATCATAAATCAAGGCCAACAAATTTTCTCTTTTTTTCAAGCAATCTGAAAGGAGTAGAGGTTTCTTTTAATCGCTGCCTGTGTACGGTTTCCTTATTCTCATTCTGTGTATTGCCAAAAGCAGCATTGAAGGATTGTTGTTGCAAAAGTGACACAACTATTGGTTATAGAAATCCATCATTACTGTAAATAAGCATTCCACAACTGCATGAAGTAGTTTTAATCTTTATATAAGAAATCTGCTCCAAATCATTTTTTTATTCTCTGCTGTACTGCTTAATGACTATTCACCTTGTACCAACTGTTTAATTTTTTTCAAACAGAAAATAAGCTTTCTAGCACAGATAACCT
The DNA here is from genome assembly GCF_036924035.1 of Leuresthes tenuis. Lineage (NCBI taxonomy): Eukaryota > Metazoa > Chordata > Actinopteri > Atheriniformes > Atherinopsidae > Leuresthes > Leuresthes tenuis. The sequence goes on along the minus strand of NW_027325365.1, from coordinate 8,024,925 downwards.
GTTACTTCTAACAAATAATTAATTAATTGGTGCACTTGATCTACAACATTTAGGTTGGTGATGTGTGTCAAAGTAACATCCACATGAATACCATACAATTCTGCAGTTTCCTTATTAATTATGTGCAAATGCATTCTTTCCAGGAAATGTATGAAGCCTTTTGCATTTTCTTATGAATCTCAGTCATCATGAAAATATGCACAAATATAGAGTCAGTCAGAGCCTCCATGTGAGGCATAGTTTCATAGTTGGTGAATGTGTGTCAATAAGAAGAGTATGTACCTGGGTGTTTAGTTTCCATCAATGCTGATCAGAACAGGAGTTCTTACCTGTGAGTCCTGTAGAGATATTTGATGCAGGACCAAATGGTGATTAATCACTTTGACTTTGAACTCGTTGCTGGTCAGTTTACAATAACATTGTAGCTGGTTATTTTTTGTGCTTTTCCTGATGTCAGTGCTGATAGACTACTCCTAAAACAGTAAAACAGTCTGTTTAAAAAAATAAAACGGTACGGGTGCATTGACACTGGCCAAGAAGATACTTTAAAGAGTAACTTTTTATTGGTAACCTGTATCTGTGCTTGGATTTTAACATTATTTTGAGTCTTTCCAACAACAAGTCTCAATAATAGCTAAACATGGAACTATAAAACATAAATGTAACACTTTTTTTTCAAATTTACATAACAAATAGATATTATGAATGATAAAATAAATCTAGTTCCACTGCAACTAAACTCAAAATACACATACTTGCACCCCCTGAACCATAAAAAAGCAAAGAGAAAAAAAAATGCTATTACTGAGGACTATACACACTGGCATGTCTTTGAAAATGCAGTCAATATGCCTTTCATTCGCGCTTACATTACTAACCTGAGGAAATGCTGCTAACATCAGCAGTGGTGTCTTTAGCTGTATTTAAACATTTGTTGCACATCGCTGCATTGGAATCTTTTCTAAAGAAAAACAGCCACACTTTTATCATTTGGCTTTAGGTATTTTTTTTAGGAAACTACATCTACATTGTTAATAGAGGTGTTGCATGCTTAAATGCCTTTATAACTTTTTCCTCAGAGCAGTAGAGCAAATCTTATAATCAACACCACAATTAGGGACCTACATGTACATACATACTTATTTGATTCTGTAGATATTAATAGTTTATAACTTGTGTCATGTTACCAATGAATCTCAGTAACCTACCATAATTAAAAATGCATGTACAAATATCATTCACACTGATTAAAGGATTTCTTAAGCAAATAAAATGTTTTTGACCGTTTAATGTGGCCAAGGTTACTGCTTAAGAGAGAGGATAAAAGCTTTATCTGAATTCTTGTATTTCTTTAACCCTACTTAAAATAGTTGGATACCAGATCACACACAACCAATGTCTGTCCTGCAGGGAGTAAGAGGGTGCAAGGTCAGTCAACAAAGTAAACACCCCTAGTTCTCTCTTCAATGGCTGTTAGACCCTTTAGCATGAGGAGACTCCCTTTGGATGTGTCCTTCTGTCCAAGACTCAGTGCCCTCTGGCCTTCATTTTAAAGAGAGACATGACCTTACACTATGATCTGAACATCATGGCACTGAGCTTCACTCATATGTATTATTCATCGTGATGATGAAGCAGAGCAAATCCTTCCTCACAGTGCAAGCCATACAGCGAGAACAAGTGAAGCAAAAATGTAGTTTTTGTGTGTGTAATCACACTGTAGGGGACTCTCTTCATACAATTACGGTACTATTGGTGACTCATCTCCCAGTTGGGGATAAACAGTTATCAAGAACCATTTCAGTCCAAGTTTTTTAGTTGAGGTTGCAGTTAACCATCTGATGCTTATTTATGGTAAGTCTTGAATCAAAGTAATCAGTGTACTTCTCAGTACAGACATTGGTTTAGTTGTGTGTGTTGATGTTCTCTTCTTTTAGGGACCAGTTGAGTTTCAGGTGCATTGTGAAGACAGTTTTGATAAGCATATACATTCTAATAAATCTATCCTCTAAAAATCTGTTTGTCAAACATCAAATTGTTTCAAAGTTTTGCAATGGTAATAGCTTGCTACGTCACAGAAGATTGCATGAGCCACGAGCCATGAGATATGAGAAATGGCATGAGAACAAAGTGTTAAACTTTGTAGTCGATTTTTAATACCTTTTGTAAGATGGACATTGTTTGGGTCACCACAGAGATTCCCACTGATAAGTGAGAATAGAAACTACTCTCCGGTGTGAACTACAAATTAAACTACAAAATCCAATCTTGGGATAGTTTAATTACTGTTTAAGAGTTACCAAAATGTAGTACTTTTGAGCTTGTTTGCTTGATTTGAGCTGAGAGTAATATCAGTGTTGCAAAAACTGTGAGAAAAAAGATTAAAAGCAAAAAGATAAAAGGTAAAAGTTTAATGATAAGACCAACCCAGTATCATTAATCAAATGAATCAATCATAGAAAAAATACACACTTAAACATGTATATGTAATTACCCAACACAGTGAACAAATGGTGTTAAAACAAGTTAACTTATTCAAATATGAATATGTAAATGTTTAACTGCCCATCACAACAATGAAAGACAATTGAGCAAAACGCCCATCACAGTAAACAAAAAACAGTGTGCTTAATTGTCTTTAAATGCAATATCAAAGTTTGTTCATGTGTAAAGTATTGGTTATTGTACAGTTTGAGCTATTTAAAAGCAGATGTTCTGAAGTAGATGAATGTGAACGTGTCCCATTACAAGCCCATCACATAGTCCAAAGGAAGATATGCTGTTGAATAAAATACAACGCAAATACCTTGGAGATTTCCATTCAGGATACCACTGTATAATGCTTTAGTTACTGCTTACGGTAGCTTAGAAAAACGAATTCATTGACTGGATATGAATTCAGTGGCTGTGTCATATCTTGATGCTCTCTTCATTAAGTCTGAGGACATCGGCAGACAAAATAAATTTTTTTTTGTACATTATCCAGGTACAGGTTAAATTAACTTATGGAGCTGCAGAGCTGCTCGATTCCTATGCACCCAGCCTTGCTTTTTAACTTACCGGTAAACCCTGCCTTTGACCGTGACACTGCATCATAGCACAGCTATCCCTGCCCTTCCCAAGTTATCAAGCCAAAAGCCCACGTCCCTCTCGTGAGAAAGCCCTGATCAAGCCCAGTTAAGCCCTGGAAGTGACAGCGGAGAAGCTGTTAGCCCTGGCACACGCTTGCCCGGTTTCAGCCTGATAGTGTATAGCAGTCCTTAATTAGTCACAACTTGCCAGCTGAAAGACTAGCAGATAATTAGTGGTGCTGTTTATTTTGCCTGATGGTCTAAATACAATACACAATACACAGGTTTGTATGGAGTGTACTCATGCTTGCTATCTGTCTGTATTGAAAAAATATTGGCTATTTTTATTTCATTTTCCCTATTTTGAGTTTGGTGAAAAAAGATAACTGTGAATTTAAAATGGAAAGAAAGGGGCATGCATCCCGGACAAAAAGATTTAATCTGAAGAGCTGACAGGCAAAGCAATCAAGAACCTGAATCATTCAAAATGATGGAAGGCTAATTTTCTTTTAACGTTTCAGTGAACAATCTTCCTGCTGTGTATTTTTATACCTTTAAGTGCGATTATGCAGGTATTACTACCCAACAGGGTGAACTCTTGGTCTGACCCTCTCATATTTGAACATGGTACTTGTCTGGATTAAACTCCTTTCCTCACTTAATGTTATTAACTATTTTAGTGGAGTACATTAACTGGACCCTTGCCAATGTAACAGGACCATTTTTGTTGGAGTTCTGTTCCGTATCTGTTCTTGGAATACTGTGGGACTTCATAGGTGAGTAACACAATGATTTGTATTTGCGACTGGTTTGACATGAGTGCTTATTGTGTCTACAGTTATGATTACATCCTGAAATTACGTACATCATTCGAATCTCAAGATATTTAGCTTTCCAACATGTGTGGTACATAGAAAGGGGAGCTGAGGAAAACCCCAGTTTTGTTGTGAAATATGCAAAGTCCCGTCAGTAGGACATCGGAATGTTAAAAATCTTCCATGGGCCATGGTAGCAGTGGACATAAGGGCATACATTATATACTTTTTTGATTTATATCAAATCAGTAGATAGTAATCACAACTCAAAAGTTCATGAATAGATGTTGTAAACTATTGATGGAGAAACTTTTGCTGTTGTGATAAAATTAGCTGTCTTTATGTCAGATCTTCATCATTGTGAATATGTTGTTAGTGCAGATTGGTCAAATTCGAGCTAACAGTGTCCTAAATCACAATTACTTAATCCATAACAGTGAGTTTGTTTTATGGGTGTTGCTCATGAAAGCAATTGCAGCTGGGTAGTATTCCAGGTGTGTAAAAGGTGGTTGGACACCATGTAAGTACTGAAAGTAGTCAATAACAAGTCAAAGACTAAGTTTTATCTGAATCTGCTGCAGGGATCAGTAGTTTTGTTTTTCTCCACATGAAAGTCATCTTAAATCCAGCTGGCTCCTGAGCAACTTCTATTCTTACTGTCATATGCAGGGCACAAAAACTGATTTAGACTTTACACTGATTGTCTGTTTTGTTCACTATCACTCCTCGATCTGAGCTACTCCAGCTTGTTGTTTTTACGTCCACTCAAGGTCTGGGCTCCAGTATAAAAAAAGAAATTGATTAAACAATAGATATTTCCATGTATTCAGTCATATCTTCACTTTACACAATGTGTACTATCTATATTTTACACACATAGCTCATCAATTAAGTTAAAAATTGAATAAAAGTGGTATAAAGGCATAGTGTTGTTTATTGCATGTGTGATAAATTAACACTGTTATGACAGCATCGTAGACAGTGGCTTTGCTTTTCGTTCAACGTTCAGTATCGTCATGGCTTTGGGGTTGAAGCTGTTCATTTTTAGTTCAAACAGGAGACAGGCAGGATGGAACAAGTCTTTTAGGAAAGTATCCTCCTTTCATGGTTGGTACCTGTTGGTTTATGATGTTCTGTGCAGTCTTCATATTTCTTTTCAGCTATTTCTTTATCTGCTGCAGAGCTGCTGACAAACCACAACATAATGCCATGTGTGAAGATACTCTCTGTGGAGCGGCCATAGAGGAATACTAGGAGTTGTTTTGACAGGTTCAATGTCTTGAGCATTCTTCGGAAGTACAGCCACTGTTGTGGCTTCTTGACAAGCGCTGAGATGTTTGTGATCTATGAAAGGTCCTCTGAAAGGTTTGTATCTGATTTGAAGCAGGACACATTCTCCACCCTCTCCCTATGGACAGGCTGATAGGCCCTGTAACTGATTAATTAAATCATTGTGAAGACTTCATAGTAGACAAGAATGACAAACTTTGATGAAGTGTGTAAAAGCTAATCAGTGAACGTTAAAAGAAAATAAAAAAAGAGAAAAAAAATAAAACTATTCAGTTCAGGGCCAGTGGCCACTTTTGATCAAGACAGATGACATTAGAATATCACATTTTCAAGGCTTTGGGTTTAAATAGCAAGTTAATATTTTTTACCGTCAAGACATCGGTCATGGATAACTGAGTTCAAAATATTTGCATTAAAATGTCAAATGTAGTTTATCTGTAGAGAAACTTGATGTGATCGAAGACATTTTACATCAGCTCGAACTAGAGTGCAACTACTAAACTGCTGGTTGATAGTTACTAGTCGTAGAAGTGATTGTAGAGAAAAACTGGGAACTGACCATGAGATGATCCTCATTGTCTTTTTTTGTCTTTAATCATTATCCATCACTGCTCCTGATCCACCATGTCAGCCTGACTCTGACGAATTTCTTCTGAAGATAAACAAACAAAAGACAAAAAAAGGAGAAAAAAACAAACGCAACATAGAATGAAGCAGAAGCAGGGCCTCTGATTTGGTGTTTGTGTTTGAGCTCCCCTGTCACATTTTGAGAACAAATACAAAACAAGAAATAATGGGCATTTGGCATTTAAGCATTTGAAAACTTCTCCAGGGTCAAACTAAACTTAAAAAAAAAAAAATTAAAAATTAAAAATGTTGTGATTAATGAGAGAACAAGCAGAATAGCATTTATCAACATTGGATCTTTGCAAATGTCCTTAAAGTAACTATCTAACTTAAACGAATGACCTTGTATTTAATGCCACTGTGTCAGTTAAGCTAACCCATTTAAATTAGGTAAACAGTAACCTAATGTCATGTCAGTGCAACACAACACCGCAGCAACTCCCTTTCGAGTTCGACACAATGCCCACTTAACTGAAAGATGGCCTGTATTGCAGTGTTTTAACTGTTCTCAATTCAGTTTCAAGAATAAACACGAACTGAGAATACTGGGAAAAAAGGGCATTGGGCATGTTTGAATAATCAGCTGGAGTTCAAAAAATGAGGTTAGCTTTGTTTAAATGCCAGATGTTTGCTCAAAACAGATGCAGATGCGTGAATTTAGCAGTGACAGTAGGAGGCTTAATTGGGTGAGTGTTCCATTTTTCCTTATTTTTTAGAGGAGCCTGGGCATAGCTGCTCAGCATGTACTGGAGTGCTGCAGCAATGTTTTATCTTGATGAACTGAACTGCAGAGTCTATTACATTTTGAGTGCAACAGCTTAAACTAGTGTCAGATCAAGCAAAACATTTTTTGCTTATGCTGGAACTAGAGATGTATTCCATTAGCTGTCCGTGTATAATGTAATCCATTCTATCATCAAACACAAAATTGGAGGCAAGGTCACATATTGTATAACTGTCTTGTGTGATGCCTTGTGTTCTGTGTTCAACAAAAACACTAAGCAAGACCAGAGGCAAAAGTGTCAGACAAGTGTCACAAATTGAAAAGCTGTTGTCCCTTGGTCTCCAACCAATCAAGTAAAGTTGCTCTCTTTCATGTTTAAGGCAAGGTACCTGTTGCATTATTCACCAGAAAGCAGTTGTTGAACATATGCATTTACATATCAATGGGCAGCACTGGCTCTCCAGGACAGGGTAGAACATTTGCTTTGAATGGACATTTGCAACCAGGCTGAGTCAGTAAAAGGAAAAAAACAAACAAAAAAAAACCCATACAAGAATAACATGTAGAATCACTCATCTCAAAATATCGAAACATGTTACCGAGTCCATATTATCATCCATCTCTTTGCAGTTTCTGCTCTGATTACCTAATCACACCAGCATGTAGTCTTGTGGAATAGCAATTTAAGACACAACCAAAAAGTTTCAAAAGACTTTTCTGAATCCCCCTTTGATTGAAAACATGCACATGACTAGAACAAAAAACCTAAGTGGACACCTAGCTCAAAGCAGCTGATAAATGTCACAATCAGCTCTGACCTTCAAACTCTCTTCATCCCAATACAATCTATTATAACTGAGTGTGATGGGACAATACACAGAGGCCCAAACTGACAACCTAAACGATCCAATACAAACATCCAATTGCCTGACACCACAACCCCAGATTGCCTACAATGAGAATAAGATAAGATAAGATGCATTATTATACACAAGTATCATTTCATGCTCGTGTACAAATGACTGGTCTCCTAAGGGGGTGTAATTTAAAAGTATTGTGAATGTTATGTGGCTGAATTAAAGTAAATTTTTATTGTAAGATTTTCATCGGTGATGGTAAGTGTGCTAATCAGCAGATATCAAATGTGTTTTTAGGTTAACTGGCATCGTGTATTCATAAGTGATCCCCACTATTTCATCATGTGGTTTTAATTATGTGATTGATTGAGGTTATTAAAGTTAGAATATGAGATGTGAACTTTAAAGTCCATCAGCACAGACTGATTGCCAGAGAAAATTGTAATATTTTTACTTCTCTGCAAGCCGTGAAGAATCTCAATGTTTTTTCAGAAGGTGTCACATTCTTAAACTCAATCTTAAGGCCATATTTCTGGCCCACCACATTTTGTTCATAATCCTGACCACATAGGGTTGTTACCAAAACAAACCAAGTCATTTCGGTGCCTAAATCTAACCACTGTATGTACATTAAGCTAACAAAGCAGTGAAAACGCACAAAAAGAAAAACAAAAAATGCTCTCAGAGGACACTTGGTAAGGTGAAACTACACCTTTTAAATTCAGATTACTACACATTTTACCTTGACTTGTAAAATCTCTCCTTCTCTTCAGAGATTTGGGATACTTTTGACATTGTATGTATGAAAAAGAACAATACAAACAAAGCTATTTCTTGTCAGATGATTGAATCACACAGCACACAGTTTTGAAATGTTCCTTCTGAGCTCTCATTCTCCTCCATAGCTCAGCGTAGTGGTGAAGAAAATTAAATATATGATTTTACATTACAAAAACAAATGTCACCTTGCAATTGCTGTAAACATTTATAAAGGAGATTAATTACCTAAATTAACATTATTTGCTACTTGGAGGTGTAAATTACATATTTCCTAAGTACCATTGATCAACAAAAATATTTATATGGTTGAGGAGATACCTACTGAGTGCTTTTGAGTGGTTACGTCCAAATATTTGGTTGATGAAAAGTAAATACAAGCAATACTTACACTGCACTGTTCTTTCCTGCTTATTTGTGAAACTCTCCAAGAGAAAAAAACAATATCTAGAATCTCATTGCATGAGGTTAATTGTTATTGCTAACAGAATGCTCAGTGTGTGGGAGTGTTGTTAAGCAGCTTGGCTTGCAAGATTGCACATGGGCCAGCTTCAGCTAAAAAACAAAACCTGTGCAGCACAGTGCTGAATTACACCTGCAAACAAGGCCTGGAACATGACAACTTTGGTCACCTACCTGATAAACCTTTTAACCCTGCATGCTTTGATGATGAGGGAAACTGCTAAATATGAGTTTCATTTGTCTGTGGATGTTTTAAAGAAAAATTAGTGGACAATTAAGTCACATCTGGCCAGATGTTATGTAAATTAACCAAAACGAACTGATAACTATAAGTCCTGTTGTCAAAACAAGTGGAAGAGCAAAGGAGTTTGCAAAATGCCATGTTGCTTTGCCTCAATGTGCTTTCTGAAATGATGAAATTATTATGACAATCACCAAATCCCTCTTAACATTTATCAAGAAAATGTATTGGGCAAGGTAGAATTTTATCTCCAAAGCAGCAGATCACTGTTCAAGCATTAAATTGCTGATGTTTAGTATGTTCATAATATCTCCTGATTTAGTGGTTTAACATCTTAATTATAATAGATACTGATACATTTAGTCAGAGCAGAGAGTTGTCGATGTATATCAGCTTCAGTTATCTACTGTCTGACAAACAATATCAGTCATAGCTCTGCTCTTTCCCATGTAGAAATCATTTTGTTTAAAATGTAGGTTTTGGGAAGATAAATGTAGCCTTTCACTTAAAATTTGAACTTTGAACTACCATTACTTGCTGTGGTCTCAGTGAGTCATCCCTCTCTCTGCCCACAGCTTCATGTACCGTAAATGGTTTCTTTGTCGTTCTCAGACTGGATAGTCTTCGGCTTGAACTCCACAGCTGAATAATTTCCCTTTTACTGAAGAGATGTGGGCCTCTGGCCCGCTTCCCAAGTCATGTAGAAGTGCTGAGAGATGCACAAGGAGAACCAGGTGAGACTGGAGAGCCATCTGGAGGAGTTGTTTGGTTTCATAGCGCTTATACTCCGCAGGACATTAATTACAGCATTGTCTGAAGCCATTTCAGCTCGAGGTTGTGTCTCAACAAAGCTGTCCTTGTATGCTTAAAACAGACAGCTTCTGATAACACCTGAAGGACAGAGGGGTACTTACATCATGTAAAATGCTAGCTTCACATGAATGTATCAAGAACTGAACTGAAGGCCTTCAGTAGTAAGCAGCTTATTATCCACATACAGATGCATTATTAAACAGTTGGACATAGAGTGTAAAGAGTCAAAGTCTTGCTGTTGTGATATATTTTTTTTTTCAGCCAATGGCTAAAAACATGAAACTCTGTCGTGAGGAGTTCACTGATGCCTGTGATTGTGATCAGAATCTTGTAATTCTCATTTCATCTTTCATAAAGCTTTTGGTTGTTTCAAACATTTGTGTAATGTCCTATTTTTCTTTCTTTTTTTTTGGTTAAAATAAAAACAAAAGAATGAAAAAAAACATGAAAAGAAAGAGAACATTCTTTCATCTGAATAAATGCCCTCTGAAAACATCTCCACTGAATAAGAGTTTATAAGGAAAAATGCAAGGCCCCACTGTTGCCAAGCAACCATAGAGAACTAAGTTGAAGCATTGCACCTTTACTTAAGTTTAGGAAGAATATTTTGTCTATTTTCAACTGTCAGTACCCCCTTTAATGAGTTTATGAAGGCGCTCAATACTGTTCGGAACACAAATGTCACCTCATTAATGAGTTGATTACTGCAGAACAGGTCTGAGTCAAAAAAAGAAGACACGATTGTGTTTGTTTCTCTTTTCCATGAAAAGACGATAATGTTCTCTTCCTGCCCCCTTTAAAGTCCAAGTAAAAAAAAAAATTCCGTGAAAGTATCTTATATAAGAAGAGGACACTGTTTTACTGACTTGTGTAGTTGGAGTTTGAAATAGTTCTTATTAGATTTTTTGTTCAGGATTTTTAGGGTAAGTCTAAAATCAAATTTCCATGATGCAGTGGGATTATTATTAGCACAAGTTGACTCCATCACTAACACTGGAAGTTTATATGTCAGCTACAATGTATTAGTTTTGACCTATCAGCTAGCTACGTAACTATTCTGCTTTCGCGGTGGAAATTCGATGCCAGAATTAGACTGTGTGGGCTGTCTACTTAAATTGGAGAGAAATACTGAAAAAAAGAAAAAAACACTTAATCTGTTAAGCGTGAAGGTGACATAAGGTACCATGCTTAGGGAAACAGATTTGTGCTCAGTGGATTGAAAGGCAAAGTTAGAAGTCTCGTATCACGTTATTACGGGACTGCATGTGTACTTATTTACTAGAGTTAGCACACACTGTAGATCAGTTATATGAAGAACCAACAGTGCAGTTTGACAGCTGCACACCTAGACAAGAAACCAACATTTCGGGAGAGACTGCAATCATTGGAAGCTGTGTAAATTAATTTTGTGCACAGCCAAAGTTACAAAAGTTGAGAATCACCAAAACCTGCTTAATTTTTTTCACCAGGTAGTTTTACAAACATTTCCCTGTGACAGCTGGAATTTAACAGATTCTAACAGATACATCAAGGCACTACTGCATCTGCTGGACCAAATCTGTCCCTCCGCCTGCTGATGTACTCATGCTGTCCTAAGAGAGCACAGGTCATTTTGTTATGATTTTAACTGTTAACATTTTACTTTACCTACAACAACCACTTTACCTAGTGGTTGTTTTAATATCCACGTTTGTCTAATCATTCTTTTCCTTTGACAAACTTAGAAGGTAGATGTATGTCTGCATCGGTAAATCTTTAACAACATTGCTGTTTCTCATTATTCCAAAAACAAAAGATTAAAATTAGGGAACCACAGAAAACAAATATGACCAATTTTTAACACATTTTATCAAAGCATCACAACATTGAAAGTCCCTGTGAAAAGACTGAAAACAAATAGCATTTACAATTCAAAAGCCACATATTGTAGAATGAGATATTTTTTTTTGGAATTGTGTTTAGTTGCTATATAGTTACGGTTGAAGTAACTGTCAGTTCACAAAACATGCAAATAGATCATATTCTTTATGCTTGTAAATGGTCTTTGGGCCATTATAATATTATTGTGACATTACAGTAATATAGTCAGTGCTTCCAGCCATGCCCACAATGCATACCCCAGGAAGCTTTATCATTTTTGCAGCTCCATTCAAAAGGGAAAACCCAGTTAGATAGCCTTCATGGCAAAGTTACATACTATGTGAAAAAGCACAAAGTTAACTTGTGTCTCAGGGGTGTCCATCTCTCCCTTCTAAGACAATACAGTACATATTTAGATACTTAACCCTAGATATTTAGGGTTAAAATATTTTTATTTATTTTTATTCAACCATAGAGAGTGATTCCATAAGGTGTGATTTAACATGATTTCATGAAATCGGTTTTATCATGATTTCATGAAAAATATTCTTACATGTTACATTTGTTTAAGGTAGGGATGAACTTTCCATAGTGTATATGAAAACAAAACCATTTCAATGTTTGATAATTCACATGTATTTTTAGTACATTATAACACAGGTAAAAATAACACTATAATACAGAAATTAATACAAAAAAGTATTCAATATCTGTCTTTATGTTGTGAGGTATTGTTCTGGCTTTTGCTCATTTTATTAACAGCCATTCTAGAAAATGAGTAAATTAATAGTATTTGAAAGAAACGGCTGCTGCCAGTATAAAGTATCATTATATAGCCACCAAAATGACAAAAACCAGGGGTATGTAGGCACAGCAAAATTAATGATCCATGCTGTGTTTTGAGCTGAAACTTGAAAGTCACATACTGCAGATGTCCAAACACATACAGTACATTGATTAAAGAGGGATATAATAAGGTGCTTTTGAGTAATTTATGGGCTCCTGCTTTTTTTGTGAGAGAACAAAATCTGACACACAGCAGCCTTTTGATTACACCCAACAATGTGATCTTTTGTATAAAGACAAACTGATGATTTTAATATTGGTGGAGCATTGTGAGTATGGGACTAATATTTTTATCCAAAGAAAGCCCTGTATGCAAATTCTGTGATACATAAAATTGATCCTCCCAATCTTTCCTGGAGTTTTTTTCTCCTCATAAGGTGTTTTAGAAGAATGCATTTTAATCAATTTGATGGTTAAGTGGTCATTTTGATGTTTAATCCCACACATGTTGAAAAAAAGGTAACCCTTTTAGTTCCACTACTATATTGCCTATGAGTATAAATGTCTTCTGTGGATTAGACTGGGGGATAGCAGAGGAAAGCACAATCGCTCTTACTCTGTTCCTCATTTACATGATAATAACAACCCACTTTTCTTTTGACTGCAGTTTGCATACATTTGCCTTCACTGCCAATAATGCATTCTGCAATGCAATAATCTGAATTTGAATCTGAAGGGGAAAATAAACGTCTTGTTGTTATTTACGATAGACCCATAACGGTGAAAAAACATAGCAGCTTCAGGAAGATAAATTGGAAAAGGAAAAAGAAAACATATAAATAACTTTGAATTTACAAATTACAATCTTCATATCATTATGTTATGATATATAATAATTAATGTATGATATACATTCTTATTCATATTCATTCATCATATTCACAACATTACTTTAAGCAGAGGGCTACAACACCATTTTCAAAGTGAAAATGAGACAATTAATTTAATTTAAATACACATACAAAAAATGAAAATAAATAAGATAAAATAAATGCTGTCAGAAGTTTGATTTCCTCATTGTAAAGTTGGTAAGATTTCTCAACTCTGACCTCCACTTGAAATATTATTCCCAATAAGGGCTGCCTTGTAAATTCAATTCAGTTCAATTACATTTTATTTATATAGTGCCAAATTACAATAAATGTCATCTCAAAGCACTTCAAAGACAAATTCCAATTCCAGCCAATCAGAATCCAATTCATTGTAAGACAATAATAATCCAATTCTAATCCAATGACTTAAAATCCAAATTAGTCCAATTAATACATACAAAGCCAATAAAAAGTTTCTTTACGTAAAGGTTTACAGCAACCTTAAAACTCTGTAGTACATACCCTGTCAACAATGATAAATTGATCGAATCCAATATGGAAGTGTTGAACAAGGAAAATCTCCTTAAACAATCTGGTTGGGATTGGGTCTAAAATAGAAGTTAATGGTTTAGAAGAGACTATTGCTGTTGTTAACTCAGAGAGTTCGAATGGACAAAAACAGTCTCAGCATACTTATAAAGCTTCTGTACTTAATGATGCGTCAGTAATAATGGTGGGAATAGAAATAGAAATAGAATAGAATCATTTTTATTGGTAAAGAAGCTCATGAAATTGTCATGAGAATTAAAGGAATACATGGCCAAACAGAGCTTGGACTCTCTCTCAGCCTGAAAAGGAACCTGGGATTGTTCTTTTTCTTTTCTATCAATGATGAATAATGAGCGTTTCTAGCTTTATGAAAGACTATCTTTCTAGACTAATTGAGACTCTTCTAAATCAGAGGAATGCTATTTTCTTTACAACTTTCTTGCAGTCTTCTTTAAATCATGCAGCTGTAAATTATACCAATATCTAGCTTCTTCTGATTGATTACCTTCCTTTTCAGGAGGGCAACATTGTCCAATGGTGTACGCATTAAAATTGTAGTGGTCAACAAAACAATCAAGTTTTGCAGGACTAATGTTTTGCAGCTGCCCTGTGTTGTTGCCCATGTGAGTGAAGAAAATTCTATTGGAAATCATTTCTTTAAATTTGGTTACAGCAATTAATGTATCTGTACTCAGCACTAACTGCGATAAAAACTCTGAGAATTCAGACATAAATCAGAATATGAGCCAGGTGGATGACACACAACAGCATAAAAAGTGGTTGGAATGATTTCCACTTTCAGAGATTCAAAGAGCTAAAACTCATGTTGGGTCTAGGACTGATTAGTAACCCTGATTTGAAGACAGCTGCCACTCATCCTCCTCTGCCTGTGCTTCAAGGAATGTGAAAATTTAAATTGCTAGAGGGAGTTGATTCATTAAAGCTAACATGATCATCCTGCTGCAGGTTTTACAGGTTTCTGTAAGACAAAATATATCAATGTGATGATTGACATTCAACTCCTTAACTAACAGAGACTTGGAAAGGAGAGATCTAATGTTCAGCAAACCACATTTAATAATTTTATGTTTTTGTTCAGTTACATTTTTGTCTTAATTATTTGGAGGTTTGCTCCTCTTGTGTTTATTGATTTATTTAATTTGGGTGTTCTGGGAGCAGACAGTCATAATGAGGTTTGTGGCGGGTAGCAGCAGGTGGGAAGCTATAGAGAAATGTGTAAGACTACATCTCTGCACCCTGGTCTCAACCCTGGGTTGTCATGTTTTTGGATGACTAATAAATTTGTCGACCATATTTCTAGATGTGAGAGCAACTCCTTCCAAAGCAGGATGGATGCTGTCTCTCCTAATCAGACAAGGCTTTCCCCTGAACGATTTCCAATTATCTATGTAGCCCAGATTGTTAAATAAACACCAAGTTTTTTATTTGTTATTCCCTATCTAATTAAATTTGGACAGAGTACTTTTGATACAATTGATCCAATGTCCTTCTAAGGTGAGGAAAACTCTTAAAGGCTAAAAAAAATGTTGGAAAAACACGGAAAAGAAACAATATTTCGTTTTGAAACATGACTTCGTGTCAAAATCAATGTGATTCTGAGATCCAACTTCCCACGTTTTAGATTCGACTCACTCACTCATGAAAGATTGGCTGCAGGAACAAAAAAGGGAAGACACATGTTTGTGGTGAGGTATAAACCTGAACATTGATTTAAGTTTTTAGGGATACATATTTAATGGAGGATTTTAGTAAGATTGCGGTGGCAAACATTGCAGTGGCATAAAGGAATATGAACCATTAATGGGATTGTTCACTGTATCATGTCAATGGAACTATGAATGGAATAGCCTGTCTGCATCTCATGAAACACTATTATTATATATATATATATATATATTTTTTTTTTTTTTATCTAGAATCAGGTCTACTGTTAGAGTATTGCTATGGTTGTAAAAGTAGTCATTGCTTTCTTTTCACATCACAATGTTATCAGTCATTAATTAGTTTTTCAATACATGAAAAAAAAAAAGATAAGTTTTGTGAGTGAATCTCTGTCTCATATGCTGACTGTGACTGCCAAATTACTCTTAACAGAGCTGAAGTCAACATTTAGTAGGCAGGCTGACACAGTTGGCTAACCTTAAGTAATCCCTTCAGCATTTCAGTGACAGTACATTTTTACTTATATTCTATTTAAAGTTTGGGGTGCAGTACGTTTATCAAGCAGCTTTATTCAACATATGCCATCTATTCCCATGTTCTAGTCTCAGTCAGTTCTGTTTTGAGAGCTAAATGCTCCTTGTATAGGTCTCAGTTTAGATCTACATCTTGTCTGAGATGTGTTGGGGTTATTTGGAGAGCTGCTTAGCCCTTCTCTGATGAGCAGTAAATGGAATAAAGTGTCCTCCAAGATAAGCCACTAGTGTTTTATACTTTTGTCACTATGGAGACACCTGAGCTCTGGAAAAATATTATTTGGTTTGAATAATGTCCACATACTGTGACATAACTGAAAGCGGAAAATATCAGAATTGAGACATCCCAATGTCAATGATGTACATTTCCCAATAAATCAAGCTAATAACAGTGGCTAAAGTCAGATGCATTGTGCAGGGAAGATGAACTGATTGGTGAAAAAGGAAGACTGTCCTTCTCTCAGATACTGGGTCTGCACTTTTGTGCAAGTTCACACTTAAGAATAACTAGTTAACTATGAAACGTTAATGTTCATAGTTCACAATTTTTTTATTAAGTTCATGGGCCTAAAAGAAACTGTTGATTTTGAGTTTAAATGTTCATATTTCACTATTTATGAGCATCATCCTTTCCTTATTCGGTTAAAATTTCTATGGAGTGTGAAGTACTCGAACATGAGCCTTATGGCCATTTGAGCGGATGAGGCCAAATCTCTGTGTTAATCAATGTATTACTTACCATCAAGATAAGTAAAATATGACTATTATTTAGAACAATTCACAATTAACATCAAATTAAAGGTAATTTCCACAACTGGTGAACAAAATGCAACTTCAAAAACAACCATCAACAGCAGAATGTCCGTCCATCCAGCCATTTTCCATATTTGCTTAATCCTATTCAGGGTTGATGGATCTTATCCCAGCTACCACTATGTGAGAGGAAGGATGCACCCTGTACAAGTCTAACAGAAAAAAGGTCATAAAACAAAAATAAGAAAACAGGGCAGCAGCTGTGTGACAAAATCATGTGTGGGAGCACAACAGCAAATAAAATCATATTTAGTGATAGTGCAGGACAAAGGTGAAGACAGAGCTGGGAAACAGTTCAGCTGTCTGCATCTTACATTGCAAGCGTTCTCCTCTGGCTTTCTGCTCTGCCACATCGTTTATTATATCCTTCAGATTCAGCTGGCAGGCCTCACTTTTTTCACTACATTATAGTTTTGGTTTGTCTTGGTCGAACAGTTGTTTTACTTTTTTGTGTCTGTTTAGCTGTTTATGGTGAGAGTGTTACTGTACATCTATAATTACAAGTTTTTAATTGTCACATTAGTTGTGTATGTGATATCTATATCTTCGACTGGTGCAAAATGTGTTGCTCGTTCTGTAGTTTCCACTCAAGTGAGCACTCATGGGTGCATGCAGTCAACACAACATGTTAACTGTTGAAGTTTACTCTCTTAGTCTTTTTCATTTAAAAACTGCTTCATTTAGTTTAAAGTGAATGGAAAATGTGTTTATGCACAACACTGGTAAAAAGTTCATGGAGTCCAAAATGGCCTACAATTATGTTAAAAGAAAAACCGTGTGAACTGAATAAAAGGGATCTAAGGGATCCGGCAATGGTTGTGTTGTAAAAATAATATATTTAGGCCTAACTGCGACCATTTTCCAACCTTAACGAAACAGTTTTGATTTTTAAACCTAACTAAAGGAGATCATATCCTAAATCCAACAAGGAAATGATTATGCTTTGTCATAACGTGTTTATGTGTAATAAAGTCAACCAGCAGAATGGCATCCATAAAGGTATTGTTGCATTGTAAAAGGTATCATACGTTGAACTTGTCTCCAATGTTTGAAATGCATCATAGTTGAAAGTCCTTCACATCACTGCGCCAAGAAATTATCTCCTGCCTCCTTATGAGGATTTTAGCACTTGTTAGCTCTGATGTGGAAGCGCTCATGAGTTACTACCATCCTATCACTTGTAAGGGTGGTATTTTACAGGATTCTACCATGGTTTGATTATGAGGGTATGAACATACTACCTATATTGTCCTTTTGAGCAAAAGATTTGTTTAGAAAATTATATTTCAAACCCAAATAGGAAAGAGGGCCAGGATGTACCCTGTGGTTACAAAGGAACACTTTTCGTCATTGTAGCCTTTATTGAGCCTCTGAAGCCTCAAATTCCATCTTGATAGTTTATTTTAAACTGATATTTTTCATTTTTTCTTTTGTTTGTAGAAATACTTCCATTCAAACAAGGATGCTGAAATTTCCACAAATGATGAAATAAACATGCCAGGCCAGTAGGTAGTGATAATGTCTTTATCAACACTATATGCAAATACAAGAGAGGGTATGCCAAATCAGATAATTATTCTTTGGTGAACCAAAATCATAGCTGTGCAGTGGCAAAACTGAAAGATGAATACTATTTGATTTGTTTGTGTGGACAGACAGTGAAGTCGAGTTACTGCTTAACATGATATTACGGTATGTGGCAATGAAAGCTTCGGAAAGCATGAGAAAATGGATAGTATATAGATGCCATTGTTATGGTTTCCAGTGCATGCTCTTTCGACTTGGAAATCCACTCATTCTAATAACTGGCATGTGCAAAGTCAGTTGAGAGCCCAAACCCTGCATTTATTAGGGTAGCTCTGAAGAGGGAAAACACAACCTCATCTGTTCTGTAAAATATGATTGCATTGTGCACTTACACTGTAGTTTATAATGTACACACATATACACTGAGAACAAAGTTTCCAAAATCGTCACCATGGAAAGCATTTTCTAAGAAAAAAATCTGTTTTTCTAAAAACTAAAAATTCTGCATGTGGAGGAAAGATGCAAATGCTGAAGAAAAGGTTTGTTTCGTAAAATATAAATCTTAGTGCGAACACGGCCTCAGTCTGTACATCTAAAAAAGAATGGAATAAAGGTACAAAGAAAATCTAAACCTTGAATGTAAACTGGCACCTTTAGTGACAAGTCACACTAGAAATGTCAGGATTTGTATCCCAGTAGATGTAGGACCCAAACGCAGGACCACCTGAGGCAGGAGACGAGATCTGGTTGTGACAGTAATTGGTAGCCCTTATTAAAACAACTAAAGGTTTGCCAAGGCAGGGTGGGTAACACTCAAAACAGGCTGTACTGAACAAACCACAGAACTAAGAAAAACAAAAGCAGACTGGCTGACTCATAGACAAACGAATTAACTGACTAAAACACTGACTGACAGAGTACCACAGGGAAACAAATACATCAGCAGCAATAGCAACAACAAAATCCAAGCCAACATTAATGATCTGGAAACTGAATGAGGGAAAACCAGGGGAATATATACTGAAGGAGTGATGAAGGGATTAACAACAAGTGAGAAAATGGAAATCAAGTGTTAGGAAACTGCGGTTAAGCTGCCAGAAATGAACCGAAGAATGTGGTCAGACCAAAATAACATAGGAAATATCAAAACATCAAAAAATGGAAAACCAGCACATATGTAAACCAATACACAAAAACCTGTGGACCATGACAACAAAATTACACAGCAAAATCAGCTCAATAAGAGTTAATTTATCTAAAAGTTGAGTAAAGTTGTGTTCTGAAGTTGACTGAACATTTATTTTGCTTTAACAGTGGTCTCAGCAGATTTTTTACCTGTTATATCACTGCAGTAATTTCACTGTAAATACTTTTAGAGTGTACAGCTTCAGATCCGTTATCCTCCTCCTTTTTGCCAAACAGGGCAGTGAGGAGATGACATGCTCTCCAATTCAGTTGTCAATCTCCTCCCTTAAGGATTATCTTTTACATCATTCCCTCCAACCGTTCAGGTAACTCAGGTGGAAATTGTTTCCCTCCATAAAAAATAAAGCATGGAAGCAGTGAGATTTCTCCCCAGGAAGTACACATTTCTCCCCATGATGTGCACATAGGTTTTCTTCCCACTGCTCCCCGGTCTCCAAGAAAATAAAGGCATATTTCTGCCATGCTGTGAAAAAAAGATAAAAAGCACTTTGGGTGATGTCTTTAAAACATCTGTTTGAATGTAAAACCGTATATTGTGCTGCCTGCTGCTTACGCAAGGGAAACTCAAGTGGATTGTCCTCAGCTGCTCAAGACTTTACAAGAAAAAAGGAGTAGTTTTTTCAGCTCAGTGAAGAGCATCTGCAGTTTGGAGTGAAAAATATAAAGTGTATATTGCAATAAAGTTCATTTTCCTCTGATGTGCTCCTACTTTAAGTCAAGTTGGAAAATGTGTTTCCTTTGATCTATAACTGTGACTGACTGGCCTTGTGATTTAGTGACATTTATACATTACACATTTCTGTTGTGTGATCACACTGACAGCAGCTGGCCTCTTGTACATTACACACTTACATCAATGCAAATCCAAGTCCAGCTAAGAGTCAATGCAACTATTGATCTGAGACCATTTATATTTACTGAACAGATTTGATTTTAAAAAAGACAAAAAATAAATGACAAATTGCCATTTATAATAAAATAACTGATAAATTGAAGCACTGATGAACAATCCTAAAGCGTGTGGTGCTGAAACTGTAATTAACTGAGAATAATTATTGTTTACACCTTTCAGAATACACAAAATGACTTGACTGGAGGTTGGATTAAGCCATCTTTAGGTATTTTTAGATACTTATTTTACCCATGGAATAAAAATTGCATACTCATTCATGATTCCTTATAATCAGTTATAAAAACTGCATTGAACATTTATGAATGCCTGTCAGACCCAAGTCCTAATAAAAAAAGGAATCTGATTTTGACACTTTCTCTCAGCTTTGGATGATTTTTAAAGTAGAGTAAACAAGCAAATCTTCCTTTGTTATTATGGTAATTAGCAATTATGATAAGTCCTACATGTTAAGTCTGTTTTCAGCTCATTGTCTTTTGAAACTTAACTGTTCTCATGGAAATTTTGAAGAAATGGAGATGAACAGAAAGAAAAAAAGGTTTTAAACCACACTGTTAAACATAGCCTGTTCCTTGAATCAAACTATAAAAATGCAAATGGTCAAACTCAATAAGAATGACTTCTAATTACAATAAATACATTTATTCAAAATGTTTGCATGTTGAATTGAAATTGGTGCTTTTGTTGTAAACAATATGATTTAATCTTGATAAAAAATAATTTAGATCTTGATATTTTACTTAAATCTCTGACAGAATATGTCATGTTATCATAATGAAGTCCATAGACATCCTAAGAGCCAAACAGAGAAAAATGAAAAATAGGGTCAATCCATAAGTCTTTCATTTCATGATGGTCAAAAATCATGATTTAGTTCAAAGTTAGCTGTGGTTGTGAGTAACTTAGAATTTAATAAGAATTTGGAATTCATTGCAGTGCAGGATCTTCTTGGACCCAAGCAGAAATTTTACGAAAGCTGGGAAATCTGTAGCAGCAAATCCTCACTTTGCTCTTGAGGAAATATTAAACTTTGGCATGATCTCAATTAAGATTAAGGGTCTCAAGGAAGTGGGAAGCTCTCATGGTAAGCTCCAAACTATGTGCAAATATAATATTACACACACTAAGATATTGTCACAATCTGATGTCAAAGTCAAAGTCAAATTTATTTGTATAGCGCATTTCATGTACCGATTCTTGTTTTGCTTGCCTTAGATCCTAATCATGCCCACCTTTGCCTTGCAATTACTCTCGCACCCTCACACTCACTTGCTTTTCTCTGTATTCAAGCCACCTCCTGTCATTGCCTGTTGCCGTTAGCTCAGCGATCCACTGCCATCTAACTACAGTGTATGACCTTTTTTCTGCCTCAGAGATTTCTGTCTCAGCCTTGCCCTTTGGATTTGCTTTGGATCTCTGTCTTCACATTGACGACCATTGCCCGTTTGTCCATATTGTCCATATTCCTGCTTTTCACCTAAAGGTGACCATTGCCGGCACCTTTGTTTCCCCTTTTTGGATCACAGATGTGATTATTGCTTATGGACTACCTGGTTACCGACTCTGGAGTTTATAATTCGATATCGGATTATGACACTCATCCTGTCGCTTGGTTTTGATGGCTTCACTAAATCCTTTCTCTGTTTACCTTCAGTGAAAACAACCACTAGCATTTCCAAGCTTGTGACTCCTCATCTCATACCCACCTCTCCCTCCGCTGGAAATCATTATCTTTGGAGTCACACCCACAGCTGTGGTTGAGTCTAAAAAGGCACTAAAATAGCAACTGAAGTGTGAAACATCTGTAACATCTGTAACATTTTATTTTCTTTCTCACAGCAACTGAAAATTGAAAATTGAGTCCAAGGTTTTCTGGCCATTACACATATGGAGAAAACTGCTGTCATAGTATAGAATTCAAGTGGAAGACAATAAAATGTGAGATATCACTTATATGTACTGCTTGAGTATCACATTTAATGTATGCAGCGTGTAAACTATGAGTAGTACAGAGAAAAGCTAAGAGTAATTTGGAAAAAGAAGAACAAGATTTCATGGGCTGTTATGCTTGGTAAATCCTGACAGATGTTTCACACTTCAGTTGCTACCTTAGTGCATTTCCCACATCCATTATCAGAAATAGACATTCTTATATACAGCTCATGACTGAAACGTTTAAGTCTTCATCATGTCACACAATAACATGTATTGAGTGTGGCATTATAAGATATCGATACTTAATTTCAGGTAAAAACTGAAAAAGTAGATATAGGGCAGGAAATAAGTAAAATACCTACATGTTCAATTCAATTCAGTTTATCTATGTAGTGCCAAATCACAACAAATGTCATATCAAGGCACTTCAATGATACAGTCCAATTCAAATCAATTAGGATCCAGGTTATTGTAATCATAATTCAATCAATTCCAGTTCATTAATACAAAAAAATTCATACAAACAGAGCCAATTCAGAAAGAATTTCCTAGCTAACAACAAAATAACAACAGATTGCACCAGAAATTCTCTTTGGTCCAATCCTCCCTCCTGAGTATGCACGAGGCAACTCAGGAAAGGGTTCCCATCCCCTTGACCAGCTGGGGTTTGAGAGGACAGAAAAGAGGGGACAACAAACACCATAACACCATTCAAAGGATTCCTGCTGAGACCGAGAGACAGAAGTAAATGACAACAATAACACCTAATGTACATATGAGGAAATAAAAAGGGTAAAAAAGAGTGAGCAAAGGTGTGACATACAAGGACCCCCAGCAGTCTAGGCCTATAGCAGCTTAACTGTGGGATGCTTCAGGATCACCTGAGGCATCCCTAACTATAAGCTTTATCAAAAAGGAATGTTTTAAGCCTAATCTTAAAAGGTAGAGAGGATGTCTGGGAAGCAGTCCACTTTAGGAATATTTGGATGAGAAAATATAATCAACATACACTATAAACAAAAAGTACCACTATGTATATAATCTAGACGGGGTTAGTGTTCTGGAGATTTTCTTTTAGCAAGAGTAGACGCATGTAAAATGGAACTCAAATTTGTACTTAAGAAAACAACCCACAGCACTATAAAGATAGAAACCACAAATCAATCAGATGATGTAAAATAGTAGATGAGTTTAAAGATTTAATATGCTCTTGGCTTTTTTCTTTCTAAAATCAAGCCATCATAATATAGATTTACTTAAGTGAAAAAGCAATAAATGCATAATCAAACTTCAAATGGTCCGATGTTAAGATCTTCTTTTTCCATCTGGTAGGGTCATTTATATCTCATGTTAAGTCACAAAAACACCAATTTCATTTCTACTGCTGTTGGGTATTCAGAGTTACTGCACACCATCCCCAGGGGATCGTGACTTACTATACCTTGTTTTGTGGTAGTCCTTAAAAATTTTGTCAAACCAGAAATACTAAGATCTATTGATAGAAATCTGTGATCATAAGTGTTGGATCAGGTAAGCTACAGAGTCAGAAATTTAAACAGAAAATTAAAATAATTAGACATTTTTATTATTCTGTATTTCATGTTGTTGTCAATAACCGAATGTCAGAAAGTAGAAAAAGAATATAGACTC
This sequence comes from Leuresthes tenuis, assembly GCF_036924035.1. Lineage (NCBI taxonomy): Eukaryota > Metazoa > Chordata > Actinopteri > Atheriniformes > Atherinopsidae > Leuresthes > Leuresthes tenuis. Next base: position 8,000,924 of record NW_027325365.1, on the reverse strand, counting down.
AAATGTATAAAACCTCAAAGTCTTAAACTCATTAAATAAAATAAAATGCACTGTGCTAAAACCCAAGAGTGAAAACACCAAATTACAGTAAAAGCATACCTCTAATGGCTTCTATTTGCTGTCTTTTTTATGTGCCTACCACTAAATACTTCCAGGTGTGAGAAATGTCAAGTGAAGAAGCCATGGGTGTGGCTGACTAAAGGAGTGCATTCAATGTCACTTTTCCCGATTCATAACATAAGCTTTTTTATTAGCATTTTAAGGTTTAGTAGACACTTTAGAAAAAATAAATAGCAATTGAGTCAAGATAACCCCATATTGCTATTTGATATATCCCTGAATATATCTAAGCTCTTCAACCACGTTATAAACATTTAAGGTGCCCTTTGATAACCACAGTAATATTTCCCCACCTCCATTCACGGAGGCTCATCTGAAACAGTTCGGAGCCCTCCCTGGAACGCTTGCTTCATTTTGAAACCTCTGCTTTAGAGATTTATACAAGATCTATGTAGGAGGATCTGAATAAATTGTGCAATGTTAAGAGGTACTGTGTCAAATATAAGATAAGTAAACACCCCTTCAGGCAATTTTAGACAGCTACCTCCAATAGTACGTGTGACGGTGTGACAGCTTTTTCCCTTTAAGCCCAATGCAAAATAAAACTGGGGCTACGTGAAATGGACATTCTTCATTAAATGTGATTCTGTGATGATGTTAGTCGAAACACATTTTACACTTTGTGTTTGAGAGTTTAAATTAGATTCACAGCTGGAATTCTGAATGTCTCCACTTTGGGTAAATGAGTATGCCACACTCCAATTAATTTTTCAGCATGTAAGCACTGGTTTGTAATTTTATGGGGTATTGTGACACTGTACCCTTTCTATAATAACACTATAATCCAACATTATTTAAAAACAATGAAGTGTTAAAAAAAAGATAATTATGATAAAGAGGTCATTCTACAGTTTTTTTTAATTACTAATAAATAAGTAATTGCTAGTCTGATACTTTTTTGGCACAGTGGATTTAATTCTATTGATGAACTATTTTTATCTGTCAACAAGGGTTCTTGCTCTTGAGTGTATGAATCAGTTTCGCTCAACCCATTTTCACTTTCTGTCCCTTATCAAGTTAAAAAATAGATAGAATTTCCGTTCAAATCTGTGTTGACTCATAGTACACATATGGTACATGCCCCCATTAGTCAAATCTAATTTCATCTGTCTTGGTTTTCCCAAGGAATATGGAAATTAGTGTAAGCCCCACTTGAGTGCACACTATGATAGTTATGCAATTGAAGCAAAAGAGACTGCTTAGAGAGTATTAAAGGAATAACTTCTTCTCTAAAACGGATTTAGTAATACAATAGCTGCTGAAATTTCTAGCTAACAATCCATAAATCAAAACACACCATGTTCATGAACTGGCAAATGGCAAAAGTTTAACTGGTTATTACAAGCTGTACTTCACATCATTCCAATGTCCACACAGACCATAGAGTGTTAGAACATATTGGGGATCACATGAACACTACAGCAAAACATAATGGTTAGGTAGACTTACAGTATTTGAACTAGCATGTGGTTTATATGATGTACTTTAACATTCTTCCTACAGTGCCTCTAGACCAAACTCTGTTTTAGAGTTGTTTGTCTTTACATGAATGTATTATTTCATACCAAATACCCAATAAGTAACAGTAAATTAAGCAATTTGTGTGTACTCCACCAAAGACTCAGTTTATGCCTCTTTCTCAGTACCTACTTCCTCGTCTGTTAATGCTTGTTGTTAATTATCAGTTATTCTGTTATGTCTGTTGGTTTTGATCATTTCCTGTTTCCTTGAATGAACTCACTCTTGTTGATTTTTATCTGCTTTGGCAACTGTAGGGTCACAATTCTTATAGGTCTGACACTATCTTATTATAGTGTTTGATACAAACAGATGCACTGGTGATATAGCCCACTTAAAGAATAAAATACTCACAAAAAAAATCTAGTTTTTCTGCTAAATTCTATAGCAGCCGCCAACCTTACACCTTCTGATGATGGGTATGCATATTCATGAATCCATAATGAGTATATTAATTAGATATATTTTGTACTATTTTGATTATAGTCTATTGTTTTAGCAGTTAGTTTTGGAAAAAAAAGTCATGTTACAATATAAGCAATATCTGAAAAACTGATGTTAAATTCACAACAAATTCGGACATTCGGTATGAACAGTAGTTTATAATTTTCTCCATTTGGCCTTCTTTCCATCATCATTCCGTCACTTACTCATTACCTACTTCAGAATTAATATGCATTATGAAGTAGAAATTACCCTCCTCTGGAAATCATCTGACCCACTCACCTGTCAGCTTAGCTCTCCCCAATTCCCTTATCTACCCTTGAATATAAATAGTTTTCAGTACCTCTTTTCTCAATTGTCTGTTGTGCAAAGGAATTTCCCTTCAACTAGCAGTTTATGTCATCCAATGTTCCTTTTATTTCCGACACTTGTCTCTCTGTTTAATACAGGCACTATGTTTCATTCAATCCGCCATTGACTGAATGCTTTGAAATTTAGACAACTGTGTTGGAACAAAGAGATTTAAAGGTTAATCTGGTGACAGATGTTAAGATTCCCCTCTCCCTGCTCTCATACACACAGACAGAGACACCGAATACATTAAATCTTGGGGTTTGCTTGTGTGCATCATGGAGCCTGACCTTTGGTTGTGAAAAGAACGTCACCGCCTGTGTTCATAATTGAGTTGATCTCATTAAAGAGGAAGACCACCCACTTGTGCTACAACGCCTCACCAGCACTTGAATTTACGTGTTGCAGTTAAATCAGACAGGAGGAGAGCATGCTCGCAAAGCAAAACTGGTGGGCTTGGATGTGTAAAGTGGAAATATAGCTTAACCAAACTGACAGTCTGGGATGAATAAGTGGATTGAACAGCCTATCTATTGTGTTTTATGAAATATTGTACAAAATGATCTTGAATATTTTTATTTGACTTTTAAATACAGCCCATATGCATGCTGACTTTGTCACTGTTAAACAAAACTTGAATAAAAAAACAAAAAGATCTGACAACCTAAAGTTCAGATAAGAGGAAAGAAAGAAAACAAGGATTTGCAAGGTAAACATATCATGCAAGTTTCAAGTAACAAATAAACCAGATCTAAAATAAATCCAAGAAATCATTCATACAACTGTCAAATATAAATATCAACCAATCATCAAAGCAATATAAAATAAACCTAGACAAACAGCATGCATCTCAGTGACAGTGGAGAGAATAAACTTCTGTTCTGTGTGCAGGTATTATATAGTAGCTTTAAGCACAACTGAATCAGGTTTCTTCATCAAGCAGGTTAAAAAGTAGGTCAGTTAAAAGCAGCCTTTGTGCACAAAGACGCTGCCAATGAGGTAGCACAGGGGAATTTCACCACCGTGGTGACAGTCATTAGTTTTTTAAATGAAGCCTCAAATTCAGCTGTTGGCTGTCATCGTCGTGGTCTTTTTAGAACCAGAGGGGATAGTAGGTAGAAAAGAAAGGAGAAGTGATACCCATTCATTAATGCATTCATTCTTCATAACTGTGTTATCTTAACAGTTGCAGATCTCCGATTTTTCCAGGTCAGGGTCCATATGGGGTCACATTTAGAAAAGAAGGGGCCAAGTATATGTCCATGAATGTACAATTCTATTTTCCAGTAAAATGTATAGTATACGTTTCACCAGCCGTTAATTGTTTGTTATTGGCAGCAGTTTGAGATTTCAGCATAGATCTACCTTTAAATATGATTTACAAATTCTTCTTGGCTTAAGTACTCTGTATAGATTTCCCAGTAAACTGGGAAAGGTATGCCTCATTTGGAATCCCACAGTATATAAAAACAGTGTTATTAGAGTTACATTTTTAAATTTTACTTACCTTAACTTAACTTTTAGGGGGGCTATAGTATTTTAGCAGGAGCTAGTGGCCATCTGGCCCCAGCTATCATCAGACGAGAGGCAGGACACACACTGGACAGCATCCAGTCCACCTCAAGTTCTAAAACCTTGTTGGACAAAAGATTATACATTTTTTTATGCCTAAAATATATAATTGTTTCCAAAAGGTACAGCACACTGATGAGAAACACATTACGGTGGCTTGTTGATTCTGTTTCATAAGCCAAGTTTATTGTTTTTGTCTGTTGGAATTGTTGTCAATTTTATTCAATGTTGCTGATATGTTGCATATTCATGCATGGTCGCCCTGTGGATACGTCCATCTTGTATATAAAACCAGTTTTCTGAGTCCGTCATCAACACTAGTTTTCATTTCATAAGATTAGGTATCTGCGTTACTGTATAACAAGCCAGTCAAACACTTCCAAGTTAAAAAAAATCAATAACTGAATAACTGAACATGCCTCTCGCATCAGTTCTACAGCTAAAACTCCTTGACCGTTACAAGATTATTGAGCTAGGCAGTAGATTGTATCGACAGCCACTGTGGCATCAAAAGAAATAACATCCATCCATTTTTCATCATAGCCCAGTTTCTAAAGAAAACATGTGGTTTGTCCACATGTCCAAAATGTTTTAGTGTAACATCGAAAGATCAGAAATTGTGATGTGATAACATCTACCTTGTTCTTTTTTTTTGGGGGGTGGGGTTGCCTGTTGTTTTTTATTTGGTATTATTATTGTTAGGTTTGACATGACGCAAAACTAAAAATATCTATCATAAATGTAAGCCTAAACATTTTCACCCCAACCCATACTTAAAAATCTATTTTCCATGGCTTATCCTAATCCATTGCAACTAACGGTTAAGTAGAAAAGTAAAAACTTGGATAATATAAGCTCAGAGAGGGTTCATACTTGATTCTCTGAAGCGATGGTCTGTGTTAAAAGCCCGCCATTTAGCCATTTCTACCTTCTTATGAGTGTTTTTGAAAATACAATAGTTGTGTCGTTTTGTACTTGTGGCAGTTTGAAATAAGACTGAACATAATCATGTTGAATGGCTTAAGTGTGCCCATAATCAGCTGTTCATTTTAGGGTAAAAAACACGTCTCTATCTTAATTAAACCAGACATAATTCTACAGACAAAGCATTGAACTCTAATGTTTGCACAACCCAAGGCTGATTGCTCAGGAACTACTCAATTACTTGAAAATGAGGCAGTTTGTTGGCACTGCTGAGCTTGTAAGTAACTTTAGGGATGTCTGTTTAACTGAGGAAGGGCAGTTTTATTGACAGATTCATTGACAAAAAAGACGGCAGCAAACTGTAGATTAGTACTGAATTAGACACATCTTAGAGAAACACATATTCAGAGTGAGAAGCATCACACTTTAATTCAGCCATACTGATGCAGGAAAGGTAGAAATTACTCTGAAAAGGGGTAACAGTTCAAACATTCTGACCACTAAAGAAGTAGATCTACAGGAATGGATGAATATAAGAAATATTACCAATAAATCTTAAAGTATTTAAGCTGACAAAGTGTGTAACTTATTTTTGTAAAACATGTCTTGAAAGGAACAAAACAGAGCCAATTGTTCATATGAATCTATTGTGGATTATAAACTCTTTTGGGGACCTGTAAAGAACCTAGAGAAAAGATGAAAGTTGAATGTCTGAGGAAAATACCGGTCGGCTGATTATTAAAATTAACTGCTGACAGTAAAATTAGACCTGAGACACTGCTGGTGAAGATGAGCACTTGCACGCAAAAAGAGTATCACGTTTAGTCACACAAAAAGACTCATATCCTGGAATTGCAACCGAAACCAGCGTCAAACAATAGTAAGTATTATGCTCATTGTTACATGAATATCTCAATTACTGAGACCTTCATGCCCTCCTATTTTACTGAAAGTAATGATAAGAAAAAATATATAATGAAAACTAAATGGAGAATAATTCACTTTTCGCTTTCTTTCACAGAAGTCTCTGAATCTGGCACAAAAACATGATCTTTTGATTCAGATTGTCCACAGACGGCATCAGTTTTTCTCATGTATTGACACAGAAATAACTTCATAGGGGAAAACATCACGGGGTTTTTGTAAAATAGTCACAGAAGGAGTGTTTATCACATTTAACAGAAGAAAAAGTCAATATTGAGATCAAAGGGGTTTAGTGGTTGATTTACACAAGACGATGATTATGGTCTGAACCGCTTTCCTACCCAATATTTTCTAAACATGCTTTGAAATTGAATTTTTGTTTTCTGTGATTTCATCTGGTTTAGTCATGGTTGAGTTGCCCATCAGAATCATGCCATTTTGGTTATGCATTAACAGTAATTGTTTCAACACATTCCATTACGATTTCTAACCCTAAACAGATCCTTTACTTACTAATGACATTCCTGATTACATAATGATTTCAAATAGTTTGAGATGGAGCTAAAATAAACACTTCACTAATAATGATGGAGGATTTTCATTAATTTATTTTTTTGCTGCTGATGTGGTTGAGTAAGAAACAGAGAAATTATAGACATGAACCACCGTCCAGAAAGGAAAGAAACACAACCAAACAGAAACCTGTCCCCTTATATCCTCGGGCCTATGAAGACATGATATCATAGCCTGTTAAATGGTTTTAGGCTCCTTGGGATAACTTTCCTTTCACAAGTGAGAAGGCTTCCTTTTTGCCATGAACTGTCATATTACTCATTAACTTACCATCTTACATAAAAACATTTTATTTTAAATCATTGACAGTTTTTAGGCTGTATCAAGTGGATTGACATTTTTTTTTTTTTAAAGAACTTAAATTTATAAAAATTGGTGATTTTGATCACTTCTCTATAGAACAAGCTATAACTTGTTTTAGGGTACTCAATCTCCAGTAAATCATATTGGCCCCCACTTCTGTCTGGGGACAAATCAGTGGAAAACGTTGTTAGACTTTTCAAATTCAACTGTGAAAATAATTAGTTAATCTTTATTTGACGTAAACAGCTACAAAGTAACACAGCCATTAGGGCTGTGGAGGAGGAGGCCGAAAGCGCTTGAGGTCATAGACTGACGCAAATGACTGCCAGGGGGACAACAATTCCCCTCTGCTGGAGCTTCTGCTAGACTATCATTAGTGTGCTGGGTTTGATTGATAGGGCACATTTCAGATGGCAGGTGGACGACTCATCCCAACACGGAGTTCCCCTGTGATTAATCTAATTTTAAGATGCATCTGGAGGAGTTATTTCACTCTAGATGGGCTGGAGTAAATTAAAATGTACAGTAACGCTACAAAGCCTGAGCAGTTCCAGCCAGTCTAAACAAGAAACTCACAGTTTCCCATCCTTCAAATGAATGTATAAGAAGTGGCACAAAACAAGTGTAAGATTAATAATTCAACCCACCACTGTGGTACAGACATTTGCGATATACAGGTGGAAACAACACGAGGAATGATTAGTCACAATCTTCTCACTCGAGGCCGACCGCAGCGATGCTCCCCAGACTGGCAGTGGATTGATTAAAGCCTTGATCAGCCTTTTTAAAATCAAACCTTCAAGAGCCTATGGATAAAAAGGTAAAACAGAGGTGGCAAGGTGTGCTAACTGTGTGTTCATTGCTTGGATTTGTTGCAGGGTAGTGCTGATAAAGACTTTGTTTGTTCAGCAAAACAAGTCACCTTGACATATAATGGTGGATATAGACAACAACTTTGGTGCACTTCCTGAAGGTTAATGCTCTGGGAGAAACCCTTCCTGCCCGAAGGAGATTATTGTAATTATAGTAGGTTCTAGAGGATATAATTCTACTGGTGAAATTAGATGTTTTTGCTGTGGCACTCATAATCATGGGATTGTATGGTGAAGAGAAAAAAAAAGTTTCCATGTGAAAAGCAGCACGCTCATTTCACACAGTGTAAAACGATTGGATTTGCTCTGAAGTCTTATTCAGTGGCTTCAGTCAAAAGGCTGCAAAGCCAAAGTTCAGTGCTAACCACAGATTCTTTCATTCAGCTAATGTGTTCCTCTTGAAAGCGACACAGCCTGAGAACGCGTCAGCTGCAGAGATTTAACCGTAACAGAGAAAAGGTTTTTTTCATGTTTTTACTCTCATTCTAAAGACTTTTCGAATATTGTGAAACCTTCTATAGAGAATTTATGTATCAATTTATTTTTTATATAGTCATGTCTCCTCCTAATTTATATCAGACTAACGCCCCAATATTTCCAAACCCATCTCCATCCTGTGACTCAAATGCAAGCACATGTTGATCATGGACATTGATCGAGCTCATTTAATTTTGAATTATCATTATTATGTTTGAATTATCATTGAACCAGAGCCAACACAAACACATTCAACAGGTAGTCCATTCTGTAAAACTTACTAAAAAAATATCAGTTTTGCATCTTAAAGGCTTGATATTATATTTCCAAATTAGTGCATAAGTCATACTATTATGATGAAGTGGACGCAAATCTGTCATTTGATTTCATATTGGTACTTTATTGCTGAGAACATTTTTACTTTGTATTAAAAATGTATATCCAGTTTTTGAAGGGTGGTATTTTACACCAGTCATGATCATTTCCAAACCCAAAACTAGTAGTTTTGGTCTCTAAGTTAGACTTAGTTGGGTTTAGAGAAGCATGGCCACTTTACCACCAAATTACTTGGTGGTGGTATGTGTTGAAATTACTTTAGTACTTTAGTTTCCTCACTACTACCTGGGAATGGACTAGTCACTTTTGTAAATAACTCCATGGTGAAATTACGTTTTACTTTCAATGGTGTATAATTTCAGCCTGTTACATGTCTCCACTATGTAATGCGGTGTTTAGTAGTCTTGCATTTCTCAGGGATTTCTGTGACACCAGGCTGTCAAGGTGCCTATCAGTAAGTGAAAATGAAGATAATAAAGAAAATCATACTGAACCTCTTTCCTGTTTTTAATTAGGTTTACATCAATGCTTGTTGCTGCAGCATTTACTGAGAAATGTTAGGAGTTTTTATATGAATACAATCTGGAGACTGTGCTTCTTGTTAAACTAAGAACTGTAAAAAAGCTGAAATAATTAGATAATATAAATCTAAAACACCTGTCTAAAAAACCTATCTGTGCAAGCAGAAAAGGTTTTGTGTGCTGCCTCCTCTTGGCTAGCAAATCATGTTTTTTTTAAGTCTTTTTTTTTACAAAAGACAAACATCAAACCCAAAATATATAAATATATAGAAAACCACCCTGCATAAGAATACCTATTTGAAACCATGATGACCCTTTTTCAACAACATTATTCCACCTCTGCCTTGCAGTGTGTATACTGAAGTTAGACAAAAATGTTGCCTTTAAGTTCAATCCAAAAATCTACTCCAAAATGAATGACCATACTCATAATACTTAATAGATAACAGTCTCCTTTTAATGAAAACACATAGGATATTGATGTAGAGAAATTTAAAAAAAAAGGACCAAATCAAACAGAAAGTTGTTGAGGAGTTTAAGGGAAAAATATAGTAACTGAGAGCCATGAATTTTAAAATTCATGCAATGTTTTTTAAACAGGCCTCATTGTAAAAGAAGCAAACTCCTACAACACATTAATGACAGTAAAACATTTGAATTCAAAGTCACAGTTTCTAACTTTTCACCTTTGGGAATAAAAATTAAATTGCCTCATTGTAAACCTCCAACCCGCAGTGGAGCAGATTAATTCTCTAACACGTGTTATTCAACATCATGAACTTTTAAAATGGATCCAGCTTGAAGCTCAGGTAACTGCCACCCTGTGACATTTGTCATACAAATGTTAAACCTACACATTAGCACAGACATTTACTGTCATAGTTTATGTGTTAGTTATGTGTTCTTCTTATGAGTTGGCCTCTTTTTGCACTGATGACTTATTTAAAAGAGATTTCAGAGCTAAGAATGGAACCGTGCTTAGTTGAGATCTTCTGCAATGAAATATTGTACTTCATTCTAAGTTGCCTTAAACAAATTGCTGTCCAGCAGTCCTTAGAGTTTGACAATACAGCTGCTACTGCCGACGGGTCTCTCTTCTTCTTCCTCCTGGTCATCTGCTGGTAACCATTTTGCAAAATGTTTTTCACCTCCACTGGAGCTTGGTCTAGAGCTGGTCATGCCCCCATCTCCTTTTACTGAGGCTGTGTCAGAAAGCATGCCTCTTCTGCTAGTTTCCCTTCTGCTTTCATAATACAAACAACCTTGTTAGACTAAAACCAGCTGTTTCTGAACTGCAACCTTCATCATCTGAGGACAGGAGTAGTTCAAACTTCACCACTCAAAGCCTCAGCTACCACTTTTCTTCAGCTGCCTGTCTTTGGATCACACAATAAGGTGATTGGACTGCTAAAATTCAACTGAAAAGAGATCAAGTGTAGCTCTACAGAGCGAATGTGTCACCCTGTGGAAAATGCTGAGTTCATTTCATGACAGAATACCTTCCAACTTGCATGTGGCACAAGTCAGTAATCAATATGACGAGAGTAGTAAAGGTGCCCCCGATTGATCAGGATGGAAGAGTGGATATGATCAATAAAAAGACTGAGTGGATCATGAACTTTAGGGTGAGTTGCCAAACATCAAGCGATGTGTATGCATCTTATCAATTTAGAGATCACATACAGAGTATTGCAATAAATTACTTTAATTGCTTTTTGCAGAGATATACTGCCTCTGACATTAGTTTCATATCGATGATTGACACCTGACATGTGTTGACATAAAAATAATAATGACCTTGTGTGATACTGCTCCTCTCTGGACAGTTATAGTATTGGACACTAAAAACTGTGAGTGATTTTAGAATTAATGCCTTAAATATATTTAATTCAGAAGCAGACTTTATACAAAGTCGAGTAAACAAAGAAAATCTGAAAAAAATCAATACTTCCTGTGATAACCAACTGCCACAACCACATCAGTTTTAAAGGCTTTTGGCAGGTGGGTTACTCCAAGCGCCTTAAAGACATCATCCTTGTGTTAATGTAAGCTGACTCTGCTTCTGTATCTTTGTATCATGTCAGAGTGATGCAATAATCACAACATATAGTGTAATGTGAAAAATAAAGCACACCCTTTCTAAATTCTAAAGAGTGATGTATATATATATATATATATCATGATTTTTATTACACATCATCATTATTTATTCAACAAAATACAGATGCAAGACGCAACGTGAGTATATCCCCAATGCTTCCATAAGAATGAAGGGGCACAGTTGTAGCACAGTGCAGCTTATCAACATTATGTGGTTTTAACCATCAGCAACTGTGACCACCTTTCGTAAAGGCAGATGTTTTTTGCAGTTTGCTGCTCTGGCGCATTCGGGCGTGAGTTAAAACAATACCAGCCGTTTGTGTCAGCACAATGATGTTAGAGAACTCTACGATCAGTAATGATCTGAATGTTGCTGACAGTCAATATGGGAAGGGGTTTATAAAAATAATTTCCAAACAATCAGGAGTCCATCATTCTACCATGTGAAAGACTATTCATTTGAGAAAATAATGCAAGATTCAATCTTCCCAGAAGTGGACATTGCAGCAAGTTCACTCCAAGATGCAATGTTCAAACAAAAATCAGAAAATCAAAAACTCTTCAGGCCTCTGTTGGCATGTTAAATGTTCATGTTGATGTCAGTACAATTGGATAAAGACTGAATAAGAAGGAGAGAGAGAGATCATTTAGGCTTGTTTTAAAGCCATATGACCTGGGCACTAAGCAGTGACTGAGTTGACCATGAACTCCCTTGCATACCAAAATATTCTATTGCCTACACAAATGTTAGACCATCTGTCCAACTAAAGCTTGGCTGAAATTGGATCATACAACAGGCCATGTTTATAACAGAATGGCTGAAAAAGAAAATAATCAGAGCATAATGTTGCAATGACAAAACAAAGTTCAAAATGTCAACCCAGTTTAAATGCTGTGAGGACCTCAAAAAGAGCTGTGCATAAATGAATGGCCACAAACCTCAGTGAAATGAAGCGATATTGTAAAAAAAAGTAGCTCGCAATTCTTCCACAATGAATCGGGACACTGATAACGCCACACTAAGAAAAATTACTTCAAGGTATTGCTGTTAAAGGTGTTTCCACAGATTATCAAATCACAGGGTGTACTTTTTCACGTAGGCCTTCTGTTTTCTGTTTCTTTTTTATTAAATAGATAATGAGGAATGGGTATTGTGTTATGTGTTGTTATCTGAGGTTGTAGTTTCCCCAATTATAGAAACTGATTGGGGACAGATTTTTTTTTCATGTCTGGATATGTAGAACCTTAGAATTGAAAGAGGACATATTTTCTTTTTACCATTGCTGAATTTGTATGATACTTCTTGCTGAAATATAATAATTTATGATCCTTGCTCTGCAGTATGATTGAGCTTATGTAGTCATCCTGTTTAACTGAGTGTTTAATAATTTTCCAGATTCCATAAACTTTCGTAATTGTTATGTTTACAGGTTGAATAACTGACCTGCAACGTGCTGTCCCAGCCCATATTATATTTATTCAGTTGGACATGATGCTTACCAAGATGTGAAATAGGATTTTTGGATCAATAGACAAAGCCATCCAAGATGTTTTCAGTCAGAGTGCACATGCATTTAGCTCAAAATAGTCTTTGTAAAGCATTTTTGGCTGGCTTCCTGGTCAATATTTCTTACTCTGATTAGCTTAGTTAGTAAAGGAAGACTTGATCTCCATTAATCATAAAGTATGCATAAAAGCATAAAAATAAGCTTGAAATAAAAATGATTTTTTTTTTCATTTATCTGTCTTTTGGAGATCAGGTCTTCTTTTCGCTTAACCTTTTATGTTAAGACGGGTGCCCAAACTTTCCCATGCAACTGTGCAGCTGTAAGTCTCTTATGTACATACACAAAAACACACTCTATACACAAATCTGATATGGGGGATATTTTTTCTCCCACTCTCTCTAGGTTTCTTGTCTAAAGTTCTTCTTGTGCATCTCATCCTTTCATGCTAGATTGAGCTTTTCAGGCATTGTTAGGCCTGTTTAAATTTTTAAAAAGTGGGGAAGAAAACAAAGAGTTTAAGGCGAAAGGACAGTCCCTTATCTCAGAAGGTATATTTTCCATGAAAGTTTGTGCAGTGATGTGGAATATTCTTTGCCTTTTGTGTCTTTTGATGCTTTTGACCCCTTTTAACTAAATGGTGAAGACTATTCAGGCATCAGCTTTCACTGTTTGGAAAGGCCTATCGAGAGCAACTATGGCCAGGTGGTATGAGCTGAACGTGCCACTTTAAATTTAATCATTTTCACTTTAAGCTGTTTTGTGCCTGAAGTGGTTTGAGATCTCCCACAACTCTGACTATGCAGGTTGTTTTGTAAGCTTAGTTGGCTTTAGCTCTCAGTTGATGGAATTGCAGTAAGAAAAATTATGCTAGAAACAATTTCTGCTCTACCCCACGCATGCTTCACTTGATTGAAATGTAATTGCGTAAAATAATCATCAGAGGATGTTGATCATGGATGGCCTTGCAGAAACAGTGCTTCATGTTGTCTTCAACAAGAACTCATGTGATTTTGTTGCAGCTATGAAGGTAATTTAACACTGCCAGACTTTAAAAAGCAGAAAAAATAAAAATAAAATTCAACAGCAATGAAAACCTGAAAACTGAGTCTCGAAGGCTACCAGGCACGTAGTGTTTTGTGATTTTGGAGATGTCATGGTGTGTAGTCAAATATCACCCCAGAGCAGCAGTCAGCTGGCCAACGTTACTGCATCAGTGTCATGTTTTGGTTTCATATAAAAACTATTGCTATAGTCCAGACTCAACAGTGAGAGTAAAATGGTGTCAGATCATTTCACGAGGTTAAAATGATGCATGTTTATGTTACATTGGATATCTCTGAAATAGCCTATTTTAACCAAGATTTTTTAACCTTACCATGTCCTTAGATTACCTTAACATAGCCTACACAGTGGTTAAAGATACAGCATATAAAATAAAACAGACTTAACTAAAAAAAAACTATAAAAGTAAACTCAACATAGACCACAATAATAAATAAAAAGATAAAACACTGCAAATCAGAATACATTTTTTTTTTTTTTTAAGTCCCATACAGGACTTGAACTTCAACTTCCATGATGGAAATCTGGTAAAGACATTCTCCAACACCGCCAAATGATTTTTCTCTCTGTTTCATATATTAAAATATGTCTCAGACTTATCAACTCTGTTGTTCATAGAGCTAGAGGTGTCACCATCAAGCTAAAACTTCATATTAATAGCTTCCAGGCTAGCCCAACATTCCCAGAGTTAGTGAACTTCCAGCTGGCTTGCATGGTTCAACAAGCTTCTTGCTTAGCCTTGACTTATCTGCTGGGTACTGAGAGTGTGCTCTGCTAGTTTACAGCTTAGCATGGTTTTAGCACTCTCCAGCCCAGTCCTTCCAGAGCTAGTGACCTAGCAGTTAGCTCCCTTCCAGCAGGAGTAGGCAAGTCTCTCTACTCCGCAGGGCCACTCACTCAGCCTTGCTGCAGAGTAGCCTGTACTAGCCCACCTAGCCTGTACTTCTGCTTAGTTTGCTGGCTTCTATTCCAACAAGCACAAGCAAAATGGCTCAACAGCACCACCCGTCAAACAGTCAGGACTGGTTGATGATGGTTCTTCCAAAAAGTCTATCTAACATTTACAGGCTGCCTAAACTTACATTTCTGAGACTTCCAGTGGTGCCCATAGCACAGATGGCTGACTTAGCTAAGGATGTCTTGTATGAAAAAAAGGCATTTGATGGGCATAGTAAAACTTTAAAACTCAGTGTGTTTAAATTCACACATAGGGTGAGAGCATATCAAAAGCTTACGTGCAGTAAAAGATAGAGCACTTACTAAGCAAACGCTTAGGTGTTTGCAGTGATTTTAGTCACAACTGCTTGCAAGTTTTATTGGCTTAATGCAGCAAAATGAACTTACAATGCAGACAGAACAGAAGTCTATCCCTTTGTGAGATTTTAGGGTGCATTCCAATGCCAAAACACCAGGAAGTAGACAGTTGGCAAACAGGCTCCAAAAGACTTTCTTTGCTGCCATAATTTCTTATAATATTGTGGATGCTTTTGGGAGCTTTCGGAATTATTTCTATAAAATTCATGTAACAAACGTAAAAGAAGCTACCAAGAATTTGTGCTGAAGTATTGCTTCTTTGATTTCTCTACAAAGTACACACACTATTTAACTTGATGGAGTTTTTATATTATAAATTAAATGAAATGCTGTTGACATTAAACACTGTGTGAATATATAAAGAAGCTTTTTAAATAATACAGGCAATCATAAAACAGGAAAATTTACAATTGTTATGGTTCACATTACATGACAAAAGTGTGGTACTGGCCTCATTAATAAGATTTCCATATAAAAGGATGCATTGGAAATAAATACTATAACAAACTTAAGTTTATCACATTTGTTACATTTGTCTGGGGAACTGCAGGTGCAATAAAGCATAAATTGGTCAACCGTGACTGGTAATAGTGTCCTGCCCATTTGACTGTGCTGCTGGGAAATAACACAAGGAAAAGAAAAGACCAATGAAATTCTAGGAATTACCTGAGCTCACTTGTCACAATCCAATTACTCTGCATATGTTTGTGGATGATCTCCACCCCTGCTCTCAGTTCCAATTCATTTCCCCAGCTTAACACCTTATTATTATTTTTACCACATGATCTCTAACCTGCATCTGAATAAATCTTTACTCCAGCACAAACCTGAAATTGAAAGAAAAATAAATAAATATTTCCTGACACATAATAAAATGTCAACACTTGATGCTTGAAATGATGTATACTCCACAGTTCATGAATACAGCATTTCCATGTGCGGTTTCGAGAATATTGGATTTTCCAGAGGGGAAGCAGCATTTATATTCAGTTGTTTGGTGGGGTTTAGGAAACAATGACTGATCCTTATTGTGCATCTTAAGCTGGCCCCTCTCCCTTAAATTAATTATTTAGTGAGTATTTCTTGGTCATTTGTGTGCCAAGACTTACAAAGTTACAGTTGTTCCACAATGCTTTTGCCTCAGTCCAAATCTAACTAAATTGCTGCAAAGGAAAGTGCTCTCCCAGTTGGTTCAGGACCTTGCATGGAGGTTTTCGAAACAGCAAAATACTATCACATTTTGTCTAGTTTAAGACAAAAAGAGGTACAATATCTACTCACACAAGACACAAAATGACTATGTCTGCAAAGGGGTGAAAGGTTTGGTGAAGCACTGTTGATTCACTATTTATTTATTTTTTTTTGCTGTTGACAGTTTTGATATTCAA
This sequence comes from Leuresthes tenuis, assembly GCF_036924035.1. Taxonomy (NCBI): domain Eukaryota; kingdom Metazoa; phylum Chordata; class Actinopteri; order Atheriniformes; family Atherinopsidae; genus Leuresthes; species Leuresthes tenuis. Next base: position 7,984,617 of record NW_027325365.1, on the reverse strand, counting down.
AACTTACTTCATCTTTTAAAGAAGAACGAAACCCTTCCTTCCTTTTCCACTTTCCAAAGTGTTTTAAAGCTGCCAGAGTCTCATGTTTGATCACTGATGTTCGTCACACCCAATTTGACAGAACATCACATACATTTCCTTTTGCTGTAAATTGTTTTTGAAAGATTCTTGGGTATTTATCTTGCTTGAAAAATCTCTTTCATTCAGTTACTTATACATACAAGTAAAATATATATAAATAAAGCAGACCCTATCCACTGGCATTGAACAGCCGCTGAATGTTTATTCCTTTATATATTCTTTTTTGTGTCACATCATTTTCTGAATAACTGCTTTCTAAGCAAAAATGAATCACCTTGACTGCATTTGTGAAACCCTCCTATAATTTGCTGACAATTGAATCTAGATTGAAGTTGTACATAATTGTAACCAAGAGAGACTAACTTTGCTTGCAAACTGGCTCTAAAAAAATGGAGATGCTTTGTCTCCAAATTTCACTTAAACGCATTCAGCTATTGTAGCTTTCAGTGTCAAACATCTAGTTCCATGGCTGTTCACCTTGAGGGGTCCCTGGAAGATTGTTTTCTCTGGAGCTAACTGATATGGACTACCGCCCAATTTCCTTTTGGCTAATTAGCTTGGCTACAACACCAGTAGCAGTCCTTATCATCACACCATGCCTTCTGTTCTCTGTCTGTTTGTTCTGCTTCTTTTTCAAATTTCATTTTAGGTTCAGAGCTCACTGAGATAGCTCACCCAAGGGCATTCATACAGATAGGTTTCACTTTTTATGTGCCAGATAACAGGAGAGTATGTATTTATATCTGTCTCAGTTTTCAATAGAACATGAAAAGAGAAATTATCTTGAGCCATTGGGGCACAACACCCTCAGCAGGGTAATTCAAATGAATCGGACAAACAGATAATACATCCAGGTTTCAATTTTCTTTCACAGACTGGCAACAGATATTTATCTCCTAGAAAACTACCAAAAACTATACTTGATATAAAAGTCTTACTCCTCAGTATTCTCTGCATTATATATAAATACAGTCAGAGATATAAAGCAATGGATTTCTGAAAATAAATGTATGTTTGACAATATGAATGATTATGAGACAGAATCAACATAAACACTGCAAATCAGCTGTTGGCTTATGGTCATACCCTTTGATTATGATTTATTGTTTTTTTATCAGTGACTAACAAACATTTCCCAAGGCCTGTTCAGACTTCAGCTTGATGTGACATATCAGATTGGATGCCAATGTGGTGGCTGTCTTGAGTTGTTTTTTGAGTCCTAGCGGGCACAATTTGCATAAAATGTCTGTTGAAAATCCATTAGCTGAAACAGTCATATAAGATCATAGCTCTCAATATGACTCATGACGATGTCCAAAGTACTGCCCCTACAAGCAGCGAAATGGAAAAATAACTCATATGAGCGTTTCCTCATCACAGCACACGTCATTCCCAGATCTTGTGCTGAATAAGCCACCGAGACCTCATAAGGAAGAAGGATGGGGAGGAACGATAATGTCAGAAACTGGAAAAGCTAGAACTACAATATGTACATATAATGCAATTGCATTAGGACAATACAGACATGTGTCGGACTATGCAGCAAAATTCTCACCACAGACAGCATGGCGGAAACTGATGAAAATTGTCAGTAATCAAACAGAAGTGAGGTTCAGAAGAGACCTACAACTGAGTTAGTTAAGACTGCCAGTAGTATCTTAAGGATCCATATTTTTTTGCACTGCAGAAAGTCAGAGGACAGCAGTAATGTAAGTTGAAATTTGGTTTTGGCATTGGCGCAGATATCTAAGCTTTCATCAATTCTGTCTGATGCACTGTCATTAAGTATGATCTTTATCTGTTGTGGTGCTCCCTGATTTTGTCACACAGTTGCTGGTTTGTTGTCCTTTTTTTAGGTATATCTTGCTGTATGTTTTGAAGAAGCAATTTTTTCCTATTTTTTGCTAAGGTTCCCTTAGCCTTTGACAGTGTTGTGTTAATTATGCGACTGAAGCATTTGTCACTGGCCCTCTTTGGGTTAATATACTTTAATTATTGTGCAGAAATGTCGGTTTGCAGAGAACGGAACAAGAGGAAGGTAGGATGCAAGCAGAACCCATTTTGACCATCTTAAAGTTGAGCACTGTGCTGATTCTTTACTACATTGGCACCAGAGAATTACTTTATAAAGATATTCAGTAAGGCCGTACCAGTGTGTGAACCAAAGTGAACCAAGTTAAAGGGGCTGCTGCATCTTATATGAAAGACTCTGATTCTGTCTCTCAGAGTGAGAGGGAGCAGCCCTCACAATTATTCTATTCCTATTTGTTCTTTATGATGTGAGCGTACTATGTACTGTGTGCTGATCTTAAATATTTTTTGTATCTTTTGTATAAGCTGCTGGATACTTGAATTCCCCTACAGGAGTCATCCCAAAGGATAAATAAAGTTGATACAGTTGCAGGAGACTTTGAGGAAGTGCTGAGAGGCTAAGATCTGGGTGGAGCTTATGAGCATATTCATGGTTCCTCACTCAATGAGGAAGAACTTGGAGCAAGCACTGCACTATTAAGACCATGGCAGTTTTCATTTAATTTTTTTCAGATGGCTAAAACTTAAAATTCAAAATTTTCAAGAGAAAAAGTTTAATTGTTGGGGGGATCAGGGACTCCTGCAGCAAAAAAACCCTGTGGTTAGGTTAGGTCATTAAAAACTAGGTGGTTTATGTTGAGACAACAAAAGGGCTTGGACACCAGATTTGCAAAGCCAACAAACAAACTTTCAGCTGAAATTAATGAATTTAAAGGTCAAGCTTGGAATCACAAAAGTAAAGAAACAAGCAAATAAATACTCTGTCTGCACACTTTTTTTGTTTCAGAATCATTTTTGTTTTTTAGCCGCTGAATTGGCACTGATGCTCCTCTTTAAATCAATGATTCACTCCCACGGGTGCTACTGGTGCTCACTTGACATTCTAAGATCTAAAGAAATAAATATGTTTAATTAATTATTCATTGAAAACGTAAGCATGTCCCATGAACTTTTTTGTGACATTTTCATGAAATACTGTGAAACAGAATACCTCTAAGCTGTTATGTTTGTGAGAATAAATAATGAATAAAAATAAATGAATAAAAATATGTGACAGGCTGAGGTTCAGCAGATTTAACTGACACTGAATAGACCTTTTCGTAAAATTAATTTTGGAGATGCTAAACTTCTAAAATAGATTATTAGTTGAAGACATTATAGAAGTACACTGCAGCATAATATCTCATCATCTGGAAAAATGCATTTTAAAAACTGAAAGAGATAATCATAAAGCTCTTTTTTTTAAGTTGATGAGTGACTAACTGACCTGATCTGACGGCAAGGAAGAGGCAGTTCCAAAATGCTGAAATAAAAACAACATGGTCCCCTTTGTTCTGAACTGAAACTCTGGAACACTGAGATCAACTGGTCAGAGAATCTGAGTGATCTTGGTGCAGAGTATTAGGTTTAAGGTCAGCGGTATGTGGATGCCATGCCATATAGGGCTTTGAGTATGATCAGGAAAATCTCAAACTGAACTTATAGACTAGGGTTAGCCAAGTAGGCCAAAATGGAGAATGTTAAGTGCCCAGGCACATGGCAAAGTAAAGAAGGCTGAAACATGACCACTGCTGAATGAAATTCAAAAGTGTCAAGATTTGGCCAAGTAACACCTGAAGACTTTCTAATACCTTGTGTTTTTTTATAGGTTTAGCAGAGAGATGAAATGACAGGGATTCTTGGTGCAGTAGGTGAATAGACTTGTGCCTGACAACTAAAACACAGCATCCACTTCAAGTTAGGTGAGTTAAGGTGAAGGAGGGAGGGCTGCTATTTTTAAGAGTTTGAAGATTGAATAAAAATCTAGCTCCTAACCTGCTGCCCAGGTCTGGGATATACTCATTTCAAGCAGTTACACAGGGAGTGCCTGCAGCATTCAAGTAGTTCATGGGATTGCGTGACAATCCTCCATCACATAGAATTATTCTACTGCTTTGTTCATCGGCCCAAACTGAAAAACGATTACTTGACCTGTTACTCACCCAACTTCCCAAATGTGAGATTTAAAATCACTGAGGACATACACCCCTTTATAAAAAAAATAAAAATCATTGTGATCATGAACAGATTATGAAGCTAAAAGGTATGGATGGTCCTCACTGGAAAACAAAACTTTGATAGTATACACAAAATGCATTTAATTTGAACTTATTTGTTACATTAATTGTAAAAGTCAGAAAAAGTAAGAATTTTTTTTTTTTTAATTCTATTGCCTAATAACTCGAAAAACTCCAGATAGATTTTGCCTAAGAACTACATCCTTACATATTCCACCAGAAAGACAAAATGATGCAATGATGCTGTTGAAACTGGAGCAGAAGACAAATATAAGTTGTTGGTTCAAATTTTAAACAACTTTTGTAAAGCAAACAAATAAATAAAAACTTCTCATATTTCCTCTGTAAAGATGTGCCTTATTCAGTCTTAAATTATGTAATAAAAGTGTAAATTGCATTTCTATTCATATTCTATCCATATTCTGTCAAGTACTGATTACGAACTAAAATACATTTTTTGGCACATTTTTCAAACAATATACCCCTCACAACTGACATTTTTAGTTTTTGCAGTAGGAAACTTGCAGATAATTGACAGCACATCTTGTTAACCTTGAAAGGTGGGTTACTTTAAAGATCTGAGTGAACACATTCTACAAGTCCTGTTCCCTCTCTGCTGTGCTTCAGCTCACTGCAAAAGAGACTCACTCATGCTTGGGCTAATAACAAAGGTAACGAGAACATTTGGTTTGACAGAAATCCAAGCTCCAAAACCAGTCAATTATTTAGTCTGTGTTCTTCCAACATCCCAAAAGCTTTCAATCCCAACACCTATCAATAAATTAAAATACAGCCCAAATACAGTCATCGGACAGCCTACCAGCTCCTCTTTCTGTTTACCTTCTCTCCTGCCTGCACTATGCCCATGCATCAATTATGCCTCACTTGAGTCTACAAAGCGCAGCAGGGGCAGAGAGCAACAGCAGCTTGTAGCTGGCAGACAGGACAGGGATGGCAGACAAAAAGCAGCAACTCAAAACTTAAACCACATTAAGCACCGCTACAGAAGGCAAGAAAATTAACACTAAATTAGAAAAATTTGCAACTATGGTTGCTGCTTTTTTTTTTTGCAAGACAGGTAATGTTTCTTTTGTGAGTGATTTGTTGTTTTCATTACTCTACAGCTAACAAAGCCATGTCACTTCACTTTGTGTTATTCAATGACTGTATTTACCATGGTTTCTCGTAATAGCTCAAGGCTAGCTGGTGAGATATAGCTTTGGAGGGAACTTTGAGGTGTAGGAGTTTTTTGGTTATGTGGTTTCACTGGCTTTCTGTTGCTTTGGGAATATATTGCTCACTGCAGTTTAAAAAACTGATTTTCCATCTTATATATACCATTGAAGTCAGAACTTTACATACAGTATGAGTTCTAATATGTTTTCTGAAGCCGATAGATGTTGCAAATATTTTATTTGTCTTCCATCTGGCTGCGTGGCATACATCCTCAGTAGGGTGAAATGCATCCACTGAACAAAAAACCCTTATTATGTGAATTTTTCTTCATTGTGCACAATACCTTCTGCAAATCATATTCTAATTCACGTCATCCTCAGAGATGGCACAGACCCAGCATGCAGCCATTCAGAATGCACCAGTGCCCTCATATGCCTGCTCACACTCAGAACACAGACAGTAAAGGCCTCAAGGTAATTTCACACTCTGTTATAATTTTGCTCAGAAATAATATAGGTTCAGAGGGAAGTTTAAGTTGACTTCAAAGAAAACAGTAGTATAGTAGTGTTGAAATTTTATATTATTATATTATTAGTATAGCTTTGATACTGTGGAAAGACCGGTAAGTTTCAAGTAAATGCAAATGTGTTTGCATACGCAGTAAGAAGATTACAGCGATTATGCTAGTGCAACATCAATAAAGCTGTGTTCTTTGTGTAAGCACCTGGTATGAGATAAACCACTATTGTGCTCTAATGCAACTAAAGAATGTGTTATGAAGGCAGGGAAATGGACAGAAGAAAACCCCAATCAAATAACAAACTATAAAATGTTTCATTGATGTGTTTCGTTGGAACACTTGGCGGTGGGGCATCACAGGGTGACACATGTACACAATAATAGCAGACTAAAACAACCATAGGGCCATAATAGCTTCCCTGACCATTACATTTTAATAGACACATCTAACGTATTCGGTTAAACCTGCTGAAGGTTTCCTATTGTCCCAGACCACCAAACTCTCATATTGAATTTCTAGACTAGATTGATTTCCATAAACATAACCAATGGCCTTAATGTGATAAAGCATCATGGGTCTGTAGACTTCTATGATGGTGGGAGGAATGACTGTGGTCACTATTACGTGGCTGGGTTGCAGTTTGCCCGACAAATAACAGAGAATTACCACCAAACAAAGGATGTCATGGCAGCCTAATGCATCGCCATTGAAGCCATCTCAATTTAGCAGAGGCTGGTCAGGGGCCTGGGAGCTGACTGACTGGCTTTACCCTTTCCATTTCAATAGGGTGAAGCCTCTATTTACCCTGTGTAAAAACTGGAGTTATTAGGGAGGTAAGTAGAGTTTCGCTGTCTTTTGTGCAAAAAGAGAGGAGATTGTTAATACCTCTAATGTACAAGACCATTCTGTTAGGAGTCTGTTTGCAGTAGTTCATTGTTCATTTGATTACTGCTCTGCTATTTCAGAAGCATATTAAGGGTTTATTAGAAGGCAATTAAACCTAAACAATTAAACAGGCTTTTTCTTTAACTCATTAACATATTAGACAGACTCTAAACATAGGAGCCAGTATACCCATATGTTACATCAGGGCTTAACAGGACCATAAATAATTTCAGTCAAGACCACTTTTGTTAAAAGGGTAATTATAACCCAACTGAAGTTAAAGTAGAGCTTTATAGAGCTTTATATTTAGTGTTGTAGATCTCCCTGCTATTCCACTTAAAAGCATGGAATACCTGAGGCTCGAAGAGCAGCGGTATCCCCAGAGTAACAACAAAGCAGAATCAGTGACAGACAGGACACTGATTAATTTAGACGCAGTTGCGAAGGAGGAGCTCGGGTGGAGCTGTGTTATAAAGCAGTTTGCACACAGACTAAAAAAGCTATAATAGATCACTCTTCTTGAGCTTTAATTACTGAATGCTAAGAAGTGGAGCATTATGTTGACAATTGTTTGGTTTATTTGAGATAATTAAGTATAATTCCCAATGACATATGCATAAGGTTTACTTCACCACCCCTGCAATCAAACATGGTGATGGTAGCATCTTTCTGTGGGGATGTTTTTCTGCTACAGGGACTGGGAGCTGCTTCAGGAAAACTGTACTGGTTTGAGGTCGCTAGGGAAACCCATAAATGACACGCACTTATGCTCCACCCTAACACCTGGTTGAGCTAAAATAATCCTACCAAGAAGATTGGGAAAAACTTTCAAGACAACAATGTGCCAAGCTTGTTCTGTCGTTTCAAATCAAATTTGAAACTGTTGTTTTTACTTGTTACTGAGTGACAGGTCTCAAAACATGCATTCATTAGATATTTGATTGCTCTATTAATTTATATAAACTAATGAGATGAGAAAAATAATTAACTGAATAATTTTAAGTTTGATCTAAAGCTTAGGAAAAACTTTCTTTATTCAGTGTACATTTTGTTGCTACTTTGAGGTCACTTTTGCATTTTCACTTGTTCTATTAGTGATGGTAAACTTGCTATAAAACCTTAAAATGCAGTATTATCACATCATCACAATAGTAGCATTTTGGTATCCACTTTGTTTGATTATTGGTTTGTTTACAGCTTTCTGTGTGAGTTATCTGACAGCATGTTTTCTTTTTTCAAGCCTAATTTTTAGATGTCAGCCAAAATTATAATAGATATTGCAGCACATAGAATAAATGTCTGAATTTCTGGATTGTAATTTTTATAGTCGTCGGCCCTAGTTACATAATGCACATTTTCCAATAATCAAGCCACAATCATAGCCTTGTCATTATTTGACCCAGTATGTTTAAAAAATAATAACCACAATTACACATCATATGTGTATTCCTGAGCCAATGGAGCCCAGTCTGTCTCTCATCAGGTGACACAGTTACAGGTGAGGAATGTGGCTATTTGTGTTTGGTATTTAAAATAAAATTACTTTAAAAGGACTGCAGACATGGTACATAATTTGAGAAAACTTAAAATGGCAAAAATTTTTGGTTTTTGTTGTTTAATATTTTTTTTGTCTTAAAATCGAACAGCTAAAAACAGTTAAGGTCATCATCTGTATTAAGTTGCAAGCAGACCTATTTCAAATCAAGCTGCCAATAACAGCAGTACAGTATTTTGATATGAAGTATTCTATCAAAATTGACCTTTTGAACTTACTGATTCTCCTGTAACCCCAGCAACAGTGATTCTTAATTATATGGTGCATTAATGATAAAAAAAAGAAAATAAATCCCTTTATGGTAAAACATCAAAGGAGTGTAAACCTACATCGTAACAGTCTTAATATAAATTAAATCAATGGAAAAATACTTCAAAATGCATTTTATGAAGGAATTATACTGATATGATGATTCAGAGAGACTTAGACTGTGCACTCCAAAATGATTGAAAATGGATCAAATAAAGCACTCTCCCAGTGAATCTCCCCACTGTCAAATGAAAAGCAATGGCTTGCAAATCCACCTGCATTTGAGGAGGCAAATGACAATAGGTACCCTGCCAGAGCTTACAGAGAGCCTGGCAGTAACAACTAAGCATCAAACTGCAATTTGGTGACAGCAATCTTCATTGTTTCCTTTGAAATTGTGGTGTAGATTAACAGACAGTAGTTTGGTCAGAGCCAAGAACATCAATACACTAACAGATCGTGCTGGTCAGATGCCTAGTCAGATGTCTAGTAATTGCACACACACAGATACCACAGATGTTAGGTGGCCTCCGGGAGGTGAATTTTCCATTACAAGAAGTTTGTCGCTCCAACTGGCTGACAGGTAGACCTTATCTGATACGGGGAGGACAATTTGGTGCTGTAGAGTCAAGAATTTCCAACAAAACCTATACAAACCACAGCTGTTATCCATGCTGTTTTTAGAAAAACTTTACCAGGGTATGCAGTTCAGATCATACCATACCGGCAAATCTGCAAGCTAAAATATCATAAAGTAGCATAAGTGATAATTAAAATAATAATTATCCTCTTTTTAATGGTAGAGATTTAATATTTTACTTCCACTTGACTATAACTTGGGCATAAAATGTAGATGGGTTAAACTTTAATATGGCCACAAGAGAACATATTTCCATCCTCTGTGTTTGTAAAGGAATAATTCCATAATTTTTTAGATGAAAACATTTAATAATTTAAGCAAATTTTACCTTAAAAGGAAATCAGTGTGTATATCAGGTGTAACAAGTAATGCTGTCTAAAGCATTTACTCCAGTGAATGCACAATATATTAGGAATCCACAGTCCAACCATGTCATGTCGGTTTTTTTTAAAGATATATATAAAGCTTTTAGCTCACTTATTGTGACCATCACTATAGTGAGTAAGAACCAAGCTATAACATCATAACTTCACATTAACCAGACTCATTTGGACACGGAATGGCAGAGAGTGAGTAACTAAACCACCTTGTACACATTTCTTAACTGCATCCAGCTATCCAAAACAAGTCTCAATCAGATTGCTCACATTGCCGTTTCCTTAAAGGGGAAGGCTCAACCAGTGGAGTAATACATTTTTGCATCTAAAAGTAATTTAAAATAAAATTAAGGTTAGGGTCAAGGTTACTTCAAATTTGTGAATAAGTAATTGGTTAATGACAATTCTAGTTATAACATATAATTGAAGGGAAAAAATGTCAGTGAGTTGCAACTTAGATATAATGCAATTCAGCTGCTGTGAAAAATGTCTGTAGTTAACCAGCCTTCACCTTAAATGAATTTCTTGATCTCCATTTGCCCTTTTTCTGTTCATAGAAATTCTATGTTTTTCTGTAGCAGTCTCATAATGGCTTTCAGAAGAAGTCCTATAACGGAAAAAGGGCACAGATTATGTTTGACTCTTAATGGGTTCGTTTGAGAATAAGTGAGGAGGAGGGGGTAGATCTGCTATATGTGACTCTGTTATACAATTCTCGAGCTCTATAACCATACAGAAACTCATCATTTGTAAGTTTTTAGAAGGTTTTCTTTCTTAAAGTTTTAAATCTTTAGATTGTTTTGACTCTTGACAATTTGTGTATCTGGAAAACAAAAAATAAATAGAATACTGCATCTCTGTAGAGCTTTTTCCTCTTCTGCATAGAAATGCCGATAACTCTACTGAATGGAAAATGAGCCTGTATGTAATTAAATATTGCTTCCTCTTATTGTTTGTTATACTGTCAACTCGTGTTAAATTGAGGAACATTTATGGGACATTTGTCAGTGCTGCATTTAAAATGGTTGTTAGAAGCTGATCAGACAAGAGAATTATGCAGCCATTCATCAGAGATAGAGGCTGTTTTGTGTTCGGAGCAAATGTGTATCAACTGATACAATGCTGAGAGAGTGCAGCCACAGAACAGAAGAAAGAGTACATTTTCACACTTTCACACATGTAACTCTTTACTTTGATAAATGTCTTTCTTTGATAGGGACAAGAGAATCGTTTGTCTAAGAAAAGTAATTCATTTCTCGTGTTTTCAAAAGAACCCCACACAACACAAAATAGCATGACCTTTTATATTATCCATGCACAATTAACAGATTAAAATGTATTTACCTTATTTACTAATGATTATTAATTGATAATCGTCTGCATGATGTGTAAAAGAAAATCAAACTATACCGTAAAGATCATTCACAAGCCCCACAAAAGCAGCCAATGTGCACAGAGGGAATACATGCAAAAAAACAGTATGCACATATAAGAGCACAGATATACCAGAGAAAAGTGCATAAAAGGAAAGGGGTTGGCCCCAAGTGGCACAGACCTGTGCACCTGTCATTTCAATCCTGTTCATCCTCTTGTCATAGCGTAATTCCCAGTCAGTTACACTTGTATCATCCAGTCAGTCCTGAGGTCTGTATCCTCGTGGGATGGTGGGATGACCTGATGGATAGAGGAAAGCCTGTCACTGAAAGGCCACAAGTGTGAGCTGCTGGAACCATGCATATGCATGTGTCAAAGCAGACTTGTGTCAGACAGTGAAGTATTACTTTTGTCTGTGGAGGAGAACGACAACGCTGCTGACCACCGTGCCCCTTGTAATGTTAAACTGTGTTGGGATTTGACTTTGATTTTTCAGAAGAAATATTTCTGTTATATAACATTTTATATGTTACTTCTTGGGTTATATTTATGATATATCCTAAGGAGTAGCAGGTTTTCCATTTGTACTGTTTTTCTCCACCTTGAAATATTCATTTTTAGATTGTCATATTGTCATAGTGACAGATAAGTCACTTTTCTGTTGCTGTAATTGTTATGTCAAGACTCAATAAATTCTAAAAAAGAAAAACATCAGTGATTCTGGATGCAGCTGAAGAATTGTTGTTAGCCTGAAATTTATATCACTGTGTAACTGTAATATTTAGAAAATCTCATTTAAATTGCCAAACATACAGCTCAATCTGTCATCATTAAAGGACCCTACACTAAATCTAAAATACATGTTTTTTAACATCTCTACTATGTCCATAATATGTAATTATTTGGTGTTACAAGCCATGCAAAAAAATCAGCCATCAGTGCTGTAGCTAATAATTTCTGTTATGAATCTGCAGAGCAAACAAACAAAACTTTTGCTGCTAATGGCCTCAGTGGCAAGCTAGCTTCTAGTTGGCTCACCCAGGATACAGATTAGATTTTAGAGCAACCAGCTATTGACCAGAGCTAGAAGCTCTTGGATAGTTGAGAAAGTGAAAGTTACCATTATGATACTGCAGCATGCACAGGATATTGTATTATTGCTTCCAGTTACTGAGCTTTATTAAACATACAGTCATAACACATTGGATATATAAATGTATGGCTCAGGTACACCAATATTATAATTTGTTTTTGCTTAGTAGAGACAGGAAAGGCTGGTGTCAGCTGCTAATGAGTGGAGACGTGGACAGCGGCAGATTAGCATATTCATAGATGTCCGTTCACTGAATGAAAGAGAAGATGTAGAGACATATCCTAAGAAATTCTCAAGTCATGAAAGTTCTTTTCTGGGGAAAAAAAAAGAAAAAAGAATCTAAATGTACTCCAGTTTGGAGGTAGATAGATGAGTTTTTAGAGGATTTATGACTTCTGCAGTGGGACTTCTCATAGCATAGGTTTGACATTTAAAAAATGTTCATCACCAAAGGTTTTCACGCATTGAAAGTGTATTCAATAGCTATGAAGCAGTTTATTTGTTTGAAACCATTATTTTTACCTCTGGAAGCAAGTGGCAACAGGTAAAGACAACTGAATGGAAAAAGTTATCTGACCTATGTGCTTGTACATGCAACAGCAAAGTATTGTTATTAGGTTTTACAAGAGCTGCTGTAACAATGGACTAACAGAAGAACTGAGACAAGAATCTCGTGGCATGGTGGATTTGAGGCCTGATGCTTATGGCAGAGAAATTTGCAGATGATTGGCAGGTGGTGGGCTGACTGCGGTGCACCTGCTCCCCCTCCTGCAATTAGGGAAAGACACACAAGAAGACTGTGAGAGACGAGTTGTTGGCTAGGAGGGAGAGAACCAGGGAATGTGACAGGTGTTTCCTGTTATTGAGGAGGTGAAGACGCAGCTTGTGAATCTGTAAATAAGAGTGATCGGCTACTATAACATCTGAGTTCATACTTTAGTCAGTCTCGCTGAAGCACTTTTTCTTGCATGAAAGAAAAGCAGTTACTGTTCTGTGTTTCTGTTAAAACAAATAAACAGTGACTTGAATTAGCAGTGACAATAGTGTACAACCCTTAAACTGCACAGCAGACACAGCACTAAGAAAGTCCTGCAAGTGTCAAGTTAAAGCACAGAACTGTGCATCGCAGTTCAAGGCCAACTCAAGCAAATACTTCATGCTTGCAGAACAACTATGACATACTCCTGAATGGTCTTTTTATGGAATTGGAACTCCAACCTTCATTTGGATACCTGCGAAGGAGTTAACTGTTCAGAGTTAAACTGTGTGTCAATTAAAGATGAAAAGACTGTGCACAAAAAGATCTGGGTTCAAAAACACAAGTTAAGCTTTTGAAAAGAATACCCTCCAACCAGTCACACACATTTAGGAAACATTCCCCTTTCTAGAAATTTTCTTCTCACGGTACATCCATTGATATATTGTATTTTCTGACAGATTAAAAAACTGTAATATAATAAAACTAATTTGTTTTTGGCATGCCAGGTGTCTGTTCCATGAGCCCACACATCATATCTAGTCCTTCAGTAAGAATGACAGTCAGTGGAAAACCTGAATGTCAGTTATGCATTTTATCTCTTCATCACTTCCCAAATAAGAGCTTAATTTCTACTGTAGATCTACGGTTGAATCAGCTATGCTGGAAATGAACTGGAAAGCCTGAGTGTTGATGCCTGCAACAGATTGCTTCTCCACAAATATCCAGAAAGCAATGAGTTTGAGGACCTCCTGCCATGAAATAGACTGATAAGATAGGGGTTATGAACTTTAAATGATTTTATTTCCATTTCACTCATGAAGGGAAATGCAGATTAAATATTTTTTTAAGCATGTTGACATGGTCAAAAAGGAGAACAGAGAAAGATGTGGTATTATTTTTGGCTGCATGTTGTGCATCTCACCACAACAGGGTTCCTGGTTTGAATCTTTGCTGGGGCCTTTCTGTGTGGAGCTTGCATGTTCTCTCCGGTGGGTTCCCTCTTTGAACTCTGGCTTCCTCACACAGTCCAAAATAATGCATGTTAGGTTAATCAATGATTCTAAATTGATCATCGTGGTGAGTGTGAACATGCACGGTTGTTTTTCTTCTTTGTCTCTGTGTTGGTCCTGTGATGGACTGGCGACCTGTCCAGAGTGTAACCTGTCTATTACCCACTGGGAGAGACTCATGCCCCACCATGACCTTTAATAGGATAAAGCAGTTCTGGAAAATTAATGAATGAATGACTGGAAAACTGTTGCATAACTGCATACAGTTATGTAATGTACAAATTGTGGGTTTACACAATATATTTGTTGATTAAAATCTAACAATGAAGCTGTTCAGTTAGATAAAATGACATCTTTATGAACAGCCTCATTCTGCCTAATTTATCACACACACACACAGTGCTGTATATTAGACAGCATAAAAAGGAGAAATATTATGGTTGCCACTTGTGGGGAGGAAACATGAACAGCCTCTTTATACACCAGATGCACCCTCAAATGAATAGGTATGTAATCAATGAGAGGTCCCTCCCTACACACACTTTCTCTCAATTCCACCATCTGGCTAAATGCAACAGGTGGTTCAGAGGGAAGTCAAAATATTTCAACCATATCTTCTTTTCCCAAGGTGTGCCAATTTAGATGTCGGTGATCTTATTTCAAGTTATTTTTTTTATCCGCTAAATGTTATTTTTACTACAATGACTTCATTGCAGCGTAGCTTGATTTTGGAAGTGAAATAAAATGAACGGTAAAAATAGACGTGTCTTATTGCTGATTTTAAGCCATGAGCTGCACAGTATATATTGTGTAATTTTTTTGTAAACAGCAGGATGACTTCTTGTAAGACACAGAGTGTAGATACTGTGGAAAAACACAGAATAGGTTAGACCAAAATGTAAAACTGTTTGGTTGTAAATACTGATGTGAAAATAAATACTAATGTTCTATTTTAGAATTTATCATTGAACTATGAATGAGTTGTTATATTGTACATCAGATATGGAGTAAAAATTAAAAAAAGTCTTTAATGCAGCAGCCAAAGCTGGAGGCATATTCAAAGAAAATCTGTCTGATACTGACCAAAACACAAGCCGAGAAATCTGTAATATGACATAACCAAAACCATCAAACTTTTTTTTAACCCCCCGCAACCCCACAGCTGAGAGAAGTGCACCATGCGAGTAAATACGTTTTTATTGGGTTTTAAACTGGGGTTTTAGCTGTTTGCCTAGTATGTTTACCCTCAATCTGGAACTCACCAGTTTTTCTGTTGACAGTCTTTGGGGGAAATGACTGTCACTTTAGGGCTTTCGGTGTAGATACATTTATGAAATAAGGTTGGCCTGCGTGTGCTAATATTCATAACAATCTCAGCTGTGACTAAACAATACGACTTGGACCTCTAACAGATTGCAGTTGGAAATCAGAAGGCTCCTAGAACCAAAATCTTCTCCGCAAGCAACACGTGTATCTCTCTCTCTCTATATATATATATATATATATATATATATATAGACGACTTTATTAAACCTCTTTGGGATGGTCCCTCAGAGAAATTGAAATCTCCATCTCACTCATGCTTAGCACTGTTATATACAGAAATGTACAGAATAAACAGAAGTGCAAAACACCCAACACCAGCCCCCGTATAGAGATAAAGATAGTAATAATAAACTAGTAATAGTAATGATAATAATAGTAATAATAATTATAATAGTGATGCTAATTAATAATTAATAATACATATATAAATTTAAGTATACAGTAAGAAGTAAGATTATTGCACACCACAGAAATTATTGCACGTTTTGACTGACTGACTACAACATGGAGCCCAACCAAACCTGAAACCAGATTTTGAGCCATTAAGCAGCTATATGAAATGCTTTTACTAAATACTGTATTCAGTATCTGTATAGGCAAAAAGCTTTGGTATTATTATTCAAAATTCTACATAATGAACATTTAACCACAGTGTATTCAAAATAACTAGCATCCTTCCCCTTCCTTTTCCATACAGTCTTGTTTGTTGCTGAAAACAAGCCAAAGTCAAGGGCTTTACTGAACTGTATATTATCAATACAGATCTCTGAAAATGCAAATGATACAAAACTATAGAAGAAATAATATTCAAAATGCCCTTTGGAAATCTATCTGAAAAAAAGCTGATATCCAGAAAACAGTTCACATCAAAATAGACGAATCAGAAGACGGCATGAATCACAAAGAAAGAAGTGTAAGAGAGAAGGAACCACACTTTTAAGCTGTTAATATGATCCTCTAAAATTACACAGCAATGCCTTTACAAAACATTCGGGAAGGATTTTACAACCATACAATTCCACACACAAGTTAAACTTGAGTGGAACTGAACAGCATTCTGGGGATGTCTGTAAGTGAATCAAAGTCTAAATGAGGGACGAAAAGAAAAGAGAACAGACAGATAGTGAATAAAAGAAATGAGAAAGCAATGAGTATAAAGAAGAATGAAAGATTTAGAATTGCTGCCTGCTACAATGTGAGAGATACTGTATCTCTCCATTAGCATAAAATTACAATGGCAAAGAGTTGCCTCAGCTTGAGAAATTGCCTGCGATCAGCTTAATCTCCAAGTGCCAGTAAATCTGATGACTCCTACAAAGTTTAATCATACCACCAGGGCAAGAAAGAACTTGGCGAGTACAAAATCACATGCTTAGTTATCCAGCAAGCTGGTTTCTGTATGAGCTCTTCATGATTACACAATGTCTTGCACAACAGGACATCTGTTTTAATATGCTGTCTGGCCACAGTTTGCCCCAATGAACATTTTGAGTTCCATTATATCAAATGACTTTCATATGACGTTCATAAACGGTCCAATAAGTGCAAGAACACAAACTCGAAAAAAAAAAAAAATCACAATAAATGAAAAAATCTAAATAAACCTGAGAACAATAAGAATACAAAGGGAAATCTTGACTCAGGCTGAGTGAAAAGGGGCAGACTATAAGGTTACTGTTCCACTCCCTGAGTTTTACCAGGACATGACAGATTTAAAAAAACAAAAACATGATTGTTTGTTTTACAGAACCAATTTTTTTCTGTAGAAACTGTTTAAGGCAAGTTAAAAAAAAGGCAAGCTTTTGTCACACACCAGTAAGAGAATATGAGCTGCCGTTGTTGATTGATATCATGCCTAAAACTTGTCTATAGTGACCAAAAACGAATGCTGATTGGTCCAAACTTTTGTGTTGCAGTCACGAGCAGATCGCTTGGAGCTTTACAAGATGGAATTTTTTAGTTATCATGATCTTACAAATCTCATGGAATATAGCAGTGCTGCAGTCATTTTAATGCTTAAACCTCAATAAGCGGTCGATGGAATAGTGAGTGAAAACAAAAGAGAAGAGTAAATTAATGACAGCTAGGAATAGGAAATACAATAGTGGCAACACTTGAGTCTCTTGTTATTGACAATCGGCTCCTCTAGCACTCGTTTATGTGGACCTTGTTGCTCGCTCATCTTTAAAAATGTCATAATAAAAACGTTTCCCTCTGTTTGCTGTTGGTCAGTTATATCGCCTTTGCTCATTTGCTGTTGCTCTGACATTAGAGATACCGTGTGATGCCGTGGGAACGAGAACTGGTTGGTATTTATAAAGTGAGTAAAAATGTAAGGACTAATTGAGTATAGGTGTGAAACTATCTACAAACTCTATGTGTGGGTTCAAATATTTATGATTTATAATATCACCTCTCTGGGATATCATTATTAGAGTACTCTCAAAGTCATGTGCATGACAGAGGTATATACTTAGAAGAGATGATTGGTGTGATTACTGTTGAGTAGAATCCCACTACATGTTGCTGCAATGAAAAAAGCTGTGGCAAATATTGGGACGTTATTAGTAACCATTGTTTGTCGTAGAAATGGCCAATAGTTCAGCTCAGCAGTGCAACAAATAAGATGAGTTTACACAGAGATTCATTGCACCATTTTTAAAATTACTTGCTATTTATTTCCAAAAATGGAGGGAATGAAAAATCCCATATGATATAATGAAAGTGTTCTTCTTACTTCTCCTGTAATGTCTACTGTTATCTTTCTGGCAAAATACTTTTTTTAATGAACAAATGATAAAAATGTGTCCTCCCTTTTACAATGTAACTCTCCAGACCAACAGACCTTTCCTCTCAGAGAGGGATACTTCCAAATTACAGGAATTCCCCCAACTGCTCTATTGATTCTAACACAAAATAAGAGCAGAATTTCAAGTAAGAACCAGAAGTGGCTCTGTTTTTAACCTGTTTGTAAGCCCACATTATGTATCCAAGAAACACAAATGTGTGCAGAAAAGTCTTGCTGTGCCCACGGGGCACAACTGTGTCAATAGGAGAAACAGTTTTTCCATAAATAGCAGTGGTTGAAGACAAAATGTGAGTTTAGTTTCAGGCTGAGGGAGATGAGATGTTACAACTAACTTCACTACAGTGATTTCAGCTGACACTTAGAACTTACAGATGATGGAGATTTCATCAAATTATTTTGTGTTTCTGTTCTGTCAATGCACACTTTGATAGATTCAGCTTACATTTTGAAGTAGTAGCAAGAGAAAAGGGATGTGCAGTTCCTTAGCAGTTTGAGGTACTAACTTTCGTGAATTTCTTTATAGATAAATGATGAAATGTAATATTTACTTCCATGTTAAATATAGGCTGTGTCCTTTTTATGCAGTTATAACAAAATTACGTTTATTTTCACAGAAAATTTGGATGTACATGAAACTTTCTTAAATTCAAAAACTGTTGTCCGGGAAAAGGTTTTCAGAATTTAATTTAATATTTACTGACTGTGATTCAGTCCAATTTTCAAGTTTCTGTTTTCTGTTACCCTATAGCTGATTGAGACAAGAGTAGTGATGACTGAACTATAGTAACACGATGCTGAGCAAAAACAATAGGAAACAGCAACAACAAAAAAAGACCAGTTGTGTGAAAGAACTGCCCACATTGTTACAATAACCTGTACTTTTTAACTGAACCTAGGAGGCCTTGCACTACGCTGGGTGTGTCATGTCTATTACATTCAACAGTGACATATGATCTTATTTTCCAAACAGTGCCAGGAAAGTAATTTTCAGAATGAATTAGCTTTGCTAAACTCCCTAATGTTTGTAAATCATTCTATTTTTTTTACTATCATCAGCTTAATGACTTATTTTTCCCAAATTATTGGTTTTGCCTCAACATGCAGCTATCCAAGGAGAAACATTGAGAGTGAATAAAACTGACATTTACATTACAGGTATTAGGCATCTGTTCTAGCAAAAAGTGGCTGTGAAATTGCACACAATGTGAACTCATTATAAAGTTAATTGTCTTTTTCACAGCGCCTTGCATTTCTGTTCAACAAGAATTGGAACTACATCAAAATTATCTACAGACAAGTCCTCATAAATCCCTTTTTTTCTTCTTTCTGGCCTGGGGGTTTTAGTTTGCATTCAAGGTCCACTAAGACATGTTTGATCTTTACAATACAAGTGCCAGTAAAAGTTAAGCCTGAAGATTTTAATTCACTCTAAAATTCATCCTCTCACTCCAAGAACAATACCCCCATAAGCTCCAACACTTTGTGCACTTCAAAGGCCTTATAACAGAGGCTTCTGTGTGCTTAAAACAAAGAAGCTCCTGCTTTCTTTTAGATTTTGGAGGGCAATATCAACAGAACACCTCTGAAGAATTACAATAGGAACTCAACAGAAAAATACAACTAGTAAAGTTTTCTCCTTTTGCTCAAATTCTGCTGCAAAGTTATTGAAATAAACGACTGTACGGCTGTGCCTAGACAAAGCTTAAAAAAAGTACAGAGAGTAAGCGAATGTGCCCCGTCTTATCATGTGCTGCCACTGCACAGATTAGTGCTGAACAGAATAGAAAAAGGTTGTGAAGAGGGGGGGGATAAAAGCTGCTCTCCAATATTAGAACAGACAGTTGCATTAGCTTTCTAATAAGAAGAGACAGAGCAATACTGGGCCCTGAAAAGGGAGAGAGAAGCATTTCCTCTCTCCATGCAGGGTCTTCCACCCCCCAGTTCCCACCCACCTATAGTGCTTGCTCTCCACCCACACTCTTTCCTTTCTACTTAAATCAGACAGTAGTGAGTAGCAGGAGAAGCATGTCATAGGTTTAACTCATACAGTATTAATTATACTCCCATCCCTTGACCTCACTGGTACTGATAATCTACTTCCCACCAACCTGCTCTTTGAATAGAGCGCTCTTATCGTTACTAAAGCCAAAGCCTTTAGCATCTGCTGCACCCTGGTGCCATGTGATCCCCTTTGTCCTGTTGGCACTGATGATTTATGAGGCTTCCAGCTGGTATTCGTTGTAATATTCTGAATCTGTCAGACAAGGTAAAGGACAATTTCCACCACATTTTTCCCTCAGCAGACCGACTATATTATGATGATGAGTCTGCAGTTCTGCATTGGTGTGTTCATTTGACATGTCACTCAGCTATGAAGCCAGCTCAGAGTGGATTTAGATGGACTGCCGTGCACAAAACTCATATTTACTCATCATGTAACATCCATCATACATATGAACCTCCCAGCTGCAGTGTTTGGGTTTTCTTTAATGCAAGTGATTTAATTCTTATGTTGTGCTTCTTCCAATCACATAGTCAGCAAAATATTTGCTAGTTATCAGTATGAGTTATCAACAGTGAGGTAACATCTATACAGTTGCTGTCACTTGAAGCTGCAGCAGTAAATGCTGCACCTGGTTAACAGTTGAATGAAGTCAGATTCATCCTGTGATGACATAAAAAATACTTTATATCCTCTGTGTATGGCCATTTCTACGGTACCATTTCAAAAAAGGACGAGAAAAAACAGTCTGGAAATGTTTGGAAAATTAAATTGATTTACTTTTTTTCTAAATTCTCTATTATTGTAGCTGTTCAAAATAAATATAATTCACATCTATTGAATGAATGCACATTGCTCAACATATGTTCATACATACATGTGCTCAGCTTTAATTTGATGGTGTGAGTTATTCCTTCATTACTTCCTTAGTAATTAGTTTGTTGAATGGTTTGGAGCTGATACAAAGTGCAACATTTGCATTTGGAAACCTTTGCTGAGAACACACAACATGCAGGTCAAGGAACTTTAAGTAACACTAGTTTGCGAACCTTAAAACGTTGTGCTTATAACTTTTGCTGAAGTAAGTGAAACTGAAACTGTCGTGTAGGACCCAGATACTGAAATACTGCAGTTCACCAATTTGGTTTTCTTTGCCCGGCACAGCATAGTTTTCATGATAACATGTAATGTCCCAGCAACTAGATGACAACACACTTTCTTCATTGTAAATAAGAAATTAAAATGTATTGTTGCCATTACAAATAAACTAGGGGGGATACTGTTTTCATTAGCTTTCTTATTCTTTGCATGTCAGTTATAATCATGAAAAGACTACGATCATGCTTATTTCTTCCTCTGCTCTGTTTAGCCTGTAAATCAAAACAAATTGAAGCTGTTGTTGTTTCCTATTAAAAGAAAAACTAATAGAACATTTATATCGTTCAGAGATTTACTTTGCTTTGCCTTATGACTGACAGGAAATACACAACATTACAACAACAGCATGTTCATTCCTGTTATGTTATTAATTAGAAATTGAAACTAAAGTTATTACCTTATCCTTTTCATTCCTGCCTCACAGATAAAGCCATAGCTTTTCGAAAGGTTCTCTGCTATATTTTGATAAATGACACTGTAATAAACACAATATACATTATGCTGCACTTTGATTGATTTCACATATAAGCCACATTCAAATCCTTAAAAATGTATGGGTAATAAGTTTGTGATAGGTGTCTTCTTGGGGTGGCTGATGGTACACACAGTGCCCCTGGTACAGTCCAGTTTACATAGCACAGCAAGACACGTGTCATACATTAGTGTGCTTCCAGAATTGTCACAGTCTGTTCTGCTGCTCAGCCACACCCCTCATCAGTCTTACAGCTTTCACCTGCTGATCTCACCTGCCCACCATCTTCAAGCCAGTATATATGCAGCCTCACTCCACTCATTCTTTGCCAGATTGTCTTCACTCCCATGACTAACTCTCCAGCGCTTTTTCCCGGATTGCTTACCTGGTAGGCTATCGACCCGACATGCGACCCTCGCCTCTCGTTTCTGCCCCGGTAAACCCACCAGCCTTCTGTCTCTGACCACGAGTTTACCTGCTGGTTTTCTGTTCTTTGTCTGCCTGTGGCTGGCTGGTACTTGGCCTGTTTCTGCTCCACTCAAGGATCCACCTGATCAGCTTCACCTCTCCAGCTCACATCATCTATTCTGCTGGATAACTGCTTTTTCCTGCTATTTACCAGACTGTGTTTCCGCCTGCTGCCACGTGTTGCCCTTATGTGTTGGATTTATTAAAGAACTCTTTGATACTGCATTTGGGTCCTATGTGACAAGAATGGTATTTACATGCTAACATGTAGGAATAAGTTGCTGGTTTGGGAATATAGGGATATTGGCATTAGTTACAAATTATGGAAAAAAAAACTGCATTAAATCCTTGTCAGGGTATGCAATAGTACAAATTTTAAGAGATTTACTATTCTTCACACACATAACAACTTTTAATTTTTCGTGTATAACTCACATTTAGAACAATGACACTCACTTAAACACACATGAATCCTCTGTGGTACTCTGCTTCAGCATCTGACCTCACAGAAATTGCATTACATTTTTACATGGAGCATGCGCACAAGTAGATTTTCCAACTGTGGTTTAACCAATATCGTGGTACATTCTTATGATAAATAATAATGTATGCACTGGTGAGCTCAACAACATAAAAGACCTGCGTCTCCAGAGAGGAAAAAAAAATGGTGAGCAATAATTAAATCTCTCTCTCTCTTCACAGCTTCCAACCAAGAGAAGAACATTTCACAAAGGGAAATATTCATCAGAAATAATATGGCTGGTTCATTCCAAAGTGCTTATGAGTAGATAGGCCAGATTACACTTTCTAAAACCTGGCATTCGTTGGAAACCAAGATCAACTTGATCCAGCATAATGCAAAGAAAAAAGCATAAAGACATCTAAGAATGGCTCATGGAACAAAACATCCAGCGTCATCTGCAAAATGAAAGTTTGATAGTAATGGTGTCCTGCGGCACTGGCTCACTTATGCCTTTTGATAATGAGACATATGTGAATTATTTCTGGGAATAAATAACCTATATTTTCTACTCAGGTTCAGTCAAATGCTGTAACACATATGGGACAACACTTCACAGAACAGATGAATGGCAGCTCAAAACATATTCTATGTCTTTCCCAAGGACAGATAAAAACCTTGCAGTATAAGTGGATATCCTGGTCTGAGCTGCTTTCTTTTTTCTTTTGTTATAAAATTCTTTGTTTCTAAATACAAGTTTGAATATCTCTGCACTTAGTCTATGCAACTACATGCTGCAGTGATTCAGGAAGTGGCAGCTGTGATTAGTGTAGTATGAGTACCAATATGCAGTGTATAATGGATATGATAAATTGATTTGTGCAAAGATAAAGCATTAATGAAATTTAATGTTTTATTCAATAGGCTGTAATTGCATCTGGCTTGCTCAACAAACACATTATTCTGCTAATTTAGACTTCTTTTCATGGTTCTGCCAATCCTTGTATAGACTTAATCAGTCCAAAGGTCAAACGTGGCAATTCCTCCCTTTTCTGCATTGTTGAAATTTTTCTACACTTACAATTTGTTCTATATTTAGAAGCGTCAACTCCAATGTGATCCACCTAGTTTAATGTGATACTAAAACACTAAAACAGTGGACGTTCAGTATAACAGAAACATCATCGATTACTATTGTTCTGAAGATGTAATTGCAGAGCAAGGCAAACATCCCATAGCAAAAATATAAATTTCACAATATCATCGGACACTTGCATATCTGACTGTGTGGATTCGGCTGATATTAAGTTTTTTTTTTAAAAAGCAAGCTTATCTTGAATCTAAAGATGCTAAATAGATGCCATTAAGTAAAAATGAGCAATATTGCTCTGAGATGTTTTGGTGTAAAAGTAGAATTAAAGGCTCAAGTAAGTGCAAGTACCTAAAATTTGAACTTTTGATCATGTTTATCACTTAGATAGACCATGACGTGGATGATTGAGAATCTTCACCGACATCTAAATGAGGTCTTATCCACAGCATTAAAGACTCATATATGGGTAATGATTTTAGTCATGCTAGCAGCATGGCTCTGATGATGGTAATGTCATCCTATCTTTCATTCAGTCCATTGCTTTGAGCTAGACTGAAATATTTCCACAGCTATTAATATGCATTACCGTGAAATTGTGTACAGACATCCTTCCTATCAGGAAACTAAATTCTAATAACTTTGGTGATCACCTGATGTTTTCTGCATTACTACAATCAGCCTAACATTCATGCTTTTTAATAGGATGTTTCGAGAACTATCGAATGGATTATCATCTTTTTTTATTTGTGATAATGACAAGGACTTCCAGAGCAACTTTATAATGCTTGCTCTGAGGACCCGAAAGAAGGCATATTTAGCTTTAGTAACAACCATCAACATAGAGGAAATTGCTTGAAAAATGTCTTTGTTGTGTGCCATTGGTTAATCTCATAATAAAACAGCCTCACAGCAATGTTTGCTGAATCACCAAAAGTATAATGTGAAAAGATTCAAGCCCTTCAAGTCTTGCATCCCACAACACAGGCTATAAGTTCAGAGGTGCACTTGTTATATAAAATATAAACAATTTTTTTGTGTGGTTTTTCTTGGCAGGATGACCAGTAACTGCAGGAAGACAGGGCTGAGTGATCGCAAAAGATCTGAGAGTGTTCAATTACTGTCGCCACAGGTGTTCACTGAGCTCAGGATGAGAGAAAATGGAGCAAACTATTGTCAGGACTTAGAGTTCAGCTGCACGTACACCTTGCCAAAGGAAGCAAAGGAAGGAATAGTGAGCTGAATCCCAACACCTGGCTCTAATGAGATTGGCATGCACACCCCGCAGACATTAGCTTCAGCTCATCCGTGTGAAATGTAGATTCCTAGAGATGGCAAAACCAATAGGATTAGCCTCCCAAGTCTTTTGTCCACCTTCTGTATTTCTCAGTGCTGCAATGTTATGTCTAACCCATACAATTATCAGAATACAAGCTACAGAAAGGATGAAACACACCGTGGGCTTGTGCTTAAAGCAGAGGACCATCCCCTGTCATTTTGTTTAGAAATCTGGAGGACTTAACTATTCATAACCAATTATGTGGAGGAGCTGCTGTTTGTTTATTTATTTATTTTTTTGCTTTTTTGTTTTCAGGCTTCTTTTTGATTCTTGATGTGCCTAATGGTGAGTCTGCTTTTTCACAAGATGCTGTGCTCAACATCAAGCAATTAAAATTTTAATTAGGCTGAAATGAGAAACTGTCTCTGATGCTTAATTTCTCATTTACTCTTGTAAGAGAGATGCTATGAGGTTTCATTAAGCTTTTCCCATCAGGACACAGTATAGATCTGCTACAGGAGCTAAGCCAACTGTCTACAAATATGTTTATTTATTTGAGATTTGCTTTTGGGAAAATATAAGCATGTGCGCATTTAGTCATTTAAGCAAATCAATTACAGACAATGTCATATCAGAGATAGCTGTCGTGAAAGAAATGATTTGCTGATTGAGATAAGGGTTAAGGACTTATCAGAATATATATGATATGCATAGAAGCAGACATCTACTGGCAAATTAGCATGCTTATTGTAGTGAGTGCATATCTTCAGAGCTTAAATTTAAGTCTTCATAGAGATTTGTGCCTTAAACCCTCACAAATTTTGCCTTTTTCGAACATCTGCTGTGGTGCACCTCAATTTAGAATAATTTCATACTTTTCCTAAGATCTTTAAAACCATTAGGGACTTCATGGGGATTTTACACAATGATTTTTATCCATAAGATGCTCCAGAAAAGCTTGACCATGCTGTTGATTGTCTGGCCACCTTGAGATAAGCAGAGTTATAAATTCAGCCCTAAAGTAAGAGCTGTTTGTTCTTTGGCTCTATTTTTTGCTATTAAATACAGTAACTGCAATACAAACCTATTATCTACATGCTTGTGCACGCTTTTAACAAAGCATCATCCTGAATATTGATGCAGACTTGTATATTTGAATTTACATTTTTTTGTGGAATACTTTGAATACAAAGTAGACTGGATCCCCTCATTTTTCAGGCTAGCTCTTGCATTTCAGGTTCAAGGACTGCCTTCCGCTGCATAGCTTCAAAAGATTTTGGGGTATATGGATGAAAAAAGTAATCTGCTTTCGAGTCACTCTCAACTGTGCTTGCTTCTTGGGCCGCACAGATGTCCCTTTTAATCAGAAATGAGGGTTTCTTTCCTGTCACTGTCTGCCAGTCAGCATGCTAAAGTGTTTGACTCATTATTGGACTCCTCCCTTAAGAGTAAGCAACTGCACTGAGGGGACTTAACAAACCAACTGCAGTGTTAAGAGTCAATCAGTATTCCTTGTACATGCTGGTCTGTTCCCTCCCTCACAATCCCACAACACTAGGCAGATTGTTAGTATTCTTGTGTGCTAAAATCTGTTTTAGCCTGCATGTCACAGTTGTCATGTCTACTTGCTAAGTCTCTTCACTCATACTACCGTTTGGACAAGATTTAAACTGAAGGAAGGAAATTCAGAATGTAACTTAGGCAGTCTGCTTAATTTGTCTGATTGAACAGGTGTCACACGCTCAACAATACAAATGTGAAAAAAAATTATGATGGCCTTGCTGTCAGTTAGCTAACATGAGGTGAATTTCAGATCACACTGGCATTGAAAATTCACCAGTCACAGAAGCATACGAGGTTTCAGTATCACTGACCAGTGAAATATATAAGGTTGTTTTTCAAAGAATAATAGCTTATATTTTCTTTGCTTAATGACACTTGAAAGTCACAAAATACTTGTATCAGAGAAAACCTATAGTTTCATAGTTCTGTGATTAAGACTTCAGGATTTTCTGTCTGTATGGTGTAGCAAGGCTCGGCTCTGATGGTAGCTGGGATGCGGCCCAGCCCTAATGCCCCTGCAAACCTGAAGGGGATAAAACTCTATGGAAAGTGGATGAATGGATAATGCACTAAGGAGTTAAAATTACTCAAAATCCTATAAGTAACCTTCTCTACAAGTTTACTTGTTACCCCCTTATGGGTAAAATGAGTATTCACACGTATTTAGCCAGAAAAGCTGCCTATGAGCATATTGTTATTTCCAACTCTGGCCTAAGGCGAGACACACAAACCCAACTGGGAGCTGCCCAGTAACATTTCAGTGGAACAGTTGGAGGTTAATTGTCTTGCTCAGGGGCAACACAGTTGAAGCAGTTAAGAGTGGAAAATGGTCAGTCTGTTCTCTTTAACATCTTTAATACTAACCATACATGCATTTTTGAAGAGAATATAGAGAGTTGGACCAGTACAATTACAGGTGGTGGCATAACATCCACATGTACTTCAAGGCACTAAAGTGCTTTATTGTTATTGAAACTGTTTTATTGTAGATAAATGTTGATTAGTTTGTTGGGTCCAACTAACTTTGTCTGAATTGTCAACCTTCACGAGTGTTTTCCAAGTTTTGCAAACAACACAGTCTTTTAACAACAGCTCCTTCATAATTGTTATAGTTCATAAAACTTATCACATCCATTAGAAGTAATGGTGTGGTATATTGGAGAGTGTAAAGCTTTTCCTCTCCCAAATGGATTGGGCTTATTGTGAATGACCCACAGTGGTTCATTTTAGCCTACACAGACATTACCATTTTATTGCATTTTAAGATCATTGTCAAGCCTTGTTTTGCTAGCACGCCAGTCCATTTTCACTGACCTGACAGCCAGGAACACAAAACATAAAAACAACATAATACAGTAAGCGGAGCTATAAAGCTACAAATGGAATAGGTAGAGTGGGGTGTTTTTTTACTAACAGAATCTTCTGAGTCAACAGTACACTTGACATCTCCTGGCATGATGTACTGTATTAATTTTTGCACAGTGGGAGCATTTACAAATGTACAGAGACATAAGTTTAAACTCAGATCTTTACTAGAATTATTTTTATTGAATTATCTTATCATGTTTTTGTGCTTCAGCTAACTAATTTAACCAATATAAAAAAATCATATCATATTCAGCTCAAGAAAGACTCCAACAATTAGCAATCAATGGTAGGAGAGATTGATTTCATCAATATGTAAGTAAACATTCTTATCAACCTTATCTTTTGTGTTAGACAACTTGGGAACTGAAAATAGAAATAAGCAAGATGTGGGGGTACACAGTATATAATATGCTGGATGGATTTACAAGTCACATGAAAGCAGCTTGTAGGAAGGGATACATACCTACTGTATGTTGTATTAATACCATATTTGGTATAAACTATGAACACTATAGTTTGAGATATGCATACTGTAAATGGTTTGTGTAGGTTTGTACACTACAGAAGCATCAAGTTGTCTACATGCCTCAATCAGTGTTAAAGATGACAGTTGATCCCAGATAAACGTGACTGTGAAAGATGTTCAACTTATGTCAAGGTTAAAGCGGATACGGAAACACACACTTCACAAGTGTTATGGATTTCACATTAAGTTTTATTTAGTAAAAGCTCAGTTGACTATGCTTTCCATCTCCATGGACAACCAGAATGATATCAACTATAACTTTTTTTTATTGCTAAAGCAAGGTTGTTGTGACAATAATATGTCTGTGCACATTGTGAGGAAAATATATGGAATTGGGCTGTCAAAATCAGTGAGGCAGAATGATAACTGTGTGTTTCCAAACGCAGGCTGTCTAACAGCCAATTTGTAGCTGTGACTGTTGGACCATTGCCAGGGGATTGTGCAAAGACACGATTCCTTGTGTATTCCATTTGATACAAGATCACTGATGCTAAGATGAAGTGTTTTTGATGGTTAAAACTTTTAATAAGTTGCAATAATAATTTACTTATTGCAGTGATAATATTATAAATTCCCTGAATCATCATCTAAGCAGGTGATACACCAGGTGAATCTTCTTAAGCACCAGAAGGCAAGGCTAACCCTGCGTTATAGCTTATATACACAGAGAATTGGTTTGGACACGAGTTAAAAACATTGAACTTTAATGGCAGTAGGTCACACTGAAATGTTAATGCTAGTGATGAAAATAAAAAAATGGACGTTCGGCTTGATGTAGATGGGAAAAGTATATCTCTTAACTTTAAAAAAGGTTCTAATACACACATCACTGATGCAACAAAATGAAAAACGGCAACAAGAAAAGACATTAACCACAAGTCTCCAAAAGGTCACCTCTACATTCAAACCATTTATAAAACCCAAGTTATTAAAACCCTTACCTTTGATGTTTTTGCAGTCATATAATTTTTTTTAAAGTGGTCACAATCGACCTGATGCAAAAATAAGTTGGAACAGTGAAGTCTATGTATGCCTTATTACCGACAGCCTGGATATGTCTGTCGTTTGGGCAACTTATTCATTTGAGGAAAAAAATATTTTCCCAATCAATCAAATCCTGATTAGATAAAAGAACAACAACACTATTTATCTTTTAAAAAAAATACTAATTATTATCTTATGTTGATATTTTAATGTTTATTTAGCACAAGAATGAAGTTTAGGCTTAGTTTGCTAAACTATATGTGCATACTGGGCAACTGTAACGTTGTTCTTGTTTACTGGGGAAGAACCAGTATTAATGTCAATAATATAGTCTAATCTATATCAGAGAATGAACAGAATGAACAGAGAAAATGTCTGCAGTAAAACTATTTGACAAGGCTTACCTGGTCACTGCAGATACCAGTGGAGTCTTGGTTATTAGGACTTAATCTAAAAAGCAGATATTTTATATTTTCCACCAGTTTTAAATTGTAGTCAGAAAGATAACCTCATTGAACTCTGTATTTATGTGTGATGGGTGTTATTCTTTGTGTATTTCTTTCATGTTACAACTCTTTTGATGTATTTCATAAATTAAAGGTAAACCTGCTGTGCAGCACTCATTAATTGTAGCATTGGAATGTGTTACGGTTTAGACTTTCCCTCTGCAGAATGAAAGACTGAAAGACGAAAATTGTATTGACATTAGTTTATCTTGGAATCTCTGTTTAGAACTGTGGGAGCTCCACCTTTCTTTTTTTTGCAAAGCTTTCCTGCACTTTAGTCTGATTCATATAATGCAGGTATATTTACATCTGTTTTGTGGAATTGCTGGCCCCCAGATGGGCAAGCAATAAAATATAAAATTCTCTCTTGAGATATCCAGATTTAGTAATTTTCAAACTTTTCTTGTGATAAAAGACAAATAACAGCATTTATTGTTGTTGTATTTTTGATATACAACTCTGTCTCCCAAATTTCAGGAAGGAGTAAAAATGTGAAGTAATAAGAATAGAATACCATAACTTGAAATTTGCTTAAACTCTACAGTTTATTACAGCTTATCAGATAATGAAACAGCAGGATTAACTTTTCATTTCTTATGTTAGGTTTCACAGTTTGCAGTCAGTGTTTCATATAGTTTTGACCAGTGTTTCAGGGAATCAGTGCCAAGGCACATGGTGCATTTATCTCAGAGAGGCCAGGAGCTTTGACAAAAGGATAGTATTTGGCAGTAAATGACCATGCACAATACTTTGCATTTGTATTATATAGTAAATGTATCTGGATTTATTGGGTTACATTCATATGTGCAAATGAATAGCATATGCTCTTTCTGAGCACCAAACATCTACGGATTACTGCACAATGCAATTCAGACACAGGTAAAGCACCAAATAATTCTTAGCCTCCATGTGAAGTAAATTCCCCCACCTGTTGGCTGTGTTGTTGCTTTGGCTTCTGAGTCTTAGGTGGGGTTAGGCAGGTTTCCTGGGAGCCCGGAGCAGAGTCTGGATTGTGCCTGCTGTCACACATGTTTCTCATCTGCCCTCATCAGGACACTTTTTTGGAGCTGCAGGAGCAACAAGTCTTCGCCAGATTGTCTCACTACCTTAGTGGTAATTAGGCCAACTCACAGTGTTTTCATTGTGAGTTATTCCAAGTACTTACCTTGCCTTTTGTGTCCCTAGTGCATCGTTTCCCTCATCGACTCTCAGTGCTCTGGTTTTCTCATGCCAGTATTGACGTCTATGGTTGGATTCCTCTCACCCCCCTGTTCCACTTTCCTGCCTGCTTGTCCCATCGCCGACTCAGAACATTTGCACCACAGCCAGCACCTTCCCCTCCACCTTAGATTCCATCTGGAACTAAGTAAGGACAAACCAACCACTTTTGGACTATTCATCATCCTGGAAATCCCTCTAACTTTCTCCCTCTCCCCTCAGAGATTCACATTCTCCTGGATCCGCTCTCAACCCTCCACAAACTCCACTTATTAATAAATACTAATCATACTCTGATTCACCTTGAGTCCTGTGTCTGCTCTTGAGTCAGTGTTTGTGAGGCGGCTAGGCTTCTAGCCGTGAGACAATGTTAATGTTAATCTTGTTTTGTCTGATGCATTCGAAAAACAACTTAATCAGAATGTTGAAACGGTCAGTATCCAGGCGGGTGAGATCCCCTTTCGCTCTCAGAAATAAACTGTCCTCTGGATGAATTAGGACACCTGATCAGTTGTATCTGGGACTGAAAACTTCTTATTTCCGTCACCCTGCTGTGAGAAGCGCTTCCTTGGTGTGATAGGAATCATCTGAACTCTTCGGATCTGGGCATCGTGACAACCATTGTAGCTTTTCAATCCCAGATACAGCTGAACAGGCTTTTTTGATGGTGGTGAAAAGATTGTGGCAGACCAAAATGAAAAAACACAGCAGTCCGGAGGCTTACAGAGAATAGAATTTTTTAAAAAAAGAATGAAATTCAGTGTTAATTCAGGGGGCTTGAGCCTCTCCCAGCTGTCACTGAGCAAGAGGCAGGGTACACCATGGACAGGGCCAACACAGACACAAACAAACCTTTACTTACACTTACTCCTATGGTCCTTTTAGAATTGCAAAGTAACCAAATAAGCAGGTTTTGAACTGTTGTTTTTGTCTTAAAAAAAAAAAAGAGAGAACTTATACATGCACAGGCAGAACTCCACACAGATAAGCCAAAGCTAAGATTCAAACCAGGAGCCCTCTGCAGTGGGGTTACAGTTTTAGCCATCACACTACCTTTCCCATTAACTACAATTTATCAATTACATCATGAACTGATGAAACAGCAACCTGAAAATACTCCTCCGCTTAGTGCATAGCAAGAGTCTTAGTCAGGTGTTTAGATGAGACCATGACTGCCAATTGTTCGGACAGGCTTTAAAAAGGCGGAATATTGATAAAGCTTTGAAATTTGCACCGATAAGCTTTTCTCAATGATTAATGTGAATAAGAAGAAATCATACATCTGTACTGTGATGAAAAACCTGAACACTTTGAAACTGGTGTCAGTAAGTCACTTAGTCAGGGGGCACTGCTACGCAGAGGTGCAATACTGACAGTTTCTTGGTCAGAAGGAAAGGGGGGCTTCACCCCTGGTATTGGTTGGGTTGAAACTATTTGTATTGTATCAAAGTTTAAATAAAATTTAATCCTTTTTTTTTTTTAATCCAGGTTTTGCTCTGTGATATTTTACATATATAAAAAGGCAACTAAATTATGTTTTGCTATTATTGCAGATTTTCATTTTAGTTCACTATAAAATACTATGTGATTCAGTGGCAGTAGATGTTTTCAAACTAGGTAGACACTATTCATTGTTAAGGCTAAATATGCTTTGAAGCACAGTAAAACTGTACTGCAGATACAACAATTTAACATTTACAAAGTCTTGCCTGTTATGAAAAAATTTGTGCAATTCATTTAACTTAAGAGTATCACTTTCTTATCTTATATCCATGCCCAAAGACTCAGAAAATATACACTTACAACAATTTTGATTCCCACAGGCAATCATTGCAAGCGAAGGATATGAGATAAGAGAGAAACGTTTTAATCAAACACTATTGATTAAATGAAGCAACTAAGAGGACCGTGTTTCATTATTTCATTATAAGAGGAAGTTGATAATGTAAGGGATAAACTCAACCTTTTTAAAACAGTGACATTTTGAACAATGGTGGTAGTGGTGCAACTAATCTATCAAGTTGAAGAAAGGATGAATAATTGATCCACCGATAGGGCAGATTCCTTTCAGTTAGTATATCATCAAGAGCTTAAATTCATCAAAAATGAATGCAACATGAGTGCAAGAATGAGTGCAACCACCCATTTGAAAACAAATCATGTTATTTATATTTGCATATTGGGTCAACAACTGTGTTCGGTAAGCTGGCATGGAGCTGGTCTTAAAATTACCGTGAGTGTGTGCTCTCATCAATAATATTACATTTCCACTGCTCCCCTTTGAAATGAACTCATTATGTACCCCAAGGCTACCCTGTGGTATTACTCTAATCAGTCCTAATAATTCATGTATAATTGCCTCAAGCTTCACTCAAAACAGTAAAGGGAACCATTCCCCACATCCATGCATTTGCAATGCAGCCAGAATCCAGTAGTGAAACAATAAGCTTGAAAGTAAGAACAGGAAGTGTAGAGACAGGTTTAGCACTTTGCATTGGCTTGTATTTTCTACTCAATTAACTGCTCACGGTTGAGGATGCAGAAAATCCCATGGTACTTCCCCCCCTCACACTCCTCAGGCAGCTACACTGCATCTATCACAGTACCGTCCAATGGAGTGTCTGGACGCAGTGGTAATAATGAGGAATATTAATGTCTATAAATTTTTTCACATTGTGTGAGGACTATGAATTACAGAAATAAAGACTGATTGTCAGGTGTTGGCAATCTGTTGTTTGTCAATAAAACTTCAGAAACACTGGATTTGAGCAAGTTTTGGAACATTTTTCAAATGGATACTTAAATTAGGGCAGTGTTTTTAGATCTATATGAAAGAAAAAGGGTCCCACTATTCATAAAAAAACATTTTCAGAATTAATACCAAATGTAAGTGTAGTCCACATGCAAGTTTCAGATAAAATTATATTTACTTCAGTCACAATCACAGCCACATAGATGGACATTCTAAGATGAAGAGTCAAATAGTACAGACATTTATGAATATGCTAAATATCAGATGTTATAAGAAAGGAAACCCTAAACTATAAATACAGTGTGTGATAAAGTTTCCATTTCATGTGTTATGATAAAGTTCAGCTTGAGGTTTCATCGTTAGAACCGATCCTTTGGTGGTCAAATAATCAACAAAATCTCATAGAAGTATGTGAAAAAAAACTACAACACATTGTGTGACACAAAATGTGCTAAATTTCTATGCTGACATCACAAAAATATTACCAACTGAAAGTTGCTTAGCAGCTTGTTGTTGTTGTCATTATCACATAGCTTTATACATTAGGATAAACGTAAAGATTCCCATCCTCAAATGGGAACAATTGAAAGACAACATGTCCTGGTTCAGTTCCTGTAAAGAGAAAAACTGTTCCATTTTCACATTCTTTAGTGTTTTTCCAAATCATTTATACTCTTGTTTTAAGTGTTTAGGGAAGTTTGGGCAGCAATAACTGTGTAAGGTTGGATTTTAGCATGAAATATATCTGGTTGGGGATGAAAAATATATGATTGTATATAAGTCCTTTATTATTTGGAAAGCGACAACAAAACGCAATTTCTGCTCAGCTCTTTATGAATATATCCTGTAGCTTTACATCACTACCTGGGGTAGGTCTCATTACCCTGGTTGTTAAGCAGGCTGGTCTGTTACGTGAATATCACACTGTGTTGTCAAATCAGGACAAACTTGTCATTTTCTGTCATATATTTTTAACACAGTATGTTCACCCACCTCGTAACATGACTGTAACAAGTTGTGCTCATTCCACAAATTTAAATGAAACCAGCTTTGTTTGTATGAACTTGATGCATTTTCTCAGGTACATGCAATTTCTGTTGGCATAAGTTCACTGTATGTCACAACACCCTGAGAAGGAAGTGTGAAAGGGCAGATTGACATTCTAATAATTAATCTTGAGTGTGTATGCAGGGTCATTCACTGACATCAGGCACCATCATTCTCGGCTCTACAGGGCAATGCAAAAATAAAAAAAAAACAAAAGAATGAATAAATAAATATGCAAGCTCCCCACTCACTCTTAGACTGGCCAAACCTGAAAAAATATAATAATTGGGGAGTGTGATGTGATCTGGCTGTACCTTGTGTGGCTGCAAGGGTCACCAATGAAGCTTGTGTATCCACATTTTCCCTATCGCACACATCATTGGGGATATACATGAAAAACAGAAACCTGTAAATAAGTAAACACAAAAATCCAAGTCATATGTGCTTCATAGAGATAATGCATTGGATGTTAACTTATAACCAGTTACGTACAAGTTCTCATTCCTGCAAGATATTTAACTAACACTAAGTCAGTAAGTGTTGTTTACCATGGTTTAAAATCTCACTCCTTCACTTCAATAACTAAAACCTTGCTGCAGTGATAGGATTCTGTAAAGAGGGATAATCTCCAACCTCATTAAAATATTCTTTTTTATAAATCTAACTGCTACAGTTACATCACCCATATACAGTATATATATATACACACACATATTTGTTTTACACATTTCTTTACATAAATCATTTTTTGTTCAAAGTTTCACTCTGTTAAAAATCCATTTTTGACCCCTGTAACATGTCCATCAGATGATTTTTATGTATTATAAGATATATCATAAGCAAAATCAGTGATTGGTGCCTGGGCTCAGGAATCAGAATCTGACTATCTTTGTTGATATTGTACACAAAAAAAAGAAAAAAAGAAATGCAGCTGTAGGTACAAAACAATAAAAAAATGTGCATCTAAAACCTCAGAAATAGGAGATAAATAAATAAATAAAAAGAGTTCAAATAATAGTCAACATTGTGAACATTCAAGGACACACATATTGCAGGAAGTGAAATTATGCATTGTTTACTACGCTTATGGGTTGGCATAAAAACTGCTCTTAAATCTGTTTGCTCTTGCCCTGAAACATCTGCTTGAGGTCAACCATTCAAACCCAGAGTTTCTGGGTGAGATTGGTCTCAGAAAATAATTTGAGAATGTTTTAGACTGCGAGTGCATTATGGATTCTCCAGGGAAGGGAGAGGGCAGCCAATGACCTTATGGGGCACTTCCCCGTGCAACTGGAGAACCACACACAGACTCCTAATGGTAGAAGGACACCAGCAGTCTTTGTAGGAGGTGGTTGTTTCTGAGCACTTCAGGAAGTGTTAATACTCAAGGACATCCTGATTTTTCACCCAGTTTTGTCTGATGAACAGGGCTTGGATGTCTGTTTTCTTACTTCTAAAGTCTCCTTTGTCTTGGTTATGTTTAAAACCAGGTTATCATATGCACATGACTCTGACATCCACTCCACCTCATCCTGGTTTGGAGACTCATCTCCTCCAGAGATTTGGCCCACCACAATTGTGTCATAAGCAAACTTGATGATGCTGTTGCTGGAGTGGACAGGGATGCAGTCATGGGTGTAGAGGATGCAGAGTAGTGGGCTCAGCACACAGCACTGGGGGGGTCGGTGTTGAGTCTGAGGGGTTCGTCTATGTTGCAGAGTACCAAATGCAGATTACCAGGAAGGTGAGGAATGGTGATATGGATGAACAACAGGGATTTATTGAAAAGGCGAGGCAATTAACTAAAAAACTTCAAACAAAACTGAAATAGAGCGAAGATGTACAAACTTACCGATCACAAGGAAACACAGAAACACATGACAAGGAGCTTCTTGTGTGTTCTGATCCCTGGAACTTGGCTACTGCTGGGAGCACTGGGCTATCTATCAGTTCTGAGTTAGTCAAGCTACTTCAGCAATTCATGAAGAATTGGTGACAGCCTAGAAAGTGAATACATTCCTCATAAGGATACTTCCACGTGCACATGTCCTTGTATAATACCTTTAACTTTCTTGAGAATTGTTCTCTGGTTTAAAGACGTATGGGTGAATTATGCTTTTTTTTTAATTTATCAAATAAACAGCTGTAACACACTGGATCTAGAAACGTGTGGTTTAATTACAATTATTACGAATCCAATTACAAAAGAGAGGGTGCATGTACCTTAAATTTCCTGTGCAGACCCCGTTTCATCAGAAGCAATTCACCATGTTTAAAGGTTATCTCTCAACAGCCTTCATCAGAAATGTTCAGTCCATTAGCTGTCTGAGAGAGAAAAGTTGCCCTTTAAGCATGTGCATCCAATAACATCTGATTTTGCTCTGTTTATTATTTACAGAGCAGCATTGACTTTCCATGTATGCTATTGGTTAGATAGAGGAAACTATCAAAATGAAGTCTTAGGGGAAAATTAATGCTCTATGTCATGGCAAAGCTCTTAGAGACATGTTCATCTCCAGCAATTCTTTTGTGGTTTTACTGGTCTCTGCAGGGTATAGTCAATGAGGCTCCACTCTTAGCTTAATTTCTCAAATAATTTACTCCTGTAAATGTTTTGGATGTGTAGAGAAAGTTAGCTCAGGAAAAAAGGAGAAAAAAAAACGTGATATGTACGATAGGCTATCTTGTTTAGTGGTATTTTAATGTAAAGACTGTGCATGGAGGATGCAGAGGAACACCAGTCTTAATATTTGTAATACATCCCTCTCTGGAAATATCTATCATTACCTATTCTAATCAGTTCAATTTTATTTCATAAGTAGGTACCTTTGGCACTGTCTCTGGATCCATTGTGTAATTGAGTGATCAGCTGTCCCTTTAGAACCAAAATGCACAAATATCCATACAATGTGTCAGAAAATCAATAAAGCATATTTAATAGATGGCCTAATAAGTCATAATATGACAGAGGATTCTCTCTTGTCAGTGGAAGGCATCATTCAGTGATCCATGCAATTTCTTCTGGCACTGTCATGAGTAAAGGAAAACTTGATAATAATTACCATGCCACACAACAATCACTGAGCATGCACATAGATAGCAAGCTGTCATGTGCAGACCTGACAACCCCAACAGGTGATTGACTGAATATAAACAGTTAATTAAGTAGCACATTCCGAGAGAATAAATTAATTAATTAATTTACAAAATTACTTGCTTTTGGGGGGAAAATTATATTCTCTAACAATAGTGTAAATCCTTATTCTAGCTTTAGCTTTTAAAGTAATGTAAAACATTATTACTATACATTATTACTATCACCATTGTTGCCATATTAGCAGTGATGGCCCATCAGCTTTCCAATATATTATTAATTATTAGCTTGTTATTTTATCATATTACAGATTAAATCATTGGTTTTATAAAGATTTATGCAAATCAGTCTTTCATATCCCAAAATCTCTTATTATGACATGACATTATCATAAATCCTTGCTTAACTCTGTGCCACAAAGTGTATGTAGCTCTCTGTACTACATTATGAAATATTGGAAAATTGGGAGTCATATTCTCCTTGGAGCGTTTTGTATTTTGTAGCAGTAACTATTCACTCTAGCATAAGTGAAAGACTTGGATGGAAAAAAATAAAAAATTCTCCTGATACTTGCAACAGACCATCCCTGTTTTCAAACACAACACCAGCTCTCCCCAAATGTTAACATAAAAAGCCTGAGATAAAACCATGGAGTCTGACTGGAATGAAAAAATTCAACCCAAACTAGCACTCAAATGTCACGCTGTAATTTTCACATTCGCTGACGTATGCCAACAACTATTCTGGCGAGGTGCTGCAACACAATACGCTCCACTTCAGCACAAATACATAAGCTCAACAGTAAGGCACAGCACATCAATACAACAGCTTCACATAAACATGAAAAAAGGAGCGCACAGCCACAATGTATCATACCAAGCAGGTCCACTTTCAAGTGGTTAACAAACTATACAGGAGTTATCATGTTCCTGTAAGTTTGCCCGTCACATGATCAGTAATTAAAAGTGTAACTTTTTTCAGGGTGTCCCAGTGAATAGGGCTCGGTTTGACAAGATGAAATATACATTTTCAGTAGCTGCATCTCCAATAAATGTAAACATACATCAACTCATATCCTCAAGTGCACTAGGTGAAGTTCTAGTGGGAAATGATGATTCAGACTGGTAAGATATGCATACATTTTCAACCATTCCTGACAAACCTCATACACATGCTCCCGCTCCGTCCATTACTTTACATCTGTTGGACAAACATTTTTTAGACGCAGTTAAAGACTGAAGGATAGTGGACAGAGCCTGAAGCCCAGTGTCAGGTGTTCTTCCAAATTTCCATTCCTCCCTTCTCTCACCCTGCTGGCCAGCAAACTAATTTTGATGAGATGGAAATCAGTATCACCACCTTACTCATTGGATAAGAGATGTTCTTGACTTTCCTAGACTAATAAAAAAAATCACATTTTTGCTGAGATGTTCCACTGAATGATTTGGGGAATTATGGGGCCCATTTCTTGAATTTGAGTATAAAGTTTCTGCTCTTTCTTTATTGAGCACGTAGCTGCAACCTATATTCTGCCCAAGCCCAAACCTGCTGCTTATTGTCTGATGTGCTATCTCTTATTTCTTTCATTCTATCTATCATGTTTTTCTTTCACTTTCAAATATATATATATATATATATATAATTATTATAACTAAATTATGTAGCATATTTCAAGAGAACAAATTAAAGAATTAATTTACAAAATAACCCGTTTTTTTTGGTAAAAACTATATTCTCAACAGTGTTCTCAACAACATTCTCAACAACAGTGAAAATCCTTTTTCTATCTTTAGCTTTTAAAGTAATGTAAAAAAAATACATTATTATTATCATTATTTCCATTTACATATATATATATTTTTTTTTTCAAACAAATCCAACCGGAGTGGCTCTTCTCTCTGGATAGCAGGCAATTTTTTCTAAATTCCCAATGAGCACTCCACTTTATGACACTAAGTTAAAACTTCAAGTCAAGCTTTACGGTTTTATTTGAAAGTTCATGCACTTTTCCTTATCACAAACAATTCTTTATTGTGTAAAACTGTCAAACTGAGACAATTACAATAGATTTCCATGGATTTATGTTTTTGAATATTAAGAATATATGGTAATCATTGTGATGAAATTGTAAAACTGCCTGCAGTGACTTTCTTTAAAATAGAGGACGACAGAGGGAAAATAACTTCAGATGTCCTCCAGGCATCTCACCAGAGAACACTGAACAAGGCTATAGGGCAGATTTTTAAAAGAAAATGAGTTGTCAACAATGCTCAGCAGTGACCACTACTTTATAAGTTCTGAATAAGGCTAAAAATAAGCTTAAAGGGATATTTAAATCTTTTTTATTTGAGGAAGGATGAGTGTACTTACAGGTAGTAGGTGTCTACCCAAAGAACATCTGTGTTTGCAATGAACCACTAAAACACTAGTAACGCAGTAAATAAAACAACCTTTCACATTGATCAAAAATTAAAACCAAGTTTCATTAAGCTTGACTTTTTATTTTTTCTTACTCCTGACGACAAACAGATTGTCTTATTTGCATTTTGTGTTAGTGTTTGATATGTCATTGACTGCTCTCCCTGCCTGTAGCATTTCAGTGTCAGGCAGCAGCAAACTGAAGCATGACTCAGAGATGATATTAAAATTAAATTTTGATTATAATAAAGTGAAATCACATAACCAAAACAGTTAAATGATTAAACAGACACATCTATCCATAAGATAGATAAGACAAATGAACCTGGCACACTCTCTGTGTCTTGGCAATCATATACTTTCATTGTCATGTGACCATTCAGTTTTGAAACACCCGTCATTTCTGCCAGACTGTAAAAATTAAGAAGCACACTGGAGGAGTGATAAGCAATTAAACACTGTTCTTGTCTCATCTAAGTAAAATTTTGATGTATTAGATGTAACAGCTGCTACATCAATGCCAGTTTATCCAGGTCTAAATATATTCATGTTACCTATTAGGAATTTGTCAACATATGAAACCATCCTAACCATCTAGCTAAATATTTGGATGGATTGTAAGCTAGACAGTGTTTTGCCAGGCTGGGTGTGGACAAACTGCAAGAAAGGAGCAATAATTCATATTTCACTGCAACCATGGTGAGTTGAGTTCCAAACAGTCATGTAAGATGTTACGTTTGTTTTCTTTACTAGTTCCTAAAAGGAACAAAAACGACTGGTAGTTGACATAGGCTTTATCATAACACCTTTCCCATAAGAGGCCATATTTTTTTAAATCTTTATCACAGAACAATTCTAGATTTCTAAATAGATGAAACACATCCTCACACTTGGATGGGGGCTTTCATTTTACTTCTGCATATTTTTTTTCTTATCTTGAGAACTGAATATGTAAAAAGTCTCATCTTACCCACTTTTTTCTTTTCATTTATATAAGCATAAACGAGTATCGAAGATGACAAAATAATAACTGCTAAAATGTGTAATTGTGGTGCTAAAGACACCATGAAAATCGAGGTGGTGCTGCAAAAAGAAAATGTTTGGTGTACCTGTGCCATCAATGTAATACGTTGTAAGTTAGATAAGGTCTAATTTTTCATTAAAACTGCAGCTTCTGATTGTAATAGTCAGTTGAATTTTGCTGCATATGGCCTAACTGCTAACTTGCTTTTACTGTCTGGACAAACTGCAGTGAGGAGGCTGGGCAGAGTGACAGTGCTGTAAATGTGTATCAAACATGTGCTAATTTATTTCTGCCTTTGAGACACTGGAGACTGGTGAACAACATTCTTATACATTATGATACTGTGTGGACACTGACTCACCTGACCATTTTGTGAGTTGTTCAAGTCATTGCCACCTGTGAGCTGTTTACCTGCCTGACCAAACATTTTTTGTCTCAATATTCAATATGTGAATGGTTTTGAAGCTGCCATCTGTCAATCCATCAGATGTCGGTGGACTGCTGAGTCTTAATTTGAGAAGCTGGCTCTGTTGTGTTATACTATGCACTTGTGAAATGGTTGTTTAGTTTCTCCCATATAAAGGTCTGCAAACTGGACTGCTAACATGACACCACTCAGCTCACGTTTTGGGTGTTTTTTTCCTTTTGGTGAACCAGTTACTGTCTGAAGGTGTTGTTGGGTTTGAAATGCACCAGAATGTCGTCTTTAGAGAAATTCCTTCTAAGCTTCTTAGACACCACTGTCACATATAGAATGACAATATTTTTCTGCCTGTCATATTTATATTATGTATAGATTTCTGATTTCAGTGCGTGTTCCAGTGGGTGGCGAGAGTCAAAGAGCAGGTATTGGTCTGTTTGTGCAATTTTCAGGTAAACCTTAGCAGTAAGACTACTGTCCTCCTTAATGTACACAGCAAGTCCAAAACCTTAGACTGTGCTGTCCTCATTCACCTTGCTGTCTTTTACATCCTCCCTTGTTAACTTGATTTTACTGTCCACTGAGTGGCTGTTTTCAGTGGAGGGCTCCACGTCTTGAGTTTAGGGTGGAAGTTAGTTCCGTTGTTTAAAGGAACCCTCTTGCTACAGTCGTTTCCTGACTGTGTCCGTGACTTCTGATATCGGTATATATGTGAAAAGTGAGCTGACATCAAAGGATACAATGGTTTCAGATGTTAGATTTTCTTTACAAAATCTATAGAGCTCTTTAGAGGGGCTAAAACGGAGATGAGAAGTTTCGCAATGTTGTAGGGGACTATGTTGATGCTGCTGCTGATGATTCCAAGTAGGATTTCTCTTTTCTGTATCTTAACAGGTATCTTGGTGGCTTTCCTTTTCCAGGTTGCATATTGGGTACCTATGTCACAACCAGGAAACAATCTAACTTTCTTTAGGGGGAAGTCTTGGCTGCTAATACATTTCTGTGTAGTACATTTGCATTAAAAATAATTTAATTTGGGTCAAATTTCAATAGTTTACAATATCAAATGAATATGCAATCCCTTTGTAATAAATAAATAGTTTAACTACAAAGTCATGCAGTTAATTGCAATTGTTTATTGTACAACAGCCTAAATAATGTATCTTATATTTGAAACCTTTTATAAACACAAATATTGCTTGAAATTTCTACAAAACAGTTTAGATATTAATTAGTTTTCATATTCTTAGACTGATTGAGGTTTATATTCATTTGAGTGTTATATTGCATCATATTCTCATTCCACTGCTAGTGGCAAGAATCTATCCTTCTCAAAAGTAGCAGAAATAGTATACCGTTCTTTTTATAATACGTTTTTTACAGCTGTACATTTTGTTCTTTCTTGGGCAATTTTAGTCGCTTTTCAGTTTTTACACAAACGTGAAATATCTTTTGTTATTTTCTAAGCTCTTCAACTCACTCACTTCTGAAGTACATCAAAAGGCATCCAAGAACACCCTGTGTGACACTGATCCTCTGATAAAGGAAACAAAACATCTGCTAAGCCAGTTGGTGGTCTGCTAAGCTCAAACAACAAAAGGGATATTTGAGGGGACATTTTACTCCTTGGACCATTAAACACTGAAGTAGAACATGGGACACTAACTATGGGTTTGCCAGGAATATACTCTCACTGTAGGCATTATGCAGGAATTAGGCTTCTGACTGCAAATGACTAAATAAGAAAATCTAATTAAATACGGGATTTGTAAA
The DNA here is from genome assembly GCF_036924035.1 of Leuresthes tenuis. Taxonomy (NCBI): domain Eukaryota; kingdom Metazoa; phylum Chordata; class Actinopteri; order Atheriniformes; family Atherinopsidae; genus Leuresthes; species Leuresthes tenuis. Next base: position 7,940,832 of record NW_027325365.1, on the reverse strand, counting down.
AGTATCTGTGCTGAGGATTATAAAGGCTGAGCCTCACTAAACCCGGAGACTGATATTTCTCCTCTTGGTAGTTACATAAACCAATGGACAAGACAAAACGCTGCATTTCCTGTAGCCCTGTGTTCCTGAAACTATGCCCTTTATGCCAAAAAGATTAACACATTCATCTAAACACTTTAAGACAGTGATAAAGGTAAACTACCACACTACGCGTCTCTGCGTCTGACACATACTCACATTAAAAGAAAAAGTTGAATTAAGAAGAAGGACACTCTAAGGAGAGAAAAGACGACTGATGAACTGATACTCTTTTCTTTTCTTGCAGTAAGACATAACTTTCGCTGTTGGTTTATGAGGCATATCATAAGGAAATTGACTGAGCTCACTAGATGGCATGATACTTCAATCTCAGACTATAATCTTGCAACCATAATGTCTTTGAAAAATATCCATTTCTAAGCATTTAACAAATGTAATGAGAGGAAATGAATAACTTTCCCCGTTACAATGGGCAATTTTGATAGCAGAAGGTCGTTAGGGTGGTCTGCAAGCAAATTGGTTGATATTCAAGATATGACTATTTCTGTGTTATATCGTGTATTTCAAATAATTTATATGTTTAGCAGTTTATTTTGACTAATAAGTTTCAGATTGAGAAAATACATTGTGAGAAAACATCAATATTTTTGCAATACCCACAATATCAAACAGCTTTGATGGCATCTCTTTAATGAATATATTAATCTCATGTAAAATTAACTCATATCAGATAGAGCTCAAGCAGTCACTCTAAGGCCTGATGCATGTGTGTGTTGATAGGAGGGAAATTTTCCACACTGTGATCATCATAATGTGTTCGGCATTCCAGCAAATGACTTCAGAGCTTCGGGGGCTGTGGCCAGAATGTAGCACAAACCCATGTCAAATGATCTTCCTCGAAAATAAATACGGCTTGCCTAATTCATTCCAAAACTCCTCCTTTGCACACACTCACATTATCCTTCCCTTCTTAATACAGAATTATGTCTTTTCTGTGCTGCTGTATGGAGTAGCCATTAAATGTTTTGGCCTCTCTCGTTTTGCTCAGTTGAGAATTATTTCTTTCCCACTCTTGTTATTAATGATTGATAACGGCTTCTGATCAGAATGAATGAACAGAAAGGAGCCCTCTCTATAATCGTAAAAAATCTGAGTACACCAAAAATATACAGACTCACCGAGTAAACATGTCTGTGTAGATCCCCAGTTATCCAGGTCATGTTGAGTCTGAGTAAAGATAAAAAGTAACAGGACTTCCTTTTGACTCTCGACAACAACTGGTTCACTTTAAGGATAAAAACACCCAAACACAAGCTGAGCACCGCAGTCTATAAAGTCCAGCATGGCAAGAAGTGCAAAGGCCTAAAGTATATATGGGCAAGAAGAAAACAACCACTCCACAAGCACATATCACCACAGAGGAGATCCAGCTCCTTGGGTCAAAACTCAGCAGTTCACCTGCAGCTATTGGATGAGAAACACAATTCTGAGGAAAGTAATGTTAGAAGACAGATGACTTCACTCACTCCTCACTAAAACTGTCAATGTTTAGTAAACCAACACATTCTCATTCTTAACTTCTTATACACTGATGCTTGGTCAGTATGCAAATTCAGTATCCAATGTGTATCAGTTTTCAAAGAACCAGGTACCCCTTTACTATCACTCTGGAAGTGCGAACATTCAGCAGCACTTATTTTCACTTTTGTCTTGATATTGATTATGTCCTCCTAAAACCCTTAGTCTTAGTTCATTAGGGATTATGATTACTCAATTACAGTTAGTCTTTTTTTTCATTATACATTAGAAATACAATGTTAGGATAAGGAAATGCCCCCTATAAAAAAAATAATGACACTTTTCTTTGGTTTCTTTCGGTTGGTTATTGACAACTTGATTGGCTCCTAACCACATTACACTAGGTCACATGTACACAAGATTCAAGTTACAGTTACAGCTTGACTTGGTAATTGTTTTGACTACCATCCTATTCCTGGTATACACGTGCAAGAGGAGAATCAAGTAGTTAACAGAAAGTAGGTTCAATGCCATGAGGCTGTGGACTGTATTAGGGAAATATATCAGACTTCTACTTTCTGCCACTTCTAACTTTCTTTGACGGAGATCATAGAATGTACAAATGTGGCCAAATTCACTGTATGGATATTGCCTTTAATTTACCCAAAGGGTAATTTTGTCAGAGATTGCTGTATAAAGTCAGGAGTTTATTCAGGTAGAACAATTGTGTTGAAATGCCTTCAGCATGCTAACATATAATCTTAAGGGGCTGATTTTCAGACACAATTTCTGACATGCTTTGCCATTTAACAAACGAAACAGAAATATGTGAATGAGAGTAGCACCATTGGGAATTTGGCTAATTCAGTAAACACTTACAATTTACTGTTTTTACAAAAAGGTGGAAATTTTAAGCATATGGGGCACCTACCCTCATTTGAGTCTGGTTGCGAGTGTACATGTAGCAGCGATTCGATCCCCAATCGCATCATCTGGGTGTGTTTGCATAAAAGTCCAGTTTACGTCAGAATAACAATATAATAATAACAAATTGTTTTTCCTAGCCTGTTTCCTGTGTGAAAACATGCTTATGATGTGACGAGTTGGATGTAAGAATGGGTTAAGAAAACAGGGGTGATGTTTGGTGGCACCATCTATCGGCTCCATTTAATACAGTCCTGATACCATTCATAGGAAGCATTACAACTTTAAATTATGTGACCCCAACATCTGATATGATGGACAGGAGGTTAAAGAAAGCACCTGTGATGTCAAAGATTTTAGTGTGTTACTGACACAGCAAGAACTTAAATACCTGAGTCTCCATACTGTTCAGTCACAACAAAATAAGTCCCTTAGATGAGAGGAAAAAATTCAAGAAAAAAATTAAGATGCCACTGTAAACAGTTCATGTTCAGTTCATTCATGTTTGGAAATATCAATTTCAATAATTGTTTAATTTTATGTTTAAGTTGAAGATAAGGATTTCTTCAATCTTACAAACAAGTTAGGCAGACAACAACCTTCACTGTGATTCCATAATGTTATGTTTTATGCTTTTTATATCTGCCTTTATTTATGATGACAGATTTATAACTCCTGGGCGTGGATGACACCACTCTTTTCCAAATCTGTGGAGAGCTCAAACCATTCTTCACAGAGGACTCCTTTAAGCTGCTCTCTGGTGGAGAGAGTTTGATGTTCTGCCTTCCACTTGAAAAACTTAAAATATACACCGTCAGATCCAAATGTGGTTCTCACATTTTTTTAATCTTCAAAAAGAGTTTTGCTGATTTTCTCAGGATGATTGCTGTCATTGTCACATTGGAAAATTCCTCTCCTGCTAATATCCACAGAGCAGGAGTTATCTTCTCATTCAGTAACACTATGTACCATCCAACAGCCAGGGCTCAGTCAGCACTCTTAATACAGTGCAGTAGTCCTGGCCTTGTCCAAACTAAACATGCACTCTGTCTGCTTCAATCTCATTTGCTTTGGTTTCATCTGACTAAATGTTGTAAAATATTAATTCGAAATCTTTCTATGTTGTTTGGTAAATTCTAATCTTGCTGCCTACTGCCATCTTGTAAGTTATGGTTGTGCATGATTTATAGGAGCTGACTCCCTGCAGAGCCCTTCACACTGCAGTAACTGGAACATATAGTCCTTGTGGAAAAGTCAAGAATTCGACCGGTAATCTGTAGATGGAAAAATTGAAAATGATTTAGTGTCATCTTGGTGAAAGTTACAACTTTCCCTTCTGTTTATCGGTCGTATGATTAATTTGGAACATCCTTACCATATCTTTTAAATGGGCTACAGGTACTTTTAGACCCTCACCATCTTTGAAAACAATCTTCAGGATGTTTGGAGGAGTGATGGAAAGTCACACATATCAAAAACTATACTATGAACTATACTGTTTAACTTAAAGAAGTTTTTTTTTGTCAATTCACATTTTAATGATATTACACAGAGATGTATTTTTATTTATTTGTTTTTGCTGTACAACTTACTTTACACCTGGGGAGAACTGTAGCTAATTTCTCATTTAAATTCTCATTTTACTAGGGGATGGGATTCTTGAGCTTTGAAATCTCAATTGCAAGTGTCCTGTTCAAGATAGACAACACATCAGTGTAGCAATAGTTACAAAAATACACACAAAACATACTATCAATAATTTAATTGCAGTTTCAGTTCAAAATTTGTCAGTGAGACTTTGTTCCACAGTGCAGAATTGTAAAGTTAGTAACCTTTCTGGACTCTTTAAGCATTACATGTCTATGTCTGTCTTTGAAATTGTACCACACCCATGTTTTACATAACAAGGAACTGTAGTATTACACAAGTATAATATATAATAAAAAATAGAATAGCCTTCTTGACATGACAAGTTTAGAAAATAATAAATAAAGAATATTCCATGTAAAAGTCCACGTGGGGCCTTCCCTTCTAACTCTATCTGAACCTTTATGTGCTGTAGCTCAAGATAAGGTTTCTGCAAAATTATAAATTCTAGGGTGCAATACAGAGTGTCAGTACATGCTCATAGCATTCAAACTGTACTTCAAATTTTGTTTAAAGAAGAGTGACAACTCAGAATTATTACCATTATTGCTGTGACATTTTGTAAAGGGTATGGCCATTTACTTGAGATTCCTTTAGATTAGACTGTATGGAATCTGGCTGGTGACATTTACATACTTTTTTTCTATTGTGTGCAGTCATCTGATATAAAATTAATTTCCTTACACATTGGTTTTGTGCATTTCAGTATAACAGTGTCATAAAATCTTTCATATGCTGCACTAAGACCAAAAGATGCTGCACGCCTGCAATCAAAAGGAACCCTATTTAGCCTATTTATAGTTGTGGGTAATGGCATGTTTTCTGTAGCTGTTTCTGTCAGTAGCATGCACTCACCAAGTACACCTGTTTATTCACACTATTACATAATCACCTCATTCTGTGCCAGGAATGCAGTGTATAAAGATATGTAGATACAGGTGAGAAGCTTCAGTTACTGTGTGCATCAAACATCAGACATGGCACAGTTGCAGGTGCAAAGTGGGTTGGTTTGAGAGCAGATCTCATAAGTCAGAATATTTCTTTTTAAAAACAACCAAAACTTTTTAATGTGCAGTTTCAGTCTAAGCAAAGCCATGTTTTTATATCTATATGTAACATTTAATCAATTCTCTGAGCATAAATCTGTTTCTCTGGACTTATGTTTAGAACCCCACAACATCTTCTTAATCACAATATTTCTCGGGAATTTAAGGACACATCCCGAATTCTACAAATTCCAACTCCAGGGAAGATGCGTTTCCTGAAGAGCTACTACTAGATGGCACAGTTAGTGTGTAAGAGGCTATTGCATCAAAGTAGCCCTACTTATAATGTCACAGTGCCTCCCTGAACATGGAATCCACTCTAGGGGTGCCCTGAAAATGCTGAAAAAAGAAACTATGAAGAATGGCAAAACAGTCTTCACAATGCAGTTCAACATAGCTGTCAGTCTTTTTTCTAACAGGTGTTAGGAAACTAACATCTAACACATGTTTCCAAGTAAAACTCAGAATTTGGTCGATGCTGACAGATAGTGTTCTTAGGCAATTTCTACTGTTTTGGTAAATAGAAAAATATGCCAAATTGCACAACACATCTAACTTTCATGGACCACAACAGCAGAAACTCCAGCTACTCATCTGTTAGGCAAAAACTGAAATCTAAAACTGAAGACCGGAAAAAGTAGCCTCGACAGGATTTGGCACAAGCAAATTCAAACTAAACAGCTTTATGTCAACAGTTTAGGATGATGGCACTCTAATATTGGGTTTTCTTGGACCATTTCATTCAATACTTTCAGGCCGCAGCCTAATATCGTTACCCACAAGCTTCCCTTGGTGGCCAGATTTAACTTGCATTGTAATGGCTACTTCCAGCATTAAAATGTACCGTGTTACAAGGCAGAAGTCATCTCAGACTCGTTGCTTAAACATGACTGTAAGTACACTGGCTTCCTAAGTTGCCAGGTCTGAATACTGTTCACTTTTGGAATGTGATAGAACAGATCATTTTCAGGACGGATGGGAAAAATCTTATCTACTCGTATCTGGTATTCAAATAAACATTTTCACATCAGACCAAATGGCAGTCACTGCAGATTACATTGATAGTTTATGCTAAATGATTGTTGGTCATTGGGGTATTTATAAGTACCTTTCAAATACTACTGTTGGCATCTGACAGCAGAAGTAGAAATATAAATTCAGCTGTGTTGAAACAAATGTGATTCTACAGAAGAGCAGGAGGGGACTGAATGAAGATTCAAAGGGGCCTTTTCTATGAGTGCATAATCAAAAGGCATTCAAGTGAATTTTATGCTTCAGTGATGCAAGGTGGTCCAGATGTAAAGATAGCAGATTAGTAAACAGAGCTGACGTAGAGTCATGCCAGAACACGCCAGGTGTGATGGACACTGGTGAGCAGAAAGAGAGAAATTAGCAGACATATGGAGAGCGGATAGTATACAAGGTAGGTTCAGGGTAAGTGCAGCACACTTGTTATTGCTTTGCATAAAACCATAATCATTGTATTCTTGCAGAACTGTAACGTATTTCAGTGAGAAGAGTCTGGCACAAATGATGTACAATAGATAGCAAAAATATTAATTACTTATTTCATCAGTGTGACAAGATGCTCTGAGATTGTGTTGCTATTTGTAGACATTACCATGTACAGATGAATGAAAAAAGGCAAATCCCATCCAATCCAGGCCAACTAAATATGTTTCGTGACAGTTTTACAAACAGTAAGTTTGCCAGTAAGACTTTGTTTTAAGTGTGCTGCTGAAACTTGTGTTTCAAAGACTCTGCATCTGTCATCAACACACATACTGAAGGTATAAGACCAGATGCTGGAAAAAAAAACAAGGAGGCCTCCTGACCTCAGAGACCTGGAGGTTATTGCAGTTGAGGAGTGGTTCAAAATTCCAGTGAAAACGTGCTGAGAAAGTTCTTTTTTTTTGCTGTGATGTCAAAGAAAAACTTCCAGAAATCTATTACTGAGAAGAATTGAATCTTTCGACTTTTTAGTCCAGAAAACACTAATATAATGTTGAAAGATTAAACGTAAAATATGTTTTAAACATAATTTAATCCTTACTGTCATTTTCATTCATAATTTATTAATTAAAATAGAGTACAAATTAAAATTCCCCCATTGAATAAAATGGGACCTAGATATGGGTAATGTTGGTCGTGATTTTCAACTCAAGATTGTTTTCACTGACAGTGCTTCGACTATAACTAATATGATGTGACAACTAAACTGTTTATTTGTTGTTATTTCTTTGAGTTATTTATTTTCCTTTTTTGTTGTAGTGATTACACACAGTATTAACCTCGAGGGGTTTCACACTTTATCAACACAAACCTACATCATCCCTGTCATAATTTGTTTGAAAAGTAATTAGTCAAATAGCCTCTGATCTCTAACTGCCAGGCTGCAGAGACAGTTTAATTGCCTGATCTGACAGTCGAGCATCAAATTTGTAGGAGAATAGATTTATGCTTAATTCAAGGTGTTTTTAAAATAAATAGTAACAAGACTTGTATGAGGTTTCTCAAGACACTTGTTCACCATGTGTTCTCCTGCACTTATGCTTTCTGTAACCCATCAAGTTAGTTTACGTTCATGATTCATACGTATATAATGAAAACTTTTAGGGAATATCATGAAAGATGTTATGTATAACTATGATTAATTCTATGTGTACCGTATTTTGCACACTATAAGGCTCACCTGATTATAAAGCACACCCTCAATTATGGGGTCTATTTCTGTACTTAACCCATACATAAGGCACACCTGATTATAAGGTGTACATATTACAAGGTTCGTTCAAGAAGTTGGAGATTAATATATTCAGTGGACAGCAGAATTTGAGTTCCACTGTTGTTTTCAAGGTAATATTGCCCAACACGTACAATACCTAATAGAAAATTAATCAAACAATGTTTCCTAACAGGCGGTGTGGTGGTTAGCACTGTCACCTCACAGCAAGAGGGTTCCAGGTTCAATCTCTGCCTGTGGCCCTTCTGTGTGGAGTTTGCATGTTCTCCCCCTGTATGCGTGGGTTCTCTCAGGGTACTCCGGCTTCCTCCCACTGTCCAAAAACATGCATGTCAGGTTAATTGGTGACTCTAAATTGTCCGTAGGAGTGAGTGTGAGCGTGCATGGTTGTTTGTCTCTATGTGGCCCTGTGATGGACTGGCGACCTGTCCAGGGTGTACCCCGCCTTTTGCCCAATGACTGCTGGGATAGGCTCCAGCCCACCCGCTACCCGATTGACGGTATAGGAAATGGATGGATGTTTCCTAACAGGAATTAAAGTGGTTAATATTCTTGTTGTCAGTAGCTGTAGATAGTAGTAGGAAAATCTTACTGGGAAGGTGTTGAACATTACTATAAAAATGTGTTATAATTATCATACAAGGGTTAGTTTTTGAGTTAGTGGACAGACTGAGCCTCCTTAGCTAATTCAGATAATTCAGATTAACAAAACAAGATAAGCAGGTGAATGGTGGAATGAAAGGCTTTTATAATGAATGCAAATAATGGACAGATACATGGAAGAGTAGACAGATGGAAGAAAATGATTATTCACTGACCTGCAGATGGTTTCCAGTCTCAGACATGTTGTGATGACAGCCCAACCACAGACAGAAATGCTGAGCACAAATTCCTTTGAACAAAGCATTCACTGTGGACACAGCAGTTTTTATCTGGCTAATTTACTCAGCCTGCTCAATATTTAAATTCTGTCAGAAACAGAAAGCTGAGAAAAGCTAGACAGATTAGTGGTAGTATTTGCAGTAATGGTTCAAATGTCATTAGTTTTACCAAATCTCCTCCAACTCCTCTGACTGACCAAATATTAATAAAAGGAAACAATATATCCATCTGCCTCTTGGCAACAGTCCAGTGCTGTATGTCAGTTATCATCTGTAACAGTATGTGAGGATTATCACCTGATGGTTCAGCAGGAAGTACCTCTAAAACCCCCAGGAGACTTTGTGTGAACCCTTCAGGTGTTGTAGACAGCAGAAAATAAGGACTGACCTTACACTGAATGAAGAAGGCAGACAAAGTGAATAGTACTGAAACAAATCACTGTAGCTGAACTAACATGAAGGGACATCTTCACCACAATGCTACATTAACTTATAACCTCAAACAGTTATTTAGTAAGCAGCATCTCCAAATATCCCTCAGTCCATCCCTCAGCATTTCCTTTTTATGGTACTGTCAGTTTGAAATACAGAGACTTCTGGTGATAAAACAAGACAGACAATGTAGAGTACCAACAATGACTATTGTATTTGTAGTTATATGAGAAGAAAACACACCTCACCTCATTCAAATTTCTGAAGAGGATAAATACAAAATCACCAAAACAAAGGTATGGACAAATAACATAGTAAACTGTATCATTACTCCTTTTTTAAAACAAATAAAAAGAAACAAATAAGCAAAAAAATAATCTAAAACCAGCTAAGAGAGCCGGTAGTTAGTCATCAAATGCACTTGATTAACTGATCACCAGTAAGTCTGAGCATCTCTATAGAAGCTGAAGTTTTGTCAGTTTGCTTGTCTAGAACATTTAGATGCGTGTTACCACAACACCCATGAGGAAAGACATCAGCAACAATCTCAGAGTAGCAAGTAAATTTTTGCTGCCTATCAGTTTGAGAAGGGTTTTAGGACCAATTTGGAGCCGATCCTTCAACAGTGAGAAAGATCATTCCCTCATGGAATACATTTAAGGACAGCTGCCAATCTTCTGAAGATTCCCAGCAAGTTCACATCAGAGTCAAAAAACTTTTCATTTAAAGATGCTAGCCTGACTGTCAGTGTTAGGCATGAAAGTGTTAAAATGAAAACATTCATGAGTGGCATTTACATTTTCTGTGAATTTTGAATTGAAAAGGGCACTTTTTACTGACAAACATGAGGTAAGGACAGCTCTTTCTTGAGGCATTAAACAATGTTCTCGTCAACAGTGTTGAATATGTCATACTTAATAAAGTTTGCATGCACCCTGTGGGTGCTCACTTCAGCTGAAGCTACAAACCTTGCAAAGACACTTGCACCAGTCAAACATAAACTGCACTAGGCTAATCAAAGACATGTATAGCAATAGTCATGTAGAACTATGCAGCACCATTCCCACAACAGACAGCACAAACTTAACTGACAGAAAGGGGCATCGATCTAAAAGCAGGTTTAAAAAGAAAAGGGAGTGAAAAAGAGTAAGTGTAAAAATGATAACACATAGAATAAGTCATGAACTGAAAATACTTTTTTTTTTAAAATCAGTTTGATTTTGAGCATATTGCTGGTTAGAAATAAAGCAGATATGTACGTCCACTTGTTTAGACGGTAGTGGTGCCCATGTTCCAGTAGTTCATAGCACTCCAGAACAATATGTACGATATGAGGAGGAAGAGAACTCAGAGGACATAATACAAAGAGTAAGAAATTAATATGAACTAGTTAATTTTGGGACTGTGAACTCAGTTCAGAGTTTCATATAGTGAACAATGAACTAGAACTAGTTCAGTTTTAATCTGTGTGAACTGAGCTTTGAACTAGCTCTTGTGATGAATAAACTTGTACAGCTCTGCTGACTGTGGTCATTTTGGGCATTGTGCCTGAAAAGTAGTCCATAAAGACCGCATTTCCAAACAGTCATTCTGCTCTAACAAAATCCTGATTCTATAACCACAGCGTCATCACACAAAATCACCAGTCAAGTATTTGTGTGTGCAGTGATCTCACAAACTAAAAGTTAGAACCCCCCCCCCCATGGTCCAATTAACTTACCAAGTTGAGCAGTAACTAATTCAGCTGTGCATGTAACCCACTGAATGTGTTGAAAAGACTTTAGGTTCCTGATAAAAACATACATCATGCAAATCCCTTTAAAAGTCCTCTCATCAAATCATTTATCAATTTATTTTCCCTGAAAATAGTCCCTTCATGCCTTGAAATAGCTTTGACGTAAATATTCTTTTTCTCTATTTGGTGTGAATGCAGAAGTTAAAAATATGTATCTAAAAATTCAAAATGTTTTCTATCACTTGGTAAAACTACATACTACATGTCAGAACAAAACTGACATATGTAATCTATTTCCAGCCGTTTCAAAGCTATGACGGTTTTTCATATTGCACTTAAATAAAGCTGCAAAAACATGGTTTGTCTTTAAACATCTGCTGCCAAGACATCACTTGGACCTTTATCAAAATAAGAGACCAAAGGGCAGGTAATGATAGTCATCAAAATAATTGTTGTTTTCTCAATATCTATATGTGGATGGCAATATCTGAAACCCAAACTTTACATAGAGTGCATTTTTCAAGGTCCTAATTAAGGAAGAGAGGAAGCAGTCTTGTTTGTTGCAGATCAAAATGCCTTGTGCTTATTGGCTGGTCCTTGTGGTGATTTAAGCACAACAACTGACACTAGAGCAAGTCAAATAAATTTAAACTTGATTGAAAACTCTTGGATAAATTCATGGTATAATAACATATTCTGGAAATCTGCACAACGGCTATTTGCTGTTGAACAATGTAAATGAAACAGTTAACAAGTCAACTTTTCATTAAAATACTAACACAACAATGTAATAAAAATATTCTTTCCACAATAATTTACAAAAGCTCTGAACAATTAGCTTTGAAATACTAATTTGTTTTTTTACCCAGTTTATAGAAAAACACTTGTCTGTGTACTCATGAGTACCAAACTGTGACGAGCAAATTTTTTGGTTTATGAAAAATCATTCATGTAAAGATGTGGTATCTGGGATTATTTACTTATTTTGTTGTTGTAATAAAGTTACCTGTGTGGTTGTTGACTCCACATCTTAACCCTTCAACCCCAACCTTGTTTGTCAGGCTTTTAATTTCTTTACTGCTGTGATACTTTTTCAGGCCAGCAGAAAGTTCTGACTGAACTTGCTATCATTCTCATGAGTGGGTGGTAATTTGGGGTTATATATTTCTTCAACCAATTAACCGTGAAGATTGGAGGTAACTGCTATGCTCACCAGGGCTTCTATTAAACAAATTACTGGAGGTTTCGAAAATGTTCTCTTGGCAATATATATATATATTTTTTAATTCCCTCATCCATCCAAGTGTGAATTTTCTGGCTCATCCAATTCAGGGTCATGGTGTGCTGGAGCCTATATAAGCCATCATTGGGTGAGAGTTGGGATACATCTTGGACATGTCGGTCCATCACAGGGCCAACACTGAGACGAATAAGAAAACAAGCAATTCCCGCTCTCAAAAATGCCTTCTAGGCAAGTGCTGATTACACTTATTTGTTGGTTGCTGTTCGTAAGGCTTTATTTAGCTGATGCAAGGTTATATTTCACAAATCCACACCCAATGAATCAGACAGCCTTCATCATGAGCCTTTCTCCCACTTGAAACCAGAATATCAACATTGTTTTCAGTGTTATCAGTGGTGTGTATGTATGAAAACTGTATAGAAATGAGGAGGAACTATTTCTTCCATGATCCTCATGGAAAATAAGACATTTTATATACATCAGGGAGGCAATATTATTTATTTCACTAAGACATGGCTGCAGAAAGACTAACACATCTTAACCCAACTGTCAAACTTTAAGGGCAGAGAGACTTCAGAGAGGGAGGCAAGAGTAAAAAATGAGGGATTATAATGCTTGTTAACAAAAGCTGGTGTAATTCTTGACAATTCTTGTATCCTCGATGTCAAACTACTGATTGTGAGTTTCTGTCCATTCTTTTTGGATAAACAAAGTATTATCAAATCAAATTCAATTGATAATGAACCAACACAGGTCACAAGAAAGTGGTCTCAGAGGTCAGAATAAGAGCATTTGGGACAGTAGCCCACTAAAGTTTTCTTACTATAAGATGATGACAACATTACTGCTGATGGTGATGGGCTGACTTTCTAAATTGCAAAAACCCATCTGTTGCCCTGGACCCATCAGCATGAGACAGTATTCAGTCCCAGCAGAGCTGAGCTTTAGTAGACTCTGCAATCCCTAGGCATCATCTGTAGCTTCTCAAAACACATTTGAAATGCCTTTATTTTCTGCACTTGATTCAACTGTATTGTGGGAATTACCTCCGACTTCTGATTGAAAATTTATATTGCACAGCAAATAAATCAGAATTATCACTAACTGCTGCTATCCTTAGTGACATGCAAGCTAACCCGTCTTTTAGTAGCAGTCCCCCAGCTATAAAACTTTCTGAAATACCTTTAGGCAGATTGTGACACAGCAGTAGAAACTAACGCCCCACCCCCCTTCGATGTGGAAAGTAGTGTTATTAGTGGCAAAAGTGTTTGTGTGTGGACAACTAAACAATCCAGAGATGCATATGTTGTTCAGCACAACTGAAACAAAGATGTACACAAGAGAAGAGGTCCGTGTGGCTGTAGGCAGGCAGGGTTTTATAGAAGGAAGAGTTACTAAGCCCAGGTGTCTCAATTACTTCTAACTTCGGCTGCATAGAAACAGAGTGAATGGATATCAATACAAGGGCAGAAAGAAATTCTGATACAATGACAAACAAGCTTCTTTCAATTAGCTATTCACATTCCAGCACACGACTGACTAGACCTTGTTTATGTAGCCTAAATGTGACGGAGCAATAATGACATCATATCTGACTTAATTTGCAGACTGGCTGTATACAGCAGTGCTGGGTTTTAACAGCCTGATGGAGTTCAACATGACTCATGAGGTTGTGCTTTAAGGAGGGATCATTATTAGCTTCACATGGGCAAACTGCAGACAAAGAAAATATAAGTAATGGAGAATATAATTTCCAGTCCAGTAGTCTTTCAGTTAGTCTTGCTAGTAAGCTTTAGGCCAGGTAATGTATACTCTCTTGTATGGTAATAACATGCTTCAAAGGTTATTGTAATTGCAATTTACGTCCACATTTACACTTGATGGTGGCTCAAAGCTGTAGGACAAATCTCAGTTAAGACAGCGCTCAGTTGCAATGAAAAGAGCTGTAGCATTGTTTCTTTATGCTATTTTGACCACAGCATGTCAGAGAAACAGCTTGTAAGAAATGGACAAAGAAATGGCATTAATTTTATTCACATTGACTTGTTCACAATGAACATTAGTGTTAGTTTTGTAAATCTAATCTATCTGACATTATATTTTATTGTCTATATCAATGTGACTAATGTTGGTCTCTGTTATTTCTTCTAAACTATTGTAGCTGAGTTAATCTATTACACAAAAACAGAATCCACATACAAGTTTTTCACAGTACTAAAATCTTAAGACACTAAACAACAGCAAGCAGCACTTCCACACTGTGGAATATGGATCATGATCCAAAACAAATGAAGCCATTCAACACTTATTAGCCAATTCTCTAATTATTTTTTTTTTTCATTTGCTTTGTCTTTGGTTTGCTCAAATACAGAATATAATATGTAGATTTAGAGCTTAGATCAACTTTAAGTACATCAAAACAAAAGACATCAACATCAAACATGAAATCCAATAGCTTTCTCATTAGGCTGGTTTCTATTGATGTATGTGCTCCCTTCAGCAAACAACATGAATCTCCCACTGTTCCTTGGAGTCGATGAGTCAGAGCTGTACGACGGCTGGGCAGCAGTACTCATTGCTTTTGTGTCAGAGCTGTCCATCAATATTCTTTTCATGCTTATGATCAAAGCATTAGATGGAGCATTTGAATGCTTGCAATATTCTATGGCTACATTTTTCTGATCACAAATTATGTAACAAGACCAGAATTCTCCACTGAGGTTGGATGGAACTCTCATTACGTACTGAAAAACAGTTGCTGGGATGGAAACTGTTGGGTTTTCTGGCTTGTTTTTATTTTTTTATTTTATTAAAAAAAAAAAAAAATCAATAGATTTTAAGTAGAAGAAAAAAAAAGTGAATAATTCAGAGTTAGCACTGAACTGTAAGCTGCACTGTACATTAGCCTCAGTCATCAATACACAGTGCTTCCCTCTGACTAAGACTCAGCTGAATGATATAAGAGGACTGAGAAATTTTAAACTTCATGTAAATATCCTTGGATTGGAAGGATGGCAAATAGTGTTAATTTTAAATCAAGAGGACACAAAAGCATGAAGGTGTTTACATCTCTATTCTACAATGGAAGATTTATTGTTGTCAATGTAACTTAAACTACACTAAAACAGGATTATTCATGAATAGAAAGTTGGTTTGAAAATCATCAATGGATTTAATTCTGTTCTTCAATGTCTGTCAGCAACCCAGAGGTTAGAAAATTTGATGTTGGAGGCATTTGATAGTATCATGTGTACTTTCAGCCTCAATTGGGCTTTGGCTCAGCTATGCTTTGAGGTAGATTGCTGATATACTACTGCAAGCATGCTGACACTTATCAGACCATGACATGTATTGCACATCAATACGGTAACAAGGAAGGCCATTAAAAAGATAATCCTGGTTTACTTCAACCTGCGAATTCCCCATTAATGTGGCTATTGAGGCAATAAGGGTCATGCAAACTTTGCACTCTCTACCTCTCTTATCATTCAAGGAACAAATGAGAAAAACAAAACAGCATTTACTGACACAGGGCATCTACCTCTGAGGGTACTTGCCAGGCGACCTCATCACCCAGCATATTTAAAGTACAAGCACATAATTTTCTAAACCTATGTGAGCCATGGAAAGCTCTCTAGAGAGTTGGTATGAAGCAAGATTCCAAGCATCTTTTACATTTTTAATAGCTTTTAATTATTGTTAAGTGAGCTGCCTGTTAAGCCACACCTCTTTTGATTTTTCTATCAGTGGGGTTTGGTTTAGAAAAGTGAAACATCTTCTGCACACCAGAAATGTTTAGAAAAGCTGTAATTTACATTTACATTGCTGTTACCCAAAGCAACTTACAAATCAGAAAGCTCATTCAGTTCAGCATAACAAATGAGCACACAAGAAGGGAGGCAGCATTGACGAGTTGACAATAAGCTAACAGCTAACATGTCACACAAACTCTCTTCTCATTTGTAACGTTCATTTCTCCAAAAAAGTAACACTTGCCATCAGTGTTACATTGATGTGTGTTGCGATATTTTCCCGGTCCATGCCTCTCTTCCTGCTATTTGGTTCATTCCAGCCAATTACAGCTAATGACTGGACAATAAAAGCACCAGGGACCTACACTTCTTTGATCACTTGGTTGCTACTTACCCTGTGTGTTTGTGTGGGCCATAGACTTTTTTTATGTTGGTCTTGATAGATATTTGTATATTTATACTTTCTTTATTTAAATTTTCCTTTGTTTTTTTAGTCATTGGTTCAGATTGGCATTATCAGGGAGAAATGCCTTTTTTGTTGAAGTTAGGGAGTTCAGTTGTAGGTTTGTATATTTTCATTTCCTTTATGGCTTAGTCAGTGAAGCTTTTGTATTCACAGTGAGGGATGTTTTGATTGTTGTGCTGGCCTTGGCTGTCCCCGAAGATGTGGTGCCTTTCAGTTTTTTTTTTTTTTTTAAACCACAAACTAAAAAGAACGTATTAAATAAAGGTAAACTGCTAAGGCTGCCTCCTTATGTTCCCTTTCTTGGATCCTGGCAAGCTACGTCTTCATGTACAGGTGTATATTGTAACGTTAAATAATATTTTACCGACCCAGCCGGCAGTTGGCATTCATCTTCACAGTGTGACGAATTTTGTTTGTTCAGAAGCTGGCAGAGTGATGAGACCCAGCAGGGGCCTCTCAATTGCACTGGTTCATTGACGTCAGTTTGGTGTATAAAATCCTTTGTCGAGACTTTAAGAGATTTAAGAACTGCTTTCACCATTGCGATAGAAGAAGCATAAGCCTGTAGAATGGTATTTGTAGTGCTATTGAAAGACCAATAAGCAAGCATTAGCAACTTGAATTTTATGCAGGAGATTTCTGGTTAATCAAACACTCATAGCACCACATTTGGATTGTTTTAAGGGGTTTCACAGTGCATGCTGGGAGACCAGCTTTGTAGCATGGTTGTAGTTGACACAAGAGAACATCAAGGCAGGAGTTGGATGAAATACTGAGTCAGCAGTTTTTCTTATGTTTTAAAGTGCAAATCAGCATGACTAAGAGATAGATGCATCATGATCAGGGAGGAACAACTGGTCTGTAAATAAAATATGATCCATAGATCTCTGGGCTGTTGCTACACAGTTGGGATTACTCTCATCCTGTCACGTGTGGGAGGTCGTGAGGAAGGAGGACCCAGGTGCAGATACAGGCCGAGAGCCAGGAGGCAAAATGAAAAGGAGCTATTTTAAAACTAAGGCGCGGCAAAGTCGGAAATACATCAAACTGAAATATGGAAAAAAAATCAAAACGCTCAGTATACTTGAATGGATTAGACCAACCAGAACATAAATAAGACACTAGGAATAGAACAGGAGATGTAACGTTGAGGATCTGGCAGAGAGTGAATGACACCAGGAGTTTAAATACAGAGAAGACTGATTGGTGAGTGAAGACAGCCGAGGGAAATAACACAGGTGAAGGGAGTGGAGCTGAAGAGAGACTGAGGAAACAAGGGAGGAAGTGAACAAAACCCTAACAAGGAACAGAATAGGAACACCCAACATGGAAAAACAAACACCAAAAAATACCAAAACAACACAGATCATAAAAAAAACGGTCACATCAATATTTTCACTTCATTCTGATTTGAGGGGAAAATTTATTAAAGTAAAAACATTATAAATTTATAACTATTCATGTAACAAAAGAATAAGCTCCAAAGGGATCATTTACATGCTAGTTATCGCAGCTTCTTGTCTATGTGAATCTCTACAGAGTGTTGGAGAGTTCAGAAACAGGAACAACAACAGCACCATAGGATAAATACACCTGCCCTGCATCAACCCTTAAAATGCGAAGACGCTTTGTTCAGACTGCAGGAAAATCAGAGCCTTAACACATACTGTACACACTGCTGTTTGCATATGTGTTGCTAGTACAGCAGCTTTCTCACCAGAAGCTATGAAATGGCATCTGCCCACATACTATTGTTCTAGTACCAGATACCAATCGGTGCCAGGCACTTTGTTCTTGCAGGTGTCAAAAAATTGCCAAATGCTTTGCACGGTATGTAGAAGCATTTTTTTTAGAAGTTCTGGGATCTGAATAAAACAATGATATTGTGACTGCGTGGGGAAGGTCTGGAAACATTTCAGGATGATGTCCTCGCATAAGCACTCTTAGAGGTTCACAGAAAATAAAAGTTGGTAGTGAAACAGGTGTGAGCCATAGTTACGCCATGGTTTTCTTCAAAAGGCTATCACTTTAGGAAGTGTCTGCGTTTCTCACCTCCCCACAGGATGACTTTTGCTGACAATGAACCAGAACAAACTTGTTTGAAGCTTACTTAATGGAATGTAATACAAGCACAACAGTGTTGATTGGACCATTCAGCTTGCAGGGATGAAATCTTACCTGAAAATACGTGTTAAAATACAGTCATATCTAGCATAATTAAGGCCAGTAGATAGATGAGGACCAAAAAAATATAACCTTTAAATGATGCACATATCAAACAAGGTGAAAAGTTGCATTCAATGTTAAATGTGGGGCCATTTTGTTTTTTGCTGCACTAAAAAAGCCAAAAATAGTATTGTGATATAAAAAACAGGCATGTATCACTCTGCGACTGGCCAATACAGATTAATGAAGTGACAGATTGAGTAATGCAGTCTTTTACATACAGAAATTATAGTGGTAGCAAAAGTGGAGAGTCTTTTTCACACACAAACTAAGAAAATCAGGTTGTTAGGACAGATCTCCTCAGCGCTTCCATTCCTTCAGATGATCTAATGGTGTCATTGACTACGTTCAGATACCGGGCTTTAATGCTCAATTCCGATTTACTCCACAGATCAGAATTTTTGTTGGCCTGTTCACATTACTCTCTTTAATATGGCCAACATCAAATTTCAGTGTGAACGGTTCACTATACTGAACCAACCTGCATGAGCAAACAAATAAAAGACGTCACCAGATACCAGAAGGTCAAAATCAGAAATGGAGATGCTGGTTTTTATTTACACGATCAAACTTCTACCAAATGGAAGTAACGTCTGTGCTCTTACCCATCATGTTTAGAAAAGACAGACAAAGACATGTGGACTGAGGTTGCATTGCAAAATCCGATCTGTATCCGATTTATGACCCAAATTAGAATTGGAAAAAAAATCAATGAATAAAACTCGATTCCATGTCACTTGAGCATTTTACATTGAAAACTTTTGCAAACCATCACCAAATGTTGTGAATATATTTTGAGATTTGTTTTCCTCTTTGCAGATTTTCAGTTAACATGCCTATGTGGAGAATGTACCACTCTGTCTTGAGCTATTCTGCTTTCTTTTAAAATATAAATGGTAAAACATTGGTCTTTGTTAAGTTGTAGTTTGTGTGTAGCCAACACTGGAGTTGGGTTCCTTTTTGTGCTTTAATTATTACCTTGAAATATTACAGTAAGTGGTTTAAGAAAATTAGATTGATGAATAAACAATGATAAAAAAACATTCCTTTGAAAAGAAAAGTGTCAAGGGGTGATGGGATAGAGATGAAGAGTGGGGCCCAAATGCAGATCACAAGACAGGAGGCGACAGCTGAAGAACAAACACAAAATATGATGACTCAGAGAGGAAAGAAATAAAAAAGCACCCATGGAACAGGTGACCAATCTAAGTCTATAGGAAGAACAGGAACCGTAAACCAAGAAGCAGAAACCAGGAGGCGTGAGCTACACTCTGTCAAACACATTGATCTGATAGTGAGCAACCGAGACAAGGCAGAATATATACAGAGGGAAAGTAATGACAAACGAACAGCAGGTGAGATGGCAATCACCAAACAAAGCAGAGGCCTGGTGTGACAGTTCAGGAGTAAAACTAACTGAAATAAGCAAAGAAGACAAGCTCAACTATATAAAATAGGAAGTAAAACACAACCCAGAACATGGAAATAGGGTTCAGAATAGAAGTAAAACAAAAGCAACAATCCTGATATTCATTATAAAAAAGTATAAATGACATAAGAAACAAAGACAAAACACAAACCTGAAAGCAAACCCCACAGATCATAACACTAAGAGACAAGTGCAAACTGAAAATAGGTAGAAAAGCAGCCGATGTCCAAAGAAAAACTTTGAAATATGCTCTGAAAACTTGGGGAACTATTGCTCACTTAAAACAATGACTGTTTGTCCTCTTGGAAGCAAAATCCAAAGAAACAAGTTGTGACTCATCAAGATGCTTATACAGTACTTTATATGGAAAAAATGCACTTTGGGTGAATGTAAAAAAAAAGATAAAAATCACTGTAACTTTCTTTAAAAGTATGATACTTAAAACATGGGCTGTCATCAAGTCATCATGCCGGTACTAAAGTAATTAAGTAATTGTCTTTTTTTTTTTTTGCTTGCTTGTTTTTTGACAACAGGCTGAGGAAACTGACCCATTTCATCATTTGAGTGAAATCATAATTATCCACAATGTATATATTTGTTGAAGTCAGCAGGTATCAGCAATGTTGTTTGTGTTAGCATAAAGAATAAATTGTCATGAAATGGATTACTTTTAAATTTGAGGTTGCTTTTAATCCATTTCTAGATATATGCATAAATAAGTGAATGATCAAAAGTTCCTCTCAGCTTTGGGCTACATGATGAGATGTGACGCTGGATCACCGCATTGACATCATACAGCTTTGTATAATATTCCTTGCTCAGGACATCCTCCTTTCTTCTTAATAAAACATTCACCTCCTAACAGAGAGAAAATAGTTTATAGAAGTAAACACACACAGATAATTAGTTCAGAAAATATAATTACCTTATTTGTCTACAGAGTGTCAAAGATTAAATATGCAATTTTTTTTTTCAGAAAACCTATGCAGCCCTTGTCATCTGGACATCATTTACTCAGAGGCATTGTGTGTCTATTGGGGCTCTTTTGGTCTGAAAAGAGAGCTAAAACAACAAGGTAATCGCAACATAATGACAAATCATTCACCAATCTCTTCTCGATTACTTTACAGTCAAGTTTCATCAAGTTCAATGCAGGAGAGGAAAACCTGAGATGAGGCACTTTGTGCTCTCAGTTTGAAGTGCAACATATTCCCAAAAACGGAAAATATCCAGTGGAAAAAGTTTTTAATGGTTACAGAAAATTTAGCAGATTGTTCTTCTGTGTGTGACTTTTATATGACATGCCAGTTCAAAGAAAAACATGACTTTAAAGTTGAAATTCAACTCTGCATGTTGTCACCTTTGAAGAAGTGAGAATTTCACTGTCGCAGCAGTGAATTACTCATATAAGCTTATGAAGGGACTGCTATTCGTGTGAAGGATCTATTATGGCCCACGTTCTGACATAACCTGCAACTGACCATAGATTATGTTTGTGATTTCGAAGCATTAAAACAAAAATGGGTCATATTCTGAGCTTTGAATGTTATAGTAATTGTATCGTAGCCTATACGTTTTCTAGTCTAACAGCTTTTACAGAGTACCTTAGGGAGAATGGGATAAAATATGGAAGTACAAGCAGGTAATAAGGTTTGCATGCATAAGATGGTGGGTGGAGGGTTTTACACCTTCAGAGCAGTTTCCTCATCTACCACACACCTTCTGTGTAACACACGTCACATTACTCCTCTGCTTGAGAGTTTTGTGTGAAAAGTATGGTGTTCTCTTTTCCTAAACAGGGAACACACAGGAGGGAGCTATGACAGGATATGCCTGTTGAGACTGCAACACAATTTTGCCCATTTTATACACAAATGGTGTACAGACATTTGCAAATGTTTGCAAAAGTAAACTGTATGTCCATAGCCATCTTATTATCATAATAATCTTACAGTCTGTATGACTCAGGGGTACTAATGATTTAAGACTTTCCTTTAAAGGGGAAAACATTGAAAATAATATTGAAAATTAAGCGAAATATCAAAACAAAAATAGTTAAGATAAGTTGTGTAAGCTGTCTTTTCTGGGGGAATGTTGGAGAAGTCTGAGTTGAGACCATTCACTATGGTTACATGCACAGCTAAGTCGAGCTACAGTCTGTGTTTGATCCAGCCATTTAACTGGAAAGATTGTTCCTGTTCCAGTATACAAGCACATGAAGGAATCAATTTATTGACTGAAATGTGTCTGAAGCAGATCAGATGGCTGCAGTCTAAAATCAGGATTTTATGAGAGCAGCACAACAGTCTGCACTTGATCCCACAAGTTGACATGTAGCTTTAATGGACTGATTTCGATCTCAATCTTTGATGCTGTCTCGCAAAAGAATTAGAAAAATATGTGAACGTGAAGAGTGTTTTTGGGAATTCGGCTATATAGATATATACAGAACTTTGGTTGGGTTTTTAGTCCAGCTTTGGGATCACAGATTTCATACATTGTCAATTTGACTAACATATTTACATACATTTTAAAAGTATGGTTTTAGTCTGAATAACATTTTCTTTTTTCTGGTGTGTCTCATGAACCGGTGACACTCTTTGTTTTGAAGTTCTGTTTTTGTCTCGTCATTTCCTGTTTTATTTTGAAAACACTAACTTCCCTCTCGTTTCAGTTACCTTGTCCTTCCTCCTGTGTCAAGCATCTGATTGTCTTCCCTGATTCCCAAAGTGTTTCCACCTGTTCCCCTTGGCTCCTCTTGTGCTCAAGTAGTCTTGTGCCAGTGTGTTGCAACTTCTATTTGTTTGAGTTTTAGTATATCCTGTTTGCCTCAGTTAAAGGAGAGCTTAGTGATAATTGTTAAGTTTGATAGTGCCTCCCGTCGTGGAGAGTTTTTTTGTTCTGTAGCATTTGTGCCCTGTTTATCATGTGAGCATCTTTTGTTTACACCCGCCTCATTAGGAGAGCGTGAAAGTTTATTTTGTAATCGTTCATAGCCTGTTCTGTTTTCCTCATGGCATGGAGAGAGTTTTTGTTTGATCATTTTCATAGCTGCACTCCCCTTCAAACCAAGTTATTGAGGGGAGTGTCTCAGGAGTTTCACAGCCCTTTGCTTTGCTCTGCTCTGGAGTATCTCCAGTGGTTTATTTTAAATAAACACTCTTGTTCTGATAATTCCCTGCATCTGTGTCCTGTGTTAATCTGGGCCTTGACAGTGCCATGTGAAGTGGTTCACTGTTATTTACAAAGGAAATGGATTTAATTTAGTCCAGTTCAGTCTTACTTCAGAATATGTCATTACTATGGATTACACTTTGGACACATTCAGCAGTGTCACAATAAATTCTCTAAAATGATGCTATTAGACAGTATTCATGTGACATAAAGGCAAGCCCCAACCATGATTTTCAAACTTAATTATGTAGTTTTTATACCTAACCTTGTTTTTTCATATCTAAAGCTAACACATTTCTAGTGACAACAAAGTAAAAACAAAAATCAAAGAACTTTTAAAACAAAACAGCATTAAAATAAATCTGTTCACCTGGTTTGTCTTACACATGTTGGCCTGTCCTGGAAACAGGTGGTGTACAGCGGATGACATGCTTGGACCATTCCCGACCACGTCTATGATGCTGAGGCTCTTTATGGTGGCAATGTAGGCTTGCCATGCATAGCTGACATATACATGTAATATTTTTAGCCTGCGCTGGAAAAATTCCAAATAATCTCCTGTCATCAAATATTATGTTTGCCTCATTTTCAACTTTGACGTTACTACTTTGGTCCCATTTTTTATTTTTGCCAAAAAATTCAGTGTACTATCCCTGTTCTTAAAGCTATTACCTCTAACTCTGTCTAGCCTTCTTTTTCCTAATCTCAACCTCATTCTGGGTGTCTTACGAGATCTACCTGAAGTATCAGCCACCTGCTGATTCTGTTTCACCAACAGCATCCACTCTCTGAAGGGTCATTCCCACATTCAGGGCTCACTCTGAGTCAAATCACCAAAATTATTAACATAAACCGATTTTATTTTTGACTACAAAATATACCTTTTTCTTGAAACTACAAAACATTCTTAGAATTTGTAATTGTCACATAGATAAAACACAAACGTACTAACGCCCTTAGTAAATTTTCTTTCACTATTGTTACAACTCATTACATTAGTAGGTTTATATTGTTTATTTAATTTAATTTTGTGTGAATCTATTTTGTTTTATTCCTCATTCTATATACTTTTATTCTGTGTACACAGAGGATGAGAGAAACACAATTTTAGTCCTCTATATCTTGTACATATAGCCGAACTGACAATAAAGTTGACTTTGACTTGAATGTGACCTGCCATGTAAGAATAGAGATAAAATATAATGCACAATACGTCTCTTCAACGTATTTTTGTCAATTAAGAATAAGAAAAATTATCTAAACTAAATAATCTCCTCAGTTTTTGCTCACATATGGATTTTCAATTTTATTCCAAATTATTTGATGACAGTTTTCTGATCTTAGAATGTTTTCCTGAGAAAGAAAGTCACTTTTTCTTCAGAGAAACCAGATAAACTATTCAACATCAGTGATGCAAATTCTGACAGATCCCTGCTCTTCCCCTCCCTCCTGAAACGAGAACAGATTTCACTTTTTCTCCCTGGTGTTCATGTCAAAAGGTTTGTCATTCAGTGTAGTAGAGCCTTCTCTTTGGCCATAGGGTGATCCTATTCCCTACCATTTATCCTCCCAGGATTTTTAAGTTATAATACCACCCAGAACCTCCCACCCATGTTGCCATAAACTCTCACTAATGGCTATCCAGCAGCACTGATTTAACTGGTTGCTATTTTGTCAGTAACATGAACAAAATACTTCTCAGCATCAATTATTTACTGCTAAATGTTTTTATTTCTTTCCTTTTTTTTAATGTTAAGACTTTGTTGGATATATCTGAAAAAGTTGTCCTTACTTTTTGATCCAGTATGGACTTAATTTGTTTTTGACTTACTCAACATGGGCACAAGTGTTAGAACACACTGAGATGGAGGTGCATTTCTAATATTGGATTGATGATGACAGCAACATACCCATAATCATAATCACTGCTGTGCAACATTTAGAGTTGCACAGCAACCCATCTCATCTCAGGAGTACTGAATTATTTTTCATGGATAAAACCGATGACAAAGTCACGCACAGTGACTGAGCGGATAGGGAAAAAAAGAAGAAAAGAAGCAGCCAAACCTGGCATGAGAAACTGACTCCGTTTGTGGCTTTTGTGGCCCTGCATGAGGACTCAGTCTTTGTTCTGCTTGCCACATTTATGCAACAACACATTTCTTTGGTTGTGGCACAGCTGAAGCGACAGAGCACCACAAAACACTGCCAAACTAGGGGTCCACTAGGATTACACGTGTCAACTTTTGTTACTTTAAATCCTTTTGGATGATGGCATCCCCAAATGTTAAAAAAGAAAGGGAAAATGTGTTTAGCTTCAAGATGTTTTTAAATTAATGCTGAGGACGCAGTGTCAGTGACAGGCTGTTTTTATAGAACATGCTATTTATGAAGTCTTCCTTGGTCCTCAAACACCAAAGTAATAAAGTAAAAGTTGTTTTTTTTGTTTGGATATGTATAATGGTTCTGTGATTACTGAAGAAAAAAATATCTTTTACATAATCACATGTAAGAACAGTCTGCTGTATAGAGCTTTGAAACTGCTCTACTCCTGTGGCTTTCATGCTTCTAACTGTGTGCCCCTATTATCTTGTCTCTTATTGCTTCCCACCATGTGTGTACATTCCCTGAAAAAAAATGTGTTCCCTGTATAAGAATGTCCTTAATCACAGAAAACAGAAACATCAGTGAACTGCTCCTCTATGTAATATGGCATTTGATATATTGAGGATTTAAAGGATTGTATTTTATACATCAGTATAAAAATACCACAAAAGTACACATATTCTTTACCGAAGCAGAAGCACATAAATCTTTGTAAGGAAAAGACAAAAGATAGGGGTCGATGTACAAATTCATTCTTTATGTAAAACTGAAAAAGCTCTGAAATTATACATATAAAAGTAAAAGAAAACAGCTCCACAAAGACAATTCAACCAGTTTTTTTCAACTGTTCACTCTGAATCTCCTTCATCCGCTGCTTTGTTTGGTTCGCTTGTTTATTTGATAACGTTAGGTCATTCTGTTTTGGTACTCATAGTTGTGGTGATCGATATTTCTACTACTTTCCCATTCATTCAGTCAATCATTCATTCAGTCAATGATTCATTCCCTATACCCATCCATTCTACAGTTTTCTATACATACTTTCATCCAGTTCAGTTCAATTCTATCCCTGCTGCCATTGGGCATGAGGAGGTGTACACCCTGGACAGGTTGCCAGTCGATCACGGGGCCAACACAAACAAAAATTCTCATATTCGCTCCTACAGTGAGTTTAGAATCACCAATCAACCTAAGATGCATTTTCTTTGGACCATGGAAGGAAGCCAGAGTACTTTATATTTTCCTTACAAAGGTTTTTAGGCTTCTACTTTGGTAAAGAATGTGTGTAATTTTGCAGTATTTGTATTCTCGAGTATTACATCAAATCCCTGAAATCCTCAATATATCAAATGCCCCATACAAAGAGGAGCAATTCATTTCTTGTTTTCTGTGATTAAAGACATTCTGTTACATGCAAAGCTGATATTTGAACCAGGGACCTACCTTCTGATCCATGTTGGTTCAAATCTTGATGTTGGAAAGATGAACAATGTTGCAGAATGAAAAAAACTACTTTATTACTTCATTAAATGTCATCAAATACACATGAACTAAAGAAACAA
This sequence comes from Leuresthes tenuis, assembly GCF_036924035.1. Lineage (NCBI taxonomy): Eukaryota > Metazoa > Chordata > Actinopteri > Atheriniformes > Atherinopsidae > Leuresthes > Leuresthes tenuis. The sequence continues at coordinate 7,913,909 of NW_027325365.1, read as the reverse complement.
GCCACTTTTAAAATGTAAGGAGTACAAAGTACTTGTGTTTCAATTTAGCAGGTCAATATAAAAGTTTTTCAAGTACAGACACCTTATTATTCTATAGCATTCTATGCACAGTAACAAGTAACAAATACAGCCAAGTATTTGTACTTCCATGCTTCCAAACTCAGAGCATAGATGCCTGATTTGAGCAAAATCATGTCCCACAGAGCACAGTTAAACAGTGAAGATGGAGTCATCGAGTAGTGGTACAAGAGCATGATTTTACCCTTAAGCATAACAACAAACAAATATGGTGGTCCATTTGCTACACTTCTCTTTGGCCTTTGGCAGTCTGTCAAAACAAGAGCCCTGCTTCTTGCAGATCCACTTGTTCCATCAATGGGACAGCTTTTCTACATTAAGTTGGGGTTTGTTTTTCTTGTTTGTACTGTTACATAGGGAAGAAAATCCGTTTTTCAATACTCATTCTTATTGTCTGTTTACATACTACGAGCCAGTTCTTGTAACTGTTTGACTTTTTATCAATAGCCTCTATTAGAAACAACCAAAAAGTTTGTTTTGTATTAGTTTTGCTAGGTGGAAAACATTGATCTGTTATAGGGAGTCACAGATATGTATTATCCTAACATCTGTATCAGCTGATGTTCAGCTGGTTGATTGCAATAGGCCAAATGAGAAATAGAATAACATCAAGCAATGCCAATAGCCAATATTTATTGCTGGTGTTCTGGTTGTGTTACATTGACTTTGCCCTGAAACTGACTAAACTTTTTTGCATTTAATCTTGATGGACACAAAAAGAAAAAGAGGAAGGAAAAAAAGAAGGCTCTGTAAGCTAAATATAAGGAGCTGATTATTGTTTTACAGGCAAAAGAGTTTTTCATCATTTCTTTTTTTTAAACACAAATTATCTTTAGCATATTTCAAAGTTTGTAATAAAGCTTTGTTTGATACATTTGTGCTCATAGTGCTCATTCAAATGTAGTGTAATGTAGAGATGAAATACATTGAAAGATCTATTTTCATGCAACTCTCATTGTTTTCCTGACATTACAGAGAAAATAAATGACGAAAGCAATCGGTATCGGCCATTGGCTAAATTACTGTCTTTAACATTGGTATCGAACCAGAATTTCCCTATTGGTGCATCCCTAATTTATTGCACTGGAGGCCAAAAAACATCATATTTTGAGGTCAATTGCACAAGATATAACCATGTAAAAGAGACAGAACCCTAACAGCAAAACATGAAAACTCACTCACAGATAAAGGGTGATGCAAATTTTGCTGCTAAGTTTTTGTGGTGGTTTCGTGGAGATTCGCTCTGCTCGACATGTGATGGTTTACCCTCACAGCAGTCCTGATTGGCTGGAAAGATGTTACACAGGTAATGTAATCACAAACATAGAATGTATATTTTATTCAGCTAAAATGACTGTCTTGATTGTAACTTCTAAAATCAATAGTCACAAATTGGTCAGTGTACAGAGGATTATTGGCTCTACTGATACTTATACTGATAAAAATAATAACATTTTAATATAAGCATACATGTGGGAATGTTGTTTTGAGAACTGTTTATACACAGATAAACCATAGCATTATGATCATGTGCCTTATTGAGTAGGTCCTCCTTATGCTGCCAAACGACAAAGAAGGGTTTGAACAAAGAAAATTTGAGGATGTCCTGAAAGTGTCTGGTTCTGGGATGTTATAGATCCTAAGGGCTTGCAGGTTGCTGTGTGGGGTCTTTATGGACTGGCCTTGCTTTTCACAGATGCTATCAGATCCCATCAGATTGTTGTCTGGGGGATTTGTAAGCTTCAGATTTGAACACCTCAGACTCTTTATCATTTTCTTTGAGCCCTTCCCAAGCAGTTTTTGTTGTCCTGCTGGGGGAGACTGCTAGTGTAGGGGAGGGGGAGGTACCAGTTCACTAAAATAAAACTGAAACCAAATTCTAATTTTGCCAAAACAAAACAAATCTATGTCCACTGCATCATTGTTTACAAGATAAATAAAAAACTGTCATTGTTACCCAACTCAAAATTGTGGAGAATTTTCAATGAAGTTTCAGTTCAGCCTTGAGTGAAGAAGAACATTGAGGGCAAGACATAAAAATCCTCAACAATGCCTGTGACACCTCACACATATTCAAGTATGATTTCACAAATACCCACAAGCGTATACATAAAAATACTTTCACACTGACTCATTTTGTCTTGTATTATTTATCCACACACAACCCTCAAGGCCACACTGAGCAGATCACCCTCTGAGAACAACTACTATCTGGTGCATTCAAATGTCAAACTGTCTCACGGGGACGCTCTCTACAACAGACATATGTCATCCTCCAAATTGCCAGTGGACACTTCTGGCTATTTTCTCTTCTGTTAATTGCTGGAGGCACTTGTCACCACCATGTTTGTTTTTTTCTTTGGGATTAGAGGCACATGTGGCGCCAAAGGGTTCTAAGCCTCCCCTGATGAATACACAAATGCTGGTATGACAAACAGACATCAGGGGATCCTGTTAGTGACACAATCATAAATGTCATTAAAGGATTATGTCAGTCAAAAATATATTAATCTTTTCACCGTCAGACAGGGATCTATCATTTCAGATCATTCTTTTCATGTACTTTGCTTCTTTTCAGAGGCAAGTGAACGACCTTAATCAGACAAATCATTTCATCCTGTTATTGTTCTGTACAGTGACAAAGGACAAAGAACACAGAGGCATGGTTGTCAAGGCAACATGGTGATAGAAAGGCAAAAGGCAGACGTGTGCATACACACGCTTGCACATACGCACTCACTCAGTCTTTGTCAATGACGGCTTTGCCTGGCTGCAGGATATTCAATCTGCTAGGACTCTGGGAAGTGTTACAGTATTGTCATTAGAGGAGATGGAAAGGGCTACGTGTCAAGCTAAAGATACAACCACACAGCACAGAAGACTGATGGGTTGAGAGACATGACGCACAAAAGACAGACACACAGAGGCACTTGGGCTACATTCAGAGTTTTACCTCTTCTCATATTTGACTGCATTTATTCATTTATTGTTTGCTGAGCAATAAAAATCACTCAAAATCTGATCTATCCTTTCTCATTTGAAACACTTCAATAATGTATTTTGTCCTAACGCAGATGAAGGTCTGATGTTTTGAAGAGCAATCTCAGTCTGAACAGTCATATCAGAATGTGTGTGATAGTTACATCATGTCACCTGACCTGAGTGTCTTGCTGTAAGACTCATGTGAACTGACACCAGCTATATTCAAAAGTAAACTTTTTTTTAATACATTCTGAAATTTTCAATTACATCACATTCAGTGAAACCATTCAGATTTTGACTTCACCACCCATTGATGCAGATTGCCCCCATGGGTCGTTTTGTTCATGGAGGCCAAAACCTACCTACAGCTTCATTAGAAGTGACCTCTAGTGGTCATGAAAGTAACTACGGCATTTGAAAAATGATGTCCATGAAAGTAATATTTGCATTGTGAATAGAATGTATTTTAGCCCAAATACCAATTGTTTTTTTTTTAACCCTAATCATTGATTTTTGTACCTTAACCAAGTCTTGTCATTACTAAAATAACTAAGGAATAACTCAACCTTGTTGTGTTTTCATGTAACAAAGGCAAAAAGTTTCAATGAAGGTTTTTAATTCTACCCCCACAAAATATGCCTTGTTATTGCCAAGACTCAACCAGGAAGCAAGGAAAGTGTTAAATGTATCAACTGAACACAACTCAAAGGTGAAAAAAAACATCTTGAACAGTTCTAGATGTTGAATGGGAAAGTGCTGTATGTGATGTGCCATTCAGCCCCGACTCATGTCCCCTTATCAGAATTGTGTGGCTTATTAAAGAAAACACTTGAGAACAATGTTTGCTTCAAAACTTCAAAATTTGAATTGTATGTCCATCCTGTCGTTTGTAGGGGCCGTACGTTTCATGAAGCCATTATGGGTTGAAATAAAGCTGAGAACAAATGGCCGATATGATTGTTTGATTGGAGGACTTGGATAAACCTATACACCCATAAAACTCTATACAGAAGAAGTATCCATTACTCCACAAATTGCCATGGAGTTTACGGAGGTTAACTGTCAGTCAGTATTATAAAACAATGTTTCATGCACTAAAAATATCTCTACACATGATCTTTTGTTTTAAGTCAGCAATCTTCCATGCAGTGCTGAAAGATTCAGATGTTTTTTAAATTATTTACATGAACTTCATCTTAAAACATTTAAAATAACACTATATTATTAGAGGTACCCTATCTACCAAAGCCTCATGCCATTAAGTGTGAGTCTGAAATACTGTACTTATTAAAGTAAATAAAAAGCAATTGCTCATAGTATAAATATGTATTCTTATCTTCTTTGCATTTATTCAACCTTGGCTCTGCTCGGTCTTGATCAATTGAAATGTTAAACGTACAAGAATAATAATATGTCAGTGGATGTTACTGTGGTCAACACTGGCTTTTACTTCTGTGATCACTATTAAAAGGGAAATACAGCTGCCTCAGAGAAAATCTCACAGCGGATTTTCAGGTGAATTTGTAGAGCTAAATGAGTAAATGTATGCTAAAACACAGCTTAACTTCAAAGGACTTTACCCAGCTCAAAAAGTAGCTAGAACGATGATGTGTTGTATTGTTTTTTACGTTTTGTTCTTTGCTTTTTTACTGCTCAAATGCACAGAACCAGTCGTGCCTAAATTGTACATGATATACTCACATGTTTTTATATATCAATATATATGTTTAATTCAGGCCAGTTCTGATTGTAATCAGTTGATAGCAATAATATACAGTCTGGATGCATTTAAAATCTGGCAACACAGCTATGTGCCTTCATGTGATTTTAGGAAGTACGTACATTTATCGGCAGCAGTTTAACCTACATCGGCATTAAAAGTGTTACTCTAGATCTATCCCAAGTGTCTTATTGAAGATTTAATTCTCAAAATAAATTATCCTTATTGTGAAGAAATCCTACTGCATTTCAAATTACTTTTGTTGTCAATATCTTTATTGCAGAGGGGGAAAAAATCATTAAAAGATAATTTCTCATTCTCCTGTTTGAAGCCTAATAGCCTTCTAACTGTATAGTGACCATTTTATTCAGACCGAGGATGGCTATAAGGCCCCAGCTATAATCTGATGTAAGCTATTATTTGACTGTGAATAATTTAGTTATGCTAGTATGACTTGGCTGCTAAATGATTCAGTCTGGGCATTAAAAGTGAATTCATGGGCTTGACACAGACATAATTCATTCATTGGAAAGGTTAATGCTCTTCATGTAAAGTCTAGGTTGATAATATGGAGTTTTTTGGAGTATTTTTGCTTTTGTTTTCAAGCTGGTTATGAGGCTTTATTGATGAGTTGCAAACATTTCCTGTTTTCTGTTTATTATCTTTATTGAATTCGATCGGAATTAAAGTCTTTGTGGAATGTGTGCTAACCAGGCATTCGTTTTACAAACCCTAAGGCTTACTTTCACCTTTTTAATCTAATCTTTCCTTTTCTACTGGGCAGATTCAAGATTCAAGTGAATTATGTCTGTATATATTTTTTAAATTTGTGCCCAACTCAGAGATTACTCGCTGCCTGAATGACAGTCAGACATTGATGTCAAGAAGCCAAAGGCAGCAACTGCTGCTACAAATATGCACTGAGCTTAGTGAACAGCGATGTAATAAAAAAAACATAATTTCTTACAGTGATAGGTTGGATATGTATTGGACCACAGCAGAAGTCTCAACTGGGAAATAACTTTTTTCTATTAAACATTTTCAGTCTAAATTGAGTTGAAATTGATATCACTCACCAACATGCAAATGTCTGCTTGTGTCAGTAGCTAAACTAATACGAGTAAGGCATAAAAGGTCAAATAAGTCATTTCTTAAATATTTCATGCGAGATTCCTTCGACTTTGAATTTCTTAATGGAAAAGATATAAATTAAAAGAGAGAAAGTGAAGGGCTAAATGGAAGACTTTTGCAAACCTTTGAAAAGTATCTTACTTTTTAAAAATTTTCTAAAGCTGTTTTCAAAAACATACTGGAGTCCTGAAATGTTCTAGGGATGTTTCAGAGCACTGGCGTGTGAGAGGGAAATATCCACAACATTCGCCTTGGTCTGCTTGCAGGGATTTTCAATCTAGCCGCTGAGTAAAATCTCTGCAACATCAGCGTGAGAGTAAATAAATGTGTTGGTAAATATTCAGTATTTGCTGCTCCTGTGAAAGCGAACGTCTATGCTGGCCTTTCTGCTGGCCTGTATGCGCCTGTCCTTTGGCTTCCCACTGTTGTGGATATGTACAGATACGTGCAGTACTAATAACAACACAATAACTAACCTCATCTGCGATTTCCAACATGTTGAAAAGAAAACAGTTATTTTCACTTTGTAATTTCAGCATCACGTGCTGCCTCCTGCTGCTCTGGAGCTGCTGCTCTAGAGAACCATTCCCCTGCACCCCCCACCCTCCACATTTCCAGCTGAGAGAGCTTATCTTCAGCAGTAAGCTGCCAGCTGTGATGTGCTTGTGTGTACAGCAACTGCAGAAAAACACCTGACCAAATCGTCTGTATATTTTCTGAACCTTTCCAGTGTTCATGTGTGAAAACGATTTAGAATTCTGAATTTTTTTTTAACTGTTTCACCCAGCCCAAAACGCAGGGGAATCCTTTAGTCAAACATGCACTGCTTTCTGTCTATCCCCAATCCATTGTGGTTTTTAGGCATATATAGGACAGATATATAGGACAGATAGGTCCAAAGGCTGTCAGTCAGATTTTATACAGTCAACAGTTTCCATCTTAAAATGTATTATTAACAATGCCTTTTTATGTTTCTCATAGTTCAACAGCTTTCAGTCAGGACTGGGACTGTTGGTCTTTGGCAATTTCACAGTCAAATGTTCCCTGTGCCTCTGGGTGAAACACAAGCCCAAAGCATAATCAATCGACTCCTGTGCTTAACAGCTAACAGTCTTTTTTACTACTGCTCTTTACTAGTGATCACAAGAAAAAGCTTTAAAATGCTCATCAAGAGCTTAAGCTTAAGGGCTTAAGACTTAAACTCAAATTTCTTTGGGCTCCCAAAACTCTGCTGCTTTTCACTTTTAAATTGTACAAAACAAAAAACAAAATTCCACCTTTAACATCATAACAATATATCAGCAGCATATGCAGGTAACAGACAGAATATTCATGGGATTGGTCATTTTGAGTCCCTTAAATACACATTAAGGAAAAAATAAATGGAGGTGATCCAAAAAAGGATTATCCATATTCAGACTTAGAGAGTGGTACATCTAAGTATTGTCTCAGGTGAGACTAAATGTTTTATTATTTACATGTGAGAGACTGTAATGCTAATGTTATAAAACTGTATCTCCATGTGTATTGTGTAAATAAGTGTTCCAGTGCAAGGAAGATAAAAATGTAGAGGCTTGATCACAGAAAAAGCAGAAACTTGTGATCCTTGCATTTAGTCTTTGATCCATAAAGTGAAAATATTAAAAGAAAGGGTTTTGATTTCATCTTGTAAACAATAAAAGAATTCATCATGTTAATTTGTAAGTCGTCTTTTGTGGTAAGTGGACTGTCTTGAATAAAATAGTAATAAAAAAAAAAAAGCATCCATCTCTTTCCTGTGCAATGCAGGTTTTCTATTATGTTTTTTTCCAATTCAATCACATTGAGTGTGGCCCTTATAAATACTCTCCACTCTCACAACAGGCCCTTGGAGGCATTCTGATAAATGCAGCTGGGGTGGGGAGGGGAGAGCATTTGGTGAGAGAGGTGGTGAGAAAAAAATTGATGACTTGAAATAGCAAATTTATTGATTGCTTTTAGGCAGACAGAGGCTGGAAGAGTGAAAGTCGCTGAGAAACAGTGAGAAACAGGATGCAGGTGGAGGCTTTATGTTTTCAGCTGATTGAGATCAGCACAGGTCTGCTGAAAGATCAGGATAGTAACTCTACAGTGAAAGGATGCAACATAAAACATTTCAAATACCAATTTACTTTTGTTGTTTTTTTTTAGCAGATAAGTAGTCTTCACTGTCAGGGAGCCAGAAGTATTAAATCTGTGTTGAACTGGGGGAAACTCCATTAATTTTCTGATAGCAGGAATAATTTGTTAAATTTTTGGTGACATATTGTATTGATATTGTATGCATTGATTGATATTGAATGTGCTTCTGACACCAGTGAACTACAAACTTAAAACACTTTATAATCTCTGTAAAAAGATATCTGCACATGAAAATGCAGAATCTGGCAGAAAGACGCCAAACTAACCTATTTATAATTTGCATGCAGTCTAAGCAGTATGGATCAGTCACATTTTGACAGTTCAGCAAAACATTTGTTGAAATTTAATTTGTAATTCATGCAGATATGCACTCTGGACAAGATGTCTTGGCCCAGATACCCATTCTTAAGATGTACCTGAGCTATACAAGGAACACAGAAATATTGTGCTTTCCTACAGAGTGATTAAGGTCCAGACACACCAAGCCCACTGACATAATCAGAGTAGAAGAAGCCATTTGGCCTGGGGTATGCTTGATTTTTAACAATTCGTTCACATAGCCTACAGGTGGTGTTGAGGGCATGAGTCGCCTGAGTAGTACATTTTTTACTGAAGGTTTCCACCAGGTAAGGCCCCAAAATTAAAGACACTGAACATGTGATCTCATTTGCACTCTGATGCTAAAAGGACAGGATGCTCAAAGCAGGACAACTAAAACTATTTATTTTGAGCACGTACAAACCGTAACACCAAAAACCTTAAATGGGAAAACAAAAACCTAAGGCCTGAAAAAAACACCATGACCCTGAACCTAAACATAGAAATGACAGGTAAACAAGAGAAGATATCAGCAAGGATCTGACAAACACTGAGCAGAACAAAGGGGTAAATATACTGAGTGCAAAATAACAAGGCAGTAGCTGCAGCTGTGGTAAATTGAGTTGGAGACTGATGACTAAACAGGGAGAGTGACGATAACTAGATATAATGACCAGAACAGGGATATTGAACACACTACAAAGTATAATCTCAAACAAATTCCCAACAAAGACCCTAGAACAGAGAGAAACATGGAGTTCAATGAAACAACCGATGAAGAACACAGAAGAGTAAAACAAAGAACTAAGAAATAATAAAACCCGAAAAGACCAAAAACCATGGAGTAACTTAGGATGAAAAGACTGGACAAATGCAAACAGAACAAATACCAGTTAAACCAATGACTCAAGAACACGAACAACTACAGGTCATGACAGATGCCAATGCAAAATTGAAAAGCAAATGTATTTTCAGTTCTAGCATCACTTCAACATAGTAGGTCAGTGTAATGAAATGCAGGACGTTCATCGGCATCATTATCCAACGTGAAGGATTAACATCAGGAATCCAACAGCAATCGTTACCTAAACCTAGTCAAATAGTTTTGCCTAACTTATCAAGCAGAAAGTGTAACTCAAAGTAAGGGTAAAACAAGATATTGAAAAATAGCTGTCCAAAGGTGTGATGGAATAAAAAAGCTCAATTTGTCCATTTACAAGAATGCAATCATATTCATGGTCACAGGAGCCTCTCCCAGCTGCCACTGAGCAAAAAGCAGGGTATATCCTGGATAGGTCTCCAGTCCATCACAGGGCCACACACCACATGCATTCTCTCTCTCTCTCCCAGGGACAGTTTAGAATCACTAATGAACCTGACATGCATATCTTTGGATGGTGGGTGGAACATGCAAACTCCATACAGAAAAGCCCCAGTTGGGATTGGAACCAGAAACCCTCTTGCTATGAGATAACGGTGCTAACCACCCACCCACAATGTAGTTCAGTCAGCAAGTTTGTTTTTTCAAAGCTTTGACACAATGTTACAGTGTCACAAGGCTTATATACAAACTCTGATACTTCAAAATGCAGCACAAAAAATGCTATCAATGAAGGTTGATATATCCATGAGGAATGTAGAAACATCTGATGAAGAAACATTGTGCAAAAATATCTGCAGTTCAGCCCAGACCATAGACTGTGACCATAAAAACTGTCTTGACAACTTAATTAACTTATCGACTTGTCAGCTCATTACAATGGGATATAATTGACAGACATGTCTCCGCCCTTTCCTTTAACTAATTCAAAATCACATGGCATCATAATCATGCTTCATTTCTCATGCCATGCAAATCCTGTTTCTCTTTGTCTAAGAAAGAAAAACTCAGTAACGTAATACTTAAGCTGTTAAAAAATCATATACTATTTAAATATGAATTTGGAAAATAATTTCTTATTGAATTTATTTTTCTCCTCACGCTTCCCTAAAATATTGCACTCCTGAAAGTGCTGTAACTTCCCTGCTGCCTTCCCGTTGCCAGGTTCAATAGAAATAAAAACTTAACGTAATCTGTTTGTTTCCACTCTGACTGTGTACATTTCCTTTCCCCCCCAGAAGCGATGTTTTCTGTGCATAACGAGAACTTAGACAGGCCTCTTTCAAGAATTAAAAATTTCACCCATGAGAACGTTTGCATGCTGTAATGATATTACTGGTCACCTCGATGCAGCTGACTTAGTTTCCTGCTCTCGCAGTCTCATAGCCCCAAAAGTTCCTGTCAGTGATTGACACTGAGTGAACTGCAAAAAGCCTTTAATGCCAAAGAGGATTTCAAATATCCTGAAGCAAAAGGAAGCAGCCTTTATAATCCCACTCATTTCACAGACTTCATACTGCCATTTTAAGCCTTAGATTCCTAATAATTCCAGCATAAACTAAGGCTCTTTCGTTCTTTGCTTATTCCTAAGGCTTGTTTGTACACATGCATCGACAGGACCTGAAAAGCAAAACTGACACGGTGCTTTCATTAGTTCAGAGAATTCAAAGAATGGACATATTTGACTTTTCTTAATGTTGTTAACTTTAAACTTGAGATTAAGAAGAAAATAACATTGAAACACCTTTAATTGTTCAACTGGAAAAACACCGGATAGTTGAAAAGAAAATTATCTCTGAATCACCTTGAAAAATGTAGTGCTGAATGTGATTGCTATATGCGGAACATTAATCTGATAAAAATCATTGAAATGTCAGGGTTTTGTTAAAAATGAAGGCACATGATTGGTCAAGTCAATAATACGCCTTCTCTCAAATTGAATGATGAGATAAACACATCAATTTAACTTCACCCTGTGGTCAAAATAGTGTCTTACTAGATCAGTTCAAGGTTGTAGGTGGGCTTTTCATTTTCCCTTGTCTGTCATGACTAAACTACAAGCATACACTCGCACACCCACACACGTCTCGTGTTCTAACCAACTCTCAGCAGAGAGAGTAAGGCCTCCTACTTCAGTGTACTACAAAAAACGTAACAATGAGAATTTCAACTGATTTAAGGGCAATAAGTGTAGCAAATGAATGCAGAATTGATCCCAGATCATATGTAATTTATATAATGTACACTGTAGGCTGGCCTTTGATGTTATGACTTCAAGGACCTGATCTGCTGAAGATGTTAGAAGCTGAAAGTGTCCTATGTCCTAATTATGGTGAGGACAAGTGAAGGACTAATTTCTCATGAGGGAAGAGAAAACGTTAAAAACATAGTGACTAGCTGGCAATTGCAACACATACATTGAAGGCTACAGGCTATAGAATCCAGGGTAGTAACAGCTTCTAAAATTTACATAATCCCTTAACTGCCTAAATTTATAAAAGACATGCTTTGATACAATAATTTTTATTCTTAAATGTATCTGATTCATTCCTTTTTAATCCACATAAAACATGACTGAATCAATTCCCAACACAAAAGGCTTTTTGTTTTAGGGTTTTGATTTTGTACTGTTGTGATAAAACTGTTCAGAGGTAAAGAAAACAAAACATTAAAAAGGTAGAGTTTATCCAGGGTTTCCCCTACCTAAATAACTACAACTTTCAAAGAACCATTGTTTGATTTAATTACAATAAGCCTGCCGTTTTGTTACCTTTATCAAATAAGGTTGAGATTTTATTTCAGAATGACACTGTTCTCCTGTTTTTACATCTCCTCTATTGTAGTGCTGGTTTTGGATTATGAGCCATTCTACTGTATTTTTCATCTTCAAGAGCCATCTGTGCCTTTTTATAATAAATCTTAGTTCAAAGCTGTTGAGTTTAATCCTTACTTCACAATTTTATACATTGAGGCAGTTCCTCCTCTGTGAGATGAGGACAGTAGCTGCTGATGGCCATAGGAATCTAACACAATTAGGCTGTGGTCATGACTCCCTCAGGGATCTGCTTTATAAATTTGTTTTTGTGTTTTGGACTCCTTTATACATGTGCATGGCTGAGCCCTGGGGGGAATTGTTCACGGAGCCTTTCTTGACATTGCACTTGTAAAAATCCCATCGGCTAGAGAGCGCAGAGATGAACTGGTGAGATGAACAGTTATTTCATTAGATTGGTCAGGGATATTAAAACTCTATTGTCTTCAAGGTCAATGGCAGGTAATCCTGATGAGGAGGCCGATTCCACCGTTAAAGACTGTATTTTCATTGCAGCTCCTCTATTAAATGACAAACCACAGCAAGCAGCCTAAGGCATCTGAAATGACCTCTCTGGATTCCTTGGAGGATAATCACTCACCCAGAAACAAAGGCATGGCCCTCTGTTTGTGTGAGCATACACTGATGTTTGAGTCTGTGTGTTTGTGCACCACTTTACTTTTGTGTGACTTCCCTTTAAAGAGATGGAAGCCATTATGTTTGCTGGCGAACATGACACATCACAAATGGAAGGCGGACACAGAGAGCCAAACAGACCGGTGAAACTTTGCTTTGATGACATTGAAATATCACTCTACCTAAAAAAAGGACTTTTCAAGAATATTACACCATTATAAAATGGGCTTATGCAAAAGACTTCAGCACCAAAAAGCCCCATCAGAAATGAGACGTGTTCAGATCTGGCTGAAAAGCAACCGTGTGACTTTTTTGTCTAATGGCTCCAGCTCACCTGATGGGATTACACTTTAGGAATGGGAAGATACCACACCCCCCAGCTTACATCTTTCAGCACATCAGATACCCTTTTCTCAAGGCAGGGGGAGAGATTGAGGAGGCTCAGGACAGATGAGAGAAAGGAGGAGAGATGGGAGAGTGATAGAGTGAGAGGGACCGATATGAAGGAAGAGACTGAGTGAAGATGGAAAATGACAATATAATATGATTTGATATGTGGACCAGAATGGATTCTCAGTTCCCATTTTCTGTGAGAAGAGACAGAGAACAGAGTGGGGAGGGTGAAGAAGATAGAGGTAGGTGGAGGAGGTGGGCGGGATGTGAACAGTAGGACCATGGAGTTCATTTAGCAACAGGACTGTTAGATGGCTTGACAGCTGCTGGTGGAAGCATTAGGCTGCTCACTTCAGTCCAATTTTGCTCTTTTTATCCCCGAGTCCCTGCCTGTCTGTTTCTAATAGCCGAGTCCATCACTGCTATGTATGTGCTCACTATGGATTATAGTGTCTGAGCAGAATATTAATAACGTCAAAAACAGCTAATTCATTAATGGAATCCCTGTAGGCGACACAGCGTTATAGATGTCATGAATTTAAAAAGTCTATTTTTTTTTAAGCCTGTGGCTCAAAAACTTTGTTACCAAAGTGAGATATTTGTCGTTTCATTACTACATTTGTCATTTCTGTGACATGACACCTGTCCTCAAAATGACTGACAGAAAAATATATAAATGAGATGAATTTAATATACAGCCAACATGCTCTTCAAAAGTGAGTGGGGAACAAAAAGATTTCAAGGACACCTTCTCACTTTTCTGTCGCTTTTTTTCTTAAGGTCAAACAACACACGACATATTCCACAGTATCATTTATCTAACAAACACTAAGTCAAAATGTAGTAGCACCGTGGGAAAAACTAAATACACTCCAATCTTTGGTTGATTGTACAGCCACCTTTAGCTTGAAATAATCATTTTCAATATGGTGTTATCAGTTTTTCACATCGTTGTAGAGGAATTTTTGCAGACTCTCTGTTACAGTGTTGCTTCTGTTCACTGAGGCCTGAGGCATTTTCCTTTGATGACATTGGAATAAAAAGAGTCAAGAGTCCTTCTAGGTCTAGGTCTTCTCATGTCACCACCATCTGAGTGATCACAATAGCGCTTGACTTCAATCTGTGGGTCAGGATGTACAATCTAGGCCTGTGCAAGAAGACAGCTATCTAGAATGGTAGTATGTACATTCCACAATACAGTAACAGAAACCAGATATTGAATGATGATTCAAAGATGATTGAATTTAAAGCGCAGGATGTGCTTTGTGATTTTCAGTAATTTCAAAACAAACAGAGATGGTCTCTTTTGAGACACAGTTATCAGTTGGTCTTCGGTTTCTTTACTCATCACTGCATTCCCAAGGTCAATTCAACATGTTGGATCAGCTGAAAAAACTCAAACAACAAAAAAAAAAAGCTTTTATTGAGGAGCTTTTATTTCACAGACTGCTTCTACATTTTGTCTTTATGTGTAATATGTGATGTGATGTTCAACTACTGCTTTCTTTTTCACTTGGCTGTAGCTAATTTCAAGACCCGATGAGAACCCAAAACTTCTTAAATTATGTTCCGATATATAAATCTCAGGATTGAAGGAGGTTGTTTCATGCTTCTTCACATGACGTGTTGAAATCATCATCAAAATAGAAAGTGAAATGTGGAATAAAACTGTGTTCTGAATCAAAATTAATCAATTTCCAGTCCACACTTAAACAGAATGACAGTTTTTACTAGCAGCTAAGAAGCAGCTGTAATTACCTCTTTCAAGGACCTGAACCCTTTCAGAGAAAAGCAAAACAACATTATCTTTCAACAAATCAGTCTCATTCGGGTTCCATCTTGGTCTTGGTCTGTCTTTTTCTTCTTTATGGGTTCAAAGAGTCCCACTGGTGTAGATAGCTGAGCAACATTTCCAGGAACACACAATGCATTTGTATATAGAAAAAAATTAAGTGGGCTTTATCAAAGGTTTTCAGTCCACAAATGCTACACATTCTTTGTGCTACCTTTTTATTTAGAAAAATAAACACTCATGAGGATATAGACATAAAAGAGAGAAGATAGAAGAAGTTGTTTGAGGACATTTGGAAGAATGTATGGTCAAAATAAAGACTACAAAACCATTTTAAGCCTGCAACAACATCACAGAAAAACACTGAACAACACAAGATATTTCTACTCTGAGCTGAGACTCTGACACAACTGCACCCTGCAAATCTGAATGGCTAATTGGATGACTTTTCACACTTATGTGTTCCCCAACAGAGTGACAGGGTAAAGTTTTCTGAGTTGTTAATAACTGCAGATTCTCACATATATGCTCTCAAGCACAGATTTTTTTACATAATATGTCAACAACAACAGCAATCTGTCCTCCTCCATCATTTGGTAGAGCATATTTTTCGGTTTCAGTAGAAAAATCATACTGGATCATATTCAGAATTTATTGAAACATACACCTGCCTGAGCAGTCTCTACCATATTTTTTTAAAAAGCATTTCATGGCATTGCTTTTTCAAATTTTGACACAATCATCAGTTTAAAAATAGATAACATTGATTCCAATCATATGGGTTAAAGGGAATGAAAAAAGCCAAAGAAACATTATTTTACTTTACTTTTTTTCTCAGTGAGGATATAAGAGTCAGAGTACGAAAGTCTCATTAACATCTGTAAACACAGCTTGGTTGCTTTAAAATGGTGTGAAAGAAAAGGGTCAAGGGTCCAAAGATTTTTGCAAATTCTGTCTTCCTTTATTGCACGATTCAAAAAGATGTAACTAATTGCAAATTATAAGCAACCAAACAAAAGTCCTTTTTGTTAAATACGGAATGGAGCTTTTATTAATTATTTTCGTCAGTTTCAACATATCTCCTGAAAAATTGTTGTTATTTTCTTCTTATTTAAGTGGAAGGTTATCATTCGCTTTGTTCACATGTATAAAAACGCTTCAGACCAGCTCAGTTAATTGCCAGTAGTTAATTGGGTTGTTTTGAATTTATTCAGAAAATAAGCAAGTTAAATTGTTTTTGGTAGAATTTGCATTCTTGCAATGTATTTTTCTCCAGCTCAAATAATCATACATCATCCACACCCCCTGACATGAACATAATATAATCAAAGGACTTGCTGCTATAAATACAAACATGAGTGAATGCATTTTGAGTTTGACTCTTTTTTATCGCCAAGACCACGAGGAACATAATTGATTTATTTTGTTTGTATTCCAGTTGCATGAAGGACAGTTGCTCTAACAACAGCAAACTCAAGCACCTCACTAAACTTGTTTACTTTTCTAATCTGAACCCATTTGTCTACTCTTCTCGCTCTAACCAGATAGCCACTTCTTGTGACTCCCTTTTGATGAAATTCCCAGTTACTGCTGGGAATCAAAGGCTTATGGTAGCATGCAGATCATACAAAATTGATAGCTCAAATGGGTGAAGGTTTTTTCATGCATGCCCATTTTCCCTGAATGTTGTTCACATGTCTGTGTTGTCCTACATGCCAGTACATGTTCATTTATGTTGTGAAAGTAGAGAATTACCTGTCTGCACTGACAGTGTTGCTCTACTTTGGTGTAAAAAGGGGTTGTGTCTGTCTGAAGGAGAGTCTATAATGGCTCCTTTATAGATTATGAGGCAGGACTGTGAACCTTATCTCAAGGTGAACATCAGTAGCTGCCCTTGTGGCAGTCCATCAAAGCACTGTTTCCTATTACGGTTCAGGTCATGACCCTGGCAGCATCACATTCAAAACAATATACATCTTAAAAAGTTGTGTCACTCCGTAATAGTCCTTACAAATTTAGTTTTCTTGAAAATAAATGGGAAGTTCTCCCTGAGAAATGATTTTATTTCTCTATTGTGCATCTTTTGGAGAAACTGGAGAAAATCTAAAGCAGATATAAAGCAGAAATAAAGCAGAACACTTTGTTGAGCCAAAGATGATGTCAAGATATTAAAATTCTTATTACACTGTGTTTCATATAGTAAACAACTGGGGCTCCCACCTCACACACCGAGGTTATTAGACAGATTATTGACTGATTTTTTAACAGAAAAAAAATATTTAGATTATTTGATGGACTGACCCATTGGGATACAATACGCACACACAAACACAGCAAAGTCTTCCATGTAGAACTAATCTTAAACAGTCTTTTTTCAATAAATGTGAATATGATCGGGTTTCTACAGGGAAGTATGATACACACACACATATAGTCATTACTTTAATTAGAGGAACCTGGTAGACCCTAATGGTCCTGGGAATACCCTTTTCTAATTAAAGATAATAATGAATACAATGTGGTCTAACCCATCCTTACATGCAATATGGGGCTAATATCAATAATTTATTTTTTAATTCACCAGCATAAGGACAGAATAAAATACTCCCCCCTCTCCAACCAGGATCTGACTTCTGATTAACATTGCAAGTTAAGGCTTACGATGTAAGGTTGCAATTTCTATCTGAAACTGTCTGCAGTAGTAGTTCCACATCTTTTTCTAAAATGTACTACACTTTCCAAGAAAAAAATAAATGAACACTGATATAATAGCTAAATTAATAAATTATACAGCACATCAAGACCTGCTCTTGTTAACTGGGAACCTTCTGCAGTGTTTTATTTGGGTTTCTCCTTAATTAGCGTGTGGCAGAGAATTGTGAAAAAGAACAATTAAACATGTATTGTCAGTATACCTATAAAAGGAGTCTGATGCCCTTTAAGTAGAATGAACAGAATGACCGCAGGGATTTAATTAGGCTTTGTAGCCTCTCAAAAACAAAACCCATTATTCTGTAAATACCAAAACACAAAAGATTAGAAATATGAGGCCAAATGTGAAATACAATAAACAAAAAAAATAGAAAAGATTGCATTTTGAAACTCAATCCTCTGCAGTGCTGTTGGTTCAGCAAATGGCCAAACATGAGGCACACTAATAAACATGTTTAACATTTATAATGACAGAGTGATCAATTATAACTACAATAACCAAAAATAAAAAAGGTTTTATTCACATCTTCTTCCCACCTCACACTTAGTTGTTCTTTTACTTTCATTGATTGTATAAAATATTAACTACATCTGCAATTTCAAATGGTTGTACATACCGTTTTTGCATGAATTATTCAATTCAAATGCAAAAATGATTGCATTTAATTCACTAACAGGTTGAGATGTGGGGGCTGCACAGTGTTGTGGTGGTTAGCACCATCGCCTCACAACAAGATGGTTCCAGGTTCAACTCCTGGCTGGGGTCTTTCTGTGTGGAGTTTGCATGTTCTCCTTGTGTATGCGTGGATTCTCTCTGGGCACTCCGGCTTCCTCCCACCATCCAAAAACATGCATGTTAGGTTAATCAGTGTATCTAAATTGGCCTTATTTGTCTTGTTTGTCTCTGTGTGGCCCTGTGATGGACTGGCAACCTGTCCAGGGTGTACCCTGCCTCCCGCCCAATGACCGCTGGGATAGGCTCCTTGACCGCTGGGATAGGGGCCCCTTGACCTGACCGACGGATTAAGCGGGTATAGAAAATGGATGGACAGATTTGAGAAATGTCTCGGATTATTTCTCTAACAGTGTAAAGTGGAGAGGGGCTCTTCTAATCTGTTTAGTGTGCATAGTTTAGAATATGTTGAAATGTCAGAATTTTGCATGCTGTCTAAATAATTAATGTTTAGACACCTGATTGCTGAGGTGTCGCTGAGGTGTATATATACATATATACATATTTACCTTTCCAGATCTTGTTCTGAGGCATTGATATAAGACATAAGGTATTATAGAAAAATATGACAAAACATTACAAAGCAAGAATCATCAAGACCTGCACTGAATAATCTTTAATCTAATGCCCTTTGCCAAAGTCAGACTTGCCCAACCCTGTTCCAGTGATCATAAAGTAAATCCTATGTTTTGGGAATTGTGTTATGCTAGCTCTACAGCTATGCACTTGCATTCATGATTGGGCTACTCTGTAAAAGTTACCTTTTTTCTTTATATATAACGTTTTCCATATAACACTCCAGATGCGTTATCAGTCTACCCATCTTTCACAGCTGCATTTGGGCACTGAAACTGAGTTTCAAAACTTTATAGTATATATGTCCCTAAAAGTTAGAATTTTTCAAGGTGAAGTTAAAAGAGAGGAATAAGAATCGTGATTATTATGTGGTACATGTCAGTGCGATATCTCTGACAGCTCCAGTCTTACATAATGAAATGACATTCGGCCAGAGTATAGTCCCAAGCTAAAAGACTGCAGAGGATGGAGGATGAACAAGAATCCTGTATATTTATTTGCTAATTGGAGAATTTGAACAAACTGACTGGAAGGTGAGAACTGAATACAAAACATTCAGTATAAAAATTATGTATTATATCCAAGCAAATCGTTAGCGCTGTTGTAGTCTGACATTAAGAATGACTGAAACAATTGGGCAAATAAACATGATGTTTATATTGATGGTGAAACTCTATCAGACACTCAATCTGCAAATGTAAGAAGGGCCTGTGCTCCTACATTCTCAATCAGCTCATTTTCTGATGCCAATGTAAAAAGAAGATTCTCTACAAGGACAAATGCACTGCGCTGTACTTCATGAATACAATAATCATCTCTTGTTTATTCAGTAAATATTTAATGCATGACCTGAGAAATACAACCTAAAACAGTAAAAGACTGAAAGCTGCGATCACGTGGACTGCGTTAGGACACCGGGCAATTTAAGGTAAAAAACATTGTTGTGTGCATGCAAGCAAAATAGACTCCTTATAAACTGTCTGATGAATTATTTAGTAATCTTGTTAAATTTTATTATATATTAGGTCAGACATTAGTTAAGATTTCTAACTAAGATGATTCAGAAACTCATGAACACATCCAGAGAAACACAGCAAGATTTACTTGAGGCTGGAAAACCAGATGACATTTTTGTGTTAAGTTGACAGAGGACATCCTCAGGATGCAGCTGCACTTTGCACTTCTTACATGTCTCAGATTTGGTTGCAAGTCTGTTACTTACGAAGAGACATAGCATAGATTATGAGTGTGTTATCTGTAATTAGTTAGAGATGAAATTGAAATGATAACCCTTAACTCTTCTTCATGGAGAGACTTTTTTTTTTATCCTCATAGTTTATATGGAACCTACAAATCCTGTTAGAGTATGTGTAGCCAAATTATTTACAATATCAGTTCCTGCTGGAAGTGTAAGTTAGAACTGTAAGAACTGAAAACTATATAAAAATTGAATAATTGAGCAAAGACCACATACCACATAAAGAAAAAAGAAAAACACTGAGTATCTGTTTGACACCAAAGGCAGCACAGTATGTGGGATGATAATGTAAAAAAACTCTCATAAGACCGCATACTGCATGCAGTTTGTATGTTATACTATGCACTATAAAACTCACTAACAACTTATTGCTAAGATATGCTTGACTGGAAATGTATAACAGAAGCTTTAAATATGGAGTTTTATGATTCTCCCCAAATTTTATACTTACCTGAGAGTTGGGTAATCTTGAAGATATGAAAGCATTTTAGAAACCCCCTTTTAAATGGAGTCTCAGTCCATTTTTGGAGTTGCTGAATGCTGAAAGCTTCATATCAAAGGCCCTGATTGGTATCTATAAGAAAAGCAAAACCCATGCAGAGAAAAATCAGAAATCCCTTTCTGTCATGAAGTGGCCCTCCCTTTATTAATAACTGTGTCTCATTGGCTTGTAAAGTGGCCAAAAGTACTTCAAAAGTAGTGCAATTTTTAACAGAGGTTCTTTTACTTTCAAACCAGGTTCCAGAGGTTGCAGAACACTCAGAGGTCTGCAATAGAGGTTTCTGCAACATCGAGTGGTGATGTAGCAGATTGCAACTAACTGAACAGACTTGTCGCTGTAAAGCCAGTTTGTTCTATCCATTCTGAGCTAAAAGAGGCAAATTATGGTGCAACACAGCAGCCTTCTTTAAGGAGGACCAGCTTTGTCTGGAGATTCAAACGGTTCATTCCAAGGCAATGAAAAAACTGCAATTCTGATTTTTACATGATTATACACAAATTAAATTATTATAAATGTCATACTGCACAAACATAGTGGAACATGAATGCAGCTACTCTGGATTTAAGTGTGATTGTTCTATGACTGTGGAAGGCAACACATTTTCATCAGAAATGTTTTAATAAAGCTGTGTCCAAACACATGGTAGATAATCACATCATTGCACAACTGAATGAAATTATCTCTGATGTTACATAGGTAATCTGCAAGAGTTCAACATATAGACCAGGTAAATGGCTGAAAAAGTAACCTCAGCACTGCAGAGACCTGAAGAGATTGTAGACTTTTAATCGACAGTGCTCAATTAAAATCCCCCCTGTGGATTGTTTCTCAGTGTCACAATGATGGAAAAGGAGTACTCTTTAACCCCACAAGCAATGGTTTTCCACATCAATTCTGGGAAACCGTGGTGTCTGCAGTTTTTCATTGAGAGGCAGCCAGACATAATGCTTAATTGAGTTGTGATGGGATTCCTGATAAATCTCTACCATAAAATCTTGCCGACTCTAGATCTAGAACCTGATTACAAGGGCGAACTGGTGTTAATCCATTCAAAAGGCTATTATTGCAAAGTGGTGAGGATAATAAACCCACACCATTGATTTAGTTGGCCTAATGTAAAGAGAGTTCATCTTTTAGTATTTTGACCTTTTGGCAAACCGTACAATTTCTTAGAATAAAAAAATCAAGGGCCTCAGAGCATAAGAACGTTGTCAGGGAAACAAATGAGCAGTGAGCTCTCCCAATTTATCTTTCCTCATTCAAGACAATTTGGTTAAAATCCTATAGACTTATAACTCTATAGGAAGAAATGTTTTTGTTTGTAAGCCTGGATAGATTTATATATATTCCACATATAAATAATACATATAAAATAAATTAATTAATTTAAGAAAAGACAGATACAGGACATCTTTGTTTCAACTGATGTGTAATTCTGAATTTTAACAGATAGTACGATCTGCTCTGAGGCTTAACCCTAATTCATCTCCAAAGGTCTGGACAGCAGACTGTATCAATATTGAAAGAGGGTAGCGTGATATTTTCTACCAATCCAACCAGGTGCCAACCAGGAAGATGACTACATGCAAAAAATGTGAAGAAATATTTGTGTTGAGATGATACTTTCGTTTTGGAAGTTCCTGAAACTTGAAGGTATTAAAAGCAAAATATAGAACTATCAAGTATTTTCAGCTGTGATTGTGATTATAATTTAGTTATAGAAACCATCCTCTTTTCTTTTTTATCATGTCTTAATCATTTGATGGAATTTTACTAAATACTTGCTTCCCTCTACATGTGAATTTTTCCTTTGTCACTGGCTGCAACATAAATCTTAAAGTATGATCACTGCACTCAACAGAACAGTGCATATCACTCTGGGGTCTGCTTGAGTTTCTTGAGGGCTTTGACCAGTTAAATAAGGAAATAAGGGATTTGCTTTTCCACAACTCTATGAGTAGTTTTCTGAGAATCTTCCTTGTCTTTCAGAGTCCAATTTGAACTCCACAGTTTTGGACTTTTATTAATTGCTTTATGAACAGAGGAAACATCTTCTAAAAAACATTGCCTTATCTTGTCATAGCACTCTGCTAAGTGGGAATGCATTTTTATTTACAAAGCAGCAGAGAAAAGCCTATGCTGCTGATCACTGGCACACGGTTTAAGGAGTTGAGAAATGTTATAAAGCTTTGGAATGCCAGTCACTTGGTCTAAGCAATTATTATAAGGAAGCCATGAGCCTAACAAGCTAATTAAGGTCTTAAACTGGAAAAATCTGAGCTCAAACATGCATGCATGGTGATCTTTTTTTAATTAATATCAACTTGTACTAAACAATACAATTACACCAAGCTTACTAATAACATGGCAAAGAGTTGTCTAAATGTCCCCAATTCCATGTAATAGTGTTTAAAATTAGAGGAGTACTTAGAGACCACCAAAGTCAACCCCCAAATCAAATTCCCATCCTCACCATTTTATAGGTTCTGTGTACATGTTTTAAACTTTAATAAAGCAGCAAACAACTACTTGCTATTTGAAGCTAAAAGGGTGGACTGATGCTCTACCAGGGAGCACAGTCTTCCTCCCTTTGGGTCATAATCCCTGCTTTGAAGACTCCCCTCCTTCCCACAATTGTGTGGGAAGGAGGGGAGACTTGTGTCAAGAACCTCTCATGGTCGTGAGAGCACTGGATTGGGAGGATGAAAAAAGTGTCCATGATGGTACTGCTGCTCGGAAAAAAGGATGCCCGAATGACAATTATTTATAATAATAATCAAATGGTCTTGATTCTTAAATCTGATGTTTTTCGTAATTAACAAGAAACTAACATTTCATTGTAATGTGTTGTGTTTACATGTAACCAAGGCAACTGGCAAAAATAGCATCAATGAGGATGACGGTAGTATTGAAAAGATTATGTATTTTAATCAATTGTAAATTATGTATTTTAATTAAAACCTCAAAGTTTTATTGCCTAAGCCCAGCCATAAAGTGACATAAGTGATTTTGTGGTGTTCTCAAAGGAAACGTATGTTGTTCTCGATCTCACGTTACACAAAGGCCCACTATAGAAAAACACTGTGCTCAGTTGCTCCATCCAACCACCCCTGCTTCTTCCTTATGAGGAGTTTGTGGCTTCTAAAACAAAAGACTTGACAATGACAGCACTCAGGAGTTATCTAAGGTCACATTTGATCCTTCAAAGAAAGAGATCTTAATCATACTGAAAGTTCAACCATTGCCTGCACTTTGCCTGTTCACCAAAACTATCAGTTTGTTCTACTTTTTTGTTGTTTAGTTTTATTGCTGACAGACAGCATGAAGACAGATGAACCGCCCTGAGGACATTAAGAAAAGAGCTATTCAATATCGGTGTTTTGTGGAGAATGTTTGGAGTCGAGATCTTAATGAAAAAGCTATGTTTTTATTCTTCTCTCATTCATTTGTGTGAAACTAAAACCTAAATACACCAGGTTCACAGCTGCTCTCTTGAGACTGTCAAGACAATCTGGGGAATGTTGAAAATCCTTTGGTGAAAGAAATCTAGGCAAGTTGTGGAGAGGCAGGAACATGAAAAAGGAAAGCCATGAATTTCATCATAACACAAACAAATCAATGCTCCACATTGCTGATAAATAATACACAAGTGGGGACACGTTGTACAGGTGAAGCAGTTTCTTCCAAACATCTCAGACCAACATAAAACTTATAGAATGTACATGTAAGTGTTTAAAAAGACATTCAGCTTTCAGGCTTCCATTAGAGTAGTGTGACACATAGCAGGACACTACTTTGTAGGTAAACCTGTAGGTAAACCTTGTAGGTAAACCTACAAAGTAGGATGAAATTTACAAAAATATTCTTGGAATAAGCCTTGAAATAAACATGTTTATCTACATTTTCCATCACAATGTGAATGAACACCTGCACGAGAAGCAATATGGTGTTTGCACATTAATGAAGAATAAGACAAGATTTGCTTTTCTTTTTTTTTGGGACCATAGATATTTCAAATTAAACAACAGGATACGGACAGTTTATAAGGGCTCAGTAGTGTGATACTCGCAATTTAAGGGGGTAAAGTGTAAGACAAAAACATTAATATTTTCCATCATGGCTATTACACCAATAGCATAGAAAATTAATCCATCCACAAGAACACATTGTGCTTCCTCATTTCATGTTTTAAGGAATATTACAAAGAGCATCTTATAAAAGGCATGTTAGTACAGAGCTGATACAAAAAAAATGGCACTTCGCTTGTTTGTAAATGCACAGTGAAAAATATTTCAGAAAGTTACACTCTGACACGCTAATTAAAAAATAAATAAATAAAAAAAATCAATCAAGCTAGTTTGGTGACCCAGACAGAAGGAAGTGGTGAAGGAAGAGAAGCAGAGTCTAGAATACAAATTGAAATCCCCAAACAGAGGCAGCCCTGTTACTCTGCAGCCAGCACTCTTCACCTGAATTCTCTTCGTGGAGTTTGGAAGACATTACTCCAGCATCAAAAGAAATCCCAGGAAAAAGCCTTAGGAGAGCCTGGAACACATGCATTGCCAAGAGCATGGAACAGATAGAGAGGTCTGTGTATTCAATTTGTCTCACTTGCTAGAAGTATGTGTGTAGAAGTCTGTGTCAAAATCCAGCCTTATAAAACTGGTCAAGGCCCACTACATCATAGAAATCATCCTTTAACGGTACAGAAAGTTTTTACAGTGTTGCCTTGTCCTTAGATGAAACAGATAATGAAAAAAAGAAAAGAAAAAATTAAAATGTGCTCTCTTTTCCTTTGTCAGATGTCAAAAGAAAAGCAGAGCATCGAGTTGTGTAACATATGAGGTCAGTGTAGCAATATATTGCAAGCCTTCAACTCCACTTCGTCAAATTTTTAAAAGAGTAGGATACCTGCAACACTCTGCAAGATATATGCATTGTTAAGGACCTTTATCTTTGCTATTTATACAGTATAAATGTATTGTGGAAGTTAAGAGAGGGAGGTATCATAATGCAATATAGATGAAGGAACTGGGACCTCTACAAGGTTATGCTATGGTATTATTACAATGAATATGCAAGGAAGGGGACTTTTATCATGACAGCCTGCATCTGTAGAAGTAATTAAGCACATGCACATGGTTGTGCTATAATCTCCTTTTGCGTATTGCTTTGGCTCTGTGTGATGGTAACTCTTTAGTTCCACTGAGAAGTAAGTGATGAGATTTTCAACATGATTGCCACGAGGGCAAAAACTCTGAAAATCACACCCAAGCTGAAAGTATTCATTTAAAATCGACTTAGGAAATCTTTGACCCAGGTCTCACGGCCAGCTAAAAGCCATAAAGCATTGTCATTCTCTAAATGAAAGGAAGGGAAATGATTTATCTTCTCTACATAATCCTGATCACCCACATCATTAGTCATAATAAAATGCTAATAATGTATCATATGGCTTCAAGAGAAACTCATTTGTCATTTGAATACAAGCATAATCTCTCCATACATTCCCCAAAAACTTGGCAGTGACAGAGATTATTACATCCAACAAGATGATGATAATACATTTCACTGTGTAAAGAATAAAAAGACCATTCATTTATGACCATTTCTGAAAGGATACTCTGATTCAGTGCTCCCTAAATTAAATGGATGATCATGGTGGTTTGGACACATATAAGGGTGAAAAAGAATACTTGGTGGCAGACTTATCCAAAATAACGTAAATAATTTAAAAAGAAAAAATAATGTATTTGCCATGCATACACACAAAATTTGTCCTCCACTTTTAACATATCCAGGTTGGGACCTGTTGACACACACATGCACATGCACAGGGTCACACACTCATAGAGACAGATGCCATACACTAGAGCGGTGGGCAGCCATTCACAGTGTCCAGGGAGCATGGGGGTACAGTGCCTTGCTCAAGGGCACCTCAGCCATGACAAGGAGGCAAACTCCAGCTGTCAGTTCACTAATATTTTGAGCGGTGAGAGTGGGGAACCACCAACCTTCAGGTTATTGGACAACCCGCTCTCACCACTGAGCCACAGCCACCCCACATGCAAAGGCAGTCAAAGGTTTGGATGCACCTCCTCATTCTTGATAGTTGATTCTTGACACTTAATTTTGACACTTTATTAAGTTCAACAAAAATAAGCATAACTGACACGATGATATTCTTGTAAGTAACAACTGTGGTAGCAATTGCTTTCATTTTCTGAGTCTCTTTCTATTTCCCTGTTTCTGACAGCTTTACTGTTACATTTCGTATTGTTTTTCAAAGGTCATCTATGTTCTCGGGGTTTTATGTCTTTACAAGTTCAATATTTTTTCATTAACCCTCCTAATGTGTTATGGTAAAATATTTAATAAATGTCCATATTTTCAGGCTCCCATTGGCCATATTGAGTTTGGGGAAAATAGGACCGTGGGAGCATATAAATAGGATCAGTGTTTGAATTGTGAGCCATGATCACCATAGATGAAGGACCCCTGGGACTAATGAATGACTCAATGGCTGAGTCTAAACCATATTAACAACTAGGAAATAGTATGCTATTCCCAGTGAAATATTGCCATTAGACACTGTTACACTTTTCCTGAAACGCAATACAGTAGTGACCAATGTTCTTATGTCAATTTTGTACAAATAACATGATGCAGGTATTAAATTTGGAAACTTGTGTGCATTTTAAGCTTTTAGTATGTCTTTCCATGCTATCAAAAGGACCAACCCGATGGTGTTAAGTTGACAATACAGGGAAACCAAAAAAAATAAATAAATAACGGTAGACGTATTTTCCTTACTTTCACCAATGGAAATTGTAATGAAAATAACACAAAAAGTACAAGATATCTATACATTGCACCCAACATCATGGTTGTGTTTTAATATAAAAACAAGCAACAATGATGCACATAGAAATGGTAGTTTAGCTGTACCTGTCCAGTTTAGGAGTAAGCATAAGTTTGTCATATTATGCATTATGTATCTTTTATAATACTTCATTGTTTTGGTTACACCAGTGTAGGTGCATTGTATCCATAATAACATCTCTGAACTTGGCAAAAGGTCTCTCAGGAAGCGGCTTGATAATACATGTTACGCTAATGCACCCAAAAAGATGCTAATGTTTACTCAATCAAAAGCATGTTGGATTACATACAAAGGCAGTCAAAAGTTTGGATGCACCTCCTCATTTTTGACAGTCCAAACTTAATTTTTAACATTTTGGAAGTTCAAGTTTGTGTTATTGTAGCTAAGAGTTAGTCAATGCTAGTTTGCACACTCATAGCTGGCTATTAGCATGTTTACTTGTGGATCTTGAACTCCCAGAACTTTTTACCTGTCTTTACTTTTTTCACACTATATCTTATGTGAAACCAGATATTGTCAAAGTGTGAAGCAACAGTCTGTTGAGTTTACCAATTAAATTCATTCAATTAAATGCGAGAATATGGCAACAGATTTTTTTTTCCATCTAGCAAATCAACAGTGTGATTCAAATTAACTGATCTCATTTCACCCCCAAATTTCAGCATTTTTACATGGCGGTGTGAGCAGGCTTTCATATTTCCTCACCTCTCCGTTATTTTGGTGCCGCACTGTGAACAGTTGGTAACAATAATCAGATGTTTACTGTTCTTTATTCACAAGTTTGGCTAAGAGTGAGGAAGAAGGTTGGATATATATAGAATTATGTGAAAACAGATAACAGTAGCAAAAATGTCCTCTGATACCTTGGAAGACTTTATACAAGATAATGTGATGTTGCTATAAAAATGCCAGGTTATGACCAAGCACCACATGTGCTGTATGCATGTGGTTTACCAGCTTTAGAGCCAGAGGAGCACATCCCAGGTGAAACATCTTAAGTGCGTCTCAGATTCCACTGTATCATCCAGACACTGATTTTCCATTTTAAGCCACTCTTAAAAATTGAGCAACCATGATATGATATATGTTGCTTCACACCCTGTTGTCAGCTGGCTGTACGTACAGTCATGTTTTCTATTACCTCCAATAAATTCCAATTATCTCACTTGTCAGATAAGATCACACACATACACCTACATGTCCACGCAGTGATATTCATACAGAAGAGTCAACTAAAATTCGGTGTTAGCAATAAAATAATCCTGTCCTTGAATCTAATCTCTATTGCCTCAACTGTAGACAAACTCCACTCCAATGTAATTAAAGCTGATTTGGCATGATTTACACGCTATGGGCAAGATAAAATAAACATGATTAGGTCAGACAAATACTGAGGTCGATATTTCTGAAGGCTTTGAAATTAATAATACATTTCATATGATAAACACTTGTGCCGTGGGCTCCAAAAGTGGAATGCTAAACAGGTTGCTGTGCCAACCAAGGATCTGGAGCCCCCTACTGTTACTCAACTTCTTTGTTAATTATAAAGAGATAGAACCCTATCAAGAATTTCCATGGAGACAATGGCACCTACCTCATCTCTGGTTGGAGCAAACATTTGCAACACCAACACTTTTGCAGTTTTTCTGTTGCAGGCAAACAGCTTTATTCATTAAGAATAAAGTGTCACTAATTTTGACACTGCACAGTGTAAATAGTGATGCATACCAGATGTTAGCTCTAAAGCTCTGAGTAATGATACACAAAATGTTCTGCAGTGTCTGCAATCTTCAAGATCTGGGACACGCTGTGTTTACAGTGATTTCCACCTCAGAAGGACTGGAACCTGAGTGAGAGAAAATAATGTCCCGCTCATTGTGAGCTGCTTATCGCAAGCACTCAGCGGTGTCATCCTCTAAAATTAGCTTGTGCTGTCTGAGCACTATCTGGTGAAGATAAAATAAAGGGGAGGTGGGGGGATCAGTTATGCTGCATTATTAATCTTGAGATGTGAAGCAAAGAAAGAGAGAAAGGAAAGGGTAGAGGGAATTGAATTGAGATGAGGGACGTTATGTGAGGAAAGGACAAGATAACTTCCCTTTGAACTCCTTTTACAAGCTTAAATTCCTGTAAAAAAAAGAAGAAAAAAAACATTTAGCTAAATGAGGTTTCCACTCTCACTTGGCACAGCTGCAGAATTAGGTGGGTGCAGAGTCTGCCACTAGCTGGAGGTAAAGACGAGTCAAGGTGAGAACTGTCCCATCAAGACTGGCAGGAAATCATTGCAGTTATGGACACACACATATATGCAACAGTCACACACACGCCAGCAGAAACATTACTTGCTCTTCCTGTCCTGTTCCTACTTCTTACTGACAGTTCTTTATCTGTTTTTGATGTATAATCTAATTACACTGCTGTATGAATACTTCTATTCTGTCAGGAGTTGTGATAAGCCAGAACTATGAAGAGTTGATATGTGTTTGTACAACACCTTGACTAATAGCTTAGGGTTTGATAATCAACTTAGCTTTTTCCATCTCTTTGTAACAGGGCACCTCTTATATAAGACATTTATATCATTTGGTATTTTAGTCATTCAGTAAATAGCAACTTATCCAGAAAAGCTACAGAGGAAGAGGCTTCAAATGAGACTGACTCAACAGACACCTTAGAGTGTTTAACCACGCACAGTCAATTAGTGATTCGCATGCGATTGTATTCCCACTGAAAACATTTGCTGTGTGACTGGGGCAAAATAAACCATGTGGGCTCAGTGCAAAAAATATGCAAAACAGAGGGGGATTTATCAATATATTTTACGTGCTTTTCACAAACACCTTGAGTATCATTGTGGTGCCTGTCAGCGAAAATGTCATTTTCCACAATGGGTCACGTATGGAAATGTTATAAGAGAAAACAAGGGAGTCAATCAGTACTACATCTACAATTTATGAACTCCAGTATCTGCAGGTCAAACCAGTGAAAAAAATAAAATATAAATAAATTACACACACAATATATATATATATATATATATATATATATATATATATATGAATAGCACTTCATCCACCAGTGATGGAAATTCAGCCATGATCCAAAGGATGGTTCAGGAGAAGAGAGGTTTTTTTTTTCAAGATAAAGCTGCTATGAAAAATTAATTACTATTTGCAACAAACACAGTAGCTCCTGAATCATTCATGGGTCATGTAATGGAAAAGTATGAAGGAATGAATGACAGAGGGACCCCTTTAAAGGGACAAACATCCATGAAACAACAGGATGCAGGGAATATATGTCTCTGAATCCCGGTAAAGCCTTTTGAATAGCCATATATCCAACTGAAATAATTTTTTAAGGCACTGAATCTGTGGTATATGCCTCCACCCGGTGCTGAGTGTCATCATCAACATCCCAGGCTGCGTGCTGAAAATGAGTATATTTCTGACTTGGATGGCATGTGCAAATCACAGGATGTTATGACTGCCCTCTAGAGATCAGAAAAGATAGAGTAAAGAAACAAAAAAATAATATTTGTGTCCTCTGTGCAATTAGACTGTGAATTTCCCTGTCAGTGGTTTGTTGTCAGCATAAACCGTAAACAACTATAGATTATCCTCTACAAAAACATGCTTCCCCACAACTTAGATAAGACGTCTCTGAAATACAGAAATACTACATTAATGTAGTATTTGTTTCTTTTAAGAATTTCCATGTATGTGCTTCTCCAATGCAGCCTGTTTTGTCTTTGATGTTTGTGAAATTTATTCGATTTTTTCAATTTTATTAATTCTACGTATATTCTTTACATCTATTTGCTAAAAGCTGTTGAAATAAGTTGACCTGCTATGAAAAAAGTCAAGTTTAAGAAATTTTGTTTTTAGATAGATAACTTTAAGCCTCTTACTTTCTTCAAGGTAAGTCAGTGAAATGGTTCAGTGCATAAACCTTGGTCAAAAAAGAAATGGCTTTCGTGTTCAAAAAGTGAAAGGATATAATTCAACTGACCAAAAAGCTGAAATGCAGGAGATTAGATCACCATAAAGATCACAGCCTGAAAGAGATGAACACCTCCCTGCCAACATCGAGGACACAGTAAAGCCTGAGATCTATCTAAATCTCTGTTTCGATTATCATAGAAGAAATGCTACAGAGGGATTCAAGGTCTTTCGATGATAAAGATGTCAGAATAAGAATAGCACAAGTCACCAAGCGCAATGAAAGTGAAGTGAGATTTATTTGTGACTTTGTCACGGGAACATTCAGTAAACGACTATTAAGTCAGGTTTTTAAGTACAACACAATCTTAGATGAGAGTCAGACCACAGCTGATGAATTCATTGCAGCAATAACAGCAGCATTTTAAAAATATATATATTAATTAATAAAATCTTGCATTTAATGACTTTAATAGATCCAAAAAATTTAAATGTTGCAATCACTTCAGATATATAACACATAAATCTCCCAAATAGCAACAGAAAGACCTTCACAATGTGTTAGATCTAATCTGACTGAAAATCACTGAAAATAAATTACTTGACACTCTCACAGGTTCTTATTCTAAAGTGACCTAACATGTCATGTTATTAGTATCCTACCATGACACAAAGGGCATATTTGAGGCTAGATTTGGGCATTTTGCTTGGCATTTTAAAGACTCTGCACATCCCATACAAGTGTTCTCACTTCTGCTTGATTAGGCCTCTTATTGTTCAGCCATGGAGAGCAGGAATTTGACTGATGCCTACCACATTATCAAAGGCCATCTTCTATCATTCATTTTATGCTGAGATCATATAATTCTACGCAAACATAACTTTTGTGACCTGAGGCTCCAGTAACCACTGCTGATGTGTATGATTGATAAGATGCATGCAAATTTTGTGCTACCAGCAATTACTGCATGTACAGCTGAGTTAAACACATCATGACCTGATGAAACTGCATTTTCATAACATGGAAAATATTTGATTTCTAAAAAATATACTGAAAAAAGAAAAAGCTAAATGAATCATTTACAATAACAGCCAAAGGCTAAAGCTCTGAAATAGTTTTTATCTATTTATTTTTATATTATTTTTAGCTTTCTTTTGGAGGCTTAGGAGCAGATTAAATCAAGGGGCAGTTTTATGTTTTCCAGAAAACCCTCAGGTTTCAGAAAGCTTTGTTCATAAATTCCTCGGGTTGGATTCAGCTGACAGATGGGTCTGAGATGTACTCTACAAAGAAAAAAACCTTCAAAGCAAGCTTGACATTTTTTGGAAATTTGCTTATTATCTTTAATAGATAGCTCATGAGACTAAGAAATATTATTGCTCTAACTGAGTAGGTAGCGCAGAGGTAGAACACATCACGTATACCACTTAGCATACCACTGGAAGTGAGGGAAGACATCAGTTTGTTCAACAAAATGACCAAACACTATCAGATGTTTGTTCATACTTTGGCATTTTGTAAAGTAGTGCCCCTACAAGCAGCAGAACAGAAATATGACTCGGTGTTTTAGCAGCTAGGCTGCAGGTCAGGCTTCATAAAAGACACTGACTTTACTAGGAGTGCTCTTTTTATAGTTTCTACCTTTATATGATTTCTACCTGGACTACAATACTGTTGGTGGTTGATGTGTGCTTGGCTAGCCTCAGAGATTAAGAGGGTGTAGAGCAATTTCTTCCATCTGATTTGTGATGATTTGATTTAGTGAAAATCAAATCATCACATATTTACATATGTTGGAGTTTTTTTTTTTTTTTACACAGATCTACCGAAATGTTCAATTTGAAAAATTGTTTTGGTTTACAGTTTGTACAAATGAACTGAAATAGTTGAATAGAATCATATGAGAAGTGTTGTGTTGTCACTGAATGTCAACATACATATAGATCAAAGCAGCTGTGGTTAAAATTTTGATGAACTGTAAATATAGGTATGCATGATAGCACCCGTCTCTCTCGAGCGCACAAACTCTTCAACACTAGTTACACATAAATGTATAAAAACTAGGTACATGCCAGGTTTAAACTAAAGCTTTAATCTGAAGTGTTTTGACATCTGCAGCTGCAGGAAAAATACATGCAGTTATATCATGTTAGACTTTGTTTATATCTCATTTCAAACATAAGGTGCTTTTTTTCCTTTTAGCAGCAGAGGGAGAAAATCAATAGGTGGAATAATGATGCTGTTGCCTGTACTGTTTCCATGCCTTTACATTCGCTGTCATCAATTTACAACACAGCCTTTAGACCTCAGTGCTGGTTTTTATTCATCTTTTTGTCTTATGTATTCATAACAACTGCTGGTGAGGAGGTGAGATAACATGTGTGCATAGTATGTGGGCTGTGACTGTGTACAAGCAAGAGAAGGCAAGAAGAGGTAAGAACATGAAGGAAATTATCACAAAAATCAAGACAAGGGAAAAAAGAGAGAGTGAGGGAGGGGCAACAAATCACAGAACTAAGTATATTTTGAGGTGACAAATACAAGAAAAAACACAATAAAAGACAACTGAAGAGGTTGGCATGTGGTCCTCTTGTTTGCCAGTCCGCATAATGATAGGAAAAGAGGAAATGTTTCTACTCCAGCCGGAGATAAAAGGATTTGTAAGGGTACATAAGTACAGAAGAAGAGTCGAGCGAGGGATCAATAATTAATTTACTTTCAACAGTCAAGGGCAATTAACACGCTTTTTTGCCCATTACCAGCCTAAAAGGGCTGATGTTGTGGCTCTAGCCCCTAATCTCGCTGACCGTTGTCGCAATCGAGGATTACACAGCTAACAAATCGATGTACACACATATACACATGCAACCCTAAACACAAGAGACTTGGATTAGAGGCAGTTTTGTATAGTCACAAATGTCGAACATAGTGGATTTTGTTGCATTTACTGCTGTCCAGCGGAACAGGATGGCTAAGCGAATTGCACTTTGTTTTACTAAAAATGCTGAGCCTTGGTTATCCATCACAAAAATCCAACTGCTCCAACTATAATGGCATATCAATATCTGAAGTGGCTTAAATATTCAGAGCAGGACCCGAGGAGTCAGTGTGGTGTGAAAAAATGAGTTCTCGTTCAAATGCTATTTTTCCAGGGAATCTGTTTTTACGGGAGCTTTCTTTGAGACTTTTGGAAAATGTTCCTCAGGGAGCAGAGTCAGCTGCTCTCTGAGAGACCTCATCAGTATATTGCACTTCGAGAATGGCATCCGTTTGATTCTATTTTTAAAGAAGCCCTGATAACTGTGAAGGCCTACATTTTTACAGTGGGTCATATTCTTGATGATATCAATTGGGTCCTGAAACCTAAAATATTAGCTCTCTGTGATCATCATCCAGTGAATGATTTTTTTCACATAGAGATCTCCACTTGCTCCACTGCCTTCATCAGCATTTCATATACGGAATATGTTGCCAGGGAAACAGCATTTACGCAAGATGAGCTGACCTCAGAGTCAAGATCAAACTCTGCATAAAAAGCTGCAGTTCATTCCGCCACTGTATTAACTAATGTAAATGTGTTGCAAAAAAAATAGAGGCAGGAATCTCAACTTGTCCTGGGACGCAGGCCCAGACATAGATAATAATCAAAGCTCTGGGGAATAAATTCAACATAGACAGGATTTTGGATCTGTGACACCAGTGACAACTGCTGAACTGACAGAAAGAAAGAAGGCTTCTTTTAACTGAGTAACTGCCAGGCAGTCCTTTTTCCTGCCCACACTGAAGGTATGTACTAAGACTGAGGAAAGAGAATGAGTTTTTATTTGCAGGTTGCTTGCTATGTTACACACATACACATTTGTTGTTTCAGCAGCTGGATCAGAACACAAAACTGCCAGAAGCAGGCAGGAGTTCATCATTTTGCTCAAGGTCAAATCAGCATGGGTGGAGGCATTGCCTAGAATGTGGAAAATAATTTGCTTATTTTTCTGTATAATGAAGACCAGAGGAACTATTTATTTTAGCCTATTTTACATAATTTTTCACTGCCTTCCTCAGAGACATGAATAAGATTTTGTTTCTGTTTATAACAGGGTTCTCTGCTGCTTTTTCAAAAGGCATACAAAAATAGGTCCAATCACATGTCATTGCAATGATTTCAAGGAAATGTAAACACAAGAGGAATGCCAACAGCAAAAAAAAAAAAAAGGTTTCTGAATTTTACAGTCGTGATGTGGTGGTTAGCATCGTCACCTCACAGCAAGAGGGTTCCGGGTTCAGTCCCCGCCTGGGGCCTTTCTGTATGGAGTTTGCATGTTCTCCTCGTGTATGTGTGGGTTCTCTCTGGGTACTCCAGCTTCCTCCCACCATCCAAAAACATGCATGTTAGGTTAATTGGTGACTCTAAATTGTCCTTAGGAGTGAGCGTGTGTGGTTGTTTGTCTCTATGTGGCCCTGTGATGGACTGGACTTGTCCAGGGTGTACCTCACCTTTCACCCGATGACTGCTGGGATAGGCTCCAGCCAGATAGTTTGGTAAGAGTGGACACCAAGAGTGAACACGATGAGATCGAAAGAGCTGTGTGAAGCTATCAGTAAGAAGACTGTAGCAACAGTCTTTGAAATCAGCAATTACACTGTGTAGAAAATAGTCTACAAATTGTGGACATTCAAAACAATAGCCAACATGCTCAGGTCTGGCTGTCAAAGCAAGTTCACTCTGAGAGCAGGCCGCAAGATGCTAAAAGAAGTCTCCAAATCCCCTAAAATCTCATCACGGGACCTACCGCAGACTTTTGCTACTGTTGATGTAACGTTGCACAAGTTTAACTTTGATGGAAGATGTGCAAGGAGAAAATCTTTGCTCTCTAAGAGAAACATGACCGCCAGACTGAAGTTTGACAGAGAGAACATAGACACAGACCAGGACTTCTGGAATAAAGTTTTTTAGACAGATTAGTCTAAAATGTAATTGCTTTAGACTCCAGAATAAAGGATATGTTTCACATAACTCAAATACAGCATTCCAGGAAAACAACCTGTCCTGGAGAGTCCTGGAATGGTCGAGTCAAAGCTCAGATATCAATCCCCCTGAGATGCTGTAGGGTGACTTAAAACTGGCTGTACATGCAAGAAACCATTCAAACATCTCACAGCTGAAATAATTCGGCATTGAGGAGTGGGGCAAACTTTCCTCAGAACGATGTCAGAGACTGTTGGATGGCTACATGAAGCATCTCACTGGACTGCAATAACTTTACTTTATTGCAGTCCAACTGAACTAAAGCAAAAATGATCTCCGCATCTTGGTCAGCATACAACTTTAGCCTCTTATTTTCTTATCTTTCTTAACTTATCCAGTTTAAAACCACCTTGTTATTTGTTTTCAACACAGTTAATGGCCTTGCACCCCCCTACATAAGTGAAACCCTGAGGCTTCACCAATCTGGCAGAGCTCTCCTCTCTGCTGGTCAACATCTACTGGAGGTTCCCCGGTCCAGGTGTAAGCAGTGAGGTGATCGATCTTTCGCAGTGGCAGGTCCAAAATATTGGAATACACTGCCCTCTGATTTACGTACCACCCCTGACCTACCTCAGTTCAAAGCCAAGTTAAAAACATACTTATTTGAACTGGCTTTTCACTGAAGCTATGGCTCACCTTTTTGTTGTTGTCTTGTTGTTAATCTACTTTTAAATCTATTTCTGGAATTGTGAAGCACTTTGGTCAATCTCTGGTTGTAAAGTGCTATATAAATAAATGTTGATTGATTGATTGATTTTACAGGTTCTATCTTATTTTTCATATCAAATATGTGCAGTATGTGTTATATATCTGCAGCATGGTTTAGCTTTGTCTTGCTGAAATGAACAAGGTTTTCAAGAAATAGATGTCATCTGGATGGCAGCATGTGTTGCTCCAAAGCCTACATACAATAAAATGTTCTTTATCAATGGTGTCTTCACAGATGTATAAGTTACCCATGACATACCATCACAGATGGTGTATGATGAGTATATTTCACAAAGCCTAACAGGCATGACTGTCCTTTGCAATAAGATGCAGTAGTTTTGAGATGTTGCACCCAACTTTGTAAGAAATGCTTTGCTGGGCCACTGTTTAGCCCACTGGGATGAGCGGGTGGCCCATGTACGGAGGCTATTTGCCCCGTCGCAGCCATCCTGGGTTTGATTCCAGCCTGTGACCCTTTGCTGCATGTCTCTCTCTGTACCCCATTTCCTGTTGAGCTATTTTTAAATAAAGGCCACGAGAGTCAACAAAACCTTGAGAAAAAAAATGCTTTGCTGCCATGAAATTAAGAAATTAGTGTACATAAAAAAGACCTAAAAAAGCTTGTTCTTATGTTTATTTAACAGAAATATAGAGTTTAAATTTGTATTCAATTGTTATTCTGAACCCAATTGTCCTCAGAACAAACTGATCCCAAGACTTCTGGGTGGTAAGAGTTTCAATCCTGGGATAAAACATATTAAGGAATGAAAATGCATTAAACTGAGCTTTATTCAAACTGACTGGCATCTTTTTCATTGTGTTGTTTTTCTTTCAGCTAAAGTCCCATTAAACCTCTTTTATGTTTCTGCATGTCAACTTTAAACTTAAGAAACAAGTGAAACATTTATTGCAGCTGTCTTTTCTTCAAGCCATCGGTGTAGGCGCAGAGCTGCTGTCAGCGTGTAGATTACATCACTGTGGTCGAGGGCAGTCACTGGGGACAAAAACTGTACTCTCACACTACAATTCAGTGAATTGCTAAATAAATTAGCTTACTGTGTTGTTCACTTCATTGAGCAATGTCATTTTGCAAGCTCAGATACACATGATTCATTTCTCTAGTGAAGGGCACGGGCAGCCCATTATTAACATATTAGTGTTCATTGACAAGGCGGAGATATCTGTGAAAGAACATTGCTAATTTTTATTAAAAAAAAAAAAAGATTTATGTGTAACAAATATATAGAAAGTTGATCAGGTTTTCTGCTCTTACACAAAAGACCATTCAAATGACTGAGACAGAAGGTCCACTTGGAAAAATTAACAATGAAGCATGACGATCTGCATTTGAATGAATCAAGATATTAATGCATTAGGCGTGGATAGGCGGCCTGATTGCACTTCGACAATTTGAGCTATGTATGGGTAGTTAAATGCCCTCTTCAAACTGGAGCTTGGCTTTGTTTAAAGCAATTCTGAGCGCCAAGAAGAGCTGCACATCTCTGAGTTAGTGGCTTTTAGCCATACAGCAATTTTCTTTTACTGCTTGAGAAATTAAGTACAATTTTCTAAGTCTCGTACAGGTTTATCACGGTGGCCTGGAGGACAAAGAAAGTCAGGTTAACATACAGTGTTCACAATGTTATCAAATGTATTTATTTTTTGTACGAATGAGGCCTGAAATGTGAGTTGACAATTTTGTTCTTCTAGTTTGTATTTAAGTAATTCATACTGTTACTGAGTCAATTTGACATAAATGTCAAAATATTGTAGAAAAGATCCAGTGTGCTGGATGTAGAAACATCTGGTTGCATAAATGTAGATTACAACTAAGTGAATGACCTTAGCCTAAACCTCCGTTACAAGCACTTAGGGAAATGATGGAGGACACAACACAGAAAAGACCCACACTTGAAAATTGTTTGTCCCCCATAGGCTGCAGTAAAAACATTGTGAAGGGATGAGGAAGGTGACCCATGGCATCTTTGGATATGAGTGGCTCATTATAATAATTTCAAACTTTTTTACACAAACGAAAACACAATTTCTGCCAATGTTCCATATTATCAATCAATATCATTTTTCCATTTTCTATAATCCCATTCAGGTCACGGGAGGTCTATTTGGAAGCTATACCAGCTGTCATCGGGGCGAGAGGCGGGCTATACCCTGGATGAGTCACCCGTCCATCACAGAGACAAACAGCCATGCACGCACAAACTCAATTTAGAATCACCACCAATCTAACATGCACGCCTTTGGACAGTCAGAGGAACACGGAGTACCCGAACAGAACCCACGCATGCACGGGGAAAACATGCGAAATGGCACCATATGTCATAATCTACATGTTGAATGAACAATGATGCAAGGAAACAGCAAGTGAAAAACTAATGTTTAATTTTTTATGAGACAAACTGAACTGAAATCATATGAATAGAACCAAAATATAGAAATTGTTGGGGCATTTTATGCAGACATTTAAAAAGATAATTCAGTCCAAGATGTCCATGTAGTACTTTGAAGAAGTAAGGAATTCAGCCTTTTTCTCCAACTCATCTGTAAACACAAGACCTGTGTCACCTGCAGCCTAAACTCCAAAGCTCACCCATGTATGTGTTTGTTTGTGTGTGTGTGTGTGTGTACACACATGTGTGTTACATGCTATAAAGCCTCCTTTATGCTCCTCTGCAAATGAGTGGATCCCTCCCTCTGTTTCTGACAGGAAGATGACAACATTATTATTGACTCTAGGACTCTGTCAGCAGCACCATGGATAATAACCTACTTACTGAGCCTAGCTTTGTGTCCTCAGAAGCAGCTGTTGGAGAGGTACAGTGAGCGGATAGTTCAGTGACACATCTGCCATGAAACGCAGAGGGAATCGGCACCTCCTGCAGATGCAAGGTACTACCTGCAACCTTTCATGCTGCAGTCTCCTCCAGAGTGGAGTCACGTCACTGAGTTTAGACCTCCTGCACTTGTGCATAGGAGGTGAGCTGGTGAGGATGAGGTTGACAGTTGCCTGTGGCATAAGGGCGCGGGGAGGGTATGCAAAGCCATTTCCCCCCTTTGGGTTGGGAAAGTGTAAAAAAAAAATATATATTTAAAATAGGTGCCCAGCTTCTAAATCAGATATCGTTTTCTCCCACTATGCATCACACAAACACACTCAGCGAAAACCCAATCTCCTCTTCCAAAACATTTATGGAGGATACAAATATTTGATGCTAAAGTCAAATGTGTAGCCATACTGCCTCCTGGTGGACAGTGTTTTAAAAAAGAACAAAATAACCCCATCTGAACCAAGTGCACGCTGCTTTATCATTAAGCATTACCCATAGCAACAGAGTTGAGCCAGACTGATGCATATAGACTAAAACTTTAACTGATCTGCACAGACTGAATTCAGAAGTGTGCCGTTCACAGACCAGGCCTTTTTCTCAAAACCTCTGCTTGATTTTGGTAACGCTACTATGACTGAACAGAAGCAAATCCCTGCAGCCAATCATGTCTTATGAAATAGGCTTCAGAGGAGTGGAGGCTGCAGCCGACCGAGTATTTACTATTAAGATATAAGTGCAGCATTGTGGTAATCTTTATTGTGCAAGCGTATTGTAATTCATACACTGTAAGTCTTAGAATACACAGGGTGATGGTGGTGGGAGTGTTCATGTGCTTATGAGTTTAAGCTTTGATCACCCAACAAGCATCTTATCAAAGTGTGCTTTGATTAAACGAGTAGTGGATCCGAGCCCACTCACTGCTAAGTACCTCTCAGCTGCAGCATTAGCTGATATCAAGCAACTGCAAAGTGACAAAATCATTTCTGCTTAAGCCCAATGAACCCCACTGATTATTACAATTTTCTGAGAAAACTTACCAACAAAAGCTTTAATAAGAATTTTGCTTGCATCAATCAATGATGTGAACAATATTAAAACCACTGGTTAGAAGCCAACTCATGGGTTTGGAATTAAATTTAAAGGTGTGTGTGTGTGTGTGTGTGTGTGTGTGGTGCAAGCTTTTGAGAGGGAACACATTTATGGAGCCTCTGCCAATTACATGTCAGCTCATATTAGCAATTCCATCTATAAGGACATCAGTGACATCAAATCCACACATTTCAGGTGTCAGCTGTTAACACGAGAAGAGTGCAACGTGTCAGCTCAAAGAGCCACGTGGGAAAGAAAAAAAACTAAATCTTATTTTTGCTTATATGGTCTGTATCACCATGGAGTCAAATCATTATCAAAATGTTTAGATTTCATTGAATCTTTACCCACCTAACGTACATGAAAATCTCTTCACTTGTAATTACTTTATGTAAGACACACACACACACATTTCTACACAATAAACAGCAAATTAATCTCACTGACCTGACCAGAGGACATCAGACATCTACATTTTCTGTACCTGCACAAAGGTAAGCTGTTTGAATGTGCTGAAAGTGAACAGAGGAGATAGCACAAATAAACCTCTTGCTCGGGATTTACAGCTCATTAAACAGATGATCTGATAAAACAGGCATCAAACAGAATTAACAGTGCCTACTGGATGACACACAAATAGTGAGATATGACTAAATTAAGCCATGTTTTTGTAAAATTGTATCTGGCTGAACTTGGTTCTATCTGAATCCATTCAACAGGTGATATTCAAATTGGATATTATCGGTATTTAAACTGCACAAATGCCTGGAAGTCATGTCATGCGCAACTTGTCAAACACACTGGACTATCATAATTTCTGTGTCATATTCATGCGCACTTCTACTACTTTTATAACACTCTTGGTCATTTTCATTTGGGCCAGTGGAACTTTGTACAATTCACAGCATAATCTGTGAGGTTTCTGCTATGGCTGAACGACAGTTTATGTGCTCGATCATCTTCAGCTTTTCAACAGTGGTACATAATGGATTTCCAATGACAACAAAGCAAAAAAAAAAAAGCATATCACAAAGGCTACTTGTTGGGTTAAAACCTTTCCTGACAAGCTCAAAAAATAAATAATGCTGTGGATCTTTCTGCTTACTTCCTTCAACTCTTACATTGCACCCATTACCACAAAGCTTATATTATGGAGAAGATGTCAGCTCATGGAAATGCCTTCCGAGTATGTTATATGGTACAAAGAATTTCCTCAAAACAAATTTTTCATGAATGTGACTATGATTCAGTGTTGTGTCACAATTTTCCAAAACACTATTTGTAGGGTAAGAGCTGTTACAAATATACTGAAGAATCTGAGCTACCAAAGTTGAGACAAAACAAAGTCACATAAAACAGAAAATAAGGCTCGTTTATACTGCGTTAGATCAATTTTCAGGCTTTTAACCATCTCACAGGCATAACTAGTCATCTAAAGCAATTTGTTGTATGCAATTTATCTAAAATTACAACTTCCCAGCTGCATCTTCAGAGTGAACACAACAATATAGTCCATTTACATTGCTCTATTACATTGTTGGTACATCTCAAAATTCAGAAGTGTGGGCGAGGAGTTTATCTTAAAGGCACAGTTCGGTCCCGTCCCACACAACGTGTTCTTTACATAGAAGTAGATAGACTTTACAGACCATGAAACATCAAATCAAAACACTACCATGTGGCCTCTGCACAGGAAAAGCAAATGTATAATAAAACGTATATATGCAAGTCAAAATTTACATCTATATCTTAAGTGAAAAGAAACCAAACAGCTATGGTATAGAGGTTTTTATGCAGTGTATTTACTCAAGATTAATCTGCAACATATAAGCTTTGCTTGGTCCATTTTAAATAATATTTCATACCTGAATGTGGTAAAGTTGTAAACTTTAAGTTCTTTAATCAGTGCAAAGCACAAGAGGATTAAGATCCCAATATTGAAACTTTGCATATTGCTTGTGTGGCTTGAAAAGAACCCAGACAGTTTTAACTGGAGCAACATCTGAAATATGGTCAATTAGCAATTTTTAGAAATTTGCACCTGCCCGAAAAAAAAGTTTTAAATTCTATCAAAAAGTCCAACTCAAAGTTTCCCCATCCACATGTCAGCCGAGTTCTGCTCATGTTCAAAAGATGTGGTTTAAAAATTCAACTTCCAACTAAAATCTTCAGTGAATCTTTCTGTCGCTACAATTCACAAAACTAGAAAAGCCTCATTTTGACGTGTGCCTTTAATCTTAAACACTTCCATTTGTATTAAACTGTCCCAAAAAAATAAGAATAATCATGAGAAAGGAAAACTGGCATCTTTAGCACACAACCAAATAATTGCTACATTTTTAATTGCACAGCACACCAAAAACAAAAGCTTTGGTAAAGTGTCAAACAAAAAAGAAACCATTGTTTCTCCTTTTTAAATGTTTTCTTTCAGTGGATTAACTCGCCAGTTACATTCATGGAAAAGTTACAGAAAAAAAGTAACAAAATAACTTGTCAGATGAATCCACAGGTCCTCAGGCAACAAACTTGTTCTTGGTGGTGGAGCTGCTCTTTGTGGCCGTGTCTGCATGCGACTGGTAACCGATGATCACTTTTGGTGGAACGCCTAATCTCTCTTTATACACTCGTCTACAAAACAAACACGTGGTCAATATAAGCTGATAAGACACTGAAGAAAAGAAGAAAAAAAAATCTAAAATCGTTATATTTCATGACCATAAAGAGACACGAAAGTCGACGAGGCTCTGGACTACCATCAGAAATGATATCCTCTGATGTTTGCTGCAGTTTGGGTTCCTGCTGTGGCTCGAACCGAAATACAAATTCAAAGCATGATACAGATGGTACAGCTTTCCCTTCTGTGGTCAAACGTATTGAAACCTAAAATTATGCAACACTAATAGCTTCAATCTGTTCAGTCATTCACTTTTACATTAATGTTCCTCACAGCTTCATTCAGACAATGTGACAACTGAGTGAGGTGACACAAAAGTCTTTGGAGTCACAGTTTTCTCACATAATGTCAAACTGTCACAACTCGTATTTCGCAAGCCACTTGCTCTGTGTTTGGGTAAAATATAGCAGTGATGGATGGAAGCCACTTTGGAGATCAGTCACTTTATCAGCTCCACTCTGGCAAACATCTCTACAAGTGTCGAGTTCGTCTTTGATCAACACTTTGCATTTCAAAGCTCACATTACAACGCTCATGCAGACCCCTTTTCAGTTGAGAGAGAGCACAAGAGTTAAATCACTACTTTTAACAAACCTCCAGGGATCTCTGGTGTATCACATCTTTTCTGTAGAGCATCATAATTTCCCTTTTACCTACCTTATTCAATCCAGCTGTATCTCACCTTGAAATCGGTTGAGAATGGAGCAGCTATGCTAGCTTTAAGTCCCACATTGTCACCATTCTTATCTTCCTTTATTGGCCTTCAATAAAACTACGATTTTGACTTTTTTTCTTAAATGTATTGATACTGGCTCCAAATGGCACTGATAGAAACAGAACACCATTAAGCACGACTTGGTCACCGGAGTGGGCGTGACTTTTTTTTTTCCCCCATAAAAGAAACACACGCTTCCATGTGCCTTACATGGAGGAAACGATTCCAGACACATGTCCATGTGAGATAATATCGACTGTAGCATCTCACATGGAGGTGCTGAATCTATTAGTGACAATTACTGACAAAAAGAAGAGAGATCAATTTTACCAGTCTGCAGGACAGCTTGGAACTCACTCTCAGTCCTGCTGCTGTATCCACTATCAAATCAAAACCTATGAACTAGTCTA
Source organism: Leuresthes tenuis (assembly GCF_036924035.1). Classification (NCBI taxonomy): domain Eukaryota; kingdom Metazoa; phylum Chordata; class Actinopteri; order Atheriniformes; family Atherinopsidae; genus Leuresthes; species Leuresthes tenuis. Next base: position 7,868,936 of record NW_027325365.1, on the reverse strand, counting down.
ATTTACTCAGTCTCCCTTTTGAGAAACTCAAATCTAAAATTTTCCATAATTCTTTTAGCTCAGACATTGTGAAAACAGCTTGGCGCTGCAGCTTGCCATTGAAGGGAAAATTACTAAGCAAAGAGTAAGGAAATTAGGACGGTGCTGATATTTAATAATGCAGATTCCTCTGACCAGCTGTTCTGTGCCAAATTAAAGCACATCCACCGTGTCCGTCAATGTGTCTGCTGCACTTCAGACTTTTGTCATGATATAAGTGACACAAATATTATGTCCAACCTAGGAGGATTGCTTTTGCACAAACATAACAGAAATGCCCCAGGGTGCCAAATAAAATATATGATACCATTGTAATTTCCATTAGATTAAATGTTAAGCAGTTAATGTTTGAAAGAAGCTTTGGTGTCAGATTTTCCTTTAAAGTTTGAAACAAAAATGGAGATTTCCATCCAGGGATTAATCTAAATGAGCACAAGTGAAGTTAAGAAAAGGACATTAAAGAAAAAGAAGAATTACATGTTAAAAGCATGAAAAATACTATATAAAATACTAAGACTCGATGTAGGATTGTTTTTTTAATAAAGCAATTCTACACCAAGTCTTATTGAAGTTTGTGCAGCTCACCCTATGTGTGTGATGGCCTCTTTGTTTTCAAAGTCTGTGGTCCATATGGCTATTTTATCACCTTTGGCTCTGACGTTAATGACGGCTCCACAAACATCATCACTGTACTCATCAAATGCTTCACCCACAAGACACAGGAGCTGCAGGGAAAGAAGAAAAAAAAAAAAAAGACATTTATTGTTAAATGGCTCCTGTGTCTTTTTAATCCAGTGCACCTTACTCAAAAGTAGTCACTGAGTTAAGTTTAACAAGCAGCTGGCTTTGTTTGTTGAATTATATTAAACCATTACCAGACTTTGTTTGGTCCAAATACATTCCTGGAGGTTTCTAGATAAACAATCATGGTTTTGTGAACCACTGAGCATACCGTCTCCAACCAGAAGCGGTCCAGATCTGCTTTCCGCTGCTGCTTGGACAGAGTTATCAGCCAGCGGCCACCTCGTCGGTTCCTTTCATCCTCCCACATTGGCTCGATTCCATCCTGTAGTCAAATGGCAGCCCACAACATTTATGTTATTGAACAGATATTTTATGCAAAGACGTATTCATCCACTTGTTAAAGCATGCTGTGCTTATGTCATAAAACACTTCATGTCAACAACAACAGGATGGATTCTATTTTTAAGCATGCTGAATTTTTCAAATGTCTTTGCATGCTCAGGATGTGCTTCCACTGAATGCGTTCATGAGACGTGAACAAGCGTTTGTGTGTTTAAGTGAGAACAGAACAGGTCGGATGATACATCTGTACAGACCCAGATACATTAGGCCATGTGACTTAAGTTTAACATTCTTGCTTCCTTTGAAATAAGATGCATCAACATTACAAGGTGACACAAGGACAACCCTCCTCTCGAATTAAGGTCAATAAGTCATAAAAGCAGAAACTAGAGACATGTTTTGGTTTTTTTGTGTACGTGTTTGTAAAGTTCTTACCTTAAATAATGAGTAGTCACATCCAGACATCAAGTTACTTGATAGCTGAATGTGATTGTATAATCTGCAAAAATAAATAAAACAAATTTAAAAATTTAGGATGTTTTTGTATGAATGCGTGACCAGTGACTAACGGCCTCGTCTTGGTGCCGACACAAAGGTGGAGTAAAGTTGTTCAAATGTTTCCGTCTTAACTGAGAATAAATTACAATGACGTAAAGAAGACGTCAAGCACCAATAACCACATTCCTGTCAAATGTGCTTTTTTTTTTTTTTTTTTTAAAGAAGATATGCTTGACAGCTATCAGAAAGTTGGAAAAAGCAATACCTATGACATAATATAAGAAACTCCTATCCACCATGCAGTTGAAATACACAACGACTGAAATCTAACACGAAACTTGTAATTTGTACTCTGAACTGGTAAGTAAAAGGTTATATTGTTAATGTTGGGGATGCAGCTTATATTTTAGCTTTAACATTTCTCAGCCAATTCCACAATTCTGTCTTCCCATTTGTAAGCACACGATGCAGCACCAAACTGCCTTTGTAAAGTATGTGGGAATGAAATGCTATATCACAACGGAAAAGGTGACCTGAAGCTTGCGCTAACGACAGACTGATATGAGAAATCCTAATAGCATTTCCACTGTCAGAACGATAGCTTTTAGCTGCTTATTTTACCAAGCCAGCCATGTCTGATTACAAGAAAGACATTGAAAACTACTTTGCCCGATGGTGCTTACTGCTCGAGTACACAGATGAAGAATTGCAACAGAAGGCTACAGCAGGTGCAACTGCCATAGCTAGCCCGAGGCTATTGGTGGCGACTGCTGTACCCATCTGGACAATGGCTTTGGTCTAACCAAACATGCCAGCAAATCACATCTGAATCGGAGGATATTTGCCGACAGGAGCGACGCCTCACGATGCAGTCAGACCCTGCCCTCATCCAAGCAGGAGCTTATTTAGACTTTTCTCCACTTGCACTACCACAACCTCAACTAGTTGTCACCATTATAATAATAGATAATGGGGGGGGGGGGCCGGACGCGGCCAAAGGGGTGGGGCTTATATGTATAGCAACTAGCAGATAAATATAATAATCCATCCATATATCGGTTCCCTCTTTCACCATGGATTGTACTCTGAGCAGCCTTCTTTGTGTTTGCGCTCTGCCGTTTTCCGCTTTTTTCCACCTTCGGAATCCAGATCGGCCTTAATTGGCTGTCGTTGCGTCACTGCTCATTTGCATAAAGTTGAGCCTTTCTCAACTCTTGAAGCTCACAACGCGCCGCTCACAACGCCGGCCGCTCATCGACGCCAGCTTACATTGAAAATTAATGGCAGCTGGCCGCTCGTGACACTTTTGGTGTAAATCCCCAGTTAGCCTTTGTCCAGTGCTACAAAGTTTAAGTTGAATCCATCAAAGCATTTGTAAACAGAGCAGAGAGGAGGGAAGCAGTTGATTACTGCACGTCTATCAGCTGTGAGTTACAAGTGGCATCTGAAGTTGCCATGGTGACGTTAAGTGCAACATTCATCATTTCTCAGCCGGAATGTTGAGCTTTAAATAGTGAACTACCACTATTCTTGCTGGCACCCGTGAGCACTGCAAGGCCTTATGGCACTCAGTCGTATGACATTTGCATTTCTGGTGAACAAAATGTGGACCTACTGCCAGATTATAAACAGTCACCTCTGGGTTACATTGAAAATCCTGCTAATTTTATTTCTTTATCTACTTACTTGAAGTTTTTTTTGTGGCATTTTTCTCATTTGGAATAATCAAGATAAAAAAAATTAAAGTCTGCTGGCCTGGAGTTACACCGGTGATTGACTACATGTTGTTGTGCATTTCCACAGCACTGAATGTGGTGAACGATAAGGCAAGAATTTACTTACGCCCAAAAGTCTTCAACAGTGTCAAACTTAGAGATGAGACGAAGGTTAGCTTGCCATGTTTTGCTTTTGTCATTCTTGAAAAACCAAAGAGCCCACCTAAAAAGACAAGAGAGTCATCTACGACAGAAGCTTCATGTTTTCCATGCCTTAACCCATTATGGACACGAATACAATGCCTGGCAAAGAGGTCACATGCACCGATATTTAGTTTCACCATCTTTAGCTTCGATTACAGCACGCATTCACCATGGCATTGTTCCAATACGCTTATACAACCCTACCGCCAGCTACGGGCCGCTTTAGTACATTACCCAGAAATGCAGGGATCTAAGAGTTGCATTAATCTCTCCTCCAGCAAATTCTAAGGACTTAAGGTCTAGACTCCATGGTAGCCAATGTATGAAAATTATATTTTATGCTCCACAAACCTCTTTTCACAATAAGTTCTGCCAATGTCATCTCAGATCACTCTTAGTTTAACTGCGGTGGAGACTTTTTGGCCAAGCAGTGTTTATTCTTTAGTGTCCCCTACTCTTTTAATTCTGTGTCCGAAGGCAAAATGAGCTTAACTTAGATTCATTTATTTTTTTACATGGGACTCTATATGGATATAACCTCGAAACCGTTCTGGAGAAAGAGGAACAGAGAGGAATGGATGCTTACCTGTTTTGTAATGGATGTTTGATGTAAGCTTCAGGACTCACAACTTTTTGAATGGTTGTTTCGCATTGCTCCTTGCCGGGATTAGCAGGAACTGAAGTTGACACCTATTCAAAAAAATTATATCAGGCACAAAAGACGCATTGAATTTAAGATATGATTAGGTTTCTCATTCGGCATATGTGGCAACAGCTACCGGCCTAGCTGTGCCCTTTGAACACGCAAGTGTGCAAGGAGCAGGTGCAAGTGTGGACGGTGCATCATTTTACATCGAATTCCAGGAGTTAATTAAGCACAAGTGTATTAAGGGCTTTGCAAGTTAATGCCAGTAAACATTTCATCTATCATACTTTCCCTCCCACAGGGACACAATAGAATTCAACCGGTCTTGCTTACACTCTCATGTCCAATACCATCAATTAAAGAGGAGTTGGAAAATAAGTCATGGGTTTCTACTTGTAGAAAAAAAAAAATTGCTCCTGCTGACCGGTACCGAACTCTCACCAACATTTTCTGGAACACGTTTGCAGTTGACGGAGCCGTTAACGTCAACTTGTGCGTGCGCCTTTCCATTCATTCAAACACGAACAGTTAACCTGACCAAACAGTCTTAACGAGGTATGTTAACGACAGCCTTACAGCAGCTGCTTAAAAAAAAAAAAGAACAGAAAAAAAAACAGGTCTTAACAGCAGTAATGAGTACAAAACCTTCCGAGTTTCTTTCACAATGCGAAGTTCATGTTTAGCTAGCGAGCTCTCTGTCAGACATAATTACGAACTTTCCAGGTTTTTTGAGACTCATTGTTACAAAGTCGTAGCTGTCGTTAACTTGTCATTTTTCCTTTGTATGCTAAATACTGGATAGACGTGTTTTACGGAAGAGTAAAAACCTTGAGTAATCCAGGTACCAGTATTTTTGTAGTGGACTCACCACTATAGCGGTCGCCATCTTCTGGAAATCACAGTTAGGTTTTTGGCGTGTGTTAAAATAGCCGCTTGGGTCTGCCTACCTATCAGTACGCATGCGCAAGAATTACAAAAAACGAACACTGCTCTGCTGTGGGTGTGTGACATCCTCATCATTCGTCTGTTAGTATTTTTCGCATCATGTTTCTAAAGTTTTTCATATTCTTTATGTGTTGCAAGGATAATGGGGGTCAGGCAGCTGATTAACGGACAAAATCTGTGTTTTCCAGACATTTGTCACCAGAGAAGCCAGAGAAATGATTCAGTTTTCTGGGTGACACGGTGACCCACAGCATTGGTAATATTAATATTAAAATATCAAATATTAACATTGGTAATGAAGCAAGCAATATGACCTCAAACATCATTAGGCAATTTAAAATTCAAAGTTATACCAATTAAGAATAGAAATAAAAGGGATAAGGAAGCTTATGATAAACCTCACAAAATGACTGATCAAGCAAACTCTGGTTAGATTTATTTCTTAACAGTTATACATTTTATTCTGATATTTAATATCTGGCATGTATTCAGGGTAAATTCTTACGCAATCTAAATGCCAAGTAAGACTTACTTTTAAGTTTTCATGCAATGAACAGATTAAAGCGTGACTAAATAGTGCTGACAAACACTATATTGGCTGCCTAATGAGATCAGTAGTCAAATGCTTGTCAGCTAAAATAAATGCCAAATCAGTGCAATCCATTTTTCCATGTCTTTATTAACATCATTTAGAACATTTCTTACAGATGTCCTGCTGTTAACAAACATTTTCTCCTAAACACTGACAGGTCTGCTATCAAAATGAAGTGCACAGAAATAAATGTTGAAACAATGGATGGAATCTGTTAAGGCCAGATGTGACGGTTGCTGTTTTTTTTTTTGGTACTTCAGAAAGTCAGCACTGCGCGGATACTGCAATGAAAAAACAGAAGAAAAAGAAATACGTTAAGCAGGGAAAAAGTAAACTACCACAACTGAACAGTAAAAAGGTAGAAAGATGAACAGTGTTTCCAAAGAAAAGCAATATAACCATAGGCCTGATATGCTGACTGCAAAAATTAACTGCATTCTGCACCTCTTTCCAGCGTGCATGAGGTCAAATCCCTCATTGATCTTCTCAAAGGGAAGAGTGTGGGTTACAAACTCATCCACCTTCAGCTTCTTATTCAGGTAGTCTTCCACCAGTTTGGGAACACTCTCCACACTCTTCCAGCCTAAAAGGGAGTGTAAAAACTCAGATTAAAACTATAATTTTCATTTCGGGAGAATTACATTTTCAATCACATCGACTCATTGAAAGGCCCTGTGTAAGGCTTGGTTAAAAGATATGTATTGCTCATCACATTTTGTTTGGCACAAGTAGAAATTGTGCTAGACCGAAACAAAAGTCTCTCACCTCCAAAGGCTGTGCCTCTCCACACTCTGCCTGTCACAAGCTGGAATGGCCGAGTGGAAATCTCCTGTCCCGCCCCGGCTACGCCAATGATGACACTTTCACCCCAACCTTTGTGGCACGCCTCCAAAGCAGCTCTCTGAAATAATAAAACTGTTGTTATCTGTGTCGAGCACTTCTGAAATACTCATTTCTGTATCTGTCTAATGTGCTGCATGACAGTTAAAATATGAAGACAAAGCGAGTCCTCACCATTATTTGCACATTTCCGATGCACTCAAATGAATAGTCCACACCCCCATCAGTCATCTCCACCAGAACCTCCTGGATGGGCTTTTTGTGGTCCTTTGGGTTCACAAATTCAGTGGCTCCAAACTCCTTGGCTTTGTCAAACTTGTCAGGGTTGATGTCCACACCAATGATCCTCGTTGCTCCGGCAACCTTGCAACCCATAATAACAGCCAAGCCAACAGCTCCAAGTCCAAAAACAGCACATGTGGAACCAGGCTCAACCTGAGAAGATGACATATGACACAAAGGTGTTACACTTGTGTTAGTTAATGTAACTCAATCCCATTTAAGAACTGATCATGAACAGATTGGACTTCTTACACTTTATATCACCTTATTTTTCAGGGTTTTTTTTTGTTAAATCTACATGTACCAGGTATTCGAAAGTGACAATAATTGATAATTGTACTCAGTTTCCTCAGGAGGCTCGGCATTTAGCCATGCTGCAGTGTAATTAAGAATTTCACTCTTGATGATGTGCGTGGTTGAATTAAATGTTAAAATTTTTTTAAAAAAAAAGATAGTTCCGATGTCTTTTAATAAAGATAAATTCATTCTTTAAATAATCTATTTTAAAAAATGCCTGGAAACAAGTCATTCAGATTTACAGGCTATTCCAGCACAGCCTAAAACCTGTGACAAATAGATAAACTTGGTTTTGAAACGATTATCTTCTATTATTTGTTTCCTACAAGAGGGCAGATCTATGTTGTGGTAAACAGCCTTTACTGCTCACCTTGGCAGTGTTTAGAGCAGCCCCATAACCTGTAGAAATACCACATCCAAGGAGGCACACTTTATCCAGCGGAGCACTCTCGTTAACCTTGGCCAGTGAGATGTCGGCCACTACAGTGTACTCAGAGAAGGTGCTGGTCCCCATGAAGTGGAACACTTGCTTTCCCTTGCAGGTGAAGCGAGAGGTCTTGTCGGGGAGCAGGCCCTGACCTTGGGTTATTCTGCAGATTGGAAACATATGGAAGAGATGATTTCACATCATGAATGTGTGACGAAAATGATGACCGAGCTTTGATTTGGTTTCCTGGAGTTTTTTTCTTTTTAATGTTCGAGTCATTTTACCTAATTTTCTGGCAGAGGTTCGTCTTGGGATTTTTGCAGAATTTACATTCACCACACTGAGGCACATACAAAGGGATGACGGTATCACCTAAGTGGAAAGTATTGATAATCAAAACCACAAAAGGAATTCATACTCATAAATGGGCTCGGCAAAATTTGCAGTCTTAATGTTATGACTGACAGTTGCTCACCTGGCTTAAATTTGGTCACACCCTCACCAACACTCTCGACGGTCCCAGCGCCCTCGTGCCCCAGGATGACAGGGAAGAGTCCCTCAGGGTCACTGCCACTCAGAGTGTAAGCATCTGTATGACACACTCCTGTGGCAAAGATCTGATAAAAAAAAAAAAAAAAAAAAAAAACAGTGTCATTCTTGGTTTTATACATTACTTTACCTTGTTTTCCACAAAGTCAACAACCTTTTTATTACCTGCACATATTCAAGCACACAACATTACAGTTACAACAATGTAGATTCTTCAAAGGAAAACAACTGTTGATGAGACAACAATTTAAAAGTGGAAATGGTCCAAAAACCCCTCTAAATTTTGAGGCAGGTGCATCCATTTTTTCTGAGGTAAGTGTGTTGCATGGTTGACCTTAATGCGAACTTCATGGGCCTTAGGTGGGGCGACCTCCACCTCCTCAATGGAGAGAGGCTTTCCGGGTTCCCAGGCAACAGCTGCCTTGCACTTGATCACCTAAAAGCAAACAATGCATGTTTGAATCAACGTCAGACAAACCTACAATTCGCTGCAGGTCAAGCAGTCTGCTGCAGTGCTTTCAGCCTTCCCCCAGCTTGCAGTTATGCAAGAGCTGCAGTAGATGATCTCTGCAGAACGCAACTACAATCCAAAAGAAATACAACCTTATTATTTCGATGCTAAACAGGCGACACGTGACAACGATTTGCTAAAAAAATAAATAAATAAAAAAATGATTTACGAATTCTTTACACCAAACGCAGTTCAAAACATACAATATGTTATGCCTTGGGGGGGACCACGACACTGTATAAACTTGAAAATACCAGTTGCAGCTGACCTGCCAAAGGTCCCTGTTAAGTTCGGGAACAGTGATTCTTTGTTGCACGCCATTCAACGCACATCACTGTCTGCGTGTTAGCAGAAAAAAACTGTTTTGGCGCTAAGACAGAATTTCAAGCACTTATGAGGAAAAAGCATGAGGAGCGAAAGCAAATGCAAAACATATGTCTTGGTTTGTAGAAACTTACTTTGCCCGCTGTCTCCATGTTCGTTTGTTCAGCCCGAGAGGGAGGAGTTCCGCAAGCGGCCGTAAAGGAGTTCACGTTGAGGCCAATCAGACACGAGAACGCGCTGGGTTCATGACGTAGACCAAGTGGAAAGTGGGGGAAACCAGGTCCAGCAAGACGAAGCAAGACGAAGCAAGAATCATGGAGCATTAAAAAATTATTTACTTCTGTATAGCGGACATATAAATGTCAAAATCCAGGCCTGCAAGCACGTGGACCTTGAAAATAGATAATACTTCGTATTCAGGGGTTGGAGAAGCTACCGTTTTTTTTTATTTAAACTGTTTTGAATTAACCATTTTTTAGTAACATGGAGGCTTAATCACATAAAAATGTAAACTGCCTTTGAACAAATATGTACCAATGTATGTAAATGTACCAATATGCAAATATATTAAATAGTCTGCACAAGATGTCTCAATAAAAAAACTGACAATAAGGTAAAAAAAAAAGGTACATATTTTCCCGGAACATTATTTAAACTATCACAGTGTGAATGAACATAGGTGATTTATTAAAGTAAATTGAAAAAAAGGCAACCCCATTTATCACAGCTTTAAATGCATTTCACTTTTCTAGCTATAACCACCTGACTTTGTTAAATTTCCAAGATCAGATGTTTTCTTGTCCAAATATAAGGAATGAAGTAAAAACAAAACAAGTATAAAATTTTTGCAAATTGTCTGTGATGCATCAAATCACCCCAAACAACTTTGATTTAAAGGGAATTTCATCACACAAATGTGAAAATACCTTTTAATGTCAAAGACTGACTATATGGTGTAATATTCAATTTTAACTCAAACAAAAATATGTTTGATATCTTTGAGGTGTCAGAGGAAAAATATTTTGACTGGATTTTGGTGCTTGATGCTTTTCATTGATGTTCTGGATAATTATGATTAAGAGTATTTATATGTAATCTTCTCCAAGATGCCACAAATCTTCAAAAGACTTAAATAACAAAAACAACATCCACAGCTACAAAGCACCTTTTAATCAAGGCCAACAAAAATGTGAGAATATTCCAAATATAGTATTACAATGTTTTCAGGTAACACTGAAGAAATTCTGGTTTCCCACATGTGAATATTTCACTGCATGGAGGTTTGTAAATGTGTTTTCTGTTAAACATTGTAACGTAGTCAGCACAGAACAATGACAGGCCTGCTCAAAAATGGATCCAGCAACCCTCCAAAGCAGGCAGAAAAGGTCCCCGCTGTGTTACACAGAGACACACACACACACACAAATGAACCTTTTAAATAAAAAGTCATTAAGATCCATCATTCATCCAAAACAGGTACAAAAAAATAAAACTAAATTCAATCAAGCTCATCAACTGGAGGCGATGTTTGAGTCTGTCGTGCCAGAATCTTTTGAGGGGAAGAGGTGAAAATAAAAACGAAGACGTCTGATCATCTCCCACCTGTAAGTACACAACAACAGCAACAAAATGCAGCCATTAGAAACTAACCATGTGCCCACATTTATATTCTTAAAAACAGAACATGCACATAAAAAAAAGAATATATAGATAAGTGAGCCAACCTCTGAATCCACGTCCACCACCTCCACCTCTTCCTCTGAAGCCGCCGCCACCTCCGAAGCCGCCTCCGCGTCCACCTCCAAATCCTCCACCACGGCCACCTCTGCCACCTCGAAAACCGCCTAATATAAAACACAACAACAATGAGTGAGTCGTCATTTAAATAAATCCACAGGAACAAAAACTAACACAATTTAGCACAAGTGGCCACATGGGAAAAACTGCCTCTTCTAAACGACACATTTAAACCAAGTACTGCTTAAAGAGAGAAACTTGATCTCACCTCCACGACCACCACCTCTTCCTCCACCTCTACCTCCTCCCCTGCCTCCTCTGGGCGGTCCTTTTTCTCCTGGTGGCCTCGGGAGGAATCTTTGCAACGGAAGAAGCTTCATTGGATCTATGTAGAACTGAAAGAGAGGTTGCATATTACAAGCTTCTTAGCATAGAGGAACCCGCATTCAGTGCCTGACAATGTTCTTTAAGATGTTTTTCTTTTTTTACCTTCTGTAACTTCTTGAACGAAGATGCCTTCATATTTTCAGAGAGTTTGACTGAAAAATACTGGAAGTACAAGTTAAGGGGCATTATCTCAGTGGCAACACTAATATTCAATCTCCAGAAGTTTCCGCAGACGTGTTGTCTCAGAGGCTGAAACAAGGACTACAAAAAGGATACAAAGTCTCTGAGCTGGCCAAATATCTCATCCACTTTCCCGATCTGCTCCTTGTTTTCCAAGTACACCGGGGCATTGAAGTAGGGAACTTTGTTTTCTTCTGTTGTGCACTTGCACACAATATCATCTTCACATGGATGCATGAACTCTCCCACTGCTGCAGAGAGCAAACACACAAGCACACAGTTTTAGGAGTAAAGAACCATCAAGGCTAAGATCCAGTTTCAGCCCAACCTAAAAAGTTGAGGTTGACTCTGTTCAGATGGACTTTTTGAGCTCTTGACAAAGGGTTTCTGTAAGTCTGTCACTCTGCAGACTTTAATAAAAAGAAAAAACCCACAATTCATGCTCTTTAGACGAATGATGACAAGGCTAGGAAATCAAAGATTTAAAAATTATATATATATATATATATATAAGTATATTAAGGTCAAAGAACAGCGCTGCAGTCTGTTTCACAATGATGTTCCTGTTTTGGACTTCACATCTCTCACTGTGGCTGCTGTGGAAGTCTCTTGCCAAGCCGTGTGGGTGTCTTGACGCCCCCTCCTGCAATTGCAAACCTCTCTGGCAAGAGGCTGGATACTGCTTTGCCATGTGGGATTTGCAATAACAATTTAAAAATACTGCTCAATATCCCTGAATAGAGAAAATGTTAGGTCTCCCACCATCTCAGCTGCACCCCAGGCTTCCGTTTACGGTTGTCTAACAGCAAAACATTTTAAGGTAAGTGCTCTTTCAAAGACTAGTGAGTATTACCATCTCATCATCGAACAATACAAGCAGGGTTATGAACTTTGCCACAACTGATGATTTCTAATGATAAACGAATCCCTGAATCATTAAAACATGGAGAAATAGCCAAGAGTTTTCAGAGTCTATCTTTCACAATGCCGACTTAGACTTGTCAAGGTGTCAGTAGCGTCCCATTACTCACATCATTTGAGCTCATAGTTACGTTATATTGGATAAATGGTAAAGAAAAAAATTTTTTCCTACAACAAGAGCTATTAAGGATGCTTGTTTGCATTTTTCTTTGCTTTTCAGGCACTACCCTCTTACTGAGGTCCAGGTATGATAAAACACAGCAGTCACAGCATTTCAGCACTTTGTTGAGATTAAAACAAAGATGTTTAAACAGGGATATACTGAATGCCTTACAACATGAACTGGGAATCACAGTTTATTTAGAATGCAAGATTGTGTGTCTGTGAAAAAAAAATGCTGGTTTTGATGAATAGTTGGGTGTTTTTTTTGGTTTATTTAATGTAGTGCCAGTGCAGTCATCAGTTTCCATGCCTTAAATTAAAAAATTGGATAATTTGCGATGCTGAGAATTTCACCAGAATTGGTATGTTATGGAGTTTTATTCTTCCTTCACTAAAACAGTCATTTGGCGCCACAGAAATTAGAAGCTGCTTGTCTAACATTACCATTATCACTAACTTTATCGTGCTGTGTTGGTTCAGATCCAAACTAACCCTTTAAGATAAAAGCAACAACAAAGAAGAGGCAGCTGACGACCACCAACTCCATTGTTCTTATAGCAGATTTAAATCAGTCACACACAATCAGTCATATACTTGTGATTTAATCAACTTACCAACAACATACTCGGGAGGACCAAAGTCTTGCTGTCTGTTAAAGCCTCCTCTTCCACCACCACGTCCGAATCCTCCACCGCCCCTGAATCCTCCGCCCCGGTTAAAACCTCCACCCCGGTTAAAACCGCCACCCCTTCCTCCACCTCGTCCACCTCCTCCTCTGAAAGACATCTCGCTCAAATTTTCTGCAAAATAACAAATCAGCACAAGAACATCGTGAGTCCATGATGCAGTATCCCCTCATCGACAAAGCTAAGCTTCACCCAAGCGGCTAACAGTGTGAACTTACAAGTTAGCTCAACTGAGGAGATCAAAATAATACATTCACGCATGTTTTCAGATACAAACTCCTGCGTTGTTTTCTCCCTTTCACATATCAACACTGGAACGTCTGCAACGCATAAACATAAGATTTTAACAAGTCACTTACAACTTCGATCAGCTAGCAGCACTCCTTAGCGACTAGAGCCTCCATGCGATGACAACACGTGTGATCACGACCTGCCGTAAAGCTGACCAACAGGGTCGGGGAGTGTCGTAAATTCTCCAAGCGCTCTCCATCATGTTCAAAGAACCAAACCGCACAGAGTCAGCAAAAGTTGTTGAGACGCTTGGTGAGTTTTTTTTTTAAAAAAGGCTTCAGTGTGACTTGACGGTTTGTGCAGTAAACGTTATCTTTGTTCAGTTACAGGTTAACATATCATTCAACAATGGCAACAACGGGTGAGGTAAGAAAATAATAACTATATGTTGATATTTTCTCCATCCTTTGCTTTTGCGTGTGTCTCTTTAGAGAACTGTTGTTAGAATATGTTGTCTGTCATTCTCTCAGAAGCCTTTTCTTGTTCAGACAGCGGCCCACCCAGCTGGCAACAAAGCAGAGAACATGTGTATTTTGCTTTTTTAAGGTGATCAGGTGCAAGGCAGCTGTTGCCTGGGGGCCGAGGAGGCCTCTGTCTATTGAGGAGGTGGAGGTGGCCCCACCTAGAGTCCATGAAGTCAGAATCAAGGTTAGCTGCACATCCCAAATTATATTTTTTTTGACTATTTGAAAGCCCAATTCATCCTGCGACTGTTGGATCATATCAAAGTGATGTAAAGTTATTAAAACAATGACTTCTCATCTGGCAGTTACATATGAAACATATAAACAGGAAAAATGAGAAAGCATTTCGCTTCCCCTGTCTCATCTGTCACCATCCACTTCCTCATGCTGGCACATATCTTTTTGCACAGGTTGTTGCCACTGGTGTGTGCCACACAGACATGGAATACCTATATGAGACTGGAAAAGGAATGACTTTCAGGCCATTCCCTTTAGTTCTCGGCCACGAGGCGGCAGGCATTGTGGAGAGTGTTGGCCCAGAAGTCACCCTGTTCTCACCGGGTAAACCCAAAACAAAGAGGCTGACTTTTTACTCCCGTTTTTAATTTTTTCATGACTGCCTGAGCTGCTTTCTGTTTTCTTTCCAGGGGATAAAGTTATTCCTCTTTTTCTGCCGTACTGTGGGGAGTGTGAACGTTGTCGAAGTGCAAAAACAAATCTCTGCAGGAAAAACTGGTGATTTCATTGTCACATGATTGCGCTCAAACAGTGACACTTATCGTGATGCTTTCGTGGTCTTTAAATGCATGCTATCTCTTGTGAATTTTAGGGCAAATACACAAGTGGGTGTGTTGGCTGATGGCACCAGCAGGATATCTTGCAATGGTCAGCAGATCTATCAGTTTCTTGGCGTCAGCTCTTTCTGTCAGTACACTGTAGTTCCCGACACGTCTCTTGCTAAAATAAGATCTGATGCACCACTGGACAAAGTCTGTCTGCTAGGCTGTGGTGTCTCCACTGGTTATGGTGCTGCTATTAAGACAGGCAAGGTAAGATGATTCAGATCTGTTGAAACCATAACTTGTATTGTCCCCAATGTGGTTCAGTGGTTGTTTCATGCAAAATGTCTGCACAAGGCTCAATGGATGCCAAGGCAACACATTTTGAAATATAAACTGATAAGCATGAAACATTACAAACAGTTGAGCTTGTTATATTATCAACAACAGATGATGGAAAATAGAATTTGACCCATCTTTAAAATATGGCGCTTGGATGTCGTTATTGATTTCCTCCTCTACATGGCAGTAGAGATAGAGAGTTTCAGATTATGAAGCGACTGGGGCGCCACGAAAACTTTCTTAAAGAAATAAGAAATTAAATGGGGATTTATATAGAGAAATGGATAAATAAACATGGAGATGTAAAGGTAAATAAATAGCAGAATTATATATACGGTATATGGAAATATAAAGACAACTGAGAAAACATAAAAAGGAAAAAGCATTGCAATGTATTTATTATTGATGTATTTTAAAATGATAAATTCTTCAGAAGTCAGCAACATCCCTGCTATATTTTTGGAAAGAGGAAGCTGATAACTTATTCTCAAACTCACTATCATTTAGTTTTATCTTCTTTCACAGATTTACATTTTATTATGGATTCATTCCATGGATCATGAGTATTTTTTTAGATTAAAAGATATGGAGGTTATATTCCCTCACTTATAGTATTTGATAATTTTTGTCATCAAAATGAGGTTGGTGCACAATTTAGAAAAATGAACCGTTATTGAAAAAGATTATCAAAACTTGTTCTGATTCTGAATGATTGAATATCTAAAAAATGGATACCCGCAAGTGCTGTGCATAGTGGCAAACCCATAGCTAAAAATACAAAATAAATATGTTTAAAAAAAAAAAAACTGACCACACTGTCAGCAAACATCAGTTTTCAATTTTCATTCAACAGTATTCCTGTCATCAGATAAATGACACATTGTCAGAACTGCATAAGGTCCACTAAAAGGAGCGAAAACACATTTTTAATGAAAAGCTTTATTGTAAAAATCACAAAATAAATATGGATATATTATCAATAAAAAAGGATAAAAATAACAGGATCGACCAATACATGTTAATCCAGGTTGAAAAAGATTCCTCGTGTGCTGTGTTTGGACTCGGAGCTGTTGGACTGGCTGCCGTCATGGGCTGCAAGACTGCCCGGGCAAAAAGGATCATTGGGGTTGACATCAACCCTGACAAGTTTGAGAAAGCCAAACAACTTGGAGCCACCGACTGTGTCAACCCAAAAGATTACGGCAAACCTATCCAGGAGGTTCTGGTGGAGATGACCAACGGGGGAGTGGACTATGCTCTGGAGTGTGTTGGAAGTCCAGCTATAATGGTGGGTATCTTTATATTTATCAAATAAATTCCCATTAAAGTATTTGAGTGTACACTCTGTTAACAGTGTCAAAGAGTGAGTCTGAGATGCATTTATAGCAGCTCCAGCTATAAGTTCACCATAAACCAAAATGACTTGATAATGCATATTTTCAGGCAAATTCTTCTTTGGACTGAAACATCTCATCGTGTTGTTGTAGAGAGCTGCACTTGAGTCCACAGCAGAGGCCTGGGGCACCTGTGTCATTGCTGGATGGACGGAGACAGAAACGATGGATGTCAAGGTTATAAAGATCCTCATGGGGCGAACCTTGATGGGGACTTATTTTGGAGGTGCACTTAAAACAAGTTACTAGGCCGATTGATTTGCATGAGAAATGTTACTTCATAATGGAAGAAACATTTCTGATAATCTACATGATTGGTAAACTGAGTGCTTGGTGAAATGAAAAGTTTTGTCAATGTTCAACTAAGAACTTTTAAAATACACCAAACTGTATCTGATGGTACATTGGTGGCTCCAGGTGGATTATGGCTTTAAGATATGATCTGGGGTCACAGTTAACGGCAGTTTTCAGAAGCCGTGCAGAGGTTTCCGCAACAGAAACTTGATGCAGTGCTACATTACAGCCAGACATCCACCACCAGCCAGTGTAGCTTTTTTCCATTCTGGGTTCTTTGATTTTTAAAGTTTCTTAAAGCCTGTTTCAGTAGCTTTTCGGATTTGCAGTCATGTAAGTGTCCTGTTGCTATCTATTAAACTAAACCTTATCATCCTTTTCTAAAGGCTGGAAAAGTGTGATAGATTTGCCTAAACTGGTGGACGACTACATGAACAACAAGTTGAAGCTGGACGAATTTATCACTCACAACCTCCTGCTGGATCGAATCAATGTGGCTTTTGATCTTCTAAAAAGTGGTAAAAGGTAAGACTTTTTTATTTACGGCAGCTAGTGTTTGATTTGTGTCAGTGTGTAATGTGTGTGTGCACACAATCCTTTTTATTGCTCTCACTGTTCATAAAATGCTATTTGTGGAAAAAGGAGAGTGCCTGCAAAGTTAATCTTTACATTTGCAATGATTGAGACTCGGTGTGTGCGTGTCAGTTTGGGAGTTAAACTCTGATAAGACTGCACTCCCCAATCCTTTAACCTTATCCTCAGTCTACTAAAAAATGACCTCTTTGATTATACAAACCAACACAGCTAATTTTAAGGACGTTACTAACTCCAAATGTTTCAGGAATACATGTCTTATAGTGATATACTGTTTGCATTATTTGGTATTAACTTTTGACCCTCATTGGAATCATTTTACTTAAACATTTGCACTAAATCTTGCAAATTTTCCCAGTGGAAAAACAGGCAAGAGTGAATGGTTATTTAGAAAAAAGACAAAAATGATCATTCATTTTCTGTTAATCTACTAAGTGACTGATTAATTGTCTAATCCCTGCAATTCTATAGTCTATATTCTATATAGGATTGGGAGGAGACACTTCATTCATTCTGGTCATTTGTTCTCTTTTTTTTTTTCTTAGCATCCGTACTGTCATCAGTCTGCAAAACTCTCCAGAGGAGGATTAACCAAAAACTTGAAGAGAAACACCGCTGCTCATTGTTTCTTTTAAAGAATATTTACAACTGGAATGCTTATTAATATACACTAGATGCAGCAAGTTAGAACATTTACCACTAGATGGCAGTCTTACATCATACAAAAGCTCTAATGTTTGTGTAGCAGCATCAAACCTTAAAAATAACTTTTTTTTTTTCAATCTGCAAATATTTCCATATCTTAATTCGCTTTAAAATCTCATGTTTTTGCTCTTCTTTATCGAAGTTTTGATGAAAACAGAATTTTCACTGCTCTTATGTAAAGTTAAACAAGTACTCGTCCTAAATGTGCAGCATCTGCAGTAACATGAAGGCAAATTCGCTCTACATCTGTCATACTTGGCAGCTACAGTGACAGTGATTCCTGTCCAGACCATCTTGTATTGAAGATGGGATAAAAGACACAGGGGACCAAATGGCAGAATCTGTCGTCGGCCGAGGAGAAATATCTGCTTCATGTGGTTGGGCTTACCAAATTTCGTCCTTGGTAATATTATATATTGATTTAAAAGGGAGTCACCGCTAAGGGCTAGAATAACAGTTGTGGGCTGTCAAGACAGAAGACAAAAGGTTGTTTGGGGAATGCCTCTTGGTGAAGAACTGAAATAGCTGTCTAAAGAATTTGTTTTATTGAGGCTCCTTTCAGATCAAACGAATACCCCTGGCAGTTACCCTGATTTTCCATCCCTTTTTTTTAAAAATGGAAAATAAAGTGGTGCTGCTTGTCTTAGTTTGGTCTCCTTTGCTTGTGCCATCAATCACGAAATGTACAGCTTAGATCACCTCTTTTTTGTAAAAACTGAAAGTAAATGAAGCTTTTGACAGCGGAATCTTGCTGATAATGGAGCAACAAAAAGGAGAAGTGAGATCAATAGAAGGAGTAAGACAAGTTTTGACAGGTGGTCAAGCGACTGGGCACCGTCATCTGTAAATGTTGGACAAGCTCCCAGATTTATAAGGCTTTCTTGGGGACATGTGTCTGAATATCTGCCTCATCTATGGGAAAACCTATCCAAAGTGACGACCATAAGTCTCCCACCTTTTTTTTTTCCTCCTTTAACTTTTGAGCCCCGTAGCCTCTGGAATTGTCACAGCATTCTGCAACTGATACAGGGAGGACATGCTGTGTGAATTACAGCCGCAGCATTGCACGCATTTTCAAAAGTCTTAATTGCCCATCTTGTCACGTTTCACATTCATCTGTGCAGCTTTTCTGCAGAAATCTTTTGGACAGGATAATAGCATCGAGTTAAATGGCGATAGAGAGAATAACTCGATATTTGGAAATTATGCTTATTTATTTCTGTGTTCATGTTTAAATTTTTTTAACTCTGGCTCTCATAACTTCTCTGTGATTCTTCAAGAATTCATAAAATAATTGACAACAGAGATGCTAGATGAGTTAAATACCATCACACAAAGTGTGATGTGCTGCGTTTATTTTCACAATATTTAGACTGGGATTAAGAGATTTCCTCTTATTCATTAAACCTTGTTGTTGTGACAAATGAATAACGATATATTAGATATGATTTCAACATAAAAATAGTGGGTATTAAACCCAAAAGAGTTTCTACTGTCAAACCAAGACTAAATCTATTCCAGGGGGTAGCTGTTGACATGCTTTGTAAATTGGGGTTGGTGTCACACACACATGACCTTTTCCTACATGCTTTTGCTGATTATTTAATTTTCACATACGTGGATTCTCACATGTGATTGAATAAAAAAAAAATGCTTGAAACTGTTGTCGCACTGTTTTTGTATAAATCTGTATCTGATTTGATGGTTTTCAGATTGTGAGTCAGATTTTATACATGTTTATGTTATATTTTGTCAACTCAAGTTGATTTGTTTTAATTCATATGTAATATCTAATTTAAAAAAGGGGGCTGACTTGTTCAAAGACTGAAGTTCCCATGTCATTTTCGGTGGGGGGTGTATTGACATTGAGGTGATTTCAGAAAGTCATGGAGGTCAAACAGGTTTTATATGAAGGCAAATATTCTCAAAGATAGGTGATGCTTTTCTCCTCACTTGTCAGCCCACCCGTTGAAGGCTATCAGTAAAACATGTTTAGGTTTTCATAGCACAACAACATCAGATTTCATCTGTTGAGTACTTAAAATGATCCATTTGAGTATATATGTAATGTTGAAGTATATGCAATTTATCGCCAAGTCTTAAATTCACCTTGAAAAGTGCTTTGACTTTAGAGCTGTAAGAACCCTGCTCAGAAGTCAGAGTGTATATGATTCATTTAGTGTGTTATCTATGCACAGTTAAATACTTTTAGGTTTTCAACAAAAGTCCATATGAACTACCTAAAAGTAGGTGAGTGTATAGCTGGGGACCTCAGAAGATGTAATGTTGAGAAGTGATGTCTTTAACTGTTCTGTGACCTCAGGTATGATTTAACAGTAATTTATGACCTCATACTTTTCAGGCCACACCCTTCTGTGAAATAGACAGTGCTCTGGTAAAATTAACAAATCCTGTATTCCACTTATCTGTGTCTGTTTCAACTTTCTGCTGCTTCTCATGGCTTACAGTGAAACTGTCAAGTCAAAAAAGTCTTAATACAGTAGTTGATGTTGGGATCCTGGCTATTTTCACTGGACATAATTCTTTTTTTTCCGTAAGACCTTTTGCTCTGAACTGAGATCATATTACCGTGTGGTCACACAAACATTTCACACACCTGTCTACATGTGAACATCACAATTATAAAATATTAAATCAAATTCAACATTACTATAGCCATATCTGAGAGAAAGAAGTTTAAAAAACCACATTTGAGAGAGACATAGACAGAGATACAGATATACTTTATAGCCCCACGGCTACAGAAGACGGTACACTTAAGTCACAAAAGACTGTCAAAGGCAGACCCCTGTTTTATCAGTAAATCCTGGCCATTATACACCTAATGCCAGGCATTGCCTGTGACATCCCTGGTCTTTTCCTGACACAGTTAGGTTTAGCTTCTGTGTCAGTGAAAAATACTCAGCTTCGCAACCCGGCACTTAACGTCTTGGAAGGACGACAGTTTTTCTGCAGCATTAACACACCATGCAGTGACAAATGTGAAACAGCAAGGTGTGCTGTTTTCAAGTAGAAGCCTATTTGGCTTCCAAAATGTTAGCATTTCTAGAAACTATAATAGAATTGTCATGTTTCAGGCTCAATAACAGTCATTTAAAGACTGGAAAGGAACAGAAACAAATGTGTTTCAGAAGTTAACCTTTTAAGTGCCAGTTTACAGTATACATGCAGTATAGCTGAATTTCAATTAAAAAAAAGAAGAAAGTAAAGTAAATTGTAAAACTGAAGATTTTGAAAGTAAAAAAATATTTGTTGGTGTTCCTCATTCATCTAGAGTATAAAATTCTTTGCTCAGACTAGTCAGAGGATTTTTTGTGAGACAAATCCTCTAACCCTAATAATAACCGTATCATGCTCTTTTCATTGAGCCATGCAAGATCACGTGTTTTCTATTCTGTAACCTGTCAATCTGACAGTATTTTATAGTTGAGTTACAACAGAAATAGACAACAAAGCAGGATTATGCAGACCACACATAGCTATTACCAAAGAGACTCACAAACACACACTCGCATAAAGAGATCTATGCGTGACAGGTCTAAGCTTTTGTTGTCTTTTGTCTGACAGTAGCAGTAAAGTAGTAATTGAGAGATTAGCTTGAAGGTGCTATCATGGCACTCCCTTGTTTGGTCTCTCCCATAGTGGTCACACAGCACATTACCAGTAGGCATGAGAAGGAGTCATGCGATGAGACAGATTGTCTTAATTTAGTTCTTTTATATTTCTCACAAATGACCTGGTCCAAGAAAGAATTCCATACATAACAAATATGATATTTCTTATGAGAGATAAATGTTATAAATTAGTTCTGAAATAACAGAAATGCAGAGTTAGATTTTACTCATCAAAGTCATTAAATGTACGCTGTGGTGAAAGCTTCATATGAAATGATTTGACACCCAGGGCTTTGACAGGGCTTTTTGGTGACAGACCTGGACATATCCATAAATTTGCTACTTTCATTGCTTTTTTCAGTGGGCCTATGTCAAGTTAACAAAGCATCTTTGTTTGATTATGGGATGGAGGTAGGGAGAGAGATTTCTTTCAAACCCAGCGTTGTTACCTTTAACTTCATGAGAACTTCACAAGTATGAGAAAAGCACTTATTTTTTCCCTCCACATCTGCTCAGTTTACCTGAGCCACACTAGGTAGGGCTAATTCCTGGGAATGTTAATGGCAGTTTTATATTTGTGATTGTAGAAATGGTACAAAACAGGTGTTTGTGTAATTGTATATAAAAATCTATAATGGCTTCTAGTGGAACTGTTCATGAAGACTGAGTGTCATTATTCACTATAAAGCTCTGCACTTTTTTAAGCAGAATTTCTAGTATAATTCAATATGATGGAAGCAGACAGGCACTAGTTGTTTTTGGTCCTGCAAAAGATTCTTTGATTGTTCTTTAGTTTTTCGATACATCTTTTCTTTTTACATACCTTTCTTGATTGATGCATATTGCATCATTTTAAGTGTTGCTTCAAATGAGTTTCAAGGTTGTGGTAAGACGAGAAACATCAAAATGAGTGTGTGGTGAGTCATAGTTACCTTGTTAGGCAGCCACAGTAAAGTACATCATTCTGTTTTTCTCCGTCTGCTCACAATAACTCACTGTTTTCCAAAGATGAGGCTCCCAAATCAATGTTCCTTGGCTCACTGCCCAGCCGCAAAAAGACTGGGCCAATCCCAAAAAATACACTCCAACACTGAGCACAGTTGACTGAACACTTTTCTTTGGCTAGTAATTGTGGTGAACAGAAGAGAGACCTGAAATGATCCATTATATGGGCCTGAGCCCATTACTCATTCACAAGCAGTTTCAATAATACATTTGAAGTTTGTAATGCTAAATTTATATTTAAGTCTATTTCAAATATATACGCTGTAGTCTCTGGAGTACAGAATGAAAAAAAGTGATTCAGTAAATCTTATCCACTTTGGTTTAGCCTCAAGAAGACTGCTTATTTTTCCTTCTTACAACTTGTTTCTATACTATCTTTATCCTGTTCACAATCGTGAAGAACTGGGATGTATATCACCAGTCCATCTCAAAGTTTAAGGGATGTCAGTTTTGTTTGTCATGGTTGGGGCTGTGTGAGGTACTTATAAGCAGTTAGTATCGTACCTGTAGTAGACAGTGGTTAGCATGCTCTCAGTTTGGAAAATCAGGGTGGGAATCTCACTGGAAAGCCAAGCTAAGAATGCAACCACAGAAGAGCAAATTTTTGCCATCTAAAAAAACCCAAACCTGTAAAATGTCATAGTGGTTGTAGTGAACTCTGTAGATCATGTCGCATTTGTTCTACTTCTTCACACTGATCAGCCACTGATCCTGGCATTGCTGTTTTCTGTTCCGATCAACTGTGACTCAATTCTTACACTTTAAAACCAAAAGAACAACTACTACACAGTAAAAATGAAGAAAGGTTGAAAAAGCACAAAAAGCTAATCATTTCTGAAATCTTTGTAAAAGTAATGCCCAGCAGTAAGCTACTGAATCAGATACATTCGGCCACCACCGAGCGTGCAATGACGTGGAGCAACTCGGACGTCCTTTGGTTGAGAAGATAGCGACAAAGTAAATGACTGATGCCAAAATGATCAGGTGTGAAAATCACCATATACAGTGTTCTTTCAAAAGGCCATGAAACTATAGAGGTTTTAGATGTTTTAGAAAGCTAATGGCAAAAACCCACACTTCTTAGGCTCCAATCTAACAGGTTAGACACCTCATAATTTCCCACAGAAATGTCCAATACACGATATAACAGAAATAAGAGTGTGTTAGAATACTTCTATTGCTGTTCATAGTATATAAAATGTTACAGAATAAACTCATAGATAGATGTATATAAGCATATATAAGCATGATATAAATTATATGATATATGTTATGAGGTAAACATAGCTTACTCATGTAACATATTACGCAAGCAGTAAGGATATCTATTGTGCATATACTGTAAAATCGCTGGGGGGTGTTGTGATATTTGTACCTGACTGGATTTATGATGTAAATATATGCTCATGTGCCTGTTTAAGCTGTTGTTTGTTTATATGGTTACAACCACTGTATTCTGCATATAAAGTAACGGCACACAGTATAATACACAAATGAGGGTAATATATTTCAAATACAACATCGTGCAATCAAGTATGTGCTGCTATCTTTTTGTTTATAAAGCTGAAGCCTGTTAAAGCCTGTTTTAATGTAAAAAATGGCCAAAAACTGGTCAGTGTGAAGGGTGCTGCAGCCATATGCAGAGTCTAGGGTTTGTGGTAACTTGGTAATAAAGCTGTTTGCTGTTTAAATATGGAGATTTGGAACCAAGTAAAGCTGCTGCACAGTTGGTTTTTCCTTCTCAATTAAGGCTGCGCATTGGTGTGGTGGGTAGTGATGTCACCTCACAGCAAGAAGGTTTGAGGTTCAAAACTCAGCTGGGGCCTTTCTGTGTGAAGTTTGCATGTTCTCCCCATGCATGTGTGGGTGCTCTGTGTACTCCGGCTTCCTCCCACTGTCCAAAAACATGTATGTTTGGTTTATTGGTGATTCTAAATTGACCACATACATGGTTGTTTGTCCTGTCTGTCTGTGTGTTGGCTCTACAATAGACTGGCAGAATACACTACCTCTCGCTAGTGGCAGCTGGAATAGGCCCCAGCCCCCCACCTCAACCCTGGATTGGATAAAGCGGATAAGGGGAAATTAATGAGTACGAGGCAACCCAGAAAGGTCTTAAAGCGGTTCATATTTATACACATTACCTCAATTACCAATTAAAGTGGAGATTGGATGTTTAGAATAATGCATCATAGTGACTATTTCACACAGTCACTCTGTGCTCTAAAGAATTACTGTTTATTAATGGGAACATATCCTGTGGATCTCAGTCATCCTGAATGCCTTTGGGAAGTAAGTTTTTAGGAAGGTTCAAGGTCAACTCCGCAGCCAGCAAAACATACAGATTTAAACTTCAGTAACAGATTAAGCATCAAATATGTAATCCTAACTGGGGAGGTTTGAACATGGACTTTATTCTCACAGCTTCACACTGAGAGAGCCAACAGTCTGCTGCCACCACCCCAGTCCCCTCGCTCTCTCTTAGAAGTCTCTCTGTCTCCCTTTATCTTAGCTGAAGTCTCTGTGTGCTTCATGTTTGCCTACGATTCCCAAATCCTAAAGAGCAAACATGAGCATGGGCAGATTATCTTAATATCATCCTTGGCACTAAATACACAAAGACTAAATGTCATCCGTGTCCCAGGGTGTCATCAAAATAAGGATGGCAAACCAGGGCCGTCAAAGGGCAACATTTCAATCCAAAAATAATTACATATTGATTATCTATCTATCTATCTATCTATCTATCTATCTATCTATCTATCTATCTATCTATCTATCTATCTATCTATCTATCTATCTATCTATCTATCTATCTATCTATCTATCTATCTATCTATCTATCTATCTATCTATCTATCTATCTATCTATCTATCTATCTATCTATCTATCTATCTATCTATCTATCTATCTATCTATCTATCTATCTATCTATCTATCTATCTATCTATCCATCTATCCATCTATCCATCCATCCATGGCATGTGAGAGTAGGCAAATGACTGGGAATGAGAGCTAAAGCTAATAAGCAGGCCATCACTAATCCTTTAAACAAACCTCGTTTCTCCCTTCATGGTCTCCTTTCTTGCATTATAAATAATGTATATTTTGCCAGCAACACATGCCCACCCCCACACACTCACAACAGCCCTCACAATGTCTCTTTTGACTTGTGAGTTGCCGGTAGAGTTCAATCTGGTCTTCAAACACATCTTATTTTCTGCCCTCCCCCAGCCTTATTGGTTTACTTTAATTAGCAATATTGAAAGCGGGGGCAAATGAAAGGGGTTGCTGGTGGTGGCGTAAATACTGAAAACAAACAAGAGAGCTGAATGGGAGGATGGCGGGGGATGCAGTCTCGATGCCGCTGCGCAGACGGAAGAGGACACATGGTGTAAGCAAACACTCGTAATTGCATTAGATTCCCCATGGCACATGGGTAATCTTGCCTTCCCTCGTCCCAGAACACAACAGGACACATCTCCTACTTCTCTCACACTCTTTGTCACATTCTCCCCTTTACTAATTATTAATGCCAAACCCACAGTATAGTCATTGATCATTCAGCATGTATGAGAGAGGAGTAATTATCTTTTAGGGGACTGTGGTGTGGAGTCTTAGTGAGTGTATCCTCACAGATTTACTGCACATTTAAATGCATGCATAATTGTGTTCACATGTGGATGTGCGAGCATGTGCATCCCATTAAACAGTTGTCCTGTTTGATATTTCATTCCTCAGCCCACATGTCTTGAGAGTATGAGCAAACACATTTGCTTGAAGGGGATGTTCCCTGAGCAAACGGGGAAAATCTGGCCATGATTTGGATATCACTGATAGTCAGGTGTAATTGGGATGGGATGTTTTGATCCTTATTGAGATGTCCAGCTCTCACAGATCTTCTTGCTTAAAGTGATGTAAGAGGCCTGATTTTATGTTCTTAAAATGAGTTTGTGCCTGCTGTTTCGTAGTCATTTATTTAGAGCAGATATTTACATGTTTTTGCTCCTGGAGCAAGAACCTCCACTAGGTGGTGGTGTAATTTTCCTCCAGCATTCAGATCCACACAAACATTATAAATACTCTAAGCTAATACTATCAAATCTTTTAAAAATATTTGTTAGCCACAATAAATAAACAGAACTTTTTGAACAGTTAGCACAACAGGAGACCAGATTGCCATGTTTACTTGAGTTTACGCTTGTTAATGAGAAATACTTTTGGTCTATTATTCAGGTCCATATGTATTCTCTATTTTTACAGAACTCAGGCTTCACATTGAAATTCTTGATATATTTTTTCAGGTTGAAATCGCTGCTCTTAAGCAGGATAACAAGCTACAAATCCTGTGTAAACATTGTATATGAATCAACAAATACAATGGCAAGGAAGCATCAAATACATATCATCTCAGTGATAGCAAATAATTCTCATCCTTGTGGAATGAACTCCATTATGTTTAAGAAAGAAATGAATGCACTGTAGTGAATGAAATTGGTTACAGAGACACTGAGTTGGGTCACCACTCACATTAATGAAGGGGATGGTTGAGGAAAAGTCTCAGATCTCTGATGGTATTTAGCGGATATGTGAGGCTTTGAGTCAAAGCCACAGTGCCAGAGGGTTTATATTTGTGTGGCCCCAGGGCCAATGTAACAGAAAATAAACAATGCTTCCCAGTTATTTGGACTTTATCAAGGCTTCTAAGTTCTCTGCCTTGAGAGAGTTTATGCTTGACAAGTGGGTCCAGTAATAATTCTTTTTAAGGATTCTGATCACTCTAAATGCTCAAAAGTAATTCCACCAGTTCTAAAATACCATCACATATAATCAGAAAATAGTTTCTTGTGTTAATTTGTTAGATACCAACAAAAGCCCAGCTGCAAAATCCAAGATTGTTTCATAACTGAAACTTGCCTGATTACATTTGTGGTATTAAGTCAGCAGTGCACACAATTAGCTCCTACTGACCACCCCTATAATCACTACCTCTTGGATTAGGAGTGACTACCCTAAAAAAAATGCTCCATCTCTAATGAATGACAAACAAACAACCAAGAGAAGACAAGGAAGGTGCACCGGGAACACCCACCAAGTTGCTTTTAAAGTAATATCCCCTAAGCCGTGGACACCTCAACAAGGTCTGTCTTGTCTAACCTGGCTTCTCACCTGTTTGGAAAGAGCCAAATTGCCCAGGGTAATCCTTCATCCCCAGGGTACTGGAGGCAGATTTACCCACCCCAGAGTTCAGTCCTGCCCTGACAAGTTGGTGCACTCCAAAGGCCATTGGAACACCCACAGCCACCACAATACATTAATTTCAGAGTATTTAGTGAGAACAAAATGATTTTGAAAGTTCTCAAGAGGCAATTGTTTGATATTTCAAAATATTAGGAGCAATACACACAAATATTTGCACCGTTTTAAAGCATAGCTTATTTTAAAAGATCCAAAGAGCATATATATATGAGTATGTAGCAAGATGGGAGGCTGATTAATTCTATGGCCTGTGTCCCACCCAGTTAGCACACAGAGAAGGCCTCACCTCTCCTCTCATTAATAACGAAGGTTTAAAAGTTGCAGAGCCCAGTGGCAGAGGGATCAGCACCATAACCACTTCTTAGACTGTTTCCAGAAAAGACTGGACTGGAAAATTCTGTTTCATGATCAGTTGCAGCATCGCTATTGTGATTCAAAGACATAAAAGCAGAGATTTACCAGATGTGATTGAGTTTTGCTGCAGGAGTTGATATCTGCTCCTTTGCAGACATAATCAGACCAAATTGTTTCATTGTACAAAGCCAACAGTGGGGATATGAAGGATCAACAACTATCTCTGCATTTGGTAAATCAAAGTTTACAACTTTTTTCTCTCTAAATGCAGTTGATAAATAATTCCACTAGGGGGTGCAATTTTGCATTAAATCTTCTTTGTGAACCTGTACTGAAAGAAAATAGTCTCACTGACAAAAGTATATATTCTGACTGATAAATAATGCAAAGAAGCATCCTAATGTTCAGGATTGACACCTACATACAGGAACCCCCCCCCCCCCACACACACACACACACACACACAGTGTGGCAGCTATCATGTTATTGTAGACAAATTGTATTACTATAGATTAGTTTACATTATATTGAGACTATAATATATGCAGTGGTGATTTAAATTTTGATGATCAACAATTGGACTCAGTTAAGATGTATAAATATGCAGTTTTAAAACAAAAATAATTATAAGATGGTATCAGTGACGGTATCAGTAACAATGATGAGAAAGTAAAAGTTGTTGTTTTCTACATTCATTAAATATTGTTTTGGTTGGTTGTATAGTTTCATTGATATTTTTAGCATTTTTTTAAATTTCTGTTAATTATGTTAAACTTCTGAATTGTTGTAGGCAATGAAGTATTTGATGTTTTTTTCAAATAAGTGAGTCATTTCTGGTACATTTTTCATGTATTTTCTGCATTAAACTGGTATTAATGGTATTATTGTATCATCATTAGATGCATTATCTTTTCATAGAAATAAAATATAATTCAGAGTGCAGGTTAGAAAGTGAACATCAGCTGTCAAGATGGTGTAAACCTGGCAGCATCTCAGCTCAGAGTCATGAGTATTTCTCTTATTTGCCAACTGTACCGCATTAATCATGGGACTGCATAAACGCTTTTACATATTATCCAAACCTTCATGTTCACAAATGGTTTTAATGGCTGGCCTCCACTGAGATAAGAAATTAGAGGAGCATTAAACGGAGCCTTTTTAGTTTGCTACAGTTAAAGCTATTTATCTTGATTAGTATGAAGATATTGTCTGCTCATAATTCGCTATCTTTGACAAGCCATTTTCAGATTGCCTGTGTGTGTGTTTGTGTCAGTCAACGCGTGTGTATAAACATAGCTGAGGCAAAATTGGAGCCGACTACATCTGGACTTCATTTTGTTCTGTGTAAAATTGATTTCCTTTCAAAGATTTTTCCCCTTTTTTTAAGTTCTTTTTGACATTTTGTTTGTTTTGATTTGAATCCCTAAAATCCCTCTTCACTCTGCTAAGAGTAAAATAACTTATTAACTTAAAAACAATAATTTCCCATGAGGATCCCTCAGTAGTGCTTTTTGCCAAGACATCTTCTCTTATCCAGAAAATTTCTTTGAGTCTTAATGAACAGAATGAGGATTTAGTGTCCTCCAGTCATATCGCTCAGAGGACAAATTTGAACCTTTGTGTCTCTCAAATGAAAATGAATTGTTTTTTACTGGGAATGAAAATCTAAGCTTCATCAAAGCACCCTCACTGCCAAAGCCCTCCATGGTGTAACATTTTCTAATCAAAATATTGCTTTCATTTTTGTATGACTACATCGTACAAAAATGCATCATATGATGTTGCTCTAATATTATGACGCTAATGTGCACGGCCTGGATTCTGAAAACTGGGTTCAGAATTGTCCAAAGCAACATTTAAACCTGGAAGAATTGTGATGAACCATAATCTTCTATGAAAAAAATGTGGTTAGAGGAAAATCCTGAATGACTATGACTGGAGGTCACTTACATGTTTGGTGAAAAGAAAACTGAAGAAAATCAGTAGCAGAACTCATGACAATGTTTAATAGTAGAACTAGATGGTTATGTAACCTTAAGCAATGTATAAGTTTGCCAGGAATCATGAAGATTGCACTCTTGAGGAATGGACAAATGCCATGTGGTCCAATCAGTTCGAGAGTGATGAGCACATCAGGATAAGAAGAGACGTGAAAGAAGTGCTGCACCCATCGTGCCATCTGCTACCTACCAAGGTTTGGATTGTTTCAGCTGGTCAGGTCTAGGTTCAACAATGTTATGTACTCAAAAAGTGAGTCAGCTGACTACTTCAGTGTATTGAATGTTTTTTCCATCAATAGATTTTTATTCCTTTCCTGATGACTCAGGTGTATTCCAGGATGATACCAGTATTTATCATGCTCTAACTGTGAGAGAGTGGTTCAGGATGCATGAGACATAATTTTGAAATATGAATTGGCACCAAAGAGTTCAAGTTTAACCCCTATTGATAATCTATCTTGGATGTACTGGAGAAGAATTTTTGCACATCTGACTCTCTAATCATCAATACAAGCTTTTAGTGAAAAATTGATGCCACTCTAGATGGAATAAAATGTTGTTTTGGTCAGGTGACCAATTCTAATTGCAGTTTGCTGTATTCTGTTTATATAATCTGCCTTTATCAATAGATCAACAGAACAAATTCAGTATTAATTCTGGTTACAAGAATATTGTGCCAGTATTCTTTTGTGAAAAACCTACATTTTTCTTCTTTTTTTGTTCCCAGAGCACCTTTGAAATGGCAGTTAAAACTTAATGAAAAGCCATAAAACTCAATGTAAGCCACATAAATTTCTTTAAGAGTCCCCTTTCTTTAAAACGGGGTCATGGCCCAAGCTGTTGCATACTAAGTGGAAAGTCTGAGGAAACTTTCTTTAAGAAATAGTTCATAGTTTAGGAGTCACTAATGTTGTATTTCTGCAGCAAAAAACTACTAAACAGAAACATAAATTTAGCCTGGAAAATGTAAAAGTCAGACAGTTTGCTTTTCCTTTAAAAGAAAATTCAATCAATTGAACTTGAGTTCAATTGACCTATGACCTATGTTTATGATGCCTAATCATTAAAGTACAACACACAGCAGTAACTGCTGCATAATACAAAATCAAAACCACTATAAGCCTAAATGATTTCCTTACCATTAATTTACCATGAAGGGATACAAACATTGTTCATAATTTTTCCTGTCCCAAGGGCAATGAAAAAATACAAATAAATGACTTTTTGGGAGGGACTTTGTATAAGCCATGACAGAACTCTCAGTCTGCATCTCATGAGCAAATCCACTGTGAACTGAGATGTTTGGGATCATCATCCTGTTATAGAAGCTGTTCGCTTTTGATTTCCACAGATGATGTGATGTTTGCTTCCATTTTCCCCTCCACCTGTGAAGTGTTCCACAATAGCTGCAATACGAGCTCAAAGCAGGGTTGCAGATAATCTGAGAGAGCTCAAATCTTTTGGGGTGCCCAAACATTTCCTCCCATGCTAACTTAAATATTCACATATTACATTTTCAGTTTTGAGTGTCTCTGTTTTTTTTCTGTTTTTTCAGCTCCCCAACTGACCAACAGAAACATTTTCCTCAAAAACACAATGCTGAAAAGCATCTTCTTTACACGTGATTCAGGAGCTTAAAGCAGGTTTCTATCAGGCTGAGAAAAGTTATGTCTATGTTGTGACCACCGCCAGTGAATTATGTCTCTGCTGTCTGCTAAAGATGTGCTTAGAAAGAACTGTGGAAAATATGTCATAAAATTTTATGACACAAAGGCATGAGTGCAAGGAAAGCACAATAAATCTTTGATCTCCTTTAGAGGATCCATTCTTTCACCATATGAGTCGTCTGTCAGGTGGAGAAGGTCTCTGCACAGCCGTGTGACTTCACAGCAGGTGTGCTGATACACTCAAAAATGAATTTTCCCCAACTGATGTGGCAGTGCTTCAAGCAGGGCTATAAATGTCAAGAATGTCATTAAGGAAACTTGAGAGTTGTGCGGTATTTCAGAAAAAGAGGTCTGTTTTTAAGATGGATTTCATACCAGCCTCAACCCAAAGAGATTAGTTGATACCTCTTTCGTTTTACCCAGGAAGGCCTGAAAGAAATTCATTATCACATAAGTGCTGAGCTAAAATTGTTATGCAGCCCATTATTTAAATTCCAACAAAAAATGTACCTGGTTATTAAAGTAAGAAACTTTTTTGTCCGTTATGGCTCAGTATTCCTGTATATGTCTGCACGGTGTAATTACAACAGATTTTGGTAGGTGTTCGCACTACTCAAAGGGGGTTTCCGATGATCTTTCAGCTGCACATGTGGTTACATGGAGAACTAAATGAGGCTTAACTTTAAAAGAACTGAGTCTGATGTTGTGTATAATTAGGATAATCCACAAGATTAAAGTTAAAAATGAGTCTCTTCAAAGTTCTTGTCACATTGAGTTGACTTTTGAGTGAATAGACAACAATGAATACAGACAATGGAATTTCTCATCAAGCTTAAGCTGCTGCAATAAAACCAAACAATTCAATTTTCCCAAGAAAGTCTTTAAATGTTTACTCAGCAGTCTATGTTTTTCAGATAATTCATTGAGCATAAGGGATTCAAAGCTGACTGATGTCTCAACATTCTGAACAGATCATCTCATAAATCATAATAGTGGGAGGTAGTTTAATTATTGCCACACATACTGTACAAGTTGGTTATCATCATTTATTTCTGTGCTGGTTTTCCCTGATTGTCAAACATTTCACAAGTTAATTTAATTTTAAATAAAACATAACCAGTGCTGAAAGTTTTATATTTATCATTTGATGCTCTTTGTAGTTATCAATAGTTTTTTTTTCCGTTTTATAAATTTAATTCTTACAAATAAAAGACTGAAACAGCACAGTTTAAAACTCATATCCAATGTGTTTCCTAATTCTATCAATAGCCTTTACAATAAGTTTACAACTTGACTGGAGTCTGCCTGTGAATGATTGAATTCACTGGGCTTAAAAGGGCATACACCTTTTAACTGAATGTCTTATAGTTGATGGTGTGTCAGACTGAAAGATATGGAGATCAAATTAAATGTCTGTAAATCTGCATGACTATATCTGAGCACAAATCTGGGGAAGGACACAAGACCTTTTCTTCAATATTCGAAACACCCAAGCGCAAATTAGCCAGAATGAATTAAAAATGAAATTTGAAACCCCTAAGAGCCAGACCAAAGTGAGTTAACTTAAACTTTTGGTCACATAGCCAACCGACAAGCCAGTGGGTCGAGGCCATTTGACAGCTTCCTGGACGTTTACAAAATGTAACCTGAATGACTCTCAGGCCATATGAAGCATCCATCCATCCATCCATCCATCCATCCATCCATCCATCCATCCATCCATCCATCCATCCATCCATCCATCCATCCATTTTCTATACCCACTTAATCCTTCGGTTGGGTCGCTGGGATGCTGGAGCCTATCCCAGTGGTCATTGGGCGAGAGGCGAGGTACACCCTGTCCATCACAGCGATGTTCTATTCTGAAAACAAAAAACAAACAGTGAGCATCACCTCGTTTAAACCATCCCTACTTTAAAACACGTGATGGCTGTATCATAATGTGGGGATTTTTATAGCAGTCCAAGTCTAACAAGAAAACATGTTACAGGTGCATTTGTCCACATTTCCAGAATGAAGCAGTGTAACAATCCATGGTTAGAAATTGACAGATTGAAACTGTAGGCTGTTTTGTGAAGGATAGCATACACATAGAATCATGGTGACTGTGAGCCACGATTCAATGATTCACAAATTTGTAAGCGTTGACCATGTACATTTTCTAACCCTAAGTATGTATTCTTATCTGCCAATCCTAATTACATCCTAATTACAACAAAGAAGAAAAGTGAGGAATCATGATGAGAACTTAGATGTTGTCCTTGTGATCTCTGTCTTGGAATTCACCACTATTCTTCTACACCCTTTCTCCATCTAGGCACTTAAATCAACAGTGTGGGACATACATGGCAAGATGTTGCATGTGTATGTTATCACGAAGAGAGATTGTTTTGAGACATTGAACGTTTATGTAATCACAAAATAACTAATGGGGATTTAGTGACAAGTAAGGTCTGCCTCTACAGCTATATTTCAAAGTAAGTCAGGAAAACTGTACAACTTTGTGCCTTTATGATATAATTTTGCCATCTGGACCAACTCAGTATGTTCTGTTGTGAGATAAAGTTATTTACGGGGAAGACTATGAAGAGACCCAAAAGTGGTTGCACATTGACAGTCACCATCTAATCTGATTTAGGTCAAAGAACTTTGCCACAAATATGCCAAAAGAGAAACATCTAATGGAAAGGTCCATCCATCCATCCATCATCTGCCGCTTATCCGGGGGTCGGGTCGCGGGGGCAGCAGCTTGAGCAGAGAAACCCAGACGTCCCTGTCCCCGGCCACTTCCTCCAGCTCTTCCGGGGGGACCCCGAGGCGTTCCCAGGCCAGCCGAGAGACATAGTCTCTCCAACGTGTCCTGGGTCTTCCCCGGGGTCTCCTCCCAGTGGGACGTGCCCGGAACACCTCCCCAGGGAGGCGTCCAGGGGGCATCCTAACCAGATGCCCGAGCCACCTCATCTGACTCCTCTCAATGCGGAGAAATGGAAAGGTGTGGGATCAAATTCAAAAATACCTGAGACTGTCATCACTTATTGAGGGGTTCAAATGCATTTATGATTTTTTTAATCTTTGATTGCACATAACACACAAATAAGTCTGTCTTTTTTGTTTGAGAAAAAAAAGTTAATAGACGTGACTATAAGATAAGTCTGAACCAAAACAAAATGTGGAAGACCTGAAAGGTCTGAAAGCTTTGAGTCTGTCCTTCAACAGGAAGCTGGTTCTTTGGTTTATTTAGACAACTAATGTAGTTCATGTTTAACATCACTAGATGCACATCCTTTACAAGTCCATTATGATATCAGCCATGTCTGTTTGGAGATTTGATACTTTTGTGGCATTACATGTCTGTTTGCAATTTATATCCTGAAGGTCTTACTGCTGACTTAACATAGTAGACAAATTCAGCACTCACTCTTTCACCCACTCACTAATGCATTTGCCTCCATTTCGGTATGTCAGAAAATACAACTGTGACAGCTCAAGCCAGATAGCCAGACACTCAGCTGTTGATTGAAGAATCACTGGTGAAATGGAAAGTTGCCAATTTCAAGGGGTGCAGAGATGGAGATGAATAGCTTCGAGGCTCTTCAACATTACATAGGCATGCCATCTGACGAGGAGCCATCGGATAAAAGAGGGCAAAAGAGAAACCAACTCAAGGAGTCAGGTGGAGGAATGGCAGGCGCTCCTTGATGACAGGTAAAAGACGCAGCTGACACAAACTGTCAGCCAACTCCTAGGAGTTGCTGAGGCTATAGGATGGAAAGTGGCTTATCAGCACAGTGTATTAGCCTGAATAGCAGAACGAGGGCGCACCTACTGAAATCCCTGCAATACTAAGAGGGGAAACAAATATGGCGCTAATTGAGTCTCCTCCGGAAAATATCAAATACAATACACATGTTGGTTACACTCTCGCAATTCAAATTAGGACACTTCAGCAGTGATCTATCATCAGCCAAAGCCTTGCTAACAGAGGCCTAACTATTTACCAACTCAAAGTCGGTTCATGTTTCTCAAGGTAGGCTGCATTCATAAAACAAAAACATTTTTATATTATTTATTATCAATTTTTTTTAACAAAGACTTAAATCTAAATTAACAAAAGAAAACAGTACTGTAATCTACAGGAACCTGATTATCTAATTTCCCTCTTGACCTCAGAACTTGTATCTCTTACCTGTACCTTGCAGCACAGGCAATTGCAAGAGGTGTAGTTGTTTCTACAGCTGGTACACATCCAAAATTACACTTGTAAATGTTGATTTTATAAATAGCTAATGTAATGACTCGCACAGTGGGTAATGAGCTCTGGCACTGGACCAACCATTGTTGCTGTGGACATTTTAGTATTTGTTTGGCAACAGCTCCACTCTCTCAACAGCATGATTAATCAACTGTAGATCCCATGGTGGAGTGGAGCATTGATGAGCTAACACGCTTAGCCCACAGGGACCAAAGCTGACATTTGTTTTAGACCAGAGTCACCCTGGCAGCCCACAAACAGAGCTTATATGACAAAATATGATGGATAGTGCAGGTATATAATTTTCAAGTGACCTGAATTCTTTTAAAGCCTATTTTTTTTTTTTTTTACAATTTTGGTGAAGGAGAAAGTTTTCTCATACAGAAGTGTGTATCTCTATTTGTGGAAACACAAACTGTTAAAAGTCTTCCAAAATAACGTCTTACAAGACACATATCGTCTTTCGAAACTTGAATTTCAAGAGAATTTAGGTATGTTTTAGTAGTTCATTTAAATGTGCTAGTGTGTTCAAAGATAAATGTAATAGCACAACATCATTTCTCCCTATTTATTGGTCAAGTAATACATTTATGAGTGTAATGATAATAAATAATTTTGCAGTGTTAGAAAATCATAATCTTCATCTCAATTAAATACTAAATGTATTGCAGACTATTTTATACCTAAAATTTAGGTCAGTATTCATGAATTTAATACAAAATTATACCAAAATAAAAAAATTAAATATATATATATATATACACACACACGATCAACAATCCCTCATGATGTGCAGGCATGTGATACTAGAGAAGAAAGTGATGTATGAAATATTGTTCCTATGGATTTAAAATGTATCTTTGATGTTTTATGGAGCAACGTATGGGCCATCCTCTCATTCAAAAGGAGAGTTTTTACCATGTGCCTGGTTGAATTTGCAGAAGGATTCAATAGAAGTTTGCACACAAGTTTGTACATTTATGCAGCCTGTCTGTGGAGGCATGCATGCATTAATTCATAAATGATAAATGGCCTAATAGTAAGAATTGGCTGTACCTTTTTGTCCAATAATGCTTCTGTTCATTGTGTTTAAGATATACATTGAATTCAGAAAGCATCCAGACAACTGCATTTTATTTACAATTGACCTGAATACATTAAACTACAAATGACAAAGTGAAAAAAAGAGAAACTTTTTGCAAATGCAGGAACAAAGAAAATACTGAAATCTCTCATTTACAGGAACATTAAGACGTTTTCATCAACTTTGATGACGTTTCAAGTATTTTTGACTGCAACACCTTTGGATTTTGGGAAAAAAGATCCTCTTAAATTCCATCAGATAAGATGGTATGCATCAGGCTTAAAGATAATTCAAATCATTGTCTTTTTTATTATCTTGGAAATCTAAAATATTGAAGAGAGGTGAGATAGATTCAAGTCTTTCTTTGTAATCCTAGTCTAACACCTCACTAAATGTCAGGTTAATTCTGTGGTGTATGAAGTGACAAGAAAGGGATCCATTACGAGTAAAGCATATTTAGACAGTGTGATTCTATTATGTTCCTAATTGTAGTCTGGAAGAGTGTCCAGCTAAATAAGTCTACTCATCCAGTGCAATAAATGAAAAAAAGAAAGAAAAATAATAAGCTGTAGGCACATTGTGACACAATTTTTAGTTTGCACACTAGAGACATTAAATTACGTATGTTTTATAGCTTACATTTTTTACACAATGTGCTATTTCCTAAAGCATAAACGCTGTATGGAAGTCAATATAAAATCTGTTTAAAGTAAACCTTTTTAACATCACTATGTAAATCATTACCGTGCATTTACTGTGCAATGTAAATGATGGAATTTGGACATAAAAAAGAGTAGAAAAAAAGATGCATAAAAAAATATGCATAAAAGGGAACTATTCATCATTTATTCATGCTTTATTGTGAAAAAAAAAAAGGAAACATAATTTTCTCAAAACACTTTTTGTTGTTTTTCAAATGCCCACTCCAGCCACAGCAAAAACCTTTGGTTTAGAAAGATTCCACAGATTGTCTGCTTTTATCTGCAAGATGAATCTCTAAGAGGTGTCAAGCGGGCAACTGTGATATATAGTGAAGTTAATGTTTGCCAGTTTAAATAAATAAATCACACTTCCAGAGCCAGTTGTACAACTATGGAAATATTTGGCTCCTGCTTAGTGAGACAAAATGGCTTCTCCTATTCTTTGCAGTAAATACAAAATAGAAACCTCAAAACAAAACAGTCGAGAGGATAACCATTGATCCCTATGTAAGCCACGCTCAATCACACTTAAACGAGGAGGCTCTTCCTATCAGAGGAACCAGAACAAACCTTTAAGTCGACAGCTAATGCCCGGTTTAGTCTTCTCTTTCCTTCTTTTCCTCCTCAACACTGCCATCCCAATACCATACGATGCATGCTGGGTGGCTGGGAGGTGCTATCAAGGCCTGTCTCTACACACTCAGACTTTGTCTTTGCTGTCCACTTTGTTGTCACAATTATTCCCCTCTCCCCCTCCGATTCCTCTTTTGTGGGCCACAGAAACCTCAAAACTGTGCTTGTCCCACTTTCTGATCCTTGGCCGCCAACACTGAGACCACCACACCACACATAATGCTGGAAGATGACATTTCTTCACCCCCTACAACCCCCCTCCACCCCATCCCCCGTCTTCCCCTCCCTCTTCTCCCCTAATCCAATCAGTAAGGCCTGAGTTTTTCTAATATACTGGCAGTCTCATACTCTGACTTTATCCCTGCAGCTGTGCCGGACCGCTCATTGGCAAGATTAAGGCCTCTGCAGTTCCTCTGATCATGTATTTCAATATGAATGGGACCAATAAGGGGGTGGATTATGGCTTAGTTACTTTAGAAATCCAAGGCCCCCCTTTGATGCCCCCGGGTCTGAACGGCAATGGCAGAACCTCGCCTGGTCTGCATGGCATGGCTGTAACGCCACCTGGCAGTCAAATGTTTGCTCATATGCGCTCATTAAACAACGCCACACTGGCACTGTGGGCACTGACTGTGGGCCCGATGGCGAGCCATGGCCGCAACCAGATGGCACCGTCACCAGCATGCCAGGTGGGGTTCGTTGCTGCCACTCGTGAATTGCCTCATGGACGAAGGATGGGGGAAGTTTTGGGAGGTCTGGGAAAAAGAGGAGAGAGTTGCCAAGCAGGAAGAGGGTAAACAAAGACTCTATCAGTTACCTTCGATGTTACACACGCTCAATTTCTTTTGATTTCATCACTTTTCTTTTCTGCAAACACTTAGAACTTAAAACATATGTGCTTCATATATGTAAACATGCACATAAAGCAGAATTATCAACAAAACATTAATCATCAAGTGCAACTGAACTTGCTATCAAAAACTCAAAACACACATTCACACAGTGAGGTGTCTTGAGATCAGCAGCCCCTTCGTGGCAAGGCCCCTAAGGAGGCTTTTCATTAGTTGGCGATGTCTGTGTCTTCTTCCCGACTAGCCCTCCTGCTCTTGTGTCTTGGGGTCCTTTGTGTGTGAAGTGTTAGAGGTGATTAATATTTGTTTTTCCTCCTCTGTGGGAGAGGAAGACCTAGCTGATCCACTGTGACCCCTCCTTAATCCCCCACAGGTCGACCCAGTCTCTCTTTCTTTCGTCTTCTTTTTGGTTTCTACCTTGGAGGGCGCCTACCCCATACTGACACTTGAATTGGAAGAAGGGGAATCACTCAAGACTTACACCATTTAACGCCTGTGAGTTCAGAGCTTAGACACGGAGAGAACTTCTACGACAGGCTATGAGATTTTAGTTGCTGCCACCTTGTTCTTTTGACACTTGTAAATACTGTTGTCAAGACAGTTGACACTGAGTCTGAGATCTGGATTTACTGCAAACAAACCAAACTATAACAAGTATTCATCAAACTCTGCATTTCTTGCTCAGTGTGACAGGAAACTTATTGAGTAATTTTCCAAAATAAAAATGCAATGTTAAGGTCAGACACACCGATTAATGTGTTTCCAAGAATAGCAGTTGAAGGAAGTGTCTGCCTTATAGAAAATAGAAGGATATCCTGAATGAATTGGGCTGCGATGGCCAGGTTGAAGGGGTTTTGAGGCTTTGTTGGGGCCAGTGGAGGGGGTGTCTTGAAGGATTGAGTGGCTTGCGGGGTCTATTGAGGACTTGATCCTGTTGACAGATATACTGCTCCCTTTGTGACCACATGGCTATGATGGAAATGGCAGGTGCAGTATGGGTAGCCAATGGAAAAAAGAAAAAAAAACAAAAACCTTTCTAGCGTTGTGTTTCAGTGGTTGTAAAAACACAGCTGTTTTCGGCTTTCTGAAGCGGCTCCGTGCTCAGTCTCCAATTCTCTCCAGCTCCTTGTTGCCTTGTTGGCGTGCTCACTAAACTCGCAAACACAGTCTTATGGTCTTAGCTCTTTATAAGAGCTTTAGTCGGGAAAATGTACAGATCAGTATTAACGATCAACACTGTTGGATGAAAGCTCTTAGCAACTGGCTCAAAAAGCTGCCTCAGGGTAACTGATAGTAATGGGAAACTGCTTGGCTATTTAACACAAATACATATTAACTAAGGATGAGAGGAAAACAGCTCAGTCCCAACAGAGTTAAAACAGAACAGCTATTCTACTGAATGGAGAAGATACGCACATGATAGCGCAGCCAGAAATGGCAAAACAGCAGAAAGAAAACCAATAAATACTTGGATATTTGCATTAATATATAAGACATAATGCTTGCTCTTATTATAGAACAGTAAAGGTAAAAACACTAAACATTTAAGCAAATATGTAGATGTAGAAAAAAGGATATCTAAATTTTGAATATTCACAATTGTAGTATTAAGAGAAAATTTTGGACACAAAAAAATGCAATGGCAAATGCAATTATAATGTTCAACTTTGATATAAGAGCAAAAAATGATTTTTTATCCTCTATTCCAGCAAATGTATTATCCTAATTCTAATGTTCTATTTTGTAGTAAACAAGTAACATTTTCGACCCACATCACAGCTAAACACAATTTCTCAGCATTCTGCACTGTGTAAACCAAAATATGTTACACCTTCACATTTATGTGTGTGAAGAGAAAAAAGGCTAAAAGAGATAGATTGACCTTTGTGTGTGTGTGTTTCTCAACTTTGTTAACTTTGTTAAACTTCCAGTAAAACCCTACAGCAATATAATTCTAACTGATTGACATGAATACAATAAAAAATATTCTTTAAAATGTCTGATCAACTTTGTAGATTATTTCTGAGCTGA
This sequence comes from Leuresthes tenuis, assembly GCF_036924035.1. Classification (NCBI taxonomy): domain Eukaryota; kingdom Metazoa; phylum Chordata; class Actinopteri; order Atheriniformes; family Atherinopsidae; genus Leuresthes; species Leuresthes tenuis. The sequence goes on along the minus strand of NW_027325365.1, from coordinate 7,827,572 downwards.
CAGCAGTGTGCCTGACATGATCCAGTCAGCTTCATGTGGGAGTGTATTCAGTGGGAGAAGCAAAGCTTTTAGCTCTTTATGAAGTTGTTTAATGAGTGGCGCCGAATGTCACAACTCCTCCGCAAATAACTCTTCTCTGCTACAGTCCTCACTCTCCCCAAATTGTCCCCCAATTTTCTCCTTATCAACACTTTCGGACTCTTGAGGCAAACTATTAAATAGTTCAGATGATTTTCACCAGCCATTGCACATTTTATGCTCTGGAAATAACTACATGATGGACAAATAGGATAGTGGGACCAATTTACCTGCTTACTTGATGTTTATCTTTAGGGTATAGGGTAATTTCTTCCACACATAACCATCTCACAGATAGCAAAATAGTGTGTATTTTGCTTTAGAGCAATCCTGAAACCAAGTAATGACAAACTTCACAAACATAGCTACACAAGCACAATTTGTGTTTTACTTCTGTGAGCTCACAAAATAGAAATAAATAACATGTTTCTTTTAATTATAGCAGAACAAATGACACTGGAAAAATCCCTTTCCCTTAATTTCCTCCAAATTTTTAGCAAGGTCATTCAAAAGCACCGCTGCTCATCACGTTTAAAAAAGTTTGTCAGCGTTGTCAAAATATCCTTACAAGCAAAATTAATAAAAACAATGGTAAACAGTAAAAATGCTCATCAGTCAGGTTGACTGTTTTCCTTTAAAATAGTTTTTTAAAATTCCCAAAAAAACTGAATTTAAAACTTGATAAAATAAATGTTTTAAAAACTTTATTCCAGTATAAAAAAAGCATATTGTTTTGTCACAGATATTATAATATAAACCAATATGTGAATGGAATTCTGGAAAATATTTTTAAATGATATTAACAAATAGTCTTCCTATGGCAATCTATGGCAAATGTCTTTGACAAAAAAAAGCTCAAAATCTTCATTGACCAACATTAAAACATCACCTCAACACAATTGTTTTACTAAAGTAAGACTTATTTATTCCCTGCCAGTGCAAAATAAAGAATCAAATCAACTATTTGGCATAACTGTAAATATGTTTGTTGTGTTTTTCCAGCACAAAGCCGTCGTATCTGTTCATCACGCTGTGGTTTAACTGATATATGACACTCTGGTGTGCTGCACCTCACAACAGGGTCGTTTGTGGGGAGATAAGAGAGACTTCCTGGATTAAGGAGGTATAGTTGAGGTACATCTCCAGAGAGCCTGTTTGTTTGTGTAAGACAGCTCCTTCATTACTGAAAAACTGTGGGAGGCTGGGAAGCCAACGTGATTCCGAGATAGTGCGGTAGTGCTGCCAAAATGTACTTAACAATACTGAAAATGCAACCCACTTAACACTGATGCCACTAATATATCATCATGAATTGTTCTTCGGAAAATTTGAGGCATTATTGTAAAATAGACTCAGAAATACTGACTGTAGAATAACTCCACACTCTTTATGTATTTTTAAAAGAATTTTTGCTTTGTGGGTGGCCCAGCAAGACCAGACAAGTGAATGAGTGTCTGCATTAAAACGAATGAGTCACATTTGACGTTAGTGTGACTTTGATAAAGACAAGCTGACCAGCGTGTTCTTATCCAAGCCTGTAGAATTACACTCAGATTCATGTTGGCTTATATATACACACATATGGTTTATTCAGGCACATATTGTTATCTTCTTATTTTTGATCCTTAATGATGATGTTTTCAATATATATTTCGGCATCATTGTGATCAATGATAGGAGCTGCACATGCTCACAGGAGGACATACCCATCAGTCTCTTTGACAGCTGCAAATATTTCTGTAGTTTCAATCTTTTTGTCTTGAATTTTCACGATAAAATTATATTTATCTTTTAAAATACAGGAATTCTAGATACACTTGGAGATACAGGATGTCAGTTTGGTTTGATATCTGAAGCTTTTTATAAGTTTTACAGTGCATTTTTTTCTGTTGGTGTATGAACTGAGTCATCTTAAAAGTTTTCCTTTGGCTGCAGGCTACTGATGAACGCTCTGGCAAAAAGTTGCGTTTGGGGAGCAAAGCTTTCATAAATTGACTCTCCCAATTAGTTTTGGAATGAAAAAATTCCCACAATAACAAATTGCCTTGAAAAGGTTACAGTTATTTATTACTTGTTCACCATCTCTACTGGAAATCACATTTCATATTCAAATTTGAAATAAAAATAAATTCTGGAGAAGATATTTTGCGGTCCAGAGTCATGTATTTTACTCAAAAAATTCTGAAAAATGAATTAAGAAACACATAAAGACCCATGAATATTGACAAGATCTACAGATTGTTCTCAGTATTTACGATAACACTTAGGCTACCACTTTTGCTATATCTGCATATTGCAGTGAAGATATAATAAAACCCTCTCTGAGCACACAGGAATTATAAGAATAAAGTATTCAAGAAGAACTATTCAGAGTTGATGGTGGTTTATCCCTCAATGTTAATGTTTAATCTTTATACCAAAACTATTCTGATTCTAAAACGTACTCCAACAACACTGGGTATTCGTACACAGTGGACAGGTTGCCAGTCTATCACAGTGCCAACACAGGCCAAACAACCACAAACACTCAAACCTACCCCTACGGTCAATTTAAAATCACAAATTAGTGACAACATAGCCCTAGATGATGGCATGAAACACGTGGGGAAGCCAGCCAAGATTTGAACCGGGAACCTTCTTGCTGTGAGGCGACGGTGTTAGTTTTTGTCCTTCTGAGAAGCATTAGATTAAGTTAAAACTAGGGGGCATAGTCTATATCTGATATAATTAGCATGCATGCACAACTGATCTCCTGTCATGGCTGATGCATATATACTTTTATTCAGGAACCTTTCTAAGCAAAACAGACACCCAACTGTTACCCATGATCTTTTCATTAAACTAACTAAGCTCTCATGGTTAGTTGCAAACTAAACGATGACTGAAAGCAACATTAAGCCTAAAGATAATTGGCAGCTTTGTCTATAAAGACACTACAGCTGTAAAGGAAACTAAATTAAGAAACATAATTGCACAGAATGCATTGGTAGCAGTGGAGGAACATTTTTTACAAGTCAGTTTGCCAAAATCTGATTAGCTGCTAAATGAACAAGTACGTATTTGTCATACAGGAGCCTGATAGAAATAATAGCACAAACATGCAGTAGTGCATTCTATGCTGATGTGCTGCTGTGTGAGGCCTCTTGTTACCCCAGTGGCGGTGAAAGGGGAATTAGATGTAGTGTTGTCTGAGTCGCTGTTAATCCTTAGCTGATTAGTGGAATTCTCATCAAGGCTCCTTGAGACAGAGAGTGAGTGAGAGAAAGTGTGTGGAAGGGAGGCAGAAGTAGAAAGAGTGGGGAAAAAAGCAGAGCAGGAGAAACAAGGAGACTGTAGAGTTTGGAAGAACCTCCACCCCCGCCACTCGCCTTCCTAGTTTCCTTTTAGTCAGTCACCCCTGCCGCCAAGGACCACAGGCCTGCATCTCCTGTGGCCAATACAATCTAGGGCCCTCAGGTCACCTGGCTCACCAGACTAATCCTGATTCTGCCATGTAGATTAGCACTTTCCCTCTCACAGCCACTCTAGCCCAAGCCCTAGCAAATCCCGAGGTAAATGTCGGAGCTTCCGGTAAGTGGATGAGCATGGTGTCGTGCAGTGGATTAAGAAGAATAAGATAATATTTACAAGCCAATTGCCAATTGTGATAAGGCAAAGGATAAACAGTAAAAGGTTCGTCTTCAACCTCTTTTGTCTATCTTTCTTGTCAGTGCAAACGGTTAAATCTCACAATCCCTGTGTATAGTCCCTGACACCATTGTGTTAAATTAGTCAGCCTTGAATTAGTCACGTCACTCAACAAGCCTTATTCCTGCTTAAATGATTACAATGGTAAACATTTTCCAGGAATATTCTAACAAAGGCAGTAATGATAAAACAAGCTGACAATGGCTTTTTGTGCTCATCCACAATTTGTTCTTCGAGAGAGAGCACTCTTTTTTGTAATATTGTCATGGGTGTAGGCTAAATCAAAAAGACTCATATCAGGTTGAATTTTTAATGCTTCTACTCATAAAAACCGACAATATATAAACAGACATTAAAGCTATGTTGTCAGAAAGCATAGTCAAAATAAAAATGAGGAATATGTTCTTGTTGTACTTGCTGCATTAGCATGTCTTGTGCAGCATTCCTGCATTCTTTTGTTAAAAATAAAAAAAGAGCTTGTGTTGTTAAAGTTGTTAGGCTGTCATGTAATGAGATTATTTGTCTGATCATGTCACACCGAAGATATAGAAATAAGATAGTGTTTTTCCTTACTGATTGTTGATGTTCTGAGTCACCATCAACATAAAGATATATTTTTTATAAAATAAGAATTTATGAGACAAGCTGCAACCTAACAGTAAGATTTAACAAAACTACCAATATAAACACAACTATGTACAGAAAAATAAAAATAAAGAACAATTAAAAATCTTTCACCACATACTTGAATTCATCAGATATGTTAAAATGTTGATTGATGACCATTTGATTTGGCACAGCTTATTAAAGTCAGTTCTGTATATATATATATATATATATATATATATATATATGTATATATATAGTTTGCTGTCAAGTTGTCCCACTAAATGTTCAAAACACGGGTAACGAAATAAAGGGCCCTCTTTCGGTTTTGAGAGTCTATAACTCTAAAACTTTTATAAAACTGTAACGTTTCACCACAAATACTGAGATAAATTCTTCTAAAATTCTACCAAATTCTATCAAATGTTACTCTTTCTCTCTCTGAGGTGAATTGGTTAAAAAAGAAACTCACTTTCTCTGAAACCGTCTTAAATACCTCGTAAAATCCCACCTTCACAAGAATGACTATGATTCTAATCTGTCCATGTCTGCACCTCTCATATCATCAACAGAGATGATGGACTAGTTTTCTCTCTACTGTAGATGGCACTGTTAACCTTGACTTGCACTTGGCTGGGACCTGAGTGCTGAGAATTTCAAGAGGATAAGCAGTCTGTGTCTGCTCCTCATTACCGTTCTGAGCCCTGGGGAGGAATTAATTAAAGTGGGGACTGATAATAATAATGATGATAACAAAGATTATCTTTGTCATCACAGTTATGCTAACAGCAATAGTGGAGTTTTGAGGGCAACCAGGGGCCGAAATAGATACCCTCCAGCTTTTATCTTTAAACTGTAGGTACAGGGCCGTTTCTTTTTTTCCCCTCTTGTGTTTTTCAGAGATCTGCAGCATTAGTGATGGTGGTGGGTGGGGGAGTTTAGGACAGGGAGGTTCAGGGTTAGGACCAGAGTGAAAGGCAAGTGTGTTATTGTAACAGAGCTTACGAGGGAGTCAAGAGGAGGGCAGTGTGTCGATCGCACGCTAGGCAGCATGATTCACAGAAGAGGCCTGAACACGAACCCTCAGAATCCCCCCTCACTTCCCCTCCCCTGCTTCTGAAATCCCCACCGTCAGCTTGCATTTAAGAACTAATACCAATGTGATAGCGAATCACCTCACGTCACCTCTCATGTGGGTGAATTCCAGCCATCTGAGGTTAATTGGCATGCTAACCTGTTGTCAATGGAAATAAAGATAAAAATTACCTAGATTTATGAAGCTGTTTTGTACATTAATGTGGGCGAAATATCATGTTGATATTAGTTGATATAAAGGCTTTAAAAACCTGCATTTATAATATTGTAGTGACATCAAGCATATTTGAAGTAATATATGCTATAAGGGAATGACAAAGATAGTTTGTTTGTTCTACATCAAGGTTTTCCATTTATGAAAAGCGACATTGATTATGTCAATGCATGCGTGCAATATTATCTAATTACATTAGAAAAGACTTGCAGCAGCCACCTTACCTATGTTATGGTGTCTGAACTGATGAACCCCAGTTGAATCATAAGGACCGAGGCCTGTCTCGTGACCGATGCTCGAACCTCTTTTTATGTTGACTGTAAAAGGGGGCCGACTGACCTCATGGGCTGCTGGGATATTACTTTACATCTTCATCAGGCCGCTTCCTCGGTGTCAGCTCGAGACTGATTCTTTACTCTTTACCACGTCACTACATCTCTTCCTGTGTACTCTGAGTCAAAAGGTTGGTCACAGAGCTCTAATGAAAGACAGTTGTCGAGTAAGAACAAGACAGACAAAAAACACAGAGGAGTTCAAATGTACATAAGATTTTCAGTTTTTTATGTCAAAAATTGGCATCTACTGACAGTTAAGGGAAGGAAGAACTGAATGGCAGTGGTCTCTGCGGCTCTTCAATAGTTAATTCAATCAAAAGTTAATTCAAGCCAGCAAATTTGCCCAGGATATGAATTCCTGATAAGCGTAAACGATAAATGTTCTTTGTCCTCTTCACTTCTTCTCAATCCAATTTGAGTTCAACGCCCAGAAAATCAGATGACTGTATGCTCTGGACCAAGATAAAGTTAGCTTAGCTGCTCATTAGCTATTTCCTTGAGCCCTCTTGTAATATTGTCTTACCAAAGTTAGCTTTGGTCTGAATTACTAATCAAGAGCATACATCCGGTGTTTGATGAAAATTTTACCTATTCCCAAAGCATTTCCTCTCCCGGCAAAAATTCATTAGTTTCAGCCAGAGAGGGAAAACGTGGGAGTTGCGCACATATCGAGTTGAAGTACTTTGTCTCACTTTTTCATCTCATGCTCATTCCTACAATCGGATAAACATCCTCTGTTCTTTTTTCATTGAAGTTTTCCATCCTCTTCGTCATCCCCTCCTTTCAGCATATGTTTTCTGTTTCTGCACAAGAAAACATCACTGAAACTCAGGGTGTTGGTCTCTCTTATAAAAAGAAAAAAGAAGGAAAAACTCAGTGAGCTGCATGTTTGGTGGACACCCTCTCTGTTATGACTGGAACTGGACCCCCATGTGGGAATAAGGTGGGCGGAACATTATACATACAGGCAGACAACACTGCAAATAAATTCTTCATGACAAATTGAACTTAGTTCAATTTCAAACTTCTAAAAATTAATTTTCCAATATAGCTGACAGTGTGGGGATGAGAAACAAGGACAAACAAAGAGAGGTGGATGTGCCCTAATCTTAAACTGGATTTATCATGGAATGACACACACTCAGCAGTGTCAGTATGTGGTACAGTTGTGTTCCAAAGCTTGAAAGCTATTACTTGAACTTATTTCTACAAGTTGATACTTTTAATTTGTATGTAGCCATGAACATCCAATGTTCTGTTCATTCTACTTTCGAATGGAGAGATTTTAGCATTAGTTGACTCGTGTATCAAGTTATGGTAATCAGGAATTATAAATTATCCCAAAACCTCGTGGCAGTGGATGACCCAAATCTACTAAGTGTAATGTACCCCTCTGGAGTAATGTGGGAGGGCTCACAGAGAAATGGTAAACAAAGTTGGTTAACCCTGCCAGATCAGTGGAACTTGTTATCTTTGACTGTGGTTATACCTGCTCACAAAAATATAAAGCACAATCAAATTACTACACAAAAATGCTAATGTAGAGGTTGCTGACAGAACTTTAGATCCCTGTTTGTGATAATAAGTCTGAAGAACAAAAAGTAAAAGGCAAATCAAACAAAATAATTCATGTAGTGCTTTCCCGGAAAAAAACAACTTTAACTCCAGTAACATTTCTGGTATCAAAAAGCAGTTTGAAAACCCAACTTTTCTGCTTTAGTGATTTAGTAAAATATCCCAAAGAAGAAACATTTTTTGCACTTTTATTTCTTAAAAGAAATTCTATAAATCATCTGTGCAGTACTAAAAGATTAATTGAGCTATATATTTTTTTGCAGTGGAGTAACCAGAGAATAGTCTGGTATGTACATAGCAATTACATCCCAGGGCCCTGAGCGGAGTACATAGCCGAAACACACTCAGAGGGGTCACAGCCCAGGGGATCGAGGTTTGCCCATTAAAACATCATCAGACAATGCAGTTTATTTAAGGAGACATATGAGTCTCCATCGCTACTGTTTACCCTCCCTCCACTTGAGAGCAAAGATAATACTGTTTGAAAATCAAAGAGAAAATGGTAACTGTAATATTCAGTGAGAGACGGCACCACAGGTCAAAAACTGCATGTGCAGATGTAACACATCTGTTTATTTGTAGTGGGGCCTGAGTGAAGATGAACGGTAAATTTGATTCACTTGCAACTGGGGTTTTAATCTCCTTTGGAATTGCTTTAGGTTTGTCTTGAAAACTGTTTTGATGATTAGTGTCCATCTGTCCTAGTTTTAGACATCGAATGGATTGATTTCCACTTAAAAAAAACTAAAAAAACACAACAGCTTAGAAATAAAAGAAAGAAAGCCAATGCATCTTATTCTCTCACCCTAAAACAAATAAATCATTCAACGCAAATAACCCCATGGTGTCCTGGTGGAGGAATACCCCCTCCTGTCGGGGTCCCAGGAGGGTTTGTCACCCTGCTGCATGCTCATCCTATCTGGAATATTTAGCTCAGATAGCAGATTAGCTCCCTCTAATTGTCCTGTCAGTAAATCAGTAGCCTTGGTTCCTCCCTCAAGTCACTGCTTCATGTCACCTGTTTTATAACATGCTGCCTGATGAGTGCAGATAATGTCTTTGTTCATGAGGGATACCGGCTGTTTTCACTGCTGATTCGTGTGTGGTAATGAAAAGCGAGTATTTTTCTGGGCCAAACTGCACCATAAAGTGAGCGAGAGCTGGAACCCTGAGGAGACGAAATGCATCCTGACTGCATCGATTAAATGAGCTATAAATAAGCTCTTTATACGTTGACATGGTCATTCATTGCCAATGACAGTACATTAAAAGCACACAAAGGCCTCAGTGTGAGTTGAGTGAAATTAATTTTCAACATCAGTGTGTTTGTTGAGAGTAAGATGGATGTGAACACTGGCAGACAAATATTAAAAGGCTGGCGTCAAATAAGTGTTAATTGTTTTTGCCTATTTTTGTCTTTCTCTGTGCAAAACACAGCCATGCTTCCAGCTTATCTAGACCTAACCTCTCTGTGCTTCCCCTCCCCCACTCTACATCAATCAGGTGTGTTAGAGTCATTCTGGTAATTTGTTAACCTTTATCCAGTGATCTGTGCTGACCTCCGAATCACCCTTAGTCTGACATTGTGGCTGCGAACACAGAGCCGGGTTTGTTTAGTGAAACAGACAAGAATGAGATATATCTCTGTATAATATATTTGCTGACTAACTCATAAATGTAATTAGAAATGAGAAAGAGCATAATTCAGTCTATTTCTTTGGTGATGTATTGCAAGATACCGTGATCACAAATGCATATTTTAGTTAAATAAATGAAGATTAATCCAGACTTGCAACACAAAATTTACTTTTTATCTTGTCAGCAAATAGAACTGCAGTGGGAGCACAATGTGGCATTAATAATAAAAAAGTAAAAAGTGGTATTACCTTTTTTCAATTACAAAGTGCAGGCAAAAAAAATGCAGTTAATTTCTCATTGAGATTATCATTCAAGGCACAGCGCCAACTCACTACTAACTCTGAGAGCAAATGCTCTATGCTGATGCATATTCATATGTTTAACATACAGACATGCATTCTTAATGATGAAGGAAAGGATAGAATACAATATAGCTCATTAATCTATTTTACCATGCTAGTCAGTCCCCTGCAGAAGAGCGCTGCTGTGCGCCGCCAAATAGAGCAAATTCGGTTTTACCAACAAAGAACTCCAACGTGAGAGGAAGGCAGAAAGAAATAACATGTAATGGTTTGGAGCTCATCTACTCTTGCTGTGGTATAAATTCAGCATTAGAGGTGTTTTTTCTTCACTTCTTTCACAAGCTGTCAGCATCCATTTTCATGTTTTCCCTGTAAAGTTATAAAGACTACAACTTGTTATTTTACATTGCTTATTATTATTATGAGAAATTTAGTTGTAAAACTGCAGGATTTGATGTGAAATAATGTTTAATGTTTGAATAGAACTGCAGGGAATTGTGTGAAATAGAAGCATTATTTTGAGATATTTAGTAGAAATATCAAATGGGGTGAAAATAGATTAGAGAGACTATGTATGATATTTTCTGAAAAAGGCACTGAGTGCATGAAACTATTTTTGAAAAAGCTACAATTGGTAGAACTATCCTTCCAGTGAAACAATACTCTCTAATTCAGGCAAAAATATTAGAAAAGAAAAAGCAGCTCTTCATTTAAAATATAAATAGCCCTAATATTCATGGTGTCATGTTTGTAAAAAAACACAGTTTTTTGCAATCAGTGGATCATAAATTTAACACTAGGCTTTGTTTACTTGTCTCTCTGGCTTCATTAAAGCTACAGAGCAGTTTCCACAGATTTACTTAATCCTCACTCTAAGGTGGCAGGTGCCAAAATTAGTCACAACTATAAGCTTGTGAATATCAACTGACAGATCAGAAAAGGCTGAGAGTAGATCCTCCTCACATATTGTCTTTTCAGAAACAATAATATAAAATCAGAGTCGTGGCTAGTTCATTTTACAACCCTCTATAGGTGTAACATTTTCTTATCTCATTACATTCTCTGTCACTTCTCTTTTTAAGATTTAACATGAACCAGTTTTTGGTCTTAGGGGTTTGAAAACCAGACGTCATGTCCAGCCAGAGTGGGCAAACGTCAGTAATGGTCGTGGACCTTGTTTATAAATTATTAATGATTTTCTTCCCCCCTGTCATTTTGGACAGGCTGTGAAACAAGCCGATGCCTCTCCTGTTTGCGTGGCAGCGTGCTCCTCAAACAGATTGCAATTTATTCCTCTGCAGTTTGTCCGTCAAGGCTGAGTCTGACAACATAATCCCGAGCTAATCCGCCATGTTCAGTTTTTCATGTTGGCTCTCATGCAAAGTGCTCTGCCAAATCCTGCTACCTGTCAGCCTGGCCTTGCGCTGTGCAGCCCAGACGAGTTGCCAGCCCTGCCGCAGTGGCTCCCGTGAGGGGTGGGGGGAGCATTGTGCCCGGATAGACTTAACCCCTGCCTCCCTCCCTGTAATCCACTGTAAACAGCCAGAGCCTTAGAAGGGCTAACTGCACTAATCAAGCCCCAAGCTTGCCCAGTCACTATCATACACAGTGCCCTAAGAACTAGAGATTTGAGGAGCTATACTGCAGTGTGTGGTCATTGTATGAGTGTGCATGTGGAGCAGAGGGGCCCAGCATAGTCCTCAGGGAGGGAAAACGGTGCCAACGTAAGGCAGAGATGGGTGTCTCTTCAGTGGCCAAATAGGGGAGATTTCCAGTGACTTGAAATATACAAAAATAAGTAAAACCATACCACTATTGATATATCAAATTAAAGTTAAAATGAGAGGTGAAAACAACTAGTTCTGCTGTCAATTATGGTTTTAGGATGTATAGAAAGAATGCTCATGTAATTTCCAGCAAAGCATCAAAGGCCAGGTAAAACTCTAACACTCAAAACACGAACTCTGTATTTAAAGAGAATTGGAAAATTAAATCTGAAAATGTATGACCAGCAATCAATATTAATAATCAAGCCTTTGGATAGCCACAATCAATTTGCCATCACACTCTCTGCCAGTCTCTTACATAAAATCCTCAGAAAGAACATGAAAGGTTTGATAGCAGGCACAAAGATGCAAACAAAGGCAATTTCATCTATAAGCAATAACAAGACATTTGTGGAAAGTATGACAGTATCAGCAATAATACCTGTCCCTATTTTTTTTCTGTCCCTGGGTTTTTAGAAGAAAAGAGTCAGAAGCCAATTTTGTCAATGTTGTCAAGCATTATCAATAGATCTCTAAACACTTGTTTTGTATATTAAGTTTATGTGAAAAAAGAATGAAAGATGCAAAAGAGAGTTTGAAATCCAGAACCATTTTAATATACAAATCTTAATTGGGGATATATCACCAATCTCAAGCAAGTGAAATGTCAGCAAGTTGATTGTTTAAGCGTCATAAAATGGTAGAAAGCTATGTCAGTTAGATTGTTCGTATTGTAAGATGTACAAAAATGTACAAAAAAACACAGAGATACAGTTCTCTAAAAAACTGGGGCATCAACATCAAGGGGCCAACAGGCGCACTTGAAACACAAGACTCCATGTAGACATACTGACTCTTGTTCTGCCTCATGCTGCTGTTGCTACGTGCACTTTCCATCTCTCTGGCCTGTGGGAATGCTCCGGGTAAATATGTTTGCCACTTTAAAGCCCCAGATAAAAGTGGCCTTCAAGGGTGGAGCTTAGGAGAGTGTTGAGATGGCGGTGAGATGGTTGGTGGACCTGCAGGGAAAATGCGAACATGACATGTAGCTGATAAGAGTCCTCTAGCAGGTTAACACCAGAGCTTGTAACTAGGATTGCCCCAAGAAGCCCTCTTAGGAAGGCCTGGCATCTGCACGATAGCAAAAGTCCTGACGTGCACACAACTGTCACACACTGCAGTTCTGGATGGTGGTTTGAAGACAACCAGGGGTAAAAAGACCAGATGTTGCACTGGTCCTTGACAAAGCAGAGAATTAACTTATTTGATACCTATTCTAGGACCACAATACAACAAACACCTGGATTTCAATTCATTTTCTGGTAGAAATGTATAGAATTTCATTTAAATGAGTAAGATAAGATTTTTCTTCATGGTTACCTGGATTAAATTTCAGGGAAATACATGGCCTCATAAATCCTGTAAGATTTCCTGAAAGAAAATCCAACCATGAAGTCACAAAAGTGTTTGTTGTGTTTTGAACAACACCCCCTCCTACAACTGCCCCTTTTACAAAGTTATGAGGATTTTGTGGCTTCTTAAAGGAAACACTTCAGAATAACGTATGCTCTGATGAATTAACATTCATATGGTTTGAATTTCCCCCCTGCCTCTTCCAGGGGTGGTACTTTGCATGACAGCGTTATGAGCTGTAATTATGGGTATGTACAACCGACCTTTCAATTTGAGGACTTACGTACAATCAACAAGAATGCAATGAAAAAAAGCACACAAGTTACAATATACAGCTGCGGATGAGGACTTTTGCTTCTTGATTTCCGTGCTGAGGTAGTCTGTATTTTTCTGTAACAGGGTATATAACCAGTAACAGGGATAAAACCACACACATACGTCAAATATTCCTAAATTATATCACAAAACACTCTTTTACATTAGCTGACAGAAGAAAAGAGTCAAATTACTATATAAGGCTTCTATTCGTTGTTATTGCTGAACATAATGAATTTAAAAGTTATAGTGCAGTGTTGTTCCACATCTTATATCCTGCCCCCAATACACCCCAAAGCAAATGTCACAAGAACGGAAAGGACAAGAAAAAAGCAATAAAAAGTGAGTGATGGCCATTGATATTTGAGCTTGATGAAATCCTGTATCAGGAGACTTTGCTTGGCTTTACATAAACAAGGTAATAAATAGATCGATCACACATAGAAAAGGAGATTCATGTCATATTAAGTGACACGATGTTGAACATGGGCCCAGCCATGTCTCATTACTCTGAGCATGCTTTCCAGAGGAAGATTGTGTGTGTGGGTGTGTTTGTAAGAACGGTTTTCATTTGGCATATCACACGCAGTATAGAGAGACCAGCTGCTGCAGACATCACTTCGTAGGCTGAAAGTCACATCTTATATGTTCAGTAATACAGATGGAGTCCAACAGTGTTTACAGGCTTCTGGCTCTGATTATAATGCCATGTAACTGACACAACTGATGATGTTATTACGTCAAGAATGTTGATAATAATAATGATGATAACAACAGAAATCCATCTGAAATGTTCAGGGATGAGGTTATTCTTATCACAACACAAGTACTGAGTTACAGTAATGCTGGTGTGCCAGCTGTACACAAGAGAGTCAACAATATTTGGAAGAAATAAGATTGGCCATGGACGCTTAAGAGAAAGTGATCATACAGCTACTTAAAACCTAATTTTATGTATGTATGGCATTAGTAATAGTATTTTAGACATGTTAAGAAACCAAGCCAGATGCTGTAGGGACAAATACCTTGAAGTCAGTTGGAGACAGTGGTATTTGTCAGCAAACAGCCTTACGTTAAATCAAAATCCCAGACACCTCGATGGCCCCACGCTTCATAATTCTGTCAGCAATTCTTTATTTAGGAAGGCAGTTTGTATGTCTCTGCATTTATAAATATGTTTTACTATGTTATTCTTAAGTTCTTATAGAATGCTCACAGAAAACCAGTGAGCCAGCCATCCATGCTCCATCCAGCTGGAGTCTATCCCAGCTGATATTAGGTGAGAGGTGGGGTACACCCTTGACAAGTTGCCAGCCCATCACAGAGCTTACAAACAGAGACCATGCATTCTCACACCTAAGGCCAATTTAGAATCAGCAGTTTACCTAACACACATATATTTGGACTGTGGGAAAAAGCCAGAGCATGCAGAGAAAAGGCACCAGTTGACCATCAACATCAACCATGACAGTGAAGTTCCTTAAAACATACTTAATTCACACGTTTTGCAATTTTATGGATATGATCAGAAGCAGTAGTTCTACAATGCTTAATTTATTTTTCATTTGACCCATTTAACCATTTTTTCACACCTTTAGTTGGCAGTGGATTATTTATACCCTGTCAACAAGGTTTCACTTGTTGAAGAGACTCTGGTACTCTGCTTCCATTATGCCTGCGAACCATGTAACAAAAATCCAAATGCAGTCTGGCAAGTTCAGCTTGTGACCTCTATGGTCTTATTGGACCTCCAGCAATATATTGAGGTGCTGGGGATTTCCCATATGTCTGAAAGGATGAGTCCTGCTGCTTTAGATAGCAATTTGATTTACAGTCAAGAGAGGAGAGTCTGGTGTTACTGGCAGGATTCTGCCATAAGCCACCAATGGAAGTGGTCAGAGGCGTGTAAGATAGAGTTTACAGTTCTGAGAAGGGCTTTGGGGTGTAAAAGGTTGTGCACGCAGGTGACATTTTCAGCCCAGTCTCATTTAGTCCTGGTTTGCTGGCCTCTTGTGAATGGCAATGGCAATCCAAGCATCTGAGTGAGCATTAGCAGTTCATCAATTACAGGCCCTCCTGCCTCATAAATCAAAATCTCCAATGACCAAAGAGGTGCTGCATAGCTGTCTTGCAGAAGATCCTTATCAATGTAGACGTGCATGAGATTAACTTGATACTCGCAGAGACAGGGCTAAGGACGTTTAATTTTGGGTGAAGCTTGATACAACCCCTATCGCACAGCACCCTGCTGGTGTCAATTTTTTTTTTCCATTCCGTCACGTTCAAAGTATTTTATTAACAACTAATTATATTACATAATTAGCAAAGTTTTTAAATGAATGTGGTAATGACAAGTTTTTAGACAAGTAAAAAATTAAAGTGACCATATGGCACAATTGTTGGAGGCCATTCGCATCCACTTTTAGACCCCTGGTGACTTCACACTAACAGCTGCTGTAAAACACGAATTCATCAGATAATCCCTCCAAAGCCCAGTGGTCAAGCCAAGGCATTCTGAGTCTCGAGCGCTCTTATAAATGAAATACCACCTGCACCAGCAATTTCAAATGTGCAATGGGGTAAAGTTATATTTAGGTAAGAACATGAAGAACCTTGATCCCTAAACAAAATAAAAGCTTGGCAGCTAATCTCCTCAACAGAAGTCAATATTGTTGAAGTCTGATGATGTACATCAAGGGGGCTATGAGGACTATGGATAAGACAAGCAACTGTCAGTTGTATTTTTCAAAGACTAGACAATGGGCAATATCAGTAGGATCAGTTCTTCTCCCTGCAGTGACGTGATTTAGACGGATTCCCAATCGTACTGTCATGGTACTTGTCAGTTTGCTGTGATGGAAATGACATTATTTAGCAATTTCAGAAACACTGCAAATCCAGATTTAGACCGCAATGCTTACGTTTTGTGTTGTTATTGTAGTTGATAAGATTCTCATTGGATTTATGGTACAAAGGGTACGCCCTTTATTGACTAAACCTTGTAACAAATTTTCAGGCATGGTGCAGGCGTGGTTTTGTGCGCATTTAACGCAACTGTGGCCTTGAGAACAATGCATTTGACTCACATGAGATGTCCCTCTGTGGAATATTATAATGCACTAGTATTGTGAGGTGCATGTTACATATAAGTCTCCGAGACACACACTACATCATCTCAGTTGTATTCCAGAGATTACAGTCAAGTACAGTCAACCCACTTAGCACTTCATCTTCCTCTGCCTATGCACAGCTCTCTGCCTCCGTGCTGCATGCATGCGTGCGCTCAGAGTGTGAGAATAAGAGTATCTGTGTTATTCACACTATACCACCTCCTCCTTCGTGAAGAGTAACAGGGAGGAGGAGAACTGTAAGCACACCCTCCCTTGGGCTCTGCATTTCCTCAGAAAGTGACCTCTGCCAGACTTTGACCAGATTCCTCTTTACTTTAAACAAGACTCCCATTACAGCCCTTGTGAGTACAGTAACAGGTTTCCATAGTTTGCCTTGAGCAATTGCATGGTAAATGTGTGTTTGCGCATGACTCTTTGTATATGTGTGTAGGGGAGAAGAGCGAGAGTATGTCCGTACGTGCCCCTGTGTATAAATCACTTGACCTAGACTTACTGTTGACCATGGATTTATGCCAGTGTGAGAGGCTCCAAATGACAATGTATCTACCTTAGCCATAATAGATGATACACAGACGGCGCTGTCATCTAGCAAATATGCTCTCTGAATGGAACTCAAGTGGGTCAGCATTCGGCAGAGGGGCAACAGGAGACTGCAGGGGGAGAGATGGATGGTGCCCAGCCCAGGGTGGAGCCATCAGCCACAGACTCTCCCCCTGCAGGTCTTTGGAAACACTGAGTATTACTTGAATTAGATCAGCTATAGCAAAACAGTAGGTTAGACGGACAGGCAGACTGATGCCTACTGTGCACTAATCTTAGGGGGAGCTTTGTAAAAATAAGGAAAAGGGAAATTCAATGCTTCAAGTTATTATTTATGAAAATGATGAATGTGTTCACATGTAGATGGCACCAAAGGATGCCTGCAAGGAGCCAGTGAGGAAACTACAATTTAATGCAGCATTTAACATTAACCCTCAACCATCCATTTGGCTGGAAAGCAACCACTTATATCATCTGTTGTTACTTTGATAATGTGTAGAATAATAACATTTGCACTGTTTGACATTTATCAAGAGAAATGAAAGCAGTTTTATGAGAGGTCAAATTGAAGCCACATGCTGCTAGAGCTTGATACACTGCACGGGTTCCAACTGGTTTGAGGAGACAAATCTATGATTCTGCCAGACTATCACAAAGCATAACTTCTTCCAGACAAACTGGAGCTATCAGTGGGGGAGAGAGCTGAGAACCTGCCACAAACCACTGTGATGAAGTGTCCTATCGCTAAGTTGTCTCCCAAAATCTAGGGCCTCTATTCCACTTATAGACAACCACAAAACACAGGAAAGGCATCTTATCTGTACAGTGTGAGTGTCTCTATGTGTGTTGGTGATGTGTGTGTATTTTTAACATTATTGCAAGTTGGTATCTTTACACTGGGCTCTTGTTGCTAGTTTAATAATGACAAAGTCTTACATGATTTGATATGAACACATCCATCTGGCGTTACTTTGATTTGTGAAATATTTAATCAGACTTCACTGATTCTGTTTTACTTTGAGCAAACAATTTGTTTTTTTTTGTCACAGTCTAATACAATCATTTTTTGTGTTGTGGTCACATCTGACTGAATTTGTCATACAACATGGACCAACAAAGAAACCTAAGTACAAACTAAACTAAACTAAAAGTAATGATCTATTTTTATGGCATCTTTTAGCAACGCCGGCTTGTGACGTCGTCGTTGTTAATGTAACTGTCATTATCAACCTCTTCGCTCACAATTCAGCACATCTGGATGATTATTCAGGAGATATTTTCAATATACTGTGTAAACCTATACAATTTTAAAAGTGCCCTCAACATGTGAAAAAAACTTGACTTGTGATTATTGTAAAAAAAAAATGATAGTGAAAGTTGGCCCTACTATTTGGAACTGTTGCAGATAGAGTTCCCCTTTTCTTTTAGGGATCAAGGATAATTCTATATAGTAGAATTTTTTTCTGTATCTTGCATACTTTATATAGTATATTTTGTATCCTAATGTGTGCTGATCATTTATATTTTTGGATAAGCTGCTGGAGACTTGAATTTCCCTGAAGGAGTCATTCCAAGGGATAAATAAAGTTGAGTCTAAGTCTCTCTACGTCTATGTATAGCACACAGAAATGGCAATGAGATGCTGATCACAGGAAACTACTTATAAGAAAAACAAGAAAGTGTTACACACTCTGGCTTCCTATGTGTCCAAACTTATTGAGCAATATTTTGGTCTTTGGTGCTTCTTCAAGATCAGTACCAGGATTAAGTAGTAGTGATCATCTGTCCATCCAAATGACAGCGAACACCCTGTCTATAGGGCTAGATGCCCATGTAGGAGCCAAATGAAGGAACTGGGATTGGGACATATTTATTTTTTACCCCAGGAAAGAGTGACCATAACCCACTTGTTACCAGCAGTTTCCTTCCATACTTTGATCCGTGAAACAGAACTAATGAGAAAATGACCAGAGTCTCTTTGTGGGTCATATAACAGCTTCATCGCTGTGGTAAAATTATGGAGAGGCAAGTTGAAGATTGGAGATGTTTACCTCTAACTTTACCTACATATACCATCTTTGTGGCCCCAACCACAATCTTTTCCTAGACATAACCGAGTAGTTTTGAGAATGAAAACAAACAAGAAGGAAAATAAAATTGCAATGCAAGTGGAACTGTAATGGATATTTTTGTCTTATGACCATCCTTTGTCCTTAAAAACCATCGCCTCCTGTGCATTTATACTGGGACAAGTACATATTAACTACCAATTAGCTAGCCAAGTCAAGCTGTAACCAGAACTCGACTCAACTGTGCATGTAACCATACTGCACCAGTTGGATCAGAAACTTCTGGTTTATTTTAACTGTGAAAATGTGTTGCAAGTACTAGTTACACTTTCTGAAACAAAATCCCCAGCTCAACACAGGACCTTTCACAAAAGAATTATAAAAATGCTTTATTGCGAGCGATCTAACCAGACTTTCAAATTTTTGGAGAAGGGTGGTTGTACAGATTTAAGTCATGCTGGCCATTTAAAATCTTTCATTTGTAAGAGCTACTTGCCCCACCTATAGTTCCATTCTTTTGCAGTTTATTTTGGTCTTCTTTTGTCATCATGCCAGATGTGACCTGTTTGTTTGAAAGTGGAAATTTAGATACACCAAAGATTAACTACATATGACAAAGCTTAAAAGACACAATGTCAAACAATGCTATCTCTAGGCCCATTTGGAGCCAATGTGCATGCTGTATCAGTTCCAACTTCTTTTAATCAGTTTACGGAGGCATCAGGCCCAACAATGTGTGAAATGAACACACGCTCACGTTAAAGATCTCTAATCACTCTGTCACAATCTATTGCCTGCAAAGCAGGCGAAAATCTCACTACCTTACACGCACACACGTACATCCGTACACATGCTCACACACGCTCTATAATCCTCTCATCCACCCTCGTCTTTGACACTCCCTCTTTTGCTGCTGGCGACATCGCTTGTGAAGCACGGACGCTCGTAAATTCCCTGCCTTGATTTTGTTAACCTTTACTGCGACCCGGCACTTCTCTGCTTGGCGTTCTAGCACCCACTCAGTCACAGATGAGTTCCTGCTGGCCTCCACAGAGACGAACCTTGGCGCTTCTGCAGCTCATCGCTCACACTTCTGGCTCAGCAGAACACGTTGGCTCTGCAGTGCCAACACACCCCGCAATTACAGGGTACTTTCAGCCGTAATGATAGATGTTTAAATTAAATACATTTATGTCTGTCATCTTTGCCCTGCAAAACACTTTCACAAAGGCTCTCTGAAGAGTGCGGGGGAGAAGCAGCTCTTTGGAAAACCCTAGATTCAGGATTCAGTCTCAAAACTAAAAGCTAAAAATTTTAACTTTTGTGCTCTTAATACTTTTGAAAATACATAATACGTCTTTTTGATATATTAAAGTGCAGTATAGCATGTGTAAAAGTAATGGTTATGTATATAAGAATTAATTTACTGTGAGAAAGCAATGGACCACTCCTTTTTCATATATCAGAACAGTGCAGGGGGCAATATAGTCACATTCAGTAAGATGCTACTTTTGAATGTACAAAACATGCATTGAATACTTTATCAAACACTGAGAAAGCAGTTGTTGTTTTCTTTTTATAATGTCACTATTTCCTGTTGATGACGTGATAAAAAATCTCACACAATCAAGCAACATGAATATTTTGTTGGATGCAGTCACTTTTCAGATACTTTAACTAATTCTTTCTGTGTTAATTTGTGCATATAAAGCTTGTATATAACCATGTCTCACTCAAATTTATCTCTGGCATGGTCATTAGGCTGAGGGAGAATGTGTCTGTATGTGTAATATACACATCTCTCTGGTTGTTTAGATGTTCTGTCTCCTGAGGTCAGCCAGAGGGCAATTTGTTTAGAGTGGTATGTTGTCTGGTGTCATTTGTTGTCTGTCTCTAGAGAGCAATGCAGTCTGTACTGTGTAGTGTATACGTAAGAAATCACATCGAAATTATTTGCGATGTGAATATTTGAAGATATTCAATCTCATGATTATGACTTATGTGTATTTTTCCATAAACTATATAATCAAAGGTGTCGCATAATGCACATAAAATGCTTTAGTTATTAAAAGAAGATTTGATTTTGAATGAGATTAGATATTATGTCTTCCTCTGGAGCTCAGAGACACATGAGACAAATTTGGACAGGTTTGTGTGTGTGTGTGTGTACCTGACAGAGAACAGATGAAGTTAATAATCATAGTCTGACAGCAGTGCCATCATTTCCTGGCAGAGTAGCTGTGGTGAATATTTTTTTCCCCATCAAAACTCTTTCAGACCAAATGCTGAAGTGATGGATCCCACTGTGACTTTATGACACATATTCAATCACTTGTGTGGGTACCATTCCAACAAAAATTGTAACCGTACTTCGTAACATTACAGACAGATCAAGACTCAAAGCAAATAACTGTGTGGCTTGGCCTCATTTAAATTCACAAAGTTACAGAAATATTTTTGTTTCACCTAATTTCCACTGTGCAGTTTTCTTTTTTTTTTTTTAATTCTTCCTTGTTTGTCTGATTATTTATGAGCAGATCATTTGCTTCTTCTGCTTCTTTTTCTTTTTAAGTTCAACTTTTCCTTTTTAGACGAGAAAATAAAAAAGGAAAGAAAAACTTCACAGTTTGTGGATATTTTCAACAAGTTACAACACAGCAGGTCCCAAGTAGAGGATGTGCATTCGTCTTCCAAAAAGACTGAAAGCCATATATTATTAATAAATACTAACATCACAAACAAATCATACCAATCTACTTGTTCAATTTGCTAATTGTGCTGTTATATCCAGTACTTTTTTTTTTTTAAGTTCAGAGGTATGAGCATTGAGATTTATTTACTTTGCCTAAAGTAAGTCTATGCATTGTGCAGGAAGTCCCAGTTCTAATAATATCTATAAGTGAGAGTAATGCCATTTGTGCATTAATAGCTGGGTCTCAGTTTGTTGTTGGATCATGTGAAAATGTGGCTTATTTTAATGCTGGGTCATCTATGTATTTATTGAAAGAACAAACATCATCATTCATCTTTTCCCATATGTTGAATAAATAAACAGAATATGGAAATAATTAGAAAGGATTGCTGCCAAATGTACACTTGAGTATTTATAGTGAATAAATCAAGTAGTATGATCACCCAATAAGCTGCTTTGGACTTTCTTCATATTCACTGTATATGCTAGGAATGACTTCTTTTTATTGCTATACAATCAAATCCACACTTGCATTATTTTCCCCTGCACATCAGGTTCATTCAGCGCAGGTACAGCTGGTACTGTTGCCACAAAAAACACAAATTTGTTTGTCCTTGACTTCACGCATGCTCTGTTTTAATTGAGCAATGACGATTTTAAAACAAAGACCAGACTGAGTCTATATATGAGTCTGCTCTCTTTGAGCCAGAGGATTTACTTTTGGTTTGTCAACCCCTCAGCGCCATGGAGACAGGGTCATGACCACCCTGCATCAACACAACAGTCCTTACAGAGCAAAGTTTTGGTCAGCTCAGCATGAGGGGACCTCTTTTTACCTTCTTATGGTATTTTCTTTTACAAGGTTCCCATAGAGGTGTTGCATGGGGTCACAGCCCCCTGCCATGTTGGCCCTTGTGCCTGTTTGTTCCAGCGCTAATCCACCAGCGCTTGCTTCCCACTGAGCAACAAGTCTACGACTTAGTGACTTGGCTGTTTGTAGGGAGGGTTTCAGTCATTGCCACAGTAATTGGTTCATCCCATTCCCTATCACTCACCTCTCTGAGGCCTTTGATTGGCCAGGCTTTCCAATGAGGAGAGGAGGAGACAGAACAAGGGATTATGGGATGAGAAATGACCCAGGAGAAAATGGCTGATAGAAAATCCTGCTGAATTTTTCCTGAAAAATAAACTTTTTCTATTTTGTCCCCTGCTCAATATCTTTCTTCTTCTTTTTTTAACAAGTTTGGTTTGTGCTTTCTGGATGTCTACATGTTCTGGTGGTTTTACCTGGTGTACAAGTTGAAATTAACTCAGTATTGCAGATATTTTGACATTGTTTAAAGACTTAAACCAAAACACGACAATTTCAACTGTAGTCTTGCTGGTTTTGAGGTTGTCTGTGCACAAAAAGAAGAAGAATGCTAAAAGAACGTATGAAATGAAAGTACAGTTAAGTATATTCTCCAACCTACAGAGCTATGTATTACTTTGACTCCTTTTTGTAAAGATGCTGCTACCTAAGATGCATTTGTAATAGTCTAGTATAGTATGAAATTGTATAGTATGAAATATACTCAATACATCTTCTTATATTAGCTGTGTTCTCTCCAAAGTCTATACAGAAAGCATCAATTTCATCAACAAAACTTGGCGATTCAAACCCACTAATTCTGTTATATAAGTGACATTTTTTCTAATACCCAGATTTGCTCACCATCTATACTGTCAGTCTTTAAAAGACATTAGTAACGCAAACACAGAATAAATGTATTTATTTAGAATTTTGATCGGACATTGTATGGTCAAACGAACAGCAGAATAGAGATTTAGGATTCAGCAGCTACTGTACTGGTTGATAATAAAACAGAATTTTTCATATACATTTATTAAAACATTAGTAGAGACTAAGGCAAGGCAAAAAAAAAGGAAACATGTCTTAAATCACATCCTCCATGACAGTAGGGTTACTTATCTTCACCTAGGCTTTAAATCTGCCAACCACAGTGAAGCAGAACAAGAAAAATATCGGTGTCCTGCTGCACAGACATTTGCTTTTCTTCTGGAGGCTCAAGAGCTCCTTTTACAACTGATAAGATGACTGCATTCCTGGTGAGTCCGCAGGCCGGCCCTGCTGCTGACCCCACCTGACATTATCCAGTGACGAGAGGCTCCACATCCCCTGCACAACACAACCGAGACCCCTCTGCCGCTCCTCTCATCTGCCTCCCCATCTCCTTCCAGCAAACACTCACCCGCACTGAAGAGTGCAGAGATAAGCAGCAGAGGGCAGGGAGTTCTTTAACTGTACTCCACACGAGGCCTCTGATAACGACATTTTTGTTTGTTCCTTTGAGTAATGTTGGACACTTTGTATGGATTAGTTATTGTGTGAATATGGGAAGAGCTGTGCAAGTGTTATCTGAAGTTATTATCTCTGCTTTTCTTGGAGAATTTTAAATGTTTTCAATTCAAATTTGGGAAACTGACTTTTCATAGAGCTAATTTTAGTCATATACAGTATGTAGTTAGCCTAATAGATGGTTGTACTATAGTCTTCATGGTTGTTTATTCAGTAAAAAGTTTTACATTTTAACCATAACATTTCCCCTTCTGTGTTTATGCCAACAAAACTCATTTTCAGTCCTTTAAACGTTGAAACAAATCTCATGGAGATATTTTTTCTGATGGACCATCCATCTACAGAGAGACGAGAATTGACTCATCAGATCAATAGCTGCCAGGTGCAAACTATTTTCTGTCCATCTGAGATTTTTACCTTTAAGCGACTGGTCCTGCCATACATCACACTGTGTGGACAGTTGCTGATAACTTCAGACTCCCACAGCTACAAAGACCTGAATATGAAGATGCGTGATGACAGGTTTTTATCGGCTTTAAACTCCTTGCCCTGCTTGCCAAAGTGTAACACATACCAGGTTTCTTTGCAAAATGCTTGATCCTAAAAGCGACATAAATTTAAAATTGACCTCATATTTTTGTAATTTTCTTATCTTCAGTTGAATTTTTCTGAGTTTAGATTTACATAAAAATTCCACGAACTGTGTGGAAATGTGAGAAATTATCTTATTTTTTGTAACCAGTAATATACAACTTTACTTTTGTCTTGTTCGTTTTTTTCTCAAGCTACCTGATATATATTCTTTTGATATTGATTTTGAATTAAATTTCATGAGAAATTCTTAATCATCAAAGTTTGCTGCAAGCACAAAAGTTTCTAGATTAGTCACAAAAAGCTAATGCAGTATGCTGAAGACATTCATTTGTATTTCGATGGCAGCACGAAATGAATCAAGTTATGAGAAGTGAAGACCCTTTTTTGGACACAGCATCTACATGTGCATGTGTGTGTGCGTGCCTTGTCTTGGGAACAGTAACAACAAAAACCCTTCAGCTATGAGTCCAGTTGGCCATCACAGCTATTTCAGGTTAACAGAGGATAGAAATGAAGTTACTTAGTCCCGTTGTAAACCCCAGATTAACATGGTCTTATTCAGCATGAATTGGCTCACACAAGCTGTGGCGGTGGAGCTAAGAGTGACTTAGTGAGGCTTACACTAGCTCGTTCGGTGTCTGGGATGGGATGGAAAGTCTCCTGTGGGAAGAGGGAGAACAGCAGAACAATGTTTAAGCCGGCAATTTCAGGAAGCCATGGGATCAAAGAAATTAAGACTCTCAAGTCCTTCATTTATACAATCTGAAGAGAAAATGATACCTCCCCTGTGAAAGTGTCGATGTCAGACATGAAAACCAATGAAGATGAAGCAAGTGGGCCAGTGAAAGGCCTTGTTTATGTGTTTGGGTGTATATTTTATGAAGAAATGTCAGAAATGACGATGTAACATTAACTTGATTACATGGGAGCCAAAGAATTTCAGAACATAGCAAAGCATAAACTCCTACACTCACAGCAATAAATTGTTCTTCTGATGATCCAAGTTTTGGTTCTTTTGGAAAGACATGGACAAAAATAATTGAACTTGACTGATATTTGGATGTTTTTCTTTTCTTTAGACATTATTTCAGCCATGGTATCCGTGCAAGAGGTTGAACAAATTATAACTGGAGCCTCGCAGCATTTCAAAACTGTGGTCTGTCCCGATAAAGTGCCTAAATTGTCATGTACAAATATGTCAACATTCAAACTGATCTCACACATCCTAATTGACATGTGCTGATGACAATAATTTCAAGCAATAATCACACTCACCCCACAAATCCAAAAGGATTTTGGCTATTTTTACTTACAGTAATTCTTTATAGTCTTGCACATATTTATGTCACAATTATGTGGTATAGGTCTTTAAAATCAAGAACACTGCAAAGCTTCTCAGTTTGGTTTCAGAGTTAGGTTTCTGTGCACAGCTGACGCTCTGGGATATGTTCTGTTTATCATTCTCGCTGAATCTGTTATTTCTGTTGATGTATTCCCACAACCAAATCCAGCTGAAGGCAAAATAGGTCTGCGAGGACTGATTACTTCATTTCCTTGATAAGCAAGAAGCAGCATCATACACAGCTGATGGACAAAACTGGTTGTGTTTGTGAGCATATTGTGTTTTTTGCTTTTTAACTCTTAGTTCTCCAAGCTTTTATATACAGTGAATCACCGTGAATGTGTTTTTTGTACCTTGAAAGTATTTTTGGCTGACCAAAGATACAAACTACTCACATGCCCACGACTAGTTTGCCACAAGTTCATTCCTGCAGCTAAAAAAAAAAAACTTTAGAAGCTTTAAAGAAAAAAAAAAGGTTTTCTTTTAATTGTAATTAAGTCATTTACAGCTACACATAAGCTTATTCAGTTATTCTCCAGCAAAGTGAAGTTGATCTGTGTCTAAGGAGCTTAAAAAGTTCATCATGCAGTCCTGATATATGATCTTTAGCAGTGCACATAATTCACCCATCCTTCTCTCTGATTATACATGCCCATTAACTGCAATGTCAAATTCAGTGACCACAACTTATGCCGGTCAGCATCTGTGTGACTACAAGCAAGTTACTACACTCTTGCAGGTCATTCAGTGGATCCCAGCTTAAAGCCAAACATGTAGTGTCTGGATTTGTAAGGAATTTAATTATCAGATGAAAGAAAAGTTGAGTAGGCCTACATGAAAAACAATGCATCCCAAGGAAAATAAAAGAAATAAAAGGGACAGAGTAACATAAGAAAAACAAACAGAGAAAAGCCTTGGTTTTAGGGTAGAGCATTTCTCTATTGAAAAAAAAAGTTTCTTCTTGTGGATGCAGTTCAGTCTCTAGTGGTCTACCAGGCACATGACAGCGTAATGCAGTTCAAACGGTCACTTGTGTTTTTACAGTGACCTTAGTTCTTCAAAAGTATTGACATCTATAATACCTTTTCCTTCAATATTTTTGCAGCAATCCCCAAAACCGGTTGATACAAATTTACAGATATATTGACATAAGTTCCTCTACTTATGTTTTATAGCTCCAAACATGAATGAATTATCTTTTCCCATCCTATCAGTGTGATTCTGTTTTCCAAGTAAATGTGTCATCTTTCTACATTACATTCAAACCGAGCAACACATGATTGTTTGCTTGATGTTCTGTTTGTTTTAAGGATCACATTTAGTAGTAAAAGTAAAACATCAGAATTTTGCAATTGAATTTCAGCCTTGTCAGTGTAAGTCCCCCTTCATATAGTAAGAATATCTTAAAAGTATTACAGCTTAGTAACTGTCAAAATGCTGATTTTTTTTCCCCCGTTTTTGTGAACATTTTAAAACTCCTGACACTGCTCTGGTTGGTTTTTGTTGTGTTGTGGTTGCCATCTGCTGGCCATATACGGTAACAACAAAGAACATGAGACACTGGCTTTACTTTACTAATGCTGTAAAAGGTACAGACATAATGACACCTCCATATTTATCTGTGAACAGATATCATGACCTTTTGGAGTGGTCTGAGACATAAACGTGGCTGATGAAGCCTGCAGGTGGTCCAGTCAGTTTCCTAGATCCTAACTCTGGTCTAAGTGGCCATTTCAATCCAAGTTCCAATCCCCAAAGCCAAGAACTGCCTTTTTTTCACCACTCCTACAAACTTTATGGGAAGCAGTCATTTTGTACATGGGTATTTGCCTATTTGCAGCATGCGTCTGCTTCCCCAAACTTCACAGTTTGCAAAGACGGGTGAGGCCACCAGTGAAGCCTGTGAACATTTCTTCACAACAGCCTGTTGAAGGATGGGATTTCTACCTCTGACTCAGCGAGACACAGTCCGGCGCCACTTTCAAAGCTTGTCAGAGTACGGGGCCCTGAGGCAAAGCTTATTGTCCACAAATTGATCCAGCCTCCTTGGTTTTGTTTATTTAAATGAGACTTTTAGACCCTCGGGTGTTTGTTGAGGAAAAGTCAGAAATGCCAAATATCTTTTTTTCTTCTCTTTTTCATCCTCTTTCGTCTTTCCTTTCTTCTTTTCTCTCATAGCCCCTCAGCTTGGTGAGCCAAAAATCCTTGGTAAACATCCCGGCCCGGCAGCTTTGTAGCACATAGCCGGT
Organism: Leuresthes tenuis; assembly: GCF_036924035.1. Classification (NCBI taxonomy): domain Eukaryota; kingdom Metazoa; phylum Chordata; class Actinopteri; order Atheriniformes; family Atherinopsidae; genus Leuresthes; species Leuresthes tenuis. Next base: position 7,799,572 of record NW_027325365.1, on the reverse strand, counting down.
CTCCCTCTCAGCATACCCCTTTGCACTGGGATCTTTAGTTTTAGGCACAGTTTCACAGGCCTAATATGAATTTGCAGTCTCAGTCCCATTTGATGTCTCAATATTTGCTGGCAAAAAGACTAAATTAGAAAAAACAAAGAACACAAAAACAAACAAACAAAAAAACATGCAGGCATTCCTTTTAGTGCAGATATTGTTTATAATCTTCAAAATACCATAAACAGTTATTTTAGTCTTTAATGAACAATAACACAATGATTATTTTCTGAAAAGGTGCATTAAGAGCTGGTGTTTTGGGTCTACAGCTCCAGATTTACTTGATGTCAGTTTCACAGCTATATGGTTATCAGGTCTCCAAGCAGAAAAATGCATTCTCAACCTACCAGGTCAGTGTAGTCCTAGATTGGTTAGGACAAGCTCACTAGCCTAGCATTTTTCTTTTAAGTTCTCTCTGATAATTGTGCCACAGTCCTGCTAATAACCTTGCAGTGATTTATGGTAATCAATTAATGTAAAGCTTATAGTTTGCACAGGAAGTGCATGAAAGACTGGGCCTTGTTAAAATACCTGTGTAACATGTGACAAAGGCCACAAAGTAGTAGTAGGAGGACCTGCAGCTTCTTCTATGAGCCTGATGGAGTTGATAAAAGGATTGGTGATTTATAGGGGAACAGATAAACTATTCAGGAGGTAGAAAATATCAGACACACCCAACAGGAAACAATACTTCAGTCTCTTTGGTTATTTCTTGTTAAAAATGAAAAAGTTAGAATTATGTTTATGTCAGTAAAAGTCCTTCAGACCAGACATACAACTGCTGGAGGGATGAATCAGATTTTTTTATGGCAAAAATCAAACAAAAGAAGCATTGGCCTTGTATGCTCGTTTTTCTCAAAGTATTTAATTTCTTATTGAAACACATTGAGACAATTCATCAGTGTGAGCTGCAATCCAGTTGATGGAAGATGGAAGACGCATTCAGATCTCAATTCATAGCAGCTACAAACAAAGTAAATCATTGGCCAGAGAAGCTTTGAGTCTGTGTGGGCGGGGCGCTTCACAACAGGGAGCTGAAAGTTCAGCCATAAATTATGGCGGTCAAATTCTCGACACTTTTATGTATTCAATGCTATGGGAACCGGCCTTAGAGTGCGCACGTTAAACTTAGCAGTCACTATTCGTCAGGAGTCCACAGGGCTCTCCACTGTCACAGCCTGTCACAGGTGCTTTAGTACTGATACTACCGAGTGAATTTACACATGGAGGAAGAAACGGTTCCTCCCTCATTCCAAAATCCAATCCAGCCAGAGGTCGTGTCCCCTCGCTTTTTCTTATACAATGAAATACACAGGGAGTAAAAATAATAATGAAACCTTACATCCCCCTGTTCTATCAATTCACTTCCTGTCTCTCTGTTTATGCAAGCAGTGTCAGCTAATATCATTAATGCTCTGTGTCATGACTGTGAAACTGCAATGAACAATGTGTCACCAGCTCATTTTCCTGCTTGAATAACACACTTATTATCGCAAGTCCTCATACACTCCATCGCCTCCCACTCAAGAAGAGGCAATCTGAGTATTAATTGGAAGGTATGAATTACAAGTAATCACTATCAGGTTTTTCACTGCCTAGACAATTGGCATTTACTCATCCATCTTCCTGTTTAAACTATCTGCAGGAGAATCACAAAGCCCTGCTGCTTATTTTCCAACGATTAGCTGTACATCAGCATTACCACCTCAAATCCAGCAGTTTCACATCCAGCATTAAATAGGATGAATATTGATCTGCTAAAGAGGATTTATTTATTTCATGCTCTATCCAAAGATCAACTGCTACCAGCTTTGGACGGATCTGTGAAGGTCTTACCGAATAAAGCTACTGCATACATGACTTTGGACTTGACATTTTAGGCCTGGAAGAAGACCAAACAGTAAATTCACTGCAATAATCCCAGATAAATGGGATGATCACTAGAAAAGCTTAGATAGTTAAGTGGCCTACACTTAAGTCCAGAAACGATAAAAACACAACTCGAAGGAGATCCTCCATGTTGCAGGCGGGGTCTGTGCAGTCCTAAGTAAGAAGGACACCACCTGAGGTCTGCCATCTCTTCTGCTTGTAAGAGGCAGAGTCATCTTACAGAACAGGGTCATGGAAAATGGCATCTGTAAAAATAACCTACAAATGGTCTTATGTACCTGCACATGAGCTTTGTTTTTATTTTTCAATAGCAACACAGGAGTAGTAATGTTTTTTGTTTGTTTGTTTCCCTATGGATTTCATTTTATTTTAGCCACATAGAATTATACAGAGATAAAATACAACATATGAGATGAAATGTTACATTTTAAGATTACCGAAAAACACAAACTATAAACACTTTTGATACAACTGAGCTTCACATTTATTTTCACCATCTTTAACTCCTTGTGAGAAGACATATAAACAAACAAACATGAAGACACACACATAATTTACCCCCTCACACAGTGAACTGTTAGCAGCCAGGCCTCACTCGATATTACGGTGCTGGTTAGCAGTGAGGCTCAGCGAGCTGTCAGAGGAGCAGCTCTTGTGCCGCACAGCGACCGGCTCAGCTGGGTGGAGCTGAGAGAGGGAGACAGGAAGACAGGCAAAGAGACAGGCAGACAGAAAAGTGGCCATCTGGATAGATGGGCCACAGGGTCACATGGTGGAGTCACAGACAGGATGGTGCGCAGCTGCTCCGTGTCTGTGCTGTCAGCCTCAAAATCTTATGAGTCTACATTGAAACTGCTGGGGTGGAAGCTGGTTGACTTCTGAGTGAAAATATTAAAAATTTTGTTTATTTGACTTTTGCATGCTTGCAAAATGTACTTTTTTCCCAAAATAACTGGTTTCAGAATAAATGTCCTTTGATTACATTTTCACAATTTTAAGTATATATATTCATCATGTGATCAAGTATTACTCCTTATTTTAATTTCTTATGGACACATCTCTTTGAAGATGTTTACATTTTGCATTTATTCACCTTCCAGGTTTTTATTTTACAATTGATTAAATAATGCATTTAAGAGAACATCCAGGTTTTTAACATCTATAGAAACACTTAGAAGTTCAGTATTTCTTGTACCATCTACAAGAATTTGAATCGTATTTTGCTGCTCTGGGGGAGATGAAGCAGCTTAAGCTGCCAGTAGATGGCATCTGATACCTGCTTTACATGACTGCAGTGTGGTGCCGTACCCTGCAAATCTGCTCTAACTGTTGTATTCCTGTCAAAAGAAGGATTTCTGTACCAGATAAAACATTGTTTTGTTAAAACAAATTCTAAAAGAACATGATGTGTACAAATAAAAAAATGAAATGTAATATTGTTGATAATTATGATGAAATTAGCTGTTTTGTAAAAATCTTACTGGTGTAGTGTAAATTGTTTCATTTGGACTTAATTTCTTGAGGGGATTTAAATGGTTTTAACAGATCCTTTATGCCACATAAACTATTCAGGTAAATTCAACTCATCACATTTGTTTGCAGTTTGATAATTAATTTCATCTTCTGTCCAATAAAGAAAAAAACAACAACAATTTCTTATGTTTTGCAAATCTCTTTTTAAAAATGCAAGATTTTTAAGTATTTGGCCATTTTGAAAACTTGATTTAAAGAAATAACTCACAACTAACATAAGTGTCATGTCAAAGGTTTTAAATGTCTCTTGTATTGCAGTCTGGCAAATCTATCTTGAATCCATCAAATTAAAGCAGGTATTACTGGGAGAAAACAGCTCTAATTGAGATGTATTTGATTCCTGCTCTAAGAATGGCCCCTTCTCCCCTCCTCAACATATGGGCTCGTGCGAGCCATTCTGCCATAAATTTTCAACACTGCAGGACATTGTCTTTTTTTATGCCCTGTGATCCATCGCTCACACATGCCAGAAAAGTGTCAAGGCCTTCTGTGAGTGAGAGGAAAACGTGCCGTGGCAGTGAACACTTAGCTGGCAGAGAACGACGATCCACAGCCAGTTCTCTGGGTGAGGAATGCCTTCTGGTTGTGCCGGTCTGCAGATCACTCACACTTCAAAAGATGCTGAGGGCTTATTCTACTATTTATGTTCTACACAATAGGCTTTTGGGAAGATTTAACTGTAGTATATAGAGTTTTCTTTCTGACATGTGATCAAGTTGGAATCAGCAATATTTGAAAGGGTTACCCATTCAAATAACATATTTTTCTAAATGTGCCATAAGTCAAATTTTTCTTCCCTCCAAACATTTGTCACACTTTTATGAGACTTTAATAGACTTTAAGGCATGTGTAGACTTTTGTTGGCATCCCTTTCAGAACAATATCACACCATTTGTGATGAGTGGTGTCTGAACACACAAAAAAATTTAATTCATGGCACAAATATATCTGACATTCATTTACCTTTGAGATTTTTCTTTTAATAAACAGTATCATTTCAAATGGCTCTTGCATTATGATCGTGCCTCTGGAATATCTGACTATGCGAACATCATAGTTACAAATGACCACATTTCAAGAATCTGACCAAAAATGAAGACCACACAAGCAGCCAGCTGGTCACGGCAATGCAATCAGCTTAACAGCAGGACAACAAAAGAGCAGCCACGCCTTAGATAGAGGTGCTTAACCTCCAAGCATGCTAAGTGCCCCTCGCTCCATTACCACTTAATAGGCCTAATCAGTTTTGGCCCAGATTAGATTTTGAATCTATTGCCACCAAAGCACGGCGGCATATTAAATTAGTGAGTTCATTAGACTGAGCTGAGTCATGTTGTTTAGTTGATGTTCTTTGGAATAATAGGTATTATCAGCAGTGGTGACAGGACATAAGATGCATCACACCTCTGCTACTGCATGGAAGGCTTATGGTTGCGGATGGTGGAAAAGCCCTGTGTTTGGGTATAGAGATATTCTCTATTATTGTTTTTGTTTATTATTCTGTTACTTTAACAATTTTACTATTTCTAATAATCTGTTTATACAACTAAATAGCACTGAAAAAATACCCAGAATACATGTAGGTAAAAGAAACATTCACTCAGCATACAAACAACTACAGAGAGCTACAACTAGCAGAATTCATGTTTTTTTTTTTATGTGAAAGATTCATGCTCTTGCTAACTGATGTTCAAAATTGTCCATACTTTCAATGATATTCTGTGTTTATTCAAACTTATGTTATAATGTAGCTCAGTGGTTTGCAGCATCAGAATTACAGCCAGACCCTCTTCAGATCTGACAGATTGGGACCTAAAACTTGACACATAATCTTATTTCAAAATAGATTAAAGTCACCAAAGAAAAGCGGCAAGCTGCAGTTGGACTGACTGACTGCCTGACTCACAGACTGATTGATGCTACTGAGCTTTTAGATGGATAGATTTTACAACTGACTCATATTTTCCAGTGAAATTAAATATAGTGAAATGTATGTCATGCCACACTCGGTCAAAGCAGATTGCTTTTAACCCAAGCACTTATGCTGCATTTGTGTGGCTCTTGATGAATAAAGGAAGACATTGTATTCAGTTCTTGTACTTGTTTTTTTTAGCTTTAACCACTTTTTGAAATTGTGATAACGATAAATGAGCAATAAATAAAATTAGAGTTGTATAAATACTAATATTATCATCATTCATTTTGTCTTAATTTACCTCTAATGATTTCTCATCCTTGTTTTGGATTTGGAGAAAATTAGATCTTAAATAATAACTTGTCATAGCTTGAAAACAAAATAGAATTTTTAGTGCTACTTGGAACAAACTAAACAAAGCCTACATAATAATCAGGGGGGTATTTTCATTTGCTTTTGTTCTTTGCAAGTAAATATCATCAGATAAAGTTAAATAGATATTTTATAAGCAGCAGACATACAAACATCTCATGCAATTCATAAAAGAGCAGCTCTATGGTCAGACAGGGGAGCACTGACATGGTTGAGCAGTGCATGAATGTTTTCTTGACAAATAAAAACAGTACACATGTGAAATTCACTGCAGGGACCAATTTCAGGCCTCTTGCACCAGAGTGAGGAATCAATACAAAGCAATGGAGCAGGTTGGGGCCGGGATCGATATCTGATGATACAATCATATCTTACTTCTTGACACTCTCTAAACAGCATACCACATGAGGGAGGATGAACCCTGGATGCTTAAATGAAAACAAGCAGGAAAATAAGGTTTTGATGGCTTGAATGTTGTATTTTTTCTTTTTCTTTTTTTAAATCACTGTTCTTATTAAAAATGAAAGAAATGTAACCGAAACTCATCTTTCCAGGTGTGTGGTTGTGTTGTTACATATTTGGGCACAGATGATTTTTGCAGCAGTTTTGTGAGCTGGAGTCACTTTTGTTCAAATTAAAAATATATATGTCAGCCAAAAGAGACAAATAAAGGACAGGAAACTAAAGATATTTCTCTAAATGTTTAAATTTTTTTCTGAATAAAATGAAAAGATCTGACTCATAATCCACATCTTTATAACAGGTTTCTTGCATGTCCTTTTTTCTTAATGCATTTGGCTTGAAAAACTAGAAGAAAGTTTCTTTGAGAAGCCTGTTGGCCTTTGCACCATCATGCTTTTTCTAAATTAATTTCTTCTCATCTCGTTCCCAGCCTGAGGTAAAATCCCTGCCTTGCAGACAGCCACAGTCGCAGCTGATGATAGATAATGAAGCAGCTTTAATCTCAGCCTGCTGGATGGTTTTGCAGAGGCAGCAAAAAAAAATCTGTGAGCTAAAGTTGTTTCAAGAGACTGGTGGTCATACAAATGTATATGAGATACTATATGGACATGCAGATGGGTGAGGAAGACCTGGGAGGGGCGACACTCCCTTATTAAAAGGAAAGTTATATGATACTACATAGCCACTGGAAGCATAGCAGTACATGAATTGTACACCTGATCACAGATGCATTTCTCTCACACCTACCCTGCTGATGACTGCTCATACTCTATAATGAGCATACATCGAGCTGGTTTCAATGGCATTCAGAGGGTTAACGGTGCTTATACGTGAAGCCTTGAAAACAATAAGCCTCCCATGTGATTTAACAGTATATCCTAGGATTTAAAACTTGGGCTCTTTAAAGTTGTATGTGAAAGCCCTTAAACCTCACCACACCCCAGAGAGGGAAGCTGCTTTCTTTATAGTCTCACATTGACTTCCATGCGGACTCCCAATCATGAGTCACCCTGAGTGTGTTGCCATCACCTCTTCCACCCCCACCCCCTTCCTGTCTACCCCCTCACCCACCAAAAAAAAAAAAAAACAGAGAATGCCTCAGCTTTTAATGGGCCAACAGTGCCTGGCTTACTTTAGTGGCAATGTACACCGAATTATTGCTTGAAGAAAGCAGCAGAAGGCAGTTAAATCCCAGTTAGGCCGATCATTCCAGCCTTGATTAACAGGGTCAAGAAGTGTAACTTCTTCCTTTCATGTCCACTGTGTTAAATTATCCTATTTTAATTACAATGATGAAAAGTATGCAGGTTACACTTTTATCATTATTCAGTGGATGTTTACTGGGAGAAAAGTAAGAGTCTTTTATATGTGTGTTTGTGTGAGAGAGAGTAAGCAGAGGAGTGTGAACCTATGATTAATGGCAGATCTTTACACTGTTTTCATTGTCAATGCTATCATGCCAAAGACCTAAAAGTTAACATTGAAAGACAGTCAGTGAGTTTTGGCTCTGGATGGCAGCATCATGGCAATTTTGAATTGCCAATTTTTGAATCAAAATAATCCCATTTCTTCTACTAGTGTCAGATGTTCTTGTCCGCAGATGTAACAAACTAAGCATGCACAACTTGTACCTCAGATCCACTGCAGTAAAACTAGCTTTTCCTCAGGCCAAGACTTTGCATGGTTTTGATTATCACGTATCATTTAAATTCAGCCACTCTCTTCCAGCATTTGCCAGTATGCTTTGAGTTGTATCTGTCTGCCTCTCTGGGACAGAATATCCTCTGTAACCACAATTTTATGATCTGTGATAATTCTGAAAAATGATGCCTACATGCTGACTTGTTTGTATCTAAAAGACGAGGTGAAATCCCACAGTTGTGTACTGAGCAATGCTTATGTTGTCGATTTTACTTTATCATAATGCAAATCATGATAAAAGCATGAATCATCACATGGTGCATGGTCAGAATTTGCAACTAGAAGATTAAGCAGAGAATCTCCTTCTCCTCTCACTCCTCTTGAACTGCTAACATTCAGACTGGAGCCCACATCAGCACATCAACAACAGAAAGGAACTTTGCTGTGATTTGTTGTTTACTGACCAAATGACTGTCACACTGTGTGTGAGGGAGAGGAGGTGGGAATGAGCATGGTGGTATTCTCCACTGCCATTTGTCACAAAACCTTTGTCACTTACATCATAATGTCAGACTTTGAGGCTAATCACTGCTAACTCCTCAGGACTTTGCCAGCCCTCACCACAAGCCTCATACCACCTCGTCTCATTCCCACAATGATACAGCAGTCCTTCCTCACCACTCCCACATCCACCCTGCGCAGCCCCATCCAAACCCACCCTCACCTTCTCAATCCACTCTTGGATCATTTCAATTTGCATCCCAACTGGCCCCGGGATTCCCCAGCCCTGTTAAAAGGCAGGCTATTTGTTGTGCTCTGCGGTTAATGCTGCGCAGAGCTTTAAATACCCATATCAAATCTTTGAGGCTCAACAGATTCAGTTTTGCAAACCTGTATCGAACAGAGGTTCAATCCATCAGCTTAGAAGTGTACACTCCTTAAGTTGTGTGATAAGGTAAAACCAATCACTGGATTAGGCTCTCTCTGTCAGTGATGGTGTATTTTCAGCGCACCACGTTGCTTTGCTGAAACAGGATAAGCTGATGGAGTAACATTATGATGCTTGAGATTTCTTTTTTCAATAAGAATATACTATTAATGGATTCTGAAGCCAGTGTGTGATGCTTCTGTTTCAGTTGTGGATAATGCATTAGCATCAGCTGTGAAAAGCAGTGGGTGCCAAATACCACGAGCAATCATCTCTGAAAACCACAGATTTGATTGTTTTTATCATGCAAATCCAGCCTACTACCCGATAAGATTGATTGTGGTCTTAATGTAGGATTGCAGTGTTTATTCTCACAGAGCTTCTCACAAACAACCGTCAGCCTTTAGGCTCATAAGTATAATTTTGCACAACATATGCTGAATTCATAACTTCAGACAGGGAGATTCTCTAGAGTCTGCTGCTTTTTGTGGTTACTCTGCCTGTTCCATCTGGTTTTGGGGAGGGGGAGATGTGGGAGGCTTTGGTACATGGCAAGCTTGACTGAGGATTCATGGCAGGTACATAAATAATCACCCTCCTAAAATATAGGCTACAACTTCAGCTCCTGGTTGAAGTGTTGCAAGACTGTCTGGGATGACATTTGAGAAGAACACAGAGCCATCTACAAGCTGCAAAGTACAAACCAAACGTCCTCTCCCTTTCCCCTCACATGGAGCTGGGTTTCCACTTTGTCCTGCCAACAAGCACTCACTGGAAGCTCCCTGTCTGACATTTTATGCTTGGTCGAACTCACACTTCAAGCCTTGAGGCATCGTTTGTGGACAGCTATGATCCAACTGTCATTTTCTTTTTCTGTTGGTTTTTGTGTGAATGCAGAGAGATCACTGTGGTGATTGGTGATGAAAACCCTTTGAGCGCTTTTGACGACTCAAGTGAAAAAACTTGAGACTGCTTATTTGAGTTTTCTTGGCTGTAGTGTGTCAGATCACAGCAAAGACTGACCACAAATTTGCATGTAGTAGCCCTACCACTTTGGTATATGACTCAGAATTAGTCACATTAGAGAAATACTGACTTTCTCTTTTACATCGATACAAAGTCAAATTGATAGCGACATATTTCAAAGTAGATATAGAATGCCTTTTTTTTATTTCTGTTTTTCAAATCTATGTATCCATAAAGACAAACAAATTGTATGAAGAATTTTAGCATTCTAAGCAAGACCAAGTATTTGTGAAAGGGTGTAAAATTGACAGATTGACATATTGATAGAAAGGCAAAAGACAATAGTGTCAATTTTTCTTAGAAAAACTATGACCATTAAACTGACGTTAGCAACACTGACATTTGACATGACTACACTGTAAATTCACATTTTGGGAAAGAAGTGATTGCATAGTCATAAATGAGTATGAATTAAAACTGTAATTCAGTGTAGCCATGTGACCCTATACAAATAATTTGATTATTTCAAAATCATTTTCATCAGGATGTTTTTTTAAAAACACTTCTCTTGTAAACTAGGATTTTTAAAGCTTTAAACCTAATGATGATTTGCAAAGCTTTAAGGGAGAACAATTTCTCTCTGCAAAAAGTTATTTGACGATAATCTACTGTAATCAACATGGGCACTGACGTCATTATTGATGCATGTTTTGTATTTAGACTTAGACTTAGACTCAACTTTATTTATCCCTTGGGGTGACTCCCTCCAGCAGCTGATACAAAAAAAATGCAAAAAATATAAAGGATCAGCACACATTAGGATACAAAATATACTGTACAAAGTATACAAGATACAGAAAATAGCTAAATATGAACTCTGAACTAAATATAGATTACGTTAAATAAGGTTATTGCACTGTATTTGAATGAAATTAATGAAATTAATTTATTCTACAATTAAAATTCAAAGTCCATGCCAGCAAAGATAATACACCTTCTGTCAGCAGTCCATATGATGTGTATTTCATCAGAAAGTGTGCATGCGGCTACATACAAATGTTCTCATATACTTTAATTTACTGTATGACATGGGAACCAACTGTGCTCATGCTATCACAGAGACATAAACCTGTTTGATCATTATGTATTAATCTATCTCTACTTTCAATATTCATGATTTGTGAGACCCTATAAAAATTAGAATTATAGTTTTCTGGAAAGCCAGAGTAATGGTGACTCAGGCACTAACTTTTTGTGGGAGGTGTTTCAGCCAAAGAACTTGTTCTTTTCAGTGGATAGAAATCTAAGTTTGGCACTGCAGACTACACAGTAGGGACTCGAACGGACTAGTCCAGCGGCCACAACACAGTACAGTCTGGCTTGGATTGCAACATACAGATAAGCAAAGTGAATTCTTTATCTGTTAAAAGTTTACTGCATTAATTCATTCCATAGGAATGAGATGTTTTCTGTTATATTTAAGTTATCAATATTAAGTAAACAGATGTGTTTTGTGCACTCCAGAAGTTGTGGAACTTTTGATTCTGTTTTGACCAGAAAATTGCTTGGAAACAAGCATCCCAGTTAATATTTCAAATGCACTTGCTAATGAAGTTAGCTTGTTAGCGTTAACAGTAGCTGATAACATTGTGCTACAACCTGACACCTTTAACATAAATTCCACCTGCTGTAAACATTTTGTACCAGGCACGAGCAACAGCTGGCTCAATCTGAGACAGTGGTTTGCACTAATCCCATTTTTAGCTTGGACTGCGCTTATTATTTGAAAAACATCATTATCACATATGCAGAGAAATGACCAGATCCCAACACTATTCTTGACAACGTATAGTTAGACATTTCGAAATTGGTCATTTTTTGGCATGAGGTACATGACAGTGAGAGGCCTAGTATATAATCAAAGAAAAATCTGCTTAAATAGATAAGATAAGGGACATAAATAGAGGTCAGAATCAGAATATATTTTCTGTCATTGTAAATGACAACAAAATTGAAATGGAGTCCTGCAAAAAAAAATGCAAATGAAAAAATAATGGACAACTAAATGTTAGGATAAAAGAATACATAAATAAATACATGAAATGGGTAATTTCATGAATAGAATTTAGAATCAAATGGAAAAGTTATTCTATAGGGTCATAAGCCTAAAATCTAATTAGTAAAGTTGGAAATTAAAGCAGAAAATGCAATTACCATCACATTATTTTACTATTTAATTCTGATATCATTGCATTAACACATTTTTGTTTTATTTTTGTTGCATTCATCGTCCCATTACTTTTTTCCCTATATATTCATGCATTTATTATAGCTGACTATAGCTGTTTCTATCTTGCTCTACCAAACAAGCCAGCATGAGCACAGCTTTTTGTCCCCTAGCTGTGCACATGCTTTTGTGATGGCTTTGCACAGAAACATGTCGACAGAGACTATTGTCTCATGACAAACTTCAGCTATATACATGCATACAAACGAGCAGTGATCTCCAATCTTATGCTTAGTGAGAAAACTAGATTTCTTAAACTATCAAACTCTTTCTTGTTTTTAATTTTGTACCTCATTGTGGCAAGAAAATCAAATTATGTGTAAGAGGAACAAGTCACAGCTTGAAGTTGTTGCTTACATCTTCTTATGAAGCATATAGCAGCTGGAGGTTTAAGTCCTCCATCTCTAACCAGTCTCCCACCACTTTGCCTCAGGTTAAGGGGGCACAAAGACTGAAAAGAAGATGTCCATTCCTGCCATTAGCTGGTCGCAATGCTAATCCAGGGATTACACAAACTACATTTACCGCACTTAGGATTTCCCAGAATTCACAGTAGTGACGGCAAACCAGCTCCTAGACTTCTAAGTATTACAGGCATGCATGAATCTTTTATGTGCTTGAAATCAGAACACACCTGATGTCCAGTCATCCCATGTGATTATTGTTGTTGTTTATATGAGCTGTAAACGGAATTCTGGGTTTACTGATGTCAAAAGTTTTTACAATATGAGATCTCTTTTCATTGTTGCTTTTACTATCACCATTTGAGCTCATTTCATTGTTTTCAACACCACGTGTTCATTGATACCATATGAATTGAATCTGAACCTCAACTGCATTCAGTGGAAACAGGTGAGTGTTAAATACAAACACTTCAACTTTTGCCTGCAGCAACAGTGCACAGAAAATACGATATGGTGTGATATGGGAAAGACTGTGGTTGTAAACATGGATTCAAAATCACTGGACCTTAAATTAAAAACATCTTTCAACAACATCACAGGAATGGAAGCCACAGTAGTGGTTCATAAAAATCACGTGTGAATGTAAAACAGAGACACCACCACAGTCACTTGTTCCAGCATGAGACCTCTTACAAAGCAACAAGAAAACAATGAAAAAGGTCGTGCTGAAACGAGCACCTCACCCTTGAGCCACTCAAACATCTGGTGATGTCCATCAAAAGAAACAGGTTAGTACTACACGCATTAAGTGTAGCTCCAAGCGAAGATTAAAAGTTTGAGAATTTTGGTTCTGTTAGGTTACATCAGACCTTTTTCAAAATTTGTCATTTCAGGGCAAATTTGATATTAGAAATATACTTGTACAGATTTGGAAAGCTATGTTTAACTAAATTACTAATAAAATAAAACTATCAACATCTAATCTCATGTTTTACATAGAAAACATTATGTCATACACACGATTGGTGAGATGGTCTCAATATTGATTCGCTGACGTCACCACAGTTAAGTCCAGCTAAGAGCTAATGTTGACCTAGGAAGGGAGATCTATAGAGACAGTGCTTATGTTAGTGTGGTAAAAGGGATGGGCAAGTTAAACCTAAACATTTGCTTTTAGGTTTGAACACCTAAGAATAACCATGAAATAGCCAGTATGAAGGACAACTCTGAATGGTGGTGTGTTAAAGAAGGTGTCTGCATTTTCAGTCTAAAAATCTCCAAAATCAACAGTTAGTATATGTCATAGTAATAAACATGACACAAACAACTGTTATGCTCTTATAGGGGTGATAAGTGGAGTCTTTGGAGGCTATTTGGTTGCATAATTTTCTGTCATGATGACAACATTTTTTGTCACTCTGGAGGTCTTGTATATAAGACAATTTGTAACTGAAAATTTCAATTGTGCACTACAGTCTTACCCTTTAATTAACTACAACTTGCAGCATGAAAAGTTCTCTTAGACACTTGATATTTTTCAGCATCTTCTCTTAACTGTTGCCAAATAATTGTAGCTATACAGCACTATCTAACAACTGTTATGCAAATAATTTGCATTCTAATAACAGTGATACCTGCACTGCTATGATGTAGCTTGAAACACACCTTCCAACAAATGATCAACCTGATATTTTAATAACGACTTTCCTTTTTAAGTCACTAATTAAAAAATCAGTTCCCTCCAGAAAGCTAATACTTCCCTCACCTGTGAGCCCCATTTGATACCAAAAGTATAAGCTTCATTAAATAACTTGTGATTGACTGTGTACATTTGGTTGTCATTTTATTGAAATAATAACCACTTATCTCAAAACTTTCTATCACACATCCCATCACTGACCATATGTTTGGTTTCTTAGTGCAATGCCTCGATCAACCAATGCAAGCAACCAATTTTCATGAATTTGAAAATATTAAACATGCCTGTGCCAATGTGGATGGATCAAATACCCCAGTTAGTACAGGACCAGGTGAGCCAACTATCACATTGGGGGGGTTCACTGTGCTCCATCTTATGTTAATTCTTGACAGAGTTCAATCAAAATAACTCCATTTAACTGACAGCCATTGCCATGATCATTACTTGAAAAGCATGCCAAGAATATATTTCTAGCTCTACGTGAGTATTTGTGTGTGCAGTTGAGTAGCATGGAGAACACATATGTGTGTGCATACAGAGGGTTGCCAGCGATTATGAACATACATGATCCCCTGGAGGAAGACAATAATATTGGCATTAAACATCTTAAGATTCGGCTGGTTTTTAATATATCTTAAATTATGTCAGGAAAAACATTGGAACATCACACAAAAGCCACAGTCAGTGTATAATGCTATCTCATAAAGCTATAGATCTCTTCAACAATATTGACATTGGGAGCAGACAAACAAATGTCAGCCCCTATAACATATGAAATACTTAACGTAACCAATTTCCACCTGTCAATCAACCTGGGAGTACTGACAGACAGCTGAGAATCAATACGCCACAATTGAATTTTTTGAATCCCAAATATGCCTCATTCTGTACTATGAAATACTGTCACATGTCATGATACTTTGGGCTGTGGGTGGAGTCTAAAGATTAATTTTATTTCTGCCACTGTAGTCTATTAGCAACAACTTTCCTTTTACCATCAGAAAAAAAAAGCAAGTCCAGATTCATCTGCTTGTTTTGCTAGTTAGTGACCAATGAAAATGCAAGAAATCAGTTGTGTTCTCACAGAAAATTCCATTTGAAAAAGTTAAGTTTGTGGTTTTTTTATGGCACATTAAATGCTGCTTGATTTTTCTTTTTTTTTTGACCACCTCTTGGCATAGAATTTTCCCATGACCTCGTCCATGAATGACACGTTGAGAATTTCTTTACCGTTAACCGCCACTGTAGTGGAAAATAATAGAGGGTGAAACTACTGAGCATTGCAGTCTTTGTCTCTCACCTCATTTACAATACAGTGCCCTCTGCCTCACATAATCAATTAAAAGACGGCAGGGCTGAAGAGGCACCCTACCAGTCACAGAAGTTTACATCAAAAGGGAGAGATGCTTTTGAAGACTCGCTTCATCCTTGAGAGTCTTCCCTGAGAATGCAAGGACAGATTTAGTCACTGATAGATGTGGTTCTGGCCTTCTTCAAGGTCTCGTCTAAAATGTATCAGATTGCACTGCTCCATTCTCGTACAGTACTTTTGCTAGTGAGCTTTAGATAAAGAAGAAAGCACAAACTGAGAATTCACTGAGCTGAGCTGGATTATCTTATATTTCTGATATCATTATCATTTATTAAATGGCATAATGGCATCTTAGATTTGTTTTTTTAGATATGAGTTGCAGTAAAATAGAACCACAAGAATCCAAAATGCTGGTTAAGCAACACTGTGGCCATAAAGTATGTTTACACTTTATGGTCTGCTGTTGAGTACGCTTCCAGTGATCGTAAAACAGCACACCGAATCCTACAAGCATTATTTTAACCCTGTCACTGTTGTTCACAAACCTTTATCTAGGTAAGCAAATGATAACATCTTCAAACTGCGGAGTAGATAGAGAGAAAGGGACTGTCTCCAAATTAAAGCCCGTTTTATGGTGTAACAGCTGTGCCAGTAGTATTGATTACTAGGCACCGTGAATGGGCCTGAATATTTTTATGAAGTGAAGAATTCTGGATCTGTATGTTTGGCGCCAAATGGGAGCAGCCACAAGACGATCTATGTGGCCCACTTGCTGTTGGGGAGATATGGTTGTGTCCCGTTCACATCGACGTGCCAACAAACGCCATTATTTGATATGCAGTCAGCAATAAAATGGTCCATTCTGACTGCAACCAGATATATTGTTAACGGCCAGCTCTTTAAATATCATCTCAATATGTGCCAGGAGTTGTAACAGGAGTTAGTTAAAGTTCTTTATGCTGAGAAATTGATAACTCAATGAAATGAGAGTGACTCGAGACATTAACGTTGTGAATCGTGTATGAGGGCAGCTGCAGACTGAAGCTGAAAAATCATGATTTAAGAGCAACCACACTGTAAAAAATGACTATATTCAGAAATCATGCAGTATCAATGATGGAAAGCTGCAAACAACAACATAATATCTTGACACTGATATGATATGCAGATTTTAATATTGGTGTTTGTAATAGTATGAATCATGACCAAAAAATGTCCATTTTAGGAGACATTAGCAGATTATGTTTTTCAAACTAAATGTGTTAATAGTTGGCCATAAAGCAAAGGGATATTTTTTGCAGTGGATAGTCTTCATTCCCAGAGACCCTTGCAGTCATCAGAACAGGTGGCTAGAAGCTGATTTTGGATAGAAGACAAAAATTGAGAGCTTGGGAGCACAGGTGTCTAAGTAATCCAATCTACGTAGAAGAAAATATAACCATAGTTTCCTGAGTATAAGGATGAAAACATGTCCGGCATTCATCTGTAATGTATGAGAAACTATGTTTCAGCAATGATAAATCAACCCAATCCGTTTGAGTTCCTCAGTTATGTGAGTTGGAGATGGTGGGCGGATTTGTTTACTAGTGTCTCGCTGTGTGTGTGCGACAGTGTTGATGACACAATATCGTGGTTGGCGTCTGGCTCAAGCAGAGTTATGCAGAAGTTGTTGGTTGTTTTGCTGATCCCTCTCTGTCAGTGTCACAAGGAGCGTCATCAATCATCAGAGAGTGGGGGACCACACCAACCTTCCCTGCTGGTCTCTCACAGTGAGTCTGGATCAGTATGGAAGGATTTCTATGTTCAGCTCAGATGATGTCAGACCTAAAAAAGCATAGATCAAAGTAAGTACTTCATCATGTACTTCAGCATGGAAACATTGAAGTTCTGCTTTATTTGTAAAAGTCACTTAATATACTTTATGCTGGTTTAATTATATATATGTATGTATGTATTTATTGTTGACGAAAATTACCATCGGTCCACAAGCAAGCTCGCTGCCTGGCTGTACATAAAAGCCAACCCAGTCTCGCAGTATAATGCTTTATGGATTAAAAATCATAGTACTTTTGATGGATGTGAATTGTGCTTTTTTACATAATTCTATTTTTCATGATTCACTACATGACTTTCAAAATCGTGTTTCAGTTGGAGGTTAATTTGTGTTTTTTTTAAGCCATAACTGCATATAACACTTCCAAAGCTGTGGGAGGCATCAATACGCCTGCTCCTGGTTAATCCTGGGAATAATGTGGCCAACAGCACTGGGTTTGATAGGGCTGGTAACCTGGGAGTTAGCAGAAGAAACTCTTAGCACAAAGCAGACCCATGGGCAAGTGAGAAGGCACATGAGTGGCTTGTTGTCAGTAAGCTTGCTTGCTGCAGGGGTAGATAGTTTCAAGACTGCTGGGCTAGCCCAGCATCACAAGCAAGCTTACAGCTGAATTATGGCCTGGCAACAACTTAACAAGTTTCTTTTACATACCATTTACTTTTCCAGCTTTTTGTTGCCCCTGGCCCAACTGTTTCTGGGACACGTTGCTGCCATCAATTTCAAGATGAGATTATTTCTTTATGAAATAAAAAGTTTGTAAATCATTGTCTACCGTCACAATTTAAAAGGCATCCGCACATTTTTTGGAATTGGGGGTTGTACACTGTCACTGCATAGTTGACTAGAGTGTAATCAAATATATATGTTGAACACAGCTACAGTCCACAAAATTATATGTTGTCTTTTTTTTTATAGTTTATAACAAAAAAACATTTTGTTTATTTGAAAATCAGCTCTGTTAAAATTATTTACCATTTTACTATGAACATCTGTCTTGTATTATGACATAGTGATGAGGCCGCACAGTAAGATTGCTGTTAAATCATTTCTGGAAAAAACATCGTCAGAAATGAGTTGGAAAATTTAAGCTACTCACATGCCCTGAGACGGTCACTTTGTCTGTACTGTACCAGGTGTACTGGCAGCTATTGCCTCTGACATTTGTTATCTGTTAAAAACATCTGGTTTTACTATTCACTCTCAAAAGAATAGAAAGGGTGAGATTCATTGCTGGGGGCAAAAAAAGGTCAAGGAGCAGAGTTTGGTTTACCCGATAGAAACTTTAACCAATTTAGAAAGAGCAACTCTTTTATTGGTTTGGCTTATGCCTTGTTTTTGTCTTCACCACAAATGTCTTCCTCCCAAAAAAAGCATTTTTCATAGCCATGTTTATGGAGTAACCACACCAGTGCATTTCTGTGAAATGAGTCGTCATATCAGCCATGCCTGACAGGGATACTGGTCTCCCCTCAGCACACGAGAAGCAGATCTCTCTTTGGTCTCTGCCACTGTAGTGGTGGGTGTTGACAGAAGTAGAGACAGGCAAACATATGTTCCTTCAAAAATACAGGAGGGGGGGGGGCTGCTTGTTTTCAAAGAGGCCATTATCTTTGTAGTGTATCGCCACCCCTTGCTGTTGTTTGAGGAGGGGTTGTTTCGTGGTCTCCTCCAGGTCCCAGCTCAAACTGTCACACTCAGACAATTGAAACCATCTTTCTCTGGTGCTCATACATATGTTTGCACACCCATGCACAGGACACACACCCACACAATTAATGCACATGCTATACAGAGAATCAAAAAGCAGCAAGTTAAATTGCACAGAATTGCAATTAGTCTAATTTATAAAAGGAAAAAAAACAGCACAAGTAAGACATTGAAAGGAGGGGGTCTTTGGACTACGTACTTTTTCAAAATGAAGTGACTAACAAATGTAGTAGTATTCCACAAGCTATCATAAGTTATGAATGATGATTACCTTATGAAACAGGTAATCTTTACATTTATCTGTTATGTGTAAAGATTTGCCCCATGTTCTCACCCAACCTTTGAAAAACTGCTCCACAAATGCACAGAGTCTTGCCATTACACACATGCACGTAGAGGCCTGCTACCACAAAATGACAAACTAAATATTTGGGGATGGTGATATCATTCTGCTCGGCCTCATTAACATAGACTGAAGCACAAATGTAGTTTCAAAGACTCCAAATCCCATCTCATTTTTTCTGCCAATATGCAGAGTCTGTCCTCCAACTGCCACAGCCATGCCAAAGCAATTTGTTTCTTATATTGTTCTTGGAAGCCAATATGTTTTAATTAGGGAAATACATAATCGAAAACAACACCATAAATAATCTTATTTCTCCACCCATGACAACAGAATTTCATTAGATCTTTTTCTCTGTGTTGTTGCATCTATTCTTATTGAAAATACAGCAACAACAAAAAATCCACTGCAATCCTATAAATTACTCTAAATTATGTGAGCAATATCAATTGTTCAAATAAGGGGTCTCCCCATCCTGAGGATGCTATAATTCTAATCTTTGTTGTTTTACATCAGGCGACAGCAACTTTCAGTTTAAGGTTTTTATCCAGGAACAAAACACTGCATACAATGTCATTACAGTACAATATGGGATTAAATTCTTATCTCAAGATTTTTATGTAGATTTTTTTTATTTAGTTTTGTTTCTGTAGTATGATAAAGACTGTTTAGAGAAAAAAAAAACTTTCATTCTTTTTTATTCATTGTTTTGATGACAGATTTTAGAAAAAAACTAATAGGGAAATTTATAGAATTATTAAAAGCTTTCTGTAAAGACAGTTTACATGTTTACAGACATGATGCATTATATGGGTGTGCAAAAATAATTAATGCTTTCTCTTTTTTCTGAATTGCGTTCATATTTAAAAGATTAAAAAAAAAATCCTGAAGGAACAGCATAAACAAAGATTTTTTCTACTAATTCTCCCTTTAGTTATGCTTCTATGGGCTGAGACCGCTTTGAACCTCCCATGATGCACTGGGCATCTTTCTTCACTCACCATTTTACCTATTCATTAAGTGATTTTTGTGTTCTCTTTTATGCAGGTTTCCCTGGCCTGGTGTTATGGTGCTTGTTGATCTCTGTTTCCTGTCTGTTCAACCCACACCTGTTGAGGCAGATAACTTCCCTTCCTTGTTCTGGTTCTGCTGGGGGTTTATTCCTGTTAAAGGGGAGTCTTCCTCTCCACTGTTGTCTCCTGCGTGCTCAGGATGGAGGATTGAAGGAGAAAAGAAAGGATATAGAGCTGTTTAGAGCTGTCCAATATGAATTGGACCATATTGGATTTTGATTAATTTTACTGAACTGGATTATAATTGGATTGAACTGGACTTTATCTGTAAAAAGCTGTCAGATGACTTTCTTTGTGGATTGGCGATTTAGTAAAACTGAATTGAACAGTTTAATTCAACAGAGACTCAAAATACACATAATTGATTTTAATACCTCTAATGTACTTTTGGTGTGTAGTTTTAAAGTATGGGCTGTTGAAAGAATTGCACATTCTTAGTTAGTCACTTTGTTGTACTCGTTAGACAGAGATGCCATATCAGCTGATATTCAATCTAAAATGACTCGGATCAGTGTGAGGGACAAAAAATCTTGCTCAAGATGTCACCAGTTCAAATATGTACAAACAATTTCATGAAATCACGGATAAATTATTTTAGTCTTATCATGAAACCTTCTACACACACTAATAACACTGTTACAGTTCAGCGTAGACTGAATGTTTTTTAAAAGGATCATTAATAATGTGGACTACCCTTGCTTGTGATCCTACAGATTAAGTCACCTTTCAATACATTTGTCTTTGGATTCTGTGTGCCTTTGCTACAGGGACAGTTTCAAAGGCTGCAGTGAAAATTCAAGAACTTTAACACATCAACTGGTTGCAGAATGGTCCCAAATAAAACAGGTTAGCATGTTATATCAGTAGTTTATTCATTCAGACCCCCTTTCAACATAGGTAAGATGTCCCACATAGCCCCACACACAGATATTATTTGTCCCATATTGAGTTTGTCAGAATCTGGTCATCCTAGCAGCTACACATGTGTAGTTACTCATACCACCCAAAGTGTTCTCATGTTATAATGGATGTTGGTTTGCCAAGCATGCTCTGCCAACTGTCCCTGTCCTTCTTAGCTTGCAGGATGCGTGGATGAGTCCATGCTTTCCAAAGACCAGTCAAAATTTTGGTTTGTCACACCACAAGACAGCTTTCCACCTCACCTCAATCAATCTTAAATGAGCTATGGCCGTGGTGTTTCTTCTTTGCATTACAAAATTGAACTTACATGCGTGGGCATAGCAACAAATTGTTTTCACTGACTTTGATTCTTAGAAATTGCCTGCAGTCTTTCAGAGTTGTGAACCCTTGTCATGCTTACTTCTTTAAGACTCAGTCACTGCTCTTTTTATATCCAGTCATGTTACTGACATGTAGATCTGTTGCCAGCTTACCTGGCTTGTGATCTTGTGTTGTTTACAAAGCTTATATTGTCAAACAATAAATGTTTTAACTGGTTTTGTTTATTTTAATTAATTTATAATACTTTCACCTTGAACCAAAGAAAAAAAAATGTGAAAAGAGCTTAATTTCCTTAATATAGTGTTTCTTTGTTAACTGCCACTATTTTCCTTTTGCCCTGTTCACTGCCTGACTTAAAACAAGTTGGGAGCTGTACAAAGTTGTGACAAATTTAGTTTTTCCTTCAGAGGAGGCCTCCACATTTCCATACATACATGGCAGATTCATCATTAATTCATTCTGAAAGCTAAACTTTTTTCTCTGGTTATGAGTCAGCTTGTGTAAATGGATTTTCCATCTTACTCTTCTCTATCCTCTACTCCCTGTGATGTCAAAGTACAGTCAGTCATACAGAGTGAGAGCTCTGTTGGCACCCGTCGAAAAGACAGTGTCGCCTCAAACCCAAAGGGGATTACATGTGTGTGTCCTCTTTGTTCAGAGACATCTAGCAGCATCTGGCAATAGTCAGTCCCTCTCGTGTGCCTTCGTGGAGACAAGTGTGGTATGATCAGGCTTCTCAAGCTTCATTTAGGCAATGTGTCACTGTTACTTGCCTTGCACTTTTCCTTCCTTCTACGGGGATGGGAGGGAAATGTATAGCTTGGACGATACAAAGCCTTTCACATTTTGAGGTAATGAAAGGGAGGGAGAAAGAGATATAAGGAGGGAGAGCAGCAGAGGGAGAATGAACTGGAAAAGAGCGACATGAGGAAACCAGGAGAGAATGATGGAGTGAGAAAAAAGAGGGAAATAAGCGAAGACAGGAAAAAGGAGGGGGATGGAGGGTGTCTTCTCTTCTCCTCTCTCAGCATCACCTCAGACAGAGAAAACAACCTTCTGCTTCGTCTTTTCTCACCATTTGTTAATTTTTTGGTGATTTTTTGGTAAAATAAGTCGGTGGAAGTTCTCCAAGGTTTTAAACACCTGAGTTTTTAAACACCAAAGTACATTTCCCGCTCAACCAGTGCTTTCCTCACTTTATTCTTTGTTAAACTTCCTTTTTATTTTCATTGGATGTTTACTTCTATTTTCACTCACTGTCAGAAAAAGTTCAGGCATTAAAACCTTACTGGTTAGGTTTGGTATCAAAAAGTGCTTGAAGTTAGGAAAATATCATGGCTTTCCTCGAAATAGACCCGCTTTTAATGCCTACCGTATGTTATAAATTGTCTTTTTCATGCTTGACAGGTGACAAGTCCCTCCCCATCTGCAAATTACAAATTTGGTGAAGCCATGGAAGAAAATGGAAAAGTTTCTATTCATGCTGACATTATCACATCAAAAGATCGGAACTTTTTCCATAAATCTTTTTTGTTTTTAAGATATGTTTTTCAACAGTCTGCTGACAGTACTTTTTTATGTGATTTTGGTGTAGATTTTCATTACAGCTGAGCATTCTTCCTTGAGTATAGTTGTCTTTCTAGGTTTGGTCTATGTTGAAGATTTCACTGAAATTTTTAAAATTGGGTGTTATTAAAACCACAAAGATTATTGTTCTCTTAAGTATTTATTTTTTATGAAAATGTTAGTTTGGTGGCCATATTTGAAATTTAATTGAACTGAATCTTATTATTTTGAAAAAGAAAACATCTTTATTTACAAAAACTCTGGAATTATGTCTCACAAAAGCCAACCTGATCTCAAAAATGTGTTGAATGAGAACCAACACTAGGCAAGTGTGTGAACTTTAAATGGATGTGTTTCTGGCATGTTTGCAAGTGCGTTGACGCTATGCATTTTTCTGTCCTTGAGTGCCCACGGTCAGTTCACAAGTTTGGTCTCCAACTCGCATTTGGTTTATAGTACCATGTCACAAGGTAACAACTAGATAAAAACATACCATAAAATCACTGTAAATCATTGACATACCATAACAAATAAAGTTAGGGGAAAATTTAAAAAAACAAAACACTGAGGCCGAAACAACCTTTCAATGACGTAAGGAAATAAGGATAACGTGGACAAGCAAGACACAGGACGAGAGGAAATATCTGATTGGATTTTACTGCTGGAGGGAGCTTTTAGAAAAAACATGAAGACAGACAAATGCAATTAGTTCTGTTACTACTAAACAGGTAACAAGTCATTAAACTCTCTTGCTCTGTGATCTGCTGCATTTTCCAGCTTGGCTCTGTTGGTAAAGCTGCCAACGTGCAACGTTTATAATAATAAAGATTTTACGATAATTTCTCCCTTTGCCCCGTGTGAATCAGAGACTGTTGACACAGTGGTTGATTCCTACTATAAAACTAATCAAATATGTTTATATACTCCAGACATGCACTTTAGTTATCTGTATCACAATCAAAAGGAAATACATCAAGTTCATCCCTGTTATTTGTTTGAGAATTAAACTTTGTCATCATCAAGCATCATTTCACCACCACAAGCTCTGAGATATATTTTTATGACAGTGGCCTTACATCCTATAACTATGGAAGGAACCCAAGAACAAAACATTGGCAGATTTAATTTCTTTAATACCGCATTATGTTGTGATGACATGCTGTCTTAGAAATGATGACCAGGCACCACAAAAACAATAGAAGAGTACAATGAATGTAATTTTAATACACCACATGCCCTCACCATTTCAAGCGGTTCAAAGATGCTAAAGTCTGTGTACCCATTAACCATGACTGTTCGATATATTTTCTCACACGTTACTCACACCCTTCAATACAACTCATTTTACAATAGAGCATCTTAACCTGATCAAGTACAAAACTTGTGTTATCATAGCTAGTCTTTGATACTCAAATGTTACAAAAGTACATATTAATCAGGCAGTCTCTGGTTCTATTGCTGGTTCTCAAAGTATAAGGTCAATTGCTAAAAAAAAATCAATATGAGCGGTGTAACTGAGCAATAATAAAGTATTGCAAAGAGAAACTGGTAAAAACAAGGGATTCCCCCATAGACCAATCCACATAATGCCCATAGTTGTTGATCCTGTCAGCAGATGCAATATTATTCAAAAACAAAATTGTCAGTAGGTCCTTCACTGATATTGGCAGTGATCAATCGTGAAGTGGCTAAAGTTTTATTTTGTTATAGACATATAGATCAATTCATGTTGTACAGTACTGTGCCATATCCATTACTCACTCATCACAATTGTGTGCAGAGACTGACTGGTCACTGGCAGCTCTGTACAGGATTTAGACACATTCGGCAACATGAGTACTGCTGACACTGATTTAAATGGGAAATGTAAAGTAGCTCATTCTGTGGAGACTGTGCAGAGAATATAGAAATATATCAATCATTGGTGTTAACGTACCTGCAAATTTGAATGTTTGAGTGCTATCTTTGCACTGTGGGAATTTGTTAAATAGAGCCATAGAGCAGCCTCATATTTACTGCCAAACTTAGTCTGCAGCGGCAACATATCTGTCAGAGCACTATCCCATTAGCTTGACTCCATTCTCATTCCCATCAGGTCTTTTGACTGCAAATAAGTATAAGAAGAAGGCCAAGAGGTCACTGGTGACTAATTTTCTGAGCACTCACAGATTGTGTAAGTAATGGAGCGCTTATTGCATTCGCACCCCCATCACTGCAAACAAGCCCCAAAAAATCTATACAAATTCCCCCACATAAGGTAATGCCTGGGGACGGGAAAAGTGGCCCATCTTTAAGATATCAAAAGTAGCATGGAATAGGCCTAATGAGCAATTTAAAATCAATACCTTTCAAAAAATGCCTGTTGTACCAACGACCACATCATCTAAATATCAATAGGGCCTGTCGGTGCTTCAGAAAGGGCTGGATGCGAGGAGAGACAGATCTGAGGTGCTTTGACCAAGGATTTCTCACAGAGGAATCAGGTTCGCACTGCCCCTTTTTCTATTTTAATACAGTGCCAAACTTGGCGCATGAGGTTTAATAAAGTAGCACAGTGTCTGTCAAGCCAGGTGTAGCTTCAATCCTTTCATATTCTAGGTAAATCCCAAAGAATGGTGTTGAGGATACAAACTGAAGAAGACAGACGGGAAGAGAGGAATCCAGAGGGGAGGGGGGGGGGAGTGTTTTTCCCTCTCATTTGACTAAGGTGTTATTTTCCTTTCCTTTTTTTTTCTTCCTTCTGCAATAGGTTGCTTTTGGTGTTATATTGAACGATGAAGCTTTGGTGAAATTCATATTGGAATTTACTGACTCAAGGAGATGTTTTGTAATTATGTTTCTCTTTAAGACCTATGTTTAACAGCAGAAATGTACCATCACAACTAAACCCAATGGGTAACATTAGATTACATCCCCATTTCCAAAAACATTTGGATACAGTGTAAAATTTAAATGAAAACATTAGGGTTTAGCCATAATACCGAGCACTGAAGTTAAAGTCTGGAGTATATGACCGTGTTTTACCAGTTTTACTATAGGAATCAACCACAACTTCAGTCCCCTCTGATTTACACCCTAGACAGTGTGGAGGGAGAAATTACTGTAATCTTTTCAGGATTATAAACCTACATGTCTGCAACTCAGCCAAGCTAAGTAAACGCAAGACAACACAGAGCAAGCGAGCTAATCAGTTATTACTTATCATTTCAGTAGCAACAGACTTAAGTCTGCATCCGTCTGTCAGGCTGTTCTTTATCTGAGCTCTCTTCAGTGAGTAAAGGCCAATCTGAAGTTTATCCTTCTCCGGTGTCTCACTTCTAGACTTTATCTCTTTTTCCTCACTTCTTTCAATGATGCTGTCTTGGGTTTCTTTGCTGCATCTGGCACAGTTTCTCTTTTCTTTTCTTGATTTATTATGGCAAAAATATGTTGTTTTTTTAAGGTTTGAACTGTAATGTGATACTTTAAAGTGAAATCATGTCTACCAGGAACCCAAATTTGTGAACTGCTGTTTTACAGCCCCTGGGCCCTGCAATATGCGGGATATGTGCACATATTTACTTTAAGAAGGATATATTGTAAGTTAAAAACTGTCCCAACAAATCCAAATTTTGGGACATTTCCAGAGCTCGAGAGGAGAGTGATCTGATTCATCGAGAGTCTTCTGGCTTATTGTCAGCGCAGACTTCAAAAGTGAGAATCTGTGATGGGATGGGAGTGCATTAGTGTACAAGGCATTGTTCACCTCACTTTGCCATGGTGGCTCTCTTAATGCTGAACAATACATGCAGGTTTTGAAGCAACGCTTGCTTTCATCCAGACAAAATGTTTTCACAGTGAATGACTTGCTTATTTCTACAAGACAATGCCAAATTACATTCTACAGGTATTACACAGCACAGCTCTGTTGCTTATGTGACCTGCCTAAATAGCAGACCTGTTAATCAGTGAGAACCTTTGGCTTATTTTGAAATGAAAAATATGACAAGGGCACACAGAATTATTAAGCAGGTAAATTCCTATATCAAAAATTGAAAAGATCTAGTTTTTAAAACAACATTTAATCATTCAAAAAGGGTTTTGTCAAAACAATACTTGATGTTACACAATAATAAATCTCTAAGACAGCATAGAGGTATAGAGGTTGAATAGTTTCAAACCAAAACGTTCTGTATTTGTAATATATCACAACTTTTTTGGAAATGAGTATCTGTTATGAAATATATCTCATCAATTTTGTTCAAACAGCAACAACAAAAGGTCTTCGGGAATCTTACACACCTCATTCTTTATTATATCTAGGCCTTCATATTCAGATAAAGAGATGAAAGAGACAATCCATTGCAGAAAGACAAATTTAGATAGAGACATTGTTTTGCCATTTAAATTAATTCATCTGGTCCAAAAGTGTATGGGATATCATCAGCGGATATTTTTATTTTCACTTCAAATTCATCCAGTCAGGTCTTGGAAAATATGCTTTTCAAGTAGGTAATTAATGTCTCTATCTTTGCAATGTCTTGTGTTTGCTCATCTCTTTCCATCTGGATTTCATTATAGACAGGATTCCTATGATAAGGCCATTACAAGTCGGGAGAGCAAAAGAAAGAAGCAGTAAAGACTCGGAACAGACTGGTGCATGATGGAAAGGAAGGCAGGAAACATCTTCATTTCATAAAAGTCATTTTTGACACAAAAATCTGTGATTTCTGATGCATCAATCGAGCTGTATTTATTTTAATTGGAATGTCTACAGAATATCAAAAAGAAAACATTGCTCATTAGAGGCAGAAACTGCCAGTAACACATTAATCAACTCAGAAATTATTGCAGCATAGTATCTGACCAGTGATTTGTGTTACAATGAAATCATTTTTATTTCACTGTGACCATCCAGGGCAAAAGGAGTGAATGGAGTAAGGTCTTTTTTTTGTTTATTTTGACCATGCAGTCATTCCTGTGGCTTAATTATTCAGTTGTGCATTTATTGATTCAGATTCTTCTTTTGTTTAATTAAAATGCTTCCCATGTACACAAAGCAAATAACTTTGCAATGAAGAATTGCTGTGCATTAAAGCTGAAACAATAAATGTATCGATTCTCACAATTTACAGAAAAGCAGTCATTTTAAAAAATGTATATATAAAATGTTATGTGATGCTGATTGATAATGATTAATAACTGCTAAAATGATCTATATTCAATAATGAAAAAAACACAAGAAGTGAGATTTTGTCTTTGAGTTTATTTCAACTTTTTAATTTCATGAACTACAACGAGCTGACAAAGAAAATAGTTTTTTTTTCCCTAACAGACTAGTCCAGCATGTTAATCAATAAAATGCTGCGCAATAATCATTTTGTTGTGTCAAACAACATGGAGTCCATGCTAACCCATGGACTAACTCTGTCGTGGTGGTCTCACACCAAGTGTGAGAATATATCAGTCTTGTGGTTTAAACAGGGAGTTTAGGTCCACATTTCATAGCAAAAGTCACATCTGTTGGTGTAAATCTTTGTTTTATTTCTGTATAACTGAAAGGATGTGCTGCTTCTCATGTGTTTATTTAGAAGTCTCAAAAACAAAAAAAAACAATTGTTAATACAATTTTCCAGTAGCCCATGGACTGTATATTTCATAACACTTCAGCAACATATAATATTTTCCATCTTTTGTCATCTAAATCATTTTAACAATTACAACAAAGCAGAACACCCTTGTGTGCTCTGCCCCTCATGGCGTGACAGTGTTTGGCCCCTGACCACCAACATGTTTTATTTAATAATGTGGGAATTTTCTACTGTTTTGCTTTCATTACAGTGAAGGAGGCTGAAGCTGAAAACAGAAACAGAACGCCAGTTGCTTTAAAGCCTGAAGTTTATCGCTCAACAACTGTCGGAGGCAATATCAGCATCTCCATTCAGGGGTGGTTATTCCCCCCAACAGGATGTCTGCTTAAATCGGTTCTATTCCTTTCTCGCTCCCTCAAAGAGTGCATTTTCTTTTCTATTCTTTATTTTCTTTTTCCTTTTTTTGCATTCCTCAATATACCAAACAACTCCACTGCTGACCACCCATATGCAACCAGGTCCATGGAAATTCTGGGTCCAGGGATTTAGGCTGTAGAGGATTGGTAGCCAAAGGCTGCAGGGGAGTATTTGGAAGCAGAGATGAAAAGTACGGCTCCAGCATCTGAGCCACAAGGACAGAGGGAAAGGAAAATGAGGGAGGGAAAGAGGGAAGGGAAATTTATTCCTGTTCCCTTGCTTCTAGGCCAGTCCACAGGCCCATGTATCAAAAAGACCACCACGTTTGAGATGAGCATGAGTGCCAATTCATGACAGAATGCTCAATGCAGGAGATCTTACGGGTTGGTAAATGCAAATACCACGCTGAAAAAATAAAAATATTTCTAAGATAAATGTTTTTCTGATTCCAAGTTCAGCACCTTTTAATTGTTGTAAAAAGTTGATTAGCAAAAATAGTGATGGATATTTCTGTGGATCTTATTTTTCTGGAAGTTTTAATGCAAAACATAAAAGGGATCTAGTGATACCTGGATTGTATCATTATGATTAAGTCAAGGAAACAGAAAATTTTCCTCATGAAAGCCTGAACCAGCAAACTTCGAAGCATTGGCGCAACGAGATATCCACTGGCACGTCATGTGCTGTGGTGGGGGCCATGATGGGCCACGTTACTGTTTTTGCTTTGGTAACAGAGGATCAACATTTGTCTCGAGGTAGCAGATCACAAAGAAATTGAGAGGATTTCATTTGAGAGTCAGATTTCTTTGTCTTTCTTTTCCTCACTCAAAAGCTGGATCCTGAAGCAGATGTGCCTCTGAGGCATTGGCCATCAGAAAGGGTGTAGGCCAAGCCAGGCTGGTGTTAGGGTTAAATTTAGAGGGCAGAGGGCAGATGAAGGTCAGGGTTATGGCCGGGTTGAGGTGAAAGAGTGCACCCACCCCTCCAGCCCCCTTAGGGTAGAATTTAAGTGGTCACTGTTTTTACCACTGTGTCCAATAGAGAGATGTCACAAACTTGTTTTGTGAGTTCTTGAATCTTTTTTTTTTACAAAAACTTGTAATTGATTTCTTGACATAAAAGAGAAGGATAAAGTTTTTTGTTTCGTTAAACATTTGCTGATTCCAGGTTTTTGAATGTAAATTTGACACTTTGTATTGTTATCACAATGATGAGGAGGATTTTGTGACAATGTGCTTCATTTGCAAGATTTCAGAAGAATTGTTGTTTGTATAGTAATTTTCATGATGACATCTACCCTTATATGATTCATTTAAAATGTCGAGAAATATTATTGATGTTTCTATGGTATCCTGTGCCAGTTGTAGCTGATGTCACCCTTGGCTTTCGCCACCATGTCTGCTGCTCCTCTCTGTTCTCAGGGACAGCAGCATGCTGGGAAACCTTACACCATTCAAAAAGGGGTGCATGGGATGAGTCTGCACATGTGTCATGCTGGTTGGCACAGACAGTACGTCATATCAGACAGCTTCCCTGCCATGTTCCCCCTACCACAGGACAACAACAGCTCCAAATGCCAAAATTATACTTCCCCCGAGACGAGGTAAAGACAGCTAAGGCTTGTGCAGTGAGACTGAGACGAAAACACTATTGGTCTTGTCCCAACACTGTCCCATTACGTTGTGTTTATAGTGTTTAAAATAAGTTTGTGCCAGACAAATCGAGTTTTCCAGAGTTGAAAGACCAACAACAATTTATGACAGATTATTTCACTAAAAGGAACCACATCGGTTTGGACCATTTACCACTGCAGAAACTTTGATAGTTTGATTGATGAATGTTAAGCAGAATTTTGTTGTGATATGTAGGAATAAAGGGCAAAAGCTGTTTACTGAAATGTAAACTGTCTCACAAAAAGAACACCATCAAGCAGCAATAAAAAAGATGCTATAAGAAAAAAAAAAAACAGGTCAAAATATTCTATCAATTCATTATCTTCTTTTCACACCATATCTCTACTGTATTAAGAAATCCAACCAGGGGCGGTCTCAGGCTTTGGCCGGCTTAAGATCTCATAAAATGAACTGTCACCTGCTTAGTTATTGGGTGCTTACAAATAACCAAGATGCATAACTTGAGAAAGGACTAGTCCCCTATAACCCTTTCCAGCAGGAAGAAAATAAGCTTCTTTCAATGCATTATTAATATTTTGCCTAAACTCAGTCTGTACTCAACAGCAAGCTGGATTAGCCAAAGGAATTTAATATAAAATTCATGCCTTTGCTATTTTTCCCTCTCACAGATATATTCAGTCTGTTGTTAGTTAGAAAGCCACGGCATTCCTGCGCACACTGACAGACTCGACATATGAAAGTGAGGGTGGGAGCAGAAATGTGTGGCCTTGCTGACTGCCATGTGTTGCCATTTAAAATGATATTTTCTGAGGTTAATGGCTTACATATACTTATAGGTATAAATGGACAGTCTCTGGTGTTAATTTCACTGGTTGACTGGGCCCCATAAAAAGACCATTATGTCTGGTTTGTGTTTAACTCGTGTTTATTTCTAGGCAGTGAGAGGAAGGAAGCTGTATTGATTAAATGACAGTTAGATTAATTTTAAAAAGAATTAGTCCCCCTCTACTGGACTATAGATGAAAAAGGAACAAATAAAATGGAAAAGGTGACTTGAACTAAGTGTCTGGGCTTGCACTGCGCAAGATGAGCATAAGTGCCATGAGCCCCCCCCCAACCACACCCACCCACCATCCCTGTTTCACTCTCTGACAAATTTATGTTAACAAGCAAATTAGCCACAGCGGGACAGCCAGGACCAATCAATAGTCTCAATAAAAAAGTTGGTGCTGACCACGTAGTGTCTGCAGTGTAAACTGCTGGCCCCTCGGTCCCCAAGGCCAGACCAACAATAACCTACAACTGAGTGAGACACAAAAGGTATCGACAAAGAGAGCGCTTCAATTTCCCCAGACAGTGGGGCCCTGTCACATCAAACTGGCTATTAGTCACAAATTCTGCCTGCCACCAATCCATCCCCCATTCTCTGGGGGGACCTTGTCAACTTGAAAGTTGTGCCGCTGGCAAAAGGACATCTGGTTCCACTGTAGTGTGTGTTGAATACAAGAGGCCAGGAGCTGCCTGCCTGATAAAGGAGAACAAACAGGGCCACTTTAAACTTGTCAAGCCTTGTTAGAAGGAGCAAATGACGAAAGAAAGCAAGACACAGAGAGCAAGAGGCCGTTTTTATGCCACTGTGTTAATGGGAAATTCAGTATGTGTGGTTATGACAACACTGAGCATTTTTTTTACAGAATTTCTGAGGTTATTTCCTTCAGTAGCTGTGTGAGCTAAAGGATTCCAGTTTTTTTTTTTTTTTTTACTCTGGTTGAAAATCTAATTCACAGATATCTGAACTTGCTCTTAAATATATGGTGAATATTTTTTTCATCATAAAACTGCACCATCTATTTATAGAAAAATAGAAAAGGGAATACCACACCCACCCTTTTGTGTTGTCCTTGTGTGTTGGAAAACACAATGTCTGTGACCAGTCACACTTCCAATACATAATTCCTGGTCCTCTCTAATTTCTAATAGCTTTTCTCGTGCCTACAGTCCTTAGCACGAAGCATGCATTACTTGTTACACGTCTGGACTGCCTCAGAGGGTCCAATCCGACATGGCTGTCAGTGTCGTTCGTGTAGCCTTGTAAATTTCAATCAGCGTCTCACAGCAGGGTGCCAAGGTTCGACTTCATTTCCCTCCACACTGAACAGGTGGTAAGAGACTGGTCATCACTCAACTCAGTCTTAGTGATCTGTCGCCCCCACCATTACTGCTCTATTAATTGCCCCCAGTGTTCATGACAAGCTGAGGCTCCCCGGTTAATGTTTAATGTGGTGACTCCTCAAATCAATGCGTGTTTAAGAAAGACACGCAGAGCTGGCTGTGACTGCTGGATTGTGCCACATGATAGTCAGAGGAAGGAAGTGTCACATCACTCTCAGTGGGAAGTGGTAATTGGAGAAGGCGGGATATATCATTTGGTTAATTGACTCAGACAGAGGAGTAAATTTGAGGTCTTTCTGTTGAGCTATTTAAACTATCATTTATGTTAATTACAAGAGATGGGAAGATAGTTAGTATCTGTTTGACCCTTAACATCTCTTCATGCTATAAAGAAACAGGCTTTAGTAAAAACAAATAAAATGTTTTCACCTTTTCCACTTTTCATACCACAAAAGCTGTATTTTATAATTGTAGAATAAGCATACAAAATAAGCATTCAGACTGTTAAAGAACACTTATTTAATTAGATCCAATCATGCCAGTGAACATGCACATGTTTTAAAGCAGAATCCTTTCAAGGAGCTTTATGATTCCATTGCATTTGCCTTTTGATCGAGGTGGTATCATCTGGGAATGGATCTGGAATACAGATGAGGTCGGGCAATGGCATTAAAAAAAAAAAAAGGAGAGATCAATTTTAGAGATAAGGGTTTGGCACATTTAATGAATTCATGCTCCTTCTCCGCTTGTCTCTCCCTCACTCTTTTCTCTGCAAGGATGAAAAAGATGAAAAGAAACACCCTCACACAGTGACCATTTGGGAGGTGCTCTGTGAGCAATCAATCACCAATCAGTCGTTAAAAGTGCTTGTCCTACCGTTGGCAGATGATCTTCATTACTTACAGACTTTCAATGTGGTAACAGCCATGAAGGGTAAGGTATAAGAGTCCGTCTGCTTTTTGGATGTAATTATTCTTGGCCATTTTGCCTTAGAAACACGTTTAAACCTGCAACATTGGTTTTAAAATTCATAGATGACCAGAATATCATCAGATCTCTCCCTTTGACCCTTTAACACACGGGTATACTAAAGCACACACACACACACACACACATACATGCCATCCTCATGAATTTGGAGTCCTGTGTGGACCCAGTGGGCTTTGAATGATCCCTGAGGTTGATATTAGCTCCCATGATAGGCATCAGAGAATAACCCAGCTTAGAATGTGTTTAGATTCGCCAACCTTAACTCTTTTAAAAGCCATAATAAGCACACTGGACGTGGAGTTTTGAAGGCTGAAGGTAAAATATGTTTGTAGGGTGATATTGCATCAGAAACTCAGCTGGAGTAAAATAAAAAAAAAACACTGAATTAAAACATGTGTCAAAGAGAAAAGTAAACTTTTCAAGAAAATTATTGAAATTATAATAGATATATTAGACATATCTATGCAATTTATAGAAAGTAACAACTACCAGAGGACAGATTCCCACTGCCACCACTGCAGATAGAGAGAATAGATATTTTATTCAGCCCTTTTCTACAGCAGATATCCTACAACTTATTAGATGCGTTGCTGGAATACCCTATTAGGAATGAAGAAGGGAGGTAGAAGGGAAAGGGGGCTTTACTTTAAATTGAGGAAGTGCCAACGCACATTTATTGGCTCTAATGTGGTACAGGCGACCCTGTCACAATATCGGAGCTCTGTGGGCCGGTGCTGCCACGGTGAGAGAACATAATAACCTTTTTAAGGGTGCAGCGCGCTGCCGACTCACAGAATAAAGACTTCACAGTGAGCGTCTGGCGAGAAAACGGAGGGCCTCGCCCCAGATGAACATAATCTTTTGTTATTATGCTGTTAATACGTTTTCGTTTCACGCGTTGATCTCAAACAAACCCATCCTCAACGGCCCACAAGCACCGCCTGGAAAAGGGGATTTATTTCTATGTTCATCTAACCTTGTGAACGGAGCTGCAGAATCTCAGAGTAATAAACAGAGTTAATCATTTCCACACAAACAGTAAATAAGAATGTGCATGCTGAAACATGTATTCTTTGTCATTTATTCATATTATTGGAACAGAGTTGAAGAATTTTGTGTCTTACTAAGAAAAAAAGGAAAAATTTAAATTCTGAATTTAATGATGGGCTACATCACAAAATCACTGTCATCTCCCACAAACCCTGTCATCTAGGTTGCTGACACCAAGTAGTTTGGCAGTTTTCTCGTCCTGTGCTCTGCATGGCAGCCGATCGACCAGGCCATTGATTAACAGATTGGAATTATTAACTGAGGGATCATCCATCCCACATCGCCCATGTCATTTCCATTACTGCATTTCCATTATGCCTCATTTCAGAGACAAGGCACGGAAGAGGGGACAAAACCTCCTCCTCATTAGCATTCTAATTAAGAGGCCATCAGATAATGATCAATCAAAGCAATCAGAGCAGATGAGCAGCAGCATAAAGATGGCTGAGAGGCACATCACTGTGAAACGTTCAACACAAACTTCCAGTTGAACTCTGAAATTTTGAAAAGAAAGATGGCTTGTACATTGTGACTTTGTTGACAAATCACTCCATATGATAAACTGTAGTGTATATACCAGTATATCACACATAGAAACATAGTGAGACATAATTAGATCAAATATAGTATTAGACATCTACAGAATGCAGCAGTGAATGAGGAGTGAAAGGTCTACTCAAATTCATTTAAATAATTTAAAACAGAATTTTTAAAACTATTTACAGAGAAGCATCTTTGGCCCAACAACAGCACCTTTACGGACCATCACCGCAATGCATGGAGCCATGAATACCCCCCCCCCCCCTTAGCAACATGTTGGCATTGTAATGTTTTATGACACAATGTTTTATACCACCATTCACATTAACTCAATAAAGCCTCGCAACCACTACTCGCGACCCTACACCTAGACAGTGCTGCCGCACAATTATGCAGAATCCCATTGGCTTTGATTTAGGAACTATCAGCAGGCCCAAGCTGCTGGGCTGAGAGTCGAGGTGGTGAGAAGAGGCGTCATTGATTGAATTTTATGTTGCTGTTGTCAAGGATCTTAACATGCCAGAATTTATTACCCAGAGAATAATAATGTCATATAAAAACTGACAGAGCCAAGTAGGGCCTCCCAATTCATCTCTGCCTTCCACTGGGATGGTGCTGTCACAGCCACTCTCCATTTCAAATGTATTTGCTCTGTCTATTTTTTTTTTTTTTCAGAAAATGAAACATTTATGTTTGACACTGGAAAAAATCAATATGAATTTATAAACCATACATAGTGTCCATTTCATTATTTTGTGACAAATTTATATGTTTGGCTTCTTGGCATAAGAAAGCACACATATATACATTTATAAATGATATTTCTATGTAATTTGAAAAGAAATTGAATGTTGAGGATTCAATGTAATAGATTCAACCAATAAACCATATGCTGTCTACACATTTATTCATTGATTTGTACATATTAAACTACAAAAAGAGTATCAGGTTATTTCTATTGGCTCTATTTGTTAAAATGATTATGAAAATATGTTATTGGAAATGTAATCTTTACAATTAATACAAATGACAGTTATGTAACTATCAGTAACGTATATCTTGAATATATTTTTAGTACTATAATAATGTCAATAGAATAAATTACATTTAATCATATTTATATTGTCCATATGTTTGAGGTGGAAAGTTTTTGTACAATTCCTCTGAAGAAGAAAAAAGTAACTGTTACATTAGTATAATAAATACTTTATAAGAAATGAATTCATTAACACCTTCCAGGACCATAAATTGTTATTTTAACTAGAAATAAGGCATGTTTACTCTGCTGCAAGGCCTTTTTATCTAATCATAGCAGGGCTGTGGTTCAAATAAATGGTATTAGATTGGTGAGTGCATCAGGGTGACATGTCACCTTTCAAACTTCAGTACTGCAGGTGTCAGTCAAGGAACTTTTACACCACCACGACACACACACACACACACACACACAGTCCAGATGTCATGTTAGTGGCGTATTTACACCCTGCATCTCAAAAAAAAAAAAAAAAAGACACGATGTTGACTGAGACGATTTATTGAATTTTCATCAGTTGCCTTAGGACATGTCAGGACTGTTCAATTTTAGCCTGGGGAGGACATGCCATTAAAGGAGATGAGTCAAGAAAGTGTCTCCTTTTGATTGCCCCAAGAAACCATTACTGTTCAACAGCAGCAGGACGGCACTACTGGAGACTGGACACATGCCCCAACTTATACACACACATACACAGGCAGAGGCAGGCTTGTATTCACAAATACATTCACACACCAAGGATCCTCATACTCCCACCTTCCCCCTTCCTGCCTCCCACAGAAAGCAGACACAATTTACATGAGCTGAAGGGAGGTGACAGGTAGCAATCAGCCTGGGGAATAGGGTTAGAGGCTGACGCCTGGTTGCATATTACCGCCTGCCAACCAAAGCCTACAGATTGCTTATACCAGGCCACGACCTCCGACCCTGCCACATATCAACCAATTGCCCTTTAGTATAATTATGTGGAATAATCTTTTAGAGTTTGATTTGAGGGAGATAGGCAAGGAGCACTACCTCTAATTTATTTTTTTAGGGGGGGGTTGTTAATAAACACTTTTTGGTGCAGGGCTCGTCTGGCAGCTGTAAGTGAAATACCCTTAGTACTGGAGGTCAAATTTATCTATTTTCCTGCGCATCTGTCCGTCAGTCCTACCAGAAAGCAACACTGGATTGGCGGTAAATGACGATCATCGGGAATGTCATTATCCAGTGATGATGTTTTATTGATAGCATCATTGGAAGTGGCCCTCTCAGATCTGTAAAAATATCATTTCATTGTTTAGATCGTATTAAAATTTTATGAAGTGCAGCAGCACTGAGTGCTGCTAACCACCTGACACTGTGAGTTCAGCCTTGAAGTGACATTTTTATCTAGTTTTATATCTTCGTGTGTGTTTGTTGCAATGCAGCATAAAACAAAACTATCTTTTCAAGAAAACAAATTAAATGTTTATTTAATGTTGTGTTTCAGTGGAAGTACAATAAATGCTCCGAATGATCATCAATTCAATATATAAATTAGCCCTGGGTTGTTAGACAATATAAAGTTTGGAGATGTCTTGTAAGAAAGTGCCAGGGGTCATTCAAAAAAAGAGAAAATTTCTATCCCTTTCTGAAAAGTTAATACATTTAAGTTGGTTGAAGCCCCAAAATCCAAATTGAAGAAAGCTCAGAAAGATCAGCAGAGGGGGTTCCCCCAATGCAGTTTTCACACATTTATGTAGAGATGAGACATAAATATTATAATCTGCAGAAATAAAATGACAAAACAAGTCAGGATGGAGTGCTAATGAATGAAACTATGAATGAAAACAGAAAAAAGTTGTTTGAGGAACTTCCAGATACTTCTTCAAACAATTAATCAAATGAAAAACTTGTATAAAGAATTATATCACATATGCTTTTTTGTGTTACCCTTTTTTCATGCATTTATCATATTTGTGCATCGTGATTCCAGTCGTGTCACATCACTGCTGCCCTTCAGAAAACAACAACTAAGGAATTAGGGCTGTCATGTTTTTTCATAATTCAAGTAAAGATGAATCTGTAATAAATATGCAATTCTTTTCAAGAAGGTAAAATATGCTATTCTTCAGATAAAGATATAAATAACAGGTTTGTTAGCTTTAGCTTTTTATACATTTAGTTCATCCAAACAAAAGGCAGTCATTAAAGACTATTATCATGTTGTTACCTACGTATGCAATAAACAGCTCACTTACAATGACAATTACATAAGAGAGTTTTCTTTTTTGGTGTCAGATCTTAACCTGAGCTGATTCAAAGAAAAATCATGAACTTAACCCTTAGGTGTAAGGCATCCATCTTGATGCCACACACAGTTGCATTAGTAGCTGAGTCTGACCTTAATCATACAGTCCCATCAGAAACCCACTGACCTTCACCTCCCAGGAGAACTCTCCTCATTCACACACTCACTGGGACCTCCGGTTGCCCATTTAGTGCTTTAATGGTGGGAGGCGCCCGCTCAGCCACCCATTTCATTGTGTCCTGCTCAGAAAACACACTGACACACACACACAATGAACAAATACATACACACAGAATGCACAGGGACACACAAATCTATTTCCACATACAAACACGCACACACATCAAGAATCCATACAAACACAAATAGATATTGCACCAGCTTTCTCTTCACAAGGGTTTACATCAACAAATGTCCCAGTCACACAGATAAGAGTGAAGTTTGTTGTCTCGTACAAGCACACATGTAGCTGTATTCAAAATCAAATTCTTTTTTTTACTTTTTAGACTTCTTTCTTTCACAAGTTTTCACAAGTCAGGGTTTTATAGGGAAGACTTTTGACAGGCATTCTCAGCTTTATCAAAGGTGTGCCGCATGGCTTCCATCCACTCTGAACTTTGAGTAGTCTGTAAAGGGCAAAAAAGAAATCAATTCAACCCTGACAAATGTAAATAAGGTCTTATCGGAGCAGCAGCGACGCATCGACAGCATCAAGCGAGCAAATGTTCCACTCGCTTGCCTGTCATTTAACTACATCACTGGATCACTCTCCCATATTTTGCCCCGAGGACAACCAATCCACCATCACATCTGAGTGCATATGAGCTCTGGTTCACATGTGTGGGTATGTACGAACACGTATAATAACGTATGTGTGTGTGGTTTTCATGTTTGCTTGTGGACAGCATCACTTTACATTTATTGAAATGAGAAGCTCTCCCTGGGGCTCTTGTGTGAAGCTGAGGCCTGCAGCCATGCCAGCATCTATCGACTCTTCAGGATTAGAGCTTGGCTGAAGCAGCCTCTCCCCTGTGGCCCTGGTGAGGTGACCCACACCAAGACAAAGTTCAGGAGGGGAGAGCAGGGTGAGCTCTCTCAGGCACAGATTAAGGGGCCCATGCCCTCCCAGCGGAGACATGAAAGTGTGTAACAAAAGGGTTTGCCTTTGAGTCAACACGAGGACACTCACAAGCACATCAAACAAGCTCAGGTGTGTTGGGACAAAACTCCAATTAGGGTAATATGTCACATGTGACATTTTTGATAGTGATATCACACAACTGATCCAGTGACACGGACAAAAATGGTCTGATTTCTGTACTCAAAGGTACAGTTCTCAGAAAAGAGACCCGACCCTTCAGGTAAATACTGTAGAACATCTGTGATTGCACCTTAAATGTGTCTTGTTTGGTAGTTTCTGGTTAGTCTTTAGTTTTTGCCATGTTTTTCCTTAGTTTCTCTTGCCCTGCCATCAGGTTCACTCACATCACCTGTGCCTTTCCCCTCAGCTGCCTTCACTCACCAATCACCTCCCCTCAGTATTTAGTCTCCAGGTTTTCCTATGTTCCATTGCCAGATCTTCACCGTCACTGATGCCATGTCACAGCACTCTTTGTTTAGTCAGGTTTGTCCATGTCAAGTATCTTCATGTTTTCTTAGTCATAGTCAGGTTTTTGTTTTGCCAAGTTTTTTTCCCATAGTTTAGGTTTGTGTATTCTGGCTCAGACACACTTTGTGTTGTTTATTTTAAATAAATCAAGTTTACTTTTGAAATATCTGCATCCGTGTCCTACCTTTACCACGCACCGCATACCACCCAATGTTACAAAAAAATCTTAAACTGTGGGCAAATAGATAAGCTAAATTCTTGACAGATAAGTGTCTGCACAATTGGTGGTTTGCACTTTGAAATGTAAACATTCCTGGGTCATATTTTGACTGTGGCCAATCTGTCAATCTGCCAATCTGACCAATCTGAGGTTTGCACATTCTTCCTGTCCCTAGTTGGGTTTACTCCAGGTACTAAGACCACCTATCATAGTCCAAAACATACATGCTTGGTTAACTTGTCATCATAAACTGAATGCAGGTGTGATGGCTGGGGATAGATTTCTTTAGCCTTGCATAAAAATAATTTTTATTCACCAGGAGTGCAGAATTGTTCTTTCATTAGTATGGTTCAAGGTACAGGGCTTGAACCATACTAATGTTCCTGCATCTTGATTTCTTAGTGAATGGTGGGAAAAACAGAAAGTCAGTTACATTTGGATATTAGAATTTAAACCTAGAAGATGATAGAAAAAAAATTGAATTGAAAATTCAATTGAATTAAGAGAGCATATCAGAATTGATTGGTAACTAGGTAAAAGCAAACTTGCAATCATTTCTGGAGTTTAGTATCTATCAACTATCAAAGGGCATCAAAAAGAGGCAGCTTTTAAAATGTATTGCATCTTAAATTAGTTCAGGGAAAATCAGTTTAATCTGTTACAGATTAGCCAGTTTATAGATTAGCTAGTTAAATATTAGTTTAGATGTTAAAATATCTGTAAATGTTGTGTCTGTTGATCCGTCAATGGAGTCTGAACAAAGCAACAATGAATCAAAT
This sequence comes from Leuresthes tenuis, assembly GCF_036924035.1. Lineage (NCBI taxonomy): Eukaryota > Metazoa > Chordata > Actinopteri > Atheriniformes > Atherinopsidae > Leuresthes > Leuresthes tenuis. Next base: position 7,758,073 of record NW_027325365.1, on the reverse strand, counting down.
AAGCCCCTGTATTTTATTTTATGATTTTTTTTTTACTTTTCTTTACTGATTGACATGATAAAGTTTTGTGTGTGTGTTTGTATCTGTGGTTTCACTGACCGCCACATAAATCCCATAAATCATACTTTTCTTTTTCCATCAACTTACAAGTGGAGGAGATAATTTTATTTGTAAAGTATGGAAACAAAATTGTATCTTTTAAAAATATTTCACCTTAAAGATAGAAAATAAACTAATATGATCAACTGGCCAGATCAGAAACTCTTCCATTTGACAGAAGCACAACAGGTGTGGGCAGGTTCACCAGACTGAATTGAACGATCAGAAACCAGCTTACCTTTTATCTCAAAAAATCTTAGAGAAGGTTATACAATTACTTTACTGCACGAAGAGGTAACAGGAAATGGTGTGGCTTATGTTTCTGGCAAAGATAAAAGATGTGCATGGCAGGTAGCATGAACAAGAGACACAGTGGGTGAACAGACTGAAAAATTAGAAGAAATACATACAATGTAGCTTGTTTGCTATGTGATTTCTATGAGAATTGAGTGCAAAAACAACAGATACATTTCTGCTAAGCACCAAACAAACCAATAAAATAACTAAATATGAAGTTAATAGAATAATGGGGATTACAACTTTAATATGACTGTGAAACAACTTTTAGGTAGACTTAATAAAAAGCACCTTTTTGAGCTGATCTCAATACAAAAATATGCTTGATTACTGTTGTAACACTGAGTTTGAGGTGATCCTTCATTAAGGCATTTCTTGAAAAGCACCTACAAAGCACCTACACCTACACCTACATAATACGTTGGTTGTTTTAAAGCACGATTCAGTGATCCCTCACTAGGGCTACTAATTCCATGTAGAAATGTAAAAAAAAATCAGTTTTCAAACAAGGCCATCTATTACACCAAGAGAGAATGGGTTATATCAGTCTGCTTTTAGATCTTAAAGTGGTAATTAAGGTTTCAGAAACCTTAATTGGTTCTTTTGTTTCTTATAAGCCCCTTTGCCTTTGAAGCTACAACTGAAAGGGTTATCCTTTTTATTCATCTCAAAAATTTCCCACCAGAAGCAAAAGAGCCACACTGACACACAGAATTTCTGCTTTATAGAGATGCAGCAACAATAACATCTGCACAGCAAATGAAATATCAACGTTTGTCTTACAAGATTTAGGCTGACACATTGGAATTGGCTAATCCAGGGAAGGCAAGGGTGCAGGCAAGGTACAAGGAATGAACTCTTACGTCTTCAAGTGGCTATCTTGCCCCTGAGTGGTATCATCATCATCTTTATCATCGCCGCACAAAACCCTTCTCTTCTTTGGGAGTGGAGAGGCAAAAATAATTGGATTCTTTCCCACAAATAACGCCTTCACCCCTGAGCTTAATTAAGTAGACAGACTGCAGGACCATGGTCCTTTCTCCTCCACTGGCTCTTGGAGAGAAAAAGGAAAAACCCAGCTGTTATTGCCCACTGGCCTTTATTAACATGGTTGAGCGTTAATATAGGTTATTAGGGCAAGTTGTTGAGAAGACTGGTCTTTTTTTCACCAGCTCTTTTATACTTGTGTGCAGGAGTCTTTAAATCTATCTATCTATCTATCTATCTATCTATCTATCTATCTATCTATCTATCTATCTATCTATCTATCTATCTATCTATCTATCTATCTATCTATCTATCTATCTATCTATCTATCTATCTATCTATCTATCTATCTATCTATCTATCTATCTATCTATCTATCTATCTATCTATCTATCTATCTATCTATCTATCTATCTATCTATCTATCTATCTATCTATCTATCTATCTATCTATCTATCTATCTATCTATCTATCTATCTATCTATCTTAGTCATAGCACTGAAAAATTGAAAAGGAAGTGTGTACAATGTGTTCTATATCTATCTATATATGACAAGGTGCAAAAGTTTCTCACCTCCACACAATCCTTTGTCAATGTTAATCAATATTCTAACAAATATGAGCTGACGAGTACAACAACAATCCATTACAGGTCAGCCAATGCTGTGGCATAATTGGTCAGTGTATTAGAAACACCAAATAAGAACAATTCAAGGAGATATTGTGTTGTGGTGTCTGGATTTACTTTATTACCGTGGCTGTTGTTTTATGACCAAGTGCAGTGTATGCACTACACCCACAAGGCCCTCCTAAATGCCACCATTCATATTATAACTCTTCCTAAGGTCCTTAGGGCCACTTTGTATGGCGGAGTTGCCATTTTGCTGTCACCAGTCCCCCCACACTTACGTTTGTTTCTAAAGCTTCATGTTTGTTGTTCCATTCCCCTCTATATCTCCCAGAGGAGTGCCCTCATTTTAATATAAATAGAACGCTTCATCATGCAGTGGCACAAACTTCCCCATGTTGCATTGCTCCAGTGGCATTAGCAGCAGCAGCCGATGGAGGGAGACACATAGAAGGAATGGAACGCCTCTAAAACTGAAACCAAAAATTAAATATATCTATTCTGTAAATTTTTTTAAAGAGATAGTCTGGTTTGTTTTATCTGGGAAGCATAATGTGGAAAAACAGTACCAAAAAGATGTACTCTCATGGCTAAAGATGCGATTTAATTTCAAGTGCCTTGATCCAGAATACAAATTTGGCTTCTCTTAAACATAAAATAGAGCAGCAATCAGCTCTTTCTTGTCAGTATGCCAGTGAGCTTGAACAGACATGAGGGATTTAATAGCTGACTGATGGGCAACCTGCAAGTCTTTTGAGAATTTTTTTTCTTTTTTATGTGTCAGATGAAAAAGCCACTAAGATCTAAGAGACAGCACTTCTTAGCCAAAGTGGACCATGCCTGCCTCACACTAATCAGATGTGCACAGCTGTATCCGAAATGCCAGGGGGATCATTTGACGAGAGATATCAGCATCCCCTCTCAGCCCAGGATTTCTATTCTCTCCTCTGTAGTGGTAAAGAGGCCCAAAAAGGCCAGCAGGGCTAGGACACAGCCTGGGGCGTTAACTGCCAATGGCTTCGCCCCAGAGAAGCCCCAACTTGTGTCTTGTGATCGGTGGACACCTAAAGCCGCCACCATTGACTAATTGTGCTTCATCTGGGTGCAGGATCCATTGTGGCTAACAAGAAAGCACTAGAGGTCTTCATTTAGCTATCAAGTCTGCTCTCCCTGGGGAGGGTCCTGAGTGCAGCTGCTGTCCTCACTCCCCTCCAATCAACACATCAAACGACAACCCCAAGTCATTTTTCTCCCTCCCTCGCTGTCCTTTCCCCCTCTGTCTTACACCCCTTCCCTTGCTCCCTCTCTTGCAAGAGAGGAGAAAAGGAGAAAAGTTCCAGGTTGGTGAAACCAAAGAGCAAAGAGAGACACAGTGGTGAATACTGAGCGCCAGCTTTAGGCCGGCCCTGCGAGCACTCTGGATTTAGCAGGATATTTATTCTTTTATATCCAGACAAAAGAGATTGCACATGCCATCCTGTGCTCGCCAGAGTCACTCCTGTAAGTCAGGAAGAAGTAGCCCCAGTATAATTAAGCTCTATTGTGAAGATTTTTTAAAAGCTTGGCAATAATTAGGCACAAACAGAATGCCAACTACAAATCTTTATTTTGTAGTAAATTTTCAGCATCTGACTGGAAACATCGTTGATTTCCTTTTAATCTGTTATAAATACATTGTTCCAATTAGACAAAGTTACAATCACAAATTACTGACAACATAGTGCAGAGATATAATGAAAACAACAATATGACAGATTTATTGACAGAAAGATTATTGTTGTATTGCACAATTTGATTTCTGTAGATTTAAGACATATTCCCTCAAAAGAAAACTACCTTATTGACAGTGGTTCTGTAAGTGTCCACGTCATCCTCCTTCTCTTCTTCTTCTTGCCCTTTTTATATTACATGCAGGGATTTAATATCATTCACGTAACCCAACAGCTCCCAGTCCTCTGTCAGGAGCAGCTCATGTGTTTATTAAAAGTCTGCTTTAGCATATGCTTTGATTAGATTCTTAATTACAGAAAATTACCATAGTGCCACAAAATAAATCTATGTCCTCCAGGAAATAAAAGGATATTGAGGGACTTAATTCCAGTAGTATGGGAGAGGCTGTTCACATTCAACTTTTGTACTTTAAAGCAAATGAAGGGTTGCCTTGTGGTTCTGTGAAATGATGGCACCATTCAGGTTTAATAACAGATGCGCTGTCCCTTAAACAAAGTGTCCATCACCACCCCAATGGTTTAAAGACTATGGCAGTGATGTTAAGCTTATGTCAAGGTGTTCTAGATGATAATCACATTTTGCTTTTGTTGAGTATAACTCTCATAATGTAGTAATGGACTTGTTTTCTTACTTGTTTTCGTAGTCATATTTAGCTGCTTAACACAGTTCTAATAGGAGAGGGTTCATGTTCCAGTTTAAGTATGATCAAATTATCAAGTTTGGCAATTGGTAAGTTTCAGTTTTGTTCTTTTTACTTAGAAACATAAAACAGTGTTATTCAGTTATTCAAGTCATTATATTTACAATTCTGAACATCATCATCAGAACACAGTACAGAGAGAAACTGAAACATCATCACTCGTGTGTAAAAGATCTTTTAAAATGCTGCACAAATGGAAAAAAAAATGCTAAAATACTTGGCAATGGATTCAGTTTGGTTGATTCAGACTACTAACTACATATGTCTAAATATTCTCTTCAGAAGCAACTTTCATACCTTTATCTGCAGGTTAAATATCCATCCATCCATCCATTTTCTATACCGGCTTAATCCGTCGGTTGGGTAGCAGGGGGGCTGGAGCCTATCCCAGTGGTCATCGGCGAGAGGCGGGGTACACCCTGGACAGGTCGCCAGTCCATCACAGGGCCACATAGAGACAAACGAGACAAACAACCATGCACGCTCACAGTCACTCCTACGGACAATTTTAGAGACATCAATTAACCTAACATGCATGTTTTTGGACAGTGGGAAGAAGCCGGAGTACCCAGAGAGAACCCACGCATACAGGGGGAGAACATACAAACTCCACACCTAAATGCCCCAGGAGTTGAACATGGAACCCTCGCTGAGGCGACAGTGCTAACCACCGTGCAGCCCCAGGTTGTACGGTTCTAATTTTAGACACTTAAAGTTTATAATCTTAATGTGAAAAATTATATATTTATCATGCTTGTGCTTGGTGTTAAAATATTTCCAAGACAGTAAATTATGTACTAAAAAGGTACCAATGCTAATATGTAATGTTCTTGAATAAAATGCCAATTTCCTCCATCTGTACATAATTCTACGATGTGTGTGAAGTTGTTGACTGAAAGTTGAACAGTTACAAAGGTTTAGATATCCTCAGTGTTGCATCAGTGTAACAATATGTGTTCCACATAGCATTAGATTAAATCACTAACAAGAATAATGAGATCATTTGAATGGGATGTGACACCAACTCATTTTAGTGAATATAAATTGGGTGATTAAGTCACGAGTCACAACAGCTTGTTTAACTTTGATCTGAATGTCACTCTCAGTTGAGGGATCTGTCACATCCCAATTACCAATAATCAATATCTCCAAACTGTTAGTCCAGTTTGGGGAAACAAAGTAAACAGTGGTTTGTTGTTGACATTTGTAGCAGTCATGAGGAGTATAACAATTTGGCATTTAAACTGTCAGGTTGTTAAAACACAACGAGTGAGATAATGAAGCTCTTTTAGGCAACTGGGTGTTGAGTTATTTCTGTGCCAATCAATAGACTGGTTTTTAAAAAAAAGTCAATAAACATATGCGTAAATTGATTCTATCTTCTTATTATCATATAAAACAGCTTGGTAAATATGCAACTAATTACTGGTGACACTCCAATATCCGATAAACTGCAAATGTAATGTCTGTGATTTGACATTCATCATGTTATTATCACTAAAAGACATGGGAAACATGTTTCCATATGTTTTCTTACAGTGTTTTTAGACTTAAACTGAACTGTCACAACATGCTCCTAAAAGATTGTTCTGTAAGGAAGAGAAATGAAGGTGAATATTCGTAACACGGTAAATATTTTTAATTTTTTATTCCTTTTTTTAAAAGTGAAAATAATTTACATTAATTAATCTATATATTTTTTTCTAGTTCTAGTACCTTTACTCTGTTTTTTCATAGGATATGGTGAAAAAAAAGGCCTATTTACTCCTATATTCTGATCATTGCCCTCCTATGCCTCTGCAGGTATAGTCTCATTCAGCTTCAGGAAGATGCCAACTGCACAACATGCCATCCCATCATCTTTTTCACCAAGCTACGCAGATTTTCTCACTTAATCCCCCCTTTGCTCGTACTTCTTTCACCCTGGAGTTTGGTAATACGATCTGGAGAGCAGACTGAATTCCAGCTCTGCCCAATATCACCAGGTTGCTAGACTCCTGCCTCCCGGGTTCTAACAAGATGAACTGTTTTCCATTTTGGCCGTTAATGCCACTCTGGGCTTTATGTTGCAGATGTCTGATGTGCCACAGTGAAATCAAAGCTGGACTCAAACCTGTTTGTTGATCTTGAGATTATTGGCCAACAACAGGTTTCCCTACTAAGCTCTGTCCGCCTTCTATGGGGAAACCCAGGCATGAGATAATATTGAGACGTCTTCCTCTGCCTCTGTTTCTCCCATTCTACCTTTCTTTCTCATGCTTTTTAACCACAGTCGTCCACAAATGCTCACAGCTGCCGGCGCCACCGTGCCACTAAGCGGGTTTTAAGACGGGTCCCGGTCGAGCCTTCTCTCACCCAACCAGGAGGCAGAGCCCTGGATCCAGACCTTTTTAAGTGATCATCCTTGTATCATAACAGATTAAGGGCTGCTGCTGCTCTGGATTAGGCCTAATCTAACCTTTATCCGCTCCCATCTTCACCAGAAACTTACAGCGACCAGGAAGTCAATCGCCAGGCCCCCATGATATACAGTGACACTGATCTTTCTTTCCGTGCTCTAATTATCAGGATTAAGAAAAATACTTTTAAGTAATTATTTTCACATCAGATAAACATTAGGCTTCCGTGGATTTAGGTGAGCTTTTGCCCAACAAGAAGCAAAGATCTGAGCAGGCTTACTAGCTCCAGAAAGGCAGATGGAGATCCTTACTAATAAGAAATAACCAACAAACGTTAAATGGAAGAAAAAGGAGGAGAACAAAGAAATAGATCTCCTTTTATTTAAATGACTGTGGATTTGTAGATCAAATGACTAAGTATACAAAAGCCAACTTGTCTAAAAGAGTAATTACATTTCAGATAATGAACAAGAAATTTAAAGAAGTGCAATGTTGTGGCTTTAGCTTCCACATCTCTGCATGTCTTGAATTCCTGTCGTGATTCTTAATTCTGATTGCTGAAAAATCTGCTCGACAAGTCACACATTTTGAAGATTTCTTTGCAGAGGGGAAAAACATTGCTACCATGGGAAAAAGATGACCTTCAGAGTTTGTTTGATATGATATATTATTTCAATCATACACAATTACAAACTGAAATCACATCATGGCACCAAACTGAGCTCCAGATAACCTTTTAAAGGGACTATTCCCTCAGAGGGTTGACCCCTGACCCTGGGCCTGCCAGCAATCTTCCACAGGATGACTTAGCCATGGTTGCTGAGGTTACATGCAGCAGCACATACACATGGACACACTCCTAGTCTCCTCTCTTTCTAAGCTTTTCCCACTTTTTTAAATCTGTTATTTTCACTTTTTTACAAAAGCTAATGTGAAGAAAAGAGATTAATTGCCTTGGACATCATTTACTTAAGCACTTGTTGCTACAGGAAAATCAGCTTAGACAGTTATGTTCAGCAGTGTAAAACTTTCCTTTCTTTCTGGGTTTTTTACTTTTAATATTTGAATTTTATGTTCTCAAATAAGCTTTGCTATGAGCAAAACAAAACATGAAAATGCACCATATTTACAGCACTCTTTCTACTCTTGTAATAAATGTTTAATTTCATCTCACTTTCTAAGAAGTCTTACTTAAAACAAAGACGTATCGATAAGATAGGCACAAAACAAAATCTAGCACTCTGAGTTTGTATTAGGCTGTGTATTCCACTACATCAGAAATATGATGTAATGTTATTATATAATGTTATTATTGAAAATTAATTGTTAACTCAGTTAACAAATACTCATGATTCAGTTTAAGTTACACTCTTTCATGATGTTGACTCTCACAAGACACTAAAGAGTACCCTGTACATCTATTTGTTATGCCAGCTGGTCCAAAAAGAAGAATAGAATGTGATGTCTTGAGAGTGAGACTGAGCTCACATGTTCAAGTAGTACCTACCTGACGATTTAAATCTGGCTTTGTCTTGCTCAAATAACAAAATAACTCACAAATATGTTTATGATAAACTACAATTTCAGAATATTCTCCTTCTCCCTTAAACAGTGGAAAAGCCACCATGAAAAACAACATTTTCTATCATTGGCCACTGGAAGCAAACACTGTTGTTTGTAGGCTTATTACATTATGAAACTGGAGCAGTTTATTGCATAGCACAAAATCACTCCTTGGTGGTAGTTTGGTCTGTATGAGCCTGATGGGTTCATAAGTCAGGACACAACATCTAAACCTGCTGAGATTTATGGTCAAGCTAATTGTCCAACACTCGTCCAGGAAATGACAATCCTGTTCTTCTAAGGTCTGATTAATCTCACTGAAGTCTACTGAATGTTTCTGTGTTGCCACTAACCCCTCACTACCCTCTGACATCTCCCTGCTGCTGATATGCAGACCTCTTGTGTCCACCTGCCCTTTGCCTCTACTCAAAACCAGATGTTTTGAAGCTTTGATGTGGACCAAACTTTACAGGTTAGGGGGGATGAAAACCCAAAACTAATTGACATTAAGCCACAACACATACAGTCCTTTTGGCTTTCAGCACAAACATCATAAAAACATTATGAAAAATGTGACTCATTTAAATTTGTAGCCACTCTGTGATCATTCATGTGCTGGAAGAGGGTCAGATGTTCTGCTTTGTTGGGGTTGTGTGTCTGTTCTTGGTTTCCTTTAAAAAGTGAAACCCTTGGAGGCACTTCACAGTAATGTATTGAAGCATGAGTTATAGCCAGCATTCTATCATTTAGATGAATATTCCGTTCAAACTTGCACTGGAGTAAATTTATCCTAAGTTAGGCATTAGGCATTACTTTAAGGTAGAGAGTATCCAAAAGAACTTATCATCAGCATATTCTTGAAATAAGTAAATGCATTTGACACTGCAGCATCAGTTTAAGGGTTCAAGCCTTGTATTGACCAATACACTTCGAGTATGTACATACATATTTGGAGTTTCTATCTAAATAGTATAATAATATTCATAATGATAACAGGACTTCTGATTTTCAAAGAAGACATCAATTAAAATGTGATTTTAAGGTGTCCAATCATACAGTCAATTGCTGGTGTTCGTGGCGACTGTATAGTCACAGCACAACATGAAAAAGTCTCATATTTTATTAAAGAAAATAGATAAATTAAAGTGTAACTTCCTGATTTGAGCTAAACTGTCTTTTTGACCATATTTTTCTACTTTAAAAAAGTAATTATTGTGCTATAAAAATTTACATTCACTCTTATCCTTCAATTCTCAGCTTGGTAGGAGCATAATATTACAATCCACAAATTCTTTGTCATCTCGAATGCTGCATCTCCAAAGACAAGAGGAAACTAAAGAAGAAAACAATCATTTTTGGGGCACTATAATGAAACTGCAATGTTTCCCGATGTAGACCACTGTTGCTACCATATGTTCTGCCGTGAGATTTGGTTGTCTTCATATGGAAACTCTTGTTCAATGACTTTGAATTTGACAAATTAAATCTTGACATTTCATTGAGTCACTCATGATGGTCAAAAAAATAAAAATGTTACATAAATGGATATAGAGTCGTTTTGTAGAAATGAGAGAAGTATTCAACAGTTTATGAGGCAGTAATGAGACTTAGATATTTTATTCTTAAATGATAATCTTCAGGTTGTTTTTTAATGTTGAGTTAAGATGCGTAGATTTTGAAATCTAATTCTTCCGCTCAGTTCATTCAAAACAGAAGACTGGTGTATTGATAGCAGTGCTTGGAGCTTTCCACCACATTCTCCTCCCATGGCTTGCACATAGACAATTACAGAGCGTTCTCTTATTTTAAGACAACAATAAAATCTGTTCGAAATGACTAACCTCAGACTGTAGCTAAAGGCGAAGGCAGCATGAGAAGGTGAGTTTCATGTTTTCCCAAAGCTCTGTTGGAGGTAAAAGCAATCACCGGGACTAGACATGCCACTGGGCAATGCAAAGAGGGAATGAGAAATTAATGGATTACTTAGTCAGGAAAGAGGAATCTCTCTCCTACTTTGTTGAGCTTTGTAAGAAAGTCTGTGAATATGAAGCTTGAAAGAACTGCTCCAACCTAACTGTATATTTAGGGCTTTGGCTCAGGCTGTTGTCCCATAATTACCTGTTGTTTATACAAAGGATGGGCAAGTTTGGAGCAGTTTAGATATCCTGTACAAACAGGAGGGACCAAGGTTTAGTGATGAGACACTTAAGCTTTTTTAAAGCTAGTATCAGCTAGCTGTTGTTAATTTTAGTAACATCTTGAAGGGACTTTGGCATAATGGCACTGGTTCCACTCATCTTCATATGTGTCAACTGTGCAGAGAAACTCGCAAGGAATCTGTCGAAGTGACTGGGCTTCAGAACTAACACAAGTAACCATGGTAGGAAAATAAGAGCAATAAGATTAATAAGAGCTAATAGTACACATTGAATTTAGATCACAGAAACACACAGTTGTGATAAAATGCTGCAGAAGAAGTGGATATTTGCTTCACTTAACTTCTGAGTCTGTTAATGAATCTGTTCTGAGTTCTGAATTTTTCACTGAGTTCAATGATGAAAGGACAAATTGCAAACAGGCTGTCTTATTTAGTTGCTGGTATGTTTGCTGGAATGCGTCCTTTTTGGTGAACTACAGAGGTAACCTCTCACAAGTCACAAGTCATAAGCTGAAATTAAGGACAGTTTGTTTTCTCTCGCTGGGACTGATTAGCAAAGCCAACAGTCAGTGCTCATGCAGCATTTATAAACTTTCTTAAGAGCATAAGTGTGGTTTACTTAGTCTCTTGTCACAGAGGCAAGAGGTCAGCAAAAGGCTGAAGTTTGCAGAAGCACATTAAATGTTGGTTTACCCCTCAGAGTTATTTTTGAGTCTTTATTGACCACAGCTGGCTTTTGTATGAACAACACTATTTAATACAGGAAGATTAAACCAGAGCTAGCAAATTATCACATCCAATAGTTTTGCAGCACCTTTTTAGCAAACAACAAAAGACATTTAAAGAGACGAAAACAGAGGATGATGAACCTACATTTCTGCTTACCTTATAAGTGCTCAGCAGCTTTTAGCATTTAAAGATGTCATATTAATCCTATATTAAATACTCTTCCTGTCACAAGTTAAACATTGCTTTGTTCAGGAAAAGTCCATTTCCAAAAACTTTGGTTCTATACTTCAATAAATTAGAGGGAATGGTCAACGTTCCTGCAGTACAGGCTGAGATATTCAAAATTTAGTTACCCTGCATATGTTAAGACACACTTCGAAAGTAACGACTGACTATTTCTTTTATTCGAAAATGCAGTTTTAGAGCATCTTTAATCAGTTTCTAACTAACAAACGCTGATGTCAATGTTCCTACAGTTTGCTCGTTTCCATGTTGAGAACACGACAAAACAACTATCAGATGCTTTATAGCACTCCTCATGACAACTGAACCTATCTTACGGTGTATAATAAGTACATTTTAGTGTCACAGATCTGAAAGTTGACCCCTTTGTGGAGATGCTTTAAAGTGCGAGATCACTGTGTATCAAAGTGTCAATCATGGATTACCAGGTCAATATTTTTTTCCAAAAGTCATGATTTTATGAGCAATATATTCACTCTCATCAGATTGCTAGTGATCCTTTAATAAAATAATAAAAAATCAAGTATGTAGTGGGCTTCAAAGAGAGCTATCTTTGGGACTTACTGACTGAGTCACAACATCTCCAACTGAAATGTTCATTCAGGTAATTTATTCAGACCCAAAATAATGACCCATAATGGCATCTCATAAAGCCCTGCCCCTACTACAGGAGGAAAATTATTAATTAGTCATATGACTGTTTCTACATCAGTGTAGACGTCATTCTTTAACAAGCCATAATATCCTCATAAAGAAGCAGGAGTGGTGTTGGATGGCACACTTATACACAACAATTTCATTGCTTTATACATTTCCATTCAGTGAGTAACACCACACCACAAAACTTAAATTTCCTACATCACCTCTAGGTTAGGTTTGGGCAATACCATTACTTGGTCAAATTAGAAATCAAAACTACACGGTTCGGGTTGAATGAAATTAGGATTAGGGATAAAAAACATTATCTTTACAAGTGTTTCGTTATTTTGTATATTGCCTTGATTACATGTAAAAATAACACATTAGAACTAATCTTTGTCACTTCCTGGGTTTAGGCAAGAATATCAATTGATGAGGGTTAGAAATCAACACTGCATAGAAATACTTTTTACAAGATGACCGTGAGCCTTCAGTTGCTCTTATGACCATGAGAGATTATTTGTCATTTTGGCCTGTGTGTTTTTTACTCAAAGTTAATTTCCTTGATGTTTTCGAATTTAATGCAATTTCTGTGCAAAGCAGAATGCATACCTTTTATAATAATGCATTGCTATATCTTTATTTTCTCTAAGAACTATGTTTCTCAGTGAAAATATACACTATATTGTCACAAATATTCGCTCATCTGCCTTTACACACATATGAATTTAAGTGACATCCCATTCTTAATCCATAAGGTTTAATATAACGTTGGCCCACCCTTTGCAGGTATAACAGCTTCAACTTTTCTGGGCAAGCTTTCCACAAGGTTTAGATTATGGTAATTTTTGACCATTCTTCCAGAAGCACATTTGTGAGGTCAGACACTGATGTTGGACAAGAAGGCCTTGTTTGCAGTCTCTGCTCTAATTTATCTCAAAGGTGTTCTATCAGGCTGAGGTCAGGAGTCTGTGCAGACCAGTCAAGTTCTTCCACACAAAACTGGCTCATCCATGTCTTTATGGACCTTCGTTTGTGCACTGGTGCACAGTCATGTTGAAACAGGAAGGGGCCATCCCCAAACACCAAACTTTACACTTGGTACAATGCAGTCAGGCAACTACCAGTCTCCTGAAAACCGCCAAACCCAGACTCACGACTCCGACGACTGGGCTTGTTGCACAGATGGCATCCTATCACAGTTCCACGCTGGAATTCAGTGAGCTCCTGAGAGCCCTTTCACAAATATTTGTTGAAGCAGTCTGCATGCCTAACTGCTTGAATTTATACACCTGCGGCCATGTAAGTGATTGGAACAACTGAATTTAGTTATTTGGATGGGTGAGTGAACACTTTTGGCAATATAGTATGTCGGGTTAGCGGTTTACACAAAATTTTAAGAGTCCATTTATCTGTCTGTAAATGTTAATTCTATATAGCTTTCATTGGATTATTGATGAAGAAAGCATATTGCTTTCAAGAAAAAACATCAAGAAAAAATATTTTTTCTTTGGTAAAATATTTTTTCTTTGGTAAATTTAAAAAAAAAAATTTTTACCAGTAACTTACCCAACCTTTAAAGATGTTTCAGCTGCTTAAGGGAAGTCACTTTTTAAAATGACAGTATTTGTTAAAACTTGTTCTCACTGGACGTAATCAAGGGATTTGCATGCTTGTCTAATAACATTCTTCTCTGTCAGAGCAACTATGAAATGTGTTAGGAATGTAGAAAATCTACTGTTTAATTAAAAGCGGGACACAGTTTAGAAGTCCTCAGAAAGTCTCTTATAACAACTGCCAAATAACTATTTCGAAGGTTTATTTTCTCAGACAGTCCTTTGCTGTTCATATCTTCATGTAGGTGGAGAGGTTTTGTTTAGTTTGGTTTGGTTTCCTGACCACATTTTTATGCACTAAAAGAACAAGAAACATACAATCTCAAACTTTTTCTGGGCAAAAAAACAGACACTCAGCTCAATTAGTTTGTCAGGAGTCTATATCACTACAAGAAAACAGAGAAATCCTCATACCTTCAATGTTGCAAAGACAGATAGAACACAGAGCAAACCTTGAATCACAAAGTCGAGGGTCTTAAAGCTTTCCCTCCAACAATTCTCCACATCCACACCCATGTGTCACACCTAACACAACATTATCCACTCATCATCGGCTGTGATTTGATTTTTCAATTGACGATGACAATGATGGTGATGGGGATAATCCCCACTATGCATTCTAAATGGAATATTTCCCAGTAGCCTGTATTGATTGGTACTGTTATTTGCCAAGAGGATCAGTGTGATAATTAAAATCTAAACACATTTAGCATCTGACTTTGAAGCTTTTATTACCTCGGATGATTTAGCAGGAAAAAGAAAAGGTCATATTGAGCAATTGAGCAAGGGATGGCCGGTGAGTTTGACAGTTGAGTTTGTTTTGGATATGACGAAATCTAATTCATTGTATAAAGAAAGATTAGTTGGTGATGTTGTCTTTACAGCAGACATCTTCTGAAATACTCAAGGCTATAGATTAATATTTGGCCCTGTCAGACCAGGAATATATGCTGTCTCTGCTGACAGCATAACAACATTTACTGTAATATATCTGATGACTTTTATTTGTTACTCTGTGTATTTTGTTCAGCAAAGTTCTCCATTCAAAGTGACAAAAAACATTGCTTGTTTATAGTCATGAATGTGTGCTCAAAAATTAAGGAAATGACAAATATAAGTTATTTCCACATCAGTGCAAATGTCATTCTCAATAGCTTTCTTTAAAAAGCTTCAAAAGCCTCTTGAAGGGAAAGGAGGAAGGTTGAATTGTCTGATTTTGTACAGCACTTTCAACCATGGGAGGCAAATTTCACACCCAGATATGACACTGTTTTTTTCACCTCTGCATTATGTTCAGTCAGTAACATGAAAACACTTAACTGAAACCCTTTTGTCTCTTCCAGGTAGGATTTATGCAATGACATTACTTGGTTAGGGTTAGTAAATAACTATGGTTAGGTCTAACTACAACGTCATTAGACGTCATTGTGCTGGTTGCCAACATGTAACATGACAACATTTCCTTAATCTCTTGTTGGTTTTAGGCAATGACAGAAAATAGAATAAAAAATTAAAACTATGGTTTAAAAATATCATGGTTAGGACTAAAATATTTTTTGAACAATGCCAACATCAAACTTTTACCATTTTCAAATGCAGTTGCTCTCACAACCACCAGAGGCCGGATATTATTTACTTATTCATTTATTATTTGCCTACATGAAAAAGAGTCACAGAGTCATTCTTGGGATGAAGACAGTAATTCCCTTCTTTGTTCAGCATTGTTGATGACTATTGCTAAAGCTATTACAGGCAATTTAGTTGAATCCCACAAAGAATCATGACATCATCTGATTCGAATGCACCTTTAAAGTTCCTTAGGATAAACTTTTGTCTTGATTAGCTTTCAACTCACTGTTTTTGGCCATGGAAATGTCTTGCTGTTTCATGCTATTTAAAATATTTTAACTTTAAAATAATTTCAATGTGTTTTACATTTTGACATACACAGATTTGTAAATTGGGTAAAGAAAAGTAGGTTCACTGTATCAGTAGTACGCTTTAACAGAATAATCCATAGGGAAGCTGGATCAATGTGTAAAGGAGTCAAAATTGACAGTAATATTTGAGATGTTCAAGACCAAAAGATACTGTAAAGGAATCTATAGTTTCCAGTTAAACTACTGTATATCTTTGCGAATATTTTTTGCAGCTGAAATTCATATGGTGATGGTTGTTTCCTTGAGAAAATATGTAATTCTCAAAATTCAGCATTACTAGTTCTGCTAAGACTTCTAAGATTCTAGTTCTGCAGTATCGACACAGAGTGAACAAATCCAAATACACATGCTACATCAAAAAAAGAGAGAAAAACGGAATCCGAGAGCTTAACTTTTAAATGAAATTTTGTTGTAGCTCTCAGTAATGTGTGCTTTGCCTGGATTCAATTCATAGTGAAACTAAAAGCCAAAGAAAGAGTTAAAAGTTTAATGTTGTGAATTTTCTGGTCTTATTGTATCATTATTTGGTCTTGAAGTGAACTGAATTCAAACACTAAAGATACAAAGAAATTACTCTCTTGTCAGTCAAGAGGTCTGATAAAATCAAATTATCCAACATACCACAATATCATGCAATCCATGTTTCAGGTTAATCCTAAGCAGTGCTTTTCTGTACTCTACTTTTCTTCCTCTTTTCCTCAACAGAGGGTGATCAGCTAAAGATGGGCAAGCGAAGACAAATGGCTTCTCTAGCTGTTATTTTGCAGCTGTGGCCCTCAATGGCTCCCCAGAGACGCAACACTTAAGAACAACAATAAGGTGGCAGAGGCTCTCTGCAGCCCAATGTGAACATGATGGAAAAGTCTGTAATCTCAAATAGCAGCTGTCTGTTTTGTTACTGGGGACACAACAAGCTTCCAATAGCCCCTAGAGGTCAAGGCATGATACCAGAGGTATCAGTAAGTTTCATGAGAAAACTTTATCACTTTTCCCTTTCAAAGTTGATTGTCTAACAATAACACCACAGTCGCTCTGTCTGTTATATGATGGACATTTCTGTGTGCTTTCTTGGCACTGAAATAAAAAAAATATATACATCAGATGTTCAATAATAGCAAGGATCTGTACGCTTGTATTTACTCATAAATGTAAACAATACATTGCCATAAGTCTCTGCCATAAGAAAACTTTACTTTTCTTTTGGGCAAAGAGTTTGGTGAGAATGTTATTACAACTTGTTAACTCAATACGAATGCACAACTTTTTAACCTGCCAATAGAAAACAGAGGGAAACATGTCGCTTGTCCCTGAGCAAATGAAACAAAATGCTAATTTACTGGCTGTGGCATCACTGTGTGGAGCACAAATGTGAGCAAAATCAAATGTATTTTCTGACTCCCCACTAAAAAGTCATAATAAATATTTCCACAAATTTTGCTTTTAAAAGCTCCTCTTTATTGTTGCACCTATACAAAAAGCCAGCTCACCACTCAGCACTGCAGGAGCATACAGTGTGCTCCAAACTAGCACAATTCAGGAATTTTATCTCTCTTATAAATTAGCGGTGTGGCTTTAGGCCTGCACCAGGAGCAAACACAAGTACTCCCCTGGGGGAGGCAATTTAAACGAAGAGACGAGGGGGACAGTGCATCAGGCCGCGGCTTGGACGGCTCAAATCGACCTTAAAGATGGTCCGCAGCGAGATTCAGCAGAAATTGATGACCATATGTCAATGAAATGGGGACAGTCAGGACGAAAGGTAAATGTCCCGAGTGGGCATTTGTACGTGTGTATGACTGAAGTTTACATTGAATGTCTTATTGCGTGTGTGTAAATCACAAATAACCTCACACTGCCACTGTTTAAGACCCCTGTGGAGTGATTCAAGCTATTTTATTAAGCAGTAACAATTTATGAATTTCAGCGGATGTGGATATATGGCACACCAGTGGAGTAGATCTTTCTTATGTGAACAAATCAGATGATGGATGTGGCATTACTAATCAAATTCATTGTGTTAGTCTCTGAGGAACTAGCAGGGGAAAACCAGCCTTGCAAGTTTATGAATTTTCCATTAAGTTAACAATAATATATAACATTGAAATATAAATACTGCATATGATGTTTAATGATGATTTACACAAAGTTAGAATATTTAAAACGATGTACATTTTGTCTATTGCGCTGAAGGTGAGGAACTAAAGGAAATACATAAAGAGCTGGACGATTTGCTATTGCAACATAGAAAATGTCATCATAGCTTTTTGCAAGAAAATTCATTTAATTGTGTGTTTGAATGGCAAGTTCAATGGTTTCCTAACTTTAACCAAGTATGTTTATTGCATAACTTTAACCAAGCATTTTTAAAGGTTTAATCCTAACAACATACCCTAAATACTTAGAGAGGTAGTACAGTAGTTGTGCAAAGTAGGGAAAAAAATAGGAGAAAAATGGGAGTCTCAATGTCGGACAACAGTTTCATCCTTGGGAGTTTGGTTTCTACTCACCTCCACTCCAACCTCTTAATGCAATCCATTTACTTGTTGATAGGCCAACATTAAAGAATTACATCTTCCTGCCACTATTTACTTTTGGCACAGCCGTGGCGTCACTTACCCTCTCGGAAGGATAATTCGGTTTCAAAAAGTATGAACACATAACTCCATTCTTGGCATCCCTCCACTGGCTCCTTTTCCATTTCTGGATTGATTTTTAGATTTTATTGCTTACTCCTGAAGTTTTAATTGGATTGGCACCATCTTCTTGAACAGATCTTCTTCACATCTTACACCCCTGTAAGAGCACTGCTGTCAAGCAGCCAGTTTTCTTTTACTGTAGATGTTCAGTGATCTGAGTTAAAACACAGATGTGGTAGAGCTTTTGCAGTGGCTGCTTTGAATTTGTTGAACAGTTTGCCTCTCAACATACACACTTCTCAGACACACTTTTGTTTGTACTGTAAACTGTTTTTAAATGTGTTCTATTAATACATTTGAGCTCTGACCTTTAAAGTGGTACAATGAAAACTGATACAGAGGACTCTTGAACAATCGGAAATATGCAACAAGTTAGGAATAAGAATGTTCTTGTGTGAGAGTAAAATCACTAAACCATAACATGGATACTACCTATACTGGTTTATATTTTCACTTCATTTTCATGCCTTATATATATATCTTAGCTTGTGTCTAACTCAACCTATATTGTAAATCAAAATAGCCCATCTTGCCATTGAATTGATCAGAGCCTTCTTGTCTATTATGCTTTTTTGATAACATTCTTATCTAGATGAAAAATGTTCAAAGCATAAAAATGTGTTTCAACATCTAAAGTCATCAGAAATCAAATATGTGAATTTCATAAGCTGAAACAAAGTATTTTCAATAATATTGCTGGTACATGTTTAAATTTGTGTGTTACGAAGTCTCCTATTTATAAAAGCAAAGCCTTGTAGTAATGTGTTTTATTTATTTACATATTCACTTCTGAATAGATTGTTAGAAGACAAAGCACAACTAACAAATTTCTGTCAGCCAGACAAAAGTAGAATTCAACCTGATTCCCACAGGTATCATACCCCCCCAAACCCATTTTTCTTCCCAGTTATTCCTATAACCTCTGGGACTTTGAGGAAATGAAAAAGGATTAGTGGAACTCTGAAACAACGAAATGACTTCTTTGGATAGCCACAGGTCAGGCACGCAGCATGTTTAAGTTGACATTTCAATTGTACAAGTAATTTGCATTCAATTTGACACTAAATGACACCCCCATATTGAGGATTCCAGCAGCAGTTTTTGATTTCCTTAGTTCAAAGATGAGCCTGGAACATGGCTTAATCAAGGAGAGTACGACTACTGTCAATCTTTGACCCAAAATAATAATAATAAAAAAATCTAACAAGGTGAAGTCTTATCTTCAAATTACAAATGTGTCCATTCATGACACAAAGCAAATCTTCAGCTGCTGCACCATACCTTATTGAATAAAGATCACTAGCAGAACACGTTTATCTGTAATATGCCAATCTGGTGAAAATTAGGGACTAAAAAAAGACGGGGGGGCAGAGAATGATTGCTTTGAGGCTAACTGATGAATCTGCAGACTGTGAGGTTTAGATCCTGTTGCTAAGATACTAGGTAATGTCACTGAAACAAGACCATAATCATAATTGATTGGAATTCTCAAATATTCTCCCATATTTTTCATTTATGTGTTTGCACTGCAGTTGTCAGTGTCATTGTTCTATCATGGTAAGAACTGACAATTTGCAGATTTAAAAAGGCACCATAAAAATACCGTCCGTTTCTTAAACCTCCAAAATATGTAAATCCTTGGGAAACTGAACACTTGTCAAAAAAAATCCCTTTCAAAATCTGTGAATATCATTGTCCTAATGTATTTAAACACTAGAAATGATCTCATGTGCAGATTAATCTTTTCATTCAAGAAAAAATGAGATCTTAAGACACAATAACCTAAAAACCAAAGAACTGTAAGAGGCAGAAAGGACATTTATCCATCTTAAAGTCATAGTTTGTATTGCGTTAATGGGCAGGCAACCACGATGTACCCTGCCTTTCGTCTGATGCCAGCTGGAATAGGCTCAACCACCCAGAATTGGATGCTGCCATTCTATAAAATGGATGGATCCCTCTTAAAGTGCAACTAGCGGGTTGTTTTATTCATAAAGTACACTTGTGATATTTTATGTAAGTTAGTTAGTTAGTAACTTCATTGCTATACAGTATCTGCTTAAAAAAACTGTTGCTTTTGCCTCTCACTTTGGAAAGAAGAATTGTGTTCCCAC
The DNA here is from genome assembly GCF_036924035.1 of Leuresthes tenuis. NCBI lineage: Eukaryota > Metazoa > Chordata > Actinopteri > Atheriniformes > Atherinopsidae > Leuresthes > Leuresthes tenuis. The sequence goes on along the minus strand of NW_027325365.1, from coordinate 7,737,533 downwards.
ACATTTGATGTAGGTCCAGGTGGGAGGTAGAAGCCAGAACTGTGTAACATTGATAGGTGACTGCAGTTCACTTCATGCTACTGCCTCTATTCTTCCATTGTCAGAAGCCTGTCAGTGCACCAAGTGTACAAGCCATGGGGACTGATGGTGGCAGAAAGGTGAGAGATCCAGCTTGATGGATGCAGGAACTGTGTGCTGTAAGTCTTCTTAGTTTACGAACTGATTTAATAGCTTGTCATTCTATTCATTGTTTATCCTACCTCTCTTCTTCCAGGCTATCTGGCATCATAAAATGTTGGCTAGTGTTATTTCATACTGAGTGTGATTTGACAAAAAAATCTACCAACTGATCCTTGGCCATTACATTTTTGGTTTCAATGCGTCATTAGGAAATTACCACCTTGTCTTATTAAGCTCTTGATAATCTGTCTGATATTTTGCTGTTTCAACAAATAGTAGTTTTTCTTGATTAACAAGATGCACAACAGACATACTTCACCATACAACACTTCATTCTCTTTAGAAGTTATGGTTATGCACCTCAGATATATGGTATGGCAGGACTACACTTACTTTTTTCTCTCCTTTATAGAGCCAGGTACTCAGTTGCTAGCTCTCTATCTATTTTCTCAAGGTCAGAACATGATGGGTAGATGGCCAGACGCTAGACAGACGTAATGAGTTTGGAATGGCATTTTGAGCAGTGAGAGGCTTGAGATTCACACCTGACTCATCACGGTATGGATTCAGAACGAATAGATTGTGTTAATGAAAGTAGATGGCTCAATTTTCACAGCTGCCAGTTGATCTCCCGTTGGAGTCAAGAATGTGCATTGTATAGAACATACGTTTTGGCAAATCATTTCATACATTTTTTTTGTTTGTTGTTGATGAAGACAGATTTTCATTTTTATTTTAAAAAGATTTACTGTTGCTTGTGTGAACAAAAGGATTAGTCTCAATCTTTCGCTTTAAAGGTTGTTAGATGATTAAGTTAGATTTAGTCTGCATTTTGTCGAGATGCACCTCTGAATATCCACTATTCGATCACCAAAAAGCCTTTGGTTAATGCATCAAAAAACATTTGCGGTGACTGTATGACACAGTAATAGAAATTACTGTCAAATCAACCAAAACACCTCTGAGAAGAACAAATTTGCTAACTGAGTAGAAATCTTTTTAAACTGAGTTGAGCACTGAGAAATGCTCACAGCTGCAGAAAGAAGTGCACCACAAAGAAATATGTACATAATTTAGCAACAAAGGTACATTATCTATCATTATAAGTTGAATTTATCCATTCACACACGAGACAGTTACATTATATTTAACCATAAGTTAGTATTTTCTTCTCCAGTTGTGCATAACAATATAAAGAATATGTACTTCAGATCTGATCAAACAAAATCACTAGTAACTTCTTTAAAAGTTAAGTGAATTTATCTTCAGAAGACTGATGGTAAGTGTGATGGTTAAAGCTCAAATCTCTACAAATATGCAAGATAATATATGTACGAGACAAAAACTTGTGCTCAGCATAATGTCGTTCACATTAACTTTTGTGCACCAGATAATATATTGACAATCAACGACTCCGCCTTTTAGCTCAGCTCTTTCTTCACCCCAACAGACTAATACACCATCAGCATCACTGCAGTAGCTGCCCCAGACTGCCTGTCATCCTCCCCTCCATTTTATCCTCTGTCACTAACAAGACCCTGAGATATTTAGACTCCTGTTCCTGAGATAGCAGACTGACCCAGTGCTCGTGTGTCTTCATCTGATGTAACCAACAGGACCATCATCCACAAAAAGCAAAGATCCGATCACAAGCCAACTGAACTGGAAGGTTTCCGGCCCTTGGCTGCACCTAGACAATTTGTCAAGAAAATTTATGAACCGAATCAGTGACAAAGTGTCGCCCTCATTATTGGCCAAATATCTGTGTATAATTAAGACAACTTTAAAAATCACTCCCTTTTCAGTGAAATGTAAGCAAAATTGTTAATTACACTAAATTTATTGCTGATTCAGAAGTAAAAGTTAGACAAGTACAAAATTCTCATGGTAAATCAATAAAGTCTGTGCTTTGTAAAATGCTGGGAATGGCTGCGATATTCCATAGTTTGGTTTCTGCGAGCATCGAAACAAAGAAATTGACCTTGTTTTTTGACTTACTGTTCCATTTTTAGGGGAGATTAGTGCTCAAGCTGCAAGAACAACTAATGTTAAAGAAAAAAAAATGCTGCTACTTTAATGCATTCTACACCAGTGTTTGTTCTTGTAAATGTCCCCTGACACCTTGGGGCATATATCTGTTCGCACGGGCCAGAGCAAGCTGAGAAACAATCATGTTTTGACCATCCATGAATGACAGATGGTTTTCTATTGTCCTGTCAAGAGCACAGGGGAGACCAATAGGAATGTTTTTCTGAATCTTCTTCTGCACTCAATCTCTATGCTGCTCTGTCATGAGAGGAGAAAATGCTTGTTTACCCAGAAACCAACTGGCCTCACTGATTGCCATCCCAATGGTAATGGCCAAGGATGAGAGAGATCAATAGCTATCTGCACCCATTCCTGGAGCAATAACATTCAATAGGAAAACCCATTTACTTTTACTTATCTTTGCTTTATTTTGTTTTACCATAAGGAAAGCCAGTTCTGATGAAGATGGGAATTGAATAGACGTTAGGTTATGGATCTTTTCTACTATATTGCTTTTTTTATTGAAATGTGTGTAACAATGGGGCAATAACAGACAGAAAGAATGAACTGGTGACTAAATCTATGAGAAAATTATTTTAATTAAAAACACATCATGTCTACCTCTATGATCAGTGTTCTTTACTGCCTTGTTTGACCTTGAAGTATGGACACTGATCTAGAGGAGTAGCTTTAGTGTTATTGCCAAGCAATGATCGCTGCCATATAAGGACAATATCAATTTATGAGCCCAAGGAACATATAAAACATACACTCATTATCACAAAAAGATATGTTTGTACGTTCTTTTACGAAATGCAACATTATTCCCCACACTGTCAGCAAATGTGAGGCATAAAGGTCAGTAAAATATTAGATTTGTGTGTGCAGGTGTATGTATATGCCAGCACATGCATGTGCATGGTCTAACTTGGTGAAAACAGGAAGTTTAATAAGAGCTTGTGTGTTCTGCTAAACTCACCCTCGAGCCAGCTCACAAATCCTCTTGCAGTCAGAACAGCAAGCTCGCCCAGATGAACCACTCTCACTTCAAATTATTCCCAGAGCCCTCAGATAGAGATTTTTATTTATATATAAAGTAGCTTTATTTGTTGAAAACTTTTTTTTAAATCCTGAGCGTACCAGAATTGTTTCAGTATTACAATTCAGTTCTATATTGAACAATCGTGTCCAACATTTTTGTGTGTCCAGTGCTGTTCTCGATGCAAAGTAAATTAGGTTTCTGTATCTTCTCTATTCTGAGGCTGTTGTTTGACTCCATCTACCAAACTAAACAGTCACTCTGGCTGCCCTCCATATAACCTTGCATCTAACTCCAAAGACTTCCCCGAATCCTTCGCAAAGCTTCTGGGAATGATATTTCTTTACTTTGGCACTCTTATGACCTGCTGTAGAAATGTATTTTTTTTTTCTTAATGGCATCATCACATTCACTACGGCGACTGTGGACAGTTTGGCAGATTAACATTATCATGCATGTCAGTATGAGATGACACTGCATCTCTGCTAAATAAAGTATGCTGCATATATTATAATCGCTCAGATTTGAAATACTATCTACTGTGTTAACTGAAAACAAGATTTTGTTCCTTCCCTGTCTGGACATTTACTTAAGCAGTGACATGTTGAAATATATTACTTGTTGGCGTGAAGGTTGGAGCAATAAAATTTAATTTCAAACCTTTAAACCTTTAGCCCCATGTCACACTGCAGCAGAGTACACATGGATTTGGAGAGCTGTCTGTGTGCTGTGTGTGTTGACCCAGCTGAAGTTTTTTATATCTTTCAAGGATGTTACCAGTCCCCTGCTATAGTACTACACTTTATGACTTTAAGCAGGGAGTCTTTTTGCATTATATCATTGAATGCATTTTAATGCAGCTTCAGTAAGTCAGGTGTGTCATTTGAACTTTTAACTCTGAGCTATGCTGACTAGGCATGGCCACTGTCAGATTTAGATTAGGAAACGTAGTTTTTATTTCTACGTCTGCATTCAAATAATTCGCTTAATTTGGAACATTATAAACCTAAATGTATGTTGATGTGATTTACAATATAGTCTATGACTGTTCTAAAAAATTGTTTGATATACAAGAAAAATTGCTCGATTTGTTTTTGCTTGAGTAACATATTACCACAGTTATAATGTGGAAATTGCAGCTCAATTCAGTGTCGCTCTGAACTTCACCATAAAGTCTGAGAATCAACCAATATTGTGTCTAAATTTTTGACACCAGGCTTTTGCAGGGGTCTTTCTCTTATCATGCAATCCAAGGGCCCTTGTAAATGGGATGTCAGTTGTATTAGTAAATAAGATGACACACAGCAATGACACACTGTTCCAGCTTTGGTTAATTATATGGTCAGAAACACAGAGGACACATTAATCCTAAATAACGTTGGTCCTCAAATACTGATCTTGAAATTGAAACCATTCCTGAAATTCTTTTACATTAGAATAGAAGGTTCTACAGCAACTCAGTTAGGAAAATATACACGCCATGCTTCACCCTGAACACCCCATGCATTGCTGTACATATACATCTATATAGAGAGTGGACTGTCAAAATATTTTTGTAAACTACTTTGGCTTCAGATTTGCCAACTGAGTCAGAAATTTAAAGGATATAAAGATACAACCAATGAAATTATTCCAGAGGGTTGATTTTGATTTCATAACTTTAAACACATTCCATCAGGGTCCAGAGCTCATGTCAAATTTCACAGATTTATCATACACTGCAGTGGCTGGGTGATGAGACACCCTGGTGTAAAGCTCCCACCTTCACCATCATGATTGATGTCAGTACACTGACTTTAGAAACTATTATTATTTTTAAATATAGAAACACTGATCTAATGATCTACAGTGCATTTAAGTCATTGGACAATCTGTTTGTTTTTAGTTTTAACTTCTGTTCATATGTCAAATATTAGGCAATTAGGATATGTGCTTAGTTCAGCTTTCTTTTTCTTTTTACCAACATTATTACTCAGAACGCTGTGGACTAGTTTTGCAATGAAAGTTTTACTTTGTATGAAAGTTTTACAAACAAAAAGTCACATATTTTTGTTCACTCTGCACAGGGATAGAGTCTCACACTGCAACTGCTTTCTATTTTTCATGAAAGAAATTACAATTTGTTTTGTCATTGTGTTTAATGTGTTATTTTTCTGAATGAAGAGCTTTAAAATGCTGTGAGGTTTTCTGTTTCTGTGTGTTTTGTAAAGGGTCAAAGTTGTTTTATGATTTTATACTTTTTTAAATTGATTTGGTTCACGCTTTACCAGGTATTTCCATGATGTACGTCACCCAATGAAACCTGCCAAGCACCACTGACAAACAATAAAACAATCAAACTACTTAATTATTTTTCTGTATGTTGACAGTCTTGTTTCACAACCTTATTGACCAAATGTAATTCATTTCAAAACTTAAATATTGCTAAAATAACCTTTAAATATCTTTTAAATATTTACTTTAAAGGGGAAAAGCGAAACACTCAACAGGAACCGAAACATGAACGCGACTCTATCTGTATTCGATACCCTTTAACAAAAGAGTCCCACAGTCTCTATCAGAATAAGACTGCAGAAACAGCTGCAGCCTTCCACCGAGAACTGCCAGACAGCTGGTTGTCCACGCAAACTCCCACAGTGTGTCATTTCATCACACACACACACACAAATTTCCTCCCTTCAATCCTCTTGTATCCATCTCAGGTGGAATCGGGCTGAACAATGATATGAAGGGAAGGGTGTTGTATGGAGGGCTTGGTGGATAGTGGAATCCTACCCAAGGTGACCCATGAAGGCTGGTGGGGGAAGAGTTGAGGGCTTTGTTGGTGTGATGTACTGATGTCACTCTGGCCAGAGATGCTCAGAACAGTAATGATTTCATATCAATGCTGGGAGGTAAAAACTGCACAGCAATTATTATTTTGTGTTCTTTATCTTTTCATTGCTGAAACTGAAAGTTGACTTTTCTATGTGTATTTATGGGAAACTCATGACCCCTTAAGCTCTAAAATGTCACCGAATTAAAGTAAAACAAAAAAAATTCCTTTCTTCCTCCACAAACACACTGAACAACAGTACAATATTTACTTGTTTATGCTACTTGTATTTGTTTTCATTCATCAGCAACAATATAAAGACAAAGAGGGGAAAGGCACACAGTTTTGAATACAATATTCAGCATAGCATTACAGTTCCAATGCTTTTTGCACTAAAGTCATACAGCTAACAAAGGTAAAATTATCTTTTTTTCCCATTTCTATTGATTAAATCTGGATAATTAAACTAATCTCATGTTAACCTGTTTTATAAAGTGGATTATGTAGTGATGCTTGAGTGTCATTTATCATTTGTTGGTTGTTATGGATAAAAGAGCTTGCTAAATTACTCATAGTAAATGTAAAGAAAAGCTACTTATAATAAAAAAAAATTTTTTTAAGGTTTTGTTTTAAATATTGATAAATTCTGAACAATATGTGGAAGAAACAATTAATTAGAAAATCAGAAAAAAACAGTTTACGTTTATAATGGTAAGTAAATGCAATTCAGTGGTTGATCCAAACACAAAGTGAGACAGGTTACAAGTACACCTGAAAAGCAATTAACACATACTAAAGCTATGTGGCTTAAACAACTGCAAATTGCAAATGCTACTGTATTTCAATGAGGCTCCGCAGACTCACGAGATCCAGATAACACACTAATTACCTTGAAATTAACTAACTTTCATAAGAAAGTATCTTGAACTTTGATATATATTGATTTTAATTATTCTGCCCCAGAGGGTTCAACACACACACAAAGTGAAAACAGAAGAGCAATTCTGCCTCCCCTCCCTCTTCCTTCATCTGACAGAGATTTTGCTCTCTGGTGTGGAGGTGTTCAGAGAAGAAAAAAAAGAAAAAGAGTAGAGGAGAGGAAAAATAGCCCGGGGCACCTGGCAGCGGCTTTGACCTGTTCCCTTGCAGTCAGAAGCAGGGAGGAAGAAAACGCACTTTTTCCCACACAAACCATATTTAGGTTTAAAGATTGGAAAAGGCGGAGAGGTGCCCCTATAGGTGAAAGCCTTCATCTCTCTCCTGCAATATGTAGGTGCGTGCAGTGTGGAACAATCTGGACATTGTGCTGACCCAACCCGACTGCTCTCAGCTTACACGCCCAAAATAAGATAAATAATAATAAAGGTTTCCACGTTTACCAAGAGTCCCAAGGTCTGCCGCGTCACGTTAATTTTCTTTCCGTCTTATGGCATCACAGCTAGTCACGCGATGCTTGGTTAAGCCCCTTGATGATGTCTTAAGATGGATATATAATACGCCATAATAGATGAAAGTTCACAGATATGAAAACTTTTACCCAGCCTCTGGGTTTTGTCTGTTTAGCTCTTTTTAATGAAGAGCATTCAGCTCCTAGACATGAATATTTCAAGTATGATATTTACTTTTAAAATAAAGGACATTTATGTGGCCTCATGGAAATGCTTTATTCTAACAATGCGTTGAGTATAAAGACCCCTAAATTCCTTTTAATTCATCAACAATTATTTTCCTTGCTTTGAACAAAATAATTGGAAACAGTTGAGGTCAAATGTGATTTAATGCGCCACAGAAATAAGTGAAGTTTTTATGTCAATCACACAGCTATTTGACAGTAACTCATCTTTTCCACAATGGCTCTGATATCATGGGATAATATTGCAGTTCTACCGCATAGCACAGCACAATAACTATATTACATTTTTCTGAGAAAGAGGCACATGGAATCGCTGACAGCGTTTTTCCTGCTCTGTATTTTCACGGTGGAGTTGTGCCCGATGATGGTTATGATAATTTGATCTGAGAAGACACAGAGATTTGAACAAGTAGAAAGAGGATGCAAATCCCTCAGTAAATCCCTACACTATATAGCCTCCAGCCTGCTGGGAGAGTTTAATATCTGCTGGAATGATTAAACTGAAAAGGTGAAACCACCTTTGTTGTAAAAAGTGAGGAGGACTGTGCAACAGGGGTTGGGCATCAGGCTAATAGCTTGCACTGATACTCTGACCTCCAGACAACACAATCTATAATATTAATTTTTCCAACATTTTGGAATCTTTTCTCTGTTAATAATTAAACTCTAAAATCATACATGAATGGTAAGTTACTATATTTTCTTGACTTTTAATCTCTCCGATTCTCTCTAAGGTGTTGTTTTGCTGTTTGAAAAAAGAACCATAGCAGCATTCACCCATGTCAAGCCAATGAATAGCAAAACAAGTATAAAGAGAAATGAAAATATATGTTTTTGTAAATTCAAAAGCAATATCAGTAATTCAGACCAACTTAATTCAGAACTTTTATACAAATAAATATTTTTTTCTCTCAAAACAATGCATATAATGTGATTAATCCATTGTCTCTATTTACTTTCTTCTTTGTGATATAATGTTAAAGTTAACATGATTTATTGGTTATTATCATAAACAAGAGTCTCATTTAAAGAGGGTTACTGTAGAGCGACACTCAAGTAAGAAATGGCCCAATCTTGTTTAGACAAAGTGTCATAAATTCCTTCAATTATTACTGTATCCATTTGTGATATTATACTATAATAAAGGTAAGCTGTGGCCCTTACATATCAAAACTGTTGGTTACATGTAGCCAAAGCAAAATGCCTAAGCTGCCATTGTTGGTGCCAGTTAAGAAGCGTTTGAATAAAGAAATTTCAACAGCTGTGTAGCAACAAAGTGTTCAAACTTTAAACAGCATAGCCTCAGTAATTCATCCTAAATACTACACTATACTGGCTTATTATGAATTTACCAGAAACTAAGACTAGAAATTTCCTGCTTTTCATGCACTTTAGAGCAGCCAGTATGTTTTGCTTTGATTACTCCAAACCACTATAAAACATATTAAGCCACCAATAATGAGTGATAACAAAGACCACACTATATAAAAGCATGTCCTTTATCATAATTTACGAATAGAGTGAGCATGAGACAGATGCTACTTCTTTTTTTCCTCCAAGATAGTTCATATTTTTGATTTGATTCAGTTATGTCTCATCACTGACCCTTTTGCACCTATTGACAAGTTTTTATGTCCATTGCTGTGTTTAACATTTCAAAAATTCCTGTAGGGAAATGGTTGTATTGCGAGTGGCCTCTGCTATTGGTTGAGCAACAGAATTTAATACCTACACCACCACACCCCTGATCTTAATGTTTATTAATAGCATTAATAAGTGTGGCTATTTATAAAAAGCTCTTTAAGTTGTCACCAGTTTCTCTGTGCATAGATTTTGTACTTTTTGAAGTATCTGCTGACATAGTATAAGATGTATAAATGAATATAGCTTTCTATACAGTGAGGTGTATCCCTATTAAGCTCTCCTAAGTAAAAGAAAATGTTTGAGGAAATGTTACGAGGGTGCTTCCATCAACACAAACACCAGAGTATTCCAGGCATTATCAGTAGTTTTTGACCAGTAGTTTTTGGGACAAAGCTGACAACAGTAACATCTGACATCTTCTTTTTCCTTGTAATTCAATATGACTTTCTAACAGCAGTTGATTTCTTTACTGTTCATATAAAAAACACCTAATCAAGAAATATTCAAGCAGTGTTTAGGAGGTTGAATTACAAATTATCAAAGAAAAACATTTGAGTGATGCAAAGATGCAAATTAAAGAAATTAATTAGGTGGGAAAAACTGACCAAATTTTACAAATGGGTACAAATAACCACCAATTGATCATGTTTATTACGAATAGGCTTTGTGTTAGTCAGTTTTTTTTAATAAATTAATTTTTCCTTAGTCAGTACCAAATGGTTAACCCAGTTTGGAGCCACTTCCTGTTTGTTATCACCCAATTAATGAAAGTATGAGTGCAAATGCAAAAGGACAACTTGCAGAGTAAATGCGTCGACTCATTCAGGCTCCATACGAAGTAATTCTGCTCTAGCCCCTTTAGTCTCTGCTGGCTAAATCCTCTGTTAGAGATAGAGGCTGGGTTTGATCCCCTGCAGGATCTCAGTTTATCTCTCTTGCAAATCTGCTGCCAGATGACAGGGTTAGCTTTTGTGGACTGTGACTGCCCACGCTCTCTTTAAGATCGACGCGATACCTGGTGCCACAGTGTTTTTACTGCATTACTATTCTGGAGCCACTGAGGTTGAAAAGACATCTTCGTCTCAGATGCACAATTTATACGCTTCCATTATTTTTTTCCCCCTTTTTTTTTACTGAACTCTGTATGTTAATGTTGAGGCCAGTGTATGTTAATTTTTAGGTTAATTCAATTTATTCTCCATCAAGAGTATGTAAAAAATATAGATCATGCAGGCTGTAAAGAATTCTGTTTTATTGCAGCAATCATGTTGCAAAGCTGTCTCCTAAACATTACTGGAAGTGCAGTAGAATGAAAACCAGTTTCAAATTTCACTTTAAGAGTAAGTTTAAAAAATAAAGAGAAAAAAACAAAAGAAAAATATATATATATTTTCACCTATACATCAATAGCTCATAATAGTGTTCTCTGTGCTCCACACACCAGTTGCTGCCATGCACAGGCACACACGTGTGTCTTGTGTCATGTCACCAGCACAGGGCAACCAGCTGCTGCTGCTGCTGCTCACTCATTAAACATTTGTAGAGTCAATACAAATTCCACCAGGCTCCCTTACTTAGGGTAAACAGTGAAAAATACAGTGTATAAACGTGCCACACTCATCATTCACCCTTGCAAAAAATAGAGCTACCCACCCACCCAAATGTATCAATAACCAGGGGAGGGAGGAGGGGTCCAGAAGCAAACCTCAGCAATTCATTACAAGTCTGTGTCGCCTCCATCAGATGAGAAGATTTGCTGCAGATGACAGCTCATCGCTTTGCGGAGAATAAAAGATTACTGTAAAATGTCAAAGTGATATATAAAATCAGCTTGTGAGAGTTCTTCTGCTGCAGTAGTTTTTTACCTGAATTTACTCAATACATTTAATTATCCAGGAAAACATTGGTGGTCAATTCTGTTCCAAGTACGGTTGTAGTTTTACTGAAGAACTGCTCTTTGATAAGATTTGTCAGATCTCAACTGCAAAGCACAAAGACGGGTTACTCACCTGCTTTTTCTTGACCTCTTAAGGTCATTCATTGTCCCTGTAGTTTTACCTCAGGTAATTCATTTGAGGTGTCATATTATAAGTGTGCTTCAAGCACAAAAAGGTGCATGCTTTCTCTGTGTTAGCAGATAAAAAATTGATGTTGGCCAAATGCTGGTGCTTTGTACATCTACTCATCAACAGATAGAGTTGGTAGTGATAAATCACTTCTGTTAAAAAAATTATTTCTTGGATTTGAGCTTTTTATTCAAAAGAAGCAAGACGGTAACTGCTGTGTGGTGCATTAGGATGACCTCTTCAAGGCTCAAAATTATGGTGAAATATGTGTGGATGACTCAGCAGTAATATATCATCATTGATCTGGACATAGTGTTACTATTGAGATATGGCAAAAGAACCCTGTGAAGTCTGAGAAGTCCAGTAATCCTTCATAGTCACTGAGGAACTGTGACAAAAAAGTTTATTAAAGATTTTAAATAAAACCCCAGACTGCCTGTGAAGCTCAAGGTGCAGTTCGATTTTGTGATCTTCGTCAGGACACAGGAATTATGTCCGTCTCAATAAAAACATGAAAGATGTGGACAACTTCTGATTTGCAGAACTGCTCACAACAGCAACAGTACCTCCACTTGGCAGATTGATCCCCAGCCGCTCCATTTGCTGAAGTGTCCATGTGAATAACACTATTGTGTTGTTAAAATGTTCAAAATGTTCCATAGGCACCATTTTTCTTAATGCATCCCCCCCAAATCTGCACCCATTCTGTAATTAAAGTCTTATTGTATAACATACATTTTGTATAACAAAGGAGGGTGCTAACTGTAGTTCATTTAGGGTCAATCACTGCAGCTGCCTGAAAAGACCCGGACAGAACTTTTTTTCAAGTTGTCCAACTCTACTTCTTCTTTCTAACTAGATGTCATGAGCCTGTGGTAACCTCAGCATACACTGATAGAAGGCTGCAGAAACTGCATTGTCTGCTGTGGTGAGTAATCTGGCTACTGGCATGCCGCCCCCGCACAGAATGTGAGAATATCCTGCTGGGAGCAAAGGCACTCAGGGCTAGCTTATCAAACCTCTTCCCGTGATCCCAGCTAGCCAGGCCCTTGTGGTTCATCATGTGAGTAACACATTGCAGGACGCAATGTAATTCTTGGTCACCATTACAAGAAACTGTAGAATTATGTAAGAATTGCAAGACACTTGACAGTTTTTCAAAATGTGTGAGAAATGTGAATGTAAGAATGTCTTGTTTTACTTTTTCTAAAGTAGAAAAAACTTCTAAACAATACAATAAAATATTTTTTAAATTACGGAATTTAATAATGATATTTTGCAAATGTAACATTAGGTAAGTATTACCCAAATGCATGTAATTAAAGAAATATACATGCTGAAACAGCACTGTTAATAGAGCCATTTCGCATGAATGAAGTGCCCAAATACCACAGTTTAATTTATCCACCCCCCACCGCTTAAGTGTGACCTCAAATTTCCTATGTCGCCAACACTTTGAAATCCAGTTTGTTTTTGGGCCCTTCCAAAGACAACACTCTCACTTTTTCATGGCGCAAGTTCTTCAGGGCCTGAATTACAGCAACAGATGTAAACTTTGTGTGTGTGTTTGCTCAGATGTTTTATATTTATTGTCTGCATTACATATATATCACAAGTCATCTTGAGTAGATTTCTTTCTTAAAAAGCAAACTTTTTACTGTCCAGGACTTAACCTCTCACATCAGTTGGAACAAGATTTAAGAGATAAGGCAAAAATTTCACCTTAACTTGAACTTTGCTTGAACATATGACCCTGAGTGGTCTGATCTTCCTCTAGTGTAAGACTAAATAAGTCCAATGTGTGCCAAATGATTTAGACAGTATAAACATTTGTTGAGCTTATCGGTTAAAAAAATCTTAGTTTTCTTTTGATCTTATCACAAATTTCATTACTGGAACTTAATCAAATTTACAATAAAGGAAACAGGCAGTGTCTCTCTCGCGTAGATAGAAAAAAAATTCACAACATCTCTGTTTGTCATCTTAGACGTCCAAGAGGTAAAGTTTACGAGAAACTGTGCGTGCAGAGAAAGGTGCCAGACAGTCAACATTTGACTCCACTCAACAAAAGTAAACACAAAGTCCAAAGATAGCTGATGGCTGTCAGTCAAACCCATCCCCAGCTGCCTTTGCATGTCAGCCATCGCTTTTTTCCCATGGTTCTTTTGAGCTGAAGTACCCTGCCCATGTTTTTAGACAAACAGATCAGATTCCTTCTCAAACATGCCGCTGCCGTCCCTTTTGATAACAATGTAATAATTCAAAACAAATGATTCAGCCCTTTGATGAGAGCACTTTTATAGGTCACGAAGACTCACCCTCACTCTGACATCTGTTTGATTTTATCTTCTTGAACTTTATCCCCTGCTAGAAAATTTACTGGCTTTGACCAGAGGAGTGTGTTAAAGCCAGACTAATAGAGGGGAAAAGACAAGAGAGGCACTGGGCAGGACAGTACATCTTAGCCTTAGTCGCCTGTAACATATAGTGCACTTACAATCTGTCTCTCACATATCCATTTTTAAAATGCACATAGGGTCACAACTAAGTTAGAAGCTCGTCATGGTTCAATATGCAAAGCTTGAATGTGTGGATGCTAAGAGTAAGATTTTCAAGGAAAATTCTAACTCTAATTTACACGTTTCTCGGAGCAGAAATAATGGTCTCATGTTTATCTCTGCTTTGTTGGAATATATGTGAATCAAAAACAGCATGAAACCAAAACGTGGCTCTCTTAATTCTTAATATCAGTGTTACATTCTCATGCTTCTATATAGTTCTTCCTTTGAGGAGGACTACAGGGGGTTGCATCTGCTCTAGACTCTGGCCGTGGTTGGAGCTGTATGCTAAAGCCATGGTCAGGCCCCAGAGATTTCCAGCCTCTTAGATGCCTATAACTCATCCCTAGTCCTGCTTCTGAAGGGAGATTTTCCACCCTCAATCCCAGGCCTGAAATATCCTTTCAAAGGCCGCAGACTGGAGACAGATATGTAGGTGTTTTAGATAAGGTAGGAATTGCATTAAAGGATTTTTCTGTTTTAAAGCTGCTCCATCTTTTTTTTTTTTTGCCCTTTCCCATAGACCTAAGAAGAGTAGTTTAGTGAGAATGTGAAGAGGGGTAAGAGATGTGCTTTGGGACAGACAAGTCCGTACATTTGTGGTCAGTTCACAGCTCATAAAGACTAGAGCTAACCTCAGTAGATACTGAATAATGTAGAGTGGCTAGAGGCAGTGCAGAACCCTCTCAAAGAATACTAAAGTTATTGACCCAAGTTTGGTGGAAAAGCCTCCCAGTTCATTGATCTCCTCAACAGCATAATTACAGAGCAACAAGATGAATCTTCATGTGGAAGAAAACAGAAATTTCACAGTGATGAATTTTAGGAGTGATGAGGATTCCTGCCAAATGCAACTGTTAAATTAAAAGCTCTTTCCCCAAACCTCAGCATGGGATAATTTTGTTTTGCAAAGTAGAATGTGGCCAAAAACAGACTCTAAAAAGTCAACAAAGTCTCACCCAGGCAGTGGTGTGCAAATGTAAAAAGCCAGTTTAAACCGTGCGTCTGTAAAGGCACTTGTATGCATGTAGGTAAGTGTACGGCATGCCCAACTTCTCCTTTTCCATGCTTCTCTGTTTTATTAGAGCTTACACTTCGCTTTGGCATTTACTTTAAAACTTTATAATTATGCGGCCTCCTTTTTTTCCCCAGCCGACTGTGTTTACATTTGCCAGCTTAACATGAAGACAGTCCAGTCCACACACACGCTCACACACTCCTCCACAATCCACATGTCGTTCTGCAGCACTGTTGGTTGGACTGGGCTGCGAAAGATTAGTCGCCTTTTTCCCCCTGGTGCTTCAGCATAATATTCCTCACCCAAAGGGCTCGGTTGCTCATTTTTCCAAAAGGACCTGGAAGCAGAAGAATTACAATAATTTGAAATGATCCTTTATTTTTATTTAAGAAGTCTGCTATGATGTTATAAAATATATTTGAATGCATCCAACATCACACATAATAATAATTATTTTAGCATTTTATTTGAGACATAGATTGCAATAAAATCTGTAATCAAATTAAAAGTTCTAAAAAGACTAGTAGTTTACTACTTCTCTCCATTTCAAGGATCGTTCTTCTCACCTGGAAAATATATACTTCCAGAAAAGAGTGAGTGTAAGTATCAAGTATTTCAGGAGAAAGGAAAAGTCATACACTTACTGTTCCGTACATATGCTGGATACAAAAACATTCAACCATAAATCAGAGATTTCAAAATGCTGCGCAACCAAGCCCAGATATTCACTGAAATAATATATCACATATCTCAAATTGAGAAAATTACAGACAAGCACACTCGCTCTAGGGACGGGCGCTAGACTAGACAGGGACTAGGACCCACATGGTCAAAACCCACACATCAGTGTATCCGTAACGGCATAAGAGACAAAAATACGAAAGAGAGTCGGGAACATGCTTGTGGCTCTGGCTGAAATCGGGGAAGGAAAGACTAAAATTTGCTGCAGCTCAGCTAGAAATGAACTTGGACGTGGTTAAAATTTTGAGAAAAATATATAGTTAGTGCCGTCCTCCCTTTCCATCATAAAAATCTTTAAATCAGCACTACAGATTTAAACATCTCCAAGGTAAGACTGGCTTCATTCATATTTCTTTTTGCCTCCTCATTGTGCTGCTTTCTCAATATCAAAGTTCATCGCCTCATTTGTTGTTTTGTGGTGTACATTTTACTTATTGAGCAGTGGAGTTTTGTACAGCCTAGGCAGAGATTAAGACAAATTCTGATAAGGACTGGAAGTTGACTCTCAGCATTAAGGAGGATTAATGTTTAGCTCTGTGTGGCAGGGGCCTTCTCAGTAGCTGTGTTTACGCAGTGTTGCAGTCCCTGCATTAATCCAAAATTAGTATAAAAGATCAGCTGTGGCCACTGAGGCAAACCTTCACAGGGCTTAGACCAGTAATCAAGTCTCACTTTGGGACAATGAGTGCCTGGAAGGTCAATGAGAGGCTTGGGCTGAAGGGACGAAGAGATTGAGATGGGGGGTGGAGTGAGAGACTTTTGGTGGCCACATGGTTTAATTTAGGTGAGATCTACACACACGCACACACACTCACGGGCTTTGCTCTGTCTGTACCGTCTCTTCTTTATGATGGGCGTTCATGACTATGATTTGTTTTAGTTAGTGCGGCAGAGGACATTAGTGTTTATAATTAGACACTTAAAAGACATTTCTTCCTTTTTTTCGAAACTAGTCTGAAATCTTATACATGTATTTGATGTCCCATGAGTTTACATTTCAGTGCAGGACGTATTAGCTCTGTCACATAATTATAATGTGTGCTGAGGGATTATAATAATAAATAGTAAGAGACTATCTAGCTGCTTGTAGCCTATAGGACAACATCTCCAGTTCCAACACAAACCAACACTCAGCAGGGTTGGTTGGAGGATTGGAGGAGATGGCTCAGCTCTGACAGTCTTTTACAGGAAAGTAAGAGTGTGTCAAATAGAAAACAAGCAGTAGAAATATCATCAGTGAATTTTTCCACTTCAAAAGTAGTCCTGGCCAACACGAGAGGCAGCGCTGCAGAATTCAGCTAAGAAAATAGAATAAAGGAAATATAGCTCAGTATAAACCACAGGCCTTGGATGATGGACATTCACAAAACTGTTGATATCTGCATTATTTTGTATTTTCAAACCACTTACATAGAGAGCTGGCAAATTCAGACATGCTCCCTAAGGAAGACAATTTTATTGACATTTTAAATAAGGCTCACCATACACGTAGTGTTATAATCTGTCCAACAGAATGTCTCCACTGCAGCAAAAGAGGTCAGGAGAACTTGTCCTTGTAAATACTTTCCAAACTGCATCAATAAAGTTCTTTCGTTATTCATTCATGGAGTTTTTACAGTGCCCAGGCAAATTACAGTGCCCTTGAACAAAAAACATCAAATCCTCTCCTTAATCAACTTCTTGGCATGTGCCAATCCTGAACTTATCCACAGTAGTCCCACCATATCTGTCATGTGTACACGTGTTAACAACAGACAAACTACAAATGAGAGGGCAACAGCGCAAAAAAACAACAGCAACACAGCCAAATGATAATTTAGGGCATTTGCACCACATTGTGGTGGAAGTAGTTCTCTTCATGTGCCAGCAGGGTACCAGCAAACCCCCCAACCCCAGCCACCCACAGCTTCTGCTAAGATTAGACAAATTAAACACCATTATTCACGTCACTCCCGCAGCTGTCCTTTTAAGTGGTTCTACGTTAACTATCATAATGGTTTGCTTAGAAAGCCACAGTCTTCTCCTTAATTTACAGTATAAAAAAGTCCTTTTGGCCATGTCTTGGTGGGATTTTTCTTCTCTTCTACCTCATGTTGAAGAGAAAAATTGTTTTTCTTTACCCTGTAGTTTCTACTGCTTGATATGAATTTCTATTGTATTGGATATTTTTAAGACAGTTTTTAGAATTTATAGTTAAAGTAAACTGGTCAAGTTAAGTTTGGTGAATTTACTTAATTTGGCCCAAGCACCTAAGGCGGTACGAAAACTATTGAAACAGAACTGTTTCTTCTTCTTCTACTACTTTTTATAACAAATTAATCTCATTTTGAGGGACTGTCCATGCCCCAGAACTCATGAGGTTTTGTGTACACCCCCTAGGGAATGTGAAAAATGTTGTATTTTTTCTGGTAAAAAATGCCTCCACAGCGCCACCTATTGTGGGAGCCCCAGACTCCAGGTCATGGAAATTTCTAAGAATAATCCCATTCATAAAACATACGGTGCCCGATTAAAAAATCCTCTTGGAGCCCTGCCCAAAACCCAACAGGAAGTCAGCCATATTAGTTCAATCATGCCATTTTGGTGTTTCACTCACATTACATTTTAATTTAAAATTTACATAAACATTTTAAATTTAATTTCATCATACAGGTCTGAAATCGGCACACACGTAACATGCCATACAAAAAAGCCTCTTAGACCCCTTGGCTACATCAAACAGGAAGTTGGCCATTTTTTTAGGCCTTATTTTTCAACGAAATCCTACATATTTTAATATATCACTCTGAAACTTGGTCGGTATAAGTATACAGCCCTTGTCATTAAAAGTTAGTCAAAATTTTACTTTTCATCAAAGTTCATGGCCACGGTGGTTGCTTGAATTCTGATGTGTCATCGTTTCATAGAAAGTTCTGAATATAATCTTTGACTTACTACTTTGAACTTTTTAGCCACTTCATGACGATATGGCATACATCTTTCATGGAGGGCGTGTCTGTAGCAACGTTGCAAATTTAGATAACACGCTATAACCACAGTTTTGATTATAAAGAAGTCATATGTCAACCGAAAGCCATAAGATTTACAGAGTTTAATCACTGTTGTTCTCTGAACATATCTATATGCCTATAACCTTTCAATTCCATAATCTCAGCCAATGAGAACAGGAAGTGATACATTTTACTCTTTGACTTACTTCTTCAGAACAATTACCCCATTCACTTGAAAGCTGGTCAAAAAATGCATATGACATGTTTCTATTTACTTAATTTATATTTGTTCATCATACTCATCCATTGTAAATTTTGATGATTCACCATTGAACAGGAAGTCATTATAACTGGCACATGCAACATCTAATCTTCAACAAAGTTGAAAGTCCCACATTGAACTGACGTTAAACTAAATTGTCTCATATCACCATAGCTATGCCCACTTGTACCAGGACTCCGTCATGAGACAGAAGCTGTTTTTACTCTGTACTGCATTGTCCTACAACACTCATATTTGGTGTGATTGACAATGGTCTCAATATGAATACATTTAAACATTACTATCAATGATCATGATCTCATGAGCTCATGATCACTGCGCCACCTGATTACTACTTGGAGGTAGCCATCTATACTTTACTTCGAGTGCTGTCCCTAATGAGGTGGGGGTGTGAATGCCTTGCAGGCCATAATGCCGCCAATTCATAAGGGCCGTTAATCATTGCTTGCAGCTTTGATTAAATATTGCTCCTTCTTTTAATGCAGCATGATTTGGATTTTCTAAAATCACTTTAGAACAAAAACCTCGTACATTAATTTTAAGTAAAGTCAGCTGTGTCACTGGCCATCCCCGTGCACTTTTTTATCATTTATAAGAAGACATTCCAGGGTTTGCCTCCTTTCAAGGGGAAGACTATTGTATATCTGCCAGACACACATTTGCCCATACGATTCTAATGTAGTCTCATGTGGGGTAAAAGCCCTTTTATTCTCCCGGCTGTATTCCCACAACCTGATAATGGATGTGGTATTGGCCAGGGGCCCTTGAACTGAGGAAGTCTGGTGATGGATAACCTAGTTTTCAGACCCATCATCACTGTACAGCATGTGCCTTATATGTGTAGTAAAATACCCCCAACCCACAGTGAGCATGCTCCTGACGCAGAATCAAGGAAGGGCTATTAGGCGGTGTTGTGCAAGCTGAATTTCAGTTCTAAAAACTGGTATCAACCATGCCATGAAGAGCCAGTTTTTAATTATGTCATCTATTTAATGAGTTTGACAAGTGAATTAAATTTAATTCAGACAATACATCAGTGCAACTTGAGGCTAGATGCTGAGCTAAAGGCCCGCAGGTGTTTTTAAAAAAAAACTAATGATTATCTTCTTTCTATTTTCGTGAAATGGTTATAAACTGTAAGACAACAGATCAAGATAAACACTAACAATGTTCTTTCCAATCAGACCTGTGATTAAATGTCAATCCCCATGATTAAGGATAGATAACCATGAACATAGCTCTGAAATAGCAGGTATATACGATGAGCTTCACAAATATACATATAAATTATATATAATATATATATATATAAATTTAGTTGTTTTTTTTATTCATGGAATATTTATGTCCAGCAACTAAAGATAATAAAGTATCTGACATTAAATACCAAAAATGGCCATTTTTGGGTCAGTACAGATGATTTTTTTTTTACTTTCTTCAAAGAAAAGGTGTACAGACTAAAGTCCTAAATGAATAACTACAAGTAAAAGTCTTATGCATAATGCATAAAATGCATAACAGGTAAAAGTTTTTCTTTTTTTTTTTCTCAATTTTACGCTTTGATTAACATTGCTTTTGCAAGATGTACTTTATCATTGCTCTCACTATATGTGCCATATGGTTGTTGAATCTACAGCAATGTATTGTATTCTATAAGATCATCGTATGTTCATGGCGTCACTGTCCTTTTAGATCCAAGAAAGTGAACTTTTCATGAACTCAGGAAACGGCTTTTTTTTTTCTTCGTTTTATGACGCTTTGTGTTCCAGAAAATTCAAGACAGTCGTCTTGTGTCAAGAAGAATGAGAATTTTCCAAACCCATTAAAGAGCATTTAAACACTCATTTTATCTGTTAAAATGAAAGTCAGAAGCAATGTATTTGGAGATACATGGTTTTCACTCAAATTGTACTCTGAGAAGTAACCACAGGCTAAAGCCATCCCTGCTATTTTTACCAAGGAGATGTAATGGATTGGAATTATAAAGCTGCACAAAGTAGAAAAACTTGAATAAACTACAAGGATTTGTACTTAAGAAATGCACTTGAACAGATTTTGTGGGATTTCAGCGCTAATCATCTGACATATTTGATTAACAGCAATATACTGAAGAAATAGAGAGTACAATGTAATGAGGTTCTATCATTTGGTTTTTACATAAAGCACATTTTTAATCAGAAAATGGGAGAATTACTGTAAAGTTAAATGTTAAGATTGCAGGGAAAAATCTTTATGCAGTCTGATGAAATGCTGTCAACTTGATTCAAAGAAATAAATGCTGAGGAAGATTTAAGAATTCAAATAAAAGATGATGGACATGTGACCAGTCCCTGCCTCTCGCACAATGGCAGCTGGGATAGGCTCCAGCCCCTCCACGACCCTAAATTGGATTGAGCAGGCATAGAAAATGGATGGACATGTGGCCAAAGAGTGCGATTCCGTTTTTCATCCAAATGATGAAAACCATCAATTGAAAAAAAAAGTGTCTGTGTGGAGCGAAGTGGAAATTGCATGAGACAGAAACGCTTTATTTTTATTATGTTTATGACATTGATTTACATATTATAAGATTTTGCTGGCACTCATTTCATCATCAAGTATTCCATCTTGTTGTATCCTTAATTAATCCAGTTGTTTTTTGTTTTTTTTATTGCAACTCTGTGCTTATCTTAGCTAGCCTCCTAATATTTCCGTTTTTTATTTTTTTTTATTTACTTTTTTGGTTTACTTTTAGCCTTCTCCACAAACACGATTGCTTCAGTGAAGAATCAGGTAGACAGCAAAAATGTCATTTCATAAGAAATTCAGCTGTAATTTCATGAATATAAAGGCAGTAAACCACCATGCTGCACATCATTTTACCATGTGGATTTTTGGAACTTCAAAGAGATTCAAAGGCTTTCCTTACAGAAGAAGGTACAATGTATCATTTTATCAAGAGGCCTGAATAAAATGTAGGGTTGACAGCACTGTGCTGCGGCGTTGTTAAGGTTGGAACAGCAAAATGTTTACATGTTACCATTATAAAATGGTATTAACAAGCAATTCAGCTGAATAAACATGAGTGATCTCTCTGATATTTGAGTTGTGTCAGCAAGACCACAGGACACAGAGCATTGTTACACGATCACATTGTTATGATTTGAGTCTGTGTGTTCGCACCAAAAACAGCTTTTGGAAAGCCTATCCACTGTTTGAGCAAGTTTCTGGTGTAATATCCAACACCATCTCTGCAGGAGCCAGGCGAAGCCTGCTTCCACTCGTCTGCTCTCAACATTATTATTTTCTACGAGTCTTGCATATCAACCTCAAATCCAGCAGTAGGGAGCTACACATTACTTTCTCACTGAGGGTAAAAATGAGCAGCAGATTGAGATTGTATGTCTACAAAAATAGTGACAGAGTGGCCCATGCTTCATGTGAAACATGATCACTTTTTCTACAAGCTGCATACTTGAGCTCCAGCTCACTAAAACACCCTTCAGTTTGAGTTTCAGATTTATTGGTGGATTATTACTCCAGAGCAAGCATCCTTAGCAAAAAACTAATGATTATTGCACTCGCAAGTCATTGTATAGAATGGATACTGTAGCTCTTCTGAAAAAATGTGAAAAGCAAAACTAGACGTTAATGTTTCTGGTCTGAAGCTCAAACTCTACATACTCTCCTGTTGTTGTCCTTTCATAAATACAGACAAATTGTGGTCAGCCACAAACTTGTTTTCCTTTTTTTGTAGCACTGAACTGGATTATTAGTTGAATTAAGTTAAAAGCTATGGAACAAAATTTGAGAACAGCTGTACGACTGACCATACAGCATGAGTCTTTTTGTCCCTGAGTGTCTCAAGGAGTTGCAGAGGGCTGTTTCTCATCCTCATAGTGATGAGTTATGCCTGACACAGCTTACAGTACAGTTAAAAGCGGCAGCATACACGACGAGAAAGAAGAAAAAATTATGTGCTTCACATTCACATGTTTTGCATTTCTTGCTGGGAGAGGGTGACATTTCATTTCTTACCCAAGTCATCTCCAAAGGGCTAATTCAATTTGCACTCCAAGCTGTTTTTAATCATCTTTCCCGTCTCATTTTTTCACTCCATGGACTAAATGCCAGAACATTTGCTGTATGATTGTTTTTTGAAAGCAAAACTTTTGGGGGTAAAGATTGAAAAGAAAAACTGAAAAAAAACTCTACATTATGAAGATGAAAATTGCTACCATGTACAAGGACTATTTTCTCATATCTATCGGTTAATTTGTGTCTATGGTATGTCAGGATAGGTCTTTAAATTTTTGGTTGATTATGACTAGGTAATGACTACAACTGCAAAGACAAAAATTGTAATAAGTGTTATTACAAAAAAAAAGTATTTCAGTGTGTTGTATATGATTACAAAGGCTGAACTGACATATCTTTCATAGTAATCTTTCACAATGCAATTATCTGTAATGCAGTTAAATGTCTGTCACCAGTAACTTACATTTCTTTGACCACTATTTTGAGGGTTTCCAACAAAAACAACTGACAAGCAGGTCTCCTCATAGGCACAAGGACTGTCAATTTTTCTTGTTTGAATTGGGGAAATGCCAATCATCAGTGATGTTTTAAAATTTTAAAATTACACCTTGTTACACCGTCTGACCATAAGATGTATAGAGTAATACAAACTGTTAGAAGTGGTTTGCCTTGTGATCCTGCTCTTTCCTGTCCTTTGGTGATAAGAGGTTAAAGCTATGATAGCTTGCCCTACTCATAGTAATGTAAAATGCTTGCTTACATTCTGATTCTGCTCTGGAAAGTTGAAATTGTTGAAATTTTGGCGAGATTGCACCTTGTAGTAGGAAGTCGAATAATCGGCAAAACGAACATGCTGACAAATTACGTTAGTAAACTACTTTAGTAAAAAGCTAGGTTGTTTTTAGCCTACATTGGTATTGAAATAATGTGTACTGTACATGTACTGTACTGTACTGTACTGTACTGCACTGTACTGTACTGTACTGTACTGTACTGTACATAAGGCACATCTTTTTGTCACAGCAGTTTCCATCCAGACAAAAATGTTCACAAATTGAACACTAAAGGAGAATCATTGATCAAATGCATGGTGTTTATCATGATTGTTAACTATAAAGAGCCTGTGTTATCCTAATTATTATGGTTCATCATTTTATTTTTGTTGTCCACAAGAGTCGGTTTACATTCTTTAATACATGTTATTTATCTCATACAGTACATTGGTGTTGCACCTTTTATCACCTTCACCACAAATGCCTTAAGGTTCTGTTTTTTTTAAGACCACCCCTGAGGAGGGTCCAGACTGCCTTGCTTTGATGATTATATTGGTCAGAAATGATAGCAATACAGCTATTGATCTTTTATTTGATGTTTGCCAAAGAAGCCAAATGTGTTTTATGGTAATGTCAGTATGTAAAAGAGGAAAAGCCTTGACTACAAACAAGGCTTTTCAGGAAGCTCTGGAGCAGTTATTTTACTTGGAGTTTTTTTTTTCACCCTATAGAACTCTCACTGAAGGTACTCAGATCCAAAAAGTACAATGTCCTCTTAAAGTCTAGATATTAGTCTGTTTTTTAAAACTCTGTTTTACTGTTTTAGCTGCTGAGTGATCCACTTTGTTTTAGCTTTAACTTTTCTAATGTTTCTAACTTTTTAACCAACGACACACCCCAAAGTAGACAGTAGACTGACACAGCATAAATATTGAAAGACAACTGTGTAGTATGGGGTGCATTATTGAAGCAGCGAGCACTGAGCATAAGAAGCAGTTTCCACTCATGGCCAAAAAGGTAAAGGGATGCTTTTCATGCTTTCATAAAGTTTGAGAACATTTTGCGAGTTCAATTCAAAGTCATGCTTCAAAAACACTTGATCTCACAATTTTGTTTTAAACCTTCTCTATCTGCTAAACAAGACAAGATTCAATCTTCACACTCCATGTTTGTTACACAGGTTTTCAGTTTAAAAAGAAGCATAGTATCTTCTAACCCAATCAGAGACTAGCGAGTAGACATCAGTATTCCCCACACATTCTTGCAGGCATTCCTAATCTCAGTCTTAATCTTAATCTCCTCATAACCAGAAAACAGTTTTTCATGTGAAAAATTCGTAGAGTGCCACTTTAACACGCTGCTGAATTTAAAAACAATGCAATTTTCCAAAAATATTTACATGAAATGCATCTTTTTTAAAAAGTAAGACATTACAATACTGTCAATGCTAAAAAGCAACTTCTCCTTAAATTACTAAGGTTTTGCTGTCTGCACTTCTATATTTAAGTGTTGTGGTCATGCATGATCCATTGTGGGCTCAGTCAGGCACCCGTTATGCCAAAACTTTGGACAAACTGACATATCAAGCAACTGGCATTCACTGTTGCCATGAGAGTTTCTCCACTCTGGCCACAATTTGCTTACACTGTGTTCACCACTAACAGCCTTTGCAAGGTAATCCTTATCCTTACATACAATGTGTAGGATTACTTTTCTCATTTACTAAGTGAAATTACTAAGTGGACATCTTTGTTTATTACTGCACTGTGGAATTTTTCTGAATTTGAAAAAATTGTTTTAAATTGTAAATTTGCACCAAAAAAGTAAAATGTTTTCTCTCAGTTTTACTGGCAGAATATGTTGATTTTCCAGCCCACATCTGGGATCTGTTGATGGGTGACCTTCTTTCACCAAAGGGTCTGTTTTGCAGTACTGTAAAGGTTGTACTGATATACCACAGCAGCTGGGTAGTGACTTTGGCATTTATTGAAGTCAACATTATATTGGCATGTGGTTCTGGGTTGTATCGGCAGACCACAAAAGTGAAAAAAGAAATGAATATTGCACATTTCTGATGTTCTTAAATTGTCCATAAGGAAAATACCCACATATGCAGTGTGTAAATAAATGACACAGAAATATCTGAGTTTCCAACCTCTGCCAAGTAACATAACACTAGGCATAATAGCAGAGATAAACTGAGAGTTCTGGTTACCCTTGCAGACCTACAAGCAATGGAAGAAGTTTCTTACCACCAATGCTTTACACCATGTCCCTGCACTACATTTCTATCCATTAACACTATGTGCACACCGTGTGTGCATTCAATTTGGAAGAGAAACGAGAGGCAGATGAGACTTGTAGCTGCTCCCCTCACAGATAGCAGAGACCCTGTTGGAAAGGAAATTTGTCTGACTAGAATCACCCCAATGGGGGAGTGCTCGTGGGTCAGAAGCTTTCAAGTTTAGGCGAGCAGACACTCCTATGAGTTTGTGATGAAAACCGTGTGATCCATCATCGCTGGCACGTTCTTCTGCTAGGGGACTGTGAGCATGCTGGGAGCTCCCACAGGCCTCCACTTGATCGCAGTTAAGCTGAGATACATGGGGCACCAAAGATATTACTCATTATGAAAATGCAGGGAAACCTTAGATAAGCTTCCACATTATATGATTAAAGTACAGTATGTCATAGAGTCTCCCATCAAATGTCCCCTTGTATATTATTAAATCATTCTCACAAAGACTCTTTGAAGTTTTGCAGCATGGTTGAATTGGATGTAAGCACTACAAGTAATATTTGTGCATGGGAATACATGCAAATCAAGACTTATCAAATCAAAAGGCAAAAATTAAGCATTTTGTTTATCTACATTCATTACAAGCACTGTGAAGAAATGAAAAACAATGTATTGTGATTAATTGCATGAGTCTGTGTAGTCAGTATTGATCATTAATCATTAAACATAAATCAGTCTCAAATCCATTTAATTTTCTGATCTGTCAACACATTCTCATCTCCGACTCGTCATATAATGAACCTTGGTCAAGAGCTTTCCATGTCGTTTTCAAGACATAGGAAAGCCCTTTACCATCACTTTCTGATGCACAGGAAACAGCTTTACAGCTGCATATCACCAATTATCCTTCTGTAGTAAGTGTATTGTTTGAGTCAGTACTAGATGGTACACGATCGGGTAACCGTAACTCTACAGTTAATTTTGAGTTGATTGAGTTAAGATAGATTGTTCTTTTTAATCGTACAGTGCCAGTCATCGCACATCACAGTACCAGCTTGCTTAACTAGTGGCAGCAGCCACTAGCAGCTGCGCTTCCAGTTACAGTCATGCCTGAGCAGCTCCTGCTGTCTGTGACCACTGCTACAGCCTTAGTGGAAGTTTTGAGCTTAGCCTGCTTGTTATAATGTTGGTTGTATGTATGTACACTGGTGAAAACTAAACTCATTGAATCAAGGGCGCAGAGAGCATGTCTTCCTCCTAATATGTGCTACAACCAGCTAAAACATCAGTGCTACATTTCTAGCATCAGCTGGAGTGAACTAGAGATCAGAATTCTAATTAAACAGTAATTTATATAAATGGAAGTTATTTTAACTTTGAATATTGTTTAGAAAAAATTTTTTACTTTGACAGCACTACTCCACTGTGAATTATATTGGTGGGCAGCGTCAGACCAGGTGCTGATAAGTTGTGCTTTAGAAAGAGAAAAATCCCCATAAAAGCTTAGCTAATAAAATCTTGAGTGGTTTATTTAAAGCAGTCATCCACAATAGCTTTCCGCTGAATCTTTTTCCAAACAAAAGCTATCCTTAAACAGTGGTACTATCTTGTCTTACACCAGAGCTAATGTGACCTCCCACTTGCCAAGCCAGTATGAAGACAGCTAGGTAGCAACATCCCTCTGTTCTGGAGCCAAGGCAAGTCTGGCTCTGATTACCATGGGAGCTACTGCCTCTGCCTGAGAAAAATGCTGCTGGTTTAAAATAAATGTTATTGTTTGTCACAGGAAACCAATCTGATTACTGTTTCTTCTCTCATGTGCACACTCAACGCCGCACACCGGGCTGTATTTACGCATGTGGTTTTCATTCAGCCACCCCATCGAGGGGGGAAACGGACACCTCGCATTTTCATCTTTATTAAGTCACACTTTGGAGAAGGTTAAAGTGGGGGTTGTTTACACAAAGTATTTGGCAGTCTTTGGAAGACAATCTGTCTGCTCACATCAAACAATAGATTCTCAGCGGTGGCAGCATCAGCAGAGCCTCAGAAGTGGGCAGGGGAGAATGAGAACGACGACTCCTCTTTTAGTTGTGACGTCTGTGTTTGCTCAACTTGACAGCAAAAGTGAGGAGCTGTTAAAGTGCGGTGTGAAGCTATTTTGGGTTCGGCAAGAATTGGCCATTTTGACAGTATCATTTCACACTGGTTGTGTGTATTGTTTCACCAGCAAAGTGGATGTGTGTCTCATCAAATGCAGCACATAACTGATTGAAAATAGCACTTGCAGAGGTTCTACCTCTTTCACACTGCCTTGTATCACTCTTTCTCAATCTGTGTCCCATCCCACTGGAGATTAATGAAACACACACTAAAAGCAGAGCAAGAGAAAAAATTGTCCCTGTAAAAAACAGAATAAAAGGCTTAAAAGGCATCTGGGAGGAAAGCTGAGAAACCAAAAGACCCGTCAGGAGGGTCTGCCAAGGCTTAGAAGTCAGACTGTTTGTTTTGCTTCGTATGTCGACGCAGCCTCTCCGTTGCTCCCAGTGTGGTTCTGTCCTGCTTTTATTCTCCATCAGGCAGT
Source organism: Leuresthes tenuis (assembly GCF_036924035.1). NCBI lineage: Eukaryota > Metazoa > Chordata > Actinopteri > Atheriniformes > Atherinopsidae > Leuresthes > Leuresthes tenuis. The sequence goes on along the minus strand of NW_027325365.1, from coordinate 7,708,925 downwards.
ATCACATAAACTTTACGTCTCCGCTCTACTTCACGCCCAGAAAACCAATACCACACACCTCCCACGGAAAAAAAAAACAAAAAACTCAATATGTAAATGTTGTGAAAGGAGCCAATTAGGAAATTTATCTTGTTTGGAGGGCTCATAATAGTTTAATTCCAAAAACATGTTTTCTGCCTCCCTGGTAATGTGTCACATGTGCGGCTGTGGTTTTCTGGAGAGCTGGGGTGGGTGAGCAGTGAAAGGGGGAGGGGGAGTTTGAACGTGCTTGGTGGTAAACATTTGTTTATGTTTTCCCCCTGGTGCATCATTTCAAAGGGCAGCATGCATGTCCCATCGTGGTCTTCACATCTTCCGTCGATTGGAAACACATTGCAGTGCACTTTTTATGCTAAACTGTCAAACCAACGATCATGTCCTATGTGAGAGACAGAGAGAGAATTATGTGATGCGCTGTGTTTTTTAAGAAAAAATAACTTAGGCATTTAATCAGGGAGACACTGGCTCATTTGGTTTCACTTAAATCCACAAGCCCCCATCCTGATTTGCAGAGATAAATTGTTTTGCGGGACCCCCCACTCCCTCTGTGAAGGAAAAAACTGCTGCGTGTGAGTTGTTTGTGCTTTTGAAGATAGTCTTTTCCGAGGTTTCCTTGAATTATTTATATTTCTACCTCTACCCTCACCATTCAATGCAGGAAAAAATAATAGCTAAAGGTAATTGTCCTCACAAGTTGATGAAAGAGGCTATACAGCATGTGTGTTTTCTTTACCTATTTATTTTCTACTTCCGCTGTGCTGAGCTGGAGCATGTGGCCAACAAGACTTTGCCTTTAATTGTTCCCATCACACAGCTGAGGCACACAACCAGAGCAATGACAAGCAGTGTCCTTGAATGGACCTCCAACCATAAAACCTGAAGAACAAACTCACTTATTTCTTTTTAATTTCCTCCTAAGTAAACCCATTTTATGGGGAAATCACACATTTCCTGACTTTATTGAATTGTAAAACACCAACTCGAGATTTTAGCATTTCATTTGTTAATGTGTCTTTATCTCCTCTAAATGGAATACAGTCAGTTTGAACAACTTTTAAATTAAATTAGAATTTTTACAGATGTCACATTCAGAGGGAATGACATTTATTCAAGTCCTAAAAATGGGCATGGACAAGGTTTTTATTAAAAAGCAGGAAAGTAATTTACTGTGGTGAAGAATTAAATAAAGAAACAGAACAATGTGGATTCCTCTCCACCCTACCCCTATTATGGGTTCTTTTAAATAATGAAGGAACAACAGAAATATAAAACCTTTGTCATCTTACAGTCATCCGGCGAGATTTAATTACCATTTAGAAGATATAATTAAGCATTTGGCCAATGCATTTATGAAACTTGTGCTGTTAACTGCCAGCACAATTACATGAAAAATCTGTGGTATTGCAGTAATGAAAAAGCAGAGATAAAATGTGCTTTGGGTGTGACACTGAATTATTTGTTTTGTACAAGAAAGATAAAATACAAAATTAAGATGATGAAGTCTGTGTGGACTTTTTTGGATATGTTTTTCATTGCTTATTAAGCTCAAATGTCTTGAATTTTAAAAGTATTTTTATCATTATTTTAACTGAAATAGTATTTACAGGCCTTATCATAGCAATTACAGTTATTCTAATCTAGAGTTACTCTCTTTCACTTTCATTGTATTTCAGCAAATTTCAAATCATTCCAAGTTCCAATCCCAGTCTGTATGTAAAGACGTGGATCTTTTACTGATGCACAAAAATGAACTAAAAGTAGATTCTTACAATATTGTCCTTGTCATGTTATCTTTAGTTTGTGTATGAATGTCTAGAGATGGTGAATATGAGACTGAGCAGGTGTTATCCTTGTGAACTCCCAGTAGCCGACATTAGTGAGGCAGCGGGCAGCACAGGGTGAACACGGTGCATGGCAGGGTAAGGCCTTATCACTGCTTTAATTTTTTTCCCCAAGGTGAGCTGGGAAGAGATCAGTGGCACTAAACCCTGGGAATTACCCTAGATATTGGCCCCCTGTGCTCTGCAAATGAAATCCTGCCGTCGACAGGAAGAACATGGTGGTTAACACTCTGGAAATCAGTTTTTGTGCAGACCACAGCTGGCGCAAAGGGACAAGGGAAAGCAGAAAAAAAGTAAGAAGGGAGTAAAGAGGAAAGGGGAAAGGGCAGGCAAAATAAAAAGAGAAAAATCAGAGGGAGATAGCTTTTGTTGGCATATTTGCTCTTTATAATGTGTACTTACAGACTGTATATTTTTGTGTGTAACTAAGCTTTGCCATAAAGCAATTTATTTGCTAAGTATGGTGAGTTGTTCTGGAAGGAAAGACAAATCAAGGCACGGTACAAAAACATGCAACAACTCAAAAACATGAAATATTGGTTGCAGACAGTAGTAGATTGTGCATGTCCAGACCAAACTAGTGGTGAAACCAGAACCAATGTCCAGCTGTCTTAAGGTCTAGGCAGGGGTCTTGGGGCCATGCTGACTGGGTGTGTGATGAGACTGAAGTCAGTCACTGTGATCATACCCTATACAGACTTGAAGCTGACCAGCTGTCAGGCCTGTGTTTGCTTTCACGACTACAAATACTGCAGCATTTGTTCTATTTATTTTTAATCATTTTTTTCATTTAGTTGTAACATATCTACTTTTATTCAGCCACCAGCAGTTGGACTCAGTCCAACATTCTGTTGCTAACAGCAACCATAAAGTGTGAGCTGAACGGCTGCTTAAGCGATTGTTACATCTACCATTTTCTTACATCTGTGCAAATGTTGACAGGCATTATTATCTTCTCTCCAAATCTCCTTGTTGTTATTTTGGGTACTGATTTTACAAAAGCTGTTTTGTTATTGTTTATTTGTGATTAGGCAGTACTCCATTTTTCTGTGACCACTTTACTTCTAAGTTAGCAGTAATTCTGTCTGTCAATATTTTACCCATTGAACATTTTAAGCGGCCTTACAGTAAAATTGTTGTTGGGCTGCTTTTTACATATCTTACAATGCTTACTTAGTAATCATCTTTGTCTGAACGCTGATTTTAAAGGTGGACTAAACCGATTCCACAGCAGATGCTTCAAGTAGAGATCCTAATAATTTTTTTTGCATGCAGAGTGCCAATGTAAAACAATTTGTTTCATCAGTTTTAGGGGAAAATCCTAAATTGATTAAAAACCTCAACTTTTTCAAGCATTCTAGAGTGGAGGACTCTAGAATGATTCTGAAGCAAACTTTGCTGTTGTTGGGGACTGCAGTGGTCCTGAGCTGTCAATCAAACCTCCAGCTTAAGGAACTCCTGCAGCTGGAGGTCTCACAGCCGACACCTACTGCACGGTCCTGTTAGGTTGTGTAGAGAAAGCTGCCCAGTAAGGGCGTGCATTTCTCCCTTAAAAGACATTATTTAGATACGTGGGGTATGATATGATTATGGGATGATTAGTTTTTCAACAGTTTGGTTTGATTCAGTTGCAGTTTGATGCAGGCTGACACTTTATCATAGATACCAATTTTCTTTTGTTGATAGAATGTATGTATGAAGTAAATAATAACTGATCAATTAACACAGGATATTAATTAAAAACAAGGGAATCTCAGTATTTTTCTTACCTCATGGTGCAGGAAAATTGCATTCAATGGTTCTTTCATTGCTCTACATATTTTATATACAGTTGGTGAAATTATTTACTAACTTAGGGATACAGCTTACTTTTTCTTTAGTGAAACACATTTAGTGACCATGATGTCTCAAAGGATGCTCTGAAACAACTTGTGCCACCTCACTCTTATTCCTGCTTTGTAGGGATAATGTCCACAGTATGATCAGTGCTTGCCTAATTATCTGAAAGAAGTCATATTGATCAGAAGCCTGCAGAACCATCACAAGCGGACTGCAAGCTCTGCTATCTCATAGGGCTTTGAGCTTCATGGGACCTCGCAGTTGGCCAGATCAACATCCCAATCTTAGGACAGAAACACAATAGATGTATTTCACCAACTGAGAATACTTAAAGTGAAGCTTAATACTTTTTAACCCCCAGCTGTGAAATTGCACTTAAGATCTGAGGTAATCTATGTCCTTGACACTGGAAAGTAGAGGCACAACACACATGATTATTTAGACAAATCTATAAAAGTAGATTTAATTTCTAACAGAAGCATGCCCATATTGCTGGATATTAGTGCAAAAATCAGTGTCGGGAAGCAGGACTGTTTCAACTCCCGTGGAAATTATTATACCTCATCATTTTACATTTTTCCAACTCTGTAATTAAGTTTGTGCACGAAGAGTTCTAGGACCCTGCATAAGCTTGTTGGTCTCATTTTAGAGATTGAATGTGCGGGCAAGTTATTACATTTTGAAATGCATCAGTCAGCCGTTTACACTGTTGTAGATTGTACTATTTAAATTATTATTTTCATAAAATGCACAAGCAGTCGTCCATGTAACAAACCTCTGTGTGTACCATCTGTGTGTTTAATAATTCACTTAATACTCACAGACTTTTGATAAACCAATAAAGATGTTCTGATTTGTTTATGTACAAACCAAATTTGGACATCCTCTGTGCAGTGAATACACCTGTGATCTTTGGTTGGAAATCCCTCCTCTATGGTCATTTTAGAAATATCAGTAAGCCGTGCATAAAGATCAGTTTGAGGGATGATCTAAGCTTTACACTTTATGCAAGCACAACAGCCTGTCATTCAGCTCACTAAAATAAAGTGACAACCAACTTAATGATTTAAAGCTAAAATATTTAAAACTGATAATTTTGCAAAGTCAAAGCTTAGATATTTACAGCAATGCCAATAATTGCAACTTAATGTTCTTATAAAAATGTTGTGCACTGAGGTTTTGCATACAATGTGGCTTATAGTTTTTTTTTCCATGTAACATGATTAATGTGTTTCTGCAAATAAAAGCATGGGCACTGCATCCCACTTGCCACAGGCCAGCCTGCAGGATACAGCGTCATGTAATCTCTGCTGTCATAGTTAGAAGCTACAAGTCCAATGACAGTATCATTGTATCCCTCAGCCACATTGGGCAATGGTAAACGTGCTGCTACTGGCAGTGTAAAAGTGTTTTATGAACTTGTTGTAATGGGTGTTTCCTCATTTGAAAAACCTATATTAACCCATCACTTTTGGTGTAAAAACTGTATATCTCGTGGAGGAAAAACTCTCCAATATCTACATCCTTATTGGGTTGTTGTTGTTGCTTGTGCTAGCTGTGTTAGCATCCAGGGATTCACCGTGATGTCCCATCATGTTCAGATCTGTTTTGTTACCTCTCGACTTTATCAATACTCAATAGACTTTTGTACAATATTTGTTTTCTTTTATAGAAGAAATCCAGTTGATTTTCAGATTTTGGTGCATTGTAAACCACATCAGCACTTTCCATCAGATATATATGCTTCTTTCATTGCTGGATCTGAGTGGAGAATCTTGGTGGCTGATATACAATCTAAACGGTGTGTAAACCCACTCAAGAATCCTCAGAAAAACCGTATGCCAACAGATTTTAACCTGATTAGAATCAGGTCATCGACAGGTCTATGACACAATATGTACAATCAAGGGGTCAGTTTACCATTGTAAGAATATCTTTAATGTTAAAATCAGATTCAAATTTGTATTAGTTCATCTTTATACAATTCAGAATTCAGTTTTTAAAGGGGAGAATGGCCAACCTTCTCTGATTAACTTTCACTTTCATATATCTTTATCAGACTTGATTGAATTGCAATGTTAATTGTGATATTTGAACTGATGATATGGAATGTCCTCCATATTTCAGATAAAGAGTGAACCTGTTATATGATAATGTAATCTTTTAAGGAGTTAGCACAGAATTTCAGCTAATGACCTGGAAAGTCAATTATCAACAACTCTTCTGACCAACAAGCTGACACCACATGAGAAGAAACTGTATATGTTGTTACATTTCAACACTCACTTGAGTCAGTCTCAGTTTCTCTGTCTTACAAGTATACACAAATACACACCCATTCACACACCGTGCATATACACACACATCATCACCCATATCCTTTGCACAACCCCCACTAATGCCCCCTGACACCAACATATTATTTATAGGTTCTTATAAGGGTGTAAAACAAGCCCTTCTCTCTTGAGAATAACCCTCCCCATATTTTTCCAAAAATAGCAGGTGCACAACCACTTAACCAGGTTGGAAGGATACTGAGCTTCAAAATATATCGAAGGATGTTTACTCATTGCCAGAATGAAAACAGTGCTAATCTCCAATCAAGTCCAAAAAGCAGATAGTTAGCAAGGAGAACCTAAAAATAGCCCAAAGGGCAACACATTCCAGCTATGACTGAGCTTAACTTTGATCTTACTATGCACTGGCCCTTGTGCACTAAAAATGATTAGCACTTCTGTACAGTGATTTAGGACATACCATATATAGATGAACTTAAAGGACACAACATGATTAGCTTGGGGTATTGGTACACATTCCAAAGGGATGGAAAATGTGGAGCAGTGTGGGTGTTTGGAAAACTGATGGAAAGCTTAATTTGGAACCATAGTTACTGCCGAAGCAACAAACGCTTGACCTTGGTGAGACTCTTGATTTACTGAGCATATTGAGACCAACATACACAAGATTTATGTTTGGCTAGCTTGTATTATCAAGATCCCTATCCTCTCAATCCAGTATTTTTAAAAGGGCATTTATTTGAATGTATGGGAATGCCTTCTAATAGTGAGTATAATTTGGGCAATGGTTCAGACAATGGAAAATAAAGGTAATCCTTCTTCTAAACTCTGCTTAAAAGTGAGGATAAAAACCTTGTAGAGATACAGAAAGCCAACATTCATAACATCAACCACTTACATAATCCATACATTATCTATGCTTTTGATTGCTTTCTGAAAACATTAAATCACTTCATGGATTAACGACAACTATTGTCTGTGAATTGAAAAAAGCAGAGAAACTTCTTTAACGTTTTTATGAAAAACTGAACAAGCTGCGGCCTTTGGACGTTTACCGTTGAAAATAATTATTTTCTAATCTCTGAGTTGGAATTTTTACCTTTGGATATTTGTTTATTTGGACGTTTATTTAAACTTTTATTCCTGGATCTTTATCGAACCCATGGTTGTTTTTCTGCCTGCTCCCTTAGTTTGTTAAACTGACATTTGTTGATTAACCTACCTGATTGCTGTATGACTTCACTTAAACCTAACCTGTACATAAAAACAGCTCAGAGATTAAGATAGTTAAGGTTTCAAATTGTGGTTAATTGAAGTAATTAAAACATATTTGTTAATGTAAATCAAGGATTCTGTTTGAACAGGACTGTCCTCGCCACACTGGCTATTCGTACAATCTGTTCTTATATCTTATATTTTCATATTTTTCTTGTACATCTCATCTTTCATATACATCTCCATATCTGTTTCGACATGAAGGAGTCCATTATCTACATGTTGCTGATGCTAACTTGGCCACAAACGCTCCTATGGAGAGGCATTCATTATTAACTCCTCACTTTTTGAATGAGAGCTCTGTGAATGGTTTGGTGCTAAAGTACATGGTTCATTTAATGTTCATTGCTTATGAAATACATGGTTAGACAGTTACAGACATCTATGGGATCATAGATTATGGGGTTTCATGTGTTGTGATTCCAGTCGTCTCACATGAACACTGCCCTACACAAAACAACAGCCTAAAGACTGTTTATCCTTTCACAGTTTACAACAATGGATTATGACACTACTATGCTTAGGACAATTGGAGAAATGTCTTGATTAGAAGAAGTGCATGAGAAGCTTCTGGTCAATTGATCACCCAGGAAAAATGACAATGGTCTTTTTAAAATGGTCATATCTGATTGTAGGGACAAGAGACATTTGTGTTTGTTAATGTTGGCATAAAGGACAGAAACCTAAAATGACTACTGTGAGATTGAATACTAGCCATCGTGAGCACCCCTGATAGACTTATTGTGATGATATTGTGGGGGAGAACAGTCTTTATTCCCTCTACCTGATTCATTTTACAGGAAAATGTCAACCTGTACAATCAGCATAACAATGAAGTAAAATGTAATATTGTTTTTTTTATGAATTTAGGAAATAATCTTTTATACTTTTCAAAGATGTCATGTATGCTGTTGACACAAGTATGTATATTATGCTTCATCTCTGTCAAATGACAACAAATTATGCCTAAAAGTAATCTAAGAAACAAACACCATGTCCAGTTAGAGATGTAAACGAGAGTGTTCTAAACGTTGTCTTTATGTGTGCCAGTTTCATATTTATTGTATTTTATGTTGTTGTGTGATTGCTGCTACGGTGATGCTAAAGAAGGAGAAAATTCAACATTACAGTTCTAAGCACTTTGTAACATGGATCTACATACGGATACAAAGAGCTGTCACAGTAGACAAAGGACTTACATTACAAGAAGTGCAAATAACTCTTTCATATTCTACAGATTAACAGTCACTTTAGACTTATTAGCTGGGAAACTGTGCATATAGTATGTTACAAGCTGTACAGTGGCTTGATATTTCTAAAGCATGTGGAGGGGAAAGTTGTATTTTCCAAGTGGTTTTGAGGGGTGTTACCTGTACTTTGGCTGCTCAGTGAAGCATTCCACATCTTCTGCCATCTGGCTGACTATGACTGGCATGTGGCCATGCCTTAAAAGCAGGGTTGCTGCCTTTTAGGGAGAGTGATGATCGCAGGGTTTTGTCAATGAAAATGGTCAGTTTAGGAAATCTTAACATTAACATTAACAATTTTTTCAAAGAATGCTAAGTTCAAAGTTTTTCATTCTGTGAATGTGTCCAGTGTTTTTTTTCTGTCTTTCTTTTTACTTTTAACTGTGAGTAAAGACCTATATTGGGCAAAACCAGCTACCAGTGCTGCTATAGCTGGGAATTTCCGTTTTGAATCTGCAGAGCACCACCTACAATCTCAGATAGACGAGTTATGACAGCCCATGTTTACAGTAACACACTGGAAGAACCAATCTTGACAACGTGCTGGGCATTACAGAAAATGTGCATGTGCTCTGAGAAACATATTGAATGAGAAGCTAGTGAAAACTTGACAAGAGGTTAGCACAAACATAGAGGAAAAGATAGCAGAAGCAAGCAAAGACTCTTGTAAAATTCAGATTAACACAGATGAAATTTAAGGGAATTAAAAGTGGGACTTTAACGTGAGAAAAAAAGAACATCAAGCAATAGCCTATAAGAATATGTCAAAGGGTTGAAACAAGACTGTGCTCGTTTCACAACATACAGCAGATAGTCTCATAGTGCTAGAGTCTGCATATGGAAGATATCCTTCAGTAACCCATCTGTAAACAGACTGCTTCTCGTCTTCAGTGGCATTACAGTTTCTCATAAAGAAATATAAATGAGATTACCACAAAATAACAGTCTCCCGATGTTTTCAATGTTTACCATTCTCAGCCTAGCCTGTACACTCAGCCCCAGGTATTATGAATAGAATTTGTTAAATGTGTAGTGAAATTAATTGTAAGTGTAATTAGGCTTAAACAGTCAGAATAACATGAACAATGGTGAACATTAAGGTGCTGATATGCAGCCGTTGTTTTACATCTGGATAAACAGGCAAAGTCTAGTGTAATACTATTATGTCATATTATTCAAAACTGTATCAGCTGCATTCATTTATTTTAGGCTTAGATTTACTACATTAAGTGCACACTCATCTCAAAGTAAGACCCCAACAGTGCAATGAAAGCCAGTCGATCTTTCATTACTGAGGTATAAATCTTTCTTTTTTTTTTTTTTTTTCCCATACTTCTGTGTGCAATACTTCTACAGATTAAATCCTCCACAGTTGAAATGATGCATGTGTGCCAGATATTTCCAGAGAGATGGTCTGTCATTCTTTGGAGACATCTGTGTTTTTTTTGTTGTTGATTTTCATTGATGGAAGAGCTTTGTTACCCCAAAGCTGTTCTACAAGTTCCAAGTTAGACAACCGACAACTTTGCCAAAGTTGCCTTTATCTAACCAAAACAAAATTATGTTAGTATAGTCTAACTGAAGAATGTGCAGCAGAGCACAATCTAATGTAACAAAAAGTTCTGCAAACTTCAGCACGCTGCTAGCATTGCAGCATTTATTAAAGAAACAAGGTTCAAATGTCTGGTTGGGCTGCGCAATGATTGCTTTTACTGTATTAAATATATGTTGTACCATTTTATTAATGATTTATTCGATAGATATGTGGAATATTCAAACCTTGTATGGAACAAGGCACAAAAAAACTTAAATGAAACTGTCTTGTTTGTTAATTTTGTTAGGTTTTAAGTTCCTGGTTTAGTCTTTAGGTTTGCCATGTTTTCCTCAGTTTCCTCTGCCCTGCCATCAGCTTCACCCACATCACCTGTGTTTTTCCCCTCAGCTGCCTTCACTCACTAATCACCTCCCTTCAGTATTTAGTCTCCAGGTTTTTTTTTTTCATGTTCAATGCCAGATCCTCACCATCATCCACGCCATGTCACAGCTACTCATGTCCAGTTTGGTCACGTTTTTTGTTTCGTCATAGTCAGGTTTTTGTTTTACCAAGTTTTACCAAATCAAGTGTTTTTGTTGGAAATATCTGCATTCGGGTTCTACCTCCACCACACCATGCATCACAACCATCCAACGTGACAGAAAAATTCTCTAGAATCGCAGACATCGGTACATTTGTATTCTCTTTCAAAATGCAGCTCTTCTGGCTAACAGATTTGCACTTTATGAACTAGATGTCTCCACATAACAAAACCCTCAACTGCTCCTTAGACTCTAATACAAAATGCCAACAACTTGGCTGTAGGCCCATGTTTTATGCAACAGAAATGGAAATATCACACAGAAGTGCAGTGTAATGCTAGCAGTGTCTAAACTGTTAAAACCCAGGTTACAGCTTTTGAGTTCTTTAACTGTTATTTAAAAATCATTGAAGATTTTTATTGGTGATCCTCAGACATGTTCAGTGTGTTAAGGAAGGACTTACTTATCTGACTTTAAGAACTGGAAGGACTGTGCTGTTCCTTTTTGTATATAGTTAGTCACTGATGTTTTTGTATACTTTTTCATCTTTGTGATTTTTTTATTTTTTTTATTTTTTTTCAAGAGATAATTTTCCATGTGAAACCATGATTGCTGATGCTGATAGACACAGACTCACACGTTTTTCTCAAGTTATTTTACAGCCAAGTTAAGACAGTTTGGCTCAGTGGACTCATCCAATCTCTGCTCCCTCTTGTTTCAGTGTTCACAGCTTCCCTATCTTGTATATGAGAGCCTGAGGTGGATTCTCTTTTGTAGCAATAACTTTCTACTTTATGGACATCAAAATAGCCATTTCTAAAGGACTTCGAGCTTTGTATCCATCATTAAGACACGAGAAAGGAATTAAACTTCCCATATACTCACCTTTCAAAAATCTAATCACATTTCTTTCAGTGGGTATTTTGTTTGTTGTAATTTTTTTTTAAGTGGGGTGGTGTGTAGAATTTATGAAAAGTCAGTGTCTTACCTGCAGTAAGCAACAATCAAAGCTCTGTTTGGAGAATCATATGGTTCCTTGACACATGAGCTAAAGCTAAAAGTTACTGAAAAAGTTTCTAAAACATCTCAAACCTAAAACCTTTTTGAGCTGTTTTAGCAGATGGCATATTGTGGATTTTGATACGACACCACCCCTGCATCACAGTTATTTACTTTGTGGCATGAAATTAATCAAACTTTAATTTCCCAGTAATTGTATTTGGATAGGCAGACATGAAAATGATAATCTAGGGGAACAAGTATTGCAAATCTATAAATTCTCACAGATTATAACATTCTCTGCTGAATCAGGAAGCTACTTAGATCAGCAAGACTGCAGATCTACAACAGAGAGCAAGCAAGAGCGCTTTTTTGTTTTAAAGAAATGTTCCAGATAATAATTAGCATATCTTAATAAAGCTGAACTCAGTTTACCACATGAACATTTTAGCAGTTCTCTGTCTGTTGTCTCTCAAAGGAAATTCAGACGTCTCATGTTGCTCGCAATGAAAAGTGCACACGGAAAGGGCAGACATCATAAAAAAAACTCCTATCCACCTGTTCTTCTGGCACTGAGGGAGCATTTCAATCCCCACCTGCAATTTTTTCGTCTGGCAGACTATGATGTGTGTGTATTTGTATAAGTGTGTGTGTGTGTGTCAGCCGAGTGCGTCTCCCCATAAACAGGTGGGGTTCCCCGCCACAGATATCGAGTTCCCGTCTTTGATAACCCATTACAGACTTCATTAATTTCACTCACTCCAGCCACGCACTCGCAGCCTGACAAACTCACAGAGGAATTTTTGTATGAGCACACCTCCTTGGGCTTGTGTAAGTTTTACAAGCAGAGATTAACATGTGTGAAAACAAATGTAATTTAATCCTTTATTGTTTTAGAAGGGTGAAGCAGACATGCCCAGTCTTAAAAGAGGTTTCTGTATCCAACTCTGCAGCCCTGTCTTTGATGACTTCATGACGAGGTTATTTCTGTTGTTTGGGAAAAATAGTGTTGCATGAAATACTTTTCATTTGATTAGAATGAAAAACATGAATCATATTCTTATATATCTCTCATGCATGCAGTTGGATTAAGAGATGACAAAGATTCAACTTGTGTCATAATTTACACTTATGTTAATAGGTCTCTTGAGTACTTTTGATTAAGGAAATACAACTTGCATACATACATCTCCCATGTCCACTTGAGCTGGGCTAATTTGTGCTTTACTTTGTTTCTTGATATTGATTGGTTATTGTCAAACACATGGGACATCTGATACAACAGCCGCCTTGGTTCCAGTTGTGCAGCGAGTCACCTCTGTGTCTGGCAGATAACAAAGTGGAACAAGGTGATCTTGAACTGGACCTGACTGTCCACAGTGAAACGTTACGAGGAGAGCTCTCTCCTAGAATTGCTTCACATGAACTCTTTGCAGAAGAATACATTCAAAAGTGCATGGACCCTCACAATAATGATGTTTGTTCATTGTCTTTCTTTATGCCGAATCCATCTGGGATTGTGTGTTTCTCTGCTGGGACAAGATATTATCACTCAGAGGCAAGATTAGTATTAGTAAATAAGACAACTCATTTGAGAACTCTGCCATTTCCATGCCAGGCTTCTGTTAGATAAACATATGGGTGTCCTTTACCAAGAATAATGTGACAACGACACATATTTGCCAGATAATCTGATATTGCTCCAATAAAGGAAACAAGTCATTGTGGCTATCTGCTGCAAGGATTGAAAATATTGTCGGTTCAGCCTTGGTGTGAACTAAATACAAGCTTCACCTTGACATTTCAAAACAACTATGTGGAGGGTCGAGTGCCAATACATGAACTTGACCCAGTGAGCAGACTGGAGCTGCCATTTCTAATGTAAGGAATATTTTTTAAAGCATCTTTTGGCTCATAGGGATTTATTTGTTCAAGGATTAATAAGAAAAACTACTTGGCAGTGTTTGAAGTTGCCCTTTCTGCAGACCTTGAATATGTGTAATGTCAATGTTTTTTAATGTATGTTGGAGTAATGATGCTGAAATAAGTTGTGAGATAGTTTGTTAATTTGTCTATTGTTTGACACCACAGATTGAGTCACGTGTCTCAATGATTTCCCTTTTATTGTTTTTTTTTTTTTTTTTTTAATCTAGCTCTCACTCTCTGTTTTTGTTGATGTTATCACCAAAAACTGATCTGATCTGAATCTGATATGTATAGTGTATCTGATTGTAATTGGTTGTGATTCTATAGAAAAAAATAGTTGTCCTAACCAGAAACAAACAACCAGTCATGAAAAATACTACGACTTAGGTGGACATCCACATGATGAAAATGGAGAGATTTCTTTTTGCAGAAATTGTTTAATCTCTGGGAGTATCTGGGATATTATCAATCTGGGAAGACATTGGTCACGTCAGTCTATTGTCTGATCAGAGTAAAAGGAGCTTTTAAATCATTTTAACGTTTATGATAAAGTTATTTGCACCCCCCCTCCTGCATATCAAGTTCTCTTCCAAACAGACAAAAACCACCTCATGTGAGCATATGCATTTTATTTCATGGAAAGGTTTCTTCAGTTTTTACCATTTTCATTCACTTGTTCTAAATTTGAATAGCAAACAGCAACATAACCCCAAGTAAAAGTTCCTTAGCTTCACAGCTGCCGAGACTGTGTGTAGACATGATTTGCAGAAGCATAGAGTGCCAACATCTTATTCCGGTGACCAAACTGAACAATTTTCCATTTTTTTTATTCATTGTGACCATCTATCTCTAAAACCACATAGCATCTCCATTTTGGTTCACATATGAAGGTTATAGTAACAGTTTTATTCAATATTTTTGTTTATACTCAAATCCAACTGCAGTACTGTGTTCTATAGAAGAAAAAAAACTTGGCTTAACAAGTAATAGTGGAAGAATAAGACCTTCTCTAATGAACGGGCAAATCTGTGCCACTTGTGCAACATTGTTTAAAGGCTATCCATGTCATTTATTTTTAGAAAGCTATACCAACTATTTGAAAATGTCCTCATAATGTAGATAGTCAGGACACTGCTGTCAGTTGTTTTTTCTTGTTGCAGAGAGGGGCAACGACATCTGTTGAGACCTTTAACTCTCTTTATTGTTGTGGCAAATATGGCTTTGAACTTCATTTTGATCAGACAAGCTTCTTGATTTAACACAAAAGTACAAAGTTTCCTGGAAGAAAGTGGAGGCATTTTTGGCCATAGTGAGCATGTGGATGCTTGATTTCAAGATGATTCACAATGCTGAGGCATCTATAAATCCATAGTTTGGAAAAAAAAATAGAAACATACCACAGGAGCCACTGAACAGTGGGAGTGGGAAGTTGTGGATAGAAAACTCAACAAAACCATTTCATCAAGCAATATTTGATTTCCCTCTCGTCTGGGTATTGATTTTTGTGGTTCTTTGTGTAACTTTGTGTGCAATCTTTAACAGTTCAATGCCATGTGTAGTATCTGCTCTCATTTAATTAACAAGGTCAATCGTTACCTCAAACAGGTTGAACCCCATCTTTCCACTCGTATTATTTTCCTGTTATTGTGAAGTTGCTATCGGGGACTGTGGAGATGTGAGGGAAAAAAAGAAAGACCTCCCCCACACAACTTATTTAGTTCTGAGTTTAGAGCAAACAGACAGTAGGAATTACGTTTATGTTGTCTGACTCAAAATCATATTGATCTGTGCCTCTTTTGATTCAAATTTCCCAACTCTCAGCCAAATCCTCCCACACAGGCTTCACATCTGAAGGATCACTTTCAGACAATTTAAAGATGCCAGCCAGGCACCAAAATATATACTCTAAGAATATTACATTAAAATAAGCATTGATTTCTCTTGCTGAAATGATGCATTATGTGGGTGTTGAGTGGGGTGGGGAGATACGGCAGTGAAAAATGACACTGCATCATGAACTATCAGTTTCAGTGGCTCAAAGAGAAACATCTGGTTGGACTCAGCTCCAAAGAACACAAACCCAGCTAGAGAGGCTGCCTAAGTTGGGAGCAGACAGCCTTCAAAACAAACGCCACCAGCTTTGTTGGCCTCTGTCATAATTTGCTCGAGGTTCTATTCAGTTTCAGAGCCTCTGGTCTTCCAATGATCTCCATGTGCATAAGAAACGTATTACATGCAGGGTGCCAAGTTAAAAAGAAAAGGTGAAAAAAGATTTTGTTACGGTCTGTGTTAAAAGATACCCACTCTATGAATACGTTACATTGTTACTTCTTTGGACACTGTACATAGTTTGGCTTTAGAGTAATCCATCAACCCAGGGTGAGAAATAGCCTTCTATAATTGTCCCCTACATCTTTAGCTTGTTCTCTCAGTGGGTACAGGGGCAGCTGAGGAGACAACCATCTCCATCAGTCATAACTGCTGGCCTGAGGCCCAGAGTTCCTGTCATTGAGAGGCTTAAACCGAAGAATCATCCCCCTCATTCGTATAAAAGCCGAGCAGGTCAAAAGGTTCTGAAATGATTTGCATATGTGAGGTACTGACTTTATGGCTGTTGCCCACTACTAAGACTGAGTTGTGAAACTCTCTGGGGGCTCATTTCCTTCACTGACAACACTTTTGTTTATTACAATCATTGCAGCAACCAAGGACCCTTAATATCCTATTGCTAATAGGACAACAGTAATTACTTATGATACCATCATTGTCTTGAAAAAATTAAGATGCAGCACTCTAAATTCTGGTAAACCTGCATGTAGTTTTAGAACTGTAATTTCTCCTACAGCAGCCCAAATTCAAGGCTTTAAATGCTTCTCTGAGCCAAAGACTATGAGGCCTATAAAACGCAAGTGTAAGAGTGGCAAAAGGAAAACATTTGGGAAAAGGAGTCGAAACTGGGAATTGCCTCTGTAACACTGCTGGGTGACCACAAAAATCTGTCTGAGAACCACGTCAACACTGTGATCATTATTTCACTCGTTTCTCCAGCTTTTCGTCTGCATCCGTTTACCACCACATCAGCATTTTTGCTCAAAATGAAATCTGAAGGCTTCCCTCTATTTTCAGAGGCTGGATCAAACCCAGTAGGGCTTTCTGTACCTCAGCAGCTGATGTTGTACGGTTGCTATGTGCTCAGTTTTTAATATGATTTCAGTTATCTAACATCAAGCCAGATTAAGAGCTGAATATTTTAAAGAGAAAAGGTAATTATTGTTGTACACACAGCAAATACAGTTTGCAGGATTTCTTTAATCACAGCAATGGTTTACATATGAACTGATCTTATTAGCCTAGTCGCCAAGAAAAAAATCTTGCCAGTTTACATTTCTGGAAATGACAACTATGTTGTTATTATTTTTTTTTTTCTATAACTTATCATATGTGCATTCCTAAGCCACATAGTCTCTCTAACACCATGTGACAGTGAGGGTTTGTGAGGAACATACAAATTATGTAACTGATGTATTTATTGACAAACCAGAGTTTTTTCCTATTAGCAGGTATTTCCAAACCCTAACATGGCATTTCATTTTTTAAAGCCAGATAAGTGGTGTGTTAATAACACCAAAGACAAATTAGAAGTTCGCCCAGATGCTGGCAATGCCTTTCATCACTGCTGGAATTAAGGTCTGTTTAGTGTATGAAAGTTGATCAATAAAAGGTCAGTCAGAGTTATGTTAAAAAAAATAAATAAAAAAAAAAAAAGATTCAACTGTAATAAAGCTTTGGTGTAAGTTCAATAATGAAGATCTGGGATGTGGGTGATAGTGGCGTAGAACAGAGACTGTATTTTTGTCCAAATCATGATCACTTTAAAACCCCAACCAGGCAGCTTTGGATTCAGACTCTAGACATGTCAATGATCTTGGATGTTTCAGAAGTTTTGAACACAGTGAGCAAATTTCTAAACTGGAACATACTGTAAATGTGCACTGGCAAAGGCTTATATCTTGTGGTTACAGAACTTCTCCCACAGAGCTACTCGTGGCAGAAATGATTGACATATTCGGTTTATGTATTGGTGTGGCCATCTGTATAGTCTATACAGATGCCATCTGTATAGTCTGCATTATAGGCTGAGGCGGGATGATATTAAAAAAGTCATGAATATAGAAAAAGATAGTTTGAAGTACTCATAAAATCAAATTCTACATTTTCAAATGAACTATAATCGTCTTTACCTGGCTCTTAAGTTAGAAAAAGAGGTGATTTTGTCGTTTTTCTTAATTTTTATTTTTTTTAATTTCCTGGAAAGCAATGTAAAAAGTTCATGACTCATCCAGCTTTCCTGTCATAAACTGATTTTCTATCCATTTGGACAGATTTCACATATGGAGTAGATGTGGATTGTTGGGTGGCTGAAC
Organism: Leuresthes tenuis; assembly: GCF_036924035.1. Lineage (NCBI taxonomy): Eukaryota > Metazoa > Chordata > Actinopteri > Atheriniformes > Atherinopsidae > Leuresthes > Leuresthes tenuis. Next base: position 7,690,962 of record NW_027325365.1, on the reverse strand, counting down.
AATCAGTCCTGAGTGGGCCTTTGGGAAGGGAGGACAGCCTCCCTATCTGTCATGCATGAATATTAAATTTTTCAACCCATTTTACTGTCCCAACCTCTGTCCACCGATGTGCATATATGCATTCCTCATTCTCATTTAAATTAATACAATAATAGTTGCACAGTAACATCATATTTTTGCATTTTCTGCTTTACTTGCCGCAGACAGCACTTGTGACTCTCAAGAGGCCTCCTTCTCTGCATGAGTTGACTGCCACACAAGCCAAGAGAGGCTGTATGAAGTCATCACCAGAGTCAAGAGCTACTGTGCCACAGAGATGTTGTCCAAGAAGGACAGAAAAGCTGGCAGAAAATCAGTGCTGTGTCACTGGAAAGGCTTTGCAATTGGGAGGAGGAAGAATGAGGGGAAGAAGGGAGGGAGGGGGTGAGTAGTGGATGCTTTTGAAGAGACTTACAGAGAGAATAGGGATATTTCACAGAGTTAAAAGAAAAGTTAAAGGGAGTGGAGGAAGGTAAAATAGACTTGTGGCTGTGCAGGAGAGAGAACGCTGGTGTTGATAGAGGAGGTGAAAGACATTTTCTCTGGCTCCAGCCCCAGCTGGTGTCTACACCGGACCTCTGCGGGTGTCAGATCTTTATTCCAACCCTGGAGACAGCTGGAGGTGTCAACACAGTGCTGGCATCAGTTATACCTCCAAACTCGACCATGTATTTGTGCATGCAGAAGCCCCACTGTCACAACAAGCAGATACCATGTTGACACAGGGTCTCCCTCATGTCATGACTATTTGAGTAATATTCTTAAATATGTGGTTTGATTTGTGGTATTGCATCCTTATATTTGAAGAAAAGGAACAGATTTTTAACTCTGAAGAAGAAAAAAGGCCACTTAAAAACCAAGAGTCACTCGTGGGTTGTATAATAAAGTAAGACAAGACCCTCAAGAAAAGTTATAGAGTGGCTTTCATGGCCCATTTACATTGAAACAATCACTCAGTACTGAGGTTTCAAATTCTCAAGAGCCATAGAAAGACGTTTAAGGGGTTAACCCTGAACTACAAATCAAACTGGTAGGAAGATATTTTATACTTCTATTAATGAGTTCCAGAAAAGAGGTGGCTCTTGACTATCCTATGTGCCTCTCTGAAAGTCCCACGTGGCTTTTAAATCTTTATCTAAGGAGAGAGCACAAGTGAGAAGATAAAAGGAATCCTCCTCTAGATTCACATTTTTGTTTTTAATCTGCATCCACAAAGGTAGCACATCCTGCCACCGAGATATACTGTAGAGAACAGGAGGCTGCAGTGTGTATGAGAAAGACACATTCCTTAGTAATGAGGTTAGTTCTGGTCTGATAGGTGAGGGAGAATGATGGGACAGTCTCAGCAGGAATCTAGTAACAGCAAATGCAATTCCAAAATTATACTCAAAAACAAGATTCAAAAGCATTTGGTTGAATTGAGTCCAAAAATACTGATATATGTTTTTGAAAAAACAACCTTTTTGAAGGGAAGTGTGTAGCATCTGCTCTGGACGTGAACTCTTCTGGTTGAGATTTGACAGATCACTCCCTTTTAGCTGTAGTTTTCTTCAAAATAATGCATGCTTTTCAGGAGGAGAAATCATTTCGTATCTCTAAATCAGAAGTGATCAGACAGAAAGTCTTAGAGTGATCATTTTGTGCAACTATGCCTCACATGTCAAGAGGAAAAATGTAAAGGCGATGTGACTTTTGTTTCAAGGCTTAGTTTGAAAGTTCGTAGCTTTCAGCTGTACATCTACATTAACATTACCTTGAAAATCTGTCACAAGTGATCAAAGGGAATAAAAGAGGAACAGTAAATCTTCATGTTTTTTCTTTTAAAAGCCTTATGAGATACATTTCTTCACCTTGTCCCAGAGCAAATATCTCTGGAATATTTTACATATTGCTGCATGAAACGCAACCAAGCAGAGGTGTTTATAGGAAATGGGATTCCTAATAAATCTGTGGCATAATGTTATTGAATTAGTAAGGACTTAGGACCAGATACCATATTAAACCCTGTCTTTTCCAGTTCACTGCTTTTGATACCAATATATTAGAGTCCCACATGATATACTTGCGTATCCTCCATCGTTTTTCATCACCTCTGGTGAAGGGGTGACAATGAATAATAAATGAGCCTGAATTTTCTGATGGAATTTCCATTTGCGCTGTGAACAATTTTCAGGAAAGAGGATTTACAGTTAATACCTCATGGTGCCCTCTCCAACAGTTGCTGTTTGTAGCACAGATTAATCTGTTTCTTCCATGGCTTGATGTGATATTTGCTGCCATTTTAAAAGCACCTATTAGTCTGAAGACTCAAATCTTAGATGTTAACACTGAATTACAGTTGCTAACCCTTTAACAAGTAAAGCATCAAATCTACAAATATACAACTTTAATACAAATAAACATAGAAGACCTGAACAGCATGTCAAAAATCTTATGAAATCTGGTTTGAGATGTTCTACAAGGAATGGTAATGAATGGTAATGAAATGATCAGCATTTCATAATCATATACATAGCCTTTATGATCGCCATGATATACATGTTTTAGATATTGATATAACACAGTATAATTAAATGTGGTGTGTTTAAAAAGCACCTAGCCATTAGGTCTCAGAAAATTGAGATAGACTGGCGCTTTAACATGAATAGACACTTAGTTGTTAGTAAAGATGTAAATCAAAGGTAAATGCTTCATACTATAGTGGAGACATCTTTGTTTAGGTAGGTAGCAACATTTTTGGAGCAGTCTTTGTAATGCAAACATTACATTTACTCTGCCCCATCTTTTTTCTTTTTAATTTGTTTGTCACACCAGCACACAATTAGGCCCAATGTCTCAGATTATCTGAGACATTGGGATAATATATATATATATATATATATATATATATATAGTGATACTCTATATTCAGAATGCTAAGCATTGTTGTTAACAGGCAAACAATAGATAAAAACAGAATTGTAATGGACTGTCTTTGATTGACAGGGGCTCACAACATAAAACAGTGAGGGACGATTGCTTAATAGCTAACTAGACAGAAATAATTCCTGTCTTTCCCTATCATAAACTTCTTAACATGTCTATCTATTGTTACCTTTTCTCTCCTGTCAAAGTTGCTCGTAATGTTTGCAATGCAAGTTTCTCTACATGAAAGCAGAGGCTAAATGTAAACGTAAACATGGTCACACGCACTCACATGACACATCTTTCCTTTCTTCCCAACATAGCTTGTAATGTGATGCCTGGATGCCCCTCACCATCCCTCATTACCCAACATTCCAGAGGGCTGCTTGCTGAGGGTGTGGTGAAGAGACTGGTGTGAAGTTGGCGCAGGGCCAGGTGACAGTGATTGATCGAAGTATGATTGATGGCTACAGCTGATGCACCAGCTTTGCTTTCAATTGATGTTGGAAATGACACTTCTCACCTTGTAAAAGAGCTTTGGGATGAATGAGGGTGTAGATGTGGAGGAAGAGGATGTCAAGAGTGAGAAGTGGTTGAGAGGAAGTTGAATGGAAACACAGGGCCGTTTCTCATGGTGAACCTGTATGTTACTACACTAACAGTGTCAAGTTGTTTACAACAAATGCTGCTGAAATACTCTTCCAAACTTCATGTCTCCATGACAACCCCTCGTCATATTTTATAATTTACACCTAAATAACTATTTAAGAAAATTCAAATAATTTTAACCTTTACACACCCACAGTGTTTTGGTATTCAGCGATTACTGTATTGCAACTGTATACAAGAAGTAATCTTTTCCCTTACAGCTAAATAAATTCATATTCCCTTGACATTCCACTCTGTGATCATTGCTGTGAACATGACATTTATGGTTTTAAAAGAGATATAATGTGCCCTTTATCACAAGTTGACACAATCTCCTTAGATGTTTATGAAATATCTACAACACAATTTGGTCAAAATAACACAAGGAGACAGTGCAGCAGCTGATTTTTAATCAGTTAATGAACACATTGTTTTAGTCAGGTCAGTTTGGGAGCGTCTGAGGATCTGTCTCTTTTAAATCTGTTGTAATGACTCTTTAATCTTTAACTCATTTATTTCATAAGTTAAGTACATAACTAAAGGTGAGAAATTATGTTAAGAGCAAAGCAATGATCAAAGAAAAAAAGTGAATGCAACATCATCTGAGGGTAGAGTTAGCCGGAAACAAAATAAAGAAGAAAAGACTGGAAAACCTACAGAGTGATGAAAGTTGCCCCTGCAAACCTGAACAGCTCATAGATATATGGGCTCCAAAATAAAAGGCCAGGTTTTTTTTTTTTCAAAATTTTGTCCCCTTTAGGTAAAATCTCTCACTTTTGATATAGCACCATCATCAGGTCAGATTTAAGATTAGTCCAAAACTTTTCCAGATTGGATTTAAATCGGTTCTAGTGGCAGTTATCCACCAGTTAGCTGTTAGCACACCAAGGATTTGACACAATGCTGCAGCTCAAAGTTGCACTGTGTGAGGCAGAAACATTGTCAGGTTTCTTTCCATCCAATCATCCTTGACTTCAGTATGTTGCGCTCAGCTAAAAAATTAACTGGCTTTATAATGAGGAAGAGTTCTTTCATTCCGTCTGCTCTGTGTCCTACACTGACTGTTCAGCGTAGTCTATAACAAGTAATAGGTACATTTTCCCATGCCCAAAATGTAGTAGTGGCAACTTTTCTGGCAAAAAATTGACAGATGGCAACTAATCTCTGGGCAGTCGTTTTGCTTAGCAAAGTGTTCATATGAGCTGTAACTACTATACTATAACTTTGATCTTTGATTTTAAAACTTAAAACCCCTAAAAGCACTGACACTGCAACATATTTTGCTGTTGACCATTGGAGATATTTTGCATTATGTCATACGATCGGACTGAAATGGTTTAGTTCTTAACTACATATCTCCCTGATAGATCTGTTTTTATTTTGTTTTGTCTTGTTTTTCTTTATGTTGCATTTAATTGAATTTAGTAAATTACTGGAATATAATAGTCGAACACAACATAAGGTACACATAAGTTTAAATTCAGAGATAGAGGGGGATTCATTATTTCAGTGGCAGTTTGTATTAAGCTTGCAGCAAAGACCATCACTCAAGAGGAGTCACAATTAAATGTCTGCTTAAATCTGATGTTGGCTCCTGACAGAGGTGCTTTCTGTTGCTCAGACTGAAACAGATGCTAATAATTCTTAGGCTGGTGAGTGCCAACAAGTAATTGGGAACTGTTTGGCTCTTCAAGTCCAATAAGGTTCACTTTGACAAACTATCGTGATAATCAGTAGGCCCCTTCACTAAACATAGAGGTCATTGTCAATGTTTCTGGTAACAAATCAGCAGACTAACGTTTTAAACATGAACATGTTGAAATGAGCTTTTAAATAGAGCAGATTTTTTTAAGAAGACAATATGAATAATTGTTTATTTGTTAAATAAAATTGCCTGTTCTCTCCTTTCCATTGACCATGAGTGTTAAGCTGAGGGGAACAGGTGGAACCGCCATTCTTCCACTGCACTACTCTGTTCCACAGCTCCACTATCCCTGCTGGGAGCTGCATAGCTGACGCCTTCGCTTTCCAAGTTCCTGCTTTGTGGCCAGGACAGAGTTGCTTTGTGTCTCAGCAGGGAGGAAATAGGACAGCATGCCGACGGAGTATGGAAGGACATGAAAGCTTAATCTTTGACCTTCTAAGCTACCAATAGCTATTCGCCCTTTACTGCATCATAGTGGTCCTACATATTGCGTCAGTGCAAATGAAAAAGTCAGTTTTTTGTTCATACTCGATACTGTATGGATACTTGCAGTATCATATGACTGAAGTAATCCAATGTGAAAATTTGTAAATATAATGCATGATATAATAAGAATAGCATCATAAATTGTGTGGTAGAACTTTACATTATTTTTGGCGTGATACATTTGTAGACATTTTGAGAAAAGACACATTAAAGACAGATAGTTCCTTGCACAAAGACAATTGGACATCACATAAAAAGCAAAAGATCAGTGCAAGGTTTATAGAACACAAGCAATATATATCACTGCAGCTTTTATACACAAGGTAAAAGTCAGCCTCCAACCTGGCATTTTTACAGAAGCCAATGATATTAAACTAAAAAAAAAATACTTTCATACAGTGTTTCCTGTCTATATTATTGAAGAAACTGATTTGATTCCAACTTACTATTTGATTTGGCTGCTCCGGTACAAAAGCTACAGAGATCTGTGGTTTGTATGCTGAGGTAATTGGACAAAAACCTAATTGGGTGTCATGAGCAAATGGAGCAGGTGTTCACCCCATCAATCTTCATTTGTTTATCAGTGAAACAGAGCAGAGACAATCTTCCTTTGATGTCAGCTTTGTCTTTGAAATATGAGAATAAACCATGATGTGTGAATCCTGACAAAATTTGTACAAATTAGGCCAGTTTGATGGCAGTTTATTTCAAACATAATTGTTTGAGCTTACCATCATCCCTGATTTAAAATTAGACGTACTCTGTGTAAGGCTAAATACTGGAGCTTCAAAGATAAAAATATCTTGAAGGTGTTTTTGCTTCCTCGTGGCCATAGGGCAGTTATGGAGTCAGGAATTGATCGATTTGTTTCGTCTAAAGATCCTTGAAGTTGAGTGGGATTGGTGACAAAGCCTTGGTTCTGTTAATATGGGCCCCCAATGACCTGGCGGTATTTGAACTGCCCCTCTAGTCCAGTGATCAGAACGCTCTGCGTTATAACCATCTGCACCATAGAAGGGGTTAAGGCTTGGTTTGTCTTCAAGGGCCAAGCCTCTACATACTAAGGGATCTGCAGTTCTCTTTGCAAGGATCATGGACCTGTAACCTGTCAACCTCTGTTGAATTCATGTCTCACCAGCCAGTGGAAAATATCAATCAATCATTATCTGAAGCCAACCACTCAAGGCATCAAATCCTGTAAACATTGTATATTTCTTGGCAAACATGCCCATCTTTTAAAAAAGGTCTTCTTTTAGATTTTCTTTTCAGATTGAAGTTTTAACAGATATGCTACAGTGTAATTTACTAGAAATGGCAACAGTCTCTACAAATGAACTCCAGCAGTTCTCTACAAACATCCAACTTTGCACAACTCCATTTGGATAGATATTTCATTTTCTATGGTAATTTACAACCATGTTTCACTGTCCAGTCAGTTCAGAGAATGAAATTAAAATAAAATTCTACCCACAAATGTAAATTTATGACAGTAGCGTTAATAGTGCAGCAGTGATAAACTGCGCCAACAATATGTAGTACAAGAACTTTATGTATGTATGAATGATTCTTCACTGGAGGGGTCAATGAATCAGGTTACGGGTTAGTAAAAAATACAGACTGTCTTCCTGAAAACAACCCAATGGGTAATTTGTTCTTGCAGAAAATAATGATTTACCTCTTGATGTCATGCGAGTGGAACCTCAAATGTGCAATAAATCTGAGCAACAGTGGTTGGTTTAAATTAGACTAAATTAATACATGTTAATACAGTATTATTAGTATTAATACAGAACTAATATTGTGCTTCTTTATAATGTTTATAAATAGGAATAAATAGGAGTTAATATATTTGTTTATAATTTTTCATTTTCAGAATGAGTGGAAATTGCTAAAAAACTGACTTACTGATACAACAAAATATAATCACAACAATGTCATCAATTTTATAACACAGATATAAATGTTTTATCATAGTTTGAGGAGAAAATTATAACAGTAACCATTACATGACAAGTCTGAATTGTTTTTAAATTGTATTTTGAGCACCCAACTAAATTAAACTAACGTTAAATGAGTATGACAGCATGCAGGATTTTGAACTTATAGATGCTGGTGAAGGACAGCTACTCTACATAATATTTTACTTTCATTGACACCATTTCGACAACACTTTGTCATTTCCTGGTTGGGTTTAGGTAATAACAACCATCGCTTTGGGTTGGAAAACAAAGCCACTTGGTTAGGGTTTAAAAAACAACATGGTTAAAACTAAAATACATTCTTTGTACGACACCATGTTAAATTTATGATAATGGACGCCATTTTGACAACTAATGTGGTTGATATTCTAGACTGTCAGCCAACAATCATATGTTGTTTTAAATACTTTTGATACTATAAAGCAAAAATAAAGCGAGAGACTCTGAAACTGCTTTGAGTGATTGTTTGTCCCACCACACAAGCAGAATGAAGTCTTGTTCAATATGGGGTTGCACAATGATATCACATTGGACATCATCAGTCATATGATGAATGCTTTGGTTCTCATGCTATCTTCACAGCAGTACTCACACACTAGAAAACCAGAAAATTTAAGAATATTTCTTGTAACTGAACAAAACTGTTGTCAGATTCTGACATTTTCAACAAAAACCTGGTACAGTACATTTAGGTTTTGATCTATTTCAGTTGTCTTCTCCCAGTCTCTCTGGGCGGTTTTAATCCCTTTTCACATGATTAGGAATCTAAATTTACAGAAATTCAAACCAAACAATAAAAGTCCACATTTATTTTGGCAGAAGTGTCTCACTAAGGGGATGGTCAATCCATATTTTGTAATAGGATTATAACAGAACTCTCTATGATACTTAAAACCTGTTAAGCTTACACTTGAGAGTGGAGGGATGGATAGTGAGGGAGTATGATCGTGTGAAACGATGTGGAATGAGATTTAACTCTTCTAATTACATCTATCAACAATGGGGGCTTGCACGTCAATACCAATGTGTTTCATGTTAGGTGAACACAGTTCGTGAGAGCCCGGCAATTAATTGAAACATTTGAGAGAGGGGTAATACTCCTGGGCTTATGTGGCCTTGGCTGACATGTCACATGCACTACAGCCCCCAAAAGACATGGAAAGCCTGAGCTATCCAGCGGCAGATTAGCTTAGCCTAAGTGTCAGTAGGCTAGCTGTTCTCCCAGTCAGGGGGAACCAGATGTAACTTTGTACTCAGCATTAGCACATGTATCATGTAAAGGCAGTCACCCCGGAAATGGCCCTTTCGTGATAAGGTTATTGCTCTGTATTATTTTTGGAAGCAGACAAGTATTAAAGATGAGAGATCTTAAACGGAGGCATCTAGTTTCTGGTGCTTATGTGATTCAGTGACTTGTGGTATGGAGCAAGGGTGACAAGGAGTAAAGTATATGGAGTGGCTGGATGAAACAGAGGTTTAATGCCAGCTACAGCTGGCGTGTCTTCAAGCAATGCACAGAATACATAGAGAACATTTACAAATGTTTGAAATGCTGACAAAATTTTTTGATAAATCTAAAATCAAAGTAAATACAATTTAGTCCCTGACCCACTTTTCTACCTTTAGCCTCTTAAGAGCAAGGATTCTGCTTTCATGGTACCTTGAAATGAATGTATTTGGGGTTTCATGAAATAAGGAAGCAAAACCTTAACACACAGTTTACTTGTGATCAATATTTCCTACTATTTTTTCTTAGCAGTAAATTAGTATCAGTTTTTATCACATACTTTGAAAGGTCTATCAGTCATAACATTTGTTTTCTAAGTTTGTCCCAGTTATTGTGGGATAGAGAAATTAATAAGCTTCATGTCTTGAAAAGTTTATTTTCCCTCATGAGGCCATCTGTTAGGGTTTGAGAGAGTTGGTATTTTTCTTTTTACTGTTTTAAAAAGTTATTGTGTGTGCACAAGTGTGAATCAGTTGCTTAAACTAAGCAAGTTATTGTGTGCTAGCATGAGACACAGTCCTATCATTCTAATTTTTCACAATGACAAGCTGCCACTGCTCTAATTTTGTACCATTTCTAAGAGTCTCATATGTTGGAAAACTCAGTGGAAGTCATCTCTTGCATTTCGTGCATCTGTCCCATTGGTTCATTACAATGGAAACTGTTGTGTGACATTCACAGCATGCCAGGGGTCAGCAGCGTTAGTCCAGAGCAAACTGGCATGTCAGTCAAAGGACGAACTTGGAAACAATCTTAAGTATTATTTATGAGACTGGCAACTGCCATTACAATGAACTATGACATCACCTAAGCTTAGTCCATTAAGCATTTATTTGCAGCAATGTGGCACCTCACACATCAAGCTGTCCGCCGAGTATTCCCTGGTGCCGCAAACAGGCTGCAGCTAATTACATGATGTGACGGTTACACAAGGAGGATTGTGACTGGGTGCTCGCTGCTGGTTGCTCAGTTTTGTTGGGATAGCTCACCACTACCACCACAAAAACAACAGCTGCTGTGCCCTTGAGCAAACAGTTAAGCAGCAAGTAGCCCAGGAGCTGCTCACCAGAAAACAAAGCTTATTTCATGCTAATACACTATGGTTTCTCCATAGAACTGTCAAGATATGAAGAGATCCCCCACCGGGTACAATACACTTAATGTTGTCTAATTATAGCTTGTGTTGCTTTGACCTTCAGATATGAGTCTGCAAAAGCTTTGATAAACTGTTCTGTTTAGAAATCTCCCCACAAGATGATATCACTTTCAACTTGAAAAAGGAGCAACCCTGGTGTTGCTCCTTTCAGACTGAGTGGAACAAACAAAGTGTCTGCTCATTCAAAACAGGAAGTTCACAAAGAGTTGGTTTTCAGAAACACTTCAGGTAATCATTACCGCAAATGCGTCAAAGCATAGCACCGTCTTTTTGTATCAGAGAGGCAGGGGCTTCAAATGTGTACATTACATTGCTTTTGTGGGTGTATTAAATTAGGTGAATGAAACCTCACTGAAGAAGAACTGAGACTAAATGGATTTGTTGAGCTGCAGATACAAAAGGCTTATGGCCTTTAGCTTCACAACCTCCTTTCCTGTAAAATATCTAATAGAAGTCATATAACTGTCACATTAAAGAGTTTAGATGCCTTATCATACCTGGACGTTGGTTCCACTTAGAAAATTAAGTATTAAAAGACCAGCTACTTTTGTAGGGATTAAATTTGGACACCTTAAGGAAGCAGTTTTCTTAATCAATATCTTTTGTTTCTTCATGGGACTTTTATGTATCACAACATCTGCAAGATGTTTGCTGGATTCAGATTAAGTTCTCACATCTTTGTAAAGGTCATCTCTTACACAGTGGTGTCTAAAAATGAACTGAAGATTTCTGTAATCCAAATGAAGTTGCTGAATTAAAACAACACTCTACTGTTTGACAACCAAACATGGCACACTATAGTTAGTGCTGAGTTGTTTCTTGCCACATGCCTACAATATCAAACCCAAATCCCAGTTAACAACCTGCCATGTTTATTTGAGTATGTGCAGAAGCCTGCATTGAGTATTATAAAACACCACTGGTTGGCTGAGAGGGACAACATGGTGAGTTACTGTCAGATGTGATCATTGTAATTTGTTTGGCTGCAAGATCACTCAACAACTATGGTGCTGATTGTTCATGAAACTTGGCAAAGAAGTGTAGCACAAGCAAGTAAGATGGCATTATATTTTGGTATGGGTGTCATAGTTTTCTGGTTTAAAGTCAAGTTCAGTTTGAGACCTGGCGAGCCTTCGTAATTTCTGTTTAATTTGTTATTTTTTCATTCTTTTTTTTGCTTGTGTGGATGCAAATGTTTGCCCTTGTGTTTCTCTATTTTGCTTTTTTGAAACATAACTCACTGGATAACTTCATCCAGTCAGGTCCAAGAAGTGCTACAAGCACAGCCAGCCAGGGAATAGGAGTCACCACAGTTGACGGTGCCAGCATAGGATGCTGACTGGTACAGACTTTTGTATTTGGGCCTCAAGGAGCTTGGAAAAAGGCTTTGCATTGTGATTTGGTGAATCTCATAAGAATCAAGCTTCCACATGAGGTATATTCAGTTCACAGGCAATGCTATTTCTGAGTTACCTTCTCTTTTCAACCTCTTGCCATTCTTATTTGGTAATCTGCTTAATGCACATAAATGTTGACAAGGATCTACACTGCAAACAACAGTAAGAACCATTGAGATCCTATGGATCATTTGTTCTGGTAGGCAATAAAAATGTATTACTTTCAAACAGAATGTGACCTTGTGTGGTCAAGGGACCCCCCCCCCCCCCCCCCCTACATGTGCAGAGCTAAATGGTGGCCGTTAAGGTGACAGCAATGTCATAGAAAGAATGTATATAGATGTTTACCATAATTTGTTTAACCCTAACTTAAGTCATTTTGATTTCTAACTAAGGAATGTTATTTCCTAATCCCAACCAGGAAGTGACACAATGTCATCGTAAAGTATAGCCTTTAACGCGTCACCAAGGTAGACAGGAAACTTAAGGTAAAGGTTGCATTGTAAAAAGAATGCACTTTCTGCCTTAATCATGGTCAATTTCTTACCCAAATAAAGTAATGTAATTGTCAAAACTCAACAAAAAAGCTACTAAAGTGTTCTAATAAAGCTTTGCTGTGTTACTGGCTGAAGGTAAGCCAGAGCAGTTGTCATATCGAAGGGTAACTATATGTCCCATGGTTGAAAGCGCCCATGTTTAAATTTACTATGTTTAATCATTTATATACATGCAGCGCTTGGTCAGTTAGATTGGAACTTTCTGAAACTGTCAAAGCTAAGTGCAGTAAAAAGATCAAAGCTTCACACTTTCCTATCCTATTCTCCTTTCCTGTTATCCTGACTTGAATAATTCTTCTCAAGCAGTGTCACATAATTACCAAACTGCCAAGGATGGACTTTTATAAGGATTATATACTTCTTAACCAGAGGTCAAATGGTTAATGATCCTTGGTCTTTCATTAACCAAAAAGGAGCTATGTTTAACTGTGGCCTTCTATATCTGTCTGTTGTCCGTACCAGTGTGGCACTGGTGTACCATGTGTTCTGAGATGGAAGCTGATACAGCTCACCTCTCATTCTGGTTTTGTTTGTTCTTTTTGTCCTCAATCATGCTATTTTTTGTAAAAACAGGCCTTTATTTCAGTTAATGTTAACAACATTGCAGCTTACTGTGCTCAGGCTCTATTGTTTTGGCAGAAATCAAAGCAGGCAGAGCAGACAGAAATTGTGCATATGTATACCTTTAATCCCCCTTATCCTCCTGTTAGGTCACGGTTTGTCCCCTGGACTTCTATAATAGTCTGCAATGATAAGCTTTAGTAAACACAATCAATGGATCATACTAGCATATGCACCGGGGAGACTTCTGAAGTCTCCCCACTTTTATTCCTCCCTCCATTTGTTCATTCAAACACCCCCACCTTTGCAGTATTTTTTTTTTTGAGTGGTGGTGGGGGAGGGGGGGGGGGGTCATTACAACCTGAGACAAATGTAATATTGTAATGAAGTAATCAGTAATGTTGCCATTATATTGGACTGTAGGTCTTGTAAGAAAGCCTCATTTTGTAAGAGGGGTGCCCTCTGTCCCTGTCTTCCTCTCTCCCTGTGTACGGTATTCTTACATGCTCTCTTACCTCTGGATTACAATCTCTTCATCCATTATTAATGAAGTTAACTACTAGTGGCATGCTGAATGTGCTGCATGGGAGATTTGTAGCTAATCCAGCGCAAAACAGCCCCAGTCACATAATGAAGGGAAAAAAAGAACAAATGTCAACAGTTTCACACTGGGACTGGATTAGACACCCCCACCCTCCTCATTCACACACAGCCTCACTCACCCTTCCTTTCTCCTCCTCACCACTTACACTGAAACCCCTGCACACACACACTGTGACTGAAACACAAATCTTGCATCCTCCATGAAGGGTTTCGAGGATACACACACACCTCCCACCATCATCCTTTCTGGAATGTTTCCTCACAATGGAGTAGTGAATCTGAAGTACTGACTGAAAGGAAAAGGCCAAAGAGCTGCCGAGGTCTATATGAAAAATCATCCACATGAAAAAGTCACCCGAAGATTAACACTTGCAATTCTATTTCTTAAAATCTGCCACAGTTCCACTCTATGATGTTTGCTATGTGACACTAAGATGTACAGTGTGAGTGGATGTTGACCCAGAGTCGTCTTTAAGGTCGCTTGTAGTGTAATGATTGTAAGGTCGGTCACATTGTGGTGGAATACTGCACGCTCATGTGCGGTGCAGCCAGGCGATGTGGCTCCATGAAAAGAACAGACAACCATGAAACGCTGGAACTAATCAGAACACATGACATGGGACTAGCATCCTGATTTCAGATTAGCTATGTTGTACCCACTCTGCCTCCTCCTTCCTCCCGATTTATTTCTCCTTATCTTTATAGCTTTTATCTTTGCCAGTTAGAGGTCTTCTTTTATCATGTCAGATCATCTATATTTGCCTATTGTTTCCTTAAATCTTCTTACATCTGTCTCTCTTTTTTGTTAAGTCTACCTTTTCTGTCATCTATCTGAATTTTTAGATCATTTCTCCCAAGATTTGCAGGACCAAAATTACAAGGCAATTCTTCACACAAGGTTCTAAGCTAGATGTTTGTAAGAATGGCACAGATCTTTGTATAAGTTAGAGTAATTTTTACTACAGAAACAACATGTTTAAACAGTTTTTTTTTCAAACACAGATAAAGTCATTAAAACAAGCTACTTAAATCATACCCTTGTGCCAGAGGTACCATGTTTAAAAGAGGATAACCGTTCCAGACTGAAGACATAGCAGCACTGACCCTATTCAGGAATGGCATTTGATGGCATCCACTGTAGATAATCACTAATCTACTGTAAAACACTAAGATGAAAAATATGAAGGTTTTACACTCTTCACATGTTAGGGTTTGTGGATTATTGGACTTTATTTTTTTTCTGTGTTTTGTTTCTATTCTGTTTTCTGTTTGTATTTGTCTGGTCTTGGTTTGTCTTTTTGATTTTAGTTGCTCTCGTGGTCTCTTGGGTTTTGACTTTCTTATCCTTTCTCATTTCTCATATTTTCTCTGTAAACATTTCTTCGTCTTTTGGTTCTTGTTAGGCATTTTCTTGGTTAGGCTTATTTTATATCTGTATTCAGTCGTGTGTTTAGATCTTGTCATTACTCCTAGTTTCCTTACTTTCCCTGTTGGATCATCAGCTCCACACTTGTCTCCAACTGCTTTGTGTTCATCGCTGTTATATCTTCATGTTTTTTCTCTGGAGTTCAGTTCATTGCTTGTCTGTTTTCACTATCTGGTTCGTCAGTACTTTAGTTTTTGTTTGTTGCAGTTTGGTTTGTGGTTTTCCAGCTCGGATGCATTTTTGACGTGAGTTTTTTAAACTTCAAGTTAAGTTTCCATCAGTTTCCAGTCTGCTGTTCTGCATTTGGGTCCTCATCTCTCCACCATCTACAAACCATAACATTACAGCAACTAAATCAAGTTTTAAAATGTCCAGACAAAACCCACTTCTTCTTGCTGGAAGAGGTTTTCAAAAACAATGGTTTTCAATGACAAGCTCAAGACCCGTAGAAAAAAAAACCTTTTTACAAATGTTCATTTTAATTGCCCTTGTCTTTGTGGCAAAACCAAATACATTTAAATCTGCATGAACATGTGCTTTGTCTGCTTTTCCCTTTTTAACCATATCTCATATTAATCATCTCCAATTCTACTTATACCTCATGTGTTTGTTTGTTTGCCACATGTGCATTTTAAGTGTTTGTTTTCCACATTTTATTCATCCTCTGTACTCACCACTGTCTGCCTCTAGTGCATATCTCCTACTCTTTCACTTCCCTCTGCTAATGCCCTCCTTCTCTGCCAGAGCAGACCAATTAGAAACAAGTTGAATCCAGTTCTGACCTTTGGGTCCTCCTCAGGTCTGCTGACAGCAGTGTTAACATGTACCCAAGCTGTTTTACATGTTATCGACAGGGTGGGGGGCATCATAGTCATTTTATCACACCAATTTCATTCTTGGCCGATTTCCCCTTAGGCAAGTTAGTGGCAGCTTCCCATTGATTTTTCCTGTAATTGATCAGAGACCTGCTCAAGCAATTTATTGGCCCACTCGCACCTGTGATTAAGGCTGAGGCCACATGTGTTTATGCATGCATCCACTACTACTTTTGCAGAGATCAACCCTGTACCATATACAACACGGCTGTGCTGTCTGTCCAAGACTGTCAGCGTAATGAATGCTGTCCCAGTCTCAGGGACATTTTTAATTATGCTTGACCAAAACCATGTCGTGTCCAAAGTCAAGAAAAATGGAGACAGCCTCGTCTGACTGACCAGCAATGACAGGAGCTAATGTGTTCACATAAAAACATAGGGCAGAGTTTAATTCAAAGTAATCCTTACTCATTTGAAGCTGCTTCATGCATGGGATTAATATTAGAGCAGTCGGGGGGCCAAAACCACAATGACATCAGCTTTGGGAGCTGAGGATAGGATAATTACAGAAGAAGACTAAGACAAAGAGCTGAGTACTTTTTAAATATACACCATGTTAGCTGGGCATGTCATGAGCAGTAAGGGTAGCATGTAAGTCATTTACAGGCCTTGCCTATTACGCTCTAAACCACAAGCCATGTTGCTGAGTTGGAGTGCTTAGTGTTGGTGTAGCTCATCTCCCTTTGGTACTGTGACAGAGCTGGAATAGTAAGGATCAGGCATAAAGCCGCTCAACAAGCTCAAGAGCTATCAAAGATCCACCCTTTTAATTTGGTTAATTTACAGGCAGCTTTTTCGCTAATAACGTTCTTGGAGTGATACTTGACGAGTGGAAATACACACAGGATGTTACTGTCTTAGAGGAGAAAGTCCTAGCTAATGTTTTCTCTTTTTCTTCCTCTCTTTTGTTCTCTCTGACCTCCATCTTTCTTCACAATTATCCCCCTTTCAATTAGACACAACCTTTAATAAAACTACATTTCTAGTCATTACTTTATTTCTAACATATTAGCAGTGCATAAACTAATTTGTTTCAAGATTTGTGACTTTGGAAACATCAATTTGACTTAAAGTTTTATTACATGGCCACAGAGTATTGGCCAGACATAGCACCAGACGACAATCACATGTGGTTTGAGGCTACATCTAAGGAGAAATAGAGGGGAAAAAGAACATCAAGCGTGTTTCTCAGGCAAAGACAATATGAATAATGAAATCACTTCATATCTACATTAGTCAAGCGTCAAGAAGTAATGGTGGACTATATGTGTATGTCTATATATGTATATAAGCATACATATATATATATATATATATATATATTAATGAATGTTTTTGGAAAATTAAGGGAATTAACTAAAAAAGTGCAACAGAGATGGGAAAAGGTATAAGAAAGGAGCCCATATAACTAAGTATGTCAACATAGCAGTTTTTAATGGAAAATGTTAGTATCGATATGAATATAAAGTCAATGTAAATAGTCAAATGGCTGTCAATCTTAACAGACATACATGCAATCAGTCTAAATGAAAATTGAGCAGATAATTATTTCAAAGTAGAAGTTATATCAAAAGAATAAAGTTCTTGTAGCTACAGTCCTATAACACCTGTTTTAGATTGCGCGTGGTTATTGTGGCTGACAAGCTGGGCAGTCTATCATCTCTCCTCCTTAAAGTGGAGCTTGGATGCTGTGCTGATATACATAAAAAGCCGGAAAGAGTGTTCTAAAATCCTCTCCAGTATGCAAGAGGAGGAAAAGTTGAAGTGTCCAACTATACTGACACCAGCGGGCTGATGTGCTCGTTAAAAATCAGGAGAGCACATCAGCGGAGCAGGTCACCCTGTTTCTCACATCACAGCCCCATCAGAAATTCTTTCAAGTGTCCTTCTGCGTCGCCAAAGATGACAACGGCAAATCGATAAGCGCTTGAAATGAAAAGAAGCCGCCGGTTTGCCCTCGAGGCGAAAGATTTCATACCCGCCAGCCTTCTCTGAACTTCAGGCATTCCTCTGCACCTTTCTGCGTGAGAAAGAGGAGGCTCTTGACTGTGTTTTTTTTTTCTTTGTATAAGAAGGTAAGAGGAGTATGTAGCCGTACCATCATGCCTCTTCAGACGCTGCACACCCTTTTTTTTCTCCTCGTGCAGGCGGGGCGTGATGTGAAGATCTACATGATGCAGGGCTAATGTTTTCTGCAAGCGTTCGGGGGTTGTTTACTTTCATTTTGTGTGGTGTGCACGCGTTTTGTTTTGATTTAGTTTGTTTTGGGGGTTTTTTTTTGGGGGGGGGGTGTCTTTTTCATGTTGTCATTTCATAACAACTAATATTAAAGGTTACATTTTGAAGCAGGGAGCTGTTTAGGCAAAGGTGCTTATTTGATATATTTCTCTCATATCACATCACACTCGATCTGCAGGTGTGTTAAGATGAGACTAAATAGAATAACAATGATTTTCATGGGTCTACAAAAACTTAAGGGTTTTTCTTCCGTACTGAAATCTATCAGAATCCCTCCACTCGTTTTAGGCCCAACCTAAACAGCAAATAATAAATTGCCACATTGCCACCTTTGTATGGCTCTATAACGTTGTGTTTATTTATGAGCGCTCATGTGCGTTCTTCCAAATTTTGGTCGGGGGTGGAGGGACAAATGATGCGCACCCGCTTTGCTTCAGTGTCCTCCTTTGCCAGGAAATTCCCGTGTGGATGTGTGCATTAATTACTGGTTTAATGGGAGTATGACTAAAAATGTAAAAGACGGATTAGGCGCGGGGAAAGGCAGGCCTACGTCCGGTCTGCTCACCTCACTTAAAATGCGAATGGAAAATCAGTCTGTAGCTAACGAAACGGATCTATAAAGAACATTTGCATCCGAGCCAGCTGTTCACTTCATCTGCACATAAATCCGCAACACGATAGCGCTCTGTCTGGCCCTGGAGGAGCCCAATGCATCACTCTTAATACTTTTTTTTAAACTATTTCTGTTCAAAATCATGCAGATTTTATCTGCGTCAAAATAGAAATATCTCTCTCATTCGAGTGTTAATTCAATCAATGTTACTGATTGAACAAGAGTCAGTTTCTGTGTTGAAATATAATTCATCTCAATTAACTGTTCGTGGATGAAACTTTGGTTGTTCAACAGTCGCCGAATAGATATTAAGCGTTAAATTGTTGTAAATAGCAGGTTTGTTACAGGCAAATGGAGCCGGTGTGTGTTTTGCATGCGTGCACTGTTACAATAGAACTCACAGGGGAGGGCCGAGAGGAGCATCAGTCCTTTTTTCGCACCCGACACTCGCTTTCTAAAGTTGCCTCTGAATTTTTGTTTGATTGTTGCTGAAAGTTGAGAGGCTCTGAGTTGCCCTCCGCTAGACTACACAGACGCGTACACAAACATACACACCCCTTTATAAGCGCGCACACACTCAGACGCGCAGGGTCCCTCTCTGAGCTCAAAAGCTGGAAAAATTGCGCCACTCTTGGAGCGTCTTTCAAGGGAGGAAAAAGTTGAGGGAAGACAGAAGAGGACGAACTAACAGGAGACTCGGACGAAAGCGCCTCCTTCGCTATTTCTCCTCACACTGTAAATAGATGGTTATTTATGCGCATAAATGAAACAAACCTAAAGGTAGGGCTGCGTGTCTCTTTGGATACATTGCGTCGGAGCACATCCATGCAACGCTCACATTTACGGACAGAAACTTAGACTTGACTCCTGCCGGACCTCGAGGTTTCCTTTCGCTATAAACACCACCACTGGCTTCTTCGTGAGTTTGGACGGTGGGATTTATCTCTTCAGTTTTGCAATAAAAAGCCGACGGCTGGGAAAATTTATCCCCACCGGTCTCCACAAGTGGTAAGTACAGTGGAAGAGTACAGACACTTTAAAAAAACTGAGATGTGAGTTAATGCAAGTGAAGGAATTTGTTCCACTTCGTGTTTTTGCCTGCGCTCAGTGCGTTTCTGATGTGATTTTCAAAGCCGTGGCTGGAACATAAAGGAGCATGAAGTGATGTGAGGACAAGGTTCACCTCACGGGTCGGCACACGACAATGATGTGTTGTTAGCAGTGATGGAGTGTGGGCAAATTAAAAGGAAAGGGATAAAAACCGGCAGCATTGCTCTGCTGTCTT
Source organism: Leuresthes tenuis (assembly GCF_036924035.1). Taxonomy (NCBI): domain Eukaryota; kingdom Metazoa; phylum Chordata; class Actinopteri; order Atheriniformes; family Atherinopsidae; genus Leuresthes; species Leuresthes tenuis. The sequence continues at coordinate 7,670,983 of NW_027325365.1, read as the reverse complement.
TGACAACTGCTGAAAAATATCAAATATCCTTTTAAACGAGATAACATGCGCATTTCAATTCTGTTCTGACCTTAAAACGCGTGAAAAGCCGTTAAATTCTAATAAACTAACCAGAATAAAACGACAAGGGAATTGTCTTTAAATAATCAAGATCCAAATGTTAACAGGGAGTGCGTAAAATGAGTCCAGGTGCGTTAGACTCCCTTGCGTAGCCTACTCTTCTTTGTAAATGTTAAAAGAAAAGAGGCGACGTTCACGGTCTCACGCCTTTAATTATTACAGAAGCATATGGTGGAGGTTAGTCGAATCATCTCCCGGTAAAGGCTGCAGTCTCATGCTCTGCTGTGTTAATTTCAGAAGTAAAGCCAGTGTGAGGCATTGCCAACTTTCTGTCTGCACTGGGCCTGATGCCACGGGAGTCACTGACTCATATCAACTGTTGGTGCTGAGAGCGAAGAGTCCATGAAGTGAGAATGAATGGATGAAGGAGATTGATAAAAGTAATGGAGATGCTTATGCAGCTAACGTTAAAACGCTCCAGGGGCAATTTATCTAAAAATAGAGATAAAGAAGCTGTGTGTTGTCTGGGTATTTATTGTTCTTATTCTTCTTGTAATTGTCTAATCATTTTTGTTTTGACATTTCCTTCCATATTCGTCATCAAATTATTGTATCAATTTCCTTATATTGTACCAAGTACATCCTACATTATTTGCTCATATTGATTGGGTAAAATTTCTCATTTTATTTGTTTTTTCTTTCCCTTTAACCAATGGGAAATTCGTTTTTTTCAAGAAGTAAAAAGAGAGAACAAATGATTTTTTAAACATAATTTATTGCCCACAGCCAATAGATTTTGCGCACGTTTTTATAAAACAAATATTTTAAAGGATGAATGAATAAAAGGCGTTTGTCTTCAGAGGCCATGGAGCAGCCACATTTGAAATATTGGAGGCACCTCTCATTAAATCTCTCTGATTAGATAACACGGAGCCGCATGCAATAACTTTCCACCTTACAGCATGGCCCCCACTATTTCATTTTGCAGCGGAGATATAGAGAAGGGAGGAGAGCAGAGGCTGCGCAGGTACACACCTTGTAAAACTTAACCTCCAATATCTGCATCTTTGGAATGAAAGGGGAAAAACCCACACAGATCATGTAGAGCAGGCGAAGAGAGGAACTGGGGAAAATGGTTAACAGCATGACTGCATGCAAATTTCCCCCTGACTTGAATTATCATAAGCAAACAGTGTGAGCCTGGACTAATAAAAACCCATCTGTGTAACTTCATATCGAGGTAGTATGAGGGCTGCGATAATGAATTTTGTAATATCCCACCGACAGACATCTCAATCAGACTCTAATCCCGTGATTTTACCACGGAATCACTCCACTTCCAACTGCTGCAGACTGTCTCACAACATGAAATCCGACTCATGCAAAACATGACAGGTTTTACAGACTGCACAAAAATAAACCACCAAAAATATAACAATGCAAAGCGCAATGAGACGGTTTTAAACCATCATTCGGCTCCTATCAAGTGAGGATATCGTTCAAATGAAATTCTCCGTATCACTTTAAAGTGGATTGATACAGGCATGTTTCCTGACACGCGTGGGATTACTTTTGAAAAAGTCTTTCACTCAGGCAGTAAAGGATGTCTTTCAGAAATTACGCCTTGAAACCTGGAAGCGACTGATCAAGATGTACATTTTGCAACTAGTGTCACCGCTGCAGCCGTACTTTATTCCAGTATTTCTAAAGATAAAATAACGCCAACAATAAGACGGCTCATAAACGCGTTCAACACTTCACTTTACTTTCAAACAGTTCTTCGGCTTTTCTTTGAGCGCATCGCAGTTATTTTTTGGTTTTCTGTTAACTCTAAAATGATCGATGTAAAGGTATGACAACCATGCAGGAGGTTATTTACCCGTATTAAAAGCTAATTATGACTCTTTTGTCTGTTTTTCTTGCAGAAGAAGTCTCCACAAATTGCCATAATGGAGTCCCACTGTCGCAAACTGGCCACCACCTGCGCGCAAATAGGTAGGTATCAGCGTCCGCACAAAGAACAGCATGATGCATTTATTCCACTACAAGTAAAAAAGGGAACTGAACTGATATTTTTTTGGAAACAATATCTAAAAAGCAATTTCTTGCCATTGCATTTCTTTAAAGAAATAATTACACACATATACATACATAGCCCTAAACATGATGGTCCTCTTAATAATGCAGACAGTAAATACTGATTTCCCTGCCTGTTGCTCTCCAAATATTCTATTAAATTGATTAAGTGGCTACAGTGAATGCTTAACACCTAGATTATTCTATTTTTAATTTTTGTTTTTAACATCTTTAAACCTCTGATGTCCAATAAAAAAAAAAGGGGGGGGGGGCAGACAAGCTCGCGACCTCTGCCAAGACCGCATTTCAACCCTTAATGGGCTTATGAAATCATTAAAGCGCTATTACACAGACTGGAGGTGCTCTTATGTGACAGCAGTAAAATCTAGTGTCGTTTAAAAATAATTCAGCAGTTCTGTCTCCACGCTGCTGTTTTGCGGATTTTGCTGTGTTTTCATATTTATGTTAAAAAAAAGTACTATATTTTGACCTCTCTGATGGGTCAGTTGAGAAAGTGCCGTAGAAAATAAGTTGTTCACTGTCTTAGAGCGACACCCAGTGGTTAGAAATGTGGATCGGCTCAGCTTCGGTGGTGAAAGACGAGCAGGCGTACATTGGTCACCATCCAAGCCGCTCTGCACGGCGAAGATGATTAATGCAACCGAAACGCTGCTATTTAGGAGCGCTTTCACATTATTCTAATACTTAAGTTTTACTTTTACTGGGATTTGTCCCAGCAATGCCGTCGTTTTACCAGTACTCATCAAAATCAGCTCAGATTATGTTTCAGCATCCTTTGAAAACCAACAATGATGTAACTCAGACCCGAAATCCTGAAAAACAAGACCTGGAATAAATCCATTACTCTCTAATGTGGTGGGAAATTACATCAGATCTTGTTAAGGTAATAAATTAATAACCGATAACTCTCATTCTGTTTCATTAAGTCGACGCTGATGGGGTGGTGTGACAGAGGAACAGCTTCAGTCATGGCTACATTGCTATTGCTAAATGACCATTGATTAAGAATAATAAGATAACGCTCATCAAAACTGAGCAGGAGCTGCAAACCCACCAGCCTCAACTGCGCTGCTGTAATATATGCAGTGCTTGGTGGAATTGACTCCGGGGAAAACTAAATGTATAATGAAAGCCCATTCGTGAGGAGGAATATACTAATGGAGGAATCTGATGTCTTCCTAATCCTATGTAAAAAGCCTTGTCGTCTCCCCCTATATTGACTGAATTGCTAATTAATGGCTCTCTGTGGTGAAGGCCTATTGCACGCAGTAATCCGCAGAAGAGAGATAAAGCATGCAGAAGGTAGAAATGAAGAGGAAACTGATAATCCACTTCAAGTTTAGTATTACAATACTCCTGGAAGGGAAAAAAGGACAACACATTGCTACATGTTTGACTATAAAGATAATAATAATAATTAGTGGTAGTAGTTTACATTCAAAAGGACCGTAATAATACAGTATTTCACCTGTTCTTCACTGTCACCCAGTTGATGTCTGATCATTTATTCCTACTTACAACCATAATAACAAATTAAGCTAAATAAATCCACTACTATTGATTCATCATGTAATTGCCCTGCATGAGAGGCGGCTGGTGTGTGTGTGTTTGTGTGTTGCGTAAACTCCATGGTCTGCTGGTATTTATATATGTGGGGCTTTCACGGGATTAGCCCAGTAACTTCTTAACTGCGCCAAGTCCAAATACGCAGGCTGAATGGACGCCGAACTGGCCACGTGGAGGCTGGAGCCTCGCTTTTGATGGAGATGAATAATAATTCAAATAAATATTTTCCCCCACATTGTTATAATCGCACTGACTGGCTTGGGTGTCTTTAAGTTCGGTTCGTCACTTCTCTCATCTGTTAACAGGTAGAAATGACCCCAAAAGTTGCGATGCTCTCAAACATGAAGCTTCCACTTTAAACATTGAGGTCGTAATTATTTTATTAGATCTATTTAATTTAATTATTTAATTATTTTTTGATAATGCATTTGAGGAATTTGGGAATTGCGTTATTATTTTCAAGGATGGTAAATTAGTTGAACATCACCGAACTTTTCATTCAAACATTCATGGGCACATTTAATTTTTGTCAGATTTTTTTAAGAAAAAAAGAAACTACAGCAGCAAAATGAGGAGAGATCCGGTTAACCGCAAATCCTGAACTGTTGGCCTGTGTGGCACTGGTGAGGTTGAGTTGATGTATATGTGAGCTTTAACACTGCGGAGGTCAAGAAGATCGCTTTATTTGACAACTAGCATGACTGACGCTCAGCCTGAATACAGGGAAGCAGCGTGGATAGTTTGCATTTTAAGACAGTTTGGTCACGTTTCTGGACTGTGATATTGCATCTGTTTTTACTTTTTAAACTAATTAGACTCGTGTTACATGAATCACGCCTATCTGAACTTCACAAACAGCATTGATCTTTTTATTGATTTATAAATGAATACATTTTTACCTAGTTTTCATATCAGACAGTTAACGTAGGTTGGCAAGTGGCGCACATGCGGTTTTGGAGCAATCTGGCGCTGGCACAGCCCTTTTTTAAAGTTAACATTCGTTTGTCCTTTCTTTGTGGTGTGTAAGGTGTTTGTCTTTGATATTCACTGTCCATCCACTTTCTTTGCTCTTTCATTACAATCCGCTCCGTGGCTGGCTTTACCCACTGAGCCTCAGAGTAAACTGCAGTGACACAGCCTGCGAGCACGCAGCTCAGCTCGGGTATCAATAGCACTACATCGCTTTACTGGGCCACTGGACCCGTCTCATAAAATGAGGCCAAACTGTGTTATTTTCATTTTTATTTGGTCTTGGGCTGCTGCGCAACACCACGGGTACACCGCGCGTCCCATCTCTCTTTACATGCTTTTTATTTGGAGGGGAAAAATAAGCGCCAGCCCCGGCATAAATACACTGGCAGGCATATCTTGTTTCTTCAAGCTCCGGTTGGTTGGGCACACCGTCACATCCACATGGATGTGCCTGTCAGAGATAATATGGGCGGGCGCAAAATGGTGACGTGGAGGTCTGGAGAGAGGTGCAGTTGGATAGACAGTGAGCAGGCAACAGCTGAAATGAGCAGTGAGCGGTGTAGTGTGTGTAAGCCTCTGGATCTAATATCACCTACCTGTCCTTGTCACTCTGATAGTCAGCCAAGGTGGCCGCTGTTTTCCACCGGTACGATGGCAAAACTCAATGGCCTATTTTAAAGCGTTTTCCAGTTTAAAGAGAAAGAGGGTTTCATCTCAACTGAGAGGATCTGCGCTGCTGTGCTTTTTTTTTTTTTGGAGAGCTGAACACATTCCGCAGTCGGACTTTCCGTTTTTCCTTCCTGTCCTAAAGCTTGTGCGATCTTTTACCCATGAACTCTATGAGGGATCCATTAAACGTAGATCACCATCACCTAACAGGGAATAAACTTACCGCCACAAACCACACGGCTTTGGCGATGGCTTCCAGTTTACAGCCGCTGCAGCGGTCTGTGGACTCAAAGCACCGGTTAGAGGTGCACACTGTGTCGGATACATCAAGCCCAGAGTCTGTCGGTAAGAACCGGGGCACAGATGCTCCCTGCAAGGCACCGCATATATGTAACTGTGACATAAAAAAATATATGTTTCTCAGCTAACGGAAAGATAGCTTTACCTGCATGCAAATCGGCGACTGAAGGCTGTCATTTTACCAGCAGATGATTTGTCTGGCCTGTGTAGTGTTGCAGTGAAAAGTTTCTGTGTTATTCAAATGAAATACTGTTTGTCTTATGCCAGCTAGTAAGTCATTACTAGTAATAAGTCAGACTTTTTCCTAAATTGTATCATGATGACATTAAAAAGGGAACTAAATGTCGTACAATCAAGTAAGACACAAAACCCAAAACATATAAATAACTTGGTTTATTTTATCAGTCATTTCCCACAAGCGTCACGGAACGGATCCGCATTTTATTCTGTTTCTTTTGTTTAGGTCTGCCAGATCGTGATTTAAGCATCTCGTTTTATTTTTCCCTCGCAGAAAAAGAAAAAAATCAAAATAAAACCGACGACTCCTCAGATGACCCTTCCAAAAAGAAGAGGCAGCGGCGGCAGAGGACTCATTTCACCAGCCAGCAGCTGCAGGAACTGGAGGCTACTTTCCAGCGGAATCGCTATCCGGACATGAGCACAAGGGAGGAGATAGCCGTGTGGACCAATCTCACAGAGGCCAGAGTCAGGGTGAGTGCTCTCCTGGGTGTAAACAAAAACGTGTGCGTGTGTGTGTGTGTGTGAAGTGTGTATAATTTCGGATAATTTGCACCAATGGCCCGATTATCCTGTACAATATGTGCTACTTGAACAGAATTACGCACGGACGGGAAACTTCGCTCATGTCTGAAATGCAACAAATTAATGCGAGACAGACAAATAATCAGGGCCCTGTTTAAATATACTGATAGTGAAAACAAAAATGTATATTTTATATTTAATTAGATTGAAGGCCTTAATGTTTATCTATCATGATTAATATAATTACAATTCCGAGCACAAGCTGTAAAATAATTTTAGATCAAAGTGCACGTTTTAGGCTAAAACGTTCCCCATCTTTCATGGAAAAAATAAGAGGAACAATATTACTTCACATTAGTCTATTAAGTGTAACTAAAGACTAATAACACTGTTAATAGTTAATTGACATTAGTCGGAGACAGATACCGGTCGTGTTCTTCTGTTCAAAGCTTGTATTTTGCGATTGTCGCCCTGGCGTTGTGTGATTAAGGTCAGTGTGTTTGTGGCAGCATGCAGAGGAATACACATCCTCTCCACATTAAGATGCTCCACTGAGACCACAGTGTGTATTCTGCTAAGATAAAGACGGAATTAAAGAGGGATTGTCTCCACAGCAAAGGGAAGGTTAATACTTTTTCATTTTGGGTTTTGACGAAATGGTTATTACTAGCTGCTTTTTAATTTAATTTCGAAGCAAACTGATTTGATACTTGAACGTATCACCTAATTCTCTCTTTTTTGTCGACTGCAAGAAACAGAAAGAAAAAATCTTATCTCTAATTTCTCGTTTTCCTTTGCCCCAGGTTTGGTTCAAGAACCGGCGAGCCAAGTGGAGGAAACGGGAAAGAAACCAGCAAGCCGAGCTTTGCAAGAACGGGTTCGGCCCGCAGTTTAATGGACTCATGCAGCCCTACGACGACATGTACCCCAGCTACACGTACAACAACTGGGCCGCCAAAGGCCTCACGTCCGCCTCTTTATCCACCAAAAGCTTCCCCTTCTTCAACTCAATGAATGTCAACCCTTTATCCTCGCAGACGATGTTCTCACCGCCCAACTCCATATCCTCCATGACTTCCAGCATGGTGCCATCGGCGGTCACCGGCGTGCCGGGATCCAGCCTCAATAGCCTCAATAACTTGAACAACCTCAGTAACCCGTCTCTCAACTCTGGGGTGCCCACGCCGGCGTGTCCCTACGCGCCTCCGACCCCTCCTTATGTGTATAGGGACACTTGTAACTCCAGCCTGGCCAGCCTGAGACTGAAAGCCAAGCAGCACTCGAGTTTTGGATACGCCAGTGTGCAGAATCCGGCCACCAATCTGAGCGCTTGCCAATACGCCGTGGACAGACCAGTCTAATACCTACCCGCACTGCAAAAAATAACCATCTTAGCAAGGTGTTAGAGGCTAGAAGTAACTTTAAATGATGTTTTTTTGTTTTGTTTGTTCGCTTTAAAGGGAATCAGGAAACCCAGCAGTGAGATCATTTGATCGTTTTCACTTGATTTATACATTTTTTGGTCATCTGGCATTTTCGTGATACAGTTGGTATTGCATTATTCTGACGTTATGCCACTTACCATAAATAAATCCAAATCGTTTAAAGGATGATGTCAGATTATCCCATCGCATCCAGTTGGTACGTTGATATTCATTCATATTTTTTAGAGGGGAAGTCTGATTTTGAGGGTGATTCTGAAACCAAATGGCTTGTTATGGTGGTAATTTTTTGCAGTGTGTGGGTAATCACAAACAGCCGTCCACAGGAACAAGAGACTACTACAACTACTTTTGTCATTTCTAAAAATAAAAAAAGGGCACTAGAAGACTGAACCACTGAAACAAGCTCAACTCCATATCGGAGTCAAACTGAAACGGGAGTTTTTAGGTTAATTCCGCTTTGATGAGCCCAGGTCTGCTTCACACTGCGCCTCGGTAAAACGGTCTGTTCCACTTTTCATATCTTCATGAGGGTTTTCTGATGGACTCTGGACGTTAACTGTTGACTGAAAAGGTTGTACATATATTTGAATTATCATCTCTTGTTTGTCGAGGCGAATGCGCTATAACCCTCCAGTCCTCTCCGGGTTCAATTTATCAACGCATGTGGAGAGAAAAAAAAAGAAAAGAAACCCCTAAGAAGGAATCATGTTTTGCTTGCAAACAAAAAGGGAATGTACATACTAAAACGCACCAGTTGTGTGTTTCTAACATATTATAAATTTATTATTAATGTCTGTGTGAATATCGATTTAGAATAGCCGTTCTGGATTTAAAAGAAAAAAAGAAGCATCCAAAAATGTTCCTGCGACAAATGATTTGGTTTTTGCTCTGTGTATAATATTTGGTACGGAATTATGTTTTTTTTTCCAACATCCAAAAAAACTATTGTGTTTTATTTAATGGAAGTAAATATATTGTTCAAAAACATACTGCTGGGAGATTTTTTTTATTGAATCTTTGTGCAAGAGGTCTGTTAGTGGAGTGCAAAGCAATGACAGTGTGTCTATACCCTTTCGATTATGTGAGGTGCTTGTGCGGCTAATCTATAGAGGAAAACAATGGGCGGCTCCAATACACATAGCACCGAGATGCTCCGTCAGATTAACTGCTGAATACATGTCTGCCTGCTCAGACAACGGCCCCGGCTGGTCAGTGGTGCTTGAAATAACACGAGAATCAACAAAAAGGAGTTGGACCACGCAACTAAGACAACACCCTGTTAGAGTTTCTTCTCTCTCTCTCTCTCTCCCTGGGTTTGATCTCAGAGGAGCTTTCTCAAGTTGATTATTAGAATCCCTGCAATACACAACCTTAAACATTTTATTTTCATTCACTTTAAATTTGTTTAACTTGAAATGCTGCCATGCAGCAAATCCGCGCTCCTTTGTTCGGCGTCGTGTGTACACGTCCTAAAGATAGTCTTGCTTCTTTTATCACCAAGAAATCTAAATATTTTCTTTTTCTTTTTAATCCTGCAACCTACCTACCATCTGTTTGTCTTTCTATTGTTTTCTTTTGTGGCGTTGTGCTTTTTCAAGCTGTGCCTTAAAGCGCGCGAACGCGACAAAGCAAAACAAACTATGATTCGCGAGCATAAGCAAACAAGCAGAGAGTTATACGGAGGAATGATGGCCGAGGCTGAGTGGAGGAGGCTGGGGGAAGAGAGCAGCTTCACGGCTGCAGACGGAGCGGAGACGCCGGGGAGGACATACCGCGACACTTCCCGCAGGAGGAGGCTGAGAAATAATCAGCCCGGGTGTAGCCCGGGTGTAGCCCGAGCTCGGTGCAATGTGTATCTTCAGAATTTCACATATAAGATGCTCATGCTTTGAAATAGTTATGGGACGTGTAACGATGAGTCTGTAATCAAAATCTCCAGAATATGCAATCTGAAGATTAATTTTTATTTAGGATCTGATGTCACTTGAAGAGACTTTAGGGCCTCTCTCTAGGGTAACATTATGAGGAGAAATAAATCGCAATTAGTCCCAAGTGTCCTTTTTACGAAACTGCCAAATAACAAACAAAGGAGCAGCATTCTTCTACTTTCACATGCTGAGCCTACAGTGCGCATCCAGCGGCCTCAGCTCGCCACCGGTTTGTAGTTAGGATTTCTGCCAAGAAGCTGCACAAGTGTCACCTTTTGATGGAGTTGGTAACGCAGAGCAATAATCAGCTGGCAGGGGATAAGTCTGAACGAATACACAAGTCTGCAGTCTCAATACACATTCACAGAATCAACATGTGATCAGTGGGTGACCCAAAGAGAAGAGGCTTCAGAGGGAAATTGTTCATTTGGCTGAGATGGTGCTCAGGACTGCAGCCTTTTTTGCCTCCCTTCTTTCAAGCAAATGTGCAAGGTAAGAACCTATTTCTATTTAGTAAATACAACTATAAATGTGCCTTTAAATTGCAATAGGTGCACAAGATAATTATACTTATATTTGGATTTATTTTTGTTAATAATAATAATAATTTTGTTTGCACCTTGGCTGCTATAATTCTGCTCACGTTTAATATAAAAAAAAAGATGCATTTCGTCCAGAGAAGCTAAAAATACAACAACGATAAACATATTATTCATTAGCATGTAGGTGACGCTCCAACAAAGATGCAATGTGCAATCCCAGTTTAAAGCAAATTCCCACCTCCCCAGCCTCATTTTTGCACATAAAACACACTAGTACATCTTGATGTGAGATTTGTTCCGCCTACTGATTAAAAGAGAAAAAACAAGTGATGCACGGTGAGTGGAAAGCACCTCCACTCTGCCGGGAATTCAAATAAAAAAGCCAGCAAGTGCAAATATCCAAACATGTATCGTTACACCTCCAGTCTAAATAATTAACAGCCTCTCAATATTCATGCAGCGGCGGGCTGTGAAGAGACACGACGTGGTTTAATAATGATGCAGCAGGAATAATGTTTTCTAATTATACTCCTTACAGAAGCCGCTTGGCGTGGTTTTTCAACTGGGAATATCTCTGGGTTAATCTAATTTTAGGAAACTGGTTTGGGGGTAATTTCATACCCAGTTGTTGCTGGAAATTAACATATTCTTTAAATGCACCTAAATCCTATGGTTTTTCATATTCTTCATCCATTGGTATTTTAAAAACAATTATGCTAAACAAGCATTTCTTTCTCTACTGACAACCTTTTTCGCTCCCTTAAAGGCTCTTTGAATATTTTCCGTCACGCTGGGTTGATGTAATAAGCAGGAAATGTGGGAGTTGTGGGATATGGGTTAAGATAATGAGCACAGATTCCGGATGTATCAGAGCAGCAGGGTGACTCTGATCAATAGTTTATTTTTTAAAAAGAGGGCGATGAAGCAACAGAATCAAATTAAACCACAGCAGCTCTCCAAATAGGCAGCAACATGCCGCTAATTGTTAAAGCCAAATTTGTCTGTGGGTGAGATAAGATAGATGTTTCACAGGAGAAACACACACACACACACATACATTTGTACCCATATATATGTGTGTGTGTGTAAAAATAGATTTATATATATGTATGTACTATATGTTCACATGCATGTATGTAGTTTTCAGTAAGACAAATATGGCTGCACACAGGAAAAAGATTGTGCCAACACAGAATTAGTTTCATCACTTTGCCCTTAAGTCCAACAGCAGAGAGGGCTGGTGTGTCTGGGGGAGGTGGCTGGTTGAGTGTTTGGCTCTGAACCAATGGTGAACCAGTGGCTTCAGCTAAAGGTCACATGGTGCGACCTCACACATTCTCACCCTCACCTAAGGCCTGAGGAGAAGCTCAAGACAAGATTCATTGCCATCCATCTTGGGTGAACTCTAAAAAATAACAAAGTTTGCATCTAATAAAGGGAACTCATGCAAAAACTAAGTAAATGAAATTGTACAATGTACTTTTTACTTTTTTCTCTGAGGATTTCATATAAAAAAATCATTTGATTTACTTCTGCCTGCGTGAGAGTAAGTGCATAAGGGAGTTCAACCCTGCTCGCTGCTGGTGTCCACTGCATATTTGTTGAGTATACATGTTCCATTTGTGTGAGTATGAATTTATGTATCATCAGCCCCTCTCAGGGCTTGGTGCAGTCTGAGGGCAGGCGGCAGGCCAGAGCGTGTGAAAGCAGATAACCAGGGCGAATTTCATGACGCACACACTTCCTGCTCTCTGAAGTTCTATTAAAGAAGGATGAAAACAAAACACACACTTCTGAGATGTTTTCTCTCCAAATCAATTCCTACACATTGAACATGCTGGAAAGATCAGTTGTGCAGCTCTCATGGAGCTCGAAGGGGGGAAAAAATAATCCATCAGAGGAGAATTATAAATTTACTTGGTACGGGAAACACACACCGTTTTAAAAAAATCTTTAAGAGTGCACTTAATCTTTCCTTTTTTGCCATATACAGAGTGAGCAGCAGTGTTTTAAGAGTCCAGGAGCTTGACTGGCATAATTAGATTGAAACACAGAAGCCCATCATCATCTATCATAGGAATCACTGAAGCATTTTGCCTTCTCATATAAAAAAATGTTACTCTTTAGTAATTGTGTGAGGAGTGCTCAGATGTGTTTGTGCGTGTCTAATGCAGACAAAGAGCATGCCCGCTCAACTTCCCTCGGATACAAATGCATTAGCATTAGGGCTAACAATAGGTGATCTGCTAAGTTGCACAAAACACCAGTCAGTCTGTGTTCTGTTACGCGATTGCAATATGAACAACAACCCAACTATGTCTCACATATCCAGCAGAGATAACTGCATTTTTGATAAAACCAAAACAGCCATTTGATGTGTAGAAACCCTAATTCAGAAAGAGGTGGCCTGCAGGCGCAAAACTGTTCAAAAGTCTTTGTCATGCCTCTTCATGTTAACCTGATGAATCCAAAGCTGCTAACCTTTTAGCTTTATCTGAGGCATCGTGTTCAGACACCTTCAGTTTACACAGTCTGCCTCAGATGGCATCCCTCACCACTGTTTTCTTTAGGCCTGTCATCTACTGTAACGTCTTAATTGACGTTTACCTCAGTTTGCTGCTGTCAGCCACCCAAAGTCTGTGTCTGAAGAGCAGCTTGACTGAATAGTTTCCCAGGCTCCAGCCAGATAGAAAATTACACCTGAGCACCTTTGTTTGTTTTAGTTTTTTTCTTCATTTCATGACATCTTAACTTCACACGCAGGGCAAATTAAAAACTGTTGTGGAAAAGAACAATGTCAGCCCTCACTCTCACATTGGTTTCAATAAGTTTTGTGGCCTGAATAAAATCATGCAAAACAATACAAATGATGTGGAAACCTACAGTATGTGCAAAACAGTTTGATGTGTACGATTTTTATAAGGGTAAGAGTTAGAGGGTACAAAAAACAGAATACTTGCAGTGTAAATGTCAGACTCTAGGTTGATTCCAGCTCTACAAACATGGTGTACCAGAAAATTCACAATATTACCAAGAATTCAAATAAGAAAAAAATGTGTATAAACATCAAAGCAAGAGGTCAAACATCAGTGTTACATAAATGAAAACTCCATCATGAGGGAAAAACTGATAAATGATATTGGCATTGTTGATATGACAGTATAGCTGCATCTTGTCTTCACTGAAAGTTTAGTACACCTCCAGCGTCAGCATCTTGTTGAACCACCTTTCTGAATGATGTTATTTGTCTCTCATTTCTTTGAAGAGGAAGTTTGGTCCACTCTTCTCTGATAATGTTGCTTCAGTTCATTGAGATCTGCAGACACTTGTTTGTACACAGCTCTCTATGTCATGATAATTGGATTTTGTGTATTGATTTTCTATGTTCTAGTTTTAGTTAGATCACCTTGGCGCTTTGTCTGAGTTATTTCCTGTTTTATTTTGGTAATCCTGGTCTCTGTTCATTTATGTTGGTTTTCTGGTTCCTGCATCACACCTGATTTTATTGGCTCATTGCCTCACCTGCCATTCATTTCGTAATCACTCCTCAGTATATATTCTTCTGGGTTTCATTTCTTCTTCGACAGACCATTGCATGTTTGTTTTGTTGTGTGTATTCTGTTGCTCATTCCCACTTTTGTTCTGTTAGGGTTCAGTTTGTAGTTTCTGTTCCTGCTTTGGCAGCATTTTTGTTTATTTAATTAAAGCTCAAGTTTTCAACACCGTCAGTCCTCACCTTCCTTCCTGGCAACCAGGATTTGGGTCCTCAATTTCCTTCTTCTTCTCTTTGCCATCTGTGGCACCATGGAGGTCCCACCACAGCATTTTCAACGCTGTGATTCTTTAATTTTTCCATTGTCCAGTTGATGACCCAGTTTCAGTTTTAGATGTCAGGCAGATGGCTTCACATTTGACTACAGAATACTTTGGTATGCAGAAGAGTTCAAATCAATGACTACAAGGTGTCCAGGTCCCGTGGCTTCTAAGAAAATCCACGCTTTATCATTTTCAAACAATATTTGCTTTAAATTAAGAGCTTCTCTGTTTTTTATATTCAACCTTTTTGATTTGACAGGCTGATTGTGGTTAGTAACCAGTAACAGCAGTCAAATTTATCAACACACTTGAGTGCAAAACCACTTGGTTTTGTAAGCAGTTTAGTTATTCAGCCTAACATTTTAAGTCCAAATATGTTAAAATAAAGTTTAAAATTATTTTTGAGGGATTTCTAGGATGCACCTGTAACCAGATTATGCAATCCTGATTCCCTGATTTAACAAATCAGATGTTTTACCAATGTTTTAAATTGAATATGTAATGGGAAACGCTTGTTAGGGACTATAATAGAGCTCCAACTTGAGAAACTTGAGAAACACGTGAACTGTCTCAAGTCGCAATTCAGCACACATGTAACAGCGGCACCTCCACAGTGGATTCTCTACTATAGTTTCATCCATGCTTAAGTTTTTTTTTAATCACAGAAGCTAGAATAGAACAAAATATGTTATCAACAACTAGTCTGTATACAACCAGAATGTTGATTTGAGACTTCACCACCTTAATCTTTGCTGATAAATCTGTCTTCACGTACGACCAGTTAACCAGACTTTTATGGTCTTTCAGGCTTTGCTTCATTAATTTTCACTGCATGTGATAAATATAAACATCAGGAAACCCAATTTCTGGCCAGATGTTAATGTCCACGGTCCACAGATTATTTGGTAGATCTTAGTCGAGATCCTGACCTTTAATTTAGGATGATATTCATTTGTTACACTGTTCCCAATAACACAAGTAAAGTCGGCTGCCATGTTTAATGTTTTGCAACTTAAGCACGAACAATTGAAGAACATCACAAAGGCAAACACCTTTTATATATAGTGCAGATATGAGCATTCACGTTTGTGGCAGCCCAGCCACAAAGGTACAAAAGCAACAACAGTGCTGCTGAACGTGTCTTGAATTTCAGGTGGATATTGCAATACTGCAAGCTTTTAAAAACTACAAAACCTGAATAGTTTATAGAATTTACACAAACTGGTATGTTCAAACTTTCTTCACACCTTGAGATCTGCTAAGTTTGTTAATGATCCTGCTTTAGCTTTGCAATGATTATCCCAGGGGTTTCATTGAGAACTCAAACAGATTTTCAAGATTTGCTTCTTCCCCTAAACTCATTTCTAAGCTACAGCTTTTTTTTCATTGTCCAATTACTGTTAAATTTTTTATTACAAGATCAAACAATCTACAGAACACCTATGAGTTTATACAAATTTAAAAAACTCACTATTACTGCACAATTCTGAAGGTCATGGTTTAGCAACTATGCAAAATGACAAATATATTTTTTGTTTGTTTGCTTTTGTCATTCTGCATCCATGATGTGAAAAATGTGGTCCACGCTGCACTCTGTAGCTCAAACTGACAATTAGCTCTGAGAGTATATATAAAGAATATTTAAAATCACACTCTGTGCCATGCAAATATATCAAATAGTGATCATCAATCCACTGTCCTTGTGTTCAACTGACACCTGTGCTGAGTGATCAAGCACTACGGCAGACTGCACACAGAGCTAAATCTGAGAGAAGTCCAGCCATGCCTATGAATAAACAAGTGTTTAGCATTGTTTTAACTGGAGTGAAATCGTCAGCTTATCACTTTTACAAATGATTCACTGTGTTTTTGTTAAATTGCACATGGAGATCAACACATTTTTCTGTTCTCTACTTACAGACCCTGTTGCATTGTGCAACCATCCTGCCAGCAGCAGCTTGCGGTCAGACCAGCCAATAACTCACCAAAACCGGTGCACCAATCGGCAGCAGGACGCACAGACTCACTCATACAAGTCACTGTAAGTCACTCTGGTGTTGACTCAAGTGTAAAATATTTACGCCTCGTAAAAATATTTTTTTGGCTTATGCTTTTATTGAAACCAGATGTTGCGCTTTTAAGTTTCCCCGATGCTAATATATACTGTGACATTTCTTTTTTTTTTTTCCTGTTTCTGGCATCCACTTCCTCACTGCTGGAAAAAACAATAGTTACAGCCCAGCACTGGTATAAACTTTTGCTGATGAGCAGCTTATTGAAACAAGCATCAAATTCTTTTCATGTAAACAAATGTAAGCCACACAAAAGTGGAATGTCGGTGTCCTGTTTGTTTGAGGTAATGCCATAATGTAAACTGATTGCTGATTTATTCCATCTGATGCACATATATGTTTTGCTTTTTGATTTAGATTTTGTTATTCTAAATAATTAATCTTTCTGCTTTGTTGTAGTCCCTTTGCATTAAATGTTTTTTCTCGTGTTCCGTCAATGTTTTAAACATAATTTGAGAATTCTTCCATCAAGTTAATTAGTTCCCTTATAACTCCATCAATGTATTGCTTTAAATCAAATTGATTTCCAAAAAGTGGGGATAAAAACCTGCTCTGGGAAACATTAAGTTGTAAGTAGTTACACTTGGATGCAGCAGAGGTTGCTAAAGTGTCGACAATCTGTACTCAAGTAGAAATACACGTACTTTTGGAAAGAAAAAAAAACTTTTCTAAAAGTAGAAGAGGTTCTGAAATGTACTTTGATTAGAGCTTAATAGTTTGTTTGTCTTTGTTCAGCACATTGGGTTTACATGCAATGAAACGTGTTATATCAATATAATTGTCACTGCTTTGATTATAAAAGCAAAAACTAACCTTTTAAAGGTAAATTCCACCTACCCTAACCCCACTGCAAAGCTAACTGATCCTCACATCATAGAACAATTTTAAGTGAAAACCTTCTGATTTAGGAACATACTGTAATAAAACACCATAAAATAAATATAAAACAGATCCCTGATTATCGTACTCACAGCCAACAACTTCAAACAGCTGACTTTAATAAAGCCATAGATGAGAAATATTCTGCTGCTCTCCATCTGCAGTGTCGTCTGGTTCACTTTCATCACTGTCACTGTCAGATTAGGCTCTAATGTTAATCCACCCTTTGAGCATGCATCTTGTCTGTTTAGTTATGTTTCATCCTCTCATCTTGTGACGTCTGTCATTTGTTGATGGATACAGCAATGGATTGCCATTTCTAAATGTTACTGTCCCATCCATGCATTCATTTCTATACCTACTAAATCTATTGGATTAATACATTTTTTAAACAGTGATTGAATTTGATACAGCCTATCTTAAATTTCAGAATATTAAAACACAGAAATTATTTTCCATTCTAGATTAAAACAAGCCCAAGTGGCATTTGTCAGAAACGTATGAATACATAGATGTTTTCACAAAAAGCATATAATTGATTTTGTTTCATTTAATTCTTTACTTTGAAATATAAACTCAATGCCAGTGAAACACTGTATACTTGTTTTTTTTTTATCACATGAAAAAAAATAATTTTTTTAGATCTTAAGTGTAAACAATACATGGAACAATAAATCTCCCCAATAGGGAGAATAGCCCAAGCAGCTAAATTTGACCACTCAAAACACACCCATAAAGAGAGCAAGATTAAGCTCGGATGTTAATCCACTCTCGTTATTGTTCCTATATCACCAACCTCTTCAAACAAGTGACAGAAAAGATAAAAAGTGAACGCTTCACCTGGTGTAGCTACCTGGTAGCTGCTCCTCCTCTTCCTCAGGTCCTCAGCATTTCCAATCCAACAAGAACAGACGGTGTGGAGAGAGACTTATTGGATTGGATCCTATCCAGCAGTGATTTATATGCTCAACCTATATGTCACAGATGGTAGGATTTCTGTGTGGTTGATATAGGAACTCCACTAAGGAGTATTGATCTCTCCAAGATCTGCTCTCACTGCCTGATCTCCGCAGGATCTGAACATCCGCAGAGACCTGGAAGGGAGACGAGCTGCTGGAATCTCATTTTATCTTCCATAGCTAAAGCTGAGGTGTTGCGGTGCACGTTTTTACACAAAAAAATAATGTTATGGTCACACAGTCAGCACTGCCGCTCTTTGTTGTTGCATACTAATAAATCAACCTGTAACCAGACATGTAAGAGTCATGCAGGGAAAATTTCAAAATGATTTCAGACGCAGATCTTGGCAGAATAGGACAGGGGGCAGAATAAAAATAAGGATGACATGTAAAACAACTCAATCTCTAGCAACAGAAAATCCAGAGAAACTCACTGTTTGCTTGGCGACAAATCTCCAAGTAGATTACGCTTAAAGCCTCATTAGTAATGATCAGTTTGCCTCAAAGATTTCTCCAACATGAAGTACAACAGGCTGGCAAATAACTCCTTAAAGATAAACTTAAACATGTTACTTAATAAGGATTTCTTTTTCTAGCACTTGGCATTCTGCAATAATGTAGAATATTGTCCTTTAATATAAAATTATAAATTACTGGCAAGTTTTACTTATTTGCAGTGAAACGCAACATCTCATGCACTTACAGTGCACTGCTTACAAAGTATTTGCTCAGGAAGAAAACGCAGAGAGACAAGTTCTTGTTGATAACTGTAAATGAAATTCCAATCCCACGATCACTAAATACAGAGTTTTGTCAACAAACAGGCATTCCGCCTTAATCTAGAGTTTGGTTTTCTGACACTAAATGATTTGAGATGTTAAGGCATAGTTTAGTTTGGCTTTCGGTGCAGCTTTACCTACAGTAGTGCTATTTAAACCTAGCACAGAAGTGACTTATGAAAACAAACTATTTTCTCATAGTTTTCCTTTAATTTCCTGAACTGTTGATTTGTGATCTGCTGTTTAACTACATGAGCAATACGAATAATAAGAATAAGAATTCCTTTATTCGTCCCACAGAAGCAAGTCAAAGGAGCAAGTGCATAACACCCAGCAGCCTCCCTCCTCGTCATTCTTTCAGAAAGTTTTAATCTCCAGTGATACTGTCACGTTCAGAGTTGTTAAAGTCTGCTGAAAAGCAGCCTGCAGCTTGCACCTCCAGTCTCCACAGCCCTCCTTCATTACTGCACACGGTGGGTGAGCCAGAGCACACGGTGTGGTAATCTCTGCTGGAAGGCGTCACCATGTCATTACTGCAACGGATGCCACTCTCACGCAGACATTCACACAGATACAGGGTTGTAGTAGCTGCATATTGTAGACTATAGCTAAAGATTTATACTTCTCTGCAGGAGGTGTTATGCTGGCTCACAGTTATCCTCTGTAGTGAGTTATAGGCATGGACTAGTCTTATTTGTTGTTACTGATGTCATATACAAGAAGATATACAATGTGTCATACTGCTGTGAGGTTTAATGCTGTTTGCTTTGTTAGTGGAATGCTTTGATCTGCACAGCATCGAAAAAATTCTGTATCTTTGAAAGTCCTTTGGGGATTTTAGTAGTTACTTCTGCAACCAACCTTGTTGTCTGCTGAATCCCAAAAAGGAAGTTAAGGTCACATCTAATATTAAGTAAATTAAGTCTGTGAATGATTCTTCTTTTGTAAACAGTTTTTATTGTAAACCGTTTGGTTAAACTATCTTACAAAGCTTACAAAGCTAGTTTAATCAGCAATTCGTGGGGAGAGCAAGCATTGCTTTTTTTGTAAGATTTTTCTAAGATTATGGCAACAAATACTGTCCATTACATAGAGAGACATTTGTGGGTGAAAACTAAAGTTTATGTTCCAGATGTTTTACTGAAAAAACATTTGAAATGTTAAATATAGCCTGATGTGCATATTAATAAAGTATTTTCTCCACAGTGCAGTGAGAACATTATGTTGTATTTTAGTGACTGCACCATAAAAAGACAAGTTTTCAGTTTCAGTCTTGAAGTTAAGTCTAACAGAACCAGCAGAGGTCGCCAAAGATAATTGAGTTTGATAAAACAATGAACTTTTGTATTGAAATAAATTCTTAATTAAAATTGGTTCAATTTCATACATATTCCATTTGTGTTTAATCATAATAGATTGTGGAGTTTTTGCTAAATAAAAACTGCATCTTCGTAACACCTAATTTTCTTATGAATTCAATGTGAACTCATGAATTGTTACATGCTCATTCCTATTATTCTATGGTCAGACTTTCACATCCCAGAACATTTCATTCCAACTTTAGTGTCCCACAAATGTATCAGTAATTAGATTATTTGATCATGCTCATTATTGGTTTTACCTCTCTGTGGTAATTCAATACGTACCATTTGCCTACAAGATCATGAAACATATTCAACAAAAACGAGGTCAACTCGACTGACTTTCGCATCATGAGGAAAAACTGGTGTGAAGAAAAAGAAACACTGAAGGACCCTCCTCAACGTGACAGCAGCACTGTATTCTCATCAATTTATGAGGTATCATGACAGGTAATGAAGCGGAAAGGTCAGGGCGAATGTGTTTTCATCTGCACTAAACCAATAGGCCACATTTCCACTTTCCACGCCACAACTCTGTGACTGCAGCTGGTGCCCTTTTGGTTAAAACAATACATTCACCTTGGCTAGTCATACATCGTATCATCAATTTCCCATCTTATTGGTAATATCACACAGCAGACTTGGGCACATTACAAAATAGATTCACTGCAAGGGATCATCCACAGCCTCAGATATTATATGAACAGAACGTAATGTAAGCCATACATTATGAATCCAATTTGTTTGAGTGAGATCAGGTATTTGAGGTATTAGATAGATATGCACAGATACCACTAGATGGCAGTATTCTTGTTGAATTGGAGCCTTATCCTTCATTGTGTAGTTTTATTGTATTTGACAGAAATACCTGCCTATCAGAATTACATTAAAAACTCAGCCACTTTTTAAAGCATTACAAATAGAGAGCTTTGAATTAGAAATGATGGCTCATTTGAAAATAAATATCCCCAAAGTTCCTCACACCATACGCCATTTCTCAAATCTCACATGATACCATGATTCTGTGTGTTTTAAAATGGAAAATATTGCAACAGCTCTGTAGAATATGATGAATAATTGATCACTAGTTGAATATCACTCTAACTTAATCGTCATTAATTTCCTGTTAATTTACTGGAGTAACAATAATAATTTTCTGGGTTATGATTAAAATGTTGACTGATATTTATTGAACTGATATTTCACCTTAATGTGAAATAGAAGTCACCCCAAGTTCTTAAAGGGTGACAGCAATGCACTCATACACAACCCAAAACACAGGGCATACAATGCCAGGTTACCTTTTAAAAGCATGACATTTTTTTGCATTGTCAAATGCATGTTTATTCATCTTTGTGTCATCTCCTAAACGTTCACCTCACAGAGCTGTTGTGTAAGATATTGTAGAAAGGGATCTAATCTTTATAAAGATATGGGCAAGAAACTGATACACTAGAGGTTTTCACTGTGGGACAGGCTTCTGCAGGAGGGGTCCAGCGTCATAGGAGGGTCATGTAAGTTACAAACGTTATGAATGTAAGTTTCAACATATCATCATGTTAGTTATCAAAACAATATCACAAAAAAACAGCCGTGTGATTTGGTTCTGCGGTACTTTTTTTCTCTTTCGACTTCAAAAGACTAATAAAGGCTCTCAAAATAACCTTTTTTGGTGTTTTTAGAGAAGCATTAATTGACAATATTTGTTGCATTACTCAGCGTCTTTTGGATCAAATAACACAACCATTATCCCATTGGGATCCAGCGGCTGAGCAAAACAAAGCAACTTTACAAATGTGCATTAAGGGGGCATCTTTTTCCTAGTTCTGTCAGCAGGGAAGGTCAACTAATAACTCACAAGAAAACAACATAAAGCCTCTAAATTCACTGCAGCTAGGTTAAATCAAAACCTTGCAGCCCATTTCAACAGGAAACAGATAAACAATTTAAATTCCTTGATTTAGCATTTGTTTCTATCCTCTACAAATATCTCCCTCTGAATTCCATTTAATATTCTCTCAAAAAGTGCTTCACGTCAATCAACGAACCGTATAGCTTTTGAATTTGAAACATCTTTGAATAGATTTTTACACAAGATCCCCAATAACATGCCATTACTGAAGAACTCTTCCTTGCCAAGCGTCTTGTTTGAGAAAGCCAATATGTTAATATTGGATAAAAGCAGCACATTAGCACGTTCCAGATGCTGGAATTGGTACCATAAGTGTTACTTCACTAAATATTTACTCCTATGTTCATTTTTTTTGCAATACAAGCATTAGGAAGAGTAACAAGTGCAAGTTCATATTTCAAAAGAATGAGTTATGCAGGGTGTCCAGGTGGCCTCTGAAATGTACAAACTAAATCTTGTTTCACAACATTTTTTCACCTGAAGGACAATATTTGTTTAAAGCTTACCAAGAAAAGTAGCAGAGCAAGTTAGGAAATGCTGACTCTACAAAGGCAGAGGTAGGGAGTGTGCATCACGTTGATGTATGTGACACGTGTGAGAGCCTTGAAAAAAATTGTTGTTGTCCTCAAGAAGAAAAACCAGATAACACGTAACAGTAAAAATGGAAGTTCCAAGCCACCAATCACATCTCAGCACAGATAAACATCAGCAGTTTACAGCAGGCATAGCACAGTTAAGAGGACATTTAACTGAGTTATCTGGAAAGACTTCTATGACTGTATTCTCTGATCTTTTGAGATGTACTATGAGGCAAATAAAAACAGAAGCTCTTGTTTTGTAATTCTGTGACACTGAAACCAAACCCTTCAGTCCACTGTACTCACCTGTACTCACTGAACTCGGATATTTGGTTTAATACAAAACAGGTAGTAAATATTTCAACTAATGTCTATAAAATGTAAGGAAACAGGTGCTTAATAAGTTTCAAAACAAGTAATAGAATTACTTTATGCTGCAACCAGTCACTTTGTAGTGTGTGTGTACTCATTCATGCCACAGACAAAAGTTAATCCACTTTTAGAAGATGTTGTTTGTTGTGCAGAAAATCAAATTGAAGCCTTGAAGCTCATTTTCAAAGTAAACCTGATTTTAACTGACAGAGTTTATGTGAAACTGTTGATTTCTCTTTGCTAGATGTTCACATGACTAGTCAACTTCAAATGATGAAGCTGCGGTTTATAAGCTGGTCCATCCAGACCTGGCTTCGACAGTGTTTACAAAAAGAAAAAAAATCTCGAGGCATTCTGAGGAATGGCATTCACACAAATGGATCACACAGATGTTAAGCCTGAAATCATAAAGCCTCTATTGTAGCCACAGTTGTTGTCAGCAAGGGGGCATTTTGAATGAGGCCACATTGTCTTACATTGTTTTTACATCCATAGCTATTCAAATACCACCTTGTAACATCCCTCTCCATCACCAATGGCCTTGCAGTGACAGTGCATGAGGCTCCAGGCGGTGCTTTGGCCTCATTGTCTTTACTGGCTGCACTTGTGAGGGTGTGGATAAAAGGCCAGCCCAGGGAGACTTGCAGAGATCACATCTCTTTCTGCTGCACTGCACCGTGATAGAATTTGTGGCACTTTGCCTAAATTTCACACTTTGGTTACCTTTTCTTTCTAAAATAAACATCTATTTTCACTCTGGTTCCCCGTGTATTTTTTGCAATTACATTGTCTGTTCCTCACTCACTGCTGATCACCACTTTTAGCCAGCTCATGCAGCAGCAACAAGAAAAGGAGCAGACCCACAGTTTGCTGTTATCTGCTGAAAACAACTGCAGATTTTGTGCCACAGTGATTCCTGGTACATGCTGTGTACTGTCAAGGTCTTGTACTGATGCCGAAAAAATAGGATCACTGCTATCATAACTATGGCATCGTGAGTTTGGTGGTTAGCACTGTCACCTCACACCACAAGGATTCCTGGTTCAAATCCAGGCTGGGGCCTTTCTGTGTGGACTTTGCATGTTCTCCCCATGAATGCTTAGTTACTCCAGCTTCCTCCTGCATTCCAAAAATATGCATTCTAAGTTAACTGATGATTCTAAATTGATCATAGTGAGTATGCATGGTTGTTTGTGTCTGTGGTTGATTGGCAGCCTGTCCGTACAAGCATTGTTCCCTTATCATTTTTTCAATGCTTGGTCTTGATCTAGATCTAAATAATCAAAATAATTAATTAATTGTTTGGTATGTAAAAAGCTATTTGTGCTATAGCACAACATAATCAGTCTGACAGTCACATACAACATAAATAATGTGTGATTTACAACTGAATAGAGCAGAAGAAAGGTGTGGATGCTGACACTGGAACAAATTAAAAAAAAATAGGTAATTTTTATTGTTAAAAACTAGTAATCCATGATCAAAAATGTTGGTGAGACATCAATTTCAACTTCTTCTACTATAGATCGACTACTCAGACCAATCCTGAACTCATAAAACATAGAGGACACACAGGCAAGCATGCACTTAGATAAATAAATGCACACGCCCCATCTGACAGATTTGTTTGCTGCAGAGAGAATCATCTGCTCCCAGCTGCTGCTGTGCACACCCACTCTCAGCGGCAGATGTTCTGCTGGGAGACTCAAAGATATATGTTTAGACAGACAGGTGAGAGGTCACACCTTCAACTTCTACAGCGTAATTACACTCAAGAGACTGATGAGAAACTAATGATGAAATTCTAAAGCTGGATATTTTAGGAAGAATAATTAGGTAACGAGGGAGAGAGAGCTCAAGTGAAAAAGTGCAAGAATATAAGTGCAGTTCAGTCGGCTGGCTCAGGAGGCCAGATATCTGGCAGCTAGACTCATCACTCCCTACAAGCCCACAGTTGGTATGTTCAACTTTGTACTGAAGAAACTATTACATATGCACAGTCTGGCACCTGTTATGTGGAATCACATCATTCTTTAGCTATTCGTCATTCATCAACTGTTTCCAAACTGTGCAGAAAATATGACGTAGAATAATAAATTAAAACCCAGCAATTGACATAAAATGCACCAGCAGTCATGATAATGTGGCAATGCAGCAACAAGTTATTTGATTCATAAATCACAGAAATTTATGGTGGTATTAAATAACCTACAAAATATAGCTCTAATGAGCTGAGAATGGATGTAATCTTAACATTGCAATGCATCTGGCTGAGCACAAGTGCGAGATGAGTGTGAAGGGACTGTGAGAGCAAGAGAACAATGGCTGCATAAAGGTTGTTCACCCAATTTCAGTCTCATACAGACCTGCAGAAACATCTTATCGCCGTGTATGCTCAGTGTTTGTATGATCTCTCTGGTGTGAAATACTCAAGAACAAGCAGCAACTTTGGAAACAGAGCTTAATTTTGAGTGGATGGGATGTTTTCTTGCAGATGGTTTGAATAATTTTGGGGGATTTTAAAGCGACATTAATTCATTTTTAGGGAAAAATGCACAACGCAAACGCATGAGATGAGTTGTGGCTGTTACAACAGCCTTGGCAGGACATGGCCAGTTCAGAGGGACACTTGCAAAAATGTGTTTATGATGTTACGACAGGTAAAGAAAGCCACACAAAGGAGCAGCAGCACACTTATTTGCCTACCAAAGCTATCTGGAAGTGTTTGCTTTATTTAAACGGGAATTGACTACTTTTTAGAAATACAGTACTGCTTTAAAAATTGTCATTATCTGGCAGTTACCACCATTTCCTTTATTTTTTTCCTTTTGTTTTCCACAGTCGGTCTCTGTTTTTCGTAGGCGTGGCAGTCTGCTCGTTCAACTCACCTGTGGCTCCCTCCCTCTCAGCTTCTTAAATATCTCAGTCACCTCTTGTCTCTTAACCAGTTTGTCAGTTTGCTTGTGTGGAACTCAGCAGATCTAACCTTTAATGTTGTGTTCAGTGAAGACTTTTTGTGCTCTGCTCTTCCCAGGTTTATGACCACAGAAATACAGTTTTACTCACCAGCTTTTAGACAACTGAACAACTTAAAGTCAGCATCAAAATGCTGGCTTTGACAAGAAGAATCTTAACACTTCAGAAAATCACTGCCAGAGGAGAAACAATCACCGGCCCAGTCACCAAACCAGAAGAATCCTGAAGAGCCTGTTCAGGCCGACTCATAGATCCTCTGTCGCCTGGGGAAATTCACCCTCAGAGCCTGGAAATACTTACCTTTTGAATTAACCT
Source organism: Leuresthes tenuis (assembly GCF_036924035.1). Lineage (NCBI taxonomy): Eukaryota > Metazoa > Chordata > Actinopteri > Atheriniformes > Atherinopsidae > Leuresthes > Leuresthes tenuis. The sequence goes on along the minus strand of NW_027325365.1, from coordinate 7,644,623 downwards.
TTTGAAACTATTTGCTTAGAGTCTGTCTGCTTCAGGGCCCAATCTCTCTTAAACTATATAAAAAATGATGACATTATTGTGTAGTTCACTGAAAAGATTAAAAAAACAAATAAAATAGATTATCGGATGGATTCGGCAAAATCTAGCTGTTTCTGAAATTCTTTGCAACTTTTGTTACTTTAGTTGCTTCAAGTCATGATTCTGGTTTCTTAAGTTAGAGGGACAGTTTCTCTGTTGAAGAGGGGGAATCATCCACAGTGTGATCAATGCTCTGTGACTTTTCAATTTCAACAATTTCAAGACAACATTTCATTCAACTGCACAAGATCCAAGCTTTTATCTCTGTCACCTTTTTCAAAATGTGAAAATACTCTACAAATTAAAGTTCATATCTTTAATTAAATTGCATCAAATCATTATAATTTGTCTGGTCATACGTCTACTGATTCTATAAGGTACTGGATAATTGTATTGTACCATCATAGAAATGCTACCACATTACTATATAGTAAAACCTACAATATTCTCCTGTATTTATTACAAAAAAGAAAGTGGGTTCAAAATCTGCTCGTACTTACACCTTCTAACAAAATGGATAGACTCAGGACCTACTGCTCATGTCCTATAGTTTTGGCAAAAATGGCAACAACCAAATCCTGAACTGAAGGTCTCAAAAAGGCAGCTCACAACCAACGGGTGACATAATGGTGGCTGTGCTCATTATCTAATATACATGTTCTTATATAATACATATAAAAATATGGATGTTGGGTGGTTTGAGGTAACACAGTGTAACTAGTGTCAGACTAAAAATCCAACCAAAAACAATGGTTTCCAATTACAATAAAATCAAGTTGAGCTACATTTGAGCTCTTGGCAGCTCCTGTTGATTTGCAAAGACTGACTATTTTTTGTATGAGACAGTTATTTAAAAGACTCTATATGACTATCAATCATCATGTTTTGACATTTTAATGGGTCAGAAACATTGCTTTATAACAGCTGTTGTAGCTCCTAGAACACATGAATTGAATTGAATTTCTTCTTAATTGCTCTAGTAGCTCCCAGCATCCATGATGCACTTGGCTGAAGGTTGCCAGTTAACATGAAAATAGGTTGAACTTTACCACCGGTTAATAACACCACTTAGAGCTCATGGAGTAATTCTTCCGTCACATTTTGGCTCCATAAACTCTGGACTATACCTTTGTTTCAATCCTCTACATTTTTAGCAGCTGACATGAAGAACTGTTGCGAATATGTCCAATATTTTGCCCATGTTTGTTTTTTGTAACAACAGGTAAGGTGCTGAGCTGACGGGAAACCAGGATTTTCCAAAAAGCTTTCTTGTTGCGATATGAAACCTTAATCAAAGTGCTGCTGGAATATTATCAGCTTAAATATTTATTGTATTAAGTAAACTACAAAACTGTTGTTGAAACTGTATGTTAATATCACAGCAAAAAGCAAGACCGAAAGAGACTTCCCACTTTCGACAGAGGGATAAACCTGTGGATGCACCTGTGGAGTGATGTAAGTTTCCCTGAAATTATTTACTAAATGTCACAGTTTCAGATCTAGAGGGCCTAAAATAAAAGACCAGCTTTGTTCTCCATTCTATCACAGTTCTCTTATGGTTGTATCATGGTCCACAGCTCAAGATATTTTTCTATGTTTTATCTTATTGATTTACAGTAAACATATTGACATCAGATTAGCTATTCTAAAAAAAAAGTTCAATGTAACACAGTTTTTTGTGTTATAACTAGGAGATTTTTGCCAAAAGTTGTGCAGGAGATCATGAGAATAGCATAATGACACGTGAGACTTGCAAACAAATATGGAAGGAAGGACACCTAGTTCAACATGATACAGGCCATTTAATGGGCTGATAATATTCAAAGCTGGTGGAAAACATGTAAGGTGTGTGTCTGTATGCACCCCTAATGTTATTATCTGGGTGAAAGTTCAGTCGTGGTGCCAGCGTAGCTCACCCCACCTATTTACCTTTATGCCAGATGATGAAAAGCTGTTACCTTGATAAACTGATAAAGCTATTATACAACTGTCTTTCAAAAGCTTGAGTTATAGCAAATTATTGAGCGATAAAGTGACACATCTGCCAAGGGGCAAACAAATGAGAAAAAAATTATCTCCATATTGCTTCATGTATTTATCTTGGTCAGGTATGAGCTGTGTGAAACCAGAATGAGAATATGGCTTAATTCTCCTGTCTCTCATTTTGTTCTTCATAACAGAGAGATGCACAAAGTCTTAAAGTGGCCTACTTTTAAGTAGCAATAGAGATAATAATCAAGCAGTCAAAGTAATTTGCAGACTTTCAGAGAAACCAGAGAGCTCTCCCTGGGAACTCAGTCTGTTCTCACCCAACTTGTTAAACTTGATGAACAGACAGAGCGAATAAAGATGTCAACACTGTGTTGACATCAAAACTCAAATTAATATTTGGTCTTTCATTTCAACTCCTGACAAAAAATACTTTAATACTGTATTTGTCTTCCTATCTTTTCTCAGCCACTGTATTAAGGGGTTAGTTATAGAAATGGGACCAAACTTTACAACATACCTGACCCTGTAACTCTAACATAACATTAGTTTCTGTACAAATGTTCTTACATTCATTGTTAAACACTGATGTGTTTTACTGTTTATTTTCTTCAATTAGATTTCACTAATATCTGAAACAAATCGGACAAGATAGGTACGAAAATTAGATTTAGACCAGACCTTTGGTCTTCTGAGCGGGCATTAGAAGATCAAACTTTGAGCAGTGAATTTTTCCTCTGAGTAGTTTATTGATTATTGTATTAAGGCTCTCATGTGACAGGGGGTTAGGGTTAGGGTTAGTAATCGGACAGAAGAGACCATCCAAAATGAAGCATCCCTGCTGCTGCTGGAAAATGGTGTGTGTCACGAAACTATAAGTGGGATACTTGTCGAAGGCAGTGGCCGATTATGGAAGGATCTGCATGTGCCACTGCAGCAAGAGCAGCAAACCACTGGCCACTGTAGTGTCTGATACTTACCAGCTTTGCAAAGGAGTGACGGATATGGTGTGACCAGATGAGAGATATGTAGTGTCTGATATTTACCAGCTGTGCAGGGACTTTGGGGCAGGGTGACCCAATAAGAGATACAAGCAGTCTAAAATGTCTGTGTCAGCAGAGTTCTTCCTGTATCATGTACACATAGGCTGTTTGAAGGCAACCATCCCCAATACACCACACCACTTTCCAGTCTGAACATTACCGTGTCTGTTTACAATAAATAATACAGAAAAAGGTATGAAATCCCCTTCACTAAGAATTGGGTTCTTGCCTAGCATTGATATGAACGGGGCCATATCAGAATATTCATAGTTCGCAAGTTTGTTGTTTTGTTTAGTTTAGTTTTTTTCATCCTGTAGTAACTGTAGTAACAGTTTCGACACGTGCAAATGTGAGGAACACGTCTGAATTTTTGAGGGATAAATTGTGCAGGAGCTGGACTCCAAAAGCTTGACATGAAATCGTGAGTCCTTCTTTCAGTCACATGTTAAAGACTAATATGACGGCGTTAGGACCTGGAGTTCATCTTCTTCAGGAAGAGGGCGTAGGCTCGGTCAACCGGTGGCGGAGGAGGAAAGTGCAGGGACTGCCGAGGTGCTCGCGCACAACCGCGAGGTCCTGACAGCGGCGCGAGCGATGCGAGTCACGGGCTGAAAGAGAACAGAGAAAACACAAACGCTTCGTCCGAGTATCGTCTTGTTTCAGTGGTGTGAAGAGAAACGCAGCACAGCGAGCATGTCGGTGTTAGCTCTGCAAGAATATGAGTTCGAGAGACAGTTTAACGAGGACGAAGCCATCCGATGGATGCAGGAGAACTGGTGAGTGCACACTGTAACGTTAGCGCCTCGTTTTTAATCCCACGTTACTGTAACCGGGGATCCACCGCAAATTCAGCGCGGTGCCCTCGTGCTAAAACGGACATGGAAGCCGTAATGTTAGCACACATGCAACGGCTTTGCTCACCGGGATTAAATCGAGCTGCGTTTGATAGATCAGCGTCTCTGTCATCGGATGCAAATTGCTGAGCGCGCTTCATGAAACAGAAACGGGAGAAAAAAGAAATCACACAGGCCTTTAGCCGCTTGCGAATACATTAGGCTGCTCCACTCCAGTCTGGGTTTCTGGACACAATAGATCGGCTTCAACTTGGCACACCGCCGGTGCGTTGTGCATCCTTCACTGGTCGGATTTGTCCTTGAAGTCCTGTGATTTATTCTCCCGACATCAGTACCGTATCGTAAAGGTCATCCATCCTCCAGCTGCCTCATCCACTCAGTCACTGGGCTAGTAGTTTATTAAGCCAAGCCTGCCATTATGCTGACACACAACATGCCCATCACTCGAGTGCTTTTTGATGGAGAAGGCCTGATCCGTAATTCAATTAAAGAATGGTTTTTGAAATCCACACATATCTCACATCGCTATTTCATCCCATGTTTTACAGAAGAGTGTAATAGGGAACATCTTACACGTTGCTGTAAGGTTCTTTAAGACTTAGTTCTGAATCATTTTTTATTTTATTCTTCTTTTAAAAGTCACAATTATATATTTACAGTATATATTTCGATTGCTTTTTAAATGTTTTATTTTCTTTCAGTTTAAAGGCGATAACCAGGCGAAAAGTGACTGAGTTGACATCTTCTAGCAGCTTTTTAAAAATGTATTTGATTACATTTTATGTTTTTTTTTTCAACCCAAATATACTCAGTGCATATTGGGGTAAAAATACTAAACTAAGTATGAAGAGGGCACGCTTGAATATCAGACAATTAGTTGTTTTTGCTAGAAAAATCTTGAATAGTTACTTAATACTAAGTTTGTCTTCAGATTTAATAGTAATGAGCATAAGAATCCTAATGTATACCTTACTGACGAGTAAACAAAGTTACTTGCGGTCACTCTTATGAAACATCACTGAAATCACTGAACCTTGACTTTAGAAGAAAAAATAAAATTGTGATGTGTCAGTGTTTGCCCAGGGTGGTGTCTGCCAGACTTTGCATAACCTTCAACAATATTCTGTAATGATGTTCCACTGTTGCTGTACAACAAATATTGCTTTTTGGTTGTGTGCAGCAGTGCATGTCCTATGTAGGTCAGTTGCAGGTCCATCCAACCACCCTTTGCATGGACTCACTGGAGGGTTGATCAAGGAATTGCTCCAAGGAAAACATAATGACTCATGCGTAAAGTTAGCATACGCTTTATCAAGCGTTGGCACTGGGTTTGTATAAAGCAGCACACAATGAGTAAAAGCCTGGACTTGTGGTGGAAAAAAAAAGTCATATTTAACATATTTTCCATAACACAAACTTCTCCTTAATAGAACTCTTGGTGCCTCTCTTGGAGCAGTTTCATTTTGTCTAGTGTGTGTGCGTGTGCTTGGGTGGGTGGGTGTGTGTGTGTGTGTGTGTGTGTGTAATTGAGGAAGAGGGAGACGGAGACAACGTGGTAGCAGTGAGTAGGAGCTGTCCATGCCCTGGTACTGACAACCGACCAATGAAGTTCATCTTCTGATGTCTGCTGACACTGAATTAGCCAATCACAGCGCAGCTGATCTGTGCCAACTTCTCTCTGTTGTTCCTGTAGTGGAGGATGTGTGGATGTGTCAGTGCACATGGCCGTTAGGCAACAACCACAGAAAATGGGTTTTGATAGGTTGTTTGTTACATTTATAATGTTCACAGAGAAACTGATTATGACATGTTTTTATGGCTCAAAGGTATTGTCTGTGGAGCAAGTTTAAATCCATGTAAACTAGCTGAAATGTCTTCTGAAATTGAATTACTTTGGGTTTGGCAAATTTATCTGTTTTAATTTTGGTAAAGGCACATTTTACAAATCTTCACTGCGGTTCAGATTAACATCTAGAAGACTTAAGTGCAAGTGGCGTTAAATGAGAAAATTAAATAAAAAAGCTACTTTTTTCTGTGTTTGAGAGCATGTGTTTGAGTGTCTAAAGTCGCTACCGCCCAAAAACCTTGTGTCCTGTCATTCAGTGAGCTGTTCACATTTGCAGGGAAAACATATGTCACTCTACACGGTTATTCAGCCTCCTCCCTCTGTTTCTCCACCTAATCTAAGATGATGCTACAGAGTTGAAACTCTTTTGCTCTTTGCTTTTTGCTTTGCTGTTAACATCAAATCTCATCATTGGTCTCATTGTCTGCATAAATAGGCTGATAATTTTCCACCAGTGCTTTGTTTAATGTTTTATATCCCAACAAGGAAATCTGAGTTTTGCTTGGCATTCTTTATTTTTTTTGCTCGTCAAAGGTCAGAGATTCCTATTTTCCATTTGCAGCATAATAAAAGCCTTTGACTCAGGGGGATATTATGCCTAAAAGGGGGATCAGCAGCCTACAAGCTGTCTATGGTCTAATTTAAGATGAGAAAACTGAAAGTATTTGAGAATAAAAGATCTCAAGACCTGAGGAGACCTGAGGAGGAAAGGGGCAGAGTAGAGTCAAGTCATCACTCCAAGCCCCTCATTTGATCCAGCTGAACAGAAATGTATATTGATAGAAGAAAAAGGAGCAGTTGTAGATCCCTCTCTGTTCTTTTGACCACAACATGTCACAGACTTTTCATTTAAACCTCAGGAAATTGCATCTGCTTGTGAGAAAAGGCATAATATGTCTCCTTTTAACTTAGGTTTTGACAGAGAAGTTGCCCCTGAACATGGAAGTTTGTTAGTGTGTAATTGTTATTAACTTTGTAAAGAGTTGATTTTTTTTAATTCTTCCTGCAGTTTAAAACTCATAAACACTCATTTAGGCTTATTTAATAATATTGTAATTAACAAGTCAGATTCAAATTGGAAATCAGACTCAATAAAAAAAGAAAAAATATCATTTGTACATGTCCAATAGTGTATTCAATGGTATTATGTATTGACCTGGAGGATTCTAACCATAAATTCAGGCAATATTTACAGACAATAAAACTATTAGCCTACCTAACATCTACTACTGAGCTAATATTATCCCATGTAACCATGATAAAGAATAACAGCAATAGCAAGTGACATATATAGCTGCTATTAATAGATAATGCATCATCCTAGATGTTTCATTTGTCAAGCTCTAGTGGACAATGAAGCAGTGAAAAAAAAGGTGCTTAGCAGCAGCAGCTTCAGTATTGAGATAAATACAAGAGAAAGAGGACCCTTAAGAATGACTGTCTAGCAGGAAATCTATTAGACTCTGGACTAGAGAGTAGGCAAATTTATGATATTGTCAGAAATGCATATATATATATATATATATATATACATGCAAAAATCTAATGCATACACTTCTAGAAAGTACAGACATTCTCATGAAAGCATGGGTGCATGACTCAGGAGTGATGGAAACAGCCTGCAATTAGCTTTTCAGTTACATATCCCTTGCAGTGTTTAATTTTGATCCCCATGCTTTTCTAATTGCCGGTGAAATGTCGTCCATTGGTTGAAAAGGAGAGATTCTGGAAGCACTGAATGAGCTGACAAAATGAGTTTCTGCATACGAAGCCAAAAAAACATTCTTTGTTTCAGATGTCATCACTGCTTCCCTCCATTTCAGCAGTGTCAGAATCAGATTGCACCTGGAACCTTGTTTAGCAATAAACATCAAGCATGTTTTCATGATACTGGAAACAAAGAAAATATTGTCCTATTCCGACCAAAAAGGCAGTTGAGCATGTTTGTCAGATTGTTATCATACAAAAGTTGAAAGCTGGTCTAAGACATCCAGATAATTCTGTTGATTGAATCACTCCTTTATGTAAACACTTAACTTGACTCAAATAGGCTCCATGCATGCTTCAAAGTTCCATCTTCTTGCTTCTTATTGATAAAACAGTAAAGCACAGGTATATATTTATACAGCTGAATTCCCAATAAAGCTACTCTCGTGCACGTTTTTTCCATTTCATCTGTCAGACGGCGAAACATGAAAAATCAGCCCATTGAGATTCAGTGTCAACTTGTGGTCGCTTAAAGCATATCTTATCATATCTGAACAGGAAGCTTTACTCATTGCATTTAGTGTTTTGCAAAACAGTAACATATTGTGTTACAGTTACTACAAGCGACTTCTCTGCAGAGTGGCTTATATCTTGCTTGTGTCATCAGTTTATAGCAGTGAACTGTAATGGCAAACACATACGAACACTATGATACACTATTGAGTATATGTATCACAGAGATTGTGTAGCCCCATTGAAATTTGGATTTTTTTTACCTACAGGGTTGCATTTATTTTCATAGGTAAAACTTGCATTTCTGCAAAGTAGTAAACGTATTAAGACTGTTGCCAACATGAATACCCTTCTTCCTTGCTTAGAGAGTGTCTCTGTTTAAGACGGCCAGGTTTTGAACCAACTTTTTTAGGACACAATAGAGAGATTTTATGTTAAGCACACATCCCAACCCTGCTGACTCACTCTGTACTCTCGCAGACGTCATCATCCCTCATTGCCATGCTGGTTGCTTGAAATCTGTGTTCTGTATTTTGAAAAACCTGGTGTAGATTGCATCCCCACTGGTCTGTGCACTGTTGATGAATCCCTGCTGGCTGTGCCCTGTGGACTGATAGCAAGCTGAGCAGCGTCCCAGAATACTTCAGTGAGAATGAACAACGAGAGCTTTGTTGTGGTCTGAAATTTTATTTCCACTATTTATGTTTCTTCTGCTCGACTCTGGAACTTTAAGGTAAAATGAAATAATCAATAGCTGTTGCAGGACTATGAGAGGTTTAGCAATGTTGATTTTATTTTGACGCTAGCTTGTGTCATTCACGTCTACACAGCTGATCTTTTCTTTTGTTATTTAAAGTACCATTGCTCATTTATTCGTCCTAGGAGGGGGGTTCAGGTTGCTTGGACTTGAGAAGATAACTTTCTTTCCTCCAAGTCTCATGTTACTTTCTTGGCATATGAGCAGTCCATCCCTTTGTTTCAGACTTCTTGAGCACTCCTTTTGGGTGGAAGAAACAATTAGATGCTTATTATTTAGGTGTCACTTGTGAGTAGTGGTTTACTAATCACTTTAAAAAACAGAGGTCAAATGAATCTTCACATCTAAACTAAATTAAGGCAAACTCTATTATGTATTATTTTCAGCTTGAATGTGTGAAACCAATGCCTCTTATTTTCAGTATCACTTATATTTGAGATGTTCCCTTTGATGATAGTCCAGACAAATGTACAATGTCTTGTTTCTACTTGCTTCTGTCGTTTTAACAAGAGCAGTGTTGACGTTGATCAGTCCTGACCACGTTAAGACATAAACCTCCTCAGGCTTGATGCTGGCTTGGTTGCTCTCCTTCTCATGACTGGTGAGGCCAGAGATGAAGATGTGGGCTCAGGAATTAAGGTCTGCCTTAAGCCTTACTATTCTCCAGCTTGCTGTTTTTGATTAGCATTTAGAAAGTGTCAATAAGAAAAGGTGATTGGAAATGGTAAAAAGCAAAAATAACTTCTACTGATGAGGTTTATACGCTCACTTGATGTGTTTTTTGTTGTATCATAGAAGACTTGATACACATCAGGGGGAATGGAAGCAACCTGGCAAATCATGTGTGATGTGGCAATGACGGGATCCACCAGCTGTTTTTCAGTAGGAAAAAAAAGACGGACATCTGTCTTCTGAGGATATAATGAAATGCCCCAGATATTCTCAGACATAAAAATTGATGTCTCCAATTTCATCTTGAGGATGTCCACCGCAGTTGTTGTTTTTTTTTCTACCTGGGGTTTTCTCTATCTGGTTAGGACAACTACTTCTACTATACTACAACCCCTAGAAACGTAACCTATACTTCCAAACCATCCAATTGAAATCTGTCTAATTAACATTTCTTTATTACTACTTTACAAAAGATTGGAAACCTGACCAGGAACAAGAGATTAAGAAATATTTCATGTGTGGTTATTGGTCTTCGACATGCTCGGCATGCTCTTATATCAAATTCACTTGTTTACAGCACAGTTCCTACAATCACCCTGAGATCCCCAGGTTAAAAACTAAAGAGCTTCAGAGGGATTATCGAGGAGCATGGATGAGGTAAAAACGTGCATGTTGCTGTTCATATGTTGAGTACTATACGGTTTAAGCTTCCATTTGCCTTGACTCTGAGGCTGAGTACACATGAACATTTTTAAAAACAGGCCTTTGCCTTCTTCCCTTCCACAACAAATATCACATCAATGCAGCACTGTTCACAGAAAAAAGAAGAAAATGTCCACACATCACAACCCACAGGAAAACTCAGAGTGTGTATGTACCTTTTTAGACAGGATTGACAAGGAGGGGCAAAGCAGCTCGTTTAAATAAAAGCAGCAATGTTCTGGACATACAAAGGTCTCGCCGTTCTTCAACAGCAAACCATGTAATTCTCCAAATTGTCCCTGTATTTTGAGGCCTGACTGTGTCTGGTCCAAAACCGTCGGTGATGGCATCAAACTCTGTGTTATTGGAGTGTTTTTATGTAGCTGTATACTTCATGAAGCGTTTTTGATGCACCTGCTTCTTAATAAGTAATCTTGTTGCTACATTTGTGTGTAAATATGTAAAAAGTCCTTATAGCAAGGTTAGTACCAATGCTTTCTTGGCTTAGTTTACTGCTGCCATGGATAAAAAGGGCCAAATATTTCTGATGTTAAACTGAGGATACAATCTGACATCACAAGGCAAAAACTCCAGGTTTTTGGTCCAAACAGTGCTTGTTATTCACAATATTCAGTTTCAGTGTAGATGGCCTGTTTTGCCTCTCCATGTGGACAAAATACCCATGTTTATGTGTACAGAGCCTTACATTCTGCAGTCAAATTCTGCCAATCAACAAAAGTACTCTTCTTTTCCCTGATTAGATCATTCAGACCACTCGATGCAGCAATACCAAAACTAGTTAGTGATACAGCATGACAATGAGAAGTTATTTATATAGTTGCATATAATGACTAGGACTAGTGGGCTTGTTACTCACTCGACAAAATGCGGATGGCCCTGGGTGGCAGGTTATTCTGTAACAGCTACGTCTTATTTACAGCAGCTCTTAGTCTTGTTCTGTGGTGTTGTGTTCGTCCCACTCTTTGGCTCGGTAACTCATACCTCCATTGCTCAAGATACAAGTAACGCTGCCAGGATAGTGAACTGAATGAGCATGCCTATGCGGAGACACAGTCACATATTTGCTGTACGTGTAATTTCATGCCCATATATGACGCAGTAATACACACACTGGTGCGACAGTTAAACACCAGCTCACTGTCAAAGGCATGCAGACTCATCCCCAAACTGCAAACACAGGATTACATAACAGGTGAAATCTCCTGGGCCTGCTAATACAGATCCAGGTTCCACAGCAGGTTAGCCAGCAGCTTTATAACGACACTCGAGTGGGAGGGGGGGAGGGGAATGTCTAAAGGATCAATTCTTCTTCTTGGGGTGTACACTTTACTAAAGATGCTACATAGAAATAACCTGAACATCAAAAACCAGGAGCATAAAGTGCTTGCTCGTGTTGTCATTTGCTCCCACAGAACTTCACACTAATGTTAAAACCTACTAATTAATGTAAAGAAAAAGCGTTCTCCCAGCTGTCTGACAGCCTTATATGAAAATAGGCTTGTTAACCTTCTGCAGGCTGTTAAACAGTATTTTCAGAGCCACTGGTTTGGTTTGTGTTTAGGCTGTGATGACACAGAACAGCTTTGGAATTTAGTTTTGTCTGCATTTGATTGTTTACATTAGAAATAAGATATTTATAAAGATGCAGCAGCTGTGCAGTCAGGGCCAACACCTGGTATCTCACTCAGATAAGAGTCTCACACATAAGAGGAAGACATGCCAGAGATGCCTTATGTGTTGACCAGAGCAGCTCCTACATACAGTCCTGTCTCTACTCATTTTTTTGCATACTAATATAATAATAATGTGTGTTTAGAAATAGTTATGAATGCTTGAATCTGTGACTCCTTTGGCACTGATTTCTCAGTTCTAAACAGATATGTCATATTTTAGTTTATTCAGTGATGCTTCTGCTGTTTACTCTTCCAGCCACAGAGAAGTTTCCAGCCTTTTCAGCAAACAACAAATCTTTGCTGATTCTGTTACTCTTCCATGCTGATCCTTCCCAAAAGAGCTCTGACGCTGTAGTTTTTCATTTGTGCTGCCTTGGTCCACTTTGACAAACAGCCGAGTCAAACCTATTACTGGAACCCGCTAATACATGCTTATTGCCCCACGTTTTCACAAGACAAAATCAGACTGATTGCTTTTATATTGAGTTATTTTAGTTTTCTGGCCTTGTACTGAAAATGAAAGGATTGATTTATCAGGTGTTTTTAGACCTATCTTCTTTATAGCATTCTGGTCTTGTAGTTGATAAAGGAGAAAAGGAGGGGTTCCAATTCTGTTACCCCTTGACAAAAGAAAAGTAAAACACATGATACAAGTTTTTTTCATGCATACTGATTCTACAACATCTCTCCTTTTTAGATCAATCTCTATGTTGATTGATCTAGTTCCTTTTTGTTTTACAAAGCTGTGCCAGTACATCCTTGACTCTTTAGCCATTTAGAAATGTATCACTTTATGTTGCTTTAATGTAAATACTGCAGGCTGTTTCAAATAGTGGAAAGTCCCATTTTTAATGTTTTAGGTGGTTCTGAATGATGACGGGTGGAGCTGTGTTGGTGCACGAGCCTGAGGGTATGGAGTAAATCCACTGTCATATACTATTTTCAGACAGTTGATATGCAACATTGGTTGTTTTGTCAGGCCTTCATCATCATCATTTACAGAAAAAGCTACATGCTTGTGCAGTATTTGCCACCTGGTGACATGGCAGAGAGCTGAGAGCAGGCAGCGCTGGGATTAGGAGGAACACAGTTCTCTCCTAACTTATGTTGGGACACACGACCTGATATGTTTGTCATTTGATAGAAAACTCTCGAGCCTGTTTTTCATATTTGAGCATAAACGCACAGTGGATGACCAAACATTAAGTTTAACTCCTTTTTGCTCTCATGCTTTATGTAAAGATGTTCATCTCTTTATTGATGGCCATAGGAATTTACAACAACATTCTCCTCATATTTGTACAAAATTCTGTTTCATCGGTTGAGTTTCTTAACGTTAACTTCTTATCTCGGAGATTAATTACACTCACAATATGAGGTTGGAAAGGTGTAGAGTTGTTGGCTATAACTAGAAAGGAGCATGAAGTTGAATCCTGCTTTCTACTTGATCCACAAGGCTCAGTCATCAATACATCGTCAAATTAAACAAAGACACTTGCATTGAACAACTTTAACAACTGTTTTCATCAGTCCTTGAAACCTTGGCCACTGTACAGTTCTTTATCAGTGAAGTAAGCTGGTGATTTAATGATGCCCTAATCTTGATATCCACCATTCGTGTTTGCTTCTCTTGTCTTATTCACTGTCTCAAACAGTATTAACGGACCTTAATCCCCGGCTTACTCTCACTTCTTTGACCTTGCTAATACATAACCAGGGGAGAGAAAATACTGTCAAACCCAATGCTGCAATAACTTTGCTATGATGATACACTTAAAGCCCTTTATACACCAAACAAACATAAAAAATGAGCAGTGACCCCCTGCTGTGTCTTCTCACATTGTTAGCATCTGGGAAAAGGAAAAAGCACTTGAACACACCACACAGACAACATCCAACTAATGGTTGTACAATCTGCGGCTGTGTAAGAGTATTTGATAATTTGCCAGTCCAGAAGGGGGTGGTGGTATGTATGTTACAGACAAAAGGAAACTTCTAGTGAAATGACAATAAGAAATTGGAGGAGATTTTTGCTCTTTTTGCTCTTGGTCACAACATCATAACTTGGTGTGTGCAGCTTTAGCTTGTTAAAATGGCTTGGAAATGTAGCTATTTAGTGATTCTTCTGCGTTTTCCATGTTTTAAGATGGGTGGCTACCAGTGTTAATGGACAATAACATCCCCTAGCATGTTGGAGCATCAACCAGGCGCCTGTGTTATGAAGCAGGATTAGTGGCTTATTGAGGTAACGTCAGGTTCATCTCTGGATTTTCAGCATCACAAAGCTGGTTCACCTCTTCCCAAGGTGTATCACCAAGGTAACTTATGCTGGAAACTCTAACCCGCCCCCTAGCAGATTAGCTTTTGAGATAAGAAATCACCACATGTAAAAGCTTCCTGACCAATCGGTTAAACACAACATCACCTTGACAAAGAGTCTTTCTCTACGTTTCTCACCAATCTCACTGTTGAAAGAATATTTAAAGAACCTAACACAAAGGCAGATTACTCGAAAGCTTGTTCCTACTAAGTTTTCAAGATTTGGAACTATCTGTAATCATCCTTATTTGTTGAAATAGGTTTTCTTGTGGTTTTCTCATAGTGTATGAGTGTACAGCCAAAAGCAAAGGTTTAACAAATGATGCCTGTACACAAACTTTCTGACATGCTGCATTAAGACACCTGCAGCACATTCATTTTAGATCTACTCAGGCTTTAATGACTTTTAAGGAATATTGATTGGCTCATTAATTCATGCATTCACACACTGGGCGTTCTTTTTTCTTTCTCTTTTTATGCCGTCAGGTTTCCTTCCTGCTTTGCCTGCAGCAGCTTTGTTGCAATTGGCCAGCTGCCGCCGTCTCTACTTGCTGCACATGGATGCGCACATATCCAGAGCTGGAAAACCGGGCTTGATTTATGGTGTTGTTAACTAGCATCTTTGCACCACTTATTTGGATCTTCCTTTGTTATGTTCATTCAGGTCACCTAAAGATTTGAACCTCCTCTTTAAAGAGAGTTGAAGGATGAGCTTTTAAACTTGGGCAGATATTTCTTTCTGTCTTTGTTCTGCTTTCAGGCTTGTTCCATGTTAAGGACAATGCATACATTTTAACAAGGCCAGCATAAGGGAAGTGACCAGGGTACTTATTCAGACAGTCAGATTAATCTAAAGTGATTCATGTTAAAGATGGCTCGTAGATTCTTGTGACTGCAGTCAGTAGCTGGTCCTCCAGGGCCTTTGCACAAAAAGCAGCAGCAGCAGCAGCAGCCCCCCCCCCCAACCACCTCCTCAGCTACCTTATCAGCTCTGACTGTGCCCTTAAGATTCTTTACCCATTATTATTTTCCTGACAGCAGTGTAATCCATCTTCTGAATATACCACAATAGGCTGTGCATATCATAATCTTTGGATGACTTTACCAAGCATCAAGAACAAAGATGAAGCCTGTGAATGGCTATATATCTAAAAGTATCATACACTACAACAGTCATTGAGGTCATTTTTGTGATGATTGTTTTTGTGGTGATATTTGCCTGCTTGCAAAATGATGTGTCTAATGAGTTGGTTCCTATCTTCTAGCTGTCATTGTTTTCAAAGACTGGAAATTAGAAATAAAGATACACAGTGTATGAAACTATTAATATTAGCCACACGTGGAAACCTAACATTGCATTTAGATTGTAAGCAGGACACAGTTTTTATGAAATTCACTGTAGATTCAGGTTTATTGTGTATATTATTCGTTATTCATATATTATTCATTGTGGTGATGCATGCTGTATGAGGAATAAAACAAGTGATGATCACACAAAATTAAACAGTGAAACACATTGTTACAGTAACACAGGAAAACTCACTGGATATTTGTCTTTACGGAACAAATCTTAAGTTTGCTACAGTTAAATAATCACTACCTAATTTTTTAAAGAAATGGCAAAAATAGGGGGGGAAAGGGACTACGGGTGGAAAATGAGCTTTTTTGCTAACTTGGGTGCATGTAACTTGTTTATTTGTTGGTTAAAGTTAATTGTCTCTTTTTAAAAAATAAAAATCTCATAGAAGTAGTTCAAATTAGCCACTGATGGCTTACTAATTAGCAACATTTTCATTGACTAACTTAACTAAGTTATCTATTAAATGGATTTCAGTGATGATGGCAGAGGTGTGTGTGTAACCAGGAGGCAGAAAGAGATGCTCAACCTGATTTGCTTTGGCAGAGCCAAGCTGCTGGACAGAAATAACGAGAAAGTTAACTTTACAAATTGCTTGAAAAGATGGAAGGAAATTGTTCAAAATGCTGATGGGGTCGCAGCCATTTTGCCAAGAGCAGAAGAAGATTGACTCCAGGCCAATAAAAGTGCAGTCCCACGAGTCCCAAAGTCTCTACAGTGCTCATTTTTATGTCTCAAAATGCACAACTCTGATCCTGTCTCAAGACTTATCTCTTAAAACTACACAGAGCAGTGTTCTTATGCATCTTAGGGTATGGCTGTGTTCAGATAATTCTTTGTAACAGCACTCAGTGACATTCTCAATGATATCAGAACATAGAAGTACTCATTTTGAAATGTGACCGCAACTTCAGTCTGGTACGGTGGCTGAACTGATTACACCGTTAGCTTGGACTGCGCAGTTTGGTTTTCATCATTATTGACTGCTTGAAATTTGAATGCACTGTGTACAATGACTATAAAGCAATGTTAAATGAGCTCACAAGTCTATATCAAAACTGTGAAATAAAGTTTTATGATCAAATGATGAGGAAATGCATTTCTGAAGGATTTTTTTTTACAGTCTTTTAGGTTTTGTCCCCTGGATGTGCGTAAATCCATTAATGTTTGTAAGCACGAAATCTGTCTATTTGAACACCTTAAATTGAGCTGATATTAACCACCTCTGACTAATCGCTACATCGGAGCAAGCAAAGCAGAGGATGTGCTTGATGGCTTGCAACAACAGGTTTTTATTTGTAAGAGGGAAGATATCTCTGCTCGTGCTTTATCTACAGGATCCCGTTATACCTATGAAGCACTGCAGATTCAGCAGCTCAGGCTATATAATCACCCTAACCTTTGACCTTTGGGCTTGGGTGGCAGAGCACTGGAGGAATGCTGAAATTGTTCCTCCTCTGCAATCCCTTCAGCCACACTTCAGTATGTAGGCCACTGTATTGTGTGTTGCTCTGTTCTTCCCTCCTCCCGGTGTGCTTGAGAAACAGTGATGTCATTCTGCAGTCCAACCCTGTTGTCATTCTGTGAAAGCAGCTCTTTTTGACTTTGACTGGACCGCTTTGTCTTTTGTTCTGTGGACGTGGCCCACATCAGTTTGTGGGTTTCGTGCAAGATCAGTGAGGTGGCATCTCTCATCCTCGGAACACTGAAAACAATGATGTCTTTTATTATAAACAACCCGCAATATTGTTGCATGTTATTTGTTCTTCTCTTCATTGGCTCATCTGCTGCTTTATTATCATCCAGTAGGCATCACATTATTTGCCTTCTCACTTTAAGTGAAGAATGTTGATCGACTGTGCGACTTTGATGGCATTTTCTTGGAACTGAGCTTGTTTTATCTGAAATACATTTAAAAAGTAAGTGCAGGTGAGCATTACGGATGTGCTAAGCCCATGTGCAGCACTGGTGTGACCCAGATCATGGCATTTTTTAATAATCTGATGTTTGGTGGCACTAACAAAACTGTTAATTTATGCTTGGCTTATTAAGAACAAAACGCTTCTGTCATTTTTAAAAGAATAATAAATCAGTTAAATCAGTTTTTTGTCACATTGTAACAGAAACCATCTTTTTTCTATCATGCAGTGTACAGTTGAGTCTCTTATTACCACAAGCTGCAGTAAAAGCCCATTCTTTCTTGTTCAGCTACACACTCGATCAGCAACACCAGGTTATAGCTGTTATTGTGTTCTGCTGAAAACTCGAACAGAACGGTTCCCTGTTTAAACCCAGAGAAGTAATTCTTCTTTTTGGTATTAGACAGTATTAAACAACAAGGGATTTAGATAAAAATAATTCAAATTGAATTCTCACTGGTTGATATCTTTTCATTTTGTTGTTGTTGATGATGATGTTGAAGTTCTTTTAAACAGCAGCACAAACCCCACATCGCAATGTTTTTTTATTGTTTTATTTAAACATTTCTTCACTATTCCCAAGTTATTGGGTTTACTATTCCCAGAACCCTGCATCCCTTTATCCATTTATTTTTTCCTTCTTTAGCTGCTGTGCTCCCAATCCAACAGACCAGATGGTATTTTTTTGGACAGCGCTGGTCTAGTTTTCAGCAGCATGCACCTGTCTTCGTTGGCCCTACTCAGCATTCAGCCTGTCAGGTCACACCACCTGTGCTTGTTAATTGTGCTGAGAGCATGAAAAAGTGTTTTCTTTAGATTTACTGCATCCAGGTGCTGGTTCAGCACCGGGCCTCCCCTTCATTGGTCTATGACAGCAATAACTTTAATCTGAAAGTTAAACATTTATTGGCCTTTGTAGCAGTGACTTGATTTTTATCAAACTGTTATTTCTGAAAGAGAAGCGTTTGGGAACAGACTGGTTGAACGAAAGCTTACATGACAAACTAAAACAAGAAGAATTCAAGGCGAATAGCTGCTATTCTATATTAAATCACATTTCTGAACGTGTTAACTTACTGACTTATCACATTTGTTTTGTGTTGAACACTAAGTTTTGTGGCAGTTGCCACATTTGTTCAGAAAGTACATGTAAAACTGTGATGTGCTCTTTTTTCATTTCTCTGTGTTTTGGGCCTTCAAAATGAACTGACTGGTCCGAAAAGGTTAAACTGTGCAGCTCATAAGGACCAAACACAGTCATCACATTTCCCAGCGTGATTAAGGCAATAAGAAGTCCACTTAACACATTTTTTTTGTGTTTACAGGAAGAAGTCCTTTCTGTTCTCTGCACTGTATGTCGCCTGTATCCTGGGTGGCCGTCATGTCATGAAACAAAGGGAGAAGTTTGAGTTGCGAAAACCACTGGTGCTATGGTCGCTCACACTTGCTGTATTCAGGTAAAATGGATAAAAAGCTCATTTTAATCTTCAAAAACAGAGAGTTACCCTGATCATTTAATGTAAAGAACTGTTAGACAGTCAGGTAGTCTGATATAATACATGATCCACGTTTGAATTATCAGCTATCTGCATCATTCACAGATTAAGTTTCTCACAATGATTTCCAGGTGACTCAGTAGTCTGGTATGTCATATCTGTGGAGGTATTTACAGCTGTCATTATATTAGATGGAATTTCATGTGGGGACTTGTAATAAAAATGGGATCTCTATCATAGATGAAAAAAAAGTGCTTCATATTATAACATTTAAAGCTGCAGTTGACATTGACATCTTTAATTAAACTACGATGCCAGTAGTACCTGCACACTCTTTACACTACAAAGATCTTCTGTGTCTTTATTATCTCTGTTTATGTAGTATATTTGGTGCCATCCGTACTGGGAGCTACATGACGTACATCCTGATGACGAAAGGACTTAAACAGTCAGTTTGTGACCAGAGCTTCTACAACGGGCCAGTCAGCAAGTTCTGGGCATATGCCTTTGTTCTTAGTAAAGCACCTGAACTGGGTAAGTCAAGACATGCTAGTGACATGTCTAATATTTTCTGTGTAATGGGTGTAATACAGTGGCATGCAAAGGCTTTGAAAAAAACCTCTGCTACTGTGAACTGCAAAACGAGTAAAAGACAGCATGCTCTTTAAAAGGCAGAAAATAATTCACGTGTTTAGAAGAGAAGTCAGATTTATACCTCTGCTAAGACTAAATGAGGGAATGAATCTTTAATCCAGAGTGAATGAATCCTGGGTTCAGACAAAAAATAGAAAGCCCAGCGTTTAGGCACCCTGCAGAGACAGAATCTAGAAACACCCCTTTGCACAAGTATCTCAACTTGGTAAATATATGATCAAATATCTGTGAGATCTATGCAGGGATATTGGATGTTAAAGTCAGGGGACTTCAAGGGCAATTGATCCATGCTTCAAATGCTTGAATTATGAATTTTTAAAGTACTAGGCAGGTTCTTAGAAGGGCCCACGGGTTCTTATTGGTGTGATGAGATTTTAAATTTGTATCTCCTGGCCTATCCAACTGATGCTTGTGAACAAGCCACAGTTCTAAAAATGGAACTAATTAAGATCTTATGCTTTTGTAATAGTTATCCGAGAGCTCAAATTTCCTCCAGTGCCCAAATTTTTGCATGCCAAAAGTATTGTGTGCCACATAGCGTATCGCTTTGGATTATTGTCAGTGTCACAATTTTATTCACGTGCTCCTCACTGATAACACTTGGAGTCAACAAAGCCTTGATATTGCCAAATAGCAAAGCTATGTTGGTACAATGAATAAAGAATGAATTAATCAATTTCTGTTGCTTAACTCTGTGATCGGCTTAGATTCTGATTTTAAGGCAGCTTCACTGAACTTTCTTAGTGAAGTCCTAAAAACTCATCGATGTTTTCTTGTACCACTGAACAACACGCTGTTCTCACCTTGCCCATGAAATGTTACATATAACTCGATTAATCAGGGAAAGTTTACTCTTATTCCCAAAATGAGGAACTTTGAGTGTTTTTGCCATCTCTGTGTCCCTCGTGGTTGAACTCCTCACCTAAACCTGGAGCATTTTATTCCTTTCTGTGGGAATGAATGGTGTCAGCTCTCATATCCCCTGTTTCTTTTACCCGTTAATTGCCCAATTAAACATGTCTAGGCTGAAAACCAGAGATTAGATTAAACTCAAAGCATTCGCATTAAGCAGAAACACATGAAGTACCAATCAAAAGTTGCTCCACACGTACTCATTTTCAATGAATGGTGCAGCTGCACAATAATGAGCAGTTTTCTTTGTGAAATAGAAATATTATTTTTCTGATTATATACAAAATAAAATAAAATCACAAACAGCGACTGATGAGACAGTTTGTCTGAAGTTATATTTGTAGCAGCTGAAAACTAAGAGCTAGGAATCTTTTCCATCGTGGCATCTTTTATGTTTTAAATAATGAGAACAGCACTTGGTGTTTGCATCAGTATCGATGGTGGAAAAGGGTAATAAATAAAGCTTTTGCTGCAATTTGTTTGTTATTTTCTTGGCATGCTGCTTAAGTTGTTGAACACTGCAATGCTTGGACAAACCTTGATCTCTTTCCCTTTTCTACTCTTCATGTCTCATCCAAACCTGTCCTACCTGCAGGTGACACTCTCTTCATCGTCCTGAGGAAACAAAAGCTCATCTTCCTCCACTGGTACCACCATATCACCGTGCTGCTCTACTCCTGGTACTCATACAAAGACATGGTAGCTGGAGGCGGCTGGTTCATGACCATGAACTACTTGGTCCACGCAGTCATGTACTCTTACTACGCATTGCGGGCAGCCGGCTTCAAGCTGTCACGCAAGTTCGCCATGTTCATCACACTGACCCAGATCACCCAGATGCTGATGGGCTGTGTGGTCAACTACCTGGTTTACTCGTGGATGCAGCAGGGCCAGGAGTGTCCATCCCACATGCAGAACATTGTGTGGTCCTCCCTCATGTACCTCAGCTACTTTGTGCTCTTTGTGCAGTTCTTCATTGAAGCCTACATCGGCAAGTCCAAATCATCAGCTATGGCTCTCGGCAAGAAAAGCGAGTAGAAGAATGCCAAAAGTATGGGAAGAAGGGAGATGATTGGAGGGAAAAAAAGGGAGAACAGGGACCAATAACTTGGAAGATGAATGGGATGACAGAGATGTGGCATGGAGGCCAGGAGATTGGGTGTATTGTGGGGATGGGAGGGTCATGAAATGGTTGGTGTTTGTGCTTTAGCATTACTACTAATGTGCAGATCTAAAAAAAAAAACAACAAAAAAAAACATTTGAGGTGATTTTTCTCTTCAGCGATTGCAGAGGAAGCAGCGCCATCATGATCAAAAGCCATCATGTGTTGTCTAGTTTAAAACCTCCCCTTTTGAATTCACATTAAATACTTAAAAAAAAAACTAAGATATGACAAAATGATAAACTTATCAGAGTAAAAAGATGACGTCTGCTACAAGAAACTATTTATTATTGACATGAAAAAGAAGGTACATATGAAGATGGATGGCGTCAGCATTAACGTGAGCCATCTGAGTTTTTGTCTCTCTGTTGTTCGTGTTTGTTATTTTGGTTTGATCTTTGACAGAAAAAGTTGGAGACGCTGGTGAGTGAGTGAAGCTGAAGTGTTGGTGGTTGATGTAAACTGATTAGGTGAACAGCACTGTATTGTCTGTGTCTTACATTGCGAAATGTTATCATTTTTCTCAGGTCTCAGGCTATCTCTTTCTAATATAATATGCATATCAAAACCAATTAGACATGTTTAACATCTTCTCCAGTTTACAGTATGGCTGATAATTAAGGAAAAAAGTATGAATGACAGACTGAAGCTGATTGGACCGCTCAGACGAACACGCCACATTTAGCCATGATTGGGAACAGATGCTGACAGTGCCCTGCTTCACCTCTTGTCTTGACCATGCAGAAGTTGCCGACCACACCTGGGAAATTGCCTGCCATTGATTTCCAGACACTTCTCTGTGTTAAAGGGTCCCTACCAGTGAGGAAAACCAGTCTGATGGACACTGAAGGGATAAACGGAGGGCAAACGTTCATGTTTAGCAAAAGAAAAAAAAAATCAAACATGCAAATTGTCAAAAACTGCTGTATTGAAGAAATAGTATGTATCCTTAATTGGTGTCTGTTGTGCTATTGTGCATTTGCACTGTTTCGGTGTCAGAAAACAATTGTTGCTCAGAAACTTAATGTATGAACAAAGTGTGCAAAAAGTTGACCTGTGGTGTTCACTTTTTTGTCTGTGCCCTCCTGGTATTGCATATACATTCATAATCAGTTTCTTGGTGCTGAAAGTTAAAAAGAAAAAAAACACAGTTTAAGATGAAGCTGGCAGTTTTTCAAGTAACAATATTTAGAAAGGCTACAGGGGATTATCACTTCTAGATAGTCAACATACTGTATTTCACCAAATGAGCTGACCACAAGCTTGTATGCATGCAAACATTGATTCAGTGTAGCAGTAATGGAACAGTCATGCTACACGCCTGATCTCTACAGCTGGTATTACTCTTTTAGTACCACCTGAGTAACTAAAATCATTGTGTATCAATGCCTGATACAATTTGCTGGTGGTACATGTGACTAATGGAAAATGAATAATTAGGCTAATGGGCTTATTAAGGAAAAAGCAATACACTATTACAACTGGAATCCGATCTGTGTACACTTCAACTGTACTGGCCTGCCCCTAGTGGTGCTTTGTCTAATAAAGCTTTATTATTGAAACTAACTACATTTGTGTAAAACTGTTAAATGAAAAGATCTTTCTTTTGAAATCAGAACAATTTACCTTTGCGTGTTTAAAAATGTGGTTCTTAACACTCCTAAAAAATATTGTGTTTAAAAATGTGGTTCTTAACACTCCTAAAAAATATTGGTACATTGTTTGTGCAAGCGACAGGTGCACATTAAACCAGAAACTACGTATTTAAGAACAATTTTTACAAGTGTCTTTATCTCATGTACCTGTAAACATCCACTCCACATTCTACTACACTTCTTAGATAAACATTGTAGTTCTAATCCATTACATTTATACAATGACTAGATACTTCCTAAGCAAGTGTTTTAAACAATTGACAGTAAAATAAGGCTTCAAAACCCAACACAATAGGACTAAAACAGTGGTTTCCAGCCTTGTTGGCTTCTGATATCATGTAGCACACAACCCTGTGTGTTGTATGGGTCAGATTTCAGTTTTCTGTGCTCAATAAAAGAGATTATATCCCTCCAAACCTCCCATCCATTTTCAGTGAGATGTCTGTTTAAATGTTGAACATCTGAAGTTTGTGGAAAAACAAAGATTGAAAGCAAATTTGCGAACTTTCTTTCCTCAGTAGTTATCTCACCTATTTTATGTTTCCCTTGATATAAAATGTATATAGTTCCAACTACAACAGCTACAGCAATAAAATGCTGCTTACACACTTTAGTATTAATCATCTAAGAATGTCAAACTTTCTACAATATTAATCTAATAATCACATTATTCCAACTGGTAATACTGGTCTTTTTATTTTACTTTAGTACCTTTAATAACATGTTGCTACTTTTTTAGAAAGAGCTTTAATGCAGGCCTTTTAGTTGTGATAATTTTATATGCTATATTGACTTTTCCTAAATCACTGAAGTATGTTGATACTTCATCATCACACCTTAAATGCTAAGTTGTTAGCTTGAATTGGGCTGAGTAGTTTTTTAGGACATGAGGGGGTGGGTTTACAAAAAATAAGAAAGCATTAAAGCCCAAAGCCAATAAATTATACTATATGATATAGTTGTGGTTAATTATACCTGGATTTTAATATAACCACTCAAACAGTGAAAACTTTTCAGGTCAAACCAGAAGTGACCTTTCATTTTTCTCTCCGTTGTACTACAAAATTCTGTCACATCCGGGTGCCATCTTTGTTTGGTCCCGGAAGAGTAAAGAGTTTAAGCCTCAAACTCTTGAGGGATTTAAACCATAGACATATATACTATTATATAGTTAACATGTATATATGTCTATGATTTAAACACTCTCACCTAATGTGTGGCAATTTTGATGTTTTGCTGTGACTGGATAGGGAAATACGTGTGGAAGAAGACAAATCCCGCTGTGTGAAACCACTTTGAGTTTCTTTTTTAAAGCTGAATTTGCCAGTTTGACTAAACGGATTATTGGCTAAATAGCTAACTGTGCTCTCAACTGCTACATTCAAGTAAAGTGTCATACTACTAAAGCTACTACTACTGTCATACAGTGTATCGTGGTCATTGTAGCTCATCTAAGATTATAAAGATTATACGTTTTATGAGAATTAACTAATTGCAAAAGTGGTGAAAAACAAAACAAAACATAGTATTACAACACGAGGAAATGTTTGACTTTGTTTAAACAAGTGCTTTGCTAACCTAGCTAGCTTATGACACCAAACACCTGTTTATTTGTTTGAAATTAACTTGTAATAATTAATTAAGAAAATAGCGAATCATTAAAATGGAAAGAAAATATAAGTGTCCCTACATTTAATAGATTTTTTTTTTTTAGTCTTTAGTATCTCTGACATAAATTATGTGATCACTATAATTTTGCAGCATTGCATGTGGAAATAGAAATATTCTACACAATTAATTAGATGCCAGTGAAGCATTTTTTGGTGGCTAAGCATTGTTGTATACATGTAAAGATGCTTACATTTTTATTTTTTTTTGTACTAAAAATGGAGTATGCATGCATATATTACACTATATTTATTTTAGACCTTCCTCTTCTTCTGTAGTCTTCAACATGTCCAAGTTCCTCAATTAATTTTAAGAATACACTGCACACCCTGCTAAGATGTGCCAGGTTTATGCCTAATAGCTCTTTAGCAATAATCTTGTAGGTATAAGAATACTATTTTGTACCTGTCAAACTGTGTTATCTTTGGCATTTTTTGCAGATGCAATGAAAGAAAAGGGGGATTGCATGATATGTCTTTATCACAGGATGGCAGCAACAAAGTGCCTAAAAATACAATTCAAAACTGATTGGGTAAAAAAACAAAAATAAATTGGAAAAATAAACAAATTCCCCCGAAAATGGGCAGGTACCAGGACTGGACTGAAAATGAGGGGAAATGATGATGAGATGATCAAGAATCCTGGAGAACTATTGCACTTTAATAGATCCTAGGATCCTAGATCCTAAGTGCTGTTCTAATGTAACATAGCCTAGTTCAGTACAGAACAACAGGAAATACCACTGATAAAGCCTTGTGCCATTTATACGATCAAACTTACCCAGGGAAGTTTCTAAATGTCTGTCGAAATGACAGAAGTTAGAAATACATAGCCAGTATTAATGATTGAATTACTCGAAAATGGTGATTATTGTTTAGCAGAGAAGTCTGCCTGGGTGTACTGTCTGTTCAGTGTCAGTTGACTCATTCAGTTTGAGTGCAGTGAGTTGTAGTGGTGCTGTGAACTGGAGGCCGCTGTCATCAGTGTGCAAATTTAACTCCAGTGAGGAATGTGAAATGATTTTGTCGGATAGAATAGACATATTTGGAAGAATACAGCTCTCAGCTGTCTCTTTCAAGTTGTGTTGTTTTGATGTTAGTTATATAATTTTTTTTTTGTTTGTACAATAATTAAATATAATCTTTTTTCATGTATATTCTAAGAAGGGACAATGAGTGAGACATGTTGGCAGAAACAAGGTATTTGAATAACCTAAAAAGACTAGATTTTGGACTGTGAGGCTGACTTAAAAAAGATTTAGTTGAAGACAGCAGTTTGGATTCGATGCGTGTCCGATTTATATTGTTACCTTTGTTATTGAAAGCCATACTATTATCCTGTCTATGCCCCAAAGGGTAAAACGCTAAGGTAACTCTCTCCAACGTCTGTAGCCTAATTTATTGTGCTGACGTACGGTATGTGATACTGCCAAGAGGTGCATTACTAACCCTTACAAATTCCTCATCTGACCTAAGTAAATCCAAGTGTGAACTGATTGATGTAATGCAGCCATCACAGTTTTGTCAGTCCAGAAAGTTCATTCCTGTCAGAGATGATCTTACTGAAAGTTTATATAAAGCATATGTCCTGCAAGACAGGTAGTTACCTAATAGCTATTTACCCAGCAGCTGTATTAAATTGGCTCTATTGAAAGATTTTTTCTTCCCTTACTTGGCCCAGTATAGTTATACACTGTCGCCATCTTGTGGAAGATTGGCAGTCCAACCTCAAAGCTCAAAACAGTGTAACAAAATGGGTGTCACAAATCAACACTCGAGTGCTCTAAGTTTCCATTTTATTGATGCATATCTGGTGAAGTACACTTACAAAAATTGTGTCATATAATTTTAACGTGTAACTTTGCTTTGTTGTGTAAGTGAGTGTCTGCTCTCTTAACAAGGTCTTCCATATTTTTAGGATGATAGCTTTTACCATAGAGGTAAAATAAATAACAAAGATTCATGCCTGTGTCACGTGACACCTCTTTGATCCAGATCCTTCATCCAGAATAAACATTATGCATACTATTGTACTTGGCAATTGATAACTACAACAATTAATATATCTTAAAATATATACTTGAGAATTATATCTTAATACACCTTTTGTCTGAAGGGACCATTTGAAAACCAATGCTGTAAGAGCTGTGAGTTTATGTTGCAGTATTACTAACATTCATGGATGTAAATCAAGTTGGGATTGGTTGTCAGGAAATGCATATTTCAGCCTCTGAATCACTGCACTCAAATGCTATCAACTGTCCCTCAGGGGCTGAATCTACCCATGGAGCTCTCCAGCTTTGGGACCCTCCCTCCCTTAGTGTGCACCCATAGATTCTGGCTCATGTGTCCAATGCATGCGTGATTAGACCCATCTCCTCTTTTGATTTTAATTCTACCCAAATCCTCAGAAAACAAGTGTTATTCTGTCCTGCTCAAGAGCTGGAGGGACCAAAGCTGACCTGAAGGATCACAGCAAAGCCTTTGAGTGGGTTTCTAATTCCTTCTCTAGCCCTCATCAGCTGTCCTCTGGGCTGGACTGTAGACGTGAGCGACAAGACAAAACTAGACCCATCTGGCACAAATATACAAAATTAGGAGGAGTAGAAGGGTTGAAATCAATATCAGTAAACTTGTATTGCTGTTGACCAATCTTCTCTTATTTCTTTATCGTTTCTTCGTATTTTTCTTTATCTAACTTTAATATTAAATCAGATCTAACATATTCAAGCTCTAACCTGATACCCTATTTAATTCAACACCTAGAGACAGCTGAAGAATTAAAATGTCCACAGCAGATGAGATAAAGACTTGAAATATGCGTACTGACCGTCTTCATGATGGCAAGGTTGATCTATTCATTAAGAAAAATAAATGAAACGCCTGTTATCATATTGTCAATGAGGGGCAGAAAATTTCATATGTTTCGATGTAACTTTTCAAGAGATGGAAGAAAACGTGTTTTGTTTATATGATCAGATAATCAAATGTTTCCATTGTATCATAGTCAAGTCAAAATGATTTTAAAAAAGTTTATGTAAACCCATTTGTACAACAGAAGTGATTTATGAAAAAAAAGGAAGGATAAATTAGAAGTTAGCTGACAAAGCATTAGAAAAGCAGATCATTTGCTACACTAGCTTATAAAAGGGTCCTGTATCACAAAGCAGATGCTGTCTAAGTGGCCGGACGATGCTTTGGGGAAGAGTAGCCTTCAAAGGCAAATATACATCAGCTTTAAGGACTCAGCAAGCAAGCTATGCTGTCAACATTTATATTGACTAGAAGGAAAAACTTGTGGAATATAACTCGACTGGAGTAACTGCATAACTTTAAGGACATGATTGCTTTTTAGATTTATTTGTTTGAAATATTAAGGAGGTATTTTTGACAGTATTTAAACCATTGGCACCTCTGTCAAGTAGAAAAGTGAGGTTCCTCAAGACCTTTGGTACTTACAGTTTCAGTCACTCTATTGCCCCCTGTTGCCCCAATTGAGCAGTAATACAAGATAAATCAACACTAGGTCAAATTCCATCTATATGTGAGGGCAGATCTGCTTCTGTTTAGAGTGGGGCCCTAACCTATCTGTTAGCTCTAATGGAGCCCAATATATATATATAAGTGTGTCTTACCAAAAAAATCAATATCGATGTGGCCCCTGATGGTTTTTGAGTTAAAGTGCTTTGTTTTCTGCAATTGCCTCGAAACAAAGAGGCTGTGGGTCCTATTAATAACTCCTAGTCAAGCCTGAGAGAGAGTCGCAGTTAGAGATGGAGGTAGAAGCAGAGAAATGGAGTGGCGGTGAAGGGTGGTGTCACTGGTGCTAACATCACTAGAGCGTTAGATTTGGTGGAGGATAGAAAAGCATCGTCAATGGAGCACAGACAAGCTTCAAAGAGAAGTGTGATGGGGTGCAACAAGACTGAAATGGAATTTGAAGGGACAAAATCGTTCAGTTCTATGAAAATGACGTAATTAGAGAAATGTGTGTTTTGGAAAACTAAAAGAACAATTATGGTAGATACTTAAATACATCTTACTTCCTTTTTAAAAAATGTTGTTTCCAAGAAAACTGGTTGATGGTGAATGAAATCAAGAAGAGAAGCATTTTTGTTTTGTATCTAGAATTTATTGATGAAAATAATGTCAAACTTCATCCATTTCTAATTCCAGTTCTAGTCCATAGGTGCCGAAAACTAAGCATAATCCGAGTAGAGTAGACTATTATTTAAAAAGCAGGATCTTTCAGGGATTTTCCATATTCTTAGTCCAGATTTATAGTACCATATTTTACTTCTAAGCGCTTTTACTGCAAAAAGAAATTAAATGGAAATCAAAAGCAGAATACTTTCCCTTTGTAAATACAGTCTATTGTCATCAATCCCAACCTGTTACACTTTTTCTCCATCGTCCTTCTCAAAACATACATCTACTCAAGTAGAACTGACAGATGATAGAGATGCATATGAAAATAAATAAAGCGTAAACTTTGTAAACATGTTATAGCTCAGGTTAATCTAACAATGCACTACCATGGGATTTGTTATGCTTGGCTAAATCCTACTCTTGGGGAATGAGAGTTAGGTGTGAGTGGGTGCTCTCTGTACAGGGATATTTTAAAGTCTGAACTTCACAGAATATTCCAGGGAGAGTGAATTATGACGCCAGAAAGGGAGTTATAGATGCTTGTCAGACTGGAAAAGGTCATAAATCCTTATATTAGGAGTTTTGACTCCACCAGTCGAGAGTCACAATGTGTATAAAAGGAGGGAATTTAAGACCATTGTTACTCTTTCCCAGAAGTGGTTAACAAACATGTCTCCAAAAGCAAGACGTGCTAACAGTTAGTGAGGTAAATACCCAAGCTATCTTTGAAGCAACTAAAGGCTAATTAATATTAACAAGTGAGACTGTACTGCTCTGCTAAAAGATCACGACTGCCTGCCAAGCCAGAAAAGCCAGAAGGCTGCTCCAGAAACGCTTTGTTGACAGATGAGAGAAAGGAAAACCATACATTCTAGCAGAAGAACCCCCCAACTTTGAAAACATGGTGGTGGTAGTATTATAGCTTGGGCCTGATTTACTGTATTTGAACCAGGAAGGTTTGCCATCACCGATGGAACAATGGATTCAAAATTAAACCAGAATTTACAGTAGAAAAATGTCAGGACTGGTACAACCAAAATTCCAGAGCTGATGCTGTTCAGTGTGGACGATTGGGCCGTGTTTACCTCACACAGACGTTTAATATTGGCTCATTTCACCTAATATTTAAAAGATAAGATATGACATTCTTGTCTGATTTCTTCTTAGGTGGCTGCTCTCGTTATACATTCAGTACAAGCTGAAATCTGGTGATATTAAAGGTCAACTTTATGCTTTTATTCATTTTAAAATTTAGTTTCTGTTTTGAACAAAGAGAAATCCAGAACAACTTGAGAAGTTAAAATATTTTCTAAGTGACCAAATTACTGTTACTAAAAAAAAGAAAAGAAAAAGAAGAATTCAAATGCAGGTCCTGGAACAGGCTAAAAATGAACAGAAACGGACATTTAGTTCTGTTCATATAAGTTGACTTGTAAGGACTTGATGGCGTGCATGACAGGTTTTTCATGCACGTTTCACTCCAAAAGCAGGCAGTGACAGTACTATTTCAGTTCATTTTGTGTACAGTATGTGTGCATTTGAACATTTTTCTATCTACCGACACTGCGTTCCGCCTGTAATGTTCAGACATTACTTTTACATTACATGTGACATGTTTTTGTTCATCAGCTCAAGCTTGTTAAGGTAGCAGGAGTAGCTTAGAAATTTTGGAAAACATTGTGCTTTTATAGCCAAAACCTGCGACTTCTTAATTTTATGAGTCACTTTACTGTCCTCCTAGTGGAGCTGTCATTGTATTCCCACACATGTCCTTAGTGTTGACTGACTTATACGGTTTATTAGCTGAAACTGCATTGCTGGCTTTAAGGTTATAGACACTAGCTCTATAAGACCATTTTTATTTCATTCTATACTTGAGTAAAAAAATCAGTCTTTCTTTATCGCAGTGTAAAGAGTGTGGGCCGCAGTTAATTGACTCAACTGATTGTGTAATAATTAGGGCCATTTAGACTTTCATTCTTTGGGTAAATGATGAATCATTAAAAATAAATTATATGCCTTTTGTTTCTCCTTTGTCAAAAGCATATGACCAAGAGTCCATAACCAAGGTAGCTAACATACCAAACTATGATGTTTGTGTACCTTTATTCCCCCAGTAATTACCACACAAATTACACGATAGAGGAGTTTATCTCAGTGCTGTATTTTGTAAAAAGGATTTTCTAAAACATAGTTTTAGCTCTCTTAAACTCAGGTCAAGAGGGATACTTGTATTGGTACAATGCAATTTGAATTTAGTTTTATAAGAGAGCTATCGTTAGCAGTTTTTACAAAGCTCTAAAGCCTGCATGTTGAATATATTTTCCTTAAAAGAAGACCAACAAGACGGCCACACAAACAGAAAAAAACCGTCCTTTTTTCCCAACAAACGTCGGTATTTACAGAAGCTTGATGTTGAAGGTTATAGCACTGTGAGAGTCTTCCTGTTAAGCTAGGAAAGACGTGACTCCGGACTGGGTGACTTGAAAGACGTACCATTCCCAGTATTTGAGCTTGAGGGATGGACATTAGATTGGGTGGTCTCCATGGCAACAGCAGACACCATGGAACATTCATACCCTCTATTGTGTTTGGACAGCGTTCCTGACTCCTGAGACGTGGGGTTGGCGTCTGACAAAATAAATGTGTTAAATTGACAGGTGGCATGATATGAACAGATTAATTTTAGTCGTAGTCAGATTTAGGATGAAGTTAAGGTTCATTTGTGTTACCCGTCTCTGAAGAGCAGGATGGACAGACGTCTCTCCTTGGACAGCCCATTGGTGGAACGACCTTTACCTCCACGCCATTTTCTGCCGCTGTGTAGAACTGCAGATTCGTACAACAATTTGTTAACAGGCTGATGAGTTTCCATAAATATTCTTAGAATTTTCACTTCATTGATTATTGAAATGATGTCCTCAGTTAGTGAAGTTTTGGATCAAAATAACACAAGAGTTACTGTTTATGTACTCAGATATAGATATTGATCACTGAATTTGGCTTAACCTGACTTCATACTGATTTGAGTGCAACACATGCTTTGCACTGATAAAAAGCTACACTTAACAAGAAGAATAAGAATTCCCTTTCTTCGTTATGTATAAATGGCTGAGTGCTGGTATAGTGGCCTTACTCCTGGAGCAGAGGTAGTGGTCGTCTCCAACATGCTCTCATCTGTGACGCTGATCTCGCTCACGTTATCCACTGAGGGCTGTTTGTGGAAGATTCTTCTAGCTCTGCAGAATAAATGAAAACCCACTCAAGTTGATCTTGTGTATCATGTTGAGGATAACATTCAGAGAAATTCAAGTCAAGAAATTTAGTTAGAATCCTTCACAGCATGGTATTATTGTCTGCTCATTATAATTTTTTCCCCGCATCAAACTCAATGGCCAAGTTAGTTTTTCTTGCTCCCCAACTCCTCTTCAGTGTCCATCTCTTGCAGAGGAAACTAAACCAGCAAACTTAAACAGTGCACAAGTCCACTTTCAGTCAAGTGCAGAAGGCAATTTGAGACAGAGCTATTGGCGACCATGTAGCATTTCCACGGTGGTCATACCTCACCAGCTCCATTTTGTAGCTGAGAAATGACCTATTTTTATGTGTAATTGCTGTAGAACAAGCTAAACCAACCATGTAATTGAAAGCGTGCCACTTCCACAGGGGAACCAGGAGTGTAAATGCTAGGATGTAGTAGGCTGAGGGGAGGGGTTTGCTTTGTGAGTCAAAAGGCTGGAGAATGCCAGCAGCCTTGTCCATAAGCCTGTGAAACTGTAACACAAATCAGCTACTTAGAGACATCACAGGTGAAAATGAAAGGGAGGAGGCGTCACAGTATGTGGTTTATGTATGCTCTTCACTCAGCTAACCAGAGTTGCGTGCCGTCATTTGTTCCACTTGTGATCTGCTCCCCGACCTCCTGCTGTCATACTGAGACACCTCCATTACACGGCTCATGCCACTTTGAGTTTGATAGACACCTTTAAATGCCATCAGCTCATTCACAACTGGAGCTGGTCCTCTCTGGCTGGTTGCGCTCCGAGTATACAGAAACTACACCTAAGAATACTTGTAATATACATCTTTACTGCGGCGCACACATCCAATATGTTGGGGGGCACATAACTGAGCTTCTCCCAGATTTTTTTAACTGTTAGGGTGGAAAAGCCCCTACATCCCCCTTAAGGCTATGACATGACTCTCATATTCACCATTTCAATAAAACCTGAATCAAATGAGCTTTTACTTTTTTACCATTTTCCCTAATATCCTTAACTTTCCAAAATAAATTTGTAGTGTTGAAAAAAGTATTTCATAATTGCTTTCTTCCACTGGAACATTTCTTCAGCCGCTCACTGCAGACGAATCATGATTTTCCTGCTCAGATTGATTTACCGCTTGTCTTCCTAGATGCGTTTCACTTAATTTCTCTTGCTTCTAGCCCTATTTTCTTTCCCTTTTTTTTTTCTTTTTCGTCATGTCAAATTTTCTTCCAATTAATCATCTTTGTGTGCCACATCCCACATTTCCCATCCTTTTTCTCCATTCCTTCTCACCTGAAACAGTAGGTGATACAGGCTGTGATAGAAAGCAGGGAAATGAACCCCACCATGCAGGCTGCAATGACCACATTCCTTCTCTTCTCCTTCTCAGCCTGCTGAAGCTCCAACCATTCCAGGTCACTGAACTGACAGCGCTCTCCCATGTATCCTGATACACAACTGCAACATGTCAAAGATAAATTAAATTATTTGGTATTTGATACACAGAACGAAATAAGGAGATCTTTTTTGTGTTTGTTTTTGCTTGGGCTCAAGTTTAGTCTAACTTAAGATATTTAGGTTAAATTCTAATCATTTATACACACTCACGTGAAGAAAAGGCATGCAATTACTTCTAAATCCATAC
The DNA here is from genome assembly GCF_036924035.1 of Leuresthes tenuis. Classification (NCBI taxonomy): domain Eukaryota; kingdom Metazoa; phylum Chordata; class Actinopteri; order Atheriniformes; family Atherinopsidae; genus Leuresthes; species Leuresthes tenuis. The sequence goes on along the minus strand of NW_027325365.1, from coordinate 7,610,566 downwards.
TACTAAATCCATCTTGTATGACTAAAATATGACCATTTTTTAAGGGAAAAGATTTGATAAAGTGGCATGAGAAATATAATGCAAAGAGATGCATAGATTCTGGTAGATGTCATTAAATTGTTAATGCAAATAATATACAGTCAGTGACAGAGCTGAGAGGAAGATGACTTCATCAGCAGGACAGTAAAAGCTTCAGGAATGACCCTCACTGACAAACTATCCCAGTCTGCTGTTGTAGCGTTGCAGCCTCTCAAACTCCTCTTGACACTGAAGAAGTCACCCATGCCAGCTCAATAATATCCAGAATCCCCCGCATCTGTGGGTGAATCTCATCCACGACTGTCACCTTGTTTGGAAAAGCTTTTTAACTGCCACACAGACTTCACTTGGGGATGTGGGTGAGGCCATTAAAAATGCTCAAACTCTGCCTTCTTCCAGAGATGACATATTGGTTGGGCTTAGGAGTTTCTTCAAAGTGCTCTCACCGGCAACTGATGGTTTATCCCGTCAGAGTCAGCTGTTCTCCCCTGCCTGAGGCAAGCCTTGCTCTTCCTGCCTGAGTCATCTGATGGGTTATTAGAACGTCTTGATGTTGTATTTACTATTTTTTTAACTTAATAAATCCAAAAAGAAAGTTATTTTGTCAGAAGTGCTGCATGAACTACATTAAACATAATCTCAGGGTATGTGATAAGCCGTCCAGTTTGAAACACTTTATGACAAAGGTCGCAAATTGTCCAGGTTTGCCCAAACTTTGACAGTGTGCCTTCATTAAAGAACAAAACATTGTGATTAAAGATATGATGTATACCGTTTGTGCTAAATATGAATCTCCTCACTCACAGCTACTTATTCATGTGTCAAAGGCTTTGATCGTGGAACAATAGTGACATCTGCTGCTTGTCGGCTGGCACAAGAATATTAGTGATGTTGAGTCTAAAGTTTCCTGTGCACTGCTTTTTATTAACAGAAATTTTCCCCCAACAGATCTCTTAAATATCTTAAATCATTGCATATTTTAAATGGCTTTGAAATTGACAGTGTTTATTTACTTGCAAGCATATGACTCCATTTCAGGAAAGTAGAAGCAGACCCCCTGGTACAGACAGTAGGCCTCATGGCTGGAGGGACACTTTTCGACAGAGTTGCTGTTGGGGTGCCAGGTGGTTACATCAACAGGGCCTCTCGGCGTCACCCATGGTGATTTGGTCTCCAGCTCTTGAGAGGACAATTTAATTTAATTAGACAATTACAGACAGTATGGCACTATTCCATTCCCTTTAACCAAAGTGTGTTGATCGGTTCGCTGCTTTTTTAGGTGACACGCCGAAAACCTGTAATATTCATCCATGATGAAAGGGATCATCTGACATCACAGATAAGCTATTAACACCTGGATCGGTGGAGAATTATGGTACAGTATCACGGTGGTGTTAGCCATAAAACAGAAGACAACTCCATTTTGAAAGTGTGGAAAATAAAAAACATGGTAATGACAATGATGAAGATGCACCTTGACATGTCTGCCCATTGCCGTAGTATCCTGTCAGACACTTGCACAGATACTTCCCTGCAGTGTTCTGACACTCTGCATGTTTATCACAGTTGTGCATCCCCAGTTTACATTCATCAATATCTGGAACAAAGTTAAAAGAGCAGATCACTTAGGCTCCTAAACTTTTTGTAGAAATTGGAAAACCATGCGTTTGTCCATCCATCCATTCATTTTCGCCACGTTTGTGTGTCAACATATTTTAGAAACTCGGTTTAGTAACATTATGAAAAAAGTATCTTTTTACATCACATTTTTAATGTTTTATTTACAAACTATATTTTATGTACCTATATAGTGCTTCTTGCTCTACAGTCAAATTCATCAAATAACGACAGATATTTATTGGATTAGTTGCTTTTTTTTTCTAGCCTTTTCTTTTTTGATATTCTGGCTTAAATGTCACATAAATTTACACTTTCAGATCAACTCTGCAGCTATGAAATGTTATCTAAAGAACCAGGCACATTTTTCATACAAATGATCCTCAGATTCAGACCACAACTTTCAGACTAGCTTAAATGCTCTTTTTGTTATTCACTGCTAAGTATTCTCAGACACTGTTCAGAACTGATTCTTTCTTTTTCAAAATTGAAAACCTTATTGAATCTGTTCTGAAAATTCTCAGCTGCATGTTTGCTAGATCTGTGGCTGCAGAAATCAAGCACAACAAATGCTACATGTATTTTAGTCACTGTAAGACTGGGCTGCCTCTACAGTCTTATTGGAGCAAATGCTGCTGGAGCGAGACTCCAGGGAGGAGAAGGCTGAACCTTTGCTACAATAGATTAGGTGAAAAGGTCCTCTGCATTAAATGTGAACCCTTAACCCTTACCCCTCTCTTCAGGTTATGTTAGTTAATCTCCTTAAAGCACTTTTACCGCACAATAACAGGAATACTCACCAACACAAATCTGTCCATCACCTGTAAAACCTTCCAGACATAAACATTTCGGGTTGCCACCATCCAGCAGACACTGTGCTTTCACATCACAGCGGAGTGAGTAACACTCATTCTGGTCTGACAAAACAGGGAACGTGCACAAACTATATTTAGTTAGGCAAAAATATTGAATGGTAAGAGCTGCAAATCAGTTGCTTTTAAAAGTGCACTGTTACCTGAAATCATCTGGTCTGTGTAGAGAGCTGGCTCACCTCCAGCTGAGTGGAAATCTGCCTTCTCCTTATGAGTTGTAGATCTAGGTGTTGCCAGTGACGTGCTCTCATCATTAAATGTTTTGTTTTTGAAAGATATTGAATCAGAAGCTTCACTTTCTCCAGATTCTGTACAATCCCAGATGGTGAAGAGAAGCATTTGTGATTATTTATTTTTTATCTTCAAAGTTCATACAGAGGTCTGCACCTGAAGTAGGATATATTACCTGTTGTTGCATTTGAACCATGGGCAGGCAAGCAACTTTTTCCATCAGCGGACAGGATGTGGCGTGGCAGACAGGAGCAGTGGACGAGTCCCACTTTGCTTTCACACACCTGAGCACAGCCTCCATTCAGGTGAAGGCAGACATTTGCCCCTGTAGAGCAGTGTTACAAAGACGAGATTTTCCTAAAAGATGGGTGCATAAGGTATCTGACTTGTCTTTGAACAACATATGGAACACACTAGATATAACAGTACTAAATTGGAAAGTTTTTGCATTTTATTAAGTGTTGTGGCTTGAAATGTCTACTACTGAAATGTTGAGCAATATTAAAATAGCCTGACACGCCAATCGGTTTCATTAAAGTGTATTCATTTATCTTAATGTCATTTTTGTCCCTCTGTACCTGGTTTAGCTAGGGGATGTACCACCACAATGGATGCAGGCTGGACCATGCTGCCGTGGATCCGCTGCAGTTTCTTCCCGGTCCGCTTGTGTACACTCCTCAGTTGCTGGTGCTCCCAATCTGAGATCCAAAGCCTGTCTTCAAACACTGCAAGGTCAAAAGGACGACCTAGGACGATCCAAATAGAAAACAAGAAGGCCTGAGTTAACCAAATGATTCCAGGTGAGTGCTCGTGTTCGTGTAAATTCAAGGAGACAAGCTATTTTTCATCTGTTTTGACAGTGAATGATAACTGAGAAAAGACAAGATAACTGGACTAAATGAGAAATTTGATCATTGTATTTATCATTCTTAATGAGTTTTTTTTTTGCTTAATAAACTACAGTAATATAGAAAACAGTACTATGATATTTTTCCATTTTAGTTCAGTGCACCTCTATATGTTTGCATGAGTATGTTTCTCACCTACTTGGTTCTCTAAGAGGACCCGTCGATCTGAACCATCCAAGGCAGCAGTTTCAACCAGCCCCCTCTTTTGGTCACACCAGAAAAGTCGATCCTCTGTGAAATCGATGGTCAGGCCGGTGGGTGACACAAGGTTGGTGCTAGCAACGACAGCGCGGTCTCTCCCTTCTAAAGAGGCACATTCCACTACAGGCTGGGTCCCTACGTCAGTCCAGAATAACTTCCTCAAAAATTTAAAAAGAAAAAACACAGATATCAGTTTTATATCATTTAGTGTGAAATTAACTGAAGTGTGTTTTGTGACTAAATAGCAACAGTTAAACAGTTAACAGTTAAAAAAACAGGATTTATTGCTGTACTTTTTAAAGATAGCTTTGTTTAGAAAGGGAAACTTGTTGATAGTATTTATTTTAGATTTGAATGCAATGAGGCAATGTTCAAGCAACTAAAAGTGTAACTTTCAAGTGTCAATAACAGACGGCATTACTGCTGAGACACTGGGCTTTGTCCTGTTTCATAAAGAAAATATGTCATGCATCAATCTAGCTGATACATACATAGCACATTTGCTGTGGTTGTTTTACTCATTTCATTTCAGTATGTAAACTTCTAGTTTGTGTTGTGTTTTTATTCGTAGAAAAAAAATCCAAATATACTCACTTTGCCAAAGGATGAACTGCAATTCCTCTTGGTTTCTGTAGTCCATCTCTCACAACTGTTTCTTTGTACAATCCAGACAGAGTACTGCAGTCAACTGTTGACTTGCTGAAAGAATAAAAACATACTGTGTATATGTACATCTATATTTACAGACACAGAAAATAAACTACATCAACTGTCATAAAGAATTGGAACAATTCCTAAGATGGTACTTTCAAAACTCATCTCCATGATTGGACTCAGTAAAGTATCAGTTCAGTGTTTTTATTGTTCTGATTTTTGTAACTTTAACCATGAAAAAGAAAAAAAGTACTGACGCAAGTATTTGATTTAGAAATGAAAATGTCTTTTCAGCAACAATCCTCGACCTTTACTGTCCTGCAAACATCACACACCTTTTATCTGTCCAGTACATTCTGCGGTGGACCCAGTCAATTGTCAGTCCTTCTGGAGAGTCCAAATCGCCGGAGACGAGAACATCTCTTGAGCCACCGTTCAAATCAACACGCTCGATCGTCTTTTGGCTTGTACTAGCAAAGTACACCTTAAAATGCATACAAGATGAATTAAATGAAAAATATAAAGAACTGTAGATGTTTTATAAAGTGCTCTGGCAGTAGAATATACACATCATTATTAAAACGGATGAAACCATAAAGGACCACTAGATGTCACTACATACTTGCACCAAAATCTTGTTCTAATCTGTCTGCAGTGCGAGACCTTAGTAGACCATCAGTATATCAGCTTTACAGATATGAAGCATAACTGCAATAAAAGATGAAAGAGGTTTTACATAATCCTGGACGGGGTCATAGTCCAAAGCTAAGATTGTTCCTCTTGGCTCCTTCACCAGGGTTTGATCTTCTGTGCCATCAGGGTTGATTCTTCTCACATCTACTAGATTGGCAACTAGCAGATAGGCTGGAGGTCCTGAAGAATAAGAACATTGTACTTTATGACCACAGTAGAGTTTGGTTTTGCACTTTTTAAAATGGCTCCAAAAGCAGAGGACAAGCAGTGAGATTCAGACATTTAGAAATAGTTTTTCTGTGTGGGTTAATCTGTCTCTGCCATCTGCTTTGCTATAGTATGACTTACCAGTTGCAATGCAGCGTTTGCCATCTTGCTGAAGCTGGTAGCCAGGCAGACAGCCACACTGCCACCTACTAGGGGCAACAGGGGTGCAGATCTGACTGCAGCCGCCTCTGTCTGCTGATGAGCACCCTGCAACAAAACAAATCTGTGTTTCTGCAGGCAAACATGCAACACAGCTTTATTTCAAATTTCATTATAATTCAGATGTTTCTAACACACAAACTCAATCAGTCTTTCTGGATACCATGTCTCCTCTTTTTTTCTCTTAACACTGCACACACAACGGCTGTAGCTCAGGAGGAAGAGCAGTTGCCCATCAATCGGAAGGTCGGTGGTTCGACTCTGGCTTCCCCTGTCGAAGAGTCCTTGGGCAAGACACTGAACCCTACGTTGCCTCCCAGTGTATCCCTGGGGTATGAATGTGTATGAATGATTAGAAAAAAGCACGTAGTTAAGTATCTTAAGACGTGCTGTATGAATGTGTGTGAGTTGGGTGAATGCGGCATGTAGTGAAGCGCTTTGAGTGGTCAGTTAGACTAGAAAAGCGCTATACAAGTACAAGTCCATTTACCATTTACAACAAACCCTCAGTGGTTAAATAACCTAAATTGTTTCCAGACACTGTCACAATGAAAACGGTCAGTACCGTAATTCAAACCTTCATGCTTGCTGTGTTGCTGTGCTGCTATTATTTCCTAGGATGACACTCACAGACCATCATCTACAAATGATCTTCAAGTTAAGTCAAGAAAAATTATTGTTGTGAGTCGACTTTGGGCCTGAAAAAAAAACTGCTCTTCTGTCTGCTGGTATAGCAGTCAGTGTTTCTGTGTTGCTGCCAGATGCCAGCAGCGTGAACAGATTGCTGGGGTGGATTTTGTCTTTTTCTGTCCTTTGGGCTCTGAGCAGACACTTCATAGATAACACCGATGTTTGCTATACTGGTACCAGTAATGTTCTAAGCAGTTCCTTCCTGTTTTGGGCCATTTCACTTCTTGATGCGTTCAGGTATGGTGCCAATCAATTTCTCCCCTTAGCTGTTCTACGGTTCCTTCTGGGAGCCCAATTGTTTCAGGATTTCCCTAAATCTTTAATATAATTGTGGGATAAACACGACACTTTTTCTGTGATATTTTTCCCCAGAAACCTCCTCCACCTCAGCTCCACTCATGTGGACAGGAGTGTATATCTTTGTCCCTTTTCCTCTAAAATCGATCATCAGCTCTTTGATTATACCGACCCAGAGGAACAGGTTATTTGTCCACCAGCTGCAAAAAAAAATAATTGATTTTCCTACTTATACAAAGCCTCATTATATTTTATACTCTCTTGGACGAAGGTGATGTCGTTGGCAAACCTCATAATAGTTTTCTTTACATCTGGGTATCACTTATGCATACCTAGACATATCCTCTGCCAGTGAGTGATTTATATTCGCTATACAATAAGATGCAGTATATACAAAAGAAATAATTATTTATTAAAACTGAAACCTTTTCGAGCAACACTTCAGGTTATATTAGAATTACATCAACTGCATATTTGTAATGAATAAAAATGACATTTTTTTTAAAAACTGGCAGATTTTTGCCTTATGAAAGAGGCCTGAATACTGTCTTAGCATCCATACCAGTACATGCTTGTCCATCCTCCTCTAGAATGGATCCCTCAGGGCAGACACACACTGCACCATTTTCCATTGCCAGGCATCCATGGCCACATTTTGTCATGTTGCCTTCACATGGTATGATTTCTATAAAAAAAGAAAAATGGATAAACAAGTACACCTTTAGACTGTAAAGGTCTTATATCATGAATGGATGAAATATGCTAAACTGGAATGAAGCTATTTTGAAACCTGAAATATTAGAGGAACTTGAAAAGGTTAGGGTTAGGTAAATTAATGTCATATTATACCTGTGTTCGTTAGTGAAAGTGATGCGACATGATCAAGACTTTTCCAGGTTATTTTAGGGTCTAGCTGGTGTAGATGATCTGGATGAACAACAAGCCTCTTAGGCCCTGTTCTGGTAAAATCCTTTTATGAAATCAGGCCTAATCCCAATGAAATAGTTGAAAGTGTGATGAGAAGCTCCCACAGTGAGAGTGATGTAATGTTTGCTCACAGGTGAATGGTATGTGCTGTAGAAGTGAATGTTGGCCAGAATACAGAGGCTGGGCATGATTCTCATGTAAAGTTACGTTTTTTGCCTTCTGGTGTGAGCTAATATGTCTCTGCTAAAATGATAATTTAACTTTTTCATTTGAGACATGTTGACAACAGTTTACTCTATTTTAATCATTATCAGTGATAACGCGGTAACAACAACACACTCCGTTTTAACTTAGAAAGTCATCATAATGCCCTCATAAGATGCTAAAACTGCTGTAGTATAATTTTTTATTCAGTCAAAAACAGTCCATAAAACACCCATTTATAGTAATCTCTGCTGTCATCTCCATTGTCTTGCTTGTTACTTGGTCATATGCTTCTTTTCTGCTGGACCTTGGCAAAGGTTATCTGCTAAATAGCTTAGGTGCACAAAGCTGCTGACGAGATATGTTCCCTACTGCAAATGTCACCTCATCAACTAATCTCATTGTGTCTGTGAACCTTTTCTATTGTCTTGGCTTCAAAGCAGCGAGATTATAAGGGAAGAGATTAGGATTAGAGCTGGACTATGCAGCAGTTGGCCAATTGTATCAGCTAACACAGGCCTATCACAGATACACGGTACCGGTATCTGTTTAAATACAGTATCCGTTTAATATTAGCTGATCATTTTAAAGCATTTTTTTGCACAGAATACAGAAAATCATGCTTGGAGTATTTCACTACTGGTTTAATCACATAGTTTGTCCAGCAGACAGACTCTCAGCTCTGTGTGCAGCACTGCTGAGCATGACGGTGGTGCAGAGGAAGCAGTGTCTTCATAAGGAGTTGATTACTAGTTTGTAAAATATGTTGCTTGGAAACAAAAAGAATATTGATTAAGTTACTTGAATTCCCAACTCAGTAAAGATTTCCCCCTAATAAAGAAAATAAATGAAAAATGTTATATCAGTAGGGCTCTGAATCAAATGCTCATGAGGTGAATCGCTGTATAGACACTAGATGGCAAAAACACTGTAACAATACACCATACCAAAAGAGGGCTGGGAATGGTGCGATTGGACACCAAAATATTACAGAACTTGTACAGAATCTGTAGTTTGTTCACCTTTTCAATGTAATCTCCTGTGACTGCCATACATATGTTTGTGCCAGCAAATCTGATTGTCTGAGTTATATTCTCAACTGTTGTTGTAATGGACAACAAACCTGCATTATAACAAATAGGAATGACCATGTTCAGGGATACAAGTGGCAAACAACATACTGTATGTTTTAATATAACATTTGGTTATATTTATCACAAATGTGGGTTCCAACGTAGGTCAGCAAATGAATAGATAAGTCTAATTACAAAAAGGAGGTTATGAGAAATAACTTTGCCTTTGCTGGTACATTCTGCCCCTGCTTCGATCGACCTGACACAACCTCACAGTGGAATTGTTGTTAAGCTTTCAGGAGTGTGACAAAGTGTTAGTGTTTTGACACAAGTAACCTAACACACAATTGGCAGCTCCCATATGTCTAGTCTGTCTGGACGCCTGTGACCCAGCCTTTTTATAAGTTCTCTAAGGTCAAAGTAGAGTCTGGTAGACAAATACCATCTTTAATAGCACCACACAGGATCTTATCTAAAAACCAAAGCAACAGTCTCTCTGTTGATCAAAATAACATTTTAAATAAAACTTGTTTTAGTGGTAACTGTCCTTTCTCATTGTATAGTGATTAGCAAACAGAAGGCACTTTCAATCCTTGTAAATATAACCGTTAATAGTTTGTGTTTAGTGCATAATGTCATTAGTTGATTTTCTGTGTTCCATGTGTTATTCATGCTCATATTACTAACAAAAATAAATTAAATAATGGCTATATGATATGATACGGTATTACAAGAATAAGGTTGATACTTTACCTCTGCATGTCTTCCTGTCTGGCAACAGGGCATATCCTTTGGGGCAGGTGCAGAAATAGGAGCCTGGGATGTTTTCACAACCAAGAGAGCAGCCGTGGTTCCAGTGGGCGCATTCATTCACATCTGTACCTCACACAGACAAATACGATGTTGTAATATTTCTAAGTGGGGGGGTAAAATATTGTCAGCCAGAGGAGTTTCATATTTGTGGCTGATATCTCAGCACTGGTCATATACCGTCAGTGTTGTGGCTTGGTTTGTTCTCTTTGATAAGATCCTAACTTGTTAACGGACAGAATAAACATGTTCTTCGTGCTGTAATCGTTTAATTTAAAGATGCTGCACCAACCTTCACAATGAGTGCCATGCTTACTTAGAGCAAACCCTTCCCTGCACTGGCAAACTCCTTGTTCTGCTTGACTGGAACACACGTTCACACAGTTCCCACTCTGTTCATCACAGCCTGTTTGAAAAGATTAGCAGTGGAGTCTACTGTTGGAACACTACCGATTTATCTTACAAAAAGTAAACAAAAACTAAAGAGAAATTCTAATAAAGTTGTGTTGTAGTCTACCTTGAAATGGTGATGAAGAGTCAGCCATTGGTTGGTTGAGAGGATGTACCACCTTGATATCGACAGGCGGCCTTGCCATTTGTTTGATGTTGACTTCCACTGGCTCCCCACCAGTGTACTTGTTTATTTGTTTTATAACTAGAGACACAGCGTCGGTGTAGTATAGGTGCTCCAGGAAAAATGAGATTCCAAGTGACTGAGATCTGAATAAAATTAAAGTTGAATATTACATTTTGATTTATATAGCAACAGTGTTAATGTTGGCATCTTTCACACTAAAGTGTTTAGCTTCATTCCCAGAAGTGCTTATTTGTTTGTGGGAGTTAAAGGTAAAAGGATGACTAATCGGTATACGAAAGCTTGCTCACCGAAGTGGCTGATCCATGATATGTAGAATATTCCCGTTGTAATCGCAAGAGGCAATGGCGCTGTCTCCTTGCAGACCAAATTGAGCCCAGAAAAGCCTTTTTAATTCTCGGTCAATCGACAGCGCTTTGATTTGCTCCTCAACCTTGATTAGTGTAATTATCATCTGCCCCGTGACATCAGAACGTTGGATGCTTGAAGTCATCCCACCAGACAGCCAAAACAAATATCTGCAAAATAAATGTTTTTAAAACTGACAGCTTTGCATTTTATTCTCACATGTTTTTCACTCTATCTGTTATAAAATAACACTTTATGTCCCCCCCCTTGGTGATGAAAAATGTTCTCATATGACACCTAACAAGACCCCAAATCTAGAGTCTCATAACTGAATTGATTTCAGTGTAGTTAAGGATAAAGACGAGTATTTTTAGATATACTTTTGATTTAGTATGGACAGAATTGACTTGTTCACCGTTGTGTATCCAGCGAAGCAGAATGCATTGAAGTGTTAGTGTCAGTGGGAGAGTTTTCTATAAGAGTTACACGCAAACAAAACTACACCAAGTGTAAACATCAGTTTAACAACCTTTTACCCTGTTATCATGTCATTTTAAAATCATTTGCATATAATATCAACCTGTGTAAGATTTAAAAAAAAAATTGACATGAGGACATGACATCTGTCTAGCTGTAAAATGGAATAGATTACCTGTTTAAGGGTTCAATGTTTATAGAGCTTGGTTGGTTTATGTGTCTTAAGAGTGTCCTCTCATTTTTCCCATATATATCCATTTTTTTTATTTCTCCCTTTTCTTCACTCGTCCAATAAACACTGTTCCAAATCCAGTCCACTGCAAGGCCTGAGATGTGTTTGTCAAATGAATATAGTTTCTGGAAAACAAACATTCATGTTAAATTATTTTTATCGGAAGCTCCAGAAGAACCTCGATCACAATAAAATAGAAATAAACTAAATATTTGATGTATGCCCAAACTGCTGCACTGACCAGCTACCACACTGAAATTACTTGCTGGGGAAGTGAATAACATTGATTATCTCATTGCGATGCAGTGTTCTTTTGCATTGTGGCATTTGTGTAGAGGTTGCTTTGACAACTTAAACATTGTTGCAGACCAAGCATGCCCCGTCCATGGCAACAGCATTCCCAGCTACCTCCCCCAATAAGAAAACAAGCACTGCCACAAAAGTCTGCTCAAGAACAACTTAAGCAACACGGCAGGATCTAGTGTGGTCACTCAGGATGCGATGGGAGCCCAACCAACCCGCGGAGGTCTCATTCCTCAGCCACACGACTCAAAGGATCTGCCGTGACTTCTCAGAGCCAAACAACGCGGCACGCCCTCATGAGAACTGCATCAATGCCCTCATTGGTTAAACTTATGCTTCAGGAAGGTGACCTACACAATATTAGTCAGATGGTTTTATTTTGTGGCTGATCAGTGTGCGCATTAACTGCATTAAAATTAGAAAACATGAAATACTTGCAACGGACTGGAATCTATTTGCACCCATTGAGTTCTCAGCAACTTTGGAGCAGTTATATAATCACCTGTTTGTGTGCTCCTTTCACAGATGCTTTGTAGATGACCCCTGTGCGTTTGTCAGCCCAGTAAACTCTCTCTTCTTTGAAATGAAAGTCGAGCAGGATGGAGCTTCCCACACCTGCCACAAGCCTTCTGTGATTCTTCCCGTCGATGCCCATCCGATGGATGGATTTGCCATGGCCGAATATCAGGAAAGGCTGTGAAGCTTAATGAAATTAACCACACACAACTTTAATCGTTCTTTTACATTTCATTTTGAAGCTTTTAAAACATGCAATGCGAGTCATTTTAAAGCCTAATTTGCTCTGTGTGGACTCAATCAGCAGTCTAATGGCTCTGCAGTACTTGCTTTTGGCACTGTGAGTATTGAACTAATTTGGCAAACACTTTAGGACTTTTGTCACAAAATTGCCAAAACTCGTGAATGAGCTTTGGGCGACATGAATTTAGAGGAAATTTACAAAGCTTTAACATCTGAGATTATTTTAGAAGAACTAAGTACTCACGTCTATGCTATAACTGACAGAACTGGCTGCTTACTGAAGCATCTTAATTCATTTTAATGTTTGAGCCCTGTACCTGTGCAGTAAGTTCATAGGTGTGGACTTTTAATGCATGTGAAAAACACTTTCAAAGTGAATGCTGTCAGCTTAACTAAACAGATCCCAGGGTAGCTATGGCAGCATTTAACATTTCAATAGCTGCCCTATCTTGCTTTGTGTCACTGCACTTATTGTTAAATTTGTCAAATTGTCTTATTAAAATGCCTATTCACCGCTGTAATGGGGTGAAATTTGTGGCAGCCATAGCTGCTTCTGGATAAAGCGTCATCCCTTAGCAACAAATAGCTTTAGTGCTGTTCTTTCACTCTGGCAATACTCAGCAATGAATGAAGTAAAAGGCTGTAGCAGTTTATTTTCACTCAATGCTTTTGGTTTAATATCACAACAGCACACTATGTGTAGATTCAGTTAAACAGTCATGAGCAGCAGCAATGTGGCTTTTCTACATTTGTAAATGAAACAAGAACTCGCATGCCAACATGTATGCTGTTAGCTACAGATCCCATTAAACTTTAGCTGAAAATAAACTCGTGAAACTCGTGAAAATGTGCTCGTCCTCCAAGTTACTCATGACAGAAAGTCCTTGGGTCTGCTGTGGTAATAACACCATCATGTGCAACAGGAGACATTGCTCTTAACTCTGTGGAATGGCAAAAACAGTGAGTAACACCAGACAAACAACATAATAAAATGTCTGGCCTGAGAGCCCTAAAAATGGCTTCTGGCTATGAATTTCAGTGATGCATTCTGATGAATCATTGATTGACAAGTTCGCCGGTCGGTCAACATGCTTCTTGACTCAGTTCAGCTACTCGGATGTAATTGTGGCAAATGAAAACATTTTGTTTTTGAATTGTGACTAAATTTGTTTGGGCAGTTTAAGTGGTCATTTTGAATTATAAGCCCATTGAGTGGGTCATGCAGTATTATACTGTGACAAATTGAAATAATCAACTGCCTAAATATGCAGAGCCACAGAGTAATTATGAAACCCACAACAGACAGAGTTAGTAAAGGTTGGGCAATATGTCAATAAACTGTTTAACATGAGGCAGGATTTCTTTAGAGATTTTGTTTGTAATATACTTAGTTATTGCTTAACAGGATTGCGTTTGCAATCTTGTTGAATTAGGTTGTGGTTTTGTAAAGATTGTGTATTTAATTCACTGAGACGTCTACAAAATACAAAAACTGACATTCGTATGAGGAAAAAAGTTGAAAATTATGCTGTTGACTCTGCCATACAAAATATTTTCCTTCCCCTTCTACTAAATGCATTTAACACCTTAAAGTTAAAAACTCAGCTCCCCTTTCTATGTGCCTACATGTTATAAAGCTCTTGAGATTTGCCATTTCAGGATACAATCATCACCATCAATTCACCTGTGAAGCCTCACAGTATTCTAAGAACAGATACAACTCCAACAAAAATGGTCCTGTTACATTGGCAAGGGTCCACTTAATGTACTCCAGTAAAATAGTTTGTCAGACACATAGTCCGCTGCTGCAAACTTTCGAAATTTCGGTCAGACCAGCAGCTTTAAATTTACTTTGAGTATGCCCTTTTCAGGCGTTTTAGGTGAAAATTGCACAAATTTGAAGGAGTTAAGGACAATTTGCTCATATTTAATTAACACAACTAAGAATGTGTACCAGCTTTGGGTTATGGGTTGTGATTAGGTAAAGTCGACTTCTATAAGGCATGTTGTGTTGGAATGTTGTCCTTACTATAGCAGCCACACCTTGTTTGACTTCAGGTTGCTATAATGTAATTTCTTGAATGTCCTATTTTGTACTATTAGTGTCTTTTATCTAAAATTCCAGGTTTCAGGACCTGCATTTGTAAATATCCCTTTTTTACCATAAGAAACTAAAACAGGAATTGAGGGTAATGAACTGTATCTAAGACCTCTCTATGGTGGGCAGAGATCATTGACTAGTTTTTTTAATATATTATTAGAATTTATTGTAAAGAGATAGTATATACTGTTGAAATGAAGCTAACCTTTTGGATTTCACCATCTGTAAACAAGTGATGTTCCTGTGGCATCCCACTAAAAACTTGAGCCCAACCTGAGATACGCCCACACAACACAGTCCAGTTTGCTGTCTTTTCTATCAAATTTTTTTTATGCAGCACACTGAGTGAATAGCTATTGCGGAATTACTAAATGAAAATCTGTGAGTACCTTTCATGAAAGTGGTTTCTGCTCTGTTTCAAACCTGCTCTTAGTTTTTATCAAAGATGCCCAAGTCTGCTCTCTTGTCTTATTTACCTTTTAGTATCTGTTAAAACATCATGACCAGTTCCTCCAAGAATGATGGAAGCAATGAGGAATTGTATAGACTTGTGACAAGCACGCTTTAAAAACAAGAAGACCACACTTAATTGTTTTTATCAGCCAGGACTGAGAGATGTCAGACTCACCCATACAGCTGCTGTTTCTTCCCGCTCCTGACATCCGCTCATCCCAACATGTAGTACCGAGCGCCACAGTTCCAGTGCTTTGCACCATAAAATAGATCAACGCCGTTGTTATTGTTGCAGCCAACATAATCTTGCTTTTTGTCCTTGCTGCGCTCGTTCACTTTGTCTCAGGCATTCCCGCTATCTTCGCTGGCACACAAGAATTCCCGAAAATTAAATCGAGTTTTCTTCTGGACTCTTGGCATCCTTGTCAAAGGCTTAAACCGAGTGAGACGGTGGGGATTCACATACCAGGAGTTGTCACACTAAAGGGATGCAAAAGCCCGGCTGAGAAGACTGGATTCTTGAGTGAGGAGGGCGATACTGTCAGTGCAGTGTTCAACCCCCCCAAAAAAGTGTCTGGGATGCTGCTCTCTCCCCACTTTGGGCCCTCAGACTGCCAGTCTGTTTTGGAGGCAAAGATTGAAATTCCTGACACCCCAGTGGTAAATTCAGCACATGCTAGTCCAGCATCTGTGAAGAATCTCCTCAAAAACTGCAGTTTTTTCTCAAGCAGAATGAGGAATATGCAAAAACTGAGGCTGGTCTGAACGTCCCAACAACATATTACCCTTAATCCCCACCCACTGACCTATGTCCTTTGTGAATATAGATGGATGTTCTCAGTTTGGGACAGTTTTTCCGGCTGGGAAAAAGAGACAATGAGATAAACCGTTACATGGAACGCTGTGAGAATCCCACCAAACTGATTAATTGATTAATTAAGAAACAAAGTGAATGTTTTGTTTTTCATTCCATAAAACTAGTCATTTCGACATGCTTACAGTACAATATGTAATTCCCCAGCAGCCATATACATAGCAGATACTCTGTTTTGTTTTCTGTGGGTGAATGAGAAGTCAGTGTGTCAGACTGTTAAAGTTCATCTGGCTCCCAGAGGTAATCAGTAGAATGAGTCATTTATAAAGAAGTGGAGCAGATAATCCGTAAATTGTTTGCCCTCTTCTTACTCAGGACAACAACTAACAGAGACCAGGAATTACAACCTCTATTCATACCCTCCATGACTGGGATATTGTCAGGATTAGCGTCACCAGTAACCCTGTATAGGAGCAGAAGATTTACACTGCTGACAAAGTTGCCTTGTCTCTAGAATAATGTTGTGCCACACAGACGGGCACTGACCTTTCCCCACATTTCACCCCTGACAGATAACAATGAAAATGTTAATGAATGCCCCCCCTCATATGTTATGATTTCAGTGAGTGTAACATATTCTATGGTTAATGAATTGGAGGTTTAAGAATGACTTTGCTGACGATGGAAGTTATAAACCGTCAGTGAGTATTTACAAACCACTGCTTTAGAAGACGTCTTCCTTATACGACTAGACATTATTTATTTTACTCTAGAAAAAATAAATCAACCACAAACCATCGTGAGGGAGTATTCATTTCTTCTAAAATTGACTGATTATTCTGCAGTGACTTTTTTGAGACCACTTGTCCTCTGAACTGGTATGAATAGTGCCTCGCCATAATTGTCAAGAGCAAAAACCTCAAAAATGGGGAAGCCGTTTCATTTTCAATTGTCCTCAGAGGTCAGATGCTGCTGCATTAAGATAAGTTGCTCACATTATATATTTCTGTATTCATTTGTTAATTGAACTTGAACTGTTTTGTGGGTCAGAGGAGGTGAGAACACACGAGGAAGCATTTAGTTGTTTAATCTCCTCTTTCTTAATTATTTTCTTAGCCTACTTTACTTGCGCATTAGTCCTCTAACCTCAAATGACAAGGGTTGAGGAGACATAAGTCCAGACAACAGACGTCTAACAAAGTGACATGTCCTTGCTTTGAAGAATATTAGATTTCAGTATCTGTCCATTGATTTGCCACAGTCTACCACCTGTGTAAATCCATTGTTCAATTTATTTTATGCTAAAAGAGAGAAGAAAAGAAGAGAAGTTAGGAACCTGTTGTTGGTAAAACTACAACAACTGTAACTGAAGTGGTCCAAAGTAGACCAACAACAAGGGCTTTGTCATCATACCACATGACCATTCGCCCATATTGAGCACGGCAACATATTTAAATGTTACCGGGAGAGTTATCCACACCCACAGGAAGCGTGGGAATGGGAAAGGAGGACTCACTCAAGAAAGATCTCACAAAATATATGTTGACCTGGACTGTCCTGTCCAATAATTTAAAGTTTTAAAGTTTGCAAAGGCAGTCAGTAAGTACATGTATAAAAATAGGACGTGGGTGAGTTATTTTGCTGTATTTTGAGCTCTGTAAGTCTGTTTTGGGAGGACCCTCTGGTGCTCCCGTGAAACTTGAGCTTATAGAGATCGAAGATGTGTGACAGGAGCCTGTGCATTCACTCGGAAACTGTCCTGACAGCGAATCTTCTGTGCAAGGTAAAGATGGAGTTGCTGAGGATGCTGTGTCTGCAGAGATGGTGGCAAGTTGATGCTGGAGTCTCACTGCTACCCTGCATGGCTACAGAAGAGTGAAACAAAAGAGAAAACTCACCATGAGCTCTGTTGTACAAGTGGCTGCTCTTTCAAAGATTAGAGGCAGCCAGTGGCACGTTTGTGTAGCAGTGACCCAGTGGTCATCCACAGTGGAACGTTTGAACTCTACTGCTGGTACAGAATATTGTGGGTTTAGGTACCACTAACTGCCTCTGGGTTCACCACTGACTATTTTACTCATTCGTATAATCATACACCGACAAGATAGCCCTTTCATGTAGTCTCACCAGCACAAAGAGATAAGATAAGATAACACTGCTCCAAGCTCATACTGCTGCTGTCACAGGAGTATTCCAGGGAAAGATTTCCCACCCATCATTTCATCTGGATTTACTGCAGTGTTCATGTCCTCAGAGAATATATCAACTGTGACTCATTGATTTTTCTGGATGAGCACTCCTGGTCAGGTTGATAACTAACAGAGCATCTGATGTCTTATTAAATGTTTTTTTTTTTACACTTTTGCTCTCATAAATATTAATAAGCTATCCTGTATTATCAGAAACAAGTTTTGTATTCTATATACTTAGCCATTTTTCCATTACATGGTATAACTTGACTTGATTTGTCTCTACTTTGATGTCCGCTGCAGACAGACATCTCCAAAACATCAGTGAGCTCAGCTGCTCATCACAATACTGTGTGAAACTTTCAATCTACACCTAAACATTTGTAGCTGTGCACAGATTTGCGATTAAACCTCTTTCCTCGCAGAGCAAGAGCTGCTGCTTTTGTAGGCTTCAAAGCTGTTGCAGAACTTTAGTTTAGTCATGTGAGGTTTCTCTCTGACCAATCAGTGATCTGTGTTCATGTCACCTCTAATTCATGGCTCAGCTTGCTTAGATCATTACCCGAGCTAGTACCAAGAAAAGTATCTTGTACCAAGTACCACTCGCCATTAAAAACCAAGCCGAGTTAAGCTGTCACGCAAAAGAACCAAATGTGTAAGTATCGTACTCTTGGTCCATATTGTGTAGTTTTTCAGTTTTTCAGTTCAGTAAATTTTTCAGAAATTTAAGAAACTGTCAGGGAATTTGATGGTATTCACTGAAATGTTTCGTATAAATACCATATTTTTGTATTTTGAGTTAAACAAACAGGTTTATTCAAAATCTTTGTGACTTTTTGTTTTTTATGTATTCCCAGAATTTCCCTGAGTAAAAACAAGGATAAAACACAGGTAAGATAAAAACACAGGTAAATAAATTTGGAGCCATTAGGAGCATGAAAACATTTGCACTGAACTTCATGTATCTGCACCACAAACCAAGCCAAGAAATACAGGCGTCATTATGGACATGGATGTGAATTTCAACAATCATATTGTCGGTTATAAAGTCAGCATATCATCAAAAATGTTAGATAGTGCATCACTGTGATGCACTGACCTTTGACCTCTGTACGGGTCTGCCTAAAAGGCTGATCACTCAGCTGCAGCTTGACCGTTCACTGAGACCAGAACAGCGGGTCCCATCACTCCGGTTTTAAGTTCTCTACACTGGCTTCCTGTTCACCAGATTTGGTTTTAAAATACTACTATTGAGTTATTCGGATCGTTCATTTAAGTTGTTTCATGCAAAAATGCAACAACTCTGCAGCAACTCTTATAAATTCAATCTTGGACATTTCCTGTTTGCCACTGCATTTGATTGATTGACTTTAATCATTTTTACTGTAATGAACCATTTGCTTTGTTTTGTCTGAAAGACTTTTTTTCTTGTACATTTTGTTTTTGATGCATTGTTTTTTATTTATTTTGTTTCTTCAAGTAAAGCATGTTGAGCTGCCCTGTGAATTGGGACTTATTGATACATTTTCCTCATCCACCTTACACCAGTAATTCCCCATTTAAAAACATCTTGTAAAATGTGAAAATGAGAAAAAAACAATCTTACAACCGTGCACCAATATCCTCAGATGATGTCCACATCACACATGTACTTTATTAGTTTCAGTTTATTAAAAACCAAAGTATACACATCAGTTTACAGATACTTATATACAGATAATCATATAAAGTGGCAATATTTATCAAGAAATCACAGACGGTATTCTATCAAACACACTGACAGTACTTTTGTGTTGAGTAAGGCAATAGCTGGCTTGATCCTTGAAGCCACTATGATACTGTAGAGGAGATGGGGAGTATTATGGGTCTTTTCTGAGATCACCACAATATTCATACCTGACACTTTGCAACTTTGGCATTGAAAATGACATAAAACACCATACACAGACAAATGTTATGCTCTTTGTACGGGACCGCTTTTAATTAAGCCCCACAGTGACAGCCATTTAAATTCCTGTATGAAATATAAGGCTTAAAATCAGGACATAAATGAAAATATCAGTGCAGCTTGATTTTTGAAACTTTCTTTTCAACCATCTCGGAGTAATTTAATTACACTTTTCAAAATTCTGATATAACCGTCAGCACATCACACACAGCCTTTTACAACCCACTGATGTGAAAAAAGGACACATTTATACTTACATATAATTTCACAGTTGTTTTTTTGTGTCCAGAAAGGCAAAGAATATTTTGTAGCTTTCTAGCTAAAATTGTGCTAAGGTATTGGCCATTGACTTTGACTTCAGCAGAGATATTCAAACCGGGAGCCGTCACTCTTATAGGTCATTTGGGAGTCTATGCTTGACCGGGAACAAAGCAGCAGTCGCTCTGAATCATGGGTTGGCCGTCTTGCCCAGAGCTCAGATGGATGTACATTCAAAGCTCTTTGTTTCATTGAAATAGTCTCAAACTTGACATAGCTTTCTTTTTCTAACTCCTCCTCATCCAAAGCGGTGTTGTCTCCCTTGCAATAAAGAGCAAGAATCTTATAGATCAGCAAAACAATAAGAGGTAAAACCAAAACGCAGGCAATGCTGCTTATGATAATGAAAAACTGGTTCTGCCCACCATCCTCTATGTTGTCCAGAGTGTAAAAGTCAATGCAAGGATCTTTACCAGCAGCGCTACCTTTAGCTACCAGGCAAACTGAGTACCTCATCCCAGGTGACAGTCCATCTAGGAGCACCTTCCCACTGCCAGCGTTCGTCTCCACTGTCCTTTTACTATCATCCTCACCATAGGGTGAATATACAACTGTAAGCGGGGCATTGTTTGGTTTTCCACCTGCAGTCCAAAGCAACACTGCACTGTCAGTGGTTTCCTCGACAATTTTCAGGTCTTTAATGGACTGTGATGCATCACTTTTCTTGCTCTTTTCATCTGCTGCAAGTTTTCGCCCATTATCTCCCTGTTGATTTTTTGTCTGCTTGAGTGAGCCTTTCTGTGAGCCATTGCCGGGGGTCGTTTTGGGCTTCCTTTGGACACCAGAAAGTGTTGTTGATGGTCTTGGGACGACTGTGGACATTGTAATTGGTGAGTTCGAAACGTCCGTTGGCGGAGTAAGTGTCATGTTTTGGACGGTTGGTCCAGCTCCGATTCCAGGCTGTAGTGGAGGGATGGTGGTGCTGCTAATGGTTCCAGCAACTGAGACAGAAATTGTGGCTTCTGCCGTGCCAGCAACATTCTTAGCTTTGCAGCTATAGTTCCCAGCATCTTTGAACTCTATTCCATGCAAGCTCATGATAGACCAGTTGATGCCTTCCCCCGGTGACTCCTGGACTAAATTGCAAGAGTACAAAGTCAGGAAGAGTAAAAAGTCAATATTAATTATGATTTCAAAACATCTTCATCAGGCAACAAAATTCTTCAAACACACAGTATTTAGCTTGTCATGTCATACATCTATATCAACTGAAACAGCATTAATTATGTCTTTGAAAATTGTAAAATCATATAGTCATCTAATTATACCTGCGTTATTGACAGGTGAGCCATCTGAGTTGGTCCAATAAAGTTTTGGTGTCGGAGAGCCAGAGGCATCACATCGCAGGAGAACATTACTTCCCAAAGAAGATGTTATCTTGGTTGCAGATGTCATCACTGATGGTTTTACACAATTTTCAAGCTCAGCGCGCTGAAAAAGGACACCTGCCAGATTCTCTGGTGCAACACAGGTCAAGAAGAGATCCATCAAAACTACTGGTGTGTCAGCCATTTTGGAAATTTCAATGAGCTTGGATATTTTACAGTCACAGAACCAGGGATTGTCCTGGAGGCCTGAAAATAAAAAGATGAGAGTGAATCTGATTAATGGTTGTAACACCATGTCGCTAAATGCTATATTACTTTCTATTATGCACGGTGATAAAAAATTACTACTAATAATACAGCATATTAGCAATGCAGGGGCAAGAGATGCGAAAGGAGTTCATGATCACGTCATGTGGTTTTCAAGTGCTTTTCAAAAATCTTAAATGATTATTGTACTATGAAGTCATGTTAGTGACTTTATAACTCTTAGAAAATGTGTGGCTTTTGTAAAACAAAGGCAGTTATCTACACCAAATTAAGTCAGTATCTACTGCAATCAATGGGTATGATCAAATAAAATCATGGTTCAGACATTAAGCTATTTGTAATCAGCCTCTTAGCTCTGATTTGCTTAATTTTCCTCATAATGGTTTAAAAATCCACATCCTATTCAGGATGATTACGCCAAAAGACCAAAGGAAATTAAGGAACTTCCTTGATAGCATGCTGTCAACACCTGATGCACACAGTAGGTAGACACATGTACGTGTACCAGTTCATTGCTAAGCCCCTCAACAAGATTAGTTTGTCTTAACAGTGGCAAAGCACCTTAGCTGCCTCTGGCCCCCCTGCAGTTTGTGGTAACACAGTTTCCATTAGCTTGCTGTCCACCTTAACATCATTAGATCACCAGCCGCAAACACCTTGTAATCCATGTGTGATCCATAGAATTACAATTTTTATTTGTTTTTGTATTTTCTGCGTTGATACATCTTTTTAGAGATAAGATAGTCCTGACATGATTCAAAGTAGTAAAACTAAGCAAGCTTATTCAATTTTTGAACAGGAAGATATTTCAGGATATACTAAAGAATTACTCTGTTGCATTGGTATTTTTTTCCCCCTGCTGTCTAATCCAGCATCTCCCTCAGGAATACCAAAGCACACCGCCAGCTCTTTTGGTGCATATAAGATAGCTTGCCATATACCACCTGTTGATAATATCCCTCAAACTCTCCATGCTACACTGTTATGATTCAGATTCGATCATTTATGAGCAATCAAAAAAAACATTTTTAGAAAAGTTTTACTATTTTTTCAACTACTGATTGAAATGCTAATGTGGCATCTAGCAGTTTAGTATGGGTCCAGCTAAAGAAGAGATTTCAGGTTTTTAAAACACAAATATATTTTGAACCAGACTTGGTTAGATGCAGGTTTTGCTGAATAGTTTAATACTTTTACAGGAAAAACCAGGTCTCATGCCTCAGTTATGTACTCAGAGTAGGTGTGTCTGTAGCCTGAGTATGCACCAGTGCAGTGGAATCATCAATATGATCATTTAGTCTGAGTGGCTGTACTGTGTGACACTTTCTGAAGTAATTTCATCATTGCCTGTATTTCCACATTGTTTGTTACATATGTGATTAATTACACTCCATGTGATGTACAATTCAAACCTCTAACACGGATTTCATTAACTGGGTGTGCACATAGTTCCAATTAATCAAATTGGGTGAAAAAAATTATCTGTCATGGTTATCGGTCCATCAAATATTGTGATTCTGACAGAAATTAACTGATTGTAAAGTGGCACCTTTACGATATAGAACATATGTAATGCAGAGTTGAGGTCATTGAATTGGTTTCCCTCTGTGTGTAGGTCTGTCTGACTCTAAATTTTTACCTCGCCTAGAGACTGCACAGATACTGCTGAGGACTCCCAAATAGAGCTTTACCTTAAGACAGTTCCAGCTGTTGCCATTGATTGTCATATCTTTAGAAGTGCTTACAAGTCTTCTCTTTCTAGTTTGAATTGGCAGCTATTTAGATAAAAATCACAAAAAGCATTAAATGCCTCTGAGTTTACCACCAGATACAGTACGGCTGTCCAAACATCATTCGTGGTAAAAGATACAAAGTTTGTCAAATGACCAGAAAGATTAAGCACTATTATTCTATTCCCAGAACTAAGATTGTGATTGTTGGTGTTTGAAATGGTCCAAAATTAAGTAACTAACGAAGGTAAATTGTTGTTTCATCACATCATTCATCTACATAATCAGGATGATAACAACAAATAACAAGTCTGCATTGCACGATAAGACCAACCTTATTGACTGTGCCCTGGCAGTCACTACAACTCAGCCAGAAATTCCTGAGGTAATTACAAGTAACCCCAAAAGTGTCCTGCCCTGGCCCTATCCTGTAAAACCTGGCCAGAAAGAACATTTTCCTCTTACCTAAGATGATTTTCTGAGAGGCATTAGAAGAGACAGTTAGTCCATTAAAAGGTGGCCATATATCCATGAGATCAGAGGGCAGGGTAGTTAATTTGTTGCTGGATAGATCCAAGTAGGTTATGTTGAGGAGATTGGGGATCGCCTCAGTGGGAACAATAGTGAGCCTGTTGTTATGGAGATCCAGTGTCTTCAGCCTGGGCATCTCTTTCAGAGACTCCCAAGGGAAAACAGAAATCATATTTCCATCAAGTCTAAGCTCATGGAGCACTTTTAGGTTGTAGAAACTTCCTGTATCTACTGAGGTTACGGAATTGTAGGTAATCCACAGGTATCGTAGGTCCACTAGGTAGTAAAAGGCTTCTGTTGGGATTCGCCGCACTGCAGTTTTCTCCACACGAAGTTTTATCGTGTCCACAGGGACATTGACAGGGATGTCAGACATGTCTGGGTCATTGCAGAGCACAGATCTGAAAGTCAAAGATAAAGAAGTTAAAGATTTTTATAAAGATTTAATGAGAAAGTACCATTCCATGAGCATTTTGAAGAATCATTAATTGGCCAATGAGAAGCAAAGGATATCCTTCTATACCTTTGTTCATCCATCGAAGCATCATCCATCCATAGAGATGGACTGTTGTGATAAGCAATGCTTTTTCTGACATGTCTCTAGCCAACTAAACGGCATTTCCTAAATACCAAGGTCAGAGATAATCACTGCCATCATGAATAGTGAGTGATCATGTGAACTGGTAGAGAGGGTGGAAAATATTGGCAAGTTAATTTGTTAATAATTATAACCACTCATTAAAAGAGTGAAATAAACCTCTTTATCAGGGATTTGTGTCCCCTATTTAATCTTCATTGGTGTTACTACTGCAATACTTTCACTTATTTGCAGATTTAACCAAGTTATTATCACACATCGGACTTCTCTCTGTTGTCTTCAGATGCATCGAAGAACAGGGTTCAGCACTAATAGGACTAATCATGTCGAGGCGAAGTAGGTCTTCCTCAGTTACAAAGGGATTGGCACTAGGCCATAAACATAACAACATTAAGCCAATACAAATAAGAGCATGTAGAAATTGCACTGTGGTGTTTTAGAATAATTGATATAAAATAGTTCAAGCTAATCATTTTCACTTTTTGTTTTCAGTATCTCTACATTTAGGATGTGGTGGACCAGCACTTTAACAGTGACTCATGCAATCTAGGTCACATTCCTTACATACATCAATGAGGATGTGTGTAATTACTCAACACTAAAAATTGACAATAACATTACATGGAAAATATTGCTCTCTTCACATTTTGTTAATGTGAGTCGAATTGCATACCAGGCAATCTGACCTGATCCATATTTAATGATTTGCTCATTCAAACGGGTCACGGTTGTCTGTAAATCCTCACGTTTCTACAAAATTACTGTATTGTAAGAGTACACTGCTGTGATGTTTATTTACTATTCTGTAATTGACACCAGAGGAAAGAAAAATCTAATGCGGAAAGCTTCATTTACAATTTAAATAAGCAGGTTATGCAAGCACAAATGAAATGTACATTACCTGGTTCCTGTTCCATCAGTACGCCCATGAAAAACACAGGTACACTGGGATGGACAAAAGGGAACAGCCATGCTGAGGCAGCATAGGAGTACATGCACACAGAGAAGTCGACGCATGGTGTCATCCACTGCACCCACAAAGCTCACATTGAAGAGATATCAGGAAAAAAGACATCCGGACTCAGAATAGTTCTTCCCAGAAAAGTAATGAAGCGTGAGAATAGTAAAAAGAACTTTGAAAGTCCATAAGGGACTACGGTACACAAGCTGAGGATCTATCCTCAGTACAGGTGACCTGTCAGATGGACCGTGGAGGGGTGGGGGTGGAGAGGGAGGGGGGATTAGTGAAGGATTTCTTGGGTTCGAAAGGGTCATGGAAGCTCACCAGCGGGAGACAACGGTCTTTTCGACATGGCGCTTCTTCTTTCAACTGCTCACCACAGTGGATCATTTTTTTCCATCTTCATCTTTTTCTTTTTGACATGTCGTTAATTAGTTTATAATGGAGAGGTATCCCCTCACACCAGCCAGCTGCGCTTTCTTTTTAGATATGACTCGAGTTTTTTCTTAGATTTTCATGCTATCACACACAGCTTTTTAAATCCCACTGTGTGGCTGAGACCGGGTGTGCTACGTTATGTCCTCCTGTTTTTTCCAGACACTAGGCTGTTGGGGTTTGGTCCACTGTTGAGCCTTCTTTTGAAATAAGAAGACATACAATCTGATGCAAGCTTCTCACCCTCAAGAATTCTTCAAATGCAAATGCATTACTGGGCTGGAGGGCATATTTAAGAAGTGTGAGGGGGGATCTGTCTGGCACCACAGTGTAAACTGTAATCTTGGAAATGATTTATTACCTGCAGATCATTGGCTTCAGACTGGGGGCCAAATTCAACCTGCCTGCCACTGAAAGATTCACAGTTTTCTAAACTTTTCATACGTTCTGTACACAAATTTATTTATTTTCTCTTATTTCAATCAGTCCTATGTGTTGATATCATAACTTATGACCTCTTTCTCGGTTTATATTCCATTTTGAATAGATTTTCTTTTTAAAGTTGGTTCGTATTTTACAGCATCTAGTTCTCCTTACCCTTTTGTACAAAATTACAACCATTCCCTGACATCAGTCTGTCAACAGCTTCTATTTGCTGAGACTCAGGTAAGGGAGACATCTAGTGGGGACATTTAGTTCCCGAGTGGTTGTTACTCTTAATAAAACATCCATTTGAACGTTTAAAAGTATTTTACCTTTTTGCATTTAAATCCTAACAAATCCATTTTAGAACTCCCCAGTCATTGATTTTTTGGCTAATTTGGATGCCAGTAATCCCACCAGAAGGATTGCTAGCCTAGAAACAAGCAACCTGTTGCATTCATTAACAAGTACACAAGTGAATTTTATTTATGCAAGCAAATTTGATCATACAGGTCAAATAAGCCACTTCAAGCTGTTGGCACATGAATGTACAAAACAGATTTGATTTAAAGCTTGCTACTAAGCATCCGTAGTGAAAGTACAAAAGACGAATACAAGGAGAGAGCTGAAAGCTTTTTTTCTGATCATTACAGAGCAAGTACTGTTGGTAACAAGTATCAGCTTTAAGACATGGTTGAAAGCTCATCACAAACTAAATGGACACAACTCAAAGACTACAGTCTCTAATATCGGTAGCATAACGCAGTAAGCGTGGGGAGGTTTAGTACTGCACATAAAAACAAAGGGTTGGTCCAGCAAGACAGTCAGAAGTGTCAAAATAAAGAAGTGGAAGAAAGTAACTTTTGAGTCAATAAGACTATACTGATGCATATCCATGCCACAAAAAACATCTAAATTCACAGTCTTTACTAACAGTACAGTTATCCAACTTTGAGTTGAACACCAATGCGCTTACATTTAGAGAGAGCACAGAAATGGTCAAATAAGTGCAAGAAACTAGCTTTGACAAATATTGATTTAAAAACAAACAAAAAAAAAACACCAGGCAATGAAGTGACAGGCTTCCTTTGTAGCTCTATGGCATCAGAACATGTAGACAACTGTTACTGTCATGAACAAAAAAAAATACTGCGACGCACACGTTTATCAAATCTCATAATTTCACCAAGGAGTGCCATTACACCTACGACTTTTTATCGTCAGGCTTTTTTTTTTTCATTTGAAACTGATTGGACCCATTTCTTCTTATTCTCAAAACAATTGTCCTTAAATGTTAGTGCGAAAGGTATATGTTTGCTTTGCTATATCAGTATATACAGTGCAGAGTTCTGCATAAACAAGAGCTTAGTATTTATAAAGTTCCACTTTCAAGAAATTAAAAAGGGCTTATGAAAGCATGTGCTTTGTGATTTAAAGATGATAGAATCATTCAAAGTCCCAAAATACACTTGAATGGCAAGATTATCATAAAATAACCCACAATTTATCTCTAGTTTGCTAATCCTATCTGAAATCTATCATAAATCGGTGTTTCCTGTTTAACAGGATTGGCACGTTTAGCAATACTTCTTTTGGTATCTAATATCATGTTTTTTGCTGTTATATAACCTGAAATAGAAAAACAGATTACATTGTTTTCATGTGAAAGTGGACTTGATCCCTGGAAATACTAGTATGGTAAGGGTTTACAATTCTTCATAGTTGTGAGATTTAAAATATTTTAAAAACGAACCACTCATTCACATACAGTACATAGCTCTTGAACATGGAATCCCCAGACACACTACATGACAAATGTGCTTGAAAACCCTTTGAAGCCCCTGTTGACCCCCTCAGAAATCGGCAAAAAATAAATTATGCATAAGAGCAAAATTACACTTTTCATCAAATAAGAAAAAGAAAAGAATTATACTCAAATGATTTGAAAAAAAAAAAGCAGAAATACTACTGCTACCTCTGATTCTACAAACTACACTAAAACTACTATCAGCACTAAACGACTCGTTTTCAAGAATAATACAACTGCCATAATGGTAATCAGAACATCATCCATGAGAGAGGTAAAGGGGCTTTTTTCATTTGAAATGCTGATTGTGACTGAGGAGGTTTGTGTGACACACCCCCCAGACCACATTGTCATATGACGCACCAGTGACATCAGCAGTGGCGAGGTCCCTGGTCGCCACCCGTCCCCCCCTCGGGAGGGGATGGTAGAGAGAGACAGATAAGAAAGCAAGAGGAGATACAGAGGGAGAGAGGCCGGAGTGGCAGGGCCAGACCTCACGCTGCTGCTCTTTATGTGTAGGCGTTGAGACGCTCCTTGGAGCGAGTGGAGTGGATGTCATGAAGCTCCTGCTCCTCCTTTGACTTGATGTCCTCGTACTTCTGCATCCGGCAGGCATCTTTCACATAGGCCCAGTTGGCAGACAGCACCATCAAGTAGTGGATCTGTGAGGAAAATGTTCACATGGGTTAGGGTTGTTACAACAAAGAGAATAGTAATGATTTCTCAGTTTTCTTACTGTATGAGCATGCAAACTCACAACACAAACTTTGTATTTCAGTTTAGTGTAAATGCGACTTGCACAGCAGTGGTCCACCAGGTGGCAGCATAATGCTAAGCGTAGTTTTGGACTTGTGTTACCATGGCAGCTGAGATTATAATGAAAGTATTGTGTTTTAATGACTGAAGTATGTAACACAGCTTCTCTTTTCACCAGGAATGACAGTTCCACAGCTGTGCTGCTTTTTCACTCTGCAGTGCAAGCAGCCAAATTTAAACATGCATCTTTTTTTTAACATGCTTTAAGATATTTTTAGCACTGTTTGCACTCAGTATTTTTAGGACTTTACTCTGTGGCTCATTAAAGAGTATCTGTTGTGGTTCACGTTTCTGCCACAATTTGCACCATCATCTCTTTACCAGCATCCACTTTCTGTTTCTCAGAAAATGGCTTCTCACAAATCAGACGTTTGCAACAATCTCCGTGTCTTTCTTCTCCACTGTTTCCATGACGACGGCATGACATGCCCGCCGCCTCTGAAAGGAGGGAGACAAACCCTGTCTTTTTCACTGCGCTAAAATGCTTTCTCTCTTATCCACAGCTATCCTCTCACTGCCAAACACAAGCAGACACAACAAAATGCCACTAGTTTCTCTGATTCTGTATTTCTCTGCAGTTACCTGCCATTTACCAAAGCAAATTCTGTTCTGTTAAAAGAAAATGAGATACCGCTTGAGCCAGTAGAGACATCATTTCTGTGTCTAAAGTGTTCCATATGTAATGTGTTGAGTTATGTTTTCAGTGTCTTATTGGTTGTTTACCATAGCAATTACAGCAGCTCCTGCACCAGCGAGAGCACAGATGAACAGATGGAACGTCATGTCCAGCTGTGCAAAAACAAATCATAGTACATATTAATCTACAGGATTTATTGGACATCTATCCTATTCAAAATCCTACCTGGAGATGGAGTTTAAGATGAGTTCTGTGCTGAAATGCAACAATACTTTCACTTTTGTTGAATATGTGGAGTAAAAGTCCTGTGCTCTTTGTCAAACATTTAGAATAATCATTTGAAAAATATGTTGCAGTTCCTTTAAAAAGCGAAAAAAAAGCAAAGTGAGGGATTTTTGCCTTTATTGAATTTATAAATTCAGATTTCCGATGCTTAATTTTCTCAGGCATACTGTATGTGGTACCTTAAGTAACAAAAACATGCTCTTACTAAACTCTAAGATGGCAAAAAAAGACGTTTACTGTTTATACCACTTACACCGGAATGAATGTGTAATGCAAAAATAGTAGATCGAATACATGGGGATTACTGACATAGTTTGATCCTAAAATGGGATTTTTAACAAACCTCATCCGATTCACACATCTTGTAGAATTTCTCTGATCCGGCACACACAGTTTTGGCCTCAGCAATTGGCACAATACCTGAAATAAGTGTCAAGAGTACATGGCAAAGACAGCATATCAACATACCATTATATACACTTTTACTCTGCACACAGGCAACAAATAGGGCTTTAATGTTGTGGAGGCAGAAGAAATTCACACAGAGGCAGCAACAGTGACTTCCAGCGTCTAATGGTCTGAAAGAAGTGGCGCTAATGGGTCAGGCATATAAACTGATATGATTGGACTTCATTCAAAGCTAATGTGATATTACTCTGATTCATTAAAGAGATTGAAAGCGACATTCATTTTGATGTGTTGGATTTTAAATAGAGAGTACTACTTACTGTCAAACATCATTTGGTAGATGATCTGTAAAAATCTTTATCTTAATTTTAGAAACAAATAAGTTGCTATAGTAAGGGATTTCATATTTTTCCCTGGTGAGTTGTGAAAGGATTGACAGTTCACATTGTAGTCAAAATGTTAGAGAACTTCAGTTGTCATATCTGAGCATATCTAGAGCAGTGGGAAGTAGCAATGCACAATAGCCATTCTTACCATACTGGCGTGGGTCCAGGCAGAGTGTGGCCCCCTCCAGCACAGTGGCATTCTGGCAAATATTCCAGATGTTGAAATATATAAAGACTGGGATGGAGGTGAAAGCAGTCACTCCGAGCCAAGCCAGCATGAAGATGTAAGTCAGCATGATGAACTGAAAGAGAAGCAGTGGACAGCTGATCGTGTGTTGTTTAAACAATCAATGTAAAACTGGCCACTAATTTTCGTGTTATAGTTTTACAAACATGACATTTACTTTTTTTGTCCCATTGGAGCTTTACTACTGCAGTAGAATATGTAAGCTGTTTTGTTTCAGAGCATTGTGGGAAGACACATTCATCTTGAAAAATGCAAACTGACTGCTGTAATCCCCTGGGTTATGAGGTGTTCCAAAGCCCCTCCGCCTACTCGGCCATTTCTGACAACTAGATGCCTTTTGGTTTTGACAAGATCATTGAAGCCAAAGCTCATTTCCATTGTCACCACGTGCAGCTTTAGATTACCTAAGAAGTTATATTCATATAAGATCACCTTGCTTTTAAGCAGTGCAATGATACAGGTTTTTCTTTGTTTCATAGAGCATTTATGTTGTGACATTAAGATTTTATTGTTAACATAATCTACTTAAACACATACAGACTGATCCATTAAGTCTTGAGGCACCCTCTAGAAACGGGTACAGATGTACTCCTTTGTTGGATTAGGTCTTAATTGGTTAACAGATTTCACAGAAATAATATTCATTATTGTGCAAGATATTTGCTGCACCAACTACTGACACGTTATTGTGTGATATTTTTAAACGCAAAAGGATGCCAGTGGTAATTTAGAAATGGTTCAATCATATATTTTGATATGCTTATAAATTATAAATTAAAAATTATAAATATGCTTATAAGATTGTTAAAATCTTTTAATTTGATCTTTATTAAGAACAGATATTATTGGAGTCAGCCAAAACCTTTGACTGCTCAACCCAACCATGAAAACTCTTGACATTGACCTGCCATGTGCAATTATACCATCATTCTTGAAAAGTGCATGTTAGAATACCCTTAACTAACTAGTAAAAATAACCTGACCCAAATTTAAGCCACATTTCACAGTGAATTGTGAGCAAAGTGATGGTCCTACCCAAGCGCTGACACAGCGTCCACAGGTGGTGATCTTGAAGTCTCCATACAGGTCTTTAATGGCTCCACTGGTGAAGAATCCCTCCACCATCAGCAGGATGCCATAGACGAAGAAAGCTGAAGCAATGCCATAGATCACGTACTTGATAATATCAATCCTGCAGAATGAATAGAAAACCACTGAAAAACATCCACAGCCAGAAGTTTAACTTGTTCTTCGAATGTTTTCAAGACTTTAAGTCAAGTTGGCATGCAAAGGTACCCAGACCAGAAGAAAAACATGTAATTATCTAATGGTGTCTTCTTCAACAACAAATCGGCCCTTGAAGCAGTCTGAACCTTTCAAACTCACATTGTGAAGACATCTAGTGCATCCACAGGGCTCCTCACCACCTCAAAGTAGTTCTGGAGGATGGTGACAGTGCCAGACAGTGCTTCATGTCCGCAACCGCAGAACAAGGCCACGCCCGCATACAGCAAGATGGTGGCTATGAGGGAAGGGTATGGGATCCCACCCAGGCATTTGATGCAGCATTCGAGGCATCCTAAACACACATAGGTCAACGAGTTAATCAACAAAGATGGAAACAAGCAGCATTTTCACAGTGTGAGATGAGACTTTGCAGAATTTTAAATCATTCAGAAAACATTGCCAATGGGCAAACGTATCAGCATGCCATACACTCTGCTATTGTTTACTTTTTGAGAGTTTACATCATTCAAAGCATGGTCGGGAGGAAACTATGCATGCATGACGGAGTAAAACACAACAATTTGACTAAAATACACCTGATTTCCTCCAACCCCATTTCTCAGGTTTTAAAAACTTAAAGATGACATGTTTAAGGACTACGTCCACTGCTGCCGTCAGCTGGCATTAACTTTCTCTTTATTTTAAAGACTCAAGCACCATATTTGTACTGTCAGTTGTTCAGCCCCGCAGATTATTCTGACATTTTATTCAGCATGAACATTTCGCCCTATGCTTTACGTAGAGAGCCTGACCTTTAACCCTGTTGTTTCTTTTGCCCAGCCTCCTGCTCCGGGGGGACCTTAAGGTGACTAATGACTGCTCGGTTCCAACTTCAATCTCCTGTCGTACAGACTGCTCCAAGAGTAGCTGAGTCTGTAAATAGTCATGTGTGAGTGTGCATGAATTGCTTAGATTTATGAATCTCTACCTTCAAGATTGTGCGTTTTGGGCCAAGTCAATCTTTTCTCATTTCTCAGAGTAACAACAAGAGAAACCAAGTTAATTTCCTGTGCAAGAGCAGACATGGTCCTGTCTTGCAGTGCACTGCAGCATATTAACCACTCAGACACATTCTTCACAAACCCAGACCATTAGGAATCATGTGGTAACTCCTCATCTACACCCAAATCAATACATGCAGGTGAAATGTAAAAATATGATTACATGTTCATAGAAAGAGGATGAATTCCTCTCGATCAGTTACACGGTGATCATCCGTGATTAAATTCATCTGCATTCGCACTGCTGTCTTTGTTCTGATATGAATCAGTTTTCCTTGTCAGTTGTAGCACTGATTTAAAGAGAAAAAAAAGATTTTGATGTTTTTAGCATGATTATTTTACAGTTATCATCTTGTGTTGCAAAGCAGGAGTCACAGCACTATCTTTGTCCTCCTCAACTCTCTCCTTTTTACTCTCATCCAGACCTGAGTTGAATACCAAGTAGCTGGTCCGCCTGCTGGGCTGTGCCGAGCACTCAGACACTTGGTGCAGCTCCAACCCTCGCACAGGCTTCATCATCTACATCCTTGATGATGTAATCCAGTGCTTAATTTTTAACAATTTTCTCTGGAGAAACGTTAACTAAGTTAACTGAGAATTTGCTTTTTTTCCCCAGTAACTTATGTCGCTTTTCACACTTGAATGACCCATGACGGCTTTGTAGAGAATCAATATCTCAGTTGAAATGGACACGAGTTAGATAAAAGCTGCCTTTTGACACACTCGTGTCACTAGGTTTTAGCCACTGAGTTTGGACTCTGCCAGCTTGTCATAGTTTGAATTTCGTCCAAAATTTGTGACAGTTGATAGTTTAGAGAGGATATTTTCTGTGTTTCCGTCAATAGACTTGCTCTGAAGTATATAGTACATCATTATTTTCCACACTAGGGTCTCAGGACTGTGATGTCATCTGTCTGCAGCAGTCCTTTACTGTCTTTGAATTTCTCCAACACCCTCACTGAACCTCCTGGGCAGAGACACATCACCTCACATCAGGTGTGCCATCTGGCTGCCACGCTTCAGTTTATGTGATTCTGAAAGCCTGCAGTAGGTTTTCATGTCTAGTAGGTCCCTATTAAACACATTTAATGAACCATATTATTATTTATGATTCCTATGTTCAGCTCGACTTTATTCCTTTAATAGTTTTTGACAGCTTCCTTTCCTGAATTTGGTGCTTTTACACATAGATGGATTTCTACAGATTGCAAGGTAGTGCAATCATGAATTAGGTGTATATTTAAGTCTTTGTTGAGCATCCATTTTAGATGAAATGCATTCTCACCTGCTACAATTTCTTTTTTTTGCTGCTTTGGTCAATCAGATACAAGCAGGCACACATTACTGGCTGCTTTACAGTGTGGATGTCCTTTTCTTTATCTTACCGTCAAGGCACAAGATTAAGTATTTGCCACAAGTTCATTTTTCAAAGTTATTCAGAGTATTGTGATGTCTGATATGCCCTCTAAATCATAAATCTGTTGCTTAATAGGGTCATCCGAGATGGTAATACATTGTCTCATTAATATGAAGACTTTCTACATCAAAACACCTTCATAATGTAGCCTCCTCTGTTTTTGCTTGAATATCCTCCGAAGTAAAAAGTGATTCTGTCACCACCTCTTCCGTCATTATCTCAAGTTGCCTTATCGTATCAGGACGCAGGCAGTGACAGGGTTTATTGATTCAGTGGTCTTTACTATCAAGATGAGCACGAGAGATAGGGGCCAGTCACATTTACCCTCCGTGCTGTGCGTCACAATCACCTGTCGGTCATCTGAGGTCCAACAAAGACAAGTAAATATTTAGAAGATTTTATCGATTTGCATGCAGCACTGATGGAGCAGAAACACAATTTATGGTAATATTCTCCATTAGCTTTATCTTTATATTTAAACCGAGTCCAAATCTAGATCCTAAATTTTTTTAAATCTTACTTTTTCCTGATATAAAGACAAGTCAGTTATTAGTTGCTAGTTTGCATTAGTGCAGTTGTTTTAGGCAAAGATAAAATAACGTCTTCCATATGACTTGACTGAGAGGAAGTGTTGTTTCTATAGCAGAATGAAGTTGCAGGGCTCAAGGAGAGCACTGGTAAGCGGATGTAACACAGATAATGTTTTATTGATGGTCTGCTCTTAATTTTGAGGAAGAGAAACTCCTCTGGTTCAATGAAAAGAGCAGAGGAAAGAATAATTGCCCGTTGAAATGGCTTCAATAACTGAAGTCCTGGTGAGTGCTGACATGAGTCATGTTTAGAGAGATATGCTCTCGTTATTCAGCTGTTCTTTGTCGAATGTTTTCCTTTAGGTTATTGTGAAACAAATACATTAACAACTTAGCTATGTTCAGTTGGAGTATATACGATATGAGTTAACAACCCATATAGTCTTTGTAAATTTATATTGTGCTTGACCGACTGCAATTTTGAGCTGGTTAAAAAAATGAATAAAAAGGCCAGCAGTTATTCTTGCTGGCTTTGTAAGCTCCTGGGTGCTTGATCCATTATTTAGAAGTGGCACAGTACAACAGCACACAAGCCTCTGGCATTCATTATTCATGATTTTGCATAGCTTAACATTACTTGTAAGATATATATATAAAAAAGATCCCTTGCTTGATGAGGGGTCGTGGCTATTTGAATTGTTCCTGCCAGGTGTAGGTGGACAACTTGTCTTTTGAAGTACTCACAGACAATCAGGTTATGAATATCTTCCAACTGAGGTGATTTACAGTGGAGCAGCAGTGAGAAAGAGCTTTGGTGTGCTCTTACTTGAGCCTATTTTAGTTGGTTGTTGTAAGCTGCTTAGTTCCCCCTAAGAATGGGCTAATTTTTCACTAAAACTGTAGGTTTTTATAAATACGCTGTCACCAAAGCATGATCTTAAAAATCTTCTAAATTATATATATATATGTATGTATTTGTGAAATGCCTTGAGATGACATTTGTTGCAATTAGGCGCTATATAAATTAACTGAATTATATTTAAATGATAAGATATAATTACATGTTCATGTTCTGAAATAATAGAGAATTTACTTCAAATGTTAATTAAAGACATTTCATGAGCTAAAACTGAAAATTTGGCAACACAAGGATTAATTACATTCAAATTCAAACAAAGACTGGGGGGGGGAGCCTACGTGATCCGAAACGCTGCAGTCCAGTCAACAGAAGGCATCTCTCTAATACAAAGAGAAAGGATGACCCCCTCCCAGGACCCCTCCCACCTCCTACTTCTCGTCCATCTGTCAGAGTCATATCCGACAGGCAAAAGGAACACTCACGTTCTCACTGACGCCATCAACGTGCACATGAGGGTTTAGGTTAGGTTTAAATAATACTTAGTGCTAAATGATGTCCATCTGAGGAAATATGGCTCCGGAGGACAGTTGGGGTTAATTAATTAGGGACCTGCTGCTTTTTCATGGCGTCAGTAAATTCAGCATTGCTCGTCTAAGTTAAGGGTAACAGAACTATGGTGTTATTAAAGCATTTTGACTTTACTACAGTTTTTGAATTGCTTGATGCATATTTGCATTGAAATTGATTAATTATATATATATATATATATATATATATATATATATATATAATTAATCAATTTCGCTCATTAATTATAATATAATTAAAACATTTTTAACAGCTCTCATAAGTGTAGTCGGGTGCAGGAATTTAACCTCTTTTTTCTTACATAATTTAATTGATTTCCATAATTAAATATGAATATGAATATTAATTTGATTTGTTTGTTTCAAGTTTCAACAGCAAAGCCATCAATTAGATTTTAACTTGTAGCATCGTGTTCATTCAGTTGAATTTGTATCTGCGATGTCAGTGCCAGTTAATACGCCTCTAGGTTTAAAATGCACGTAAAAGGGGAAAACTTTGTTGCCTTCCAATCATTTTTGAAGCCTGAACTGAGCTCCTAATCCAATGTCACATTGTGGCATGCTGTATGTGTCGCACACCACTTCAAGCACATTTTGAGTGTCACATCTACATTTTTTAAGCATTTAGCGTGTCATTTTATGGCATTAAGAGACGAACAAAATGATTAGTGTCAGGTTTAAAGGTCAGTAAAGTGTTGTTCATCAAGGCTACATGAGAAGACAAGCGAAACGCAGAACATGACTTGGCGTGTTATTCATTTGCAGTTTTCATGAGTCCAAGCTGCTTAATTGAGTATTCGCGACACGGCACTTGAAATTATCATGTTTATGCCACAAATAACACAAGCTGTAAATACCCAGCTTCCTGGAAGGCCCAAAAAGGATGTCACCTTTTTCAATCTGCCTGTTTTATGTCTCAATTCTAAAAAATATTTCCTTCTTAAGTAAGAATACACTGATATCAAGGCAAGAGCCAAACTTTCCCTTCTGTTAAAGCAAATGGCGGTCCCATGGAAATGGCATTATCTTCTAATTCTAATTTCTATGGAAGAACAGATTTGCGTCTATAAAAACTATGACAGTTTGCTATTGAATAAGGATTTTTGGTGCATCCCAAATTTTTCTTTATAAATTGATTTTTGAACATTTGCTGTTTAACAGAGGAAGAAATTCATTAGAATATTAATTAAAGGAGGTGACATGAGTAATGATCCAGGTAATGTTTGATGTATGTTGACTTTGCTCACACCACAAAGCACCCAATCAGATGTAGTTTTTCCGCATACAACGAGCAGTCATTACTGCTTGTTAGAAGAGGAGTTTTACATGGGGGTGGGGTGGCAGTGGGTCTGTTCAGAGCAAGAGAGAAGGAGAGGTCTGAGTTGGGGGATGGGGAGTCTGTGTCAGTTTGAGGGTAATGGGCGTATACTCATCTCGATGCTTTCCTTGTTCCTTTTAATGCACCCTCCTTCCCCTGTAGCTTTTTTTTCCCTTTTTTTTCCCCTCAGCTCACCCATCTCCTCTGCGCATGTTTAATCAACCAGTTTGGTTGCCATGTCAACCACTGTGCGAAATCTGAGAATAGACTGGGTACTTCGGAGCCGTGACCCACTTACTGTATGTCAACAAACTCAGTGGGACAATAGTGAATGAGACACATTACACACATAACCCCCCAGGGCAAAGAGGACGTTGCAGACCAGGTCCAAAGGCTCGGACGCTGATTTCCTTGCTTTCTTTCTGTTTCATGGAGAGGTGGAAGCATCTGAGCAGGACTGAGTGACTGCAGAGCAGGGAATGTGTCTTTTGCCCCAGTTCGCTCCAGGAATTGAGGGGCAAATGTCAAAAACCTGACAGAAAACACAAGGAATGTTGTGTTTGTTTTTTTTTTTTGCATTTTAACAGTGCCAGTAATTCTCTGTTCAAGGGTGAAATGAGCTTAAACGACTTGCACAAAAGAATGTGGGGATTTAAGTCACAGCTCCCAAACAATGGGTCACAAAACACACTCGACATACACTGTATGAGGGCATCATTATAGATAGAATAATGGAAAATTGCTGTCATCTTTACATTTTGCATCTTAAAACCTGTAGATATGCTCAGAATAAGCTTTGGGTCTCATCACGAATGCTCTCCAGGTGCATGATTGTGTCTTGAACACTTGTCAGGCACTTGTGAAGTCATGCATTCAAGAATAACACGAAACCCCTCTGAACATTTCCATTGACACCTCCAAAAAAAATCAAAGGAACAATTGGTGGAACTCCCCTGACTTCTTCTGGGTTGGAAGAGGTTGGGTTTCTGGACAATAAGAGAAAGGGGGTGGGTGGGTTGTGTGCAAGAGACAAAAATTAAAGCATGATCAGAGGCTGCTGAGTACTGCCGGTGTCTGACTTCAAGATATCATTGTAGAGTAGATACACAGCAGCCTTCAGGCCAACACTGGACACAAACTCTGAGGTTTAAACTAATGCAACTCTGGAGGTTTGCAGCTCTTTAAGATAAAATGACCAGCCTTTGATATTAATAAAAAACTTCATTACAATGCTTCATAATTTACTAGCATCCTCAAAAACAATCATTGCTATACCTAATGCTCGTAAAACACTTGTCTGACCACAGCGTCTAATATTAAAAGCAGCTTCGACTGAGTTCAGCATCGCTTAATCTCAATGCAAGGTTGACATTTAACATGGGAACTATGAATTCAAAGTGAATGAAACTCGGTGAACCATGAGAAAATACAACAACATTAAAGAATATCTTACAGTTGTATGTTGTGTTTGTTGCGCTCATTCTGTTTGACAGAAACTCTATTTGCAGACTGATAAAAATATCAATGAGATGCTCAACATGTAACTGCTTGCCAAGTTAGAAGCCTGATCAAACCTATCAAACAGAAGGACAGGCTGCGCCTTGCAGAGCAGATTCTTGGCTCAGGAAGTGCTAACAGGTGTGCCTTTCTCAGTTTTTCCATTGAGTAGCAATTAGCACACTGAGTGTGAATTATATCCACAATGTTTTTTTGGTTGATTCATTAATAGTGTTACCCATCATTTGCTCATTTGCAAACTTTCTTTTCCAAAAAATTAAAAAAATATATTTCTACCTTGTTTTCACTTCAGCGGAAACCTTTGTTCAACCATAGGGTGATGGTTTGACCCACTGTTATGTTTGGCTACTATTGTATGTAGAGTGTGGTCCTACATTTGGCTAGCAGCGGAGGTGAGCAGTGCCCACCTGGTGTATCTGACTCATAATCTGAGATCTGCAGCCTCAGAAGAGGAAGAGAGAGGGGTATCAGCATGCTGTGAGTGCACTCAGTGACACCTGCAACCACTCAGAGGTGGAAGTACCTACTAAATTACAGTTTGTTTTTAGCTTGGGCGAGGTCTACAGCATGTGTTTTAGGTGAAGGATATAGAAATCGTCCTTTAAGAATGTCATGAGTGTGAAAAAATACAGATGTTATTGAATATGAAGATCATACACATTTAAAAATGGTTGCTTTCTCACACACTTGTAAAACAAGCTTTTGGGACATCCACTTTAAAGCCCTTAGAACACTGATGAAGAAATGTGTCTTTAGCTGCTGTGCCTGTTTGAATGCAATCTCAGGTTCTGACTTGATCTTTTTTTAACAGATGCTTGCACGGGTCATTCACTTTTGCAAGCGATGATAGAATTTCATAGAAAATAGAAATTAAATCTAAAGTGATATTGCTTTTTGCTTTTAGCTGAAATTAATCAAAGCACAGACTTTTTCACTTGCCTCTTGGTTTGGACCACAGACAAAACAAATATTTCACACATTAGCATCTACGTTACTGCAGTATGTCAATCTGATGTTGAAAGAAAAATTAACAACTAAGGAAGGACAATGTGCTTTTAAAGTGACTAATGAAGCATAAATCAAGTCTTTGTTTTGACATGGGAGCAGTGATTCACCAAGGCATGTGACCCTGGAGGCAGAAAAAGCAGTGTTTAGTAGATCTGAAATGGGCGAACTGAGCAAATTCTGGGTTATGCAATATAAGAATGGTCAGGGCATGTAGATATGCATGCATGAGACTCACTGCTGCATCCTCCATTTAGGTTTACATTTGTGTTTGCTGCCAATTCTAACAGATTTTATATCATCTGTGTCATATCGTATCTGTTCATTCTGCAGCATTGCATGAAGTAGTGCATTATTCTGTCTCTATGTTCTTCCCAGTTATGCTTCCTATGTTCCCATGAAGCGGTCACTCTTTTTTCTTAACTTACTGGTCTTTCTCTGCAGCAGTTTTCATCTCTTCCCTTCCCACACTCAGACACAGCAAACTATTCTTGTCTTACTGAAATGTCATTGGCAGGAGTGAGAACAGAGAGTAGATGATGTCTACACTTGGCCAGTTCCATGGCAACTGCTTCAGCGTAAGTCTGAGTGGCGCTCAGATGCAGGAAGGAGGGAGAAGAGGGAAACACAAACACAAACACATGAAACCATGCCTGTCACATGAAGTAAATCTGAGGGGAGACGGGGACAAGAGAGGGAGAAACAAAGGTTTTCTTTTTGACATGACAGCAGTATCCTGCCCTCCTTTGTTCATGATATTTGTAGATCAATTATAATGCCCTTTTTTTTCCCATGCTGCTGTCCATTGAAAAAAAAAGAGCTCGCTATCCCTTCTTTTAGAGATGCCTGACCATATACTGAATCATTCATGCAAGAAAAAATAGAGTGGTAGGGGGGATGTGAAGTATCTAAATAGCTATTCCATCTTGCACAAAGCAAACGCTGTCCCATTTTAAACCACCAAAAGAAAACCTGCTCCTGCATCAAATCCACAGTGAATGTCACAAAGCATTGCCTTGACATACATCATCTGGGTGTTTGGATACAAATAACAGGATCTGGGAGCTGATGGATAACGAGTGTAGAAGCTTGGTTTAGTTCTCTCTTCATGTTTCTCTCTCAGCCTTCATGACAAGCATGAAAACCTTATCAGGCAAACAAAGGCAGTCCAGCCATCGCTGAAGCAGTTCACACCCCTCTGACAACCCAAACAGCACAAACAGACGTGCTCTTTTCAGTGGCGTGCTAAACTCAATGGACAAAGGAATTACCAAAAACAGCTGCTCTCCTATTCAGAGGTGAAATAGCTAACATTTGTGCAGATACACAGTTAACAATGACAAAAGACCTCAAATTGACTTAAAGATTAAATAAATGAAGCCAAACATGCGGAGAAATACTTTCTTACCTTTCTGGGTCTGCCCCTCATCCATGTCTTCTTCCATTGTGCTGATTCTGTTTTCGAGCAACTGAATATGTTTTTAAAAAGCCTGTTTTGGCTTACAGGTTTGAAAGCTTATTTATGTTAGGAATAGTCCACAAAGCACCTCCTCTTTCCTTTTCTTGACTTACTCTTCCACCCTCTTTCTGTGTGAACCTACTGAACGCTGAGATTGGCTGTCAGTTGGGGTTTCTGTCAAGTGTCTGGGCGATACACGGGATCACTGAGTCTTTGTGCTGCTGTCCATTGCGAGCTGCCGTGGCAAGTGCTGAAAACCTCCTCAGTCCCTTGTGGTGGAGGAGGAGGAGTGGGGGCGCAGGATTGAGCAGAGGGTGGTCTCTATGGTAGACAGGAAAGCGCATGTGTGACAAAGGGATGTTTTTTTAAAAAGAGCAGGTTTGTGGAAAGTGTGGAATTAAAAACACTGAGAGCAGCAACAGGGTTTAGGTTGAGGTGGCTGAAGACTGTGACTTGTATGCAGCTGAGTCCATGAGTGGGACGACATCACTTGCTTTAAACACCCCCGGTTCCCAGACAAAATGGTTACACCCATTATCACCCATTCGACCCTCCTCAATGAAGCAGTAGCTCCATTGCATTAACTCAGCTTCTCCTTAACTAAGAGTGAGGGGCATCTGATTTCAAAATTGGATTCTCCTAATCTCATTAGTCATACAGATTCAATTATACACCGAGGAGGTTACATTGGAGTTTCATACATGCACACAAGAAGTTCTGCACAAATCCTGCAGAGGCATGTTCACCTTTGGTGATTTTAGGACTTAAATGTCACAGAAGTCATCATTTTTTAAGCAGATTGGTAGATAATAGACAAACACATTCTACGTGCAGCAAAATTTGACAGGAGTCCACTTGTACCTGATGGAATTGTTTGAACAAAATTAAGAAAAGCACACACCAGTCAATATAAGTTATCGCAGTCTATCAAAGTTGATCTCATTCTAAATCTTCCAGTGCCACTGTGAAAGCAATGTATTTCTGTTGTAGTTACTTTGTATGTGTGTTTCCACTGCCTTAGCATCACCAAGATGTTTTTAATCTAAGTCTAACCAAGCTGATGCTTAAACAAAGTCAAAGTGCAGGTGAAAATAAATAACTGTGTAACACATAATTCATTTTCAAAATAACTTGTTTTTTGTACAATATCATGGGTAATTTGATTAAGTTTCACCACAGTTTCACAAATTAGTGTGAGACGGTGGGCATGATGGAGATAAAACCCCACCTTGAGGTTGAGAGAGTTATTCATAGACCTACAAGACAAAATTATGACAAAAGGCACAGATCTTGGTTTGGACACAAGTAAACATTTGCAACATAGAAAGTCTCAGAGAGCATGGTAATCATCTTCATTCTCAAAAGGACCTTATTCATCAAGTCCCCAAGTTGACGCTTTGCTTTCAGACACATTTGGAGCATTGGTGAACGTCTGTCTATCTTGGAAGTTCATGACGAATCAGCACCGTATCTGGCAAGACGAGTCAGGACCAGTGCACCTCCTTTGGGTATCCGTTTCATGTGGTACACAGCATAGAGGCAGCATGGATGGTCGAAGTTGATCCGCCGCTAAAACACCTCTGAGCTGCCAAGGGATGTAGTATCAGATGCAAAGCACAGTGAATGAGTTCACGAAAGTGGGAGTGGCTGTGGTGACGGAAAACAAACTGCTAACTTTACATGTCCCACACGTCTCTTTCTTTTTGTCATCTTCATTTATACAAAACAAGCAACACTTTCACAGCAACACGGCCAGTAATGAAACTGAAGACCAACTGATAATCATGAATCTAGAGACAAGCTCTGTATGACATTTCCAAAAAACACAGCATAATGTTTGCATTTAGAAAATGATAATGATAATAATGATAATAATAATGCCTCTTGGTGATCCACAAAGCAGCCAAACTGTAGGACAAAGGGCCTTGGGCATTTTTTTGTCTAAGTGGTAACTATGAATGACAATGAGAGTTCTTTCGTGTCGATGGACGAATCCATGGACCGAACAAGAACTGTCATTGCGGTATTCGACTGATCAGGTCTTTATAGTAAAGCAGCCAGACTGAAGCCATGTCTCAATAAAGAAGTCGGGCTATTCAAAATAGATGGAAAGATGGCTGCTGAAAGATATAAGGCAATTTTTTTCTGCAAAGCTTTTCCAGAGTTCTCAGGGTTTCATTCAACAAGACAATAACCTGATTTATACCCCTAAGAAAATGTAGGGTTGGCTTGATGTGAACTGAAAATCCAGCTGTGATCCAGCCAGAGCATGGACCTGAATCTATAAGAGCCTCTCTCAAGTTGCTGGTGCCCTGGTGAGCCCCCTCACCCTGGTCGAGCCTGAAGGTTTCTGTTAGAGGAAATTGTGAAAAATATTTTAAAAGAGGTATTCCAAGCTTGTAGGATCTT
This sequence comes from Leuresthes tenuis, assembly GCF_036924035.1. NCBI lineage: Eukaryota > Metazoa > Chordata > Actinopteri > Atheriniformes > Atherinopsidae > Leuresthes > Leuresthes tenuis. The sequence continues at coordinate 7,566,138 of NW_027325365.1, read as the reverse complement.
AATGAAATAATTCAGTAATGTGCTTTAGACCAAGTATAAAGTAGAATGGAACTATGATGATTTATCTTTTTAAAAAAAAATGTAATGTACAAAACACTTGTTTGTTTGTTTTTTTTGCTTTGTCATTGTCTCATATTGAGTTTAAATGGTTAATAATGAGAATCAAAGTCTGTATTCATTTAAAGATGATTCTGACACAGATTGTGGAAAACCAGACTCTGGAAGATCTGAAAACTTTCTGCTAGCATTGTACTGTTGACTATATCTTCAAAGTTTGTGCTGAAAAACTTGCAAACTGTACGACCACACAACATTTAATACTTTGAATAGGATTCTTCAGTTTACAGATAAATAATGCCAACATGCAGGATTGTTGGTGCAGCACACACTGATGAAGAAGGCCAAAGGCCACATCGGCATATGAAGAAGACGCATAAGAGGGAAAGTGGAAAAGGTAAATGAAACTGCTTTTGAAGGAGATGGGTGATGTAAATAAAATGTTGGCTTGACAAACTATCGACAGATGGGTAAATGCATAGTCAGACAAGTGGATTAGATTTTAATTTTAATGGTCCCGGTGTGTGGTCCTAAGACCCAGGACACGTTGGAGAGACTATGTCTCTCGGCTGGCCTGGGAACGCCTCGGGGTCCCCCCGGAAGAGCTGGAGGAAGTGGCCGGGGACAGGGACGTCTGGGTTTCTCTGCTCAAGCTGCTGCCCCCGCGACCCGACCCCCGGATAAGCGGCAGATGATGGATGGATGGATGGGTGGGTCCTGGTGTGGAAATTGAGCTTCTGCCATGAGTGCAGATGTAAACCACGTAGAAAATGAGGCAAGGGAAGAGATATGAGAATGATACAAGAAAACACATTAACTAAAAAAAAATTGAAATCATGTGCAGATCAATGAGTGCATCAAAGACGTGTTTATGGTGTATTATAAGCATGTAAAAGTTGTTTCTCTCAGTGTTTACTTTGTTCCTGCCGAGCTTGAATAAAGGGACTCTGATAGCTGCACTTGTATGGCCCCTGAGGACAGCCACCATTATCTTTACAATGGTCAGTTTGATGTAATTATGCTGATGTTTCAGAATCTACACTTGAACAAATAAATCATAGCATCAAGGTTTATTAATAAAGAATTGCTTAATAGGGCTTCTTCAATTATTAACTCAATAAGTTTATTGTTCAACAAATGATCTACCCCTGTGTGTAAACAAATTACCTCTTTACAGGTAAATTTAGCTTCTCAGACTTTTATCAGTCATTCTAACTGAGTGCCTCCATGGGTGGATGGTTTCAGTTACTATGATGTCACATTTTGATTTGGTGCATAGATTCCTGTTCCCTCTCTGGAACTGATATGATTAGTTACGTTGTCATCATCCTCATCAGGTCATTAGGTTCAAATTGAATCACCATTGTTTGAATGTGCAGTTTTGTTTTTGAATATCAAAACATCAAAAAAGTGTATTTTGTGTTGTCTCTCTTCTTAACCAAAAGTTAAACAAATCATTTAAGAATGGCTTTGAGGGAACCTCAGTTAAATATTTTTTCTGTTATGTAAGACAGCTCCCAGCAGGAAGAAAGCATTTTTAACCAGCAGCGTTTTGCTGATGTTGTTAGCCACTATATCTATATAGTTTTTCCAACTTACACTTTAAACAGTAGTTTTCCTTACCTGTTGTAGCCTATGTCAGCTACTATTGGGCAAGAGGCAGGACCTGTGCTGGTTGCCTGTCCATCACAGGGCCAACACAAAGAAAAACAACCATGTGGACTTATGCTCACTTCTACATTCACTTTAGAATCACCAGTTAAGCTAACTTGCATGTTTTTGGATGGTAGGAGGAAGCCATAAGTAAGTAAGCCATGTGAGACGACAGTCCTAACCCCATCGTGAATATTTTAGTAATCAATTTGATTTATTAAAAAAGAACACAGAGATATTTTCTTACTTTATTGAAAGTTACTGTTGAGCTATCACCATATTGTAATATTGTCTAGGATGATCTGCTCAATAGCCATATGGATTAGCTTTTAAAAAGCATGCTACAAATATTTGTTACATCATGTCCGCATGGTTGAAGTTTCAGGGTGCTGAAGGAATATTGTTCAGAGAAGTTCCCTCATCCAACCTGCCTGGAACAGGAAACAGGTAGTGCTTCATATGTATGGTGGCTCCCAAAGAGGTTAATGCAGATGCTGCTAAAACATCCATTCCATCATAACTGGGGCATGTTTCAGTATTTATACTGAATACAAGTAGTAGTGCTACTTGTTACTTTTATAATACTTTACAACATTACCTTTTATATGTGATGTAATCACTTTGTCACACAATCCCTATGCTCCCTGATCAAGTTGTTACCATACAGCTGAAAGCACGGTAACACTACCATTTTCTTAGTGTTTTCTTAGCTGTTGTTTTGCATGTTAAAAAGGTGAAATTACTCATTGGCACTTAACTGTTTTTGTTTTCTGGAATTCAGAGATGTGTGTGATGGACTGCCGACGTGTCCAGGATGTACCCCGCATCTTTCCCAGTGGCAGGTGTAATAGGCTTCAGCCCCCCACCCCCTCACGATCCTAAATTGGATCAAACAGGTATAGAAAACAGATGGATGGACAGGTGGAATACAACATACAACAAAGAGTCGCCAGCATGCCGCTTTACAAAGTGTACTGCACGTGTGAAAGAAGGTCAGTGTGGATGGACAATTATTACATGTAAAGTAACTATCAAAATTTTACATGAAGATGACTTTTCACGCATCTGTGCTCATGCAAACACGCAGACACAAAGTGCCCCACCCTTGTTCTACAAAGCCACAGATCAGCTTATCGTGGCTTTGTTAATAGGGGTGAGCGATTATCTGTGAGGGTTAATGGGGGAGGGCTCTTTTTCTGGGGAATCCTTAGCTTTCACAATATCCCTTCTGGCTAGTCATGTTCGTGTCTGTGCTTCCAATGAGGCATGACACCCCCCCCCCCAGAGATTCCTCCACACTGGGTGCCATGAAGCCGATAGGAAAATTCAGCAGATGGTGTAACACTTTCTTGGGGCATTTTTAGGCACTGTTAATACCTAACATCATTTAACTGTTAGCTTTAATTTTCATCTCAGATTTTATGTATTTGGCTTCAAGTGCCTGTTAATCTTATACAGATCTAAACCAAATGTGCCTGCATATGATTTTACAATATTCATGCACAAGCACAGTTTAATTCTACAGCCACTGCTTGTGTTTCTGAGCAACAGAAGGAGCCAAATAACCTCACACTAAGCTTATTAATGTGTCCTGGTTGCTCTCCAGTATGGGCTTGCAAGTTTCCATAGCAACCAGGACTTAGATATTGCTTGGTTGGGAAGACATGTTGATGCAGAATGAATATAAACACCACCCTGTGCAGTACATGTTAACATGTTTTATAGAGCTGCTCATCTCGCTTCTCATTATTAATGTTCACAATATAATTTCTGAATGCAAAGCACAATGCTGAAAATCCAAGTGTCCATCACCCGTCAACAGGCGACGTGTGCTCCATCTTAAGTGCTGATGTGTGTTCACGTCCAGTCAAGCTGAGGGAAATCAAAAGACACTGAAAGATTAAGGAGGTCAGCTCCGCTGAAGCAGCAGTGAAGAATCTTCATAAACCATTAACCGCCAAGGAAACAGAGTAGGAAACTATGTGAGAAACCATGGGGTTGTGTTAAAGAGTGATAAAGTGATATTTGATACTTGTTTTCCTTATTCTGGGTTTTCAGTATGTAACTTCCTATTTTATTTCTTTGATTTTGCAGTTCTCAAAAGGTGAGTTACGTAGTTCTAAACACCTACAGAGGGGTGCCCCGGCAAACTGCAGCCCAGAGTCATTTGAGGATGTGGAGCTCATATCATTATAGCATTGTCCATTCTCTCTATTGATAGCACAGTCTCTTAGACCACAGGAGAGGCTTGGCAGTCTGCCAGAAACACTTATCGTCCTGTCATCCATTTTCAATGGCTTCACAGCTCAATTGTACACCGTGCAGCCACAAGAGCTTGGAGGTTTAGAACCATCACAGTGATCTGCAAAGTGCAAATAAGTGCAAATAAATCTAAATGGCACCAGGAACCCCTTGATGTGCGCTAGTAAGTGTACAAAATAAACCCAAAAAGAACTATTGTATATAGTATATATATTGTATATATGTCATTTCAATGTTGAGCAGCATTTGTCATGTATTGATAAGTTTTAGGGTGTTGATGCAAATGACCTCACTGGTATCTCTCCCTTGACTGTATTTCATTTTACACCATCAGTCTTTAAATGCTGATCAATGGCTGAAGGCTGCGTTACCATATGTGGATTTTTGGTTTTGCCATTTTAGGGCACAAATAAGGTGTAAAACCATAACATTTTTAATTAACCTTGACTCAAACAACAACTTCATTGTGAATTTTGTATAGTTTAATTCAGTTTACAAACATGAAAGTGTAAGAGGCTGCTGTCACAGCCCCGAACAGAAATACGAACAGAACAGAAGTATAATTAACCTCTTGTACCTGGCTTACTATCACGAAAAGCTCAAAAAACAAACAATAAATAATAATGTGTGGGGATGGAAATATCTGGGGTTCATTTCTGTTCACAAGCCCTTTTTGATGGTCTAAATGAGAAGTGAAGATGTGCCAAAAGATTTGATTTATATTGTTTCCAGCAAAGCTTAATTGAGCAAAACCTCCTCATACTTTGGTCTTCAACACTTTTGAAAGCAAAACCAGTGATTTATTTTTAAGAGTTATCTATAAACTATAGACACATGAGTCCAAACAACTGCTGAAAGCTTAACATAAAGCTATAAAAGCTGTTCAAACTTTACAACGCCAGGTTGTACTAGTTGAGTACAGAGTACAAGCTTCACAGCTATTGAGAATGTTCTTAAAAACAGAGACTGAAGGAAAACATCAGCTCTTTCTATGTGTGGTGGTAATCTGGGAAATCTAAAAATTGTTTAAACATGTAGTACATGTAGCTCTACATATGACACAATGCTTCCACCTACTGGTATATACAGAAACAGACCAAATGTGAAGATAGACGCCGAACACTATTTAAACCATAGCAAACAGATTATAAGAAACTTGTGTGGCATATTGGTCAGAAACAGGCTATGCTTTGAATAACCATAAAGACCAATCAATAAAGTAAGTGACACAGATTGTAATGCAGTAAAATATCATAGATATTTGTTCAGAACCCTTTAATAGTTAACCAGCAATCATCTGGCAGACTGATTCACCTTTGTCCTGAAAGGAAATGGAAGCTCCACTCCACGGAGACAAGGAGCACAGCTCTGGAATAGCAGAAATTGGAGTATAGATTAGTCACATTAACTAATTAAATGTTTTCGATTTGCACGGATATTAACCACACGAGAAAGAATAGCACTGCACAACAATTTATATAATCTAGAGAATGAATTCATGTTGACAAATAAGAAATTATACAGGGAGTGTTCTTATTTTTTTTCACCACTGGAACAAAGGCACGATAGCTGCAAGAATAAACATGAGCTTACTAAATGCAGTCTATGTGAGAGAAGAGTCAATAATTGGTGCTTACTCGACGTGGTTCCTCCTGATGAAGGCCCGCTCATGTACTCATAACCCTGGTTGAGTGGCTTGGAATATTTGGCTTCCTGACGGCTTGGATTAGACTTCAATTCAAAGCGTCCTGGAACAAAATAAAGGACCAAAATTTTGTAAATGATATAGTGGCTATGTACGCAGTTTTTCTGTTAAATACCTTATTCTCAGTTTGGTGTACTGATAATATGTAAACCTCTGTCAGTTTGTGTTTACAGCTACAGTATGTCATAAAGAAATAAAGTTTTTATTTGAAACTTAATCTGAAATTCAGAAAAAGGACCTACCAGGGTTGAGAACCTTCTCTGCAGCTTTGTGCCCCCTGCGCCTGTTGAGGATGATTTGTGGCTTCCTCTGGTTTGTGCTTATGTCGTGCTCGGCCATGATCTCTGTAACTGTCAGATTTTTTTTTATGGCCTGGGAGTCTGTTGAACGAGCCAGTGAGGGCAGCAGCTCCTGGTACTCTTGATCAGTGAAGTCCGACTCACAACGTTGAACAGCACTGGCACTGAAAAGGGAAATTTTGTTGTTCTCTTTACATATTAGAGTCAAAACAGTGTCACTGATGTGCATTTCAAGACGGCACTGAAGACAACAATTAAGTTACTACTATTCTAAACACAATCTTACCTGCAATTAGTTAAAATAGCGTAGACCTCCTGCACCAGCAGCTCAGCTGCTCCTGGTTTACAGTGGATTGTTCCATCAATGGCCTCCTTCATCAAGTACAAATTGTGCTTTTGCATAGACTGGAAAAATAAACAGTTTAAGTGAACTTGAATTTGATAGGCAACTACTTCATGATTTAGACCCTTAAAGCACTTGTAGGTAATGAAAATATCACAGTGGGCATCCCCTATAGGTTGCTTTTCATAGATGTTTTTCAAGATTTTCAAGATTTCATACTGTGAACATGTCATTAAGTGTCTAGTGTTTTTTTTAAGATGAGCATCATCCAAACAGTTAGGTTGGACATCTGTTTAAATTGCTTGTCAGCTGAACACGAACAGATACGTCTTCATGGCTCATTATATTTTTGGATATTTGCCTTCTCATTACCTGCTGTATCTGGCTCCAGTTCCTCTGCTTGGCAGAAAGTGACGCTCCTTTGTCATATGAATGCAATGGAAAGTCTCGGCGGTAACGATGAGAAAATATCTCTGCCACAAGGTAACCGTTTGAAAAATCTCTGAAAATGAAAAATAGTGATAATGGGACAGGAGAGCTGACTCTTGCATTGGCAGCACTTTTGGAGTTTAAATCAATCTCTGATCCATTTTGTGAACCTCTAGTTCTGCTAATGTTTTTTTGACCTCATTATGAGTTTGTGTTCTGTCAACAGAGACACTCTGTAAATGAGATATTTTTATTCTAAGGTTTAATATGTCACACCTGGTGAAGAATGCTCTATTAAAATAAGGAATGGGTATGCTACTTGTTCAGCTGCAGTGAAATATTTCGAGATATTTCACCCAGTTATGGACATTCGGTTAGAGTAGCTTTTGTTAAATACGTTAGCCTACTTTATGGAGTCGCTATCTTAATACTTTTTAAACAACAGCTTGCACACTTTTTTTTAGATTTTACATCTATAGGTTACATATATGAATATGTACTTGCGCACATTCTTCGGATAAAATGATAAATCGAGGCTTTGGAGCCACTTTACAACTTCTCTCGGCAGTCCTGTCTTTTTGGGACACTGTGCGTGATACATGTCGCTCTGAGCCCAAACCTAAAATGTTTCTGTATAACAAGTGAATTCGTGTAATCAAGCTTAAAAAGGCCCGACTGTCTGCCCCGAGCTCCCTAACTAGATGGAGCTTAATACTCTTAACTTTCCCCCCTGTCACTTATGTGTTTGTGTTTCCATGACAACGACAGTTGCTCCTTGTTCTGGTCCTGTGGTCGGACACAACCAAACTGGCAGTGGAGATATACTGCCCTCTAGGGGACGTAACGGTGGCATCGTTTTAGTGAGAATGTACATTATTTTTGGCTGCCCAGGTCCTTATAAAACTTCACATGCTTAAAACGTACACATTGAGATATGGAATAAATACTAAACAAGCTAATAGCCTTTAATAACAACAGCAACAACATCTCTTTGTAAGAGGCTAATTATCAAATGTCCATATACAACTTATGAGATATTATGTGACTAGAAAAGAAAATATGTGCTCTAAGTTGGCTGTATTTGGTATTCAAGCTTAAATTTATGAGGAAAGGATTAGCACAGTAGCCATCATTATGTAATTTTATTACCAAAAAAAAGTACACAAGGCATAAAAACAACCTTTAATCATCTACTGTAGTAGTAGTGTGCAATTATTCAGGTACAGAATTTAGAATACTAAGATATTCTAATCTTATTTGAAGTTTTTATGTAAAGTGCATAAATCTCTTGTAGCTATTAAAACTATTAAGGCATCTTCTAAACACATACAGAGCAGAAAATAAAGGAATACTTGTTTTGTTTTTTTTTGTTTAGTTTTTGTGTGACATTGTTTTAAAACCAAAATTGGAAGCTTTTTCTTTAACAGCATCCTCTTCCACATTCATCCAGGTCCTTATGGTATATGGACATACCCACATTTGGGAGTCAACCCAGCTTGGTAGAGTTCTTCATTTGATGCTTTGTAGCTAATTTAAATAAGCTCCTATTAGGTCACGGGTAATGTTATGCTTTATGAGTTAAAGGCATGTTTCTTTAAGTCCCATTTAGGCAGTTTGGTAGTTCTGCCTGTCATTGGTACTGCAGGTATCTCTTGAGCTTGTTAGGCAGGGGAAGGTGGGAGAGAAGGTGGAGTCTGTCACGACCGACACAGTTTCTGATGCACTGACGACACAACTGGCTCAGCAGTCGAGGTGTAGCTATAAAAGAGGAGACGATGGATATTTATTTGATAAAGTTATAGACAATGATGCCAAAGTTACAGATTAAATGCCAACTTTAATACAAGTAGCTAATCATTGACCTTTTATCTGAGCTAAGTTAGGAAACAGTTAACAACCAAGTTGAGTCACTTCATACCTTCATAAAGCAGTAGAAAACCTTCTGTCAGACTGCTGGGTGGAGCCACATCGACTGGCCTCTGACACTCTGTGTTCCTGGCATTAATGTCTGCACCAAAGTCCAGTAGCAGCTTCACTACAGCTGTGCAATCTTTTTCTGCTGCTGCATGTAAGGGTGAATCCAGGGATCTGCCTTTCTGTACATTCGCACCTGTATGGAGAACAGTTTAATTACCCATTCAAGACTAATTTAATGTCATGTCAACTTTTAACTTTTAGATAATAGAAATACAGTTTAACAGTTTGCACTTTAATTTGAGTTCTTCAAGCTGTTTAAGGTCTTGTAATCCTTTAAGGTCTTGTAATCTAATCCTGTCAGCATGCGCATACGACATGTAGTGCGTATTTTATGTTCTCATGCATCCGTGATATGTGTTTTTGTCTATGCACGTTCAGTAGAAAAATGCGCCTGTCTGTATGAAGATGTAAAGATCCACACAAAGCTGCGAGCTGACCTTCCCTCAGGAGTTTTCTGGCACACTCCAGTTCCTGGCAGATGCAGGCAGTATAGAGCGCAGTGCCCAAGTGAGGAATGTCCATGTCCACATCTGCCCCCCAAGTCACCAGAACTTCAACACAACCATAATGACCTGGAAGTAATGGAGCATGAAGACAGTAATCAGTAAGTGACAGTGTGAGATAATTCTCCCAGCTGTGTGCTCAGTTCATGTTGAGATATATTTCCTAAAGCTGTTTTTTTTGCACTGCAGGTTTTGTAGAGAGGACATAAAAACAAAAACAAGATAGAACGCAACTTATAGGAGAATTATTGAGTGGTTGAAATATTGTAAATTATCAGCAAGAGGAGGCTGCCACTGAGACCTCTCCCTGGCTAACCGGAAAGGATTTTTATTGAAATGGACTGTAAATGTAACTTATGACTTTCTAAAGTCAGTTTCTGACCCTCTAACATTGGCCAGAGGCTCACTCTGAAGTGCACAGTATTCTATCATGATATACCTTTGCTGGTCGCTTCATGTATCGGTGAGGGATGGTATACAAGGCTCTGGGGTTTTGCTCCATTTTCCAAAAGAATTTCAGTGCATGCCACACTGCCCACTGTACAGGCATTGAACAGAGGGGTGACTCCATCAATTGTAGAAGCATTGACCTGTGAAAACATTTTCTTTTTTTATTGTTATTTTTAGTGCTTGTTTAACCATGCAAGTTGACTAATAGCAATAGCCTGGGGGATCAGTTGAGGCGGACCAACAATTTAATCGCTCTACACTGACTGTAAATGGAGAGCATCTCTTAGCTCATTTGTTATCCCCACCCAGAGTTTCCCAACCATGGAAATTACATTTGACCTGTTCTTCAGAATGGCAACATTAAAGAGTCTTCAGACCGGTTTGTGACTTACATTTGCTCCTGCATCTATGAGAGCTCTGGCACAAGCCACATGGTCTCCAAGACAGGCCTCATGAAGAGGTGCTACATGGTCTATAGTCAGGACATTGACATTGTGACCCTGGAAACAGAATTAAACAGCCACAGAGCTTTAGTGGGAAGAGGAATTGTAAGGGACATTTAGCAATAGATAACCTTTGTCAATCTCTGTCGGGTAAAAACCATGAAGTTACATGAACATTAACAAAGCCTTGTCTCCTCTTACAAAACAAATTCATCCTTCTCGGTTATGGTTGTCAGCAATTCACAAACTGTACCGCAAAGTCACATTTCAACAGTAGTGATTATTAAGCCGGCTAATTAATGTGCAGATCTGAAGGCTGAAGGCTGCTAAAGAGCTAGTAAATCCCAATGTGAAATACTGTAATGATATCAGTGTTTTGTCATGGGTTTGTCTGACTTGAACAAGGCATTGTTGGCTTAGCGCCACAGTCCTCCATCTGTGAGCAGCACAAGAGCCAAGCAGAGATTGCGGTTTTAACGCTGTCCATTGAGAATGCCCTTTCATTGTAAATGCAGTCAGTTAACTTTTCAACCACCTCAGATGATGTATATACTCAAATTTACAATTTTACAGTAAAAAGCAGGTGAGGATGCTGTCAGTCATGGTAGAATAACCTCAGACAGAAAATGTTGAAAATCGAGTACCAGTATTCATATTGAATGTAGACATATAGCCTGCTTCTGTTAGTTCAAACCTTTACGACCTACAGTGGCACAGGCCTATACAAATAATTGGGCACCAGACGGGAGTATAAACATCAACCTGTCACTTTGAAATATTTTTGGATATATTTCACTGTGAGGCTGTATGTTGCCAGTTGGCTCTAAAGCTTTATATGCAACTAATGATTGATGCAGTAAGTGAGGGACACGCCAACTATGACTGTTTAATCAAATAAAAAATCAGTGAACTGCAATGAGGGCCTTGACTCTTATCATATATCTTTTTATCTGACGGAATCTGCAAAGGTACTGAGCCCAATTAAATGTTGCAAGAGGCGGATTCACCTGTAAAATGAGGGTCCTCAGAGCCAGGAGGCGGCCCTGACTGGCAGCATCATGGAGGGGTGAGCGGTCTGCCCAGGATCCTGCGACAGGAACAAGGATTCAGTGCCTGCTTCTGCATACATTCATTGTTGTCCACATGATTCTGTTATCTAGAATCCTACACTTTAAAAGAGAGTGTACAATAACTAATCACTTTGGTCTTTTAACCCTTCTCAACACGCTTTCTGCGGCCATATGACAAAGGGTGATGTCAGCACTAGCAGATAGCATTTACAGAACAAAACTAAGTAAAAGTGAAAAAAGAAAAAAAAAGGCTGTCGCCTTTTAATCTGAATGATTCCCACAGCTATTAGCCACACCTGAGTCAATGTCCAGAATAACAGCTGATGCGTTCCACACATTATCATCATCATTATCCACTTCTTCCATTTTTACTCATAAATTATAGATTCTAATCAGCTAAATGTTTCCTATGAAAGTCATGCTTTTTTATTCATGCAGCCTATTTTCCTTGACTGACATTAATTTGAAATCAAGACGTAAAGGACAAGCTTGAGACATCAAACAGATTTCTCCTAACAAGTAGGACCATATCTACAGAACCGTGACTAATACCCTGAGTTTAGCTAATTAGTATTCCCTTTGAATGATAGCTACAGATTATGTTGTCGTCGTGTCTCTCTTGCCCCAGAATGTGTCTTCCGCTTGTCCCTGAGAATGAGTGTCGTTTTGGTTGCTGTGTGAGTGTGACAGGGGGCACCACATAGCTGGGAATGGAAACTAGGGCAGGGTGAGGGTGGGGGAGGGAGGAGAAGGATATCATGACTGTGTTCTATTAATACATTGGAGAGAAAGAGCTGCTGGGCCAATGGTGTCTTCGTTTAATATTGAATGTACACTTCAGGATTTATAAGTGGCTATTAAGCATGAAATGAAAGAAAAGTGGGCTTTCATTCATATCTGCAGTAGCCTAGGCTTGAATATGAATACAATTAGAGGCGTTTATATTCACAGGACAAGAATTGCAGTATTTATAGCACAACTGTAAACACAGTATTTATGTGTGTACACCTGGAGAAGTAATATCTTCCATCTGACCTTGATTACACTGCCTTGGTCAAAAGTCTCATTTGTTGTCTACAATACACACATTTTTATTGTAGAGATGTATTTTACCCTATATTTGCCTTTTTATGATAAAGAAACCTGAAGAAAATTTCAAAAACAAATTCCAACTTTGTTTTTTTGCCCCCCCTCAAGTACTCACTGTGTTGTTGACCATAATCATAGAACTCTGCGGATATCCGGGCTGCTTCTTTACGGTTTCCACGAATTATATAGAAGTATGTTAGTAAGTTCAGAGAAATCTTAACAAAGAGCTTGAAGCAGAACAGTGCCAAGATGCTGAGGTAAACATTGGACAACTGCACTGCGAATGGCTTGTTGGTGAGTTCCGCTGTTGGGTCTGACATTTCCTCTGGCACGTTACAAAAGAGCTTTGGTTATGATGAAGGCAGGATCAGATACCACTCCAAAAAGCACAACAGTAGCCTACTTTTGCTCCCTGTGTACTGACTGGTTGGCTCCTCCTGACAAAGTGCAGGCTGGAAAAAATGCTCTGCAGCTGCTACTGTGTCTGAGAGCAAGCACTGTAATGTTATCATACACTGTATGTGGGTGTGGATGGTCACAAGTTATATAAATTTCCATCTCACCTACTTGTTTTAGTCTGAAACATGACAATTTAGCACACGCTAGTTTTAGATAATGGCTGAAATATGATCTTAATATCCTTCCACATTTTTTATGTTCATTAGGATAACTGAAACATAAAAAGATAATTGTAAGATAAAAGAAAAATGTATTCATACCCAGACTTGAACTAATGCTTATAATAAATCCAGAATATTTTCTAAAAATTAGTTGTAATAAATATAACTTTGTACAGTATAAAATACTATTTTTCAATGTATTTATCCCATTAAGAAGCTGAGATAGCTGAGAAATTGAATTGAAAATAAAATATAAATCAACAGGAGCGAGAAAAAAACATGACAATAAACTGCCAAGACAAACGAAGTATTTAGTTTGAATTTCTTGTGTATTATTATCATTATTATTATTTCATGAATTTATCTAGTTGACTGGTACTACATATTACTTTCTGTTTCCAAGGGAACGCCTCCGTATTGTCGCGCGTGCGCTGTACGTCCTTACGCTCCTTTTCCGCGAACATTAAACATTTTTGCTTCCTGTCTTAATTTTCGTCACGTTTCTAACTAATATTTTTTCGCCTGATGGATGGATGGCAGCTGTTTACAGTGGTCTTGTTATTCACTGTCGGCACATTCGTCTCTCGCGCGTGTTGCAGAAATGTGAGCTCGGGGGAAACTCGCGCCAAGTTAAATGACACTGCAGTTGATTTCGACTCGTTCAGGAAAAAGTTTAACCGTTCGTATAAAGTCAGCAGCGAGGAATCCAACCGGCGTCTTCTCTATTTTCAGGTAGGGGTCAAGAGAGGGTGTGAGATGCAGAGAAACTTTAAAGTGTCTTTGCCTACTTTACCCGCACTTCCGTTTTGATAACAGGTACAGATCATTAGTATACACCACGCCCACTTGCGCAGAATATGTTATTCTAACAGATGGAATGTGTTCATTATTGGAGCATATGTTAATTTGATATTGATATTCAGCACCTATAAATGTTGGATGATTAAATCAATTTAAGAAAAACGCAAGTTTTTACATATTGTGACAATAGACTGTTTCATCCAAATTCCTGCATCCATGATTAGCTGCAGATGTTCAGGATATACTATCAGCTGAATTCAGTGTGGTTTGTAACTATTACCATGATATCTGGGTAATGTAATCAGATTACAATTAATTGAGAATGACAGTAGAATTAGGATTATGCACTGATAAGCCACAACACCGATAAGTAAAGTGAGTGACAGTGTTCATCTGAGGTGTTCATCCGGCCTCCACAACCAAAAAAATCAATACCACCCCACTACCAGCTTGTTCGTTCATTTTCCTCAGAGCAAACTTCTTCTTACATGTCACAACTTTAGCACTTAGGCAATAAAAACCTTTTGCACAATTCAGGATGTTTAGCTCCTCAGTTTAGTTTTTTCCCCACTCATTACAGATTTAGAGAGTTTGATTCAACCGTTACGTTAGATGGTGTAAGCCAAAGTCAGCAAACACAACTAAGTATTGCCAACAGCAGACATTTTTCTGTCTGTCTAATGGAAGATTTGTTTTGGCATAATGGTTTAGCAGTTACCATTACTCTCTTACTACCTCACTGTTTTATTCAAGGATTTCAACATTAACAATTCATGCTGAAGACTGGGGTTGATTAGCACCTTCTGCTGCCTTTCTAGTTAACCTCCACTAATTTGTCATTTGTGTTATTGCAGGATGCTGCAATGCGGCATATATACCTGAACTCATTTCCCACAGAACCACAGTCTGCCAAGTACGGCATCAACCAGTTCTCTGACCTCTCACAGGAGGAATTCAGGGGTAAGTGAACATTTTGCTGTGTATTGTTGCAGAAATGAATTTCTCAACTTCTCAGCATCTTAGCTACTGGATAAGTCTTGAATTCAGAGTCATTGTTTACATGCATCTTTTCATGTGGGATGGGATTTGAGGAGGATATTTTATCCACAGAAGTTTACCTGCAAGCAATCAGCGACAGAGCTCCTGCCTTCTCTGGACTGAGCATAGAGGGGCTCCCGGCCAAATTTGACTGGAGGGACAAAGCAGTGGTGGCGCCGGTCCAGAACCAACTAGCAGTAAGGCTTATGCAGATAGATGAGGGATGCATCATTTAGCTGCAGTATTGAAACCACTGTCTGAAAAAATGAATGGCATTTGACATCTCATCACAATGGAATGTTTTGCCGGGAAACCTTTGGTCGTGCTTCACTCTCTTACTGACCATTTACACATTGCCGCAGTCCAAGTCTTTCCCCTCATGGCAATAGTACTCTCTGATGGCAGCAGACTCGCATAATATTAGTTAGGTTGTTTTAATGTTATGACTAATAAGTGCATACTGAATGAGTGGGAGTTTGTTAGAGAAACAGAGACACCAGTGGGTTTCATACAGAGAAATATATATATTTTTTTCAGATATTTTAATCTTTAAAGAAAAAGGTAAAATGGGGCCTCATGTATAAAACAGGTACTAAGGAAAAATAGAATTTTACACACAAAAACAAATGGAAAGCACCGTTTGCTCTCTGTTCTTTTGTTCTTTTCTGCTTTTGTTTTTGTGTTGCATTTCTAAAACAGACGGTGATAATTTCATCTGATAGACTTGTTAATGTGGTTGAGGTGAAAGGGATTCAGCCCATGCACTGAAATGTCTTTTAGAAAGACGAGGTAGACTTACTTGAATCTTACCACCTGCCACATCCCTGCATCATCCACTCATTTTAACAGCTGCAGTGTGCTGCACAACTGACCATGAGTGTCAGCATCAGAGTCTGACTCCAGCTCTCCCCCCTGTGCTTCGTGTGGTGGTGAGATGACACTGATTAATTGTGAAAGGGAGGGTTCATTTCAAATTTGACTTCTGTCTTTTACAAGTGAAAAGCAGCTATTGAGCAGTTGTGAACCATCAGCAAGAGCAACAAGAACACACGTCTGAGTGTTTATTATAAAGTGTATCTATAAGTAAGTTGTGACATTGAGTGAAAATAAATGTGTGAGAGGCTCTCGCATTTAATTTCTGCAATCTGACTTCAGTTCACCAACTCACCATCTGCTCAGCCAATTCCTGCTGTTCCTGAAATGTTTGTACGCGTGGGTCAGATTTTGTGTACAGGTGCACGCATTCTCACAAGTTTGTGGCTGTTTATTTATTTTTTTTATGTGGAAACTGCCTTTTTCACTGCTTTGTGCATGTGCTGCAGCAATGAATGAGGCCCCTCATCATGCTGATTGACTAACATGCATACTGATGGGGTTATTTGCTTAAGTTGTCATGCTGAGTAAGAAATATTTTCAATATTTCTTCAGTCATAGGCAAGATGTACATTTCAAATGTAAAAGCACATGTCGAAAATTCTTTCATCCTTGCAGTTGGTTTCCCTCTTTGAATAATCTAGAACTTATGAATATGCATGAATATTTTTTTATGTCAACAATTTGCTGTTAGATACACGCGGTAAATCTGCTCCAGGTGAGAATTTGTGTTTCCACACAACAATTAGCAACATGTGTTGCATCCTGGACTTGGCTTCCAAACTAGCCGTGATGCAACAAAACCCTGTTTGTATTTACAAGTTAGTCAGAGTGAGATTTATGATGATTGCATAGAGAATTCCCTCTTCAGCAGACCAATTTTGGTCCTCTAGTGTTCTGCTGAAGGTCAAACATCCATCTGAAGTAGTAATGAAAACATATTTGAGTGGAAGCAGACTTCAATGGCTTTGGAAAAACAATGAGCTCAGGGAGCAGAATGGACCAGAGATGCATAAGGGAGAGGGTTAGTGAGATGGAGTTGTTGCTTGTCCTCTGTGAGGGTTCACTTTTTGCTCTTTTTGTCCTTTATCTCTTTAGTAAGTCAGTTTGCTGCAGGGAATGATATTTTCACTGTAAAGCTCTTTTCCTAAGGGAAAGAAATAACCTATGCGGGAAATGCTGAATGATACCATGGTATATACAGTATTACATTCTCTTGAATTTAGGAACAGTGTAGAACTCCTGGGAGAGGCTGTAAATGACTGCGCTCACCTACAGAACCCCTCAGCTCTGCTGCAGTGGTATCTGCTCAGAGTCCCTCATTGGCTGGCTCTGTCTGTGGAGCTGCCTGGGCTGAGTTCCCACAACAGATAGATGGATAAACAGAAAATAAAATCCAATAGCATCCAAACAAACACAAAATATCAAGCCACTTACATCTGATAAATTCGCCTTGATTCAGTTTTTCCTTTTCTCGATTCCTCATTTATGACTTGAGTGCATTTCAGTTTTTTAAAAGAGTGCAAAGATTGCCTTTACATTTTGTTTGCTCAGCACACACTTATCTCTAGTCGAGGCTGAATTTGATTTTTGTATTGATTATAAGCCATCGAACCATGTTGACAGAAAGAGAGGAAAAACGTGAGCCTCAGTTTGAAGAATGAGATTTCTCTGTACAAATATTAAACATAAAAAAGTGCTCTCACATAATGACATACTTCATGTTCCCTCTCCCAAAGGCGAGGGGGGGGGCTTTAATTAAAGCAAGGAAATCTGTGCTATGTCTCGGCTCTGATAATGCAGCTGATCTTTAGCCTTGAAGCCTTGAAGTACTGGAGTTTTTTGCATTTCTCTCACATGTTGCTAATAGATGAGAGCGGAGTACATTAATTGAAGCAGAAAAATTGTTAGCCAGAGCTGGTTCTGTCAGTAGATGGCAGCATAAAGCAATTAGTCACAGTTGATTCATACTGGTCATATTGCCTCACCTTGTCCTTGCCTCATGTCGTCTGCATCCAGCTCACTGAGGGCACTTAATTAAAATAATTAAAGATTGGGTTTGTGATTGGGATGTAACAGAAAGTTTAGAGCTGTGTGAAAATCTTCAATGTTTATCTAAATTTCGAGTTGGTTCAATAAAAAAGCCAGTTGAGCGATGTTCAAAAATGCAGGATTGATTTGAGCAGCAGGGTTGCACATAAGCAGATCATTGATCATATTAGTTTCCACAAGTCTTTGCCCTGCTGAAATGTTTGTGGGAAAAACAGATTTTTCTCTTGAAGAGGATGAACAAAAAACAGACAAAAAAAGTTTGCTCTAACTTGACCTTTTTTGCTGTTTTTGTTTGTTCCATCGCTGTAATTTGCAGTGTGGGAGTTGTTGGGCATTTAGTGTGGTTGGTGCCATACAATCCGTCAGAGCTATTGGAGGCTCACAGCTGGAGCAGCTCAGTGTGCAGCAGGTTGTGGACTGCTCCTATAGAACTGCGGGCTGCCATGGAGGCTCCCCATCCCAGGCTCTGACTTGGTTAAAACAAGTGAGTTGATATTTCTATGTAACAGATTTGTGTTAGATCCTATTATCTGACATGTACTACAAATGTATTGAGTATTTTTTTCAGTTAAGCAGCTGCTTTTACAGAAGCTTGTGATAGAAAGCAAAGTAAGATGGCTCTCTAGTCGTATGAATTATGTCTATCATGAATAACTGAGTTGTGTTCTGATAACATATTTAAATTTTTATTTTTCTGTCTAGACCAGGGTGAAGCTGGTGACTCAGTCACAGTATCCGTACGGGGCCAAGACGGGAATCTGCCATTTCTTCTCCCAGTCACATGGCGGTGTTGCTATAAAGAACTTTACTGTACATGGCTTCAGGTAAAAGATGCATTTTTACAAGTTATTTATATGTAATAAAGGCTAAAGATAAAAACTCAAGTAAAATCAAGTGAAGTTTTAACTCGGTTTTCTTAGAGTACCAAGGGTAGAGGAAAGGGGTCTGGGACTGGTGCTGTCCAGTGACGAGCCGCAGTGTTTACACTGTCAACACCAACACGGGTAGCTCAGTAAGACATAGGCTTTTGACTCGGGGTCATCTGTTTCGGTTACTCTCAGTTAACATAAATCAGATATCTTTTTTTAATTTTAAACAGAAATGCGACTCACTCTTATTCAGATCCATCGCCTTTTATTGTCATTTTCTTCTTATTAGCTAGTTGTTCCTTGTAGTGTAATTTACATGCTATCAGTGAGATCCTAATTGTTCTTCCAGAGCATGATGGGCAACGTCTCCTGCATGCTACCCGGCCAGTCTAAGAAACATACAGCTGCAGACATATTTATTCAGGAATTCTACAAGTTCTGAGCATTTTGCAAGCAGGGCTTCAAAGGATTGAAGCTCTTTTGCTTTGGACTGAACGCAGTGTGGAAAAAGAGCCTCTAAAATACAGCAAATTAGCAGCAAGAAAATTTCTAAGAAACCGAGGGACTGTCTTACTTGGCTGTAAATCTGCAAGTAGCAGTCATCTTAGGTGCAAAGAGGAGGAATAAACAACTTGCCTGGGAAATGGGAGGATGAGTGATAACCATGGCCCAGTGCCCAATAGTTTGTGATATCACCAGCTGGCCTGCACTGCCATCCAGGCAAAAAGCCTCATAAGCCTGTGCTTAGTAGGACACAGCCATGGGCAGCTGCAAAAGGAGAGAGTTCAAGTGTTTCACTTGAGAAGCAGATTAGCTCTACTGCTTCAGAACTCTGGATGTCCGGCAGATGACCTGGATAGTTTTGTTCTGAACGCAAAAAGCTACAAGGAAAACTAATAACTGCGATTCAAACTCAGTACTGGTGATTTTCTGCAAGACATGTGAAAGGAATAAACACTGGGAACTCCAAAAATGTAATGCCTTTCAAGCAGTATGTTCTGTGACATGACAGATTGAGTCACTGTTCAGTCCACACTCTAACCTATGAAAACCATCATGTTCACATGGGACTAATGGCATCGTGAGGCAACTTTCAGAATGTCTGAAATGAGTTTATATTGATCTTTGGAACACATTCGGCTTCTTTTAAAGTGTGGTGTTTACCAGTGGCCTCCTGCTACCCCTAAGAAAGGGTAGTCAATACATTCTGCACATTTTAGGCTTTTTAGCTGTATGTTCCTTCCACAAAGTATTTCCTTACAGTTTCAACTCCTTTTTTCCCTGCCATCATAGCCATCGCTTTTGTGCAATTTGACCTTTTCTTAAGTAAAAAGTAAAGTAGTTCTTCTTTTTATTTGAAATGACTGCAACACCTTTCGAGTCCTCCTTGTTGAGGGCAAAAGGCATCAAAATATTGACAAGTCAAAACATGATGCACAAGAAACCCTGGAGGAGAGCCATCTCAACAGAGTTTTAAACATGAAGAACACCTTAGAAGAGGTGGGAGGTGGTATATCACCCAATTCACTGCTTTCCACCGTCAAATCAGACAATGAGCAAGATTTAGAGGTCTCGTGTGGAGGGAAGATGGTGAGACACTTATCGTCCTCACGTATTTGTGGAATATTGATGTGGTGTTGTAAACTGTAGCTTATTCAGAATGATGCTGTTAGTTTTATAATTCAAGCAAAATGCATTTCCAGTCTTTGGGATCAGAACCTTGAGCTAGACTCATTCTGTGGTGCATTTGTACTGATGGTTGAACTTGATGACATGAAATGCGATCCATTTTCTGCTCTTTCGTCTTTCAGTGATTGCTTTCATTAGTGCTTTGTTTTTATATTTTCTTATGTATTTATAATCTGCTTCGTTCTATTGTTACTTCTCCGCTGTGTTTTTTTTGTTTTGTTTCTTCATCGTTGAGTGACATTTTAGCTTTTCTGACTATTTTGTATTTGGATTCATTTGACCTCATTGTTTTTTTTTTTTAATGTTGTTTTGATTCTTTTCTTTGCCATTTTCTTACTCCTTTGAGTTGCTTCTTTGTTTGAAATACGCCATATAAATACGAGCTTGCCTTGTTTAACAAGACTTAAAAGTAAAGCAAAGTAAAGATCATTTTCAGACTAAGTAAATGTCAATGTCATGCTCATTCTTGATTTGCTGATGTACCCTTTTCAACGATCCACTGATCCAGCATGAAAATGTTCCTTTTGACCTGCCCCTGTCTTCTGGAATTGGATGTTTCTGCAAGGAAGAGTCTCGTCAGGGGGTCAGATCTTTACTGCTGCGCAGCAGGGGACAAACATAATCATAATGTCAAAATGGATTTTCAGTATAGTTGAGCACTGACATAGGTTCCGTGGATCGTATGTAATGAGCCTTGCAGAGGAGGGCATCAGAGATACCTCCAGTGGGATTCATCTGACCAGAGGACAGAAAGGGGTGACAGAGGGGGGCTGCATATGTACAACATAAAAAGAAGAAGTTAGAAAATGTGCAAATACTTGTTCAAAAGCAAGCGTTCTAATGAGGAGGAATGTAGAGGATAGTCCAATTCTAATGTAAAAGAGATGGTGAAAAAAAATGTAGAGTTGTGAAATGTGGAAACGATCTTTCAGTATTTCAGTTTGTAGCCTCATACCTTGCCCCTGACTTAGATCTATAGTGTTCTTGGAAAAAGCTATTTAATCACTAGGCCAAACAAGTAACCTCAAGGAAAAACGTTTCTGTTATTTTTCCTCAGTGGTCAAGAGGAGGCAATGATGGGTCAGCTAGTGGAGCACGGTCCTTTGGCTGCTATTGTGGATGCTGTCAGCTGGCAAGATTACCTGGGAGGCATCATCCAGCACCACTGCTCCAGCCAGTGCTCTAACCATGCTGTTCTGATTGTTGGATACGATACTACTGGTACAAGCTGCCTTTACTATGAGAAGGAATCATAGTTCAGCAAAGAAGAGATTTTATATTTTACTTGAACTGATACTGTTACAGGTTAATTGGATATACAAGGGACTGTGAAAGTAATTTAAATAAGAAATATGACTGTTTTTATCAGATTTGCTCTTAGTGCTATTAATCTCACATAGTCTTGAAAACAAAAAATATATTATCAGGACATTTGGTGAACATTGCATCCCTAAAATCACATTGTTTTTAAATATCTAGTTCATTTTCTGCTAAAATCATGAGACATGTTTGGATGTCATATTTTTCCTAACTGGTACTAATGTGCCTTTATCAATTGATCTTGCTTGTGTAATGTTTTGACATGAAGAAAATGCAGAACTGAGGCAGAATATTCAATTAATGTGTGTGATTTAGTATTAGTTTTTAGTGAAGAGTGATCAGAAATTCACAAGGTTTCACATCATTTACCTGACGTGCTGTTTATTTAAATCGTTACCTCATGGACTAAATCTTTTTTGTGGGTTTAATATTGTAATTGCCATCATGTGATATCTTTCATCAAATTTATTTCCTTACATAGCTGTCCCATTATCATATTTATTTATTTTTTTTTTAACATCATTCGTTCACAGTTTTATTTTCACAGTATTACACAAGGGCAAAAGCTGTTATGTAACAGTCTAAAGTGTATCGAACGACAGTGAACCCGCACACAAACAGTGTTCCTTTTGTGAGGAAATATTGTGTTTTCTCTCATAGGTGAAATTCCTTACTGGATTGTGCAGAACTCCTGGGGAACTACATGGGGAAACGAAGGTTATGTTTATATAAAGATTGGTGGCAACATTTGCGGTAAGTTCAATAGCTTATGTCCTTTTGTCGTCCTTATCTTTTGGTTCTTTTTGACAGCAATGTCAACTATTCCCTCAGGGATTGATCACACAACTCTCTTTGGTTTCTTTCAGGTATTGCAGATTCAGTGGCAGCTGTTTTTCTTTGACGACAGTTCGCAAATTGTTATATGAGTCATCATATGGGTTTGTGTGAGCCACTGTGTGTTGGTGTTTACCTGTGCTAAACTGAAATCAGTCGTCTGTTTTCTTTGAGTATTTCTTTGGGCACTGTTTTTATTGAAAAGTAACCTTCTTGTGTCACTAAAACAAAATAAATCACCTCATATGTTTGCAAGTCTAGGATTATGCAGAACAACAAACACTCACTCACTCCTGCAGAACTGAAGCTATACCAATAGTTTTACTGTACAAAATATGTATTTACTCAATACATAAAAAAGTTACATGTCATAAGCAACAATTCCAATAAATTCAGCTATACAAAAACATCACATTAATTACTGCATAAATATTATACATAATTAATTAATTTAGCACTATATAGAATACTATACAAAACATATCCACAGCCACTACATCACAAACACTATATACACATTTAATGGCTTAAAATGATCACATGAATGCTGTGCAAATGATTCTATTTTCAGATGTTGAGTTTTCATTTTATGTGCACTTTCTTTCAGTGAAGACACATCTCAGTCATCTAACATGCCCCCCTATGACTAACTGACATGAAATATGTTGCATTTATGTAAAAACCCAGCAGCGTTGTCCCTGTACGCACAGTTTGATCGCTGCTCCCACTGAACCGTTTGCCTTCAGGTCAGTCAATGTTCATTTGCATAATTTCATTGAGAGAACATCTAAGCAGCTCTTATCAAGTTGCCATCTGCAGTACGTTGTGACTGACAGTCAAGATTAGAGTGAAATAGCCTGATTTGGCTTCTTGATCTCTTTGTTGTCTCACACTTTGTGTCACAAGCTGTGCAGCCTGCTTTTTTTTATTTATATCATTTTGTTTGGTTTCCCTGCTTGCAAAACCCTAAAATGTACAAACCTAATTTTGATTTAACTTGTATCCTTTTTTCTGTATTTTCACATCAGAGAACTAATAGATGCAACACGTCAACCCAACATTTTGTCCTACTGGTGTAAAAGACCGAATTTCAGCCTCTGAACATTACTACATCATTTGTTGTGCTTGTTTAAAGAAGAAAATGGTTAACACAGCCATTATTATTGACAAAACGTGCAATTTTTCAATGTACAGGCTTTCTCAGATACTTTAAGCTAATTCAGTGAGTTATGTATATATTGACTCAACAGAACATTTGTCTTTGATGACCTGTAATTCACCTGCGCACCTGTCAGCAAAACTTTAGCAACTGCATGGTTGTTGCATGCGTTCCAGTGAAGGCGAGCCAAGGCAGACGACTGAGACGCAGTCTAGTCAGAGTCTTCACTGCTGCAGTAGGAGCTGTCGCAGCACTCGGCCATGTAGAGGAAGGTATGAACGTTGGGATTCAGCTTGGGTACCCAGTTGCGAGGCACCAGAAAAGTTGCCAGGTTGAACAGATCCACAAAGACTTTGTAGCGGTCACTAAATAAATAAGAAAGTTGAGTATTTGTACGCTGTGAGTTATAAAAAAGTATGCTCATTTGACAGGTTTATTGAGATGAGCAGAGTACCACTGTCCTGTCTTTCTGAATAAACTGAATGATTGCAGTGTGAAGTGTCTCATCAGAAGATAAAAGTGTACACCATTCAATACCTGACAGTGGATCTCAGGTAGTGGTAGCCAGATGAGCCCCCTGTGCCGGCTTTGCTGCCAATCATACGGTGCACCATGCACACATGGTTGTCTAGAAAAGGAAGGGGAAAAAAATATATGATCACTTACGTGAGCAGTATTTTTGGCTCATCACGGGCTGTTAACTCTTTAGTCATAAGGGAGACACAGCACTTTCTTTGACTCCTAGTCCAGCATAGCCTTTAGGGCCTTTCTAAAATTAGCACCAGTGACTCATAGTGATTTGTAAATTCTTACATCTCCATTTTGTCATGAGGGTGTCGATGTCCATGAGGGATGTGAGTAGCTGGAAGGGAACCTGGAACCTTGGCTCTTCCCTAAAAGGTAAGAGAAGATTTGATTTACACTCGATGTGTATAAAAATTGCTCTAAATTTGAATCACTATAAAACGAGAGCAGCTGTCACCTGTTCACCACCAGCAACCGAGCAGTTTTGCACTAATTATCACTTTCCAGTAACTGTTGGATGACTTTGTTGGCTCTGGTGCAGCCTTAATGAGTCTCTTGTGACATTCTGTCCTTATGACACATGTTTTTGCAAAACTGACGGCCACACCTTTAGGTGAAACTGACAGACATGCTCAGACTGTTGAAGCATTCTCAAATCCTCTTTACAACTGCTGTTGGTGTCACGAATTTCATGGCTCACAGCATTTTCAGAACAGGGCTTGTGATATGGAAATTTTATATGGGAAAAATTAATGAGTACTCCTGCGTCTGGAACTTGCACTGAGGTGTTCTTAAGCTCAATATCCCTTTGGAGGAGTCTGCACCTCCCACGTGTAAAACTGTATTAATACAATGCAAATGTTGCAGTTCTGCAAGACAATTAAAGGTGATCTTTAATGCTGATCACTGATCTTCATACCTGTAGAAGTAGATCATCAGAGCACCTTGTAGAGCCTTGTAAGAGAGCCGCCTTTCACCTTGTTAGCAAAAGGGAGAAAATTTTAGCCTCAGCAACACCAACTATCATTATTTGTGTAGTTTCATGAGCTGGAGTTTAAAGTCCACCTGGCAGATCTTTGAGTGAGCTCTAAACAAACACAAAGCACTGCTGACAAATATGACATCTGATTGAACAGTTACCTTTGCTGACCAGGTGGTCATGGCGCTTTTCATCAAACAGAGATGTGAAGAGCTCCCTCTGTTTGACCAGCTCAGCCATCAGCTCCTCCCTTTCCTCAGAATCTGGCATTTTCTTAAAAAAATTAACAATGCCCACAAATGAAAATACAGGTTCTGTCAATCATCTGTGCACTCCAGGGAAAGCAGAGAAAGTTGGTTCTGAAAGCTCAAGTCATTTCTTACCTCAATTTTCTCCTCCTCCAGATTCAAGCCATCAAATATATTGATTTCCAACCTTGCCCAGAAATTGAATCCATCCACCTCCAATCCCGGAGTCCTCTCCAGCCACTCCTGAAGGAAAAATACAAGGCTTATTGGCAATTACACCCTGGTCAGTAGCACATAAGCTTCTCCAGGGAAGGTTAAAGAAAATAGAGATGCAGATATACAGCAGATAAGATTAACCCCGAGTAAATTAACTGAACGACTAAACCAGAAGAATCAATGTAAGACAAACCTCCACCAGCTTTAAGAGTGTTGCCTCTTGTTCTGAGGCGAGCAGCATCTCACTCTCACGGCCTTTGAAATTGTCTCTGTAATGGCGTCTGTTATATGGAACCCTCAGGTTTTCCGGCACCCCAATTTTGTTCTCCAGGATGCGAAACTGAAGGCTTTGAAAGCCAGAGGCCGGAGACAGGTATTCCCTATACACACAAATACAAGTTAAGCACGCATGCGCAGCACTCAACCCAAGTACACTATCATGAAGAAGTGCATCTTATAAAAATTTTAGAGCCGAAGCAGAATGCGCCACTCGTTATTTATGAGTTTACCTAAAGTCAAAAAAGTCCAAAGCTGTCATTGTTTCCAAAACCGCAAACTGGTCGACCAGCAGCCTGAAGATCATTACAATCCTGTGAATGCGAGTGTTTACTTTCAGCATGTTGCGTTCATCTCGAACCTGAAGGGACAGAAAATGTTCATAGAAATGACTGCTAATCACAGTAAAATGATCAACTCCATCCTAACACAGAAAAATGAGATTTTAAATGTTTTTCTGACTGAAATCCAAAACAGGGAACACAGAATCACTGAGAAATCTGACATTTTTAAACAGTATTCGATCGACTTAGTATCAGGACTGTTGTACCAACATTTTGGAGCAGGTGTTAATGGGTTAACGCTGATAGTGTTTAAATTAAATATTTGAATTTATTGGTGCAAAATGTTCTTTTACATGTAACTTACATGTCCACTGATAAAGATGTCTCGTACGGAATCAAGTTCAAACAGAATCTGTTT
The DNA here is from genome assembly GCF_036924035.1 of Leuresthes tenuis. Classification (NCBI taxonomy): domain Eukaryota; kingdom Metazoa; phylum Chordata; class Actinopteri; order Atheriniformes; family Atherinopsidae; genus Leuresthes; species Leuresthes tenuis. The sequence continues at coordinate 7,539,657 of NW_027325365.1, read as the reverse complement.
GAACCACAGTTCATAGGCTGAAATAAAGTCAAGCAAAGGTTAAGGCATAATTTAGAAATTAAACACATATATCCTCTTCTTCCTGTCTTTGTTAGTTAAAAAGAAAAAGCAACAATCTGGTGTCAATGTGCAAGCAATATGGAACAAAATAAACTAACTAATTTTACCTTGATGGGTGACAATGAAGAGGTGCTCATCATGGATCTTATTGCCCTTTAGTTCACTTTGCAGTACCTGGGCTGTGACTATTTTGTCAAGCTTGGAAAGAAGAAGAAAAAAAGAAGGAAAAAGCACATTACAGCACTCATATCTCCTAAAAAGCCAATTATTTAGATGATACATTTCAAAGGTCATCTCTTCTACCTGCAGGTAGTCTCCATAGATGATTCCTCCTTTGCTGGCGTTGTTAACCCCTGCCTGTGAAGCATCCTCATCGTCCTCTTTAGGAGGTTTATTTTTGAAAAATCTGTGGTACAAAGAGAGACAGCCTTCTGTTACCTGCTGTTTCTGTCATCCGGATTAGTAACAGAAGAGGTATTAATTTAACAAATGTGGATAAAATTAAAACAAAAAATTCTGATGTGATGAAAATTTGAACGTACAAATGCCTCTTCTCAAAGTACGGACATCCACTCATGACTTTTCCTGATCAGTTACAGCAAATATCTCCTTCCTGGACTAATATTTACTAATACTGTCATCAACGTAATCCAGGTTTTTAAAGATTTGTCTTATCCAATCAGTCATGAGCACACAGTCACCACCCGGCCCGCCTTTATTTGCCCCATGCAGACATTGTTTACCTTTAGCCGGGACTACTTTCTGGACTTTGTTTTACCTGCTACAGAGGGGGAAAAACAAAAAAGGTCACAGGGTCCTTTTCGAAAATAAAAAAATAAAAAAATACATTTCTTAACTGTACCACACTGACATCAGTTATTAGATATTCTCTCTATTACAAGAATTTAAATTGAAAATGTTTCAGTCGAGACCTTCTTACACACAGAATGTAATCAGGAAACTTCTACTTGTTTGTTTCTGATTTGGTCATAGGGTTTGTTCAGTGTTTGCTAACAAACTGAACTTGGTTACATAAGTGAGAGGAGGGCACTTTTTACACATGTATTGGAATGACCTGCCAGGCTACGCTGACGTGGACTTTGTACAAATTTGACATATTGTCAGTGTTTACGATACTGATAGTATTTCTTTTTTGAAAGTTTTATGAAAATCTCATCTTTTATGCATCCTCACCTGCTGCAAAAATAAAGAACACATTGTAATTTGTGCTTATATTAATGCTTCCATGTACGTATGACCATGCTATCTGGAAATCGCTGTTCCTTCTCTGAGGGTCACTGCACTCACCTGTAAATATTTTCTCTTTGGTTAATGTTTTATTTAGCTCATCGCTGGAGATGTGTGAGTCTGAGGTAATTCTGCGAAAGGTGCAACACGTGCTTTTAAAGAAATTGTTTTTGGTTTTTTTTTTCTTAAAGCTGTTCTATAGGTGCTATTACATACCTTAAGAGCAGGAATTTATTGCTGTCAACAGCTTGTTGAAAGCTTAAAATGCCATGATTGTTAGACCTGCAAAATCAGCCCGAGTTCACAGGAACTTAGTTTGTTTTCAGTCACACTTGGCAAGTTCTGTTGAAAATAATGATATGCTAGTTCCTCTTCACCTCCTGAGCTACACCACAACACACTGTCAGTCAAAGCAAGAAGATTCCTTTGGAAGAGTCATGCCAGTTTGATCAGTGGAAAACGAAGAATCCACAGTCCACTCTCTATATCTCTCAGATCATTAGCTTTGTTTTTTTTCTTTGTGGAATTATCAAGTAGAGTCCCATAGCATGTGCAGTGGTCCCTTAGAACATCAGAGGGATAATAACAAGCAGCTATTTCTGAATTGGGACAAGGTACGAGCCTACCACGAGGAGCAGCAGCAGCACCAAAATGCTTTGTTCTTGTTCCCATTTATAGGATGAATAGGACTCTTTCGGAGAGGGTTACGCTGGATGAGATCCTTGAGACAACATGAAACTACCACTGTAGATTTTCTGAGATTTAACAAACCTGTCCATCTCTTCAATAGGACACGTGTATCATGCGCCATCTCCACGGGTTGAATAAGTCACTGATTAAAAGAAAAAGGGATATGGACTGGGATATGGACTGTTCTTGGTGCCACGTATTCCTCCCCACTCCCATGAAAGTTTGACAATATAACCGTCTTCCCTCCTCGCCCTTGAACTCCGCAGTCATAGGCTCTAGCTGCAGGAGTGTTTTATCAAGCGTCTGCCTCTTCATCAGCTGTAACTACATCTTTACATCACTTTCATTCATTTTTCAACACTCAACCCATGATGTGTTGATCACTGAAGTGTTAACAAAAGATTTTTCTTACAAAAGAAGAACAAACGTATCATTAAGATCTGTCTTTTCTTTCCACTAGTCTCTGCTGCTCAGTTAGCAGTCATTATCACAAAGGCATTTTTTACATACTGAAATAATTTCTTTCTATTTTGACCGTATAATGTTCTTTATATCATTAAATTAACTTTTTTTCATCAAAAAGCTTATTATATTATAATATTATATATCACACACACAAATGAATGTAAATTCATAACATTTACATGAATTTATTTAATTTTAGCATTAAATAGTTGCTTAAAATAATAAAGTGGTGCTCAAGCATAATGTCATTACAGTGGAAATAAATTTAATTCACAGCCTAAACATGACTCTACATTATGGGATTGTGAGGCAGATATTTGTAATATCAAAGTATTGCACTGAATTCTAATTTGTTCCAAATATCTAAAGCTATGATAGTCTAATGTCGAATGTGTCCGTAGAACAGAGACGTTTTTAAGTTTGTTTTGTGGAGAAAGTAAAGTGATGATTATGTGTGACTGCAAGCAAGCAGAGTCTGATAGTCTCTGAACATTGTTATTCACACATTGTGGATGTGTTTTCAGAGATGTGTCCTTGTTTTATCCTGCTTTGTCCCCTCTATGAAAAACATTTGCAAATAGAAATAGGAGGTTTATATATGACGGTAAATAAGCATTCATAAGCATTTTATTTTTGCTTTAAGGAGGCTCAGTGAAACTTAAGCATCTTTACTGTCCTGTAAGAAATTGTTCAGTCATTGGTTTCTTTTACACCTCTAAAAAATAATTTAATCTTTGCAGGTCTGGTTAAATGAGTCCCGAAGAGAGAATCCACAAGCTGTCAACTCAAGGTAAGTAAGAGGAATAATGAAATAACACTCACATTATGTGCCTGTGAAAAATCTAATTACATGTATAAAAAAAAAATAATAATAAAAAAAACAAAAAAAAAATAAACGACCTGGTAAAAGTAATAGGACAGCATCTAAACAAAAGATGAATTGTAAAAATTTTCATATGGCATGATAGCTGAGATTAACCATCTGAAAAGAGGAATCTGAATTTATGATTTAATATGCCGGTTGTTCTTGGAGATGTAATGGACAACATATTGTTTTATTAATGACAACATAATTAAAGAGCTCAAACTGTTGATTATTTCATGTGCTCATAATTATCTAATAACCTTGGTTGGTGCTCTTGATGGCGTATTTCTAACATCACATAAATAATTGCTGCATTACTGTTAATTCTGCTTCATTTTGATTAAATGCCGTTTCCCTTACTACCATTTTCATGTCTTAAAATCTTTTAACAATTCAGGACAACAGTCCTAGCTTTCATCTTAAATCCACACATCCAGAAGGATAAAATGTTCATGGATATATTTTTTTTTTCAATTTTGTTTGACTACTATGCTTACCATTTTAACACAAAGTCACCATGACTCCCAGAAGTTAAAATCAACATCCTGAATGAATCCAAACGATGTAACATGTAAACAGAGCTTGGGTGATGCGATCTTAGCTACTTTCCTTAGTCCTGCAATGTGTCTACAAGATGGAACATCTTGTAAAATAATTTCATATGGCTACTTTCATCTGAAAAAGGGAGCTTGATTGAAATGTGCTTGAGTTTTTTTTTTTCTTTAGTTGCTCTCATGTGGTCGTTGCACTATTCTTTTGGGTCTTTGATGTTCTTGCAAAGTTGTGCCATCTCTTTTATATAAGCCTTTGAAGTGGGTCTAGTTGCAGTGCATGGTGATACACCACACTGTTTCCTTGGCAGTACTTAGTGTGGTCACAGCGAGATACTGCAGCAGTACTGCAGTTCATTTTAATATGACCAGCTTAACCATTCTATTTGATGTCTCTTTAAATTAACCTGGATACTATAGAAGTGATTGTTTGGCTTCTAACATCTGGCTAACTAGTCACAAGAATTTGACTTGATTGTTTGAAGTTGGAGCTCAAAGCAGTAGTGATTTCTGACCTTTTTGAAACAGTGTTGGCTGCTGTTATAATACACGAGCTGAAAAGTGATGTGTAGATAAAGTCAGTTCCATGACTTTTTGAACTTTGCACTTAGTACCACTAGAGAGCATCAGAGGACTTTAAAGAGAAATAAATATTTGAGTGCTTTGTATTTGACATAGCTGAGTCTGTATTCCAGCAGGGGTTTGAAACTCTTTGTATGGACATATCAAAACAAATGAAGGTTTGTGGGAGTTCATTGCAATACTAATGTGAAGGAACAATAGGCAATAACTCACAAGGGAACTTAAATAATGCATTTCACTTTAGATTATTGGTGAGGGGGAGCAGTTTACCCAAAGGGAGTCTGATGAGGACATGGAATGATGTAGCTTCGTTCAGCTACACATGTCATAAAACATTTTAAATTAAAGAATCATAATAATATGTGAAGAATCTGCTGGATACTTGAGCAGTGGTCAAAAGAAGAGCATTAAAACAACAGCATAAAACAATTTGTGGGCAAATGATTTTCTGCTCCCATTTGGTTTGAAATGCTGTTTGAAGTTTAAAATGGAAAATAGACCACTTTAAAATGAAGGGGTTGTATTCAGAATTATGCATTCCATCATCTGAACTCTTCTGTGCTTTGATGAATAACACTTTGCATGATCAGTGGGAACGTTGATCACAAACCAAATGCAATTTTGGAAAAAATCAGCATTCATCCCAACGTATACATCAAATCTTTAGTGAGTATGACCCTTGTTTAGTGGATTGTTTTTAGTCGCATGTCTACATTTCTGGTTAATTATGGGTGCCCCATGCCATAGGCAGGGCACACATATTACTATTGCTCATACTTATTATTTTTCCGCTTCCGTCACGTTTTTCGGCGCGCTACTCGTCCCACAGCGTTGGTCCGACTAAAATAAAAAATACATGGCTGCGTGCGCGCCGATGGGCAGAAGTGTGCTATTACTTTTCTCTCTCATTACTCGAAAGAAATAGCGGATAAATGGGAAAAAGCGGGCAAATTGTCAATGGGAAAATGAATGGAGAAGGCCTTAACGAGGCAGTTTTGGGCTCGAAGAGCCCAAAACTGCTTCCCCTTTGAGGCCTCTGAACTCAGCCATACAAGGTCACACACACATCATTCAAAGTTTGTGTGTGACAGGAAAGACTCAGCTTTAACTGTGGTAAAGGGCTTGTTAATAGCTTATACGGCTTTGACACAACGGCAGTTTACGTTTTAGGTGTCCAGAGGAGGTCGTCTAATGTCAGTTACACTCTAACTGTCACTCTAAAAATCTTTAAAAAACAATTTCTCGAACAAATGCCTCTCACGTCCAAAATATCTGCCTGATCTTGATAAATTATACATCAAAACGTAGGTATTTTAGTTGTCTTTCACCCAATGTGACTGTCATTGAGCTGGGCCTCACAGATTTCTCACAAATCCCCTCTGAGCGCAGAGAGGGAACATTCCATCCCATTATAAAACGGCCGAGCCCTGAAATCAGTGTGAAAAATCATTTTAAAACTGCCATAATAAAGGAGCCACGGGGGTTAGAAGAATAAAAATGACACCGCTGGCTTCCCCCGGGCCTTCTGGCGCTCACGGTGAAAGAATTATTCGGATACGACTTCTACTTTTCGAACAGCGAGCGTTTTGTTCCAGATTTCTGCCTCAATATGAAAACCCCATGATTTTAAGGGGACAAAGTGAGGTGCAGAATTCGGCAGTTGGCAGTTGGCAGGCACAGCTGTTGCCCATAGCAACTAATGCTGACCACACCCAAGAAGGCTGCCCTGTTCTATCACAGCTGATGAGGGCAGAGCCAAGATGGCGGATGAGGGCAGAGCCAAGCAGGCTGGCCTGCTGTAACAGCATTATGCCAGCCTGTTTTATCTGTGCTCCTAATACAATATAACATGACAGCCTCTGTCTGTCAGCAGGCAGCCAAAACTGTGAAAACAGCTTCATGCCAGCTGCTCACGAGACAAATGCGCGCGACAGCGCGCACTGACCCAACAGCGTCATGCTAGCCGCTCACGAGACATATGCGCGCGATAGCGCGCACTGAGCCAACAGCGTCATGCTAGCCGCTCACGAGACAAATGCGCGCGACAGCGCGCACTGACCCAACAGCGTCATGCTAGCCGCTCACGAAACAAATGCGCGCGATAGCGCGCACTGACTCATATGCTTTCCATTATGATCAACACATCTATCATAACAGCGTCATTCTAGCCCTCACGAGACAAATGCGCGCGACAGCGCGCACTGACTCATATGTTTTCCATTATGATCAACACATCAGCTGTGATAACAGGTTCGTGCCACTCACGAGACAAATGCGCGCGACAGCGCGCACGGACTCATATGTTTTCCATTATGATCAGCTATCAACAGCGTCATGCTAGCCCTCACGAAACAAATGCGCGCGATAGCGCGCACTGACTCATATGTTTTCCATTATGATCAACACATCAGCTGTGATAACAGGTTCGTGCCACTCACGAGACAAATGCGCGCGACAGCGCGCACGGACTCATATGTTTTCCATTATGATCAACACTTCAGCTGTTTTAACAGCTTCATACCAGACGCTTGACGACACACGTCAGCAATTCCACTGTTTTCATTGGTTGTTGGATCGTCACTTCGCCCCTGCTTCTTCGAATATTCTTGAGTAGTCTTTCTGTCTGGCGAGCTTTGTTCAGGTAAGATCTGTTTTTTGCTTGGTTTGGTTATATTGAACATTATCTGTCGTTGATCGTGGCGGAAATATGACCGTCCTCCAGTTAAATAAAGACGAGGTATTTGCTAATTTTCCTTCCGCCGATGTTTCGGTGTGGCTGCCTTGTTTAGCATGCTACACTATTAGCCCGCTGTCTGGCGTGGAATGCTGTGAAAGCTATGAATTTACGTTGTGGTTATATTGAACATTATCTGTCGTTGATCGTGGCGGAAATATGACCGTCTCCCAGTTAAATAAAGACGAGGTATTTGCTAATTTTCCTTCCGCCGATGTTTCGGTGTGACTGCTTTGTTTAGCATGCTACACTATTAGCCCGCTGTCTGGCGTGGAATGCTGTGAAGGCTATGAATTTACGTTGAGTGGTTATATTGAACATTATCTGTCGTTGATCGTGGCGGAAATATGACGTCTTCGAGTTAAATAAAGACAACGTATTTGCTAATTTTCCTTCCGCCGATGTTTCTGTGTGCCTGCCTTAGCTTAGCATGCTACATTGTTAGCCCGCAGCCTGAACTTGAACGCGCTCGACGGCAAAAGCTTGTTCAAATTGAACTTGTTGGAATATGAATTTAATGAGTTTATTTCAGTATAAGGCTTGTGTTGACCAGTTATATTGAACATTATCTGTCGTTGATCGTGGCGGAAATATGACGTCTTCGAGTTAAATAAAGACAACGTATTTGCTAATTTTCCTTCCGCCGATGTTTCTGTGTGCCTGCCTTAGCTTAGCATGCTACATTGTTAGCCCGCAGCCTGAACTTGAACGCGCTCGACGGCAAAAGCTATGTGCTGGTGTCGAATGAGTCAGAATGTGAATGCATTGTGATTTGAACAGAATATGGCTTGTGTTCAGTGCTCATTTAGCTTATTTATCCATTTTTATGTCTATTTATTCATCTATTTATTCGTCTATATATTCTCAAGTCATGAGCACTTTTGAATTATAATCATGGTATTTTATTTGACAGTTGGCAATTATGTTAATTATTGTACATATCTTCCAATCAGTGAAATATGAACTTTGAGGATCATGGCTTAACTAGTAGAGTGTGATTCCTCCTGATTGCTGTACCGTGCTGGCACGGTGATGCTTTGACAATTAGTTTATCATCCTTGACCATGTTTTTGTGAGAAGAGTATCATGAGTTTGTTCAGTCGGAGAGCTACACCACCAGTGATGACAAGCTCAGAGAAGGCAGACAGGACAGAGACGGAGAAGCTTCAGTCAGACAGAGAAAAAGATGAAACTGAGGTAAATGTTGGAGTCAAAGGTGCAGAGTTACACCTCACACTTCACTCTGTTTAACGTGAATCCTTAACTCATAACATCACCAGATTGTTCCATTTATTCATTAGAAGTTATCATGCTTTTGTTTTTCTTCTGTCAGAGAAACCAAACACCCCCCCCCCCCCCCCCAGAAAACACTGATGCAGCATCTTCGGTTGGAGAAGCAGGACCTCATTAGATGTAACGCTGCACTTACAGGTGAGACTTCTACATGTATGAAGACAGTTTCAGTGCTTTTCATCATGTGTGCTTGGTGCTAATTTCATGATTGTTGTCTCCAGCTTTTAAAACATGAGCAACCAGCATGAATCCAGACTACAGTCATCATGCAGATGCTGCAGAGACAGACAAAAAGGTCTAAAGTAAGTACTGACACTTCCCCTCACAGCTCACATACAGTAAGGATGTCTGTTTATGATTAATGCTGTTAATGATTGTGTGTCCAGCTTTCCATCTGAGGTCCTGCTGAACCGAACACCTGCGCTTCCACAGGAGGATTCAAACTGCATCGTGACGTGTCCAAGGAGAAGAACTATGAAAAAAGGTGAGTGTTTTTATCTTTACTCAATACATTGATTGTACTTTGGATATTTTTTGTGATGAATCAAAAACAAGAAAATTTATCTACATGAAACTCAACATTTGGTTTCCTCTCTTTTTGTCTTATGAAGCAGAGAAGGACTCCCATCAGCTGCAGTGACCCAAACAACCTTGAGCAAACACAGATGTGACAGAGGACTCCGATGAAGACTGGAGTTTCTATCACCATAGGACAGAGGTAAGATTTGAATGTTGTTGGGTTTAATGTCCTCATGTCTTCCTCTTACTGTGATGGTGAATGCTTACAGATATTTCTCTACACAGGGACCCCTATTATAGACTGTGACATGTTAAAGTTTATCAAAACTGACTGAATTATAATGAGCTGTTGTTGCTAAATAAACACATTTAAACTGTCAGTATGTCTGAACATTACTTTCTGTCCTCCTCCTCTGGGATCTCTGCTTCAACCCCCCCAAAAGGGGACTCGGTTGGCTAAAAGACCAGTAACTGAGCAGGTGATTGGCTGTTTAAACTCTCCTCCTTAATCAGGTAAACATAATGGCTGCCACCATTTAAAGTGTAAAGTGGTTCATTGTGTGATTAAGACATTAAAAACCTTGTTTAAGCCATCTATTAAGCCAGCCGTCTCTCCCTCATGCTGCCCAAAGCAGGCAGGTTTCACCACAGCAGGCCAGGATCTCAAATGTTAAACTATGTTTCAGCTTATCTCTGTACCTTAGTTTAATACTGAAATACCTAATGCTTGACTGGCAACCAGCAGGTCTCTCAGCACAGCACAGCTCTCATCTGTGTGTGTGTGTGGACGGGCAGAAGACGGGCAGCAGCTGGGCACCCATCAAAATTTCTTCAGAAATTTTCTAGTTACACTTAAAATTTCCTCGGCAACAATTCACACTTTGACTTCAAAGCGGAGCTGCATTTGTCTTCTTTGGCTTTGTAGCTCAGAGGGTGTATTTTCAATCATTAATGCAATTTGTGATGTTTATTTTTTATTCAAATACTCGTACTATTCATGTATCACTACTTAGACTTTCTTTGATGATTTCCAAATTAGCGTCTGATTAATCCCACGCTTAACGCATTTTTTCCCTTACAAAAAAAGAAAAGAAAATCTACTTGAAAATGGAAGAATTAATTTGAAACGTAAAAAAAAAAATCATTAAAGAACAATCCAATTCTTAAGAGCGAGAAAAAAAAAAGCAAAAGACCCCTAGGATACATTTATTGTGCGCATTTAACAATTAAAAAGGAAAAAAAAGAAACATACCAGGATCATGGAAGGGGTGCATGTTTGGGTCGTCTGTAACACTGTTTATGTAAGATGGTTTCATAAAATATACATTGGACAGAAAGCCAAGTCAAAAGGCATGATGCTCATTAAACATTAAATTTAGTGGAAGTAACAGCTGACTCGATGTTGTCATTACACCACCACTTGTAAATACTTGTCCCTAGATGCACAAGTTTTTGTCAATTAAACCGCACCGTGAAGAAGCCCGACATCAGCCGCACTGCTTAAAAGCAGCTTAAAAACTCAGGCGACCAAACCATATATAAGTACTTCAATTAAAACCAGCTGGGCTTTATTTATGTATAAACACAACATAAATTACTGTTAATGACTGGTACAGACATTTATTCAGATTCATTTAAAAAAAATTAAACAAACAAACCAAAAGAAAAAACAACAGCATGAAACCGTCGGATAATTTACAAAACGTGGTGTCCCTGTGATATCCAGACACATCTGTGCTGCTCCAAATCCCGCCCCTCGACAGTTTTTTTTTCTTTTTAATTTTTTTACATTCCCTGTACTTTTTTTCTTTTTTTTTTTTTTTTTTAGTTCCCCCACAATGAATATTGGGTATTTAAACAGCTTCTTTTATCCATTTAAAAGCATCTCAAAGAGAATAAGACATTTTGTTGTTTACAGTGCGAAATCTGGTATACATAGTGGTCATTTGGTGAGGATATTTCAGACATCAGAAGTCTCTGATTTTAAAAACAAATATTTGCTCAAGAACACTGCTCGCTCTAGGACTGAGAACCCATGAGCCTGATTCTTCTAGAGAAGTGCAGATATGCATAATGTAAACATTTCCTTTGTTCTCACAACACTTGTTGAGCCAAATGTTTCTTGATGAAAACATAAAATAAATTAAAAAAAAAAACATAAAACACCTAAATAAGCTCACCGTTTCCTCAAAGACACCGCTGTTCCTCTGCTTTAGAGTCCAGAGTCCAAAAGGCTTGTGCTACAGAGGAACTGACCTGTAATTGCCATGTTAAGGCTTAGTGTAGTTGTACATTTATTCTGTAGTCTTTTGGCCACAATGCACAGCATTGCTTATGACCCCCTCTCTCCCCTCTCTTTCTCTCTTTTTCATTTATTTATTTTGTACAAAAACACAGCAACACTCGATGTACATATCAGCAACAATTGAAGACCGATGCCTTGCATTTTGTCCATTATGTGTCTACCAAAACAAAGTTTCTCTCTTTGGCAGAAAATGCATCTTATATTGTTACCTTTTCCCAATTTCACTTTGCCGGAGAAAGTGGATGTTATTGGAGCTATCTGCTAGTTCCGGATACTGCTCGATGGAAAGCACATAGTACCCATCATATCCCAGAACTTTTCCACTACTCAATAGCTGCCTCTTCTCCCCTTCTGTCCAGGGGCGGACTCCTTCCTCGCCATCTCGCACTCGTTGCTGCTCTCGGGCCCATGCGCCAGCCAGGGCACGCTGGCGTGCAAGCTCAACAACCCGCGCTTTCTCCTCATCCACCGTGGATCCATAGCGGATGTGGAAAGCGAGAGCACCGGCGCGAATCTCTACATCTGCAAAACGGCGAGTCCGACTATCCATGACTGTGGTTGACTGCGACACTGTAACGTTAACCCCGTTCTCCAGAGTTTTGTGTCCACTGGTGAGGTGCAACGCAGCAAGGTCAGCATCTGGAAGGCCTGGCTTGACAAAATAGTGAGTGTCTCGCCCTTCTATAGTGAAATGGAGGTCTTCCAGATAGAAGGCATTGTTGAGGATTGTTGCAACCTTGATACAGTCTTCACTTGCCACGTTAAGTGTATGAGTGTGGACACTGCCCTTGTAGATGGCAAACATAACAGCTCTTCCAATGGGAGACATTGCAGCTGAGAACCACAGCCAAGACTTTTCACCTCTTCGACCTCGACTGAGATGGACCTCTGGCAGCCGCTCAAATGACAAGAGAGAGTGTGCTTGTCTGGTTACTTCCTGCTGGACCCCAGAGATAGACTGTAGGAAAAGTGCAGTGAAACGTTAACGCCTGAACATGGCATAACCCGACTCTCCAGGCCATTTAGAACCAGCTACTGCTCTGCTTCACAGAGTTTTTCATCCCATTGAAGTTAATGGTAGTTTCAAGCTGTGTTCCCAAGCCCAAAGTATATAAATCCCCCATGACAAATTTTTGTGTAAAGCCCTTAGACCAAAGAAGCCTAGCATAAATAGCATCAAAAGACTGATTTAGCTGTAGCAACACCAGAAAATTACATATGAAATCAGATGCGTTCAATTGATAACTGAAGCAATGCAGAGAAACGCAGAATCTTGCTTATTATTTGTTTATTGCTATCATGCAAGTATAGACCAATTAAAGTTGATATTTTACTAAAAAAATCTCTCCCAGTGAAAATATGGAAGCTTTAAAATACAGAGGTACTGAAAAAAACAATAGGAAAAGTTTTTTGTTTTTTTTGCTGTCAGGCTCGTCTTTTTTTTCTTCTTTTGGTTGATTTTGGCTTCACAGTGTTGGAGAGAGATTCATTTTACCCACCGGAAGATCGTCCCAGAGCTGACTCTTCTTCAGTTCATAGGATGGCATGCTTAAGTCAAACTTTGGTACTGGAAACCCAGGAATGGTGTTGTGAAGATGAAAACCAAAGGTAACAAGCCAGCTGTTCACATCTGGAAATAAAAGGAAATTATAACATTTAACATATAAGACAAAAATGGTCACTTGTACAGCTTTGGACCTAAACATTTTGTCAAATTTTGCTGAAATGTTTTCAACGCATATTGAGATGCTCTTTTCAACACAAAAATGTTATAACTTTGAAACTTGCGTTCAGGAAAAATCTAATAGAATACAATAAGATTTGTTCAATTCTGATATAGATAATCCTCTCTAATGACCAGCAATGAGAGGATTAGAGAGGATTAGATGATTTAGTAATTAGACTAAAGACTGAAAACTGAACATTGTTAAAACAAAACTGCCCAACATTAGCGGGCTTAAGCTTCTAATGGTCAATAATCAAACAACACAAAGTTAGAAACTGACCACAGAAAATTACTTTTTCAGGGCTTTTTCAGTAGTTCATAAAATGTTTATTACTACCAACCCCACTAACTATCACTAATAGTACCAGAGGCTTCTTACCTGCAACATATTCTCTAACTTCATGGACTTTGCTGATGGGATTATTATTTCTAAACATGTACAAATTGAAAGGAGCTGGCTCTTTGCCTACATTTTTCCACGTAGAGATATCTGGAACAGTCCACCTGCCAGACATGATATCATAGTCTTGCTCCCCAAAGTGTAACAGTTTGGTCAGGGGGTCATACAGTCCTCCATGAAACCCAAGTACAAGCTGGAAGTCTGGGTTAGAGTCAAAGTAGATCTCGCCATATGCAGTGTACTGGAGCTGTTTGACCAGAAGCCCGTTGCTCGTGAAGACGGCCAAAGGTGTGCCAGTGTTATCACACGCGATGTAGAACTCTTCTCCACTGCTGATCTCCATAGCAAACAGGTGGCCTTGGAGATCGTAGTAGAATGAGGTGATCTCTGAGCTGGAATGATTGTACACATGAGTTATCCTTGCAGGGTAGCTCAGGTCCGCATAGAAGTACTGCAGGTGGTGGCCCAAGCTGGTCTTGGTGGATACCCTGCGGCCGAGTCCGTCATAGCGATACTGAATAGTCCAGCCACTGCTTTTGCTGTAGACCCGCACCAGAAGTCCTTTGGAATTGTACTCAAAGATTTCCGCCCCCCTTTGACGTAGGAAACCATCTTCATCCATTCTATACTGGATGTCTCCGAGGCGGGTAATGCGATCTCTCAAGTCATATCGCAGAGGCAGAAGCCTGGCACTGTTTCCTGCGTTTAGCAGGTGCAGATTTCCATTAAGGTCGTAAGTATAGCGCCACATAACTTTTTCATTCAAGTACACAGTCTGGAGCTGGCCATCCACATCATATTCGTAGCTGTACTTTGTGGTGTTTGCAAAGGGACCGATTTTGATTTCTCTCTTGGTGACCCTACCCACATCATCGTATTGGAAAGTAATCCAGTACATAAGTGAACGAAATATCTCATACTGAATCTCCTTGATGCGTCCGTGTGCATCGAAGTGCTTTGTGTATGTCATGACTGCAGTTGATATGATCTGATTTATATCATAGTAGATCACACCAAACTTTCCAAACTGCTCAATCTTTCCTGAGATGTCATCAAACTGGTAGAGGTCAATGGGAAGTGGTGTTTCGTTGATGACACCTTGCACACTGGTGACACGCAGGCTGCTGTCATATGTGTAATCAAAGCGTGCATTGACCATGCCATCCTCACTGAAGCGGAAGATCTGCCGGTCCACCAGAGGGCCCACTTGGCGATAACGAATGGAGCAGATGAAACCCTCATTCTGAAGGTTGACCGTTTTCAGCACCCCAGCTGTTTCATCATAGGTGAAGCTGACCCTTGTGCTGTCGTACAGGATCTCTGACAGCTTATTCTGCCGGCGGTACCTGTACAGGACTCTACGGCCTGTGCCAAGGTGAGCTACTCTCATTAGGAGGCCATCTTCGCTGTAGTCTACAGCTACTGAGGCATTGCTCTCTGGGGGGTGATAAAGGTTCCTGTAGTAACCCACTGAACGGATGGTCTGCATGGTGTAGCGGGCTACACTTGGCATGGTGACAGCAGAAAGCCGGTCCAGAGAGTCAAACTCAAATATGTACTGGCGCTGACTGTGGAGCAGGAGAACCATGGACTAGAGGGAAAAGAGCAAAATAAGTGTTTTCTTGAATTACATAATATTTCTACATAATATATGTGCCATGCAAGGCATGAGCATAGGCAAAGTGTAGAGATTTCCTGTTTTGAGAAAAAGGAAAAACAGTGTGTATGAAAAATTTAGAAGGTAGCGTTGACTACAGTTCTATGAGCCACAGTTATCAGTCATATTGTATACTGATAAATTACAAGCACCTTGAAATATATTCAACTCAAAGTCGAGCAATATTTACTTTCCAGTTCCTGGTGGCCAGATAGATCTGTTTAATTCACTTAGAGAATATGCAGTTAGGAGTGTGGTCTGTCACACAAAGGTTTAACACCCTGTCTGTAAAAATGTCATGGCCAGTCATCCGTTGCAACACCAAGGTTCCCTGTGCTCCCTGAGCCCCTTGTGTTACTTATGTCAGTGTTGACATGGCCTCTCCAGGTCACGCAATGACAGGATGCAGCCAAGGGTGGCTGCAAAAATCTCTGCATGTTTTTTGTTGCTGAACATCCCCGTGCAATCTTAAAAACACTCTGCAAAAACAACTGAAGAATCGTATGTAGAAGAGATGGAGGGACTGATGCATCATAGGGCTGTCTCATTTGTTTTTTGACATGTAACAGCAGAATGCATCAACAGCCGTGTTAGTTTTGATTTCTGATCAAAGGGTTGTCTAATCATTTCTGACCTGACAGTGTTCATCTGTGTGCACTATACCACTACATTCAAATGCTTTTTCTAAGGATGTAAGTATAGTATTATACTTACCAAAAAGCTAACATAAAGCTCTAGTGACAGACATTGAAATGCAGGAGTATGGTTAAGTACAAAAAGAGTAAAGGACTGTTAAATCTAAACCTTCAAAATTTCAACCTTAATTTTGAAATGTTTCTAGTTCTTTTTCTTGTCTTACTTATGTCAGTCATGTTGAATGATTGGAAACAGATCTATTTGAAACAACAGAACTGATAGGAGTAAACCCATAAAAACCATTGGTTCTTTTAACAGGCAATGCAAAATGTGTTCAACCCACTGAATTAAATTGAGACCCAGCTCTACTAAATAAATTTAATTAACCCTTGTAGATTATGTTGACCCAACCCAAACACATATTTGAAACCCTAAGCAGAAGAGGCAGTTGTTTGAAGAGCTCACTATTGTATTGCATTTTTAGTGAATACTACAAGCAGTGCCTTACTACTGATGTGGTGGTTACCAGCACTGCTGTTTAAACCATTTGGGACCATTATTAACCCTGACATGCATCTGGAACACAGTTGCATAATTTGCCTATATATCTAAAGGTTTTGAATGTTGCTCATAAATTTGCAGTTACCAGTTATTAGTGTGTTTACTAAATAAATTACACTTGACATTTCAGCAAATATGCTTTGCAAACCTGAGCTGGTGAATATAGCAAAACAAGCATCTTCAGGGTGACCTCTGCTACAGTTCATGTGAAGGTCCTGATTCCCCTTGTGGTGATAAAGACTAGCCTGCTGCACAATTTATCTTACACATTCTATCCTCTGGTCATGCAATTTTCTCACCTGCTCAAGGTAGGTGTAACTCCATATCTTCCCATCTGCAAACACCCTGGAAATCAGGCGGCCTTGGGTATCATACTCAAGTCTCTCAGTGGTGGGACCTCTCTGCAGGGCACTGATTTGCCCGCTGCTTGTGCGGCTCACATTTACTGGCAGTAGCTTACTGCTGGGCACCCATAGGACTGGGTGGCCGGCGGTGTCGTATATAATCTTTAAGAGGAACTTCCTGTGGTCATCGTAAATCTTCTCTGTCCTCAGGGTGCGATCATAATCCACAGAGAGAATATTTCGTCCGTTCACCTGTGGGAAAGATTTAATGATGGGTTAGACAAGAAAAAAAGAAAAGAAAAAATCCTTCAGCTGTTCTGATTTGTAGCAATGATACTGTTGATTTAAAGCAAACAAACCAAAAAAATCAGTACCAAAACATACAGATGTTGAAAAAAGTTTCAAGAATAAATTCTTAGTTTTATTGTTACTGTTATGTCTAGATATCTTTCCAACTGCATTCATAGATATCTACACTTCGGTTGTCTCAGAGATTAATGGCCCCTTGATGAGGCTCATTAAACTTAGAGACACTGGCAATTGTTCAGGTATACTTAAATCAAAAGCTCTTAAATTTATTGGTGACAAAAACTACCATGAGGCAAAGTTACCACCCGAGACAGGTTCAGAAAGTCCCGTGTATCATAAAGGAAGGACGAGTAAGAAAAGGTGGAGTTATTACAACAATTTTAATGTTAGAATTACAGAGACATGGCTGTTTTTGGCCAGTTTTATCTGGATTTTACATTACTTACATTATTAATTCATGACACATATTGCTGTGATTAGTAAGGTTACAGGATTATTAGTGTCTTCCCTGTAAAATATGTTGTCTGGTTACTCAAAAACATGGATTTATCATTCATTAATAGGGCCATCACAGAAGGGAAAGTGAATCATTTCATGTCCACCAAATGAGCTCTGTCCTATTACCGATCCTCGCTTTTCAACTACACTCTTATAATAAGCCGGGTGATCTTTCTCCACGAAAGTCACCGCGTTTATGATTCCCCCAAATTATTTAAGATTTGGATTATTCAGATCACAAGACAGTTTTCCACTCTGTCTCTTCCAGTTCAAGTTCATTTTAAATGAATCAGGGCCCGGGGGATGCAGTAGAGATCTTGTTTATATTTCCATTTGTGTGGAAAAGTTGCAGTAATGAAATGTGTTCATTAACATTAATTTCCAGCGGTGTTTTGAGCCCATGCACTGATTGGAATCATAAAATTGTTTGTTCTTAATGCTGTGCTATGTAAGGAACTGATGATCATGACCATTCAACCTTTTAGCCATGACATTTGTTTGCTTTCTTCTTTTAATAACATCACAAACAGATGGAGAATCTATCCATCTAACTAAATACTTTATTAATCCCTGAAGGGAAATGATATTGCTGCTGTAGAAATGGTTATTTTCATAGATAGATTCTAAAAATCTGAAATAAAAACCAGCTGACATTTAGAAAGTCAAAGTATAGCAGAGAGAGGCGCGGTAGATGCCTTCAGAGATCATCATCAGTGGGTTCGGGTGTTGTTTTTGTAGCTTGGCCATAATTAAAATGATGACAACATTGACTGGTAACACAGGTGAACTCTCTCTATAGACAAGAGACACTCCTTCACTCCTGTGACATCTCCAGGATTACGCCATCTGTTGTTAACAAGCTCTGTAATCCTCCTTCACTGCTACCTCTGTCTGTAGTCACTGTCTGACCACATAGTCTTGAAGCAACGTGGAGAGTTGTTACTGCATCTTCATCAGGGCTCCAACCTCGTCCAATTCATCTGCCAATGATCTCGCACTTCTGATGATCGGCACAAGAAATGGTTGAAACTTTTTCCTCCTTTTCTCATCATTTTGTTTCTACATTGTTGACATTTCCTCTTCAACTCATCTGTATTTGGGATCCTATTCCAGCCAACTAATTAATGTCAAACATTAAAAAGCTCAACATAAGAAAGCTCAAACAACTCCTCCAACATGCAAGCAACGTTCCTGTTGCCATGGTTATGCATCAAAACAAATGTAAGATGTTGCCAGAGTAACCAGCATAAACCTTTCCAGCAGCACAGCATCCAAACCAGTGAAGAAAATGTTTAAAAAGTGTGTTTCCACAGAAAAACATATCATTAGAAAGACGAAGAATATTAGAATATGTCCAGAGCTACAGCAGCAGGCTGCCACCATCGTGGGGGTCATTCTAGATATAGCTTTTCATCCCATCTTCCCCCTCATTTGAAACGTGTTGCTTGGCTCAACATTTGATGAGTTTGTCCTTGCTTTAGTTTTATCTAAATATTGGATTTAAATGATTTGCCAAGAACTGCATTCTCTCTTAACTTTTTTTGGAAAGTACGTTGTAAGCGTCACTCATCGTGTGTGTTAAATGTGCCATCAAGGGGAAAGAAAAAAAAGGAGACCTGGACATACCCTTAGCTTGCGTCCAAACACGATAACTTTTCCTCTGGCTTGTTCTTTGCGGAAACGCCACTCAACCAAGTTCTGCCCACTCTCCCCTGGCAGACTCATGTTTCGCCTGGCGACTGTCGGGTTGGCAGCTCCAGCCAGGATGTGGGGCTCTGTCTGGTAATGGGTGTCCATCCCGTTGGCATAGGTAATCCTCAGCGAGTTGTCAAAGCCCACTTGATAGCTACTTCTACACTGGTCTGTTTATAGTAAACAAAGGGAAAATTAAAACAGTGGAATAGATAATTACACTCTGGAACTAACGTGGCTGATTTTCCAGTTTTCTGGGGTGTCTATGACTTGTATGTAATTCAGCTTAAAGTCTTTATTATTTGAAATCAGATAACTTCCAGGTGAAAGGAAAGAACATGAATGATGTGAAGAAATAAATTGACCATCTGGCTGTGGCAGAGAGTGGAAACCACTTAGTAAGAAGGTTGATGCGTCTCCCTGACTCTGACACCCCAACCCACACTCCCAGAGAGTAATCATTTACACTGTCGTCTGTCAGACCCCCTGAGTTGTAATGATACACGACTTAGGCTTACTCAACATTGCCCCGCCGACCCCTGAAACAATGACAAATAACAACTGTTCTTGTGGTGCTTACCCTGAGCCAGAGTGTAGAAGGAACGAATGGTTGAGGTATTCGTTGTGATGCTGATTTCTTCCTCTGTCAAGGAGCTTTCAATATCCACCGTCAAAGCACTGTTCATCTCTGTGTACAAGTTATTCACCATTCCAGTGGGGAACGTCACATTCATTAGCCGGCCTTCACTGTCATAGCTGTTTGACAAAAAGAAATGACAAAGCATTGATATGTATGAGGGCTCTCAGTGCTACAATGCATTCAATTATCAGCTCTTTGAATGAGACCACTGACTCTCTCGTAATTAAAATGTCACATTTCCAATCTTGGATATGTTCCATTTCCAGAGCATAAGTAGAGGGATGTTTGTTAAAAAATAAATAAATAAACAATAAAGCACAATTGTTGAGTGACACATCTCATCGGCTTTCACTTTCCTAGAAAAAATAACGTAGACTTGGAATGAATTCAGTTATTTGGATGATTGATGTGTCATAATCACAAGTGGCGGCTTGACTTTTTTTGTTATAGTGAGGATGCATGGTATAATGTGACATGACAGGGGATAACACAAGGGAGGGGGGAAATCAATCACTGAGAGGCCAAAGATAGTGAGGTTATTGTAGAAAGTGCTGATGTCTTATCAGAATGGATCAGTTGATCAATTTATCTAAGCTCACTTTGAAACAAACAGCAACATGCTGCAACACTGTAAGACATACTTTATGGACACTGAGTTATTGAAGTCTAACTAGGCTATTTGACAGATTTTGAGGCAAATTTTATAATTAGATTTCAATTAAATGTGCACCCTGGAGCAGTTTGCAGGTAAGTATTATTACCATTAATAGAGTAAACTTGTGCTGCTGTGGGACCAGAAGGCACATGTATATATTCTGACACGCATGCAAATATAGAAAACTGTTATACTGTTCTGTTATATTTGTGCATTTGACTTTAGGTTTAGATTAAAAAGGCAGTTTAGGAGCACTATTGATAGTAATAATAGATGATAAGCTCAAACTAAACTTTGTAAACTAAATATTTCAATCGCAAGACTGTTAAAACTGCCTTCTAATCCCTCAGAAGCAGACGATACTCACTCCCCCTCCCCCAACCATCACATAAGTATACACAGTTTGTATTAGTATGCACAAAGTAGGAGGTGTATTTTCATTTGCACTGTTGGCTGTTTCCAGAATCAGAGGGCATAAATGAGTTAAAACCTAAATCAATCAGACTTTGGCAAATGATGTAAACAGTTCCACAGAATGATCTTGCCAATATTAATTATACTTACTCGTAGAAAGTTGTCCAGCCAATCTCTGATGTCTTTGTGGCCAGCAGACCATTATTACCATGGTAAGTGAGAAGCACCAGCTCCTGACCCTGCGTCGTGAGCGTTTTCAGTCCACCGTTGGTGCCCATAGTCAGCCAGATCACCTGGTTGTCAGGGGCCACGATGCGTACCGGCATGCGATTAGGATCTCTTCGGATTCTTAGGGTGTTGCCGCTGCTGTCAGTGACGGCCGTGATGTCATTCTCTGTGCTATAGCTGAAGGTGTATTTCAAGTCGCCTGTGAGCAAGCTAGCAGTGTGTTGGTGTGTACCATTGCTGTCAAACGTATATAGCTCCTGGGCATCCGGTGAGGCCACCTCATATGTATTGGCACTGGAAGTCAAAGTTGGCCCATTTCGAGAGATGGCCCGGATTCTGATGTTCCCTAGGTCTGCCACGTAGAGCGTTCCATCTGGAGCTGCCACTAAAGAAGATGGAGCATTGAACCTTGCATCTTTGGCATAGCCATCTCCTGTCTGGTAACAGTCGCAATTGGCATCATTCTTGCAGTCACAGTCGGAGGGAACCCCGGCCAAATGCGTTATCTCGCCATCCACGGAAACCTTGCGAATCCTGCTCATCTTTCTCTCATCTGTTTCTGCTATATAGATGGCACCATGGTACGTTATGGCAATAGAAACAGCAGACTCTAGTGGGGTTAACTGCGCCCTTTGACCACTGGCTACACCACGCTCCAGTCCAGCCAGTGGGCAGTGGATAGGTCGGCCAGCAGCAATGCTCACTTGACCGTTCTCTGTGATGCGCAGCACTATGTTGTTGTCAAGCACGTACAGGGAGTTGTCCATTGGGCTGACTGCTAGATCTGTGGGCCACTCCAAAATCACCTGAAATACAGGACATTAACTAGTTAAAACCTGATATCCTGGAGAGTTTTAAGCCCATAATAAAATCGTTGTTAAGATGCTTTCCTTGGTTATTCTTTGATAAATAAAAGTGTACTCATTATTATATGCATTTTAAGTCATAGTCTGTACATATGACCAAACTAAAGACTTCTGAATATGTACAGACTGAATTTCAAAAGTGACAGATGTTGCTGTGTCAAAAATTAAAAAAGAGCAAGAGAAACATACAAACTCTGGTCCCTTTCTCACCTCCACACAGCTTGCTGTGAATGGCAGATTGTCAATGAGTGACAGAAATGGTCTTGCACAGAAGCATGTAATCCATTGTGATGGGGGGAGGGCATATCTACAGCATCTGACAAGCAATTCTGATAGAGTATACTGGCCTCTTTAATAGAGCTATTGAGCCATGATTTAAGTGAGTCAGGCAACAATAGTAATGGAAAATACCATATGTAATTCAAGAAGCCATAAATACACAATGGTCTAGATAAAGAACATATTTGTATATTGATTTATTCAATTCAGAAAGACAAAGTGCTCCCTTTCAAGCTTACTCTGTTTTCAGTAGTCTTATGCAGACCATGTGTTTTCCCATAGATGAGGCCTTCTAACTGTCTGAACTGCTGAAATATAATTTTTGGGTTGTGGCTGCATATTCTAAAAAAAACTAAATCTACTTTCTGATGGTTTATTATTTGTATGATTGTCACTCATGCTGGTAATATGCAAGATGTGAAATAAATTAGGTGATTTTTAAAGGAGAGCTGAATAGATGTACGTGTCTTGTAACATATGAGCTCATTATTTCTCTCGTGTTGATACCATGGACTGTTTGAAACAGATGGACAAACTCTCCTCACAACAACATGCGCTCTATCTATTGGCCGACAGGGGGAAACTCCTGTGGCTTTAGTTAAGTCAAGTCAAGTCAAATATCTTTGTATAGCACATTTCATGTACAAAACAATTCAAAGTGCTTTACATAAAATAAAAGCATTGCAGTAGGGAGCAGAAAAGCATTAAAAATATGTAAAAGAATATAAAGAGAAAGAAATAAAATAACTGAAATGAATAAAAACGAGCAACAGTCTAGATAAACGATATTGTGCAGATTTCATGCATAGAATGTTTTTAACCTGGATTTAAAAATGTCTACATTTGGTGAAAGTTTAATCTCCACTGGCAGTTTGTTCCACTTGTTTGCAGTATTTTAGGAGAATTCTTTGAGACGATTAATCTTCTTACTGATTTGTGACCTATTTCAAGAATCAAAATTCTTATGTTATCAATTACGGTCCCACGTGGAGTGAAAATAAATAATAAACAAGAGAAAGCTTTAGGGCAGAGATATATTGTGACTGACAAGCCGCTGACCACTAAGCCTTTAAATGTGAGTCCCCAATCACAGTAGCCACGTCAATCTATTTCATACATTCTACAGCTGACACTTTTAATCCTGGCATATTTTAACTTTCTGCTAGTGCCCATCTATCAGTTTGTAGGACAAGTGTGGCCACGCTATGACATTCTGCGACAGATTTCAAACTAAGTAGCCTGTGTGACTTATCTCCCAATATAGCTCGCAAAAGAACACTGAGCATGCACTTAACACCTTCCAGCTCCAGCCATGCTGTATGAGCTGGTGCAGTAATCTGCGAGACAAACTTGACATACTGTAGGTTGACCAATGACAGACAGCAAATTCGACCAAAATTTCAAAAGTCTCACAGGATTGATGGGAGAATTATTCATATCTTGAAAAATAATAAGTATTTATTATGAGCCAAAGTTATAACCCAGGCCAGCAGTAACAGACTGCTTGCCTGAAATAAGTCAGTGAATAAAAAGCTTATTTGTAACAGCACAAATATTAAAGGCCACACCAAATTGGTATAAAACATTTATATGATATAAAACCATGTCATTAAAACTGCCAAAACACTCCTGAATTGTTCTTTTTTCACTGAGTGATTAATAATAAAACAAAAATGCCTTTAAGGCTGCTGCTAGTTAAACTGAAATGAGCCAGTTCTGCACCTCGGATGCCCGAGGATCACACAGTCTCGCCAAAACCACGTCTTTATTGCCTTGTGCCAAATGACTTGGTTAATTAGCAAAAAGTGACAAGCCTAATCCTTTGTCTTAATGTTCTCTCATGTTTACCCCCTTCATGTTTACCACCCACACACATACACAAACTGTTTGCATTCTCTTCTATTAACTTGAAAAATACTCATATATTGCCAAAAGCAGACAATCATTTTAGCATTCGCTTTTATTTTGTATTTCTATTATTATTTCATCCCTCAATAAGAGACAATTTGTGAAGCCTCTGTGGGGCTCATTTGCTATTGACTGGGGTCATTTTTATCGACTTTTTTGTTATCGTTTTAACTGCAGCCTTGTACTTTTTTTTTTGTTAGCTGGTCTGCATTAATACACAAGCAATGTAATTATAATTTAAACAGGTTAGCAAAAACAGCAGCACTTTTGACTTGCACACACATTGTTGACGTGGGAGTACCTGAGGCAATTAAATTCTCAACAGCAAAAGCAGTAAACAGATCATGGCATGAAAGCATACATATTGATGCAATAAAAGCCCTTCTTTTGGTTTTCTTTTTCATTTTTATGCATCTTAAATCAGATTTCAAAACTCTTAAGGAGCAAAGTGAGAGTAGATATCAATGTTGAAACACAGAAAACTGCACCTGTAGTTTGGAAGAAGAGTCACAGTATTAGATTTTTTTTACCTATTGCATCACAACAGGACCCTGCTTTTATGTCTCACCTCACTGTCAATTTTTTTTGGACAAAGCTGGTCGTGGTCAGGTTCTGCCAAAGAAATGGTTTTATTTGCAACCAGCCTGTTATCATGTGCAATGTGAGTGTCCACAATCTTCAGAGTTTCTAGTCAAAAACTAAATATGAATTTATTCCGAGCTACATGGGCTACCGCTGCCGCCCATTTCATCAGCTTTGACCTGAAAACTCATCACTTTTTGCTCTGCGTGCTCTCGCTTCCTGCAAAAATCTCATCCTCATTGCATATTTCAACCCCTGTGCAGGCAGAGAAAGCACTCTGCTCTCGTTGGCTTAAGAGTTTAACCCTCTGGGGTCTGAGCCGTAATGACGTCATGCGATCTGATCACGCCGGCGTGGTCACAGACCTCAGAGAGTTAAAAAACATTTTTGACATCTTGGGTTTCTTCACATCTTCACAACTACTGTTAATGTTCTAGAATTTTGTGTTTATGTCACTTTTTCATCAAGTAAGATCAATTAAATTGACTTTTTTAAAATATCCCATAAATGTTCATCGAGATTCAATTCTGCTGGTAAGAGTGATAGATGGTAGATGGCAGCAACCACATAAAACAGATAACACAAAGTAGCTCAGATGGTCAGAATTAAGATAATAAATAATATTTCCTGCAGGAATCAATTCACTGAACAAATTCATGAAAAAATTAGACAGAGCCTAAGGGGCAATTAAAACCATGAGCAGAAACTGCTTTAATTTGATGGAATAACAAATGAATTAAACTAGAACTTCCAGATACTAAAATACTATCAAATATTTGTAACCAGAAAAGAGCAAAGAGTTTCTGCAGCAATTATGTAAATTCTCAGAAACAGCTTTTGGTATTCCAGCAACACACATAAAAACTATTCCCAAAGAGTTTGGATACTTCTTTTATTAACAGAGTCTCTGAGGTGAAATAAATAATCAGAATAGTGATAATAAAATCAAATAAAAATCCCCGGCCTGTGTTGTTGTTGCTTGGAAACCATTTGTTATCCTGCATATAACTGTATAAGGTGTATAAGTGTCACTTTGTGCAGTAGCACAACACAGCATGTCGCTGATGAGTGACCAAGCTGGAATAGGGTTAGAGGGCTGGGGGCACAAGGTGGCACTGTAACACACTCTGCAAAAGCATTCTGCCCATGTTAACAGCTGTCCGGCACTATTTTATTTAAGTCACCTGATTGATGTCCATGCTGCTGTCACAAGTCAGAGGACGAGCCGATGTCAGGTCATTGGAACCAAGGAAAGTGGAGATGATACCATTCTGGTCCACTTTTCTGATTGTGGTGCCATCTACAAAATAGATCAGCCCGTTCTTGTCCACGGCGATCCCTGTTGAAAATGGGTAGGAGGGAGAAATGAGAAAAGAGGAGGAAACAAAGGGGGGAAAAGAGCTTATGATAACAGGGAAACATGGCAGATGTGCCACATCTCTGCTTGCATGACTCGGTGGACAGAACACGATGGATACATGTGTCAAGCTCGCCTTCCCATTATTCAGGTCACTGCAAAAAGCACAGACATCAATAATGCACAGGCAGCTTTTCTGGTATTAAATAATTTCTTAGGCAGAAGTGGGAAAGGCTGTATTCATACGGTATATATGCACTTGTCTCGTCTTGTAACCCCATGTCTAAAAATGACCTCGGGAGGTGGGGGTGTCAATAAGTGGTGCTTTGTGGAGAATTTTTTACTTCTGTAATCATCAACAATCCAACAGACCATAAGAGAAATAAATAACCATGGGAATGGCAATGACAGCGTCTGACAGTTTTACATGAGGGAGGTGAAAGACAAACAGTTGCCTTGGTGACGAGTGTGGACGAAATTGTCACAGTGATTGAGTGTTAGCGCAGACTTCTAGGTTGTAGCCTTGCCAGTGTAGAGTTGCAATAATCGTATGTCCCAAACTGGGGAAATACATTAACAGGACATGGCAGCCTCCACATCACTCCCTTTGTCACTATGCTGCTTAATAGCGATCAGCACCTATGGGAATTCAGCCATACCTCACAAGCAGGGAAGCTGTTTTTCATTCTCCACATTGGACTTAACATGCTGTGGTTTGAGGTTTAAATTCAGACTGAGAGCTGTATTACTGTTTAGTTTTTAAAGGAATTACAATGTTCTAAATGTGCTATAACTATACTCTTACCTCCAGAGAATTCATTTTTCAATGAAGTCTTTAAAAGCCTCTATGGAAGGTTAGTGGTTTGGTTTGACCTGTGGCTGGGTCTGCACAAGATTGCTTTCTGCTAAAACATTGACGAGCCGTGGGAGCCTGCGGTGAATCTTTGGGAGCTGGCTATCTGACAGCCTGAGATTCTCAGACAGATGAAATGTGTCACATTTGAGCAGAGTTCAGCAAATGTCTGAGAAGAGCAAATAAAAAAAAAGAAGGACCCATCTGCTGTTTCTTCTCTGGTCTGGGCTTCCACCCACTCCATCATTAGTCGTCTCCACAGATCGTCTTCACTCAAGCCTTTATCACTTAGCTGAAGTCTGGCGGTTGGCACTCAGAGTGAACACCAACAAGCGTAAAACAATTCATCATGGCCTTTTATTTCAGAGAAATTTATGGAAAAGTCTGCAATATCACCAGAAATGACACAGATGAACATGTTCTATCTGAATGTGGACAACAGGTTGTGCGTAGCACTCATCGGCTCCTGGCTCGCAGTTACTTTACTGTGAGCTTTAAAAGCCTGGAGGCTCAACTTTCAGAAGAGCTGTTTGTCCAACAAAACAAACAAAAAAAGCCTAAACTTAACAATTCTGTGAATAGCTTAAATGTTTTGTTTAAAAAAAAAATAGGAATATGCGAACATGTAACACAAGTAATGCTTTACATTTCTGGAGGTTCCAGCTTTATTATTGGGAGCAGTGCATGGTTTTAATTTCCCAAGAATCTGGATTTTTTTGAAAATGAAAACCTGTTGGCTTTTAATTTTAACATCAAAACCACGACCAAAATGAATTCTTTCAAAGGAGGAAGCCATTAGATGCCACAGAGCCCAAAGCACACATAAATTTCAATCTATCAGGTGCCACTCATGGATGAGAAACCCATCACTGTGTTCCACCCCTCCATTTGAGCACAACATCTTCATTAGTTTTAAATAATACCTTTGGGTCCTGTGAGGGAGGCCTCTGGAGCTTTTCCTCCATCGCCACAGTGGTTCTCATCAAAGGGCAGACAGTGTTCACCAGTTCCTGCAACCACCTCTGCGTTCGCCTGCAGGTCCTTGGTTCCACTCAGAGTCTTTGGTCGGTAGATCCGCCGGGAGTTTGTGTCCGATACATAAAGCTGGCCGGTGACAGGATCAGTTGCCAGATAATACCGGTGTGCTGGGTTGTTGCTGCATGCGAGATGACAACTCGGTTATATATTGCAGTAGCAGACAATGATTTTACTCAATAGCTCTTTTCTTGCTGTCCTTTAATGATGCAGTTTTACCCCTAAAATGTGATTGGATGTATCACTCTCTGTAAAACATTCAAAACCATCTGTAAACACAAACTGAGCACTGACGTCAAAGTCAGATTTACCCTCTGAAGAGGACAAACAAAACAAGACAAAAAAGAAGAGAGACACATAAAATAAAATACAAAGATGTAGGAATCTTTGATTGGGCAGATTGTCCAGAGAGGCAATGTTGTCTTACAAAACATTATAGGTGATGAAAGATTGTGAAAGTAAAAAAAAAAGGTTAAGAAAATAAATAAATAAAAATAAATACTTCCCCACAATCACACATTTTCTTACAGTAAACATATTCTGCTAATCTTCAGCTTTTTATTCTGGTTTAAAAAAAAACACAAATTCATATTTATCTCGTATTGACTAGTTTGTTGCATGTTAGTTAAACTTCCTGCCATGAAAGAGGAATAAATGTTCTCCCAAGACCCCCATCTCCTCCCAAAAAGTGCACTTTCTTCTGATTGTCCAGCTTTCAGAATCCTGCCGCCAGACAGCACTCAATGCTCCTAAGCATAGCTTCAGCCTTCATCTGGTTTGGAAGTTCAAAAAGCTCAATAACAAACTTAAACTGCGTCTCGCCCAGCTCCAAAGTTTGACGGTTGATAACGTGCCCTGATTTAAACATCATGCCCATATTTAAACATCATGCACCCCCAGTGGGATAACAAGCTCAGGGTGGCACCAGTCTAAAATTCAAAAGGCAATGCCTTGTTTTATTGATTCTTCTTTTAAAAAAAAAAGTTTTTTAAAGGGGTGGATCTGAATCCAATGTGGAATATTAGATTTTACAGCGAGAATATCTACATCTACAGGGTTAGGGTTAGTGAATATTACACTCATTACATTACCTGCTTACTGTGTGGGGTAAAAGAGGTTTGAGTCTCTCAATTATCAGCCATATATAAGAAAAAAAATCTACATCTGCCCCTTTTTAACAGGTGTTTGTGTCAGAAACGTGTTAAAATGTAGACGGAAGTGGAAATCCTCTGCGAGCTGGTAAAACAGAAGTCAGCGTAGTGAGTGAAATGTTGCCAAAAGACTTAGTAGTAGTATTTATTTTTCTGAGGGAGTTCATTTGATACCTTTAATACTGCTTAATCTGACAGTAATGTGTGCATACATGTACCGAGACGATCGCAGTCTGACTTAGTGGATGTACTCTGCTTACAGTGAATAACAAAGACATCTTTCATCAGCACAGAAAGGAATGATAATGAAATTAATGAAATATGTTCGTACAGAGTATTTAAATATTTTTAAATATCTTAAATATCTTTTAAAGAACTTTAGCCCGCTTAACAACAATCATTGTAAGTAATGGCAATGTAATAACATACAACAGAAAGAAAAGCACAACTCTGCTTTACGTATTATGAATTAGTTAACCCACTGTACATTCAATTTGAAAGGAGAAAATTTTAAAACAAATGCTTATTCTTTGTTTTCAAGCTGTCATTAAGCTGTAATTTTCTGAAACATGCATCATGAATTGCTAATTAAGAGAAACTTTGTTGTTGTGCAACTGCTGCTTAAAAAGCAAACCCTATTATCAACTTCCTATTAAGAACAACATTGTCATGTGCATAGATAATGAACTGAAGGGGAAATAATTATTCCTACATTTGTGTTGGGTATAAACAGTGGGAAGAATTTCCATCGCAGGAAAAAATGTTAGAGCACTTCTAGGATGGAAAAAGTGGAAACAGAAGCTTGAAAAGATGGAAGTTAAACTAAATTTAACAGGATACCACCACAGCGGGGTTCCAGTTTGCAAAGCCAAAATGACAACTTGTGTGCCAGATCATTTCATTTATTATCAGTCTCCCGTGAGGTGAAGCCTCTGGAAATGACAGAAATGACTGGCTTCTGTTAACTAAGTGTGACAATTAATGGCATCTGGTTCGCCTTTTTACATAATTTAACTGTCAAAAAAAAGATTACAGTACAAATATAGCAAGGATTAAGACTCTTAAGATATTACAACTCATGTCTGTTATCGCCTCTGCTTACAGTCATAAAGTGTGCCAACTAATTTATAATTGTGTTTGACATTGGATTTCAACAAACTTGAGATATTTAAAAACAATTTAATTAAGGCAGAATCGATGTATAACAGGTGCTTGAATATAATTAAAGAGCTCAAAACAGAAGCAGTTAAAATGAAAAACAAGCTCGTTTTACAGTGCAGTCGTAAACACAGTCCCTGGTTGTACTCGAGCTTAATGGTATCTCACTCAATAGTGGTTGGCTCTGGAGTGGTTGTGATGGCAAAATAAATGTGGCAATGAAAGATCTATGTAAAATGATAAAGATGGAGTCATAAAAACCTGACAGCCATTATGAGTCAAAGTAAATGTTCAAAATAGGTGGTCTGCTATCAAGTTCCTATAAACTATTCAGCAAGTCAAACATTAGCAGCCCCTTCCTTTACAGTCAACCTGCAGGGGGTGGACATAATAAACGAGACACCTGGTCTGGTATTTTATTGTCCAATGAAACAGTCATGCAATAAATATTAGTTTTGGGAAGCTTCTCGTGTTAAAACAGTATGTTGTGAAGGGATTTTAATTTGGTCTTTATATTACCATCCGACAGCTCTTTGTGAGTCTCAAATAAATTTAAACAACTGCCACCTGACTCTTTTAAAACATCTTCACAGCTAAACCACACCTGTCACAGGTGCAAATGGATGTGCCAGTCAACTCCAGGTCAGACAATCACACAGTCTTGGGTGCAGGCATTGCCTTGCAGAGATTCAGACACCTCTGACAGATCAACTATGGATCACCTGAAGATGTGCATACGATAAGTTTTTGGGCAACGTAGGCTATGTGTCGGGCAAAGTGCATGTGGCATTGTGGCAGGGAGTTGCCACGGATAAGCAGAAAGACGTGTAAATCATAAGCAAGTAGGATGTAACTGCCAGACTTGATAGTTTGTAACTAGTAGACTTACTGTAACCATACATTTGTAGATCCTAACCATTTGCAGGTGAGAGAGCAGCAAAAATCTAAGGAATCATGAGTGGTAGAGAAGTAAAAATGACACAATGACAGAAAAACACTGCATAGGACAGGTCTTATTCTAGTGATCTCTTGCATGAGGGCCAGTGCATCAAAATCTTCTGCAACCCCTTCCTTCCCCCTTTCAAATGTTCATGGTCAATATGTATGGAGACGTATGACATTGATGTGCTGACACATCAAAACTCAACTTGCATCTGTGAGGCAGCAGATCACCGTAGCTATATCACATTCAATCATGAGATCAGGTTGGACTGATACAGAATTCAGCAGCTTTCGAGACAACAAGCTGCTATGCGTCACTCTCACTCCATACTCTCTTCACCGGCTTAATTTTGATGCCCATATTAAGTTGAACACCTTACCGCTAGCCTTCAGGAGTCATAAATGAGTCTTGAGTCTTTTTTAAACAGTTTTTGTCTAATTTGTAAATGTTATGGCACACATCCTTTTTTTCTTTCTACCAACATGTTTGTAATGACCTGGGAATCGGAATCCACCACATAAATCAGGCAAATTAGAAACAAAAGTCACTAATCTATGGTCCTATCATCTGGACATCACACCAGAGACATTGCCTCCACAGCCAGCATCATAAAGTTTCCGCAGTTTACTATCTGGAGCACCTCTGGCACTTGTCATGTTAATCACTAGGAAAAGCTAATTGCCACCAATATGCATCTTCATTTAATACAATGCTGCTGCTGTAATCATGAATACAAAACAGTTGTGTGAACCCCTCTGGATGAGAACATCTGCCAAACACCATCACTGGATATGTAATTGTAAGCTTCACAATGATACTGTTGACTGTTGGAGTGTATCCCATGTAGGCGTTTCTTTGTATTTCTGCATAATTTTTCAGATATGTGAAGGATCCCATTGCATGTTTTATACTTTGACAATAATCCAGATGCACTAATTGTAAATGCCTTTGCCCTTTCCTCTTGTTTAGATGTAATCAAGCTATCATTGATTTGATATAATTACACACAATGATTATTGCTGCAGAAGTGACTGTAAAAGGGAGAAGACACATATTTACAAAGACAATGATATGCAGAGAGGACATAATAAAGAATGGACTAAGATAATATACCTACCTGTGTCTAAAGTCTTTATTTCTATGACAGGATGCAGACGTAGCAGGAAAAGAAGAAAGAGAACAAAGAAAGTGAAACATCTTGAAGGGATACTTTAAGTTTGCATTTGTAAAGGCTTTCTTTTTCTCCATTTCTTTTGGCACTTGAATTACATACATTCTCAAGTAGTTGTGTTGCTAAACACCCTGTATTATTTGTGTTTCCTCTCACTGAAATCACAGAGTCAGCAAAACAAAATGATAAAAAAATCAAAATCAAACTAAAAGCCTTTTCTTCACAGAGTCTCTTGGATGCATACTCTGAAAGTCAAAGCCGCCCCCTTGAAGAAACAACCCCGCTAGCCCAGAAGGTCACATGCAATGACAGTTTGTTTGGCAGACAGCGTAGAGGTGGGATTACAGCAGCGTTACAACCCACAGAGAGGAAAACATGTCCTCCTGTGTTCTTCAAGCGCCTTCCTGTATTACCACTGCTATTCTCAATTTGACCACTCATATTGAAATATTGATTCTGCCACTTACTACAGTGACCACTGAGGCTAGAATATACAACACAGACCTAACGCTTGCAGCAGCCAAAAGAGCATCAGGGGATTCCATTCGTGCAAGCTGGGATGCCAGATATAAAGAGCTCTGCAACTGATGACACTATATTTTATGCAGAAAACTATCTCATTTTGATCATGCTAGTTTAAATCTGTGTTGCAAATTGCCCATCAACTGCAAAGATAAGTTCACCTTTTAATTTCAGACTAAATTCAATAAAGCTAACATAAGTTCTCAGTGTGGTGCTTCATGCTCGTCTCCTTGTAAACACAGTAAAAGAGTTGCTTCGAGTCATAAACCATTTCTTAAACTATTATTTATCTAGTGAAAGGTTGCCGAGCATGCATGCTATTTTACAGCAGCACCCTGCTTCTCATATGCGCTGCTACACACTTTCCAGAATGAGAACTGCAGTGGCAGATGCCCGTGCAGGTGCACTAACAGGTTTCTGGGGTGGGTGAGAATGTTTTCTCTACCAATGTAGATTTCCCCTGAACTACCACCCTTGCAATCCTAACTCATTAACTTACAAAAAACACCACTTGATGTTTAACTACCTGCCAACAGTGTGGTGACCCCCATCCTTTTAAAGCAGTTGCATGTGTTTGTCATGTATGTGTCTCATGGAGGATGATGGCCCAATGTACATTTAATCAACATCTGCCACTTTGAAATAAGCCAACTGGCCGAATCAGAGTCATTGCAGAGAGAAGCCAACTTGGCATGAGGGTGTAAATCATCCCAATTACACGCTGAAGACAGGATGTCTTTCCTAATTATGGAGATGGATAGGGAGAAGATTTCATATTTCTATGGGGAGGGGGAAGATGTGTGCAAATTAAAGTCTGAACACCATGCCATTTTAGTTTCCCCTCTTCTTCCGTGACTCAATATAGAAATGAGAAGCGGGAACTTTCCTCTGTTTTCATTTCTTGGGGTCAGCCAGAGTGTCTTTTTTTTCCCCTTGCTTTTATTGTCTTGTAATCCTTATTCAATCTGCAACATTTTTGACATTACAACATTACAAAAATGTCTATAAATAACTCCAAATATTGAAACTTAATTTCTGAAGTTGATTTAATTTTGAGGGGTGGGGGCTGAAAACAAACTGTGAAATGTCACTTTTTTTGTTCTTTAATTGCCAAGTTAGGTGTAACATTTCACTTAAAATAATCCCATTAAGGCTTTGCTCCTACCTGAGCTCCATGATACTTGTCACATTTCCAGATGGATAAATGCGGCGAATGAAGTTGAAATCTCCAACGTAGAGACTTCCATCGATACCCCATGCCAGAGCCACCGGTGCCAGCAGCTTGTTGCCTTGAGCCTGCCCGTTACAGCTGGGGCACGAGATGCTCCTGCGCCGCCCGTTCCCCATCACAGTGGAAATCACAGGTGGCTGGAGAGAGATGAACTGGTTCTCCCCATTACCTTTGTAGAGAATGCCTGAGGAACAAAACGGCAGTATTTGTTTTTGGAGGTGTGGAAACATGACTGAGCAGGTAACTGGGCTTGTTAAGACTTTATTTAAGCAGAGTATCTCAGGAAAGAGTGTCCATGGACATAGACTGATTAAAATATTACAGCAACATATGACCTATGAAAATCTATTGGCTGGCAGGTTAGTGGTTTGCACTGTTGCCTCACAGGAGGAAGGCACTTGATTCAAAGCTTGTGGCCCTTTTAACATGGAGTCTGCATGTTCCCCTTCTACCTGCGTGGCTTTTCCCTGGGCGTACCAGTTTTCTCCCAAAATCCAAAGAAATAGGTGTTATCTTTAGTGAGTGGCTGTCCGTCTCTCTGTATTAGCATTGAGATGGACTGGCCATCTGTCCTGGGTGTAACCCCACCACTCACCTAATGCCAGCCACCTGCGAACCTCATACAGAATAAAGAAAATATAGAAAATGAATGAGCATATTTGCATTTAGCTATAAATAGAATAAGGCATAGATTTTATGAAAATGATCGTTTAGAGTATTTTGCCTTTTTTCTGTATCTTTGATTCACTAATCACCTGATGTCTTCAGCTAAAAACATCAGAATTTGTCAGGGAGGCAAGAGAGTATTGAGAATATTTTCTTCATTTAGAACTGTGAACCCTTCGTCTGTCAGCCCATCGGTGAAAAAGTGGGAAATTCACTTCAGATCGGTTCTGTTTATGCTATCTTAAATAATGCTCGGATAATGATCTGTTTTAAATCGGGAGTGGAGTCAGCACACAAGCAACCCAGTGACCATCAATTTAACTGATATATCCCAACACAGCAGAGCTACAGCACCGTCCCACTGGATTCCTGCAAACCTTCCATAAATACAACGTACATTTTATGTAAAATTATGCTCTTTTAACTTGACAAGGAGCATGTTTTCCCCAAGTCACAGAGAGGCAGTACACATAAATACAGAGCTGTGCACGTCCCCTAATAATGGTCCATACGTTTCACAGAGGACTAACAGAATGTGGTGAGTCACAACAGATTAATATTTTAACAAGGAGCAGATATAACTGGCTTTTTAGGGGAGGGGTAAGGATATAGTGGGACTCTCTTCAAAGGGGGGAAAAACACACATCAAAGGAAAGAAGTGCATGCTGGGAGCACTTAATTATTCACATCCAGCAACTTGTGTGAATTCACTCTGCCTCTGTCCTAATTAGAGGATCTATGACACCACTGAATGGCCACATAATGCTGTTCTCCCACAGCACTGAGCCGTAAGCCATCACAGCCCTGGGTGCATGTGAAATCAAGCATGCAGACGTGTGGCTTCTCCCCTCTCTGATTAGTTCCTTTCATTGATTTAACTGATTGAAGGGCAAACTTAAATGGAGGCACAGTCTGGCGACACTCTTGACGGGACGATCTGACCAATCCGTCTTTTGTATTCGACAGCATTATACATGAGCCTCTAACAAAGACAAATAGGTCCAGGGCGAGGCTTTATGTGTGACGCCTGGAAATGTGCGACCTTGGGACTTTAATTGAACTGTGATACATTCCTTGGCTCACTGAAAGAAACACACAACGTGATGAAAACCCTCAGTGAACTGAAAGGTTGACACCCAACCCAGAAAAAAACCCAACAACAAAACAAAAAGAAAAGACAAAATAAGCTGAACCACTTTCTTAAAATTGTGATGTCTTTATGTAATAACTTCAAACTCCTTTCCTGGAAAGGCACGATGGTTTCTGATATTAAGGATGCAGTGGGCAGGACAAGGATCAGCTGCAGCACTACAGCCACCTAGCAGTTGGCTGACATTCAACTTAAAAAAAAATAAACAGAATGCTGAAGTCATTTTGGCAAGCTGCTCTGGTGCTCTCCATTTACACTTCCATCACAGTTTACTGTACACACAAGTCTTACCATAGGCTATTAGACAGTGTAACTGAATAGATTAAATACACTTATCAATCATTCCCTACCCCCCACCATCACTCCTGCACTTACTATTGACACTCTACTCTTTCACTCTTGATTTTCCTCACACACACAATGTCTTCCACCAGCTTAAAGTGAGTGAGCAGATTAAGGTTCAGCTTTCTTCCCTCAAGGACACTTGGCCATGACACATTACTGCTGATGATTGTTGCAAGAATCAAGCTAGTGATGTCTCAGCTGGAGAGCTCAACTGATGGGAATTTAGTTTCTGACTATCCAGCCCTCCAGGCTGCAGAGAGGGACTCCGACAGCGTCTCCACAAAAATGGCTTTGGAGTCCACAAACATGTATTCATAAATATTTTGCACTCAAAGTTCTTTGAGTCTGGATGGAAACTCAAAACTGTGATATTTCCTCAAAGTAAGCCACCTACAGGAAAGCAGTTTCACACATTTCTGTTTGTCTGCACAGACTGAAACTCCCCTGGCAGATTTTGCAGAGGAGAGGTCTAAATCCAAGCATGGCAGCAGAATGGATCCGTCGTTAGGGAAGCGTCTGCTCATTCATTATCAAATTAATGTGTGGAGATTGGATTCAAATGTGGACAGAAGACGTTGAAAGACAGAAATCGCTACTTGATGAGCATAGTGCTAAAGACAGAGAATCTGTTGTCTCTTTTCTATCAAACCAACATAAAACCTTCGCTCATGTAACTGCATTCATCACATTAATGAATACTCAGGCAGTTAGACACATAGTAATACAAAACTTCTCAAATAATAACAGAAAACCATTGAAAACAATCCAAAATATAAAGTTCTATAAATAATAATAGCGAATAAGGCAATGTGGAGCCCCGAAGGCCATTTTCTGGTATAGAAAATAAGGTTGAAAATGGAAAACTAGAAGAAGTCATTACATGAATATTTGAGCAAGGAGCAAAATGTCATCTTCACAAACTCTGGCTGCTGCCTGTAAATATGAATGATAATTCCTCGCTGTGCTACCCCAAACTGAATTGATTCCTTCCTCAGAGACATTACAGAAGGTAATAATTTGTTTGATAAAAGGCTAATTTGAATCATGGAGTAGGAAATAAAAAAAAATCTTTCATGTCGACATCACAGCTTCAGAGATGATTAATGGTGGAAATGCAAGGCCGAGCCTCTGTATGTGATAAAAAAAACTGGAGCGCCCTGAGCAATGTCACCTTGGTGACACATGGCGAGTACAGAGATTGGTAGGGGACGAGTGGGAGTGTGTCTTAATTGCACCCTGTCCTTCTTTGTTCTCCTTTGCACTGTGTCTTTCTTCAAGATACCACCCAGGGTTCTACTGATCCTGATTGAGGCTAAAAACAGGCAGGAGACTTCTCAGTGCTTAAAATGCAGCTTGTGTGCGAGCTGTACAGTACTTGTACTAAGAGATACCACCTTGCTGAACCCTGGCTATGTCCAGTAAGTATCAGCTATGTTACCCGAGATAGAGACAAGCTGCAGATTGAGGAAAGGCATATCCACTTGTAACGGAGAAACGAGGGGCAGGAGGACATGACTACAGCACAGACACCAGCAATTTGCCTTATCTGCTTTGACAGGCTCTGGAGTGGAGGCAGAGCGAGGGAGAGGGCTTTTGCTTGGGTCTTATACCGCAAACGATGAGAGAAAAAGTCCTCAGATGTTTCAAGCGGTGCCAAAATGAAGCAGGAATCCCAACAAAGAGCGATAGCAAATGTTTGGAGATAAACTGCTGTGCAGCTGCAGAGGACCACCGCTTGCTAACATGTCGGGCTAAGACATTAGTCAAGGTTTACAGCATTAAAGAATCAATACTTGAGCAGCAATGAAGGCAAACAGTGATATTTGAATTCATCTTCTTGCCAACCGAGGATATCGAACTGCATTCCTCGCCCAAAAACCCACATGCGTCATAAATCTCGAATGTCAAAAAGTGGCTGAATGCAAGTCTGAATAATTCAGCTTGGATGGAAAAAATGCAAAGGAATAAAAGTAGGTGTCTACTCACAACTTCTGAAATAAAAATTATTGTGTGACAGGGAAAATAACTACCATCACAGATCGGATTCTGATTCTTTATGATTCCTATCAAAAATTGCAGATAGGGTTGTGAACTCTGTGTAAACTGGCTCGCCAAAGTCTCTGATATATGGACTTATATGATATAAGTCTCTGTTTATGCCTTAAGCGAACAGGGCTGCAGCATGAAAGCATTTTGGCAGAGATTAAGCTTCTGTCTGTAAAATAAAATGGAAAAATCACCAGTTTGCTCAACTGTTTTTGTTCCTTTTAAATTTAGCCAGGCTGTGCCTTTTTTTTGGAACAGGACAAGTGTGAGGAGAGAGAAAAAAACACACAAGCCTTGGGGAGGCTGCAGCATTTACTGCATGAGAAAAACTCTACACCATCTGGTTCTCGTTTTATTTCTGTCATCGCTGTTTTCGTGTCGACAACAATCCTGTGCATGATCATTTTTAATGCGCAACCCCATTTGGGGTTTCTTATAAATTCAGGAACAGTACATCTCAATCTCATAAAGGATGCACCATCCATTAGCATATCACACATGCCGCACCTATCTGTATATCACAAATGCATCTCACAACAACCCCAACTGTGATGCTGCCACGGTGAAGGTTTTGGAGATGGGTGTGCTTTACTTTGAGACAGGTGGGATGAAACGCGAAGACACCAGCAGCAACACAGCTACAGGCGTATTTCAGTGTTCTTTTACTCACTTCACAAACTTCAGGTTCTGAATGGCTTGACAGATTGGGTTTGGAGTTCCTAAGTCTGTTCTTTTTTAATGCTCAACAAAGACACAGGACAAAGTAGTATCAAGGTTTGAACAAAGTGAAAAATATTCTCTGACATATTTTTCACACCCATATCTGATAGGAAAAAAAGTCAGTTTGTGTATTCTCTGAAATGTCACGCATGCAGAATACATGAATGATATTGCTGTGAGAATTGTGTGATGAATAGCAGTGCCTCTGCCCATTGTGGGTGTGCATGCAATATGCTATAAAAGACTATTCAAGAAGCAGATAGAACCGAGTTCAAGCTGCACAAACATTCCTCAGCACACACAGCTTCTCTGGTAGCCGGAATATCTCCTAACAAAATGATCTCAGTGGTTTTCTAAAACTTTTATGGATCGGTCCAAAAAGAAAGAAGCTGATTTCTAGTTTTATGTCAAGCGGCTTGCAGGGGCTTTATTAAGGAGGCTCTACAACTCATTTGAACCTCTTTATGAATGTAACTTTACATGAGGGCTTTGGGGATACCACACAGAAACCCTCAGAACTGTTACTGTCAAGCTTATGCTGCCTCGGTTGTCTTTTACAAATTTAGTAAATGCAGTTGGCGATGGTAATTCACTATCAACACCATGGACATACATGCAATGGGTTGTTGATTCTAACACTCAACCAACTCTCATTAGCAACCATCTCTTCACAGCGACGAAGACATACTATTTGAAAATGACAGGTTGTGCTACGCAGGCATCAAGCTTTTTGCAGATCCCGCAGCTTCAGGCATTGTGCTTGATTTTAAAGTGATTCATTAATAGCAATCTACTGACATTGGCATTCAACATGTGCCAGCCTCATGATGGTGCACATAAAAGTGTTGATTGCTCTTGAAGAACAAACCACTGCTGAATAAAACCTGAAAACAGCTAAATTTATGTTTT
This sequence comes from Leuresthes tenuis, assembly GCF_036924035.1. Taxonomy (NCBI): domain Eukaryota; kingdom Metazoa; phylum Chordata; class Actinopteri; order Atheriniformes; family Atherinopsidae; genus Leuresthes; species Leuresthes tenuis. Next base: position 7,499,693 of record NW_027325365.1, on the reverse strand, counting down.
TCTTCATTGGACGAATTGACATAATCACCAATCAATTCTATAAAATGAGAGTGAATCAGAAAATTACTTTGAGTTTATGATATGTAAAAAGCTAATGTAGCTGTACAATGTAACTCTGCAGGGTCTACGTTATAAATGATGTTTTATAAAGATTATCAACCCAGATACTTCCATCCTCCCACCTAATGAGAACATGAGACAACAGATCCAATATTTTACTTAATAGAGAAGACACCTTTTCTTGTTTTCTGTGAGTTGCTCTTTTGTTTTGTTCTTATTGTTGCTTTGTTTGATATTTTGGGGTTTTCTGTTTTGGCCTTTTGTTGTGTAAAATATTCTCTGAAATTTCATCGTGTTCTGTGAGTTCTGTTCTGGTGTTTTGTTTCATGTCATTGCGTTTTTGTTGTTTATCTAATGCTGTTGTCTTTTGGGGCCGGTGCCACCCTGGAGTTCATTAATGCATAGAAACATGATGTGCTGCCCTTAAACTGACCTTCACTTTGTAAACTCACATCCCTGAACCCGATACATGCCCATCTCGAAACATAAAACTGGGAAGAAAATAAACAGATCAATAAAAGCAAACATTAACCATACCAGGGTGTCCCATAGACTCTGACTTCTGTCAGAATCCAACAACAAGCAGGCGAACTCTACAAGTTTCTGAGGTGTATTTGTTGTTCAGGCTCTCTATCAAACTGTGGTGGCTGTCAGCGAAGCAGAAGGGATTCTAAATGTATTTTTCTGAGCTTTTTCTTCTGAGTGATTCTTTCTTGTTTTGTAATGATTTCATGAAATTATTATTTTTTTAAAATGAATAAAATAAAGTAAAACAGAAAATGTATTTAAATGCAAAACAAACATGAATGATTTACAGCTTGTCTAAAAAAAAACTAAAAAAAAATCTATCATCATCACTAACTCCAATCTGACTTGGGACCAACCTCAACTATTTTCAGAAAGGTGCACAAAGTGTGTTGCACAACTGGAACGACGATTGTGTGCTGTAGAGGGTTTAATGTCACAATGGCGGTCTGGCAAACTGACAATGCACACCAGCCTGAAGCCCTGAGGCATACTTCTTAGAACTGCAGCCATATTGCTGCTTCTACAGCAGCAACACACTTAAACAGTGTGCTGACTGGATTCCTCAGGTTATCAAGTGTGACCTCATGGTGCTGTAACCCAGCAGTGACTCTGCTGTATTTATATTTGATGGTTTCATTATGTGTGTCTCACTTTCTTCTGTCTCTGCACCAGATCGACAAAGACAAATTCATGTCCATTTATTGAACTTGCTGAATACAGCAAATCTGATCGATGACTGAGGGAGAAATTAATTACATTTATTGAACTGATGCAAGAATTTAACATGATGCCTGTTCATCAGTAACGTGAGCCTTCACTGGCAGCAAAAGGCAGTCTTCTTCCTAAAATAGCTGAGTGGTGTAGAATCACAGCGAGCCTCGCACCCTGGCGACTTACTCACTGATTTATTCAGTCATTACTGTGAATGATCGGCCCTTCAAAACTCTCCTCTATTATCTGCAGATGGGATGACGAACCATATTTCATTCTGATTCAAGCTTTTATAGCGGTAATTCAGGGTAAAGACCACCTGCTTGTAACCCAAAGAGGCCAACTAACTATGTACCACAGCGGCACACGTACACACACGAGCGGTAAAGCTGAACCTCTCTCACCGTTTTGGATGTCCAGTATGTGGTGTTTGTCTAACATCCACCCTCCCATGTTGGAGGCATCCAGTTCGTAGCCTTGTAACACTGCCGTCCTCTTCTCCCAGAGCACGATATCAAGGCAAGACTCGTATTCATATCCCACTGACACTGGAAATAATGACAGTAGATACCTATGGTGAGCAAGGCTGCAACCTTTTAACTTGACACTTATAGCAGCAGTGAGGCTTGTAGCTTGGAAGACATTCAGCACACATTGCGGATGTTGTCTGTGTGTGTTGATACCAGGAGCTCTATGTAATTCTCCCCAGCTGGGGTGATTTCAGAAGACCTGTGGGGTTTTTGTGTCTCACCTGCACTGTTTGGATTTTTATGTTCTGCGCTCTCATTTGTCTGTTTTATGTCGTGTAAATGCAAATACACTTCAACGGAAAAACGCATGTAAAGTAGAGTGAATAATTTAAACAATAAAGTCTTAGATGGAGCCCATTAAAGTAAATATCATAAACGCTGCGATAAGCTTACAGCCATAAGCCATAAATGAATCTTGTTGATTGAGCTCCAGTGCTCATCCCTCTTAAGAAAATCCCTCAGTTCATTTGAGACTTTGACAAATTTACCAGCAAACTATTATGACGCAAATGTGTTTCAGCATGTAATTCTATACAACAAGCCAATATGAGCATGCAGTATAAAGCCTAAAAGGATGCATTAATTATCATTAAAAAAATCTGTTATGTATAATGGTTCATTTTATGTAAAAAATAAGTACATTTTGCAACTATTGACTCCTTGCAGATTTTTTTTCAGGCCATTTCCTTATAGGCAATACTTGCACATCTGCTGAAATATCACACATGCAAAACAAAGAAGTCAGCAAAAAAAAGCAACGGCCTTCAAAAAAGCCCTACTGGGGGATTTACAGATTTCACACCACCTGCTATACATCTTTATTGCTCTTGGTAACAAAAGCAGTCCCCAGCTAAATAATCTCCAATTTTAAAATAAGCAAAATCAGTCTCTAAGAGTTCAGCTGGGGTTCAGTGCCTGAAAGCATCTGACAGTGATCCTGTGCTTGCACAACATCATCAGTGGGCAGCTTCGCCACGGGAACTCACCCACAGCCTCTGCCAGGCCAAACACCTTCTGATTGTAGGCGTCTGTTTTATCCCAGATGAAGGTGTAGGAGAGGTCGGGGAAGGCGGGGAAAGACTTCTGGAACTGGCGGCCCATAACGGCAACCATCAGGTGCACTTTCATCAGGCCAAAAGGGAGACGATCTTGGGTCAGGACCACCTTGAGAATGGGCTTGTAGCCAGCTGCCCTGGAGCTCAGGTAGACCAGGTTGAGGTCGCTGCCTGGTATGGCCACTTGCTCATGAAGTACCTATGAATTTAATTAGCAGTCAGACTAGAGCCAAAACCACAGTGTGAAGTTTACACATGAAAAACCCAGTTGAAAAGAGCAACGGGAGTGTGTCTATACTTTGAGAATGACTAATTAGAGCATATAAAGTTCCTGTGCAGCACCACAGAGCTGCTTATGCAAACTGATCTTGCCCCACAGGCAGCAAATAGAGTCTTCATTATTAGTGAGAAAAACACTTAAATACCACAACACTAATAACTGACAGTTCTTTCTGTCTTTTTTAAGGATCCGCAGTTTCCACCTGAAAATCTTATTATGCTTAAACACACCCAAGCATAAATGAAACTCATGATAATTTTTGTTCTGTCTGGTTAAACAGCAAAGGCTGCAAAGACATTTTGCAGCGAGGGATTTTCATTTCTGATTTGACTTAAATGGCTGCAAACCGAGGTGTGTAACCTCCATGCAATGTGCCTTGAAAATGTATTTATCTGCGGTGACAGAATTTATGGCTTAGTATTTCGGGGGATGCCTCAATTCAGTAAAAGCCTAAAGGCAGGGCTGAAAGGCTAATCAGACTCTGTATAAAATAAGAAAGAAAAAACACAGTGAAATGAGAATAATATAATAATGCTGCCTGTTCAGTTGGGTTCAAACAGGGGTCAAATTATTGCACACAATCAGATATGTGCTGAATTTTGGAATTGGCAATAAAAACCCTGTAACGTGACACCTCCGAGTCACCACTTGGACAACAGTCTGACCTGGGTCTCGGGGATGATTGGACTGTCCTCTGGGGAGGTCTTGTACAAAGTGGAGAGGGGCGTGGCCAGGATGAGAGGGTTGGGCCTGACCAGGCCAGTCAGGTAACAGCTTGGGATGTCATTCTCTTCTCGCTTCATCACCACTGTGTCCATCACATGGAAAACGTTCCAGGGCAGCCACACTGTGCGGTACAATGTGGGAAACGGGGAGCGCTCGTAACTCAGCGTCAAAGAGGCACCGCCGTTGGCCAAGAGGTCAAACCTTGACACAACACAAGTATTGTAAGACACCATTAATTTCATAAACTTTACTAGCAACAAATTATAAGGTTAAGAAGTATCTGGAAAACCCTCCATTACAAGTTGAAACTTATCTTCACAGTCTTGGCCATGATTTCTACTGGTTTACATACTCACCAAATTAATAGTAGCATTTGGGAAACTGAGAGTTGGGAAAAATAGTCTAACAAGTTGTTAAAGAGTCCGTTGTTTCACTGCATCATTAAAATAACTTTATGTGTAGAGTAAGCCGTGGGGTAATATGCTTAAAATATTAAAGGGAAACCAGGAGGTTGAACAGCCCTCTTTTTATTTGCCCCATTCCTAGAAGTCATAATCATCACCCGTGGGTTTTTAGTAGATTTGATGGAGAATTTAGTTCCTTTAATTCAGTTCAAGTGCCAATTAGTAATATAAAAATGATAGCTTTTTTTACAGGGACACCAGATTAATGTAAAAAATTATGAGATAATTAATGGAACAGTAACAAAATTAAAAGATCACAACACACACAAATGTGTTTTCAGGAGTCATGAGTCAATACGTGATGTTTGGGAAGATACTGCACCATCTGAATGTTTACTGAAATTAAACCATGTAAAAAGCTCATAGGGAAACCCACTCATTTTGTGGAGGTGTTAATAACTCACAGAGAGCTGAAATGTGACTCCAATTACACACTGTTTTTGTTGAGACATCGAAAGTCAAACAGATTGGAAACCAGAGGTCTGATCTTTAACAGTGTTTTAAAAGCTGATTCCAGTATCCACTGTGTAAAATCTAAATATGCCAGATAAATGTACCACCTCATCTTAAATGTGGTGGCATAGAAGTATAAAGTAGCAAAAAATAATTCTACTCAATGAAAATGGCAGTCAAGGGAAGAGTTTGTGAAGTAAGTGAATGTACTTGGTTACTTTCCTCTACTGATTCTATTAGGCATAAGATTGATGGTCAAATCTCAGACTGATGTATTCTTAGAAGTGTATTCATTTCAGGACCACTAAAGCAGGGAAAACTTTTCTATATCCAGTGAGTTTTATCTATTCAGCTTCCATATATTATCATCATTCGCTGAATCTAATTTTTGACTTTGGTCAGCCAGGCATGATGCTGGAAGACACTTTATGGCTGGATTTGGTTTGCAGTGGTGAGTCCTGGGAGTTTCCTCTGGTGGACTAGTTTTAATTAGTACGACATTACTAAGGAAAAAAAAGTTACTGGTTTGGAAATGAAGGGCGAGTCTTTGAAGTGCTGCTCTATATATTCTGTGAGCTCCACCACCCAGGGGGTAAAGCATCTGTGTGGTGACATTGCATGCATTCTCATGCAGAAAGACGCACACACAGATCGGAATGCGTATGCACGCCTCTCGTGCACGCAAACACACCCAGAATGACACGCACGCACGCACGCACGCACGCACGCACGCACGCACGCACGCACGCACGCACGCACGCACGCACGCCAACGGACAAGCTGTGCAGCTGACCTAAAACAGCTTCCTACTCAAGCTCTCTCCACTTTTGGGCAGTGGGGAGCTCACAGCTGCAAGAGGCCAGGCTTTGATGCTGCCCCCCCTCCCTTCTTAACACACTGAGCGGATCTGTTGGCTAACCAAGTGTGATTATCCCCTACCATTTATCACGCTTCTTGTCAGAAGAGTTACAGGGCGGAATATCTGAAGAAATCAGCTAATCCTGAGCTATATGGGGACCAAAGGATTTTGATTCATAACAACAGCTGTACAATTTGCTGCCACTCAAAAAGCCTTTTTTTCCCCAAAACTGGCAACAGACGAACATGGCCTTTATCTGTTGAATTTGAATGTCGGCCTAACTGTCCACAATATGAAGCTCCAACTTGAGGTGAAAAGCCCTTTAAGATATGTGACATACGATTGTCTTGTATGTGTTTGCACTCCAATTATTAAGGACCTATCTGTGGTAATAGCAGTAGAAGGTCAGACAGTAATCCCATGTTTTACTTCTCCGCAGGCAGATTGATTCTACCCTTGCTGATTCAATGCATTTTAAACAGCTTGGTTCAAAATGGCCACCACCACTGTGGCATTTGCATGAGGAATTGTTCTAGGGCACAATGTGTTGCTGTTTCGATTTCTTTTGAGCAGTTTTTGGACAAAAGCCATGACAATTCCCCCACTGTTGGACAGCTTTTTCTCAGCTTTTCCACTCTTGTCAGGGCAGCAGAGTAGACCATAAATACATAGTTTTTAAGGGCATGGGTTGAATCTCAGGACAAAGCTGCCAGTGACAGACTGTGTTTATATATGCAAACTGTTCACTGTTTACTACTCCATGCTGCACCTTTTGATATACGTGTGTGCACAGGGAACTCCTTACATGCCATCTTGCCGTGTGATGGTGTAGCCATACTGTGGGTAGTGCAGGAAAGACACGTTGACTCCAATCAGCGGCGTGCCGTCTCCCGTTAGTGCCTGACCCCGGATGACTGATGCCAGGCTGTGTATGCAAACAAACAGAGAAAGAGCTAAGTAAACACACGGTGCCAGTCGGCGTCAACAAGCGGCTACTGCATCAGCACTGCTAACAACTGTCATGCCTTGAACAGCGGCAGGAGCAGAGAGGTATGATTTACTAACCATTAGGAACACAGACATGTCAGGGGTTGTTACTCATGAAAATGTCGTCTCACAAAACTGCTTTCTATGGGCGTTTACTGCTTTTTAAAAACCAACAATTCAAACAGATGAAGGGTTCTAATAATATTTTTGCAGCATCTTGCACCTGTATTGCAGCATTTAAAGTCCAAGAAGACAAAGAAATGTATGCTCACTTTCCCTTAGAGAAACCCTTTTTTGGCATTGTGTGGTAATAACGTGACAAAATGCAACATACAATATGTAAAGCTCCTAAAGCGATTCAATTTTCAAGGCCATAACAGAAAATAAAGGTATAAAGAGAACATACATTATTATGTACGTATACATATTCATAATTCAGTTTTGCTGATCTACTAGAACAGTATTAAGCAGCACTGAAAAAAAAATCAAATGTATTTCTTTCCAAAATTATGAATTTCTAGCCCCCGTCTCTTTAAGATCCCCTCCAAAAAAGTCCTGTCTGCTCTGATTGGCTTGCTGACTCAACAAAAAGAATTGCTAATAAAACAGATGCTCATTATTTGATTACAATGTGCCAAAAAAAAAAAACACTAGACAGGTCTTATGCAAGCGTGCATGGTTGTTTGTCTCATTTGTCTCTGTGTGGCCCTGTGATGGACTGGCGACCTGTCCAGGGTGTACCCCGCCTTTCGCCCGATGACTGCTGGTATAGGCTCCAGCCCCCCCGCCACCCGACCGACGGATTGACGGTATAGAAAATGGAAGGAAGGTCTTATGCAAATATAATTCAGGCTGATGTCATTAAGTAAAAGAAACAAAGTGTGGACGACAAAGGATGGGTTTCAGGCAGCTGAGTCTTATGTGGAAGAGAAAAACTGTCTTTGATATGCACTTTTGGCTTTATAACTCTGTAAAAATGTTTACACAACACCCTAAGGTAAGGCAAAAAAAAACAAACAACAAAAAACATATTGGCTCTTTTAAGGATAAACACTTTTATCTACCAAACAAGATTCAGAGTTGCATTTTTGGTCTGCTAAGTAAAGTCAGTTTATTTAATGAAGTGTACAATACACCCAGCAGTGAGGCTGTTAAGTGAGATAAATGAGTTAAATATTCAGAGTATTGTTATCACTCTGACCCTGCTGAATTAAAAATTATCCCTGAATTAGATCTCAAGTGGATGTGATCCACTCAAAATTATTCTGGCAAATTTTTTTTTGCTTCTAAAAAGACATTTTGTGCTTACAAGCTTGATAAATGTCTATGGTATTACTTTTGATGAAAGATAATATATCAACAAGAATAGTACTAGAACAAGCTCTTCAATTCTTTTACAGATATCCTCTTGATGCTAGAAGCTGAAAAACTCAGTGGCTGATATGTCAAGAGGCACTTTATAGCAATTCTGAACAACAAAATGCAATGCTGGAGGCAAACTGTCACAAAGAAAAAAATTATAAGGCTTTGAAAAAGGAAAAAGCAGGGCTTAAGTACAGAAAAGGACCGCCAAAGAGGTCTACCAAAGTGGAGTCATGAGAAGGGTAGGTGTGAAGAAAAAAACATAGTTTACACTCATACAACGCAAAATGTTCAGCTGTGAGAAGTCAAAATGAAAAGGTTTCTGTTGGGGGAAAAAAAATAGAGATAAAGTAGAGATTTTCTGAACAAATATCCTCTTTTTCTAAAAGTATTTTTACAAACATTCACGCCTGGTGGCTGCCTTGTATGGCACACCTCCTACTGCTGGCCAAAAAGTAATGCCACTTGAGTAGACAGGGGGGTTAAATGCTTCACTTCAGGACACCTCTGTGGTAGTTAGCGTAGCATATGGGAGTGCATTACTCATACACTATTCCCACTCACATTTGCCCTGCTGGTAAATGGATTTACTTCTGGTCAAAAGGTTCTTCACCTTCAGCATCTCCTAGCCTGCTTTTCACCTAAAAAAACAGTATTTTCTTTGGCGTTTTTGCTTTATAAATCACAGAAACAGAAGATTCATACATGATTTAGGACCCTGCTATCCTCAACCATTATTCAACATGACTGCAGGGCCTTCAGGTAGAACTTGTCTAACACTGATTCTCATTCCTAAATTCATAGGTGTGAAGTAATTTGTTAAGTCAGTCCTTTGTATGAAGGTAAGAGCGGAAGACAGTACTATATTTCTCCATCAACATTTTCTCATTTCCCACTTCTGAACCACAGAGCCAAATTTTAAAAGTATTCCCTTTGCATTTGTCACTCGTGGGCAAAAAATGTTCCATTTGCCACTTTATCTCCGGGTCATTACATATATGAGACAGGGATGATCAACAGCTCGGGCCTCTCCCTTATTTCCCTGCCGCTCTGTGCCTGGCACAACCATCTTCCATCGTTTATTTACTGGCTCAAAGAACAAGGCCACTTAAGAGCTCCAGCGAAGGCTCACTCTTTCTTCCCTGTGTCTCTATTAATCTTTTGAGAGGCAGACAGATGATACAAGAACTGAACCCCCAACAAACCCAGTGTAACAACACCTGCTGAAACTCCAGAAATGAATCATATAATACACACATTCTTATCCGTCATTGTCCCACACTGGCTGCAGAAAACCGCCATCTGAAAACCCAGTGGGGGACTTGTGTGGGGACATGTGATACAGCTGGGGAACTATTGTGGGGGAGAAGGTTTGGAGGGGGGGGTGCCACTACATAGAAAACACATGTTTTATTCTCTGTGCTATGCAAGGGACAAGTTTACTGCCGAGTTCTGAAACCAGACCGCAAAGCAATCTGCTCCCTTTCTCTTGGCTTACACAATAGCTTCTTGAAATAAAAGAGGGAGGGGAATGACCTCTAAGTATTTCCAATTTCCGTACCGTTCCACATCAGACACTCTGCGACTAGGTATAACCGTCACCACTGCTGTTGGAATGCTTCCTTTTGTGCCATTGTTGCAGTGTTTCAGAGAATTTTTATTAAGCATATTCTGCAAAGGCTGCTGATAAATTATTCACCTTATAACTTAAAATTATTGTTAAAAAAGAATAATCCCACAAACAAGCTCTAGTACTACCGAATTCTCCTTCATTGTGTGAGTATTTTAAAGTATTCATCCATGCAGTACAGACTTTATGCTTGTGTGATAAAGCAAAAAAAAGGAAATTAATCTGTCAATTTAGTGACATGTATGTTTGCAGAGCAACTAAAATGAGTTTTTTAACTATAAAACTAACTTTTACGAGAAAATAATATGGCAAATAATTTTTTTTTAGCAAAAGAGCTAATGCCACAGCCAGACATGAAATCGACAGTAAGCTGAAGACAATGAGGACGAGGATTACCGAGAACCCAGCTGGGGGGGATTGCCTCATTCTATATTTTCAGTAAAGCATGCTATTTACATAAGGATTACTTTAAACTATTGGAGAAAATATTCCCAGAGCCTTCAGCACACACTTAGCAATCATTTTTCTCTCCACCAGACTTTCAAAAAACATGCGATTCTGAACAAAAGCACTGAGGTCTTGGTGACCGTCTAACAGTCTCCTTGGTTTGCCTATTGATGTAGCACAAGTCTTTTAGCCCTTCGCATTGAACTTTTCAATCAATGTTTTTGCCTTGAACAAAAATCCTGGAACTTAAATTTATGCAACCCGCACATAACAAGGTGTCACAGTAAATAAAATGACAGATATAAAGCTAATATTAGGCAACGGGTCCATAAGTGACAAATGTCTGGGGAATACATTAAAACTCTGCTTGTAGCTAGTGTGATTGATATACCTCGAGGCATATACAAAGGGAAATTACCCCATAAACTAATTTGGTGATTAGCACTAAAAAGGGCAAGTAAAGCTGATGGGAATGTTGTTCATTTTTAAGATGTTTTTGCTTTCAAGAGCAAATCGATTATCATTCATCACAGTGGAGGGAAATTATGTCTGCACCAAAAGTGTTTTCAAGAGTGACCAGATAAACAAAACTCCCATACGGCCATGTCAGATAGAGGCTAATAATATTATTGTATAATAATAACACATAAAACGACACCTTATGAGTTGTGAACCAAAGAAAAAAAGCTTGATATCAAAGTGTAAAATGCGTCAAGTTATGTTACATAAAGCAATGAAATATTAACTTGTAATACATTTTCCATGCTGCAATAACGTCGAAAATAAAGCTACCCTTGTTTGATGTTATTTTGTTGGACAAGATGTTTCAAGGATTTAAGACTTCCTAACTCGTATCAGATATATTTTTGTGTAAGTGTTCCTGCCTCAGATGTACAAAGTTCAGCCTGACGGTCGGCCCACTGATAAAAAATATGTATATATTTTTCTAATGAAATATACATGGTTACATGTACTGCACTCTTCCTTTTCCAATTTAAAATGACATCATTGTTATCATGGTGTAAGCATAGTAATGCTCATGTTTTTACAGTCATAAGGACCTTTTTTTTAAACAAGGTACATGCTCATTCTTGAGTTACTTGTCACTTGGACAACAAAATAAATAAAAAACTGCTTGTGTCAGCCAAACTCGTGTAAACAAACTTGTCACTTTGACTTTAAAGACAAACAAATGTGAGACTCTTGGATGTTTTTGGAGTGGCTACATAAACACAGGTGCATCCCTCAACTGGTAATGAGACAGCAAACAGCTTTCGCGATCCAAATAATTAAGGAGTTGTCAGTAGTGCATTAAGCTGCTTACCTGCCATTGAAAGGGTTATCCCCGGGTATCACATGACTGCCACTGGGACCGATCAGAAAACTAACACGGTCATAAAAGCTCTTAGATGAGGGCTGGGCAGCTGCATTCTGGCCTTGGCCAGCGACTGCTATGGGGTCAGTGGAGCCACGACAGTAGGTCTGACCCTGGCAGGAGATTTGAGAGCAGCAGTCTGGATCCATGCAGTCGATGAGCCCATCTGGTAAACAGAGAGGGAGACAGGCAAGACAGGGGAGAAAAGCTTTGTTGACCTGGATACTTTAGGGTTTGACAATGGAAACATGAACACCTCCATTACTACGCTGAGCTTTGGTAAACTTTGATGACTTCTAACTTGAGCTCATTAAAGCAAGAGACAGACACAAAGTAAATATTGCAAAGTACCTCAAACATTCCGGGCCAAGTCACCAAATCATAAAAGTATATATGTAAAAAAAAACAATGCAAACACTTGATCCCACGCTGCGTTCCTTTACAAGTTCCATTGAACATGCAACTCTGCCACAAGTCCTCCCAGTAATGACTATGCTAAGTACCATAGCACACCTCCTGTCACCTATTTTCTAATCAAAATGGTAAATCCATCTAAAGAGAAGAATTTCAATGTGACATCAAAATGCTGACCACAGAGGTGGAGGCCAGAAAAGAAAGGTACTATTTGGTTGTTTATCCCTTGGATCAGTAGCAAACGGAAAATACTGAAGTGTCATCATCACAGTTAATGCAGCCGGCTCAAAGAGGTGCACTGATGCCTGCATTTAATTTTAAAGAAAGGGAAAATAAAAAAAAAGTCGCCTGGCATTTACAAGGATGTAAAGAAAAAGGTGATTGTGCAGAGTGCAGCTGACTCAGGTTCGTGTGCAGAGCTGATGGCACAAGAGAGGGTGGCTGCTATTTTACAAGTTAAAAAATTCTAATTTCAGCACAGTATGCAGGCTGGATACAGTAACACAATGTAATGATAATTCTTGTCATAGGTTACAAAGTGGAAAGTAGGGAGTAAGGTACCAGGGAGATGTCACCATGCCATCCAAGTCAAGATGACTCAGTTGAGGAAAGGGGGGCAATAGAGTGTGTACAGCATCTCCTGCCGTGTCCCGAGCCCTGACTGTGGAGAACTAGTAATCTGATTGGGGTCTCAAAATGCTGGAGTCCAAGAACCAAATTATTAACACTAGCCTATGAAAGACATTTGCAGCGAGTTCTAGAGGAATGATGTACTTAGAAACATAAGTTGCTCATAAAAGTAACTGGTTAAAAATGCATGCCATCCTTTTTTTTTTTTTATTTCCTTATATTTCTTTGTACCACATCCAAATGATGTTGTATGGCAGCTGCATTTATCTGAAAGTTGCTTTCAGTGGACAGATGGATTGGTGTGCCTCCTGCACCTCAACAAGTGTGCAGCCCCACACATAATATGACATATATGAGCAGGTTTTCAGCAGGTTTTCAATGTGCTCAGTATGAAATAATTGCCTCCTGCAGGGGTATCTGTAATCTGGAGATGATGACGAAAGGTAGATTTTGACTTTCTGATATTAAACTAAATCCTTATTGATTATCAAACTAAATCTGTGAACGTGATTATGACTTTTCATAGACATAACACAGAATATGGAGTGGAAATGTTGTTTTGACTACTTCTGTGAAGAGATAGTGCTTTATAATTTTGTAATAGCTGGTAGGACCTCAGCAAGAGCTTGCACAACGGGCCGCACCTTTTCACTCAAGATTAATTTTAATATGCACTGAACTGTGAGAGGAAACTGGCATACGTGACCTTTTTGTACGTGCACAATGTTTATACATGAGGCCCCTGGGCATGTTGATCAGGCCAGTGAGCAGGTCATTAGAAATCCAGCTTTGGAAATATTACTATATCATCTCAACTTCTCTTTCTAACTGATCAACTATATATTTTAAAGCATGTCGTTTCACAATCTGCTACATTTGCATATTCTTTCCACTGATGTTTTATGTATGATCAATTTGTTTTGTTTGTTTGCACTGTCACGGAGGAACCACATCAAAGGCAATTTCCTGTCTGGCGCAATTAAAGTTCCACACAAGTTCTTTTTTTAAAAGCTGTAAGACAATTTGGACAAAGCTTTTACTTCTTCCTACCTCCCTCGTTATCCTTGCCATCAGAGCAGAGCGTTTCGGTAGCGACATCACAACCGAGCCCTCTCCATCCCGACTGGCAGATGCAGTGCCAGACGTTCTGATCCAGGACGCACCTCCCATTGTTGTTGCACAGCCCAGGGCAGCCGTCTGTCAACACATCATGCACGGGTCAAAAACAGCCAAGCCAATAAGAGCTCAGGAGGAGAATGTAAAGAAAGAGGTAGAAGGCAAGAGCAAATGGGGGCATAGAGAGTGGAAAGGGGCTGAGGAGAAACAAACATACAGAACGATACACCTCTGACAGGACTTGGGATGGGGGGAGGTTGTGAGGGGTTACAGTCGTTTCACATGAGTTTTAGGAGCATGTGCAACTATTGTGAGAAGTGAAATGTGCGGGGAGAAACCAGGGTGAAGCCTGTTAAGCAGTTTACCTATTGTTAATAAACAAATGAGAGAGATATTGCAAATGACAGCTATGGTACATTCGTATCAAAGTTTTGCACTTTTTTGGGGTTTAATATCAAAGTTTCAATGGGGGTTTTAATGACTTTTATTATGATTTTACAAATCTACGGTGTGATTTTTATATCTACTGCTGTCCTTGTGAGAAATCCACAGCAAATTTTCTGATTTAAATAAGAATTTCAAGAATACTCTTTGTTCAAAGCTGCACAAATCACATTTACAAAGCTGAAAAACCCCTCACTCGGAAGTTCATTGGTTTGTGCCTGAAAATAATCAAAGCAGGAATGGCCCACTGCAGATGTTAGAAACACTCATGTGAAGTAACGGCAACATCAAAGGGAAAAGGAAGTATATATGTAAATAGGGGGAGAGGGAGTAGAAGAGGAAGGATCAAGAGGCTCCACATTTACAGAAAACAGTGCACTTGCTGCCAGATAGCATTCCTTCTAATGGAGGGTGAAGACAGGGAGCCGAAACATGACTAAACCACACCAGTTTGGGGCGTTTAATCTGGCAGACACAGGGAGTTACGACAGTGGGGGGTGGAGAAAAGAACCGTGGAGTCTGGTGTGAGACTGGTTAAGACGGACAGGAGATGAGGGGACATATCTGGGGGGGAGCAGGATCACAGCAGAAACATTATGATCGACTCGGACATAAAACAGGTGTATATACGCCGTGCTAGGAGAGACAGAGAGCAGGGAGGGATTGTTCGTGACAATCTCCCTTGTGAGGGTAGTGGTTCAATTTACCTTTATATCCTATCTTGACTGCTCCTATTACACAACCGAGGAAAAGGAAACATTTGGAAAAGAAAATTACTTATCTCTGTGGTGGCAGTGTGCTAAGACTGGCAAACACATTTACTTAGTGTAACTTGCAGAAAGTGGAAACGGTGTCTGGAACACAGCTGCCTGCATATGTGTTTTAAATATATCCAGAAAAGAAGATTTGCAGATTGTTTTCCCTGATAATATTGTCTTCACCACCTGTTAACTTCCTTTTAACCTCACATCTGTGTGTGTAAATCACAGTATTTATGATGATTGAGCTGAATAGTTAATACTAAGCATGAGTGATAGGATATAACTAATATCACTGAAAGAAAGGGAAGCTGCAAACCCACCCATTTAAAAAAAAAAAAAAACATAGTTCACTTTTTTTAAGCAAAATAAGGGTGTCCATCTAGCTTGAAGAAAACATTTTTTCATGCAAAGAGAAGTGTTTTTTTTTTACCTGAGACTCTGGAATCCAGGGCTACACATGTAAGCCAAGAGGGGGTTGGAAAGAGACAGAGAAGCAGGCAGACAGGCATACAGACAAAGAATAGAAAAGAGAATGAATATAAGTAGGAGTTAGGCAAAGGAATACAAATAGAAAGAAGCAAGAAAATCTATTTGAGAGAAGAAGACAAAAGAGGGAATCTGCATACTTGTAGGAGCTGCTTCATAGTTTATCTGCAGTAAAGGCATAAATCCAGTATTTGACAAACTTAGTGTAGCTGATAATTAAAGTATTGAGTGACAAATCAAAATTATAGATGTCTCCACAGTAAAAATCACATTTTATTTCTGTAACAGCACTTTGGATAGTGATTATGTTTCTGTCTATAGAAGAAACATAAATCAATTCGGTAACTTGTGCTCTGTAAAATATTCATTGTTAACACTCCCCATCTGCTTTGCTTTGCCAAAACAAGAGAGGCTTACACGCACAAATAAAGAACACACTGTTTTCTTGATATCTTAGTGTTGTAGCACTCTTTGTTTTCAGACCATACGAGTCGGTTTCATCTGGGTTTGCATCAAACATTTCACTGTCTGCTTGTCAGCATGTATACAGGCTCAGGCTCATTCTAATATGAATGCATCATGAAGCAGAATATTGTGTTTCTGATTTTGCTTTTTTACTTTTGTCATTTCTACTTCAGTGATCATAACAGCAGCATGCCAATGACCCAGCAGTGCACTAAGACAAATCCAAAACACCTTAGCAGTAAACTGCAGTGCTGAGAAAGCACTGACAATAGTGTAAGCCTTGCATACAAAACAGGATCTAGATGCTTTTGACAAAAGAATGACCACGGAAGTGTTCCATTCAAGCTTTGACCATGTAATGTGATTAAAAGGCGTTTTGTGCGAATGGCAGTTATTCAAGATTTGAAAGACAAAATAAGCTCCCGGTTCCTTAAGAAAAGGTAGTGCACAGCCTATTCATAGCCACTGCATCTAAAGCATGGAGTTGCTTTCCTGATGAGAACTGTGAACAGAAGGAAAGAAAGAGAAAAATGGATGACGTGCAGGCGGCCAGGAGGAGGGAAAGATTAATAAGATCAGGAATTTGACCCCTCCAACTCCCTCACTGCAATCTCCTCTCCCCTCAGAGATGGATTTGGGCTACAGACAGGGGATTGCGTATGAGAGAACTTGTAAATACATAATTAGGGTTCAAGAGTTTTGAAGTGCCAGATTTTTTTTCCGCAGGGAATGTGTCGTCATTGAGAGGTTGGAACGACACTTGGGAGAATGGTGTTTGACGCAGCGTGTCAAGGTTTAACTACAGGACCTTTGACAGAGGTTAAGGTGTCGAGAAAGTTTGAGTTAAAGGTCAATAGGAAGTGGCATCTCAGAACTCATTATGCTCATTAATACCAGGTGAATCACTGCCATTTCAGGAAAAAAATTATATTCAAAAGAGGCCTACCCGTGGCTCTTTGGCTCCCTTAATACCTGCCCTTGACACACTAATACAGAAGCATCATTTCAGCAGTCTAAAAGGTGGAATTTCTAAATCGTTTATGTAAATTGTAAAATTAATGTGCATTTCTTTTCCCCAAAAAGTATGCACTGAAAAGATCAAAGAAAAGTGACGAATAGCAGAACAACATCAACGATTAGACACGGTTTCTTTTTTCTTTTCACTTTCATACTGATTGAAAGGCAAAATTGAAATTGAAAGGCAGATTTACTTGGACTTTGTATCTGCAAACTCTGTTTTTTTTGGAAAAAAAATAAAAATACACTGTTGGTATTTACACTCCATGGCCAAGAACGTCACCACCTGCAAACAAGTAGGAGCTTCCCATTGGAAAAGGGCTGCAGAGATTATTACGTTCAGCTGGCACTAAATAACTGTTTCTTCAGTAGTGAGTATTACTGAAACAACCATGTTGGAAGACACATCCTCTGGTCATGAAAAAGATATTTCAGAAGTTTAAAAATATTGCATAAAGCAAACAAAACAACTAAGAAAATATGTCAATAAATCACTAAAACCTGGAGGGATAGTGGCGAGTTTGAGGAAGAAATGTGGTTGGAAGAAAACCTTGAATGATCAACAGTAGAACTCACTAATAAGAAAAAAAGAGCATCTCGTTGTTCATAATTTGCTAGGGAGCATAAAGATTAGACTCTGGACCAATGGAAAAAAGGTTATATAGTCTGATGAGTCAGATTTATCCAACTGTACAAGCCTTTGAGGGCAGCGTTATGATCTGATGTTGCTTCAGTTGGTCAGGTCCAGGTTCAGCAGTTATGTGCCCAAAAAAGGAGGTAATCTGACTGCCTCAATATACAGGTGATCAAGCTCTTCATTTAAGGATTTCTTCCTGCCCTGACAGCATGGAAGTATTCCAAGATCCATCAGGCTGAAACTGTGAACGAGTGGTTCAGGGAGCACGAGACATCATTTTCTTACATGGCCTGGCCACAACTGAGTCCAGACTTTAACCCCACAGAGAATCTTTGGAATGATGCAGAGGGGACATCAATAGAACATCTTAAACAAATAAAAGATCTTGCTGAAAAAAATCAACTCTGCATAGAAATTAACTATGTCACATTGCAGAGCTTATGTGGGACACAATCAAAGTGAAATGAGGAAATTAGAAAATATTAGTGTGTGTGACTCCTGTTGGCCAGGACGTTTACTACTAAACTGCAGTGGTGCGTGAGCAACTGAAAGAGGAGGGCACCGTGATCTGTGGTCCTGTTGCTTACGTATTTATGAGAGTTTTCCTTTCAGTGTGCAAATTTCAGGGAGGGGATTATTTAAATGAATCAAGCCAAGTGATTTAATATGCATAATTCACCGCTGACTGTGCCATTGTTTACCACTGAAGTTTTGAGCTTGATAGTTGCTGTGCAGATGATGCAAAAGTGGAAGCTGGCTGTTAAGTGAGTCCAATTTTTCCTTATTATTGTTAATTGAAACTTTATTCAATGACTCTTCCCCACTTGTGTATGCCATATGATTCTGAAGAATGAAAAATAGATGAATAGAAAATAAATAAAAACAATAACACATTCCTTTTTAAATCAGAGTGGTTCATGCTTATAGCTACAGGAAACCAGCTACAGCTGTATCCTACAGGCTCCTGGTTATCAGCAAGTCTGTTTGTTTGAGACTGCTCTATTTTGCACTGCTCCTGGTAGACTGCTTTGTTCATTATCAGTTAGCTGCACCTGCAATGAAAAAACTTAAATTTAAGTAAAGTGAAATATCTGAAATCAAGGCATCATTTCCTTTTTTTTGTCTACTTCTGCTTTTCAGGACGTTTTTATGTGAGTGCATTTCACCTGCAGCAATCTCTTTGGTCCTTGCCAAAATGCTTGATGCACATGGTCCTTGATAAAGCACTTTGACGGGCTCCAAGCTTGAAATGAGAAATTCCAAAACGATGAAGCTTTTTTGATGAACCCTGACAGGTACAAAACTGAAAAACATTCCTAATATATTCCTCGTATCAGGGTAAAGATATTTGTATTTAGTCTGGGCACTTGAGCCTCTATGGCTAGAAAATCTTACCCGTTTGAAAAACCCTGGTAAATTCCTTTTCCTTGTTCTGTTGGCAGATATTCTGGAAGTGTTATATATGCAGAGCCCATCTGCAAATCGGTGCTGTTTCTGATTTACAGCGCATGCTAATTTGCCCCGTTTAGTAAATCCGTCTCATAAATTAATGTTTTTGTTTACTTTCTCCCTTGATAAAACTGAAACATAGTTTGGAGTGACATCCAGTACATTCACACTGCTACAATATACACTGCAGTTAGATGACAAACTTGGTCGCTCAATAAAATATTTCCAGAGGGGACAACAGTCAAAAAAGCACCCAAAGCTTCTGACACTACAAACAATGTAATGTACACATACTCAGTATAAGAAGAAGAAGAAAATGAATAGCATGTGGTGATTTATTGCATCTGGTTGACGTGAAGCTATTTTAGAAATAATTCACATCATTTGACAGTTTATAAAATGCAGCACATTGCATAACCTGATCCCAGTGTGTGACTGGGTTATATTATGTTAGAGAGCAAACACTTATTCTAGTGGAGCAGAAAGCAAAGCATTTTACAGTGAGATTTAATGGAGTAATCTGAGAAAGAATGTATAAGTAGAAATATCCAAATTTTACATAACTATATGAGTAAATGTTTTCAACCAGTGGGAAAGGCTGACCACATCTCGGAAGCAGTGGAAGTTCTGTGCTCTGAAACTTATTAGCAAGAAACAAGAAAAGTTCATCTCTGTGCACTGAAAATATCACAACTATCATGACTAGTTTGTCATAGTTTTTAAGGGAGTGTAGGCAGCACCAGAAGTATATCATGATGTGATGGCTGGAACCCTCTCTGACATTCACACTCCAACATTGCCCTTTTAAGCCTGCCAATAAATGAATGTTGCTCTGTAGTTTGTGCCCCTCTGTGAAGCCTATGTAGGTGTGCAGCACTGTATGTGTCACTGTGGCTCACCGATGGTGCAGTGTTCACCCGTCCAGCCCTGGTGGCAGTCACACTTGCCCTCTCGGCAGACTCCGTGGTCGATGCAGCGTGGGTGACAGTCCCTCTGCCCACATTCTGGTCCTGTCCAGCCTTCCTCGCAGTGACACACACCGCCGATGCAAGAGCCGTGGGGACCACAGTCCACCGCACACACCTCTGTCGCAAAAAAACAGAGAACCGTTGAGACACGTAGCTTCTGTTCTGTGAAAAGCTTTTTTTCCCCCTTTTCCCCTTCTGCAATGATGTATTTTTGTATTCTCTATGCATGCATCTGCCAGCACAGAAAAACGCTCTGATGTTTTCTGAGAAGTGTTCGCTCTCATGGTTAAAGTGGGCCAATAAGTTTAACTGTAAACAAGACTTGTTTTCACTACTTCACCTAAAAACTCTGCTAAATTAAATTCTGACTTTGTAACTGCAATGTCTGATAGCATTTAGAATGACTTAAATTACTGTTGTTTGTTCATGTTTAAGATGCAATGTTTTACAAGGAAAATGTCAGGTCTTTACAGTTCATAGATCTCAATGGATTGGTTTTGTGCGCACTGCTTAATTTCCAAATGAGTGTAGAGTGCAATACAAAGCTGACACATCAAATGTCCTTTTGCCTATAGAAGCCCATTTTCCTGCCACTTAGCAGTAATGCACAATGGTACCTAACTTTTCCTTTAAAGAGTACAATATTAATCTTGATACTGTTGTTACTTTTATGGGTTCAGCTGATAATAAAGTTACTTCAATTCTCAGACTTTTACAAGACTGTTTCGCACAATACAACTTCTTTAACTTGCACTGAAATCAACTGAAATGTGCCAAACTATGCACACAGGCGACACACACAGAACATTCAAAAGCATCATAGTCTGTATTTATTATGGCAGTAAGATACGATCTGACTCAGCTTACATCTTTTGTAACTAAAATTTCTTCAGCAACAAATTCCAGCAGGCTTAAATTATCTTATCAACAAACTACTGTAATCATATAATCGATTTAAAAGCCCCATTTTTTGCCATCTGAAAAAACATCGGTGTTTATCACATAGATTAAGTATTTGTCTGAATAATTACCCTGGAATAATAGAATAAAGACATTTCAACCCAACACATAAACAAGCAACAGTTCATTACTGTCACTTTTGTTTGTGCAGTTATTTTAACTCATTGTAATCAGAATAGTTTTATAGACTCCATTACTTGATCCTTTTTTAATGGTGCGGTAGCCCTGAAATAAGTCTAAACCTGTCATCACTCAAAAAGCCTGAAAGTGTAAAGAACTGCAATTACTTTGGGCCTGAAAACTTTCAAAATAACCATTTTTACATATCATGAAGCCTCATTTGCATTTAGTCTTGGCAGTCTGAGGCGAGAGTTGTGGATTTAATCGGGTTCTTTATGTCTCAACTTGGAGATACTGGATCAACATGTTTTCTTAAAATATGGAGCATTACAAACAGTAGAGCAGCTGTTATGAATCTGCTCTATATTATCAGAAAATTCAAATGACTGAATTCTGTGTATGTAATCAGTCTGTAACAGGCTAAAGCTAATGCTCAACAAGCTGTGGCTGCTCTTATGGGAGAGAGTGAGTAATGTTGACTTGCAGGAACCAAGAGCTTCAGACAAATCTTTTTCAACAGCGTCACAAAGCTTTCTGATGTGACAAAATCCGTCTTGAGGAAAGCACTTCAAGTATGCCCCCAAATTTTAAGGGGTGAGATGCCCCAGGAAATGTATATATATCCACAGCAGAAAACTTTGGGACTTTTTGAAAACTTGGTATAGCCCTCAGGGTGAAGTAACTAAGATACTGATGTTGACTAAGAAATTAGTCAACATCAGTATCCAGCTCCAAATGTATTAAGTCATGGATAAAGTATCCACCTATTTTTTTTTAATGAATTTTCATTTTTCAAGCCAATCTACCCTTACTTCTTTGCTCGTACTCATCTCCTGTACCGTGGCTTTTTTAACCCTCTGTCTGTTCCAGCCCTCTGAATAGAGTTTTTTCTTCGATTGAGGGACCTTGGATGGTTCTGATTAAGCTGAGCAGACACTGTAGAATATTAAGCGTGCCTCTGGAGGGGAGTCATTCAATTCCAAAGGAATACCTCCTTCCCATGGAATCTATGCAATCAATTTTTCATTAGTGAAAAAGTGTTTATCTGCCTTTAACATGCCCCTGACTCGAGCTGGATTGGGGTTGTGGGCGGTCGATCCATGCTAGGCTCTTGTTAATTAAAGTTTATTTAATTGAAGAAGTACTGCAGCATTAATTACGAAGGAATCCTCCACCCATTTAGATGGGTAAACTCCCCAACTTTTGGACTGCCCCAAGGCCAGCCTCGTCAGTTCCGCTATTGACAAGCCTTTCAAAAGTCTTGCTGCGCAACTGGATTGTGTCTGAAATTTCAAAAGCTCTAAGAGAATAGCAAATGACTTCTCTTTAAAAAAGAAAATAAATTGAGACAAAGGAGAAAAAAGCCCTGTTCACACTAACAATCATTCTATTTTCTTGGGCATCAACCAAACTGGCTGCATGCTGCTTTAAAGGTTCTGCAAAGGGATCTATCATTTCAATCACTATCCAGTCACAATCACTATCCAGCCGTCTTTTGTGCTTTAAATTTCACCTTAAGTTCAGCCAAGAAAAACATAGTTAGCAGCATTTTTATACTAATGGGAACAAACTGAAACTTCTGGTTTTAATTGTTTGACTCAGTATGCGTTCTTCTTGGGGTATAACACACAGGGAATGTGTCTACCCTGAGAGGGAAAACAGTGCATAAATCACTTGAATCTCAGGCACAGATAGCAGATGGGTGGGGCCAGCCTTTGAACTAACATGACATCTACCTGTGTCGAAAGGAAAACCCATGAAACACACCACTGGTGACAAATGAAGAGGCTCCTTTGCAACAGATGGGAACACAAAATTGCCTCTTTTTCTCTACAGAACCAAATGCTGCTACCTAAGATGATTCCACTTTGGGAAAAATGTTTTGAACAAATCTATTTACATTCCAAATCCACACACACACACACACACAAGGAACATATGTTCGGTTACACAAAACTAACACAAAGAGCCAAAGTTTTGTCATTAGCATATGCTGTGTATGTAATCGGCACGTGATACAATTGATGATAACCCAACTTTCAGAGTGTGATCACACTCACACTTTGAGTTATTTAGTCCAAAACGTATTGAAGGGGTTGTATTTTTAATAGTGATCAAACTGTTAGAAAATAAAAAACAAAAAACAGATGTGACAAGAATTTATCTGTCGCTTAATGAAGACTATAAGCGCTAAGCAGCTTTTCAGTCTCATACTGCAGTGAAGAACAGATAATGCATGAACGAAGTACGACTTGTGTCCCAGTCTGTCTTCAGTCATTTTGTTTGTTCTACAAACTTTCCAAGCATGAGTGACTAGTGGCTATCAGATTCAGTCAACATTTGTCTTTTCACAATGCCTTTGGGTTTGTTTCCTTTGACCGGTTCAGATTACTTTCTCACTCCTGCTTGGGGAACAACCGAGACATTGAGGCATTTCGGAGCATTGGTGTGGTGTCAAAAAACCTTTCATATTTTTCTTCTTGTCTGGATAGAGGACTCCCTTTGATTTTTTATCTTTAACTGCTCCAAATGCATTGGGAACACATCCTAATCTTTATGAAAAATGTAATTGTGTTCATCTTTTACTGTAAATGTTGTGCTGTTAAAATAAATAAAACATTTCTCTATGTGATCCTGCAGTTATGCTGATAAAACATAACACTGACAGTAGTTTAACATTGTAAAACTTCAGTTCAGGCCACCATTCATCATCACGGGTGCAGACTCAGAACATGAATCAGTGGGACATCATATATTAATAATTTTGTGTCCCAAATGCTTACCTATAGGAGAAAACTGAAACATAAAAAGATTTATGATTGATTCAGAGATTTATTTCCAAATTGTGGCACATTAATTTCAGAAAATAATTTCTTCTTCATGTGCATTTAATTATATTTCAAAGCCAGAGATGATGAATAACCCCAAATTGTGATATGTTGTTAATCGTTAAAAATGAAACCATACATCACATTCACTTCCCTCATAATTTCTTCTGTTTTTGTGTACCGAAGTTAAACAATTTCCCCTTGACTTTCTTAATGAGACACCCACATGCAGACATACTGATGGCTAATTTCACCTTACAGCCAGTTAGTAAAAGCGTATACGTCTGCCGTTTAGCCACCTGGTGTCTGGCACAGCGAGAGGGGAGTTTGTTTAGAATAAATACAGAGAGATGTTCCAATTACTTGTTAGCATGACTGAAACTTTACCCACACAAACCGTATTAAAAAAAAAAGACATGGCACTGCAGATCTGGCTGCACTGATTACAGACAACATCAGTGCAATAACATCAATAAAAAGGGATGGATGGAAGCAAGACTGCAGAGTTAACTCTGTGAAGTTTAATCAGAATGTAAAAATGGCCAACTTTGTGTCTGCTGTAACAACATCAAAAGAGTTAAAAGACATCAGAACTGCCATATTCAATCAAAATACTAACATTTCATTATGGCTGAAACTCTTGATTAATTAAGTCAACAGAAAAAGTACTCAGCAATTCACACAAGAATGAATAATTTCCTATTTTTCAAATTACAAGGTTAAACATTACCTGCTGTAATTTCAGCTTCTCTGGTTTTTGAAATGCTGCTTTCTTTGAGTGAGCTTGTAAATTAAATTTATTTTTAACATGAAATAAGCAATTTAAGGTGTGTTGAATCTTGAGTGTTTCCCAATTTCCACATATTTATTTCACTGGGCAAACTATTAATGGGGAAAGAAATAGCAGATTCATCAACATAAAATAAATATCTTTGCTGCAAACCTAAAGTGATGAAACGAGACACATAACAAATTTAAGTGATGGTGAAAAAAAAGAAAAAGAAATACTTTCTGACCTATAGAGCAGTCGGCTCCTGTCCAGTTGGCCTCGCAGATGCAAGTTCCTGAGTCGGTGTTGAACGTGCCATGACTGGAGCACTGCTCTGGACAAGTGCTCTTCAGAATCTCACAGCTGATCCCTCCCCAGCCCGGGTTACAGTGGCACTCACCATGATGACAGGCTCCATGACCGGAGCACGTCGGGTCCACACAGTCCACTGAAGACACACAGCGAGGATGACAGCAATGTCAGTTTACCACTTCTAAACAGGATGTCAAACATACTTATTTACCCTGGCCATTTTGAATACTCCACCTGCCAAAAGGGATTTTTAGAGTGGAAGCGCTCGAGTACCGGATGATAGTTGGTGAGTCAAAGCGAAAATTTTGGAGTCTTTTGTGTTGTCCGGTAGTAATTTTCCTTTCTATGTTCAGCTAGCGCCTGTACGATATATTATAGGGTACTTCTAACAGAGACAGCATAATTATGCTCCATTATAGGCATTAAGAAACAAAGCACAATTAGTGTCTAGACCGATCTAATCAATTACAATTAACAATTTTCTGCTCAACCTGCTGATCTAGGTTAATAATTGGCAATTATGACCAACATAATCAACCCATTACTAACAAGGGAGAATTTAGAACAATGTTTTTGTGCTTCCACTTGAGCTGGCTGCTCTGTGCATTTCTATATCTACTGGGGCATAGATAAGGAGCTTTTACCTGAAACAATTTTTTAAATAAGAGCTCCTTCTGCAAGCAACTACTGATGCAACCTCATTCCCTATATGTTTGTTTTTTTTCCCCCCATGTTTCTTTATTTCAAAGAAGACCTCAACATATTCATTAAGTCAACTCAATAGCTTTTTGCATGTAAGGTCAACAACTCCCACATGTAAATCTGAGCTGATAATTGCCTTTTATCTGCAAGAGGATCGATAAAGTTAAATGCAATGGAGTGAAGGGGGTAGAGGGGTGGGAGGAGAGGTTGACAAGAAAGAGAGAGCAGCCCTTTCTTAGTAAACTGAGAAACAGATGCCATGTACTGATTGATTTTAACAGGTGTCGTCATCTGTGGAGCCCTCCAGTAGGTGACTGCATCAATGGGCCATGTACAATCTGTTCAAGCTTGCACCCTGATGTGGTTTTAACACTAAGAGGGAGTTAATTTATACACACAATATCAATAACAACATTCAAAGCATTATCTGCTTGGTGAAGTCGAAAACACTGATTGTTTCAGCAACTGAGTGAGTCAATTCCCTCTGAGCGTCGCAGAAATTTGTTACATCCATCCGCTCTTAATCCAGGAGGGAGAGTTTTTCTTTCTGGATTACCTTGATCACAGTTGACTCCTTTGTGGCCAGCGTTGCACACACAGTTTCCCGCCATGCACAGTCCGTGTCCTCCACACTGAGGATCAATACACTGGGAGGTGGGAACATCACATTCGGTACCCTTCCAGCCGCTGAAGCATTGGCAGCGCCCCCTGGTGTATTGGCCATTACCGCTGCACAGCACGGGACAGGCAGCTGAGGAGAGATATCAGGTTTGAAAGAGCCCAAAATACATTCATATACAAGTTTGTAATTTTACTTTGGGGCTAAACAAGAATATGTTGAATTGTTTTAATGTAATTTTTTTCTTGTACATCGTTACAGCTCATCTTGTAGTGTTCTGTCTAAAACATTCAATCTAGGTCTCCTTCTCCTTAATATTCCTCTTCCAAATGAGTAAAGTCTGCTCCGATTGGTAAGCTAATTGATCCAAACGCACAAGGAGCAAAGGCTGCTATTCATTATTTGTTCAGAGTGTGTCAAAAAAGCCAAGAGACAGGCTTTGAACAAATGTGCTTCATGCCATTAAGTAAACAAGTAAAAACATGCACTACAAATGAGACGCTGCAGGCTGACCTTTTACATGGGCAAACAGCTAAATAACACATTTACCTAAAGGGAAAATCCTAAAAAGCAAAACATCTTTATCTACATAATGTACATTGTAATAATAATACAATAGATACAATACATAATGCACATCAGACACATGAAAATCCGAAACAGTCAGTTTGACTCTGTCAAAGGGAAGAAAACTGTATGGAGTTTATTTGGAGTTGCTAGTATATAGAGATTTTTGTTACCTGATAAAACTACATGTTCAGCATATGGATGTTATTTTCACTGAGTAAAACTAACTCTTTGTTTAGGACAGTGGTCTAGAAAATTTTAAAATGCATAAAAATATGAAGTGTCTTGAAAATATTGATGCAAAGTGTGCATCTTTCCAGGCTTCAGAGGGGAAAAAATGACACACTCCAGGTCATAAAGGGTTAAAGCCTTGTAATGAACTGGGGCATGTCTAGGGTGTACTCCCTCTCATCCTTTAGCATCTGGGATGAGTAGCCTCTCGCTGCAACCTGAGGGAAGCTGGAGTTGGACTATTCAACCTCATCCACATCCAAGTCAGCCAAAAGTCAGACAAAAGATGTCCAAGATGTTTCTCAGTTAAAAGTCAAACAGAAAGTGGAAAAATAAGTCTGAAGCTCACAGCTCACAGTGTCTGTGAGTTCTACCTTTGTAACCTGATTTTTATTTGTTATCAGTGTTTTTACAGATCTCAAGACACTGACTGATTATGAATGAATTGTACTGTGGTGTGTTGGCTGAACTTGCTGCTCTTGTTACCACAATCATCTAAAATTATTACTTCAAACAAAGAACACATAACACTTTTAAGTCAGACAATCAGACGAAGGTTTATGAAGGAAAAACCTGAATGCCTACAAGGTAGACTGAGGATGAAACACCTCAAACTCATTTAAGCTACATAAAGAAAAGCATTCAAATCTGTACACAGGCTGTGGCTAAACACGATATGTAAATATGCTGCCTGCTATGGACATTCAGCTTGAGCTTTCCAGCTAAAACACAATGCAATGTTGAGATAGTTTCCAAACAGTCTCAAATGAAATTTGCTTCTCATAGCCTCCCATACCATGTATACCAATGTAAACTAATATTGGTCCAGGCAATTTATCAATCAAGCTCCAGAGATAGAAATTGATTTTTTTTCCCCTCAGATTTCAATGCACACATTGAACAGCATTCATTTTACATAATTTGTACTGGGGTGGCAACAGAAATCCAAAAAATCTGAAAACTTGGGCAAAAAAATCAAAACCAAGCACAGACCTGGCTGAGCTACAAAGAAAAACACTTTTTGAAATTCTGGTGAACTGGTTCAATTTTCCATCAACGGGACGTTGAACTGATAAGCCTGAAATGACCCTTTATGATAAACATAAACTCTGAGTAATTACCTCTGGAACAGTATGGTCCAATGAATCCAGGGAAACAGTGACAAGATCCTGCCACACACTCTCCATTTCCGTAGCAGTTGTGTGTGCACTCTGTCACAGATTCTGTGGGTACAGAGGTGTGCAATTATTGATAACTCATAGGATTGTCATGTTAGAGGAAATCTGAAATCCCTCTTTAATCGAACATTTGACAACAGCACATATACTGCAAGACATTGCCCAAATTCTTTTTTGCTTTAATGCTTTTTAGGATGTGAAAGCATCTGTTATCTGCAGTGCTTATATCAGGCATGGCATACATTTACAGCTGTTTGTCCATGTCCCACTAAGGTTTAAGCCTCCATAACAGTATGTTGAATGCTGACTGTTCCCATCTAAGTCATGTTAAGCAAAAGCCACACAGGCATTTTAAATTAGACCAAATAATTCAATTTTCTTGACACATTTTCCTTCCCTCCTGTCTCCTCTTCTGCTTCAGCACCACCCCAGCCCCTTGAATGACTGATCATGCCCACACAAGCCATGCAATCTCTTGAGTGTTTACAACTCAAATCCTCTCTGAGTTGAAGTTAATCTGACATATCCTACAGACAGATTTTGTGTTCTTTCAACAGACCATCGCTCATAAATCACACCCTCAGAAGACCAACACCCTCATTTTGATCTGTGTTAAGAGGGCAAACTTTTATCTTATTGCTCTAGCTTGTATTGGATGTTCATTGAGCCAGTGTCAGACCCAAGCAATTTTGGTCTCACACATCGATACCTTCATATTTGTAAGGCTGGATCAATGGAACTCCCCAAAGGAAATAGGGAAAAAAAGGAAAGTTAACTCAACTTTAGTGTTTTCCAAGCTTAAAACCTATGAGGAAATTTTACAGACTTCAGAACATTGAAGAGGTTGTTAGGGGGGAAGGATCAATGCTGTGTGTTGTGCCAGGCACAATAATCCACTACCCTGGAATAGAAATCTAAATCTACCTCCCGCATGGCTCAAAGTTTAAAAAAAAATTAAAAGGCTGGTTTGTGTGGCAGACAGACTTTCAAACACTAACTGTTCACGCAGGCACAGCTGTTTCAGGAAATTAAAGTCTTCCAAACATGTCATTACATATCATTCCAATCACACTCATTAGCCAGCAGATGTGTATCTTCGTACCCTGGATGATGGTGTTGTAGGAGACTACTTCCACGGTTCTTCCATCATTATAGAACGCAAAGTGCCACACCCCTGAGTCAAGGTACTGGATGAATCCAGCTTGGTGGACAGTGACTGGGTGCTCTAGCCAGACCCTCGTGTCTGGTTCGCCCAGAGCACGGTGCTCTTTGGCAATAAGCCGACTGCCGTCCAGTAGCTCAACAAAGTCATACTGCAAAACAACACAGAGAAGAGATTCAAGCAGATGCAAGAGATTGTTATTTCAATGACAGTCTAATCAAATCAGACAGGAAAGTGGCAGGAGGGTTCAAAAAGAAGGTGCAGTGTTTTTATATTGGATGCTTTGTATGCAGCTTGTGAAAGCCAGCCTGACAGGAGCTATGCAAAGTTTCAACACAAGACACAGCCAGAAGTGGTTTGTATACACAGCAAATATTCAAGTATAATAAATGTTGATTTTTCAGTGGCAGTTATTTGAAGTGGATAGCTGTTGTCTGGAGAGGTGTTTGTGCACTGATTGAACTGATATGGCTCTGAGGCAAACACAAAAAATATATTGTGAATTCTGATGGGTGTTCACAGTAAAGAATAGTGGTTATTGCAGTCTGTTAAAGTAGCATTTATCTTGTAGAGTGCACATACTAATACTTAAAATTCAGATTGTTTCAGTGCTGGTTCACCTGTGCATAAAATTTTTTTTTTATTGTTTTATTTTGTGTCATGGATTTTTAATTATACCAATAGTTGTCTGTCATAATGTATATATAGATCCCCAAAGAGACATATCCACTAATATAAACAGTAAACAACATCTGTGGACATTTTATTTTTTATTTTCTTTACACAGAGAATTCATCATGATCATATCTCTATTTTTCACTTTTATCTTTTCAAACAAACATTGATTTACAGGGTAAACAAGAAGCAACGAGTTATTTCTGCCGATGAGTGAAGAGGTGCATCTGCTCTCACCGCACCTGCTCAACACCTGAACCTCATTTTGACTGGAGCTGAGAAGTACAGAGAGCAGCAGCAGAAAACAGTGTAACGCATACAGTGCAAACAATCCCCAAACAGGCTACAGGCTGCAGAGAAGCACGGCAGATGAAAACAGCAGATCCCCCGGCTTAAGCACTTGTTAGCTACACAGATGTACCGAGTCTATAGTGAACGCTCAGGCAGCAAAAAGATTCTGTGGGCTGCTTAAGAGTGTGATGCATACAGATTGGCCCTGTAGCTGTTTTTTTTTTTTTTTTTAAAGAGGTTCAGTTCACATGCAGTGATGAGACTGTTTGTGTATAGCTCTGATGCAACACTGGTTTTGAGTGACACACAGCTAAACATTTCAAATTTGATTTCAGACAAGTGTCTGAATAAGGGAAATTTTATGAAAACTCATGTCTAAAAAATTTATTGTAGAATAAATAGGTCGATCTATGTAAATCTTAAATTCCAGCACATTTACTATAATAGTGTTTAAGTCTATTAATTGCTTTTTGACCTTTTCATGGTCAGACTTTGAATCAATGGACCTTAAATTCACAACCTTGTGGAAACACAATGTACCTCCACTGGGTGGAAAGATGGGGGGTGGTACATTAAAA
The DNA here is from genome assembly GCF_036924035.1 of Leuresthes tenuis. Classification (NCBI taxonomy): domain Eukaryota; kingdom Metazoa; phylum Chordata; class Actinopteri; order Atheriniformes; family Atherinopsidae; genus Leuresthes; species Leuresthes tenuis. Next base: position 7,468,847 of record NW_027325365.1, on the reverse strand, counting down.
CTAGATTTAAAGCAATCAGGAATGTGACCCGAGCAACAAAGTCAACGTTCAGATTTCAACCCCTTTCAGTTAGATAGAGGGGGCAGGCCGGGGATATTAACCTGGCGGAAGTTGCCTTCTTTGTGTTGTTGACTTGAGGGGGAAGTAATAAAACAGTTCATCCCACTAGCCCTAAACCCCTAGCCAAGTGCATACATCTCGATTAGTTGGTGTGAAAGCCTCCCCAACTCATTTCAATCTGACAATACCAGTGAATAAAAGTCAGGAGACCAAGCGTGGAGAGACTGCCGGATGCTCTGTGGATAGAGGAGGAATGCTTAGAGCCTGTAAATTCCTCAGCCTTTAGATTGAATGAACTTGAATTGTATGACTGCATGCAAACCTTGAATAAAAAAAAAAAGTTTGTTTCTTCCAACTTGTCTGGTTTGTATCCTCACAGACAGACACTCAATAGCAGATGGAGGAAGTCTATATTTGAGGAAGGTGGAAAGGTTGTTGCACTTAAATGTTGTCTTGTCTTCCAAGCAGTGAATACAACTAACAGTCAATATCTCTCATTGAGGTCTTTCATGCTCAGTTAAGTAAATGCATTGATTTGTGCCCCCAGTACCTGAACAGAATGTAATTTAGAAGTAGGTACAATGGACACAATGTCCAGTATTGATAAGCTTGAGTGTCTGTACAACAATAACTCGAGACAGAAAGTATCGTCTTGTTAATTAGTACCCTTTGGACTTTGATTTTGCTTGGTTACCATGTTTTTGTTTCTCCCCTTGGAAGTGCAATCCAGCTCACCAAGTGTTACTTACATCAGACTTTGTTCCATCAAAGTGTGGCTGTAACTGTCTGCACTTGAGTGAAGCCCATCTTTACAAAGAGAAAATGTCGAAAAGGTGAAGCTAAGAGCTTTTTCCGTCAAGTGTGGTGGAAAATAACCATTGTCTGAGTGCTTCCATCACCATCAGCACACATCAGGCATTTAGATGCCCAAAAAATGTCATCTAAAAGACAAGTAAGACATTTTGCAAACAGCTCAGTTTGCCAAAGGAGGAAATTTCAAGAAAGTTGCGCATGTCCACACACAAGCCAACTTAGTGAAGCAAAAAAATGGTGTGTATCATGTAAACCAAAGCAGAACGTAATGTATCCCTAAAAAATTTATATTTAAAGTCAGCAATGTGAGAGGAACATTTTCTTGTGTAATAGAGCAATGAATTATGGGATTTCAACATATACAGTAAACAATATCAATTTCATTTAAGAATCACAAAGGTCTCTACACATGGGACAAGACCAAAAAACAATACTGAATGGTGAACATTTTTGGGCCCTAAGGCAGCACTGTTTCAGAAACAGACAGAATACTGTAGTGGAAATCACTGCATGGGCTCAAAAACACTCCACAGTTATTGAACACAGTTTGTTTCTGCATCCAGAAATAAAAGATTAATACAAATATATACGGTACTGTACAGTATATATATATATATATACTGTATATATAAATAAAAGATTTTAAATTTTTTTGGAAATCACTGACAATAAGTATTCAAAGGTTGCATAAGAGAGCAGCTGTATTATCAGAGTGCAATTCAAATACCAGCATCTCTGATGGTATAGAGGTGCACGACAATCCGTTTAGCAGAGCTACAGTTACAGCTCGACTTGCTCAGGTAATTAGAGCACCATCCTTGTTCCAGTATACATGTACACAAGCACAATCAAGTATGCCCAAGGCTACTGTAGAGTGTGTGCAAAAAAACAACAAAGAAAGTTCAACACATTTTGACGCTTCTAACTTTTTCTGTGGGAGATTATCATCCATAATAGCCGAATTCACTGCCAGACGTTGTCTTTACGCTACTTGAATGGGTTCAGTCTGATAATGCTGGGGTTATAAAGTCAGGGTATTATTAGAGTAGTACAACACACTGGAAAAGCTTCAATGAATCCTGATCCTTGTGACCCTTTTCAATCATCATTTCAGACATGTTTAGCTGTATGACCAAAGAAACACAAAATTAAGTGAATAGGAGCAGCTTTGCATGGAATTTAGCTGTATGAAAATAAACTTACACTTTGTGAAGAAGTACCTGAAACCAACATGTGAAACGCACTTAAGCCCATTTTAGCCTAATTGTGCCTATACATGCAGCAATAATTGGAACCACAACTGGATTATCTGATTACTTTTGTCCAGTTTTTGAGAAGCTCAATTTTGTACGAATTCAACTAGACTATGCTTACATGTATTTTAAAACTGCCTTTAGTCAGCTGAGTAGCAATTTGTTACACAATGTTTTTTTTTTCTGGTGTCACGTAAATGCCCCTAATGTCAAATCATAGTCTACAAGTATTACAACAGCATGGCTATGTAGAAAGTCCAGGTACTAAAATGACCGACCTGCAGTCAGGAGGTGTCACCCACTGAAAGCAAAAATATTGAAACTAAAATATGGCAAAGGCTAACCCATACAACTGAGCTATGAATGGGAAAAGAACAGGAAATTTCACTTTCAAAACCACTACAATTGGTCTCATTAGTTAACAAACTGTTTGCGTGCTTCGCAGCATTTTTTGATTATATTTTTTGATCATACTGTAAAAAGGCATTGTTCTCAAGTAGCATAGCACCTAAAAGAAAAACAAAGACCACAGTGTCTTTGAACACAGATACATTAATCAGAATCGCTCACACATGTTTTACCTGAGTGTGAGATGGTGCAAGACCCTTTCGTCCATAGACTCCAATCAGTGCGTTCTTCTGTACCGAAATGTTGAACTTTACGAAGCGTGGCTGCTCCATGCTTAGTTGAGATCGCCAAAACACCCCAGGTGGGACGCTCTGAGCCACTCTCTTCCCTATGTCGACCTGTCCAGTATCAATGGAGTTGTTCTCTGGGTGAAGCACACTGAATCTTCCTAAAAGACAGAAACACAAGCCCATGCACTAATTATATGCCAGATGTTACAGCATAAACACAGAAAAAAAGTTATGGCAATAGCATATAGCATTTAAAGCAATACATCAACCAAACCCTCACACTCACATCTTAAGTGCAATCTTTGTTTTTAATTCTCTGTATTCATCATGTTGCTTTCCAGTGTAATCTCACTTCCTTATTCAAGCAAGGCCATAACTATAAGATTATTTTATCTCCTCCAAATGAGCTGTGACCAAGCATGACAGGATTAAGAATACTGTTGTCATTTGCTGCTTACTAAAAAAATAAAAAGGAAGACCAGATCTAATTGTCTTTTTATAAGACTCTAACAGGCCAAATCCCCAATCATTACTGTGGTCCTTGTGGTTCATAGAGTGAGACTTCAAATCAGATAAGGTGTAAATGGAATCTGTCAGATACACTTAGAGCTACCTTACCAGAGCAATAACAGCAAATCAAAACAATTTGCTGAATGCTGTCCTTCAACAGTGTCCTTACAGTGCCAATATTTTTCGGGCTGTAATATGGTTCACAGTGACATGGAAAACTGAGGTGTACAACATCATGTCTTTACCAGAACAAATGTCATTGTAAAGAAGAGAAATCTATAAAGCATTTAAAGTCTGTGCCATCTAAAGCTGTGGCTAAGGAAGGAATGTGTGCAGATGATACAGAGCAATGCAAACAACTAAACCTTTTGCTCAGCTCCACTTCCATAGAAGCATTGTTGTATGTGGACACATGTGCTGTAGCTGTGAGTATATCTGTTTGTGCCAGACTTCCTTTATTTGCATGCCTCAGTATTGGGTGTGTAATGAGGCCATTGCCTGTCACTTCAGCTTCAGTCAAAGAGAGGCTTGGAAGCCAAGTTTACCTCTGGGGAGAATAATAGCTGGCTATTGATTGCCTTTAAACAGTCCAAAACCTGCCTCATGCTATCTTAATTAGCACTACTTATGAGGATTTAAATCTAGCTGAGTTTAAACAATTGAGCTTTTGCTTGGCCTCCTCAACTCAATTAATTCTGTCGTGGCCATGCATTTTAAATACTGCACTGTGCTTAGAGATTCATTTGGTGGCTTTTGCAGTAAAGGTGAGCTGAGATGGCCTGCTTGCTTGTTGATGAATACACAACGGGCCAAGATTATGATTAGCGAGTACAAAGCTGTCTGGAGTCAGTCAATTGATTTTCAAAGGGTGAAAGATGCTTATAAATTCTCCTGGCTCTGCACTAAGCTGAGTGTGGAGGCCAATTGTTTTGCTTTGTAATTTGTCTTTCTTAATGTTAAATTGAAACTTTCTTTCATTTAATTAATTTTCAATTTGGTGCTTTAAACATCCCTTAAACCATAAAGACTGGGTTAAAGGACTCAGTATAGGTATATTCTTTTCAGCCTGCATACAATGATTGTGTGTTGGTTCTTTAAAGCTTGAAAAGCAAATGTAGTTCTAATTTTTGTTAGAAAAATGCTGACGAATTTTACAGTAAAGACAAGCCCAAAGTTTTAAGCTTTCTTATTCAAGTGGGACGTATACTTTCCAGCGTGTAGGATTTGGACGGATCTAATGGCAGGAATGCAATAAATATTAGTTTCTGTTTCTTTTACAGATGGTGCTATGTACACTATGTTGCAACACTATTGGAGCCCAGCACAGTACAGCACAGTTTGGTTCTTTTATTTTATATATTCAAAAGTTATTTTGGGGTTTTCTGTTGTAGGGTCTACTTCTGCTTCTACTTACTGATACTGATACTCAGCCATGGTTCCAAATGAGCTGATACTATACGGTGACATGAAAATACTGCAAAGCGTTGATTGGTCAGACAGATTCAACCCCTCTGGGGATAAACAATTCCCTGCAGCAGCGCAAATACATCTATACACTTCCTTATTTCATTACATTATTTCTAAGTCTGTAAAAATACTCTTTACTCCTCTATATTTCTGACTTGTAAGTTCCTTTGAATGAAAGTATCCGTAATTTAACAAACACACACACAGAGAAGTTAACTGTCTTGTCTGTCACCACAATCGTTGTGCCAATAAACAACTGATCCTGCCCACGGTAAGGGGACACTGTCTGTGAAATGAAGCATGGCAGAGTTGTGCCGAATTGAACAATGCTTTACAGTTCTGTACTCTTTATTGGAGAAACACCTTTATAGATGGTAAGTCAGGTAAGGGTTGAGTTTCCATTATCATTACTGCAGGCCCACAGGGCTTAACATTATTTGTAAAAACAGTGGTGGATCTGAGGAGACTATCCCATGAATAAAGAGTACTGATTACTATAGATATGTAATTTCTTACATTTTTTCAGTTTGGTTGATCCTTTATGTGTCACCACAGAAAATACACACAAACTACAGAGTCCATCTTTGGCCACAGCTTGGTATCAAATGGACTATATGAGCTTCTTCTCCTGATCACAGTGCAGTGGTCAGACTAGATGACAGCAAATCAGTTTTGCTAACTATTTCCAAATATATTCAGCTATGGACCTTTTAAAAAAAAGTTGCTTAATGTAATACGAAGACATGATATTTGCATATAGCATATTCATGTCATTAAGTTGCTTTTCCTTTCTGCTTTGTGTCAGCCCTTTACATGTGTCTGCATCTGTCTCCTACTCTTTGCGCTCACATATGCAGTATATTAGGATAGCCAAATTCCAAATAAAGCTGCTGTCATCCATATTTCTTTCTGCTTCTGCTATCAGACAACAAAATGAGTCTGAAATTGAGACTGAAAAGTAGCCCATTAAGAATAAGTATTAACCTATGGGTAATAGCAGAGCATTTAGAGATAACCGCTGCAAAATGGTTGTGATTTTGAAAGCAAGGCATCATCTGACAAAATTGCCATCCCCATCAGTTATGAACAACATTTGTGTGATGATTTTCCACTATATTTACAGTAAAGTACAGTTATCTTTTTGAGAGAAAGTAAGAAATGCTTGAATGCCTCAAATCTTGCTCACGCTGACCACAGCCATGTGAACCAACACAAGGACAAAACTGCATGTACTTCTGTTTCTCTGTTCTTTAGTAGCATATGTTTGAAGTCTTTTCAGGTTTAAGGTTTTTCTACCCATTAAGGCTTCAAAGTTGTCTTATCTATTGATGACTTTTAGAATTGCATTACTGAGAATAAATAATGCAGCCCTTCAATTATAAAATTTAGCATATTCAAAAAGCAATATAGAATACACTGACATAGTCAACTATAAAGTGAGGCTGACAAAAGGAATTGCAATTTTCTAAATTAATTAACTGTAATAATTGCGCATTAGACGTCAATATTTTTTCCTCACCATCGGCAGCCAAAGCAGTCACAATGCTGGACTGAGTGGGCCCGGTCTTCCCAACTCCTCCGTTTTCAAAAGCTGGCTGGTTGTCCAATTCTTGGAGCTGCCAATTGAGGCCGAAAAGGTGCATTGCTGTGAAACACACATACACACACATAAAAAAAGAGACTGTGTGGGCTTGTAAAAAACTGAAACAAATAAACAAACAGTCGCACAAGAACAATCAAGCCACTTAAGCACAAAAGACTTGTGGGAGTGCACAGTGGACAGATTCAGTGCAGGCTGAAAAAACAGCAATTTAACTTGAAACATTTTTTTTTTTATTCCACATTTCGTTTTCAGTGGCTAGCCTGCCACAGGTAACTTTTGTGTAAACACAGCAATGATACCGGCCAGACAAAAGTCATTTCAATCAATACTGTGGCATGTTTCCTTGGGGAGCACTGTTCATTAAGGTTCGAAACTGTCAGCTTACAAGAGCTACTGCTTCAAAGAGAGCAGCAGGCTGACTTTCTATTTTGACACAAAGCTTCCACTTCAGACAAGCAGACAAGATACACTGGGAAAGTCTTAAACTCCCCAAGTCTAATACAAAGGAGATGCGGCTACATGGGTGTGAAAGAGTGAGATAGAAGAGGAAGCATAAAGTGAGAGACTTTTTCCAAAGTGGAAGGCAGTGTATTGAAAAAGACACTCGCAGCAGGAGATGGAAGTGAGAGGGTGAGACGCTGCGGCACTCCTCTAGTTCTCTTACATAACTAAAACGTGTCTCGCTTTCATTCAGACAACCTGCTTTATTGTCACAGAATTGGATGCAATCAAACTGTGCTCTTGTTGTTTTGGGAAACTGAGGTGTTTCTGTGAGCGCAGCGAGAGGGCCAATCTCCTTCAAAGCCACTAGACAAGGAACATGCTGAGGAAGCATCTTGATTTCCGACCATTTGATCTGCGAGAGGAACTTTTCTCCAACACCCATCGCTGGGAAGATGGATATCGACTGCGGCAAATAACTGAGAGGTGGATTTGGGGCCAGCGAGAATATCATATGTGAAGGAAACCAAAAGAAAGATGGGAAACAAGCATGAACAGTGTGTCAATAGATACTTGGTTAAGAAATAAGGTGCCTGTTTGCCTTTTGAAAAGTCTCCTGATGAAAATACTTGGCACCAGTTTAGTCTGCTGACTGAGACTGCACATCGCTCTTGTCCTTGTTAGATCAAATGAGCAGGTGCAGCGTAGCCTTGAATTTCAGATAATTCAGTCACATAATGCAGATTTGAATGACAGTGTTTGGGTATCCAGTGAACTCAGTCAAAATCATCCTCAGTCTCAGAATCCATTTTTGTTGCCAGCGAAGCGAACAAACTTTATCACGAGTAGGAGAAAGTTCTTATTGTTTCATCTATAGTTTTAACAATTCTGACTTTTCCGTCTGTACCACCTAATGTGAAAACCTGTGAGATCTGAGCACACTTATTACCATGTGCTACAGTGGCATATCTGAATTGGTTACACTCTGCATGTCTGCTTTTGTACTTTGTCTGTCTATGGACAGAAATGATCAAAAGAATAATATTTTTACCATAAAACAAAATCAGTCTCAAAACTTTAGGCTGCATCTAAAGAGAGTGCTCTTCAAGAAGTACCAGATACTTAATATAATGTGGTAATGTCTACTAGAGTACTTACAGGTCACTGAAACTAGTATTATCGAATCTTGAGATTGTGTCTTGTTTTTAATATACCAGTTCCCGCTGGTATTAATAACATTTTTAAATGTGCTGAATCCACTTCCTGCATTTAATTAAAACCAAATCCTCAGGTTTGGAAATCCAGAGAGTCTTGTCTGCAGCTTAACATAATTTGAAAAGAATCACACCAACCAACAGAAAGACCATTCTCCAGCACTGATATTTCCAGTTCTTTGACCAACATGTTAGTTGCCTTTCGCTGAGGCAAGACTTTCTACTAAACCGGTTCCAAAATTGCAGGGATCAACTGAGGTCATGGTGCATTAACCAAAGTAAAACCTCTGCCTGAAAGAAAAAAAAAAAAGAAAAAGAAAACCAAAGAAAATGACAACTCCTCTTGCAAAAAGATTGACAGCACCAAATTACAACAGGTCAGGGCATTACTTACACAATAAAAGGTGGAGCTTCACAAAAAACATGAAAAGAGGGAAAAAGTTTAGAATGATGCACCTGTTTGATGCCAAAAAAAAACCCTCTGTCACTAAGCTGACAGGTAGAAAACATGACATCATGCTGTATCAAAGGAAATGCTGAATGACAGATGATACATGCTGTCAAAAGAAGTTGTTACCTTACAGATAACTCTCATTTTTTTCTAAAATACATTAGAAATAACCTGCACTGATCTGGAATTGTGGCACAAAAATAGCACCTAGTTGCAGGAGCTCTGGTCAAATTGGAACTTTATTCTTAACCTATCTTGACTTGACCTATCTTGACTAAATGTGTTTACTTAAGCAGAAAACACTGTTTAAAAAAAAATAAAATTCATTGCATGCTTGAAGGAAGTCATCTGACATCTGTTATAGTTTGTAAAAAAAATGGAAAATTGAGCTATCCAAAGCCTAATAAAATCCCAGAATAAGACCCCAAATCCATACTAGTGGAAGAGGAGCAGCTGGATATGTAGAACATCAGGATCAGGAAGGCAAGATTATGTATTGACTTCAATTCTTCTCTACCTGGCTTTCAGATTTTAATGCAGACAGAGAATAGAGACGTAGAGGGAAGAGCATAGAAGGAGGAATTCTGTGTTTGTGAAAAACAGATGTTGTAATCCTGGATATGTTACCGAGAAGGAGTCTATGCACCCCGGATGGTGAACTTTTGGATCTTAGTTTTCACGAATGCTGTTTACTAAGAGATATAACCTATGTTACCTGCCAAGGCTGAATGTGTCATCATCAGCTCAGTTGTTGCCAAGATAGAATCACAACAACATAATGCATTCATGGTGACCTGCGGAGATTTCAACACCAACTCTCTCCAACACTCCAACTTTCCAATAGTTTGTCACTCAACTGACTTTTATTCTTTTTCATAAAATACAGGTTAAAGGTCGTTTCACAGCACTCTGGACATTTCTATATTGACAGAAAACATTCGAAGTCATAAGCTCAGTTAAGAAGAGTTGCTTTTCCTGTCACAGTATATAATATGTGTTTGTATCTGTTTGTTAGACAGCAAGGTCCGTTGAAATATCAAAGAAAAAGAGACATCCAGTCTTTGTTTAGTGCACCGGAACATCAAGTAAGTTTAAATGTTATTAGTAATATCAGAGGCAGAAAAGGTCATGATAAAAAAGGAGTGAAGTTCTAATGAAAATATTTCATAATGGTGTTTTAAGAAGAGAAAGGAACTGTAAGATGAGTTGGGCTCTGACAGACGGAGGCAGACAGAGAAGCAGAGTCTTTGGTATGTTTGCTGATCTCTCATCAGTTATATGAAATATGGACCACTTTCACATTTAGAACTGTTAGAGTTAATACAGCAGTTTTTTTTACTAAATAGTGTGGTCTTCTGAGTATGGACAACACCCTTCTTTTGTCAGAGAGGAAACACTGTTCAGATTCAGAGAAAGAGGTGGGAGTCAGACTCAGGGAGAAAACCTAAGACCTCACATGACAGCACAAGGGACAGGATCACACTGAATGATGATAAAACTACTGAAGCAACCTTTCTCTCTTCCAACACACACGCACACACAAATACCAAACGTTGACATGGAAATGAAATATCTGCCCATGGGAGCACCTGACTGGCTGACAAGCTAACAGACCGACACTGCCATCCCTTGGGCCAAGCAGCCAGGATGACTAAAAATGAATGTGACAACATCTAACCTAAAGAAATGCAAAGAAATAAAAGAAGCCTGGCAAAAGTGTCTTTGTCTGAAAAACACCTTTGCTGGGCTGGCTCCTGATTGTAGTCTCTACATCATTTAACACGATAAGTGCAGAGGCTCTTGGCTCTACACTTCTGTCCCCTTGTATCACAACCTTTCCACGAGAGAGGAAATTGCATGAGATGGCGTCTCTTGTGTATCAGAGCCACCAAAATCTGCCCCCCACATCCCTTCATAGCTCTCAATACACCAGGGTCTGAAACCCCACTTACCTCATCAACAAATTGCTTTGAGGTGAATAGCCCTCAATTTATGAATTTGCATAAGTTATTTTGGCAGCCTAGGCCAGTCCAATTAATATTTATGGGCCATGAGCGATTCTCTTCCTGAGCAGGAAACTTGGAAAAGCAGGCCTCTAATCGTTGATGTCAAAATTTGCCCTGTGGAACATCCACACTGACCATGAAGGAGAGGCTGAATCTGTAAGTTCACAACATGCTTATTTGAGCTCTGACATCCACAAGAGCTTTCGTGTACAGAAGCACAAACACTCCTGCACCATAAAATGTAACATGGCCCCAAGAACCCCCCCCCAGCAATTCTCGCAGCTAATCCCCACATCTTGGTCACGTGGTTGTGTTGCCACCAGACAAACAGAGCACTTGGCTTGCCAGATATGAAAAGCTGTTTTTCTTCTTTTTAGGTAAAATAAATACAAATATTCATCTAAGCCGCCTAGGGTATTAGAAACCAAAACAGTATGAAACATTAGTATTTCTAATGCAGGTGACATTATGCCGATGGCCAGAAGAAAAAAAAAATGTGTCCATTTACCAGAGAGAAAAGTGGCCCATCTGGAGACGCAGAGTGCCAACAACGACTGGGAGCTCAACAGCCGTAAAATATTGAGATAAACACTTTATGCTGGAAAATATCTGCACACAAACATCCCCGGGGAATTCCTAGAAATCAGCTGTACGACTGAACGCTAAAATGTCCCTGTTCTCCAGGACAGTGTTTCCATCAACCTCAAATGGATAAACAACTTCTCTATCAGAACTCTGACCAACATAGAGTTTGTTTTATAGTCCTGTGGCAACTGAAACAAGCTCAGTGTCTCTTTCTGTTGATCTTGGGGGTGGGATGGGGGTCAAGTTTGATTAGTGAATTAAGAAGCAGTCTCTTAGCACACTTAGCTTCTTCACTCATGAGCTGATGGCACCAGTACTGTCATTTGTCCCTTAGTCATAGAATTAGAGAAAATGTCTACAGTGTAAAAACTTATCTGAAAACCACAAGTTTAGAAGAAGATTTAGACATCTTTGTGATGGACAAAGCAAATGACTACAAAAAACAATTTATGCTTTATCTAAAGACAATATTAATCAATTTTATTGATACCAAGTTCTCTAAATTTGTCTGATATTTAAATGAAAATGTTACATGAAGAGAAAGATGAGCAATCTAATCAGACATAGTCAGAGGCGATATTGACTACATTTGGATTTATTTATGCAGTTACATTTTGAGCTTTTCCAAAAAATCCACATGGTGTTTCTGCACTCAGTCAGAGTATCAAAGCTGGACTCGTTCCTGATTGGTCTCTCTCTATCCGAACAATCACTGAAATCCTTGCAATCAGGCCAGTTTGCAGAGCTGGAACGGCAAAGACTCACCTCAGCAGGTTTGCTTCATCTGAATTGCAGGAGCTGCTGCGGCCGATTAGCAACGGTCCAATTTTTTTTTCTGTTCTGCTTGTGGAGACTTAAGTTTTTCAAATGAATAAAAATAGAAAAAATAGGAAAAATAATGGAGTTATATGCTGTCATAAACTTCCAACACAGTCCAATTTAGAAAATAACAGATGCAGCTGTGCCTTTATTTGTCTGTGAGTTTATCTTTGCAGTAACGGCGCTGTGAGAGGTGACAGTTGAAGAGCATTAAAGTATGAGTGCACTGCGCCGCTATTTAAGTCATTGCACCTGGCAGGTGAGTTGGCGGTGGATAAAAGAGAGGGGAAGTTGTGGAAACACTCTGAGACACCTGAGGCAAGTGGCAGAGGGCTGTATCTGTTTAAAGCACTAACACACACGTGAGCTCTTAGAGAGCTAAAGCATCAGGCATGCACAATGGAATCAGTCCAAGCAGTACAAAAACCCAAACATGCAATAAGTCTACAATTATACAAGCTCGTGATTTTTGAGATGAAAATGATGCAAATGAATCAAATATGCTGGAACCGTTTTTGACAACAGCTGAACAAATGACATTTTCCCTGGGTAAATCGAGCAGGTCTGTTATAATTCAAGGCTCTTCAGAAATAAAAGAAAATAGCAACATATATGTGTACACATTCATACTAATATATGATATGAACCACAAGAAGTAACAAAAATAGTTAAGTCAATAAAGGGATGATGAATATTAATACAGAAGTTGCACATTTATGACCTCTCCTCCAAGAGAGCACTTCCCTCTCTGTTCAGCAATAAAGCACTGGTTATAGGATCTCCCCAACATCGCCATATTTCTCTTTATACAACTCTGTCACATTTTCTCTGCCCCCAAGCTGGCTGAATACTTATATATCCGCTCAGGCAGAAAGGCACAGTGTAAGGATTAAGGGCTTGGATGACAAGGGAGGGCATGAGAAAAGATGAATCTGTAAAAGGTTTATTGCTGTGGTCAAAATTCTAAAGGTTAGCAAGAAGTCAGCTCTGACATATGCAATAAAAACAAAAAATAAACAAACAAAGAAACATTCAAAGGCTTCTTGTAGGAGGGGGGTTGAGGGATGAGTGTCTTAGCCTCCTGACCAAGATAAAAGCATTTCTTGTTTGACAGAGTAAGTGAGTTCTGGTTGTAGTACAACAAAGACTTTATGAACCAAGGTCTTTTTAACATTTCAAGACAGACTTAACACAGCTTTCTCTTTTATAACAATTCAGCTCCCAAACTTGTGTTCCATTCTAAAGTTGCAATTTGTGTCATTTGAAGGTCCTTCTGTGCCTCTTTTTTAACAAAAACTCCAGTGGACATGTATGGGCTATTGTTCTGTGAACTGGCAATCAAAAGTGTGGGGATGATGTGCAGCTTCCTGTCAAAAGGAAACAGACAGGGAAGTCTTCTGCAACTCTACTGATGCCATGTCTGCATTTCTAACTGAAGGCTTAGTCTGATAGACCGAATCATATCAGGCCATCTGCAGTTTCTGCATAAAGAAAAAAGCAGTGGAAGAGGAATGCCACCTCACCTCATGCAGCCTGTCAGCCTTTTGTTACGTTTGACCAGAAGACAATTGTCTAATGCTGAGGCAGATCATTTCCACTCCCTAAAGGAGAAAAAAATGCACTGCTTCTGGGACAAAAAAATATTGGTTTTGTGAACTCATGTGACAGGTAAAATAGTACTGCATCGCCTCATCAGGCGGTAACAAAGCTTACAGATACAGTTAATTGTGAATGAACAGATGGTCATTATTTATCTATTTATTTTATATCACAGAGACAAGGACAATCCATCTAATAGTGAAATATTTGAAAGTTTTAATAAAAAAAATAATAAACTGAAGGCTTAGATTTTGTACTCTAAATTGACATTCAAAAGGGTAGAATTTTGGTTTAAACACACAGTCGGCATTGAATATTGGAGAAGCCTGCCAATAAGATTTTCTGATCTGATGAACTGCTCCAAAACATAAACATGGACTGAGCTTTGTACTGTGACTCGATCTGTGAAAGGATGAGAAAGAGAACTTCTTAAACTGTAGCTGCAGCATGACAGTCTGAAAGACAGTTTTAGATGACAGGTTAGTAGGAGCGTAGCCTTAAATTGTTGAGGCCAATGTGTCTTCAACTGAATAGATGAAGAATTGTGGGGGAAAAAAGGGTGGTAAAAATGAGATAATACAGTACCGGCATGTGTCCATGACTGAGACAGACAGAGAGACATGAACAGTCCCTTGATAGAATTGAAGGGATACAAAAATCTTTTGGTTTAAAAGTTTAACAGCCGCTTGCTATTTGAGAGCAGATAATCAGTGAATAATATCCTGATGTTTGCCGTGCAACCATAATTAATAATCTGCTAAATGTTTAAGCTGTTATAATCCAATCTGAGTCTTACCTATGCAGTAGCAGAGAATGATGGACAGTACCACTGCTATGCCAACAGCGATCAGGGCCGTGCATTTCCAGGAACAATGTTTGGGTGACTTCTTAAACTTGAAAGCTCCCCTGGACAGGCTGTTTCTGGGCAAAGGGCGAGCAGGCGTGGAGTAAACAGTCCCCGTTGCCATAGTGTAACCAGGGGCTGCGGCGCCAAAGAAAGGTGTCGTACCTGTGCCCGTTTTAAATAGAAAATGCCTGTAGAAGAAGAAAACAGAAAAAAAGGGAGAACAGAGTATTTTATGTTGTTATTCTATTATATATCATGAATTAAGAAAGCTCACTTTGCAGCAGCTACAATAACCTACTTAGCTGTACTGTAGACTCATTTTTACTGCTCGTGTCTCCGTGTGGAGGTAAGTAGCTCAAATGACTCCAATTTAAATTGACAAAAAGAAATGAAGAAAGAAAAAAACCCACAAAATAATCACCCAGGTTAAACACACCTAACACTACTGTAACTCCCAAGTGTATCACACCACAGGAGAAACTCTGTTACAATCTAATATCCCATATTATCCTGACATTGAAAGAGGTTACCAAAAAGAACCTCATAAAAAACAATCATCTCATTCTTGCCCTTTTACAACCAGGCCTTTGCTAATAGCCCATTATACCTGGGGTAATTAACAGGGTTTAATCAAATGCACTACGGAGTGATCGTCTTATTAACTTTTAAACCCCACGTGAAAAGCTCTTAAGTAAATGAATTAAGCCTAGTTGCCACTCTTGCCACTACTTAGAAATGAATACCCAAATGCCTTCAGGCTAATGGGGACAGCCGAGGAAATTGGACAAATTGACCAAACACTGCACATGATATTCCAGCCCTCAACTGTAAAATGTCACTGCTGTTCCATTTCTACTGAAAATAAATTACATTTAAAAACAAAGGCAAAATTTATAAAGTTTTACTCAAATGAAATGAAACTTCAAATTAAATGCTTAAATTCGTCACAGAGTGGGGTTTAGTAGAACAGCATAAGCTTGAGTGCAATCGGGATTAAGAATGCAAAAGCCAATATTATAAACTTGTTTCTGTTTTTATCTTTGTTTAAAGGTTTAAAAAATTGACAAAGTATATGGAAAAGAAACACTCAGTCATTTTATTATTCAGGAGAGGTTGCTCCGCATGAACACTTCACATGCACCCTTGCACACAACATTACACTTGAAGGTGCCTGCCCAGCTCTACAACAGTGATGTCTATTCAACTGGAACATTTTGGGTTAAGTGGCTTAAAAGTGCCACTCAAACTGTCTAGAAGGTGAGGTCAAGGTGTTTCAAACAACCAGTGAAAAAACATAAAAACAAATCGCTGTGGTCTAGAAATAAAATGCACTAGTTAAGAGTTGAAGCACGCTTGTATATATATACATCTTGTAGTTTCTGTTCTTTAAAAGTTTCACACAACCCTTACCACAAGATATGTTTAATGTGTTGTGTGGATCCCGCAAGGACAGGTTTCCACAGTAACCACTAAGTCAAATACACCAACAAACTGATAAACCAGTGTTTGCTCATCAATTATTTGTGCAGCATCTGTGAAGTCTCCATATAATTTTGTAAAGGCTGTGATGCTGTAGTAAAAAGCACGAGCATGGTAACATTTAGTGGAAAATCCTGAAGCTGAGCCGTTAAAAAGATTGAAGGTTCATATAAAAAACAACTTACTGATAAGAGATTTACTGGTTTCATGATGGTAACTGAGAGTCAACTATGTAACATGGATGCTGTGAATGCACCTAAACTCTTGTATCGTAACTACTAAAATAATTTACAATGATATATTGTTCTTTAGACAAAATGTGCCCACTGTGTTGAGTGAAGAAAATTACATATTTCTGACTGTTACAGACTGTTTACAGATGTAATAGAGAAAATGTTTGTCATAAAACACTGCTCATATTTCTGTGCTGCCGCTGATATTTCAGGTGCTCTGTGTCTCATGTGAAGACATCTCTGAGGTAAAACCTTCTCTGATCAATTCTTGACTAAAAGAACAAATGTCAGATTTGGCTCTCTAGCTCCTTGATGCCCCAACTGACACGTGCCATCATGATCAGACAGGGATTCCATTTAAAGGTTACGGTACCACACTGTTGGAATAACAATGCATCAGACCTCTGAAACTTGGGACAGATCAGATTCCTCAGTCTGGAACAATGCGTACTGCAGCTGCAGAAGCAGACTCAGTAATATACAGTTGGGTATGAATTGAGGTCAAAACTTGCTTGATGGTGGAGGCGGCAGACGTGTAGTCAAACGTGCAGGCAAATAGACACTGCTATCTGGGGAGTTAAGAGTAAGTAGATGCAATCTGATGAGGTAGACAGAAAGGGATGTGAACGCACATCCTCGTCAATGTGTGTGCAAGGAGAGTTACGTATTCTATTTGAGGAAGGTGAATACGGATTGCAAGTTGGGGAGATTATCTAGAAACAGCATTGCCTGTAAACAAATGCAGTGAAATCTATGTGGACTCTTATTTAAGCCAGGCTATGAATATATTATGTTACTATGGCCTTCAAGTCAAAGGTATCTAAACTTCCAAACACCACAATCACATTTGTAGTGCAGCACTGTCATATTGCACGAGACACTGAAAACAGAGAAGGCATTTAGCTGACGACTATTGGACAAATAAGCAAAAACTTGAATATTTAAACAAAAAATAGTGCTTATTTTCCTTTACTTGCTGAATAATGAGTGCGCATACATAGTTATCATGAATAAAATGCATGTTGTTGGCGGCTCAAAATTGGAAAATCTGCAACATGTCCAGTTTTAATAACCCATCTTCTACGTCTGATAAAGTAGGAGGGAATCTGAAAGTTGTCAGCGTCACCGAGACAAATTCTTACCAAGGACATTTAATACACTTGACATTTAGAGTAATTCTGATGCCGACGGTTTTCATGTTACACACCCCTCCGCCCTATTTTTTCTTTTAAAAAGCAGACTGATAGAGTCTAAAGATGAAATGCTGTTGGACATGATTAACAAACAGCAGACCGGTGTAAATGTCTGCCGCTATAGACACTGGATGACCGGCTGTAATTGATTACAGGCAGTGTGATGCAACAAGGCACATTACTATGCTAATCCAGCCAATGGTGTGTTGTGAGTGCAGGAGAGGGAGACAGAGAGGAGACAATCAAGAGAGTGTGAGACCGAGAGGGATCGTGAGTAAATGAATGCCCGTGTGTCGGTGAGATCGCAGTGTGTTGGTGTGCACGCCTGTCTGTCCCATTGAGGAGCCTATAACACAAAAGCAGCCTGGTCTTCTCTGCTCTCACAACATTGCTTGTCATCATGATGACATTTGAAAACATGCTCAGAGAGGACAAAAGACTAAACAGTGAGTGGGTGGATGTGTCCACGGCTAAGCTCCAGCTGTAAGGGCGAGAGAGCACACAAGAAACAATGAGAATCGACAGCCTCAGAATATGTAATCTGCCTGTTAGCCGCCATTCTGTGTTAGCTTTAGCATTCCAAGGTGAGAGCTGGAATAATCAGGCTACTTTAAATAGGATCAAAAAGGAAAAAAAGAAAAAAATGACCACAGATGTGGTTCAACATTGCAGTGACTTGTTTTCACACTTGCTGTGCTGCTGTTGTGATCTCCCCATCAGAGCACCACCTGCCCTGTCGGCAGGGAGTCTGCTAGCAGGTGCTATTCTTGTGAAGCTCGCATTGCACCATGTGAATGTATTTCAGTGTCATCCCGCCCAAGGAAATCAGCATGGTGCCATCTTGAGTCGCTCCAACAGAGTGCTCAGATTGTTTGCACATGGGGTTTATCATATTTAACGAGTATGATTATATTTGATGGAAGAAAAGCTTAGCTCTTTTGTACATATTGTATGATGGTCTAAGGATTGTAACTGTGAAAATCACAGTTGCTTAATTCTGAGACAGTTTGGGTGAATGTATCTCTCTGCAAGATGGTGAAATCCGTAATATGTAATGAATTTTTATGAATAACTATTTAGATTACTTCTTACTGTGTAACACATCTGGAAAAGATGTGCAGTGTTTTGCCAGTAGCATTAACAGTTTAAGTATTAAAATAAAATGGGAAATATTGCAGTGCTCTGCAAAAAATAATACAAGAATGTGTCCTTGGCATTAAATATGTTGGCAAAATAAATTAAAAGGGCAACGCATGAGAAAAAGAAAAAGAAAATACATCTTGAGGATTACTACTTTGCCAACACTGCCATCCAGTTTGGCAGGTAACCAGCAAATACTGAAAGCTCCTCTCTGTTCCACAGGGCTAGTTGGCTGATATCTCACACATGACTAATCAGTCCTGCTGCAATCATGACATAGTGGCTGGTACACACGGAAGAAAAAAAGTTCAATGCCCGCCCCCTCCTCAGATGTGGAGCACGACTGACTCATGATTTACATGTGCATGCCACACAAACATGTACACACACACACACACACACACACACACACACACACACACACACACACACACACACACACACACACACACACACACACACACACACACACACACACACACACACACACACCAAATCCTACTTGAATTACCGTTCTCATTCTTTCTCACCCTCGAGAACAATTCTAGCACATTTTCCATCAGGAAAATGAACTGTCTGTGGGACACTGAGGCGCGTGATGATTTTAGAGCTGAGACATAATTTCATTTCATTGAAAGACTCCCTTGACACATGAATCCAATGAGGATTGGCAGTACATTTATAAAAGCAACATGTATCGAGGAAGAACTTCAGAGGACTGAGGTTCTGAAATATCTTAACGAGTCCTGTATTTGAATCTCACTGAATCTATGTGCAGAAATAGTTTGAAAAGACATTCATATTTGAAAGCAGATGCTTATCTTACTTTATTCACTGGAGCACATACACCACAGAGTTCACAGTTTATGCCATGCAGGGATCAAAAATACAAGTTTCCCTCCCATTGGTACTATCTATTTTAAACAAAGGCTTAAGTACTGTTCAAAAATAATTACTCCATATGTGCACTGGTCTCTTGAGAGGGAAACATGGCATTTCATTATAAAAGGAAATTCAATATTTTGAAATAGAATATTTCTAACTGAAAATATCGCAAAAAAATCAAATAAATACTTCAGTCAACCCAAGAGGTGAGTAAGGAAAACCTGTGGGGTTTATTAAAAGTACCACATACTTTTTAGAAGTGAATGTCTTCTCAACACTTGAGAATAACAACAGTTGGCAAGCAGAATCACGCTTCTGTTGCCAACTAATTCAGCCCCTTAGACTGAGTGGTCTTAGCATAAAGCAGAACAAAAAGTCAAGTAGAATCATTTCAAATAAGCATCTGAAGTTTATATTTGATCTATGTGTTCTGTACAAAAATATAGCTGAGCCCAAGCTGAAATACAAGTTCATGTTAATTTCATTTGACTTTTTCAGAACTGTTAAGGAAATGTTCCTTGTGTGTAATGCTATCTTCATAAACTGCAAGTGTAAAAGAGCCTAAATCAAATTCAGTTTCAAATCAGCTTTGACAGAATTATCACAGTGGGATCGGTGACTTTATTCAATAATCAGCAGTTACAGAGTGCAGCACTTCACTCATTTCAAAGAACACTGAAAGCTAGTTGGTACTGAGTCAAATTAGCACACTCGTGCTTTGAAGACCAACACTTCTACGGGACGTTATACACGCATGTTTCATTACAGCTAATTGCTGTAAAAGCTGTTAAAGCTGTCAAATGAGTGCTTTATTTTCAAAGGGGTCTTCATATCACAGAAAATATATCAAACAAAATCATAATATTGTGATTTATTCTTGAGACTTTTTTAATCAAATGCCTTGTACTGAATAATTTACTGTCTGCACATATGACCAGGTCTGCTGTGCTGCTTGAGAAATAAAGTCCATGTCACTGTTGAGGACCCAAATGAGATTCACATCCCTGCGGTACCTGGGGCTATCTCCATCACGCATATGCTGTGCCTGGACCTCGCTGCCCCCAAACCCCCTGAGGCCAGCCTAATGAATACATTCTTGAGCTTCTGTTTACACTTCCCAACCCGGTGGTTTTCTTGACATCTGTAATTATGTTCTGAACTGGGTCTTCCCTTTTTGGCCCCATTGGTTCACAGCAGCTCTCTGTTCCCACCCACTGACAAGCACTTGATTTAGAGTCCACTGTGGTGATAGTGATGTATGCCTTGGCTGATGATAGGTGTGTACATATTGTTTTGTCGATAGAGCTAAGACAGCTCAAGGTCATTCCACGGTTAGTATTCAATCACTGCATCTCTCTGGGAAAGTGAAATTGTCACTGCCTATCCCAGCTGATTCAGATCACTCCAGAGGTTGTTGCTTCATGCTGCTACTGACAAAATTCAAAGTTTATATCCATGTAAGCCTCAGAGTGGGTAGATTGTGCCAGGGAAATATTGGGCTAAAATACAGTCATCTTCTCGAGGCCATTCCTGAGTCAGAGTGCAATGTTCCACACTTTAATAGCCAAGATATTTTGAGCTTGCTGATTAAGAAAGATGTAACTGATGTTTCAGAGGCAAAACCTGGCAGACTGTACAACTAAGTAGTATCTTGCACAGCAAATTTTGTTATAACACAAAATCTGCTTACCAAGTTTCTTGTTAAGTTATAGCCTCTTTGATTTTAACTGGCAAGCTCTCTGATAGTCACACACTTCACTCTAATCATGAACTCTCCTTCTCACCATGGGCCTGTCTTATGTCTAGTAATCAGCCTTTAAGAGTAGGTGATTACAAAAAGCAGAAAATCAGGGAACATTGTGGCCATTAATCAAACTCAGCTGGAACCACATTATGTCATGCCCAATTTGCGGTGTAATAGTTTAACCTGATGAGGGGTGGTCCTTAAAATTGGCTTTAAAAAAAGCTATCCTTAAATATTTTAAATCCTAGAGTGAATTATCATTTTATTACCCCCTTCTGTTTGGAGGAATGACACTAAAACATTGATAAAATCTTGAAAGAATATCTGTTCTTTTTAAAATGTATTTATTTATCTATTAATTCTAATTCCCAGTGTTTCTTATCCCTGTTGCTGGAAATATCATTTGCATATTTGGCAATCCCAAATTAACTGTTAACTATCAATGATACTTGGTTTGAAAAGTACTGGAGCATTGTCTAGTTTCTCATTTGAACTTGGTTCTATTTGCTATGGCAGCGGAACATGTTGTGGTATTTCAATGACTATGAAACCTTTTGCCATCATATGAAATATTGCTGGTGATAATTCTGCCCATGCAGGTGAGTTTTTATTTAATTGCTGATTATGCTGGTAGTAATTTCAGCTGCTCATAAAGACAAATTGCTTCTCATTGAAATTGTTTGTCTCCAAAGCAACAAAGTGCACCAGCATATTACTTTTAGAAAATCAAAATGATTGGAGAGAGTCATGAATTACTGACTTTTTGATAACTAAAAACTACTCTACCATAGCTGATAGACACTCATAACAAATGGCTTCTAAATAGGGAGCGCTAGCCTTTCTTACACGAGCTGCTGGGGAAAGGGTGAAAATATCTCTAAAACAAGCATACCAAACAAGATAGCACTACAAGTCATCCCAACACCTTAAAATAATTCTGTGAAAGGCCTTTTGGATTCTTTTTCATTTTGTTGTTTTACCATGTCAGTATATCTAAATTAATTCAATTTTGGATCTTATTGTTTTCATAAAATGAGCCAAATTTCTGAATGGTGGATATCTAATCACATGAAGCATGTCCACATTGACAATAGTTTAAATATTTATATCTTTATGAGTGGTACTTTGCCTCTCTGAAGTAGGTTAATTGGGTCACCAGTGACCTGATGGATGAAAAGAGGTTAAAACTGGCCTGAAAATAAGCCATCCATGAATACTTTAAATCCCCAAGTGAATTATTATTTCATTACTCTCTCATATTTGGGTATATATATTTGAGTGACACTAAAACATTAACAAAATCATCTGCAGAGAATCAGTGGAAGCATCTAATTATTTGTTATCATTTTGATGATCATCTTTTTAATTCCCTGTGCCAAGCACAACCAAAGTTAGTCAAAGACTTTAGTATGCAACGGTAAATTACCTATAAGACCAGAAACTACCCTGCGAGTCAGTTAGTTTTAGGAATATGAGCGATTATCTGATGTCTGTAAACCACACCAAACATACCAATGTGTTGATGAGACAGGGAAACAGATTTAAGGCATACAAATTCAGTAAGTGAAACTCAATTATATGCACGTCTTGAACGTTTGACTTAAGCAGAACTGAAAAAAAAAATATATACTTTACACTATAACTTGCCTCAATGTATTTACATCGTTCTACTTTCTGATTCAGTGAATATGACATCTGGACCTGGATTTTCCAGTTCTGTTGTAGGTCACTGTGACTCACCTGCTCTCCAGGGCCACATTGCTGCCCAGGACCCAGCTGTCCTGCAGCTGGACGCATTCCGCCGTACTCTGCAAGTCAGCCGCCAGGCCGCCTGTGGGTGGTGGACTCGGGCTCCTTTGATTGGCCAGCGAGCTGCGGCTCAGTGAGGTGATGGACGGGTGCTGCTTGTGTGGAGGCGGGGCTGGCGGGAGAGGAGGTGGGGCCTGTTGACAAGACAGATGGTCACCTGGAGGTGAACAGGAAGACAGACATCAGAATATTAGTTTAAGTATTCCTAGTGTTGGCAAAATATAAACCGAAAAAACTATTCTTTGTTTTGCTGACTAAATTCCACCCGGGGTGAGAAACTGTGAAGAAACAGCAGATGGATAAGATGCAACTGCCTTATATGCAAGATATGACAGCATACAGCCACTTAACAGGCCTAGAAAAGTAAATACAACCAAGAGCAAGACATAAAAATGAGATGCAACCACTGCGAAAAAACGGAAAGAAGAGCTGCTTTTATGGCGATACACATAATAATTGTCACAAAACGCCACACGGCTGACAGTTGGGTTCTCTTAAACAGAAGGTCACTTAAAGAGGCAGATGTTCTTTTATGGGCGCTTAACGCAATGTTTCACGTTTGATTACAGCCAGAGAAGACTCTCAAATAACTAATGACCAGAACATCCATTAGAGCTCTGAGAGAACAGGTTTTCCAATTTCACACAAAGCTGTGTAATTGGCCCCCAGAATGGCATGTGGTGATTATCTATCCATCTTCCCTGTTTAAAAGGTAAAAACCCACAGTGCTGACAATTCTGATTTGCTCCAATGAGCCCCAAATGGGTATCATCTTTCTCGCCTTACAAAGGCTTCGAGAATATTGAGAAACCTAGGAGCTGTGTCTGTCAGGAGCTTCTGTTGTTTTGCATTGACAGCATGAATTTTTTTAAAGCCTTAAGGAATTTAGATTTCAAGCATATATACTGACTGGAGGTCAGTGCATGATTTAACCTTTGCTTTCTCATGCATGTATACAAAGATCAAAATCTGCTCTATGCGACTGGCTGCACAGAACAACTCACTGAAAGGATACAAGCCAATGTTTTGAATGGGGTCTATTAATGACCATGAAGTTTGTGTCCTTGTGTGTGTGCTTCCACTTTTCAGCGTGCCCTTCTATGCATAAAACGAACTGTTCAATGCAGGCAAATGAGCCATTTGGTTCCACACAGCTAAGAGGAAACATGAATGCCATTCAGAACAAGGCAATCATTTCCACTGCTTTGAGGTAAAAACCTTTAGGCTACTGTACATGCAGCCTATTAGTACAACCGAAGACTTCCCTATCATGTTCAATATAGGAATGCATAAACAATATACTAAAAAGGAATGCTGTCATTAGAATGATTACTAAGAATAAAGCTGGTTTCTATGACTTATTTACAATGACACTGACCTTTGGAATACAGACGCATAAACATGTTTTTATAATAAACTGCAGAGGATCTGTTTCATCTTCAGCCAGACAGATGGACAGGTAGGTAGATAGCAAATAGTCAGAATAAGAAATAACAAGAATCCACAAAGCTGGTGCAGAAGGCCAATCTAGGATTAATTACTTCCTGACTGCAATTACACAGCAACAGCATGCGGTCATGAAGTCCATGAAAGCAAAATCATCAGAAGCAGATGAAGGTTGTTTTTTTCCTTTTTTTGTGGACTGTGATTAGAGTTTTATCAAACCCAATCAAACATGATCCCCTCATCACCCCACGCCATCATGTTCAAAGCTGGTTCTGATTTTTAAATTAAGCATGAATTACCAAATATCAGTTGCAGCACTGCCATTTGAAAAATGTAAGAGTGCCATGACTTAGTGATAACGAATACAAGACATCCACTCATCTCCTGGGCGAGACTCTGAGTCTTATTAGAAAAGTGCTTAGTAAGCTGATAGAAAGCCAGGTTATCTACCAACGTTGGCTGGTTTTACTTCACCTCTGGGCCTTCTTTCACTGTTCAAGCCTGCAGCACCCATGGGCTCCACTTCACTTTCCTGCTGTAGCATTTTCATATAATCACCCTCCACTAATGTAACAGTATGATGCCCGTAGATAGCGAAAGGAAATGCGGCTGAGAGGATCAAACTGGTTAAGAAATGCAGAAGATTATCTAACATCAAGGCAGGTAGTTATGTTTGACAGCCAGAGAGGATTATTGTTAGAGGTAAATTAAGAGCTCTTCCCTCTTAAAATACAATTAACTCCCCCCTTTAAAAAAAAAAATACAAAAAATAGTTTATTTCTATCTTCCCTTTCTTTTTACTCCCAGCATATGAGATGGCCAGTACCTGAAAACAACTTATTTTCCATTACACATTGCAAATAAAGATACATGACAGCTATTGAACAAATCTGTATCCATTTATCTTTATGTCTACATATTGATCTCAGGATCTTGACTGCCCTTGTTCAGTTTACTGCTACCCAAAGAGCTTCAAAATGCAGCACAGGTTACCTTCAAACCTACAAAAATATCCAGTATGCAGTGCAGGTGTGTTATGGTTGATGGGAATAGTGTGATCGTTTTTTAGCATCATCTGAAAGCACAACGCAATTGAGATGTTAAAAGGTATGCCTGAAGCGTAACACGAAATGAACAGATTTGTGGGCGAGAGCACAGCACAACAAACCAAAACATTCTGAAGAGTGGGATTTGGTACGCACTAAATTTAAGTCTGTATTCCCACAATGAAATAAGGAAGCATTAACTCCCCATGAAGAAATAACACCTACTGTATGCACAGATTGTAACAGGGCTGCTCCGACACTCTTCATTTATGTGCCTGTAACCTAGAAACATCCAGCCTGAAAAAGCCTCTGCCTGACATTTGCAAATGTGGAAAAAAAAGAAAGTATATTGACTGATCTACCCCAATACAAACAACTGGGCCAGACTGAATTTACCAGATTATCCTAAAGGAGTAGCAACAGCTTTAAGAACCGATAAACATATGTTGTCTTTGTTGCCTTTTAGCTTACAAACATCCATGCATGCAACTTCCTAAAGCTTTGTCAATCAGCATTTCAGCCTTTGAGATACAACTGAACACTAAGTTCTTTTAAGTATTCAGATGTGATATATGTCTTCTGGAGGACTTGGAGTGATTAATTATGCAAACATATTTCTCAATAAAGGGGTTATATCATCCACTTAATCTCTGTGCAGTCCAGATCAAATGTTGAAAGCTTTCTCTAAAGATACTTCAGATGTTAAGATTTAAAGGCACAGTCAACATTTTAATAGCATTTTTACAGTCTACACTTCCACTCTTTATCTGTTAAATTCAGTTTATTTTTTTTCTTTAAAGGTTTGAGTGTACGGTGGTTATTCTTTTAAAGTATGGGTCACAACACCATGTATTTCCTTCATGGACTCAATTTCCCTGCACACGGTGAGTGTCAGTGTGTCTGACTGATGGGAGGCGCCATGGTTTCTGGCCTCCAATTTGAGGTGTAAGTTTGAATCCAATTTCTGACTAACAGTTTTACAGTGAGGACAGGCTCTACCTATGATGAAAACCTATAAGTGAGAACCTCAATATGAGTCCAGGTAACTCAAAAAGCAAAATATAGCACCAGCCCTGCTCATTCTCTGTGTACTTCACTGCAAGAGCTGGAGGTCTGAAAGACCACTGGGTAAATCATGATAAAATATGGGCTTGTGATTTACGAGTTCTACTGGCAGGCAAACAGGATGTTTGACTGTGCTTTTAAAGAATATGCAAAAGAAAAAAAAGAAAGAAAAATACAAGTCTTGAAGAAAGCCAGGCATTTCCTTTCATCAAGACAGACAAAATTAAGCTGGCCTTTAAGGTGCAAACTCAATGACTAAGATAGCAGATGAAACAGCTGTGTGTTTATGGGGCGTTGCTATGAAATCAGATCAAGACGAATGTCTCCTTTGCATAATTCCTCAACATCAGCTTGTCATCATCTCCATCAGCAACACACTTTAAAAATGACCTTAGTGATTAATGTTGCATGCCAACGCTGAAATGACAGACTCATTCCCATCTTAATGATGCTTGCACAACCTATTAAATGTAGCCTTATGAAGCCTCTGCCTTTTTACATAAGCACCACCTACATATCATCGTTGTTTTAATTCACTTCAATGGTCTGATTTAGGATGTTTGAGCTCCAAAAAAAAAAAAATGCTCTTGATTGCATTTGTTAACCAAAAACAGTTTATCATTAGGAAACCTAAAATACTTCAGTTTTATTAGAGATCATTTATTTCTGATAACCTATATAATATAAAATGATTTAGGGTTATCCATTCACAGGGTTTTGTCCATTTTAGATAAATGTGTAAGACTCTATCACTGTCTGCAAGGTGACCTCTCAAATATTTCTGAAACATTTTAGTGCCATTCCCAGAAGTGGGATGTTTAGGACAATTAGGTCTTTATGATGTTCACTCCTTTGAAAATATATTTTTTTGATGATAGGATTGACAAGCATTGAACACTGCACATAATGTTCCAACATGGAGTCAGAGCACAATTAAAAGCCATTTTACACTCACTAAAGCTTGGCAAGCTCGATGAAAGTCTTTTCATATTCATTGTGTAAGTACTGCAAAAGGTCTTGTGCCATTTTACTCTCCATTAAGAGACTGATGCAACTGCTAATGGAATTGAAAGGGCATTTGCTTTGACTAGCTTGCCCTTCACCAATAGGAAAATTGCTGTATGTGTGCATCACAAGAATTCAATCACAACAGATCACAGAACTTAGAGAAGGCACAGTTTTTCAATTACAAATTAAGATATTTATATTTTACTTATATTTTGCAGAAGAATTCTTAGAATTACATTACATTACATTACATTACATCCAGCACCCTCAATTTGAAAAGTTTGAATTTCTGCTAACAGAGCTTCTGTTAAAATCCCTCTTGTACTATATACTAAGTGAATAGTGGATAAATGCCATGATAAAACTTGACATTTGGACCAAGTAGGACCAGATGTTTATATATGTCAAATTATTTAATTTATTCTCAGCAATCACTAGATTTAGTTTTTACCTCGGCACAGACTTGTTGGAGGTGGGAGCAGTGTTATTTAGTTGAAAGAGACAGCAGCTTCTCACTGCGAAGCCCAGAAGGTGGAGGTGGTGCTGCACCCAGAGGAATATGGGACCATTAGAACAACCTTGCCCTAGGTGAGTTTGGGGGATTTATTCTGCAAAGATAGTTTGCAATTTTCAGGGACTTGGGGGGAAAAAAAGAAAAGAAGAGGAAGACATTGTGTGAATTCCATCATATTTCCTGCCAGAGAAGAATCCTCACTGCTCTCACAGTCCTGCCCACACTTTTTCTGACTTTCTATCTGATCAAAGACAGACATTTCTTTTAACCTATTTCTAAGCAGAGAAACCAGAATGGAACCAATATTTCAAGAATTACATAATCATTGCATTATATAAAAAGACGTTTCATTTACCCATTCATCATGTCGTCCTAAGCAGCCATAAAGGCACTATTGATCTAAATTCTTGAGTGCCACTAATTCTAAATGTATGATTTTTAAATATATCTGTAAAGCAGAGCCCATTGAGGATGTACTGGGAATATAAGCTGCTTCATATTGCTGTTTGTCCACCCACCCCCCACCCCCCAGATATTGCTACAGATGGCAGATCACCATACAGATGATGACTGCTTAGCAGTTCTTTCTGTCAGCTCTCAGATTACATGGCAATTACACTCCTTCTCAAAAGCTGCTTTGACAATTAGCCTGCTGACAAAACACTTACTTCTATTTATTCATGTGTAGACTGCTTTGGCTTCCTTGTTTATCTAGAGAGATCATGTTCACACTTTGATGAAATGCTACAGGTTCTAATTTTGGTGGTAGCACCTCAGTTTCTACAGGTAAACACAGACAGTGGATGCATCACTGTGTTTCTCTTAAATTGTTGTTCACAAGGGGTGTAGTGCCTGTCAAACAAGGGCCAAATCCACTGTCTCATTTTACAGTTCAGTCTTCCGTGCTGCAACACTGCTCTGTACACACTCAACCAGTACCTACCCACAAACCCACAGCCACCACAGTTGGACACTCATTACGCTACTATATGAAGTGATGATAGCTAGTAGGAAGGAGAAACTGTAGAAATTAGGTGTTGTTCAGTGTAGTTCAGTAGCTCAGCCCATTTAATTGAACATAAACACATGGGAAGGATTGAGCATCAAAAATTGGGATACATTCATCCTTGTAGTCAAATGCAGGGACTTAACCAAGCTTTGTGCTGAAATATAGAGTTTAACTGAGCGTCTTTTTTTTTTAAAGTACACTGTGTAGGTGTAAACACTATGTGTATAAATATATATGTTTGAATCTTCTGGATAAAGTGGTTTTGTAATGATATCTCAATTAGATAATGGTTTGGTGTTGCTTAAGCAAACTATCCAGAAGCAGTAAGATGCAGATTTACTGTAAAGGTAAGCAAAATAAAGTGATCCTAAACAAAAGAATGTATGAAACCGTTTCAGTAAACCCTAATCCTTTAAATAGGTATAGGTACATGAACACAATATTGGCTTTGTGGAGATCGTTCAGGAGCAGAGATTTTTTTTCATTCATTCATTCATTCATTCATTTTCTATACACAATTCAGCCAGAGCCTATCCCAACTTAAAGCTGCTAAATAACAAAGTACTCCAAATAAAACAAAGTGTAAAAGATTGTAAAAAATACAGTAAAAAAGTACACAAGTTCCAATTCTAATATAAATATTAAAAACTGATCTGACCATATCAATAAATAGAAAATGAATTCAGTTGTTAAATCAAACAATTAAAAATTAGACTGACTTTTAGGAAGTGAAAATGACCACAAACAAACAGAGGAAGTGGGAGAAGCCAGTGAGAGTTTAAACTCAATTTGGAGGGCTAGCTGTACCAGGGTGTGAACGTTACCTAGAGGACACAAATCTCAATCTCAGAACATCTAAACACTGCTGATTCGGTTAACTACAAGTGCGACCTGGAGTGCAAGGCAGCAACATGGTCCGACAGATAAGCTGGTGCTAAAACACTCAAGCACTGATATGTAATAAGTATTGGCAGCTAATATAATAATGACAAAGTGATAGAAATATGTTCACATTTACATGTTCCAGTCAAGAGTCTGGCTGTGGTATTTTGAACCAACTGCAGCTGTGATATTGAAGGCACCATGACAGATTGATCATAACTCCAATTTAAAATTTTGGTGGCAACATAGCATCAGAACTAAATTATACACAAAAGCACAATTTAATGATGACTCATAAATCAGTGAGTCGTCAACAGAGACGGTGGATGTTGTCAATTATAAAGTTTAGCAATGAAACTAAATTATTTCTATGTGAATGCTGCAGAGGGACATAGTTAATATCATAAGGATGGTAAGCAACTAACTGTAGGTTATTCACTTCAAGTAACTATTTTAACGTCTTTTTAAAACGACTTGTTGATATAAAATACAGATTAGAGTAGCATTCTGAGCATACTACATTAGCATCATTGCTATTTCTCAGTACATTAAGAAACTGATGAACCCACTGCTTCAGTCTCACATGAGATAAATTTGCAATCCCACCTTGGAGTCATGTAGGCAATTCTCAGCGTGGTAGTTTGTTTACATATTTTGATGTGCTGTTTTAATAACCATATCAGCAGCAACTCACCACTTCCTATCACAATGAAAATCAATATACTACTGCATCATCCTCTCTGATCTTCACGCAAGTTTAAGATGAGACTAAGCTGCAATGCATCAAACAACAAGGAACCAGGGACAAGCTAGAGATACATGCTATCATACAAATGTCTCGCTGCTCGACATTTTGTTGTGAATTTTCTGCATGTTTGAACTGAATTGGCCTTGAAGGCAGTCATTCACTCACTATCTAAATAACTGTGATGACGTAAACTGCAGTAAGAGCCAGTAGCTGTAATGGTGACTGGGTGATGGGGCCAACATGAAACCTCAGTAAGGGTGGTCCTAGCCACCGCAGAGAAGCTTTTAAACATTCAGAAGCTTGGCAATTTATTTTCAACTGCACTGTGTCTCGGAGGGTCAAGAACAACAACAAAACAACATCAACCAGTTCTGCTGAAATGTGAGTCACTTCTCTGACTATACAGCAGTACAGATCTGCATCAGTAATCACTCAAAAAGTGTTGTCTACATCATCTCAGGGGTCACAGATATGTAACGTGTATTCTGAGAACTATTCATGTGCCTCCCCATTCATTTAGAGCTTGCTTCCCCAATCACTTGAGAAAATGGTTTCAGGAAAAAAAACAAACCACTTATGGCTGTAGTGGTACAGTGTTTTCCAGTGGTTGCTGTAATTGCATTTCCTGTGCAAATCGCCCAGTTTGTGGGGGAACCAGACAAAGAAAGCACTATCCATCTAAAAATGGGGGAGCCTATCTTTTCCTGATTAATTGTTGGCATATTGTTCTCAACTGGATGCACTCCACTTGCAGAGAGGACTAATTTTCACCTCCATTGTGAGCAAATTATAGCAAAAGGAGATTTACACTGTGTGTATCTTTCTCAATGCAATGAATAAACAAATTGGACTATGGAGCATAATAGTCTCCAAACAGTGATGTCTTTATTCTGAGATAAAACTCTGAGCAGTTATTTATCACTAAAGTATTACATACTGGCAAGTTCATATTTTATTAAAACTGTCCTTCTAAAGGAGAGTGAAATAATGCACCTGTGACATCAAATTTAAGTTTACCCAGCGCATTAATGTGGAAATGTTTGATTTGGAATAAAGGAAACTGTATCATTTAGTTTGATAAAAAATATTCAAATCTACCAGCAGAATTACTATTCTAATCTTGGGTATATGATATAATCTCATATAGCTGAAACCAATTACCATGTTCATTAATGATTCATTTCCTCAGCTGATAAATGTATTGCATTTTCGATTACATGGAAAGAAACATTAAGAGGTATCCTGATCTCATATACAGTGTGATATTCAGGTTGCTTGTTTTGTCTCAAAAGCCGGACCAAAACCTATAAATATGTGATCTTACACAAATAAAAAAGCAGTATTTCCTCACATTTAAAAAAGCTGGAAGAAGGGAATGATAAATATGTAGTTCTACCTTATAAAGTACGCTTTATTTGAGCCAGTTATTAATACAGTGGTATGCAAGTCTCTTTATCTAATGATCTTCAATGAAAAAAAACTACATAGATTACTCATGGAAACAGACTTCTTCCAACGTCCCCACATATAATTCTTTAAGCAAACATTCCTTGCAGTGTCTGACTCCAGCGATAGAGCTATAGTACATAGGCTGAAAATCCCTCTGCTTTCCAAAGAGCTTTCCTGAGGCCAAGGCTGTGAATTGATATCCCACTGTTGCATTACTCTTGGCCACAGAGCAGAGCACAGGACAGGAATAATAATGGGACAAATCATTGGTTTATTCTCATATTGCTCACCAACTTGTGCATCAGAGTGGCGAGGAGGGCTGTGCTGGAGATGTCAATATCCCAAACGGGCATGAGTGATGGACTTTATGTGTACAAGCTCGTTGGGATCTACAGTCTATAGGTGAGAGTACTCAAACACACTCTTAAAGCCCACTGAGAAAAACCTTCCAGCACAAGTGATGTTTTGGAATTTTCCGTCAGAACACCCTCTGCTCCTCTCGGCGAGAAGAAGATGTAACCTGCGTACCCTCTGAGGCTTGGTGCATGCTCAATCAGCAACATGATATGGCCCGCGGCTGTATTCTGAGGTCACTGTTGGAGGCTTGAAGACTGATCATGCATGAGGTAGCAACACAGTGCTTTCTGGCTAATGTGTTACAGCTTTGCTGCCTCTATAGCTACTATTCAGTATTGCTCGGGCTCCACCCTGAGGAAACTAAGATCTGACTAACACTCTGTGAGCATTAACATGGAAAATACAGAATTTATTTTAGACATGGCTACTAAACTTATAAGCAGTTGAGTTATCCAATATTGTGACTTTTCCACTGAATTCTGGTCCTGCATTAAAATACGGACACTCTTCTGATTTGACAACCAATCCACTTTAATCAAGAAGCGTTCGTACAACTACAGTTGTAGGCGATATCTCTTGAGTGCCCACGCATCACAATTCATTAGTAAAACTAGTCTTTAAAATTTAATCCAGTGTGCAGTCCCTCTTAATTTTGAACCTAATCACCTTTTCATTTCAAAGTGGCTCTCACACATCTAAGATTCTCTTGTCTACATCATGCTAATCAAAAATAAAAGTGGTCAGTGAAGCCAGATGTGCTATCCTTCAAAATCTCTTGTGTTGCTTTGCTTGACAATAACAGACAGAGCTGCCTACTTTCCAGTCTTCATTCACCTTAGAAAACACCACATTAAGCTTCATCTGTCATGTATCGGCTGCAGCCTAACATTTCACTTTGTTTGGCAGACATTGATTTTTACCTCCAAGGTGTTGTCAAGGAGGCATCCAACTCATACATGCCTCCTGTGCTGTTTCTCCAGAGGCTGCTGTTGCAGGAACACACAAACACACTAAGAAAAGCTCACATAAATTACTGTATTCAAAAGTAGCATAAATTATCACCACATTTTCTCAATAAGGACACTAAAGGGGAAAAAATGTGTGGCTGATAAGCTGGGCCTTATCAAAAATGCATTTCTCAGATCCTACTTTAGTTGTTTGGGCATAAACACACAAAGATGCAAGCTGATTGTTGATGTGTATCAAAGCATGTTAGTGCTGTATCAGAGCGGACTTATTTTGGTTTCCTGATGCTTTTAATGCCAACACTCTTAGCCAAAAAACTCTCTGGACACCAGACGTCAAATGCGTGGACACTAACGGATTTTTCCAATCCTCTATCCATATGTTGAGAGTTTTTTTTCCACAACAGCAAGTCAGATAACAATTCATCAACTGCTGTCTTACCGCAGCCTCCGCCCAACTCTCTACACACAAACACACATATTTACAGCCTAGTTGAACACCACTTTATATTCATTAAGTGTCACAATGATATAAAAAATAGCTGGTTTGAAGGAGCAACAGTATATCTTGTTTAAGAATTGTTTAGGAACAAGGAGAAATTATCTGAGGGAGCCTTGAAGGTATCCTGTTTCAGTTTAATGAAAATGTAAAAGGAAAAAGTAATTAAGAGTAGATCTGTTGAGGATTTTTACCTTGTTTTCCAAGGACTTATAACAGTCATATAATTGTGAATTGACAATTTTTTTTTGTTGATTATTAGTCTATCGTGTCAGCATGATTAACTAACAACAATAACAACCAGGTTTACATTACCATTTTTAATTAACGTTCAGAACATGTCAATTAAATAATGTGACTAAAATTATTTTAAAAAGAACTTCTTCTAAGTCTCTAAAAGAAAGTTTCGATGCTTGCTTGAAGTGGTCTTCGACTGTTTTGAAGAGGCCTTGATACGCATTTTGGGATAATTGATAGAACTTTGCAAATCGCATCTGACCTGGCAAAGAATAAATCAAATGACCCACCAGTTGTTTTTGGTCTGAGCTGGCAAACAATGAATACATGTGACTGACTGGCAGAATATTCCATATATTACCATGAAATAGTAATATTTTCTAAAGATGAGCTCACTCCAGTTTTTACTTATTTTTTTTCCTCTGCAAGGTCTGTTACTGCTTAGGACAACAACTTCTTCTAGAGAATTACAACCATAATGCGATATAGCCTACACCTCAATCTGCTGCGACACTAAAAGCCAGGCTTATATGCTTCAAAACGGTCAATGTAAAAGTGTCAGATTCACATTTCTTTTCTAAATATTGCTTCAGATTTTCTTCACAACACATTACCAGTATTGACTGCTCAGTCCAGAACAGGCAAGATGAAAAATGGGAGCAGACACATTTTTCACATTAGTCAAACTGCTTCCCCCTAATGGGGTATGGGTGACAACCTGCACAAAGCTAGCTGTATAGCATCTGATGGCACCTTCAGAGTTACTTTATTGGTATGAATGCTGCATACTATGAATGACCAATTCCTCTTCTTTCAAGTAACAATCTTAACTCAATTGTGAAGTCATTCTGTTGTTTAAAAATGTGTTTCTCTAAATACAGCTGCACAGAAAGAGAAAGAAAGACACAGGCAAGGTCTGGCTCTCAGCCTATTTACATCTTGCTGAGAGCAAGCATCATAAAGCTGCTCTGTTTTTAAAAGCGCATGATAAATATCCTGAAAATTTATGAAAATGAAACAGACCGGGGAGAGCAGCTTCATCATTCAGATGCATAGCACACTGATAACTCTTCCAACAGTTCACTGGCTTATATATTAAAAATCCTCTTCAAAACGGTCAAAAGTTCAGCTCCTGCAGCAGCTGAATCTTCTCACTGTGCACATCACTGAATTGTTATAGGCTCACTCATTGTGACTCACTCTAAAAGAACATAAACTAAATGTCTAATATGCATTTTTCTTTTACTGCAGCTAATAGCATAAGCAGCAAAAACTATCATTTAAGCTAATGTTTTGAAAATTCAATCAATCCTACGCAATGGCTTTGATGAGCATATAGTTCACATAATGAACCAAATGAGAAAACTTTTATCAGCAAAATAAAATAAAATCTGCATTTTTGGCTCAAAAACATAATTTTAGGATTAAATTATCTTTTTTCTTTTTTTCTACTGAGCAGAAAGATCTTAGACCTATTTAAATAAGTTTATGCAAGTGTGTGACATTGTGCCTGAGTGGACAAAAATCCTGTTCGCATGGTGACAGTATTGGATTTCTGCGTCCTGAGTGGGTATCAGTGATGTATCTAAAGAAACAATTATGCTTCTCAATGCATATTCTCCATTCAGACAGTCCATGCGACTCCACAGGATTGCGCATGTCGTCAGTTTAGTTGCTATACTTGTAAACTATGCAATTTGCGTTTTGTACCACAGCAGGCATCAATTAGCACCTCTCTCACGCCTCTAGATCTGAACTGCATCAAATTTGGTTCCGTGCTGCTTGGAACATGATGTGAATTTGTCATGACTCAACTGAAAGGAAGGAAATGTTCAACACAGGAGAGCGGGCTTATTGCTCACCTCAGGCTTTTAAATAAAGACTGAATATCAGACATTGTGTTTCATGAAATGGTATTCATCACTTTTTTTTTTTTTTTTTTACAGGTTTATCTATGAAAAGGTACAACATGCTGAAAAAGAAATAAAAGCTATTTTGTTCCGATGCACCTGGATTTTTTAATTACAAAAAAACCTGACTCAAGCAAAGCTTTTTTTAACGGTTTTCAGAGCAGTGAAATGAAATAATTGTCATTGAACTGCGGTCGTCATAGAAATCTTTAACGACAGATAATGAAAATTTCTGACAACACAGATGCCTCGGTTAGAGCTTCACAAAAGGCCAAGATTCCAAAGTTTAAAACACTTAGAGTAGCTTTGGCAGAGAAAAGACTATATTCATACAATCTAAACCTTTGCATTAAGTTTCTCTGCAGGACAACAACGTGAAGGCAAAATGTTTCATCTTAAAAACTGGCAGTTACCTCAGACCTGCATGATGAATTATTAGATTTACATAACTTTGACATAATCCTAAAGATGGGGTTTTTTAACAAAAAACTCTATTAATATAAATATGATCTACAATTTCATCAAGTAGTCAGCAGAGACTTATGTTAACTCACCAGACCACATTTCAGGTGTATAACATTTACACAGAGGGGTAAAAATTTCACAATTTACTACAGTAACACCATGTTTGGAAACCTATACAGATGATGTGCAATGAAAAACACTGCGGTAGCTGAAAATCTGTCACAAGTCACAAAATCTAATGGGTTACAGAATCTGGTGTTACAGACACTCCAGTCTCATCCAAATTAACCATTTGTTAAAATGACTCTGAGCCAAAGCTGCACTCACATAGTCTTTCAGACAGCCAGGAGTCTTTCAGATAGTTATATATTACTTACATTGTTTCATAAGTAGTTTACAAGAATGACTAATTCCCTCTGCTAACATGATGAGATCTCTATTCAACTGCTGCCAGATAGTCTACATTACAAAGTAGTTTCTGAAACACATTCTTACCATATTGGGACTGAAGATCAGAAAAAGCTTGTCTTGTTACCAAATTCATGTCAAGTAATTTTTGGAAGAACTCTTAGAAATAAAAAAAAAGCATCTTTGTTTTACAGACATGTTTTTGTTGAGACGACATCTTGATGCTGTCATTAATATATGCTAGTTGGCCTCTCAGCTGCGCATGCAGCAGAACGTGACACGTCTCTGTGGTGGAAGACACTGATCGTCCTTCAGATTGGACTTAATCATGTTTGCTTTTCACCAATTAGATAAGAGAGGTGCGTCGCCGACACACAGGCTTTCTCCTGTCTCCTTTGATGGACTCCACACTTCTCCTCCCGCTCACCAAATGGTAGCAGTAGGAGGCAAAGGATGGTCCATGTTCACACCCGGCTGAGTCATTTCACACTGGAAGACATCCATCAGAATTAGGATCATAAAAGCCAAGACAAGATCGACAATGGAAACTGAGAAGGGAAATCTGAGAGAAAAGGCGGCTGCAGCAGCATATGGCTTTGCAAAACTGTAAGCTGTCAGTTTATAAAAGGCAGCAGCTGGTTAAGTTTCCTGCCTAGAATTACTATCATATAGTAACGATAGCAAGCCCTCACTATTGACCAGACTGAATTGAACAAAGCTATATTGATACAGTAGCAAAACCATGGTTGACACCACAGTGGGCAGTCACACTATCGTGTTTCAGCCACAATACACATTGGACTCTCACTATTTGCATATGTCCTCCTTGTGTGCTCTGACAATATTGTTTTTCTTGCCCTCTGGAAACTTTGTAGCGGAATATGATGCCAGTAATGGTGAGGCACTCATTTTACACAATATGTTCCTTGAATTAATATCAAGACGCTGAAGAAAAATGCTGCACTTTGAAAGTGCTCAGCTGCACATACGATGATGATCCTCAACTAACATGCAATAAATTCAGCCAGTCAGTCATGATGAACACAATCCGATACCACACCTAATAACACATCCTCCTTTCTTTTCATCGCCAAGATTATATCAAGATCAAATCTTTAACATTGAATTATGATAATTCAGCTCAGTGGATAATTATTCAGTACATGTAATATTTGCTGTGCTTGTTTTAAAACCCTAACATGCTCCAGATGCTGTGCAAATAATGAAAGACAATGGATTTTGACCTCATCCTGATGTTTATTCAAGCCACTGTCAATAATGTAATCCCTATGATTTAGTTAGAAATCACATCTGCCACATTTAGGTGAAGGCCACCTCCCTCCTACATATTCATAGGCAACAATATTGACTAAACGTCTTGTCTGGCTAAATATAAAATGGGAAGTGAGTTACTTCAGGATTACATAGTGTGAAAATAAGCAGAAGAGAAATGCATACAGGAGATTCTGGGATTACCTCTGGAAGCTGGTAGGCCAACATGGCCTCCTCAGTCAGGTTTGCCCACTGACACCCAAGGACTTACTGAGGAAAATGTTTGGCAGACAAGATAGCAGCTGCGTACAATTTCCTGAGCAGCACAGAGTTTGAAAAACTTTGACGTTTTTTTCAGCGCTGATGCCAAGCGGTCAAAAACAACAGCCTCTGTTTTCAAACCGTCATGCTCTAATTCATACCTGCAGCGAGCTAACCTGAGGCTACAGTTGCACTCAAGCTGCAGTGGTCAATAAATATAGCAAAACACGTTTACAGAGAGTTTTTGTGCTCCCAGAGTGACAATACAATCTCATTGTCAGGTGTTTAGTCAGATAAAGTCGCATGCCCTCTGGGATTAGCGTCTGCTTTTCATCAATGTAATACTTTAAAAACAGGTTTAGCAAATGTGCAGTGGATCAACCAATTTAAATGCTAAACTTCGCACTTAGAAGATTGGGGCCAGGGGCTAAAAACATACAGATAAACAAATCAAACTAGCTGTAAAGACTCAGAGAGAGGAAAGCAAATGAATGACCCTCACACTTTGATTTGTAGAGGGAGAACTGGGAAAATGGTGATACAGTCTGCAAAGTGTTACGGTAACAGTCTGATTCCCTTCTTTAGAGTAATAATACTTGCAGTGTCAAGTTTCTAAGTGAGGAAGAACTATCCTGAGGGGCTTTATTCTACACAGGATATGTGAAGGGCTTCAGGAGACTGTAATAACAGTGATTCTCAAATGTCACTGGTTCTGGTTCAACAGAAAGCAGTTGCAGCTACTTGTACATACAGTAACAATATGCATCACCGTTGCTCTTATGCTACCCACCACAGTCATTGAATTAGAAGCTGGCTGGATCATGCTGGGAAGTGACATTACTCTTTGAGAGCAGCATAATGATCACTATCAATCTCTTTATTGTCGAGTCACATTAGTGAAATATCAGGGAGGAGTACTGGAAAGGGGATGGAGCCGAGAGACATCCTCTACCATGGCGGCATGACAGTACATTAATCACAGTGGCAGGACCCTCTCTGTGCCCAGGACCAAAACTGTCAGGAAAAACACTTCAGCCAAAAGAGATGCTACAGTTTAAGCTGGGAGAATATTCCATGCCGGTGGCCCACCACACTGGCAGCTTTTGCTTTGGAACACATAACTGTCACAACTCTCTCATTTCAGATTTACATTTTCCTCTTAGGCTATTTTAAAATGTCGCTGCTGATATCTTCCATCATATTTTTGAAGGAATACCAAGCCAGGCATGAAGACAAAACTGCCACTTCTTCATAATCAGCCAGGCTCAACAAAGATTTCTGGGTGTGTGTATTCAACTCAGTCATTTTCAATGTAAAAACAAGCAGCAGAGATACTGCTTTTAAAAAAAATTAATACCACATCTTACATGCACCATGAAACAGCTGGATGAACAACTCATGACTTTCAAAGCCTATAAAGAGCAATCCGGGTGAGCTCGTAAGGATTTCATCCATTAACCCCATCAATCTGAGTTTGCTCCATCAGTTTTAGTTAGTGTCGAATGTCTCAGCAGTCTCTGCCAGAGAGCTGCTACAAGTGCCCTCGCCAGGAGGATAAATTTTGGAGGTGAAACTTTTTTTCACTTTTTGCTTCTAGTATAGCAGCACGCATGTCATAGTCAAGTGGTTTATGAAACCACCCCTTCCACAACTCCGCTACTTCCATCTAAATAATGAATACTCTGCCACTTGCAGTAATCCTTCGGCAGCCATTCCCAGAAATAGAACAAAGTCAGACAGAGCACTTATTCGCCCCCTTTCACTTTTAAAAACAAATAATGCTGATTCTTGAAAACCCCTTTAAGATGCTTCTAGTTTGTGTGATGTGCAGCACTCACTGTCTGCAAACAAACAAAAAAAAATCTGTGAAGTGCTGAGTTATTGCAGTGTTTCGACATTCTTGGCCACATCTAGGTCGCGGCATCAAAGTTTTGCTTAGTATCCATTTGAAGGCAACATCAAAGCGTGGGTAAGCCAGCGATTTCAAAAGGCATCAAGAGCTAACCTAAAAGGTACAGTATTGCGAAGGGCACCTTTGGGCTTTCTATGATGGATGATAAGAAAGAGAAAAGACAGAGAACGGGAAAAAGGGGGAGGAAAAAAGGGTGAAAAAGAGATATAACTGAGGGGGAGGTGAGCTTATACGAAAGGTAT
This sequence comes from Leuresthes tenuis, assembly GCF_036924035.1. Taxonomy (NCBI): domain Eukaryota; kingdom Metazoa; phylum Chordata; class Actinopteri; order Atheriniformes; family Atherinopsidae; genus Leuresthes; species Leuresthes tenuis. The sequence goes on along the minus strand of NW_027325365.1, from coordinate 7,428,363 downwards.
CTTTAATTAGATGGAGAGTTTGTCTTCCACAAATTCCTTCATGTGGTGCCAGGGAAAAAAAGACCAGAGCTGATGAGTCTGGGGAGAATTATCCATCTAAGTGGCCTTTTATTTAGGGATAAAAAGCTATTCTTTGTCTCTTTTCCCATCCACTGCCCCTGATTGTGGAAGAATGGAAGGCGGGGGAAAGCAAGGGCCAAGAATTTCTGACAAGTCCTATTGTGAGCAGATGTCATGATAGAGAGCAGTTAGCAGATTTTATCTGCCGAATGCCAGTCTGAAATCTTCTCTTAAAGAAAATGCACAAATCTTTTCCAAGTATTTCTATATTTTTAAAGGGATTGTCCTTGTCTAATGAATAACATCACTAATCTACAGTAACTGGAGGCTGCATTACAAATCAATAACACAAACGATACAAACCACAGCACCTTGTTGTAATCAACATTCTGGATATTTCATGATATTTTACTCCCACAGGAAACACAGTCTTTCTTTGCTGTGTTGAAATATCTTTAGTTTTGTGGCCACATATCGACCCTCACAGTGATGTCATACGTGCAGCATGCTCATCGGGTTTCGCATTAAATGTCAATTGAATTAGACATAAAAGAAACACGCAACAACAATCTAATCAGATATTATGGTTCTATTCTTTCCTCTAAAATGTGTCAAATTTTGCCACTTGCAGCAGTTTTGATTGATCAAATGACACACTAATGACAGCTGTGAGACAAAGGGAAATTAGAAGGCTGCTAAGCTTTGACCCTGAATGTGAGAACTGCGAAGGCTGGGGAAGCTATCATAAAACTGCTAAATGGCTTATTTCACCTCAAGCTCTGATAGCCACCCACTGGCATCACCGTTTGGATAATGATACCCATAAATGTCTGCAGTAAACAACCCAGGAACAAGGGCTCTAGCCTTTTACCATCGATATTACATGAGGTAAGGATGGTCATTATCTTATGAATTCCGGCCACTACAAGGCAGCCACATCTGCAGCTATGTGTCATTAACAATTCAAAAGTGCAGACAAAGATGATCAGAAATTCAGCACAACACTTCTTAAATTTGAACTATCCTGAATGTTGAATAAAGTCTCTTGTTTTAATAATGGAGCCATCCCGTTACGACAGGGGAAAACCACAAATAGAGAGGATTTAACTTTTAAATCTTTATAAACTAGAAATCCAAAATTAACAACGCCATTGCAAAGATTTAAACACTACAATTCTTGTCCTTTTGTCTTTCAGTTAAGATTGCATACAAGTCTTATATATATTTTGTTCAACTGGTCCTCCGACTATCTGCTGACTTGTTCTCAGACTTTGCGTTGTGATGCATGCAGACATTTTCAGAAATGGTGGAGGCCAGAGGAGTTCATTTTTCAGTTGAGGAAAAATTTTTTTTGCCATTAGCTGACACGATTGAAGAAAATATTCCAACAGCCTTCCTTTTTCATTCAACCTTTGAATTTCTTAAGACTAGCATGCTAAATTTTGTATGTTTATTCAGTAGGACCTTCTCAGTGTCAGATGTGTGTCGCACATACTTTCAGTGCTCTCACATGTCAAAAACATCATCTACAACTGATTGAGGGCTGCAGATACCCTGTGTTCAGCTCAACGACAGACTTAACTGGAAATATAATAATGAGACTCTCAGAGCAGAGTACTACCCTCTGGTAAACAACTGCAGAGCAGGGTCATGGATCGTTAAAAAGAGCAAGACAATGTCATCGTGACATAAGCCCTTGCTTTGTGTTCTCCCATCACCATCTTAGTATTCTTAGCGTCGGAAGTGACCAAATACAGACAGGAATATGAAGCAGGAGAGAGATATTTCTGGTTGGACGAAGGTACGTATTACCTATATATTTTGTTACCTATATATATATATATATATACCCATCAAATTTCAGCCATTTTCAGAATAACTACAAGTACACCGATTAAAAATGAAGCGGTGACTGTAGTTAATAAGACAACGATGACTTTGAAGCTGGTACCTCGTGGTCGTTAGTGGCATTGCACTTCCACATTGTCCACATCTGACAGAAGATTATCACATCCAGTTGTTTTCCCCATAAACTATGATTAGAATACAGAATTTCTCCTTGAATTGCAAAAAATGACATAAAACTCAGCAATATTATATATCATATTATACCTACAGTACAATAACATAACAACAGAAACAGTCTATTTGAAAACAGCTTTCTCAGAGTTAATTGTATTATCATTACTTTTTTTATAGTAAATTAATTGTACATGTATGCATTTATTTAACAGAGATGTCATTTTTCTTTAATGCCGACTTAAGTTAAAGATTTAAAGCTAATCAAAACTCATCCATATTTGGTCCTGTTCTCATAATAATGATACAAAAGAAATAATCCCAACTAGTTAGATAACGTATGAGTTACTTATCTATTTTACTTTATCGATCCTAGATGTTGATTTTATGTTCATGGGTGATGTTCACATGCAATAAAAATCACCAGAATGTTGGAAACTTAATGCGTTTAATTTTCTTCGAGAGAAAAACTCATATGCAGCAGAAAAATAATCCTGCTCCACTTGTGCTTCCTGACCTTCGTTAAAATACTGCCCTGGATCGATAAATATAATTACATGTACCTGGACCTTTTTTTTTGTGCAATATACATCTTCAGTATTGAATTCTTAAGAATAAAATCACAGCTCAGCCTGAATTCAATTGGACTATTAGGCAGGTTGAGCATGAAAATTAAAGTTTGTTCGAATAGATTTTCTTTTTCTTTGTGCTGTTGTGTGAGGAAGGTTTCTTGAAATATAAGTCATAGTATCATTATTAAATTAAGTTAACAAAGGTGATCTGAATATTTATATCTCATTGGCATATCTCTAAATATTCTATTAAGTTTAAAATAAAAGTTTCCCAGTGTAATTATATCTCATTAACTTTTCCCAATAGACACTGGCTGAAGCTTTCAATGTGCTGATTTCTTACTCTGTCACTTGATTTAGTTTTAATTGAAAACAAGAGTTCACTGTCTTCTTGATCACTCTGGTCAATTTCACACTCATATGCTTTCTTAAAACTTCATTAAGATTTCTTTACAGTTGGACGTGAAGATGAATTTGGAAAAAATAACGTCAGCTTTGTTTGCTGTTAATCAGATGCAGGGACTTCTCTGCTTTTCAACAAATAGTGTAGCCATGTCAACAGTAATCTGATCTGAAACTTGAATTCTAATTAGCTAAATACTTTGTCACTACTTTTATATCAAAAACATGAATTTTGATGATTTTTGGTGTCCCTTTGAAAGTTGAAGCTGCTGATCTGGCTCTTTACCATACATAAGCAGAGCCAAACGTAAATGTAGATGGAGTGACTGAGCTCTGTCAGAGCACGCTCTTCATTCAGATATTGCATAAATTAAACAACAGTTCATCCTGTAATCACATAAATTATGGAACAGTTTATCCAGAAACTCCACCATAATGCACAAAAGCCTTTGTTGGCGACGGCTCTCACTGGCCCTGAGGTCCTGATGTGTGTTTGCCAGTAAAAGAGCAAAACAAAACTGGCAGAGCTGCCTGGCGAAACGTGAGATTAAAGAATTAAAACAAAAAATGCTCTGACCTCACTGTTAATGCGAGAGCCCAGCAGCTGTCACGCACTGTGAAAACCAATGAATCAAAAGCAAGCCTGAGCAAAGTCCTGATGGTCCATCGGCCAACAGTGATTTATGATACCCAACTTATCTTTCATATTCAGAGTGCACATGTGCTGAATGTTGCCATTTGAGCTTCACTTTACTTCACTGGTATACAATCAACTCAACATGTGTGGAGGCACAATTGCCTGCTTACCCAGAGACATGAAGCCACTTTTTCAGTGTAATTACAACTGACGCGAATGAAGATGGCTGGATCATAATAGACCCGCCTCCTCAGCACAATATCCACCCCTCTTAATTACTCTAAGACATAAGTAAACAGGCAAATATGACTAAAACCAAGGAAAAACAAGCAAAAAAAATTGATAATTATTTGTACAAGTTAGAAAAAGACTGTAGAGTGAAACCAATGGGATGTTAAAAAGCACAGAAAACATTTTTTCTCCATGACTCCCATCAGAGCTGGAGAGTAATTCATTGTGATACATCCTAAGATGCATTGCCTACAGAAAAAAGGCTCATTTAATTTACCTGCTTGTATTTACCTGTCGCCTGTGAATGTATGCGGGGCTGCCACTGTGTGACCCTTTGCAGCACTCAGACTTATTCTTTTGTTGATGCATCTGTTCTGCTTACATTGGCCACCACTCACTACACACCAATTACTCTTTGTCTTTGTAGCTATTGGTCTGCTAAGCACTTCAATCCATCTCTGTCTTCCAGGTCATGACGTAAACCCAAAATGATTAATCAAAGGCAAGTCAGCATCAAAAAAGCAACACCTACGGTCTCCTATTTGCATCTATTACCTATAATTCTTCATAGATGTCATTAAATGCTGAATGTGAGAGGAATTCTAAAACAAGTATCTTTTGGAGCATGTGCAAAGAGGATAATGTCTTATCTCTCTAAAGAAGTTTGGAAAGCTTACAGCAGCATTCTCTAACGCTGTTTATCATACAATGCTGTATTTTTGTTTGCCCTACATCATCAAGTTACAGTGTTGATTTGTCTTTCTGTAAAGAAAAGGTATAAAATTCACCACAAAACCTCAGACAAAAGGTGACAATCAAGAAACTTCTCCCTGCTCCAGTTCCAAAAATGCATTCAGTTGTTCCCTTCAGTCAATATTTCTCAGCCTGTGGACACTATTTTGGGCCATGTGCAGGGTATTGTATTATCAGTGTACACGTGTTAGGCTGCAGTACCATTTTGAAGGCTACACACCGCCCCCTCATAAGAAGATCCACAAGGGGATTGAAAGGAATACAATAGACAGTAGATTCCTGCTGTAACAATAAGGCCCAGGCAGAAGACAGAGCTGCCGGTACACAGCCCTGGTAATGCATTAAACATTATTTCACCACTTCCAAGTTGTTGACAGATGCGATTTATGTTCATCTCCAGATTTATCAGCACAGATGTTTAGAAAACCACGACTTCAATATGAAGAATAATACAGCAACAAATTGACATAAAAAACATCTGAATTTGGATAAATGTTTTACATTTATTAGAAAAGGATTTCAAAGAACTTGATTTGTTACCTTTAAGAGTGTCTGTAGCTATCCCCCACTGAAGCTTTACTGTGTTAAGGTCCACTTCTCAGGCTGCGATGCTGCTTTGTATTGGCTTTACAAATGCTCTGGATCTCCTCCTCTTCCCACTGCTGCTACACGAGCCACATGCTGCACGAGAATACTATCACACTGACACATGGATGGCACTCAAGCGATGTCAAAAGGGTTAAAACCTAGTGGACCGGAAAGTCACACCAGCATCGTTCTAGTTGCCAGCCACCGCTGCCGCACTCTCCCTCATCTCCCTGCCACCTCCTCTTTCTCTTTCTTCTTTTCTTTTTTTTTAAGTCAACCTATCTCATGGGCTTCTCCCCCTCCTTGTGTGAGATGGTAGACAAGAGCGCTGGGCGATTTGCACCACTCTATCATGGATCGTGTTACGCTGTCTGGCTGTAGCGGCGGTCACAGATGATAGGCTGAGGAGCTTTGCGTGTGTGTTTACCCCTCAAAAAAGCAGCGGCAGTGAAGAGGAGAAAAGAGAGAGAGGGTGGGAGGTGGGATACCTTCCGTAAAACACAAAAATCTGAGGAGGTACCCAAACAAGATTATCGAGGGGACCAGTTTCGACATAAAACCTTGATGGAGATTCAAGCACGCAGCTGCATATAGAGATTAAAGTGACACTTTTAAATGGCTCTTCTTCAGTTTGACGCCATAGAATTAATCACATTCCAGAAGGCTGGTGTACTTAAGGAATATCCCTTGTCTGTCTCATCAATGTAGCATTCGTGGCATTTCAAACTTGCTACAACATACAACAGTGTAAACACCATTTTTACTGCTGCACACCAAAGCTACACATCCACAGAAGCCACATTTATAATCAACAATGGAACCATGATTTGATGTTTTGATCACAAATTCATTTGATATCGGAATGAGGGCACAAAAATTATTAATAAACGTCACAATTTCTCTCTGTTAACAGGCAAAAAAATAAATAAAGTACAATTTTTTCCCCAGTCCTTCTTGTGTGTTAAGTTATTGGCATTCATTGTTTACTTTTAACAGCCTGTCAAAAAAATAAATAAAAATAGTGGAACAAAAGACAATAATTAGCCTCAGAAAGATGTTTGTTTCCTCATTAGTGTCTTAAAATCTTTTTTTTTGAAGGAGTCTCAATCAACAGACATAAACCACACACTACTTTCCTCTAATAGAAACTTTTATGCAGCGCATTTTCAGAAAATAAAAATAAAACCAATAAAAATGTTAGGGATACATATATTCTGACTTCTATAAATGTATAAAATAATCACTTATCTAATCAAGTGGTCTTGTGCAAAGGCCTGTGTCTTACCTGCAGTTGACAGCGCGTTCTTAGCTGGGAGACTTAGGGGAGCTAAGCTAACTACTGCTGAGACCAGGACAGCCAGAACGGCCACCGACAGCAACGCAAATCTCCAAGATGTCAAAAGGGATTTGAGTGAAGGTTTTTTTTGTGGAATTTATCCACTGCATCACTTTGACTGGATTTATTTGTTATACAGAACATGAAACTAGTTGCAAAACAGATGGTCTGATGCTAAAAAAAACATAGTGACCAAGGAAATAATAGTCTGATGCAGAGACACGGCCCAGGAGAAGGATCGGGTGCTAACGTTGCCGGTGGGTGTAGATGTAGGCGGGGCCATATTAACATTGATAGATCCCTGTTCATAGATCCAAACAATTTAAAGGCCAGGGTACTGATGATCAGTGATAACAGCTGTAGTCAAACCTTACCTTAGGCATACATTAGATGCCTTACAAACATGCTAGGTAATTGATCGCATTGCGTAAATGTATCGATCAATAAAAGTTCTAACCAGATTGAACAACAGGTTATTCTCCCTACTGTTAAAAAAATAATCTATAGATTTAGAACAAGCCAAAGTTTTTTTACGCTACAGGGATGTTTACCACCAAGGATATAAAACTATTCTCAGTCATAGTGCTAGTGCCCTGCTGTAGTGTGCCTTCAAAATTCATTTTGGTCAGTCTGATGTCTGTCTTGCACATCATCGACATCTGCAGTTGGCCCCACTCCCTCTGACAAGGTTTCAGAGCCACATTAGAGTATACTGCAAGTGTACAGGTCAGAGCTTTAGAGGGTGGATTACTTACTTTTATTATGTTGATCTCTTTGACATTATGTTGGAATATGGGAGCCTTAAATGTGTGTGAAGGCAATTAATAGTCAATGAGAAAATGTTTGTGGTAAATATTTGCATTTTTAAAATTAATGATAAAGTACACACATTTTTTTTCTCTATCTCTTGAACTGAACTGTGACCCCAGAAGCGAGGTATGCAGTGAACCATGAGTCCAACCAACTAAAAATCATATCATGCAAGTCTAAAAACTGCTGTTCACTGTCAAACTTTTCCCTTCAGTAAACTGCTTCCTCTGATAAGAGTCTTAATACGCAATGCAATGCAGCAGTTCATCATATCTTACAGCAAAATCAATTGGGCATTTCATTTTTATAAATTATCATGTGGACACAGCAGTCTGTAATAATTCATATTTGTTAATGGTCGACAACTAAAACAGCAAAGAAGTGATAAAACCCCTTTGAAGGTGGACATCAAAAGTGATGCTTCTGGGGTTGAGAACAAGGGGGTGCTTCTTTGACATTTCCCCATTTCAGCCAACGACTGTCTCAAAGAGCTTGGTCACACCTGTAGGTTCAAGTTGGGAAATATGTTTGGAGTTTGCTCTGTAGTTCTGGTGATCGAGGAGCGCCCCAGTTCTGCATCACTTGAGTTAAATTCATATTGAGTGGCCCAAATTATTATATTCATCATCCATCCTGAAGATAAAGTATTTGAGACTTAGTGTAGGACAAGTTATTTTAAGATGGAAGCATTTCTATATTAGTCACTTTAGAACACCTTGGAGATAATGTCGATTTCAATTCTTCTGGGAATAACGAACGACCTCATTATAATCCCACGGGGTGTACCTCAGTGAGACTTTAAACTAGGTGCAGTCAAGTGGGAAAGTTAATGCCTTGTTCACAGTATCCTATTGATGGATAAACATTCATTTATCATCTTTCAGGACTGTATTTAATATGATAATCTACCAACAAAACTGAAATACAGTATATGTGCATGTTTTGTCATGTTATTTATCATCTCAAATGAGGCACAATGAGACTATGGTGTGCAGCACAAGTGTGTGTAGAGGGCTCGGTTAGGAAAAAAGTAATTGGGATAACTGGAGGTATGCTGGGTTACACTTTAGCACTTTCAGCCTTTTGAAATATCTGCCTTTTGACAATCACTTGTTTACATTCATCCATTCTCTGTCAAAGCAGGTTTACCCCACAAGCCCCTTCAGATATTAAAGCTTCTACAGCAAAGTCGCTCATTTTCACTACATCAGCTTGTGCAAACAAAGAGAGTGGGAGAAGGAATGGAGAAAAATGCTCTCTGTACTGGCAAGGATGCTGCAGTAAATTTTACCCGAGTAAACAATATGGGAAACAGGTCAGGATTTTCTTCGCATAATATTCTTAAATGTGCGGCTAAAGGGGGAAACTCTTATTTCCACTAAAAAGCAGTTGCTTAATGATAGCTATTCAGACTGATTTCAGTTTTGACAAGCCAAAGCTGTCTGAGGTACTCAGTTACTAGGGAGTGGGAAGTGGGCGGGGGTGGAAGGTCTTTTTGCTCTCCTTTTGCACCATGGTTTCAGTCCAGCTGGCCTTTAGAATATGGATTATGTGGTGCCGTGGCTGGGCTCTCACTCCATGGGGGGCTGGACTAGGTGCCCAGCTTCAGCAGACTCCCCACCGAGACCCCTGGGTGAGAGGACGCTGAGAACTCCTCAGTTCTCAAGGCTGTATAATTGAGAACGTGGCGGATGCTTCCCACACCAGCACCATACGTCAGTGTGTGAAAGAAAACTAGCAAAAAGAAGGAAGAAAAAAAAACAGTGAAAAGGGGGATGGTGAGTGGGTTGGCGCAGAATTGAGGTGAGGAACATTGAGCGAGAAGCAGAAGCAACAACCGTGAGTGTGGCAGAACTGCAACGCTGTATTACTGCCAATCACAATGCCTGCTCTGTCACAAAGAAAGGAAAAAGGGAAAAAAGAAAAAGAATAGGAAAAGAGTCTCGGGAGTGCCACTGTGCAGTGGATTTACCTTTCAAAAAAAGTCAAGGGCGATAATAAGTATCCCAATGACAGCTCTGTGCCGCTCCATGCCAGACTAAAGTTAACCAGAGGTCCTAGTGTTGAGCGCCAGCAGCAGACACAAAGGTCTGAACCGTGGGGTGTTCAGGCAGCTAGCACAGCATGGCTAAATGGGGCAGGTGATTTCCCATCTCCTCCACTGCCCTCGAGGCACAGCCAATCACTGCTGGGGAAAAGTGCCGCACCAGCCTGCTAGCTAGGAAGCCAGTGAGTGGAAAAGGCTAGAGAGGGAGCTTGAGTCTATCTGGGGCCATGCATTATTCACATGCATCGCTACGGCACTAAGACCTCCACAAAGGAAAGGCCTCAGGTTCCATCAGTGCCGACTTGTTTCCAATCTATTATTGATGGCAACACTACACCCTATACTTTTCCCTGATTTACTGGATTCTATCATTGTTTCTATAATAAAGGCTATTTCCAGTAAAGTCAGAACAAATGAGAAGAATATTTCCTTGCATGGTGCTAGTGGGTGCTGCCGCTTATTGGAATCTTTGAAAAAAAAGAAAAAAAAAAAAAAAATTTAATTACACAAATCATGCACAGGATTATTCCATTACTAAAATGAAAGATGTTTTTGTAAAATAAATAAATAAATGGTGTATGTGCTCACCCTAGTATACACTGCTAAACCTGAAACCTCTCCGAGAATCATCAGTCATGTCAAAGGTAGCTTTCCATGCAAAATTAATGCCAGCGTGGAGACCTCCAGTTAGACCTAAGTGAAATAAATGAGCTATCCAATTACCACATTATGATCACATATAGCCGCTGTAAAAAATGCACTGACAAAATTTGCCCACCAGCTGTTACTTAGTATTGTATTTCAAAAGTATGGTTAAAACATGTTTATTATCTTAAATCAGTGAATGTTTCGGTGCCCACTTACACTATTTTGGGACAAAGACGGAGGTAACATGAAAATGTGAATTTGTTATACATCTTTAAAGAACTTTTAAGGGAGTTACGTCACATAAACATTGGCTATGTCACAGAGATTAAATGACACACGATCAGCACTTCACTTAAAGCCTTAAACGGAATCAAGAAGCTAAATGATCTTTTATATTGAATTTTTTAAATCAGGAAATATTAAATTTCTCCACTTCTGCAATTTAAAGCCTTTCTTCATTATTACTGTGCACACATCAAAGACTTTTTTCTAAACCTTTAAAGGAAATACAATCAATCTGCTTAGTATTCACAGCTAGGACAGTGGGCGATCTCTCCCTTTGAGGATGTCGACGCATTTGACCGATGTGAAGTCGATCCCCCAGATTGTGGCTAATCATCATTACCGGCTGCTGAAACAATGACTTTCCTTCAGCTCGCTCGGCTTCAAGAAGGACACAAGGGATCTGTCCGATTTTCTTGGTGGCTTAACGCTTGAGTCTGGATTTGAGGAATTAAGGTCTACTTGGATGCAACAAGATGTGCACTCTGATCATCCATCCAAGTCATCATCTATGGTCTGGCTCACACTGGAAATCTGTGTCATGATTTACACAAAATTCCATATCGATTTCTTTATTTTTGGGAGAGAGTAACAGAGCTGAAATTTCAGCTGAGAGGGGTTAATTCTATGGATCTGAAATCTGAAAACAAATGATGGCTAATACACATCTCCACCCTGAAAAAAATGGCATAAAAATATAAACCAATAATAGGGAAATGAGGACAGATGCATAGGAGGCAGTAGTTGAGGAATTCCTTACAATGGACAGTGGATTATAAAAAATGACTTTTTCCATACAGTGCTTAAAGGTTAGGTCTCTATTACACAGAGAGCAAAATGTCAGCAGTATCCCCTGAAAGAGTGGATTGTGATATTAATGGAGAGTCCCGGGAATGGGCTTCCCCTGACTGAGTTTCCCCTCTACCAGACACATTATTCATTTAGTTGTCATCCTGCACCTGGTGCATGTAACACTAACATCTACAAACTAAATGATGGAGAGAACATAGCCCACCCTGGTATTCGGCCAGTGGTGAAATGAATGTTATTCATGGAGAGCAAGGTACTGCCAGACAATCTAAAAGCTGTTCACCCACACAAGTGAAGTTGTCGCCCATGATGTATTAGCATAATGTTCAATTCTAGCTGATATGGTACTTTTATGTGACTCTACCTATGATGCAGTAAGGATAGGATAAACAAAGCACACAGGCTGCGTTTCAGATGAAAACCCCGCTATCGCTTTTCAACGGTGTACACAAAAATCTTTTTATTTTCCTTATCTACCACTGTTATATCTACATCTAACTTGAAAAAATTAAATAAATTAACAGAGGAAACAAATTAGTTTCTTTATAAACTGGAGCACAAACATTCTTATATCAAGCCCTCACCACAGAGACCCTCTCCACATTCCTCAAAGCAATTAGCAAGGCAGTTTTCCATGTAATCTTACCACGCATCATCACTTAAAACATAAATGACACCGTATGTCATGTTCTGTGGAAAAGCGATAAACCCGGACAGAATGACAAGCTGATTTAATATACACAGTGTCGAGTCATCATTCACAGAGCCACCACTTTATCTGAGATGCAAAATGGCCCCTGTGTGAGGCCAAGTGCAGCAGTGGATTTTTTTGTGAGTAATATTCTTTTGCCATGGTAAATATATTGTGTCATGCGGCAGAGGGTTGGAGAAAAATTCTCTTTCAAGCTTTTTTAATGAAGTCCCAAATGTCAACCCCATGCTTCTTTCAAGAACAGACTCCAAGACACCCCTCTTGATGCCTAACTGTCCCTCTGCGCATCTTCAAGTGATGTGAAAACAAGCAGCTCCACCAAAATAAAGCCTAAAAGACAAGTAAAAAAGCCCCCGAAATAAAAGGTGGGGCCACATGTAGGTGATAAACAGGTAGCTTCGATCAATAAAGTACATTTTTGTACAATTTGAGAGATTTGTTTGAATTCAATTAATTTATTGAAACAGTGGCAATCTCTGATCCTGGCTAAAACTGGGAAACCAGTTAAATAGAAGAATAGTTTTGGCCAGACTAGTGCTATTAATCACATTAATAATCACCATTTTTTAATGAATTTGAAAGTCCCCTTCAATGGTACATCTTCACAAAAAGACTAAGAGAAAAGGGGATTGGAGAGAAACACCATTATAGTGGAAAAATGTCACTGTAATTTAGCAGTTTTGGTAAGCGTAGCGAAGAGAGTCAAAAGCTGAGTTCAAATTAGAACCAGCACTTCTCCCCTCAACAATAGTGAGGGGTAAGTAGGGGGGGAGGCACCCAATTACTGCAGTACTGTGTATGTCATCTTGACACTACGTTTGAGTTTCTTCAACAATGTATAAAATACACTTGACATAAAGGCTAGACTGCAGTATGGTTGGAAAGACTCAGATTGTAATGTATTAACTATCAACTATTGGTGGGAATCAGTGCAGTGTCACATAAACAACTTAAGGTGCAGTCAATATGGCCACTTCAATGTGTTCTGACAACTTCTGTCATCATGCACTGAGCTATGCTGTTTGAAATTAAAATGCACTATTGCCTATATGTTCCAATGTGATTTCACATGACAAAGTATATTCTAATGAATGATTTACATCAGCAGCCAGTTTAACGAATCACAAATATTTCAAGGCTCATGTCAAAGAAGACTAGAAATAAGTTACATCGACCTTCATGGCATTCTTATTTGTCTTAAATCTACACTGAGAAGAATTTAAAGAAAAACATATAATCTAATGTGTCCCAAAGTGAAGCCAGCTACCTCATGTTTTCCCAGCAAACCAGTTTTGAGCACTTTCTATTAAATAATACCAAAGCTACATATATAATAAACCTCTGTTTTTCCAACAAAATAATTACTATTTGTATCTTCCTAAATATGGATATTAACTGAGATTTGTTTTTGTTTAACAAAAGCATATAACTAATCTAGAAAGTATTCAGTGGATCTATCTATTCTGTGTTAGAGGCAGACATTAAAGTTTAACATAACAGTACTTTGATGTGTTCAAAGTACTGAGTGTTCCCAATATTATTGCCTAGAGATGATGTCAGGATGTACACCAGGTTTCTTTTTTATCACTGATGTATCTTGTTTTGTGTGAGCTCATCTATGGAGATTAAACAATTGGATTTTCATATCGACTCATGCTATTTATATACTTCTAATGTTTTATATTTGAGTTTGTTTAATAGTGTGACAGACTTCACCTTGGTGACAGTAAAAGGTGAAGTAAACAGTGAGGAATGCACATAAATTATAAAAAGAAGCAGTCAAACATGGCTCAATTTCCCTTGAAAAATGATGTTCTTAAAAAGAAGACATGAAAGACTAAAAGCACAATAACAGTCAGGAATGACATATGTTGCAACATAGTTGTGTTCTTCCAACAGCCTGTTCACATCCATAGTTCCAATCTTCAAAGATGCCAATGCACATCTCCACTGCAGATAGCTCCTTTGGGTGATGCAGAAGAAGACAATAGGTGGAAACTGCTCTAACCTATTTGCCAAATGGTCTGTCATCTAATGCCCCGGTGCTGTTCTTTTGTCTAATCCTTCTTCTGAGGCCTCTAAAAGGATACGTCGGTCTAATAAGATGAATGGGCTTTGACCCTGGAGCTGCTAAAAGCCAACTTGGCCAATTTATCTGAGTGACCTCTACTCTTGGCAGACACAGCTTCACCTCTCTCGGAAGCCTTTAGGCATGATCAATACCCAAGGGGCAAAACAATCTAAATCAAGGAGTGCCTGAAACTTAGTATTCACACTCATTCCTTTTTACGACCCTGGATTATGTACATAACATCACAGATCAGTGTTTGTTTGTTTTTTTGTCTGCATTTCTTTTCCATTTACTTTGCTACGTCTGTGCTCTGAGGAAAGCACCATGATGGAAATGTCTATATTGCAGCTTGGCTGTTAAATCCACCCAAATCCAGTAATGTATTCTCAAATCACAAACAGCTAATGTAAATCAAGATGTGCAAATACAAAATAGATGTCAGCTTAATGCAGATTCAAGTGTAATTTTATTATGCAAATGACAATCATACCTATTCAAGCTCCAGGATTGTAACAATGAGAAGAGCCTTTTGATGTAAAATAAGATTGTGTCGACTGAATTAAGGATTCTGTTTCATGCTCTGTTTGTTGGTGTTGGGTTGAGTTCAGTTCTGCCGAGATAAAAGGCTCGGATTGGAAAGTCGAGGCAGTATGCGTAGAAGAGACGCTTTTACAAGAGAATATGTTTTCTTTCTTTGAGCATGAATCAGTTTACATGGTATCTTATATCAATCGTTGGCCTCAAATCTATATCTGCAAAGTGCTTAGGTTTGCATTGGTGATTAGATGAATTGAACAGAGAACAGTCTGTTACTTGAGCATCCCTTCATATCTTGGACACCTAATGCCTTTCCCCTGCCTCTGAAGTGACCACAGTTTCAGGATTATTTGCTCTGGGCATTTGGCCAGAAAGCTTTATGTATTCTGATACTATTCATTTTTAATCAGGACAAGAATATCATTCCAAAACTCTTGCAAGCTGCCTTTGGCTGCAACACTTCAATTTTGTTATATTTTAATTGATTTGGCAGTTCTCCACATTGTCGATGGTGTAAGTTGACTGTTACTATTGCTAATATTCCAAGTGAGATCTGCTACACTGCTCATTTAAAACGCCTTCTCTCACTCTCTTTTCTTTTGTTTTTTTGTTTGTCCTCATTGCAGAATCATGTATTTTCTCACTTTAGAGTGTTGAGCAAACCTATTGTGTGCATTCAGCATTATTCACTTAGTTTCCCACTTTGACATGCCCATTTCGTATCTGCATGCAGTGAGAAGGTTTCTTCACATTATTGTTGTGGAAGGAGCACATGAGAGCAGGGGTGGGGAATCTTCTTCTGTGGTATAATGAGTTTGACAATGAAAGTGACACAGCGTCCTCTCTGGACCTTGCCGTGTGATCAATCATAACAACAGCTCACCATTTCCTCCTCTGGATACTGACCTTTCTCCCTTAAGGAAAGTAAAAGTGTGTAGATGTTAAAGTGTGTGCGTATGTGTGTGTTCCTCTTGACTGTGCCATCACCTTCTTTCCAATCAGCCCTTGAAGTCTTTCTATAGATCCATTAGAATGTCCTTTAGCAAAGGAGCCTTCCTCAATCAGAATGCCCTTCTGAGCGAATACTCATCTGCTTTATTTTGTCGTATAAGCTATTTAAAGCATGGATGGTACACTTTGGTAGATTTGGAAGAGAATGACAGGATCATAAATTTAAAATCCATCACATGAACTGCTTATAAGGTGATGATTTTATTCCTGTAAGCAGACCTGCCAAGATTTCATGCAAATATCAACGACTAAGATTATTCTAGGCTGTTTTTCTTGCGGTGCAGAACGGCAGAAAAATGAGTCGCGTGGAGAGAGCTGTGAACATCGTTAGGTGACCCTGCCTCCAGGCCTCGTCTCTCCGATGAGCCAACGGGACATATAATTTATAGCCCCCCCCCCTATACTTTCTGTGGTTCTGCTCCTTTTTTAAAAACACACTGTGTCTCATGAGTACTACTTAAATAAAAGATGAAGATTAAATAGGAAAATTACTGACATATTCAAACTTATTTCAATAAGCTTCAACCTCATTTGTGCCTTGTAATCGATAAGGGGTCTAGATGCAATTACAAAGCTTTACACGCCACCCCTAACTACATAACACATGTAAACTGTCAACTATTTAAAAGAACATTCTAATCAATAATTATGTAATCAATACACAGCTCCATGTGGTAAAATGTTGCCATAAATATATGCATCTTATACTTAAAACTAGTTTAACTGATGATTTTAATTGATTGTATCCGTGTAACTTAATACAATATTACTGATACATACAAGTTCAACATTATTTGTACTGAAATAAATGCAATGACACTCATTTTAAAAAAAGATGACTTGTTAAAATGTTGCACATACTTTTGTTATATATAATCTCCTTGGCATACAGCTATATAAATGCCATTATAGCAATTAAGTAAGTTAAGAAAAGAATGAATAAATAAGACCATATTTTCTAGACTTAAAGTTTAAAAAAATCCCTTAAAGTCGTTGATATGTGTGGAAAGAAATAGAAAAAATATCTAAAAACAGTAAATTGCCAAAAAAAATTGCAAGTAAAAAAATATATAAATGAACAGCTTTCAAACATTTCTTGGTTAATTTAACTGATGTCAATGCTTCACTTTGCAGTATTTCAGCTCCACAGACATGTTAGAGAAAAAGTGAGATAGTATCATCAGTCTCACTGAGCACTGCTGTATAATCTCATCCTAAATGCCCAAAAGATGCAGCCAGTAACATTTTTGCATCTCTCCACCTGCTCTTGTCACCTGAAAGTCTGGATTCTTATGAAGACACAGTTATTTTTGGGCTACATTTTGGCAAAGATTTTCCTTTTTCTTTTTCTTAAACCAACAATTGCTTTACAGATGAGACAATTTTCACAGAAGAAATCGATATTTTAAATACATCGATGGTCACATTTGCAAAAGCTTATCACACAAACAAAATTACTGTTTAATCAAAATTGATGTGTTTAAGCACTACAAATACAGGTCTTCTTCTGAGGGTTTGCCGAGCTTGTTTATAGCCTGAGAGGAAACATACAAGGCATACAATTTTTGTAAACACACTAGTAATCCAAGGCAACTTTGATGAAAGTATCAAGACAGGGGAGTTCATGTAATTTATGTATAGCAAAAAAAGAAAAAAAATTGTGATACTACAAAGTTTCGAGGTTTCTCCCCCTTACCCACTGAAAAGCCCTTGACATTTTCTATTTTAAAATCCTCCTTTGCGCATGGAACAGCACACAGCTGGGGCAAATGTTACAAAACCATTTGATATTGTGGTATCAAAAGGTAAACTAAGATTGAAGTCTTTTCATTTGTGGCATTGTCGAAGATGAGATTTTCACATGATGTAAACTCCCTGAAATCCCAATTGAAGTCAGGGCTTTTCATAAAACATTTATTCATGTATATAAAAGACTCAAATGTATTTCCACAGCAGATGAAAAGATTTAGAGTTGTGATTTGCAATAAAGATAGGTCTATAATTGCGTCTGTCAAAAAGAAAAGTTAAGCTGCCTAACTCAATTGCCCCAAAAATGTTTTGCCCATATATACATTGGTAGGGGATGAGTGAGGTTTTATTTTAGTATTATCAACTTAAGATTGCTTGTATCATATAGCTTCAGAAACCTCCTCCATAACAGAGGATGACACTTTGCAATTCAAACGTTTTGGCCCCTGTATCTTGATGAAGGACATGTTCGGAGCAATGAACAAAAGACTTACTGTATGGTGTGAATATTTGCAGCACAGAGATATTTTTACATTCAGGTGCGACAAAAGCAAAAGAATCCCCTTACTCTCTCTCTAACTTTTTGATTGCCAACAGCTAAAAAGGTGCAGAGCACTGGGGTCAAAACCACAGCACCGCGGCAATTGATATAACAAACATTCTTGAGTCCCAAGACAGAGGAGAAAAAGGAGACTGTAAAAGAAGGAAGACACAAAACCAAATAAATCTGATAGGCTGGTCTAGTCTGGAGACAACATCTGAACACCCACTGTCGATGCAGGACAGGGCGGAAAATCTATTTTAGCCCCTATGAAACGAAAACAGGCCGAGATAGTATATCCTGACGATCCGCAACATTTGTCTGTCTTTTCAAGGTTATCAGCTTTCTCCGATCTCTTTACATGGTGGTTTTACCTTGCCTGCAATAAATGGAAAAACTAAACTATGCCCTTTCAGTTATTCACATTACAAGCAATCAGTGACATGAACGTTTCCCTGTGAGACTTTTCGCATCTCAGATTTAAAGGTGGCTTGCTGGGTTCAGAAAAACATTGCCTGCACTGGAGATATCAGACATACATGTAATTATTATCAAAACTAATGGATCAACGTACTAATTTCTGCTCCATACATTAATATTCATAGAGTACAAAAATGTCTTCCTGTCTATTTCCGTGTTGCGTACAAATACAATCACTCAATTAGTTTGTGTGATGAAATGAAATGAGCCATTTTCTCTTGAGGATGGTAAACAGTGGCCTCGTAATTGACAAGTGCAGAGTAATTCCTACTCATAATAACATGTCCTGCAGTTTCTCATCCACAAGTGATTAGGCTGAGCCACGTACGGGGTTAGACAGTGTCGCCTGTGACGCTGGGCCAAACTTAAGATGGGGAGACGAATGGTGTTACACAACAACTTGGTGACAGCAGATAAATGGAAGACAAAGTTAATAACAATTTAAGGTGCAACTGCATCTGCATGATATGAAATAAGAAGGATAAACCCCCATACTGAATGTCTGACTGACCAATTTACACACAAGCACTCCACTGGAAATCC
Source organism: Leuresthes tenuis (assembly GCF_036924035.1). Lineage (NCBI taxonomy): Eukaryota > Metazoa > Chordata > Actinopteri > Atheriniformes > Atherinopsidae > Leuresthes > Leuresthes tenuis. The sequence goes on along the minus strand of NW_027325365.1, from coordinate 7,409,524 downwards.
ATGAGCATTAAAACTATTGAATTAACAACATCATTTTGGATTAACTTCTAAGATGAAGGCAAAACGTTGATTAACAATTAGTGACTGTATAGCCCTTATGATGCAAAAAGACTGAATATTGCGTTTTTGATGCTTTAAGTAATCTAAATCAAAACATCTATGTTTGAAGCTGTTGGACAGACAGAAGAAGAAATTTGAAAGCATCATCTTGGGCACTTTTTCTTGCTTCTTTTTCATAGTTTTCTGATTTTTTTTATGAACTTCATACACCCATCATGTTTTCAGCCTTATTAATCAAATATTAATTTTAAAAAAAGAATCAATTATGACAGTCTGAAGTCTGCAAATACAGAGATGTATTTTATTTGTCAGGTTGACATCTGAAAAATAAAAAAAATAAAAAAGTTAAGACAAGCATATCAGTCATTAACTGGCAAACATTTCTAGTTAAAATAAAAATTAATCTGTTTTCACATAGATGTTGGTTGAAAATCCATCTTTGAAGCATTAAAGGGAAATAGTAGCTTGAAAAAAAAAAAGCTTTACCTTATTAATATGCAAATTTATTCAGCAAGACACTCCAAAGTCTAATCAGATCATCTACTCTGTGGGGGGTAGCTGTGGTGTGAGAAGAAGTTTTTCACCATGTGTTGCCGTTGTGTTAATGTGTTAGCAAGATTGTGTCTGCACAGAAAAAATTCAACAATAAGGGCAGAATGACACCTCACGTATACATTGCACCATGGTGTTAAGGCATATAGAAACCTCAACTTAAGTGATCATTTGCTCGGATGAAGGTTCAAAAGTCAGCGACCTTTGCTGTGCACAGAAAGAGGGCAATAATCCCCTTAAGACTTTCCAAATCACTCCGAAACAGAGGCCTTGTATGATTGATAAGCACAACACCTGCTATGACATCTCATCGCCGAATGCCACGTCCCATGTCAGCCCGAGCACTTACAGTGTGAGCACTTAAGCGGTGACAGCACAAGCAAGCAGAGAAGTGATGACAGTAAATGATGGCAATCAAAGCGTGCCTCCTCTTTTGACGAGGCACGAGATAAAACGCAGACACACCTATCCAGCGTCTATCAACAAATGATGAAACTGTTTTCTCTGCCAGTTCTGGAGTGCTCTTCAAAATATCACAGATGGCCGGCACCTCTGACCAAGGGAAAAAAAAAAAAAACCTTCTCTGATGTTATTTATTCTTTTTGTGTCCCGTTTGTGCCATATTGAATTATGAAAGTGGCGAGGAAGGATTTCTTCATGCTACAATCAATAGTCTGATTCCAGTGTCACAATACAAGGCGCAGATCTGAGACAGGAGTTTGACAGATGGTGTGTCACCTTCATCAGCGTGACATCCCCCCCCCCGCGCTTGAGCGCTCGTGTGTGCGCACACATGTCTGCACGTTTGCTTGATTTTCTAATCTTAGAGATAAAGTGTGAAAAATAAAAGGGGATATACAAGTGTATGCGCACATATGTACACGAGGCGGAGGAAAGGTAGGGGTACACAGTGAGTGAGCATTAATACATGCACACACGCAGAGAAGCATGTTAAAGGACGTCTGGTACGCTTTCATACTCCCACCCAAAAAGCCTTTGGTGCTTGCTGTGATACAGCACACTTTTCTGTGACTTCTCTACTGATTTAATTAACCTTTCACTGGCACCACTCACACAATGAGTCTGTGGACTATACACAACTGTAAAACGTGTATGACCGCAATGTAGACCTGTGACTTGAGCAAATTGAAATTCTTCAATGCTGCATTCTCTAGTAAACAGTGCCTGATGTGAACATGGCAGGGAAGACGCACAAGGCACTGCCGCATCCTCACCGGCCGCACATCCTTTGTGAAAACATCAATGCGACACACATTTTTCTTCAATAACATTGGATGGACGGAGCAGAGGATGCCTCTTTAACTGAGGATGACAGGCACCACAGTGGAAGTCCCTTTCCCCAAACAAGGGGTCAGCAGGCCTCAAGCCCCTCCTCCTGAACAATAAACCCCATGTGAAATGGTTTATAAAGCCGGGGAGGGCTATCACGAGGTGCTGCAGCTCTGTAGCTGCAGTATCTAACAAGTAAGTGTGAGCTTTTTCACACTCTATTAGGAATACAACTCAACTGGGCCAAGCTGTGTTTTTGCTGCATGCAGTCATTCATGTTTTATGAAGGGTATAATATTGATTTTGAACCCAGCACAGTCAACACTGGGGTGGAAAAAGAAATCCGTCTCCTTGGGATGTGTTGACTTTTACTCAGATGCTGTTCTTTGACCTAATGGCCCAAAAGATAAATTTCCATATAACAGCAACCTACAAAATTCAACTTTAAAACATAAGAGATGCACTTTAGCAGTGAGATCTTCCACAGTAGGAGTAAAATTGATTTTCTGTTTCGTTTAAAAAAGTAATTAATTTTTTCAAAATTAGGAACAATTCTGTCTTCATTTCGAATTCACTGCCCTTAGTGTAGTAGCATGTGTGTGTTGGTAGAACCAGCAGCAGAGCACCATTAAAGATTAGTGTACAAACGTTCTGAGGTGTTAAATTTGAATGACTTCCAGTGATAATGGGTTTACTGAAGAGCGTGTTTTAATTCGAAGTGGAATATTACATTGTGAGACTAACAATAAAGCGAATGGTTCCTTCAATTATGCATTTTCAATTTTTCATGATATTTCAACAAAAAATATGACTTCAATAAAAAAACTAAAGGCCTGTAGGACTGAAAAACCCAAGAACAAAAGAAATCACCTGCATTCTAACCCATATAAAAACACATCTTATATATCAAGTTATTCAAAACAGGAATTTCTACAAAAAATAATATTTTAGAAAATATTAAGGTCACAAATTGAAACTGGATCTGTGTCTTAGTAGTTCCCCCTGTAACTAGTGCTTGAATAGTGATTTCAAGTAATCTGCAGAATATTTCACATCAACTTTCAGTGCAACATAACAAACTTAGAAATCTTATCATGGAGAACTTCAACTTGAATCACTTACTGTTCCAATAATGCTTTTGCCTCTTTGTTAAAGTATCTTACAATATGGAGGTCGAACACTTTAATTACATTAAGCTTCTTTAACACACTGTTGCTGTGGAGGCTTTATTTATTTATTTATTATTATTTTTTGGCTCCCACTTCTGACCATCATTATGCTTTTATTACAGCTAAGTTTTTAAAACTCCATTTTCTCCAAAGTCAGCGCCAATATTTCTTATTCTAATCAGGTTGCCACTTGTAGACCAGTTACACCCCTAAAGCCATGAAGTTCAAACACTTAACTACTGGTAGATGCTAAAGCTATAAAGAGAGTGAACAGAAGAATGTTAGTTTGCGTGTATGTGTAGGAGTGTTTTTCCATGGCAAAGTTATCACTGCCAGGTATGGGAAATTATATTAAATCATTTCTGCATGAGAAGAGAGAGCATAGATAATATATTTTCTAATTTGTGTGGGAGTACATCACTGTGGGCATGTAAATGTTCAAATGTAAAATGGTGAGCGGTTATTGATTATAAAATGCATTTTAAATTAAAATGACTGGATGTGCAAGGAATACAGCGAGTTGCGCTGTGTCTTGTCCATGCAGAATCTAAACAGTTTACTATTAACTAACTAATTAATCTTCTTTCTTTTTATGTTTCAAATAAATTAATAAAAATCCAGCTTCATTAAGGTCTCATAACATATCTGTTACTTCTATAATTTGCTGGTTAGTGATAAGCCACTAAATCACAATAAGGAACTCAACTGAGACACAACAATTATGATTAAAGAATGCAACAGGCAGCCACTTTACCTTCTATGTCGTCTATTTGGAAGTGTATAGTTCAAATGATGTTACTGGCATTTGCAAAAATGCAAATGCATCACTTCACAGAACAACACTTCTTATCCAGTCTATGGTCATTTAGAGCTGCGGATCATCAAGATGGCCACTCATGACCACTCTGGGTTCATGTTTGAAAGGATGGACCTCTCATAGGTTAACATCTGCAGATGCTGCACTCTGTGAATGCGCTCAGGCTTTGGTACTTGTCTGTGTCGAACACTCTGTAGAACAGAGCAAATTAGAATGAAATATTGAGTTCATTTATGAATAAGTGGAGCTGAACGGCCCCTTGTCGGAGCTTCCGCATGCATATTGGGTTGATAGAAACCTTTGGATGGGTCATTTCTCTTAGCTGCTTCATTAAATAGTGAAAGTCAAAAGTGCAATGCCTCCTGCCAGAGAAAAAGAGAGAAGACTGAGATCTATAGAGCAGATCTAGAAACAGACGTAAGTTTTTTTTTCTTTGCTCTAGCAAAAAATCTAGATGATGAAAAAGGCTCCATAAATAGTTTCACATAAAGGGATTACATTTTATAATTATAAATGAAAAAGTATGTGCAGTTAAAAGAACAGGCAAGCTGAACTCAATACACTTATGACAATTCTTACAAAAGCTGATTTACTTATTGTAACATTTACGGTGTGACATCTGAGATAAAGTAGATAAGATGTCGATTTTTTTTTGCCTTCATAAAACTGACTTGGACTTAAACCCACAGTTGTTTGGTGCGTTAGTTTAAGTCTCAGTGGGACATTGTACAAACTAGAGCCAATCAGCAGCAGCTTCTTGAGACATTCCCTAAAGAAACTCCACAGGAGATGCCTAAGGGGCGCACTGTGGTGTGTGTATGAGTGTTTGTGGGGTCACGCGGTTTAAGTGGAGCAGGGCAGTAGAAATCAAAGCTCAGTAGAGAACCTATTGAAGCCAAGCTCTGCGTTCACTTGCGGAATGGAGCAATGATCGGCGATATGGTTTCATTCTTGGAGAATGCGCCAACAATTATGACTCAAGTCAAACATGAAGGAGTTGAAGGTTGTATTTACAGGCTCTCTGGTTAGGACTGAGCTTTTAGTGACTCAAATATATAGTGTTTCTGGGCTAAAGCAAATGCCAGATACAGGAAAAAATACATGAGTTTAAATTCTGATGGCATTTTGAAAAGGTACAAGACTTAACTCACCTCCCCCCGGAGACAAGTTCACTATGATGAATACTGCCATTAAGAAAATGACTTGTCTGAAATGTCAGACTGTAGCCAATGTTTTCGGTATAAAAATTGATAGCACGAGAACAGGAGACATTTTCCTTTTTACCCTCTCTTTAATGTTCTTGCCAGGAAAGTGTAATCAGCCCTAATTATTTAGACTGCCTGCCACTCTTTGAGACCATCGACTTCTTAAAATAATTAGAACTTTACATTGCATGTGTTATAATGGTGATGGCTCACACAATAATGATGACGAACGATGTAGAATGTCATAACTGTTTTCAGAGCACCAACTTTTGAAAAGTAATTTGGAAGATTTACACCAAAACAAGAGCTGTTGACTAAAAGACTTCAAGAAGAGAAAAAAAAGGTATTTCCAGACTAAAATAGTAGAAAATCAGTAGAAATTGATAGAATACCAGCAGAAACCAATTTATAACCTAAACTATAGAATACAGCTACACATATAGCCAGTCCATAAGCCTCGCCTCCATTTGACGCACTAAAGATTTGCCTCCTTCAAACAGAGAACCCCAATCCTCCATCTCAGGTTTCCAGCATGATCAAATTTGCACTTCAAACCATTGTGCCCATTTAATAAGCCATTATGTATGCCCAGTCAACCACTGCAGAATTTCTGAGCGAAATCTCAGACCGAGGCCCACAAAGCTATCTTTGATTATATGATAGCCCATGGGGAAACTTTATCAAACTCTACTGCTTCCTGTGGAGAAGTACCAGGTGACTAGCAACTACTCAATCCAAAGGCCACATTCTTTACTAAATGCAGTAAGGAAATCACGCCTTTGATCCAAACAAAGACAGCTGCACATGCCCCACCAAGCAGCCCCACCAATCGCGCTTCCATTTTCTTCCACCAATCAGGGCCCTGTCTCCAGCACCAACCCTAATCCAGCCTACTGCTGCTTTTCATACATAGGGATTTCTCCTTTTTGAAAGGCAATGGGAGCATGAGCTGCAAACAAATAAGCGTTTTAAGATAAAGGAATGAAAAGTGTGCCCTACTCACCCATCTCAGTGTCCGATTTATTGTCCATTTCCGTGTCAGTGAGTGTGAGCGCTGAGTTAGAGCGACTGGAGAGGCATGAATTCTGTCCAGATTTTGCCCCCGTTCCCCAAAGAGTCATGGTACGTTCCGGTGATACAGGTTCATGGTTTTCTGTGGCGACCGGTCCTCTAGAGTAGCTGCTGAGTGGGTGGGACAGGCCAGTCTCAGGGCAGAGAGCCAAGCCTCTGCGAGGTGGTGGCTCACAAATCCCGAGTTGTCTCAATGAAAACGTCTGCCCTGTGGATGACAGCGAGTAGTAAAGTTAACAAACCAAGCAACAACGTTGTTAATAGCCAAGAGCGGAGCCACTGAAAAAACAGTAAAGAAGCATAGTGGGAAGGAAGGGGACCATTTTTAAATAAAAGCCTTAACAAGATCCTCCCAAGATATCAAATCACAAAGCTTTTAAATTCTGAACATTTGGCTGGAAAAAAAAAAGATGCTTCAAACATTTTTTTAAAATTATTATTATTATCTTCAAAAAACAAAACAAACAAAAAATAAAAATAATATATATATATATATATATATATATACACACACACACACACACACACACACACACACACATACAGACACACACACCATGTCAGCTGACAAAAGAAAAGCTAGCTTAAATTAACCTCACCAAGAAGTCAGTGAAAGCTATCTGTGAATTAATTTGGAAATATTTTTCTACACTGTGTACTTTATTCAAAATGTATACATACATGTTTATACATGATATTTACAATAAGTTGTGTATATATATATATATATATATATATATATGTATATACACACATAGAAGTCAAGCAATTTTATGCCAGAAATACAAAACCCATTCAATTCTACACAATATGAGAATTAACGATGGTTACTCTCACAATATGAGAGTTAATTATAGTCCATGGAAATTGTGAAAAGAAAATAATAAATCTAAATTCCAAAAATTAAGATTTTTTTTCATTTCCTTTGCATAACTCATTTTGGTGACTTCTGAAATATTAAAAATGTAATTATTTATAATGCTTTATTTGTTTTTTGTTTTTTTACATTTCATTATACATACAGTATTAAGTGTTTTAGAAATGATCATTACACGTGGCTTCCCATGCACCACTGTGTGTACACACACACACACACACACACACACACACACACACACACACAGACATACACACACACAGTACAATGAGCAAATATAGCACAGAAAATATGCTCTCTTTCCACCACGGATATTAAATACAGCACCGATCATGATGATGTAAGAAACAGTCGTTAACATTAAATGTCTGCATTTGAAAAAAGAAATGGTGAAAACTAGATTTCCTCCCACAACTTCATCATGATCCCATTAATTCTAAAATGGACACCAATTAGCACTGAGAAAATGTATGGGAGTAATGGATAGATTTTCTGATTGCAATCTTACGAGCCCGAAGAGTGCCATAAAATAGAATAAACTGCTCAAACTTTTTAATTACAGAAATTAGATCAGTTTCTAATAGCCAATTAAAGAAGATGGTTACATATTGAGCATTTATTCTAACTTGGTCCAGCACAGTATGAACATTTTATAGGGTCAAAGAAGCCCACTGTGTTGCACCCAAAATGACTTTTCTTTGAAAGTTTAGGAAAATAAAACTTAATTATGCCTTTGTGGCATGCTTTAATTGTGTTTACCACTGTCTTGCATACTGGTGAAGTATTATTATTCTTTCCTTGCTGTCAAGCTTGCACGGATAAAGCAGAGGATAAAACTGTTAGATGGTACTATTTAGTAAACAAACGACAAAATCCCTGCATCCATGTTAAATTATAATGAAGCGTCACACTGGTAAACAAAAGCAAAAAAAAAATGTGATATGAGGATTTTGCTGTTTGTGGTAGAACACTGAAAATTTCCCTTTCATCCGTATGGTTTCCTCTTCAGACTAAAGAAGAAATATATCTGTGAGATAGTTTTTGTGGCAACTATCATCAGGATAAAGGCCTTTGGGTTAAAAATAGCCTTTTTTATATCTTTTATAGCAGCCTCATATTTAGCTCATATTTTGGAGCTAAATATGAATGTTTAAAACTCCCACAGAAAAGATATGTTCTTACTAACCTGGCCTGGTGTACTCTGCAGTCTCCTTGTGGACCATCTCCTTGACTCTGCCTCCAAACAGCATCCGTGAAGGGTCATGGTCAAACGCCTGAAGGGTTTCGCTGGAACTGTACGATTTTTGAGTGGGCACACGGCAGGCTCCCTCTTCCCGTTCAGTTGAGGAGGCGGTGTAACGGCGCTCCCGATCCCTGTCTCTCTCGCGGTCTCTCTGGCTCTTGGACAGCGAGCAGAAAGGCCGCTGCTCCCTCACCCTTTCCATGCTGCCTGCATGCTGGGTATCCAACTCCCTCCCCTTCACCACCAACACTCTCCTGAGACCTCACCACTGGATTATTTCACTCTTTTCCAATCCTCCTTCCTCTTCCTCCAGTGGCTGTGACTCTTGTCCTGTAACTGATTTCTTCCTAAATCCCTCCTCCACACTTCTGAACCTCTGTCAGGCGCTTCTTCAGTCCATTCAGTCGTCCACCGGATCCACCTGGAAAAGAGATGAGGAAAGGAAGCAAGGAGCTCAGATAACGCTAATCCGTCAGCTTCATCTTCAAAAGCACCCATTTATCCCCTTCTCACTGCCCCACCTCAATACTCTATCCCCACCTCTGAAACTTCACCCATGAACTGTTACATACTTGACTTCCCCTCTTTAACGATTACCTCATTACTGTGCTTTCTTTTAGCCTTTAAAATCAAGTTCACTGTGTTTTGTTTCTTTTTATTTCCAAAACTTGTCCTTCAGATAAAGTTTTTTTTTTTTTGTGAAAGTACTCGAACACTTAACAAAGGAGAGGACAAAGACTTAAAAAATGAATACCAACAGTATTTTTACTTTCAATTTAGCAGCCTGCCACAGTAAAGTGAAAGAAATATATAAATAAAGCAGTAGCTTGCCTGAATTATTAAACTTCTTACTTACAGTGCTAAATATATGAGCACATAGTTCTGGTTTACTTGTCAAGATTTCCGGGTACCTGTCTGAGACTTCTGCCTCCACACCACTAAAATGGAGAGAGGTAAATGGAACTTCTTTTGAGGTACTCAAGGCACTCAAAAGTCACAGCAGAAATGTATTTCCTAGAAAACTACCTTTGTTACGTGGAAAAATCCACAGACCTTGCAAGCAGCAGTTTTGACGAAAACTTTTTCTGCGGTTGCAATGGAAATTATTCATCGTGAGCCGAGTCAAACTGAAGTGTGAGCAGGAACTTTAACTGTATCTTTTTTTCTCACAATTCAAAATTCAGCCCAAAAACAACAGCGATAACAAGTTAAACTGCATGTTTCTATTGTAAAAAACATATTTTTATATGGTTTTAATGACCCAGCAACATTAAAAAGGGGAAAAAACAAACAAACAAAAAAAAACCATCAGGATGTTCTGGTATCACTTTCTCAACTGAGACATATGCCACCACTTACATGAAACCAAAATGAATAGAATTTTTATGTGCTCAAAGTTTAGAAACTTATTAAAACTTATTTCTTTTGCTGGAGACAGCGGTGTCTTTATTCTCACTATGTTGCAAAAATGCCCTTCTGAACAATGCAGAGTAAAATCTGGCATTAGCTGGATTTTCAGTACAGTTAACCTTGTACCTGTTTTTTTTATTATTTTTTTTTTTACATAGAATGGGCAGAAAAGAGAACACTATCATATAAGCAAACTTTTTTGCATTTTTCATCTGAAAGTCTATCTAAGCTTAATTTGACACTTAAAACATTTCTGGAGATTCAGATTTATTTTTGTATGAGCATCACTCCCTTAATCAAGTATTATTTGGTTATGTGCACACAGGCATCAAATGTATCAGTAATAAAATATTTAAATTGTTGAATATTCAAAGATGACTCTGGCTGCATTCTAAGATGTGGACAAAGAGGATGACAATGTGACAAATCACACTCCAAAGACACAGACTAGAATGTGAATGGGAGCTATGGTGTGTCAGAAGTGTTTATTACCAACATTTTCCAACTGCCCACTGACACACACATGCACACACATGCCACACACCACAATTTCATTTCTCTCTTGGCTGAGCTGTAAGACTAGAGTATCAGAATCCTTATTTTCCCAAAAGAGATCTACTTTGTTTCACATCAAGCATCAAAACTTTCCAATGTAGCCAGGATAGTGAACCGTCGCACAGCAAGATAGCACCAGCCCGAGAGACTTTCCAAAAACTGAAGCAGTCGCGGGTGCAGTCCCGGAATCAGGGATAATGAAAACTCTAAGCTGTTCTAGGCCTATTAAACTTACCCCTGACACCCCCCCTCACCAGTCTCTTAAAGTTGCTTGATATGATTCCGTTTCCCTGAAGGGCTGAAATGCAATCAGTGACACACTCTCTGGCAACCCTTACACTCAACACTACATCCCACACACTTGTTTTCCGATGCTACAGGCCATCTCAATCATATCTCATCACTTTCAGAAAATTGTACACACCCATCCAGATTGGCAGATTAATGCAGACGATGAGTGCAAGCAGACACGCCCAGAAGCATCGCTGATTACAAACCGTCACTTCTTTATGGACTTGTAAAGAGATTCACGGTGAGAAAAACTGCTAATGCTACAAGTCCTACACACTAAGCTGCAACCTGCATTACAGGAGGATTTAGATTTGTGTCCAAATCAGTAATAAGCCCTTGAGTGACCAAGCATGTCCTTATATACACATTCCTGTATTACTCTGAGGACGCTATCTTTTTAAAGCTCATCCATGCATCCTGTTTGTATACAGGCGCAGCACCGCAGGATACATGAGAGACATTCATGGTAGTCTAAATTATGTAAAATAAAAAAGGTTACAAGGGTAAAGGTAAATCTCTTGTGCTTCTAAGAGCTTTAAGTTTCAATGGTTTAAAATATGAACTAAAATACTCTCAGAAGAAAGGAATAAAACCAGTCTCCAATGGCTCGATTGTGCAAAATCTGCCTCTAGTACACAAATCTATCAAAAGGGACAATGGCACAGAAAAGTGAATTTTTGTCTGCTTAGGTCTAAAGTGAATTTGAGGATTTATTCATCAAACTTTGTGGTGCCTTTTTCACTTTCCTTATATCACTCACCTCTACATTTCTTTTTACCTTTGATCATGCAGTTGGAATCAGGACAGTCGGTCACCCGTGACCACTCAGTGGAGTAGTCGACACTGCAAAATTAGTGTCACACAGCGGTCTTCTCATGGGCTAGTGAGGCAGGAAAGAAGACAATTCATGATCTATGCAACGCAACTCTGCACACATCCCAACGACTCCCGAGCCAGTTGAAAGCCATCCCCCGATGCCTGGTAGTGTCCTACACCTCTGCACTTCTCTGAAGCATAAACCATAAACCATCTGTATGATATGGTGTGAAGAAATGTGTCCAAGTCATTTGGCTCTTCAAGGCAGTTGGAGAGGTTTCAAGGGTCTGAGATTTACTTGTTTCATGTCTGACATACATTATGGTTTTCATCAAAGATGGCTGAGGGGTGCTTTATAATTCCAACCTGGGATTTGGAAAGGATGACCAAAGGAGTGCAACATTTTTAAGATGTTTTAGAACCAGCATATTGGTTTAATACAGAATAAACTAAAGAAGTGAATGACATCAGTAAATTATTCATCAAAAGAGCAAAAAAACCCAAACTTTTTAATGCTACAAATAAGGTGCATTAAAATAGAGGGGAACTTTGTAAGGAACACTTACTTGATTAGTCAGCTCATTAGTGCCAAATCAATTAATTAACCAATTAGTGAATTGACTGGAAATTAAGGTGTAACATTTTAGATTCCTCAAGGACAAAACCCACTTATTCTCTGTTTCTAGCGTCTTCAATCTGAGCTGCTCTTACTTGTATCAATTTCTTTTAATTGTTAGTACTTGATCAAACAGCACAAGCAATTTAAAGAAGTCCTAATGGGGATGCTTCTGACTACAGCAGTGACAATTCACTGAAAGGATACAGCTTACGTTAGGAGTCAAGTATGGTATGAAATAAAAAATTCTTATCTGGCCCATTGGGCTTGTGTCATGTAGTTAAATCAATTTTGAATGAGAGTGACGAACCAAGCCCACAACTGGCTTCTAATGTCAGAGTTGCTTGATTCTGATTGGTGCACAGACGGCATCATTATCTTTGCCAGCTAAGCCCTGCCCACCTCAACTCAGACACAGAAGTACAGAAAAGAGAAATACAGAGATCTCTCCAGTGGGGGAAAAAAAAATCTGCTGCAAAAAGTGATGGAGAAAATAGATTTGAGATTTTCTAGGCTCTTAAAGACAATATTTGACCAAACTTGCTTGCTGCACCATCTAAGCACAATGAAAAAAAAAAAAAAAAGATTTGAGTCTTGTAACTGATCACTTTACTGCAAAATTCCTTCAATGACCAAATGCACCTCCTGAAACTGAGCCGGCATATACTTCTAACTTTAGCACACAAAGCATTTTGCAAAACAAGAGTAGCCACTGCTGACCAGACTGCTGAAATTGCAACTATTCACTAAGCCTATGCTCAGTAATTGTATTTCCACGGGGCGGCTGTTCGTATCAGCTCAGATCTCCCTGTTGGTGACCTCTGTAAATAATGGTAATAAAGAGCATACTTGTCGTTGCTGGTGTGTCCCTCCAAGACAATTCACCTGCCACCAAGTGGCCTAGCTACTGCCCCCCACATCCGCATATCTTGTTGTTGGCCATTTGCCGGAGCACAGATCAGACGACTCTCAACCACGGGGAGTGGTGAGAGTGGTTGATGGAGCTTGTGGAGATCAGGGCTAGCTCACTTTAACACAGCCAGCACCTCCAACAATAGCCGCCTCTGACAGCTTTGCATAATTCATCTTGTCGAGTCTCTCTCCCCTTCCTCCTTGACGCTCCTCTCTCCCTCTCCTCTTTCAGTTTCTCTTCAGTTCCTTTTTTTTGTGCCTCCCAGCGCTTGGAGAAGGGAGGGAGAACCAAGGCAGTGTTCCATCAGATGCTGCCTGTTTCCCCCTGACACCAGTGATTCTGGAGACAGAGAAGTGTTTGTCTGCAGGATGATGCCCAGACTCTGTGAATCCTGGACGCGGTCTGAACCACATTGTTTTCTTTCTATACTGAGGCACAATGCTTACATCCCTTATTACAGTATGAAGTGTGGAGCTATTACGTCAAAATAAGTGCATCATAACAATTATGATCATGAATTTACTGGATTAGCTAATCGTCTGTTGTGTAAATTTGAGGGAATCTGATCAAATATTGCAAACTTTCTATGATGCTGTGAGATAAAGAGTTTTCTTTTCATGACTAAAATCTATCAGCGTACACTGACTGAGCATGTGAATCTGTCAAAGAACAAGAAAAGTGCAGAAAAAGGAGCTAATTTAGACATGAAAATATCCACCCTTAATTAAATTTCACTGCCCGATACATCCTTTGCACACTTGGAGAGGGAAGCGCTTATTGCACTCAGTGAGACTCAGGAAAGATGATGAAATCTTGATCTATGCTAGATCTCTTGTCTCGGTGTAAAGCGCAGAATATTCACAGTTGGAGTAAAGTGATGCAAATCTCTGATACAACCACTTCAGATTATTCCATGCATACGGGGCTTGAAGCTTCAGTTCTCATAGTTGCAGCACATTAAAAAGACAAACAAAAATACAGTATGAAAAAACAACTCAACAAAGCTGAGCTGAACTCAAGATGGTTCTGTTGTCTTATTTTTTTCTTGTCTGTTGCTGTTAAATCACAGCGGTCAACGTCAAATCCTAACCATTTTATTGTTCTGCTGTTTCTGTGTGTGAAATAAATCAGCGAAAAAAATGGCATGTGCCAGTCCCAAGATAACATAATAAGTAGCACAAGAAGCTGAACTGGGATGTTTACAAATTCTCCAAATGACTCCTCAACAGTGATTTATGTGAGTTACGTTTTCATTGAATGAATGTTTAGAGGAACATTTTTTATTTATTTTTTAAAAATCGCAAGCACAGCCAAATTCAGTTCTTACTATGTAATTGTTAGGTGTGGTCGCCTGGGATAGAAAAAAATTTTAATGTTTTTTTTTTTTTTTCAATATCTGCCTCTATCTCAAATGGTAATAACAGGTTATTCACCGCATTCATACAAACAGGCTACAGTATGTATCTGCATCTCAGGCTGCAGGTACTAATCTCTTATCAAACTAGGTGTTCCCTTCCAGATCATGCAGCCAATTACACCAGACAGTTTTTATTCAATGGGCCACAGCTTGGATCTCTCATATCAGTGTAACTGCAGTGGTATTTCACACAGGGGATCTAAGGACGTAATGCAGTTCATGTGCATTGACTTAATTGGGAATCTTGGAAGAAAGCATCAACAAATTGTCATCCAATGCTTACTCACAATGAAATGAGTCCATGCTGTGTAAAGCAAATTCAACTGCACAGACCTGTGGCAATTTACGGACAAATCCATGATCGACCCATTGTTACGGAAATAAATTAAATTGTCCTGATACTGCAGCTGCATTGTAATGAAGGGAAAGAGCAATCACAAAAACCCTAACCCACTGAGGGTGAGTGCAAGAATGAAACCATTTTCTGTACACAATATATCAGGTAAACAAAATAAAATGGGTCTGAATGATCCAGAGGAAAAAAATGAATTCTTGAAGGAATCTTGTTTATTCAGACAACAGTGTGTTTTTAATTAAAAACTCAAAATCAAATATCAGTCAATCTTCGGTCTAATCTGGACATCTGTAGAACTACCGCAGCCTATCAACAGAGTACTCAGACAGGGGCTAAAAATCATTACTCAAGCTAGATTTGAAATGCTGGGAGCATACAAACCCGGCTAGTAGATAAAAATTCAAATACAGAGAGGTATTCTAAAGTGCTGACACTGGGTGTCATTCAAATGCATCTCGCATGATGGTACCACAAACTAACCCTCCCTCTTATAGAATGTGCAGGGGT
The DNA here is from genome assembly GCF_036924035.1 of Leuresthes tenuis. Taxonomy (NCBI): domain Eukaryota; kingdom Metazoa; phylum Chordata; class Actinopteri; order Atheriniformes; family Atherinopsidae; genus Leuresthes; species Leuresthes tenuis. Next base: position 7,394,360 of record NW_027325365.1, on the reverse strand, counting down.
AGATGGAATATACATAGCAATCATATACAAGTCACAGACAACAGAGCATGGGGAAAGCTTCAGTGGTGCCTACTGCAATGGGAATGCAATACGTTAGCACTACTGCTACTGCAGGAGAATATCAAATCTAACCAAACACAGACACTGACGTACTGTTTCAGCTACACAAGTGTTACAAAAGAATCATTATATTCTCTTAATGGGTATGAAATTAGAAGGAAGTGTATACAACACACACACAATGAAGACCATCATATTCAGCATGTTTTCTCTTTATGCTTGTTGTGCCCCATAAACCATACGATGTATGAAAAAAATTGACAGTTTTATTTTTTAGTTGTCAGTGCTTTAAAGAGTATATAGGTCAGGATGGCGCGGCAGTGTTTTCAGAATACTGAAATACTGCCGGGCTTATAAAAGAAACATCAATCTGAAAATTCCCCATATTGCTCTGGTTTCTCTACTTCCAGGGGTGAAGCTTGGAGAGTCTGGTCTGTAGTGATTGGCCGAAGACAGACTTCTGAATACACGTTGTGCGCAACTGGAAGTCAAAGATTTCTGACCTGTATAACATTACGCTTGCTATGAAGCACCAGTTTTATGCTCTTCAGTGGTCTGATATTGAATATTTTCTTCCACTTCACCCCTCTGACAGTATATCGTCAGTGGGTGTGTTACTGCCTGGCTTCACACATGAGCCAACGCCTCTGCCGTGTCCTCATCATCACTCCTCGTCACCCATCAGACCCGAGGCTCTCTGCATCACAGAGGTCGCGTCAACTGAATTATTGAGGCCATCAAGCGGCTTCATTGACAAGCATAGCTGACGCCTAACTTCCCACTGGGCTGTCCAGGGGTCACAAAAGACCAGACCCTAGGCTCTTGGCAGGTTAAATCTATTCTGAGAATCCTCCTTCAAAGCGAACGCTGCTTTAAGAAAGTGCAGCAAAACAGAAATGTTTCTTTTGAACTGAGCGATATAAACTAATGTGAATGGAAAGAAATAAATTAACTTGATTTAAAAATAAAAGGTTGAATATTTCAACCTTAGTTGGACATCCAGCAACAATGAGCGATGACAACCTTTAAATATGTAACAGTTCCTGTCATCATCTACAATTCCACTGAACACAATTTGATTCTCACAAAAGTTGAACCTACACACAGCCTGGGGACAATTTTCACCAGCAAAAACCACAATGTCTTTCTATTTTGTTCTCTTTGTGTTACACAAAGCACATTCCCGTTTGGCTCTCTTCTTCAGGCTCAGCCTGGAACATACAGAGAGGGCTGCGCTGTTACAAAGTCAAGCCCACTCCCCAATCTTGCTACTTGGTCTTGACCCAGAAAGTCCACTGGAGCATGCTGAGCCATAAATGTTAATCTGTAGGTTACAACAGTGTGAAGTGGTGCTGCTCCCAGAGCTGGACCAGCAGGACAGCATCCTGTGGCTAATCGCAGGTGGCTTTCATCTCAGCCTGCTATAGCCAGAGTGCTTAAATCAAAACAAAACGCTGTCATGCTTGAATATGTGCTTTTCTTGATTTTAAGTAATCCAAGCACAGCTACAGAATGGCTCCCACTTCATCACAGACAATTACCAGCTTGGTTGTTTTGTCTCTCAACACCTACGCACAGCATCACCACCAGCACATTTGCACATATGCATGCAATAAGATGCAGAATCGGTTTATCTTATTCACAACACATTAGGTCACGCTGTCAGTCCGCAACAGCCTTCAGACGAGCTACAAAAGCCATTTCCTTGAGAACACTCGTGTCTCTTTTCTAATCACAGACATCTGATGTATCACATTATACTTCATAGATTGTAAATACAGTGAATTCATCTTTATGTTAATATAAATCTCCATTTATTATCTTAGCTGTCTAAAGCTCTTATTTTTAAAATTGTAATAAAGTGTTTATAAACCAGGAAGAAATCAAATCTGTTATATAAAGGCACTTTTGCATAAAGCATGCCATGTTTTTATGGTGTTTTTTTCTCTTTGTGGTTTGAGCATACAATGTAGTTAAAGACCACAGTAATGCATCAAGTGCTGTCACTAAATATTCCTACCCTAAGCACATTTCAAGAGCATCCAATCTCCTCCATTCTAAATTCTAGGGTGACTTTCAGCAAAAATTTGGCAACTTGCACATATTAAACTCTTTTTGGCCTAATTACTTTTCTTTTCTTTTTTTCTTTTTTTTAAAAAAAGGTTAAACTTTGCTGAGGGTGAGACATTACAGAGCTAAACCCGAGTAATCCTCCAATTTGAGGTCATTAAAGCAAAACTGCGAGCCTGTCCATTGATGGAGGTTTTGCTATCGCAAAGCTAGGTTGCTTTAAATTCCAATAGACGTACAGAATGCACCATGGCATGCTTTCCTTCCATGTCCACTATTCATCATGATGTCGTGCTACTCTCGTGGGAGGAAACGGAAAATGCACCGAGAGAGAAAACAGGTGAAAGAGTGCACAGCAGACAATAGCTAAGCAGTCTGTGTGTTAATAGTAACAGATTAGAGAGCAGCAATTATGTTAAATAAATATGACATGGAACCGATCCGCCGTGCCCAGGGAACTGTTGGTAGTTTGTCAGGCTGCATTAACCTTCACGTGTTTGCTCGGATGTGTTGAAACAGGCGACTCGGCCATGCTGTTTGGCATATCAAATGTTTTAATCCCTGGGGTCATCTCCTGTGCCACTGTCGGCATTCACAAGTAATAAGGTGAGATATTATAGGCACAGGTCTGTGCATCAACTCTTCATTCAGATCTCTCAGATCTTAGAAGAGTAATTTTTACAGACGAACAGGAGTCATCTCGATTGCCCTTTTACAATCTATAAAACTGTTTAAGGGCAGTTTTCAAGCTGGCATTATCCCTTAAGGAGGCAGTTCTCATCACACAGAATATTAAATTCTCCACAGGAATAATGAAAGGGGAAATTACTTAAGGATATGAACATAGAGTGCTGGTGTTGTGTACACAGTTCGTCCAATATTTCTGAATTAATTAGATGAGTCTAAGCTCCAAGCATAGTTAAATTAAAAAAAAAGAAAATCACCCGGAGAATTTCCCACATCAGATATTGTACTCACCTGCTCTGAGTGGTGTGTTTAAAGGGCAATGACGTTTGGCAGGGGCATAAGATTAAAGCCTCAATGAGGGGTCACAGCGCAAAGCCTACATGTTTGGATGCGTAACCGTCTGCCACATTATGACACAGTCTAATAATAGTCAACCACAGCATGTTTTCTCTTCGCAGTTGTGCTGAATATGTCGACATATTCGGAATCCAGGTGCGTTTCTAAAAAAGTGTCAGCACCACGTGTCATTTATCAGGATGCTGTGGCACCGGAAATATGGATTGCTGTGTCTTGTACAAGAAGAAAGCCAATTTCAAATATGATCAATGTCCCAGTGAGGATATTTGGCTGTAATGCATTTACGGGCTGGCAAAAGAAAGACAGCCTAGTTTCTGGTAGTACTTTTTTTTTTTTTTCCACAAGACATCCCTCATACTTTCAAATTTTCCCAAACTTATTCGTCCACGATAATAGAAGCATATGTCATGATTTGCAGGTGGGTGGTAGGACAACAAGCCTTTCAACTGGCATAATTCACCACAATGGCCTGAAGTAGCGAAGATCTGCATTACTTTACTACTCCACTCCTTGTCAGACATGGAACGGAAACAGAAAACGGCTTCAACTGCTGCAGTTCCTCAGTCGAACTTGGGACAAAAGCCATAAATCAATTTAGCTGAACAGATATACTTGTCCCTCTGGGCTATCATGTGGACTAAGATGCATGTGTTCGCAGATTGTATTTAGCCTGATCTATGCCACAGTGAAATCAGATCAACATTTTTCTTTGGCGCATGCCAAGCACTGAGACAAGTCACCATCTTACACTGCTGAGAGAAACAAGGGAACGGAATAAACCCCAAGTTACGTCTAAAAGGGTTTTGTTTGATTAAAGTAAAATTACACAGCTTTTGAAAATCATGATCATTATTCTTTTTTCTAATACAGTAGATGCTGTGCCAAAGGTTGCAGCTTCTGAAGGGCACATGTCAGACAGAAGAGGATTTGGATCTCCTAACACAACCTTTCTCGAGGCCTCTTTCAAAGTCAAGTTTCTCCATAATCTCCTGGAGCTGAAACCTCAGACTTGGTACAGTTTAGGGTATGTGCAACCTGCTCAACATCTCAATTATTATTGGCTTGAGTGGGTTATCTATGCAGGTGATTTATGCCCCTTGTGGTTTTCTTATCACATTTTATGTGCTCATAAGATCTCTTTTTGGAGTCAAGTCATCCTACTGTGTCATCTGCTGAAGATATAAAGGTGAGAGGTGATGGAGACAAGAGAGGAGGCTGCTATCATAGTCACCATGGCTGAGGATTTTTTGTTAAATAATCCAAAGAGGCAGTAACAAAAAACTACTTGACAATTTCATGGAGCGCTTTTTTTTTTTTTTGTAAGATGCTAGACATTTAACAGCATGGTCTATAGGCTTTACAAACAAGTCTTTGATTATTAAACTTTATGTTACAATCCAATTCCCAAATCTGACAGTTCAGAAATATCTTGTACTCATTAAAGTAGTAGACTTCAATTGCCAAAAATCCACAGGGCCGAAATAAAAATATATGTAATCCATATTTATCAAAGTAGAGATGGGAAAATGGGGCTTGTTGCCCAGCAGGTTGCTGCTCCAGATCCTGTCAAAGGATCCGAGAAGAGCAGAACAGACCAAATCACTGATAAAATGTCACCGATTTTGCGATTTATCAAAATAACGTAAATGGCACCAATTTACGGTGTGAGCAAGAAGAAAGAAGAAGAAAAAAATTCTACGGGCGCACTGACCTGCAAGAAGCTTCAGCGAGTATGTCCGAGGCAGCGGTACATAAACTTCCAGCGGTGCGCTTTAGTCCAAACTTGCAGGCAGCAGTGGGCAGAGTGCGTTAGCGGTGCCTCTTACAACGACCGCGTGTGTAATGTGGCAAAGAGTTAATTATTCTCGCACACCTCTTTCGCTTCTCCACAGAAACGTCTCGGTTTGCTAAGACGGTGAAACCTATCTGCACGTCTCGGAGCGGCAGAGTTGTGCTATTGGACGGTGTGCAGCGCCGTGGCGTTGTGGTGAAGCAGAGAGCTTCAGCTGCCAGCTCCGTGACAAACGTGTCTCTGCTCCGAAATCTTCACAGTCCTCCCGGCGAATCAGCTCAGCCAGTAGTTCCAACAATGCAGCTGTCCCCCCTCAGGAGGTAACGCAGTTATATATTTCCTGTCGTCAAGCAGCTGTGCAGGATGTTTAGAGAGAAAAAAAAGAAAGAAACTCACTCGGTAAGGATGCGGATGCTCGCCACCCGCTCTGCTGCGCTTTTGTCCGATATGCACTTGTCAGCTGGTAAACTGCGCATCCCGTCCTCAGCCTCGTCTCTGCCTATCAGCACCGATGTAGGCCGTAAATACAGAGGAGGGTCAACTATGACCTCCAGTCGGTGAGCAACATGAAAACAGTGGCACCTGTAAACAAAATTTGCCTCATTAATAGAAAATACTTAAAGGATTAACTTGCAACAACAGTTTTATGTCACCAATTGAATACCATAACAATTTGTTCAAGAAATAATAAGTGAAGCAGCAGATTAACTCTGCTCCACAGCTTCCTCTCAGGCCACCTGCCTGTTTTCCCCTCAGCAAGTTCTCCCTCTTTTGTTTAGAGAATCTGTAAATTAAACTTACTGTATGAATGCGGTGCTGCCACTTAATTGGATAACTCACAAATCTCCCATTTCTCACCTAGAGTTCGACAAAGGGAAAGGCAGCCCGATGCAAATAAATGTGTTATTTCTCAGCAGTAAAGACAGGCAGTTAAAGGTTACTCAAGCTGTTAATTAAACTGTTTGATAAACAAGAAGGCCTGAGCACTTGCTGTTCAAACTGAAATGTTGTTTTTGAGTAAGGCTTGTTTCATATTGTTGTGCTCCATCCACCATCTGTACTGGCATTGATCAGCTGCTGAGGGAATATGTAACAAATATGCACAATTTGAGCTCCATCAAGCAAAACCACCAATAAATGTTCTCATCTAAAGATTTTGTCCCACTGTCTCTCACACTAACGTTCAATAGAATATGAGCATGCCTTGTGCATGCTTTAATCGGGATTTGGTTGATGATTATGTAGACAGACTTGAAGTTCTTCTGCACTTTGTAAGTGTGAAAATTTCATCTTGATGAGGTCTAGTTAAAGAGATAAATGCACTTGCCTCCAAGCCATTATCTGCCCAGGCCTAATTCCAAGACCACATTTGCTTTGAATTGGCTTTTACGAAAATATACAAGACACTATCTGATGGGCTTCAAATGATAGCATTTAGAGAATATACCACAGAAAGCAGAGTTTCATTAATTACAAAAGCGACAGTCCACTAATCCCACTAGAAAGGCATTTTGAGGCTGACTCCTTTTGGTTTTGAAGGAGAGAGAAGAGAGAGAGACTAACAATACCGATGGCAGATCACAGACCTTCAAACTATGGTCTCCAGGCTCCACGACTCAATAGGGGGCCAACTACTGCAGCTCTGACTGGGCATTTTTTCTTTAAATCCCCTTCCTGAATTTACCCCACGTCTGGCCACATGCAGTGATGAAGTTATCACTGAGGACAGCTTTTCTCCAAGCAAAATCAGCCCGACCCTTCGATGCTTGATTCTTCTATTATACCCAGAGCACATCAAAAACTTGCCTCCATCAAACGGCATTATCTGCATGAAAGCCAGCTGCCCAACAATCTATCTCAAACTCTGCCATTCAATCTTCAGTCAAGGGCATGCAATAAAGAGAGGAAAGAAAGAACATGAAAAGGATAGGAATTCTAGTAAGGGGGCTGCTGAAGCCAATAGTTCTCCATTTTTCCTCTACTTCAAGATAAACTACTGTTCTTCTCCTCTGTAATCAGACTGTAAATTAGTTACCAAGCAACATATTCACACTTTTCATCCACATGGAGATTCCTTTACGTACGTTACACCAGAGGGTTAATAATAAATTAACAGACCTTCACTTTCTTGAACCAAACAAAATAGTAAATTCTGTTGCTTCAAAATTATTATTTTCTTTAATCAAATACCCATTTGGTTTTATTCTAAGGACAGAATTTTTTTTTTTTCTTCCAGTGAGACCTTCAGCAGGGCTTTAGTTTCTCCCAGTCACACACAGTGCATGTCCGTGCAGTCAACTATGCCCTCTATTGGAGGCCAGTCACTTCCAACATCTAAATTCAGAGACTCAAGCGCAATACACTGTACATGAATAAAGATGCATTGAAAGGATTTAGAACAATAAAAAAAGTGCTATACACCAAATAAATGACCCACACACGTGTTGAAGATTGATAGGTTTCAGGACACAGTTTTATCAGCATGAACACGCACTGCTCAATTCACATGTCCTGCAGTGCAGTGCCTCTGGTTGAGTCATAGATTAAAGTCAGTGCAAGCCACTAAAATTAAATGTCAGAACATTCTAGCAACATAGAAGCCTATTATTTGCTGCACTTGCTTTCCAGGCTTCTTGCAGCTCTCAGGGTGCGTGCCTGAATACACAAACATGAACTAGAAACTTCACCACTGAAGCCCAAGAGCATAAGCATGCACTGTAGAAAAAAGAAGGCCGTATCTCACTTCAGCTCCGTATGTTTTACATATGTACGGCATCAGCAAAGAAAACAGATGGGCCACACCATGGGGACACAGAGACCTGTGGACATTACAAAAAAGCAACATTGACAAATGATACATACACTCCGTTACTCATCCTATGCACACAGGAATTCTGCCCCAAAGGTGTCAGACAGTGAGTCTGATGTGTACAAAACTGTCTTATCTTGTCCGACGTCTGTTAAAAAGCAAAAGTAACATTAGATGTGCTTTCTATGTGTGCAGTGCATTATATACGCAGTGTAAATGCTATTGCCTTTTGTTAGTCTGGTATTGTGTTCAGCAAACTAAACGGACATGTATAAAGGGATTGGACAGAACTTCTCTTTTCATGTGGAAATGAATCCCTTCCAAAGGAACAAAAAAGCTTTCACCCTTGGTTATACAGTGACAATTTTAGGGTAGCACCTTTTTTGTCTCTTATATCTGAGGAAAAGAAAGATAGGGAAAAGGCGAATATTTCATGCTCAAATACAAATTCATGTCAGGCTATATCAACATTTCAAAAAATGCTAATACTTCAATAAAAAGGAAGTGTTGCATTTTGCTCAGATTTATTCAGAGGGCTGGAATCTTTCAGAGTCACCTGCAGTAAAGGACGACAGAGACGGATGCCTCGCTGCCAGGTTCCCAAGTCTCAGAGGACATTTTGAAACAAGTTGTGGATGCCGTAGTTTTCTCTGAGGTTGTTGTCTGAACCTGTCTATTGATCGTAGAGGGTCACTGTGGCGCCATCAAATCAAAAGAAGTAACCAGAAAACCCAAGAAGTCAGTCAGGAAAAAAAATAACAAAAAATATTCAGAACGAAAGATAGTGGAAAAACCTACCAAAAAGTCTAGCCTTTCATCATGTCCATAAACGATTATCCTCAGCATATTTCTGTTTCTACAACACACTAACTTGAATGTAAAGCTCTTGGACTTTTGCGTGACAAAACCATATCTGTCAAAGACAGGAAAAAAATGGTTGATTTGATTTAAATTTAGTGTTAAAAGTCCAGTTTCCAGATTTTTCATATGTGCTTAAGGAAAAAAAAAAGGAAAATTAAAGGATTCACAGCAAAATGAAGCAGCTATTGAAATACTGGACAGGCTCAGTGTCATTCCAAATTTAAAAGATGGATGGACAACCTCAAAGGCAAGAAAATGTGGCAAATCAAAGACAGCAGTGAGGGACCCCGTGAACTTCACTCGGTTAATGCCGGAAATAAGCCAAGAGAAATAAAAGACATGATTTTTCTGGACATGAGGATTATGACAGCAGCAGAGTAGTAATGGTGAATTGAATTTAATCTTTTCTTTCTGACTAACACATGTCATATCTGTGTAATTATAGTAAAAGGGGCATGTTGAAATCTTTATTCATCAGCAAGCAGCATTCAGCTCCACAATCATAATTTTGTAACTTTAATGGCTTCTTTTGACAGACATTTGGTAAAAAAGAGGATGAAACAAAATATTTCATTATTATGATTGATACAAAAAAGTTATTTCTTTCTGTTCTAATAGTTGACTTGATAGAATGACGCAAATAACTTTAACTGCTTAAATTCTGAGAGACACTGTTGGCTGATATATAATTGTTCTCTGCTTTGAAATAAAATGTAAAGAAATTAAATGAAATAACTCAGGTAATTGTGTATAACTTTCTGAAAAGCTTTGGGGAATGTGCTAAAAAAAAGAGAGAATCAGAGTGTCCAAGGAAGAAACAAGAAGAAAAAAAAAGAAAACCTTGAATCTGGAGTGAAGTAAGAGATTTGTTTTGAAAGCTGGAATGTTGCATTAAAATACAGAGGCAGTCGTATAATAGATTAGTTTACGGACTGATGCACGGTTAGATCCCACATCTGCTGTCAGTTTGTGAAATGTGAAGCACATTGTTAAGTATACTGTCAGATTCAAACATATTTATACAGTACACATACACATACATATGTGGAGTATTTAGTACCAGTCAAAAGTTTGGACACCCTTACTTCTTCAAAGTCTTGCATATGGATACTACTGCGTTTCTACCATCTGTCAGGTCGATATATCCATTTAGCTAAAATCATTATAATAACAGTGATGCTTTATCAGCCCTCGGCCACCAGAGAACTCTGAGCATAGAATTAATTGTACAACAATTTGTTCCACTTTTCCATGTTGTTTTTCTTATTTAAACAGTTGCTTTAATTCTAATAAACATTTGAATAACCCTTCTCTAAATCAGTGTGAGCATGTGTTGAATACATGGATCAAACCACTTTATAATTTCGTAAACTCATACACCAAATTTGAATATGTGCTTGCTCCATGCGATTCCTCGGTAAAGAAGATGTGTGGGGCATCTCCCATTCCTTAACCACGAGTGAGTGCCTACTGAATGGTAACTCTACCTTTTCAGCAGTGTCAAGTTAATTTTAGCAGAGCCTGAGACAATTTCAAGATCCCTATTCAAAGCTGAAATAGGCAATAAATTGTACTTGTTGGATTATGTTGTATTAATTAGAGTTAAAACAAAATGAAAGATTAGCTTTTGGCCTTTCTTTGTTGCATATTGATCAGTTTCGTAAAAAAAAAAGAGACAGGCGTATTTCACAAAATCTATTAAAACTAAAAATGTATTACTTACACCAAAAATTATTAGTGGCAAATTGATTTTGAACAGATAGGCATAAAAAGGTTAAAACATCACTACTGTAACGGAGAACTACTGCTACTGGCAGTTGGGTGTGTCCGTTGTTATTCTTTGCATTCTTAGAATGGGCATTCAGCTTTTCATTCTGTATTTTAATTGAAATTGAAATTGAAATGTTAATTTTCAAAGCTATTACACGGTACCTCATTTTTTGGGGGCAAAAAATTGAGTGGCTGATTCACTTTTCTTTTTTCTTTTTTTTTCTAGTTTACGAACATAAAAGATCACTATTGACCCAATAAACACTCATGTCTGTCTGTTTTCTTCATTTTCTTTAAAGTAAATACTTTTCTAACTAATTTAAAAGAGTCTTATCAGAGTATCCCCACTGTTCTGCTTTGCATCAAACTATCCACGCTAAACTATCCGCAGCAAAATTCAGCTTGAAGATCACTTCTTGGAAGAAACTTCCATTTGATTCTTTAAAGTGTTCACTTCTTCCAAGAGTCTGCACCCAATGCAACCAATTCAAAGAACTCACACCCCTGGTTTAATACTTCACGTGGAGGAAGCAGGAAGCTCTCTAAATAATTGCACATAACCACACCTTAGTCTCAAGCTCATAGAGAGTTGGAAGGAATCTTCTCAGAAAACATTGATAACAAGGCCTTGTGGAACCAGAGGCCACTTTTTAATTGGTCCTGAGTTTGAAAATGTACTCCACCTGGAATGACACCTCTGGTTTGTTTTCCATCTGGGCTGAAACAACTCGTCTTTGTTAGGTTTGCAATGATAACCGACTGATAAATGGGATTTCAATAGGATGTTTACAATGTCTTAGCTGTCTGTAGCTTCGTGTTAAGAACTGTGTGAAAACCCCCGATGTGAGGAGGAGGAGGGGCTGCAAAATTAAAATTCACAGTTTTACAACTCAAGGTCTTTACAATATTGTGATTATCTTTCAGATTTCCAGCTTTGTCTCTTCATTTTCAAGGGAGCACTGATTCTACAAATTACAAAGAAAAGTTCCGTCTGTAATCGGATTAATCGCTTAAACTTCATTACTCACACAAATGCTTGTGACAAAATGATATGACCTGACCTGACTCAAAAAGACAATATCACAGATGATAATAATTATTATTAGGAAAGCTAAACCTTGTGGGAAAGCAGCCATTTTATTTTAGTGAAAATCTTATAAGCACTGATGCAAACTGATCATAATGATGACAGCTCATGTATCATGTTTACTTTCATTTTTGAAAGTAAAACATTTATATAGTGTGATAATATTTTCCCCATAAGGTAAAACAAATGCAACAGAATCCAACCAGCCTATCACTCTCACAACATAATAGAAGCTTTGGATAAGAGAAATGATCTAATTAGAGCTGTTACAGTACGTTAGGCTCAGCTGATGTTCCTCACATTGCTACAGAAAAAACTGGTTTAATTTTGTCCAGCAATGGCAGTCCTTCACTCTGCATGTTGTATAATAAAATTGTTAAGATGGTTGTTAATATGCACATGCAGAACAGTTGCAACCTGCAGACTTAAAGTCACATAATTACCAACATTCACAACATTTGCAGGCAGAAGCTTAAAGGACAAAAAATCTGATTAGGTTGATGAAATGCAAAAGGTCCTCCTCCTTAAAATCAAACCTGTCACATCAGCTAAAAAAAGCCTCCTTATAGGTCCTTAGTTATCTTGATACAGAGAAACAAAAAGGTGCAATTAAACAGAAGCCACAATAGTGGGAATTCAATGTGTTGCATCCAGCTGTACAATTATAAAAGAAGTAAGGTCAAACAGCTTCTTGGCTGAAATTTTCCATGTAACTGGCTAATGATGAGGGAAAGATGTCCGTAGTGCACTGTACATGTTAACACCCTGCAAAGCCCTGGAACAGTTTGTGTCTCAGCAGAGGACTGAAGTCAATGTTTAGACAATACATATGCAAATCTGAGGCACACGTAATAAAACCCTGCTTTACCTCAACAGAAAGTGCAATACCAAATTATGACTGATTCTGCTTTATTGCTAGCTGACTACACCATTGTGCTCTCTGGAGCTGGTTCTTCCATTCGTGCGGTGAGTAATAACATTTTCTCCAAGAGGATTTGGTTAAATGTAGGCAAGTTTTGTGTGCTAAAAGTGCCATGGTAAGAAAACAGCACTGCGTTTATCAAAGCCTGAGTGAATGTTACTGTACTCCGACACAAGGCTAATGAAGAGATATGTCCTCCATTACGCAGCGATATTCCTGCTGCAGCGATTAGAAAACTCTCCAGAGGGGCTCCATCACAGGCTTTCATTGAGTCTGGACCTTTGCAAATCTTCATATCCTGCACAATTTTCATAAATTGAAGTCTAATGAGCGCATCTGACATAACTAGGATTTATTGTCTCAGAGGCTTACCAATTTCACCACAGCACTGCAAATTGTGAATGTCAAGGGTTTAATCATATTCATATATATTCTCAATAAGTGGGATGTGATGTGTCATGTGAGTAAAAGAGTTTAAATGTCTTTCTCCTTTTATTGTAGGTGTGTTATGATAATGCATGCAAACATGCAGAGCACTAACAAGCTCCCTGAGGTGGCCTCAGTTGACGCTGAGCACAGAGCAATATCTTTCCATGGATCTTTGGAACTCGATTCACTGTATCGTGGCATGCTGCTTACAACTACCTCGTCTTCAAACAGATAATCACAGTACCAGTATTGTTAATGCTGTGTGCATAATCTGTAGTTTGGTATTGATGTTGTAATTTGGTGATTGATTTTTAATTTTTTCTCATGCTGTGGGTTGAATGGTTTACACTGTTCACTGTTAAACTGGGAGATGTAATCTGAAATCCCACTTTTGTTGTAAAAAAGCACTGAGCTCTTTTATGCTGGTAGTTTTATTACTGTGCAAATTAGTTTCAGACATAATTACATGTCCTCTGTTAGATATTAGAGCAGCTTTAATTCAGAATTGAGAGCGCAGTGAGAGTGAAAGAGGGGTTGTAAAATTGAACTCCTTCACAAGTTGAAATCAACACGAGCCCCTTCATTAATAGCTTAAATCTTCTTCCAAGTCTATGACCAATTCAGGAATGTAACTGGTCAATTTTTTAATTAGCTTCCGTTTATCAAGAGGGTTTGCTGCAAAGCATTATATTGCGATGGATGGTGTACAAAAGATCTACAGTGCTCGGCCACTGAGAGCAAAGCAAACATTGATAACGGCTCTCAAAACTATTGACATGATAACATTTCAGTCGGCTCGGCCACAGTGGCACTGAGCTGCAATAAATTGAGATGAATGATCAGTCGATGACAATTTCCATAATCGTTATACCTTCCGTAATTCATCAAGGTAATGATACCCGTGCCCCTAATGTCACATTTATTCCATTTTGTGCACAGCGGCAGGCACAAAACGAGCATCCCCTCCTCCTCAGACCCCTTCCGAAAGGATTGATTACAAACCAACTGTTTTTTGCTCCTGCTTGTGAGTGGAAGAGCAATGTGTTATTTGACCAAAAATAACAATGAAGGGGATGGGAAATACAATCTAATTCTACTCATTCAACTTCTTCCCTCGCCGGCAGTGACAGGCAAACAGGAGGCCATTACAGTTCAGCTCTGGCACCGTTTCTGAAGTAGAGGCAAAAGAGAGCACTCCGTTTCCTGGCTCACATTGAGATTCATCATTATCGCATCTCTCGTCTCTTTTTTTTCCCCTCCACCCATTAATGACGTAGTTCCTCTTTGACAATTAGACGTCATTATTGCCAAACAATAGCAGTGTGAACGAGCGCTGTGATTCAATTACAGACGGAGTCATTCAAGATTAATTTCCTCTCCCCCCTGTGAGCTGCATATCACTGCAGACATGCGTAAGCGCACCTTGACAAAAATAACAGCTCCATTCAAACAAGCGGTAACCAACGTCTGAGAATTTTTCAAAATGTAGTTTCTAGTCTTTTCAGACCTCCGGTACCAACTTCTTCTGCCCCTGCAGTATTTCAATCAGTCAGTAACAGTGGGGCTCCACTTCAGCAGTGATACCAGACCACCAAATAAAGTCAAGAACATGGCTTTTTATTTCTTACTGTCTTTACAGATGACAGTGGAGTTGAAATCACCAAGGCTAACTTAATCAATCATTTCATGTCAATGTGGCAGAATGATGTGATTAATGAAATGCTTGGTTTAATCTGAGATTAATTGAGCCAAGTGTAAGACATGAACAACTTCCTCATTTCACTGATTTGTCATGACTAGTGCATAATTATATGGTTGAACTGTGATGACAAGAACAAGAGAGCACTTTGTACAGTTGTTGCATCTTCATCATATTTATTCCAGAGCTATTTTTGGGTAAGATGGAAAACCTATATTTCTATATAAACAGGTTAGTTGAAGTGAAATGAACTGATTTCTAGTTTATGAATCACTTATATATCCTATTGTTTCAGTATAAATTATGGGGGAAAATAAAATAAAGAAACTGAAATTAATTCAAGCTAAATAGCATAAAGTAAAAATCAGGACACAAAGTATTCAATAGTTTGTAGCACTGGCAGCAGGGCAGGGCGACATACATATAGTTATTAAAGTAACACACATAAACTCACTCAGTGGACAACATGGACGGAAAGTCAAGGCCAATAGTCAATCACCCAGGCTGCACAGACTCTCCTTTTCAGTATAATTACTTTTTACATCTGTTGTTGGCAAGCACTGCAATCCCTCCTCCTGTACTCCTGCCGCTCCATCGGCAATCTCTGTTTGCTTCTATAGTCTGAAAACCTAGAGAGGTGTTAGAGTCTGAAATATGTTTCGGCAGCCATGTCTTAGTAACATACATAACATCACAATCCTTATGTTCCCACTATATTTCCCACTATATGGGTCCAAACTCATTCAGTTTAGTTGCAAGTGATCTCACGTGACAATCAAGGGTAGAAATTATTTAAACTTCCTCCTCCATTCTCTTCATTTTGTTCCTGCCCTACATATATGACGTATCCTATTCAATATTTTGTATTCTGGGCACAACGTTGGCTATAGAAAGCTTAATCAGTGACCTCAGAATGTGTTAAGCTATCCTGGTCGGATGACAACTAAGCATAGCAAATGTTTAAAAAAATTAAATAAAATATTCAGCACAGCATCTAAACCACGGGGGACTGTGTTAAAAAAAAAAACCATATATATTTTTCACAAAGAAAAAAGCTTTGAAGAAAATTTATAAAAGAAAACGAAGGCACAATATGAGATATATATATATATCATTTATATAATTTTCTGCCAAGTCTGCAATGCAGCATTAGATACCGTTTGGTATGGGTTATATATTTCTGTACTGACTCCTGGAATTATATTGTGTTGACATGACTGAACTGTGCTGTAATTTTACAAATTTAAGAAAAAATAAGGTCCCACATTCAAATTCTACCGATTTACTGTTAAATCTTACATGAGAAAAGCCACATAGACTTCACAATTGAGACGCAGAGAGAAAAAACTCCCAGGTTCGCCAGGAAAAAAATTACTTGTTTTTGTTAGAATATTGTAGAGTCGTTTGCCCAGCAGAGAATTCACACCACTTGGTCACAGATGCCATGTAGGTCCTCAGAATGCATCTCCACCTCACAAGCAGCTTATTCATTGCCTCCAGCAGCCCTATGTGCCACACAGTAATGCAAGAACCTTTTCTCTTTTGTTTCTATTTTTTTCTGCTTGTGGTAGAGTTCAAGTAGAATGTCTCATTAAGCAGAAGCAGAAGGATATCTAGTACAAAGTAGTTTAAGAACTGAGCATTTCTCTCCTACAAACCTTACATTAAAGATTTTCCATTACCCTTTATTAATTAATTGACATTTCTTTGATTTCCGTGGTCAACCCCAATCCCATAATTATAACTATAATAATCATAATAATTATTCACCCCAATACATTAACTCCAATTGTATCTGAACTTACAACTGTAACATATTCATTTATAATTAAAGTATTCCAAACTCATTGAAAAGCGTTTCGACTACCCATCATCTTATTTTCGGAGACTTTGTCTACAAGTATTGACGCGTGTTATGTGTGTCAAGCACTCATCAATGCTTGACAGGCATGCGGTTGATTTATCTGTTCAAACTCAGAGACAAGCGGTCAATATAAATGCATTGGTATCAGATTTGCTAGTGATGGACAAGTTTTAGGAATAAGGTGGTCCACTAAAGAGCCGTTTTAGAGCAGCTGATGAATCAACATTCCCATTAAAAATGGCAGAGCAACGGGAACTTAAGTTTACTATTAAGAAAAATAATTATCTCAACATCTTTCCAAGATGAGAAGAACTTTCCCAGCAGCTTGGCTGAGCACTACAGAGGGCAAAAGCAGCAGGGAGTGGATATAATTGAGCTGAAATTGGTCTCCCATGGCAATGATACTTTGTTCAATCACATGCTCTGCAGTGATTGGACGACCATCTTTCTCATTCCTCCTCTTGAAAGAGGTTGAAAGGAGGACCATCTTTTGGGTTGCCTACAATCAAATCTTTGATAGACGACATAATTCCTGCCTTAAGGGATAACAAGATGGTTTATCGGCTGGACACACAGCAGTCCTGACTGATTTGAATATCATCTGATATGGCTGTGTCAACAACAATTCTTCACAGATTTACAAGCAGATCTCTTTGAATTCTTGCCAAGCAGTAACTTCATACGAATTAAGTAAAGAGCACAAATGAAGGTATGCCATATTAAGACACACATGTACAGGGATTCATACAATCAGACTGAAAATCTGAAAGGCTTTTTCTACCATACACAGCGCTGTGAGTTACCCTGAAGCAAGCCTAATAGTCTTACAAGACGCAGAAAATCAAACTTGTTTATATTTTTCTGACCCAAATCACTGTTTGAATAGAATAATCAATCTCTCACGCTCTGTTTTGGATCAATATGTACATGTGGGAGAGCAGAACAAGGAGCTAGCAGGGGTTCCACAGGTGTCTCCAAAGATACAGACGCATTTAAAAGAGAGCAGAGATGAGCCTTCTAAATAAAGGTCCTGATCTCCTTCTGTTTTTCAATTAAAGTAATAGTAAGCACAGGTTTGGCCAGCAAATGTGACTGTTAAACCCTGAGATAAGCCCCTCAGCAGCTTTTCAATATCCAATGCCCTGGCATGTAGTTTGACTTCTCATTTATCAACAGTGAAATGATTTTGACAGAACTGTATCCAATTCAATTACAACATGATCAGATTCCAAGGACATAAGCTAGTTGTTTTGTTTAGTGATGATACATAAGTGACGGGCCAAATAAAACATTGCCATTGTATCTGTGATAAATTTTATAATCTGGATTTAAAGGATTAATAACCCCCTCCTATGGAGAGTGTCACATCGTCATCAATAGTTAGCTATGTAGGGTGCATTCTGAGATGAACAATATGTGATGATAATGTGAAGTGATATCCTCAAAAATAACATATACAATATATAAAATATAGATTGTTGTGATTGCTTCATAATCCACTGGCAAATTTGTAACCAGTGTAACTTATAATTAGGTCAGTTTCAGTAACCAGTCATGCAGTGAAAAGCACAAGCAATTGAATGCCTTGAGAACTGATTAACAACTTTGGATCAATAGTTTTTGTCTTTTTTAAAAGAGCTTTTTTAATCATTTGGGGGAAAAACAAACAGCAAGTCAGAAACTACCCTTGCAGCATTTAAAAACACATCACAAATACGAATAAATGTACTTGCTTGCTAATAAAATATATTCTGTGGAGTGGCAGTGGGAATATCTTTCATTTTCCTTTAGTTACAACAGAAAACAATCATGATTTTGTCCCTAGTTGAGCAGAGATCACTCTCTAAGTGAGCTAACAAATCCTTTGGCTACTCCTAAAAGTTTTATGGTCCAGTTTCATAAAAGGATCCCAAAATGAGATCCTCCTCAAATGTCTGCACATCGCTACGGCTGACCGAACCACAGGGGAAGAGAGGCATTGATCAGTTTGAGGGTGGCCAAAGCAAAGGAAAAGGAGCCTGGTGCAAATAACATCAACCCTTTCATGACAGTGTGTCTGCAGCAACGATATAATGCCACTGGGAATGCACTGACCAAATCAGTAGTGTGTGACTACTGCTCGTCAGGATTAACAGATCTGCCTTGTCTATCTTCAAATTAGTCTTGAGCAACACTGTCTGCTGGTAACATCGTGGAAAGGCATAAACGACAGTCCTGTAACTGGAATCACAGTAAGGAGTTCTCAGCTTTTTGTTTTGAAAATGTGTTAAAGAGAAAATAAAAACATTGTTTTCTGTTAGCATCATGTTGTGTTAAAGTAAACACAGCTTTGTCATGAAATAGATTTGTTCTGATCATCTAAAATATTTGGGGTAGTGATTTTTTTTTAATTAAATGATTATTTCTTCTCATTTTCTAAGCATAATTACCATTAAATGCTTTTGGTGATTAGCACTTAAGAGTAATGAACCATCACACTACTTTCATGCTCATAATGATGTTCATATTGAATCAAGCAGACAACTAGTCAGTAAAATTTAGGGCATAGAACAGCAAAGCACATACGCTATATAAAGTGCAAAAATTGACAAATTCCTTATCCATGGTAACTTGGAAAAAAATTATGTTTTGCCATATTTGCCGAAATATCACTGTGCCCAGACAGTAATACCCAACACAGACAATCTTTGGGGAAAAATAATTCAATAAATAAAGTTCTTCTGGCTGCTTTTAGAGCCAAATTTAATTCACAGAGCTTGAGTGAAAACAACCAATCACAGCCTGTAGGAGTTTCTATCCAGTAGAATAAATAGCACTTATACAGTAAGTGTACTTACTGTCATGTGCATGATTGACAGCATCCTCAGCAGGGAGTAGAGGCAGACCTGAAGCACAGCAGAGAGGCAGGGGGAAGCACCTGCAAGTTGGATTCATTCAAATTTTTAAGCCCCGTCAACCCTCCTTTTAAGATTATCAAGTTGAGCTTTAAAGCCGCTTTAATTAGTATTTTTACACTGTACATAATTACTGTAGACAACTTTAAAGTTGAATTACTTGACAAGAATAGTAAATGTTTCATAGTTAAATGTAAAATGGAGGACAGTTAAAAAGCTTACATATGGGAGAGTTAATAATCAGTTGTCAAGCACAAACTTTGGAGCATTTAGCCTACTTTGTTTAATTGTTTTGGTGTTATGACTAGCAACAATTCCTTTTACGATTGACCCTTAGATTGGCAATATGTCAAGCAGTGAAAAGTAGCCGAAAATACATTTTAAAATCTCTTGCGCTGCAACAAATACTTATTTATTCCATGACAATCAGTTAGTTGAAAATTTAAAGAAAAAGAAACAAACACAAACTATGCCGCTGAGTTTGTCGCTTGACTGACATTTCTCATGATAAATTCATGGCAGTGACAAGGCTGAGTGACTCCTGGGGCGTGGGTTAATTTGTCAGGAGGCCTACTGAGCTATGAGTGGTGGCGCAATGACAAAGCAGAATGTCACCATTTCGTTGTGGGAGAGAGAGAAATAGGTCATGAAATGGCTGACTCAAAGACACGCCATGCCTAATTGTATCACACTGTGGTAATTTGGCTTTTTCTTTTTACTTAACTCAGTGCAGATTCCCTCTGTTCATTTAGGTTTTGTTGATGCTTGGGTATGAGTAGATGCATTCGGACAGTGCTTGATGTTACTGCAATGTTAAAAATGCTGGAAAGTGATTTGTTCAAGAAATATGCTAAGGATTTAATCTTATGAAGCCCCCATTGATAGGACTATTGCACTTCTTACACATTTTACCCTTATGACAGGTCAAGTACTTCTCAGATACAAAAAAATGCATGACTGCTGATGAGATCTGTTTTATAAAAATTGCTTCACATCATTCCATGACCGCAAGATTTTTACTACACTGTGTTACAAATAATTCCATTTACAGACATTTCTTCATAAATATTTCCTCCACCGAAGCACTTCAGCAGGCAAATTAAATAACCTCAGTAACATCATTACAGTCTAGCAGAAATCATCTGTGCTGGGAGACCTTGAGTTCTGGCATTGGTGGCAATGGTACCCCCACAGTAGGCCTCATCCACAGCAGGACAATGCACCCCACCACTCCACAATAATTTAAAAAGCATGACAAAGAGCCCTTCGTGCTCATGCAATCTGCAATCTCCCCACTTCCCAATCAAATTGAGCATCCACAGGTTGCCTGAAACAACAAAATGCACAAGCCCAATGGACCCAAAGGATCTAATGCCAATGTCACAGTGCCAGATGCCGCAGGCTTAGAGCCCCAGCACAACAAAGCTGTTTTAGAAGCTTAAGGGGGACTTGAACAATATTAGACAGGTGGTTTATTGTTATGGCAATAATGTTGGATTTTTTTTCCCCCTTTTCTTTTGATTTCTAAACAACAGCATGTAATATATATTTTGATTAGATGAGTCATTAATTTGACAGGCTAAATAATGGCAGCCAAATGTTTAAGGACCGCTTGTCTGGAGATGCTCAGCTATGTCTTGTGAGTCCCTTGTAACATCAGAATGCAGTCTTTTAGCCTTTTAAAAATCCTTTTAAAATCAAAAACATGTACCGGTAATATTCATATTTTTATTTTATTTAGGAATTTTGAAAAACAGTTTGATCTTCTTTTTTGGATCAGCCAGTTCAGGGAAAGCAAAAGCCACATAAGCTTCATTAAGTATTGAAATAATCACTGATACATTAACCATGAGCAGTAATGGTAATGGGGCTGAACATGCCCTGTTATGCCGATGATGTCATTAATTAAGCTTATTACTTTAAGTTTTAATTAGCAGATGTTTCTGTCAGTGTATTTGTCTTCACCTGGGTGGTAATAAAGTGAGCTGGACAGATAAAACTCCCTGTGTGTGACACTATCCAGTGAAAATATTTACAGTGCATTTAATCTACTCTTCTCCTTCTGGGGAAAGTACAAGCAAATAACCAGACTTTCTCTCATCTATTTTTATTTTCAACAACATTTTCCCCCCATTAAGTTGCCTGGCAACCAGAAGTTCATGGTGCATACAGTAATGCCTCTTGTACCCAATGAGCTGTCTTTTTCACCAGCAACCCGCATTTATGTGCCATGCATATGAACAGGAGAAAAAGTGTCTTTGTCTAAACTTTGCATTTAACACCATAGCTAGTGCATATTTTAAAATACTGTGACGTCTCTTCCAGCCCTATCCATGGAGGCCAGAAAGTGGAATGCAGCCACTAAACTGAACATCAAGAGCCAATTCACAATTGGCGAAGCACAGGTCAGCAGTGTCATGGAGTATGCTTCACTGTGGCTGAGTGTAGATGGATGAGTGCTCAAGCTACTCATCTTGGGAAGAAGAAGGCTTTAAAGTTTCGGAAGTGCTGGTCTCCTGAGAGTTGTCTATTAACTATAACTGGCCGTGGCCTCAAACATCAGATTTTTGCTGCAAGCTCACCCCTCCAACATGCAGGTGTTGCACCATTTGCCCCACCACACCACCATATCTTTGCTTCCACACATGAGCGCACTCCTTGGACAAAGGCTTAATCCAAACAGCTGTCCGAATATGGAATGGCCTCTGAGAGGAATGTGTTGGCCAGATAACAGACGCTGGTCTCCAAGACCCAGAGGGCAGATGAATAGAAAAGTTCCTGACCACACTGTTGACAAAATTTCACTGTTGAGCGGCAGTGAACCATATGATTGGTCAGCTACTGTACCCTATTTGTACACTTTACCCAGCTAATGATCACAATCAGAATCAATTACAGAAAAAAACTTCCAATTATGCAGACTGAGGTTTTTAAAAACTGTACTTTGCACACTCTGCAACTTTGCAACTTATGTATGTGAGGAAAAAGTACAACACAACCCCTGGAAAGTTTTCAAATAGAAGTATTCATGTGCAGCCCTATTAATTTCAAGATTAATCAAAACATAACAGACAAGAGGATAACTTTAGGTATAACTAAAAGTCTTCAATAATTATAAACAAAGCAACACTGAAACAGTATTCGGTGCTGACCTCCTTTCCAGAAAAAGGTGGGAAATGTTCTAAAATGCAATAAAAATGAAAATCTGTCATTTCTTAATTTGTTTGAGCTTTTATTTAACAGTCTCAAATCCAAATAAATTATTTTCAGTGTATTCACTGACCAAGAATACATGTAACAGCATTCTGAAATCAGCAGATTAACTGGTAACAGCCGAGGGTGTCAGGATCAATTATAAAAGTAGCATCCACCTAAGGTTCAGTCTTTTCCAAGCAAGATGTATCATCGCTCACCAACTGGTGCCAAATTCAGTTAGAAAATCATCAATAAATTTAAAAAAAAAACATTTCTCAGTGTAAGATGGCTAAGAACTGTAATCTCAACATCTACAGCACATGACGTTGTGATAAGATTCAGGGACTCTGGGGAAAGGCCAATGATGAAAAAGACAGCTGGATGCGTGTGATCTTCAAGCCTTCAGACAGCACTGCATGAAAATGTGTCATACCACGATGGTCAATATGGCCACTTGGGCTCTGGAGTTCCTTGAAAAGCCATTTTCACTCAACACAGTCCACTACTGTAAACTGTATCACACAAGAAGGAAGCAATGTATCAACTCTGTACAGAAACCAACTCTGGCCAAGTCCACTGGGCAAAAAATAGACAGAGAGACAGTGGGCACTGTTCTGTGTTCAGATGAGTCCACGTTTAAGGTGCTTTCAGGAAAGTAAATATGTCTGCCAATGATGAGAAAGCCTTTCCGGAAAATCACAAGTGAGAGGTACAAAAGCTAGCATCTGTAATGGAATTAGTGTGTAACAGAGTCCGTGGTAGAACGTCAGATGTTCATATGTGAAAAGGTGTCCTTGACATATATGTTACAATCAAGTAAATTTCTTTTCCTGTGAGGTAAGCGGTTATATCAGCAGGGCAATGACAGATCTTGTTGTCCACGACATAGATACAGTATGGTTGTGCTTGACTGGCCAGCCTGCAGTCCAGATCTGACTTTTTTTTTCTCTGAAATGTGCGCTCCTTATAGGAAAAAGAATCAGTTAACTACAACTATGGACTGTTAAGCAACTGAAATATTCAGCAAGAATGGATCCAGAGTCCTCTAGCTAAACTCAAACAATCCGTATCCTCTATGGCCAAATGATTAAAAAAATTTAAATAAAAGGAAGGGTGATGTAACAGTGTTTAAGGTTCCTCTAACCAGCATACTTTTGAGTGTTTCTGGTATTAAGGTTTGACATGTTTCTATAATCAAAACATGATTAAATCGGTCACTGAAAACAGTGAAAATAATTTCTTTTGACTTATCTCTGTACATTGAAAATTACATTAAAATAAATGAACAACTTGCAGTTTTTACTGCATTTTAGAAAATTTCTAAACATTATGAAAATGGGTATAGTATAATGTTATGGTTTTATAATGGCAATTAAAAAAAAAGTATATCCATAGACATGTTTGGGACTTATCTGAGGGTTCACAAACTGAAAACCATCCAACCAGTGCATTAACACGTCATGCCACTTTCCAATTACAACACATTCAAAGCGAGACGCTTAGAGGTCGAATGCCTTGTTCAGTGATGCACACTAAGGATATCTGAGTCAATAAAGGCTTGAAAAGGCTAACATTATCTTTGGCTTGTGATGGGATGCCAACAGAGTAACCTATATCATTGTTACGTTATACTGACAACGACTTGACATAGAATAAGAGAGTCTCTTTATAGGCAATGGAACCCGAGACCCAGGGCCGTCTGGTTGCTCCTCATCAAAAGAAGTCATGACAGAATGAATCCCACTAATCCATCTTCACAAGAGTTCAGAAGCATTTCACAGCCCTGTGTGGGTCACTGTGTCCTCACCCGGGAATTAAAGAGCAGAATTAATATGTTGTGATTGGGATGTAAAGGAGCCCACAGACAATGCTTCCATAACTGCTGAAGCTTTTCTTCCAGGTCATTTTTCACCCCCTCTTTTTTGTTTTATTTTGAGAATGAACAAATTTTCATCCCATCAGTGATACATAAATCTCTCACATCCTTTTTTGTATCATTTTCAGACTTTTGAACTTAAATTACTTATCACAGGAAGCCTAAAGGCTAAATAATATCCATTAATTCAGAATAGAAAAAGAAATAAGCAGTCAAATTAAACATAATAAACCATATTTTACTTATTTTACTGTTATATTAATCATCTACCAGTAAATCACAATGGTTCCTTGTCTTCACAGATGACATGTTGTACTAAAGTTATTCAACAGTTTAAATAAGTGAAAGGAGGAAGAATCAATAAGACGCTGGTTTTTAACTGTGGACCTACATGCATATGTTTGAAAAGATGCAACATAAATACATATAAGACAGATTTTGCTCCAAAAGCATTCTAACTCTAAGGTAAAGCTAATGTACCCACAGCTCACATCCACACTTTCAAGGCAATAATCAAGTTAACACAGTCATAATCATGTTATCATGTGTGCTCTTTTTCCCGTAAAATTTACATGCAAAGCTTTTGTTTCAATGGTATATTTCACATACAGTATGCCACTCTCGTTTCATATTGAACTGTGTTGAAAAGAAAGACCTGAGAACTGTTTCAATCCAGCTGCTATTGTAGTCCTCCTACACACACACAGACATTGATTATGATTATGTAGTGATTATGCATTCTGCATGCCAGCCACGCAGCAGAAGAGTGGAGGGGCGCATTAAGGGGCTTGGCGACTGTGGGACCCCCTGCTGAGATGAGAGGGAAGGTAAGAGCCAAGGAGAGGGGAGTGTGGAGAAGGATAACCAATCAGCTGTGTGCTGGGAAAGGGACCAATCATGCTGCTCTGGGCTCGGTTGCTCCCTTTTTCTGTCTTTTCTTCCATCTCCGTCTTATTTACTTATCTCTTTATAAAAGCTCTTTCTTTCTAGCTCTTATCCTTTCTTTTCCAATCTTATCTGCTGCATGAATCATGCGTTTGGGCCTCACATGCCTCTTTTAGTCTTGCCCCATTCCCTATACTCTGGAGCACACCCCTTCAATGCGTGCCTCAACCCCACAGCCACCGCTGAACACTTTTTTCCCCATGGTTTCTGATTCAGAGGCCACCCTGCTTTATGCAATCCCCTCCAC
Organism: Leuresthes tenuis; assembly: GCF_036924035.1. NCBI lineage: Eukaryota > Metazoa > Chordata > Actinopteri > Atheriniformes > Atherinopsidae > Leuresthes > Leuresthes tenuis. The sequence continues at coordinate 7,368,796 of NW_027325365.1, read as the reverse complement.
TTCGTCAGATTATTATTCTGACTGCAGTCACTAAGGAGATACACACACCATCTATCACAATGTACAAATTCTCAGTGCACAGATTCGGTTGGGTCCTAATTAAAAAGCCCTTCCACTCGTTTTCTTGAGAGATAATTAGACTTTCATCTCACCAGGATGCCACATCCACAGATCTATTCTTTTCTTCCAGGAAGCCTATAGGAAAAAAAAAAATCCAAGGGTCTTTAACTTCTCTCCTTCGGGGCACCAGTCAATAATTAAAGATACCGCTTCTTACAAAAAAAAAGCCTGTCTTGAATTGAAAAAAAAAACAAGGAAAAGACTAATATCTTCAGTTCTTGAGGATTAAATTTTCTTTTAAATAAATAATGAAGGTTATTCTCTGCATGGGGGTTTGTTATGGTATCATCTTTTTAGGTAAACAAACTGATGCATGGGCCTACTTAAAGCTTTGCTCCACGGTGTCTTGGTACAGCTCTGATGTGAGCTTGGAGGCCGTGGAGCTTTGGGCCTGATATGAGACAGCTGGAAGGGTTGAATTATTGAAGAGCGTGGACCAGCTCTGAAACACGGGCCATGTCCTCCCAGCTGCTCCATGTGCTGAAGCCGACACTTCAGCAGTCGTCAGACGTGTGCAGTTAACAGGGTCCATCTGTTATTGAGGCGTAATGAACACAGACATAGCCATGGAGAAATGAATCACTGCCACTTGATTAGTATATCACAATGATAATGGTTATGCCATCCGTGCAGTCAAAATGGTAATAATCATGATATTTGTGATTAGAATGATGATTAGAATGCAGATGATGGAAGTGGAAATTATGGTGATGACAAGGGTGATGTGTGACTGCTATGATGATGATGACATTGCACAAATATATGGGTTTGGAAAAAAAAAGAAAGAAGAAAAATCAACACGGTGACAACATTCACATTCGTGCTCATTATGCATGCATGAAGGCGAAACCATTTGCATAGTAGCACTGGACAGAGGAACCTGCGGGCTCGAAGAAAAATAACAAAACATTAAACCCACTGTAGATATAATTGTTGACATTTTCATGTAAACACCTGCCAAATGGAAAACTCATCATTCTAATGTAGAACAGACCAGCGTTGAAAGCGATGCAGAGTGCATCCTCCAAAATCGATAACTAGCGTGCCTTTCATTACATAAGTGAGATTTGTATTCATCTCAGAGATATATATTTATCCCACTTATACCCTTGGCCCAAGAGTAAATTCATTTAGTAATGATTACCTGACTCAGGTAAAACCAATTTCCATTCACTTGTTACCCTGAGCTGGCGACAAGGGCACAGCAAGGGTCACTTTTCAGCAGTTTTTGGTTGCATGCGCACTATCAGCACTTGATGTTAAGGACGGTGTGTGTGCCAGCGTGTTTTTGTGAAGCGTATCAATTCACTACAAGACCGTCAAAGTAGAGATAACGTTGCAATGACACAAACGGGGGGAGTGCATCATGGCTTTTGTGCTGTTGCTTACTTTGAAGGCTGTCAGAGAGGCTGTGTGGGTGTTCAGTAGTCTCTTCACCCTCGAGAACTGCATTCAGATAAAAATACTCTAACCCCCATAGATGCAAAGGGGGTTAGGGTTTATATACGATATGTTTCAGTGAAAAACTTCATTTAAGAATTCAACCTGATCTTTTGCACAAACAAAAGCTTAATTAATTCCCGTCAACATCAAATTTCACCCAACAGTAAATGCCAGCACATTATGTCATTTTGAAGGTGTTTTACTTAATACAGAATAAATATTAATAATAAATAAACAGTTGGTGATTGGATGCCTTCTTCATTATATGTTTGTTCAATGTGCAAACAAAACCTGTACTCTTAAAAAAATAAATAAATAAAAAAAATAATATCAATGTTGTACATAAATTAACTTTTAAAAAATGGGCTATAAACATATATAAAAATAATAATAATTATTCCTTAATTCATTCACAAAGTCAACTGACATTTAGAATTTTACCAAGGATTTCCTATTTTCATTGTGTGGACTTTGACCCTTTCTGTGTTTTAACATATTTGGAAACAAGATAAAGACTCTGGTCACCGTTTGCTCTGTAGATACATGATTGATTTAAAGGTATACGGTGTGTCTGTGTTTTGTGGCTACTCATTTTTGAGCCCGATTTCTCATGTTTGAATTGTACCATGTGAACACTGCTTGACACTGGACCGTCATTGAAATAAAGTGGAGAAATGAAAGACAGCATTCAAATCTGCAGTTGTTAATAAATATCATTAAGCTGTCATCAACATTACATGATCAATAATCTATCCAATCTATCCAAACACATGGTTCAGTTTAAGTTTCATCATTCAGAATTTGTAATTCTAATCATATTTCTAGATGAAAGGCTTAATTTACACTCAACAGACACAAAGTCATATATGTGTGGGAAAAAGGGAAAAAACTACTAAACATGGTGGGGCTACCAAGAACAGCGCCAACCCCAAGAAACAGGAGGGGGATTATACTGTTCTCATTTCATCCAAACAAATTCCCCAACAATCCAAAAACAATTGAAATGTGCCAAGAGGAAAACATATTTTAATTTAGAACCTGTGTGTTTTTGTCTTCCTTTATTTATTTTTTTTAAAAAAGGCACTGATTTTATGGTAAGGGGAAGTGTACAGCGAGTAAGTTTCGGTCGTATTCAGCTCTTGCAGAAGTGAAAAAGGCTTAATGAAGTTCATTTAACTCCTCGGGCTCGTAGAGATAAAAACAGTCACCAGCTGCAGCCCACGAGGGTACATTTGGAATTTCACAGATCATAGGGTTTGCCTGCCGTTTCATTTACACAGCTATTCAATTTGTTTCTCTCCATTTCAAACCAGAAAGATAATTGTTGCTGATGCCGTCAGAAGTTATTTTGTCCATTGTTACAAAAGATCATGAGTTAATATATTACAAGTTTAGTGTCAAGTTTATGCAATTACCATTTGAATAAATGGTTTTTAGGCCTATGATCAGTGCTTGCCAACATTAATAACAGCCACTGAATCCCTGTGGTGTCAGAATTGACCATGTTACTCTCCAGCAGCAAGGGTACACTACTATGTGACATCTTGTTTCCATACAATTACCGTAGATGTAGTCTGTGATCCTTGAGCAAGGTAAGTCTTAACATGTGGAAACCAAATGCTCTTCCTCTCAGAAGTTGTTCCTACCATGGGAGTTCTCATTAGCATTGACATCAGTTGCTGAAGCTCTGCATCACATGTTTGATCTTTTTCAGCTTACTTTACCTTCGTAGGGATGTTCTGTCACACATGCTTTGATTCACACGTCTTTGGTTCATATTTGTGTAAAATTCTCCGAAGTGCACATTTTGCTTAGATGTTGACTAAAAGCGGACATATTTTTTTCCCATTAAAACTACCTATGGCACAGTGTTGGTTCTCTTCAATCTTAGTCCCACTCTAATTAGCTGTTGTGAGCATCTGACGAGAACAACAACATCTTTGTTGCTCTGTGGGGGGTAGCAGAGGGTCAAACAGCACTTAGCCAGAAACAGCACAACAGCAACTCACTCTAGTTTTACAGCTAAATTTAGTTTCACTGTTCAGTTCAGGCAAAACTAGGGGACTTTAATTCTAGTTACACGTGTTTGTAATGACTGAAAAGTGAGCATGTATCTTACACTTGAGAAGATTATAACCAAGGTGCCTGTTGCCATGAGAAAACTACATCTATAACCAACAGGCATGTGTTATGAATAATGAACAGTTGGAGATTATTTGGGTTATGGAACACTGTTGTGCACATTAGCCTATGCTTTAAATTCCTGTCCTGCTTTAGGGGGAAGATGTTCAAAGCTCTTTCACTGCAAAATGCCGCCCGCTTTCAAAGACCCCCTGCCGCGTGTGTCAGAGCACCAGCTCTCTCTGTGCTCCATAAATTAAAGTTATCCCAAATGTCTTGTGGCATAAATTGGAGCTTCATACCAATGCACTCATTAATTAGGGTTATAACACCTTTGCTGCCATGTCATAAACTGCAAAAGGTTTCATAACAACTTCAGTGTCCTCTACCAAAATATCTTGAAACTTCAGCTGAATGATAATAAAGTGAGGGGGATAAGAGTAAATCTTATAATCATGTATCAGTCATTGAAGCAATTATATAAAACATTACCACAAGTTTAGATTTAATAATGACAGCATGTTGCTGTCAGTTAAAGATTTAGGTTGCAATCAATTTCAGTCTCTTGTGGTCTGTAGAATTCTTCAAAAAAAGGGCTCTGTTAAATAGAATATTGATTTAAAAAGATACAACCCCACGAGAATATACATAATGCCATATTCCCACAACAAAAACCCAAGAGGTGAGAGGATTGATTACATGATCCTGTCTTCTCTTGGCCTAATTAAAGATCTAAGGGATATCCCCCAATGGGGCCATCTCAGCTGTTTCGTCAGTGTACCAGATCATCCTCATTTGTACAACAGCACACCTTGTGTTTTACCTACGGTAATAAAATGTGTTACTATAGGTTCTTTGTGATTTGACCACAGATGGTATGTATCTATCAGGCTGATGGAAGAGTATTCCTGCTTTGTGAGACAATTAAGCACTCTGGGAGACATAAACATCCGTGTGACTTTCTGCGCTCTCCACAACATGGCATCATGCATTATTTCCTCTGTGTGAAAACTGGAAATGACACAGCCTACACTGCAAAACATGCTGTGAAACTGTCACAGTTTCATCACTAACATGGCTTCTTCCCACTCATTCATATTGCGCGACAATCAAACAGATGGCAAGGCAGAAGTATAAGTCAATGCCAGTGATTAGGTGATAGGTGCCAATCAAAGTGCTACCGCTGATGACTTTGATAATGAGAGAACGCAGAGTTAACATGCTTCATTATGCTTCCTCATTATCTGGAGAGATGCACGCCAGCAAGTTTCGACAAATGGGCTTCTCGCCTTCACAACAGCTTCATTTGAATCCAAATCAATAATTCTCTCTCCAACCTGAAAGAAAACTGTGATCAAAACAGGGAGAACAATACTCTCAGCACTCCAGAGAACCTTTTTCTTTAGCTCGGCAAGAAATTGAATTTGGAAATCAGCATGGCTAAAACAAATCTTTACTAAGCAAATGAGCATACACTGTCTTTTTGGTATCTGAAGTCTGTGGGGAGAGAAGAGATGTCCAACCCTGATTGGAAGCTCTAGTGCCAGGAAAACAATTCAATCGTAGTGCCCAGATTGGTTATTTGTCTCAATCTTCAAAATAATTCCTCCTACATTAATTCCAATTAAAACTATTGAACTGGTTGTGTCCTAGGAAGAAGTGGTAACAGTGGTCATTGCTCAAAAGATGCGAAGCTTAATTTGATTTCTTTAGCTTAAATTCTTTTTACATCCCTCGTGTATTTAACTGCCCCACAAAGTGAAAAATGGCCTTTGACTTTGAAACACAGTTTTTGAGTCGCTGTGTTATTTTCTGCTAAATAGACTGACCAAAACGTCCTCACAAGGCTGCGCACAAGAGGTTTGTGCTCAGCACAGCAATTTTCTTTTTCTTTGCCAACTTCACAATTTTTTATTATTGCCAATAACAAATGGAAAATTAAATTATGGATACAAGGGCTGCAATGATTGTAAATGGTGATTAATGATTTATCTATCACAATCAAGTGTTTGGTATGTGTTAAAAACAGTCATTAAACTCACGTTTCTTACAGTGATTAAATCCTTAGCGACTCTTCTGTCAATCAGACTATGACTTACTTTTTGACTTCAACAAATGTTAACGTCACATCATTGCACTGAATCAAATTAAATCGGATCAAATCGAACTGAATCGTTCTGTTTAAAAAAAACAACTTATCCTCCCATAATCACGTTTTAGCCCATGTAATAAGACTCTTATTGAATCACATAAGTAAGAGATATTTCATGTGCAATATGCCTTCCAGCACATGAGAAAAACACTGTATGTGCTTTTTAATGTGGTTAAAATCTCGAGTATATTGGAGGGGGGGCACTTCGGAAAGACTTTATTGCATCTAAAAAAGGTTAACTTTTTAACTGAATTAAATGTGCTTTTTTGTTTTCTTGCCAAGATTTCGAAGCAGCCGACTTCAACTTGGCACAAAGTGTGGAAACAAGACTAACTTTGGGTCAAGATTAGAAACTTAACGGAGTCTCCACTGGTTGTAGCCAAAGAAATAATTTGGCCACTACCCCTAAACGGTGATTGTATGGGTTTACTTGTCAGTGTTGAGATGTGACCTTTAGAGGTGGTCAAGTGTGGATTTTCTTCCCCCAGGGCAGAAGCTGTTTCCAGCTGTATGCTTAGCCAAATTAGCTGACTGCACCGTAGCAAAAATCTGTCCTTTTACTTCAAATCAAAAAGTAAATAAACAATGATGTCATTCTTTGCTAAGTAAAACAATGTGATAAAAAAGGACAAAAAGGGACAACTGGGATCAAGTCTCAAATTAGTTTTAGATAATAGATAAGAATGTTGTTATTCAAATCAAATAACTGGTAGAAGAGTTGTTTCATAAATGCCACACACACACACACACACACACACACCAAAAAAAGAAAAGCATTTCTCACCCTTAATGTTACCAATCCGTGAGGACTGGTCAAAAATTCTGTTTTTGGCACCATATTGTGACTTATTGTTGCCCGTCTACATTACAAAGCCTGGACTGACACTTATATTCCTCTGTTGCAGAATTTCTGGTTTAAGTTGTCAATAGTTTTGACAAATTGTTTCATAACCAGCCAGCTCAAAAGCAGCTGTTGTCATATCCGTTAAGCATCAGCATACAAAACAGTAGGGAACATTTTCTATAGTTCAGGACTGTCCACAGACATGCTGTGACTAGCAAACAGCTACTTGCTAAATCATTATTAGCTATACACTGTCAGGGGCTCATGGGATGCAGAAGAGCTAAAATTACATTTTTGTACATTTCAAACATGCTTATTCATTGTCACCTTAATTATTAGAATGATTGTACCAACATTGAGCATTGCCTTACTTAAGGTAGGACCAGTAAAACTACTGGTTCTAACAGTCTGTAGTTTAAAATTACAATTTTTAAAACAGCAAATCATGTAAAACAAAAATAACAAATCACTCAAAGTCATGAACGAGTGTGTTAATCAAGAGCTCACTCTCTTTATAGTCCAAAAATGTTACATCTCTATAGAAATTAAACAGGTCCAGATGCTGTTGTTCATTTTCTAAAGATGTGCAGATGGACTGTAATCATGTTTCTGATTTAATCCATTAAATGAAAAGGGCCAATGTAGTTTGTGCATAAGCATACAGGTTTCTAGCTTCAGTAGTCAGGCACAAACTGCAAAGGAATGATTCTCTAAACCTCACATAAAATCGACCTTGAAGTATTAGAGACGAGCATTAAGCCGCAGAGGACAAGGATTAGGTGGTTTTACACTGCCAGTGCAAGCATTGTTTTTCCTAATGAGCCCATTTTCTAAAATAATTTTCTCTAAGTATGTTGTTTACAAACCCACTGACTGTCATTACTTTAGCAGCTAAAAGATGTGATGTGTTTATACAGGGTAAAGGTGACTAAAACTGATTGATACCATGGCCTTTCATCAATTTGCTACTTAGGAAAAGGAAAGTAATGTAAAAGCAGCTGAAAAGCAGAATGCTAGGTGAATCAGTAAATTAGGTAAACTTCTATCTGCTGATTAGATGCAGGTTTGTGTGGTTGCTAATGAAAACAACTTGATAGGCTGCCGATAGGCATCATTTCACAAAGTACCCCCTAAAACCTTATTGACCTGATGATGGCCTATTGCATGAAATATGAAAAATGATTTAGCTGCTCATTTAAATTCCCTAAGCACTGAAGAAAAAAAAATCCAAAAAAGCAGCATGGTACCTCAAAGACAGGCATCCCAAAGGTCCCACATAAAAGCAATTAAACAAAGTGTGCCCGCTTTCAAGATAAATATTGTGCATCCATTTCATGACATAATTAAGTGCAGAGGAGCACAGCCCATAATAGACACAATGAATAATGACAGTGTATCAGTCACAACTTAGCAATTGACCAAGAAGCCAAAACAATTTATTGATTTGTAACTAAGAGAAATGCTGTATCTTAATACGCCACAGAGGCCTTTGGGAATTGTTCCAAGTTAAGATGACAAGCAAAGTTAACTGATTTACAAGTATTAGCTTCTCTGTTCTAATAAAGGAACTATTTGCTTGCATGTGATTTTCTATACTTCATCAATACCATTTGTATAGGAAAAAACAAATTAGTTTTCAGTAAACATTTGGTCATTGCTCAAGTGAAAGCAATAAAAAGGTTAAAGCACTAATGGACAGCAACTGTTAGGACACAACAGATTCATTTTTTAAAACAAGTTCTACAAAGACATTCAAATGAGATGTACTTTTCCAATTATTTGATAACAATCCCTTGTCAAAAAGTCTTTCGACAGTTCTTAAATCCTTGAGGAATCAAGTGGAATTTATCTTATTTTGGAACAAATCCTAAAAGATTTAAAGCCCAAAGAAGGATCTTTAGGCCAAGTTCTTCCCTGCTCTAAATTTGTTTTGGCACTCTGAGGGTTCAAGAGTAATTTTGAGATAACTGCCTATATTAATAAAAGGCGTGATGACATAAGACCTAAGAAGCAATTATTTACTCATTAAATGGGTTAGCAGGTTGGCCTTAAGCAGGAAAGGCTAATTAATAAGGTGGTTGGCTCAATCCCTGACGGGAGGCAGTATTCCCTGTGAGAGCAGTGACTGAGGGCCTCCGAGTGTTTCCTCTTTAGTGTGAAACAACATTCATACAAAGGAAATTACAAAGGCCCTTGACCCCCTAAGTTGTCAAACAAAAAGCAAATAATGGATATCAAGCTCAGACTGAGTTTCTCCCTCAAAATAAATACAAAGATTACAAATGGGTAATAGTGCGATTTCAGGGCATCATAATGTGAAATAGCACCATTATCCAGCTGGTGGATGTGAATGCACACTGTAACTTCTGAGATACCACACTGGGAATTCTAGTGAAAAAGTTTCCCCCTTCTTTTCAATACTGTGAAAAGATTCAAATTGTTGTCACTTTGAAGTTACAAAGCACATTTTTGTTCCAAAGCTTATTTTGTTTTGTCCTTCTCTATGTTAGAAAAATAAAAAGGGGTGTTTAAAAGATTCAAAAGAGTTCAAATAGCACACAATATTTAAAGAATAACTCTGGCTGATAATATTTTAGCTCTTAAATTTATTTAACAGTAATAGACCAGCGGCCATATTTTCTAGGAGACTATAAATATTACGAATTTCACCACTAAAAATCAAAAGACCTTTTTCTGAGGCATTCATATAAAATATAAATAAATTATTCAGTAAATATAATCAAATCTTGGAGGGTTTCAGACCTCTTCTCCGGGTTCCGACTGTTAAAATGGTTATACAGTATTTCAGCTACCAGCAAAGCTAAGGGGAGCTACTAATAGACAACTGAACTTCAATCCCTTTTACCGCGGCTTAAGTAAAATGTGTAACAGCTCCACTATCCCCTCTTCAAGGCCTACTTGTCCCATAGCAACATCACACCAGGGAATTCAAGAAAAGAAATGAAAAAAAACAACTGTTAATCAGTCACTCCATCGCACAATTTGAATCCCACATCAGCAGGCTAAGGTTACCCCTTCACAGACACTTGTATGTCTTATCAGGACATTTCAGGCAGCTGGGAATAGAGAGAAAGAAAGACAGACGTGCCCCTGTGAGCGCTGGAAAAAGTGCCTCTTCTTGCTCTTTTATGCGTGAAGACGACGTTTCAATCTCTAGAGTAATACCTGTGGTTTTGTGATACATCTACCAAGACATTTTTCAACTAGAGACATCTCAGCCCTCTTAAAATGTCTTTTGAAGATGTTAAGGGATCAGGTTTATGCAGTAGTTCAATCCATGTGCTGTGGAATCACCTGAGTTTTCCCCCTTTTTGTGTGTGTAACAACAAAGCATTTTCACAGGAAATAGCCCAATATAAGCCCATTCTCTTTTCGCATTATGTTTTCATCGTTGTTTGACTATCATTGAAACAACTCAGACACCTCAGTGGGGCACCGACTAGATATCAGCCACTTGGAAATCTGATTTGAAGTGATCTCCAGTCTTGTCATGTGAATGAAAAGCAGCAGTTTTATTAGTAGACAGAATTTGTCATAAACATGAATTGCACAATAGCACAGTGTGGTTAATGCTTCAGCCCCATCCTCTGGATCAAAGGCACAATTACATTGTGATTGACTTTGCAGGCTCACAAAAGCTACTTATGTACACTACACTGTTGCTTCCCTTTGTCTAAACAGCATTTTCCCATCACAGCAGAGTGACCTTAATAGACCCGCAGTATGTGAAGTGCATCTAAAACCTTTTCCCGCATGTTTGAATTTATCACTTGTGACAGGAAAAGGAGAAGTGAAGAGTGATTTCAATAAATGGAAAGAACAGCACAGAAATCTATGAAATAGAATTAAGAAGCCTGGTCCCAGATGCAACTTTGCAAGGTACTTCAAATGTATTTATTTTTTTCCCCCAACATAATGCCCAAGTTCAATTTTTTTCATTGATGTGCTTCTTTGTCGAACTTCACTCAAATGGACTCCTGAGGGATGAATCTCATTTAAGGGAAATAGAAAATAAATGAAAGTTATGCTCAATTTCCTGTTGTTGTGCAACAAACATGCAACGACTTATTGTATCATTAATCATAAAACTACAGCACACAAAAGAGAGTACATTATACTTTATTAAATATTGCCTCCTAGAGAGTACATTGTAAGATGGTCATATACACTTGCATAATATTCATGTTGTCGAGATAAAAAAAAATGTGCTTATATTATAAAAGTGCAATAATCAGTTAGCAGTTTGTTCATAAATAAATGTCAGAGCTAAATATGGCACTTGTGAAGTGAATCACAAAAACAATGATATGATACAAAAACAGAAACCATTATGTAGTTTCCACTGTACAGTGTACCCATCTGTTAAACTTGCCTATATCCCCCCCTGGGGCAGCAGCACAGTGTACATGACATCTAGCTGACCACCATTCTGCTGCTACTTAAAAGTCTGAATAGCAGACAGTAGTGCATACATGGATTTATCCTAAATCCGCCATGTCTGACAGTCTGTTCAGCAAGATTCAACGACTGTAAATGCAAAAGCAAACACTGAATGATCTCAAATCCTTGTTTGCAGGGGACTCAAACATTCAATCACAAATGATATGGCGCTATCTAAGGTCCTGACGCCTCTCTAGACGGTTGACTGACTATGCAAATTTGACAAATGATCTCAAGAGCTGACATGAAGTTAAAAAAAGGTTTATGCAATGCACAGGCAACAATGAGGTCTTGTTATTGAATGACATTGGCTCCCCTTTACATATGTGCATAGTATGTAAATATCTCTATAGGATACTGTATTGACGGTAGAGATTTAAAATCCAATAAAATGCAAAGTACAGGCATTTTTATGATTTATCTTCAAACTCCCTGACAACAAGTAAGTAATGAATAAGTCAGGCCAGGCTATGTTTTACAGAAGCAAGAGGCAATTAGGTAATTAAAATTAAGTAAGTAACAACTCAGAAAGGTAGGAAGATATCACATAGTGGAATACTAAAGACACTCTTCAATAGGAATTAAGAGGGTAAGCAAGAGTCTGTCAACATGTCTGTCAAGACACCGGCAATGATATTAGAGGAGCAACTGCCGCTGCCCATCCATCATGAGACAATTTCCAAATCATTTGGTGTCCATCATTTTACAGTAAAAAAGATTATTCACAGGTGGAAAACATTCATTAGTGCTGCAAATGATTCCAAGAGAGGGAATGTTCCATCAGGTTCCCCATAAGTCAAATCATTCAAGGCTCAAGAAAACAACACAAAACCAGAGTTACATCTCAGACTCTACAGGCCTTGGCTTACATGGTAAAAGTTCTGAAACATATTCTGAAAAAAGATAAGAAATAATACAAATAATAATGAAAAGAAGATAAAAAAATTCAGTGCTGGAAAATTTACTTGGATGTCTGAAGTTATCACCAACTCAAAAACTGGGGCCACCTCAGTCTGAAAATATATTATTTAGAGAGCTGTTCAGACTTGCAAGGGAAAAAAACATGTCATACTCAAAAGAAGCAGCTTTATTGGGAATCCAGTGGAACGAATATACACTTTTGCTTTACTGCTTTTAAAAAAAAGGTGAAAAAAGATGGAACCTTGGATCCTGAGCAGAGAGCCTTGGCCCATTTGAGTGTGTACATGCAGGAGTAAATCAGTCTACAATTGTATGATCTGAGGGTGTTAGTCCAGTTTGGAGAAACTCAATTGTGTACAATTTTGTACAATTTTGTACAGAACAATGTGTTTAAACCCATTCTAAAAGTCATGTTTTGGTCAGACTGACACAATAAGTTATTAATAAATATATATAAATCTGTAAAAAATCTGAAAAAAAAGACAATAAATTAGGAACAGGCAGTATTTACAGAAATAAATAAATGAATAAATAAGGAAATAAGAAAACAAAAGGAAACAAAACCTTTTAAATGCTTCGTCTTTAGCATGGCTAAAACTGGATCATGCAACATGACAATGATCCCAAGAACACCAGTAAAAGCACAGTCCAGACATCAACCTGACTGTAGCAGAACTTTAAAAGAGTTCACAAGAGAAAACTCCTCCACATTAATGTCAGAGTCTGATAACGTTAAACAGAAACATTTAGTTTTACTGTCACTGCAGTCATTTCTTTCTCAAATAATTGTAGGTGTTCAGTTGAAATTAGATCCTCTGACTGTGCCGACCAGAGCATATAATTCAGAAATGATCATCCTAGAGGAAACCACTACATGGGTAGCAATGTTTCATCACAGGTAAACAGTCAAAACAAGTACGTATTGATTGGCAGCAACCCTTCTCTTTGTGCAACGCCCTACCCTCCACAGCAAAACAGAGAATTTGTTAGCCATTTGTGAATTTGGACACACTTTCATTGTTTTAAAATATTTTCGAGCAGATTATTAAGAGTGCTCCAAACAACCATTCACGGCAAGAATAGTAAATTACCCAGTTGGTCGATAAACTTGACAGAGAGGGTATGAAAAATATATAAGCAGGTAGCTAGGTAATTGACATTTCTTGGCTATGCTTTAAAAGGGAAAACACTGAACCAATCGGTTGAAATTTTCTTGTAACTTCATGAAAGAGGAATAATAAAAAAAATCCTTGTCCACTGATGTTGGTTGATAGACTTAGGTCGTGCTTTCTCTGAAGACAGATCTGTTCCAAGCAATAGTTTGTCCTTTGCCAACCCTGACTTTTTGTCTTGGTCTTGGGTCTGACAGCTGGTCTTGCAGCTTAACTATCTGGCATTTTACCCCGTTAATTGCCTTTGGAAGTCAACTCGTCTTTTAACAGAGCTGTCAAAACTATCAGAACTTCTGCACTGGCAACTGTGCCACAAAAGGCAGATCTCTGAACACACCTTCGAACCATCTGCTTTGGAAACAATGAGAGAACATTTTAAAAAGAGTTAACAGACAAAGTTGGTACATGAGATAATACTGAAGAAAAATAAGCACCATCACTGGATTGGTTTTGTTCTCATTGTCTATGTTAGATTATGAAATGGATAATGCTTACTGGTATTTCTTTTAGTAGCAAAATGGTTTCACTAACATAGCAATCTTAATGTAAAAACAGGTATTGATTACTAAGTATTTGTAACATTAAAAGATTATCTTGTTTCTTCATTTTTCAGCCAATACATTGTGACTAAAAATTCTTCCAAACACAATTTTTGTTCCATGTTAATGTAGAAAAAACTCCCTGTATTCTTTTTTTTTTTTCTAAAATATCTGCTTTGGTATAAGATTAAAATTAGCTATAACCGAGGTTATAACTTAAAGCCTACATTATATTGTTACATCATCTGTTAGCAACTGTCAGTCAGACTGCAAATACAGTCCCTAAGGTATTCTATACTGCAGTGTTGCGATCTGGTTATCCACATCCCTCTTTTTTAGATGCCAATGCAATCACCCATGCTGACATCGTTTCTGCCCTCTGAGACTGCTATGAATGATATTGAGAAACAGCTTGAAAGGACATCGGTGATTGATGAAGTTATTATTAACAAGAGGTTCTTTTAGGTGCTGTTCTTTAATTTGGATCAATAACACAGGTGAAAGTAATAATACTCTCCTTTTCTCTCATCCATTTTTTCTCCATCAGATACCTGTCAAATCACACTGGGACTTCCCATTGTTAAAGGAAAACCAATGAATAAAATATTAGTGAAAATTGTATTTTTCGTCTGAATAATATAAAAGAGGGCGCGCTATTGGTGTCCACATCTCAAGGTTAGAATATATTGCTAGTTTCCCCGCCTTGGCCTATGCTTTGTTCTTGTTTTGGTACAAAATAAGAGGACCAAGTTCTATCAAGTTTTTGTTCTAAGAGCTACTTTACCTCCTTTGCCAGAAGATGTCATTCCAGGAACTTGAAAGAAAATCCCAGCATGAGGTATGTAATGTCAAGGCAGTACCATATGGTATGACTCCGGGAGTATGCCAAACTTTTCACCTCAGCCCGTTTCCTTAACTCCGTCACAGACATCTGCTTCCAACCAGGAGGTAATCTGAAGGGCTGATGGAACTTTTGGATAGATTTATATGCTTGAATAGTTCGTGTTACACTCTTCTGATAAAGTTGAGTGTGATCTTGAATCTTTCAGAGCCCTTTATAGCTAGTTTGGTTATCTAAAAGTTGTCATATACCAAATGAGAACCTTCCCTGTAGTCACTTAACCATTAAAATCGGACTGATGGGAGTGCTGCTGAGATGGTTTTCCTTCCAGGAGGTCCTCACATAAAAAAAAAAAAGTTTCTCTTTTAATTCAAAAGTGAATCTGAGATATTAGGAAGCAGGAAAAATATCCAACAGTGTGAACCTCGGTCAAATCCATTGTATTTGGACTCAGTTTTTTTTTTTTTTTTAATGTATTCTCTCCTGTGTTTCAGTGTAATTAGAGTGATATATTGGCAGAAATACTGAATAATATCCATAACTATGTTTTAATTAGTGGAACACTGCAGAAAATATGGTTTTATTGACAATAAACTATTTAAATCCCCCTTGTCCCTGCCATGTTTGCACAGTCATCCAGATGGCACAAACTAAATACTGGCGGAGAAGGTCATTTTGCAATTTTGCAGCCATTGTACTTTTGCCTACATGCTCAGAAGGCTTTCATTCATTTAATGTGATGATTCCCGGTGGGCAATCCCGATGACGTAAACCAAGGAGCAGCAATTTGCCTTTGGGTACATTTATTTTGAACTACTGACCTATCCATGAAGCCGCTTATTTCATGGCATTAGAATGGAGTACAATGATGAACAAAACTGTTCAGAGAATACAATTACAACACAAAAGCATCCGTTAAGAGGTGTGTAAAAGAAACATATTCAACAACAACTGGGCTCTGTGTTGATCTTGTGAATGTTGCCAGTCTTACTCTTCCACAACAACAAATGTGTATGTGATATAATGTCACATAGGATTCATTTAGATTCCAGATTGGTCTGTCAATTACATTAAAACAACTGTCTGGGTATATATTCTGGAGAAATAGATAGTAAGTGCCATAAGTCATGTTTTACATTATGTCAGTTAAACAAAAATAAGTAATACGTTCTCTATTCTTACATACTGCAAGGAGGCATAATGCAAGTGCCTTAAAGAAAACAAGTTGCAAAATATCTTAGTATGTTTGAAAATATCACTGTGACAGAGTGAGAGTGGGGACGGACAGAGTGTGACAGGCACATCAACTTACAAGCACACCTGAAAGACAGCTCTGAAGACTGTTACACATTTATACCTCTAACTGAATGGGATTCAAGCAACAAACACAGCAGAAAAGGCGGTAAATGACCCGAGCAACAGCCAGCAACAAGGGCAGCTTAGTCAGCTTGCTGACATTTGCCAAGCACAAACAGATATCCGACATCTACAAAAGCACAGGCAGCAAATACTTACCTTGGTTTCCTGGCGTCTCCCATGTAAATTAAACCCATGAGAGAAGTCTCCAAGTCCCAAGCTGCCAGCAGCCGCACAAGACAGGTCTCCGCTTCCACCTTTTAAGTGGTCAACTCCGAGCACCCTGCTGTAAATAATGAGTGCAACCACTGAAACAGCTCACAAGCCACCCGCATACCTGTGTCAATATTAGCCCAGTTAGCATGACAACAGACAGTTAAACGTAACAAACGATAGCAAGGAGCGTGTTGGCTTGTTAGAAAAATGGCCCTGGATGTTAAAGCATCTGGACTGATTTGTGTTACAATATTGTGCTAACAAACAAGCGAGCTGAGCCCGAGTTTCTCATAAATTAACACTTTTTCTGTGTAGTAAGAAAGCTAAACCTTAACGGAACCAGTGGGCCTTCTGTATGATACTATGGGTACATCACAAAACATCTCATATATTTAATGTCTTCCTCCAAACGAATTACCGGGAATTTATATACTTAATTCAACTAAAAAAAAAGTTCATAAACAGAAAGACATTAGTGTTGACAGGAAGACACACCTGCATTTTTTTTAAGTTCATGCAACCATTTGTTGGCCTGTGATTGACACGCATTTATCTTGTCCTGAAATATTTGCACTGCCCCTTTAACTTAGAACCAGCCCCCGCAGCATGTGACACAACGAGGAAGTTTAAATGTAATGTCTCTGCAAACTATATTCAGGAGGTAGTTTTATTTATTTATGCTTCACAGCTTCCTCTCTTTTTTCAGTACAGTGAAACTTTAAGCGAGGCAATGAAATAAAAAGTCACGTTGTGACGTTCATGCATCAACGGGACAACATGTTCATATCGTTCTCACTTTTCATTTCAACTTTACTATTTCCACTTGGACACGCGTCCTTACCTCTTGTTATCAATACTTGGCCATTCAGAAGTGCAACGGCTGCAGGTAGGCCACCCTTGCATCTCACCGTGTGTTTATATACTAAATGTTTTAAAGGTTCCTTCAAGGCAGAGGTCAGTCACGTGACAGAGGAAACTGGTTCTGGAGTCGCATGCTCTCCCTTTCGGTTTTAAACCTTAAACCTCAGCTCGCTCACCAGGTGTTGGACAAACGCTTAAACAGTTTCATGCAGTTAATAGTGCGTCGCACTTGCATGTTATTTGAACGTAAAATCCACCAACTGAAATGACAGGTCAGGAGTGCTGAGAAAGCACCACAAGGTGATCCGTCATACTCAGAGAACTTGGATGTGCACGACTTTTTCATTATGTCGTCTGGTGGCGTTTACTCTAAACGCCATTTGCATGCGTGGTGTTCTAGTTTTATCTGGGAATAAAGTTGACAAACCGTTAATCCGCAGCCATTGTGATAATCGATTTAGTGTGAGTCATTCGCTGAAATCAGCATTCTTAAATGTACAGATTTGCTGCCCATCTGTTATGATAATGTGTTAGGCTGTCAACATGAGCTGTGGGAAACTGTCAGTGTTCGCACTTTCATCATACATAATAATACATATTATCTGACATACTTGTGGATTTTATTATTATATTCTCTTTCATGATGTGATTAAAAATACATCTAAACGTGACAGTTGCAGTCCAGGGAGTAATTCTAATTTATTTTTAACTGAAATCTATCCCCCTTACCAATTTCCAGTCATTACAGGTGAAGAAGCAGCATGTGCTTAGGTGTGTATTATGTGTTTGGTGGAGTTAAACCCTAGGCAATTTCATCACCAGTACACACACGCACACACCCACCAAGTATACTTGAGTCTCAACAGGAGCTTATCCGTGTGAAAGACCATCAGAGTCTTAGATGGGGATACAAAATGGGCTGGACTCACTAGGCTTCATAACCTCCATTTGCAGGCCTGCTCTCACTCCATTTGATTTCCTTCAGGATGATACATGGGACAAGTTCAAATTGAAACTGAAAATATTTCAGCTTTGCCCGTGACTTATCCGTCAAGTCGATTTCCAGCAGGAGCACAGCTCAACACGAAAAATGATGGAAATGGTATTCAAAACATCTCAGGCAACAGCTCAGACCTGAGGTGATTAGAGTTCACCGAAGAATCTCACTCTGATAGATGGATGCCCTTTAATTTATCAGATATCCGTCACTTCTTTTTTTTATTATTTCCTCCTGCAGTGGATATGAAAATGAAGGGGGGAAAATGCCATGAACACCATTTTGTGGGGCAATATTTTAAGGTGCAGTCTGCGAGACTCAACTATTGATCCACCCATGCAGATCTCTTTTCCACTGGGGGCTTACTGAAGCAGCTGACAACAGCAGGCTAATCTCTGCTTCCATTCTGCTGAATTTTCTAAAAGGCAAAAAAAATGTAATGCTGAGTTTAATAGAAAGGAAAATAACACTGAACACTGTGGAATCGGCAGAGATTTAGTGGGAAGCTGGTGGCAGCGCCATCAGTTGGTATTTTGATCCCTCGTGGGAATTCGGGGGATCAGTAAACAAATGCTTTTCAGCTCCCTGTTTAATAGGAGGCCATAACACTTTTACCCATGAGCCCAAATTGGTAAATTTGACAAATGGATTTCATAAATTTCTGTTTAGCACTACACTTTTTTTATACAATTCAAAGTCAATATCTCCAAGAAGGCATGGGTGAGTTTGGATATTAATGTTTGGTACACTCATCAGTTTACCTTGCTGGTAAAAGGCTGGACCCCCTTTTGCCTTCAGCACTGCCTTAATTCTTAGTGGCATACTTTCATCAAGGTGTTGGAAACATGGTCGGCCACTAATTCTGCGACTGAACTTGAGACTCGTCAGACCAGGCAACGTTTTTCCAGTCTTCTGTTGTCCAATTTTGGTGAGCCTGTGCGAATTGTAGTCTGAGTTTCCTGTTGTTAGCTGACAGGAGTGGCACCCGGTGTGGTCTTCTGCTGCTGTCGCCCATCTTCCTCAAGGTTCGACGTGTTGTGCGTTCAGAGACGATATTCTGCAGTCCTTGGTTGTAACGAGTGGTGCTTTGAGTTACTGTTGCCTTCCTATCATCTGGAACCAGTCTGACCATTCTCTTCTGACCTCTCACATCAACAAGGCATTTTCATCCACACAACTGCCGCTCACTGGATATTTTCTTTTTTTCGGACTCTTTTTTTCTCTGTAAACGCTAGAGATGGTTATGGGTGAAAATCCCAGTAGAGCAGTTGGTGCCCGCCTGGCACCAACAACCATGCCACGTTCAAAGTCATTTAAATCCCCTTTCTTCCCCATTCTGATGCTCGGTTTGAACTTCAGCAGGTTGTCTTGACCACCACTACATGCCTAAATGCATTGAGTTGCAGCCATGCGATTGGCTGCTTAGCTATTAGCTAATAAAGTGGCCGGTGGGTGTATATGAAAGATATATATCCAGTAACTTTCTCAAACCCAAATATCACACTGATTAATCGGCCATTAACTTCACTCAAGTAATATCTAAAGGCAAAGATTTGTTGGACAGAGTGACCCTACTTGCTAAATAACTCATTGTATGTGTAGCATGGAGTGCCCTGCAGTCCGGTGGCTCAGTGTTGGATGCGGTGGAGAAAGGCTGTGCCCGTTGTGAAATGGAGCAGTGTGATGGCAGCGTCGGCTTTGGCGGAAGCCCTGACGAGTCTGGCGAGACCACACTGGATGCCATGATCATGAATGGGTAAATCTTGGACGTACACACGCTGTCTGACAAAGACAAAATATGAATTTATATAGTAAAAACATTTGTAATGCAGCCTAACTGAGCAGGAAAGATTGTTATCAAGGATCGCTTTAATATTTCTATCTTGCTGCCATTTGCGCAGCCATGTAAGCAGCACAAGCTTTTATTTTTCAGATGCTATGCTTTAATACTATTTGATGTAAGCATGAAATATCTACAAATGAACAAAGGAAAGGTTATGGAGATTTTTAAATTTAGAACCTACATTTGACTGAAGATGACTCAGATCTTGAAATGCTAATTAGGCACCTGCAGCTGTCAATAAATTGTTACGCATTTTTTTTTTTTAACAATTTGTGCTGCTGCCGTCCATGTATCTTTAACATTTACACACTTTACTGGCTGACCTTTCCTTCAAGCCTTTCTTCAGTGAAGCACTAATTAAGAGTCTCATTAAGGTCTGAAAGCTTGCCAATTATTAGGTCTTTAAATACTAACATTTACACTCTCAGAAGTTATAATGGGAAGTAAATGTCAGCCCACAACAAAAGACAAGCAGCAAGCTGTTTGCTGTTTCTCTGTTGAATGTTCCTTCTTTTATTTGCAGGAAAATTGACTATTTTTTGGTTACATAGTCATGAATACATTGAGGGGAGAGGATAGTCTCCCGCACACAATCCAATAAAGTTGCAGAAGAAATCCAGTAGATACCACCAGCAGCCATTTTCCATACTCTGAGTGCAAGAATCTAAACAAATACCTGAACTGTAATCCAATAGAGAAGTCCAGCAAGAAATATGAGCTCTATAAAAATGTTACATTTCTGATATTGTATCAGGGAGGAGTTTACTCAACTCTGTGCAAACTCTTGAGGCTTGAGCTTGTTATGATAAATACTCAAAATCTAAATAACAAATTTGTGTGCACTTGACTCTGATACAATTTCAATTTGACTTATGATGAAGAAAGATTACTTGCACATATTACTAGCATCCGGCAAGACAGCAGAAATGTCTCTTTTGTGTACTTTCTTTGTGTAGTAACACAATGGAGGTTGGTGCAGTGGCAGACCTGAGGAGAATCAAAAATGCCATTGGAGTAGCGAGAGCGGTGATGGAGCACACTGACCACACACTGCTAGTAGGAGAGTCAGGTATGTGTGGATTGTTTTCTACGTGAGATTAAGTTTAAAAAAACATGGTTGATATGGGAATGAATAATCCTGTAATTTATTTGAACATCGCACAGTAAGTAAATTCAATTTACAGATCTAACACAACTTCCCTTTTAAGCACTTTGTGTAGAGTGTGAAAGAAAAGGATAAAAATATGTCTGAAGGACACTTGAATTTGCATTAATGATCTTAGTCAGGCACTTATCACATCACGGCCTAAGCCTTTTAGACACAGAATAAGCTTTAATCCCTAAATGACTAACATTAGTGGTCGGTGATGAATGCACGGGTCAGAGCTCCAGTATGATCCTCTGAGCATAAAAAGAATTATTAAGTGCTCAGGCGTCTATTTTCTAAGAAAAACAAGAGAAATAAATAAATATTTACATATATGAAGCATTATTTTATTTATTTTCATATATCACTAAATGAACACAAAGGGGAAAACAGAAACTGAAGACCAAAATTAAAACATTTAATTCCAGTGTGAGAACTGTCTTGAAAGTCTAATTATTTTGCTCAAATGTCAAGATATCCAGGGAACATTTGTCAGGAAATGAGAAGATGGCTATGATTCAAAGCAGCAGCTGCGTGTCCTGTTCTACAAGACAGGTCTACAAGCATAAATTAGATGAGATAGCCTGCAGTCCTTTCGTCATTTGTGACCTTTTATTGTTGTCTCAACCAGGGGTCAGAGTGGTCTTGGATGAATAACTTGACCTGAAAGTGTCGCTTCTCTCTTTATAGCTTCTGTGTTTGCTGAAAACATGGGCTTTGTTGGAGAAGACCTGACTACCAACAAGTCTTTGAATATTTTCTCACAGTGGCTGAGGGGCAACTGCCAACCTAATTATCGAAAGGTGTGTGTTTTTTATTTTCTCACTTGTGCTGGCTACAGGCATACTGCTTCTAAAAGATTGATTTCAAAAGGGAAAAATTGACAGGCACACATAAGTGCTTCATAAAAAGTCAGCTTCTGTAGTAAAGGTGATGCCCTACAGCAACAAGCTGTTGCTATTCTTCAAAAGTCTCCTGTTCACTTCCCCAGTAATGTCCCAACATCTCCGGAATAAGTGTGGTGTTTTCTATCCAGAGTGATTCCACTCCTCTATTGGTCACATTCAGTCAATTTATACGTTTTAGAAAGAGGGTAAACAGATCACCTACTGAGTAGTTTCTTAAACTATTCATGGAGATCGATGATTTCATTTTCCAAGAAAAACTCTTATGAAGTTTGTGCTAAAGCTTAGAAAAGTCTGACATATGAAAGTATTCAATAAATATTACTTTCAGTCAGAAACTGAGTGAATGGAGATTGTAAAGAAAATTGTGTGAATTAATCAAAGTATTTTGAGATGATAGTCTGACTTTAATTGAAGCAAGTGTCCTGTATCAGAAATGTATATCTGAAATTTACCCAACATAGACATACAAGCCAGGGAGACATCAATGGCACTGCAATGCAATCATTTAAGTAAGATGCAGTCTGGTTAAAATTAGAAGCTTCCTTAATTTTGACAAGTACTAGTAAAAGCTGTGGGTTTGGGCTGTTAACGATGGCAAACAGTGCACCAAACCCCTGCGTTCATAATTGACTGCAGAACAGCACACACAAGGATTGCTAGTTGTTTTTATGATTGTATCTGCTCGGAGTACAGCATTTTGTACATTAGCATCTACTGAAAGAGATGCTTCACACACGCACAGTGAAAACTAAGTCTGGCTGCAGTCTAAAGAGAGCCATGCACAAACGGGCTGATGACAGCATTTACGTCACCTGGATCCCACCCGAAACTTTTCAGCACATTAGCACAAATGCCGAAAATAATGAACATGTTGTGCTATTCAATATTATATTGTTAAGATTTTCAGTGGTAGGGTAGAGATTTTACAGTACATAAAGTGCGTAATCCTTGTCTTTTTATAATAATAAAGAAAAATACTGTATGAACAGCAATAGTCCAACAAATAACTAGGTGAAATCATATAAAAAAAAAAAGAATAATTTGTAACGTTAGCAGTTACTTCTGAAAACTTTATTTTCATTCTGAGGTCGACCGATGGATCTCTACCTGTATTTACTTATATAACTAAAGTGTTGCAATGGTTTCAGCCTCATGAAAGGGAATATAGAAAAACTTACACACCTATCCATTGAACTCAAAATGAGAACCATTTCAGCTGAATTTCACTTACCTTTAACATCAAAGAGCTAGAATAAACTTTTCACACTCCCCTGCAGGTCAAACCACACAGATAATCACACCGTGCGCTCTGTCTGAAGTGCTACCAAGGTCTCTTAGCATGAATGTGGAGCTTCTCAAGGTCGACTGTGTTTCACTACATGGTTTCTGGTTGCTAAAGACGACTTCCCACTGCATATATTACATATTAGGTCCCAAACCACTTTGTGATACTAGTGCTGATGGTCTTATTTAATTAAACCACAAAAAGCAGAAGTGCTTACGAGTCAGCATGTCTTGTCTCGATGTTATTAAAATAATTAAGTCCCAGGGTAACGGCATAGAGGTAAAAGTGATGTTCCCTGCTCTCCTGTCAACAGAATGTTAGTCCAGATCCTTCAAAGTCATGTGGACCCTACAGACCGGAGGCAATACAAACACAGAGCAGGAGGCTACGGCGCGTTGATACACACTCCCATGACACCATAGGTACGTTTCAGCAGATGGCACCAATGTTCGCTTTGAAGTAAATGTAA
The DNA here is from genome assembly GCF_036924035.1 of Leuresthes tenuis. Classification (NCBI taxonomy): domain Eukaryota; kingdom Metazoa; phylum Chordata; class Actinopteri; order Atheriniformes; family Atherinopsidae; genus Leuresthes; species Leuresthes tenuis. The sequence goes on along the minus strand of NW_027325365.1, from coordinate 7,345,100 downwards.
AGATTTCGGTTTTAAGGTCTTAACTTTGTGTTCATCAAGAACTAATCAAAACAAGGTGATGGTTAGTTATTGCTTGAACATTTCTTCTTTTAATTTTAAGGTACATTTCATAGTACGTTGACTCATGCATTTGGTGCACTTGAAGCTGCTGGAAATTTAGTTGCATGCTCAGAGAACTGTATCTACTGGTTCATAAACAAGATCGAAAACTTTTCCATTTTTTTTTTGTTTTAAAACCATGTATTTTGTTTTTGCAACAGGGATGGTTGCTCTTGATCAACATGGGCATGTGGCTGCTGGTACATCAACCAATGGACTAACTCACAAGGTTCCAGGGTGTGTATAACACAATAAATGTCTGTGGCATGTGCAGAATAAGGTTGCCAGTTCATATCTCGGCCAGGGCCTTTTTTGTGTGTAGTGTGTATGTTCCTCATGTTCACATGCATCGGTTTTCTCCAGCTTCCTCCCACAGTTAAAACAAGTGCTTCTTAAATTGATTGTTGATCATAAATGTTCTTTAGTGTGAGCATGCATTTGACTGGTTTGCATTTGTGTTGACCTACGGTAGACAAATAGATTGGCAACCTATCCAGGGCGTACCCTCCTTCTTGCCCAATTACACTCAGGAACTCTTGAAGTACATTATTAGTGTTTGAGAGAGCATACAGTATCTGACTAAGAGCTACTGCTTATACAAACAGCAAACCAAGCTCAAACTTCCCACTTGTCTGACAGTATTATTCTCAAATACTTACATTTCCCTTGCTGCAGTTTGACCACTGAGCGCTGGAACTGGGGACTGTGGGCACATTCTTGTTATGAGTCACGTGTTGGACTGGCCTAAGTTGTTAAAACAGCCCACTACAGATAGGAAGGCTACAGTAATGTAGCTGCACACTTTATTCTAAACTCACAAGCAAAGTAAGAATTGCACACATCACATATCAGCTCCATAAACCCTGAGATTCACTACCAGTCCATTCTTTTTCACTTTTAGTTCTAAGTTACTTTAACTAAAGTTTGTATACCTAATGGCAGACAGTGATTCAATTCAATTCAATTCAATTTTATTTATATAGCGCCAGATTACAACAATTGTCATCTCAAGGCACTATGTATGTCTATGTTGAAATGGCCATTTCAACTTTCAGCTGGGAAAATAAAATGAAAGAATACCAGCTCGACGTCATAGTTCCAAGTCTGTATGTAGAACATTAAGGAGCCTACAGGTAGAAAATGATTAGCTTGTTCCTTTCTTTAGATGAATGAACTATTGGATACTGATGAGAATGCCAACTGCAAAGTGTAACATCCTCTTCCCCTGTTAATCTGAACTGCACAACAAATGACATATGTTCAGACCTAGGCACAAACAAAGTTTTTTTTTTCACAATATATTTACTTTAGTGTAAAAAATCAGTAAAATAAAAAAGGATATATGCACTGTCTAGTGCACAACCGCATTGGAGGCTAGTCTCTTCAGCTTACAAAAAGGGAAACATGCAGAGTGGAGAATATCGATGGTATCAACATTTCACATGCTTACGGCCTTTATAATAAGTCTGCTGGTTGAATTACTCCTGCATATATACATTTATTGAGACTTAAAGTGGCCTAAACTGCTCAGCACATGCTCCTCAGTTTCCATCCACACCTTTGATCCAATTGTACAATTAATTTAATTTGTTAAAACACAATAGATACGTTTTTAAAAAGCATACAGTTTTTGCAAAATGTACAGAGTTGTTAAGCTGTGCAATTCATTGCACGGCATGGTATAAATGTGCCGCCATGTAAACAACAAAAAGACCCAGCACTAACAATAATCTTCACGCACGCTTCAGTCGGTTAACTGATTCTTTCCCTGTGCTTGTATATTGGGACAAGATCAATAGTATTGAACTCTAACTAAAGTTTGACTCATCTGTGGTTGTAAACACACTGACTGACAGTTGACAGGGGTGAGGACTTTGAAAAGGTAGCGATAGGTTTTAAAAGCTGTCTCCTCTGACCTCCTGTTCTCGCTCTTTATGCACATCTCTAACACACACAATCATGCAAACTTGACAGAACACTGGCGATGCAACGCCTTTCATCAGGTTATGTGTAGGCACATTCTTTTGTGCAGTTTGTAGCCATTGTGAATCAAATTACATTTTCTCCTTTTAATCCATTTTTCACTGCTTTGTTCTGTGACATGTCTTGAATTCTTCGAACGCTGATCAGATTTGAAATCACTCATGCTTTTTAAACTGGGGAGGTGTTTTCATGCCACAATTAACACTAATAGTTTTGTCTGTCTTTGACTCTTAACTTATAAGAAAAGGAAAAATACTAAACCACAAAACAGTCACAATTATTTACATTATTTAAAGAAACTACATATTTATGAGTGAAAACATCAGAGAGAAAGAAAATCTTTGATTTCATATTAGCATGTACACATTAATATAAAATCAGTTGTTTAAAGCAGTTCCAAATGTGGGCTGTAAGTGCAGGGGGTGGGCTCAGTGTGATACTATGATCAAAGGTAACTATTTTACTCATCCTCATACTGGGATATATTATGCATGTACATTTATAGAATCAAATGTCTTTGTTTTCTTCTATGTTACTAAAACATAATAATCAAAATGGAGAAAACATTAAACCAAAGAGCTTTAAAGGGAATGAGTGCCGAGATTACCTCACAGCAGTGCCTATGAATGACTTAAAACTTGACATGTCATCAGTCATGACTCGGGGCATTGAAAAGGTAATCTATCAGAGACGGGGCAACACTGATAAAAATATAAATGGATGTACTTTGGATCTTTCATTTACAAATGTTATCTCCCAAATGACTGAATAAGTTATCATGATATGTTAGGTTCTAAGGAGTCCTGAGACATCCGTTGCATTACATTCATTTGTGAGAGGCTTTTATCCAAAACAAGGTATAAGTGAGGAACACACACTGGGGAGTAATGTGGAATTCAGCATCTCACCGAATGATATTTCAACACGTCGATTGTGTGAACCAGCAACTGAACCTTCTAACTGAAGGCCGACCGCTCAACCTTGCGGGCAACAGGCCGAGATGTACAGATATATTCATAGTAAAGTTGCCTCCCATGATTACATGATTATGAATGATTTATGAAAGTTCCAAGGCCAATGTACTACATCTGTAAAGTGGTGGAATGCGGGTAGCACCTCATGGCATCTTTGGATAAATATCCCGCAGTTAAAAGTAATTCTCATTCGATTCTACATGAAAGAAAACATAGTTCTGAATATTATATTGCATTCCTACCAATAGATCACCCCAAAAGTTACACACTGAAACTTTAAGTTAATGACTTAGTTACTCAGAGACAATCCCACATGAGAATAGTCTGTGTGATGTAAGTTCTAGGCGGTAAGCCCTGAATATTCTGCATGTAAATTGTTTTAGATGTTTGTGTTTGTATTCATGACGCTGGTCTGTGTTTTTACATCCTGCAGGCGTGTTGGAGACTCCCCTGTTGTTGGAGCCGGTGCCTATGCAGACAGCTTAGCTGGTGCTGCTGCAGCTACTGGCGATGGCGACATCATGATGCGCTTTCTGCCAAGGTGCTTTTACCATTTTCCTTAAAGAATTTCAAAGGTCTTTGCTGTGTTGTTACCTTGTGTCTCACGATAATCTCAAAGCCAATGGAACAGGGTGACAGTCAAAAGTCTTTAAGCCTACATAGCAATGACATATAAAGGTGAGACCAAAACTTCACTTTAGGTCAAATCAGCTTGACTGCTGCAGTTTTTCTGAACGTCAAATTTTTTTCCTGCCACTCAAATATAAACCAAGCTGAACCAAGTCGAACAAGTGGACTGGATCCGAACTCCTCTATTCCCCAAACCTGATTTTATTTCCCAGCCACTTTGTGAAAAATAGGACTGCTTTGTGGTTTTTTTTTGGTTTTTTTAAACCTTCCTCTCAACAGCAAAAATTCTTCAGAGAATAATCGACATTTGTGACGTGCATGGATTTTAAACAGCCAACTTCTAGTGTGAGCCTCAAGCTCTAAGTGCATAAATAGTATTATAAAGAGAGAAGGGATGACTGTGTTGCCCTAAAACTGTCATCTGTACATGCCTCCAAAGAGGCGGGATTTCACTTAAGCACCTGTTTCTTTCCAGGCTGTGAGAAGATGCTTTTTCATTTTTTCTGAAGGCTTTATTTATCCAGGCTAGTTTGGTGAGCACACATACCATTCTTTTGGATTGCACACACCACACCTGAGGGCTATCTATTTCAATTCAGGTTTTCTGACTCTCTTCCATGAACTGCTGCAGGTTGTTTTTCAAGAAAACCTTGTTATTAGTGGATCAAATTGCGCTTATGCCCATATTTGTCCTATCGGTCAGTACTTTTTCAATTTTGGGATTTAGAAGCTTTACTATAGATTGCACTGTCAAAATGGACAAGAACACACTCTCAACTGCATCTGCAGTTTTAATGGAGACATAGTGTATTTTTCCCTTTTCTCCCAAGCTGACACATTTTGCTGAGGTGTTACTGTAATGTCTATGACATGCCTTGGTCAAACATCACAGAGACTCTACAGCAGCTCCTTTCATCCATTAATCTACATCTCTATTCAAGTGGCTCATTTTAGGGCGTAGAGTGACCCACTTGACTCTACTCCACCCCTCTCTTCCTCGGGGTGCTCCTCTTTTGAGATCTGTAGAACTTAATAACCCTTGGAGCACGTTATTATGGTATAAGAGAGCGTACAATAAATTGCCTGAGAGCTCAGACCACACACCAATATAAGAGGATTTTATCAAATGCTTAAATGGCCCTCATCTGTAGTTGGTGGACAGCTGGTAGGCTACCGATTCTTCATTTAGGCATAGTCATGTCTAGAGTCGTGTACCAGCCAAAGTTGATAAAATACGCACCGCAGATAGCTAACTGGCCATTAAACCACCGAAAACTCACTTAATAAATCCTCCATCATATATTGGCTCTGGACTTTACTATTGTTCATTGAGAACTATTGCTTACATGGCCAATATTTCACTTTTTCTTTTTCATATGGGATGATGCATTCAGTGACATATGAAGAATTTGAAACTACATGTTCTGACTGGTAAAATATTAAAGAATCCCAATTAGGAGTCAGATTTCCAGGTTGGAATATAACTTCTTATGTTAAGTGAACTATGTAAGAATTATTAGATTTATTGCTGACAGCTCCCACTTCCACAGTAAAAATAAATGAAAATATTGAAAGAACTATGGTTTAAGTGTTTTGAGGTGCAGAGGACTAATATGTAAAATACAATGTTTGTTTAATTCAATGGTGACTTATATTCTCCCCATTTGAGGGGAATACCTACAAAGTGGTGATGTAAGATAATTGTACTATTGCACATAGTGAAGTCAGGCTGTTTTTATTTTTAGAATTGATTTACTGGTTCATAATTCTTTTGTATTTTTTTTTCCATCATATATTTTATCATGACACTCAGAAAATGTGATAATTCCAGGGGCATCACTATCCTGTTTGCTGGCCTTGACAGTACTTATTAGTTTGCCTCATGTCTTCTCAACGTTACCCTGCCAACAGTTACTTGGCCGTGGAGCTGATGAGGGCCGGGGCTGATCCCTCAGCAGCCTGCAAGTCGGCCATTTCCAGAATCAAGAGATATTACTCAGAGTTCTTTGGAGCCATAATCTGTGTTAACACAACGGGCCATTATGGTGAGTGTTTGGGTTCACAAATACAAATCTGCTCTGCTCTTTTCCAAAGGTGTTGAGCCATCCACAGGGATGTAGAAAAACATACTGAACTGATATTCATCTAATAGAGTTGGGGCGTTAACCATGAGTATTAGAGCATGTTTATCCTAAAATGGAGAAGTCAAACTTGACTTTTTTTAAAAAATATATTAATGTTTTCTTACAAAACTGTTCTATGAAACTGAGCAGTAAGATATTAAAAAAGGAAAAGTCAAGTCATGAAGGGAGTCATAGTTGCATTGACCAAAGACTTCAAAAGACACCCAAAAAAAAGTTTAAATAAATACATAAACAAAAAATGTAATTTCCTTCTGTTTGGAAGTTTTTTTGTTTTCCTTTAATAGCTCATTTACCGGAAAAAAATTGCTTTAAAATACAGAGAAATAAAACAGAAAGATAAAACAGACATAAAACAAAGAGCTCTCTCCAACTAAAAGCTTGTCTAAATAAAGTCTCCATCTGCTGTTTAAAGGGAGTTTGTCATCCACTCTTCCCTGAAGAGCTCCAAGAAAATCTGTTCTACCCTAGAAATTCTGTTCTCATGGCAACTGTGACAAATTTTTAAATTCTTGTGACAGCTAAAGAGGCACACCCTACCTCCTCCTTCATAGAGCTTCAAGCTTTTAAAAAATCTGTTTCACAAGGTATCTACATTTACTGTAAAAACAGTGTAACCGATTCGGTAGCACATGAAATAACATCAGTGTAAATGAGCAGGATTAACGGATTTTAACGTCTGATGGACAATTCTAGGAATTATCATCACAACAACTGAACATTATGGTGGGGCCATAATGACAAAAAAGGGTATACAGTATTGTTTTCTTCTAATTGTTTTTATCTCTTTCATCTTCTCAGGTGCAGCATGTAACAAACTCCCCAGCTTTACACAGTTCCACTACATGGTGTCAAACTCTGAGTCAGACACACCGATCCTGAAATCCGTAGATTGCTTTTAAATGGAGGTGGACTGGAAGCGTCTCTTTTATTTAGAGTGTGAATGAACAATCTTCATGATGCATTTTCATTCTAATCAGTTGATTAAATAAACTGGAATTTGAAAACATCACCGGTCAATGGAAGTTGTGACTGTGCTGGTTTAAGTTATGTGGTTCTTTATCAGGTTTATCAAGTTTTTAGGGATAACTTTTAAAAAAGTAAAAATGGACATCTATATAGGACATAGGAACTGCAGTCTTTATTAGATTCACATAGTGTGGCGTGTCATAATCTGAAGACCATAATTATTAAATAAAAATAATTAATTCAGTGTTTCATTTAGAATTAATATATGGCTGCGATGCATTAGCAGCCAGGGAGGATGGAAACCCCTGGTCCATTCTGCGCCCACTGAAAAAAGTCACATTGTTTACCCTTCTGAAAGCTGCAGGTGTAGAAGTTCCGACCATTGTTGGGTCCTAGCTTCAGAACGGTCCTCATTAAACAGCGTTTCCCATGGTGACAAATGGGGAAGTGCAAATCTGCCCACTGCAATGAAAAATGGTTTATTAGTGCAGTTTTAAGCTCCAGTCTCAGTTATTTAAAGTTTGTGCATCGGCTAAACTAAAAGATTTGAAAACAACGCCATAGGAAGAAGTTTACTCTCTGCTGTCACCTCAAAGAAGTTGCACTTGGTCTCCCTGGGTAGTGAGCAGGCATAGAACTGCCGTCCCTTATTCTCCCCCTCTTTGTGGACCACTCTGAGGACAGCTGGATGACGATGGGTTGCACAACAAGGGGCAGTGGACCTGGAGGATGTGGAAGTTGCAGGACTTTTTGCTTCTATCTTGCACATGCTGACAGAAGTGCAAAAACAGTCTTATTAGTTTGAAATATGTTGAAAATAAAACGGGGATACCTGTTACATCAACACTTATTAGCAACAAGCCGCCTCTTTTCAGCTGTGTATTGATGTTTGTTGGTAATAATTGTATATAGCTGTTGTCCTACTGTGGCAATTTATCAGGGTGAACTTTTTTTTTTAACAATGTTGCATTAAAATTCCACAGTCAGATGCTTTTTTACCCAGCTCATTCCCTGAAGTTGCAAAAAACTTCTCTTATTATAAACTTATTCATGAATAGCCAAGTAAGAGATTCACTCACCCTGAGTTGGGGGTTCCATTTTGAGCATTGTTACTGGGAAAGAGACTGTGATCAATTCTCATTTTCTTGGATGGGTGACTGTAGGAGGCCAGTGATTCCCCATTGGAGAGCCCGACACTTTGCTTCTGCCAGCCACCAGAGGCATAATTGGGGCTTGTTGTCCCTTGGCTAACGCTGTTTTTATATAAACCTCGTTGTGCCGCCAAGGAATTCAAATGACTGCCGGCTGGGGACAGTGGGGAGTTTACAGACTTTGGCTTCTTGCTCATGTCAGAAAAAACAAGAGTGGAAGTACCAAATGCAGACCTCCAGTTGACTTTGAGCTCCTCTTGTGGTTTCTTGAAGGCAGTGCAGGGATATTTAATTAAGTCGGCAGTGAAGGGCGATGGTTCAGTGCTGATGTTGTCTTTGTGGACTGTGGAGATGGAGCCAGAGTGAGAAACACAGTTTATGTTCAGCAGCTGCAGCTCATTCTGATGCACTGGCTGCTCTCACAGAAATCCAGGTTGTTACTTTTAAGTGTTTAGCTTGCCATAAAATTTACTATTAAGCAATATACTGCAGGGCTCTTTAGTACAAAAAATTAGAAGAAGAAAATCACACAATATGTTGTGCTGAAGATGCACAATTCTGTAAAATGAACCAACACCAACAAGAAAATAAAGGTTAAAATTAAGCGCATATACACTATAAACAGACTATGAGGCCGGACAGACTCATTAACAGGGATATTAGAATATGTGACTCTCCAGTTCCTCAATAATTACCATAAATGTGCCCTTGAGAAGGGTCCTTAACTCCCAGCTGTTTCACTGGAGATGCACAGTAGGAGAATATGCATTATAGAGAACTACATATGTTAATCATATGTAATGAGTGTGCTCATTCTACTGCAAGTACACACACACACACTAAACAAGACAGTTGTTTTAGTGTCTTATAAGACTGGACCAATGGGGAGTTGTTGATTTTTTTTTTAGACACTGATTCAAAAATAAAAAAAAACCTTTAAAGTTGGTGTAAAAGAAAAGAATAAAAAATAGAGGACTGTAACTGTGGCCAGACGCATGGAAAAACTGTGCAGTGCCTTTCCTACAGTAGTTCTTCAGCAAGTTATGATTTGAAAAACTTGGTTTGTTTGAAATAGGGCAGTGTGATCTGAAAGAAATATATAAATATCAAGTAAGCCGTTGAACTGCGGTTTAGTTGCTGCAGCTCAGACACAGCAAGGATGTGTCTTTCAAAAACAAAAGTTCAGTGATGCTGTAATGTGTCTCAAAGCAGTAGGAAACAAATGACCAGCTGACAGACATGATCATTATCCTTGCTGCAACATACGAACACCCTCAACCAAAGAGAAGTCAGCCCACTTGACTCCAGTGCCATTTGATGTTTTCTGTTCCACTAAAAACCACCGAAGCATTGATGTCAAATTGTACATGTTATCATTCAACTATACAGCACAAAATACAGATACTCTTATTTTATCTCTTGTTAACAAAGTTGTTCTGTCACCCCCATCAAAGCCAGAGACTATAAAAGACAGAGCATTTCACTCACCTTCAGGTCTTGGAGTGAGGCAGGCATCGCAGGCGTTTGCTGCTGGCTGGTTGACAAGCGTGCAGAGTTGACAAGCCCAGTCCTCTTCCTCTTTCTTAGCCACATCATCGCTGCTTCTCTCACTGTAGGCCCAACCGATCAGACTGTTTCTAAGCGGGAGCTTACTGGATAAGTAAAACAAAGCAAAATTAGTGATCCCAATAAGCTTCTATTGCAAAAACAGCTTGATAATGAATGAAAAATGAGGCAGAAATCCATTGTGTAACAGCAGATCCCTTTGTGTTTACTACAGTTATAACACATTATTGTGCCTTGTTCTGTATTTGCCAGTAAATGTTTAAATAATTTTCAAGATTATTATCACTATAGCATAACACAATACCACGATCACCATCTCTCTAAACCATTCCTTCAGAAGTGGAGCTATTTAACCTTAATGATGGTTGGATTTGCTGCAGACATGTTGTATTATACTGTATTAGTTAAACCTAAGTGTGCACAATAGCCTGGTAACTGAGTAAAGGTTGACCAATACCTTTTCAACAGTCTTATTACAAAAAGGAAACAATTAATCAGCATTGACCAATGCCTGTCCCCTCAAAATATCTTTGCCCAGTTTATTCATTTCTCAGTCTATACCTGAATGCATTTGAACTTTTGGAAAATGAATATTGCACATTACACTCTGCTAAGTTCTAAATGAGATTTGAAAAGATTTCTCAATACTACCAGACAAAAAGAGGAAAATATCTTTGTACTTTACAATCTGATTTCAAATTAAAATGAGCACATTTTCCCTTTAGAACACTTTGTGTTCTTTAGTTTAATGATATAAAGGATATTACTGAGATGACTCATATAGATGATTCACAGCTACTAAAATGGCTTAAAAGAGATTTAGATCAGCATCCTCTTTAAGTAATAATGACAAAACAGGAAGAGATCTTGGTAGTAATGAAGGATTGGTTATGATCATGATGAGGATAATGATTTATTCATGCATATATTTCCATGGTATTGCTGCTTTTTTTTTTGAAACGGGAGGATTATTAGCATTAATATATGCCAAACAAATGTGTTTCTTTGTTCCAGTTAAACGTGTATTGCCCGATGCAAAGCTATCTTGTAGCCTCATGAGGTACAGTGTTAGGAAATCTTTATATATACATATTCAGCTTTTTAGTTTCAAGTGTTTAGCTCAGAAATCTTAAGGAACTACTTGTGCTTTAATGCATCTTGAGCATATGTAAACATAAATGTACCTAAATCAATAAATTATTCAAACAACTTTATAAATGAAATAAAGAAAAAAATTAATCCTGCAAACATTTGCAACTCAAGCAGAGGCTCAAAAGATATGAGAAAGCAATGTGTTTCATATCATTGCTTCGACTGAATACATTAGTGCTTTGACATGAAGCTCGAGTATGTTTGACAAAAAGGCAAATCAGCAATGCCAACAGTCATGGAGGAGGAAAGTAGCAGCGGCTTTCAAGAAACTTCTTCCAATTGCTTTATCAGCTGTGTAATGTGTGTAAGGGCTTTAGACTCTAACCCTTCGCAAAGCTTTGCTTAAACACAGCCCAGGAGGTGTTGAGCCTGTGCCCTGACTGGCAAACACAGCCTTCTATGCGCATTAATTTTCACCCCATAACACTTCCCACTCCCTGCCAAGCCCATCTGCCTGCAAAGATGGCCTCTATGAATCTGAACATATCATCTAAAGAGCTGTGGAACTTTCTGCGAAAACTGATTTTAAACCATGACAGCCTCTGATATTACAATTCTGACCTACAAACTATAACATTTCAAGAAGATTTCAGAGTTTCCCTTTTTAATCACTGGAACATTTTCACACAGACAAAGAAAAAAATTGAGTGTGTGATAAATACCTGAAATATCACATTGGACAAAAAGAAAATATAAATGTGGCATAAAACTTGCATTTACACTGCTGAGAAACATAAAAGTGTAAGGCTCCACCTCTTAAATTCATACATGTTGGTAGTTCAAATGAGCTGCTTTTACAGGAATGTAAAACAATCCCTTCTTCATCAAAGTGCCAAAGGTCTAGAAGGACCTCTACCTGATGTCAACCCGACTGGGATCTCCTTTCTGACAGCCATCGCAGAAGTAAGTCATCCTCCCGTTGTCACCAAGGCGACAGGCCGTGATGGCTTGGGAGCACTGGCCACACTGGGGACGCTTGTAGACTTTGTAATGTTTGTAGAGAGGAGAGCCAGATTTGCGACACTGATAGAGATAAGGAGGGCAGAGGTGAATGAATAAAGAGAAAAACTTGACCATGAAAAAATCTAATTACCCTCTTTTACCAAACACCTTACTGTGTGTAGTCAACTTTCTTCCATTCTTTGGATAATAGCTTTGACCTTTGTGCCTTAAATGATCGATTCTTTGAAGCAATCTTCAAGGTCCACAACTGTAGACCACCAACCTTAACATTTGATACACAGCAATAGCGACTAACCTTGTAAAACAGAAGAGTAAAATCACGAGTCATCTTCACCAGATGGCGGACCTGCTCGTGTGTCAGCTGCTGAACCTTGAAACGAAGCCGCCTTCAGTTACAGTTCACAGTCAGACAGTGAATAAACCCCATTTGTATAGATTCTCGTTTCAAAACAGAGGAGACAAAACATTTCATGAATGAAGAAACTGGATTCAAAATGATGCAGAGGAGAGAAATCTCATAATGTATGTATTTCAGCCAAGGCAGCAAAGACTCGACTGTGGCTCAGACAGTGTGAAAAAACAGCATTTTTTACTTGTTCAGGACACCTAGAGGCCTGGTAATGGAGGGCGAAAGTCTGGGATTAATGTTTTGGTCCAGTGTGCTAATACGTTCAAAGAGGGCAGATGGCCTTGCAGAACAAAGCCTCTGGTAATAGTTGAGTAATAGAAATATTTGTGGCGCAAAGCATGTCTTCTGCACAATAGATAACTCACTCCGAGATTATTCTTCTAATAGTTAGCTTAATAAAAATATTCCCTCAGCAATCTAAGGCATTCCATCTTTCATATTCTATGTGATATTTTCATATCAGGAGAAGAAAATATCTAACTGATGTATATTTCATAAATGCATGCTTACAAATTAGAGGGAAAACCCCTTCAAGTTTCAATAAAGGCCATGAGCAACATTTCCATGTTCAAACTCCACTGAAGTCAAGGGATATATGCGCCGCAATGCGCAAAACATTACTTGTCTCATCCCTGTTTCACCTTCCTTTCGCAATGCATAACTCAGTAACACAAGACTTTACACTTTTTTCTGTGAGAGTTGTCTTGCTTTTTTTTTAACCCTCATTTTTTATTCCTCTGCTGAACACAATCCATCATCTTTTCCATACCTTCACGGCTGGATGGAGGCCTGAGTCAAACAGGGCTTCGTTTTTAATGATGTTGCCGACTCCTGGCATGACGGCTTGGTCTAAGAGAACGTCACAGAGCATCCTGCTACTTTGGCTCTTTACTGCCTCCTCGGAGCGGGCGAAGCTGAACTTAGAGGAGCACACATCGAGACTCTCCATGGCCCTGACCCTCTGCTCGCAGTCCTCCGTCAACCTGAAAGAACACAGTTTTCTAGGGCTGGAGGAATTGGAAAAAAAAAACAAATGTATGGCCAGTTTTTGCAGCAGGTCAACTGGGGCTCTCAGGGGATTATACATTTCACTTTTTTATTTTATATATATATATATATATATATAAGGTGGGACAGCATCGGTGAAATTTTCAGATAGCAGAAATAAATGCCTGTCTTGTTACTGAACATTATATAGTAAGAAGAACACATACGCATCCATCCATGAATGTGTAGCCAGAGTGTGTGACCACTTTCTGGCAATCAAACATTAACAGGACAAATGTCGAGCACAAAAGGACAGCATTTTTTATGCAACCGTAGCCACCGTCTTTGGACACAGCCGAATGTAGGACATACCCACTGAATCAGACTCGTACCCCAAGGTGAACTCCTGTCACCTCAATCTTTCTAGACTAAGATGGTGTCCCGGTTACCTTATTTCTACAGTGCTGTCAAAGAAGCTCACAACGTCGTTGTTGAGGTGTATTTCCAGCACTGGTACGGAGCCCGTTTTAACCTTCCTCTCAGCAGGGTTTATACGCATTGATCCATTCATACCAAAGTGGAATCTACAAGATGTAACGGACAGAAAGGACAAATTTCAATTAAAGAAAGCATGTCAAAAGTAATTGAAGACTTGACAAGAAAAGGATGGAAAGGTAGCCTGGTGGATAGAGACTCCAGGGAGTCATCCTTGAAATGTGACACATTAGCACCTCCATCTGTTTGTCCAAACTGATTCCTCTAAAAATTCAGAAATCTCTTAACCCTGCATTGCATCATTAAAATAAGCCTGTATATGTGAATAGGCACAATTAGGTTTTATGGATAATATATAGAGAACATTTTACTGTTTTTGTAACTGCTGTACTTTTTACATTAGTCTGTGTTGTTAGTTTTGCGTCACTGTAATTAGGTATTAGATTTATTGTGAGTACAGTATTTTATTCACAAACTATTTTTCACCTTACTGAGATATCCATAATGAGACTGTAATGACTGTGAAAATTAGAATTGCAAATAGAAACCTATTTTTTCACATTAATGTGTAATTCTTTCGTTTTTTTTTTTTAGATCAGATTTTTTTTTTAAAAGCTAGTACTGAAAACATATTCCTCCATAGCATCTGTTTTTCTTTCAAGTTCAATTGCTAGAAGAAGCTTAAATGTCACCTAATCGTCATGTGGGTTACAATTATACATAAACACAGTGGAAATAAATTTATAGCACACAAACTGTTCTTGAACAAACAGAGTAGGTATCTGGCAGTGAAGGCTGGAAAAAGTAGGAAAAGTTAAAAGCGAACGACTTCTCCAGGTGCAACTTGGAGTCAAGTGCTCCAGATAAGGAAATGAGACTGGAAGGATGGATTGCAGGGGTGCCCTTCCCCATAAATAACAGTGCACAAAAACAGCTTCCTACGAGAAATATTGGTTGCTGTGAAACCATGCCTCAGTTAGAAAAACTTTCACAGGAAGAACTATTATTTAGATGCATGAGGATGGAAAAGGCTACAGGAGCATTTCTACAGTCATAGGTGGTCGTCAATCGACAAGAAACAAAAACTGCCCTGAAATGGAGAAAATTCAAGGCTATTACTACTCTATTTGAAAGTTGGTATCCTGAATTAATAATGCCACGATCATACCAGGAGAGCAACATTAAATGCTAAAATAAGTTTTAAAAAGAACCTAAAGAAAACAGGATCATTGTACCAACTCAACAGATATTTTGTACCTTTGCAATTAACAATTTAATTGAACTTCTCTATAATTTTTTTGCCACTATAAACTGAGTCTACGATCATTTCATTAGTCACCTAATTCTTCCAGAGACATTAACTGAACAGCCATTCATGGAAAATGAATACAGGAAAATAAACTTTAACATTTGCAACAATAACTAATTTATGACCAATGAACTGTCATAAAAGAGTTAAAGCAAGCTTTTAGGTTATTGCTATTAAATCATTAAATGTTAATTATGACACCTATAGTCAACATGACCTGCTGCTTCCATAAATATCCAAAGCAATCTACTTACTATCATCACTATTCACATGATCAAACAGATAACACGCACTGACGTTACTATTCTAACCCCAGCTAACATTAATTAAAGGTAGTGTTTGCTGCTGTTAATGTGTGCGGTTTACATTACCTCAAAGCTTTTTGACCAAAGTACATGAAGAGCTCCTTGCCGAGGGTTTCCACACCAGTGTACTGACAGCCGTAAAAACGTTGGAAGCCATTTGACTCCGAGCTGTTTTTCTAAAAATGAAACAGCAGCTAGTTTAGAGACAGCAAAATAAAGCTAACGATGTGTTTCAGTTTGCCAACATACAAGTCACCAACATCTCAACTGCTACGTAACGTAACTTCACTCCTGACCTAACTTTTACTTACAGTTGATGCTGTCGAACCGCCTCGGATCTCCTTCACTTTCTGTCCAGTTTTGACTTTAGAGCGGATTTTCTCTCCGTTTAACGTGCAGCCCGGACCCTCAACCATCTTCTAGTCCACAATTATGTACCGTTCGTGGTACAGTGTGTAATGGATCTGACGGTACCCTCCACAACGTTTGTTGACAGTTTCAATGCCCGCCACACGATTCAACGAGGCGCATGCGTGGTACAGTTTGAACCCGGAAATTAGCGCTGCAATAATTTGCTATATTAAAGGTACAGTAATCTATTTTCCAAAGTGATCCGTGCCTGGAGAACTATGTGGAATATAGCTTTTGTTTTGTTATTATTATAATAATGAGGCAGGGCATGAAGTTACAGTGAACTTTATTTCGCTTTCTCTAGCTCCTGTAACATCCAGGTCTCTCCAACACATTCTCACTGGCTGATACATTGTATGTCGGTTAACTCTTTCGACAACAACTTTATTTACGCATTTACTATGTCAGTCTGCGCAAATATTTAAGAACTGGGCTCTTGTTCCTTACAATTTTTTCCTTCTCCGCCTTTCTTTTTCATGCAGTCAGCAGTCTATTATTTGCATAATGGAAACATTCATGCTTCAGTTACTGTGTCAATAATTTGGCCATTAGCACCAAAATGAAAGTCGTTTTGTCATTGTGTGAGCTGTCAGTGGAAATATCTATTTTCACCTTGACAGTCAAATTTGCTTCAAGCAGGCAACACAAACCCCTCTTGTTCTACATTTTATTGCTATTCAAGTATGCCATTTAAAAAAAAAAAACATATTTCTGATAGACATTGTGGGCTTCTTTTTAAAACAAAAAAAAGTTTGAGTCTGAGAAATACTCATTCGTTATGTGCACATTTAAGTGGTAAGCCTCATGGACACTTGCACATAGAGCAACATAATATCTAAACATTTATTTGTGAATTCTGTGATTTCATTAATGTCAACAAAGTACCGTGAATCCAAAATTCATCCTTGAGCTTTCATGTATACTTAGTAAATAAATTCCACAACATGTCATTCATGCCAAAACAAATAAATAAAGGCAACAATAAAAATTATAAATAAATCTGACAGGAGGGGGGTAGAGAAAAAAGAGCAGAGAAAAAAAGCTACAAAGTGTACCTGTCACACCACACATGGGATATTTGTCTTTGATCAAATTTACTTCAAACCCTCTATGTCACTGAATAGAACAGAATATACATGCTCTGTTTGTCTGACCGTGAATTAGATTAAGCGGGTATAGTAAATAAATGGGTGTCTAACAGATTTCTAATACCATAATTGTGTGTGAGTGTTTTAGAAACTGTGGAGAGTAAAATTATACCTGTGAATCAACGCATCAACTTCACAGTATCTGTGGACAGATATGGGTAATTTCCTTTAATTTTCACTTGAGGGCGCTATTGTACTATTGTTCTAACCAAGTGAAACGCCTCATCATGTCATATAATAGATATGGCAGCCAGCCATCGATAGATAGATAGATAGATAGATAGATAGATAGATAGATAGATAGATAGATAGATAGATAGATAGATAGATAGATAGATAGATAGATAGATAGATAGATAGATAGATAGATAGATAGATAGATAGATAGATAGATAGATAGATAGATAGATAGATAGATAGATAGATAGATAGATAGATAGATAGATAGATGTGCCATTATCCCAGAATGAAGTTAGCTGACAGCTTAAAATGAAGTAAAAAAACATTGACTTTACTTTGTTCAGGTAAGTTGTTCAGGTATTCTGGCTGCAGAATACCCCCAAAAAATTGCACTTTGCAACCCTGTCAAGAGATTTTCTGCATGGCTTATTGGCATAATTGCAACAACTTTTTTACTCTACGGTTTTACCCTCCAGAAAGTTTTCTGTCGGTCCAGATAAAAATTAATACACTCCGGCTGGTGTTCAGCAATGCCACTCCAAAAAAAAAAAAAAAAGGAAAAAAGACAGCTCTCAGCAATAATCTGCATTCAGATATTCTTACTTTGGCTATAAGGTAAATGGAGTACTTGAAGGTGGAATAAATGTCAATCAATCCAACTATTTTGTGCATTCTCTCCCACCTCAAAAAAACCTAAAAGCAGCATGCTCCTCCAATGTTCTTAATTCCCTTAACTCAGTTCATTCTAAGCAATCCATAATTAGAGCTCAAGACTGATGTACTGTAATGATTACGGCTTTGCTGTGTCCCACTCTAATGCCAATAACAACCGCCGAGCAATCCACCATAAACAGTCTGCATCTCTCTAAATATGTAACATTGTAAGTTGTACTGTGAGTGTGTCCTTCCTCTGGCCCCCCAAAAAAACAAAAAAAACCCCAAAGGACTCAAATGCTTTTTATATGATACCCTAAGATGATAAATGTTGATTAAAGTTTGTATTTTTTATTTCATATATCATTCCATGTTATAGTGAAGTATAATTCAAATGTAGACTCAAAAGATGTTTTGTTGTCAAGAAAATATACATTTGCCATATCCAAATAAAGCGACCTCCCTAATTGTTTCAAAACTCCAAAGTGATGATTATGTTGTAACGAATAGCTTCACTTTACTGCATTGTTGCAAGCTGAATTAACTGACTTAATAATCGTTGATGAGGCTGTAGATAATTAACTCATGCATCAGTGCTTATGTTCTGATACAGAAATTTGGCATTTACTTTGTTTTTTCTATTTGTCAATGAGGATTGTTAAGATGTGAGACTTAATAAATGCTTACACAGCATCTCCAATCCACATATTTAATAAAACAATCACAAGACTCTTTGGGAATGAGCCTAACTGTCTTGAGACTTGTAAAAAATCTTCTCATCATGCTAATAGTCTCCTCCTAATTGTTCTAACGAGTCTCCTAATTGTTAAATAACATGAGAATCCTGGCTGCTGTGTCTGTATTTGGCTTTATGAATGTGTGTCTGTACTTTTTCATGGATGCTAGTGTGTGACAGGAGGATGCATTGATAGTTT
The DNA here is from genome assembly GCF_036924035.1 of Leuresthes tenuis. Lineage (NCBI taxonomy): Eukaryota > Metazoa > Chordata > Actinopteri > Atheriniformes > Atherinopsidae > Leuresthes > Leuresthes tenuis. The sequence continues at coordinate 7,326,639 of NW_027325365.1, read as the reverse complement.
AAAATATATCTGTTAAAGTGAAAGTCTGTATTTCTAAGTGGCATTGTAATAAATACAGGATAAGCTTAAAAGTAAAATAACATTTTGTTAATTAAGTGAGGAATGAATGAGTCAATTCACCTGCTGTGAAATTAAACAGAAGGCATCCATTTACCGTGTATAATTCATTCAAGTTTAACACTAAAAAGAACAAGAATTCTCATTTCTCTCTGCATGTGAACCAGGTACTTTTGATGGACAGAGTACTTTTTCATGTGGGCTTTTAGTTTGATGTAGTCTTTATTCACAGCAAGTAGTTATTATTTCACAAATGAGGGGCTGTTCCAGATTAGCTTTTAATGGTCACTGATCTAAAAAACAAAAACACACTTTGGCTGCAAAGCTACGGGAGCGCAAAGAGTGCAGAAGAAAATGTTTATTCCCTTCAAACTGAGTGGTGTTTATGTTTTTTTCACTGGAAAAGTTCAATTGCGTAAAACTGCGTGTGAAGCAAAAATGACAGTTGTTTCAGTGGTGGAGAGAAGCTTAACTGCAGATGGAGATGTGTTGCTATGCAACTGGGATTTCAGCACCAGGGTCACAATTCACTGTCTGTCTCCACCAGCTTGGCAGGATTCAGTGACGGTTAATAATACTATTTTTAAAGCATCTCATTTACAACCCTTCAAATCCTAAGTCTTCATAAAGCAATAGTGTTTTTAACTGTTTCAATTTGTTATTCGGGATGAAACTTCTAACACCCCATCCCCATATCCCACAGATCTGGTACCTATAATCATAGATTATTATAAGGACATAGTTTGGGGACACTTTACTGTATGTAAAATGTCATCTGCTTCCAATAATGTGTGAATATATTTCAAGAAATCCTCATTAATCAAACGATAATTCTTTTCTAGATGCTAATAATGATCAAAACACCAAACAAAATTAAAATAAAGAGTGTGACAAAGACAAAAAAGATCAATTATGTTCTTTCTCTTTATCTATCTCTCTTTATCTTTATCTATTTTTTTATCTTTAGAAATAGTTCCATCTTCAAAAAGCCTCTCCACTTTCTCTTATCGTCTATCGTCTGCTGTGTCACCTTTCCCAGAGGATCATTATCACTGTTCCATCACTATTTACACTGGCCATGGGTGAATAGTACCTTACACTAAGTCAAGAAAAACAGACAGACTCTATACTCCTCCGGTCCACACTGAGCTTGCCCTTTGGTACCTCTGGAAGAAAGTCCCTCTTTGTTTAGAGCTCTGGCTGAAAACCTCCTGAATGTCTCTGTTACATTCAGAAAAGACTCCAAACTGCTCACTGTGTGAAATGTTTACTTTTGTCATTCATCTTTAACTTGTTTGCTTGACTGAAATACTTGGGGTTTGTTTCTAATGCAACTAAGAATCCATGAGTTTGCTCCAGGATTGCTGCAGGTAATCTATTCATTATTAATCTGTCTAAGGTAAAAATGCTGTATAATCTTCAGGATTTAAAATTTAAGAAAAAACTATAAATGACTTTATAAGATGAACACTTTCTCCAGTGCACTGTTTCCTCAGAATGCCAGAGCCCAGTTCTCATCAAACCACATCCAACTCACGTGACACCTTTTAAGTGCAAACCCACTGGGACTGCTGTAGCATGTGATGTATTGAGTCAGTCATAGACTGAGTGGAAAAATAATAAAAGACTTTTAATAAAAGACTTTTATGATTCAACACAGAGAGACTTATCCACATTTGTCTTAGTATCACAAAACAAAGAGATGACAAAAGATCAGATACTCGGACACCCTGAGGTGCTGTCAATAGCTCACAAAAAAGCCAGATTGGGGCTGCCTGTTGGCATGTTAGTGTTGTTTTGATTCACAACAAAATGGCTGCAGGGAAAGAGAAATGAAATGTACCTGGAGCTTTTTGTTAATTTATATCTCCTCTAGATGGCAATATTTCCTTCTTAATCATTTATGCTCTCCTCTGGGAGGAGTTGGACAAAACCACAGTTCTTTTCTCCGCTGCTGGCATCAGACAGTATTTGTCACAGGGGAACTGGTAGGATATAACTTCATTAGTTGAAATCAAGATGTCCATCTCTTTGAGCTCATCCAAACACTGCTGTCACAAGAAATTGTTAGTTGACATCATTACAGTAATCTCTATTACCCCTATGTAGTGCATAGCCTACTTTTAGACTAATCTAATAATGACATATTCAGTTAGATGTAAATGATGGTGCTTGCAGTGTGTAGTGCAGGAGTGCATATGAGATCAGCCTTTGATCAGAGTTCAAAGCTAAAGAGCTCCCCAACCAAGGGGCCTGTAGCTGACCTATGAACTGCATAGAAGCAGGAAGGGAATTCTAACAAAGGTAAATCAACCCTGTCCGACCATCTTCTTAGGGCAATTTGAATATATTAAGATTAGCTTTCAAAAAAACATTTGATCTGTTAGTTATACAAGTCAAATAATTTATACAGCACAGTCTAGACTTTCTCTTTTACAAAAGGAAAGAAAGATAGGTAACATACTGAGCCTTCAGATGCTACTGAGAATAATGACACCCAGTTTAGAAAAGTGGACCTGTTGGAAAAAAGAGCAGCACAGATCTTAACTGTAACTGTTCTTGAATTGGAATCTACACCACTTTAAAAGAATTTCAACAAAAAAAGCCCTTGTGTATATATATATATATAAAATCAGTCCCTTTATGACCACAGTGTACCCATCTTCTGATGACTACTTTCAGCAGGATAATGCACCAAGCTGTCACAAAGCTTATATCATCTCAAACTGGTCTCTTGAACATGACAATGAGTTCACTGTACTCCAATGGCCTCCACAGTCACCAGATCTCAATCCAATAGAGCACCTTTGGGATGTGGTGAAATGGGACATTTGCAGCTGACAACTGCGTGATGCTATCATGTCAATATGAACAAAAATCTCTGAGGAACGTTTCCAACACCTTGTTGAAAGTATGCCAAAAAGAATTAAGGCAGTTCTGAAGGCAAAAGGGGGTCCAACCTTTTACTAGCGAGGTGAACCTAATAAAGTGGCCAGTGTGTGTGTGTGTGTATGTATGTATGTATATGCATAAATAAACCAAGCTGTAAGAAGGAGAAAGGGGAGGCAGTAATATTCCCTGCATGAGCAAACATTCTTAACATGCTTCTCTCTTGATTTGAGGAAAAATGTCATTTGTAATTGCATCTTGTTCCACTAATAATTTTTTTTGAGCTGCTTGTTTATTAATTGAAAACAAACCAGCCACTGCCAAATGACACTAACTGATTGAGTAGACATTTCCAGTGAGGCTGTACAGATGATTATGGGCATTTCAATAAATATTATTGCACATGCCTTTTAATGGCAACGCCAACGTGTAGCCTTATCTTCTGGCTTACGCTACTGATCAGTAAATTTAGAAATCCTAAATATATATAAGACAGGCAGGCAGTTTAATCTCTATCAAAAATACATGTTTTTCTGTCAGTCAAGTTTCCCTGAACTCCTGCTCCATGTTTGTGTAAAAATTCCTCCATAATGTGGCATTATTGCAGTTGGTCAAACAACCAACTATCTTTAGGTCAGTTATATTTTAAGGGGGTAGGGAATCAGACTCTGTGGCAAAATATTCAGCATCTATGGCTTCAAATGTGATTTACGCAGACAGTATTGATGTCCATGCTGTTTTCTGTGCTGATCAGAAATAGAATGATTTTTTTTCAGAATTCAGATATGCATGTGAATAGTTATTGTGAGGAACTTAATTATGCATGCTGACATAGAAATCGCAGAATATAAAATTTGGTGTCAGTTAATTGGGATTATACAAATAAACAAAACTCTACTCACAGAATCTTGAGTCAGTGATTTTTGATTGTTGGAACACTGAAGATAACAAGAAAAGTTTTTAACCTTTTCTACTTGTCTTCAATTGAACTAGTTCTTAAAAGAGGAACTGAACTGATGGTGCAGCTGATATCGGCTTGATCATACATGCATATTTGATGCTTTTCATGGTTAGCAGCAACACATCCTGCCCTGAATCGTCCTTTCAAACTCACTGCTCTTTGAAATAATTCTTTTGAAACAGACTGCACAAATACAAATTTTGTCTCAACTTCAATTCCACTCCAAGTTTGGCCAACTTTTAGTCTGAATTTGCATTTTACTCTGCTTAATTATCCAGCATGAACCCTGCCATCAACAGTGTTGGTGACAAAGATGCTTTAGCTCTGGATAAGTTCTAATTAATTACAAAAAAGAGAAAAAATCATGTACGAACCACAAGGGCTTTTTTTCAATCCAAAAATGATGTTGTTAAGTTTACAGTCTGCTCCAGTTTCATGCTAAATGACCATCAGCTGGATTTTCTTTATAATTCACCTGAGGCTGTTGTTGGCCACCAAAGAGGCTCAGAGAAAACTGCTTACAGCTGAAAACTTCCATATGATGATATGCTTATACATTTTTCATTTCATCTCATTTCTCTGTTAGCACAGTGGCGATGTGGCCTGTTTTTTGGCAAGCCCGCCTCACAAACCTTTAGTGTTGTTAAAAGAAAAAAAAAAACACACAGAAGTCATAGATAAAATCAAAAGGAATAAAATTAAGTAAAGCTCTCAGGTAGTCGTTTCAAAGATTTATGCTTCTAGACCAGTATTCCTCATTTAATATTATCCTACCTGAGTCAGTGCTTCTGAGCATGATTTACTCTTCTGTTTGTCTTGTTTGTAGGTAACCTTTTTAAATGTGCATGTGACACCTTGACATCAATGATAAATTAAAGCCTTTTAATTTATTTATGAACCTCTACCTCATGTGTCTCAGTAAGATCTCTGATTGAGTTAAAAGCTTTCTGCATATTTAAATCATACCACATATGAAATCTTTTACATATAACATATTTTTAGAAAAATGCACACGTAGACTTTTATTCAAAGCTCCAATTAGCAATGTATACCCAAAGGTTTTGAAACCACACAGCCGAAAAAACTCTCAACCCCTCCTCTCAGAGCTCCCTCGAGAGTCACACCAAGACAACATATGCAGACGCACCACTCCAGTCAGCTGAAGGAGCAACAAGTTAGCCTTGGGATAACACCAGAAACCATGGTAATTACAGTCACTGACTAACACACATTGTGGCTACTTCACCGCACTTGCTGCATAAATGCATTACCTGTCTAGCAGAAAATCAGCAAGCACGGTGTCAGTTCTCAGGCCCTGTGACCCCTGGAGTTGTATCCATCATGGAAAATGTACCTCTACGTGGACTCTGAAGTGACCTCTTTCTTTATATCAATGTTATTCCGCTAAATTAAATTTCTCAAAGTCGAACGAATTCATTCAGATAATGCGTTTGTTAGCTGGATTACTCCTGCATGTACACTTTCAACTGGACTTAATTGACTATGAGCACTACATCCATCCAAGTAAAGATGTTCAATTCACTATCCACTATCCATTTGTTGCTAGTTGCTGCTGGTTTTTTAAAAATTTTTTCGGTCTGTTATATCATAGGTCAGCTGAAAAAGCCAGATACTGGTAAGTTTAAAGGGTCATATTATCACTCATCATAGTAGAATTGGACATACTTAAGTTAATAAATCAACTCCACTCTGGTGCTTGTATACTTGGACAAGGAAAAAATGTCTAGTTAGAAGTCCTGGTTGAGGCTTAACTGAAGCTCGACTTAACTTGCAAGAGAAATGTCATATCATAACGTAACCCTTTCATCAAGCCTTAATCCTCAAAGATCACTTTGCACCTGTGCTGACTGCAAGTTGGTCCTCACGTTGACAGGAAATCATCATCAGCCACTGATCCTCATTATGATAGAAAATCAAAAACATAAACACACCTGTACACACACCCACACACTTAAACTCCATCCTCCTCGATTGCAGTCATGCCTGAAGATTTTCAGCCCGTTTCTCATTGATGTGAAATATGATTACAGACTGACAGCAGCAACACAAAATAATCAGTTGCAACTCAATTAGTACGACAGGTACACCTACCATTTGAATACTCTCTGTGTCTCGCTCACTTTACGGCTCTCACACAGATCTGAAGTAATCACACACCCACTCATGCATACATCCATAGTGCACAGTCATTATTTTGCCCCGTGCATGGATTTCCACAGCTAATCTTTTGATCTGAGTCCTTGATTTTTGGGAAGCTGCTGTATTCTCTGCAGCTTCGATGCCTCAGGCTGCATTTGAGTTCTATTATTTATGCCTGAGTATGTCAGAGCCCAGAAAGAATGAGAAGACAGGAGAAAACAATTTTCATCTCTTTTTGATGCACCTCCTCATAAAACAGAAGATCTGGTGTGCTAAGTGTCAGTAAGCGTTTCACTTGGTCTGTTACAGTAAGAATAATTGTTTTGGGAGTATAATCTATCTATGATTGTCCAATGTTTGAACAACACTTTGGCTGTAATGACACAGTACTTTGATTTGGAATCAAGTTTTAGTCTTAATGTTTTTTGTTAAGCTTTGGCACGGTTGATATGTAGTGAAGTAGTGCACCCTGAGTATACCCTGGTATTTTCAGCCTGATGATAGCTTAGAGTTTGCCAATCACAGGCAAAGTGGGGCAGGTCTATCCCTGTTGAAGAAACCTGCAGCCTGTCTGCCCCATTTATTTTCTTTACATAATAACATAACAGGGGTACACTTTTATTATAAGTCTGGTTAATGTACTGCACATTTTCTTTTATTTATGATATCATTTAAGATGTTTACAACCAATTTGTGTCTCCTTATAGAAACATGCACCAATATTGTTCTGGCTTAGGCAAGCACACACATAACCCCTTTTCTATTAATTTCTTTCATTCACTTAAAGGCAGCAAATTTGATAGATGACAAACTGTTGTTATTTATATTGTTTAAGTATGGATAAGTTCTAAGCAACATTTACAAGTCTATAGCCCATTGGGCATCATGATTAACACTATCTGTAGTATGATGTCTACTGAGAGAAAAACCCACAAACATCATACCCTTCAGTGGGATTTTGCTTCATACTGTATAGATTGATTCACATCATTGATGTGAATTCTTAACTTTAGTAAAATAACTAGTAAAGCAATGTAAACACACTGCATTGGAAATATTACCAGGGTCATGACATGTAAGCATTAACATGATCAAAAATGTACCGAAAATGATACCAGTGTAAGCATTCCATGCAGAGAGATGTCTGCTGTCATGTTAATTGTATAACATATCATCATATGTACTTGTGCAGTAATGCAAAATTATGATCCCTTTTAATGTCACATGAAATTATGACAAAACATAATAATTTCAGAATTTCTTGTGCTGTTATCTTATTTTGTGAATTAACTGGCAATTAAAGCTGTCAGATAAATGTGGTGATCTAAAACAAAAACTATGAGACAAACAAAAGAGTTAAAGTGGAAGTATCCTGAGTTCAAGAGCAAGACTTGAATAAGTATTTTAACACTCAACTGTCATAAACAAATACAGACCACATGACAGACTACTGTCATGATTTACTTGTCTATTTTGAAGGAGCTTACAACTGGCGGTTTACCAAATCATCATAAAAAAAAAATTATAAAGTGGATGAAACAATCAGGTGGGATCTGTAAAGAGTAAAGAGATTGACCCTCCCAGCACCTCTAAATCTTGTTAAATTAATACATACTGTTGTTTATTCTGACAAACAGCCAACACTTCAAAACAGCATTTCATTTCACGGTGCATTATATGACATTATGTGTGTTTAACTCAGCTGCAGATGTTCAAACCCAAGAAACAGCCTAGACAGATTTTTAAACCCATTTGTTGTTCTGTTTTCACACCTTGGGCTTTGGAGTTAAAAACCTCTCTGCCAGAAAATGAATGTGCATATTTCTTAATGTTTGCTTTAAGAAACAACAACAAGAGTATAGATATTGTCTAACTTAAAGATGCTGATGAAGCAAATACTTGCCACTTGGTGTGCTCTCCGTGTGATTGTGTGAGGGTCATTTCTTTGTACCAGGTCCTCCCAACAGTGTCACAGCACCCGCATGGAGCTCTTGTCCCAGCTTTATAGCCAAATTCTGAACCCTAGACTGGTCTTACTGTTTCCTCGCTTGTATCTAAAAATACTGAAACGTACTTCAACTTAAGTTAAAGATTGAGTTCTCCTAAATAACAACAAAATTTAGGGAAAAGTGTATTTTTGGTTCCAGAAATGGACGATCATAAATGCATGCTGCAATCCAGATGCATCCAGACATAATTGCTCTCCAGAGTCTGCAGGTGTAATGACTTGGGTTTAGAGAATAAACAAGTCCTGTGGTGTGCTGACAAAGACAAATGACATACTCCTTCCCCTACCCTTTACCCTCATGTTTTTGCTTGTGTTCTCAGCTGGGCCTACAGCAGAGAGGTTAGACTTTTTCATGCTCAAGTTTAAGATTTCAGCACCAAGCTTGTGTTAGAGAAAAGGCAAGGGGACAATATGGAGAAAAGGGATGCTCTAATTTCTTAATTGGTCACTTGTGGTCTGCTCTTTGTGGATATACCCTTAGAACAGCTCTATAATGGGCTCTTTCTCACACAGGTGCTCTCCTGGCCCAGCTCCAGCACAGATGAAAGAACTTCATCATTGTCCTCCAATAGTCCTCCAATAGTAAATTGCCTTTTATCTTATTAAACTTTAAATTAGGTAATGTTTTGCCTCAATGTTTTGCCATTATTTTCTTCAATGAAAAATTATACAGTGCTTTTACATCAAAGACCCCAAATTTTGCACATTTTCATTTACAGTATGACACAATTATCAAGCTTTTAAACAAAACAAACACGGAGAGAAAATTAATATATTAAAATAATATATAATAATATAGATGATATGTAATCATCTTGTATATGTTTTAGCATTTTTGTTTCACTGCCGTTGGAAAGATGTCCTAATAATGAATCATAATGTGCCAAGAAGCATAAGGAAAAGACAATGTAGTTCAAGATTAAAACAGATAGAAATTAATTCCATAGGTGTTTCCTAAAAGGTGCTACTTAGGAAGCAGACAGAGATGCTGTCCTTGAGATGAACATTAAATTATTCACTCTAGTAGCTACCAGAAACTTCATTAGAATCACATCAACACACAGGCCAGAACATAGCTGAGCTTATAACAAATAAAGATTTGTATGTATTGCTAATCCTGACTAGTCTAAAGGGTGACATATGACCCCCTCCAGACAGAATAAACAGGGTTTGTTTTCTTACAACACAATTCTAATAACACAATAAATTAATTTTGCTCCACAAGGGGTAATGATCTTAAATTACCCATCCAACAAATCGGTTTGTTTGTGTGTCATGAATATTAACATGTTGCATGGCAGTGAGGAGTACATTGTTCCCTTAATTGCACCTATGTTTCTCTCAGTTGTGTCTTTTCCTTGCATATTAGTGCTTCCCACAAAATATATGAGGAAAAGGAAAGAGGAAACCAGAAAATACATTAGAGGAATAAGGTGTCTGTTGCAGTCTGGTTTATTCTTTATTGACTTTTCTTTTTTCTTTTATTTCAATGCATTTCTGACTTGGTTACGTGCTCCTTTAACTTGTTAAAAAGCAATAATCCAGAGTTGTTTTCTTGTCATAGCATTATATTATAATTTGCTTGAATTTAGGCACACAGTGACACTGGGGGAAATAGACAACATCTTCAGTTATGAAGACAGGTCAACACACCTGTCTTATGGCTTATCCATAGTACGTATTGGGAAAACTGGGATTTAAATGGGTCCACCATAAAAAAAGCATCACATCAGTGATACTTAGAGAAGTGGTGCAGCACCTTTAAAGCATCAATCCACTTTTTACACTGAAACCTCTGTAAAGCTTAGTTATAAAAGGACAAACTCAGGCAGAAAGTAGTTGTGGGTGGATCTTATCCCTGACTAGACAATGTGTCTTTAACGAGGTCTGAAACATATTCAGGGATTTTAATGGGCAGATTATCCAGGTCTCAACAATCACCCATGGGCACAGCAGTGTATAATGTCAGAGCCAAGTGCAGGAAAAATAAAACTGATGCATGGTGCATTAAATCTGAACAATGACCTCATATCAAAAGATAAAGTACATTGATAAATTAAGGGAAATTGGAAGTCAGATATGACAGCCTAATTAATTTGGGGTGATCCGTCTTACAAACTTTAAAACAGACTTTTTTCTGTGACCTGACAAGTCATTTACAGCTGAAAAATATACGCAGTAGACGCATCATATTTTATGGGGACCTCTTGCTACAACCAGTCATTTGATTTATTGTTTTTTTTTAACCCTGATGTAGAAACTATCCTATTACTGAAATTTGCACCAGTGGAAAGCTTATCTATAATCTTGAATGAAAAATAGTTTATGTGCTTAGATTTCAAACTGAGTGAAATTGCTAGAAATAAGTTAACCTCAAGTTTTTCAGATTATGCCTGAGTTACTAACCAGTAACAAGGGCATTAATGTACCTTAGTTAAGTCTTACATCGTAAAAGGCAAGAATAATATAAAGACAATGAGTGTGTTTTGTCTTTTTATGCGCCTGTATACTGTAGCCCAGAGGCCGATTGAACCCTGTCCATAGCTCACGCTCTTTTAATTTTCTGTATTACTTCCTAAGGTACAGCAGGATGTCAGATAATGTGAGAATGAAGATATAGATAAAGTGTCGTAGAAAGCTGTCTGTTGATTATTTCCCTGCTATTAACTGCTGAGTTGGACACTTACAAGCTTGGAAGGAATAACACTGGAAATGTTTTTTAGTTTCTTGCTTCTTTTGTTTCAACTGAGTCGTGGCTGCTATTTAGCTGTTTCTAAGTTTTTATTATTTTTTCTTTGTTGCTTTTGTTTTCACTGTCTTTTCAAGGTATTCTTAAATGGGGTTTTTGTTCAGTCAGAACATGCTTGGAGCACTTCAGTAAACAAAGTCTTGACGAAGTGAACCAGCTGTCCTCAACCTCATTGCTTTGGACTTAACTGGTTCCTTTGGGGCTTTCCTAACTGGTGACTCTGTTATCATTCCTTTCCAAAAATGAACAGGGCTCTCAACTCTGTGAGACTTGAGCTGACACAACAGATAGGCATTACACATCACACAGAGTTTCATAGAACCGGTCGGGGAGAAAATGATATATTCATTAATTTACTTTCTGACACTACAATTATTGGAACTGCATGCCCTGAAACTCACATGGTTAACTTATCAGAGCTGGTCTTACTCTCAGCTGAAGTCAAAACCAATCATATCTACATTATATTTGAAAGACTTTTAAAGACCACATAATTCTTCAAATCAGTTAGAAAGATATTTGTGCCATTAACAGAACTACAGACAACCAGCAGCAGGGCTCATATTCTGCTGTACAAAGCTAAATGTATTTATTTTTGTGTCTGTTGATATTGCCTTTAACAATCCGACCTAACACAATGTTTTAAGTTGTTTAAATTAACTGCTAATTTGTGTTTGGAAAGCTTCCTGTTGAAACCTGCTGTGCAGGAAGTTTTAGTTGAAGAGATTTCAGTGCCAGCAGCTTTCAGTGCAGTTGCCTGGTAACCATTTATAGTTTCAGACCAGAGCTGCAAGCTCAAAAATATAAACCCACTCTTTATAGATTACTAAACTGGGAGTTTCTTTCTGCCAAACTGGCACACAAATCTTGCTGTAGATGTGGAATATTTTATACACTTGCTTCTGTAGAGCTTTTATAGATATAACCCCGAGTCCAAAACAGCTGTTACGCTGTGTAAAATGTAAATAAAAATCAAATGCAATGATTTGCAAAATTTAAAAACGGATGTGTTATTATTCACATTGTAGGGGCATTATGAGGGCCAAAATTAAATAGCTTAAAAGCCAGAAGGATCATGCAAACCAAAATCCTAGGAGAGCACAATTAGAGCTGTAGGGAAGAGGTTATATTTTTCCTTTTTATGGTATAACCTCTTAATATTTTCAATAACTATGTGGTTCTAACAGTGTTACTACTTCGCTTCAAAAATATCTTCTTGTTAACAGAAAATTAACCAGTCTTTAGAACCATGGACCTCCTTCATGAACCGATAACGCTAGGGACATAAAAAAATGTTATAGTTCCACTTTCAAATGTGAGTCAACAAATCAATGGGTGGTAAAGCAATGACTACAGCCATCTGTATTATATAGTCTATGGCTTTAACAACAGGTAAATAAGTCAAAGGTACACGTTCAAGCTCCAACTACACAAAAAAACAAACACACAACTAAAAAAAGCAGGATTATATTGCACAAGATCACCAATAAATAAAATGGAGATGTAACTGTAATAAGTGAGTAATCCGCCACAATGTTGACAGGGTGTGTTGCTTATGATATGTCTTTTAACATACAAAAACACCACGTTTACATGATAGAACAGGTTTAAAACTTAAGCTTAATTTTGTGTCCACTTATCTTACACACATTATAAGATTCTGAGAGGAGGCTAAGGCAGACGACTTCAGAAACAAGAGATACACTAGTAACACCCTCGCATTTCAATGTGTGTATGAGTGACAGATTATTTCTTCTCACCTCTGTCAGCATGTCATAAATTCACAAGTAAACCCCACCATATATGATGACAGCATGATCCTTTTTCAACCACTACACCCTAAGGCAGCTTTTCAGTCTAATTTATGTGCTGCCTGAGGGGAATCTATGCATACAGCGACTCTGCTTTTAGAGGCTGTCTCCCTTGTGTACTTGGCAGTAATCTTATTACCATAGCAACACAATCTCCAACAAAACTAGAGTGGTGCTTTGAAAGAACAAGCAGTCTGTTGAACCAATCCTTTCAGTCATTTTCAAAGAATGGCTGCTCAGTTACAAAAGACATTCTTTATTCTTTAGTAATGCACGTAGACAAAGGACATCATCATATGTATGATGTGTCAGAATACTGTGCACATAGTCAAGCATAGCAAAAATTACAACAATTCACAAAAAGTGCTTCTAATGCTCACTGGAAAATACATACACACACACACACATATGTGGATATCTAAACATATATACATATGTATTCCCATTTTCTCACGATTAAGAAGTCCTTCTTGGTTATTTTCCTTTCATACTAGCACAGTGCTCCAGTGGTCAGGGGTGTGGCTGACAGCATGAAGGAGTTTGTTTTAATATGTCCATTTGGAAAGTTCTCAAGGGAAATATCGTGGATTTTGCTGCAGATGTTTCACTGTGTTTGCATGCTTGGAATTGGGGTTTGGCTCTTTGATCTAAGCAAAACCGTCCCGCAGAGGTTTGCAGCATGGGTAAGTCAAAGCTCTGCTGCTCAAAGAGCAAATCAGAAACTGTTTCCTTCTCTGGATTTTCCCAGGTTTCCCTGCAGAGTTTACCTTCTGTGATCAGAGATGTGGGAATACCACGGCTCATCGCCTTGATCTGTCTCAGCCTTGGCAGAACCTGTGACCATTTGGCATCTCCAGTGGAAACACTCAGTCTGTGCCAACAGTGACAGACCACCAACGTTTGTTCACTTCCTCCTACAGAGTTCATTTTTATAATTACTCTGCTCTGTCATCAGTCTGTCATGTGTGTGTTGTTGTCGCTACATACAGGGTTTTCTTTTGAATTTTATGGTTAAACAATAAAGACGTTTGCTACATAATAGATGCCAAGCCTCCCTTATCTCTGGGGCTAATGATGACTGTGGGCATCACCTTAGAATTGGTGTAGTTTATTTAAGGTTTTTAAATTAAATATCAGACAGATAAACACTCAATATTAATGTAGTAGTAGTCCGTATACAGTAATGCGGACCTATAAGAAAAAAATTGTGCATTTAAGTTTTACATATTGTGTGTGATTACTCAGAAAATCTCCACTGAGATTTTCAGTTTCTCTCCAGGATGATATCTAGTGATACAAAGATTTTACATTGCTCAGATGTACGTCCCACAATGTTACAAATGTCACATAACACCAACATGTTCAGTTGCCACAAGATGAATGTGTTAAATGGCCTTGAATGACTGAAAACTAACACTTTTCCTCACAAAAGATAAATCATGGCCCAACAATCTAATTTAAGGAGCATCTAAGAACTTTGAGAACTTTGTGTCACATTTTCTCCTTCTGAAACTTAAGTGAAGTCCTATCAAAGAAGTCAGTGTAGCTTATCCTTACTTTCTGTTTGTTTAATGATTTCCTTATAGTAGGTTTCCACATTTGACATTTAAAACCAAGAGTTATAAGAGTTATAACCACAAGTCTTGCTTTGTCGTGGAGTCCCCTCATCCTTTTCTGTGGCATGATTCAGTGAACAATCATGGTGACATGATTAAAAACCAGTGATAATTAATAAATACCTTCTATACAAACATTGTTCAGTAAACAGCCTTAATACTGTAAAATTCTTTGATTGCAGTTGTTTTGTACCATCTGAGACTTCATCAGCCTTTATCTTTACAAACGTGATGACCTCTGCAGTTAACTTTAGTTTAGTGTCTGATAGTTTCATAATTAATGCTTTTTACCAATACTGGATAAGATGCTCCTACGTTATAAATCTTTGATATGTTGCTCATCTCTCTCTCCACAGGCCTCTGCTGATGAGGGAGCTCTCCTTTCTCTCAATTTCAGCTTTGCTTAATTAACACATTTTACAACATTAAAATACCCATCTTATCCTCCATGCAAACCCATCACTGAGCTCACTGAAATTTACATGCCATGCTTTATGATCACTGGTTTTGATCAAATTTCCATGAAGTTTGTCATATGAATCACATGGTTATATTGATGAGCAGTTGTGTGTCACTAGCATCTGCCATGACCTAAAAGCCAGATGGTAACATTAATTATCAGACCCAGTACTGACAGTGTGATTTTTCTTTAATCTGCTCTACTGCTGCGCAGCATCACCTATTTTACGCATAAAACAGGATCTGAATGACCTTATCCTGAAGTTATTTCCTCATTAAATTCAGACTCCTACCACAGATGTAGTAAGTTCTAAATGAGGTAGCTGAGCTCAGATGTTCTTAAAGGAAAACTCCCATTACTTTTGCCACAGTTATATTAAGTACATCTATTACTAGGGATCATGGGTATACTGAAACCTCATGCATCATGAATGGTTGTAAAGACCCCAAACACATCTGGAGGTGAAGCTTTATCAGTTAGTTGATATATAAATGACTGTTTTGTGGGTAGAATAATTGCAAAGTGCCTTATTCACTACCAAAGTTGAAAGCCGAATCAGGACCTCACAAGCTACTCAACACTATAGACTATGCTTGGTTGAGCTAAACTCAGCATGAGCCAAGCACTGAGGAGCCAATAAAAACAGCCTCATTTAAGCTGCAGTTTCTTGGCACACAGAGCTTTCAGATGAAAACTGTCTCTATGCCCTGTCAACTTCATGTGCTGCTGTGCAAGTAAAGCGTGCAATTTAGATAAAAAAGAAAGTAACTCAAAGTATAGTGAAGTCACTACTTGTTCTTTGAAGAGTTTGTATAAATCCCGGGCCAAAACATTGCTTAAAGTTGCACTTGAGAGTCTGACATGTTTTTGGTTTTTGGCTTCACCTACAGTTGTGGAATCTAACATCCATCCATTTTCTATACCCGCTTAATCCAGCTTGAGGTTGTGGGGGGCTGGAGCATATCTCAGCTACCATTGGATGAGAGGCAGGGTACACCCTGGACAGGTCGCCAGTCCATCACAGGGCCACACAGAGACAAACGAGATAAGCAACCACCTAAACCCATACTCACTGCTAGGGTCAAGTAAAAGTCACCAATTACCCTGACAAATAGGTTTTTGGATGATGGGAGGAAGCTGGAATACCCAGAGAGAACCCATGCATACACAGGGAGAACATGCAAACTCCACAGAGAAAGCCCCAAGTTGGGATTCGAACCAGAAACCCTCTTGCTGTGAAGCAAAGGTGCTGGATGAAATATCACTTTTGTAAAAACAGATCTACGTCTCTGCACATGCATGTCATACACGTGAAATTGTTGAATTGCTGTATATGCCGGCAAAGACAACACAAGAAGCCACCAAAAATATCAAGTAACAAGGTGGGGATATATTACAGCATCATCCAAGAGGAAGAATGCATATTTTTATACACTGTGATATTGGTGATGAACAAACACACTCACAAGAAGACCCACCGATTTTTTTTAACAATTGTTTAAAAAATATTAAATGTATTAATTTTAAATGTATTTCAATATTAAATGTATTTCATATTCTTTGAAATACAGTTTTTCTTTTCTAACTGACATTCCTAAGGTAAGTTAAAACAAGATACGATAAACCTTTATAAGTCCCACAGTGGACAATTTACATTGTTACAGCAGCAAAATACAGTACAGCAAGCAAATAGGAATCAAAAGAGAAAGCTATGAGAGCACTATGATATACGCAAGGGATATTAACAATAGAAAATACTATATAAGTATTTTTTAAGCATCGCAGCAGACAAATTTGGCATATGAGCAATTTTAATACATGTGCAATGTAATTCGTATTTAATATACTAACATTTGAACAGAGAAAACCTTTGAAAAGGCTGCAAAGTCCCAAGGCTTGGAGTGAGATTGCAAAAATCCACATCAAATTCAAGTCACTGATGTTAGCCTACAAAGTGCTTAATGGAACGGCTCCCATCTACTTGAATGCTCTTGCAAAGGTTTATGTCACAACTTGGTCACTCTGGTAGTCAAAGGATTGTCGTCTAGCAGTGCCTACACCACGCTCAGGACAATCCAGACTCTATTCATGTGCCGTTCGACGATGGTGGAATGACCTAACAAATGCAACAAGAACTGTCTATCTTCAAGAAACTCTTGAAGGGCCACCTCTTCAGAGAGTATCTCCTATCCTCGCACTTACCCTGTACTTCCCTACCCCCTTCTACTGCACTTTCTCTTTCTGTACTTCCCTCTTTTCCTGCACTCTATCTCTACACTGTCACCTCTGACAGAGTCTGACTAGTGGTTTCCTTCCATGTAGCTTATTGTTAGCTTTGATGTTAGCTGTAATGTTATATCTTCATTTGTAAGTTGCTTTGGATAAAAGCATCTGCTTGTTAGTCCGAAACCATATCGTGGTGGCCTTTGAACAAATCAGTTGTGCACAACTATATGTGTTGTGCCAATTACTGGTGTTAATCTGCTGCTGTTAATTCGAACATGTCAAACAGAGGTGTCTCAGCACTTCAAGCTGACATTAGTTAGATCTGTGTTTTTGGTGATTCTGGGTTACCTGTACACACAGTCTATAGTGCCTCTGGCGCTACCTTCTTTGCCAGCTCAGAGACTTATCAGTGGCAGATTAACTTCAAATCCCCATGTTTCCTTTGAATTTTCAAAAGACACTGATGCAAAAAGAAGATGTATCAGACCTGGTTGTTGTTGGCTGTTGTTACATTGTGTGTTAGCAGTGACGATGGACAATAAAGCAAATGTCTGAGATATATAAAAACATAAGTCAAACATTTGTTTTGCATAAACAATGGCGTAGAGTTTGATTTTTTACAATGTTTTGTTCAGTTGATCTATTATAGGATCGTTCACTGCTTAAACCTCCCCTTATACACAGTCTACACAGACCGGTATCATGTTGATCCAGCAACAATTGAGGCAGGGGTGGGGGAGCAATGTGAAGATAACATCTGACAAAGTTTTGATCCATTGGTCAAAAACTGAAACCAGTGTGACAAGTTATCCCAGGTAGATATGCTGCAATTTAATTATATTAAAGTTACCAACAACACCAGTAGATTTCCCCTTGTCATGTTTCCTGGTTTAGTCTTTAGTTTTGCCATGTTTCTTCTGCACTGCATCAGCTTCACCCACATCACCTATGTTTTGTCTCAGCTGCACTCACTCACCCATCACCTCCCCTCAGTATTTAGTCTCCAGGTTTTTCCATGTTCCATGGCCAGATCCTCACTGTCATCCATGCCATGTCACGGCTACTCATGTCCGGTCAGGTTTGGGCCCCTGTCTTTTTGTTTAGTCATAGTCAGGTTTTTGTTTTGCCAAGTTTTTTCCCCATAGTTTAGATTTGTGTATTGCGGCTCCGCCGTGTTGTGAGGTTTTACTTTAGAAATAAATCAAGTGTTTCTGTTGGAAATATCTGCATCTGCATCCTTCACCACACACACCCACTCAACGTGACACCCCTCTTGTGCAGATTTTACATCCTGTCCAGCAGTTGGATGGCACGATCATGGTATGTATAAGAGCTATTTTGTTGGTTCAGAAGCTGGTAACATGAGGAGACATACCAGGGAGCCTTATGTTGCTGCTGGTTCTCTTCATAAATTTGGTGCATAACAGCCCTAATTCTACATGCACACTCACATTTATATAGCCCTTGTTTGTCTATACAGTTTTTCATAGCCTATGCAGTGCTTTTTCTTTATCATACAATGACACATGGCCTCATCAGAGGCAATGTGGGTTTCAGTGTCTTTTCCAAAGACACTTTGGTATGTGAACTGGGTAAGCCAGGGATTAAACCACTGGCAGACAGCCACTTAACCCCCTGAGCAACACGAGGTAGAGTGGAGAATTTTGATATGAATTAAAAACTCTTGCTTTAAAACTTTACATGTAAAAAACAAATGTCTTCAGTCAGACAGTGATGGTTAATTGCAGAAGCACAAGCCCTCATGTACTGCCCAGACTTATTTAAACCAGTACCTCAGGAAGGCAGAAGCCTTTGATGCCGTTTAAACTGAAGAGCTGGTGGATATTCTTTTTTTTTTTAAAAGAATACTTTCTGTATTTAATAATTCTGGAACAGCTTTACAGAGTGTTTGATCTTATCTGAGACAAACTTCAAAGACATTTTTTATTGGAAAACTTTGGTTCAGTTATAATGCAAAAAAACATGCAGAGTGCTGAGTGCCAGATAGTCTCAAGGGAAAAAGGAGCAACGCAACTTTTAGACTGAGGTGAGTGTTTTGTCATTCTTAGATCAAAGATTACTGTATTATGACATGTCTTGAAGTTCTAAATGCAAATGAGAACACAACAGGTGGAAACAAGCTTTGAAGGGACAGTGAGAAATTGACCTGCAACAAAAGATATAATCAATTTGCTAAAATTATCTTCTGTACTGAGTAACCGTCACAGCTGCAGCACATTACTGACAAAAACATAGTGCAATCATTATGAAAATTGTTAGATGAACTGTGGAAACAATTTTCTGTTTCATCTACAGATTATTTCTGTATTTTAAAATGTGCTTTCGAGAAACATGCGGTGTATAGAAGTAGAAATAAAGTAGCATTTTCTGATTGCACAACTATGGTCTAGCATAAGGACCAGATCTTCCATAGTCATAATCATTTTCCTGTAAATTAATCTAAGGTCAAGGTTCCAAAATTCAAAATTGAACAATTTTGAAATAAACATGCAATTCATCCAGTGGGCTGCTGATGCTTTCTGTGACATGATGAGCTGTGTGGGTTGCTCTCAGCTCATCACTATGCAGGATATAAATGTCAAGAATATAGGGGCTCCAGTTCCATCATAAGTTCCATAAACCTCTCTCCTGAAACAACACTGATGAGCCACGAATCTTTGCATATCAATCTTGCTATATTGTCCATGATGGCATTTTTACGAGCTGTGGCAAAGTATCTTCTGTGACCTTAACACACTAGTATGAAGTGTCTTCATTGTCTCACTTTGGTGGATGGCAGGTGAGTTTGTATATTTGTTGATGATGATCAAGACATCTGCTTTGAACAAAGTCAACAAACTGCCTTCATTCATTACTATACCACTTATGGTGTAACATCCAAAATACTTCCAAAGACCACTTCTCAGATTAAATATGAGCATTACTTGTTTTACATGTGGTGTGGATGAACAAAATGACATACCTTTCAGAAAAAGTTGTCAACCGTATATTTTTAAAGATCTTTTTACATGAGTATTATAACAATAAATTAACATAAAGGAACAGTGAGGCAAGTGAGCTTCTGTCCCAGTTCTTAGGTGTGTACCAACATATGCAATTTCTGTAAACCATTTCCCACCAACAACTGTAGAAAGGTACACAGCTGGTGATTAAAGTCACTAATTTTCCTGAGGAACAGTCTGGGCATTGGTGGAGAAAAGTAGTGCCGCAGAACATAAATTGAGTATGAAAAATATGAGCATGTATATATAAAAATGTAGTGTAAAACACAAACTGTAAAAACTAGAAATAGATTGAGTTAGTTTAAGGGATTGGCAGCACAGACAGACAGTTGGCATCTGTTGTTGCCCAACATTTTGTTTCAGAAATGGTGGTATATTCAAACAATGTACTTCCTTCCTTAAAAGGAGACCGGCTGGTCTGTGTTTATCAGGTTATGTGATGGGAAAGTTTACTCTAGCTTCACTCAGGGCTTATTTGAAATATGTGTTCATATTGTTTAGAAGAAAGAAGCTGAGAAAAGCTGCTGTAGTATAAAACTCTGCCGTAGTATATGTCTTATTAAATGAAACAGAGTGTTTAAGGGCTGCTTATAATAGTTTGTGTAGTGTGTCTGTCTGATTTCAAGTAAAGCTTCACTTGATGTACTGAGGTTGGGTGTTCTCCTGTGCCTTGTATAATTATGAGTGATGTTCTGTTGAGGTTTTCCAGAAGCTCAATGACTGAAAGTTTGCTGGAAAGAAGACGCCCCATGCCATCAGCCAAGGCTGGTTTCCTAAATTTGTGCACCTTCGTTACCAGTGCATGAACTGATCCCAGTGGTTGTATTTTTTTGCCAGTGACCACATCAGTCGAGTAGATTTTTAAGAACTGGCTCAGCAGGGCCTCAACATGAATGGGACATTTAGTGGACTGCTGACTGAGACCTGTGTTTTGCCTCACATGTGGTTTGTGACCCTCATTTCAAACAGTGTCAAGAAAGAAAACAGGATATGTAAACTGTTCGACTCAGCCCATTTGTGCATGTGACTCAAAGCGAGGCGATGGGGCAAGTCCAGGCTTGCAGAAAAGAAAATAATACATTGATAATCAAAGTCTCCCGTGCCTGCTAAGTTCAGTCTTTTAACTCTTTAAAGTTGCAAAGAAACGTAACCCTGGACTTTCACACAAGCTTTTATTTGTTTTGAATCTCTTCTCTGAAACAAACTTTCTTACAGAGAAGGATTCTGAAGAACTGAATATCTTTGTGGATCTCTTCTGTTTGTTTCAATGCCACGATTTAATAAGGATATGCACAATTAGAAACAGTTCCCCTTAATGTTACATGTCAAAACCTTTTCTTGTGCTTTGTCATTCCAAACAAATTGGGTTAGGGCATTTTTCATGCTGAGAACCTTTCTAAAAGTTTTACGAATCTCTTTTCGGCTGGGTAATTAAAGATTTTCTTCCTGATATCGGTCTTTTCCTTTCCCCTCCTATGTGTTTATCTGATAAGAATCTGTGTTTGCATTGATGTTAGAAGTGGTCTGCAGTACTTACAATTTTTAAAGCAGTTTCCTTTTAATGAAGGAACAAAACACCTTCAGAAATTATAGTGGTGCTTGAAAGTTTTATAACTCTTCAGAACTTTATATATCTTTATATTAACAAAACCTAAAACTGATTTTTACACCATCCTGAGAGAAGATCTCAGATAGTTAAAATCTATTCATTTTATACCTTGTCATCTGTTCACTGAAAAAACGCAATTCCAAAACATTAAATTCATTCTTCTTTTACTCTTCCATCATATAATCACTTGTGTATTTGGAGCTGTCACTGTACTGCATAATACCTTTTTTTTAGATTCACTTCAGATACAGATATCCTCACTTTATAGTTTGTTGGTACAATTTATAGCCTATTGTACCATCAATGATGGTACGCTGTGGTGGCTCAGACGCAGTAAAACAAGCATATACCATGATTTTATCACCGCTGTTTCACAAATTAAATAAGCAAAACAGTGAAATGCTGAGTTTCCAAACAAAACATTTCTCATTCAAACCAAAATGTCATCCATCCATTAAACAATTCCCCATTAGCCAACTAGACTGTCAGTGTGATCGTAAGTAAACAGACATCAGTGTTCTTTTGAAGAGCAGAGGCAACCCAGTCATGTGAACACATTCTCATTCACCAGGTGTTTAATAGTGCTGTTTTTTCCAAAGGCAATATAATCTCAGAGAGATGCACAGGGTGTCCTTCGGGAGTGGTACCGTCACGCATCACTTGCAACATTATCTGTTGCTGATGCAAACACCCCCATATGAATTAGTGACAAATTAGGAGGCCAAAAGATTGGCAGCAGAATTAGTTGCAGGATTTGAATCTTGGAAACAGTGGATTGACTCCCTTGTGAAATCCTTATTTTTTCACGCTCTCCCTCTGATTAGCTTCTATCTCTCTCATTAGCTTTCTAATTCTGTCACAATGTCAACTTTTATGGTGGAAATAAACACCAATGGGTACCCACTCCTACTCTGAAACTACACTGCTCATAAGCTTGGATAATTTTACAGTGTTTACCATCTTTTAAGACTTGAATGTTTTGGGTCATATTTATGCAGAGATATAAACAAATCTGAAGGATTGCAAAGCACTGGTAATCAAAAACCTGACATGGAGCAGGAGTGAGGTCCATTTCCCTCCCTATAGATCATAACAGGCAGTTACACTCTATTAGTGAAGTTCATCAATACCTTCAATATTCAAATGAGAAGAAGCATACTACAGTGGAATAGTGGAATCACCTTAAAATGTGTAATTCAAACTATACCCATGTCCACCAATCCAGTATTTAGAAGTATCAGTCAATCCACGATTGAAAACTGTGAGATGGAAAGATAACTCTATGCTGCAGTTTTCTGTAAGGCAGCTTTCATGTGACATGTTGTTAAATCAAAACATAATCTGTGTACTGTGTAAGGGACACAGTAAGGTACTAATGTAGTGATTATACAATCTTTTACCTTGACTGTGAAACTGGGACATTCTGTGCTATATATAGTGTATGCAACCTATTTGACCAACTGCCAAGAAATTGATTTGAATCAATCACAATAATAGTAATTTAACTGATGCTGACTGTATGTATTAATTCTGTCTGAAAACAGAGGAAACATTTGATATTTGATGAGTTATTTAAAAGCCAAAAGTGTGCTGTTTAATGATGAATCTGGTATTCAACTTATGATAATTATCAACTCTCATTGCCAATAGCTAAAAAGAAAAAGAAAAGAAAACGGTGAAAGAGTGTCAGCGACATTATTTATCATATTCATATGTCAAATATTACGTTATAGTAGAATATTCAACCCTTTTAGCCACATCTGTATAAATAGATGACAAAGTGCATAGATAAAAACAATTCACACCCGTTTTAATAATTTTTAGGTTTACAAACAAACGAGAAGGACTTTCCGGCACATTAACAGAGTAAATGTGTAAACGACGGTCTTGATGGATATCTGTCTGCATCATTGCAGTGAGGATCCAAATCCCCCGGCAGCCCGGTGATGCTCCCTGTAAATGATTACCTACAGATGTCTGGGAGATTGTGACCTTTACCTCATTTTGGAAAATGAAGCACACATCTGTCACCTATGTGGCTAGAACATATCATTCACCTGCCATGATATCTCAAGCTTAAAATGCATGTTTTTCAAGGATTTATACACTCACATCTAGAGAGGATAGACCTTTTCCAAAGACAAACAGTAACAGCTAATTATAAAAGCTCTATTTCATAGGTGTCACAGTAAGACATGCAGCTGAGAAGGCATTTATAATATAACTAAGACATTTGAAATGGCACATTTGTTTAAAATTGTCAGCTGTCAAAAAACCTTTCAATTTATTGGTGATTTATACTTATCTCACAACCACTTGTGGATTGTCTAACACAGATTGTTTCTATTAGCTATAAGTCATGTGATGAACAAGTGCAATGAAACTTGTTACAGGCTTAGCCTTTACTCATTTTCAGTTATGATGAAGGAACATAATCCTTTTATTCATGGTTTCCCAAGAGTGTGACCTGCATTGGTAAATTTGTGTTCATCTTAACAAATCCTATGCAAACTGGCTCGGAGCCCAAACATCTTTTGTATTACTCAGAGAGAAAAAAATGGAAAAATGCAAATCTGCCAATATCTGAAAATGCATCTCATACTTTTTTTGCCCTTCAGAATATCAACAAGCTCAACAGAGATTAACAAAGTGTACCTTCAGGGTTAGAAATAAAACACACTGGAATCAGTGATGTAGTCCCCCAGTGACTGTCAGCAATGTTGGATGTTTGTAAAAACATTAGCTTTGGAACCCTTGTCGGGTCTCATCACCCTTGACCATGACTGCAGCTAAACACTGTCACCATGTCTTGTGTGTTTGTGACATGAACAGACTGGCTAAGAGTTGCTTGGACGTAAGTTAGGGATCTCTGTCAGCAGCCAGATACTGTTTCAAAGGGAGATGAAACCTGAGGAAGAGGAAGTGGCATCTTGGTTCATCATACAATGGTCATACCATGTACATTTCGTGGTTTAGGATTTATAAATGAGACAGTCTGATTGTATATTCATATATTGCACGTTTGTGGTTTTTGGTGGAACTGTTATAAACTGTATGCTAATATAATTTATTTATGTTTTACACATAATGTGTTTAAAGGATCAGGGTAAATGTCTAAACCTTTCATCTTGGTGTGGTAAGGAGGAGTGGTAAAACACTGGACATAATGAGGAAATGAAAGCTGAAATTGGAGACATCTGTCAACTGACTCAAACTAACATATATATTAAATACAGCTCACCGCTTCTGAGCTACTTTGTATATGATTTCCTGATCCATGATTAGTACTACACTAAAGTGAGCCCCTTACCAACAGCCAGCTTTCTGAAAACCGCCACCTTAAAAGCCTGTAATTATCAAAACATAACATGCACCCGTCAATTTGGCCTTTCCATTACAACCAATTTGGGATGCTGGAGATGTCATCTGGATGGGGCTGCCATATTTTCCTCATCAGTCGCTGCTCAAAGATCCAGCACAGTTATAAATCACCTCAGGATGAGATTGATTCCCAGGCTGCATGCTGAAAGTCATAGTCATCTGCCAGCTCAAAGGCTGCAGACAGTTCTTTTGTGAATGAAACGATATGACCAGAAGGAAAATATTACAGGATTAAAACATTTACTTATCAAATCTTAGAAAGTCTCCGTTGGATTGTGGTAATATTCTGAAATCAAATATTTTGCAACAAATAGGCTGGTAGTAATACTGTAGTTTTGAATTATTTTATTTCAGTAATTATTTAAATAAAATATTCAGTAATTATTATTTCAGGTATTATATCCACAATACCTGATTGTTGTGACAGATGTAAATGTAAAGTAATAGGCACATGGATACTGTACTTATGGATATAGACAGCAGTAGCTAGGCTATTTCTTCTTTCTTCCTCGCATGAATGAAACTACCGCTATATGTCAACAATATCAGTGAATTGATTCATGTCAATTGAGTTGATTAATTGATATTGATTCATTGATATTGTTAAGCTGAAAAATATACACAAACCAAACTAACTTAAACTAAACAGAAACAAACACATACTTATAGATAAATAAAATAAATTTGACTCTTGTTTGAAACAGCTACGCTTGTATTTTTACAATGAAAGTTTTTACATTTTGCTGTTGTAACCATTATTACCAATTCATGGCTGTAATTTCACAATCCTCACTTTTTCTTAAATAGACTGGTATCAGTCTTTTCATGTTACTATCTGCCATAAAGTGAAGAACTGTACATCTCAAACTTCTCCTTTACACTTCCAAAATAAATGATTAAATAAAAATGCTTAACTATTGATTATTGATTCTGAAATGTCCCTTTCATCATGAGAATGACCCGTCCTAAGAGATGACAGCATGATTCATTTGTGTAATTTCTATCTTAAATCCTCACGGAAAACCTCATGGTTGTCGCTGTGGACTCAACACATTGTATTCTTAAGAATGTATTTTTCCCACATGTGGTTGTGTAAAGCTGGATTTTAACCATAAGCTTTACTTAAGCCCAACTAAATAGTTGTGGTGCATCATCCTGGCCAAGAAGCAAAATAACATCTCAGGGGTTGACTATTATCTATACAACTCTTCCTAAATCATCAATGGACTTTTTTAAACTGGATGTGTTCATATGGGTAATGAGAATCAGGGTAGCTTAAAAGTAAGAGGACTAATAATCATGACAGGGATATGGTTACTTAACTAGGTTACTAAATAAACAATATATATGCAACTGTACAAAATAAGATGACATTTCTGTGCATCTAATTTTACTTCCAATTTTAGCTCATCTAACTCACAAATACTTCGCTGGTTCACCCGTTTTACTAGAGCTGCAAACTTTTGCTCTACTTTACTAAAAATGCTACTTAACATTGTCTTAGGGCCCAAACCCACATTAGTCATTTTTTTAAAACTACCTTTACAGTATTAAATACACACAACATATCTGAAAAACAGAGGGGAATACTCAATAGAGTGTTAAGAGCATGTTTCTTGAGCAAGACAATTTACTTGATGAAGGAAAACACAGCGACCTCCTCAGAGGGAGTAGGCAAAACTAAAAGCAGCTGTTCTCAGGCTCATAGAGTAAAGCTACTTTGAACATTGCTGAAACACCACTATGTGTTTACTTTTATTAATCTGGAACAAATATGTATCAACATTCATGCTTAAATCAATCAAAAGAATGATGGCATTTAACCCCTTTAAATATAATTAGATTTGACTGTTTTTAGATTTGCTTTGTAACACAAATTGTTCAAAGCGACTGAATGATCTTTTTATATCACAAATCGTATTGTAAACCACCTGTTAACTGTATTTTTAGCTCTATATTTGGATTATCAGTGCACCTTTTCTTTAATTTGTCACAGTATCACCTGGTACTTGGGCATTTTGGTTGGTGCAACTGTTGTTCTCTGTATGTTGTGACAATCCCAGCTGATAGGAGGAACAGGTTCTTAGCGTTGTGTCTCTTTGAGTTGCATAACAAACCTATTATCCAGGGTCAGTAGATACAATATAGTACAGTGCAAAAATTCAACAGTAATTCTAAAACATTTTTCATATTTGTCCTCAAATCATGACTATCACACAATAGCCACACTCTCCAATGACAGACAAATGTCAGGGACAAACTTCCCCTCCATGAAACACTGCATTAGGGAATGAATTTATCATCCATCCACCTATTTCCACTAAATCCAATTTAGGGCCGCAGGGGGCTGGAGCCCATTCCAGCTGCCATTGGGCGAGAGGCAGGTACACTGTGGACAGTTGAATTTATCACTTCCTTACAATTATTTGTATGGAGGTGCTGCAGCTATTGATTGGGAAGGTCAGACTTTGGTTGGTTTCATTTGAAAAAAAGAGTAGTTTTGATCAGCAACGCAGGAGTTGAGTGTGTTGTGTTTTAAAGATGAGTCATTTGTGGAGGAGGCAAAAAGAATGTGCTTCAGCTTTTGGTCAGAACAAAATTAAAAGCTTTTACATCTATTCATCCAATTTTGTGTCATGTGTAGGGTACTCTGTGACTATATTTCTAAGCAAGTTAAAATGGTGCACTTTTAGAAACAATAGACACAAATGTCACCATAATTCCGCAGTATTGTCTGAGGCTTGTTTGGTTCCACAGAATAGCAGGCAGTGGGGGAGCATGAGAAAGACTGGAAGTGTCTGGAGCTCGATTACAGTGGTAAACATCCCCACACACACTCACACGTCCACAAACACATCAACAGCCAGACCAACTGCCCATGCTGTGTCAAATCTTGTGCCAGTGAAATGAGGTTTTGCCTGCAAAGCAACACTGTTCCGACCAAGAAAGGCAGCCTGTTTAATATTACAAAAACCCCACCGGGAGCCTGTGGACTTATGCAGTAGCATCTGGCATCACCACAGATGCTTGCCAGAGTGCACGTTAGATCTGAATAATTGGCCAGGACAGCAGTGTGAGATGGACAAATGCGAACCTCCTCCTGGGTGACCTTATGGCCAAAGGGTGTATGAACAACAGCTCGTTGTCTGATAAGGTGCTTGTGGAATAAATAACAATTGAGTCTCAAGAAAGAGGTGTTAAGTGCTGGGATGTCAGAAAATGCATATAAAGTAACACACCCATGCACAGTTCGAATGATAAAGAGACAAAAATGAAAACTGAGAAGAGATTCAATGCAATAGTTTACGAGCGCTATGCTAGAATATCCATTATCAAACTATGAAACAAATGCTGCAAAAGTTGGTTTGAGTCATGATTAATAAACTCAATGTTTTAATGCATTTGTCAATGAGAGGTAGTTTTATTAGGATAATGGTATTCTTTTTTCCCCTGAGGCCCAGAGTGTCATTTGGCAAAGATAGTGAATGATTACCACAGACTTGGAGAGTGTGTAAGTGTTAAACAGCTATATTAATGGATTATTATTCTACTCTATATATATATGATACTTTATTGTACATCACAATCAAGAATGTGAAGCTGACATAATGCTGTGTTGAATTTTGGCTGGGGGTTTATGTATGCACCCACACTTTGTATTGTAAATTTGTAAACTTATAAAATTGATTCTGTCTTATGAATCAAGGGAACCTGCATATAAACCTTCAAGATCATGTTTTTATGTACATACAGTGGGACTACCTTCCAAAGTTGTGTCACAATTCATTGCTACGTGATATAATAATGTTTTAAACATGTCTGTCTAAAAAATGTTTTACTTAAAGGTGCTACTGAATGAAATGGGCTAAAACAGGGTTGTATTTATCAGGAGATTATATTTCAGCACAACACTAATTGCTAATTAGTGTGTATAAAACCAAATATTCTGTTTTTGGCATCAGAAAAGGGTATGACCTTCTTTGAAAAAAGAACTAAATGACAAAGATGATAAAGGTATTATAATAAATGTAAAAATAATTTAGTCATGATTTAGCAATTCGAAGAAGAATGATGCCTGAGCTCTTGAGTCAAACCATTTCTGCAATATTTCTCATCATACTTGACTTTTTAATTAGCTGAATATGCTGGATATATATGCAACCTTGCAACCGTCATTAAAAGGTTATAATTCTACAAAGCTGGGACAGTGTGGGAAATGTGAATAAAAAACTAAATGCAATTATTTGCAAATCCAATAAAACATTTTTTAAGTCACAACTGAACATACAAAGTAAACAAAATGTGAAAAGTGAAAATCCGAAATTTTACTATTTTATGATAAGCAGTAGCAAGGCAGCAGCATGTCTCAAAAAGGTAGGGAAGTGGGCAATAAAAGGCTGGAAAGCTAAGTGTTACTAAAAAGTAACAGCTGGATAAGCATGTTGCAACTAATTTGGTTTATTGGCCACAGGTCAAAAACATTATTAAGTATAAAAAAGAGGCAGAGTGTCTCTGGTTGTATTGTGTGGATTAGTGCCAGTGGACTGGCAACTTACACGTCTGTAAAGACACCATCAATACTGAAAGGTATATACAAGTTTTAGAGCAATATATGCTCCCATCTAGACAGTTCTTCTTGGGGCAAGGTTAGGGTACATTCCTCTCTCAAAGGTCCAACACGGGATATCTGCAGTTCCCAGAAGTTTGCAGAATGTTCTTTACAGAGGAGGGGGTGCTACATAGTGGTAAATTTGGACCTTTCCTAACTTTTTTGAGACACATTGCTGCCATCAAATCCAAAATTAGCTAATATTCTTTGATGAAATAGTAAAATGTTTCTTTTTTAATATTTGATACGTATGTTTTTTCTTCTATTGTGGAAAAAACATTGGTTCAAAATGTTTGTAAATCATTCCATTATGTTTCTATCTACATTTTACAAAGAGTTCAAACTTTTTTGAAATTGGGGTCTTAGCAACTCAACATTTGCTTCTACTATTTTCTATAATTTTATGTGGGCAAAGAATTTGAATGTTAATTTTGCCAGTGGTTCCCAACCTGGGGTCCCTGCTCCACTGAGGAAGAAGCCACAGTTCAGAGGGGATATGGATTATGAACACTTTGTGTTATAATGAAGTGCATAAAACACTGTGCTAACAAATGTCGTCTCCCTTGTTTTTGTTTTGTGTTCACCTATCCCGAGTATTTCAGTTTGAAAATCAGTTAGAAATGGAAAAATTTATTTTTGATGTTCAGTACTACAAAATACACAAATAGCTGTTGCAAAAGTAGAGATAAATAAATTTGGTGTACAGAAAATTAGAAACATTCATGATGAAATGGCAATGAAAAAATAGCTTACAATGGAGAATACAGGCTAATACTAATGTACAGAGACACAAGTAGCAAACAAAGCTTGTTGGACCTATACTCCCTTTCAATTAACAAATAAATATGAACATGTTGCAAAAATAGCCTGACACTAGGCATTCCCGAAGCAAGCAGATTTGGTATTGCAGAGATGGATCAAATGGAGACTTTTTATAACAACAGATAACTAATTCATCATGTGCAACTTCTTGTTGTTGATGATCTCTGGTGAAAAAAAAGCATAGTAACACAGAAATGTAGAAATGTAAATAAAATATTTACACAAAACACAGTCTCATGCAGCTGCATTCTGCTAATGATTAAATCTGCCACAAAAACGGGGAGCGCAAAGGAAAACTATTCAGAAAAAAACACTTTCTTTGCCTTAATGGTAATAAAAGAGGAGTTGAGGGAGAAAGGCAGCTAGAACCAGCTCACTTATAGGCATAAAAACTTGAACAAAGGAGCTCTCATTTTCCATGCTCCTATACACTCACATCGACTGAACTTTAAAAAAAGATAAAAAAATTAGGAAGAGGAGGCAAAAATGTCTCAAGGTTCATGTCTCCAAGGAGCTAAGAAAATAAAATTCAGAGCTCATAGGTAATAGTCCGCATCTGCTCCAGTGAATTTTTGTCTCTCTAAAATGTACTCAGAGCACACTATTAGTATTCCACAGCGGCCACATCCATTCAGAAGATTTATTAGATTCCAGTCTGTTCTGCTTCATCCAATTAGTGAAAGGACAACAGGATAAAGGGAGAATCTAGTTAGCCCCCAGTGGAAGTGGATGAGATACAGAACAGCAGCAGAGGTTCATCTCTAGCATCCTGTGTGCCTCTATTCGCAGCTATTACGCATGTTTGAGGTCAGTCCCAGTCATCTTTACACACACAGGCACACTCTTCATGGTGCTCCAAGGGCACATCAGTCATGGTCTTCTGCAGACCTCGCCCACCCATTCGATGTTTCAACAGTAGAACCTGTTGAAAAAGGACCATGCATGAGTCAACTGCTAGACCAAAAAAAAGTTCAGTTTAGAAATGTAATGTAGGTTTGTCCACTGATTTGCATAGAGGCATTGTTTTAACCACAATCAAGTGGTTTCAAAGGGTTTCGGCATAGCAGATAATTGCTGGACAGATGCTTACATTTATTAGTATGGTGTTGTCAGACAAATAAAAGACAAGAATTCTGAAACCTCTCAATTCATTTTTCATTTTGCAAGGGTAATATCAACAGTAACAGGCAAAATGCCTCTGGACACTAAGTAACGTCAGCTAACCAATAAAACGTGTGAATCAGTTGAGCGACATGTCTCAACTGTGCTTCACCACCTGACATTTGATAAACTGTTGTTATTGGCTGGCTTAATTCAGTGAAAATCTTTTTTGAGCAGGAGAAGGGTCAGAAACATTAAGCCAAAGCAAATTAAATAAGAACTTTCATATTCGTCTGGTTCCCAAGCTAAACAGTTTTAGCTTTCTAAGTTTTCAAGCCATGTGGGTGAGTGGCATTACATTTCTATCTGAGGCAGTATATTTATACATACTATATTTAGAGAGACTCACTGATACATTAGAGTTCATTTTTATTTGTGTATAAGTAACTAAATGTCACTACATATACAGTCTGCTGGCATTTTGTGAAACTGTCCGAAATGGGAGTCTCTAGCAGTTTAAAGCAACGATAGAGGACTCTGTGAACCTCAAAAGTGTGCACTTCTGACTTGTTTTGAAGTATGCTGACTTTGTTGAAACACATTCCAGAACCTTAAACTGTTGAGTGCTCGGGGCAGAAAACCAAAGTTCACGTGTTTGGTTTCCAGCTTGGCATCACACTGTTTTTGCTTTACAGTCACACCAACAACCAGGCATCAACACACACATAGTAAATAAAGTATAAATAAAAAACTATTTTTGGCAGATACAGTGAAAGCGAGACAAAGCTCTCTGAGAAAGTGGGGGAAAAGGGATAAAGGGCATGAGTGAAAATCAGGACAAGATTTAAAAATCAGAGTGGCGTTTGCAGCTGGATAGAGATCAAAGAAGAGCCATGCCAACTTAACGTTGTTGGTGGTATTGGTAAGTTATTACTGAAAAGCTCTCTTGTTTGTCATTGTGAAATGTGTATTTATCATATGATAATTTCTTCCTCAGCTGAAACCTATTTGCATACTCTACATACTAACTTTAATGTTTCACAACTAAAGGGATATATATATATATATATGTATATATATATATATATATATATACACATATATATATAATATATATGACATAAAAAGTGTCATGTTAATTTGTGTTCTGTAATCTATCAGAGACTGAAACACAAGTTATAATCTAATTGTTACCTTCTCTGCCTCACAGGTGAAGTACAGTAGCTTGAATGTAATAGCAGTTCAACTGATCACATGTTCTAATGTGAGTGTATTTTCGAAAATCTTTTTTGGAAATGTTGTACATTAAGTTAATAGACTGGCCTCTTACTCTGCTTTTAGTTTCGGTTGGTTCTCTGCCAAAATACTTTCAAAATCTATTGATGTAGATGTAGAAGTCATTTTAAATCAAGTAAAACCAGACATCTGATATGTGTTGCAATGTAAACTGTAAATTAAATAGAGTAACGCTGCCATTATATATAAATTTGTAATTATTCTAAATATTATTTTCTTATTCATAAATAATTTACTTATTTTAATATAGAACATAGTTAGGACAACACATATTATTAGAGCCCTGTCTCAGTCCAGTGCATGAGATGGTTGCAAAACAAAAAACTAAATTAATGTATAATGCAAATGAGTACAACTTCTGTATTTTTTTTCTTTCATTACTGTACCATTTTTGTGCCATTTTTCAAAAATCCCTTTTCTTTTAAAAAAAAAAAAAAACCCAAGCCATGGTGTTTTCCTAACCCTAAAATCTCTACCAAACAGTGACTGAAACCAAAGCTGGTGTTTACCCACAAAATTCCTTCAAAATAGTACTGGTTGGTACTAAAGTTTAACTGGTCTCTACAGCTTGACCTCCAAGTGCAGACTTTGCCAGTTGTTAAACATGA
This sequence comes from Leuresthes tenuis, assembly GCF_036924035.1. Taxonomy (NCBI): domain Eukaryota; kingdom Metazoa; phylum Chordata; class Actinopteri; order Atheriniformes; family Atherinopsidae; genus Leuresthes; species Leuresthes tenuis. Next base: position 7,293,253 of record NW_027325365.1, on the reverse strand, counting down.
TAAACATTCCTTTTGCGATAGTTTCACAAAATTACTTTTAGACCCTATTACCTTATGCGGTTATTTTTGTTTGCAGCAGCACACGCGCACAGGAAAAGTAGGAAAACAGTGTCTGTGGACATCAGTCATTAGATTAGGTTTTTACTCCAGGTTTTGCAGTCTGTGTTTAAACTGGGTGGGAAGTTAAGTGTGTTGTTCATGTCATTCAGAGTCCAGATCCCAAAAGCTGATTATTACAGGCATTTCATCATTCCAAAGTGATGATTACCTCGTGGTATTTCTTTGTGACCCTGGCAGGAACACACTGGCAGTCGTAGCAGTGGTGAGAGCAGCAGGCACAATTTCCACCACAACGTTTTACAAGGAGGCAGCTTGGCCAGAAAATGGCATCTGTTCTCCTCAGCTCTTCACGTAATGACACAGAGAAGTTACGCGGAGTGCAGCTATACAGTCGAACCTCTTCCCTCAGTAGATTGAGATCAGCTCCTCCTTAAAGACACAATAATTTCAATCATCACATATCTAAACATCTAAACTTTTCACAGTATCAATTCCGGTGTTAATGTTTTATTTATTGGTTTGTACTAAATTGGAAATTCCCATTTAGATTTTCTAACCTTTGTGTTTAACTAAAATAAAATGGCCTACCTCTAGCCTTCTTGTTGTGGATGAAGGATTTCCCCAGCACATGCCATGTAGGTTTGTACAACTCTTCCATATCCAACTGCCATCGTTCTGGTTCCAGATACTTCATGACATCCTCCACCGTGCTAAGTCCTGCAACAACTTCTGATAACTCCTCAATACCCTGCATGGATGGAGGGAAAACTGCCGGGACTTCCGGCTCTGATACACTCTGTAGAAAAATCAAGTCATGAGGGAGACAGAGCAGAAGGGTAATTTATACGGTAAATGATACACGTTACATTAACATCAGTACAACCCAACTTTAAAGAAAGTTGGGATTTTGTGGAAGATCCAAAAACACATTGCAATGATTTGCAAACTGCCTAAACTTAAATTCCATTCACAATAGCACACAAAAAACATGTAAAATGTTGAAAGAGAGAGATTTTAATATTTCATGAAATATATTACCTCATTTTCAAATCAATGACAACAACAAGAAAAAGTTGCATTGGGGCAACGAAAGGTCAAATGGTACTAAAACTAATAAAAAAAAATGTTTGCAGATGGTATTAGTCTGCCAAGGTTTGTCTGCCAGTTGGTCTGTTTAAAACAATCCCCTAATCATATAAAATAAATGCTTCTAATGTAAAAACAATTCTGTAAGAGTGGTACCAATATGAAATTACTGCCAAACTAGTTAAGGACTTGTAGCCTAAATTCAACCTAAAAGCAGACTCAAAGAATCCCAACATTCCTCACAGGATCTTCCGGTCACAAATGAGCCTTTTGGAATAATGTTGTCCAAAGTGAATTAAAGTCAATTAAAAGAGTTGTTTGGCCACAAATAATGTGTGTAGTCAAAGGACTGTGGTGTAAAACGTCATGGTTTCAGGGACTGCCTGAATCGGCTACTTCAGATGCTGGTACAGACAATAAATGCAACACAAAACATGAAATAGAAATATAATGACAATAATGCATAAATAGCATTAATAATATTATTAATATAACTGTATGGCGGCAGAATGTTATTTTTCCTATATGTGTAGATCATTTGAAATTTAATCTCACTCTTTTTAGAATGACATTTTCTTTGATTATAAATCAAAATAATTTTTTCAGCTCTAAATGAAGAAAAAACAAACAAACAATAGCAATCATTATATCTCCATTGAGGCAAATATGGTACTTCATGTATTCAAAATGCTATATGCTCTGAAGTTGAGAGGCCAATGTGAATTAATAACATAATTTCATTAAGATGTCATTAATGATTACATCTTTGTCATCTCCTCTGCTCACCTTGCACACCAAAATGTTCCTATAGTTGTGGCTGGTGACAGCAGTATTTGTTTGAGGCGCTGTATTCCTCAGGCTATGTCATGCAGTCACACAGAAGACTGATAACTGGGTTACTGGTTCTCCCACAACCAAACGGGCTAATCTGTTAAACCTTTCAGAGTTGTGACACTAACCCTAACCCTAACCCTGTAATGTATTGAAAATGTGAGCTTTTGGGAGCTGCATCTTTAAGCTTTGGGAGAGGTAGATATGTTTAAAAATAGAAAATAATGACTTACAAGGTAGAATTAGATAGATATAATGTAGTTAATATAGTGATGATTTGTGGATTATTTGTTATAAGATACTTTCTATTAATATAGATAAAGATGTACAGCATATAGTCCTGTGCAAAAGTCTAGAGCCAGCTTTCATTTATGTATAAAATGCCTGGAAATAAATGCATATTTTTTGCAAACATAAATGGACATACATAGATATCCTCTGAAGGATTAAAAAGACCTGTTTCCACTGATTTACTGTCTACTTTTTGTGAGTATACCTCAGCACTGGTTTATCTCTTGAGCTAGGGGACGTTTTTTTTTATAAATGAATGATTCATAGGTCAGTATTAGGTGGCTTAACTATAAAACACATTCCTCTGAAAATGGTCAGATGGGAGTGCAAATGAATTAAAAAGCAACAGTTTTCCAAAGAAAAACTTTAATAGAACTTCAAAAAGCCTGAAGAACTATTGCTCAAGACAATTTTAAAAGATTACAACAAATCAGACTCTTTAGAAGCTAAATTTAGAGAAATTAGAAGACATTTTCATGTACTTTATGTATACAGGAGTCCTGCAGACAACATCACCATGCTTTATGTGGATAATGTACTGTAGCGGAAGCTAACTACCAACAGGAGAAACTGAGATGACAATAGAAATCAAACTTTTAGCTGGGCTCAATATAAAGCAAATGAAAAATAAATTAAAATACACAATGTTTGAAAGGTATAATACAGAAAGCACAGATAAGATTTATTAACAGCGCTAGCGTATCTAACATACTCAAACTGAAATCCCTTTGGCATACACTTGAAAATAAGAAACCAGTGATGTGACATGGCTGCACCACAGGCAGCAAAAACACAGCTGTGTTCATGCCACACATTTGACTCACATTAATGAGGTTGCTTTCATACCCCGTGAGAATATTTTTGGTTTATTTGGCACCAACTGAGATAAACAGATACAAATGTGAAAGGAATATTTATGGGAAAAGGACTGGTCATGTGGCACCACTGAAACCGAGCTGCATTTCCAGACAACAGAGGTAGGTTGCGATACTTATTAGGTGAGCCTTGGCAGTGGCAGAAAGCGTGGACTGGAAAATATTAACAGCTTGTGAATGTAGATGGTGCAACACTCCCCCAATTAGCAGCACTCTGCAAGCTCAGCTTCAGATGGAAAAGCCAAGCAATTCTACAGAGACACATCAAGATGGTGTGAATAAAGCTACAAGGAGCAGATGAGAGGTCCCATTTGAGAAACTCTGGAACACAGGAAAACATTTAACTGCTATAACTTCGAGAAGCAGTGAATTAGGAGAATGTGATGGTGTGTTAAACGTGAACAATGGAAAGGTTGAATTCAAGAAAAGTGCACACGAGTTTTAGATAAACAGAGGACATTGAAACAGGGTGAGTAGGATGACATTCAACAATGGCTTGGCTCAGATTCAAAAACAGGATGCTGAAATGACTTACATGTTGAGTTGGCAGATGTATCTTGACCCACTGAGCCGGCAGGTCAGTTCAGGTCCTGGTACATTTATCATAATTTATATCTAGGCGTCTGACAGCACAAAACCAAAGGAAGAACAGAGGCATGTGCAAAACTGCTTGTCTATTTTTACCAGGATTGGACACTGACAAGAGAAAGGAAAGGTTTCGATTGTATGGACAGATGCATTGAATTAGTGATTCCAAATCTTTAAGTCAAGACAGAACTCGAATTTGACAGCAGTAAGACTCAAGGTATAAAAATGATATCAACTTAAATCAAACCTTAACTTGCATCTATTCTGTATACTTCATGAAGATGAGAGTAGAATCCTCTCTTCAAAGCAATCATCTGAAATATGTGTGTTTCTTAATGTTTTTATATGAGCTAACAAAGTGACTATTAAATACAAACAGAATCCTAGTGTGACACTATTTCCATGCCTTCCTGTGGCAAAAGTGCTTGTTTAGTAAAAAGGTTAATTTTGTATTCATTAAGACACAATCAAAATGCAACGACCTGTTTAGCTGAATCCCCTGTACCTTGAAAAAAAAACCTTGAAGACCTAGTTTTCAGCTCTCTTTGTTCTTGTAACGCACAACCGCATGATCTTATTCTTGGTAACTAAAATGACAGGTTTAGCTAATTATGTTGTGATGACAATTCTGAAATAGCATCTTGGGAGAACTCTGAAAAACAATATCTACTCTTTCACATGCAGTTGCAAACCACTTCCTTGCACAAGAGGACTTTAAGTAAGCAAGTTAAAAAAATTTCTTTTTTCACTCTCTACACACAATAAACTGCAATTGAGGTTGCTGTAAAAACAGACCTCAGTTTCATCAAGCCAGTGGTAAGACTCCTGCTTCTTCTTTCACTCGGGTTTACTTTAGCTGTCCCAACAGCTTCTCTTAAAATAACTCTTTTTCACATTCAAGTTATAGATTTAAGATGTTTTTAGACACACACAAGTGTGTTAAATCTTGTCTGTGTAAAACTCTCTGCAGTCTATTAAAATAAACAAAGCTGGTAAAGTGATCTTTCATGCCAAAGGAGTGCAATTCAATTCTGGATTGAGACCCTGGCACACAGAGACAATGATGTATGTTTTGTTTGCTCCTCTAACCCACAACGCCCACCACTCAACACCCGTCATGCTCTATTCAACAGGCTCCTTCTCCTCTGTGTTTTAACAACCTCTTTGCCTCAGCCCTTTTGCTTTTTCTAAAATTTCTTCCTGTGAATTACAGACTGGGTCTTATTTTTCCCCCCTTCCATGTCATGGAAGTGGTGGGAAGGAATCATTGCTTGTTTAAATATAAACTGAAGCACTGGCCCCGGCATGGCATGAGGTTCCAGTAGCTGCTGGTTGACCACAGAGGAAACAGAGTGCTGCTGTTGTAGAGAACTCCTCCTCTGTCAGACGGAGGTTCAAAGGGAAGACAAACTGATCGTGCGGAGCACAGAGTTTCCCTTTCCCCCTCATGGTTTCCGCACCTTCTAGAGTTGGAATATGAAAGGAAAACTTGGTCTCTTGCCTCAGTAAGTGGTTTATGGCAAGACATTTGAAGACCACAGTAGAATCATTTCATTCAGCTAGAAATGAAAGAAATTAAAAATTCAAATTTCCAAACATCAAAATGAAGGTAAAAAAGTAATGAATCAAAGGAGAGAAAGTCATGGCTCTTCTCACTGGAACCTTGTCAGACACTGATGATTTGTCACGAGCGTGCTGCATTGGTGGTGAACGCACAGGATACCGCAAAAGCATCACTTTAGAACGTGCAAGTTTTCCTGAGCTGGTAAAGTAACATTCTCACCATGGCAATATAAAAAGTTTTGCAATAAAATGTTTTATGGTGTTTCTCACTATAACGTCACAACTGGCTGCAGTGTTCATAAAACATCATAAATTTGGTATGTACAACATCTCTTGACTCTTCCATCAGAATATGGAATTAGTGACTTTTACATTTGATCTTATGTGTTCTAAGAAATCCAGATTTAATACTCTCATAACCCTCAGTATTTTGTCAGAATGTATTCAAATGTTGTGTCAGTGTTTGCTCTTGTCAGCAGTTTTACTTTGGATTTTAGGTGTGACTAAAAAAATACAATAATGAAGCACATGAAAATCACAAAAAACTTTCAAAGCAGAAAGAAAGTTACAGAGCAAATACAACGTAACCTCCGTTGCTACAAAGATTAATGAGTACTGTTTACTTAAAGCAAGTGAACAGAACTGCCCCATAACAGGGTACAACATGGCAGTCTCTTTAGTTTATCTCTGGGCTTTTGTCAAGTGACAGAGCAGGGACGAAGGGGATTGTGCTTGTGTGTTATGGTGTGTGTGGTCCATGGATCAGGAGAAAGAAAAAGCCATGAAGTGAAACGGAATGATTAATGCAAAGAGGATGCATGAAGACAAAGAGTGACAGAATTACAACAACACTGAGGTTGGTTCAACCATTTTTTAAAAGACTATTGAATTTCCCAGTAGTTAAGCCTGCATGTTTGGGAAGCACGTCTTCTCTGTAGGCAAATCATAAACTCTTCTGCTGGGTTAAATTTCTGTTGATGGAGAAAATAAACTGCACTTTTTTGGAAAGTTTATGTCTGTCATAGTATAAAGACTGATAAAATGAGGACTCAAATACAGGAACCTGACAGGTAAAATCAAACAGGCAACAGGAATAAAAACACACTGGTAGAAGGAAACCAAAAACGGGCGAGATTAGCTATCAGAAGAGTGATGATCGCATGTGTATGGTGGAACAGAACAGTGATGTAATCAGCAGCTCACAAAGCAGGTGAGAAGCAAACACAGGAAGCAAAGGTAACAAAATAAAACAACAAGTAAAGATAATTGACAATTTCAACATCAATCAAAAGCCCAAACTCAAACACTGACATAATCTGTATCAGTAGCTAAGCGATATTGTTATTATAAGAATACATGTTTGTAAATGCGTTAAAAAGCTACATTTTACTCTGGTGGGGAGTTTTCAGTTGCTGTTGTTTCAATTTCAAGCTAAAAGTTTTCACTTTTTTAGCTACTCTTGGGGTATGGAACAAATCTCCTTGATTAGGTTTAGTGAAATTAAGACTTTGATTTAAGCAGCTCAACCTCAATAGTAGTCGAAGGGTGTATCCTATATGTAGTTTGAATCCATCTTGCCTCTTTCTTTGACTAGGCTCAGGACCAAAAATTATCCGCTAAAAATGAATGCCTGAATTTTCGTTCTTTTGGGATTTTTGCATATACACACTGACTTATCAGCCCAGTGTCTCCAGAAATCATGTAATCCTTATTGGAACTGTAATGCATGAATGTAAGAATGTGTAAGCTGTACCTATGTAGTACCTAACGTAACCATGTACATTTAACTATCAGCCCTTATAATTCAGAGTGCAGTAGAAAAGTAAAGAGTCCCGGATTAGAGATGAAGAAGAAAAGTATGATGTATGACAATGATGATGAATGAAAATTTCAGCCTGTAGTATGAATGTAGAATTGTATAATTTTTTTAGCTTTTATTGCTAAACTGCTATATTTTGTTGCAAAGTAGCTATTTTTTCAACTGTCATGAGATTGATTGGAGTTATAGTGAATGAATGTCTGCCTGAAACATTTAAAGGTGAAAAATAAATTAAAGGTCTATATTAAAGTTTCTGTTACATGCAAAGAAAAATAAAAGAGAGCCTTATCGGAAAGTGCTCATAGGGAGAGCAATTGTGAGGGTTGCTTGAAAAATATTCCAGCAGTAAGCAGAGTAGAATTACATGAGTTCTTTTTGAGTTTTTTTGTCAGCTTGTGCAATGTGAAGAAAAAAAGCTTTGTATGTTGTAATATTACCAACACCGGCAGAGAAAAACAAAGAAAGCATTTACTGTAATTCCTACTATCATTTCAGACGGTTGAACGAAACCACCCAAGGGTCAGAGGACCATTTTTGGATTGTGAAACCACTTATTTTCTCCATTTCAGTCTCATGCAACACTATGATTGACATCAGTGACATTACAAAACCTCATCGGTCAGAGTAATCTCACAGGATGTATAGATACAGAAGGGCCTCAGAGGCCATATGACAAATTACATAGAAATCTTGATCATTGAAGATAGAAGCCCTAAAATAATGCTATCCCCAATAAATAAGAACATTAGAGATCTTGGAACGATATGAAATAAATTGAGTGCAGCGGATCTACATCAGAGTCCATAAAAAAAAAAAAAGACTTTCTGCTTTTGATAGAAAATGACAGAACATTGAATAGAACATTTGGTATCTACAGATTAACTGTACTCTCATTGCTGGGAAGTGTAGTACTGTGGCTTGTGTGTGCAGTACCTCCATAGCTAAAAGAAATGATTTTCAAAAGTGCTTCAACATAATTTTTCCCCAATGATGTTTAAAAGCTCCAGCACACATAAGCAGAAATGGTTTATTGCAAATTAGGACATCGTGTGGAAATTATCTTAAATGTGCTTACACAGAATGGCATTGCTCACTGCCATTTGAACTCCCTGCTTGGTCATAGAAACAGAGAAATGCCATGACAGCCTAATTTTTAGCAACTCACAATGCACATTTTTCAGTCCCTGACTATCAATACTGCACGTACCACAGGCAGGAGGGTGTAGCGGATGCAGAATCCTGGCTCTGAGGGGAAATACTCATCAGAGATGAAGCGCACAATGATCTGGTTTTCTTTGGAGGTGTGGCTTGCTGGTACCGACTGTGACCCACACCAGCGACCCAGAAGTGTCTTTTCATTTGGATCCTCTATTTCCACAAAGTCGTACCTTGTTGAGTGAGACAGAGAAATGGAAGAAAATGATCACTTTAGTTTCTAAGACATCAATCGTTTTTGGGGCTATTTACAAAAAAAAAACACCAGTTATGAGTGAGCTCTGACAAATAACTGGAGATTGACAGTATATTGAGGACAAATTTTCAGTGGCTAGTTTGGCATAAGGAACTGTACTGAAAATGATAACTGATGACTTACAAAAGATTCTACCTGTTGTCATTGAAATATAGTTTTTGATTAGACCATGAGAACATTGAATTGTGTTTTGACAGTGAGAGCCAGGTCTTTTTTAATGCTTTCTTTAAGTTTAGACTCATCAAAAGCTGATTAAACTTGAGTTTAGAAGATCTATGATCTATAATGGCATGTTTGCTAATTCTTCATCAGCTGTTCATCAAAACTGTATTTCAATTCTCACAGTCAGCAGCGCTTCTTCACTGACCTAAGAAATTACTTGTGGCTGAGCTTCAAAGAGCTTAAATTACTGTATGCAGTAGAAAAAACTTAAAACTAAACTAAAAGTATAATTTTGCTTTTTGCCTTGTCAAACTTGATCCAATAACTGTGTGACAGTCTCTCTCAGCTGGCCAACTTGCCACTCCTATAAACATCATGAAGTGTGGAGGCACATAGCCATGCACCAGACTCCTTTGGTGTGCCACTATTAACACTGATCAACCTCAGCATTTAAGACAGCCAGTTCAGGAGTTCAGTCTTTATTATTTATACTTGTGTGTAGGCCACACTGCATTCAGTACAGCCTTGTTTCACTGACTCTTCACAGTCTGGGATTAATCACTTTGCCATTTGCGCCAGCAGGCATGCTAACCTCTCATTCACTGCTGCCAATTCGGATATTTGGATTTCAGGGACATTGTTTACCTTTTACACTGGCTGGACAGATTCAGTTCAAGCTGGTTTCTATAAAACAACATGGAAGGGCATGAGAAATCCCAAACGTTGCTTTTCTGGGATGTTGAATAAACTGGGGGGGGGGGGGGTGTCAATGAATGTATTAACTTTTTGCCTTTGATGTTTAAGTTCATACAGAAAGTTTGTTATCGGCACAAATAAAACTATTGATAAAAGGTGATAATGCAAACTCTCCATATATTGACATTAAAACAAGACAGACTATGTGGCCTGGCATTCATTTATTTACATTTAAACCACACTGGCACTACATAGCTTTGAAAAATGGTGACATATTAGTTTAGTTTCTCTGTTGTTCTTGATGGAGGTTGGTGAAAAGGTTTTTTTTTCTCAAACTTGTCATGCAGACAACACCAGAGCTTTGGCAGATGGTTCATCAATAATGCAGGATGCCCTGATCATTACACATCACCATATGTTCACAATTACCATGCTGAACAGTGGTTTCTCAGATTTACAAATGCAATGACATACATACCAGCCTGTATGAACATTTACAGTCAACAGGAAGAGAGCAGAGAGTTCTTATGTTATATGTTAGAGTACAACCTGAAAGGAGTACCTTTAAGCACACTGCAAAGAATGCTGTGTCTGATACTCACAAAGCTTTCTCCCACGTAATTTTATCCCTGTATATTATTAATGGATACAGTATTTTCCACAGAGATGACTCAGTTTAGCAGCACAAACACATTTTCCCAGTCTCCCTCTTTTCAGTCATGAGACACAGAGCATAAATGCCTTTCAGAAAAAAAATGTCCTGTCTGGGAGCCGCCAAGCACGACTCCGCTGCCATGCCAACCAGGAGCAAGACCAATCCCTTTCCAATATGCCTCTCCTCCAGTGGATTTGGTAAGAATGCTTTTCATCATGCCTCAGACAAACAGAATAGCAGATGAGCATCTCAACTACATTGCCTCCCTCTCATCTTAGCAAAGAATTATTGCTTCAGGCTTGCAACCAGAGCTGAACACATATCCCACCGTTGTTTGTTTTATCCCCTGCCTTTGCTGACAGTAACTGGATGGGACACTGCAATCTTGTTTATTTGTATCATATTTAATAGTGATACAAAGGCAGGGTATCAATTACATTGCCTCTGGATTTTGAGGTCTGAGGGAAAATTTTATGGATACATTTTTTAACACACATGAAACATAAAGTGGCAGAAGCAGACTAAGCCAGGGGCTTACATGTGCGGGTATGTGTTTGTGGGACCGAAATGGAGTGCTTGAGAGAGAAAAAAGGAAAGAGGGTGAGAGAAAAGACAAGTTGATAGGCTTGTGAATATAACTCTCTGCTTGTGACTGCATACTGCATTCATCTGCCTGCCAGCCCTGCCAAGAGTGTGTATCTTGGGATCTGACCAAAAACCTGTTGGGGTTTGGACATGGGTAGGGAAGGGTAAGGGGAATGAAAAATGCTTCAAAAATGGAGAAGTAGATGTGGTGCTGACTTGCTTGACCCTGGAAAAGGATGTTGTTATTGTCTCTTTCCCTGTTCTTTGAAGTATCTGACTAGTGCAGTCTTGTAAAGACAGGACAGCACCGAAGTCGTCAGTCTGCACCCTGCCCCACGGTGCAACTTTCCCTCACAGGATTTTGACAGAAACGCTAACCTCATTTGTCAACAGGCACCCGGCACACGGCAGGTGTGTTGCATGGGCTCACATTACTTGTGATCACACATTGTTTTTTCATCACTTAGTCTCAGACAATAAAGACAGGGCACACAAAATATAATGTGAAGCAAAAGCATGAATACAGAATGGCAAAACTGAATTAGCTACTGCCCATCTTGATCAAGACTCCGGACCAAGACCAGGACAACAGACTCAAACGCCTCACTGATCAATGAAAACTATACACTAACCATCAATGGATTAAAGCTATACTCATTCACAGCCGCATATTCTTTTGCCCCCATATAGTCAGTCACAAGATAAATGTTAATCTGGTACTACCATGTCAAACATCAATTGTATGCTCTGCAGACAAGTGCAGTTTAATTTGTCATCCATTAGGGGGCTCTCCAGGAACAACTACTGAGGTTACCCTCCCCCTGGTCTTCTCCACGTCCCCCTCTTTGGACTCCTTTATGCCAGCCAGTCGCTTGTTATAAATTGACAGCAAGATACTGAGCATAATGCATCGGGAGTCAATCGATTGCTGGGGCTTGGAATCCCCTTTTAAATTGAATGACAAAAGAGGAAAACCCTGGTAGTAATTGAAAGTGGACTCCTCAATAAAGGAAGCGATGTGCTGTACCTATAAGTGTCTGTTTGTGTTTATGCGTTTCCATTCAGAGATGTGGAACCTTTAGATTGAACTGTCCTGTAAGCAGCTAAAAATATTGACTTAATCTTGTAAAATATGCTAGTATGACCAACATCATTGTGTTGTCTTGGGCTAAATAAATCACCATGCTTCTGGGTTTTCAATAATCATGAGTTGCCAAGGCATACTAAAGCAATTTTGTAAATGGCCACACTCTGGCTCTAAATCTTTAAAGATGGACTGCAATCCAGGTTGGACATGATTTTACCTTAGAGCAACATGAATCTGGCATGCTCCCATCTGATGAGAGCATGCCAAGAAGGCAGAAAAATGGTTTGTGAAAGACTGTGCTATTACTTCCAACAGCTGTACAAGGTTATCCTTTAAATTAGATTTGGAATTTTATTGATACACTACAAGTGTCCTCTCTAATAAATTCTATATTAAACAGAGGGACTTTTTGGAGGTTGACCTAATCCTCAAATCAGGCACTTGAGATCAGAAACGTTCACAACTGTAATTGATTATATAACTACAAATGTAAAGGGAACTTTGTTAAAGTTTTGTATTTTGGTTCAGTCTGCTTGCAAAGATTAATGAAATTTTTTTTTTCATATGCATTGCCTTACTTGCATATTCCATCTTCAGGGTCCTCCAGACCAAATCTCTCATCAAACGTGAGCTGGATCCTCATGTTGTTGGTCGCCACTAGTCTCCAGACTAATACGATATTCCTGGGATAGGTGTGTGGGAAGTCAGGGCTGTTGACCATTCCTTCTTCAGATACAGTTATAACTTTTTCACGAAGAGAATCTTGCACTCCTAAAAAAAAAAAAAAAAAGAAAGAAAAGTAAACATAAGGTTTTGTGTCCTTCATTTTGTATAGATTATGCACAAGTTTGATTGATAGATGAAATCAAATATCCATGGCCCTTTACTACGCATGTATATTATTTGACTGACAAGGGCTTGGTTTGGAGATGTTGGGGTTTTTATTTGAAGGATAAGGGTTAGTGTAGTGGTATGATTACTACCGTTCGTGAGTGAGACCACGGTTCAAATCCCCTGCATGAAATGTACTACCTCTAGTAGGGGTCCTTAGGCAAGACCCCCTTACCCTACCTGTAAGTTGCTTTGGATAAAAGCATCTGCCAAATGCATAAACAGAATATAATATTGACCTGATGTCAAATATAAAGAGTAATTCTTAAAAAAAGAAACATCAGACTGATATTCACTTATTAGGTGGTTTAGTTTGAAAAACATTTGGATATCTGGTTATCAATCGATTTCTCAGTCTTTACACAATCCACTTTGCTGAACTGAATGGTCACCTTCAAGCCTTGCTGGCTGCATGAAAACTGGAAAGTCATCTGGTCATTTACTGTTATATATTTTTTTTCGGTTTCAAAACTTCACAATTACCATGGACTGTTGTAGTTTGCATTTTCTCCTAGTACCGGTGTGGATTTCTTCTTCAAGCTCTGGCGTTTGTGTGTTTGTTTGTCTTGTGTGTTAGCGCCGTTAATGGACCAGCATACTGTCCAGGGTCTCCTTCTTTCACCCAGTGTTGGCTTGCATAGACTAAATCCAAAGAATTTGTAAATAATGAATGAAGACTTCCACTATCGGACCTACAGCCAAGCACGTATACCTCAAAGTTTAATACCACGGACAACCGGTAGGTTTTATCTCAAAAACATATCTAGCTACAACTGACACCCACTCAAAAAAATGCATACTCTTCTCATGAACCACTCAGTTAAATTTATTAAATCTTATTTTAGTAGTTCACAGCGAAACACTTCTTAGGGCACTTTACATGAAAAATAAACTACCAGTAGTTCAATCTAAGTCCAATTAAGTACAGTCCAAATTCAGACCAACACAATCCAAATCTACTTCAATCCACTTTATGATATACACTTCATTATTACTGTATTCATATGAGGCCACTTAATAGAATTAGTACAGATGGAAAAAACAAACAGATCACATCAAATCTTTAGTGTGATTCAGTCTTTTTTTTTTCCTGAGCATACATGGAGTTGCAGGCAACAGTGGCGAGTAGAACTCCCTCTCAACAGGAAGAGACCTTAGAGCTGAACCAGGCATGCTAAGTCAGACATTTTTTCCACAAGTCATGACATCCCTGGCAACATTCCCTCCCTCTGATTAGTACCAGTGGTCCTTCTGAAAATAAGTTCAAATGCAAATTTTCAGATTTGAAATATCTTTTCTCAGCTCTGCACTCTGGTCCAAACATGGTCACTTCTGGCTTAAGAAAAGCCAACATGGCAACAGCTTTTTGTTAGAGAATTTTAATGTCATACTAGGTTCACACTATACGCCTGATCCGTGCTGGGGCTTAAGTCTAGTTCACACTTCAAGATCTCTCTCTCTCTCGAGTCTGTTATGATACTGCATGCTGGAAAACACTAAGGGAGCATGGGTGCTCTCACTAATGTTTAAACAGATCCTGCTGAGTTTCCTGTGCAGACTGGTATTGTCTTCACCATGGTTGCTTGCTTGTTTTCCTTCTCTGGATTTACTCTTTACATCATGTCACCTTGTCTCATTTCTTGTACTCTCACTGTCTGTAGCTCCTTGCCGACGGCTCTCTCACAACTCCCCCGCTGCTCCAGAATATCAAACGCAAGATATTCAGTTGTAGGCTGAGACAACTTCACAAGCCTCTCAGCTCACATTGGAACTTTCACACATAGTGATTGATGACTACTGATCAAACCGCCGATTTGCCTCAGATCTGAGCCATTTGTCAGCGATCTCCAACATTAGTCTACAGCAGGAAAATCTGGCTCAAAATCTTGTAAATGGCTAGGCTTGATAAATGAATGGCCTTTTTAACCAGTCACCTTCATTTATTGTCATTGTGGAACAAGATTGATACCCTTGCTTTGGACAACCCCCTCCCCCCAGAACAACTAGTCTTTACTATAAATGAAAAAGCATGTTTTTAAAAAAACTTATTTCCATTTTGTTGAGTGTTTAAGGCAGCTTTTCAGCAAGTGGAATGTACTTTTGGTGAGGCTGGATCAGATGTTTTTCAATTTGACCTAAGCATGACTTAATCTGCCATAAAAATATGCACTGAAGAAAGAGTTGTAATCTATACCATTTTTTTTCTCCATATGAAACTTGTAGGATGTCAAATAAGGTTAAATCACAAAATGTCCACATGTCCAACAACATTTTCCTGGTTTATCCCATAAGAAAAAACTGTGTTCATATTATTTATTTGATTGAATGATGTTAAAGTTCCACATCAAGTTTTAGTTAATGCTACAAGGGTTTGTTTCACATAAGTAAATCTGTCAACAGAGCAGTATTCTAATATAAGCTGTAGCTAAAAATCTTTGTGTGTGTTTGTGTCAAAAAAGCTGTATTGAAATTTTTATAACATTTGCTGTTAGAGTTTATACTGATAAATGCATCCCATCCCATCATCAGTCCAATTAAGCTGTATTTATTTTTATACCTTTAATGAACATTCTGTATTCAGTACCTAGTTTAAGACATCTGACCAAAGGGGGATTAATGTGTATAAGCAATGCAGTGTGCTGCTACAAGTTTATTAATATGTTAAACAGACGAGTAACCCTTTCCCCAGTGTAATATAGACAAATATATATCTAAACACATTTTGACCTCATTACTTCTTATTTTGAATACATTTGATTTAATGCTGTTATTCATACCCTGCAGCCTGACTCGTTTTGCTTGCAATAGAAAGAACAAATATATGCAGGTTGAGCTTGTGTCATGTGTTTGCCCTGTTTAATGTCAAATAACAGTCATAATAAAGTTTCTGAGGATGGATCCAAGAGAAATAAAATCTGTCTAAAGGAGTGGTCACTCGAAATAAGTGAGAAGAACCTACTTCTTCCATAATTAGAAACTCAGAAAACATTTTAAGAGAACACATCTGTCACTATCATTACCAACCGTTTCAGTGACAAATGGCTCATATGTTATTTACAATATAAGTTGCAGATTTACCTCTCAAAATCTCAAAATAATCTCTGAAACAAAACATCCTCATGTTCAGACAGAGGCAAAATATTGAAATAATAACTAATGTTTCACTTGGTAGAACTAGTTCTACTTGTTCTCTTCAACAAATCCTATGTTCTCCTAATCATGACAGCTCTCATCTGATTGTTTCTGATTTTCATTTTGTTTTCTCTGGCTCTCAGATACACTTAAATCATTCAGTCACATAGAACCTTCCCCACAGAGAACACCTAGTCTCTAATTTGCTTCCCTCCCTGGTTGTTCCCATCTTATATCTTCAAAGCAAGGATGTTAGAGTGAGATACAAGGAAAAGACACAAGGATGAATGAGCCAAAACATGAGCCAATAAGATTTCCTTGGTTTCATTTAATAAGCCTAAAATAAAATCACAATGCATTGTATGCCATATGTGGAAGATTCATACATCAGGCCATTTAAAAAGAAAAGTCTACATAGATTGTAGACTTGCTATAAGTTTCCATTAGAAAAATCTTCTCACCTCCATCTTTGTATAACCCACAGTTGAAAAGGTGTATAAAAAAATATAAGTTAGGATATTTAAAAGCACCCTCTGCATCGTCTTGTCAGTCTCAGTTAGAGCTCTTTAAAATGAGGGGCCTTAAACGCCAAGCTGACAGCAGGTCATAGGGCATGTAGGAGAGTTGATGAAAGTCTGTCTCTTGTATTTTCTATATGCGCACCCAGTTTCCATTGACAAACTGACTATGTTTTGTTTGGGTCTGTCAGTGGGAGAGCTCACTCTGGTGTGCAACAGTGTGCATGAGAAGGGCGGTGGCAGTAATGACAGAAAGCAAACAGCTAACTTAAAATGTTACAATGTCTTTTCTCATTTGTCATCTTCGAACAAGATACATTGTCACAACAATATGGCAATGATGAGTGAAAAAGCTGAAGACCAGTTGTTGATCTTGACTCAAGACAGGTTGGTGACGGGATCAAAAAACACAAAGCACATGCTGCTATGTTTATGTTTGTTTTTCTACATACACGGTTTTCTGATTTCTCATAATGAGGAGGTAATACCAACCCCTTCAGCACTGATGATATAGACATAGATTGTATGTCCTAGCTGGCAGCTGGAAGTTGACTATTTTGTTTGGTCAGATGCAGGTAATGTAAGCAGACCCAGCAGGGGGCCTCTCATCATTGCTACTTCTTCATGTCAGTTTTGGTGTCTTTAGTCACTGAACTAATGCTCCAATGAACAAAAGGCTTTGCAATTTGAAATTACTGTATAGGCACCTATGCCACCTGTTGCTGGAAGAGTTGAGCTGTTTTTCATCCCACATTGAGAGATAAACAGTACTTGCCATATTGCCTGCTCATGGAACATCAACTAGGTCAAGTTCATTGGACAAAACTCATCTAATTCAAACACCATGCAACTCCAGTAAAGACTGCACTCGCTTCATACATTACCCAGGCCACGCAAGAAATGAGTTAACTTTTAACTCAGGTGAGCTACAATGTGCGATGAGTTCTCTTGCTGTTGAACTAAATGTGAAGTGAAGAATGGTTGTTTCATTCTACACAGTTAATTTAGGACTGAGCATCCCTGCTAACTATAGTTTGGAATCTTACTTAACATACTTGGATACCCAGTGCAGTCCACTTCCCAGGGAACTCCCGGGCAATAGGTACACATCTTTGATCAAATAGTTTGTGAGGTAATGCAGCTAAGAGATGCTACCTCGCATTAAAAACCTACAGTACAGTAAACCTCTAGTCCATTCTAACCCACATCAAATATTTGGAAATAAACTAACAGAACTGTTATTCAAGACCTGATCTATTTCTAATTATTACATAATTTTATTAGAATGACACACATAGCTTACATGGGCAAGCAAGACCGACAGACAGACAAAACCTCTAAATTGAGGATTAACCGTATTTAACAGTATTTTGGATGAAAATAAGACCCACGGTCTTTACATGCAGAGTTTCATTTGTTTACTGTCTCAAAATGACAAAATGTGGAGAAATCCATGCCTTGAAGGGTCTGCAGTAACTTGTCACATATGTTAATGTAGGACTAGCCACTCAGTGTAAAATGAGACGAAAAAAGAGATAATTGACTTTGATTTAGAGAATTAATTATGTCCAAACCCTATCCATACCAATTTGAAAAATAGATTTGTCTTAAATGTAACTTTGTGAGGCTTGGAATTGCTCCCCAGGTATCCTCACTAATGCTGTCAACCAATAGCATAACCCAGGTAGATTTAGAAAAGAAAGAAAAAAAAAAGAAAAAAATGCTTCTCATTTCAGCTATCACTTTGATGTTTTTCATTTAGGTTTGGTGGCGAGCCAGGTGGGAACAGAATGAATGACGGTGTGCCAGATGCAAAGAAAAACAAAGCCCAGGCATGACTTTTCAATGAAGAGGCTCTTTCATAACTGTGTGAAGAGTTTGGCCTCAGTTGCAGGCAGTCTCACAAAATACAGGCCACCATCTTTGCAGAATACGACAGAACATGTACTCCTTGAGGGTTGAAAATGAACATCTCTTCTCCAGTAAATGTATCTCCATTTATACATTCGAATAATGTCTTTTCTTTTACCATTCTTAAAGAAGTTGTAACATCAAGTCTGATTGACTGCTTTTACATCCATCTGCTGGCTCAGGAGGAAACAAGCCAATAGCTTTCATGCTATTAAAGCTTGGCCCTCCATCATAATGACATGTTTTTAATTACATACCCATTACTGTTGGCTCTAACATTCAAACTCATAAACTAGACCATGAATTATGGTAAAACTCCTGATGTATATGTGATATTAGGTGTATATATGGCATTATTAGAAGCTGCCAGAAATTTAATTGAATCATTATAAATGCATGTATGATATACTATTTTTTCTTTAGAAAAAAAACATAAATGTTGACAAAAATGTCTCTGTATTAAACTTTACAAACGTGAAAGGTTAAAAGCAAAAATTGTGCATGCTACCAGGAGATAAAAGAAAAAACACAGAAAAAAAGGTCTTGACATGAAGGTATTAGGTCATGATGAAAAGGTATTCTAGAGATAAAATCGTACTTAATCCAAAAAGTCTGCTAATATTCAGCATAATCCTTAGACGCTCATCACAAGTAATTGCTGTAGCTGAGGATACAATGTGTTTGCATTCCTCCTTGGTTCAGGTCTTTGTGCATGAAGCTCAAGAATGAAATATCCAAGTGATTCTTCACTGTCAATCTTTTGTACACTTGCATCAAAGCAGAAAGTTCTCAAGAGTGACCTTGTTCAGAGTTTTCAGTTGCTGAAAACTATATTAAAGTAGAACATACAAGGTTGAAAAAAAAACTTATTATAAAAAAGCAATGTTGCCTTTTCATGCTTCTCACCTCAACCTCCCTATTGATGGCTTCCCTGTTTGATTTATCCTCTGTGCACTGTAAAACACTCAGACACACTATTCTGGGTGTAACTCTGACTGGAATATGACCTCACTCTTAGGGTTAACCAGTGTCATCTAATGATCAGAGACGCGGTCCCCTTGAGTGAATTACCTCAAACATGACTTTTTCTTGACCTACTTCTTTTTTCCTGTGTGAGGAAAATAGAGCCGACTATTAAGGGAGGAAGTGACTCTGAATAAATAGGAGCCCATACAGTGCAGCCATTGTGCTTTGTTCACACATTAGTGGCTCAGCCAATCATGCTGTTAAACATTAACCTTTCCCCTGCCAAAACAAAATTGGAACGCACATGCAGAGAATCATGGATGTATGCATACTGTGGCATTAGTGCACACTGAACCATTGCTAACAATTGTGTTAGTAAACATATACTTTCCAACAATTATACAGTGCAGCCCCCCCCCCCCCCCCCTAATACATACATATGCACCCAAACACAGTCATATAGTTACATGCAAACTGACATGCTTCATTAAAATATGCGACAAATTGAACAAATAATTTTGACATCTCTCTGTCCAGACAGCTTATCAACAAACTGAAAGAGAAATAAATAAATAAATAAACAAAGTTGATTTATGCCCCTTTTAAGCACAGTGATCAGTAGCTTTGGAATTTATCTTTTGAAAGCTCAATTGAATATATTAGCAATCAAACCTTTGTCTGTATTATTTTCAACACACCGCAATTCATACAATTTCAGAAAAAAATTGACATTTTCTGAATAGTTAAGATATGAGTTTACATCAGTTCATACTGGTATACAGGGTTGACTCTTCTCATTTTTTTATTAAGTTGGCAAAATCATTATTTTCACACTTTATGAGAAAAATATTCAACCAGCTCTTCACTGTGTTCTCCCAGCAGCTACATACATCAAAGTTAACCACTCATGACAGCTATTTCCTGTTCAGTAATCGACAGCTGGGTCAGTGTGACACTAAATCCAAATTGCTTTTAATTTCAGCCGTGTTACCTGCTGATCAAAATGAATGAGAGCAGTCCCAGAGCTGAAGCAGCTTTGCTCAGGTGATGAAACTGTACCTAACAAAGATTTTCCTTCTTTTAGAGCATGTGTTTTGGTCTCCATGCAATCATTCCAGCATCTGTGGCTTATTAAGGCCATGTAGCGGTTACTACAGGTGCAGTAAATTCCCAACCATGCTTAGGATATTTATTGCTTTTGGGTTTGCAGTAGGTCAGGCAAAAAGGGAGCTGAAACACGCCATGGGAACCTTTTATACCATTAGAAAAATAATTTGGCTACATGGGACCGTTCCATAGCCATTTGATCTGCCAGACGTATGTTCCTGTACATGAAACAGGAGTGTAACATGTCTGACACAAAGAATGCCCCCAAATTGTGCTGAAATAAAGGTAAAAACAAAGGACTGTATACACTCCTCTGCAGAAGAAACAACAACTTTTCAGTGCAAAGTAAATACAAATAAGTAATATTACTTTGGTCTCTGTAGTCCAGTGAGTCAGACACTACATACCATGGGAATGACATGTCTGTTAATATCAGCTTGGTGTGTGTGTATACAATATATAAGATACAATATAAGAGGTCATCAGAAATTTCATACATAACATCATTCAATATGTTTATTAACAGCTACTAATGCTGAACCTGCTGAAGAGTCAGAATTGTACATACTCACACTGGGAAATAACATGGGATTCTTTTTTTCTTTCTCCAAAAAATAAAATCAATTTACATGAAAATGATGTGAAATGTACAATTTTCTTTGTGGCTATTCTAATTTAATTAGATTATTTTTAAAATCACATAATTCTGTTTAATATTATTCTATATGTGTTTTGACAAATGCAATGCCAAATGTGTCATGATGGGTTTAGATACACAGCTACCAGACATGCAGAAGCATCTAGGCCCCTAAACTCGCCATCAGGGCTCACCAATAAATTCACTTATAAATGCAACAAAACCATAATAATAATAATAATAATAATAATAATAATAATAATAAAGGCTTCATGACACAAAACATAGTCAGTGTACAGTAAACATTTCATATGTTCAAATTTTTTCTGAACCCCAAAATACTACATTCTCAGCAGTTCAACAAGTGAAAATGACATTACAAATAAAAAAGAAACATAGGTGTGAGGATACTCTGTCTTCCTCCCACTGCGCAAAAAACATGCATGTTAGGTTAATTGGTGACTCTAAATTGACCCTAGGAATGAGTGTGAGCATGCATGGTTATTTGTCTTGTGAGTCCCTGTGATGGTTTGGTGACTTGTCCAGGGTGTACTCTGCCTCTCGCCCAATGGCAATTGGGTAGGCACCAGCACCACCCCAGAGACCCTGAATTGGATTAGGCGGGTATAGAAAATGCATGGATGGATGGATGGATGGATGGATAGGTGTGAGGGCAGTCTGTGTGATGAGACAGTAGGTTACAATTTTCAGGGAGTACTAAAATGATGACTGGGAGGTTACTGAGACTTGTGAACAATTAGGGAAGGATTATAAAACACCACACCAAAGGGTTGGTGGTTTAGCTTAGGTGTGACTCCTCTTTTTTCTAACCTCCTAAATTCAACCTATGTCATCTTGAGATGGATCATTTTGACCCATGAAAGCATTTCAAGTGAGGGGTCAAGTGCAAAAAAAATCTAATCCTCTCTAGGTTCCTAGAGAAAAAAAATGCAATACTTTGTTGATCCACCTCCATTTTTATGGTGCTCTACTTTCAGGGAGGCCACAGCAGTAATCCTAGATGGAGGCATGGGGAGTGAGTGGGGGTAGGGGGGTGCTGACCTGCTTAGTAACAGTTTTGCAGGGGCAGATCATTTCAAGCAGGGCTATTGCATAGAGAGGTCATCTGAGTGAACAGCGATCCCTCTTCTAACCATGAGGTCGCCCAGACCAAGTTGAGAGGTGGGACGTCTGCTAACACCTGCTGCAGAGGCACAACAAAACATCTGCAGATCATATCACATGGCCCAACCTGATACCACTGTGTGAGCGCGTGTGAGTCGAGATGCATGTCACAATCCATCTACAGTTTTCTCACACAAGGTTCAACTGCTAAGCATAAAGTGTGTCTTATTTGCAGTGCATGGGACACTGTAATCAGCCATATCATATCAAACTGATGAAAGATCTTGAATTTGTGTTATTTGTTCAATTTCATAAAGACAGAAAAATGTTTATATAAAGTTTGGTTGAGGTCTCATATAAAGACTAATATGAATATCAAAATGCTAGAAGAAGTTGATTGTTGAAAGTTGAAAAAACAAAATGTAAACATTCTTGTCTTGCTGCATCTAAAAACATAGCAATTATGTTTATGGGACAAAATTAAACATTAATCTCAGTTTACAGTAACTTAATATCACTTAAAATACAAAGTGGCTTCCAAAGTTCCACAAAAATAAACTTACTAATGGTAATTTAAAAATAACAAGGAGCCCTCGAGCCATTGAGAACTTTAACTTCCAGAGCAGCAATGAAACATATTCGTAATGCAATGTACAAAATGTTATCTGAGAAATTATTACACATTGTGATAAGGTTTTCCAAAGCCACAGCTGCAAGCAGTTAATGATAGTGAAGGCACAGTAGTTTGCAAGCACATGTGATGCTGTGTAAAAGGCAGACACACCAAAGCTAAACTGATGTCTTTCAGACCCCCAGGGTTTTAGTCCATCCAGCAGAGTGACTGAAACTCGCCACCACACAGCAGCCTCTACTCATATTACAATGGTTCCCCACCCCTCAATGATTTTCTTAGCCTCTAATTAGTGCCCACAGTTGTGTTTGGCATCCGGAAAATGTAAGATTGAGTGTCAGTCTTTTCACTACAGCCGTCTATTTGTGTTGACCCTCTGGGATTCAGAGTCTGAGCCCCTAAGCCTGGATTAAGGCATGATATCAGCTTGGAAATCAGTAAAGTACACAGAGATTTCTAAATTGTTGAAAATGAACATTAAAAGAATACATGTATACAAAGAGTATATGAATACAATAACTACCATAAACTTTAGAAAATTATGTTGAAATCAATAAATTAATTTAAGAATAAACACATCTCAATACAAACAGCTTCCACAGCATTCATATTGTTTCGTTGTATGATCACACAAGTTAGAGCAGTGAAAAATCCTCTAAATCTCGAAAATTACACTTAATCCAAGCATTAATATAAACCCAGCTGTCAAATATCAAAATCAAAGTTAATGAAGAATAAAAAAAACAATTTCTGTTAAGCGGATGGATAATAACGACAAAAACGAAGTCAGAAAAGTAAAAAGGCTGTGAAATGTCTCACACAAACACTTGGACACGGGCCAAACCTCGGCTTCTGGCTAGAAACCAGGCGTTGACAGATTTACCATGTCTTTTTTAAACTTCTCCTCACAGCTGTGGATGGCAGCTCCTCTGCTGCTTTGTAGTCACATCTGTAAGCTGGACAGCTGGATATTTGGAGAAAATTACAGTTTGATCTGTGGCACAACAGACTGGAGCACAGTTTTGCCATACAGGATCTAAACACTGTAATTAGGACTGATCAAAGATCCATTTTTTTTTAATTCTACATAGATGAGGATTGACAGGTGATCAAAAATACTTTGTATATCCTTGCCTCAAAGACAGAAATGACAAAAAGAAGGGATCGGAAAAGATCGATAATGATCTCAGGACTGATTCCAGAACACACACGTGTACATTGTTTGCTTTCCTGATACACCTTCCTGTCCCATTACTACAATTGTATCTTGAATAAGTCTGGGTCTTTTATGGCCCTTAAAAACTAAACATTGCAGACAGAACTTTACTGTAGACAATCACAAGACACAATCTCTCTCTTGAATTTAAAAAAATCATATAATTTACTTGGCAAACATACCATCTTAGTACCCTTTATTGCACCTGAGGCAAGTGAGTCTAAACCAAAACAATGGCAAGATTATTGTATAGCAGTTTCAAAGCTTTCAAAAAGGAGAGAATACATTTAAAAGTGAAACTCTGTTTTTTTACTCTGCCTCGAGGTACAGATTGATTTCTTAAAGCAGGTCTAATTACTGCCATCTGATGAAGGCTTCTTCATCTTTTGGTTTGAGCAGATGGGCTGCAGTCCTGAGTGCAATGTAATGAAAGTATATAACTTTTAACCTATATTTACCAAAGGAGGGCTTGCTGTGTGCAACTACTCTTTTCCTGTAACATCCTGCCCTTGCTCCTGCAAATACAAGCCTGTTGTTACCGGCCACAGTCAAAGTTGCTGAAAAGAGGAGAGAAGCATGTTGCTCAAAAATTCCTACATAAGACAAACATATGTCTTCTCAAAAGCTTACTTTACTAGTAATTTAACAGTCAGTCCACGGCTTTCCATAATACATTAACCAAGGACATATCCCCAAACTCAAAACAATGGTATCTGTGCTAACAGCCTCAGCAACTTGCCAAGGGGCTGGATTTCCTAAACCAAGCAAGTATGTAGGAGGACTTTCAGAGCTGACATGAGAAGCAATTTGAGGATTAGAAAATGGGAAAATTGATGTTTCTGAGGGGAATTGTCTGCAGGCAAGGGCATAGACTTAAATTCTCCAGGTTAATTCCCACATTCATAGCGTAGTTCACTATGGATCCAATGATTCAAGGGTTCCTTAAGGATTTGTGGTGAAATCCCTAAGGGAAATGTGAGTGAGAAGAGAATGTGTTCTGCTCTCTTTTCCACTTTATGGTTAATCTTAGCAGTCTTTAAATATGGGAATTGTAAGAGGTCATTCAAGTATTGCATTGGCTCTTTCAATATTTACAGTTTGTTTCTCAAACTTTTGGGTGATTTATAGAAATTTGGACAAAATGCTCTCTTTGTGCCACACTTTAGTAAAACCCAAATATGTCAAAATCATTCAAATAAGCTACTATAATGTACTATTATTATAAAAAACATTGTCGGATGAAAAAGTAAACAGGATCTTTAAGTTTTGCTAAATGGTTCTGCTGTTCTGAATAATGTCTTGTAATGACTGGAGTGCTTCGGGGTATTGTATAAATTATACATAAAGTCAACTTATCAGTTAGACTTGACTATTCCAAGTTTACGCAGGATTAGCTGGGAAGAGATCAAGCTGTGTTCTAGAAAATTGCCACAACAGAGATGCTACAATCCTGGCTGGGGATATCACAACTGAGTATGTTATTGCAAGGTCACATATAAAAATGTTATCAATTATAGCTTTTTTTTTTGGTTGTTTTGTTTTTTGATCATCGGGGAAAAAACAGCAATTTCAACGGCAATACGATAAAAGAGAAAAACTGCTGAGTCACAGAGTAAGGCTGTTCTCTCAAATGCAGAAAACTGTTGAAATTATGAAGGCTGATAAAATAATATTTAGATAAAATTCCTTTCATGTACAGTAAGCACATTCACGGATTACATCATCTGCAGTTGTAATTAAAAAGGGAACATGAATGTGTTTGAATGACTCACATTCAGTAAAATTTCCATCTACATGTTGCAGCTCATGAAATAATTAGTTCTTTATTGAACTTAGGGGATGTACTTAGGTGTAAGTGTCCTTCATCGCGGAACTGGATGTAACTCTTGTTACCCTTCAGACACCCTTGGATACTGCTGCACAGATATTTCACAATGACTACCATCTACTGACGACTGCTGTTAAGTCACTGAACTCAGTGAGTCCCACATTTATGTGCTTACTTGGGAAATGGTTTAAGAAATTACAGATAAATAGAAAATGTAAACACTTAGCATCCAATTTGACTGTTTATTATCCACACAGGTCATTGAGCCTGATGAAATACCTCCCAGCACTTCTCTCTGACTCACTTTGACTGCTAATAAAAAAGCCCCTCAGTTACCAAGGTCCATTTGCCTCCAAACATAGCCTTGCTGTTTGATGCAATACTTATCCCTGAAACATAAATTAGAGCTGAGAGTACACAGCTAAAATCCATATCTCACCTTTGAAACACTGAACAAAGCATCATTAAACTTCAAATCATATCACATATAATCTTATTGGTCATGTGCTGCTTGGCTGATTTCTAATGGTGATTCTGGCACTTATTCACATCAGTTATCATACATAACCATTTGAATGTTAGAACAGATGACTGAGCCTTACAAAGCTCTAGTACTGCCTATTGCCATGCTTTTCTCAGTTTCCTCTGCTCTGCCATCAGCTTCACCCACATCACCTGTGTTTCCCCCCTCAGCTGCTTTCACTCACCAATCACCTCCCCACAGTATTGAGCCCCCAGGTTTTTTCATGTTCAGTGCCAGATCGTCACCGTCACTCATGCTGTGTTTCAGGTTTGTCTTTGTCAGGTTTTCACAGTCATAGCCAGGTTTTGTTTTGTAAGTTTTTTCTTAGTGATATCATAGGTTTTTTGGAATTCTGGCTAAGGAATTCAGAATTTATTTTGAAATTAAACATGTTTTTGTTTTGAAATATCTGTATCTGGGTCCTACCTTCATCACGCCACGCACCGCACACCACCCAACATTACAATGGATTACTTTTTATAATTTGGAAATAATAATAAATATAATTTGTAATTGCCACAGCACTGAATAAAAGGTTTATAAGGTCGTACAATGACTAACTAATCTGTCAATTCAGGGTTATAGCAACAAATATCTTGAAAATTAAGTTAATTTTTTGTGTCACCTGTTGTCACCTGTTTGATTATTTTTTTAAAGTCAGTATGGGCTAATTTACACTTCCTTCTGTTTTTAGGCTTATACATAAATCAGATAAATAGAAACATTGAATGCATTATTTGAAATATAGGAGAATATGTGAAAACACAAAGCATTTAGCTGCAACATCAGTGACGCTTTTATCTAGATCTGTTGTCATCAAAAAAACAACATAACACATCTGTGCCCTGTGTGAGAATATCAATCACCAACAGGCCCCTAAATCAGATGCTCCAAGCTATCCCAAAGGAAAAAAAGAGAAACAAGCTAGCTCAGTGACCCACTTCAAACCTCCACTAAAGCCTGTCAACAGGTGTGCAGCGAGACAAAGTGTTGAACAAACGTTGGCTGTCAGGGCTGAAAATGAAAGATTGATTTTGACAAATGGAGCTGAGCATGGAAGATCTGGCTTGTCATTGGTGTCTCATTAGTTGTTGTGGTTCCGGGCCATTTTTATGTTGTTGTCTATAAAAGTCCTAATTAGAGGCAGCTGAACAGATGTAAGATGTGCAAGGAGGAGGAGGAGGAGGAAGGGTGCCTAGTACCTAGTCAGTTTGTTGCCTAATTTTATTCTCTCAGCATTAGTTATTCAGGTGTCCTTCATGCTGTTGGAGCATAGTCGTCATTGGTAGACTAAATGTTCTGAATGTTCTCTGTTTATCACTGAGTTACCAAAAGAGAAAAGAGATGGTTTCAAATTTTGACAATTTGAGGGGAGTTTGGAGTATAGAAATATGTACCATAATTTTGATATGTTTATTTCAAGTAAAGTGTCAGAGGTTTTCTTTTTGTCGCAACATAAAAGAGCATGAAGGTGCTCATAAGCTTTTAAAGTGCAATGTTTTTTAAAATAAAAAATTACTTCAGCGATGACAGTTACGAGCTCACGTGTATTGATTATCTGTCTGATCAGTTGTACTTGATATGAAATCAGCTGTATGCAAATACACTAGTTTGTAAAGTTACTTGATAAATGTGTATTTGGTGAAACAAAAAGTATGTTCCCTCTGTAATGTAGGGAAGTAAAACTAGAAAGCGTCTAGTAGAAAAACAAGTTGTAAAATCAAGTTGTTTTGCATGGTTTTAAAATGTTACATGCAAAGCAATCCAAAGTTTGATTCATTCAATGTGCAGGGCAATTTACTTTTTTAAATTTTGTCATAATTCAGTTGCAGCTGTTCTTGTTTTAGTCAATTCACTCACTTTAATTTTTAATAGCTCTAATTGCTCTTGCCTTCATCATTTTCTGGCTGTCTTTTAAATGGTCTGTTTAAAATGTTCATTGTCCTTCTTATTCAAGTTTCTGTTTTGTGTGTGTTTAGAATAATATTTTATTTCTTGTCTTGACTTAAATGTAAGTGAGTCCTCTATGACTTAATGTATGTAGGGCTTAAAGTTTGGATGAATTAATTCATCTGCCTCTATTTTTCTGGTTGAAGAATCTACAAACAGTACATGTATATATTGTAATCACTGAATACAGGTTGAATGGATATCTGTTTTCTGGGAGAAGAATCTACATATGGTACATATATATATGCCGTAATAATTTAATAACTGTAAAAAAATTAATAAATGGAATAATTTAATCCGACTAGTTAATGTATGACATTAAATGTTTATTCCTCCCTTGTCACTGGGTAAATACTGGAAATAGAACTCTATAAAATATCTATTTCATGACTGAGTAAAAAAAACAAAAACAAAACTCTTGCCAGTATATTTATTCACATAATCACAAAAGTGCTATATGACAGGTAAAAAAAGATGAGAAACCACCACTTTTACAAACAGCAAATTTGCCAAAGATGAAACAAGAATGATATAGTTTACCCTTCCTGAAGTTTTTCTTTAGTTTACCCTTTCCATCACTAACTGGAGTGGCAAACTGCCCAGAATATGTCATATAAATTATCACCCGGACACTCATTCCAGACCCACAACACTATCTTTAACAGTAGTCAAGATCAAAGGCCTGTAATGGTCATGTATATTTCAAGTCCTTTTGAGGATTTATGTTAACCCCTTTGTATCTGCTTCCATGTCTCCCAGTGTAACACTTTGCTGTGTCACCACAAACAATAAGCCCACCTTACTCCCTGTGGTTAGATTGACTTATCAGTTATCGATCTCCATATACTAGGACAAGTGGGTTACACTACATTCTGGCACTCTGTCACAGCTCACATAAGACACACCTAGCTGGAATACATCTATAATTGAGATTATTAGTTATATCTGTGCTTTTCTGGCTATGAGGTCAAAATCTACTGCTGGGGGAAATGCCACATCCTGCAGAATTTGATTTTGAACAATGTGGTCACAATGCATACTCTCCAGCTACAGTAAACACTACAGAGTGTATGAGAGAAGTGTATTGTGCTTTAGTGGAGACAGAAAATAATCGACCAAATGGCTTATATTACATTACTTCCATTGCTATGATTATTGACATATTTTGATTAGATAATTAGTGTAATTGCAGATAATTTTCAACCACTTAACTGAATTTGTCATTTCTTGTTTGCCTCAAATATGGAGCCAGGCAACATCTCTGCACCAATCACTTAACCACAACAAGAAGAACCGCACTCCCTTTTAATCCAAAAATACAATTAATTTACTGGCATTTAGCATTGCAATGTAAGAAAACAGAGATGTTTGGTAAACAAAGACAGATGGCACAAGGACATAGAGACAGTGTAGCTACTTCAACAGTCATCTAGATTCCAAGTAACAAAACCAAATGGGAAAAAAAAAATTGGCATCTCTACTGACTTACTGGAAGGGAAAGAGGGGTTGAATGAATAAAGTGCATTCTTCCAGTAAGTCAATCAATGTTGCCAACATTTTTCAAATTGTACAAGGACAGCAGCTCTTCTGGATACAATAAAGTGACAGAGTATCATATATTCCTCACAAGTTTATCCAGTGTGCAACTGACTGGAATAAAACAGGCCAAGCAAAACAGTAGGATATGATGTATCCTGTAGTGTTATGTTTTATGCTTTCGAAAATTAATTTAAATAAGTTTAAAGATATCAGCACATGTTCTCCTTTGCAACTTTGTCATTTGACCATTTTTTGTTTTGTGAGCATTATATTCTAATGAAATGCTAGACTAAATTAGTCAAAGACAAAACAATTTCCAGAACCATGTAACAGCCCTGTTGTAGAGTAGTGACATGAAAATTAATATAATTAAATTTTATTAAACAGCAAATGCTGAAGGTCTTGCTCTGCATGCAGACAGCAACACACATACATGCACACACAGTTGGCAAAATCATTCCAGTCAGTCATAAGGTCTAATAGCTAATGTGCATTTTTATTCCAGTTGGCTATAGAAATGGATACCCTCTCAAGGGGATCCAAGTGTAAGCATGCTGTGGCAGAGCGTATCCAGCATGCATTGAAAACCTATTTGTGAGTTGGGGAAAGCCATACATTCTCAAAATAGTGTATGTTATTGGGTTACTGGCTATGTATGCCACTGGCATAGCATCGTATATCACATCTCACCATGTGCTAGGTGACATAATCCAGCCAGTATGAGACGGTGCAGAGCCGGTGATTACAGTGACAGGTGTGTTTTTTTTTTCTGCCCCTAAATGCACCACAGCTGGGATATTTCATGTCACATAAAGAAGTGGCACATAAAGAAGACACAGTAGTGGCTTGATTTCTATTGGCATGCATGACATGTGAGTTTGTATTATAAGTATGTCAGGTAACGAGAACTGAAAGCTAGAGAAATGTACCCACATAAATTTTGTGGGATTACATTTAAAGAGAAGCTGCTCCATCAGGGCATGCCACATGAGCAGCACATGGAGAAAACTGGTTTTGAAAAGAAGTAGCTGACAGTACATCAATTCGGCTTTGCATAAATGAGTTTCAGCAAGTCAAGTAGTCCAATAGAGCCACTGATGTGAAGTACATGATCATGCTGCATAGAATGTACATTCATCATCTATCTGAATGTTAACCTAATAATTTATTTCAATACTGATTCTATAAGTTGGTTAGTAGATCAAGTAAAAAGGGAAGAATGTCTCTCTCAGTTCTTATCCTTGTCAGATATATGCACACAATGATTAAGCACAAAAGGAACTAACTTACCAATACTGTACAAAACAAAGACACAGAAACAAAGCAGTAAATTAACCGTAAAAATGTTTTAAAGTATGGAAATTAGACTTGGAAAAAAATTCCACCATTTCGTGGAAAATGAAGATTTCATTGAAAGCAGCACACATTGGTGAGATTTAACGTCACTAATAATGTCAGGTGCAGTTATTGATTGTCAAACAACATTTGGCAGAATAAGCAGGACAAAACACGCCAGGTTTTTACAAACACCATCAACACTATATCATAAATTATCAATCTGTTACCATCTGATTGAACAAGAGTACATTAGGTCATTTTTATGATCGCAGAATATGAGACATGGTTTTAAATTTATACCTTTAGTTAATGCCCATTCCAAGAAGCACTCAGCTCCTTAACCCGAGCCTGCAACTAACACACAGACGTTCTTCATTCTCATATTTACTGCTGAAACTGATTCTGTTCTGCTCTGTGTGTATGTGTACTCTAAACTATATGAAGCTGTTCACAGATCACTAACTTTTAGTGCTGCTTTCTAAAATTAGCCGCTTAATGATGGTGCTTGATAGCTGTGAAATATCTCTGCTGCATCAGATGAACCAAGTGGCTAAGTTTTACACATGATGGACCCTTCAAATCATAATGAGGAGCAAGCGAGACATGCTAAAGTCGACAACTGAGTGTCTTTGTGCCAGTATTGGGTCTACAAACTATGACCTCTCAAGTTTTGAGACTTTCTCCATCTCTCAATTATCTATGATTGTCAAAAAAAGTGCAATATCTATCGGTGTCACAGGTCTTATTATAATGATTATTTGGGGTTTTGCTCCCCCTGAGCAAAAAATTATAAAATTCTTAATCATCAGTAGCCTACCACCATTGAGGCATCTAATGGCTTCATCAACAGCATCTAGTAATCTGTTGTCAATTGACCTAAAGTAAGTGGTTGATTAAGGATGATGCATTTGCTAAGGAAAAATCAGACCTAAGTCTAATTTGTCTAATTTGTTTTGTTATGCTCTGGTTATATTTTAAGTAATGTCATGTGAGGCCAAGTCTTACACTATCATAACAGACGTAGCAGTGATCTCCACATTTTTTTCATTTCAATGTCTGGCAAATGCAATATGATGCTGATGAAACCAAGTGGCTGCTATTTTTTAGACAAATAGTAGATCCATTACAGGATCTTTTTCTGTTAGGAAATGATCACATCAGCCAAATAGCATGCCCAGCACAGGCCGTAACGTCACTGCCAAGATTTTTAGTCCACCTGAAATCACTGTTCCCTAAGAACACCTGTGCTTACAGGAAGTCTCAGCTGTAAAGCCAGAACCATATTGGCAGTCTTGTTTGAAGTCTTCACAGCATCAAATTGATCGATATATGTACTTAAAGAGAGACTTCTGTTTTAGAGTGAATATCTTACACACTTTTATGACCCTGAAGTTCTTCCCCAACAACTGTGGAAAAATAAGCTTTCCTCATTTTGCATGTTTTCAAACCAATTAAATCTGTGTACGCAGAAAGGAAGGCAGGAGACAATCCACACACTGAGAGAAAATAAAGCAGACAAAGCACACAATGCTCATTCACAATGAATTGCAGATATTTTCTCTTACAACAAATTTTGACTAAGCGGACATATACGCCACCCTTCATGCAATACCAGCACTTATTTAAGCAGTTGAAATTCAAAAACTGTCCTTTTTTTATTTTCGCTCTGGTAGTCTCATAGGCATACACTTCATTTTTAATTGTTCTAGTCTTTGTTCAGCCCTTTTCATTTGTTGCTGTTTTGCTCTGCACCAGATAGTTATGCTGTAACTACTTGAGGCATTCTGCCAAACCTGCTGATAACGTTCAGCAAGTTGTTTCTCAAAGGCAGCAAAATTGCTATACAATCTGGGTAATTTAATTCTAGAGATAAGGAAAAAAAACATGGCAGAACAATTAGCTAACACATTTAGGGTGTGAAAGAGTAATATAAGAATATCAAACCAGTAAATGTGCAACTGCCAAAACAAGCATTTACAAGGACTGATTAAATTAGATTTTGAAATGATACTTACAAGCTGATGGTGTAACATACTTACAATCCTTATCTGCAAAGGGATGATATTTCAGAAAATTTGGTTCTTATTTGAGGGCAGCAGACGGAGGCAGGACACTATGACCATTACATACACTGAGCAGATAAAAAACCTGAAGATGAGAAACAGCTTGATACACTGAAAATGTTATTCAGAAATAACATTAGCCTGGCAATGTTTGCAGAGCATGAGTCTGTTTCCTCACCAGCACCTTGATCTCTATATTCATACAGTTTAAGTTTATTCATACAAAATGGAGAGCAACAAGTGCAACTACCTAAACTATCATAGATATTTCTTCATTTCTTTCAACCTTTTCAACCTTTCAAGATCAGGGGAAGGTGCCATTAAATTTGAGAAAAGAAAAAGATTTCATAGAACTTTTTTAACCTAAAAATTTCAGTTTCAACTTTCAGTTTCATTCAAGCTTTCCTATTTCCTATCCATATGTTTAAGATAAATATGGTCTTTCACTCACGAGTCCATATGAGGGAATGATCAGATTAATTTTCCAGGCTGGTTTTTTTAGTAAGAGTGACTTAAAAGTATTTGGTTAGGTTTAGGCACAACACTACTTGGTTCTGGATTGAAAATATGTGGTTAGAGCATACTGCTAGAACAATCAGAGAAACAAATTAACTTGACTTCTGCTCTCTTCTTGCAACATCTCTAGATCTAAACTAAAAGGAAAACGAATTAGGAAATAAGAAATTTCGAGTTCGTAACTTTGAGGATGTAAATGTAATGTCATTCTGGATTTCTAAGCTGCTTGCTAAAATATGTACCAAACAAAACTCTTTAAACAGACTTGTTAGGTCATTGTTTTATGCATTACCTGTCACCACATTCATGCTATTTGCCAGTATTACCATTTTATCTATTTTCCCATCTTATCTTTTTTAGACAATTAGACTTTTTTAGGCTATTCCAAAGCGCTGCCCAACTGCACAGAACTTGATAAACTCTGACACAACCAGGCACAGACAGAGTGGGTGTCTGCAAAAACTATATTCTACTAAACCTCTAACCCAGATCCCTTGAAAACTCCCTTGACTTGGGATAGACAGTGCACTGGCTGCCTGAAATGACAAACAGCAGGCGGGCAGTGGCATGCTTTGCTTGCCAAATACAGCACTCCGTGTTCAAATAGTGCTGACAGGGAAAACATTGATACGGTTCTTTAGGGTCACCTTCTCTGGTAGGAGAGTTTGAAGGGAACATCTACCTCTGTCCAGACACATAGACCTGCTTCTATTCAATTGAAAAGTGCAGCTATTGTTGAAAAACTGCAAGTCCAAAATATCTGTAGGGATTCTCTTTTTTTGTGCTTACATTAAATGTTTCATGTTTAAATGGACACAGATTTCATTTGTGGCATCCATGATAGACAAGAACAAGAAGCCAAAATCCTTAAAAATATACTGTCTCCAATGCGAAAATAGGACTTATTGAACTTCTCTTTGTATACATGGTTAACATTAGACAACAGTTACGCATGTTGCCCTCTTTGTGCCATGTTAAGTTCAATGAACATGCAAGCCATCCATTTACTTTGGGGGTTTAATTCAGCCAAGCATACGGGCTGCTATAGAACTGCCCACCACAATGATTAACTGCATAGTGCTGCACTCATTCATTCAAGCATCAAAGTATAGATTACTTTCAGAGAATCAAGCTTTCCCAGGGAAGCAGGTTTAGGAAACATCTGACCTGTGTTAGAAAATGAATGGAGATTGCAAGGCAGGCTAGTTTTGTTTCACTGGTTTAAGAGCCTTACTGTAATTTTAAATTAAAACATAGAGTTAAGCACTATGGAGGAAACCACTTAAAATAACATAGTAGAAATGTGTATGCCATCTGGACACATTTGTAGCTTCTGGCAGAAGAGGTTTAACCCTATATAACTCACTGTGTTTGGTCTTGGCACAACAGATATTTTAACAGTTGGCTGAGATATAAAAAAAAAATCATAAATTTGTAAGCTTATATTGCACTGTAATTTGAGAAGACAGTGTCTGCAATTCTAAAAGAATAACTATTTGTTGCAGCTTGAAAACCTGTCAAAGAAGTGAAGTGATATGATCATTTAAAGATAAAAAGCTTTTGTGTTATGGTCTTTTTAGGTTTAAGCTCTGTCACTTCATTTAGAAAAGAAAATCTCTACCCATTTGGTAAATGCACTTCTCACTAACCCAACATTGAAAGGGGTTAATTTGAATGGTGGAATGCATCTGGTTCCTATAAAGTAGAATATCTACAGACGGATGACAAATTAAAGGAAAACCCCCAACCCTTGACCCCTACAGTGAGGAGATCCGGTGGCTCTGGTATGCTATGGGGAGTAATTTTGCAAGCAAGGTTGGGCTTCATTTGTCTACTTAGAAGGGAGATCTCTACAAATCAGTACAGAGATTCTTTATGATAAAATACTTATTTCCTGAGAGTAAGTCGACTTGCATCTGGTTGAACAACAGTGGCCATATCAATAAGACACAATGGGTCACTCAGTGATTTGATGAATGTGAAAGTAATGTGAATAATAAACTATAGCTTTCTCAGTCACCAAATCTCAACCCTATTGGGAGATTTTGAACCAGTAAGTTAGACAGGACTCACCACCAACAATTTAATGTATTAAAGTAATAACATTTAAAAATGTAGTGCTTAATCTCTCCACCAGAGTTCTAGTGACTTGTAGTATCATTGCCAAGGCAAAATTAAGCTGTTCTGCAGGCTATGTGGCAGCCTAAATTACACTAAAAGGGATTTTTTTTGGATCATTTTGTAGCATTAAATAACACACATAATGGTGAGATCCTTTAGAATACATAGTGTTAAAATAGAAAACAAAAAAAACATTAAGAATGATATCATCTAACATGACTAGGCATTTAATTTGCCAACAACTTAATGAAATCAGTCTGGTATTTCCTTTCATTTATCACTTGTCTGCAGCTTCAGCTCACAAAAAGCAAAGTTTTAAACATTACTTTATTATAGGCTTCTTGTCAAAATGCTACTTTGGAGTTGCGATTGACCTCTTCCCTTGAGTTTATACCCAAAGGGGAAAGTACTTTAGAATTTTAGTCCTCAATAAAGACGTCAGTCACCTAAAAATGAATAGGATTTGACCTGTGACCAAAATAACACCTCTCTCTTTGCTACTCTATAAGTGAGTTGTTCTCAGCTATCTTGAAGAAAGGTTAATGTACTTTCCATTACAGCTGAAACAGCCATAATTCATAAAGAGACCACCCAGTCTCTTTCCTGTTTTTAAAATCTCCACTGGAAATGTCTTATTTGTCTACATCATAATCTAATGAATGCACAATGCACCTCTGTCTCTGTCTGTATGCTTACGTGGTACACGGCACATGTTCCCCATAGGACTGTGACCTTTCCAACCCCAGTCCTCCCCCTAATCTTATAATCTTTAGTGAACAGCAGCCTCTGTGATCATTTGCAGGTCTAGTGGGGTGCATACCTTCCTCCAGTGGCGCTCAGAGGATATGTGGGTATATCACAGGTAATCCTCATCTCCTACAAATATCTCTGGGAAAATTTTGGTGAGAAAATCTGAGTCTGTGCTGATGACTGGGATAGGTAAGGATAAAACAATGGCTTTCCACAGGAAAAAGAAGAGAAACCACTTAACTCAGACAAGGTGATAAGAGGAGGTGTCCTGCGAGATGACCTGTGTGATTGGTAAACTGAAACGCGTCTTCAGCTGAATGCGTAATATTACAAACTGGCATCTTTACAGCAAATTACAGCCTAATGTTCGATGGGGACTGTGAACACTATAACATTAAGAAAAGTCATCACAACATGATGAAACAAGTTTATACAGACTGTTAGGTAATAAACTTGAAGACAGGGTTAAAGTCTAACTCTATATAAAAGTCAGTTCACTTAGAGAGTAATCATCGACTTAAGTTCATATCCTCACTGCCAGTGCCAAATGGACTATAAATGTTGTAGCTTTATAACTTATCACTTATTATAACGAATGGAGATGAATAATGTTGCCCGCATCACAAGCTCTGATCCTACATGTTCTCGTGTTAAAAGATAATACTACACAGATGAGGCCTTTAACACCAGAGCTGAGGCGTAGGTTTGCATATTCATTAGGGACATGCCCCAGCCTACAATTTTGGAGAGCAGAACTCTTCTGTCGAATTTCTGAAGAAACCTCTGAACTCATTACTTTTGGAATGAAGTCATAATAGATAATTCCAATGTTAGGTCCCAGAGGCTGCATGGTGATCAATTTCAGCATGCTAGATGTGGCTGGGCAAAAGCGAGGGGAGCTATCTGAAGGCTCATGTCATTGTATTGCACGGCTGTGGGAGAGCTGTTAGCTGTTGCTGATGTACTGACAAGAGTAAGTTGTCAGTTGTTGTAAAAAAAAATGCATCCTTAAGTTTACTTCCTTCAAGCACAAATGATCCCGTGGGTAAACTAACTAGGACCTAAAGCAGAAGAAAAATAAAGAAGATGCTGGCTAACAAACACTGAAGCTTATTTTACTGTAAAAATATCAACTGATGTGAGCTAGCTGCTAGCTATCAATATTCAAAATTCGAGAAGAAAAAACAAGATTTCAGATTAAGTCCTAATCAACCCATTCTCATACCAAGTGTGTCAAATATATAACAATTTGTCAAAGCTTATCTGAGATATACACAAGGTATCTTTTGGTTTTTGTGTGCTAAAAGATTGGCCATAATAATACAGATACTGATGGCAAATGTAGCAACAATACCCTCATAAGGGGGCTGGAGGTGAGGTTAAAGAAAATCACAAGAATTAGAAACAGGCAATCAAGTCTGAAACCACTTGATAAGAGCTATTCTGTCACTTTCTTGTTTTAATTCAATTACTCTTAACCTAAATCTTTATTATATTGGAGACGTTTAATCTTCTAGTTTACAAAACATGACAAAAATAAGAAGCTGTGGTGTACATAGTGTACAAAATGTTAAAGGAAGAGCAGATGATGATGATGATGATCTCATGGTACTCAGACACTTGCAACATGTCACTTGGTTATTTCTCCTACTGTGAAGAAAAACAACTGTTTGATTGCAGCCATCAATTGGAGATTTTTTTCAGGGCCATTGTTGGGACCGTGCAACAGATCCATCATGCACACATGGACCATTACTCGAGGTTGTCACAGGATTGTGTGTATTGCCATGGAGAGTAGAGTTATTGCCAGACATTTTTTGGGGATAATAATTGTTGAACTTGTTTCCTGAACATGATGGACTCATCAGAAAACGACAACTTCCAAGATTAGGTATTTGGAACCACTATCAGGCTAGTGATATAATGTTTTTTTTCTTCTGTGTGTGTGTATGTGCTTATGTTTTACGTTATAAGTGGTATTAAATTGTTGTAAAATTCAAATAGCTGTCTGTTACTGTGCTTTGCTGCTGCCCTGGAGAGTGAACCCTTTAATCTTTGGTTTCACAAGTTTCTTTGGTTAGATTTAGGAATCATAACTACTGAGTTATGTTTAGCCTTCACAATTTCCTGGTTGGGAAAGATACTAAAACTTGTTTGTTAGAGTTACACACTAAAACTGTAGCTTAAGTTTATGATAAGATTGCTATGAAAAAAATTATTCACTTTGTTAATTGGGCAGGTGGGCATGATGATACAGAAATGAACAGTTTTATAATTTTTACCCAGCACATTGAAATATGAGGATAATTGCTCTCATCGAGGTGATTTATTATACCAAGAGGGCCTGAATAAATAGCAGTATGTTATGACATTAGAGGCAGAAAAGACTCTGATCCTACAAGTCCTCCAATTCATATGTGCTGCCTGTCCATACCCTTAAATATGATTCATAACAGCATCCAGCAAAGTAAAGCCCCTACAAGTGCCAGGAGGAATTACATCTCATATGGATGTTTCCAAATTGGAGCACAAGTCATTCTCAAGTCTTTCCTTTAAATAAAACACAAAATCCTCATAAAAAGTTAGAACGAGGGGACTGGATGGAATATTGTACAATCAATCAATATACAAGTTCTAGTTCTTGTTTTTAGAAGAGCAACTGCGTGCAGGATCAAAATTATACAACATTGCCAACCATGTCATGTTGTATAAAGAAGGTTTTCCTAACCATGATCAATTTCTAATCCTAATCCAGTAGTTTTGATTTTTCACCGTAACAGAGTGATATAAAAAAAGACTTTGTGAATTTTTTTCACATATTACCATGACAACCTGCAAAATGGCATCCATGTAAGTGACAGTTGTGTTGTAAAAAAGAATATATATCTTTCTGCTCAAACGATGATAGTAATATCTATGTCTAAAACCAATCAGAAAATTAAAAAAGTGTTTCAGTAAACTGTTGTCTTTCCACTGATGGAACACATGTTGGTCTTGAGCTAACATCTCATAACAGCCCGTGGTTGAAAGCCCAGCTTGTTTGCTCCATCCAACCATCCCTCCTTCCCCTGTATGTAAACTTTGTGTCTTGTTAAATGATAGACTTCACAATGACATACGTGCTGATGTGGAAACACCAATAAGTGGTGTATTTCCTTCATGTGGCTTGAAGGGGTGGTACTTTAAAGGAATGAATCATAAGTATGAACAAACAGCAGTCATGATCATTTCAGTTGGGGGACTTGTCCTGTTTGGGTTTAGGCAATAACATCACTCGGTTGGGTTAGAAAAGATCAGGGTAAGGATGAAAAAACTCATAATGATGGGTTGTGTTTGCCTGGAGGAGTATACGACACATGAGATCCTTTTTGTGAGGAGGGCAGTCTGCAGGGAATCACAGTGAGAAATGGGAAGATTAAGAATTAAAATTGGATCATTTGATGTATCAGAAATAATGTAACCTTTAGACATCAGTGTTGATTTAGTTTATTTAGAAAAACTCTATCATTAGAGGCAGTTGATTTTATAAGTTCCTATTCACTCTATATTCAAAGAAGCATTTTCATGCTGCAACTAGCAATCACGTCTAAGAATGGCATTTTATCTGAGTGAATGGATATGAAACATTATTAATGTGCCAACCACATGAAAATGACATGTGCAATGGTGGAAAAGGTAGAAAAGGAAATGCTCATGCACAGTGCTTGTTCTCAATGAGAGAAGGTCCCCTCTGATATCTCAGTGAGTCTTCACAGCCACCTGCCAAGTTTAATTCGACTGGAGACTATAATTCTCCAGGCAACAACTACTAAACATGCCAGACAGGTCTGGCTCTGTCCCCACGGTCAGATCGATATCAAATTGTCTCACAGAACATCAGCAATCAAGGCAGAACAGTGAACACTCAGACACTCCAGGGAAAGGTTATAGATGGCTAGGCCAGCTCTGCTCACAACCAACGTGTGGCCACTATTTTCAAGACGTCTTTGACAGTTTAACATCTTTTCCCCCACCTTTCCCCCATCACCTCCCTCATCCTTCTTTGTCCCCTCTCGTTCTTCGTTATTGTTTTCCTTTCTCAGTCGTCCTGATTAAACCTGGAGATCCCGATGGGAGGCTCTGATTTCCCAGCCCTGACTCTTACTGTAGTGAAGTCAGTGCTATATGTTCTCACGCAGCCCCAGTCGAAACTACATGCTATAGAAGCCTTAGTAATGAATTGAATTTGACCAGTGCAATATCTGCAAGATATAAACATGTCAATACTATTTTTTTTCTTCTATGCTTTGTAACATTTTTATCATTGATTGAATTTCATTTTTAATTTCACCAGAATTGGCATCACTGTCTAATTGTTTAGAGGGAAGCCTTTAAAAAAGTGACACCTTTTGACAGTGGAATTTTATTCTCTAGCAAAATATTTGCTGAAGTGAAGGTAGACCAATCATGTAGTCACGTAAGTGTTATTATTTCCTGCTAATCAATATAGGCTAATCTTACTTAATTTCATTTATGATATTATGAAACTATTAATGGATTAGCGTGTGATTCAGCAGCCTTTAATAACAAACTACCTTCCAAAAAGGTAAAGCTGTAGGAGAGTGACTTTTTGTGTGACTTTTTGTACATTAGTTAATATCAAAACCAGTCATGATAACTCCCATAACTCACATTTAGAGAATCATATGCACAGAAATGGAAACATTCTAAATAAGGGAGAGCTACTTTCAGCAAACTGATTAATTTGGCTTACATTTGTGCTGACAGTTTGTCCTGACATATTATCATTGATCTTCTGCGTTAAAATGTGAAAACTTTAAAAAGCTAATTTTGAGCAGGATGTTGCCTCTAAGTGAATGTCAAAACTGTCAGGTATAAAAGCTAGTGCATGGCAGAGTAAAGGGTTAAAGAATTGTGCACAACCTTTGCTATTTTTCAAAGGTTCCAAAGATATCTCTGTGGCCAGTGTACACTCCCACTCCATACAGAAACAAAGAACCTTGTTGTTTAATTACCCATGATGGCAAAAATCATTAGAGGGTAATTATTTACCAATCCAAGTAGAGATAGATATGCCACTACATGTGCCAGAATGTAACACTAAACACTGAAAAACTAAATTTAAGTTTTACTGCACTTAGTGCTGTCAGTTCAGAGGGGAAGGCAATTACATCGCCGGGAGCAACTTCTGCTGAATGAATGGAGCCTTTTCTATGATCAGAAGAAAAACTCCTCCCGGGGGACGTGGAATTTCAGGAGCGTTTTCCCTCTAAAACACACACACGGGTATACTTTAAAGGTAAAAGGTAATTTTGCACTTCCTCTCATGGACAATGCTCTTTGAACTAAATTAAATGCAACCATTCATGCAAATCCACATGTGCATTTTTTTGGCTGAAAGTCCAGTAAGAAAGAACCTTTTGTGTGAGTGTGAAAAATTCACAAGTCTACGTTCAATTTCATAACTTTGCTGAATGACAGAAAAACGCAAACAAAACTCACCGTTTTGCTCCTTTACACTTGGAAGGTGAAATTTGCTGACATGACTCGATTCAGCCTCCGTGCCATATTGTTGGAGAAGCGATGCCAGAAGGAATATTAATGGAAGGATCATTTGGATGAGTGGTAGTTGGCGATCACGAAGCGCTGTAGACGGGGTGGTTTGTATCACCACACACATGCGTCGTTTACAGGACACCAGTGTTGTTTTGGACACATTTGGGGAGGATAAACGTTGAGTAAAATCCACATAATCTTAATAATCAGTCCTTCGGCAGAAAGTGAAATTTTAACCCGAATGAGAACAAATCCTTTCCAGAGCCTTCAAACCTGCCTCTACTGCGCAGTGCAAGTGCGCACCTGTTGGCTCTGGAGAAAGTTGGACACTGATTTGAACAAAGTTTGGTTTTAAGCCGTTACAATCCTGGTATTAGTTGGAAAATCGTCCGTATGCACGCATATCATCTATGGTACGAGATCATTAGAACTACGCAGATGCATTTTGACTCAAGAGCGCGCCCAGGGTGCGTTCTTAACTTCGTTTTATAAATCCCAGTAGATCTTTACGCATTAGAGCAAAAGCTCACACACAGAGGCAGAAAGAAAGTCCAGCAACCTGATACAGTCTGTGACCAGAAACCATCCGCAACAGCGAGACGCGTTCTGTTGTCTGGCGCGGTCTGGAGTCATAACTTGAAGTCTGAGATAAAATATCGCTTCGCGGACGGGGTTGGGTTTTTGGAGACTGGCGACTGACGGCACAACAGGTGCTATACATAAAGCACAGCTTCCCAGCAGAGGAAACTCCCCAAGATGTTAACCATTCCGCTGCTGTCTGATTTAATGAGGTGTTTTGCAGTTCCATGTCTTTGTTACACTTCTTGCAGTTTCACATTTCCAGCACTTTGCAGAAAAGGTTTCAACGTTTGTAGGTGATCAACTCACTTCAGTTTATTATGAAGGAGATGGTCTTGATAGAAAGTAGCCCTCAAATTAACTTCTCAGACTCTCATCTCCACAACTGAAGAAGTATGGCTACTTCAGATAAAGTAGAAAAAACCCAAACAAACAGAGATAAAAACGTTTCTGTTTCTTGTCTCTGTTGCTTGTGGATTAACCACTTTATTCTATTTCTTACTCTTAGGAAACTTAACAAATAATCAGTTTAGCCTCATTAGAGTAACGATACTGTTAATATTAATACAAATGATAATACTACTAACTACCAATAATAGTGATTAGACACATCTCCCGCCTCCGTGTTTAATCAGTTACCCCCTTTGTACAGTTTGGTGCCAAGATTTGGCCCAGAGCACTGTGTTCAAACAAATTCATAACATATACATGGTTAAACAATGTAGTCCACTGTGCATTTTCATATCAGGAGCTTTATGATTCAAAGGGAAACTTTCCAAAAGAACAAATGCCCAAGACAGTTTTTTTTTCGCTTGATTGTTTAAAAGCTTGATTCATTTCCCCCCTTAGAGAAATGAAAGATACATGTCTACCTAAAGCAAAACTCTTTGACATACTGTTGTGTGCTCTGCCCAAATGTTTCTGTGGAAGGAAATGTTTAAAGACTTCTCAATTTGTCATATCAAAGCAGAGACACTGCTTGGAACAATACTCCCTCCTGTTCCCAATTTCCTTTCTCCCCAGCACAATGTAGTACCTCATCAACTGTGTTTCATGTGGTTCCTCCCATCCTATTGTAGGCTAAATCCACCAGTGTATCCCCCTGCTGTATGGTTAAATCTGCTGCAGCACAGACACAACAATCAAAGGAGAGCTTGAGACATATTGAACCCATTGAGCAAGACACATGATGCAATGCTGCAGCAATTTAACCCCAGTCTCACATAGCTCAGAAACTACCACCGCAAAGAAAAGCGTAGAACAGGCATCTTTGCAGGATCAAGGTATGAAGAGAGGTTTTATTGGTTTTAATTAAACATAATGTTTAAGGAAAGAAAGCTTGAGGCATTGATTCAGTCATTTCATAATTGTGTTGCCCCCGTGGAGAGGGGCATATAGAGGTCTTGATGTGCTTCCTGCAAGGGCCAAAGCTCTTTGTGTAAAGGAGAGTATCACATTCCAGCCCTGCAAGGGCCTGCAGCAGATGTCAGCACTTCACATTGTGGAATCCCTCTCTCTTTCACTCTCACACACACATGCATACACACACTCAATCACCCCATGAGGCTTTGTCTGCAAAAGTTGGCTATTTTGTCTCGTTCTCCACATTTGATCACAACTTCCATGGTGGTCTTGCGAAACGTTGAGGCTTTGATACAGGAAAATAAAATAAACAGAGGAAATTAGGAACAAGGTAAACCTTTTGGGTCACAGCTTACATGCACAGACATGCTGACCATGAGGAGAGCTATGTGTCCACTGAACAAACTGGAAATGGAAATATATATGATTGAGAATTCCCAACCATCAGCTCTCAGATGAATCCCTATTTCTATGGGGCACATATTGTCAAACAAACAAATTCCCTCTCCCGATCAGCCTACATTGCATTTGTCACAGGTTCTACAAAACATTGGTTTTGTTTCAAGTGAAATGAATGGAAACACAAGGGAGTGGGTGTGCTTTTTTAAATCATCTTTCAGCATTATTGCACCCAGTTGAAAAAAGCCTTCTACCAAAAGGTTTTAGCATAACATATATCAACATAAGGGTATTTTTACTGTGTAGCCCTATGAAATGGAATTCAATACCGTAAAACAATTCCTTGATTTTGGGATACCTTTTACTCACAACAGATTAATCAAAACACTGATATCCAGATGAGACAAGTATCCAGTTATATTAGTGAAATCTTGATTGCATTCTAATAAT
Source organism: Leuresthes tenuis (assembly GCF_036924035.1). NCBI lineage: Eukaryota > Metazoa > Chordata > Actinopteri > Atheriniformes > Atherinopsidae > Leuresthes > Leuresthes tenuis. Next base: position 7,248,376 of record NW_027325365.1, on the reverse strand, counting down.
TGAAATATAAAAGTGTGGCCCTTATGGTTATCAATTGCCCCTGGCTGCGCTTGGCTTTGAAACCAGAGCCCCCTGGTGGTGCCCTTCAGGGCTACAGGTGACCTTTTGCCCTCAGAGTCTACTTTCTTAGCTCTGCTAAAAACAAATGTTTTTATTCCAGTCTGGGAAGCATGTTTCATCCAGTGATTCTAAATATGTCCTGGCAAAAACACTCTCCTGCTCTCTTCTGATGGAATCGTCCATCTAGCCATTCAACCATTTACTAATCTGTGTATAGCACTTAGGGTAATGCCGCAGTTGAGGCCTTCATCTTCAAGGATATTTGATTTCAATCTCTAAAAACATTCATTATTGCCACAGTTAATGCAGCTCCTGATGGTTGTTTTTCTGCCTGCTTACATCCCGATTTCCTGACTATGGAGCATGAATCATCAATAATCGATAACACATCATACATTTTTCCCATGGCATATTTTGAATGTAGAATCCCACTCTTCTAATCAACTATGTCATGTTTACCCATAAGTCTGGTGTAGTAGAATTAAAGTTGCTTGAAATAGAAGTATTTATGTAATGTTCACTTACTACCAAAATGTGGCCTGTCTGACCTGGACAAACGTCACAAAATATACATCATATTATACCACATGTATGTTCATAATCGGCACATTGTAAGATTCAGATACCACAGTCTATCTTAAGAAGCTTCCTATTTGACACTTTATTCTACATTTTCATTCACAAGGTTAATCTCACAAACCAAAACTGACATATGCAAGTTATAGAGCACTGACTTTAAAGCAGCTTACCTAATCAAATACTTTGCATTGTATTAACTGAACAGCAGTAAGGAAGTCAACTCGACTTTGGTCCAAGACTGAAGGATGTTGTGTTATATACATGTACACTTTAGTGTTGTTGCTTCTTGATGTAGAAATGAATCATAATCAGTCTCTACAGTTGAAGAAAATAAAGAGTACAAAAAGAATAATAAGCTACAGTTCATGATATCATATAAAAGGACAACCCTTACATGCATGTTGCAAACAAACACATGTGTTGTCATTTCTAAAAAAATGCTGGACATCTCATTTTTAAATATTTTCTTGTCCACAAGGAATTCCCTCCTCAGTAGAAAAGGCCAAGAATTTTTGGGAAGGAGCTCTCTGGCTCAATGCCGTATTTTTGGTTAGTATTGCACTTGTGAGACATCTGCCGATTGGGGAAGACTCAGCTTCCACAGTGGCAATTGGCTCAATTAATGAAAAAAAAAAGTCAGATATACCACACTGCCAAAGACATCATTATTCTGGAAGCCTGCACTATGCAATGATTTTATGTCTGTGTCTGCAACCTTGTAGACTAGCGTTTGGTAGTGAGATTGCATGGTTTGTCTTTGTATTTTTGAGAACTGTTTCATGTTCAAGCAGCTATGATATTGACTTATTTGGGGTCATTTGCATTGCATTTACAGATTAGTCAGAGCAAGCATCACAAGGGAGGGGGGGAGTGATGGGCAAGCTTAGAAATTATCAGAGTGCCTTTCCCTGAATATATCAATGTTATGTAAAAGTGTCTTTATACTGTGGTTATATAATGGACATGTTGAAGCTCGAAAAAAAGGATTGCAGTTTAATACCCTCTTTACATCCTTACTATTCATCTGATTATATTCATCTGCGTGCAATGGCATAGAAACTGCCAAGAATTAAAACAAATATTCACTCAAGAAAACGTGAAATAGGTACCGCAAGTTCAAATGTAGTGTCCCAGTCTATGGTTCAAAATCATAAGATGACAACTATCCCTTTCCCAATTTACCCACTTTCTCTTTATAATCATTTGTGGCCAAATCAGCAATGTCAAATAAATACATCTTTACATAACGACATGGGATGTGGACATGATGACATTGCGTGACATGAGTTGTATCCCTGTAAGGAAAGTGAAAGAAAAAAATAAATGTAGCCTGGTTATTTGTCTTTTTGAAAGTTCATTGTGAACTTGCAGCTTACTTAGTGTTGTGGACTAATTTAGTCATGACACATTCTGTCATGAGATGGGGTTGAAATATTTTAACAGATCAAAATACATTCACAAGCAGTCACCTACATGCTTTATGGAGTTCACTTATTGTGTTATAGTGAATGCAGTCAAATCATCATCCAACTCTGAAGAATTACATTACAATTTGAAAGCACACTTTTGTATAAACCAAACTGTGGCAAGTTGAACAAATATGATATACAATAAAACATACAGTTTAGATACATTTATTTCACTTTCACCTAGAAAACGTCTAAATAAAGCTAAAAGGTTCATTGTGTAATTCTCCAGAAGATGCTACAGATAGTATAAGTACAATCATATTCACAAATACCAGTTGCATAAACACATCAGATTAAGAGATGAATCTGTTTAGCTAAAACTAGATAGGAATTTTGAAATAGAAATGATGACTTAATATTAGAAATACAGCAATATTTTCTGAATCCCATTAGTCTGGCTGCTCGTTGTTTAATCTTATTCCTTAATGAGTTGCAGTTCCCCAATGTCTGATTCACTCTCAAAGCTCAAATGACATGTGTTTCTTTCTCTTCCAAACAATTGATCTTATCACTGATCTGAAGTTTTGTCCATCAAGCTTCTTTGGGTATGGTGAAAGAACTATCTATCACTTCTTGAGCAAAAACAAACATATAACAAATCGAAAATAAGTTTTTTTGGTGACACCAGTGTGTCTCCATTGGTGAAGTAGTAGCAGAAGTATGGATTGCATGCCAGATATTATTATTGCACAGTAGATTGCATCAATCCAGTCTGACATATTCCTGGACTGGCACACCACTGCGCATGACACCCATGCTTTAAAGCCTGCCAGAGAACATTCTTTCTAAACAACACAAAAGAATCCTTCAGCTTGGCTGCTTGCCTCTTCAGTGTAACATCAGAACCATGGCCTGTGACATAAATCATTAATCTCTATGCATATGGTGCCTATTAATGTGTGTATGCAAATGGAATGCCATGTCAGTCAAGATTATACCATGGGGATCAATGTGTAAAGACCTCCCAGGTTGTTTGACATAAAAATGATGAATGAGATATGGATCAAATTTGGAGGGAGAATCAGCTCACTTGTATTCAGCTATGGATTTTGTTGGAACAAAAGATCAGACTTCCTTTACATTTATGTCATGCGTTTACACCAAATTAATGAAATATGACACAAATGCTTCTGGAGTGTTTAGAAAAAGGCTTATCATGTTGAGAAGGCATGGCCACAACTGAATTCAAGTGCATGCTATAGTTGATTTTTAAGAAATTTAAAAATCTGCTTTGGGACTTTTTTGTTATATCTTGATTTAGTAACACATGAAAAGCATGCAAAAGCAAGCAAAACCTGAAATTATCATTTGACAAATGAAGGATGTACAGTGACAGATGGATCAATAATATATCACAACTCAACCGTTGTTGATACCTACGATTAGAATATAGTTATATATCCAAACTAATCCAAGTTTAAAACTCAAGCAATATCTGTTCAAAGTTAAATTGCATTAGCAAATTAGTTTGTCCATTTATTTCTTGACATATTCATAGTTTAGAGCATTATGACTCTAAAAACATGCACATTTAATAAGCAAAACAGAGATTTTAGAGTGGAATTTTACATTTACTCTATTTTCTGAACTCAACACTAGGCAACATGATAAATACTGGTTCAATAACATCTATAAACCAATTAGTTGAGTAATTCAGGTGTGCTGAACGTTCCAAAATGCCTGTCAACTTGCCAAGGCCTCTTAACTTCCTGTTAGCATTCCTGAACTCCTGGAGCTGGAAGCATATGGTGCCAACTTGGTTGACCACAGTCATTGGATTGACCAAAACACAGTACAATGGAAAAGTCCAAGAAGTTCAGTGCAGATCTCAGAGAAAAGATTGGAGATCAACACTGGTCAGCAATCTCTCTTGGAGACATTGCTAAGCAGCTGCTGATTCTAAGATCTCTAAGTGAAACGAACACACCTAAGTACAAGTTGCTGGAAGACTTTGCCAAGCCACTGGAAGTCTTAACCTGAAGAAAAAAACATTTAGAACGATCAAGGAACAAACCTGCCGTAACAAGTCTGCCGTGACCTAGAAGATGTGGAACACCAGTTTCACTGTCAAACTAGCTACACATTACCACAATGTGCTGCTACCAATGTTAGAAAGAAGACCCCTCAAAATGAACTCATAAAGAAAAAACGAAGTATGATGTTGACAAGTCAGAAAAAAATTCTCTCTGGAAGACAGGTTTAAGGTCAGAGGAGACAAACATTGAGTTGTTTAAGTACAGTAAAGGTGACAATATTCTGGCTTGGTTAGATACCAAAAAAAGCATTTTACAGTGTGCTTATTCATCCATTCACACACAAACAATGCTGTTTTTTAAGGGTGCCAATATAAAAACATAGAGCATGCTGTTTACTATTCTGCAAAAGAAATACGGGTATGTAATCCATCCTGCATTAGAGAAAACACATAAAAAATACATTGAAACTTGCAGCTTGATCAGGAATGGTGTGTCATGACTTGATTGACTGATTTATTATGTTGGTTTTCTTTGTGAATTTCACACACTTACTGTATACACAATTAATTTTTTTTCTTTCTATTTTTCTAACTTTTTAGGGGGCAAAATACCCCCTCTGAATCCCCATGAATACTGCATTCTTTGCAGCAGAAACATTACTTAAGGTTTAAATGGGACATCCATGGTGGATCCCATCTTTCTTGAGAAAAGGGGAAGTTGGGAGCTCACAGAATTCTGTTGAGTAGACATAGGCAGACAGGGAGTTACAACAGAAATGTAATCTCAAGCAAACAGATCCCTGTGCAAAAACTGTAAGTTGTATGGAAAAAAAGTTATTGGGCCGATTTCTGCATAACCTCCAACAAGTGAGCCACAGAAGCCCAATGTGTATGTTCAGATGAGTAAAGTTGAGGCGCTCAACCTCAAGAAGATAGAACCATTAAGTTTGGTGGGGGCATCTTGTTCTTGGGATGTTTTGTGGATAGAGTAATTAAGAGTTAAGACTACCTCAGTACAAACTCAAGTCATGAGGAAAAAGGAAAAATGAAAGCAGTCAAAAAAAAAAAAAACATCACCATATGTTTCCTGGATAACCATGTAAAGATATTTTAATTGCTACAACTTCTTACAGGGATATGCACTTGTTGTTGGGCATTAAAAGGCACCTTTGCTTCTCAACCTTTGATTCTTTGAGCAAAAAGAGATCTTTAGATCTTGCATTCTGCAGAAATATTTGCTCTGTACAGACAGCTTTGCAGTGTAACAGAACGTGAATCATATGTCACATAAAAGTCTTATACAGTATTTGATACATGAAATCTCTCTATACATAAGGGCTTTTCACTGACTTTAGAAAAATCAATGGTATGACCATGTTAAGTGAAAATATTTAATGAGTTTTTAACTGGTTGGTCTTATGCCAACAACTTTGTCACAGTCAGTAATTATGGGAGTAACTCATTTAAATCATTTATTCATTCATCCATTCCTCAATACATTTGGCCATGATGCAGATTTACACTGGGGTGACTCCACCACAAATATAAAATATACATTATAACCTGCTCTAAATTCCAAATGTAGTATAACACACTGATAGCACTCAGATTTACTTAACTGTACTCAGTGGTTCAAAAAACAGACTCACCAAAATGTCAATATGATTGTTGTTCAGGGGTTATCAGTATTTCAGGTCTTCATCAATAGACAGGGTTCAAAGTCTCTTGGCTCTTTAACCCCTTCTACCTTTAAGAGGTTTTAAGGCACAAGTAAGAAAAAAACATTGATGCGATTCTAATGAGAATGAAATGGATGCAACAGGCTATTTGTTGTGCTTTATTTTTGTTACATGAAATTAAGTTCAGTTTCATCACTATTTAATTGATTCATTGTATTTAGTCTGGGATTAAAAGTTAAAATTGTATACAGCTGTTATATTAGCTTTCGGTTGCAGCTTCATGGTCTGAACACAGCCCTCCCTCTGTTAAGGTCTATCGGCTGCTAAATACCAAGTAGACATAGCCATAAATAGTGAGGCGTCACGTGTCTGAAGGCATCTCGTTTTGCTGCCATCATGTCATGTCTGACCGTTTAGCAGCGGCTGTGGATGTGGAGGCGGGGAGCGGCTGTTCGTGGTGCTGATGGGAGGGATGCTCTCCAGCTCCGTGCAGCCGCTACTGCGCATGTTGCATGACAGGTACACGCAAGCCTCCATCTTGGGCATCCCGAGCTGAGGCGAAAGGGCAGAAACTGATTCAAAAATAACAACAAGCGGGCGGGGAAGCAATAAAAAAAGAGAAAAAATTGGCAATTTGCCGAGATGTTGTCTAACTTTTTTCCCCCATTAAATTATACTTAACAAATCGCTTCACAGAAGTGAGCGTAAAACAGAATGGAAATGAAAGCCAGCGACTGGTCTGGAAGGCTCTGATAAGGATTACTTGTACACTCAGCTTATTAGGACACCGCGTACAGAGGAACTGACAGGTGACAAAGCCAAACGGTGAGTGGAACAACGTAGCGTGTTTTGTGATAAACCGTCTGTTATGTTCATAACATGTAGCCATGACGTGAAATCGCACGCCCATGTCCATATGTATTGGCATGTTCTTCCTTCATTCCCCCGTCATGGTGGTCGCTGCTTTCTGTGTTGTTCCCATGCTCCCCTCTCTCTCCTGATGCTTAGGCTTCGGGTAAGTATCAGCTTCTTTTACTTACTTTTCTTCTGTTAGAAAGCGAGACATTGCAACGTGCAGCCACAGGTTGTGAGAGCTCCGATAGTTGGTTTGTTTTGAACTGTCTGTATAAAATTATTTTCTTGATCACTGCACAGGCCCTTCCTATTGGGTTTAAGCAGTAAATATAGATAGCAATTAGTGCATTGAAGCATGCAATCGTGAAATTTCGTGGAGCCAAGTTTTGTGGAGTTTATTCGAATTAAATCAAATAGGTGTATTGTATTACTATTAAAATTGATTGCTTTGAAAGTATCTCTCCTTTATCAAAATATTCCCCACTCCATATATTAATTACATTCCACATGATGTGTTTTTATGGCTCAGGATATACATATGAAGCGTGAGTTGAGTTTATAAGGCAGAATGTACATTGTATGAGCTTAGAGCAGTGGGGCAGACAATGTACTGCTGCTTGAGTCACTGTATGACAAAGTATTTGCACTTTTAACAATGCCAGCTATAAAACAGAGAAATGCAATGTTCTTCAGTGGTGGCACAGTGTTGACTCAGCCAGTGCCAAGGTCGAGTTATGGTCTCAGCTCATCTCACATTTCTGTTTTGTTCAGTGTGCTTGTTCATAATGAGCAGGTTATTACTTATTTTAAAAAAAATGTTCCAAAAGCAGAAAGAGCTTTGCACAGATTAGTGTTAGCTTTTGTTCAAGATGAACAAAAATAAATCATGCAATATTTAACACCACAAAACAGGAAAGAAACACTTTGATGAAGACCAAGTGTTACTGGCAATATTAGGGGATAAAGATTCAGCTTTGCAAATATGTTACAAGTATGCTTACAAAAATTCCCACATTGGTGTTTGGCTCTTGAAGGGATCTCAGAATAGACATATTTTCAGTCAAACTAGACTGTACAACATTGAGCTAATAGACTGGGTACAAGATCATGTTTGAAGCATGTACAATGATAATGTCTTCGGAGTCATAGGCTATGACACATGGCTGCAATTCCTCTACTGTTTTTTTGTCAAGTGCTACACCCCACTTGGCGTGGACATGATAACATCTGGAGAACATATGATAATCGAGCTTCTGCTGACACAAATCAGATATATTTTCATCTTTGTTGGAGCTCGAAAATTTTCATTTTGCATGTTTTATCTCCTACCTCATCTTGTTCCTCTCACAAAAGTGAAAAAAACGTTGCGTTGATAAGGCTCATTCTGAATTTCTCACAGTATTTTGTCCAAGACTATCCTATATTACAGGTCTGAGAGAGAGAGCGCCATAAGCAGCTGTTGTAACAAAGTATGCCACAATCAAAGATATTGTGACGGTTGCTCTTTTTTTTTTCGGGACAGCCCAATATCACACAGTGTATACCCTGAATATGTGTTGACTTCAAACTCCTGACACTATCCATTAAGAATGTCTTTTTTGACCAACAAGAGAAGATAGAAGAATAAATCTTTTTTTTAAAGTCTTAACATCACCTCTTTTTTAAGTTTTGAAATTTAAAACTTTGAATGATTATATCACTCCAAAGGTTGCATCTCTAATGCATGCTAAATGTTTGTGTCTGAGGGGATGTTCTGAGTGGTACTATCAAACTTTTTGAATGTATTTTGAGTTGTAATAAAAACTGTCTGTAATGGGGATTGCAAACTTTTTCTAGTGTTCTGAGACTGCGTTTGTTATCTTGAAAAGTATAGGAGATGGAACTTGTAGGTCACGGAGGAAAGTTGTCCTTAAGAAATTAAATGTTGTTACTGAGTCAAACACAAACACTACTCTGGTTGTTGCCATCTGTAATTTGTGAGCTAGCAATGATTTATGTCAGCCAGCTGAACATTCCACAAACTTTATCAAATCGATAAAGCATTATGTTTACATTGAGACAAACTGCTCAAAAGTGAGGTATGGAAATAGTTCTACTGGGGAAGATGATGATCAATGTGCAGGTGAGAAGTAGACAGAGAGTTACAGGGACCAAGGCAATGAGGAGGAGGGAGAATGTGTCTCTGTATGGACAATTAACTGCCTCAGTTATTATACAGGCTTGCTGGCAGGATGTGTGTTGGTGAGGAGAGACTGTTCTCCTTATGGTTAGTCTCAGTGTCCCTATATGATGAAAGGGTACCGCTTTCCTAGATGGGGCATGAATCACACAGGTACCATGGTTGCCAGCTGATTAATGGTCCCTATCCAGAAATGCAAAAAGGCACTGTCTATGATAAAAAATTAAATATCTCTGTCAGCTCACAGGACTATATCATCTACTATCTGCCTACATGTAAGTGTGATGTTAGGAAGGTTCAAAAACTTTATAAAGGAATTATAAATCAAACTAAATATTTGGAAAACAGCCCTAGTATGCCTTCTCTTTTACAGGTTCTGGATTTATTATACTTTATTTCAGTCATCCTTTAAAGGTCACATTCAGCTGACAAGTCCCGAATGACTATTGTCATTCAGGTGTATTGCTCCAATGATTGAATTTCTGCTTGATCTTGCTCTGCTTTAGCAAACCCGTTCAGACTTATTAATTATTTTTCCAATGTTTACTGTATGTGCCATGCATACAGAGTAATATGTTATGCTTCTGTCAAAAAAAGTAAAAGGCAGTTCTGGTGTTCAGTAAACAGATAAAATTGTATTCACTCACCAATGCTAAGATATTTTGGAATGTGAAAAGAAAACACCCAGGTTATTTAATAGTTGACCTTTAAAGGGGAACTCCGGTATTTTTAAACCTAGACCTTATTTCTGGCATGAAATATGTTTATCTACACACGAGAACAGTTTGGTGAAAGTCGGCATCCTTCGGAAGATATTTAGATTCCTCTAGATCCATATAACGGAGTGCATGGGGGCATAGATATGCAGCCTCTAAATAAGGCATTATCTGTCTTTATTTCAACAATACTTTAAGACGAATGAATGAAAACTATTCATGTTCGTGTTCATTCACTCCGATAAGGAGGTCCATCGTACTCAAAGTTGTTGTCCATGTCGTCAAAATCTGATGAATATCCTGTCATGTTGCACAAAACTATCAGTAACAAACTACGTGTGAAGTTGGCCGACTGTCACAGAGCACGGACTAAATAAGCTGTGCTGCAGCAGCGCGCGTTGATGATGTCATCCCAGTAGACGAGTGTGTAGAAAGCCCTCTATAAGCCCCCAATATATATAGCCACCAATAACAACAATACAGCAGCTATGAGCTATCAGTGCAATAGTACACGTTCATTCATTCATTCATTCATCTTAAAGTATTGTTGAAAAAAAGACAGATAATGCCTTATTTAGAGGCTGTATTGTCTCTGCCCTATTCTCTCCCATTATATGGGCCTATGCGGAGTTCTCCTTTAAGCCTGAGATGTTTAAATTCTGTGTTTTCTAAACAATCGATTACATTTTTGTTCTTCCACAGAACCAACTTACACCACAATGGGCATGAAGAAGGTTGCCATATTTCTCTTGGTCCTCTCTCTTTGTCTAGAGGCAGTATCTGCCAAAGAAAAAGGAACTAAGAAGGGAAAGAAGAAAGGGAAACAGGTTTACTGTCCATCGTAAGTACTGAATAAATGGCAATATGTGTCATACAGCATAGCAGGCAATATACGGGACTGTATTTACTTAATTTAGAATTTATTATAGATACTCAGCACATGGATAATGACAACAAAGGTTAACAACACAGCATAAATTAAAATCTATACCAGGTTGACCAGTCCCACCAGTATGGATCAAGCTCTAAAAATGCAGCCGGCAGCATTAAAAAAAAAAAAAAAGTATGTTTACTGCTAGGAAGTTTCCTCTGCCAAGCTGCGTGACTCAAAACCTCCAACTCTAACCATGAAGAATGTCTGTTTTAAGTTTTTAGTACTCAAGCTAAAGGCAAGATAACCCTGATGACATCACCAGTGGTTGTTCTTTCAGGTTTCACAAAGCTCCTGCAGAGCCACTGAAGATATTATCCAAGTGTTTTTATGGGCTGAGTTATGCTCTCAAGGACTCATACGACCTATACGTACGAAACTGGATGAGTTTTTTTAAGGGGCACCATTGATTGCATTTGAGCATTCAATGAAAGCATGTTTTACAACTGATGGATCTTACTTTCCGGGCTGACTTTTCAATATTCACCACTGAGTTCTGACTGTATTTTCAGTATATTTCACTCAGATCAATGGGCTTTCCAGAATCTCACTAAAAGACGTTGATAACCCAGATCATTTGCAATGTGTAAGTTCTGAAATAAGAGTTGCATTGGTTGAATTAAATACGTGAATTCTGTAAGTGTCACAAAAAAGAATAAACAATATTTGCCATGCCTTTAGAGGGTCATTTATCTCTATGTATTGAATAACTACACCCTCTACTTCCTTAAATGGTAACAAATGGCTCTATGATGAAACTTCTTGATATGAGCAATAACACGTTTGATGTGGTATTGGCAAGTAGCACAATTTGTGACATATTTCATGTTTAATACTGGAGGCCTTTCTGAATCAAGGAAACCACTTGGTTCCAGTTAAGCTCTTGTGCTTGAGGTTGTCAGGAAGGTCGGTTAAAAGAGAGGGAAGAAAAATAAGTTTTGTTGGTGGGAATTATGCATTTCACTTTGATCAGGGGAACCACAGAACATATACACACTGAGCAGCACTTACTTCAGCTCACTTCAACTCATCCTCAGTGCGTGATAAGGTTTACATAATGCTATGTAAAGTGCTTTTAGAAGGGGAAATTCTTTGTCAGGAGAATTCATTGCCACCCATGAGGAGGCTTTATGTTTCTCCTGTCCCTGCTGCCAGATCCTGTCCTCCCCTCTCTTTCAACGTTGTTTTGTTATTAGATGATGTTTGGCTGAATGTCTGTGAAAGTCACCACTTTGTTATGGTGGTAATTTCAAAAATTGCAGAATGGTTCAGAAAATTAAAATACAATATAACAATACATTATTTGCCAGGACATGTCATTTACAACTAATATGGCATATTCTCTAATCCAGGTTTAGTAAAATTTCTTATGAATCACTTTGTGAATATCAGTTGGTGCTTTTGTTTTCTGTGTGGTGTCGGAATGTTCTCTCAGTGCTTGATTGGGTTTTCCCCAGATGCTCCAGTTTCCTCCCACAGTCCAGACATTTATATAGTCTGTGATCACTCTAAACTGACCAAGGTGTAGATGTGAGCCTGAGCCTGCTTCAGTGTCTCTGTTTCTCTTGCCAAGAGTGTATACTGTTTCTAATCTAATGTTTGCTGAGATAGGATCCAATTCCCACTTTAACCCTGAGCTGGATAAAGAGAAATGGCTTATGGATGGACGGTCATGACTCAGGTGGTTGTGTGGTTGTTCTTCAGTCAAAGAGATCTGTGGTTTTATCCCAGCCCCTCAACATGTCATAGTGTCCTTGGGCAAGACACTGAGCAACCACATTGCTTTGATATGCTCATCCATGTGTGTTTGTAGAGAATAAAGCTCTTTATATGCAGAGTGTTGATTTTTTTGTATGAATACGTGAATGATAAGCACATTGTAAAGTATTTAAAGCATGTAAGAGTGTGGATCATTGGATGGATAGTTTAGATTTCTAATTAAATTTGTTTAATCAATATTGTGTACTGGAATAACTCATGGGTAGATGAAGCTTTTGACAGCAGAATGAACAAACTTGCTAGCAAGGGTATAGATTTAATAATGATTCGATATAAATGTGCTGAAGATTCCCATTTTTCCTAGATGATCCCAAAAATGTCCCAACTGTCTCAGGGCTGTGTCATCTTTCCTGGTCATGATTTGGAAACATTTCTGAACAGCACATCTCATTTAAAAACATTGCTTTACTATAACATTTGCTGGGTGGTCCAAGTCTTAAAAGCCAATTTAATCCCATGGTAGTAGCACTCTCCGCTTATAGTTTAATCAAAGAGTACACAGAGCAGCTACAAGTGAGTGCACTATGCATCTGTGTTGTTCATCTATCAGGAATTTGAACTGCTAAAGTTCCCTCTCTGTCTTCTTTGTTTGCAGACAGCTGTCATCTGAGGATCTGGCTCGAGTCCCTGCAAATTCAACCAGTAACATCTTGAATAGGTTACTGATCAGCTATGATCCCAGAATAAGGCCCAACTTCAAAGGCAAGTCTCTTGCCCTCTTTATCTGCCTTTTTCATTTTGATTTACGTTTGAGCTGAACTACTGTCATGCTAATTAAAAGTATGTATCTCCAGATTCCTTTTCAGGATGTGGTGCCGGAACGAGCATGCTGTAAATGTGCAGACATAAAAATGCTTTTCTTGTTCTGCATATGCATATTTAATATAAGCTCCTACAGAATTACAGGCAATGGTCTTGATTTGACTATAGTGAAAAATGTTAGCATTTCAGACTCTCAGTGGCTATCAAACACATAGAACTGTATAAGTATTTTCATAGTTTTGTTTTTAAGACTTTTTGAAATATAAAAATATGAAAAAAGAAAAATGTCCATTTCACTTCACTAATTTGGACTAGTTCTTGTAAATTTTTTCTTCTTAAACCCCTAATTTCTTTACATTAGAGGTTGTACCACCAAAAAATAAATCCTTTAGAGTCTCTTATTGAACATCATTTAGATTAGCTTCCATCATTTCATCTATAAGCCAAATATAAAGTTTGCATTTGTGTTTTTGGGTGAGATATCTAAGGGATTAAAGGTATGGAAGCTATATAGATCAAAATGAATGAATCTGAACAAAAAGTGCAGTTGAAACCTATGACTTTAATTCATGGATTTTTCACAAATTTTAAAAAATACAAAAGAAAAGCACATAAAAAATGTGATGTACGAAAATGTACTGGGACTCTGCTGCATTTGATATGCTGCAATCTGCTCTTAGTTTGACTGAAAAACAACAGAGATAAGGAGCACATTGAATGCTTTCAGACCCTTTCAAGTTGGAGTGTTTTTATTTCACTCGTTCCCCAATGTTCAGGCGGTGTGACCAGATTGTTGTCCTGTGCTGACAAAGAGCTAGGGACATAGACATGGAAATGCAAGATAATTCCAAAAATACATGATATCATCTTGATAGCAAGTACGAAGAAAATATTCCTAATTCTAGAATTTGAAAATTCAAAGTTACACATTGATATTTCAGAGTGATCTTTCTCTTCACTCAACACCAGTCTTTGACTTAGTGTCTCAGTAGCTGAAGAATGAATATTTCCCAACATAGTAAAATGTAAGTGCGTCTTTCACAAAATGAACCATAATCACACAGCTTTTGAATATGAATTATGCAAACTTTACTTGAATGTTATGAACATTGCTTATGTTAATAAAAGTAATTAGAATTTCCTTCGGAGAAATTAACCTGAATGAAACCCTGAATCTTTAAATCTGACGGTCTTTGTTTCATTCTTCACTGTCCAGGAAGTAACCGTCTCAGTGAGAGTTTACTGGTGGCCGCTTTGTCTGTTTGACTGATAGCTTTACCAGTCTTCAGGTGAATCTGCAGATAGTTTCCATCCCATGGCACAAGGCAGTCAGAGCTGTATCTGGAACCCTTTGTTTGAAGTGTAGTGAGCAGACTCATTCCCTCCCTGACTGCCTGTTACTGGTCCAGCAGCCAAACATCTGCTCTTGATTTTAGGGTGGGCTGAAAGCTCCCTGTCCATTAACATCCATGTCATAATCTCCCAAATTCACTTCTAAACTGTGCCTTGTGCATTGCTTTGCCAAGGCTTATAAAATGGTGAGCTGCTTTTATCTATAGAGAATTTCAAGGTTATACCAAAAGCTATCATGAATATTAATTATTTAGTTGGTTGAATGAATGCAAGGAAGATATGGGCCTTATGTCACCCACACATTAAGTGCATTATTTTAGGATTCACAGAGTTTTTCCAGGGGCACTGAGGCATTAGGTAAACACCTCAAAGGAAATGATTTATTCAAGCGGGCTGAGGACTCTGCTTTCATAGAGGCTTTTATTAGTTTATGCAAAAGGGCAAGTGAGGAGAGATGCCAGCATAAAAGTATTTGGCATTAGTGTGGCAAAGGGATGAGATGCTAATGAAAAAGGATTTTTGTTTCTTGCAACGTTGAGTATTTCACCAGGTACAGTAAGTATAGATGAAGGCTACTAGCCTTATAAACAAGGCCCAGAGCCCCTCTTGACACTGACTCTCTACCTCCCCCCTCCAGACCCTCTGCGTTACATTAACGCGCAGTCTATCCTGTATATATATCCAGATTCTGTATATATATCTATATTGTCTGCACCAACTACACCAAGTCAAACTCCTTGTAAGTGCAAACCTACTTGGCAATAAACTTGTTTCTGATTCTGATTCTGGTAACAAAGAAAGACTTGGTTTTATAGAGTACGTTGAACTGTGAAGTAGAAGCACATTGATGCTTCCATCTCATTGCAAAAGTAAGTGGATACAAAACTCAATACTACAATTTTTTTTTTTTTTATCTCAATCCAGGAATTCCTGTGGAGGACAGAGTGAACATTTTCATCAACAGCTTTGGCTCGATCCAAGAAACAACCATGGTAAGATTTCAATTCAATTCCACCACATCCCGACTGTATTGATAGTCAATGCTTCTGCCAATCATAAGCATAGTCCGAAAGCTGAAAACTCCTTGAACTTGCAAGTTTTAGGAGGAATGAATCTGTATATTTCCTAGAGGGCATTAGAACATTTAGCAGTGAATCACTATGAAGACTGCCATTTCCATGCCTCATTAATCTGATGCCTTAATTACTGATAAAGAAGTGCAATTTGAATACTAATAACCATATTAAACTCAAGGACATCGCTGTGTTGACTCCTGATCACTCACAAAACAATAAAGAGATCTTTGCTGATTAAAGAGGGCCAGTTTACCAGTTTTTTTTTAATATATAAAGGTGCTGAAGAGAAACCAAAAATATTAAGTGATGTACAATCAAGCGATACAGTAACATAGTCATTTTGAACTGACTGTGTTCACACATTTTCCATGACCAAGTGTCTCTCAGACCTATTGGGTGCTTTTCATTAAGGTGTATGAACAGCTGAAATTACACCAAAACTTCAAATCCATGGTTAAGAAGATAGGTCACTGGACTAAATCCGATTAAACACTACAGTTTGAAATATCAACATCTTTATGCAATCAAAATGTCAAAATGTAACAAAATAAAGGGAAAAAGGGATGAAGCCAATACAAAGACACAATTAGACAAAGGGAGATAAACTGGAGACGTAAAACACACCCAGGTAGTAGGACACTCGAGAAAGAAGGAAAACAGAGATGTGGGGAGTGAGCAGAAAAATAAATAAGACAGACGAGGGGAAAAGAAATTAGAGGAGGAACGGCTAAAATTAAGACAGTAAGTGAGCAAGTAGACTACACAAAAAAAAGGACAGTGGGGGAAAAACATAGAAAAGAAGATGCAATCACAGAAGGGAAAAGAAGTGCCAAGGAAAAGAGAGTGGAAGAGAAAGAGGCATGCACAACTCTCACACACCACCTTCCAAGTTCCCCCTGGATATCCCTAAAACAGTGAAAGTTAACAAGGTTTGAGACAATTCAGGGAGGAGGAAGAATCGTCAGCTTGTCACCTTTCCCCCCAATTTATCACTCTGTGGTGTGTCTGATCTTAGGAAACCTCCCTTCTATCATTTACACCTCCCTCAGCCAAACACCAGCAAACGTCCACAGTATTTAACACATATATTTTCACCTTATGATTGAAGAGCTCAGCAGAGAACTCCTAATTTGTTGCTGCGAGATGGAATAAATTGCAGCCATGTGTTTTTTTTGCTGGTTCGTAGCATAGAGTTTTCATTGCTGATTACAACACACAGTTGTGTTAAATCTCCCTGGAATCGAATCCTGTACTGGCAGCTTGATAGTTAGTCAGAGTGACGATTTATTTCCTTGTCTGGTTTTCAGAGATGCAAAGGTGTGGGAATTGGGTTGCATCTCAGTCAGACAGAAAAAAGCATGCAGAGGCTCTTTGTGCTGTCACTTGAGGACTAGATAGACTGCAGTCTAAATTAGGCTTGGTAGAATCGTCAGCTTGCATTCTAAAATTAGATATCAACAATTGGACCACAGGGTGTTTTGCAAATTAATGCATAGTCTTGGTTACTGCTTAATTTATAGATTATCCTGAGACATCCCTGTATAATATGACGTTAGCTGAATTGTTTAAATAGTTGCTTATATAACTGCCTGTTCTTAATGTTTACACAATAGTACGTAAACAAAGCTTTCAAATGGTTTCTCTTCCATGCAGCAAGATGCACCAAAATTATCAGTCTGCATAGGTAAACATTAACTGTTTAATATGTAGGTTTACAGTGCTGGGCAAAATCTTGTAACAATGTTCATTACTTTCCATTTCCATTTTTCTTTTATCTTTCAAAGTGGTCCTGAGCAATAGTTTCACACACTTTAATCTTTTTAAAACTTTTCTTTAAGTATTTCTTTGGACACTAGCTGCTTTTTTACTTATTTTCAGTTCAGCCATTGTACCTGACCTTTTTAAGACACATATTCTTGTGAAGCTATTTAACACTGACCTTTAAATCATTCAATCACAAAAAAACACCTAACTAACCATTGATCTTAGCAAAGAACTAAATTCATCTTTTGACACGTGTAAGTCACTACACGTAAGAATGACACTTTTTTGCCAATTATTTTAGTTACATCTGTGAAGAAACACAAAGTTATCACATTGTCACAAACATGATATAAAGTTGTAGAGCTTTTGCACCAACTAGGTGATTCGCAAAGAGCTATTAGCCAGAAACTCGGTATATCTTGGCATGATGTGAGATGTGTTCTCTGGACAAAAGGGGGAAAAACTAACAAGTGTCAGGCCTAATCTGCAGCAGATGAAAGGATTCTGAAAGTAAAGTCCTGAAGAAATAGAAAACAATCCAGCAAAGACTTGACACAAGACCTGAGACCTGCATGTGGACTGAGCCATCTACTGTTCACTAAAGTTTAATCAAAAGTGAGGGTGGCTGTCAAAAGTCATTCTTAGTGAGGAGAAACTGGGAGAAAAGTCTGAGGTATGCCAAACGACACAAGAACTGACCTGAAAATCAGTGGCAACAGATCTGATGGGGTGATGAATCCTCCCCAGAGCTCGGACCACAACATTATTGAAGCTGTGTGGGATCCACTTGACAACGAATGGAAGAAAAGGCAGCCAACATCTAAAGAAGTTTGATATTGTATATTCTGCTGAGAATTTCAAGTGAATTATGTTGGGGTCTTCTCACCACAAATAAGTAAGTTCACAGGAAATATGACATTGTCATTACTTACTATAAAATAATCTTGATAATCTTAAAATAACCTTGTCTGTCCTTGGTATTTTTAATGGCTTTAAATAAAGTATGGAAATATGGAATAACTTTAAAGAACCAATCATTTAGAAAATAATTCTGTAATAAACTCTTAATGAAAGAGGGGGAAAAGGTGATGGTTGACAATACTGTATGGTTGAAGTTTATTTATACCCCTCCTCTCAAAAAAGAAAAAAAAAGTTGCACAAGAAGCTGGACTTTTGCCAGGTTTATGACATATTTGACACGTCATCTATCTTCACCCTCGAAATGAATTGTCCAGCTTGTCACAGAACAGCCAAGTGATACTTTCCCACCAGCAAGAATGTAGACATTTCACTAATAAACTCACTAATGTGGTGTTGCTGTGATAACATTTGACCCTTGAACTGTGCAGCTCCCTACATGTTACGCTGCATGTTTGAGCTGCAGTTGTAAAATGTCACTCTGCAGTTTTGATGGTTTAGAAGTTTGTTTTGAGAAAAAGACCCGCACCCTCTTTTTAAACTGACAACAAGGAAGGGCAGTGTTTCTGGAAAATACAAAAGTAAAATACAAAAGCAAAGAGATTTTTTTAAAATGTTTTCATGCCTCTTTAAGTCACCACATATTTTTGTGAGTATTACATGTTTTGAACGTCTTATTTCTCAGAGACTCAAAGCAAAGGTTCACTCACTTTTGCCTGGCACAAATTTAAGGAAATACCTAATTTTGTTCCACTGATAGATTTTACCTGTTGCCATCAATCCCTCTGAGAGCAACCAACTCGAGTTGACATGAAACTTAACCATGCATGTTTGTACTTGTCTGGTGTTGAAACTGACAGGATTACAGAGTCAACATCTTCCTGCGGCAGCGCTGGAATGACCCCAGGCTAAGGCTCCCAGATGACTTCAAGTCAGATTCACTTACTGTTGATCCCAAGATGTTCAAATGTCTCTGGAAACCTGACCTTTTCTTTGCTAACGAGAAGAGCGCTAACTTTCATGATGTTACCCAAGAGAACATTCTCCTCTTCATCTTCCGTAGTGGAGATGTCCTCATCAGTATGAGGTAATGCTTTAGCTTTTTTAAATTTTTTATATTTATAATTTTTTTGGCTGGCCGTGATTATGATTAATGTAATGTAAAGATGACATTGCAGTTTTACACCCTTACAGTTTATGGAATGGTACCATTGCACACAAAACAGACAATATCATAAAAGCCTGAGTAAACACATTCCAATAAAAACAATGGAGACGGTGGGATTTTGATTAAAGGTCCGCCTCACATAGCATTTTACTGTTTATCATATATCTCACATTCAACTATTACTCAGATTATGGCTATCAGGCACACAGATGTTTCCTATAAATTTAATCACATGTTTTTTAAACATCACATGTGTTGTACGTGTGTAATAAATAAAAATGTTGTTGAGACATTCACACATTAAAACTTGTTGAAGTCACTTGTGTGTTATAGCTCCACCACCCAGTCCTGTGTGAGTTGTTTCTACCTGGCCAGCACCTGAGATGTTGCGGTCACATGATGCAAGGTGCAAATGGCTGCGAAATTCAAGAAAGTGAAAAGCAAATTGTCTTCTGTTTAACTATTAGAAATGTCAGCCTCTGATGGTTACGACACAACAACCCATCTCTGACCAAATTACTGACATGAATGTGCTTTCAAGCTGAATAATGTAGCCCCCAGAAACCCAGAATAGTTATATTCTTCTGATTTTCATGTTGCTGTCGACACATCTGCTAAAAGACTAAATACATGATAGAATTTTAGGCTTAGTTAAATTTTTTAGAAAAATTTAGACAATTCTATGTTACTATGAGTAAGCTCTTTCAACTTATAAAGGACTTTTTCCAGTGATTACAGAAGCTTAAGGTTCTGAGCCTGAAATCTCAAACAATAATAATAATGTTGATGTGTACAGAATTTGGTAAAAACCTTTATTCTTTCAAGGAACTTAGTGATAAGTATTTGGAGCACTAGCTGCAGTGCACTGTATTGGGTTTCAGTCACCTCAGGATAATCCAAGAGGTATATAATTTTGAGTATGTGTCTTGATCAGCATGGTTGCATGTCCCTGCCTCTCGCCCAATGACAGCTGGGACAGACTCCAGCCCCCCACAACCCTAAACTAGATTAAGCGGGTATAGAAAATAGATGGATGGATATATGGTGTCTTGATTATTCTGTGCAAATGCACCAATCCTAAAAAAGAGACATCTGGCTAATCCCTGAAATCCTGTGAGATCTCAAGATTACACCATGTTTTTGCTAACTGTTCCCAATTGTGTAACAGCAATTGTATATACAGAGGGTAAATAAATCAGGGAATTAAAAAAAAGGCTAACAACTATGTTTTCTTCATACACTTTCAGGTTGTCCGTCACCCTGTCTTGTCCGCTAGATCTGACCTTGTTTCCGATGGATACACAGAGGTGTAAAATGCAACTAGAAAGTTGTGAGTTGTTCTGAAATAATGCCACCTTAAGGCAGTATTTGTATATCATTTCAGTTCACTTCTTTGTTTGTGTGTATTTTGGAGATAAAGTAGTAATGAGCATAGAGGTTTTTTTTTTGTTTGATTGTTTTTTTTAAGTAGTTGTTTGGGCAGGTAAATAAGGGTATTTTTTTTTAGAAGGAAATTTAAATTGCAAACACTTAGAACTAAGAATAAATCATCATATTCTATGGGTTGTTGTGAGAGTCTCACAGCTAACTGAGTTTGACGATAGTTATTGCATCTTGTTTAAAACTTCGGTTTTAAATGAACAGTGTCGTTACTATCTAATGCCAAACCAGACTGCTGAGGAGTAAGATTTTCTGTATGTCGCAAGTGGCTTTAACTTGCGTATGAATATGCATTTTTGGATATGCATATGTGACTTGGTATCTCTATTTTCCAGTTGGATACACTACAGATGACCTGCAGTTCATGTGGCAGACAGGGGACCCTGTTCAAATGGATGCTATAGCTCTGCCACAGTTTGATATCAGACAAGAAGATATTGAATATGGAAACTGCACCAAATTCTATGAAGGAACAGGTACTGTCTAATACAATAATATAAAAGTTGTATTTTTTTTCAGAAAGAAAGCATTTATACCTGCATCTTTCAAAATATTCATCTTAGCTATGGTAGTGAAAATCGGCAAGGATGCCCCTTTTGATTAGACCTAATTAAAAATGAATATTCACACGAGATCGACCAACTTTATTTGGATAATTTTTAGCAATAATGATAACTAAGACATTAACTTAAGCTGTGAGTTTATTCAGTCAATAATTAGGTTTACTGTACAATGGTCTTCTTTTTGTGCAATGACAGGTTCCCAGGCTGCAGCAATGAGGCAGAATGCGCTATGTGAAAATGGTTGCAGGATTTATATTTCAGAAGAGCTTAATTCCTAACTGCTTTTGAGGTCACCGGGATTTTCTACACATTTTCCATTTTTGTGCTCTGTCGCTTTCTGTTTTCAAAGTGGTTTCAACTGACCTGACTGGCTAGTAAATGGACACACAGACATAAAAACACACTCTCGCACAAGTTATTTACAGCTTTAGGAAAGCTGAACAAACGCTAATAAATACCTGATGAGATTTAGTTTTCTGGATGGAGAAGATTTTCAGTATTATTCAGGAAGGTTGCAAAAGTCACAAACACCAAGAAAGCAGCCAGACACTAGGATGTTATTTTAGAGGTTGTTATGATTTTATAATATTTAACAAAACTCATTCCCTCTTGTGGATAAAACCTAACCAAACCCAACCAAGAAGAAAGTGAAAAAGTGAAAAGGAAGCTGTGAACAAAAAAGGGAAACAAGTAATTTTCCCAAACTCATCTTGAACCAAAGTCTCAAGATCCAATATGCTGCGACTCTATGCCATTCAACCTTCCCTTTTTTAATCATGGATGAGTAATAACTGCAGAATGACCTTTTACAGTTTGTACTCCACATTCAATTATGATGTGGCTGATGTGTCCGAGCACCAACAGAAAATGTAGTGCATAATTCAGTAATGCTAGAAGCTTTAAAAAAACGGAATTATTAAATGCCTTAGGATGAGCAGCGGTTTATATTCTTGGTAATAAATACCCATGTACTAATCAATTTTCTAATCTGTGTTCTAATAGCTGCAGGACCAGCACAGTAATTCAGACGTGGCTGCAAATCAGGTCCATGCAAGATTAGTATTTTTGTGCATAATCAATATCACCAACTTAATGCATTTCTCATAGCAACACAGTGCATTCAGTTTCTGCTGCTGTGACTTTGACAAGTAACTAGTGTACAAAAAAAGTGGTTAAAAGGCAATTTTATACAGCCACTCCAGCCCTCCAAATGGAGCCTCCTTTTGTGTTAGATTAGGTTAGATGTGCGATCCAGATTACCGTGGCATTCAAGCCAGGTTGAAAAAAAATCCGACTTTCTGACACTGAACAGTTGGCTTGATGCTCAATATACCTTGTTAACCCAATAATCTCACTTCAAAGTACGTCCTTCAGCAAACTAAAAAGAATAAAATGCACCAAACTACCTGATAAAGTTAATAATTACAACTGTATTTCATAGATTCAGATGGCTGAAGAGAAGTCCCCATTTTATAGTAGTCATATGGCTGGGTTTATGTTGAAGGTTGATTTTTAGATTAACAGACATCTATAAGGAATTTTCTTATGTTGACTTTTGATCTATACTAACAAAACCCGGGTTCTCTTTCAATTCTAATGACTAAAATGCCTTATGTTTATATTTGAGGTCAAACAAATATGATGAATGCATTTCCATCCTCAAATATTTACAAAGCCATACCATATGTTTTCAAAATTAAATTGGTTACATGTATGTCTACTTGCTAAGCAGCCTTAGTCTTACTGATCTAGTTGATACAGTAAAAATAAGCACACCTTTGGACAGCTCCTGTCTGCTCACCTGCATGCAGATATGTCTCTCTGCAACATAACAATTTCTAAAACAAATTCAGGAAATTATAGTAAAGTGACTGCTTGTTCTTTTGTTGTATGCATACACTACACCCATCTTTCGATGAAAATGTCATTGTAACGTCTTCTATGTGATTGCACAGAGGAGAGCATAGAGCCCTTCTGTAGCTGCGATAAACTGAACATACTATAACCCATGCACAGCTTTTCACACTGTGCATGGTTGCAGGATGTTGGCAGAGCTAAAAACACTTAATATTTCTATAATAAATTAAACTACACAAGTAAATAAAATATTCTGGTACTGTGCCATATACATATTCAGAACTACATGGATGCAAAAATGTAATTAGCTATAAATTGAGGAAACTCTTAGCCAAAAGAACGGGTATGACCTCATTGCTCTCGCACTTGGGAGGCACATTGCTGGCTATGAGTCAGGCTTTCAAGTGGTTGCCATAGTTACCTGGCTAGACACAAAGATCACCTCTGTTTATGACTGGTTCAAGTCTGCTCTGTGACACGGGGGGCCCTTATTTGCTGTATAAAGCCAAAGAGATCACCAGACCAATTATATATTACTTCAGCCCATACTCTCTACCATCCCATTAGACAAACAATCAAAACTAAATAAGAAGGCACAGAGTTCTGCTTCAGTAGGGACAAGACATGTTTATGGGTGCTTTTTTCATACTAGCTATGTAGTCTATGTTTCCAACAGAATTTAATCGTAAAAAGGTGGAAAGTTATAATTGAATGACACATTGTTTGGCTAAGGATCATACTTTAAAACACAAAAAAAGATTAGTCAAGAACAAGTGTAGTTCTCCCTCAGAACTGGTACATTATGGGTTGTGGGCAGAGGTCTACTGGATTCTGCCTTGTGTCCCCAAAGAAGCCCTAACCTTTGCTGAAATTATTTAAAGTCTTTTCTCTCCACTGTCTTTTCCCTTTTTTCTACTTATGCTTTCTTGATTCTGACAGTGGACTTTGCTTTGCGCACACAAGCTGTACTTTGCTTTGTTCTTGGGCAAAAGGCGACACATCTGAGAGAGGATTTAACCTGGCTGCTATTTTCCCCCTCAATGCCTAGTCTGGCTTTAAAAGTCAAAGTCATTCAGGGACTGGTTCTCTCACCATCTCTCTTTTAGTTTCAGAGCTGGATGTTTTTCAGTACACATTTCCAGACCAAATGAGCCACCATATGCAATAAAATGCATTCAGATCCACAAAGATATTCTAATACCACCAATAATATTGCTCTTTGTAAGGCTAGGCCATCTCATCCAACATGAAGACCCAGTATCATAGGATGATGCTGTTATGTAATTTGAACTCCATTATTGCCTCTTTAAATTGTTTTTTCCTCCTTCCTCATACAGGATACTACACTTGTGTGGAGGTTATCTTTACCCTACGCCGACAGGTTGGCTTCTACATGATGGGTGTTTATGCCCCCACTCTGCTTATTGTAGTTCTCTCCTGGCTGTCCTTCTGGATCAACCCTGATGCGAGTGCTGCCAGGGTTCCTTTGGGTATGTACTGTTTCATCAACTCCACCATATTCCACTGATGTTTACCAGTACATTAAATGTGTAAAGAACTCTGCTCATCCATTTGGCAGTAGTGCATGACTAAACATTAAAGTAGATTTAAAAAAAGAGTGTTGTTTAGAATGCCTTTATTATGGAGGTATTTTGATGATAAAACTGCTCTTGAAGAAGATTTCTGTCAGACAGCAATAGGTAGAATACGGGAGGCAATAAACAGAAACCACTCTAAAGGATTTGGATGTTTTTATTGATCAGTAACTTTGCGGCCCCAATTATCTCTATCATGACATCATTAATCACGTTGACACCATGAAGGACTTTATCTGTCAAGTGTGTCCAGTGTTTGTGATAAATCCTTGAACATAACTGTAATTGACAGATGGGAACTGCTAAAGTGATGCCAGAAGCACTTGCAGTATCTTGTGTAGGTCTTAATATTCACGACTTTGTTACAGGAGTTTAAACCCATGTTTAATTGCAATTACATATTTTTTGTGTTTTGCATGTATTTGTTACTTGAGAGTTAGGCCAAGGAAACTATAGCTACCTGCTAGTGGCAACAACCAATTTTTAGGCCTATAAAAATACAGGTAACAGGCACCAATTTATAAATATTGCAACTGTTAGTTTGTTTTTGGAAATAAATGCAACCTGTTGTTTCTGGTAAGGAGCATGTATTAAATCGTACTCAGAGTGGTCATAAAGTGGGACAAAGGAAAGTCATGAAACGATCAGCTGGCCAACAAGACATCATGACACACCTGATCCCTATTAACCCATTTAATGAAAGATTGTCCCAAACCAGAAAAGCACACAATGTGTCAACCCTGAGGATGATTCAGTGACATTACTAGAAAGCGGGGAATAAATAATGCTACGGTGCTGTGCTGATAAAGCCTTTTACTCATGGAGCAGGATATAATGCTTTCCCCTCTTTGTACTTAAAAAAAAAAAAATCTCTATCCATAGAGAAAAGCACAACACAGCTAAAACAATACAAGCCCCACAGTGACAGCTAACTATGGAGAGAATTTGAAGTTGATATAATGTGTATGTTTGTGTAGTTGCTCTATGCATTCCTGCTTGCTCTTGGGATGTCTTAAGTATGCGCAGACCCTGAATTTTAACTTCAGGATTTAAGCAAAAGCTGTAAGATTAGTCTCTATGTTTATGTCTCCGTCCATTTCAATCAAAATACTAAACATGTCTGCTTAAAAAAACAAGTTTTGGTTATTTTCTAGAGCATATCAATTCAGCAACACTTAAAACACACTACATATAACTTACACCATTGAATGTATTTTAAAGTATTATAATTAGTTTACTTTCATAAACAGGCCAAAAAGGGGACTGGATTTAGCCTTGGATCAGATTTCTGCATAATACCCACTTGTTATTTAACAGCACTTGCATGCAGAAGTGCTCTGTAATGTCTTCAGCAAGGTTCTCCTTTTTTCATATCCTCCACACAAAAACTAAGCAGATAATTGAGGTAGGAGGCAGAGGTAATGGGTAAGCATTTCTTACAAAATGGCACTCCAGTCCCAGCAAGCGACATGGTGTGATGTACTGTCACATTCTCTATAGAGGACACAAATTATACACACTTTCCTCTTTATTGTCAAAACCTTTATTGTTCACTGCCATATGTAATCTCCCCTTCATAGCTGAAGGTCAGCCAGTAATCATGGGAAATAATATTTTGATGTGATATATTATTACAGGGTCAATTTTAATGCAATTTTAAGTTTTTTCTAACTTAACCATCTTGATTATAATACCTAGCATGAGCCAATTACTTTTCAATATTGAGCACAAACCGTAGCACAAACTGTATGCAAAAATATAATATCAAATAAAAGTTATGTAAACGCACAAGTCGTCAGGACGAGACTTGAGCTGGACTCTTCCACTTGGTGGGTGTATATCGCCACCCCAGCACCTTTGCCCAATAAATGTGATGCAACAATCTAAAATGTGTATATTTCCCAAAGTGCTGCCACACTGTGAAGTTGTTCTTGTGTGCTTTTGTATGAAAAAAACAAATACAATGTCTGTGGACATAAAGCAGTAGAATAAATAAATCTAGATATTTCATGTTTTGTTGTAGGACTAGGTTATGGAAAAAGGTCTGTTAATAAGTTTAGTGGAGGTGCTATATTGCTGATGTCTCCTGTTGCTATGCCAACAAAGGGGAGATAGCAGCGGAGGAAAGCTTTCTGCATTTGCTTTTGACAGAAAGCACTGCGCTTGACAAAATACTTGCATCTTTTTGTACTGGACCTTTAAATAGCATTGTGTTTTTGTTCATGAACTGAGGAAATAACATGTAAAAGCCAGATGAAAAGTCCGTGTTAGTTTCTATCCTTGGCTATGGCATTTGAGATTGCATAGAAAAAGGGACAAACAGACGAAGCAGTGATCTTATGGGTTTATTCACCAAGACTCAAACTCTTACCATCACATATTCATTGATCATCATTTTTGTTTTTTGCGCTTAAATGCCTCAAACATCTTCCTTTTTTTGTAAATCAACAAGCATTTGCCTCAAAATCTGTGATACTTGTAAATGTTGATATTTTCTCATAAAACAGAAACTAAATGAATTGATTCATGAAGTAATTTATAGAATAATGTGAAATTAATGACTGTTTAATTTGCTAAACTACCCACACTACTGACAAAAATACAATATGTAGCACATACATCCTTCTTTCCTTTGCAATATGCATTATATTTAATTATTTTGCTTTATGCTTTTTCTATGAATGTGTCATTACACATTTCTTCATGCTTTGTCATATATTTCCAAAATTCAAACTCACACTCTAATGTAGTTCTAGCTGTAAAAATGTAAATTGCTTTCAACTTTGTATTTTCTTCTCCTCCATAATGCAGCCCAGGTGTAATATGTCAGTGTCACCTACAGTATCACACTGTTACTGCTGTATTTGTGAGAAGGACTACATGGATAAGCTAATCCATTTTTATCCCACTTCAGTCATCCACTGTCTCCTTTTCTCCATCCTCACCCCAGTTGTTTATCACCACTTTCATTCCACCATCACCCCAAATCCTGCTGGAAGCCTCCTCTCTAAATAAGATCAGCCCAGGTCAGCCATCACTCAGGTGTGTCTGTGCTAAGATTATCATGTGTTTGTGTGTCAGTGTAAATGTGTATGAATGCATTCATGTGTTCATTTCACTTGGAATGTGGAATTTTACAGAAACAGTTTGCTTTCTCCCTATGAAGAATGTGAACCAATTTAACAGTGAAGATTAATTTGCCATAACAGAAATACATTGTATGTTAGCCATGTTTTCTTCTAATATAAAAACTATTTGTTCAAACAAGTGAGTGTGTTACTGGAGAACAAGGCAACAAAGCTTTTTTGTGCCACTTTTCCCTCTGTTCAATGATAATAGGTTGGCTTCCAGCATTAATATTTATACCAGTGATAAAGGAGCTGTTTGATTAGAACTCCAGAATCCTTTACAGACCATTCTTTAATAAGTGACCATAATGAGACTAAGAGACTAAACCTGTCAGTCATTTAAATGTATTTATAGTTACCTTGAAGAATAATTTCTCTTTGCAAAAAAAAAACAGACGTGAGAGAAAAAGATGTGTGGAGCCCTTCATTGGTGGTTCGAACCCCTTCTAAGAGTGTCTGTGATTACTGTGTTTCTGCTGCAGCTTGAAAGAGTTGCTACTGTGTCAGGGAAATCTCTAACCTGTAATCCTGCTGGCTATCAGAGATAAAAACTGTTTAAAATTACTCTCTCATTAGGGTTGTCTGAGCTCTGAACAAAAGAGGTAAAGGAGCAGTTGTGAATCCCAATTGCAGATATGTTCTCAGGAAATCTTTTGTGTACATTTTATTACAGCTTTTCTGCAGATAAGGAGATGCAGTTTTTCACTTGGAAAGAATAAATGTGGAATTTAATTTTGTTTAATTGTGTTTCATAAACGGAAACTAACAAAGACAAACTCTTTGTTGTGGCACCTTAGTTAAACTTAATGAGATGACTTTGACACAGATGACACAAAATGTTCCCATATAACACCAAATAACAAAAATGAAATAGCCCAAAGCGGACATTAAAAATGTTTCTAGATTTGTCTTATTTTACTTGTACTGTGATCTGCTTATCTTTTTAGGCACTTCAATTTGATCTTCATCAGGGCATTTGTCACTTTGTTCAGAAAAAATGGAACAAAATTTGTGACCAAAGATTTTACTGATACATGTTGTTATAAATAGATACTGAATTAATGTTGTAGTATTAATATTGTATCAACAAAAGTATAATTTCCTTAATAATTCCCAAACTCAGGTAGTTATATCTAACTTTTACACATTTTGCTGTCTGACAAGGTTACTTATGCTTCCCCTCTGTACAGGTATCCTCTCAGTGCTCTCTCTGTCCTCTGAGTGTACCTCCTTGGCTTCTGAGCTGCCCAAAGTGTCCTACGTCAAGGCCATTGACATCTGGCTCATTGCTTGCCTGCTGTTTGGTTTCGCCTCGCTTGTGGAGTATGCTGTGGTTCAAGTGATGCTCAACAGCCCCAAGCGCATCGAGGCAGAGAAGGCCAAGATAGCATCCAAGGAGAAGGCTGCTGGAAAGATCCCTGCTGCCAGGAACAACACAGTCAACGGGACCGGAGGGACTCCACTTCATGTCAGCACCTTGCATGTCAGTGAAGTTGGTTTGATACCTTGTGCACGTGTGTGTGTAGATCTGTAATACGATTGTTGCTATGTCAGCTCATTCCACATTATTTTCAGGCTCTTAAAATAGTCTTTTAATATACTGTTGAACCCTTTTAATTCTGAAGCTTTTGGATTTTGTTTTAGGATTGGCCGATGCAGACACCCTGTTCTGCAACAATGTTTAGGGGCAATGTTCCCAGTTAATTTCCAGCCAGGGTTGGTTATGTCTCTCCACTCTTCCCCTCCTTGTTTCTTATCAACATTGACACTGTAACAATAAAAAAAAGGCAAATTGCCTACATCTAATGCTTATAAAGAAAATAAACAATTTGTACTTTATCTTATATATAACAGAAGTCCCCCTTCTAGTTGTTACTTGAGGCACGACAGTGGTACCAGAGCAAACTACTGCAGCTTAGTATTATCACTTTATCCTGGAAGTAACAGTGGAAGTGTAGCCAGCAGTGTAGCCAACAGCTCACTGATTTCATAGAAACAGTTAATCTTTGCAGCTCCACAAGCTTGACAATGAAAACTATAAACTTAGAAAACCTAAGATGCTTATTGACGGGGTTCTTCTCACCTTGTAACAATAAGAAATTCTATTGTCAGTTTAACCCAAAGAAATTCATATTGAAGTTTGTTCAGAGCCAAAAACCAAAACATAGATAGATAATTTCATTCTTCATGGGGATAGAATAATGAGTAGTTTATGTCACGTGTGACTTGACTTCTGTTGCATTTTGCAAAAAAATGTTAAGAAGCCCCCATATGTGCTAATGTCCCAGATAATCACCAAAGCATTTTGATGATGAAAGTGCTTTGTGCAAATGAGCTTTCTCCAATGGGTGGCAGGGCTCACCCTTAGGGATACGGTGAGGAGCTCAGTCATCCGAGAGGGGCTCAGAATAGAGTCGTGCTCCTCTGCATTGAAAGGAGCCAGTTGAGCGAGTTCATGCATCAGGTCTGGATGCCTCCCTGGGGAGGTGTTTTTAGCTCACTGAGAGGAGGCCTGAAAGCAGGAGAGACTATATATTTTTGCTGGCTTTGATACAACTCAGTGCGTCCTCTGAAGAGCTGGAGAAGGTGGAGAGGGAAAGGAAGGTCTGGGGATCTCTGCTCAGACTGATGGATGGATGGATGGATGGATGGATGGATGGATGGATGGATGGATGGATGGATGGATGGATGGATGGATGGATGGATGGATGGATGGATGGATGGAGCATAATGTTGTTTTGAGTGTAAAATAAGTATTTGGATGCTGGAGTTCACACATATGATTCTCTGTTACCTAACACCCTCAGTAACGCACAGTAAAATGCCAAAATGATTTCTTCAGATCCAACACCTGCTGGCAGTTTTGCAAGATCAAATCTAAATGCAAAACAGGGAAATCCAGTCATTAAAAATTGACATTCTCCATTTCACGCACATCCATTGCTGAGTCAGGCTGAAAGTCTGACAATTGTATGCACGTCATTGAGAATGCAGAATGTGTTGGTCCTCCAATCGTATGCCTAATTGAAACTAATTTACTTCTGAGTCGGTGTGTGTCCGAACCACATTTGGTTTGGGAGGATTACGATATTCCATTGAAGTTTAATAGGCTTTCTTGTCAAAACCAAATCAGAATAATGAAGCTTTAATGAGCTTAATGACTTCACCGAGTAAGCATCCGTAGCCTGATTAGATCCTGTTCACTCCGCAGGCCTGTGAGTGAACAGGAAGTCTCAGTGAAGTCGATGAAAGGGATTTTTCAGATGACGTGGAACTAAATCTGCCAGCAGATTGTTTTGTATAACCACAGGTTGTGATGGCATGTAGAGGGTATAGAGAGGTTATAAGACCCATCAAGTGAGAGAACAACCATATTAGGCAACATTATAGAGAACAAAGATAATCTAATTTTGGCTCCAACAATCTTTGTTCTCTTAAAATAACAAGTAGATTTGATTTATCAGCATGAGTTCTGTCCAAGATTCAGGATCAAACAGCTCCTTCACTACATTTTCAAAGTGTTGTCTGTTTTCAGTCGACTGAAACCAGCTTAGAAGGTCTAATTTAAATGTTTTTTTCATTTAAATCAAAGCCTACATGCATTGTTGATATTTGAGGTGTCAGATGTTTGTAAAAGGAAGTGGAGCATTCAATTACTTTTGCCAAATAAAGACTGTTGAAAAATTGTAGTGTCAGAGTACTTTTACGTGATAATTTGTGTGATTAGGCCACAGGCGAGAAATTTATGAGGAAAACACAGCTGTTCACCAATATAGGAAGTGCATACCTAGGGTCTTGTAGCCTAAGTCTGATGGAATACAATCTTGTCAGAGAACTTAAAAATGCATTTGTAATTTTGGGCAAGTCTGTACATCAATCCATGGAAACATCCTTAAAATGGGACCAAAGTGGGCTTTACTCCAAATTGCTTTTTGGTGGCTAAGACTTAGTTTTAGGACTTGGGTTAGACTTTTGCTAAACAGAATCCTAACTTGTGTGACTTATTAGATTAACACTGGTACTGGTTGTATGGATTTGATATAAAAAAGACTCTCAAGATGTGTTCAGTTTTTTTTTTGTTTTTTTTTAATGACTATTCAGCTTAGATTCACTTCAAGATTTGTGTTAGGCCCACTGCATGGAATTTAAATCAATGCACTAATAAGGATGCTGTGCAAGCTTGTGTGTGTGTTTGTGAGTATGTGTGTATGTCAAAATATGCTCCATCAGCAAAGGTTGTTGGTGCCATCTGCTGTGCTCCTATGACTCTATAGTGTCTAAATATTTCTCCATTTTTACATGTATGCGATATATACTAGCCTGATGGAGATGCATAGAGGTTTTAAGACTAAAATCAATTGCTATGGAGTAGATTCCAGAAAAATTAAAGACATCCACATTCTTTTCAAAGATGGATGGTGTGTAAAAATACAGAAAAATAGTCAATAAAACCAGGCAAAGAGCAGGTAGGTGTCAAACACTGAAGCAAGAACTAAGCCATAATTAGGATATAACAATTTGAAGCACAGTCACTGAGAGAAAAGGGGCTGGTTTGTAAACCAGAGTGAAAAAATGAGGAACGTGGGGAGGAGGGAATGTTGTCAGGTGTCTTGAGGTGGTAGGAAAATACTGATGGCAGCTACAAGAGGACAGGTTAATGGCAGAAATCCACAAGGACCAGAATGTACAGAATGAGTTAATCTGCAACTGCAGATATGTTCTCTCTTTTATTATATATACACTGATAAACTTTACAAGTGTTGAGTTTCTATCACAGCCCCCTAAATTTTTTGAAAATTACACCATTCCACTTCGACTTTGTCATTGAGTGTTTTACTGCATGTATAGTGAAGGCCATGAAGATTAGTATCATCTAAGCAGCTAAAACAACTTTAGGAATGCTTAGAGCATTTTGGTTTGACTTGTCTGCTTCAGGGTAGGCCAGCAGCACATGCAGAATCTAATCTCATGTTTCACAAAGACAAATGTATTTTATGATGAAATGATGCTAAATGATACATTTTAATTTATCTTATCTATCTGGTTCTTAGGTTGCTGAGACCCGCTGCAAGAAGGTGTGCACCTCTAAGTCAGACCTGAGGACCAATGACTTCAGCATTGTGGGTTCGCTCCCAAGGGACTTTGAACTGTCAAATTTTGACTGCTATGGGAAACCCATTGATACCGGCACTGCTCTTGGCAAATCCCAGGCCAAGAACAACAAGAAACCTCCTCCTCCAAAGCCTGTCATCCCCTCCGCTGCCAAAAGAGTTGACCTGTACGCCAGAGCTCTCTTCCCTTTCTCCTTTCTTTTCTTTAATGTGATTTACTGGTCCATATACTTGTGATTATCTTGTTCTATTGTGCCTGCACTCCACTTTCACGAGGTCATCATAGATCAGATTTCATACAAAGAGTTCAGCTCCAAAATGAGAAATGAGAACTTCTCTTATACAGATTTACTGCTGATAAGAAACTAAAAGCACTATGCATTATTACTACATTAATGTGCACATAAAAAAAGACAATTTGTATCTCAAACAATGACTACAACCTAATGTTTGTTATCTTTCCTAAAATAGATATATATCATCTTAGACTGAATTTATTTGTCTTTTGATAGTGGTACTAGAGAGAGAAATACAGGATTGCTGGAATAAAACTGTTGTGATGAATGCTGTGAAAACAAATCCACAGAGATTGTTTGTGTAAGAACAGCGCTGAAGATACACAGATATATTGAAGAGCATTGTAAATATCTATTTGAATTTTTGCCCATGCCCAGTGGGAGTATGCTTGCAAGGTTAATAAGTTAAAGCATTTTATTTAAGCTTCAATGCAAAGTGTAGCATTGTAATTGTCTGCATGTTAAAAAATATTGCATGTATATGAAGGAATAAATATAAAAATACATATAGTATTTATTACATTTTATTATGCTTATGATTTGCTCTTGAAAAGACAAATGGATATGTGAAAGAGTCCTGTTCCTGTTCAGATGGTCACATGACACTGCCACATGACACTGCCACATGACACTGCCACATAATAAATGTAATACCTCCCACCTGTAGCCTGTGTAAATGGGTCACTATTGAGCTATGGCCATGTGTTTGTGAAATTTACAATGAAAGAAAAATAAAAGATCAAATGACTTTTCACCATTTGATGTGATTAAAAATCAACACAAAGACTTGACTGTACGTGTTGTGTTTTTATTGGTGAGAAAGGAGCATGTGATTGACCTTTTCAGTTGATTCACACTTAAAGTTCAGCCTCATGCATTTGTTATTACTTAAACTTCAGCTTTGTTTCCTCCTGCTTTGTCCATATGTATCCATGCATGCTTTACAATATCTATTTCTTCCCCTATTCCAAGTCTTGACCTCTCCTAGTTCACCAAACCAAACATCTATTATTCATGCAAACCTGCTCAGCAAATGTGCCCTGACAATGACTGTGAGACTTCACATATGAAATCCATTTCTGGCTTAATGAAGCAAGATAAATGCTGACCTTCTGTCATGATATCTAGATCATATTGATGAAGTTTGAAGCCATTTATCCAGTGGTTGCTGATGTAAAGGAGAGCAAAATTGTCAATACTGTGAGCTTTCTTTTTCTCACTGGTTGGCTCAAAATGAGAAAACAAGGCTTGTTTTTCTCTCTGTGGCTGCCATGGTTACAGACACTGGCGAGAATTTTTGTCTGACACTACAATAATTACACTGTGGAATGTAGAATGGGAGTCAGACGAAAGCTAGACTGGGTAGGAAAAAGCTCACATTATCACAGATGAAGATGAGTCATCAAGGCAAGTACAAGTTTTACAGATCATTGAAAGAATTGAAATGCAGATTAGTTTTGACTGATCGGAGAACTCATTTCATCTCTGATTCAGCCTCAAATGAGGGAGAATTTACATTGCAGTGCCCCCCAATGGCCATATTTATATTGTAATAAAATTGTTCACTTAGGAGAATTAACATTAGATGTCAGATC
The DNA here is from genome assembly GCF_036924035.1 of Leuresthes tenuis. Classification (NCBI taxonomy): domain Eukaryota; kingdom Metazoa; phylum Chordata; class Actinopteri; order Atheriniformes; family Atherinopsidae; genus Leuresthes; species Leuresthes tenuis. Next base: position 7,213,528 of record NW_027325365.1, on the reverse strand, counting down.
CTCTACAAAGGAGTCTGTTGTAATGGCACTGAAGAGGTGTATGCTGTAAATGTACTTAAATTTTTAGGCAAAAGTCAATATTTAAAGAAATTTTAGTCATGAAAACTATTCAAACACTAATATTACTTATAATCTAGGAAGTTAGCAGTGATGAAAAGCAAAAATATTAGAGTTCTTTGCATTTATAATACCCAGACAGTAGATGTAATAAATTAATCCCTCATCACAGGTGTTACTCATATGTCTATGTGAGTGTGCGTCTATGTAATTGTGTGTGTTTGTGTGTATATGCTCCACCCCCGCATCCCAGCACCCTGCTAGTAGCACAGTGCAGTAACCTATATCAAACAGGGTGCTTTCTAATCCAACAAGACTTCTCACCAGGCTTTCACGTAGTCGACCAAGACAACCACCATGACAGTCAAGGCAATGATTAGTAGAGGCACAGTGGGGGAGGAAAGGCCACGTGGCTTATTGGAAACTCATTTATGGCCAACAAGGTCTTTACACATCAGTGTTGTGCTTTTACAGACGAGGACAACTTGTGTGTGTAATTGACAATGAGGTTTCCTGTCCAATGTTAGTGACAAGCTATTCAGTAAAATGGCCCTTTGTCAGGATTCCTGGGGAAAACTTGAGTTGTTGTTAGAATCTTTAAAGACCAACCTTCCAAACAATATAACATTAACTGAAAGAAAAGGATGGTAATGATACTCGTTGTTAAGCACAGAAAAAAAACTAATAGTGGTTACATATTTGATCATTGCAATACTTGTTTTGTTTTTTCACAAGCCAATAAGAGTTGGTTTATTTCTGTGCAAGTGAGAAAATAGCATTTCTTGCACTGTTCAGCATAATTCTCAGCATTGAAATTAATCATATAAAAAATGATCAAATACATTAACAAATGCTACATTTTGGCAGTGAAAAATATAAAGAAACACATCTTTCTGTACATACTTTAAGTCCCGTAAAAGCATGCTATGTACTATATCTATTTGTTCCCTTGCCATTTGGTTTACTCTATCGTGTTTATTCAGAGATAAGTGAATTTTTTCTTATGTTTTTTTTGTGTATATTTTTCTAAATGTAAAAGTGGCTTTCAGGTCAGACATAATTTTTTGTGACTCCCTCGTATACACTGTGGCACCATGGTGGAGAATTTTGTTGGCAGGGTTAGAAAGTGTGGAGGATGCCATTTTCTGGCAAATGTTTAGCTCCAGCTAGACTGAACTGATTTGAAAACCAACCATGACCATGAGTCCCAATATTAAACTTGGATGTGCCCAAACCACATAGAAGATAGAGTGAAGAGGGATGAGAATGACAAGTGAAGGTAAAATATCACTGAGTCCAAAAAGCTTTATTTGTGCAGGAAATAAGAAATGAAGAAATTATTTTTTCAATACTGTCAATAGAATCTACTGATTATTCTTAAGCAATAGGTTTTTATGGACTATTGTGTTAATATCTTAGTTTTGATCACATAAAGCTATTATCATATAATATTATATTATCACTATCTTTCTCCACATATTGTCACTAAGATGGAAATATGTCAGAAGCAGTGAGTTGAAAACACAATTACACTCTTACTGCTTCCATAAGAGTTAAGAGGGTAAGTATTAGCCAGGTGTTGGTAATCAAATAACTTGATTAATCCATCATCAGCTAATATCCAAACACAGCATACCAATACAAACATGTCACACCAAATGTGAAGGACAGCCACAGGACCAGGGAACCTTGCAGCCACTAAGTTCACAATGAACTCCACTGTATACCAAAGTATTTTAGAGCCAAATGTAAGACCTTCTGACATTTAAAGCTAGGCTGAAATTGTGTCATACAACATCACAATCACCCCAAGAGCAGCATCAAATTTACAAATGAATGCCTGAAAAAGTAAACAATTGAAGTATTACAATGGTCCAGTCAAAGTCCAGACCTCGACCCGATTGAGATGCTATGGTGGGACCTTAAAAGAACCTGTGCATAAACAAAAGCTGCAAAACTCAATGAATTGAAGTTTGGTAAAGAAGACTGGGCTAAAATTCCTTCAAAATAATGGAAGATACTGATAATTTCAGAAAGAAAACAATTATTGACACTGTTGCCTTCAAAGGTAGTTCTACAAAATATTTAATCATCGGGTGTACATAGTTTTGTTACATGTCTGCATTTTGGTTTAGATTTTAGATCAAAAGTGATGCAGTTTAATGTCTCATGTGTTGTTGTGTGTGTGAGGTTGAATTGAACAAATGTTAAGATCTGCTAAGAACCAGATAATTTTTTAAATATGTTCTGATATGCAAAACCTTTGAATAGAAATAGGGTGTACTTTCTTTTTCAGATGACTGTAAATGGGACACAGATTATTATTTTGAATGTGTTGTCAAGCTCTTGAATGAATAAATTAACTACATAAAAGCTTGAATGTGAATAGAGAGAGAATGCTGTAATACCAGGTAGCCTGGATCGATATACTCTATGCCACATTGTTAGGACTTAATGTGTTCTACTGTACCCCCTGTAAATGTGTTATATTTACAAGTACCGTGTAGGTTTATGTTATTAGTTTGCAATATCTCATGTGACCAAAGGCTGAAACACATTCTCAAAGGTCAGGGGCTCAATTCGCAACTATAAAGATTGAATGCTGCAGTATTGATCAAGCTAATGCAGTCAACATGTCCAGTCTCAGCACTCCCTATGACCTTGGGTCCTTTCCCTGCAGGTTTAACTCCTTAAAACTGTTCTAATAGCAGGGTATGCTTGGATTCACAATTTCTGCATATCTGAAGGCCTGGTTATGTATTCACATCACCTCTTTGATGTATGTTCAAACATTATTTTAGTCACTGTCATGTCAGCATCTGCTGTAAGCCATAAAGAATATGCTGTTTCTTTGTTTTCCGATCAACTGACACAACACAGCAAATCATCAAAGTCTTGTCAAGTTGTTGTTTGACTTCTTTAAGAGCTTTTGTTATTTCCAGATTGAATTTACACTGGGAGCAAACATGTAAGTGTAATGCTCCTTTAGAAATTTACTCCATTTGTTTGCTTTGCTGGATGAATCTGTTCTGACCATAGCTGACTCAATATACTACTCTGAATTCATTATTTTTGTGGGCACTCTTATGCCAAGCTGTTTAGTAGTATGGTGCATTTGGCATGAACAATTCCCCTGAGGTTAAAGATATTGCCTTCTCATTATAAACTTCTGGGGATGCTCTATTTACCAGGGGCAGAGTTCATAAACAATTTTGCTATATTTCAAAATACACACAACACGTAAAAGATGTCTCATAGTACTTGTATTATCTTTGGTGATACAATTCAAATATTTCATCATACTGTCCAGTTGTGGTCTTGGAGTCTTTCTTCTGTCTTTCTTAAAAAGGATAAGTGCTAAATGTTTCACTCCATACAATGTGTAGCCTGGAGGCAACATTCTGACTTGGTGTTGAATACCATCCTCTCCAGATTGTAACCCCAGATTTTCTCAAGAGAAGTGTGGCTTGACAGGCTCTAAAACTTACTTTTATATTTATGAAATTGACAATGTTGTGTTTTCAGTCCAGGCAAGCCATGCTTCTTTCCCAATGGCTGCAGTCTCCAGCCCTCCTCTCTAAACTTTGCAATCAAAATTGAGCCATCGAGGAAAGCAGATGTGTATTTTCTGACATTATTTTTTAGAATTGCTTCACAAATCAACAAAGTTGTGCCCTTCTATAGTGTCTTTATGCCTTTTATTTTCCTTAAGATTGTGTAGTTACCCAAATTCTATGTCAATATTTCACTTAAAAATGTGGAGTCATGTATTTCTTAAGATTCTTAAGATTTCACTAGTCATTCTAAACATGGCAAATAGTTAAAAAATAATTTGACAATAGATGAGAGGAGAGCATCATTTAGAAAAAGTAAAAAACTTGCTTCTAAACATTCAGTGGACACATCACACCAACTAATTGATAGTGATGAATTATATTGTTTCTGTGTAGCAACTAGGAGACAAATAATCATAAAAATAAGCAGTCGACTGCTGACACATGACTCATGAAATGTCCACACTTTCCATTTGTCCATAAGCTGTTGTGCCTTGTTGAAGAGGCCACAAGTGAGACACTACAGTCTTATTAATTTTATCCATTGTAAATTAACAGCACCAGCTAAATGAAAGAAATATAAATGCTGTCTAGGAAGCAACTGCATAGGATTTCTAAGAAATATGAACAGTGACACAAGGCACAGGTCTCAAAAGGTCAATGACATGGTTTTACCAGCTGCTTACTCTACAGGCAACACAACGTTAGATTCTGAGGGCGTTGTAAATTCCCATCTCACTTTTGTGGTCTGTTTGTGAAAACTCACACTGTCAGTGCAGTCATGATTTGATTATGAGTTACTCTCATTTCACCCCTAAAAGCTCATTAGGGCTCATGAACATTGTCACAGTTGTATTAACTCACTGGCTGCAAATTCAGTACACTAAGGAATGTGCTATAAAACAATCAAACTGAAATTGCTTTTCAGTCTTGCAGCAGTTGAGTGAATCCATGCATGGCAGAACCTCCAGACAAGGTCGAATAGATGAGCATACACACATTGTGAGCCTGTAGAACACAAAAAGATGTGTTTACTTTGCCAGGAGGAGAATCAGCATCAGAGAGCAAAGGTTTTCATGTCCAGTTCATGTGAAATCCAACAAGGCTGCATTTGAAACTAAAACCTCAATATCAAGGTTGAGCCGAGTGAAATGCATGAGAAGGAAAGGCCTAGTACTTTTCATCATAACAAAACTTTGTCACTGTCTGGTTGGAGTTAGTGAATACAGTCACTTGGTTAGAGTTAATTGATCATTGTTACAAATTAAATGCATTATTTTTCCAGTGCATTCGGGAGGTAACCATCATAGACGTTATTGGGGAGTGGTTTTTCACTCTAACTGTATCAGGCTATATGAACAAATGTCCATTGTCCAATGGGGACAAATTTGGTCTTTCTTTCATTCAAATTTAACATTTCAGCTCAGTAAACAAATCATCCATCCATTTTCTATACTCACTTAATCCAACTGTAGGGTTGCTTATGATTTCTATTATAACAGCAACCTATTGTTGCTTTCCATACACATTGTTTTAATGGACTCTTTTTAAAGAAATCGGTATCACATATACTTTAGATGCCTTTACTTTAACTTCAGCTTTAACTTTACTTTATTTAAGTGACTGAGTTAATCAGGATACTTCATTCTTGATCATGTGGATTTATTTACTTGCCTTTGCTAGTAATGAAGCTTTGCTCCTTTCTGGAAGTTACTCTGGTTTAGCGATTTCATCATAACTTACTGAAATGATGATAGAACAATTTATGTTTGATATGCTGGATTTGTCCCAGACATAATATTTGTGTTCTTCTGGAGCAGAAAGAAATGAGCCCTACAGGAGCCTGTGTTAGGTGAGATGTGCTGTCCATGGTGCTGAAATCTGACAAACTTGCTCTTCAACTCCCACACAGTCAGCCTCATTAGTTGGCTTCCAGACTGCTACCTCACACCAATGATTAATATACAACTGCCTGTGCAGTCTTAGATATGCATGTCATAAAACCAAGGGACAGGTTTGCCACTCAGTTCCTATTGGCAGCGAGGCAAGCTTTTCCTCCATTTGGCCCTATTCAGATTGGCACAGAGGACCAGTCATTTATTTGCATTGGATTTGTATGCAGAGGGTGGATATAACTAGATTAATGTTAAAAATGAGTTTTGTTCGATGGCTGTTTGTCAATCCTGTAAATCTTCAGTAATTATGTCAATCTTCAGTAATTGCTTTCATTTGGATGTTTTTCTGTCATATTAAGAACTTCAATAATGTACATAAGACAGGACTTTAGCCACCTGCAAAAATACTGTCAAAATGTATTTAGCAAACGATTAAAAAAAGAATTTCGTTTGGTATGTAAATTAGACATTTAAATTTATCTTGAGTGAGAAAATATCCATTAAAACGTTTTTCTTCTAATTTCACGGTAGTTTGGGACACCACTGCCCTATTTTAAGATCATAGATTTGGTCTATCCAAGATCTACCGTATAATTGGTTGAAAGCCTATTTTCATTTAAGTGTTCAAAATTAAGAGCAAGAGATACAAATAGTAGTCCACAACATAAAGGGGAATTAAGAAAACACATTTCAGGAACTCAATGAGCTGCTTGACTTTCTTCGTCAAACAAGTGGAGAGACCTTTGAATGAAATCAGATCTCAAAGTATGAACTGAGTGCGCATGAAGAAGCTATGGTGTCGGGAATCAACAGTGTTTAATGAATTCGGGTGATGGGCACCACTGCTTGGACAACAGCTGCCATTTCTATCTTTTTTTCAAACTTAGCGTTCAGTAGCCTATGTCACTAGGTGGTTGAAATCGGCTTTTCCCGTCACTTTCCGCCCTCTCATTAACATTCTTCACTTGTGGGTGTGATGCTGAGAAGATCTCCGGCGTGCGGAGCGGATACGCTCAGTGTCCCTCTGAGTTTAGAGGAGGTACAGCTGGCGGCAGGAGGGGAGAGACGACCAGGAGCGGAAGAAGAGGCGGCAGAGCTACATTGCAGGCGACCATTCCTTCACTGCTGGTGTCCTCTGACTGCAAGCCACCTGCAGAAAACAATCCTTTGCTGAAGACTTTTTCCAGGCTGAAGGTCCTCAATATGTGTCGGATCTAACGACTCCGCAGAGAAGAGGAATAGCAGTCTCTCCTGGTGGATGTGGACACCTAAACTGTGGACATGGAAAAGATAGTGAATTTATTCGTTTCTCTTCTCCTGGTTTTATGGGGATGCGCTCTTGGAGGCTCGCCCAGTGTTCAGATAGGTGAGTCGATCTATTTGTTTTAGCAAAAAGACAATTTGCTTTTATGCGTAAAATTGTGCGAAACAGTCAGTAAATATGTCTTGTTTAGAATTTATGCAAGAGTAACCGGTATTTTGTGTTAATTTCAGGGGGACTTTTTCCAAGGGGCGCGGATCAAGAGTACAGCGCGTTTCGGATAGGGATGGTTCAGTTTGGAACCTCAGAATTCAGACTGACGCCTCACATTGACAATCTGGAGGTGGCAAACAGTTTTGCTGTCACCAATTGTTGTAAGTCACACGTATAATGTGATCCTTTATTGTCATTGTTATAAATATTGTTGTTTAAAGAAGCATATGTTCTTGTCATCCAAGATACCAAGTGCTGCTCATTCCATAGTACATGCCAGTTTGGATAAAGGTTTCAAGTGTTTTGATGAAAACTGTTTGAACTGTTGAATCTATATTCTGTTTGAAAACACATCGAGACCGTGAGCTGGGTATTTGTGCATGAACGAGCGTCGAATAGCCAGGAGAAAGTTGGTTTCCACAGTAACAGTCACATTCATCCTGTTTTCATTCCTTCAGATTCCGCCATCAAAAATATTGCAATGGAAAAATGTTGGTTACATAATAGTTTTGTCACCCTTTTCGTTTAAACCAAGTGATTTTCTAAACTATTGGGAAGATCAATATTGCGCTGAGTAACATTTTGCTTTTGAATCGAATGCTGTCTTTTTTTTCTGGGCCACCAACGTAGCAACCCTGAACCATGTCGTTTTTAGCAATAGAAGAAAAAAAACTACACTGAAAACAGTGCAGCCTTTCTCGTCACTTTTTAATTTCATCGTTTATTTTCCGACTAATAAACTCGACTTGTTGAAACTGACATTCTGTACCCTGTTTATGCCGATGTCACGCCTTTTCTCAGATAAAAAGGAGCTGTGTTCGTTCATCGTTGGCTCCTATAGGACCGCCTACACACAGATATAGAGCTCCACGCACAGTGCTTGGGCGACGTTGTTACATCGATAATGAGGACTGATATGGCATGATTAATTAACAGCCATTGCTTAAGAGGATTGACAGCTTCGTTAAAAAGCTTATATGTGATAATACTTTTGAGCATTTCAAATAATTACACTAAAATAAAACGAAAATGCAACATCAATTGCTTTACACAGTATTTTCATTAGATAGCTCATGGAAACTGAGAACAGATTTGAATCATGCATTTCTTCCTTTAAATAAACCCAGCTTCAGCGGGGATCTCTTTTAGACAGCAGCAGCAAATAGGTTCTAAGGTCGCTATATTTCGTACATTCATTAGGTGGTTGCCAAGCGACTGGTGCTCTCAACAGTCCCTTAAACATAAATCAAACGCTTCTGATTGGTGCGCACATTGGTCCAATCGATTTCATTACCATATAAAAGCTTCCTGTTTGGAGACGCTTTCTGCACTCGAAAGATCACAGAGAGAGTCAAGTCGATGTTCAAATTATTATTGTTCCCCGTTCGTCACGAGAACACGACAGCATTGCACACCCTGCTGAACAAAATATCTTTCCACTAAGAGTTAGGAATTTTTACTATCACTCTGGGATATCCATACACACTGATGAAAGCATAAGTCCCCTCGATATGCACCTCCAGTCAGCCGTTTAAGGCTATAGTTCGTATGGAGGTCAAACTGCTGTGTGTAGATTTTTCAAGTTTGGCTGTATACACAAGTATGTGTGTAAATCCGTAATTCGGATCGCTACATAAACATTAGATTCTAAATAGACTAAAGTTGCATGTAAACACTTAGCTGATTATCATTTATGATGAAGACTGGAGTAATCCTCAGTTAATGATTTCATAGCACAAATGCTACTTGAAATGGACTTTTATATCTATCATCCTGTATACATACACCTGGCGTCTGTTTCTGAACTCTGTTTTCCTCCTAATTGACTTCTTGAGTGGGAGGTAGGGGGGAGGGGTGGGTGAGATGGACTGGGATGAGTTGAAGTGGTTGATGGGGGTGTGGGGGGCTGCAGCAAAAGCCAGGAGATGGCAGTCTCTTTCACAATCCACCTCCGTCTGTAATTACAGCACATTAACACCACCACTTTATCTTTTGTGAAAATGCACCCATGAAACAATATTCAGGGGAGAATAAAAGTAGAAATACTGAGGCTGTCGAGCAGCACTGAAAGCTAAAACACTAATATTACATGTTCTGTCAAGCTTTCTGTTGAGTAATCACACACTTCCAGTTTATGGGGAACTTTCTTTTAATAATGAGATGGAAATGAAGAAAAATACAAAACTAAAAATAGATATGATTATAGGTCAGTATTTGAAGTCATAGACAGGTTTACATTCACATTTTTTTTTTTAAAAATAGGTAAGTAGATATTGTTTAGTAATGAATAAAGATACAAAAAAACTTTAGCTCCAGTTCAACTTCAGTTCCTTAATTTAGCTTTTTCTTTCTTGTGAAATTTGCCAACTTATGTCAAGTTTAAAATAATTGTATCCTAAGTATAGTCCTTTATTGCCTTGCAAGTAATGGGACTTTCTACTTATATAACTCTCGGACTTATAACACTCTGGTTGTACTTGGTCTGTGTAGTAGCATGCTTAATCAACGCAGTGTGTCAGAGACAGTAGGAGGGAGGATGACACATTCCTCCATCAATAACAGCTCATCTGGGCAGGCCTGCATCTGCTGCAAAAACCAGGGGAGTCATCGAGACCACGCTCATCTATGTGTGTGTGAAGTGATGTCGGTGCTCTGTCCTTAAAGCTATAAATTTAGGAGTCTTGTTCAAAGCTCTAGGATTAAAAACCACCTCTGAAACTCACCAATTCACCAACACAACCTAAACACTTCATCACTGTAACTATACATGGTTTACACCAAGGTAAATACAATATAAATACTGCAGGTGTTTATGATGGTGTTGAATTTCTCAGGCCACGGTGTTTTTTTAATCTTGTGTTTTTCAACTTTGCGATAGGCCGTGCTTACATCTTCTGTAGCTTTTTACATTTGACACAGTTGCTTAAATGTTGAAGCAGACAGTTTGCATAGCTGACATTTACAGATCAGTGAATATCAGTGAAAGATGTATTTACATTGCTAAATGGGAAACACAGGATGCTTTTTCCTTTGATTCCTGTACATCCTACTTGATCTTGATTAAATAAGCCTTTGACTTGTGGTTCAGCATTCCTTTTAATTCTATATGGCTGTCTCAATTTTCATCTATTTTTTAATTTTTTTTAAGAAAATGTGTCCCATGAAAGTTCTCATGCTTGTAGTAAGATGTCTAATTAGAAAAACATACTGAAGCTCAGGAGGAAGAGCAGTCGCCCACCAAACGGAAGGTCGGTGGTTCAACTCCAGATTCCCGGGCCACATGTCGATGTGTCCTTTGGCAAGACACTGAACCCAATGTTGCCTACCGATGCATCTATTGGTGTATGAATTAGTAGGAAACACGTTATGCATAGATTAAGACGTGCTGTATGAGTGTTTGTGAATTGGTGTATGTGGCAAGTAATGTTATAAGTGCTTTGAGTGGTCAGCTAGAAAAGTACAATCCATTTACCATTACATGGTTATGCTTTGAACTGTTGTACTGCCATATTTTTTAGCTGTTAATTGCAGTTTGTATCTGTATCTGCAGTTTCTATTGCTTTATATTGTTGAAATGAGATGAACAAGATTCTCCTCTTCCTAAAAAAACAACCTCACAAGCTGTTTCTTCATGCAGGGAATAACTACGTTACCTTCAGTGAGCAACTAAATGTATACTGTCAAAATTCTCATGATTTTTCAAGCCTTAACCATGTAATGTAAATCAAAAACTAAAGCAGGAAGTGAAAAAAAACATCTTAGTAAGGTGGTGCTGTGTTATTGTTTAGATGGCCCAGGAAGAAAGGAAAAAAAGTTGTTGCATCTTGGTCCCAGACTAGAATCCCATGGTTTAAAGGGCTGAGCTTAGTCACACCATCTGCTCCTGCCATTTCTCCTTAAGAGGTCTTTATGACTTGTTAAACAAACCATGTGAGAATGACATATGCTCTAATGTGGGAATGCTCATTTTAGTATTTTAGGGAATAACAAATACCCTGTATTAGTTATGAGATGTGCAATACCTTCTGCCACCTTCTGGGAAACTACTTTAGAGGATGTCCATGTGTGTCGTTAATATGCTGCACATGAAATATTAGGCTATATAGATATAAGGACTTTTGGGAAAAACATTACTGAGAGGTAATAGAATACAGCTTTAATGAAATCATATATTTCAGCTGATTATGTCATCAATAGTAAAATTTCAGTCTTTGGTGCCAGTCAAATACTGTTGCTACAGGGGATCTCAAATCCATAAAGCAGTGCTGGGCTCGACATAAAATCTGCTTTACAATAAAATGGCTTTCTAGTTTTTACATCCCTGGGTCTCAAATTATTATTCAAATCATATAAACAGAAGTCTATGAGGGAAAATTAGTTTTCAGCTGAACAGAACACAGCTGATAGACATGCTCCCTTTGACGAGGAGTCAAATGCGCACGTTGTTACATATTATTTGATCGCACCTAGAATATTTTCCAAAGTTCCAAAGTTAAATTTGAAGGCCTTAACCCTTGGGAAATATCTTATCAGTTTTAAGTATTACAAACTGAAGTAAACTACAGTTTGTCACTGACAGCACAAAATGTCACACCATCTTTGGCAGTTCTTTCTTACCTAAACAGATGAGTCACACATCACAGCATCATTCTCTCTCCACTGTCTATTTTTCCTAATTAGACACACTACATGAACAACTACTGGGAATCATTAGTGAAATCCATTCAAGGCAAGCTCCTAAAAGATTTTGTCCAAAATGGATGAAAATTTATCGCAAGGTAGGAACATAGCACTAAAGAATAGCTACATTAGTTCACAGCACAAAACATAGCAATTTCACATCAGAGGCTCAATAACTGCTAAATTGCTAAATTTTCTGTTCAATAGAATTGTTTTCTTTATTTAGATTATTTAGAATTGTTTTACAAATTATGATATGCTTGCATTTAGCTATATACGAAACTGTCACACCACAGACTGGAGAACTCAGTTAGAATTCAGTTTGAATCCCATCCAACCCAAAAATGTCCAACAGTGGACACAATTTCACAATTTTTGCACCTTTATTGTGACATTATTGCATTTTGGACATGTGGACAAATGTTGTCTTGTGAGACTGGGATTTGGTTTGCATTTGGTTTGATAAAATCAATATTAAATCAGTGGCATGAGTATTTACACTGAAGGCTTATTTTCATTAGTAAAAGTTAAAAGAAACTACATTACGGAAATTATTTTGCGGTATTTCTAATCATGAAATTGTGTGCAGCTGATGCAGTGCTTATTTTGTAATACAAGTTCTTCTGTGAAACTGCCATTTTCCCTTTTTTACTGCTTCAAAGTGCATCTTAAGCCCTCACTTTCAAGTCAGCACAATCCAGTTACAAGTTGTAGAAAGACCAACAGGAACAGACTAAACAATCCAGCTTTCAGAAGCACAGAAGCTTAGGTATAGGCAAAATAAATAGTCTAGGATACGTTTCTTTTCAAGCTAGCAGATTTGAAAATTTAATTCAGGAACTCAAGAACTTTGCTTCAATTCTGGACTTGATGGGGTTCCTCCGTACGATAGCTTGCGAATATTTACAGTATACTGTACACATGACTGTGTTTTGTACGTCTTCATGTGCTGCTATATCATACCCCCCTTCTTTTATTTCTGACACTCACCTCTCTCACAGCAAACAACGCTTCCTCCTCTGAGACCAATAGAGGAGTTTGAGGTCACTGACAGTCGGCTGCTGATTTAACACTTCAAAGTTCTTGTTTGTCATGGTTGAATCACGTCATGCTGTAATTTCATGCATCTAAGTGCACATAGTTTTTCATGGATGCACGCTTTCAGGGACCTTGCTGAATGATCAAAAGCTGAGACCCACCATATATGCGATGCAGAGAATTGGTTATAGTCAATTTATTGTTCACACTTAATTAAGTGCATCTACACCATTTCACAGAGAACTGTGAGATATTAAGTAGGCCTGGCAGCTGGCTGGTCAAAAAAATGAGGCTAAAAACCCTCTGTGGATCTTAGTTTGCCCTGAATACAAGCCCCCAACCAAGCCCTTATCCCTCTGTCCTTCAAAAAATGCCTGCCTGAGATAAAGTGAGATTCAAACGTCTCAGTTGGCATCCAATGTTTCAGTTTTCATAGTGCTCAAATGCACTTTTGCTCCAAGCTTAGAAGGGAGATAAGTTTTATGTCCTCCAGTAATAGTGACTAGCACATGTCAAACTCTCTTCTGTACACAAACTACAGTTAAAGACAGAAGTACCCCTTCAGATTAGGATTTATCTAATCTGAGAGACGGATGAGATGAAGCTAAAATTGCATTGATTTTCTAAGATATTCAATGTTTAGCTTAGTTTTTATTAATGAACATTTATTTCTGTATTACATGCCTGCAATACATTCCAAAACAAATGTTTGTACAGGGGATAAATAAATAGGTAAATAATATTTCAAACTGCTGATGTCAGCAGGAAATTGTAACCATGATTTGGTGTAAAAGCAGGATCTGTGAGAGATTCTTTCATCTTTCAAGATGATATCTTTTCTGGGAACACCCAAGCTTTTTCAACAAATCAATGCAAAACCACATTCTGCTCATGATACAAAGCCATGGCTGTTGAAGAAGAGGGTAAGAGGTAAAATAATAACAAAGTAGAGTTTAGATTAATTTCCTCAACTAAAGCATTCTCCAGAGTAAAACAAATATATCAATCCCCTGTTTATTTATTTATCTATTTTCTGTTTGATTTGTTGTAAGGTCTTTTTTCACTTTTTAACATATCATTATTATCTGGTTTTCATCATTACAGGACACAGAATTTAGATCTTTTACTCCTGTTGTGCTGTTATTGAAACTAAATGAGGTGAAAACTATAATCTGATTACAAGATATAAGGATTTATTTATACCCATTTAGATGTTTCCTTTCCAACACTGAATAAGAGAGGAATGAAAAATTTTAAATAGTTTGTCACCAAAGAGGCTACAAACTCACCTATGAGACTTTCTTCTCTAGGTCAAAGGTGTCAGCCATTACCTGAGCAAGCACACAGCACAAAAAACAGGTTCCAGAATAAATATCCTGCTTTCAGTCTTGAGAAATGGGTTGTATTAACTCATTAATCCATTCATGTATTAAGTTATTTACTCTTAACACAAATGCTCTATCTGAGCACCAGTGCCATAAAAGACTAATATTAAGAGATCACCTCCACGAAGCCCAGATCCTTATCATAGAAAAATGCAACGAAGGCTTTATCCTTTAACCTCTATCAAGATGTCCTCACCCATATCTGAAAAGTAAAAACATACTCAGTCCTCTGCAGCTTCTTATCAAGTCTTGAAAATATGTACAGTGACAATGCTACTAACTTACTGTTTTATTATATTTTATTTATTTTTATTAACCTTTATTTATACAGGTAAAATCTCATTAAGACCCAGAGTCTCATTTACAAGAGAGACCTGCTCCGGATAGGCAGCAGCAAAACTCAAAGTTACAGACTAACTGAACATACAAGAGACAAAACTAAACACGAATACCAGTTATCAAAGTACAAAAGGAAAAAAAAGAACTGTTAAGTACATGTGCAGACCCCCACTGATATAATCTTGTTAGGCTTCAAATAGTCCCTATCACCATGATGTGCAGCTAAATATACCATCAGAGACAGGTGTGCAGATACCTGGTAGATTAGCCATCTTTGCCATTTAGTGTTGATCACCGATCATTATGATGAAAAGCATGATTTTACTTTTCTATCTGTAAAGCTTTGGTTTATGAATCCTCTCTCAGTGTAGTTCAAGAAAATTCCAAGACACAATACAATACATATCAAAGGCTTCTATCTAACACATTAATGCTATTTAGGCTTCAGCTCAGAAACCAGTCAGCATTATGTTTATGTTCAGGAAATTAATTCAATTTAATTTAATTAAATTCTATTCATATATGTGCCAAATCACAACAACTGTGAGCTCAAGGCACTTCAAAGATACAATCCAATTCAAGCCAATTAGAATCCAATTCATTGTAATACAATCATAAACCAGTCAAATCCAATGTATTACAATACAAGTTAGTCCAATTCATACCAACAAAGCCAATTAAAAAAAAAGTTGCCGAGCTAAGGAAACCAACAGATTGCACTGAAACTTCTCTTTTATCCAATCCCCTGTCCTGAGTGCGCACGAGGCAACTGCGGAAAGAAAAAAAACTCTTAACAGGAAGAAACCTCCATTAGACTCAGGAAGGGTGGCCATCTGCTTCGACCAGCTGGGCTTTGAGAGGACAGAAAAGAGAGGACCACCATAACGCCAGACCAGGAACACCTGTTGAGAAATAGAAACACAAGTTAATGACAACAATAATGTTACATGTATGTAGGGAAAAAAGAGAATAGAGTGAGGAAAGGTGTATCATGGGAGGTCCCCCAGCAGTTGAAGCCTATAGCAGCATAACTATAAGATGTTTCAGGGTCACCTGAGCCATCCCTGCCTATAAGCTTTGTCAAAAAGGAAAGTTTAAAGCCTAATCTGTAAGGTAGAGAGGTGTCTGTTTCCCGGACGTATACTGGCAGCTGGTTCCACAGAGGTACCTGGTAACTGAAGTCTCTACTTTTAGAGACTCTAGGAACCACAAGTAAACCTGCAGTCTGAGAGCGAAGTGCTCTGTTTGGAAAATATTGCACTGCGAGATCTTTAAGGTATGATGGAGCTTGGTCATGTAGAGCTTCATATTTAAGGAGAATAATTTTAAATTATATTGTTTTGACAGGGAGCCAATGAAGAGAAGCTAAAACTGGAGAAATGTGATCTCTTCTGCTGTTTATCATCAGAACTCTGGGAGCAGATTTTGGATAGGTCGGAAAATTAAGACAACTTTTCTGAATGTTTGTCTAAATACTTGTAGGGAAGTTGGTGTCAGCATGTTTAAAGGAAAAAAAAACATAACATGTGACACATGCTCAACAGCTGGGGAGGCCGCTGTATATGAATCCGACATTGAAATGATTGTGCAGTCATTTTGAAGATTGATTTAGTGAGAATGGCTTGAATTTTCATTTATGCATTGGATAACCTTTTCTGCTGAGGAGGGATGCTCATTAGTATGTACAGAGGAGAATCTGTCCTTCCCGGCACTGTGGTGATTAAGGTTTGATCCAGTTGCCTTGTCTAGTCTTACAGGGTGTTCTTGTCAAATGTCTAAGGATTTTATAATGTATGTTTGAATATGTGGCATGGATGTGTGTTTATAGAAAGAAAAGGTGGAGTGACAAAGGGGAGAATAAAGAAATGATGAATAAAAGACAGGGCTGAAGAAGAATGTCTTTTTTATGTGATAAGAGGGCAGTAGACGTCCATGTGTTTTCTGATGTTGTAATGTTATATCTCACTGAACAAAATCTAAATTTTGGTAAATGTAAGAGACTTTCGTTATGCGTCTTGTGTCCTTTACAAAGGGCTGAATGATGCAGGTTGAAAAGAAAGAAAATCTCAGAGGGCTTGTTTTTGTGATGGCATCACTCCTTTACACAAAACGCTTACATTTGTTTTATTTTTGCACATACAGAGCATAGGAAACTTTGCTGTTTAGCATTATCAATACCACATTTTATTATTCAGTGCAGATCTGAGTTGAGTTTACTTACCTACTTGGTCTAAAGCTTCTTTAAAAGAAAAACATCTTTGTTATTCCCCCCAAAACACTAATGAACCTTTATTGAGTGCCAGTGGTTGTAATTCTTTCTAGCTTGGCACTTTTTCTTTGGAGCTCACTTTGTCTGATTCATTTACAGCATTTCTCTATGCTGTCAGCAGTCCTGTTAAGCACAGTCTGCTTTGCAGACAGCGGTATTGTTCTCTTGCAACAATTTCTTCCCTGATGGTCCGCTTTAACAAAAAACCTCATCTGGACTATGGCCAACGAATTTCAGCAGCTGTTGGCTCATCAGTTACTTTTTCTTACAAACTTACAGTTTGTAAATGCGTCGAATGGTGCAAACAGTGAAACTGATGTCACACTACCCACGTTAGACATTTTCTAAACAGCCTTGTTTCTCTCTCCAATTTTGAACAGTTTAAAATAAATTGTCAGGTATGGATCTGAATGGAAAAAGTTGAAGCATTTCTAGCAGCCACACTTCAAAATGTGGCTTTGGATTCTGATCTTTTTGTTTCAACCACTATTTCTGTGTTTTCTACTATGTATATTTGCATTGAGTAGGAGATCATTAAAGCATATATGCTACTGTTGCAAATTTATTGATTCAACCCACTTTGTTCAGTTTAATGGAGTACATTGGCTAGTTAACCAATATCAAATGATGTGTTGTGTTGTGGCTGTAAGGCAGAAAATAAGGCAGGGGTTTTGAGTGTTCATGAGTGAACTACAAGATGGTTCTTAGAATTGTACCAGAACTTCTCCTCTGCTGCTTTGCTCTGATAATGTTTGCTTCCACTAAAGAAAGTTCATATATTTCCACTTGTGAACACCTGTAAGGCCACAGTCTGTGGGTGGTTTCTCTGATGCACCTAGTTCTGGGATTGTTGTACAAAGGATAGTTTTCTTTTTATAAAACTGTATATAAAAAGTGTATTTTCTTTCTTCCGCCCCCCATCTTTTTGTCTGTGGGTGTGGGTGTCTGTGGGTGTTTTTGTGTCCTTTTTGTGTCCTCCTGTATTTTCTTAGTTTATTCTGTTTAATAATTGTTTATTACCTTGCTCCTAAGCTCAGAGGTTAAAAGGGAAGAGAACATAAACAAATTGTACAAGTCCTTAAAAAAAACAGACAGAATGAGTAAGAAGCAATGGAAGTGGCTGATGCAGCACCACCACTAACTAGTTAACAGGTCTATAGGTTAAAAGCAAAATCGTACAGATCTCATTAATACAAACCCTGCCCATGCATCAATCTGAATAATAGAAATAATAAATAAGTGATTGTCTACATTAACTTTCTTGCAAAATCCAGAATGTTTTCAGATGCTATGTTCTTTTTTGATGGCAATGTTAATGAAGAATTTATGGTTTTGCCCCTGACTTGTAAGTTTTAGTTACGAGCAAAACATGTTTGCATAGCATTATCCTGCCCCTGCAAGCTCAGCTGTCAGCCACATATATGATATAAGAAAGAAGGATTAGATATTCGTGGCTTTTGAAGTTAGTAAAATAGTTCCAATGTAAAGATTACTCACGGACAACAGTTTTTGCTCAATTTTGGATAAATTAGTCACAAAGCAATGCAGTATGGTATAATGCTTTTAGTGAAAAAAAAAAAAAAGATTCTGCCAATGATTGTGAGAATCTGTCTAAATTAAGCTTACTCTGCGATGTCCTCATGAAGTATAAGGTCAAATTCTTAACAGTCAAACTGATTCAGAGATTGACCACAGCAGTATCTGAGAGTGCCCGGGGTGTCAGGACAAAACAACTAAAAAGACAACGGCATTGAGAACTAACAAATAAGAGGAAAACACGATGAGGCAAAGAGAGATAGGATTTCAGCCAGAACCTGTCAACAAAAGCCTGGATAGCACCCATGTCCCCTGACAGGGCAGAATCATTGAGTTGGACAGGTGTCTGAGGACAAATAAACAGACACATGTGTACACACTCAGGATGGATATATTCAGCCGTATAAAAACTCAGGTGGCAGGGAGGCAGGGGGTAAAGTGGTACAGTGAGCAAGAGGAAGCTCTGGACTTTTCCCAGCTGCCAACACTTAAACTTCAACAATGTGAGACTAAAATTAATGGGAGGAAGTTAGGTTGCTCGTATACAGGTACACTGAGTTTTGGATGCTATAAGTGTGGGTCATTTGATGTGATAGTTGAGTCTTACTAAAAAAAAGAATATAATTATACAAACCCAACTCAATTCTGTTGGCAGCCCCTCTCCCCCTGTAATGCTAAAACAGAAACACTGTGAAAAGGGGGCTTGCTGAATAGATTACCTGATTTTATATATGAAGCAAAACTACATAAAAGCATTACATCTGACAAAAGATATTCAAGTTCTTACCTTAGTTATCTGCCTAAATAACAGGATTTAAGATTGACATGCAAAGGGATTTTCTGATCCTTTAGATTCTTGACCCAGTTTATTGTCACTTGTTTGATAAATGGAGGCATGACTCAACAGAGCTGGTGATTACCTACACAGAATAAAACCAGAATTTCCCCTTTCTTCTGCATGAACTTCCTAATTATGTCCGATACCTTAATACACTGCTGGAGTGTACATGGAATCAATTTTTTTCCAGCCATGCAAACAGACTAGCTCCCAGCAAATATCAGTATGTCACTGTCCAATGTCCTGTCAGCACAACTAGCTATGTTGTTTGTGTCTGCACAACAAAGCAGCATGTTGGACAGATTGTCAAAAATGGTAAAATTTGCATGAGAATCTTTCAAAGTGAGCAAGACGTGATATGTTATGAAAAAAAAATCAGTTGAAATGTCAATCTGACTTTGTATAGCTCCACATATTGTTGAAATCCAAAGCCTCTGGATGGTCACAACTTTAGTTGGCTTTTTCTCAAAGTCGGGATGCCATCTATCTCTAGCTCAGACATAGACACAATGTCAAAACTCTGATGTCATCAACTCTGAGGTTGCTGCCATCATAGGTTGTAACCTGATTTAATCTGTAAATGGCTAATAAAGCGCCTCTCATTATTTCATTTTTTCAAATGCTTACATCTGTACTTATGCTATGATACCCTCAATCTTCAGTGTTGGACACCACAATATGATAGCATAGTTTTACTTTGAATTACATAAGGTACATGTGAATACTTCCTCAGCTCTAATATTTCACAAGTGTTTCAATAGCTCGTAGGACATCTCTTCAATCCCTGCAGGCTTTCAAACTAAGGCATGAAAACCGATACATCAAAAAAATTAAATCACTTGCTGGAAATATAGAAAGTTTCTGGAGTATAATGTACATACAGAGTATCTGACTGAAATTAGTGAACAGAAACTAAGTATGGTGAAATTTTTGTAGTGGGAGCGACTAATAGTAGAATGTATTCCACCCTTCCTCACTTATTTTTACCCAATATTAAAAATTCTTTCATTCTTAATGAATTTTGTCATACCTGTCCATGTTTCTTTGTGTTTTTTCTTAATATACGTTTTAATTTTTTTAAATATATGATAGTAACATAACATAGAGCCAATATCAACCTAATACAAAGTAATGGCCAAAAGAACTTTTGATTTTGATAGGAAGAGTCACGTGTTCTGTTTTTGAGCTCTCCCATTACTGCCATTGGTTTCAGCCTATAGATTTGACTAAAGTTAGGGTCCTGGTTTGATTTTCATAAAATGGTAATTTATAGGAAAACAGATAGCTGTGAAAGTATGACAGTTGATGAAAAAGAGCTAAACATCTAAAGTGAGTGAAAACAAACCTAGTATCATGTACCTGCCTCTTTTCTTTGCTGTAGTTTATTCTTGCTTATCTTCTGCAAACACAGAGTTACTGGTTGCCATGGCAGCTGCTCCTTCAGATCCTCTGTTTTTGTAGATGTAACTAATTTTGCTCTGGTAGCTTCCAAGACCATTAGAACGTAGAACAGCAGTTTCAAAGTTTGCTTTGGTATTTCCAAAGGTCAGTGGACATAGGATATGTTTTATAACAAGAGGCAAATGAAATGATAACAAAATCATCATGTGTGCTGCATGATGGGCTGGTTTTGAGCTGAATTATTGTGGATGAAACACTGTATTGAGCTTAGTATACTGAGATGGATTGGTGTGCCTGCACATAGATACACAACACAGTACTGTTCTTTATTTAGATGTGAGATGTAGGACAAAGGGAGTGAGTCATCACATAGGTAGATGAGTGATGAGTGATGTTAAGGTCAGAAATATTTTGATTAAGATTCTTTACAAGATTATTATGAACAAAGAACAAATGAGCTTTTACAGAGAGATGCCTTTTTGTTTAATCTTTTTGCAATTTCAAAATTTCTCACTTTATACAGTAAGTACATGAACAACAATACAACAGATGTGAGTTGAACGAATGTCTTTTTGATACATGACTACAAAACCCTCTCCGTTATGTGTTTTTAGTTGTGATGTACACTGTAAATTACAGTTTTGCAGCTGTATTGCAGCTCATGTCTTGAAATGTAATTACAACAAGATTCAATGCCCTCATGCATACCAACATGATGATGTTCAAGCTCAGCATCTTGCTATTGTACATCTACCTATGTAATGACTCACTCGCCCTATCTTGCTATGTACATCGCATCTACTTGCCAAGTCTTGCTAGATGTCAGACACTGGAGGATTTAAGGACAATGCCAATCTGGCGACCTCCATGTTTAACAAGATATTCATATTTTGCCACCTCATATATCTACTGCCTTCACATAAAGCTAAAGCTTTCAGAGAAGTGCTCAGAGAGACACAAAGACTATTGCAACATTGGGGGTGACGTAAAATGATAACACAGTGAGCCCTCAGTATGGGGGCATTCATCGATCTCAGTCCTTGTAAAACCTACATCCACCATCATCAGAAAGCCTCCAGGAAACAGGTCAGTGAACAAAACCGTGAGAGAGAAAGGGAGAAACTGAAGGAGGGATGCTAGGAAAAGGGGGTCAGAAGTTGATAAGAACTGAACTGCACTGTTCTTCTATAGACCAGCTGCCGGAAGAGCTGCTCATAGGGAGACAAAAACGCTTCCCAGTCCGATCGGCCACTAAAAAGGATGACTGAGAGCTGTCGCCCAGGCAACAGCCTGCAGTGCTGTGGTGTGTATAGCCCTGTCACCACTGACAGACTTTCATACATGAGATGTAAGTCTGTTTAGTTATATGTGATATATATATTTAAGAAGAACTTATACAGGTGGTATTGAAGGTAGATTTGAAAAATGATTAGTAGATAGTGGAGCAGCAATCAAATCCATATTGGCTGATATAATTTGCTTTCAGAAAAGGGATATTTAAAGCCTCGGTGGTACCTGAAATGATGTGCGATAGATACATATTTTCTACTGTGTAGAGAGAGACCTTTACTGAAAACGTTACCTTGGCAACAGCAGACAGAAGGAATTAAACCAGATGACATTGTAGACAAAGCTTTCAGAAATGATAAAACATATTCTTTAGATATGTAAAAATGTAGCTTTTTACAAGTATTGCCGTTTTCATCTCAGTGAGACAAAGTCCTAGATTTAGACCTTTAAAAAACATTTGCACGTCATGTCATTGGGGAGTAAGCCGTGAGCTGAGGAGTCCATGTATTAATTGAGAAAGAAAGAGACACGAGCTCCAAGTATAACATATATATAACTGTGGCATGATAATAAGGATGTAAATGTCCAATATTCCAACAGCATTAAAAAACAAATCAGAGAATTTGGCTTTTACTTTATTTACTGCCTAACACACAGGAAGACCTGTAAATATTAAAATAACTATAGAGCGCAAATGCATGATTTTTCTCTTCTAGTACAAAGTTACACTGTTGTAATTGTACTGTATGGAGTTTATTATTGTCTCGCTGAAATATGCAAGCGAGTTGATGGTTCCGTTTGTCTCTGTGTGGCCCTGTGATGTACTGGTGAACTTTTCAGGGTGTACCCTGCTTCTTGCCCAATGACAGCTAGGATAGGCTCCAGCCCCCCCGCGACCCTTTGACGTGGCCATCCACGTCAAAGACATATTCTAGATGGGAGCGTATGATTGTCTAAAACCTGTAGGCATTTTTCAGCACTGACTGAAGCTTTCAGTTCCATAAGTACTAATGCTCCCCTTACTATCAGAGATGCAGGCTTTTGAACTGAATGCTGGTAACAACTCAGATGATCCCGCTCCTATTTGGTCTAGATGTTGCGGCATTCATGATTTCAAAAAGGAATTTCAAATTTTGATTTGTCTGACCACAGAACAGTTTTTCACTTTGCCTTAATTTCATATGAGTTTTGGCCCAGAGAAGATGGCAGCCATTCTGGATCATGTTCATATACAGCCTTTTCTTTGCATGGCAGAGCTTTAACCTGCATTTGTGGATGTCACTGTGAACTGTGTTCGCAGAGAATGATTTCTGGAGGTGTTCCTGAGCCCACACAGTGATTATAGTGAAAGATGACACACATCCAGTGTTAATTTTGGTCTGTGACCCTTTAACAGAGGTCTCTAGATTCTTTGAGTTTTTAATACCATATTTGGTATTATGTAACGTAGATGATGACACGTTCAAAGTTTTTGCAACTTTACCTTGAAGAAATTTGTTCTGAAATAGCTGAAATTTGTAGATGCTGACTTTTGGCAGACTGATTCATCTTTTAACAACATCTCTCACCAAACTGAATACTCACATGCTAGAACATCATCCCAACCTGCTATTCTCCTTGTTTTATTTGTGTCATTCAGTCGCAGTAATTCCATGTGTAAATTCTGTAAAATTTGGCCGTGAAATTATAAAAATCCTTATTCCTGCAGTAGAGCAGTCATTAATTAAAGAATAACTGCATTTCCTTATACTGAACACTGGGAGGCACATCAAACAAAATTAAGCCCATGTGGAAACAAGGCATTAAAGTTACTACACTAAACTGTGTATTTAATAGTTTATGTACTATATCAAACCAGAATCCCTTCCAAGCTTAATTGGATAGAAATGCCTTCTGTAACTGTGAAAGATGTACATGCATACCACAACAACTTTTTATCACTGCCTATACTTCTATTGACAAAAGATTTTACTTTCCATAAGTGTTTTACATTCCAGCTTGGTGTATTATATCGGGCCTTTCCTGAAGCTATCATGTTTCTTATTTTTTTTCTTTTTACAAACAGACGACAAATTTGTTTTGACTCCTGAAAAAAAAATCTGTAGTTCTATAAAATCAATTTTACACATTAAGATGGTAGAATCACTCAGCTGTTTCAAAGACACAGAACAACAACTATTTGTTCAGTTATTTTGTGTATTCAAGGTCAAAATCTGCTTGTGTGACAATTATGATGTAGACAAATTTGCTCAGGGTGCTTTTTAGCAGGAATGTAGGTGGCTTTAAGCTGCCATGCCAACTGGTGACAGATCAGTTTTACATAAAAGTCTTGAGGCATTTTGTTTTGGTGAGAACAAGAGCATTAGAGGGGATGTGATATGTAACAGTCAGTTCTGTTTGCTGTGACTGGACTGTTGATGATCATCATCACAGTGACACAGTGTGTGCGAATGTGAGCTTGTGTAATACACTGATTCATCCTTTTGCTAATGCGCTATGCTGGTGTTGGTCTTTTGTGAAAAAGAAAAAAGTTTCCTCAGCTTTGAATTAAAAGGGAAACATCCCTTTGTTGCTTCGTTCTTCATTAAAAAGGATGAATGTCCCAACTTTTACTTGGATTAGAATTATTTTTTTTTAACACGATAATTAGAACATTCTGCTTCCATGTTTACTCCTAAATTTGTTTTGGATTCACAATAATTCTATAACAACCAGACTTTGGTGCACACACATGCAAGTTTTGAAGTCTCAGTTGGGCTGAACAAACTGACTAAATTGACAAAGAGCTACACGCCATCTTTCATTCTCTCTGAAACTTAAAGCCAATAAAAATCATGTTAGATGTCAGCTAAAGGTGGATATTTTCTGCACTGCTATGTTAAACAATTTTAATCTTGGATCTGTGATAGAGCACTCATGTAAACAGTGGCTGTGGCGAGGAGATGCCTTCAGTGTCATAATACTGAAAATGAGGTCAGTTAATTGGGACGGCTAAATATATTTCACAGGGTACACCTTCTCCTTGGTTGTGCCAGAGTCACCACTGTAACAAATTTAGAATCCTTTTGATAATGACGTGATTAAAACTTTCTGATGACCACAGAGTATCTGATGAGAGCTGATACAGCTGTCATGGAAATTATACAAACAACTCAGTGTTCGAGATGTCACAAAAAAGGATCATTTCACCCCCACTTAAAACAAAACAAACTAAACTAATATCACTGCAAATGATCCAGGCTGTTCTCTGCTTAATGCCGCTCTGCATCTGCTGTGCCTTCAAAATGAATCCATTAATCACTATCAAATTACTGCTGAAAATCTAATGTATGGGACACATTGAAGACAATAACAGTTAATCTACTTTGAGCACATATGTGAGCATCAGAAGATGCTGCATTTGGGATTTTAGAAACAATATCAGGCTCTTGTCACAGGTAATATGAGAATAAATAGAAAACAACAAAGAAAGCATTTTTAATTCTTCCAGCTTTTTGTAGCATGAACCAAGCTACTGTGTAATATGAGGTGGTTGGAAAGAAAAAAAATTACTCTTATAGAATGCTTATAAGTGTTACCACCCCTTCCACATAGGGGCTTTGTCTTTATGAGAAGAGATTTATGATGAATTTTATGAGAAGTCAATTTCTTTCCATAAATTCCATTTGACAAAGTGACAGTGCACAGACATCCTTGAATGCACACTTTTAAAAAGCATTCTTTTGTTATTTGCTTGGCTTTGTTCTACATAAAACGTCACTAAAGCAACTGAATAAATCTTGAAACATTGAGCAATGATTTCCTGTTCTCATAGCTGAAATATTTCAGAATTTTAAGTTGAATTTAGAGACCAACCGAATCACCCATAGATAAGGCAACTTTAACTTATCATTAAGTATCTTTGTCCGTACCTGCAATATTAAGATTATAATTCAATTTATCTTGCTTGTATAGATCTGCAGATAAAGTGAGAACTTTTTTTCATCTTATCTTTATACATAGAAACAAATAAGGAAAACTGGCTTTGTGTTGAGACAAACAGGCCCAGAAGTGAGCAATAATAAGATTTGTTTCAACATTTTGCTCTTGGTGTCTAATTGGGGTGACCTTGTCGACACTAGAAAAAGAGATTTCTCAAGTCACTTTACTCCTCTGTATTTAGAGGGGGATTTCTAAGGGTGAGTTCTTACTTGTTTCACTGAAAAGCAATGAGATGTGACAAAGGCTTAATGGCTTTCTCTCAGTCCTCGCTGTTCCTGGGAGTTGATGCTTGTGGCTGCCTTTTCTTTCTTAATTAAACATTTCCAAATGTATTATTGATGAAGAACACATGGAGGTCTCGACCATTAAAAGCTTCCCAATCTTCATTCTTCAACAGTCCTGCTACAGAGCCAACAAAATCCACTGAACAGTCGCTGCACCGACAATAGGGTGTTGCAGAGCTTCTGGATGTGTTTTACCATATTTGGTAATAAAGTAACATGTTGTCAAACTGTTTGCTCTGGCATAAGCTGCCGCACAGCCATGGGGATATCCAGTCTCTAAGCATGAGCTCAGGGTTTTAATCCCAGGCAAAGTCAGCAAGCACCAGCAGGAGTGTCATCAAAGAAAGCTTTAGAAACATGACAATGGAAAGATATGACACATTCTGAAAGAAGCTCTACAACTCTTATAGCTTTAAGAGGTAGCAGTGAAGAGAACTAAGATATATTTATTCGGCTTTATGATGCCATGAGGTAAGATGTTTAGTTTTTTTCTTCGAAGACAAAGTGTGTGCAAATCCAATCAAAATCTGCCAAAATATCAAAACTAGAAAACCGCCTTTGAAGAAGCTGTGGAGCATCTTAAAGAGCTTACCACAGCGTTTCAATATTTTAGATGTCGGACATTTCTTGAAATGATTTCTTTGTTGATTTATTTAACAGGGATAGTGCAAATTATAAGAAAGAAAATGACACTGCTGTAGATATGCCAGACATCCAAGAGGCTATTTTTCAATATGAAGTCCTCAGATCGTCACACTAAGATGGATAAAACCTACACATTTGATTGCAGCATTTCATAAACATAGTGAATAAAGCTCAAGAGAGAGAGATTTTAGAAAAGGGACTCTAGGACATTAAACATTGTAAGAAAAACTGAAAACTGATTCATGCACAGATATAAGAATCACTCAATTTATGCATTAGGACTGACTAATTCTGAACAATTTACATGTAGTTCAGTGATGAAAATATAAGAATATATCATCTTGATAAAACTACAAGTAGCACCATCTCTGACTAAATGATAGTCACACATCATGCATAGAGGACAAATAAAAAAAATCCAGTTCAACAAGATGTCATACTTTTAAACCATCCCTTAAACTGATCAGCTTTTAGGCTGTCTGTGTTTACAACCAAATATTGCACCTGATTCTCAAAACTAAAGTTACCTCAATCTAATGAGATTATCACCATAAAATAGATTGATTATTGTTTTTAATGCCAGAGGAAGATGGTATCAAATAGACAGAAATCCAGCTGATTGCAGAAAGCATGGGTGTGTAAAATCTAAATCTCCAAAGACTCTTTAAACAACTGCCTGAAATATTAGCAGATATAAAATTAGATTGTGCGGTGACCAAGATTCAATGTCCAGTTCTCAATGTACACTAACAAGTGCAATTTAGAATGACACCAGGAAAGACAACAGAGACTGAATGATAAACCATAACTGTAACCCTAACTTGTCTGATGCAATAAGTTACGCTATGTGTAATTGTACAATGTAAGGGCTCTGGCTGGTTAATATAGTAAAAAGACATTACAAAGGTTACAGAATGAAGAGCAGTAATGACAATATACTGTACTCCATGCCATTTTTACAGTCTTGTAGATTAGACAATTGTTTAATTCAATTTCTTCCACATAACCAGTTAGATATAAATGTGTTGAGGTGAAACTTGAAAAAAAAAAAACATATTAGCCCCTCGATATTAGTCAATACACTGTATGAATAGAGTTCCTTGACTTCTTAAATATGTGTTTAAACCTATCTTATGACGGACATTTCATTTCTCTTCTTTGACTTATACCCAATCATACTCTGATTAGACTGTGACAGTTAACAGATGTCACTCTTTAGGTTGCGTTATCTCTCACTAACACAAAGGGGAAATGAGATTGATGAGGTCCCATCTCTCTGTGGTCACCTTACTGGTCCCTGGCATCTGTTAAAAGGATTAGGAAGGATGTCACCCACTGATAGAGGTGATTGGACCACTGCAGGTTGTGTCTGATGACTTTAGTGAACATTTAGTTGCTTATGCTAACAGACTGATAAAGTTATTAGATGCACATGAATGCTGGCACTGAATGATGCCAGCCTTGCCTCCTCAGTTTTGATACAGTGAAGACCTTTTGATCATTGGGCAAATCTGAGTTTGATATGATCCTATCATGCCATTTTGTGTACAGAACAATCAACTTGCTTCTAAACATATTAGCCCACCAAAAGTTTGTACCTTCAGAGAAATTGTTGCTGGAGTAAAATCATCAACCTCAAGAGCAACCTAATATCTTATCTCGTTCCAGAAAAACCTCAATAGTTTATGTTTAAATAATGCCTGTGTTTTTGAGCCTCCAAACCAGCGTTGCTCATGCTTACAGGTGGAGAGAAGTTAACCTCAAAGTTAAAACTTGCAACATGCTTGTTTTTGTTCCTCAGTTGTGTCTTTGTCTGTTTTTTTAGTTTTTTTTTTTTTTGTAGTAAAGTAGAATTTCACCCCACCAGAAATAATCAATAAATCAGTTAGTTAGCAAGGTAAAAGAGTTGCGTATGGAAGTAAATTTACCCATCCTGAAATCAAAGGTAAGACTTTAGTAACTGCACTAACTTTACTGCTCTGTTGAAGGAAGCATCAATTAGAATTTTTGTTCTTCATGTTTTGTTTGGCATGGACAATGTTATGGACACATATTTATTGCAGACCTTGTGACTCATTTGCCAGAGTCAGATTTTAATTAACTGCTGTAGCTTTTCTAATGAAGCTGCTTTACCATTACCTGTATGTTTAAAGCAGCTTAAAGAAAAATTTGTGTCTACATGTGAAACGTTAACAACATTAGAGAAATAATAAATCACATAAACCTTTCTAAAACATCTCTTCTTAAAACAAATGTTTAAAAGCATAAGAACACTTTTTCATTACAATTTAATCAAATAAAGCAGGTAGAGACAGCACAGAAGTGGCACAGTGCACACAGTACCTACATCAGGCTAACTGACATGTGATATATGGACTTCAATTCTCTTTGTCAGCAAGTGGTGCCAGTAATATTGTGGGAGAGGAAATGACTCATTAGATTAATTACAATTGAAAACACATATGTCTTAGTCAATAATCTTGATTAACTCACATTTAATCAATACACATTTACAAGTAACATGCCAGTCTGCTATCCCCAGTGTTAGAGGAAAAAACTGCAACCGCAGGCTCACTTACAAATTTAGTATTTCTGTTAACCTTGAGTCTATAGTGCCCTTTTCTGGTCTTTGCATTATGAATATTGCAAGCCATCAACATTACCGTACCCTATGTACCTGAGCATGGGTCATGAATATTGAAAAAGATCATTTTGCAAAGTCAGCAGCATGAAGATATTGTACAAAAATGTCAGTGGCATGGACAAAAGGTAATAATTCAAATTGAATGGCATCCAGAAATGTACTTGAGATATTACGTAATCTAAAGGAGACACCGGTGCTACTTATTATTGGTGGTGACCGTAACTCCAATTTAAAAAAAGTTGGAATACTGTGTGAAACTGACATAAAATCAGAATTATATTGTTGTATTATCATTATTGAAATAATCATCCCAGAAAGCTCAGCTTGGTTAGAAAAAAAAAGGAAAAACAAGAACTACACATCAGATTTTAAAGACCAAAGTAAGTTTATTAAATGTTAATGTTAATGTCAGTGCAATTAGGAAAAGGCTGAATAAGTATGCATTGTTTGGCAGGGTTGCCAGGAGAAAGCCTCTTCTCTCCAAAAAGAACATGACTGCACAGCTTAGGTTTCCCAAGGGTCTGAACAGACCACAAGACTTCTGGAATAATGTCTTGACAAACGAGACCAAAGTGAAGATGTCATAATGCACAGCACTACGTTTTGAGAAAACCAGACAGCATGCCGGCACAAACACGTCATATGAACTGTTAAGCAAGATGGTGGAAGGATGATAAGTGGGCCTTGTCTTGCAGGCTTAAAACCTGGGCACCTTCCAGTCATTGAATCAACCATGAACTCCCTTGTATACCAAAACAGTCTAGAATCAAATGTGAGGTCACTTCCTTGACAGATGAAGTGTTGCTGAAACTGGGTCATGCTACAGGATAATGGTCAGTGATGTGGTTGTCTTCACCTCATTTTGATGTTCTTTAACACCCTGATGTGTTAAACCTTGGAAGTGAAAGAGAGAGTAGTTTCTTTTTCATATGTCTATGTATTCATATACATGGGAGACAAGTTCATTGTTTCTCAGCCTAGACAGAAATCAAACGGAAGATCTAATGTGCAGTTTTTGGGAATTTTTCATCCAGTAGCCTACTACTTTTTCTTGTATTAAAAAAAACATCTGATAAAAGCTTCACAAAGTGACTGGCACACAGCAAATCTTTTACTGTTGAATACAAGCACTCCCTTGACAGAGCTTATGGAAAAGCATCCATGAATCAGCTGAAAGAGAAACTGAGATGTCTCTCAATAGTTGTGCCTGACCGTCAAATGCAATAAAGGATTGTAGAAAAAGCACTCTTAGATTTATACAGCATATTGTTACAAGTTACAGCAGGTATATTTGTTAGCTTCGCAAATAAATGTCAGAAGAGTTTGTTCTGAAGAGGAAATATTGGATTATTTAGGCCAAAAAAGTTGCTAATTGCTAAAATGAGCCCACAATAACTGAATAATTGAGGTAAGTTTAACTTTATGTGTCATCTTTTAACATATCCCTGTCTTTTTCAGTCTGTTCACAGTTCTCCAGAGGAGTCTACGCCATCTTCGGATTCTACGACAAGAAGTCTGTTAACACCATCACATCTTTTTGTGGGACACTACATGTCTCCTTCATTACACCCAGCTTCCCTCTGGATGGAAATCAGCAGTTCATTATCCAGATGCGACCTGATATCAAGGGGCCCCTCCTAAGTCTTATCGAGTACTATAAGTGGGACAAGTTTGCCTATTTGTACGACAGTGATCGAGGTAAGTCATCGACTTTTGAAAGTCTGCTTCAAGTTCTTATTTTAAAGTTCTCACAAGCTTGATTCTTAATTCTTACTTCTAAAAGCTCCAGCTTCTATCAGTGCTCAATCTGCTAGGCTTGAGTTTTGGATATGGAGAGTAGACAGTGCTTTCAGGAATACATTTTGGGTTATAACTGCAAATTAGATTTCTTTTGCATGCAGCATACATGCAAAACAGTTTTTCAGCAGTTGCTGTTATCACCTGTACTACACTTCAGGATATCTGGCGTTAATGACTAAGACAGTTGTACTTAAGTCTTGACACTGGAACATCTCAAAAATAGCTTAGGACAGCAGGGTATGTGTGAAAATGACTAGAATGGTCACAAAAACAGCTTTGCTCTCTGCTTTACTAAATATCCACATGTAGTGTAATTTTGATGGAACCCACATGAGCTGCATAGAGTAGACATGTAACAGTGAAGAGAATCCATTCAATATGAAACAATTATACAGGCTGTGCAATACTCTTATTAAGTGCCACATCATTACATCAACTGTCAGAGGATGTTTACAATGGGATATAAAGGGTGCAGCAGTTGAAATGTCATTTCAATGTCATATCCCATATCTATGCTTTTTATAGACAACACCACAATGACCAAGGACTGAATATTAACTGCAGGATGGTGGAGGGTGTTGAACTTCCTCATACAGTTGGGCAGACAAAAGTATTTGACTGTAAAACCTCTTGAAGTATGAAGTTGTTTGTAAAACATAATTGTTTCACTTTCATATAGTTAATAGACCTTATTCAGAATCCTGGAGTAACCTTAACGCTTAACCTTACCATAACATTTATACTTATACTTCTAACTCTAAAACAAAGTTTTGTGTTGAAACAGCCCTTTAAATTTGGGAGTCCTGCATATTAGTCCCCACAAAGTTCTTGGATCCAATGAATAAAGCAGGCCCCCGTGCTTTCAGACCCAATTTTGTGAATTCTTATATTCAAACCAGTTTTAATGTGGGCACAAGCCCTAATTTGAAGCTCTGCCAACCTTTTGATCTACAAATCTGTTAGACTGACAAATATTCCCTGAAAAAAAAAAGTTTATTTATTGTTGTGGATTGAATTCAAAGGAGTGAATGCCAAAAGATAGCACATGTTATATATCAGTATTAGTTTGTACATTTAAGTCAACAAGTTGACCTTAATAGGGTCAAAATTATGTATCTGATGAAAAAAAAAGAAGAAATTATCTTCCTTTTTTCAGTGAGTGAAATGCCTGCATAAAGAAGTAAGAGCTCCTGTAGTGATGACCCTGCAGAACAGCATAGGCTGAATTAATTAGAAATAAAAAAATATCTCCACTCAAACTGTATTATCCAGACTTACTTGATATTCAAATCTATTCTTCTGATTCTTCTCTATTTCGCTTTGATAGTGTCAAAGTCTGAAACTAAGGTGTTTCTTTGAGTCGACAGTTCCCTTCAATGTCCAAAAAGTTTCACATGCCACATATGCTTTATGAGGTTGATAATTGCAGCTTTTTCAAAACAGAGGCAGCTCAGTTTAAAGACGAAGGCAGTTGAGTACAAGAAAATAACGGGTAATAAAGCTACCAGTAATAGATTGACAGTAAAATTTCTGCTTGTGCCTTTCCCGATTTAGTTGTGTCATGTGACCCATTTTCTAGCATGACTGTTTAATCGAGATTTGGCTATTTTTCCCTTTGGAGGACAATGGAGACTCCTGCAACACAGAAAGATGAACAACGGCACTTCAATGGGAAACTCTTTTCCTTTTAAAATGTACGAGTGTAATTTTATTTAAATATTGCACCTGTACCGAAAAACATGGAAGACCTCAGTTGTATCCAGTTCCAGTCTTCTTTACTATAAAGGAGACTTGTACTTCAATTTATATTTCTTAAGTCAACCTTTTCTTTACTTGTCAGAGTGGGATGAAAATTATTTATATTTACGACACACTAAGAGTACAAGTGTTGGGATCTTTTGAAAGCTCACATCTGGCTTTCTGTAACATGTAAATGTTACCCTGAGTGTCTTAAGGTAATAGGTGGTAAATCAGCTCAGACAAATGGGATCACTACATGTTTAGGCTGAATACAGTGTAGCGTGCTGCCAATGGATTAAGAGGGATTACTTTTAACTCTCTATCATTTTACATCACTTACACTCCCCCACTGCATCTTTTCAAGCTCCCACACACACTCAGTCTCCTCTTTATTCACTCACATTACTTTCCTTTTGTCCCATTCACTGCGCAGGTCCTCATCTTTTTTTCCTTCTTAGTATTCACTGCTAATTTAGTCTTGTTCTGACTAGGATAGGGATCAAATACTGCTCCTCTCTAAAATCAGAAGCACAAGCTGTTTTAGATTGTCCCCAAGTTAATGCTAGCAATGACCTGCTCTCCCTACTGTACGTCCACAGAGGCACTAAGGAGCCTGTTGTGCATATTTCATCATTGCATGGCTGTCTAATTAGGTCAGCGTGATCCTCTCATTCCCATGGCAACCAAAGTGTAGCAAGAGAGGGTGAGAGAGAAGGAGAGAGGGAGATTATAAGTGACTGAGCCTGTTGGTAAATGATGCAAGGATGTCTGCGTGTGGGTGTTTCTCACGGAACCAAGAGAAAGGAGGCGATGGAGTTGCCACCGGTTATGATGAATTCTATTAGCACATTGAGACTGGATGAAACAGCATCTACAGTGTCAGTTTAGCTGGTTGGAATTATATGGGCACTCTTTTTCTGTATTTTTACCACACTTATTTGCAGAATAAAGTATCAAATGTTATCAGATAAACAAATGTACCGTATTTTCCGCACCATAAGGTGCACCTAAAAGCCTTAAATTTTTCATAAAAAATGGCCGTGCGCCATATAATCAAATATCTGTCGCGGACACCGCCATTTTGAATTTACCGCGGGGAGCGCCGAGCATTCATCGGTACATTAAGCCCCCTCCGCATCACTCACCGCTCTCTCTTCGCGCCACCGCCATATTCACTTTTGCCGCGCCTCTTCGCTCTTCTTCATTGGAAAATAATGGCATACACCAATACACACCAAAGCTATGATTTCTCCCATGATTTGTCAATTTCTTGCCAAAAAAAACCAACAAAAACTACTTAGCACATTGTGTCATGTCTCCTTATTCTCCTGTTCATTCAAATTTAGCACAACTTCAGGATAAATAGGAAGTCATCCCTGCTTCCCTGCACAGTAGTAGCTCTGCGCCTGTTTAAATGGATGGCGCAGTCTTAGTAGCAAGCCAACACATAACATATGAAATGATTATAACCATCACATCATACAGAAGTCTGTGGTCTGCAAGAGAACGCAGTGGAGCCAACTTCCACATCAGTTCCAATCTAGAAAAGCTAAAGAGCGTTATAGTCTTGTGCCTATAGTCCATGAAAGTCTTTTCCCAGTAAACCATGTGAGGAGTTCTATCAGAATTAATTTCAATATACAGTGTCAGCACTGTGCTTGGTACAACAACTCAAATCATTTTCATTATGTTGTAAGTATGATTTATGCTATTTTTAACTTAAATTAAACCTTAACAAACATTACTGCAAAATGAGCAATTCCTTTAACATTTTGCTTTTGTTCTTTCTTTATTGTTACTATAAATCGGTCTGAATTCTAATTACCTCATTCAATAAGCATTAATTAAACAGTCAAATTTAACTACACCATGATGGCCTTACTGTAACCATGATGTATAATCCACACAGATAAAATTGCAAGCCTTCATTTTCCTCTCCAATGTCATAAAATCATAGCCCCGTTGCATGAAATTGATTACATCTGTAATTCACTTCACTGTAGCAAGTAGGAGTGAAACACTCAACCCTTTATCAAACCACTCTAACTGTTCTCTGCAGACCAGCAATCGATAACAGCAAAGATTCAACAAGGAAAGTAGACAGTGTGAGTAATAGGAATATGAGTTTAAATGGAAGCTGTAGTCCTTTAACCTACCATCTACCCAGGGAGTGGTTTTTATGTTGAATTTGATCACATGTATACTATAACATGTATTTTTAAATATATTTATTCACTTTCTTTGGTCAACATGAAACAATCAAAGATGAAGAATAGGAACTGAGCATGGCAGCCCTCTTTTAAAAAAAAGTCCAAATTAAAAGCACAGAGCAAGAGTTTAAGTTAATCCTGAGTATATTGTTTTGTCATTAACTAAACTGTGAAAAAGAAAAATGAGAAACTCAGACTGAGGATCGCACCAACATGCAGTACAATCATTTAGCAGTATTGATATTGATCCAGTCAAGTGTATTGTTGGAGCTATTTTCCTCCCACATGTTGAACAGGCTCACATTAGAACACCTGTGACTCATCCGGATGAGCTCTTTACATAAGGCACCCAGTCGCAAATAAAAACTCCACAGGGTTTGAAAGCAGACAATGAACTAAGCCTTGTGCAAAAAAAAACAAAATATGCTTCTGAACAGGTTGCATCTGCCACGTAATTTGTTTTTAGGTTATTTAGTTTAATCTGCCGTTAACAATGGCTCTTATGTATTTTTGCTTTGAATTCCTCTGTGGTTTCTATTGAAAGCTGCATGTGATGCTGCCTATATGTGGGCCCACAAAAGTTAAAGATCACAACCTCAAAGGCTAATGATGATTCACTGTCAGCCAGAGATGATGAATAATGTGACTCTCTGATGATTCTATCCCCAGGCCTCACAACACTGCAGGTTGTTCTGGATACAGCAGCAGAAAAGAAGTGGCAGGTGACAGCCATCAATGTAGGGAACCTGAAAGATGAGAGGAAGGATGAAGCTTACCGCTCACTGTTCCAAGATCTGGAGAACAAGAAGGAGAGGAGAGTGATCCTGGACTGTGAACAGGACAAAGTGAAAGACATCATGGAGCAGGTACTATAGAGTGGGCAGTTTTTCTCTAGTCCCTCTTTTAAGCTTGAACTATTTGCAGAGTAACACTTAGCAGAGTAACACACACTATTGGCTTTTTATGTACAACAGAGCAAGTCCTCCACTTGAGTCATGTGTGTCATTTGTCATTAAATACTCATAATTCTGTCTTGGAAAGTACTGACCCTTCAATTAACACGAGGGAAATACACCCTTATATAAGTGTTTCCACACAGGAGCTGACATCATTGTCAAGTCTATTGTTTAAAAAGTTCACATGAGGAGAAAAGAGGGGTGGCTGGATGGAGCAGCTAGTGATGCGCTCTCAACCACGACCTTCGTGAAACAGGAGATCAAGACCAACATATGTGATGTCAGTGACACAACAGAACTTTACCGAATCGCTTTTGTCATCCCCAGGCTACATAAAAAAAACTAAAAAAACACCAGACATAACTTTGAAGCATTTAAAAACAATCAAGGTTTCAGCTAAAATACATTCTTTTTACAATGTGTTACAAGGTGTGCCATATGGATGCCATTTTACAGGTTTTCATAGTTTCATGTAAACACAGCATGTTACAATTAAACTTTGTCATTTCTTGAATGGCTTTAGACTGTAACACCACTTGGTTAGGGTTGGAAAACAAGGAAAGAGGACAGTCTTGCATAAAAATCTGAGTACCACTGACAAAAGTCGTTCACGATTCTTCACCTAAAAACTACCTGAGGTGATTTTTGTTTAACTATTAGAACTCTCATTTTTGAACTTGCTACAGAGTGAAATGTCTCAGCATTAGACAGTGGATGCAGTTATTAAAAAAGGAACAATGTGAAAATGCTAACAACCTTGTTATCCTTGAATTCCTCCAGCAAAACAAAAGTTATATTTAGTTTAAATATGTGCAATTTAGAAGAACAGCACTGTAGTATGGACCTGGCAGTACAACAGATGTAAAATGGAACCATACTAATTAGTCATTTAGAATTAAACAAAACTGCAATTAAAGGCAAAACAAATGGAAACAAACAAGTTATTTTTACTTAACCTTTTACCCACGAGAGAAGCTTATTGATTATCATTTGAAGCTTTGCAGTGTCTTTCTAACCAAATGCTGTCAGAAGTCAATGTCTACAGCATAGTCGTTATTTTATCAGGGAAAAACAGACTCTTCAGGGGGAAGTTTTTTGCTTAATGTCAAACACATTTACATAGGAGACGCAAAATGTTATTATCAAAATAAGTGTCAAGTAGGAGCCCTGACAAATGGAACTGGCACTCAAACAGCACAATTAATTTTAGTTTTAATTTCAATATGAAATACTGAAAAAAAACATGAATAGGATATGTGTGTCATTTTCGCTCTTCTTCCTTTTGTGTCACTTACAAAGCATTGGGTTGGGAATATGATATCTATGTTTTTCAGTATTTGAATGCAGACACCAACATGTCCTCATTTTTTTTTTTTTTTTTTATGACTGGGTCTTTCATCCATGTTCAGGATGATGGTGACAAATAATGATGCATAAAGTTAGTGTAGTGGGGGGTTTGCTTTGCTTCTGTATGATCCATGTTTCTCATACAATCTTGCAGGTCATCACAATTGGCCGTCATGTTAAAGGCTACCACTACATCATAGCCAATTTGGTAAGTTCAAGTAACTTCCATAAAATGTAAATTTTGGAATTTCATTATCTTTTTCTTAGTTCATTAAAGGGGAACTCTGGTATTTTTAAACCTAGACATTTCTGGCATGAAATACGTTTATCTACTCACCGAGAACAGTTTGGTGAAAGTCGGCGTCCTTCGGAAGATATTGAGATTCCTCAAGTTCCGCATATATCCATATAATGGATATATGGACCGTTGTTATTGGTGGCTATCAGGGGGCTTATAGAGGGCTTTCTACACACTTGTCTACTGGGATGACGTCATTGACACGCGCTGCTGCAGCACAGCTTATTTCGTCCGTGCGCTGTGACAGTCGGCCAACTTCACAAGTAGTTTGCTACTGATAGTTTAGTGCAACATGCCAGGATATTTATCAGATTTTGAGGACGTGAACGACAACTTTGAGTACGATGGACATCCTTACCGGAGTGAATGAGCTATGCTGCAGTAGCAGACATCAATGACATTATCCCAGTAGACAAGTGTGTAGAAAGTCATCTATAATCATCTATAAGCACCTGATAGCTGCCAATAACAACAACATTGCAGCTATCAACTAACAGTGCAATAGTACGCGTTCATTCATTCATTCGTCTTAAAGTATTGGTGAAATAAAGACAGATAATGCCTTAATTAGAGGCTGCATCGTCTATGCCTGCATTCACTTAGTTATATGGATCTCAAGGAATCTAAATATCTTCCGAAGGACGCCGACTTTCAACAAAATGCTCTCGGTGAGTAGATGAACATAGAAATAAGAAATAAGGTATAGGTTTAAAAACACCGGAGTTCCCTTTTAATTACTTTTTAATGTTGTGCATTGATTCTGGCTACAGTTGATTAATTTTCCTTTTGATATTTTTAGGGTTTCATCGATGGGGACTTGTCCAAAATTCAGTATGGTGGAGCCAACGTTTCAGGCTTTCAGATTGTTGACTTTGATGATCCTTTGGTTTCCAAGTTTGACCAGCGTTGGGATGCCCTGGAGGAAAAGGAGTATCCAGGAGCTGACAGCAAAATAAGGGCGAGTTCTATCCCCTAACTCTAACCCAAACCCATACCCTCAAAGTACTAGAAATATTCTTCCGCCTAATAGTTTTAAAAATGGACAATGTTCTATCTCTCTTAATGGCCAAACAGATTTCTCAGAGTGGTTTGAGTCTGGTTGAAATCTGAATGAAAAATCATTTTCACGTTTAGAAAAAAGTATCAACTTACTATAAAAGAAAAATAAAAGCACGTCAAACATGATGCTCTCAATTAGGATGTAGAAAATACCACAATGTAAAAATACCAAAGAGGTTAATGAGCAGGTTTGTTTGGTTTAGAACTTCAGTGGAGGATACATTATTTTCAAAGTGTCCCACTTTGGTGAACCTCAATTATTCAAAGATTTAAGTTTTGTCAACTCATTATTCTAAAAATGTATTATATTAGGTTGCAGCCAAGATTAATGGCTGGATATTAGGCACTTGATGGCTTCAAAGCAGAAAATCTAAATGTTGCAGAATAATACTTAAATGCACAGATGTTAAGACAAGTCCCAAAGTCCCAATTACAGTGGCTCCTCACTAATTATAAATAAAGATTCATTCAAATGATTTAGAATTGCAATGGAATTTCCTCAACAATTATTATAAATCATGAAAAAATGTTATTGTAATATATGTTTTGAAGAAAGTAAATAGATCAATGAATAAAAGCATTGACCTGGAGTGTCTCACCATTAGATTTCTGTCCACTCTCTTTAATGTATTTTAGTGTATATCAAGCTCTGATCAGTCATACCAATAGAAAAGAGCAGCAGCTATCTGCTGTTTATTGATTGCATCAAAAATGAACTTATTGATAAAAAAAATAAACTTGTATTGACATGTATTGGTGTGAAGGTTTAACTTATTAGGGCTTAAGGTGAAACCGAGGGAAAAGTTTTTTCCTTTGAAAGTCTCTCTCCCATTTTCTGTCCTTTAGTACACATCAGCACTGACCTACGATGCTGTACAAGTGATGACAGAAGCCTTCCGATATCTACACAAACAACGCACTGACTTCACCAAGAGACCCAACAATGGTGACTGCCTGGCTAATCCTGCTGTGCCATGGTCTCAGGGAGTGGAAATCGAGCGAGCCCTGAAACAGGTAATGTCCTGTTGCTACTGAGCATGCCCCTCAGTTATTATTATATCTTTAAGCTAATTAAAAACTGCTGCTGCCAATTAAGTCAAAATCTTGTTTTCATCCTTGTCTGAAGCAATGTGTCTGAGCAGCTGCTGCTTTTTAATAAGCATGATAAAGGGTATGAGCAGATTTATGACGCTGCTGTGACAAGAGAATCCATCGTGCCAATTTTCACTATTTCAGTTTATGGCTCAACCACAACAGTTCAGACCAGTCTGTGTTCTTTACTGGCAGCTACTGGCAGCTACTGGCAGATACTGGCATTTAGTGAGTATGATGACAGTCAGCAATAGCTACTCTTTAGTTGCCATCGGCTTTGGTCATTGTATTTTGCTGGTCTGACTGATTTGTCTTTTACCATGATAGACAGTTATAGCACCCAGTCACCTGACAAGTATGTTTTGCTGGTCCAAACCATAAGAAGGAGACAACATGAGAATTCAAATTAAAACTGAGATTATTTGTCTCTTTTGTTGGTTAAGATACGCTGTCATGGTAACAGCAGATCTCCCTTTGGAAGTGCAGAAAATGCCCACAAAGCTGAAAGTACTTCAAAGAGATTGATTCAAGACTGATGTTTTCAGCATGCATATATACACAGACTTCCAGTACTGACAGCCATTCTTCAGAAGAAAAACAGGTCTACTCACGACTGCCGTTTGAACTTTGATGGAAAGCAAGATTAGGTTTACTCTGGCTGAAAAATGAGGTTTCAACAGCCAGAGGTTGGCCAATATGGATTTACTTTTCTCTGAGGTTTTCCAGGTTTCAGACTTTGAATTCAAAATTGAAGTGAGAGTGCCTCTTAACAGACCACACTGAAACCTGTGGCTGTTATAGATTCATTTAAACAGAATATTTACTTTGATCAAAATCATTTTTGAGGAACCTAAATCATCTGAGTAGATAACACTTAATTATTATGTTCAATACCAAAAATTCAGGGTCATTTATTTGAATTCCCTTGAGTAATCAACCAGCTAATGAAGCCATATGGTTTTTTATAGATGTTAACAGCATATTACCACACTCTCACTTTGGCACTGTTGATAAAATTATATCTGTTGATGCAAGTGAATGTAAAATTAGATTTCTGATTAAAAGTTTATTTAATTTGACTGTGGTTATGCACCACATCATTGTTTGTTAATCATTATACAAATCAGAGGAAGAAATCACTCTGCTCTCTTATTCAGTGAGTTTAGTTTCCACACAGATGTACATCCAGTTGACTGATTGTATTTCATGCCAGCTAAGCCAAGAAACCTAGTCCCATCTAAACACTTAGAGAGGATTACATAATTGTATTCAGCGATTTTTGGTTGTTGCTCTGCTGCTTGCTCTGCCAATTATTCATTCACTCCCCAAAGCACCTACGTCACAATTAGTTTAGCTAACATGCAACTTTGCTAAAATGCAAGGCTTCTGTTGTAGCACATATTTTCACATAAAATGTTTTAATTGTGAATATATATCAGTGGGTTAAAAAATTAAATACATTTGTGATGAATAGCAATTAATGACAAAGATCAATTATAATTAAAATTTCTTTTCACCTGACACTCCAACTTTTTGTGTCTTTAGTACTATGTCTGAACTTTTCTGTGGTACACAGCAGAAATGAGAGGCAACAACACAAGATGAAACCTCAATAATTAAGGCATTTTAGGCATTGACAGCTTTATCAAACAGCTTCTCCAGAATTCAGTCATTACCAGTTACCTGGTACCCAAAACATTTGAATATGAAACTACATGTAGCAAAGCTTCCATCAACCACTCCATGAACGCAAGAATGAACAAAACAGTACAAGGTTATGATGGGCAAATCCGGTAATCAGAACTTGTTCAATGGTGTTTGGTCACTCAAAAGCACATGTAAAGCTTCCTAATGGCCGTTAACTTCAATGGTCCCCAGAAAAGTAAGGAGAAAGTGAAGGGATTTTGATAAGGAGTACTTTTTGTATCTTATCAGCTGCTCCTGGAGGGCAGATGAAAGATAATCAAAAGCTCTCTGTTATTTCTCCGCCAAATGTGTTTCATGGTTCAAAACAACTTTAAAGGGAGTTTCATGCTGAGCTGTAAAACAGCAATAAAACAACACTTTCTGGTGTCCAGATTCAAGGGTAAATCACAGCACAGACACAGTTTGAATTAATTAGTTTGTAAAAGTGAGAATCTGAATTGCAATGACAATACTAATCCATGTGGTACTAAAGCCTACTAAATACTCACATAATGCAAGGCAAACAGTGACATTAGCATTTACATCTGGGTTGAATAAAGAAGAAAAAAAGTCAAAAAATCGGAATCTTCCTGTCATTAAAAAAGGAGGTGAAAAAATGTTCTTCCAAGTGCCTCGGTACATGCTGAGTCCATGCTGTAATTTCCTCCCGAATCTGGACACTAGTGGTTTAATTATGACGCTGTGCTGTTTACTGGCTCAGGATAAGATCATATTTCAAGTAATTTAGGATCACCAACTTTGGAGATTAGGAGATACTGACAGAACACAAACTGCACTTCTATGTGAACCATCCCCACTGCTTGTCAATTCAGATAACATGGGAGAGGATGGTGAAGGCCATCTAGATCTCAACAAGCACGAATTCTGGGCAACAAAACTGTCAGTGAATAGATGTTTGAGTTGAGGCAAGTGAAGATCCTGAGCTCCTGTCCTGATTAAACATTGATGACATAGCTTGAAGCATGTTGATCTTGCAGCACATATAGTTGTCCAAACTAGCTTGGCACTAGAGTATGGCATCATAGTCAATCTTGTTATTGGCATTCATGCCATAGGACATAACTATTTAGAACTATGAATAGTTATGTCTTCTAATAAACTAGTTCCAAGACTTCAAAAACTGAACCCAAATAATTGACAAATGTATGTGCTTCCCACAAGGTGTTAAACTCTCCTGATATTTTTACACATTACAGAAGGTATTCTTTGTACCCATTTGCTAATGCTTCAAGCATCGGAATAGTCATGTGAGCTGTATTCTCACAACTGGGAATAATCCAGATTAGTGTCAGGGTAGAGTTGATGGAATAAAAAATATGATGCAAAAAAGTTTGCTGTGGAAATGTTTTGTGTTTCATTTGCAGCAGATAAAGGATGGTAGGTGTGTTCCCTACTTTCCTGTAATTGGTGACTTGTGATATCTATACTGCATATGTATGAATCCATAGCATTGACTGACAAGTGGAAAGAAATATACAGACAGACAGTACAAGTGGAATCAGTGACCATTATTAGCAGATGCACTTGCTTAATATGAATTCTGTGGAGATTTACCTGCTCTGATCACACATAGATTCATAGGGAAAATTTACAGCCTTAATACTAGAGAACTTGCTTAGGTTGAATAAACTCTACGCAGAGCCCAGTCATTCTGATGTGGACACTTGCATTCTAATATTCTGCACCTCCAACGAGTGTGTACAATATTTAAGCTCTACAGTGCATGTCTTTAAACAGTTATAAATGATAACCTCCTCTGAAAAGGTATATTTGTTTACTGTGTTTCAGTTTTATCAGTTGTCACTCATAAAACCTCTAGAATATACTTACAATTTTGTACATAACCTACTTATATCCAACTGCCAACACAACAAAAATCGGTTTTTGTGTGGCTGAGCAGTCTTACATGCTGTGATATAAAGTTTCATAATAACTATGTTGTAAAAGTTGTGATGTTGTGTCTCTAAGGTTCGTGTGGAAGGCCTGACAGGAAACATTCAGTTTGATCAACATGGCAAGAGAGTCAATTACTCAGTGAATATAATGGAGTTAAAGAGTAATGGTCCTGTAAAGGTAAGTTTCTGGATGGTCCGGGTGATGCTGAATGACACATTTTAGTTTATTATTTTGTCTTTTCGAAACCAATTACCACCATTAGAACCTATTTTCTATGATAGATAGTATACTCATTTGCATGTATTTTTTTTCTATATACTATGTTATGTGTGAACTGTCTTCAAGCTGATTAATATTCCTTATGTTTTCGCTGAAATCAATCATATATTTCTCCATACAGATTGGATACTGGAATGAAGTTGACAAGATGGCTGTCACCAAATCTGATGTGTTTACAAATGATACAACTGGAATGGAGAACAAAACAGTTATTGTCACCACCATTTTGGTAAATATTATAATATGTTATTTCATAGCTACAGTGATTGTGCATTACATTTTTAGTTTTGGAATTAAAGCTTTTGACCAGAAAGACACTAGGTCAATTATTTCATTATACATACTTGTGTTCTTATTGAACTGTCAACTTGGTGCAAGACCTTGGTCTTTGAATCAGCTTTTTAAATTGTAAGTCAAGCTTTTGTACTGACCGGTGTTCGCCGTTTCTGCCTCCCTCCTCTAGGAAGCTCCATATGTAATGCTGAAAAAGAATGCTGACCTTTTTGTAGACAATGACCGCTACGAGGGTTACTGTGTTGATCTGGCTGCAGAGATAGCAAAGCACTGTGGCTTCAAATATCAGCTGAAAATAGTGGGAGATGGAAAGTATGGAGCAAGAGATGCAGAAACTAAAATCTGGAAT
The DNA here is from genome assembly GCF_036924035.1 of Leuresthes tenuis. Classification (NCBI taxonomy): domain Eukaryota; kingdom Metazoa; phylum Chordata; class Actinopteri; order Atheriniformes; family Atherinopsidae; genus Leuresthes; species Leuresthes tenuis. Next base: position 7,169,191 of record NW_027325365.1, on the reverse strand, counting down.
GGAATGGTTGGAGAGTTGGTGTATGGGGTGAGTTATTCTGTTAATTTGAAGGCATGCCTTTTCAAAACAGGTGACAGATGGATTTAAAACTATTTAGATATTTGAATCTGTCTCCATTTGTGCCCTTTAAACTGACAGAAAGCAGACATTGCAGTGGCGCCTTTGACCATCACATTAGTAAGAGAGGAGGTGATCGACTTTTCTAAACCCTTCATGTCCCTGGGAATCTCCATCATGATCAAGAAGCCTCAGAAATCCAAACCTGGAGTCTTCTCTTTCTTGGACCCTCTGGCTTATGAGATTTGGATGTGTATTGTTTTTGCCTACATCGGTGTTAGTGTGGTGCTGTTCCTTGTCAGCCGTTTTAGCCCCTATGAGTGGCACACTGAAGAGTATGAGGATGGCCAGATCCAGACCAATGAATCTACTAATGAGTTTGGCATATTCAACAGCCTGTGGTTCTCCCTTGGAGCCTTTATGAGACAAGGCTGTGACATCTCACCCAGGTAGGTCCAAAAAGTCAAGACTGCTATGTTACTTGTGATTTAATTAGTTAAGAATGGTTAGGGATTGATATATGTATTAATTAGTTGTTATGTTAATGGTTTGTGTTGTTTTGACTTAAAATGCATGCCACATGTTCATATTTACTGCTTCTATTAAGTGGAATTTCCAAGTATGCTGTAGGTCTTGCTTTTCCATAGTTTATATTAAATTAGCAACTGAGTCAATTATTTTTCCTACTGGATATAGTTTTATATTAACCTGAGCATGTACAGTAACTTGTGAGTGTAAACACTGGTACTCAGCAGTCATGCTAGTAAGGATAGAGTCTTATACCCCACAGAGATGAATCAACATATGATTTAACCTGGCCTTTAGATCTCATGTCAGTGATATGGGAGGTGTCAATATGACTCCATCCCAGGGTTGTGTGTTGCTTTATAATGTGTTCCCAACTGAGGACACCTTCTTTCTTAAACGTTTGAATTGGTTTTCTCATTCTTGTTTTTATTATATCTCATAGTTGCCTAATTGAAATGACAGAAAACTAAATGTTTTCTTTTAAATGTTGATTTAATTTTACTGTACACTTGGTAAATATTACTGTGATTTAAATCATTAACTGGATTGCTGAATGCCTTGATTTGTATTTGAGACCATTTTTTTTAATAAAAAAAACCCAAAAGGAAATGTATGTATTTCCGATGCTGCAATTTCAGGTTCTGTAAAGAATCATGTTGAATTACTTCCTTTGCCCCAGCATAGCCCTTATTTTAATAGAAA